>NC_073637.1:61137500-71137500 GCF_029407905.1 Bubalus kerabau
AGACCCCTAGAGAAGGAAATGGCAACCCACTCCAGGATTCTTGCCTGGGAAATCTCATGGACAGAGGAGCCTAGTGGGCTACAGTCCATGGGGTCGCAAAAGAGTCAGACATGACTTAGTGACTAAAGAACAACAATATACATATGTACAGGAGAAACAACATGCATAATGAAAAAAAAGCTTCACGTGGAAAAACCCCAAGTTGTACTTTGATAATGGAAAGACAGTTCAGTAAAGATGAAGTGAAGTTGTATTAATCATGAGAACTCTCATGACAATGAGTCATAGGAGAAAAGTTTGGGGAACATAAGAAGAAACTAGCTGTATTAGGCCAAAATGTGAAGGCCATTTTTTGAGGCTCTTAATGAGGAATTTAAAGTAGATCAGTATGGCAACATAGGGGCTACTAAATGCTTCAGAATAATGTAATCAAAGTAGCTTTATAGTTATGGCTTTAATATAAGGGCAATGTAGGACACTGTAGAGGAACTGATGATTTATTAAAACTCAACACTATTACCATGTTGAAAAAAGTAAAGCATTGTAAAGATGGCTCAAAGAAAATGACAAACCATTAAATTTTCCTCAGAAAACTGCATCCCCATTTTAAGTACTTCTTAGTTATAACATGGACTTCCCTGGTGGCTCAAATGGTAAAGAATCTGCCTGCAATTCAGTAGACCAGGGTTTGATCCCTGGGTCAGGAAGATCTGGAGAAGGGAACAGCTACCCACTCCAGTATTCTTGCCTGGAGAACCCCATGGACAGAGGAGCCTGGTGGGCTACAGGCCATGGGGTCACAAAGAGTCAGACATGACTGAGCGACTAAGCACTAGTTATAAGATAAACATCAATGAATTTAACTCAGACATACAACTACCTAGAGAAACAAAATGTCAGTAAGTATGTCAAATAAATAATTTAAAATGAATGTTTTATTTGAATTAAGTAATTCCTTAAAATATTCACTTTCAAATCTCTTTAACAAGTCCATGAGAACATCAGATATATGATACTGTGGGTCTCTTAAAAACAACCTCATTACACTTATTAGTGATATGTTCTCAGACAGGCACCTAAGCTTTCAGAGCCTTCTTATCTAACACATGCTGCCCAGTTCTGCAAATTAAATGAGACAATGTACTTGAAAACATTGAGCACAGCACCCTGGCACACAGCTGTTTTATGAACATTGACAAAGGGTGGGAGAAGCCGAGGAGTTTCTTTTACAACTTTAAATGCATTGTAAAGATATACCTCTACTTATAGTAGAAGTGTCTTGCTAGCAAATCAACACAGTAGGGACCTCACCTTGATGACTCCACTCAAATACAAAATAGAAATGAAGTTTTGAAGAAATCTCAAGTTTTGAGATGGGTTTTGGGTGTGGTTTAGTGATGTAGACTGGACATCTGGTAGCTCATGTATTTCCTGTCTCTCTCTAGGAGAACAGGAACCTTCCCTGCCTCCTTGATGGGCTGTCCGGGGAGCTTGCTTTGGCCAGTGAAAGGCGTGCAGAACTGACGTGTGTCACTTCTTGTTGGAAGCTAGAAAAACCAGCCTGTGCTTGAGCGTGATCTTTTCCCTCTCTTACATGTTGTTTCACATGGAGGTTCTACCAGCTGGGGTCATGAACTAAAGATATCATGGGGCAGTTCTAGGGCTCACGTTCTTTCCTTTATTAAAAAAAAAATTATTTATTTATTTTTGGCTCCGCTGGGTCTCTGTTGCTTGGTTCAGGCTTTCTCTAGTTGCAGCAAGTGGGGCTACTCTTCCTTGCCTTATGCATACTTATTGTGGTGGCTTCTCTTGTTGCAGAGCATGGGCTTCCACAGTCATGGCACACAGGCTTAGTTACTCCTCAGCACGTGGAATCTTCCCAGAAGAGGGATCGGACCCATGCCCCCTGCACTGGCAGGCAAGTTCTTTTCCACTGCCCCACCAGGGAAGTCCCTAGGGCTCACTTTTGATGAATATAGAACATCGTTTGTTTAAGACACTGAGATTTTAGAATCCTTTGTTACTGCAGCTTAATCCAGTCTATTCAGAGCCTGGTGTGCTGCAGTCCATGGTGTCCCAAAGAGTTGGACACAACTTAGGGACTGAACAACAACAAATTCTGAGTGATAAGTTAATATCTAGGCTCTTGAAACCATTGGGAATAAAAAGTCCCTAGGTTCTATAAGTTCTAGTAGAGACTAAATTTTTAGACAGTTCAGAACTTATGACATATTTTCAATAAATTTATTCTCTTCTTTAATATGAGTACTATTGTAATTTTTTATGAAAATCATACAAAAATTTATCTACACACTTGTTCAAGAAGTGGTTTGAGCTCTTCACAGTCTGATTCCAAAATTATCTTTTTTGGGGGGCCCGCACTGCATAGCATGTAGAACTTCCCTTACCAGGGATTGAATGTACATGGAGACTTAACCACTGGTCCACCAGGGAAGTCCCCAAATCTGTCTTGCTGATCTCATCTCTCATGACATCTCTCCATGAATATAACACTTCAGCCACGCAGACTGCTTGATTAAAAAAAAAAATATTGAAGTATAGTTGACTTACAATGTGTATTAATTTCTGCTGAATAGCAAAGCCACTCAGTTATACATACGTATGGATTCTTTTTTATATTCTTTTCTATTATGGTTTATGCTTGATTTTGGTTAACATACCATGATCTATTCAGATTCCTTGCTTTTTTATGTTGGTATTTCTTTTATCTAATGTAGCTTCTTTCCTTTGCCTGCTGTTGAATTTCCACTTGTCTTGATTGCTCTATGATTGCTGACTTTCTATCCTCTTTTCAACTAAAAGCCACACTGTAATGAGGTAAGTGCTATAATTGGTTTGTGACCTGAGCAAAGTACTATGTAGTGATGGCTACTGATTTATTCATTCATTAAATAGTTTGTGTTGATTTACTCACAGTTGACAAAAATTTGAACACCTTTTGCTGATAGAACAGGTCAAAACTATTTGATTTCTTAAATAGAAATTAAATAAGTTTTTGTAACTTTTTTTAAAAGCTTTAGTTCCAGAAGTGTCATAAAAGAACTGAACGGCCACCCAAGAGTCCCACAGTCCATGGCTTCGTTAGATGTTTCTTCTTAAAGAACGTCGACCAAAATCTCAGACAACAAAGAAACTTGTACAGTGAACATTTTAAAACCTAAATGCTATAATTAAAGATCATTTTGAGGATGATTCAACATTTCTAGAGATGTATTATTTTCACATTAGCCTGGCATTTAGGGGCCCTACAAACTGATTCAACTTTGTTATCACTCATGTAACCAAATTTGTCGGTTGCCATTCCTTTATATGACCCCTGTCTACTTTCCAAACTCTTCTGTCCTCTGAATGTCCTACACACATTCCTGCCCTAGTGTTTACTCACAGTTCCCTGCTAAAGTCCTTCCCTAACTTATCAGAGGGCTCCTGAACTGCCAGATCTTAATGCACATATTCCTTCCATCACGATGCTTTCCGGTAGCCCACAGCGGGCAGCTTCTCCCTGGGTCCTTGCTGCAACTAACATCATTTATTTATTGGATGCTTAGGAAGTGGTATTCTGCTAATTTTATTATTACTATAAGCTCATTTATGATCAGGAATACCATCTTAATGTTTCTGATCCTCATCACCTTGACTTGTACTCATACAAAGCAGACCTTGATACTAAAAAGGAAGGCTTCTGCTGGCTATTTAATGATGGGTCCTATCCGTGAGGGTACCAAGAGAGAGCTCCTTGGCAGGGTTGAGTAGCTCAGACTATTCTTGGGATTAGCTGTTCTTTGTTGAACCACTTCTTTACACAATACAAAAACTAATTCCCCTCTTGATCACTACAAATCTGGACTATTAACCATCGGGTTCCCTTCAGACTTCTCCTCTCCAGATAGAGAGAAGAAAGATTTCAATTTTACAGGATGTTAAGTATTATGTAGGCACCAATGATAAAAATTAAAATCTAACATCACTGGTAATCATGATGTAGCCTCTCCATTTTTTATTAAAATACCCAAGCAAGAACCAGAAGATGAAAAAAAAAAAAATCATAGCATCCTTGAGACATCCAAAAGTTAACTGTTAGAAACTGATGGAACTTCCCCAGCTGAAAGGCCACTGAAATTATACTGCTGCTAAGTCACTTCAGTCGTGTCCGACTCTGTGCGACCCCATAGACGGCAGCCCACCAGGCTCCCCCGTCCCTGGGATTCTCCAGGCAAGAACACTGGAGTGGGTTGCCATTTCCTTCTCCAATGCATGAAAGTGAAAAGTGAAAGTGAAGTTGCTCAGTCGTGTCCAACCCTCAGCGACCCCATGGACTGCAGCCTTCCAGGCTCCTCCATCCATGGGATTTTCCAGGCAAGAGTACTGGAGTGGGGTGCCATTGCCTTCTCCGGAAATTATACTACATAAAGCAATTAATGGCTAGACAAGCAGAAAATAGAAGAAATCTATACAGTTAAAAAGTAAGTAACTTTACTTCTCTCTTTCCGTAAACTGCTTCCACAGTATCTTGGGATTTTTTGCCTCTATTTTTTGAAATGATCAGGGTACTGTTTTCTACCTCTATTCATAAGAACCTGTCTATTCAAGGACCCAACTACCCCTTTCCCTAAAATTAATTACCTAGAAAGAAAGCTACTTGGAGAGATGATACATGGAAAGAATAAATAGAAGAGATTTGCTTAGGACACTGTATCCTTTGGAGGTAAGAACTTAGAGAGGGAGGGACAAGGAGAAGCCTTCTTAGTGCAGCATATATAATCCACTGAACACTGGTAAATCATAGAAACTGGGTTCTGAGCTCTGAGCTGTGTCTCCAACCTTCCTGCTATAGATCTGAAAAGGACCACGGGACCACTGTTCACATGATAGAGCGTGAGGTTAAGGTAGAGCAATCCTGCATCCCAATTTATGTCTCTAGCATTGGTACAATTGTGAATAGTATCTCCTTTCCCTAAAAAGTATTCTAATTGACGGAGAGCAATCACCTTGGTCTCCTGGGAAAAACCAGTTCTGGAATTTCCAATTCTCTCTTCTCATTCAAGGATGAGGAAATTTGAATAGCCTAGATAATTTACTAAAATAGAAGGAAAAGTATACACTGTCTGACTTAGAGGAACCACATACTCTTAAAAATGACTTGCAATATGCAACTTTTTCAGAAAGTAAATTATATCAACAATAAAAGATAGGAAGACATGGAAATATAGGACAGAGGGGAAAAAAGCCGTAAGTAAAGATCAGTTGATGTGCAAAGATGTCTGGATACGACTGAAAGGAATCATTTTAAGGAAACAAATGTAAAAGAAAAATAAGATTTCTTGGAGGCTAGACAACAGAACTGACACTGCAGGAAGTTAAGTCAGTGATGCAGGTGCACATTTAAAAATTTCTCCATTAGGAAAACAAGGCAAAGGGGTTTCTAGATGGTGCACTGCAAAAGTAGAGGAAGAAATTTTCCAAAAATATAGTCGAATCCAAGGAAGAAAATGAAACAATTAAAAATAACAGAAATAAAGATCCAAAGAATTTACCACATTTCAATAAAACAGAAATTTAGACCTAGTCTAGAAAATATTTTGATAGACAGGAAATAAATGTTTTTGTAAGCAGAGGGGGAAATAAAGAGAAAAACTTCAAAGGGACAGGGATAAACATTAGGCTTTTGTATCCAACAAGTCTGGCAACATCTATAGAAATATATTTGCTAGCCTTATATGTTATTTTAAATTTTGTAGTAGCTGCACTCAAATAATAAAAACAAATAGATAAAATAACTTTTGATATATCTAGAACATGGTCAGATTATATAATTACATATAAATTTTAATGAGATACCATATACATTATCTCAGCTTATATAGTATAAAATATAATGTGTTTTATAGTACAGAATATTTATATATTGTACAAAATTAAGAAGACATGCAGTCTCATTAATTTTATGCTATATAATCGGTCTATTAAATTTATATGAAATATATTTATAGCTATCTATCTACAGATAAATATATATGGCTATAAATGTAGTAGTAAAGAACCTGCCTGCCAATGCAGGCGACATAAGAGACATGGGTTTGACCTCTGGATGGGGAAGAGCCCCTGAAGAAGGGAATGGCGACCCACTCCAGTATTCTTGCCTGGAGAATCCTATGGACAGAGGAGCCTGGTGGACTACAGTCCATGGGGTCACAAAGAGTCGGACATGACTGAAGTGACTTAGCATGCATGTATACAAAATAGATGGAGAAGGCAATGGCACCCCACTCCAGTACTCTTGCCTGGAAAATACCATGGACGGAGGAGCCTGGTAGGCTGCAGTCCATGGGGTCGCTAAGAGTCACGAATGGGTGGCTTCACTTTCACTCTTCACTTTCAGGCATTGGAGAAGGAAATGGCAACCCACTCCAGTGTTCTTGCCTGGAGAATCCCAGGGACGGGGGAGCCTGGTAGGCTGCAGTCCATGGGGTCGCTAAGAGTCACGAATGGGTGGCTTCACTTTCACTCTTCACTTTCAGGCATTGGAGAAGGCAATGGCAACCCACTCCAGTGTTCTTGCCTGGACAATCCCAGGGACGGGGGAGCCTGGTGGGCTGCCGTCTTTGGAGTCACACAGAGACGGACACGACTGAAGCGACTTAGCAGCAGCAGCAGCAGCATACAAAAATAGAAGGCTAAATAAATTGTGGTGAAATCCAGTCATTCCATACTTACTTACTGGATGCCAAGTTTGTATCATGCTCTGTGTCTTGGGGCAGCTGTTTCTTAACTGCGGTATGTGAACTGTTCAAAGTACCAGATGTTCCAGGATTTTGCCTACATAGGTGATTCAAAGGAATCATTTTCTAAGTTCTCAACAATGTAGTTTCGCTTTCACTAGTTCTCTCTTTTGCCCTTCCATTCACAGAAGTCTACTCTGTCTTTACAAATAAAAGGCACAACCCATTTTTACAGCGTCTCACAGCAAAGTGTTAAAAACCCCAGGTTGCCAAAATAAAGGGAAAGCTCTAGGATACAGCCTCTGTTAAAGGTGTGTGTGTGTGTGTGTGTGCGTGTGTGTGTGCGTGTGTGCACACTAAGTTGCTTCAGTTGTGTCCAACTCTGTGCGACCCTATGGACTATAGCCCACCAGGCTCCTCTGTCCATGGGATTCTCCAGGCAAGACTACTGGAGTGGGTTGCCATGCCCTCCTCCAGGAGATCTTCCCAACCCGGGACTGAACCCAGGGCTCTTAAGTCTCCTGCATTGACAGGTGGGTTCTTTACCACTAGTGCCACTGGGGAAGCCCCTCTGTTAAAGGAAAGTGCTTTAAAGGCACATCTGAAATACTGAAGTGGGCTGGGGCTTCTTCCCTTAAAGTGACACAACTCTTGGTAAGGGTTCATGCTTTCTCTATATATCTATTTAAGGGTTAGATATAACTATATCTATATCTATATATAGATATAGCTATATCTATCTATCTATCTATCTATCTATATCTATTTAAGGGTTCTGAATTCTTCAAATTCAGAAGAGAGAATATGGTTCTGGGGGCATGAATTAACACGCTTAATTGAATTGGAAAACAAGTCAGACTTTCTCCTTAAAGAAAATAAGAGTGATCTGGCTGACTGGCAGGGCAGTGAGATGTCCTCTTGAAATTAGGTTACCTGGAGATACTTTTCATGAAATGACTGAGCTTGATCTGCAGCTCCAATGTTTTAACAAAACTATGCTGGGGGTACCCGCTCAATATAATGAACACTAGCTATTACTAGTATTAGTGATCAATAAATAGTAAATTAATCATAGATAAAGTTAATCATAAATAAGAGTAAGTAATCATAAATAAATAAGAAAACTCCATAAACCTAGGATTAAAGTTTTAGATATCAAGGGAGTTCATTCTATTTCAATATTCATTTTTGGGACACTTGAGAGCTAAGTCTTGTGAACTGTGTGAAACATGGAAAAGTGAATCTTGAAAAAGGGCACGGCTGGAGCAGGGGTGACTCAGAATGGAAGGCATACAGGGCAGCCCCTAAGAACACCAGCACAGCGGTGTAGATGATAACTGACTTCCTGTCCATTTGTCTTCATCCCTAGATGGGTGTTAGTTCACTTACAATCACTGACTATGGCCAGGTTACTGGAGGTCCTAGTGACATCTTTCAAATAAATGTATGCTCTATGTAAGGTAGACGTGACATGTAAATTGGGGAAAGTTTTCTCTGCATGTTAAGAATGGCTGTGGCTCCAGTGAAGTCAGTCATTTAAACTCGACACCCGTTACTTCTAACAGAAAATTATCCAATGAGATGACTCAGTATTTCGGTATTGGCCTCTGCCTAGCTATCAAGGCTGTTAAATTTAATTTGAAAATGGAACCCATCATAAAATATTAATCACAAAGGACTGCTGGTATGGAGATACTTATCAGTCTATTAATTATATCGTTCATTCCAGTTGGCTTTGATCTTACCCAGATAATCAGGCACAATGAAGGGTGTAATGACTAGTAATAGTAACAACATTGCTAAATATAATAACAACAGTAATAACTAATATATGATGAGTTTTACTTCTTACTATACTTTGTGGCAAGCACTCTGTATATGTATTAATATTACCTAAAACTCTTCTTTATAAATATTTTAGGATAAAGCTTCTGCAATTATGGTAGTTGGTGGTGGTTTAGTCGCAAAGTTGTGTCTGACTCTCGCGACCCCATGGACTGTAGCCCACAAGGCTCCTCTGTCCATGGGATTTCCCAGGCAAGAGTACTGGAGTGGGGTGCCATTGCCTTCTCCAGGGGAACTCCCCAACCCAGGGATTGAAACTGCAGCTCCCGCACTGCAGGCAGTCTCTTGCATTGCAGGCAGATTCTTTACTGAACCATCAGGGAAGCTCTCTGCACTTATAATCATCCCCATTTTAGATAAGACAACACTGAGGTTCAGGGAGATTAGGTAATACGCTCAAGGTGACAAGTTAATAAATGTCTGTGAGAGGAAACAAACCCAAGCCTGTCCAAGTTATATTATATGATTATAATATATAATACTGCTGCTACTGCTGCTGCTGCTAAGTCACTTCAGTCATGTCCGACTCTGTGCGACCCCATAGACGGTAGCCCACCAGGCTCCCCCATCCCTGGGATTCTCCAGGCAAGAACACTGGAGTGGGTTGCCATTTCCTTCTCCAATGCATGAAAGTGAGAAGTGAAAGTGAAGCCGCTCAGTTGTGTCCGACTCTAGCGACCCCATGGACTGCAGCCCACCAGGCTCCTCCGTCCATGGGATTTTCCAGGCAAGAGTACTGGAGTGGGGTGCCATTGCCTTCTCCGAATATATAATACAGCCTGCCTAATAAGCTCGTTTTGTTTATGGTTACACTTTTGTTTTATTTAGCACCGAAGTGTCTATGGTATGTGTGCGCATGTGTGTATTTTTCTCTTTTTTTTTTTTGGTATCATTTACAAGACCAGTGAAAAGGCATGGTGATTCTAACTACCACATAATTAACACAGTACATTTATACTGTGAGGCATCTCAATTACTATCAGCACATTTTAACTGGTGACTGGGCTGATGGTAGTGCTGATCCAGACATCACCATCGCTTGGGTTTTTTAAGTATATAAGCTTTACAGACGACAACTTGTAAAATATTTCAAATTTGAAAAAGGCATGCCTATGCAGAAGAATAAACTAGAAGGGGCTGAAAATGAACTTGGAAAAATAGTTTGAGGTAAGATCATACAAAACCACAAATGTCAGACAAAGGAAGAAGCAGTAGAAAAAAGTAATATAATTGGAGCTAGTGGACTTTGAGTTAGAGGATCAAATTTGACATTTAATAAATGGATGATCTTTAATAAGTCATCTCTCTACAACTGGGCCTCATTTGTTAAATGGAATTTCTGTGGAGGCTAAATAAGGAAATATATGTAAAAGGGGGGTACATAAACACAGCAAAGTAAGGCACTGGAATTGTGTTTTAATAACAAGCAATGAGGGGTTCTGGGAAGTATGAATTATTGAAGAGTTTTTGAACTAGGGATCAGTCGACTTTGTTTTTCAGAATTCTTTTGAAGACAGAATCAGGGCAAGGACAAATCAGAGCAGCAGAACGTATGGACTTAAAATGAAAAAAATGCACATTTTGTCATATTTATTATTAACACTGGACAATTTTCTCTAAAGGAATTACCAATTTATGATAATCCCTTGCATTCTATTAGTGCCTTAAACTTTGCAAAAGCCCTTTTCAAAGACATTATCTCACTTGATTTTTAGCACAAGAATTCAAAGTACAATTACATCTTGCAGTAATGTGCCTGATGTTTATATAAATTCAGATATAATCTGACTAGTGAATAACTTCTATTCTCCATCCAGTCACTGTTAAACATGGAAATACACTAAAGTTCTCATTTTCTCATGGAGGCTGAGGGTTATTCTCCAGGACTAATTTTTTTGTTTTTGCACCAGGCAGAAGTAATTGGCATTAACGAACCCAGAGATTCTTGGAACTACTGTTCCTAGTTCTAGCATCCATCCCATGCATACTCATCCTCATTCGATTTTTTGAGCCAGGCTGAACAATTGCCACCAGGTGGCGCTACACTGCAGCCAGGGATCTTTACTTCCAGAAGCCAGGCCTTAGAAGTTCCAGGTAGCTCAGGCTGGCTGTGACCGATGACTACATAATAACAGGACCTCACATTTTAGATGACTAAATGTTGGGGCCCTAGTTATTTTATTTTATTGTTGATGTAAGAGCTTCTTAGTGAGGTTTCATGACTTAAGGTCACACAGTGCTTTACTGACAAAGACAAGGACTCAGTCTCTAAATAGTAGGTACTGTGCTGGAAAGAGTATAGGACTTGGAGTTGAATGTCATGAGTTCAAGTCCCAGCCTCGCTACTTCCTAAGCATAAGATGATAGGTAAGCTCTTTATCATTTCTGAGTCTGCTTTTGCCACTAGAACTTGGGGCTACTCCTCTGGGATGTGGAAGAAAAATGCACGTGAAGCTTCAATAGGAAACCATAGCACACTATGTAAATATTAATGTGATTTGTTTTTCTCTGCTCTCAAATATTAATAATTTTAATTCTGTTTCTATTCTAGATTGTAAGGACAGAAAAAGAAAATACTTCATGATTGGAGCAGTAACTTTCAAGTGAAACATTTTTTTAAATACAAAAATACATTACCAAAGCCAGAGAACAATATCATTCCCTTTAATATGTCAACCAACTAGAATTTATTAAGCATCTACTATGTGCTCAATACTTCAGAGGCCATAGAAAAAGCTGTGGCATATTTCTAGCCTAAAAGAGCTAAACAATCCATCAGAAAAATGCATATAAGGAAATGCCAATAATGTAAGATAAATATCAGTAAAGACTGGAAGCAATGACAGTGTGCTGGTGATCAGAGAACCAGCAAGACAACGAGAACAGGGCAAGGGATAAACTCTCTGTAGTGATGCGGAAAACCTTGCAAAGAGTTAAGAATTTGCTTTTGCCCTGAAGGTTGGATATGATATAAACTGGCAAAAAAGACAGAGATGTTAGCTTCTCTGATTCATCTCTCTGCTTTTCTCTGACTCAGTGGTTCCATTTTGGTTAACATGATCCCAGAAGCACCAAGCAGATTCTTATCGGTAGTTTTGTAATAACTGCTGACCTATCAGTAGGGAATATGGAAAGACGGGCATGGAGTATAGTTTTCCAGCAACCTCTGGGCAGGTGCTGCTGGAGAAGCAGCTCCCTTTTAAATGTATCAGCAGTTCCTCCTTTGCAGTGCATACAAGTTACTCACAGTTTGTATCTGTGCCAGTAAGATGAAGGTAATGCCAGCCCCACACACCAGTGGTAAGGATGTGTGATTTCACCCTTGGAGAATTTGACAGAATAATCGACTTTGATGATTAATCCATTCCAACAGGAGGCTCCGCATTGGTGAAGACGCATTTTCTGCCTTAAGTGACTACCCTGTTGTGCTGTATTCTTTAAAATCCTTTGGAAGTTGATATACTACAGGAAGGAATAAGGTTCAGACCTAGGGGAATCACTCTGATTCTTTTAGACTGGTGAAAAGCACATGAGGTGGCTGGCTGTTTTCTTTTGCTATCTGGCTTTGACTAAATCAGGAGGATCTTACAGAATATACCCCTCCTGAGAAATCCTTGATAATAAGCACATGATCTCTCAACAAAGTTTGGGGAAAGAGAGCATTAGAGTGGCTCTGTGAAGTTATTATTGTTGCCATTTGAACATACTTGACCAAGATTATCATATACAGTATGAATCACACACATATATACATCCAAGTACATACAATACACATGCATGTACCTAAGTAAATATAGATGTGTATATATAGATAGATAGAGAGATAAAGCATGTCCACTAAACTTTCTTTCCAATAATAACTTAGCCAAAGAAGTAAAGAAAAATCATTTTTCCTGCAAGTACCTCTTCTTTCTGTACTCTCTCAAAATCACAATTTATTTCAGATTGTGGAATCTTATTGTTTAGAAAGATAATGTTTGAGAAAAAATATGATGAATAACACATGGTTCTCTTATTTTAGAAAGAGCATATAAAAAGCCTACAGTGAATAAGAAGTTTCCAGGTTCTTTGGCCCCAGTTCCAGAAATTCTGAATCAGGAGCGTTCGTTCAAGATCCAAGAATCTCTAGTGCTTATCCCCTGCCGGGGGATCTGATGAAGACTGTCCAAGAACTACGATTTGAGAAGTGTAAGGATAGGCAGATTGGAGCCATTGAGATGTGTAAGTTGGACTTCTGGCTCTATGACTTGCTAATGACATGGTATTGAGCTGGGTGCACACCATTATAACATGTCTACCATCGGGATATAACTGATATGAATAACCTCAATAGCATAGTTAATAGTAAAGAGCAGCAAAATGATAAGGATGTGATAGGTTTGGAGTATTTGTGTGTGGTCTCAGTCGTGCAGTTGTGTCTGACTCTCTGAGACCCTATGGATTGTAGCTCACCAGGCTCCTCTCTCCATGGGATCTTCTGGCAAAAATACTGAAGTGGGTTGCTGTTTCCTCCTCCAGGGTATCTTCCCAACCGAGGGATAGAAACTGTGTCTCTGATGTCTCCTGCATTGGCAGGCAGACTCTTTACCACTGAGCCACAATTTATTTAATTATATGTTTACATTATTTAATTTTAAACAATGGCTGTGTTTAAAAACTAATTCCCCAAATCCACCCCCCGCCCAATTTAATAACTGGCTCTTATGAGCTAGCATGATGTGATTCCAATGCGTGTCCGTATCAGTCTCCACAGACAATATTAGGATAATACAACCTAAGTTCATAAAATTAATGTGATAATGATTTGCCTTCAAACTATGAGAAAGGTTCTAATTATTTGTTTGTTTACTATCTGTCTTTAAGAATGTAAACTTTATGATGGTCTAGTCTTTTTATGTTGTTTTGTTCACCATCATGTCCCATGTCTATAGTGATGTTTTTGCAATATGGCATTTTTAAATATGTGTAGTGTTCTTGCCTGGAGAATCCCAGGGATGGGGGAGCCTCACGGGCTGCTGTCTATGGGGTCGCACAGAGTCGGACACAACTGAAGAGATGCAGCAGCAGCAGCAGCAGAAAGGATGAATGAACACCTCTCTGAATACCCTGTGATCCTCACTCCCCTCTCTGGCTCCATCACTTATTCCTTACCATTTTTTTTTTTTTTTTTTCTGTTCCAACAACTTACCTCTTTCTCCTGGCTCCTCCCCAGGCTTTTTCCCCATCTTAAAAGAGAAATTCTCCTCAGGTAGTGCCCAAATTATCAATTCTGCTCTAAGAAGCTTCAGTATTAACTAACTTAATCTGAGGCTCAGAAAAGAATCCAGTAAATATTTACCACTAAATTAACTTAGGATTAAAATTAAGTAGAAAATGTCCTTGTCCTAACCACTTGTCCTCCAGGCAGAAATCTGAGGTGTGAAAGTTGGGGATTGGGAAGTCAACCAGGACCAGAAAATGAGATGAGGAATAAGATAGCAATGGAATAAATGTAGTTGTCAGTTGTAAAAAGAGGCCACAGCTACAAGGCTTTAGAGTAGGGACTGGCAAGCTTTTGTGTACAGGGTCATACAGCGAATATTTCAGGTTCTGCATCACAATTATTCTTGTTTTGCTTTTTACAACCCTTTAAAAATATGGAAACTATTCTCCACTCATAGGACCATAGTTTGTTGATGCCTACATTAAAGGCATTAACTTCAAGGCATTGATGACCACATGGGTTTATGGGGTGAAGGACAAGATTCTAAGAGACAAAAACAACATTTAAAATCTAAATAGACCGAGAGGATTCAAAAGGAGGAAATAAAAACAGTGCCACAATAATATGCATTGAGTGCCCACTCTGTGGCAGGATCTGGCTTAGTCCCTTGCATGTATTTTCTCTCTAAATTCTCACAATGGCCTTATAAACCGGTGACTATTATTAGAACCACTTTAGAGATGAAACACAAAGATGTTAAGCAAGATGCCTGAGGTCACCAATCTAGTAAGTGAAAGACTTAAGCTTTGCCTTGGGAGTGTGCTCTAATAACCACTTTACACACACACACACACACACACACACACACACACAGAAAGATCATTGAGTGTGAAATTCCAATATTTAATATGAAATATATTTTCTAGGAAGTTTTGAAACAGTAAAATTGAATACTATGATAATTTATTTCTCTACGTCTCTCAACTTGAAGATAGAATACAGGGATGCTCACAGTTGGTGCAGTTCTTCCATCCTTGCATGCATATGAAAGGACGGACTTCAGAGGGAAGGACTGCCCCTTCCCACCCACTTTCAAACTAGGCAAGCTTATGCGACTTGCTTTGGCCAATGGCATATGACAGACGTGATATGCCCAGTAAAAGCTCATTACCAACAGGTAATTCATCATATCCACTTCCTCCTGCAAGTTCCACAATCCAGGATTCTTGAGTGAACGCAGTGGACAGAACTGCCCTGATGACCACACGTGACAGGCTGTGTCACTGAAAATCAAAACTTGGTTTTTCAGACCACTGAGATTTGGAGATGTTTGTAACTACAGTATAACTCAGCCTTTGCCAATTATTACACAAATGTCAAGAATTGTTTTCTATTGTAGTTGGGTTTAGGAATGCTTCTTCCTCAGAAAAATGGCTCATACTGAATAATGTCTAAAGAACTTTTGCCATCTTACAGTAACAACATATAATTCTGCTACTGTTGACTCACAGAAGTACGTGACCTACCAAGAGGTAGGCAGACTTAAAATATAAGGCTCCAAGTTCCTGTAATGGATAAAAAGGTTAGCAGAGATCAAAAGCCTGTGAGATGCTTGGATGTAGCCAACGTCTGCAAACCCTCCAAAATGGGGCTGAGTTTTGAGTTTCAAAACGAAATCCAAAACCGTAGAAAAGAGTTTCACATTTCACCCTGAAAGTTTCATACAGCTAAAACTTTCATATCTTTTTCAGGTATCATACTACAAAAAGTTCCTAAAAATCTCCCTTAAATAAATAATGACTGTAGTCCCATCTATTAAATTCAGTATACTCTGCTGTTCTCTGTGTACAGAGATAATACCACTGACTTACTCTCAGTTAAGTATGCTCTCTCAATTAATATTTATTCCTGATTGGTCCTGCCCCATACTTTATTCTCCCCGCAAATTTTAAGTATTGTGTACATAATTGCATACATTTTTGAAAAACATGGTTGGGTTGAGTTTCTTGGCACTGAAGAAGCTAAGATATCTCTGGTGTATGAATCTCTTGATTATAGCACCATTAGCTCCATGTTCTTAATTAACCAGGTGACTTTTAGAAGAAAAAAGAAAACATGGAAAATACCAATACAATCCTTTGAAGAACTCCATTAAACTATATATAAGAGCATGTAATATAGAATATCATTAAAATGAGCAAAAAGTAACTTAAGTTTTTAAACTTTCATAACGTTATATTTGATGAGTAAAAATATTGTGTTCCTTGATTTACTTCAACTCAAGGGCAAAAATTGCTGAGTCATGTCTCCTCAGGAATAACATCCTACACCTCTCTCTTAACTTTTATAACATTTAGCACACTGGAGAGGCCAGCCTTGTTCATGTTCTTCCGTTTATCACCCAAAATGGAGCAACTATTCGATCAGTCATGACATGCACACTCTGAGCCCCAAATTTTGTAATAGAGAACAATTCCAGTTAAAAGATATCCCTGCTATCATGTAGAAGTTGTTCTTTATAACAACAGTATGAAAAGGGAAGTAAGTAAACCTAGATTTTATTTTTTTTCATCCTTGTTTCAACCCATGGCGTATGCTTGGAATATAGCAGGTGTTAATTATTGTTTCCCCAAAAAATGACTTTCAGCAGTTTTTTGATTCTTTTTGTTCCATAGTTTCAATATATGCAAAATGGATATAAAAGCACATGTCTCACAAAATTACTATGCCATTAAAGGGAATAAAGAACAAGAGCAATGAAGCTCTTTTTAATTGGTAAAATACAAAATTAGGTATCTTTATCACACAAAATCCTAAAATGACTTGGCCTGAACTATTATATACTATTTTTATAATAAATATATTCTACAACAATTCTTTAATTATTATAGTTATGTGACATTGGATGGCACAGTTATACTCTTAAAAACCTAAATGAGCCCAGTTAATCCAACTTTTACTTCTCGTGGATTGTAAATGTGATTCATAAAGTGTTGTCCCGATTGTCAGACTCCTCCTAATCTTTAAACTAATTGACTCACTGCTGCTGCTGCTAAGTTGCTTCAGTCATGTCCGACACTGTGTGACCCCATGGACTGCAGCCTACCAGGCTTCTCCGTCCGTGGGATTCTCCAGGCAAGAACACTGGAGTGGGTTGCCATTTTCTTCTCCAATGCATGAAAGTGGAAAGTGAAAGGGAAGTCGCTCAGTCGTGTCTGACTCGTAGCGACCCCATGGACTGCAGCCTACCAGGCTCCTTCATCCATGGGATTTTCCTGGCAACAGTATTGGAGTGGGGTGCCATTGCCTTCTCCCAACTGACTCACTAGACAACTACATTTCCCAACCTCTCTTATAGTTAGATTGGAGCCATGTGACTAGTTCTGGCCAACGAGCAGCAAGCTGAAGAGGTGACTATTATCTTCTCCAGGCTAGCTCCTAAAACTTTATCTAAGAGCTTAATCTTTGAGTAAAGCATCACTCCAAGATAGAAGAAGACTGACTCCCTGAATGTCTATGAGGTGAAGTGCCTCTGTCTCCCGCCACTTCTGGTGAAATACATTTGATTATGGCAAAGTGTCAGTTTGCAGGGGGTGAGAAATCAGTGCCCTGGACATAGTGGACAGACAGGCAGTTACTGAGAGGGGGGTGGGCTAGAGGAAGGGTGGAGTGGGAGGTTGGGCTTAGCACATGTAAGCTTTTATATGTAGAATGGATAAACAATAAGGTCCTACTGTATAGCACAGAGAACTACATTCAATATCCTATGATAAACCATAATGGAAAAGATTATTTAAAAAGCATATATATATGTATATGTATCTGTATAACTGAATCACTTTACTGTATAGAAATAATTAACACAACATTGTAAATCAACTATACTTCAATTAGAAAACCTTATTTGAAAAAGTTAAAAAGAAAAAAAGTCCCAGAGTATTAATCATAATATAACTTGACTCATTGTTTCCTTTTTGAGAGGCAGGCTACAAAACAATGTCACCTGACTATATCTATGTTTAGTAACCATACATTTACATTTTTGGAGAAGGAAATGGCAACCCACTCCAGTATTCTTGCGTGGAGAACCTCATGGACAGAGGAGCCTGGAGGGTCCATGGTGTCACAAAGAGTTGGACACGACTTACGACTGAACATTTACATTTTAATACAAATTCCTTAACTTGTTATAGATGAGGAACAAACAGGTCACCAAAGGGCAGGAGTCCAAGGCCGAGCACTGAATAGCCCTGATGTAACCAACTCTGACCAATGGTAGACTTGGAGCTTGTAAGTATAGGTTATATGTTCCCTAAACAAAGGTCATGCTAAATGAGGTACATCAACTTGCTTCTTTATAATTCAGTATTTTTCTTAGGATGTGCCAGTTTATGCTTGTTGTCTCAGACTAACAATCAAACTCCCTTTCACTTTCAAATGTTTCCATTTTATATGTTACATTATTTGGCCAACTTTACCCAAAAGAACTTCTTTTCTATGCAGAAATAAGAACTCTGGGTAAGAAAAGATGATAAATAATTTTTGTTCACACTACAAGCTGGTATTTTTCGTAAGAAACACTTATTAAGTAGGTGATTAAAACCAAGGGGAATCATTAATTTATTTCTGCTCCACTTAGTACCAGGAGGATAAAAAGTGGAAAAGGCACCTTTGGAACACTTGCAAATATCACAGCTCCACAGATAAAATAAAATGAGAAATATTTATATTGTTTCAAAGTTATCCCTTGGGCATTTTAATCATGTTGACTAAAATATGATTTTATACAATTGTCTTCATTTTACTGTTATATACTTTATGCACTGATTCTGATTTGTGTGTTAGGCACTATTAATAATCTTGAAGTTGCCAAATCCACCTTTCTCAGGGATTTAAACTTTTCAGAATTCCTATGTATGCTTAGACTGGAAACCTTTTAGAATTTTTGAGGGCAGTAGACCAGTTGGTCACTGGACTTCTGTGTCTCAGCTTTGCCTTTTTCTCTTATCTGGGCCACAATGCTTAATATTTTGAACATTTAATTAAATTATTTGATTTGGCTACCCCAATGAATAAAATGGGACATAACTACACATGCACACTCATAAACACACACACACATACACACAGGACTTCTGAAGATTAAATTAAACAATACGTGTTAAGGTAATATATGACCTGAATGGTGCATACAAAAGTGAAGGCTGCATGTAAAATAATTCATCACTAGATTTGAGGTCACTTATTTCACATTCTGATGAAAGGGGTATCTAACAGGAAAACAGTCCTGAATGTCTATATGTGGTTCATGCTCAGTCATGTCCGACTCTTTGTATCCCCATGGACTGTAGCCTACCAGGCTCCTCTGTCCATGGTTCATGGGATTGCCCACACAAGAATATTGGAGTAGGTTACCATTTCCTTCTCCAGCAGATCTTCCTGGTCAAGGGATTGAACTTGAGTCTCCTGTGTCTTCTGCGCTGGTAGGCAGGTTCTTTACCCCTTATTGCTCCCCAAGGGGAAAAAAGTGACTTCTCTGATTGGTGAATTTCAGATAAGAAACTGGGTTCTGTCATTCCCATTCTTCCTTCCCTTGAAAGCCAGCTGGCCCTCAGAGAGCAGACCTCCAGGGCCCCTTCATGCCCAGGATGATCAGCAGTTTTTCAGTGCTTCCTGTAGTTCCAAGGATAAATCCACCTAAGTCTTGGATGCATTCTGAGGCAGCCCAATTGGCTAACACACCTACACCATGATCTTCAATCATGTTATCGCATTAAAATGGCTATTCTGATTTTCATCTGACAAATGCCATATCTGCCTCTCAAAAGGACAGGGGGAAAGACATGCTATTTGTTTGTCCTTGCAAATGCCAACAGAAATAAGAGACTTAATATAAAATGTAGATATCATGCACTACAGATTGATACCTTATTATAGTTACTATTTTATTTTGTACACATAAAATAATCCTAATCTTCTTTGTTGCACAAACATAATGCTTGCATTCGATTTTCCACTAAAAATTTATGATGTCTCCAAATATATATGGCACTGAATTAAATATCTTCATATAATTTATTAATTTTAGATTCAGAATGTATCAGTTTGGAAAACACATAAACAGGTAATTATACTGATTTAATATGGCAACATGCTTGGACTAGCTCTCCAATATTATTATTGTGATTAAAATGTAATCTCTTAATTGAATACTGGCTTAGAGTTCAGAAACACTTCCTCATCCATGATCATTTGATCCTGTCATTTGCCCTCCATTGGACCAGGTCGCCTGTGGTAAATGGCTGCAGCCATGCGTCACTGTGGAGAGACCACTGGCTCTCAGGAGAATCCAACGTACAATCCGAGCCGCCCCAGTTTTACGTGCTAACTGGTGGGCTAAATGGTCAAGGGGGAGACCTCATCAGAAGATAAAGTGGGATTCATACAAGGAGTGCAGGGCCTTGAGGAGTTGAATTGTAGTCCACTTTCCCAGATGAGACAGCACATCTTATCTAAGTATTGCAGATGTTTCTCAAATGACCCAATAAATATTAGAATATCATCTAGGTAAATGAGGTAAATATGTCATTGGAATCCTGCAGCCTTCCATAATTAAATGCTACACACCAGCTACGTATTTTCTTTCTAGCAAGCTAAACTTGGCCAGCTTGAATTGCCAACATATTCTAATCATGTTCTTTCCTAAGGAAACTGGGATGTGTTCACCTTGGCATTGGTGGAAGTATGAAGGGAGAAGGCAGTTACCTAATTAACATGATATAACTTAATTAATTCTGCATCCTGAGAGCATGGATGGAACCGTGGATTTCAAATGTAAGATATCAAATCAATCATGTTAGAACTCTAGAGCACATGACATTTCATATATCCTTTATGTCCTTTATGCTGCATCCAATTTCCTGACATATTCAGGATTTAGAAAAGATGTGTGCTCAGTTGCTCACTCATGTCTAACTCTTTGTGACCCCATGGATTGTAGCCCGTCAGGCTCTCCTGTCCATGCAAATTTCCAGCCAAGAATACTGGAGCAGGTAGTCATTCCCTCCTCCAGGGGATCTTCCCAACCCAGGGATTGAACCTGCATCTCCTGCATTGGCAGGTGGATTCTTTATTACTGGGCCACCAAGGAAGCCCTTAGAAAAGATAGTTCCTATAATTCTTGTGGATATAATGTAATCCAAATATATGTATGTGTTGCCCTGGTGGCTCACATGGTAAAGAATCTGCCGACAACGCGGGAGACCTGGGTTTGATCCCTGGGTTGTGAAGATCCCCTGGAGAAGGGGATTCTTGCCTGGAGAACTCCATGGACAGAGGAGCCTGGTGGACTAAGAGTAAATATGCACAGGTTTATTTCTGCCAATTTTGTAGTGGTGTAGAACCCATGTAAAACCAATTCAACAGACAACTTTAGGATCTTCATTAGCTTTAGAACTGGGCTGTATAATTGAAAATATTTGTTATTGTTCAGTTGCTCAGTCATGTCCAACTCTTTGGGACTCCATGGACTGCAGCATTCCAGGCTTCCCTGTCTTTCACCATCTCCCAGAGCTTGCTCAAACTCATGTCCATTGAGTCAGTGATGCCATCCAACCATCTCATCCTGTGTCATCCCCTTCTCCTCCTGCCTTCAATCTTTCCCAGCATCAGGGCCTTTTCAAATGAGCTCGCTCTTCGCATCTGGTGGCCAAAGCATTGGAGCTTCAGCATCAGTCTTTCCAATGAATATTCAGAACTGATTTCCTTAGGATTGACTGGTTTGATCTCCTTGCAGTCCAAGGGACTCTCAAAAGTCTTCTCCAACACCACAGTTCAAAAACATCAATTCTTTGGCATTCAGCCTTCTTTATGGTCCAACTCTTAGATCCACACATGACTACTGGAAAAACCGTAGCTTCGACTATGCAGACCTTTGTTGGCAAAGTAATGTCTCTGCTTTTTCATATGCTGTCTAGGTTTGTCATAGCTGTTCTTCCAAGGAGCAAGAGTCTTTTAATTTCATGCCTACAGTCACCATCTGCAGTGATTTTGGAGCCCCCCAAAATAGAGTCTGTCACTTTTTCCATTGTTTCCCCATCTACTTGCCATGCAGTGATGGGACCAGATGCTATGACCTTACTTTTTTGAATGTTGAGTTTTAAGCCAGCTTTTTCACTCTCCTATTTCACCTTCATCAAGAGCCTCTTTAGTTCCTCTTCACTTTCTGCCATAAGGCTGGTGTCATCTGCATATCTGAGGTTATTGATATTTCTCCCAGCATTCTTGATTCCAGCTTGTGCTTCATCCAGCCCAGCATTTCACATGATGCACTCTGCATAGAAGTTAAATAAGCAGGGTGACAACATACAGCCTTGACGTACTCATTTCCCAATTTGGAACCAGTCCATTTTTCCATGTCTGGTTCTAACTTGCTTTTTGACCTGCATACAGGTTTCACAGGAGGTAGGTAAGGTGGTCTGGTATTCCCATCTTTTTAAGAATTTTCCACAATTTGTGTGATCCACACAGCCAAAGGCTTTGGTGTAGCCTATGAAGCAGATGTTTTTCTCTATTTCTCTTGGTTTTTCTATGGTCCAAGATGTTGGCAATTTGACCTCTGGTTCCTCTGCCTTTTCTAAATCCAGCTTGAACTCTGGAAGTTCTCAGTTCATGTACTCTTGAAGCCTAGCTTGAAGGATTTTGAGCATGACCTTGCTAGCATGTGAAATGAGTGCAATGCTTAAACTGTAAGCTTTTGTTAACCCATGTTTTAAAGTAAAACTAGGTTAAAACTTTGGAGAAAAATGTCCAGATTCTCGGGATTTGTAATGACGGGCCATCTGCATCTGTGTATAGTGTATTTCTCCAACATGTTAATCTATATCACACACTCTCTTCCCTTGCCACACATAAATTGCCTTCTGCCCACTCTCTAGGAATCAAGGACCATATAAAATTCTGTGTCTTTGTACCTAGAATGTCCTTCCCTGCCATCTACATCTAGCAAATGCTCTTTATTTAACCACTGCCATACCCTAGGGGCTTTCCAGGTGACGTAGTGGTAAAGAATCTGCCCGCCAATGCAGAAGGCTTAAGAGATGCGTGTTTGACCCCTGGGTGTGGAAGATTCCCTGAAAAATCTTCCCTGGAGAAGGAAATGGCAACTCACTCCAGTATTCCTGCCTAGAAAATTCCATAGACAGAGAAGCCTGCTGGGCTACAGTCGCAGAATTGGACACAACTGATCACACACACTAAACCCTTCAAAACAGTTACTCCCTTCTCCCCTTGGTTTTTATACCAATTTTCTCCCCAACATGTTCCACTGTAATTTGTATTTTCATATTTATCTGTCCACTGTTAATTTCAATGTTATCCCCTTCTATGCATTAATAAAAGTTACCAATGAAATTTAAATATGACTCTTCCCATTTACTCATTTTTTTACATACTATTTGCTCACTAATCAAACCTTATCTGTTTTGCCCTCAGAATAATTGACTCATCTTCTTGTGCCCACTGAAAAACCTGGGAAGGAATACATGTCCTAGTATTTATGAATAACACTGCTTTTTTCTGATCTGAGTGGATAGCTCTCCCTCTATGTATTCTATCTCATTAGCGCTCAGCATTAGGTTAATAGTTGGTTCTAATACCATTTCAACAGAATGTGAGTTATTTGGGGGCTAAAGTGAAGTCCCAGTATTACCCATTCTTTCAATATTCATTTGGTTGCTGTTTGCTTGTTTTCCCTTTGGAGAAATGTTACAGAGCTGGAATAATTATTTTAGATAACACTACGTTTCCTGTGAGTCCTGCCTGTCCTAACCTTCTGTTCTAACATTTGTTCTTTTTGGCTCAACTATGTCAAAGAGAAACAAAAAGCAAGAGAGCTACCTTCACTTTTTATTCTCCTGCTGCTGACCTGGTTGTCAGAAGAGAGAGCAAGGCACAAAGCCAAAACACAAGGCTGTTCTCAAATTC
This sequence comes from Bubalus kerabau, assembly GCF_029407905.1. Lineage (NCBI taxonomy): Eukaryota > Metazoa > Chordata > Mammalia > Artiodactyla > Bovidae > Bubalus > Bubalus kerabau. The sequence goes on from NC_073637.1 coordinate 61,161,273, forward strand.
ATGACCTGAATTTTTCCAGCGTCAGGACAAATAGGTGGGGAACTGATGTGGATCCCCAAGCACCCTGTGCATATGCGAACCCTTCTGGGGCCAAGGGGTGAGCGATCAACTCCTTCATGGACCACACTGAAACACCTGCCTTCCAGTGCAAGAGAAGGAGATATTTTTCTCATTAAGGCACCTTATTTCCCTTTAAAAACATCCTCCCAAGAAAAGCTCTGATCTTAACATCTGAGAGGAAAAAGCTGCAAACAAAAAAATTGCACTGAAACGTGCCTTGGAAAAGATAGATGTGGAAAATCTATCCCAAATCACTACTATTAACACTACACTGTTCATACGACTCCAACTCACATGGCAGCATAAGAATTTGTGATTTTTGAAATACTTTTTACTTATACTTGATAACCAAGATCAACCTCCCTATAATACAGGTGATAACTATTCTTGTGGGAAGACTTAACACATGCTGCAGTTATGTATTATGACTAGTCCTTTAGCTATTACTTGTTGAAATCCATCTCTTAAAATTATTGTGCAGAAAATGCAGAGATGGAAACTTGCTTGTTCTTCAAAATAAAACAAAAAAGCAAACACAAAACAAACAAATAGAAACAGCCCTTTAAGAAGCTGAGCAGACACTTCCTGTCAAATAATGAACAACATTGTAGGGCTGATTTATTCATACTACAGCTGTGATTTGATAACCAATTCTGTGTGGAATTTATTTGTGAAATGTCACACAATCCAAGATGTTTTAATTATGTTACATTTTATCTGAGACTGCTGATTATAAAATGAGTGAATCAGAATTAAAACTAAAGTCTAGAAAAGCTGCAGAGACTGCTGTAGTGAAAGTAATTCAAACCTGGCATGTCTGACTGGTGATTTCTGTTTATCCTTTAATGAAAATACTTCTGGCTCAAAACATACACTTCACTTAAAAAAATAACTGCAGTTTTTGGTTGACACAATTCTTCATTGTAAAACCTCCACAGTCACCACCATGAAGACCATGTTTTCAGATACTATTCACACATCCCTGAGGAACAAACTTGTAGACATATATTTGACACCACTGAATGATGCATGTTTTAACCACCATTTCACTGCTGTTTACATGTGACACTGATCATATATTTGATGCTGGCATGGTACATACCACCTTTAGCTTAGCAGATTTATTTGACTGTTTTGGCCACTGTGATTCAAGTACTTTTTAAAAATTTTAGATTAATTATATAACATTAGTTTACATAAAGTAGTTAAGTTTACTTTTAGCCTAAATTATTCAAAGAGAGGATTATATTATACTTTTAGAATAACTCTAGCTTAACTCACCCATTAACAACAGATAGAAACAGTAAATAAAAAGTAAGGAATTTCACATAATAGATCAAATGTTTGGTGAAGCTCCACTAAATCAAAGAAATGTCAACTGAACTGACTTCATAATATCATTTCAGAATTTTCTATCTTTTGCCAAATAGAAAATCCTAACAAAGTGACTTCTGCTTGTTAAATGTCTAAAGATATACTTCAAGCATTAGTTATAGCCAACTCTTCTGCCATTTTTCTTCTTTCATTCCAGGCTAAAACTAGGAACAACAAAATGCAGAAATGAGAAATACTTTTTATTTCCCTATTCAATCTGAAATGTGGTTTATTTAGGTGGATTTAGAGATTATCATACCAACTGAAGTAAGCCAGACAGAGAAAGACAAATACCATAGGGCATCGTTTATATGCAGAATCTTAAAAAAAAAAAAAAAAGGACACAAATGAACTTATTTACAAAACAGAAATAGACCCACAGACATAAAAAGCAAACTTGTGGTTGCTGGCGCTTGGGAGGGATGGCCTGGGCCTTTGGAATTAGAATATACACACACTGCTGTGTGTGCAGGAGACGGCCAACTGTGACGTGCTGGGTGGTGCAGGCAGCTGTGCTCAGTACCCTGTGATAACCTATGATGGAGGAGAATGTACACAAAGAATATATGTGAGTATATGTGTGTGTGTGTATGTGTATGGCTGAGTCACTTTGTTGTACACCTGAGGCTGGCATGACACTGTGAATCAATATTACGTCAATAAAAAAAACTTTAAAAACGTGGTGGATTTAGTAAACTTCATTCTCATTTAACTATCCCTAACAACAAAACAACAACAAAAGAAAATCACTGTTTACTATAAGAAAGGACCATATAAAGAAATGGCAGGATATAACAAAAACAAAATTAAAGTAAAAAATGTAGACAGTGCTGTCCTATCAGAACTGACAGTGATGAGGTCAATACGAAATCATTTAAAAGTCAGCTACATTGAAATTCTGGACAATAACCAGCTTTTACATAAGTTATAGGATGTAACAAATCTATCAGCAGGTGTCTAAAACATATCATTAATCAAAATAACTAGGAAGCCAGTAAGGTGCTATTTTGTGAACCAGATGTGTATATATGTATTTCCAAATTGTAGAAATATAGAAAATGTCTGTTAAAATAATTTTTGAATACCTGATTAATTCTGAAATTACTAAAATCAATTCAGGCTAAGTCTTTCTTCACTGAAGGCGGATAAAGTAACTTCAAAATCCACAGCCACTGGTTGCCATGCAACCTACTGTAGTATTATGTCAGAATAAGCCGGGCTTGAATTTTCCAGGCCCTCTTGCTTTGCAGACCTGATGTTTTGATACTCTAATGCGTCTCAGCTAACTTCCATTAAGTAGTGTTTCGTGGGGTAGTATTCCAAGGTTAAAATGATTAAATAACTTTTATGGTTGATCAAATATAAGCCCTTATTATACAGTAGGCAAAACCATACATTTTAATTACTTTGTTATCAAAGATCTAAGTATTTACATTTCATTTTTCAATAATAATTCTGAATTTAGTAGACCCTTCAAAAATACCTAAAGTTATTGCTATTTTAAAATATTTATAATAAACAGTAATAAAATTAATATAGGAAATAATAAGTAACACTTCCAGAATATCAGGTGTTGGTATTTTTATTTTATGCCTTTGTGGAACTAGTTTAATTTTTTCAATGTAATGGAATTAATTATGTGAGGGTTTGCATTATATTTCTCACTTTGCAACCATGCACAAAATAAAGAAAACTGATCAATATTTGATCACAGTTACAGTGCATTAATTCAAAGTTAATTTTCAGTGGAATCACTGCCATTATTCACTTTTGAGAGGTGTTAAATGATTATGAAGAAAAACACCTAATCTTTGTAGAAAGAAAAAAAATGATATATCTAAAAATATACGCTTAACAAAAGAACCACATTATTAAGAAAGAGAAAATCCTTTCAAAATAATATTCATAACTATATGTTTAGAAAAATACTGATTAAGCTTCATATTTTACATCTGAGTTTGTGCAAATATGAACTATTCTCTTATAAAGAGGGAATCAGAGTGAGTAAAATCTCCTTAATAAAATCATCTCTCTTGGAAATCCACTTATTATCAAAATGGAAAGCAATTTAAAATCTAGCCATTAACCTCTAGCACTTATGTAAAAACAGATTTATTAGAATAGAAGAGAAATACCATTTTGGTAATTTACACTATAAATATTTCAAAATAAAAATATTACCTTTCATTTATTACAAAGGAAAGTGAATATGTCAAAATTCACTCACACTTAATTTTAATGGCAAGATGTTCAGATAATTACACCTTATAGAAAGACTGAAATTTGCAATTAAATTCAAATAGATTTAATATTGCTTATGTTTGACATTAGGTAAATTAAACTGCACTTCTCTTTTAAATAACTTATGGGTTCATTTTTACTTGCATAGACCTAAAATCCCTTGGCTTAGATCAATGTATTAAAATACCATCTTGCCCACCTCCTCCAGGCCCTCAAAAGACTCTGACAAGGAGAGAAGAATATGGAACCGATTTTGATTACATGGGGAATAGAATAAAGTAAAAATACTCTTGATGGAAAAGATATTTTAAATAAAAATATGAATGTACATGTTATCAAAGCAATATTGAAACTGAAGCTGTATAATTTAGTGAAAATAACAGAGTCATATGATATTTACTCTTTTTACTGTACAGTAAGGATGGTCAAGGAACTTTATAACTCAATTCCTCAAACAGCTTTTTGTTTTAGTTTTTGTATAATCTACGAACTTTATCCATAATATAGATAAAAGTTATCAAAAGCTAAACCAAGATTTTCCAGTGTGGGAATATTCCGTTTTATACTGATTATAACACTGGCTTTTCTGTTGTCTAGGACAGAATAATAAAATTTCTAATATTATTTCTCATAACAAATGACCCATGAATTTAAGCAACGGAAAGGAGATTTATTTGATACAAGGTATCATGGAGCTTTAAAGGTGTTTATATAAAATTTGAAATCCCAAATGGCATCCATCAAAGGTATTTATGGTCAACACCTCTTCCACCTCCTCCTCTGTCACTTTCCCTAATATCTCTCTTACTTTGAGAGCCACTGGCTTAGAATACAAGAAACACAGGAATCAAGAACAGATTACTGAATGAAAACTTGGCAAGGATACCCTGGATCATGATCAAGGGAAAGGTAGAATTCATACACAAAGGTATTTAGAAATGGTTTCAATTCAAGCCAGGTCAATAACTGAGACTGAGTAAGTTAGGCATTTTATAAAAGACACTAAGGAAATACAAGAGAAAATCCTGTTCTCAGACTACATCATGGTCCAGCAAAGAATGTGACTCATATTTGAAAATAAATTTAGGACCAGAGTAATCTTCCCCTTCTTGTTTGAAGATAAAATACAAACTCAGAACTATCAGAGACTAAGATGAGACATTCTTCAAGATAGTTCTTAATCTAGCTCTTAGCAGTAGATAAAATTATGTAGTCTAAAATTAGTCTGAAATTACTTTAGCCATTCACATTTAAAAATGTTAAAGCACGTGAAGTCTGGGTTGCTACTCTGAAGTAATCTGAGCCACTATCAAGTAAAAAGACAATTTTTAAAATCATAAAGTCAGAATATAAATGTTAAGAAAAATATATCTAATTCTTAATATGCAAACTCTAGGGTTACTAGAAAAATTACATTATATAGCATGAAATAACAGAATTGTAATGGAGTAAATAAAAACCTAAAAAGAGCTTGAAGCAAAAGTTTAAAGGATATATCATCAAACTTTAAATATGTCTTTCTCTGGCCTAGCTAAATTACTACATTTCTTGATGCTGTTTGCTCCTCATAGCAATTGAAAGCATATGTAATTTAACAGCAGGCCTCAATCCTTTAATAAGCTGTCTTTAAAATACCTTACATGGATTACCTATCTGTAAATCTGCTTCCTATGCAGAATGTGACAGCATTATGGAAATTGTTAGTTCGGGAGAGATGGCATGTACCAAAGGGAACCACATCTGCACCCTGTAAGATTATACCAAACATTGGAAGTAATCTTTCAGCATTCATAATACTGTAAAATGTATAATTAAGATTAAGGGCTCACTCTAATCTTTATTATGGTCTGTGTATTTCAAATTTGGGAGGTAGGTGAGACATAAGTGGGACTATAAAGTGTCACTGTAAGATTGCATCTTTTAAATTATATGAAGTAGGTTCTATCTTATAGACTCAGATTATCCACTACATTTGTCAGATTAGCAGATAACCATGTGTTCACTGAAAAGGAAGCAGACAATTTCAGATCCAAAAGTTGTTTGCTGATGTAAAAACTGTATATATACATGGTTTAATTTCTTCATTCTAATTTTGAATCATCAGATTTTTGGTAACCAATTAATTAACTGTTAGATCATCATAGGTCATCTCTGTCCCAATGTATTTACCCGTTTTGTAGATATAGCACTCTCCAAACAGACTCCAGTGTTCTTGCCTTGAGAATCCCAGGGATGGGGGAGTCTGGGGGGCTGCCGTCTATGGGGTTGCACAGAGTCGGACATGACTGAAGCGACTTAGCAGCAGCAAACAGATTCAGGTGAGCTAGATCATTAACTAGAAAAATAAGCCTATAAAAAATTTAACAGTATATGTGATTCACTAAGGTGAATTTCTGGAAACCAACCACACAAATTCAAGTAGATTCCTCATGCAGCTAACCTGAGAAAAAGGCCTTGCTGATATCTAAAACCTGAATCATTTTGGAGACTTGACTAGAGATGAAAAGTTTCAGAGTTTAATTAATATTCATAAAGCACATATTGGGCTGATTCATTTTTATCATGTTTCAAACTAAGGCTGGTTCAAAACTACATGCAGAAATTGCTTGAAATGATGTTGTTACTTATTGCTTATCAATAAAACGAAATGAAGTTTAAAAGAATATAATGTTAAATTATCTTTCCAAGAATGTTATCAAGTTAGAGTGGCATACAAATATATTTGTATTTTCTGATAATAAAGGAGGACTCAAAAAAAAGAGGCAGCTAAGTAAATGCCGTTGGTTTTTTAATGCATATGTTTGGTGAAAGAACACTAACTAGTATACAAGTGACTCTAATTTTTAATAAATTTAGTTGCAAATGAAAGGAAGTGAGTCTCCAGGTGAGTGTTCAGAAAAAGTTGTCTCCTGGTCAAGATTTTCATTTCCAGACTAGTATTATAGAAAATGAAAATGCTTAAAATTTCTGCTGAATGTCCATGTTGGTGAGTCTTGACTTATCATGCAGGGATCAGAGGTAGGGGGTTAAAGGAAGAAGGTTGGTCATGGTCATGCAAAGATAAAATAGGTTTTCTTACAGGTTTACTGACTTAGGCAACCTCTCCTCCTCACTGCTTCAGACATGACCTAAGATAGCTCCATACCTCCTGTGTCTCCACTGTGCACCCCAGGATGGTGCATGGCAAAGATCAACGGCAAAAGACCTCGTAGATCCTAATCTACTCATTGTGTTCAGCAAGGCTCTTATAAAGAAGGGTAGATCTATGTTTGCCTTATGTTCACAACTATTAGCATCGAACCAGGAAAGATGAAACCTAATTGATCTATTAATAACAAGAGTCATATATTAGCAGAAATAAAGTGGGAAAAATATAATCTAGGCCTCTGAATTAAAGATGAAAAATAAACTAAAGTTGGAAGGAAAATTACATTTTTTAAGGTTATTTCTTCATTTCAATTCCTAATTTTATGTAAGGAATTCTTTTTATTTCCATAGTGGAAACATTTATATTTGGAAAAGAGAACAAAAAATGGGAAATAACCTAATTTCAGTGCAGAGATGACTTAAAGGTATAAATGTACGCTATATATTTCTAGTATAGGAACTTACTTTCTACACATACCTCTGAGCTCTCTGAAATCAAGCCAGCAGAAATAATGTCTTAAGCACCTTTCAATTATGGCTTTGATTGATGGGTCATTCTCATCATACGTGAGTCACTCAGATTTCATCAAGTGTGGTTGATATGTAAGCTTAAGAGTTTGAAATGTGAGAAAAGGAAATCCAACAACTCCCATAAACATCCAGATGTAACTCAATTCTAAACATCAACCTCTGAACGAGGCTACTATTGCTTTCCTGATGCTTACTATTTAATTAGTTGATTTCCATCAGTTAAGCAAAAGAAGATGAATTAAGTTTAAAAACCGATTCTGGAGACAACAAAATAAAATATTAGTCACTCTTGCCTGGCTCAGATATTCTGGTGTAATATAGACTGAACCTGATTGATGGAAGGCTTCCCCAGTGGCTCAGTGGTAATCTGCCTGGCAATGCAGGAGTCACAGGAGATACAGGTTTGACCCCTGGATAGGGAAGATCCGCTGGAGAAGGCAATGACAGCCCACTCCAGCATTCTTGCCTGGAGAATCCCATGGACAGAGGAACCGGGCAGGCTACAGTCCATGGGGTCACAAAGAGCCGGACATGACTGAGCACACGTGCACACACACAATGCTTTTCTGTGGAGAGATTCTTGTACCTATAATTTCCCTTCCTCTCCAGATCAGCACCCACAATTACATATTTTCTTAAAAAATATTAATTCGATCTAAAACATTAAAGGGATATAGAAGATAGAGGAATAATAGGAATCTTCATTCCTTAAAACATTATCCTATCATCTGTTTTAATGACCTGGCCACATTAAGTTTACAAAATATGACAATACAGCTAACGATTCAGCTCTATTCACAGCTGATCCTGTGAATACAGACAGATCTGGATTCAAATTCTAATTCCACTCAGAGAGGTTCCTCATGGGTTAAGTAGCGATAAAAACGTCTCTTTTGGAGGACTGTCTTAGCAGCTAAATGAGATATATAATACAAATGATCCATTTGGCCTTCCCAATTCAAAGCTAATCCTCAGTAAAAGTTAGATAGTTTGTCATTACTATTAATATGATAGAATACCACTTATAAATACAGATATTTGGAATTTGTTCTGAACTCAAGGATATAGGGAAATATTTTTTATAAACTACAATTTTATAAAATTATAATTTCATATTAATCTATTGGAGTTAAGTCCAACTTCTCCAACGGAAATTAAATCATATTACTTGGTAAAATTATTTAATTCATTTAACTATAATGAAAGGGAGACCTAAAGGCACTGAGTAATTTTAATCATAGGCTCAGAAATATTATGGGTAATACCAAACACTGATTGAAAATTCATCAACTATCAAGCACTATGATAAGAACTTCACATGAAATATTTCATTTAATTTTCATACATTTATAAAAGAGTTGCTATTATAATTTTCATATTACAGACAGGAGATGTAAGTCTCTAAGAAATATTATTGGTAATACTAAACATGGATTGAATCTTCTTCAACTATCAAGCACTGTAATCAGAACAGAAATATTTCATTTAATTTTCACATAACACTTATAAAGGAGTTGCTATTATAATTTTCAAATTACACATGGGAGATGTGAGTCTTTAGGAACTAAAACAAGTTGCCCAATATTTTTATTTTTTAAGCTTTTTATTTTGTATTGAAATATAGCCAATGTTGTGATAGTTTCACGTGAACAGTGAAGGGACTCAGCTACATGTATATATATGTGTGTGTGTATACACACACACACACACACACATATACACACACACACATAATGTATGCATTCTCCCCTAAACTCCCCTCCCATTCAGGCTGCCACATAACAGTAAGCAGAGTCCCATGTGCTATATAGTAGGTTTTTATTGGCTATCCATTTTTAAATACAGCAGTGTGTACATGTCTATCCCAAGCTCTCTAGGTATTCCTGGCTCCCATCATTCCCCCAAGAAACCATACATTTCTTCTCTAAGTCTATGAGTCTCTCTTTTTTAAGTAACTTTATTTGAATCATTTCTTTTTAGACTCCACTTATAAGGGATGTCATACAATATTTCTCCTGCTCTGTCTGGCTTACTTCACTCAGTATGACAATCTCTATGGTCATCCATGTCGCTGCAAATGGTCTTATTTCATCCTTTTTGATGCCTGAGTAATAGTCCATTGTACATATCTACCATATGACCTTGCAATCCCACTCCTGGGCATAAATCTGGAGAAAAAGATGATCTGAAAGGATATACGTACCCCATGCTCATTGCAACACTGTTTGTAAGAGTCAGGACAGGACATGCGTGTGTGTGCTCACTCATGTCTGATGTAGATGCAACATAAATGTCCATCAGCAGAGCAATGGATAAAGAAGATGCAGAATAAGATGCCCAACATTTTCAATGGTGGAACAATTCAAGAACATTTCGCCACATTTACTAAGTGGAGACTTAAAAAATTATCATGCTTCTTATTCTCTTCCTCATGTATCTCTTAAACCTCAAGAAAACAGCAAAGTGTTTGATTCACTAAAAAAGAATACTGAAATTTTAAAAATTTTGTATAAGTAACTAATAGATATTTTTAAAATAAATTGTGGTTAGATTTAGTGGCAACAAATAAATGCTATAGATATCTATTTAGAGAACATATTGTCAACCATTTGAATTCAGATAAAAATAGAGAACAAAACTAGATTTATGACTATTATACATAATTTATTATTGAGTTTCAATATTTTGTTATATGTAAACGGGTTTCATCTGGGTCTCAGTGCTTTAGGTTATACTTTGTTAAGTATACTTTACTAAATGTTGGAAATGTGGTCTAGTGGAGCAAAGGAAAAAAAAAAAATGATTGAGCCCTTAGACCAACAGTACCATTAACAAATTCCTCTTCCTCTGTTCTCTCTTGGTAAAGGAGTACATCAAGGCTGTATATTGTCACCTTGCTTATTTAACTTATATGCAGAGTTCATCATGCAAAATGCTGGACTGAATGAATCACAGGCTGGAATTAAGACTGCCAGGAGAAATATAAACAACCTCAGATATGCAGATAATGAAACTCTAATGGCAGAAAGTGAAGAAGAGCTAAAGAGCCTCTTGCTGAGGGTGAAAGAGAAGACTGAAAAATCTGGCTTAAAACTTAACATTCAAAAAACAAAGATCATGGCATCCCATAACTTCATGGCAAATAGAAGAGGGAAGAATGGAAACAGTGACAGATTTTCTTTTCTTGGGCTCCAAAATCACTGCTGACAGTGACTGCAGCCACAAAGTCAAAAGATGCTTACTCCTTAGAAGAAAAACTATGACAAACCTAGACAGCATCTTAAAAAGTGGAGACATCACTTCAGCAACAAAGGTCTGTATGGCCAAAGCTATGGTTTTTCCAGTAGTCATGTATGGAAGTAAGAGTTGGACCATAGGGAAGGCTGAGCACTGAACAATTGATGCTTTCAAATTGTGTTGCTGGAGAAGACTCTTGAACGTCCCCTGGACAGCAAGGAGATCAAACCAGTTCATCCTAAAGGAAATTAACCCTGAATATTCACTGGAAGGACTGATGCTGAAGCTGAAACTCCAATATTTTGGCCACCTGATGAGAAGAACTGACTCATTTGAAAAGACCCTGATGCTGGGAAAGATTGAATGCGTGAGGAGGAGGGGATGACAGAGGATGAGATGGTTGGATGGCATCACTGACTCAATGGACATGAGCTTGAGTAAAATCCGGGATTTGGTGATGGACAGGGAAGCCTGGTATGCTGCAGTCCATGGGGTTGCAAAGAGTCGGACACGACTGACTGACTGAACTGAACTGATTCACTGGAAGGACTAAAGGTGAAGCTCCAATACTTTAGCCATCTGATGTGAAGAGCTGACTCATAAAAGACCTTGATGCTGGGAAACATTGAGGGGAGGAGGAGAAGGAGGCAACAGAGGATGAGATGATTGGATACATCATCGACCCAATGGACATGAGCTTGAGAAAACTCAGGGAGATAGTGAAGGACAGGGAAGCCTGGCATGCTGCAGTTCACAGGGTCACAAAGAGTCGAACACGACTTAGTGACTGAACAACGACAAAACATAATTTAAAAAAGGACCACTTGCCAGAGGTTCTACTGCTCCTGAATGGGGGCATAGAAAATAAAACTCTGTGGCATCACTTGCAGACAAATGTATCTTATTATGAGCATTTAGTCATAAATAGCCTTTAGTACATACTAAACATACAAAGTTGCTAAGAGCTGCCCAACGCATGTAACATTTGTTGACTCTCACAGAGTAAAGCCACTATCCATAGGGCTTTGCTGTTTCTTCACTGACTTAATTGCTCATCCAAGATGCGCTGGTTCTGTCACTCGGCGGCTAGATTAGTATTCTTTTTCCAGCACACATTTCTTGTGGCCAAACTGCATGTTTATGTCACACTTTTATGATGCAAACATATAATCCATAAAATACATCTGCCTCTAATACCCCCACTTTTGTGGTTTTATTCCAACACAAGAGAAGGACACTGCATCTACCAGAGTTCAGGTCGTTCTCAAGTCATACTAGGGCCATTTGCCTAACTGGCACCTCTGTCTCTGGTCTTTCTATTTTCCAGCCAGTCCTGCACATGGCTAACATTTTTTTTTCTGAAAAATTATTTTGGAAATATCACTACTTTGTGCAAATTGCCTTTAGCTGTGTAGTCTTTGTTGTTAAACTAAAAAAAAAAAAATCTTTAGCCTTGTATTTGCACTTCCTAAAACTCTTCTCATTGTTCTTCTTTACTCTCCTGTTCATAAACCTCCTCCTCCATACTGGACAATTTACTATTTCAGGTGGTGCTAGTGGTAAAGAACAGCCTGTCAATGCAGGAGATATAAGAGATGAGGGTTCAATCCCTGGGTAGGGAAGATGCCCTGGAGGAGGGCATGGCAACCCACTCCAGTATTCTTGCCTGGAGAATCCCATGGATGGAGGAGCCTAGTGAGCTGCAGTCCATTGGGTTGCAGAGTCGGACACGACTGATGCAACTTAGCATGAACACAGGAGGCTTCTAACAGATCCCAGAATGAGCATCCTCCCTGTCTGGACCTCAGTAAACCATATCCATATTTCATAGGAAGATGCCAGTTTCAAAATTTTGGCTTTCTATTGGCAGAAGTTATCTTTTCTTCATCCACATTCCAATGGAAGGTGTTCTGCTGCCTTCCTAAAGCATTTAACATACACTTAACTGAATACACACTTGTGTACATTCATCTGCAGGAATCTGATCATATAATTCACTTGTAAAATAATGATAAAATATTGAGGGCCTGTTATGCATCTGAATCTTCCATTACAATAGTCTTTAAGCAATTTTTTACCCCATAAAGATTTCAGCATGGACCTCAACAAATATTTGTAATTAGAAACACTTTAAAAAATATAGATATAAAAGTGAATAGAAATAGAAGTCCTAAAAATCTATTTCACTGCATGGATCTCATTTTTGAGACCACACTAGCAGTATAAAAATTCATTAAACTGTTTATACGCCAGGTGCAGAGAAACTGTGAAAAATTAAATGAAATGCAATTTGATAAATGCATAATAGATTCATGACTTTATTTCTTTGGAATCCACTACAGACCCTAAAACAGCATGACTTGTACACAACCAACATGTAATAAAATGTTTTTAAATGAATGAGGATTAAGCTGTTGCCTTGATGTTTTGCCTAAAAGCAGTTTATAGTTTCTTGCCTGGGCAGAATTACAATTCATATTTTTGTACGTTTTATAAATAAACAACATGTTTGGATATGTTTTTCTGAAATTCACAAAAGTTGTATGTGATACACTAGGTGGGAGAGCATTGTTTCTCAATCAATCACTCAGTGTTCATCATGTGCCAGGAACTAGTCTTCCAGTACTACTGAAACAGCACTGAACGAGTAACTCACATGACTAGTCTCGTGGGATTTACATCTTTGTGAGGAGAAGCAGACAATAAACAAATAGAAAACAAACATGGTATTTTCAGAGGGAAGAGTTAGCAAGGAAACACACCATTGTGATACAACAGAAAATGATAAGGTGATCCTGGGGAGGAAAGGATGGTCCAAAGCAAGTGAATGTTCGAAGGGGAGGGCACCTTTGAGCCCACCCTGAATGAAGAGATGGAAGCAACTCTATGAACAGCAGGGGGAAGGACATTCGTAGGAGAGTACAAAGAAATTAAGGAAATAGGAATCGGCTTCAAATGTGTGAGGAAGCTAGTCTAGTGGTGGAGTTGTGAGCAAAGTGAGACTCTAGAGTTGGACTGGGGTCAACTAACAGCTCCTCTGTTGTCAGCTCCGTGACTTTGGAAAAGTGACTTGTAGGCAAAAGATGATTTAAAACCTCCCTCTTTTGCATGTGAAATGAACTTGAGTTTAACTCTCTACATAGGATCTCTGGTAAACTGATAAAAGTTGAAATATAAACTCTATTACTAGTTAATATTGCCAATTATAAAAATGACTCATGATTGGTAAACTGTAACTAAGCTGGAAGGACTATAATTAATTCTTGATGCCTATAGCTTCTCAGAGTCTGAGGGCTCTGTAACTGACATGGTTCTGGAAACTCCAAGCATGGATTATTATACAAGAGATATTGGTTTCTGTGGATCCTGAGGCTTTGGACTCAGAGCTATTCTCACATGTGACCAAGGTGAGTCTCATCTCCTTGCACCTGAGTTGCCACATGGAGAGATGACAGGTTGGACTGGTGAATGAACTGCAAGGACTCCCACTGAGCAGGAACTCACAGTTCTTGTCCTGTATCTTTCTCGGGAGGCTGGTACCAGGTATGGCCTAGGTAGCTACCTGAAGCTACCTGAAGACCCTGAAGGTCTGGTCACTGGTGACCATGCTTAATCTCTTGTTTCCTTAACTGTTCAGTCGGATAATGATAGCACTGATTCATTTTGAGGATTAAATAAGGTATATCAATTTGGCACAGTGCTCTAGAGTGGCATGCTGCTGCTGCTAAGTCGCTTCAGTCGTGTCCGGCTCTGTGCGACCCCATAGACGGCAGCCCACCAGGCTCCCCTGTCCCTGGGATTCTCCAGGCAAGAACACTGGAGTGGGTTGCCAGTGAAAGCGAAGTCGTTCAGTCGTGTCTGACTCTTCGCGACCCCATGGACTGCAGCCTACCAGGCTCCTTAGTCCATGGGATTTTCCAGGCAAGAGTACTGGAGTGGGGTGCCATTGCCTTCTCCACTAGGGTGGCATAGCATCCGTCATATAATTGCAAACTGTGAGTTATTTTTTATTATTAGCCTTATTATGTTTTATAGATGAAGAAGCTTAAACTAACAGAGAGAACTGTCTTACAGGGTGAGCTAGCTAGGCACTGTCGAAGTGAAGGATATGAAGATGGCATGTGGGCTTTCCTGGTGGCTCAGAGGGTAAACAATCTGCCTGCAACGCAGGAGACCCAGGTTCGATCCCTGGGTTGGGATGATCCCCTGGCGAAGGGAATCGGCTACCCACTTCAGTGTTCTTGCCTGAGAAATCCCATGGACAGAGGAGTCTGGGATCAGTCCATGGGATCGCAATGAGCTAGACATGATTAAGCAAATTTCACTTTCACTTTTGAGAGCTGAGAAGTGCTCTTGTCTGCTAATCTCCAGTTGCCCTAAAGATGGCTCACTGGCATGGGGAGGGTGAACTTAAGGAAGACAAAGGCGATGGGATGAATCATCTGTTTCACCTTTTTTTCTTTCAACCTGCATCCTCTAGACCACTGGCAGCCTGCCTGCTGCTCCACCTAACATGCACGCAAGTTTCCAGATTAAAGACAAAAATACGTCTCTTGGTGTTGTAATTTAGTCAGTTACATGCATGTCTTGAAATGTTGAAATTAAAACACAAATAAACAAGCAAAAAAAGCCCAACCAGAACAGTGCATTCAGTTTCCATCTGGTCACTATTTTATTTTTTTATTTATTTATTTTTTTTCTAGTCACTATTTTAAAAAAATGCTCTGCTGAAGAATCCACGAGAGTGTTCAACACAATCACCATCTTCACTCTTCCTCATCACCACCACCACTAACAACAACTCAATCATGCCTCTGATTCAATTTTTCAACTTGGTTAGTCAGCAATAATGATAGAGCTATGATTAATTGTTTGCCAAAGAACTGCTTTGTTATGAACATCTTAGTAACCAAATCTTAATAACCCAGTTATTTCCATCAGTGAAGAAAAACTGAATTGTGTATAATATGTCCTGGGCATCAGTCACAATGCTTATGTGAATTCAGTGTGCAAGCTGTGGGAGTTGGTGATGGACAGGGAAGCCTGGCGTGCAGTCCATGGGGCCGCAGAGAGTTGGACACAACTGAGCGACTGAACTGAACTGAACTGATAACTGATGCGATGGTTGGATGGCATCACTGACTCAATGGACATGAGTTTGAACAGATTCCGGGAGATAGTAAAGGACAAGGAAGACTGGCGTGCTGCAGTTCATGGGATTGCAAAGAGTCGGACATGACTTAGCGACTGAATAACAACAATAACCGATGAAGCCCTTTTAACTGGTGAGCATATTGTACAAATATCTATAAAGAAACCCTAACAGACAGAAAAATACTGCAACATTTGAGATTAAAATGTATTAAAGTTTCAGGTCCCATTCAATTGCAACAATGATATCAACATCTATGTCTTAAAAAAAAAGTACGTGTGTCCGGCTGTAATACACGTTAGGAGGCACAGAGTGAATTGACCTGGCCGAAGTCATCAGGAGGGCTTCCAGGAGAAAGGCATGCTTTGCCTGAGATGTGAAGAAGCGCAGGAAATGCTTAGGTCAAGGAGGGAGTGAAGGTGAATGGTGACAGAGATGGAAGTATTTATTGGGTTGGTCAAAAAGTTCGGGTTTTTCCACCCAAGGTAACAGAAAAACCTGCATGAACTTGTTGGTCAACCTGCTTCACAGGGGTGAACAGCATGTGCAAAAGCTCTGGGCAGAACAAAGCAAGACCCTTACAAAGGCTGGATAAAGGTCAGCGTAGGGGAGGTGATACATGTTAGGGCAAAGACACCATGTAGGGAGCCCATTTCAATACTGATGAACAACTAGTTATGCATATGCTTCTTTTAAAAATCTTTTCATTTTAAAGTTTTTAACCTAATAAAATATTTCTTAAGAATAACATATTTGCTATATACATAATAGACAATTGGAATAGTGTCGCATATTCATGAAGATCTGGGTTTATTGCTTGAACTTAGGAAAAAAGGTCAATTCAAAAATATGTCTTGAAAAATATATACATAAGAATCTAACATCTTTGTTCTGATGAGCTCCAAATGATTTTCTATACTAACTAAATTTATTTTTAACAAAAGAAACTATGAGCTGCAGAGAGCTCAAATAAACAGTTATAGAAAATATAAATGTCATGCTCAAATTTTATGATGTTTTCTCATCAAATATTTCATCTTTTCCACCCAAAACAATTTGCTTAGTTCATATTATTTTTCACTTGATTAAAATGAGCTGTCAAAATTTTCCTGATTGATATAACTATTCTGCATTTTTAGGACTGCATAGTGTTTATTTTTACCTTTTACCTTTTGCTGCTGCTGCTGCTGCTAAGTTGCTTCAGTTGTATCTGACTCTGTGCGACCCCATAGACGGCAGCCCACCAGGTTCCCCCGTCCCTGGGATTCTCCAGGCAAGAACACTGGAGTGGGTTGCCATTTCCTTCTCCAATGCATCAAAGTGAAAAGTGAAAGTAAAGTCATCCAGTCATGTCCGACTCTTAATGCCAGTCCTTCATAATCTATGACTTGGAAAAAAATAAGTCACAAGAGTCTGCTGCTGCTAAGTTGCATCAGTTGCGTCCGACTCTGTGTGACCCCATAGATGGGCAGCCCACCAGGCTTCCCCATCCCTGGGATTCTCCAGGCAAGAACACTGGAGTGGGTAGCCATTGCCTTCTCCAATGCATGAAAGTGAAAAGTGAAAGTGAAGTCTCTCAGTCATGTCTGACTCTTAGCGACCCCATGGACTGCAGCCTACCAGGCTCCTCTGTCCATGGGATTTTCCAGGCAAGAGTACTGGAGTGGGGTGCCATTGCCTTCTCCCACAAGAGTCTGGTAAATTCATTAGTAAAATCTCTTTGACCCACAAGATACAAATCATCAGAATTCCTGATCAACTTCTACTTATTCATTCCAGTATTCTTTTATTGAATTTTATCTTTATATTTATAGGCTCTTCATAACTTAATAATTTTCTATAACTTTCATTATTTTAGTTAAAACATTTTAAAGTTGAGTAGTTCAACCATTTAAACATTATTGATTTCATCCACTTTTCAGGTTATTTATGGACCCACTTTCTTTCTAATGTTTCTGTTTCACCTGATATAACTGTTAGAGCTCCTTTTGATTCCACTTACTCCTTTTAGCCAACATTAATTCACTCAGCTTTATTTTCTTTTTTGCCCTCTCTAGCCTTTAGAGCTTAAAAATTTATATTCGATATACTATGTATTCTTCTTTTATTTCTTTCTCTTCTCCATTTCCATAATGTGTCCTTTTTATGTTTCTAATCCTTGATTGATCCTCACATGTCACATCTTTCATGTAGCTAAAATTTCCACGTATTTCTACTTCAACATGGCACTTATCAGCTTGTTCTAATTTCTTTCCTGTTCAGGAACTCCAGTTCAGGGTCTAATTTTCTTCTGATGCTCTCATTTCACTGCTTCAGATTTTAATATCTATTTTTCATATTTCACCTTTTGTTTTCACTTATACAGTCCAAATAAGGGTCTGCTGCTGCTGCTGCTAAGTCACTTCAGTCGTGTCTGACTCTGTGTGACCCCATAGACGGCAGCCCACCAGGCTCCCCTGTCCCTGGGATTCTCCAGGCAAGAACACTGGAGTGGGTTGCCATTTCCTTCTCCAATGCATGAAAGTGAAAAGTGAAAGTGAAGTCGTTCAGTCGTGTCTGACTCCTAGCGACCCCATGGACTGCAGCCTACCAGGCTCCTCTGTCCATGGGATTTTTCCAGGCAAGAGTACTGGAGTGGGGTATCATTGCCTTCTCCAAAATAAGGGTCTACAAAAACCTAAATGTTAACTAAGATATTTGGGTAAGGTTTGATATCAACTGGACACAAACTGTGGAAAAACTAGAACTAGATATTTTATCTATCCATAGAGGTATGGGTCTTATTTATAAAGTTTACATCTTACAAGTTTTGAGGCAATTTCAACCTAATAAATAATCCATTGGCTTCTTAGTTTTTTAATCTCTTCTGATAGTTTGTGGTCAATGAGATTTATTTCAATAAATGTTTTCATTAGTTGTATATATCTACGTTTTTAAGCTCCTCCTGCATATTTATATTTTTGTAGTGAAACAATGATATAATAGTTATTACATGCTAACTGCGGTAACAAATAAACTCCAAACGTATGAATGGCTAAAACCCAACAGACTTCTTGTTCACTGTCCTGCATGGGCCAACGTGATCTTCCTCCATAAAGCCATGCAAGGACCTAGACTGACGGAGATGCTAATGTCTTCACCATGTGGCCTCCAAAGACATCTTGAATTGATCTCCATTTTAGCCAGTCAGAGAAAAAAATAACATGAAGGAGCAAGTAGCCTGGGGTTAGTACCCACTGCCCACGTGTACATTCCAATGGTAAAAACAGTCGCTTGCCTGCATTCAACTAAGAAGGAGACTGGGAAATCTGATCCAGCTTTGTGCATAAGAAGAAAAAGGGAACCATGGTTTTAGCAAACAGCAGTTTCTGCCACACAATTGAAGGAAGTATTTTTTCCTAGTTACTGGTATTGATTATAAATTACTAATATATGTATGATAACATTTTGGAAAAAAGTAGAAGGCTAAATCTTTTTATAATCATTACCTATATGATTAAAATTTTTTTTCACATCAGCATTATATATAAATATGAAAGCTGAATGCTACAGAAGAGTCATTAAGGAAATTTCACAAACGGAAGTGTTTCCAAGAAGTATTATCACCAGAGTTGAACATTAAAATTATGGAAGATGCAGTATTTGTCTCAGAGAAAATGGAGAGGAAGTTACAGAAAAATCAAGTAATTGGTACGCTGATAAGTGAAATGACTGCTTAATTGTCTTGGCTGGCAGGCTGAATAGGTTCCAGTTTAATGAGTTTCCACGACAATGGAAAACTGACACATCTAATCTTTAATTATGGTTGCCCCCTTCCTACATTATTGGAATGTTGTGAGGACAAATGATATAAAACACAAGAAGTGCTTTGAGCACCTCTGTGCAGAACTATAGAAACCCACTAAAGCTTAAGGCACATAATATCACCATCACTATGAAAGTCTAGTTTCCCAGTTGGCCCAGTCTGAGTTTCAGTGTAGCTCCAAATCAAAACTTTTTTCCAACATTAATACTTGCAAAAATATATAGTCACATGAAGTTGCCTAGAAAGTATACTGTCTTTGAAAATAACAGAATTCTCTATATTATTTCAAGCATGATGAGTTCATTGAGTCTGAATTTGTTCTGGTTGGTTTTGAGGCAACACTGAATCTTAAAGTGCTAGATTAAACCTTGTTTTATTTTTCTAATAGATGCAGTTCTAGATATATATCATGTCCTTGCAGTCTTGTGACAATAAATGTATGCTTTTAAAAAATTTATCTTGTGTCAGACTGTATAAACCAACTTTCCAAAAGTGCAATGCAAAAATCTGCCTTCCTCCAGGTTTCAAGATGTGATAGAAAAGTTGCCACAAGACTGATTAAACTACCAAGGCATTGTTGGAAAAAAACATCATTTGTTCTTCATAAGTTTGTCATAAAAGTATCACTTGTAATTAAAAAAAAATAAAACATTTTTTGAGCAGAAAATACTTTATGATTGAAAATGGAACACAGGTAAGAACCTACAGGTGCACAATAAATCAGGACATAAAAAGTTTAAATAAGTTTCATGAGGACAGTGTGGTCTCCTTCCTGGCTTTATTTTTCTACATGATACCTATTACCATCCAAAATGTTTTCTATTTTATTTATTTGTTTAATAAACTAACTTGATAGAAGTTTGTGCTAATATGAAAGCCACTAATCATGTGTGGCAAACTCAATTTAAATTAATTAAAATTAAAAATTGAGTTCTTTAATCTCATTAGTGACATGTCAAGTGACCGATTAACACAGTGCTAGTGGTTACCACATTGGACATGCAGAATAGAACACTTCTATTGTTGCATCAAGGCTGTATATTTTCACCCTGTTTATTCAACTTATATGCAGAGTACATCATGAGAAACGCTGGACTGGAAGAAACACAAGCTGGAATCAAGACTGCCGGGAGAAATATCAATCACCTCAGATATGCAGATGACACCACCCTTATGGCAGAAAGTGAAGAGGAACTCAAAAGCCTCTTGATGAAAGTGAAAGAGGAGAGTGAAAAAGTTGGCTTAAAGCTCAACATTCAGAAAACAAAGATCATGGTATCTGGTCCCATCACTTCATGGGAAACAGTGGAAACAGTGACAGACTTTATTTTTCTGGGCTCCAAAATCACTGCAGATGGTGACTGCACCCATGAAATAAAAGACACTTATTCCTTGGAAGGAAAGTTATGACCAACCTAGATAGCATATTAAAAAGCAGAGAAATTACTTTGCCAACAAAGTTTCGTCCAGTCAAGGCTATGGTTTTTCCTGTGGTCATGTATGGATGTGAGAGTTGGACTGTGAAGAAGGCTGAGCACCGAAGAATTGATGCTTTTGAACTGTGGTATTGGAGAAGACTCTTGAGAGTCCCTTGGACTGCAAGGAGATCCAACCGGTCCATTCGGAAGGAGATCAGCCCTGGGATTTCTTTGGAAGGAATGATGCTAAAGCTGAAACTCCAGTACTTTGGCCACCTCATGCGAAGAGTTGACTCATTGGAAAAGACTCTGATGCTGGGAGGGATTGGGGGCAGGAGGAGAAGGGGACGACAAAGGATGAGATGGCTGGATGGCAAACTGACTCGATGGACGTGAGTCTGGGTGAACTCCGGGAGTTGGTGATGGACAGGGAGGCCTGGCATGCTGCGATTCATGGGGTCACAAAGAGTCGGACACGACTGAGTGACTGATCTGATCTGATTGTTGCAGAAAACTGTTGAACAATGCTTTTAGTTAATAACACTTTTACTCAAACAAATTTATATTACTTTAATTCTTTAAAAACCATAAAATATAAATGATTTAGAAAAGAGATTCAAATGGTAGGATAATGCTGAAATTATTTTTTCTCATCCAATGCATGTTTATATATACTTCATAATCAATAGTGCAAATTATAAAGTTACTATTAAATAAAGAATTCCTGAGTAACTTCAGCAATAAAGAACCACAAACTTGTTTGCTGACCTTAGCAGGTAATTTGGGAGAGCTGGAAAACATCAGATAGAATATAAATTTTTTGCCACTGTATATTTGGACTTGTTAAGTGCCAGACTTTTTATTCTCTCCCAGCAAGAAAATTTTATTAACATGACTTACAGAAGAGAAAACTGCTAGTTGAGAAGTTAGTACCCACCATAGTAACCTTCCCCACACTTGCAACTATAAAAATCATACCCCTCCTTTAGCTATTTGCTATATTATTTTAACCATATTGACAATTCAACTAACCACATTTTATTTGGATTAGTTCTGGTTTCAACCCATCCTGAATTTTCAGCATAATGAAGTGCTAGCTTAGAGATGACCTAACAGCTGCCTATTAATTTCAACC
This sequence comes from Bubalus kerabau, assembly GCF_029407905.1. Lineage (NCBI taxonomy): Eukaryota > Metazoa > Chordata > Mammalia > Artiodactyla > Bovidae > Bubalus > Bubalus kerabau. Next base: position 61,183,373 of record NC_073637.1, read on the forward strand.
AAATTGCAGTACTTTTTTTTTTTTTTGGCTTCCTGCCACCATTTCCTATCCCCAATGTCTGGACTTAGCAAGAGTTTTTGTGCTGATATCTGCAAAAGTATCCTACCCAATAAAAGATGATCTCTCAAGATAAAGATCACAGTTTTATAACACCTCAATTCTCAAGCTACTTTTTAAAACTTTACTTGGCCAGCTTTTTAGAGCAAAGCTAAATCTAGGAAGCACACATTCCACATTACTATCTCAAGACCTCTGTGTAACAAGGCAGGGGTCTATGCAATCAACTAAGTATTAACCAACTAAAGTGGTTTCTATATTCAGTATCACTTAGCTGTTCTGAAATCTGATCAATAAATGTGGCCTGACATATTGCTATCCAGTGAACATGTAAAGAAAAGGAATGAACTCATCAATGATTTCTTGATTTCTAAGGTTACATGATGTGCTGTGAACATTACTCTGCTGTATCATGATGTCCTCAGTGTGTTTTCTGTTGTTTATCATAATCAACTCAAAATGAGCCATTGCCTCGTTCATTCAACACAATCCACGGGCACCTGCTATGTACTGGACACTGTTAAATACTGAAGAGAACACTGATGGATACACAGGCCTTGATTACAAATCTCTAAGAGTCTAGTGTTAATTGCATTATTTGGCTAGAATTTGATAACTGTATTATCAGAGATATCTTCAAATTATTTTAGTTTAGAGAAGGGACTCCTAATTCAGTTGGTAAAGACAGGCTAGGCTTCTTGGGGAAGATTATTGCAGTATTGATTCTTAATAAATGAAGAAGAAACCAATGAAAAAAAAGAGGCAGACTGGGTAATTCTGGTTAGACACAACGTCAAGAGGACTTGGCAGAGACACCGGAAATAGAACGTTTTCTGTGAAAAGGGAGGGAAGAGTGTCAGGTGTGTGTATGTGTGTGGTTAGTGAATGGCTGGCTGTACATGTGCATGTAAACGTGCATGCACCCAAACACGCACACACATCAGAGTGTACACTGCTATAGGTAAGGCCATAGAAATAACCTTGCAGTCATCCATCCTGTAGATTTTCGACTTTGTCCTCTCCTTGACCCTAAATACAATTTTTTCCCTTGATTTCACAATGCTATTGGAACAACAGTGATCATTTTAGAAGTACAAACTAAATTCCCATTTGAGATCTAAGTTGCAGTTTCTATTGCATCAGAGTAACACTGCTCCCCTATTATCAGTCGCATGCAAAGAGAGTCAGGGGAGGGGAGATTTCATAGTTCCATTACAACTTAGGTACTCAGAGTGAATAGAACTTACTCTAATTCATACATGTGATGACACTCAACCAATAAATAAACTACTTACCTGGAGTGGGATTTAACAAACCCCATGACAGAAACTAGTTAGGTGCTCTCCAATCCAGCTTCTGCTACCCCCCTGAGCATACAGCTAGATTATATTTCCCAGCTTCCCTTGCAGGGAGGAGTAGCGTGTGATTAAGTGCTTGTCATTTCTCCCCTGGATGGCTGCAGTAATTTTCTAAGTGATTTCCCTTCTTCAGCCATCTCCCTCTATTCTGTACACAGTAGGCAGAACAATCCTGTGAAAATGTAGAAATCTGATCATGTCAGAGCTTGTTTCAAGCCCTCCAATAATTTTCCATCTTCTATTTGCCTACCTAGATGACCTCTCCCACCGCAGCACTCATCTCTGTGACCTTACTGTGGGTATTCTCTTAACTACCATAGTTCAAATACTCTAGAGATACTGACTGCTGTGCTTGTGTCAAGAACATTTTCTCCTCTGTCTCCACCAGCTTCTCCAGATGTCCATCACGGCTCACCTCCTCTCTGTCTTCAGATGCCTGCTCCAATGACATCTCAACAATGAGACCAGTCCTGAGCACTTTTCTCAAAGAGCAGACACCTAATCAGCCAGTTTTCCTGTGGCTTCACCTCTCTGGTTCTCTTCCAGGCTTTGTGTTTACCCATGGATAATAACCATAATAATAACCATTATTACAAGATGACAATCAGATCAGATCAGTCGCTCAGTCGTGTCCGACTCTTTGCGACCCCACGAATCGCAGCACGCCAGGCCTCCCTGTCCGTCACCAACTCCTGGAGTTCACTCAGATTCACGTCCATCGAGTCAGTGATGCCATCCAGCCATCTCATCCTCTGTCGTCCCCTTCTCCTCCTGCCCCCAATCCCTCCCAGCATCAGGGTCTTTTCCAATGAGTCAGCTCTTCGCATGAGGTGGCCAAAGTACTGGAGTTTCAGCTTTAGCATCATTCCTTCCAAAGAAATCCCAGGGCTGATCTCCTTCCGAATGGACTGGTTGGATCTCCTTGCAGCCCAAGGGACTCTCAAGAGTCTTCCCCAACACCACAGTTCAAAAGCATCAATTCTTCGGTGCTCAGCCTTCTTCACAGTCCAACTCTCACATCCATACATGACCACAGGAAAAACCATAGCCTTGACTAGACGAACCTTTGTTGGCAAAGTAATTTCTCTGCTTTTGAATATGCTATCTAGGTTGGTCATAACTTTCCTTCCAAGGAGTAAGCGTCTTTTAATTTCATGGCTGTAGTCACCATCTGTAGCGATTTTGGAGCCCAGAAAAATAAAGTCTGACACTGTTTCCACTGTTTCCCCATCTATTTCCCATGAAGTGATGGGACCGGATGCCATGATCTTTGTTTTCTGAATGTTGAGCTTTAAGCCAACTTTTTCACTCCCCACTTTCACTTTCATCAAGAGGCTTTTGAGTTCCTCTTCACTTTCTGCCATAAGGGTGGTGTCATCTGCATATCTGAGGTTATTGATATTTCTCCCAGCAATCTTGATTCCAGCTTGTGTTTCTTCCAGTCCAGCGTTTCTCATGATGTACTCTGCATATAAGTTAAATAAACAGGGTGACAATATACAGCCTTGACAAACTCCTTTTCCTATTGGGAACCAGTCTGTTGTTCCATGTCCAGTTCTAACTGTTGCTTCCTGACCTGCATACAAATTTCTCAAGAGGCAGATCAGGTGGTCTGGTATTCCCATCTCTTGAAGAATTTTCCACAGTTTATTGTGATCCACATAGTCAAAGGCTTTGGCATAGTCAATAAAGCAGAAATAGATGTTTTTCTGGAACTCTCTTGCTTTTTCGATGATCCAGCAGATGTTGGCAATTTGATCTCTGGTTTCTCTGCCTTTTCTAAAACCAGCTTGAACATCTGGAAATTCATGGTTCACATATTGCTGAAGCCTGGCTTGGAGAATTTTGAGCATTACTTTACCAGCGTGTGAGATGAGTGCAATTGTGTGGCAGTTTGAGCATTCTTTGGAATTGCCTTTCTTTGGGATTGGAATGAAAACTGACCTTTTCCAGTCCTGTGGCCACTGCTGAGTTTTCCAAATTTGCTGGCATATTGAGTGCAGCACTTTCACAGCATCATCTTTCAGGATTTGGAATAGCTCAACTGGAATTCCATCACCTCCACTAGCTTTGTTCGTAGAAATGCTTTCTAAGGCCCACTTGACTTCACATTCCAGGATGTCTGGCTCTAGGTCAGTGATCACACCATCGTGATTATCTGGGTCGTGAAGATCTTTTTTGTACAGTTCTTCTGTATATTCTTGCCATCTCTTCTTAATATCTTCTGCTTCTGTTAGATCCATACCATTTCTGTCCTTTATTGAGCTCATCTTTGCATGAAATGTTCCTTTGGTATCTCTGATTTTCTTGAAGAGATCCCTAGTCTTTCCCATTCTGTTGTTTTCCTCTATTTCTTTGCACTGATCGCTGAAGAAGGCTTTCTTATCTCTTGTTTCTATTCTTTGGAACTCTGCATTCAGATGTTTATATCTTTCCTTTTCTCCTTTGCTTTTCACTTCTCTTCTTTGCACAGCTATTTGTAAGGCCTCCTCAGACAGCCATTTTGCTTTTTTGCATTTCTTTTCTATGGGAATGGTCTTGATCCCTGTCTCCTGTACAATGTCATGAACCTCAGTCCATAGTTCATCAGGCACTCTATCTATCAGATCTAGGCCCTTAAATCTATTTCTCACTTCCACTGTATAATCATAAGGGATTTGATTTAGGTTATACCTGAATGGCCTAGTGGTTTTCCCTACTTTCTTCAATTTCGGTCTGAATTTGGCAATAAAGAGTTCATGGTCTGAGCCACAGTCAGCTCCTGGTCTTGTTTTTGCTGACTGTATAGAGCTTCTCCATCTTTGGCTGCAAAGAATATAATCAATCTGATTTTGGTGTTGACCATCTGGTGATGTCCATGTGTAGAGTCTTCTCTTGTGTTGTTGGAAGAGGGTGTTTGCTATCACCGGTGCATTTTCTTGGCAAAACTCTATTAGTCTTTGCCCTGCTTCATTCCGTATTCAAAGGCCAAATTTGCCTGTTACTCCAGGTGTTTCTTGACTTCCTACTTTGGCATTCCAGTCCCTTATAATGAAAAGGACATCTTTTTTGGGTGTTAGTTCTAAAAGGTCTTGTAGGTCTTCATAGAACCATTCAGCTTCAGCTTCTTCAGTGTTACTGGTTGGGGCATAGACTTGGATTACTGTGATATTGAATGGTTTGCCTTGGAAACGAACAGAGATCATTCTGTCGTTTCTGAGATTGCATCCAAGTACTGTATTTTGGACCCTTTTGTTGACCATGATGGCCACTCCATTTCTTCTGAGGGATTCCTGCCCGCAGTAGTAGATATAATGGTCATCTGAGTTAAATTCACCCATTCCAGTCCATTTCAGTTCGCTGATTCCTAGAATGTCAACATTCACTCTTGCCATCTCGTTTGACCACTTCCAATTTGCCTTGATTCATGGACCTGACATTCCAGGTTCCTATGCAATATTGCTCTTTACAGCATCAGACCTTGCTTCTATCACCAGTCACATCCACAGCTGGGTATTCTTTTTGCTTTGGCTCCATCCCTTCGTTCTTTCTGGAGTTATTTCTCCACTGATCTCCAGTAGCATATTGGGCACCTACTGACCTGGGGAGTTTCTCTTTCGGTATCCTATCATTTTGCCTTTTCATACTGTTCATGGGGTTCTCAAGACAAGAATACTGAAGTGGTTTGCCATTCCCTTCTCCAGTGGACCACAATCTGTCAAATCTCTCCACCATGACAATATGATGTTGCTATTAACCACACTGCTTATAAATGACTTAAAAGGAGAATATGTAAGTTTTATGGTCTCTATTCTAATTTTAGTCATTCTTTTATGTCATCTGTGTTATTTCCCTGCCCTTGCTTTTCTCACATGTAGCTTATTCACGTCGTCATTTATTTAATCCTGAGCCATTTAGTTGTTCAGACGCCGTCTTGGGTCAGGCACTGTATCAAGCAGCAGGGATGAACCAGTGGCTGGGAAGGTGTCCTGCACAGATGACAGTTCTCATGGAGCTCAGTCCACTGGGAAGACAGACATCAAACATTTATTACAGACGCCATGAGTGTTGAGGAAGACGATGTGGTGAGTGTTGAGAAGATATGAAGCACAGCCTAACCTAACAGACAGTGATCTCCTCTAAAGTCCTTTTGGCAGTAAGATCTACAATTATAAGCTTATTTCTGACACTAGTCATTTAAGGCGGGGGGCAGGTAAGGAAGGGCCCAGTGAGGGATCTAACAGTTATCTGATGCCTGGTGTCCAACTGAACGTCTACTAGAAGATTCTTATCTAAAATACCACAAAGTAGCTACTACTCTTCCCACTTTCAGATATGGGAAATCCAGCACTCAGGTAGGCATTGTTATTCCCACTGAAGGCTACTGAGTAAACTGTGAAACAGGACTCTGTTTAATACATACATATAAAATTGAATACTTTATCACAGTGCTACTCATGGTATAATCTATGGACAAACTTATTGTTTTCTGATGAAATAAGGAGGTTGTGGCAGAATATAAATCAATGCACTGCTTCCTTTCTCCAGAAACTCTTGCTACAAGAAAAAAAAAAAGAAAGAAAAATGTCAACTGAACTAAACAGCATGTTTTGTAACTGATTTACATTCTGCATATTCCAGAACAGAAAGAGGAATGGGGGAGTAGGATTGCAGGAAGGTAAGAGACAGCATAGAAAGATGGGTTCTGAGAACTGATTAAGATACAAGAGGACAGGGTGGAGCGTGGGGAGATGGTGTAGTTAAAGGCACAGCTACACAGCCGTACAGAGGTCATAATTAAAAGAATTTATATGACATGCCAAGAAATTTGACCCTATATTTTAAAACAGAGAGGAACCACTGAGCATTCTTGAGTTTCGGTTACTATAAAGAATGCTCGGCTATATTCCATGAGTCATTTGAATTCTGGGTCTGTGTAAATTATACTTTCATATCTCTTACACAGTTTTCCCTTTAAGTTTTAGTGGTTTCTTTATCCATTCATTCAGGTAAATTCTCTTAATAATAAATAAATAGGGATCTCAAAGCTTGGTTACATTTGTGGTAAATATTTTATAATTTTTTATCTGCCTCAATATTTTTGTGTGACTTTCTAATGTATTTAATAAACGATTTTTCAATGAATAAATAAGTGCATAATTCTGCTTTTTTGCCTTGTACAATTGCAGTCACTATTTGGTTTCATGAAGCATTTTATAGATTCAAAAGTCATAAACATATTCTAAATGCTGAAAGTGTATCAAGGACTCTGGAGATTTTTTTTTTCTTGTCAACAGGATTGAAGATTCAAGCAATCGCACCGGTAGCCTTCGTTCTCCCCTACTCTATCACTGACTGACCTGGAAAAGGCACTTAATCTCTCTGTTTTCCTTTTATCACATATAAAATAAGGTAATACTATATATCCAATCCTGTCTGCCTCATGGTGGATATTAAACAAATGAATTAGAAAATAGGTAATGACATGCATAATTAGGAAGAGGTATAATATATTCCCGGCTCTTTGGAGGAGCATGTTATTAATTTCAAGGCATCACCATAAATCACAATTTATTCCTGTTTGCTTAAAGCAAGGCAACAGGAGGGCAACTCGATTCAAACAGCAAGACAGGATATTCTGATTTCTGTTTCTTTTCTTGTCCTGCTTCATTGAGTTTTCACATTCTTTGAACTCCTAAAATGAGCAGAGCTCTATAGTAGGCATTTTCAATCCATTACAATATGGTTACCTCATTTAAGATTTATTTGTAACCCAGATATTCTGGAAAGGAAAATGGAAGACTTGAAGAAAGGTCAACTATAAAAAATGCAGTGTCGAAGCCTCCAATAGCTGATGCTTAATTCTTCTTCAAGCTAACACAACTTTAAGCCATATATTTCATTTTATAATATTCTTGCAAATCATTATCATCATTTCTTGATTCAATCATTTGAGGAAAAATGCACTTGAATAGAACTCTCCACTGCAAAATTTGGGGAATAAAACAAATGTAATTTACCTTATAAAATCTTGCTGCATCCGACTTTGAAATGCTGGTCAACTTAATGAGCAAAGTTTCTCAAAGGAAGAGCCAACTTACTTTACTTTAGAAAGAAACGTGCGAAGTACCAGGTACATATTTAATGTTTGGCTGTGGCAAAATATTTTTATATGTACTGTTTCATTAAGGTCTTATAATTCCATGATATAGCTTTTATTAAGCACATTTTAATGCACAGGGAAAATCCAGTGAATTTTCATAATTCACCCAAGTTTACAAACCAGTATTTAGAAGGTGGTCTTCAGGCTCTAAATTGAATGTGTTTGTCAAGAATGGTGTGGCTAAATCTAAATGTGCTTTTATAAACATCAGGTAAAAAACTCAAATGCTTACAGAGGCTAAACAGGAAACAGAAATGTGCAAAGCAGGCCATGGCGGGTGGGATGGGGGGTTGGGGAGTGTGGGGAGGCCTGAAGTGAAGACCATTATCTAAAGCGGAAGGGGGCTTCTTCCTGGCTTTTATCACTCTGTGGGAAAAGTGGACTGCTGTTGCTAAATTATTCTGTTTTTACAGAGAATTTAGAAATGTTGATGTTTAAATGTAACATCTTCAGATTTTTAATTGATAGCAATAATTAAAATTCACTGAGTAAAACATAAGGCATTTGCAGGCAGCACATCGAGACTTACTAACTAGCCTTCTCTGGCATACCTATTGCTATTTGATAATCAAATGAGGAAAGGCATCCCATTTTACAGATATGAACATCAGAAGTAAAAAAAAAAAAGTTTGTGATATGTTTAAGGTCACACAGGCTAGCAGGCTTCCCCGGTTAGCTCAGTGGTAAAGAAATCTGCGGGCAATGCAGGAGACGCGAGTTCAATCCCTGGGTTGGGAAGATCCCCTGAAGTAGCAGATGGCCACTCACTCCAGTATTCTTCCCTTTAAGTCCCATGGACAGAGGAGCCTGGCGGGCTACCATCCATGGGGTCTCAAAAGAGCTGGACACGAATGAGTGACCAAACAACAACACAAGCTAGCAGCTGGCTCAAAATTCACCAGTTACTCTTTATATGTCATTTCACTGCCTTGACTATTTTGTGATGAGTCTAGAAATCAGAGAAAAATCAAATTATTCCATTATATAGTTATGTGTTTCTACCCCAGTGTATTATAATGCTTGAGCCACAACACACACACCACACTCTGCTGTCTAGACATTTCCCAGCTGCCACAGCTTGGCTGTGACAAGCTGGGCTTGTTCTGAGCATCAGTGCACAGGGAGGGAACTCACAGGGTGGTTACCGGTGAGGATAAAAGAGAAAACCTGGGGATAAAGAGGGACAATTTCCAGTTAAAATTACCATATTGTAATTTTGTTAGTTATCAGACTAAGTACACAGAAGCTTATCTGACAAGAAACTGTCCTTATGGGCATGATTTAACCTAGAGATGTCTGATTTCCTCATATGTGGTGTCCAGATGGTCTTTTTTGCTCTGTGTTGAGACCAGGAGGCATAAAGGCCATCTCTAAAACAGAGACAATGAAGTAAGTGCAGAGTGGAAATGCACAAGGCTGGTCAACATAATGTACTCAATCAGATTATATTTTTAAAGCTAATTCCCTATTACTGACATAGGCAATTGATGAGGGAGAAAAAAAAGTGTACTATTTTCTAGTGGTTTTGCTAGAGATGCTATTAAAAGTGACTAGAGCCGATGAGATAGAGCCCATGGTCATATAGGCTCTGCATGAAAACATGGGAATGCAAAGGTAAGGATAACAAAATGAACAAGAGAGAAGCCTAATGTTCCACTGAGAAATACTGTTTTTTCCTTTCAATGCAGAATTAATTATATGCTGAACTTCACTTCCTTCTAGGTACTGAATGCCAAGAACAATGAGTATGTGAGGAGAAAAAAGGTGTATGAACTTAGCTGGAAAAAAAATAAAAAAGGTCAATAGTATTAGTCTGTGTACAGTATACAACACAGCAACCATACAGTAAATGATTTTAAAAAGTCCTCTAAAATGCCCAGTTTATAACTTCTTAAAGTGAAAGTCATTCAGTTGTGTCTGACTCTTTGCAACCCCATGGACTGTAGCCTGCCAGGCTCCTCTGTCCACGGAATTTTCCAGGCCAGAATACTGGAGTGGGTAGCCATTCCCTTCTCCAGGGGATCTTCCCAATCCAGGGATTGAATCCAGGTCTCCCACATTACAGGTAAATTCTTTACCATCTGAGCCACCAGGGAAGCCCAGGAATACAGGAGTGGGTAGCCTATCCCTTCTCCAGGGGATCTTCCTGACCTAGGAATGGAAACGGGGTCTCCTGCATTGCAGGTGGATTCTTTACCAGCTGAGCTACTAGGAAAGCCCTATAATAACTTCTTATGGTAGCTCCAAATCACAACATTGGATGTTTGCACAGGATTTTACAGAACCATCTATTACAGTTTTCAAGAAAAAGAAAATACCTCAAAAGACGTTTTTCTCATTTGGAAGTACAATAACTTTGTAAGTTAACATTTGGAAAGCTTCCCAGTTTTCAGCAGTAAAATGATAATGCTAGATGTATCATTTTAAAGTGGAATCTCCTAGAAGTTAATTCAGTTGACAAGGTCACATTTAGACTTTATTTTACTCCTTATGTTTTGCACTCAAAATAATTCCCAAATCCTATTATTCAAAGCACTGGAAGTTACCATATCAATTTGTGTGTCTGCTCATACTCAAGGTATCTCTGAGATAGAGTGCCACTTAAAAAAAAATAAACTTTTATGATACAGATCATGAAATGCGTAGTGTTTTGAGAAAGGGAAACAAACCAGAGATGCTTATTTGTTGCATAGAACTGTTTGATTTTAGCAATTTCTTTTTGTGAAGATTCAATAGAATAGCTTTGGATTTAAGAGCAGACTCCGGGTTCAAAGCTTCATTATGTCAGTTACTCGGTGTGACCTTGGGCAATTTACATAACCTCTTTGTAACCTTATTTCCTCATCTAAAGATAATAGTATCTATCATATACATAGCTGTGGCAGTTGTTGTAAGGATTAAAAAAATTAACATTTGCAAAGCACTTACAGTATAGCATTTATTATAGTCTTTAGCAAGCACTATGTTAAGAATTGCTTTCATCTTAAAGAAAGACATTTTCAGAGTAGAAGAAAAAATACATTTTCAAACAAAAATTTTAAAGATAGTGTAAATTAGAAAAGAATTGCCCTTGAAGTCTTATGAAAGCATACTTGCTTTAAGCAAGTGTTTTTCTCAGTGTGAAATATCTAAAATACCTTGACTAAAAATACACCTTTAATATATTTTCTGCATTTAAAATATAATACTTTATGGTTCCTTTTATACCTCTTTAATAATAAGTTTTTAGATTTTAGAAGTAAATCTGCAGTAATTCTACTAAAATTTGTTAACATTTTTATATATCTTTTAGACACTTTCACTAGTTTCAAATTTCATTCACAAAAGTCAATCAGCTTCAGGTAGTCTCTGTTTCAACTTGATAATAAAACATCTGATTTCCCTTTATTTTAATTTATGAAATTTGTTTTCTTGATTCCACCTTTCATTGGTTTTTCTCCATTTAGCTAGGTTTGTATGGCTCTTGTATATTAAATACTGCTTTTATATATTAAATATCAAATATTGCTCTTAAATATTAAAATGTATTTCTTTTCAAGTATCAAAACAGCCTCAAAAGTCTATTTTTCCATGCACATTTTTCCAATTTACTTCTTTGACCAAACAGGTGAAAGAAATGCTATGTTAAAACCGTCCAGTATGAGGTATCTGTGCTTCAGTTCAGAGGAGTTAAGAACACCAATTTCTTTTCCACGTCTTTGAATAAAACTGAAGCTTTAGGGGAAGAAAGAAAAGTTTTATAGACGTTTTTGAAAATGAAGCAAATTTCAGTACTGCAAATGAGTTTTTTTATAATTAAGCACAGAACTTTCCTTAGCATCTTGGATTATCCCCCACAATTCATTTTTTTCTTTTTTGGTGTTAATGTGGCGATTTATTTATAGTAAAGCAATATATTTTTATAGTTGTATTTAATTTTTAATGTGTATTTCATATTTCAATAATATGCTATCTATGTATATATTTTTTCTCATTAACCAGAGATAATGACTTTCTAGAAGATATGAACTCTGACAGTTAATTCATTTGTGACTATCACACAGGTACCTCCATATCTTATTTTGTTAACATTTGAGATTGATTTACTATAATAAAATATACATCCACTTATGTAAAAGGAAGAGTGAAATCAGATATGATGATGTAAGTAGAAATGTGCTGAAAATACTACTTTTTGTACTTTGGCAAATATGGTATTAAAATTTATTTTTTTCCAGCATTATTGAGAACTCATTAATGTACATCACTGTACAAGTTTAAGGTGTACAACAACATGATATTCTGATTTACATAGACTGTAAAATGATTACCAGAATAGGTTCAGCAAATGTCCATCTCCTTACATAGACACAATCAAAAGAAAAGAAAGGAAAAAAGGGAAAAAGAAAAAAGTTTCCTTGCGATGAGAACTCATATTTCACTCTCTTACTGGCTTTCCTACATGTCATACAGAAGGGTGAGCTAAAGTCATCATGTTGCACATTAATTATATCCCTAGTACTTATGTATCTTATATTTATACCTTTGACCACCTTCCTCCATTCCCTCTCCTACCACCCTTGACTTCTGGTAACCAGAAGTCTGATCTCTTTTTTTGTAAGTTTGCTTTACTTTTTAATATTTCATGTATATTTTAGTTAGCATAATGCCTTCAAGGTCAATCCATGTTGTCATATATGGTAGTATTTCTTCACTTATTATGTATATACATATATATTCTTTACCCATTTACCCATCGATGGACACTTAGGTTGCTTCCATGTCTTGGCTGTTGCAAATAAAGTTGTTATTGACATGTGGGTGTCAACACTTATCTTTTAAAATTAGTATTTACATTTCCTATGAAATTGGTAGATCATATGGAGGTTCAATTTTTAGTGTTTTGAGGATCCGCCATACTGTTTTCCATGGTGGCTGTGCCAATTTACAATCCTATCAGCAGTGCACAAGGGGTTCCCTTTCCTCCACATGCACACCAGCATTTGCTATCTATTATTATTATTCCAATCCATGAATATGGGATACTTTTCCATTTACTTACGTCTTGTTTAATATCTTTCATCAACATCTTATAACTTTCAGAGTAGAGATCTTTCACCTTCTTAGTTAAATTGATTCCAATGTAGACTATGGCTTTGATGCTATAGTAAATGGAATCAATTTCTTTATTTTTCAGAAAACTGGTTGTTAGTGTATAGAAATGCTACTGATTTTTGCATGTTAATTTGGTATCCTGCAGCTTTACTGAATTCATTGATTAACAGTTTTTTGGCTGAGTCTTTAGGCTTTCCTATACATAAAATATCAGTTGTGTCTGACTCTTTGCAACCACATGGGCTGTAGCCTACCAGGTTCCTCTCTCCATGGAATTCTCCAGGCAAGAATATTGGAGTGGGTAGCCATTCCCTTCACCAGGGGATCTTCCCGACCCAGAGACCAAACCCAGGTCTCCTGTATTGTGTTTGGATTCTTTACCCTCTGAGCAACCAGGGAAGCCCAACTGGAGATATCAAGGGAAGGACGGGCATGAAAAAGGCCAGAGGTAAGGATCTAATGGAAGCACAAGAGATTAAGAAGAGGTGGCAAGAACACACAGAACTATACAAATAAGGCCTTAACATCCGGATAATCACAATGGTGTGGTCACTCATCTAGAGCCAGACAACCTGGAGTATGAAGTCAAGTGGGCCTTAGGAAGTATTACTATGAACAAAGCTAGTGGAGGTGATGGAATTTCAGCTGAGCTATTTCAAATCCTAAAAGATGATGCTGTGAAAGTGTTGCACTCAATATGCAAGCAAATTTGGAAAACTCAGCAGTGGTCACAGGACTGGAAAAGTCAGCTTTCATTCCAATCTCAGAGAAGCCATGCTAAAGAATGTTCAAACTACCATACAATGGCACTCATTTCACATACTAGTAAGATAATGCTCAAAATTCTCCAAGCCAGGCTTCAGCAGTATGTGAACCAAGAACTTTCAGATGTACAAGCTGGATTCAGAAAAGGCAAAGGAACCAGAGATCAAATTGCTAACATTTGTTGGATCACAGAGAGAGCAAGGGAATTCCAGAAAAAAACATCTACTTCTGCTTCACTGACTATGCTAAAGTCTTTGATTGTGTGTATCACAACCAACTGTAGAAAACTCTTAAAGAGATGGGAATGCCAGATTACCTCACTTGCCCCTGAGAACCTGTATGCGGGTCAAGAAGCAACAGTTAGAATCTTACATGGAACAATGGACTTGTTCAAAATTGGGAAAGGAGTTCAAAATTGACAGGGCTGTATATTGTCACTCTGCTTATTTAACTTATATGCAGAGTACATCATGTGAAATGCCAGGCTGGATAATCACAATCTGAAATCAAGACTGTCAAGAGAAACCTCAGATATGCAGATGATATCACTCTAATGGCAGAAAGCGAAGAAGAAGTAAAAAGCCTCTTGATGAGAGTAAAAGAGGAGTGTGAAAAAGCTGGCTTAAAACTCAGCATTCAAAAAGCAAAGATCACGGCATCTGGCCCCATCACTTCGTGGCAAATAGATGAGGAAAGAGTGCAAACAGTGACAGATTTCCTTTTCTTGGGCTCCAAAATCACTGAGGATGATTACTGGAGCTATGAAATTAAGACACTTGCTTCTCAGAAGGAAAGCTATGAAAAGTCTAGATACTGTATTAAAAAGCAAAGACATCACTTTGCCAACAAAGGTACCATAGTCAAAGCTATCGTTTTTCCAGTACGCATGTATGGATATGAGACTTGGACCATAGAGAAGGCTGAGAGCCAAAGAATTGATGCTTTCAAACTGTGGTGCTGGAGAAGATTCTTAAGAGTCCCTTGGACAGCAAGGAGATCAAACCAGCCATTCCTAAAGGAAATCAACCCTGAATATTCATTGGAAGGACTGATGCTGAAGCTAAAGCCCCAGTACTTTGGCCACATGATGTGAAGAGCTGACTCACTGGAAAAGACCCTGACCCTAGGAAAGATGAAGGCCAGGAGGAGAAGGGAGCAACAGAGGATGAGATTGTTGGATGGCATCACTGATTCAATGGACATGAGTTTGAGCAAACTCTGGGAGACAGTAAAAGGCAGGGAAGTCTGGCATGCTGCAGTCCAAGGATTGGAGTCAGGCATAACTTTGTGACTGAAAAACAACAACATATATAAAATCATGTCATCTGCAGATAGAGACAATTTTACTTCTTCCTTTCCAATACTGATTTCTTTTTCTTGTCTGAACTCTAGCTAGTACTTCTAGTATTATGTTGAATAGGAGTGGTGAGAGTGGACACTTTTGTCTTGTTCCTCATCTTAGAGGATTAAAGCTTTTAACCGTTCACCATTGCGATAGCTGTGGGCTTTAATTATGTTGAGATGTTTTCCTTCTACATTTAATTTTTTAAGAGTTTTACCGTAAATGGAATCTGAATTTTATCAAATGCTTTTTTTGCAAAATCTGAGATATCACATGCTTCTTTTCTTTCATTCTATTAATATGATATACCATCTCATTGATGGATTGGCCTATGTTCAGCTATTCCTGCCTCTCAAGAGTAAATCCCACTTGATCATGGTGAATAATTCTTTTAAAGTGTTGCTAATACTGAGAATTTTTGCATCTATATTCATCAGGGTTATTGGCCTGTAGTTTTCCTTCTAGTTGTGCTTTTTTTCGGTTTGGGTATTAGGATAATATTGGCCTCATGAGTTTAGACGTGTTCACTTCAAGTTGAAAGACTGGTATTAATATTTATTTTAAAAAACAATTTGCCAAAGTCTCTAAGTTGTTTAAAAGCACTTCTTAAAGCTTGGCGGCTTTAAATATGTAAATGTGTTACAGACTAGAACTACGATACTAGGTTATGGTTAAAATGGGTTTCCCTTGTGGCTCAGCTGTAAAGAATCTGCCTGCAATACAGGAGATCTGGGTTCAATCCCTGGGTTGAGAAGATCTCCTGGAGAAGGGAAAGGCTACTCACTCCAGTATTCTGGCCTGGAGAATCCCATGGACTACAGTCCGTGGGGTCGCAAAGAGTCAGACACGACTGAGCGACTTTCACTTTCACTTATGGTTAAAATGGTTAGGATGATTGTTCAATCAGAAGACCCCATATGGCTGCTGCTCATTTAAAAGCAACAGAGACCTTCTCTTTACATGGTCTCAGATTCTGAGAAAACATAGTACCTAGATGAACATAGCATCTAGGTCTTAAAAGATGCAATTGCTTTTGCCCTGTTATTTGGATCTCTATAAATTTTGCAGGCTTGGAAGCAGTAGAGTTTAATGGTTAAGAGCTGGGATCTCAAGGCACAGAAAAACCTATGTTTGAATCCTAGCTCATCTTTTGCTGTTTGACTTTAGAAAGCCCCAGTTTTCATATCTATAAAATTAAAGTAGTAATAATATCTAGTTTTTTGAAGACTGTGATGAATAAGAAAAAGGAAAAACAGAACATGTAGTTTCTATAAGAAAGCATCCAATTAATAAGTTTAATAAATGGTAGCCAAGTAATTTTTAAATTACTTTATATTTTTATGCTGTGATATCTAAAGATGGACATTTAGAGCATCCTCCTTATGCCAATCTCTAACTCTAAAACATGGCCATTTATTTACTTACACCTCATGGGTTTCCCAGGTGGTGCAGTGGTAAAGAATCTGCCTGCCAATGCAGGAGATGCAAAAGATACAGGTTCAATCCCTGGGTCAGGAAGCTCCCCTAAAGAAGGAAATGACACCCACACCAGTATTCTTGCCTGGAGAATTCCATGGATAGAGGAGCCTGGCAGGCTACAATCCTTGTGGTCGCAGAGTCAACCACAACTGAGCACGCACACACACACATTTATCCACAGGATCTGAAACTCCAAGGACTGAAGTTGCCCTTCCTTCCTTACAGAGAGTCAGAGATCATTGCTCAACCTGCTGCTCCAGCCTTTAAGGAACCACCAGTTCACTGACGTTGGTGCTTTAGCCCAAGACTTCAAACGGGGCCCTCTGCATAATTCAAGCTGCATTTTTATTCACATGCCTACTTCTCTTTGCTCACCAGTGGACTTCTGGCTCTCAGTCTGGTTCCCTTTTTGGTTATAGCTTCTAGACTCTGCTGTCTGAAATGCTGTCCTCATTTCCTATCTTTGTAAATATCACTTCTGTTAATACTAGTGGCTTTATCAAATCCTCAGAAGAGATGCATGCATGTTTCCAAACTACCAATAGAACACATGTGGCTTTCTAGCTAGAGGTCAAACATTGACAGGCTGTGGGCCATCCTCTTCCCAAAGATACATTAAACTAGTGATGAAATATTTTGTGCACATCAATGTCTTTATGGCAATCATGAATTTTCCAACTTATATTTTATCACATTCCCTACCAGTTATATTACCTCACTCCCAGTCCAGTACTCTCCATGTGTTATCCAGCTGATTTCATTTGTTTGTGACCTGGTCAGACCTTGGATCCACCATCTGAGAGAGTTTAAGTGGGAAATCTCAGTAACGCACAAGCTTCTAATCCAACACCATTACATTTGTTCAATCAGAGGTCTCAGAATTACGATGCCTCCCCTTTCTGGTGCCTTGATATGTGAGTTAATTCTGTAGCACGCTTTCTGATTTCATAGACTTTGGGGCCTAAATCTATGTCCCCTTGACCACAGTAAACACATCTGTAAAATGATTTCTTCTGAACTTAAACTCTGTCTGAATCTCTTGTTTCTCCCCATTTCGTGTCCTCTTGAGCAACCAAGCCCCAGTATCATAAAAATCCTCATATGACAGAAGGTAGAATCTGCCTATATGCCGTCTACCAACACTGAACACCTCATGTTTTTCTATTAGTTTGTTGTTCTGTGGTTTCCCTCTATCATTACAAGATGATTACATATGGAATTGTCTTTAAAAAATATGAATGCCAAGGTCTGGAACAAATAGGCAATGAGGAGAAATGAACCATGCAAACAAATCCATTTTGATTTCCTCTTTGCCACTAAACACAAGACTTGGTCTCTTCTGAAAGATTTATGAGGCTTCCTACCATAAAGGAGGTTGGATTACAGCTATGCTTACTTTATAAAATGAAATTCTGCCATCATAGGCAAGGGTTCATGGCTGTAATTATTTCAATGATCTTCCCAGTCAATGTGTCTTGCACAGCTGAGCCAAACCCTCTCTCACACAGGCAGGCAGGCCATTTCATAAGAAGTCTAAAAGCTCCCACAACTTTGTGTGACCTTGCATTGAATAACACTGGAAAATTGATTTGGCTCTAGTAATAAAAGACCGTCTGCATTATCTGCATTCTAATTATAATTAATATAACCAGGATAACTGCTGTATTATTTACGATTAGAGCTATGGTGAGCACAGTGTAATAATAATCTGCTACATAATTTTTTATTGATCTGATGGCTTTATTGCAGAAAAAACAAAATGCTACACCACTGCATAGCTAAAATTGCATTTCTTGACATGAGTGTTTAGACACAGGATTTCATTTAACATTTCTTTTATCTGATGAAATTCCCATAGTTTTAATATCATAATAAGTGTGATGCTATGGGATCTTTCAATTTTCCTCTTTGAAAAGAACTGAAGAACAGGCATAATTCATCTACCCAGGTTTCCATTCTTTACTTACTGAGTATCATTAATTCCCTGACACAAGAGTCATCACACATTTCATTAACAGGAATGGAATAAACCTGAGAAAAAAAGTAGCTTTCAGTTAAGGGAATGCTATCTCTCACCCTAAATAAATTCTCTTTGAGAATAACATATAATGTAATATAAATCAGTGTAGTTTTCTTTAACAAAAAATAAGAAAAAAATTTTTTTAGAATATTAATGAAGGAGCTTTTTAGGAGCACAAGTATCTTTATGAACCTAGGTAAGAGTGTTCACCATTCTCTTAGTGATGAAAGATTGGTTCAATTATATAATAAATTGGCACATGTCTTATACAAAGAAATGAATAATATACTTTGGTAGAAAAGTAAACATAGCAATGTATATACTGAATCATTTCATTTCAGCAGGACTTTGCCAACTCATGAAATGAAGATTTGTACTTATCAAAGGGATTAACACCTGGTGATATTTTTCTGATGTCCAATTTTATCAGTCAGAATTCTGAATGATAAAATTATAAAACAATGTTGCTTAAAGTTGGTCAGCTTCACAAAATTTAAGAAAAACAGTAATATATAAATTTTACATTTGTTTTCACTTGAATCAGGCCTTAAAATGCTTAGATGCTTGTACAATATCAAGAAATGGATTTCAATCTTCATGTGCTATTTTGAAAAACATATTCAAATCTTATGTTTCATGTGTTATTTCTGTTGATCTTTACAAATCATGAAGATAGGAAAGACAAATGTTTCTTTTTGACAGGTGTAGAAACTGAGGTTGGAACATTTGGGATGCAGCAAATTCAGGTCCAACACTTTTATCTCCAGACCTATGATTCTGTACTTTCTCTATAATATCATGCCTTTTAGTGACTTGTTTGGTTTGAATTAGGTGATTGTTGTATTGATGATAAGTCTCTACAGAAGAGATTTGTATAATATTTACATAAAAATATAAAGATTATGAAACATAACTCATAAACTCTGTAAGAGAGATTTAAGACCACTTTCAAATAAACATCATCATCATCATCATCATCATCATCATTATGGCAACAGACATTTATGGAACCAGAAAACAATACCATTTCATAATAATGTGACATATGAAGAAAGCAAAGCCTAAGAAGAATTAAATAACATGTTCAATATCATATAGCTAGCTAGTGGTAGACCAAGACCCTGAACACTGATATGTATAAAATATTCTGTCTTCTTAATATTGTTTCAGTTTTTTCATTTACTAGTTTTCCAAGAGCATATCCTGTGAAGACTAACTTAGAGTTATTTTAACAAAGAAAGAAACCTGGATTGAACTGCATTTTCTTCTTATGGTTTAGAAAGCAGTAACAGAGGCATTCAATATGTTGTCACAGATACAGTGACTCTCAGAGTCCTCATAAACATTTATACTAGATTATTTGAACATATCAGAATTTTATGTAAAAGCCATGCCAGCATGAATAATCTAAAATATAGTAAGGGCCTGTTGACTATGACTTTGAAGAGAATATCTTTGTGTAGATTTCATTTTCAATTTAATTATTTGTTTATTAAGAAATTAATTTTTGTTGGGGATTGCTATAAAATGTTTTTTTTAAACAAAAAATAAGAGACTTGATTATTAATGAATTTTAGACAAGGCACATAATTAAACATTTTTAGTTTAAAAGGATAAAATTGCATGCTATTTGAAAAAATAGAAGGAGAAATTTGGAAATCTCTATAAGTTCATCCCTGGCGCAAATTTTCCCTTTCTCAATCCCTCTTTTGTTGGGATTTGTACAGTGAAATAGTAGTTAGAATAAGATAAATTTAGGAATAGTAGGCAAAGTTTCATTCCAGAGAGACTGTCAACAATCTCTTCACTGTTATTTCTACTATCTGGCTGTTGGCTATCAGAGTTTAAAAATAACTCCCTCTGCTTCAGTGGAGTACATGAAAATGCATGGCAGTTTTTCCTGAAAAATGTATCTTGGCCAGACCAGTTTGGTAACAGGAAAACCAATGTCCATGCATTGCTTGGCTAATCTATTTCCCCTTGAAATGCAGGCTTAGGTGGAACAAATATATAAAATTAATCCCATAGCACATGCCTCTACTTTTATAGTTTCATTTAAATTGTTTTTTAAATGCTTGGAAATTTGCAATATTATTCAAAGTTTTCTAGAAATTGCAGCCAATGTAATAAGGTAGGATATAAGAATAATAGTTGTAAAGCCATGAAAAAGGTGACAAAAAGTTACTGTTTACAGATTAGAAATTAGAGAATTATTAATATCAGACAAAAATTACTTTAAAGGTCAATGTGCATGCAGGCATGCTCAGTTGGTAAGCTGTGTCTGACTGGTTGCAACCCCATGGACTATAGCCTGTCACTCTCCTCTGTCCATGGAGTTTTCCAGGCAAGAATACTGGAGATGCCATTTCCTACTCCAAAGGATCTTTCTGATGCAGGGATTGAACCCATGTCTTCTGCATCTCTTGCACTGGCATGCAAATTCTTTACCACTGAGCCACTTGGGAAGCCCTTAAAGGTCAACAACACTCAAGTATTATTAATAGAGAAAAATATAACTGCCACAGAATTTCATTCACAATAACAACAAAACTGCTGAATATATGGGAATATTTTATCAAGGTATATAAATAAATACATATAAAACAAGACCAGTATGAAGCAACATAGTGACAGAAATAAGAATTTACTAATATGAAGAAAGAATTAAAATGGAGGAAATGTTTAAATGACAATTCGCTTTCAAACTGATTTATAAATGTAGTGCAATTTTCAAATCCCATCAGTATTTTTTTAGAAAAAAGAAAATTACTTCTGGTAAAATAAATAGATAAAAATATCCAAAATAATTTTGAAAAAGCATAATACAAGGTAGTATTTTAAAACATACAATTATGGTACAAAATCAAATCAATGTGATATAGTAATAAGGAAAGACATAGGTAAGATAGAAAAAGTATTCTAAAAGGAATCTCGAATGCATAGAAACTGGTTTCAGGAACATCTCATTCTTCTGCAAAATAACACTTCTTTAGATAGTCACTTTAAACCATTCACTGGCATAAATGTAAGGTAGAATAAAGTTAAAAATCAGAGGAACATTATAACAGAGATTAAGAGATGACTACTTTGCTTTCAACTCTAAATTCGCTCTGTGCAAGTTACTTAGTCTCTCTGGTCTTTAGTTTTCTCAGCTATAAAACAGAGACAATGATAGTGCCTGTTGCCTTAGGGTTTTTGAGAGGATTAAATAGAAAGATATGTAAAGTACTGAGAAAAACTGTCTTGACACATAGTAAGAAACCTAACAGATTTGGCAAGTGTATTGTACATATTGTTACATATTAAAGGGATATGGTGATTTAAAATAAAGACATTGAAAATAAAAGAAAATGTTGAATGATTTCTTTCATCCCAACTGTGAATGGTCTTTCCAAGATTTACAGGAAGCACTGCAAATGGAATAAACTATAAATTTGAGATCCCTCAAAAGGAAAAAATTTAAATAGTCAAAAATATGAGAATTGCAGAGTAAAACAATATATTTATTGCTAATAGATTATATACAAAAAGAAACACAAAATTGATATAAAAATATTTCATTTGGACAAAAAATATTGAGCTCATCATTTTAATCTACTTCAATATCAAAGATTCAGAAGCATTCATGATACTTAAATCTCTGAAGGCAAAGAGAATGTAATTGTCATGAAATATGTCCTGATATCCCAAATACAGTATGGTAAAATACATGCATCAAGATGTTTAAAAATACTCATCCTTGAGACACTATTTCTATTCCTATTAATAGTTTCCTATTTTAAGGAAATGAATAACCACAAGAAACACAAATTTATACAAACATGTTCAGTTTGTCATTTATACTAAAGTAATGGAAAATAAACAGTATATTCAATATTAAGGTGATAGCTAAGGAAATTTTGGCCTATCTATACATTAGTAGCATAATCAGATATTAAAAAAGTTTCATAAAGATAGCTATTGCTATCAATCTACTACCAATATCAATACCAACTGAAATAACTTTTAAAATATAATAACTAAAATAATTACCCACTGAAAAAATAAAGACAATCTTAAGCTGATATGGTTTCAAAATCTATAATACAAAGAATTTTAAAGGTAGCCTCAATGGGTCTATTTTTCACAATTCTAACAGTGAGATATTGAATTACTAAGAAGTTACTCCTTGGTAGGAAAGTTATGTCCAACCTAGATAGCATATTCAAAAGCAGAGACATTACTTTGCCAACAAAGGTCCGTCTAGTCAAGGCTATGGTTTTTCCTGTGGTCATGTATGGATGTGAGAGTTGGACTGTGAAGAAGGCTGAGTGCCGAAGAATTGATGCTTTTGAACTGTGGTGTTGGAGAAGACTCTTGAGAGTCCCTTGGACTGCAAGGAGATCTAACCGGTCCATTCTGAAGGAGATCAGCCCTGGGATTTCTTTGGAAGGAATGATGCTAAAGCTGAACCTCCAGTACTTCGGCTACTTCATGCCAAGAGCTGACTCATTGGAAAAGAGTCTGATGCTGGGAGGGATTGGGGGCAGGAGGAGAAGGGGACGACAGAGGATGAGATGGCTGGATGGAATCACTGACTTGTTGGATGTGAGTCTGGGTGAACTCCGGGAGTTGGTGATGGACAGGGAGGCCTGGCGTGCTGCAATTCATGGGGTCACAAAAAGTCAGACACGACTGAGCAACTGAACTGAACTGAATAAACCTTTAGTAAAACAAACTAATACATATTTTAAGAATAAATACAAATGTGATAAAGCTATTTTTTAAAGCCAAGGGAAGGGGATAAGGTATATGAAATCAGGATGGAGTTTTATTGTTAGGGAAGTGAGTTTACTGAATGGTGGCTGTGAGAAGGATAAGCACATATAAATGTATGGATTATACAAGTAGTACATAGTATACATTGCATAGTTCTAGTTCTTAATTTGGATGATGAATTCATGGTTGTTCTTTGTTGCTTTGCTTCATAGTTTATATGTATTTTATGGGTATTTTTATGCATATATCACATATAAACTCATATTTATAAAAAGGTACAGGAGAAATAATATCTCTCGTTGTGATATAAAAAGAACAAAATTGAGTTTTGGCTCTTGCTTTTGTTAGAAATGTACTGTCCTTTTTAGCTAATGTCACCCCAACTTCTATGCACTTTACTATTTACCTGTCGAATAGGCTTGAATATTCTCAAAATTCTTGGTGAGAAGAGCTCAGTCAATTGAAAAGTGAATTCATGCAAAGCTGTTCCCACCGTTTCTTTCCAGTAATTTAAGAACTGTCTGGCTAGTTGGATGGAAGTGGCAAGAAGATGATGTTGATAAAGATACCATAGATGACATGGTCCTGGTTGGGGTACGTGTGTTAGATTTTTGCTTTTATACCTGATGTCCCACACCCTTAAAAAGATGGAGGAATCATTATTTGTAAATATTGCCTGCCTCTTCCACAGAAGAGGAAGTTACAGGCTCTGCCACATTTATCAAAAAGCAGAATGTAAGCTGATGGATCTAAATATAAATACAATGATGGAGCCAACCAGATTTTTACAAGGTAATCCTTATTCAAACACACATCTACACACACACTTCCCTTAAAATAGACAAAACAAAGGAAAACAATACTTAATGGTTCTCTGTCATTTGTTAGGCACTTGCTCCAAACTAGGCATTAAACTACATTCTTAAAAAAAAATACAAAAGTAGGTGAGCCCAGGACAAAAGGCAAAATCCAAATGTCTTGAGTATATAGTAATGAGAATTAAAGTAATGAGAATTTTAGAAGGAACAGAACTAGAGACAATTACAATATGTTATATGTGTATTTACTAGAGATTGTCTAGACCAGAGAGAGTACTGTATTTTTTTTCATGGGTCTATTTTCACTAACATTCTCTTAAGATTTCCTAGAAATTGAATATAACATTTACTTGCAATGCAGTAACTGTAGAGTATATATTTATAGAATTAATTATTCTTTCCCCTCTATCCTTACAGTACCAAAACTTTTCAAATATGGTTCTCAAGTTTTTAGAAAAATGGGTATAAAAAGTGAAATATTTAAATAATTCTGTCTTTCACACTGACAATCAACTATATTTTCTATCGACTGACAAATTCACTCATTTATTAAAAATAAAAAATTTTGATTGATTGATTTGATTGATTGATACCTAGACCCTACTAGGTATGTGGAATTCAAAAAAGTGATTTTCATCCTTTTAGAGCCTAGTCAAGACACTAATCTCGTCTCAATGTCATGAGTAATGCTACAGTCATCATGTCACAGTAGCACATTATTTGGGGATGAGAGAAGAGGAAATGACCTATTTTTACAGAGAAGTATACATAATTATACACCATATACTTGGTTTGATGAAATGCCCGTAAGACTTCATCTGTACTTTTAAAACCTAGTAAGGTCCAAATTCAGTTACTTTTATAATTATGGCTTCCATCATGAGCAATTCTTATAATTCTGAAAAAAAGGAACAGTATAAATAGAATATATGAACAAAGAAGATACCCCACTTTTTTTTTTTTTTCTTAAGGAAAGGATAATTCTACTGCTTGAAGTACTTTTCCGTCGTAAGAAAATGCAGGTCAGCAATACTGGCATAGTGAAATGTCAGTTCAGTCATCTTTTTCCATGTCTGCCCCACACTGTCTGCTGCTTTTCAAGGTAGAAAAAGCTAATTTAGTGGCTAGAGCTAAATTAGACTCCTTAATTGACATTTCACTTTCATCTAAAATTAGGCCAGCACATGTTTAAAAATCCTTTTATTTTGAATGAATTAGAGAACAGCTTGTAAAAAGCTTGTAAAGATCAGAAGGAGTAGTGAGGGACAAGCTGGGCTGAGCATTTTCCCAATTTGGCAACAGCTACGGAAGGTGTGTGTGTGTGTCAGAGAGAGGCCAATGGCCTGTTGGTCTGAGCCCTGAAGACTGAACTGGGCAGCCTGTGAATAACCCTCCTTGGGTTCATCTGATGTAAACTGTCTCAGTGGTTCTCAAACTTTTTGGTCTGAGGAACCCATTACACTCATAAAACTTAAAGACCCCAAAGAATTTTGACTTTGTGGGTTTTATCTATTGATATGTGTCATAATAGAAATAAAGCTTAAAAATTTGTAAAATATTTATTTATCCATTTAAAAATACAAATAATAAATGGGCCATTTTAATGCAAAATAAATGTTTTTAGTAAAAAATATATTTTTCAAAATAAAAAACTAGTGAGAAGTAGCACTATTACATTTTTGCAAGTTTCTCCATGTCTGGCTTTAAGAGAAGACATCTGGATTCTCATAACTGCTTCTGCATTCAGTCTGCTGCCTTATGTTGTTCTTATTTAAATATATGAAGAAGATCTGGCCTCACATAGATACAGATAGTTGGGAAAGGGAGTGATATTTTAGTAACCTTTTCAGATAATTTGGGACTTTTTTGATAGTACACCAAAATTCAACAAGTGTTATCTTCTTAAAGGTAAGTTGCAATGTGGAATCCTACACCATGTCAATCAGCTTTTCATGCTCTGTTGCTTCAAGTCCATCTATATATGCTTCACTTTCCATGAATCTTTCACTAGTACATAACTTACTAGCATCATGGATCTATTATTTTGGGCTTCCCTGGTGGCTCAGATGGTAAAGAATTTGCCTGCAATGCAAGAGACCTGGATTTGAACCCTGGGTTGGAAAGATCCCCTGGAGCAGGACATGGCAATCCACTCCACTGTCCTTGCCTAGAGAATCCTCATGGACAGAGGAGCCTGGCAGGCTACAGTCCATGGGGTTGCAAAGAGTTGGACATGACTAAGCAACTAAGCACAGCATAGCACATCTATTATTT
Source organism: Bubalus kerabau (assembly GCF_029407905.1). NCBI lineage: Eukaryota > Metazoa > Chordata > Mammalia > Artiodactyla > Bovidae > Bubalus > Bubalus kerabau. The sequence continues at coordinate 61,209,480 of NC_073637.1, forward strand.
TGGAATTACTGGTCTCCTGAGTTACGCAGATTTTCCATATGTTGGCACATTTCATTGTGTAACATCAAAAAATCACATTCCTGGCTATGACAAGGAATCTCATCAGATAAGTATTGGAATGCTGTCAAGTTCACAGTGGCAGACACTGTAAATTTCCAAAATTCTAATTTTTGCTTGAAAGCTTGATATTTATCATTGGCAATAAACACTGTCAGTTGTTTTCTTTGAAGCAATATTTATTCTGAGAAAATACCTGCCAAATTCTCCAATTTAAATACATAGTTTATCAGACATTCTTCAAGTAAAAATAGTATTCTAGGAAAAAGGTGGTTAATTCTGCTTTTCATTCAAGCAATCACACTTAAGTGCTTTTTTCTGGAGACAGCTATAGTACTTCAATATTAAATACAAATGCTTTATGTGTATTTCCATTTTGTCTCACAGAATATTAAAAAGGCATGTGCTCAAGAGTTTAGATTTAATAAAAGAATTAAATTCCACTGCTTCATCAAGAACACTCTTAAGTAGCACTGTCTTTTTGTTTGCTTGTTTCAACTGTGGCAAAAATACAATGACTTCTAGTACAGTTTGGTTCCAATGCCTACCTCGATTCATGGAAGTTTCACCATTGCTTTTGCACTATTAATGCAAATGTCAACACAGTGGAAAAGGCAAAAATAACATCTCAGTAATATTATGGAAATAGTTTTGACCCCATGGTCTTCTGGAAACTGTCCTGGGACTAGTGGTTGGTGGACCACAGTTTCAGAGCTGCCTGTCTATTTCATGATCCACAGATGGAGCCAGCTAGCTACATTAATATACATAGTCTCCAAAGTGATTTTCAAACTATGAGCTTTCAAGTATGGGGCACGGATAAAGAAAAGAGGGGAAGAGTTGAATCCTGCATGTGGTGCTTTTGGGGGTAAACTCATACAATCTCACTCCGATGGGAAGCTTGGAATGGGTGTGCTAAGATGGGACAAAAACCGTCAAGACTCTTAGCTATCCTTCCTTGACTCCAGGCACTGAATTGCTGTTTAGCTCTCCAAGTACTTTCTTGATTATATCAGAAACTCAAGTGCTTCATTAACTTCTCTTTCTAAAAAAAGAATAGGAAACAATAGAGCAAATGGACAGTTATGTAAAACGACAATGTTCTCAATCAGGGCTTCAACTCAAATGTGTTCTAGGGATTGGTTGTTGAGCCTAAATATTGCCTATTGATGCAAATATTGATGATTCAAATCATTCCAACTCCAGACCTTAATAATTATCAATAAAATTCACATCAACATTTCTTTAACTTCAATTATTGATTTTTTATGTATGATTTAGACCTCAAATGTTTACAAATGCAGAAACTTATTTAAGACAGTATTTATTCATAATAATGTAGCATTTTTCTCGTGCCCAGCATGGTTACGAGTCCTTCTTTTAGATATATTTAGTTCCCTAGAGGAGGGCATGGCCACCCACTCCAGTATTCTTGCCTGGAGAATCCCCGTGGACAGAGGAGCCTGGTGGGCTACAGTCCATAGGGTCACAGAGTCAGACATGACTGAAGCAACTTAGCAAACAGTCTTTTAATTCTCAAAATTACCTCGTAAGGTAGGGGTTCCCACTCACTACTTTATATTGAGAAAATGAAATCCGGGAATTTATGCAACTTGCCTTAGTCTTCACAGCTAAAATGAGTCAGGATTTGAACCTAGGCTGTTTAGATTTCAGGCAGTTCGTGTACTTAGACACTATGCTAGAAAGGGAAAGGGAAAGGGAAGTCACTCAGTCATGTCCAACTCTTAGCGAACCCCTGGACTGCAGCCTACCAGGCTCCTCCGTCCATGGGATTTTCCAGGCAAGAGTACTGGAGTGGGGTGCCATCGCCTTCTCCGTATGCTAGAAAACAACCCCCAAAATGAGTGTTCTGTAGACCTTTCTTTTAGTGAATTGTCTCATTTACGGGTTACTCTTGATTCTTCACAAAAATAGATGAATCTTTAAACTACCCCTGGAGACTGCAAATATGTCACTGCTTCATATCTAAAATTATGAATTAATCAAAACTAAGGCCTATCTTACTTCCCTGGTGGCTCAAACGGTAAAGCGTCTGTCTACAATGCGGGAGACCCAGGTTCGATCCCTGGGTTGGGAAGATCCCCTGGAGAAGAAAATGGCAATCCACTCCAGTACTCACGTGCCCAGCATGGTTATGAGTCCTTCTTTTAGATATATTTAGTTTCCTAGATGAGGGCATGGCAACCCACTCCAGTACTCTTGCCTGGAAAATCCCATGGACGGAGGAGCCTGGTATGCTACAGTCCATGGGGTCACAAAGAGTCGGACACGACTGAGCGACTTCACTTTCACTTTCAATGCCTATCTTAGTAAGAGGCAGCAAATAATAAAACTATAATGTTGGTGTTTTAAAGTAAATACAACTGCAGTATCATTTTTATACCCATGTAATAACCAAGTTTATTTAAATAATTCTGTTTATTATATAGATTTTTGCCTTATATTATCCTAATAATTTCTAGCACTTTGTGTTCTGCAGACTCAAATCACTGAGAACTGGTGTTATCAGATTAGGATCGTGTCGTTTCTAGAACCATGGTCCTCAGCTTCTGCGCTATTAGCAGCACTAGGTCCTGAATCAATTTTCAAGGCGAATCCCCTCCCAGGGGGATTAGCAGTCATTTCAAGAGACTGCGTTTATTTTGACAAACTGACCTCCAAATTCTGACAGCTACCTTCGCCTTCCAAAAAATCAAAACACAGTTCTAGACTTTCGAAACAAAAATGAAAAAAAAAAAAAATCACAGTAACAAAGTCCATTGTAAAGTAAAAATTATATTGGATTAAATTAGGAGGCATATACAGAGAACAAACCAGTGGTTGCCAGTGGGAAGAGGGATGGCGTAGGGTACTGAGAAGTACCAACTACTACACATAAAATAAACCACAAGGATATACAAGGTAGCACAGGGAATACAGTCAACATTTCATAGTAACTATAAGTGGAATGTCATATTTGAAAATTGTGACTCTCTATCTTGTACCATAATACTGTACACCAACTCAATACAAACAAGGGGAAAAAAAGGGGGGGGGGGATGAGGAGGCTTATATTAAAGCCAAACATTCAATTTTAATTTTTTATGAAACTTGGCAAAATTACTCCCACCTTCTGTGCCTCTCTTGTGTAAAATAAATTAGTATCTCTCTCATTTGACTGATGCCCACATTGGATTAGAAAGCAAAAGTGCTCTTTGAAGTTCAAGATGCTTTATCATTATTAGGTGAAATCATCATAATAATGGTCATTTTATAATGTTACAATAAGAATTAAATGAGAGCATGCTGGACTGTAAGCCATATGAGAACAGAAATGTTCATAATTTGGTCACTCTTCTATATCTAGCATCTAGAATGAAGCATGACACAAAGTAGGTGTATAACAAATAGCTGCTGAATGAATGTGTGTAACAAATATCTGAATGAATATGTATAACAAATATCTGCTGAATGAATGTGTGTAACAAGCAAAGTGATTCATACAGAATAATTTGAGTGGTCACTTAGAACAAATTGATGATTAAAAAAATTGCTTTCATATTTTTACGATCAATACCCCAGACACAATCACCTTTTTTTTTTTACATTGAGAAAGAAAATTTTAATTTGTGAATCACTTTTTGATATTTTTCTTTTTTTTTTAATTTTATTTTATTTTTAAACTTTACATAATTGTATTAGTTTTGCCAAATATCAAAATGAATCCGCCACAGGTATACATGTGTTCCCCATCCTGAACCCTCCTCCCTCCCCATACCATCCCTCTGGGTTGTCCCAGTGCACCAGACAATCACCTTTAAACATTATATTTATTGCCTGATTGTTGTATTTTTCCCCACTAGATTGTCAACTCCATGAGGACAAGAACAGTACTGAAATGATTCTCTACATTATTCCCAGTGCCTCGTGCCAGAAATATGTGTTGAATAAAGCAAATTAATTTTAAAAGATGAAAATGCAGGGTTTCTCATGGCAATAATATTCCAAAGAGTGGAATACCAGGCACCATGTCAGCCGCTCTAAATTAGCAAGGATCCTGACAGGCAACAATGCATTAGTTATCTGCATGCCACGAACACTGATGAAAGATAGCAGAACATTCTTAAGAGTGTTGTCTCTCACTGCAGGTGGAGTGCTGGAATTCAAAGGAATCTATGTTATCATAGTGCGCTCTTTTCTACTGGGATGGGGCTCACAGGCACATTAGACACCAGCCACCACCATTAGGGACAGCATCAAAATGGATTGTCCGAAAAGATTCAGCAGAAAAAAAAAAAAATTAGTGATAGAGTCCTAACATTCCCTTTTAAGTGGATGCATTCATTATATTAGTAGATAATCCTTTATCTAGTAGTCCTCCTCAGCCGGGGACCAGAAAACTGGTAATAAATATTTAAAGCAAATTTTTTTGAAAAGGTTCTGCCCAGGCCAACTATGGAGCTACATACTAGGCCTAGCGTCATGGAGACAAAACAGAAATGCAATCTGTGAATGCTGCAGCTGCTTTGTGCTTTTGCCTGCTTAGCTGCTAAAGAAGGAGAAAAAGGGGCTGTCTGAGCTAAGAAAGTTTAATACCTTGGAGCTGATATATAAGGTATTATTTTGTCTTTTTTGACAGGGTCTGGTGCTATTTTTATCCACGTTGATGCAGGGGTTAGTTTAGGACTTTAGGAAGAAATGATGATTTATTTTAAGTGCTGTTTGTATAATAGCAGCTCCCTCTGCACTCATTTCTGTCACTTATTCATCGTTCCCAAGGTAAAAATGCCCCATTCTCCCTCTTATTTTCCTTAAAAATATACATCAGCAAGTATCTCCTTGATAATCCCCCTAACAAGCTGCTGACTCTTTGCTAGAATTCCCTCCTCGTGTATCACTGCTTCTATTTGTCAGTCTGGGTTCCTTCCCATTCGTGCACCCAGCCTCCCTGCCTCCTCCATCGTGCGGGTGTTGTTTCTCATTTAAATGAACAGTTGGATTCTTTTATTTCTTACAAGTGCTGGATTCGCCTTATCGCCCTCATTCCTTTGGGGGTTGCCAATTGGTTTTATCCACGGATGTATCATTTCTCATGCTTCCTTTTTTTTTCTTGCAAAGAGAAAGAACCTCTCCATCAACAAGCCTCTCCGGAGTGGAAGATTAAAAACCTAGACATCACCTACCTTGCAGCTCTACTCCCAACTGGGTTGTGTAAAACTCAATTAAATGTGTCCCCATTGAATACCGCATTACATTACATTAAACAGAAAATTCTTCAAGCGTGATGACAAAGCTTGAAACCTTGCCTCAAAGCTGTTCCTTGTAGCTTTCTTTAACATTTCAGTCTTTATGGTGCAAGTCTCCCATTGACACAACTTTAGTCCAGCTATGAAAAAAAAAAAATTCACAGAGCCCCACAGGGATTAAAAGAGAAAAAGGGGGAAAAGTGAATCTGGTCTTGGCACTTCCCTGGAGCCTCTATTGAAACAGCACTACCCACAGACCACTCGAAGCTAAAAGTCTTCCAGAGGTCTGTGGTCAAACAATTGAAAATATAATTCCTTTATTTTGGGCAGGTGAATTTTACAGATTTCTTCCTCTACCAAGAACATTATATTCCCCTGAATACATATGAGAAAGACATGAGTCCCTAGGGTAAGGACTTCATGTGGACATATATTCAGAGAAATTTTAAAAGCCCAATGAATATGTCGGTCTCTTCATAATTAGTCTCTTCATTGAACAAAACTATGAAAATGATTGCACATCCCTGCAAACCTCAAAACTGTTAACTATAAACTATGCTCTTCTATTTTTGTTTCTTGTCCTCTTCCACAATTTTTATTTCTAATCCGGGTTGCCATGAGGCAATCCTCCTCTTAATTTGTTCACCTAATTGAGTTTTCAAAACTTGTTTATTAAGCAACTCCCACTGGTTTACAAAATTTAGAACAAAACTTTTTTTCACCAGGAGTATAGATATTACAATATTGCCAACTTCATGTTTTTTGATATTTGAGGCATTTCTCTGCTTTTAAATTTTGACAATTCAAAGCAAAATGTCCTCTTCCCTCCAAAGTCTTTTGTTTACAGTATCCAGCCCACTTGCTGGTGAAGCTGAAGAGGAAGATGTACTGGCTGTTTTAAGGCACTGTTTTATGTTCTATGCTAATTATCATTTATTTTATGCCCACAGTATGATGCATTCTATGATCTGAAGTGCTATAATAGTGTTATTAAGAGTTTATTAAGATATCCTAAAACTTTAAGAAGACACACAATCACCATTCGATTATTCAAAACTAGAACAGTACTTTAGTGTGGAGCTAGGGGGCATGGCGATACCAGAAGTTCCATTTTCACAATTAACAAATTCAGCTGTGGCACTGAAGAAGGGCATGTTTGTCTGCACATATGCATATACACATACAGGCATATTTATACATATACGTGTATGTATATGTATGCTTAGACATACTCTGTTGTTAAAATCACTGTCTAACACATGCATGATACTTAATTTTGCCCTGAGCATCTTGCTTTAATTTATTGGTGGGGATGGGGGTTCATTCTTCTCCATCACTTTTATAAACTATGGCCTGCAGTGGTTTTTTTTTTTTTTTTAAAGTACAGAAAGAGGAAATGTTGCCTATTCTGGAGGTTCATTACAAGGTTGTAAGTTCTAGTACTTAAAATGGAAATGCAGCTGTAGTGGATTTTGGCTGGGATTCCAGAAAGGTTTTTCCCTATGGACATACTAGAGACAAAGCTGGATATTACTAGGGATCCAACAAATGAGAAACAACACGTAAAAAACATGCCGTAAAGAATGGAGCCTCAGCACTCTAATCCCAAAATGACTTCTAAGTTTAATTAGCCAAGATATTTGATTACGAGTTTCCAGGGTTTTTTTAATACAAGGAAGTTTTCAAAGATTAGCTGATTATTCATAAGAAAAGTTAATATGAAAAGCAACCTAAAGAGTTCAGGAAAGAGTTTATCTTTCTTTTCCAAACTCTGTTAGTATCAGGATAAAACAAAAGACATTTTTTCCATTCCAAGGCAGCTATGTTTCTGAATATGCTAGCAGTTATTTAATTCTTATCTCACGAAGAAATTTAAGAAAAAAATATCTTAATATATAAGAAGCTTTTATCTATCCTTAACCTGTTTTTTCTTTAAAGAACAGAATGGTTTGGTAAATTCCTATTTTATACTTTAATTTTAACTCTGTAAGCAACTGAAAAAGTTATCATTCTTATCCTCAAAATATTTAAATCATTTATCTGAATGAAAAACAGAATTGCACTGGTATGTATTTCTGTAAAGGTCTGAATCCAAATTTTGTATCTAAGTTATTTTATTCTTTAGAGTTTTAAAGATAATTTGTAATTTATCTTAAAAATATTTCTATATAACCCTTTGTAAGAATAAAAAAGAAACTGATATAAATAGCCAGTAGTGTTTGTTTGTCTTATGCCATCTTTTTTACTTTTATAGTAAAATCAGTTATGTATTCTTGTGTTTTTAAATGAATTGCCCATCCTCTAATATCAGTGGACTTTTTGGCCGGCCAGAGAACCAATTCACTCCCTCATGTCTCATACGCTTCCGTTCCAACATTTTTGAACATTTGTTTCAACTAACAGATCAACCACATTAGTTCATCATACTTTCAGAGTTGAAGGTTAGGGCATACTGGCCAATTGCTGTTAACTGCATGATTTCTTGTTTCTCAGGATCTTTTTTTTTTCTCTTAAAAAAAAAAATCTGAGCAGTTTATATTCAGAGAAGTTTCTCAAAAATGTATTTCTCCAGCAATGGTGCATATTCTTCAAAAAAAAAAAAAACACAGACCAAGGCATGTTCCATGATTATTCTTAATGCTTTGGCTAATTCACATAAAAAGCAGCAAAGCTATCTGATATTGTCTGGTAGTGTCCATTTTCACAGTCCTCTAATTAAGTTGAAGGGTACCACTTTCCTTTAAGATCCATCTCCTCCTGATATACGCTTTATTCCTGTTCTCAGAACCTTGGTTACTATTACCCATTATTTTCCTTTAAGTAATTGTTTTACCTCTTGGCCATTCATTTGTCTTTCTGGTTATTCCTTTCATAGCTTCAATTGCCTATTAACTGATATAATAATACTGATATTTTCTATGGCTTTGGCTGTTTTCATCCAGGGATTTCAAAGTGCTTTTAAGATAGCTCTGTTGCTTTGTGAAAGGCAATTAGTAAGACAAAGAGAAATAAAGACCAGAAAAGTGAAGAAGCCCATGTATATTCAGACACCAAAGCCATTGGAAAATCTTTAAATTTCATTCCTCTTGGAATCACTTTGGTTAGGCAGTCAAGAAAGTGACTGATACAACTGGAAGTACAGGAAGATCAGTGAAGTCATTCGTTTTGACGTCTAAAGACTGGGGTCAATAAAACCTTAAGGTCACTGACTCTTGTCATTCTTTTTCTGACTGATCTCTTTTAGTGCCAATGTCCCTTGATTTGAGGCCATAGCTACTAGAGGTGTGCAGACTCTGTCAACAAAAACTGTTTCCTTCTTTGGAGGAATCCATTGCTGTGGATGAGTATGATTCCATTTAACCATTTGTTGAACCATTTTCCTTCTGATGGATATTTGGGTTGTTCTCTTCACCTCTGTAGCAATGGATCCTCAAAAGGAGAATGTTTTCATTAAGAGAGTCTGAAAACCTCTAGTAGCTATTGTGCAATAGGATAATATTCAATAATAAAAAGACCAAACTACTGATACACAGTATGACACGAATGAGTCTTTAAAACATTACGTTGAGCATGGAAGCCATAAAGTATATGATTCATGTAAATAACTCCATTCACATTAAATTTCAGAACACGCAAAACTAATCTGCTAAGAGTAATCAATGGTAGCTGTCTTTTGTAATATGGGAGACCTTCTAGGGTGATGGGTATATTTTGACTGTACACATAAAATTTGCACATTTCATTATAAGCCAAAAATAACTTAAAAAACAGATAACTGAACTAGATTTTTCTTCTGAAAATGTTTTATTTATAATTGTTTTATACAGTAATTTATCTCCTGCTCTTTCAGTTTCTCAAAACAATTTTTTTTTCTTTACATTCAAGCCAGTGTGGGCTGAACTGTTTCATTAATGTGGTAGGCATGTCGCATTTTAACACGATTTAAAAATAAATGAATGGATAGGAATGAACATCATTTTATTTGCAGGCAATATTGCTCTGTGGACAAACCTAAGGTCCTAATTCTGACTCTATCTGTCCATAGATAAACAACTTTGACCAAAACACACTCTAGTTGCTTCACCTGTAACATTTATAGCAGCCCTTGCAGAGTAGCTACACTATGTAGGTAACGCTTGCTTTCAAGCAAGTGCTCCACAAATTTTAGTTTCTCTTTTTTGCCTCTTAACTTCAAATGTTTTATCTCTGGGCCTAAGGCTAGACATGGAACCAGGTGTGCATCCCATGTAGGTCTGTGTGTTTGACATGACTATACACCGTGACACCATGACATGACTACACCTTAGTAGGATGCAAACAAAGATGCTACTGTATAATACAAAATCTCATAAGGATAGAAAAGCATTAACAGGAAGAAAGGGATCTGCTAATCTCACCCTTTAAATATAAATTGTTATCCTTTTTATTGCTTCCCAACCTTTTTTTTTTTCCTACTTTAGACAAAGAAACCAGGGCAAAAAGAAAGGGAGAAAAGTGAATCCAAATTTTCACTTATTCATTCAACAAATATTTTCTTGATTACTTCCTATTAGTCAGGTGTTGATCCCAAACTCTCTGTTCCTAGGACTTAGAGCTGAAATCAAAATACAAGCATATGTTAAGGGAGATGTGATTTATGGACTGTTTACTAGATTAAAATCTTCAAAAACTTTTCAATATTCTCAAGTCCTGTTAGCATCTCAATGGAAGCAAACATTATTATGGTCTCCTTCCTGCTTTTGAGAACAGCTGAGATTCTTCTGTTGACACAGTCTCTAGGATTGTACTTGAAAAACCAGAAGCAGGGAGTTCCCATTAAGAGCTGTGGCCTTGCAGACTTATCCCTCCTATCTATCCCACAAAGCCAGAATTTTCTGACCTGCGGGGCACAGTGTGGGACTCATCTGTTTTCTTGAGCATTTCCTGGCTAGGGACATAATACTCTTGTGGTGGGAGGAGAGAGTGACACAAAGGAGATTTATTTACAACTGCACTGGATGAGGTAATTATTAAAGTATCTATTTAATCTCTGACTATTAATGGGCAGTATACTGGTGTTACAGAACAGGACGTTAATGCTCAGAAATGTACTAGTCAGTAAGAAGGAAAAAGATTCCACAATTTTTTCATGGAAAAAGTCAGTAATTTTCAGAGGCCAATAAGGAAAACACAGAACAGATACTTTCAGGAACCAAAATGGACTCATCTATGCACTCTCATGTGTCTCCTCTAGGCTGGTTCTAGGTAACAGAAGAAGGGGTGTGTGTGTATGGATGGGTGTGAAAAACCCAGACCTCTGAGTCAGTTAAGTGGTGACTTTTCACTCCTTAACAGAAATGTCCCAGCTCACCAGTGCAGGGAATATTACATGCTTTCTTTACTCCAGTGCCTAGAAAATTGCCAGGCATAGTAGGCCCTCAAGAAAAACCTGCCAAATGAATAAATGAATGAAAGGCAGAGGTGATTTCAACTTAAGCTGTGTCACTTGTTAGCTTTGTGATTTAGGCATGTTATTTAAGCTCTAAGTGAATAAAAGTGAAAGTTGTTCAGTCATGTCCAGGCTCCTTTGTCGATGAAATTCTCCAGGTAAGAATACTAGAGTGGGTAGCCATTCCCTTCTCCAGGGGATCTTCCTCACCCAGGGATCAAACCCAGGTCTCCTGCCTTGTATGAGGATTCTTTTCTGTCTGAGTAACCAGGAAAGCCTTGGGGACTATTAAAAAACTGAGGATAATCCTGTTGCTTTCATTTGTTTATTTGTCAGTATTTAATGTTTATTTATTTATATACATACATAAATAAATAATGCTTATTTATTTCATTTGGTTTATTTGTCAGTATTTAATGATTCGATGAGAAGGCAATGGCACCCCACTCCAGTACTCTTGCTTGGAAAATCCCATGGACGGAGGAGCCTGGTAGGCTGCAATCCATGGGGTCGCTGAGTTGGACACGACTGAGAAACTTCACTTTCACTTTTCACTTTCATGCATTGGAGAAGGAAATGGCAACCCACTCCAGTGTTCTTGCCTGGAGAATCGCAGGGACGGGGGAGCCTGGTGGGCTGCCGTCTATGGGGTCGCACAGAGTCGGACACGACTGAAGTGACTTAGCATAGTGATGATTAGATACTCAGGACTGGGCTTTGTACACAGTGAGTGCTGGGTGGAGATGGACTCCACTCTCGAAGACACTCCCTGACTCTGTAACGATTTATTTAGCATGATGTTATACTAGAGTTGTGTTAATTGGATGCTCCTATGAGAAAACATTCTAATGCTGACTTATATATGTTGAAATGGACATGTTACATTGGTTATAACAAAGTATTATTTGCCATTATGGATTTTTCTAATATGTCTGTTCCAAGGTAAGAAAAAATGTCTAAATTTATATAATAATTGTAAGTTGATAAGACAAACGTAATTAACAATTTCCCAGTGGTTTGAAAATCATTAACAGTGTAATAAACCTCCTCAACAGGGACAATTTTATTCTTTTGAAGAAATTTTATTTTTTATTCCAGGGATTTTATTTATCAGTAATACATAAATAAGTTGTTCTCAGCATAAAGTTAATAGTCTATTTGGGAAATTGTTTGACTAATAAGAGAATTTTTCAGCTTAAAATGCTTGGAAGCTGAAAACTCAAATAAACCTATATCACAGTAAAGGCTATATTGGAGGACTTTATTTAATGGGGTGAAGAAAATATTTCCTGATTTTTTTATTACTATAGGGCAGATCTGACACCATTAGTTTTCTTTCTGTCATAAATACAGATGAGTAGAATTTGACAGGCATCACTATCAAATAGGTCATAGATAAGTTCAGGCATCTTGCCGTCCACGCAGACCTTTTACACTCGGTTCTGATGGGGCTGCTTGAATAAATGACCAAGGTTTGATTTTAGGCTTCTAGGTCACGGTTTCACCTTGACAACAGTTCTTTCATTTCCAGCCGTAACATTTGCTAGGATCCCTAAGGTGCTTTCATTTCTGTAAGTAGTATAAGGGAAAAAAAAAAAAAAAGGAAGGATGGGGGGGTGGTGAGGGGGAAGATAAATCTTAATTCACATGCTGCAGGACTATCTCTGTGTCTCCAGCACAAAACTTCAAATCCAATCCAAGAACTGGATGTGTATTAGAAGTCTGCAGATTTAAACCTTGTCCACCATGATCAAACTGGATTTATGGAGCATCATAACTCCCCAGACACCATCCAGCAGCTTATTAATTTAATAGACTCCTGTCCATTCACTGATGCTCCTGCCCTGACAGTCTCTCAAGATAAGGCGAAAGCCTTTTGACAGGACAGAGAGCATATATATTTTCTTCTGTTTTCTCGTGGATGGGGTTGTCGACAACTTGAAATGTGTGGCTCAGCAAATTTGTTTTTTTCCTTCCCTTTTTTTTCCCTTTTGCTGTGCAGGAAGGATGACAGAGGAGAGCCTCCAGAGAGTTCCAGGGGTCAGGGGGCCTGTGTTTCCCCTAAGTACTTATTTAGGATTTTGTTTTGCAAATAACAATGAATTGATTTAAAGGCATACACACGGGGACACTTCCACCATGGAAAGAAACAGCATTACAATTTAATGCCTAATATAAATTAAGAGGTGTTGGAGAGAAGAGGAAAAACAGCAATAAATGTTCCCATTAAATAAGAGTACAGCAGCATTTTCTTTTCTTTGCTATAATCCCATTTGTGGGAATGAGGGGGAGTGCCAAGAAAGATAGCACTCAAGCTGTTGTATATTTAAAGACAAAACAGGAAGAACTTTTCAACGTTCTTATTTTCCCTTTATGATATTCTCATGCTCTACAATGGTGTTTGTTACTTGCAAATGAATTCACAAATCTCTGAAAGTTATTATGCTAAGGTTAACTGTTTCCATCCCTACTGGTACTCTTCTGTTAAAGACACACCAGTAATCACTAGATCTTGGCTTTCCAAACTTAAATGTGCACACAGATCACTGGTGATGGTTTAGTGGTTTAGTTGCTAAGTCATTTCAGACCCCATACATGGTAAGCCCACCAGGCTCCTCTGTCTATGGGATTTTCCATGCAAGAATACTGGAGTGGGTTGCCAGTCCCTTCTCCAGGGGATCTTCCTGACCTGGGGATTGAACCTGGGCCTCCTGAATTGCAGGTGGATTCTTTCTTGTCTGAGCCACCAGGGGAGATTTGGATTCAGTAGGTCTGAATGGGACCTGGGGTTTAGTGTTTCTAACAGGTCCATGCCATACTGCTGGTTGGCAAACCACTTTTAATAAGCATGACATTAGCCAAACTTTTAAAAAAGGGAAAACTTAGATATGGGAAATGAAAGCACAGTGTCATACCAAGGTAAAACACAACTTGAACATAAAGCAAAAAATTAACAGATTCCCTAGCTGGAATATAGTGGGTACTTGACTAATATTTCAATGAACTGAAGAATCCCCAAGTGGCATGCATTTTATAATCCCCCTTAATTTTCACATGTGTGCAAAAATGATCATATTAATTTCCTTTGAGATAGCTAACTACAATGGTATATGTAAAGCCAAGGATAAGATGAAAAGTAACTTGTCCATTTTCTCATACACGTTTTCTTTTTACTTCATTTCACTGGTAGAGAGCTATCCTTCTTATCTCTATCTCTAGTCAAAATGCAAAACCATGAACCAAGATCTCTAAACTATTGCTTCACTTAAATGTCCTCCATAGGCCTGTTTTTTATTTTTTTGCTTCCTACACTCACTTTAATCTAGAAACCTATACTCAGAGTACAGAAAGATAGCTGAATTATACTTAAGACATTTAAGATTTTATATGCAATACAAAACTAGTTTTGATATAAGAGACTCCAAATTATTACTTACTAGTTAATGGATAAATTTTGTATCTTTTGGGGACCTGGAGAGCAGGAGTATCTTATATTACTTATTTCATCAAATAAATTATGAAACATTAAATTCCTTACTAGAAATATTTGGTAAGTACCCTGAAAATCTTAAGTTTTTCCTAATAAGCCTCTGAGACTTAACCAGTTCTTGAAAGAATGCACAAACTAAAGAGTACTGAACTGGAGAGCCATCATTCTTGAAAATCTTTACTGACAAGGGAGACCGACAGTGATGATAAATACTAGATTTCTAAAGGAAAAACTGGCTTAAAGTAATTTATTCTTATTGAATTTCAATGGGTGGTAGATAAAACTATATAAATAGACAGAAAAATCTTATCTGCTCATACTTAAATGTGTGCATTTCGGATCCATTCTCTTGGTTGGGATATTCTTGCTTGCAACACCACGATATACTATCTTGGTTGACCCCGCTGTCATCTGACAGTCTTCACAGATCTAAGAAAGACTAATGAGAATATATCTTCTCTGAAGTACTACTGTATGTCATGGCATATTAGGTGACCTTTTAGTTTAAAAATAGCCTTCAAAGATGGGGTTGACTTATACACCAAGGGAAATGAAAAGTCTCCAATTTTAGGTCTCAGAGCAAAGACTTGAGGTCTGGCTGACTTTCCCCCAGTGATAGGTGGGAACAGCAGACACAGTTACTGCTTGTTGAGAGAAAGTCAAGTGGTGTGTGTGTGTGTGTGTTCAGTCACCCTGGAAAGAACTGTGCAGTAACTGAGCCAAGGAACTGGCATGGCTGCTATGCAAAGACATCAAATAAAATCCTAAGGTTTGACAGCATCTTTTGCATGTATATAGATTCTAATTTTTCCAAGTTCTTTTATACACCTTCATTCTAACTGATGTAGCACAATGCATGCTTTGCTTACACAGGGCATTCCAAAAAATACCCCTATATTAGATTTTCTAGCATTAAAATAATCTTGCTAAGACATACTTTTATAGATATTGAGAGAAAAGCATTTTGAGTATCAGTTTTCAAATGATTTTTCACACTGGTAATTTCTGAAAATAAAGCAAGACCTACTAGAGTTTACTATGTTGAGGGATGCATCTTAATGCCCATTAAAAGCAATTAAAAATTCAGTGAGTATATTCTATGAATTATCTGTGGAGTAGAAGTGAGAAATGACATCATTGCACCTGAGGTGTTCACAACCAACCTGAGACAGTGCACACGCTGGGGTGGGGCTCTCTGTCTGGGAAGGGCATAGAAGGCTTTTCAGAAGCCCTGATACCTGCTAGGTCTTGAATGATGTCTCTTTCCAAGACAAAGATGTTGGGAAGGTTATTAAGCAAGGGAAATATGATATATAAAGGCAGATATGAGCAAGTAAGGAATAGCTAAGGAATTTTAAATACCTGGACTACTTGGAGTACAGCAAGCCCCTTAAATATGAACCTTCAAGTTGTGAACTTTCAAAGATGTGAACATGCATGTCAGCCCTGTATGCCAGCTGTTGTACTGTATGCAGTCCTGTACTTTTCAAGGCACTGGACTTTAAGATTAAAAATGTTTTCTTCATTTTTGGTGTTTGATTTTTATGTACATATGGTTTGTATGAAAAGTATTATATACCTATTACAGTACAGTACTAAATAGTTGATTGCGTTAGGTGGGTACCTAGGCTAACTTTGTTGGTCTTACAAACAAATTGGACTTACAAATGCACTCTTGGAATGAAATTCACTTGTATATAGGGGACTGACTGTACAGCATAGCTGTGAAGGATAAGCGAGAAATGAAACTATAAGGAGTAGGGTAGTTAAAAAATTTAGATGAGATAAGCTTCAGGAAACACAGAAATGAGAAGAAAGAAAACTCCAGAATGACAATATTTAGTGGCTGGACAGTGATCGAGAAACCTGGCCCTGTGTGTGGAAAGGGATAAATCAGATCAAGCCTCGTGGAGTGAAAAGCTGACAACAAGTAAACCATAGGAGACCTCTGACAAACTCCAATGGATTCATGAAGGCAGAAACTGAATAAGACAGAAGATGCTGGAATTTAGAGAGTTAAAAGAATGCATGCAAAAAAAAAAAAAACTTTGCAGAAGCTTACCTAAGAAAGGAAGCAGAGAGGGCTTCCCGTTAAGTATGATGAATTGATTGTATGCATTTATTTCTTCTCCCTTTCACTAACATGACAGTAGAGAAGAAAAAAGATGATAAGGGCAAAGAGATGGGGCAGAGTAGGCAACAGAAGTCAACAACATCTTGGAAGCTAGCAAATTGATGGAGTGATAGATGACACACCAGAGCACAGAAAGCTGAAATCCAAGTATTTGAAGAGCAGCTGGCCAACATGTAGCAAGCGGACTGATTCTGCAGAATCCTGGAAAAGATCAGAAAGTAAAGACACCTGGCACCTTGAAAGATAGGGTGAGCAGTGGAGCTAAGTGCCAGTACAGGACTGGCTTTCCAAGTAAGAAGCTGTTAGTTACTTGCTCAGCCATTCCCTGCAGAGCTAACTGACATTACTTTCCTACTCTGTTAGGAAATGGAGGCTTAGTCCATGCAGAACTGGAATAGAGGTTTTAGATATAGAGAAATATACTCGGCCAAGGGTTATACTACAGTGTCACCAGAGTTAGAAGACTAAGGGAACATCTACATTCTCAAAAACGAGATAGGACTTTCCCCAAACACCACCTGGTCCAGTCTGCCCACAAAGTCCTCAGATTGCTGGCTATGAAGCTCATCTATCTCCGAGATGAGACTGGTGTTCTCTGAGACCGGCATTCTCTAGAGAAGCTAATCGTGCTAAGATAAAAAATTACATACACTGCATAGGGAGACATCATTACCATGGCTAGGTTACCATCCTATGACCCCCCCAAAAAGCTACCAGTTGACAAGTTCTGCCTTCTCAGGCTGCTCTTGCATTCAGCCCTTAGTGCCCCACTCTTAAATGATGATAAAGTAGATATGGATCTCCAGCCTCTTGAGGAAAGCTTCAACACTAAATACAGGGACAAATATAGGTGGAAAAAGTAAGAAACAATGCACAGGACATACAATTTCCTAATCATCCTCTATCTCCAATTTTCAGAGATAAAGGAAAGAATATCCATACTAAAAACAGCAAGGTGTTGAAAAAAGGTTACAGTCAGGGAAAGATTCTGTACATTATAAATATGAGAGTTAAAATTCAATAGTTAAGGAAGTTAAGGAATAAAGTTTGAGCACATCTCAGAAAGTGCAACAGTCAGATTATCTGATTGGGAGAACACTATTAAATGCATAATTTATATTGATTTCCATGTTTTAAAAATCTGTAAGTCATTCATTTACCCATTAATTCCTTCATAAATATTTAGTGAGCACCTACTATGTATCATTGCTAAGTCACTTCAGTCATGTCTGACTCTGTGCAACCCCATAGACGGCAGCCCACCAGGCTCCTCCGTCCCTGGGATTCTCCAGGCAAGAACACTGGAGTGGGTTGCCATTTCCTTCTCCAATGCATGAAAGTGGAAAGTGAAAGAGAAGTCGCTCAGTCGTGTCCGACTCCTCGTGACCCCATGGACTGCAGCCTATCAGGCTCCTCCATCCATGGGGTTTTCCAGGCAAGAATACTGGAGTGGGGTGCCATTGCCTTCTCCGACTATGTATCATAGATAGCTAAAAAAACAGACAAAAATTACTGTCCTTAAAGAACTCACATTCTAGGGATAGGAGGATGACACTAAATTTTTAAAATAAATTCTAAAATGTCAAATATGAAGATAAATGAGAAAGATATTATCGACTGAATGTGTCCCCAACTCTAAACTTTAATGTTGAAGCCCTATGTGATAGTACAAGAGGTGAAGCCTTTGGGAGGTAATTAGACCATGAAGGTGGAGACTTCATTGGCCTGATGCCCTTATGAGATACATGAGGGAGGAAGCCCGCGCTCTCTCTCTGCCTCCCCGCCACACAACCATATGTGGATACAAGAAGGCAGCCATCTTTAAACCAGGAAGATGGGTCCTCACCAGACACCAAATCTGCCTGCTCCTTGATCTTGAACTTCCCACCCTCCAGAAATGTGCGAGAGAAGTTTGTTAAGCTACCAGCCGATGGTATTTGGTTATAGCAGCCTAATATTATGGAGAAAAATGAGAGAAATAGAGATAGAGTAGTTAGACACACCCTCTGGGAAGGCACTATTTGGAAAGAGTTTCAAATGAGGCAAGAGAGGGACCAATGTGGGGGCATAGCAGGGCACAGTGCCAAGGCCCTGAGGCAGAGGCATTCTTCTTATTTTCAAACAAAAGCAAGGGCCTGAACCACTGGAACAGGACAGTTGGGGAGTAGCAGTAAATGAACCCAAAGAAGTATCTAGGACAGACCATGTAGGATCTTTTAGGCCAAGGGAGTAACCTTGTGGGCTTAGTTCAGGTGTTGCCATGCTTTTTCTATAAAGGGCCAAACAGTGAACGCTTTAGGTTTTACAGGCTAAATGGTCTCTACCACAATTACTCTACTCTGATGTTACGGTGTGAAAGTAGCTACAGACAAAATATACAAACAAATCATAGTAGCTGTATTCCAATCAAACTTTATGTACAAAAACCGGTGGTGGGTCAGACTTGGTCTCTAGGGCCATATTGATTCTTGTAATCAGACACTGCAAAAGGAAGCTATTCTTTGCAGGATTATATTTTATTTTTCACTTTTCCATTTTATCTGGGAAACAAGGAGCAAGGTCATTATTTATCAGGGGATGGAATATATTTGGGGAGACATAAGTCCAACACAGTCCCTCTGAAGATGAATTTGGAAGGAAGATCTGAGTAGACAGGCTACTTACTCTGAGGGTTCACATTCACTTGGTGTTCAGATGTAAACTGGTCAGCATCGGTTTCTGCTGTTGTAGCTTTGTTGTTAGTGGTGGTGATGGTTCATTGTTTCATTTTGACCACACCTCATATAGCATTCTTTGTGGACCAGGCATACTTTATAAATACTACTTCCCCTAACTTCTGCTGCTTGGATTAAGTGAGGGGAAGGTGGAGAGATTGATTGATTAGGAAGAGGGTATTCAGGGCAGTAAAGGCCAGAGGGGGTACAAGAAAGTAATTAGAATGATGGACTCATGGATTCCAAGCCAGGTCCTCTGGAAGTAAAGACAGGGGCTGCTGGGCAGGACAATGGTGGTGAAGAGGTAAGAGCATCAGATGTTTATTTGGTGTTGAAAAACTGTTGTAGTCAGGTAATGAGTGGAGAAAAGCAGAAGATTTATATTATCTTCTAGAAGGATGTAGCTATCAACATTCTTTTCTTGACAGCTAAAGTCTTGTTTTTTTATTAAAGGATGGATCTGAGCTTCACCTTTGACACGATAATCAATAATCTTACTAAAATGCCAGTGTGATCACGTGGGCCTCAGAACTTTCTGTAGCTCTCTACCATTTCCACGATGAGGTCTTCAGACTGAGCACTCAACTGAACATACAACAGGACCCTCAGAAACATTTGCAGGCTTGCCTCTCACTGGTCTTATTTGTAAATTCTCTGCTCTGACTAAAGACTGACACTTTCATGACTGTATGAACCATGGCCTGTAAACTTTTAGACACAGAATTTCAACCTCCCCCAATGCCGTCCCCTTTTCTCAAATATGTATTCAACTTTCAATATCTAACTAAAATTTCCCATCCTCTATCAACTTTGCCTTGACCATGTAAGACAGAACTCAGTATTATGCAACCTCCATTAATTAAGCTCTTTCAATAAACTCCTTAACCCAGGGGTGTGTTTCATGTTCCTCTGTACCCCTCATGACACCTGGGCTGTATCATGTGCACAGCATGTGCTCAATTACTTTTACTTTATTTGGAAAAATTATCTTATGAAATACAAAGTGCCAGGACATTTATAGAGACACTAAAGAAAAATATGTATCACTAGAAAATAATTTAATTTCCAGGGATGAGGGATTTCATGGGTAAGGCAAAGATTTTTGTTCTTTTAATTTGAATTGTATAAAAGGAAGAGCTGGAATGTAGTTAAAACAAAAAGCAATTTTCATTTCCAAATATTTTTCTTGAATTATATAAGAAAAATAAAGTGAGGAAAACTATAAAATAGGAATACAAAAATTTTTACCAAACCACATCACCTTTACAGAAATACTTTTATAGTTTCAAGCTATTTCTTTTTGTGTGTTTCACTGTACATATATATTTTAAAATATAATTATAATCATACTAGGCACAAAACCTCATATTCTCCTTTTTTAGTTGAAATTATAATATAATAATTTTTTGTATGTAATACACTGTTTTAAAGAATTATTCACAATATCTTACTCTGAAAACATTCCCTAAAGAGTTGTCCCTCATTTTAGCTGACAAAGATACTTTTGGGGGTAGCTTTCGAGATTAGCATCACTTTGAATGACAAGCTAACATCCTTGAATGATAGTGAGTCACCTCTCAAAAGACCCCACTCTTCATTTTTCATTTTTATACTTATGAAACTGATATATTCTTAGTTCTTATCATTTGCCAACATCCTACCTGGGTTTTTACCCCTAAGAGACAGAAGCTTCATTCATGAATGGATCAGGATGGTTTGGGATATTTTTTTCTCCAACATATGAGAATGCATCTAATCCATGGAAATAATTAATGGTATTATCATGCAGGATCATTTACCAACATTTCATTAAGGAAACTCACAGTGATGTGGATACGAAAACAAGTGTATTTTTTCACATCAAATAGTACACATTAATAACAACTCAGGACATAAACTATTCAGTATGACCAGATTCAGACTGAAATAACATGAGTAAATCACTAACATAATTGTAAAAACAGTAAATGCATAGTTAAAAATGGAAAAGGCAGAAGGCCCGATATTTGCTGAAGTTGCTGTCATTCTGCAATTTGCAACAGACAGCTCCATTGTAAATAACACATTCACTGGTGGGGTCACTTGCCTTGACCTTAAGAACCCCTCAGAAATGACAATTTGAATCAAAACGATGGTTTTCTAAAGCAAGCATTTTTACAATCACTGATTCCTAGAACAGGCATAATAAATTGCTTACTCCTCCAAACATCTCTCATTCTTAGAGAACATAACCAGAAAAAGCCTCAGATGTTCATGAAACATGTTGGGTTTTCGGCATCGCGTTATCCTGTGGTGCTCTGCAATCAATTACTGTTATACCACCATCATTAATAATTTTCTTAATGAAAATGATTCTGTTGATCTCCGCTGTATTTTAATTATCAGAGTTAAGCATAATTACACTGCAGCTCTGAGCTGGCATGTGGACTCCTTTAGGGCGCAATTTTGTTTTAACACACTGATAATGTAATTTTACATTGTGTCAGTTTGTTTGGTTATTATCCAGTTGTACAATTCCACTGTATTCCTGATAACAGATAATAACCTTAGTACCTCCTATATCCTGAAGTCATTTAAAAAGCAATATTGGAATTCTGCGACTAGCTAACTTAATCGCCTTATGATTTTATAATTCCTGCTGCTAAATATTTGGTTCAGGCACCCACCCTCTTTTAAGAATATTGTAAAACTAGACAACAGTTATACATTTTCTATGAACTACAAAATGGTTAAATGAACACTTAAATATGAGCACAATTTTTTCTTTTCAAATTACTTTCTTACTCACATAGATTTAGATCCTTTAAGGTAAACATGAACTTGTAGGCTAGTTAGGAAAACTGGGTGCTAAGTTGGACAAGGCTGTTGTTTCAAAATTCTAGGAACACTCAGCAGATGCTCTATTTTAAGCTGGAAAATAGTCCAGACCTTTGCAAGGGTCCTTCACAATGACAGATCTTTGTTTTAAACAGTTGATCAATTTAGTCAGTGTATATAAAGTTGTTCACCAGAGTTAGGTCGTATTAGAATTACTGTCATTATTTCATCGTACCTTGAACACAGTACTCAACCCATCAGGGCTTAACTGAATTAACTGCATCATTACATTTGTGCGAACAAGCAAAATCAGAACTTTGAAGATGGTCATAGAAAGATACTGGAGATTAGTCTTCTACACGACTTGAAATTCCTGTGGTCTTCAAAGCAACAGAGAGATCAGCAGAAGGTACTGCTATCACTGCTGTTTTAGTTCTGGAAAACTTTTTCTGAAAAACCAAATCACAGAATGAGGGGGAAAAAGTTTTGCTGATTAATATGTATGTAAATTTGTGAGGAAGACCAATACCTTACAATCTTGGCTTAGTAAATGGTATCTTCCAAACTCTGCTAATTGTGCTAATTGGGATTCAAGGTCAACATACTCAAGACTGAATCCAAATTTCATCACTTATGACCTATATATCCTTGAATTATCTAACTTACCTAAACTTGAGTTTGTGTTTGTGTGTGTGCTAAGCCACTTCAGTCGTGTCCAACTTTTTGAGACCCTGTGGACTATAGCCTGCCAAGGCTCCTCTGTCCATGGGGATTCTCCAGGCAAGAACACTGGAGTGGGTTGCCATGCCCTCCTCCAGGGATCTTTCCAACTCAGGGATCGAACCCTCATCCCTTTCGTCTCCTGCATTGGCAGGTGGGTTCTTTACCACTAGCACCACCTGGGAAGCCCCAAACTTGAGTTTCCTCATCTGTAAAGTGGGAATAATCCTGCTTACATCATAATTTTCTAAATGGTAAATCAGAAAACATATGTAAAGAGCTTAAAACCATGCCTGGCATAGGGATAAGGGCTTAATAAATGGTAACTGCTATTGCTTGCTTTAATGTTATCATCATTATCTTTACACTAGCATTTTAAATAAGACTTTCATTAGAAATATCATGTGCCCAAGGGGGAAAAATCTATCTTTGGGCAAAGGCTTCTGGCCTCTGATTCTGTAATACAGGTCTCTGCAGATACTGCGAATTCTTGGCTATACATCTGGAATCATATGACCATCTTTCCTTGCACACTTGCTTGATGCCAGTGTGGAGGCCTGGCTTCATTTCCCCTAAATTTGTGCTGACATATAACCAAAAGGGAAAACAGGACTGAGAATAAGATCACCTGCAATATAATATTTATGACAACATATGCAGTTATGTGAATGGGTGAGTCTTCACAAAAATCCTGTGAGATGGCCATTGCTACTTCATTTTTACAGCTGAGGAGATATGATTTAAAGAGGAAAAATGATTTGCTCAAGGTTCCATTGAGCAATAGTTGTTTGTTTTTTTTTCCCAATAATATTGTGCTTTTGTATAAAAACAAATTTTCCATGGTTAAGGTGAGAGTGAGGGTTAGCTGATACTTTTCACTCCTTTGATTGACAAGGTTCATGCTCTTCATCCAAATACCCAGAGAATGTAACTCTCTAAAACAACATGACATGAAAATCCAAAAACCCCAAATAATGTAATTATCCCTTATTTGGAGGGAGCTCAATGAACAAACCCACATTTAGAACCTTTATGGTGCTAAAGGTTTAATTTTGAATGCTCAAAAACATGAAACTCAAAGTGACCTATTTACTTTTCATAAATGAGAAAGGTTACTATACTGTGCAAACACTATAAAAAACATCAAGGTATAGAGAAAAGAAAAGGGGTTTCCAGTGCTTGACAGGTATTCATGGATTTTAGGAGCAAGGGGGCAGACCTCTGCTCATCCTCCTTCCAGCAGTCTCCCTTTAGCCTCAGCATGGTGCTTTTTAGTATTTTTCCACTGGAGATAAGTAAATTAGAATTATCTGGAGTCTGCTGAGAATAATGGCAAAAACCAGACAACCCAACAAGTCTGGTCCATCAATGTCTGGATGAGCTAATTACTTTCTGGAATGACAGGGGGTAGTTGAGGCAGGAAAAAAAGTACATCAGATTATAATATTAATGCCAAGTACTACTTTTTTTTACTCGAATAAAACAGGATGATGGCAGCCTGTCAAATAGCATGAAGTAATATAATTCTATAATAATTATTAGATGGACACCTGGAAATGAAAATTTTATCATTATATTTAATGTTAACACCAGCCCACATTTAATAATACTTCAAAAAGTAAGTATATCTCTTAAATTATAATGGTACACATTAAGTGGTCTATCTTACATGCCATAGGAAAATATTATCAAAAATTTGAGTCAAGGCATTTAAATATACAACATATATGCATCTTACATTCTATTTATATTAATAAATAGGTACTAATATACTTTCAGATAGCCAGATCCAATGAAAGTGACTTTGGCATGGAATTCATAAGTATTGTGGTGCTTAGCTAGGAGACAAAATAAGGCAATGTAATTTTGACGTTAGTGAGAGTTGATCTTCAGTGACAGCTCTTTAGACATGAGGAGTAATGCGTTGCATGTGGGTGCATGGATGTTAGCCTATCAAGCAACCATTCTTTATTATATGGAGTAGCACTTAGGTTTCATTTGGGAAACTACCTCTCCTGTGTCTCCTTGGGTCTCCTGTGTCTCATTGGCTTATATACAAAACTAAAGAGGATTTTAGTTTGCAAAGAAGAGTCACAGTGATTAATTGGTTCAAGGATTGTATGTGATGTACCTCAAACAAAATCCAGAAAAGTTCTATTTGCACGGGCATTGCTCTGCTTGTAGAATATAAGTTCAGAGCTTCCCACCACTTGACAAGAACATTTCTGAGAATAAAACACACAAAAGAAAGATAAAGCAGAAGATAGAGACAGTCTGGGGACGAAGTCTGAACGTCTGAATTAAACCGATCCTGAAGTTTAGAATATCCCTCGATTCTCAGTTATATGAGCAGATGAACCCTCCTACCCTCAACATACACACACATACACACTTACACTTTCATTTTTTTTTTTGCATAAACCCATTTCATTTGGATTTCTATCATTTGAAAACAAAAGAGCCCCAACTGATAAATAACATACATGTTATGAAAATGTCTCACACACTATAGATGTCCAAGTCAATATGTACCTATTAAATCTAAATCACCAATTTCTTTCAACTACAAAACTCTTTTGCTTAGAGCAGGCTTATCATACCCAGGGGCTCCCCTGGTGTCACAAGGGTAAAGAATCCGCCTGCAAAGCAGGAGACACGGGTTTGATCCCTGGGTTGGGAAGATCCTCTGGAGAAGGAAATGGCAACCCACTCCAGTATTCTTGCCTGGAGAATTCCATGGACAGAGGAGCCTGGCGGACTACAGTCCATGGGGTTGCAAAGAATTGGACATGACTAAGTGACTGAACAACAACAAGAATCATACCCACAGTCTGTGAAGACAGAAGGCTTCAGAGCCCATGCAGTCCTGGTAGCAGTGATTCCTGGGATCCTATTTTCCACGATGTGAACAATCCCTAGTATAATCCTAGAATACTGAGGTATTCACAGAAATTTGAGTGAACTATCCCCTTCCTCCAAAGGCTATCTGATTACTAGCAGTTAGCATCAGGCCTCTGAAGCCCATCTAGGGGATCAGAGTAGAGTCTACAGCAGAGTTTTCCCAAGTGGTGTCACCCAGAGCGCTAATTCCAATGTTCCTAAGGATCTCCATAGGAAAAAAGTTCGTATATCATACAGTCAAATGAGTTACAAAGACTTTTGTTTTATTTCACTACAGGACTTCTCAGAGCATTAATACCAGCAGGCCTTGTGAGTTTTCAAGAGAGGCCAAAATAGGCAATATTTGACCTTTCCTTTAATCTTAGGGTTGTGTGAAATGCACTTTGGAAAGTGCCATATTATAATATTCTGTGATTTTAGAGTATTATAAGTACTCTGAAATGCCTAAGTAGTATAAGAGAATTTACTCAGCATGGAATATTGTCAAGGGGAAAGGTAGTCATACAGTTCAGAGAGTATAGGATTTGGAATTATCAAAACCTGGATTCAAATTTGGTTCTCTGTTAGCTCTCCATGAACAGAGACAACCATACTACTGCTCTGAGTCACTTACAAGTCAGGTTGTGTAAAATGAGAAGCATATTACCTATCTCATCTAGCTGTTTGAAACCTTAAAGCAGGGAGAACTTATTCTAACATGTATAACTCAGACCCTCAATTAGACAGATACGTATTTGCACACCACTTTAAACATTTAGTAGAATATTAAAGAAATATATATGTGTAACTGAATCACTTTGCCGTACACCAGAAATTAACACAACATTGTAAATCAAGGATACCACAAAACTTTTTTGAAAAAGTGAAACTGAGACACAGCTACAGGACCATGACAAATACCTAATCTAGCCATGTCTCAAGTTCACTTTTTGTAAAATTGAGTACGATGTTAATTACCTACTAGGAGGTATTAAATAATGATTAAATGAAATAATGCATATACAGTAGTTACTGCAGTCCTTGTTATTTGAATTGCAATACCCAAAACTGGTCTTGTAAGTTGAACAATATCAAGTTACCTTTTGTAGGTTAAAAACTATTGTATATTAGGAATTCATATTGAGTAGATTGCAAAGGCAGGCAATAATAGCTAACTGTTTACAACTTTTTCTTTTTCTAACATATAAAATGACCATAAAATGAGGTGAAGAGAGCAATGAAGGAAGTGCATAGAATTTGGTACGGGAGTACCAAGGAGAGGATTGGGGGGTGCTTAATAAAGGGTAGCTGTTATTACCCATGTACAAACTGAGCACACAGCTGGGCTTAAGCCATGCTTTATGAGTTAATTAATAAGCTTCTGCAAATTACTCCCAACTGTTTATTGCTAGGAGGATTCAGGTATATCTAACTATAAAACAAACACACAAATATGTTCAAATTAAAGTACTCCACTGAGCACAGAATTACAATTTTGTTATAGCTTTTCCCCTTATGTAACAATATAACAATCTTCTCTTCTAAAAGAATGCCTGATTTAAACATGTAATGAATTTGGATCATGGTAGAAGAACAACTACCTCTTGGTTCCTCCATGTTATATCGCCATCATAGAGATAAGACATTGTACAACAAAAATTGATTCCCAGTCATTGGTCCTACACTCCAAGCCATCGTTTCTGTGGTTTGCATTCTGAATGTGGACACTGGCAAGCTGGTTCACGTAATATTGCTTTCCATTTTGATAGAACATAGTGACATATCCTGGGAAAATCTCACTTCCCTTCTAGTTAAAAGCTCCCACCAGCATACCACAGGTATTTGGGGTTAGAAAATAAGTGGGTATGGGACCAGCAATTACAGAAGGAAAAGGAATATAATCAGATCCTGGTGTGCAGATTGTTTTTTTAGCTTGCAAATTCTCTCTTTCCGGTGTTTCAACTTTCAAAGGCTTATAGCAGTTTAAAGGCAATCCTCTTATAAGTGTACAAATTGTAATGATTATAGGAACAAGTTGTAATTGTTTGTAGCAAGTTTTTAAGAGTCTTTGATGTTATGATTAGTGTTTTATATGTTAATATATTGATAGGGGTGCTTATTTGCTTGTTCCCTTGTATGCTTTCATGGTTTCTAGGTTCAATGTGCAAACACATCTTTGATCTCAGTAGGTCTATTTGGTTAAAAAAGAAAGCGAAAAGAAATTAAACATGAGGAGCACAAGGTTTTGCAGTATTTACGAAGAAGTGATATTAGGGATTTCACTCTCAAAGTACGGAGCTTGGGCCCAGAACTTGAATATGGAGGAAAGCGCAGCAAACCACATCACACACGCAGAGGGGCCTGAGCCTGTCCCACGACGTGTGTCAGGGAGCGGCGGTTCCTTTGTAGCCTGGGCACAGCGGTGTGACGCAGTCTAGGCTGATGCCACACTGAGCAAATCAAAGGCAAAGCTCTGCAAGCCATCGCTTCCTCTCTCCCATTTGCCTCCTGCCCTTCAGAAATCACCATGGGGAGGAATTCTCAGTCTTTGCAATGGCTTCCTTTTCAGCTCTGCTCTCATTCAGTGTGATTTCAAGAGACTGGCTGGAATTCAGTGCCTCCCGGAGCACGCACCTTGACACCCTGACACAGACTGCTACATTTCAAAAGGAATTTACTTTTTGATGGATAATGCCTCAGAGAGGAATCTGAGATCTCATCAAACCTGCTATCAATAAAAGTAACGGTGAGGAAGGTACTAGTCAAGACACTCAAATCCGTGGTGAGGTGAACGTGCATGGTGCCAAGTACAGGCCTAACACCTTTTGTTTTATGCTGAACAGGGGATAAAAAAAGAAATAATCTGGTAGTCTTTGCTGAAAATACAGGTTAGGGAGATGCACAAGGGAAAAAGGAAGAGAGAGGATCCCATTTTACTGTGTACTCCCCTTCCAGCTCATTTGGTGCTGTTTTGCAACGCTCAGGTTTTAATACCTCCAAACCATGAGCGAAAGGCTCTAGCAGTTACCTTTGCTGTACACAATGCAGTTGTTTTTGTTGTCTTCCACTCCTTGCCAAGTCACATCCAGCAGCCACTTGGGACCAGCAGTCAGCACCATCGGGACCTGAGCCTTTGTCTTCTGTGGAAAGAATGATAACAAACAGATGCCATTTGCTTTCGTTGATTACAAACTTGAATAATAACAGTACTAATCATTTTATTTTCCCAAATAACTAAATCTCCCAAACCATAATCCAAGTCCTATTCCCCCGTCTCATGATATCTTTTTTAAGACGACAGAAGCTGTAAAGCTTTACTGCTTTCGCTAATCTGAATGGTAGAATTATTATCAAGATTTTTTTTTTCCCTAAATGATACTGGATCAGATCTCTAAGATTAGACAGATCTCTTGTGGCTCTGTATTATAAAGAGAATGCAGATGACTTTCATTGCAAAGAGCAGAGTGTTTAGAAGTGAACTTTAGACACATTGTACTTTATTATCAACAGGATCTCACTATTTCCTGAAACAGACAGGAAAGAATTTAAAGAATCAGGATCCATTTCAAAGCTCTATCCTGAGCAACATTTATATTAGAGTAGGAATTTATTCTGAATGAATAATGAAATCCAGCGAGCACCCTTGTCTAAGTATGGATATGTAGCCTGACTGAAACTGAAATAATATTAATGCTAATGACTCACTATACACTGTCTCCAAAAAGACTATAAAAGAGGAACTGGGAATAAATTCAGATGCAGAGCAACTAAAGCATGACAATTCCTTGCTCTGAGAAGCACAGAAGCAGGGAGACATGTGCTCTAGTTCTAACAAAATATTTTCAGTGTATATTTTAAATATAAGGTTCATCATTTTAGGCTGTTTGGTACCCAAATTATTTGTCTTTATGTTAACACGGCAGGAAATCAACCAGGGAGGAAATAAGTAAGTCTGAGCAAAACTAGTGTTTCCCGATGAGTCAGAGTGAACCGGCATTCAGACGTTTATCATTCACCTGCCCATGTTCTGTATATTAACTATCATAAAACCACAACACAGAGTACAATACAAGGCTCTCAAGGTAATTTTTGAACTAAATTTTCACCTAGACATGATCCTGCCGAAGACACCTCCGCCCATTTGGGGATTTGCTAACGTGTCACATGCTATCACAGATTTCCCAAATTGGCCTTAGTAAGTATTCACTTGAGGAGTTCTACATAATCTAGCCATTTCAAATCTCTCAGGAATCCAGAGACCTCATTTCACTGGCCAAATGACAACAATGATAGTGCAGATATTACAGATTTATTGATACTGCAAAGACATTAAAAGCTATGCATCAAATCAATGCTAACCCATTCTTGACATATCAATTACATTGTAAAAGGTAAAACTACCCTAAAATATACTTAATGGAAAAATCAACCATGGTGGACAAACTTAAAAATAAGTCTAAAAATATTTCAAATATTAAAACAGAGGAGGTGGTAAGCTGGATCAACCCTAAGAAATACTAGTATACTGATTTTTCAGAGTCAAGTTAGTATGTTAATCACTCAGTCATGTCCAACTCTTTGTGAGCCCATGGACTGTAGCCCACCAGTCTCCTCTGTCCCTGGAATTCTCCAGTCAAGAATACTGGCGTGGGTTGCCATTCCCTTCTCCAGAGGATCTTCCCAACCCAGGGATTGAACCTGGCTCTCCTGTATTACAGGAAGATTCTTAATGATCTGAGCCACCAGGGAAGCCCTTTTATAGCCATACTTTAATTCATTTTGAAATCTTTAATTTTCAACTATCTATCTCAATATTTGGAAAGTAAAACCATGTGAAACAGTTATCTGAAAGCCCCATGGGAAGAAAGCAATTTCATATTACAACTTTTTAAAACAATCTAGGCAAAGGGTTATCAAGTTATCCCTCTGGTTATTAGTCTAAGTGATGATCTTGTTTTTCCATTTTCAAAATATAATTTGAGAATAAGTAAGCTTCTTCAAGGGTTTTCTTGGTAGCTCCGCTGGTAAAGAATCTGCCTGCCACACAGGAGACTCTGGTTCTACTAGGTCCGGAAGATCCGCTGCAGAAGGAGGAGGCTACCCACTCCAGTATTCTTGGGCTTCCCTGGTGGCTCAGCTGGTAAAGAATCTGCCTGCAATGCAGGAGACCTGGGTTAAGTCCCTGGGTTGGGAAGATCCCCTGGAGAAGGGAATGGCTACCCACTCCAGCATCCTGGCCTGGCGAATGCCATGGACTGTATTCTATGGGGTAGCAAAGAGTCAGACACAACTGAGTGATTTTCTTTTTTCAAGCTTCTTCAATCTGAAATGGTAGTGACTGATAGACAATTAAATAATAGGTCTCAACTGTGTATATTTCAGCTCCTTGTACTACTAGAGAATGAGGAAAGTCTATAGATCAGGGTCAGCAGGTCTCCAAATCATAAGCAGAACAAGTCACAAGAGAGACTCCACCATTTCCCTAAACCTGCCCATGGGGGATTTAGTGGTGTTATTTGTAACTTCTTCTCTCTTCTGATCTTAAATAACAGACTTCAACAACAGGCACTTGGTTCATTTATACTGTAGTCTCTTATTCCATGAGAAAGACATGCATTTTAAATGATTTAATCTTTGTATGCCATAGTTCTTAAGGCCACATGCATTTTGACACAGTAAATCAGTTTTTACAATTTTCCATAGATAATATGAAAACTAAATATTGATCACAAATTCTTGAGGGGATCTTTTGCTGTAAAGTAAATCAACTGATCTGCCAATATCACAGTCTTTCATTCATTTCACAAAGGAACCTATTGATTCAGTCTTGTGCTTGGTGCTAGGAATAGGAGCGGGGCTTTTTCGGTGAAGGATATAGGTATATTAAAGCAAGTTTACTGTAAGGCAGAAAGTATCAGGGAGGGGGTGCAAAGTCATGTGTAAACTGTTTTGGGGTCAGTGAAGGGCAAGCATCCTGTCCTGTGGACTCTTGGGACAGGATCTTGAAGGGTCATGCTCATGCTCAGTTGTGCCCAGATCTTTGCAACCTCATGGACTGTAGCCTACCAGGCTCCTCTGAGCAAGAATACTGGAGTGGGCTGCCATTTGTTACTCCAGGGGATCTCCCTGACCCAGGCATCAAACCTTTGTCTCCTGTATTGCATGTGAATTCTTTTGCTAAGCCATCAGGGAAGTTCCCTCTTGAAGGGCAGATAGGAAGAATTTGCCTTTGCTGGTAATGGCCCTGGACAAAGTCTGAGCAGTGTATAAAAGTGGTAGGTACAGGAAATAGTGACTAGTTCTGGGGTTCTTTGGTTTCAGTTCTTATATAAAGTCTTTATAGCTGTTCTTCATATATAGAAAGCCCTAGGTAACAGTAGGGTTTCCCTGGTGGCACAGTGGTGAATAATCCACCTGCCAATGCAGGAGACACAAGAGGTGTGGGTTCAATCCCTGGGTCGGGAAGATCCCCTGGAATAGGAAATGGCAACCCACTCCGTTATTCTTGTCTGGGAAAACCCATGGACAGAGGAGCCTGGCAGGCTACAGTCCTTGGGTTGTAAAGAGTTGGACAAGACTGAGCACACAGTTCACAGGAAATAGCTTCCTGTCACCACTGGAATCATCATTGATACTATCATTATCACTATCGATAAGCCAAAGAACCATAACAGCATAAGCGTCTAGAAAAGGAGGTTAGAAACAGATCTTGAAGGACCTTTTCATAGCAAAACTTTTTTTTTGTGCCTAAAACTCTCAGCAGAAGGAAGACGGTAAAGATGTTTTAAGCAGGAAGAATAAGGTCTACTGTTGCTGCTACTTGGGCAAAACCTCCTACTTACAGTCCTCACATACATTTTCAGATAAAGATATTGCACCTCAAAGATTAAATAATTTCCTTTAGGTTGAAGATGAAGCCCATATTTATATTTAGCTCTGTTTCCAAACACTACTGCTCCGAGGGTGACCAACCGTCGGATTTTCCTAAGACTGAAGGGTTTCCCAGGATGCTGAACTTTTAGTGCAAGTCCTGGGCAAACTCAGATGACCTGTCCATCCCTGTAGCTCCTACTCCAAAACAGTATTAGTGGTTCACATCCATGAAACACTTGCTAAATACTTCTCCTGAATTATCTTATTTGATTTTTACAACTCCAGAAGTTAGGTATTAACATTTTCTCCATTTTTTTTCTACATAAGCAAATTAAGATTCAGAGGATTTGACTTTGTGGCACAAATACATATAATTATTTGATATCTATTCTTAATGGCAAGTTAGGCATTGTATCTTTTAAAATGTTGGCAAACCTTTATTATGCCTGGGCTCAGGAAAAGGCTGACTTTTCAAGTAACTGAATTGAAAGGAAAACAATTTCTTTGATTCCAAATCAATAAGGCAAAAGCAAAAATGTAGGAAAGAAACACTGTGAAAGCTATACTCAAGCTGTAAAGAATAAGTAGATAAAAAACATCTCAAGGGACCAGTTATTACAGTTTTGAGGAGGCAAGTCAATTTCTTTCTGAAGAAGTCAACTTTTGTAGAGATTGACTGCCTCCAAAGAAGATTACCAAGTGTGAGAAGGAAGGTGTTAGTCAGGATTATATGAAATCTACACTCTAGCAAAATCCATGAATAGAAAATAACAATAATATCCACATTGATCATTAGGTTTACTTTCCCGTATCTCTACCATAAGGATTCATACAAGTCTAGAATGTTAAGGGCCAGAATCAACTTTAAAATTCAGTGAGTTTAATTCCATAATTTCACAAATGAATAAAGTGAAACCAAAATGTTTATCTAGCATCCTATAGAGGTGGGATACAATTGGTACAACATGTTGGCAAAAGAGAATGGATGTAAAATGTATGGTAGGGCCCAAAACATGAACACCCTAGTCTCTTGGAACATGTGAATATGTCATTTTACTTGGCAAAATGGATTTGAAGAATATGCTTAAGACTTAGAGTTATGATATGGTGACAGGACCCTAGATTACCCACATGGACCCAATCTAAGCACAAGTTTCTAAAAGTAGAAGGGAAAAGCAAAACAGTAGTCAAAGAAATTTGACATGAAAAGGATTCCACCTGCCTCTCATCCTTTGAAGAGGGCGCACTGCAGCGATGAACTGCATGTGTTGGGATCTAGAAACTGGGAACAGGCCTCAATTGAAGGAAGGGATGAAAAGAGGGATTTCAGTTCTGTGGCCTTAGGGAACTAAATCTGCCAACAACCTCAATAAGCAGGAAAGAGATTCTTCCCTAGAACCTCTAGAAAGGAATGCATCCTGCTGACAAACTGATTTTAGTTTGGTGATACCCCTACTGGATTTCTGATGTATGCATGCATGCTAAGTGCTCCAGCCATGTCTGACTCTTGGACTATAGCCAAAACTTTGCAACCCAATGGACCATGGCCCGCCAGGCACCTCTGTCCATGGCATTTTCCAGGCAAGAATACTGAAGTGGGTCGTCATTTCCTTCTTCAGAGCAATCTTCCTGACCCAGGGATCAAACCCATGTCTCTTATGTTTCCTGCAATGGCAGGTGGGTTCTTTACCATTAGCACCATCTGGGTAGAACTTTAATATAGTACCTATGTGTTTTAAGTCCCCAAGTTTTTGACTATTTGTCTTGGCAGCAAAAAAAAAAACTAATATAAAAAACATTCAAATGTACTGACTTACAGTTTAAAAAAGAATTTCCTTATCAAATGTACTTAAGAGCGTGAAAGAACTCTTAGCTGGAAAAATACCAAACATACATTGTTATGCCACAATCATCAGATATATTTAATATTTTCCCCTTAAAGTATGAAGAATACAGTGGTAACCAACATTTTTTGCTTCTATAACTGGGTATTTAAAACATTTTATGATTCACTATTAACTTTATAGTTGACGTGTGACAGAAAGGACATTACTGTCCTTGCATTGAGATGATCTAGGCTATAATCCTGATACGGCTATTGGCAGACTCTGAGACCGGAAAATCAGTTAAACATCCTGAACTTCAGGATAAGTATCTGTAAAATGGGGATAACGATTTCTACCTCAAAAGTTGTCTTATCAAGTGACCACTATGGTGCTTTGTACACCACAGATACAGTGCAGACTTGTATCAACTACCTACATGAATAAATAAATTAAAATGTGCAAAGAGTGCTTCCAGAATTCCTATTTCTCAGACACTGGTAATGTTTATAGGGATTATCCAATTTAAAGATGGTGGTAGTCACTATTGCTATTGATTAATTATTTCCACCTCTCTATTTTGCAGGTCTCTTTTAAATTTAGGTATGGGAATATATGACTTCCTCCACCAATGAAATTGAGTAAGCAGTGATTCATGTCACTTTTACAAAGGAGCTATAAGACCAATGGACTCACCATCATGCCTTGCCTCTGTAGAAGTGACTGTCAAGCATGTAAAGAAGGAAGACCTCCTAACCACAGAGGCACGTAATATGAGAAAGAAACTTCAAAAACATTTATTTGGCCCTGCTAGGTCTTAGTTGAGGCACCAGGATCCTCCTTGCAGCACACAGGATCTAATTCCCTGCGCAGGGGTTGAATCTGGGTCCCCTGCATTGGGAGCACAGAATCTGAACCACTGGACCAAAAGGAAAGTCCCAGGAAACTTTTTTCATGCAAAAAAACCCCCCAAAAACAAACTATTGCAATATTAGGGTTGCTTGCAACCTCAGCAAAACCTAGCTCATCCTCATTTATACACAGGTTTTCTTCTTCTTTTTTTTTTTCTGTATTGAAATAACCCATGGGGTTTTACAGGTTACAGTTTGTACTTTATATCCAGGCAGTCTCTTTTGGTGACCAATTTAAGATATAATGGGAACCTGAATTTCAGTTAAGCTGGAATGTTTTAAAAAGAAAAAAATAGTGTGTGCTTCTGAGGCTCTGCTTTGTAAGTTTAAGAAAAATCTGCACTCCTGGACACTGTTTGAACCCAGAGTTTCATACTTAGACAGTCTACAACTAGACAAACTTGACAAGGACAAAATGGGTCAGAAGTGTCATTTCTTAGGAATAATTAGAATCATCTAATGTGGATAAAAGAGGTCAAACTAGCATCCACTTCTCACTAACCTTTGGAGTTACTGGACCGACAAAGGAGGTAGCCTTCAATAAATGTTTATACTCAAGCCAAAAGGTTAATGGAGATAAAAGTAGGCAGTCCAAAGGTAAAGAATAGAGGATAATTCTAACCCAAGAAACTGGTGACATAATGCTGTCTTAGGGATTCCAAATTTTGCTGAAAATAATTGCTTAAGATTTCCAAACTCAGGCTTACAAAGAGCTAGAAGTCTTAGGAAAATTTGACCCGTGAGAAGAGACTGACATTACAGTCTTAAAAAACAACCACCCAGAAGTGGCATTTGATGGAAAATTTGGCCTCCACTGACTTTAGCTGAGAAATATAAAAAAATCTCACTAGAAAATCTCAAACTAATGCCGTGAGATACACTTTCATGCTGCTGAAAATTTTCCCGATGTGTTATTTCCATAACTTGGTAATAGGTGAAAAGCACTGGGCCTGTTTGACAACATTCATAGCTATTTCAACAATTCATAGCTGTTTCTATTCTCTCAGCTTTAAAAACATATTTGATATTAGGTATTGGAGAACTTCCAAATTACTGTAGACATTAGATATATATAACTGGTACCAGAAGAACATATATACATATACACACACACACACAGATATAAATATTCCTAGCCCTTAGGAATGAGATGCCCCCACCACTGCCAATCTCTCCCAGTTGAATTACTCTCTGCATCTAAATGAAAAAAAAAAAAAATGATACTGCATGTGATTTGACCTTGTACTACCACTGGGAAAATTTTACCCAGTAAAAGTTTCAGTTAATGTATCCAAGCAGTTCTCCACACTGGAATTCAATTCAAATTCAATCTGACAATCATGAAAACATTGTATCCCTCTCCTTTTAACTGTGTGAAGTCTCTAGTGGCAGTGAGCTAAAAATTCCCTTCACCAGCAGCCTAGTCTACAGGGGCATAATAACTTAAAATCTTGGACTACCTGGAGAGGGGAGAAATGTCAAGTGATAACTGAAAGCCCTCCACAATTGTATTCTCAGTAATTCTGGTCATGGTATATAGCCTCAACATTACTGATTTGACTAGAACTATAAAACTTTAGGATGATGATTTCCACCTAATGAACTGCTTTTTACTAAATATCCTTTAAAAAGTTATACAGGACACCTCATGAATGTTTGAACTTGATGCTACCGAGGTAAACAATTTGTTTTTTCTTTCAGAAAATAAGAGTATCACTTTAAACTACACAAACAGGATCATCGTACCTCATGTGGTCCCAAAAGGTCAAGTTATTTGCGTGACGATATAGAACCAGCTTCTCAGCTGTAACACCTGAATATTCTTCATGACCAGAATACTGGAGTGGGTTGCCATGCCCTCCTCTAGGGGATTGTGCCAACCCAGGGATCTGGGCATCCATTAAGATAATATGTTTCCATTTAAAATAGAATAAAATGGTCACCGTGCTATTGATACATTGGGATGTCCCTTGAGTGAGAAAAGCAGTATTCCTTTGGGTGTGTGTGCTTTGTCTGAAAACAAGAAGAGTGTGTGTGTGTGTGTGTGTGTGTGTGTGTGGTGTAGAAACAGATTTAGACAAGTTAGTTTAAGAATTTTCAAACTCATATCAAGACTCTCACCTACAGACAAAATAACTTAGTAAAATATTATCCAACTTCCATTGCTTGGAAAAAAAATGCTAGTCACATTTTCAAACTGAAGTTCAAAGAAATTAAGAATATTTTAAAATTAAAAATACATGAAAAGTCTAAAAGGGAAGGACACCAGTACTGTGCTATAATAAGAATCACGACACTATATACCATTAGGCACAGAATAGATTTATGAATGGAAGTCCCAGGAAGGTTTCAGTAGAATACTGTTTTTCTTGAGCACATTTCTATAAAATATCATTTAAGGATGGCATGAGAGTGAAATTCCAGAGAACTTCAGCTAACAAATGTCTCCAAGTTCACTGTGGTATGTGGGATCGCAAACATGATAAGAGACTTTTCAAAAACAAAATGAGTGTGAAATACAATGATAGAATTCTTGACTACTATATACATACTCCTTATGTCAAAGACAGTTTTATCTCTATGAACCCAGAATTTAAATAATCATTATCTCTGAGGTATATTTGCTTTTAGTTCTCAAAATGGCTGAATACATTATCTTAATATGAGTCACTGCTTAAACATAGAAACCTTAGTATAAGAAATAATGATCTTTGAAGAAAGGGAACACAAATAATTCCATATATACAGATCATTAAAACAATCTCTTAACTTCCAAATTAAAATAATCATTTTGTTAAATTTGAACAATAATATAAAGTCATTGTTTAAGAGTACTCATACTAAAGGTACAGATACTTCATTTTTCAAATGGGAAGAATCTTTAAATGAGTAATAAACATCTAAGTTATCCAGATATTTATTATACTTTCATTTTCAAAAAAGAATAGACTCATTTCTCTTTCCCTTTTGCCAACTTCACTCCCACAGTCTCATCTGTTCTCCACATACATTTGGCTCCAAAGAGGAACTACTCCCTCCAAACTGGCAGCCATTAACTTCAACCTTTTATTTTATACGGCTCTGAAAGTCACAGAGTGTTTAAGGAGTGTTGTTTTGCTCCTGGCAGAATTTCTGGGCTTGCACTTGGTGCAATGTGCAGAAGAGTGTGAGCGCAGAAACCTTGGGAAGGGAAAAGTAAGTTGCTCGAGTAGCCCTCCTCACACGAGGCTGTCAGAGAAATCTGCGCAGGGCTCAGGGGCCTGGAAAGCAGTGGATCCAGCCCGGTGACCTGAGTCCAATCACTTAACCTCTCCAGTCTCACCCTTCCCCACTGGAAGATGATCTCATAGGTCCTTACAGCTTACAATAATGTCATTATAAGCCTTCCCATTATGGAATTTTTGTCAAGTCTAAACGCAAATCTCGAGTGTGAAGGAGACAATAAAAATGAAAATTCAACATGCCGGGTTTATACTTAAGGAAACGCTACTATTTTTATTGGCGAAGCAATAAATGAAGTGATTCTAATTTACTTTACTTGGGTATTTTAATACCAAAGAAAATGGTGGGGTCAGAGAAAGTGGTGTGGTGGAGATAAAAATGTTTGTATAAAGAATCTAGAGAGCAGGAAATAGATTCACAGACGAGTCAACTGTAGATGGCCCATTTACATTAGAAGGTGGTAAATTCTATTCAGTAGTGTCTTTGTGAGAAGTACCCCAAAGGCATTCAGTGGAACAGAGAGAAAGCTCTATTCTACACAAAGTCACCCTTAGATACTGAGCTATGTGTACTCCTCAGGCTTCAATCCACTGCAATCTTCCCCCCACCTTTTAGACTGTCTCTTCGTTATTACTGTTTTAGACAATCACAAGGCAAAAAACAAACCAACCAACCCAAAGCATTCTTGATACTGATAATATATTTAAAAATTAAAAACAAAAATAAAGGTTTCTTTCTCTTCTGGTTACATGTTGTTTTCATGATTTGAACCCTTAGTTTCCTCTATGACCTAAATTATTTACAACTCACCTACGTTTTTAACTTAAAATATATTACACCTGATACTCTGAGATTTGAAAGTCATGGGAAGAGTCTACAGCAAGCCTGAAAGAATAGGATCGAGGAACATTTCCCACTCTAAAGAGAAAAAAATTATGAAATTGTTGAGCTATATACTAAGTGCTGTGATAAATATACTACCCTTTGGGAAGGCAGATTTTTATGAGACAAGTTATTGAAAGTAGGGTGCAAAAAATTAAAAGCTTGGCAAACTAGTCGGCAGAAGTGTGAAGGTGCTACTGAGTCAAATCAAACAAAGCTTATCTAATCTGTGAGACTCTTTAATAACACAAATATTGTAAACACTTAAAGTATCTATAAAGTAAGACTGACCATGAGAGTGGTTTTCATTTTTTTTTTTCCCCCCAAATCAACTGATACAGAAGAACTATACTACTTCACTTTCAGAGAATCAGTCAAGTGCTCACCAGTAGGGGCTGGCCCTCCCTTCTAGAATCAGTGCCTTGATTTCTATGGGGGACAAAGGAGAAAGGAAGTCTAACCAATGAAACAGATTTAGCTGTAACTACATGCTCCCGACCTAGGGGACCTTTGTTCAGTATGGGAGTCAATCTGGACACATTTCTCAAACCATGTTCTGTATAAAAGGAGTCAAAATATAAATAAAAGAATCCATGTGTATAGTTTGAGTACAAATACCAGGATTTTGTTGTGTGTGAATGACATTAAAGCTTGTAACAATTTGGCTTACATTGTTCACATATGTTTTTTTGCCACATTAATGATATAACATTATGTATAAACTCATTCCAATTATTAATAACTGATCAGTATTTAAAACAGTCTTGATGTACCATTTCTATTTTGAGAAACTTATTTAGGTTATTCTGCTTTTAAAATAATCACTTTATTAGAAATTAAGTATATTCATTATTCATTCAATAAACTAGATAAACTAGACTGAAATTAGATATTCAACTAAATATCTACTATATAGAAAATGCCAAGAATAGAGAGATATGAGTTTCATTTCCTCTAGATGCTCACAATGCATAAATATCTAAATGATATACACACAGATTATTTAAATCAATCTTAATAGTCAAGCTTATTATAGTTAAAGTGTATGTCTCACACATTTGAAAACTGCAATGCATATCTGATGGTCAATGACCAAACGAAAGCATAGCAATAGATGAAAAGTAGTTAATACACACATATTAAGGGATCTTCATGAGAATTAGGATTATACTTCAAAGTTTAAAACACTAAAACTTTCTCCTATATGGGTGGAAAGTCTATCAAATATGCCTTATATTTTTAAACATTGTACCTAAAATGTAATCATAAAGGCTTTTTATATATATATTTAGGGTTAAGCCAGGCACTTCCACTTTTATCAAACATTTTGATATATACTATATACTGTATAGTTTACTATACATACAATTATTATTATTACTGATAAATGAAGTATATCATAAACATATATGAAAAAATATATTGAAGACCATTTCAAAACCTGAAATATTTGGTGGGAAAGTAGCCAAGATAAATTATTTATGTATTATTTTAAGTGTATACTCATTAACTGGCTTATCACACTTAAGAGATGGTTTAAAAACCTGTACTATGATGTCAGCTGACTGAGTTCAAACTGCATTTACAACAGCGGTAGCTGTACGACCCCAGGCAAGTTGCTTAACTCCTGTGTCTCAGTTTCTTCATCTCTAAGTATAATAAAAGTATTTATGTTGTAGGATTATTTTGAAGATAAGATGAGTTAATGTATTAAAAAAGTGTTAGTCACTTAGTCGT
This sequence comes from Bubalus kerabau, assembly GCF_029407905.1. NCBI lineage: Eukaryota > Metazoa > Chordata > Mammalia > Artiodactyla > Bovidae > Bubalus > Bubalus kerabau. Next base: position 61,250,414 of record NC_073637.1, read on the forward strand.
GTCTCTTTGTGACCCTATGGACTGTAGCCCAATAGGATCCTCTGTCTGTGGGATTATCCAGGCAAGAATACTGGAGTGGGTTGCCATTCCCTTCTCCAGGAGATCTTCCTGACCCAAGGATTAAACCCAGGTCTCCTGCATTGGAGGCTGATTCTATTCCTTCTGAACCACTAGCGTACAGGCATGCTATTTATTCTATGCGAGAGTTTGCCTAATGTTTCTAATATTGCTAAAGAAAGATGTTTCCACAGAAATACAGAATTCCCAGTAAAACAAGAATTTTGGCTGGATGGAAAAGTGACACATTGCCCTAATATATGATATACAGTATTTCATTAGGCATTAACTATGTGTTACAATTCTAGGTGTTACATTAATTTATAAAATAATTTTCACAACAATTTTATGAGAAAGATATCATTATGCCCATTTTGCATAAGCAAAAACTGAGACTCTAAAATGTTAAACAACTTTTTCAATTTCACATGGTTCAAAATAGCTTTAATCATAAACTGCCTTCTATTTTCCCCTTAGCAAATCTGTAAGAAACTAAATTCTTTCCATGTTATTAGAGCAATAAGAATCTTCTCAGGAATTGTGTTAAATATCAATTCTTCATATCCATGAAAACTAGCTTAAATGATCTTCCATGAGTCAGTGGTTAGCAGTTTCTGTTTTACATTATGCATGATTCCTAGCTTCACTTTGTATAAGCTAATTGCATGGTGCCTCATTAATAATCTTCAGGGGTTTTTGAGCTGTGAAATTTATAGCTCTGTAGTGAATTATTTCTCACATTTGCACAGTTTGGGGTCTTGAAAGTCTAGTTGGGATACTAAATACCAATAGCAGGCATTGAGTAGGTATACGGGGAATAGAATTTAACATAGTCTAGTTAGGATGGAAAAAATACTGAAAAGCGGTAATGCTTTCCAATGTTCTTAATTTTATGACTGCAGATATTTTTATACCTGTAGAAATGATGACAGCTTAGAACGGATAAAAAATAGCCTCTATACAAATCTCCAATCATAAGCAGAATTCATGATGAGATCCAAGATGTCATTAGCTAAAATTCACGCAGTTCATCATTGACTGGGCAAGAGCAAATGAAGAGCAGATGCTCTTGGTGCTCAGCTGGTCAAGAGACATAGTAGGGCCTCGTCACAATATTTAACGGTGAGGGATCAGCATGCTATCTGGGCTGCAAGAGATTACCACTGTCCTTCATGCCTGGCAGGTCAGTTTTCCTCTATAGAATCATTTGGATGCAGTGACTTAAGGAGTTTGAACAGCCTTGTGAAGTCCTGGCTCACTGGTGGAGGATTCTCCACTTAAAGAATTAACTCAGTCTGAGTTTAGTTAGCATATTCCTCAGTTTAAATTGGTATTGCTCACAGGTAGAAGGGATCAAAACACAGAGCAGTTTTATTGGCCGGCAGAAGTTCAAGGTCAAGCTGGAAAGTTAAAAAGAAGCCTCAGAGAAAAGCACTGAGTGAAAACACTGTAGTGGTGGGAAATGGGGTAGCTCTTTTGATTCAATGGGTCTGAAACCAAAGAATTTGCTTATAATCCAAATATGATTTATGGCACACTCGCGACAATGTTCTTCCACGATGGGATGAGCACGAAGAGGAAAAGAAGCCGAACCTTCAGTTTATATACTTACGAACTTAACAGAGAGGCAGTTAATACAGTGCCCAAAAGGATGACCTCTAGAGTCAAATTGCTTAAATTTAAATCCAACCTTTGCTACTCATCTATGGTGTGATCTTGATCAAGTAGCTCTATTTCTCTGTGCATCAGTTTCCTTATCTGTGAAATGGGAATAATAATACCTCATGGGGCTGTTATGAAAATGAAATAAACTGATACATATAAATCATCTAGACTGGTACTTGACAAATACTGTTTGTTTCTAATTATTATGAATATTGATTTGAGAAAATGGGGAAAATTTAAGAAACAGTTTAACATCTGTAAGAAGTCCTGGGTCTATCTAGCTTATTCTATCCAGACATCAACAGAATGATCAGTGTAGCAGAGATATAAATGTGTAAGAGATTTTACTATTTTGATGAATCTCTTTATATTTTATGCACTTAATAGATTGACTAGTGGGGAAATAACTATACTACTTCTAGCACAATGAAAATATTCTAATGCAACTCAATGTCAGTGGAATAAAACCTTACCTCGCAAAATGAAAAATTTTACTAACTGGTTACAAAATAAAGTATTCTGTCTAAATTACTCTAAATTTCCTACCTATAGTATTTACTGGAGCTTATAAGATCTAAAACTTTGCATATAGGACATTTGGGAAATGGTTTGAAAAAATCCTGGACATTGAGTTCCTGATTACACCATTCCTCTGCTTTGGGCTCTAAACTGGGAATCCTGAGTTAGTCCATATGCTGGAACGAAGTCTTAAATTCAAATACCATAATTTTAAGTACTAATCTGATTTTTAATATGCTATCTCATTTGTCATTTACAATCAAACCAAACCAACCAAACACAAAGCAAAATCCCATATGATTACAAAGATCATGACCTTTTCCTTAGTAGTTTCTATTTCATGCTAGTTGTATAAATTTTTAAAAATGACCCAAGAATTCACTAAACTTAGGTTTTAATTTAAATTTGTCACTAAGTGCTTGGATTAACGTGAAATAAAGAGAAAGTCTCTCAGTTGTGTCCAACTCTTTGTGAAACCATGGGCTGTAGCCTGTCATGCTCCTCTGTCCATGGAATTCTCCAGGCAAGAATACTGGAATGGGTAGCCATTTCCTTCTCCAGGGCATCTTCCTAACTCAGGGATCAAACCCAGGTCTCTCACATTGCAGGTAGATTCTTTACCATCTGAGCCACAAGAGAAGCCCAAGAACACTGGAGAGGATAGCCCATCCCTTCTCCAGGGGATCTTCCCGACCCAGGAATCGAACTGGAGTCTCCTGCATTGCAGGCAGATTCTTCACCAGCTGAGCAACAGGGATTACCTTAGTCAAAAATACATCACCAAAGGCTGTCTATTGTCACCCTGTTTATTTAACTTATATGCAGAGTACATCATGAGAAACGCTGGACTGGAAGAAACACAAGCTGGAATCAAGATTGCTGGGAGAAATATCAATCACCTCAGATATGCAGATGACACCACCCTTATGGCAGAAAGTGAAGAGGAACTCAAAAGCCTCTTGATGAAAGTGAGAGTGGAGAGTGAAAAAGTTGGCTTAAGGCTCAACATTCAGAAAACGAAGATCATGGCATCCGGTCCCATCACTTCATGGGAAATAGATGGGGAAACAGTGGAAACAGTGTCAGACTTTATTTTTCTGGGCTCCAAAATCACTGCAGATGGTGACTGCAGCCATGAAATTAAAAGACGCTTACTCCTTGGAAGGAAAGTTATGACCAACCTAGATAGCATATTGAAAAGCAGAGACATTACTTTGCCAACAAAGGTCCGTCTAGTCAAGGCTATGGTTTTTCCAATGGTCATGTATGGATGTGAGAGTTGGACTGTGAAGAAGGCTGAGCGCCGAAGAATTGATGCTTTTGAAGTGTGGTGTTGGAGAAGACTCTTGAGAGTCCCTTGGACTTCAAAGAGATCTAACCAGTCCATTCTGAAGGAGATCAGCCCTGGGATTTCTTTGGAAGGAATGATGCTAAAGCTGAAACTCCAGTTCTTTGGCCACCTCATGCGAAGAGTTGACTCATTGGAAAAGACTCTGATGCTAGGAAGGATTGGGGGCAGGAGGAGAAGGGGACGACAGAGGATGAGATGGCTGGATGACATCACTGACTCGATGGACGTGAGTCTGGGTGAACTCCGGGAGTTGGTGCTGGACAGGGAGGCCTGGCGTGCTGCGATACATGGTGTCGCAAAGAGTCAGACATGACTGAGCGACTGATCTGATCTGATCTGATGAGCCCTTTTCTTCATTTGTAAAGAGAAAGATCAGGACACCTGAACTTGTAGGGCACCTCTGGCTCTAGAATTCCATATACTCTGAATAGAAGAAAACATGAAACAGATTCATATAGTGTTACTCAGCCTTTTAAAATCTATGTTCTCCTTTTTTGATGTTAAAAATACATTTATGATCTTCTTTAATATTTAGATATTTAAACAAGCATGGTGGCTATAAATACATCAAAGAGATGATGCATCCCCTAGGAAGGAAGATAGAGTCCTTTCAACAAAAACACATACTTTCATGTGTACACTTTGATGAGGTTACTCTCCTATTACTTTGAGAATCACAAAACAACATCATTAATTCACACTAAAGTGGATTTTCCCTAATTCAACTCTGCAGAATTAAAGCTAAACTATAAACTCAAATGGAGTTCGCACCGCCCTTTGACTTATGCAGAGCAAAATGCTTTAATTTATTGCTCTATCTTCCTTTTGAGACTGTGCCCCCAGATAACACAACAGCTTGAGTATATACTTCCCTGTTATGATATTACTGACTAAGTTCCAGTTTCTGAAGCCCAAGACTGTAAGAGCTTTTTTTTTTTACCAAATTAGGTTTGTTACTATCCTTCACAGTCCTGGAAAAAGTATCCTTCCTATTATAGCCACTTTGCAATCATTGTTGATAAAGGCACAACTCTCAAGATACACAGGGGGTTCCCAGGGATCCCAGGTGGCACAGGGGTAAAGAATCTGCCTGACAATGCAGGAGATGCAACAGACATGGGTTCAATCCCTGGGTTGGGAAGATCCCCTAGAGTAGGAAAAGGCAACCAGCCCCAGTACTCTTGCCTTTAAAATTTAACAGACAGAGGAGTCTGGCTGGCTACAGTCCATGGGTTGCAAAGAGTTGGACATGACTGAGTGACTGAGCACACACATCTAAAATACACACACCAGTTTTCTTTTGACGAGAATCATACTATTTATTTATTCTACCACAGACAGAAGAAAGTTTGGTAGTTTTTCACTAGACCAGTTTAAACTACACTAAAGTAAACTCAATGATAAGGTCAGTTGATGGTAAAATCTCAAGCATGAGAGATGATATTATGTCCTTACTTATTACATATAATACTAAGTGTGGATTATAAATAAACTGCAGAATTTAAAAAACCTTTCCCATTTAATTACTGTGAATAGACTAAACATACAAAACCAAACCAAATTGTCTTGTAGTTTTTCCATCTTTAAAGCAAAGATTTGGTGGGGCGGGGGAGGGGGAGGGAAGGGCAGGGAGTGAAACTGGTGATAAAAACGAAGGGTCCAGCGGGACCAGTGCATATAGAGTCTGCTTTCCAATAAGACTCAACAAACAGCTCTGATCAGAATCTAAGTGATGGGCAACAGCCTGTAGCTTCGAGATTAGCTGCTTCACACTATTTCTGAGTTAAGCCAACACAAGTAACATCATGAATGCATAATTATAATTATGCATTTGAGTATGCATAATGATCTTAAAATCGGTAAACAAAGAAAAGACATCAGAATTTCTCAGCTATTTTAGGTATACTGTTACAGAAGACAAAATATGGCTCAGATTTTAAAGAGGGGTGACTTACTGGAACTTTGTAGCATGAAATTTGCAAACTTGAGGAAATTACTGATGAACCAGTATTTCTTCAAAAAGTCCCTTTTAGGAAATTCCACATGAACAAGTTTAGTCAAAAAAAATGCAATGGAATATTATAAACATATGAAGCAAACACTCAGGAATGCTCATATTTAAAATACCCAAGCTTAGAGACAGAAATAATAATAAGGTAATATTTTGAACTTCTGATACCATCTAATACAATAATGCTTGTCCCTGGAATTGTTTGGAAAATATAATGAACTGTGATTGAAAAGTGAAAGTGTTCGTTGTTTCAGTCGTGTCCAGCTCTTTGCAACTCATTCCTGCCAGGCTTCTCTGTCCATGGGATTCTCCAGGCAAGGATACAGGAGTAGGTAGCCATTCCCTTCTCCAGGAGATATTCCCGACCTGGGGATCAAACCTGGGTCTCCTGCATTGCAGCAGGCAAAAATCTTTACCATCGGAGCCACCAGGGAAGCCCTAGAAAGTGAAAGTGTCAGTCGCTCAGTCATGTGACTCTGTGATTCCATGGACTGCAGCCCCCCAGCTGTCCATGGAATTCTCTAAGAAAGAATACTGGAGTCGGTAGCTATTCCATTCCTTCTCCCGGGGTTTTTCCTGACCCTGGAATAGAACCCAGGTCTCCTGTATTGCAGATTCTTTACCATCTGAGCAACCAGGGAAGCTTCAACTGTGACTTGCTAACATAAAACAGAAGAATTGAAAGAAGCAGTGGAGAGAATTAACCACAAGAGGGGATTTTTCCCCCCTAAAAATTGCTAGAGTCCTGAAACCTAACCACAACAGGGTCGAACCTGAATTTGTCCAGTTTTGATGTAAAAACCTTTTCCTTTCAGCTTTCCAAAATGAAGATGGACCTTCACTTTAAGGGTAATATTCCTTCAACTTCAAAAGGCAGTTATGGCATGTATTAGCCTTCTATTTTTCAGGAAAAATTATTTGATATTCTGGAACCCTAATCTTTTCTCACGGTACTATTTTTACTGCTTTTCTCTGGAACTTGGCCAAGGTCTCCTCATTCCTCTTAACAGAGCCTTAAACTGAATACCCCTATCTTAACAAGGGTGTCGATAAACCTGGAAGCTAATGGGTCCTACAAGGACCTGGTTCATGCACAGGGTGAGAGGCTAAGGATGCACTGGAGGGTGTTTACTCCTCTTCAATGAGATGGGGAAAAATGAAGTCAAAAGCCACCTGGACCTCCTTTCATCTTTCATATACTTTTCCTTGCCCTTCCTTCCCACCAAATTTCAGAGAAACCATTCAATATTCTTATCAAAGCTGTCTTTTCATTGATTTTTCTGAGAATCATACTTATTGCTTTCTTCATCTAAAATGCTTACATCCTTAAGTCCATCAGCTTTTGATCCAAGTTGTTTTGATATGTATCCCAATAGTAATTATTCATATTGTTTATAACCATCTTCTCCAGAGTTTTGTTTCCCTACTCCTCTCTCATCTTTTCCCTTCCCTTTCCATTCCTTCCCTGGCCACTTCCTCCTCACCCCACCCTTATCTCTCTTTCCCACTCAACTAGACTTTTATTTGGTCTAAAAAGAAAATTTTGTAGCATGGTAACATCGTTACTGAGCTTGGTCATCATTTGCCTGAGTTGACAACTGAACAATCAGTTGAAAATCTCATATTAAATCACATAACCTGCTATTTTGTCTGCATGTTAATTCTTAGTATATATATGGTTTTTTCTGCTGAAGTCAACTTAATTCTATTTCAGTTAAACCATCCAATACATACTGATGACCTCCAATGGATGATGGCAATCCTAAGCATAGTAAAGATGACAAAAGAACCATTATTTTAAAAATGACTGCAAGGTGTTAAATTCTGGGTTGTGGAGAGGAAAAGGATCAAGAATCAGGTTGAGGGGGTGTCTTAGGTATTCCCAAGACAATGAGAGACTTGGTTTGAGAAATAATTGCAAAAATGACTTGGATCCTGAGGAAGGAGATTCGAGATGGTGATGGAAGACAATTCTGTCAAATAAGTGAGTGATAATCCAAGTTTCACCCATGAATTTGGAAGAATGTTAGGAAAATAATTGTTTGAACTTTCCACTATTTATCCCAGGGGAATGAACATTATCTTTTTTTTTTTTTTTCAGTTTACTGGAACATCTGTCTTTTTGACTATGTCTTGGTTCACATGCTAAAATGTTACAGACACAGAGATAATTTAAATATGTAGTGATTCTGGAGAGAGAGGGAGAATGAGCATAGGAGACAGTAAAGTTCACAGACTTTCTAATAAAAAGCCAAGTCTAAATATATTATTAGACATTTGAAAAATTCTTCCACACTCTAACCAAATATTTATAGTTTGTTTCTCTGTCAACGATCTTACTTTATTTTTCAGTATTGGTTTAATGACATTACTAATGTTGGAAATGTTAGATGACTGCGCTAAAGACATTCTTTAATCAAAACAGGAAAAAAATAGTGTGAAATGATTAAATACAGAGAATCCAAGTTATAAATGGACTATAAGAGTTCATTAGCAAATGCATAATTTAGAACTCAAAATGCATTTTCACCTTCATCAGTGTTTCTCAAACCAGAGGCTGTAGTCCCCTTGGGGTCTTTATTATTTTGGGGCATTTTTTTTCAATTTGATGTTTTCATTTTGATCCTAACACAACAAACATGACAACAAATACACTTTTATCTTACATAATGGCAAAGCATATCTTTGTAGTAAAAAATATTACATTCAAAATAACAGTAAATAGAATATTTTAATTTAACTTTTTGTTTTTCAAATGGCAGTGTGTAAATCCCTGGAAAACCTTGAACCTACTGAATTGTTTTTTCTTCAAAAAGAATCTGTATCTTATTCAAACTGAGCAAAGAATTGGCATAGACCCAATACTGCAAATGGTAAAGTTTCAAGGTTAGATTACAAGAAAGTTATTTAGCTCTTAATCTAGCTATATATTAGGTATAAATTCCTGTGTCCAGGAATAATGGTCATTTGTTAGAGGAAGGACAGAAAGGGAGGGAAGATATTCCTTATCTTTCTCTGGCCCCAGGAAAAATTTTAATAGGATTTGTCTTCTGCCTTCTCCCTTCTCTATTCCTGTCTCCCAGGTTGTGAAATCATTCTCCCCTAATCCTTGGAATTTTCTGAGCTGCATCAACTCCCCTGGAACAGGTCTACCCTTGAGGTACAGGTGTCCTATCTCACAAATTACCCCACGCACCAAGATGACCATTCTTCTCTATTTCAGCATGCAACAAACCCACCCTTCCCCTAACCCTGTGGAGCAGCTAGCAGAAAGATAGCAGTCTGAGTTAACTGATATCAATGCCACCAATATAATTATCAAGCTATGCCTGTTTTTCAAAACATTTTTCTCCCGTTTTCCAAATTGGAGTAGATACAGTCCAAGTTGTGGTTTGTTCATTTTGTTTTTACAATTTCTCCTGCAGCTCTCTTGGTTAAATATTTGATACTTGCAGAATGGCAAAGGTGGAACTTGGGTCATTTTTAAGTGAGTATAATCAGCAAAAGTAAGTCAGAAGCGCTCTGTAAATAATGTATAAATGCGGTGGCCACCGAAGCCTGACATAGTGACTTCTGAGATGTTTTGAGTGGGCTCACTGGTTACCAAGTTACTGCCATGGCACTCGGATGAACTGCGCTCCTAAGAATTCTGTTCTTGTTTCAGAGAGTAATTTCTGAAACTGCTGAACTCTGGGAGCTCTCTCTATCGCCGCCGCACTACCCAGCGCTTGTCACTAATTGGCAGCAGCTGCTCCAGACAGACCTGGTCTTGAGAAACAGACTGAATGCTTTCCTCTGCCCCCAGGAAATCTGTCTCTTCAGGTGAGGTTTGAGGCCATGTGCAAAGCCCGATGTCAGGTTTGTTTTCCTGCTATGCGGCCAATGGGCAAATTAAGGACCTCGACATTTTTCGTGTCACTAGTTGACTCTTTCAGATATTCTGAAAATAAGCACTTTTCAAGCAGGATTTTTTCTTTTTTTTTTTTCAGTTCCTGATGTAAGCGCCACACAGCACTTAATCCATGATATGAACAAATGCATCTCCGAGAACTTAATGCAACTTGGCATTAAAATCAGGCTGATGTCCAATTTCTTATCGTGTTGTTAGCCGGTTGTTGTTTCCTGGATTCAGAGTCACTCTTAAAAGTGGGGAACAGAGACCCATTTTCACTAACAATTTAAGCATAATATACTGACCTTCATTATTTCAAGTTTTCAAGGAGCCCTGTTGACACTGGAGTTCCAATATCAGTATTATCCCAGAATCCTAGCCCACCAGTGACATCATTTTTAATGTTTTGCTCTTAACAATATTATAAAAATGAATCTTATTCTGTTTTTAATCACAAGCCTTATCCAGCAATCAAGGCAGGTATATAATAAGCTAAGCTACTCTGTAAATCTAAACATTCTCTACAAATGGAAAAGATACAGCCTGGGCTCTCTGATTGTTACTAAGGAGACTATCTAAAATGAAAATCTGATTAACCCTTTTGCTGCCTGGAACTACCCATGGACCACGTTAGGCTGACTTCCCTGCACTTATCTCTCCTTTTTCCCCCTCAAGAAATTCATAATTGCCTTGCTCCAGAGTAGTTCTGCTCTGGTTATCCTATCTGAGAGGACTGTGATGGGTGGTGGTCCCATCTGGACAGCTGAGTGGGGTGGCGGCCTCACCACTAGGAAGCAGGCATTACAACAGAGGGCACATGGTTTTCCGCTTACTTAAGGCATCAGTTTGATGAAATCCTTGACAACATTAAAGGATTCCCATTCAATAAACAACAGAATACTACTGTATTTTCCTTTCACTCAGGAAATGATTTGACAGTAAACGCTGTATGTTTCACAAACATATTTTCCTCAACTATTTTTGAATGACATTAGCAACTGTTAACATTTGCTAGGAAGAATAATATTTCAAAGAATTATGCAGAATTTTAGCCAAGAACAAATATCCATCAGGCACTCTATTCTCCCTGTACAGGTCAACAAAAAGGGAGTTCAACAGCGAGGGAGAAGGGGATAAGAACACATATTTCCATATAATTTTGACAACGGGAGGCTGTGCACTAGAAATTCATGAATTAGTTAGATTTAGAAAACTAAGTCCCGTAACAAAATTATATTTTAATGTCTGATTCTTTCAAAGTGCATGATTAGCATTCAAGGTCCTTTGTAAACTCCCACTCCCTACTGCCTTGACAATGTTCCCCCTCCAAACCTCTCCAGAAGGATGTCTTGTTAGTTTTCACCTAGTCTTTCAACTGGAGGCAAAACGGCCCATTGTTCCTTCCCTACATACGGCTTGATTTCTCCTTTCATCTTCTGATGGAGCCATTCGCTGAATCCTGAATTTCCTGCCTGCTCCTCTCAACCAATTCATACCCATCACTTCCTTCAGACCTTGTTCAGCTGTCACTGCCCTGAGGAAGCACTTCCCAATTAACCTCCTTCCCTCAGCTCACCCTTCTACGTCCCCTGGGAGTATCATTGCCCTGTACCATTTTGTACTTGTTGATACATTGCTTGTAATTGCCTTTTTTTTTTTTCATTGTGTCCCATTGCATTTGCTTCTATTCATTTGTCTATATTTTTTTCCCGTGTGCCTCTGCTCACTTTTTCCCACTAGTCTTATGATTTTTGACATTTCAATATCAGTATCAATGTCCTCTACACTAGAGTTCATCAATACTTTATAAAAAGAATACATTTGAATCAGTTCTAATGAGGCGGATGAAACTGGAACCTATTATACAGAGTGAAGAAAGTAAGAATGAAAAACACCAATACAGTATATTAACGCATATATGGAATTTAGAAAGGTGGTAACGATGACCCTATATGCAAGACAGGAAAAGAGACACAGATGTATAGAACAGTCTTTTGGACTCTGGGAGAAGGCAAGGGTGGGATGATTTGAGAGAATAGCATTGAAACATGTATATTATCATATGTGAAACAGATCGCCAGTCCAGGTTCGATGCATGAGACAAGGTGCTCAGGGCTGGTGCACTGGGATGACCCTGAGGGATGGGATGGGGAGGGAGGTGGGAGGGGGGCTCAGGATGGGGAACACGTGTGCACACATGGCTGATTCATGTCAATGTATGTCAAAAACCACCACAATATTGTAAAGTAATTAGCTTCCAATTAAAATAAGTAAATTAAAAAAAACTTTATGACTAATTAAAATAGATAATGCTCATAAGTCACTTCAGCTTTCTATAGTTTTAGTTCTTCACACTGAGTTTTGTAAATAAACAACACCTCCAGTATATTTCTTTCAAATCTCAAATCTTCAGCTCAGATTGTTGTCTTTCTTTAAGCATATTTCTTTCTAGATATGAGATATTTGTTATGTCTTTTTTTATACTATTATATCAAATTCAACATGTCTAAAATGAGATAAAACTTCTGTAAGACCCAACTTTCCATAATATTTCCCTATTTCTATTAAAGGTACAAATTAAAAAACTTTTCTATATATCTAGCATTTCTAACTTCTAAATATGTTTAACTTTTGCATATGATACTGCATATGAATTAGATGGTTGAATGGCATCACTGACTCATTGGACATGAGTTTGAGTAAACTCCAGAAGAAAGTGAAGGGAAGCCTGGTGTGCTACAATCCATGGAGTCACAAAGAGTCAGACATGACTTAGCAACTGAACAACTGCATATGAAGAACTCAAAAAATGATGAACAAATTACACTTTTTGGTTGGGTATTCACATGGAGTATGCAGTGCATCTTCCACATGGGAAATAATAACTGAAGTCAACATCAGAAATATAAAAGATCATGTATGTCAAGGCTGCATATTGTCACCCTATTTATTTAAATTATATGCAGAGTACATCATGCAAAATGCTGGGCTTGATGAAGCACAAGCTAGAATCAAGATTGCTGGGAGAAACATCAAAAACCTCAGATATGCAGATGACACCACACTTATGGCAGAAAGCAAAGAAGAACTAAAGAGCCTCTTGATGAAAGTGAAAGAGAAGAGTAAAAAGGCTGGCTTAGAACTCAACATTCAAAAAACTAAGATCACGGCATCCATTCCCATCACTTCATGGCAAATAGATGGGGAAACAATGGAAACAGTGGAGACTTTATTTTGAGGGACTCCAAAAATCACTGTAGATGGTGACTACAGCTATGAAATTAAAAGAGGCTTACTCCTTGGAAGGAAAGCTATGACCAACTTAGACAGCATATTAAAAAGCAGAGACATTACTTTGCCAACAAAGTCTGTCTAGACAAAGCTATGGTTTTTCCAGTAGTCATGTATGAATGTAAGAGTTGGACCATAAAGAAAGCTGAGCACTGAAGAATTAGTTTTTGAACTGTAGTGTTGGAAAAGACTCTTGAGAGTCCCTTGGACTGCAAGGAGATCAAACCAGTCAATCTTAAAGGAGATCAGTCCTGAATACTCATTTGAAGGACTGATGCTGAAGCTGAAACTCCAATACTTTGGCTACCTGATGTGAAGAACGGACTCACTGGAAAAGACCCTGATACTGGGAAAGATTGAAGGCAGGAGGAGAAGGGGACGACAGAGATGAGATGGTTGGATGGCATCAGAGACTCAATGGACATGAGTTTGGGTAAACTCTGGGAGTTGGTGGGGTCACAGTTCATGGGGTCGCAAAGAGTTGGACATGACTGAGTGACTGAACTTAATTGAATCATGTGTAGCAATAACCAATAGTGATATTTGAAGGGTATTTAATTAACTATATATTTAATAGATATTCAGTTCAGTTCAGTCACTTAGTCCTTTCCGACTCTTTGCAACCTCATGGACTGCAGCATGTCAGGCTTCCCTGTCCATCACCAACTCCTGGAGCTTGCTCAAACTCACATCCATCGAGTCAGTGATGGCATCCAATCATCTCATCTTCTGTCATTCCCTTCTTCTTTTTTCAATCTTTCTTAGCATCAGGGTCTTTTCCAATGAGTCAGTTCTTTGCATCAGGTGACCAAATTATTAATAGATATTAATAAAAAGGTGTTAAGAAACATACATAGAGGTTGAGATCGAAAGCACTAGGACAGGCTACCAATCCAGGTATATGACGGAGGCTCCTCTACTGGGAGAGGTTTTCATCGGTAGAGTGGACTTTCAGATACGAATTTCCTGTTGGAAGGTTATCCCCTGAGTGAGGTGATAAGATAGGCCATCTGCTACCATGAACAGGTGACTATGAACAAACACATTTAACTCTTTGGAGGTATAGCTCCTGAATCTGTTGAAAGAATGAGCTGAGGCCCACTTCCTCTCATAGCATTTTGGGGATTTAAACAACTCATTAATTGGGGGAAGTGAGATATTAATGTTTGAGAGTGAAAGTGAATGGAGTTGCTCTTCTGAGGTATTGGAGTCCTTCTCCGTTCCCTCCCTAGTTTCTCAATTCTTCATTCACATGAGATAGGATTTATTATATTCTAAATTATCTCTCACCCAGAGGTATTTGCATTTCATCAATCAATCAAGTCTTCAGTTCAAAGAGTAATTTCATCATGAAATATCAGGTCTCAACCAACAGGAGGGAAAATTATAAGGAAGAAAGGAACTCAGTCCCTTTCCCTTTCTAAAATCACTTTTGTGAGCTAATCCCATAAATTTACAGAAAAAAAAATTTCTAAGGGATGGCTGAGGAAGAGAGAGGGTCAAATAGTATGAGAAGATATGACAGACTTATGCAGAAATCTTAAAATTAAAGGAGGAAATTCTGTTAGATTTATTAGGAATTTAGCACAGTCTTATGAAAAGAATGCTTTACTCAATACAGGGATAGTCTAAGAGAGGATAATTTGAAGGTGGATAAATGCCAGTTAGAGAAAGACAAGACTTACTTTCTCCTCTTCACCAAAAACAAACCAAACAAACAGCAGAAGTGTGGGCAGGGGATCAGAAATAGTGCTTCCTCTATTTGGGAATGTGATCAACTCAGCTGTTCTCAAAGCTTCAGTCTCCTTCTTTGGAAGATAAGGATTGGTCAAAATTTCTTTAAGGTATCCTATCTTATTCTGTAATTTGGAAATATCAAGCCCAAATGCGGATACTACCGAAAGATGACATGTAACTTTCCAAAAGGAGACAGAGAATACAGTCTGTTATAGTTTATTGTTAACATACATGTTAGTCACTCAGCTGTATCTCTTTGTGACCCCATGGACTATAGCCCACCAGGCTCCTCTGTTCTTGGGATTATCCAAGCAAGAATACTGGAATAGGTTGCCATTCCCTTCTTCCAGGGATATTCCTGACCCAGGGATCAAACTGGGGTCTCCGGCATTGGCACTGAAGGCAGATTCTTCACTGCAGAGCCACCAGGGAAGCCCGTTGTTAACACAATGACAGTAATAATTAGTGTTTACTGAGTGCTTCCTCTATGCCAGCCTTCATGCTTTGTGCTTCACATAATCATTCACAAAATATGCACATATGTCATATTAAGCGGAGAAGGCAATGGCACCCCACTCCAGTACTCTTGCCTGGAAAATCCCATGGACAGAGGAGCCTGGTAGGCTGCAGTCCATGGGGTCGCTAAGAGTCGGACACGACTGAGCGATTTCACTCTCACTTTTCACTTTCATGCATTGGAGAAGGAAATGGCAACCCACTCCAGTGTTCTTGCCTGGAGAATCCCAGGGACGGGGGAGCCTGGTGGGCTGCCGTCTATGGGGTCGCACAAAGTCGGACACGACTGAAGCCACTTAGCAGCAGCAGCAGCAGTCATATTAAGAACTCCAGTCACAAGACGAATTAAATGGGGCACAGACAAAGGTAAGGTTAAGTGGGCCAGAGCCACAAGTTCAACAAGTGATAGAGTCCAGACTGAAGACTGGGCATTCTGACTGTAGTGCTGAGCTCTTCATCACCATACTGCTGCTGCTAAGTCGCTTCAGTCGTGTCTGACTCCGTGTGACCCCATAGACGGCAGCCCACCAGGCTCCCCCATCCCTGGGATTCTCCAGGCAAGAGCACTGGAGTGGGTTGCCATTTCCTTCTCCAATGCATGAAAGTGAAAAGTGAAAGTGAAATCGCTCAGTTGAGTCTGACTCTTAGCGACCCCATGGACTGCAGCCTACTAGGCTCCTCCATCCATGGGATTTTTCCAGGGAAGAGTACTGGAGTGGGGTGCCATTGCCTTCTCCAAATCACCATACTATACTAACTCAAATGAAAATAAGATCTGAAAAATCAAAACATATACAATACATATAGCTATGACAAACCTAGACAGTGTATTAAAAAGCAAAGGCATCACTTTGCCAACAAAGGTCCATATAGTCAAAGCTATGGTCTTTCCAGTAGTCACATGCAGATGTGAGAGTTGGACCGTAAAGAAGGCTGAATGCTGAAGAATTGATGCTTTTGAACTGTAGTGTTGAAGAAGACTCTTGAGAATCCCTTGGACTGCAAGGAGATCAAACCAGTTAATCCTAAAAGGAAATCAACTCTGAATATTCACTGGAAGGACTGATGCTGAAGCTGAAGCTCCAATACTTTGGGCCACCTAATGGCAAGAGCTGACTCAGTGAAAAAGGCCTCAATGATGGGAAAGACTAAAACCAAAAGGAGAAGATGGTGGCAGAGAATGAGACAGGTGGATCACATCACTGACTCAATGGACACAAACGTGGGCAAACTCTGAGAGATGGGGAGGGACAAGGAGGCCTGGTGTGCTTCAGTCCATGGGGTTGCAAAGAGTAGAAAACAACTTAGTGACTAAACAGCAACTACACACACACACACACATACACACACACATATATATATATGAAAAATAATGAATAAAACACATAACCAAGACTCGAAAAATCATTTCATGGAAATTAACGTAACAAAATATGCCCTCTTTGGGGATATGGAGAGGTAATATTTAAAAGCAGACATGAAAAACAAAGATGGATATGTTTTATTTCTGTGATCATACACACATATACACACACAAAAATGTCAACCAATTTTGTTTCTTTTTGGTTGTGTTTGGTTTACGTATTTAGAGTTCAAAATACCAAATATGTGAGAGGAAAATACAAAAAAGTTAATGGGAGAAAGAGAAAATGAAATTTCTCTGTATCAATACTCATAAAAATGGTTAATGTTTAAAATTAAAGGGCCAAATCACTTAACAAACAATGTAATTTGAAAAAAAGAGTCATACTTTGCGGCAGACTCTAACAGTTATGATTTAGAGCAACCTGAGATACAAAAGCACCAAAGAAGTGCTCTTATACAAAATATAACCAGAAGAAGAATATAATTCAAGAAGCCTTAAAATCTACTAAAATTACACTTTCTCCAAATCAACACAGAAATTAATTACAATGGGTTTTCCAAGAATAGTTGCTTATGTTACAAGAGCAGCATTTAGGAATACACAACTGTCAGTCTTCTATATGGGATTATTTATCAATTATATTAATGATATAGATGAAACAATAGATCACTTGCTAATTTAATTTGCTAGGAACATTAACTTGAAAGGAATTACTATCTTCAGATACAAGCCGTATTTACTAAGTATCTACTCTATTTCATACATGACGTAAGTTAAACAAGTGTATTATTTTCTCTTTATGGAAAATACCTTGAGGTATTGAGAAATATACATTTCTTTGGCAATGAAATCGAGTTCAAAAGTGTATTGACTCATCTACTGTGAACAGCTGAAAGAGTTATGGATCAGGATTTGAACCTGGATCAAACATTTTCACCATCTCAGCTGCTTTGTGGTGGCATTAATATCTTAAAAAGCCAAACAGAGATTTCAACTATTGTTAATATGTTAAGCAAAATAACCATGCAAACTCCAGCTCTACGCATGAGTTATTTCTAAGTAATTTATACAAAATGCAAAAGGGAATGAAAATGAACATTTATTGAACTCTCTGAGTACATGTTAAAATCTTTTAAGAATGTTATTTCATTCATTCATACATTCATCAAATGTTTACTGGGTATGTTCTAGGTCCTGATGAAATAGTGAAATATCAAAGATATCTGTTTTCATGGAACTCACGATCTTGTTTATTTTTGTTAGAAAAGAATAAATACATCAAGGGTAAATAAGTAATTTTAGGTTGAGCAACGATACAGAGACAATGACGAAACTTTGTTTGCTTTGTTCTGTTTTGTTTTTTAAATAGTCTAGAAGTGCTCTGCCTCAGAGACGGTGTCTTCATGCCCCTTAATGAAGTCAAGGACTGAGTCATGTGAAGATTTAGAGGTGGAATGTTCCAGGCAGAGGGAACTGCAGAGGCATCAAGGTGCTGCTAAGTTGCTTCAGGCGTGTCCGACTCTGTGCAACCCCATAGACGGCAGCCCACCAGGCTCCCCCGTCCCTGGGATTCTCCAGGCAAGAACACTGGAGTGGGTTGCCATTTCCTTCTCCAATGTGTGAAAGTGAAGAGTGAAAGTGAAGTCGCTCAGTCGTGTCCCACTCTTAGCGACTCCATGGACTGCAGCCTACCAGGCTCCTGCGTCCATGGGATTTTCCAGGCAAGAGTACTGGAGTGGGGTGCCATTGCCTTCTCCGGTATCAAGGTGGGAATTTGATATATTCTATAACTCCAAGTAGATCAGTGTGATCATGGTCAGGTCACCAAGGCAGAGAGTGGAAGAAAAAGGGCTAGGAAAGGCCAGACCACAAAAAGCAGGGGTCCCCAACCCCCAAGTCACAGACCAGTACTGATCTGCAGCCTGTTAGGAACTGGGCCTCACAGAAGAAGGTGAGTGGCAGGAGAGCCAGCAAAGCTTCCTCTGTATTTACAGCTGCTCCCCATCACTAGTGTTACTGCCTGAGCTCTACCTCCTTTCAGTCCAGCAGTGGGATTAGATTCTTATAGGAGCACAAACCCTACTGTGACCTGTGCATTCAAGGGATGTAGGTTTCATGCCCCTTATGAAAATCATCCTGAAACCATCCCCTCTCCCCATCCCAGTCCATGGAAAAATTGCCTCCATGAAGCTGGTCCCTGGTGCCATAAAGGCTGGGGACCGCTGATGTAAGGCATGTGCAGGCAATGCCAAAAGGTTCCGATTTCACTTCAAGAATAGATGGCCTGGAGAACATCATGCTGTGATTTTCATGCTAAAATACCATTGTGGCTGCCAAGTGAAGAACAGTTCTTTAGGGGACATGAATGACTAGGAGGAAATGAGTTAGGAGACTGCTGGTGATATCTGGCAATAGGAGATGGTGGCCTGGACAAGGTTGATAACTATGGAGTTGGAGGGAAGTGATTAGGTTTTATGGGTGAATCTGGATATAATGTCAGTGAAGGATTTGGAAGAATCAAGAACAACTCCAAGGTGTGGGGTCTGAACAGCTGAGTGAATAGTGATGACATCAGTCAAGACAGGGAAGACTCAGAGAAAAGCAATTATAGGGTTTATGGTTTGGAGTTCTGATCTCCACATCTTTATTAGCAAGTAGAGATGTCAGGTAGGCAATTAAAAATATGAGTTTAGAGTTCAGAGGAGAGACAGCGGGCTGAAATTTAAATTTGGCAATCAGTTAATTTATGGCAGTTAAAGTCATGGAGTATAAAGTCATCTAAAGAAAAGAGTAGAATGTAAAGATTATCTCCTGGTATTTACCAATATTTAGAAGTTGAATTCTCAGCCAAAGAAACTGAGGAAGTATATCCAGTAAGGTAGGGAAAACGAATAGGGCATCCTGTTATGGAAAACAAGTGACAAAGTGTTTCAGGTAGGAGAAATGATGGGCTAAGCAAACAAGCCTCATTCAAGCCCCCGATCAAGCAGATATGAATTGGACTGTTACTCACTTGTATTTTTTCAAACAGATGAAGAAATTGAAGTTAAGAGAGGTCATTTATCTTTACGAATACCACAGTACTTATGAGTGTTAGGGCTTCCCTTGTGGCTCAGCTGGTAAAGAATCTGTGTGCAATGTGGGAGACCTTGGTTGGATCCTTGGGCTGGGAAGATCCCTGGAGAGGGAAAGGCTACCCACCCCAGTATTCTGGTATGGAGAATTCCATGGACTGTACAGTCCATGGGATCCTGAAGAGTTGGACAAAACTGAGTGACTTCAGGTCACTTATGAGTGTTAGGACTCATACCAACACTTTCTGATTCGAAAGATCGTGATTTCCAGATATTCAGAGTGCAATGATATTTAAATATAGAGATGAGAGCTATTACAGAATCATAGTGAGTGAAAATTTGGGTAAGACTAATCATACTCATCTATCAGAGAAAGAAAACCACCAAACAATGAACAGTCATGTTTTGTGGAGAGAAACATACATTTGCAAAGATGCTCGTCTTTACCACACTTTCCCTGTATTGTTAATTTTGCAGAACCATTTTCCACTGTGCATTAATAACCTTGATATAAGTTTCATTCTCAGACAAAATCAATTGTTAGATTATAAAATTTATAGTCTCATATGTCTTAATAATGCAGTGACAAACCGTTTGAGCATCCTGTATACTATAAGCAAGAATCTGTATAATTCTAGATTTGTATGCCATTACTGTAAAATGCTCCATGCCAAGTCTTATTTTATGTGAGGTAACCAAAGCTGAAGCACCTTTTGGTATGAAATCCCTTTGCTATTGCCTAACACCATAAAAATTTTGGCAGCAAAGAGCCGCCATATGGAGAGAGGGTGCATACTGCTCTACAATGCAAGAATCATGAAATGAATCACAGTGATCCTCTGTGCATCTCAGTACATTTGTAAGTCAACCAAACAAAGTTTAGCTTGTTGCTCAGACTAAAATAAAGTGTACTGAAAATGGTTTATCAGTAATCTTCTCAGAATAAATTCCTTAGCTGGGGAGGATATAATATAAAATGTAACTTCATTTTCAAAGTTTCTAGTCTGTGACCTTCAGGCAAACAACAACGATGGTAATGAGAAAGCTGTGGACATTTCTAAACTTGTGTGCTTCCAATATGTCACCTACCAGTCAAATAATTTTTTTTTTATCAGAATGTAGCCTAAGGTATGCTACATCAAATATTCATACAAATAGCAAGTCTGTGGCCAAAATTAACAGACGAAAGTAAAATCTGACAGTGGCAAACAAATACATTATATACACACACACACACACACACACATAATTATCTTGAAATATATAAACACACACACATATATATATCATTCACATGAGCCACTTAATGTACCAATTCACTATTAAGAATACACGATAAATATAAAAGTATTATAAGGATATAGACTAGATAAATAAAACTGAATTTTGGCATCTTAAAATTCATCTGGACCAGGTTCAAGTTAGCACAAGCTTCTCTTTATTTTTATTTTTTTTTAATTTTATTTTATTTTTAAATTTTACATAATTGTATTAGTTTTGCCAAATAGCAAAATGAATCTGCCACAGGTATACATGTGTTCCCCATCCTGAACCCTCCTCCCTCCTCCCTCCCCATACCATCCCTCTGGGTCATCCCAGTGCACCAGCCCCAAGCATCCAGTATCGTGCATTGAACCTGGACTGGCAACGGATTCTCTTTAGACTATGTCTGATAGGAAATATAAGCAGTAGCAATGGATAGTGTAATGCACTGTCTACCCAATTGAATATTTCTAATAATTAGACAAAGAGACAAATTCACTATTTTAAAAGGCAGCACATCTCATATTGACCAAACCTACCTTCTTATAATTTGCATTCACAAAATACACAATTTTTCTGCAGCAGAGGCCTTCAGGTTCCGAAGGCAGTCTGTATTCTGTCCAGTTGCAGTGGGTACTATGAAATTGCCTTCAATCTCTAGTTTTTTGAAAACTACTTCTCTTCTACCTTCTAGTGCTGGTTGAGAGACGGTCATCTGTGCTAATAAGACAGTCAGTCTCTTCCCTAGGGCTTTTGAAGATAAAACCGAAAAAATCCAGGACAGATATCCCTGGTGGATGCAACTGTGAGCTGTAAAGATCAGAGGCTTCTCCTCATTGAAAGAGCAGTTGGAAGGAAGAGGAAGGGGAATGGAGCTCAGTAGGAGAAATTACAAGCCTTACAAGTCAAGGTGTCTTGATGACTAGTGAATCTTTGTTACAAATCAATCTTGAGGCCCTGTGAACTCCTCCTCTAGGTTTCCAGAAGACATCCTACAGCTCTGATAATACATTTCCCCTTTTCTATAAAGTTGATTCAATCACATTTCCATTGTTTGCACCCAAGGTCCTTAATACATTCTTCCTTACTTTCACTAACGCACATGAGAAATAGAGCGGCCCGGGCCTAACGCACATGAGAAATAGTGGCCCGGGTCTAAAGTCCAGGCACTGTCATGAACAGTGTGACTTTCCACAAAGCCTCAGAATTCGCTGTGCCTTTCAGAACCTTCTAGTCCCAGCATTTTACTTCTTGTCTAGAAGAAACACAAGAGGGACAGAAGACAGGGAGTGGGGACAAGGCTACATGCAGTCGTGAGTTATCTTTACTTTCAGATGCATTTACTGTAATTTAGAATTGAAGAGTAAGGAAAGGGAAGGGCGTAGGCACTGGGAATGAAGAATAAAGAGGATGGGGCAGAGGGAGGGAGCTAAAAAAGTAACAATTCTGTCATCATTATACCTACGGTTGGCCATGAGTAGACATGTCCAAATCCAGTTAATTAGGTAACAAGCCCAGGGAACAGGTGATGAATTCTCTGGAGTGCCCTTATAGACTTTCCCAAGCAATCATGGAACTACTCACCGCCATCTGCGGGTCCTACCGTGTGCCAGCTACTGGGCTTGGCATTTTCATACGCTATCTTGTTAATTCCTTGGCTGAGACATCTTTTGGGTACGATCAGAGGAATAAAAAGACTGCTGGCTATTCCCTGGAGCCGTTCAGTATGGGAGCATGGCTTTAGGTGGTGATTGAGAGAAATGATACGTTGCTGGCTGCCAAGCGTACGTTCAGGAAAATAGCTGCAAGTGAGAGAGCGAAGATGGCTCACCCGTGGAACCCAGGGGAGTTTGTCATTGAACTCTGCTGGGCAGAGAGGAGAAAATTAAAGCTGTACATCGAATGATGATCTGTACTTAGCACAAGACAAAAGAATATATCTAAATTTATTATCATTTAAAAATATCCATAGTAAACATTAAAAGGCATTATTTTCTCAGAAAATCTGACAAAACACTACAAGAATCATGCTAAAGTCTGAAAGATTTAGTCACCGGAAAAAAATTTCTGAGCCTATCCTAGAATTACTACCTATAAACAAGTTTCTCCTCTTAAATTAAGATTCTTGCTATAAAACCTTAGATACACATTATAAATAAACCGCAGTGACACAATGTATCATACTCCAGTTCTAGAAAAAGAGTTAACAAATGAGGTATAAAGATGATTTAAACATTCAAGAAAAAAGTGAGCAATCATCCCCTAAAGCTGTCTAGCTTATATCAACTACAAAACATTTTAAGTTAAATAAAAGAAGGAAGAATAAATAAAAATAATGAATTCAAGAGAATAAAACATCAAAAAATACTACACTGGGGACATTCTGACCAGTATTTGTCATTTACTGAGACATACTAGTTAAGTTGAAAAAATTCAAATTCCCCTCTCCTTTTATTTATTTATTTTTTTTAGCAGAACCTTAATGTGTTAATTCATTTCTTTCCATATCTGTGAAGCTTTTCTTTACTTTTTAAAAAACCTCTCTTGTGGTTTATAAACTTGAAGTAGACAGAAAGGAAATCAACTTACAAAAATTTCAGAGTGCTTCCATTCCCCAATTCACCATTAATAGACAGGCTGTAGTCTCAAAACACTAAACTCATCATTGTAGATACAAAGCTTTTGGGTGTACTTTTATCAAGTACAACTTTGTGTTTTAGGAACATCTGTCTTCACATTGTAGATGAAAATCAACAGGAATATAGTATCTTAAATACTTGAGCAAAACTCAGTAAAAGATACAGTAGGCAAACATTGTGGTCGGCTCAGCAGTGATTACCAACTCATGCTCCAAATTCACTATAAAATGAAAATCAATATTTCCACAAGTTCCTGCAACATAAAAGATAACCTTCATTGATTTTTCTAGACTTAGGCCTGTCTGATAAAATCTAATATAAATTTTCAACCATGAGGATTTGGATCAGAGCAGGGGTGATAAGTCCTGCACATCTCTTAAGAGGTGGAGAATTTTTTTTTTTTTTAAGTGCACGTTCATACTATTTATAATTTGCCCTGTGCAAGTGAAAGCCTTTTCCACCAGTGCTATCAGGAATCTCTTCTAATTTTTATTACTGTGAGGCTAAAGCCTGTTCCAGATAATTTGGAAATTTCAGGGGAGCTGTGATAGGGCTGATGGTGCAGCCCTGGCTGACTTGAGAAAGGAGCGAACCGGTAATAGCCTCCATGGCTGTGCTGATTAAATGTTGCCATAGATGAAAGGCCTGCCATTGCCGCAATAAATTAACCAATCACACAAATCCCAAGTCAGTGCTAATCCTTCCTTGATACTCTGATCCTCTGATCAGCTCAAGGAGGTAAAGAAACTGGCTTGTGACGCTTGGTGCTCTAACCCCTGGATTTCATGAACACAACAAGCTAATGATATCTTGCTGACCAGTTCAATGGGATGAACTTCTCTCACAACCCTTAGGGAACACTACGGCATTAGGAAAAAAAAAGAAAGAAAGAAAAGAAAAACTGACAAGCAGGAGGTCTTGTGTCTTACTAGGAAAACGGCAGGCAAACTCTCCAGCCCTTGCTAACTAAAATAATCATGAAGCCAGAACCAAAGTATGGTAGGTTTTGTATCATTTAGGTTTGCACATATGTCACAGGAGGACAACGATCAAAGAGAAGTGGGAATACCAAAGAAAGCCCACTGGGGAGAGTGGCATTTCAACAGAGCAAAGGGGCCTTTTGTATTTTTTATTTTGTCTTTGGTTCCATTTTGAAGCAGCCCTCCATGGCACGTACTGGGTATTTTTGTAGGTGCACGTTTCAGATTCCTGCAAATTCTGTTGGAAATGCAATGCTCCATAGCACTCTGCTGGTATGATTAGAATCTGATTTAGGAACAGACTCATTTAATCAATTAGCAGAAGGTCTGGCCACATGCAGTGTCTTCCTGTTAATTATGTGAATGCTGCCTCTGCAACAGGGTTCGTGAAATTGAGTCTGTGCCGGATGCATTAGTGGACTTCATAATTGGGGAAAGTTTTTTTGTATATAGTAATTGGTTGCTAGAAGTAAGAAGGCTCTAGGGTTTTCCTACAGGGTTTCACACATAAAGAGTTTTTGAAAGGACTTCATTATCTTTCTTGGTCAGTCCCAAGAAATTAAAACCAATTCTTTTATAAGGCAGATGTAGAAAAAAAGGAGGAAGATGTAGAAAATCAGGGTCCTGGAAATAGAACTAGAGTTTATTAAATATGAGAAGCTAGAAGTGAGGTAAGATACTTTTGTGAACATATATGGAATCATTTTATTTTTGAAGGGAGAAGAAGGGAAGAATTGATCTTTTTCCCAAAAGTTAATTTAAAAAATCTTCTACTCATTCAGTAAAATGTAATCGCATTTAAGTGACTTGATGGTGCAAAGCTCAAAGACTACGATTATAACCTGGCAAGTGTGTATTCTACATTGAAAGTTTGCTCACTGTGACAGATAAAAAGCCCTTTATAGAAAAAACAGCAATCATTTCAGATCAATTCTCTCTTATAAAACTTTCCTGGATGTTAACTATCTTGCCATTCACCTTCTTTTTTATTTACATGATGCTCATGTGTGTGTAGTACAGCTTTCTCAAGTGACCTTCCCAAAGGCAGTCCTTCCCACTGCTGGACTCGGAGCGAGCGAGTCTGGTTGTAAGGAGCAGATCTCGTGGGAATTAATTAGTCAGAACACGAGAAGAACACAGCTTACTCCCTGCAAGGCATTCTGGGCCAACACTGCAGAATAACACAGCCATTTCTGACCAAAAAGAGGGGAGGAGAAAAGACCTTTTTTTTTATTTCCCCCAAGAACAACAGATGTTACAACAGTCCAGAGAGGTACTAAAGTAAGTTTTATGCAGCAGAACAACAGGGCTGGAAAGAACTTAAATATGATCCTCTGTAGAATTTAATCCTTTTTGAATTCTCATCTGATGTCTCACACCTGCAATATCTATTCAAATTTAATATTTATCCTCATTAATAGTTTTATATAATGCAGTGATAGTGCACCAGTGCTAGGAGAAATTCGATTCACCACCATTCCCAAATGAAAGGCACTATTCACGGGAAAAATTAAATAGGAGACCATTTAAAAGATGCTGTAGTACACTGAGATTTTCTTCCTAGCTTAGGATAAGGATAACTCAAATATATTATTATGCTATCCTTATATTATTAAATTAAGATAGGTTGATATCCCTCCATATCCTTATTATTAGAATATTTAGCTACATTGAATAGGATGAAAAACAAGAAAAGTTGGAAATGGCTTAAATGTAAAAAAAAAAAATCTCTCTTTTTCTTCTACCACAGTTATTACTCCATACATGGCTCTGCTGCATCTAGTGCTAATGAATGTATACCGAGCATGTTTATGAGAAAATCACACAGGTGAGAAGTTTAACTCTATTCTCTTTCTCTCATTAACACACACACACACACACACACAAATCTTGTAAATGATAACTATTTTAAACATATCATCTCCATATCCAGT
Source organism: Bubalus kerabau (assembly GCF_029407905.1). Taxonomy (NCBI): domain Eukaryota; kingdom Metazoa; phylum Chordata; class Mammalia; order Artiodactyla; family Bovidae; genus Bubalus; species Bubalus kerabau. The sequence goes on from NC_073637.1 coordinate 61,276,709, forward strand.
TTTAAATAAGTAGAAGTATTTCAGTGTCTGACACTATTTTTACCCAAATTACATGAAATTTCAAAATGATTCGAAATAAACATAGAAAGAATAAGTTTTTTAAAACTTATGTGTCAATTCCTGCCAAACCAAAGGTTTCTTCCTGATTTTCAGAGATGCTAAACAGAGCCAAGGACCCTAACATTCAACTTAAACCAAAAACAGAGCCAAGGACCCTAACATTCAACTTAAACCAAAAATTCAGAATCTATTAATAATGCCCTTTTTATCACAAATATTGAGACACAGCTTTCATATATACTGAAAGGTATATATATATATATATATATATATATATATATATATACACACACCTTTCATATATACTGAAAGGTAAGGATGCAGTTATACAAAAGAGCTGTCTTGGGAAACAGAAGTCCAAGTATATAAGCCTTGAAAACAGAAATACTTCAGTGTATAATCTGAATTCTACTTTTTAAAGAACAATATTATTAACTAAACTTTTGGAGTAAAGAAATAAGAAGCAAGCAGTGGGGGAAGTATGTCTGTCCATTTCCTGACACCATGTGCTGAAAATCACCATAGATGCTACCTTGCTTAGTTGAAGTTTTAGAGATAAAGCAACTGGGGAGAGAGGGCCAGGGACCCTGGGAATTTCATAATCACATGCACAAAAAAAGAAGATCAAGGTCTAATACACAGAGATCTCCTCTGTCCTGAGTTACTTTATATGATGATTAAAGAGCAAACTCTTATAGGAAAGAAATGATTTAACTACCGTGAGCTCTTTTCTCACCCCTGCTATACAAGAGAAGCTTTGGATGCAAAATTAACTAAGAAACTTCTAGAAGTTTTAGGATTGATACTAAATTTGAAAAGGCTTTACAGGAAAAGTAGAATATTATTTTCTCAATAGGCTTATCAGCATGGTTATGCTATGCTATGCTAAGTTACTTTAGTCGTGTCTGACTCTGTGCGACCCCATAGATGGCAGCCCACCAGGCTCCCCCGTCCCTGGGATTCTCCAGGCAAGAACACTGGAGTGGGCTGCCATTTCCTTCTCCAATGCATGAAAGTGAAAAGTGAAAGTGAAGTCGCTCAGTCGTGTCCGACTCTTAGCGACTCCATGGATTGCAGCCTAACAGGCTCCTCCGTCCATGGGATTTTCCAAGCAAGAGTACTGGAGTGGGGTGCCATTGCCTTCTCTGTCAGCATGGTTAGGGAGCATGTAAATTTCTCTGCATTGGGGATAGTGCTAATAAGGGAAATGTAACCTTCATTATTGGCTTCCCAGGTGGTGCTAGTGGGAAGAACCTGCCTGCCAATGCAGGAGACATAAGAGACTCGGGTTCCATCCCTGGGTCAGGAAGATCCTCTGCAGGAGGGCACGGCAACCCACTGAAGTATTTTTGCCTAGAGAACCCCTTGGACAGGGGAGTCTGGAGGGCTACAATCTATAGGGTTGCAAAGAGACACGACTGAAGCGACAGCACAGCACAGCACAACCTTTAATATAAATGGTCTTTTCTTTTTTCTCCTTTTCTCTTTCCCTCTATCTTAGAAAAATGCAGAGACTGAAAGAAAAGGGGAATGAAAGAAAAACCTTTACTCTGATTTTTTAACATATTTTGTTTTCTCTCTTAATGATTTCTCTTCATTCATTTTTACTCCTTTTAACTTAACTAGACTAAGCATGTAACCAACAGGGATCCAAACATGCTTTCACTCATACAATTTACAACTTACACTCCTGTTCTGCTATGCTATGCTATGCTATGTTAAGTCACTTCAGTCGTGTCCGACTCTGTGCGACCCCATAGACGGCAGCCCACCAGGCTCCCCCATCCCTGGGATTTTCCAGGCAAGAACACTGGAGTGGGTTGCCATTTCCTCCTCCAATGCATGAAAGTGAAAAGTGAAAATGAAGTCGCTCAGTCGTGTCCAACTCTTAGCGACCCCATGGACTGCAGCCTACCAGGCTCCTCCGTCCATGGGATTTTCCAAGCAAGAGTACTGGAGTGGCGTGCCATTGCCTTCTCCGTGTTCTGATATGGATACCACTTTCTGCCATAAGTGTTTAAAGAATACACAGAACTGGTGTCTACTAAATACTAAAAATGCTTCATCCATTTTGGCCAATTTTATTACACAACTTTTCATTTATTTTTGTGTTTTTCTTTCAGACAAAAGTAAGATATCAGTTAATTTTGCTTTCCTTGCTTCCCTCTCAGTTCAGATTTTTTAAAAACACATATATATTCTGGATAATTTTGGAAACCAGTTATAAGATATTAGTGAATGCTATACAATTCTCCTTTGGGATTTAATCATGAGTAACATATACATTAAAAAGACATAAGAAAAAGTTGGGGGCTTCCCTGTAGCTCAGCCGTAAAGAATCTGTCTGTGATGCAGAAGACACAGGAGACCTGGGTTCAATCCCTGGGTTGGAAAATCCCCTGGAGGAGGGCATGGCAACCAACTCCAGTATTCTTGTCTGGAGAATCCCATGGACAGAGAAGCCACAGGGTCGCAAAGAGTCAGACATGACTGAAGTGACTGAGCATGCATGCAAAAAAGTCATGTGCTCGCTCAATGGTTATAAGAGAGATGCTGTTAACCAGGAGGTTGATTTTTTAAATGTTGGCAAAAATTGTTCACCATATTTAATATTCTGTAGCCCATCACCACTGAATAGAAAACAGCATCCAGTCTTGGGGGCTGGCATGGAAAGTTTCCTGTTACCTGGATACCAATCTTTCTTTTTACGCTCATTATTAGCCTTACTTCATCCCAATTGCTTACATTTCGCTGCAAACACTTGCTTGCCTTTATGCCTTTATATATGCTTTTGCTTCTCCCTGGAATTTACATTTCAAATTTATTTGCTGAGTAAATTCATCCTTCAAAACTTTTCTGAAAATAGCTTTTGAGAAGCTTTCTTTGGGCACTTGAGACAGTTAAATGTTTCATCCTCAGACTTACCCTTGGGGGATAATTTCTGTTTTATGGCTGGCTAGCATCTGGCCCAGCTCCTTTGATAATCGCTTCCTATGTGTTTCTGGGTGAGTCCTCTGTTGGATACACACACTGGAGTATTCATCTAGGGGCCCTTCCTTCCCTAGCCAAGTGGCAGAGATGTGACCCAATCTAGGCTGATAGAGCACTCCCTTCCTGAACCTAAATCCCGAACAAAGAAAGACAAAGGCCAAAATTTGCTGGAGCTCATTCTTGCCTATGGAAGTGCCTTGATAAGATTGCACAATGGTTCCCACTATGGGACACCTCCCAGCCTTAAGTAGCCTTGATTCTTGTCCTTTTCTAAACCTATTTCTTTGACCTCGTTCTTTTTCTGTGAACCACCCCCCATATCTTCTCCATAAATGTTGTTTATGCCCTAGTTAGCCAGAGGCTGTTTCTATGGCTTATTGCTCTTTTTTTTTTTTTTTAAAGAAATAATTTCTTGCATGTGCTTTCACTGGCAATCAACTCATTATACTACAGTTATATGTTTACATATCTGTTGCTCTCATTAGACTGAACTTTTTGAGGGGAGAGACTAAACCTAATTCATTCGTCTCTCCTTAGTCCCTTTTACAGTGTCTAACTCATGATAGGGATTCAAAAAGTGTTTGCTGAATCAAAGAAAGACTTCATGAGTGAATCATGATTAATGCAAATGCTGAGGAGGGCCATTATTAGAATGAAACTATACCTATGCATTACAATAATTTAATTGGTTAAGACCTTTTAAGTCAGATTTGAGTTCAAATACATGGTTTGCACTGATACAACTGAATGTTTTTAAAGGAGTAACTGAATGAAGCTGAACTTAGCTTCTTTATTTGTAAAATGGAAGGACTAGATCAGCATCACAGAGTTAAGAACATTTCAAACAACAAAATATTAATCTCAGCCCTTGACACTAAAAATATTATTAATATTTAGGTTGTGAATAAAATGACTATAGGTTAGAACTGCAAGCATTTGAAATTTAGAACAGAGTGATAAATCTTCAATATAGTCTTAAAAATTTTTTAAGTCATTAAAAATGTTACAATATTAAGGAAAACTTTGTTCTTTGTTTAAAAAAGTGTATTGCCAAACACTTCTTGAATGAAGAATCTTTTAGAAATTAATTGTTTGAGCTACTGGCACAATTTCCTTCCTAAACGCAAGAGACATAAACTAAACGAAGGGTTACTGTCCTGAAATTAGGCAAGATAAGTGGAAGTCAAAGAGCCCCATAACAGAAGAGATGGGCTGATTTAAAAGGAATAACTCAGGCATTTTGGTTTAAAGATGTCTTTAAAGATCTTACTGCATTCTTTGTCAACGAAGGCGATAATCAAAATTTAAAGTTTTTACTACAATAACCCTGGGTTCCCCTGGAGAATACTCTGTGAAATATGAGAGCGGTTTTAATACCTAGAAGCCCAGCTGCATAACAGCGAGGTCAGCTGAGGAGCAGTGCTGAGACTCGAGGCCACAATGACTCCATACGGAGCCTGAGAGCAGCGAAGGTAATAAACTTTCCCACAATGATTTCTTTGCTCCTTGCAGTGTTAATGTAGACTGACAGTCGCACATCTTTCTTTCAAGGGAATTTTTTACTTGAGGAACCACGATTTTTTGCCAACAATGATTACGATCTACAAATACAAGGAAAGCACTGGCCCAGCCTAACAAAGTCACCTGCAAATGCACGCGCGCACGTGTGTGTGTGTGTGTGTGTGTGTGTGTGTACCTGTTTAATCTTTTAATGTAACTGATACAAAGTCTGCACCCCTTGACTTGTGCAAAAGATATTTTCCTTTTTTTTTTCTTCTTGGAATGAATACTCACTGAAGAGACACTGGCATTAGCTTCATGGTAATAAGATGACTCTAAATGAGGTATCTGAGGACAGCAACATTAGAAATTGGGGATGGCTGCGGACAGCAGATTTGGGATACTGGTATCATGTATGTAACAAATCTTTATTAATAAGTACATTAAATCCCATATTTTTCATTTATAACTGCTGCATAATTTCCTGTTAACACTCCATGTAAATTCCAGATAAGGTAATAATTTTTTTTTTCAGAATTCTATTTCTGTTTCATTATATGTTCTATACTCTGCCCCACAGGTCAGTCGCATGATTGAAGTATTATGCCTCATTAAAATTCCACTAGTTAAAACATGGAGACAGAATTTTGGTAATTCTTTTCTCCATTACTAGAATTAACCATTCCAATACATTCCCAGGCTCCCTGAACCTCATAATTTATGTGCACATATACTCTCACATCGACACTATTAGCAAGTTCTTAAATGTACACAGATAGAAGAAGCCCATGTGGCACAGATATATGCTGGTCAAGGGGTCTCAGTGTCCTAAACAGAAAGCTCTTATCTTTCTTCAGCTCCAGTGGCTGAAAATCCTTGCCCCACCACCTCCCAGTTCAGTATTTCTAGCTAGCAGCTGCTATCAGAAACCTAAATAACAAAAATATGCAAACTTGCACACTAATTCCCTTTGGAGATAGATCTTGGCTGCAGCCCTGTCATAAATCAGAGAATTTCGATATGAAATGAGGCAAGCAGCTCTAATCATTTCTGCATTTCAAATTGGATCACTGGCTCAATCACTGGGCTTTTTTAAACTGCTTGCCTAAGAGCAAATGTGAGGCGGGAGATAATTCTGAAGACATCTCTTCTTTTGTGGCCGTAGAACTCTTTTAACTGTTTCAAGACTGAAGGCCACATTTCAGTGATAATAGCACAAATCTGCTGGGAGAGATATGGATCCTTCAAGACATCTTCCTCCTCTTTCAACTCACAGAATTCCATCAATATCTGCATATATTATATATATTAATATATGTGTGTGCATATGGGTTTTATGTGTCTAAAAAAGGAAGTGAGGAGGGGGAAAAAAAGAGAAACATCTGACATGTATCCACAGTCTATTTCTCCTCAGAATTTCCTGTTTTTGACACAAGGCAAGTTTCAATTGCACTATGAGATAGTTAACATTTTTAAACTGGGAAAATGTATTTCAAATCAAATGAAATTGTACCCAAATGTGAAAGACTTTGGGGTTTCAAGGATGGTCTGCTGATCTGGCCACTCTTCAATAGCCAAATGAGAAATAGGAGAGTCTTTTCACCTTCCCAGATGATTTCTGAATTCTTATTATGATTGCATTTTTATATTTTCACATCTCAGACAACCCTTTAAAAACAATGTATCAAGAGGAAAAAAGGAAAAGAAAAAAAGCCTCCGAGGCAATTACTGAGAGTAAAGAATCCTCTTGACCTTTTGATATTTTTGCTTTGAGTCTCCCTTATTTCTTATCCAAATGATACTAAAGGCTTGTTGCAGGTTTCCTGTGCTCATGACAGCGCTTTGAAATGGAATTTAACTCTGTTTTTCAGAGAGTTTTTGTAATGCCTTGTAAGCCTAATAGTGATCTCATGAAATTTTAAAGCTAAGCTGCTTGTGTTTTGAGAACAGACTAAAAATGTTTATCAATTTATTCTTTTACACAGTTAAACAAAACAATTCTGCTTTATCTGTTTATTTTTCTATTTTCACCTTTTAATGGCTGACACTGTATTATACTTCTGGGGACTCAGGATACAAATTTAGCATTTCCTTCCTTATTAATTTTGTTAATTGAGAGAGTGTTGATGTCATGCTGATAAAGGTATTGGAGGACTTTAAAAATATTACATTCTTACTATGGCAACCTAATAAATGATAATATTCCTGGGTATTTTTGGTATAGTTTTATACATTGCATTTCTAACTCAGCAACATGAATATGACTCATTTTCCTGTATATTTTCAGATTCATTAAGATAATCCAATTACTGAGGTTTATCAAATACTATAAAAATATAAAATGCATTTAAATACAATTTTTATAATGTGAAAATTTAGCATTTATTTGATTTTTCTTGCACACAAATTTAACACTGTATTAAAGACTCAGCATTAACATTTTCATTGTGTTAATTAAAAGCTATATTTACAGAACTATCTTTTTAAGCTCTGCAGTTGTAATAATGAAGAACTGTCATATTTCTAAGAACTATATTAAACTCTTTGTTTAATAAATATATTATGTGACTTAAAAAACTAACAGGAAAAAAATGCTTAAGTATTCTAACTTCTAAAGCAAAATCTTTGATTAACATTAGGTGTCACTTGGTTTTTGTTGTCATTTTTTCCAATTATTCAAGGAGAATGCCACAAGGTTCTAAGACATTTCCAAATTTTAATCTCATGAATACATAAAGTTTATTGTTTACAACCTAGTTTGTGGCCTCCACAGAGAAGAAAAACATCAGAATCAGCCCACTGATTCATAACCTATATTTACTTTTTTCTTTATCTGAGAACATTCAGCTAAGGCTCCAAGCTTTAGTGGGGAGTTAAGTCTGAAAAGTGAGCTATTTTAGGAGAACAGGGGTAGATGTTACCCCACTAACTTATCTACCCACAACTGATAAATACTTATAATAACCTTGCATTATCCCTCTAATCCCTCCTATTTTTATTTTCCTGGATAGATCCCAAGCTACTAAAACTATGACACAACCACAGCCTTTCAAGTCTGATATGCCTGTTCCTAAGCGCACCTCGTGTCTTCTGCACAGTGATTGAGTAGGTGTCGGTAAATGCTAGCTACATTTCCGTTGACTCTTCCTGTGTGCACACGTGTGTGTGTGTATGCATATACACATACTTTTTTCTTATATTATTAAATGAATTTCTTCAAGATAATGTTCCAACCTATCATAAAAGCTGTCCATGTTCATTATAGAGGACTTGATGTTTTGGATACAAACATCTCTTCTTCAAATTAAATCTCTAACTCAAAAATACCTTTGGTATTATCTATGGCCCCCAAAACCATTTAAAGTAAACCAATATAGCATCCTAAGAATGGAATACACAAAAATTTTAGTATATGTGTGACTTGAAATACAGGCATTGAAAAGTAAGTAATAAAAGTATAATATAAATACAGGTTGTCTGCTCTATGACATTTACACACTTTATGATTATTATCTTGCATGGACTTTCTATCTGCAAAAGAAGGACACTAACCTGATATACTTGGAACTCATTTGAGGGGGTTTCTTAGCCTAGACACATCATTATGATATCAATGGAAGCTGAATTAAATGTAATTCACCCGAGACAAAAAATAACCCCTCACTAACAGTGCTAGGAGTTGACTCATTGGAAAAGACTCTGATGCTGGGAGGGATTGGGGGCAGGAGGAGAAGGGGATGACAGAGGATGAGATGGCTGGATGGCATCACTGACTCAATGGACGTGAGTCTGAGTGAACTCCGGGGGTTGGTGATGGACAGGGAGGCCTGGCGTGCTGCGATTCATGGGGTCGCAAAGAGTCGGACACGACTGAGTGACTGAACTGAACTGAACTGAACCGTGCTAGGAGTGGAGCATATAACAAAAATACTTGTTGGGGCATCAGGCTAACTCAAGGAAAACTAAGGGAAAATAGTTAAAAGTGGGTAGAAGAGAGCCACTTAGAAGCTAATTAGAAAAATAAGGAAGAAGATAGCTAGCTGTGAACAAAATGAGTCAAAGTTGAGTTCTACAAAGAATGGGAAGAATATGAATGGGAGAGTGGAAAAAGAATAAAAGTAAATAATACCGCTGTGAAAGAACAACACAAAACTAAGCAAGTAGGAAAGATGACAAAGTCACATATAGGTGATATAGACAACAAAATGTACTATGTATATTAACCTAAATATATCACTAACATCCCCAACAATCTGCCTAAGTTCAAATTTCTACATTAAACAAATCCCTAGCTTTTTTAAACCTTAGCTTTTATGAGCTTTGTTGGAAAAGTAGATGAAATTGTTTGCAAAAGTTACCTTTTCTAATTATACATAAAATACTGCCATATGGCTGGTAGGTATTGCCAAGGTAGTCTCTTTGTTGAGGCTTAAGAAAATTATTGCTATATGTGTTTTTAAGTCTGGATAATATGACAAAATTTGGGACTGTCATTTTTAATACACTGTTTCTGACAGCCCATCAAACCACAAATACTGACAGTAAATTATCAGGGATAACTGAATAACAGGAGTAGAGATCAGGGCACAGAGTTTGGATTCTAAGACCTACAAGGGTTGTTCTTACCACTTCATTGAGCTTTCGCCTTTCAGGTGACTCTCCAGGCTAACTGCTTTGTAACACGTTTCGAGCTACTAAAGGTTTTAAGATATAATGAGATTAGGAATTCTTAAATCACATACAACTGTGCACGAAGGACCAGGCACTTCTCCTGACTTGTGACCACGCTCTCAACAGGTCAATGAGGAGAGAGCCCCCAAGCCCACCCATCATCAGCTGTCACCTAAACTTGCCCCCGGACTGGCCTGACATACATCCTCACTGTAAGAATTTAGTAAAGAACTATCTTAAATGGCATCCTGCCTGTGTGGAGGCAGTGTGGTTAATCTTTGACAAAAGAGCATTCACATGTCAACAAAACAGATGCCTAATGGAGGGCCCTACTGCAAAAGAATAAAGTAGGCCATTCAAGTTGCCAATAAAAAAGAAATTTAGAAAAGATTGAAAGTTTGATTCCAGCGTCATCACTTGCACGGAGATTGAAGTCCGACCCCACATCCAGAGCTTCTCCAGGAGCCCTAAACTGAAGTTACACCAGGCTTCAAAGGGGCAACCTGAACAGTCCTGTGGGATGACTCCCTCTCTGTCTGGGAGAAGGAAGAAAGGAAATCAAAGCACTCTTTTATTTCAACATGAATTTTTCCTATAAAATGTGCTTTCAAAATTATTGTGGGAAAGATCACGGAAAAAAGAAAAATGCTTTGTATCTTCCACTCGTTCTATCCCCCTACATTTACCACAGGAATCCTTTCCTTTCCACACAAAGAGAATCTTGGGTAATCACAGATTTTGCCACACCAAAATCTGAGTTAAATATCTTAAGAGAATGTGTGTCTCTGTCCGCTGCGTGTAAGGAGATTAATCCTTAGCTCAAATATTACCTAGTGCCTTTTAATGCAATTTTCTCTTGCTTATATAGGTGAGAAAGTAAGTGTATTTTTCAAATTCAACCAGTATTTCGGTTTCCTGCAAATGCATACACTATCACCAGATATAAGAGTCTAGTAGTCAGTAAAACAAACAAGTAAAAAAGATCAACAGTAAGAGGTAAAAACAAAACAAAACAAAACAAAACACCAGTGTATAAATTTTCCTTAGTGTTTTCATACACCATACTAGTAACTTTTTAAAATATTAATTCCACTGGTTCTCAACTGGGGGCAATCTTGCCCCCTTCCGCTCCTCCCCCACCCAGAGGACATTTGGCAATGTCTAGAGACATTTCTGATTATCACAACTGGGGGCATGCTACTGGTATCTAGTAGATAGAGGCCAGGGTGCTGCTCAGCATCTTACAATGCACAAGACAGCCCCCACTCCAAGGGCCATCTGGCCCAAGAGGCCAGTGGTGCCAAGGTTGGAAAACTCAGTTTCTGGTTGTGGCAAAATTCATGACTATCCAAGAATACTCCCTTTGTATGGAAAGGAAAGGATTCCTTTTAAAATCCATGTTACTAGTCTATGCTTTCTGGCTGATAATGTTAACACTGTGGAATAGCTGCATTGTCATTTCTGCTATATAGAAATGCTCCATATGGAAACCTAAAAGCAGACTTGTCCACAATTTCTCTCTGGATAGTGTTGTACCTGGAGCACTTTCACAAGGAAGGTGGGGTCAGCACACTCACTGTATGTCAATTTCCCCTTAGTCTTGTCATAGAAAAAAGCCTTGGGCACGCATTCTCAAGTAAAAGGCATGTTGACTATTCTTATGTCGAATTTAACACATTAAAGGTCCATAGCTCTAAGTTTAAAAGGCAGCTCTTTGCTTATAGCTCAAGCAATCCTTTATTTTAGTGCTGTGTGGTGTCATCTTCACTTTTGTCCCATATATGTGCCATTCATCTCTAGGACTATTAAATTTTCACCTCTGTATACAATCCTCAAAATAATTTTGTCTGTTCTAGTTAAGCCACTAATTAGACTGTAAACTCCCTAAGGGCAGGGATATTTTGCTTATTTCCTAAGTCTGCCCAAATGGAAAATAAAAATTTGTGTCCTGAAAGCCAAATGCTTTATTTATTAAAGTCAGAAAATTTCAAATACTTTTTTATATTGGATCAGTCACAATAAAGATATCCAGCAACTTCCAGAGAGGCCTCTAATAATTTTACACAACAACTCATTGCATAAATTTCTCTAAAAAATGGGAAATGACAGAAGATAGAAGGTGGGGGAGAATTATTTCAGTTCTAATCTCTTTTGACAATATTTAGAAGTACCATAGGTTAATCAAAACAAAATTTAACATTGCATAGAAATAATCTACAGTACACTTTGAAGTGAACTGGGCTGATGATTTAGTATCTCACTGAAATATTTTTAAACTGACTTAAAAATCATTTAATCCTATCAGACAACCCAGCAGTTTTTGAGGTTTACCATGTTCTCTTTTTGCCCCAAGGCATATCCACATTAATTAATGCTCTAAATCTTCTGTCACCTCCAACACACACACACAGACACACAAACATACCAGAAACCCTCCCAACTCACAAATACTCTTAATCTAATTTGTTCTTACTCATTCTACAGGCCTACCTCCCTAAGATATAATTTCTATTTTTATCCCCAAATATATGTTAGGTATTTTTCTAGCATACTATATTTCCTCCTTTAGCACTCATAATATTATTGCTAATTAACTATTATATAGCAGTTCTCCATTTATTTGTAATTCCCACTAAAATGTGGGATAACAAGATTGACATTTATTTCAAATACATTGAAATACATTCAGTATCTATAACCGCAACTGGCATCTCTTCAATAATAAATGCTTGTTAAATTAATGAATAGATGAATGAAATAAAATATATAAATACTTACTTTGTATGCAACAATTCCTACTCAGAGCACATATATGATTTAACTCAGACCAGACAGTTATGCTTAGTGGTAAAGAACCCACCTGCCAATGCAGGAGACATAAGAGATGCGGGTTTGATCCCTGGGTTGGGAAGATCGCCTGGAGGAGGGAATGGCGACCCACTCCAGTATTCTTGCCTGGGAAATCCCATGGACAGAGGATGCTGGTAGGCTACAGTCCACAGGGTTGCAAAGAGCCAGACATACCTAAAGCAACTTAGCACACACTCATGCAGGCAGTTATGTACTTAAAACAAATAATACTTCAAGGTTAAAGGGATTTGGGGATCTAGATCCTTAGAGAGGAAACTAGAGAGCGGTGGGTGCTGATATCAGTGGAAATGGAAAAAAAAAAAAAGGTAAAACAGAGACTGTAAAGGTTTTATACTATTTTTCACATAGCTGTTTGGTGCTTCCTTCTTTAAGAAACACCCTATTTTCACCACATGTCTAGCATGGAAATCCCTCAGCTCCCCAAAAAAGAACATTAAGGTATTTAATTATTTTTCTCTGTGTAGGTGAGATAACATGGTAACGACTATTAAATACCTGATAATTTGTAAGGATTATGGTGTGAAACACTGTCTTGCCTAGTTCCCAATGCTTCCCTGACCCAGTTACAAGTGGTATTATTTATTTCATCATACTTCCCCTTCCTCAAAAGGGTCATTGCTTTAAGTTAAAATCGGTAAGGAAAAAGAGCACAGCCCCAACACCCCAGTTTGGATAGCCATATGCTTGCTTCTTATCAGAATCAATGTTCCACCTTTAAAGACAGGAACATAGAGTTTCAAATAACAGTTCTGATATCCAATGTGGTTTTGCATTTAACTGATCACCCCAACTCTAGTGGTGAGACACAGGCCACTGTCAGATACCTAGTACTTTTCAGGACATTGTCCAGACTAGTCTCCCTGGGCTTTATCGGAGGGTTTTATCAGGCCTCCACATGATAAGAGTTGCTACTATTTGCCAAGTTGGAATTTTTGTAAAATTCCTTAATTTTCTGTTGTTAATCCATCAAATACAAACACATGAAAACTTATCTTACTCTACAAGAAGAAATGATTGTTGGACTGAAAAGTACTAGGAGATAGAGGACTGGGGGCAGCGGGGCTGTCTTTAGTTCACTTAACTCTATCAAAACCAGGCTACTTGGTGCTTTTAACACCCGAGGAAAAAGGAATCTATGCACAGCACTAAACTCCCTGCTGGCCGTTTTCTTGGTGTATTCGGAGCCAGAATTTAGACAGAAGTAACTTACTTTCCCTAAAATATTTTGTTGTTGTTGTTAGAATATATATGATAATATATATTCTGTTGAGGATGTACAGGCATAATTTTTAGAAAATTTATAAAAAATAAAGTGAAAACATTTTAAAGAGAAATAATAACTCTGTAGTTCCAAAATTAACCTTAAAAACATTTCGAGTAATCTCTAGAATTAGTTCAGAGTGCCGTCCTACTAAACAGTATTATAATGGAATTTCTCAATATTTAAAAATATTGATTTTTCATCAGCAAAGTCATTTTCTAAGTTGCCAAAAAGGCTAAAATATAATTTAGGCCTTAAAAAAAAACAACAACAAACTGTAACACTACACTAAACTGCAACAACAAAAAGGGAGGTATGATAAAAACGCTTTATTTTATGAGGAATTTTATAAATAAAACAGAAAATTGTTTAGCCAGTCAACTTCTTATAAACATTTTAGGTATTGCAAATGATCTTTTCTTATAAGGTTTTATGACCATAGTAGTTAGCAAGAGGGCTATTCCATGATGTTCTGTTAACATAGATGGAGAATGAGCAATGAGTTGGACAGGCTGTGCAGGTTCAGAGTTCTGAGCCCTGAACTCAACTTCAGTGGAAAACTCCTCTCATTTACTTCAGCGCCTTTTCTCCAAACCAGCACTTCCGCCCATGTGCTTATTCTCCAGCCCTCTGGGAAGTCACCTTTCATCAAAAGAAGTGTGCTAATCTTCAGCAGTTTCACTGCCATTGGCACCTCTAGCCCCTTCTCTGCTGCTTCCATCTGAGTATACAAGAAAAAAAGCTTTCAGGATTCTCAACAATACAAAAAAGAAAAAAAAAAATCTCTTTACTGTCCTGGCAGATGAAAGACCTTAGTCTCAAAACTCAGTTGCATAGACCTCAGTAATAATAAAATGTGTGAATCCAAGAAAGATATCCTCTAACTTTTATTTTTTCAGAAACATACTGTAAATGTGTTACCTACTTTTTTTCTGTAAGCATTCAAAGGCTACAACATTCTTTTATAACAACTTTATTGTCAAAATTTTCCAACATCTATTGTGCAAAACCATCCCGAATACTATGAAAGTGTAATACTCAGTGTTGTTCTTCATACATGAGTGTGTAACCAAATAATACATATAAGAAAATATATAACCAAATAATAAGAAAATCTTATGAAGTTGGAAGAGTTTAGGGAAGTGATAAATATGGATGATGTCCCACTCCATATTCTATTAATTAAAAAAAATAGGAATAAGTTCCAAACATGCAATGCAGCCCAATAAGGATTCAAGAGCTTGACTTTATTAAGACTACAGATGTTATATAACTGATTTCTCATCTTACCTTTTCTATCTGAAGTTCCATTTAGCAAAAATTTGAAGGAAACTACCCATATTTCTGGATATTTATCCCTAAAAGAATTCCTTGATTACAAATCTATCAGATGTTGCCAGGGAATTCCCTGGTGGTCCAGTGGTTGGAACTCTATGCTTCCACTGGCTGAGGATGGAAGCTCAAGCCCTGATCAGGGAAACTAAGATCCTGCAGGCTGTGTGATGTGGTCAAACACATTTTAAAAAGCCCCCTGAATCTATCAGATGTCACTAACCAGAGAAAGGAAGAACATGGGCAGCTGCAGCATTTGTTCCTCTCAGGGAGATAAATAACCACACTCAAAACTGAAATCCATTCCTGCCAAACATTTCTGTTTGGAATATTCATGGTATGGACCTTCCATCAGGGTTTCTCAACATTAGCAATGTCAAACTCTGGGGCCAGCGCTTTCTTCACTGTGGAAAACTAGTATAACTCTAGCCTCCCACACACTAGAGGGCAGTAGACTTGCTTTTCTTTTCCTCCACACCCCTCTTTCCTGCATCCAAGTTTCCACAACCCAACCTGTCTCCAGGCATTGTCAAACGTTCCTGAGGGGCAAAACGGTCCTTGGGCAAGAACCAGTGAATTATTTGGGTTTCATTAATGAAGAGTTATGAACTCAGTCTTTCATTCTTTCCAATTCATTTTTCTGACCTATATCAGTTTAAAGCTATCATGTATTCTTATCAGGATAGGATATCCAGGTAGGTTGGTCAGTAAAATAACAGTTTCCCCAAGACCTCATTCTGTACTTTTGAGCATAAAATCCTAGAAAGAAACTTTGACAAGATGAAGTTGTACAATTTCATCCAACAAATGATCTCACTTCAACACTCACACTAACTTTACTATTAAGCAAAAACAGGCACATTTTCAAATATTGATTCCAACTAATGTCTGATCCTAACAGGCATGATCTTATCAAGGCCCCACTATAACAGAAGGAGTGTCACAGTTAAACAGAATAGGCTGGGATAAGATCGCAATCTTCTTCACAATGATGTGATGGTATCACAGAAAGGGGATAGTATTCTAAGTAATTATCATTAATAGATCCTGGCAAGGAAAGAGCAGCCCTTACTGGGGTCTAAACAAATTTGGGTGAGATAAACCAAGGTTGCTGAGAATTTAAGGCACCAGGTGTTCTTGGAGTCATTTTTCAAAGTTTAAAATAACTCGATTTTAAGTGAACAGGGAAGTGTAGAATGATTTTAGTAAAATGAACATGCAAGGGGGAAAATGTCCCTTTATTATTGATACAGGTGCATTCATTTGTCTTTCTGCCCATTATATCCATTCTGGTTATTTCTATGCTTTGATCTAATTAGGGTATTTGTAAACAGGTTAGTTCTAGCTACTGAATGAGGTTAAATGCATTAGCTATTTGCAGTCTACCAGACATCAATCTGATAAATTAAGCTCCATCACAAGAAACTGAAAAGGTTTGTTTATATTCTTTAAGTCTTTGGTCCAACTCTAGTATATTCACATGATACTAGGTAAGGCACCTTAATACAAAAATAGCTCAAAAGAGCTTTTTCAAGCTTTAAATTTAAGATTCTTGTACTACATTGATTCATTCATCCATTGGCCCCTATGCCCTAGTACACAAAAGCTCACAATTATCACTTCAATATTTAACTTTTCATTGAAGCAGGGAAGTTCATGCAATCTATAAAAAGTCAGGGTGACTTTTTAACTACTCATTAATGACAGTTTAATAGATGTAATGGGAGATTTTATCTTAGATCTATTATATAAATCCATTGCTGCTTCCTGAAACTGTTATGCTTCTTACATTGAGCTAAATAAATATGTGCATGGAAAAAAGATATTAGTGATCATTAGTCTAAACAATTAATAAAACACAAACAGTTTTGCTAGAAACTTACTATTGAATGGGCTTCCCTGGTGGCTCAGACAAGTAAAGAATCTGCCTGAAATGCAAGAGACCCAGGTTCAATCCCTGGGTTGGGAAAATGCCCTGGAAAAGGGAATGGTTACTCACTCCAGTATTCTTGTCTGGAGAATTCCACAGACAGAGGAGTCTGATGGGCTTTAGTCCCTGGGGTCACAAAGAGTTGAACATGACTAAGTAACTAACACTTATTTACTACTGAATAGGTCATTACTCCCTCTTCTTTTATAAAAGAGAGATAGAAGGTCCTTTTCTAATCACTGTGATGCAACATATAAAGTTAAAACAAATGATATAAGGGGATTAAATTAGTAAATGTGATCAAAAGGATTTTTCTCAGTTATTTTTTCATATATCTTGAGAGCATGATTATGATTATTACAAAAGCAATGTTATTATTCACACTCTGTCCAGACTTCTCTGGGGAGGGGGAAGGGAAAGTCAAACTATATCTTAGTTTGTGTTTCTCTTTTCAAATGGGTGATTAATTACAGGTGCTGAAATCTTTTGGATAATCACTGAGGAGGAATGCATCGCTGAAATCAGCAGTACATAGAGAACTCTAAAAGCTACTAGTTGTTAACATGGTAAAACAAAACAGAACATTCTACACTTGGTATCTTGTCTAAAAATAATGCAGTCATTGACCTTAACCTTATCAAACTGGTCCCATCATCAAGGTCAAATACAACTTCAATAGGACATGAGCATACCATAAGTATTTATGAAACAATTATATCTGTACCTTGTATCTTTCTTTTTTTTAATTATTTTTTTTGCATTTTTCTATAAAAAGCACTCACAAACAAAAATACTTTTTCAGTAAATGATTTTAATTTTGAAATAGAACTGTGAATTTGTCAAAGATTTAAGATAAAAAGTTTATCCACTGTTTAATCTTTTCAGAAGCTCCATTTCTATCTCAATACCATAATAGAAAATACACATGGGCAAATCTCAAAATGTATCAAAAGAGACCAAAAGCTGCAATTGTTACCAGTATATACCCTTATATGTTAGGAGATATTCTTTTACTTTGACCAAAGGAAAAAGAACATATGAGAAGCTATTCAGACAATTTCTGGGCTCTCATTTTTTGGGAGAGACATCACTGATTAATGGATGGATTCTGAGGCATTCACTGGGCTTCCCTGGTGACTCAGTGGTAAAGAATCTGCCTGCAACGCAGGAGACACGGGCTTTAATCCCTGGGTCGGGAAGATCCCCTGGAGATAGAAATGGCAACCTATTCTAATATTCTTACCTGGAAAATCCCATGGACAGAGGAACCTGGCGGGATGCAAGCCGAGATCCATGGGGTCGCAAAAGAGTGGGACATGACTCTTGTTTGGCAACTAAACAGAAACAACAAGCAACTGAGGCATTTTGGGTCTAGAGAACTATTTTATGTCTATGTAGCAGATAAAGGGGACAGAAACAGCACAGGTATGGTGCTAGTTTTCCAGACTTGCAACACTTCACAAGAGTTAGCCATTGGCTTGGTTCACAGAATGGCAGGAATGGCAGGCAGCTAGCTATATTTGAGTTTCTCTGAGAAACCACCACGATGCACCCCGCTAATTCTCTTTCCAGTTTCCATTCTGCAACAATGAATCAAACAAAGAAAGGAAACTATCTGGAAAAAAAATCATTAGTTTATGGAAAGATATATGGAAATACTGATTTTTGTTCCTTCACACACTACAGGGATCTATGCAAAGAGAAAGCAAATGTCACATAGCAAAACCAGGGGCTGACTCTGTTGCCAACAGGCTCATCACTATTTTTCATCTTTGTAACACACACACCCATGATATGCTCTTTTTCTTCAGCCTGCTAATCAGGGCAGTGGTACCTGATAGTGGATGATTGACTAAAGAAATCAAGATTGAAGTTATTCCTTGAGGCACACTGTACCTCAGATCAAAGAGTGCACACGTGGCATCCTGAAAATGCAATCCAACTGCTCTCACCTCTTAACTCCCTGACACGGGACCCAAAGACAATAATCCTTACAAATCAGAGCTACTTTCTGTAAAGAGGAAGCATAGAATTAGAGGGAGAAATTCGGAGATCTGGACTGACTCAGTTAAATAACTTCTTTTTAGACTGACTCAGTTAACGAAATTCTTTTTTAAAAGCTTATGGCTAGTTCTTACTTTCTAACCCAAATATACATTCTAATCTCAATGACAAATTAAGAACAGCCATATTGGATGCTAAATGCTTAAAACCAAGATGATCTTTTTGCAAAAGAATGGATAGAAACTGATCCAGAAATTCTGCTGTATCACAA
Organism: Bubalus kerabau; assembly: GCF_029407905.1. Lineage (NCBI taxonomy): Eukaryota > Metazoa > Chordata > Mammalia > Artiodactyla > Bovidae > Bubalus > Bubalus kerabau. Next base: position 61,295,600 of record NC_073637.1, read on the forward strand.
ATGCAATGAGGTTTATTCCAAGAACTGGACAGAAATACAGGTGCTAAAACATCTTTTAAAAATTCTGTAGAGGAGGAGGAGCCAAGATGGCGGAGGAGTAGGACGGGGAGAACACTTTCTCCCCCACAAATTCATCAAAAGAGCATTTAAACGTCGAGTAAATTCCACAAAACAACTTCTGAATGCCGGCAGAGGACATCAGGCACCCAGAAAAGCAGCCCAACTCTTCGAAAGGAGGTAGGAAAAAATATAAAAGACAAAAAAAGAGACAAAAGAGGGAGGGACGGAGTTCCGTCCCAGGAAGGGAGTCTTAAAAAGAGAGAAGTTTCCAAACACCAGGAAACCCTCTCACTGCCGAATCTGTGCCGAGCTTTGGAAGCACAGAGGGCAACATAAAAGGGAGGGGGAAAAAAAAAAAATAAACAATTAAAAATCGCGGATTGTGAGCCCTACGGTAACTCCCCCAGCGGAGAAGCAGCGCAGACACCTGCACATGGCATTAGCAAGCGGGGGCTGGGCAGGGAAGTGCGGCGCGGGCTGTGTCCCTTAGAGTAAGAATCGGGCCGAATGTCCTGAGCGCTATCTGAGCGAAATAATTTGGGCTAGCAAACCAGACTGTGGGATATCTACCACGCGAAAAGCCAGCCCTAACCTAAGACACCGCCAGGCCCGCGCACAGAACAAAGGACTGAACAGAGATAGCCGGCTGCAGACCTTCCCCCTCCGGTGACAGGCAGCCAGAGCCGGAAGGGGGACATTGCAGCCCCAGAGAGACACTATCTATAAAACTGTAAGCAGGCTTCTTTGCTAACTAAAACTTCTTGGGGGTCTGGACGGTCAACATCTGCCTGAGAAGGTGCGCCGGTTTTACACCCAGATAACCGAGTGGCGGGGAGGCGATAAGTCGCAGCATTGGCGCCCGCCAAACACATCACCTGAGCTGCTCGGATCTGGGAAGAACACAAAACGCAGGCCCAACCGAGTCTGCGCCTCTGAGGACTACCCGAGTGCCTGAACCTGAGCGGCTTGGACCTGGGAGCTCAGCCCCGGGCCGGCCTCTGATTGTTCCCGGCGGAACAACCTAGAGCCCAAGCAGTGTGGGCAGGGAGGCTACACGCGCCGTGAGCGGGGGCAGACCCAGTGTGGCTGAGGCACTGCGAGCGCACGCCAGTGTTATCTGTTTGCAGCATCCCTCCCTCCCTCCCCACAGCGCGGCTGAACAAGTGAGCCTAAATTAAAAAAAAAAAAAAAAAAAATAGTGTCCTCAACCGTCCCCTTTGTGTCAGGGCGGGAACCAGACACTGAAGAGACCAGCAAACAGAAGAAGCTATAACAGAGGGAAACGCCTTGGAAGCTACAGGCCATAGATTAAAACCCTGTGGTTACTACGGATTACATAGGAAGGGGCCTATAGATCTTGAGAAATATAAGTCGGACTAAGGAACTGCCAAAAATGAACTGAACCCACAATACTCACAACAAAACCAGAGAAAGACCTAGATATATTTTTACCATTTTTACGATCAATCTTTCTTTTTTTTATTAAAAAAAAAATTTTTTTTAAGTCCTCTATTGTCCTTTAATTTTCACTTTTATAACTATTACTTTGCAAAAAAAAAAAAAAGACCCTATTTTTTTTTTTTTCTTCTTCAGCAAACTTCATATATATATTTTATAATTTTTTGACCGTGTTTTTTTTTTTTTCTTTTTTCTTTTTCTTCTTTTCTTTAACATTGTATTTTTGAAATTCCAAACCCTACTCTAGATTTTTAATTTTAGCCTTTTGATATATGTTATCAATTTTGTACCTATAGTTTTTTTCATAATTTCTGTGACTTTTTTTTTCCTCTGTTTCTTTCTCTTCTTTTATATAACATCGTATATCTGCAATTCCAAACTCTACTCAAGATTTTTAATTTATGCTTTTTGGTATTTGATATCAATTTTGTACCTGTATTTTCTTTATAATTTTTGCGACATTGTTTTTGTTGGTTTGTTTGTTTTCTCTCTTTATTTTTCTTCTTCTTCTTTTTTTTTTTTTTTTAACGTTGTATTTTTTGAAATTCTAAACTCTACTCTAGATTTTTAATTTTTGCTTTTTGGTATTAGTTATCAATTTTGTACCGGTAGTTTCTTTATTACTTTCACGACCTTGTTTGTTTTTCTTTGTTCGTTTTTTCTCTCTTTCTTTTCCTTCTTCTTTTCATTAACATTGCATACTTGAAATTCCAAACTCTACTCTAGATTTCTAATTTTTGTTTTTATGTATTTGTTACCAATTTTATACCTTTAAGAACCCAATCTTCAGGACCCATTTTTCACTAGTGTACGAGATTACTGGCTTGACTGCTCTCTCTCCCTTTGGACTCTCCATTTTCTCCACCAGGTCACCTGTATCTCCTCCCTAACCCCTCTCTACTCTACCCAACTCTGTGAATTTCTGTGTGTTCCAGACGGTGGAGAACACTTAAGGAACTGATTACTGGCTGGATCTGTCTCCCTCCTTTTCATTTCCCCCTTTTATACTTCTGGCCACCTCTGTCTCCTGCCTCCTTCTTCTCTTCCCTGTATAACTCCGTGAACATCTCTGAGCGGTCCAGTTGTGGAGTGCACATAAGGAAGTGACTACTGGCTAGCCCACTCTCTCCACTGTTGATTCCACCTCATCTCATTTGGGTCACCTCTAACTCCCTCCTCCCTCTTCTCTTCATGTAACGCTGTGAACCTCTCTGAGTGACCCTCACAGTAGAGAAACTTTTCATCTTTAACGTAGATGTTTTATCAGTGGTGCTGTATAGAAGGAGAAGTTTTGAAACTACTGTAAAATTAAGACCGATAACTGGAAGTAGGAGGCTTAAGTCCAAACCCTGACTCCAGGGAACTCCTGACTCCAAGGAACATTAATTGACAGGAGCTCATCAAACGCCTCCATACCGACACTGAAACCAAGCACCACACAAGGGCCAACAAGTTCCAGGGAAAGACATAACAAACAAATTCTCCAGCAACAAAGGAACACAGCCCTGAACTTCAAGATACAGGCTGCCCAAAGTCACCCCAAAACCATAGACATCTCATAACTCATTACTGGACATTTCATTACACTCCAGAGAGAAGAAATACAGCTCCATCCACCAGAACATCGACACAAGCTTCCCTAACCAGGAAACCTTGACAAGCCACCTGTACAAACCCACACACAGCGAGGAAACGCCACAATAAAGAGAACTCCACAAACTGCCAGAATACAGAAAGGACACCCCAAACTCAGCAATTTAAACAAGATGAAGAGACAGAGGAATACCCAGCAGATAAAGGAACAGGATAAATGCCCACCAAACCAAACAAAAGAGGAAGAGATAGGGAATCTACCTGATAAAGAATTCCGAATAATGATAGTGAAATTGATCCAAAATCTTGAAATTAAAATGGAATCACAGATAAATAGCCTGGAGGCAAGGATTGAGAAGATGCAAGAAAGGTTTAACAAGGACTTAGAAGAAATAAAAAAGAGTCAATATATAATGAATAATGCAATAAGTGAAATTAAAAACACTCTGGAGGCAACAAACAGTAGAATAACAGAGGCAGAAGATAGGATTAGTGAATTAGAAGATAGAATGGTAGAAATAAATGAATCAGAGAGGATAAAAGAAAAACGAATTAAAAGAAATGAGGACAATCTCAGAGACCTCCAGGACAATATTAAACGCTACAACATTCGAATCATAGGGATCCCAGAAGAAGAAGACAAAAAGAAAGACCATGAGAAAATACTTGAGGAGATAATAGTTGAAAACTTCCCTAAAATGGGGAAGGAAATAATCACCCAAGTCCAAGAAACCCAGAGAGTCCCAAACAGGATAAACCCAAGGCGAAACACCCCAAGACACATATTAATCAAATTAACAAAGATCAAACACAAAGAACAAATATTAAAAGCAGCAAGGGAAAAACAACAAATAACACACAAGGGGATTCCCATAAGGATAACAGCTGATCTTTCAATAGAAACTCTTCAAGCCAGGAGGGAATGGCAAGACATACTTAAAGTGATGAAAGAAAATAACCTACAGCCCAGATTATTGTACCCAGCAAGGATCTCATTCAAGTATGAAGGAGAAATCAAAAGCTTTTCAGACAAGCAAAAGCTGAGAGAATTCTGCACCACCAAACCAGCTCTCCAACAAATATTAAAGGATATTCTCTAGACAGGAAACACAAAAATTGTGTATAAATTCGAACCCAAAACAATAAAGTAAATGGCAACGGGGTCATACTTATCAGTAATTACCTTAAACGTAAATGGGTTGAATGCCCCAACCAAAAGACAAGACTGGCTGAATGGATACAAAAACAAGACCCCTGCATATGTTGTCTACAAGAGACCCACCTCAAAACAGGGGACACATACAGACTGAAAGTGAAGGGCTGGAAAAAGATTTTCCATGCGAATAGGGACCAAAAGAAAGCAGGAGTAGCAATACTCATATCAGATAAAATAGACTTTAAAACAAAGGCTGTGAAAAGAGACAAAGATGGTCACTACATAATGATCAAAGGATCAATCCAAGAAGAAGATATAACAATTATAAATATATATGCACCCAACACGGGAGCACCGCAGTATGTAAGACAAATGCTAACAAGTATGAAAGAAGAAATTAACAATAACACAATAATAGTGGGAGACTTTAATACCCTACTCACAGCTATGGATAGATCAACTAAACAGAAAATTAACAAGGAAACACAAACTTTAAACGATACAATAGACCAGTTAGACCTAATTGATATCTATAGGACATTTCATCCCAAAACAATGAATTTCACCTTCTTCTCAAGCGCACATGGAACCTTCTCCAGGATAGATCACATCCTGGGCCATAAAGCTAGCCTTGGTAAATTCAAAAAAATAGAAATCATTCCAAGCATCTTTTCTGACCACAATGCAGTAAGACTAGATCTCAATTACAGGAGAAAAACTATTAAAAAATCCAACATATGGAGGCTGAACAACACACTGCTGAATAACCAACAATCACAGAAGAAATCAAAAAAGAAATCAAAATTTGCATAGAAACGAATGAAAATGAAAACACAACAACCCAAAACCTGTGGGACACGGTAAAAGCAGTCCTAAGGGGAAAGTTCATAGCAATACAGGCACACCTCAAGAAACAAGAAAAAAGTCAAATAAATAACCTAACTCTACACCTAAAGCAACTAGAAAAGGAAGAAATGAAGAACCCCAGGGTTAGTAGAAGGAAAGAAATCTTAAAAATTAGAGCAGAAATAAATGCAAAAGAAACAAAAGAGACCATAGCAAAAATCAACAAAGCCAAAAGCTGGTTCTTTGAAAGGATAAATAAAATTGACAAACCATTAGCCAGACTCATCCAGAAACAAAGGGAGAAAAATCAAATCAATAAAATTAGAAATGAAAATGGAGAGATCACAACAGACAACACAGAAATACAAAGGATCATAAGAGACTACTATCAACAATTATATGCCAATAAAATGGACAACGAGGAAGAAATGGACAAATTCTTAGAAAAGTACAACTTTCCAAAACTCGATCAGGAAGAAATAGAAAATCTTAACAGACCCATCACAAGCACGGAAATTGAAACTGTAATCAAAAATCTTCCAGCAAACAAAAGCCCAGGTCCAGACGGCTTCACAGCTGAATTCTACCAAAAATTTAGAGAAGAGCTAACACCTATCCTGCTCAAACTCTTCCAGAAAATTGCAGAGGATGGTAAACTTCCAAACTCATTCTATGAGGCCACCATCACCCTAATACCAAAACCTGACAAAGATCCCACAAAAAAAGAAAACTACAGGCCAATATCACTGATCAACATAGACGCAAAAATCCTTAACAAAATTCTAGCAATCAGAATACAACAACACATTAAAAAGATCATACACCATGACCAAGTGGGCTTTATCCCAGGGATGCAAGGATTCTTCAATATCCGCAAATCAATCAATGTAATACACCACATTAACAAATTGAAAAACAAAAACCATATGATTATCTCAATAGATGCAGAGAAAGCCTTTGACAAAATTCAACATCCATTTATGATAAAAACTCTCCAGAAAGCAGGAATAGAAGGAACATACCTCAACATAATCAAAGCTATATATGACAAACCCACAACAAACATTATCCTCAATGGTGAAAAAATGAAAGCATTTCCTCTAAAGTCAGGAACAAGACAAGGGTGCCCACTTTCACCATTACTATTCAACATAGTTTTGGAAGTTTTGGCCACAGCAATCAGAACAGAAAAAGAAATAAAAGGAATCCAAATTGGAAAAGAAGAAGTAAAGCTCTCACTGTTTGCAGATGACATGATCCTCTACATAGAAAACCCTAAAGACTCCACCAGAAAATTACTAGAACTAATCAATGACTATAGTAATGTTGCAGGATATAAAATCAACACACAGAAATTCCTTGCATTCCTATACACTAATAATGAGAAAACAGAAAGAGAAATTAAGGAAACAATTCCATTCACCATTGCAACGGAAAGAATAAAATACTTAGGAATATATCTACCTAAAGAATCTAAAGACCTATATATAGAAAACTATAAAACACTGGTGAAAGAAATCAAAGAGGACACTAACAGATGGAGAAATATACCATGTTCATGGATTGGAAGAATCAATGTAGTGAAAATGAGTATACTACCCAAAGCAATCTATAGATTCAATGCAATCCCTATCAAGCTACCAACAGCATTCTTCACAGAGCTAGAACAAATAATTTCACAATTTGTATGGAAAAACAAAAAACCTCGAATAGCCAAAGCGATCTTGAGAAAGAAGAATGGAACTGGAGGAATCAACCTACCTGACTTCAGGCTCTACTACAAAGCCACAGTTATCAAGACAGTATGGTACTGGCACAAAGACAGAAATATAGATCAATGGAACAAAATAGAAAGCCCAGAGATAAATCCATGCACATATGGACACCTTATCTTCGACAAAGGAGGCAAGAATATACAATGGATTAAAGACAATCTCTTTAACAAGTGGTGCTGGGAACTCTGGTCAACCACTTGTAAAAGAATGAAACTAGAACACTTTCTAACACCATACACAAAAATAAACTCAAAATGGATTAAAGATCTAAACGTAAGACCAGAAACTATAAAACTCCTAGAGGAGAACATAGGCAAAACACTCTCTGACATACATCACAGCAGGATCCTCTATGACCCACCTCCCAGAATATTGGAAATAAAAGCAAAAATAAACAAATGGGACCTAATTAACCTTAAAAGCTTCTGCACATCAAAGGAAACTATTAGCAAGGTGAAAAGACAGCCTTCAGAATGGGAGAAGATAATAGCAAATGAAGCAACTGACAAACAACTAATCTCGAGGATATACAAGCAACTCCTACAGCTCAACTCCAGAAAAATAAATGACCCAATCAAAAAATGGGCCAAAGAACTAAATAGACATTTCTCCAAAGAAGACATACAGATGGCTAACAAACACATGAAAAGATGCTCAACATCACTCATTATCAGAGAAATGCAAATCAAAACCACTATGAGGTACCATTTCACACCAGTCAGAATGGCTGCGATCCAAAAGTCTACAAGTAATAAATGCTGGAGAGGGTGTGGAGAAAAGGGAACCCTCTTACACTGTTGGTGGGAATGCAAACTAGTACAGCCACTATGGAGAACAGTGTGGAGATTCCTTAAAAAACTGGAAATAGACATGCCTTATGATCCAGCAATCCCACTGCTGGGCATACACACTGAGGAAACCAGAAGGGAAAGAGACACGAGTACCCCAATGTTCATCGCAGCACTGTTTATAATAGCCAGGACATGGAAGCAACCTAGATGTCCATCAGCAGATGAATGGATAAGAAAGCAGTGGTACATATACACAATGGAGTATTATTCAGCCATTAAAAAGAATACATTTGAATCAGTTCTAATGAGGTGGATGAAACTGGAGCCTATTATACAGAGTGAAGTAAGCCAGAAAGAAAAACACCAATACAGTATACTAACGCATATATATGGAATTTAGAAAGATGGTAACAATAACCCTGTGTACGAGACAGCAAAAGAGACACTGATGTATAGAACAGTCTTATGGACTCTGTGGGAGAGGGAGAAGGTGGGAAGATTTGGGAGAATGGCATTGAAACATGTAAAATATCATGTATGAAATGAGTTGCCAGTCCAGGTTCGATGCACGATACTGGATGCTTGGGGCTGGTGCACTGGGACGACCCAGAGGGATGGAATGGGGAGGGAGGAGGGAGGAGGGTTTAGGATGGGGAACACATGTGTACCTGTGGCAGATTCATTTTGATATTTGGCAAATCTAATACAGTTATGTTAAGTTTAAAAATAAAATTAAAAAAAAAAAGAAAACTAAAAAAAAAAAAAAAAAAAAAAAAATTCTGTAGCACCTTTGGAGAAGGCAATGGCACCCACTCCAGTACTCTTGCCTGGAAAATCCCATGGATGGAGGAGCCTGGTGGGCTGCAGTCCATGGGGTCGCACAGAGTCGGACACGACTGAGTGACTTCACTTTCACTTTTCACTTTCATGCATTGGAGAAGGAAATGGCAACCCATTCCAGTGTTCTTGCCTAGAGAATCCCAGGGACGGGGAAGCCTAGTGGGCTGCTGTCTATGGGGTTGCACAGAGTCGGACACGACTGAAGTGACTTAGCAAGTAGCACCTTTAATTACACTGTTATTAAAAAAATACTTCTTTAGCTATTTCAGAAATCATATCTCATTAAATGATAGTTAATAGAAATATTATAAAGACTTGCCTACTATCTCATAAATAAGAGTACATAGAATAATAACAAAGTTCATCCTGGTATAGGATCAGATTTTTAATGGCACAAAGAGCATTATAAATATCAATGGAACTATAAAAATGTAATTAATGCCTGTGGAGTTATGAAGTTACCTCTTTTTAAAATAAGTTTTCTAGCATATTCAGTTACATTCAATAGACAGCATTCTTCTTAAAGTATAATAAAGAAACTCAAGTGCTAACTTGAACCACTCTAGCGAACATTCAGTCACTTTACTGGGAAATCTGCTTTACACCTACATACCTCAATGATGAAAGCATTTCCATGTTATCAATAGAGCATTAAAATTAATATCCAGGTGTAACGCTGATGGAATCCAAGACTTACCATGTTGAGGTTAATTTTTTTTTAAAATTTTAATTCTGTTATTTCACAAATAGTCAATATAGATTAGATAGATTTGAGATGAGACACATCTCCAAAACAGAGGCAAATTACTGAGAAATTAAGTTCTATAAACATTATGAATACTTTGTATTATTTGACATTAAAAAATATTCAGGACATTAAAAAATACTCTCCTGCCTTTCAGGAGAAACTATGGTAAAACAATACAGCAGAATAAGATAAGTGAAAGCTTGATTGCTGTAACTGACCACCTTAAATGGGCTTTACTTCTTATTCCTACTGATTTCCCTTTTTTTCAGTTTTAAGATAACTAACTACATATGAACTGAGGAAAGACAGTTGGAGAACTATTGAGAAGATGCAACTCAAATAGGAGGCCGTGCATTCCTTTGAATGCTGTCAAACAAGCTAAAAGGAGATGACTTGCTTCTCTTTTCAAAACCTCAGTGCCTATAGTGATATAAAAACAACAGAAGATTGAGTACCCTTTTCTTTCTACAATGTAAGTGCTATATAAAATTTGCAGCAAATATTAGCAATACTTTATAACAAAATGCCACCAAACCACTCATTTCTTAAGTTTAAAGATAAATGCTGAAAACTGAACATACTATTCAGTATCCCTAAATCAATTAAACTGTTTGAATCATGAATAATCACAAAATACTTATTATATCATCTTAATGAAGGTTATGGACAGTTCTCAATAATTCAAATGCATAGAGAATAGAGAGTAAGGGGAAATGAAAACTCACAGAAAATCAAACAATATAAAAGGGTACTTTGCATTTTATATTTGTATATTTTTTCATTTCTCACATTTTCTTTTTCTTTTCTTACTATATTTGCCACTAACAAACATTAACATTTCTATAAGGCTCTAGGTGATCAAGAATTAAAACACCTTTTTTATCATCCAAAGTTATACATCAAAATGTTCTATATTTATTCTAAGTTACCTACTAGAATACTTAAAATATCACTATGATAATTTGTCAATTATGTGCTTTGCCATAAGATAAAATAATGAAATTACGAAGAAAAATGAGAAACATTATCAATATTTACAATGTTGTCCAATCTATGACAGAATAAAGCACTAAGTTTTTGTAACTTGTTCAAAAACAGAGGTGTGCTTTATTTCATGATGCTATTTTATTTAGGAAATAAACACATCACTTGAGTTAAACAAAATAAAAATGAAAATACCAATCTTACTTGTGTCGTGTGTGTGTATAAACTTATGTGTGTGCATGGCTGTATGTGAATATGGTTTTTGTGCATTAGGTTTGCTTAAAGTAATATATAAAGGGTACATAAAGGGTAAAGATAGAATTCAGTTATATTTAAATATTCATATAAGGACTAATTATGCTTGGTGAAAATTTAGTTTTTGTACCCTCACTTTTTAGTAGAGTTCCTGACTTGCAGCACATACTTAATTGAGCCAAGCTTTCTTCAAGATGTCCTGCACAATACATCTAACATCAGAGAAAGAGATTTTAGGCATTCAGTTGCTAGTAGTTAACAGCAAGGGAAGACTGTTAAATTAGTTATGAAATAATAAAAATAAGTACTCCACTTGCAAGTCCCTTGGACTGCAAGGAGATCCAACCAGTCCATCCTAAAGGAGACCAGTCCTGGGTGTTCACTGGAAGGACTAATGCTGAGGCTGAAACTCCAATACTTTGACCACCTCATACAAAGAGCTGACTCACTGGAAAAGACCCTGATGCTGGGAGGGATTGGGGGCAAGAGGAGAAGGGGACAACAGAGGATGAGATGGCTGGATGGCATCACCGACTTGATGCACATGAGTTTGGGTGAACTCTGGGAGTTGGTGATGGACAGGGAGGCCTGGCATGCTGCAATTCATGGGGCCGCAAAGAGTCGGACACGACTGAGCGACTGAACTGAACTGAACTAACTCTCTTATGTAAAAAAGATAAAATAACTGTAAAAAAGATAAAAATAACACACCACTTGGAAGACACACAATTTGGTGGGGGATTAATTAGAGTGATAAGTTAAAATGGGTCTGTCTCCACTCTTGTATCCAGCCCCTTAGGTCACCAAAGCCCCCAAATTTCTATTGTGCCCATTCCAGCAAGTGTATTTTATGATTAATTTCAAATACAAATAGGTGGCCTTATAAGAAAAATCTGAAAGCTCTTTACGAATGCAAAGTAAGACTGAAAAAAGTGCGAGTCCCTCAGTCACATCTGACTCTCTGCAATCCCATGCACCGTATAGCTCAGTAAATTCTTCTGTCCATGGAATTCTCCAAGCAAGAATGCTGGAGCGGGTTGCCATTCTCTTCTCCAGGGGATCTTCCCAACCCAAGGTTTGAACCAGAAGCTGCATTGCAGGCAGATTCTTCGCCATCTGAGCCACTCCAAATATACCTATCCTTCTGGGATTTCTTTTTTTAGGAAGAAAAAGTTGAAATGACATTGGTCAATATCTCACTTTCCTTCTAGTTTATCTATCCTCATACTTACATACAAATATTATTTTAAACAGAATTTAACAGCCTGAGTTAAACAACAAAACAAAGAGATTAAAGATGAATGGGAGTGTGTCTATCAGCCAGGGCTCAGTAGAGGGAATACACTTACTCTAGGCAACTGAGCCTGCCTTACTGAGCATCCTACCATCCTGGGTATGTGAGGTCACTGCCTATCATTCATCCCTTTGACAACCACTTTGTTGTGGACTCTTTATGCCTGTATGTTTGTTTATAAACCTGCCAGAGTAACCGTGGAGTGAATGAAAGAAAACCCTAGTAGTATCTGTTAGTTTAAAGATACTTAAAGATTACAGCTGGTTACAGGATGACAACTTTTCCGGCCCCCATTCACTAATTGCTCTCTGTTTTCATTTTACTGCGGTATGCTATAAAATACTGCTTCTATTTTACTGGCACTTCAGTTGTCTTTATTTTTTTTCCCCTTTATGTGTAAGAATGACGTTATTTTCGCTAGGACTATCAGCTCAGTTTCTAAAACTCACTGGAATTCTCTTAGCTATACGAATTTTTAGGAAACATTTAATTTTTTTTTTAATTCAGAGCAAAAATAGCACATTTATCCCCTTTCAAAAATCTCAATAAATAACAAAGGTACATTAGGCTCCAAAACAGCTTAACTGAACCATATGTGAATCCAAAGGCCTGCCAAAATAGAATCAGCATTATAAAAGGTAGTTTCATATTTCATCCAGCCACAAAATAGGAACCTACAGTATACAATGCACTGACCACTTGCACAGAGCTCACAATGACAATAGCATGGAAACGCATTGTCAACAGATAAGTGACCTCCACATACACTCGGGCAGTTTCTTAAGTTTTTTGTGTTTTTTTCTTTCCTCTGTGTGTGTGTGTGTGTGTGTGTGTGTGTGTTTTAACCTGGATTGGCTAATCACAGATTATGGGAACAAAAAACTTAAAACAGCATCTTGAACCTCAGTTCCTCTGACAGTTTCAGAATTTTACCATGGAAATATTTCATTAGAAAATCTTCAAGAAGCTGCAGAAGGTTTGGCACCGAACCCTTAGGATCCCATTAAGGGCCTCTGCTGTAGTCCCTAGCTCGTCTAGTCCAAAACGGCACTCTCTACTCTCACAAATTCTCTCCAAAGCCATCTGAATCCTCTTTTCCTTATCAGGATGATACAGACTCGCATCATCCTTGGAGCCTTCTGACAGGGGCGACAGCCGCTGGGGTGGGGGGATGCTACAACTGTTCATTGTTTCCTTTCACAAAACACTGCCACAGGGCTCAGATTAACACCAAAAAATAGATGGCTGCAACTGAAGAGAAACATTTTTCAGAATGCCTCCACTTGATTAATGAAGTAATGGAGCGGACCAGGGGTTGACTTTTGTCACGCACTCTTCTTCCCTCAACTTTCTTCTGGAGAATCAGCAATGATCGGAACGCTTCTGCCAACATCCACTTGCTCTGAAGAGTCATATTCACAAAGTTGGAAGGAAGGCCACGATTATTAGAACTGCCTATATTTCCTGCTGGAAATATTCAGGTAAAGGATAAATTCTTTTCACCACCTCTGAACTACTGAAGGCAAATGCTATCTCTCTGCCCAGCTCCCCAAAACCCCTGTCCCCAGAGTTGATACTTTATTTGACATGTACTTGGTAGCTCATTTGTAAAGAATCCACCTGCAATGCAGGAGACCCCGGTTCAATTCCTGGGTCGGGAAGATCCACTGGAGAAGGGATAGACTACCCACTCCAGGATTCTTGTGCTTCTCTGGTGGCTCAGCTGGTAAAGAATCTGCCTGCAATGAGGGAGACCTGGGTTCAATCCCTGGGTTGAGAAGATGCCCTAAAGAAGGGAAAGGCTACTCCAGTATTCTGGCCTGGAGAATTCCTTGGACTGTATAGTCCATGGGGTTGCAGAAAGTCAAACATGACTGAGTGATGGTCACTTTCACTTTGGACCCTGATGCTTATCTCAGATGCACATGAGGCTGTCACTGGGCCCCTTCCACAGAATAACATTCTACACGTGCCTGCAATGACTTTAAAACGCAAGGTGGTAATAATGACATATCCAGGATTAGCATCAGAGCCCAAGGGACTTGTGCTGCCCCTGTCCATGCGATAATGCTTGCATACAGGGTGCTGTGCTGTGCTGTGCCTAGTTGCTCAGTCATGTCTGACTCGATGACGCCATGAGAAACAAATGGTATGTGCTTGACTTCTCAATAAAAGCTAAAACCTAAGGCCCATGAACTGCCTTTGCTCTTCCAAATTTTGTCCCCATTCTTTCTTATTTTACGGTGCATCGCTGTCTGCCTTGTGATGTGCCTTATTCACTCTATTCTGTACCAAGCTCTAAAATGCCATAAGTAACGAAAGAATTGAGTTAGCGTTTTAAAATACAAACTGAACTCAAAAGTGAATCAGACAGGATAAATTACTTTTCCAATTGTCTGAAATGCCCAATCACACACCTGAGAAAAGCTTTCTGAAGAAATACTCCTTACAAAAAGAAAACACAAAGGAGCCAGGATAATTCAAAAAGCAGTTTGACCACTTAACCTTTCTTTCTCTTCCTAAAAACATGTTTTTTCTCTTGTTTCTGTGGTGATTGTCTCCTTAGATGATAAATACTCTAAGTACATACCTTGTACTTCTCTAGGCTAGGAGTTCTCAGAATACTGATGCTAGCTAATCAATAAGTATGTGTATGTTTGTGTGTATATAAATACATGTGTGCACATGTGTATGAGGATGTATATGTACAATGACAGCCAAGAGTGCTTTTTAAAATATGTTCAGAGAGGGGGACAGAAGAGAAGAGGCTGGAAGCAGTTTGGCAAATTAAGGGAATGAGTAATCTACTTTCTATTCACAGGCATAATAAAAAGTAATCTAGATTGTATAACAATCTGTATATTTTTCAAAGTGACTAAATGCATATAATTTTATATAATTTTACAACCGTAAGATGTAGGGCTGGTATTATAACCCCCATTTTATAAATGAGGAACCTGAGAGCAGGTGTGATTACCCAAGACAGCACTTTGGGTAATAACCGTTGGGACTAGAATCAGACTACTCTGACCACATCATGGGCTCTTTCCCATGCTTTCCCCCCATTTCTGATCTTTACAAAGTGTTAGTGTATGTTTCTCAAAATTACTGAAGGAGAAATTCTCAGCCAACAGCCCGCCTCTGGCTCCTATTTCCCATTAGATTTTACATAACTGTTCCATATATTTTCATTCATATTTCTCTGTCCTCATATTAATGATCAATTTCCAAACAAATTAATCAAGAATTTATTCATGACTTTCTATATGGAGCAGCTTATCTACCTTCAAAAATGAGAATAAAATATATCTCATTTTTACGTGTATCTTTTACTTACAGTTAAACCTTGATTTTTGGTTATGATGTTTTATAATATATGAGTTAGTCTTTTCTATTTAAATTAATTGGATTTTCGTTTGTGACGTCTCCCAGTGCTACCATTATTTTAAAAATCCTTCCTTATTCAGAGGCGAGGTAACTATTTATGTACATTATCTTAGCGGTAAACAGCCTCTGAGATGGCCCCCAGTGATCACAGCCTTTGGTTTTAAGTCCATGTACAATGCCTTTCCCTTCAGAGTGGGCTAGACCTGCTGATTCAATTTTAATAAAATGAATTCAGCAAAAGTGATGGGATACCTACTTCCAAGACTAGTTTATGAAAACACTATGATTTCTGTCCTGGGCTCCTTGTCTTGCTCTCTCATTTGCTTGCTCAGAGAGGAGCCAGTTGCCATGCTATGAGCTTTTCTTTGGAGAAGCCAAGGAGGCAAGGTACTGAGTCAACAACCATGCAATGACCTTTCAAGCAGGTCTTCCTTTAGTTGAGACTTCAGATGACACCATAGCCCTGGCTGTCACTTTTTGAATCTAGCCTTGTATGAGACACCATACCAAAGACACACAGATAAGCAGTGCTCATATTTCTGACCCTGAGAAAACCACAAGACTAAGGCACATAACCCTACGCTTCATTCTGAGCTCCTGCCCTTTAAAATAGAAAGAGATATAAACCATATAAAACAGCACAAATGATATACAAATTACTAGAATCAAGAAGCCGTAGTTTTGTTGAACTAGGGCAAAGGATTATATTTTTAAAAGTGATATAAAAGCAAATGACTAATACAGAATGACTTTAAATTCAATACTTAAATGTATAAGGAAAAGAGATGCTCATTTCCAAAAGAGAGTTTCTCAAATAAGTTTGCAAGTTTACAAAAACATTCTAGAAATATTATTTTATTTTTCCTTCATAAAAAAATGTAAGAATTATTGCCTATGGACAGCATACAACATCAACACGAGCCTTGTAGGAGTCACTTGGACAGGGTCAGACTCACAAACCTGCCTACATCAGGAAAACCTCTTATGAGACTAAAGACTGACAATGCCAACTGAGAGCTAATGCTAAGATATGGTATTTAATTAGTGGTGTCCTGGGAATATCTATTGATACTTAGTTATAAAATACAGACAGATATTTTGTGAGTCTAATGTGTCCCATTTAAAGGGTTATGCCTATGTAATACTGATGTGTAAGAACAAACAAAAGGAATACAAAATAGCACTTATGTCCATTTATTTAACAGTTATCTCCAAGTTACTGAATATATTAATTATGCCCAGTAAACATCATTTGCTAAATTTTTTTAACACCGGAACAATATATATTATAACTATGTAAATAACAGGGAAATGCTCACACCAAACAATTGTTTTATAAAGAGCTGTGGAATGGCAAGTCTTGAAAAAAGTCAAGGAGAAAGGCTTTAAAAGGCAAGCCAGATATATCAGCAAATAATGATTAAAATTTTGGGTCAACTTTGTAAACTGCTCCTCACAAGTGTGTTCTCATTTTACCTTCTCCTCCAGCCAAAAACATTTTTTCCAACTTTATATTCTATAATTTGTGTTATGGAAACAGCCGAGCTATAGTTTGCAAATCATTCCCTCACCACCCAAGAATGTGATAGACTTTCCTTAGGGAACAGGGATTCTATCCCCTATGGGACCTTAAGCTTGAGAAAATATTTACAAACAGGAACAACTCCATAAAGAGAATCTGGATGCCTAAACCAATAGCCAAACTGCATCTTTCATATCTATGCTCGTGGAAAAGGTTGTGTTACTCATTAGTCTGTTCAACTTTATATACATTGTCTTCTTAGTAGAGCAACTTTAATCATATTAAATGCCATGAAGTAGTTACTCCTTCCAGACATTGGTTATATTAATAGCATATCACAGAGTCATTTTAATAACTCTATGAGAAGACCATTTTCAATAAAATTCTCCTTGGAATTCTAGAAAAAGGGAATAATAAATAATCTTAAACAAACCAAAAAAAGACGCTTTCTGTTTATTCAAACTTGGCCTAAGTATAAGTAAAGAGCTTTAGCCATGTAGCATAACCCAAAGGCAAAATGTGTTTAGATTTCAGGCACAGATCAGTAGGTTAGACCCATAAATAAACCTGTCTATATATGGCAAGAAAATGTGTCTTTGTGTTCCTACCTTTCAAATCCAAGTGCAAACATAAAGAACCTAGAAAGATTTCACCATCAGAAGAAAAAGCAAATTAAAGGTAGATTGAGATTAGCAGACAAACTGCTACACATAAAAGGTGTAATTTTAGGAGGCAGATACAAATTATTAGGAAAGGCCAAATATATGTTTTCATTTCAACATTATTTTCCCACATTACAAAAGAATTCCATCCATATCCAATATCACTATGTCTACATTATAATATAACAAATCCCTTCAGATCGATATATAATTGACCTCGCTCATTTGCTTCGACAGATTTGAATTGTTGAGTAATTCCTTGGTGTTTGGTTTCTTTCTTTCTGACTCAGATTCTACAGGATGCTTTCACTAACTTGGGACTTCATGCCAATCTCTCTTCTCCCTGAGCACTCTCCTCTTCCACAAACAAACAAAAATCTCACAAAAAGTCCTCCTCTGATTCTAGAAACCAAACCAACACACCATTTTCCAAGGCTCTGCTGTACTAAGTGTCTCGCCTCATGTCTTCTTGGAGCAGCTTCGCTGTCCACTCAGTTTCCATTAATTCTCCACATGGCAGATAGAGTATACGAGAAGCCAGGATCTTGGCCTCCCTAAGGGACAAATCTACAATCTCCATCAATAATGAATTTCCCCAACGTCTCCTCGGAGGAACAGGGTACAACTAAAAAGGTTATAAGTCCTCACACTACTCGAACCTAAGGGCATCTGTGAATGAAACTGGCTTAAGCCCAATTAGAGGAATCAGTACATTTGTCTTCTCTTGGAACAACCCTGCTCTTACAGTTCCCATCAATTCAGTATAAATCTGACTGATCTTATCCAAGAAGTTAATAGAAAATTGCTCACAGTGGGCGACTGCCACCTCAGTTTCCAAGCAGAGACAGATGGAATTTCCCAGATGGTTTGTCACTGAAAGTGCAAGGCTGGATGAGACTTCACAGAAAGCATGGTAGAGCAGAATACCTTCTTGGCCCTCACCCAGGTCATAGTGAAGGACTGAAAGTGGATTCTGTTACAAACAAATCATAATTGCCTCAATGGGCTCACCACCTTGTCCTCTTTAACTACTTCAAAGGGGTGCAGATCTTACACTGAAATTAGTCAATATTTATCAAGAAGCTGTCATGGGCATATCTTTCTGTTAGGTAAAACCTGACAAAATAGATATAGTTCTCCTCCTCTACTGCATCTTACATTCAAGTGAGATTAAGAAAAAAATTATAAACAAATAAAACAGGCACAAGATGGCATTAACTGTGGTACTGTATTGCTAAGTTGGGCAGATGAAGAAAAATCTAAGAGGAAACGGAAAAATGGGCATAAAGACTCAAGGAGAACACCAAGGTCTTGAATAAAGAAAGATGTGCATCATTTGCTGATACTGGAGAAAAGTTAAAGGAAAGAATTAATTGACTCACTTTCTAAAGGTTATTTACTGAGCCCTTGCTATAAACCAGACATTGTTCTAGATAAGAAGGATACAAAGATAAATGATAAGTAGCACATAGGTGGTGGCACTAGCGGCAAAGAACCCGCCTCCCAATGCAGGAGACATAAGAAGTGGAGGTTTGATCCCTAGGTTGGGAAGATCCCCTGGAGGAGGGCATGGCAATCCACTCCATTATTCTTGCCTGGAGAATCCCATGGACAGAGGCACCAGGCAGGCTACAGTCCATAGCATTGCACAGAGTCAGACATGACTGAAGTGACTTAGCAGCAGCAGCAGCAGCAGTGTATGGGTGAGATAGACAAGTAAAGAGATATTTGGAATTATACAGTAAATGTTCTAATCCTAGGAAGCCTAAAGATCATAGAAATATCTGAGGAGTTGATATCTATTCCAGACTGGAGGCTTTAGGGAAGGTCCACTTTGGGGTAACCTGAGGCTGAGCCTTGAAGTGAGAAATGGAGTTAGTGTGATAAAGAAGGGCAGGAAGGGGGAGCACAGGGCTTTGTGGATGATAAAACAGCACAGCCAAATGCAAGAGACATGAGAAAAAGAGTATATTCACATTGTAGGTAGCTGAGGTTGACTGAAAGCTACACTGAGAGTGGAAACGAGGTGAGAGCTGAACAGGTGATATCATGAAAGCCCTTTCTCCAGAGTTTGGCTTCTCTTGTGCCCTTGAATGATTTCAGGCACACAAGTAACAAGTTTTGCTATAAGGGCACACTGTGATTTGGGTAAAAAAAAGAAGACAGGAAGGAACACAGAAAGAATAGTTAGAAGAATACTGTGATAATCAAGGAAGAAATGATGGAGGTTTCACCAACAGCAGTGGCAGTAGAAACAGAAAGAAGGGAGTAGACGTGGAGAAAGCAGGAGTTATGGTACTTGCCTCCTGGATGTGAAAAGCAGAGTCTTGGAAGATGTTTGGCTTTGAATGGCTGACAAAAACAAAGCTGTTTGTTATAGGCAATAAAGGAAAGGTGTGTGTGTGTTTGTGCCTACATGTGCGTGCACATACACATTTGACTATGTATGTAAATGGACCCATGAGATGTGAGAGGGGAGAGGTAGAAATGGAAGGAGGGTGACGTGGAATAACTCATAGAATGGACTGCCTGCAGAGGCAGCAAAGGAGAGGCAGAGATTTAGGTTTAAAAGCGACTAAAATTTGGAAGGCAGGGAAAAGGGCACAGAGACAGTAGGTGGAAACAATAATAAACTCTCCTTACGACTGTTGAGTTGGAGAAAGTCAGTGGGAAAGCCTTGTAAAACAGTTGAAACGTGCTATTAGAGAAAGGGTAAAAAGTCAAGGTTAGAGATTTTTTAATTTAAATGTCATTTGTAAATTAGTAGCTGAAGCTTTGCAAGTGGATAAGCTCCCTGAGGCACTGGGAACAGAGGGAGAAGAGAAGAAAGGCCATAGTGTTTTGGGAAACATAGTTAGATTTAAAAGAGCCAAGACCCAGAGAGACATGAGAAGTAGAAAAGTATGGGAGTCCTGAGCCCAGATTAGAATGAATATTAAAAGGAGGATATTATTCACAATGTCAACATCAATGGAAAGAAATATAAGACCCAACAAAAAGTCATGCCTCAGCAACATTATAAATTATATCACTGAGAGGGTGAAGCTGGGAGGGTGTGGGTGGGGTCGGTCAGATTGCTCATGGTGAGGAAATTCAATTAGATCATATTTTTATTTTAAAGAGCATTTGTTGAATATCTATTATTTGCCAGAGGCGGTGATCTAGAATTGAATAATTATGATTTTTAAAAATCTATACTGTCTAGAATCTCAGCAATAATTTGGATATTACGTTCCAATTTATTTCATTATTATATTTTAGAAGCTGTCTTGGCATGGCTTTCCCAGAAGGTTACCTTCAGACTGATTCAAGTCCAAGTAGTTTATTTGGAGGTGACCTCAGAACAGTTTAGTAGAGGTGTGGAGAAATAAGCAGGAAGGAAAGGGAAGCCCATAAAGGCTGTGTTATAAAACTGGCTGGGGCTCAGTTTCACTGGCAAACTAAGAGATCTTGTAAGACACTTTTCATATATCCTAATGGAGAGGCAAGGAAGCAGGGGGGTATTTATCCACCAACTTCTGTCCCTCATTGGTTAAGGATTACTTTTGGAAACATTAATTCTCCAGCATGTCACAGCTTGACTGGTTTGCAGAAAGTTTGCTCCCGAGGCTGGAAAAAATGTCCTCAAATAGAAAGTCAGAGATGTTTCCACTAGGCAGCCTTTGACACTATAGGTGAATGCTAGAGACCTTTGGGTAGAGATGCAGTCGCTATAGGGTGTGCACAACATGAAGCTTGAAGACTTGCAATGAATGGGCTCAGAGACTGGCACTGGAAGAGTTAGAGCTAGAAGGGCACAATGGAGATATCTAATAATTCTAATATTTCCCTATGATGTAGATCAGGAACCTTTAATTCTGTCCTCAACCACATTTCTATGATAACAACTACCTTAAAATTAAGATGGAATTTAATGTGCACATTATTTTATTATTAAATCAATAAAATTTTACCTATAGTACCCTTTATATGTACACTTCCTGTTTGTAAAATTCAGTATCACAACACATGGTAAAATAAAACAAGGCTCCCTTCTGATTGAACGACATCAATAAAATGAAATTTCTATGTCAAATTTCATTTGCTGGATTTAACAGATTGTGATAAGTTTACTATTATGTAGTAGGTAACCTGGGACTTTCTATTTATGTTCTGTTTAATTAAGTATGCATGTTGCATGATTCCAGCAGGCAGTTGGCTGAATAAGACTAGTTACCTACTGAAAGCTGATTCACTCAAAAGAGAGAGAGAGAGCAAATGTCAATAATATTGTAGACACCAACCTTCCAAATAATCGGTGTTGTCTGATAATTATTAAGCACTTACCATGGGCTAGCAGAGCAGAGATTTAGCATATTACAAAGATCTATGTCTTTAGGAGAAAATGAGAAAACTTCAAAGGCACAACATACAAATACAGAAACTCTAAAACACCTCCAAAACAGATATTGATCACAATTTAAACTGATTTTTAAAATTCCTTCTTGTCCATAGTCCTTTGATATTTTCAATGAATAAAATTGTAAGACTTTCAAAAATATGAAATTTGGGTCACTATGATAGCACTTAATGTAAATTATTTCTTGACACAGAAGTAGGATGTTGGAAAGAAAGCTAGGCTCCCTTACTGGTTAACAATTCATACGGGAGTGGAAGACTGTACCTGAAAAAACTAAAACTTCCAATATACCACAGACCTTTGGAAACTGTGATGGTTAATTTTGTATATCAACTTGGATGGTGTTTTTGTTGAGACTGACATTTGAATCAGGGTACTCTGAGTAAAACAGATTGCCCTCCATAATGCAGGTGGGCCTCACCCAATCAGAAGAAAGCCTGAATAGGACAAAAAGACGGGCCTCTCCAGGATTTGAAATAGCTCAACTGGAATTCCAGTTCAATAACCAACTTCATCACACCATCAGCTCTGCTGGGTCTCTAGCCTGCTGACTCACATTGCAGATTTCCATCCAGCCAACTCCATGATCGTGTGAGACAATTTCTTATAAAATATATAAACACACACACGTCACACACCCTATTCTGTTTTGCTGGAGACCCTGGACTAAACCAGTGTCCTTGGAAAATAGTCAAATTTAGGCATGTAAAATCCCCAAATGCCAAAAGTCTATAGTTTGACTTATTTAATTTGGTGTGTCTTTTCAGTTTTAAACTTGAAAGATTTTAATGGACTCATTTTTACAGGTGACTGAGTAGTAATAATATTCAGTATTTCTTAATAATTCCTGTATGCTACCTCATTTAATCTTTACAAAACCCTGGCAAGCTAGGTAGTAATATTGTCCTTCTAGATAAAATTTCTAAAGACGGTATTAGATCACAGCATGGGGGTCTCAACTCAGATTGAGTTGACCTTGGTCTAGTCATTCAACTTCCCAAAGTAGCAATTTCCTCCTGTGAAACAAAGGAGGAAAAAAAAGGATATTATCTTCTCATATGCTCATGCAAGAATTAAATGAGATATAAAACCTGTAAAGCACTTTGACCCTAACGGCCCAATGAAAATATTAACTATATTCTGCTGTTAAGCATAAACTATCTAACAAGATAATGAGGTGTGAACAAAATTTTATTTATTTCTATGCTCATTGTGTTATATGATTCCAAGATGAGCTTTTTGTCAAATCAATTCTTTTGATGTTTCCATATAGCCTATATTTCTAGTAATGTTCTATATATATATCCAAATGCCTGGTCTGAAAAGGCTTTCTGCAAAAGGTGGCATATTGCTAATGCACTTCAAGATGGGAACTTGAAAGATATAAAAAGGATTTGACATCTGGCATGGTGACTCAATTAATTACTGTGTTGGATTAATTAGTTTACTGGGTCTCTTGAGACAACATCATGAGCCTGAACAGAGTAACATAACATTGGTTGGTGAATAAGCAATTTAAAAGAGTGCGCTAATTCCAAATTTGATTTCAGGTTGGGTAAGGTAGGGTAAGGTAGGGTTAATAGATTATATATTGTATGATGAAGAAAATGTATCTTCATGATATAAAACCCATATTAAATGACTGTCAAAATTATAAAGAGGTAATAAAATTGTGGAACTCTTTGAATTAACACCTAATTCTTCAGTCATGATAGTTATGAAGTATTATAACAAGTATTTTGCCCAAAGTAAGAAAAAAGAACCTGCTTGTAATCATTGCATATTTTCTCCCAAAGCTTTTAATAAATTTAGAATTCATGTAAAGAAATTCCTAATAATTTTTATCATACTCAGATCATGTGACAGATGCTATTGGGAAGGAGTGTGATCTGCAATTTAAAAACACAGATTCTGGAATAAAAAAGCCTGAGCCTTAATTTTCTTATCTATAAATAAGATTTTAAATAGGACCAAATTCACAAGTTTGTTTTGAGGAGTAAAGGAGCTAATACATTTCTAATCCTCCATATAGTGTCTAGAAAAAAATAAGTACACAGTGTAACTTAGATAATTATTCTATAGAAGTAACAGTAGTGCCAAGAGTACTAGCAGTATTTAATGACATAAAATCCAAAGTAAATTCTAGCAAGAAAATACTATTATCAAAAAAATTTTTTTATGTATATTTTAGCAAAGCAGCTACATTTTAAAATATAGGAAAATTCTATAGTTTAGGGAAATAACATGAATCAAATGTTCAAATTCTAAGACAAAAGAAGAAAACTAGGTTATTAAGATTATTTTCTATTAAATAATTATTCACCACAACTGGGTTTTTGATATCCTAAACAGTATCCATTCACTTCAAATAGTATCAAAAATACCACAATGTCACATCTATAACCAAATTATTTAAATGATATTAAGTATGGCATAAGATAGCTTTAGAGTGGTACAGAAATATGAAAAAAAATTATATCATGTCTAAACAATAGGAAATTACTTCACTGAAAAATTAAACTTCCACAGATAGGTTTACTTTCCATACATCATAATTTAGCATATGCTAAAGATGTATAAAAAGCAGCATTCTACATATATATCATGATATAAAGATTAATTAAAAATTACATTTTCATAGAGATGTTATGCTGATATAATAAAAAGGAAAACATGTGTTTCTTACATTAACAACAGCTGACACCTAAGTGGCATCACACTTTTGAAGAAATAGCAGGCAAGTGACAAGAGTCTGTGTTGGTGTCTGATACACAGTGATAAATAAGATAGATATCTTCTTGCCTAAAACATTTTGAAAGCAATGCTACAGCACCAATAGAAACGCCCAGATAAAATGGGTTTTGCAAAGGATTTAATTCAACCTTTGATGTTGAGACAATCTTCCCCTCGCCTTTGCTTGATTAAGCAGTATAATAGCTCGTATCACCCTATCAAAGGAATCAATAGTCCACTGTACAACTCAGCCACTAAGGTCAGCAGTGTTTGCGGAGCCACTTCTCAAACCCCTTCTGCAGCAGGCACACTGGACCACCACACGGTACACTGCTCCAGATTATTAAATATTTAGCCTGGTCTGTCAACTTGTTTGGTTCTTAAATACATGTGAAGTCTCCTACTTTATCCTTTTACGTATAAACACAAGGATTTAGAAAGTAAAAAGCACACTTCTAGAATCTCTTATGCTGTTTAAAAGTTGGATGACACAAATGTTTCTTATTTATTCTAGTCATTACTTTTAGTTAAATCAATAACCTCTTTCTCATTCACATGGCACTAAATAAGCAGAGAACTGCACATACTAATTTCTTTCATGTAATAACCCAAAGAAATGATTTCTTTCATGTAATCAACTGAAAAAGGAAAGCAACATTGCTGAGTCAAGCACACTTGTTTAACAAGAACCCCTCTGGGAGTTCTTATACCGCCGCCCCCCCTACCCCACCACCTCAATGCAGATAGAGTCATTTAGCAGGCATGAAACTCTTCCCACATAAATGACATTTAGAGAGAGGGACTTCCATTTCATATATATATAATTTCTGGATCTCCTAAAGAATATAAAATATTGTTATCCCCAAGTTTTGTCACTTGTATTATCACGCATAATAGGAAAGGTCCTGGTGTCCTGATTCCTGGACTTTGTTCAAGTTACCTTACTAGGCAAAAGGAAATTAAAGCAGATGGAGTTGAAGTTGCTAGAGTATCCTGGATTACTTAGGTGGGCCCAATGTAATCACACACGTTCCCAAATGTGGAAAGGGGATAGAGAAGAGTCAGGGTCAGAATAAAGATGTGTAGAAGACTCAGCCATTGCTGTTTGTGAAGATGGAAGGAAGCCGTGAGCCATGGGTTGTGGACAGCCTTTAGAAGATGGAAAAGCAAAGAAAATATCTGTCCCCACCTTCTAGAAGCTCCAGCACAAAAAGCCCTGCAGACACTTTGATTTTAGCCCCAAGAAATTAATTTCAGACTATAAGATGATGGACTTGGGTTGTTTTAAGCCACAAAGTTTGTGGTAACTTGTTGGAGCTGCAATAGGAAACTAACATACTGAATTAATAAATGAAGTTTAAATGTAATCAAATACTCCATCTTTCCGTAACTTTTTAAGATAGCTAATCAATCGTTCATATAATTTTTCACAGAGGTAGACAAGCTCAGAATATTTACAAAAAAGTTAACAAGAAAAATTATGATGCTGATCACTTATCCTCACTCTTAAAAGTACAAATGGAATTGCCAAGCAATATCAAGGTTGTTTATTTCTTGTACATAATGTAAACCTGTAATGTATGACAATTTGTGTCATCTTAAGAAGAAAAGCATTTGTATATATTATTAAATATAAACAATATTAGTCTGGCTATGAAGATAAAGCAACCTTATAAATTACCTTACTAAATAACCATTCAGTGTGATTAACCTGTTTCCTTCTAAATTCTGCATATAATACTGTCAGAGACAAACCACTTGGAAAATATTCCAGTTTTACGGTCCATGAAAAAGAAAAAGCAAACTGTTACTTTTAGTGTTTTCACCAGGAAGCAAGCAGAGATAATTTCTGTACCATGACAAAGTACTAAGAGTCAACCATCTCAGAACATCCACATACCAAGGAATTATTATTCAAGTCCATCTTCCCAGCGAATGGTCCCCAGGTGGTGCCCACTGGAAGTTGCTGCCGACTCTGAATTTTTCGCTCTCCATCTTTCTGAAACACCTCCAGCTCTCCTGCAGACAATGAACACATGAGTGTTTAAGTACTTTCACTTGTGTTTTACCAACAGCTGACTTTTTGTATGTTTGGTCTCCATGCACAATATTCTCAGGATTCATATAACGAGAATTGATTATGTTCATCTCAACTGCTCTTGGTATCCTGACAGGATAATAAAACTTGTCCTTTTAACTGTATTCACATTTAGTCCAATTTCTTTCTTGAGTTTTTGCACACATACCGTCTACTGTAGGGCTTCCCAGGTGGCTCAGTGGGTAAAGAATCCGCCTGCAATGCAGGAGACACAGGCAGAACTCGATTTCCCTCTCTGTATTAGGAAGATCCCCTGGAGGAGGGCATGGCAGCCCACTCCAATATTCTCGCCTGGAGAATATTGCTCCTTGCATGGACAGAGGAGCCTGGTGGGCCACAGTCCATAGCATTGCAAAGGGTCAGACACGACTGAAGTGACTGAGCACGCACACATGCGGCTGTAGTCAATTCTATTCAGTAAATCCTTAAGAACCAGAAATGATAACACATCTTCAAAAAGCACTGATACAATGTAAAATCAGGCAGGAAACATTAGGACAATAGCTCAGAGTTTAAATTCCTACATTTGATCACCAATGTAAGTAAAACATTGCAATTACTGATATATATGAAGTGAAGTGAAGTGAAAGTCGCTCAGTTGTGTCCAACTCTTTGTGACCCCATGGACTATACACATGGAATTCTCCAGGCCAGAATACTGGAGTGGGTAGCCTTTCCCTTCTCCAGGAGATCTTCCCAACCCAGGGATCAAACCAAGGTCTCCTGCATTGCAGGCAGATCTTTACCAGCTGAGTCACCAGGGAAGCCCAAGAATACGGGATTGGGTTGCCATTTCCTACTCCAGGGGATCTTCCCGAGCCAGGGATTGAACCTGCATCTCTTGTGTCTCCTGCATTGGCAGGCAGATTCTTTACCACTGTGCCACCTGGGCTTCCTAAAAAGATATATACCTTAGGCTATAACTCTATTACAGTGATACAAGACTTTTGTGAAGAACATGGAGAATTTATTTTTTAAGTGCTTGGCAATTTCCTGAAATTACTAGTAGTTTCAGTGGATAGGACAACTACATGTGCAAACTGGAGGTGTATGTTTTCCCAAATAAAAAAACAATGTTAAATCAAAGTCATTATGCTTTTACATTTGGTACTTTAGGCAAGACTTTATGCTACAAGTTTGGACAAAAACCCTCCCCAAACAGGCAGTTTAGGTTGATATTCTCCTTTATTTCTTCCCAATTATTACTTTGTGATCATTATATAGTAATAGGAAACTAAGACAGTATTCAATGGCATACAGTAGGAATCAATCAAATGCTCACTTAAGAAATAAGTGAATGGATTAATAAAAAATAAATGAAGCCTTCAAAACGTCGAAGAATGGCCGTTAAACCTAAACATTGTTTGCTGCTGCTGCTGCTGCTAAGTCGCTTCAGTCGTGTCTGACTCTGTGTGACCCCAAAGATGGCAGCCCACCAGGCTCCCCCGTCCCTGGGATTCTCCAGGCAAGAACACTGGAGTGGGTTGCCATTTCCTTCTCCAATGCATGAAAGTGAAAAGTGAAGGTGAAGTCGCTCAGTCGTGTCCGACTCTTCGTGACCCCATGGACTGCAGCCCACTAGGCTCCTCCGCCCATGGGATTTTCCAGGCAAGAGTACTGGAGTGGGGTGACATTGCCTTCTCCGAAACATTGTTTGGGATAAATTAAAAAAAAAATCTCAATCAGGAACTGGAGACCTTCTCTTTAAGTACTTAAATCTATGACATTCATGTTCTGGGATTATTTCCATACTATATTATCACACTAAATTTTTTAATATTTCAAAATATTAATCATAATAGTGTAATTTGTTATTTTCAAAATATAATTTTATCTCAACCTGTTCAAGAGCAGACCTGAAAATGGAAGAAATGGAATAGGAAGAAATATGAATGTTAACCCATATAGAATAGATAGCTGAGGAAGATTCTAAATAAAACAGAATATATTCACTTGCTTCATTCAGTATGACACTGGGATCTAAAAAGATATTATACAAATCAACTTACTACAAAACAGAAAAAGACTCACAGACTTAGAGAATGAACTTGCAGTTGCAAGGGGGTGAGAGGGAGAAGGATGTGAGAGTTTGGGATAAACACGTTACACACTTCTGTATTTGAAACGGACGACCAGCAAGGAACCACTGTAAAGCACATGGGACTCTGCTCAGTGTTGTGCGGCAGCCTAGACGGAGGGGCACTTGCGGGAGAATGGATACACATATACGTGTGGCTGAATCCCTTCGCTGTTAACCTGAAACTATCACAACCTTGTCAACCGGCTTGTTTACCTTAATACAAAATAAAGTGTTTCAAAAAATCAGAATGAATTCAGTAATTACACTTTGCAAATGATATATCAGTCATGGTAGGTGACACAAAATATTTGCTTTAATTTGACCTTAGTTTCCATCAAGTTAATAACTAAATTTAAATATATAGCTTTAAGCTTGATGATTTTAAAAGCAACACCATAGGAATAGAGTTTTCAAATGATAATTTTCTCCAAATATATGCCCAGGAGTGGAACCGCTGAATCATATAGTAACTTTATTTTTGGTTCTCTAAGGGATATCTATGCTATTTTCTATAGTTGCTGCACCGATTTACATTCCCACTAGTAGTGTGTGCTGCTGTGTGTACTCAGTCATGTCCGACTCTTTACAAGCCTATGGACTGTAGCCCGCCAGGCTTCTCTGTCCATGGGGTTTTCCAGGCAAGAACACTGGAATGGGCAGCTGTTTCCTTCTCCAACCACCAGTATTGTAGGAGGGTTCCTTTTCCCCCACAAACTATAATTCAAAAAGATACATGCACCCCAATGTTCACTGTGCTAAGTCGCTTCAGTCATTTCTGATTCTTTGTGACCCTACGGGCCATAGCCCACCAGGCTTTTCTGTCCATGGGATTTTCCAGGCAAGAATACTAGAGTGGGTTGCCGTTTCCTTCCCCAGGGCATCCTCCCAACCCAGGGACTGAACCTGCATCTCTTACATCTTCTGCACTGGCAGTTGGTTTCCTTACCACTAGCAACAGCAGTACTGTTGACAGCATCTGAGATGCGGAAGCAACCTAAGTATCCACAGACAAATGAGTAAAGAAGATGTGGTACATACATACAGCGGAATACTACTCAGCCATAAAAAAGAATGAAATAACATTATTTGCAGTAAAATGAATGGACCTAGAGACTATCATACTAAGTAATATGCCAGACAAATATCATATAATATCGCTTGTATGTAGAATCTTAGAAACGATACAAATAAACTTATGTAGAAAACAGAAATAGACTCATAGACATAGAAGACAGAATAAGGGTTACCAAAGGGGAAAGAAGGAAGACGGATAAATTAGGAGTTGGGGATTAAAATCACACTACTAACATGTATATATGGAATCTAAAAATATGGTACTGACGAACCTATTTGCAGGGCAGGAATAGAGACGCGGATGTAGAGGATCTACCAGAGGACAGAGCAGGGGAAAGAGAGGGTGCGACAAACTGAGAGTAGCAAGGAAATAGATACATTACCATGTTAAAAAGATAGCTAGTGGGAAGTGGCTATACAACAGGAGGAGCTTAGTCTGATGCTGTGTGATGACCTAGAGGGGTGAAATTGCCGGGCGGGGGGTGGGAGGGAGGTTCTACAAGGAGGGTTACATGTATGTGTGTGTGCGTGCTAAGTCACTTCAGGCCTTTCAGACCCCATGGACTGTAGCCCTCCAGGCTCCTCTGTCCATGGGATTCTCCAGGCAGGAGTACTGGAGTGTGTTTCCATGCCCTCCTCCAGGGGATCTTCCTGACGCAGGGATCAAACCTGCATTCTTAAGTCTCCTGCATTAGCAGGTGGGTTCTTTACCACTAGTGCCACCTGGGAAGCCTTCATATAGGTATACTTGTAGCTGATTCACTTTGTTTTATGGCAGAAACCAACAATATTTTAAAGTAATTATCCTCCAATTAGAAAGAAAAAAGAACACTATTATATATAAAACATAATCAACAAGGATCTACTACTGTATAGCAGAGGGAACTGTACTCAGTATCTTGTAGTAACCTATAATGGAAAAGACTAAAAATGAATACACACACACACATATATATATATAACTGAATCATTTTGCTGTATATCTGACACTAACACAACACTGTAAATCAATTATATTTCAATAAATTTTTCAAATGAAAGGAATACCATCAAGCTGAATTCAATATCTTATTTATCTACTTTGTATCACCTTTTTTAATAGTTAGAAGACAGACATCCTTTTCCAAGGTTTTATTGCTCAGCCCCAAAACCATAATAACATATATAAACAACAATCCACTAAAATATTGTGTAATGGTTAAATTTTGCCCATTATGAACATAAATGTATCTGTATCTGAATAATGACGATGTACTGGAAACAAGAATTCCATGTTCACCATAAAAATTTAAATTCAAGAACTAAGCCACCATCCTTCCTTCTTCTCATGCTTCCATCCTTTCTCATTTGTCAATTACAGTAAAAATGGAAGTACTCATAAACTTATTAAATGAAGACAGACATACACTTCTGTTGTTTTTCATTCTTATGTATCAGTAGCTAAAGATGATCTGTAATGAGGCAAATGGACCCAAAAAGATTCAGTAAGTCTGAGCTTCTTAAATATTGATTTATAAATAAAAACTTGCTTTAAATAACATATTAATGCTTAAAAGTATTGAACGCCGAAGCCTACCTGGAGTTCAGGAAATATGGAACAATAATAATTTGTTTTCTGCATGCAGAATAACAAACCCATTTCTGAGATTTTCCCCTGAAAATATATTTCAACCTCATACAAACCTTTTGATTAATGAGTTGAAATCAGAGACTTGTATAGGAAATCCTCAAAGATACAGCATAGCCAACAATCTGTTATGACATCAAAAAGGGCTCAGTGGGAGATATCCCTTATCATATGCCTGCATTTTCATATTGATAATGCAGTTATTTAAATTTGGGGGATAACTGTTCTATTTGAAAAGAACCTGTTTAATTTCTATCTGATAGTTCTTATTTTTCAATCATACATTTTAAACAATTTCCTTACAATTTACCCTTTAAAGACAAAATACTTTTCAATTCTTCAACTAAGAATATTCTTTTCTGCATAAAAATAATGCCTAAATAATTTGTTGTTTTTACATACAAAAAAAATGTCATGTCACATTTCAAGTGACACCAGAGGAATCATGAAAATCTTTGAAAACCCTTTAAAAATGTAATTCATCCTCTCTTTCTTCCACTGACATTTTTCATTTGAAAAGGGTTCAGACTCAATCAAACAGTGACTCCTTATCTATACCTGTGGATTTACAAGCAGGTCTGTCTTTTAATGGATTAAGAACTACAAACTTAGGGCAAATCATGAAGTGATACCCAAATATCTCCAAAGTTTTCGAGGTGTCTTAGACTATGCATTAAAATTTTAATCAGGACAAAAATAGGTTTATGAGTTCTTAAAGATGGCTATAACAGAAAGTCCAGCAACTGTTCAAGCTCTCAAGTCAATCTCTTCAACTTTGTTAGACAAACTAGCAGATCTCAGGCAAATCTTAGTCTCCTTTCTAGTCTATCAAGATGTTAGATGTTATTTTGAGGTTTGTGAAATTCTTTCTGCTGCTGAAACAGTTAAATAAAAACATTCATTTATTCAGAGCAGCTTTTCAGAAAACTGGGCTTCCCTTGTAGCTCAGTCAGTAAAGAATCTGCCTGCAGTACAGAAGACCTGAGTTTGATCCCTGGGTTGGGAAGATCCCCTGGAGAAGGAAATGGCAACCCACTCCAGTATCCTTGCCTGGAAAATCTCATGGACACAGGAGCCTGGTGGGCTGCAGTCCACGGGGTTGCAAAGAGTCAGGTACAACTGAGTAACTAACACTTACTTTCAGAAAACTGCAAGCACATTGCAAAATAATTAGCATTTATACATTACCATGCCTACATAGTTTAATGAAAGCAACAGAAATATGATGGAAGCTTTATTTCCTTGAGTATAATATTTTTAATTTTTTCAAAGTCTAATAAGAGTCATGAAATAGAGGAAATACCATGTACTACAATAAGATTACATTTTAGATCCTCTACCAAATAGTCAGCTGATGGCCATGAATAAATTCTATGTTTTCTGAATCTTTGGTTTGTCATTGTTAAAGGGGTTTGTCACTTACTACTTAATATGGAGTCCATGACACCATGATTTTCTTTCTCCAGATATACTATATTATGAGAAGTAGAAAGAACACTGAGATGGTGGGTCAAAGACTCAGGTCTTAGAGCTAGCTTATCATAAAAGGAATGTTTGATTTGAAAAGATGAGAGATTTCAAAATAAAGAAAGCAAAGTTCCCTTTTCATTGGATTTGCTTACTCATTTTTTTTGCATCCATTCATAAGTTTATTCATTCATTTATTCTACTAATATTTATTAGTTACACTCAGGCATAAAGCAACAAACAAAACAGATTGAAAGCCTGGATAAATTTGAGTAAATGTAATCCATAAGGTTTGGGAAGTTGAAGCCATAGAATTTAGTATTATTTTTAGATTTTAGGAATTAAAAAAGGAAAAATCCAGCAATGATGTTCTGGGTATCTGGCAGGGGCAAATGGGTCAATGGCCATATACCTATTGAGACAAGGAACTTAGGGGAAAAAAAAAAAAAGATTTAAGGTTAAGATGAGGAATAATAGCTTGGAAATACTGGGGCCAAAGTGGCTCTGTAAGGAAGGCAAGAGGTGATTTGGGGTGAGTTACGTGGCCAAGCCTGTGACTTGGAAGCAAGGTCTCGACTAGAGTGAAAAATGTTAGCATTTATTCATTAAGACCAGCTTGTATATGGTAATAATATTCATAGAATTGTTGATCTAGAAGAGAGTGTAACATGATAAAACAATAAGATTGAGGATAGAGTTCCAAGAATTTTCAAAAGGCAGAGAGATGGAGGAGCAGGCACAGAATATTTAAGAGAAGTGTAAGAAAAGAGAAAAAAGGGAAGAAACTGGACATGGTACCATAGCATCCAATGGATTGAGAATTTAAAGGAGGAAGGATCAATCAAGTAACCTGAAAATTTATGTAAGTAAGAAAAGGACTGGGAAAATTCCTTTTGATGAGATGGAGACCATGGGTGTCTGGGATGAAAGGAGTGTTTTAGAATTGGAGGCCAGCACATGGATCAGAGTAGGTTCAAAATCAAATTGGAGAAAAGTGGAACAAGTTGTGTGATCCTGACCAAGTCCCTAACCCTCTGAACTTCAGTTTCTTCAAACCAAAAAGTAATTACAATATCTTTCTCATATGGTTGCTGTGAGGATTCACTCAGATAACATGTGCAAAGTACCTAATAAACATTTACTATTCACCACCAAGAAAATGAAGCACTTCTAAGAGCATGTCCACATACTTCCATCATCACATCTAGCCATTCAGTGTCTATGGTCACATTCCTTCTTTAATACCTTTATCCAAAAAACACTCTCCATACCTTGATTTTTACCTTTCCTTTAAATATCTCCTGAATTCACATTTCTTATCAGCATTTCCCAGTTTTGTTTGCTTGCTTGTTTGTTTTTTGTTTTCTATCAACTCAGATGTAGAGGACCAACCAGCCTCAATTCACTCTACAGCTCTGATTTGGGCTCTAAATCCTTGCCAAGATAAACTTAAACTCCACTTTCATCATGTTATTCATTTGTGCAAGTCCCTTCACTGCTTCCTTTAGACCATCCGACTTGAACATCTATGCCTGAGTCCCAATACCACCACAGCGCTGCTCCACAGAGTCTGCTTGACTGCCTATTTGCTCTCCAGAATTTCTTCTTCTCTCCAGTCAAGTAATTCTTCATCACACCTTCCTCTTCCTCTAGCTTAACTCCCACACCTTCCTGAGAATTGTTGTGGCTACCTGGCAGACACAACATCGCCCTGGCTGCCCTGATAAATCCTACTAATGTTGCAAGATTAAAGTTATTCTCTTTCACCAAACAATTCTGAACTCTACAATAAACTGAGTTCTCCTCTCCTAATTCTCCCATAACATTTACAGTCCACACAGTTTTGCATTTAATTATTCCCTAGTGGTTTCCCTTGGATAACTCCTTTCACCTCAACAGGATTATATGCATCTTGAACTCCAGATGTATTTTTTATTTGTTTATTCTATGGTAATTAATATAGTTTGTGATGCAATAATTGCAAAATACAAACAGAACATCATTGATTGGATGAGACTTTTCATAAGCTCATAGACCTAATTGTACTATAGTTAAAAGTTGATTTTAAAAACAAACAAACAAAAAGGCTGTCTTAATATATGTCTGCTCTTTGTATTACAACAATCATCCATTTCATTTGTTCAACATTTTATTGCACTAACTACATTACCTCGTGTGTGAAACATGGAGCAGGACAAAAAAATAAAGATTATTTTTTTTCTGCCCAGTTCATAATTTTGCAGCTAATCTTCAAAAAGAAGCCCACTTTTAAAAATTATTTTTAACATGCTGGGTAAGTTCACACAAAATATTTGAGACACATAGGATGGGCTAATCAATTTTGGTAAAAGATAATATTGTTAGTGCTGAGGGCTGTTTCTCTTATCTTCTTGATAATGCATACTTTTAAAAGTCTGTGATTACTCACAGACTTATGATAGCTTCACTTAAAAAAAAAGCCCTAAGTCAGAAATCACTACCAAACATACTGCAGCTTTTAAGATATCAACCCACTTTTTTTTTGTTCAAATAAAAGAAATTTACTGTGGAAAGAAAACTTAAAATCAAGAGAGATACCCTCAAATCTTTCTTTATTGAAGGTGCTATCAAGTCAATGCTTTGTTTCCTTTTAATAGAGTCCTTTTGATGCCTCATTAAAGAGCAAAGTATATGAAAACTGTAGCATACCAAAGGGGAACAGACAAGATGTGGGCATTTTAGCATCATTATCAGCAATCATGCTTCAACTGAATTCAGCACTAAGTTGATGGCATAAATGTATATGGTATTTATGGGACATCCCTTAACTCCAGGCTCAGATTTCAAAGAAGAAGATGGTTGCAAGTAAATGAGATGACAGAAGATCCTATTTCATTTGCTGAAAATAAACTTTGGATTGATTTGAACTTGGTTTTAAATATATAACCAAATTTTAAAGCAGACCACATGAATTAGCTCATAATGTTTATCAGGCCTTACTATAGCACAAGGCTATAGCGTCAGAACCCATATTTATATTTTCTTCATGGTTGGAAAACATTATACATCATGGTATCAAACATGGACAGCCCCGAAGTCATGCTGAGTTCAAAAAGGGCTCAAAGATTCTAAAAATCTCAAAACATTTTCAAAGTCAGCCAAGGTGGCTGAAGTATGGCAGAGCTCTTGCTAGTTTATGGTTTAACCATTTGACAGCTGCCTGCCAGATACATAAGAGGGCTAGGCGATCATTTCACTGCTGATTATCCTCACAGCCAAACTGCAGTCTTGCCACTTTGTGTGTTTCCTCAGGCATTAATAACAGCATGTTTCATCTGCATTTTAAGACAAATAGTGCCATTTACACTATACTCTGTTGATCCATCTCAAAGCATGGTTTGGCACAGGAAATGATGGTTCTTGGTTAACAGCTACAAATCGCCTTCTAGGGATACCTTTTCTAATTTTCCTTCTCAATTTTTGAGTCATACAGTCATAACACACACTAAACTACAGTTTTGAACATAAACTTGAAATACGACGTTCCCTATTCAAGTACTCCAGTCAAACCCTGATAAATCAGGCTGGCCATGCCGTGATCTTATCCCTTCTGACTCTTTAATAAATCGAACCTTGTAACTCCGTACTGTTGGAAGTTGTCACTAAATGAAATTGTGACCTTATCCGGCGCATGAACTTATCCTGCTGACAACTACATTTATTGTGTGGATAAGAAAGGAAAAAAAAGAAGAGAAAAGAATAAAGAAAAAAATGAGATATTTGATAATTCTGATCTTAGCCATATGTAACTCTAACAGATGGGATCTTTTTGATGTTCCATTAATGATTTGCCAAAGATGAGTCTCTACT
The DNA here is from genome assembly GCF_029407905.1 of Bubalus kerabau. Classification (NCBI taxonomy): domain Eukaryota; kingdom Metazoa; phylum Chordata; class Mammalia; order Artiodactyla; family Bovidae; genus Bubalus; species Bubalus kerabau. Next base: position 61,332,298 of record NC_073637.1, read on the forward strand.
TAGAGAAAAATGCTCACCCTAGGTAAGTGCTAGGGGCACTGCAGATGGTATTAAAAGTGCATGAAGAGGTACTAGGTGACAGCAGAGAATCAGAAGCTATTAGTGGAACACAAAGAGCCCTGAATTAGCTTGTAATTGCACTGGAAAAGATAACATAATGGTGGTGGCAAAAGAGAAACATTCTCTTTTCATGCAACGCATTCAGCACCTAAAACTAAAACAAGACACTGCAATTGGCTGTAACGTAGCAAAGTTAATTCACTGCATTTCTTCAGAATACAAAACACACCCTTTGGCTACAGTTTCTAAAAACTCATAGAAAATCAACGTGTATTAAGAAGCAAATTTACATGCATGTGCTACCAGATATGGGCATGTATTTACTAACTCAGGAACCTTTTGCTTTCCTATTCTAGCTGGCATTCAGGATTCATTCTGAAGCTATTATATGTCTGAATATTCTATCTTTTTTTTTTTTTTTAATTTTATTTTATTTTTTAAACTTTACATAATTGTATTAGTTTTGAATATTCTATCTTAAGACCCACTGGAACCTACAAATTATCATCTTTCAGATAGATAAAAGGAGGTAAAATATGGTTCTAGGTAGTACTATTACTGATAATAAAGTACACAATTCAAGATGTTTTTAAAAACAAAACTGGGATCTGAAATAACTAAAAAACCTCTACCTGCCTCTTCACATATAAAAATAAGTTTCATACACAGAGACCACGTTCAAGACTGAGGGAAAGAAACTGCTGTATTCTGCCCTTTGTTCTATGGTCTATTTATATGAAGCAAAACCTAGCTCACCCCAGGTGTCTGAAACTATTCACTTGGAGTGTGACTAACTCTTGCAAATGTTTGGAAAAGTCACTGGAAGGAAGAGCTGCAGTTTCTGGACATTGTTCAGCTGCTGAAAGGAGGAGGGGGAGTTGGCACTCTTTCGCTCAAGAAACCTGGCACAGTAGGCTTCTTCGCTGCCAGAACCCCCTCTGACCTTTCAGACACCACTCCTTGTCATAGGCCGACCCACCACCACTTCCTGATTCAAATCCTGAGACACAGAGGGAGGGTATGCTTTGGGAGGTACAGTTAGGGAGGAACAGCCTTGGTTGTGAGAGGTCTGGGCGAGCAGACAGAGGAAACAGCAGCGGAGGAGCAAAAGTCAGAAGTCTCTCTCGGCAGGAGGCCCATAGAAGGGTCAGGGCCTGCAGAGCGCTGGTCAGAGAGGCGTGTTCTCTCCACGAGGACAAACTCTAAAGGAGAAACTTTGGGTAAAAATAAACTGTAAGCTCCTGTTCGACAAAAAGCAGCAAGGGATAGCTTTTAAAGCATATTTAATATAGAACACTGGTAGACCTCATTGTGATTCCAGGTCGGGAAGATCCCCTGGAGAAGGGATAGGCTACCCACTCCAGTTCTCCTGGGCTCCCCTGGTGGCTCACATGGTAAGAATCCTCCTGCAAAGTGGGAGACCTGGGTTCGATCCCTGGGTTGGGAAGATCTCCTGGAGGAGGGCATGGCAACCCGCTCCAGTATTCTTGCCTGGAGAATCCCCATGGACAGAGGAGCCAGGCGGGCGACAGTCCATGGGATCGCAGAGAGTCAGATGTGACTAAGCAAAGCACAGACCTCATTGATATTTAAGGTTCTAAATTTAAGGCAACATTTCTTTTTGTCTGTTAAAGTTTCATGTTTTCTCATAGTTACATTTATTAATTTAGAAGATGATATTTGGCACACAATGGAACTTTTCACAAGTCATTGCTGATACTTGAAGATCACTGCCTTATGAGGTATACTGGAGCCAACTGGGAGGCTCACTGGGAAAGAATCCACCTGCCCAATGCAGGAGACTCAGGATCAATCCCTGGGTCAGGAGGATCCCCTTGAGTAGGAAATGGCAACCCTCCCCTCTCCCCTCTTCTTGCCTGGGAAATTCCAGGGACAGAGGAACCTGGTGGACTACAGTCCAAAGGGTCGTAAAGAATCAAATATGAATGAGTGACTGAGCATGCCTTATGAGGTGTATCTTGACATCTATTAATCCAGATACCAGACCATGGAATACCAGCCACCTGACCTGAGAAGTCTGTATTTCAGGAAGCAATAGTTAGAACTGGACATGGTACAACAGACTGGTTCCAAATTGGAAAAGGAGTACATCAAGGCTGTATATTGTCACCCTGCTAATTTAACTTACATGGAGAGTAAATCATGAGAAACGCTGGCCTGGATGAAGCACAAGCTTGAATCAAGATTGCGGGGAAAAATATCAATAACCTTAGATATGCAGATGACACCACCCTTATGGCAGAAAGTGAAGAAGAACTAAAGAGCCTCTTGATGAAAGTGAAAGAGGAGAGTGAAAAAGTTGGCTTGAAACTCAACATTCAGAAAACTAAGATCATGGCATCTGGTCCCATCACTTCATGGGAAATAGATGGGGAAACAGTGGAAACAGTGACAGACTTTATTTTCTTGGGCTCCAAAATCACTGCAGATGGTGATTGCACCCATGAAGTTAAAAGACACTTACTCCTTGGAAGAAAAACTACGACCAACCTAGACAGCATATTAAAAAGCAGAGACATTACTTTGCCGACAAAGGTCCCTCTAGCCAAAGCTATGGTTTTTCCAGTAGTCATGTATGGATGTGAGACTTGAACTATAAAGAAAGCTGAGCACTGAAGAATTGATGCTTTTGAACTGTGGTGATGTAGAAGACTCTTGAGAGTCCCTTGGACAGCAGGGAGATCCAATCAGTCCATCCTAAAGGAAATCAGTCCTGAATATTCACTGGAAGGACTGATGCTGAGGCTGAAATTCCAGTACTTTGGCCACCTGATGCAAAGAACTGACTCATTTGAAAACACCCTGATGCTGGGAAAGACTGAAGGCAGGAGGAGAAGGGGACGACAGAGGATATGATGGCTGGATGGCATCACTGACTCAATGGACATGAGGTTGAATAAACTCTGGGAGTTGGTGATGGACAGGGAGGCCTGGAGCACTACAGTCCATGGGATCACAAAGAGTCGGACATGACTGAGTGACTGAACTGAACTGAACTGAACCCAGATACAATCATGCTTTTAACATTGTGAGATGGTATAGACAGAGATGAAAGAAAATGTACTGACAAGATTTAACAGGTAAACATTCTTATGTATCAATTGTGATTAGGATGAGTTTTGCCTGGAAGGAAAAATCTACATGAAGCTCCATGTGGGGATGGGGAGGTCACTTTTTAGGTCACAATTATGAGAGAACCAAGGGATGGCAAAATAATTTGACAAATGAACAAATAACATGGGAATTATAGCATTATTGTGAAACCCTTTAGTATACTTCAAGGAAGTAACAGTGTCCTGCCAAGTACTCTCAGTCAAAGAAGACTGCCGAAGATTGTTCTAAAAGTGATATTCCATTACATACTTTACTTTTTTTTTATTCTGAGAACAAATGTCAATTTAAAAAAGTTTTAAAAAGAAATAGAAAACAATTATGAAGAGAATAAAAATGTAACATGTTACCAATGAATACAAACCTGAGGATACTTGAGTTCACATCTAACACTATTGCCACTGCAGCACATACAATACTGAAGTGTTTTATGGCTCAGCAGGTATGTAATCTGCCCACAATGCAGGAGCCCACAAGAGGCATGGGTTCGATTCCTGGTATAGGAAGATGAAATGGCAACCCACTTCAGTACACTCACCTGAAAAATCCCACCGTCAGAGGACATGGTGGGCTACAGTACAAAGGGTCACAAAGAGTTGGACATGACTGAGCACATGAAGCCTTGATGTGGGTCCCCAGACTGGGGAGAATAAATCTTGTGCGCTGACCATGAATGCATTATCTATATCAGCCACTTAATTCTCTTATTGTATGGCTTCTTCAAGAAATACAATATATGTATGTTAAGTGTTAGTTGTTCAGTCGTGTCTGACTCTTTGCAACCCCATGGACTGCAGCCCACTAGGCTCCTCTATCCATGGAATTCTCCAGGCAAGAATACTGGACTGGGTTGCCATTCCCTCGTCCAGATGTAGGGATCGAACCTAGGTCTCCTGCATTACAGGCGGATTCTTTAGTGTCTGAGCCACCAGGGAAACCCACAATATATGTATATATTTTTAAATTTGAAACTGCCTTTAGTCTACAGAAAGATTTACTATGAAGGCTATAATACAGGCACAAAGATTTTATTTCTAAACCTTGAACTCATTGCTAAAGATATTTTTAGTTTCAGATAATACTTTAGAAAACGTAATTCCTAAAGATCAAGCAAGCTGCAGTCATTTACTCATAATACTGGAGTCTTTTATTAATGCTTGTATATATTCACAGTTGTATATACTCTTAAGTTACACGTAACAGACCAGAGTAATCTTGCCAAAAGCAGCCTCCTTGACACTGACTTTTTGGGAGGTGCATATAGCCCATCTCTCTATGTTGTGAAGGCCTTAGATCTCTAGTACATGACCCAAAATACTCACCATCAGTGTTATGTTTAAAAATTTATCATCTTTTGAAGTCTGTCTCTCATTTCCTTATAAACATTTCCCTGATTCATATAGCCTCTGTGTGGCAGAAAATCAGAGGTGATCTCTTCCTTTGAACTCCCAGAGTATTTGATTTTAGCTCTAGTAATTTTTTTTTTTTTTACCATTTTCTTCCATGTAATAGTGATTTGTGTGTATTTATTATCACTGTACATGGAACATTCTAGATTACCCCACAATGTTTTTACCTGGTACGGTTGCAGAAATTATAAATGTGTGTGTGTATGTTCACTGTTTTGGGTTAAATGATTATTTTAAAGAAATGATAATTCTTGCACATTAATAATATTTCACTTTATAACACATATTAATAAGAAGTTTGTAGAATAGGCATTATTATTATGATTATTTTATCATTTTACCATTATAGCCATTGGGCTTTTTAACTCAGAGCTGAAGTAACTAAGTTACAGAATTAGTAGTTTTGTAGGATTTCAACCCTAGTTTTCTGAACCTCTCATGTTGATCTCACTTTATCAGGCTGCCTCTTTTTAAAAATTTTAATGACTTAACTAGGTGGAAGGATAGTCTTCAGCCATTAGAGTGGATTCATGTATAAGATTAGATGCCAGTCAATTTGGGAAGCAGAATGTGAATGCCTGAAGGAAGGGGCCGCAGGGTGAGTTTTGAAGGAGGCAAGGTGATAGAAATATTAAACAAACAAGACACTGGGAAAGCAATACAGAGAGAAGAGTGGCAAAAGTATTGTTTGATTATGAGTTCACAATAAACATTTACATTTCTGTCCCACAAATTTCAGATAGAAGAAATCAAAGATACATGGTTTTAAAACAGTGAAATATCCCCCACCTCTCCCCTCTTCACAACAGCCCCTGACTATCATTCCTCAGAGAAAGTATTCTGTTACTGAATAAACTAAAATTAAAAAATTGATCACCTGATTAAATATATCAAGTCATTATTAGCATATGAAATAAAAAATTTTCTTTCTAAGAACATAAAGTGTATAAGGCATTTTGAACATTCCAAAACGATTTCCCATCTTTTCATTTGGTTGATAGCATGTTCTCTGAAGAGAACTTTCTGATGTGAAATTATACACAGTGATTGCAAACTAGAAAATCTGGTGCCTTCACATTCTCCAACTTGTAAAATATTTCTATATATACACACACACATATGTGTGTGTGTGTATGTGTTATTCTTCTCTTCAATTCCTCTCGCCTTTCCTTGGATCATTCCCTTTTCAACATGAATGTGGGATATAGAAATACCAGATCTTGAAGAAGGAAGCAAGGGAGAGAGCAAGAAAAGAAAGCAGGCAGGCAGGCTGGCTGATAATACTCAAGAGCGTAGTTTCCACAAACTCAGAGATCACTGTGCAGAACTAAGGTTTAAGCCTTTCCTCCACATAGAAGCAAATGCCTCTGACTAAATCATTTCTGTGGAGTGACCTCTAATAGGAAGTTTTGCATATGCTCATTTGGAGCATGGCCCAATAGACCTACAAGAGATCACCAAGCATTCAGTTCAGTTCAGTCGCTCAGTCATGTCTGACTCTTTGAGACCCCATGAATCGCAGCACGCCAGGCCTCCCTGTCCATCACCAACTCCCGGAGTTCACTCAGACTCACGTCCATCGAGTCAGTGATGCCATCCAGACATCTCATCCTCTGTCGTCCCCTTCTCCTCCTGCCCCCAATCCCTCCCAGCATCAGAGTCTTTTCCAATGAGTCAACTCTTCGCATGATGTGGCCAAAGTACTGCAGTTTCAGCTTTAGCATCATTCCTTCCAAAGAAATCCCAGGGCTGATCTCCTGGTTGGATCTCCTTGCAGTCCAAGGGACTCTCAAGAGTCTTCAACACCAAGCATTAAACATCTGCAATTATTGGAATCGAGGACTATTTTTATTCATAAAACCTCACTCAACTGAACTTCATTTATAGAAGTATTTTCTCATTCAAAATTATTTGTTGAACACATAATGTCAGGCACGATGCTGGATACTGGAGATATAAACATGAATCATATGTAGATCTTTTCCTTATGTGACTCATTCTGATGGTTGTGTGGTAATTAGCATCTAACACACGAAGCTTTTTGATAAAGGAAAGAGATACAATTTGACCAGCAAGAAGAAAAGTCTCCTACGTCAGCTCAGATTCGGAATGACAACTCAGAGGTGTGAAAACTGGCAAAAGACAGTATAAATCATCTTTTTTCTTTAATAGATCAGAAATAATTTATTTCAAAAATGAATACAATACAGCATTAACATGAGCATTTAAACACATTTGTTATGTTACAGGGCATCCCAGGTTGTTCAGATGGTAAAGGATCTGCCTGCAATGCAGACAACCTGGGTTCCATCCCTGGGTTGAGAGGATGCCCTGGAGGGGGCATGGTAACCTGCTCCAGTATTCTTGCTTGGAGAATCCCATATATAGAGGAACTACTTGCAAGGCAGAGGTTCAGTAAACTAAAAAGCACTGTCTTGAGTTAAAATTACGACCAAATCAGAAGAAACAAATGACTGGAATTTGTGTTAAAAAAATGTTAAAGACCATAGAAATTGTAAATGATGGTAAGTTTCTATTGTTCAATATTGCAAGTGAGTTAATTTTAGACAAAATGATATTTCTTAAAAGTCTTGGAATAGAACTTGTACGTTCATCTTAAATATTACTGGCCCTTTCTTATAAAATATTTTCAATATTAGAATATTATACTTCACTCTTTTTTGATAATTTCATATAAACTCCTGAAATTGAGATAATACTACTAAAAGTTATCACTTTAAGCACTACAGATCAGAGACGTAAGCTCATTTGCAAGTGTATCTTCTCTAGAAATGTATGCATCTATCACTGTTTATAGTGACTACAGGTAGAAGGGACCCTTTTCATCACTTGTTCCTTGACAGATCACTTGACAGACCAGGTGAAGTAATCTATAGACGGTCATCAACTTACAATGGATCAATTTAGGATTTTTCACTTTACGATGATGCAAAAGTAAAATGCATTCAGTAGAAATCATACTTCGAATGCTGATCTCTTCCAAGGCTAGTAATGTGCCATTTGATAATCATACTCTCTTTCTCGTGATGCTGGGCAGCAAGGTAAACAACTATTAATGGAGGTAAACAACTATTAATATTCTGTACCCACAGACCCATTTTACTTTCAGTACAGTTCAGTTCAGTCGCTCAGTTGTGTCCAACTCTTTGCGACCCCATGAATCGCAGCACGGCAGGCCTCCCTGTCCATTACCAACTCCCGGAGTTCACCCACTCACGTCCATTGAGTCAGTGACGCCAACCAGCCATCTCATCCTCTGTCGTCCCCTTCTCCTCCTGCCCCAGTCCATCCCAGCATCAGTCTTTTCCAATGAGTCAACTCTTCGCATGAGGTGGCCAAAGTACTGGAGTTTCAGCTTTAGCATCATTCCTTCCAAAGAAATCCCAGGGCTGATCTCCTTCAGAATGGACTGGTTGGATCTCCTTGCAGTCCAAGGAACTCTCAAGAGTCTTCTCCAACACCACAGTTCAAAAGCATCAATTCTTCGGCACTCAGCCTTCTTCACAGTCCACCTCTCACATCCATACATGACCACAGGAAAAACAATAGCCTTGACTAGATGAATCTTTGATGGCAAAGTAATGTCTCTGCTTTTCAATATGCTATCTAGGTTGGTCATAACTTTCCTTCCCAGGAGTAAGCGTCCTTTAATTTCATGGCTGCAGTCACCATCTGATTTTGGAGCCCCCAAAAATAAAGTCTGACACTGTTTCCACTGTTTCCCCATCTATTTCCCATGAAGTGATGGGACCGGATGCCATGATCTTCGTTTTCTGAATGTTGAGCCTTAAGCCAACTTTTTCACTCTCCACTTTCACTTTCATCAAGAGGCTTTTGAGTTCCTCTTCACTTTCTGCCATAAGGGTGGTGTCATCTGCATATCTGAGGTGATTGATATTTCTCCCAGAAATCTTGATTCCAGCTTGTGCTTCTTCCAGTCCAGCGTTTCTCATGATGTACTCTGGATATAAGTTAAATAAGCAGGGTGACAATATACAGCCTTGACAAACTCCTTTTCCTATTTGGAACCAGTCTGTTGTTCCATGTCCAGTTCTAACTGTTGCTTCCTGACCTGCATACAAATTTCTCAAGAGGCAGATCAAGTGGTCTGGTATTCCCATCTCTTTCAGAATTTTCCACAGTTTATTGTGATCCACACAGTCAAAGGCTTTGGCATAGTCAATAAAGCAGAAATAGATGTTTTTCTGGAACTCTCTTGCTTTTCGATGATCCAGCAGATGTTGGCAATTTGACCTCTGGTTCCTCTGCCTTTTCTAAAACCAGCTTAAACATCAGGAAGTTCACAGTTCACATATTGCTGAAGCCTGGCTTGGAGAATTTTGAGCATTACTTTACTAGCGTGTGAGATGAGTGCAAATGTGTGGTAGTTTGAGCATTCTTTGGCATTGCCTTTCTTTGGGATTGGAATGAAAACTGACCTTTTCCAGTCCTGTGGCCACTGCTGAGTTTTCCAAATTTGCTGGCATATTGAGTGCAGCACTTTCACAGCATCATCTTTCAGGATTTGAAATAGCTCAACTGGAATTCCATCACCTCCACTAGCTTTGTTCGTAGTGATGCTTTCTAAGGCCCACTTAACTTCACATTCCAGGATGTCTGGCTCTAGGTCAGTGATCACAGCATCGTGATTATCTGGGTCGTGAAGATCTTTTTTGTACAGTTCTTCTGTGTATTCTTGCCACCTCTTCTTAATATTATCTACTTCTGTTAGGCGCGTACCATTTCTGTCCTTTATCAAGCTCATCTTTGCATGAAATGTTCCCTTGGTATCTCTAATTTTCTTGAAGAGATCTCTAGTCTTTCCCATTCTGTTGTTTTCCTCTATTTCTTTGCATTGATCGCTGAAGAAGGCTTTTTTATCTCTTCTTGCTATTCTTTGGAACTCTGCATTCAGATGCTCATATATTTCCTTTTCTCCTTTGCTTTTCGCTTCTCTTCACAGCTATTTGTAAGGCCTCCCCAGACAGCCATTTTGCCTTTTTGCATTTCTTTTCCATGGGGATGGTCTTGATCCCTGTCTCCTGTACAATGTCACGAACCTCAGTCCATAGCTCATCAGGCACTCTATCTATCAGATGTAGTCCTTTAAATCTATTTCTCACTTCCACTGTATAATCATAAGGGATTTGATTTAGGTCATACCTGAATGGCCTAGTGGTTTCCCCTACTTTCTTCAATTTAAGTCTGAATTTGGCAATAAGAATTTCACGGTCTGAGCCACAGTCAGCTCCTGGTCTTGTTTTTGCTGACTGTATAGAGCTTCTCCATCTTTGGCTGCAAAGAATATAATCAATCTGATTTCGGTGTTGACCATCTGGTGATGTCCATGTACAGAGTCTTCTCTTGTGTTGTTGGAAGAGGGTGTTTGTTATGACCAGTGCATTTTCTTGGCAAAACTCTATTAGTCTTTGCCCTGCTTCATTCCGTATTCCAAGGCCAAATTTGCCTGTTACTCCAGATGTTTCTTGACTTCCTACTTTTGCATTCCAGTCCCCTATAATGAAAAGGACATCTTTTTTGGGTGTTAGTTCTAAAAGGTCTTGTAAGTCTGCATAGAACTGTTCAACTTCAGCTTCTTCAGCATTACTGATTGGGGCATAGACTTGGATTACTGTGATATTGAATGGTTTGCCTTGGGAACAAACAAAGATCATTCTGTCATTATGAGATATTCAGCATTTCACTATAAAATAGTTTTGGGGGTTAATTTTTTCAAACCAGAGGCTAATGTAAGTGTTTTGAGCACACTGAAGGTAAGCAGGCCAAGCTATGACATTGGGTACTAAGTGCATTTTTGACTTACTCTATTTTCAACTGTCAATGGGTTTGTCAGGCTGTAACTCCATTGTATTTGAGTCAAGGAATATCTATATTCTCTAACAGGTGAACACATCCAGAACTAATGGTAGGATTTTTGATATCAGAATCCCCCACCCAGAAACAACCACATCTATCTAAACTGTGTGTTTGATGCAAGAAGTCAACTGCTGTTCTTTCTTTAAAAATGTAGATTTAAGTCATTATTATTTGACAATTATATATAAGAATACTCACATAATCAACACTATTAAAATTAAAGGATATTTGTAAAACTCTATCATGTAAATGAAGACAGTGAAAGTCGCTCAGTCATGTCTGACTCTTTGTGACCCAATGGACTATACAGTCCATGGAATTCTCCAGGCCAGAACACTGGAGTGGGTAGCCGTTCCCTTCTCCAGAGGATATTCCCAACCCAGGGATTCAACCCAGGTCTCCTGCATTGCAGGTGGATTCTTTACCAGTGAAGCCACCACAGAAGCCCAAGAATACTAGCGTGGGTGGCCTGTCCCTTTTCCAGCAGCTCTTCCCGACCCAGGAATTGAACCAGGGTCTCCTGCACTGCAGGTGGATTCTTTACCAACCGAGCTATCAGGTAAGCCCCAAAATGAACAGATGTTGTCCATAAATACCAAGAATTTTTGTAAATAAATATTAGAGGTTAGAAAGTCTGTTTAGAGTAATGAACAATACATCCGTCAAATATATATAAACACTGGTGACATATTCAAAAAGGCTTTTTTTTAAAAGATGGATATAAATGTAAAGATAACTTGCACTAAGCTATTAAATATATGTTATGTCTGATTTTCTCTTTAGCTTCACTAACTTAATTAAAACCATAGATAATAAATTGTATTCTGTAGCTCCATTTTAGTTTCTTTACATTATTCATCTTAAATATTAGTTATCTAGAATAGAGTTAAAATATAATAGATATTGAACTATGGAAATAATTAAGCACAGTGTTAACTAGAGTCAAAGTAACAATTTTCCATTGCTAAGAGCATAGGCTTAAGTACTCTACTTTCAATTTGTAGTAATAATCTGTAATATTTTCTCCCTCACTGAATGCATGTGTTCCACAATTGTGAATTTTCTTGTATGATGAATTGGACCAAGGAAAGGAAACCATGACACTTTTATGAGCATATTGGGAAATAATTGCATATAGAGATAATAAGGAGATGGCCAATAGAACATTATTAAATTAGATTTGACAAATTCTTACAATGATTTCATAAATCATCAAGAACAGGGATTATATACACTCTTAGGATTCAAAAATACAGATGATATGAGGAAAAAATGCATTGATTATCTTGAGCACCAGCCTGTATTCTTAGTGTACCCACTGACTTGCTCTTATTTCCCATGGGTATCAGTTTAATTTCCTACTTGTTCTTCCTAAGTTTGTTGTGAACACAAGACAAAAGGTGAAAGACTCAATGCGATGTCTGGTACACAGAAAGTGTTCAACAAATGTTGTAAATTTTATCTTAGTATTTTTAAATTGAGAGTAAATGGATAAAATGAGAGAAGGAAAATGAAGTATATGGATAAAAACTACTCGCATTTTATATGCAGACTTGCTTGATCATCGTAATTACTTCAACTAAGACGAGCTTCCACCCTGAACCATTTTCACTCCAGATGTAGAAAAATGAGAGGCATAAAAGATCATACTGGATCCAAAAGATGCCAGGAAGAGCCCCCGGAGGTGATGGAGAGCTTCAGTCCATAGTAACCCACACTGCTATTCTGATTACTTCATAGCTAAACCAGGCTGAGGTCTGTAGTTGTGAAGTTTAACATCAAAGGTGAGTCACCAATTCCATTTCTAGATAACCAGGATTAACTGCTCCACTGACATTATTCTGACAATACAGAATTCCAGGAGAAAATAAGGAATATGCTTACATCTCTATGAAAAAAAATTGAACAATCATATTTAAAACAATGGGAAATATTTATCCTACTTTACAATCATATATAAAACAATGGAAAATATTTATCCTATTTTACTATCATTGTTAGATTTTTTTATTTCCCCCTTCAAGTGTTCTTGATTATAAAATTATGAGGATATATTCATAATATTTACTGAGTGCTTATTTTTGTGCCAGATACTATATGGAGTCCTTTACTTAATGGTCTCACCCTCACAGCAAAGTTAACAGGAGCAACAGAGAAGTAAACTGATGCTCATGGTAAACCACTTAAATGAAAGTAGAAGTATTTTTATTAGCTATCATTATCTTTTTTTGAATATTGGGTCTTATTTTTTCTAAATATTCAGAGTAGATATATATATTACTTTCTTTTCCTTTTTAACTTAGAATAATTTTACTCAAACTGTTGCAATCAAATGAGTCACAACAGGGGGGGAGAGAAGCTGATTCAAGATTAAAGAATAGCTATGATTATCTACTCAGAGAAGGCAATGGCACCCCACTCCAGTACTCTTGCCTGGAAAATCCCATGGACGGAGGAGCCTGGTGGGCTGCAGTCCATGGGGTCGCTAAGAGTCGGACACGACTGAGCGACTTCCCTTTCACTTTTCACTTTCGTGCATTGGAGAAGGAAATGGCAACCCACTCCAGTGTTCTTGCCTGGAGAATCCCAGGGACGGCGGGGCCTGGTGGGCTGCCGTCTATGGGGTCGCACAGAGTCGGACACGACTGAAGCGACTTAGCAGCAGCAGCATGATTATCTACTACATGATGCAGGAGAGATGGCTCCTGGGAAGAAAGAGAAGTCCCTAACAAGCACTGCTCTACTGAATAACGTGATTCTATGTATAATGGACAATTATATGAAAGTCAGGACAATCCTAATTTCTTGATGGGAAAAATGGTAGTATTCCAAATGTAAACAGATACTCCCTGCAGTAGTCCTTCACAAATATTATATTAATATAATCTCTCAAACTTATATATCTCTCTTTATCAAAATAAAAATCGTTCCTCAACCAGAATCTTGTAAAAATGTAGATTTGTTATTCCTACTATCATCATTGTTTTTGGCCCTTCTCAACAAAATGTGAACTTCTAAACCAAGAGAAAAAGCAATGATTTTGAGTAAAGCATATTTTCAGGAAAAATCACTCATAGCATTTTAAAGTACATTGTTAATTTATTCTTTTGGATTTTCAAAGCTAAAAAAGTATGAAAACAACCAAGAATCAAGGTTATGACACAATGACAGTATTTAGCCATTAGTTATTACTAACCACGTAGGCCAGGCAAGATTATGGTTCCATAAGCAAGTCGAGGGACAAGCGTGTATCATTTAGTCCTAACAAATTCATTTTTTAATTTATTTGCTGAATAAGTATGCAATAAGCACCACTTTTTATGTATGGCCCTATAATTATCATGCATTTTCCTTAAATAACTTTGCTGAAGATCATTAAATCAATACTTCAAACCCAACTTATATTGACAATAAAGCAAACACTTCTACCTTTATATTTAATCATGACCACATGAGTCACTCATACCTCCTTTTCTCCAGAACATGAAATTAGAGTAGAACGCTTTTAGTTTTAGCTTCATTATATGAAATTATAATCAAGCTGGCAGGACCAGAGCTAAAATCTGAAATAGGAGCTAGAAGCAAAAGAATAATATAAACAAGATTTAAAATGAGACTACTTAATAGAATAAATTCTAAAGCACTTAAGAGAAATTAATTTACATAGACACAATGCAATTACAAGAAAAGAAGAGGCCAGCATCATTAGGGCAGGGTGAAAGAAGACTCCAATTATAAATCATGGTGATCCTCACTTGACCTCACTTAGAATATTATTAGTCATAAATACTGTCTATGTATGAAATGAAAATGACAGAACTTTATTTCTTTTATCAATATACTAATATGCATGTTAGAACTGATTATATCCTTAATAGTTCACACTCTTGAGGCTTCCCTACTATTACAATTCAGAAATGCATTCTGACATGTGCTATTTTGTTTCAGAATTTTACTTTTGGGAAACCTAAGGGCCCCTCGTTTTGTGACTCATGGAAATATCATGTAGAGGACCAAAACGGACATGAAGAGGGCGTCCTCCAGAACGCCTTTTGATAATCAGCCCCTCTCGGTTAGGATTATTCACGCTCTCTTCCTTTGCACCAACATCCATCAGAGTACCTACCATAATGCAGCATGTGTGTCTGTATGTCTGACTAATGTCAGGATGTAAGAATTTCATAAATATTATTTAAATATACAGAAGAAGGAAGGAAAGAATAGAAGAGAGTATGAAGACTATTTGCAAAAGCATATAGAGTCACTTCAATTACAGAGGATAAGATGAACATGAACGTATAAAGGAAGGAAAGGATGCATCTCTTAAAAATTAGAAAACAACGATTTCTTCTTCTATACATTGTTAATAGGTTTAATTTCTTCCAGATATATAAATACAAAAATATGATTTTAAAGAGAGAGAAAGACAGATGAATTTATATAATCTGATTGAGTCAGGGAAGTCATACAACAAAGTTTCCCTTGGCTGCTGAATTTATGATACTACCCTCTGAAACAACGATCTCTTTTAATCCATGGGGGGCAGTGCACTCAGGGGGAACACTGTTACTCTGCTCTTCAAAGGAAATGGAGGTAAATACTTCAGAGGGTTTGAATCCAGAAGATTCTTAATTAACTTCTAATCATGGAAATGCAAATCAACCTAAACAAATAGTCTAAAAACGTCACCAAGATCTCTTATTGGCTTTAATTATGGATTTCAATAGACCGCTAGCCAGTAAACATCTTTTTGGACAGTAAAAAGCCTAATGAACTATCTGACTTCCTAAGAACACTTTTAGTTCTAAAAAAATATGTAAAAATTCAACACACATACTCAGAGACAAGTGTAGTAAAACTGGAGAAATCAGAATAAGACAAGTGGGTTGTCAATGTCAATATCCTGATTGCAATTATATACTGAAATTTGTAAATTGTAACTACTAGAGGAGAAGGCAATGGCAACCCACTCCAGTCCTCTTGCCTGGAAAATCCCATGGGCAGAGGAGCCTTGTGGGCTGCAGTCCATGGGGTTGGGAAGAGTCGAACACGACTGATAGACTTCACTTTCACTTTTCACTTTCATGCATTGGAGAAGGAAATGGCAACCCACTCCAGTGTTCTTGCCTGGAGAATCCCAGGGACGGGGGAGCCTGGTGGGCTTCCGTCTATGGGGTCGCACAGAGTCGGACACGACTGAAGCGACTTAGCAGCAGAGGAAATGAGGGAAAGGGTATAAAAGATCTCTCTGAATTATTCCTTACAAGTACATGTGAATCTATAATTATTTCAAAAAAATTTCAGATAAAATATGGATTTATGGCCTTGAGAGCTCTTAAAATACTAATTATAAAAAACAAAGCAAACAAATGTATTTAACCCATGCTAAGTCTGTGTGACCCCATAGACGGCAGCCCACCAGGCTCCCCCGTCCCTGGGATTCTCCAGGCAAGAACACTGGAGTGGGTTGCCATTTCCTTCTCCAATGCATGAAAGGAAAAAGTGAAAGTGAAGTTGCTCAGTCATGTCCAACTCTTAGCGACCCCATGGACTGCAGCCCACCAGGCTCCCCCATTCATGGGATTTTCCAGGCAAGAGTACTGGAGTGGGGTGCCATTGCCTTCTCCCACCCATACCATTATAGAAAAAATAATCAGCAATTGAAGCAAATATGAAATCTATCTACTTAGGTTCTATACAATTGAAAAGAAAAATCATCTTAATATTCACATATTCACTTGATAATTAAAGAATTGAAAATTAACAATATGACATTTCTCTCTTATTATTTTTGCTTATTTGTAGAACTTCAATTATAATATGTGTAACCCACTATCGATAAAAATAAATTGATTATAACAGCTGTCAGAAAATAATAAGAATTTGCAATAAAAGAATTATTTATTGTATAAATAACAAAGTATTCCTTTTTTGGAATCTTGCTTTATCTTGAAGTCTGAAAAAAGTGAGTTTTGATTATTTTTGAAATATTAAATTTAAAATACTAATATAAATTATTAACTTTCTAATATACAGAAATATTTAACAATAATACTTATTAGTCTTCAAATATTGGTTTATTTTTGGAAAAATAATTTTACACATTTATAATACATTAGCAATTTCTTCAAAATGTAGGTAATTTAACTGATAACTGACATTTGGCATCCATTTTCTCATCTGTTCCTTTTTGTGAGATTCAGATGCTATACTGAGGCAGATAAAGTCATTACAATACCACAATAAAATAGTGAAATACGGGAGATACACTGCCAAAATGGATTTAATCTGCTACACTGTTTTAAATGGAAATATATTGTAAGATTATACATTTTCTAAAATGGCAACACAGATATTACTGCTCCCTGGTGAAAGATACTAAAATCTCCATTTATTTGGCTGGTGTAGGTATGGCCTTAGGTGTACACCTACAAGTGAATTAAATCTAATTGCTTATTTTCAGTTTCCTTGGAAAGTACTGCCTTTAAGCAAGATGTAAATGCATTTAAATGGGTATGTTCATCTGAAACTCTGTTCAATAAGTCAAGTGTTTCTTGCAATATAAAGATTCTTCTTTGATCCAGGATAATCATGATATTTCACTTAAAAGTACAGGCACAGCATGGTGGAATTGAAAGAAAATATGTTTTGAAGTAAGATGGACACACGTTTGAATTCCAGCTTTGCTACTTAACAACTGTGAGATATGCGAGTTAAACTGAAATTCAGAATCCTCATTTATAAAAATAAGGGAAATAATACTCATCCTATGAGATTTTTTACTAATAGTATAATATGCAATAACAAGGCTTAACATAAAGCACGTATGTCAAAAAGAATATTATATCAGGAATATTATTAAAACTTTGTATAAGTTTTGTAACAGAATTAATACAGGAAATTTCCCCCACTCCACTACTTTACAAATAAGCACCAGATGCCTACTTTTGACACAAGAGTTTATGTTTTAACTTTGGAGAAGTTTGAATTTACAGGTCAGCAGGCAACAGCAAAACTACCTAAATTGACAGCCACAGAAAATTATCTCAAAGTCAGGTAGTGGCATAGAAATGAAATTAATGCATAGTGTAAAAGACAACATCCACATTCAGCGACATACTTTCCATTTAAATATCTTAATGAAATATAAGCAAAGGGAAAAAATCTTCCAGGTATAATTTTCTGAATATGGGACCTTGTTGCTGATTCCTCACTTTCAACCATATGTTCATATTTTTTCTTTGATGTTAGGAAGCTTCATGTAAAAGATCTACAAAAGGGATGAGGATGTGGTCTGTTGAAAATAATTCTTTGTCATGCAGTGACTGATTTTTTCTCTTAAACATTAAAATGCATGTTACACAGCTTCTTTTAAATGCAAAACGTATTTTAAATCAAGGTCTCTCAAATAAATTTCTAGGAAAGGATTAAATCTATTAACTTACATTTTAAATTTGCTTTAATTAGCTTTTAGCAATTTTTACATACTGTAAGGGGATCAAACCAGTCAATCCTAAGGGAAGTCAACCCTGAATAATCACTGGAAGCACTGTTGCTGAAGCTGAAGCTCCAATACTTTGGCCAACTGATGTGAAGAGTCAACTCACTGGAAAAGACCCTGATGCTGGAAAGACTGAGGACAAGAGGAGAAGGAGGCCACAGAGGATAATATAGTTGGAAGGCATCATCAACTCAGTGGACATGAGATTGAGCAATCTCTAGGAGATAATGACAGGGAAGCCTGGCATGCTGCAGTCCCTGGAGCTGCAAAGAGTCAGACACGATTTAGCAACTAAATAACAACAACGCTGATTATAAAACAAATATATTACTACCAGTATGAATTTATCATATATCATAACTATCACTTTGTAGTACCTACTATGTGCCAGGTACTAAGCTACTTTGCCTTCCTTGAATAATCTTATTTAACTGTTATAAAAACAATATGAAACATATTCTTTTCATTTGACAGATGAACAGTCTGAGGATGTGAGATTAATCTGACCATGTTCAGAAAATCTTGCTCAAGAAGCAGAGCCTGCATTGAGATACCTGTAAATATGAACTCCGCATGTTAAAAATCTTCCAAAAAAATCCCTCTGAATATATTTGAGCCCTCCTCAAATCTCTGGTTGAAACTGATTACTAAATTATTTTTATATAAAGAATTATACCATGTAAAATAATCTTTCATCTTAAAATAAAGTAGGGAAGCACAGAGACAGACAGAAAGATGATGAAAGAAATTGAAACAGAGAAAAAGACAGAGAGACAGATGGAGAGATTAAGAAAGTGAAAGTGAAAAAGAAACAATCTGGATAAAACATTTCAAAGAAAAATTTAAAAGGAAATACTGAAGAAACTAGAGTTAATAAATAATATTTATGAGAATATTAAAATAATAAACTAGGCAAATAATCTGCTCTTTAAAGTTGAATAAAGACCAAGTTCTTTGGGCAGTCAGGGAAAATATGAATGAATAATAAAATAAATAACTGGATAACCAAGAAAGGGTGTAGAACTAAATATTCTTCTGGGTACACTTAAGGGATTCAACACTTGTAAAATGATACAAATATCCATGGTCTGATTGGCTGGTGTTGGACAACTTTGTTTTAGGGCCCTGTGACTCTTTCCTATACTAATACAATTATAACTTTGCAATAAAAGAGGTATATAATAAATCCAAGGCTGTTTCCTCTACCTCACAAAGGCACATGTAAATTGCTGAAGGAAGGTCAGTTTTACGGGTTTGTTTACAATCTATCATAGTCATGACTACACATAAAAATTGTCCCATCGAAAATAAATACATCTCAGGCAAGGCCCTACTCTGTTCTTCAATGTGTCGTCGCTGCATGCAGCTGTGGGCACAAATATACAGTGAATTAAAACATCTAGAGTCAAAAATTTTTAGAAAGTCAGTCCTCCAACGTTTCCTTTGCAGAAATTTCCACATGTGGGTGGGCCTAGTGTTTACATGGAAGAACAAGGAGTCTCTGCCATTGATAGTTCTCCAATGCATCTGAATTCAGCAATTTCATGTGTCACCATCCCTCTTTCAAGATCAAATTAAGGCGTTTCATAAAATCAAGCGAAGTATGTAAACCATAATGTGAAACCATTTATGGCGCCTCAGTGGAATATAATTTAGCTGTCACTACTGAACAGAATATGGACATTTTGTGAGCAATAAATATAGAGAGAGAGCTCATACTTTTACTGAGCTCTTCAGGCATCCCGAGCTATCTCTTTGGGTTGGGAAAATATTTCTGGGATGAACTTACAAACAAAAGGTGCAAGCAGCAGAAGAAAATACAAACCATCTCATTGCTTTAACTCAGATGAAGCTAAATTTTTAAACAGATCGAGAAAGAGTAATGACTTTGGGATTCTAAAAATACTTGTAAAAATAATGAATAGAGTCACAGATGAAGTTTTGAACTTTTTGTTTGTGATAGTCTCCAGTATCTCCTGGCCTCTCTGAGATAGACAATGTTTGCAAATTGAAATATAATATTAAACTGCTGAAAAGGTCTAGGAGATTGTTCAAATGATATGGTGATAGCATGTCAAGTGTCCCAAACATAACATCTTCCATCCAGAATAAATAAAGACTATCACTTTGGAATAGGAATATTTTTCCTTCCGTTGAAGTAAAGGAGGCAGGAAGAGATGAAACCAGGCTCCCTTTATCAAGGGGTTTTTAAAAGCATCTTAGGAATACAGATCTTTTAATCCTCAAAATAATCTTATAAGGGGAGTATCATCATACCTATTTTACAAATGCAAAAGTACAGGCTGAAAGAGAACTTGTCCTGGTCATGATCCCGACTTCAAATCAATACCTGAATATTATTCCACACCACTCCCTTCCTTATTAAGGGGTGTATACTCAATATCGTCCTCAAAATCATTAAGAATATACCATACATCTGGTTTTTAAACTAGTAAGAAATGCCTTGTTCATCTGCAAAGATTTGTTGTCAACAAAGAGCCTATACTATACAGTATTTAAACAAAGCTATCTTGATTTTTAACTTTCTATCAGGGAGATTAACAATTCAGTTGTCGTTTGAGAGCTGAAGCTACTAACAAAGGTGACATACCTTGGCATTCAGGCTTTGTAGTCTGCATCTAAGCAAAGGAAGAACCCATAACAAGTATTTTGAGAGAAATTTTTTAAAAAATCTGATTTACCCTTGGTATCATTGAATCAACCATAATAAGACTTTAACTGCAATATTTTACCATCTTAAGAAATGAGACTAGTAGATTTTCAACTTCAACTTTTTACGACTATAATAGAATAATTATTGGACCATGATTATGAGGATCCAATTTAGCAAAGGGACTACCTTTGAAAATCACTACTATCCCCATGATTTTAAAATATATGGCAATAACTCATTATCTCGATCTATGGAATACAATAAACACAAGGTAGTAAGAGAAACATTCACAAATAATACACTATAGATCAAGCGAAGATTCTTGAACTGGAGCAGACTTTTTGATTTGATGACTTGGAAATGCCCATTTTATTGGGTGCATTCCAAAGCTCTCCCACAGCTTCCAAAAGCGAGCCTTAGTCCTATGATTCTTCTTTCCTGACACCCATTCTTTCCTGACTGCCCCCATGTTTTAATACAAGTCTCCCTAGCACTAATCATGCTAAAGGTATGTGATCCTCTGGCTATCTTATTCAAACTTCACAACTGAAAACACCACTCAAAGCCAACAATGTGTCTTGTGTTCATAAATATGTCTTTAGAATCATCTCAAGGAATTCTCATTGTTTGTAACATGGACAGAGCCCCCATTATCTTGGTGCAAATAAAAGTAGTTCTTAACAGAAATCTGTTTTCTTTACTGAACATTATGAAAGGCCCCCTGACCTTCAACTTGAGGAGTATAGCATTAAAAAAAAAAAAAAAAACAAAAAAAACAGATAAGATTCCACAGTAAACCATGAAAAATAGAAAAGAGACAGAGGAGAGAAAAGAAACTTGGCAAAGCACATCAAGAGTTATAAACAACTCTTCTCTCCTTTTATGATAATCGGACATAGACTACCAACAATAATACCTTGAGACTAAAGAAACTGGTGCTATGGAGAAAGTTAACAAATGTTAAAACAGACCATGTTCATTATTAAACAGTAAAATTAAAACAGCAATATTCCCAGTAGGACCTGGTATCTTTAGAAGTCGAATTACATTTTATTCTTTTAGAACTTGGAACTAACTAAATACATAATTTACTCAAGGTCTAATACTATGTTTCAACACAATATGGTTTCAAACTGCATTTTTGTTTCAGCAAAATCTATGGCTCATTAAAACGTTGAAATAATTCTCTAGAATTCAGAGATCTCTGTCCAGACCTATTGCCTGGGCAGAGAAGTTCTCATTTCTAATTAAAATTTTCATAAAACTGTGCAAAACCACATTGAATAAAAATAACGAATAGATCAAAAGTAAAATCAAATTCTTACTTTTGACAACAAAGTCATAAAGGGTTAGAACTAATGTCACAGTGTGGTCATTTTTGCAACCTGAAGTCCACGAACATAAATCTCCAGTGTCCCATGTAGCATGCTTCAAAATGACTCTAATCAGAAAGCAGACAGAGCTAAACTCTCCCTCGGGGGCTGAACGTCTGAAGTGAACTGAGCGCCTAAAATAATCAGGTGAATATAGATGCTATACTTTCCAGAAAACCTCAGTCCTTCCAGGCCTGAGACTGACTTTACAATTTCTTTGAAATGCTGAAAAGAAGCCCAGAAAAACTTAAAAAAATAAAAAAAAAAAGGATTACTTTCCAGAGAATCCAAACTGTAGACTGTAATACAAAGGTCAGTTTGTTTCCAAAGTAAACAAAATACCCCATTTGTGTGATGGAGTACATGTTGAAATCCTGTTTATTACATGCAACGCAAGAGTACGTTTCTGAAATATTTTTTCAATGTCTTTCTCTGCTTATATGCAGTCAAATCTGGTTTAATCTTGGTTGTCTCTACTCATGTGGAATTAGAATAAATTTTTGAATCATTGGCTGATAAAAGATATGCAAGACATAGGACTACCTCAAGTAGCATGTGTTAATTTAAAAAAAAAAACAACAACCCACAACTGTGGTTTCTAGGTAGAAACAACACAAAAATTACTTGGGAAGCAAACTGATTTTACTTTTATGAGCTATGAAGCTTCTATGGAAATCTGGATCATAACGTAAAGTAGTTATTTATTTAATGGGAAGGAAGCCAATGGCAAAGCCACTTGGAATTTCCAGTCTGTGTATTCCCCAATAATACTCCTTCATATGTTTGATTCAAGACCTTATTTGAACACTGTGGGGAAAATTATAAGCGCCAAATGCCGTTCTTAGGAGGCTGGCCATGTGTTAGGAGAATGCCATCTTATGATCTCAATGTTACTAATCTCTGAAAACTTTCTGTTACCATAGACAATCTTCCTTTGGTCATTTGGAAGAAGGCATTCTCCTGACTCCCTTTATTCTGTGCCCCAGACTACAGCCAAAGCAATCATTTTCAAGCTGCAAATATTAGCCTTCCCTCCAGCACCTCAAACATCTCTTCCCCTCTTTTCTTGTTCTCAGTGTTTCACCCACACTTTGTCACTGAGCCTCCCATGCCCGCCAGGGACAAGGCACAGACCGTCACTTCAACCTGAACAGTCTTTTTCCTCTCGTTGACCGATTAACTCCTATCCTCAAGCCATTCCTTTGGAGAAAACTGTCCTCCTTTTGTAGCACTTACCTTCTCATTGGGAAGGGAGGAAGGAAAGAAATGGAAAAAGGGAGGAAGGGAGGAAGGGAAAGAAAGAAAGAAAAGGAAGGAAGAAGAGTGAAAGAAAGGGAAAGAGAAAGAAAGAAAGGGGAAGGAGGGGAGGAGGCAGTAAGAAAGGAAGTAAAAGAGAGAGAAAGGAAAAGGGAGGGAGAGGAGAGCTGAGAAGGGAAACAAGTGAGGGCTTAGGGAGTTTACAGAGTAATATGCAAGAGCTGTCTGCAAGATTGATACATTAGTTTTTGTGTTCTTCTGGTCTTATGACAAATTATGATGGGAATTGGTATAATATAGCTTCTAAATTCTCTAGAAATATGTTATACATTTTCTTTATATAGATCTCCTCTAAATACACAAGAAATCTTTTAATTTATTTCTGAAGGTTGTCTAAGAAGTCACAGTCCTTATCAATCAACAGTTGGAAAAGAAAGTTGGCATTTTCTCTCTTCAGTTGGCCCTTATAGACTCTGAAGTGCATCGTGAACACCTAGAGGGACTTCTATAAACACTCTCACAGTTTGCACCAAAACCTATAAACATCTCTTTCAAAATTATTCATCTGGGGACAGTCTGACTAAACTATGTCCATGAACGTTATAAAACAGGCAAAACTAATAGTATGTATATAGTCTTCTTTATCACAGTGGTACTTAAGGAAAGTAGTTTCAGGCTACCTGCATTGCATACGAGGGTTTTTTCCAATGGTTTTGTGTCATATAAATGTTGAGAAATATATTCAAGGCTTATTTAGTCTTCCTACACATGAATCAGATTTGGAATCAGACTTGTTAATTCTAAACATTCTTCAATTTTCTGGAGGCCTCTAAGAATTTATGATAAAAAAATAATATAGTTATGAATACTGATACAGTTTTACAGACATTCCTCCCCTCCAAATGCACAAACCAGTCTTCCAATACTGGAATTTTAGCAATATCCTATGTCTCTTTCTGGGCTTCCCTGGTGGCTCAGACAGTAAATAATCTGCCTGCAATGTAGGAAAGAGAAAGTGAAAGTGAAGTCGCTCAGCCGTGTCCGACTCTTTGTGACCCCATGGACTGCAGCCCACCAGGCTCCTCCGTCCATGGGATTCTCCAGGCAAGGATACTGGAGTGGGGTGCCATTTCCTTCCCCAGGGGATCTTCCCGACCCAGGGATCGAACCCACGTCTCCCACACTGCAGGCAGACGCTTTACCTCTGAGCCACCAGGGAAGCCCAATGTAGGAAACCTGGGTTCAGTCCCTGGGTGGGGAAGATCCCCTGGAGAAGGGAATGGTTACCTACTCCAGTATTCTTGCCTGGAGAATCCCATGGATGGAGGACAGCCTTGCGGCTACAGTCCGTGGGGTCGCACAGAGTCTGACACAACTGAGCACGCGTGGCGCGTGCATTTACTGGGCTTCCCGGGTGGCGCTGGTGGTGAAGGACCCACGGACCACTGGTGACCACTCTTATTTTCTAGTTTCTTCCATAGCTCCCATAAACCTGCCAAAATGAGTAGGAATTACACACAGCAGAGTAAGTAATAACAACCCCTGATTACATCATTCCACAGGCACAATTATGTAACTAATGTAAACCATTTAATCATTGCAGTTTAAGTCAACAGGAACTTGCCAATGTTACTATATCCTTTTTATTCCACAAAAAGTTGAACAAAAGTAATATGTACGCAAGTAAGCATTCTTTAGCAATAACAGGGAAAACAGTACCACACCAAAGAAAAATTTATTTCCATTAGCTTTTTAACATATGTAAACAGTAATTTTCTTTAGAAGAATTAAGAACCATTTCCTGTCCTGGAACTATAAAACTCCTAGAAGAGAATATAGGCAATAAGTTTTTTGACATTGATCTTAGCAATAGCTTTAGGAATCTGTCTGCTGAGACAAGAGAAACAAAAGCAAAAGTGAAAAAAATGGGACTACATTAAACTAAAAATCTTATGCAGAGCAAAAGAAATCAGCAACAAAACAGACAACCTAAGCAAATAGAAGAAGATATATGCAAATCATATGTCCAATAATGGTTAATGTCCAAAATACATAAAGAACTCATAAAATCAACAACAACAAAAAAACAAACTACGCAATTAAAAAAATGGGCAAATGATCTGACTTGATAATATTTCAAGGAGATATACAAATTGCCAACAGGCACATGAAAACATGTTCAACATTACTAATTATAAGGAAAAGACAAATCGAAACTATAGTGAGGCATCATTATCACAAAGAAAAGAAATAAGAGGTGTTGGAAAAAAAAAATATGAAAAAAGGGAATTCCCCTACTCTGTTGGTAGGAAGCTTCACTGTATGGAATACAGTGTGGGGATCCCACAAAAAATTCAGAATAAAAATACCATATGATCCAGTACCCACTTCTGGGTACTTATCTGAAGTACACTAATTTAAAAAGATATATGCACCTCTGTTTTCACTGCGTATTATTTATAATAGCTAAGATATGGGAAATAAAACTAAGTGTCCATCAGTGAATGACTGGATAAAGATGTGGCAAATAAACACACACACACACACACAATGGAACACGACCTAGCCATAAAAAATGAAATATTGCATCTTCAACAACAGGTATGGAACTTGAAGGCATTATGCTAAGTGAAATAAGTCAGGTGAAGAAGGACAAATACCAAATGAATTTCACTCATATGTGCAAAATAAAATAAATAAGTGAACAAATAAAACAAAACCACATAGGTATCAAGAATAGGTTGGTGGTTACCAGAGGGGAAGGAGGGGCAGGATGAAGGTAAAATGGGTAAAATGGGCTCATCTGTGTGGTAACAGAAAGATTTCACATGCAAGCAAGGTAATGCTCAAAATCCTCCAAGCTAGGCTTCAAAAATACATGAATTGAGAATTTCCAGATGTACAAGCTGGATTTAGAGAAGGCAGAGGAATCAAAGATCAAATTGCCAACATCCGTTGGATCATAGAAACAGCAAGATAATTCTAGAAAAGCATCTACTTCTGTGTCAATGACTATGCTAAGGCCTTTGACTGTGTGGATCACAACAAACTGGAAAATTCTTTAAGAGATGGGAATACCAGAAGACCTTACCTGCCTCCTGAGAAATCTGTATGCAGACCAGGAAGCAACAGTTAGAATTGGACATGGAACAACAGACTGGTTCCAAATTGGGAAAAGAGGACATCAAGGCTGTATATTGTCATGCTGCTTATTTAACTTATAAGCAGAATAATACATCATATGAAATGCCAGGCTGGATGAAGCACAAGCTGGAAACAAAACTGCTGGGAGAAATATCAATAACTTCAGATACGCAGATGACACCACCCTTACGGCAGAAAGTGAAGAGGAACTAAAGAGCCTCTTGATGAAGGTGGAAGAAGAGAGTGAAAAAGTTGGCTTGAAACTCAACATTCAGAAAACTGAGATCATGGCATCTGGTCCCACCACTTCATGGCAAATAGATGGGGAAACGATGGAAACAGTGACAGACTTTACTTTCTTGGGCTCCAAAATCACTGCAGATGGTGACTGCAGCCATGAAATTAAAAGATGCTTGTTCCTTGGAAGAAAAGCTGTGGCAAACCTAGTCAGTGTATTAAAAATCAGAGACATTAATTTGCCAACAAGGGTCCATCTAGTAAAAGCTATGATTTTTCTAGGAGTCATGTATAGATGTGACAGCTGGACTCTTGAGATTCCCTTGGACAGAAAGGAGATCAAACCAATCAATCCTAAAGGAAATCAACCCTGAATAATCACTGGAAGGACTGATGTTGAAGCTGAAGCTCCAATACTTTGGCTACCTGATGGGAAGAACTGAGTCATTGGAAAAGACCCCGATGCTGGGAAAGACTGAAGGCAGGAGGAGAAGGGGGTGACAAAGGACAAGACAGTTGGATGACATCACCGACTCATTGGACTTGGGTTTGACAAAGCTCCGAGAGATGGTGCAGGACAGGGAATACGGGCGTACTGCAGTCAACAAGACAGAAGCTAGACTTTCGGTAGTGAGCATGCTGCTATAATGCATGCAGATGTCAAATTATAATTATGAACACATGAAATTTACATAAGGTTATAAACCAACATGGGCTTCCCAGGTGGCACAGTGGTTAAAGAATCTGCCTGCTAAAGCAGGAGACACAGGAGACTGGGCTCAATCCCTGGGTCAGGAAGATCCCCTGGAGTAGGAAATGTCAACCCACTCTAGTATTCTTGCCTGGAAAATTCCATGGACAGAGAAGCATGGCAGGTTATAGTCCATAGGGTCATAAAGAGTAAGACATGACTGAAGAGACTTAGCACAGCACACACAACATAAACCAACATCACCATAATTTTAAAAAATCATGTCGTGTGACTCAAGGGTAATAAAATTCAAAAATCAATAGGACTCGAATTTGTCAGGTCCACATCATTCTATTTGATGAATAGAATGAACTGGTTCTTCCTTAGATGATGGGCTCACTTGGCCCTGACTGAGTGGTAACTTAAAGGAATCTCAAAAGAAAAAATATCTTGCTATAAGGGCACGTGGCAGCTGATTGGTGAATTTGGATGCCTGAGGTGCATCTACTTAGAAGCAAAGTGCGCACCATTACTGGTAAGTAACTCTGAAACTCAGTGATTTGATTTCAGCTTGGAAATATAGAGTAGTTATCATAATCATATCAGTAAGTTAATTTATAGTAATAGATGATGAGAAACTTATGTTCAAATTTTACCTGGTGCTAGGGGCTGAGTTGTTCAAATTCGGTGTTCAAAATGTTGAAATTCAAATGTTGAAATCCTAACCCACAGTACCTCAAAATGTGACTGTATCTCGAGATTGGGCCTTTCGGCTAATTAACACAACATGAGGTCATGTGCCCGGACCCTAATTCAATATAACTGGTGTCCTTACAAGAAGAGGAGTTTAAGACAAAGGCACAAACAGATAAAGGACCATGCAAAGACATGGGAAGAAGATAATAAACCAAGGAGAAAAGGCTCAAAGAGATCCACCCTGCTGACATCATCATCTCAGATTTTAGTCTCCAGCACTATGAGAAAATAAACATCCATTTAAACCATCCAGCCGTGGTACTTGTTATACGAAGCTGTATCCATAAGCTTCCTTCATAGCCCTATCAGTTCCATAGAAATTCAGAGTCTCAGGGGCCACCCCAGAGCTATAGGAAAACTCAAAGTCCAAACTCAAAACAAGTAGACGCATCACTGATCCCCCGTCCAGGCTCAGGGTCTTCTTTCATGGCTCTCTGCATTTCCTATAAAAGGGGGTCCGTACACTGTGCCACACCTACTAGCTTACATTCCATCTCTCCTCTGAAGAGACCTCAGAGTAAGAACTGGGTCTATGCCATGCTGTGCTAAGTCGCTTCAGTCGTGTCTGACTCTTTGCGACCCGCCAGGCCCCTTGGTCCATGGGATTCTCCAGGCAAGAATACTGGAGTCAGTTGCTGTGCCCTCCTCCAGGGGATCTTTCCAATACAGCGATCGAACCCACATCTCTTATGTCTCTTGCATTGGCAGGCGAGTTCTTTATCAGCAGCACCACCTGGGAAGCCCAACCATGTATATACATTTTTGTAAATACAAAATACAAAAAAACACAGACTTTATAGCAAGTACTGAACAACTATATCTGAAATATAAGAAACCAGAAAATAAAGGAGTTAGACTAGCTAATTTTTAAGATCCTTTAAAGCTCTGAAATTCTATAATGATGTAATTTTAATTCTGGTATGAGGGGCCACTTATTGTTCACGACCGAACTCAGGCTGTATCTCTTTAAGATGCAGATTCTGTTTCAGTCAGCAGAGGGTCCTGAGACTCTATTTCTAACACGAGCTCCCAGGTGATGCTGACGCTGGAACACCTTGAATAACAAGGTCTTAAAGCTCAACATAAATCCAAGAACCAGCTTTTGATATTTAAAATCCCACTCTTACAAGCCTATAACACTTTAAAAGCAATAGGGGGCATTAAAAGGTCCTAGGTTGGCCCCCTTTAATGAGACTCAGGCACCAGTTGTAGAACTTAAAAAAAAAACAAAAGCTCTACCCCATTATAATATCTATAATACATCTATGCAAACCCTTTCAGTACCCACTCTGAGTGCAAGAACAAGAGAAAGTTGCCTTTTTGTTCCTCAGGTATTTTTTGAAATTTATACTTTTGTCCTAAAGGCGACATCCCCTCACCCCCAACCAGTTGCCAGGTAATCTTTGTGAAAGTGGAGGCTCTTTTGAAGTTTTAAGATTGAACAAGGAAAATACACTTTCAGAAATACTAAGTGACTGCACAAGCTGAATCACTCCTTGACCCTGGAAACCCTCTTCGTGAGGTTTCTGAAGTGTGAAGTATGCCCAGAGAGAGGAATGCTATTTTTATTTATTTAATAAATACTCATCCCACTTTTTTATGTCCCAGGCACCATTTTATGAAATTAAGAGCTATTCAATCCTCATAACAACTTTATGAAATACATACTGCTACCACTATTTTAAAAATGATGAAAGGCATAAAGAGACCTAACTCAAGCATGGTCCCACAGCTGGTAAGTAGAGATTAATTTACCATGTAGAGGACAGCAAGGGCTCCATGTCACAAGGAGAGAGGAAAGAGGGAGAGAAATTAGATGCCCACCTATGAATTTACAAACACTTTCTCTCTCTGCATCCCAACTAGGACTAAACATAAACTAGACAATTTGGTCTTAATCATGATTTTGAAGTAAGATATATGCATTACTACATTTGTTCCTATTATTATTTGAAATACCTAAACACAGACTTCATTTTCCATGAGCAAATTGGGTGTTTTATCCAAACTCACTATTTCTTTGGTACTAATTTTCTCAATTTTAATGTATCTCATTGTTGATTACTATTCTCAGTGTTTTTTAAAAAGACTCAACATGAAAATCTCATTATAAAAATAAAATACAAAAATAAAAGAGACCAGCCAGATAGTTTCTAGATTTAGTAGTTGGGGGAGGGAACCTTTTTTTAAAAAAATATTCAAACAAACTACACTTGTCAATTAGTATCTCTTATTCACATTTTAACATTTATCTGTGTATAAATGTATCCTGTATTTCTTTCACAGTAGAAAATTATATGAAGCTGTGTGAATGAATCCAAATTTTTATGTCCTTATTTTTTCTTATTTTTTTACATACACATCGAGTTCTATCAGCATTAAATATAAGGTTCTGGATGAATTAAATACAAGTATTAATTTTGAATGGCTGAGAGCAAAGGACAGCAGGACCAAGAATGAGAAAGTTTTCAAGAGAAAGGGGAATAAAAAAGCAAAATGTAAGTTTAGTTAACTGTAGTAAGAATGTCTGATGTTGAAAAAATACCATTATCACCTCAATTTTCTGTAAAAATACAAAGAATTAATTTATCAGGAAATATTTGAGAGCTGTAAAGAACAGAGTCCATCTATACATGGATGCACTTTACACCTGTGTGGGGATCGTTCAATTCACATTTACTGAGCACTTATGAGGGCAAACAGGCAATAAAAATACGTCCATGTATTAAAATTCGTAAATGGACAACCATTCAAAATTCAGGCTTTGATTACTTTCGATGTTATTTTATCTGTAAGTCAACTACTGTGGCTGTAGGCTCACACTACTGTTCGCTTTCTTAAAAGCCCTTTGTCTGGGCACTGCCCCGTATCAGTCTGTCCTTTAGATAACGGGGGCATATGTTTTCTACACCAGATCTATAGTAGCTCAGAGATATCAAATTGTATATGCTATGCTTAGTTTTGTAAAAATTACAAAATCAATTTAATCTCAGGAAGGATGTGAGAATCATATCACCTAACCACCTGGTACTCTACATTTGAAAACTGAGTTACACAATCCTCATTCCTATTGATCTGACATTGACCAATTCACCACTCTAGTTTGTACACATGGAACATGCAGCTTGGAAAGCAAAAATCCGTCCTGTCAAATAACTAAACCTAAATGAACATAGGATTCTATTTAAAAATTAACACTCATGACACACTCATGAGGTGACTGGCATAGAAAGATCCTCTCACCTTTATCATATGTCTAAATATCTCTCAACAATACATTCGTTTTCAAGGAGACTTTGTGAAGTTTGCCTTCTTCAAAGCTAAAAGACCTGATAAAACTGATAATTTAGGGTAACTGTGCTAACGGAAGCACACAAAATATTAAAAATTTGGAACTGGAAACAAAACTATTTACATCCTCAGTAGCAAATGTACTCCTAAAGAAATGAGGAAGGACATAATAGCAAATTTTAGTGAGGGTTTGTGAGTGTTTAGTGAGGGTCTGTGTGTGTTTTATTTTGTGTGAAGTACATAAAAGAAAAGAGGCCAAACATAGGTTTTAATGAGACATTGTAGAGTTTTACAATTGTTAAATCTGGTGTCGGTTGCTGCAGAAGGTTGTGATTGAAAATTTTCCTGTGGAAAAAGAAATGTCACAGTATTTTGATAAGCAAGAGATGAACTTTTTTTTTTCCCTTGTGCCATCAGCAAGACGAAAAGAACAAAATGCATCATTTATAACCCACAGCTCGACCATTATCTCCTGGTGAGACACTTGTTTTAAAACACACAAGGACCTTTTTTCCCCCCTCTACAAAGTCTGGAGCTCTCTGCGAGGCTCCTTCTCCCTTAAAGCCATGAAAGTAAGTTGACACTTGTGCGGCCAAAGTTTCTAGGCAACCACAGAAGGGCACTCGTACACCCTCCAGGTCACAGCCAGTTCTGAAGTACAGAGGAAGAATACGAACAGCATATGTCTCTTTGATCACAGATATCATCTAAAACTGATGTGGAGAGAAAATCCTGTTCAGCACCAAAGGCTTTACAGACTCTTTTTCTGACTTCACCCACTGAGTAAAGAAAGGGTACCTTGCTCAAATTATTGGGCTGAACATTGCTCAGTGCTAACATTGAAAAGTCAACGTGTGTGTGTAAACGTGTATATGTGTGTGTATGTATGTGAGAGAGAGAGAGACACCCAAGAATATTTCTATGATTGCCAAAACCATGACAAATTAGATAAGGCAAAATTGGATGAAGTGTTTAGTGTAGTTTAGACATCCTTATTCTTTATTTATTCACTTGGCAAATGTTTTTAAGCAGTAACTTTGGGCACTGAGGGAATCACTGAGAATCAGAATCCTTCTTGTCTTAGAGGATTTAAGGTACAAATATGTACAATTATGTTGACCTTACTCTATCAAGAAAAGTTTACATTTTATTTAGTAACTAATCTATTTTGGTAAACTTTCCAGCATTTACATAATTACACTCCCCTAACAGCCACTTGCTCCTTGGAAGGAAAGTTATGACCAACCTAGACAGCATATTAAAAAGCACAGACATCACTTTGTCAACGAAGGTCCATCTAGTCAAGGCTATCACTTTTCCAGTAGTCATGTATGGATGTGAGAGTTGGACTATAAAGAAAGCTGAGTGCCAAAGAATTGATGCTTTTGAACTGTGGTGTTGGAGAAGACTCTTGAGAGTCCCTTGGACTGCAAGGAGATCCAACCAGTCCATCCTAAAGGAAATCAGTCCTGGGTGTTCATTGGAAGGACTGATGTTGAAGCTGAAATTACAATACTTTGGCCACCTGATGCGGAGAGCTGACTCATTTGAAAAGACCCCGATGCTAGGAAAGATTGAGGGCAGAAGGAGAAGGGGACGACAGAGTATGAGATGGTTGGACAGCATCACCGACACAATGGACATGGGTTTGGGTGGACTCCGGGAGTTGGTGATGGACAGCGAGGCCTGGCGTGCTGCGGTTCACGGGGTCGCAAAGAGTTGGACACGACTGAGTGACTGAACTGAACTCAATTATACAATATAAGCTCTTTCCTGTGCATGTTGGGATCTTAGGAGGGTTAATATTTAACAGCAAGGGTTCAGAGGCTATGAGAAATTCTATTAATCATCACTTTTTATTTGACACAAGGGCTTCCTTGATATCTCAGTTAGTATAGAATCTGCCTGCAGTGCAGGAGACCAGGGTTCGATTCCTGGGTCAGGAAGATCATCTAGAGAAGGAAATGGCAAACTCTCCAGTATCCTTGACTGGAAAATCCCATGGACAGAGGAGCCTGGTGGGCTGTAGTCCACGGGGTTGCAAAGAGTTGGGCATGACTGAGTGATTAACACTCTAGGTAGATACCGCTTTAAATTGAAGCAATGTAAAATGGTACAGCCTCTATGGAAAACAGTATGGCAATTCCACATAAAATTAAATACAGAATTATCATATGACCCAGAAATCTCATGACTGCTGGGTATATAAGTAAAAGAACTGAAAGCAAGGACTCAAACAGATATTTGAACAATGCATTCAATGTTCATGGTTACTTCCCTGGTGGCTCAGATGGTAAAGCGTTTGCCTGCAATGCGGGAGTCCTGGGTTTGATCCCTGGGTTGGGAAGATCCCCTGGAGAAGGAAATGGCAAGCCACTCCAGTATTCTTGCCTGGAAAATTCCATGGACAGACTTCACTTTCACTTTCAATGTTCATGGCATTATTCACAGTAGCAAAAAGGTGAAAGCAACTCAAGGAACCATCAGTGGATGAATGAATAAGCAAAATGTGTTATATGCAGACAATGGAATATTATTCAGCCTTAAACAGGAAGGAAATTCTAACACATGCCAAACCATGGATGAAACTTGAAGACATTATTAAGTGAAATAAGCCAAGAAACAAAGGGACAAATACTGCATGATTCCACTTAGATGATGTACATAAAGTAGTTAAATTGTACAGAGACAGAGAGCAGACAGATGGTGGCTGCTAGGAGCTGGAAGGAGGGAGGAATGGATAGTTTTGATTAATGGGTACAGATTCAATTTGGGAAGATGAAAAAATTCTAGAGATGGATGGTGGTAATGGCCACCCAACAATGTGAATGTACTTGATGCCACTGAACTGTATCTTAAAAATGGTTAAAAGAGTAGGCTTTTGTTATGTATGTGTTACCACAATAATAAATCTATAAATGGCAAAAAATAAATATATTGAAGTAATGAAAAAATGAAGAGGTTTATTCATGGAACAATTTGAAGTTAGTCAGGTCTAGAACATGGGCTGCTACACATGGTCAATACATTCTCACTGCACTGTCCTGCCGCTATTCTGGTTAATTTTGGTCACAGGAAGTCTGGACATCATTATCCTGAGTTGATGTCAAGATGGAATACAAATACAGCATACAAAAATAACTCACTAACAAGTCGAACAGTCAACTGGTTGATTATATTATCCTTTGTATAATAAATCAACTAATAAATCAACTGTTATTTTAAGGTCACAGTTCTTCTAAGGTCAGTATCTGCAGAGAATCTTACTAGCACTGTAGAAGCCATCTCCAGCAGGGAGGTGCAGCAACTGTCTGATGCAACAGAGCAGAGAAGTTGCTCGTTCAGAGGCTTTACTTCAAAGCTCTGGATGCCATAATTTTTGATGTCTAAAAACGCATAACCTTAGCATCATTCCTGGTTAGGTCACTGCATGCTATCAATCCTACCAATGGTGATGACACCCAAGACTAAGACAGGCAGTTAGTCTACAAAATACTAGGAGGTATAGAGCACAAGCAAGTGGATTGGAAATAGCTTGTCCTCTTTTGTACCGGATCTTCCTTTTTATATCTTCCAATAGAGGCCAAGGAATATCAAGCTCATGTTCCCTGGAGGACCGGTGTAAAGATAAGGTCTTATACAATTTGAATATAAAAGAATCTTCCTTGTCCGCATTTGAAAAAAAATTACTGGGTAATCCTTTTCCAGGAATGGTAGCTAACATTTGTTGAATATTTAGTATGTGCAGAGCATTGTAACTGAGTATTTTCATTTCATGATTTGAAAAAACAATCCTGAGATAATTTTATTCCCATTTTACAGACCAAACAAACTGAGGTTTAATTTATTTTCTCAAAGTTAAAGCAATGGCTAAAGTGAAAAGTTAGACCTAGTATTTACTTTTATCAGACCATTATGTTATATTTCTACTCATAATCTTTACCTAGTGAATGACAGACAGAAAGCTACACAAAGGAGCAATGCAATTTAAGGATTAAGAGAATAAGCTTTGTAGTGGGATCTGCTGCTGCTGCTGCTAAGTCGCTTCAGTCATGTCCGACTCTGTGCGACCCCATAGACGGCAGCCCACCAGGCTCCCCGGTCCCCAGGATTCTCCAGGCAAGAACACTGGAGTGGGCTGCCATTTCCTTCTCCAATGCATGAAAGTGAAAAGTGAAAGTGAAGTCGCTCAGTCGTGTCCGACTCTTAGCGACCCCATGGACTGCAGCCTACCAGGCTCCTCTGTCCATGGGATTTTCCAGGCAAGAGTACTGGAGTGGGGTGCCATTGCCTTCTCCGGTAGTGGGATCTAGTTAGGTATTTATGCAAAAGCTTTCAAATTCCAAATTTGCAGAGCCAAGTAGAGATGAAAATTATAATTTCAAATTGAAATAACAATGTCTTAACTCTACACATAAATATATTTTCAATACAATTTCTCAATATAAGATTATACAGACTTGAACCTGGCTGATTAATAAAGCACAATATGTTTATTCTGATTTTCAAGGCTATATTCTGGTCCCAGTAGAAAATAGCAAACTTTAGAATGGTTATGAGTGATGAGTCCAAAGATTTTGCTCACTCAAACATTTATCTTTATTTTTCCTTTTAAAATTTTAATAAGTAATGCCTGAGTATGGTTTTATAAAGATCCTCTAAAAAATCTTTTTGAAAAGTGAAAGCGATTCTTCAAGCTTCTGTTATTCCAATTCTCTCACCAGTGGCCAGTAGGTTAACAATTTGAGACATCATATTATTTTATTTAATTCCAAATGGCAAGCCCATTAACTAAACATTTATCAAATAGCCCATTCTACTTCGTTGTTTCCATATACTTCTTGCAAACCAAATACTCATATGTGTGTGAATCAATTTCTGGATAGATTCTGCACTACTTTTGTTTAATTTGTCTTTGTTTACACTAATAT
The DNA here is from genome assembly GCF_029407905.1 of Bubalus kerabau. Lineage (NCBI taxonomy): Eukaryota > Metazoa > Chordata > Mammalia > Artiodactyla > Bovidae > Bubalus > Bubalus kerabau. The sequence goes on from NC_073637.1 coordinate 61,368,652, forward strand.
ATAACAGTGATCTAATTATTACACAGATAATAAGTTTTTCTATCTATAGAGGCCAAGTTTTTCCTTTAGTTATTTGAAAGTTATGCATCTTATTACTATTCTTCAAATAGTAATCCTGAAATATTTTAAATTTCCTTATTGTATTCTATGATTTTCTATCAATTCAATGACTTAAATCAGCTTGTATAATATCTATATAATTTCTTAAAGTCACTAATTATATATAGTGTGACTAGCTCATTACTGTCTTATTCCCCTTGGGTATACTCCTCTGAGCTGGGAGTTTCACTGAAATGTTCTTACTCTTCAGAGTAGTTTTTTCTTGGAAGTACATGGACCTGCATTTCTTTTTATGAATCCAATTCTATTTAATTTGTTTTCTAGAAATTGCTCACAGTTTCTGGGTTTAGTGATGGCCCTCTCTCTCCTATTTTGCAGACCATTGTGTGTATGTGTATATATATACATGTCCTTCTGACAGTCATATGGGATTTGAGACAGGGATTGTGGGCACAAGGGCTTCCCTTGTGCTCGGTTGGGGAAGAATCTGCCTGCGATGCAAGAGACCCGGGTTCAATTCCTGGGTCTGGAAGATGCCCTGGAGGAGGAAATGGCAACCCACTCCAGTATTCTTGCCTGGAAAATCTCATGGACAGAGGAGCCTGGCAGGCTACAGTCCATGGGGTCACAAGAGTTGGACACGACTTAGCAACTAAATCACCACCATACTCAGGTTCCATCTTGAATCCTGATTCTTTTAGCAATGTCACATTTTTAATATATTATAAATTGTTCATTGTGATTTTCATACATTAATTTCTCTAACTAGTCAGGCTGGCACTCAAAGTCTTTGGCAATATTTTGCATACCTCTATTACCAACTTGTCTCACTGCTTTACAACTCCAGTTACCCTCTTATATTTCCTGCCATCTGAAACTGTCCATAGATATTTTCTCAAGCTGTTATCTAAACTTAGGCACTCTCTGCACTTGAAGTATCTCCTTATTCAGTTCAGTTCAGTCGCTCAGTCGTGTTTGACTCTTTGCGACCCCATGAGTCGCAGCACACCAGGCCTCCCTGTCCATCATCAACTCCTGGAGTTTACCCAAACTCATGTCCATTGAGTCGGTGATGCCATCCAGCCATCTCATCCTCTGTCGTCCCCTTCTCCTCCTGCCTCCAATCCCTCTCAGCATCAGGGTCTTTTCCAATGAGTCAACTCTTCGTATGAGGTGGCCAAAGTATTGGAGTTTCAGCTTCAGCATCAGTGAACACCCAGGACTGATATCCTTTAGGATGGAGTGGCTGTGTCTCCTTGCAGTCCAAAGGGCTCTCAAGAGTCTTCTCCCTATTAATTATCCTTAATTGAAAGTCCACCTCAAAAACCATCTATACCAAACAGCTTTCTCATATTCTTCCTACCCAGGAATAATCTCTGGCCATTCCCACTACATCACTGGAACATTTTGTTCCTCTATGACAATGCTTATCATAATCATCATCTGCTACTATGCATGTATATATCTTCCTAACTAGATTAATGTTGCTAGAAGAAAGGGACTAGGTCACATATACACATATATTTGTGTGTGTGTCTCCATAATGTTTAACTTAATCAGGTTGCACTGTTATGTATTTTTTCACTTAACGCTACAAAGCTTATCATTGGATTTCATAAGAAAAATGTTGATTCTGTTCTATTTTTCCATGCTCTGCCTTCATAGACCATTTAAATTAATAGGTAATTGACTTGTGTGATTGAGCATGTGCATAGTAATGGAGAAGTGGATATCTAACTATGATAGTAAATGCTCTTGTGAGCCCTTTGTTTTCTTGAATTACAGATGACTTAATCCCAAAAAGGCAATGCCAAAGAATGCTCAAACTACCGCACAATTGCACTCATCTCACACGCTAGTGAAGTAATGCTCAAAATTCTCCAAGCCAGGCTTCAGCAATATGTGAACCGTGAACTTCCTGATGTTCAAGCTGGTTTTAGAAAAGGCAGAGGAACCAGAGATCAAATTGCCAACATCCACTGGATCATGGAAAAAGCAAGAGAGTTCAAGAAAAACATCTATTTCTGCTTTATTGACTATGCCAAAGCCTTTGACTGTGTGGATCACAATCAACTGTGGAAAATTCTGAAAGAGATGGGAATACCAGACCACCTGATCTGCCTCTTGAGAAATTTGTATGCAGGTCACGAAGCAACAGTTAGAACTGGACATGGAACAACAGACTGGTTCCAAATAGGAAAAGGAGTACGTCAAGGCTGTATATTGTCACCCTGTTTATTTAACTTATATGCAGAGTACATCATGAGAAACGCTGGACTGGAAGAAACACAAGCTGCAATCAAGATTGCCGGGAGAAATATCAATAACCTCAGATATGCAGATGACACCACCCTTATGGCAGAAAGTGAAAAGGAACTCAAAACCCTCTTGATGAAAGTGAAAGAGAAGAGTGAAAAAGTTGGCTTAAAGCTCAACATTCAGAAAATGAAGATCATGGCATCCGGTCCCACAACTTCATGGGAAATAGATGGGGAAACAGTGGAAACAGTGTCAGAGTTTATTTTTCTGGGCTCCAAAATCACTACAGATGGTGACTGCAGCCATGAAATTAAAAAACGCTTACTCCTTGGAAGGAAAGTTATGACCAACCTAGATAGCATATTGAAAAGCAGAGACATTACTTTGCCAACAAAGATTCGTCTAGTCAAGGCTATGGTTTTTCCTGTGGTCATGTATGGATGTGAGAGTTGGACTGTGAAGAAGGCTGAGCGCCGAAGAATTGATGCTTTTGAACTGTGGTGTTGGAGAAGACTCTTGAGAGTCCCTTGGACTGCAAGGAGATCCAACCAGTCCATTCTGAAGGAGGTCAGCCCTGGGATTTCTTTGGAAGGAATGATGCTAAAGCTGAAACTCCAGTACTTTGGCCACCTCATGCAAAGAGTTGACTCATTGGCAAAGACTCTGATGCTGGGAGGGATTAGGGGCAGGAGGAGAAGGGGATGACAGAGGATGAGATGGCTGGATGGCATCACCGACTCGATGGACGTGAGTCTGAATGAACTCCGGGAGTTGGTGATGGACAGGGAGGCCTGGCGTGCTGCGATTCATGGGATCGCAAAGAGTCAGACACGACTGAGCAACTGATCTGATCTGATCTGATCTACAATACTGTGCTAATTTCTGCTGCATAGCAAAATGATTCAGTTATACATATATATATGTGTGTGTATATATATATATATATTATTCTTGTGATCTCTTTCTACATTGAGTGATTCAGTTCAGTTCAGTTCAGTTCAGTCGCTCAGTCGTGTCCGACTCTTTGCGACCCCATGAATCATAGCACGTCAGGCCTCCCTGTCCATCACCATCTCCCGGAGTTCACTCAGACTCACGTCCATCGAGTCGGTGATGCCATCCAGCCATCTCATCCTCTGTCGTCCCCTTCTCCTCCTGCCCCCAATCCCTCCCAGCATCAGAGTCTTTTCCAATGAGTCAACTCTTCGCATGAGGTGGCCAAAGTACTGGAGTTTCAGCTTTAGCATCATTCCTTCCAAAGAAATCCCAGGGCTGATCTCCTTCAGAATGGACTGGTTGTATCACCTTGCAGTCCAAGGAACTCACAAGAGTCTTCTCCAACACCACAGTTCAAAAGCATCAATTCTTCGGCACTCAGCCTTCTTCACAGTCCAACTCTCACATCCATACATGACCACTGGAAAAACCATAGCCTTGACTAGAGGGACCTTTGTTGGCTTAGTAATGTCTCTGCTTTTCAATACACTATCTAGGTTGGTCATAACTTTCCTTCCAAGGAGTAAGTGTCTTTTAATTTCATGGCTGCAGTCACCATCTGCAGTGATTTTGGAGCCCCCAAAAATAAAGTCTGACACTGTTTCCACTGTTTCCCCATCTATTTTCCATGAAGTGATGGGACCAGATGCCATGATATTCGTTTTCCGAATGTTGAGCTTTAAGCCAACTTTTTCACTCTCCTCTTTCACTCTCATCAAGAGGCTTTGTATTTCCTCTTCACTTTCTGCCATAAGGGTGGTGTCATCTGCATATCTGAGGTTATTGATATTTCTACTGGCAATCTTGATTCCAGCTTGTGCTTCTTCCAGCCCAGTGTTTCTCATTGAGTGATTATATCAGTTTAAATTTTTTCTCCGTTTAGACAGATCTTTTTCTACCTTCTTACTTTCATCTTGCTATTACAAAAAGGAACTGGCCTTTATTTTGCTTTGAAATGTTTGTCTTAAACTATGTCCTATAAATTTGTATAAATTTGACACGAGTGTATTTACCATTTTGATTCTTTTTCATCAATTTAACTGTTATTTTTTAAGCTTCATTTCCCTTTGGAATACTCTTTTCCACATTAACAGGTTATTTGTGTTCCTAAGAACATAGTTTATTAAAGAATTAATGTTATAATTTTTAATAAATTCATTTTAAAAATAGTTGTATTTGTAAAGGAGAATTAGAAACTAAAGAATTTTAGGCCAGGACAGGAATTCCAGTAACAAAGATAATCCTTTGTTTTAAATTTTTAAAAAGGGGATAGGAGAAAATTTTTGCAAATGATCAACACAAGAGCTTAATTTCCAAAATATACAAACAGTTCATACAACTCAACAACAAACAAAAAACTCTATCCAAAAACAGGCAGAAGACCTAAGTATATATTTCTCTAAAGAAGGCACACAGATGGCCAATAGAGACATGAAAAGATGCTCAACTTCACTAGTTATTCGAGAAATGCAAATTAAAACTGCAGTGAAGAACCACCTCACAGCAGTCAGAACGGCCATCATTAGAAAGTCAACAAATCAATTCTGGAGTGGAGAAAAGGGAACCTGTCTAGACTGCTGGTGGGGATGTAACATGGTGCAGACACTGTGGCCTACAGTACGGGGGTCCCCCAGAAAACTGTAAGTCCTATTACCATATGGTCCAGCAATCCCACTCCTGGGCATATATCCAGACAAAACTGTAGTTTGGAAAGATATGTGCACCCATATGTTCATAGCAGCACTAATAGCCAAGACACAGAAACAGTCTAAAAGTCCATTGACAGATGAGTGGATAATATATAAAGGTATATATACACCACATCTTCTTTTATAAATATATATACAGATGCATAATGGATATGTATATGTCTATATATAATGTATATATAATATATATTAATATATATAATGGACACACATATATATATAAAATTCTGAATGCATAATCAATCACTAAGTCATGTGTCTGACTCTTTGCCACCCCGTGGACCATAACCCACCAGGTTCCTCTGTCTATGGGGTTTCCCAGGCAAGAATACTGGACTGAGTTGCCATTTCCTTCTCCAGGGGATCTTTCCTGACCCAGGGTTTTAACGAGCGTCACCTATGTTGGTAGGTGGGTTCTTTACCTCTGTGGAGATGGGAAAGGCAGCCCACTCCAGGATTCTTGCCTGGAGAATTCCATGGACAGAGGAGCCTGGCAGGCTATAGTCCATGGGGTCACAAGGAGTCAGACACAAGTGAGTGACTAACGCATTTTACCACTGAGTCACCAGGGAAGCCCTCATATGTTACTCAGCCATAAAAAGAATGAAATAATGCCCTGTGCAGCCACATGGATGGAACTGGAGTCTGCAAAATGAGTCAGAGAAAGACAATACTCATTCAATATCACATATATGTAGAATCTAAAATATGACACAAATGAATCTATATATGTAACAGAAACAGATTCAGGGACATAGAGAAGAGATTGGTGATTGCCAAGGGGAGGGGGTTGGAGGAAGGATGGAGTGGGAGGTTGGGGTTAGCAGAGATAAGCTCTTATATAAAAAAACTGATAAACAACAACAATATCCTTATGTATAGCATAGAGAACTATATTCAATATCTTATGATAAATCATAATGGAAAAGAATATAAAAAAGAATGTATATATATGTATAACTGAATCACTTTATTGTACAGCAGTAATGAACACATAAATCAACTATACTTCAATTAAAAGAAAGAAAAAGAAATTTTACAGCTATACCTATCTAATACTTATTGGAAGATAATAGGTTAATCAAAATGAACAAAATCACATCTAAACATTCCTGAATGAGTCTTGAAGAACACACAAAAGGAAACAAAACTCTAAGTCATCAATAGTAAGGTCAAACACTTAAGACCATTAATGAGAAACCAAATCAATGAGGAGCTCAAGCCATGTCATCATGTGTCCAAGTGCTATGTGTGAGAAAATTTATTCTTTTATAACTCAAAAATATCTCCATGATGCCAATGTGTTCCCTAATTTATTAACCATAATATTTCCAATCTGTGTTATGAAACTCAAACTGGGACAAACAAATAAACAGAAGTAAATGGAAATCTAGGATGAGAAGAATTCCAATTCAAAAATACTGTAAACTCTTTAAAAGTCTTTGGGAGGAGGGATGCTCTAGGATTTGCTCACACTTTCCTTTATTTTTCAGGTAGTTTACCTTACTTCTCACAATAAAACTATGATAAAGTCCACACATACTTTTTTGTACTCATCACACCAATTATACATGATAGCATACTATCTTAAGTACATGGGTCCCAGAAATGGGTTTAAGTCTCAGATTAGTTATTTACTAGCTATGCAACATTAGACAGATTACTGAACCTTGTTAGGCCTCAACTTCTTCATCTATAAAATGAAAATTATAATCATACTTACCCCATGAAGCTGTTGAGAGGATTAAAAATTTTTATTTATATTTGCATTGTAGAACGGTGCAAGATACGTAGTAAGTACTTAATAAATATTAGCTATATTTATTATTCTTGTCCCCAAATCCTAAAGCAAAGTTGCCCTTAATTAACAAATATTAAAACACTTTGTTGTCCTTTCAATATATTTCTTCATGTCTGCATAATTGTCACCAGGTATATCACAAAGTAATAACTTTCCATAAAAGTGTCCTCTATTTCAATCTCAAAGCATCTCAGCATTGTCCATGTTCCAATATTAGAAATCAAAACTGGTTTAAGGAATACTATATTGTCTTGCTAGTCTAGCACATAGTTTTGAAATGTATTCAGTGTTCAAATAGGTTTTTCCTGCATGACAATTACATTTAAAAGAGCTTATTGCCACTGAAACCACCTCCTTTCAAGCCAACTCTGCCTACTTTTCTCTGCTCATAGTACTCATGTGGTTGTAACAACACAAAGGAATCTGCATGATTTCAGTGCATGACTCATTTCCAGCAAATCACACACACACATTCTCAATTTTTCATGCATGAGGGATGTGTAAAACTATAAAAATGTTTGGACATTTGAGAAGACTAAATCAATAGAGAGTAAGCATTTTATCAAATCTACAAGTGAAATTAAACTTTAATTTAAATAAATAAACTCTACCATTAAAAAGGAGTTGCTCTCCATCTGAGCTAAAAAGATGAAGTAAAATTGTGTCTATGTTAATAGATCCAGCAAGCACAAGGAAATTCAGTAGAGGCTCCTGTACGAACATGTTGATGATTCACAGGTGTGTAGGCATGGTTTGTAAACACAGATGGAAAGGGTGACAAATAGATGAATATATCAGTTACATTTGTGGTCTGCCCCTCTTCAAAGACGGCATTTATTTTTCCAAATTCTTGGATAGTTACAAAAGAGGTGTCTATGAGATGACAAAGATGTTATCAGTATTCAGAGTGTCTCTGACTGAATTAACTGAGATAAAATCAAGTTGGTACCAATTTTTTTTTAATTCAATTATTTTATTATCTGTATGTCATGGTAATAAAGTAAATATTGGCTAATTCTAAAAGAAGGACAAACAATGATCAAGATTATAAAGAATGATTGTTTTTATTTATATCATCAAGTTGTCAAGGAGAATAACTTTTCACAGTAACAAAATACATCTTGACTATATTTAACACAATTGAGTCAGGACCCCTCTTGCCAAAGAATTCATTCACTGAAACTAATGGTCTCAACCAAAGCATTTTGTTACTTAAGACTCAGCAGCTATTATCCTTGACAATGGCGATATGATCTAGTTAAACCTTACTATAATTTAATGCAAATATCAAAACATGCTTAAATCCATGATGTGATTTTATTCCATATTCTTTGTTCTCAACTAAATTACTAAAGTGTAGTGACTTGCCCTACAAAATGTGTTTTACTTAATTTTATTTTTATTTTGTTGAAGTATAGTTGACTTGAAATAGTATATTAGCTTCAAGTATACAACAATAGTGATTTGATGTTTTTATAAATTACAAAACATACAAAGTTATTATAATATTATTAACTATATTTGCTGTGCTATATATTACATCTCTGTGAGCTATTCCTTTTATAACTGGTAGCGTGCACCCCTTAAGCCCTTTCACCTGTTTTGCCATTCACCCACTGCTACTCCTTCTGGCAATACTGGTTTGTTCTCTGGATCTGTGATTCTGATTCTGTTTTGTTATATTTTCTAATTTGCTTTGTTTTTTAGATTCCACATATAAGTGAAAATACAGTATTTATCTTTGTCTGACATATTTCATGAAGCTTAATGCTCTCCAGGTTCAGCCATGTTGTTGCAAATGATAAGACTACACTCTATTTTTATAGCTGAATGATATTCTATTGTATGTGTGTGTATGCTGCTGCTGCTGCAAAGTCGCTTTAGTCGTGTCTGACTCTGTGCGACCCCATGGACAGCAGCCCACCAGGCTCCCCCGTCCCTGGGATTCTCCAGGCAAGAACACTGGAGTGGGTTGCCATTTCCTTATATATATATATACATAAGTACATGTATACATATATGGTATATTGCATTGATTGAATAAAGATATATATATATGGTATATTGCATAGATTGCATAAAGATATATATGGTATAACGCATATCAATACATGTATACATATATAGTATATTGCATAAAGATTACACTCTTTTTTATAGATGAGTGATATCCTATTGTGTGTATATGTACATATATATATGTACATATATACCACATCTTATCTATCCAGTCATCTGTTGATAGACATTTTAAAAATCAAAAGGAACAAAGTCAACAAATAACTGAACATTAATCAAGAAATGAGTTAAAAATCTTTTTTTGCATGACTCTGGATTGAGAATAAGCCAGTGGTTAGAGCAAGAGCTAAGAGCAGAAGGCGTGTGCTTGCAGTTCTACATTATTAATTGGGGGACCTCAGATTCTTTTCCAGGAAAATGGGGATAGTTGTGTCTATTTCATTGGAATGTGGTAAAGATTACAGGTAATACTCTGGAACAATGCTGGACACATAGTCAGCTTTCGATAAACATTTAATATTGTATCTGTCAATGCTGTAACAACTGTATTAGACATACAGAGTGGCAAACGTTATTGTCAAAGGAGAGGAAAGAGAAACAATTGGTCAAATACAACTATGTGCTGCAAAATATTTGTTTTATCATTATAAATATTCAAATACATGGCCAACTTAAGAAGAGCCTGAACCATCAGACAGGTATTTTCCTTAAATGTGGCCCAATCTCACTGATAAAGAACAACCTTTTCAAAAATTAAAAATACAAGTGGTTGCTTTCTTTAATGATAATCTTTTAGAGCTGTTTAAAAGTATATCCAGATAAGAACATCATTTTCAAATATTAATTGTCTCCAAATATATTTATCCTACACTATCACTTACATTTCCACTAATTAAACACTTTTCAGGAGAAGGCAATGGCACCCCACTCCAGTACTTTTGCCTGGAAAATCCCATGGACGGAGGAGCCTGGTAGGCTGCAGTCCATGGGGTCGCTAGAGTCGGTCACGACTGAGTGACTTCACTTTCACTTTTCATTTTCATGCATGGGAGAAGGAAATGGCAACCCACTCCAGTGTTCTTGCCTGGAGAATCCCAGGGACGGGGAAGCCTGGTGGGCTGCTGTCTATGGGGTCGCACAGAGTCGGACACGACTGAAGAGACTTAGCAAACACTTTTCAAGAGGAGACCATCTAACGCGTGGTTTCTCCTCCTAGAATCCATTCCTTCCCTCTCTTCCTATAATTTGTGTGGTTTAAGAAAACTAATTCCCTCCTGTCTCAGAAGGGGTAACTCATGAGACATGACTAAGGCTATTCCTTCTCTCCTCCATAATGCCTTTTGATTGGTTCAAGAAGTTAAGCATTCAAGTCAGAGCAATCAAAATCAATGTCAAGGACTTTCAAAAAAAATGCCTAGAGAGAAGAGCTTCTTAGCTGTGGGCTGTGTAGTGTGTGTGTGGTATGTGTGTAAAGGGCCAGACAGCTTTGCTGCCATGAGGAAGACTAACCTAAGAATATAGCTAAAACCCTAAACAGGGCAGAACCAGGAGATTAGCAAAGAACTGGTGCCTGTACCCTAGAGGTATCATGATCCTTTGGCATTTTCAGTCACATAAACCAGTCCTTTCTCTATAGTATTCATATTAGGCTTTGTTATTTGTTACAAACATTTTCTAAATAATAATACAAGAATAAAAGAGTAGGGACTGAGGATCTTAGCTTAAGAATCTAAAACAAAATATTAGCTAAACAAATTAGATATGACTTTGAGTCAATGGTTGTTCCCTGGGGCTCTTGGTCTTACTCCTTGATACTCTTGGATGGTTATGAAGATCAAGTGGAAAATTACATGCAAAGTATATATACAGTGCCTGGTGCATACAACATAATGCTTGATCCTCCTCTTTATACATGTCCCATCGCCTCCTGAAGAGAAGATGGACAGTGCCATCAGAGTTGAGCATTTCTAATACCACAATCAAGAGTTACACGAGAAAAAACTGAATGTGTACCAAAACTTTTAACCTTAACTACATATCTTTCTATTTAACATTAATCAACAGTTACGTACATTTAGCACTAACAGAGTTCCACAGTCTTAAATAGGGATCCTGTCTAATGCATGTCGTCTCCCATCTCAGCACTTACCTTCAAGGCTTTCCAGTTTCCTAAGTTACTGAAGATGCTAATGGTACCCCTGGTCCTTCAAATACCCATTCACATAATTCCTCATCTTAATGAATTTAGGTGTCTTAGACTGTGAGATTAAGGGTTACTTCAATGTATTTATTCACACCAATATTGACTAAGAGCCTACTATGCACAGGGCCTTGTTAAGCTCTGGAGATACAACCAGAAACAAACAAATAAGAAGTCAGTCCTGGTCTGTGTCTTATTGAGCTTTGAGTCTACTGAGAAAGGCAAGCAACGATCAAACATCACACATGAATTGCAATTGTGACAAATGCTAGAGAGAAAAGCACATGGTAGGATGAGTACTCTAAACACAGAGACCCTTAGGGAGGTCAGGAGAGCTTTCCAGGTGGAGGCGGTAGTTGAGCTGAGGCTCAGAAAAGGGGAGACAGAAGAGTGTACTTCAAGCAACGAGAACAACATGTCATGGATGGCAAGGAAATGTGATGGTCACAGATTCCCACAACAATCAAGAGAGCTGAAGAAGAGGCTTGGGATTGTGAGGAATTCATATTGTCCACAGCTGCAGACACCCTGCTGCTGCTGCTAAGTCGCTTCAGTCGTGTCCGACTCTGTGTGACCCCATAGACGGCAGCCCATCAGGCTCCCCCATCCCTCGGATTCTCCAGACAAGAACACTGGAGTGGGTTGCCATTTCCTTCTCCAATGCATGAAAGTGAAAAGTGAAAGTGAAGTCGCTCAGTCGTGTCCGACTCTTAGCGACCCCATGGACTGCAGCCTACCAGGCTCCTCCGTCCATGGGATTTTCCAGGCAAGAGTACAGGAGTGGGGTGCCATTGCCTTCTCCGGCAGGGCACCCTAGGCATATACTTAGTGGGACTATGCGTGGACTGATGCCAGATACATGTAGGCTGCAAACGTAAATCGCAAACTGTAATTCATCATCACACAATCTCTGTCAGAAAGTCAATGGTGTCTCTAGGACTTCAATGTTTATCTAAGAGCTATCTGCATCACAACTATCTGGCTTTCATCTGTCTGTCTATCTCTCTGAAATCTCCACTCTAGACCAATTTATTGGAAGTCTTTGTGCGTGTAATCTAGAAATCTACATATTTCACTATTTCCCAACGTGACTCATGCTCATCATACACTGAGAGCTGGTAATTACAGTATCATTACTCTTGGAAGGGAATTATTTATTTGACCCTAAGGAAACAATTCAAATAAGTCAATATACACATTAATAAAGCAGCATATTAGCTCTTTTTAAAATATACTAAATATTACAAATAAATTCAATGTCTTTGTAAAGCCTATATGAAATCTCTTGTAAGTGAAAACAACTTTAAAAATACAATTTCATAAATAATGATTTCAATATTTGAGGAAGGATGCAGACAGGAAGGAGAAATGTAAATATAACCTCCATTTTTCCTAAAAGTGCTAAACAGCACAGTGTATACAGGAATTCTGTCTGGAATAGATGTGCTTTTTACAGAGCAATTTGGAGACTTGAACAATAGAGTAGCTCCAGTTTCCCTTATTCTACATTTCTACATTTAGGATACTAACTACTGGATGTGATAATGAACATGAGATCAGAGGAAAAGGGATTTTCTTCCCCCATGAACTCCTTATATAGACCTTAAAAAATAGGCATCGCTTTGGATCAGATACCCATTATCAATTTGGACAGAGAGTGTCTGAACCACTATTATCTGCAAATGATTCATGAGAGCAGGTATTTCGCTACCTGAGGATTTTAGTGAATCCATAAATATAAGAAAAGACAGAAGCTGGAATTCATAAAGGGCCTTGAGCAATATCTAGGAAAGAAAATTATGTCCAATCTGAAGAAAAATGTAATTTACCAATCTGACTCACCTGTTCTATTACCAGTAGGGTCTCTTTCTTATTTACCAGCTGTTTTGCATGTTAGTTTCTGTTTCACAATGGAAAACACAAAAGCTTCCTGAGACTCTCTCATCAGGAAAGCACACTTTCAATTAGGAAATAGTAACCTTCTAGAGATGCACAAAGCCATGATTTAAAAAACGGAAACTCAAGCTATTTCTATATTTTAAAAATACAAAAAAGAAAAATATTACAACGAGCACACACATACATATATATATATATATATATATATATATATATATATAGGCATATGATATGTAGGCTGATATAAAAATCTCCCAAACTTCCTTCCCTATTAAAATTCTTACAGTAAGAGCAACATACTGCCATTTTAGAATAAATAACATTTTATCTTTTGGCTTTACTGCCTTATATCAAAGATATGGTTATTTGACCAATTAATTTACATAAAAACAAACAATATACTTCCCTGACATTTATAAAGTTAATAATGCATATTAAATCATTCAAAAATTTAAGGGTGTATTTTTCTCTTTGCAATTCTTTTAAAAACACATCCACCCTTTAAAATAAATAAAATTTCTGGAGTCTCACCATTTATCAAAGACAACTTAAAAGCCAGAGTAAAGGAAAAATTTACAACACATGACTGACTACTGATTTTATGTGGAAATAAACAATCAGTGATATAAAATGCAAAAATCTGATTTTTTTCATTATTACTACTATACATAGAATGTTTTCCATGTGTCAAACACGGTACTTAATGTTTTACAAAAGAACACTGCAATTCAATCTGTCAGGTACTTAGTATTATTCCCATTTTGTAGACGAGGAAATGAGACCTAAGGTCGACCAGGGTCAAAGCTGAAATTTTTACACATGACCTTCTGATTTCAACACCCATGCTCCTCAGTGTAAGATACGTAAATGTGATAATTTTCCAAAACAGCCCAATAATTTAGGCTACTACTGAGCTCTCAATATCTTAAGGTCATTTCAAGCATGTAATATTTATGGCCTTTTGTGCACAAAGTTCACTCTCGAGTGCCACTACCATAGGTTTGCTGGTTTTGGATTACTGATTTGATCTGTACAGTTCAAGTGATTTCTATAATGAACAGCATTGTAACAGTTGTAGCTAATGATTCAGGTTATAATTTTGTGACCTTAAGAGAAAGGCTTTTTCCTCTAAATAAATTACTAGCTTAAACTGGATTATTCGACCTTTCAGTACTAAACTCCTACCCACTGAAATAATTCACCCACTAAAATTCCAAAAACACTGATATCAGATCAACAGAGTGAAGAGTTCGGAAGGCATCTAAATCAAACACTACTGTCCACTTAAGTAGCAGCATTCCCTAGAATGAAAATAAAACAGAGGCTCATGACAATCACGCCATAATTTGGGATGGCTCTGGCAATCACTTTCTAGATAGAAAACTGGGAAACACTTGCCCATCTCCCTACCACAGAAACAGATTTTTTTTTGGGGGGGGTGGCATTTCATCTTGATACCTATATAATGCAAATGGGACTGAAAGAGGTAGCAACTTACACTTCATCAGTTATTTACCTCTCAGCGTGGATAGGTTTCCCGGGTTTGATTCCTAGGTCAGGAAGATGCCCTGGAGAAAGGATAGGTTACCTACTCCAGTATCTTTAGGCTTCCCTGGTGGTTCTGACAGTAAAGAATCCACCTGCAATGCAGGAGATCTGGGTTTGATCACTGGGTTGGAAAGATTCCCCAGAGGAGGGCATGTCAACCCACTCCAGTAATCTTTCCTGGAGAATCTCCATGGACAGAGGAGCCTGGTAGGCTACAGTCCATGGGGTTGCAATGAGTCAGCCATGGCTGGGCAGCTAAGCACAGCACAGAGGACAGGTTTATTAGAATCTTTCTTGGGAGAAAATGTGTTTGTAAATGAGAACGTGAATGAAAGATGGGAATCTCAGGACTTTTCAGAGTGAAAGCCAGTGAAAGTCACAGCTTCTAAGTGGTGAAAAGTGAAAATGAAAGTTGCTCAGTCATGTCCAACTCTTTGCAACCCTATGGACTATACAGTCCATGGAATTCTCCAGGCCAGACTAGTAGAGTGGGTAGCCTTTCCTTTCTGCAGGGGATCTTCCCAAGCCAGGGATCAAACCCAGGTCTCCTGCATTACAGGAGGATTCTTTACCAGCTGAACCACAAGGGGAGCCCTCTAAGTGGTGAGAGGCCATCAATGGAGAAGCAGGGAATGTTGACAGCAGATGCTCCTCCCAGGCTAATCTGGACACGACTCACCAGTTCTGAAGACCATTCTTGCTCTGGGAGCAGATTCAGTGGTTGGTCCAGGCACTGACTGAGCATTCCTGAGTGCTACCTGCAAGCTTTCATTAAGGGGTTCTGCATTGCCAAGCCCTGTTATCTCAAACACCAAGCGACCACCATGAGGCTGACTGCAGACATGTAAGCGCACTGAACCTAGTATACAAACTCAGGATAAGGGTAAAATTTCTTAGGCAGTGAACATATCTTGAGACCTTCTACATCATCCATCTTTTTAGACCTGCTTGTAGAGCATATGAGGCTGGACATTCTTGAGGCATCAGGATGTCAATTCAGCCCCTGAAAATCCTCACCCCAGTGCCTGAGTCTGCAATCCAGTTCTTTCTAATTGCAAACTTGACTATTATACTGTCACTGGAAGGGGTTCTTTAGACAGCAAATGACTTGAATAAGCCAATACTTTATTAGTAATAAGTTAATATTGAGTTGTTCTGCAACCTCTCCGCAAAAATGTCAGAGAGAAAAATTCCAATCACCTACAACATGTCTGAAATTAAGATTGCTGGGAGAAATATCAATAACCTCAGATATGCAGCTGACACCACCCTTATGGCAGAAAGCAAAGAAGAACTAAAGAGCCTCTTGATGAAAGAGAAAGAAGAGAGTGAAAAAGTTGGCTTAAAACTCAACAAAGAAAACTAATATTATGACATCTGGTCCCATCATTTCATGGCAAATAGATGGGGAAACAGTGGAAACAGTGGCTGATTTTATTTTCTTGGGCTCCAAAATCACTGCAGATGGTGACTGCAGCCATGAAATTAAAAGACTCTTACTCCTTGAAAGGAAAGTTATGACCAACCTAGACAGCATATTAAAAAGCAGAGACATTACTTTGCCAACAAAGGTCCATCTAGTCAAAGCTATGGTTTTTCCAGTAATCATGCATGGATGTGAGAGTTGAACTATAAAGAAAGCTGAGCGCTGAAGAACTGATCCTTTTGAACTATGGTGTTAGAAAAGACTCTTGAGAGTCCCTTGGACAGCCATGGACATCCAACCAGTCCATCCTAAAGGAAATCAGTCCTGAATATTCGCTGGAAGGACTGATGCTGAAGCTGAAACTCCAATACTCTGGCCACCAGATGCAAAGACCTGACTCATTTGAAAAGACCCTGATGCTAAGATTGAAGGCAAGAGGAGAAGGGGACAAAAGAGAATGAGATGGTTAGATGGAATCACCACCTCAATGGACATGAGTTTGAGTAAACTCTGGGAGTTGGTAATGGACAAGGAGGCCTGGAGTGCTGCAGTCCATGGGGTCGCAAAGAGTCAGACACGACTGAGCAACTGAACCGAACTGAACATCATATCATGACACCTAGAGGCCTCACTGAGGGTGAAGGATATAGGGAGATCAGAAGTGGAGATAGAAAATACCTTTTGTATATTTTTATCCATAATCAACTAATTTATTTCCTGACTAGTGTTTGCCACCACTTCGTTAGAGTCAGTCAGTTCAGTTCAGTCATTCAGTCATGTCTGACTCTTTGCGACCCCATGGACTGCAGCACGCCAGGCTGCTGTCTATCACCAACTTCCAGAGCCTAGTCAAACTCATGTCTATCATGTCGGTGATGCCATCCAACCATCTCATCCTCTGTTAGAGTCATGTATTAATACAAGATAAGATAAGATTAGATTCCAAAGTGAAGCAGTTTCTTGGAAACAAAAAATACACACAGTTCCTTGTGGGATGTGCCAGAAGAGCTCAACTAACCTACCCACAAATAACATTCCCCAATTAATAAAGATGTTTTTGTTTTTACTGTATTCATGAAAGTAAAGTGGTGAAAATCATTTTATGTCTATACCCACATAGAGGGGAGAGGAGACTTAGCTCTCCAATGTTCTCCAAGGCCACTTATGTAGATACAGAAGACTGCAGTCATAGCTTCTTCTGTGGCAAAGGAAAGAGCGGCATAAGATTGCATAAAGGGTAACAACAGCTCAGTATTTAAATAGTGGGGAAAGCTGTGGAAGTCGAAGTAGGACTGGCTGATCTCAGTTACTGCTCTGGGACTGGATGGAGTCATGACGGATCACTGTATCCCATGTCTGAATGATCACAGAATAACAGAACACAGATTAGCCGGGGAACATATCTGCTAATTGTATGACTGTGTTACTGATCAAATATGCCCACTTTATTTTATATACGTACTACATGAAAAGTAATCCTTGTGCTTTATCTTCTGCATAACTGTCTGCCCCACAAATTACCATTAATTTTATCATTGGTAACCATCTCAATATAAAGAAAATGTTTCATACCTACTACTCCTCTTCCTTAAATGACTTCTAGTTTAAAAAAATAAAAAGAGAGAAAAGAACAGAGGAAAAAAAAGGATAATGTAAAGTTCAGCCATCAAAAATGGCTTCATTAAGATCCTTAATGAAGCACATGGGAGCCATTTATTGACTTCTCAACTATTAAGATGGAACATTATTACTGTCTTAATAGTATTTCCATTTTCATTTAGGAAATAACTAATCAAGGGATCAATGTACCAAAGACTTTATTTTCTTTCCCTTGGGTCACTGGAAGTACATTTTTTAAAATGCAAAAAACGTAAGAGCAATTCCCCCAGGCACCATATCACATGAACAATTTAAAGAAATAACAAGAAGGGTGAAAGGTCAACAGCTACTGATCTGAGTCATTACAAAGCAAATGCAAACTCTGGGAGTGGAGAGTCTCCTTTTCCCGAAGAAGGACAGGATCCCTTCCTTGGCACAGAAGCTTCCCCTCCAAGGTATGCAAAGAGCCCCCACCCTGACCTGCTGTCAACCCGGGAAACATTTCTATTTCTCAGACTCCCTGAGAATGCAAACTAGTGTTTTCCTGGTAGTTCTCACAGCTCTGCTTCCTTTGAGGTACAGATGTGTAGCCACAGAACCCAATCAGATAGCGCCTATTTACATATTTATAAAGCCTCCTGTAAAATCTCCTATCAATTGTTGCTGCTATATATAGGCCTTTCAAAGTATCTTGTGGGCCCAGCGCTCTACTGCACCGCTCCCTTCAGGAATCCTGATATATCGCATAATGTGATTTCAATGTAAATGGGGCCCATCGCACAATCACACCACTTCACAAACTCTTTTCTGCTGGGGTAGCTTAAATCTAAACACACTCAAGCAGCTTGCTGCACTGGAGCAAGATTTCTTCCACATTTAAAAAAAAAAAAATTTTTTTTTTTTCCCAAAAAAAAAAAAAATCCCAAACCCTAACACAACAATGTCAGGGAAAAGGAAAAAAAAAAAAAAAATCTGAACGTTTTTCTGCAGAAAGATGGGCCGTCTCCAAATCCTTGTGCCCTATCAGACAAATTAAAGTAAATCAAGCATGAAATGAAGCCGAAGAGCCCCGAGATAAGGCTCCTTTAAGTCGTTTACAGATTAGGATAGAGAGAGGTGCATCTGGTCTCTGGCAGCGAAGGAGGCCAGTTTCTCAGCTCACAATAGCAGCCTGTGTATAGGATTACCTTACCTTGTCACTGACAAGGGAGGAGGCGCCTGCAAGATGTCTCTAACTAACTTCCTAATGTCCCTGGTTAAGTTCTCTTATTAAAGTATTAACTGTTACAATGAGAGAAATACGTTCTGATAAAACCAAACCAAACCAAAAAGAAAAAAAAAAAAACACCTCACAGACTGATTTATGAACTGGGTAGAAGCTGATAAACTGGGAGGGTGGGAGCGAGGGTTGACTACCAGCAGATGAGCCTCTTCTCTTATCAGTCAGGATTCTGCTGCTAGAGACAGAAGCTGATAAATTTCCAACAGGAATTGGTGATGCGGCCAGGAAACTGTGTGTTACTGGTTGGACTGGTGCTCTAGCGGCTGCCAAAAGGACCTCTCCTGCTATCAGATGTGATGTTGCTGTTGTAAACAGTGAAGTACTCTCCAAGGGAAACTGGATGCTCTCTCAAAATGCTCCGCGATTAATGGTTAAACTATAACATGAGGTGGTGCAAGATTTTTCTTGGAAGCATCTGGAATTCTGCAGCTTCTCAGTCGGAGACCTTTTTGTTCCTTGGCATTCTGAGCAGCTTGGAAACTCCCTCCTCTTTCCTTCCTAGACAAAGAACTTTTTCTTCTTCAATAAATTTTATTTATACCTTGTTTCAATCTAAGGAAATCCTTAATTTTCCACCATCACAAAGAGACTGCTATCAACCCAACCTACTCATCAGTTTCAATTACTCTGAAGAATACACGCTAATTCAGTTTTATGATGAGACAGAGTGGTGTTGGTGGGAGGAGGTGGGCAGGGTTACTTGTGTCTCCTCTTAATCAGAGGTCAACCGATTGAACCCGCAACCAAACAAGACATTCATTTTGTTGGCTGGACCATCTCAGTACTCTGTGGTCAATCCAACTGAGAATGAAACAGAGTGTGGTTGTTTTATGACACAACATATTTTACTCTCTCAGTATTTTATTGTGCCCCATGGTACAGAGCATTTTATTGCACTTTACAGTTTGCACTGTGCTGTCACTTTTCATATTTGAGATACACAATATTACTACAAAATTATGATGAATAAATTGCCATTCAACTGGATTAAGCAACTTGCCCCAAAACACTGGGTTGGTTAGGTGCAAAGTCTGAATTTAAAATCAATCCAATTTTCCTTCTCAATATGTCATGTTGCCAAGTTAATTACCTCATCTTTGGATTAAAGAACTCAAGAAGAAATTCCCAGCTGCTTTAATGATAGGTAGGTATTCACCCCCAGTCTGGGGTCAGTCACTTGTTATCAATGATCTGTATGGACTGGAGCATATCAGAGACACAAGATACATTTTAAACTCTGAGTATGTGGCATATGCTAACTTAGGAATATTGTGTTTTTCTCTTAGGTAACTATTCAAGAGCTCTTAGGTTAAAAAGTATAAAATCATGAAATAAACATTTGCTTGGATGAATTTTCAACTTGGCCTTCTTCTGACATACATGGATTTCCTCTGCTTTCATCTCTCAACTTTTCCAAAATTATTTCTTACGATATACCTCTGAAAGGAATCTGCTTCAATCATACAAATTTATATGTTTTTATACTTTCTTTAGTACCTATATTGAAATATTTAAGTAAAACTAATTCAAAGAATCTTTTACTGATAATATTTCTTAAAAGTAATAAAATACTTATATTTTATAAAATAAAATGTATGCAATTTTATTTAATGGTATTTCTCAAAGTTCCAGGCAATAGAACAAAATATTTCCAAGACCAGAAACCTTTGAGAGAGGTTTAGAAGCTGGAAAAAAAAATGTTTAATATAAAACAGTTTTTTTTTTAAAAATACAGTTTTCTTTTTTAATATCACATTTAATTTTTCTTAGAAATCTGAATAAGAAGTTTCTACCTCATCATGGAGAAAATTGAGAATTAAATGTTACAAAATATTTGAGAAATAAGCCCTAATAACAAACTCTGTGTGTCTTTGTAAATACAGGTGAAAACCTGATGAAAGTAGCATGTTCAAAACATTTATGAATATGTCTGTAATTAGTTTCAGTGGAGTAGGTTGAGGATAATCCTTCTCTGAGCACAGAATTGATATATTTACAAATCTGTGACCAAATGATGATATCTAACAAGTGCTCTGCTTGCTGCTCCAAAATAATAAACTATCTTAAATTATGCCAAAAAAGATAAGAGACATGCTTTATTTCCCCCATTTATTAATACTGTGAGGAGGTGACATTTATTCATGATATTTACAGTGCTTCTTTACACTTGACTTTGGGGAAAGCACTTTTTTTTTTTCTTTTTTTGCTTCTTCATTGTGTGTGATTTGGAAACAGATTTATCCATGTTTTAGAAAATATCATTCAGTTAAAGAAGGAGTTACAATATGTTCTTCCTCGGTAAAATATATCTGTCAAACACAGGCTAAAATATTCTTCACACATTTTATGTCATATTTTACTATTATTGGAATTTGAAACTTTAAAACTTCTTTATACAATGGACATAAAATAGATTTATGGTATGACATTTTATTGCTTTTTGTATATGTTAGCTATATATATATCTCATTGATTACCTCTGATTAATCATTAGTTCAGCTGTTCCAATTTTCTTAAAGCAGTAGTAAGAAGATTTGAGGTATAACAGACACAGGAATCTTTCTTACTTATAAAGTTTTTAGTGAAACAATGGGCTTCCCTGGTAGCTCAGGGAGTCTGCATGTAATACAGGAGACCTGAGTTCAATCTCTGGGTTGGGAAGATCTCCTAGAGAAGGAAATAGCAACCCATTCCAGTATTCTTGCCTGGGAAATCCCATAAACAGAGAAGCCTGGCAGGCTATAGTCCATAGGGTCGCAACAGCTGGACACCACTTAGTGGCTAAACCTACCTAGCGAAACAACATAACAATGATTAATTTAAGAAACAGCAAAAGTTAAATATATCTTTTATCTATATATCTATATATCTTTCTGACTTCACTGGAATGTCTTTAGAAAAGTAAAAGTATGTTCAGACATTACTTAATACGTATTTGTTGTTTGGGTCTATTTTCATCCATAAGTTAAAGATCTTCAAGACAATGTGATTTTGAGTTTATATCTATACAGTGAATGGAGATATAAATTAAATGGCCATACCTTCCAGTATGTGCGAGCTGTTTGCGTGTTTCACAAGACCCAAATCAACCGGACTGAAAGCTGCAGTTCTTAAACACTCTTTTGTTACTAATTTTCACACCAACGACGTGTTTCCACTAATAGTAGCAGTAGTGGTAGTTGCCAGTAATAGAAGACCTACTGGGTGTGCACTGAATGAGAGCTTTGCTTCCTCTTAAATATATGACATCTTTTCATTCTCACTAGAGCCAGCTTTACAGAGTAAACACAATTACTTTCATTTCACAGCTCAAACACCTAAGGCTCAAAGAACGCAGACAATGATCAGGCTCTACACCTCCCAGGTCCCTGTGATTCCAAGCCCACCCACTTTCATTGGGATTGACTGTCTGGCGTTACTTCACAATACAAATCAGACCGACATTTTTACATACAGCCAACAATGTTTGTTTTAAAACAACCACTGGTAATCATTTATTATTATAAATACTTTTTCCTTTTGATATTTTTTATAAATTCCCCATGAGAAAATACTAGTATTCTGAAAATTTATGAGAAATATGATTAGATACTACAAAGTTGTTCTCTTTTAATTTTTCTCTTCCTTAGGTATGCAAGTAAATTTAACAAAGATAAGAATTCAATAAGGTGAGTTAAAGTAAACATAAGAAAGGTCTATTCCTACTCAGAAATGATTATAAGATGGTGCTAGAACAAGGTTGCCACATGCCAGTTCATGTGCTTAATCCATGATTCTAAAGTAGACACTAACTTTGCCTTGTCACACCACCCCTATTTGTACATGTTATATCAACATCTGCTTAACTTAACAGTGTTTTGACTCAGGCCAGGAACTGAAAACATCATAAAAGTCACACTAAAAAGCATTATATCCCTGCTTTGGTTAACCATATCAGACTGAAGAAGGCTCTTGAAGTTCCAATGCCATCACTTCTGTGATTTCTCTTTGAAGAGTTTCTTAAACTTAGGAAATGCAATTTTTCTACACATCACTAGGAAATTGCAAATTATGTGAGGGAAATGGAGCCAAAGTTTGTCATACTTGTTAACAGTGACGGCAGTATCTGTCTCCAAACGTCTTCCATTTCTCCTCTGCTCTCGCTACTGCTTATCAACTCTCCGTCAACCATATTCACTGAGCAATCTTGTGTTCCCCTAGACTAAATAAAGACGAGATGATAATATCCTCTTCTGTCTTCCTGTATGCAATTAAGGGGGATGAAATGGGCAGTGCTCTTGGCAGAAACTCTCAGGGAGTCCTGGAAGAAAAATGTTTAAGAACCACTCCCTTGGATTTAATCCTAGGGGAGTTATCTCTAAGAAAGCCCTGCTGGTTATTTCTTGAGAATCCACAGAATACAAACGTTTTTAAAATAACAGCAGCTCTAATCAACTATCTGCAGGGGAATGTTATTCATAAAATCACAGGGTACAAATGGTGCCACAAAACAGGATAAATACCCAGCATAGATTGCAGTTAACTAGTGGGCTTCACAATTCATCTGCTGTGAACCAAGGAATAAGGTTAACTCCTGGATCACTTAAAAGCCATTGTTTTCCTAGGTCTTCATTAATGTTAGTTCTAATAAAAACATGTTTCCCTCCTCTACGATATACCTTTTATACTCAAAAAGCTTTAAATGAGGCACTTTATATAGATAAAAAAATACCTTCCGTAAAGAGTGCATGTTACTATTCAGTCAAAATGTGTGCTAATAAACATTCATTTTTATTATTTCTGCTCTACAAATAAATTGGAGAATTTTTAGCTTTCATTGCTCTCCCCTATTAATTCATTAAAGTATTATCACATGACCCTGCTCACAGATATCTAAGTCTGGCTCACTGATATTTTGGAACTAGTTCCCAGTGTGAAGAGCCAGGCCAGTCTTTCTTTCCCCTATCTTTTATCTGTTTCATTCCCATGACCTTTATCTTGTTTTTTTCCATAGACTTTTTCAAAAAATATCAAAATTGTTTAGGAATTTTTTTCTTATCTACACAGTTACTAACTTTTATTTTTTTACTGCTCACCATCATATGATCTGTAAACTAAATGTTCTTAAATCTATGATCTAGGTCATGATAAAGGTGCTCTATTCAGCTATTTCTGGGTCATTTTAATATCAACATTCTTTCTTGCTTAATATAAAAGCCCTCTTCTACTCTTTTAGTTGCTTCCTTTGAGTATGGTTTCTATTGAGTTTAAGAAGATAATTTATTCTCAGGGAGCCTATAGAATACTAAAAGTTACCTGCCATCACCACTCACATAACTTGGAACAATAGTTATGACTGAAATAATCAGGAAAGCTGGTAGCTTCTCTTGTATGTCATTCATTCCCTGGACCTTTTAGATGTGCCCATGAGATATAAGATGCTGATGATTTGGGTGCTTTCTTTTTATCATTATATTTATTAATATAAAAGGGATTTGGCTTAATGTGCCTCTATGCCAGTCTAATTCCATCTTCATCAAAGGAAATGTAACTAGTCTCATTAATGATACTAACTTTCTTGTATGCCAATTTGAGGGCCCTTATGGATGATGACTGATAATCAACCACGGACTATGAATCCACAGATAACTGTGCACTCAACTAACCAAGGTATGGTCTAGACCGTATCTTCCTTGCTTGTTGATGAGAATGTCATGTGGAGAGGAATCAAAAGCGTTACTGGAGTCCGGATAGATTACATCTATTACTTTGCCCTTATCTACATGGCCTGTCACTCTATCATAGAAGGAAATTAAATTGGCCTGGCACAATTTGCTCTTCACAAAACCATGCTGGTTGCTACCCACTAACTTTTGCTCTTCTAGATGATTGTAAATTGATTGTTTGATGATTTGCTCCAGTATCAGCCTTGGTGTCAAAGTTAAGCTGACTGGTCTATAATTACCAGCATCATTTTCTTCTTCTTTTTTCTTTTGTAAGGATGGTCACTACCTTTTCCTGCCTGTTTTGTTTCCTACATATTAATTAGCAATGTTTCAGTTTCATATTTTCAATATCTTTGAATATCTTCAATATAAACTTTCAATCCTTACATTTTGATTATATCTGTTTATTTAAAATTTATATTCTTCTCTAATCCTCTGGTTTCAAAATGGGTATAATTAAGTATATCATATTATAAATTAACCCTTTCTTGAGTAATCCAAGTTCTGCCTAGAGAAAGCTTGTCCTTAAAAGGATTTTCTAAGCTACCAGTATTTCTTCCCTGATATATCACTTACTATCCTTTTAGGAGCCATTTTACTTTAAAGATGAACATTTAACTTGTATGTACTTTTACTGTCAATATCTATTTTTATCTAAATGTTTATTGTATGCCATCTTTTCCATTCTTCATATAAGAAAATGTATATTTATTTTATGCATAGTAATAAACTTAGATGCATAAGGTGTAAATAAAAAAGCAATAGAAATATACATGGTTCTTTGGATAAATGCATTGTTTTCTCAATTTTACCTATTTAACATTGCCAAAAAATGTCAAAAGGATACAGGAAAAAAAATTTTATAATATAGTTATGCTGATAAAATGAAAAATTATAAACTGAAGAGAAGTCAATTGAAATATGCATTGCTAATAGTTATTACACATAAAAAAGATGGTGGCTAGAATTAAAGCTAAGAAATACTAAACAGCTATATGATGGCTGTTTGCTAAAAGAGAAACACTGAAAGTCAATAAAATTGGTGGCAAAAATTCAATGGAGTTTCCATCTATATAAAATTTGATGCAGAGTACATCTTGTTCATTCTCACTAAGTAAAATGGTAGTTTGCAATCAGTAAAATAAAATATTGGACTATAGGAAACAGTTTACACTTAAAACACAATGAGTTAGAATAGTTAAAGCAATCAAAAACTTTTCACAGCAAAACATTGGAAAGCTACATCTCATAATACATAAAATGTCTCAGGAAATAAGCAGAACCCAAAGAAATGTATGTAACTAGATTCTACACACTTTAAGGAGATAGGAGAGACAGATCCAAGATGAATATATATATGATTACTAATATTTAGTTATATAAAACAATTTTTAAGTATAATATTATGCTAAGTTCCCTTTATGGGTCACAGTCTTATCATGGTGAAGGGGCTTGTGTAAGTAACTCAATGAAGCAATGAGCTATGGCATGGAGGGGCACCCGAGAAGGACCGGTTATAGTCCTTCTCGGGTGTTATGACAAAAGATTTATGACAAAAAATTTCGACCCGAGGATGGGATGGCAAACCCCTCCAATATTGTTGCAGTGAAAACCCCATGACTAGCATGAAAAGGCAAAAAGATATGACAGCAGAAGATGAGCTCCCAGGTCAGAAGGTGCTTACATGCTACTGGGGAAGAGTGAAGGGCAAGTAAGAATAGCTCCAGAAAGAATGAAGCCACTGGGCCAAAGCAGAAATGACACTCAGTTGTGGATGCACCCAGTGGTGAAAGTAAAGTCTTACGCTGTAAAGAAGAATATTGCACAGTAATCTGGACGGTTAGGTCCATGAATCAAGGTAAGTTGGCTGTGGTTGAGAATGAGATGGCAATGGTGAACACTGACATCTTAGGAATCAGTGAACTAAAATATATGTGAATGGGTGAATTCAACTTAGATGACTACTCTATCTACCGCTATGTGCAAGAATCCCTTAGAAGAAATGGAGTAGCCCTCATAGTCAACAAAAGATTGCACCAGTACTTGGGTACAATCTCAAAAATGAAAAAAATGATCTTGGTTCGTTTCCAGGGCAAATCATTCAACATTACAGTAATCGAAGTCTATGCTCCAACCACCGACGCCAAAGCTGAAGTTGACTGGTTCTTTGAAGACCTAAAACACCTTCTAGATTTAACATCAAAAAAAAGATGCATTTTTCATCACAGGGGAGGGCAATGCAAAAGTAGGAAGTCTAGAGATAGCTGGAATAATAGGCAAGTTTGGCCCTGGAGTACAAAATGAATCAGAACAAAGGCTAACAGAGTTCTGTCAAGAGAACATGCTGGTCATAGCAAACCCTTTCCGACAACACAAGAGATGTCTCTACACATGAGCATCACCAAATGGTCAATACTGGAATCAGACTGATTACATTCTTTGCAACAGAAGATGGAGATGTCTATACAGTCAGGAAAAAGAAGACCTGGAGGTGACTGTGGCTCAGGTCATGAGCTACTTATTCAAAATTCAGGTTTAAATTGAAGAAAGTGGGAAAACTTCTAGGCCAGTCAGTCAGGTATGACCTATATCAAAAATATCAAAACCCTTACAATTATACAGTAGAGGAGAGGAATAGAGTCAAGGGATTAGACCTCATAGACAGAGTGCATGATGGATGGAGGTTAGTAACATTATATAGAGACAGCAACCAAAACCATCCCAAAGAAAAAGAAATGCAGGAAGGCCATGTGGTTGTTTGGGAAGTTTTGCAAATAGCTGAAGAAAGAAAAGAGGTGAAAGACAATGGAGAAAGGAAAAGATATACTCAATTAAATGCAGAGCTCCAGAGATTAACAAAGAGAGATAAGAAGGCCTTCTTCAATGAAAAATGCAAAGAAATAGAGGAAGGTAAAACAGACTGGAAAAGACTAGATATCTCTTCAAGAAAATTGGAGGTATCAAAGAAATATTTCAAGCAAGGATGGCCATGATAAAAGGACAGAAATGGTTTTCACCTAACAGAAGAGGTGGCAAGAATACATGGAAGAACAATACATAAAAAATCTTAAAGATCCAGATAACCACAATGCAGTGGTCACTCACCTCTAGCCAGATATCCTGGAGTGTGAAATGGGCCTCAGGAAGCATTATTACGAACACAGCTAGTGATGCGATGGAATTCCAGTTAAGCTATTTCAAATCGTAAAAGATGATGCTGTTAAAGCACTACACTTAATATGTCAGCAAATTAGGAAAACTCAGGAGTGATCACAGGACTGGAAAAGGTCAATTTTCATTCCAATCCCAAAGAAGGGCAATGCCAAAGAATGTTCAAACTATTGTACAATTGTGCTCATTTCACATGTTATCAAAGTTATGCTTAAAATCCTTCAAAGCAGGCTTCAGCAGTATGTGAACTGAGAAATTCCAGATGTACAAGCTGGGTTTAGAAAAACCAGAGGAACCAGAGATGAAATTGTCAACATTAGCTGGATCATAGAGAAAGCAAGGGAATTCAAGAAACTAAAAAAAATCTACTTCTTCTTCACTGACTACTCTAAAGCCTTTGACTGTGTGGATCTAAACAAACTGTGAAAGTTGTTCAGTCGTGTCTGACTCTGCAAATCCATGGACTGTGAAGTCCATGGAATTCTCCAGGCCAGAATACTAGAGTGGGTAGCCTTTCCCTTCTCCAGGGGATCTTCCCAACCCAGGGATCGAACCCAGGTCTCCCGCACTGCAGGCAAATTCTATACCAGCTGAGCCAACTGTGGGAAATTTTTAAAGAGATGAGAATACCAGAACACCTCACCCGTCTCCTGAAAAACCTGTATGCGAGTCAAGCAACAACACTTTGAACCTTACATGGAACAACAGACTCATTTAAACTTGGGAAAGGAGTTCAAAACTGGCAAGGCTGTATATTGTCACCCTGCTTATTTAACTTATATGAAGAGTACATCATGCAAAATACTGAGCTGGATGAATCACAAGCTGGAATCAACATTGCCAGGAGAAATATCAACAACCTCAGATATGCAGATGATACCATCTAAGGGCAAAAAGTAAAGAGGGACTAAAGAGCCTCTTGATGAGGGTGAAAGAGGAGAGTGAAAAAGCTGACTTGAAACTAAACATTTAAAAAACTAAGATCATGGCATTCAGTCCCATCACTTCATGGCAAATTGAATGGGAAAAAGTAGAAACAGTGACAGATTTTCCTTTGCTGGGCTCTAAAATTATTACAGACTGTGACTCCAGCCATGAAATGAAGACACTTGCCTCTTGGAAGGAAAACTATGACAAACCTCAGTTCAGTCACTCAGGAGACTGTGTCTGATTCTTTGCAACCCCATGAATCGCAGCACGCCAGGCCTCGCTGTCCATCACCAACTCCGGGAGTTCACTCAAACTCATGTCCATCGAGTCAGTGATGCCATCCAGCCATCTCATCCCCTGTCGCCCCTTCTCCTCCTGCCCCCAATCCCTCCCAGAATCAGAGTCTTTTCCAATGAGTCAGCTCTTCGCATGAGGTGGCCAAAGTATTGGATTTTCAGCTTTAGCATCATTCCTTCCAAAGAAATCCCAGGGCTGATCTCCTTCAGATTGGACTGGTTGGATCTCCTTGCAGTCCAAGGGACTCTCAAGAGTCTTCTCCAACACCACAGTTCAAAAGCATCAATTCTTCGGTGCTCAGCTGTCTTCACAGTCCAACTCTCACATCCATACATGACCACTGGGAAAACCACAGTCTCACTAAATGTACCTTTGTTGGCAAAGTAATGCCTCTGATTTTCAATATGCTATCTAGATTGGTCATAACTTTCCTTCTAAGGAGTAATCATCTTTTAATTTCATGGCTGCAGTCACCATCTGCAGTGATTTTGGAGCCCAAAAAAATAAAGTCTGACACTGTTTCCACTGTTTCCCCATCTATTTGCCATGAAGTGATGGGACCAGATGCCATGATCTTCGTTTTCTGAATGTTGAGCTTTAAGCCAACCTTTTCACTCGCCTCTTTCACTTTCATCATGAGGCTTTTTAGTTCCTCTTCACTTTCTGCCATAACGGTGGTGTCATCTGCATATCTGAGGTTATTGATATTTCTCCCAGCAATCTTGATTCCAGCTTGTGCTTCTTCCAGCCCAGCATTTCTCATGATGTACTCTGTATATAAGTTAAATAAGTAGGGTGACAGTATACAGCCTTGACGAACTCCTTTTCCTATTTGGCACCAGTCTGTTGTTCCATGTCCAGTTCTAATTGTTGCTTCCTGACCTGCATATAGGTTTCTCAAGAGGCAGGTCAGGTGGTCTGGTATTCCCATCTCTCAGAATTTTCCACAGTCAAAGGCTTTGGCATAGTAATAGTAAGTAAAGTAGAAATAGATGTTTTTCTAGAACTCTCTTGCTTTTTCGATGACCCAGCAGATGTTGGCAATTTGTTCTCTGGTTCCTCTGCCTTTTCTAAAACCAGCTTGAAAATCTGGAAGTTCACGGTTCACGTATTGCTGAAGCCTGGCTTTGAGAATTTTGAGCATGACTTTACTAGCATGTGAGATGAGTGCAATTGTGTGGTAGTCTGAGCATTCTTTGGCATTGCCTTTCTTTGGGATTGGAATGAAAACGGACCTTTTCCAGTCCTGTGGCCACTGCTGAGTTTTCCAAATTTGCTGGCATCTTGAGTGCAGCACTTTCACAGCATCATCTTTCAGGATTTGGAATAGCTCCACTGGAATTTCATCACCTCCACTAGCTTTGTTCATAGTGATGCTTCCTAAGGCCCACTTGACTTCACATTCCAGGATGTTTGGCTCTAGGTGAGTGATCACACCATCGTGATTATCTGGGTCATGAAGATCTTTTTGTACAGTTCTTCTGTGTATTCTTGCCACCTCTTCTTAATATCGTCTGCTTCTGTTAGGTCCATACCATTTCTGCCCTTTATCGAGCCCATCTTTGCATGAAATGTCCCCTTGCTATCTCTAATTTTCTTGAAGATATCTCTAGTCTTTCCCATTCTATTGTTTTCCTCTATTTCTTTGCACTGATCGATGAGGAAGGCTTTCTTATCTGTCCTTGCTACTCTTTGGAACTCTGCATTCAGATGCTTATATCTTTCCTTTTCTCCTTTGCTTTTCACTTCTCTTCTTTTCACAGCTATTTGTAAGGCCTACCCAGACAGTCATTTTGCCTTTTTGCATTTCTTTTCCATGGGGATGGTCTCGATCCCTGCCTCCTGTAAAATGTCACGAACTTCAGTCCATAGTTCATCAGGCACTCTATCTATCAGATCTAGTCCTTTAAATCTATTTCTCACTTCCACTGTATAATCATAAGGGATTTGATTTAGGTCATACCTGAATGGTCTAGTGGTTTTCCCTACTTTCTTCAATTTAAGTCTGAATTTGGCAATAAGGAGCTCATGATTTGAGCCTAGGCAGCACATTAAAAAGCAGGGACATCACTCTGCTGTATACTCAAAGGTTCATATAGTCAAATCTATGGTTTTTCCAGTAGTCATGTACAGATGTGAGAGGTGGACCATAAAGAAGACTGAGGGCTTAAGAACTGAAGCTTTTGGATTATGATGTTGGAGAAGACTCTTGAGAGTTCCTTGTACAGCAAGAAAATTAAGCCAATCAACCATAAAGGAATTTAAACCTCAGTTTTCATGGAAAGGACTGATTCTGAAACTGAAGCTCCAATACTTTGGCTACCTGATGTGAAGAAGCAACTCACTGGAAAAGACACTGATGCTGGGAAAGAGTGACAGCAGAGGATGAGATGGTTAGATGACATCACTGACCCAATGGAAATAATCTGAGCAAACTCCAGGAGATAGTGGAAGACAAGGAGTTTGGCATGTTGTAGTCCAGGGGATGGCAAAGAGTCAGACATGACTTACTGACTGAACAGCAACAAAATTATGCTAAGTAATTTAATTTCTTAAGCCTTTGCCCCAGTATTGTGTATCTTTTTACCCACTCTTCACAAAGACTTCTATTTAGATTATATAATAATTTAAAAAAGAATTCTTTAAAAAAATCTTACATAAATCATCTTATTGCTAAAAATTTAAAGCTCAATTTTCAATGTTTAGTGAAAAGTAAATTCATACTGTTTGAACTCTACAACTAAATAATTGCCCTTACTAGAACAACTTTGGAAGAAATATGAAAATTCTAAAGGCTGGACACTACAAGTCAAAACTTGTAGTGACAATTGTCCTTAAAACTTAGACTTGATCATCCACATCAATGAATCACTTTCTCTTAAATTACTGTAAGTTCTTTTTTAAAAACAACCATTCAAAATGTAAACTGATGCTTAACAAATTTTGATTACATTTTAAATTTTTATTTATTTCAGTATCAGCAGACTTTATAATTTTTAAAGACTTGGGTATGGCATAAGCCCTCTTGGAGGAGGTTGCCTTTAACCCCACCACAGAACTGCCAGAACTTGCACAGGACTGGGAAATAGACTCTTGGAGGGCACAAATAGAACCCTGTGTACCAGGAGAAAGGAGCAGTGACTCCACAAGAAACTGCCCAGACTTGCCTGTGAGTGTCCAGGAGTCTCCAGTGGAGGCATGGGTCAGTGGTGGCCTGTGGAAGGGTTGGGAGCACTGAATGTAGCAGTGCCTGCATAGAACCTTTTGAAAGAGGTCACCATTATCTTCATTACCTCCACCATAGTTTGGCCTCAAGTCAAACAACAGGGAGGGAACACAGCCCCACCCATCAACAGGAAATTGGATTAAAGATTTACTGAGCATGGCCCTGCTCATCAAACAAAACCCAGTTTCCTTTTCAGTCAGTCTCTTCCATCAAAAAGCTTCCATAAGCCTCTTATCCTTCTCCATCAGAGGGCAGACAGACTGAAAACCACAATCACAGAAAACTAACCAATCTAATCACATGGACCACAGCCTTGTCTAACTCAAGGAAACTATGAGCCATGCCCTGTAGGGCCACCCAAGACGGACAGATCATGGTGAAGAGATCTGACAGCATGTAGTCCACTGGAGAAGAGAATGGCAAACCACTTCAGTATTCTTGCCTTGAGAACCCCATGAACAGTATGAAAAGGCAAAAAGATAGGACACTGAAAGATGAACTCCCCAGGTCGACAGGTGCCCTATATGCTACTGGAGATCAGTGGAGAAATAACTCCAGAAAGAATGAAGGGATGGAGCAAAACCAAAAACAGCACCCAGTTGTGGATATGACTGGTGATGGATGCAAGGTCTGATGCTATAAAGGGCAATATTGTATAGGAACCTGGAATGTTAGGTCCATGAATCAAGGCAGATTGGAAGTGGTCAAACAGAAGATGGCAAGAGTGAATGTCGACATTTTAGGAATCAGGGAACTAAAATGGACTGGAATGGGTGAATTTAACTCAGATGACCATTATATCTACTATTGTGGGCAAGAATCCTTTAGAAGAAGAAATGGAGTAGCCATCATGGTCAACAAAAGACTCCAAAACGCACTGATTTGATGCAATCTCAAAAACGACAGAATGATCTCTGTTCGTTTCCAAGGCAAACTATTCAATATCATGGTAATCCAAGTCTATGCCCCGACCAATAATGCTGAAGAAGCTGAACAGTTCTACAAAGACTTACGAGACCTTCTAGAACTAACACCCAAAAAAGATACCCTTTTCATTATAGGGGACTGGAATACAAAAATAGGAATTCAAGAAACACCTAGACAACAGGCAAATTTGGCCTTGGAATACAGAATGAAGCAGGGCAAAGGCTAATAGAGTTTTGCCAAGGGAACACACTGATGATAGCAAACACCCTCTTCCAACAATACAAGAGAAGACTCTATACATGGACATCACCAGAGGGCCAACACCGAAATCAGATTGATTATATTCTTTGTAGCCAAAGATGGAGAAGCTCTATACAGTCAGCAAAAGCAAGACTGGGAGCTGACTGTGGCTCAGATCATGAACTCCTTATTGCCAAAATCAGACTTAAATTGAAGAAAGTAGGAAAAACCACTAGACCATTCAGATATGACCTAAATCAAATCCCTTATGATTATACAGTGGAAGTGACAAATAGATTTAAGAGACTAGATCTGATAGACAGAGGCTCGTGGCACTGTATGGGAGACAGGGAGCAAGATCACCCCCAAGAAAAAGAAATCCAAGAAAGAAAGCAAAATGGCTATCTGAGGAGGCCTTAGAAAGAGCTGTGAAAAGAAGAGAAGCAAAAAGCAAAGGAAAAAAACGAAAGATATACCCATTGAATGCAGAATTCCAAAGGATAGCAAGGAGAGATAAGAAAGCCTTCCTCAGTGATCAGTGCAAAGAAGCAGAGGAAAACAACAGAATGGGAAAGACTAGGGACCTCTTCAAGAAAATCAGAGATGCCAAGTTAACATTTCATGCAAAGATGGGCTCGATAAAGGGCAGAAATGGTATGGACCTAACAGAAGCAGACGATATTAAGAACAGGTGGCGAGAATACACAGAAGAACTGTACAAAAAGATCTTCATGACCCAGATAATCACGATGGTGTGATCACTCACCTAGAGCCAAACATCCTGGAATGTGAAGTCAAGTGGGCCTTAGGAAGCATCACTATGAACAAAGCTAGTGGAGGTGATGGAATTCCAGTTGTGCTATTTCAAATCCTGAAAGATGATGCTGTGAAAGTGCTGCACTCAAGATGCCAGCAAATTTTGGAAAACTCAGCAGTGGCCACAGGACTGGAAAAGGTCGGTTTTCATTCCAATCCCAAAGAAAGGCAATGCCAAAGAAGGCTCAAACTACCGCACAATTGTACTCATCTCACACACTAGTCTAGTAATGCTGAAGATTCTCCAATCTAGGCTTCAACAGTACATGAACCATGAACTTCCAGATGTTCAAGCTGGTTTTAGAAAAGGCAGAGGAACTAGAGATCAAATTGTGAACATTTGCTGGATCATTGAAAAGCAAGAGAGTTCCAGAAAAACATATATTTCTGCTTTATTGACATACCAAAGCCTTCGACTCTGTGTATCACAATAAACTGTGGAAAAGTCTTCAAGAGATGGGAATACCAGACCACCTGACCTGCCTCTTGAGAAATCTGTATGCAGGTCAGGAAGCAACAGTTAGAACTGGACATGGAACAACAGACAGGTTCCAAATAGGAAAAGGAGTATGTCAAGGCTGTATACTGTCACCCTAATTATTTAACTTATATGCAGAGTACATCATGAGAAACGCTGGACCTGGATGAAGCACAAGCTGGAATCAAGATTGCTGGGAGAAATATCAATAACCTCAGATATGCAGATGACACCACCCTTATGGCAGAAAATGAAAAGGAACTAAAGAGCCTCTTGCTGAAACTGAAAGAGGAGAGTGGAAAGGTTAGCTTAAAGCTCAACATTCGGAAAACGAAGATCATGGCATCTGGTCCCATCACTTCTTGGGAAATAGATGGGGAAACAGTAGAAACAGTGACAGAATTTATATTTGGGCTCCAAAATCACTGCAGATGGTGATTGCAGCCATGAAATTAAAAGATGCTTACTCCTTGGAAGAAAATTTATGACCTACCTAGACAGCATATTAAAAAGCAGAGACATTACTATGCCAACAAAGGTCCATCTAATCAAGGCTATAGTTTTTCCAGTAGGCATGTATGGATGTGAGAGTTGGACAATAAGGAAAGCTGAAAGCTGAGTAATTGATTCTTTTGAGCTGTGGTACTGGAGTAGACTCATGAGAGTCCCTTGGACTACAAGGAGATCCAACCAGCCCAACTTAAAGAAAAGCAGTCCCAAATATTCATTGGAAGGGCTGATGTTGAAGATGAAACCCCAATACTTTGGCCACCTGATGCGAAGAACTGACTCCTTGGAAAAGACCCTGATGCTGGGAAAGATTGAAGGCGGGAGGATAAGGGGACAACAGAGGATGAGATAATTGGATGGCATCACCACCTCAATGGACATGAGTAAACTCCGGGAGTTGGTGATGGACAGGGAGGCCTTGCATGCTGCAGTCCATAGGGTTGCAAAGAGTTGGACATGACTGAGTGACTGAACTGAACTGAACTGTTCTACCTGTATAATATTTTAGCTTTTGTTTGCTTCAGAATTCTCTAAATAAGAATCATTATTTTAATTGAAGTGCACTCAAAAAGTATTTTATTTATGTAAGTCCTTCAATGAATTCTATAAGACAAACTACTTTTTAAAAATACCACAGGTTTATGTTTAGATAGAATGTTTTTGTGACCATTAAATTTTCTGCAATACTATAAAAATAAACATTATGTACTAAATTATCACTTCCTAAGGTCTATACTTCTGTCTCTTTCCTTTTATTATATTTAGGGAAAAATCAGTATAGTTCAACTTCAATAGCTGTCAAAATGCTTAATATATCAGAAATGTTATTGTTTTTGGAAAAAATATATAAAATACATATGATATGGATTCAGGCCAGAAATGGCACCTCATTTAGTTGTAAATATAAAAATGCCATGCACTCACTTTATTTAGAAATATTCCTTAAGTGTTTGGTTTATACTGACATTCAACCAATCTGTGTTTATTCTTAAATTTGAGCAGGATACCTCCCTATCTTATGTTTAAAATAAGTATTCTATCAATAATTTCTAAAGACATATTCTTCTCATGATGATATTTAACATGCTATTTTGCAGGCTAAATAATATGCAACTTACTGGTTCATAAAGGATAATATAAGGGAGAAGTCATTAAGTTATCACAATCTTAAACTTGTAGTATAACAAAAGTTTTGAGTATTGAACCAATAATGTACAGGAGGCAGTTTATGAAAATTAAAGTTTGGAATTGAACATTTCTAGACAAATCATTAAATTTATTCTTCTCTGCAATAATGGAGAGAATCGCTGTTCCACCAAAATGCAAAACAAAATGTATTCAAGATTATTTGGTGCCTTAGAATTGCATACAATTACATTTTTTTTTAACCCAACTTATTTCCATGTAGAAATTGCTTCCTGATCACTCTGAGAAGGCTTGACTCTACTCCTATAATCTAATCACCCCTTATTGTAAACTTCCCTCCAGCCCTACCAGTGCCTCACTAAAAGCTCTTTCTGCTCTTACAATAGCTACTTTTGAAACTCCTGGGTGCCTTATGAACCAATTTATTTCAGCTAGAAATATGACAGTTGACACAGGGTGGGAATGGTTAAAAGTGAATACTACAGAATAAAGTTTATGCTTTTAGAAAAGCTGTAGGATGTGAAAAAAAGAAGTGTGAAAAGCAAGGATGGTTAGGGAATTTGAACTTAGAATCTGCCAGACTTTCATTAAACCCTTGGAATCTTCCCTTTCACTTTCAGACTTATTTTACTCCAATTTATGACAATCGTTGCCTGAAATTTCACCAACTCTGAGTTCACTTTGGCTTATAAGCATCCTCTTTATAAAAGTAAATACAGTCTTGGAGTATGACTCTCAGCCATTCCCACTTTTCTCATTGTTTTCTTCCTAGTATGCAACAGAGATCCCTTAGGCTGAAGTCACAGTCTCTGAATTGTGGTAGGAAAGAAATTAGGTGATCTTTGTGTCATGGCCAGGTCATGAGGACAGGAAAAAAGGACTACAAGTAGAGAACACTTAGAGGGAGAGGCGGGAAGAGGTGAAGAGGAGACGGAGTGTGCCAAAGCAAACTATGCTTATTTAAACATTCCCCTGGAATTTGCTCTGTGCTCAGTAACAGAGAAGAATCTCTCTTCCTCCTCTATTTCACACTTGCAATCTTATTACTGACTGCATGGCCCAATGCCTGCAAGGATCCAGAAACTGAGCTGCACTCTTATTGTAATTCATCTACCATCCCTATGAGTTCATTAGGTAATAATGACTGACATCAATGGCTTCCATCACTTGCAGGTCAAGTTTAAATCTGTTTGCATAGTGTGCAAGGCACATATGAATTCCCCTGCCCCTGTGACCTCTCCAGCTGCATTCCCAGCCCTCCCAATCCAACAGGACTGAACTGTTTAGAGGCTTCCAAAAGTGTTCTTTTTTCTCTTAGAATCACATCTTTGCATATACTCTTCCCTCCACACCTCTCTTCTGAGAACTCTTATTCCTCTTCCCAGGGGTTGAATGATGCTAGGAGCAGATGTTTGGTATATCAAATGGAAGGACAGGAACTTTGAGTTCGAAGTAGAGGAGAGACAGCTATGTAAATAAACTACCGGATATTAAATTGCTAAGTTGGAAATTGCACAAAGTGTATCTGGGCATAAGATGTTCCTAATTTTCCTCCAGGAAATCTTTTCTGCTTTTCTGATGGTAAAAAGGAGCACCTGGCACCCCACTGGTCAAGGAGTAGATGGTCAATAAATACATGTATGATGAAGAAAATAAAAGGAGAATCAAGTGCAATGTCCACAAAAACTCTCTTTATATATAAACAACTTCCTTATAACAGATTAGTCTTAAAATAAAGACTCTACAAGTTATGCTTAAACATACAAGTAGAAAAAGAACATTTTATTCTTTTATTTACTTAATTTACCTTCAAATTGAAAGTCTTTGTTATTCTTTCAATATTCCAATGTGTAATAGTGATATGAGGACTCAGAATTTGCACTCAATTTCCTGGCCATGGCTGCTCTCCAGCAAAACTCTTCTCTATGACTGCCCTATCTACTCCTAAACTTCTGCTTTTATAATCTTCCTTCCTTCCTTCCCTCATGCTGCCTAAAAGGGATACAAAGTATTGTGTAGTTCCGAAGTAAATAAATAAATGTTTGTTACATGCTTGTTTTTTTCAAAGTGCACACAGTATGGACAGGAAATCAGTCCAACTTAAACTTTGCTATGCCTCGATAATATTGGCAGAACATTTCTATTTTCTCAGCATCATGTGTCTGAAACAATAGCTCCAGGATACCAAATTCTTATTTAGCCTTTTGTTTAATTATTTTATTTTATTCAAAAAATCTCTTTCCTAAGTGTTTACATCATACTTTATCATACCTTATGTTACTCAAGATTAGATTTAGAATCAAAGTGCTTTAAGACCATTTCAAATTAAGTAGGATAATCAAATATAATGCTTGTCCAACAGATATAACCATAGTCGAAAGATGAACATCATCAGTAATAATTTATCAACATTATGAGTTATCTAACACGATGCATGGAGAGAAAAGCACACCCTCATTCTTTTCTGAGATGCTTGCCAGAAATGCATCTCAATCTAATCATGAGAAAACACTAGACAAACTGAAATTCAGAGATATTCACAAGATAACCAAGTATTACTCTTCAAAAGTGTCATGAAAAACGAAGATGAGCAACAGGCATAGATTGGAGTAAGGAGCTGAAAAATCTAAATGCAACGTAGAATTGCGGAGCAGACCTTGGAACAGAAAAAGGGCAAAATGGTTAAAAAAAAAATTGGACCTCAATGAAGTCTG
Source organism: Bubalus kerabau (assembly GCF_029407905.1). Classification (NCBI taxonomy): domain Eukaryota; kingdom Metazoa; phylum Chordata; class Mammalia; order Artiodactyla; family Bovidae; genus Bubalus; species Bubalus kerabau. Next base: position 61,407,610 of record NC_073637.1, read on the forward strand.
TAGTTTATTTAATAGCACTGTATCAATGTTAACTTTTGATAATTCTAATATGGTTATAGAAAATGGTAACAGAGGAAACAGGGTAATGTGTGTATATGTTCTGCACTCGTTTGCTTCTTTTCTATAAGTCTAAAATTACTTTAAGATAAAAAGTTAAATGCATATAGTGGTATTATCAACACAAATGAGCTGTGCCTAAGAAGTTCAGTGGAATATTACAATTGGTGGCAGTTTTTCAGGTATAAGAGTAACGTTAAGTTAAAATCCCATGTGTGGCAGAGACTCAAAATCCATTTCCTCTTCTTTCTTGGCCACAAAGCCATAAAATGTTAACCAAAAACATGGCACCCAGGATAAAAACCACCTATTTTGCAGCTTGTGTGGCTTATGCAATGAGTAGAAATAGAAATGTTCTTAAAAGAGGAAAAGAAATAAAATAAATTCAATCATTGGGCTAATTTTAAGCTAAAAATAATTAAACACATAAAAGTGTTCCTACAAATATTGAAAAATTACAAACAATATCAAATAAAGTGGTGGAAGGTCCATGAAAAAATGGCATTCTCTGCTTCCCAATATTCATTCTTTTCTTTACCTACTGAAGAAGTGACTACTGAGCCAAGTACAATATTTTCTGCTGGCAATATATAAATTAATGAGATATAATCACAGCCCACAAGAAGAGGAAGATGTAGTGAAGAAGAAGGGGGCACAAACAGATTAGGAAGCATATCACATAAATTGGTGGAAGATCCATGAGAAAATGGATCTTCAAAAACAGATGACTAAAAAGTAAACAAGATGTTCAAGGCTACGATATATACAAGAGTAGTGGGATTCAATGATGGCTGAGGGCAGGTCAGGAGTTGGCAAACAACAGCCCATGGGTCAAATCTGTCCCATCAATCATTTTGTAAAATCATGAGCTTGTAATATTACACTGTGCTTTTTAGTCACAGCTCGCTTGTGTGGATCACATCACTGTATGTATGTATTTAGCTTTTTATTTTAAAATAATTTTAGGCTTATAGAAAAGAAGCAAAAATGGTAGAGAATTCCAGTTTTTGTATTTTTAAATGGATTAAAAAATAAGAATAACATTTCATGATATATGAATATGTGAAATTTAAATTTCTGTGTCTAGAAATTAAAAATTTCACCAAGAAACATTCTGTCAACTTTTTGTAGCTGGCATATATACAAGTGCATGCATGCATTTTCGGTTGTTTCAGCTGTGTCTGACTCTTTGAAACCCTATGGACTGTAGCTCGCGAGGTTCTTCTGACCATGGAATTCACCAGGCAAGAATACTGGAGTGGGTTGCCATGCCCTCCTCCAGGGGATCTTCCCGACCCAGGGATCAAACTTGTATCTCCTGCATCTCCTGCATTGCAGGTAGATTCTTTGACCCACTGGGAAGCCCATATGTAGTACTCACATATTCTTTATTTTTCTTCTTGGTCCTCAAAGCCTAAAATGTTTACCACACTAATTTGAACAGAAAAACTCTACTAACTCCTGGCCAAGGCCAATGGTGCTCAGATTTTGGCAAGCATCAGAATTCCCTGAAGGGTTTGTTAAACCATTGTTTGGTTCTGTGCTCAGAGTTTTGATTCACTAATTCTCAGGCAAGATTTGAAAGTTGGTACCTCTAATAAGTCTCCATGCAATGCTGTTGCCACTGGTCTAGAGACTACACTTAGAAAACTGTTGTCCCAGATGTCTTGTTCAGGGGTCAATGAAAAAGGCCAAAGGAATAGAGGGAGAGAGCGGACATTCTAAGTAGTGAGCATACAGAAAGGCCTGAAAGTAAGGAACATGGCATAGTCTTAAATGACAGATTCAAAAGGACTAATGATAATGGCCCTTATGAAGGCAAAAGCACTGGGGCCAGAGATAGATTAAAGATGTCAACTGAGGATGGCCCTGTGGTCTTTTGGCTTTGGGAATGGATAAATGGTGCTGGTTTTCGCTTAAAAGTATAATGCAAAAGGAATAGCTGATTTGGAAGGAAAGCTGAGAAATTCAGTCCTAGATACGTTGAGTTTGAGATGATTAGTTACAACTTTTTTGATAGTAGATTAGGAGTGGGATCCATGTTTAACACATTATTGACCTGGTGATTTTTGCAGAAACTAATGCCTATGGCTGGTGATTTATTTTGTAAGTGAATATTTGAACTTCTCCAGTCAATAACGTTTATGTAACAAAAGACAGATTAATACGTCTCTGGTCAATAGTGAGTTAAAGCTATGAATTTGGAAGTTGTTACCCTACTTATGCCCTGGATATGGATGAGACCACAGAAAGCATGCAGGCTGTGCGAGTGTTCATTCGCTCTGTTTGCAACTGTGCAGACTGTATGGACTGTAGCCTGCCAGGCTCCTCTGTCCATGGGGATTCTCCAGGCAAGAATACTGGAGTGGGTTGCCATGCCCTCCTTCAGCGTATCTTCCCCACTCAGAGACTGAACCCTCGTCTCCTGAGTCTCCTGTTTTGGCAGGCAGATTCTATACCACAGAGTCACCTGGGAATGCCCAAAGCTGAGATGAAAATCTTAGGGAACACCAACATTAAAGAGAGCTCAAGTGGATGTAAAAGAGGATAATTAGAACAATATTAAGATAGTTGCACAAGGGATATGGTTATATAGGAGGGTGGGTAAGTTAAAGAATAAATGGCTCATGGATCCAGTAGACAATCTAATTTTTAAAAGTAAGTTTGCTACTGTAGTCTGGGGATAAATAAGAGAAAATACAACAAAATAATTTCTAGAAGGTTGCTGTAAAGGGAAAGAGAGACAAAGGATTGCAATTAGAAGCAACGTAAACTATAAATTAGAGGACAGAATCACTGCTTGTCTCTCCACTGATAGATCAATCTATTGAATATTGATAAGGGTTTGCAGTAAAAGGTGACGTTTTGGAATATGACTTTGAGGTCAAAGAGGTTAAAGCTGCCAAGTAGAACTGAGGCCAAGGTGGGAGAGTCTGATAAGCACCATCTGTACCTGTCACAACTTTGGCATGATGTCATCAGGTGATGTCATGAGTAGAGCAGAAGTACTTCTCTTATTACTACTCACAGTGTGTGTTGAAGGTAAGAAGACCGTCCAAATCTCAAAGTATAAAGTGTGAAAGTAGGGGGACTTCATCTTTTTTCCAGGGTTTAATCTAGAAATAATTGATACTTATAAGCACTTGCTTTTCCAAAAGGAGTATGATCCTTTCTATATCCCACCACCAGAATTTCTAGCACAGATCAGTACCTCCAAGAAACAGAGTTTTCTTTGTACACAAAGTAGCTGCTAAATTAAATTTTGGGGTGCCAAAAAATGAGAAGCTCAGAGGTTTGTATGAGGTCAAACTAAGCGGTAATCTTAGGATCAAACTATATTCTGTAAGAATATAAAGAATATACACTTTTAATTTGAAATGAAAGTTATTAAGAGAAAATAATTAGATTTATATTATTTTCAAGGCAAGATATGTTTAAACACATTTAACTCCTACCATATAACTTCTTTATAAATTCTGCTTCCACAAGAGGTAACTGACTGAAGTCTCAAGTTAATTCAGAGTCTAAGAAAACTGAGTGAGCTAAAAAAAAACTATATTAGGATGCAAATCCACCGACCATCCCTAACTATTGCAAATGTAGCAGGAGACATAAGAGACACAGGTTCAATCCCGTGGGTCAGGAAGATGCCCTGGAGAAGGGCATGGCAACACACTCCAGTATTCTTGCCTGGAAAACCCCACAGACAGAGGAGCCTGGCAGGCTACAGCCCATGGCATCGCAATGAGTTGGACATGACTCAAGAGACTTAACATGCACACAGGCCATTAATTGCTATATATTTGTATATTATGTTTTACTCTGCAGTGTCATAAATATAAGTTTCATTTGAAAATTATAAAAATTCTCATATCTATTTAATTTCAGAATAGAAGCTTCCCATGTAAATCTAATCATTGCTAATCAGTTCAGTTCAGTTCAGTCACTCAGTAGTGTCTGACTCTTTGTGATCCCATGGACTGCAGCACACCAGGCCTCCCTGTCCATCACCAGCTCCTGGAATTTACCCAAACTCATGTCCATTGAGTCGGTGATGCCATCCAATCATCTCATCCTCTGTCATCCCCTTCTCCTCCCGCCTTCAATCTTTCCCAGCATCAGGGGCTTTTCCAAGGAGTCAGCTCTTCGCATCAGGTGGCCACAGTATTGGAGTTTCAGCTTCAACATCAGTCCTTCAAATGAACACCCAGGACTGATCTCCTTTAGGATGGACTTGTTGGCTCTCCTTGTAGTCCAAGGGACTCTCAAGAGTCAAATACTGTTAAATGAGAGCTTATCATTTGCTAAGAATTGTATGTGTACTATTATATTTACTACTTGGGAATTCTATTGAAAAACTATAATTATTGCCTTGAGCTGAAGACAGCTATAAGCAAAAAGTAAAAATCTCACAATATTTCTTTACTCTGATGGTCGTGAGATATTTCTTACCTTTGTTATACTTTACAGATACTTTACTGGTAATTTTCTCTCACACATAATTTTTCCAAGAAGAAATATATATTATTCTTCTTCTTCATTAAAATGTGAAACAAGTGTGAAAACAAATACTACTTTGTATAAAAGAATATTTTTCCAGTTTCACATATTTTGATCAATACCATTTTTTGCAGTACTAGAGATAATCTGGGATTTTTGGCAGAAATTACCCGTAGTGGGGTGTCTGTATAAAGTATCAAAATCCTTAAGGTTTTAACACATATATCAACTAAACATATGTAACTGACTTATAGCTAATTAGTTTGTGGAAATTTTATATTTTTAAAAAGAGCAAACAATGGATATATTTGTGGAGTCTAGATTTTAAGATGAATTATAATTATTGTTTAATATGGAGCTTACAAGCATACAGTAAAATAGCAAATATATTTGGTTTTCCTTGTTTCAACACACTTTGTTAAGTTGATTTATCCCTTCTATAATGAATATTGTTGTCATATGTAGGTTTTGAAAGTCTAGGGATACAATTATTACTTATAAAGGAGGATTTAGAAGAGTTGAAGAACGTTGCAGTTGAGACTGAAATACAGAAAGTGTGATGGCTCGTGTTGTATTTACAAAAAATATTTTATTTTAGTTTAATTCAAAGATTTAAGTTCAACATGCTGAAATACTACCATCACTATATATTCTTTTTTGCAAAATACTGAGTTTTGCATATAAACTACAACTACTAACTCATTTTATCAAACAATATTTTTTGCAAAGTAGACAGAGGAAATAAATTCTCTATTCAACCCTGTCATTTCGGTACTTTGAATTAAGAGGAAAAAATGGAAAATCTTCAAAAATTGTTTGGTTGTAAATAGCCTAATTCCACATATGAAGCATACAGCTATTCTATCTTTCTTTCTTCACCATTAATTACAAACAAATTCATCTTTCTCTTGTGAAGTCTGAAGTTTGTTGTTATTATTGTTAGATGAGTTGCATTCAAACTCCAACAACAACAACAAAAAAAGATGAAGCCAACATTGAAATTCATCTCACAGTCCGGAATTTACTTAACGGCCAGCCTGTGCACTGTGATAAACGGAATGATGATCCGGCAACATGTCTTTATCCATGGTTTGCTTTAATTAACGCCGGCTTGTTTGTTGAAAAGATGATTAATATGCCAATGAAAATTGCATAATTGAATACCACAACACTGGCACAATCAGAAAGACACATGCAGTTTTTGATTAACATTTATTATTATTATTATTGTTATTATTATTATTATGCTTTTTACTGTACGCATCTCACTATGAAATGATGCAGTTCTTTGACCAAGAGGTGAAAGGAAACAGGACTGAGGGCAGGATACTCCTTGAGCAAGAATACAATGCGATGCAGCTTAATCAGAATGAAACAGTTCTTTGGTGAAAATGGTCCTTGGGATTTCAAAATGCAGGCTACATCCAATTAAATCTACATACCAGAAAAATGTAAAAGCATGTAAGACTGGTTGATGACAGAAGAATTAAAAAAAAATCTATAAACACAAAACATTTTCACAATATCCAAGAATAGCTATCTAAGGATTTATACATATTTTATATAAACAAATGACTTTTCAAATATATCATTTTATTTCCATATTAAGATTTTGGATAAAGGCAAAAAATACTGTGTTTTTAATTCTGAGCTTTAGTCAGTTATACATTAAGAAATGTTTTTAATAAGTAATCTTAAGAAATGTATTTTGTGTAAATCATCTTCTACTAGATGGGGAATTTTCTTTTTAATTTCATTTTCTCAGACAAATACTATTTCTACTTCCACGTCTGTGGGTCCGGCTCTGTACTCAATTCTTAGGATTTAAACACAGGTAAGAAAGCATGCCTGCCTTCAAATGGCTCATTTTAGAACTATTAAAATGAAATTCTATACCAAAAATTGGATTCTATTTTCAGAATTAGCTCAATATCACTTGCCTAAATTACAGATTGATAACTAAGTATATATATAACATGCAAAATGTATGTAAGCATAGTTACATCTTTGAAATTTCAGGCAATTACAGCTGCAATCTGGTAGCCCAACAAGGAAGAAAAACATCATTATTCTAGATTACAGATATTTTAGTGGTTCTCTATTGCTGTTTACGTAGCAGTAACTCTATAGAGCATTTTTAATAATAAAGTGGTAAACTTTTGCAAGAAATTGGTACATAAATGATAACATCACTTCAATAAAAATATAAATGAATCCAAACTGAAAAAAAAAAAAGAAATGCAATAAACTATTGAACTAGAAGGTCCTTTATTTTAATATTCTATTTTTAGGAGCTACACAAAAACCAGAAGAGATAACTGGTTGTTAGTCTCCTTTGCAAAAATCTTTAGATGCTTGGTTTATGCTAAAAACATAAGCTTAAGTATCTGATGGAGCAATTTGAATTTCTGATGACTATAGTAAGTGCAAAGAGACAATTCTTGAAATACAAAATTTTCCTGTAATTAATCATATAGTTATATCACCTAAGTGCCTAGTTATTTAGTGAATCTCTTCTAAACAGAGAATATTCACCACAGAATCTTTGGCAAAGTGATGAACTAAGACCGTGCTGTGGCACAGCTGTAACTCTGACCCTAAGGCACCTCAATCATGATCTGGGTACCACTGTTCTATCTACTATGGTCTTTACAGTGTCTTTTAGAAATTTACCATCATAATGCACTTCAGTGAGCACTTACATCAAAACTAAACCTTTCAATTCAGGTAACATGCAATATTACAGGCAGTTAAGGTAACACTTAACTGTTCTTCCCTTAAATGTTCTTCCCTGGTGGCTCAGAGGTTAAAGCATCTGCCTCCAATGCGGGAGACCCTGGTTCAATCCCTGGGTTGGGAAGATCCCCTGGAGAAGGAAACGGCACCCCACTCCAGTACTCTTGCCTGGAAAAACCCATGGACGGAGGAGCCTGGTAGGCTACAGTCCACGGGTTCGCAAAGAGTCGGACACGACTGAGAGACTTCACTTTCACTTTCAAGTTTACACTAGACTGATATTAAGGGTTCAGGATGGGGAACACATGTATACCTGTGGTGGATTCATTTTGATATTTGGCAAAACGAATACAATTATGTAAAGTTAAAAAATAAAATTAAATAAAAAAAAATAAAACACTCACTTGAAAAGGAAGAAAATTAATTTCTTTCAATGGAGAATAAAGTTTAAAATAACAACTCATATTGGACCAGAAAATGTCAAATCTCCCTTAAGAGAGAGAATGGCTTCAAACACGGGACAGCTCTTAAAACTTTCCAGAGACCTGCCCTGTTCACACACAACCTGCAGTCTTCTAATTCTTTACCAAGGGCAAGTTACTTAACCTCTCTAAGCCTGTGTTTCCTTTCTGGAAAAATGGGAATAATGATGTTCCACCTGTGGCAGAAACTTCTCATTAACTCCCATTATTTGCCCTGCCCATCTTTCTAACATCAGTATTTCTGATTTTAAATAGGGTATGTGGTTGCCTAAAATAAAAGCAACATTATCCAACCACTTTGGTAGGTCATACGAGGTAAGTTCTAAAATTAGATTATGGAGAAAATGTATGCGCAATTTCAGGAGCCCTCTAATATTGAGAGAGGAAGAGCTATATATGTCATCCTTTCTTTCTCTTGATGGATGGAGTCAGACGTGATGACTGGGTGTGAGCAGCCGTTTTGGCCCTTGAAGTGAAAATGTATGGTTGAACATGGTGGAACAACAAAATGGAATGAATCTTAATGCCTTATAATTCTAGGGCTGTCAAAGCTGCCAACAAATCACAGACTGCTTACACTAAATTCCATATACATTAAGAAAGATAACCTTCTTTCTTATATAAGTCATTGTTATTTGGGGATCTTGTTCACTTGCAGCCAAAACTGACAGACTTTATAGAAAGGACTGACATAATAAATGAGAAAATGTACATGGATCAATCACTTAGCACAGTGCTAGATAGTAAATAATACCTGGACAGATACAGTCAATGATGGTATCTTGATTATATCATCTTGATTCATTTCATTTATTCCAGACATTGTAAATTTTTAAAAATTCCCTACTAATTCTCAGATACTGCTCTAGAGTAAGGGTTGGTAAAATCTAGCCCACCATCTGCTTTTGTAATAAAGTTTTATAAAATACAATCATATCCATTCATTTACAAGTGGTCTATGGTTGCTTTTACACAACAGCAGAGTTTACATTTACTATTTAGCCCCTCACAGAAAACATTTTCTGATCCCTCTTCTAAAGAACCATGGAGCTGGCATTCTAATACAAAGACATTATATAAAAAATTAAATGTACAATATAATACACTGAATATAAATAAAAATTAATCCACTTAGAAAGTGAATTAATCATCTATGGAAACAAAAGAAAACAAGAGGAAAGGTACCTGACAAGGCATCATGAGTACTTCATCAGATGCACACTTATCTCCTAATTATGAAGATGGACAATGGAGACTTTCAAAATCTAGTACAATTAAGTATTAGCATTATGCACCTAGACCTCTAAGTTTGATCACAGCTTGCCATACATCCTTCTGATAGTTTGGATTCCCCTATAGCTTGCTTACAGAATAAAAATATGATAGAATGTCTAACATGAATCTCTGGTCCATTTGACAGATTCTGCAGATAAATGAACTGGCATCTTGTTGTACACATCAGTCCCTTGTGAGATTTGTTTTTTATCAGTATCCTTGAATCTGAAATTTTTATACATTGCTATGCATCCACTCAATTCAGTTCAAAAATTATTCTTCATAGGATGTAAATTTCAATAATGTTATTTCCTGTGCAGTTTGGAGGTGCTAGCAAAGGATCCTCACTTGAGTTTTAAAAACTCATACATTTCCCCCTTGCTCCAGTCTGAATGTTTATGCATGCTAAGTTGCTTCAGTGATGTCCAACTCTTTGTGACCCTATGGACTGTAGCCCACCAGGCTCCTCTGTCCATGGGATTCTCCAGGCAAGAATACTGGAGTGGGTTGCCATGTCCTCTTCCAGGGGATCTTCCTGATTGATCTTCCCGATCTTCTAGGGATTGAACCTGCATCTCCTAAGTTTCCTGCAATGGCAGGTGTGTTCTTTACCACCAGAGCCAGCTGTGAAGCCTCTGAATGTTTATGCTTCTCCAAAATTCATATGATGACATTCTCTCCTCCAAAAGTGGTGGTATTGGGCATTTGGGAGACGATTAGGTCATGAGGGTAGAGACTTAATGAGTGGGATTAGTGCATTTATAAAAGAGGTCCCACAAACCTCACTTGTGAGGATACAAGAAGTCTGTAATCATGAAGAGGGCCCTCTTCCAGAGGATCGTGCTGGCAGCCTGATCTCGGATTTACAGCATCCAGACCTGTGAGCAACAAGTTCTACTGCTTATAAGCCTCGCTGCTGCTGCTGCTACTAAGTCACTTCAGTTGTGTCCGACTCTGTGCGACCCCACAGACGGCAGCCCACCAGGCTCCCCCGTCCCTGGGATTCTCCAGGCAAGAACACTGGAGTGGGTTGCCATTTCTTTCTCCAATGCATAAAAGTAAAAAGTGAAAGTGAAGTCGCTCAGTCGTGTCCGACTGGAATGGGGTGCCATGGCCTTCTCCCTACAAGCCTTGCAGTCTGTGCTATTTTTTATAGTGGCTCAAACAGGCCAGGACATGCCTCTGCTTTTCAAAATATAACCAAACATCTCAAGAACAAGTATCAGGAAGTTTTCCAAGAGCAAAAACATTTAACTCTCTCAAGTTCTGGGAGAAAAAGAAAAACTATAGACTCTTGTTAAATCAGATTAATTAAAATACATACACCATATACAAGTAAGGCAGCCTCTTTCAAGAACACTTTACAAGTTTGAAGATCAGTCATTTAAAATACATACATTCAGAGAAGTTATGCATCCTATCTCAGCGAGCAACACTCAGATATTAGGACTAGACATCCTCACTAAAGTGCTTAGTGAGGAGTGGAGCCCATTCCATAAGTTTCAAGTGAGTTCTTAGGAGATTATCGCCTTCTCAATGCTGAAAGCAGGATTATGAGTCAGGCAGAAGGAAAAAATGACAATCAGAAAGATCCATTTCTGAAAAGCTTTTAAAAGGATGCCTCCATTTTCTCATTCCTGGTCAGCCTTTCATGTGAATCATCCAAAGCTCAGGTGATGGAGCTCTGTGTTCCTGAACTTGCTCCAGTATATAAATCAGGCCACATTCAGCCAAATAGATGATAAGCATAAGTCATAATGTATCAGTAATGCCTTAAATTTTTATGAAATAAGCTGAAATCACTTCCTCTCTCTGTTTTCCTCCTATCTTTCTGACAGTTCCTTCTTAGTATCTTTGGCTAGGTCCTCTTACTCTGATTCTTCCCTAAATGTCAGTCCTACATGGTTCTTTTGTTTGGATAGTCCATATTTTTTAACTCAATCTTCTTATCTATTCCCCACACCCCACCCATCACACTCAGTTTATTGGACTCTTTGAGACCTTATGGACTGTAGATTGCCAGGATGCTCTGTTCATAGGATTTTCCAGGCAAGAATACTGGAGTGGGTTGCCATTTCTTCCTCCAGGAGATCTTCCCAACCCAGGGATTGAATCCTTACTCCCACATCTCCTGCACTGCAGGTGGATTTTTTTACCCCCAAGCCATCAGGTAAAACTTAAAGCTCTCAAAATCTTTAACAGAGTCCTGGGGCTTCTCTTCTTTAAAGCCTCTATTTGCTGTCCCATCGCCTCAATCTCTGCTTCACTTGCTTTGTTTCAAGATCTCATCATGCTTTGCCAAGATTATTGATTTAGTCTCCTAACTTTTATTGTTCAGGCCTACACTCCATCGCAATGCCTATCATGGGAATTTTGTTAAAATGTACATCTGATGTTTCATTCTTAGTCTCAAAACACAAAACAAAATAAAAACCAGTCACCTCTGTGAAGTCACCACCACCTGTAGGCAGGCTCCTGGGCTCTATATATTCTGTCACCCTGGGCATTTGTGGCCACATGTGGTTAACAATTAATCGAGCTCATTTCGTGAACTCAGGTATCTCTATGAACTAAACTTACCAACATATCAAGTTACTTGGGAAACTTGTCTGTCTTACCTGGGTTTTAGGTGGTAAAAAGACATGGATTTTCTAGGGTGTGTCAGCACTGACATATCTATACACCTTGATCAGGGTTTAGAGCTAGAATTTACACTATCTTTACTCTGATAAATTGGGACCAAAAATAGCCCAGGCTGGTAATATTTCATAAGGCAGCTGACAGAAACAAATATAAAAACTGTTCTGTAAAACACGTTCCCAAAACACCCAGGATTTGCGCAGATCAAGTCCTTTTAAAATAAGACCACAACCCCAAATTAGAAAATATATGGTTAAAGACATAGATTTATCAGAATTGGGCCCCTAGAAACTTTGGGTGAGGATAATAATGACAGTCAACATTTATTGAAGAATTACTGTTTGCCAGGCACTGTTCCAAGGACATTCCATGTATTCATTCATTTAATGCCATGGTAACTTAATGAATGGGTACAATTATCTTCTTTTACACTTGAGGAAACTGATTTGAAACTAGTAGATAAATGCAAAAAAAAAAAAGAGATATATTTAAAATAATTCATGATATAAAGGGAGTAATCAAAAACTCCATGCTATTAAAATAAATCACTATTAAAGCAGTAGTCAGATTTGAAGAAAAATTTAACTTCTAGACATGAATACATTTAAATTAAAAAAAAATCCTCAGGGAGAATTTAATCTCTGTAGTAAAATATATGGAGGGAAGAATTAATAGTTATATCTCTAGCAAGTTCCAGGAAAAGAGAATAGCGAGGCTGGAGGAAAATAAATATTTGAAAACATAATGGCTAAACATTTTCTCTGGAATTGATAAATGAAATGAATCATCATATTTGGAAAACACATATCATATTTTTAAAAAAGCCACCCCTAAGCAGATCATGTGAAACTACAGAACCTCAAAGTCAAAAAAAAGATTTATTAAAAGTAACCATAGAGAAAAGATAGATATCCTGCAAAGGAATAACAATTAATACAACAATTAATCTTTCCAACGGCAAGAAATGAAGCCAGAAAATAACAGAATAATCTCTTTAAATTTTGTGAGAAATTAACCGTCAACATAAATTTTAATATAGCTAGTTTATTATTCAGTACTAAAAGCCAAATAAAGATCTTTCTAGGCTTTAAGATGCTGAGGGTTCACTGCTTGGAGAATACTGCAGAAGGAAACACAAAGTTCTCTCAGGAATAAGAAATTAAAAGAGTCAAATGCAAAAGGCAATAGAGACAAAGAACCCCGGTAAATAAGCAGAATACATCTATATAAATATTTCATTTATAACAATAATAAATTTCTAAAATATAAGAAAATAAGATCACATAAAATAAGAAAGTGTACTGGGATTAAATTATTTTATAGTCTTAGAATTGTTCATCAGAAGGATATAGATGTTGCTTAATGATAGACTTCGTTGCTGTTGAAATATCAATATAAATATATAAAGGAAATTTTAAAAAACAGAAATAAGAATATATATCTTCCAAGTGAGTAAAGAAAAAAGATTTTTTTAAAGGCTGAAAAAAAATGTTTGCAAAAAGAGGGTAAAGAAAGAATCAAATAATTTATAAGATACAAAATTGTATGGGAGAAATACATAGAAGTAGATCTATAACCATGATAAATGCAAACAGAAGAAATACCCAGTTAATGGACAAAGACTCTGAGTCAACATTTTAAAAAACCTGCCTACATAGCACATTAAGTAGGCACACTTGAAATAAAAAAAAAATAAAGGTAAAGGAATAATTAAAATTAAAAATGTCCTCTGCAAAAGATAATGTCAAGGGAAGGAAAAGACAAGCCACAGACTGGGAGAACATATCTGCAAAAGTTATAACTGACAAAGGATCAAAAAACCTCATAAAATTAAGCAAGAAACAAAACTACCCAATCAAAAATGGGCCATTTTTTTTTAAACAGGTATGTCAATCTTAACAGGTATATCAACAAAAAAGATAGACAGATGGCAAATAAGCACATGGCAAGATGTTCCACATCCTACATCATCAGGCAAGTATAAATTAAAACAATGAGATGCCACTACCTACCTAGTAGGATGGCCAAAATCTAGAACAATGTGAGTTGTTGGCAAGAATATGGAATATCAGGAACTCTTATTCATTGCTAATGGGAATATAAATAGTACAGTCACTTTGAAAGATGATTTGGTAGTTTCTTATAAAACTAAACATATTTTTCCCATCAGACAGCAATCACGCAGCTTGGTATTCACTCAAAGGAGGTGACAATGGCTTGTGTGTACTTAATAGCATAGCGTCAAAACACATAAGCAAAAATTCAGTGAATTACAAGAGAAAAGTGGACAAATTCATATTCATAATAACAGGAGGTGAAAATACACTTCTTGCCATAATTGGCAAATCAAATAGATAAAAACACAAGACAATTCAACAATCACACTAAACTGTTTGATCTAACAGAATCTGCACCTTCTCAGAGAGTATGGATTTTTTTCAGAGCACATATGTAATATTTGACTGCTCATCCACTCAACTGCAGAATATTAACTTGGAAGCCAGATCCAAATTGGGATTTGCAGCCCCGTTCCCATCATTTGCACGAAGAAGCTGTTGTTGATGTTGTTTTACACTTAAGCTAGTTTATGCTTTTGTAACTGCACTCAAAATTGACACTCGCTTCTAGAGTTGAACCCAGTAGAGGGCCTGTCGTGTGGTTCTTATCTGAGCATCAGCTGGATGCTTACTCACCTACTTAAGATACATGATTACATGGATGCCATTCTCTCGGCAAACTCATTACTGACTGCTATGGACTGACGTCTTTCCAAAATGGATATGTTGACATCTTAACTCCCAGTGTGGCCTTATTTGCAGACAGTGTCTTCATGGAACCCATTATAAATGTGGCCTTAAGGGCTGGGCTCTGACCCAGTGAGATGCGTCCTTATAAGAACAGGCTGAGACAGCAGAGTGCCCTCTCTCTCCACTCACCCTGAGAAAAGGCTACGTGTGCACACAAGGAGAAGATGGCTGTCTGTATGCCAGGAGAGTCACCAGAACCTGATCAGGCTGGCACTCAGATCTTAGATTCCCAGCCTGTATAATGGTGAGGAGATAAATATCTGTTGTTTAAGCCACCCAGTCTAAGGTATTTTGTTATGGCAGACTGAATATACTAATAGTGGCAGAACAAACCATGAAACTTAAAGGAAGCAATGCAGCCTGTGTTTAAAATTATTCTTCTTACACTAAAAATGTGATATAACACATTCTTCCAGCCCATACCAAGCTTCTCTTCCTCTCACTTTGCTTCCACATATTTTTTGGAGTTTTGGGAAAATAATCCTATAGTGTCATCCTCCATTAATTTAGGGAGCATGTATTGATTGCAGTTACTACATATGAAACTATTTCTTCTCCCTTCAAAGGAATCTTTTCAACTTTTGAGAGTATAACTTTTTTTTTTGGTATTAATTTTACATTCCAATCTTTTAGATTCCATTGTATGAACTCAATAAATACCTGATTAGAGGAAAATAAGTCTGGCTGATATTAAGAGTTCAAATAAAAAATAAGAATAGAAACTACATCATACATAACTTACTTTTATGCTGGTAACACACAATCTGTGATCTACAGCGATCCTGGTGCAATACCTGAGATTGTTTAGATATGGTTATATTAGTAGGTACAGAGTTATGTAATTTAACTGCCTGCCGTGTAAGTTGAAGATACATGCATAAACATAGGCACAAAAGATGAAAAGATTCTGAAAGGAAGAAAGAAGTGGCAAATGAGATAAGGTATCAGTGCTCCCTGGTAAGTATTGCTCTTTGCTTTCAAATACATGCAGTTCAGAGAGCTAGGCACAAGATATATGGTTGCTCCTTGCTCCCCTGCAAACCATGAAACAGAATTTAAAATTTACCTGAGTCAAATGACCTATGAGAAAAGCCACCGACAAGAAAACAATGTACTACCATAATCATCCACTCTCAAAAGATTATCACAGTAATAACTGAGCTTGCGGCTCGCATTACCTACCCACTGTTTGATGCTCAATGGGGAGTTCAAGCAACTCACCAACTCGGCAGTACCTTGACTTAGGCAATGTAATAAAAACAGCTTTGAAACACAGTGAGAGTTATATAATCAAGATATCTGATACATAGAAAAATATATAGGACTGGCAAAGTACTAGCTATTGTTCCTAAAAGAATCCCACCAAGCATGCAGTCAAGATTTTTGTAAACATGTTTCGCTACACATCTTCTGGTTATAGAAAGGCAGTGTTATAGATTATCTCACACAAATAAGCTTCTAATGGCTTTTATTTCCATAACTGTGAAACACTTTTTTAACAATGGAGCCAATGAACTGCAAAAAGAGAAATGCAACAAGTATCTTCTAACAAGTTCCTCTTTGTTTATTAGGACTGATTCGAAGGCTCTGAGGTTCAAGAAAGCTAGCCTTAGATATTTCACTTGTGCTGTCTACATTGCATTTATCTTAAAACAAATTATAGACATTACCACATTATTTAAATAGAGAACACATTTTTGGCCATTACTTTCTATGTACGAAGCACAGAATTGGGACTCCAGAGGGAGTAACATCTATGTTTTTACCATTAAAATTATAAACATTTTCCCAGTTAGGTTGTTACAGAATATTAAGCAGAGTTTCCTGTGCTATACAGTAGGTCCTTGTTAGTTATCTATTTTAAATATAGTAGTATATATATATATCACTCCCAAACTCCAATTTGTCCCTCCCCCAAACCGTTCCCCTTTGGTAACCAAAAGTTTGTCTTCTATGTCTGTAAGTCTGTTTTTTTGTAAGTAAGTTCATTAGCATCAATTTTACATGGGAAAAGAATCTGAAAAAGGACAGACACATGCATATATATACTGAATCACTCTGCAGTATGCCTGAAACTAACACACTATTGTTAATCAATTATACTCCAAATATAAAATAGAAATTGGAAAAAAAAAAAAACAGAATGGATTAATAAGGTCCTACTGTATAGCACAGGGAAAGATATTCAGTATCCTGTGATAAACCATAGTGGAAAAGAATATCAGAAATCATAGATAGATAGATGATGGATCTGATTCACTTTGCAGTACAGCAGAAACTGCAGAAATTAACTGCAATAAAATAAATTCCTAAAAAAACAGGTATATATTTTGACCATTATTTTATACCACATTTCTTGAATTCTTTTATATATATATATATTTTGAACTAAGCTCTTATCACTTTTCTGTCTCTAGACATATATACTGGACAATGTTGGGAGTGTCTCTTTTTCATTTCAATGCGGACAGCATGGCTTACTCCAGAACCCTGCTTTCCTCTCTGCAAGTGAGGACCGAGGACTCAGAGTTCCCAAACCAATAACCAGTGGGACCTGAAAACACTAAAATAGCTACCAGCTCTGCTCTAGTTTCCTACCTTGGCCCTTCTGTCTTACCCTGGATTCTACCAGCCTTTGCTCTGTCAAGTGATATAAACGGACTATCCTTGCTGCTTGGGTCTGTACTGCAGCTTCCAAGCTTCACACGTCCATTCAGGGCTGGGTCTGCGTGTCAGGCAGAATCCCCAGATACTTGGCCCTGGTTATACATACCTTCTCCCAGTTCTTCAATCACTCATCAATCTAAGTGCTGCTGTACAGGGATTCTGCAGATTTAACTAAGTTGCCAATTATAGACATTACTATATTATTTAAATGGTTTAGAAGAAAGAACACATTTTTGGCCATGCCCCTCTATGTATAAGGCACTGAAACTGGGAATCCAGAGCGGGAATATCTACATTTTTAATACATGGATTAAAAAGGAATTTATAGTCTCAAAAAAGCAGGACCTATTGGAAAAAAATTAATACAACAACTTTTAAAAAATACATAAATATCCATCTTCTCTAGTTCTGAGAGACAGTAAAAAGTAATACAGAGTGAAACACTTATCTATGTTTTTTTGTCAGTTTTCTCACAATGACACAAGTTTCTACATATCAATTTGAATTTTAACGCCAACCTGGGTATCTTAAAATTGATTCAGTGTCAAATTAGCCCCGGAGTAAGAAAGAAAATAAAAAACCCCATTATTATTATGTCAGTAAAGAACAGGATACAAAATTTTTAGGTCTCTGAGAACAACATGAAAATGGAAAACATACTTTTTGTCAAAAACGATTTTCACTGATTTCTTATTGCAAGATTATCTAGATCAACCAAAAGAGGAAAAAAAAAGGATGCATACATTATCTTTGGGGCCTTCATTATTCACAGTAAAATGTTTCAAGCATCAAAACTGTTGATGAACTCTAGCTGGGCTTCAGGAAAACCTGGGTCAGAGGGAAGAGGAGGATAATTAAATAACCCAATCAGGAATCTGAAGAAGGTGCAGGGCTTCCCTGGTGGCTCCGATGGTAAAGAATCTGCATCCAATGTAGGAGACCTGGGTTTGATCCCTGGGTTGGGAAGATCCCCTGGAGAAGGGAATGGTAACTCACTCCAGTATTCCTGCCTGGAGAGTTCTATGGACAGAGGAACCTGGCGGGCTACAGTCCAGGGGTCGAAAACTAAGTGATTATCACTTGCATGCTTCACACACCCAAACAGATGGTCAGCAGAATCACCTGAGCCAACAAGAGGAGGAAGTGACTATTAACAATGTAGATTCCCAGGCCCCTTTCTACATCAAAGAATTAATATCCATGGGATTTGGGCTTGGGAATCCAGTTATCAGTCTCTGTTAGGTGCATTCCAATCCTAAGACTGCTATTTACCTCAAATTTTATGATAGCATAAATTGTCTACTGTTGTGCTCAGTTGCTTAGTTTTGTCTGACTCTTTGTGACCCTAAAGACTAGCCCACCAGGCTCCTCCTTCCATGGGATTTTCCAGGCAAGAATACTGGAATGGGTTGTCATTTCTCTCTCCAGGGGATCTTCCCAACCCAGGGATCTAACCGACGTCTCCTGCATTGCAGGTGGATTCTTTACCCAGTGAGCCACCTGGGAAGCCCAAATTGTCTGTATCATCAAGAAATCTCAAATTACAGGAGTAGGTGACAGATCCTGCTCCCAACTTGCCCAGGTAATTCCCATTAGGGGTCAGGATCATTAGAGGTACGTTATTTTAGCTGTCTTAACTCTGACATCTACAGGTATGGGTAGAGTGTCATCAGGTCATGGGTAGAATATAGGACATTAAGTTCTTTTGACACATTCCATTCTTATAAACTAAACTAGATACATAGAAACTCACATTTATAAACACCTGCATAATATTTTTAAAGTATGATTTACACAGGCAGTTCAACATAAATTATCATTTAATCTTCAGTTAAACATCAGTTTAACTAAAACATCAGTTTTAACAGATATTTGATGTTATAAATGAAGAAACATCATACCAGAGAAGCTAAAGCAATTATCCAGCACCACACTGCCAGGCAGTAGAGAAGCTGAGTGCTGACACTTGAACTGATGTGTGCTAACTTCAATTCCCATGTTCAATAGCATTTAAATGGAAGATATCTAATTAGGACATTATGTATTAGAGTTATGTCAAATGACTCATTGTTGCTTTGCGAATTTTGATCAGAGTTCCACGTTCTAATTCTTGAAATAATTCATTTCCTCTGGAGCCAAAATTAAACAATTCTTATCATTGAAGTAAGTGCATTGTGCATTAAGGAAAGAAGTGATGACTATAACCCTTATTCCTGTATGGTCCAGATGTCGAAAAATTTGAAGAGTAGCGTTGTAATGGAAAGATTTTACAGTAAGTTACAGACCCAATTTCTAGCCCAGATCTGCCATTAAATAGTTATATTACCTTGAGATAGGCATGTAAATTATTTAGACCTAAGTTTCCACTTGGGTAGAAGGGAGGAGCTGGTACCTAATATAAACAAAGCACTGCTACGCTATGCTTTTCAAGATGATCACTAATAGCCATGTCCTAGAAGAAAGTTTCAGAAAATCCTTGGGTATTCTTTTTTAAAAGAATTTTACTTTTAAAAGAATTTTACTTTTCCTACTCACACAATACTATTTAATTTGGTAACCGTATGACTCTGCCCATATGATGGTTATCAGAAATAAATCAGCTGACTGAATTACTTCATTTTATTTCACTATTAAATGCAAGTTAACCAATTTCCCAAATTCTTGAAAAATTTACCAAAAATCCACTACCAGCTGAACACACCTTATCAAAGAACATTTATATCACTGTCACTGAATTATGTTTTTATTACAAATAATTTTTTTCAACTTTTCCATGTAGAGTAGAAATATAACTGCAAAGCTATAAGAACAAATAAAGACCACATGGAAATGTGGCACATAGTTGCACAGTCTTCAGTTTTTAACTGACTTCTGGAATATTTCAAGACCAAATGCAAAAATGCATGGTGCTGGAAGGGGGACTCACACTTGAAAGTCATAGTGTTCCTAATGACCATCTCCCCAAACTCCCTAAATCTCCCTGCCTCACCCTCACTCCATTCCACTCTTCATTCAAATCACTATTTGAGCATGCTCATTTTAAAAGGCACATTTTAATGAATTAAAGCAGTAAATTAAATTCTACATTCATTCAATAAATATTGATCAATTATCTGTTGTGGGCCAAACCCTACACTAATCACTAGTGATAATATGGGAAGCAAGGCAGACAAGGCTCCCATTCCAGAGTCTCCAGTCAGTTAGAGGAAGAGAGGAAATTGCCTAAAACACTAACTTAAAGAACAAAGAACATTAAGTGCTGGGAGAGAAGGCCTCCTCTAGAAAGTGTGGGAGAGGACAGGCAGGAAATCAATGGCTCGGAGGAAAACCATTTTAAGAGCAAGTCACATCTGTCCTACAAAATAGTCTACATGGCCTCATTCATATTTGACAAATGCCTCTAACTCCTAGGCACACATCAAAATCTTATAAAGACTTTTCAAAAAACACCAACATCCTCAAAGCTATTTTATGAAATTCTGATGATATAGGTCTGGCTACCTGTTTTATAAACAGATTTATAATGCATACCTCATTTTGAACACCAATTTCTTGTCCATTCAAGGCTCTGACTTGGAAACGCCTGCTTTGTTAAACGAATTCCAAAATTAAATATGGAAATTGAAATATGCAACCTAACAGACATTTCTCTAAATCAATAAGCAAAATGTAAAAATTCTGCTGTTAAAGTTAACAGTGGCTGAAAAATTCTGTTTGCTTATTCGTGTGGAACATGATTCACTAATGACTTACAGATATAATGTTAAAAATGTTTCTCAAAGTCACATTGACATTTTTAACTATGTATCTCCAAAATTATCTTAAATTCAGGCCAGTTTCTTCCTCAGCTTAAATCTTTGGCACCTGCAAATTTTCCTTGACTGTAGCATTGCAACTGGGCACAGTATTTCCTCAGCAAATTATAAGCAGTAAGGAACTGAAATACTTGATCTCTACTAACAATCAAAGGTTTTAAGTTAAATTTGTACATTTAAGTTCTTTTAAAATGATGGTGTTTATTTATTATGTGCACAGAGCACCAAGCAAAAGCACCCAAGTGTTGGTTAATTTCCAGGTCAATTCTAACCTCACTAATCATTCATCGAGAATCATAACAATGAGAAGCAGAAGCATTCTTTACAGGAGGTTAGGGGCTTTTCCTTGGAAAGGTTGTCTCCGGGTTATAAAATTAGAGAGAGGAAAGAATTAAAATGATCATGCTCTAAAAATGACTTAGTAGAAGTGACAGGGCTTTTTTTTAACCTAAATATTTTTTAAGTACCAAATTTGTCACTCCTGGAAGTTATATGTTACTAACTGTAAAACCACTTTATTGCAGCAGTAAAAGAAATGAAGTACTTTTAGCCAATGTTTTTCAATAAATCAGGAACTTTGCATTAAATCCACATTTTATTTGCTTATATGGACGTTCTTTTATTTTGACTGAATTGGTACAGACTACTGAATCACAGAATGAGACACGTCTTAGAGATCTCACCAACTCAGGAGTGGGGTTTTCCTGAGGGCAATAGGGTGGGGAAACTGTGACCAAAAAAAATAAAAAGAAAAGCTAAAGCTGTTTTGCTTGAATTAAGAAAAGTATTCACCTAGGATGAATGTTTTTAAAGCTGTACTCCTCAACATGATCATCTCTAACTAGTCATTTAAGTTTTAACTGCTTTGCTTTTAAATATGTGTCTATTAGGTTTGCAAATTATTATGTAACTTCGTATTTGCCAATAGTTGATGATTTACTATAAATTAGACTATAAGAAGATAAATTATGTAAATTCTCCATAAAATTCTTACTAATTATTTTTTAATAATTAAGAGGTTATGAGATCTGTGCTAGTTGATTCTTGGTCATTTTTTTTTTAACTTATCAATGACATTATGAGAGATGGAGAAGGCAATGGCACCCCACTCCAGTACTCTTGCCTGGAAAATCCCATGGACGGAGGAGCCTGGTAGGCTGCAGTCCATGGGGTCGCTAAGAGTCGGACACAACTGAGCGACTTCCCTTTCACTTTTCACTTTCATGCATTGGAGAAGGAAATGACAACCCACTCCAGTGTTCTTGCCTGGAGAACCCCAGGGACGGGGGAGCCTGGTGGGCTGCCGTCTATGGGGTCACACAGAGTTGGACACGACTGAAGTGACTTAGCATAGCATGAAGAGATAGAAAAAGGATAGGAAAACTAAAAAAAAAAAAAAAAACAAAAAAAAGAAGGAGGAAAATCACAAATCTAATCTTGTTTCTCATTAGCATCTCAGTTTAAAATGTTGGTATGGTACTATTTTCTTAAAAGTGTTGGTTCATATTAATTTACTTAGTTCACAGTGAATTTATATGTTTCCTGACCATTTTCAACATGAGTAACTAGCAACTATTACTGAAAGCTTGACTGAAAATGAAGAGTATCAACATCATAGCTTTTGTGAACTTGAAGCAACGTGATTCATAATATATGTCCCTTGTAAAACATTTTCCCAGGGCAGATGAATTTTAGATACAAAGAGCACGGAATCAAAGAGAGACAGTAACAAAGATTGGAACTGAAAATTAGAAATAAAAATCTTAAATTTTATACAGGCATATCCAGTAGTCAAGAACTCAGCTTAGTCACTTTGTTAATGGACTACCGAGTATATCATCATAATCTAATATAAATCAATTATAACTAAACCACCACAGTAAAACTGCCATATGGCAGGGTAGCCTGTTTAAGGCAGCAGAGCCCCGTAAGTGCTTTGGAACTTTTCCAATCTAAGCTGCAAAACGGAAGAATAATGTCGATTAGATTCTCTCCTTAACATTAAAAGCTAGTGCATTTGCTTGCACATGTGTGTACATGTGTACACATGTGTGTATCTATAAGCACATTTACATCTATATCCATTTGTGTTAACACAATTGCATATATGTTCATAGATAATAAGTGAATAAATAATTATACAAAGTAATTTTTCTAAGTTTGAGATCCTATATTTCTGAAGGTTTTGAAAGTGAGGGAGAAATTCCAAATATTACTTTTGGAAGTGAGTGAGTATTCCTTTAATTCTGTTATCCTATAGGAGTTCTATCTAGGCATAAAAGTTGATACAATAGCATTCCTGAGTGGACTTTAACTTGGTTAGCAGCTGCATTCAAGTAAACTGTAGTACAGCTGATTCTTCTATGTTCTCTTTAACCCACTGAAACTGCGTACATCTCAAATCGATTATTCAATATTTACTGAGACGGTATTGTGTTTGAGACTGTGCTGGGCTCCACTGGAGATATAGAGAGTTAGTCAGCTAGAGAGACAAGACATACACATGTACAACGTTTAAAACAAGATTTAAACATCTGTTTGCAAGAATAAGAGATCAATGTCACAAAACAGTGTTTGATGCATTACAAAATAAATTGTATGAACTACTGTTGTTACAGGGCCCCACCCCTCCACTCCCAGGAGAGTAAAAGATCATAGAAGATTCTGAGTTAGATCTTTCAAGATGGGTCAGCTTAGGATAGAAGAGGAAAGGCATATTCCAGGTGAGAACAGAGGACTGTGAAATACAAGATGAGTTTAAAAGTCAGATGTCAGGTGGTTGTTGTTTGTTTTTTAATATTTAAGTTGTTCTCCAGTTATAGAATTTAATCAACTCTAATTACTAATGATTCAATGACATATATTCTGTGATGTTGGCTGAAAATAAAATGTTTACTAAGTAAAGCATCAGGGATATTTACCTGGATGAAGCAATAAATTAATAATTTATTTATTTCAGATTTCCTAGTAGCTTTTGTGTTTTAACTTTGTAGTTCCAAGCAAATACTGAAAAATTACATATCTGCTTATGTTCAACACTCTAAAATAAATTAGACTGATTCTTTGAAAGCATATTGGGGTACTGTCTAAAGCTCAATTTTTTCTCAAATATTTTACCAAAATAAATGAAAGGTCATTAAAGCTCATTGGTTTCCAATTTATTTTGCAGGTGCCTATACAGGTTCTTAGGGCTTCCAAGGTGGCCTTAGTGGTAAAGAATCTGCCTGCTGATACAGGAGCTATAAGAGATGTGGGTTCAATCTCTGGACCAGGAAGATTCCCTGGAGGAGGGCCTGACAACCCACTTCAGTATTCTTGCCTGGAGAATCCACGGACAGAGGAGATGCATACGGTCCATACGATCACAGAGTCGGACATGACTGAAGCAACTTAGCATGCATGCATGCATACAGGTTCTCAAAGATCACTGTACATAAAAATTTTATGGACTGTATTCGGTATATCTGTGGAGGTGCTCAAGTAGTCCACTGACCACATTTTGTGAAACACTCACCTAGAAAATTGGGGCCTTGAGGAATAATCCAAATGATTTCCAGAGGTCAAACCCCAGCAGTTTAATCTAAATTATTTTTATGATAAAGAGACTATGCAGGTGCATTAGGATTTAGTGATAGTTCTGACAAGAGCTATAATTAAGCAGAGCTTCTGCTCTTGTCAGAACCAAAATCCCAAGCAATCAGTGAAGAATAGCTGATAGTGTAGAACTTAAAAAGAGGCCTCCATGAGCAAGTTTCTCTTTGGGGAATATGGAAAGGGTTCTGCATGCAGTCCTGCCTCTACCCCTCACCCTCATCCCAATTCTTTAGGAGAAACATATAAGCTTGGCCAGCCACAACCTACATTCCTATGTTCAGACTTGACAACCTATTAGCTGAGTAAACCAAACCCTTGTTCACAAAGATTCTGCCCAAATGTGATATCTCTTTAGACATGAAGAGACTGATTAAATTCTCCATGGTTCTTCCTTGGGATTTTGATTATACTCTTGAAATAGTGCCAAGCATGATACATCCAAATAAGATATGTTTCTGCTTCTCGTCTGTCCAGACAGCGAGCAGTTCATGCTAAAAATGGCATATCTTACTCTTCTTTGTAGTCCTAGGCCTAGTAAGCTCTCAACCAATGTATACAAACCATGTACACACAAACTCATCACTCTGCCCAATTCTGTCTGAGGTTGGTATTTAGCATATACAGTTTGCCAAGGAAAATATGTTCAAGATGGAATGATCTAAACAAGAGAATGTGCTAACCCACTGGAGAAAATCACCAGCAGAATGATACTGATGGATCTATCAAGGTTAAATGGATGATCAGAAACTGTTTCCAATGGGACCTGTGGGAGAAAGATTTCAAGTATAGAAAAAATGTAACCAAATAAACAAGTTACACCTCATAGCAGAGAAGTAATAAACTTTTAAAAATGTGAGTCACTGTTTCAGAGGAAACATTACTAATAATAAGAGAACTTAAAATAATTTTAGTTTAGTACTTTGCCAACATCCATTGGATCATTGAAAAAGCAAGAGGGTTCCAGAAAAACATCTATTTCTGCTTTATTGACTATGCCAAAGCCTTTGACTATTTAGATCACAACAAAATGTGGAAAATTCTGAAAGAGATGGGAATACCAGACCACCTGACCTGCCTCCTGAGAAATCTGTATGCAGGTCAGGAAGCAAGAGTTAGAACCGGACATGGAACAAAGACTGGTTCCAAATTGGGAAAGGAGTACACCAAGGCTCTATATTCTCACCCTGCTTATTTAACTTATATGTAGAGTAAATCATGCAAAATGCCGGGCTGGATGAAGCACAAGCTGGAATCCAGATTGCCGGCAGAAATATCAATAACCTCAGATACGCAGATGACACCACCCTTATGGCAGAAAGCGAAGAACTAAAGAGACTCTTGATGAAAGTGAAAAAGGAGAGTGAAAAAGTCTGCTTAAAACTCAACATTCAAAAAACTAAGATCATGACTTCTGGTCCCATTTCATGGCATATAGATGAGGAAACAATGGAAACAGTGAGAGTTTATTTTGGGGGGCTCCAAAATCACTGCAGATGGTGAATGCAGCCATGAAATTAAAAGATGCTTGCTCCTTGGAAGAAAAGCTATGACCAACTCAGACAGCATATTAAGAAGCAGAGACATTACTTTGCCAACAAAGATCCATCTAGTCAAAGCTATGGTTTTTCCAGTAGTCATGTATGGATGTGAGAGTTGGACTATAAAGAAAGCTGAGTGCCAAAAAACTGATGCTTTTGAATTGTGGTGTTGGAGAAGACTCTTGAGAGAACCTTGGACTGCAAGGAGATCAAACCAGACCATCCTAAAGGAAATCAGTCCTGAATATTCATTGGAAGGACTGATGCTGAAGCTGAAACTCTAATTCTTTGGCCACCTGATGCAAAGAACTGGCTCACTGGAAAAGACCCTGATGCTGGAAAAGACTGAAGGCGGGAGAAGAAGGGGACGACAGAGGATGAGATGGTTGGAAGGCATCACTGACTCGATGGACATGAATTTGAGCAAGCTCTGGAAGTTGGTGATGGACAGGGAAGCCTAGCGTGCTTCAGTCCATGGGGTTGCAAAGAGTCAGACACAACTGAGCTACTGAACTGACTGACTTTTTAAAAGTAAACAATGTAAAATACCTAAACATGAAACATGTTAAAATTAAGAATAGGGAACACAAACAATCTATATAATTAATTCACAGTAATCAAAGTATATATTTACAACTTCACATCTATTTTTGCAATTAAATGAGTAAAAAGAGAGGAAATTTAGCTTCCATTTCCAATGTGTTTACCATGCTTCACATCTATTTTTGCAATTAAATGAGTAAAAACAGGAAAATTAGCTCCATTTCCAATGTGTTTACCATGCTCACGTACTATTTTCTTTAAGTGTACATGTCAGTTAATATTCTCAGTGACCCTATGAGGTAGCCATATTATTGGCCCATTCTATTGAAGAAGATACTGAGGCATGGCAAAGCGAATTCACATGTCAAAAGTCACTCAGCTAGAGAGCAGAAGTCAAGACATGAAGCAGGTCTTCTTCCTAGCTGTTGAGTCTATGTTTTTAAGTCCTGTGCTATTCCACTTCTCTCAGAGAAGAAAGAGATAGAAGACAAGCTGGGGGGTTGTGATGGCAGGCAGCAGAGAAGAGGGAGAAAAAAAGGAAATTGAAAAAAAGAGAAAATTACAAACTTTTACAGTCCTTTATTTTAAGTTTCTTGAGGATAGCCATCATAGTTGACTTATCTTTTATACCAGGGCACCTAGTATGATGCCTTACTCATCATTATAATAACAATAGCTAACATTAATCACTGCAGATGGTGATTGCAGCCATAAAATTAAAAGACGCTTACTCCTTGGAAGGAAAGTTATGACCAACCTAGATAGCATATTCAAAAGCAGAGACATTACTTTGCCAACAAAGGTCCATCTAGTCAAGGCTATGGTTTTTCCAGTGTCATGTATGGATGTGAGAGTTGGACTGTGAAGAAAGCTGAGCACCAGAGAATTGATGCTTCTGAACTGTGGTGTTGGAGAAGACTGTTGAGAGTCCCTTGGACTGCAAGGAGATCCAACCAGTCCATTCTGAAGGAGATCAGTCCTGGGTGTTCTTTGGAAGGAATGATGCTAAAGCTGAAACTCCAGTACTTTGGCCACCTCATGTGAAGAGTTGACTCATTGGAAAAGACTCTGATGCTGGGAGGGATTGTGGGCAGGAGGAGAAGGGGACAACAGAGGATGAGATGGCTAGATGGCATCACCGACTCGATGGACATGAGTTTGAGTGAACTCCGGGAGTTGGTGATGGACAGGGAGGCCTGGCGTGTTGCGATTCATGGGGTCGCAAAGAGTTGGACATGACTGAGCGACTGAACTGAACTGAACATTAATTAAGTACTTCCTTGGTAGTAATGGGAATATTTATAATGAACATTATAATTATAATAGCTAAATATCGTCAAGCATTTATTCTGTATCAGGCACTTTGCTAAGCACTTTACATGAATGAACTCATTTACTCCTCAGATGAACTAGGTGGCTTTGTGACATCAAGCAAATTATGAAAATATATAACCCCATAGGTAAAATATGGGGTTAACAGTATCAATGACAGCATGCTTTATTTGTCTAGATGACTTAATACAGGTAATGTGTTTACTACTTACTGGAATGTAGTAAGTTAAAAACAAACTTTGGCTATTCTTCTTATTATTGCTACCATTGCTATTACTCCTATTTTAAAGATGAAGAAACAGGCATGGGTTAATGGTTTGCTCAAGTTCTCAGAGCATGGATATGAAAAAGTCAATCCTTGGAAATCAGTCTGACTTCAGAACCCTCCACCCTATGCGTGCTCAAGAAATATTTGTTGACCGCATGCACACAGGAATGAATATGTGAGCTGGGGAGATATGGCAGGTTGAAAAGAAACAAGCGGGATAAAAATTGAAGACAGAAGGAAAATGGGATACTTGGTGATAAAAAGGGGGGGGGCAGGGAAATGAGAGATGGGGAAGGATAAGAAAGGATGAGGAGATGTGAAACAAGAAAAGAAGTTCATTATAGGAAATCCTCACATAATAGTGAGGTCATTTTTTCTTTTAATCACAAGCAGCAATTAATTTAAAAGTGAGTACTCTGAAATATCAGCGATCACACTGAGAAAAATTAAAAGCAGCATTAAAGCAGATTCACCTTGAAGTTGGCAAAACTTATTATATAACTGGGCAAAGATAATAGGAAAAAAAAAAACGTGATGACATTGCTCCCTGATCAAAGCAGTTGTAATACCTCTAAGCTTCAATGTTTCCAGATTCGTGGGCTCTGAGGAGCTTCTTCTCACATCCCCTTTCCGTGCCATGGGACAAGTGAGAGTTCTGAATTTTGAAAGGTCTTCAAGAAGGAATCCTGACATAAAAATAACTACTCTGTTTTCAGGAGAGGAGCTGAGAGGAATATAGAGAGGAAAGAGGATTAATGATTCGAAGACTGGAGAGTTTTAGAACAACTACTGTGGGGGTTTACATACAAGGTTTTCAGGAAATAAAATAATAACCAGTAATAACTTAAAATTTGCAATAGTGCTAACAGAGTTATATGATTTTCTTGGGTCCTTAGATGTTGAGTGGATTGTTTGAGATGTTGGCTATTAAGTGTCTAAGACAGTGTCTTTTATGTAATAAATGCTCACTTAATACATCTGAGCTATTTTTTCCCTGATGATATCAGATCAGATCAGTCACTCAGTAGTGTCCAACTCTTTGCGACCCCATGAATCGCAGCACGCCAGGCCTCCCTGTCCATCACCAACTCCCGGAGTTCACTCAGACTCACGTCCATCGAGTCGGTGATGCCATCCAGCCATCTCATCCTCTGTCGTCCCCTTCTCCTCTTTCCCCCAATCCCTCCCAGCATCAGAGTCTTTTCTAATGAGTCAACTCTTCGCATGAGGTGGCCAAAGTACTGGAGTTTCAGCTTTAGCATCATTCCTTCCAAAGAACACCCAGGACTGATCTCCTTCAGAATGGACTGGTTGGATCTCCTTGCAGTCCAAGGGACTCTCAACAGTCTTCTCCAACACCACAGTTCAAAAGCATCATAGCATTAATAGAGAAAGTCTATTCTTCATCCTCACAATGAGGCAATGATGTGCCAGAACCACAGAGGTCAAGCCATTTAAGATGCTAATAACTATAATGTTGAAAAAATTAGATTTGGGGTTGAGACTGAGTAATACTAGAAATAAGGGCTTCCCTTATGGCTCAAACAGTAAAGAATCTGCCTGCAATGCGGGAGACCTGGGTTCGATGGCTGGGATAGGAAGATCCCTTGGAGGAGAGAATGGGAACCCACTCCAGTATTCTTGCCTGGAGAATTCCATGGACAGAGAAGCAGCCAAGTAATAGTCCATGTGGTTGCAAAGAGTCAGACACAACTGAGCAACTAACACACACACACACACACACACACACACACACACACTAGAAATGAAGCCAGGAGCTACGTAGGCTGCACAATGAGGTTGCTAGAAAATGCACAGATTGTTATAAACAGAGAAGAGAATTTCTAAGTGTGTAGCAACAACTCTGAGTAACAAAGAAAAATAAAGTGTGGTTGTATATGAGGGCTGACATAGGAGACAGAAGAGGTGATCCTTCAGGCAGAGGTAACTGTGGTTTAAATGGTCACAAGTACAGTGAAAGAGCTGCTGCTGCTGCTGCTAAGTCATTTCAGTCGTGTCCGACTCTGTCTGATCCCATAGATGGCAGCCCATCAGGCTCCCCTGTCCCTGGGATTCCCCAGGCAAGAACACTGGAGTGGGTTGCCATTTCCTTCTCCAATGCCTGAAAATGAAAAGTGAAAGTGAAGTCGCTCAGTCATGTCTGACCCTCAGCGACCCCATGGACTGCAGCCTTCCAGGCTCCTCCATCCATGGGATTTTCTAGGCAAGAGTACTGGAGTGGGGTGCCATTGCCTTCTCTGACAGTGAAAGAGCTAGGGATAATGAACGTGCCCTAGAATGAAAGGGCTTCCCAGGTGGTGCTAGTGGTAAAGAACTTGCCTGCCAATGCAGAAAGACAAAAGACACGGGTTCGATTCCTGGGTCAGGAAGATCCCCTGGAGGAGGGCATGGTAACCCACTCCATTATCCTTGCCTGGAGAATCCCATAGACAGAAGAGCCTGGTGGACTACAGTCCATGGGTTCGCACACAGTCAGACACGACTGAAGTGACTTGACATGGCACAAGAAAGAAAGCTAGACAATGGCAGGCAAATGTTGAGAAATGCTGGCAAGAATCCTAAGGGAAACCTGAGATCAGCAAGTGACACCAGAGAAAAACTGTCTGGCTGAATGGTAAAGAGAGTGGTGTAACCACTACACATTGGGAAAGTGTGGTTTGTTGAACCAAAAAAAAGATAAGGCTGTGGTCCAGAGGGAGCAGTGAGGGATGATAAGAGAACCCAGAGAAGGAAAGTGAGATAAGAATCTGGGTGATGGTGGCAATATAAGTGGTGATGAGGAAACGAGAGATTCTCCTCTAAGAAGGTGTAGGGGTTGGTAATAAGGCAAGAAAAGTTTAAAACAGTGAGCTTGAGATGTTTGCCAAAAGATTTTTTTCCTTCCATAAAACTAACACAGTCATTCAAAGACTAGGTGTATTACTTTTATCATCATTAAAATAAACACGGTTTGAAAAATGCTTTGATATACTTAATGTTGATTAAAAGGATTTTAAGCAAAGTTCATAGCACAATGCAAGCTCCATGAGGTCCGTGATTGCTTCTCTCTAGTTGACCACAACCATTCTCATGGTTCGGCAGAACTCCCCTTAGATACAGTCATTCAATAAATACTTAGCAACCCACTGGGCTTAGCTTTTTTTTTTAGTTAATTACTACCAGTAGTCTTTGACTAAGACAGCAACAAAAATTACCACAATTGTCAATAACTGAGAACTTCTGAGCATCAGGTATATGTCAATTGAGCCTCCTTTTATTCAAGACATACTTTAAGAGCAGTTATTATTACCCCACTTGCTAGTTAGTAGCAAGTTAGTATTATTAGTAATACTAACTTGTTAGTGTACTAATACTAACTTGTTAGTGTACTAATACTAATTAGTTACTAATACTAACTAATTAGTAATGATACTAACTTGCTACTATTAGTATTATTAGTAGTAGCAAGTTAGTAGCAAGCTAGTTAGTATTATTACCCCCACTTGATAGTTAGTAGCTTGTTAGTAGAAAAACTGAGGAGAAGAGACACAGAGTAACAGCTAAAATCACTCTCTCTTCAAGATCCTTTCACTTTGGTAAAAAGACTTGTATTAGAGATGACAAATATATTTAAGAACTGCCAAGCCCAAAGTCAGAGTTCCCCACCCAAACTCTGCTATGATCTGTGTTTAATTGTAAAGGGTGTTGAAGAGTTTCCAGGACAGTTCTCCTTCTACCCATGCCTGCAGCCTGACTAGGGTGAAATACAAAGTTTCACTTGACCTTGGTTTATTCTCACAGCACATGTATGAGGCAGCTATCATTTCTATGAAGAAACTAAAATTCAGAGATAGCAGGCAAAATTTCCAAGGTCATTCAACTAACAAATAATCAAACACTGAGCCAGGATTTGGACCCAATTGTGTACAAATAAATACATTAGAATTTTCTTTTTCCATACTATTATAATTCCAGATCTTTTGTTTCATGCTGAACTCATCAACAGGCTTCCCAGGTGGCTCAGTAGGTAAAGAATCTGCCTGCAATGCAGGAGACTTGGAGACACACGTTCAATTCCTGAGTTGAGAAGAGCCCCTGAGGAAGGGCATGGCAACCCACCCCAGTATTCTTGCCTGGAGACTCCCATGGACAGAGGAGACTGGCGCGCTACATAAGGTCCACGGGTTCCTAAAATGTGGGACACGAATGAAGCAACGAAGCACAAACTCATCAATAACCATGTCATCTTTTGTATTCTTAAACCAAAAACAGAATTTTCTCAAAAATAAGAAAATAAAGCAATTTAAAAAAATTATTTCATTTGGCATTTATTCAAGTGTGTAATTACCTATGGAGTAAAATGATATTACTTTGAACAACCAAAAAAATTAAAGTTACAATCTATAGCACCAGCATTTCAATATGGGTAACTTGGGTAGTTAATGAACTCCTTATGCACTTTTTAAACCTTCTCTGTAAAGAAGAAACTATGGAAATAATAATGAAAAAAAGTGCTTGTCCATGTAAATGAACAGAAACAATGAAAAGAAATAAAATAACCAAATTATTCCGTTGTTAAATATATAAGACCAACTTTAGAACATTACTGACATCCTAAACATAAAAACGTGTATGAAACCATAAAATTGACTAATAATTAGCTGGTAGCTTGTAGAAATTGTCTTAATTTATATTTTTATTATTGTTTTAAACAGTTTTGAGAATATTCACTATATACTCATTAAGAGTTTACTCCTATAATTTCTTATCATCCTCTCCAATACCACGAGTATGATTTTAAAATAATATTTTACAAAGGAGAAATGATGTTTTCCACAGATGAGAAAAGATGTTACAGCTAACACATCTGTATCCCTATAAAAATAGAAATTAGTTTGGCAAGGAAAATGCATTCATATTAAAATATTAAAAATTAAATGTAATGTCATAAAACCTCTACCTAAGAAAAGCCATGAAGTTAGACCATTTATCACACCAATTTAATGAGGCATTATCTCTAATATTGGTTATTTCCTACAATAGAAGGAGTCATACAGCAGAAAGTCTTCATTCTTGAAACATCCTTACCCAAACATTGAGCCAAAGGTACTTGACTGAGCAAAAATTGTATTAAATTATTCTACTAAGAACATTCAGATTTTGTCTACCCAAAACCAATTTTTTCTCAAAAAGTCATTACCAACTTGTTAACTGATGTATAAATATTTATTATCAAATATCTGGATCAATATTTCATCTCCTAACAAAAAGCCTTTCAAAGTGTAAAATGCGGTAGATAACTCTGTTCCAAACATTCCAAATCTTAAAATGTATTAGAAATGTCATGTGCCTTACTGAAATCTCTGTTTTAATCCAAGTTAAATTCCAGTCACAATATCCACAGTACCATGAAAACCATTTGCAAAGAGCTGGCTCTTCAACTATATAATTCAACTTTTTATGTCAGCTATGTAGCAACTGTACAAGTCAACCATATATGTCAGCTATATATTTTAAAGAGAAATATAAAATACAGAAATGTAATTTCCATAAATCTAGTTTTAACACTTGCTGGCTTTGTGTTTTTAGTGACTTAAAATAATAATTTCATTTTTTTTAAGTAGAAAAAGACTTTGGAAGGAATGATGCTAAAGCTGAAACTCCAATACTTTGGCCACCTCATGCAAAGAGTTGACT
Organism: Bubalus kerabau; assembly: GCF_029407905.1. Lineage (NCBI taxonomy): Eukaryota > Metazoa > Chordata > Mammalia > Artiodactyla > Bovidae > Bubalus > Bubalus kerabau. The sequence continues at coordinate 61,441,561 of NC_073637.1, forward strand.
CATTGGAAAAGACTCTGATGCTGGGAGGGATTGGGGGCAGGAGGAGAAGGGGACGAAAGAGGATGAGATGGCTGGATGGCATCACTGACTCGATGGACGTGAGTCTCAGTGAACTCCGGGAGTTGGTGATGGACAGGGAGGCCTGGAGTGCTGCAGTTCATGGGGTCCCAAAGAGTCGGACGCGACTGAGCAACTGATCTGATCTGATCTGATATGGTGTAAAAACTATGCTTCTCTCTTTCCTTTATCATATAATAAATAAATAGATGTTAATATATATATAGTTCTACATGAAATTAGTCTAATAACTTGTGATTGCAGTTAATTTAATTGGTTGTCCCTTTTGATAACTAATTTCAATTGTTTCATAATTCTACATTTTATAATGTCTTGGAGACATAACAAAATAAAAAATACCCACAAATGAATGTTGTCTCATTTTTCCCCCCTTGATAGTCAAGACATATTTGCTCCTCTGTAGATAAATGTGTCTTCCACAAAGAATCTTTTTTCTGGTAACCCCATCTACAGTCAATATCAATCCTGGTATATGGAGCAAAAAGTGACATTTTCCTCAAAGAGAAAAATCAAGAATGGTAAGTGAATTATAGAATTGACATCTGTAATACGCCTGAGTCTTTTCTCCAGCCTCCAAATGAAAGGGTTAATCATATACATATTTTTTTTTAGCAATTTCAACCCAATTACAAACAGCTGTAAAAGTCAGTTTCAATATCGAGATCCAAAGGAAGAAATTCCCTCACAGGCTTCCTCCATTTTTCCTCCCCGACAACGGGTGCCTTCAATAGAGTTGGAACTTCTATAGATCACAGACATTGTTTGCCCAGGCTGACCAATCTCTGAGGCAGGGGTTTTTTCCCTTCACGATACTTCGTGTTAACAGCTTGAGGGCGTTCAATCAGCACTGCTTTGATCTCGGTTGGAACTATAATTATTTAACATTGTTACATGGATTTCTATAATCCACCCCACCATTAAATCCCTTTTACACCCTCATGTTCTGAGGCCTAATCTGCATCTGGACACTTAGTCTGCCTTCTCTGCAGGTCTCCTGAGGAGCCTGCATTCTCCAACATTCCCACTTATGGTTTTTCCCCTCTCTCTTCCCCTCTAATGAAATCATTTTCTTACAAATTGAAAACTGCAAAAAGCATTTGGTCTGTTTTTAAGAGCACCCTATTGAACAACAGTGTCATCCACCATTCACAGCAAACTTTTTCTAATCCTATGGAATTCATTTATTCAGTGGACTTTTTAGTAAAATAATGATAAGCATATATTTGATTTTCTAAATAGGAATTTTTGGAAAAGCATACAAAATGAAAAACTGTCAATGTTGTGGTAATTTGAACACCTTGCAAGAAGGAGTCAGTAACATTCTGCCCTTTCCTGTTTCTTCTTCAGAAAGTGAAATGAACAGTTCTGGGTAAAAAGAAAGATACAAAAGCAATTGAGAATAAAGGTCTCACGAGAACTCTTCAGTATGTTTATCTGAGGAGGTATGCAGGTTAAGTCTGAAGAGGAAAAGGAGAAAAGGAAAGAGAAATAGAAGGTACTGTGAGCCCTCAGAACACCAGAATCAAGAGTTCAGGGGAGAGAGCCCAAGAGAGGTGGGGCTTTTAAGCAACTATCTTGGACTCTGGTTTAGCTCGCTTCTACCATCTTCCTGTCCAGTTTTCTTTCCCCTAGTTTTATAATTTATACTATCATTTTATACTGCATGTTTTCCATAAGTCACCCCAAATCCTTTGTGGAATGAGACTGAGCATAAGCAACAAATGTCTAAATTATTATTATTTTTTAATCTAAAATACTCAATTCCTATTCAACTGGAAGTTTTACTCTGATCAAGGATGTTGAATCCTATGAAACAATTTCATTTTCTAAATAAACAGACACAAAGGGACTTACTACTCTGGCCATGCGAAACCTGAATAAATCTAATGGAGAAGAAACAAAGCTGAAGCAAGATTTAAGACAGGAAGAAAAAAACCCGACTATAAAATAAGGATGATGAAGATGATGATGAGGATGAAGTTGTGCTTACATCACTTACACAGTACTTACTCTGGACCAGACCCTCTTCTCGGCACTTCACTAATGCAAAGCTCATAAAATCCTATGACGCAGGTACAGTCATCCCTTGGTATCCACAGGGGACTGATTCTAGGACCTCCCAGCAGGAAAAACAAAATCTTCAGATGATCAAGGCCCTTATATAAAATGGTGTAGCATTTGCGTGGAAGCGATACATCCTTCCATATACTTTAAATCATCTCTAGATTACTTATAATACTGAATACAATGTAAATGTCATATAAATAGCTGTAAACATAAGGAAAATGCTATGTAAATAGTTGCTGCCATAGTAAATTCAAGTTTGGCTTCTTGGAAACTTCTGGAACTTTTCTCTGAGTATTTTCCATCCATGGTTGATTCAATTCAAGGATCTGGAACCTGCAGATAATGAGAGTGGGCTGTACATAAAACTCCCATTTAACAGATGAGAAAGGTGACATAATTTGACAAAATTTACTCGGCTGTTAAGTGGAAGAGCAGAATCTAAAAGTATATTCGTCTCAGATTGTATCTTCTATTACTTCACTACCCTTACAAGTTTGACCTCACCATTGATCTGAGATTAGGTAAGCCACTCATCACATACTTGCAATGTGGGACCTAACTCCTCTAAGACTTAACATCTTTACATATAAAATAGGGATAACCTGTCACACTTGCTGTGAGGATTAAAAGAAGTACCCAAAGACATCAATTTACACAGGGACAAAAAAAAGGAAATGTCCTACAAAGGAATATTACCAGCATTGCTGATCACCACTCTCAATGGAAATCCGGGCTGGGACGACATGCCTCGTTTTATCGCAGTTTGCCTTATGTGCTTTTCAGATACTGTTTTTTATAGATTGAAGGTTTGTGACAACCTTGTGTTCAGCAAGTCAATCAGCAACACTTTTCCAACAGCATTTGCCCACTTCAGGTCTCTGGGTCACATTTCGGTAATTCTTGCGATATATCAAACTTTTTCATTATTGCTGTATTTGTTATGGTCCTCTGTGACCAGTGATCTTTGATGCTACTACGACTCACTGAAGGCTCAGATGATGGCTTGAATTGTTTTAGCAATAAAGTATTTTTAAATTAAAGTCTTTACAATGTGGAAATCTAAAAAATAGACGGGATATATGTATACTTATAACTGATTTGTTCTGCTGTACAGCAGAAACTAACACAACATTGTAAAGCAACTATACTCCAATAATAATTTTTAAAAAATTAAATAAAGTATGTACATTGTTTTTTGGACATGATGCTTTGCACACTGAATATACCACATTATAGTGTAAACAAAACTTCTCCATGCACTAGGAAACCAAAAAAATTGTGTGACTTCTTTTATGGTGATATTTGCTTCACTGAAGTGGTCTGGAAAAGAATCCAAAATATTTCCAAGGTATGCCTCCAACTAAAATGTTTAAGCCTTAATTTCCTCAACTGTAAAATGAGATACAGTGACTGGAGCCAAGGTGCTTAATGAATGGTAGCTGTTAAGTGTATGTTGTTCTCCAGGACAAAGCCAAACAAATGATAAATTAAACATAGTAACCAAAATGTGGTGACTAGAAAGAAAGTCTTGGGTTCACAAAAATTATCAAAGGATAGATTAAACTTATTAAAAGGTTTTAATGAAAGATAAAATATATTCTCCTTGCTTGTATTTTAGGGAAGGCAAAAGAACCCCAGTCAGGTGAAAGGATGTCAAAATGTGGTCACAAATAACAGTGGCACAGTTTAGAAGGGCTCATTGTACGAAAGGTAGAGAAAAGCCAGTGATGATGGGCACCATCTCTGGAGTCAAGGTGTTTCATTTCAATCTCATGATTATTTGCTTTGTAATCGTAGGCAAGTTAATTTCTGTGCCTTGGCTTTCTATTTTGTCAAGAGGGAAAAAGTATTCCTAGAGTGGTTATGAGAGAAAACAATGAGAATTTGCTATTACACTCCCCATGCCTAAAGCAGTGACCAGCACCTAGTAAACTCTTAATAAATACTGGGTACTAGAGACATGACTGGAAAGAGGAAAGTTGAAAAGTTCATGGAGGAAGACAATACTGCCCAACAGAGTTTTATGACCTCAACATTAATTCTAGATGGGTTTCATTTTTAACATTTCAAGAGAATAACACTTTGAAAAATAAAGGCTTTAACTTTTCTGATTTAGTGATTTTACTTCAACAGCACTTTTATTAGTATGTCTTTTGGATATCTGAAAATGACTTTCTGAGTCCAACGGATGAAATGTCTTGAATTACACAGATCTATTAACAGTAATAATATTTAATAAGGCCCAAAGAGAACCAGAAGTAGTATTAATTTTATGTATTTTAAAATAATGATTGAAATGTTTCCTGCATTTTTGAAATAGTTACATTAATGCTATCTTCATTTTACTTTATTATAATATCTAATAACTATTTTTCATTTTATTATGTTTACATTTAAAAGTTAAAAACTGAGTAAAATTCAGAAAGCTGAGTTAACTAAAAAACTCTTCTTTAATTTTAAAATGTGCTAAATTATTCTACCATATATTAATTATGAGTTATGAGCATGAAAAGTAGCCTTAAGTTACATGAGTTTGTAAAATAATTCACTTCCATTTTCCAGACAGAAAAACCTATTTTATAGAAAATTAATTTTGCCACATAATTGTAATTATGATTTTTAATGAATGAATAATTTGGCCTTTTCAAAACTATCTACTTATTCTTGAAAATCAAATAATTTTTTCTATAATACATATCAATATATCAAAACTGGGGGAAAAAGGTGCATTATATGTGGCTGAGTGCCTTTTAAAATCTCATATTTATTTTCAACTTTAATATAAAATGTAAAGATTAAAGTTAATAACTGAAAAAAGTTAAAATATTTTTTCACAATGAATAAAGTATTTTTTCTCCTTGCAGAATAAGGGTAAAGGTTCATAAGAAAACTTCTGCTTTCACATTGCTCAATAAAAAATGAGAGAGAGAGAGTGTGTGTGCGTGTGAGTGTGTGTATGTGTGAGAGAGAGAGAGAGACAATGGTTCAGAGCTGAGACGGCTTCCAACCTGCTCCCAGTGCCACTTCCAGATCACTGTCTTCCTGTGCTTGGGATTTGGGGGTGGGAGAAATCCCTTCTTCTTTCTTTGCCTCTTTAAACCTACTTTGAAGTTACACAAATAATGATGCTGGCAACATTTATGACCCAAATCTCTACTGCATTCTGATCCAAACTCTTGCAAGAGGCTGTTGCCTAGGTGTCCAATGTGAGTCCCTACCTCACTGCCAACCACAGTGTACGGTCTCTAGTGATGCAGGTGTGGTATGCTCCCTCAGCCTGGACCGTTGGAATGTCCTTCCCCTCATCTCTCCCTCCATCTGTAAATGCATCCATGCTTACAAGTAAAGAGGCCTTGACTGGCCTCCCAGAGCAGAGATAGGTGCATTTTCCCTGGACTTCCTTTATGGTCTTCCATGACTTATATGTCCTCATTCTTCAGCTTGGGGTAAAATCTCAATTAACATGAAGTTAAGCCTCTCCTTCTTGAGATCTTTTTCTTCATTCCCTGCAAAATCTCCAGGAACTACCCAAGAGCCAACCATACCTCTGAATTCCAAGGGATCAGCAGGAGCCCCTGCTTTGCTTTCTATTCCTCGGGGTCACTACTGCACACGGGTACCACACAGGATGGTGGACTCCCCCCTTCACTAAAGAAACACCCAAGTGGACTCAAGTCTTGTACAGTCCACCATAGTATTCTGCCTTAGACTTCAGGGTTCAGTTCACTGAATTCACATCACATCTCAGATCATCCATCCTTCTCCAGAGCAGGATCCCAGGACATGTAAGCTGGTCTCACAAAGAGTTCCATATTTAGGAAGAAAGGGTGGGGGAAAATAGCACTCTCTCTTAAAAATAGCATTCTCTCTTAAAACCTCAAGCTCTATCGTTGAGTCCTGGCTTTACTTGCTCTTTATAAATCGTCCATTTTCCAAGATGTCCTTTCTCTGACAGCAGACTTTGGTAAAACCCGTCCAATCGAACCTATTATTCACTATTCATGACCCAAACTGTCTCTCTTTCAAGAATCATGGGTTGAAGCCCTATCTACCCATGTCACTGTATTTGGAGTCAGGACACTTAAGGAAGTAATTAAGATTAAGTTCAGTTCAGCCACTCAGTTATGTCCGACTCTGCGACTCCATGGACCACAGCATGCCAGGCCTCCCTGTCCATCACCAAATCCCGGAGTTTAATCAAACTCATGTCCAGTGAGTCGGTGATGCCATCCAACCATCTCATCCTCTGTTGTCCCCTTCTCCTCCTGCCTTCAATTGTTCCCAGCATCAGGGCCTTTTCAAATGAGTCAGCTCTTCGCATCAGGTGGCCAAAATATTGGAGTTTCAGCTTCAACATCAGTCCTTCCAATGAACACCCAGGACCGATCTCCTTTAGGATGGACTGGTTGGATCTCTTTGTAGTCCAAGGGACTCTCAAGGGTCTTCTCCAACACCACAGTTCAAAAACATCAATTCTTTGGTGCTCAGCTGTCTTCACAGTCCAACTCTCACATCCATACATGACTACTGGAAAAACCATAGCCTTGACAAGACGGACCTTTGTTGGCAAAGTAATGTCTCTGCTTTTGAATATGCTGTCTAGGTTGGTCATAATTTCCCTTCTAAGGAGTAATCGTCTTTTAATTTCATGGCTGCAGTCACCATCTGCAGTGATTTTGGAGCCCCCCAAAATAAAGTCTCTCACTGTTTCCACTGTTTCCCCATCTATTTCCCATGAAGTGATGGGGCTGGATGCCATGATCTTAGTTTTCTGAATGTTGAGCTTTAAGCCAACTTTTTTACTCTCCTCTTTCACTTTCACTAAGAGGATCTTTAGCTCTTCTTCACTTTCTACCATAAGGGTGGTATCATCTGCATATCTGAGGTTATTGATATTTCTCCCAGCAATCTTGATTCCCACTTGTGCTTCCTCCAGCCCAGCATTTCTCATGATGTACTCTGCATAGAAGTTAAATAAGCAGGGTGACGATATACAGCCTTGATGTACTCCTTTTCCTATTTGGAACCAGTCTGTTTTTCCATGTCCAGTTCTAACTGTTGCTTCCTGACTTGCATACAGATTTCTCAAGAGGCAGGTCAGATGGTCTAGTATTCTCATCTCTTTCAGAATTTTCCACAGTTTATTGTGATCCACACAGTCAAAGGCTTTGGCATAGTCAATTAAACAGAAATAGATGTTTTTATGGAACTCTCTTGCTTTTTCAATGATCCAGCAGATGTTGGCAATTTAATCTCTGGTTCCTTTGCCTTTTCTGAAACCATTTTGAACATGTGGAAGTTCACAGTTCATGTATTGTTGAAGCCTGGCTTGGAGAATTTTGAGCATTACTTTACTAGCGTGTTAGATGAGGTCGTAAGTGTGTAGGGCCCTAAACCAACAGGATTGGTATTCACATAAGAATAGGAAGAGACATCAGGAGTGCGTACACACGGAGAAAAAGCTGTGTGTGAACACAGTGAAAAGGTCACGAAGCGAGGAAGAGAAGTCTCACCAGAAATGAACTTTGTGGGCACCTCGATCTTGGACTTCCAGTCTCCAGAATTATGAGGAAATAAGCTTTTGTCATTGAAGCCACTGAGTCAATGATATTCTGTTATGGCAGCCTGAGTAGACTAATGCAAACCACAATGCGGGGAAGAAGTGAGAGAGTGTGGTTGGTTGCCACACAGAGAGCTCCACAGGCTGCACGTGTAAATCAGCCCTCCATCTCCCTGCCCTCTCACAGAACTGTGAGATGACAAGACAGGAAGCATGCAACCCAAGGAGACAAAGGGCTCCCACACCCAGTCTGAAATATCCTGGCTCTTATATTTGTATAATTAAGAAAGGCTACTCAACTGACTTCTTTTACAACAGAATGGTTTTCAGAAGTCATTATTTCCAGCTATAGGATTAGAAATTGCAGGCATAATATTTTAAAATGTTATATCATTTATCACCCTGTTTAACCACTATTGCATTAATCGTATTACAGCAATTGCTATTTATATCCAATGTCCCCCTTTTATTAAATTCTCAGAAAGCGTCTAATTTAAAGAAAAATAGGTAGAGGGAAATAACAAACACTCTTATGGCTGAAAATGACTTCCACTCGTTTTTCTCTTCTTTTGGTGAGCTTGCATTGCTTTTATATAAAAAATAAAATTTTAAATACCTTGTGTGCTAAGTCGCTTCAGTCGTGTCTGACTCTGCAACATTGTGGACTGTAGCCTGTCAGCTTCCTCTGTCCATGGGATTCTCCAGGCAAAAACAGTGGAGTGGGTTGCCATGCCCTCATTATAAACTTAAATAATTCATTGTTTACTTAAAACACACACTAAAATGAATGCTGCCAGTCTCACATCCTCAGCCATTTCATATTCCTCATCTGGTTTATAGTTTACTTAATTCTGTAAAAAATGTCATGTTTGCATCCTTGATATAACTGTGTATTCTTCATTTTATTTTACATTAATACAATGCTCAAAAATGAAACAATGCTGATTAATTCATATGAAAAAATTAGCTGAAAAAAAACCAAAGAATTTGTTAAAACTCCATTCAATCAGGAAGGCTTATGACTGTTTTTACTCTGTGTGTCAGTTAAAAAGAATATACTTCTTGTTAACATCAAGAGATTCTGTCATGAAAACTCAAGATATTTGATTCTCATATATTTACCCTAATATAAACTATGCTTAGCATCAAATGTTATTTTCATTACTCTCTTGTATGTGATAATGTATTCAATAATTTTTTTCTATGCAGCACTTAGAAATTTTCATTTAAGGACTCTTAAAATATAGCCTACAGGGAAGTCTACCAAGTAGAACTGCTGTTAGCAAAAAGCTTAGACCTTCCATATTGAGACTTGCTTTCTTATTCCACCCCCAAATTCTCCAAGAACCTCCAAGAGTCAGCCCCACTTCCAAGCAACAGGCAAGACCAGTTGGGCTGCTACATACCTTGCTTTGCTGCTCAATTTCCAGTAAATAGCTAAAATAACAATAAGATTTCTTCATTTTTTTTGCAGCTGACCTTTTACCAAGTTCTTTAACTGCTGTTATTCAACAGTTAAAGATGGTACTATATAGATGGTACTATTCTTCAGTATAGATTCCCATGCATGACTTGAGGATACTTTAGTTTCCATTATCTTTCAGAAAGCCCAAGAGTGAGGGAAGGACAGTGGCTTCTAGGCAACAGTGGTACAGTAGGGCAGGCTTAACAGGAACATGGAAGCTTCTATACAGGCAAAATGGCAGCACGTTTACTATACTTAATATATAATATATATATATATATATATAATTTTGCAAACAACTAAACATGTCCTATCAATCATTAACAACTTAAGCATGTCCAGTGTGTATTTGTCACTCTGTCCCTGGGATCACTGAAGAGATTCCTATTGCTTGTTTTATCTCATCAGCTTTAAGTCTCACCAACAACATCAGCAATGTTTCCCTACTCCGTCTCTGAAAGCTGATCGCTCAGCCACTCTCCCACCACCCCTCCTACTCTGCAGTGGATGACCTTCCTCTCCCTTTGCCACCGCTGCACACTGGTCATGCCTCTACAACTGAATCCATAGAAATGGATTTCAATTATCTCATCATTTGTCTGTCTTCTTTGTACTTTGAGCTTTTTGAAGGTAGTCTAAACCCAAGCCATTGTTTTATCCTTTGAGTCTGGCACACAGTTATTCTCCAATAAGTGTTTGAACTAATTAAATTAATTAATTCAATGTGGGTCTGCTAAGGTGCAGGGGAAGAAGTACATGATCTGGCAGGCATATGCAAATTATATTTATGAGTGAGTAAGTTGCTTGCTCCAAGAATCAATCTCAGAAACAGTGTAGGAGTTTATTATGAAAACAAAGATGTAACAATCCCCAAGGTCCAAGTGTATTCCTGAGGCTTAAACAAGAATAACAGTAACACATTAAGATCTATTATTAGAAAAAAGGGGAAAGCAATACCTCTAACACAACAGTAAATTTTTATATATTATTATTAAATTTAGCATACCAGTTACATTAAAATGATAAAACTCGAAAGAAATCCACACATAAACTCCCAGTTCTTAGGAGATAAAAGTTGAAATAATAAAATTTAAAGAAATGAGCAAAATATACTATGTAAAGCTGATGATCACCTCTTGATAAGACTACTGCTGTATTTCTATTTCCACTGTCCTCCTCCTTTCTTTTCTTCATATTGTAGTCCAAGTAGTTTATTTTTAATATAATTCTCAGTATGTGGCTTATATGTATCACATGTCTTCACACAGATCTTGAATTTAAATCCAACAATAGTACTTACAGCTTATTTTACCAGCCTTATACCATTCTTTACTATTCTGAAAATTGATATGTAATGGGAAAGAATTAAACGCTTTCCTTTATGAATAGTATTTAGGGGTAACTGAATAGTAGGTGAGGGAAAAATTTTCAGAAGGTAACAATGTCAGTTAATAATGCAGACCCTGGAGAAGGAAATGGCATCCCATTCCAATATTCTTGCGTGGGAAATCCCATGGACAGAGGAGTCTGGCAGGCTACAGTCCATGGGGTCACAAGAGTCAGACATGACTTAGCGACAAAACCACCACCAGCAATAAAACAAAAGGAATGATAAATATGTGAAAGGCACCATTTCACAAGCCATAATGATATACAGGATCCTGGCAGTAATCATTAGGTGAAAAGTTGATGGGAAATTTTACAATAGATGGAGGTAAAAATTGCTGAACCACTTGATACAATAAACTCACAACAAGTGGAAAAGTGGCCTGGCCTGTATATTCTTACTGATATGATTCACTGGAAGACTCCAGTAATGTCTATGTAGCACTGTTGCCTACAATATTGAACCTGATTTTATTCAAGGATGTAAATTCAACTACCAATTATAAGAAATGTATTTTAGTTGTGTTAATCAATATTTGGGTGTTAGTTCTAAAAGGTCTTGTAGGCCTTCATAGAATCATTTAACTTCAGCTTCTTCAGTGTTACTGGTTGGGGCATAGACTTGGATTACTGTGATATTGAATAGTTTGCCTTGGAAACGAACAGAGATCATCCTGTTGATTTTGAGATTGCATCCAAGTACTGCATTTCAAACTCTTTTGTTGACCATGATGGCTACTCCATTTCTTCTAAGGGATTCCTGCCTGCAGTAGTAGATATAATGGTCATCAGAGTTAAATTCACCCATTCCAGTCCATTTTAGATCACTGATTCCTACAATGTCAACGTTCACTCTTGCCATTTCCTGTTTGACCACTTCCAATTTGCCTTGATTCAGGGACCTGACATTCCAGGTTCCTATGCAATATTGCTCTTTACAGCATTGGACCTTGCTTCTATCACCACTCACATCCACAACTGGGTATTGTTTTTGCTTTGGCTCCATCTGTTCATTCTTTCTGGAGTTATTTGTCCACTGATCTCCAGTAGCATATTGGGCACCTACTGACCTGGGGAGTTCCTCTTTCAGAATCCCATCATTTTACCTTTTCATACTGTTCATGGGGTTCTCAAGGCAAGAGTACTGAAATGGTTTGCCATTCCCTTCTCCAGTGGACCATATTTGTCCTTTTCATTATAGGGGACTGGAAAAGCAGGAAATCAAGAAACAACTGGAGTAACAGGCAAATTTGGCCTTGGAATATAGAATGAAGCAGGGCAAAGGCTAATAGAGTTTTGCCAAAAGAATGCACTGGCAAACACCCTCTTCCAAAAACACAAGAGAAGACTCTACGCATGGACATCACCAGATGGTCAACACCGAAATCAGATTGATTATATTCTTTGCAGCCAAAGATGGAGAAGCTCTATACAGTCAGCAAAAACAAGACTGGGAGCTGACTGTGGCTCAGATCATGAACTCCTTATTGCCAAATTCAGACTTAAAATGAAGAAAATAGGGAAAACCACTAGACCATTCAGATATGACCTAATTCAAATGCCTTATGATTATCCAGTGGAAGTGAGAAATAGATTTAAGGGACTAGATCTGATAGATAGAGTGCCTGATGAACTATGGACAAAGGTTCGTGACACTGTACAGGAGACAGGGATCAAGACCATCCCCATGGAAAAGAAATGCAAAAAGGCAAAATGGATGTCTGGGGAGGCCTTACAAATAGCTGTGAAGAGAAGTGAAAAGCAAAGGAGAAAAGGAAAGATATAAGCATCTGAATGCAGAAATCCAAAGGATAGCAAGGAGAGATGAGAAAGCCTTCCTCAGTGATCAATGCAAAGAAATAGAGGAAAGCAACAGAATGGGAAAGACTAGAGGTCTCTTCAACAAAATTAGAAATGCCAAGGGAACATTTCATGCAAAGATGGGCTCGATAAAAGACAGAAATGGTATGGACCTAACAGAAGCAGAAGATATTAAGAAGAGCTGGCAAGAATACACAGAAGAATTGTACAAAAAAGATCTTCACGACCCAGATAATCACGATGGTGTGATCACTCACCTGGAGCCAGACATCCTGGAATGTGAAGTCAAGTGGGCCTTAGAAAGCATCAATACGAACAAAGCTAGTGGAGGTGATGGACTTCCAGTTGAGCTATTTCAAATCTTGAAAGATGATGCTGTGAAAGTGCCACACTCAAAATGCCAGCAAATTTGGCAAACTCAGCAGTGGCCACAGGACTGGAAAAGGTCAGTTTTCATTCCGATCCCAAAGAAAGGCAATGCCAAAGAATGCTCAAACTGCCGCACAATTGCACTCATCTCACATGCTAGTAAAGTAATGCTCAAAATTCTCCAAGCCAGGCTTCAACAATACACAAACCGTGAACTTCCAAATGTTCAAGCTGGTTTTAGAAAAGGCAGAGGAACCAGAGATCAAATTGCCAACATCTGCTGGATCATCAAAGAAGCAAGAGAGTTCCAGAAAAACACCTATTTCTGTTTTATTGACTATGCCAAATCTTTGACTGTATGGATCACAATAAACTGTGGAAAATTCTGAAAAAGCTGGGATTACCAGAACACCTGACCTGCCTCTTGAGAAACCTGTATGCAGGTCAGGAGGCAACAATTAGAACTGGACATGGAACAAAGACTGGTTCCAAATAGGAAAAGGAGTACGTCAAGGCTGTATATTGTCACCCTGCTTATTTAACTTATATGCAGAGTACATCACGAGAATCGCTGGGCTGGAAGAAGCACAAGCTGGAAAAAGATTGCCGGGAGTAATATCAATAACCTCAGATATGCAGTTAACACCACCCTTATGGCAGAAAGTGAAGAGGAACAAAAAGCCTCTTGATGAAAGTGAAAGAGAAGAGTGAAAGAGTTGGCTTAAAGTTCAACATTCAGAAAACGAAGATCATGGCATCTGGTCCCATCACTTCATGGGAAATAGATGGGGAAACAGTGGAAACAATGTCAGACTTTATTTTTTTGAGCTCCCAAATCACTGCAGATGGTGATGGCAGCCATGAAATTAAAAGACGCTTACTCCTTGGAAGGAAAGTTATGACCAAACTGGATAGCACATTAAAAAGCAGAGACATTACTTTGCCAACAAAGGTCTGTCTAGTCAAGGCTATGGTTTTTCCTGTGGTCATGTATGGATGTGAGAGTTGGACTGTGAAGAAAGCTGAGCGCTGAAGAATTGATGCTTTTGAACTGTGGTGTTGGAGAAGACTCTTGAGAGTCCCTTGGACTGCAAGGAGATCCAACCAGTCCATTCTGAAGGAGATCAGCCCTGGGAGTTCTTTGGAAGGAAGGATGCTAAAGCTGAAACTCCAGTACTTTGGCCACCTCATGCGAAGAATTGACTCATTGGAAAAGACTCTGATGCTGGGAGGGATTGGCGGAAAGAGGAGAAGGGGACAACAGAGGATGAGATGGCTGGATGGCATCACTGACTCGATGGACATGAGTCTGAGTGAACTCCAGGAGTTGGTGATGGACAGGGAGGCCTGGCGTGCTGCAATTCATGGGGTTGCAAAGAGTCGGACATGACTGCGCAAGTGAACTGAACTGAACTGAATCAATATTACCCTTTTATATAATCTTATAGTAAGCTGGATTTAGAAAAGAGGAACCACAGATCAAACTGTCAACATCCGTTGGATCATTGAAAAAGGAAGAGAGTTCCAGAAAAACATCTATTTCTGCTTCATTGACTATGCCAATGCCTTTGACTGTGTGGGTCACAACAAACTGTGGGCAATTTTTAAAGATATGGGAATACCAGACCATACCAGAGCCACTGACTTGCCTCTTGAGAAGTCTGTATGCAGATCAGGAAGCAACAGTTAGAACTGGACATGGAACAACAGACTGGTTCCAAATAGGAAAAGGAGTACGTCAAGGCTGTATATTGTCACTATGCTTATTCAACTTATATGCACAGTACATCATGAGAAACGCTGGACTGGATGAAGCACAAGCTGGAATCAAGATTGCTGGGAGAAATATCAATAACCTCAGATATGCAGATGACACCACCCTTATGGTAGAAAGTGAAGAGGAATTGAAAGGCCTCTTGATGAAAGTGAAAGAGGAGAGTGAAAAAGTTGGCTTGAAACTCAACATTCAAAAAACTAAGATCATGGCATCCAGTCCCATTACTTCATGGCAAATAGATGGGGAAACAATGGAAACAGTGACAGATTCTCTTTTGTTGGGCTCCAAAATTACTGCAGGTGGTGACTGCCGCCATGAAATTAAAATTTATTCTTCCTTGGAAGAAAAGCTATGACCAATTTAGACAGCATATTAAAAAGCAGAGACATTACTTTGTCTACAAAAGTCCATCTAGTCAAAGCTATGGTTTTTCCAGTAGCAATGTATGGATGTGGGAATTGGACTATAAAGAAAGCTGAGGTCCGAAGAATTGATACTTTTGGACTGTGGTGTTGGGGAAGACTCTTGAGAGTCCCTTGGACTGCAAGGAGATCCAAGCAGTGCATACTAAAGGAGATCAGTCCTGGGTGTTCATTGGAAGGACTGATGCTGAAGCTGAAACTCCAATACTTTGGCCACCTGATGCGAAGAACATTTGAAAAGACCTTGATGCTGGGAACCATTGGAGGCATGAGGAGAAGGGGATGACAGAGGATGAGATGGCTGGATGGCATCACTGACTCACTGGACATGAGTTTGATTAAACTCCGGGAGTTGGTGATGGACAGGGAGGCCTGGTGTGCTGCAGTCCATGGGGTTGCAAAGAGTCATACATGACTGAGTGACTGAACTGAACTGAATAGTAATCTAGTTTCAATTTGTGGCCCATTAATCGCAAGTGTGCATGTTTCTATGTACTTGCTTTTATTTTCCATCTTTTTAAACTACTTCTACTTCTAGTGTTCATCTCTGTGTTGGTCTTACTTACCCTTAAGAGCTTTATTAAGTCCCTTTCTGAACCAGACAAAAGAGAAGCAAATAATTACACAGTTTAGGTTTTCTTTCAAACTTTTAGATTTAAGAGTCAGTCATATTTTTAGGTATCTTTCCAGACACAATGTTGATTCAAGGAAAACAATTTTCCAAAAATTCTTGTGCCAAAATAAACCTCTAATGCATATGTTTCAATAAAAAGAGTTATCAAAGAGATGTCCTGTGCTTAGTTGTTCAGTCGTGTTCGATTTTTTGTGACCTATGGACTATAGATCTCCAGGCTCCTCTGTCCATGGAACTCTCCAGGCAAGAATACTGGAGTGGGTTGCCACACCCTCCTCCAGGGGATTTTTCCACCCTAGGGATTGAACCCAGGTCTCCCGCATTGCGGGCAGATTCTTTATAAAAGGCATATCAAAGGTTTTTTCTCATACTCTATTGACAAGTGTCTTCCTAGAGTGCATGTTGAGAAGAATTCTAAAGCAAATTATGACTCACGAGGAAGAAACACAGTAGAAATTCTATTATTGGACAAAATTGAGGTGAGTAGTTAATCAAAACAGCCAAACCACGGAATGATTTTTAAATAATAATAGAAGTATTATATTACTTATAGAAGTATATTAGAAGTATTATAGAAGTATACTTCTATAATAGTATATATACAAAATAATCGAAGTATTATAATATACAGTAT
Organism: Bubalus kerabau; assembly: GCF_029407905.1. NCBI lineage: Eukaryota > Metazoa > Chordata > Mammalia > Artiodactyla > Bovidae > Bubalus > Bubalus kerabau. Next base: position 61,457,774 of record NC_073637.1, read on the forward strand.
ATTACAATATACAAAAGCACTTTTAATAAACATTTGATGTAAGGCCTAGACCTTCACTGTATTGGGCCTATGAGTCCACGGATTGGTCCTCCAGTTTCATAAATGTCATCCAAATGCTTCATCTACAATTTCTAGTTTGTTTCATTAGAGTACAGTGAGGATATAAAAGCACTTGCAAAGCCATCTAAGATAGATTCGTACAATATTTTTATGATTTTCTCCCTACTTCTTTAAGTTATTTTGTCCACACCTAAATGTTTTAGTTATTTCTCTTTACCCAGTCTTTTGAAGGTTTCAATATGGTTGCCATAGAAACAATGTCATATTTTGCAAATATATTTAGGTGGTTTAGACAATATTTAAAATCAGTTAAAAATTACAGTAACATATATATAGTTGGCAGGCATATAAGTGACTGCCCACATGATTCTTTCTAGCTTCTGGTCTCTGTATTGGTTTACTAGAGGTGCTATAACAAAGTACCATAAATCGTGTAGTTTAAATAACAGGAATGTATTGTCTCACAATTCTGGAGTCTACAAATCCAAGATCAAAGTTCAGCAAGATTGATTCCTTTGGGGGCTTTGTGAGAGAATCTGTTCCATACCTTACCTAGCTTCTGGTGATATGTTGTCAATCTTCAGCCTTCTTTGGCTTGTAGGAGCATCATCTCAATCTCTGCCTTCATTTTCACAATGTTCTCCCTGTGTATGTGGTCTCTCTCCAAATCTCCCCTTCTGTTGGGGATACCAGTCATGTTGGCTTTAAGGCCTGCCCTAATCCAGTACAACCCTGTCTTAACTAATTACGTCTTTAATGACCCTATTTCCAAATAACACCACACTCTGGACAGTTAGGAATTTAAGACTTCAGCATGTGAATTACGAGGGGACCTGACTTAACCCACAACAGTCTCAATCAGTAAGTTTCACAGAAAGGGTGGAAATTTTAGTTTAATGAAGGAAGCTTCGAATGTAAAAGAATAATTAATGAATTCTGCCATGAGAGTAGGGTCTGGGATAGGAAAGTACGTGTTGTCATATATTTTTCTGGGATCATGCTATATTTATAAAACTTGACATTGTATTTTATTTTCCAGGAGTGTGTTTGAGGAAAAAGTCACTGGAAAGAAAAGGTCCAAAAAAAAATTAATCTCAGTTTATTATCCTTTAACTTGAATTTCTCAATTAATGTTGTGCAAATAAATCAGGTATTTGCATATTCTAAAACAAGCCATTATTTAAATATCTTTGATTCTCATTCTTGTACATCTGAATAAAGAATCATAATGATGAACTGGTATATTTTATACAGTTCCTTATTACTCAAAGACATCTCGTTCCAAACAATAATCATAAGTCCTTTGCCTTCAATCTACCTTTTTCTTTTTTTTTTTTTGGTTAGGTTTATGTGTGTTCTAATTCTATATCAGAGTGAAAACTGGAGTAAAGGAATAAGATAAAGAAAACTTTTTCACTGTGTTTATGTGACATTCCATTCTACAAAGAGTAAGGCTTTCATCTTTAATCCGATATCCACTTAACTACACTGTAGAAGATTTATTTTGACCGCCTCTTGTTTCAGAAGGGGCTCAAAAGTCTGTAGCAATTTTTGACACTTTGCTATAATGTTTTTCTGGCCCCCTCCCCCCCACCACACACACACTCCTCCCTGCCTCATTTTCATATGGACACAAAGAGTTGGGATAAAATGATGGTTCATTATAGTGGTACAGAGCTCTTATCTTCATCCGGCAAGAGTCATTTCCTTCCAAAGATTGAAATGCAAATGTGAAAATTAATGATAACTGCATTATCTGATAGCAGAGATAATACCAATTCACTGTCAGAGTAATACACAGTCATTCTACGATTTCCTCCACTTCTCACAATATTCTTTTTACTGTCAGACTATATCTATGGTTAACTATGTTTCATAGGTTTCTGTTAATTTACTTCAAATGGCATTTCCCAGATCTTATATCTACCACATTTTCCCAATCAAAAAGGAAACTAAATCAGAACTGTAATCTCCAAGCCCTTCTTTGGACTAGTAAAGGGGGGGGGGGGGGAGAAAAAAACCTCTGTATCATTAGTATGTGCTTCCTCACAGTAGTCTCCTGGCTGCCATTCCACTTTGCACAAAATTCTCCATCTTCACAGTTTAATTTCAGGCATAGACCACAACTAGCTTGAGCCTCTGCATGCACCCACAACACTGACAAGCAACTGAAAAGAGGTGATATTTATAGATGTCTTGACCAATTTTTAGTCCAGATGCAACAAGTACACATAACTGATTTTATGCTAAACATTTATTCTTGAAAATTTACTTACATTAAAATTTCTTTTACTGAATTATGTTTTAAATCCAGTTGACTTAGAACATAGTTAATATAACCCTATGATGATTTCTAATAGCAAACTATGGCAATGTTAACTCACTATACAAATGTGAGCTTATCATCTGTGAGGCATTATAAAGGCATCTAAGGCACAATTTTCAAAATGATACTAAAAGTAATATTAACTGCTATCTATTGAGCACTTATGAAGCTTTGATCTCCATGTTTTGCATAGAAAGTCTTATTAATGATGTAGTAATTACAATTAGCCCCACTTTATAAATAAGGAAACTGAACCCTTGGCAAGTTAGTAACTAACCCGATGTATCATGAGAAATGCCAGGCTGGATGAATCACAAGCTGGCATCAAGACTGCCAGGAGAAATATCAACAATTCCACACATGCAAATCCACCTCTCTACTGGCAGAAAGTGAAGAGGAACTGAAGAGTCTCTTGATCAGCATGAAAGAGGAGAGTGGAAAAGCTGGCTTAAAACTAAACATCAAAAAACTAAGATCATGTTCTGGCAGTTCAATACTCCCAAGTTCACAAGACCGTAAGTGTCAGCATGTATACTCATATACAGATCTGTCTGGCTCTAAAATTTGTGCATTTTCTCCTGTAACCAAGATCATTATCTGCTTTCTAGGTTGACATGCTTAATTACTGCATCCTATTCTAACTGTAATACATGGATAATTAAAGAATATTAAAGGAGAGAAATGGCATCAAAAAAGAGAGTGTGAACACTGGTCAGAATGGCCATCATTTAAAAGTCTACAAATAACAAATGCTGGAGAGGGTGTGGAGAAAAGAAAACCCTCCTACACTGCTGTTGGGAATGTAAGTTGGTGCAGCCACCATGGAAAACAGCATGGGGGTTCCTTAAAAAACTAAAAATAGAGTTTTCATATGATCCAGAAATCTCATTTCTGGGCAAAAATCTGGACAAAACTATAATTCAAAAAGATACATGGACTCCTAAGTTCACAGCAGCACTATTCATTTGCAATAGCCAAGACGTGAAACAACCTAAATGTCCATCAACAGAGGGACAGATAAAGAAGATGTGGCACATACATAGAAGGGAGTATTACTCAGCCATGAAAAAGAATGATATAATGCTATCTGCAGCAACATGGACGGAACTAGAGATTATCATACTAAGTGAAGTCTGATGTGGAAGTCACTTATATGATGTCACTTACATGTGGAGTCTAAAATATGATACAACTGAACTCATTTACAAAACAGACTCTAAACTTATGGTTGCCAAGGGGGAGGTTAGAGGTTAGCAGATGCAAACTATTATACATAGAGTGGATAAACAAGGTCCTACTGTATAGCACAGGGAACCATATTCAATATTCTGTGATAAATCAGAATGGAAAAGAATATGAAAAGGAATGTTTAATGGAACCATTTTGCTGCACAGTAGAAATTAACACAACATTGTAAATCAACTATACCTCAATAAAATCAAGAACTTGTTGACAGCATAATATTACATGTTTGGACTTCTCTCTAGCACCTTTCACAGTTTTTTAGTGTAAAATGTTTGTTTATTAAGTAGTTAAATGTATGGGTACTGGCAGACTGAATTACTTGTGAGGGTGATAAAAGAAAAGACATTTACTTAAAAAGAACACTGAAATGATATGAAAGGTATGAAAAGTAAGTGTCCGACTCTTTGTGACCCCATGGACAGGAGTCCACCAGGCTCCTCTGCCCATGGAATTCTAGGCAAGAACACTGGAGTGGGTAGCCATTTCTTCCTCCAAGAGATCTTCCCAACCCAGGAATCAAATCCGGGTTTCCTGAATTGCAGGCAGATTCTTTACCCTCTGACGTGAGGTATAGGCAAATGCAGATGAAAAGGAAGAACAGTGGATAACAAGTATCATTTGAACTAGATTCCAAGCAAGGGAGTATAAAGGTAATTTTCTTGAGTGAAAAAAAGAAGAACGAAGGTTGCACATAGATGTGTGAAATATTGAAATAATGCGGTAATGACTTTTATACTGGCCTCAAGTTTATTATGGAGAAGGCAATGGCACCCCACTCCAGTACTCTTGCCTGGAAAATCCCATGGGCGGAGGAGCCTGGTAGGCTGCAGTCCATGGGGTCGCTAAGAGTCAGACATGACTGAGAGACTTCACTTTCACTTTTCACTTTCATGCATTGGAGAAGGAAATGCCAACCCATTCCAGTGTTCTTGCCTGGAGAATCCCAGGGACGGGGGAGTCTGGTGGGCTGCTGTCTATGGGGTCACACAGAGTCGGACACGACTGAAGTGACTTAGCAGCAGCAGCAAGTTTATTAGCTTAGTATGAGTCTAGCACTCCACACAAATATGAAAGACACATAAGAAATTGAAGATTATTCAAATAAGAGTCACAAGTATTTAAACATTAAAGAATTTCACCATTAGAAATCTTTACAAATGGAAGATAATTTTCCTAAAGACTGCTTGTATGCGTGCATGCTAAGTCACTTCATTTGTGTCTAACTCTTTGCAAACCTATAGACAGTAGCCCACCAGGCTCCTCTGGCCATGGGATTCTCCAGGCAAGAATACCGGAATGGGTAGCCATGCCCTCCTCCAAGGGATCTTCCTGACCCAGGGATCGAACCAGCATCCCTTAAGTTTCTTGCATTGGCTGGTGAGTTCTTTACTACTAGAGCCACCTGGGAAGGTTCCACCTTTAGGAGTTAGCAGAGGTACAAGCAATTACAAAATGTACCTTTTAGATGAACAACAAATATGGAAAACTTGCACTGGGGAATCTGTATTTGATACAAATAGAACACTTTAGATAGAAGGTGATTCATTATGGAATTAAGCCATCAAGAAAAGTTGTGGGGTTGTCTTCAATCAAACTTTAAAAATAAGGTAAATCCTGATCCATCTTAAATGATGTCAGCCCTGTGCCTCAAATTCTTTAGATAATTTCCTTGTCCTTAGATCCTGTCTTAACTGACAATTTATGGCTAAATTCAAAACTATATGCTTAGCATTACAAAAGCTTACCCTTGTTGTATCAGATGTACTACTGCACTTTCAAAAAAATGCCAAAAAGAATTTTTAAAGGTTCTGCTTCAAGTCTCAACAATTTCAAAGCCAGAATAATGATCATTAGCACTTTATGTGCATGATCTGGTTTAATTCTCACAAAAGCCTTAAGAGGCATTAATATCACTTTTCACATTTTAACAAACCAGAATAATGGCACAGAGAGATTAAGCAATTTGCCAAAAATTATTCAGCAAGTGAGCAGCAAATCCAGAATTTGAACCTAAACCTTTAGAATCCAGAGCTCATTTTCTAACATGTATGGAAACCTCGAAAACTTCCTCTCCTTAATACAGTAGTGAAATACCAATAATTTTTCTGAACAACAAAAATTTGGGTAAAAATACTGATGTAATTAGGCTTCCCCAAAGCACAGCAGTAAAAAGAATCCACCTGCTTTGCAGGAGATGCAGAAGACGATTCAATCCATGAGCTGGGAAGATCCCCTGGAAGAGGAAATGGCAACCCACTCTAGTATTCTTGCCTGGAAAATCTCATGGACAGAGGAGGCTGGCGGCCTACAGTCCAAGGGGTTGCAGAGTCAGACATGACTGAACAACTGAGCGTGAGCATGACTGATGTAATCACTATTCATGCAAAAGGAAAAGTCCAGAAACATCCTGTATACTTTCTTCTGATTGGAGGAATGTTATACCTTAAAAGATACATGTCCAACAGGTAATCTTTTGTTATGAATCAACTTCATTAATCAGAGGATGTCAAAATAATAAACTCCCCTTTATTTTTCAAAACACCTATAGGGAAAAATGTGTTACTGATTTTACAACATACAAAGGATGGATTTCCTCTAGGTATACCTACTTGGAGGTACACATTTTTCCTTTAAAGTGTTTGCATATTCAAATATGCCACAGAAAGAGTATACACATTTTCACTGATATCAACTGAATAAAACCAGATACATTAAGTATATTAAATAACTCAGATGTGAAAAATCTTATCATGCTTTACCCTTGCTCCCCTCCTTTTTTACCTATGACTTTATTTCTGGAAAATATTCCTGAAAAAGGTAGCACTGGGTGTTCAGTATGTGATTAATAATTCACTACCCTTCTGAAATTTGCTTACATACTTCCAAGTCACTGGGAACACTGTGGGCCCCAGACTTGAGCGAGGAGGAAAACCAGCCACCTCCAAGTTTGCCCCTTTGAGAGAATCCAGAATGTACCCTTTGCGGGTAGGCATATCAGAAAGGCCATCTAATCAAAATGTAAAAAGTGTTCTAAGTAGCCAATACACACCTAATTCCATGAATGAACAACCATACAACATCAAGTTGCCCACCTTTTTAAAGTTAAATGTAATCTCCAAGGACAAAAACTTTTTTCCAACATTTTTTATTTTTTTTTAATCAGGGGATTTCTTACCTATATTGAGACAGAGGTACTATGCGATAAGGTGAAAATGCCAGATGTCCACATTTTCTTTCAAACGCTTAAAATTTGGTACTATAGTACTTTAACTATAATAGATTTTGATCCAAAATCTTGTGTAACACTATGCTATAGTATACAGAATACACACATTTGCATATGTCATAAATAACATTAGAAATGACATCATAATAATCAGATATACTGTATCCTCATTTTTGTTTGCATTATATTTTCCAGCTGCTGGTTTCAGAAAATTACCACTGGAGTTCCTCTCTTCTTGATGCACAACAGACAGCAATTTGCCAAGTCATGCAAGGGTGAAAATGTGACTGAAATATAGGAATCTTTCTTAATGAAAAATGTTACTGCTTTGGAAATCATGGCTAAAACTATTTCAAAACTCGTCTATATCCTTAAGCCCTATGACGTAATAGTCTCCATTTATACATATACCATAAACTTCAAATTAGTTGGCGCCAAATAAAGTTGGCATAAAGGTTTTTTATCCACAGGGTTCTTATAACTGAATATATTTTTATAAAATGATGTTGGTGTTTTAGAGTATTTTAAGTTAGTTTTTCTTTTTCTTGAAATGATTAAATATCAAGGTCTTTAAAACTGAATTTATTTTTCATTTGTAAAAGCGAAAATGTTACCAAAATCTTGAATTATAGGGGAGTATCTGTTAATATTTTCTAAACTTCTAAACACATACAGTGACTGAATCCATGACTTGCAACATGACTAAACTAAATGAATTTCTTTGGAGTACTGTTATTGTCTAAGCTTTAAAGGTATGCCCAGTTTAAAGATGGATATGGCATAAAGATCTCTGTTCAAAGAAAATGCAAGTAGAATTGACTAAAGTCTTATATTAATATAAAAGAAAACAAAGATGAAAATTTCAAGTAGAGGTAACACTGGTTTTTACAGTTTACCAAAGATAAAATCTTCTTTAAATGATGTTATTTATTCAGACTTCTATGTACAAACATACACACATATTTTTTAAAATCAGAGATGAGAGTGTAAGAGTTTTATTATTTAATTTAAATTCAAGGGGAAAAAAAAGTGGATAGTAGCAACAGATGGTCAATTTTACATTTTTGTCCTACCTGGTCCATCCCAGTCGTCTGTCTCAACTGCAGGTTGCCCTGGTTTCTCTGACTGCGTGTCCCCATCTGATTCTGCTGTCTCTTGGACTCCTTCATCATCACCTGGAAAACACCAACATACGAAGAGAAGGAGACGTGATTAAAGCCCTCTATTTGACATTCAAATCCTCCTACAGGGATGTCCTTAACATATGTCTAATTATATAATTGTTACAAACATGGTCATTATACTGAACACAGGTCTATGATTAATCATTTTGATAACTATTATGGGTTTATAATAAATAAAATCAACATTAGTCATAAATAAATAAACTGCTATAAATACTAAAAACATTTCCATAAAATTTTTCATTTGGAATTATTAGTATTATTCAAGAAGAAAATTAAAATCTGTATGTATTCTTTATACTGTTTTCAATACAGAAAACTAACTTGCTTATTTCCAAATTACATTTCTATAAAGGCAAGATGCAGCAGGGAAGACATATTTGTGTTTGGGTTGAAAGTGAGTTATTTTGAAGATTTTCTTTTTCTCCATCATTAAGCCTACTAAAATGTGTTTGTATTTATTTTTAAAATGGGTATAAAAAGGTCATAACTGAATGATTATCATATAAGATGAGCCAGTCACACAAGTCTTCACAATGTAGGAAGCTATAAACCTATATTTGTTCTTGAGTAAGTACAGCTAGTTTCAAAATCATGTCTTCATTTCACATAAATAAGAAAAATGATGTAATATACTTTGAGCAAAAGTATACTTACGGCAAAGAATGAGAAACCTACTAACGTAACCACATTTTAAAAGCAAAAAGTCTGATTTTTTAAGTGTCTTCATTTTAAATGATAATGTAACAAAGTACTGCTGCTTTAAACAAAAACAACTGACTTTAATACAGTGCAAACAATAATACAAATATTCCTATTTGTAAGGATAACAGAAGTCAGAAAACAGAATAACAAGAAAATGTGATGTGATGACAAAAATGAAGAATATGAATTAAAAACAGGGAAAGGAAACCTTGAATCTAATAATGCTAAATTTTTAAAGTCAAATTGCTTGCCCTTTGAAGCATTCAATAACTGTTTTTCACACAATTGTTAAATCTCTAATATTAATAGTACTTAAATATTTATATTGTTATAAATTATACATTGAATTTTAAAAATCTTTCACAGTAACCTAGAAAATACAAAATTTTCAGGAAACAATTATTATTACAATGACAGTAGTGTGATGTTAATGTGAGTTTTGAAGTTTAAACTCCATAAATTTTACATTCACTTCTATATATAGCTTCACAAAAATAAATCATTTTAAAAAGTCAAAAAAAGTAAAGAAATACAATGCAGAAATCCAGTGACAGCTCTGCTGAACTTAATTTCCCTGATAGAGGAGGGCTGCCTCTGGTGGGTAACAAAGAATAAAACACATACCCATCCCACCAAGGAGAAGGCAATGGCACCCCACTCCAGTACTCTTGCCTGGAAAATCCTATGGACGGAGGAGCCTGGTGGGCTGCAGTCCATGGGGTCGCTAGGAGTCAGACACGAATGAGCGACTTCACTTTGACTTTTCACTTTCATTCATTGGAGAAGGAAATGGCAACCCACTCCAGTGTTCTTGCCTGGAGAATCCCAGGGACGGGGGAGCCTGGTGGGCTGCCATCTATGGGGTCGCACAGAGTCGGACACAACTGAAGCGACTTAGCAGCAGCAGCATACCACCAAACTCCATGCCTGGAATTGAAGGCTCTTTGAAAAGTGAGTCATCTTTTCTTTTCTAGATTATCAAAATGAAATCTCTCCAGAAAATGTTTACTGAGCATCTACCAGGTTTAAGAAACTATGGTAGGCATGGTAGGATATATATGGAAAAATACCTTTTTGAAAGGAATATAAGACTCATTATAGAGAGCAAGTTCATAAATAGTGAGGTGCAAGACATGGTCCACGAGCCATAAGAAATGTATGTACAAAGGCTCAATAGTAAGGTAACAATTTGAACCTTCTGTGCTCCTTTTTTCTGTAGGTCACATAGAACACAGATGCACCAGCCAATTGGGAGATCAGGGTTAGAGACCAGCTCTCACTTCTCAGACACAAATAGGACTGGTTCTCAGCCTCTACACACGAGGAGGCTCCATGGCCTTTTAGTATACTGGAAGAATTTAAGAAACCCGAAAACTTTGTTACCAACTAAGTCAATGTTACTTAAAACAATATCCTGTACTACCAAATCTTCTGGAGTGCCACCAGGGATGTCTGACCCAGTTTAGGGAAAGCTGAGCGCTGAAGAATTGATGCTTTTGAACTGTGGTGTTGGAGAAGATTCTTGAGAGTCCCTTGGACTTTAAGGAGATCAAACCAGTCAGTCGTAAAGGAAATCAGTCCTGCATTAATAGATGGAGAAATATACCATGTTCATGGATTGGAAGAATCAATATAGTGAAAATGAGTATACTACCCAAAGCAATCTATAGATTCAATGCAATCCCTATCAAGCTACCAACAGTATTCTTCACAGAGCTAGAACAAATAATTTCCCAATTTGTATGGAAATACAAAAAACCTCGAATAGCCAAAGCTATCTTGAGAAAGAAGAATGGAACTGGAGGAATCAACCTACCTGACTTCAGGCTCTACAACAAAGCTACAGTTATCAAGACAGTATGGTACTGGCACAAAGACAGAAATATAGATCAATGGAACAAAATAGAAAGCCCAGAGATAAATCCATGCACATATGGACACCTTATCTTTGACAAAGGAGGCAAGAATATACAATGGATTAAAGACAATCTCTTTAACAAGTGGTGCTGGGAAAACTGGTCAACCACTTGCAGAAGAATGAAACTAGAACACTTTCTAACACTATACACAAAAATAAACTCAAAATGGATTAAAGATCTCAACGTAAGACCAGAAACTATAAAACTCCTAGAGGAGAACATGGGCAAAACACTCTCCGATATACATCACAGCAGGATCCTCTATGACCCACCTCCCAGAATATTGGAAATAAAAGCAAAAATAAACAAATGGGACCTAATTAAACTTAAAAGCTTCTGCACAACAAAGGAAACTATTAGCAAGGTGAAAAGGCAGCCTTCAGAATGGGAGAAAATAATAGCAAATGAAGCAACTGACAAACAACTAATCTCAAAAATATATAAGCAACTCCTACAGCTCAACTCCAGAAAAATAAATGACCCAATCAAAAAATGGGCCAAAGAACTAAATAGACATTTCTCCAAAGAAGACATACAGATGGCTAACAAACACACGAAAAGATGCTCAACATCACTCATTATCAGAGAAATGCAAATCAAAACCACTATGAGATACCATTTCACACCAGTCAGAATGGCTGCAATCCAAACGTCTACAAGCAATAAATGCTGGAGAGGGCGTGGAGAAAAGGGAACCCTCTTACACTGTTGGTAGGAATGCAAACTAATACAGCCACTATGGAGAACAGTGTGGAGATTCCTTAAAAAACTGGAAATAGAACTGCCTTATGATCCAGCAATCCCACTGCTGGGCATACACACTGAGGAAACCAGAAGGGAAAGAGACACGTGTACCCCAATGTTCATCACAGCACTGTTTATAATAGCCAGGACATGGAAGCAACCTAGATGTCCATCAGCAGATGAATGGATAAGAAAGCTATAGTACATATACACAATGGAGTATTACTCAGCCATTAAAAAGAATACATTTGAATCAGTTCTAATGAGGTGGATGAAACTGGAGCCTATTATACAGAGTGAAGTAAGCCAGAAAGAAAAACACCAATACAGTATACTAACGCATATATATGGAATTTAGAAAGATGGTAACAATAACCCTGTATACAAGATAGCAAAAGGGACACTGAGGTATAGAACAGTCTTATGGACTCTGTGGGAGAGGGAGAAAGTGGGAAGATTTGGGAGAATGGCATTGAAACATGTATAATATCATGTATGAAACGAGTCGCCAGTCCAGGTTCGATGCATGATACTGGATGCTTGGGGCTGGTGCACTGGGATGACCCAGAGGGATGGTATGGGGAGGGAGGAGGGAGGAGGGTTCAGGATGGGGAACACACGTATACCTGCGGCAGATTCATTTCAATATTTGGCAAAACCAATACAATATTGTAAAGCTTAAAAATAAAATAAAATTAAAAAAAAAAAAAAGAAATCAGTCCTGAATATTCACTGGAACGGCTGATACTGAAGTTGAAGCTCCAGTAATACTTTGGCCACCTGATGCAAAGAACTGACTCATTCAGAAAGATCCTGATTCTGGGAAAGATTGAAGGCAGGAGGAGAAGGGGACGACAGAGGATGAGATCGTAGGATGGCATCACCAACTCAATGGACATGAGTTTGAGCAAGCTCCCGGAGTTGGTGATGGACAGGGAAGTCTGGCTACTGCAGTCCATGGGGTCGTAAAGAATCAGACACAACTGAGCAACTGAACTGATACTGACTTTACCAATGCTCTGTTTTTCATGGGGACTATAATTCACACTAGAATCTACCACCTAGGTGAGTGACCTTTTCCTGGCTTTTCCACAGACTGAATGGAAGTTTAACTCCAGGCACGGATGCAGAGGAGTCTACAAAGGAAAATGCCCCCCCTCCGCCAACAGTGAAGACTAGAGCATCAACCTATATATTTTAAACAACATCCATTCCTTCTAAGCACTTTTCTCATATCTTGTGATCTTGAAACAGGGATGTGAGCATCACAGAGGACTCTGGAGAACATGTAACCCAAATGAGACAAGTTCACCCATCAGGAAGTTGATGTACAGATAGGGTGACTTATCTATAGTCTTAGAGCTACAACATTTATTTCCACATAAGGAATCTTCCCTAAGCCTTCTCATGCTTCAGCAATAAGTGCTTCCCAGCCATCTCCTTCCCCTAACAAGCAGAACAGTAGGGCTATGGGAGAGCACAGAGAGGCATCATGAAGACCACCCAAATCAGCAGTTTGTAAAAGGTTAGGGGTTAAATTTGAGTCTCCTATCAGTTTGGCATTCTTTCAAAAACATCCTTTCTTGCCTCCCTACCCTCTCTCCCCATCCCACTAGTTGAAGAAAGAACACATATACCTTTAAATAGTTGAATTTTAGTCATAGAGAGATGGATAAAAAAGTAAGCATGAGACTACACTGTTAAAAATCACACATCCAAGGACCCAGAGAACAGAGCGTAAAATTTTCATCAGAACTACTTGGATAAGTTAAGTATTATATTCAGTTATTATTCATATCATTGTATGTACACAGAGAGAAGTAAATCTTCCTGACTTTTACTATTACATTTTAATTGTTGAAAACACTGTGCTATGCAAAATTAAGTCAGTAATTAACATTGACAAGGCATATATTTGAAGATGCAATGAAATATATGAAAAACAAAAAGAAGTTTTCTCTTAAGAACCATATAATCTAGTTAAGGAGACACGCCACATGCATAAAAGAGGTTGCCACTGACAAAAATAACCAGGGTAGTACACGAATAATTCCAAGTGAGATCACATAAGATATAGAAATTCAGAGACCAAAAGCATGAACTGACATTGACCATGGAGAACCTTCTAATTAATTTTGAAGTTCTACCTTCCTGTTGAAGATGGAGAAGCACTGGGGAACTGACATGATCATGTAACACAAATACAGTAATGAACACATACTTATTTTCTATGAACACACTTTGTCAGACCTGTGGTCCTTGAGTTTTCCCTCACTTAATCTGTAATAACAATCTAACTCACATCCCAGACATCGCTTCACTAAATTTTTTGTGAGATTGGAATTAAGTCTACTCTAAAATACTTTATTTGGCAAATTACATATTTGGAAGGAAAAGTATTCAGAAATACAGTGAGAACCAAGTATGTGTGGAAGAATATATTGAAGAGTAATCACAACACTTAGAAGTTAAAAGAATTGACTTAGATTTATGGATGTCTGTTTTTGTTAGACAGAAGTGATATAAAGCATTCTTAGTTAGCTGATTAAAAGACTACTTTTGAGTCTCTGAGCACTAAGAATACAAAACAAAGATAGTTCCTTCTCTCATACAACCTGTAGATTAGGACAGAGACAAATGAACAGACTGCAACCTCATGCGATTAATGATTTCACGGGAGCAGTCCATGGTGACGGAAGCACAGAGGCATGACATTTAATGAAAACTTGGTGTCGTGGAAGCTTCCCAGAAAAGGAACCAATAAAATATCTGAAATTTGGAGGCATAATCTTAAATGAATCTGAACTCTGTAGGTTTCACGTCCAGGGGCTCCATGTCTAAAAACCTTTTTTTTTTTTCAGATTAAAATGAGAACCATTTCCCCAAAGAAAAAGATTATCAGAGAAGGAAATGGCAACCCACTCCAGTGTCTTGCCTGGAGAATCCCAGGGACGGCAGAGCCTGGTGGGCTGCCATGTATGGGGTCGCACAGAGTCGGACACGACTGAGTGACTTAGCAGCAGCAGCAGCTAAGTTATTGTGCAGGAAAAATGGTATCTTGAAGGTGGTGAAACTAAAGACATTTCAGTGATGCAAAAAATAGGATCCAGAGAGAGTTTTAAGATGCTAACAAGAGACAATTCACGAAATATTCCTACTGTTTGATGGTTGATTGAATGAAGTCCTTTCCCTCATTCAGTATGGGCCAAATTTACCCATGATCATTTTCATCAGTAACTACTAGGAAAAGAAGATGGCAGGATGACTACAAATCTCAGCAGACATTTGATACACATAGAACTTTAGTAAATCACTCAAAATGAAAATATTATCATTCAACTATTAAGGGCTTGATTGAACTAGTAATTTCATATAATAAAATGCCTTCATTAAATGTCACTTAACTGCCAAATCAAAACTGTAGAGCTTAGATTTCAACTTGGGCCAACATCTGCAGCAATACTCAGTATTGATAATCCTGATTCATGGAACAATTTGATCTAATTTGTTTCATTATGCAGCACATATAATTAGAAAATGACTGAAAATAAATACTGCAGATTATTCAGTAAAGAAGCACTCAAAATAGCTGGTAGTACACAATTAACAGATTTAAAGAAATTACATTTTACAATTATTTTAAACCATTTATGAAACTGATTAAATATACAATATGCATTACATTAATAAAAATAAATCCTGAGTGAGAAGAATAAGTCATTGACTAATTACTTGTGTTTTCTTAAAGAACCCCAAAATGTAAAAATGACCAAAAGCATAACAGTATCATATGAAATGATATATTAATATTTAGATATAGAAAACAAAATGGGTCAGAATTAAATTTATATTTATTTCAATGTCTGCTATGTGCCAAATACTGAAATCATAAAGATGAATAAAGAAGAGATAATGTGACAAAGTTCAGATTCTGTATGGAACTTAAACATGGCTACTATTTCTTAGGCACCACACAAAACTAGTTAAATGAACATCATATCACATCAACAACTCTGCCATGCATTATTATCCCTATATTTCAGAAGAGTAAACCAATAGGCAGATATGTGAGAAGATGCCCAAGCACACTGCTGTTAAGTAGCAGAGCCAAGAATTGATTCCAGGTCAGTCCAATTCCAAAGACCATATTCCAGACCCATTAGGATATTATAGTTGAATGGAGGTCTAACAACAAAGACAGCAAGATGTGATAAGATAGCTGCTTTCTCCTCATCATATATAAGCCTTGTTTCTTCATTTTTATTTTAGGTGTACTATTTACTTAGAATTTGCTAAAACCAAATTATACAGAAATGCTTAATCAATAACCATTGCTCACTGTGCAGTTAGAAAATTAGATTTTGGTTTTATACTTTTTAGCATAACCTATTGCAATATCATTACATTTACTAATTAATTGCTTTCAGCACTATTTAATAACTAAGATATGTCACATTTTTCAACTTTTAAACACTTCATCATTTAAGTTTATTTCAAGAAACCAGCTCTCATTTTTATGGTAATGTTTTCACCTAATTCATTTTTAATCTTTTTACTAATGAAAAATGAAATGATTAAAAAATAATTTAATCGAATATGAAATCTCTAAATTACTTTAAGAAACAGTATTTTCCCCTCACAATAGAGACTTGCCTCTTTCCTATCAATATTTATTCTCATGGAAAATTTATAAATAGAACTTTATTTTGATATTAACCCAATTTTAGCCTCTTCTTGATTTGAATGGGAATGACTTCATTGACCATCTTTTTTTTTTAACTTTTATCCATTTTTGATTCTTATATGTTTGAAAGCAGCACTCTAGAGCAGCTTATGAAAAAAATGGCATGAATAATTAATAGCTAAGATAATGACAAATTTGTTCAGATACTGCTTCAAAAGCTTTGTTGGTAGGAAGAGGAAAGGGAGAGAAAAGGATGCTAGGATGAGTATTATAGAAAGAGCTAGAAATCCATTTGATATCCATTCATTTACTTGCTAAATTCTTTATTCACATGCTTTTAAATAGAAATTTCAGTATATTTTTAGCAAAGCACAAACACATTTAATGGGATAACCACTACATACATCAGAGACCAATTCATAAAATGATGAAATGGAATAAATGTCAAATGGTAACAAAATCTACAATATTTCTGAAATTATGGCTATGCAGTTAATGGTTTTCCATTGCAAGACTAAACTCTTTTGTTGCTCTTTTAAAAGATATCATACATATTTTGTGGGCCCTTCCATTTTTCTTAGTTTAGTTTTCAGAATCAGTGAAAGCCCTATAGGAGGAAATTGAAGGTGTTATTGAGCACTATAAAACATACCACAAATGACTCAGGGAAATGCACTAGAATATAGTCTTTGGAACATACGAAACAGTGCCTTTTCATTCCATATTAGGTATTGTTGGCAGGCTGGTAAAAGCAGAGGCTCTATTTGCAAGGCAAAAATCATTTCAAAACATAAATAAATATCTTTTCACTGAAAGTTTGACATTCCTGTAGAAATTAAAGACTCGCCACGTTCTGAGGCAGTCACTTTTTCTGCACAAAATAGCAGCAGTGTTTGAAAGCAGTCATGCAGACAAACAGCCTTTCTCAATCCTGCTCTTTTAATCCATGTAGTTCCTATCAATATTAACCTCTTATAGAAATTCTTGTACAATGAAACTATTGAACTTTCTTGACTAGGAGTGTTACTGTAGCTGTTAGTCATCCCTATAATGTATTTTGCAATCAGCTAAATCATCAAAGTATTTTTTAACAATGAACAGTTCAGAAGTGACAGATCTACTTTCTTGTTCACAACTGCTTATCAGAGAATAGATATCACATATGTTTTCCAGGTGCTTCCTATAGTTAGGATACCTTCACAGAAGCCGCTCATGAAAGATAAGGTCATAAAAGAGATGAAAAATGTGTGAGCTTCATACACTTATGGTTTTATCATCAGACAAGATAGCTTTGGTTAAAGGACTGTAACAGTCAAAAACAGAAAACTGCGGCTTGTATTGAAGGGCGAGGACATTTAAGTTTAAGATTCAGTTTGTGTTTGCTTTGCCTAATAGCCTCCACAATGTTGTTTGGCTTAAAACAATTGTTTGGTTATAGATTATCCAAACAGAGGTGTCATGTTAAATTAACTCTACACTGCCAAATTACAGACACTGTTACATCTCCAGAGACAAAAAATAAAAACATTCAATTGTTGCCCTTTTTTTTGCTAATGTCTAAAAATAAAATCTAAACATTTCAATGGTTTGAATAGAGCACATCCATTATTCTGTGGATCCCTATAATCATGCCTGTCTCAAGTCCCCCTTGACTTACTATAAATATATAAGAAAATGTAGGATTTTGCTGTGTTCTGGATAGTTACATTCAGTACACAAACATTTTTAAATGCATGTTATTTCCTTCTAACTTATATAATAGCCTTTTTCATACCTCAGAGTATGAATCAAACAGATCAAAAAACAGAATCCACATTTATTTGATTATAAATTTTTAGACTCCAGATCAGGAAACAATCCTTAAATGTTTGATAACAATGGTCCAGGGCTAGGTCTGTTATTCTGAAAAGAAACTCAGTCTCTACAGTCAACAGATGACTACTGTAATATCTGTGGCATTTTATTATAGCTAGTAAGGGAAGATTGTTGAAAATACTGTTTATGGTAACTATTGGAGAAGGCAATGGCACCCCACTCCAGTACTCTTGTCTGGAAAATCCCATGGATGGAGGAGCCTGGAAGGCTACAGTCCATGGGGCTGCTGAGGGTTGGACACGACTGAGCGACTTCACTTTCACTTTTCACTTCCATGCATTGGAGAAGGAAATGGCAGCCCACTCCATTGTTCTTGCCTGGAGAATCCCAGGGACGGGGGAGCCTGGTGGGCTGCCGTCTATGGGGTCGCACAGAGTCGGACACGACTGAAGCGACTTAGCAGCAGCAACAGCATGGTAACTATATCAAATAAAAGTCACATTGAAATTATTGATAACTTAGGAAGAAAGAACAGTGGTTTATAAACTCTTTCTACAGTCCTGAATATTTATTCCTGACATCAGTATCAGCCTGTATGTGAAAAGTTTAAGTTTACTTAAGATTTGGAACATAAGGGAAATTTCCACATGAGATAAAATAAGGCAAATACTCAGCACTGTATCATTCAAGAAATTTCACTCCTCATTATTTCTCACAAGAACATTTACAAGCAAGTGGGGGAGGCATCTTACTTTAAAAGACATTTCTGAAAGACATATTTCAAAGTTTATGCTTAAATAAGTTTTATTTTCTCTTCCCCTGCTTCCCCTCAAACCAAACCAATCAAAGCAACAACAACAACAACAACAACAACAACAACAACATCACTGCAACTAAAAGGAAAAGCCGCTGCCACTACTATGTTCCGTTCAGAAGAGGAGTCTACAAAATTAAGCCATTTCTTGTTCCAAAGAGGAGACAGAGTAAGGCCTGATGGTCTGTAAATGATAATACTCTGAACTGTAATTGACCTATTCAGGGATCTGTTGTTCGGCCATCAAGAAACCATTAGCTTTCAGTTTTCTGGCCTCAGTCTTCAAGCTTCAAACCAGCATTCCCTTTAGGAAATTATCATCATCACCAACATCACCATCACCATCACCGTCAACAACAGAAAGTAAAACCAAAGCTCACAGTCTCTAAAACTGTCTCCCTAACAAGTAAACCTAGTCTACACAGAAAGATCAAACCAATCTGAGAAAGGTATGATCTTTGAATACCGTTTTCCATACAATCTAATTGTTTATTCTTTCCTGTTTAACAATTCACTCCAGAGGCTTCTCCTTTCTCATAATCCATGTAGGAATACGAGTCATAAGCAATCACTCATTACCACTGTGTTCCATCGCCACAATATAATTTACTTATTATAATTAAGACTTTACTCACGCCACACATCCAAAAAGCCAAGACCAATGGAGAATGCATTTTGTGGGACAGCAGCTAACAAAAACTTTGGTCCCTATCTGAATGCCCTTTATCCAACAGTAGTTCAAATACCCTAATGATGATAAATGACTCTCAGAGCTCACAAATAGGGGATAACATTTATTTCTTCTGATAAACCCTGTTTTTTTCTACTGCATGACCACTGAAATCATATATATTTTACTCTTACATTTTCTCTCTCTACCATGTTTATGGGAAGCTCAGATTTGCCTGTAATGCTTCAAAGTATTTATCTCCCTGTCTTATGCTTCCTCTCATTATTTCCTGTCCTTCACCCTATGATCATTGTTCTTCCTGATCTCTCTGGCCCATACGTCTCTCTTCTGGGTCAAGTCCCACTGTGGTTCCACCACAATCTGCATGCTCACTAGTCTCTTGCCATGCTGCCCCTCTACTTGGAACCCTATTACTTCTTTTTACATAATTAATTTAGCATTAGATAGCACCTAAAGTGTCACATTCTTAAGAACACTTTAACCTTCCTCACTCTTTCAAGCCACCATGTACCACTTCTGTGATTATTTTATTAATGTCTGCTTCCTCACTAGAATGTAAATTCTAGAATAGCCAAGACCTTCCCTGCATTTACTCACATAGTAATCACAGCATGGCCCAAAATGTCTGATACAGCAATTGTTCAATAAATATTTACTGGATTGGAAAAAAACATGCATGTGGTAAGAATTGACTTCCACAATGCTTTGAGTTATTCATTATCCCAATAATCAAGCAAAGACAAAAACAATGCCCTTTGAAGCCGAAAATGCTCCACAGTAACAGAACTTACAGGTGGGTAAGTGGTCACCTGATAATGAGTAACACATTCCCACCCTCTCTTTTCATGAGGTGGACCACTCCTTAAGCTAAAAATAAATTCCCGACAATGGATTATAAGTGGAAGAGTCCTGGGAAACTTTCAGGAACCTATTACAGCTGAATGTAATCCTGATGAAGTTTCCATATCTGGGGAGGTGGGGAAGTATGCTAGGTTACATCAGCCTTCTCCAAACTCAAATCCATAATCAGCTTCCACAACTAGGCATAGTCCCAGTGTGTTATCAAGCGAAGTCAAAGTCTCTCAGTCGTGTCCGACTCTTTGCCACCCCATGGACTGTAGCCTGCCAGGCTCCTCTGCCCATGGAATTCTCCAGGCCAGAATACTGGAGTGGGTAGCTGTTCTTTTCTCTAGGGGATCTTCCCAACCCAGGGATTGAACCCAGGTCTCCTGAATTGCAGGCAGACTCTTAACTGTCTGAGCCACCCGGGAAGCCATGTTATCAAGTGATCCATTCAAACTCCTTTTACCACAAGGTCTTCCCACAGCATCTCCTCCCTCAGGGCCAGCAAGAGGTCCTTGGCTGCTGATAACACAAGGAAAACAGAGATAGCATCCAGAGCATTGCCTAGATTTTCAGAAACATGGGAGAATGTTTTAATACAGTGTTTGCATGAGTATTTATACTCTCTTTATGCTCAGGGCAACCTATCCTAGAATGATAGCAGATTTGAAATTCAGATATCTACTATAAATGCCAAGAAATTTTAGGAATCTTATTCAAGGCTTTTCAAAAATTACCAAGTTGAAAGCAAACAACATTCTTGATCATTGCTGTCTTCTATGAGATCACTCATATTTACTGAAGGTACTAACAGAGGTTGATTCAGGCCTTGTGGGGCCTAAAGCTTATTCAATTGGAGAGGCCTCTCCTTAAAAGAAGAATGTAAAGTTGTAATTACAACATTATGTGCAGGGCCTTGGAAGGAAATGAGGAATTCTGAAGCTATGTTACACCACATCAAACTAACTAAACAATTGATAAATAAATTTAAAAGGTGAATGAGTAGATTTAATATTTTGGCAATAAATATGAAGATAAGGTATGCATTTTACATAAACTGTCAAAATCCATTCCTTTTACTAATGATCTGATTTGGAGGGGGGGCACCTTAAAAAGTTCCCCAACACAAACTGACAGTATTATAGAGAAAACATCATTTTTTTTCATAAAAATTGGGTTTCCCTTAGGATACTAGCCTGTTTTCTTATTGTCAGTAACATTATATTTGTATAGAACTATTTCTTGTTGAGTTACTGTATTGTGGTATTCTCTTTCACTGTCAGTCACTAGGTCAAGATACAGGAGCACAGAACACAGGCTTAAATGAGGCAGATCCTTGCTGGTGAATCAGTTTCCATATTGGGATGACGTGCAATGTCATAGGAAGCTTAAGAATGACTACGATGCTTCCTTAACCAGCCCAAACTTAACATTTCCTCCACTCTTTATACATATCTTCCCTTTTCTCACTTGTAGATATGTTTTCCTTCCTTTACTAGATGACTTCATCTTTAAGAAATAAAAACATTCTTTTATATATTTCCCTTCCTGCCTCTGTATACATGTGGTCACTTACAGGCACTTATACATACCAACACTTCCATAACCAGAAACAGGTAACATAGATTTCAGTATCAGTTAACTAGCCTGGATCATAATAAGAATTGGAAAAAAAATAAATAAAAGAAAAGATTATCTAAGACCCAAACTACAGTGTCTTGTGCTAATGCTACAGCAAGAACAAAGGCTTCATCAAATCCCATTGTTAATCAGGTAGCCAAGAAGTGAAGTGTTTTATACATCTATACTACAGATTTCCACCTAGATAAATCTCTATCTTTAAAAATAATCCTTAAAGAGACCTTCCCTTCTCACTGTCAGAAAAATATAATCACAGCCTACTGTCTGTGCAATTCCACTTTCCATCTCTGCTATGTGCGTTTAAGACTTGGTAAGATACAGCTACTGTCAAGTTTCAGAACAGTTTCTTGTCTAATCTTCCTACTTCTCCAGATCTTTGATACAGAACCTGTTAGAATGTATTGCTTATTTTTCCAGTTCCTATGTTTATCTCACTTCCACTCTTACCATCTGCTGCACTGCATTTCCTTCAGAAAAGTGAAAAGTTTTCACAGTGGCCTGAGCTTTCCCTGCAAACAATGCTCTCTTCTCCTCTTCCTTCCTTCCTTTCTCCGCTTTTTATTTGGCCTTATTTTATGTTAAGGTCAAACTGTTTTAAAGAGTTCACTTTGCAAAGATTTTTACAGGGCTGAAATTCCTATTCAAATAGTTTTGATAGATTTGTAAACATTATTGCTATTTATTACTGACTTCTGCCCAAGCACACACATTTTGGGTTGTGCCCAGTCTTTTGAATTACTTGAAAACAACTTCACAAGAAACAAACAATGAGAAATGGTGGCTTATTTCATGCCACCAAATCAGAGTAACAATCATCCAGTTAATATAATGAGTCTAAAGAGCTTTCAATATAGCCCTCTCATTTTCCTGAAATGCCACTCTACTTACTGCAAATTGGTTTATATGGACAGAGTCTTTAAGGGAGGACCAAAAGAATAGAAATCTTTGAAACACTCCCCTGAAGTATTTATTTACCGTTTTTAAGTTTCTTGTATTTACATATGCCCTTATCTTGACTGACACATCATGTCTAATAAGTATTAAAAATACCTTGAAAAAGTGAGTTTAACGCTTCACATGTCCAGGCTTCGTCTGATGTGCTCATCTCCTTCTATAAGGATCATATAATGATGGACATCAGAAAACAAAATTAGCTCTCTATCTTTATAACTACCATCACTAGGTTTGAACCTGGTATTAACCTTTGGTAATTGTGTGACTTTGGCCAAGTTACTGAAGCTTTGGAAGTTGCAGGTAAAAACAACATCCACCCTGCAGGACAGTAAGTTGATTAGAAACGATATATATACAGCAGGACTCCTGACTTTCAGGAGCAGTCACCAAATGGAAGGTGTAATTACCATTATTATAATTATTATAATTGGTGTGTAGACTCAGTGCCAATCTCTGGAATCTCATTGAACTACTGAAAGACGCTGAAACAGCAATCTGCATTCGTTATCAGTATTTGCTTCACTGGTATAACACATTCACTTATTTTTACTTGACCTTTTAAGAACAACAAAAAAAGTGACTGACTATATTACTATAATTAAATTCATCATACGGCAGCTTTCCACATTCTACGTTTAGCACTACCAGAGGTAAAGATTATCCCATCAGGCAATGGAAGGGCAAATGCTTTAATACTGCCTGTTGCTTCTCAAATGATAATCAAAACATTGTGAGAAATTTTACATACTAACAAGAAACTATGAATTTAATATTAGAAGATTAAAAGCTCTGAAACTCTTCCTTGATTTAAACCTAAAAAATGCTAGGGCAGAGAACCAAGAAAAATGTTTTTAAATCATTTATGATGTTTAGCAATAGAAAGCAGAAAAGACATGGCTACTTCCAAGAGATCAGTTTCTCTACAATGATAACATTTTATCTCAAATTATTATGGGACCAACAGTAGGATTCAAGGTTGTCAACCATGTTAATTCCATATGATTAAAATAAATTAGCTTCTCAGGCTTCCCTAATTCTATTCGTACTTGTAATTTTCTTTGAATAGAAAAATAAATCGAGTTAGTAGATGTAAATGATTGGCACACTAGTGCATATCTGCATGCATTGTTTTGTATATTTTTTTTAATTTGAGCAAAATAAAATTGAAAAATACTTTTTAAATTTAGAATAACTGTTTATATAATTACTACTTGAACAAATCTACTTCCTTTAAGAAACACTGGCTCTTTATTCTACCCAGAATATCACTGAGAAAATACAGCAATAAAAGAGCTTAAAATATACAGTTTTCCTTAATAGTATTCAGCTAAAATCAGTGATTAATATCTAGAAAAAAGGAAAAAGTCAATCAATAATTCAGATGTCTTCTACTATACAGATGCCTAGTTTTACATATATAAAATAATAGATTAAATAAATTCTTTCTTTTCTCCTGGGTTTCAACATTGTAGGGAAAACAACAAACGTATACTAAGTTTTATAGTCTTTCACTTGCAGAAGAAACAAAATCAAAAAGGCAACATCTCTAAATGATTAAATATGGTTTTATATTGATCTCAGTTTTTATTATTAACAATAATGATGTTGATATAAAATAAAGATATAAACAAAACAGGCATATATCTATCTCTTAATATCTTATATAGTCAGGTAGAAGCAGAATAAAATATGCTATATTACAACATGAAATTGTTTCATAAATTATAATTATGTAATTATATATTTATCAAGTTTTACTATATCTAAAAAATGCCTTTAGTAGATTGCACAATGGAGATCTGTTAATGGTTTGCTTACAGAAAAAACAATGAATTTAGTTTATCACGTGCAAAAACATAGCACATATTATCATACAAAATTCATATAAATGATATCATCATGACTCATTCAATATTGTGTAAAATCAATCATGTTAATTTTGTTGAAATTTTCATAATGATATATCTGGCATCAAAGATGAGGTAAACAGAAAGTTTGATTTGATTCTTACAAATAAAATACTAAGCCTTGAACAAAATTTGAACACCCTCTGGTTCCCCAAAAATGACAAAATGCTAACTCCCCTGAAAGCACAAATTGCCTTCAAATGTTCCTTCATTTTTTTTCCAATAATTGTGGCTTAAGGAAAAAATCAAACTGATTCCAAATAAAAAATATGTTTCGGGATTTTAATATGGCCAGAAGAGTGATACCACAATGTCATAAGGTATTTCTTCCTTTTTCCAATCTTATGAGATAAAAATACAAGTAGGACACTATGATAGCCTCTATTTCTATACTCTAAAAAAAAATTACTTTCCATTTTGCATTGTTGGATGAGTTATGCAAGAAAAATTTAATGATTTTAAAATAAATTTTTTAAAAAGGAGTACTAGATCCAGAAAAACAGAGGGTTTGCCAAGGAACAATAATGTCATGTGGAGGGAGGGGGAAGTAGAGGAGAAGGGAAAGGAGGTCTGTGCCAAGCAAAGCTGGGGGCTGTTCAATCAGCTCTATCAGGGCTCCATCAGTGTCTCCACTCCAGCCAAATCCAGAGAAAACAAGGAGTCAAAGATTCAGGTCAATAAGCTTATAGGCGATTTGCACAAACAGCTCCTCCAGCAAGGTAAAAAACAAAGTCATATTGGCTTTTCTTTTTTATTCCTTCTCTTTGAACTCCCTGGTCCAAACACACCCTGGAAATGTCAATGTTATATGCAAGAATTTAAAAAGCTCAGCTTCTTAATCCCGTTAAGAAAAAAGGAACAAAGTTGCCTGTAAAGATCTCCTTCCTGACTGAACTCAAAGTGATTATGGAAGAGCTGCCTTTTGCAGATTCCGATTCCAGTTGCCCAAGCATCAGAGGAGGCAAAAACATGTCATTAAAGGCACAAATGAGGAAGAAAGAAACCAAACTGACTGAAAAGCATTTATGAACTGTATGTAAACAGACTTTCTGAACTAAAATAATAACAGAATGAAAAGTAAAAAAGAAAACAGGACACAAAATAGCATGAATGTTTGACACTGAATCAAGTGAAAAACAAGCAATTACTACTCCCCTAACCAAATCTTTATGAAACTGCGCTTTTGCTCTTCTTCTAGTGTTAAGAATCTAAGATAACATTTTTGTTGCTTTACCTTGACATGGGGGGTGAGGGATGACAAATGCCAATAATCCAGGCTTTACCTGATCACAGTCCAAAGAGAAATATGGCTTTTCCTCCGTTCTTAAATTTTGAACAAAGCTACAAAATGACACAAACCATGGAAAGAAAGGCAAGAGTTGGGGGAAAGGAACATCCCCATGAGTCTGGAAACATTGGCAGAAATAGTTAAGTACAGTGATGAAATTATTCTGATTTTCATGCCTCCTGCTCTATCTTTCTGAGTCAAGGATGTGAAAATTTATAGAGAACATATACTCAGCTCTGGTGTTGTTGTGGAAGGGAGCAAAGAGACTCATTAGCCTCAAACATCCCTAAACTGTTCTTCCGGAAACTGCATTAATGAGCTACAGATGGAGTCTCATCAAGACTGTTGCTAAAGGGATGGTTCCAGTTGGAGTTATCTGTATTTCCTGATAGCTTCCCCGGTTTTCTTGCTTCCATTTCCTGCTTTCACTTGTACTCTCTGCAGCCCTTCCTTCTCTAGGTAGAGAGAAGTCATCATCATGGCTTTCTCTCAGTTATACTCCAGCTCTCCTCTGCGGCTTACCCAAGCCTTCCACAGCAATAAGAATCCCAGAGACTCCTAGGATGTCAATTCCACAGGTATGGCCACACTTCTCCTGTATCCCCCGGCTCTCTGCTGTCCTCCTCTGGCTTCCTGCAACACTAGCCTCACGGGTACAGTCAACTTGATCCTGGAGTACCAGAGCTCACTCCCTTCCCTCAGGTCTCCACTCAAAGTTCACCTATCCTACCATCACTCTGTATAAGGCGGTGTGCAGCACACACTACACACACACACACACCCACACACACACACACACCCACAATGGCATTTTCTCATCCCCACCTGTGCTGCTTTTCTTCATGATGTTCAGCATCACCCATTATATTATACACTGTGAATTTGATTGTTGTCTGTCTCTCAAGAGCGGGGATGGACTTTTGTCTATTGTTGCATCCCCAGAACCCAGAAAAGGGTCCAACACATAGCAGATGCCTAACATATAAGTTGAGTTGTATTGAATTCAATCTATGGAACTGAACTGGAAGCTCCTGCCAACCTAATTATCTGTTTATGTTTGTTTTTGCTTTGGTATTAATTACTTCTGGGGCTAGAGCTAAATCCAAGTCTGAGTAACTCGGGCTTTATTCTATTTTCACATTTTGCTATTCTAAAGCTTTTTAAATATAGAAGGACAACCTTTACTTTCTGCACATTACCTGGGTCAAATGTTTTGGAATGTGGTGAGAATGCCCATTGTTACACTGTATCTGTTTTCTTATTTTACGGATTTCCATTATGCTCCCTTTTTTCAACCCTAATTCTTCCAGATTGAAGAGCTCCAACATTAATTCATCTCTTCAAGTAAAACACTGCACCCAGTGACCTCTCTGATCATTCTCTGTATCTAGATAGTAGGACTATAAGAAAGGCTTGCTTTTCTTTCAAAATCAACTTTAATGACATTATTTTTCCCTTTCAGACTTTGTTCAGAGATGATGTCATCAGAGACCAGTTTGTTAACTTGGTTAACTTTTTCAGAAAATCACTATTGATAATTCAAAGTTCACGAATACATAGTTTCTTCAGAGGTTTGTGGTTGTTTGCTTGCTTGCTTGTTGACAGCATCATTTTCTAACAGCCTAATCATAGTGGCCTGGCAATTTTCTGCCTGTTCACATACCATGTGACATCCTCCTGGAATGTATCCCAAGACAGGTTTATCTACTTTAGTCATTAACAAACTGAATAGTTCAGTGAGGAAACCATCTTCCAAATAATTAATAATAGTAAGCCAGTTTTAGAGCTGCTTTAATATCACCTCAATTATAAATCTTACTGTCTCTGAGTTGATCCAAGAATTGCTAATATATATGAGTCCCCACCTGCCAGCAGTGACATAACGAAAAGCTCCCCATGTTGCTTTCCAGACCACCTATATTTCCATTTATACTAGTTTGCTTAGCTCTAAAGCAACACTGAGGTTCTTCCATGTTTATTCTATAAGCCAGAACAAAGGCAGAAAAAAAGGCACTGAAGCAAAGACTTCAGTGCCACAGGAAATGTGCAGCACTTATGGACCCAGCCTTGATGTCTTCGTCATCTGTAAATTCAAGGAAATAATTCTTGCTTGTTTCCTTCCTCTCTGAGATACGGTAAGGCAAGATGCCAAAGGATCTAAACTCACTGCACCAAAGAGGATGATGCACACTGAAAGCAGTGCTTTACACTTTGCTAAATTTCTTAAAATCTAAAAGGATCAAAGCAACTTTGAAATAGCATCTTTTTATAAACATAGTTCATTTGATTCATTTCAAAGATGAAAAACAAAAACATGAAACATGCAACCAACCCAAAGTAAAAAGTGAAAAAGGAATCAATAGACTATAACAAGGTTTTATTAAAGTGATCTTTTCCATTTTAATTGTAAATATTTAGGCTTTAGATTCATGTGATTAAAAATTCTACACATTTAAAAATGACAAAAGTCTGACCAACTTGCTTTACATTTCTGTGGAATATTACATTATAAGAGTGATTTCGATCACATTTAATCACATTTTATAACTAGGAACTTTATTAACATTAATAGATACTTTGAGACTTGTAAAAAAAAAAGAGTCTTCCCTTTGACAACAAGAGAATAGATAATATTCGTGTGGAACAGAGGAAAATGCCACAATAATAAGTAAATAACTATTCTAAACACTGAAAACATCCTACATAATGTAGAGGTTCAATTTCAAAATGAAACAGCAACTTTTACCCATGATAAGCTATGTCTCCAGAAAGTCGAAATTTTTCTTCTTTTCTAAAAAAGAAAAGTTACAATACAATAGATTGCTTTTATACAAAAGACAGTTGCTAAAATATAAATGAAGATATATTGTAACTATATGAATATCTCAGTAGTCTTCTCTGACAATGTGTCAAAATACCTTGTTTGGAAAACAAGATACTCCAGCCATGTTTTTGTGATCTTAGTTTTTAAATTCCTATCCTATTTGATAAGAGTATCTCTGGAACCCAGTGAAGCAACTACATCATTGTCAGATTGTGATTTTGACTAGATTTTTAGACAAACAAACTTTCAAAATAACCCAATTCATTTTCTTACACATATTTACAATGTTTAAGTTGTCACAAATCATTTAGAATATATGCAAAAGTATGTTTCATCCATGATCCCAACTTAAAAATAGTTTTCATCAGAATAACAATTCTCACATGCTTCTTCAACCCTGACACTGGCATCATTAACCATTTAAATACATATACTCTTTTAAACCTATCTGTCTTCTTCCCTGCAACAGGCAAGAAAACATAATTATGTGTCACTGAGACTAATTTGTACATTTCTGCAGAAAGATTAGATTCTAATTTTCCAGAGAGAAAATTTTTTCTTCCTATTACAGTTAATCAACTTAAATGAAAAATGAATGGAATCCCTGTATGACCTCAAGGGGATGCAATTCATATCAAAGAGTTGTCTCTCTTTCACACCAGTTCTTCCTGCTTCAGTGGGAATTCCCTGGTCTCACAACTTATGAGAGTAAAATAATGAAATTCTTTTCCTATTAAATAAAGCGACAGTGGTTTGAAATAGTAGAGTAGTATTTATCCTAAAAAATATTATGTCAAAATTAGAATTCTATTCCCACCTAGCATTATTATCTAGCTTCAAATTAAACAGAGATTTATTTGTATAATATATATTAATTATATATTTTTAATATATTACCTATGCGTGCATGTGTGTGCTGCTGCTGCTGCTACATCGCTTCAGTCGTGTCCGATTCTGTGCGACCCCATAGACGGCAGCCCACCAGGCTCCCCCGTCCCTGGGATTCTCCAGGCAAGAACACTGGAGTGGGTTGCCATTTCCTTCTCCAATGCATGAAAGTGAAAAGTGAAAGTGAAGTCTCTCAGTCGTGTCCAACTCTTCGCGACCCCATGGACTGCAGCCTACCAGGCTCCTCCGTCCATGGGATTTTCCAGGCAAGAGTACTGGAGTGGGGTGCCATTGCCTTCTCCAATGTGTGTGCTAGGTCATTTCAATCATGTCTGACTCTTTGTGACCTTTGGACTGTAACCCATCAAGCTCCTCTGTCCATGGGGATTCTCCAGGCAAGAAGACTGGAGTGGGTTGACATGTCCTCCTCCAGGGAATCTTGGAAACCCAGGGATCAAACCTGCATCTCTTTTGTCTCCTGCATTGTAGGCAGTTTCTTTACCACTAGCACCACCTGGGAAGCTCCATGTTACCTACATTATATATTAAATGTTACTTTGATATATTTTTCAACTTTCCAATTATTTATCAAACAGTTAATAATGTTTATTAAACAATGTTCTTAATAATTGTAATTCAGTTTTGTTTCATTTTTTTTTTTTAGTCCCTCAAGGCCTGTCATTATTTTTCATTGAGTTAAGACTCTGTTTAGTATAGATGGAAGTTATTATTCTGAGACTATAATTATGTAATCCTATAATAAGCATCTGCTATAAGTCCATTTAGGACTTCCCTTGTGGCTCAGGCGGTAAAGCATCTGCCTGCAATGCAGGAGACCCGGGTTCGACCCCTGGGTCAGAAGATCCCCTGGAGAAGGAAATGGCAACCCACTCCAGTACTCTTGCCTGGAAAATTCCAAAGAGGAGCCTGGTAGGCTACAGTCCATGAGACTGCAAGAGTTGGACACGACTGAGCGACTTCACTTTCATTTTCACTATAAGTCCATTTCTTCCAAGAAACTACTAACTTAAAATTTGAAGTTTTATTAGGTGGACCAAATAAGTTCATTCGGGTTTTCTATAACATCTTACAGAAAAACCTGAACAAACTTCTTTTGCCAACCCAATATAATCTTTCATTAAACACAGGCCATCACCAATGATTATTACCAAATGTAAACAACATCTAATAATTATTATTACTGCTCTCCCTGGATTAATAAATTGACAAAATTCTTGAGTCCATGCACTAAGTCTTTTAAGGACAAGAGTAAGAAGAATAAATGATACTTAATAGCTATTGGTTCCTTCCTTTATTGCAGTCCTGCAATGTAAGGTAGGTTCTCTACAGTGCACAAAAGAGTGTATTTCCTGATAAAGATGGAAAATGGGATGCCTTCAAATATATTTAAAAACTCTTCCTCTCCATATAGCTCTACTATGTATTGTTGTGGTTATGCAGCATCAAGAAATGGTTCCAATAGGGAAAATATTAATTTAGCCTGAAATCTAAGTGAATACTAAAAAAGAAGGTCTATTCTGTCCCTACCATTCTTGTTTTCAACCAAAAGTCTCTGATGTGGGGGCCAAGGACTAGGTTACAAAGTCATCTTGAGGTATCCAGGAGTTAATGGTCAAAGAGGTTTTCTGAACTTCTATAAACATGTATCAAATATAAAAAGTTGGCTGCTGAGACATGTATATTAGCAGTCTGGGGGGATGATATATCAGCATTCTTGATTTCAGACTATCAATTCTGATCATCAAATTCACACAAACATGTAAAAACTCACTTTCCATAATTTCTCTATCTGCCTAAAACAAAAAAAATATTGCCTACAAGAAATATAAACAGACATACAGAGATAGACACACACTCTCAGTCATGCCCTATGGGAAACAACCATGGTAAAATCAATAAAAGTAGCTATTCTAAAACCAAAGAAGTAACCTGAACACTTGTGAAATCATACATTGGTGCAGGAGGTAACAGAAGATCCACCTCACTTGCAGATGCCAAACAATCAATTGAAAAATTAAAAACAATCATAAGAACCCTTAAACTCAGTTTTGGAAAAGCAAGTTAAATAATGAGTATACACGACCAATGAGGACATAGTTACTGGCAGGGCCACTTGGCTCCAAGTCAAGATAGGTTGGAAATAGGTTGAGATACAGTGCCTCAGGTTTTTCCTGTTATATTGATAGTGTATCAAAAGAATATTTAGAAGAGAGAAAGAGTGTGTATTTTCTTATTTGTCAATATCTAAAAAGAGTACCATCCTCAATGTTGAAAGTCAATGTCAAACACTTAAGGCATTCAGTGTTCAAAAGGAGTGAGCTCAAACCTTGTATAGGGACTCTGGCCCATTCCCTGCTTACCCTCAATGATGAATTCAGTGCCTTGTAAACAACTGATGTTCAATAATATTTGTGGAAGGGATAAATGATGAACAGTAAATATATTGTAGTCAACTGTCCAAGCAACATGAAAATATTCAGTCAACTGGCCAATCAATATGAAACTATGTGTTTAAATACACAATATGACTTATGAGTTATAAAATTTCTTTTATCTTTCAAAATAATATTGCATTTTAAAAATCCTGTACACATTTTCAGACTGTTGACTTAAATATTAGCACCCCGAAAACTCTTCCTCCAGTATATCAGTGCAGTTTTCAACTACACAAAATCATCTGAGTAAATGGACTCATATATCATGCCCAGCCATTAATGATTACCTTTGTTGCAAAAGTATTCCACCTCTTCACAACTCAGATTTTCAGGCCCAAATTCTGTGGAAAAGCTTTCCTCCAGTGGAAAGTCCCCCTTTGAGATAATGTCTGTTTCCTCTGATGGACATTCTTCTTCTTCCTCTTCAATGGCATCTTCTAGCGGCCCTTGAAAAAGAAGAGGGACACTGTACCGAAAACATCCAAAGAAGTGTGTGAAATAAAATCCTTAAACAGGGTCTTTTTGATTAAGGTAGTGAAGGAGGATAAGGTATTCTATGAAAGGACAAGTAGTACCAAGGGCACCCAGACAAGATAATGCCACATCTGCGTCAACAAGTATACTGAGCAATGTAACAAGTGGAAAGAAACCTGTTCCTGAAATTACTAAATAGAAAGCAACCTCCATCTCCCATCCTTCCCCACCTCCAACTTGAAGCCCAAAGCTTATTCTTTTATTCTCTCCTGAAGAGCAAAACTGTGCACTTTATGTTCATTTGTTAGAATTAACTGCCTGGGTAAAGAGTACAAGTCTCTTTTACACTGTTGTACAATTTTACCTGAGATTTTAATAAAGATTTAAAGTAATTGAATGCATTTTAATTGAACTGAGATTTTAATAAAGTCAATACTTTTAAAAATCCATCTTAAGAGTGGATTCTGAGAAAAGATTTCATTATATGTGTTTGAAGCTTGAAGAAAAAATTACATATTTCTCTCCCTGATGAAAGCATAACCCTATTCATAATTAATTGAATTTTTTCTGAAATGAAAAGTAGTTTTCTAATGAAAAAAATGTAATTTGTATTTATGTGATACTTTTTCTGTAATAAAAATACAACTTCCTTAGAGTGAATGAGAGCCAGGTGCATTACATTAATGGACCTATTTTATTGAAAGGAAAGGGTGGGCTGTAGTTGTTGAGATGGATCTGAAGTGGATGACATGGAAATACCACATGGCCGATTGTGAATTTCTGACTGCCCAGAAGAAAGTATCCGACTCATTTTACTAAGTGGAAGCCTGCATTTGCTCCTAAAGAAGCACTGTGGCATTTCATCCAAAGAACACAATTATGGTAATTTGTACTAATTGTCACTCATGTCAGCAGTCTCATCAGACAGGCTAAATACTTAAAAGGCTTAGGCAGTCTCTTTCTCTTACTTCTTGGAAATGTGGATTTAAATTTAAGGTACATTCAAGCCAAAAAAAAATTATTACAGAGTTTCTTTGTCCTTTCTAAAATTTATTTTTTATTCTTTTCTCCAAAATAACAAATGTTAAGGAAGAAAGGATGCACTAATTCCAAACACTCTAGTAATGTGCTTTTTCTTTTTTAATTCTAGGTGGAGAGTTAAAAAAAAACCATGTGTGCTCAGTTGCATTCAAAAGCCATGGATCTCATATTAGTTTTTATCTCTTGTTCATTATTTCAAGTAATATATAATCTTTCACCTTTTAACAATTATGTCAAGTACTACGACATGCAAGGAATATATAAAATAGTAATAAGGTAAAATATTACAATCACTAAAACAGTTATTTGAATAATTTTAATTATTAACTGCAAGTCTAACAAGGAATAAAATAGAATATTTTCCATGTT
Organism: Bubalus kerabau; assembly: GCF_029407905.1. NCBI lineage: Eukaryota > Metazoa > Chordata > Mammalia > Artiodactyla > Bovidae > Bubalus > Bubalus kerabau. Next base: position 61,491,872 of record NC_073637.1, read on the forward strand.
TTTATTTTTTCAAGATACTTAGTTTTAATAACAAGTTTGGTCAAAACAAGACACCTAAACCGTCTCACTTTTGTATCTCATATAGGACTTTCAAAGTACTTTCTTATGTGATCTTTAAAATAACCCGGTGAGGTAGGTATGGAAATTATTATTCTTTCTTTTGGTAAATCTGGAAAATAAAGGTCAGGAGGTTAGTTAACCAGAATAAGGCTACAAGTTAATATGTGAAAAAGTTGACATGAAAACTCTATTTTATTTTAAAATGCCTTTTATACCACACTACTATGCAAACCATTCTTTTGTAGTTATAAATGCATTCTTTCATAAGTAAAACTATAAAACAGGTTACTCGTAAACACAGAATCCTACAGAAATTGCTCATGCTACTAACATGACTTTATTTTTAGGTGTTTAAAGATCTAGTCTTAAAATTGAGAAACCTCTTACTGCTCTTCTCAGATTATCAAAAATCAACCAAAATTTAAACCCTCCCAGCAAAAATAACCAGGAAATTCTTTTTTACAGACATTACCAAAAATAAAATAATTGATTATGAATATTTAATTATTTGCATAATTTATATCCTTACCAAGTCAATCTATAAAGGAAACTGCCTTAATATCAGTTTATATCATGTAACAGACAAGACAATCTAGACTTCTTTTGGAATATATACTCTTGGGTTTGGTTAACAAAAAATAAATCTCTAATTGTAAAATAAATATTTTAAATAATTCATATAAATTTTACTGAATGTCTTTTTTACTTGTGTATGCTCTTCAATTCCAAAAGCCTATATATTATAAAGAAAGTGCATGCACATTACTAGAATAAAATTAATAGTAAAATACTTTGTTTTTTAAAAATAAAATGTGATCAGACTTTCTAACATTCGTAAAAGAGTCTTTATTGAAGATAATATGTACTTGAACAATTACTTAAAATCGTCCAGGACTTAACAATTTGGTTCCAATAGTATACATTAAATTAAAATTTAATCACTTTATTAAAAATTAAATGGAAACTCTCATGTGAAATTTTGAAAGAAACCCACAAAACATTGATATAGGCTCAATAAGTGTCTAACCAAGCCATTCATATATATACACATATGTCAAAAAGGCTTCCACATCATATATAACTTTTATTTATCAAAGATTATGGTAAGATCTTAATTGAAAGTATAATGTTGTATATTCCAAGGGCTGTTTTATGTTGGCTATCTATTTGCAATTCAAAGCATGTAACTGAAAAGAAACACTTATTATCAAAAACAAATTATAAAAATCCAAATGAAAGGTAAAAGAAATTTCTGAGTTCACTGCTCAAAATACATGAGACCTCACTGTCAATATTTATAACAGGTTAAAAAAAGGTGATTTAGTAACCAGTGTGTATTTTGCCCAAAGCACGTGTCAGATTGATATAATTTATTGTACTTTAAAATGTGAAATTACTAACCATTTCTTTAGCTATGCTATCAAATCAGGCTCTGGCAAAAAGGTTTCTCTTAAAATGCATAGTATTTATGGTTTAAGATTAGATCTCACCCTACTCTCTATATTGCAAACCCTACGGATAATCGGTGGCTATAAACTAACATTTTAAGAGGGTAAGAGACACTTGAAGCACAATTAATAGCACCAATGAAGGAGGGAATGAAGGAACCTCCTGTGTATGGATTAGTGGGCACAGAAGTCCACTTCAGAAAAATTACCACACAGAATTTGACACAAATAATAATATCTACTTAGAAAAGGCTTACGACTGAGCTCTCTGTGCCCTCATGGAGAAAATTACTTCTGATTGAGGCCACTTGGCAGGCAAGTGAAAGGAAATCTGAATTTCAACTCTTCAATTGCCTCTGATTTACAGATATTCAAACACACTCCAGAATGAACAGTCTTAATGTTTATAAATATAAATATTTATCTGATTTTCCAAATGCGAACAATTAGCTGTACATCCTAAAGTTATGAATACAACAATGCTGGATGTCTGGCCCACAATGGTGTTAATCATCTCTCAGAATGAAGAGGTATCTTTTCATTTTTGTATTGGATTAATAATAGAGATTACCAGAAGATTCTGGTGGATGTAAAGAAATACTTCCATTTTCAGAAAGGGAGATAACTGGTACCTAGGAACCACCTGAATAGACCACTACTTCTACTACTTCTGCCCTCTAGAGATAAAGCTGAAGCTGAGAAGGGTGGTGCAGAGTCACAACACATGACAATACCCAGGACCTTCCCAAAGTGCGGGAAAGCTTTATTTGTGTGTGTTAGTCACTCAGTTGTGTCTGACTCTTTGCGAACCCATGGACTATGGTCTGCCAGGCTCCTCTGTCCATGGGATTCTCCAGGCAAGAATACTGGAGTGGGTAGCCATTCCCTTCTGCAGGGGGTTCATCCTGATGGAGGGACTGAACCCGAGTCTCTTGCCTTGAAGGCAGATTCTTTACCATCTGAGCAATCAGGGAGGCCTGCTGGTATTTGCTAAGGTTTTATTCACCGAGCACCAACAGATATGTCGCAAAAGTTGAGCCTATGTGTGGAAGAAACTTTTCATGTGGTGGTTGTTTCAGTGATTTGGAATTGGCAAAGAACAATGGGGGCATTCAAGGTTAAGTAGTCCTATCCTATATAAAGGTAGTATAATCGCTGAATGAAATGAATGTCAAGAACTAGATTTATTTAGTTAAGAAGCATTTTGAGGAGTACTTTTCCCTGGACAAATGAATTCATGAGAAAATTATTACTATGATTTCAGGTGGTTAAAGAAATCCCTGAAGCCCATCCAAAGCCACTGGAGTAAAAGCTAGATGACAAAAAAAAAGGCAAACAAGCAAAAACTCTAGGGAAAAATATAGGAGATATATAAGAATTTAGAGGACATAGGATTAAAATAAGCAATACAAGGAGGAAATGCAAAAAATGATAAAGACCAACATCATAAATATTAAATCAAATAAACATGTCTTTCAACATATATTATCTTGATAAAAAATTTCCTACTCTGGCAGCCTACTATAAACTAGACTGATCCTTACATAAATGTCAGATTGTCTTTGTTCATATAAATTCAAAGCACTTCAGAATGAGGCACCCAAGAAAGAAATTAAATTCTACAGAAATTAATATACATTGTCAATTATGATGAAGAGAAATGCCAAATTCTATATTCTGATACAATGTCCCCCAGAATGGTGTCTTTCTCTTAAGTACTCGCTGGACTTAATTTATTATAAATTATTTTAGTTAGGTTTTGTATATGTTTTGATTAAAACAAGACACTTTGCCATAATGGAACTATAGAGAGCATTCAGTCTCCTCTCCATGCATTAATATTCTAAGCATTCTAGAGGCTGCACAAGACTAGCCACCTAGCAAAATGAGACTGTTTCAGAATACTGGGCAGCCTTGATTACAACCGACAGGTGGGAAGAAAGTCGAATTAAAATATTATCATTCCCAATAATTACAATAATCCATCCCAGTGTGCTCAGAAATTCTGCTAGGTGAGTTTCCTCTAAAACACACAAGTATTTCCAAACCTTTTTATTCTGTGTTTTTAAATGTATGCCATTTCAGGTCATTTTTACATCTGTTAGTATCATTAAAACTTCCATCAAAAATTTGTTACATAATTTTACATACAGGACACATGCAGAACAAAGAACACGTAATGAAATAAATTTCTTAAAATCTTAATGAACAAATGAAAATGAAAATGGTATACTGTCTCCAAGTTGCCATCTCCTGTTTTGTGCTTCTTTAAAGCTGTTTGCAAAAGAATCACTCACACAAAGGAGTAAGAAGGTACATAAAACCTACTATAGATAAAACAATAGATATCTTTAAATCTGACAATTCAAACAATAATATATATCATTCTTTAAAATTACTTAATAATTAGCCCACGTGTTCATGTAATTCAATCTTTCAAAAAGTGAATATTACAATATAAGCTAGGGATAAGAAAGTCAAATTAAAGGGATAGGCAAATTATGGTTTACATTTAACACATAATATACAAATATGTCAAAACTCTATACAGGTATGCTGTATGTTAGTTAATAGGTAAGGGGAATTAATATAACCTTTCCATTCTAAACTTATGTTACATTCTCTACATGTGATAGAAATGTGGCAGTGGACTAATATTAATATTACCGAAGGTCATTACCGAATCCTCTGTATTCTAGTCTCATATCTCTTCGTTAATCTCAGGATGATATTCATAAAACACAAAATATAAAATCCTTCTAATAGGAAAGACTGTTAGTTTAATACATTCTGTACAATATGGCTTGTTTGTTCAGTTAGAAATGAAAAGTAAAAATGCAACTCTAAAAAGCAGAAATCCACAAAAATGCACCCCTCCCCATCTCATTATGGAGTAGGAACATGTCTATCTTTAGAGTACTAATATCTTTTGACTGTATCTGGGGCATTTTTTGTGGCTCTCAGTAGTTCCTCTCAGAGTTTTCAGCTGCTACACTGAGATTCCTTAGAATCATCATTACCCTGTAGGCACACCTCAAAATGCTACTCACCTGGTTCCTATTACATTTGTCTCGTGCATATCCCACAGAGTCATTTAATGAGAAGGGGCAGGGAAAAGGGATGCTCTTTGGACAGTGCAAATCCATACTAACTCATGTAATTGAGCTTAACAGCAAGAATAAAACCTTATTTCTGTAGTTTAAAAAAACAGCATTTTAAACGAGCAAGTTCTTCCTGCAGTCACTCACTTTTAACAATAGTTGCATCAGGGGATCTAGTAGGAAGGAAACATTTTTATTAATTTTTCTCTTATCTGCCAAAAGAATGTTGATTTTTTCATTTGCGTTTGTTGCCTGCAGGTAGCAGACCACAGAATTATATAGTAGAAATTCTTCTTTTTGATTAATTTCTTTCCATGTGTTAGGTTATTTCTTATATATAATTGATTTTGGGCTTTGCTCATAGCTGTACATCTTTTTTATATCTGTACCAACTGCTGTCCTTCAATCTAGAAAGTTGAAGGAAATTACCTGAATTTGTTAAGTTTATTAAAAATGAGATCTGTGAATATTTAAATTGAGTTTTGAAATGTTAATGCAAAAAAAGATATTAGAGAATTTTTAATGGTGGGTTCAATTTGACCATATTCCATTGTAAAAAGAAGAGAAGAGGGTCAGGTTTTATTCAAATTGTTTCTTTAGGGGAAAAAATGAACTCTTTGATTTTTATAAAAATACAATAATATTCTTTGCTACAAGGTCCTTGGCCATTTTTATTAGATAGCAGTATTAACACTTCTTATATGTAAATCTGAGAACACTTTAAATTCTTTAATTTTTTCCCCTGAAATGCTCTGTTTTTGGAACCTTCAAATTAAGTCAATGATACTAACAAGAAAATACTTTTGCTTACAACATATGCAAACCTAGCAAGCAGCAACTAATCGCACAGAGCAGATTAAACACTGACATCACAGGAAAAACAAAGTCAGATGAGAAAATCCAGATAAATTTAAACTAGAATCTCTAATGACCAATTTACTCTCAGGCAGTAACTCAGGCATTGAAAAAAGTCAGTTCATTAATAAGTGCCTTGTGCATTGACCCAGGAAGTCAGTGACAGAGCTGGCACTGAAATTCACATATTTTGTAATCAGGCCTCTCAGTCCAGAGCCCCGCAAAGCTTTCTGAAGATGGTAACTCTATCGTAAAGAAATGCAAAAGTATATTCATTACTAAAAGTATGTATTTCTATATGATTTATTTCAATAATATAAAGCCCTTAGTCGGTAATAACTAAAAATAGATGAAAATCTTATAAATTATTTTGTTATTTTTATGAGACTTTCATGGACTCATGTATTTATTCATTCATTTGTTATTCACTTAACCAGTATTTATTGAGGGTGAAGCACATGGCAGGCACTATATGGCGTACTGAGTTAACAGTAATGTACAAAGTGGATGGTCCCAGCCAGAAAAGAGTGGATAACTGAATGAAGCAGACAAATGTTACACATACAATACATGCGACATTTTTTTAAGATACTCCATTTTAACATGGGGAGGGCAAGAAAGCCTTCTTAGATATCCTAAATTCCAGTTATTTGTGCATTTTCTTATTTCCTCAGATATAATTTTATCTGACCTCCATTTGTAACTGGAAGTAACAAGTATGGTACCTAGCATTTAACCATGGCATTTAATAGTTATTCAAATAAGAAAATTTTAGTTGAATTTAATTGTCATAAAGTTGAAGATCAAATCAAGGAGAGAGAATACTGGGTCTAATTATTACTAATTATATTGTTCAAGGAAGTTTATTCTGCTATCAGTGTGAAATCCATGTCATTTCCTGGTTATTCAAATCAGGTGCCATTCACCCTCAGCCTGCCAAAAGTTTTCTGGGGGATGTGAGATCAGGCAAGCAGAAAATCTTCCACAAAATCAACTCTGCTATCACAACAGATCATCAGGTGTTACCCAGAATATGAATACAGTGTGTTATATTATTCTAAAAGCATTATGAGTATGAAAAAAGTATTTGAATCTGCCCACAGAACCTCTTATACATGATATGTGAGTGATATGTATTAGGTGAATTAATCAGAACTTATAAGTTTATAGACCTGTACAAGAAAAAAAAATGCATCTTCTTTAGAAACTTCAACGCACCATCAAAATGCAGCTAGTGTTCTTATTTGACAAACAAACTTGTGCAAAACTAGAGAATAATATCCTTTATTGTTTTACAAAGCTAAGTTAGTATAACCAAAAGAGATGTTATTTTTTAAAATTATCTTATTTAAACGGAGATACAAAAAACAGGGACAAGGGGAGCCTAGTCTTCTGACTCTAGAATGGATGCATATTTCTTTCTCTTTCTAGAGCAAATCAAAGACAATGCACGTGTTGGTTTTTCAAAAGTCTACAATAACAACAAAAGCATTAGCCAAACAATAGATATTAAACAAAGGATTCTGACGATTAATTTCTTAAACAACTTCATAAGACAAAGATGAATCAATATGGTCCTTAAAAACATTCAGGATGCATTTCTTTGTCTCATAAGCAACGTGTCTGCATCGTGTGAAAACATCCAGCAAGCACATGGCTACATGCAAGAAATTAGAGGAAAATCACTGCAAAGATTTGGGGGAATTTTTTAATTACAAGAAAAATATCAACAAAAATACTTGCATCAGGTTTTGGTCACTGTATATAAAAACTTCTTTTCCTTCTTAACAAAATTATAATCTAACAATCCCCATCTCATCACACAGATCAATTTCCCTCTACTTATTCCTTCAGTTTAATAACATCCTTTCTGACCCTGCTTTATTAAAATGATTCTTTACATGTACAATTCATTATTGATTAAACCTTCTAAAAAACTCACTTTATAAAATAACGGCTCTAAAAATGATGCTTGATTTCACTGGCTAATTACAAACAGTTTGATAGCAAACAGTGGTTCTCTAAATGTCATCCTCAGACCAGCAGCATTGTCATCATCAGACAACTTGATAGAAATTCAAAACTAATTGTCAGACTCCACCCCAGATCTGGCTTCAGAAACTCAGGGTAAGGCCCATCAACCTGTGTTTTAACAAACCCTGTAAGGGATTCCAAGGCACGCTCAAGTTTGAGAACAACTGTAGGAATATAAATGCTAGAAGTCACTGTGCAACAGTACAAATTATATTTTTGTTATCATTTAATAGAAACAGTATAATATTTTGAAATTAACATAGGCTCCATCCTTTGTGTACTACAGCTGATTCTGTGATCAAACTACTTATTACCAGGGCAACTTAGTGCAATCAGACCTGATTAGTGGCAGGTTAGGTTTGCTTATTTAGTGCTGGTTAATGGTTCTCCCAAATAATGCCAGAGAGTCTAGAAAGTGCTTCAATCACATTGTTTCAGACAATTCTGGGATGACATGGAACAGACTGGAGCCACTATTTCAGGCTGATCCCACATGTTACTGCTTCATACACTTTCAGGAGCCCTGAATAATGCAAACAATTGAGCAGCCAGTGAATTTGGCTAAAAAGTTTTTCATGTGTGTCTGGCTATGGTATAGAAAAATATCTTTATACAAATAGGGATTGCATCTCAATTTTTAAAAATTACAGCCTGCTATGTGAGTTATTTGAAAACCAGGAACTTCAAGCAGCATGGCATTCTTCTCATCCTCCTCTTCTGAGGATAGGGCATCTCATGAGATGAAAACGTCCAACCATCAGCAGGCCTATCAATCAGTGGCAATCAGTGTGAAGCAAGAGGTCCCAGCCGGATCACACAGGTTCCTCCACTTATCATCTCTCACTCCAATCCCTTATTATGATCAGGCTGGTGCACAAACCAAGTGTGGTCTCCAGGATTTTATGGAGCAGTACCATGGCCAACCTTCATTGTTAACCAACATATGCGGCTTGCAAACTACATGTCCCAGCACCACCGCCTTGAACAGAATAGTCAACAATAGGAACAAAATAGGCAACTACAGAAATCTGTTCCATTTTCACAAATAGGTGTGGCCTCCTGCTCCTGGAATGCTGCCAATTTGGCCCTCCGTTTGAATTTGACACAGTAAATAATGATGAATATTCTCTCTATGCCTGTACAGTCCTGGACACGTTTTCTGCACAGCGAGAAAAACAATTCCTCACAAAAAACAAAGCACTGTTGTGGATCCTGTGCATTAAGTGGGAATATAAACTTTATAAGAATTTGCCTAATTTCACAAGTGTATGTGTAATGTTCCAAATTTCCATCCTGACAGATCTCCTTCATCTTCGGGGGATGAAAAACAAAACAAAACACAGATCTATAGTTGCAAAACCCTAACAAAGCGATGGGGTGGGTGGCGCTTTGTGAGTGAAGGTGGAAACAAATCAACATGTTCACCACGCTCTAATTGTGCCATGCGCTGGGATACATATCAAAAGGGCAGTTTATAACAAGTGTTCTACACTGTCATTAAACCACTATACAGGTACCTCGATTCAGTGCTTGTGAACATCTCTAGAGGCCCCAGAAAGCACTTCCCCATAAAACATATCTTCAAAAAGACTTTTATTTTATACTAGCACATTAAAAGAGTATCTAAAGACACAGAGGCACTCAATATAGCTATATTTTTAAGAAGAACACTTACTCTCTGGAGAATTAGGAGAGCAGGTAGGGTGCCAGTGATAACAAAGTAGCTTATCCACACTGCTCCAGCAGAGGCAACCTGGAGGAAGCATCTAAGGGCTCTCTTAAAAAGAAACTATCCTCTGCCTTTGGCAACAAAGGCTACAATAGAATAAAAGCAAGCACCTTTACAGGCAGAAGTTACAGGGTAAGCCAAAGGTGGAAAGCTCACATAATTGAACTTTCTGCTGGTGACTCACAGCCCTTCAATATTTGCATCGTAAACCCTGTGCCAGCCTCCAGGAGACACTCTCCCATGCACTTCTGATATAAGTAACTAGAACGCGCACGTACACACACACACACACACACACGGAAAAAAACTGGGCATGGTAGCTTCCTTTCCAATTAAATAGAATTTCACTTTTTCCTTTAAACTGTAAGCATACAAATGAATTTACTAACTATTGAAGGTGGTAAGCTATAAAGTTCTTATTTCAATACTGATTATATAGCCACACTTAATGAAAAACCTAGAAAGATTCTCACCCACAGTGATTCAATCCCAATCACCCTCTCACTCAAGGCAAAGAAATACGCATTCCTTCCCTCCAAAGAGAAAATTCCAGAATACCAGAATTATCAGGACTTACCTAATATTCGATGCATTGGCAATAAATACAGGGGAATTTTCTATCTTAAAGCCACACTCTTGTAAATGACACAAATTCATCTAACTTGAATCATCTAGAAATAAACATCTTCCTGTCTTCAAAAAAGGTTCACCTTAAACAGGTGAATTAGTGCTTTTTTTTTCAGTTTGCTTTTGGTCTATTTTCGTTGTTCTTCTTTGTGGTTATTTTCTATTGGCAATTACAATTTAGAACCAGTACACTGTAAACAGCAATAAACCAAACTATATAGATGACTTTTACATGTCAATAGTCTTTCCCTAGTTCAGACATAATTTTTCAGCCATTTTTAAAAAATCATTCTATCAGCCTCCCACTCTGTTTTTATATACCTAAAATATTTTACTCTTGATGTGGAAAAATATAACCAAGTAAATCTTACCAGAAAAAGAAAGAAATCAAATCACAGAATGGATGCCATTCACTATTAACTACAGCATTCAATCTGATCCTGCTTCCTCCCACTCTATGCTTTCTGAGAACACAAAGAAGTATGTACCTGTCACCCAGCACCATCCACCACACACCAGCTTTCCCATTCCAGCCTTCTATCTTGGATCAGGCTAACCCATGGCTCAAATATTAAATAAGTATAGGAAACCATTGGTGGAAACATACCCTGATGCCCTTTGCATCCTCAGAGGGAAATCATGGTGCCTATCGTTGGTTCTGCCATTCTCTTCTTTGTTCCGAGTCTTATTCTATAGTCTCTATTATAACTGGCACCAATGTTAGTCTGAATGAGATTCACACTCAATGTTTGATGAAAATGAAGACTTTCAAGCCCCACTCCCAAAGATTCAGCAGCTCTGGGATAGGACCTAGGAATTAGAATTTTAATCCTGCATCTCAAGTTATTCTAATACAGATCACACACTGGGATGCTAGTGATACATGTTCCAAACCTGGAAAGAAGAGGAGAGTGAAGCAGATCTGAGATATAACATTCCTACAACAATATGAGGGGCTTCCCATGTGGCTCAGTGGTAAAGAATCCACCTGCAAATGCAGAAGACACAGGTTCAATCCATGGGTCGGGAAGATCCCCTGCAAGAGGAAATGGCAGCCCACTCTAGTATTCTTGCCTGAAAAGTTCCCTGGACAGAGGAGCCTGATGGGCCACAGTCCATGGGGTCTCAAAGAGTCAGATATGACTGAGCATACACACACAACAGTATCAGGGGCAAGATAAGAATGGATCATTATTTTTTAACAGTAAACCCTTGATATCATTTGGTTCCTTTATATTTAGTTCTACTTTGCCCAAGAACATCTCATTCTATTTTGGAGGCTAAAGTGTATGTACTGATAGAAGGCATTAATTCTGCAGCTTTATTTTCTATGAGGCCTCCTTTCCACATCTGAAGAGACATACAAGATCAGTCTCGCCATTTATTTTATCCATTGCACTTGAGAATTATTCATGTACCATATGGAGAGTTGGCTCCTGCTGAAGCTGTGGGGGAATTCCATTCCATCATGCTTCCCAATGCTCTTTGGAGATTTAACTGTGACACAAATGAAGCATATCTAAATTAGGTTATAGAAACTGTTACCTTTCCTTTGGTTTTGTTTTCTTGCCATATGTAGCTGCCAATGAAGAGTTATAATGAGGGACAGGGTTGGGGGGGGATAGAACTGATATTTTTTATGAGCTGTTGATAAGTTGAGATGTTCTAAACGTTCTCAAGAAATCTGCCACAATTCTATAAACAGCTACTGAAAATTTCACAAACTCTTTGAAAGAAGCAATATGTGAATCGGGGAATAATGTGCAAAGTGTAATTTGCATGTCGGTTTGGGAAGGTTGTACAATTGAGAGAAAAGTTCCTTCAATGAGGAAGTTAGAGATAACACAATTCAAATTGTGTTGAATTGTCCTAATTTTATTGAAATATTTAAAAACTATGTAGATTAGCAAGGAAAAATTCAACAAGGGAAAATTAAGCTTTAAAAAATTTTTAAAGCAGCCTCTCTGTTACTATATATAAGATTATTAATAATAACACCTTGTGTATCTACAGTCAAGCAATAACACATAAAAAAAAAAAACTGTGACAAACCACTAACTCAACCATTAAGGCTTAAATAACAAAGAAGAAAAACATTTGGTTAAATTTTTGGCTAAAAAAATTATTTGGTTAAAATAGGTTAGATAATAAAATTTATTTTATACAACACAGAAGCGTATTTCTAAAAATATGCTTGTATGAATGAAGACACAAAGCCACTTCTTTAAAAATCTCATGAAACTGGCTGAATCAGTAATAGTGCATGAGAACAAGAAAGTATATTTCCAATTGTCAGAACCTGTTTATCCTCCAGCTTCCTAAATCCTTTAGATCTCTACTCTGAGCTGTTTCATTTTCTCTTATTTATGATAAGAACCTAGAACCTATGGTCAAATCTGCCTTGTATCAAGTTCCTTAGCATGAGTAGCCTCCCACAAGTAGCACAATTTTGGTCCCTTTGCAATTCCAGAGAGATCACAAATCTCATTAGGAACTCTCACTGCTAGGGAGAAAATATCATGAACAATTTATCTGCCCCCTAGCCAGGAACTGTGCTAGACACTCTATTCTATACCATCTTGGCTTTGCCATCTTTACCATCAAGAAGGAGAAAGACATAACAACCAGGACAAAGCTGATGGAGATAACAGAAATCTTAAAGTGTGCTGATTCTCTGTTTTATGATTTGGCTATCTCTGTCATTTCGGTATGTTAAGAAAATATAAAATAAGGGGCCCTTGGAGTTGAGGGTTAGTGATGGGGGAGAAATTTTGAAATAAGACAATATGCTAACTAACATTATATTAATAACTACAAAGGAAGGCTTTCCCAGTATTGCCCAGAAATATATTTACTTAGTAAAATGCAGTAGTATTTTCAAAATATGCTTTTCAGTAAGATTTTGAGATATTCTTTCAAACTAAATATATAAGGAGGGGCTGTTAAAATCACAATAAAGAAAACAAAAAGTATAATGATAAGCAATATATACAAGAATGCAGAGAAAAATACAAATGGGTTAAAAAGATGATAAGTGGGAAAAAAAAAAGACCAGAGGAATCTGGTTATACAACTGCAACCCACTAATAACAGATACGCCTAAATTTAAGTGTACTGAGGATATGATGAATTGACAATATGTATAATATTAAGAATTTCAAGACTGGGAGAAAGCCCCCATACTTGAGATTAAGGAAAATAACTAAAATCAATATCAAGTTCATGTTTGTATTGTCAAAGAAAACCAGTAAAGACAGAATCATCTTTTTACCCCTACATCTATCTTTCTCTCCACATCGAAAGTAAATCATATAAAAAAGAAAAAACAAGGGCAAAAAGCAGAAGGAAACAGCAGCACAGCCTTACAGGGGAAAGCTATAAAAGAACATAATATTCAGTTGACTCTGAAATTTATATGTGATGTTGACCAAAACAGTCTCAGATCTGCTCAGATCAGGCAGTCTCAGTGTCTGCCTCAGACACTACATCATAAGACATCATTGCTGCAGACCTTCTTTTAAAGATGCGTTCCCAATTTCAGAGAGATGAATTATTAACCATTAAGAATAGAAAAACTCAGCTTAAAAATAATTTGCAGGGAAAACTGAAACTTACCAAAGATAAAAAGATACTTTTTAAATTACAAAGAAGTCGTCCCAGTGCACCAGCCCCAAGCATCCAGTATCGTGCATCGAACCTGGACTGGCAACTCATTTCAACCAGAGGGATGGAATGGGGAGGGAGGAGGGAGGAGGGTTCAGGATGGGGAACACATGTATACCTGTGGCGGATTCATTTTGATATTTGGCAAATCTAATACAGTTATGTAAAGTTTAAAAATAAAATAAAATTAAAAAAAAAAAAAAAAAAAAAAAAAAAAAAATAAATTACAAAGAAGTTTGATTCAAATGAGTCTAAATGCTTGCTTGAAATACTGTAATAAAATAGAATATTAGACAACATACATTAAAAAGGCATTAAATATTAACAAGATTAGCAAACATAGAGTAGATTAACAGAAAATAGGGTGCGGGGTTGAAAAGATGGCAAAGCAACTAATTCCTCTCTAAAAGAAATTTAAATTATTTTGGGTTTGATAATTAGATAAAAGTAGACTTTTAAAACGGAGAAGGCAATGGCACCCCACTCAAGTACTCTTGCCTGGAAAATCCCATGGACAGAGGAGCCTGGTAGGCTGCAGTCCATGGGGTCGCTAAGGGTCGGACACGACTGAGCAACTTCACTTTCACTCTTCATTTTCATGCATTGGAGAAGGAAATGGCAACCCACTCCAGTGTTCTTGCCTTGAGAATCCCAGGGACGGGGGAGCCTGGTGGGCTGCCGTCTATGGGGTCGCACAGAGTTGGACACGACTGAAGCGACTTAGCAGCAGCAGCAGACTTTTAAAAACAAACTGGATAATACTTCAAGATAACATTTAGTAGGAACTCTACTTTCCATATGTTTGAATATATTAAAACCAAGTAGTAATAATATACTGTAAAAAGTTAAAATACAATAATTAGGAGCACAGAAACAGAATGCAATATCTAGCAAGACAGATAACTGAACAAGTTTAAGACTGGGATAAAAACAGAAGTATATTAATTGTTTCATTAAACATTTTAAAATGTTAAAGATGTTTTCATGTGAAAACAGCAAAAATTTATGCTGACAATATTATTGATATCCTGCAACACTTAAAGAATAAGCAAATTCTAGTTACAGCATGTTGATTAAAAAATCAATACCACTGACTGGTAAATATTAAGCCACTATCACAGTGCTATACACTGAAGAATAAAAAAATAAGGATATAAATAATTTGAACAATATAATTAATAAAATAGAACCTACATGCACAAAATTAGATGTTAGATACTCAGTTTCCTATAAACAAAGACTAAATATCTATAAGGATTTATAAAATAGTTACAAACACTGACCAAATACTAGGTATTCAAACAGATTATAAAAGCAAATTGTATTACAAGGCAGTACAAATAGAAAAGATATAGAATTTTAAAATAACTATTTTTCCTTAAAATGTTTTAAAAGTGTAGGCGATATGGTTTTACTAGTTTTGCATTCAATTACTAGCTTCCTCAGTCACTCATTTTCTAACTTCAGAGTACCTAGGAGAGACAGCAAAATGGCCAGTAAGAACTGCACAGAGAAGCAAATAAGATATCCTGAACGCAAATGATGAAATGCATACGAAAGGCCATAAAAGCAAACACAAAATCATCTTAAAGCATCAAAATGTCTCAGTTGAACAGGTCCAGAGTTTCTGTGTGAAAAATGAGGAGAAACTGAATAAATATTGACAATTACTTAAAACATTTAAAACCTCTGGGAATTTATTAGAGAAAATAGTAAAAGCAAGTAAATAAAATGTGAAGAGTAAAAGACAGCTAAATAGATTTTAAGTCAAGGAAAGCATTGTATTAATAAACTTGAAAATACGGTAAAATGCAAATTTTCTTTTTTAAAAGCCTGCTATATTTTAACAAATTAAAGTAGAATACCTAAATTGAAAAATGGTTGAAGAAAAAATTAAAGACACATATTAAATAATTTATAACATTAAAGCCTCCTAGGATTAATCTCATGCAGAACTATATACAACATTGAAAGAAATTAAAAATTTAATGAGAGAAAAAAATAACTTGTTTCACAAATGTGGCTGCATAACACACTCCCAAAAGTAAAAACTAGGTATTATAAAGATGCCAATGATTCCCAATGTAGTTATATATACCACACTATTCTATTTTTTAAACTCTTGGAAAATTTTTACGAATTTGAAAAAAAATATCTCCTAGAGTAACAATGTCTGATAGAACTTTCTGTGAAGATGAAAATGTTCTCTAATTTTGCACTGTCTTGTATGGTATTCACTCACCCCATTGACATTACTGAACACCTGAAATAGAGCTAACGTGACTGAGAAACAGAATTTTAAACTGTATTAATTAACATAAATGTATATTTAAATATCCATATGTGGCTGCTATATCCATATATGCCTGGAGAATCCCATGGACAGAGGAGCCTTGTGGGCTACAGTCCATGGGGTCACAAAGAGCTGGACACAGCTGAAAGCGACTTAGCAAAGCAAACCAGCAATGTGGCTGGTTAGCAATAGACTATTGCTAAACAGTTAGAAATAGACTAATACTTGTAAAAATTCAGTAAGTGAAGACATTTTTTTAAGAGAAAGGAATGGACTAATTAATTTGAAGTAATTAGCAATTTAGGGAAAAAATCAACTTAGGCCCTTATATAATTCAAAAACTAAATTTCAGTTTTTTTTTTTAAGAAGTAAGCAAAAAATAAAAACTATAAGCACATAAGAAGCAGAACTAGTTATTAACCAAATCTTTGAATGGGGAGTGATTATTTTAGATACCATGAAAGAAATCACAGAGCAGTAAATGGACTTAAGTTTACACTTAAGTCTAAATATATTTGGGGTTTTTATGTTAAAATGTCAAAAAATTATAAAAATAAAACATAAGGGGAAATTTCTTAGCAAATAATTTAGATAGCATGCTAATAATGTATAATAATTATCAAATTATTCAGGAATATTTCAAGACACCTCCTCTTTGCCTTGCCAGGTCTTATGCTGCTGCTGCTAAGTCGCTTCAGTCGTGTCCGACTCTGTGCAACCCCACAAACAGCAGCCCACCAGGCTCCCCCGTCCCTGGGATTCTCCAGGCAAGAACACTGGAGTGGGTTGCCCTTGCCTTCTCCAATGCATGAAAGTGAACAGTGAAAGTGAAGTCGCTCAGTCATGCCTGACTCTTCGTGACCCCATGGACTGCAGCCTACCAGGCTCCTCCGCCCATGGGATTTTCCAGGCAAGAGTACTGGAGTGGGTTGCCATTGCCTTCTCCGGGTCTTATGCTAGGCAGTAGTTATACACAGTGAATAAAGGAGATAAGGTCCTTTCCCTAATGGAGGTTACATCTAGGGGGGACAATAGCAATTAAGTCATTAAAGGAACATGGTTTTCTCAAGCACCAAAGTTAGGAATCACAAATGATTCTCCTCTTTACTTCACTCATGCATCAAATCTATCAGCAAGTCTTCAAATCTCTACCTCTAAAACATAACCTAAGCCAACAGCTTCATACTATCTCTACTTCTGTGTCCCTAGTTCAAGCCACCTTTATCTTTCACCAGGGCTGATGGAGTGGCCAGCCTTCCAATCTTCAGGCCACAGTCTATTATTGTGGGATATAATTACATCCTGTTACTCATCAGCTATGATCTTCATTTGTACTTTGGGTGAAGTCCAAAATCTATAACATGGAACACGAAACCCTACACAAAGGCCAACTTGAAGTTGACCACCAGTGTTCTTTGAGATGAACTCAAACTCATCCATCCTACCTTGTATCTTAGCATTAGTGGCCTTCTTTTAATTCTTTCAAAAATCAAAGCTTATTCCCAGTGCAGAGGTTATATCTTAGGCTTCCCTCTGCCTGGAACACTCCACTGCTGCTGATTTAGATCGGTCAAGTTTGAGCTCAAATGTCCCGTCTTCACAGAGGGCTCTGCTGCCTCATCTACTAACCCTTCACTCTCCATCTCAACACAGTCTTTTTCTTTCTTTTTTTCTTTTTTTCTTTTTGGTGAAGTCTCCAGAGACACTGGTTCTCTTACACAAAGTGGCTCACATTTGCCGAAAAATTTACCAGTGATGCATGTACAGACCTAAGACCATTACAAAGCTTTGGCATGGGATCTCCTTGTCCGGAAATCTCTACTAATTAAATAATCCAAACCATGTTCCTTTAAATGCCATTTTTAATATTGATATATGGTAAGAACCTAAATGATCCAAATAGTTGAAAAGTGGAGAGATTCAGAGTTTGGGCATTCAAGACACATAACCCAAATAACAGTTAAAATCTACTTTCAGTTTAGTTCAATTCAGTCACTCAGCTGAGTCCGACTCTTTGGCACCCCATGGACTGCAGCACGCCAGGCTTCCCTGTCCATCACCATTTCCTGGAGCTTGCTCAAACTCATGTCCATCGAGTCAGTGATGCCATCCAACCATCTCATACTCTGTCGTCCCCTTCTCTTCCTGCCTTCAATCCTTCCCAGCATGAGGGTCTTTTCCAATGAGTCAGTTCTTCACATCAGGTGGCCAAAGTATTGTAGTTTCAGCTTCAGTATCAGTCCTTCCAATGAATATTCAGGACTGATTTCTTATAGGATGGACTGGTTGGATCTCCTTGCAGTCCAAGGGACTCTCAAGAGTCTTCTCCAACACCACAGTTCAAAAGCATCAATTCTTCAGCGCTCAGCTTTCTTTATAGTCCAACTCTCACATCCATACATGACTACTGGAAAAGCTATAGCTTTGACTAGACAGACCTTTTTCAGCAAAGTAATGTCTCTGCTTTTTAACATGCTGTCTAGGTTGGTCATAGTTTTTCTTCAAAAGAGTAAGCCTCTTTTAATTTCATGGCTACAGTCACCATCTACAGTGATTTTGGAGCCCCAGAAAATAAAGTCTATCACTGTTTCCATTGTTTCTTCATCTATTTGCCATGAAGTGATGGGACCAGATGCCATGATCTTAGTTTTTTGAATGTTTAGTTTTAAGCCAACTTTTTCACTCTCCTCTTTCACTTTCATCAAGAAGCTCTTTTTAGTTCTTCACTTTCTGCTTTACCAGTTACTAATTATATGACTTGTCAACTTGCCTAAACGAAGTTCTAAGATCAATTTTTTATAAGAAAAAATAAGAAAGTAAGTGTTTATACAGCATAGAACTTTTAAGAAGGTCAAATAATGCATTTTAAATCTATTAACTTGGAAGTTCAGTAAGCCTGTTTGTCTATTACTGAATATTAGTAAAAGTTAGCTATTAACCTCGAGTGTTTGGATTCAAAACCTCCTCTAAAATATTGCCTGTTTGAACTTGAGTGAGTCTCTGTTTTCTTGTGCTTCATTTTTCTCATCTATAGCATAGGAATGACAATAGCCCTACCTCATATCATCATCTTTAAGAAAAATGTGGTAAACCAGGATTATGCTCTTAAAACAGTACTAGACAATAAACACTCAAGGATATTAATTATTAATATTATTTATTCAAAATGGAATACCCTATAATCATTAAAAATAATAATTAGGGCTATTTTGTAATATGTTCCAAAAACTTTAAGTTCAAACTCAGTTATTAATTCAACTTCACAGTCTTTATTCTCAGAAATAATTGGAGAAGACGAGGATTGGTATTCAGTAAAGTTCATCTTAATGTTTGTCCTAAGAGACAAGTTTTAGAAGCAATCTAACTGGAAATTCAGATTGGTTTCAAAAGTTGTAAATCCATATGTCAGAGTGCTATACAATCTTTAAAATCTCTTTTAGAAGAATGCCAGTAATACAGGGAAATGTTCGCTATATACTACATGAAAGAAATAAAACAATATGATCCTTGTGAAGTTAGCTTTAATCAGCTTTAGATTAGAAAACTAAATAACTTAAAATTTGTCAGAACGAACCTAATTATTTTGAGTGAATGAAAGTTCTAAGTCAATTTAATGAGCTCTTTTGAATCAACTTTGCGTCCTACGGGCTTCCCTGGTGGCTCACAGTAAAGAATCCGCAGGAGACCCAGGTTGAATCCCTGGATTGCGACGATCCCCTGGAGAAGGGAATGGCAACCCACTCCAGTATTCTTGCCTGGAGAATCCCGTGGACAGAGGAGCCTGGCGGGCTACAGTTCATGGGGTCACAAAGAGTCGGACACGACTGAGCAACTAACACTTTCACTTTGCATCCTACATTTTGCTGAGCTTAATTTTTTTCCTTCCTACTTATCCATTAAAATAATAAACAATTTGATCAGCAAATACTTTTTGGAATTATACTAAATGTTTCCCTCGGTTTTTTGGTTTGGTTTAGTTGCTAAGTCATGTCCAACTCTTGCGACCCCATAGACTGTAGCCCGCCAGGATCCTCTGCCTATGGAATTTCCCAGGCAAGAGTACTGGGATGAGTTGCCATTTCTTTTTCCAGGGGATCTTCCTGATCCAAGGTTCGAACTTGGGTCTTCTGCATTACAGGCAGTCTCTTGTATTGCCGGTGGATTCTACACCAGCCAAACCACAGGGAAGCCCAGTGTTTTATGCTAACAAACCATATTTGTGACCCATGAGGATGTGATGTGGCTGATTAAACTTCTCTTAACAGCTCAAAGATGACTTTAGGTAAATACAGCCACTGCATGTTTCTTCCATTTACATCTGTTTTCCTTTTTATTTCCTACGCAGTGGGAAAAGGTAGAGGAAGTCAACTCTTCCGAGGAAAGAAAAGAGAATTCCCAAGCTCATATTTGCTGTGTTGATATATCACAAATTATGTCTATTATATGGCACAACAAACTACAGAAAATTTTAATAAAAGATAATAGGTAATGGAAAAAGTTATTACTCCCATGAAACAGAATCACAGGTCACAGCATGCCGGCTAGTTCATGTACCTTTGACAGTAAAACCTCCTCAGTTGCTCCATTAAATACTATCATTTTAAAGACAGTTTTTAACATGAAAGAACAATCTATAAAAAGAAAATACAAAATATCGCAGTTTTATACTATATGTTAACATTAATAGTGATCTTGAGCAAATATACTGAAAACTATAAAAACGACTTTCAACAGTGGTCAACAACAGTATAGCAAAACTGTTTTGCCTTAAGGTAATAAACTTTTTTTTTTCCTTGTCTGAGTTCCAGAATATTTATAGGTGTTTATAGATAAGTTATGTGACAAATTATATACTTATAAAATCTGACACACTGAATCAGATTAAAGCAGTTCTCTTCTTATCAGTAAAATTTTTATTATTGATACATATCTTTACTATGACATCAGTACCTGAGAAAATAAGATACGATAGAAGAAGATGAAACAAGAGGGTGAGAAAAATATGACTAATGAAATGGTAAAAGTAGAGCCTATGATGGAATTTGTGATCTGAGTAATTGGTTAGTGTGGGGTGTTTATTATTTGGGGTTTATTTTGTATTATTTCTTGAATAATATGTAATTAACACAACATTTAGGTTTAAACAGAATTTCAATTGAAAATTACCTTGTTATAATGTTACTGGCAACATTTAAAAGCTGCATAATTAATAATACAAATTATTTAACACAGAGCACAACGACTTTTAAAATACATTATGTAAAAAGTTGATATTCCTACAACCATTGAAACATAATAATTAGCTTTTATCAACTTTATTTTCTTGACCAACAGTATTTGTATTTTGTTAGACCCCTAAAAGGCCAGTCTAAAGCAAGTGAATATTCTCAGGAACCTTCCTCATTGTCCTTGAAATGCAGGGCAAAAAGTAAGCACGATGGATACACCCTAACTGAAGACATCTATGCCCTCCTCAAAGCAGTTAATGAAGAAAGCTTTTCCTGAGGTCAGAACCACTGTGCATTCCTCCCTGCATTTATCTAAGAAGGGTCTTTTCTACTCTGAATGTTTCTTGCCTTCAAAACCCCTTAGCCTATTCTTCATTTCCACACCTACAAATACAACACAGAAATCTCACTGCAGCAATATGCTAAAAATATGGATCTAACTCTTCCCCATTTCAGGGACTCAGACTGAACAGGTACAGAGTGTTTATTTCCACCAGGTCAGGGAGCAGAGGAGACTCACAGTCTACCAAGCATGAAATACTAACATACTTGACAGGCATCCTAGGAAAACTCAGTGAGCAGGATGGAAAAGCATTAGCACAGTCAGTATTCTCATATTCACTGATATCTAAGGAAAATGCTAATAAATGTTCTTTCTCTCCCCTCTCTCCATCCCTCAACCTCCCCCCTACCACATATATACCCCTTTCATTCTTTGCTTACTATCATAGGCTAGCTTTACTTGACACGTGCTACTTCTGAGAAAAACAGGTGACCATGAGTGAGGGACACTATGATAAAAATGTGGAAATACGGTATCTGAACTGTAAGTGTTAGTCACTCAGTCGTGTCCGACTCTTTGTGACCTGTGGACTGCAGCCCACCCTCCAGGATCCTCTGTCCATGGATTTTTCCAGGCAAGAATATTAGAGTGGGTTGCCATTCCCTTCTCCAATTATGATATCTGGGGACACCATAAAAATAATACAAAAATATACAACAATGATGGATATGAAATAGAAAGTCATAACCTTAAACACTATAAGGCATGGAGCAAAATAAATAAATAAAAATAAAAAACAACAGGCACTTTAAGGCATTATTCTCAGAAGTCCTAACACGTGGTGTCACTTGGAAAATAATTGGTTACAGCCTACAATGAGATGTGTAGTTAGAAGACACTCTCTGCTGCTGCTGCTGCTAAGTCGCTTCAGTCGTGTCCAACTTTGTGCGACCCTATAGATGGCAGCCCACCAGGCTCCCCTGTCCCTGGGATTCTCCAGGCAAGAACACTGGAGTGGGTTGCCATTTCCTTCTCCAATGCATGAAAGTAAAAAATGAAAAGTGAAAGTGAAGTCGCTCAGTCGTGCCCGACTCTTCGCGATCCCATGGACTGCAGCCTACCAGGCTCCTCCGTCCATGGGATTTTCCAGGCAAGAGTTACTGGAGTGGGGTGCCATCGCCTTCTCCGAGACACTCTCTGGTCTCTGGTTTAAACTTTGGCTCCAGCCCTGATGAGCTGTCTGACTTTGAGTGAGCCTCAGAAATTCTGAGTCTCCATTTATTATCTATAAAGCTGGGTAATATATCATAGTAGTTGCAAGTTACATATGTTCAATTGCATGATGAACTTATTTAGCAGGATGCCTGATATAGCATTGTGTCCAAAATTTGTTAATATATTATGTTGAAATACCTTTATTAATAATCATAACATGCTTTGGAAAAGATAACAATAGAGCCACTGAATGTGGGAAAACAGATTAATATAAGAAAAGAATTCCTATTCTGATGTTCTGAAATAAAATATCATACACCTGGAAAGAGTAAGTGGCTGTGTTAGAAGGCCCCTTTAACAGGACAGGACTTTCAGATCTTGCCCTCCTGGTGTTTGGGTGAGGCTCTACATTTTCTGTGGTGAAAGAGGATTAGACAAAATCTGGATTTTACCGTCTATGAAGTTATCAATGTTCAAATCCACTAAGAATTAAATTATTCCCTCTTATTTATGAGAATATAGGAAAAGGGCTTCTAATTAGAGATGACACATGGTAACATTAAAGATAAACCTTTGTTCCATGAAAACAAAAATAAACTTCCGTTGGAGATTAAAGGAATGCTCTCCAGTCTCTTTAGGAAATACTGAAAGAAAGTGCAAAATTGGAGGAAGCACAAACATAATGAACAGGGACAGAGCAGGGCAGCTGCTGCAAAGGAAGGATTTGGTTGGGCCCTGGGGACGTTCTTTGCAACTCTTGCTTCTGTGTCATGGAGATATGTAGGGACTGTAATAGTCTGGACAAGACCCAGAAGAAACAAAGTCAAGATGTCTTACCGTCCATAGTGCTCATTTATTTGTGATTTATACTGAAAAACAAAGTTCTAGTCACAGACACTACCACGATGGGAAAAGGACTCAAAAAGACTGTTTGACACAAACACACCATTCCAGAAAACCAAAAGGATCCACATGTTGGCACAAACAAAGTCCCTTGTTTCATGACTCCAAATGCTGCTTCATAAGGATTTTAAAACGTTGGAGGCATGAAAAATACTACTCAAAATTCAACTCATTTAATGCCGCACCCTTTAATTTATTTTATTGCCTCAAGGGTGGAAAAGGCATGTTCCTTACTGTCTGTGAGACAAGAAGCAGTGCCAAGCTAATGCTAATGGGAATTCTGTGGCCAGAGCCCACACGAAGATGTCTGTGCACACTCCAGTTTGAGATTTACCTGCTTTCACAGAAGAATATAATCATATGCACCTCAGAAGAGACAGCCTTTGAGCTTAAAACTATTGTCTGAAACACCACACCTATTCAGCCCTTCGAGAATATAAAACATCTGAATTAAATTCTGTATGGTACTCAATATGGAACTTTCAAAACATTTTAAAGTATCCCAGGCACTATTAAAAGAGCAACTTTCTTTGAAACTGAGCTAGAGGTGCATTTTCCATAAACAAATAGTTAGCACAAGACACAAGGCACGCATTCTGCTGGTAAGCACATCAATAAACAAGCGTAGTGCAGCGTATCTCCCCCTGACCACAGGTAGCAGAGCATCCCTGGAGATGCTGCAGTTGGTTTCGCTTGGATTCAAACTCTCCAGAGGCTGGAACATCTCAATATGCAATCAGCAATCAGAAGCCTTTTAGGTCTTATTTTCTAAAATTTCACTCTTCAAATTGGTAAACTGCCAAATTAGAGTTAGGAATAGGGAGAACGCTTGAATAAACCTAAGAGACTTTGGTCATTGGAAGTTTCATGTGTACATCGGCACTTTTAATAAACAGTCTGTGAAGCAACATCTGCTTGATATTCTGTAATAACCTAAATGAGAAAAGAATTTGAAAAAGAACAGATGCGTGTATATGTCTAACTGAATTGCTCTGCTACACACCTGAACCTAACACAACATTGTTAATCAACTATACTCCAATATAAAATAAAATTTTTTAAACTTTTAAAAAATTTAAAAAGCATTCAAAATCTCAAATAGAAGAATCTCACTAAAATTTTCCTTGCACAAAAGAAATTTCTCCAACCAAAGAATGTCCACAATGACTACACCACTACCAAGTTATCCTAAGAGCAAGTGGCTGATTTGTCATAACACAAAAATCATTTCAGCTGAGATTTTGTCTCAGTATCATCTGGGAAGATGCCTTCTTCCAAAAATAGTTCACCTATAGCTTTATAGATACTCTATGAACATTAACTGCTTTTTAGAGAACAAACTGCTTTTAGGTATCCTTAAAAACAGATTTTCCCATTTTAGTGATATATTTCACATTTGAAACTTTAAATAATATTACTTGATGATCGCCAATGCTTAGTTAGTTTTATTAAGCTGCCTTTTCTGCTAGCTTCACTTCTAACCACATAGTTGGAAAGCAGTAAAAAAAATTCTGAAATATTTTCTAAGTCAAACTTAATTGGCCTTAACCTTGTTATTGATAAGTTTGCTTTTTTTACCACAGACTTTTAAGTTGGAAGGCACCATAAAGTTCATAAATGAAATCTTCTCATTTTATAGATGAGAACACTCAAGGATGCTGAAATGTTTTCACAGAACCAGGATGAGAAATCAGGTCTCCTAATTCCCAGTCTGTGCCTTTCTACCATGTGTTAGATGAAGCCGGAGCCCATCATCGCTTTTCAGTGTTAAAGGCTGAAACAGAACTTGGATTTCAGGTAATGAAATCTACTATTTGAAATTCCAAATAGCAATAATAACTGCAAAAAAACAGGACTGGAAAAGTGAGTCCAATTTCTCATTTACAGGTTAACTACTGAAGTTCAAGTGATTTGCTTATGTGCATGTTTCAAAAAATCGTTCTGCTAATCTTTTTAGTTCTTCTTATTAATAATGTAGCCGATAAAAGGGCTGATAGTATGATTATAGTAAAGTGGTTTTCAACCAAAATTACAATAAGTCAACACAAATGGTAGTGTTGTTATAAGTAGTCTCTCTCAGATTCCAGATTATTCATTTTTGTATGTTCCACAAAATTCAGAACAGTGTTTTTGGCACAGAGCAGGCACTTAACAGTTTTTGTGAAATGTCACCATCGTGTATCAGGAAGCTGGAGAAAAGAATGTGATATTTTACAGATATATGTGCTATAACGTAGCTTTACCAATGCTTTTTATGCTATTAATATTACATAGAAACACTGCAACTATTTGCAATGTAGTTATTTGAAAACTATAATCACCTTAATTAATTTACTATTACTAGTCACAAGCCATTTTATAATTAAATAATAAGTTGTAAATGAATTAATAAAAACACTCACTTTCATTTTGATAACCTTTCTGTCTTCATGGATAGCTAAACTTTAAAGAGTAAAGACTGGGTTAACTTCAAAATTAGATTGACTGAGCAAAATATGTTTATTTCTATATGCTAAAAATACTAAAATTATAGACTTTATACCCTCCTTTTCAAGGTACTTAATAACAATGCTCAAAACCCATGTAAAGTTTTTATCCTAATATATTGACAATTCATTGAGTACTTTGAACTTAAATTTGGGCAAAAATTCATTAGTGTTTAAAAATAAAAGTAAATGGATATCATAATGTTAAACATTCAGGAAAACTGGGCAGAAATAAATTACAGAATAAATGCAGAAAAGCTTTAAAATGAATACTATGTAAAAAACAAGAAATGATTTCATATGGAAAATACTTTGTCAATTTAATTTAATATATGAAAATTTAGAACACAATGAATCTGTTTTTAACTTTGTTTTTGGTTTCTACTTTCCTCCTGTAACACTTAAGACTCCTGTTTGATTCTACTACACTTTTTTCCCACAGTATATTACTCCATTTCAGAGCGGCAACAATCATTTGCATGCTAAGGAGTACTGATCTCCAGTATATAATCCTGAGACCTCTTCTTAACTCTAGATATGCTTTTCTGTCCTTCTATCCTGAATTTTCATCACAATGTTCCTTGAGTATCTTCAACTCTAGGCATCTAAGTTAGCTAATTATTTACTCTCCCTCTCCCATCCTAATTGAACATTTCCTTATATATTTCTAATGCCCCAGGATTTAAAACCTTACTATTAATTTTGACCCCTCCCTGGTATAATTCTTTCCTTTTCTATCTGTTTCCACTACCATGACCACACTCAGGGTGTGTCATATAATAGAGTGTCTTTGTTATTCACAGGGGGCCTTGACCTCCTGGGAGAGGACAGGGACTGAAGATTGAGTTCACACACAGGGTCAATAATTCAATCAATCATGCTTAGGTAATAAAGCCCCAATAAAAACTCTGGCACAAGACTCAAGTGAGCTTCCTGGTCGCTGAACACACTGATGTGCCAGGAGGGTGATCCATTCTGTGAGGAAAGGCCACTAAAAATCTGTTTTCAGGACCCTTCTAGACCTCCCTTATCTTTGTCATTTGGCTGGTATTGATTTGTATCCTTTATAAAAAAAAAACTATAATAAGTACAGTGCTTTTCTGAATTCTGTGAGTTGTCCTAGTAAATTATCAAGCCAGTCACCTTGTGGGAATTCCCAATTTTGGGACCAGTTAGTCCAACATATGGACAGCTTGAGAACCATGGAACTTGCAGCTGGCATCTGAAGCACTGCCCTCAACTTATAGAGTCCAGGCTAACTCCAGGTGGTTCATTTAGCATAGGAATGCACTGCTGTGGTGCAGGTTGCCACATAAAATACAGAATATCAGTTAAAGATGAATTTTACATATGTAATAATATTTTACAAATATGTCTCTAAATTGCATAGGACATATTTATACCAAAAGTTCACAAATTATATTTAATTGGGAATCCTGATTTTTCTGTTTGCTTTTTTTTTTTTTTTTTCCTAAATCTGACAACCATACACCCTAAGCCAGATTCTAATGACTCCTTGCCTAGTGGTCTCATAATATCCATTCCTTTCCCCAGGCTCTATATCCTTCTAACTCTTCATTACATTCTCCACTTAGATTATTCTTAAACCCAGTTTTGAGCATGCATTGCCTTATCCAGAACTCTGAGTGGTTTCTCACTACCTATGTAAATACAGATTAGCTGGCCTGGCACTCAAAAATCATTTACAAGACACCACGGGCTTTGCAAATTAGTCAGCTCCAATCCTGAATGCACTATATACCAGTTGGGTAAAATAGATGGGGAAAAAGTAGAAGCAGTGACAGATTTTATTTTCTTGGACTCCAAAATCACTGAGGTCAGTGACCGCAGTCACAAATTAAAAGACACTTGCTTCTTGGAGGAAAAGCTATGATAAACCTAGACAGCGTATTCAAAAGCAAAGACATCACTTTGTCAACAAAGGTCCAAACAGTCAAAGCTATGGTTTTTCCAGCAGTCATGTATGGATGTGAGAGTTGAATCATAAAGAAAGCTGAGTGCCAAAGAATTGATGCTTTTGAACTCTGGTGTTGGAGAAGACTCTTGAGAGGCCCTTGGACAGCAAGGCAATCAAACCAGTCAAACCTACAGGAAATCAACCCTGAATATTCATTAGAAGGACTGATGCAAAAGCTGAAGCTCCAATAATTTGATCACCTGATCGGAAGACCTGACTCATTGGAAATGATCCGGATACTGACAAAGATTGAGGGCATGAGAAGGGGGAGACAGAGGATGAGATGGTTTGATGGCATCATCTACTCAATGGACATGAGTCTGAGCAAACTCCGGAAGCCAGTGAAGGACAGGGAAGCCTGCTGTGCTGCAGATCATGGGGTGGCAAAGAGTCGGACACAACTTAGTGACAGAACAACAATTAGTATATTGCTCTTCTCTTTAGTCTGCCTGTTCTTCTGTCTTTAAAATCGGCCTAGAGGTTAATATGAAGAAAAGAAAGCTTCAGATATGGACCTCAACACACTGGACAGCTGAAGGACTGTCTCACTGAAGTATGCTTTGGCAAGATGGTGTAATTTTATGTGGTGGGATATATTGGGAACTGTTAACCAGCTTTTACCTACCACCTCTGTGGACAATTGGAGAAGGAAATGGCAACCCACGCCAGTATTCTTGCCTGGAAAATCCCATGGACGGAGGAGCCTGGTGGGCTACAGTCCACGGGGTCGCCAAGAGTCGGACACGACTGAGCGACTTCACTTTCACTTTTCACTTTCTGTGGACAATACTGTCAGCCCTCACCTTTCCCTCCACCATTCTGTAAGCCTTCTCTCTCATTGTCTCAGGGATGGAGTCACACATCAGAAAGACATAGAAAACAATGGCGCCAATTCTTGTCATTTGAGTTGCAAAAGCCAAGACTGCATACAACTGTATCATAGATGAGTTTTTGGAAAAGATGTGATGACCCATGCCAAGCTTCCTTTGACTTTGCCCCTCAAGATAAAGTGAGGATTCTCAAGATGGAAGAGAACTGATGAGTGACTAAATGACAGTCTCTGAGAGTGAATCAGCATTTTCCTTTCCCTTAGTCCTAGGGGGTGGATTTTCAGTATTGCCTCCCAGTAGGTTAATTAACAGGGTACCAAACAGGGCCCACATTCATTTACCCAGGGAAGGCCAGATGGACCTAAGCACCCTCACTGTCTCCTCATCCCCTCACACTACAAGGGAAGACTATATCCCAAACACTACTCTAAGCAATTTATGATGATGATCCTGCTGCTAAGTCGCTTCAGTCATGTCCGACTCTGTGCGACCCCATAGACCGACAGCCCAACAGGCTCCACCGTCCCTGGGATTCTCCAGGCAAGAACACTGGAGTGGGTTGCCATTTCCTTCTCCAATGCATGAAAGTGAAAAGTGAAAGTGAAGTCGCTCAGTCGTGTCCGACTCTTAGCAACCTCATGGACTGCAGCCCACCAGGCTCCTCCATCCATGGGATTTTCCAGGCAAGAGTACTGGAGTGGGTGCCATAATGACTAATTAAAGACCAAACTATATGAGGTAGTTGGGCTTACCAGGTGGTGCAAGTAGTAAAGAACCCAGCTGCCAACGCAGGAGACATGAGAGATGCGGGTATAATCCCTGGGTCGGGAAGATTCCCTGGAGAAGAGAACGGCACCTCATTCCATTTTTCATGCCTAGAGAATTCCATGGACAGAGGAGCCTGATGGGCTACAGTCCATGGGTTCACAAAGAGTCGGACACAACTACAGCAATGCAGCATGCACACATATAGGGCAGTGGTTAGCATCTCCATTTACTAGTGTTAAATACGAGATTCAAAGGTTTGGGGTCTGGCACAGTGTCACCCAGTCAATTAGTGACATAACCAGGCAGTCTGTGTCAGACTACACTGAACACTTCTCAAAGACGTGTAAAAGAGCAAAATTGTATTCCTCGCAAGACTGAGTTTGTGTCCTGTATTTCATATGCATTATGCTTATTTTGGAGGGATCTTATTTTGGAGGGATGCTTATTTTGGAGGGATCTTGTGAAAAGCAAGCTCTGTCCTCCTTTTCTGTTTAAGTCCGCTGTGCTCTGCACATGTTGCTGCTAAGGATGCTGCTTATTGTATTACAGTGTCCTCTTTGGAAGACCATGGAACTAATTTCTCTCTATCCTTAGTACTGGAGATAGCTGGGCTTCTCCTGAGCACTGTGTGTCTTGTAGAAAAATCAACAGTTCAATCTTATTTCTCTGTCTTCATAGGCTGCTATATAGCTTGGAGCCACATGTTAAGCTTGCTGTTGGCAAGTCTAAAAAGTCATGGCCTGTGTTGTGCGCACTCACTGTCCTCTTCTAGCCTAACTTTCCCTTCGCTTTGCTTTCCACCTATTTTAATTTACTTTATCTGTCAGTAATGTACATATCTTAGTGAAACACCTTAAATCCTTTCTGAGAAAGGCAGGTTGTAAATACATGCAAATATTATTTTTCTTTGCTTTCAAACACATCACTCTTAGATCTTTCTTGGTCAGCAGAAGGACCCAATGATTGCTTTATAGCAGTAATACCATTCCTTCATTGGCACATTTCATCCATAGAGGACAGAAAGGATAAGCAAGCTGTGAAGGGCACAGTGTTCTTTCTATTCCCTCTTATCCATTTTCAAATCCAAGGACTGTGGTGAAAAGAAACATTGCCACATGAAGAAGTGCAGTGCAGTAGCTAAGGATATAGGCTCTGACATCAGAATTGATTCACATCTAAGCTTTGCTACCCACAGCCAAGTGACCTTGGGAAAGTTACTTAACTTTATAGTGCCTCAGTTTCCTCATCTATAAAATAGGGCTAAAATAGTAACCCACATTCCTGTAGTTACTGTGAACATTAAATTAATATAGGGCAACATTTTTTTGCTTTTGAGAGGTGCTCAAGGCCAATGAAAGAGCAGGAGAGGTAGAGAATTAGAAAGAGAATCTTCTGAACATTGCTAAAGTTGTAGAATATTCTTAATGCAACTTATGCAAGGCCACCAAAAACAATATAAAAAATATAGAAATTGCATTTGCCATAAATTATACAAATCATATTTTTTACCCTTCAAAAGTCTGAACTGTAAATTTTTATTTGAATTTTCAAATGCTCTTTTAAGCATTAAAATTCTGTTCAGCATGGGTTAAGTTAGTAACCCCACTCAAACTGGGATTTAAAGACCATCAGAGAAGATCTTTTATATACTCTTTGGGAAAAGTAATGTAAGAAATACATTTTCTCTTTCAAGAATTTTTTTCTCATGCAAAGAGACACTCTCATAAAATACTTGTTAAGCCCTCACTTGTCCAGTCTTAGAAGACGGTGCATAAATATATTTGAGTGCATTAAATTCACTCAGAACATTTTTCAGAAACTATTGAGCTGATAAAAGATAGGATATGTGATAAACACCCCTGCCTTCGAGGAGACTACAACCTGATAATGGACACGGAACCGAATACTGCATGCCAAAACATGCAAACGCACACACACACACACATACAATTGCAGCACTGTGAAATCAAGTACCCACATAGAGAATCTGATAGAGTATCGCGGGGAACAACTAATTTGCTTAGTGAGAACAAAAGAGGAAAACAAGGAAGAAAGGGAGAAAAGGAAGGAGATTGAGAGAGAGTGGGAGAGAGTGGGAGAGAGAGAGGGAGAGAAGAGAGGGAAACACAACAGGCATTGCAGGCAGGATTTGTAATATCGGTCTTGAAAGATGAGAAGGCATTTGCTGGTGTTCACGTGTGGGATGGGAGTTGGGGGAATTCCAGGTCGGGAAATAGTACATGAAAGGGAACAGATGGCTTCTGGGGAGCGATGGACAGGGCACACAGTAGCAGCTGAAAAGGAGATGTGTTCTGACTACCTGCAGGCAGCAGAAAACTACCCAACATTTTAATGTTGGGATAAACATGATCAGATTTGCCTTTTAGAAAGGTAGGAGTGTAGAATGTGTCTTGAAGGACAGTGAGGGTGGGAAGAACAGTTATCAAAAGGGAAGGGGAAGTGAAACCTCTGCATTGAGAGCTGTTTCTCACCTGCAGCTTTGGCCTGACAAGCTGCCTATAGTTCTAGCTTCTTCCACATGATTCTCCTCCTGTGTTTTTCTCTTTCGCTCAGGAAAGGTCATGATTTCTGGCTGTTGTTAATATCTAGATTGCATCATGTCCACTCTCATCACCTCTATGCTCAATTCCTTAGAATAAATTTCCTCTTAAGTACTCGGAGTTGTTTCTGTTTCCTAGTTAGATCCTGACTGATACACCTTAGCACTAATCTAGGGGAGAGGTGATGAGGGTCCTAACAAAAGAAGAGACAGTGCACGTCAGAGGAAAGAGCTGATTTAGAAAATGGATTTGCCGAATTCGGTGACAGGTATGTGACTGAGATGGGGCAGGAAGAATCATAGCTACTCTGACCTTTCCGGTTGGCCTCCTTAACAGAACTGATGTTTTTAAAAAACAGGTAATATGGGACTAATAGCTTCCCAGGTGGCTCAGTGGTAAAGAATCCACCTGCAAATGCAGGAGACACAGGAAAAACCATAGCTTTGACTATACACACCCAATTTACCTGATTCATGGACATTCCAGGTTCCCATGCAATACTGTTCTTTACAGCACCAAACTTTACTTTTACCACCAGATATAGCCAAGCTGGCATTGTTTCCACTCTGGCTCATCCTCTTCATTCTTTCTGTGTCTATTTCTCTGCTCTTTCCCATTAGTATATTGGACACCTACGAGTCTGGGGGTTCATCTTTCAGAGTCATATCTTTTCTGCCTTTTCATATTTACTGTTCATGGGGTTCTCATGGCAAGAATACTGAAGTGGTCTGCCATTCTCTTCTCCAGTGGAGGGCTTCCCTGGTAGCTCAGCTGGTAAAGAACCTGCCTGCAATGCAGGAGACCCCAGTTTGATTCCTGGGTAGGGAAGACTTGCTGGAGAAGGGATAGGCTACCCACTCCAGTGTTCTTGAGCTTCCCTGGTGGCTCAGCTGGTAAAGAATTTGCCTGCAATGCGGTAGACCTGGGTTTGATCCCTGGGTTGGGAAGATCCCCTGAAGAAGGGAATGGCTACCCACTCCAGTATTCTGGCCTGGAGAATTCAAAGGACTGTATAGTTCATGGGGTCACAATGAGTCAGACACGACTGAGCAACTTTCACTTTCACCATCTCCAGTCGAGCATGTTTTGTCAGGCCCTGACTAGCAGGGACATGCCCTTCAAGCTGCTTAACATAGCTAGACGACATGGCTAGTGCTCTGGTTGTCGCACTGCTGGTGGGATAAATTACACCATTTCTAAAATTAGATAATATATTGGTACTACTACATAGCTTTTTCAAAATTCTGAATTGGATACCGGGCACAACTCCTGGCACATGCTGATCCATCAGGAGTGCCAAACAATCTATTGCAATTTTCAGCTGAAGCTCCCTTTCAAACTGTGAGCAAGGCTAAAATAGCATGCAGTCATTCATATGAGTAAAATTCAATTTTCATACAATCGTCACCACTAAGACTGAGAGCTAGTAGGCAACTATTTTGTGTCACATATTGTATACTGATAATCTCACAACAAAGAACCATGTAATTATCTAGAAGGGTCCTCAAAGATCCAGCTCTTTAGTATCTTTATTTTTGATATGAGAAAACCATGACTAAGGGTTACTGGGAGATCACATTTCATTAAATATATTGAAATATAAGAACAAAAAATACCATATCAAGTCATATGTATCTGTCATTACACCTAGACCTCCTAGAATTCCACTGCTTGACAGTCACGATGATCCACTTCATCCTATAATTCTATATGGTTTTTATGACTTTATTTTAAAAAGCTTCTCAAGTAAATCTATAAGCACCTCATGAATTGTAAACTCATCATGGATAAGAATTTATGCCTGTTTCTAGCCTGTTTCCCAAAGTGCCTAGTAAAAGGCCTCATAGAAAGTTTACATGAAGGAGCCACATAATGGTGATGATTCAGAGCATTAAAATATTAACCATTATCTGACTTCATTTCCCTTCCTATTTTTCCCATTTCTTAGAATCCTGCTTGTTATTTAAGACTCAGTTCAAGCCCAGACTCGGTTAATGATGCCTCTCCTGACTACATCAGCCAACCCTCGTTCCTTTCTTTCCTACATACCTATTTGCTTTCCATCAAATACCCATCCATGGAAGTATCAATTTCCTCCTAATTATTTAAGTGTTTTAGCATAATGTCCACACCATCTTCCAGATTCCCTCAAATCATTTATCATACTCTACCTTTTATGTTCATCTTCATCAAAGCTCATCAAAGATGAGGCATAAATAATGTCCATCAGTACATCCTTTTTATACTCTCCAAAGTACCATTATTACTATACTTTCTCTGATTTTAAGGAAACCATCCGGTTCCAGAACTCTAAGTTTTGCTAAATAAGTTATATCCAACTTTTATGTAAACTTCATGGGTGAAATCATGAATGTTCTCAGATACTATTGTTCCAGTGTAAAATTACAGATATTTTGAGTCATCCTCCCAATTCAGAAGCTATCCGTTTATTGCCCTGCTGAACAAATTTTATCTGAAATGGCCTTCATTCCCATATTTTAAACTATAGTAAACATATATGCAAACAGTATAATGTTACTGTGTTGTAAAGGTTAAAATAACATTTTCTACTTTGCTTTGAATGATGAAAGCAAATCCTGATGAAAGCAAACTTGAACATAAGAAAATAATATTGACAAAGGTATTTACTAAGAAACACTTCTATATATTAATACTTTCCAATAATCTATATTGAAAATAAAAACATTTCATTAGACATTTAGAATCAACTGTGCTTTACAATCTCAATATAAACATTTTCACACTATCTAATAGTTATCTGATAATTTTAAAAAAATTTAAGTACTCTCTAGGATTCATAATATGCATAGGTATGTCAAACAGGGAAATTATTCTATTGATCAGAGAAAAAGAATAAAAGAACAATATTAACTATTTTAAATACATTAAGAGATGCATCATCAAGCCTGTCCTTATTCAAAATGTAATCTTTTTAAAATTCTAAGAATTTCCAAATATTTTATCTTATAGAAAATTAAGAGTACTGTTTCAGACAAATAAGTTTTAAATCTTGAATATATTCTTCGCAGTGTTTCCGTGGTAGTTTGTTGTTCCCTCAGATTTAGGTTTTAATTTATGGCAAGCCCTTTCACAGAAAATCTTGCAAACAATACAGTGTTCAGAACGTCCCCTCATAGGTTATGTCTTGTTGATAGTTCAGTATGCCAAAAAGTGTCTATAGAAATACACCCTGTGACAAACTACAATTATGCATACATTTGGAGCAACACGTTTTCTCTAACTTAAATCTCAAATGTTACTGCCTTCAAAGACTTTGAGAAAAACACTGGCATATATGTAAAAAGAAAATGCAACATTTAAATTTCAACACACTCAAGAATCTTCAGGCTTTTAATACTGTCAGATGATCTTAGTCAAAGCCCATCTGTAACATAGCTATTGTTGAACAAATGTGGGTTAACCGGGTTTACTGACACACCACAATGTAGGAATGACGGGATGTCTCAGCAAGGGTGTGCTAGAAACACTTTATAGGATCTGGACCTGCATTAGACAATTTAGGGGAAAGTTTAAAAAAGCTGAACTTTGTTCTAGATTGGATGCCATCAGGAAGCAGGAGTCATTCTATGATTGGGTACCTTTAAAATTCTTATCTAAAAAGTGGAACAGAATGGGATTAATGTTAAGATTGGTTTTACAAAAGCAGTAAATATTTAATATTTGGTCATATTCTAGTCTTCAAAATGCCAATGTCTTTCTTTGCCTGTGTTCAAGTAAGTCCAGAGTGGTTGTCTTTTTGTCTAAGCCAACATGATCACAGAAGGTCCTTACCTAGTGCTGATGGTCTAAAAACTGTTGCGTTCAACAGAACACTAGGGCCTACCTGTGCACGCCAGGCATGCTCCCTGATATAAGTGATTGCTTTTCTTTTTCTTGTTATAGAAAGAATAAAGTAGATAGGGTCACCATTTCAAGAATACATTTAAAAACAGGAACTCTATTTTACTTATGGTGTAGGCTATAAGCAGCTGGGTCTTATATATTTTTAGCATCACTCTGTGTTACAAACATAACAAATACTCAATAACTTTTCAACCAAATAACATAAATAAATCATAATGGCTCAAATAAATAATAATGGTTCTCAACTACGAAATATCTCTGCCAAAATCTGTAAGTAGAGTTACCAAAGATTCAATCTGGTTGTAACAAAGCCAAAGAGCTGAGAATGGCAGTGGGTGGAGAATGTAAACTATTCCGTAACCACATTGTATCTGAATTCCTATATAACAGAGCACTTCATAATGAGTGTTAACTGACTGTGCAGGCACTGCTGGGCCTTAGGAACACAATAATGTTCACATTACACTGTGAAATAAATTTGTGTCAGTGTATTACATAGAAGAAAATTAATATTAGGCTACATGTCTTTATGGTCAATTTTGGTCCTTTCTATACAGTCAATGTAAATTTTTAATTACATTTTGGCCACTGGTTGCCAGTTCACTGGAAAGTTTCAATATTGCTTTTAAAGTCTACAAGCATCACATACAAACTCAAGTACTGTGCAGGGACTTTCACTGCATTCTCAATAATGAAGAAGTGTTTTCTTTTTAAGCTGAGAGTGGGAATTTCATTTATTTTATAATCTGATGTACATAGACTGATATGTAGATACAAAATCAACTTTTATAAGCTATAGCAATTAAAGAAGAAATTGTAAAAGAAGAAATAAAACTCTCTGTTTATACATGAGATGATGCTAAAGCTAAACCTAGAAAATCCTGAAGATGCTACCAGGAAACTATTAGGGCTCATCAGTGAAATTTGATACAGGTGCTTGACACAAGATTAACATAATGAAATCTGCTGCATTTCTATACACTATGGCACCCTACTCCAGTACTCTTGCCTGGAAAATCCATGGACGGAGGAGCCTGGTAGGCTGCAGTCCATGGGGTCGCTAAGAGTCGGGAACGACTGAGCGACTTCACTTTCACTTTTCACTTTCATGCATTGGAGAAGGAAATGGCAACCCACTCCAGTGTTCTTGCCTGGAGAATCCCAGGGACGGGGAAGCCTGGTGGGCTGCTGTCTCTGGGGTCGCACAGAGTTGGACACGACTGGAGCGACTTAGCAGCAGCAGCAGCAATGACAAAATGTCAGAAAAACAAGTTAATGAAATAATCTCATTTACCATTGCATCAAAAAGAACAAATTACCTAGGAATAAACTGAAGGAGACAAAAGACCTATACTCCAACAACTGTAAGAAGCCGATGAAAGAAACTGAAGACACAAACAGATGGAAAGATATACCATGTTCTTGGACTGAAAGGATCAATATTTTTAAAATGACTATCTACCCAAGGCAATCTACAGATTCAGTGCAATCCCTCTCAAATTACCAATGACATTTTTCACAGAACTAAAACAGAAATAAATAAATTTATATGGAGACACAAAAAGCAATCTTGAGAAAGAAAAGAGTTGGAGGAATCACGCTCCCTGACTTCAGACAATATCACAAAGCTACAGTAATCAAGACAGTGTGGTACTGGCACAAAAAGAGACATATATCCCAATGCAACAGGATAGAAAGCCCTAAAATAAACCCAGGCATTTATGGTCAATTAATCTGTGACAAAGGAGGCAAGAAAATACAATGGAGAAAAAAACAGTCTCTTCAACAAGTGGTGTTGGGAAAGCTGGATAGCTACATGTAAAAGAATGGAATCAGAACATTCTCTAACACCATATTTAAAAATAAACTCGAAATGGATTAAACACCTAAATGTAAGACTGGATACTATAAAATTCCTAGGTGAAAACATCGGCAGAACACTCTTCGACATACACTGCAGCAATAATTTTTGGATCTGCCACCTAGAGTAATGGAAATAAAAACAAAATAAACAAATGAGACCCAATTAAAATTAAAAGATTCTACACAACAAAAGCTGTATAAAATATTTTCAAATGGTACACTGGACAAGGGGTTAATATCCAAAATATACAAATAGCTCATATAGCTTAAAATGAAATAAACAATAATATAAAACAAACAAGCAAATCAAGAAATGGGCAGAAGACCTAAATAGATATATCTCCAAATAAAACATACAGATAGCCAACAGGCACAAGAAAAGATGTTCAATATCACTAATTATTGGAGAAATGAAAATCAAATCTACAATGTCCCATTAGTCAGAATCACCATAATTTTAAAGTCTGTAAGTAATAAATGCTATAGATGGTATACAGGAAAGGAATTCTCCTACACCGTTGGTATGAAAGCAAATTGGTGCCGCCACTATGGAGAACAGTATGGAGGCTCCTTCAAAAACTAAAAAGATTTACATAGGATCCTATAATTATACTCCTGGGTATATATCCAGAGAAAATTCTTAATTTGAAAATATACATGCACCCCAATCGTCATAGCAACACTATTCACAATAGGCAAGGTATGGAAGCAACCTAAATGCCTAACAGATGAATTGGTAAAGAAGAATTGGTGTACACACACACACACACACACGTACACATGCACACACACATATATACAGGCATACACGATGGAATATTACTCAGCCATAAAAAGAATGAAATAATGCCATATGCAGCAACATGCTGCTGCTAAGTCGCTTCAGTCATGTCCAACTCTTCACGACCCCATGGAATGCAGCCTACCAGGCTCCTCCATCCATGGGATTTTCCAGGCAACAGTACTGGAGTGGGGTGCCATTGCCTTCTCCCATGTAGCAACATGGATAGACCTAAAGATTATAGTACTGAGTGAAATAAGTCACACAGAGAAAGACAAATATCATATGATATCACTTATAAGTGGAATCTAAGAAATGGATACAAATGAAACTACTTACAAAACAGAAACAGATTCAAAACATAGAAAACACACAAGGGGGACTGCCAGGGACAGGACATTGGAGAGAGAAATTAGGAGTTTGGCATTAACACACCACTATATATAAAAAGAAGAAAAACAACATGGACCTGCTGCATAGCCTGAGGAATTATAGTCAATGCCTTATAATAACCTACAATGAAAAAGAATAGATATGTATATACCTGTTATATTAGATAGTTATTATAAACATATAAATGAAAATTACCTGAATCACTCTGCTGTACACCTGGAATTATTACAGCATTGTAAATTAAATATACTTCAATTTTTTTAATGGTTAAAAAATTAAGTTTTATAAGTCAAATTGGAACAAGAAGAAGCAATTAAAGTACACCTCTAAATAAAAATGAGCCAAATGTGGAAACTGACAAGTTATTAAAAAAAAATCAGCAGAAACAAAACTGTTTTAAATTTTAACTATTTTCATTTGATCTAAAAAACATAAAGTAGTTCAGATGGCTAGTTTCATAGGGAAATAATATACTTGACCTAATATATCCTAGATAGTGGTATCTATCTTCTTCCTTCCTCTCTCTATCTGGATATGATGCAATTAAACCTCTTAAGCAAAATATCTTAAAATTCCTAAATTTTAAATCAATTGGAATAGTACCATATGTCACATATATCTTTTCTTTCCCTTTATTTCATCATAAATACTTATAAAAACCTCTATAATGAGCTACCATTATCCCCAAACTTAGAAAAATCAGTATTAAATAAAACCTCCCCAGTGTTTTTCTCGATAATGATGATGCTTTTATAGTGTTATTTTAAAAATGCATATACTTATATAACCCAGCTTTGTCTGTTACTTTACTCACTTACAAAGTAAATATTTACTGAGTGCCTTACAACTATTTGTAAGAAATCACTAGAAATAGTAATTAAAACAAAACAAAACACATTGCCTCCTCCTAGAGTTTGCAATCGAGGAGGGAAGATTTGGACATGTACACAAACTAAAATGCAGCAGTAAATAGTAGTTATCATTAGAGATAAGGGCACAGTCTTCTGGGAGTTCAGACAAGATAGAGATGGCTCCAGGCTGGAAATATCACATCAGGGCAGTTCTCACCATAAAAGGACAGATCTTTAAGGATGCACGAACTTTTAGGCTTACAGATAGACATGGGGGACATCTGCTTTTGTTCTTGGGGACCCATGACTCCCTAATTCTCAGTTCATCCAGTTCTCCTTCACATTCATTACTCTTTTAATTGACATAGGTTTGCGCAGTTTAACTTTCAACTCTAAACGCAAGACCCTCCCATCTAATATCCCAGACTGAGAATTACTTTAAATAAAAATGTATTATACTGACATATACTATGCACTGTGGTAATAATTTTGAATCCTAGCTTTCTTTTTTTATACTCACCCAAGCAGTTATCTTTCCCTACTTTACCACACTGGCATTGTGGTAAGCACACCTTTTATGCACTAGTGCCAGGGTAACAAAGAGACATTAGACACCCTTCCAGGTGTTCAAACCGTGGGTTTAAGACAGTGGGGGCTGGGGGTGGGGGGTGGAGTGGGCACACACAGACTAAAATGTACCTAAGAATTTATGTGAAAGAATCTAGATACCAATTCATCCATTCACTCATTTTTCTATTCAACAGATGTCTCTGGCGTACCTATTATGTATCAGGTACAGTTTTTAGGACATGCTAGTAAAGTAATGCTTAAAATTCTACAAGCCAGGCTTCAGCAATATGTGAACCTTGAACTTCCTGATGTTCAAGCTGGTTTTAGAAAAGGCAGAAGAACCAGAGATCAAATTGCTAACATCTGCTGGATCATGGAAAAAGCCAGAGAGTTCAAGAAAAACATCTATTTCTGCTTTATTGACTATGCCAAAGCCTTTGAATGTGTGGATCACAATCAACTGTGGAAAATTCTGAAAGAGATGGGAATACCAGACCACCTGACCTGCCTCCTGAGAAATCTGTATGCAGGTCAAGAAGCAACAGTTAGAACTGGACATGGAACAACAGACTAGCTCCAAATAGGGAAAGGAGTATGTCAAGGCTGTATATTGTCACCCTGTTTATTTAACTTATATACAGAGTACATCATGAGAAACGCTAGACTGGAAGAAACACAAGCTGGAATCAAGATTGCCGGGAGAAATATCAATCACCTCAGATATGCAGATGACACCACCCTTATGGAAGAAAGTGAAGAGGAACTCAAAAGCCTCTTGAGGAAAGTGAAAGTGGAGAGTGAAAAAGTTGGCTTAAAGCTCAACATTCAGAAAACGAAGATCATGGCATCCAGTCCCATCACTTCATGGGAAATAGATGGGGAAACCATGGAAACAGTGTCAGACTTTATTTTTCTGGGCTCCAAAATCACTGCAGATGGAGACTGCAGCCATGAAATTAAAAGACGCTTACTCCTTGGAAGGAAGGTTATGACCAACCTAGATAGCATATTCAAAAGCAGAGACATTACTTTGCCAACAAAGGTTCATCTAGTCAAGGCTATGGTTTTCCTGTGGTCATGTATGGATGTGACAGTTGGACTGTGAAGAAGGCTGAGCGCCAAAGAATTGATGCTTTTGAACTGTGGTGTTGGAGAAGACTCTTGAGAGTCCCTCGGACTGCAAGGAGATCCAACCAGCCCATTAAAGGAGATCAGCCCTGGGATTTCTTTGGAAGGAATGATGCTAAAGCTGAAACTCCAGTACTTTGGCTACCTCATGTGAAGAGTTGACTCATTGGAAAAGACTGTGATGTTGGGAGGGATTGGGGGCAAGAGGAGAAGGGAACGACAGAGGATGAGATGGCTGGATGGCATCACTGACTCAATGGACATGAATCTGAGTGAACTCTGGAGGTTGGTGATGGACAGGGAGGCCTGGCGTACTGCGATTCATGAGGTCGCAAAGAGTCGGAGACGACTGAGCAACTGATCTGATCTGATCTGATCTTAGGATTGACAAAGTCCTTCTTTCCTTGAGATTATATTCTAGTAAGAGGTGAAATTGAGAAGAGTCCAAATCCAAGCAACAAATTTTTATTATATTATAAATTTTATATATATATTACATTTATATATCAGATCAGATCAGATCAGTCGCTCAGTCATCTCCGACTCTTTGCAACCCCATGAATCGCAGCACGCCAGGCCTCCCTGTCCATCACCAACTCCCGGAGTTCACTCAGACTCACGTCCATCGAGTTGGTGATGCTATCCAACCATCTCATCCTCTGTCGTCCCCTTCTCCTCCTGCCCCCAATCCCTCCCAGCATCACAGTCTTTTCCAATGAGTCAACTCTTCACATGAGGTGGCCAAAGAACTGGAGTTTCAGCTTTAGCATCATTCCTTCCAAAGAAATCCCAGGGCTGATCTCCTTTAATGGGCTGGTTGGACCTCCTTGCAGTCCAAGGGACCCTCAAGAGTCTTCTCCAACACCACAGTTCAAAAGCATCAATTTTTCGGCGCTCAGCCTTCTTCACAGTTCAACTCTCACATCCATACATGACCACAGGAAAAACCATAGCCTTGACTAGACGAATCTTTGTTGGCAAAGTAATGTCTCTGCTTTTCAATATGCTATCTAGGTTGGTCATAACTTTCCTTCCAAGGAGTAAGTGTCTTTTAATTTCATGGCTGCAGTCACCATCTGTAGTGATTTTGGAGCCCAGAAAAATAAAGTCTGACACTGTTTCCACTGTTTCCCCATCTATTTCCCATGAAGTGGTGGGACCGGATGCCAACTTTTTCACTCTCCACTTTCACTTTCATCAAGAGGCTTTTGAGTTCCTCTTCACTTTCTGCCATAAGGGTGGTGTCATCTGCATATCTGAGGTGATTGATATTTCACCTGGCAATCTTGATTCCAGCTTGTGTTTCTTCCAGTCCAGCATTTCTCATGATGTACTCTGCATATAAGTTAAATAAACAGGGTGACAATATACAGCCTTGACGAACTCCATAAAAATATATAATTTTATATTTATATATAATATAAATTCTCTATTTATTCAATATAAACAAAAAATGAAGTCACAGTGATACACAATAGTTATAGGTGCTAGGAGGATAACCAAAATAGGACAGTGGCAA
Organism: Bubalus kerabau; assembly: GCF_029407905.1. NCBI lineage: Eukaryota > Metazoa > Chordata > Mammalia > Artiodactyla > Bovidae > Bubalus > Bubalus kerabau. Next base: position 61,534,924 of record NC_073637.1, read on the forward strand.
ATGCGATAGGGTGTTTATTGATTTTGGAAATCAGGGAAGCCCTCTTTGAAGGGGGTGACATCTCAGATGGGATCTTAATGAGAGGAAGGAACAACCATACAGTGATCCAAGGAAAGAGTGTTCAAGGCAGGAAGAACAGCCCTACCATCAGAATGAACGTGGCATGTTGGAGCAACAGCAGTACTGCTGGAGAGAGAAGGAGAATACAGTGGCTCAAGACGAGAACAGGCAGGTACAGCAGGCATTCCCAGGGACAAGAAGGCAGATCTTATTCTAACTGCAATGAGAAACAACTGGCAAATTTTAAGCAGATAAATGATATCACATGAATTACATTTTAAAGGATTACTCTGGCTATTGTACACAGAGTGAATTTTAAGGAAATAAAAATGAAATTCAGAGAGATTATGATGACATGGATGAAGGTGGAGAGAAATGGATGCACTCAGAAAATATTTTAGGGGCAGGGTTGATGGAACTTATTATGGATTGGATACGAGAGGATGTGAAAATGGGAACAATTAATGCTAAATAATAAATGAGAACCCTTCATATACAAATGGTATTTAAAGCTATAGGACTAAAGAAAACATAGCCTTAAAAAGAAGATGGTACATTGGAAAGGCTTTGCAAAGTCCAATACTTAAGATACTGAACAGAAGATAAATCAATCAAGGAAAGTGAAAAGGAGAAGCCAAATCACATTAGGTTCTTAGGAAAAGGAGGGAAGCATGGTGTCACCAGGGCTTCCCTGGCAGCTCAGAGGGTAAAGTGTCTGCCTCCAATGCGGGAGACCTGAGTTCAATCCCTGGGTCAGGAAGATCCCCTGGAGAAGGAAATGGCACCCCACTCCAGTATTCTTGCCTGGAGAATCCCATGGACGGAGAAGCCTGGTGGGCTACAGTCAACAGGGTCGCAAAGAGTCGGACACGACTGAGCGACTTCACTTTCACTTTCTATGGTGTCACCAAAGTCAAGAGAAGATACAGTGCTTCAGGATGGAGGGAGCAGCCCATGTTGTTGAACAATGCTAAGAGTTAAGAGATGTGAAGATTGGATTGGACTCCATGAAACTCATTGGTGTAATCTGAACAGAAGGGAGCTCAGTGCTGAGGAAATGGATCCTAACTGGGATGGAGTGAAGCGGCAAAAAGGAGATGCAAGAATGGAAGTAAGATTACAGACAACAAATTCAAGACTTTTGCTGTGAATAGGGTACAGAGCAGAGAAGGCAATGGCACCCTACTCCAGTACTCTTGCCTGGAAAATCCCATTGATGGAGGAGCTTGGAAGGCTGCAGTCCATGGGGTCGAAAAGAGTCAGACGTGACCGAGCGACTTCACTTTCACTTTTCACTTTCATGCATTGGAGGAGGAAATGGCAACCACTCCAGTGTTCTTGCCTGGAGAATCCCAGGGACGGTGGGGCCTGGTGGGCTGCCGCCTATGGGGTCGCACAGAGTCGGACACGACTGAAGCGACTTAGCAACAGCAGCAGCAGCAGCAAGGTACAGAGAATTAGAGTGGTATTTGGAGTCAAGGAAGGATTTTGTGATAGATGGTGATGAGACTTATTTTTATTTATATTGGAATTATATTTTATCTACAGAAAACTGTTGCACAGAAAAGAACAGAAAAACTACAGGATCAAAGTCTTGAACAAGATGGAGTAGACTCCAGAAAGGGATTGAATGACTGACCTCAAATGGTACCTGGGCCTATGATTATGGGCCAGTTTTCTACAGGTTTGTACTTCTGTGCACATAAGAGATGAGTAAATGCTATAATAAAAAATATTTAAACTTATAATATTTAATCAGCATATCTGCTAAATTGGCAGTCTTATCTGCCAATTTACAAACTTCAACCTTTACTATCAAATCTGCTTGGCTATATTATAGGACACTGATTCTGCTATATATATCAGTGAACAGAATCACTAGTTATTTCAAGGTCCCATGGAGAATTGTGATGCTTTCTGTGGCTTCTTTGCCACAGCCCTGGTGAGATCAGAGGATGTGCCTACAATAGCCCCCACTCCCTTCAGCCATTCCTCTTCCTTTTTCTATCTTTTCTTTTCCTGATGAAACTCTTGCCTGCAAGTAGGAGGCTCCAGGCTATTCTTTGCTCCCCTTAACTCTTCTCTTCTCTTGCCAACACTCACCTTATAGAACTTATATGTGGAATCTAAAAAAAAAAGGGTACAGACTGGTTTCAAATTGAGAAAGGAGTACGTCAAGCCTGTATATTGTCACCTTGCTTATTTAACTTATATGCAGAGTACATCATGAGAAATGCCAGGCTGGATGAAGCTGGAATCAAGATTGCAGGCAGAAATATCAATAACCTCAGATATGCAGATGACACCACCCTTATGGCAGAAAGTGAAGAGGAACTAAAGAGACTCTTGATGAAAGTGAAAGAGGAGAGTGAAAAAGCTGGCTTAAAACTCAACATTCAAAAAACAAAGATCATGGCATCCGGTCCCATCACTTCATGGCAAATAGATGAAGAAACAATGGAAACAACAACAGACTTTATTTTTGGGGGGCTCCAAACTCACTGCAGATATTGAAATTAAAATTTCAGACTGCAGCCATGAAATTAAAAGACACTTGCTCCTTGGAAGAAAAGCTATGACCAACCTAGACAGCATATTAAACGGTAGAGACATTACTTTACCTACAAAGGTCCATCTAGTCAAAGCTATGGTTTTGACAGTAGTCATGTATGGATGTGAGAGTCAGACTCTAAAGAAAGCTGCGCACTGAAGAATTGATGCTTTTGAACTGTGGTGTTGGAGAAGACTCTTGAGAGTCCCTTGGACTGCAAGGAAATCAAACCAATCAATCCTAAAGGAAATCAGTCCTGAATATTAATTGGAAGGACTGATGCTGAAGCTAAAACTCCAATACTTCATTCAGATGCCTGATGCAAAGAGCAGACTCATTCAAAAAGGCCCTGATGCTGGGAAAGATTGAAGGCAGGAAGAGAAAGGGATGATAGAGGATGAGATGGTTGGATGGCATCACAGAATCAATGGACATGAGTTTGAGCAAGCTCTGGGAGTTGGCGTGCTGCAGTCCATGGGGTCACAAAGAGTCAGACATGACTGAGTGACTGAACTGAACTTATTCACAAAACAGAAAGTTACAGATGTAGAAAACAAACTTATGGTTACTGGGGATGAGGCGGCAGGGAGGATAAATTGGAAGATTGGATTTGACATATATACACTATATATAAATATATATATATAATATGCATAAATTCATATAAATATATCTATATAAATGAATAAATATATAAAATCTATATATGTAACATATATATACATATACATATTAAAGTTAAATAATAAGGACTACTGTATAACACAAGGAGCTCTACTCAATACTCTAATGGCCTATATAGGAAAAGAACCTGAAAAAGAGTGGATATATGTGTATATAATATATATATATATATATATATATATATATATATAAATTGATTCACTCTGCTATACACCTAGAACTAATACAACCTTGTATATCAAAATGGGTCATATTTTCCTATCCAGGTTGCCATGGAATGGAGAAAAATCCAGGGATTTTAGATCCTTTGGACAAACAGTAAATACTAATGATAAAATATTGTGGCATCTCAAAAATGATTGCTGGAAAGAAAACTTCATTGCTATAAAATAATAACAAAAATACCATGGGACATTTTATCTGAACACTTAATCAAAATCAAGTTACATCACATACACCAGGAAAAAAATCACAAAAGATCATAGCCTGGATTCTGGCAAAAAGTCTCTGGATAGTAGTCAAGGGTCAGAGTCCTCATTCTATGTATGAAATTAGAAATTCTAAAGTAAATAAGATGGTGACTATTCCCATAAATTTGAATCGATCTATTGGAAGGACTGATGCTGAAGCTGAAACTCTAATACTTTGGCCACCTGATACAAAGAACCAACTCATTGGAAAAGACCCTGATGCTGGGAAAGATTGAAGGTGGGAGGAGAAGGGGATGACAGAGGATGAGATGGTTGGATGGCATCACTGACGTGATAGACGTGAGTTTGAGTAGGCTCTGGGAGTTGGTGATGGATAGGGAAGCCTGGGGTGATGCAGTGCATGGGGTCACAAAGAGTCTGACTGAGCGACTGAACTGAACTGATAAGGAATAACATTGGAAATCCAGGATGTGATTCTGGACTCTAATTCAGTCATTAACTAGTTACCATTCTGAGTGGTTTCCCATTCATGCCAATGCTTCCTGGACTGTATTCCTGTGCCTATCCATCTGACCAAACCTATTGAGTCTCCCTATGACATCATCCATTGCCCAAAGAAAGGCAATGCCAAAGAATGCTCAAACTACAGCACAATTGCACTCATCTCACACGCTAGTAAAGCAATGCTCAAAATTCTCCAAGCCAGGCTTCAGCAATATGTGAACCTTGAACTTCCTGATGTTCAAGCTGGTTTTTAGAAAAGGCAGAGGAACCAGAGATCAAATTGCCAACGTCCGCTGGATCATAGAAAAAGCAGGAGTTCCAGAAAAACATCTATTTCTGCTTTATTGACTATGCCAAAGCCTTTGACTATGTGGATCACAATCAACTGTGGAAAATTCTGAAAGAGATGGGAATACCAGACCACCTGATCTGCCTCTTGAGAAATCTGTATGCAGGTCAGGAAGCAACAGTTAGAACTGGACATGGAACAACAGACTGGTTCCAAATAGGAAAAGGAGTTCGTCAAGGCTGTATATTGTCACCCTGTTTATTTAACTTATATGCAGAGTACATCATGAGAAACGCTAGACTGGAAGAAACACAAGCTGGAATCAAGATTGCCGGGAGAAATATCAACCACCTCAGATATGCAGATGACACCACCCTTATGGCAGAAAGTGAAGAGGAACTCAAAAGCCTCTTGATGAAAGTGAAAGTGGAGAGTGAAAAAGTTGGCATCCGGTCCCACCACTTCATGGGAAATAGATGGGGAAACAGTGGAAACAGTGTCAGACTTTATTTTTCTGGGCTCCAAAATCACTACAGATGGTGACTGCAGCCATGAAATTAAAAGACGCTCACTCCTTGGAAGGAAAGTTATGACCAACCTAGACAGCATATTCAAAAGCAGAGACATTACTTTGCCAACCAAGGTTCGTCTAGTCAAGGCTATGGTTTTTCCTGTGGTCATGTATGGATGTGAGAGTTGGACTGTGAAGAAGGCTGAGTGCCAAAGAATTGATGCTTTTGAACTGTGGTGTTGGATAAGACTCTTGAGAGTCCCTTGGACTGCAAGGAGATCCAACCAGTCCATTCTGAAGGAGATCAGCCCTGGGATTTCTTTGGAAGGAATGATACTAAAACTGAAACTCCAGTACTTTGGCCACCTCATGCGAAGAGTTGACTCATTGGAAAAGACTGTGATGCTGGGAGGGACTGGGAGCAGGAGGAGAAGGGGACGACAGAGGATGAGATGGCTGGATGGCATCACTGACTCGATGGACGTGAGTCTGAGTGAACTCCGGGAGTTGGTGATGGACAGGGAGGCCTGGTGTGCTGTGATTCATGGGGTTGCAAAGAGTCGGACACGACTGAGTGACTGATCTGATCTTATCTGATCTGATGACATCATCATCTTACTCTTTCATTAAAAAAAATCGTAGTTTAAAACTCATACATAAGTAAGTTGATAAAATGTCCCTGAGGCTGCTTAATAAAACTATTGATATACATCTTAATTCATAAAAACTTTATTTAGCAAGAAGTGTTTTCATGAATAATTTTAAAAATAAATCACATTATACCATTTTCTCTATGAGGAAGTCTCACCAAGACGAGATTATTGTGTATGTGGATTTCTTGAGAGTTGGGGTCATGTCATATTCTGATCTGATTTCCTCTCGGCTCTGCACAAACACAACTATTTGTTATTTAAATGCAAGGGATTACATGTATCATATGAACTGAAAGCCCCAACAAAGAAAAAGAATTGACACCCCATATTTAAGAGTTTCATTTATACTAAAGTTTGCCAACCCAGTATCTGAACATACTTCAGTTTGTTTGTTTTTTTTAACACAATCTCTAGTTCATTCCTTCTTTTATGGTGACTCGGTCTGCCCCGCCAGCCCAGGTGTTGGCTATTGAAGTGATTAGATCAAAGACGACCTTTTCGTGTGAAGACAGGGGTAAAGAAAATGGCTTAAAAGTCTCTGCCTTTTGTATGTCATCAGTTAAGAGCTTTCCTTTCCCATCTGATAAAGGGATAATGTTCTCCTTTACCATTTTCATAGGTTTACTGTATTTAAAAGAAAAAATGTATATAGTTTTCATTTTTCTTTGTTCTTTCTTTATCTCCTTTGTTTTGTTTTCTTGTAGTTGTTGCTTTTCTCTGACTAAAACACATAATTAGACACTAACTTGTGGGCTTTTTTTTTTTTTTTGTCAAATAACCTACCTTCAGTTTTGTAACATTCTGTATTTGCATTCTTAAAGCACTATATTCATCCACACAAGACTTGTTTTTCTCTGCCTTACTAGTATGTAACAATAACTATGGGGCCACTGCCCTGTGAAATCCAGACTACTCTTTGTCAGATCCCTCTAAGAGATGTTTTGAGATCGAAGGGAAAAAATGTCTTGGTTTTAAAATGGAGGTTTAAGAATAGAGAGAAATGAAAATAAAATTGAAGTAAGGAAATAATAAACAGACTTAGACTTCAACGTCAGCAAAAAAAAAAAATCAAAATGATTTCTAAAGGTTCTTGTTGAGAAAGAATCTTATGAAAATATAAATGAATATTTATATGAATGAATGATTGACTTGAGGAAGTAAAAATGGAAATATAGGTTATTTTGACTCTTTGAAGATCTTTTGCTTTCATCTTAAGCAAATTAGAAAAAGACCCACACGGAGCATATAGTGCAAAAAGACCAAGACAATTTGCCAACAAGGGTGGACTGGCTAAAAAGAAGTATTGGACTTCCTGCTTCCCAAACGTTAAAGATAAGGAATGTAAGATCTAAAACCACATTGGTCAGAGCACACAGTGGCCTTGCATACAGGAAGCGGCAGGTGATCTATGGGTTTTGAATATTATTCATACCTAGAATATTTTTCTCCTGTTTTCTATATATTATCTTCCTCATTTAGACAATACTTTAAATTACACTCTATTCTGATCATCATCAACCTTTCATTCCTTCCAATTACGTCTTAATATGTCACACTCCTAATGGATACAATTTAGAAGAGCTTTTTTCTCCTACTTAAGTTCTCTTATTTCTACATCACAGTATTATCTCTGCTGCTACTGCTGCTGCTGCTAAGTCGTTTCAGTCGCGCCCGACTCTGTGCGACCCCATAGACGGCAGCCCACCAGGCTCCCCCGTCCCTGGGATTCTCCAGGCAAGAACACTGGAGTGGGTGGCCATTTCCTTCTCCAGTGCCTGAGAGTGAAAAGTGAAAGTGAAGTCGCTCAGTAGTGTACAACTCTTAGTGACCCCATGGACTGCAGCCCACCAGGGTCCTCCGTCCATGGGATTTTCCAGGCAAGAGTACTGGAGTGGGATGCCATTACCTTCTCCGATATTATCTCTAACATAGCTTAAGAATATGTTTGATAATTTACAAAGTTCACCATACTTCAAGAAAACATTTGGGAGCAGCTTTCTGTCACTATTAGGCATATACAAATACAGATATATTTAAAATCAATCTTAGGACACTACAGTGAACATTCTGTTCTAATGTCTGCATCACAATTGTCCTGACTTTTGGATGCTTTTGTATGTCATGCCGTTGACTACCTAGAAAGCTCGGTACACATTTTCTATTACTACAGCAACTACTTCCACTACTACCACGACCACTGCTATTATATTTATCTGCCAGAACTATTTCTTTCTAATTTTTATTTGGTATATTTTCAATTTTCAAAATTTTCAAATTTCAAAAGTTACAATGTTGACACAGTAAAACATGCTTATAACTTTCACCTAGAATTATACATTGCTATCGCTTTGCTACATTTGCATTATGTCTCTTTCTGGGTAATAATAATATCACTGTTTTCATTTTGCTGAAACAACTGAAAGTAAGTTGCAAGTATTATGGCCCTAAGCATTCAGTATGTACGATCTAAAAACAAAGATATCCTTATGCAGTGATAATTTTTGTTCTTCAGTAGCCCAGTCGTGTTCGACTCTTTGCGACCCCATGGACTGCAGCCTGCTAGGCCTCCTTGTCCCTCATCATCTCCTGGAGTTTGCCCAAGTTCACGTTCATTGCATCTTTGATGCCATCCAGCCATCTCATCCTCTGATGCCCTCTTCTCCTGCTGCTCTCAATCTTTCCCAGCATCAGGGACTTTTCCAATGAGTCGTCTGTTTGCATCAGATGACCAAAATACTGGAGCTTCAGCTTAAGCTTCAGTCCTTCCAGTGAATATTCAGGGTCGTTCTCCCTTAAAATTGGTTTGATCTCCTTGCTTTCCAAGGTACTTTCAGTGTCTTCTCCAGCACTACAGCTCGAAGGCATCAATTCTTTGGCATTCTGCCTTCTTTATGGTCCAGCTCTCACAACTGTACATGACCACTGGGAAGACCATGGCCTTGACGATATGGACCTTTGTCAGCAGAGTAATGTCTCTGCTTTTCAACACACTGTCTAGGTTTGTCATCGCTTTCCTGCCAAGAAGCAACCATCTTTTGATTTCATAGCTGCAGTCACCATCTGCAGAGATTCTGGAGCCCAAGAAGAGGAACTTTGTCACTACTTCCACCTTTTCCCCTTCTATTTGCCATACAGTAATGGTTTTTCCAGTGGTCATGTATGGATGTGAGAGTTGGACTGTGAAGAAGGCTGAGCACCGAAGAATTGATGCTTTTGAACTGTGGTGTTGGAGAAGACTCTTGAGAGTCCCTTGGACTGCAAGGAGATCCAACCAGTCCATTCTGAAGGAGATCAGCCCTGGGATTTCTTTGGAGGGAATGATGCTAAAGCTGAAACTACAGTACTTTGGCTACCTCATGCAAAGAGTTGAATCATTGGAAAAGACTCTGATACTGGGAGGGATTGGGGGCAGGAGGAGAAGGGGACGACAGAGGACGAGATGGCTGGATGGCATCACTGACTCGATGGACGTGAGTCTGAGTGAACTCCGGGAGTTGGTGATGGACAGGGAGGCCTGGCGTGCTGCGATTCATGGGGTCGCAAAGAGTCGGACACAACTGAGCGACTGAACTGAACTGAACTGAACTGAATGGGGCCAGATGCCATGATCTTAGTTCCTTTAATATTTAGTGTTAAGCTGGCTCTTTCACTCTCCTCCTTCATCCTCATCAAGATGCTTTATTTCTTCTTCACTTTCTGTCATCCATTAGAGTGGTATCATCCACATATCTGAGGTCGTTGATGTTTCTCCCACCTATCTTGATTACAGCTTGTAACTCATTCAGTCTGGCATTTCTCACGATGTGCTTAATGTACAGGTTGAAATATAAGTGATAGTTCATCTCACTAATTAAGGATAATTAATGTTGATAGACACAATATGTAATGTACAGTCCAGTTATCATATTCTATTCTTACATAAGACAGTATCACAGCACAGGTAAATAATCTATATGTTAATACCTCTAGCCAGAACCCAATAATTTAACACTCTTGCTTATTTACAAATTTCCTGAATTTGAATTTGTGTAACCATCTGAGGGATCTAAATCTTGGTTTGTTTCCCCCTTCATGACCTTGAATTATGACCTTCCTAAAATCCCTTTTAGTTCTTGGATGTGAGCTGTATAATTATCTCCATCCTTCATTACTTCCAGAAAAGCACATTACAAGCCAGGAAAGCTAAGTATGCACATTTTTATCATTCAGCCATCTATATATGTCCACTATCAGAATGCACCAATTCTTTAAAAATTGAGCACTTTGGGACTTACATGATAGAGAGAATGCTACTTGATTTCCTATCTCCTTTTCCTTGCTCTAAGTCTTATTTGACTAGCTCCATATTGTTAGCAAAATTATCATGTGTGGACATGAACTCACACACACGCATACAAGCATACACACAGAAAAGAAATAGTATTAAATAGAGGTGTAATGTTTCTGGAATTTTAGAAATCTCTACCTATTCAGAATTCAATATCTTGAATTCCCAGATTCATGACTTTCAAATGTTTAATTAACATCAGTGTCAGTAGTACTGAACATATTAAAGGCCCACAAGTGCAGAGTTAGGACATTCTCAAGAATCCACTGTAAAGATGCATCAAGACAATGACTATTGTGTGTACACATAATGCAGTACATGTAATGAAGAGCTTTAGCTCCTGTGTTAGACAACTAGGGCTCAAATCTGAGATAGGTGTGACCACCAGCTATATGACACTGAGTAAATCACTTTACCTTTCTCTGCCTTAGTTTTCTCATCTATAAAATAGGGATCATACTCTATGGGTTAAAACAACTCACATAAAAACTCTGCAACATGCCTGGCACAGAGCAAATCTTCAAAAAGTGTTATGATCAAAAGAGTGAATATGGTGGACTCGGTCTTGGCTTAGTTTTATTAATTTCACCAACTACTGTCTGCTGAAGACCTTCGTGCTGAAATAGCTCCTCTGTTTTTTATGTTTTTCACAGAGCTGTGCTGTATTTGTTTTGTGTAACACAAATCATTAAGATGGAGTCCCTGCACTTTAGATGTAATACCTAAAAAATCATGCACGAGGGTCATGTAGCCCAACCTCCCACTCAGTGTTTTTCCCTCTATCATATGTCTGAAGGATGATTCAACACTGCTTACACTCTTCCAAGATAGAAATTCATCAAGTCACAATTTGGAAAAAAAAAAGAATTATTGGACAATCCATCTATATTCTTAACTGGGATTTACCTATCTATAAAAATGTCTGTCCACTAGAAAGAACAACTAGCATATCATTTATTAAGTACTTATGTGTCATAATATTTACATGCACTGTCCCTAGTTATCCTCTTAAGATGCTGTTTAACGTCCTGAAACAAGTTCTTTAACTACCCCCATTATGCTGGCCCGTTTTGCACTTGATTTACTTTGCACTGTCCTTCCAGGGAGTTGTTTTTCAGTAGTTTACTGCTGCTTCATCTGAAAGATGGACCAAGACTTTGAATCATTACCTAGATTTCCTTTACCACAGGATTCAACATATTACTCTAAATTATTTCTCCAAAATTTTCAACATAATTGAATAAAACTCCCAAAGCAAACATTCACTATTACAATCATAAATGCACATACACACACTATCATAAATGCATATTTATTATTTTAATGTCTACTCATGCCTTTCAATGAAATTTCCTAACATAATCCTGTCACATCACTCTCACTCTCCCCTTAGCCACATACTGAGGTAGTCTAGAAGTCTTTTCCAGGAAAAAAAAAAAAATTATTGGCTTATTAGATAGAAATGTTACAAATTGTCTATCCAAAGCATAAATCATAAACTTGACCCCTTTTTAAGCTTTCTATTAGGACTGAAATAATTGATACTGACAGAACAAAGAAAAGATTCTCACAACCATAAAAATCACTTTGCTGCTACCAATATAACTGAATCCTACCTCTAATGGATTATGTGGCCAGGCCAGCCTCATAATAACATCTAGTAACTAACGCTGTCCATACGCTGGTGTTCAATGGCCAAAGACCCCATTTAATTAAGAAGATGGATTTATATGTGCTAATAATTCAGGTTAAAGCTCTGAGACCATAATATTACTCAAACTAAAGAAAAAATCTTTTTGATTTAATAGACCACCACTTTTTTTCTTGCTGAATAGAATCTCCCATTTCTGAAAGATACCTGATCAAAAGTATTCTTAGAATATCAGTTTTAAGTATATGAAAACATAATATTATTTAGCACATGTTTATATAATTCATGTCAGGATAATTGTCTTCAACTTTAAAACAGATTCTCTTTACAAGGAGGGATTATTAATCTTGTGAAAACCTGATGTTGAGATAAATCTACTTATCAGACATAGACATGGAAAAACATAGCCAGTTTAACTTAGGAGCAAAGTTATCTAGAAATAACTTAATGGGCCCAACCATGTGTGGTTTTTATATATTTCATTATTTGCTCTAGTCATAAATCATGACATGTATATCCCTGGCTAAAACATCTTCTGGGAATAAAGCTCCTTCATTACAAAGTTAATGTTGAAAAGCACTTTGTAAATCAAATGAAACAGAAACACTGAGACTCAGACATGAACTTCAAAAAATTCCTAGGTCAAAGCTACACATTGCCTCAGGCTGAACAAAGATAGTAGAAGTGATCAGCCCTAGACCATGCTGAGATGTATTTTTGTCAAGCAGCTACTATACACCAGGCTCTTTAATAGTGAACCAGACACTTGGATTCAGTTTCCTTTCACTGTGGTGATCACCCTTCACTTTTAGGGCCCCTGGGATCTCCAGCTTTATCTTTGTATCTCTATATCCTATCAGAGCATAGGAAGATCTGCCTTCAGTTATTTACATCCTCTTGTCTGACCTACTAATGATACTCAAATTAGACATTCTGAAATTGGATGTGATATCTTCATCTGCCATGTGCATTCTAAGGTTTTCATCTGTATTGATGGAATGAAAAAAAGGGCCCATCCAGCTGAGGCTCAAGGAAGCCCACTGCTAGAATTATGGGCAATGAGAGTTACCTGCTGCCGACTCTTCCTCCAGAATCCAGAGCTGCAAACCATTTCCCCAATGCACTTTGTTTTTTTCCAGAAATGTTTCCTCCTTTCACCAGAGCTCAACTCAAGCCTAACCTCCATTTCAGCCAAACCTACTCTTCTCTTTACCACCTTGAAATTTATCCACAGTAGTTATAAAAACTAGAAAAAGAGAAAGAGGAGTTATGCATTCCACATGCCTCTAGACAGGGCAAAATATGGTTATTTTAATAATGGAAGTTGGGAGAAAGCAACTGGGAAGGAAAAGAGCTACCACATTCTTTACAGTTTCATAATGAAATAACTCAGGAATAAAATAAAGAAAAAAATAGTGCTTTACCCATTTGCTTTGTATAAATAGCCAGTACTTAATAGTCAATGTGAATATTTCAGTTTAATTTTTCAATTCCCATGCCTACATTAATTACTCTGATCAGGCTCAAAGTGATGAGTATATGACCACAAGGCCTTAGATTAATTTAGATATCATTAATAGTAAGTACTAGAAACCACAGCAACTACCTCTCATCTCCTTAAAAATTCTCCTTAAATATGTCTATCTGACTTTCCTAATTTATAGAAATTTAATGTAAAAATATTCTCAGTGTGATACATCTATCTAACTTATCTTCCATGTAGAGATTTAGTATCTCTTCATAATATCTCTTTAATAAAGAATTAATGGTGCTTCTGAAAACTAAACAAATGCTTACATTCCCAAAAAAAGCCTCTCCAGTGAGTCTAGTAAGTGTCTAGAAATCTTTACTCCTCGATCTCTAACTGCCTAATAAGAAACCCTCAATTAGGGATGGGAACTCTGAGAGGGAATTCAATATTGCAGAGTATGCCTAAGGATTGAATTATGTAACATGCCATAACCTCCATAATTAAAAGGCAACTGAAATCAGTTCAGTGTTTTCACAAGTCAGGTTGTCATTCTGCAGAGTTACCATGATCATCTGCTTTGAGATATTCCAGTATCATTTGCGGAGAAGGCAATGACACCCCACTCCAGTACTCTTGCCTGGAAAATCCCATGGACGGAGGAGCCTGGTAGGCTGCAGTCCATGGGGTCGCTAAGAGTCAGACACAACTGAGCAACTTCACTTTCACTTTTCACTTTCATGCATTGGAGAAGGAAATGGCAACCCACTCCAGTGTTCTTGCCTGGAGAATCCCAGGGACGGGGGAGCCTGGTGGACTGCCATCTATGGGGTCGCACAGAGTCGGACACGACTGAAGTGACTTAGCAGCAGCAGTATCATTTGCCCAACAAACAGAACACTTAGTTTTAAACCTGTGTTAGTCACTCAGTCATGTGCAACTCTTTGCAACCCCATGGACTATAGCCTGCCAAGCTCCCCTGTCCATGGGATTATCCAGGCAAGAATAGAGGAGTGGGTTGCCATTACCTTCTCCAGGAATCTTCCCAACCCAGGAATTGAACTCAGGTCTCTTGCACTGTAGACAGATTATCATTTGAGCTACCAGGGAGGTGCCCAGAAGTAAGTTAACTAAACAACAAATTTATAAAGATGCATTCATGCATGCTCAGTCATCTCCAGCTCTTTGCAATCCCATGAACTATAGCCCACCAGGCTCCTCTGGCCATGGAATTTTCCAGGCAAGAATACTGGAGGGGGTTACCATATCCTACCTTCAGGGAGTCTTTCTGAGCCAGGTAATGAACCCCACATCTCCTGCATCTCCTGCATTGGCAGGACAGTTCTCTACCACTGAGCTACCTTAGAAAGCCCTTTATAAAGATGGAGCCAGTCTAATACCTAGGCTTTAACAGAGGCTGAAATGATCACCAGTGTATTAGAAATCACCAATCATTACCAAAAAAACTCTCAGGATTCTGAACAGCATGGAAAACTAAATGGAGGGAAGATTTAAATTAAGGTGTTCCCCCGAAAAACACCTACATGTACAGATTCCCAAATGAAACTGAGGCATCTCCAATTTGCTCAACAGAGATGCCAGAAGCCATGCAACTGAGTAAGGGGTTTGAGGCTGAGCTCATCAGTCTTTCTCCTCAGGAGGCCATTTTGATTGCACTAAAAGAGAAATCATTTTTCTCCTCCTTTAAGCAGTATGATTTGATTTGGAGACTTCTCCCACTAGATTTTGTTAAATAAACAAAAAATGTGAAGCTAACTGCTGCTTATGGGTCTTACTGAATGAATATCTGAAAATGCTTCTTATGCCAAAGAGAATCCTTCTTAATCCCAAATTCCATTACCTATACTTGTTACCTCTACAAATTTGTTAGTCATCAACTTTAAACTCTGAAATTAAATATCTGGTCATGGAATTTGCTCCATTTCTTATACGGGTGCTACTCTAAGAAAAGTTCATCATCTACCAGAAGGAGTTTTAACCAGTTCTAGTTTTAACATGTTCTAAGCAATTTAAGTCTGGTCCTCAGACCTGAAACTCTGCTTCTTATATTGTCATTCCAAAATTCAAATGAGATTTTTTTAATATTAGACTTGCAAATCACAAGGTCAATGATCTCCTACTTATCTATCACTGAATCTAAAATTATTATATATTAGCTCTGTCCCATGAGTTCACCAAAGCCAACACTGAAAGTATTCCAAACGCCCTGATACCTAACAAATTGGAAGGGATAGGCCAGAGCCTTCCTCATACCAGTGCTCATAAACTAGGCTGGGCTCATCTGAAGGAATCTTAAAAATGTTTGGAAAACAGAGCAAGCTGAGATAGGAGGGCCCAGGCCAGAAAAGTTTAATGGGGAAGTGAAAAGAAGGAAGAGTGAACCAAAGGAAAAAAAGGGAAAAACTAAACAGGAGTAGAGTAGGACAGGAACAAACAGAGACCTAGAAGGTCAAAGAGCATGGATGCGAAACATCAGAAATGTAGAGTTAAAAGCCAGTTTCTAAGGATATTCTGTACCTTAAGTGGATTGCCCAGCTGGAGATAGTTGCTGTTTACGTGTCATAAAAGAATTTCTTTTTTATAATTTAGAGATCTGAAGATTTATAAGAGCTCTCCCATTTGCTTTGGCAAACAGAACACATCTTTGTCAACCCTATAAATTCAAGCATTCATCTCTTTCATACTCTCACATCATGGACATATATGTAGATTTATCAAAACAGACACAATCACTATATTACAATTATATGTATTACAATTATATTTAAGTACAGAAGTTAAAATTTCAGGCAGCTTAGTCACAATGAAATAGGATTTCTCAATCTGTTTAATGGACTCTGACACATGAGTTAAATCTAAGATCTTTACTAATTTGTACTCAGGATGAGTACATATTAAAATTTACTCGAACCTCTCTTTTCCCTGAACTTTTCTTCCTGATGATGATTTAAATAAAAAGTCTCACAATTAATTTTCAGAATATAAATGTCTCACTCTTACTTGCCATGAATCATTTTTTAATTGCCCTATTTCTTGACCTAGTGATTATTGCTTGTCTGAATTACATTAGTTTTCCCCACCCTCCAAAAACCAATCTAGATAATATGTCATAACATTATAAAAATTTACAAGTATATGTTATAATACAAAATGAAAAGCTATTTTTAATAAATACATTCAATTATTGTTTTATGGATGCCTTTATCTAGCAGCCATCTATTCAATTCTCTAGTAAGAGAGCTTCAAATGAGTCTTAAATATGGGGAATATTGTTTCCATACTACTAATACCATAAAGATTGCCTTAGTAAAATGGAGTTCATACATAAATGAAAGGAAAATACATTTTAAGTGTCCCTAACTTTTGAAAAAAACAATATACAAATAAAAATCCCCATCTACAGTCAGAATTCTGGATTGAAGCCAAAACCAGTATATAGAATTTGTGCTAACTATGCCTATCTTTTGCCAACTACACATCCTCCTTTTTTTTTCTGGGAAAAAAAAAATTAACTCCGTTTTCAAGAAAAATGCAACTTGACAAGACAGGCTGTATGTCACACATTGAGCAATACCTATTCATTGCTATCTAAATCAATTTTAAGAAAATTAGAGGTGGGAATAATTGACCTGAGACAATGCGTCTTCTTCCTTCCTATACACTCAAGAGCACACAGCATACACAGCATCTTAAGATTCCATATGTCCTGTTTTTACTAAAGCTGTCTCTTCCATTCCTTGGTATCTCAGAAGCAGGAACTAGATGTTATTGATTACTGCACCTTCCACAAAATGTTGGCACGTGGCCTCACGGCAAGAAGTCACATGTCATGGTACAAACACAGTGGCTTTGGAAATTAGATACTGCTCAGTTTGATTCTCAGACATGTTCCTAATTTCTCTGAGACTAATCTGAAGTGTCATTATAAGGACAATATGAGACAATTTAAATTAAAGCATATAGCACAATACTCAGTACATTGTATGATGTACTTCCATACAGTACTTCCATATTTGAATACTCAGTACATACATTGTATGTACTGAGTATTAGTACATATTTACTGGATACATAAATATTCATTTACTTCCTTCCTTCACTAAAACCAAGAAGACAACTATTTACACAAATATTTTAAAACCAAATAGTTTGGTAATGTTTCCGCCTGAGAACCACTGTAATAAATGATCTTTTAAAGTGTACATTTGATAGTGTGACCACACTGTTTTCTATATAGTTAGTAAGTCAAAGAGAAAAAAATTACTTAAGACACCATTATTGTCATGGATGAAATAAAGACAGTATAGTTTAAAATTTCATCAAGAACCTAAAACCCTGAAAGACATACTAAGAAATATTTTAGTTAACATGCAGTATTTAAGAAACCTGATTTTCAAAGAACTACATAGATGTGACTAGAGATACATCCTAGGAGCACTTTCATAAATCCCTTGACTAAGAAAATAAGCAAAGGAAAATATATATATATATATTGGCCAAGAGTACTTTCTCCTGTTATAGGTGTCTTAGTACCCTCCGAAGTTCTAAACAGAACAGGCTGCCTTGGGACTTCCCTGAGGTCCTGTGGTTAAAATTCCACACTTTCAATTCAGGGGACATGGGCTTGATCCCTGACCAAGGAACTAAGATTCCACATACTGCACAATTCAGCCAAAAAAGAAAAGAAAAGAAAGAAATGGCTGCCTTGAGAACTATCATTAGCTAAGAAAACCAACAGTTAAACCAGAAAATAACAAAGTAAATTAAAATTTTTTATTGTGAGTCCTGATCTAGGGGTCCACCCTGCCAATTTCCAAACCAAGGAACTCTGTGGCAAAATTCTTAGAATCAAGCAATAAAATGTATCAAATTTAAACTAAATGTTTAAACTTTACAACATTAATGTTACAAAGTTTTAAATGTTACAACATTATGTTTTAAACATTACAACCTTACAAACAGGTCAGTCAAGATTGCTACTTCCATATTTGTGCACACTGCCATTTAGTCACTCAGAGGGGAAGATCCTTTTGAAGAAAGCAACTGTGCTTTATTTATATAGTACAGCTTCTTCACCCTCCAAGAACCTAGCATTATTATGTAAGTAGATATTTAGATAGCATCAATAAAATTAAAATAAATGAATATAATAAACAGAATATGGCAAAAAAAAAAAGTAAGCATGATAAAGTCTGAGTCCTTTAAATGAAGAGAGGTGCCTGCTATCATCACAGTATCTCAGTATCATTAATAGTAATAACCCTCTAGGGCATTATAACTTTTCAGTACTTATCAGACATAACACAAATTCAATACAATCAGTTAGATATAAAATACAGACTTAGTAGCAACCAATATCAGGATCAGTTAGCCCAGATCCAGTATAATTATTGTCACTGCACAATATTATACAACTTAAGGAGATAGAGAAAAAACTTTGGCAGAGCTAATTCTACCTCCACCTAAATAAATACCTAAAAGCTCATATCCAATATGATTTTACTTCTAAATGCTTTGCAGGTTATAATTGTGCCTCATATCTACAGTTATACCAAATTGACAATGCCAAAAATTATCTTTAAACCCTCTATAGTATACTGCAGGATTTCTAAGAATATGATAAACACACACATTCATACATACATAAGCTATTATGGTCAAGCTTGCAACTGACCATTTTATAATAATGTTCTATAAAACATTATTATAAAAGTTCATTTTTCAAAAAGGATTTATATATGTATAAAAGTTGATGTAATGTACATACTTTAAATTATATTAATAACATTTTTCACATAATATTGCTAGAATTTCAAGAAATGTTCAAGTTATTTTAAAAGACTTCTATTAAAACTAATATAGAACTCCATGTCACTTTGTTTAACATCTAAATATGTATACCAATTAATTATTTGGTATGAATATTAACAACCTCAGTCCTTTAGGAAAATATCCTTCTGATCAAAGAATCTGAAATTTGACTCATTCTGCAGATAGTTTCCTGTATGTTGAAAGCACACGGCTATGTGCCAAAATGAAACAAACCTAAGTGCCAAAATTGGGCCAGTATAAGGTTGTTTTCAGTTGCTTTCATTCTCTACTAGGATGGAAGGACACGAAGATAAACAAAGCACACATTTGTTCTTAGAAAAAGACTGTGGGGTTTCCATGGCTCATCATAGTGATCTAGCTCTTCTGCTACATTTTAATGTTTAGCTGAATCAATTCAGAATACCCTTCAGAACACAGATGAAAATCGTGAAATGACCCATATTAGAAAAAACCTTGATTCAAGTTGTCTGCATTTTATGATGATAAATGAGAGATGAAAAATCACTAGATATAGACTGTTCAATTGAAATATGGAGGCTGGGTTTATCCGAAAATATCTGAGCTGACCTCTGGGGTTCCACAGACCAATAGCTCTCTTTCACTTAAGCAAGTGTAAGGTTCAACTGGGGCGCTCATTACTTCATAGATTCCTGGGTTCCATCCACAGAGATTCTGTGCTGGTTATCTGGGGTGGAGCCCACAAATCTGTTTTGCTAACCATCTTCTGGGTAATGCTGATGTCTTTGGTCCATGGACCAACCACATTTTCAGAAACTGTCATGCACTGTCTTTGGTTGTGGGATTAGTCACCTCTACATTCTAGGACCCCATCACAATCCAACTCTGGTCACAGCTAAATCACAGAAAGGAACCTTATCAAAGGTTAAGAAATATGTATTTAAAATAATCTTGAAATCCTTTCCCAACATAGTCATTGAAACCAACCCCATAAATGCCAATTTTCTAGCTCGAGTTTTGTGACACATTAGGTTATCTCCAATTATCTCCAGGGATGATATAACAGTTTCACAAAATTAATTTTACTCCATGTTAATTGAACAAGGTTCACATCTGAAAAATGAATGTAAAATTTGTTGGTTGAAATGAAAGTAAAGAACAGCTGAATCCATTAACTCTGCTCCTATAACCTAAAGCTCTTTGCTTAATTTTGTTAAATTCATTAAGGATTTTGCTTTTAACTTGGACCTTGTGCTTCATTCTAATAGAGTGGCAAAATGCTATGGTCAAGCTGCAAACTATTTATGGAAGGGTAATTACAAATATGTAAAGGCTCTGATGAGCCCAGTAAATGGCAGCGGCAGGCACCACCACTCTATGGTTAAGGAGATAGTGAAAGAAAGGACATGTAAGTCATCTAATGTTCTAAGTCCAAAATGAGGTATTGAGAATTAAAAGGATAGTTCTTAAAAATTGATGCTTTATCACTATCTTCAGACTAGAAGTAATATTTTTTTAAGGAATTTTTTTTTTCCAGAGTGGCAGAATATCTTTCTAGAAACAAACATAAAACCTAATTACCAAGCCTTGGAAGAAAGAAAAAACCTTGGTGAAAAATTACAAGAAAATATTATTCAACATTTCCCCCAACACATTTATATAGCTAGTTGTGGATTTAGCAAGCTGGAACTTGAGGTGAATGTGTGTGTTGGGGGAGGGAGTAGAGAAAGCCCTACTGCCTCACTGAAGCAGAGGTTCTGTATGAGCTGGAGAACAGGAGAAATAATTTGAGAAGGAGAACATAATACAAATTATGTGAAGTCCTAAAATCAAAGCAGAAGAAGTTGAATTTAATGAAGTCGGTAATAGGGAGCCACAGAAGATGTTAAGCAATCGTAACACGTTGAAAATCATTTTTGAAGATCAAGCTGGTAGACTTGAGTGAGAAGGATGAAGTGATAACAAAGAGAAACAGAGGCAAATTCAAGACCCATCCCTAGAAAATGCAGGCAAGAAATATAAACACCTTGGGTAAAGGAATGAACAGTAAACATTACAGTAATCAAGTGAGTGGGGGGGAGAGGGAGGAGGTCATAAGCCATAACAACTGCAAAAGAAAATAAATTTGGACAAGAAAAAAAAAAATCCATCATTTTTATCTTTAAAGTAGAGAGCTATATGTTTTGTGTGTATATGTATATAAATGTATATATATTTATCTAGTTCTCTGATATGTCAGTTATATGTATAGTTTATACATATTTATTTCACACATTTATAGGCCTGAAGGTGGTGGAAAGCAGCACAATAGCTTATAGGTTCTTAGATCACAGATCCTTTTGATCTTACAAAAAGGAAAAAGCAAGGATGAAAAGGAATCCACTAAAAGTGTACAAGGAATCCAACAAAGCCGTACCTAAATTTTGCTGCTGACCAGCCAGTCATTTAATAAATACCTAATGAGGACCATTCATGTACCAGCCAATGCCTTAGATGCAAGACGCAAGACAAATACATCTAAGCTAACTCCTCGGAGCACCACAAATATATAAGAATCTGTCCTCTTCCTCTAAAGCAGTTATAAACTTGAAAACCAAGCACCAAAGGGAAATCACTGTTTTCCCTAGAACAATAACAAAACTGTTTCATCCTTTGCTACAGAAAGTCTGAATTACAGGATGACAAAAAAAGGTACAATTCTCCTGAAAGCAAAAGTTTAAGCACTGTTTGTTCCAGTTCGTCTTCATGAAAACATCCATGTAAGTTTATAGCATAGCTTTTATAGTTCAAAAAGATGTAATCAACCAGGTGTTGATTACCTAAAAGAAAAGAGAGAAGGAAGGAGACAGGGCATGCTTAATCTTTTCCTGGTGTTATCCTTTCAATAAGAGAAGCACAGATTTTTGCCAGTTCATTACAGAACCTGATGACATTTACATGTTCAAACACATACTCCATTTAAATGAATGCATTGTGATTATTATAATTAAGTTCCTACCTGAAATTTATAATATATGCTAAAATAAACTGCATTTATTTTATTTTGCAGTCTCCTATACTGTATTGGTCAGAATGCCTTTGGGCATATTTCTTACATGTATAAATCTAAATGGTAAAGCAAATAAATAAGTGGGCTTATTTAAGCAAGTTCTCTTGCTATTTCTATATACTCTTCTTTCCAACAAAGGAAAATAAAATGGGAAAGTAAAGGCAATTAAAAATAGGTAACTTTAATAACATCTTTAAATCTTAGGTACACAAGATCAGAAAATTAAAAATCAAGTTTGTTTGTCAGAAGTCATAGTGAGTGAAATTATTACTATAAAAACTTTAAGTACACTGATCTACAGGGTCCCAACTTTTTTGAAGTTTCAGAAACCTAAATTCCAAAGAAACCAAAGTATTAGCAACTTGAACAGAGATTAAATTGCCAAAAAAAAAAAAAATAGGGAAAAAACCACCCAAAACTGGATTAATGAATTCTTGACTGGAGAATTTTTGATGCAAAATTCCTTAACACCATATGATACAATACATAGTATGCTACAAGACTAAAGCATGATAAATTCAACTATTCTCATCAGTTAAAAAGTTATGTGTGTGTGTGTCCGCACACGCACACACATGCGCGTCTATTGACCAATAGTGATTTATAAAACCAGAGGGCTTCCCTGTGGCTCAGCTGGTAAAGAATCTGGCTGAAATGTGGGAGACCTGGGTTCAATCCCTGGGTGGGGAAGATCCATTGGAGAAGGGAAAGGCTGCCCACTCCAGTATTCTGGCCTGGAGAATTCCAAAGAGTGTATAGTCCATGGGGTCACAAAGAGTCGGACATGACTGAGCAACTTTCACTTCACTTTCATGCCACTGACCAATAGTGATTTATAAAACCAAAGCTCCAAATGCCTTTGGCAATGTATTTTATTTTGCCAAATAAAAACAGCAATGATGCTAAAAACTTGTTAACACAAAGAATACAGTTTTAAAAGACTTTAGAATATCACTTTGTCTGCCATCTTTTCAAATAAGTAAAATCTCTTGTTAAAACAGTGTCAAGTTTTATATAATTAAAATTACAATAAAATAACACGTTACATCTGAATCTATAGACACTTTAAAACACTTAAAGGGTTTTGTAAAATATCATCCTACTACATATAACCTTTTAAAATTCAAAAGTTGCACTGCTTCTCATTTTAATGTATGTGGTTTTGTTGTACAATTAAATGCATCAGACAGAACACAATTAAGGAATGGAACATTAGTATCTGTTTTATCCTCTTTGAACATACAGATGTTAAATGATCATACCTCACCAGTACATGCCTACTGCAACTCGTGTTTCACTTTCCAAACACTCAGGGTTTAAAACAGAGCAGACTGCACTTTTGATAACATCTGCTACAACAAATAACAAAAAAAGAGTGTGAAGTCTGATGAATGTTTAAACAGAACATTTTTTATGGATCAGCTAAATCTTTTCTGCTTTTTAATTAAAAGTAAAGAAAATGGAACTTAATTATCCTGTAAAGATTAGCTTGTGGGCATCTTCCTGTAAATTACTTCTAATTGAAAGCAAATTGTCAAGTGACATTCAAAGTACTGTCCTTTAAAACACAGCTGTTCTACTGCTGATTTCAGTGCATTGCAGTGTTTTCTTGTTACAATATGGCATATTTGAATATTTTAACAATTTCACTGGTTTTGTATAGATTTCCATTTAACATATCTTAATCACATTTCTTCCTGTAAAAAAGTTAGCATCCGTAAGTGCTTTGCAGCATTTTGAGCCAGCCTATCATGAGAGCACTCCACTGAGGTTTACTTTTTAAGACTTGCTTACTTAAAGTACCACTACATCTGGACAATTACGGTCCAGGAAGTGGGCAGTTACACTCATCAGACTACTGTCACAACCCAAGTCTTTATGATACCTGTTTAAGTCAGTCACAGTTTATTGATGCTCTAAAATGTATTAAAAATTCAAATGAAACTCATATTAGAAACCAAAAACAAACAATTTTTCAGAATTTAACACTTAACAGAAACTCTAGTCCTTTAAAAAATTTTAAATAAATGCCTCAAGGGTAATATGAAGACAGCTAACATAGGAGTTCTGATATAAGAATTTATTAGGAAGACTAGTAAGTAGCAAATGAGAAACACAAATGTACTAACCCACAAAACCCATTTACATATTTATCCATCCACCAACTACAGTTGGTTGGTTACCATTGCTTGATGCTGTACTCAGCTCTGGAGGCAGCACAAGAAATAAAATCAACAAAGTCCCAGCTCTAATGTAACTTACACCTCAGAAGAGGGAGAAAGAAGGTTAATTATAAATAATCTCTGGTTCTTGGGTATAGATTTTTTTAAAACAATCTAACAACAAGAAAGTGTTTGCTTGCATGAAATACTTTTTAGGTGAGGTACGTGCTTTGGAGAAAAATAAATCAGAGTAAGGTGACAGCCATGGACAAAAGAAGGTGATACTCTTACGTGAGGTGGTCAGAGAGGCCTCTCTAGTAAGGTGACATCTGAGCAGACCCCAGAGTGAATTTATGATGAGAGGGAAACACACACACGGTGTGTAAGACAGTACTGGAAAGGGGCCCTTCAAAAGAATTAGGAAAGGCTTCTAAAAAGAAGAATTTTGACAGCCCAAGAAAATATCAATAGTTGGAAAAAGACCAAGTTAGGAAGTGAAAGATTATTAACCATGTTTGAAGATTTATATGTTTGCTTAGACAGTAAAGTAACTCAAACCAAGAGCCCAACTAATACTACTTAATCTCCCCAGGTAAATAATTTATGTTCCCAATCTGAACATAATTTGAACAACACTAATGCTGTTCCCCAAAGTGAAATGATCTGTATGAATTCCTCTAACTGTAACTGACTGGTATAGATAAATAGGTAGGTAGGTACGTTGGTTGGAACACAGGCGGGCAAATAGATAAGGTTTCAATATTAACATTTAAAGTTTTTTTTTTTTTTTTTTCAAAAAAGCAAAAAAGCATTATATAACCATGCGGAATTAAATCTTAACTGCAAATCGAGCTCTGCTTTTTATGGCAGTATGTGTGGAGGAGACTGGTGGTGATGGTTTAATCGTTCAGTCGTGTCCAACTCTTGCAACCTTACGGACTATAGCCTGCCAGGCTCCTCTGTCCATGTGATCCTCCGGGCAAGAATACTGGATGGGTTGCCATTTCCTTCTTCAGCAGATCTTCCTGACCCAGGGATTGAACCCAGGTCTCCTGCACTGCAGGCAGATTCTTTACTGACTGAACTATGCAGGAAGACTGAGGAAAGGATAGAAAGTGAAAGTGAAATCGCTCAGTGTTGTCTGACTCTTTGCGACCCCATGGACTGTAGCCTACCAGGCTCCTCCGTCCATGGGATTCTCCAGGCAAGAGTACTGGAGTGGGTTGCCATTTAATAGAAAGCTAAATCCTGACTCTTATTCTCATCTGTTCAAATATATCAGCATATCCAGAGAGAAAATATGAGAGGGATAATATATATGAGAAGGAAAATAAAGATGATACAAGGAACTGTGGATGCTTTTTGTTTTAAAGTCATAGCAAAAGAAGTGAAAAACTAAATGCAAAAAAGGAGTACTACCTAGACTTGTTTACAAATTAAAGTTATGCTCTTCCTTAGCACTGAAATGGTGTGTGGGTATGCATGTTGCCAATATCACAAATACTATTAATTATCTCTAATGAAATTCACCGAAGGGGTTTTAAAAACTATGTCCTAGATACCATATAAGTTATAACTGAGACTTTTACTATATAGGAAAAAAACACATTTTAAAGCATGTAATGAAAGAAGCAAGCATATTATAGTTAGGAATTTAAAAGCTGCTAAACTAAGCTTCTACAATGGGCACAAAATTAAAACACTATTTTATGAAAGAATATTTGAACCATCCAGCAGTGTGCAAAATCAACACACTATCTATGGGGCACTCAAGGCTTGGTCCTAAATGTTAGAAGTCTAAAATTTAGATTAGACAGCAGCTAGCCATAATTATCGGACACGACTGAGCGACTTCACTTTTCACTTTCATGCATTGGAGAAGAAAACGGCAATCCACTCCAGTGTTCTTGCCTGGAGAATCCCAGGGACAGAGGAGCCTTGTTGGGCTTCCATCTATGGGGTCGCACAGAGTCAGACACGACTCACGCGACTTAGCAGCAGCAGAAGCCATAATCATTACGTTTAGTATAAGAAGTCATTCTAAATACACAGTTTTCTCACTTCAGTATAAGAACAACCTGAAGGACTTGTTAAAATCCAGCTTTCTGAACCCCACCACTCTGTTCTGAATCAGGAGGTCTGGAGTAGAGTTCAGGAATTTGCCTCTCTAACAAGCTCCCCGAGGGATGCTAAGGTTGCTGGGTCCAAGGGAAATTGCAATCATTTTAGCTAAATAAATTTCTCCATTAATTAAACACTAAGTTTTTCTTTTATGTAAAAACTGGACCATTTTATCTATAGAGAAAATGGTCCCCTATCTTTTTCACAGCAATGATTTGAACATACCTTTTAAAGAAGACAAACATTTGATTTGGGGAATAAAGAAATATTTCTCTCCTATTAATATTCCAGATTTCATTATTTACACTTCTAATCAGCAACATTATCTGTAAACCAAATTTAATCATTAGATATGTAAAGACAATAGGCACGATTTCACAGCAGCACAGGTTTCAATGAAAGGATTTTGAGTCAGAATTTTTAAGTGCAAAATTGAATGTGTATCTAAATATTCCAGTTAGATTTGATGCTTATTTCACAACTTTGAAATAAGATAGAATATAGTAATTTTCACACCAGAGGAAGTATGACAATTTTGTATCCTCCAAAAATCACCAATAAATAGATGAATGAATGAATAAACCAAGTCCTAATATGCTAAAATATGCACAAAGGTAAGAATTTATTCAACTCTTCAGTGTCCAAAAGGAAATAGAATTTGTTCTTCTTTGCTCCTCCCTTGACAACCATCTTTCCCTCCTTCTTAACCAATAATCTTCCATTTCCTTGAACTTTCAGCTCAAGATTCACTCAATACAAAAGCTTGTCTATCTAACTTAGATCTACCTACAGTACTCTATTCCTTTATTTATCTGATATTTCTTCCCGGAATAAATTTACTATTTAAGTATTTCACAAACTTTAGAGTGGAACTTTCTGTCTTTTTTCTGTACCCAGAGTACCTAGAATAAACACATAATAAGCAGTAGGTTACCATGTTTCATTACATTTCAAACCCATCCGAGTCCAGGAACTAACTCATAACTCTACACCTGCATTGCTTTAACAGTTTCTCAGATGGGCTGCCTGCTTTCAGCCTCTGTACAAATTATGTTTAATGATATCATACTCTGCCCAAAAGTGTATGTTGATATTCCAGAATCAATGAGTTCTAGAATTTCTAAGGATGTTAGAACTCTAAAAGTTTAATACCAAAACTATGAAAAAATGTTTTTCTTTATCCTTTCCTTCTGGTCTCTAATCTCCTAAAAAGTACTATATATCCTTTAACCCACTAATCTTACTGCCTGAAATTTATCCTTCCATAAAAACCTAAAAGATGTAAATGATGATATGCATTAATTTAGTTCTTTCAGAAGTTACAAAAGTTGGATACTAGCCAAATGCCTTAACATAGAATGTTTCAACTGCAGCAAATCCGCTAAGAGACCACAGGACAGAAATGCAAAATTAAAATCAATAAGACCATATATAAATATGGAAAATATTTCTTATAAGCATAATAAAATTATATATCTACCATGATTATACATGTAAATATAAATACTGACATACAGAACATAAAAACAATCCATGTAATAGGGTAGTCATATATATTTTTTATATTGCTTTTGTAAGAAATTGAGGTCACTATACAATGAATATAGACTTCTTCATCTTTTATATCTTCATATAATGTATGTAATGAACTTTATCATTTAGAATGATGATGCAGAGTTTCTACAAGGTCTTAAATTACCATATGTTTCATTATGTTCACTTAAAGTGAATATAAACTTCAATGGAGAATTTCAGTAAAGGTTGTATGTAATATGTTAGTTTCTGGATAACCATCAGTTAAGTTCAATTAATCAAAATACTCGTTGGTTCATTCCATGTTTTACCTTGTATTGTGTACAAGAATAACCAAGAGCAGATGGGTTTTGTTGTCACTTTCTTTGTTATAAGTTTTGTACACAATTACAGACCACATTACCTAGGGCCCTCAGAACTGAATAGGAATCGAGCAGCTCAAGTCCAGGCCAGTCCTTTGATAAGGTATGTCTTCCACTATTTTTCATCCTTGTTACATTGAATTTTCATATGGATTTAACAATGGATAAATAAAAGCCAGAATAGCTCCATGAGTGACTTATTTTCATTTCAAAATTCTGGCATTAAAAAAATCCAGTACCTAATCAGTTAATACTAATGCCTTCAAAGACTTTGCATGTCTACTAAATAATAGTGCAACCTTATAGTGGGACAATTTAAACCCAGGCTCCTGGGACTCATTTATCATCTTTTTCTGTAACCCCATAACAGTTCTTTTGGAACTGAGGAAGAAGATAAATGGATCCCTGAGAAACAAATATTTACAAACCTTTTGAAAATGCTGTTTAAGTAGGAAAGGAAATATTCTATTATCTACACTGATCATATGAGAATTCACTTTGCAGGATCAAGTGGAGTGTGAACTGTTCAACCTCATAAGCATTTGCAAATAAAATCAAACAATTCCAGATTTCAAACTTATAAACAAAATTCCAAATCCCAGTCATCTTTTTACATAATTACAAAAGGGTATGCTGACTTCCTATTAATAAATGGATTATCTAATATATGGAGTATCCACCAGTACCTTTATTGGCTTACCGTTGTGTACCCCCTCATTACCTGGTCCTCAAAAAGAAATGAATAGAAGTTGAAATGCAAACACTATCAATAGTAAACTACAATCCTTGAGTTTCACATGATCACCGCACACATTAACCATTAGCATACTCTTTCTCTTAGTTGGAATAAGAAACATTTTCTTCTACAGATGCATCGGAGAAGGAAATGGCAACCCACTCCAGTGTTCTTGCCTGGAGAATCCCAGGGACGGGGGAGCCTGGTAAGCTGCCGTCTATGGGGTCGCAGAGTCAGACAAGACTGAAGCAACTTGGCAGCAGCAGCAGCAGCACAGAGTATTTGTAAAACTGAGTAATATTACAATACCTTCAGTGTTTCATTTCACCTTACTGACACAGAAAAAGCCAGAGAGAAACACATCAGTATTTTGACCTCAATGAGCCATGATGAAATCTGAGATTTGTAATTTGATGAGACTGTGCTGAGATAATACAGAACCCTCTCCCCTGAATTCCTGGAAAAGCATTTGAAATCATAAGATGGTAGATTATAAATCTTGGCTTCCTGTACAAATGACTTTGTTAAAAAAAAAAGGAATACATAAAAATGTAAAACATACAATATTCAGCATTACATAATACTGCTTTTTGTTATTACTATTCCCTTGTTCCTTACTACATGATTATTTATCTATGTAAACTATGTGACCTGTGGAAATCACAAAATACTAACAAGATTTATTTATAAAAGGAAGAACATCTAGAATTTACTTCTGTCAACTGATCCTGTCCCAACATTTTAAATATCACACACACACACACACATACATACATACATACACACACACACACAGGTCTTCTCAATGTTCTCATTAAGTTTGATAACAGTATTTTAGAAAAAGAGTTCAATACTACTGCATTGAGGTAATTTATCAGGGTAGCCTGTGACTTAGACACAACCCCTAGTATGTTGTTCTATTTTCTTTATCATTTTTTGTTTTCTTTGTTATTATTTTTAATATGGTAAACATGTCCAACGGCTGTAATATGTTTCCCCAATCCCATATGAATGATAAAGACAAGCTACTAATTTGAAATTTAAACACTTGAATAAGCCAGAAGGGGGATAAAACAGAAACTGTAAGAGAGCATAATGGAATGGAAATTGCTCAAACTAACTGAGCGAGAGGGCAGAGCACACTGACCCGGGCCCCGTCTCTGAATGAAGCAGAGGGATGTCACAGGCCACCTCTGGGGCTGGTCGTGTCACTGCCGGTTTGCTAAGCTGTTCTCTCTCTCTGCCATACCTGCTATATAACAACTAAATGTTAGAAACTTCAGTCATCATATTTGAAATGTAACCTCT
Source organism: Bubalus kerabau (assembly GCF_029407905.1). Classification (NCBI taxonomy): domain Eukaryota; kingdom Metazoa; phylum Chordata; class Mammalia; order Artiodactyla; family Bovidae; genus Bubalus; species Bubalus kerabau. The sequence goes on from NC_073637.1 coordinate 61,565,135, forward strand.
CGCAGACAGGAAAAACAGTACTCTACGCTGCGGCTTCTGAGTTTTCACACATCTCATATTGAATATGCATTAACTTTTCACAGTAAGATTTATAAATGTGTTTTATTAACTATAATACAAAAATAACGTGTTAAAATAACTTAGTGAGACTATATCAACTCTAAGCTACATCTCACAAGCTATGAGAAAATAAGGTTCTTGTTAATATCAATGACTAGAAGTTTCATGTTCCATATAGGCTTTTGATTCACGATCAGTAAATTGGATTTCTAATGGTAAAAGAATAATCACATTAGAGTGAATACTTAAAAGGGCTTTCAGTAAATTTTTCTATCTGATGCCTAAGGGTTTCCAGGGGATTTTATATTATCTTAAATTGTCTAAAGTTTCCAATAACATACTTTCTTAAACAAGTGAATAAAAGGCCCCAGATTTCTACCCATAATTCTTTGTTTAAGGCTGCGTGGCACTCCTGGGCTGACATTTCATTCTCTATTATAGGTGTAGCTGCATCTGGTTTCCTCAAACAATAATCCACATGAGGATAGGAACCATGTTTCTAAACTGACTAGGGTTTACTCAGTATTTAAGTCCGCGATCCATTAGTAGGCATTCCCACCTACAGGATCACATCTTTGTTTTTAGCAAGTTTAACTTGTTTAGTTTTTTCTGATCTTAATATGTCTTTCATACCTGTGTACATATTTTAAACACCTTTACTGATGTATAATTGACATAAAAACTACATGTATTCAATGCATACAATTTGGTGAGTTCAGATATACGCATACACCTGTGGAAACCGTCAGCACAATCAAACAGACATACAATTTTCACCTTCAGAAGTCTTCTTCTGTTATATTTATTGTTGGATACTTCCATCTTGCAGAATCATTTCCACTGAAAAAATGGGGTTGTGAAAAGAGCCCCTCAAACCTGGTTCAAACATTTGCTCTGTCAACTGCCGTGTCACCCAGAAAGATGTCTCCAAAATAGGTTCAATTTTACCTGTCCTATATAAAATAGGATAAATCAGATAAATAACATAAACAAATTAACCATATATAAAATACTAAGCTAGGGACTTCCCAGGTGGCACTAGTGGTAAAGAACCTGCCTGCCAATGCAGAAGATGTCAGAGACACAGGTTCAATCGCTGGGTCAGGAAGACCCCCTGAAGAAGGGCATGGCAACCCACTCTAGTATTCTTGCCTGGAGAATCCCATGGACAAAGGAGCCTGGTGGGCCACAGTCCATGGGGTCGCAAAGAGTCAGACACGACTGAAGCAACTTAGCACACACAACAAAATAGGAAAAATCAGATAAATAATGTAAACAAATCAAATATATATATAAAATGCTAAGCAGAGTCTCCAATACATAGGAGGTTCTCAAAAATTGTCCTGCCTTCTTCAGAAGTAATATGTGATGCGCAAGTATGTTTAACATGACTGTATATCATTGATTACCAAAGTAATGAAGGAAATAAATCTTTATTATATTCCCCTCCCATAAAGTTTAATATCATACATAACACTTAAAACAAGCAGGCCAAGAATCAAATCTATCCACTCATCTTACAATATCTATACCACAATAGTATTTAATGTCTGTTTTTTCTTTTTCTAAGTTCAAGAGAAATCATTCAAATATTTGTCAATTTCAAGGACATTGCAGTTGCTCAGCAAATCTCCATTGAAAAAAATGAACACTATAATCAGAGGAAATTGAATATTTAGAAATATTGTACATACACATAATAAAAGAGACATTAAAAAAAAAAGTCTGTGTGTTTGAAAAATGCAATTTATTCTGGAGTTAGTTACAATAGTGTAAAGAACACTCAAATTTCCACTTTCTCTATTACACTAATCTCAACGATGATGACCCATGAAGGGAACAATATTTGATGAGATATTTTTTGGCACACCCATTGTGTTTGGACAAGATGGACAGCATTTTTACCCCTTGAGCCAATCTGCTCAACAGCAGATATGAAAACATCACCTGCTAGCCAGCCACACACTTGGAAAAGCTTCCATACCTTTCAGAAAGTATAAGCTTCCCTGATGGAAGAAATTATGCTACTGTATATGGAATTCAGTCATAGCACATCTCCTGACTCTGTTATCTTCAAAATCACAATACCTTTTTGAAAAGAACCCCAATAAAATGAAGATAACAGCACAGAATGGTGCTCAACATGACTGCCTTTCAAAAGATGAAAACAAGAATAAAACTGAATTTTGGTAAAACGATATAGAACACTGTTGTGTGTTTAAAGATCTAGAAAAAGCTCCAGGTTTCTGAAAGCATGTTTGGTAACCTATTATTATTGATTAAGACACAGAAAAAATTATTTCATAAAGATACTTAAAATTTATTAGCTGAGTTCACTTGTTTTGATGTTAAAGTGATTTCATCTCAAAACCATAAAAATGTTTTGATATATTCATACATACATACATCAGTTTCCTAATCAATAAGGTACACACAATAACATGTTTTTACCTTTGCCATGGGAATAATATACACATATATTAGATTACAACACAATTTGATTTTCTTAGGTTAGGGGGAATCATAGTCATTGCTGGTATTTCTCATTGTTTTTATATGAATCATTTCTTATCCCATAATAAAAACATCCATGAATGTAAAGTTGTAAAAATATTGTATTTTATATCAGTATTAATCAGTTACTCATACAGATGGTTGAACTCAAAATTGATCAGAGTACCACACTATCATTGTGCATAACTTAATACAAAGACAATGACTTATGTATCTTTCTACTGTGGTACTTAGAATCAGACACATACAAACAGGGCAAAGAGAAATAGATCCAGGAACTGTAACATCTGAAGGCTACACAATTGGGAACCCTCTGTAAGAGGATACAAAATTATGCTATAAGGTATATATGAAAGTAAATATTTATTTAGAAAAAGACATCTCGGTAAATTTCAAATGTTAAAAATGAGACAATTATTTTTTTCTGCTCAATCTCCCCTTACCAAAATCCCAATAATACTTGTGGCCATTCCTAAGTGTGGCAGAAGGAAAGTCAAGATGGAAAGAATTATCAGACTAATTGTAGTTAAAACATCTTCACTTTGAAAATGTTATAAAAATATCTGAGCCCACTGCTTGAGCCCCTCCCAAGGCCTTAGAAAGGGCCTCAGAGTGACAGTCCTGACCCCTCTCATTTAGTTCCAGGAGAGTTGATTGTTACTGATTTAATAACAAACATGAGTACGACTTGACAGGTACCAATTAAATCTTTCTAGAATTCACCAGAGAGTCTCAAAACATTCCAAGGCCCATCTAGAGTATGAAATCATCCAGGAATCTACGTCACCCATGTTGCCCTTTAACTCCATAATCCCAATTGCCCCCTGCCTTTTAAGGATCTATCAAATAATAAATCTAGCAAGTGATTATCCAGGCAAACCTTCACTTGATTTCTTTCAGGGACAGGAGCTCTCTCCCTTACAATGAAGGCCATTCCATTTCAGACAGCTCTAACTGTTCCACATGCCAAGCCCAAATCTGCCCTCAGTACATAGAACACAGACTCACAATGCTCTTTCAAGCTATTTTTTTCTAAGCTAAAAAAATAGTGAATTCCTCCTCTGCATGAGTTCCTCATATCTGGGTATAGCCCTCATATGAAACCTGTAATTTTCTTTTCCTATTAAACATCTCTAATTCCTTCAGCTATTGCTTAATGTTAACAATCCTCCAGACAAGATATTGAAGGAGGACATGAACATAATACCCAAGATGTGTCTTGCCAGGACAAAGTACAGCAGGGCTCCCTGTTAATTGTTTAATACTGAAGAATCATTTTGGACTGCAACTTCCATTGAAGACTCACAATTAACTGCAACATCTATAAAGTTTTCATTTTGCCAGCATACAAGGGTCACTCTTCTCTGATGTTGTTCAGTCATTCAGTCATGTCTGACTTTGTGAACCCATGGACTGCAGCACACCAGGATACCCTGTCCATCACCAACCCCCGGAGCTTGCTCAAACTCATGTCCACTGAGTCGGTGATGCCATCCAAACAATCCGTCCTCTGTTGTCCCTTTCTCGTCCTGCCTTCAATCTTTCCCAGCAATAGGGCCTTTTCAAATGAGTCAGTTCTTCACATCAGGTGGCCAAAGGATTGGAGCTTCAGCCTCAGCATCAATCCCTCCAATGGATATTCAGGACTGATTTCCTTTAGAATTGGCTGGTTGGATCTCCTTGCAGTCCAAGGGACTCTCAAGAGTCTTCTCCAACACACAGTTCAAAAGCATCAATTCTTCAGCATTCAGCTTTCTTTATGGTCCAACTCTCACACCCGTATATGACTACAGGAAAAACCATAGCTTTGACTACACAGACCTTTGTTGGCAAAGTAATGCCTCTGCTTTTTAATATGCTGTTTAGTTTTGTCATAGTTTTTCTTCCAAGGAGTAAAGTGAAAGTGAAGTCGCTCAGTTGTGTCTGACTCTTTGCGACCCCATGGACCCACCAGGCTCCTCTGTCCATGGGATTCTCCAGGCAAGAATACTGGAATGGGTTGCCATTTCCTTCTCCAGGGATCTTCCTGACCCAAGGATCAAACCCAGGTCTCCCGCATTGCAGGCAGACGCTTTAACCTCTGAGCCACCAGGGAAGCCATTTCATGACTGCAGTCACCATCTGCAGTGATATTTTTGGAGCCCAGGAAAATAAAGTCTGTCACTGTTTCCATTGTTTCGTCATCTATTTGCCATGAAGTGATGGGACCGGATGCCATGATCTTTGTTTTTTGAATGTTGAGTTTTAAGCCAGCTTTTTCACTCTCCTCTTTCACTTTCATCAAGAGGGTCTTTAGTTCCTCTTTGCTTTCTGCCATAAGGATGGTGTCATCTGCGTATCTGAGGTTAATGATATCCTGTACTTATGCAGTTGCCTTTTTTAACCAAAATTCAGCATTTTGTTAAATATCACCAACAGTTTTAGGGCACCATCCCAGACTGCACAGAGCTGTGAAACTGGATCCTATTAATTTTAAGAGACATAGTAAAACCCATTAAGCAAAAATAAGTCAAGATTTTCAGTCATTCATTAAGTGGTCTATCTCCAGAAAATCATATATTTTTATTGGTTCATACCAGACCCAGCAGCTTAGATATGAGGCGCATTGGCAAAGATTACTAAGAAACCCAAGAGATACATTATCCGCCTGTTGTAGTTTCCATATCCAGAAAAATAAATATTAGTTTATAATGAATCTGAAATTGGTTATTTCTCTTTCAAATAGAATCAACATAATTACAATTGATAAAGAGAAAGCAAATCTTTTTTTTTTCTTGGTTTGTTCTAGGGTTTTTTTGTTGTTAGTTTGAAGTAAATATGTTAAGAACGTATATTCCCCTCTAAGGGTTCCTTCAACCTTTTCCCCAAATATCATATTCTGCTTATTTTCTTTAGATAAACACAGAAGTCCAAATGAAAATTTTAATGCTTCATTATCAGTAAGTATCTAAATGCTTCAAGCATTGCTCTTCAATTCCGCTTTGAGTCTTTTGCTTTTTTTCAAATTATACAACTTTGTGCTTAGTTTTGTGCTTTCTTCCAGAAACAGATTCTTCCCGAGTTCTCCTGGAGCAACTGTGCTTCCTAATTTTTAGGTACTTTCAAAGACAATATGACACCTGTTCTCACCCTTAACTCTCTCACCTCTCACCTCTTAAGCTGAATCTGAATGAATGATTCAGCAGAGATCATCAACTTGACTTCCTCAAAGGAGATTTTGACATTACAGCAACATATGTGGCAGAAAGGTTAACTTATCCCTTAAATGTGAAGCGGATTTATTTATAACCTCCATACTCGTGAAAATAGAACACTAAGATAACATTAAGTGTGGAGATGTTTCAAAGAGTACTATCAATTCATCTATTCCTACCTGAGAAGACATTTATTGGAAATCTTCAAAATTGAAAAGACCTTTATGCAGCTAGATCTGGGGTGTCTTTTTTCCCTACGTTCTCCTGAGTGTGTATGCTGTGTGCTCACATGGTTGACTCTGTGATCCCACAGACCGCAACCCACTAGGCTACCCTGTCCATGGAATTCTCCAGGCAAGAATACTGGAGTGGGTTGCCATTTCCTTCTCCTCTCCTGAGTAGAGGTTTATATTTACTATTGTTTCTAGTTTAGTTGCTCGGCCATGTCTGACTCTTTGTGATCCCATGAACTGTAGCCCACCAAGCTCCTCTGTTCATGGGATTTCCCAGGCAAAAATACTGGAGTGAATTGCCATTGCCTTCTCCAGGGGATTTTCCTGATCCAGGGATGAATCATCTCCTGCATTCACAGGCAGATTCTTTACCTGCTGAGCCACAAGGGAAGCCCTTACATTTACTGACATTGGGTCATTTCACTGAGCCATCTCCAGATGAATAACCACTGAAGAAATCCTTCTATTAAAACTCTAATGAATATTTTGCCTACAGTACAAAATTGTAATCTATCCGGATGTTCCCAATGCCTTATGGTCCCTAGAAGCTCTACAGGGTTCTATGGTCACACATGTCCACTTATATTAAGCAGTGATGTTATGTTATGCAAAATGGAATTAAAGTGGAATTAACATGTCTGCAAGCCTTTAACTGTGTGGATCACAATAAACTGTGGAAAATTTCTTCAAGAGATGGGAATACCAGCCCACCAGACCTGCCTCTTGAGAAACCTGTATGCAGGTCAGGAAGCAACAGTTAGAACTGGACATGGAACAACAGACCAGTTCCAAACAGGAAAAGGAGTACGTCAAGGCTGTATATTGTCACCCTGTTTATTTAACTTATATGCAGAGTACATCATTAGAAACGCTGGACTGGAAGAAACACAAACTGGAATCAAGATTGCCGGGAGAAATATCAATAACCTCAGATATGCAGATGACACCATCCTTATGGCAGAAAGTGAAGAAGAACTAAAGATCCTCTTGATGAAAGTGAAAAAGGAGAGTGAAAAAGTTGGCTTAAAGCTCAATATTCAGAAAACTAAGATCATGGCATCTGGTCCCATCACTTCATGGCAAATAGATGGGGAAACAGTGGAAACAGTGGCTGACTTTATTTTTCTGGGCTCCAAAATCACTGCAGATGGTGATTGCAGCCATGAAATTAACAGACACTTACTCCTTGGAAGGAAAGTTTTGACCAACCTAGACAGCATATTAAAAAGCAGAGACATTACTTTGTCAACACAGGTCCATCTAGTCAAGGCTATGGTTTTTCCAGTGGTCATGTATGGATGTGAGAGTTGGACTATAAAGAAAGCTGAGCGCCAAAGAATTGATGCTTTTGAACTGTGGTGTTGGAGAAGACTCTTGAGAGTTCCTTGGACTGCAAGGGGATCCAACCAGTCTATCCTAAAGGAAATCAGTCCTGGGTGTTCATTGGAAGGACTGATGTTGAAGCTGAAACTTCAGTACTTTGGCCACTTGATGTGAAGAGCTGACTTATTTGAAAAGACCCTGATGCTGGGAAAGATTGAGGGCAGGAGGAGAAAGGGACGACAGAGAATGAGATGGTTGGATGGCATCACCGGCTTGATGGACATGGGTTTGGGTGAACTCCAGGAGTTGGTGATGGACAGGGAGGCCTGGCGTGCTGTGGTTCATGGGGCCACAAAGAGTTGGACATGACTGAGCAACTGAACTGAACTGAACATGGCTGCAAACCTAAAAATATCATAGCCGCTACTGCAAAAGTAGTGATAATGATCAATAACAACATTTTTAAGGATCACAAAACCTAATCAATTGCAAATATCCATTCAAAGTAAAAGTATGTATGTGTAAGTATATATAATGAGGACATAATTATGTTGATAATACACTTATTTATAAATAATATTTTATAATTGAAACTAGATTCCTTCATAGTGACAGAATAATGTAATAATGTGATAACATTATTCCCCATTTGCTGAAATATATCCATGCAGATACCATGCAAATAAATAACATGTCTGAAAAATCATAAGGCACTGGATTGAGTTTCCAGACAGCAATAACCATTATTTTAGATAGAATGATGTCTCTCTCCTAGAACAAAAGACTGATGAGAGTATGTTCTGTGTCTGCCTTAGTAACTACATTGTCCCTAGGACCTAACTCTCTCTCTGACACATTTCTCCTCGACTGATTTGTTCAGTAAAGTCTAACAGTCCCCAAGAATTTTTCCCAGCCTCCACACCATTCAAATAGTAGTATCTTTCAGCTGGGTTATTGAGGAATAGGTGGATCTCTGAGAGACATGTGCCCCCTCACCCTTGAGAGTGGTTGCCAATTATTTTATTAAAAAAAGATATTCATGTTGCTCCTCTTCAATAGCATCAAGTTTAAGAAACTTTGATCCAACAGATAATTCAAGGACCCCAACAGTCACTCTCTGAGACATTATCCTACTTGTTTTTTCTTCCTAACACTCACCCTACCCAATATCAGGCTATGCAATCACTGAGTTACTGTGTTTATTGCCCACTGCCCATCTCTAGAATGCAAATTCTATAACAGCAGAGGACCTACCTTTCTAGGACATGACTGAACACTGTCAAGAGGACTCAAAGATATGTGAAACATAATAAACAAAATCGTAGGGGAAAAAAATGATACAAGATTTCTTAATTAGCAGTCTCCATCATTTGTAAGACACACATCAGTAAGCTTTTCAAGAGAGGAAAAACTACTGCAACATTAAATGGATTTATTGATTTTAAAGCAAGCCATACTTTGCTTTTAGGAACAATAAAACATGAAACTTAAAATTAAAAAATGTTTATTTTATTCAAATTAGTCAAAGATTTATATAGTCATCAGAGTTTCTCATCAACATAGATTAGCAAAAGTCATCCTATTAATGATAAATACCATGGCTCGTAAGGAAATAAAGCATTTTAGTTGCTCTGAGCAGGTTTCTGAGTGATGAACTTCCAATTTCTCTTGGGTTTTTAGAACACTGACATTAAGTATTGGCCTCAGGGGTTTTTAGATTAGGAAACATGACCCTATTTTGCAAATCAGAATGAACTAAGATCCAGAGATTCAATGATTGTGCTCATAGCTATCTAAAAGGCTAGAGATGTCTCTCATTGTCACATCTCCTTCATCTTTCCCAAGGACTCTTTCCATTTTTCTAAGGAAAAACATTTTGTTCAGTACATGAATGGGCTTCCCAGATGGCACTAATGGTAAAGAATCCACCTGCCAATGCAGGAGATGTAGGTTCGATCCCTGGGTCAAGAAGATCCCCTGGAGGAGGGCATGGCAACCACTCCACTATTCTTGCCTAGAGAATCCCATGGACAGAGGAGCCTAGTGGGCTATACCGTCCATGGGGTCTCAAAGAGTGGGACACGACTAAAGCGCTGTATGTACACAAGGGGAGTTCAATAAATGTCAGTTCCCTTTATTCCTAGGTTTACATTTGCTGGGAATAAATTTTTTAAAAACTCTAAAATTTCAAATCCCGTAATGGATCTTAATCCTATGATTTTTAAGATCTCCTTTATAACATTAGTTACACTGTGAAAAGTTGTACTAGGCAAAACCAAGAAGTTTCAAGTGAGAATTTGCACTGAAATATTACTATCACTTTTAAAACATAAGGGAGGGAGGGAGGAAAAGAGAAGGAGAAGAAGGAGAGCTGAGGGGAGAGAGGGGGAGAGAGAGAGAGAATGACACAACGTGAAGAAGAGAGATGACAACCATCAGGAGCTCAGCAGGTTCACCAAGCCCTAGATTTCATTTTAGCCCACACTGCAGAGTTCAACTCTGATCTAACTACTAGCATGATTTTTTGGGCGTCTGTTTGCAGATGCAGTAGAGTTATCAATCCGAACAGACACACAACCCGGGTCCAATGTCACTTCTCCTCATTATGTTAATAGTTAATACATGCAAATGAAAACACTCTAGCAATTTGATTTCTTTGAAGATAGTTTGCATATTGTCTTAGCCATAATGACTGTACACTTCTCTCCATCTCCATTTATGCCAGGCTAGTTTCGTTCATTTTTATCAGCTCAAGTTCATTCTGGCTGCTATTGGAATGTATGTGCCTGTTTCTTTTTTACCTTTTGCCTAATTACCATTCAGGTACCATAAGCAGATTTTTCATGCTATTGGTGTTTTTCTTAATTAAGAAACAAATGAATTCTCCCTAGCAAAAAAAAAGATGGAACAACAGAATAAGATGCCAGGGGCTGATGCTCTGTTTCTTAATTGAAGCAGTTCTATTGTTTGGTGTCGGTAGTGAGGGGGCAGAAATGTCATAAGTGTAGAATGTTAATAGCACAAAAATAACATAAAACTACTTTTAAAAATAAAGAGGAAATACAAAAAAAATGCTGTAAGAGCTTTGAAAACATAGATTTTTATCCACATATTAATTCTGACAGTAACAAAGTAGCTTCATTTACAAATCCCTCACACTTCGAAAGCCTGAGGTTCTAACCTCAGTCCTGAGAGATATGCCTGCCCCTCGTGCTTGCCTAGTTAACTGCACCCTGCGTATTCACTCTTCATCAATTAAGGAGACACTCAGGGGAACAATTTGTTTCTTTAATTCGTGGAAAAAAAATTTTCTCTTTTAATTTGCTTTATTTTTCTACCCACAATAAAGTCTCGATGTCCTATGCATATAGTTAGTAAGTGCTACTGCAATTATAAAATAAGATACATGCAAAGTCATATAGATAACTCTTTCTGTCCATTTCTCTTAGGGTGATGAAAACTTTGGGTAATCAAGGTCTTAGAATAAAGTTGAGTATTTTACCCATTCAATATGATGGCATAAATCTGGACTACTGAATGATATAAAAGGCTATATGTATTTCTCTTTAATCAAAGCTCCAGTTATTCTTTCATTTATGACTTTATTCCTATCTCAGATTACAGAAGTCCCACCTTATTATTTTACTTAAATTTTTTAAAGCATGAAAATCCATTACTTTTATAGTAAATAAGTTAATAAAGATTAAATAAGAAGCATCAGATAGGGTAATATGTTTTGCTAATAGGAAAAGAACATTATTAAAAAATATCTCTAAGTATCAGTTTCTAAATTACTAAGTTTCTACTGTTATTAATAACTTGCTATCACTCAGGTGTCTGAGTTATGTATGGAATAAATCTAAGAGCCAAACAGAGAAAAGGAATTTTATATATATAAATAATATATATGTGAATGAAACATACCCTTTATAGTTTCTTCCCTTCTGAAAGGAAGGGCCATACCTTACCTGCTATATCACTATAAGCATGTAAAGGAACCATTTATTAAAACCTAGCATTTTAGGATAATGTGGAATATCATGGAAAATATTTTTAGGTTGCTCTGAAAGCATAATTTATGGTTTTTAAGAAGTAAATAAATAATTTTAATTTGAGATGATTTTTAAAACACTCTATCAAAGTACAGAAAATATTTTATGAAGTTGTCCAATGAGTGAGTAGGACAACTGGAAGGGAGTTGCTATGGAAAAGAAGGTCTGTGAGAAGTGAATTTGTAGCACAGAAAATTACACACATATACACAACATCATCTGTATAGCCAAAATAACTTGCAGAATCCATATTTCTGTGAAAGTCATAAGATAAATTTCAAAGAGCTTAACTAACTCACAAAATCTGAAATCCTATTGAAACTGTCAAGGGACCCCTTAATCCAATTGTTTATCATTTCACTATTTTTTAAACAATATGGTGAACAATGACCAAAAATAGATTTCCATGCCTGCTTTCCTTATGGTCTAATATATTAGAAAGGATCTACTCAGTCCACTTAATAGAGTCACTCACATGATAATAAAATACTACATGATATTCAGTTTAGTTGTTTTTGGTCATGGAAACTAAGAAATAAGACCTAGCGACAGTTCCTCTCTTTTCCTCTCTTGACGTTCTATAATCTTAGGATGATAGGGAAAAGGGAGAAAAGCAAAGAGTCTGAAGCTCTGAGATTCACAAATTCCACACATATATGTGATATATATATATATATATATATATATATATATATATATATTATCTGTATAGGGAAAATATACATGGAAGTGTTAAATTAGAATGAACATAATTTTTTCTTAAAAGTATGTCTAGAAGCTCATGAAATTTATTTCTAATTCTTCAAGTAAGGAGATTAAAAATGCCCATTATCAATCTTAACCGCGTGGCAAGTGTTTAGACAACACATTTTCCTACTTGTACAGCAGTGTGAAGCTGTTCCTTCCCCGCCTCCCAGACTCTGACGTGCTAACATGGTGTCCCTGCCAAATTCTTGGCATTGGAAGAGAGGGGGAAGAGGCCATACCATAACGTGTTGATAATGAGGAGATAGAAATAGCAAACCAGCTGGATTGTCCTAATAAAGTATGTCTGGGATTTAGAGACACAACAACTATGTGTTCAGGTCATCCAAATGCATTTTAACCAACTGGTTTCTTCAATGACCTTTTCAGATACCCCACTCAGAAGCTTTCTAAATGAATTTTAGGTATTAACTCCACAACTGTCTGGGAGGAAGGAAAAAAAGAAAAACCTTATTTACATTTTATGATAATGATTATTATACCCAAGCCACCTCATGTTATTTAATATGAAAAAATCAGACAAAATGGTCTGCAACAGATTTTATAAATTTAAAAAATATTTACGTTTCTATTTGTTATAAATAACTACAGTTACTATCAATGTATTTTATAAAGCATTTCCCAATGAACTTTAAAATATTTTCTTCCTTGGGAATAAAATGTGTTACTTAAAAAGTGGCTGTAGGGTTGTCTGTGCAAAAAGCTTTCATAATTTAGAATATTCAACAAGCTCTATCTTTTTACTCTGACTAGGAACAGTATTTACAAAAAAAAAAATCATTTAAATATTTTAAAAATATGCAAACCAAAGGCCTTAAACTTATATTTTGAATTCGTGGGGTTATTTATCACTACAAGAGAACAATTTGCTTTTATGGATTTGACCCAAAAAATGCCAATAATAAGGATATCTTACTAGTATATGCATAGTACTGTTATAAGCTCTTTGCATGTATTAATCCATTTAACCCTCAGAATAGGCCTTGTATAGGTTTCTTTAATAATCTTTTTAACAAATGGAGAAAACTGAGTCACAGATTAAGTAACTTGCTCAAGGACACACAACAATAAGGTGGGCCATCTGGAATTAGAACCCTGATGTAAGACTCCAAATTTCTGAAAGAGAATACCATCGCTAATCTCTCTCTAAAGAGTGACTGACTCAATCCCCTTCCAACTAAAAAAGGTTAAAAAGTGGCTTTGTCCTGCACATCCACTCAAGTGGCATCCCACGGTCAGCGCTGCACTCTGTGTCTTCAAGTTAACATGTAAGTTTACCAACACGCTCATTTTCAAGGAGATGGCTTGGAAAGTTATTTCCTAGATTATTTAGCCCTCTGGGCTAACACCTTTCCACAGAGTGGCTAAGAAGAGGCAGCACAGCATCCAATCAGGATATAAGGCATGTAACAGGTCACCCAATTTTGAAAACGGACCCTAGTAACATCAATAATTCTGATGACTCTTCACCCCAGAAACCAGTCGTCCTAGAAATGTTGTATAGCCTTCCAAACAGAGGTAGTTTTAACAGATCATCTTCAATAATTTATTCTACTAGGCCTTGCTCTGAGTCTATTTTTAGTGCTAACCACTAACTTTATCACCATGAAAACCACTTGTGGCTTTTCAACACATGATGGCTGGGATATCAGCAGGCCACATGGAAGCAGGGGGCTGGGTCCCCTTTGGGTTTGTTTTCCGCTGATGCTTTCCTTAACTTTCTGGGTCTTTAGAAATAGAATTCTTATAACAAAACAGAAACAGACTCAGAACAAACCAGTGTACCAGTGGGGACAGGGAGGTGGGAAGCAGCAAGAGAGGTATAAAAGATTAAGAAGAGGTATAAACTACTATGTACAAAATAAATAAGATATAAGGACGCATTGTGTAACACAAGGAATATAGCCAATATCTTATATAACTTTAGATGGAGGGTGACCTATAAAAATACTGAATCACCATGTTGTACACCTGAAACTAACACAATACTACAAATCAACTACAATTAAAAAAGAATAGAATTCCTAATGGCAATGCATACCTCAAGAAGCCAAATAATTTTTTTTTTCCCAGCAACTAGTTCTCTATTGATACAACGTCACTGCAAAATGCCATTGATGAGATGAATTTACCTCCACTATCCCATGGACGGAGGAGCCTGGTGGGCTGCAGTCCGTGGGGTCGCTAGAGTCTGACACAATTGAGCGACTTCACTTTCACTTTTCACTTTCATGCATTGGAGAAGGAAATGACAACCCACTCCAGTGTTCTTGCCCGGAGAGTCCCAGGGACGGGGGAGCCTGGTGGGCTGCCATCCATGGGGTCGCGCAGAGTCGGACACGACTTAGCAGCAGCAGCAGCAGCAGCAGCAGCTATGCATCTTGGCAGCACCTCTGTCCAAACTGAGAGTCTTAAATACAATAAAAACTTCAATCCCACCTGGGTTTTCAGAATCCATGAGAAGGAACAGAATGAAATTGACCTTTTGGTCACATGGGCTATCAAGGCTGAAAATATCAGAATGCTCTAACATGTGAAAACAAACTTAGCAAGATGTATTAGGTTTGAAAGAGAAAGTGTTAGTCACTCAGTCGTGTCTGACTCTTTGTGACTCCATGGATGGTAGCCCTCCAGGCTCCTCTGCCCATAGAATTCTCCAGGCAAGAACACTGGAGTGGCTTGCCATTCCCTCCTCCAGGGGATCTTCCCTAGCCAGGGACTGAACCTGGGTTTCCCACATGGCAGACAGATTCTTTACCATCTGAGTCACCTCCTTCAAATGAGAGTAATAGATGTTTTATTTGTTTTCAGGTTATGATTTTCCTCAATCCCATGTTGCTTCTATACTAACTCTATGCTCACTTCTTTAAAATTATTTGATAAAATTTCAACATAGGTCATTTTATTTTCCATTCAGTAATAATTATCAGAGGATATTTACGGCGGCATTTATGATTCAAAACCTCCATGTTTTCTCAGGGTGTCTTTGTTAAATCCCACTGAAGCTAAGCTCTAGTTTATCCCATGCTCTGGTCCATCTCCTGCTTACTGTTGCTGCTGTTCCCACAAGAACACGTGAGATAGCTTGGAAGATTTTCAAGGATACAAAATCATTAATAAGGTGCAAAAAAGAGCAACATATTTGGCCCAGAACCAATTTAAAATATGTCTGCATATAATAATTTGAAGAAAAATAACAGGCATCTGAAAAATCACTCAGAAAGTAAAACACTGGATATGAGTATGAACTGGTTCAGGAAGAACAGGACAAAATTTCTGAACTCAGAAAAAAACAACATCATGGGGAAAAACTTATTTTTGTAGAACAGGGCCTATAATAGTACATCAAATTTTAAAGAACAGATCGTTTATCAAAAACCAAACTATCATACACTATTAATCTGAGGTTAATAACATAGCCATGACTTATGCTGAGAACAGAGAAATGCCCTATTTTAAAAGGCAATGCATTTAAATTCTTTTTCTCTGTGCAATTTCCTTCTCCAAAGTAAAACAGAGCTTAATCTTCACTCGAGTGCTCACTTTTGGTATATTCTCATATTACGCTTAATAAGGACTATAGGAAAAATTATCATTATAGCTCTTCTCCCTCACAGTAAAGTCTGAATTGGACAGATACTGAAATATTTTATTAAATATTTTTTCATCTTCTATCCTTTCTTCCCAAACCCCAATAATATTTCTATCCTCTCAACCAATCAACTGAGGAGAAGATGAGCAATTAAAGATACTGGCAATACATACTTGACTGTCTTCTACCCATCACA
This sequence comes from Bubalus kerabau, assembly GCF_029407905.1. Lineage (NCBI taxonomy): Eukaryota > Metazoa > Chordata > Mammalia > Artiodactyla > Bovidae > Bubalus > Bubalus kerabau. Next base: position 61,581,064 of record NC_073637.1, read on the forward strand.
TACCTTCCCCTCACAACAGAATTTATCAGTAGTAGCAATGGTAACGGCATGACAATAAGGGAATCTATGTCCTACTCCATATTCCCAGTCCTAATCCCCAGAGAAAATATCATTATTAATTTCCTGCATATTTTCAGACACTTTTCAAGAAAATATATACATATATGTATATCTATTCATTCTTTAACTTCTTAAAATACAAGTAGAGAGATGTCATACTGAAATATCTTTTTCTCACTTTGTTAGTCTAAAAGATTATCATAGTAGGATGGAGACATCCATGCATCCTTTATAATGCATGAATTACACTAAGGATTGCACCCCAATTCTATGTCATCCATCCCCTATTAATGGACACTTAGGTAATTTCTAATTATTTGCCATTACAAACTACACTTTAAAGACCACACACATGAAGGTTTCTATGGGAAAGAGGACTTGCTAGGTCAGAGAGTATATGTGTATAAACTGGCAAATCAACTTTCAAAGAGGTTGCAACAACTGGAATCCCAGTTACATTGCTCTGCCCATTTGCCACTGAAAACTTACCCTTCCCATATTCAGTTATAAAACTAGACTAATGCATATGAAAGAATGCAAAGCTACTCCCAAAGACAATCTCATGAGTTAAGCACAAACAGATTCAATTAAAAAGATATTGCTCTGTTCATTTATTTTTGCATGTGTTGTCTCACCTCAATAAAATATTCATACTAAACTATTAAATGCCCTAAGTGACTGTTTCAACCACCCACTACAATGCTGTCATTAAATCGACATTTAGAAGTTAGAAGGTAGCACAGAAGTCCAAGGTGAAATTTGCGATAACAATAATTGTTAAATTTCACACAGTGAAAATTGACTAAAACCCACTATTGGCTCATGATTTTCTCGTCTTCTCCTATACCAAATTGGTAATCATCAAACACATTTACAATGCACTAATCAGGCTCTATTTTTCAGTATCTGCATTGACCATCAATTACCTAAAGAATGAGTTCAAGTTATTTAACACGGCACACAAAGCCCTTTAAAAACCTGTTCCTCTGTGACAACCTAGAGGGGTGGGGGGTGGTGGGAGGCTCAAGAGCAAGGGGACATACATATATCTATGGCTGATTCATGTTGATGTATGACAGAAACCAACACAATATTGTGAAGCAATTATCTTTCAATTAAAAATAAGCTAAAAAACTTTTCAAAAACACAAAACCCTGAAAGTAAAACAATGTGTTCAACAACAACGACAGAAAACCTGGTCTCAAATCAAGTTCAAGCTGCCTTCTGTCACTGTTCTCCATGTCCCATCAGCTTTGCTCACAACTACTCACTAGTCCTTGAAAAGTGTATGTTCTTTAACGCCTTTCTGCTCTTGGCCAAACTGTTGATTCTGCCAGGATGCAATTCCCTCTTGTCCTGACTGCATCTTCAACTCCTCCTTCAAGATCCAGCTTAAGTAAGACCTCATCCTAGAGTCTTATCCTAAGTAACAGAGGTATCTTTGTACCCATATTCCTTTATACTTTCATCTATCAAGAACATAACCCAATGCACAGTATTTGTGCCTTTCTCCCTAACCATGCAATATGCTACCTGACAGGACAAACCGTAGTGTGTTGATTTTTGTATTTTCCCCTCCCTGTGGTTTAACATAGTACACACAGTTGGTACATATTCTATGTCTGTTGAATGACTGTTGAATGAAGAAATGGGAGTTTTTAATTTAAATAAACAGCATGTGGATAACTCTTTTTTTCTTTTGTATGGAAAACTGCAAAACCACTTTTATTAAAAGATGTATCACAGGAAATGATGTTGAATTTAAAAATTTTTTTCATTAATTCGTCCATTCATTCAGCTAATATTCTTTGAGTGTTTGCTATGTGCCAGGTACTCTCGCAGCAACTAGAGGTATAGAAGTGAAGAAGACCAGATTCTATCCACTGAGCTTAGATTCTAGTGAGAAACCAATTTAATAAAGAAGTATATATACTAACAAATCAATAAAGAATATAATTTCAGATAAATATCAGTAGAATGAAAATAAAATAGGGTAATGGGCTAGAGAGCAAATGAAGGCATGTAGGGGGACAGAAAATTTAAATGCAGGCTAAGGGAGGTCTTTCTTAAGAGTTGACATGTGAAGTGAAAAGTGAATGATAAGAAGAAGATAGCCATATGGAAATCTAGGGAAATGACATTTCAAAGAGAGAAGCAGCGTGGCATGTTCAAGGAACAAAAAGAAGACCAGTAAAGATAAAATGTCGTTGAATGCAGGTGGTTTATGGGGGCCAGTCAGGGTAGAGATTGGGAAGGAAAATGGCACGTGATCATGGTATACTTGGTGATCAAGTCAGACAGAAAAGCAACAAATAGATCATAGAACATGCAACAGCAGTGATGTAAAAAATCAGATGTCAATTTAAAGGACACCCACTGGAGGGCTTACAGCAGCAAAATTCTTGAATACCCAAACTTTTGTATAAAATGTCTGGATATTCATGAATTCTTCAAAGTCCATGGATCCCAGGCTAAAAGTTCTTGATTAAATATGCAATAATTAATTTTTCTTCCTTGGGCTACTAACAACATGCATTCAACATTTGTTTCACCTCTGATAATACCTAAGAGATTATTTCTCAGTATAAAGAACACTGGTGCTAACCAATTTAGAGAAAACAAATCCTTAAAACTCTTCCTTAGTAACATCCTACACTTCAACCCTCTTGTTTCTCTTTTCTTCAAAATGTAAACTTACAAACCAAGGACTGAAAAACACAGAAGTGAACTGCAGACTAATCATTCCAGCCACTGCATCTCAAAGTCACACTCTTCCTCCAAATGAGATTTCTGAAGCTGTTGAAACTAACCAAGAAATTGGAGTCTAGCTGACCACAGAGCTGATTGCTGCTTTCTATTTATAAGGACTACTGATCTTAATTATTTTTATGATGTGACACCTTTTTCATTTGTCGATTCTAATTTTCCTCGATGTATAATTAGGTATTTTTCAGGAGTAGCTTACCCATATGCAAGAGTGTGCAGTTCAAAACCACATGTAATAACAGAAACAAACAGAAAACACTAAAGGAATAAAGGGGTTGAGAAGGCAGTATTAGATAATCTATGATATTGTGTGTGTGTGTGTGTGTGTGTGTGTGTGCATGCATGCACACAGAAAAGCAAATAAACTTTAGACACCTGTTCATGGATACTCAAAAAAGAAAAAAAAAACCTCTAATATTTATCAAAGCAATTTGCATTTTACAACTGTACACCACCTTAAAATGAAACATCATTGTTGCTGAATAACTGAGAAATGTCATCACAGACTTATGCAGCAACTGTGCTATGGAAATTCACTTGTGCTCTTTTTTCCCTGATGTTACAAAATGTATTGACCATTATTAGCTACCGCCAGTAAACAACATCCATCAGTAATGTAACCATCAGCACAGAATCACAGGAGTGCTCCTTTGCCTGAAGTATCTTTTCTGAAAAAGTTTTTGTAACCACACTTATGATTCTTCATTATTCCTGAGACAGAGATAGACAGATTTCTCTGTTTCATATTAATGTATGTACAAGAGACTAGGTCCTTTTCTTATGGCACCTTTCTTGGAAGTATTACTCATCATGGCTGAAATGGCCATTAGCCCCCTTCCCTGATCACTTATTACGAGTGCCACTTCAGGTTTCGGCACAAAGGCTTTCATACAGTATTCCACTTATACTATCAGCAATACAGCACCTTGCAGAATTCATCCTGCTGGTATTAAGCCTCCAGTATTAGCTAAGACCCAACTGTCCTTTAGAGATCTGACCCTTAAAACTCAAGAGAAAAGCGATACATCCTAAAAGATTTCTAGAGAGTATCAAACTGTCCTAAATCTAAATTCAAATCCAAGCTGTCCAAATTCCAATACTGTAACAGTTACACTACTTTTCATGGCTAACTAACGCTGGAAAACATTTTACTCTAAAACTAGCTACTTTGATTTATTTTCTTTCTTCCCTTCCTTGTTTCTTCTAATAGCAGACAAAATTTATCTAATTTACCTAATAATAGATATAATCAATATTCTACTATTAATTATGTTCAAATTCAAAAGTGATCTACAATGTTGTTCTCTAGTAGCATATAAACTAGTATATTTTTATGTGATTGTAATATGTGCCCAGAATTTGGAATTTTCCATAATTAAAATACAAAGAAACAGTCTATTAATCCTATCACCAGCAAGAATAAAGTTCAGCAAATGACAGCCACAGTCATTCACTAACCACAGACCTGTACAAAATATAAAGTTCTCCCATTGTGCCAAGTAAGGTTTTCCCAGATTCTGGTATGGCTAAACCATGTACTAGAATATTTTTCACCTAAGCTTCTCATAATCTATGATACCCAAACACCTGGAGCTGATAACTCTAGATTAATTTACATTGTAATTTCCCCTCAGTAAATCTGTATTTCTCCATAAAAACTAGTTTTTAAATATTAAATTTAGCCAGTTTATGTGTCATGACTTTTACCCTAGAAGACTATAATACAATGAAATATGCAAATATCATTATATATTGCAAAATATCACATAAAATAGCACATAATTATTAAATAAACATATGCCCTTGCCTTTATGACATAACCATGTAACAACACTGAGTTAAACAAACAGGAAGGTAGTCACACATTTTTGTTTGTAGACTGAATCTTCATGCCTTTAAGAGACTATCAATTGTTAGGGCCTGGACCTAAAAAAGAAAGAATGAAATATTAATAATGTCCCACCTTGTGGGAGCTTGGTATTACTTGACACTACACAGAAACCGACCTTTTTGTCCTTCAGGCTTGCCTACCAGGCCCCATCTTCTATCGCAAAAGCCAAATCATCTGATCCCAAACTAACTGTCAACTGCCCGTGATGGTGGGGAAGCCAGACATCAATCAATCAGGTTTTATCAGAAGCTCTCTTCGTTTCTCTGTTGTGCTCATCTTATCATCTGACCCAGTTGTAGCCCTGACTTCAGAGGCTTAAGCAACTTGATGACAAAATATGCGCCTGTTTGTCCAAGATGCACATTGTTAAGAAGTGGGGTGATATTTTTAGCAGCTACCTAATATATTTGCAAATGAACTCTTGAATATTTCACATTTGTACAAGCCCCATGGTGGTCAGTCTCTCCTGCACACCAAGCTTGTTATTGGCCATGGGAGGCCCAATACATCCAAAATATGCAAAAGTACTTAGGTGCAAGTCAAATGTCATCGGAAAATATGATTATTTTCATGGCAATGTGGCAGAAAGGCTATCAATATGAGAATTTCAGGATGGCACTTCAAGAGAAAGAAGACCTAATTGATAAATGTGCACAATATAAATTCAGTTTTACACCAAATAAATAAAAGCAAGTCAGAAAATTAAAAACCTTTTTAACTATTCCTATTGACTGGAGTCTTGGAGGAAAAAAAGTGTTTAAATCTTCAATGCTGTTGGCAAAACCACATTAGCTGACCCACTGCTCCAATGATATAAATAATGTACTCAGATACATAAACTAGTTGGGTAAGGAATCAACGGTGACATAGATCATGAGTTTGACAGTTTTTAATTCGAACAAAATATCTGTTACATAATTTTTATACAAAACTGACAAGAGAGAAATACAGAAATATAGTATGGCTATAAGTACTCTATGTTAGTATAAGCAACTGTCCACTTGCTTATTTTCCTTAAAAATCAAAAGAACAACTTTTATGATGAATATAAGATTTTCATTAATAGGCAATATTGTCAATATTCCATTCAGCTCTCATTTAATTTTCACTGAACTATATTTTGAAAGTATTTTAAGAGCAGCATAAAATTTATCCACAATAAATTTATTTATTCACATAAATACATACATTAATCATATAGGTATGGGTTATAAAACATCACAATGTGTTACAGTGACGTATGTTGACATGGATGAAAATGCACACCATGAAAGCAATTTGTGCACAACAAATGAGAAAGTACAATAATAATTTGTACAGCATTCCAAAAGATTCCCACTAAATTCACAGGGTCTTATTTTTTAAAAATGCCTTTGAACTTCTCAGCAGACAGCAAGGAAAGAGTCTTACTAGTATATGGCATTTTATATTTTTGAACATAAATGGAGAACTAACCAAGCTTCTACTTGCAATATGATTTTTTCACCTTTTTACATTACTATGAGAAATTGTTTTAAATCCATTAAAAAAAGTTCTTGATACCAAATATGCTAAAATTAAGTTATAACACAGATTTTTTCATTGAATTAAAAATAATCAGAACTTTGAATTATCTGATAATCTTTAAAACTTGTATTCTAAATTAGGTAATTTAAATGTAGTAAGCAAGAGAGAAATGGACAGTATTGAGTGTATTATTATTTATTTTTTATTCTTTAAAGCCACTTACTAGTATACAATTTTTAGCTATTTTTTGACACACATTCAGAAGAATCTGGCCCTCAATTGAAATTAAATATTTGTTTATTCACTATTTTTCATCTTCTAACTTCCAGTTTATCGCAGGCTTACAATAACATGAGAATATGCCACAGTAAAGCAAGTCTTTTATCTTAAAGAGTACACCATTATTTATATTACAAAGAAGCAACTAATAATAAAATTTAAAGTTCCAGATTAATAGGTAGTAAAGGTCAAATATTTGTCTCTAAGTTTTATAATTGATTATTCACCCAACTCAAGTTTAACGACTTCTCTAAATTTTGAAATAAATAATTTCAGAAACTGCAGCTGAAACACCTATGTCAAGCAACTCACAAGATATCTTACAGATACAATATTATATAGATGTCAACTTGTTGAAAATTCTCTTAAACTGTCTCAACAACAGATATCCACAAAGTTTTACAAATGCAGATTGAGTAATTCATATCTTCAAAAGGATTTCTCTTTCTAAGAAGGGAATCAATTAAAAAAATAACAGTAAACATATCTTCAATAAATGCCTCCTTATTTAGAGATAATTTTAGATTCATTTTAAAGTTTAAACAAACTTTTCAAATAGCTTTTTTAGTAGGTTGTACAGAAACTAGGCACAGCAGCTTTACGTAGACTATTAAAACTCTGTACATGTGTGGTAGCCTACATAAAAGCTATATTTTTTGGAAATTCATTGATTATATATACATTTGTGTATATATTTAAAAAAAAGCTATATACATTTGTGGTAGTTGGTTAGGATACATCTAACATCATCAAAAGTCAAATTATGTAAAAAAAAAAAAATCAGACTAAGGCCATTCAACAACTTCAAGCAATTCAAAGGGGCAGTAGCCGGTGGCATATGCCCAGATTAACTGAAGGCCTTTATAATACTAAATGCTACACTACAGCCTCTTATAAACATATTCCTTTTTTTTACACTCATGGGGATATTACCAGAATATTAAATAATAAATAGCACTGCCTTGCAGACTACATAAAGAGTTGACTTTCCAGCTATTACATGGACAATGCCTGGAATGAATAAGCAATTATATGACATTGGCTATGACCATCAGGCATTTTACATTCATTTTTAAAATCTCCAAAATCATAAGATACATATACATCTTCCCCATAAACACACATATTTAAGTTTATTTAGTGCCCACAACCTCAAGAATAAAGTAAAGCATTTCAGGTACCATTTCTAAATCCAATTTTTAATCTTTAGCATAATTTTTTAAAATAATCAATGAATTTCCAAGGATCTGATTTAGAAAAAAAAGTGTTCATTTTAAGCAATCACTATATCTTAGAAATATATATAAAAAAAGAGAGCATCTCTTTTATTTCCTGGCTTTGGCAACTTAGGTTCTTTTATTATCTCTGTAAACATCCTTCAGAGACATCTATCCTTTGAGCTTACTACATTAGGATTTCCTTCATTAGTAATGAATATTTGTTAATACAAAAACAGTCCTATAACATTTCTTTCTTGGACCTTTCAGAGCGTAACTCTCTGGCTGAGACATGGGGCTGCTTATCTTGTACCCATCATGAGGCAAAACTGGTCCTCAAAAGCACTTTTTAAAAAATAGTGGATATATTATAATAGACCCAGAGAGAGGGATGAAAGAGAAAAAAATAAGAGCTTATTTTAACACCTGAAATCTTAACCAAAATCAGTTCTACCCAGTAACTATCATATATTCATTTTTAGAAGTATTTGTCAAAAGCACAAATTACTAAGGCTTTAAATAATCCTGACTAGACAATTCTTCTCTACCTTTTTGTCATCTCAAAAAGACAGTCTGACTGTAATGGTATGACACCCTCTCAGACAAGCCTCTCGGCATTAATATTTAAATCTTACCTATCCCTTGTGATTGGAATTCAGCCTCTATTCGCAAACAAAAACTAAATCAATGTTCTTAGAGTTCAAACTAGATCCCTAAACAGTTTGCCACTCTCTATGCACAGATAAGATAAACTTTCTTTGACCCAAGAGATGAAGTTGCCATGACGATCAGAGAGTCCACTTTCTATATTGATATTTTGCTGATGTAACAACAAATAGAACCAGATCCTAGTGCCGATAATGGTGATTAATTAATACTAATATTGATCCCTACAAGCAAGAGACAAGGCTATTAACTTGAAGCCTGAAAAGTCAATTGTTACCTGTGGCAGAGATACTAGGAGCTGATTTGGAAGCATAATAAACAAATGTGCTATCTTTATGCTAATACCTTTAAAGAGATAGTACTTTCTAGAATGCCAAATATTAACATGTCTCAGCTTATTAACTTAATTGCATTTCAGCGTTTAAAAATGTAACCTTATTGAATGATACATACTTACCCCTTTATCTATGGTGGAAACACATTCTCTGGTGACTGAAGTAAGGGACTTTCGTTGCTATTCATTTGGTGAGGGAATGAACTGATAATTTTACACAGCGCCAGGCGCTGAATTAGACAGGGTTTCAAAAATACCTGCAGTGTTCTTCTGAAATGTCCTACTAATCCTTCAGAAGTGGGAAAGAAACAAGAACTCCAAGGGAATATGACTTGGAGAATGAGAGCTCCAAAGCTAACATATTCACTCATAATTTTTAGCAAACAAAGATTGTACTGAAGAAAGTATTCTTAAAAAAACTTTTTTATGCCCAGAAATACCTAAGTTTAGATTTTTCGCATAATTTCGCCAAACACCAAAAAAACTGCTGTAAACAGTATCACTTCATCTAAAACTTGAATATACATTCTTTTGAAGGAAATTGAGAAGGCACCTTTTTGGAACATAAAACTTAATCACAGAACGCAGAATAAGTAAGATTTACTACCTTTTAAGCAAATTACACATTGAAAAGGGGTTGTGATTAAAATACCAATTATAAGTCCATTCTTGATTTACTTTGTTTATGGGGAAGAACAAAAATATCCATATTAGAAATCCATATACATCTAGTCCCAAATTTGTCATTTTAGCAAACACATTAGCTTCAATCTTGTTCTCTCAAAACTTTTTCCAGTGATAAAAACTAGTAGCAAAATGGACTAATTAGTTTGATTTCTTTGTTTTTACCATGTGAAGGAAGAGCTAATTTAGTCCTTAAATAGTCCTCAAACATTAGAAATAACAGGGATGAGGGAGGCCTTGAAGAGCGCATGGACAGGAGAACTCTGCTACCTTAACTGTGACACAGAGTTAATTTACACTACCATAAAGGCAAAACATAAACACATATGAGCTAGACAACTAATATCTTATAATCAATATCTTATATAATCAATCAATATCTTAATTTATTCTCAAAATTAACCAGAAACAAATTGATGTGTAAATCTTCGCATTAACCCTTAAATATAAAATAAAGAATGTAAAAATCAGAAGCTAATCGTTCAACTGCACTACTGTCTTGCCCAACTTAATAGCACCAACTTAAATAAAATAAGTCACATCATATTTTCTATGTCTAGATTTAAATGGTTCAGGAAATATTTTAATTTGCAAAGACTTATTGGTACCTTGGAATGTCTAAAGTGAACACTGATCTCTTATATGAAATTTAGAGAGATGCTTTACACTCCTTATAATTGAACTGATATACAATCACATTATTCTTAACGTTTCTGGTTATGATTTATAGACGCGTTCAAACTTCTTTGTCCATTTGAAATACTGAGACATATAATATTAAAACTCATAATTTTTCTTCCCACATAATTTTATAAATGAACCACTTTAGAAAGCTACCAGAAGTGGAAAACAACAGTTGCTCTTTTAATTCCAAGTCATATCACAAAGTTTTAACCCTAAAATCTTTTATAGCAACTAGGGATATGAAATGCTACCGCATTTATATTTGCATTGTGACTTCACTGAACTTAAAAAAAAAAAAAACCTGACTTCATGATTAATGGTCTTTGGAAGTGAACTTTCTTATATTCTCTTTAACTCTTAAAAACTAGGATTCACCTATTAGCCATTTCTTAACTTTCTTATTTTTAAAACATCTACTAAATATTCTTAGGTTTTTTTGAGAAAAATTCTATGTATTGATATATTTCAAATATGTAATAAAGAAATTAATTTTTTTACATTACATTGGGTACCAATCTTTCTATTTTATTAACAAAACAGCTAGTATACATAATGTATTTTGCTTTAGTTCATGGCCAGTATAAAAATAGATTTTCTGAAATGTAACTCAGTTAAAAAATGTAGAAAATAAAATTTCTAACATGAGATACAACATAAACCAACAAGAAAGGCTTATTTTTTAATGTTATATTTAATTATTTTTTAAATCCAAAGAAGTGAATAATATGTTTCAAAGCAAAAAAATCTGTCTTAATATTTTGCAGATAAAAAAACAAAACATCCTGGATATGAGTGATCACTGTATTTCAAATGTGCACAGCATACCCAAAGCCCTTTTAAAAAATAATAATATTAATGGTAATACAGTAGTTAATTAACCCCAAAATTATGGATTTAATATTAATACATGAAACACTAAAGAAAAGACTCCTACACTAGAACAATGAAAAATAACCACAACCACCTCTTTGTATAACATAATTTTAAGGTTCTAAAGATGATCCATTAGAGGTTTTCACATTTATAAATATTAAATAAATGTAATATGCAATACTCTCATTTAAAATAATAATCATTTTATAAATAAAGCATTTAATATTATCTACTTTTTAAAAAACAGCATAAAACACTCAAGAGACACTGTGCAAGTCAGGGATTCATACGGCCTGAAATTATTAGATCATCTCAAATAATAAAAAGGCAATGTATTCAATAAGAAAGGATTCCAAGTTCTGCAAAAGTCCTTCTACACAACTGCTAACAAGGTTATTCTTTACAGGGAACATTTTACTTTCAAGGTGTATATTCATTCCCAATATTTACTTCACTTAACAAAAAAAAATTCTCTCTCTTCATTCTCCCTTTCTTTTTCCTTCACCACAAATTATTTGGCACACGATCCAGACTGAACATTTCTGTTCAACATGTTTGAAAACATCAAGCAATCTAAAAGTTTTAGGAAAACTATTCTTGAATGGCATCAAGAAGAGTGCCTTTTCTTAATGTTGGATAAAAACAAAGTATTTGAGTTTTCTCTCTTTGAATGTCTACATTAACTACTAGCTGGCATTTGTAAAAAATGCATATATATGTATGTATGTATGTATATCTTTGCTGAACCCATAGCCAATACACTCAGTGAGACTGAAGTTGGGGACATATAGGGCAATAAACACATTACTAGAGACAACAGCTTTAAGAAGAAAATGACAGTAAAACTGCACATACAACACAGTTACTAATCATAAAGAGATGCGTTGGTAAAAGAAAAAAAAAAATCATCATTTCTGTCATAAATTTTGCAGTGCAGCCCCAGAATGGAGAACAATCTGGGCAATTTATTGGCATATTGGCAGGAGGTGATAAGGCTAAAAACAACAACAGCGAGCAGCTGTGCGGGGAGATGGGCTGATAGCATGATATGGCTCCCACACCAAACACCTCCCATCCTATCAGGGCTTTTTATCAAACCAGGATTACAATAATAGCTTAGAAGAGAAAGCTTCTGAGGGGAGGGCAGAAAATATAGTCTTGGAATAGGAAAAAAAAAAATCTGAATTTTGGGACAAAACATGGGGGCAAAATACATAATTTATCACTGTATTATCAGGAAATCCAGGCAGTCTAATCAAGGAGCACTGAGTGACTATTTTTTGCCTTATCATCCAAAGTGGTGGAAACGGAGAAGGAATTATCAGGCTTCTGCAGATTGCTGGGCTGGAATTTTAATGGTAATAATCGGGTTTCTGATGGTATATCTTCTCCGCTTATCTTTCCCATTATCTCCTCTTATCTGGCCAGTCATCATAGCAAATTAATGGTGCTCTTTCAGCGTTGCCTTTTTATCGCTGCCCGGAGAGCACCCAAGGGGAAAGAATAAGCAAAATATTAAAATACTGCATAAATCACAATTTTAGATAGCAGGGAACTGTACGCAGTAAAAGGAAAAAAAAAAAAAAAACTGTGCCCAACAACCTTTTTGTCCTTTAAATTGACTGTCTTCACAGTTTCTGGTATAAGCTGACTTTTTGCTTGTCATAGTTGCTCTAAATTGGGTATGTTTTATCAGCAGTGCCAAAGCTTTATTTTCAAATTCTGGATGTTTCCAAGTTTAAAATGCAGTTTCATTAGTTCCATGAAATGCCATTGTTTCAAAAACCATTTCTTTCTGGTATTTTCCAAACTTCTGTTTGATCCAGAATATCAAAAGCAACACTGTTTGTAATTTTTTTTAATGTTTTTCTTCTTATATACTACTAAAATTGGAGAGACCTATCATGGTAATGACTCTGAGTATCAGACAAACTTCTCCATCTGCAAAACTGCTTCCTACCTGAACAGGCAAAAGGAGACAGATGTCAATAGGTTACAACCAAAGTGACTTTACAGTTGGCCAAACTACATTTAAGTATTCCCGCCCCACTCCACCCCCCCAAAAAAACAGCTATTAGATAGTACTGCTCTATATATAACAATCCAAAGACCTCTAATTTCTCATTTTCCTTAACAGTGCAAGGGGAGAAGGGTGTCCACATTTGCATAGATAATCACTGTGACCCTAAACTGAATCCAATAAAAGTCTAAACTGCATGTATATTAATAATGCATATGAATGCATGTATCAGCAGGCAAGGATCACTGGGAATAAATATAAATATAATACTTGTTCACTTTCAAATGAGAAAACTTTTAAGTATTTTTGATAGTTAATAAATCACAGCATTCAAATAAGGCACTAAAATGTTTTATGACCTATAACACAAGTGTAGCATCAGCAATTAGTTCCAGCGCTTTAATCTTCAATTATATGAGGTGGACATAGAAGGATAGAAAAAAAAAATTTTAATGTAGCTAATTGAGAAGATAACAAAGTATTCCCAAGTAGAATCAGATGGTCTTTGTGCTATTCAATCAATTAATATTAATTATTTATTAACAACTTAGACGACAGCCATGAACTAAAAAGCATTTTCCCTTTAATAATGCTTATAATCATATCTTATAATAAGCAGTTTTGTACTACAAAATGCAACATTTATACACAGGGACCAGATCGATTTAGTTCTAAAAGGTAAAAAGCAATTAGTTGAAACCATGAATAATCACTCTGAAAAAAGGGAAAGTCTTCAAGAACAGTGTCTCTCTCTACTCAATTAAAGCTGCTTTGAGCCCAAAGTTAAGTCCAGCCCCTGCTTTAACCCAAGTTGAAGCAATCCAAGAGAAGAAATCCACTAAAGAAAAGCTAGCGAGTCTGCTTTTAGAGGCAAGGATCTAAATACTTATGTAGCAAACTGCTTACAACCTGGACCCCATTTTATACTGGATTAAGTTGCTTTATAGGATTTATTTTTAAACTACATTAAATGAAATTTCTAACACGAGGGGGTGCGTGTGATTAATAATCAAGGGGGAGGCAGTGTCATGAAAGCCTTTACCTAAAAGTACACGGTAATCAGTTTTACATTAGTTGCAAGACTTCAAATAACACGAAGAAATGGACACACCGCATGGCTGGCAAAAAAATAAAATAAAATAAGGCTGTTTCTCCTTTTCGGCCAAAGCGTTGAAGACATGTCGCAGGGCGACAAGACATTAAGGGAAGGCTAATCCCCAAGACGCGAAAAGTTGACCGAGTTGAGCTCTGCGGCTGTGTGCTTTTCGGGCAGGTGCCTCTCGCCTCGCTGGGGACTCTCAGCACCACCCGGGCCCCCGGGGGTTCGGGGGCTTCAGGTCAGCCTCATCTGAGGCGCCCAGGCTGCCTTGAACTCCCGGCTTCCGCGCTGGGAAGCAGCCGGCAGCCCCTCCCCGCGAGGATCCGGCGCGCCCGCGGGGCCCGAGGTAACCCGCACGCCCACCGCGTAAAGCGTCCCGGTGCCGCGAGCGGGACGGGCCCGGAGCCCCCGGCCAGATCCGCCCGCGCCATCCCCGCGCCCGCAGGGCGGAGGCGCACGGCTGCCAGCGGCCGAGGCGCGAACTTTTACACCTACTTTTTGTTTCGCTTCGGCTGTGGCGTGGCTCTGGCACCGCCCCGGATCGGGACCCAGACACTGATTTTCCACCGCCTGGGGACGTGGCCTCCCTCGCCCCGAGGTCTCCACCAGTTGTTTCGGAGAACTAAGTTCTCACTCTGGTTGCTAAAAAAAAAAGTGGTCCCCAAGAGTAGCAGCCCGTCCAACGCAACAACAATGACCACAACCACACTGATAACAACCTCCTGAGAGTTGGAGCTACCCAGCCAGGCTCCAGGCGAAAAAGCAGCTCTAAGTGCGCGCGGGGGGTCAGAATTAAAAAGGACCCCGAGGACGAAGGCTGAGCCTGGCCAGGAGCGGGCTGTTCCTCGCAGCCTCTTTCTCGCCCGGCGGTCGGGCTGTCCGTCTGTCTGTCTGTCTGTGCACGACTAGCTGTCCCTCCAGCTGCTCGAAGTTTGACAAATCCCGGGCAGCGGGAGCGGATTTTCCCGAGTCTCCCTCCCCTCCTTTTCCCGCCCCGCGCGCGCCCCCCGCCCCAGAAATAATCCCACCAACTCTCGGCCCCGCGTGCAAACTTACGTTTGATCTGCCGGGGTTTGCTCTGCTTTCGCCGGGACATTTCGGCGGCGGCCGCTGCCCCCGGGCTCCCGCGGTGCCCGCGGTCGGGGCTGCCGCTCCCTCGGCTCCCGCCGCCGCCGCCGGCCGGGCTCGGGCCGCCGCCGGCCGGACTCCAGGTGCTCCGGGCACGCGGGATTCCGGGCGCTGAGCTCCTCCGGGAGCCGCGGATCCACGTTTGGAGATGAGCAGGCAAATGACGAGGGAGAGAGAGAGAGAGGAGAGGAGAGGGGGGCAAAGAGAGTGTGACAGGAGGGAGGGGAGGGGGAGAGTGGGAGAGCGCTGGGGTGGGGGGTGGAGGGGAGAAGGGGAATTTTCAAACGGAGGAACCGGGAGAGAGAAAAGGGGGAAGGGGGGGGGGCGGGAAGGGAGTGCGAGCGGAGGGGAGAGGGGAAGCGAGGGGGCGGAAGGCGCGCGAGGAGGCGCGCTCGCTCTCCCCGCTCTCGGCGGCTCGCGGGGCACAGACGCCGCCGTTCCGGGCCGCGCAGCTCTCGCTCTGCCGCGGGAGGTGGCAAGGCGCGGGAGGGAAGGAGGGGCGCGCCGGGGCTGTGGGGAGGGGGGACTATTCCATCAGCGGACGGAGGATTGGCTGCATCCAAAGCCAGTCCGGATGCAAACTAGGGCCCTGGCCTGGTCGCGTGGGGTGCAAAGGGAGCGCGGCGGGGGGTTGGGGGGGTGGATAGAAAGCGGCGTGGGGAGGGCTTGGAGAGGGGCCACCTTCTGCAGTTGTCACCGCGGCAGCTCGGGGCTTTTGCCCAGACCACCCCCGCCTCCTCTTCCTGGCAACTTCTTTCAACAGCCCCCTCTCGTATGGAGCCCCCCACCCCCATCCACCCCTCAACTCTCCTCTCTGACGCCTCGTCTGTCCAGCGGGGCACAAAGAAATCTCAGTCTCTCCATAAACTTTGTGCTTCCAGTTAATGCCGCCCCTCCCCTAGCCCCCACCCCGCCCTTCCATCCCTTTTGGCAGGAAGGTTTAGGCCACTGGCAGAATCCTCTTGGAGAGCCAGCTGATCACAAATGCCAACTGTGTGTCTTGGGGCCAGTTAAGTCCCTCTCATCTGCCCAGGCTCTCCGGAGACCGGTTCATGGCTCTCAAGGTTCCCCGGAGACCGCTGAGGACACGGACCATCCCCCCCACCCCCTCACTTGGCCCGCAAGGATGAGATACTGAACAGCGTCCTAAAAGTGCTCTTTCTCACCTCGAGTTTTCATTTTAAGGTTGTAAAAATTCCGAATTTGAAGACAGGCAGATATTTTTCTCACATCAGAAAGGACGACCATTAACTAGGTGATTAACCCTTCTGGGAAATGAACCGTCTCTAATCAGAATACTAACTTTTCGAGGAAGTCTGTGGAAGTTCTGAAGTCCCACCCTAGCCCCATAATATTTCATTCTTTTAGTTCTTCTGCCACAGGGAAGCAGCCAGCGACTAATAAAAGATTTGATCTTGCCATAATTTCCCAAGCAGGTAAGACCCAATAACTATTTCATGGTTCTTTAGCTTTTAAAGTTTTGTTTCATTATTATTCAATTATTGTGTGTGTAGTATGTCGGAAACTGCAAGCCAAAAGAACACATTTTGAAGTGATTTGCATAGTTATTATTTTGGCCAAGTTAAGCTGCATGAGGCTAGCTTTAGTTTCTCATAGTTTCATGTACACTGAGTTTTAAATATATTCTCCCAGGTTGACTTGAAGGAGCCTCTATATAAGAGACAGTGGAACTGGCTGCTTTATGTAATCAGTATTTACTAATAAACTCCACTGCAGTTAACATGTATCCACCAGATACTGCCGACTTTTCCCCCCCAGGTTGTGAGATCATCCATTCTGATCTGAAATCGTGCCCCCCTTTGTTTGGTTGACTAACATCCCGGTGAGCCCCGCCAAACTCCACAAGCTAAAAGGGTTGGAGGTCAGCAGAGAGCCTGGGCTGATGGAGCATAATGCAGGCTGCTCAGTGTGCAGGAGGCACTGTAATCAGTGTCATTTATAACCCCATCAGGACATCTTCTGGAAGGTGTAAAGAGTTGCCCTGTGAAAGGTATGGCTGAGAGAATCTTAATACAGAGCTGAAGACCAATTGTGAATTTTATTACATTACCATTAGTACTATTACCATAGAGGTTGTAAGAATACATGGTTCTTAGCAATGGAAATGCACTAAGTGACAAAGTCCCTCCCTTGAAGAACCAACAAATTAAAGCCGTAAGTACCATGAAAAGCAGGGTTATTTGTGTTTGTGTTGTGGAATGAATAAGCAGATAGAACTACAGATTTTTGCCTCCTTAATTTCCAATTCATTACAATTAAATTGGTATACATAGAATTGATTATATATTATGGCTTCTAAAGATCTTTTTACAAAACTGGCTGAATTTTTTTTTATATCGCCCAAAAGGAATGCCCATTGGAATAAGATACCATAACAGTTAGTGTTTCCTTTGGCATTTGAAATGGTCAAATATGCAAAGCAAAAGAGAAACAAATAAATCTCAACTAAATACTCACTTTAAAAGCTGAAAGGAGCAAAAGTCAGAGAATTCAAGGCAAGATTGATAAGATAACCTGATTACAGTATTAGAAATAAAGATAGCTCATCTAAATTTATAAATAGATATATTAGTATAGTCAACATGAATGAATTAAACTAAGGATTACTATTACATTTTGTGTTTCCTCATCATTTTAATGAGAATGTTAATGATATTTAAAGTTTAATTTTTCTTTTTCTCATTTAATTCACTAAGGTTATAAAATAAAATGACAGCAAAACCTATAAGCAATTATCTCTGTCCAAATGGATATAGCAGCTCCAAACCACAGCTACATGACTATCAAACAATGATTATGAAAACCACAATTGAGAAAAGCATCAGAGAATGATATTGCAAAACCACAGCAACAAATGTGTCTGCGATATTGAAAACCACAATTCACAACTAATACCCTGTGTATTGCAAATTACTATTTAACTATAAATGTGAAAATGTATAAGTAACAGCACAAAATAATTTCTCATTTACTTAAAAATGAATTATTCATTTTCTAGACTCGCTGATTTCACCTCTGCATAACGGTTCATTTTGAAAAGTTTCTTTTTTCAAAGACAAACCATTTTAAATCACATAGGTAAGTTACTTTAAAAGCAGAAAATATGCAACTTTTAATAACATTTCCTCAAATGTTAAAAGAATTGATCTGAAACCCATCTGAAATAAAGAAACATCTACTTCAGTCTAGCTTTCTTCATAAAATTTTTTAGGAGCAAAAAGGGTTGGAGTGGAAAGTGTTTATAGAAAAAAAAAAGGCTTCAAGTATCTATTACACCTTCAATGAGAACATAATTTTATTTCTTTAAATCATCATTTTAGCTAGAAAATATACATCTGACAATAATGTGCGTTGCCAGTACCAAAACTACTTTAATATGCAAACCAAATGTTTATTCACAAGTGAATAAAAGAATGTTATTTGTAAGTTTATAGACTTTCCAGATTTAGCAAATTAAAATACAGGATGCCCAGTTAAATTTTAACTTCAAATAAGCAACAATAGATTTTTTTAGGGTAAGTATGTTCCATGCAATGTTTGGTACATACTTATCCTAAAAAATAATCATTGCTTATATGAAAGTCATATTTAACTGGGCATCCTGTATTTTATCTGCCAAATTTACAAGTTTTCACAAATTTGTGGTTTTTTATAATATTATTTATAGAAAGGTAGGGAAACTCTACAGTATTTCCTGTAGATATAGATATACTTTATTCTTGAGCATCATATTATTTAAGGAAGGCAATGTAGAAGAAGTAAATTTCTATACAAAAATTATTTATTTGGCACAGTACTGAAAGGTGCTGTCCGGGTAAATGGATTGCATTCATGTCTGTCTCTCTCTTGCATTTGTTTTTAAAATGTGTTTTTTTCCTCTGAGGGATCAACAAATTGATAAAGCAACCTCCCAGGCCACATCTTATTTGGCAGCAAGCTGCCTCCTTTATTATGGGAATAAACAATATTCAAAAGCTTCAGAAAGACTTAATTTTTTGCCCTTGTATCCTCACCAGAAATTGAATACAGTTTATCTGCCTTGATTTAAGATTGTGACACTGAATTGAACAAGAATGCAGTATGAAAATAGTGTTTAGTGTTTGTGATTCTTTATAATTTCAGCAGTTTAAAAATAAAAATCAACAAATTCATCTAAATGGCATTCCTATGTTATAACTATGAAAAGGACTGTTTGTTTACTCGCAAAGGAGCCAAGAGCTTTGAAAACGTTCAGTCAATCTAGATCCGAGGTTTAACTCGGTCTTCGTGTAGACGGTCAATTCGCTTGATAGAAGTATATATGTATAAAAATTTACTAAAGGGCAGGTCTATTTAATTAATGAATTCATTGAATTTTCAAAAAAATCTGTGAAAAAGATCTCTGAACCCATATGGGTTAAGAATGGCTATTCTCTTCATGTGTAAAATTTTATAATGCACTGAAAACAAAAATATGAATGATTTAAGTTTTTATTCTTTGCAATCATCCTTTATGTCCAAATTACTATTCTGATAGAGGAAAATCATAGGATGAACTCTATTACAAAAAAAAATGTATTTGTTGCTAAGTCTGCATAGCACAACTCCAATTACAAAATAAATACTGAAATAGTAATGCCTCAATTTTAGTAAACATCTGTTGACTTTGCCTCCCTAGTATCCATTCCTTCTTCTTCTGGTAATAGCGCTGTGACATCTTTTGAAGAAGCACTCCTCCACACCTTCTCTTTGGTCATGTGATGCAAGTGTGACCTTCCCCAGTCCCCCAATCCCTGACCAGTCAAAATATTTCATTTGCTTATCTGTAGTGATTGGCTCAGTGATTCAAATTGTTTCTATAAGAGTCAGCCCTGCCTGAAACTTTATCCTAAAACCACTGAGGAAAGGGTGCTGTTATTCTGCTGGTATTGCTATCCTGGAAGAATGCTGTTGTTGTTGTTCTTTAGTTGCTAAGTCATGTCCAACTTGTTTGTGACCCCATGAACTGTAGCCCGCCAGGCTCCATGTCTCAGAAATAAAGAAGCTGCCTGCCAAGCAGGAGATGAGGGTTCAGTCCCTGTGTCAGGAAGGTTCCTGAAGAAGGAAATGGCAACCCATTACATTATGGGGAAATCCCTATGGGCCCTGGAAGAATGCAAATTTAAATTGCTTTAGGCCATCCTTGGTGGAAGAATATGTTTTAGAGAACTAATTCTGTCTTATCTTGTCTCAGGATCTGATTTGTGAGAAATCCAAACCAAGACACCCGTCAACATTCCAATATTGTTATTATTATTTTATTTTTGGTTCTATCAGATCTACCTATGTATCTACATAGACATTAGAGTTTTGGTCATTTCCATTATATTGTCAGTCAGTCAGTTCAGTCACTCAGTCGTGTCTGACTCTACAACCCCATGATTGCAGCATGCCAGGCCTCCCTGTCCATCACCAACTCCCGGAGTTCACTGAGACTCACATCCATCGAGTCAGTGATGCCATCCAGCCATCTCATCCTCTGTCGTCGCCTTTTCCCCCTGCCCCCAATCCCTCCCAGCATCAGAGTCTTTTCCAATGAGTCAACTCTTCACATGAGGTGGCCAAAGTACTGGAGTTTCAGCTTTAGCATCATTCCTTCCAAAGAACACCCAAGGCTGATCTTTAGAATGGACTGGTTGGATCCCCTTGCAGTCCAAGGGACTCTCAAGAGTCTTCTCCAACACCACAGTTCAAAAGCATCAATTCTTCGGCACTCAGCTTTCTTCACAGTCCAACTCTCACATCCATACATGACCACTGGAAAAACCATAGCCTTGACTAGATGGACCTTTGTTGGCAAAGTAATGTCTCTGCTTTTGAATATGCTATCTAGGTTGGTCATAACTTTCCTTCCAAGGAGTAAGCGTCTTTTAATTTCATGGCTGCAGTCACCATCTGCAGTGATTTTGGAGCCCCCAAAAATAAAGTCTGACCCTGTTTCTTGTATCTTTATCTATTTAACTAGGCTAATCTCTCTACACCTTTGCAGTTTTAGTATAGATACCATTTTTCACAGGAAGACATCCCTGACCTCCCAAGTCTGAGTGAGCTACCTCTTCTCAGTTAGTTCCATAACCTTTTTTGACTATCACTTGTTGCATTGTATTATATTGGCAGTTTAATTACATATAAATTAAGTCCTCACCAGCCCCCTCCCTATCCTAATACACCTAGCTAGATAGTTTGTGAGGGCAAGAAATACATCTGTCTTCAGAACTGCATCCCCATGCTGGACACATAGAAGGTCTTAAGATAATTACTGAAAGAAAAAGTAAGGTTAGAATTATCTTGTTTTACCTGGGCACTCTTACAGTCCCCAGTCTGCATCCACATAGGCACAGGGGCAAAGAGTGGCAGCCATGTTTGTGCAACATGACTCCGTGCTCCTGCTTACAGTTGCCTGGACCAAAGGGAGTACCTGCCTCAAATACGACCAATCAAATTTCTCCCTCAGGCATCTAGAGTTAGTATCAAGAGTTTCACCTTTGCAAGGGCTAGTCTTTTAAATGAATGGAAAATGAAATGAAAGATGAATTTCATAATGAATGAAATTATGGTATGGTTACCACCATGTGAACAGAGTAACAGCAATAGTTTGCCAGTAGAGAGAAAAAGAAAGAAACGGTAAGAGAACTGGGAATATGCAATGGTATCCCATGTCCTGTTCCAGTCTGTTCATAGGCTTCTGCCCTTGACATCACTGAGATACTTATGTGTCCTTAAAATAAATTCCTCCCCATCATTCTTTTTTAAAGTTATTTTTGGCCTAAATTTGCATTAGCTGATTCCTGTTACATTCAAGCCAAAAGACAAAATTAGTAATCCATGACTTTAGTTCGCTTAACTATTCAATAGCCCTCTTTATCCACAGTTTTACTCCGTGGTTTGTTACCAGCGGCCAGCCATGATCCCAAAATATTAAATGGAAAATTTCAGAAAAAAGGAAATTCATAAGTTTTAAATCGGGTACCATTCTGAGTAGCATGGTGAAATCTCATACCAACCCACTTCATTCCTCCCCCCCCACCCCCACCACATGAATCATCCTTTTGTTCAGAGAATCCCACCAGTTAGTCACTTAGTAATCATCTTAGTTATCAAATCGAATGCCGCAGTATCATGGTGCTTGTGTTCAAGTCACCCTTATTTTTGTTAGTACGGGCTCCAAAGGGCAAGAATAGTGATGCTCAGATTCAGATGTGCCAAAGAGAAGCTCTAAGGTGTTTCCTTTAGGTGAAGTGGTGAAAAGTTCTCAGTTTAATAAAGAAAAAAATTGTATGCTAAGATTGCTAAGATCTCCAATAAGAAGGAATCCTCTATCCCTGAATTGTGAAGAGAGAAAAGGAAATTCATGTTAGTTTTTCTGCTGCACCTCAAACTGCAAATGTTATGACCAGAGTGCAGGGTCAGTGCTTAGTTATGACAAAAAAGGCACTGTATTTGTACACTAAGATATTTTGAGAGAGAGAGACCACATTCACATAGCTTTTATTACTGTATATTATAATCATTCTGTTTCATTTTATTGTTGTTAATCTCTTACTTGCCTAATTTATAAATAAATTTTATTATAGATATGTATGTACAGGAAACTGCTTCCTTGTTGGCTCAGCTGGTAAAGAATCCACCTGCAATGCAGGAGACCTGGGTTCGATCCCTGGTTTGGGAAGATCCCCTGGAGGAGGGAATGGCTGTGTATTCCAGTTTTCTTGCCTGGAGAACTGCATGGATAGAGGAGCCTGGCATGCTACAGTTCATGTGATCACAAAGAGCTGGACACCACTGAGTGACTAACATACACATGTATATGAAAGAACAGTATATATAGAGTTCTATAGTACCAGAAGTTTCAGCCCTTCACTGGAGTCTTGGAATATATCCCCCACAGATAAGGGGGGACCACTGTATTTAGAAATAACAAATTAACTGAATTTTCTATTTTCCTACAGAAAGTATTATATTGTATATGAAAGTATTGTACTAGTCTGAGTTCTTCAGAGAAACAGAACCAATAATATATACACAGAGAGATGATAGGAAATTGACTCACAGTAGTAGAGGCTAAGAAGTTCCTGAATCTTCAGTTGACCAGGGAGAGTCTGAATTTGAATGTCTGAGAACCAGGCGAGCTGATGGTAAAAGTTCCAGTCAGAGTACTAGTCTGAGGGCAGGAGGAGACCCATGTTCCAGCTGCGAAACCATCAGGCAGAAAGGGAATTCTCACTTGCTCTGCCTTTTTGTCATAATCAGTTCATTAATGGATTGGACAGGGCCCACCCATGTTGAGGAGGGCAATCTGCTTTACTCAGTCTGCCAACTTAAATGTTAATCTCATCTGAAAACACACTCACAGACACATCCAGATTTTTTTTTTTTTAACCAAATCTCTGGGCAATCAGTGGCCCAGTCACATTGGCACAAAAAATTAACCATCATCAACACTTTCAATGATATTCTTCCCAAAGCAACTTTGAAATGACAAAGAACATTCTTAGAAATGTTAAGTGGGAAATCTACACTTTTCACATAGATAAATAAGGGTGTTATCAATTACTGATTTGGGGCATTCACTTCAACTAAGGGTAAATCTTGGAGAAAAGGTAGCGTTTTCAAATTCAGAGTTCCTCGAGGGCATGATAACTGATTGACATGCCCATCTATAAGCTTCCTGATTGCATCTATTTTTTCCCCAGATGTCTGATTTTATTTTCGACTTTACTTTGCCACATTTGAATAACCATCTAACAGATTACCTTGCACATAAATTTTATGAATGCGGCTATAATTTGCATGAATTATGTTTATACTTCTGTGGTGGATTTTATTTTCCAACCTATAACTTTTGCCATAAATTCCTAAATGCAAAAGAAGAAATTCAACAGCTTCTTGAGAACATTTGCTGTGTGTATAGACTTAATCAAATCACTTATCTTTGCTTTTATCTACTTGTCAAAGTGTATTAAAATAATGCATTAGGAGTGGATTTAGGATGAACTGAAGATGTAGGATTATGAATAACCATGCTAGGGCATACTGATAATGAAATCATCTAAAAGAAGCTGAAAAGGATAATTATATCACTTTTAAAATGTATCTTATAATAAAAATTAAACTATATGACTAGTATACTCCTTTAAAAACTATTTTTATTTTGATTAAACAAATAGATGTACATAGCTTTAAGGGTCAAATAGATTTTCAAGGCTTATAATAAAAATTAGCAGTTGCTTGTCCTGTTTAACAGCCCAGTGACAATTCCTGCTCTCAAAGGTATAATCACTGTCAAATCTTCTTAGCTAATTCTCTTGATGCTCATCTCATATTTCTAAATAACATGCTTTACTACTTTAAAACAATTATTAGTTTAGATATTATTGAATATATCACCATCTACTACAAAGATATGAAGATATAATGGCTTTACCCATAATACACACATTATTCAAAATTTTTGGTAATTCAAAAGTTTATATTTTAGTAGCAGTCTATATAGGCTATGATGATTACATTTTATTTTGACCTCTTTGTTTTTCCTGAAGTTAATTATTTTCTTTGCCATTTTCTCAGTTTTCCATGACCTATCACTACTTTATCCCCAAATTATTAGCCAATGTAATATTGTCCAGTATGTTATTACATCAGTACATTCAAAGACATTAATTAGCAGGTCATTTCCTGACCCTCCCCCCAACCCCATACAGGTGTCCTCCTTACAATCTTTCATCCTTTTGCTCAGTTCAGTTGCTCAGTCATGTCTGACTCTTTGCGACCCCATGAATTGCAGCACGCCAGGCCTCCCTGTCCATCACCAACTCCCGGAGTTCACTCAAATTCACGTCCATCGAGTCAGTGATGCCATCCAGCCATCTCATCCTCTGTCGTCCCATTCTCCTCCTGCCCCCAATCCCTCCCAGCATCACAGTCTTTTCCAATGAGTCAACTCTTCGCATGAGGTGGCCCAAGTACTGGAGTTTCAGCTTTAGCATCATTCCTTCCAAAGAAATCCCAGGGCTGATCTCCTTTAGAATGGACTGGTTGGATCCCCTTGCAGTCCAAGGGACTCTCAAGAGTCTTCTCCAACACCACAGTTCAAAAGCATCAATTCTTCGGCGCTCAGCTTTCTTCACAGTCCAACTCTCACATCCATACATGACCACAGGAAAAACCATAGCCTTGACTAAACGGACCTTTGTTGGCAAAGTAATGTCTCTGCTTTTCAATATGCTATCTAGGTTGGTCATAACTTTTCTTCCAAGGAGTAAGTGTCTTTTCATTTCATGGCTGCAATCACCATCTGCAGTGATTTTGGAGCCCAAGAAAATAAAGTCTGACACTGTTTCCCTATCTATTTGCCATGAAGTGATGGGACCAGATGCCATGATCTTCGTTTTCTGAATGTTGAGCTTTAAGCGAACTTTTTCACTCTCCACTTTCACTTTCATCAAGAGGCTTTTTAGTTCCTCTTCACTTTCTGCCATAAGGGTGATGTCATTTGCATATCTGAGGTTATTGATATTTCTCCTGGCAGGCTTGATTCCAGCTTGTGCTTCTTCCAGCCCAGCATTTCTCATGATGTACTCTGCATAGATGTTAAATAAGTAGGGTGACAATATACAGCCTTGATGTACTCCTTTTCCTATTTGCTCAAGTCTAGACTTATTGCTTTCTGTGACTAAAACTTCCTTTTCATCATCCCCTGAGAATTCTCTTAATTTTGTCATGTATTATATTCTAGATTTCCTGAATACTGTGTAGTCCTCTTTCATGGTTTATTGCCCCCCTTTTTTCTCTTTCTTTCTTTCTCTCCCTGTCTCCCTCCCCCCTCCCTTCCTTGCTTTCATTTTCCTTCTTGTTCTTTTTGTTGTTGATTTTGAATAAATTTCATGTAGCTTCCTGAGACAATTTATATGCAAGTTATGTTTTTTAAGATTTTTGCAAGACTAAATATATATTTTTTTAATTCTACTCTCATACATGACATATACAGGCTTCCCAGGTAGTTCCTAGTGGTAAAGAACTCCCCTGCCATTGCAGGAGACTTAAGAGACACAAATTCGATTCCTGGATCAGGATGATCCCCTGGAAAAGGTAATGGCTACTCTTTCCAGTATTCTTCCCTGGAGAATTCTGTGGACAGAGGAGCCTGGTGGGAGACAGTCCATGGGGTCAGAGAGGCAGGTACGACTGAAGCAACCTAGCATACATGACATATAGATTGAGAGATTGTAGAATTCTAGGGTGCAAATTATTTTCCATGATTTTTTTCTTTTATTTTTCCAGTTTTATTGAAATATAATTTATATATCACTTTATATAATTTAAGAAATATAATATGATCTGATACACATATATTATTAAATATATAACATATATAGTATATAACCTACTGCTGCTGCTGCTGCTAAGTCGCTTCAGTCGTGTCTGACTCTGTGCGACCCCATAGACGGCAGCCCACCAGGCTTCCCCATCCCTGGGATTCTCCAGAAGAACACTGGAGTGGGTTGCCATTTCCTTCTCCAATGCATGAAAGTGAAAAGTGAAAGTGAACTCGCTCAGTCGTGTCCAACTCTAGCGACCCCATGGACTGCAGCCTACCAGGCTCCTCTGTCCATGGGATTTTCTAGGCAAAAGTACTGGAGTGGGGTGCCATTGCCTTCGCCATATAACCGAATATATATATATATATATATATATATATATATATATATATACACACAAAGAATATATACATATATAACATATATCATTAAATATATACCAGGGGCTTCCCTGGTAGCTAACCTACTAAAGAATCCACCTGTAATGCAGGGGACCCTGTTTTGATCCCTGGGTCAGGAAGATCCCCTGGAGAAGGGAATGGCTACCCATTCCAGTATTCTTGCCTAGAGAATTCCATGGACAGAGGAGCCTGGCAAGCTACAGTCTGTGGGGTTGCAAAGAGTCATACAAGACTGAACAACTTTCAAAGGAACAGATTATTAAATGATTATCACAATGGAGTTAGTTAACACCACCATCATCTCAAGATTTACTTTTAGCAACTTTCAAATATGGCATGCTGCTTCTGCTGCTGCTAAATCGCTTTAGTCGTGTCCAACTCTGTGCAACCCCATGGACAGCAGCCCACGAAGCTCCTCTGTCCATGGGATTTTCTAGGCAAGAATACGGAGTAGGTTGCCATTTCCTTCTCCGCAAATATGGTATAGAATATTGTTAACTACAGTTACCATGCTGTACATTAAATTTTCAGGACTGACTTACTGTATGATTGGAAATTTGTACCCTGGAATCAACATCTCCTCATTTCCTCCACTCCCTGATGCTGCTGTTGCTGCTAAATCGCTTCAGTCGTGTCCGACTCTGTGCGACCCCATAGATGGCAGCCCACCAGGCTCCCCTGTCCCTGGGATTCTCCAGACAAGAATACTGGAGTGGGTTGCCATTTCCTTCTCCAATGCATGAAAGTGAAAAGTGAAAGTGAAGTCGCTCATTCGTATCCGACTCTTAGCGACCTCATGGACTGCAGCCTACCAGGCTCCTCCGTACATGGGATTTTCCACCTCCACTCCCTACCCTATGGCAAACACCATTGTACTCTGAGCTCAGCATTTTAAAATTCTGCATATAAATAATATCATACAGTGTTTGCATTTTGCTGTCTAACTTATTTCACTTAACATGATGCTCTCAAGTTTCATGCATGTTGTCTCAACTGGAAGGATTTCTTTTTTTTCTCAGGTTGAGTAATACTCATAACTGAATATTCTCATCAATTCACCAGTAGACAGATGCTTATATTGTTTTTATATCTTGGCTACTGGGAATAGTGTGGCAATGAACATGGAATGTGTATATTTAAGATCCTTATTTTATTTCCTTTGAATATATACCCAGAAGTGGGATTGCTGTGTTACATGGTAGTTTTATTTTTAATTTTTTGAGGAACCTCCATACTATTTTCCATATTTACATTTTACATTGCTAATTTACATTTTCATATACAAAGATTCCCTTTTCTCCACATCTTTACCAACATTTTTTAGTCTCTTGTCTTTTTTTTATACAGCCATTCTAACAGTGAAGTGCTATCTCATTGTGGTTTTGATTTTCATTTCCTTGATGATTAGTTATGTTAAGAATCTTTACAAGTGCTTTTCCCTACGTCTTTGAAAAAATGTCTGCTCAGGTCCTCTGTCCATTTTTTATTGGATGGTTTTTTTTATGCCACTGAGTTGTACGAGTTCCTTATATTTTTCATTATTAACCCCTCATCAGATTGATGTTTTGCAAATAATTTCTTCTGTTCTGTAGGTTGCCTTTTCATTTTATTGATCATTTCTTTTTTCTGTGCAAAAGCTTTTTAGTTTGATGTAGTCCAGTTTATTTATTTTTGTTACTTGTGCATTTGGTGACATATCCAAGTGATTGTGGCCAAGACCAATATCCAGGACCTTTTCCCCTGTTTTCTCCTAATAGTTTCACTCTTTCAGATCGTATATTTAAGTCTATAATTTATTTCAAATTAATTTTTAAGTGGTGTAGAAAGGGGGCCAGTTTCATTCTTTTGCATGTGATTGTACACTTCTCAGTACCATTTATGGAAGAGACTATCTTTTCTCCATTGAGTATCTCTTGTCAAATATTAGTTGAAGCTAAATATGAGAATTAATTTCTGAGCTCTAGATTCTGTTCTATTGGTTTATATGTCTTTTTATGTCAGTATCATATTGTTTTGATTATGATAGCTTTGAAATATAGTTTAAAATCAGTAAGTGTGAAATTTCACCCTTGTTTTTTCTCAGAAATGCTTTGGGTGTCTGGGGTATTTTGTAGCTCCAAATGAATTTTAGAATTATTTTTATTTTTTAGTGAAAAATGTCATTGGAATTTTGATATGAATTGCACTGAATCTATAGATGGCTTTGAATAGTATGGATATTTTTAAAATATCAATTCCTCCAATTCATAATCATGGGATAGCTTTCCATTTATTTTTGTCTTCAATTTCTTGCATCAATGTCTTATAAACATCAGAATGCAGATATTTCATTTCCTTGGTTAAATTTTTCCTAAGTATTTTTTAGATGCTATTTTAAATGGCATTGTTCTCTTATGGGCTTTTTCAGATGGTTCATTGTTAGTGTTTAGAAACACAACTGACCTTTGTATATTACTTTTATGTACTAAAACTTTACTGAATTCATTTATTAGGTCTAACAGTTTTGGTGGACCCTTTGGTATTTTTCTAAATATAAGATCGCATCACCTGCAAACAGGGCAATTTAACTTCTCTTCCTTACTGGTTTGGATGTCTTTTATTTTGTTTTCTTTCCTAATTATTCTGGCTAGGACTTTCAATATGTTGAATAGGAGTGTTAACAGTGGGCATCCTTGTCTTGTTCTTGATATTGGAGGAAAAGCTTTTAACCTTTCACCATTGAGTATGATGCTATTTGGGGGCTTGTCATATATGGACTTTATTATGTTAAGGTGCTTTCCTTCTATATTCAATTTCTGGAGTGTTTATAATGAAAGAATACTGAATTTTGTCAAATTTTTTTCTGCATCTATTGAGATGTTCATATAATTTTAGTATTGCATTCTATCAGTGCAGTGAATCACATTGATCACTTTGTGTATGTTGAACCATCCTTGAATCCTAGGGATAATTTGAATTTGTTCACAGTGTATGATCCTGTTAGTGTGTTGTTCAATTTGGTTTGCTAATACACTGTTGAGAATTTTTACATCTATATTCATGTGGAATATCAGCCTGTAGTTTTCTTGTAGTATCCTTATATGCCTTATATGTCAGAATAATGCTGGTCTTGTAAAACAAGTTTGGAAAATCTCACCCCCTTTTTAATTTTTCTGAAGAGTTAATGTTAATTTAATTAACGTTAACAGAAATGTTAATTTCCATAGTTGTGAATTTTCCAGGTTTTCTGTTGTTATTGATTTCTAGTTTCATTCCATTGTGATAAAGAGGTACTTGGTATAATTTCAATATTCTTAAAGGAATGATTGGCAATAGTTCTTCTTTAAATGTTGAATAGAATTCACCAGTAAAACCATCTCATCCTGGACTTTTTTTGTTTGTTTGTTTGGAGATTTTTGATTATGTGATCTCCTGACTAGTAATTGGCCTGTTCGTATTTTCAATATCTTTATGATTCAGACTTGGTAGGTTGTATGTGTCTAGGAATTTATATGTTACTTTTAGGTTAACCAACTTATTGGCATGTGGCTATTTACAAATAGTCGCTTATGATCTTTTCCTTTTCTGTGATATCATTTGTAATGTGTCCTTTTTCATCTCTGATTTTATTTGAGTCTTCTCATTTTTTTTTTTTCTTAGGACTTCCCTGGTGGTTCAGACGGTAAAGCATCTGCCTACAGTGTGGGAGAACCAGGTTCAGTCCCTGGGTTGGGAAGATCTCCTGGAGAAGGAAATGGCAACCCACTCCTATATTCTTGTATGGACAGAGAAGCCTGGTAGGCTACAGCCCATGGGGTTGCAAAGAGTCGGACATGACTGAGCGACTTCACTTTCACTATACTAAGTCTTAAAATCAGTTAATCTAAGTCTTCTGAATCATTTTCTTACTGTCTCCATAGTGCAATCGGTTAGTGCATTCAGCTCTTAACTGTAAAGGTTGGTGGTTCGAGCCCACCCAGGGACGGTGCGGTGGCATTGACCTCCCTGGTGGCTCAGACAGTAAAGCATCTGCCTACAATGTGGGAGACCCAGGTTCAATCCCTGGGTCGGGAAGGTCTCCTGGAGAAGGAAATGGCAACCCACTCCAGTATTCTTGCCTGAAAAATCCCATAGACAGAGAATCCTGGTAGGCTACAGCCCAACGAGTCAGACACAACTGAGCGACTTCACTTTCACTATACTTTCTTTTTTCTTAGTCCTTATTATTTCCTTTCTGTTGCTAACATTGGGCTTAGTTTAGTCTTCCTTTTCTAATTCCTGTGTATAGTTAAGTTTTTATTTGAGATCTTTTCTGGGGTGTAACATAGAAGTTTACCACTGTGAACTTTCTTGTTAGTACTGCTTTTGCTGCATCCTAAAAGTTTTGGCATGTTGACTTTCCACTTTTGTTTGTTTTAAAGTATTTTTTATTTCACTTTAGATTTCCTTATCCATGGGTTGTTTGGAAATGTTAATTTCCATAGTTGTGAATTTTCTAGTTTTTCTGTTGTTATTGATTTCTAGTGTCATTCCACTGTGCTCAAAGAGATACTTGGTATAATTTTAATCTTCTTAAATTTGCTAAGACTTTTTTCTTTTACTTAACATATGATCTATTCTGGAGAATTTTATGAGCACTTGAGAATAATGTGTATACTGCAAATATTAGATGCAATATTCTATGTTAGGTCCATTTCATATAAAATGTTAATTCAAGTGCAGCATTTCCTTATTGATTTTCTAACTGATGATCTATCCATTTTTGAAAGTGAGTATTGATGTCCCTTGATATTCTACTATTATTTTTTGTTGTCTATTTCTCCCTTCAGATCTGCTAGTATCTGTTTAATATGTTTAGATCCTCTTGCATTAGGTGCATATGTATTTATGATTGTTATAGACTCTGATGCCTTGACCTCTTTATCATTATATAATAAGCTCCCTTTGTCTCTTATTACAGTTTTTTTAATTTACATAGATTTTTAAATTCATTCAAGTACTCTGTGCCTTTTGATTAGAAAATTTAATCCATTTACATTTAAAGTAATTACTGATAAGTAGGATGGCAGGTGGTAAAGAATCCACCTGGCAATGCAAGAGACGCAGGAGACACAGGTTCTATCCCTGGGTCAGAACGATCCCCTGGAGTAGGAAATGGCAGCCCAATCCAGAATCCTTGCCTGGAAAATTCCATGAACAGAGGAGTCTGGCGAGTTACAGTCCATGGGGTCCCAAAGAGTTGAACATGACTGAGCAGCTGAGCACACATGCATAGATGTTACTAATGCCATCTTATTGTTTTCTGGCTTTTATGTAGTTTTCCTCTTCCTTTCTTTCTGTTTTTCTTTGTGAATTGATGATTTTCCATAATGGTATGATTTGATTTCCTTCTCATTGCTTTTTGTATATATAGTGTAGGTGTTTGTTTTGTGGTCACCATTACATTTACATAAAACATTTTATAGATATAATCAGTCCAGTTCAGTTCAGTCACTCAGTCGTGTCTGACTCTTTGCAACCCCAGGAATCGCAGCACGCCAGGCCTCCCTGTCCATCACCAACTCCTGGAGTTCACTCAAACTCACATCCATCGAGTCAGTGATGCCATCCAGCCATCTCATCCTCTGTCATCCCCTTCTCCCCCTGCCCCCAATCCCTCCCAGCATCAGAGTCTTTTCCAATGAGTCAACTCTTCGCATGAGGTGGCCAAAGTACTGGAGTTTCAGCTTTAGCATCATTCCTTCCAAAGAACACCCAGGGCTGATCTCCTTCAGAATGGACTGGTTGGATCTCCTTGCAGTCCAAGGGACTCTCAAGAGTCTTCTCCAACACCACAGTTCCAAAGCATCAGTTCTTTGGCACTCAGCTTTCTTCACAGTCCAACTCTCACATCCATGCATGACTACTGGAAAAACCATAGCCTTGACTAGATGGACCTTTGCTGGCAAAGTAATGTCTCTGCTTTTGAATATGCTATCTAAGTTGGTCATAACTTTCCTTCCAAGGAGTAAGCGTCTTTTAATTTCATGGCTGCAATCACCATCTGCACTGATTTTGGAGCCCAAAAAAAAATAAAGTCTGACACTGTTTCCACTGTTTCCCCATCTATTTGCCATGAAGTGATGGGACCAGATGCCATGATCTTCGTTTTCTGAATGCTGAGCTTTAAGCCAACTTTTTCACTCTCCTCTTTCACTCTCCTCAAGAGGCTTTTTAGTTCCTCTTCACTTTCTGCCATAAGAGTGGTGTTATCTGCATATCTGAAGTTATTGATATATTTGTTTTGTGGTCACCATTACATTTACATAAAACATTTTATAGATATAATGGTATTTTAATTAATAGCAACAAGTTTTATCACCTATGATAATTCTGCCTTTTTATTCTTCCTTATTGATTTTTTTGATGTCACAATTTACCTCTTTTTATTTTGTGTATTTGTTAGAAATTTAGAGTAGCTAAAGTTATTTTTAAAATTCCTGACTCTTAATCTTTATTCTATAATTAAATTATTAACTCATCATAAAATTACAGAATTAGAGTTTTATAATCTGACCATATACTTGCCTTTACCAGTGTTGTATATTTCATATGTTTCCATGTTAATAACTGGAGTTCTTTTATTTTAGCTTGAAGAACTCCTTTCAGTATTTCATTAAGGCAAGTCTAGTGATGATGAACTTCCTTAGCTTTTTTGGTCTATGAATGGCTTTATCTCTCTTTCATTTCTTAAGGACAGCTTTGCAAGATAAAGTATTCTTGATTGGAAGGTTTTTTTTTTTATTCTTTCAATACTTTGAATAAATCATCCCACTGCATCCTGGTCTGTAAGCTTTCTGCTGATAAATCCTCTGATATCCTTAAGGAGTTTCCTTTGTAAGTAATAAGCTTCTTTTCTCTTTCTTCTTAAAATATTCTCTATTTATCTTTGATTTTAAATTTTTTATTATAATTATAATGTATCTTGGAGAAGATATTTTGAGTTGAATTTGTTTGGGCACCTGTGATCTTCAAGAACATGCATGGCCAAATCTTTACCCAGATTTTAGAAAGTTTTCCATAATTATTTTTTAAAATAAGTTTTCTATTCTCTTTTCCTATCCTTTAGGAACTCCAATAATTTGCAAATTGGTTCATTTGATGGTATACTATAGATCACATAAACTTTCTTCACTTTTTTATTATTACTTTTTATTTGTTGTCTAAATGGATAGTTTCAAAGGTTCTGTCTTCTATTTCTTAGATTCTTTATTTTACTTGATTCATTTTGTTGTTGATACTCTCTATTGCTGTTTTTTGTTTCATTCATTGCATTCTTTACCTCAGTAGTTTTATTTTATGATTCTTTTGAATGATTTTTACCTCTATTAAACTTCTCATTTTGTTTATAATTTGTTTACCTGGTTTATTGAATTGTGTTTCTCTATTTTCTTATAGCTCAGTGAGCTTTCTTAAAGCAGTTATTTTTAATTCTTTATTAGGCAGTTTGCAGCTGTCTATGTCTTTTGGGTTATTATAGTATGTTTGGACTATTATAATATGTTTGTGGTGTCATATTTCCTTGATTTTTCATACTCCTTGAAGTCTTACATTGTTGACTTCACATTTTAAGTAGTGGTCAGATCCTCCAATCTTTACTATCTGATTTTGGAAAAGAATTACCTTCTTTTAGGCCTACTAGGGTTTCTGAGGGCAATGGCACCCCACACCAGTACTTTTGCCTGGAAAATCCCATGGGTGGAGGAGCCTGGTAGGCTGCAGTCCGTGGGGTCGCTAAGAGTCAGACACAACTGAGCGACTTCACTTTCACTTTCATGCATTGGAGAAGGAAATGCCAACCCATTCCAGTGTTGTTGCCTGGAGAATCCCAGGGACGGCAGAGCCTGGTGGGCTGCAGTCTATGGGGTCGCACAGAGTCAGACACAACTGAAGAGACTTAGCAGCAGCAGCAGGGTTTCTGAGGTTTTCTTGGACATTCTTTAGATATTCTTGCTCCACACTTCTTGCTCCCTCTTGTGGCAGAATTATTAACCTTGTGTGCTTTCTCTCTATCCTGTTGCCCGCAAGCCAATTACTGACACTCCCTTTTTTGCTTACTCAAAGGCAATATTAAAGGTGTTAAATGTTCGAGTTCCTGGTCACTTCCTCACCCATCGATTCTGTTCAGCTTTCTGCACATGCTCACTGACTGATGAAACTTGTTCTTGCTACCACCACGAGCTGTACAGGGAGTCAGTCATGGAGTTGAGGTGCACAGTGTGCTGTGGGTGCCTATATGTCAGGTAGGTGGATCCATGGGTGAGGCACCCCAGTGACTATGAAATGGGTTTCTTGTTGGAGTCCATGATGCAGTTTAGTAGGATCCATGCTCCTCTAATGCATTCCTGGATGCTGTTCTTCTAGCTGTCTACTATCTTTCAGTTCTACAGCTTGTAACTCAGTCCTCCAGATAAGAGAGAGAAATCGGCCTCTGGAAGCATACCACAGAGCTCAGAAAGCTAGTCTCTTACTCATGTTCATATTTTCTTCCTTAGGAGAAATCACAGACTGAAAACCACTCTCTTGGAACTGAACTGTGCAATCTGGTGGGAGTGGAGGCGGGGATGATGTGGCAAACTCAAGCTGTTCCTTTCACCTTCTTCAATTTGTCCAGTCTCAGATTTTTTGTTCTAACAATGGGCTGGGACTTCTCTACTGGACTCCTGGACTTCCACAAAAGCTCTTTGATCCATGAATGATTGTCTAGTCTGTGTTCTCCAGGTGTCCTGGTCTGTGAATTAGAAGTCCTGGAGCCAGTTCCTGGGCCACTGCAGGATCCACAGCCAGAACCAAAGTCTGTTTGCTTACTACCCTATACATAGGTGGTCAAGACTTTTCCTGGGCACCTTAGTATGGTGGTGTTGGATCCCAAAGCTTCCACAAAAGCACTTTTTCTGTAATGGTTGCCAAATAGTTGTCGATGGAGGGATTCCACAAAGGATAACTTATTCCACCTTATTACTAACATTACTCATCTCCTTCAATTTTTGAATACAGTGCTTCTTTGGCATCTATTTTCAGTGTTGTTCTGAGAAGTCTGATACTATTCTGATTCCTTATCCACTGAATGTAGCCTGCTTTTCCCCCCCAGTCACCCCCTAGATGCTTTCAAGATCTTCTCTTTACCCTCAATCTTCTGAAATTTAATAATGTGAAAATATGTTTCCCCATCTTTCCATGTACTGAGCTGGGCACTTATTGAGCCATTTTAGTCTAGAAACCTGTGGTTTGCCATCGGTTCTGGTAAGTTTCTTTGTATTATCTCTGTCTTTGGATTTATTGTTATCTTGGGCCTCCTTGAATGGATACTACTGTTTTCCTTCACGTCTTTCTCTGGCTACTTTTTTACTTTCTGGAAAATTTCTTTAGTTTGTTCTTTTGAATCTTCACTGCAATTTTTATTTATATGATGATGTTTTAATATTTAAACTTCTTTTTTGTTTTCTAAAGAGTCTTTTCAACATCCTATTTTTGTTTCTTCTCTTTTTCTTTCTGTTGCCAGTAATTATAAATTTTCTTTTTTGAAGATTTGTTTAGTTCCCTGAAAATTTTCTGTTTCTTCAGTGTTTATTTTTTTCTTTCATATTAGAAATTTTCCATAAAGCTTTGGTTATTCTTGGTTTTCTAATATTCCTGACACACTAAAACCTTTATTGGAAGTTTATGCCTATGGATAGAATGGAGTTTGGGTAGTGCTTGTCAAAGGGTAGATTTTGGGTGATAGAGCAGGGATCTTGATGATAAAGGTTCCTGTCTATACTTCTAAGTATGTTTATCTTGAGTTCAACACAGAACCCATCTTGAGAAACTTTTCTTGAGTTTCTCCCAGAAGAAAAATTCTTCAGTCCTTAGTCAGAGAAGAGCTTTAATATCTCATGGCTCAGTGTGTAGGCTTTCATTTAATCTTTCCTTCTAATTTAGTGTCTGCACCTTTGGTTAATATCACTGAATACAAAATCTCTCTGGGTTTACTCTCTAATGAGTAAGTCTCAGCTTTCAGTAAGGGATAGTGAAGTTGACATCTGGCAGTGTGGTATAGGAGGAAGTTTAGAGGTATCATTTATCCTTACACAGACCTTGCACCAATCCTTGTATTTCCAGTTGCACCTGCATCTCACTTTCAGGGATATCTGTTATTTCTATCCCATACTTTTTCTTTTCTTTTCACTCTCACTTTTCTGAAGTATAGCCTTAAATATCCTCTTCATAATATATACATATGAAATAAAACTCCTGAATCTGTATATGAAGATGTATTTCTCTTTCTCTCATCCTCAGTTGATAGTTTAGCTGGGAATATAATTTTAGGTTTAAAAATCATGTTTTCTCCCCCGACATATTTGGGAAGGCATCACTCTATTGTCTTCTAGCATTCTGTATTGTTAGTTGAAAATCTGATACTTGTCAGAAAACTTTGTATGTTATCTATTCCTTATTTGTTGATGCTTATATTATTTTCCCATTAACATGCTATTCTGGAATTTTACACTTACATACTATTCAACATTATGAATTTCAACCCAGCAGTAAGCTTTCCTCTGACATCCCTAACAGAAGCCTGGTTTCATTGAGATAACTCCTCCTCCTGTACACAGACCTAGTGATTCAATTAAACTTGCTTCATTTCTACCCTAGGAATGATCTTTAATTAATTCTAATCTTGTAATATGATCTCATCTCCCTTGTTAGTGATTGTTTTAGGAACAGGCAAGGGACCCAATTCTGGAAAAAGGGAGAGTTGCTGGAGGCTTTTGGGAGAATCCTTTATCGCTCTTAAGAGAGAATTATTGGGAGCCTGTTTCTTTCTTTCCTTTTGGAAACAGAAATGGAAGAATATTGCATCATTTGCTTCTGTCATTCATTTATGACAATGAGGTAAGCTATCTCTAAAACAAAGCCAACCCGCAGAGGAGAATAGCATTCAAATAAAGCTGAAGCCTGATCATACTAGGCTTGGCATCGTCTTTGCTTTTAGATTCCCTGTTATATGAGCTAATAAGATTTCTTATTGTTTAAGACAGTTTCTATTGGTTTTTTGTTACTCAAAACTGAAAGTGTCTTAAGTAAGTTGTAGAAAAGCATTTCATCTTTCACTCTGAGTCACATGAACTGAAGAGTGGGATAGGTGGGTAGGGAATAGGATTATCATCCTGTATTGTAGTTTAATAGTCAGACTTTCAGTTTAGCCAGTAGCATCACTTCCACGCTCTGCACCTGACAGTTCTAAACCTTACGCCTCTTTAAGTGTCATATACAACATGATATTGTCATAGGGTCTAGAGACAGAGTACAGAGCTCTGCCACTTTTTATCTAGGTAATAGTTGCTTGTTATTAAATGTCTTCGTGTTTTAGTTTACTCATATTTAAAATGAAAATATAATGGTATCTACTGCAGCGAGAATAGTTGTATTAAATGAGTTATCATGTGTAAAGTGTTTGGCATGTAGAAAGTGCTGTTTAATTGTTAGCTTTTACCAAATTACTCCACATTTTTTCACCTCTTCATTTTTAGCAACAGTACCTTAATCAGTTCAAGATGTTCAGTTAGAAGTACTAATTTTCTGAGATTACATTCTAGCTAGATTTGGCTGTATAATGCAGTTCAGACCAATAAAATGCAAGCAAAAAACTACTGGATGAGGCTTGGAAAGAACCTGCCAAAATGTTTTTGCTCAACAGCCATAATGTATCTTTTCTTCTTGCCTCACCCCCTAGTTTGTATATGGAATGGGACATGATACTTGTATATACAAGATCTATCTTGCCATCATAGGAACAAAATCCACACATTTGACACAGAGAAGAGCCAATGCTTACAACTTCCCTTAGCAGCATATCAACCTTGAAGTACCATAGAATTCTTACTCTATGAGGAGGAAAACACCTGTTTTGTTAAGCACCGAACTGGGGTTTCTGTTACATGCAGCCAGAGGCAGTCCTGACTTCTACCCATGGAATCGTCCAGGTGGTGTGGTATGCTCTTCTAGCCTTTTGAAATCTTGGTTTTAAGGAAGTTATTTTCTTATTCTGCTTTATACTTCAATAGATTTCCATCCTCTTGTCACATTTTAGATATTGTCTAGTTATCTGCAAGTAATTTCATTAACTTCTTCCATCCTCCTTAACTTCAAGGTTTACTCCTTTTCTGCTGTTGCTGCTGCTGCTGCTAAGTCACTTCAGTCATGTCCGACTCTGTGCGACCCCATAGACAGCAGCCCACCAGGCTCCCCCGTCCCTGGGATTCTCCAGGCAAGAACACTGGAGTGGGTTGCCATTTCCTTCTCCAATGCATGAAAGTGAAAAGTGAAAGTGAAGTCGTTCAGTCGTGTCCGACTCTTCGCAAACCCATGGACTGCAGCCCACCAGGCTCCTCCATCCATGGGATTTTCCAGGCAAGAGTACTGGAGTGGGGTGCCATTGCCTTCTCTGTTACTCCTTTTCTACCCTTGTATTTTCTACTCTAGAGGGAAGGAAAATAAAAACAGTAATACCTAACCTGGAGACTGTGAACTTTAATGCTTTTAGAAGCCACGAACAATATAAAAACTGAAGTGTCCAGATATAAGATAAAGGGATTGGTGCGGACTGTGAAGATATGGAAAATGTGTGAATAAATACAAATAAATCAATATTGTATCATTCAAAGAATATATACTGTAGGCCCAGTTGTAAGTACAGATGGCAATTCTGTAAACTCTGAATCTGATTTAAAGATATACATAAATGTGAAGGAACTCTCATTATTGAACGGCATGCACATTTTCTCTTAAACACCAACATCAGTAACAACAAAACAACTATTAAGACCTTTTAAACTTAAAATTGTATTTAACTAAAATACTTCCATTGGTTTTTTTTTCTAAAGAGTTTTTCCCCTTTTAGAATTTTGGCTGCTACAGAAGATAATGCAGTAACTCTAATATTACACTCAATAGGCAAAACAAACAAACAAAAATCCTCTCTGTGGGGTTGTTATGGCTTTGGAAGAAAACTGACTAGGCAGAAATGAAAGATGACAGAAAGTACATTTCCCTCCCCCATCTGTTTTCAGTTTCTTTCTTCTCCTTGGCTAAATATATAGGTTGAGGAGCTAAATTATAGTAAATGGCTTTGAGCCTTTTAAAACCCTAACAAAGAAAGAAGTTGTTACTAATGATACCCAGTGTATACACGTAAACCACCTGTGTGTATCCTGCTTTCTTATAAGCAGGATACACAGAGAATCAGCAAGAGACCAGGCCTGTGCTGATCCCATTTCCCATAGAGATGAGTGGACTGCAGTGGCAGTAAGGGCTAGTTGTTGTGGTTCTGTTGATTGGTCAGTTCTTTTGTCTTAAGTACTGAACATCTACACAGATAAAAGTTTTGCCAGCAAGGAAACTGAGGTTTAGACTGCAAAGTTGTACTTCATAAACTCAAACAGTAACTGGAGAAGCTGGAATTCTGTTCATGTGCTGCTTAGTTAGAAAGCTGATGGAGTTTTCC
Organism: Bubalus kerabau; assembly: GCF_029407905.1. Classification (NCBI taxonomy): domain Eukaryota; kingdom Metazoa; phylum Chordata; class Mammalia; order Artiodactyla; family Bovidae; genus Bubalus; species Bubalus kerabau. The sequence goes on from NC_073637.1 coordinate 61,621,533, forward strand.
TTATGTCATTCAAGTTCCCTTAATAGCGGACAGTTAGAAATTCTGGACACTTAAATAGGTGGCAGACTGGATTGATAATCAGAAAGCCAGGATTCTTGTTTAGACTTATCAGCTTGGACAATTTTATTGATCACTTATCCTCAATGTTCACATTAGTAATCATTAAAATTTTTCCACGTTTCAAATTCTAGGCAACTATAATTTAATGTTAAAAGCTGTATATTAGACTGAGAATTTCTAAATGGTAGAATCTTATCTAAACATTTGATTTATGTAGTACTTACACACCTAAAGAGGCCTTGAAAATTTTGTTTCTAATGTTGACAATTTGTCAAATTTCAAATGTATTTTCCTTATTACCTTTTCATATCTAATATGTTGAGGAACTCAATACAGGAAAGGCTTCAAACAATCGTATCTTGGAACTAGTTTTATCTAGAAGTCTCAATCCGATGTCTGAATAAAGAGTACATGAAATTTTATTACATTTTTAGCATTTGTGGGAAATAGAGTCTTAGTTTAATTTAGTATAGAGAATATGGTACCTTTAGGTTTTTTCATAAAATAGATGCTTATTAAATATTTGGCAGGAGGAAATTTTGAAATACTTAGGATTATTAAGAAACTACATGCATGAATTCAGACTAGGGAGTTTTGTACATATGACTATATAATTTCATTTACATATTCCTTTAGTAATATAAAATTTGATTTCAAAAGACTAAAATAGATATTATGAATAATAGTTTGTTTCAACAATGTATATTCTAAAAGTTTTTAACTTAACTTGTAAGTCCTCTTTTCCTGGGGAAAAAAAAAACCCTCCTCTGTCACATTGTCACACAACATCCTATTACCCTATTTTCCCAGGTTGGCAGGAAACTGTCCACTATAGACGTCTGGAATGGGGAAATACTTCTGTTGAGCATCTTGTTTGATTGAAACTTCATCTCCATGAAATACTAGGATGAGACTATCAGGAAATTTAAGTAGTTCCTCACTTTTTGTACTAATGAGGTAAAAATCTTTCTTCCTATGATATATAACAAAACCCAGACTTTCATATTTAAGATATCCCAGTGTTTGAATTCTCATCTTCTATCATCAATCAGTAAATAAATTTATATCATGTGTCTGCTATGTATAATATCCTTCTGAGGACTACCTTTGCTACTTGGAAAACTAGCCAAAATATAGACCTGGTCAGAGTCTAGTTTTTTCTGAGCATAATGGCTGAAATGCTACAAAAATAGTTTCATTGAAATTAAAAGTAAATAACTTTGTGAGGGTTAATCATTTATATTTTAATGTTAATTATTGTGATCACAATTTTATATTTTTATAACAAGATGAACTGGAAACACTAGAAGGAGTAAAAATAAGGAAATGAAAATTAACTTTGGATCTTTAACATTAACAAAGCAGTGCTGGTTGGACTACAAAGTAAGATTTGGGCTTACAATTCATCCATTCATTCATTTATGTACTCAACCAAATATACTTCCTCAGCATTTGTAATGTGCCACCCTCTCTTCTAAAGGCTGGATATAGAAAGACAAGTTGCATCCAGAAACAGGATAACAATATTTATTAACTGTGTTCTGGGAAAGAGACTTGATCTTAAGATGAGAAGAACAGAAAGCTGAGCAAATGGGAGCCTGTGTTAAATGTTGACTACTCACACATTTGGCCCCAGGCCAGCCCTGCTTTCCTTCAGGATGACACTTTAGCAAGAATAAACAAAAGCAAGTGTGTAGATTAGAGCAAAAACAAACAAATAAACCCATATCTTTCAATTTTTTACTGACAACTCTTATTTCTGTATGTGAGTACTTCTATACTTTCAATAAAACAATCTGATTGCAATCACAGTTTATTTGGTAATCTCTCTGACTCAAAAGATGCATTAATTTTTCTTTAGTGTAGCTAGTGGTTTATGGTTCGCCACACTGTAAATGATATGGAAGGTTCACCTTACTGGAGTAAACAGCAGCATAAAATATCAATAAACACGGAAAATGATAAATATATTGATTTTAATTCAATGAATTCCTCAGTGAATTTTCCTCAATATTGTTCTTTTCATATTTGTTTAAGCCTACTAAGGTTTCCTTTTTAACAATGTGACATAATTTTGCAGTAGAAGACTCTAGATGATGCCATAGTTTTTACACAGCTATAACATGAAAAGATCTTACTGGGATAATCCCATGGAAAGAGGAGCCTGGTGGGCTACAGTCCGTAGTGTCACTAAGAGTCAGACACAAATGAGTAACTAACACACACAACATGAAAAGAAGCCCTCTTTTAAGTCAACCTCTTAAGAAATGTATTCTGTCCCCCTGTTTTCCCTTGTTCTGTCATAGTTAATCATTTGTTATGATATACAGAAGACAGAGAGTATCTTGAACTCTGGGAAATAGGAAGAAACAAAAAGATTTCTTAAGATCACTGCAATACAACAGTTTGCTATACAATAATCTTTGCATAATTATGTCCAGTAAACAGTAAAGAATGCACACTTGATTTCTAACACAAATATCCAGATCTCACTCATGAAGAAAATTATTACCCACCATGTAAATATATAACTTAAGTAAGAAATGCTTCAGTGGAAATATTGCTTATTAACAGATTATTATGTATTATGGGTTGAATTGTGCCTCGCTCAAACTTCTACGTTGAAATTCTAACCTCCAGTACTTCAGAATGTGACCTTATTTGGAGGGAGAATCTTTACAGAGGTGATCAAGTTAAAATCAGGTCATTAGTATTGGCACGAATCCAATATAACTGGTGTCCTTTTAAAAGGGGAAATATGGAGATGGATACACACACAGGGAGAACACCATGTGAAGATGAAGGCGGAGATCGGGGTGATGCTTATGCAAATCAAATGATGCCAGAGATTCCCAGCAAAACACCAGCAATTAGCAGAGAGACATGCAACAGGTTCTTCCTCACAACCTTCAGAAGGATCCAACCCTGCTGACACCTTGATCTTAGATGTCTAGCCATCAGAACTGTGAGACAAATTTTCATTGTTTAAGCTACCCAGTTTATGGTACTTCATTGTGGCAGCTGTAGCAAACTACAAATGATAAAACTGTCATCTAATACTGCCTTCAAAATATTGCCTAAGGCTCTGCTTATTGCTGACAAAATGTTTGGTTGTTTTTTTTTTTTTTTTTTAACTCTATGGCTGCTGGTATTATAATTACAATAGTAATAGCTAGGTTTTTAAAAAAAATTTTTTAGCACTTACCATATCACAAGCTCTATTTGATCATTTCTGATCCAATGAGTTGAATGGAGAGTGAAAAAAAGATTTTTTCATGTTAAAAGAGTAATTTTATTAAGCACTAATTATTAAGTGTTTTATTAAGCCACTGAAGGTTTGGGAGTGGAATTAAAGGAGCTTATTTACTTACACTAATATGGAAATTGTCACCTTGAAGTGAGATGCTGCTCCAACAAAATATGAAAATGTAAAGCCATAGGTTAGATGGGGGCTTTCCAGGTGGCACAGTGGTAAGGAATGCCAGTGCATGCCTGACAGTGAGGAGAAATAAGAGATGTGTGTTTGATCCCTGAGTCAGGAAGATCCCCTAGAGTAGAAAGCAGCAACCTGCTCCAATATTCTTGCCTGGAAAATTCCATGGACAGAGGAACCTGTTAACAGACTATGGTGTTGCAAAGAGTCAGATATGACTGAGCATGCACACACACGTTAGGGTAGATGGAAGGTGATGAGGAAACTGATATTTAGGGAATATGGCAAAATCTTTGCTTAAAAACCATTGACTACTCTAACTTAGAAGGAATATCCATCTACAAATGATTTCTAATTAGATGTTGAAATGGTTCATAGCCCTAGTTGTGTGTTGTCTATTATTAACTGTAGTTCACAAAAAATTACAAAATGTGATGAGCTCAGGCGAAAATAAGCTTACATGCAGAAATGAGAGTTCATAAATCCAAGGTCTTTCAGGGTTGGGAAACCTAACTACTTGTAGAGATTGAATTAAAAAGACTTTGAGTGATAAGATGCAGTTAAAAAAATGTTATCACTTGAATAGTGTCTTAGCTAAGTCGCTTCAGTCGTGTCCGACTCTGTGTGACCCCATAGCATAGATCAAAGTAGGATTTGGCTTAATCGCAGTTGTTCAAAGAGTCCAATGACAACCACCATTAAGTAGAGTGGAAAAAAGGTGTGAAGAAGTAGCCATGCAAAATATATTTGAATATTATTTTTAGGAAATAGCTTTGGATATGATTACTGACTAACACAAAACTGGCAGGAATAAATAGATAAGAAATCTACAAAGTTTTTGAGGGGATTGTATTGTCAAGAAAACCAAAAGTGCACTCTTTAAATAGGTATTTTTAAATTCAGATAATAACATTAATTTTTATACTCCCACATACAGAAAGTAGCCACAGAATGCTTCCTCCGAGGATGACATGCTCTCCAAACTCTTTTCAGATGCGACTAGAATAATGACCAGGAAGAGGCCTCAAGAGTTCATAACCAGAGGCCACAGAGAAGAAGTGATAAGATAATTCTTTCCAGAAAGTAGAATCAAGGCCTAGTCCAACAACTTCTTCTTTACCCTATCCCCACCTCAGGTGTGAGGCTTCCAAAATATCTTTGCAGTAGTATTTCACAATTACTAAAAAACACTGACTGTGTGTCCTCCATCCTTTCCAATTCAGAATACTTAATGGAGGAGCGTTGTACTATTTTCTTTGGGTAGGAGGCAGATGTGAGTTTGTTTGATTTATGAGAGGAAGAATGAAACAGATTTTGTTGACCAGAATTTGGACTGTGGCTGAAACTGTGTTATGTATTCAACACATTATGTTCTCTTCCTGGGCACATGGGTTATTTTTCCTTGAAATTAACCTGAAGGCTATTGATTTAGGTCAATGGAACATAAGCAGAAATAATATGAAACACTTTCAGACCCAGCCCATAAAACAATACTGAACAATATAAACAATTCTTTATTCTTGTATTCCCCTTCAGTATTAACCTTGTACATTTCTCCAGATGGACCTAAATACAGGAGCATCCTTGGTCCCTGAGTCACCATTAAAAGCGGAGTGTCAGAAGAGCTGCCTGACTTTCACTGGACTGTTATTTGAACAAAAAAATAAACAAGAGATCTGAAGTCTTTATTAATATAGCATAGCCAAGTCTATTCTGCCTGAAACAGAAATCTTTGGGACACTGCAGCCCATGCCAGACCAATTTCTACTCAATATTTTGCAAACATGGAGAAGACTATGGCAGTTTAATTCAACATATAGCTAGGCTTTGCACCGTAATTTGAAAATCCAACAAGAGCACCATTTTCCAAATTACCCTGAGTAATAACGGTTCCAGTGTGCAGTTTTTCTGTTCTCTAAACCTAACCTTTCTCAAGGAATAGACAGAAAGAATGCTATAATTTTTATAAACAACACTAGTAGATTTTAAAAGTATTTTATAAAGTAAACAGAAGAGTTTTATATTGCATACCTAGATCCATTTGATGCGTCTCAAGCATCAATCTTTTCAGTTTCCAAGGTTTTTCTCTATATTTCCAGAAATAGGGATCAGTGTCACTGCTTGCTCTTTCTTCCCAGATTGTGGAATGGAGATTTGGATACATAATTATAAAAATATATATATAGCTAAAGGAAACCATTAATTCTTACTCCTCTTTGATGGCCCCCTATTCCTTACTCTCTTGGCTTACTCTTCCATTTTCTGTAACACATAAAAGGAAAAAAAGGAACTAAAAGTAATGCCAAAGTCAGAGCTGGTGACAAGTCTAGCATTTGGCAAATAGTTCACTCCACAATTATCCTTTCCTCCAGTGGTTCTAGACCAGAGACATCATTTGGTCATTTTTCTTTTGAAATCTTTGCCTTTATTTCTCAGAAATGATTCATGAAACTCTGTATATGATGAAATGGAAGCCTTTTTCACATGCATTACCATTTTTCTCATTTGTCATTTTCTTTTTCAACTATTCTTACGTTTTTTGTATTTCTTTGTGTTTTTGTACGAAAAGTCTTATCTACTCCAAGATTATAAAAACATCCACCTATTTCCACATAATTAATTGTACTTCTTCAATTTCTAAAAATTTAAATATTTGATCCATCTGGACTTAATTTTAGGATAAAACATCAGATAGAATTCCACTTTTTCCAAATGGCTAAGTGGTAGTTCTGAGACTGTATTTTGAATAATATAGTTTTACCTCTTTCTCTGTCATTTTAATATTTCTATGTTAAATCCTCATTTGTACTTCTTCCTATATCTAGAGTCTCTGTACTTTTTATCCTTCTTTATTTAAAAATATATTTTCATGTAGAATGCATTTTCCCTGGTTTTCCTTACTGATTTAATTTTCTTTATTTTGCTGATGTTTCTTCATGTCCCTTAGGTGTTGGTGTCCCAGTATCTTGTCCTTGGTGGACTTTCCTTTTCATTTTTTATGTTCCTCTAAGATGTTCTTTCTACTTACATGCTTTCTAATAATATTCATTTGGAAAGGACTCCAAAATTATGTCTCCTTGTCTGGGCTCTCTCTAGAATGCCAGAACAATCACCTCTTATGTGCGTCTCTCTCCTTATTCTCTGTTTATCTCAAATACAGCATATCTAAAATGGAAGCTCATCATTCCTGTTAACCCCTCCACTCAGCCTAAATCTGTTTCCCTTTGGCATTTCCTAACTCAGTCAAAAGCAGCATTGCCCCTCCTGTTGCTCCAAATGGAAAGTTCAGAGTCATACATACTTATTCATAAATAAAGTCTTTTTGAACCTCCCTTTTCATAATTTTCATGTTAACTCTCATGAAAAAACATTCTCAAATGCACATTCTAGCCACACATTCTAGCCTCATCCGTTAATTTGGGACTTGCCTCTTAATTGTTGCTGTTGTTTAGTCTCTAAGTCATGTCTGACTTTTTTGTGACACATCAACTGTAGCCCACCAAGCTTCTCTGTCCATGGGATTTCCCAGGCAAGAACACTACCGTAGCTTTCCATTCCTTCTCTAGGGGATCTTCCTCACCCAGGGATCATACCTGCATCTCCTCTTTACTACTTAGCCACCAGCGAAGCCCCACCTCTTATTTAGACTATGACAAAAGCCTCTGTACTACATTCTCTATCTTCAATATCTTCATTTTTACTCATTCATCCTTTAGACAGTTTTCAGAGATATAAACACAGATCTGATCGTGGTACCTCCTATATTTCCACCAACTTACTCCAGGTTTTACCATCTTCTTTAATGTATCTTTAGCTTAACTGTTTATTCTTGCCTTGCACTATAGACTTTGTGTTACAGTTATTCTGGGCTTCTCTATACACCCAACATACTTGTATCCTTTCCTACCTACAAATACTTGCTTTCAGTCCACTTTTCCTTCTTTGTCTGCCTAACATATACCTGTGCATCCTTCATGATTTATCTAATTGCTAGTTTTCTTTTGCTTCCCAGATATTCCATTTTTTTCCCTCATGCACTTTAAATAAACTTTCTTTAAATAATAATTTAAATAATAACATCTATGGCAAAATATCAAAATTACTTATTTGGATGATTTTGCTTGAGAAGATTTCTTATTCAAAACATTATCCAACCTGTAACAAAGTTCATGCCATAGAGCAAATGTTCAAAAATTGTCCCTAAAATGGCATTCAAACTGGAAGAAAATCTCTAATAACATCTGACCATTTTTTTTCCACATAACAGCATCAGTCAGTTCAGTCACTCAGTTTTGTCTGACTCTTTGAGACCCCATTGACTGCAGCACAACAGGCATCCCTGTCCATCACCAACTCCTGGAGTTCAGTCAAACTCATATCCATGTTGGTGATGCCATCCAACAATCTCATCCTCTGTCCTCCCCTCTCCTCCTGCCTTCAATGTTTCCCCACATTGGGGTCTTTTCAAATGAGTCAGTTCATCACATCAGGTGGCCAAAGCATTCGAGCTTCAGAATCAGTCCTTCCAATGAATATTCAGGACTGATTTCCGTTAGGATGGACTGGTTGGATCTCCTTGCAGTCCAAGGGACTCTCAAGAGTCTTCTCCATCACCCCAGTTCAAAAGCATCAATTCTTTGGTGCTCAGATTTCTTTATAGTCCAACTCTCATCCATACATGTTTATTGGAAAAACCATATCTTTGACTAGACAGACCTTTGTTTGCAAACTAATGTCTCTGCTTTTTAATATGGGTCTAGGTTGGTCATAACTTTTCTTCCAAGGAGCAAGCCTCTTTTAACTTCATGGCTGCAGCAACCATCTGCAGTAATTTTGGAGCCCCCCAAAATAGTCTGTTACTATTTCCACTGTTTGCCCATCTATTTGCCATGAAGTGATGGGACCAGATGCCATGATCTTAGTTTTCTGAATATTGAGATTTAGGCCAACTTTTTCACTCTCCTCTTGCACTTTCATCAAGATGTCTTTAGTTCTTCTTAGCTTTCTGCCATAAGGGTGGTGTCATCTGCGTATCTGAGGTTACTGATATTTCTTCCAGCAATCTTGATTCCAGCTAATGCTTCATCCAGTCCAGCATTTCTCATGATTTACTCTGCATATAATTTAAATAAGCAGAGTGGCAATATACAGCCTGACATACTCCTTTTCTCATTTGGTACCAGTCTGTTACTCTATGTCCAGTTCTAACTATTGCTGCCTGACCTACATATAGATTTCTCAAGAGGCAGGTCAGATGGTCTGGTATTCCCATCTCTCTCAGAATTTTCCACAGTTTGTTGTGATCCACAGAGTCAAAGGCTTTGGCATAGTCAATAAAGCAGAAATAGATGTTTTTCTGGAACTCTCTTGCTTTTTCCATGATCCAACAGATGTTGGCAATTTGATCTCTGGTTCCTCTGTCTTTTCTTAATCCAGGTTGAACATCTGGAAGTTCACAGTTCATGTACTGTTGAAGCCTGGCTTGGAGAATTTTGAGCATTACTTTGCTAGCGTGTGAGATGAGTGCAATTGTGCGGTAGTTTGAGCATTTTTTGGCATTGCCTTTCTCTAGGATTGTAATGAAAACTGACCTTTTCCAGTCCTGTGGCCACTGTTGAGTTTTCCAAATTTGCTGGCATTGAGTGCAGCACTTTCACAGCATCAACTTTTAGGATTTGAAATAACTCAACTAGAATTTCATCACCTCCACTAGCTTTGTTCATAGTGATGCTTCCTAAGGCCCACTTGACTTCACATCCCAGGATGTCTGGCTCTAGGTGAGTGATCACACCATAGTGATTATCTGGGTCGTGAAGATCTTTTTGTTTAGTTTTGTGTATTCTTGCCACCTCTTCTTAATATCTTCTGCTTCTATTAGATTCTTTCCATTTCTGTCTTTTATTGTGTCTTTTTGCATGAAATGTTCCCTTGGTATCTCTAATTTTCTTGAAGAGATCTCTTGTCTTTCCTATTGTATCGTTTTTCTCTATTTCTTTGCATTGATCACTGAGGAAGGCTCTTATCTCTCCTTGCTTTTCTTTGGAACTCTGCATTCAAATGGGTATATCTTTCCTTTTCTCCTTTGCCTTTCACTTCTCTTCTATTCACAGCTATTTGTAAGGCCTCCTCAGACAACCATTTTGCCTTTTTGCATTTCTTTTCCTTGGGGATGGTCTTTATCTCTGCCTCCTGTACAATGTCATGAACCTCTGTCCATAGGTCTTCAGGCACTCTGTCTATCAGATCTAATGCCTTGAATCTATTTGTCACTTCCACTGTATAATCATAAGGGATTTGATTTAGGTCATACCTGAATGGTCTAGTGGTTTTCCCTACTTCCTTCACTTTAAGTCTGAATTTGGCAATAAGGAGTTCATGGTCTGAACCACAGTCAGCTTCCGGTTTTGTTTTTGCTGACTGTATAGAGCTTCTCCATCTTTGGCTGCAAAGAATATAATCAATCTTATTTCAGTATTGACCATCTGGTGATGTCCATGTGTAGAATCTTCTCTTGTGTTGAAAGAGGGTGTTTGCTATAACCAGTGCATTTTCTTGGCAAAACTCTATTAGCCTTTGCCCTGCTTCATTCTGTATTCCAAGGCCAAATTTGCCTGTTACTCCAGGTATTTCTTGACTTCCTACTTTTGCATTCCAGTCCCCTATAATGACAAGGACATTTTTTTTTGGCTATAAGTTCTAAAAGGTCTTGTAGGTCTTCATAGAACTATTGAACTTCAGCTTCTTCGGCATAACTGGAGTAATTACTGGAGTGATGCCCACAGATACTGAGACAGAACTGTGTTTGAGCGTCTCCTGTGGAGATATGGGTCAGCAGTGGACTGCCACAGGGACAGAGGCTCTGGGTGCAGCAAATTTGGGTATGGCATAAGCCCTCTTGGAGGAGGTTCCCATTAACCCCACCATAGAGCCACCAGAACTTACACAAGACTGGGGAAACAGACTCTTGGAGTATACAAACAGAACCTTGTGTGCACCAGGACCTAGGAGAAAGGAGCATTGACCCCACGAGAGATTGACCCAGACTTGCCTGTGAGTGTCCAAAAGTCTCCAATGGAGGTGTGGGTCAGTGGTGGCCTGCTGCAGAGTTGAAGGCACTGAGTGTAGCAGTGTATGCATGGGACCTTTTGAAGGATGTTACCATTATCTTCATTACCTCCACAATAGTTTGGCCCCAGATAAATAACAGGGAGGGATCACAGCCATGCCTGTCAACAGAAAATTGGATTAAAGATTTCCTGAGCATGGCCCCACCCATCAGAACAAGTCCAATTTCCCCCTCAGTCAGTCTCTCTCATCAGGAAGCTTCCATAGGCCCCTTATCCTTTTCCATCAGAGCGCAGACACCCTGAAAGCCACAATCACAGGAAACTCACCAATCTGATCACATGGACCACAGCCTTGTCTAACTCAATGAAACTACAAGCCATTCCATGTGGGCCACTCAAGACGAATGGGTCATGGTGGAGAGGTCTGACAAAACATGGTCCACTGGAGAAGGGAATGGCAAACCACTTCAGTATTCTTGCCTTGAGAACCCCATGAACAGTATGTAAAGGCAGAAAGATAGGACACTGAAAGATGAACTCCCCAGGCTGGCAGGTGCCCAATATGCTACTGGAGATCAGTGGAGAAATAACTGCAGAAACAATGAAGAGAAGGTGCCAAAGCAAAAAGAATGCCCAGTTGTGGATGTGACTGGTGATGGAAGTCCAATGCTGTAAAGAGCAATATTTCATAGGAACCTGGAATGTTAGGTCCATGAATCAAGGCAGACTGGAAGTGGTCAAACAGATGGCAAGAGTGAACGTCAACATTTTAGGAATCAATGAACTAAAATGGACTGGAATGGGTGAATTTAACTCAGATGACCATTATGTCTACTATTATGGGCAAGAATCCCTTAGAAGAAATGGAGTAGCCATCATAGTCAACAAAAGAGTCTGAAATGCAGTACTTGGATGCAATCTCAAAAACCAAAACCAGAATGATCTCTGTTCATTTCCAAGGGAAACCATTCAATATCAACATAACAGCATACATTCCATTTATCCTGTCTGAATTGATTTAGATGAATTACCTCTTCATTTATTATAGTGTTTTGGTAATTCTAGGTCCCTCTCTCCCACAACTTGAGATAATGTATCCAGTTTCTTCTGTTTATTTTTTGGAACAGTCAGGGAACGGAATGGAAACTGTACGAGGAACAGAGTGAATGATACAAAGAACAGAATGAATTATGCAATGACTGAGGAACTACCTGCAGGTCGGTCCACTCAACTGACCATCAAGAGCAGCAGTAGTGTTAGCACTCTAACTAGGTTATGAGACTGAAGTTGATTGCTTCTTGCTTCTTGATCATGCAGAGTTTCTTCTGTTGTTTAAATGTCACATTTTCAATGTCTACCTTGACCAATCCATTTGAGATGATAGCCTCTGTGTACTCTGATACCCATACTTTGCTCTACTTTTATAAATTCTTGTAGTACTTATAACATAGTATATACTTTATTTAATAATTTATCCACTCTGGACTTTTTGTTTTTACTGTTTGTATGGTATACCATTTTATCCATCTGTTTGCAATCTCTGTGTCTTTAAAGTATAGATAAATAGATATAACTGGAGCATACATTTTGTTTATGCTCACAAGTTCTGCTTTTTAGTGGAAAGTTTATGCCATTAAAATTTAATGCGATTATGGATGTGGTTGGATTTGGATCTACTATATTTTTTATTATTCGTTTTCACTTTCTTTCCTCTGTTTTTTTGTTCTCATGTTACTGATTTCTGGATTGCTGCAATATTTTGGATTACTTTTGGATTACTACAATATTTTTAAGAATTTTATTTTAATTGGTCTATTGGATTTTAGTAATGCATCTTTGAACATTTCAGGTATTTACTCTAGGGATTAAAATATACATTCTTATCTCTGTACAGTTTATTCAGAATTTATATTGCACTACTTCACATAAAATATATATTAGGATAAATATTGAAATCATACAGGTCTATGAACCACCTACAGCCTTTAAGTTATAAGTATCACATGTATTATATCAATATACATTATAATCCCCAGAAGGATATGACATAATTTTTGCTTTAATCAGTCTTATATTTAAAGAAACTACATGCAAAAAAAAAGTCTTTTGTACTTATCCAGATAGATACCATTTTGCCATTCTCATTCTTCTTGAAAATGCAAGCTTCCATCTAAAATTTTTTGTCTTACTGAACAATTTCCTTTATCATTTCTTATAATGCAGATGTGCTAGTGAAAATTTTTATAGTTTTCTTTTATTTGAAAATGTATTTATTTCTTTTCATTCTGGAAAAACTTGCTTCCATTGGATATGGAATTCTAGATTGATCATTTTTTTTGTGTTTAAAAATTTAAATACATTGCCTTTTGATCTTCATATTTTCTAATGAGAAGACAGAGATCATTCAAACTGTTGTTTCTTCTATGTCAAGTGTCATCGCTTTCTTGTTGCTATTAAGATTTTTTCTCTGTTGTTGGCTTTCAATTATTTTATTTTGTTTTGTTTAATTTGGTACTTTTTTGAGTTAAATGAGCTTCCTGAGCCTATATTGTATGGTTTTCACAAAACTGGGGAAATTTTTAGTCATTATTCATTCAAACATTTCATCTGCTCTATTCTTTTCCTCCCTACACTTTTAGATTAGAGTTGCATATGCATTTGAACTTTTGATATTGTTTCACAGATGCTCTGTTCAGTTTTTTAAATCTTTTTTCTTTCTGTTTATTAGACTGCATGACTTCTTTCAACATATTTTCAAGTTCAGAGACTCATTCTTCTGTTATCTTTGTTATGCACTTCCAACCACCCAGTTCATATTTTCCAGATATTAGATATTTCATCTAGGAGTCTTATTACTCTTTTTTTTTTATACACAAACTTAAGATTTTTCTCTATTGAAATTTCTTAGTTTTTCTCTACAAGCTTATTTTACTTTACCTTATTAAACATAGTTATAATAACTGTTTTAAAGTCATTGTCTGCTAATTCAAATGTTTGGGAAATTTCTGGGCCAAACCCCACTGGCTGTATTTTCTTTTGAGAAAATAGGTTCTTCATATGCTGAGTGACTTGAAACTATAGTGTGTACTTTGTGAATGATATTTTTGTGGAAGTTCTATATTTTGCCATATTCCTCTGAACAATGTTTATATTTCTGTTTTAGTAGGCAATATAGTTAATCAAACTATAAACACAGACTTAATCAGCAGCTCAAGTCTTGATTCAGTTATGTTTTTCCTTTTCCTAGGTTGCTTGCAATCTGCCCCATCCTTACATGATTCTGAAATCAGACAGAGATTTGGGCAGAATTGTCCACAGCTTGAGCCTTCTCTATCTAGCTCTTTGCATTCAGGATTCTCCCCTCTACTTTCCAGCAACTGTGGATGCCCCAAACTGTGTCTCCTAGTTCATCTAGCTAGAATGATTCTACGTTTTCTATCAGTGTTTTTCCTGCCTCATGTGGAGTCACTGGCTGCCTGTCTGTTTGTCCTCAAGATAAAGGATATAAAAACAGGAAACTTATCCTGTGTCTGTCCATATTTTATGTTTTGAGTCTCCTTCAGACTCTGTATGCTTTTCTTGTCTCGCCAGAGTCTTTAGGTAACTTAGTTCAGTTGTCCAGAGTTTACAGTTGTTATCTTTGGGGAGGCCTATTGGTTAGAAACTTGTTCAGCTACACTGGAACAGAACTGATATAATTTATTTATCCACTTTGTTATTATATTTTGTACCCCCAGGACAAGGATTTTTTAAAATACTGATGTGAGAAGTGTTTGCAACATAATTAATACTCCATATATGTCTGTACAATGACAATTAATAGATTTTTGAAAAGATGAACAAATATATAATAAACATTGAGAAATAAGTACAACATCAACAATCAGGAAGACACAAAATTTAAAGGTGTGACATCCACTCACACTCATCAAATTGGCAAAAGTTAAATGCTGAGAGTACCAACATTGGCAAACATAGAGAAATGGAAACTATAGCACCCTGTTAGTAGGAGTGTAAATTAGTCACTATTGGATAGTAACTTTCATAAAATTGTAGAAAAATCTCAAGACTTGTACACAGAGACACAAAAATGTACATAAATATTTGTAATAGCATAGATTTATAGTAACACAAAATTTTAAAACATGAAACCATCAGTAAAATGCATTACAAAGAAATATAAAGTAGCTCAAATGAATAAAATAGAGATATGTTTCACCATGGAAAAATGTACAAATGCAATGTTAAGTTTAAAAAATGGATGGATCTACATGGCATGGTATCATTTATGTATGCATTTGAAAATGAATAAACAACATTATATATATTTATGGCCCATGTCATAAATTGACATAAACTTGGGTGAGAGTAACATATACTAAATTCAAATGAAGAGTTAACTGAGGGGATCAAGGCAAATGGTATCAGGAAGTAGATTCACAGTTTAGTATTCTGTTTCTTAAGTAGATGGTGAGTACATGCATTTTGGCAGAATAATAATATTTGAATAATAAAGACTCCTCTTGTTAATTGTTCTTAATAAGAGAAAAAATAAGACTCCAGAATTTCAAAATAGGCAAGGGAAATGAGCAGGTAATTTACAAGTGGGAAAATACAAATAGCCAGCTAACACCTGCGATAAAGGTATAAATCCTACATTTATAGTTTTGAATACACAGAAATGCTCAATGACACTAAACATTTGAACTATAATATTAAATAATCAGTTAATTTTCACTTTGGAAGCTCAGGAGGTAAAGAATCTGCCTGCAATGCAGGAGACCCAGGTTTGATACCGCTTAATCAAATTAGCAAAGGTTTTTAATAATGTAATAATAGTGACTTGGGTGAGATTTCCATAATAAAGGCAGGAAGAGGTCAAGAGATTCCTCCACAGATAAACACTTATAAAACATGGGCAAAAATACTAAAATCATTAAAAATACTAAAAATACTAAAAAATACTAAAATCTGGTGCAATCATTTGATGGCACCAGAAAGCATCCAATGGTGAGCAGAAACTTGAGAAATATTTACCTTACAAAGGGCAAGAACCCCAACTTTGTGCTTTTCTTTTCTAAGGAAGCTTCACAACTTCCCTAGGTCAGATGGTGAGAAAAGACAACCTTAATAGCTTGAAGAAGTAGATGATAGAGTTCAGAGCCGTACAAGACCTGGAAATTATACACTCCAATATCTAAATATAAACTCTGCCCAAATCCCTGCATGACTTCTAAATTAATGTGTAAAAACTAATAAATAAGTGTACAATAATGATGCTGCTGCTAAGTTGCTTCAGTCGTGTCCGACTCTGTGCGACCCCTTAGATGGCAGCCCATCAGGCTCCTCCGTCCCTGGGATTCTCCAGGCAAGAACACCGGAGTGGGTTGCCATTTCCTTCTCCAATGCATGAAAGTGAAAAGTGAAAGTGAAGTCGCTCAGTCGTGTCCGACTCTTAGCGACCCCATGGACTGCAGCCCACCAGGCTCCTCGGTCCATGGGATTTTCCAGGCAAGAGTACTGGAGTGGGGTGCCATTGCCTTCTCCAACAATAATGATAGAATAATACAAAATAATTAAAATATCTTTGAGGGCTACTTAACTGAAAAGAGTGCCATGTGGAAATTCTGAGATTCAAAACTGTGTATGGAGTATGTCCTCACTTTTGCAGGAAAGAAAAAAAGAATGGAAAGAAGGAAGAAATGTCGGATTTATACCTGTATCCCAGGTGTTAGCTAACTTCTTTACCTCTTGTTCCAACAGGACATTCTTTAGTGAACTCACTTCTAAACCTTCACAGACACAGAGAACAGACTTGTGGGCACATTGGGGGAAGAAACAGAAGGACGAAGTCAAAGAGTAACATTGAAATATATATATTACCATATGTAAAATAGATAGCCAGTGGGAATTAGCTGTACGATGCAGGGAGCTCAAATCTACTGCTCCTAGGTATTGTTGATCTAAAACAAATAGACTGCCAGATATTTCTCCAGCAAAGATGACTTTCTTGAGGACCAGAAGAGAATCAGTCTGGGGTCTGCAATCATGGTAAGCCATGTGCAAGTCCCCACACGGCAAAGGAAGGAAAATGCTTTTATAGAGGTGAAAAAGAAGTCGGGAGGGTCATAGTAGACAAAGATTCTATGGCTTTTCATTGGCTGAGTTTTTGCTAGGAAAGAAGAAAAATGTTTCTTTTTTTCTTTTGAGCTCTGCTGTTACTGCAGGGTGTGACAACTCCCCCTTCTGGTCTCCCAGCTCTATTTAATTGAGGTTCCTGTTTATTCATTTTTTTCTGTTTCCCCCCTTTTGATCAAGAACTTTCTCTGAGAGCATTGCTGGTTAGGAGTCAAGTTTTCTAGTTTCAATGGCTCTTTGTCCCTTAAAGAAGGATCTCTTCTGAGTGTAGTGTCTCACTATGGGGAAAAAATGTTGGTTAACCTATTGAAATTATATACAGGTAATAAGGAGAAGAAACTCTCAGGCACTTTTTATCTAATGTCCATATGTTATCAGTATCTTAGACATTAGAGATCATCTGAAGCATTCTGTCCTCATCAAATGCTTGACAGCAAACTTCTAATAGGTCTCAAATGGTGAGAGTTTATGAGTTCCAAAAGGCATGGATCTGAGATTTAGAAGGACCAATGGTGATATTTTGGCCAAGAAATTTGGTTGGAAGATTTACACAAATTTTGTCAACTTAGTGTTATAATGAAAATTAAGACTTAATAGAGCATACAATGAACCCAGAGGATTAAGAGTGGTAAGCATAGTGAAAATGTAAAATCAGCCAAACAGTACTAACTTGTTGTAAGTAACTGAACAATGAAGTGAGCTCCTTGATAGCCATGAAGTTTGAGAATCCCCAGGTAGGTATAATCTTTTTCAAATAAATTTTAGTTACAGAAGAGATGGTAGTCAAGTTATCAAGTGAAGGCTTCCGTATACTCTAAAAACATATAGACTATGACTTAAACATATTTATATTCATAAGATGGAAGAAATTATATGAAATCCACTTGCCAGACTACAAATGGTCCACCAAGCAGTTTAAAATGTCAGGGAGCAGTATGAATAGGCTTTCTTGGATTGTACATCATACACGTGTAACAAGTTAAGTAGACATTTTTTGCAGCCTTGTTAACATTTTTTTTCCAATATTGATTCATGAAAACTATCATTTTGTCAATATACTAATAGTTTAATGCATGCCAAGGAGTGAGGAGTGGGCATTTAGAGTCTCTGTTGGTCCAAATCAGAGCTTTCTCTTTTTGTCAAACCAAGACTTGTTGAATTTCAAATCTTACTTTTCCTTTTTCTGGAACCAATTGTGGGGCTTTTGTAGCCAGTTTGTCTAAATATCATTTGGGAAAATACCCCTTAGGAACTTGACAAAGATTTGGCTGCTATTGGTCCGTTAAGGGCAACACTCATCGTGAAAATATCATGGTGATTTCCCTTACCTTTCGGAGAGTCATTTTTAAAAAGCCTCAGAATCCTAAAGTAGCAGGGCAAAGTATAGCATCCAATAATTCCTCAACATAAGGCTATTTACATTTTTTTTATTCATCTGGAAGTAAGGAAGCCATGTTGATTCCACAACTTTCCAAAATCATGAGCTACTCCTCTGAAAGCATATCTTCTATCAGTATAAGTGTTGAAAGTTTTGTCCTTGGCTAAAGTACAGATCAGTGTAAAACATAATTCATCCTGCTGAGCTGAAATAACTATAGGTAGAGACACTGCTTCACCAAAACCCAAAGGAGAAGCAATAGCATTTCCAGTGCAACGTTTGCCCTTGTCACCATTTAAATAAAAAAAACCAATGAACCATGAGAAGTCAGCATTACCGAGAGGATCTTTCTGTAGATCATCATATAGAGTGAGGAGGTAATCCATCAGCATAAGCGGTCCTAGGGACTTCATTGCTCATGGAGGGGAGCAGAGTATCTGGGTCAAGATAACTAACATTAAAGACTGAGGAACATTTAACAAAAGGACTCCATAGGAAGTGAGGGGGCTGACGGAGGAATGTTGAGTGTGCTGAGAATTCAAGAAAGCTTTTACCACATGAGGTCCAAAATGGAAATGGTTAAAGGGGATTTCCACAGTGATTTTCTTGGTGGTCTTAATCAAAAGTTTAGTGGCCATAATGGTTTTAAGACAGATGATATCCTTGTGCCACAGGGTCCGGTTGCTGGCTTTAAACCCTGTGGACTGATGTTGGCCCCTGTGTGTTTGTGTGTGTATCCCAAGGGCATATCTAAAAAGGAAAAGGGAAATCTGAACATTGCAATGCCCAAGAGCAGGTGGGTTCATCAGTCTCCTTTAAGATTGAAAACTCGGTTGTCCAGTTCTTCCCATAAAATTGAGTTGGGGTTGTTCTTGTTTAGTAAAACATATAGAGGTTTGGCTATGAGAGAGAAATTTGGGTCCGATTTTGGAATAACCAACATGCTCAAGAAAACCTCACAATTGGTGCTTAGTTTTGGGTTTCTACATAAAGTCTACCTAGGTATAGCCCTTATTCTGGTGTCAGATGCCATAAATATCACACCTGATTTTGGGCAAGTTGCAATTTTTCTTTGATGACCTTGTATCCCTTCAATGCTAAAATCTTAATCAAGGAGGCTTTGTGAAGGAGAACAAAGAAGCAAATCATCTACATATTACAACAAAGTAGAATTCCCAGGGAACTTCATATCATTCAGATCAACCTTCAGGATTTATGAGAAATAAGAAGGACTCTCTGATGCACTATTGTCCAGGTGAATTTTATCTCTTCCCAAATGAAGGCAAAAAGGTATTTGTTTAATCAATTGGAATACTAAATCAGTTATAAATCAGTTATAAATACTAATCAGTATAAATCAGTTACAGTAAAGAATTTCCTTCCAGTGGGAATGGATGTTGGTGCCATATAAGGGTTAAGAACAACAAGGTGTCAAGGGATAACAACGTTGTTTATTACTTGGACGTCCTGGACAAACTTCCACCCTTAGCTGTTAGATTTTTTCAGTGATAAAATTGAAATGTTACAGGGTCTGGATACAAAGGACAGTGAAGCCTGAGCCTTGTAATATTGTACTATGAATTTATGCTTTAAAGGGCTTCTTTACCTAGAGAGTATTGATTCATTCTGGGAAGAGATTTTGTGGGATTTATGTGAATCTTAATGAGGGGTCTGCCATGAATTTTGATATTAATAATATCAGTTGGAAATTTTGCCCATCTCCAAGGAAGGTGGTAACTGATTCAACTAGGGACAAATGATCACGTTTCCAGAATTTGCTCTAGTACCATCAGAGGTGGGACAAATACAAGATGTCAAAGATGTCATTTAATTCACTTGGTTGATTACTTTGACAGCGATTGTCAAATACTAGAATTACTACTCCCTCTTGGGAGAAAAGAAATTCTAACAATATATTTCCCTAAGAAGTCTTGGCCTAGTAAATAGATAGAGGTGGAGGGAAAGTAGAAAAGAGGGTGTATCTCTCAAAAGCTTAAATAAAAGGGACTATGTCCAGAGACAGGAACCTCTCAGGTTCATTAAGAACCCCACTAATTGACTTGGTTTAGTACTCTGATGCAGGGGCTGCCTTATAGTAGTGGGGTTGAGCACAGAAAGTATGGCTCCAGTGTCAGCTAGGACTTGGAGACAGTCATCCTCAATCTGGAGAAATGTTTCTCCAAGCCAATTCAGAGAGGGGATTGGCAAGAGCATCAGTTGTTCCTTGAAACCCCATCAGTGAGAATTGGGAGGGTGCTGGAAAGTTGGTTAGAGGGTTGATGGTGTTTGAAGTGCTTAATTTTATAACAAGCTCTTTTCCAATGTATTGGTTCTTTTTAGTAATAGCAGAAACTGGCAGGGTTTTAGTTTCATTTAGGAGCCTTTATTTGTTGGAGTTGAAGATTAAGAATTTTGGTGATCTTCCATTTAGGTTACTCATCTAGAGTGCAAGATAGCTGGTTTGTCAGATTAAATAAACCTGAATGGACATGCATTCCTGGTCCTTTATACTAGAAGGGAAAGGTCCCAATTTAGCCCATTAGTATGCTGCTGCTGCTGCTGAGTTGCTTCAGTCGTTGTCCGAACCCCATAGATGGCAGCCCACCAGGCTCCCCCATCCCTGGGATTCCCCAGGCAAGAACACTGGAGTGGGTTGCCATTTCCTTCTCCAATGCATGAAAGTGAAAAGTGAAAAGTGAAAGTGAAGTCACTCAGTCGTGTCTGACTCTTAGCAACCCCATGGACTGTGGCCTACCAGGCTCCTCCATCCATGGGATTTTCCAAGCAAGACTGGAGTGGGGTGCCATTGCCTTCTCCTGCCCATTAGTATAAATAGATTTAAAAACTTCCCTGGGTGGAATCAACATCTGCAGGAAGACTGAAAATTTCTTTATAAATAATCTGAAGTTGACTGTATTGAACATGAACAGATACATCAGAATTTTTGTGTGCAAATCTAAATTTTGCTCCAATCAATGGGCTTAGGAAAAGCCCTAAGAATTGCTTGATGAAGTAGCATAGCAATGCCAGAGTCTGATCATACAATATGTTACTGAGTTGGTCTCCTAGTTGTAATTTTAGAGAACTTTCAGGATTTTCCCAATTAGAGGTTCTCATCCAATGCTGCCCCTGGCTTTCACAGACAAGAATATGAATTAGCTGATATAAGACAGAGAAACCAGATTGATAAGTTTTAATGACTGTATTAAATTCCTCAACAAATCTGTGAGGATTTCAGTTATTTGGGGAAAATACTTCACTGAACAACTGAACTGAACTGAACCGAAGACTTGAATATGGCTCACAGTTCAGCTTTAGTCCAGGAAATAAAAGAAATTAAGGGTTTAACCTCTGGATCTCACAAGGCTTCATTTTAAAGGGAAAGGTTCTGACAAATTCAGAGCGAAAAGGGAAGGGGAAAATTTCAGAGGAAAGGGCAAGGTTGGAGAGAGAATTAATACGGGTGCACTAATGATATAGCAGGAACATAGGTGTGTAGAAGGGAAAGAGGAAGATGGCACTGGAGGTAGAGTCTGGCCATGAGGAGCTGAGGGAGAGAGACAAGATGTTGCCAGAGGTGGAGCCTAAGACAAAGCCAAACAAGGATTTGAGGCCCTCAGTTCAGTTCATGTCCGACTCTTTTCAACCCCATGGACTGCAGCATGCCAGGCCTCCCTGTCTATCACCAACTCCCGGAGTTTACTCAGACTCATGTCCATCATGTCGGTGATGCCATCCAACCATCTCATCCTCTGTCATCCCCTTCTCCTCCCGCCTTCAATCTTTCCCAGCATCAGGGTCTTTTCAAATGAGTCGGTTCTTCACATCAGGTAGTCAAAGGATTGGAGTTTCAGCTTCAGCATCAGTCCTTCCAATGAATATTCAGGGTTGATTTCCTTTAGGATGCACTGGTTGGATCTCTTTGCCATCCAACGGACTCTCAGGAGTCTTCTCCAACACCGCAGTTCAAAAGCATCAATTCTTTGGCGCTCAGCTTTCTTTATAGTCCACCTCTCACATCCATACATGACTACTGGAAAAACCATAGCTTTGACTAGATGGACCTTTGTTGCTAAAGTAGTGTCTCTGCTTTTTAATATGCTGTCTAGATTGGCCTTCCCTGGTGGCTCCGACGGTAAACCGTCTCCCTACAATGCAGGAGACCCAGGTTCGATCCCTGCGTTGGGAAGATACCCTGGAGAAGGAAATGGCAACCCACTCCAGTATTCTTGCCTGGAAAATCCCATGGACGGAGATTTGGTTGGCTACTGTTCATGGGGTCACAAAGAGTAGGACACGACTGAGCAACTTCACTAGGTTGGTCATAGCTTTTCTTCTAAGGAGTAAGCATCTTTTAATTTCATGGCTGCAGTCACCATCTACAGTGATTTTGGACACCCCCCCCAAAATACAGTCTCTCACTGTTTCCATGTTTTCGAGGCTTTAGGAGCCATTTTGTCTTTCTTTGTTTACCTCAGTTAATCTTAAAACTTTGTTTTGCAGAGAGGCAATTTTAGACTCCTGATAATGTTGGAAAGCCTCAAAAAAATCAATTGAAATAAGCATTCCATTCAGTTCTGGAAATTTTTGAGCTATTGCAGTCCAATTGATTTTAAGAAAACTAAGTTCAGGGATTTCTAAAGTTCTTCATAATGGCCACTGATATTCTAAATTGCCTTTGATCTAGTCAGGCCACTTAGTTAGAAATACAAATGAGGAAGATGGTGATTTTTAACATGAAATTGGCTAGAGTCCCTTTATGGGATGCAACTTCAAAATATTTAGATAACTGGGACCCCATTTTTCAGAGGTTTTTCTGTAGTGTAAAGAAACAATCTTCAATTATTTCAGCTTGCAGCTCAAACAGTTCAATTCAAACAGCTTGCAAGCTAATACCAGCCAGTTCTAAGGAAGCCGCTTAGTCCCAGAGAAACCAAGCAAAGAGCTTTTTCAGCCAGTTTCCAGAGAACAGCCCTTATTCCAAAGGAAAGGGCCAATGGCCAAACGTACAGTTTCAGTGAATTATTCCTTTTTCCCAAACGAATGGGCTGATTGCGTCCCAGCCAGAACTAGTTTGAAATAGTTTTATTTCAAAATCAGACCAAAGTGCCAAATGAGTACCTGCGTAAAGAACAAGGCCTTAACCAGAAAGATGAAAACTTAAAATAGATCCTGACTAAAGCTTGGAGAACTTGAAATACAAAGAGGGCGTGAGCTTGGATCCAGGAGAAAGACCTTCAAACTCCAGCCTTAGTAAGAAAAGCAGTGAGTGATAAAGAGTTCAACTGTGGGTCCTGTACCTGTTTGTTCACTAGCCCCAGAGCCTTTGAGGATCTTCTCTGGTCCCCTGTAGACCACAAAAATGTTGACCTGAAACAAATGTGGACTGCCAAATATTTCTCCAGTGAAAATGGATTTATCCAGAATCAGCAGAAAATTGCAATTTGGAGTCTGCAACCCTGGCTAACCTCATGCAAGTTGCTGTACAGAAAGAGATGGTGAACTCTTTTATAGAGGGTAAAAAGGACTTTGGGAGGGCTATAGTAAATAGTTCATGGTTTTTCATTGGTTGGGTCCTTGCCAGGGAAGAAGAGGAGTCTTTCTTCTTCCTGTTGGGTTCTGCTATTTTCACACGACATGAGTGCCCCTTTCTGGTCTCCTGACTCTGTTTAGTTGAGGTTTCTGTTTTTTAATTTTTTTAAGTATAAAAATGGTTGGAAAAAATTACAAGAAAATGCACTACACAAATATTGAAAGTTTCAGAAGATCAATTGATTTTAAAAACACTGTGAAATGTTGTTGACATTAATATAACCTATATCTCTAGATCCTATAGTTAGATGGTATGTGTAGGATATTCAGAAAATTACCACACATATGATAAGCTTAGTATTATTAATAAATAATTGAATTTACAGATTTATATGTCTGGCAGTTTAAGAAAGCAATCAAACATTTGGAAACTTACCATGCAATTTAAAAACATTTCTATTTCCCTGCTCTTTTGTGGAAAGCCCTTCTCAGTTCACAGATAAGAAAATTAGGTCTTAGGGTTTCCTGTTTTCATACGGTGGTACTACCTTCTAGGTAGATTCCCTCTAATCTAAGCCAGTGGTTTTAATCCAGTGCTCTTTGTAGTAAGACCTTTGTTCAGCAGGGCACACAATAATTTGCCTACTGGTGTGCTAAGTTGCTTTAATCATGTATGATTTTTTGCAACCCCATGGACTGTAGCCCGCCAGGTTCCTCTGTCCATGGGATTCTCCAGGCAAGAGTACTAGAAGGGGTTGCCATGTCCTTTTCCAGGGGAGCTTCCAGACCTAGAAATAGAAACCAGGTCTCTTCTGTCTCCTGCACTGGCAGGTGGGTTTTTTAGGACTAGCGCCACCTGGGAAGCCCAGTTATCTGTCCACTGCTGCTGCTGCTGCTAAGTCGCTTCAGTCGTGTCCGACTCTGTGTCTGCCTGCTAAGTTACTTCAGTCATGTCCGACTCTGTGCAACCGCATAGATGGCAGCCCACCAGGCCTCCCCATCCCTGGGATTCTCCAGGCAAGAACACTGGAGTGGGTTGCCATTTCCTTCTCCAATGCATGAAAGTGAAAAGTGAAAGTGAAGTCGCTCAGTCAGTAACCCCATGGACTGCAGCCTTCCAGGTTCCTCCATCCATGGGATTTTCCAGGCAAGAGTACTGGAGTAGGGTGCCATTGCCTTCTCCACTGTGTCTGCCTAGTACTGTTCAAATGCTAATAGGATGCTAGTGAAGGGGTGGGGGGGGGCGGGAGACTTGAGCAAAGGGGAACCCGAGGACCAAAGGCCCTTGATTTTTGCAGTCCAGCTTCAATCAGAGTCCCATATTCCATTTTTTCTATAAAATATATGGGGGTATCAAGTCAGATTCTGTTTTACAATGTTTCTGTTGCAAGTGCAAGAAAAGTTTGAGAAATGTGCAAACATTTGTATAACAGTTATGACCAGTATCTTACAAAATCATGTCTAGTGCACAGAAGATATATCTCTGATCTTGATGGTGATGATGGTTTCACGGATGTATACTTACTCAAAACTCCTAGAGTTGTATACAATAAATATGTACTACTTTTCACATTTCAGTCATACTTCAGTAATGTGGCTGGAATAATTCCAAAGATTCTGTTATGGTTTTTATAGCGGTAAACTTCACTAAGTTTAGTCTACTTCAGATGTCCATTCATTCTACAAATATTTATAGCTGTGAGTGAATACTTTTTTTAGCAGACCTCTGTTGTTTTTGCTTATTCTGCATCCATTCCTTTCACTGATGACAACATTCTTATTTTGTCTGGGAATCTACATATTTCCCACCATAAGCCTTAGATGTGCCCAAATTAGTTTAATAGGATTCTCCCATGAGAATCTGAATCATGGGCAGAGTGATACAAGGATGGAAAGTAGCACTAATTTTTCTTTGTGGTCTTACTCAGTTGTTCATCCTGCTTTCTAGCTCCCAGTAATTATTACATTACCTTCCTTTTTAAAAAAATGATTCCTCAGTTTTTCTTTTGATATTGTGGGCTAATCCATGACCTTTTAGTTAAGTTAGCCTGAGTGTGTTTATTGCTTGCATATAAGCTAAGAGTTGAAAGAGAAATAAAACTGAATCCTTCTCTCTCAGAATTTACAGTCTAGTAGAGAGGCTACTACATCAATAAAAATATTAATAAAAATGTTAATTTATTGTAGAAAATACTCCCATCACATGCAGAGTTAAGTATATGACAAGGGAAATATGTGAGATTAAAGACATACAAAGGATAAATCTACATTGGACATACTGGGCCAGGAAGATTTCCTCAAAGCCTTAGCACTTAACATGACGTGAGATATCAATGAAAGTTTTAAGGCAAAAGGAAAGCATCTAAGGCAGAAAGAGTAGCATATACAATGGTCTGAAGGTAATGATGTGATATATTGATAAAGTCAGGGAAATGAAGGAAGGACACTTACCGTGACTGAATCATATGGATTGGGAGATCAGAGAAAGACTAACTTGAAAGGATTAAGTCATACATAGATTTGTGAGCTGTGTTATGGAGTTTGGATATTGTTTTAAAACTACTGAGAAGCCACCTAAGGAATCTGAGTGAGAAAGAGACAAAATCAATTTTTAAAGTGTAAAGATTCAAGAAAAATTGCTCCAACAATGTTGAGAATGTATTGTAATAATTTAAGCCCAGAGGCAGGAAAGTCTGTATTTTTTAAAATTAATTCTTAATTTCCCAATATAAATTTAAGAAAAGACTCATTGGAAAAGATTATGATCCTGGGAAAGATTGAGGGTAGGATGAGGAGGTAGTGACAGAGGTGAGATTATCTGACGGCATCATTGACTCAATGGATATGAGTTTGAGCAAACTCTAGGAGATAGTGAAGGACAGGGAAGCCTGGTGAAATGCAGTCCATGGGGTCACAAAGAGTTGGACACAACTTAGCAACTCAGCCACAGAGGAAAGAATGATCACTGTTGATTGCCAAATTAATGATCTTAAACCTCAAAAAGAAGATTGTTTAAAAGGACAAGAGAAAAGGGTATTACTTACAGTGTTTTAGGCATATTATATGAAAAATAAAACACATATATATCCTGGAAATAATTTTGAAATCCAAGAAATTGAGAAAATCCTGCAAATAACAAGTAATCTATAAAGGAAAAGCATCAGGCTTCTCTTCTGCAACATTTGAAGTTAGAAGACAGTGAAATAGAATCTCCTACTACTAAGATGATGCTGTGAAAGTGCTGCACTCAATATGCCGGCAAATTTGGAAAACTCAGCAGTGGCCACAGGACTGGAAAAGGTCAGTTTTCATTCCAATCCCAAAGAAAGGCAATGCCAAAGAATGCTCAAACTACCACATACCACACAATTGCACTCATCTCACACACTAGCAAATTAATGCTCAAAATTCCCCAAGCCAGGCTTCAACAGTATGTGAACCATGAACTTCCAGATGTTCAAACTGGATTTAGAAAAAGCAGAGGAACCAGAGATCAAATTGCCAACATCTGTGAAATTATCGAAAAAGTGAGAGTTCCAGAAAAACATCTACTTCTGCTTTATTGACTACGTCAAAGTCTTTGACTGTGTGGATCACAACAAACTGTGGGAAATTCTTAAAGAGATGGGAATACCAGACCACCTGAGAAATCACCTGCCTCCTGAGAAATCTGCATGCAGTCAAGAGGCAACAGTTAGAACTGGACATGGAACAACAGACTGGTTCCAAATCCGCAAAGGAGTATGTCAAGGCTGTATATTGTCACCCTGCTTATTTAATTTATATGCAGAGTACATCATGAGAAATGCTGGACTGGATGAAGCACAAGCTGGGATCAAGATCGTGGAGAGAAATATCAATAATCTCAGATATGCAGATGATACCACACTTATGGCAAAAAGTGAATAAGAACTAAAGAGCCTCTTGATGATAGTGAAAGAGGAGAGTGAAAAAGTTGGCTTAAAACTCAACATTCAGAAAGCTAAGATCATGGCATCCAGTCCCATCACTTCATGGGAAATAGATGGGGAAACAGTGGAAACAGTGACAGACTATTTTTTGAAGGGGGCTCCAAAATCACTGCAGATGGTGACTGCAGCCATGAAATTAAAAGACACTTGCTCCTTGGAATAAAAGTTATGATCAACCTAGACAGCATATTAAAAAGCAGTGACATTACTTTGCCAACAAAGGTCTATCCAGTCAAAGCTATGGTTTTTCCAGTGGTCATGTATGGATGTGAGAGGTGGACTGTAAAGAAAGCTGAACACCGAAGAATTGATGCCTTTGAACTGTGGTGTTGGAGAAGACTCTTGAGAGTCCCTTGGACTGTGAGGATACCCAAGCAATCCATCCTAAAGGAAATCAGACCTGAATATTCATTGGAAGGATTGATGCTGAAGCTGAAACTCCAATACTTTGGCCACCTGATGCGAAGAACTGACTCATTTGAAAAGACCCTGATGCTGGGAAAGATTGAAGGCAGGAGGAGAAGGGCACGACAGAAGATGAGATGGTTGGATGGCATCACCGACTCAATGAACATGAGTTTGAGCAAATTTGGGGAGTCGGTGATGGACAGGGAGGCCTGGCGTGCTGCAGTCCATGGGGTCGCAAAGAGTTGGACACGGCTGAGTGACTGAACCCAACTGAGCTCAACTACTAAGAGAAATGACTGAACTCAATCAAACTATTAACTATAATAGTGAAAGATATGTGTAAAAATGCAGAGATCTAAGTATATTTTTATATATGCATATATGTTTTCTGGAGAAAATAAAGATGAAAGCACCTGAACAAGATAAATAATAAAACACCAAAACCAAAACTTCACAATAGGAAAAAATGAAAGAAAGATGGTGGTCAATAAACTTAGTTATAAATATATAATTACTTTAAATATATAATTACTAACGTGGGTTGATAGCTCCATACTTGAAAGGAATTTTTGATAATAACCTAAAAGTGAAAGCATTAGTTCTCTGAAATAAAATCTTGATGCATAGGTGACCGTAGAGAGAAGGAAGAAGTCAAAATATTCCAGACTTGTCAATTTGAGTGAGGATAGGGGTAGAAGCCTGGTAGGCTGCAGTCCATGGGGTCTCTGGGAGTCGGACACGACTGAGTGACTTCACTTTCACTTTTCACTTTCATGCATTGGAGAAGGAAATGGCAACCCACTCCAGTGTTCTTGCCTGGAGAATCCCAGGGACGGGGGAGCCTGGTGGGCTGCCGTCTACCCTGGGTGGGGTCACACAGAGTCGGACACGACTGAAGCGACTTAGCAGCAGCAGCAGCAGCAGGGGTAGAAAAGAAAATGGAAGAAGGAAGTGAAATTTTGCAAGAGCTCTGTTGACAGCTGTTGAATTCCATGGCAGTTCCATTGTAATACTATTAAACAACTTAGCATTTCAGTTATTTTTCAGGAAGTCACTGAAAAATCACTTTATGCCCCATGTTGCATGAATCACAACACCATAAGCTACTATTATATCATTTACCTCACCATTTTTCTCCATTTCTGCTAAGCACTCTGGAACTTTAATACAATAAAAAGCAGTTTCACTCTAAATAATTTATAAGTAACAAAGGTTGCATATATTCAGTGTGGTTTTCCTAAATGCTTTGTTCCTTTTGGCAATTACTATTGTTGCAATTTGGTAATTTCTATTGTTGGTACCATTAGAGGTATGATCCCCTCACTCCTAACAACTCCTCCAACTGCAGGAAGGTTGGAGCTGCAGCCGCCTAGAGAAAATGCCGGTAATGCTTACCCTTTAGTGCAGCACATTATCTCCTCAGGTCACACCCTGTTTCACCACCCTTAGCCTTCCTGTTCTGATCTATATTCTTGGGTGTTCAATAAGCTTTTCCTTGTGAATGTGTTTCTATTTGCCATATTGGATCCTTGCCTCCACTATGATTGCCGACGTCTGTTCAGTCTATGCAATAACTCTTGTTCCCAAACTCTTTTGCCTCCTCACTGTGTCTGCTACATACTCTCAAGACTAGCTCTGACTTAGTACTTCAGGCCTCCTCTTTCCCAGGAAGTAAGTTCAGGAAAATTATAAATATCACTGAATAGCAGCAATAACCATATCCAAGCATTGAAGATTATGGATTCCATGCCAGATTCCTTTCTTAAATGGAATCTTACTTAGAACATGAAGACATGTTTGTCATTAGAGAAGCCCAGTGAGCCTTCTAGAGTCTAGAGAAGTCTAGACCCACCCACTCATTCTTTTAATCATCTGAAGACCTTCAGGAGAATATTTCCCAAACATAAACCCTTTGGTACACCATCACTTCTGGTTTATTTAATAATATTCTTTAAGTAGGATCACTTTTGGTGGTGTTGACTTGGTCACTCAGCAGTGATGGACTCTTTGCAACCCCATGGGCTATAGTCTGCCAGGCTCCTCGGACCATGAGATTTCCCAGGCAAGAATATTGGAGTGGGTTGCCATTTCCTTCTCCAAGGATCCTTTTTATTCTTAAATATAGTGAAAAATAAAAATGTGGGTGTGAAAGTAGGAAGGATCACAACTCTAGATGAAAAAACTACTCTTCAAGCTAAAGAAGTGAGGCTTGAGATGTCAATACAGAGCCTAGAGAAGTGGCCTGAGTCTGGCTGTCCAGGTTCCAAGACTGAACTCAAGAAAAGAGGAATATGGTAAGAGCAAGGAGAAGGAAAGAAAGAGCTGGACCTTGGCTACACAATAAACATCTGGAGATGCTGGGAAGGAAAACTGAATAAAGAAAAAGAAAAGGGGAAATTGGAGGACACTGAATCTGAAATCAATAGAGAGATACTGAAACCATAGTACCAATAGTCTCACAGATACTATTATCACAGATACTGAATGAAGAAGGAACTCTGAACTGAGAGGAATTTGAAGCTGTGTGGATTGACATGGAAATAGTGGGTGGGCTGCAGAAAGGGGACCCTGGGGATGAAAATTTAAGCAGGGTTGTTGTTTGAAAAAATAGGGGCTTCAGTTCAATACAATCATTCAGTTGCGTCCGACTCTTTGCAACCCCATGGACTACAGCATGCCAGGCCTTCCTTTCTGTCACCAATTCCCAGAGCTTACTCAAACTCATGCCCATTGAGTCGGTGGTGCCATTCAACCATCTCATCGTCTGTCATCTCCTTCTCCTCCTGCCTTCAGTCTTTTCCAGCATCAGGGTCCTTTCTAATGAGTCAGTTCTCTGAATCAGGTGGCCAAAGTATTGGAGTTTCAGCTTCAGTATCAGCCCTTCCAATGAATATTCAGGACTGATTTCCTTTAGGATGGACTGGCTGGATCTCCTTGCAGTCCAAGGGACTCTCAAGAGTCTTCTCCAACACCACAGTTCAAAATCATCAGTTCTTCGGCACTCAGCTTTCTTTATAGTTCACCTCTCACATCCATACACGACTACTGGAAAAACCATAGCTTTGACTAGATGGACCTTTGTTGGCAAAGTAATGTCTCTGCTTTTTAATAAGTTATCTAGGTTGTCATAGCTTTTCTTCCAAGGAGCAAGCATCTTTTAATTTCATGGTTGTAATCACCATCTGCAGTGATTTTGGAGTCCCCAAAAATAAAGTCTGTCACTGTTTCCACTGTTTCCCCATCTATTTGCCATGAAATGATGGGGCTTATAGGAATATAAAGAAGCACTTGAGGCCCAAGTTGAGACACTGAGAGAATTAAAGAAAGAAAGTTAAGGCAAGATTGCTAAAATGAGAGTTGAGGGATGATAATGGGCCAAGAAATGGCTGCAGGAAGGTAAGCCAGAGTCCCTAAAACATATCAGGGAGAGGGAATAGACAGAAGAGGAGAGTCAAATAAGGTACACAGAGGCTTCTGACAGTCCTTCTGAGACTGGACTGTGAATGCTGAGGCTCCAGTCAGCATCTGATGAGTGAAGCTGAAGTACCGTCTAGGCATTAAGTAACATATTCTTATCAACCACCAGTGGTATGTCTATTGCACGCTGGCAAACCCTGACATCGAAGAAATTCTCTGAGTGAATGTATAGCTTCCTTAAGCATTTGGGAGGATATATGGGACAGAGGACCAACTATAAAGCCACACATCCGTGTCCTCTTGCATTTTATCGAGTTGCTTTACAGGGAAGCACAAACATTGTGAGAAGGAAAAAGTCTACTATTAGGAGGAGAAACCCACATTGCTTTTCATTTCATGGTTTTCTGTAACACCACGGAGAGGGAATAATGGCATTTAATCATATGTATTAAATATACTGTATTCAGGGATTTTTTTTAATGCCTTGACCAAGTAAAAGCTACAGGGTTTAGAGATGTTAACCTATGCTTGAAACTTTAATAGCTAGGCCAACTTGAGAGCAATCTTATCATTAATACAACTTGGAACTACAAGTCTGAATCCAGAAAGCTCTGAAAAATAATATTTATCATTACCAGAGGTCTTTTAATGAGAGAGGGCTAGTGATTAAGCAATTTTCTCACAGCTTCAACCCATCTTCTCTAGTGGCTTTGTGATGCTGGAGCTGATACTCTGTAAATTACATTTCTCCTTTGCCATCTGGCTCTCTGTTAAGTTTGGCCAAAAGTTGGGCTCTAGGGGGAAGCTAAAATATAGGAAAGGGAAGAAAGAATTTGTGTCTTATTATTTACTTGCTATTCCTGTCAGTGTCACCCCATCAATGTCTCTTCTCCCTGTTTTAGAAACTGTTCCAGCTCTCAGATTCTCCTACCATTCTCAGAATCAACCTCATTGATTCTAAGATGTGAGCACAAGCTAAGTAGCACTCATCCCTCAGAGGCCTGGGTTTTGGCTATGGTTGGATTTCTGGGGCCCCTCCTGTAGACTTACAGGTTCTGATCATCGCAACCACCTCTCTTTGTAGCATTCTACAAAGAGAAGCTGGGATTAGTAGCTGCTCCCTGTAATTACTATCTCTGCATTGTTTTGTGTTTCCATTCCATACTGCCAGTCTTCCAATACTAATCAATGTGCGGACATGCATGCTAAGTCGCTTCAGTCGTGTCCGATTCTTTGCGACCACATGGACTGTAGCCCACCAGGCTCCTTTGTCCATGGGATACTAACCAATACTTAACTTCTAATAAGTTAACCTCCAATTGATTAACCAACTTCTTATATTAAATTATCTTTGATTAAAAAAAAAAAAACTGTGTGGTTTCCATTTTAGTAATTGAATTCTGACTAATTTAGAGAGGTAAAGATCTTCTGCAGTGAATTATAAAAAAATCTTTTTAAAATTCTCTTTAAGTCTACCTCTTTCCAAATAATTCTTCTTTTTCCAGTTGTTAACTATCAGCCCACTCACTGCCAGCCAGCTGTCCTAGCTCATGTTCCACATCTGAAAGCTGTCATCCTGTTACCAATTCCCCATACTCACATATGCATTTCAAAAACATGACTATATGACTGCCTCCCTCGTGAAAACCACACACAAGGTGTTGTGTATCTATCTTTCTGAATGTTTATCCCTCCCTTCCTTAAAAATCAGCCCCTAAGGAATTTTCATGGAAAAGGAAAATTGTTACCTCGTTAAATCTTCTGCTTCATTAAATCTTTGTGGTTTTCCATAAAGAAAAGCATAATATATACCTGTGTCAACAGAGGTATTTTCTTCCTATCTGTGCTCTGCTTTTTCCTTCTCATTGGACAAATAGGATCCTCTTCAAGTGCGTTTTTATTCAATCTGATCCATTAGCAGCCCTCTTAGTAAGTGTATGAGAAAATACATAAACATTAGGATTTAGTCTTTGTCTCCATAATTCTGTTTCCTTGTTTCTAAATAAGCCTCTATTTTTCCCCTGCCTTATTGAGATATTAATATTACTAGATACATTAATTATAATCTGTAATGCTATACCTGAGGTATCCAGAACTTACTCATAGCTAGAAATTCTTACCATTTAATCACAATCTCCCCATTTCCCCCATCCCCAGCCCCTGGCAACCAACATTCTACTCTCGGTTTCTGTGAGTTTAGTGCTTTTTAGGTTCCATATATAAATGAGAACATACAGTATTTCTCTGTGTCTGACTTATTTCATTTAGCATAATGACCTCCTGGGCCATGTCACAAAAAGCAGGATTTCCTTCTATTTATGGTTGAATTATGATATAAATATACTGCACTTTCTTTACCCATTCATCTGTTAATGTATACTCAGGTTGTTTGCATATCTAGGCTATTATGAATAAAGCTACAGTAAACATGAATTGCAGATATCTCTTCAAGATAGTGCTTTCATTTCCTTTGGAGTTATACCCAGGCGTGGAATTGTTGGATAATATATTAGTTCTATATTTAATTTTTTGAGGAAACTCCATACTATTTTCCATAATGGTTCACCAATTTACATTCCCATCAACAGTGCATATGAATTCCCTTGTCTCCACATCTTTACCAACTCTTGTTATCACTTGTCTTTTTGATGATAGCCATTCTAACAGGTGATAACTCATTATGGTTTGGATTTACAGTTTCCTGATGATTAGTAATGTTAAGAATCTTTCCATGTAGTGTTGCCCCATTTGTGTATCATCTTTGGAAGAATGTTTATCCAAATCTTCTGCCCATTTTTTAATTGGGTTTTCTTCTTGCTGTTGAATTAAATTTGTTATATATTTTCAAATTTACCCCTTATCAGACAGGTGGTATGCAAATATTTTCTGTAGGTTGCCATTCTATAGGTTTCCTTTTCATTTTGTTTATTGCTTCTTTTGCTGGTCAGAAGCTTTTTAGTTTCATGAAATCCTATTTATTTATTTTGCTTTTGCAATTTGTACTTTTGTGGTCATATTAAAAAAAAAAACTGTTGCCAACAGGTGCCAGAGAATATTGCTCTATGTTTTCTTTTAGTAGTTCTACAGCTTTGTATTGTACATTTAAGCCTCTAATCCATTTTCAGTTGAATTTTGTGTATGGTGTGATATAAGGGTCCGATTTTATTCTTTCACATATGATTCTCCAGTTTCCTGAACACTGTTTATTGAATAGACTATCTTCTCTTCATGGAGCATTCTTGGCTTCCTTATGGAATATTAATTGACCCTGTGTTGTTGCTGTACTTAGTTGCTCAGTCGTGTCTGACTCTTTGTGACCCCATGAACTGTAGCCTGCCAGGCTCCACTGTCCATGGGATTTTTCAGGCAAAAGTACTGGAGTGGATTGCCATATCCTTTTCTGGGGTATCTTCCTGACCCAGGGATCAAACCCATGGCTCCTGTGTCTCCTGCATTGCAGGAGAATTCTTGACCTGCTGAGCCATTGGGGAAGCCATTAGTTGACCCTATGTGAGGGTTTATTTCTGGACTTCTGAGTCTTTTCCATTGATCTATGTGTCTATTTTTATGCCTGTATCATACTATTTTGATCACTATGTTGTTGTTGTTTCAGTTCAGTTCAATTGCTCAGTCGTGTCTGACTCTTTGTGACTCCATGGACTGCAGCACGTCTTCCCTGTCCATCACTAACACCCAAAGCTTGCTCAAACTCATGTCCATTGAGTCAGTGATACCATCCAATCACCTCATCCTCTGTCCTCCCCTTCTCCTCCTGCCTTCAATCTTTCCCAGCAACAGGGTCTTTTCAAATGAGTCAGTTCTTTGCATCAGGTAGCAAAAGTATTGGAGTTTCAGCTTCAGCATCAGTCCTTCCAATGAATATTCAGGATTGATTTCCTTTAGGTTGGACTGCTTGGATCTCCTTGCAGTCCAAGGGACTCTCAAGAGTCTTCTCCATAACTACAGTTCAAAAGCATCAATTCTTCGGTGCTCAACTTTCTTTATAGTTCAACTCTCACCTCCATACATGACTACTGGAAAAACCATAGCCTTGACTAGATGGACCTTTGTTGGCAAAGTAATGTGTCTGCTTTTTAATATGCTTTCTAGGTTGGCCATAGCTTTTCTTCTATGGAGCAAGCCTCTTTTAATTTCATGGCTGCAGTCACCATCTGCAGTGATGTTGGAGCCCAATAAAATAAAGTATGAACAGTATGAAAAAGCAAAATGATATGACCTTGAAAGATGAACTCCCCAGGTCGGTAGGTGCTGAATATGCTATTGGAGAAGAGTGGAGAAATAATACCAGAAAGAATGAAGAGACAGAGCCAAAGCAAAAACGACACTCCATGTGGATGTGACTGGTGATGGAAGTAAAGTCCGATACTGTAAAGAACAATATAGCATAGAAACCTGGAATGTTCAGTCCATGAATCAAAGTAAATTGAAAGTGGTCAAACAGGAGATGGAAAGAGTGAATGCCAACATTTAGGAATCAGTGAACTAAAATGGGCTAGAACGGGTGAATTTAACTCAGATGACAATTATATCTACTACTGTGGGCAAGAATGCCTAGAAGAAATGGAGTGGCCATCATAGTCGAAAAAAGAGTCTGAAATGAAGTACTTGGGTGCAATCTCAGAAATGACAGAATGATCTCTGTTTGTTTCCAAGGCAAACCATTCAGTATCACAGTAATCCAAGTCTATGCCTCAATCAGTAATGCTGAAGAAGCTGAAGTTGAATGGTTCTGTGAAGACCTACACGACCTTCTAGAACTAACACCCCCAAAAGATGTCCTTTTCATCATAGGGAACTGGAATGCAAAAGTAGGAAGTCAAGAGATACCTGGAATAATAGGCAAATTTGGTCTTGGAGTACAAAATGTTGTTGTTTAGTCACTAGTTGTGTCTGACTCTTTTGCAACCCCATGGACTGTAGCCCGCCAGGCTTCTCAGTCCATGGGATTTTCTAGCTTTGTAAAATAGTTAAAAATCAGGACCTGTGATGCTTCCAGCTTTGTTCTTTCCTCACAGGATTGCATTGGGTATTTAGAGTCTTTTGAGGTTGCATATCAATTTTAGAATGACTTTTTCTGTTTCAGTAAAAAAAAAAAAAAAATGCCCTTGCAATCTTGATAGGGATTATATTGCATCCATAGATGGTTTTGGTTGGTATGCACAGTTTAACATTTTAATTTTTCCAGTTCATGAACATAGGATACCTTTCTATTTATTTGTGTCTTCTTAAAAATCTTTCATCAATGTCATAATTTTCAGCATATAGGTCTTTTCACCTCATTGTTCAAATTTACTCCTAGTAATTTATTGTTTCTGATACTATTATAAATGAGATTGTTTTATTTATTTTTCATAGTATTAACTGGTACTGTATACAACTCTACTGATTTTTGTAGACTTTTTGTAGATTTTTGTAGACCTGCAACTTTCCCATATTTATTGATTAGCTATAACCTTTTTTGTTGTTTTATTGGAGTCTTTGGTATTTTCTATACAATGTCATCAGCACACAAAGTTATATTACTTCTTTCTTTCTGATTTGCATGACTTTCTTTCTTTCTTTTTTTTTTTTTTTACCTGCCTTATTACTCTGGCTAGGACTTTAGTACCATACTAAACAAGAGTGGTGAGAATGGACAGCCTATCTTGTTTCTGTTCTTAGAGGAAACACTTTCATCCTTATACTGTTAAGTATGATATTAACTGTGGGCTTCTCATATATTACTTTTATTATATTGAAGTACATAACTTCTATACCAACTTTTTTGAGAACTTTTGTTACAAATGGATATTGAATACTTTCAGATGTTTTTCTGCATCTATTGAGATTATCATGACTTTTGTCTTCCATTCTATTAAAATAGTATATCAAATTTATTTGCTTTTCTGTATGTTAAACCATCCTTGAATCCCAAGGATAAAATCAAGTTGCTCATGGTATGTGATTCTTTTAATATTTCTGTTTAACTCAATTTACTAACATACAGGTGACAGTTTTTGTGTTTATATTCATCAGGGTTATCAGTCTGTAGTTTTTTTGTAGTGCCTTTATATGGCTTTAGTGTCATGGTAATGCTCATTTTGTAAAAATTTGGGAGTGTTCACTCTTCTTCATTTTTTTTTTTTTGGAATAGTTTGAGAAGGATTGCGTTATTTGTCTTTAATGTTTGGTATAATTCATCAGTGAAACCATCTGGTTCTGGACTTTTTTTTCTTGGAAAGTTTTTTATTCAAATCATTACTGATTCATTGCCCTTATTTATTATTGAACTGTCTAGACTAGCTATGATAAAAAAAATCTACAAATAAAAAAGTTGGGAAGATGTGGAGAAAAGAGAATCCTCACACACTGTTTGTAGGAATGTAAATAAGTTCAGCCACTATGAAAATAGTATGGAGGTTTCTTCAAAAACTGAAAATAGAACTACTATATGATCCAGTATTTTCACTTGGATAAACATCTGGGAAAAACAAAAACTCTAATTCAAAAAGATACATGTACCCCAAGTTTAATAGCCTTAGTATTTATGACAGCTAAGACATGGAAGCAATCATGGCATATTACCCAGTCCTGAAAAAGAATAAAATACTGCCATTTGCAGCAATGTAAATGGACCTAGATAATGTTCAGTGAAATAAGTTGGAGAAAGACAAATACCGTATGACATCCATTTTATAATGGAACGTAAAAAAAAAATCAAATTAAAGTATATACAAAACAGAACAGACTCACAGATACTAAAAAAGAAATTGTGGTTACCAAAAGGGAAAGGGAAGGTAGGAGAGACAAATTAGATGTATGTGATTGACAAACAACTATATATAAAATAGATAAGTGACAAGGGTACACTGTAAAACACAGGGAATTTTACCCATTATCTTTTAATAACCTATAATGAAATATAATCTGTAAAAACACTGAATCATTATGCTATACACCAGAAACTAACATAACATTGTAAACCAACTATACTTCAATTATAAAAGAAAAGACTTATTCCTCATGAATCAGTCTTGCTCTCTGCATACTTCTAGGAATTTATCTGTTTCTTCTAGGTTATCCAATTTGTGGTTCATAGTGGTCCTTTAAGGCCCTTTATTTCTGTGGTGTCTTATAAAGTTTCCTTTTTCATTTCAGGTTTTATTTATTTGAATATTCTTTTTTTGTTTAAATATAGCTAAAGTTTTGTGAACTTTGTCTATCTTTTGAAATGACTTCTTCAAAGTTTCTTCCCAATTTTGTTAGGCCAGCTGTTTTTGGGTTTTTGAATACATGGTAAAGTGGCCAGTCCTCTAGTGATTAATTCACTGATTTACATTTTTTTGCTATAAAAGCAAATTTCTTGATCAGAAACTATGCTGAGTGGAATACTCTATTAATGGTTAAGGCTATCATCATGTCCATACATGATGATGCTGGCAAAAATTTTGTTTGTTGAAAAGTCAAATCTAACTTTACAGTAAAGTTCTATTCTGTAATGAGGAGTGATTTCTGCAAACTTTATGATAGACAGAGCCCAGTGCAGCTGATTGGCCACCACTGGCCAGGTAGTCTACTAGGGAATAATATCTTACTGGGGATTTAACGTTGGCCTGATATTGGTAAACTGGGTACTTACCTAATGTCATTGTTAGCTAATCATTGGTGAAAGGAATCCCATGTTTTGGGGCACAAAATAATATCCATTCTATTACCATGGTTCTTTTTCCTGGACCGGGTATGTTATCACTGCAGTAACTGGTGAGAAAGACTGACTGATATATGTAGAGTTCTCCACAATGAGCTTTCACATGGGATAGAATCTCCTCATTCTGTGTCTATTTCAGGAAATCTAATCACAAAATTTCCCCCTACAGAGGGGCCTCTACTTAAAAAGTTTCTACTTAAATTTTTTTCAACTTTATAAAAGTCAATCCCACAATCACAATGGTAAACAACTTATACACTTACGACCATTCTGTACCTATATAATCATTCTGTTTTTTCACTTTCAGTACAGTATTCAGTGGATTACCTGAAGTATTCAACATTTGTTATAAAATTGGCTTTATCTCACCCGTAGGCTAATGTAAGTTTTCTGAACACATTTGATGCTTTCAAATTGTGGTGCTGGAGAAGACTCTTGAGAGTCCCTTGGACTGCAAGAAGATCAAACCAGTAAATCCTAAATGAAATCAACCCTGAATATTCATTGGAAGGACTGATGCTGAAGTTGAAGCTCCATTATTTTTGCCACCTGATGTGAAGAGCTGACTCACTGGAAAAGGCCCCGGTGCTGGGAAAGACTGAAGGCAAAAGGAGAAAAGGGTGGTAGAGGAGGAGATGGTTAGATAGCATCACTGACTATAAGAACATGAATTTGAGCAAACTCAGGGAGATAGTGAAGGACAGGGAAGTCAGGTGTGCTGCAGTCCATGGTGTCACAAAGGGTCAGATACGACTTAGCAACTGAACAACAACAAGAGGCTAAATTACAATATTCAGTTGGGGCTTCCTTGGTGGCTCAGATGATAAAGAATCTGCCTGCAATGCAGGAGACCTGGGTTCTATCCCTGGGTTGGGAAGATCCTCTGGCAAAGGGAATGCCTACCCATTCCAGTATTCTTGCTCAGAAAATTCCATGGACAGAGGAGCCTGGAGGGCTACAGTCCATGGGGTTGCACAGAGTTGGACACAACTAAAGCGACTTAGCATGCATGCATAATGGAACAGCAGCTATGTATTGCAAGGAAATGTACCACTATGTGAATAAAATAGTTGCAACCTGAATTCAGACTCAAGTATTGCTTTATGCAAAGGTTAAATTGGCAAATGATAAAATATATCATTGCCTAAATTCAAAGTTAAAAGCAATAGTGAAAGATATGAATATGATCAAACAATGGTCACAGATGTGCATCCTATCCATTGTTCATTGATGTGGGCAGTTACGGAAGTACTGTTTTTCCATATTGAAAACTGCTTATGACTACAAATTCGAGCACAAGTGAAAAATACAAACATTTCATCGAGTCTATTCTATTCTAGCAAAATCATTTTCATTATTTCAAGTAGCTTAAAGCTTCAACCTATGATTACCTGATAATACAAAATATCATGATTTTTAAAGTTAAAGATACTCAAATTTTATTAGAACGCTACCTTACCCTGTCATTTAAAGTGAGCGTGAACACACTTAAGCTACATCACATGGTAAATGTGTAATGACAGGTTGATTCTAGAAGGAGAAGTAGCAAAGTTCATATAATCTCCTCAAATCCCATTATCCACAGTCATCCTTAGGCATTTAGGTATACCATGACAGAAAATACCATGTCATGGTTTCCAAGACCACAAAATGACAACGGTCTATGCATTTTAAGGCACAGGGGGGCCAGGGACTATTTGGGAGCCTATGTGTTGGGGTTTAAGATATTTGGGGACTAATCAAGGAAAATATACAATCATGAGGTGACCATAACACACATACTTTAGTTGGGCAACACTTCGACAAGGTTGCATGTGGGGAAAGTCCTTCACAGCATGAGAGTGTCCAGAGGCTATGGTGGGACCACCATCCAGAAGTAGAAGAGAATAAGAGGACTTCCAGGGGGAGGGGGATCAGAGAGGGAGCTTACATGTCTAAGTGGTACTCTGGTGATACTGCTCAGCAGTGCAACTGGGAGTGCCTAGGTAACAGCAGAAGAGCTTAGGGACTTAATAGCCCAGGAGTTTGTCTATCTATTGCTAGCAGATACTGGGTTCAATTGTTTGTAGAGTATGCAAAACCAGTAAGCTTTAAATGGCTAAATAAATGCTTTATTTGGTCTAAAACAATTGCATGTACAAAAATTTGAGTTTGGTGTCGATGGGCTTTTAAGCTAATAAATGCCAGCCTGCTGTGAAGAAATTAACAACCTAGGGGTCAATATACAGAAGCCATCTTTGCCTCATTTACATAACACTATGGAACAATAATACTTCTTGGTTAAGAAAATAGCCTTTTTTTTTAGCAAGTGCTAACTTCTGGAGTTCAGTGTCCTGTTTCAGTGTGATCCTTAATAATCCTGCTAAGTCACTTTAGTCGTGTCCGACTCTGTGTGACACCATAGACAGCAGCCCGCCAGGCTCCCCAGTCCCTGGGATTCTCCAGGCAAGAATACTGGAGTGGGCTGCCATTTCCTTCTCCAATGAATGAAAGTGAAAAGTGAAAGGGAAGTCGCTCAGTAGTGTCTGACTCTTCGCGACCCCATGGACTGCAGCCTACCAGGCTCCTCCGTCCATGGGATTTTCCAGGCAAGAGTACTGGAGTGGGGTGCCATTGCCTTCTCTGGCCTGCCAAACCAGCTCTTTGAAGAGACTAAATGAAAGCCTGGAGACAACTAGAGTTGACATTCTAGTGCTTGCTTGCCTTAGAGTTTGACCCTTTTTCAACACAATTCTTTTTTCCTTTGTTAATATACTATTAATTAATTACTAAGAATTGTTAATATACTATTGATTGCATTGAAAATTCCATCCTAATGTTTCAACAGAAGAAAAGAAACTATTTCAGCATCTTAATACAATAAAAGAATGCATTAAGACCAAAATTCAAATATTATTTGAATGAATAAAAGAACAGGAATTTGCTACTATTACTTAAGCTGACCTTTTCCACCATTCAGCTTTTGAGAATGATGTGTAGTAAAGTTGCAAATTTACTTACATTACTACTCAGATATGCAAAGAAACTATAGATATTTCTTTGTAACTGGTCTATCTTTCTTTAACTTCTCCCTTCCTACTTCTAGAAGAGGAAAAAATAAACTTTCTACATGATATCTTAGCCTTTTCCAGTTTGGACAGAATTTTAAAATTTTAAATTATCTCTATTGGGTAACAACTTTGTGAGTTTAAAGTCTAGGTCCTTTAAACTAGGACTTTAAAGGACCTATTTAAATAGATTTATATTTATATATAAATATATATGGCCCTTCAAATTCAGTTTGCATGTTCACCAGAGCTTCCAATACTTGTGCTTTTGGCGAGGAGAATGACTAATCTTATGTTTTGTCCCGTCATCTTCCTTCTTGAGTTGACATTGCCCAGCCCTCTTCGCTGGGTCTTCATAACAAAGAAGTACTAACAGAAACAGTCTACCAGTTGGGGAATATCCAAAAATGTTGTTCCTCTTCCATACTCTCAAAAATTTAGCATTTGGCAGGGCAGTGAAAAGAGTTCTTTCTGGTTTCATTTTCAGTCTAAAACTTCAGAAATGCCAGTTAAGACTACTAAAGACTTACTGCCATCCTTGACAATCTGTAATT
Organism: Bubalus kerabau; assembly: GCF_029407905.1. Taxonomy (NCBI): domain Eukaryota; kingdom Metazoa; phylum Chordata; class Mammalia; order Artiodactyla; family Bovidae; genus Bubalus; species Bubalus kerabau. Next base: position 61,664,246 of record NC_073637.1, read on the forward strand.
GTTAAGTTTGGTTTTCTGATTTATAAGACGTAGTGAGTAAGAAGAGAAACAGTCTCTGTAGAACATATTTCAAATGGGTCTGATCCAGAGGGGTTTGGAACTCAGTGGTCTCAAGCCGACACAGTGTTAATTTTTTTTTTTTTTTGACAACAAATATCAGATCTGTCTTGGTTTCTTGGATTGGATGGTGGGCTCAGTGAAGCTTGAATATTGAATTCCAGCTTAACTTTGGTTAAGTGCTGATTAAATTGGAGTTTCTTAAAGAAAGGTAGTAGCAGTACCTAGGTGAGGTATATGGTGACATGACTGCATGGCCAGAAAAAGGAGGCAAACAAACAGTAACACTGATGAGGGTAAATTCCAACCTGTTTAAAATACTCCATTAGCAGCAGAGTTATGAGACAATGCCTGCAGAATAGAGAGAACTAATGGAGACAACAGCTCCTGCCTTTCACCCACTGTCCTAAAGATGTACCATCTAGATCTCTCAGACTGAGAGTTGAGAACTTTGAGTTTAATGGTGATTTTAAAATTAAAATAAAAAATAAAAAGGGTATTAGAAGGTAATTCCAACCAGAGGTACCATTTTCTTTCTCTATAAATAAGAGTGATGTTTAGGATGAACAGTATAAAATATAAAATCAAAAATATTCACTAGGAAAAGGTGGTCTAGAAAAGTTCCACTGTCTAAATTCAAGGCTTTCTGAGAAGACACTAAAGAATTTCAAATAAATGGGATAATTTCAAAGTCCTAGAATTTAGAGAATCCCCAAGAAATCAGGGAAAAAATCAGTCTGTATATAGATATACACACACAAACACACACAAAATTGTTTTTCTATAAACCAAATTCATATTTCTGGGATTAATTCTAAGGGCATGAGAGGTTTTGGGATCAGACTTCCAAAGAGTAGAAATTATCAAATACCTATGCTAATAAGAACACATTAAGAAATGCCTTCATATGTCTAAAGATGAGAGTTGATTTTTGTTAAGAGTGCAAATATCAGGTCAGAGTACCCATAACAATTAAAGATAAATACTGAAAGGATTTCTACTTTCATCATTTCATCCCACAGTGATAGAATACTGAATACTTTTTAGAGAATACATGGTTGCTATAAGCAGTTTATATTTACAAAGGATATTCCCAGATTTCTAAGACATTCAATGGCCAATGTTAGGAGTTGGGCACTGCAAGAAAAGTGGAGGAAGTTCAGAGGATAATCATAATTCAGTGTCCCACCAACCCCATCCTCTTTAGCTTCTTGAGATGTGTAGGAAGATATGGGGGAAGACCTTTAATCTGTTGCTGCTTTGGTGGATTATGTAACTCCTGCCAATCATTGGCTGATTCTACTTTCCATTATCTATAGGACTGCCATCTCTGGCTGCCTAGGGGCAGTAGTCTGTCTAAACAAGGAGAGAGAGCACAGAGCAATATCTGGTGCTAGCTATATTCTGTCTAGGGGTGACATCTAATAGTCTACCCACAAAATATACCTCTCAGCCCTAAAATAGGTTAGCACTAATAAGTTTGGGGACTATGTATATACAGTGTTTTTAGAAGTGTGTATTGACAACAATCAATTTACTATGTCCTCAGCACAGAAAACATAGGACAAGCTTGGGTGGCCATGTGAGTCCATGGGGTCCCAAAGAGTCAGACATGACTGAGCAACTGTCACTGATAAAATGCAGCCACAACGATGTACTTCTCTTCAAGGCCCCTTCCCAAAGTAATTGATATTATATCCAGGGAGCTATTCATAGTCGTTTGGGAAATCTCAAGGGGATAGTGTCTACTTGAATGGAGGGATGGATGAGAGCTTTGAGAAGTCTCCTAAGTTGAGCTTATTATAGCTGTCAATTGTGTCCCTGTATGCAACTTCTCACTGTTTCAGTCAGGAGTAGAAATGGAGAGAGAGGTACAATGCCCTGACTATTGGTTGAAGGAAATCTTAAAAAGAAAGAAACAAGAGCTCTGGCCTGAAATTTTTAGGATTTTATCCAAGGGCATCCACATGTTGGTATGAAAATAGAATAATGCAAATCATGAATTGGGATAATTTGTTGAACTATAGGTTACCGTGTTCTGAAAAAGGTCAGTAGAAACAATTAGGGTTGCCCCCATGAGAGTATTGCAAGATGATGATATTGGCTATATTGGCAGGGAAAGGAGTTTAGAAGAAATCCAAGAAACGACTTTTTTTTCCCCTCCAGAATGCAGAGGACATAAATACCAAAATGTAAGACTCTTCAGTGGGTTATGAACACATTATGACATAGAGGTTCTGTACATTATAAGTGCCATCAATAAGGTGAAAGGATCCATTAGATTAAAACATGCAGCACCCTATTAGGTATACTATTAGAAAGATCCTGGGAGGCAGATCAATGCCTAGCCAGTAGTTATCAAATTTTAATGGGCATTAGAATCATCAACCTGAGGGATTATTAAAACATATTTCTGGGCACCACCCTTAGAGGTTCTGTTTCAGTAGTCAGGGAGGGATCTTGAGAACTTGTGTATTTTACAAGTTCACAGGTGATGCAGCTCCTGACTCTCCATGAACCACAACTTGATAACCCCTAGTCTGGATTCTTGCACCACTAGTTAGCTGAATGGCCTCAAATAAGTTATAAATTTTCTGTACTTCATTTCCCATGCTATTTTTTAAGAAGAAATCAATAAAATCTATTCAATCTCACAAGTTTTATGTATTATACAACTATATTCATATTAAAGATTTTCTTGGTAAGAGCATAGGAAATAACCACTGATGAGCTCTCAGCAAGTTCCTAGCACAGATTTCATCCTCATAGCCATTGCCAAGTACTTTTTTGTAATGTGTGTAGAGAAAATGTAACATAAACAATGTTCAAACTCAGCCTCAGTTCAGTTCAGTTCAGTGGCTTAGTTGTGTCTGACTCTTTGTGACCCCATGGACTGCAGCACACCAGACTTCCCTGTCCATCACCAACTCCCAGAGCTTGCTCGAACTCATGTCCGACTCAGCCAATACTTCTTAAAGCACATGTGGCTCAGATGGTAAAAAATCTGTCTGCAAAGGAGGAGACCTGGGTTTGCTCCCTGGCTCAGGAAGATCCCCTGGAGAAGGAAATGGCAGCCCACTCCAGTACTCTTGCCTGGAGAATCCCATGGACAGAGGAGCCTGGCAGGCTACAGTCCATGGGGTCACAGAGTTGGACATGACTGAGGGACTAACAATTCACTTTTCCTTACACTGTGCTACTTTATTTCCTGGATTTAGAATACTATACTTTGAATTGCATATTTGTGTTTTTATCAGCTTTCTTGAAATGAGTACTTTAGAAGTCATTTCTACCACTGATTCTTTCTTTTATTAGAAAGAAGTGTTTATATTTACAAAAAAAGTAACTTGAGTACTTACTCAGGTTCTACGAGATGGAGTAGCCTCATTCTTCCCACATGGTCACTCTTTCATGTGAAAGCCCTGGAGATAAGACAACAAACAGGAATGAGTTTCTGAAAGGAGGAAGAGAAGACAGGCTGCTTAATGACCCTGAGTTCAAAGTTGAGGAGTGGCAGGATGAGGAGTTTCCAGGGTTTCCGTATTGCCTCCCATGTATCTTGGACAAGGTATTGCAGTATTCCCCAATCTTAACCTCCAACAATTCCAGACGAGAAATGCTTCCAGAACAGAGGCCAACACCAAGATTATTCAGATGTTGAAATTATCTAAGGATTTTTTAAAAAGCTATAATAAAAATGTTTCAATAAGTAATTATAAAATATCTAAATAAATAGATAAAAAATAGAGATAAAAAAATAGAGAATCTGAGTCAATAAATTCAATTTGTAAAAAAGAACCAAATGGAAATTATAGAACAGAAAAACATAATAACAGGAAACAAACAATGGCCTACTGTTTAATTCAATAGTAGAATGGAGATGACACAGGATAGAATGATTGAAATTGAGAATAGAACAATAAATTCACCCAATCTGAAAAACAGAAAGTACACTGAAAATGAATCGAGTTTCAGGAACCTGCAGTAAAAAAGCAAAAGAGTTAACATTTGATAATTTTAATCCCAGAAGGAAGCAATAGAGTGGGGTTGGAAAATATTCAAAGAAGTAATGGCTGAAAGTTTCCCCAATTTGGTGGAAGCTACAATTTACAAATAGCTAAGCAAACCCCAAATATGATAAACACAAAATATCCATGCCAATGCTCATCGTAATTAAATTTAGGAATGCTAAAGACAAAGAAAATTATGAAATTATCCAATGAGAAACAATGTAGTAATTATAGGACAACACTGATTATCTGAAACCATGGAAGTGGCACAATATTTCAGTGAAATACTGAAGGAAAAGAACTGCCAACTCTAAATTCCGTGTGTGGCAAAAAAATGTTCCTCAGAAATTAAAGAGCAATAAAGTTAAGGAAAACCCTATAATCTGTTTTATTTTAAACTGTCCATAAGGGATGGCTAAAGGAAGTTCTTTAAGCAAAATTGGAATTATAACAAAAGGTCTAGAACTTCAAAAAAGAAAGGAGAACATCAGAATAAATAAAAATAGAGGTAGACTATCCAACTTTTGTTCTTTTCCATTATGGTTTATTACAGAATATTGAATATAGCTCCCTGTTCTATAGAGTAGGACCTTGTTGTTTATCCATCCTATATATACTGGTTTGCGTCTGCTAACCCCAAACTCCCAGTCCAACTCTCCCCTTTCCCTCCTCCCTCTTTGCAACCACAAGTCTGCTCTCTGTATCTGTGAGTCTTTGGTATGGTAATCTCTAGGTCTAGCCATGCAAATAGTATTATTTCAGTCTTTTTATGGCTGAGTAATAGTCCATTATATAATGGAATATTATCTATTATCTATCTATCTATATATATATATAATACCTTTTTTATTCATTCATTTCTCAATGGACATTTAGGTCATTTCCATGTCTTGGCTACTGTAAATAGTACTGCTATGAACATAGGTGTACATGTATCATTTTGAATTGCAGTTTTGTCTGGATATGTGCCAAGGAGTGGGATTACTGGATCATATGGCAACTTTATTTTTATTTTTTTGAGGAACCTCCATACTGTTCTCCATAGTGGCTAACCAATTTATAGTGTAGGAGGGCTCCCTTTTCTCCACACCCTCTTCAGCATTTGTTACATGTAGACTTTTTTAATGATGGCCATTATGCCCAGTGTGAAGTGGTATCTCACTGTAATTTTGATTTGTATTTCTCTAATACTGAGGCTTTCCAGGTGGTGCTAGTGGTAAAGAACCTGCCTGCCAATGCAGGAGACATAAGAGACTGGTGTTCAATCCCTGTTTCAGGAAGATCCGCTGGAGAAGGAAATGGTAACTAAATTCAGTATTCTTACCTGGGAAATCCCATGGACAGAGGTGCCTGGCAGGCTACCGTCCAAAGGGTTGCAAAGAGTTGGACACGAATGGAGTAACTTAGCACACAAGCACGATACTGACAGTGATGTTAAGCATCTTTTCAGGTGCCTGTGGCCATCAGTATGTCTACTTTGGAGAAATGTCTATTTAGGTCTTTAGCTCATTTTTTTAATTGGGTTGTTTGGGTTTTTGTTTGTTTTTTTGTATATTTTGAAAATTAAGCCCTTATATATTTTGAGAAGTAAGCCCTTGTCTGTCCAACTTTTTCTAAGTTTCTTAAATAATACCTGATGTTTGAAACAAAAATTTTCACATCTGATGTGGTGCTCAATGTATATAGAAGAAATACTTAAAAACTGAGGAGAATAAAAAACCTAAATAAAAATAAGGTAGTCCACTTAACGTGATAAGACATCAATTCCAGTAGACTGGGACATACCTATATTGCAACATCTAGAACAGCCACTGACAAAATCATATAAAGTGATATATTCAAAAGCGTTACAAGTAAATTGAGTTAGAATCTTAAAAATATGCTCAAATTATCGATTATAAGGTAAGAAAGAAGAAAGAGTAAACAGAAAATGAGTAACAAACTACCTGCTGCTGCCCTTAAGTCGCCTCAGTCGTGTCCGACTCTGTGCGACCCCATAGACGGCAGCCCACCAGGCTCTGGCATCCATGGGATTTTCCAGGCAAGAGTACTAGAGTGGGTTGCCATTGCCTTCTCCGAACAAACTAGCAGTTATATCAGTAATTGTCTTATATCAATATACTATATTAATAATTATCTTATATATATGGGCTAAGTATGCAAATTAAAAAAAACTCAGAGATTTTCACAGTGGATTAAAAAACAACCCATGATACAGCAACATGCGGCCTACAAGAAACTCACTTAAAATATAATTATACAAGCAGGTTAAAATAGAGAATTGAAATAAATATAGCATGCAAAATGGAATTTAAGAAAAAAGCAGGAATGGTTATATCAGTTAAAGTAGTTCAATGCACCAAGAGGACATAATGTGCACGGTTCAAACAAAGAGTCTCAAGACATATGAAGTGAAAACTGATAGAACTGAAAGAAGAAAAAGACAAATCCACGCTTCTAACTGGAGACTGCAATACTCCACCAGGAAACTGATAGAAAATCTCACAATAACCGTACCTAATTCATATGTGTATATAAAACACTCTGGTTCTAACAGAAGAATACACAATTAAAACACACACACACACACACAGGAACATTCACTAAGATAAACCAAATCATGAGCCATAAGACAATCCTCAACAAATTTAACAAAATTAAAATCATACAGAATATGATCTTTGACCATATAGATCATACTGCTGCTGCTGCTGCTGCTAAGTCACTTCAGTCGTGGCCGACTCTGTGCGACCCTATAGACAGCAGTGCACCAGGCTCCCCCGTCCCTGGGATTCTCCAGGCAAGAACACTGGAGTGGGTTGCCATTTCCTTCTCCAATGCATGAAAGTGAAAAGTGAAAGTGAAGTCGCTCAGTCATGTCCAACTCTTCGCGACCCCATGGACTGCAGCCTACCAGGCTCCTTTGTCCATGGGATTTTCCAGGCAAGAGTACTGGAGTGGGGTGCCATTGCCTTCTCCGATAGATCAAACTAGAAAGCAGTATAAAAAATACAACAAAAAACCTTTAAATATTAAGCAATTTAACCACAGACCTCTAAATAATTTATGGTTCAAAAAGGAAGTCTCAAAGGAAATGAAAAAAAAAAAAAAAAAAGACACCAAACCAAACAAAAACAAGTAAATACAGAGAACAGAGTAATAGTTACCAGAGGGAAAGGGATAGGAGTGCCATAGAGGAGGAAAAATGGGTACAAAATGAGTACAAAATGTCAATTGTACAGTGATGGCTGGGGCTTCTCTGGTGGTTCAGCAGTGGAAAAAAAAAATCACCTGCCTGGCAGGAGACAAGGGTTTGATCCCTAGGTTAGGAAGATCACCTGAAGCAGGGCATGGCGACCCCTTCAGTATTCCTGCTTGGAGAATCCGATGGATAGAGGAGCCTGGTGAGCTACAGTCCATAGAGTCACAAAGAGCGGACATGACTGAAGCTGCTGAGCACATGGCGATGTATGGAAACTAAAATTTTAATGGTGAGCAGGCTGTCTTGTATACAGAAGTAGAAATATCAAGTTTTACAGGTGAAACCTACATGATATTATAAACTAGTATTACTTCAATAAAAAATATATATATTTTAAAAATGATAAGAACAAACATCAGTAGAATTGAAATTAAAACAGTAGAGAAAATCAAGGGACTTTCCTGAGGACCCAGAGGTTAAGACTCCATGCTTCCACTGCAAGGGACGGCATGGCATTGATCCCTGGTCAGGAACTAAGATCCCACATGCCACAGGGCTGGAAACTTCTTTAAAAACTCCTTTAAAAAAATCAATAAAATGGATAAACCTTTAGAAAGACTGCTACTGCTGCTAAGTCGCATCAGTCGTGTCCGACTCTGTGCGACCCCATAGACGGCAGCCCACCAGACTTCCCCGTCCCTGGGATTCTCCAGGCAAGAACACTGGAGTGGGTTGCCATTTCCTTCTCCAATGCATGAAAGTGAAAAGTGAAAGTGAAGTCGCTCAGTCGTGTCCAACTCTTTGCCACCCCATGGACTGCAGCCTACTAGGCTCATCCGTCCATGGAATTTTCCAGACAAGAGTACAGGAGTGGGGTGCCACTGCCTTCTTCCTTAGGAAGACTAACAAAGATAAAAAAAAGTGAAGACACAAATTACCAATATCAGGAAAAAAATAGGAGCTATGAGTACACATCCTGAAGCCATTAGAAAAACAGTGGAATACTACAAACTACTTCGTAAGTTTGACAATTTGGAAGAAAAGAACCAATTTCATGAAAACTACTAACTACCAAAATTCTACTAAGATGAAATAGATAACTTGAACAGACCTATAACTATTAAAGAAGTAATATTTATAATCTAAAACCTCCTGAAAGGAAATCCCCAGGCCTGGGTGGTTTCACTGGTGATTTTTACTGAATATTTAAAAAAGAATTAACACCAACTTTATATAATCTTTTCCAGAAAATGGAAGAGAGAGAGAACACTTTTTGATTCATTTTATGAGGTTAGTAATATCATGACATCAAAAATAGACAAAGACAGTATCACACACACACAGATACAAACCCTACAGTCCAATTTCTCTCATAAATTTAGACAGAAAAATCTTCAGTGAGATATTAGCAAATCATATCTGGCAATGTATAAAAAGAATTATTCATCATAACTTAGTGGGATTTATTCCAAATATGTAAGGCTAATTCAACATTTGCAAATCAATCATATGATCATATCAATTGGCACAGAAACAGCTTTTGGCAAAAACTCAACATCTATTAATGAGGAAAATCTCTCAGCAAGCTAAGAATAGAAAGGAACTTTCACATGATAAAAAGCATCTACATAAAACATAGCTAACATAGCTAGTAGTGGAAAACTGAGTGCTTTATCTCTAAGATCTTGAATAATACAAGGCTGTCCACTGTCACCCCTCTTATTCAATAAACTACTAGAAGTTCTAGTGACTGCGATAAGGCAAGAAAGAGGGGAAAAAAGGACATACAAATTGGAAAGGAAGGAATAACATGATCTCTATTTGAGGATGACGTGATTGCAAATAGAGGTCAGTTAGAAAATCCCAAAGAAATGAGGAAACAACAAAAATAGAATAAGTGAGTTCAGCAAGGTTGCAAGAGGCAAGAACAACAGACAAAAATCAATCACATTTCTACATACTAAAAATGTACTTGTGGAAGCCAAAATTAAAAGCACAGTGTCATTTATAGAAATTTCCCCAAAATGAAATACTTAGAGATAAAATTAACAGAATATATATAAAATCTGTATGCTAAGAATTATAAAAGTTCTGAAAAAAACCCCCAAAAGATCTAAATAGTGGATACATAGGCTGTGTTCATGGATTGGAAGACTCAAATAGTAAAGATGTGAATTTCCCCAAATGTACATGCAATTCCTGTTAAAAACCCACTCAAAATGTGTAGATATAGATTAGCTTGTTCTAACACTTATATAGAGAAGCACAACCCCAGAATGACTAAAATAATCTTGGAAAAAAGGGAAGATTCATTTTATTCAGTGTTAAGGTAACAGTAATAAGACAATGTGGTGTTGAGAAAGGCATAGACATATAGATTTATGAAGTGGAACAGCACACCAAACCCAAAATACATGCACACAACATACCCAAATGAATTTTGACAAAGAGGCAAAAGAATAAATTCAATGGAAGAAAGGTAGCCTTTATAACAAATAGTACTGAAATAATTATGTGTGCATAGAGGGGAAAAACAAAACAAAACAGCCTTGACTTAAGCTTCATACCTTGTAAAAGTTAATTCAAAATGGATCATGGACATGTTGTAAAACCATACAACTCTTAGAAAACAAATAGAAAAATTGGGGGATCTAGGGGCTACACAATTGAATCTTTATAGACTTGATGTCTAAAGCAGTCTCTCTAAATGGAAGACTTAATAAACTGAATCTTTTAAAAATTTAAAATGTTGCTTTGTAAAAATCCTGCTTAAGAGGATGAGAAGACTTGGAGGAAATATTTGCAAATTGCATATGCAACAAAAATCTTATAGCTAAAATACATAAAAAATTCTAAAAACTAAATATTAAAAAACAAAATAATTGGAAAGTTGGCAAACTACACAAACAGACATTCAACTGGACACAAAGAAGCACAAGAAAAGATATTCAATATCCTTAGCTGTTAGGTAAATGTAAATTAAAATCACAATGAGCTATTTCTACACACATATGACTAAATTAAATATAACACCACCACTAAATAAATGCCAGCAATGACATGAAAAAAACTATATCAAACACCTATTGCTGGTGGAAATAGAAAACAGTGCCAGAAGAACTACTATGAAGGAAACAGTTTAAATACTCAAGATTCTTATACTCTATAGTTTTGCCATTTAATATTTCAGTTTTAATATGAATAGAAACTGCCTCCTCTTCATCACATAACCTCATCAACTCACATTTTTGGAGCATCAGCTAAAGCCCTTCAAATAAAGTCATACCACAACCTAAAAATAATATGTATCCTAAAAATAATGTGCATTTATTTCCTCAACCATCTCTGTAGGAGAGGAAAGCCTCCCCCTTCCTTGAGAGAATCTAGCAATGCTAGATTCTACTCTTTCCTGTCCTCTTAGAAGCCCTGCTCTATCAATTACCCTCTGTCTCTGGTATTTTTAATTTCTCCCTCTCTAATAGGTTTTCCCCTACAACCTGTGCATTTGCTCAAACCTCTCCCTAAATTCTGTACCCTCTGCCAGTTACTTTCTTCTTTTCTTTTCTGTCAAGCCCAGCAAGAGAATGGTTTACTTTCACTGTCGCACTTTTCTCATTTTAAATTAACTCCTTAACTCACCACAGTCTGTTTTCTGCCTCCCAACACTTTACTGAAACTGTTGCCACCAAGGTCACCTATAATCTCTGAGTTGCTAAATCCAACTCTCCGTTCTTATCTTATTTAACATTTAACACTTACTTAACAGCAGAATGTGACCCATGACCATGGTCTCTTTTCCCTTGGCATTTTTGATCCCTATCCCTCCTGGTTTTTCTCTGCCCTCTTTGGCCCATTCTTTCTTTGTCTCCATCAAAGTTATCTTTTTCTCTTTTTTTCCCTTAAATATTGGTATTTCCCAGAATTATAATACACATTTTTGCTCCCCATATTTTATATTACATTTGCTTCTCACCTTTGCTGATGGTTTGCAGATCTCTCTCTCTAGATAGATATCTCTTGGACTATAAATCCATATGCCATTTGATGTTACTTAAGCATCTCAAACTCAAAATCTCCAAAGTGAATTTATCAGTCTACAAACTGTTCTTCTTCTTATGTTCCTCGTTTTACTATTCACACCACTATTCTTTCCAAACAACTTAGAAGCAATACAAGACATTTTTCTCTCTTACCACCAAATCCTGTTGATACAAGTCCCTTAATATATTTTGGACTTTTATCTCTTCATCTCTAATATTACTCTCTTAATTTAAACCATTTCTTTCTTACAGTTTAGCTCTTTCTTCCTTAGGTTAGTCTTACCATTTTCTAATGCTGATACTTCACAGTGTTTCTAGTATTACTTTTCTATAATGAAACTTTAACCAAGTCACTTTCCTGTTTTAAATCCTTAAATCATCATGTTCATTATAAAAGCCAAGCTACTTATTAAGTAAGTATACCAGGACCTCCATAATCCTCTTCTGCTTATTCTTGTACTACTTAGGAACAATTTTCACTATAAGTAACAGGAAGTCTGAATTCATAAGACTATAATATGCACATATGTTTTATTCATATAAGAAATCTGATGGTAAGCAGTGGTGAAGCCACTCAGATATGTCATCTAATATTTATGATCTTTTTGTTTCTCATCATCTATGGTATGTTGTTTTATGGTCCCATGGTCACAAAAAGAATAGTTTCAGTTGTCACATTTGTATTAAAGGGTGAAAGAAAAGGGAGAGAGTGGTGCTAGCTACACCTGATCATCTTATTAGGAAGAAGAAATGCAGTCCTTGAAGTCCTTAGAATATTTTCACTTGCTTTTCCTTGGCTTTAAAGGAAATCACATGACGCTTGCTACCACAGTTTCATCACTTGGAAACCCAACTCAAAAATCCATTCTCTATTTTCTGTATAATTAAGGTTAAAATTCCATGTTCAACACCATGGTTGTCAGTCTGTAGATTCTTCCAGTATAGCATTTCATCGACTGAAGGTTTCAGTTCCTTACCCTCAGAATCTCATAATCTTCAAAATGCTGTTATAATCTTGGTCTTCATCTTGTCCCAGCTAGGAGTGCTGGAGAAGACTCTTGAGAGTCCCTTGGCAAGCAAGGAGATCAAACCAGTAAATCCTAAGGGAAATCAACCCTAAATATCCGTTGGAAGGACTGATGCTGAAGCTGAAGCTCCAATACTTTGGCCACCTGATGTGAAGAGCTGACTCATTAAAAAAGACCCTGTTGCTGGAAAAGATTGCAAGTAAAAGGAGAAAGGAACAACAGAGGATGAGATAATTGGATGGTATCACCAACTCGATGGGCATGAATTTGAGCAAAGTCTGGGAGATCGTGAAGGACAGGGAAGCCTGGTGTGCTGCAGTCCATGGGGTCACAAAGAGTTGGACATGACTTAGCTACTGAACAACAATATGAATCTTAATTTATTTATGAGACTGTAGCTCTCAAACAGCAGGCACCATAGCTTAAACAATCTGAAAGGACAGAAGAAAAGTAATAATTCTGATTTTTCTTTCCGACTAGAATTTTTCTTTTAAACTAGAACTTCTTCACATTGTTTGTTCCCAACAAGACAGTTTATCGTCTTCCAGCCCCCGTTTCAATGTCACCTCTTCTGTGAAGCATTCCTTGACAACTCCCCTCCCCAAATGACTCCCTCCAGTTTTCCACAACACTGGGTTCCTATTTCTCTTTTAGAAACTGTAGTCCAGGGTCAAATTCCTGAGTCAGTTTACCCACCCATTCATATATCAAATAATTACTGATCACCTGGCACATGTCAGGCACTGTGCTCATAGGTGCTGGGCACATGGCAGTGGATAATATAATTCTTTGCCTCATGAAGTTTAACTCACATCAGAATGATGAAAAGAGATAATATGTACTTGAGTGTTTCACCATGTATCAAGCACCCTGATAAGCCCTTTACATCCATCTCTTGCTTAATCCTCACAATATTCCATGAGAACACTATTACTGTTCCTATTTTGCAAAGGGGGAAACTTCCCACTAGAATGTAAATTCCATGAGGGCAGAAAACTTGCCTGGCACATTCGCAGTTATCCCAGTGCCTGGCCCATGACAGCACTCTGTAAATGCTAGCAGATGTTGTAAGGTTAAGTACACACCTCGTGAGGCAGAGCAAGGATCTACTTAGGCCCACACTGGGCTCTATGCTGCACCTAGAGTTCCCTATTTAATCTCCAAGGACTTGGCAGTATCAAGAACTGAGCAGGACCTAGTCACAGTCTGGTGAATGAAATGATGGATGGCATATGGATAGGTGCAAGCACCATTTTCTAGGTTGAAGTCAGGAATCTTCCTCACCTGGATCCAATCGTTTTTTCAAGCATTACTTTCTTCCCCACCCTACCCCAAAGAGAGGGCAGGAGGCCATCTTTACTGGAGACAGAGAGACCGGACATCCGGTCAGCAACATTTCAAGGCTCTTCACTTCTGGTTGTTACTCCTTTCTACGGTGTCACTCTTTTCCTCTCTCTTTCTACTCAGGTGTCCCCTTCTGGTTATTCTTCCTCAGAGGTCCCTCTCTGCCCCCAGGGCACTTGGGGCGCGCGTGTGTGCACACACACTCACACTGACCGGACAGGCTAAGGGGTGGAGCATGGGACCATCTGCAGTGGGAGCCTCATTCCACAGAATGACCCACCCTCCCTGCCCAGCTGACTCAGCGGCTCACCTCCTCTGATTTCTCTATAACTAATCCCATCTTTTTTCTTAAGGCCCACCTCTCTACTGATTAAAGGGGAAGAAAATTAACTAAAAATCTAATAGGTAATTTAAACAGCCCTTTCAAATAATACTCAACACTTCATTTGGCTAAGAATACCCAGTCTCCCAGGGAAAAACCTCTACGCCCGCTTCTCACTCTAAGATGATGTCTTGGTTGGTGGGGTAACTTGCATTGCTGTTAACACGTATAACCTGCCTCTTGGTACTTGTTTGGGCTCAACAGCCCTGCTGGCTGACTTGGACTCAACCAGTTCTTGTTGATACAATAGACCTGTCTAGAATTTGAGATCACATTGGTTCCAGCTCTTCAATATGGGGATAAAGATACCTTATTCTTACTCCCATGAGCCTCTCAGGGAAACTTCACAACCAGACTCATGGCTAATTTTGGAAACAAGGATGGCTCAGAAAGGCAGCATTTCAGAGTCTTTCTTTGACCATGCTGACCAACTCTCAAGAAGTGGAAGTATGAATGTACGGGATTTCTTTCTACCTTAAACAGGACTTTCACTTTAGTATAGCCCAGAGAAGAAAACATCAATGCACTTTATTTATGATCCTTCGCATTCCTATTTCTTTTTTCTTCCAGCTTCCTTCTAATCTCCAAAGTTGGAAAAGACAGGCTTTTCTTTCCTTATCCTTCTTCCTTCATATTTCAGCTAAGCCTTAATGGTGACCAGCAAGCTCTCCTCTACTGGAGAATTCTATGAGCATGGGTCATGCAGACTTGTTTGTTAGATAAAGTGGAAAATAAACAAATCTGGAAAATTGTCTTTCAAGCTAACAGCCTGTTTTACTGCTTAATTCTTTTTTGACTTTCAAAAAAGTGGATATACCTCTATCCCTATTTTCCTCCCATAGAAACCCAGAGAGATGGATGCCTTAGGCCAAGAGAGAGAAGGTCATGTACCCAGGACAGAAGAAAAGGAAAAATCACATTAAAAATTTTAAACTATTATCCTTGTTAGAAAGGATTCAAACATATAGTATATAGTTTCCTAGTCCCACTTTTAAGATTGAAATTTTCCACACCATACTTAACTCTAAAAACACTCTCCTATTTCATGCCCATTATTCAAAATCATCTCCTTTCTCAAATCCCTGCTTAAAACTTCTCTGAAACCTTTTATAAGAAGGAAGCCTGAAGGTCTTTTCTTAAAAGACAAGAAAGCAGGTTGAATTTAAATAAAAGACAGAATAAGATAGACCAAGCACATGGGAAGAAAAAAATTAATAAGCTCACCTCTTTCAAGTAGCTTTTTTCATTGAGTTTTTACATTTTAACTCCTTGTTTTATTTTTATCTCTAGTGTAAAAATATTCTTCATGGATTGTAATGCTTTTCATTTTGAAATATATCAAATTCATTTCAACCTCTGCTAATAATGGTGGTAAATTTAAAATAAAATACCAGTAAATGTCACATTGAAATTCCTTCTTACTAAAATAGAGATAATAATGCCTTTTCCCAGACCTTCTCAAGGAATCTATGAGGATAAAATGGATAAAGTTTTAGGATGATTTAAGCTTATTAGGGAAACAATAGGAAGTATAATAATTCCCATCTCTTCAGAGTTCACACTTACTTGAAGTATTTTCTAATTTACCATAGCTGTAGGCTGTTGGGCTTTCTCCTGAATTCACAGATATTTTATATGTGTATGCAATGAAGTAAAATAAATTGTTTGGGTTATAAATAGGTTTATTAAATAGTTAATAGCATACAAGCAGAAAGTGAGGCAAATGAGTACAAAATTAAAGACTGTATGGTCTCTGAAATATTAAATTTTACTGCAGACAAAATTATAGTTGTGTAAAAGTGTAATTTATGCAATATTCTGATTTGTCCTCATATTAATTTTTAATAAAAATTTCTATCCAGAAGTAAATTTTCTATATCACTGATGTGGCTTATGGCATAATTTTTAAAGTAAGTCCCAAGCTTCACAGTGGTTTGTACTGGCTCTGAAGGCTACTAATATCAGAATATAAAAAGGCAAAGGTAGTTTTCAATTTTAAGTTTGCCAAATCAGCTGGACTGCACATGAATTACGTGTTATTTTTTCACAGTGTAGAAATATGGAAAGTTTGCATAATATATTTTATGATACAGTCATTATGCTGTATCCCAAGGATTTTTAAATAACTTAAAAATAGATAGTGCTTCTTCAAAATCCTCATAAATTAAAAACCTACATAATCATTAGTAAAGACTGATGCAAGATACTACACCCTAAACAGTACTCCATGTTCCATTGTTTATAGCAGATTTATAAATCAGAGCTCTGAAAAATTACACATATTTTATAAATCCCTAAACATAAATAACATGAATATGTTAATAATATTATCTTTCTTTCCTTCTTCTTCTTTTTTTTTGTTTTGTTTTGTGCTTTTGGAGCTAGTTAACACTTGGCTTACCCAGAAGTCAGTGAAGCAGATACAGACCTGCCATTCCTTCCTCCCTGACCCCCACCAAATTAGAGAAATAAAATGCTAAAAAATCTGCCTCTCTCTCCACAAATCATCTCACTTTTAGATTAAAGAACTGAATCGAATGTATAAATACTGGCATCTCCCAGGGTTATGCTTCATCCTGAGCCCACCAGGCATGGAAAAGAGGATGCAAGCCTTTCCAAGAGTGCCTGGTGGGGCTTGTTTGGCAGGGTTCAAATCTCTGGTGAATGATTGGCTGCGGTTCTGATGAAAATAACAGTTAAATAAACCCTAACTTATTTAGAAATATGTGTCTGACTTTTTTAACACCAGTGTATGTATCTCCAACTGCTATGGAAATGTCCTCATGTCAAAAATATCAGATGACACAGTGGGGCACTGATTTTTTCTTTTTCCCTCCTTGTCTCTCAAACCTTAGGACTGGTGCATGCAACCTTGTGTACAGGGCTACACATCCTAAGCTTTTTTGTGAATGGTTGTTTGAGCCAGGTAAGAATGAAATAGTCATGATTTATATGTTAATCCCCCCCCTCCCCCCCCCCCCCCCCCGCCCAAAATAAATTCTACAAGAGCTGGGCTGGTTTTTGGTTTGATTGTTTGCTAGTGATGTTTCATTCAGTGAGTAATGAGCTCATATGAAAGGGCTTCCCTGGTGGCTCAGAGGTTAAAGCGTCTGCCTGGAATGCAGGAGACCCGGGTTCGATCCCTGGGTTGGGAAGATCCCCTGGAGCAGGAAATGGCAACCCACTCCAGTATGCTTGCCTGGAGAATCCCGTGGAGGGAGGAGCCTGGTAGGCTACAGTCCATGGGGTCCCAAAGAGTTGGACAGAGTCGGACACGACTGAGTGACTTCACTTAGCTTAGCTCACTTATGAAAAATTTTAAATATAATAATATCTTGTTAACCCCTGCACATATTCTGTCATTCTCTCTTCCTACTCTCCTCATTGTTCAGAAATGGACAACCTGATCTGCTTCTCATGTCCCTACTCTTGTGCTTGCTAGTCCTTCTATCTAGAATATTCCTCCTTCACATTACATTGCTCAAGACTCCACTCAAATATCACCAGCCTGTCACCCACAAAGCCCATTAACAACTCCCGGGAAATAAAAGAGAATCTGGGTAATAAAGTCTAACCTCTTTCTTTCTTTTCCTTTGTGCCCAGTCTAGTGTCATTTGCTCACAAGGAACCATGTGCCAAAGCCTCACACCTGGCACTTCAGGCCAGAGTTCCTCCTGCAAAATGGCTGCCTCCATATCTCAGCATGGCGGGCCATGTGTAGAAGCTCTGTGCCCAACACTGCGATTCAAGAGGGCAGCGGCAGGGCATGTGCAGAGATGCTGTGCCTGGCACTGCAAGCTGGAACATGAGCAGCAAGCATGCACAAGGCCTGCCAAGCCTCCGCTCTCTTGCCACTGACAAGATCCCTGTGAAGCAGTTCTGACTCATGGGCTATCTGGGAGAGCGTGGACTCGAGCAAGTAAGTGAGTGAAAGTCGCTCAGTTGTGTCCGACTCTGCAACCCCATAGACTCCAGCCCACCAGCCTCTCCTCTGTGGAATTCTTCAGGCAAGAATACTGGAGTGGGTTGCCATTTCCTTCTCCAGGTATCTTCCCAACCCAGGGATCAAACCTGTGTCTCCTGCATCTCCTGCATTGTAGGCAGATGCTTTACTGTCTAAATTACCAGGGAAGTCCACTGAAGAATAACTGCTTCTGAACTGGATGTAGCTTAGTCTATTGACTCCAACAACACCAGGAAGAAGGACCCTTGCTGGAGACTGACTTGGGAAGGTAGGTAACAAATTCAGAGGCCTGTCTTTCTCCACCTCTGACACTGTTTATTTTTCTTCATAGCATTTATTGTTTACACTGTATTTATATAGCTTTATAGCATGCTTTTCTACTTCCATGAAAATGTGAGTTCTATCAGGACAGGGACTTTGTCTAATTCATTCCTGTGTCCCCTGTGAATACTGTAGGTGTTTCATAAATTATTTTCTGATGAATACATTATTTTTTTATTTTTATGGTAAAGATGTACTGGGTTTAGATCTTAAAGAGAGCTGGGAGCCCTGTGAGAATGCAAAAACAGTAAGCAGGGCATTATATACAGTTTAAAAATGGCTATTAAATATCACAAAGAAGGAAAAGGTCAGAGATTTTCTCCATTATGCTAGTTTTACATATATTTTAGTTTATTATTATTTTTTTAATGTGAAAGTGTTGGATGAGTTAAAGGATGAGCCTAATTTGTACCGAATTCAACTTATTAGGAAAAACTTTAAAGCAAATATCTAATGCACTCAACAGGACATTTTAGTTTTGAATTAGCATAGTTTAAAAATATTTCTGTAAATTACAGTTTCATTCTTTCTGAAGCCTTGAAATGTTTACCACCCCCCCTAAGATGGTACAAAGATATGTGGGTTGCCATTTCCTTCTCTAGGGGATTTTCCATTCCCAGGGATCTAATCTGTGTCTCCTGCATCTCCTTCATTGTCAGGAGGATTCTTTACCACTGAATCACCTGAGAAGAGCACTAGTGATATATTCTGGAGTGAGCCTTATGTCTACTCATGTGTAAAGGGTGTATAATGGTTAGTGACACAAATGGAGGGAGATGTTATAATTACTGCCATGGGGCTATGCTGGCAAACACATGTTAATAATTCATCACCACAATGCTTAGAAGCCCTTTACTTTAGTAGTTGTCTCCTCACTCTCACTTCTTTGTGGACATGAATTATTTTATAGGTTAACATTTCAGAAACAAAGAACAGAGTCCTTTCTCACTTAAGAGAACACCCATACTCAGAAGATTTCCATCAGTTCTCAGTGTTTCCTCATAGAAGGCTTTTTTTTTTTTTTTTTTTTTCATTTCTACAGCAATTTGTATAAGCTGCTACATTATTGTCTTTCTGGGACATTTATTGTGGAGTTCTGTTTCTCACAGGCTCCTTTTTTGGTGATCATTAAGCTGTGATCACTTGACATGCTAAGATTTAGAGGATATATTCAAGCAGGTTATCATCAAGCATTCTCTATTTTTTAAGTGTTCTTGTTTTTGTCAGTTCAAGGTTATTCAGAAAATGCAAATACCTCAATGAGATGTATTTCTTATATTTGCAAGGAAATATCCAATGCAGAGTGCTACTCACACAGGTCCAACCATATAGCATATACAGACCTGGATAATTGATTATAGGTATCAGTGATAACTTTATGTTTAAGTTTTTAAATCTGAAGGCAATATATCCCTAGTAGAAAAATCATTGAAAAATAGAAAAACCCAGAATAGCACCATCTTCATGAATTATTGTTAGCAGGTTAGTGTATTTCCTTCCAGTAATTTGTCTGATGCATTTTTATCAGCATTTATGTAATTTCATACCTGGTCTTTAATCACTTAGCATCACATCATAAGCACTTTTCATGTTTTTTTTTTTTTTTTTACACAGTGTTTTAACCATCATTTTGTTTCTGGAATAATTTCATATCAGGAAAATGTACTTCCCTTTCCTCTATTGGATTACCAGATAATTCCAATATCATGCCATTACAAACAGTGCAGATATTAATATCTTTATCCTTGAAGATTTTTTCCTATACTTTGGATTCCTATTTCTGTAGGGTAGATTCCCAGATAAAGTATTATCTGGTCACTAGCCACATGATTATCACTGATAAATATTACTAAGTAACTCCAAGATGTAATGACATCTGTACTGTTCATGTGCCAGTTCCATGACACTTTGGTCATGCTGATTATTATCATTACAGCATGAGGTGACAGTTGCTCAGTTGTGTTCAACTCTTTACCACCCCATGGTATATATAGTGGAATATGGAACTCCATGGAATTCTCCAGGCCAGAATACTGGAGTGGGTAGCTGTTCCCTTCTCAGGGGGATATTCCCAACCCAGGAATTGAACCCAGGTCTCCCACATTGTAGGCAGATCCATTATCAGCTGAGCCATCAGGGAAGCCCAAGAATACTGGAGTAGGTAGCCTATCACTTCTCCAGCATATCTTCCTGACCCAGGAATTGAACCAGGGTCCCCTGCATTGCAGGCGGGTTCTTCACCAGTTGAGCTACCAGGGGAGCCATTATCATCACAACTTACATACTAATTTATCATTCTCAGAACATAAGCAAAGGACATGTCAGATGCACGAATAAAGTAGAGACCAAATAGATGAAGAGATGTTCAGTCTTATCATTTCCTTAACTACCTAAAGAAATTTAAATTTAATTATCATTACAACTTACATACTATTTTAAATTTAAATTTCTTTAAGTAGTTAAAGAAATGATAAGAATGAACATCTCTTCATATATTTGGTGTCTAGTTTCTTTTGCATCTGACTTGTCCTTTGCTTATGTTCTTAGAATTGTTGCGTTGACTACATTGCACGTATACAACAATGTGTTGATGTAAACAACAAACATCAGTTGTTTCCTTGGATTTCCACATTAAAATTTCTTGATATTAAACACATAGATACTGAAGGGAATTTCTATATTCTCTTCATATACATTAAAATAAAGTATTTGTCTAGTAATTTCCCAGACCATTTTTATATTTATATTTCTATTACTTTAAAAAGGGAAGCTTATAATATTTGAGCATTAAAATATTTTCATATAATAAAATCTTTTAATAATATTTATAACCTTAATGTATAAAATGTCCATGCTTTCCTTAACGTTTTATCTTCTAGTTACTTGCATTTAAAACACAGTTTAATCTTAAATTTGTTATTGTTGCTCAGTCGCTACATTGTGTTGGACTCTTTGCAATCCATGAACTGCAGCACACCAGGCTTTCCTGTCCATCACTGTCTCCCGGAGTGTGCTCAAACTCATGTCCATTGAGTTCGTGATGCATTCCAAATAGCTAATTCTCTGTCGTCCCCTTCTCTTCCTGCCCTCAATCTTTCCCAGCATCAGGGTCTTTTCCAGTGAGTCAGTTCTTTGCATCAGGTGGCCAAAATATTGGAGCTTCAGCTTCAACATCAGTCCATCCAGTGAATATTCAGGGTTAATTTCCTTTAGGATGAACTGGTTTGATCTCCTTCCTGTCCAAGGGGCACTCTTAATTTTAAATGTGCACCAAGAATTTTCTCTGGTATGTGATATAAACTTTTTTTAACCATGTTTTGAACCAATTCTAACATAATCCAAGTTTTCCATCAGTTTCTCTTGCCTCTTTATCAACTGTTAACAATTTTTAACCAAAAGATCTATTCAATATTTGCCTTGTCTATCCTTTTTCTAGTGGCTTCTAATTACATATACTGGGGCTAGACTAGCAGTCCTTTAACTATTAAAGTTTGCGTTAGTTAACTTTCTCCAATTTTACATTTCTTTTCAGTATTTTCTTTTATAATTTCTCAAATTACATCTCTCAAATACAACTTAGAATCTTTATAAAATATGTTTTACTTTTAAACAAATAGATTCCAATTGTGGAATAAAATTTGAAGTCTTCAACAATATATTGTTTAACATTTTTACAATGCAACATATAATTTATCTGCAAGGAAGCAGATAATATATAGGTACATTTATATAATAATAAAAGGAACATAAATATACTCATCAGTCTTAGGAAACAGAACAATGACATTACCTTCTAAACCCTCTGTCCTCTGTCTTAAATGCTTTCCTTTTTCTCTAATCAGAGTTAAACATATCTTGATTTTTGTTACAGTAATTTCTTTGCCCTTCCTTACAGATTTACTATCTAGATTTGAAGTCTCAAATAATATATTTTAAATTTCACTGTTTGAAAACACTGTTTGAATTTTATTGAGCCTTGTTCTTCCTAATCTTTGGTATGAGACATTCATTCATGAGTCTGCACAATGCTATGGTTCACTCATTTTCAGAGATGTGTACTATTCCATCTGCATAACCACTGTTTGTCCAACCTGCTTTTAGTGACATTTGGATTGTTCTTTCCTTGAAAGAATTATAGATATGCTATAAATATTCTTTCACATGTCCCCTTGGGTATACGTACAAGAATTTCTCAGAGGTGTCCATCTAATAAAGGAATTGTTGGATCATAAGATATACTGAATGACTAAAGCAACTCCAAAATGAAGTTGCCATTAAATAACATGAGAAAGGTTCTGGCTGAGATGGTGTTTGGGGGAAATTCAGAAGTTCAGTTTTGTGCATGCTGATTTTGAGGTATTTTCAAAATGACTTCAAGAGCAAATAACAAGCAAATGTTTTGTAAACAAACCTAGAGCTTTTGGGAGAGTTTATGATACAAATTTGGGAGATGTATCAATCAGGAAGATTTAAAGGAGTTTAATAAAAATACTGTTTTAAAAAGAGGTTGAAAATATTTTGGGAAACTAAGGGATACTTAAATATCTAAGGGACTGCTGCTGCTGCTGCTAAGTCGTTTCAGTTGTGTCCGACTCTGTGCGACCCCATAGATGGCAGCCCACCAGGCTCCCCCGTCCCTGGGGTTCTCCAGGCAAGAACACTGGAATGGGTTGCTATTTCCTTCTCCTATGCATGAAAGTGAAAAGTGAAAGTGAAGTCGCTCAGTCGTGTCCGACTCCTAGCGACCCCATGGACTGCAGCCTACCACACTCCTCCATCCATGGGATTTTCCAGGCAAGCGTTCTGGAGTGGGTTGCCATTGCCTTCTCCGATCTAAGGGACTAGTTAACAATAAACCACTGTGAATCCTAAGGCTGAAGGGAAAGGAAAAGAGAGCAGTTATCAGAATCCTGAAGAAAGACATGTTTGCCTATTTTTCTATGTACTTTATCTATCTATCGATAGATCTATGTAATTCCATGGCTCATGGTTATATTTTTATTCTTTGGTGACTCCAGTTATTGATATGTTTTATCTCCTTTGCATTCCCTTGCATATCTTTTGTGTGTATGACTTTCTCTTTAAAACCGATTGCTTCCTTTTATCTCTGCTTTATTTTCTTCACCATATTCACACTATTTTCCATGACACCTACTGAAGTTTCCATAGTGTCTATTCCCCTTTGGGATCCTTGTAATATAGCATGTATTTCCTGAAAAGTTTGCATTGTATTTTTTTTTTCCATTTTCGTATTCTTTGTTACCTGATCATCTTTTTCTCTTGACCTTCTGTATTTTTTCATTTCATGTTCCTGGATAGAAGTGTTTGCCTTATATTTTTGCTTTGTTGTTAGCTCAAATGGGGTGTTTAATCTTGATTTTTTACCTGATTTTGGAAGAACATTTTACGAGTGAGTTTTCATCACACATAAGAGATTCGTGCTACTTTTTTTCTTACTTTTGTATAGCTTCATTATATAGGGGCAGACCAAATTTCTTTCCTCTAACTCACATCTGAAAAGAACATATTTTCCTAGGCAATAAGAGAATGATGTGTAAGGAATAATCAAAGCTCGTTCTCCAAGCTTCAACAATGTGCTAGACGCGTCCCCCAACCCAGGACATTCTCTATCTTTCACAGTTCTCATCTACCCTCAGCTTGTTGACCTGTGTTGACTTTACTAATGGTCTCCCTTGAGTTTGGTTACCATTTGTATTTAGCTGAAGCAAGAAAAGGAGTATCTCAAGGCTGTATATTGAAACCCTGCTCATTTAACTTATATGCAGAGTACATCATGAGAAACACTGGGCTGAAAGAAGCACAAGCTGGAATCAAGATTGCCGGGAGAAATATCAATAACCTGAGATATGCAGATGACGCCACCCTTATGGCAGAAAGTGAAGAGGAACTCAAAAGCCTCTTGATGAAAGTGAAAGAGGAGAGTGAAAAAGTTGGCTTAAAGCTCAACATTCAGAAAACGAAGATCATGGCATCCGGTCCCATCACTTCATGGGAAGTAGATGGGGAAAGAGTGGAAACAGTGTCAGACTATTTTTTGAAGGGGGCTCCAAAATCACTGCAGATGGTGACTGCAGCCATGAAATTAAAAGATGCTTACTCCTTGGAAGGAAAATTATGACCAACCTAGATAGCATATTGAAAAGCAGAGACATTACTTTGCCAACAAAAGTCTGTCTAGTCAAGGCTATGGTTTTTCCAGTGGTCATGTATGGATGTGAGATTTGGACTGAGAAGAAAGCTGAGCACCGAATAATTGATACTTTTGAACTGTGGTGTTGGAGAAGACTCTTGAGAGTCCCTTGGACTTCAAGGAGATCCAACCAGTCCATTCTGAAGGAGATCAGCCCTGGGTTTTCTTTGGAAGGAATGATGCTAAAGCTTGAAACTCCAGTACTTTGGCCCCCTCATGCGAAGAGTTGACTCATTGGAAAAGACTCTGATGCTGGGAGAGATTGGGGGCAGGAGGAGAAGGGGACGACAGAGGATGAGATGGCTGGATGGCATCACCAACTCGATGGACGTGAGTTTGAGTGAACTCCGGGAGTTGGTGATGGACAAGGAGGCCTGGTGTGCTGCAATTCATGGGGTTGCAAAGAGTCGGACACGACTGAGCAACTGAACTGAAAGCTTCTGTGGGAAACTGGAGTGAGAGAGAGCACTGAAGTCAGGTGTATTGTCCTGACCCCTTCTTTGTGGAGTCACACTGGTGGGTTGCTTCGTTTGTTGAAGTCACAATTCATCTCAAGGCCACTCTCTCAAGATTTTCTCATTCAGATTCTGAAAACTACCACTTTTTTTTTGCCCCTTCAGGCCAAAGCTGATAATGGTCTTTTTAAATGGTCTACACATTTGAAAATAGTTACTTAATTATGCTCTCCTCAAGTTATCCATTTTGAGTAGGATCCTTGCTGATTCAAAAACTCTAATTCTTATTCTTCTAGCAAAGGATATAAAATATGGTTCTTTTTGTTAAAGACTTGTACCATGGAGATATCCTACATCCAGCCCCAAGTATCTTGTACTTCTCTAACTGTGCATTTATTTGCATTAAATGTATTTTAAGAGCATCCATAGTTCACAACCTGTTTTCTTCTAAATGCTAAGACATTCCACACATTTCCAAAAAGTCAATCTTGCTTAAAATCGTCATGCTCAATTTTCCTTGTTTGCAGTAAAAAAAAAAAAAAGGCTAATTTTACACGTGTTTGTATATTCAATGATACTATATTTTCTTATGGAATCTAACAGCCATATACTAAGTGAGATTTACCTTTAACTTAAGGCATGGTTATAAGACCCAATGATTGTTATATTACAGAAATTCATCCAATGAGTACATTAAAATAGTCCAGCATGGTTAAAGGGAAAAATATGAATACTTTTATGATGATGCTAGAGATTTTTTTAATGGGTGGTTTCATTTACAATGAACCACATAATTGGTTTAACACCACATTTTACTAAATGGTAGATAATATAATTGATATTACAGTTTATCAAACACATCAGAGCTTTTATTATCTTACTATACTTTTAGTTCATCCTAGTATATAAAGACATAATCCGTTAATTAACACTGTTGCATTTTGAAACTATCCATCTTCAATCTTTTAAATATAGCATTACTCAGATATGCTGAGAAACATTTTTAAAGTTTTACTCATTTTGTTTTTAAAATATTTTTTAGCCCCAGAGTTTTCAGAATAGATTTACTATAGGAAAAAAAAAAAAGAAATCTGTGTGCTAAAATTAAATATCTCAATATTTTAAAGGAAAGTATTTTACCCACATCAATTCTTTAAATTTAGTTTCAGGCAAAAGTAACTAATATTGCCTTCCATTTAATTATTTCTCAAGGGATGACAAAGTACATCAAAAACATCAAGCTGAAAATTATCAATCTAATTAAAAATGCTATAAATGTAGGGTGAAGTGAAAGTGAAAGTAGCTCAGTTGTGTCTGACTCTTTGTGACCCCATGGGCTGTGGTCTGCCAGGCTCCTCTAGGCAAGAGTACAGAAGTGGCTACAGAAGAGTACAGAGTACCCATTCCCTTCTCCAGGGTATCTTCCCAATCCAGGGATCAAACCCAGGTCTCTTGCATTTCAGGCAGATTTTTTACCAGCTGAGCCATCAGGAAAGCCCATAAATGTTAGGTAGAAGTAATTTTATATCAATGGTGAGTTGTAGGTTTTTAAATGGAAATATTCTCCTAAACTTTACTGTTACTAGGTATATCCCTAAGAGGTCTTTTGTGTGTGTGTGTGTGTGTGTGCCATGTACTGTAATTTGAAATTAAAAGGTTTTTATAAATTTTGATATTTACATATGATGGAATCAGTTCAGTTCAGTTCAGTTGCTCAGTCATGTCTGACTCTTTGTGACCCCATGGACTGCAGTACACCAGGCTTCCCTGTCCATCACCAGCTCCCAGACCCTACTAAAACTCATGTCCATTGCATTGGTGATGCCATCCAACCATCTCATCCTCTGTCATCCCTTCTCCTCCCACCTTTAATCTTTCCCAGCATCATGGTCTTTTCCAGTGAGTCAGTTCTTTGCATCAGGTGGCCAAAGTATTGGAGTTTCAGGTTCAACTTCAGCCTTTCCAATGAATGTTCAGGACTGATTTCTTTTAGGATGGACAGGTTGGATCTCCTTGCAGTCCAAGGGACTCTCTAGAGTCTTCTCCAACACTACAGTTCGAAAGCATCAATTCTTCAGTGTTCAGCTTTCTTTATAGTCCAACTCTCACATCCATACATGACTACTGGAAAAACCATAGCTTTGAATAGATAGATCTTTGTCAGCAAAGTAATGTCTCTGCTTTTTAAAATGCTCTCTAGGTTGGTCATAGCTTTTCTTCCCAGGAGCAAGCGTCTTAATTTCATGGCTGTAGGCACCATCTGCAGTGATTTTGCTGCTGCTGCTGCTAAGTCGCTTCAGTCGTGTCTGACTCTGTGCGACCCCATAGACGGCA
The DNA here is from genome assembly GCF_029407905.1 of Bubalus kerabau. Lineage (NCBI taxonomy): Eukaryota > Metazoa > Chordata > Mammalia > Artiodactyla > Bovidae > Bubalus > Bubalus kerabau. The sequence continues at coordinate 61,691,594 of NC_073637.1, forward strand.
GACCACCAGGCTCTGCCGTCCCTGGGATTCTCCAGGCAAGAATACTGGATTGGGTTGCCATTTGGAACCCCAAAAATAAAGTCTTTCACTGTTTCCATTGTTTCTTAATCTATTTGCCATGAAGTGATGTAACTGGATATCATGATCTTAGTTATCTGAATATTGAGTTTTAAGCCAAGTTTTTCACCCTCCTCTTTCACTTTCATCAAGAGGCTCTTTAGTTCTTCTTTACTTTCTGCTGTAAGGGTGGTGTCATCTGCATATCTGAGGTTATTGATATTTCTCCCAGTAATCTTGATTCCAGCTTGTGCTTCATCCAGCCCGGCATTTTGCGTGATGTACTCTGCATATAAGTTAAATAAGCAGGGAGACAATATACAGCCTTGATATTCTCCTTTCCCATTTTGGAACCAGTCTGTTGTTCCGTGTCCAGTTCTAACTGTTGCTTCTTGACCTGCAGACAGATTTCTCAGGAGGCAGGTCAGATGGTCTGATATTCCCATCTCTTTAAGAATTTTCCACATTTTGTTGTGATCTATTTAGGCAAAGGCTTTGGCATAGTCAGTAAAGCAAAAGCAGATGTATTTCTGGAACTCTCTCTTTTTCAATGATCCAGCAGATGTTGGCAATTTGATCTCTGGTTTCTCTGCCTTTTCTAAATCCACCTTGAATATCTGGAAGCTCATGGTTCACATACTGTTGAAGCTTGGCTTCGAGAATTTTGAGCATTACTTTACTAGTATGTTAGATGAGTGCAATTGTATGGTAGTTTGAGCATTCTTTGGCATTGCCTTTCTTTGGGATTGGAATGAAAACTGACCTTTTCCAGTCCTGTGGCCACTGCTGAATTTTCCAAATTTGCTGGCATGTTGAGTGCAACACTTTCACAGAATCATCTTTCAGGATTTGAAATAGTTCAACTGGAATTCCATCATCTCCACTAGCTTTGTAGTGATGCTTCCTAAGGCCCTCTTGACTTCACATTCCAGGATGTCTGGCACTAGGTGAGTGATCACACAATTGTGATTGTCTGGGTCATGAAGATCTTTTTGTATAGTTCTTCTGTGTATTCTTGCCACTTCTTCTTCATATCTTCTACTTCCGTTAGGTCCATACCATTTCTGTCCTTTATTGTGCCCATCTTTGCATAAAATATTCCCTTGGTATCTCTAATTTTCTTGAAAAGATCTCTAGTCTTTCCCATTCTATTGTTTTCCTCTATTTCTTTTCATTCTATTATTTTTCTCTGTTTCCTCTATTTCATTGATCGCTGAGGAGGGCTTTCTTATCTCTCCTTGCTATTCTTTGGATCTCTGCATTCAACTGGGTATATCTTTCCTTTTCTCCTTTGCCTTTAGCTTCTCTTCTTTTTTCAGCTATTTGTAAGTCCTTGTCAGACAACCATTTTGCATTTCTTTTTCTTGGGAATGGTCTTGATCCCTGCCTTCTGTACATTGTCACAAATCTCCATTCATATTTCTTCAGGCACTCTATCAGATCTAATCTGATCTTAAATCTATTTGTTACTTCCACTGTATAATCATAAGGGATTTGATTTAGGTCATACCTGAATGGTCTAGTGGTTTTCCCTACTTTCTTCAATTTAAGTCTGAATTTGGCAACAAGGAGTACTTAGTAATAAAAAACATATTGATAAATACAGCAATATAAATGAATCTTAAAATAATTATGCTGAGTGAAAGAAGGCAGATCAGTAAAAGAGGACTTACAGTGTGGTTTATTCTCATAAAATTCTAGAAAAATCAAACTAATCTATAGTTATAGAGAGCAGATCAGTGATTGTCTTAGAAAAGAAAAATTATAGAGTCACAAGGAAACTTTTGGGGATAATAGTTATGTTCACTGTAATGATTTTGGTGGTCATGACTCAGAATAATCTTATGTTACAACACATCAAATTGTAGTTTAAATATATATGTGTGTTGTATGTCAATCCTACCTTGATTAAGCTGTTAGGAAAAAAAGAGAATTCCATTAGTAAATACAATGGTATACCTGATATGAGACGATTTCCTGCTAAAATAAATGTCTATCAAAACTGGATAAAAGACATAAAACCACTGTCTTCAGATATTCAGAAGCATCTTTAAGAGCTAGTAAGTATACAAAGTGAGCTTCACTTTCACCTAACTATTTCCCTGAGGGCATAGTTTAAAATATGACCAAAGAAATAGAATCCCAATAGAGAGATGCTCCACTAATTGTATGATACAAGTATTAGATTTGGAAGCCAGTAAAATAGTTGGAATTCTAAGAACAAAACACTGGTGGAAAATTTCCCCTTGCATCCTTGGCAAATCTTAAGATGTATATGCCCAGACAAGACTCCAAGACACCTAATAAAAATGTTTGCTAGAAAATTGAGAGCTGAACAGAGATTTCAGAAATCACACAGTGTTGAAGAGACACTGGAGATCAGCTCCAGTCAGAGTAAAGACCTTGATGAACAGTATAGGTATTCAGGTGAGATCCCTGAAAATCCACTCCCTATTATTAAGTATTTTGGGGGGCTCGAAAATCTCTGCAGATGGTGACTGCAGTCATGAAATTAAAAGATGCTTGCTCCTTGGAAGAAAAGCTATGACCAACCTAGACAGCATATTAAAAAGCAAAGACATTACTTTGCCAACAAAGGTCCGTCGAGTCAAAGCTATGATTTTTCCAGTAGTCATGTATAGATGTGAGAGTTGAACTATAAAGAAAGCTGAGTGCCGAAATATTGATGTTTTCAAGCTATGGTGTTGGAGAAGACTCTTCAGAGTTCCTTGGGCAGCAAGGCAATCCAACCAGTCCATCCTAAAGGAAATCAGTCCTGAATGTTCATTGGAAGGACTGATGCTGAAGCTGAAACTCCAATACCTTGGCCACCTGATGCAAAGAACTGATTCACTGGAAAAAACCCTGATGCTGCAAAAGATTGAAGGCAGGAGGAGAAGGGGACAACAGAGGATGAGATGGTTGGATGCCATCACCGATGCGATGGATACGAGTTTGAGTAAGCTCCAGGAGTTGGTGATGGACAGGGAGGCCTGGCCTGCTGCAGTCTGTGGGGTCGCAAAGAGTCGGACACAACTGAGTGCATGATTATGAGTAAGGGAAACGGAACCACCATATCAAATCCTAAAGCCATACTCTGACAGGATTAGGGTGATTTGCCAGTAATTGAATTGCCTCTAAAAATAAAAGTCAACCTTCTTTAGTGGAAAGTAACATAATTCAGAGTTCTAATGTACCATTAGTAATGTCTGCTGCTGCTAAGTCGCTTCAGTCATGTCTGACTCGGTGCAACCCCATAGATGGCAGCCCACCAGGCTACCCCATCCCTGGGATTCTCCAGGCAAGAACACTGGAGTGGGTTGCCATTTCCTTCTCCAATGCATGAAAGTGAAAAGTGAAAGTGAAGCCGCTCAGTCGTGTCGAACTCTTAGCGACTCCATGGACTGCAGCCCACCAGGCTCCTCCATCCATGGGATTTTCCAGGCAAGAGTACTGGAGTGGGGTGTCATTGCTTTCTCCTATTAGTAATGTCTAACACACAGTAAAAGATTACTGAACTGAGTAGAAAAAATAATTAGTAATCAAGGGATTATAAAAGTCAACAAAAGTGGATGATTTAGATATTGAAATTATCAGGCAACAATTCAAAATAACTGTGATTAATTCTGAAATATTGAAAATATGTTTCAGTTCAGTTCAGTTTAGTCGCTCAGTTGAAATATGCTTAAAGAGATAGAAAAAAGATGGAAAATGAGCAAGAATTTGAATTTTTCAAGGAAGAATTGAATCTAAAAGAGAATCAAATGAATAAAATAAATAAATTTTGCCATATATCAAAATGAATCTGCCCCAGGTATACACGTGTTCCCCATCCTGAACCCTCCTCCCTCCTCCCTCCCCATACCATCCCTCTGGATCATCCCAGAGCACCAGCCCCAAGCATCCAGTATCGTGCATCAAACCTGGACTATGGCAAAACCAATACAATATTGTAAAGTTAAAAAATAAAATAAAATTTAAAAAAATAAAAAATAAAATAAAATAAATTTATATTAAAAAATTTTTTAAAAAGAAACAAATGATATTTTGAAATGGCAAAATCAATATGATATTAAGATATCATTCAGGTTTAAAGCATCATAGACAGAGGGGAGAACAGGATTAATGAAATCAAAGAGAAACAGAAATTGTGCAGACAAAATCACAGAGAGCTAAAAGAATACACACCCACACATGCATACACAATCACACACAATCACAACCAAATGTAAGAGTGAGGTACAACTAATGCAAAAGGTTTATCATACATGTATGTTTATTTCCAGGAAGATAAAAGAAAAAGAATAAAACAGAAGCAGTATTTGAAGAAATAAATGCCCAAATTTCCAATTCAGATAAAAGACATCAACCCACAGACACGAAAAACTCAGCAAAAAATCAATCAGGATAAATAATATGAAATCAAAGCTAGTGAAAGTGAAAATTAGAAATCCTTAAAGGAGTTAAGGAAGAATCATTTTCTTCAGAGGAAAAATAATTAGGAGATAACGATTTTCTCATGAGAAACTTTGGAAACCAGATAATAATTAAATGCTGTTTTTAAAATGTTGAAAGAATTAAAAGGAAAGGTAAACAAAATAAAGCTTGAATCTAGATTTCAATATATAGTGAAAATAATATCCTCACAAAGTCAAAATAAAGGTGTTCTCAGACAAACAAAAATGGAAAGAATTAGAGCTGGCAATCCCACACTATAAGAAATGCTAAAGAAAAGTACTTCGGGCTGAATAAAATGTTTCCAGGGAAGAGAATCTATGTGCAAAAAGGAATAAACCACCAGAAAGGGTGTAGATATACATGATAATATAAATTACAATGTATTAATGGTAACTTCCACTCTTCTATTTTTTCTTTGTGGAACTCATTCTTTTGATGTTTACCTGACAAGATTCTTTAATGTTATTCTCCTGTTTTTTCTTTTGTCTTTTTCTTCCCATATTTCTTGCCTTCAGTTCTACTTTCTCAGAGAGTTCCTCAACTTTATTCTCCAATTTTCCAAATTTTCTATTTATTTAATGTCTGTTATTTCATTGATAATTTTCATTATCTCTTTTTTTTCTATGAATTTTTTTCTTTTGTTGAGTATAGAATTCTATTCTTGTGAAATAAATACAATATATTGTCTTATATCTCTAAGAATTTTAAACGTGTTTTTCCATTTCCTGCATTGTTGCATATTAACTGCTTGCCATTAAAAATATTATATATGTTATACTATTTAATGACTAAACATTTTTTGCCGGTCTTCCTCTCTTAGAACGAAAGTTCTGTAAGGACTGGGATTCTGTCTGTCTTATTCCCTCTGTATCTGCAGCACACGTGACCCTGCTGGGGACACAGTGGTGGCCTTTCGCTCAGGTGAGTGAGGGACCACTGTTAGATTCTGTTAGATGAGAGAGACGATATGACAGGTGTAACTACCTTCAATCTACTTCTTTAATTTCAGATCCACCTCATACCATCTATTTTCAGAGAATCGCTTGCCTCCAATTTCCATAGATTTTCTAAATTTCTGCCATGAGAAATATCTGGCCTCTTGGCAAAGCACTTAATTTCCACCTTTCTATGATTTGCTAAGTCAGTTATCACTCATCCATCTGCTTTAAAACACTTAGAATTTTGTCATCAATTTCCATATAGTTTCATCACCTCTTTTTATCCTTTGGTCTTTACAGGGTGAAACCTCATTTTAGTGGGCTTGTGATGAAATCAGAGAAAAGCATGCATGCTTAATATTCCATAAATTCACTGGAATCCTACCCTGCACTTTAAGTCCAAATTTATGGAGAAGAGTCAAGTGTTATAATAAAACTGTCCTTGGCTAAATCTCAGAGAGAAAAACTAGCAGGATAAATGTGAAAAAGAATTAATTTAGGAATCATATATGTTAAGCTGCGTCAAATTCAAGGAGTAGTATAAGATGTATATAGCTTTCTTGATCATGCATAGGAGTTATGTTGCATGGTTCAAAATTATGTGTAGAACTAAGACAACCAATTGCAGAGATATTAGTAATAATAAGCATATTAATGAAATTCGATAAATGTATTTCAAATGTATACTTAAACAAATCCTGAAATATATATATATAGAATTAAATTCCTCATATATATGTAATATATGCTATGTATATAATATACTGAATTCTATAAATACATAAAAAGAAAAAAATTTTCCCCGTGAAATAAAAACATTTCAATCACATTAAATTAGGTCTCATATCATTAGGCAACTTAGTCAAGATTTTGTTCAATATCCTGGGTTATGTCAGAAAGGAAGCCATGACTTACATCCAGGTCTTTTGATTTAACATTTTTCGTTATTTTCCTCCAAAATTATCCTTATCATCAAATAAAAATTCTGTATATGCTCTGTTGATAGCTACATTATTTTACTAGATTATACCTCAGAACAAATGCTATCTTGGTAATAGACCTCACTTTGTGTACTTGTGTGCTAAGTCGCTTCAGTTGTGTCCGACTCTTTGCAAACCTATGGACTGTAGCCCACCAGGCTCTTCTGACCATGTGATTCTCCAGACAAGAATACTGGAGTGGGTTGCCATAACCTCCTCCAGGGGATCTTCCTGACCCAGGGACCGAACCCGGGTCTCGTGTCTCCTGCCTTGGCAGGTGTGTTCTTTACCACTAGCGTCACCTGAGAAGCCCAGACCTCACTGTACATAGACTGCATACAGCTTTTAGAACAGAAAGTCTGCATCCTGGTTAGATGGGAACAGTATCCTCACAAATCAATGGAAAAAATATTCTGTTACTTAGAGAAGGAAATGACAACCCACCCCAGCATTCTTGCCTGGAGATTCCCATGGACAGAGGAGCCTGGCAGTCTACAGTCTATGGGGTCGCAAGGGTCAGACACGACTGAGCAACTAAACACAACAGAATAAAAGGAGAAGAAATCTCTGACATTAAGAAAAATGTACCCCTGTCATAAAATGGCTATTGATTTCATTTTTGGGCACTGAGTCCAAGAGACAATTACATTCATAAGGAGGTTTATCCATGCCAAAAGTACTCAGGAACAGAAGTAGACCAAAGCCAGGAAGAAACTCCCAGCTGAGGTGAACTGGCCAAATTCAGGAAAAGAAATTGGAGCTCGAGATTCTGACAAGTCCAAAGGGAAGGCTGCATGGAAAGTATACATGGGAAACTTTAGAGAAACCACAGATGGATGAGACTTAAAAAAAAGAAAAAAGGCCTAAGTTGAGGGACTATGCATTCTATGAACATAAGGCTTTAGAAGGAAGTCTACTTTGATGTCTGTTTCGTAGAACTGACCACGTGGTAGTCAGTGTTTTGGAAAAACATTCTATTTTCTTTTCATTCATGGATTGTTTTCAGTTGTTGGGCTTCGGTATCTCTCTGCTTCCAGCATGGGCCTGTTCAGGTAGGTGCTAGTCATTTCTTGGAACAATGCAAATCATAGAGAGATAGCACGGTACATTGGGCCCCACAATTAGTCTGTGGGAACTTCCTTCTCTTCTCTCCATTCTTCGTTGCTACTATTCCATTTACTGCCCTAAAATAAGATTGAACACCGAATCCTACTTTGTAGGATTCCTAAGGGCATCATCAACAGATGGCTGTCCTATGTAACAGACCTGCTACAGACATGCTGCTGCTGCTAAGTCGATTCAGTCGTGTCCGGCTCTGCGTGACCCCATAGACGGCAGGCCACCAGGCTCACCTGTCCCTGGAATTCTCCAGGCAAGAACACTGGAGTGGGTTGCATAAGGATTGAATATTATGAAAAATACAAAAAATTGATATTAATCATCAGTGTTCTTAAAGATGAAGATAGCAATGAAAAGCAATATTTAACTAATTCATGCCTCACCTTCTTAGTCTTACTTCCATGAAGCAAAATCTAAATATGGTATTACATTTAAAAAATCTTCTAACTACCTCCTTAACTTTAAATATTAATAATTGATTAATAATTTAATATATTAACAATTGATGACTAAACATTAGAGAGAGGATTTATTTACAAAGCCTACCCCCTTTCTACTTTTATCTCATTTTTTTGATTTTCACTCTTATTGTTTATCTTGAATAAATTTAGTAGTATAACATTTATAAATATTATCCATTGTGCTTTCATCCCAAATACTTTAATTCCTTGCCCCACCCCGCAATTCTCTCTTTGACTCAGTGATATTCATTGCTTCTGGGATATTCATTTCATAAGGAAAAGTACAAAAGAACATGATGTTTCAACAATTTTATACAGTTTCTCTCCATTATACACCATATTAGAGATACTGAGCTCTTACAATTCTCTCTACCTCATCTTTCCCATTCAACACCCAACATGTTGTCAACTGAAAATTTTACACTGTCAGGTTGAAAATTTTACATTCTGCTCCTTGACAGCATCATCTATGTTAAGTTCATAAGTTAAGTCTATAAGTTGAAAATCAACAAATAATTATATCATTGAATATAGATAGATTTTACTTTGATTTGCTTAACATTTGGACCATCAATTTGCTATGCATTTTTATTGTTTGCCCCAGAGTGTCTGATTTCATGTTATTATTTCCATGTTTTTTGTTGTTTGGGAAATAATTTATCTTAGTCACCATGTCAGTCACATCAAGCAGCTCTTTTATCAATTTATAAGTTGCTTTGAATCCACTTTATTCTTACTTTTTTCTAGTGTGGTAAAGAATGCATAACACAAAATCTATCCTCTTAAAAATTTTAAGCATATTGTACAGTATTGGTAAATATATACATTGTTGAACAGCAGATCTATAGAACTTTTTCATCTTGCATGACAAACGCCATATCCATTGAACAGTTTCTCATTCACCCCTCTCTCTAGTCCCTGACAACCACCATTCTACTTTCAGCTTCAATGAGCTGACTACGTTGCTGCTACTGCTAAGTCGCTTCAGTCGTGTTCGACTCTGTGCGAGCCCATAGACGGCAGCCCACCAGGTTCCCCCATCCCTGGGATTCTCCAGGCAAGAATACTGGAGTGGGTTGCCATTTCCTTCTCCAGTGCATGAAAGTAAAAAGTGAAAGTGAAGTCGTTCAGTTGTGTCCAACTCTAGCGACCCCGTGGACTGCAGCCTACCAGGATCCTCCGTCCATGGGATTTTCCAGGCAAAAGTACTGGAGTGGGGCGCCATTGCCTTCGCTGTGACTACGTTAGATACCCTATCTAAATGGATTTATGCAGCCCTTTTCCTTCAGTGACTGGCTCATTTCATTTACAATGTTCTCAAGATTCGTTCTTGTTGTTGCATATGACAGAATTTCCTTCTTTCTAAGGCTGAAGAGTATTCTACTGTGTGTGCATAGCAAATTTTCTTTATCTAATCATCCACTAGTGGACATTTAGGTTGTTTCCATTTCTGAGTTATTATAAATAAGGCTGCAATGAACGTGGTAGTGCAAATATCAATACACACCTCTTTGAGAGCTTATTTTCCGTTCTTTGGATAAACACACAGAAGTGGGATTTTGGATCATATATTAGTTCTATTTTTAATATTTTGAAGAACCTTCATTTTGTTTTGTGTAGTGGATGCACCAGTTTACATTGCTACCAACCGTGCATAGAGATCCAGTTGTACCAGATCCTTATCAAAACTTCTTGTTTTCTGTTTTGTGGTACTAATCATCCTAATAGGTATGAAATGATATCTCATTGTGCTTTTGATTTGTACTTCCCTGAATACTTAGTGATAACTGAGCACCTTTTCATGTACCTATTGACCATTTGTATGTCTTCTTTAGATAATAAATCTATTCAAGACTTTTGCCCATTTTTAAAATCAGGTTATTTGCTTGTTTTGCTACTGAGTTGTAGAAATTCATTATATACTTTGAGTATTAAATCTTTATGACATGTATGGTTTGCACACATTTTCTCCCATACTTTAAGTTGCCTTTTTGTTCTGTTGATTATTTCCTTTCCTGCAGAGACATTTTTTAAGTTTGATGTAGCCCCGCTTGTCTATTTCTGCTTTTGTTGCCTGTGCTTTCGGTGGTATATTCAAGACATCAGCACTGAGATCAATGTTATGAAAAATTTTCCCTTGCTTTCTTTTAGGAATTTTATAGCTTTAAATTTTATGTTTAATCCATTTTTAGCTTACTTTTGTGTATGGTATGAGATAAGGGTCCAGTTTCATTCTTTTGTAGTTTCCCCAACACCGTTTGTTGAAGAGACTATCTTTTCCTTCACACCTTTGTTGAAGATCATTTGACCGTACGTGTGTAGATTTATTGTTGACTTCTTTATTCTATTCCACTGGTCTATATGTCTGTCTTTACACCAATGCCATACTCTTTTGATTACTGAAGGTTTGTAGTGTATTTTGAAGTTAGGAAATATGTGGCCTCTGGCTTTGTTCTTTCCCATGATTGTTTTGGCTATTCAAAATCCTTGGCCCCATATGAATTTTAGGATTTCTTTTCTATGTATGAAAGAAAATGTCATTGGGGCTTTGAGAGAGATTGTATTAAATCAGTGGATTGCTTTGGGAAAGTTGGACATTTTTAGCGGTATTGTCTACCAATACATGAACAAAGATGTCTAGTTGTGACTTCTTTAATTTTAGCAACATTTTGTAGTTTTCAATGTATAAGTATTTCACCTCATTGGTTAAGTTTATTCATAAGTATTTTATTCTTTTTGATGAAATTGTAAATGGGATTTTTTCTGAATTTCATTTTCAGATTGTTTGTTGTTAGTGAATAGAAACACAACTAATTTTTTGTTTTAATTAGTATTCTGAAAATTTGTGAAATTTGTTTTCTTAATTCTATCATTTTGTGTGTGTGTAGACTCTAGTTCATGAACAAGGCTGATTTTACTTCTTTTTATGATTTGAAATGACTTCCATTTCTTTTACTTTCCTAATTTCTCTACCTAAGACTTCTAGTGGTATATTGAATAGAAGCGCAAAAATGGGTATCCTTGCCTTGTTCTTGCTGTTAGGGAAAACATTTCCATTTTTCCACTATTGAGTATAGTTTTAACCTGTTTTTCATATATGGCCTTGATTATGTTGAGATAATTTTCTTCTTTGGACTTTTTATTTTTTAGTGTTTTTATCATGAAAGGATGTTGAATTCTATTAAATCTTTGAATATGTTGAGATGATCATATAATTTCTAGTCTCTTATTCTGTTAATGTAGTGTATCACATTGGATTGTTGGACCATCCTTGCATCCCAGAAATAAATCCTACTTAATCATGTTGTATGATCCTTTTAATGTGTTGTTGCATTCTGTTTGCTAGTATTTTGATGAGGATTTTTGTACCTACATTCATCAGAAATACTGGCTCATATTTTTTCTTTTCTTGGTGTGTTTTTCTTGGCTTGAGTATCAGAAGTAATGCTCTCACCATTTCATTTGGAGATTGTCTTTTGGATTCCCTCTACCCCACACTATTTAGCTCATGGCTATTCCACATCATTCCTACATTCAGCTGTGTTTCTTAGTATAACTCCTGAGGCCTTATTTTGGTTCAGGGAAGATTTAAAGCACAGATCACCTAAAGGTCACAGGTAATAAACCTATCAGAACCATGGGCTTCTAACTTTCACAGAAAAGCTGTCCTACTTCAGGTAGGTTGTTAATCATGTATGATTCAATTGAAGCTCCTACAGAACTTTAAAAAATTTATCTAAGTGTAGCCATTTTCCTGTTGTTGATGTGGCAAGCAGGAGAAGGCAATGGCACCCCACTCCAGTACTTTTGCCTAGAAAATCCCATGGACAGAGGAGCCTGGTAGGCTGCAGTGCATGGCGTCGTGAAGAGTCGGACACGACTGAGTGACTCCACTTTCACTTTTCACTTTCATGCATTGGAGAAGGAAATGGCAACCCACTCCAGTGTTCCTGCCTGGAGAATCCTAGGAACAGGGAAGCCTGGTGGGCTGCCGTCTATGGAATCGCACAGAGTCAGACACGACTGAAGAAACTTAGCAGCAGCAGCAGCCATTTTCTTGTTGTTGATGTGGCAAGCAACCCCTAAAATAGATCCACATGGTCCTTGCTTCCTATTACTCATGTTCTTCTGTACTCCCTCTGAGTGTGGGCTGGATATAGTTAATTATTCCTATTGAATATAATATGGCAAAAGTAATGATATATTGATATTAGGTTACAAAACCCCCCTCTGGCTTCTGTCTTCTCTCTCTCTTTCTTCCCTTTTTCTAATATAAGCTAGTTGCTATGTTGTGAACTTTCCTATGGAGAGGCCCATATGGCAAAGAATTAAGAAAGGCCTCTGGCCAACAGCCAATGAGGAATTGAAATCCTCAGTCCAACAGCCTAAGATAGACTAAATCTAGGGCTGCTGGCACTCAAATTGTATGACTGAGTTGGAAGCAGGTCCTCATCCAGTCAAGCCTTGAGCTGAGACTGCAGACCCAGCTGACACCTTGATTCAGCCTGTGAGAGACCCTGAGTCAGGGGCAACTAGTTAAGCTGCATCAGAATTCCTGACCCAAAGAAACTATAAGATAATAGACATCATTATTGATATTTTATGCATCCTAGCTTTGGTCCAATTTGTCTTACAGCTATATATAGCTAATATAATTAGTAAGAACATAATTGTGAGGAGATTTTTAAAATGTAATATTTTGAAACGAAGTACAGCATAGATAAATGATCTTTAAGAGCTTCTTCCTTTCTCTCTAAAATGAATCCCCTAATGATTATTTATAGATTTGAAATATAAAGCTTATTATTAAAATTTTAAACAGGATGTGGATTCTAAGCTTCTGTTTACTAATTAACCAGGTTTCTCACTTTGCTTTCCTCCATTGTAATACAATAAGTATGGTTTTTTGTATGTTATAGTGAGTATAAATAAGCACTAACAAAATGTAGGAAATACTCTTGGAAATAAAGTAACCTAAGTATCCTTGATATAATTCAAGATTAAATCATGGTAGCCTATAATTTCAGAGAAGGCAATGGCATCCCACTCCAGTACTTTTGCCTAGAAAATCCCATGGATGGAGGAGCCTGATAGGCTGCAGTCCATGGGGTCGTGAAGAGTCGGACACGACTGAGTGACTCCACTTTCACTTTTCACTTTCATGCATTGGAGAAGGAAATGGCAACCCACTCCAATGTTCTTGCCTGGAGAATCCCAGGAACGGGGAAGCCTGGTGGGCTGCCGTCTATGGGGTCGCAGAGTCAGACATGACTGAAGAGACCTAGCAGCAGCAGCAGCAGCAGCCTATAATTTAAGAATATTAAATTTAATACTCATAAAAAGGATAGAAATTGTTCAGAAAGAAATTGAGCTATTTGTCATTCTTCAAGAGAATTTTACTCAGTGCTCATGAGAAATGTTTGAGATAAGTACTGAAGCTTCTATTCAGAAGTCATTTGACAATCTATTTTTAGTTTATACTAAGAAAACATTAAATAAATTATCTTATGTAACAGTATTAAAATGTAACCTGATTTTATCTCTTATAGGATTTAGTAAATAAACTATCAAGTTCAGTTCAGTTCAGTTGCTCAGTCATGTCCGACTCTGTGAGACCCCATGGACTGCAGCACACCAGGCCTCCCTATCCATCACCAACTCCCGGAGTTTACTCAAACTCATGTCCATCATGTTGGTGATGCCATCCAACCTTCTCATCCTCTGTCATCCCCTTCTCCTCCTGCCTTCAATCTTTCCCCGCATCAGGGTCTTTTCAAATGAGTCAGCTCTCCGCATCAGGTGGCCAAAGTATTGGAGTTTCAGCTTCAGCATCAGTCCTTCCAATGAATATTCGGGATTGATTTCCTTCAGGATGGACTGGTTGGATCTCCTTGCAGTCCAAGGGATTCTCAAGAGTCTTCTCCAACACCACAGTTCAAAAGCATCAATTCTTCGGCGTTCAGCTTTCTTTATAATTCAACTCTGACATGACTACTGGGAAAACCATAGCCTTGACTAGACAGACCTTTGTTGGCAAAGTAATGTCTCTGCTTTTTAATATGCTGTCTAGGTTGGTCATAACTTTTCTTCTAAGAGGTTAGTGTCTTTTAATTTCATGGCTGCAGTCACCATCTGCAGTGAAAACAATCAAACCCAACAACTTAAAAGTTTGGTCTCCAGCAAAAAATATCTATATAATTACACTATAACATGATGTCTTTAACTTATCAAGTTTTTCTTCTAAGTTTTTATGATTGAAGAAAATAATAATTGCTCATGTTACTGAATGTGATGTCCAAGCAGATGATTTGATTTATAAATGGTGTTTAATCCAAGGTCAAAATAGAGGGATAGGGTGAGTTCATCTTTATCACAACTCTGTAGAACAAAAGTACTCTCTCCACATACATAATTCTAGCCTGCATAGCCTTTGACTGTGTAGATCACAATAAACTGTGGAAAATTCTTCAAAAAATGGGAATACCAGACCACCTGACCTGCCTCTTGAGAAATCTGTATGCAGGTCAGGAAGCAATAGTTAGAACTGGACATGGAACAACAGACTGGTTCCAAATAGGAAAAGGAGTACATCAGGGCTGTATATTGTCACCCTGCTTATTTAACTTATATGCAGAGTACATCATGAGAAATGCTGGACTGGAAGAAGCACAAGCTGGAATCAAGATTGCCAGGAGAAATATCAATAACCTCAGATATGCAGATGACACCACCCTTATGGCAGAAAGTGAAGAGGAACTAAAAAGCCTCTTGATGAAAGTGAAAGAGGAGAGTGATAAAGTTGGCTTAAAGCTCAACATTCAGAAAATGAAGATCATGGCATCTGGTCCCATCACTTCATGGGAAATAGATGGAGAAACAGTAGAAACAGTGTCAGACTTTATTTTTTTTGGCTCCAAAATCACTGCAGATGGTGACTGCAGCCATGAAATTAAAAGACACTTACTCCTTGGAAGGAAAGTTATGACCAACCTAGATAGCATATCAAAAAGCAGAAACATTACTTTGCCAACAAAGGCCCATCTAGTCAAGGCTATGGTTTTTCCTGTGGTCATGTACGGATGTGAGGGTTGGACTGTGAAGAAGGCTGAGCGCTGAAGAATTGATGCTTTTGAACTGTGGTGTTGGAGAAGACTCTTGAGAGTCCCCTGGACTGCAAGGAGATCCAACCAGTCCATTCTGAAGGAGATCAGCCCTGGGATTTCTTTGGAAGGAATGATGCTAAAGCTGAAACTCCAGTACTTTGGCCACCTCATGCGAAGAGTTGACTCACTGGAAAAGACTCTGATGCTGGGAGGGATTGGGGGCAAGAGGAGAATGGGACGACAGAGGATGAGATGGCTGGATGCCATCACTGACTTGATGGACGTGAGTCTGAGTGAACTCCGGGTGTTGGTGATGGACAGGGAGACCTGGCGTGCTGCGATTCATGGGGTCGCAAAGAGTCGGACATGACTGAGCGACTGAACTGAACTGATAGACATCAAAATTATGGAATAGTTTCTAAAATCTCTTATAGTATACTTTATATAATATAAAGCATAAAATGATAAGACAATAAACTGGAGAACCTCAGCATTTCTGTCAGGTATAACCCTTTTCTTAAGTAAAACACTTCACCCACTCTTCTCAGAAGACTATGCTTACCTTGATCCTAATGACCAACACTTCTTGAATCAGAATGGAATATTTGACCCAAATAAGGCAAATCAAATTTTCCCTATGAAGGATTTTTAAATGTGGTATTGTACATGTAATCTTCAAATAGTGCTGGGCATTGGGACTTGATGAAATATAGATAATGGGCCTAGGTCAACATATGGCAACACAGATTGGCAGAGACTTACAGAGAAAACTGATGAACAGCAAGCAGAATGAGGCAGCAATGGAGGTCTGTCTGCCACTTCCCAACCCATTGATAGGATTGTATATGTGTGTGCCCTTCCTGCGGAGAAGGAAATGGCAACCCACTCCAGTGTTCTTGCCTGGAGAATCCCAGGGACGGGGGAGCCAGGTGGGCTTCCGTCTATGGGGTTGCACAGAGTCAGACACGACTGAAGTGACTTAGTAGCAGCAGCAGCAGCAGTGCCCTTCCTGTGGTCTCTTATGGATGGAATATATTCTTAGGAAACACGTGGCCATGCAGGTATGTCCTTCCATTGTCACAAGTAGGCATTCTCCTCACCTTGGCAAAAAGTTCTCATTCACCAGTCAAGCTGATTATCAGTTTTCATTTTTCTTCCTTCAGTATTTGTGTTTCCAGATGACTCCCGAGTATCCAGAGTATTGATTAGAGGGATCTTTCATCTTCTTGTTGACTTTTTTTTTCACAATGCAATCCCCAGGTTTTACTGGTAAGGCTTGAGGCTAAGTAGCCAGTTCTTTATTAGTTCTCATTTAGGTTGTAGACAATGCTAATGCATAACCTTGGTCGGGCTAGACTCCTCTCTGACTACAGAGTAGAAAGGATTCCCAGCTGTAATAATGAGTAAGACATTGAGCAGAGCATGTAGAAAAAGTAGGAAAAGAAGACCTGGGATAAAGACTGAATCTAGAAGTTAGGAACCAAGTTGTACTCTAGAAATCTAGAATACAGTTGGAATCAGAATTCCTCACTCCAGCTTCCATTAGAACAAGGCCTGTGGTTCAAAAGCACCTGGCAGCCACAGACTGGTAGCCTTCCTTGAAAGAACAATGTGGATGGTCTTCATTTGTTGTTCAGTTGCTCAGTCATGTCTGACCCTTTGTGACCCTGTGGACTGCAGCCTGCCAGGCTTCCCTGTCCTGTACCATCTCCTGGAGCTTGCTCAAACTTGCATCTATTAAGTTGATGATGCTATCCAACCATCTCATCCTCTGTCATCCCCTTCTCCTCCTGCCTTCAGTCCTTACCAGCATCAGTGAGTCAGCTGTTCACATCAGGTGGCCAAAGTATTGGAGCTTCAGCTTCAGCATCAGTCCTTCCAATGAATATTCAGGTTGATTTCCTTTAGGATGGACTGGTTTGATCTCCTTGCTGAAGATCTTCATTGGTGTGTTCTTAATTTTTCCTACAACCTAGTCTGTTCTCACCATAGCAACCACTGCAATCCTTTCTGTTCATGTCATTTTCTTGTCTAAACCATCCTGCAGCTTCCCATCATACATAGAATGAAACCAAATTTCCCCACTACCTTCTTTGATCTCTTCTTCAATTACTCTCTCCCTCATTGAGCTACACTTGTCAGCCCCTTGCTCTAGGCACACTGTCCTCAGGACTTTGCATAAGTTGCCCCTTTGCCTGAAAGACTTCCTACAGACTTTCCTGCTGTATTAATATGGTTCATTTCTTCAATAGCCTCAGGTCATTATTCAAATGTCACATTTTCATTGAGGACTTCTGGTCATCCCATCTAAACTTTCAAACTCCACCTCGCATCCTCATACATGTACATATGTTCTTCTTCCATTCCACATCTTACTTTCCTCTGTAAGATATGTCTCTTAGCTGCTTATTTCATGATTTGGTATGTTATTTTTTGTTTCCTCCTATTATAATGTACATTTCATGAGAGCAAGAATTTTTGCCTACTGTATTTGCTATGTATACCCAGCTCTTAGAAGCAGGACCAGGTACATGATTTATGGGGCCCAGTATAAAAGGAAAATGTAGGGTCTCATGATAAAAACATTAATATTAAGACTCTCATGACATTTATAGTAGAGCATGAAAATGAATGCAGGGCTTTGTGTGTGACTACAGAAGTTGCAAACTCATGAAACTGGTGCTGATAGAACTTTCCTGACAAAGCAGTCAATTTGTTGCACATTAATCTAGCAGGCAAGATTTGGCCCATCTCCTTTTAACATAGCCTGTGAGGGCAGTCCCCAAGTTGTCAGCATCTCAAGACACTTCTTAATCCCCATGAGAGAAGCTGGACCACTGAACATCTGGAGATGAGGCAGTAAAACAGAGAGCTTCCTACAGAATCTCCTCCCATTTTTAGAATTAAGAAGAATCACTTTGTAATATCTTCCACAAGTAAAATTGTAATAGGTGCAGAAAAATAAGTCTCGCTTACCTTATACAAGGCAACAAAGATGGTCTCAGATAAAACAATTACTGCAAGAAATCTAAGCCAATATGTGTGTGTGCTCAGTCGCTCAGTCGTGTCCGACTCTTTGTGACCCATGTACTATAGATAGTCCGCCAGGTTCATCTGCCCATGAGATTTCCCAGGCTGGAGTGGGTTGCCCTTTATTACTCCAGGGGATCTTCCTGACCCAGAAATTAAATCCACATCTCTCGCATCTCCTGCACTGGCAGACGGATTCTTTACCATTGTGCCACCTGGGAAGTCCTCTTTTTAAAATTATATAACTGAACAAAAGTAACTTTCCAGAAATTAAATCATTTTTTCAAATTAAGACCAAAAAGAATTAAAATATCTATGTAAGATAATTTATTGTACATTTTTGTAATATATTGACATAAAACATCCATCCTTTGTATGAGAACAGTGTTTTGAGTCTTTTTTCTTTGCATGTAGCTATTAATAATAACAGAAATAATATTTCTGAGTCAAGTCTTCATTTTGGGCACAGCATCAAATATTCCAATATTTTGCTTTAATTCCAAAGTATTATAAAATTCTAGCAAAGAGAATAATACAGATTTAATGTTGGACCCATATATGGCAATTCCCAAAATACTTGCTTGTTTAGTCTTGAACAGTTTACCTCACAGTTTTGCCTGTAAATTTACATTTTTCATTAATCACATTCACTTTGAATCATTCTGATTTCCTTTGTTGTTTTATTTGAGAACTATTAAAGTCTGTTTTTTATTAAAAATTCCCTTCGTCAGCTACAAAACCATGTGTAGTATGAACCTCTACTGCCAACACAGACAGAATAACAGCCCCGCAAGAAGTTAGAAGCACAAACGTTAATTCCCAAATAAAAACTTGTAGATCAACATACTGTGTAGATTGACAATGTCACTTGTGCACAGGTGCCTCATTTTTAAACATCCTTTATGCTGGGGGTGAGCTCTCATCAGACTCCTTGAGCCGTTTCTACAAGACATGTAAAAGAAGACCAACACATAAGTATGTTTAGTATTTTTCTTACATATTGAGTTTCTTATATTTAGAGTTTATTCTTTATATAACATTTATTAATATTTCACTGAACACTAGTGTTCCCTGAAACCATAGTGTAGGAAATGCCAGCCTAGAGTAAACCTCAAGCTGATAGCACAGTGAGATGTAAAATGAATAGGATTTAAATTCGGACAGACCTTTGTGCTGAGATGGATACTCTCATTTAGTTTCCTGGAATATTGTGAACTTTATTTAAAAACAAGGAAACATCAGTGCCTAGCTTTTCTTTCTTTTTTTTTTTTTTTGGTGGGAACAAAACAGTTGCTTAATAAATATAAGCTTGTTCTCTTTCATCTATCTCCATCCCACAGCTTCTTCCTCTTTGGGACAAGGATCAATTAGGAGTCTTAATGGCAAGTGAAAAAAAATATGAGCAGCTCATTTAGGCAAAAAGGGAATTTATTGGCTCACATAAAATGACAAGATTGTATTCAGGGCCCAGAAAATGTAATTTGGAGTTGGTTTCTCTCCATCTCTTTAGTCTGCCTTCTGTCATATTGGCTTTGGCTTCAGCATCATGTGATAGCAAGAGGTTGCCTGGAGCTCCAGCCCCAACATTCCCTCAGGTTTCAGGCCGAACAGAAAAGGGTCAATAACTCTTCCTTGGAAATCGCCAAGCAAGTTTTACCTCAGTTCTGACTGGGTCACATGATTGAGTCTTGATCAATTAGTGTGGCTAAAGAAATGGATATGTGTGGTGGGTCCAAGATACTGTGCTCCACCTGAAGATTGCTTTGTGGGTGTGTGTACATGGAGTTGTATCAGGGGTATAACTAATACCCAAATGGAATTCAGTTTATTATTCCCAGGGGAAAAAAAAAGTTGAATATATGCTGGACAACAGAAAAGGCAGATATCCACTGTAGATTGCCTCTTATCAATCCAGAGTCAGTCATGCTTCAGGTAGAAATCTTATCCTACTCATTAAAAACAGTGATATCCCTAAAATATTCTTTTTTTTTTTTTGCCCCAGAATCTTTGAGAGATATCACTCTGTCAATTGATTAGTTATTTGACATCTCTTGACTTTTTCTACTTATAGTTCCCATCCTTTAGATTCAGTTCAAGTCTGCTTTCTTGATACACTCCAACACCTTTTTCTACCCAGTCTTCACCCCGGTCTCAAATGTGTGTCTTTCAGAGCTCACAAAGCATCTGAGACAGCCTAGCCTAGATCACAACATAATTACCTGGTTATTTGGGCTTTCCAGGTGGTGCAAGTGGTAAAGAACCTGCCTACTAATTCAGGAGACCTAAGAGATAGGGGTTCAATGCCGGGGTCTGGAAGATCCCCTTGGAGGAGGGCACAACAATCTGCTCCAGTATTGCCTGGAGAATCCCATGGACAGAGGAGCCTGATCGGCTACATACAATCCATAAGGTTGCAAAGAGTCGAACATGACTGAAGCAACTTGGCACACAAGCCCACCTGGTTAGTTATGTGTCTCTTCCCCATACGGTGTTTGACGCATTCTTTGTCTTCATTGTCTAGCATGAAAACTGCCACAGAAGAATCTCCGTTTACTAGAAATTTGTTAAAGGAATAAATGAATGAATTGACTAGCGTGTGAGTGAAAACGTTTAAGTATCACAGAAGAGAACTCCAATGTATAACCCTCTTGGATTATGTTACAGCTAATTTCAGTTACAGTGTTAGAAGAGTATTAACAGATTCAAATTTCAGTTTTATGGTCCATATTATCTCTTGGAGTGTAAATATCTATTTTGGCCTTACAGAGTTGAAGTGAGTCCCTCTCTATCTCTTTCTCTTTGTCTCACTGTCTCTGTTTTTCTGTCTTTATCACTCACACACACACACACACACACACACACATACATGCACCCACACATTGCTACACATATGTAAAACTACATTTCCATAAGAGCATGGCTAATTCAAAAGTGATATAATACAGCTTTTATTTTTGATGGATTTTAAAAATGTAATCCCAAATGGTGAGCTACTCTGAGGAGGCTGTGGCCACATTTTTACTACAGCAAAATCTCTAGATACAGCAAATTTTCTGACAATTTATTTGACTACAAAGTATCTGGCTGGCTTCAGAGAGAGAAAAAAATCATCCAGAGTTTTCAACAGAAGGAACTTCTAAAGGTAGATGAAGCCAACGCATTTCAAGGAAAAAAAAAAAGTAGATTAGCCAACGGTGAAATCTCTGCAGTCCCAGGGAGATTTCTCCTCCCTTGAATTTTGCTGAGGCAGAGTTTTCATCAATTATTCCCATGAAAGTTTAAAAGTGCTGTGAGTATATAATTCTCACTCTTAAAGGCGAAAGTTCTTTTTTAAGTGTAATTTAAAAAAAAATACATAAGCCATGCATGAATGCAATTTCATCGTTAAAAAATTGCACAACTGTTAAAATGATATAGAATTTTCAAAACACTGTTTAGTCTGTTTCTTTCCTCCCACTTTGGTAATTGCTTCTAATTGTATCATTCCAGACATTTAAAAATTCTCATATATTATTCTTCATAAAGTCCCCCCAGTTTGCTTTCTGTGAATTCCCTTTCCTCCACTATGGATCATTTTGGCCAGAGACCACTTCCTAGGGTCTGTGTCCACCATGGAATCCAAACCTTGTTACAAACCTCTTCTAACAGCTGTGGATAGCTTGAGACACAGGCTCAGTCAGCTTGGTGTGTGTTCCTTCCTGGGATTCTGGACAGTGAGTGCAAGGAGGAATTAAGGAATTCTGAGGCTCAGAATGCTCACAGTAGCGGTAGCAGTGTCAGCTGTGGCGATGCCCTAGCCAGGCTGCTCCTGCACGAGCGCGTTGCAGTGTTTCCTGCTTCCTGATTTCCTTCTGAGCGTCCTTGTTTCCTGGAATTTCCAGCGTCTTCTTCCTGCTCCCATTGATTCTGATATCCTTCCAATAGCATGTGGACTAGAATTCTGTAAATTCTACCGTTCCTATTATTAAAATTGTAGACCAACTCTTTTGGTTATTTTCCTAATACATATTTTTCCATCTTTTTAATGAATAGTTTTCATTATTTCCAGATGTGTCCTTTATAACTGTAACTATTCAGAGTTAACTGCTACAGAATTTTTAAAAATCAAAGCTGTTTAATAGAACAATAGAATCAAATCCGTTTAATAGAAATGCTTTTATTCTTCTTGTTTTTCAAATACCCAAATTATCTCTTATTTTTATTGTATTTTAATTTTATGTTATATCAGTGATATAATTTATATATAATTATAATATACATAAAATATTATATTAGTTTCAAGTGCAGAACAGTGATTTAATATTTTCATACATTATGAAAAAGTCACCACAATAACTCTACTTCCCATCTGTAACCATGTAAATTTATTGCAATACTATTAACTATATTCCCTATGCTGCACATTACTTGCCTATGAGTTATTTATTTTATAGTTGGAAGTTTGTACTTCTTAATTCCTTTTACCTATTCACTTGTACCTTTAATGCCCCTCTCTTCTGATAACTACCAGTTTGTTCTCTGTATCTACAGTCCTGTTTGTTGTATCGTGTTTGTTCATATTTGTGTAGATTCTATGTATAGTTGAAATCAGATGATATTTGTCTTCCTCTGTCTGACATTTCACTTAACTTAATACCCTCTAGATCCATCCATGTTCCAAGTTTTTGCAAATGGTGAGATTTCATTCTTTTTTTATGACTGGGTAATAATATTCCAGTGTGTGTGTGTGTGTGTGTGTGTGTATTCAAATTAGTGTTTCTGTTTTCTTTTATTGAATACCCAGAAGTAGAATTGCTGGGCTATATGGTCGTTTTATTTTAATTTGTTGTGGGAACTTCATGCTGTTTTTCATAGTGGCGGCTGCACCAATCTACAGTCCTGGTAATGCACAATGTAGGTTTCCCTTTTCTCCATATTCTTGCCAACACTTGTTATTTCTTGTCTTTTCAATAATAGCCATTCTGACAGACATGAGGCAGTATCTCATTGTGGTTTTGATTTGCATTTCCTCCTAATGATTAGTGATGTTGAACATCTTTTCATAGCTTGTTAGCCATCTGTCTGTCTTTTTTGGAAAAAAATATCTATTCAGGTCCTCTGTCCAATTTTTAATTGTTTTGTTTCTTTCTTCTTTGATACTGAGCTCTTTGAATTCCTTATATATTTTGGGTATCCATACCTTATCAGATATATTGTTTGCAAATATCTTCTCTCATTTACTAGGTTGACTTTTTGTTTTATTGATGACTTCCCCCCTTTGTACAAAAGGTTTTTAGTTTGATGTAGTCCCATTTGTTTTATTTTTGCTTTTGTTACCCTTGCCTAAGAAGATATATTCCCCAAAATATTGTAAGAACAAGGTCAAAGAGCATACTGCCCATGTTTTCTTCTAAGAATTTTATGGTTCCAAGTATTACATGCTGCTAAGTTGCTTCAGTCGTATCCGACTCTGTGCGACCCCAGAGACGGCAGCCCACCAGGCTCCCCCATCCCTGGGATTCTCCAGGCAAGAACACTGGAGTGGGCTGCCATTTCCTTCTCCAATGCATGAAAGTGAAAAGTGAAAGTGAAGTTGCTCAGTCGTGTCCGACCCTCAGCAACCCCATGGACTGCAGCCTTCCAGGCTCCTCCTTCCATGGGATTTTCCAGGCAAGAATACTGGAGTGGGGTGCCATTGCCTTCTCCGAAGTATTACATAGAAGTCTTTAATCTATCTGGAATTTAATTTTATATATGGTAGAAGAAAGTGATACTGTTTCATTGCTTTTATACAGCTGTCTGGTTTACCTGGCACCATTTATTGAAGAGAATGTCATTTGCCATTGTATATTCTTGCCTCTTTTGTGGTAGATTAATAGATTGTATAAGCATGAGTTTATTTCTGGGCGAGTAGTTTCTTACTTTTAAAAGTCAATGCATCAACGTGACAAAGGGCATTTACAAAAACCTTTAGCAAACATTATACTCAATGGTGAAAAACTGAAAATTTTCCTCTTAAGATCAAGACCAAGACAAAGATGACTGCTTTCACCACTGCTATTCCACATTGTACTGGAAGTTTTACCTAAAGCATTTATACTTGAAAAAGAAACAAAAGACATTCAAACTGTTATAAAGTAAAGCCATAGCTACAGATATACAGATGACATGATCATATATGTAGAAAATCCAAAGTATTCACATGTAGCTGTTGATTTGAACTCTGCTATTGCTGGCTGTCTGGGGAGGCCTTACAAATAGATGTGAAAAGAAGAGAAGTGAAAAGCAAAGCAGAAAAGGGAAGATATAAACATCTGAATGCAGAGTTCCAAAGAATAGCAAGAAGAGATAAGAAAGCCTTCTTCAGCAATCAATGCAAAGAAACAGAGGAAAACAACAGAATGGGAAAGACTAGGGATGTCTTCAAGAAAATCAGAGATACCAAAGGAACATTTCATGAAAAGATGGGCTCGATATAGGACAGAAATGGTATGGACCTAACAGAAGCAGAAGATATTAAGAAGAGATGGCAAGAATTCACAGAAGAACTGTACAAAAAAAGATCTTCATGACCCAGATAATCACGATGGTGTGATCACTGACCTAGAGCCAGACATCCTGGAATGTGAAGTCAAGTGGACCTTAGAAAGCATCACTACGAACAAAGCTAGTGGAGGTGATGGAATTCCAGTTGAGCTATTCCAAATCCTGAAAGATGATGCTGTGAAAGTGCTGCACTCAATATGCTAGCAAATTTGGAAAACTCAGCAGTGGCCACAGGACTGGAAAAGGTCAGTTTTCATTCCAATCCCAAAGAAAGGCAATGCCAAAGAATGCTCAAACTACCACACAATTGCACTCATCTCACAAGCTAGTAAAGTAATGCTTAAAATTCTCCAAGCCAGGCTTCAGCAATATGTGAACCGTGAACTTCCTGATGTTCAAGCTGGTTTTAGAAAAGGCAGAGGAACTAGAGATCAAATCGCCAACATCCGCTGGATCATGGGAAAAGCAAGAGAGTTCCAGAAAAATATCTATTTCTGATTTATTGACTATGCCAAATCCTTTGACTGTGTGGATCACAATAAACTGTGGAAAATTCTTCAAGAGATGGGAATACCAGACCACCTGATCTGCCTCTTGAGAAATTTGTAAGCAGGTCAGGAAGCAACAGTTAGAACTGGACATGGAACAACAGACTGGTTCCAAATAGGAAAAGGAGTACGTCAAGGCTGTATATTGTCATCCTGTTTATTTAACTTATATGCAGAGTACATTATGAGAAACGCTGGACTGGAAGAAACACAAGCTGGAATCAAGGTTGCCGGGAGAAATATCAATAACCTCAGATATGCAGATGACACCACCCTTATGACAGAAAGTGAAGAGGAACTAAAAAGCCTTTTGATAAAAGTGAAAGTGGAGTGAAAAAGTTGGCTTAAAGCTCAACATTCAGAAAACGAAGATCATGGCATCCGGTCCCATCACTTCATGGGAAATAGATGGGGAAACAGTGGAAACAGTGTCAGACTTTATTTTTCTGGGCTCCAACATCATTGCAGATGGTGACTGCAGCCATGAAATTAAAAGACGCTTACTCCTGGGAAGGAAAGTATGACCAACCTAGATAGCATATTGAAAAGCAGAGACATTACTTTGCCGACAAAATTCATCTAGTCAAGGCTATGGTTTTTCCTGTGGTCATGTATGGATGTGAGAGTTGGACTGTGAAGAAGGCCGAGTGCCAAAGAATTGATGCTTTTGAACTGTGGTGTTGGAGAAGACTCTTGAGAGTCCCTTGGACTGCAAGGAGATCCAACCAGTCCATTCTGAAGGAGATCAGCCCTGGGATTTCTTTAGAAGGAATGATGCTAAAGCTGAAACTCCAGTACTTGGGCCACCTCATGCGAAGAGTTGACTCGTTGGAAAAGACTCTGATGCTGGGAGGGATTGGGGGCAAGAGGAGAAGGGGATGACAGAGGATGAGATGGCTGGATGGCATCACTGACTCCATGGACGTGAGTCTGAGTGAACTCCGGGAGTTGGTGATGGACAGGGAGGCCTGGCGTGCTGCGATTCATGGGGTTGCAAAGAGTCGGACACGACTGAGCAACTTATCTGATCTGATCTGAGTGGTGTGATTATTTTTTTCTTGTAAGCTAGGTAATTTCTCTCTTTTTTTCCATGACTTTGATGTTCTATAGGTCGATCATTGATGTGGATTTCTTAAAAGGATAATCCCTTATCAGAGCCATTAGCTCACTGAAGAAATTTTAAAAAGACGTTAAAGCTCAGAACCATTTTTTAAAAAGACTAATGAGTTAAGAATTAAGAATTCTCTCAATGATTCTCACAGTGTGATAAATCCAACTAGGTAGTGACTGTGTGATACATACTGTTTGGAGCCGTTTTGTTGTCATGAGTGTATTGGTTTCCTTCAAAGTTGGGAAAGCCAGTAAAAGGGCATAGCCATCAGAATAAGATCATTGGATTATCTGAGAGACACAGTTGTCCTTGGCCACATGGCGTGTCTGCCTTGGGTACTATACCTCATCTGCCCTGAGAAAAATGGAGACTCAAGGGAAGAAATTTGTTGTTTTTAAATTATCCACCAACACTGTTCTGGACTATAAAAATAGAAGGTAATAAAAAAATTCCTATTTGGAAAAATGAAATTAAACTCATCAAGTTCTTTTGAAGAGTGCCTGAAACGTATTAAAAGTTTTCAGTATGTTAAGAACCAATTCAGTGGAATTTCATTGCAAGGATTGCAGTCCTTTTGGAATCTTTCATATCTTTACTTATATTTTTCAGTATTATGCTTTTCAGTAAGCATTTTACTTAAAATTTAAAAAAGAGAAAGAGAATGAGGTAAGCATATTAATTTGCTTAAGTCAGTCAAGAAAACCATTTCAGTTAAGGGGAATTCTCTGTTACTCTTATTCAGAACTCGCTGTGCTACTTGCTATAATATTAGCAATCATGTTTCTTTCAATACCAGACATTTTCTGTTTTATGTTTACCAAAGATATTTCTTCCTTTTCTATTTTCATGATCAAGGAAACTTAATTAGATATATGTTGTATATTTTTCCATTTTTCCTGCCATTTCACTTAACTGCTTTTTTGTGTAGTCAGACTCTTTCTTTTTCTTGGTCGCATTTTTTAGTTTTTTTCCCCCTGAGACCTGTCTCCCCATTTTCTCATTCTCACTCAGGTGTGTCTAAGGTGATGGCACCCAACTCCAGTACTCTTGCCTGGCAAATCCCATGGGCAGAGGAGCCTGGTAGGCTGCAGTCCGTGGGGTCGCAAAGAGTAGGACACAACTGAGCGACTTCCCTTTCACTTTTCACTTTATGCATTGGAGAAGGAAATGGCAACCCACTCCAGTGTTCTTGCCTGGAGAATCCCAGGGATGGGGGAGCCGGGTGGGCTGCTGTCTATGGGGTCGCACAGAGTCGAACACGACTGAGGCGACTTAGCAGCATCAGCATTCTTTTATTGGGGCTTCTTTTATTGAGTTATTTATTCCTTCACTCTCTTTATTTATTAAAAACTTAACAATCTTTTTGTCATTGTTTAGTTTTTTCTCTTCTTGATGTGATAAATCAAATTTTTGCTATATATGCTTTTTATTCTCATCATGATGGTTTCCAAAATTGATTAAGGCAAGGGTTCCTGGAACTAAGACTGCCAATGTTCTTAACCTGGCCATAGACTTCTATAAAATTATTATAGCTCAGTGGAATATTTGCCCCTCAATTTTATTTTCCTTTTCCTCCAAAAAGAAAAGAGATACAGTTGGTTATATGGTTAACTGGGCTTCCCAGGTGGCCCTAGTAGTGAAGAACATGACTGCCAATGCAGAAGATTTAAGAGACACAGGTTCGATCCTTAGACTGGGAAGATTCCCTGGAGGAGGGCATGGCAACCCAGTGTAGTATTCTTGCCTGGAGAATCCCATGGACAGAGGAGCCCGGCAGGCTACTGTTCATAGAGACGCAGAGTCATGCATGACTGAAGTGACTGAGCACGCAAGCACAAACCTGAAAATACTTTCAGGTTTTCAAATCTTGCCTTTTGCACTTAATATAGATGACTAACAGATTTGATCTCCAAGATCTTGCAGTAGACTTTGAAAATTTGTTTCTGTCTGAAACTGGACAGGCAGAAAGCTCAGTGGAAGGACAGTGAATAGAGTTTTTGTGATCCTTTTTTCACAAAGCTCTTTTTCATCAGAAAATTGTATATCAGATTCTTGATCTCAGCTCTTCATCTCACTTAGACACAGATTGTCCCTTTGTATCAGAGAGCATGAAAACATAAGTGTTTTGGTGTCAAAATACATATGCGTTATACTATCTACTTTTCATGCTGGATTTTTAGTTCCCTGGTCCTGGAAACTAAGGATTTTCTTACTTCACATGTGTGTATGTCTTTATTTTTCAACTTGACTATTATGTATGTGTTGTTTGGTATCAGCATGTTTTTTATTTTATGCTTTTTTGAGGAGGGTAGAGGAGTTAAGGGGGACAGCTGCACCTGTTCAACATTTGGCTAAGAATCATCCTAGGTTAGATTTCTAAAAGTAAAATTTTGGGGTCAAAAATCACACATTTGAATTCTTGAGCTGCTGTTAAATTTTCTTCTCCCAAGAGACGTGTCATTACCCCCTCCCTCCTGCCGTGCCCGAGAGTACCTATTGCCCTACACTTCTGACTGCACCATAGATCACAATTTCAGAAAAAAGTCACCTGTGCTATGCTATCCAATTTTACTTTTTCTTGCTACTAATGATTTTTGAGAGTCTCCTCACCTTTATTTGCATTTATGTTTACTCTGTAACTGCCTGTTTATATTTTTTTTCCAAAAGGCAAACATCTTTTGAACTCTTTTACTTCCTTTACTTCAGTGGATAAAGAATAAATAATTACGGATGATCATGCTGTTACCTCTTTCTACAGCTAGGGAGAGGTAAGCAGCATGGTTTCCATTTTAGGATGACTTTTTACCCTAAAAATAGAAGTTAAGTGATTTGACAATTATGTCCAAGGTCACATAAACTATTACATGCAGAAATCAAACCCAAGAATGTGGTGCTAGTGTTGATGCTCAGAAAACACAGCCTTGTATGATGAAGCCACCCTTAAAGCTCATACTAAACTGTTTTAAGAAAACACAATACAACTTTTTAAAAATGAATGGAAATTCTGAATTTGGGCTAAATAGTAATGGAATTTCAAGATCCTCCCTCTCCAGTAGAGAATTTTATTGGCTTAGAAGGTGAAAACAATGGACTTCAGACTTTTTTCTATCTGCAACAGAACACAATAAAGAAGTTTGATGATTTAATGAAAGATTTATATTGAAAGGGCTTCCCTTGTGGCTTAGCTGGTAAAGAATCTTCCTGCAATGCAGGACACCTGGGTTCGTTCCCTGCGTTGGGAAGATCCCCTGGAGAAGGGAAAGGCTGCCCTTTCCAGTATTCTGGCCTAGAGAATTCCAAGAACTGTATAGACTGTTAGATTGAAAGATTCAGTATTATTTAATGAAAGGTTTAGATTGGTGGGCTACTACAAAAGACTCCTCCCAAATGAAAAGTTTATTGCTTGCCCATAGATTTCCTGGCAATAGTGATTACCAACCATACTTTATGTATTTTGTGGCTCTGAAGTCTCTGGTTTGACTATAAAGGAACTTTGGCAAAATACGATACTAAGCCATCTAAACAGCCAACAAAAAAAAACATGGTTTATACAGGCAGCTAAGAAAACCCTGTTTGCTTATGTTTGCTCACCATCTCCTTGTCCAAAATATAATTCATTATTTTTTTCAATAAATTTTTATTGAAGCTAGAGTGGATATATAAAAAGAACATACCAGGTGGCAGGTTACAGTAGTTTAAAAGGACAGATGAAAGGGGGTCCTTTGGTCCTGGAACAGCATCCGTTGTCATAATTAACAAAATATGAGCTTGAGAGCTAAAAATTTAAGCAGAATATGTTCATTCTCATAATGACCCCTGCCCCCATCTTTTGAAGGTACTCTTTGAGTCTGACCACTGCTGGGCAATAGTTAGAGCAACTGTCTCAACCTTTTCAACCAAATAATCTTTTCACCGCAAAGGATTTACAGTATACCTTTCATGTGTGAAAAGAAAATTCATGCTCAACCTGTAAAAAACTAGCAGATGGTACTGTAATTTGTGTATACATACATGCATACAGGATACATTCTCGGAGAATGAATCAGCTTCATGTTGTACCTATTTAAACATTTCATAATATTTAATTTTAATTCATTTATTCATGGTTTTAAACTCTGTAAGAACATCCATTATTTAAATTATTAGACAGGTAAACGGCATCAACAAAACTGCAGCATTTAATGTTGAAGATAACTGACATGCATGAAGTCATTGTATTAAAATATTGGTTTTCCAATTGTTTTGCACAGATGGTGCTAGTAATTAATATTATGCTATTTTTTCATCAAGGGATTCCCTGTTGACTAAATTCACATAGTATGCAATAAATTGCTGCATTATACTATCTGAATAGATGCTGTGTGGTTTGTAGATTTATTAATGGTAACATATTGTCTCAGATGACAATTATATAATGCTCCTAATGGTAAGTGTATTATTCAATTTAATAAATTGGGCATTGTGATCTCTTCAAGAAAAATCTTAACTGTATATTTGATCATAGGTGTGTAACAATTGTGTTCCTGGCCATCTGGTCTGAAAGTTTCAAGATATCGAGTGATTTAAATGAGGTAAAATGAGGCACCTTATTTACTTTAAAGGCAGTAACAAAGAATTGCATAACTTACCACTTTAAAAAGGACTTTCTGAAAAAAATTAAAAAATAAAATGTCTTTCGGAAGGGAAGTATCTTTTCCGAGTGGCTATTAGATGTATTCTTTCCCATACCTTCAGAAAAAGTTTAAAAACCATTCTCTTTAAAAGCAAGACTATTTAGCAAAAATCTCAATAGGCTTGTTTATCGCATGATTGTTTATCGCATGATGAGGAAGAGCAGTCCTATTGCTTCCGTCTGGATAAGTCTTTCAGCAAGACCCACAGATCGAGGCTTGAAAACATATCTGAATTTTGCTAGCACCTCCTACAGAGGGTATCAAAAGTGGAAAATGGATGTTAATAAATCTCTCCTTATGCCTCTTTTAGAGGGATCAAAATACAACAAGCTTGTTTCACTTCTGAAGGATTTTTAAATTATTCCTTATTTCTAAAGTGTCATGAGAATGCTGTTTAAATTGCACTCAAGAGACAGTAAACTGCTGGGCAGAAAACTGTCCATTTGGAAATATGATTTTTAAAGTGAGAAAATACAAAAGTGAATAAAAAGGCCCCACTTATTCCTGGATTTTACTTAGCAGCAGAGTACCAAAGATTTCCAGGAGAAAAATCAATAACCTCAGATATGCAGATGACACCACCCTTATGGCAGAAAGCAAAGAAGAACTAAAGAGCCTCTTGATGAAAGTGAAAGAGTAAAGTGAAAAAGTTGGCTTACAACTCAACATTCAGAAAACTAAGATCAGGCATCTGGTCCCATCACTTCACAGCAAATCGTGGGGAAACAATGGAAACAGTGAGAGACTTTATTTTTGGGGGCTCCAAAATCACTGCAGATGGTAACTGCAGCCATGAAATTAAAAGACACTTGCTCCTTGGAAGAAAAGCTATGACCAGCCTAGTTCAGTTCAGTTGCTCAGTCGTGTCTGACTCTTTGTGACCCCATGAATTGCAGCACGCCAGGCCTCCCTGTCCATCACCAACTCCCGGAGTTCACTCAGACTCACGTCCATCCAGTCGGTGATACCATCCAGCCATCTCATCCTCTGTTGTCCCCTTCTCCTCCTGCCCCCAATCCCTCCCAGCATCAGAGTCTTTTCCAATGAGTCAGTTCTTCACATGAGGTGGTCAAAGTACTGGATTTTCAGCTTTAGCATCACTCCTTCCAAAGAACACCCAGGACTGATTTCCTTTAGAATGTACTGGTTGGATCTCCTTTCAGTCCAGGGTACTCTCAAGAGTCTTCTCTAGCACCACAGTTCAAAAGCATCAATTCTTGGGCGCTTAGCTTTCTTCACAGTCCAACTCTCACATCCATACATGACCACTGGAAAAACCATAGCCTTGACTAGACAGACCTTTGTTGGCAATATGACCAACCTAGACAGAATATTAAAAAGCACAGACATTACTTTGCCAATAAAGGTCCTTCAAGTCAGAGCTTTGGTTTTTCCAGTAATCATCTATGGATGTGAGAGTTGGACTATAAAGAAAGCTGAGTGCTGAAGAATTGATGCTTTTGAACTGTGGTTAAAAAAAAAAAAAAAAGAGAAGATTCTTGAGAGTCCCTTGGGCAGCAAGGAGATCCAACCAGTCCATCCTGAAGGAAATCAGTCCTGAATATTCATTGGTCTGAAGGACTGATGCTGAAGCTGAAACTCCAATACTCTGTCCACCTGATGTGAAGAACTGACTCATTTGAAAAGACCCTGATGCTGGGAAAGATTGAAGGTGGGAGGAGAAGGGGATGACAGAGGATGAGATGGTTGGATGACATCACTGATTCAATGGACATGAGTTTGAGTAAGCTCTGAGAGTTGGTGATGGACAGGAAAGCCTGGAGTACTGCAATCCATGGGGTCTCAAAGAGTTGGACATGGCTGAGCAACTGAACTGAACTGAACTGAGAGTCCCTGAGTGAAACCCTTCCATCTTTCAATGAGTTGTTTCTCTGGTTCCTCTCTGCCAACCATCCTGGTTCTTAATACAGTAACATCTCAATTTGCATACTAGAATGCAAGGACAGCCTCCAAACCATCTTTTTGGAGGGGAGCTTGAAGGATAATAATCTTTCACTTTATTGACTGCCACCTTTCTAGGTTCATCGTTACCCCCCTTTTTTTTTATAAGGGAGCAGAACATATAACATGTGAGTATCTCTCTTGTCTGAGAATCAGTCCAACCTATCATAGACTGGAAGGGGTCTGGATACAGAAGCATAGATCTCCGTGCTGGCAAAGACACAGAGATGGTAATGCAAAATGAGTTGGACAAAGCAGAATAATATTCTTTTCTTTCAAATCAAAGGGTCACCAGTACTTGCTCCCAGGCTCTTGAGTACTTTGAAGGTTGATATTTAATTCTATAACTTGTTTGCAAAAAGGCAGCTCAAACAGACAGAAAAGTGATTCTTCTCCTTAGATAGATCCACAACCTAGCTGGGCCTGCAACCCTGCAGGGGCTCTCTTTTCTCCTTAAAAGTGTTCTTTTTATACTCACTGTGAAAAGAATCTAAAATTCACTTTCACTTTAAAACAAAATGCATGTTATACCATATAACATGATTTTCTTAAAAGTTGTATTGTTAGACTTACGATTATAAATATTCATGTCCTTGGCATTGTTTGCTTTGGCGAAAAAAAAGCAAATGCAATTGATCCCTTAAAATCCCCTGATTTGAGACTCAGCTAACTATGTATGAAGTTTCAGGTGAGGACATTAAAATTCAATTTGTGTATAAACCCTAGAACACTTTGTGGAGATATAAGCTATATCAAAAATAATAGTGATACCACATGCAATATGAATGTTTACTTGAACAGTAAAAAAATCTTTTAAAAAGATTATTTATCATGAAATAATTAAAACATCTTCTTAACTTTTTTATATTATGTATATGTAGAATACCACTTTTCTTTAATACAGTTGATGAGGTTCTCACAGCAAGTATACTGGGGTTGTTTGCCATTCCCTCCCCGAGTTGCATCACTGATGCAATGGACATGAATTTGGGCAAACTTCAGGAGGTGGTGAGGGATAGGGAGGCCTCGCATGATGCAGTCCTTGGGGTCTCAAAGAGTCGGACATGATTGTGTGACTGAATAACAACAGAATACCAATCCCCCTTATAAATGAATACATAGAGTACCACTGCCACTTATGATAAAACCTTGCATTTGTCCATCAGATTTGGTAGTACAAAGACAAATGTCCGTGTTTTAGGTAATATACTTCATGGAAATAAAGTAGCAATAAATTCTAGAGTCAATGTAAACCTTGAACTATTTTTCTAAATTAATTTCCATTTAGAAAAATATTTCCAATAATACTTTAGGGTAATTCAAGCATATTTGGAAAAATGGCTAGAGAGATAGATCATTATGAGTAATGTATAAATATCTGTCACTTTTTATGTTAGAATGATATGATAAAAGAACAAACTAAGAATAGGGCTGACTTGCATGTGAAACCAGACTTGTGAGAAATCAGAACAGGGTTTCTAATAGTCCAATAATGCAGCTCAAAAAATATTTCAGGCAAATCTCCATTCTTCATGTGTCTACCTTTAAAGATTCACCGCAGTTCTTCATTCAGACTTCCTGATAGCACCTACTGACCTTGGCTTAATCATTTGCATTGATAAGAAAAGTATTTTATTAAGAATTTTATTAATCATGCAGTACACTTAAATACTTAACATTGCCGATGTTTCTTGTTGTCTATTCTGACTTAGACTATGAAGATAGAAATCATTTAAAAGTTGTTTTTGTTTTCAAAATTTAAAGTGACTTTGGAGACCACCTAACTCCCTCAGTTTCCATAAGGGAAACATAAATAAATTATAGCTAGGAAGCGACCTGGGTCAGGAAGATCCCCTGGAGAAGGAAATGGCAACCCACTCCAGTATTCTTGCCTGGAGAATCCCATGGAAGGAGGAGCCTGGTGGGCTACAGTCCATGGGGTCACAGTCAGACACGACTGAGCGACTTCACTTCACTTACTTCGGAAGCCTTTGAGGCCCAAATGCCTACACTACTCTAATTGCTAGACTATATATTCATTAAAGGCCCAGAACATGGCTCATATACCTTAGCCTTATATGTGTTTATAAAGTACATGCAAATTTAGTGGTGAAGAAGGAAGGAAAAAAGAGAGGGAAGGCGGGAGGGAACAGGAGAAGGAAGAAAGAGAAGAATTGAGATTATCATCACAATTATCACCACAGTTCATAAAAGATAATGCCAAATGATACCTGATAAATGATAGAGAGTGAGGTCAGGATGGGGTAAGTTTACCATGTTTCACCTCAGTCCATATTAGATATTTCACCTAGCCTTAATTAGTTCCTTGGATTACATACATATGTTTAATCATATGTGTATGTAAAGATATATTATTTATGAAAGAGTAGATGAAGGACCTTGAAATATTTGGCAAAAATAGGAAAGAATAAGGATGTATTTTATCCTTATTAATAAGGATAAATTAATATTAATAAAAGGATAAATTAATATTAATAAAATTAATAGTCTGACAAATCTTTATAAACTACACACAAGGATGTAGCCAATTATAAAAACAATAGTACAAAGCAATGTATTTTGAATTATGTAACATCTTGGATTTAATATACATACTTAAGGAAACGACTTATTTTTATGCACTGTGTACCTTGTCCAGTTATTCTCCTATTGACTCTCTTAAGTTCTTGTTTATGTCAACTAAATTATTTTCTTGAATTTTTATTTTGTATGTTGTGGAAAAAATTAACACCCGAACTTATGGATATTAAAAGCCTATATTCAGATATATTTCACACTTAAGACTATGGCTTGAAACCTGAATGTCTGAGTTCAAATATTGACTCCTCAACTCACCAATATGTGACTTAGGGAAAGTTATAGAACTACTCTGGCCTTAGTTTCTTCATCATAGATGAGGAATGACAATTGTACCTATCCTCTGTGAATGTTGTAAAGATCAAATAAATTAGACAATTATAGCACTTATAATATTAGCTAGCGTATGACCTGCCATCAGTAGCTGTTAAAAATTACTACTACTGTGATATAATTATACTGCAATAGTTGCTTGAATGAAGCAATTTGGAATGATCAAAATTATGTTTATTTAACATGAATTCAAATTGAAATAAGACACTTGCTTAGATGCCTTAAGTAAATGTGAGTATCTTAAGGTTGATCATATCAACTTTTTTCTTAGTCTGCTAAGAATACCCAGCAATAATGTCTCAGTTGTGTGTTCATAATGTGTTTTAAAGCTAAGCATAATAAGTTCTCCCTATTGGAACAAAATTGCCTTTTTATTAATGGCATTGCCTTGAATCACAGGACAACTTGCCTTACCTTCGTATTTCTCTTTGCCTAAGTTAGAGGAGAAAGGCATAAAAATGTGTGTTTTCCTTCAGCAAATATATTCATTATAATCTACTTGATTTGGGTTTCCAAAAGCCTTTCTAGGAAATAACAGAATCTAATGATCTGTTTATCTATACTAGCAGGTACAGCTAGAGTAAATGTCTTTATCCGAAGAATAATATAACAGTATTTCTATTTCTCTTAACTTCTTATATTTTATTCTAAGACCTCTAGCCTGGTCTCATGTTAGTTGTCTCCTGTATCTCCATTAACTACTAACATGGTTCGAGGTGATGCGGTACTATTGTAGTTGGCTCATTCGGTGCCCCCACTTCCTTCCCTGGTAAAATCTGGCTCAGAGGCCATTCCTACATTCCTGTAGGTGTCACCGCTGCGAGCTTTGCTGAAGTCCTCTCAGGGGGACTACGCTTGGGCAGTTAGAGCCCCCTTACCATGAAGTACCTGAAGTTCTCTCATACTCTCTCACATCTCCTCCCTGTAGTGCAACCCATAACTAAAGACTGAGCGGCGGAGGATATGAAAACCCAGATTCTTGCATCAAGGAGGAGCAAAGTCTATGCTGCTGCTTACATGCTCATGCTCACCTTTGGGGCCAGGCTGAGGCTAGACTTCTGAAACCATTTCCTCATTTAGTTTCTTCCCCTTGATTATTTTGCTTCCTTCACTCCAGTACACATTTCTCTTGAGAGTAAAAATGAATAAACCCACTTGCACATGACTATCAGTCTCATGTTCTGCTCCTAGGAAACCTTCCTAAGACAGCTACATAGGGATGGAACCAGGATTCCAGTGCTTCCCCTGAAGAGCGAGACTTTAGAAAAAACTCACTTACCAGTCTAAGCCTCAGTGTTCAACTTAGAAAATGATGATAATGAAACCTTATTTCCATCACAGGACTGTTGTGATTCACAGATGCACATCAGTTCAGTTTAGTTCAGTCGCTCAGTCATGTCCGACTCTTTGCAACCCCATGAATCGCAGCACGCCAGGCCTCCCTGTCCATCACCAACTCCTGGAGTTCACCCAGACTCAGGTCCATCAAGTCAGTGATGCCATCCAGCCATCTCATCCTCTGTTGTCCCCTTCTCCTCCTGCCCCCAATCCCTCCCAGCATCAGAGTCTCTTCCAATGAGTCAACTCTTTGCATGAGGTGGCCAAAGTACTGGAGTTTCAGCTTTAGCATCACTCCTTCCAAAGGACACCCAGGGCTGATCTCCTTTAAAATGGACTGGTTGAATCTCCTTGCAGTCCAAGGGACTCTCAAGAGTCTTCTCCAACACCACAGTTCGAAAGCATTAATTCTTCTGTGCTCAGCTTTCTTCACAGTCCAACTCTCACATCCATACATGACCACTGGAAAAACCATAGCCTTGACTAGACAGACCTTTGTTGGCAAAGTAATGTCTCTGCTTTTTAAAATGCTGTCTAGGTTGGTCATAACTTTCCTTCCAAGGAGTAAGCGCCTTTTAATTTCATGGCTGCAGTCACCATCTGCAGTGATTTTGGAGCCCCCAAAAATAAAGTCATAAAGATGCTTAAAAGGGCATGTGCAAATGTAAGCACTTTGAGCTAGCCCTTCTCAGTGATTTTTTAATTTTGTTTAAAATAGAAAATATTTATTAAGGAAAGTAGTAGTGCCCAGTTGAGACAGTAACCACTTTAAACTACAATTTCTATGTGTTAATACAATATTGAATATGATTTTTTTTTCTATTCTGCAGGAATTATAGTTAAAGCCCCAAAGCCAAATAAAAGAATTTGAAGCTATAAGAATTCTGTTTTCTAAAGTTTATCACAAAAAAAAATAAAAAAATAAAAGAATTTGAGTCACACATATTTTTACAATTGCCATTAAGTTACTAAGAAATGGAGCCAGAACCTTCCTCTATAGCTCACAGAAGATGCAGAAGAACCAGCCTACTGATGCCATACTTCACATCCCACCCTAACATCCTTCCTCCAGTGCTCAGGCAGGAAACAGAGAGCCAGAGGAGTGAGTTTAGCTGAGTTTACCCTTCCTGTCCCCTCCCTCCCCTCTGCAAACGGGCCTCTACCTTCCATAGTGGCTAACTGAGGTAGAAAATTCTAGAAGGTGATACTGTGGCTTGGTCTTTGTCTGCATGTTTTCATTTCTGGGTATTCATTCCACTGAAGTGGAGAGAGATTCCAGGAAAGCGACAAATGCCCTGATCTGAATGGTTCTAAATCTCAGAGATTTGATAATGCAGGCTTGCCACAAGGGGAGAGGGACTGTAATACAGGGTAGAATGGTAGAAGCCTTTGCTCCAGGAGGAAAGAAAGGGTGTGGAAGTTCAACAGGAGTTATTGATTCCCTTAGACATGGATAGGATGGATGGAACTGTTGTCAGGGACCAACAGGAGAAAATGCTGCCTTTTTCTAAAGAAGTTTTCACTGAAGACAGAAGCTAAACAGGATCTTGAAGAATTATACATCACATCAGCTGTAAACTGAATCTGAAGGAGCCAGAGCAAGACAAAGGAAACTTACATAAAAGTAATTTAGGGTCAGTGACACAAGAGAATCCCAGGTCATTCCCCTTTCCTTCTTTCTAGCCCCTGGCTCTGTAGGAGCTAGACCAAGGAAAAGAGTGATAGGTTTGCAGGGAGAAAGAAGGAGTAAAACAGAACTGTCTTCCCTTGAGAATCCTATCCTCTGATGACAAATCGAATTAGCACAGAGGAGAGGGACGTTCTGACTGGATAGGAAATTTACAAAATCTGCCCAAGGTTTCATTGAAGACAGGACAATTCTACAGGATACGGTAATGATTAAAAAACATAATGAAATCAAAATAGAATGTTCTCGGAGGTCAGTGGTTAGGACTCAGTGCTTTTGCTGCCAAAGGCGAGAGTTCAATCCCTGGTTGGGAAAACAAAATCCCACAAGCCATACAGCACAGCCAAATGAATGAGATCACTTTATACTCTACTGAGTTCAGACTCTTCAGAATATAGCTTCATATCAGTAGATAATTAGACCTGAAAATTATCCAAACTAAGACTGCAAAATATTATAGCCAAGGTATCTAGATTAGTATTAAAGGATTATAGAGTAAGGGAGCTCATTTACGGACAAGAGAATGGGCTTTATTGCCAGACCAAACTTGACATCCTTATTCTTCACTTCCTAGTTAAGTGACTGAGGGCAAGTCTTTTAGACTCCCTAAGTCTGGGTTTACTCATCTAAAATGTTCTCCAAAGGGGCAGATTGACCATCCACATTTACCAAGTTCTAACACTCAGAGGCTGCAATCGGGTTCCCTCCTTTCTGCTGCTATCAGGTCTTTTTTCCCCCATAATAAACTATTAGTTCAAAAATCTCTTCAGCTGATAATTTTGCAGATTGTGCTGACTCAGGGTTTAAAAAGAAGGAAACGAGTTCTCAAAATATATTCTTCAGGACAGAAGCTGCAGTCATCATCGCCTTCAGGCTGAATCCGGCACATTTCAGTTTCTCATTGCTCCTGGCATTGTACAAAAGCAGGACTGTCCAGAATAGACAGGGCTACTGCCTTTGACTGGGTGGCCAGGGGTAGCAGAGGCCAAAGAGGTGGTCTGCCTGAATTTCTCCAAATGTTTACCCCTTGCAAGGCTCTGTCTGTCCAGAGGAGTAGCTTTAAAGTGCTGAACGGACTGGTGGTAACTCCAATTATCGTCCTAAATTATGTGTAAAATTATAGACTACTGAGGAAGAAGCTGGATTCAGTAAGCTTCCTGTGAATTTTGTGCCCCTCCAAGGAAGAAATGGAAATAGATAATTCATCAGGATTTTGATGTTGCAGTGTAACAGGTGGGAGAAAAACCTGGCAAAGAAGCTTTAAAAAAAGAGCTGCATATGGTTCTTGAAAACTCACTCTATGCCATCAAATGAACCAAATAGTTAAAAAGTGATTTGTCACAGTATCTATTAAAAATCTGCTGTTTCTGCTATTATCAGGGTGTTATATATTCCCCTTAGGTAAACTACAGCACTCGCCATAGAGTGATAATCATTATTTCTGAGTCAAGATCATTGGTCACTCAGTCCTCTGCTATTCTCAATATGGAGTGAACAGAGAGATCTGAATTGTTCATCAATAATAATTTCTGGTTAATTATAATATGAATAAGATATGCGGAAAAACACAGATGTGTTGTTTCCTGTGGGAGATATATTTATAGAAGAGATGAATTTTTAGAGCAAAAATATAAATATTTATAGATGGAGAAACTAATAAAAAGTAAATGACTTATTATTTAGAACATATTCAACTAAAAGAGTAATTGAAATAAAAATATAAATTATTATGCCTAAGATAACAAATGTGATAGAGAAAAAAGGTAATAAATAAATATTTCTCTAAATAAAATATTAGAAAAAATTCAGAACAAGTCATTTGTATTTAAGAATTTGTACTTCAATGCACAGAGAAGAGTTAATGAGTACATATAAACTGCTATTTTCTTAATCGGGCAAAAATATGATCTTTACTCTGATGATGATATCATATTTGAAAGAATTATTTGTTCAAAAGCTCTTCTTCTAATGGAAGAGGTCAAGCATAAGTAAACTTTCTGAAGTGAGT
Source organism: Bubalus kerabau (assembly GCF_029407905.1). NCBI lineage: Eukaryota > Metazoa > Chordata > Mammalia > Artiodactyla > Bovidae > Bubalus > Bubalus kerabau. The sequence goes on from NC_073637.1 coordinate 61,732,523, forward strand.
TATTCAGCCTTTCTCTCCTTCATATCTCTGCTTGTATCTTACAGTAGTAAATACATATTTCATATTTATTGGAGAAAATTAGATCCATGATGCCAAGGGTAGTTACAGAGATCAATAGATAACCTTTATAAGATGTTAACAAAGGACAAAGAAGCAAGGAAATTGTGTCAGCATTCCTATAATGTTCATTATAGCAGACTGTGTTTTCTGAAACAGACAGATGTCCAGTCTTACATGATCTTTCTCACATGCCCTTCTATTTCAAAGAATAGTCACACAATACTGTGTGACTTCTAAGACTAAGTCATAAAAGATAACAGGGCCTTCACCTGGCTCATCACTCAGGCTGTTTGCTAGAGCCCAGCCATTGTGTTATGAGTAAGCCCAAACCACACAGAGAGGCTACTTGTTAATGTTCCAGGCAATAGCCCCAGGTAAGGTCCCAGCAACAGTCAGCGTCAAGACATGTGAGTGAGAAATAAACCTTTAGATGATTCCAGCATCAGCTCTGGCTGATGACAAGTATAGCAGAGATGAGGTGCCCTCACAGACCTTACATAAATTGGGACTGGTGAACAAAATAAGTATCGTTGTTTAAAGCCACTATGTTTCAAGATGGTTTGTTACACAGCAAAAAATAACTAAGACAATCATAAAAACTATTTGGCCAGACAAGAGTATAATGATATTTTTTTTTGGACACAGGTCAAAATACTAGAACAGTTTAGAAATAATGTGAAGGGGACTTGCATTTTTAGCACCATGCTTTTTTAAGCACACTTGCATTATTTTAGCACAGTGCTTACCACATAATAGATACATAATAAAAATTCATCTAATTTACTTGAAAATCACATTCTGATAAAGCAACCTGAACTTGTCATGCTATACTCTTGGCCAGAATAATAAAGTGTTAGTAAGAAAGAATAAAAGAGATATCTGTTAGCATGTACAACAGTCTTTCTCCTGTTTCTGATGGTAGCCCTCTACTTATCTTATTGTACAATCAACAAATTTCTATACCATGTACATGGGTGAAGTGATGATTCAGTCTGGCTAGTAAGAATATTGCACCCCCTAGAGTACAATGATTGATTAACTAATAGGCAAGTTGTCAAAGCAGAACCAATTAGTATCGTCCCTGACTGGGAGAAAGAGGGTCTCTCTCTTGCATTTTAAGTTCTAAGGATACGAGCAACCATCTTCCTGCTCCTGGAGAAAACCTAATTAAGAATGAAGCTTGAATAGGAAAAAATGGAGCCAAAACATGCAAACAGAGAATAAGCTCTTGATGATGTCACCTCAGACTCCAGAATCAGTAATGCCTGATGCTAATCTCACTCTTCTTTTCAGTTATGGAACTCAAAACTCTCTTTCTTTGCTAAGATTTTGGTTCAGTTCATTTCAGTTCAGTCGCTCAGCTGTGTTCAACTCTTTGGGACCCCATGGACTGCAGCACACTAGCCTCCCTGTCCATCACCAACTCCCAAACCTTGCTCAAACTCATGTCCTTTGAGTTGGTGATGGCATCCAACCAACTCATCCTCTGTCATCTCCTTCTCCTTCCGTCTTCAGTCTTTCCCAGCATCAGGGTCTTTTCAAATGAGTCAGTTCTTCACATCAGGTGGCCAAAGTATTGGAGTTTAAGCTTCAGCATCAGTCTTTCCAATGAATATTCAGGATTGATCTCCTTTAGGATGGACTGGTTGGATCTCCTTGCAGTCCAAGGGAGTCTCAAGAATCCTCTCCAACACCACAGTTCAAAAGCATCAATTCTTCAGCACTCAGCTTTCTTTTTACAGTCCAGCTCTCACTTCTATACATGACTATTGGAAAAACCATAGCTTTGATTAGATGGACCTTTGTTGGCAAAGTAGTGTTTGCTTTTTAACAAGCTGTCTAGGTTGGTCATAACTTTTCTTCCAAGGAGCAAGTGTCTTTTAATTTCATGGCTGCAGTCACCATCTGCAGTGATTTTGAAGTCCCCCCAATTTTTTTAAGTGATTTTGGAGCCCCCTCCAAATTAAGTAAAAATTGTAAAAAAAAAAAAGTAACCCCAAAATTAAGATTTTGGTTACTTATTATGAAAACTTGGTATTAAATCTGTATCCTAATTGACATTAATGGAAACTGTTCAGCCAATACGAGTCATTTGGAAAAGCAGAAGTGATAGAAACATTGGGAGATTAACAGGATGTTTTCTTAAAGGTCATAATACTCGGAAGAATACTGGGGAAGTCAGTCCAGATGAAAATATAGCAACTGTTTCATAGCCAGCATCTAAAAAGGAAGATAATTCAATAATGCTAGAACATTCTAAATTAAAGCAAATTTAACTATATAATCACAAACCATCTCAATATCAGAAAAATGCAGATGTTTACTCTGTTTGCTGATACTAAATTAATTACCATATGTTTTGCTGTCACAGAATGGCTTAATTTTCCCTGAAACTTTAGATACTAAAAGTTGTTTTGCAAAAAGCAAATTGTTTTAGAGGAAATAAAAAAGGGTAGAGCCTAGACATTAACAACTTCATCAAAACAAACTTTTTTTTTTGAAGAAATTTCAGTGATATATGGATTCTTTAGGTAGAAGTGTATTCTGCAGTGAACCCAAAAATAATACACTGGATGATCAAAAAATGACAAACAAACCCAAACGCCACTGAGAAAATTCTGAAGAGCCTTGACCAATATGAAAACATTTTTAGATCATGAAAATACATCTCAAAATAATTCTCAGCTATCAATGATATAATGAAGCATCATCTGAGAAGTCAGCCATTCAAAGTAGCTAGGTGTTTACAGGAGCAAACAATAGGTTTTTTTTTCTTATGCGAATACTGTATCCTCTACAAAGGCTGGCATAACACAAATAATTTTTCCTAATTAATCAGTGTATTATGTACTTGGGAGCTGTAAAGCAAAGGAGTACTTTAAAAGAGGGACATCTGTTTGCAGTTTCAGCCTTATTTGTTAAGGTTATCTTTGAACAAACTTGAAATGTAAATGATAACTATAAAAGATGGAAAAATCCATTCCCAAAAGCTGTATAAACAGCTAAATTGTCTCAGGAAATTATAATCCAAAAGAAAGTGAGACTTTTAAAAATGCTATTACTACTACTACTGCTGCTACTGATAATAATACTAATAATACAATGGTAATAATACTGATAGGAATGGTCTTTTTAAATATATGTGGAACAAGGGGAACAAAAAAGGATTGGGCCACCTCACAGAACGGACAATATAAGGTTACCATATGATGAGAAATGACTGTGCTTCAATTTCACTCCCATCTTCTATGGAAGAAAGTTGCTTTTAAACTGAGAAAGGGGGAATAAACATGGTTGAGGAAATAGAAACCTAAGATGGGTGAGGAGACAGCGTAGTGCTAAGATGCTGTAAGACAAACTCAAGTCTCTCAGCTCACAAAAATGCATCTCCTAGCACAAAAGGAACTTTTAGCTGTGAGCCTGGAACCACACTAGCAATCTCTGTACAATCCTTAATAGTAACTATGCCAGAAAAATTAATGTGACAATTAAATGTTAAACATTCAAAAAGGGATGCAATCAGACACCAGGAAGCTTTATTTTAAAATTTAAAAATGTCTAGGGTTTATTATCAGAGAAGGCAATGGCACTCCACTCCAGTACTCTTGCCTGGAATATCCCATGGATGGAGAAGCCTGGTGGGCTGCAGTCCATGGGGTCGCAAAGAGTCAGACACGACTGAGCGACTTCACTTTCACTTTTCACTTTCATGCATTGGAGAAGGAAATGGCAACCCACTCCAGTGTTCTTGCCTGGAGAATCCCAGGGACGGAGGAGCCTGGTGGGCTGCCGTCTATGGGGTCGCACAGAGTCGGACACGACTGAAGCGATTTAGCAGCAGCAGCAGCAGCAGCAGGGTTTATTATAAAATGAGTGGGAAAAAAATTTGGAAAAGAAAGCAGTAATCGCAAGGAGCCAGCAGAGATTCACCAAGGATAAACTGTGTACCACTAGTACAATTTTTATTTTGCACAGAAATATTGTAGAAAGGGTGAATAACTTGAAAATAGTTCCTTCATAAGTGTAATTGTATTCATAAACACAACTGGACAAATAGCACATGCCACAGAAGGCAAAACCTTTTATACAAAACATATAAAATACTTAGGTCTGCAGATGATTAAGGTAATAGAACTTGGCAATTAAAAGCATAGATTCTTGAGATAGACTGCCTGATTTTGCCACATAATATGTGACTTTGGACAAGTCATGTAATTTCTCTGCATCTTTTCATCTTAACACATGAATAGTGAAAATACCTACTTCATAGCTTTGTTGGGAAGGTTAATGAATAAATACTGGTAAAGCAGTGAGAACAGTATCTGGCACAAATTTAGAACTAAATAATGTTCATCTTTATTGTCACTGTAATTCTGGCTCAAATTAGGACAAAGTGAAGAAACACAAACTTAAACTACAATATGTATGTTTGTTCTGATGGAATAAACAAAATTAAGCAGTACCTAATATATGCAAGGTATCTGGAGAGGTGATAGGAGCACAGAGATGGAAGAAGAAAATCATGGAGGAAGGACTTTAGGGTCATGACAGACTCTACTTTCCTCTGTTCAAGTCTGCAGCATTGATTCACATTTCTTTTTGATTATTTGGTAGAGACACTAGTATTATCTTAACTCATATATGCTGGGTATACCACTACTTCTCTTTTCCTACTAAAATAATAGATAAGTTTTTAAACTTCTTCAACTTTAAACTGATGCTATCTAGTTATTATTTTAGTTTTAATTCCTTTGATTATCAGAGAGGATGACATAGTGTGATTAGGATGTCATGAATGGTGAACAATTTCAACAGGATAAAAGACCCAAGGGATTTAGTTGATTAATGGTAGAACATAAACCAAAAATCTGATCAGCATACAAGTGGCATGGGGGATTGACTGATGCTTATAAAAAGGGAGGAAATAGTGTCATGAAATTTTCCAGCACTCGGACCAAACCTGCACTTCAAAAATGGGCACACTCTTTAGCGGGGACACTAGTGAGCTATCTCAATGAGGAGGACTGGGATATTGCTCCTGCAATACAGATTCCTTAAAGGGTGCAGATAGTATGACTCTGTAATGGTAATAGGTACCTCTTTGGGGTAGATATACTTTTCATTCCCTCATTATGAAAAAGAGCTCAGTTTACTTGTACAATGGGCCTGATGATTTAAAACTTTAAGAAAACCAGAAACCACAGCTTGTTGGACAGATCCCGTCACACTCTCATTGCATCCAGTTTGCACCAATCCCTCATGTCAATATACCAAAAAACACAAAAGTGCATGCATATATACATACAAGGGCTTCCCTGGTGGCTCAGTCAGTGAAGAATCAGTCTGCAATGCAGGAGACCAAGATTCGATCCCTGGATCAGGAAGATCCCCTGGAGAAGGAAATAGCAATCCACTCCAATATTCTTGCCTGGAGAATCCCATGGACAGAGAATCCCATGGAGAATCCCCTGGACAGAATGTAGCCTGGTGGGCTACAGTCCCTGGGGTCACAAAGAGTTGAACATGACTTAGTGACTAAACCGCCACCAGCACATACAGGCACCGGCACACAACACACACACTCCTCACACCTTCCATTAGCACCCTTATTAAGCTCTTCGTTTGTGCCAGACCCCATTCTAAGTGTTTTCTGAGTATGAACTGACTTACAAAAATTCACAGCAGTTCTCTGAGGTAAATTCTATTATTATCTCTACAGAATAGGTGAGAAAACTGAAGCCCAGAGAGAGAAACCATGCTTGCTGTCACACAGCTTGTAAGAGGGATAGCTGGGATTTTAAGCATGTAGTTTGGTTCTAGGGCAAGTATAGCTAAACCATAACTTTAAGGGTAAAATAATTAAAATCACAAAAGCAAACTAACCACTATAGTGATACATTTGGTGGGGATAATTGGAAAAAAATTTTTGAAGAAATCCCCCAAATTTTTTGAAGTGGATTTTCATAATCAGGCATTTCAGTAAGTTCATTGACTTATTTGTAGGAATAAAATTTTTAAAAATAAAATCTTGTCATAAAAATATGTCCTCATATTTATTCTTAATTAAAGCAATACACTATAATTCTAGCACCTAGGATACTAGTGGTAAAGAACCTGTCTGTCAGTGCAGGAGACATAAGAGATGCAGGTTCAATCCCTGGGTAGGGAAGATCCCCTGGAGGGAGGCATGGCAATTTGCTCCAGTATTCTTGTCTGGATAATCTCATGGATGGAGGAGCCTGGCAGGCTACAGTCCATAGGGTCACAAAGAATCAGACACGACTGAAGCAACTTAGCACACACAGCATGCACAATATGCTGTAATTGTAGCACCTAGGAATATTTTCCTAATACCTGGGCTTGCTCTTTCAACTTCACAACATGCAAATTAAAAACAATAACAAGACTACCTTTTTCCATCTGTAAAATGGGGTTATGTGTGTTTACTTTCCTTCAATAATGTTACAAAATTATATACTTAAAATGATATTTTTAGTTTTCAGATTGAATCCACTGAAGTCTGCCATTTAAGTAAAATATGTCTGTGTCCACATGTTCCTGATATGACATCACATCTTTCATCAAATTATCTACCTCAGAAGCGTCCTGTTATGGTTGCAGTAATTCTTTACTTGAATCTCAACCCTTGTACACAGTCTGACATTAGTTCTGCCCTCAATCTTTTGTCTGTAATTCATTCTGTATCCAAATGAGAAAACAATTTCCTTCAATATCCTTCTCTGTTTCTTTGTTCTCTAAACATTAATTGGTATACATATCCTACTTTCTCTTTACCCTAGTTTCCAACATGGCTTTCAAATTCTAGCTAAAATCTGAATTCTTACACTCTTTCTCCCTCTATGCACTTTTCCTTAGTCTCCTATGTATCTGTGATTTGGTTCTTCTTTTCTTTGTAATAATTAAAATCCCAACTTACCTTTCTGAAAACCCTTACATGTATCTTCATTAGCTATGATTCTATCTTTACTCTGTGTTACCTCAGCATAGATTAGATATGTCCGTTTCTCTGTGCTGATCAAGTTTCATTGTTATAGTATATTTGTGATGATGATCTTGGATGGGCCAAATCTTCCAAATGTTGATGAGTGATCCATTTGTTTCAGATAGAATTTGATAAAACCCAGAAGCATACATAGAGTGAAACAATAGAGGAATACAAATTCCACAACAGTTCACATCAATAGACCTTATCCAAGCTATACTTTATTTTTGTTTCCACGGGACTTGGAATTTATCACATTCCTCTTTGTGTTATAAATAGATTATAAATAACTTTTTCTGCACAGAGTTCTACACATAGTAGGTGATCTTTAAATTAGTTTGTTAATATAGTGTACTTGTGTTATTATAGTAAATATTTAAAATTAGGAATCTATCACATATGGTTATGTATTTTTAAGAAAAAGCAGTACTTTTAGATATAGATCATTATACCAGGATGTATCTATGAAAGTAATCTATGTTTATAATAATCTAGACCAGTTAAGAACCCTATAATAATATGAAATATAATCTGTTATAAAAATAATAATACAATCCAAGAGCTAAGAAATCTTACTGATCATTTCTTTAGTTAGACCCTCATTGCATGTGAATTTACATTTACAAATAAAAACATACATTTAAAAGTATGCTTTTGTTTCTAATTCAATAAGGAAAATAGTTTAAATATATGCTTTTCTGAAGTATATATAAATTAATATTTTAGGAAATAAAAATGATTTAAAGTTAAAATTTGTAATTTCTCAAAGTGAGACATCTCTTAGAAAAACTTACTATATTGATTTTCTTTAATAATTCCTTCTCCTATTTCTCAAAATTATATTCATAAAATATGTATGGTTCCAATGAACTATTTACACATGTTCCAAAATCACAGGTTTTGTCTCTGATTCCAGCCTGCTGCTATGCAGCTTACAAATTGAAGCCTCCATAGAAAAGATAACCAGGAAGCTAAGACTTATGAAGACTGTCTTGAAAGCAGCAATATCAACAAATTCTTATTTCTTCTTTAATCCTTTTCATCTCATAAGATTTACATAAAATATAGAGATTATTTTAAAAGCTTGCCATGACTATTTTTCAAATTTTCTGAAAAAATGTAAATTTTCATTTCTACCCAATGTTTGAATAAAAATACCTGATACAAGCTGATACCTGTTATAAATAGAATATACACATTCATAGACACATATTAACCTTTTCTTTATGCCTGCTTGCCTCTTCTAGTATTTGACTCATAGAATAATGATTAAACAACTGGGAAAAAGCGATACCTTACTGTGTGACACTGCCTCTGTTTCAGGAAAAGTGCTGAGTGTTTTCATATTTTTTTTGTCATAACAACTTTTTGATGTAGGTATTATTTTTCTAATTATTACAAATGAGGAAATTAAGGTCTCATTATTGATGTCATAAAGATAAGTGATCAATCAGAATTAGAAACAACAGCTGTCTTTTCTTCTGTTTTTTTAATAGTTTTAAAGAAAAGACCTAAACTTCTTTTGTTTAGTAAAGACTGTTGTTAGTATGTAGAACGCAATGGAAAATATTCTGGGGAGATTTAAGTAGGAAGTCATATCTGATTAGGGGATCATTTCCCACTCAGGTAGCTAGAAGGGGCTTTTCAGTTCATTTGCCTCTTTAAAACACAACTGCTTGTTCCCTGAAAGACTGCCATTCAACTATTTAAAAATATACATTTCTATAATATATTTGTAAAATTTTGAGTACCTGATATTAATAAAAGATAGACATAAACTATCTACACTTGAATATCACCAATTTGAAAAATGTCTTTAGGTATCTTTAAAGAAAGGAACTCTAGGCTAAATATGAAAGAATGATTGGAATGTTTTGTTAGAATTAAAAAAAAGAAGTGTGGCAATGTTACCATAAACTGTTGCTGAGGAAAGGCCACTTAACAGATTTAGGTAAGTCACAGAATTTCAGTCCCTCTCCAGTGCACAGAGTGCTGCGGCAATGAATGGGAGGTTCTCAATGGCTGCTTCTTAATTGATGAATGCCAATATTCAGTGATCCATGGTGATATCATTGATGAATGCCAATATTCAGTGACCCACAGTGATTCCTATAAGAGACTGGGAAGATGAACAATTATATTGGAGAGTTTGGGTACAAAACATGAGAGATTAAAGACTCTCTGAACCTTATTCCTTATCACAAGAACCACCTGACCTGAGAGGATTGAACAGAACAGGAAAAGTGTTTAGGTATACTAAGTTTCTTTCCAGGATGGAGTGATTTTTAAAACCTTTAGATATAGGGCAAGAAAAGGCAAAAGATCACGAAAAGAATCATTAAATATTTTATTTTGGAAGATGTGCATCCATGAGGAAGATATAGTTGATATGTTTGGGCCTTTGGAATAAGCATAGGAGAGATTTAAGTTTTAGAAGATGATGGTATCTGATGAGCAAAAAGCCAATGTAGAGGTGGTAAATAGTTCAATTCCATCCACTTACAAAGGAAAGAGGCAGGAGAAGGGAGGCGATGAAGGGATCCATCCATCATGCACAATACAAATAAAGGACTGTCACTCATTTTCTTAATGTCAAAAAAAAGAACTATTTAGCAATTTTTTGACACCAAGGAAATCATTTGTAATAGCCTTCTTCACTTTTCAATTCATCCTTAAATTTAAAAGAAAGAAAAAAAATCCACTCAATTGTTTCTATTATAAGTCAGTTCATCATTTATGAATCCATGTCAGTGTCTTAGTTTTTTCAGTGAAATAGCTAATTCGTATCATATTCGCAGTCATCACTTCATAGTGAATCACTGCTGTTTGATTTAGCCTGTCATCTGACACTGAGCATCTCAAAGCCATTTGCATCACTCTTCTTGTTCTGATCCGCACATAAGGTAATAATTAGAAATGTGATACCTTAAATTCATTTAAAATACCTGGTGATTTTATTTTATAATAATAAAACCAACAGAACTCATATTTCACATTAAAAATATGTTAAACTATATGAACTAAATTAGAACTATTATAGATAGAAAGCCATAATGATTTCAAAGTATAAAATATAATTTTTACAAAAACATAAATTCCCATCAATATATTTCTAACTCTTTTATATAGAGTGTTGAAAATATGAATGAAATGCATACTATAGAAAATATTTGAGTTTTAAGTCATGCTTGTTATTCCAAAATAGAAAGCCTAGAAGTTTCCTCTCCCCAAATACACCTGCAATTTTCAAGTCCTTTTAATTCATGCCTTTAAATGAAAGGGTTGGGTATACAAGGTCACTGAATTTGTTATTTATGGTTGAAATGTTTTTGCTACATCTATTTTAAGAAGGGTCATTTTTCATTTCATTTTAAAAATTGCTTTAAAGTGTTTAGCTGACTATACAAAATTACGCAATATGCAACTAGCAGTTCCTCTATTTCCAGGCTCTAGGTAGCCTAAAGATTATAGAAGATTTTACAATTAAGGTGGGTTTATTAAAACTGTATCACTTATTTGTTCTTATGTTTATGGCAATCACCACCATATTTTACTATGACTATAAAACCATTTTCCTCTCTGATGTGTTCCTCATTCTTGTATTCATTTTGGTTTACTTCTGAGGAAGAAAATACAAAGTCAACATTTAAATTGTTCAAATCAATAATACAAACTTTTCTACCTTAATGCCAGTATTTAATGTTAAGATGGCCTGTAATTAGAAAGGTCCTTGTTTCATAACTGAAACAAATATCACTGCTCACTGTCTCATTTTCCTTAGGAAATGTACCTTTCAACATAGTCGTTGTTTTAGAAAATTATGTTAATCATTTTTCCCTTTTGAATTTTGGTACATTCAAAATTCATAAGACTCACTTACTGGTGAATATTTTTAAATAGTTAAATTCCTTTTTTTTTTTTTTCTGATTGATATTAGCAACCCTTCTCTCTAAGCTAAAAGAGTACATCAGCCTTGCCACACACACCAGCAGAAACTGCAGCTATGTGCATCTCCAAAAGCAGGAAGAAAGCACTGCTGGGCGACCCTAGAGGATTAAGGAGAACTTCAGCCCTGGCAGTACTCGATTCCAGGAGTCGAGGAATTAAAATACTGCAGATTTAAAGGTCAGAAAAACAAAACATCAACAACTAAGTAAGGTTTAGTAATTTCATTTGGAAATTGCAAGAATCCTGAAACTAGAAGTTTATGTATTGTGCTGCTTAGACTGTACATTTTGTGGTATGACTTAGCTACCAACCCTTTCGAAACCCAAGGAGATTTTGAAGTATAAGTTAAAATGACAAGGAGTCAAGTCTCTCCAAAAATGAGTTTCCTGTAAGAATGAGGACAATAGTCAAAACAATAACTACTGACAAATTATTATGATTATTTTTATATTCTTATTATTACCACCCAAGATCTTTAGGTATCTGAAGAAGAAAAATTGAACAAAAACAAACATTTCATTTGTAGGTAGACAAAAAGTAAATGACTAACCTTGACTTCCATCAGCATACAAGATCCCACAGAACCAATGACAGACTTCATTGTTTAAAGACTACTTGGAGATGATTTAGAAAAAGATGATGTAATCTATATGTGATAAAGAGAGATATAATATTCTCTACTGGAAGACATTCCTATCGTGTCATATCAAAGTCTAGCAAAACGTTGAAAGTTAGAAATGTTATCAAGCATTAGCAGGCATTTAAAGAACGTCTCTTGAATATTTCTAGCATAAAAAAGTATTTCATGTGATGTAAATGAATGGTAATTTTCTGACTTTAAAAGAGAGCTGTGCCAGTACATTTCAGCGGTCTGGACCCAATTCTGCAAATATGGAGACGCTTTCAATTTGCTCTGCCTGCCTTCCCGCCTTAGATGGCTGCGATTGCAGCGAAATTAATCCATTTAAAAATCTGCGGCTTAAACTTAAGGATTTTCAGTCCCCCCCCCCCTTCTCTCTCTCTCTCTCTTTTTTTTTTTTCTTAGAATATCAATAAGTTCCAATTGAAGAGCGGATTCTTTTGCAATTCAGGCATGTGCCGGCGATAACGGGCGAGTTGGCATGAAGAGAGGCAGAGATGGATTAATTATGCAGAGAACATGGAAATTCTGCTTATCATCGGCTAGCAAAGGAGCCCGGCTCACATAATCAGCAAACGAAGGGAGAGGAAAAAATAACAATGCAATGGCACCTTCCAGCCCATCATCAGGATTTTTTCTACCCCCCCTTGTAATTAAAAAATAACATACACTTATAGCCCTATCTCCTGTGCAGGCAAAGAGTGGTTGTCCACAAAATAATTGCACTGGGATATTAGAGCTGGCAACACGGGCTGTCCATTCCTGCTTGCTTTCCCTCACCCTCTCTTTCTCTTTTGGCCTCTCAAGGCACTTTGCTTCTGAACTCAGTCCAAATCAGACGGATGTCTCAGGTGACATTCTAGCTCACTTTCCAAAAATCCCAAATAGTTACCTTATCATGATCCAAGCAAACATATATACATATATGACAAATATTTGAAAGTCTGACTCTGGGGGGAAGGCTTGGAAATGATCACCTGTGGACTATCTGGTCAATTTTATTTTTATTTTTGATGAAATCCATCCAAATAGCCTTCGTTTTGCAAAGTGACTGGATTAAAACGGTGGGCTGTGCAATGGCTATGTTAATCTTCTCAAACGATTTTACTTACTTACAACTTTTTGTTTCTTTTTTTTCCCTCTTTCCCAGTTTATTTTATAAATTCAAGTATATATAGTTAATGACTGCAATGTTTGTGCCTCAAATCAGAATTCACAATTCTGTATCTGTACTCTAAATCTGACAGCTTAATGCTTTGTATTTCTCTAAATGCCAAGAGATGACAATGACCCTAGTTTATTGCCTTAAAGAAAATAAAATTTAACCTCACACTTGTATCCATGTGTTTTCCAATTCTGAAAATTAGCATGCAAACACGAACGTTGAATAATGACACTCCTGACTGAACGCCATCGAAGTAGATTTTTCTGCTTTGATCGTCACCCAAATAATTTGACCTAATTACAGATAAGTCCCAAGAATCTCTGGCCATGAGAGAGGCCATCTTTCCCTGCAAAAATTATTGGTGGGCAAGAGAAACAGAAAGATGAAAATAAACCGAGAAGGACAAAAATTATGGAACATATGAAGGTAAGATGTTGTTTCAAACTGCAGTAAGCTGGAGTTAGAAAGCTGGCAGACTCTGGAAATATAATTTATTCATAGAGTTCCACCAAAGCAGGGGACCAGTGTGGGGCGCAGTTTACATGCTCGTGGGAATGCTTTAAGTGACAATGAGGGTAATGGACTGATTTTTTAAACTAATTATCTCCATGTCTATGCATATAGATGCACAAACTCTAGGATGTATGAGTATTATGGAAAACCAAGACTGAGTGAAGGGATCAAGTTAATGTTTGGAGACATTTATGATTATTGATTTTGTTAGTTACTAAGAGAGCAAAAAGAAAGTAAAATAAGAATAAAAACCACGTTCAAGTGGAGGAGCAGGTTTTCGGATGAAGAAAAGTAGAGAAGAGAAAGAATCCTAATAGAGAATAAAGATTATGGTATAAAGAAAATTAGAATTGTGATAGTAGAAATTATGAATATTTTATGTCTAGATATTTTGTAAATGTAGAAATACAAGACACAATTCATATGAATTAAATATATAAATAGAAGTTCACTCTAGTGTGTAGCCTTAAACCAAGAAATGTCCAAATGCATAAATTAGAGACCACAGATTGTGTGGAGCAGGATACAAGTTACCACGGATTTTGGAGCGTAGTCACATGGAATAGGGGAATACAACTGGGATAATTCGTCTGCCCATTACCACTGAATGCCTACCTTCCTACAGTTCAGTCCCCTCAAACTCATTTAGTATCACTCTGACTCAGCTTAAGCTTTTCATGGTATAACAAAACCTACCTCTTAGAAATTCCTGGATAAAAGACTGTGTAAATAATGAGCAGCAGTGAGCAAATCTTGCTGGGGCCAATTATCAGACCAAATCTGATTATTTTGGATATTAGAACAGGAGACAAATTCATGGCTAGCAAAGGTGATTATTAAGTATTATGGATATGAACTTACACATTCTCTGCAAAATATACTGGACTTTGGGGGCTAGTTTAACTCAGTCAGAGTTTAAAAAACTGTCTTCTTGAAGCTTACCAGAGGGGCAGAGAGTCATCTCAAATAATATCCAGAAGTAGTGGTCTTTTAGATGTTGTTTTTGGTGGTCTAGTGTTTCCTAGACCGACTTGATGGACATGAGTTTGAGCAAGCTCCGAGAGCTGGTGATGGACAGGGAAGCTTGGTGTGCTGCAGTCCATGGGTTGCAAAGAGTTGGACCTGACTGAGGGACTGAGCTGAACTGAGTGTTTCCTAACCCTTGCTGCTAGTTAGAATCCCTTGGGGAGCTTTGAAAGAATACTTATGCCTGAGCCCCACCTGATACCCAAATGCCGGCTATGGGACCTGAATAAAGATATCCATCTGTGTATTATATTGTATTATTATATACATATGTAAATGCACATGTTTTTTAACTTCCCAGGTGATGCTAATGCACAGGCAGAGCTGAGGACCAGTTGTTTCTTGGCCTCATTCACTGCTCTCCATTAAAATCCATTTAAAATCCAAAACACCATCAAAGGCCATGCACTGTGTGCTTAGTCGCCCAGTCGTGTCCGACTCTGCAACCCCATGGACTGTAGCCCCCCAGGCTCCCCTGTCCAAGGGGATTCTCCAGGCAAGAATACGGGAGTGGGTTGCCATGGCCAAGGCTGCCATTAAAACAAACTAGACTGTGAACTCCTTGAGCTGAGTGACTACTCTGCTTATTATCTGAGTCATCCCCAGCACCCAGCCTGGTGCCTGTTACAGAGTAGGTTCTCAAAAATAATTTTGACAGAAGAATAAAGCAAACAGGAGCAAAAAAGACAGAGGGCTCTCTGCCTCCCTTTAATCCCAACCACCTCCCCTGCTCCTCATTCTACCCCACAAATCTTGACAGTTTGGAAGCTTTCTTGAGGTTTTCTGAAAGCCTGCGCTTGGAACTTCATAGAAGCAGCATATTTCTATAATCTTTTCTACTTCCTGAAAACATGTCTTAACATCTTTTACAAGAGAAGGTAGATAATAGAATTCTCAGTAACCGTAACTGTAAATGGATTTGCAATCTACCCATGATTAAAATTATTTTCATCATGAAGTAGAATTCTCATTATTGTTGCAATTTTAATATTATCAACTCCAAAGTGTCTTGGTGATTGATAATATAGACAGCGAAACCCTATATTATAGTAATTAAATTTAAAATGAATCAGCCATCCTTATATGTCTCAGTACAGTACCTGATTATTTGAAAACAATTATCTTCGCATGTCACCTAATGCCACACAGTACTTGGAGCTGCTTCGAGAAATTTTTCGCAGTCAAAAACTTGCTGCAGAGTGGAAAACCACAAAGACTGTGTCATGAGTGCTCCGAAGAGTATTTTTTCCATTAAAATACATGACTGTTGCAAAAGTGGGCTATAACCCAGGAGGAATGCAGGCCTGAATTAGGAAACCTTTGAACAAAACCTTCAGGCTGAAATATGCATTCATCACGGGTTAAGTCTCACTGACTTTAAAGGAAATCCTTTCTCCAGTAAACCCCAGAAATCATGGGCCCAAGAGCAGCAGTCTGATTTTGTGGATGAGGTTTTACTTTTCTGATCAGAGCCAGGCTGTAATGGATAATGCTTTCTTCATTGTATAGACTGTCCTTCAAAGGAAAAGTCTCTTTATGAATTAAGTTAAATATTACTACATTTCCCAATGTTTTCTCTTATTTCCTGAGTTGAGATCTGTACAGGACCATGCATTGCTTCACTGCAGGATGGGGCACGCTACTCTGCTTCTCTTAATCTTACACTTTTTGAAATTCTTTTCAATAACAAGCCTCCCCTTACCAGATGCTCCGTCTCGACACCCTCCTCATACACATTTTTGGAGAAAAACTAAATACAGAAAAATTCTTCCATACTTGGTTCATTTGCAGATTTCACCAGGCTTGCAAAAAGCACACCTGTTGTGCTGTCTGGATTTCTTTTTCTGATCATAGGCTTCTGACAAAGAGGAGGGGGGGAAAGAAAGATTTTTATCAAACGCTCTTCACCGGACAATGAATTTTCTTCACCATTTGAATGTATCTGTGGAATGCCTGAGTGATTCATTACAGCAGATTCTGAAGTATGACAATGGGCCGCAGAAATGACTGATGGTATCTTTTTCCTGATTTCATTTCCCTGATCCTCTTCATCCCTTGGCCTGTGTACCTCGATTAATTAGAAACCAGGGATTTTCACTCATCAGCTGATGGGTTTCATGCTCCACTCTGTCACAAATCTGCTGCCTGCACTATCTCTCTTACAGCCAGTGGCTGCTTTAAAAACTTTCCCTTCTTCTTCTTTTTTTTTTTTTCCTTTTTTGAAGCAGTGCTTTGTGACTACAGGTTTAGGTCTTTTAAAGATTCAGACATATTTTTTCAAAAAGAGATTAAAAATTAAAGTAAAGAAGATTCAAAATCTCTGATTAAGTTAATCCCTATCCAAATGATACTTGTCCAGAAATGAACTTTTTGAAGAGATAATAATATAAGTGTTTCATAGTGTTCAGCTTTCTAAGTTCTTTTTCCAAGATATAATAATTAAAGTATTATGTAAAGACTGAAAATAGTTATAAATATGATTTTTGTGTGTGAGCACAAAAGCACGTATGTTCATTTCTCATGCATTTTATACTATATTTTTAAACTCTAATGCATTCAAATTCCAGTTGAATAACCCATTTTATAATAGCATCCTGAAATAAATCATTGAACCATTATTGTTTCTGGAGGAAATATTTTATAATTGAAATATGCTCCCCCTTAGGGTATATACCAAATTAAATCACATGATGATATAATCCCCAAGGAAGTAAATCATAATTAAATAGTGTTTAAAATGCAGGATAGTTTAGAGTAAAATTCTCCCTTGGAAATCTAAAATAATTCTTGATTCTAAGGTAAAAATCACACAAATTATTTTCACCAAAGTAAAGTAACAGCTACCTACTACTGAAAGATTATTTACAAGAGTGTTTTTCTCCATATTAATTTATCTAACATCAACTTTGAACTGGTCCCAGAATTAAAAGCACAGCCATCCATTTTTAAATGCCAGACCTATCAGACTTGGAGGAACAAAGTGATGAGAAGTAGTGTATATTTTCCCAGTTTTGCTTATAGTAGAAGAAGAGAAGCTTTAAAGATTTCATCCTATAAGTCATGTTGTTCCAATTTTGAAAGTCATAAGAAAAGGAAACAATAGGCGTTTGGGGAGGAGTAGCTACTTCCTGCCATCTGAGGATTCTCGTTCTTGTTTCCATTGTTGTTGTTCAGTCACTAAGTTGTCTTCGACTCTGTGACCCCATGAACTGCAGCATGCCAGGCTTCCCTGTCCTTCACTATCTCCCTGAGTTTGCTCAAACTCATGTCCTTTGAGTCAGTGATGCCACCCAACCATTTCATCCTCTGTTGCCCCCTTCTCCTCTTGCCCTCAATCTTGTTTCCATACTTGTCAAGAAAGAGGCATATACCTGAAAAAACTCCTTAGAATGACCAACCAAAGTCCTGGTCAGAACTGAAGCTAAGTCTTCTCTATCATGACTGTTCTAAAGAAAACCAATATATACTGTACGTAGCAATTTTTAAAAATTTTCAACTGAGCAAAAAGCAAACAGGGCCGCAGGAAAAGCAATGTGCTTCTGTTCCAGAAATATAAGAAGGGATATGCCCAACTATGCTATTAAATCTCTGTGGCACATTTGCTTTTATATATTAAAACCCAAATTATGAAAGATGTTGGTTACATAGTCTGTAACCACAGTATTGAATTTTGTTCCAGATATAAAGCTAAACTTTTCTTGTTGTTGAACTGGTCTATCTCAGACTTAAGATTTGAAGCAAAGTGGATTTCATAGGATTCGTATCAATTTCTTTTGCTGTTGTATTTTTTAAAGCTTTAGTAACGTTGAAAATGGACACAAGAGATAGGTCAGGAAAATACACCTTGAGCTTACACAGACGTGAAGGGAAATCCATTACTTTTTGGAGTTATTGAAACTTCTTGTTAAATCATACTTGGCTTTGAGGGAAAAAAAGAACCATAACAAATTTCAATTACCACCCCCCTGCCCCAACAAATTGGGAAATGGGTCAAGAAAAAAATATTGCTTTATTTTAAATAGTTTCTGTTTTTGAAAATTAATATTTTCAATTTAGAGTTTTACCTGTTACTTTTACCTCTCCTTTGAAATGGGCCAAATCATTATCATTACGCTAGCTGGGCTTAAAATGCCGCCTACATAGTAACTTTTCTTTAGCAGTAATGCAAAAGAGCTATGGAACAGTTGGAGAGTATTTTATTTTAACAACAACACAAGTGTGCTGATAATCTGGAGTATCAGGCCCATCTGTAAATTTCCCTAATTTGCTATGTCTTTCCCTACAACTACCAATATTGTGATAATGCCACATGCTCATAAGTACCTGTGAGTGCCAGGCACAGGGAATAGCACTCAAGAACAGACTTAGTTTCAGACATAGGCCTGTAAGTCTGTGGACTGGGGCACTGCCTCTGATTGACCCGTGGCTTAACTATGTCATAGAAGTTACTTGTGACTGGCCAGGAAGGTCACCCATTTACATCATGGATAGCTAATCAGATTAACTATAATCTATTTATTTCTTTCCCTGAAATTTGCTTCCAAATATATTTTTTCAAAAGAACTTAATAGACTAACATTTGCTATCTGATTGGCTAACTCCATGATACCAAGCCTGGAAGATTTTCTTTTCTTTTAACATAGCAATTTGTGTGTGTGTGTGTGTGTGTGTGTGTTAGTTGCTCAGTCATGTCCAACTCTTTGTGACCACATGAACCATAGCCCACAAGGCTTCTCTGTCCATGGAATTCTCTAGGCAAGAATACTGGAGTAGGTAGCCATTTTAGAGATGAAGAAATGGAAATATTATTTAAATAACTGCAGTGAATGATTTTACCAGAATTTGTTGACTAATGTGCAAATGCATGCATGCTCAGACCCTTCAACCCTATGGATTGTAGCTTGCCAGGCTCCTCTGTCCATGAAGTTTTTCAGTTAAGAATACTAGAGTGTGTTGCCATTTCATCCTCCAGGGGATCTTCCCATCCCAGGGACTGAACCCCCATCTTTGCATTGCCTGCCTTGGCAGGCTGGTTTTTTACCACTGAGCCACCAGGAAAGCCCAGTTGACTAATAAGCAAATGTAAGTTAAAACCAGAGCTTGCATCTCATGGTAATTTCTGATCAAAATATGAAGGCTTTGCGATTAAGTATTCCAGTGCACTATCAACCCTAAGCATTTTAATAACTATTTGCCTTATTCTTTCAAGACCTCTTAAGGTGACTGAATAGGAATGTAGGGTGTAGATACTGTGTTAAAAACACTCAGATATTAGCACATATGGAGCCTTGGCCCAGTGGAGGAGAGTCTACATCTTTGTTACTTTCCTGGACTGTGCAGTTCACACAGGAAGTAAGTCCTAAATGCAAAAATGAACAAATACAGTGAGTGTATTCAGTATTGCAGCTTTGTGATAAGAACTATCAAAATTTTTGTTAAAAATTAGGTACACTATATAAGAAGTCTTAGCTGTATGTCTAAGGTAGGGATGGCGATAGTAATTCTCTACCTACGTTATCATTCTAATATTTTAGAAATGATTTTCATTATCATTCATGTTATCTTCATCACAGTGAAAAACGCTTCTACTATTAAATAAATCAGATTATATGAAACATAAGTTCTTGGTCCAGATTCTGAAGTTTCTCCCATCTAGATTTACAACATCTTTGCAGTCTTAGTTTCAAAGGTCCCAACTAAGTATCATTGGACCAAGTTATCTTGAAAACCTGAGCTAGGCTCTCATTGGTTATTCATATATTATTAGCACCTAATGCAATGTCTGATCTATTGTCTTATATTTTACTTAATCAAAATAAATTTCCTTCAAATAAGGCTGGCCTTCCTGCCATTCTATGAATGCATGTCTGTTCATTTTCAGTCATTTACTAGGAATGTGTGTCTGTCTTCATCTTGCTAACTTATTCATTCTTTTTATAAAAATTCACTTTTAATAACAATTCCTTCCCCAATCCCCATTATTTTTCTACTTTTTAATCATTCATTCACCCAAACATATATTTGTCAACTATTTATCCTCTGCCAGTCCAAGTTCAAATTCAATATTAGATATTAGTTCCACACTTGAGCTTATGTTTATTTGACCCAATGTAATACTTTAATCATAGTTTATTGTCTTGACTACTATTATTCAATATATATTGGTTTTCATCTGATGAATAGATTATAAAGAACCTCAAGTTAGGGAACAGGGCCCTGGTTTTATTTACCAAGCAGCTCTGCCAACTTAACTCACTATTGAATAAAGGAAATGTTCAATAAGCTTGTTTATTGATTGAATTATCTTGTACATTCTAGGGACATATTTAGAAGTTTATCACATTTCAAAAACAACTTCAAATTTAGACACTTATTTGACCCTCCTATTAATGTCCATATTTACTTTCATGTTTCTCTGCTAGTTTCACTAACTTTGAGATTCGGAATCTTGCCAGCATCTGGATTTCCCACCTTTGGTAACCCTCATTAATCGTTATGATCATGATCCCACCATTTACTAAAAGCACCCAAATTACACCACAATTATTAGGAACAGTAATCGGAAACTGGAGTTTCTTCAGTTTGTCTCCCTTCATTTGCAAGTCCTTAACACCTTAAACATGCAATTACTTTCAGGGTAGCAGCAGCAAAAGATCAAATAATAAAAGAAGAAATGTGCAGGTGATCAGAGAGGAATATTTGTATTTCTAGACTCAGATTCAGACCTTAGATAAAGGTTTATGGGAAAGATGCTGCTACCATCCCAGCCTGTGCTGCCCATTCTCCCCAAAGTTGAAGCCTTTTTGGAGACCACCTTTGTCCTGACACTGGCAGTCAAGGATGCAACAGAGATATGAGAAGGTGGGTACCGTATGAAAGAGCCCAGCGGTGATGAAAGGCCTCATGCATACTTGCTTTCCTTTTCCTTCATTCTAGCCAGTGGCTAGTGACTGCTGCAGCCCTTATTTACTTTCGTAATGTTTTCAAAGGTGTCAATGGGTTAGGGGCAGACTTTCAGAAAGAGGACTCCAGTATTTAAGTCTGGTGCTCCTAATTCTGGTCAGGATTGGTTCTGGGAAATGGAGGCAATCGGCAAGTAATCTCAATCATGATTAGCTTCAAACAGAAGCTAAAATCTAGCCTAAGTTTGCACTGAATTTTTTTTTTCTGCCAAGTTAGAACATTATTTTTTTTCCTAAGTTCAGCAATTTCTTTTATCTTAAGAAAGGTTCAATTGTGGAAAAATCACAGCCAAGTAAGGGAGAAGGTGACTTTTAGAGGTAAGAGAAATGGTTGGGGGAGTTGTAAGAGGCACTCAAGATCAAAGAATTTGAACACAACAGACGTCATGTCTGTTAGGTAACATCTCCATATTCACATTTATTTCAAGTGAATTAAATTAGCTTGCTTGACAAAATGTATGATCTTCCAGTGTTCACCAGAGTACCATGAAATGTGAAGATTTCTCTTCTAATGTAAGAACTATAGTATGTTATTTATTGAGGATAGTGTTAGGATTATTAAGCTTTTATTCAATCAATTTTTATTATGAGATTTTACGACTCATGATAAAATATTTAAATGGCAAAAATAAACATAAACATGGTCTTCCTCATTTGGTCAGTACCATTTATAAGAATGCCAAAAGCATCTTTTTGTATGTAGTTTTAGAAACATTCTTTGCATATGCAAGTGTATATATAAGTTCGTATTTTTCTTACACAAATGGAATCATGACATCCTCAAAGTTTTGCAATTTGGCTTTTGAGAAAATATGTCTTAAATTTCTTTCTTTGTAAGTATATATAGGGCTATAGATCTACATTAAATTACCTATTAGGCTGCATAATATTCCACTTGATGTATACTGTATTACAATGAACATGCATTATCATATTATCTATGTCCACTTATGTGAGTAAGCCTGTAGGATACATTTTTAAAAGTGAAATTTCTAGGCCAAAAGGACACAGACTGTTATTCAAGGGTGCCTTAACAATAAATGACATTTGGGGGGGGGTGTATCTATTTCTTTTTATATAATAAAAAGACAAAATATATTATTTTGTAATATGTATAAATATGTTAATTCTTTTAAAGGTATTCATTTTATCTATATTATTAAACCAGGTAGTACCATAGTAAAGTAACCGCTATAATATCCCACCTAAGATAGCATTCAAAATATATGTTTTGAATTCCATCTTTTGAATTATTCTCTATTTTGAATTATTCTCTATTCCATCAGAGAATAATGGAGGGGAAAAATAGAACCACTAGTAAAATAACCATCTCCTCTTGAGAACACAAATTATTTGCAGTGGAAAGTGATATTCAGCTTTGAAGGTTAATGCTCTCTTTCAGTCAGAGGAAGACAACTGTCTTTACTATTTTAAAGTATATAAAAGCTTCTCTTTCTAGCTATCTCTCCTAAGGGATGGATATGAGGTCAAATCCAAGATACAACAAGGAAGACGTCTTATTGTGGAAAAACAAAGTTAGAAGCCAGTCCTGAGTGAAGAGGCAGTGGGAGTCAAGGTACCTTGGGTGATTAAGCTGAATCCCTTGTCAAGAGTGGGGTTTATAAGTTCCTAGATTTGGCTTCAGTCAACCAGGAGGAAGTAGTCCCAGCTCTGTTGCAAGAAAAGGTTCTGTCCTTGATTGAGTCATAGAAGTGGTGTGAAAAAAGGTAGTCACTCAGTTGTGTCTGACTCTTTGTGATCCCATGGACTGTAGTCCGTCAGGCTCCTCTGTCCCTGGGATTTTGCAGGCAAGAATAGTGGACTGGGTAGCCATTCCCTTCTTCAGAGGACCTTCTTGACCCAGGAATCGAATCTCAATCTCCTGCATTGCAGGCAGATTCTTTACCATCTGAGCCACCAGGGAAGCCCTTATAAATGTGGCCCTTGGTAAAGAGGGCTTCCTTATTTTCCCTTAGCATGGAAAAGATGGTGCTATCATCTTGGGAGGGCAGGGAGAGAGGTATAAGAAAACTTGCCTTGATATTGTACACTAGAAGGGACCTTGGCAGTGGTGACAATAACCTGAAGTAGAAGCATCCAAAACCAGGAAGAAAGGACTCTTCATATGAACGTGCACTCCTGCGATCCCCAGCTGGGCTAGGGGCTGTGCACTTGGCAGTGATAGCAGCAAGGAGAGATCCTGGGCTTCAGCGACTTGCTAGGAGTAGAATGTCCTAGGATACTGGGAGCCAGCCTTGTGTAAAGAGGGAATCAAGTGGCCATCTTGCTTGAAGTTTATCTTAGAGGGTATGCTACTGTGAGGCTTCCCCAGGTAGCTCAGTGGTAAATAACCCGCCTGCCAATGCAAGAGACTTGAGTTTGATCCCTGAGTTGGGAAGATCCCCTGGAGAAGGAAATGCAGCCTACTCCAGTATTCTTGCCTGCAACATTCCTTGGACAGAGGAGCCTGTTGGGCTACAGTCCATGGGGTCAGAAAAGAGTCAGACATGACTTAGCAACTAAACAATAAAATGCTACTGTGAGTGCCTCATCTAGCATTTGCACTGCTGGGGAGACACTGTTGGTTTCATTGTCTTTGGTGAAAAATTACATATAGGTTTCTCTGTCTAGACTGGTGGGTTGGAAATATTTGATATGTACTACATTACTTATATTTATTACACTATCCTGAAACATCTTTGTCAACCATGGTTTTAAAAATTTCACATATGAAAAATCCAAACTCTTTATATGCAGTGGTTCAAGTGTTTGTTCTTAAGCAAGAGAACACAAACAATACTGTCAGACTTTTCTCTTCCCAGTACATTATATGAGGAAAGAGAACTCTTTTTAAGTAAAAGAAAACCTGTTGCTATGGCCAGAAGCCTAGGTCCAGGAAAATTTGTCTTTCTGTGTACATTCATTTATAAAGGACGGATTGAGGCTTGTGAAAATAAAAGAAGGGCAAATAAGATGTCAAAAAAGCATTTAATATTACACAAAATTAAGTCCATCTTTAAGGGACAAAACTTGCCACTAGTGAAAATGGGCAGTCTGGTTCAGAATGATTGATTAGTAATAATAAAAATATATCGCTACAATGAATTTTCACAATTTTTTTCCTCTCTCAGCAGAATTAGTTTTGTTTTGTTTTTCATTTTGGGTGTTTTACTATTCTACTTCTTGGGATTTACTTTTTATGATCATAGACTTTTAGAAACTAGCGCCTTAGTGAGTTTGAGATCTCTGACTTTTTGCTTTACCTTGCTTCTTCTTTCTGTTTTAAATTTCTTAGTCTAAGTAGGTTCACACAGCCCTCCAATCAACCAGCAATAGGTTCAAATATAATTATGAAAAATTCAGGGGCTGGAAACCCTGCCTAGCAATTGACTTTGAAAGAGACTTAAAGCTTCTTACAGAATCAAGCCCATTGTAATGGAGCATGTACTGTAATACCAACTCCATAATTGTCCACTTCAATGCAGAATTGCAAGAACTTGCTTTTAATAAAAATGTGTTTTTTCTCATTATACCAAAACTTCCTTGATAATCAGTCTTCCACCTTACACAGTATTGCGGAGAAATTCCAGTCATTACTCTGTAGAGTTTTCATCTCACCCAGGTAAATCATAGCTTTCTGCATTTCAGCATTTAACTCTTCATAAAGGCAAAGACTACTGGATCTCCAGATGGATAGCTATACAAACATTTCCCTGCCAGAAAGAGGCCTTATCATCATTGACTGTGAATAGACAAATCTCCCTCCCACTCCCACTTTTGAAAGCATGTAAACTCTGTCTTTATTTAAATATGTTGTCAGTTGAATGGCATGCCAAATCTAAAGTGGTAGAAAAAAATTCCAAATTATTCCATTGGTTCTTTGTATTGTTACCTCCTTCGTGTTCAGAGGCTGCAAAGCACCTTTCTTATACAAACAGATTTTTCTCTTTGTCTACCTAATAGTCCGTAGTTTACTCTTTTTTTCCCTTCCAAATTAGTTGTTAATGGAACACTTCCAGAGTCTCCAAAATTTTAGAATCTCTATCTATACATTGTCCTTTTCTTTTTGAGTATAGAGATGTGCTTGTTAAAGGAGGCTTTCATAAGGGGATGGGACAAGGTTTGGGGGGAGGTCCCTTGGGGATCTTGTTTTGTATCTTTCTATGTATAGTGGAAATGAATGAGAAAGGAGATTTGTACTCACAAGATGAAAAATTTTACCTTTCATTTTTTTTAAACCTGTTCTCTAGGTGCTTGTTCACAGAAAGTGAAACACCTGGAATTCGTGTAATAAAGTATCTTTCTCGAAGGCCATCTTAGAAGGTAAGCCACTACGAGGGCCTCGAGGACCTTGCTATAATACAATTGCGGTTATAACACAGCCCTGTGCTCACATGTCTCTGCTTGGTTGACTGTCTGGGCCCCATACTGGGATCTGTCAACAACATCCCTGAGGATCTGAGCCAACTATAATTTCGTATAGTAAGGCTGCAGAGAAACAGAACATTTTCTTTGCGTGCACTGTGTAGAAAATATCAGCTTGTTTTCTTTAACTGTTCTATTTATTTCACAGTCAGTCTCAGAAAGTGGGCTGGCTTCTTGCTACTCCCACATAATATAAGAGCTTGTTTCCAATGAGCAGAGAAAATTGACTAAGATCCATGGTTAGTTGACAGATGGATTCTGTCTCATTGCCAGAGACATGAAATTACAGGTGACACTTGATATATGATAATAAAAGAGTCCCCATCCAGGAATCAGCCCTTGGCCTTTATTTTTGTGATGTCATCAGCATGCAGGTGGCTTACCTGAGATTCTGAATAAAATACTGAGCATTGTCCGGATCTCCATGGACAACTTTTATCTTCTCATCTGTGTGATCTCCTGTTTGATGAGTTTGGACTACAGCCATTTTCAGCTCTGTCTTGGTTTACAAAAAGTTATCAGAAGGTTGTCTGTGGTCCTGTTTATCGTGCTCTGTCTTTTGTCTTCAAAAAATGGGAAGCCAGTGAGACAGTTCAATTATATCATTAAAGATAATAGCCATACCCATAGAACTAAATGTATGTGTTTTATAAAAATAAAATCCGTAAGAAATATGAGGTGTAAAGAACACTCACATAATATCAATCTGGATTTGGATTATTCATTGTGCTCAGATGACAAACTCCTGGTTTATTTTATAGGCTTATTTCCTACAATTTGGTGGCATATTAAAAATACACCTGGGGAAGTGGTGCTTTTCCTTCAGCATCTGGGAAATAGGGCTGTTAAAATGTTGTTTATTTCCACTCAGTTCAGCTACTACCTCTTTTTAAAAAATACAAGAAGTTCATTTAACTTGAGATCTCATAATAAAACAATAAGCACACATACACACACACATACAAAGATTAATTAAGAAATAAACTCTACCTCCCATAATAGAGTTATGACATGAATTGTTAACAATTTGCTGAACAACTGTACTCTCGTAATGTAAAATAACTGGCACTGCTCGGAGCACCCACAGTACCACAGGTGCTGCGTGTCAGGGACCAGTAGCTGGTTTAAAGCTCATGAATGCTAGCAAGTGGGCTTGTTACTACCAATTCATCAATAAGGAAAGGGAGGTGCAGAAGCAATGTAAGGTACTCAAGTTTGCACAACTGTAAATAGAAGATCAAAATTAAGATCAAGCTTCACTGATTTCAAAGCAATGTTCCTAACATCACTATATTATACTGCTCATAAATGCTATGTAGGTAGAAGAAGAGTGGATTGAAGATGTTATGTTATAATCCCTCTTCACTAAGATATGAGTGAATCTCTAGTCAGAGGCATTAAAGAAATATGTGGTCACAGTCCCTTTCTTCCATTATCATCCATAATATATTATCCACTTTTGGTCTTCTGTGCCCCACGCCAGTCCGTATCCTACACGGATTGGGTCAATTCCTTTCATCAGTGCTGATTTGCAGATGGCCAAGAAGTTAGCCCTCCCTGATAATTGCTCAAAATTTATATATATTTAGAAATGTATCATTAAATTATTTATGTAGTGATAATTACATTGTTTGTTGTTTTAGAGTTTTGTTTTATTTTGTTTTCTGGGCATATTACTTAATATGTTGGTATGAATTTTGGAATTTAAAGCATTTCATTACTCCTAAGTATGACTTTTGTAAAACTGCTTGTTATAAGTATGCTTGTGTATATGTGTGTGGGCGGATGTTTCTGTGTATGGAGGGATTTTTTTTAATTTGCAGGATGTACTATAAACCACTTTGGCAAAAAAAAAACAAAAAAAACTTTCTGGATTGAGCATTGTAGCAGAAAATGTTTACTAACCTAAAAATAATTCTTCTTGCTTCATATTATTAAACATCTTACTTGGTTAAACAATTTATTTTAAATATTACTAATTTCATACATACAGAGACATAACTAAACATATACATAAAATGAAAATGTGTAGAAAAATTTTTCTATATTAAATTTAATGTCTTCCTAGCTTTCCTATATTTCACATGCTAATAGTGAACACATAAGATAACTTGAACAATTTTTATTTTAAGGTTACAAAATGATACATTATTTGAAATAATATTGAGAACTTGAAATGTCTTTTTGTCAATTTGTCATGCCAGCACTTGGTACGATCATGACATGGTGCCCAGCACTCTGACACATTTTTTATTTGGTTATATATTTGTATAAATAGCAATGAATTTGGAAAATTCAGTAATGAGAAAAATTCAAAAGATTTTTTCAGATTTTTCTAGAAGAGAGTAAACAGCAATGTTTACTAAGATGATAAAGACAATGAGAATAATCCACCAATCATATGAAGCAGTGTCTTAATTATAGCATTTTTTACTTCACTAGGAGCAATATGCTACTGCATTTTATTTGTAGTCTCAATGAGACCATTCATGCTTAATAAATCTGGCACAAATTAGAGATATTGAATGTAATGTAAGAATTGTAGTTTCCTATAATTGTCCCATAGTGGATTTAAGGATATATACAAATAGAAATAGAAAATTCCCAAATGAGTTTTTAGTACATCCACATACCAAATAGCTTCATTATCCTCCATCTTCAAAATCAAGCTTTTTGCTTATTGTAATGTCCTTTTAGTCTCAACTCTAACTTGAGCCCATAAGAGAAGCTCTTGGAGATATGGGAAATGAGGCATGAAATGTATGAATCCAATGGTACAGCAGTAAATAATCTGCAAGTGAACCATACCGTCTATTGTAAGGAAATCCAAATTTCTGAAAAAAACAAATAAATACTAGCACTGAACTTAGATATCTCCAAACATGTAGGGGAGGAGTTATTTCATTGAGAGAAAAATTATGGTGATGTGTGGTTGTGAAAAAAGAGATGAAAAGTGTTCCCGTAGATGAAAGAAGTTAAAAATGGAAAATCTAAATAAAACTTCTGTACACAAATAGGTCATCCTTGCCACAGGGACATGATAAATATCTTTACAACTATAACCAGTGGGTTCTCATCAGAAATAGAAACTCTTCTATAGTGCCTGCTGAAATGAAGCATGTTGTGTGTTGGCTAAGCATGAGATCTGATTTCCTTTCTAAGTGGAACACATTATATCACTTCCTAATGATTTTTCTTGTCAGTTTGGTAAGTCATGCAATAGTCCCCGAAATAAAAATTATTACATTTCACACTGACTACCTTGATTCTGATTCAACACAACACTAAGAAACAACTAAGCTCATCAGTTCAGGTCAGTTCAGTTCAGTCGCTCAGTCGTTTCCGACTCTTTGCAACCCCATGAATCCAGCACACCAGGCCTCCCTGTCCATCACCAACTCCCGGAGTTCCCCCATACCCACGCCCATCGAGTCAGTGATGCCATCCAGCCATCTCATCCTCTTAAATGAGGCTTAACCACAGACACATCCTTTAGATCTATCATATATACTGTAAGGAGATCCAACCAGTCCATTCTGAAGGAGATCAGCCCTGGGATTTCTTTGGAAGGAATGATGCTAAAGCTGAAACTCCAGTACTTTGGCCACCTCATGCAAAGAGTTGACTCATTGGAAAAGACTCTAATGCTGGGAGGGATTGGGGGCAAGAGGAGAAGGGGATGACAGAAGATGAGATGGCTGGATGGCATCACTGACTCGATGGACGTGAGTCTCAGTGAACTCTGGGAGCTGGTGATGGACAGGGAGGCCTGGCGTGCTGCGATTCATGGGGTCACAAAGAGTCGGACACGACTGAGCAACTCTTCTGATCTGATCTGATCTGATAAACTTTAGCATTATCCCCCAGTGTGAGATTTGCAAAACTGAAAATTTATCAGAATCTCTACTGTGTGGCTAGTGATTCATGCCCAAATTGTTTCAAACATTTTAACGATTAAATTTCAAATCATTAAAATGAGTGAAAGGAATAGAAATAGATAAAAGTGAATTGTACTTAATTTAGAACTTCAGCTGTTATAAATAGAGCCCCAACTTAAAAGTTTAATATGTGAGTTAAAAAGTAAAACACAGATGGGATGAACTACTTTAGAAAACTTAAAAACAAATATGCATACTTTTTATTAGAAAATTGAAGTCTGATTTAACACACTTTATTTTAAATTTATATTTGGTAGTAGTATCTGCTGGAGTACTGGAACTAGAAAATGAATAGTGAAATATTCCTAGAAAAAGATAAAAAGTATATTATGTGATCTTATTTTACCTTATTCATTTTACATTTGTATGGAATATGAAAATTATGCAAAAATCTTATTTTTAAATTAAAACTATATGACTCCTCCTGCCTTTTATTAATACCACCATATATCTCTGTTCTGAAGATGACTACTAAAAATCTGTATTCTCCATAAATCCATCTTAGATTATCAGAAAGTGAAAAGCTCAGTCAGGTTCAACTCTTTGCAACCTCATGGACTATCAGAAAGAGAATAATAATTTATACTGGATCCTTGAAGTCCAAGTTCTACTCCCCTTATTCTTCAACCTTCAACAACAATAACAACAAACATTTGTATTTGATTCCTTTCCAACTTGCAAATAATCAGAATATAGGGTGAATAATTTTACTGTTTATGTATGTGTCTACATAACCTTAATATTCCATTTATAAATCTTTTTTCTTTGTTTTTCTGTATCACTGGAACTTCATTCAGATTCTAAATCTTTAGAACATAGGAATCATCAGACAGTACAGTTTTAGCATCATGTAACAAAACTCCATTTGTCTAAAACACTGAACAGCTTTTGTTGTTCAGTCACTAAGTCATGTCTGACTCTGGAAACACAAAAATTAACAAGATATAGTGCCTGTCCTTAAGATGTTTATTTAATGGAACTAGGTAAAAAACTGTATATTAGCTTTCATTAAATGATACTGAATTCATAAAAATCTGAAAATCTCAGTAACTTACTGTATTTCTCACATTAACTATTGACTCTTGCGGCTATAGGTTAGCTATAGCTTTGCCCCATCTATTTTTCATTCTGGTATTGAGATTGAAGGGGAAGCCCCTATTTAGCACATGCCATTTTTCTAACATATGAAAAGAAAAGAATGACTTCTTTGTGACATATGGAGCCTCCACCTAAATTAAAGCAAGTCATGTGGCCAAGCTTTATGTCACAAAACAAGAGAATATATATTTTCCCTAAGTTTCAGAGAAATGGGTAGGGATGAGGATCCTCTTCTAGAGTGGAGAAGAAAAAGCAAAAACATAATTTATACTGAATTAATTACAAAACCATGTGATGAATATGAAATGTTTGGATCACATAAATAGATTCATCTAAATATAACATTTGGTAGTAATAAGGGCAGGAGAAGTAATACTTGAGCTTAGACTTTCAGGTTGAGCAGGAGCTTGTCAAAGTGATAAAATGGGGAAGGTCTCCTAGACAGAGGGTAAGGATGTCTGTTTGCAAAGACATAAAGGACAGAAAGTCTGTATTGTTTGGGAAAAAGTGAGCTGCTTAGCACCGCTGTGGGATTAGATTCTCTGTGGTAATAGTGATCTCAAACTAAATGTGATCTAAGGAGCTTTGTCCTTATATCTTAAGAAATAGAGTGCCACTAGAGTTTGATTTTTAACAGAGGAATATCTGTACAAAAACAATTTGAGGAAAGTCAATTAATTTATACTCTAGGTTCTAAGATTCTCAGTATGCAAAATGGAATTTGGGAACCAAATCATATATCACATTCTTTACAGGCCTTGAGTTTTATAATTCTAAACTCTTTAAATTATGACTCAATATGATTTTCAAGGTCAAGAAAAATGTTTTAAGATTTTACTTTCAAGATTTGCACTTTTCAAATCTCAAACTTGAGGCAAAAATTATCTCTTTTCTCACATAAGTGATCCATAATAATTATTAGAAAATGACTTACAAATCCTGATGCATAGTTAGAAATCTGAAGACAGAAAACAGATTTCAGAATTATTATATTTTGAATAGTACTGAGTCATTTTTTAAACAGAAGAAGTCAGAGAAAAATCCATGTAGCATAAATTTTCTCATATTATAGACCCATGTTTTTCAGTTTTTACTGTATACACATTGAAATTTTTTTATTTTTTTCTTCTAAATAGTGAGTACCTATACCATGAGATATGTGAAATATAAGTGAAAAGATTGAATTAAATAAATTAACTCAAAACTGACTAGATTATACTGAAGTAACAATCCTCAAATATAAATATAAGTAGTTTACAATACCCAAAACTCATTTTTAGCTCATGTAAAGACCACTTCAATTCCAAGTAGCTCTCAAGAGTAGCCACATGCATGAGTTTATTCAGCATTCCAAGTAGATTTAAATTTCTGAAACCTCTTATCAACCCATTTTCTTTCACTCTCACCTTAGCAGAATGAAATATGACAAGGAAAGTGGGATATCAGGAATTAAATGCTTCTTCCCACAAGTGATATATGTAATTTCTATCAACCATCATATCTATCCAAATTTCATTGTGCTAATAAAGTCATATGGCCTCTCCAAAATTCAAGGAAATGGGGACACAGTTTGTTCCTAGCATGATCAAAGATAGAGATGAGTAAGTTTGATGCTGGAGAGTTATAGTAATAGCTACCATCTAATATAAACTGAGCAAAAAATTAACATTTGTTTACAACATACCATGGGCCAGTACCTTTCTCATTTGTTAACTTAGTAGATGTTCACAAAAAAAACCTTATTGGTATATTGTCTCTGTTTTGCAAAAGCTGACAAATTGCATGTAACAATTACATGTACCCAAAAAACCTGTACCCAAAGCTGGCCCCAAAAGATAGAAAGAATTTAACTCATGAATTTTTATTCCAAGTCCTATGTTCTTTGTACACAGTCATGTTGCCTTTGAATGTTTCCATAAACTTTTAAATAAAAGAAAGATTAATAAATATTATTCTATGTCTCTTCTTAAAAAGCCAAGAAGAAATTGCGTCTTGAGGTTATAATTTTCTTTTCTTTTCTTGAAAACAAGGATTATAAAAATTTTATATTAATGTAGTCATCTATCACAACTGATTTACATCTATCTGATTTACATGGAATTGAGGAAATCTCCCTGTTTTGCTCAAACTTTTTGAGTGTTCTGAATTTTCTCTTTCAGAAGTTATAAACATCTGACTCCCTGGTTAAAAATTCATCATTTTTTTGTGTTTCATCCCTCAATGGCCATAGGAATTAAAAATGGAGCCCAGTTCAGCATAAAATGTGAATCTAGTTACATGAGCCTTTTTTTAAGCTCAATGATAAGTAAAGAGCATTCATACCCATTGAATATCTTATCTCAGTGTTTCAATGCAGTTAGGATGATGGTCTTGCAAGAGAGATTATTCAACATGGTCTATAGATTTTATTTTTAAGTTGAAAGAGTAACCTGCAATATGGCAAGGATAATGGTTTCTATATACTCTCGAAAGCAGTCAGTAGCTCTATAAAAAGGCCATGGAATTCATTGCCCCTTTCTCGCCAAAATGACTATTATAGTTTTTTGAAACTTGAATTGACAATGGATTTAGTTTGCATATATTAATATTCACCCAAATTATCTATTTTGGATATTAAATAAATAAGTATAAGACTTGTGCATATGAACAAGTTCTTTCTGAGTTGTTGAAATTCTTGAATAAGTTCCATCAATTGTACCTCCCTTTTTCTACATGAGAATATGTCTAGGAGAGGTGAATAAGGAAAGATCATGAAAAAACCTTCTCATGCAGTAAAAATATTATTTCTTTACTTTAAAATTGTGGAAGATAATTTATATCAAATAAAAAGTTAATAAATTATTTCTAATTGTTTCATAAACATTAGTCTTCTAGATATGCTATCACTAAAGACACTAAGAAACAAAAAACATTCTTGTCAAGCATTATTATTAATATTAATCATGAGATAGGTCAAAACAGATAAAGAATTTTTAGGGTGGTAAATATAAGATTTTAGCAAATTTTCAAATGGATCAGGTTTGGAGACTGTTGGCAATTCACAACTGATACATGAAATTCGAGCTTAATATTTGATGCCATGTATAGAATATATTATAGTCTATATCCTCAATGAAATTGGAGGATGAAGCTTCTTTGCAGACTGCTAACCATGGAATTAATCAATTAAAACAACACAGAGAAAAAAACATTGATTCATGAAATTTTGATATAAAACACTATTTAAGGGACATTTATGTATACTAAGAAATTTGTTAATCATTCTCCTTGAATTGTTGGGATGTATGTATTGCTTTCACCTATTGTGTATTAAGTAGTTACTAGGTATGATTTCTAATCTTCCCAACTGTGGAAATTAACTGTTACTATCGTCAGTTATAGATATAATTTAACTAAGGCTCAGAAATGTAAATTGCCACACATATGGTTTGGGTAGAGCAGAGCTTCAAACCTGCTTCTAAGTGATTCTAATGACCAAGTGTTTTCCAAAGCATCAGTCTGTAAATAGCTAAGTCGTGTGGGCCAGTGACTTTGGCTATACTTTAGAGCCTCCTATTCTTAGTTCCATTTTTCTCTCTACAAGTCTCTTGCACCTCTCTCCATTTATCTATTGTTTTTGACTCTGACCTAATTTAGGCCCTTTTTATATTTTGCTTCAAATTCTTTAATTTATTCAGTTATCAACATACATTAAGTGTTTTAACAATTTACCCTATGCCATGTACTGAGAGTGAAAAGATAATAAAGTGTTTTTCATAAATGGCCCCAAATTCTATGATACTCTTCTCATTAAGAAGCAGGGTCTATGTCACTTCTTTTTTTT
Organism: Bubalus kerabau; assembly: GCF_029407905.1. NCBI lineage: Eukaryota > Metazoa > Chordata > Mammalia > Artiodactyla > Bovidae > Bubalus > Bubalus kerabau. The sequence continues at coordinate 61,767,124 of NC_073637.1, forward strand.
TTTTTAATTTTGTTTTATTTTTAAACTTTACATAATTGTATTAGTTTTGCCAAATATCAAAATGAATCCACCACAAGTATACATGTGTTCCCCATCCTGAACCCTTCTCCCTCCTCCCTCCCCATACCATCCCTCTGGGTCGTCCCAGTGCACCAGCCCCAAGCATCCAGTATCGTGCATCGAACCTGGACTGGCAACTCATTTCATACATGATATTTTACATGTTTCAATGCCATTCTCCCAAATCTTCCCACCCTCTTCTTAAATTTAGGCTCTGTAACTGCTTTATCCATAGAGGATAAAAGTAACTCTGTGCCTGTCCTAAGCTGGAGCTTAAGAAACTGGGAGCATCCACTTCTTGTCTGATGTGAGAAAGCCGCAGCCCCATAGAGAATCCATGAAACTCCTAGCTAAAGTCCTATATCAAGAGCAGCAGTCCCACAGACATGTAACTGAGAAAGCCTTAGAAATGACTCCCACCGCTGGCTCTAGTCAAGAACCACCCTGCTGGCCATAGTCTACCTCCAGAAACATTAAAGATAGTAACAGAATAATAGCTGCCGTTTTAAGCCACTAAAATTTAGGGTGGCCTGTTATGTAGCCATAAATAACTGAAACTGATGACTAAAAACCAGTGTCTTCAGTTCAGTCATTTAGTTGTGTCTGACCCTTTGTGACCCCTTGGACTGCAGCACACCAGGCTTCCCTGTCTATCACCAACTCCTCTAGCAGAAAATGAAGACATGGAAATAAAAGAAGTGAAGTGGGAAGTTTTCATACATCAAAATGACCCCAGGAGAAAAACTATCATTTGTCCACAATAAATACATGGATTAGTTGATGGGTGGACATTTGAAGTAAGCATGTTTTGACCACAGTGTTGGGAAGGGGGTGCTATTTTACTGGTCCTTTTGCATTTTAGTTGAGAGGGGTCTTTCTCAGGTCCCATCCACTGCTACTAACACTGTTTTTAATACCACTTACACTCTCCTAAGTTATTTCTGTCTTATCCATTTGGTTTTCAAAGAAATTCTTACTTAGAAGAGACCTTAAAGTATCTGTTTTCTCTAGGCATTTTAATTCTCGTAGACTAGCAATGTGATGGACAGAAGGAGGAGTTGGGGAATTCTAGGAATGAGACCAGGTGCCACTGCAGAGCGGCCAGTGCCAGTGGAATTTCTCCAGATGGAGTTTTATCTGACAGCGGGGATATGCCACGTTCTTTCAGATTGTTTTCAAAGTATCCCAATATCGATATCAAATAAATTTGAGGAAGTATTTATCATATAAAACTGTCTCATATGATATTGCTATTTTCAGAAAAAGATTTGTGCTAATGAAAAACATAGTATTATATGTTCATATGTAACTTCATAAAACTCTTAAATCAGAAGTTCAACATTTTCTCTTGTTCTCATTTCTCTGTCCCATCCGGACTGCTTTGCTGATTCAAAAATTAAAAATCACAGCATATATCAGATTAGCAACTGACTTTCCTGGCATGTCAAACAGCAGAAGTTTAGCTCCTCTAGTGAGCTCTGGGTTCTGTTTATTTTTTCATGACTGATTATTATTGTTCTAAAATATGAAAAACTGCACAAAACAGGTTAAATAATAAATGTTTAATTACATTTCAAGTTAAATGTAGATCTTGAAAACATAAACAAATTGGTAATTGTAGGTTATCTCACATTCTAGCTGAAAGCATCTAGACACATATTGTATTCACGTATTCATAAAAAAGTCACATAATCTGCAAAGATGAAACTATCTAAAAATTCAAAGTAATAGTTTGTGTAATTATGTTGAATCAGAGAGGTCCTGTTACTTTGTTCATGGCTGAGGAAGAGACCTTATGTAATACTGAAATGAAACATTATTACCATCTCACGTTCTTGGAATTGGTTTAGTGATTACTTCAACATGGACATCAGTGAAAAACATTTGACATCTGGCCTAGAAAATCAGACAGTAGACCACAGAGACTTTGATTAAAAAACTTCATGTAATTTTCTCCAATCAGTAACTTGGCCTGTTCTTTTATCAGAGTGAAGGTTGCTCTCATCACCTGCAAATTTATCCTAAACCTTTAAACAAACAAGCATGAAACTTTTACATGAAAATCCCCTCCTGGAGGAATACTTATAGAGGAACTCGATGATTAGCTGTACTGATGATTTGATTTCTTCAATGTGCAACAAGCCTGGAATTCTTTGTATATATATTTTTTATTCCAGTCATGTGTATGCACATGTTAACATGTGTGTGGTTAACCTTCATCTTATAAAGAATTTGGGGGAAAACTTTACACAAAGTCCTATTGCTTGCTGGGGAAAAATAAATGACAGCTTCTTTCCCATCATCTGTGTGCCAGGAACTATTCTGAAGTCAGAAATCATACAAGCCGCTAGGGTTCTGTATGTTTAACCTCCTATAGAGCAGAGCCATTCCCATTACTGAGAAGAATGAACTCTTAGCAACACAACAATAAGAGATCCTGAAATGAACTGCATTGCAGTATCGCCATGAATTAAAGTCTCCATCAGAGGCTGTGGCTCTTGGCATCAGAGAGCAAGGGCTTCGATGAAGTCGAGCAAGGAACTCTGCAGTAATGAGCCATCCGGCTGCCTTTTCTCTTTGAAGACAATTTATATGATGAAACTTGATAATTAACTTATGTCCGGCAAACTAAATCCAATATATCTGTTTTCAGGTCAGAGGCAGTAGCTATAGTCTCCCGGGATGCGCTATCCCATCTACCAGTCCCTTGGCAAGGAGGCAGTCCTTGCTAATGCAGGGTCACAGTAAATTTGCTTATCTCTTAAGAACAAGGAGGGGTGCTGTAAAATATGTATGTACTATCAAAACATTCATAATAAAATCCTAATAAAATTAGAATGTTGAAGTAAAAAGAAATCATGGTCTTCAATTGTATGTCCTGAAATTTCCTTCAATAATGGCTGATATGTTATAGATGTGATGGCTATTGTGTATGTGTATATATATGTGTGTGTATATATATATGTATATATACATTTTAGCCCATGAGCACGATTGGTTTCCCAGATTCGGTTTAGAATGAAAGAAGACAGTATGATGAAGTAAAAACTAACTTCTCCCAATTCTACAGCTTTATCTCTCATGGTTTACAAATTGCCATTACACTGTTATACCCTGGAGAATATGAAATCTACTCAATGATTAGAGACAGAGCCCCCAAAAAGCATTTTCTTCTTGATACTACCTGAAATAGCAATGTGAAAAAAAACATAGAAGGTGAAAAAAGGAAACACTTGGATCATTTTTCAAAATGTCAATGTTTTATTTAAACCTGCCTGGGGCTGATCTTTGCACTCAATCCATGTACATGGCATGGTATTGGAATTACAACTCTCGGATGGAAAGAAATAAGAAGTACAAGGCAGATTTTGCATCACAAGTTGTGACTGTTTCTTGATACAGGCTTACAACAATCATTGATTGGTTGGCCTATGTCCTCATGAAATCAGATTGCATTTTTGGAAATCAGGCAGAGAAATAAAATCTGCTCTCAGAGATGAATATCTATTGGGAAACACTTTCATTATGTGACTACTATAAGTGGTATTCTGCTGGAAAAAAGTGATTTGTTCCATGGAAAAATGCATCTAGAGGAAATTGATATTTAGCTACTCATATCAGACATGCTTATAAAAAAAGAGAGATTCTAGGTTTTTATCTTTTAAAAACATTATAGTATTAATCTTTCTAGATACATTTATCTGTAAAATGATAGACTATAGGAAGCATAAAACTATGTCTCACAATTTCTGCCTTTTAAATATAAAATTTATTGCAGATAAATTATTTAACCCCTTTTTTAAAAATTTCACCTTAACCCGTTTATACCTTCCTACGTGCTCACTCAGTTGTGTTTGACTCTTTGTGACCCCATGGACTTTAGCCCACCAGGCTCCTCTATCCATGGGATGTTCAAGGCAAGAATACTGAAGTGGGTTGCCATTTCCTCCTCCAGGGGATCTTCCTGACCCAGGGATTGAACTCATGTCTCTTGCATCTCCTGCATTGGCAAGAAGATTTTCACCACTGTGCCACCTGGAAAGCCCATGCCTTAGCGGTGGACATATTTCTACCTAAGACAGCATAATGTTATGTAATTTTCAGAAAATTATTTTCTTATTAAAGCTATATTTATCAGAATAATAAAATGAATAGGGTTGGACTTGTATAGAATGTTGGAAGAGGACCTAAACCATTTCCTCAAGGGAGATTTATTATTAGGACAAGCTGAAAGTTATAGTGTCTTCATTATAAATCCCATTCATGAGATTTTTGTAAATTATCAACTGAAATATAATTGTTTTAGATGATAGGTTCCAAAGTGAGAGATTATCTTACTATATTTGCTAGTCTCTTATTGTTTTTGTTCAATCACTAAGTGGTGTTCGACTCTTTGCAACCCCATGGACTGCAACACACCAGGCTCTTCTACTATCTCTGTCCTCTATTATCTCCTGGAGTTTGCTCAAATTCATGTCCATTGAGTCGGTGATGCTATCTGACCATCTCATCCTCTTCTGCCTGCTTGTCTTTTTGCCTTCAATCTTTCCTAGCATCAGGGTCTTTTCTAATGAATCGGCTCTTCATATCAAAGTATTGGAGCTTCAGCATCAGTCCTTCCAATGAATATTCAGGATTGATTTCCTGTAAGATTGACTTTGCTAGTCTCTTATTTACCTTTAAATGATGTGCTTTATCAAAATCATATATTTAATAGTCATGAGTCCTCAGGCCTACACAAAGCTTTATATTTTACATTATGCTTTGAAATTATCTATGTGACCAAATGCATTGCTTATGAAATCTCCTGATGTACAAAGATAATAAATCATATTTCTTATTATTTAAAATTTTTCAAATAAAAATATAGCTACTTTTATTAAAAGTAGATAAATTTATAAAACAATTTCTGTCTAGGATATAAAGCTCCATGAGGGCAAAGATCTTTGTTTTGCACTCAAATGTATTCTTAGCACCTAGAATAGTGTCTGGCATATATTAGGTACTCAAAAAAATATTCTCAATGAATGAATGAATTATGATAAAGACAACCAGCACTCCCTATAAAGCAGGCCCTTGAAATGATAATGACTTGCCAATTTAAGGTGACTGGAATAGTGATTGTGGAGGCCAGTCCTTAATTTGACCTATGATCCCTTGGGGACAGGCTGGCTCATGACTGTCAGTTGTCTGCTTTATTTATATATCCTGATATATATATATAGCCAAAATTTTTGGAAAGGTTTGCAACATGGTAAATAGTCAAATATACTAAATTATGTGGTAAAGAAAATTGGAGGAAATGAGAATTCAGAGAAATGTAAGTTCTTTGGAGCTTGGAGAACTCATCTAGTTAACAAGACTTCATCTTTGTTCAGTATCTTCCAGGGGCCAGACTCTGTGCATGCAGTGAATACATGGGCAGTGACACATGTGTGTGTATGTTGGTCACTCAGTCGTGTCCAACTCTTTGTGACCCCATGGACTGGAGCCCACAAGGCTCCTCTATCCATGGAATTCTCCAGGCAAGCTTACTGGAGTGAGTTGCCATTCCCTTCTCCAAGTGACTCACATGCAAGGCTACAATTACAATCCTGCCCCTACTGTAGTGGTGAATTGATAACAGTTACAACAAACTCTTAGGGAATCAGAAGAGGCCTTGCAGAGAAGGCGACATCTGAGGGGGAAGTCTAGTGGACTATAAAGAGGAACAGGCCAAAATGGGCAGTGAAAGTCACTCAGTCATGTCCAGCTCTTTGCAACCCCATGGACTACACAGTTCATGGAATTCTCCAGCCCAGAATACTGGAGTGGGTAGCTATTTCCTTTTCCAGGGATCTTCCCAACTAAGGGATGGAACCCAGGTCTCCTGCATTGCAGATGGATTCTTTACCAGCTGAGCCACCAGGGAAGCCCAAAATGGGCAGGGTGCTTGGAATAACAACATCCCTTGAAACCAAAAAAACAGTAAGTTTTCAGAGAATTAGCATTGGGATCTTGAAAGACTGATGTCCCAGTAGAAGAAATTGTGCATTAATTAGGATGTTTATTTATGTTAAAAAGGAACCCCAAAATTCAATGGCTTGAACAAGATAAAAGTTTATTATTTTATGTAACAACCTGAGTTTAAACAGTTGAGGGCTTATACGGTCATCTCATTGTGCAGATCCAGGTCCTTTCTGAGCAACACTCAGCCATACCCAGCACATGGCTTTCATCTCATGCTTTAAAATAGCTGCTTCAGTCCTTGCCATTACCTGTGCATTCCATTTGATAGAAAGGAAAAAGGGAAAGTAGAAAGCATAACTCCTCTATAGTATACATCGAGTCTCTTTATTCATCCTTATTGTTATTAATGCCAAGTGAAAATACTTCTACTTCCTTCAGTTCAGTTTCAAGCCCATATCTTTCATATTTTCCCTTCAGGACCAGCCAAAAGGCCTGGGAAATTAGCTGCTATTGCTTCCCTGTGGCTCAGATGGTAAAGAATCTGCCTGCCAGTGCAGGAGGCACGAGTTTGATCTCTGAATGGGGAAGATCCCTTGGAGAAGAAAATGGAAACCCACTCCAGTATTCTTGCCTGGAGAATCCCATGAATGGAGGAGCCTGAAGGGCTACAGTCCACAGGGTCACAAAGAGTCAGACACAACTCACGACTAAGCTTGCATGCACACATGGATTCAGAAAACAGGGAACTGGAACTCTTGAATCACTTTCAGATTTTCATAGACATCATTCTTCTTTTGCATCACATTCTCAAGAGGGGTGAGGTGAGAACTGTGCATAAGGAGAAAATCTATGGCTGAAGGGCACTACCTCAATGAAGATTACTGTTATTTATGGATCGAGGTCTTAAGTTGTAGCTCATTACTTCCAACCTGCAGCAGCTTCATGAAAGTGACTCCAGATGGGCTCCCATCATCTCCCCCACCCTTTTAGGCCACACACAGGGAAGCATGACTACAGAACAGGCAAGTTGACAGCCTCCTGTGACACACTCCTGCTCTCATGCTTTAGCTGACTGACAACATCACGTTAACAATAGGCATCTTGATGCTGCCAGTATAGCTCAGCTAAGAAGATCTCTCCTCTTGCCTGTCTGGTGTCTTATCAAGAAAATCACCAGCTAATTATGATTCCAGGATCTTTATTACCAGATGATGTGTGAAATAGGGAGACACAACATGACTTATGCACACTGGGTTGAGCTTTTCAGTTGGGGAAGTTCAAACCTGAATTGATGTGTTTTCTGTCTGGAATGTATGTGAGGTAGAAGTCAAAGATGGAAAAGACCTGGGAAATATTCTAACGACATTGACACCTTTATTCTTTCAGGCATCACTTTCACGTGTTCTGAAGGAAGAGGAAGTTTTGCCACAATGAGTTGAACTTAAGGGAACTGTTGCTAAGGCTAGGCACATTGCACAACAATCCCTTGCTACCTTAGCTGTTTCCTTTCTTCTTAATGACAAAGTCATCCTAAAGAAGAAATTAAATGGAAATTTCTCCAGCTTGCAAACTAAGTTGAAAATCACATTAACATCTTTTCTATAAAACAAAAGATGAGCCATTTTGTCTCATATGTTTTTGCCTCCTCTCCCCAAATCAGGCAGAAATATTAAAAAGTAGATAAGTTATACATCAGAAAGAAATAATTTACCTTTAACTTTACTTAAGAAGTATTTACACTTAACTGTAGAGTGTTAACATCTTTAGTAAAAGTCAGCTTACGTTCTGGTTAAGAATAAAATAATTGTATAAATTAGTGATAGGAAAATTATAAATTTATTTCAAATATTAATTTAGTAATTTTGATTGTCTTAGGGGATTCCCTGGTGGCCCAGACAGTAAGAAATCTGCCTGCAATGCAGGAAACCTGAGTTCAATTCCTGGGCCAGGAAGATCCCCATGAGCATGGAATGGCAACCTACTCCCATGTTCTAGACTGGTGAATTCCATGGACAGAGGAGCTTGGTGGGCTACAGTCCATGGAATCTCAAAGAGTTGGACACAACTGAGTGACCAGCATACATACACACTGTCTTAGGGAGCCCATCTCTATAGTTCAATGCTTGTCATTTACATCATTTATTTGGTTTTCTCTTTTTTCCAGGCGCCCACTGTTTGTCCTAGAAGAATATTTGGGGAACCCCAAAACAGACAGTAATCACATAATTATGTGTCTTCAAATTTCAGAGAACCATGGATTTAGGAGAATCAGGGAGGCTCTAGAAAGTGGCAGCCAATGAGAACTCAACACTTGGAGACATGTGAGGGACCTGACTATAGTCTCAACTATGCTGCTGCTTGAGAGTCCCTTGGACTGCAAGGAGAGCCAACCAGTCCATCCTAAAGGAGATCAGTCCTGGGTGTAGTGGAAGGACTGATGTTGAAGCTGAAACTCCATTACTTTGAAGAGCTGACTCATTGGAAAAGACCCTGATGCTGGAAAAGATTGAGGGCAGGAGGAGAAGGGGACAACTGAGGATGAGATGGTTGGATGGCATCACCAACTCAATGGACATGGGTTTAGGTGGACTCTGGGAGTTGGTGATGGACAGGGAGGCCTGGCGTGCTGCGATTCATGGGGTTGCAAAGAGTCGAACACGACTGAGCGACTGAACTGAACTGAACTGAATGCTGCTGCTGCTGCTAAGTTGTTTCAGTCCTGTCCAACTCTGTGTGACCCCATAGACGGCAGCCCACTAGGCTCCTCTGTCCCTGGGATTCTCCAGGCAAGAATACTGGAGTGGGTTGCCATTTCCTTCTCCCGTCCAGACTACAGTAAGTGTGTTATTCTCCTTGCTACCAGCAGAGAAAGTGTCATTAAAGGACGCCCAATTTTTTAAAAATCAGGCCCCTGTACAGAAACCAGCTTGAGCATAGAAATAGATGAAAGAGAACTGTGTACATAAATTGAAGGTACTGTTAGAGCCAGCTGGGTGGATCTAGCAACCAAGTATGCATGGTTGCCAACTTTTTGGCTTTTTCCTACCTTTGAGCCTGAACAGGGTCAGAATCTGAGTCATGAAAATTAACTGGTCACAGCACAGGGATCAGAAAGGTACTTTATTAGAGGAGGTGGCCACAAGCACACCTCTCATTTCCAGTTGCATCCTTGACGCTTTCTATTCCCAGGGCTTGCCAGTCTTTGCTTCTGTAGTGGCCATCTGAAGTTTGAACTTGAAATTAATATCTCACAAGGAAGAGGAGCTGCTTAGCAAAGATTCTTAACAAGGGTAAGGAGTATGTCCTGAAACCTTGAATTGCCAAATTCATAACACCACTGTGACCTAAGGGTTGTATAAGAATCACTTTCATAAAGCATCAGGTTTTATCTTTATGAGATTTTCAGGTTGACAATGCTGAATAAACTACTGATTTGTGTGGACACAGGGACTTTGGGTAGTTTATGAAACTCAATTGTAAGCTAAGTTAATTTACGTAATACGCCTTGAAGTGGAAAACCCATCAAGCCTTTAAATGTTGGAGAAATCTGTTTTCTCCTTGCCTTCCTTGAATTACTTTGAACAACCAAATACAAGTATGTGAGGAATGCAAAGAAACTGAACAGAGGGTGTCAGCCTCTTCTATTACCAAAAGTTCCCTAGCCATTGCCTATTGTACATACCACTCACGACACTTCTAGCCATTATTTTCCCTGGGCTCTTTGACTCCTCTTTGGCTTTAAAACTTTGTTTACAATTTTCAACTCAAGTCTCTAGTTCTGATGATCATTTCATGCACAACACTAGTACAACCTTGGCTGAAATTCCTGGCTTTCTTATGTCCACATGTTGTGACTTTGGGAAAGACATATTCCTAATCTTCTTAGCCTTGGCTGTCTGGAGGTTCCTTGGTCCACCCTCTGCTGCTGCTGCTGCTAAGTCACTGCAGTCGTGTCCGACTCTGTATGACCCCGTAGACGGCAGCCCACCAGGCTCCGCTGTCCCCAGGATTCTCCAGGCAAGAACATTGGAGTGGGTTGCCATTTCCTTCTCCAACACATGAAAGTGAAAAGTGAAAGTGAAGTCGCTCAGTCGTGTCTGACTCTTCGCGACCCCATGGACTGCAGCCTACCAGGCTCCTCCATCCATGGAATCCTCCAGGCAAGAGTACTGGAGTGGGGTGCCATTGCCTTCTCTGGGTCCACCCTCTACCTGTCATCATTGACATGCAAAAATATTTCAACTAATAGTTTAACTAAACATGGTAATGAGATATTGCCTTGCTAAAATACGGGGCACAGAAATAATTAGGAAAAAGTCTGTAAAGGTGAAGGCGATGGCACCCCACTCCAGTACTCTTGCCTGGAAAATCCCATGGATGGAGGAGCCTGGTGGGCTGCAGTCCATGGGGTCGCGAAGAGTCGGACACAACTGAGCGACTTCACTTTCACTTTTCACTTTCATGCATTGGAGAAGGAAGTGGCAAGCACTCCAGTGTTCTTGCCTGGAGAATCCCAGGGATGGGGGAGCCTGATGGGCTGCTGTCTATGGGGTCGCACAGAGTCGGACATGACTGAAGCGACTTAGCAGCAGCAGCAGCTGTAAAGGTAGGCAGTGGATAAGGACAACAGAAAATAATCACAACTTGCAGAAAATAGGAACAGAGTATATTCTTATGGTATGATAATATGAAGAATACTATCCCATATACTTTTAGTGTGATTAGAAATGATATAAATACATATGATTGTATAGCTAGAAGTACAATTCGATAATGTCAAGTTTTGTTCTTTATGCTCATTTCTCCTACAATGCTGATGAGAAAACAAATGGTGTAGTGCTTTAGAAAAATTTCTTTTAAAATTAAACACTTATAGGTATTTATGAGCCAATAGTGCCACTTATAGGTATTTATCCCTGAAAATGGAAACATATGTCCACACAAAGACATCTACATTAATATTCAGAAAAGTTTTTTCACAAAATCCCAAATTTTCCAGAATAATCCAGAAGTCCATCAATGGATGAATGAATAAAAGTACTATGTTACATCCATACAATAGAATACTACTAAGCATTAGAAGGAGAAGGCAATGGCACCCCACTCCAATACTCTTGTCTGGAAAATCCCATGGACGGGGGAGCCTGGTAGGCTGCAATCCATGGAGTCGCTGAGGGTCGGACACAACAGAGCGACTTCACTTTCACGTTTCGCTTTCATGCATTGGAGAAGGAAATGGCAACCCACTCCAGTGTTCTTGCCTGGAGAATCCCAGGGACAGGGGACCCTGGTGGGCTACCATCTTTGGGGTCGCACAGAGTCGGACACAACTGAAGTGACTTAGCAGCAGCAGCAGCAGCAGAAAGCAATAGAAAGCAACAAATTAGTAACACAGGCCACAACATGGATGAATAGCAAAATTATTTTGCCAAGTAAAATAAGTCAAACATGATAGGTTTTATACCATATGATCATTTATACGACAGTCTCAAACAGTAGCTTTATCTATAGATTTGAGTGCCCCAGAGCTTCTGTTATCAATTCCTTTGAAAAGAATTATGAAAAGTAAAGCTTATTATAAATTTGAACATTTATTAAGGGCAAAATATGTGGTAAACTAACAAAATACACATCTACATTCCAAATACTTTTAAAAAATAATTTTATTCATTTATTTATTTATTTTTGGCTCTGCTGGGTCATTGCTGCTGCTTGGGCTTTTTTCCAGTCGAGAGTGAAGGCTATTCTCTAGTAGCGGTGCGAGAGCTTCTCATTGAGGTGGCCTCTTGCTGCAGAGCACAGACTCTAGGTCATGTGGGCCTCAGTAGTCGTGCACGTGGGCTTCCAGGCTCCAGAGCCCAGTTTCAATATTTGCAGCACACGGGCTTAGTTGCTCAGCAGCATATGGGATCTTACAGGATCAGGAATTGAATCTGTGTCTCCCGCATTACAGGTGGATTCTTTACCATTGAGCCACCAGAGAAGCTCTCCAAATGCTTTTGAATCCTGAAAACAGCTTAGAAATGGAAGTGATCTTAAAAATCAGCTTGTCCAGTGCTCATATTTTAAAATTCTAGAAGTAACTCTATGTAAATATCTACAGATTTACTTACAGCCCTGTATTTGCATATATTCTTACTTAAGTTATAGATTTCAATAGAATAGATGCTCAGTTTTTCAGGAAGGATCACAAGGCAGCTTTTAAAGGAGGTTTTTCCATAGGTTTAATTTTTGAAGATGATCCCAATTTCGGTTGCAGCTACAAACTTTGACTTGGAAATACAGATTGTGTGTGATGCAAATAATGAAAAACCTAAAAGATTTGCTGGAAAAAATTAACTCTTGACATCGTACTGGTGGGATGGTAGTTCTCTGTCTGGTGCCCATATCAGCATATAGTAAGTACTCAGTAAATTGTTGCTAAGTAACTGAATGAAACAAAAGGCTATTGCTTGACAATCTTATAGAATAGATGTTCACACAAGAAATAATTATGCTAGTGGTAAGTTGCTTCGATTCAGTAACATTTGTTTCACTTCTGACTTTAGCTCTAATTATCTGAATTACCTGAGATAGCATTTGCATTTATACCTCACTGGCTTCACCTGTAAAATTGTGATGATGCCTAAACTCACTACAATAGATTAGGTAATAAACAGATGATTTAGTTAGAAGCATATTGATAACATTTTTTATTTTTATAAAGCATGTGACCTATTCAGGGTTTATATTAGAAAGTCATTTACTAAGATTCCTTCTAACCCCATAAATCTATTTTAGAAGTAGATATAAAATCTTGATTAGCCATACTTATGAAGAGTTTGATATTATTGAGAAAATACATAACTATTGATACAAATATAAGTATCAAAACTACTAAACAAGTGTGTATACATGAGTACATATGCATTATTTTTTATATTTTAGATTAGCAACTAACACACTTTACTAGGTAAATCTGAAGATAGTTTGTATTTAATAAACATATTATTTTATGGCTGGAGATTCACAGAATTAAGCAGAGAAGGAAATCAACTTAACACTTATCATTGAGTTATTTTTGGATGGGATTAATTCTTGGATGGGATTCTAGTGGCTAAGATAAAGAGCAGCTTGTTTCTGAGCTACACACTATCAAACAAATAATTTACTTTGTGTTTAAACCAAATTATATATAACTCTTGGGAAATCTCCACCTATTTTTATATATTCTCACATTACTTGTCTGTTTCCTCTCCCTCCTTCAGATCTTAGTATAGTGAAATATAGAAATACCGAAATGGCCCACATAGCATTCTTTCCCCTAAACAGATCAGGAGAATGAGAGTGACATTACCGAATATCTGGTTCCCCCCCGCGCCCCCCCCAGCCACTGGCCTAAGCATTCCACATGCATCCTTTATTTAATCTCACTACAACTTCATGAAGTCAGTATTACCGTCATTTTACAGCTGAGCAAACTGAGGTTTCAAGAGGTTAATAACTTTTTCAAGGTCACACAGCTGTTAAGGGGCAGAGCCAGGTCTAAAATACAGGCAAATCCAAATCCATCCTTGAAGCTCTACATAATACACCAGTGGTTCTCAAAGTGTGGTCCTAAGACCAGCACCAGCAGCATCATCTGGAAACCTGTTACAGATTATTGGGCTCCATGATGGAAATACTAAATCAGAAATTTGGATGGGAGGGGGTAGGTAGGACCCAGTGTTCTGTGTTTCCACAAACATTTTGGATTATTTTGATGCTAAAGTTTGAGAAACACTTAATTACACTATATGTCCTCCATGAAAGCAACATGTTTGGCATTCATAAAGAATTCTTATACAAAAGGCTCCATAACAATTTAAGTGGTGGACTCCTTCACTAAAGAAGCTCGATAAACAGCATCAGCAGCACACATCCTTGTAAGAATGGAAAGTGAGAAGCTGTTTGGGAATCCAGCTGAAGGTCAGTGTCTGTAGCACATCATTTTATGCATTGATTTCATGGGACTCAAACCACTTTCCCAAGAGGAAACAAATCAGTCATTGTTTGTTTCCCAATATCCAGAACTTATGGGAAACTAAAGCATACGTCATTACCTGATAGATCTGGCCCCCGCCAGTCAGTGTGTCGGAGATGAAAACAGTAACAGGCAGTAGAGATGGGGCAGAAAGAAGATTCACAATGGACTGGGTTGCTCAGATCCTCATGATTTTGATAATTTCACATGGGAAGGGATGGAGGTGGTGGGGAGCTGGAAGGCTTTAACTATTAGAAAAGGAGGCAAGATGAAGTGGGAGCTACTTCCTTCCATGCAAAATTAAAATCCCAGCTTCCTTGTTAGGCACATGTGCTTCTGCACTGCCCAGCCCCCTGCTCCTGGATACCAGAGTCTAGTCAATATGCTGTAAATAACCTATATTAATCTAGGGAATTTCATGCTACTGAAGTGGGTTTGGCTCAGCCAGTGTAGTGTTACACATTTCAGAAAATGAGAGAGAGAGAAAAAAAAAATGAACACAGTTTTGGTGAAAACATGCTTCTTAATTCATATTAACTGTCTGTTAGGATTGTGCTTACTGATGTGAAAGGTTTGGAAAAACTATGTGAGATATCACATTAAAACAGGAAACAGATGGTGCTTAACTGGGTATGCAGGTGAGGAAGCAGGAGTTTCCTCATTTGGCTGTGGGATGCTCGACAAGAACAGCAGCGACCTGTTTGTTCTTTAGTCCGAGTCCGAGGAAAATATGAGTATGTTTGTGAATTATGGTTCATCATGTTTAAGATGTACTAATTTACTTACATAGAATCTAACATGATAACAAGAATATAATCTGACCATGAATTCAGTGAATTGTGGTTTATTCTTGCTATTACAATTATTTCTGAATATCAAAACAGTTTCTTCTGATGTTAATATAGAGCATGCTGGATTTTAGAGCATGAAAGACTCAGTGCAGATTTAACCATTTGCAAGTCAGGTTAATGCTGGAATAAACTAAAGTAATTTATAGAATGTACTAAAGCTGAATTGCAAGGAAATTTATGATAGGTAGTCACACAATAATAAAAAACCAAAGATTAATTAACATAAAAATTCTAGCTGTCATATTTCTCTAAGTAGAAATAATTGTAATGTAATTTTATTTCACTGATTGAACCTTCAACTAGGTTCCGGGTAAAGTCAATATGAAAATGAAAGACTATGAAAGGCACCTTTAGGCCAGAAGGAAAACAGGACATGATCTCTCCAGCTTCAGAGTTAAAACCACTGAATTACATGCTAGATGCACACACACACAAACACACACACGCACACACACACACATACACGTGCTGTGTGCTAAGTCACTTCAGTCATGTCTGACTCTGTGTGACCCTAAGGACTGTAACCCACTAGGCTCCTCTGTCCATGAGATTCTCCAGGCAAGAGTACTGGAGTGGGGTTGCCATGCCACACACACACATATACACACACGTACACACACAGGCATACACTCATAGATATAGCTAATGATATTCATCATTGCTTCCAAAGGATGGGAAATTTGAACGAAAAATGAATGAGACTTTAAAAAGATCTGTCTAAACTATTTTTGGAAATTGTGAAATAACTAATGTATTGAGTTTCATTTAAAATGACTCAAACATTTTTGTTCATTTCACTAGTTCTGAAAATATCAAAACATTAGAAGCAAAAATAATTCTTTTATGTAAACTGTAACAAGAATCTAAATTATTGATTTAAATTTTTATCACAATTATGTGTGGCATTTTTCCACTCACAAATATTGAGAAATCACACTATAATGGAAAGTTTGCATCATTAAAGAGATAATAATCTTAGCTTTTCAAGTGTAAGACTTTCAGGTTCCAGGCAAATATCTAGATTACTGGAGGGACTATATTTGCTTTCTACTTCGTCTTTGTATCTTTCAAACCCAGTGCCTGCTGCTCCTTAGTTCCTCAGTAAATGTTGGTTGGACCAGATGGAGTAGCTTCCTCATAACATTGGTCCGGCCCACTGTATTTGGGATTGTAATGTTTCTGAATTTTTGAGTCTTATAGGCATTCATCAGAGGCTCATAAAGATATTTCAGGGACCTTGTTATTCTCCTTTCCACTCCTCTAATGATGCTAAATCATACTGCTTTTCTAGTGCATGACTAGCAGAAGATGTAAACTCATCTCCTGTATTGAGGCTGACTTGGGACTGATTTGTGTTTAAGCTTACTGTAGAAGTAGCAATTGGAGGGAACCCACAAAATGATCCAAAAGTTTATAAATGCAAAGATAAGGCAATTCTTTTCTTCTTTTGTATCAGGTAATAGCATAGTAATCACTGTTTTAGCCATCATGTGCTTTTTGGTTTTGTTTTGTTTTATTTTTTTTAATTTTATTTTATTTTTAAACTTTACATAATTGTATTAGTTTTGCCAAATATCTGTCATATTTTTGGTATAAATTCCTAGCAGTTGCTCTATAAAATGATTAACTTTGAAGAAATTTAGTCAAGCATCAGTATTTAAAGTGACTGTTGCCCTTGTGTAGTAACTGAAACAAATACTCTTCTCTCCCATCCTCTACCTCTTACCCATCAAAAGCCTCAAAAATCAAGAGGCGTGGATTCCAGTCCTGGATCTTGAGATCTTGGGCAAATCTATTTACATCCCTGGACTTTTGCATATTTTCATTTGTGAAACAGTCCTAACAAAATCTATATCATAGGGTAATCATGAGGTTTAAATAGAATGAGAAATACTATGTAAGAATAGTTAGATACCTAAAACTTTATATAAATGCAAGGGAACACTTTGATGATAATGTGTTAAAACTTGAACATTTAGAACATCAGTGAATGAAAGTTTGGGGTTCCATTAATTTTCTAGTTAACAGAAGATGGGAAAACTATTTTTCAAACATTATTTTTTAAACATATTTCTGAAATAAATCAATTTGCTTTCTTGTTATACTACAAAAAATTAAATCTTAAGATTAAATGTGATATAACAACCTGTTGAACAGTATTGTAGCTGTAATATTGTTGTAGTTCATTCTGTAGAAACTGAATCTACACTGACCTAGGATCCTTAGGAATTTTACTTGTGTTTTGTACTTAATGCCCAAAATCAGCCAGCTTTTTAGAACTTATTTCTTTTTCAATAAAGTATAATGTAATGAAAAAATTGTTAATCATTACTATATCTTTGGTAAACACAAGTTTATTTTTTAAAAAATTTGTAAATATATTTGATTTATTGTCAAAGTTTTAGAAAATATCAAGACATCTGAGGCCATTTTGAATTTAGTTTAAGTTCAAAAACATTGAAAGAGTGAACCTCTACATATCATTCCTGTGCAAGAATTTACCAAATTCATAGGCTAATTGGATTCAGCAATTCAAGTAGCATTTTCCAAAGGCAAATAATGGGTTCTACTAAGAAAACTAAAATGATTGGACTTTTGTCTGAGTTCGAGGAGACCACAGTCTTTGTGATATTCAGCTCTTAGCAGAAACAGCTTGTCCATTTGAGGTGACATAATTGAAATGTGGGATATACGTTCCTAGAATATAAGTAGATATGTTAAAATTGTATTTTACTGTATTGAAAAGGAGCTGAGTGGCATTTTGTTTTTATTTTTAAAATATTCACAGTATGTTGACAGGAGCATGTGTCTTTAATTATGCCTATAGCTAGAACAAGACAGTCTATTTTATCATTAACTTTCTAAGGTGTTTGTTTATTTTAAATGGAGCTTTCTTTTTAAAAACTTTTTTTCTTGTGTCTAGATATATGATAGTTACCTAGCTAGCTAGATTTGTATACAAATATTTAGAGCACATTTTTTGGTACAATAATGGTGTATATCTGTTTCCTCTCTAAGAATATGAGAAGTTTAAGGTCAGAGACCATAGTCTATTTGCTTGTATGTCTAGGGAGATATTCAAAATTGTTAACAGGACTTCCCTGGTGGTCCAGTGGTTAAGACCCTGCACTCCCACTGCAGGGGGCAGGAGTTGAATCCTGGTCAGGGAACTAATATCTCACATGCTTCTTGATGCAGCCAAAAAACAAAAACATAAACAAAATTATTAACAGACATATGTCACGGGAACTAACCCAACAGAGCTGATAGCTGACGTAGGCACTAGAACTGGGGCTTGGAGCACTCCTGCCGCATGCCCGGTGTTAATCTTTCAGTTGGTAGACCATAGGGAAGTCTGAATCCCAGAGGGAGGTACCAGATGACTAAAACAGCGGCTGGGGTAGGTGGGGTGCAAAGGGCAAGACCTGAACAACTAGCATGGACAGAATGCCCACACTGGCTGAAAATCAGCTTTGTGGCCTCAGTGCTCTAGCCAATGCCTCACACAGAGTAATACTCACTAACTTTGCATAGAACAAAAAATAATAAATGTATTCCACACTCCCCAATTAAAGCTGAGAGAAGCCAGTTCTGAGAGTATTCTGGGTGAGAATAGAAACAAAATCAGGTTTGAAAATATTGCTATAAACAGGACACAGTACATATACACACAGAGACACCCAAACCTGGTATTGAAAACAGGTTGCACATAAAGACAAAAAACAATGATTATATGACACCAACATCTTTTATTTTTTATAGTGAGGAGTTTTCATCCAAAAACCATCCAATATGCTGGGCGAGTTGTAGACAAAAAGGCAGATTCAATTGCCACTCTTATCATGTATCCCGATTTACATGTTTGCTAAGACTCAGGAGGAAGAATGCAAAGTTCTAATTAGCACTCAGCCAAAATTAATACTCAAAAGTTGAAAGTTCCTAATACCTTAAGTTTGGAGCAGAGGGAGAACAATTGACAAATGTTAGAAATAGTAAAGAACTATCATACTCAGCTAAGCAACAGAAAAGTAATGATTTTAAGTAAGACTAAGACAAGGAATATAACGTTTGCTGAAATTAACTACACTGCTTTGGCAAAAAAAAAAAAAAAAGACATAAAAATTCATTAAAAAAGAAAGACTTTCTAAGAACCAACTACTATTTTTGTGTAAAGCCATTTAGGCAATTCCTAAGAATTAAAAAATATCTTATAAAGGATTATCAGTGCCAGTAATAATTATTCTGCCTCGTGAACATAAGCCCTAGGTAGGTTTCCTGAATTCTTCCCATTTCCAGCATAGACTCAGTGTCTTTTACATTTTCTAGGAGTCTTCTGAGGAGACAGCTTCATAGACAAGAACCCACTCGCTCTAAGCTTTAGAAACAAGCATTTTACGAATGGCACCTTTATATCCAAGCAGTAAGTGTGAGATGAATATGCTTAATTCACTGCATCCTCCTTCCACACTCTATGTATGCTTTAGCTGAACTAACTTCCAATTCCTCCCTGAACAAGCTCTATACTCTATATACCTACTTAGAATCTTCTTTCTTTATGGAACCTCCTTCCCCATTGTTCATCCCAATTGTTTTATCCTCAACTTATTCACACCTTTGCTAGAAAAGCTTTCCTGATGTCTTCAGGAGAAATGTGTCCCTCTTGCCCTTTTCTGTATGTCTAGGATACAGCCCACAGCATACTCAGCTTAACGTTGGTCCCATTTGATAGCCCTAAGATATAAGGACCATGAAACCAGAGCCTCTTTTTTCATCTTTGGATGCTTCATTCTGTCTTGTTTAAGCATAGAAGATTCTTGGTCACTTTTACTGTTCAGAGCAGGAAAAAAAAAAAAAAAAAAGAGAATGAAGCTCAGCATTTCTAAAGGTTTCTAAGATGTGCAAATCTAAGGACTTCAAACTCATATATTTCTACTCCATCGGGCAGGTGCCGAGATTTCTTAAAGAATCTCATTGTAATGAATAGAGCACAAGAAGTGGGAAATTTCCATGGCTCATAGCCAAACAGTGGACTCATTCTACAGCCCTGTTGCCAGTCTCAGACTGTAACAATCAATACATCACCTGCTGTCTATGGAGTTGTGTATTTTTTTTTTTAATAATACCTCAGCTCCCCCCCTACTTGAATGGTTTATAGCTTATTATTAACATTCACCATCCATGTTTTTAAAAAGTACTTCTAAAAGAGGCTTTGATCCATAAATGAATAAATTCAAGGCTACTTTCCACAGGTGACCCACTTTTCAGTGACCTTTCCAACTCCTTCAGACTATACAAAGTGATTCCTTCATACATTTGATAATAACATAGAAAACAGGTATTAAAGAGCATGCTTGCATGCTCAGTCATTTCAGTCACGTTTAACTCTTTGCAACCTATAGATTATAGACCACCAGCTCCTCTGTCTGTGGGATTCTCCAGGTAAGAATACTGGAATGGGTTGCCATGCCCTCTTCCAGGGGATCTTCCTGACTCAGGCATCGAACCCTCATCTGTCTCCTGCACTGGCAGGTAAGATTTTTTTGTTTTTTGTTTTTTTTATCACTAGTGCCACAAGGGAAGCTCCATTAAAGAGAATAGTGTTCTTAAAGAAATATACCGTTCTTAAAGTACTGTCATATATGTATGTGTACATATATATGATAATTATGCTTCATAATCAGATTTGTTATCCTGTTTGTCTTCTTTGAAATCTTGTTTATGCTTTTTTCCAAATTAAGTCATAGTGAAAACTTAGTGATGGACTAAAAATATTCAAACAGATGATATCTCAAATATATAATTTCTTTATACTTGCATGCCATGTAATGTGACTAATTAACAGCAGTTTTGATGTTTGAAAATCACTAGTCAATGAACACTAATCTTTTAAATCATAGATTTGTAAATAAACACATGGAAATGGAGTTAACATATCCAAATAAGCCTATCTGCTTGTGGCACTAAAAAAAATCCTTATGAAGAAGTAAAATAAAGCACAAGCAAGAGTAAATTGCAGGAAAATGACTACATATTAAGCTAATAACATGAATTCTTTATTTGTGCATGATGGTGCCATCAAGGCTAATATAAACACAATATACTCCACCTAGCAATTCTCTCCATACAAAAAACACACTGTATTTTAAAATCTAGATATTCAACAATGATGAATGTTATCAAAAGCAGCCATGAGAATGACCCTCATGTCTATACTTCAAAACCTTGTCAAGGAGTGTATTCCCCATGTTGTCATAAACAATCTATTTGGCTTCATTATCTGCTGATAAACATTTCCCATCAATTCTTTTGAAGAACATACTATTGACATGCTTCCAGATAATAATAGATAGACTAAAATAACATTTTCTTAACCCTCTTCTTCAAGGTCTTCCTTCATAATAAAATATACTTTAAAATTCGTGTAGAATCATATTACTGAAATTTTATTTTAGCCACAAGCTTCTAATAAATAAAGCTGTGTGTTAAGCAAATTCAGTCTTTTCAAATGCTTTCAAACTAACCATCATATTTTTTCCTTCTGCAATGAAAAGCTGCTGAACAAATTACCAAGTCTGTCTGAAAGTCTGTTCAGAAGCAGTATTTCATCAAGTCACATTTTTTAAAAATTGACTTAACGATTAAAAATCACACCAGTGTTCTCACCTCTCATCTTCCCACTAGTTATCAAAAAACTACCCATCTATAAACTCACAGAGCCCTGAATCTACAGACTCTATTTGTCAATCAATTTACCTACTTTGTATTAACCACAGACTTTGTAGCCAATGTTTACTATGCTGAGGAATATTTACTGAATTAAGCAAAGTTGTCAAAGTGATAATAACCTGGTATCATCAGTATTAATATTGACTCATTTTACTTCCAAAACATATTTTAATAAATTGCTTTTTCCTTGAGGAAAACAGAACATACTACAAGTTTTAATTTAACATAAAATGAAGAAAACCATGGTATATTTACTGTGGAAAAGCATTGGTGGAGCTAGTCCCTAGGGTAGAGGGAGAATGACATGTATGCTTTATCCTCTGCTATAGAAGGCTACTGTCAACTGATTGTAAGTTTACTGTCCAGCACTGAATGGCTAAGAGAGACACCTAACTTCTAGGCGGATCACCATCCCATGTTGTGTGTGTTGATTGTACTTACACAAACACAGGTGACACAAATTCAAGTCCTTAGTGTGAAATCCCATGACTGGCTTACACAGGACTATCGGAAATTGGCCCAAGGAGAATGAAAACTCTTAAGGAAACAGTCATAGCTGAGAGGCCAAGTGCCTTGTAGAGGAGATACATCTATTCATTTACCTGTGGGTTTGCTGGAATCCTTTACCTTGTTTGGTCAGACGTGATGTCACTAAAGCCCACATTTCTTACTCTGCACACCTTATGGCAAGTCAAAAAGTGGAGACAGTCTACTTTTACCTGTTCCTCAAGATAATAACAGCTGAGTGAGGGTTAAGAGTATGCATCATCTCGGTATCACACCGACCTGGATGTAAGAACTATCTTTGCCACCTACTAGGGCTTCCCTGGTGGCTCAATCAGTAAAGAATCTGCCTGCAATGTAGGATCCCTGGGTCAAGAAGATCCCCTGAGAAGGAAATGGCAATCCACTCTAGTATTCTTTCCTGGGAAATCCCATGGACAGAGGAGTCTGATGTGCTACAGTCCATTGGGTCGCAAGAGTTGGACACGAGTTAGCAACTAAACTATCACCATACCACCTACTAGCTCGATGGCTTTGAGCAATTTACCTAATCTCTGAGATTTAGTTTACCTCATCTGTAAGGTGAGGATAAAAGCAGAACCTACTTCACAGGATCATTGTGATATTAAATGAGATACTGCATGCAAATCACTTGTTAGAACTTAGGAAATACCCAAGTTAACTGTGATGATAATAATGATGCCTCAATTTAAAGATTCTATCTAAACCCAAAGGTATTTGTGGTAAATGTTCATAACGTGTCTATCTTTATCTCATTGTGTGGTAAGACTCAAAACAGGATATTGAAAATCACAGAAGAGGGAATTACCAAGCATACTGAGCAGAGGTTACAATTACAGTGGTGAGCAAGACATTCAAACACAATTACAGCTTCTAGTCCTGTTGGGAAGAACAGAGGTAAAAGTCAATTTCAATGTAAAAGTCAATGTAACGATGATAAGCTCTTTACCCTATCAACACTTGTAACCTAGGCTTGGGTGTCAGTATGTGGAGTGTTCTGGAAGGCTTATTGAGGAAGTGACATGAAGGCAAAAGAGACCTGAGAATGAATAGGATTTAGACACACATACAGTGTTGGGGAGAAAGGCGGGGGATGAAGGATAAAGGTGATGAAAGAGGGTATTTATGACAGGAAGCCACCATTAGAGACAACAATAATATATGCAAAGACCTGGAGAGAAAAGACTCTTGCAAACGTGTGCGGTGGGTGGGGGTTACGGGGTTAAGCACAATAGCAGAATTATGATCTTATGTTTGTTGGTGGCTGACTAAATAGCAATGTGGCCCTGGCACAGCCTCTGGAGCCACATTCCTTTGTGGGGAGGGGAGGGTCAGGGCTTGGATTTCGTTGGTTGTGGATATTGCTTAATTGCTGGTATTGTTGAAAGGCATTCTAGGCAGCCAGTATGTAAATTTAAATCTGGGTCAACCGATCAAAAAGGAAGAACAGGGGCATCTGGTAAGGGAACTTCATTACGAATGAAGGATAATTGGGTTGTGATGCCAGGTAGCACTTTCACGACATTGTGATTAGAACATTAGCAACTGCTCACAGGGATATTCCCAGCCTCCTAGTAAAGAGTGACATGGATGAATCCTCAGGGCCACACAGCAAATACTCACAAACCCATGTAGGACTACATCCCTGCTTTCAAAACCAGACATTGTGTGATCCAGGTACCCATTTTCATTTATATCCCTAGGTGCATCTCTAGGATGAAAAATAGAAAGATTGGAAAAGAACTTTGTGAGATAATGATAATCCTATCATTAGCCTTAATAGTCATTCCGAAAAACTAACAAAAAATATATGCAGGGTTTGAAATTTGCTCTATTATTTTTTGTAATGTGGCCTGTTTATTCTTTCCTTGTTTTTCCATACTTCCGGATACATGGTTATGAGTAAGTCATAGGCATAATATATTCTTAGTCAGCATTCATGAATTGGCCATAGATGGTAGCATGTTGCATTTATATAATGGGACCTTAGCTTTGGAAGGAAAGGAGCTCCAAATTTGTTTCTCCTGGGGGCCAACTATGCTGGAGTTCTCAGTGGTGAATGATTGCTTATGTGAATAGTAACATCCTTTTCTTATACAAGTTATGACCACACTCCCATCTCTATGTCCTGTTTGAGTTAGAAGCAGTTTGGTGTGTGAGATTCAGCTTCCATCCAGACAAAATTATATCAGCTATATTTTATATTCACATTTCTTTTACTTGGAAGTAGAGAAAGGGGCCCTTGAGCTGTCTTGTATGATATTTCTGCCATTCATTCTTGGCCTTCAATCCCCCACGCACCTCAGTGCTCTAAACCTTATATCCAGATGCTGCCAGCTCCTGACTGCCCTTCAGAGAGTTGAATATAGGGACCTTGTCATTCTGTAAAGTCATTTGTTCACAGTGGAGACCTGGGGCTTGATGTGACTGAGGACAAATTCAAAAGCAATATGCAATCAAATTATTGATGAAATCAGATCTTTTTATTGAATTTTTATAAACAAAATATGACTAAGTATTTTAGCTAATATGCCTAGCTAATTATTTAAGCAAGAGAAACATGTATATTTTGTAATAACCCTGCAAAGAAAGGACCAAAAGCTGTGTAAGACACATTTCTGATATTTAAGTAAAATTTACTCAAAAGGATTTGTTTCATTAAGATCAGAGCTTTAGTCATCAATCAATAAATAATAACACAAGTCCCCAGAACAGAATAAAAGCTCCAGAACCCACTGCTCAAAACCTGCCAGTAAACACATCCCCCAAGGAAGAAAGGTAAAAATATCAGAGGGAAACTGGCAATATCTCCCAGGGATCTACAAGATGCCTAGAAGTGAATGTCATTTTCTCACCAATAATCTGCACTTTAATCTTACATGAAACAATTTTTCAAAAAAAAGTCTCTGTTCCCTTGTATTTGATAAAGAAAAAAAATTAGAAATAGGCCCAATTTCTTTTAGAAAAGTAGGTTTCTTCAGCTTTCGATTGGCCTTTCTCATGACCCCCTATACAAGAAGACAGATAATAAATATAATGATTTATACTGAAAAGAGAGCAGTGAGGATAATGGCCCAAACAGTGCTGTCTTTTATTATGTTACCATAGTAAATAATAGCAGTACGCTCACACTGTTATACTTAAGGTTGTAGCAGCGATTCCATTATAATTCCTGTTTTTCAGAAGTTTATAACTTGGTCTTGACAATATACTCTAGCCTGAAACTAGCCATTTTAAAAAATTTTTTTAGTCAAGGGCTGGTTTACCTTCATTGTCATGCCATTATTGAATAACTAAATTGGAAATTAAATAACATTTTCACTATGTTTTCTGGCTATCTTTGGCTATACTTTGCACATACACATATTGAAAATCTCTTCTATAACACACGTGTACACACACACCCTATTGGTTTGCCTATACATTCAACATTTGTATTTAGAAAAATGAAGGATATTCAGTGCATTCAGTGTTCTTTAACTGGGATGACCACTAAAATAACTTACTACAAAATGCCTAAAATGGCATATATTAAAATGTTTTTATATATGATTTTGTAAATAACGAAACCCTTTGATTAAGGTACATAGTCACATTTGAAGAGGGAAACACAATTCTACTAAAGATGGGCAATCTAATTCAAGAAATAAAGAGGAAATTAATATTTTGGTAAGCCAAGTAAAAATGGGCAATTTTTTCATTGTATTCATTTTATACCTTTAACACGAAGAAACTCTAAGAATATTTTTGCCTTTATTTGTACTGTCTATATAATTTACTCAATGGAAGACAAATTTTTCAGTAAAAAAAATTAATGTTACTTGTAGTAGCAGAAGGAGAATTAGGAACTATGTAGAAAATTGTTAATAGTGCATAACCTATGTCCCAGAAAGTCTGAAACTTATAATAATCTGGCACTGATGTTAATTCTGCTGACTTAGACTAAAAAACACTTCAGGTGAAAGATAAAAAGCCTGTGAAAGAATAATTAGGAGGAAAAATTCTCACTCTGTAGCTCTTGTTTCAGAGAAGGCAATGGCACCCCACTCCAGTACTCTTGCCTGGAAAATCCCATGGACGGAGGAGCCTGGTGGGCTGCAATCCATGGGGTCGCTAAGAGTCAGACACGACTGAGCGACTTCACTTTCACTTTCCACTTTCATGCATTGGAGGAGGAAATGGCAACCCACTCCAGTATTCTTGCCTGGAGAATCCCAGGGATGGGGAAGCCTGGTGGGCTGCCGTCTACGGGGTTGCACAGAGTCGGACACGACTAAAGCAACTTAGCAGCAGCAGCAGCAGCTCTTGTTTGGAACTACAAAAGCAAATGCCTAAATTCACATAGTTCAGAGAGATTCTCTTTAGAGTAGTATCTACCTCAAAAATTCTGTCTTATTCATCCCTTTTTTTCCTCATGCCCAGGAAATACAATTTAGTCTTATGGGATGAATGAAAAATGGAAACTTGACTTTTATAGCAGATTTCCTAAGACTTAATTTGCAAACATTAATAACTCTACCTCAGTTTTCTAAGTAAAACAGGAAAAAAAGGGAAATTTTCTCAGTTTGAGCAATTCTTTGAAATATGGTAAGTTGAAAAAAAAAAATTTATTTCAATTCCAAACACAAGAGGTCTCTAAAAAGGAAGAGAAATAGTTAGCTCGAAAAGAATGGAAAAAACCTATTAAAATGACAAAATTCTTTTAGCTATTGCTTAGAATATAAATTCACCACTTCAGTCAACTAGATTATAAGAACTATAAATACAGGTAATACTTCTAATTTAGATAAAAACATACCAAAAGATCTAAATAAAGAAAATCAACATCTACTAGAGATTCTGTTCAAAGTGTGTTCTGGAAAAATCCAAGACACTGGAGAGAAAATAGGAGCTTCTACAATGGCTGCATTGGAACCATGCAAGGGAAATACTTGAAATCAGAAATTTCAAAATATATCATACGTCTTTTATACAAAACTACCAGGCTGATGTCTATAGGGTCGCAGAGTCAGACACGACTGAAGCGACTTAGCAGCATAGGGTACTGAAATATGAAGGTAAATTAGGATTAGTATTCCAGAATAAATAATACATATGTAAAACAATCTGTTTTTAAAATCACAAAGTCTCATTTACTTGTCATTTGCAACTACTCAAACCCATCGTAATCAGCAGTAGAAGAAAACCACCAAGAGTGCTTTGCCTGCCTTCATGAACACCAGGACATGCAAAAGCACATCTGAAATCTCATGAACAACTTATTGGGTATAAGAAGGAGGCTCAGAGACATCCCAAAGTGATTTCAAATTTGGGAGTAAAAATGAGGTTAAAAACAATAACAAACAAATAAGTAAAGCACTGAAAACTCAAAGCAGAGAATGGAGCAGAAGATGTGGTTCATCTTTACAATGATCTTCAAAGAGAAGCCTCACGTGTGAGAGGCAAGGTGCTGTAGGGATTATTAACACAAGCTTTGCCTCCTGGGACGGTCTATGACTCCACACTCCCTCTTTGTTTTTCTACCATCAGACACCTGAAAATGAACCAAAATGACCCTTGAAACTTCGTCATCTCCAAATGTTTGGGAATAAAAAAAATTAAAATGAGAGAAAGTAGAGCTTCCCAAGAAGCTCTAGAAGAAGGACCTGACAACAGTTCTTTTACTGCCTATCCTGAGGGACTGGCTAAGAATGGCCTCTGGATGCTAGCTGGGGCTCAGTGGCATGCAACCTCCAACTATATGAAGAGACAAAAGCCACCCATGGAAGAGAAAATGTTGACTCACCAATCTATCTCCCGCAATAAAAAGCTATCATTCTCCACTGCTGACTGTGAAATGTCCACTGTTAGTAATCAGGTGATACTAGTAACGATCTTCACCAAAAGTTATTATTTGCTTTAGAAATATATTTCTGCAGAAGAACTAAAATTAGTTATGAATATGTTTCTATTATCCCTTGGATTCTATCACACAGTGTTATGATTCTTTGGACAGTTCTGAAAAGATGTACTGCACTTTAAAAATGATCATAAAGACAGCATAATTACCATCAATTGTTTAAAGAAATGAACAGCTATTTATTACACAACACCCGGGCACATGAATGTGTTTTTGTGTTCAATTTGTGTTGATTTAAGTGCTTATTATAGGTGAAGGATATTGATAGAATAATTTTGCAAATGGCCTCAAAACATAGAGAGAATTCCTTTTTCCTTTTTGACTACCACAAATTTCAACATGAAATATTTTGCCAGTATGCCATGAACACCAATAGTATAACATAAACCGTGGAAAAATTCCAGGCTGTGTTGACATTTTTTATGAATGTTATGGGATGGCAGATTGGAGGTGTACAGCTGTGGGGGTTGGCCAGTCATCCCACTGCCGTCTGTGTATCTGTATGCTTACATGAATTAGCTAATATAAAAACAGTGCATAAACAAGTTTAATGTCATAGAATTTCCTCTATAGGATACAGAATATTCAAAGCCGAGTAAAGGAACAGAAAATAATTTTCAATTGCTATGACTTGGGAATAAAGCAAATATAAAATGGAAAAGCTACAGCACCCAAACAGAAATGGGTTATGAATACTGCTTGGCTGTTCTCCTCTTTCTCCCTTTAACTGTATTGTCCTGTTCTACTGGCAGCATTGTTTTTGCAACCTAGGACTGTGAGCAATGATCTTTTATCAAAGGACTAGAGAGACTATTCCACACCTCAAGGTCATTCAATGACTATCAAAGCCCTTTCTTCTTGAGGAAAAACCAAACCATGATATGTAACCCTCAATGCTTAGATTCCCATCTCTGGATTACTCTTCATACAACAAATACTCTGGTCACTTATCAAGAGAGCCCCCCCACCCCCGCTCCCCCGCCACATACACACACCAGTAGCTGATCTAAGAAAAGACTCACTTAGTAATGAGACATTCTTGTCCTATCCTTTACATACATATGAAAATCCCTCAATGATAAGCCCCAGCTACAGGGCTTAATGTCAACAGCTTCACACTGAATTCTCTTTTCACCCCTTGAATTTAATTCCTTCATGATGCCGCTTACTGGTTAAAGAGTGTAAATGATTTTTCTAGTATATTAGCTGACTCCAACTTTCATTATGTTTCCTCTTAATTCTTAAACATTACTTGGCTTGAGTCATTTTTTCTCCATGGGTTTATTATTCGCTAAACAATTGTGTGTGTGTAATAACTATATAAATGAATAAAAAGAAGCAACAAATGATCCCTTAGGGGAAACTACACAAGCACGTATATAGTATGTATAATTGGTGTTAATTTTGATGGTGGGATTTTTAAGTTAGACAAGAAACAATAAAACTTTTATTTTTAGCTAACAGTTTGTGGGCTAATTTAGTCCTTGAAATCCTTCCAAGCATGATAGCTTAAAATTTGCCCCAGATGGACTTTCTCTTCTGTTCAAATTGCTCGACAGCAACATAACAGCCATTTATAACAAAGTCTGCAGAAATGGACTGGTGCTTCTAGTCTTCCAAATACATCGGTCTGTTTGTAAGGAGAGTGCCCCCATAAATCACCATGAATTAAAGAGGAACGCACCCGTCCCAATCAAAACATCAGGAAGAAACCGTTGCCCAATAGATAAGAACACAAACAAGTGCAAAGCATCACTTGAGTTTTTATAGAAGGCCCATATTTTTGGAAGGCAACCAGTGCTGTTTCACATGCTGTACTTTTCCTAATCTGACTGACTCACAGTCTTGTGATAGTGAGATAAGCTAGGTAGGCAAATTTTTATAGAGTTGCAATTACTGAAATTGTCATTACGCTGCTCACTGTAAAATAAATATAGATAGAAGTGAAATTATGCACAGGCTAGAAGTAGAAAGTGTTTTGCTTCTGTTTGCTAAATTAATCTCTTCCTAAATGGCTGCAGGCCAGGTAGGTTAGCATTTGTGGTTTCAAAGGTTTTCAGCGCTTGCAATGAGCCATGAAATTACTGCATGCTGCTGAAAATGGCAGCTGATGAAAGGAAAAGAGTGAATCCCAAAGGCAGAAAGACAGGAGGAAGCAAAATTACAGGCAGAAAGTCTGATTTTTGATGTTGCTCATTGTGAAATGTACACCCAAACTTTTAATAAAACATAAAACATTAATAAACCTGCTAACAATTCCTTACAATTTCTTTTGAAGTCTGAGTATAATTTCTGAATACTTATTAAAACAGGCAACGATTCAGAGAGGGCTGAGCAGTTTTCTATCTATGGTATGTGCTGTATGGGTAGAGACGCTCCTTGTGACTTTTGAAATAAGATTTTTATTGATGTTTTTAATTGAATCACACAAAAGGATTGATATTCAGTTAATAAAAGTACCCTGGTCCTTTTAGTTTCTGTTAGGATTAGCTAGTCTTAGTTTTGATACCGTCACCAGCATATACTATAGCTATCCTGTTTTAAATCATCTGAATCTCCTCAGCATAAGGGGATGCCTAAGTCTTCACACGTAGGTTTGAAAACTCTCCAGGCCAGAGTGCTGTGTCCCAACAGTCTTCACCCAATTCTCAGAAAGAATGTGAATTAGTTGGATTTTCAAAACCACAAATGCTACTACAGCTTGCCATAGACAGGCAGGTTATTCACGCCCAAAGTAAACATATTCCCAATCCCCAGGCTTTGCCTCTTGAGCACCAATTTCAAATTGAAGGTTGTAACAGTTCTTTAATATATTTATAAAGGTATTTCCCTTCTTGTAATGAAAACCAGTCTTTAAGACTTTCAGGCATTCCATAGCCAGGAGAGGTTTCTGAAAAGTGAAATGATCATCATTTGGAAATTCAAATTTCTGGATATTTGACAGCCTCAGTCTCTACACCACTGAAGTTCATCCATGCTAAAATAATCATGCCCCGGCTAAAGAATGCAGAACCATTATACATTCTCAGAGATCCCAAGCACTTACACTTGCCTGATTTTATAGATTAATTACTAGGAAGACAGAGGATTGTAAAAATCTTTGGATTAAATTCCGTTATGGAAGGCATAAATAATCCAATGATTACTACACATGCCTGGTCAAGTAGTTCCTGTCACCAAGTTATTGGAGTGCTTTTTCCACTTCTCACAAGGAAATGATTTGACCTGCAAATTGAGCTCAGCTATAAGGAAGAGATGTTTCGATCTTAGCCCCCAAACGTTCCACAAAGAGAGAAGCAGCCAAGTTATTAACAACAGCAATGATAAAAAAAAAAACAACCCAAGAAGCATTCATTTATTCAATGGATATTTTAAAATAAAGCCCCCAGATGGGAAATACCTAACTATCTCCTGAAGTAGTTTTTGCATTCATTTTTAAGTGGCTATAAAAATTTTTCTTTCCTATATTCACAGTGTGCCCCATTTTAAAAAATAGTCACAGTTATGTGATTTCAGGCAGAAGAGGTTTATCAGAAAGTGTATTCGATGTGGAGAGGAAAGAACACAGCTTTGCCACTTAATAGCCATGTGAGAACATGTCAAAGGGCACCAACTTCCTGGGTCTGGTTTTTTTGTTATTGTTGGCATCCAAATAACAATGTAAATACTTAACCTAATAGAATTAAATGAGTGCACTCTCCACTTTGTAAACTACAAAATTTTATACACATTGTGAGAGATGATTTGAAAATGTTTGAGACATCGTTGGTTTTCAAATAAGATTGATGAGGAAAGTAACCAAGGAGTCTGGAAAATTAATCAAGCTGGGAATATAGACTAAGTGGCCATGTGTAACGGGGCTTTGTAGGCGGAAACTCTGACACTGCCACATCCCTGAACTGCCTCCTGATTTCCAGAAGAAGTGATTTTCTTTTCTTCCCTATTCCTATTCCCAACTTCCTGAATTTTGAATTGAGCTACAATTTTCAAGTAATTCAAATTCAGATTGATTTGCCCTAATTCTTGATTTACCCCATCTTGTATCATCACCAAAGCTTCAGTGACAGGCAAAAGAAAGAAAGAAAGAAATCATGCTTGCCCCTCGCTCATGCCAGCTTGAAAGCACATTTCCCCATGTCACATTCACATATGGATCAGAAAAGATGTTGACCTTAGAAAAATGGGCTGTAAGTTTTACCATCCAGTTCAGTTTATTTTCAGTCATACCTACCATCAAGTTTGATCTAAAGTCAAGTTGTAAATTCAGAAGGAGTGGAACTGAAGGATGCTAATTATACTGATGATGCAGGAGAGATTTGAAAATATAGTGATTTTTCATTAAGGCTTCTGTTGTAATTGTTATTGTTCACAATAATTCAACAGAATTCTATATCCAAGTTTTTTTTTTTAATCCTATTACAATAAACTTCCAATATCCAACACCAAAAGCAAAGCTTTCCCTCAGCCTCAAAACTAACGACTAGGAAGTTAAATGCTCAGAAATAGGTAATCCATGAATTAAGGTAATAGGTAAATAGGTAATCCATTAAATTAAGACTCTGTTGTCAATGTGAAGGATATTTGAATCTTCCTTGAAAAATTTCTGTCTAAATGGATTATTTGTACATTCATTCAGCAAATGTTTATTAAAAGTCCAGTGTGTCCAAAGTATTGTTGTGAACACTGGGAAGCAAATCAAACAATTCCTACTCTACTGGATCTTAAATTCTAATGAGCCTGGGTATATGACAAGGGCATAAATCAATTTCAATTTGATTGTCTATGCACGTTGATTAAAGGTGAGCCTAGGGAACTATGTTAAAAAGAACTAAGATAATATGTAAGAACTTGATAATATATGTAAGAAAGACTGCCAGAATTGACTGGTGATGTCTGTTGTGAGAGCAGAATAGAGAAGTATTGGTATGAATGCCATGCTTTTGCCACTCCTGCTTTTTAGGAAATGATCATGGGGCTACAAGCCTCAAATTCAGAACTTTCACCCATGGAAAATATTGGTGCTAACCACATGCACTAGTGTGACCTTCTTTTAGGCTGTCTTTTTCAAGGGAAATAAGAGAAAATAACCTCTACTTACATTCTACTTACATTTTATGTACCCAAAGTAGGCTCCTGAGTTTTACAAAAAGAATTTTTTCTTCTTGTTGGTTGTTCATCAAAACATAAGTCTAAGCCCTTATAGAAAATATTCATCCTTCACAGTCTTACCAAATTATGCCGATTTCAAACCCTCTGCTATCCTATAGTAACCAAATCTTTGATCACACATTCAGGTTAATCTTACATTTGGTGGGTAGCCACAAACCAAATTTCAGCCAACTTGATAATGAAATACCTATGCAAAAATACCTATACATAAATATAAAGGATATTCAACTGGCAATTCAAAGGAGAAATATAAACACAATGAAGCAAAATTTTTAAATATTTGACCACACTAGTAACCAGGAAAATGAACATTAAACAATAATGAGTCACCATTTTTCCATATCAAATAAGCAAACATTTTTAAATAATTGATAATATAGCATTAGCAAGAGTGCAAGGCAAACACACTCACACTTAGAATATAGCAATACCAGCAATACTGGTACTGGCAATACAAGCAATACTTAAAAACATTTAAAGTGTGTATACTCTTAGAAAGCATTTCCATTTTTAGGAAGCCCTTACGCAAGTATATCTATGCAAGTATATTTATTGTCATTTATTAATAATTTACGAGAATAACGGGTTGCCCAGGTGGCTCGGTGGTAAAGAATCCGCCTGCCAATGCAGGAGATGAAAGAGAAACTGGTTTGATCCCTGGGTCAGGAAGATCCCCTGGAGGAGGAAATGGCAACCCACTCCAGTGTTCTTGCCTGGAAAACCCCACGGACAGAGGAGCCTGGCAGGCTACAGTCTTTAGGGTCACAGAGAGTCAGACATATTTTCTATAAGGGCATACACTTATGTTTTGATGAAGAGTTGACTAAGTGACCGTGCATGTGAACAATTTACAAGAATAACAACTTGTTCATCAATATCAGATTGGTGAAACATATCACAGTAAATATATTCTATGAAATACAATGCACTCATTGAAAAAATAAGTTCAATAGACATGTAGCAAGAAAGTATTCATTATATATTACTGAGAAAAGGGGATAGAAATACCATCTTTAGAGACATTAAAGTCTCACTAAACCTTTCACCTTTCAAACTGACCAAAAATAATGAAAAAGTAAACAAATGAAAAAACTTAAGTATTTACAATTTTTTTCCAAGTAAATTTTACCTCAAAGTAACCAAAAGGATGATGAGAGAAACTTTCTTTACATAAGAAGTAAATTATTAAGTAAATAGATAAGAAACAGAAATATATACTGTTTTGCAGCTCTTAATAAAACAACTGCTAACATCACCAAGAGCAGCAAGGAGGCATTCCATGCCTCCTGGTGGGAGAACTTACCACCACCAGTGAAACAGTTCTGCTTGAAAAGATAAACTGAACCTGAATCTGACCAAGGTTTTCCATCTAATTACCAAATTACAGGAAATAGAGGACAGGGTAACATTTTCAACCAGACCATAGGGACGCAATCAGCAAAGTCCAGGCTGTGGGAAACTATAAACAAACAACTTGATTTCTTCAACAAACAAACTGAAAGGAAAAAAATACCAAGATATGAAGGAGGAATCTATAGCTTAGGAGAAGCAGAGAAAGCACAAAATCCAGTCACAATGGTTGGATCCAGCAAACTCAAAAAAGAAAAAGAGAAAATTATGAGACAATTGGAAATCTGAACATTAACTGGAGGTTATTTGATATTGAATACATATTTGCTAGTTTTATTTGGTTGAAATACTAATATTTTCAGTTCTTACATTTTAGAGATATACACTGAAACCATTATAAATAATGCTATATAATGTCTAGGATTTACTTTGAAAGAATCCAGAAGTGGGGAACATATTGAGGTAAGGATGAAACAAAACCAGCTGTGAGTTGGTAGTTATTTAAGCTGAGTGTTAAGAAAAACTAGGATATTTATGATACTATTCCATGTGCTTCTCAAAATGTTTAGACATTTTTGATAATACTACAGCTTAAAAATAGAAATATAGAAAATCTGAATAATAATAATTGACATGATTGTACCAATGTAAATATTTCCCTTTCAAATACTTTTGGTACATTTACAAAAATTAATCATCTTCAAAATACAAAGAAAATTTTAATTAATTCAAAAAGAGAAACTATTTCACTAGAATTATTCACTGACAATAAAACAATATTATAAGAAATTAATATCATTGGGGAAAATGTCAGTTTTTCCCAAATTAATTAACAGATTTGACCATTTCAATGAGATTTTCATTGAGAGAAGCCTTTAGAAAATTCCTCTATATTTCATCTTGAATTAAAACTTAAAAAGAGTAACAGATGCAACTGTGAGAAAATGAGAGAAAAGGAGAGTTACCTCCAACAATTATGTAATAAAATTAATTAAAATATTATGGGAACATTATGGGGGTCCAGTGGTTAACACCCTGCCCTTCCAATGCAGGGGACATGGGTCGGATCCCTGGTTGAGGAAGTTCCACATACTGCATGGCAAAAAAAAAAAAAAAAAAAGATACATAAAGACTTTATTAACTCTAAAAAAAAAAATTATGTGACTTACATAAGAGTTGACAGACCAGTGGAATAGAATAGATAACCTCAAAATAGACCTTAGTGTAAAGAAGAATTTAATATTTGATACACATACAGTGGAGGAAAGAAAGAAGTTATTCTATTAAGACATTGAGGAAACTGACTATTTAGAAAAAGAAATTGTTTGATATAAATCTAGATGTGTTTTAGTGTCTGTACATCCCCCAATTTAGGGATGCTACCTTTTGAACAGACAACTGAATCACTACAGTTATCCTCCCCACCATGTGCTCGCTCTCCCCAGGCCATAGTTTTCAAATCAGGAAATATGATTTATAAGATATATGTTCTTCTATAGTCTGGACTGCATCATTAGGTTCAAAAATATGAGCTTGACTATCTGAACACCCTCTCAGGAATACAAAGCTGAGAAACTGAACAATTTTGGCAGCTGGCAGAAGGGGTATGAGAGATTCCTAGAAAGGTATGATTGAATATTTACATCATGCAGTATTGTTGGGGCCTTGTTAATATCTAAAAATATTATGAATTAATAAACAAAAACCCAGACTCTATTACCACTAGAAAAAAATACTACAATACTTCACAGAAGAAATAAAATAATAGCCATCTAGGGGAAAATGTTTAGACTTCTCTCATACTCATAGAAATGCAGATTAAAAATAATAATGAGTTACTAATTTTGCTATCAGACTAGAAAAAATAAAAACCAACATTTTACCTCTGAACACTTGACAGGGTTCTGCTGAGCTAGATCCTGGCTTGTCCATTGCTAGTGGGAGTATAAATTGGTAAAAATAAACCAATAAATATATTTTCTGAAAGAAATGTGGATATAATCTATTAAGAGTCTTAAAGCAGTGAAAATTATTGTGTATTCCTAGATCCACAAATGTCAATTTTAGGATTCTTTACTAGTGAAATAAGCAGAAACATATGCCAATATTTAAATGGAAAAAAATATTTCTGCATCACCTTTTGTTGTAGTGAAAAATTGTGAAATGAGAAAATGTTAATAACTATACTTCCTAGCAATAACACAATGGATGGTATGTGCATGCTTAGTAGATCAGTCATGTCCGACTCCTTGTGACTCCATGGACTAGCCAAGCTCCTCTGTCCATGGAATTTTCCAGGCAAGAATACTGGAGCAGGTTGACATTTCCTCCTCCAGGGGATCTTCCCCACCCAGGGATCAAAACCAGGTCTCCTGTATCTCTTGCATTGGCAGGTGGATTCTTCACCACTGCAAGGGCCAGAAACTCTTAACTGTGTATCTTGATTAGTTTCACACACACACACACACACACACACACACCCTAGAGGCAGCTATAACTATTAACACTACTTTCCAAACGAGGATACTGAGACACAGAGAGGTCAAGTCAGCTGTTGAATTGCTGAGCTGAACATAAGCAGACTGACTCCACAGTTAGCAGTTTCCACTGCTGCTCTATCAGAGCATTTGCTGAGTTTTTATTATGCCAGATGCAATGCTAACATTTTACACTGCATTATTTAATACAAAGCAAAACAACAACAACAACAACAACAAAACATTCTGTCGGTATCGCCATTAGGAGCCTCATCAGAAATCCAAGGCAAAGAGAATAACTCAGGGAAGATTCAGTTCAGTTCAGTTGCTCAGTCGTATCCAACTCTTTGCGACCCCATGAATCGCAGCATGCCAGGCTTCCCTGTCCATCACCAACTCCCGGAGTTCACTCAGACTCATGTCCATCAAGTTGGTGATGCCATCGAGCCATCTCATCCTCTGTCGTCCCCTTCTCCTCCTGCCCCCAATCCCTCCCAGCATCAGAGTCTTTTCCAATGAGTCAACTCTTCGCATGAGGTGGCCAGAGTACTGGAGTTTCACCTTCCAAAGAACACCCAGGGCTGATCTCCTTTAGGGAAGATTACAGAGCTAAAAGTGACAAGAGTTTCAAAGAAAGTGTGATGCGTGTCAAACACAGCCATGTTACATAACACTACCATTTGTGAAGTACAATATTAAGTTGTAGGGTTTGGGGAAATGCACTCTGCATTGTGAGAAGTGAAAAAGGTGGTTCAAACTTTTTGGAGTTTGGAACTCTCTCTCAGCATCAGGAATGCTCAGAAGCGTTAGTCAGCAAGCCCGATTTTCATACTCAGTCCAGCCCACGTACACCACCTAAGCATGTGTGCTATGATGTCTATCTCAGCACTGATTGTAAGCTGCTGCTGCTGCTAAGTCACTTCAGTCGTGTCCGACTCTCTGCAACCCCATAGACTGCAGATTGTAAGCACGTTATGGTAAATTCCCAAATATCCATGAATAGGGAGCAGTTTAAGTAGTTCACTGGCTCTTTACAGGGCTTCCGCATGCACACATATGGCAGATCACGAGGTAAAGAATTTGAGCATCCGCGGATGTCTGCATCCAGGGCGAGGTGTGTGTTTGGGGGGGGGGTAGTTGGGGACGGGATTCTGGAGCAGATCCCCACTGCTGATATGCAGGATGGCTGTGTATCAATACAACTCACACTCTACAATTGTGAAAATCAATCAGGTTGATTAATATGGACAAGCCTGGAGAGAAAGCCATAACCTGTTATGTGAAAAGATAAGCTAAGCAACCATCTTAAGAACACGGAATAGCAGTCTCCAGTGCCCAAAGTCTTAATTGCTATATAATATTGCTTTT
Organism: Bubalus kerabau; assembly: GCF_029407905.1. NCBI lineage: Eukaryota > Metazoa > Chordata > Mammalia > Artiodactyla > Bovidae > Bubalus > Bubalus kerabau. The sequence goes on from NC_073637.1 coordinate 61,805,500, forward strand.
TTAAAAGTATGATATTTTAATAAACTGATAGTATTGCATCGTATTACTATATATCACTATTTATTTAACCTTTTCCCTTTTTTTTTTCAAATTCAGTTATTCTGAAACTTTAAGATTAAACATCCTTATACATGAATCTTTGTTTAAATTTCTGGTTTGGAAATAAATAAATGTTCCTTTGCTTCAAGTGATTTATTATGTGACTGATTAGTTCTGCTTAATATCCAGTTGTAGCAATAGAAATAATATTTTGGTAAGCAGAAATCATTTGTAGATTTACAATCAAGTTTTGGTTCTACTCCAGGTTTTGAACATTACAAGTCTCTGCTAGTCATTTTACTGCAGTGGAAATTCTAACTCAGAATCTTATGAGATATGCCTAGAGGATGTCAGCTCCATGAGAGAAGGGATTTCTCTATCTTGTTCATCATGAGTCCTGTTGTCTAGGATCATGTATGCATGGAGTTAACAATCAATAAATAGTAAAGGCACTTCCTAGGTGGCGCAGTTGGTAAAGAATCCACCTGCTAATGCAGGAGATGCAGGAGACTTGGGTTCAATCCCTAGGTCAGAAGATCCCCTGGAGTAGGAGATGGCAACCCACTCCAGTATTCTTACCTGGAAAATTCTATGGACAGAGGACATCTTAATGGGAAAAATAATTTGAAATACTGACTCATAAAATAGAACTTACACTGCAGAGGAATTTATTCAGTTGCTATAATGAAAAGAAAATCCAACTCTCATGTCAGAAAAGGACATATCCAGAATATCTCAGGAAAATCCTTATTTGAAGGATGAAAGTGTGTGCCAAAAAGGGTCAGGTCTACCTTAAGCTTTTTTCCTCCAACCTCCCTATATTGCTAACTAAAGCCATAGCACATTTACCTGCACTGCCAGCCCCAGTGCAAAGAACCTTCTCATCATGTGTCCCTCAAAACCGTCTCATATGCCATCCATGTCCAGGGACAGAAGCTTCTTGGTTCTGCCCTAACAACTACATGGCCTATATTCTGTCCCTCTTCTTCTCTGCCTGCCACCATCTCTGACCACCCTGGACTGTATGAAAGTTGAAGGCCCATCACCAACGTCATCATCAGCAACCACAGGAGGATCTTTTTGCCATCTCCTCTCCATCACTGCCCAGGCCTGCTGTCACTCCCACACCATCATACTGTAGCACTATCCCTAACGTGATGCTCCCATCTACTGTACTTCTTATCAGTGACATACAAGAAGGGGACAACAGAGGACGAGATGGTTGGATGACATCACCAACTCAATGGACATGAGTTTGAGCACGCTCTGGGAGATGGTGAAGGACAGGGAAGCCTGGCATGCTGCAGTCAATGGGGTTGCAAAGAGTCAGACATGACTGAGCAACTGGACAACAACAATTATGTGCTCAGGAAACAAGTACTTCCATGTTCTTCCACAAGGCTAGTAATCCCTTGGTATCCTGAGCTGGTGGGAACTGCCCTTTCTGAATTCCACTGAAGCAATTGCTTGAGATCTACTAAACCATTGTGAAGAAGAGGACTGGCAGTTCACTGTTTGAGCCTGCAGCTTTCTAGCCTCCTTAAAAATCCAGCAATTTACTATAGTGTGCAATGAGCTAAATCATGTATCCTCAGTTGGCCCCTCCAAACTCACCCTCAACCATGTTCCTTAACTCACCCTGCTCAAGCCACCTGGGCCATTGTTTCACTCCTGCAAAGCTGTTTCCTTCCTTTAGAGCCCTCACGTTGTGTGAGTATCTCTTCTAGAAAGCAATGTCTTTGATTCTTTGCACAGCTGGCTTCTTTCTTGGTTTAAATATTTCCTTTCCTCAGATGAACCTTTCTAGGAGCTCTGTCTAAGTAGTTTTCCCTCTCTTTCCTAATCACAGAACCCAGCATATAACTTTCCTTTTATCTGTTCAGATTTGTAATTATCTGCTTATTAGTTTGACTGTTTTGTGTCTGACCACCCCACTAGGTAATGAGCTCCATGAGAGCAAGGACAATGGCTGTTATGCTTGCCACTGTCCACCCAGCACTGCATCCAGTGTTAGTAACAAATTCTGAAGAAATAATTCTCAACCATATGCTAGGCCATTATCACAAGGCATAAGTGATAGATAAAAGATACAGAGAAAGGAATCTTTAGCTTCTAGAACATACTTTGAAAGAAAGCAAAACGTGATGAAAAGAACTACAGATTTTGAGATGGAGACTAAAATTCTATCTCTTTACTGAATTGAAAAAGTTCTTCCTAGTGTGAATTTGATAGGTCTCTAGCCCTATCTTAGTCCAGTTATACTGTTTGTAAAGTGAAATTATTGGACCATTTGATCTCTTATCTACTTTATAGTTCTAACAGATCTTTGAAGATTTCTTAAATGTAATCAGACACCTTTAGATTTGCAGTTTTCAAAATGTGTTCTCAATGGAAGAAGAAGTGTTCAAGTTCAAATAATTTTTGAACCATTTGGATTAAGCAAAATTAAATAGCCATTTTTTGCTCCAATATTTCTCAGTGCTAATGTTCATTGGGAATCCTTGAGAATGAGAGGCAGTGTAGAACAACTCCCGAAAGCATTTGAACACTGATGCCTTATTTGAATTACCTGACAAGAGTGTATATGGAATGCTCTGGAGAGACAGAGTTACTGGTATTTAAGCAGAAAAATTAATATAGACTTTCAAAAACATTAATCCAATAATGGTAAATAAGATACATTAGAAAAATTATAAATTGGAAAATAAAATTAAGGGACTTTAAGAAGCATGATGAGATGCAGAAGAAGAACTTGAATCACATCCATTTTAATTGCTTTGAACAACTCAAAGATTTTGATTAGTCTCTCTTACTGTGGAAAAAATTAAATTTCAAGACCTAGCCTGAGAGATTGTTTTAAAAAATCATGAACAGGAACAGGTAGAGATCCTATATTGATGTCTATAATCAGAAAGAATTTTGATCAGATGTATTTAGTTGACATGTGTTCAGCCTACACTTAAAAATAGAGAAGTAATCAGATCTACATTTCCCCCCTAGTTCATAGTTTCAGTAATCATAGACAAGGATAACACCACCTTGCATATTTCTAATAATTTAGTGTTTGGAAACTTATCAGTGAATGGTGTGATTATTTCTCCACATATTCAACTAATCACATTTTATTCAATTATTCTTTTTTCTGGTTAATTTCTAATCACTGACAATTGTTTTTAAAGTTTTCTAGCAATCTATTTCTACCATCTTCCCAATATTTTTCCAGATTTTTCAAAGTCATCATCTCCCAGATTTTCCATAGTAATGGTAAAAATAGGTAACTGCTCTCTGTACGAAGGAGTAGAGTCAAGTAATGAGTTAGCATAGGTTCTAATATGTGAGTTCAGGCTACTTTCTTGATGCCTCCTGATTGAATGCTCGGAATAAGTGCCAGCTTACAGCTGATCAATTTCTTTCCTCCTGTCACTGGAAATGTTTAAAATTTACCTTTCTAACAAGAATCCTAAACTAAGACTTCCCTGGTGGTACATGGATATGAATCCACCTTCCAATGCAGGGGACATGGGTTCAATGCCTGGTCAAGGAAGATTCCACGTACTGCAGACAGCTAAGCCTGTGAGCCACAACTGCTGAGCCACTGTGCCACAACTACTGAAACCCATGTGCCTAGAGCCTGTGTTCTGCAACAAGAGAAGTCACTGTAATGAGAAGTCTATACACTGCATTGAATAGTTGGCCCCCGCTTACTGCAACTGGAGAAAGCCCAAGCACAGCAATGAAGACCCAGTGTAACCAAAATTAATTAATTAATGAAAAAGACCCTAGACTCATCATCTCCTATAACAAGAGGGAACATGCTCTTCCTTCTTCATTGATTCCTAATCTAAATGCAATTTATAGCTTGCTATCCTAGACTTGTTATATATTATCCATGAAATATAGCAGAGTATAACATAGGCTTTACCACTTGTATACTAAATGCACTGCTTTGAATGTGTTTTATAAGTCAAGAGTTTCTGTTCACATAGAGCCCAGCATTGTGCAGATACACAGCACAGTCAATGCTTCCTTAAATCATCAGGGCTTTCACATCCACGTGCGCATTTGGGAAACCAGGTAGTGAAGTCTTTGTGAATACTTGCTTTGCGAATAGGGAAACACTTAGTGGCATAAAGACAATATTGATTTCTGCAACATTTCTTTAGCCTTGTTGTACTGATAAACCAGGCACCCAGAAGTGGATTCCACGATGCACTGTAGCATGTCACGTTCCTTCCGAAAGTACTCCACAAAGACATTTGCTTTCACTCAATAAAGTCATTTTGGAAACATGCTAATAAGTTCATTCTTCTCTATTATCTCCACCTCTGTAATTCAAAAGGGGTGGAGGAAGGATAGATAGATGGAGGGAAGAAAGGAAGGAAAAGTGGAAAGAAGGAAGAAAGGAAGGGAGGGGAGGGAGGAAACGGGAGGGAAAGAGGGAAGAGGAAGGGAGAGAGAAGGGAGAAAAAAGAGAAATCGCCCTCCAGTAGGTTAAGAAGAACTGCTTGGTTTCAAATCTGAGAACAAATAACTACTTCTGTAAGGTTTGAATACCTCACTGAACCATAGGAATAGTAATAGATTTAAGGCACACGGAGTTCTAGTGCAGCGCTTGGCGTATCATATAATAAGTGAAAATAACTGTGCTGTCCCTTCGCATCTCCTCAGGTTCTCCTGAGGCTCAGCCACACAGTCACAACCCTCCAACTCTGCTTATGCCTTGGCGGTCCCTTGTCTAGAGCCAACCAATCTGACCAGACACAAACACAGAATCCATGGCTTTCTCACCACTTCCAGATGTGACTATAACCCCACACTGAGCAGTACAAGATCTGAGTTCTGAGCAGCTGTCTAAGGGATAAGTGTGCTGATTGGAGGTGGGGGTTTCAGTGTAAGAAATCTGACCAATAAGAGAGAAGAGAGGAAATCCAGACATCCAGTCAGATGAAGCCCATCTCCTTCTGCCCTCCCACCTACTGTTCTAAGGCACTTCCACCAGGTAGTCTGATCTGGGACACCAAGCGGCCTAGTGGATGTACCTCCCAGGTCGCTGTCTTGATCTCTTTTAAGTTTATCGTAAAGCAGAGGCCAGCGAGGTAGCACCTCACCTAGTACTGCTTTCCATCTGAGCTCCTTAACTTTCCCCTGCCCCTGTTCTCACTTTCACTACCCAAATAAAGCATCACCTCTCATTTCTTGACTCAGGCTCTGCTTTTTACGGACTCCTGAATATGATATTTTTATTAATAAAATAGTTCAACCGATCTACACTCCCATGCCCAGCCTTCAATAATTGGTCATCTTTTTTTTTTAACTGTACTTAAACCAGTTAAAGTTCTATAAAATATCTGCTAGGTCATGAATATAGTGCTTCCTGGGACATTATACTAGAATCCCACCTACATATTAAAGAAAAACAAAACCTACATATCAAAAAAAAAAAAAAAGCTTCTTTCTGCTTCAAAATGTTTCATTTAGGTGGTACAAAATTCACACTTTTCTTGTCTTTTACAGATATTGTGATTAACTACCTATACTAAGCCCTTTTAAACATATTTTTCAAAACCTTTTACTAACTCCCTCCTTCAAGTTGTAGCCGCTGCCAAAAACAACACCCCCGCCCATCTCTGCCAGCTATCTCTCCCATCATTCAGTCAGACTCTGAGATAAGACCTATTCCAAAAGGCCTCTCCTGCCCAATGTAAGGAATGATAGGGATTATGTAATCACTAGTCAGGCTGCCCCTAGCACTAATTTATACTTTTCCTTTATATAGTATACATATCACATATGTCCCTACACCAGTGTTTTATGTCTTGATTCCAGTAAAAGCCAGGACATTCTTATGGTTTCTATAAGAGTTATACTTAGATACTCACCCTCTATCATCACCAGCACCAGAGCTACCAAGACCATGATAATATAGGACAGAAGCAGTTTTCTCAAAAGACTCCAGATACTGTGATTAAAATGCAGTGCAGAAAAGCTAAACAATCACATCTCTTCTATTGATGACCATCTTAAACTATCTCTTTTCTATTAGACAGACTGACAGATTGAATAGGGATCAGATAGACTGCAGGCCCTACCGCTTATCAACTCCTTCCTGACAGAGGGCACATCACTCAACATTTCTCAGCCTCAGTTCCTCCTTTGCAAATAGGGATGGCTGTTTATATATTTATATATATATATATATATATACACACACACACACATATATATATATATATACATACATACATATACATACACACCTGCTGTGAGGAAAATAACACATTAAACATAAAGCACTTGGTAGTCATTATTAGTGGTAATATTAATAGTAGCGTTATCAGAAGTTCCCAATTTCTTTGGGGTTGTTGTTCACCTGCTAAGTTGTGTCCAATTCTTTGAGACCCCATGGACTACAGTAGACCAGGCTTCCCTGTCCTTCACTATCTCCCTGAGATTGCTCAGATTCATGTCCATTGAGTTGGTGATGCTATCTAACCATCTCATCCTCTGCTGCCCCTTTCTTCTTTGCCTTCAATCTTTCCCAACATGAGTGTCTTTTTCAATGTTGGCCATTTGCATCAGGTGACCAAGTATTGGAATTTCAGCATCAGTCCTTTCAATGAATATTCAGGGTTGATTTCTTTTAGAATTGACTGGTTTGATCTCCTTGCAGTCCAAGGGACTTTCAAGAGTCTTCTCCAGCACCACAGTTCAAAAGCATCTATTCTTCGGCACTCAGCCTTCTGTATGATCCAACTCTCACATCCATACATTACTACTGGAAAAACTATAGCTTTGACTATATGGGACTTTGTTGACAAAATGTTATCTCTGCTTTTTAATACATTGTCCAGCTTTGCCAGCTTTTCTTCCAAGCAGCGAGCAAGCATCTTTTAATTTCATGGCTGCAGTCACCATCTGCAATGATTTTGGAGCCCAAGAAGAGAAAATCTGTCACTGCTTCCACTTTTTCCCCTTCTATTTGCCATGAAGTGATGGGACCAGACAGATGCTATGATCTTAGTTTTTTGAATGTTGAGTTTTAAGCCAGTTTTGTCACTCTCCTCTTTCACCTTCATCAAAAGGCTCTTTAGTTCCTTTTCATTTTCTGCCATTAGAGTTATACTATCTGCATATCCGAGGCTGTTGATATTTCTCCCGGCAATCCTGATTCCAGCTTGTGAGTCAATCCAGCCCAGCATTTCACATGATGTACTCCACATATAAGTTAAATAAGTAGAGTGACAATATACAACCTTGTCATACTCCTTTCCCAATTTTGAAGCAGTCCATTGTTCATGTCTGGTACTAATTGTTGCTACTTGTCCAGAATACAGGTTTCCCAGGAGTCAGATAAGGTGGTCTTGTATTCCCATCTCTTTAAGAATTTTCCACTTTGTTGTGATTCACAAAACCAAAGACTTTACTGTAGTCATTGGGACAGAACTTCCTTGCTTTCTCTATGGTCCAGTGAATGTTGACACTTTGATCTCTGGTTCCTCTGCCTTTTCTAAACCCAGCTTGTATGTCTGGAAGTTCTCGGTTCATGTACTGCTGAAGTTTAGCTTGAAGGATTTGGGGCATAACCTTACTAGCATGTGAAATGAACCCCAATTTCTTAATCATCACTAGAAACTTTATCTCAATGAAATAGTCTAATAAATGTTCTATTCATCATTTGAATTTAGACTGTGCTGTTCTTAAGTTTAAGGACTCATATGTTGCTTATTTTGCTATGTTTTTTTAATTGAATTGATTTCATATTTAATGAATTACATGGTACTTGAAAGTTTCCCTTATTTTAGGCTGCCTATGAATCTAAGACCACATACAACGATGGACTAGCTTCCTACCTATGGAATAATTATTCCTACCAATTAATGGACTTTGGCAACTCTGTAAGATAACTAAGTAAAAAGTAAAAAACTTTAAGAATCCATGAAAGAATAAATTATACTTTTTTGTTCCAAAATCAGCAAAAAATTTTGTACAGAGCCTGTCTGGCACATGCATGAATGATTGAATAAATAAAAGAATAAATGAGCAATTTAAAAAATTCTAAGTGCAGGGGAAGCAGTTTTTGCTTCAATCCATTATTAATTATTTGTGATTTAGAGTATCTTCCAAATCCATCTTTGAAATAAACTCTAAGAACACCGAAGTGTCAATCAAAAAGGTTCATTGTCCCACAGACTCCTGGCTGATTGATACTTATCTTTGCAATTTTTACTCACTGATCACAGCTTTAGATTCCATGGAAAAGAAAAAGTTGTGAAGCTCTCTGAATTGACCCCAAATTAAAACTTTTACTTGGCTTACATTCAGGAATGCAGAGAATGAAAAACCCTGGCTCCTTGCTGAAGCTTTCCCTGACACACACACTCCCACCCACTCCCCCATTCATCACACCTTGACTTACTCTTATCTTTGCATGTATTATAAAGCAGAACAAATACTTGTTACATGTTCTGTGAGCAACTGGAAGCCAGAAATCAACAATGAATCCCTTTCTTTTTCCCTGGTGTCTGAGATATACATTGAATTTGGGGATGGGAGGATATTGATTGGGTCCTCAATAAACATAGAACTATTAAAACAATCAAGCTTGTGATCAATCTTCTACTACTAATTCCACCTGCTTCTTGATGAAATCTCAGTAAACTTACTGCAGGGAGAATCAGAACAGTAATTAAGCATGATGTCAACTGTTGAGCCTTTAACCTATACCCATCTTCAATTTAACATCTAGATCACTTATTATGGGACAGTAGAAGAGAGATAGCCTGTCTGGAATTCAATCTTCAAAATGTTCCCAAGGTCCACCTCCTTCATGAAGCTCTTGAAGACCAACCCAAGCTCTCTAAATGCTTAGCATGGAAGCTTCACATGCTTAAACTCTTTAAAAATCTCTCTATGGAGAAGGCAATGGCACCCCACTCCAGTACTCTTGCCTGGAAAATCCCATGGACGGAGGAGCTTGGTAGGCTGCAGTCCATGGGGTCGCTAAGAGTCGGACACGACTGAGCGACTTCACTTTCACTTTTCACTTTCATGCATTGGAGAAGGAAATGGCAACCCACTCCAGTGTTCTTGCCTGGAGAATCCCAAGGATGGGGGAGCCTGGTGGGCTGCCGTCTATGGGGTCACACAGAGTCGGACACAACTGAAGCGACTTAGCAGCTGCAGCATGAAACAAGAAATTTATTATTAAACAAACAAATATAAACATGCAAATACACTTGTTTATATCACCTTTTAGATGTTTAATTATATCCTGTGTTATGATGAATTTTTTCACTATTACAACTTCTTAAAATATCATCTTTTGGTTTTTTATCTTATAATTAATTTTTGATATATTAGGGTCACTATTGTTAACTATTGGGATAATTGTGAAAATAAAGATCATATCTCTTCTTACTGTTTCCCTGCCTAGTGTCACCTCAAAGCCTTGCATATAATAGATGTTAAATGCATGTTTGCTGAAATAGAAATATGCATGGGAAAGTGATCTTTTTTAGTCATTCACGTCAAGTAGAAGAAACAGCTGTCTTTAATGAGGGATTTTTACATTCTTTCCCAAGTTCTATTTCTTTAGATAATGCAAAGTAAAGAGATATTTGACTCTTGATCTTAGATTATATAGATTATGTATAAATCAAATCCAAGTTACTGTCAAATCGTCTGAAGATTCACTTACGTCCTAGTATCACTAGTTTTCTCAGTGAAGGGAAATATTCAAATAATAATAATGCATTAATAGTTGTATGCATACTATGGATCAGTACTCTATTAGTTTTTTATAGTTCTCATAACAATTTTATGAGACAGGTACTACTTTTGCTGTCATTTTCACAGATGAAGAAACTGAGACCCAGGAAAGTTAGTGAATTTTTCTGAGACTGCAAGCTCATACCTGAGTGGACTGGCATTCATTCAAACCCAGGAGTCACTCTCTACCATTCTTTTCTTTTTTTTTTTTTTTTTTTTAATTTTTTAAATGTTTTTTTTTTTTTTTTTTTTTAATTTTATTTTATTTTTAAACTTTACATAACATTCTTTTCTTAACACTCTACTAAACGTACTTCTGAGAAGTTTCATTCTTCTAAGATTATTCTGATTATGGGCTTCCCAAATAAAGCTAGTGGTAAAGAACTCACCTGCCAATGCAGGAGACACAAGAGAAGCAGATTCCGTCCCTGGGTCGGGAAGATCCCCTGGAGGAGGTCATGGCAACCCGCTCCAGTATTCTTGCCAGGAGAATCCCATGGACAGAGGAGTCTGACAGGCTACAGTCCACGCAGTCACAAAGAGTCGGACACAGCTGAAGCAACTTAGGACGCACACACAGAGGCACACACATGCTCATTATAGTCACAATCTCATTTAATATTCCCAAATCAAATTTACAAAATCACTAATGTACAAGGTTGAATGCTAGTGCTCACTGCTGTCAGGGTGGGGATATTACATAAAGTTTACAATTGTCCAACTAGCATGCGCTATACATTCTGATTTGAGAATCAAAAGTGAAGGTAAGCTTGTACAATTTAAGTCTACACACCCCTGACTTGTCTTTAAATTTTGGTAAGGAAACATCTATAAGCACTTTTAAGTTTAAAAAGTCAGAGCAGTGATATAAATTCAAAATCTGAGAGTTTATACAAATCAAAATTGAAAACCATAAAGAGTCTGTCTACATGAACAGTCTCCATAGTGATAATTTTGCAAAACACTGGAAAAACATTCAAGGTATTTAGAAAGACTATAAAGATGTTTTATGAAGATGGCAAAAAAAAATACTTTCTCATGAGCAGATAGGGAGCCCAACTTGAAAATTCAAATTAACTTTTTGTATGATGCATTATTTAATAAATGTTAGCATTAATTTTTAAAGAGTTTAATTTGCATACCATTACTGGGCCAAATGGTTGACGAGGATCACAATTAAAGAAAGATGCACCATTCATTTTACTAAGAAGAAAAAACAATCCAACAAAGTCAAATCTTCATCATTAAACTGAATAAAGGCAGCCTGTAACTGCCAAAGATATAGAACTCCCTGACAGATGCAATTTAACTCCTGTGATTATTTAAATCAAACTCCTTTATGTATGACCCTAAGCAAAAGCTCAATATCTTCTTAAGGAATATGTATTTTTTTTTAAAATACTATGGACTTCAGAGGGAAGAAGACATTAGGAAAGAAAAGCAAATTTGGCAATTGGGCTTGGGAATATAAATATAATATGAAAGAATATGCCATCACTTAATGTTATACCATGGACATAAAGCACTCATGCAAAATGGAAGACACTTCACTAGCACATTAAATAGCGTTGAGTACCAGCATGATTCAATCAATGTTTAGTCCAGAGAAGTTATACAGAAAACAGACCTAGAAATCACTGTCATATAGTTTATCATCTAAACAAAATTTATTATTTTCACATGTACCCCTCCCATAATTTTCTAAAAGAAAACTTACTGTTTACAGAATTGCTACATGCTAGGCAAAGGCCTGATATTCTGTTCATATGCGGAGTAACAAACCTACAGTATGTATACTTAAGTTAGTATTAATATATGACCTGCTTGTAATAAGCTGCCGACTAAGAATACCTGGAGGGTTGGGGCAGGGTCTGGAAAGACCCATCTTGCAAGATGTCTATCACAAGGATGGTCATTCACACCCTGGTTCTGAATATTGATTGGGCACTGGGTACATTTGCCTGCTGTAATGGACATTTGTTTTCATCATGAGCTTTTTATAGTTGCTACACTTAAAACTACTCATGATGAATTGTCCCATCTTTAGTTGTGTTCATCAGAACACAGCATAGGTGGCCTTTCACTGGGTCCATTAAACCTTCACAAATTCCAGTGGTGTGGAAACAAGCACTTCAAGCTCACACCAAGTGTGGACCACAGTGGCAATGACTGCATATTTGTGGGGGAGGGAACGGAAAGGTCTTTTTTGCTTTAAATAACTTAAAATTGTGATAAAAGTAATTCACTTTTGCTGTAGGGAAACTGAAAAATAAGTGCTTAAAGGAAAACCAAATCATGATACCTTTCAACAAACAACCCCTGAAACATTTTGGTGTTAAGACTCCACATATTTTCTCTATACAAACATGTGCAATAACAACCATCCTATTTGATAAACAGCAGTCTCTGGTTATTCAGAAAAGGGTTTTATAAAGTGCAGAACCTTTAAAGACTATGCATACACAGTAAGTTCAACTTAATAAATAAGCATTCTTCACTAAGCCTTTAATATAGAACCAAATTTTTTTCTGATCATGGATCTTCTGATGGGACCTCCATGTCCTCTTCTTAACATAAATCATTTTCTTAATGAACCATAAGTAATTTCTAGATCGATTTTCCTAAAATGGAACAATAATATAAAGACATAGAGAAATCTCAGTGTAGAATACAAGAGTTTAATCATTTCCCTCAGTGTTGCATGATCTCCTTGTCCACTCATAAACTTAAACAAATCCTTTTAACTACTCAAATTTATTAACTTTTTTTCAAAAGAATCCTGTTAATTTAACATGAACAAGTACTCTGTTTTTCTAGCACTCATAGTTTACTGACATTTTAATCTATAACTAGGCTTTATAAATATAGGACCAAGGAGCATGACATTAAGATACAAAAACAAACATCTGACTTTGAATCCACATATAAATCAATAGGTAGAACAAAAATGTAGCTATCCTTGAGAGTAGCCAGCTCTCCATTAATACTGACTTCAGTAAAGATAATTTACAAAGGGAAGAGGGAATCTGATGCTACTATTAAGTAGAAGTCAAGTAAAAGAGCTTCTCTACATTTAATATTACAAATTGGAATCACATGTTCTATTGTATATCAGCATTAGTACATTCTTTTTTATCATTCACATATTTGGGGAGAACATAGCAGCATAGAATCTGTTGCTGTAGACCATGAAATATTCAACTAATCCCCTATTGCTGGGTACTTAGGTTGCTGCTGCTTTTACTATCATGTAATACGACAGTCTTATGTGTACTTCTATTTTCTTAAAATATAGTCCTAGAATAAAGAATCAATCAATGAAGTAATAAGCTGCCGATACCTATTTCCAAACCATCAGACATTTTCATCATTTACTATCACTACTATATTAGATTGCATGTTTTGAAACTTTACTTAATATATGATGTTAATCTATTCCTTTCCTTTTCCAATTTGGCATTGAAAAGACTGACACTACATTTGCATTTTTGTTAAAATGAGTTTTCTCATTTTCTTATTAGATGTAAATATTTATTTTTAGGTGGTTCTTTTGTTTTAGTTTTACATGTGGTGAATATTATTTTTTATCAGTAATATTTTAGATTTAAATTTTGTTTTTATATTAGAAATCTCTAGATTTCTTAGATAGTCAAATACCTATCAATCTTTTTCCTTTCTGTTTTCTTCTTTTATGCTTTGAAAAGCATACTCAAAATCAGATAAATGTGTCTCACATTTTCTAATAATTGTATAGTGTTATCTTTTTAACTCTCTAACAGTTTTCATTCCAATCCCAAAGAAAGGCAATGCCAAAGAATGCACCAACTACCACACAATTGCACTCATCTCACATGCTAGTAAAGTAATGCTCAAAATTCTCCAATCCAGGCTTCAGGAGTACATGAACCATGAACTTCCAGATGTTCAAGCTGGTTTTAGAAAAGGCAGAGGAACCAGAGATCAAATTGCCAACATCCACTGGATCACCGAAAAAAGCAAGAGAGTTCCAGAAAAAACATCTTTTTCTGCTTTACTGACTATGCCAAAGCCTTTAACTGTGTGGATCACAATAAACTGTGGAAAATTCTGAAAGACATGGAAATACAAGACCACCTGACCTGCCTCTTGAGAAACCTATATGCAGCTCAGGAAGCAACAGTTAGAACTGGATATGGAACAACAGACTGGTTCCAAATAGGAAAAGGAGAACGTCAAGGCTGTATATTGTCACCCTGCTTATTTAACTTCTATGCAGAGTACATCATGAGAAACGCTGGGCTGGAAGAAGCACAAGCTGGAGTCAAGATTGCTGGGAGAAATATTAATCACCTCAGATATGCAGACGACACCACCCTTATGGCAGAAAGTGAAGAGGAACTAAAAAGCCTCTTGATGAAAGTGAAAGTGGAGAGTGAAAAAGTTGGCTTAAAGCTCAACATTCAGAAAACTAAGATCATGGCATCTGGTCCCATCACTTCATGGGAAATAGATGGGGAAACAGTGGAAACAGTGGCAGACTTTATTTTTCTGGGCTCCAAAATCACTGCAGATGGTGACTGCAGCCATGAAATTAAAAGACGCTTACTCCTTGGAAGAAAGGTTATGACCAACCTAGATAGCATATTGAAAAGCAGAGAGATTACTTTGCCAACGAAGGTCCGTCTAGTCAAGGCTATGGTTTTTCCAGTAGTCATGTATGGATGTGAGAGTTGGACTGTGAAGAAAGTTGAGAGCCGAAGAATTGATGCTTTTGAACTGTGGTGTTGGAGAAGACTCTTGAGAGTCCCTTGGACTGCAAGGAGGTCCAACCAGTCCATTCTGAAGAAGATCAGCCCTGGGTGTTCTTTGGAAGGAATGATGCTAAAGCTGAAACTCCAGTACTTTGGCCACCTCATGTGAAGACTTGATTCACTGGAAAAGACTGATGCAGGGAGGCATTGGGGGCAGGAGGAGAAGGGGACAACAGAGGATGAGATGACTGGATGGCATCACCAACTCAATGGACATGAGTTTGAGTGAACTCCAGGAGGTGGTGATGGACAGGGAGGCCTGGCGTGGTGCGATTCATGGGGTCACAAAGAGTCAGACACGACTGAGTGACTGAACTAAACTGAATATCACAGAGACAAAATATATGACAAATGCAAAATAAATTAAATTTTGCATTATTGAAGAAATTGACACAATTTCCAGAGTTGCAGACTGGGCATCTTTTCTTAAAAGTAACTGAACATGCATAACAGAGGGCAAAATTCCACCCATTTCTGAACTGGGGGAAATTCACTTCAATGAAATCAGGTGAGATATGTATTCACTCACCAGTGAAGACAAGGATATTCTTCAACATTTAGCTTACAATTTTAAAAATTACTTTAAAATATTTCAAAAATGCATAATAATTTTAAAAATAAATTAATTTAACTTAAGGAGAAAGAACAGAAACCAGGAATCAAATTCTTATTTTAGCACCAAGAGTCTGTGTGACTCTGGAAAATTTGTTAACAGATCTGATCTTAAATGTCTTTATTTGTATAACTAAACAATCTTCTAAATTCATTGAAGCTTTAACATGTCAGGGTTACAACATTCCATATATTCTAAAAGAAGGGAAAAACAATTAACATATATATAATTGGTGATTTCTATAACACAAGAAAGTCACTATTTATGAGAATATCTAATATTCTGAAATATATTTGTCTTGAAAAATTACCTGTAATAATAGCAGCCAGAGCAATAATAATTATAATAATAATGGTGGCAACATTATGGCACTTTACTAACCATTTCACATAGGATATATTTTTAAATCTTCCTAATAACAGCATGAGGTAAGTACATTAATATCTCTATCATGTAGATGCATAAGCTGAGGCTTGCAGAGGTTAAAATAAGTTTCCTAAATCAGCCAGACAAAAAGTAACAGAAATAGTTCTCTAGTCCATATTGCTCTGACCCCAAATTCTTTTAAAATTGTTAGCAGCCTCTCTGCAGAGAAAACTTCATTATTTTATATCTTATTTATTATTTGGCTTTATTAAAAAAGTAGGCATCTCTACTCTGAAAGTTAAATCCCTCTAAAACTTAATATTATGCTTTAATATTAAGCCTTCTAAAAGAATATTTAAGATGATGATAATTTTTAAACATATAAGGATGTTCAATAAAATAAAATATACTCATTTAAGGTAGTATATGTTAGTTGAAAAAAGTCTTAAGTGAAAATATTATTAATTACTTTAATATAACATAGCAGAACTTAAATACCCATTTTTATCAAACTGTTTGGAGTGATCAGAGTTTGAATTCCAACTCACTTACTTAGTACCTGTGTGATTCTGAACAAGTCATTGATCTTCTCACACTTAAATATGCTCCTATATGAAAAGAAGATGAAAAAAATGTATTTCAAAAAATTCTTTTGAAGATTTAGTGCCATAATATACATGAAGTGAAAGTTGCTCAGTTGGGTCCAACTCTTTGCGACCCCATGGACTATACAGTCCATAGAATTATCTAGGCCAGAAAACGATTGGGTAGCCTTTTCCATCTCTGGGTGTTCTTCCCAACCCAGGGATCGATCCCAGGTCTCCCGCATTGTGGGTAGATTCTTTACTGACTGAACCACAAGAGAAGCCCAATATATATAAAAGCTTTGCCAAAGTTAAAGCACTAACCACATTGTTAATTAAGAGAACACTTGGCAAGACTGTTTGCCTTTCTGAAACTATTCCTTTGTGGAGGCTTCTGACTTAGAATTAATATGCTTAGGTTAAACATTAAAAGTATGGACAAAACTAAAAACAATCTAAGGAAATTAGTATCCATCTAAACTGTTGCTGGTGTCTTAACGGATATAAACTTTGGACAATGTCTTTTGAAATTGTGAAATATGCCTAGCCTTTGATCCATCACTTCCACTATAGGAATTTATCCTAAAGGAGTACTTTTAAAGTTTTGAAGGACTGAAAGGTTTTTTTTTTTAGATAACAACAACAAAAAAAGAAACCACAGAAATGTTCATTAAAAATTGCAATATAGCCATATACTAGAACATTGAACAATATCTAACAAAGAGGTAGATCTTACAAACAGTACAAATATGAAATCTAAAATATTGTTAAGTAAAAAAGTTATAGGTTTATATATATATTGTAATATAATTACATTTGGGGGGGGTTGCTTATATGTAGTAAATGGTCTAGAAGGCTATACAGTAAGTCATTAACAGTGTGTACTTGTGAGACCTGAGATGGGTGTCATTATAGTGGGGAGAGTAGGGAGAACTCTTGCTGTTATATGCCTGGATTTTGCTTAGTTTTCTTTATTACAGACATGTATTTTTTAAGGAATAAAATATTTTAAATAGGTTGCTGCTATTAAAGAAAATATACAAAAGGTAAAGATAAATGAATGCATTGGTGAAGAAGGAGGCAAGAAGAGGAGAATGGAGAAAGGGGGCTCAGTGAAGAAAATGCAGAATATGACTGAAAATATAGAAGAGTCCAGATGAAGAAGAGGTTTGCTTTAGATGATGGATCAGAAATTTAGGGATTTAAGGTACCCTGCCATTATTGGATTCCAAACAGAACTTCCCTCATCACTTACGCTTTTGTCTCTGAATACAAACATGCCCATGTTAAGGCATTCATAGGGCAATTCCAACTAAGTGCAATTTCTTTCCTTCCAAATAGAGCGTATCTTCTTTATGTATAATCTAGAATCACCATCTTGGCTGCACTGACATCCTCATGAATTACCTTTCAGCCATGCCCAATGTCTTAAAACAGCAACTGTGGCTATGATCTCATGGTGCCAGGAAAATCTCAAGGCTTTACTTCTCAATCTCTTCCTAAGCCCTCACTTGGCTCTTGTTGACCTGGTTATCATGTTATCTGATGCTACACTTTGGATGTAGCTGACTCTGCTTGCCTGGTTAATTTTATGATCAGACTCTCATCTTTTTCTCATCACTGCTTCTTCATCTTTCCTTCGTTTAACTCATCAGCCCACTACAATGTGTCTTTTGCTCATATCACAGTCATCACCTCTTATGTAAACTTTTGCAATAGCTTCTTAAACCTCATCTTAAGTGTCACTTTACTACAATCCATTCTCCATAATGCTGTCAAGTATTTCTCTATAGATCTGATCATATCACTTACTTAGTGAAAATCTTTTATAGCTCCCCACTGTTTAAATAATAAGAAACAATCAGTTCTTGATGAAATAAAACTTTTAATAATCATGCTGTTTAAGAGATCATCTTTCAGAAAAAGCACTATATATATATTAAAATATATAGAACAGGGTCAAATTTTTTTGTCATAATTAAATGTCTTACTATGAAATTAAGAGAATGAATATAAATACTGGGCATTAGAAAATAGAAAAAGAGAAACAAAACCCCTAAAACACAAAAAGAAATTACAGAAAATAGTAAATAAATGGAATAGCTGCTTCTTTGGGGGCGGGGGAATCCCAATAAAGTGAATGCACTCTGGCAAGCTTAATTTAATAATAAAGAGAAAACATAAGCAATATAACAAGCTATGCAGAGTATATTTGAAATTATAGCAGAACAGGTTTAAATCAATTTAACTTTGTCCTTACAAAGAAGGAAATCTTGGCAAAAGCAAACCATTCTTAATAAAAAAAAATTTCATAAGAAAATAGAAATGAACAGAACTGACTCAATAATCCTAGAAGAACTAGGGAAACTTGTCAAATCCCTCAAGAATGTACATGACCCGGTAGTTTCCAAAGCCAATTATGTGAAAATATCCAGTGAATTTCTGCAATTTTATTTAAGATGTTTCAGAGCATATGATAAGAAAAACATTCCAATTCATTTTATGAACTAACCATAACTCTAATAACAGAATTTAATAAAGATAGAACAAAAAACAAAACAAATGATTAATTTCACAAAACAGAGGCTGACCTCCCACATTTTTCCAAAAAAAATAAATAAATAAATAAACAAAAGACAAGCAGTATTGCATCATAGAAGATTTAATATAGAAAATCTATTATAATTTATCTTATTCAAAAACCAAATTTGAAAATCCCTATGATCACAGTTAGGTACCCAGCAGACATTGCTTGTGAAAACACTTAGCAAAACAGAAAATACAGTTTACTCACTAAACATGGCAAGGATATTCTATTCCAAACAAACAGTCCATCATCATACCTAATAGTGAAACAGTGGATACAAGTCATGAAATCAGGAAAAAGTCAAAAGTCATTCTCTTACCACTATTATTTACTATAATCTTAAAAGTGCTAGTCAATATTATTAGGCCAGAAAACAAAGGAAAATTTTAAAAAGGTGCAAATTTATATTTACCAGCTACATTGACATTATTTACATAAAATAAAATTTGCTGATTTTAACTCTACAATTCAACAAAACTTGACAAACAAGTAATTGTGTTACTGTGACCATAATCATGATATAGGCTATCAAGACAAAATGTTCCCTGTAGCCTTTCAAAATTAATCACTCCATCCTACCCCTTCCTTGCACCTGGCAACCAGTGATCCACATTCTGTCAATATAGTTTTACTTTTTTCATTATTTCTCCCCTTCTCCTTCCCTCTCCCCATGTCCATAAGTCTGTTCTCTGTGTCTGTTTCTCCATTGCTGCCCTGTAAGTAAATTCTTCAGTATCATTTTTCTAGATTCTGTATATATACATTAGAATATGATACTTATCTTTCTGACGTACTTCACTCTGTATAATAAGTTCTAGGCTCATCCACCTCATTAGAACTAACTCAAAGGTGCTCCTTTTTATGGCTGAGTAATATTCCATTGTGTATATGTACCACAACTTCTTTATCAGTTCATCTATTGATGAACACCTAGGTTGCTTCCATATTCTAGCTACTGTAAATAGTGCTGCAGTGAACAATGGGATACATGCATTTCTTTCAATTTTGGTTCCTCAGGGTATATGCCTAGGAGTGGGATTGCTGGGTCATATGGTGGTGTTATTCCTAGTTTTTTAAGGAATCTCCATATCGTCTTCCATAGTGGCTGTGTCAATTTACATTCCCACCAACAGTGCAAGAGCGTTCCCTTTTCTCCACACCCTCTCCATTTATTGTTTGTAGACTTTTCGATGATGACCATTCTGACTGGTGTGAGGTGATATCTCATTGTGGTTTTGATTTGCATTTCTCTAATAATGAGAGATGTTGACCATCTTTTCATGTGTTTGTTAGCCATCTGTATGGCTTCTTTGGAGAAATGTCTGTTTAGGTCTTTTTCCCACTTTTTGATTAGGTTGTTTGTTTTTCAGGTATTGAGGTCTATGAGCTGCTTGTATATTTTAGAAATTAATCCTTTGTCAGTTGTTTCATTTGCTATTATTTTCTCCCATTCTGAGGGTTGTCTTTTCACCTTGTTTATGATATTTGCTGTGCAGAAGTTTTTAAATTAAAAGCTTTTAAGTTTAATCAGGTCCCACTTGTTTACTTTTGTTTTTATTTCTGTTAATCTAGGAGGTGGGTCATAAATGATCTTGCTTTGATTTATGTCATCAGGTGTTCTGCCTATGTTTTCCTCTAAGAGTTTTATAGTTTTTGGTCTTACATTTAGGTCTTTAATCCATTTTGAGTTTATCTTTGTGGATGGTGTTAAAAAGTGTTCTAATTTCATTCTTTTACATGTAGCTATCCAGTTTTCCCAGCACCATTTATTGAAGAGGCTGTCTTTGCCCCATTGTATATTCCTGCCTCCTTGTTAAAAAATAAGGTACCCATAGGTGCATAGGTATATTTCTGGGCTTTATATATTGTTCCATTGGTTTATATTTCTGTTTTTGTGCCAGTACCATACTGTCTTTATGACTATAGCTTTGTAATATAACCTGAAGTCAGGAAAGTTGATTCCTCCAACTCAATTTTTCTTTCTCAAGACTGCTTTGGCTATTTGGGGTCTTCTGTGTGTCCATACGAATTGTGAAATTTTTTGTTCTAGTTTTGTGAAATGTGTCATTGGTAATTTGGTAGGGATCACATTGAATTTGATAGTATAGTCATTTCACAATATTGATTCTTCCTACCCAGGAACATGGAATATCTCTTCATCTATTTATGTCATCTTTGATTTCTTTCATTAGTGTCTTATAAATTATCTGTGTACAGCTCTTTTGTCTCCTTAGGTAAGTTCATTCTTAGATATTTAATTATTTTTGTTGCAATCGTGAATGGGTTTGATTCCTTAATTTCTCGTTCTTATTTTTCATTGTTAGTAAATAGAAATGCAAGTAATTTCTATGTATTGATTTTGTCTCCTGCAACTTTGCTAAATTCACTAATTAGTTCTAGTAATTTTTTGATACTATCTTTAGGGTTTTCTATGTACAGTATCATGTCATCTGAAAACAGTTGAGAGCTTTACTTCTTCTTTTCTGATCCAGAATCCTTTTATTTCTTTTTCTTCTCTGATTGCTGTAGCTAGGACTTCCAGAACTGGTTCTTTGAGAAGATAAAATTGACAAACCTTTGGCCAGACTCATCAAGAAAAAAAGAGAGAAGAATCAAATGAACAAAATTAGAAATAAAAAAGGGGAGGTTACAACAGACAATGCAGAAATACAAAGCATCTCAAATAATTATAAGAAACTATTATGAACAACTATATGGCAATAAAATGGATAACCTGAAAGAAACTGACAGATTCTTAGAAAAGTTCAGTCCTCCAAGACTGAACCAGGAAGAAATAGAAATTATGAACAACCCAATTACAAGCACTGAAATTGAAGCTGTGATCAAAAATCTCCCAAAAAACAAAAGCCCAGGACCAGATGGCTTCACAGGAGAATTCTATCAAACATTTAGAGAAGAGCTAATGCCTATCCTTCAAAAACTCTCAAAAAATTGCAAAGGAAGGAACACTTCCAAACTCATTCTATGAGGCCACCATCACCCTAATACCAAAACCAAAGACAACACAAAGAAAGAAAACTACAAGCCAATATCACTGATGAACATAGACACAAAAATCTCAACAAAATTTTAGCAAACAGAACTCAGCAACACAAGAAGCTAATACATCATGATCAAGTTGGGTTTATTCCAGTAATGCAAGGATTCTTCAATATATACAAGTCAATCAATGTGATACACCATATTAACAAATTGAAAGATAAAAACCATATCAGATCAGATCAGATCAGTCACTCAGTTGTGTCCGACTCTTTGCGACCCCATGAATTGCAGCACGCCAGGCCTCCCTGTCCATCACCAACTCCAGGAGTTCACTCAGACTCATGTCCATCGAGTCAGTGATGCCATCCAGCCATCTCATCCTCTTTCATCCCCTTCTCCTCTTGCCCCCAATCCCTCCCAGCATCAGAGTCTTTTCCAATGAGTCAACTCTTTGCATGAGGTGGCCAAAGTACTGGAGTTTCAGCTTTAGCATCATCCTTCCAAAGAAATCCCAGGGCTGATCTCCTTCAGAATGGACTGGTTGGATCTCCTTGCAGTCTAAGGGACTCTGAAGAGTCTTCTCCAACACCACAGTTCAAAAGCATCAATTCTTCGGCGCTCAGCCTTCTTCACAGTCCAACTCTCACATCCATACATGACCACAGGAAAAATCATAGCCTTGACTAGACGAACCTTCTCAATAGATACAGAAAAGGCCTTTGACCAAATTCAGCACCCATTTATGATGAAAACTCTTCAAAAAATGGGCATAGAAGGAACCTACCTCAACATAGTAAAGGCCATATATGATAAGCCTACAGCAAACATTATTCTGAATGGTTAAAAACTGAAATCATTCCCTCTAAGCTGAGGAGCAAGACAAGGGTGTCCACTTTCCCCACTAAAATAGTATGCTTAATTTAATAACAAACTGCCAAATTATTTCTCATAGTGGCTATAAAATTGTTACTTTCCCAATTCTTACAGATCCTTGGCAACCTTGAATAATGTCACTTTTTTGTTTCAGCATATTAAGAAGGTGTGTACAAGTAACACATTGTAGTTCTTATTCATATTTCCTTAATGAATAATGATGAGTGTGTTGACATTGTTATATCTTCTATGTTAAAGTTTCTGTTTTGTATCTTCTGTCATTTTTTAATTGGCTCATCTTGTTAAATTGAAAGAGTTCTCTATACATTCTGGATATAACTCTTTATCCAGTTTCATGTTTTGCAATGAGTTTCTCCCACTGTGATTTACTTTTTCATTTTTTAACAGTACTTTTTGAAGGACAAGAGGTTAATATTGAAATTTAATTAACTATTTTTCTCTTTGTTTTATGCTTATGTGAGTCATGTGTAAGAAATGTTTGCTTAACTAAATCACAAAGTATTTTTTTCCCCAATTTTCACCTATAAGTTTTAAAAATTTGACATATTACATTTAAGTTTGTGATCTATTCTGAATTAATTTTCATGTGTAGTGTGAGATTAGAGTCTAGGTTCATTGTTTTTTTGCTTGTAGATATTCAATTGCTCCAGTAGGATTTGTTGAAAAGATTCTTTTTCCCATTGCAATACCTTGGCACCTTGAAAATCAATTAATCATATGTTTGTTGTTTTTTTTTTCTATACTACCTGTTCTGTTCTACTTATTTGTATATCTATCCTTATTCCAATACCACACTGCTTTAATCTCTGTATCTTCAGTGTAAGCTTTGAAATCAGGTAGTTTGAATTCCTCTTGGTTCATATTTTAAATTTATTTTGGCTATTCTAGGTGCTTTGCATTTCCACCAAAAAATTGGGGGAGTTTTGAATGCTATTTCATTAAAGTTATAGATCAAATTGTGGGGGAAATTGATTATAGATTTGAACCATGAAATGAACATATTTCTCCATTCATATGTTTCTTAATTTCTCTCAGCAATGGTTAGTAGTTTTCATTTACAGGTCTTATACATATTTTGTTCAATTTATTTCTAAGTATTTCTAATTATTAATAGCTAATTGAAAGATTTCCTTTAGGATTGACTGGTTTGATCTCCTTGCCATCCAAAGGACTCTCAAGAGTGTTCTCCAGCACCACAATATGAAAGCATCAGTTCTTCAGTGCTCTGCCTTCTTTATGGTCCAATTCTCACATCCATATATTACTACTGAAAAAAACCATAGCTTTGACTATACAGACCTTGGTAGGCAAAGTGATGTCTCTGCTTTTTAATATGCTGTCTTGGTTTGTCATAACTTTCCTTCCAAGGATCAAGTGTCTTTTAATTCATGGCTGCAGTCACCATGTGAAGTGATTTTGGTGCCCAAGAAAAGAAAATCTGTCACTGCTTCCAGTTTTCCCCCATCTATTTGCCATGAAGTGGTGGGACTGAATGCCATACTCTTAGTTTTTTGAATGTCATGTTTCAAGCCAGCTTTTTCAGTCTTCTCTTTCACACTCATCAAGAGGCTCTTTAGTTCCTCTTCATGTTCCACTATTAGAGTGGTCTCATCTACATATCTGAGATGTTGTCCCAGCAATCTTGATTCCAGCTTAAGATTCATCCAGCCCAGCATTTCACACGATGTACTCTGCATATAAGTTAAATAAGAAGAGTATACAATCTTGTCATACTTTTTTCCCAATTTTGAACCAGTATGTTGTTTCATGTTCAGTTTTAACTATTGCTTCTTGACCTGCATACAGGTTTCTCAGGAGGCAGGTAAGATGGTATTCCCATCTCTTTAAGAATTTACCACAGTTTGTCTTGATCCACACAGTCAAAGGCTTTAGTGTAGTCTATGAAGCAGAAGTAGCTGTATCTCCTGGAATTCTCTTTTCTAAGGTCCAACATATGTTAGCAATTTGATTTCTGATTTGTCTGCCTTTTCTAGCTGACCCATTGGAAAAGACCCTGATTCTAGGAAAGATTAAGGGCAGGAGGAGAAGGGGGCAACAGGATGCGATAGTTGGCTGGCACTCTGACTGAATGGACATGAGTTTGAACAAACTCAAGAAGGTGAAGGACAGGGAAGCCTGGCATGCTGCAGTCCATGGGGTCACAAAGAGTCAGACACAACTTAGTGACTAATAACAGCAATTTAAAGATACACATTTAAAAGTTTTATATTAACCTTATATCTTGAGACTGCTGAACTTACTCATTACTTTTACTAGACTTGTTTTAGAAAAGTTAGGATTTTTCTATACTGACATAACTATGGATAAAGATATTTTTACTTCTTCCTTTCTAATCTATGGGACTTCCCTGGTGGCCCAGTTGGTAAAGAATCTGCCTGAAATGTGGGAGACCCAGGTTCAATCCCTGGTGGGAAAGATCCCCTGGAGAAAGACACGGCAACCCACTCTAGTATTTGTGCCTGGAGAATTCCATGGACAGAAGAGCCAGGAGGGATACAGTCCATGGGGGTCACAAAGAGTCAGAGATGGCTGAGTGACTAACACTTTCACTTTCTAATCTACATGTACTTTTTTCCTTCCCAATGTTGAACAGAATGGTGAGGGTGGATGTTCTTGCCTTATTCGTGATCTTATACGGAAGTGCTCATTTGTTCACGATTACACATGATACTAGTTGTAGATTTTTTCACAGATGTACTTCATAACATGAGGAAGTGTCCTTTTACTGAGAATAATCTGCTGTGAGTTTTATCACTAATGGATATTGAATTTAAATGCTATTCCTGTACCTGTCGAGATGATCCGTATGATTTTCTTCTTTATTCTCTTTATATGAGGAATTACACTGATTTATTTTAATGTAGAAACAACCTTGCATTTCTAGAATAAGTCTTACTTGATCATGATACATTATTCCTTTTATATATTATGTATGATTATTCTTATATATTGCTGAATTCATTTATTTATAAGAGGTGTTGAAGTTTTCTTTCTTATAAAGTCCTTCTTTAAGGTTCTAAAACAATACTAGCATAATAAAGTAAATTGGTAAGTGTTTCCTCCTCTTATTTCTGGAAGAATTTGTACAGAATTGCTATTATATCTTCCTTAGATTTTTGGTATATTTTTACCAATGAAGCCATCTGGGCCTGGAGTTTTCTTTTGGGAAAGGTTTTTAAGAATAAATTCAACTTCTTTAGAGATCTTGAGCTATTCAGGTTATCTATTTTTCTTTAGTGATCTGTTTGAGTATTTCAGAGTTGTGTGTCCATTTCATCTGAGTTGTCAAATTTATTGGTATTGTATTCATAGCAACTTAATGTCAATGGACACATTATTATTCTTTTACTTTTTATAATATTTATAATTTTTATTGATCTTAAAGAACTAGCTTTTGGTCTAGTTGATTTTCTTCTATTGCATTTTTGTTTTCATCTTTATTGATTTTGGCTCTTATTTACATTATTTTCTTCTGCTTTGAGTTGAATTATCTCTTCTCTTTCTAGTTTACTAAAGTAGAAACTTAGATTATTGACTTAAGACCTTTCTTCCTTTTTAGTGTAAGTAGCCCTATAAGTTTTTCTCCAAACACTGCCTTAGTTTCATTCTACAAATTTTGCCTTCAAATAATATTCCCACTTCCCTTCTTATTTATACTGTTGTCATATATTTTCTTTCTACATATGCTTTGAATACCACAATACATTGCTTTATTTTTGGCTCATACAGTTAATTAATTCTTAAAGTGATTAAAAATGTGGAAACAATTTATTTTATCAATTTACCCATGTAGTTATCATTTTTGGTGATCTTATTCCCAAGTTTATATCCTAAGTTCGATCTGATGTAATTTTCTTCTGCCTAAAATACTTCTTTTAACATTTGTGTAGATAGAAATCTGATGACAATGAATTCTCTCAGCTTCAGTTTGTCAAAAATGTCTCCTTTTTTGAAAGAAAATTTTGCTGAGTGAAGAAACCTAAACAATTTTTGTGAGTTTTTGTTTTCCTTTCACCACATCAAAGACATTTTCCCATTATTTTCTGGCTTGCATAGTTTCTGATGAATAGTCTACTGTCATTTTATTTTTGTTGCTTGTACATAATGTATCCTTTTCCTCTGTCTTAAGATCTTTTTCTTTAGCACTGGTTTTCATCCATTTTTTTTTTTCTATGAAATGCCTTGCAATACTTTTTCTTAAAAAATATTTATTCTATTTGGAATTATTTGAGCATCCTGAATCTATACATATATAGTTATCATCAAATGAAAAAAAATTCTCCATCATTGTTCTGTGTTCTCCTCTTTTTATGGGACTCCTTTTTTCAGTGTCCTGAATCTATACATATATAGTTATCATCAAATGAAAAAAATTTCTCCATCATGGTTCTGTCTGTGTTCTCCTCTTTTTATGGGACTCCAGGACAAGGCAATGGCACCCCACTCCAGTAATCTTGTCTGGAAAATCCCATGGACGGAGGAGCCTGGTGGGCTGCCATCCATGGGGTTGCTAAGAGTTGGACACGACTGAACGACTTCGCTTTCACTTTTCACTTTCATGCACTGGAGAAGGAAATGGCAACCCACTCCAGTGTTCTTGCCTGGAGAATCCCAGGGATGGGGGAGCTTGGTGGGCTGCCGTCTGTGGGGTCGCGCAGAGTCGGACACGACTGAAGTGACTTAGCAGCAGCAGTTACACATTTGGAAAAGTAAATGGCAACCCACTCCAGCATTCTTGCTTGGAGAATCCCAAGGACGGGGGAGCCTGGTGGGCTGCCGTCTACCGGGTCGCACTGAGTCGGACACGACTGAAGCGACTTAGCAGCAGCAGCAGTTACACATTATCAGAGAAGGCAATGGCACCCCACTCCAGTAATCTTGCCTGGAAAAATCCCATGGGCGGAGGAGCCTGGTACGCTGCAATCCATGGGGTCGCGAAGAGTCGGACACGACTGAGAGACTTCACTTTCACTTTTCACTTTCATGCATTAGAGAAGGAAATGGCAACCCACTCTAGTGTTCTTGCCTGGAGAATCCCAGGGACGGGGGAGCCTGGTGGGCTGCCTTCTATGGGGTCGCAGAGAGTCGGACAGGACTGAAGCGACTTAGCAGCAGCAGTTACACATTGTATTAGGCTGTTCAATATCTTTTCTATATGCTTTCTTCATTTTTCCAGTCTTTTATTTTCTCTGTGCTTTATTTTCATGTTCACTGAGAAAAATTTTTTCTGCAGCATTTAACCTGCTGTCCTTCTCATCCAATGTAATTTTTATTTCAGATATTGTATATTTCATTTCTAGTCCACTTGTATTCTTACGTATGGTCTGTTTTTCTTCTTATGATTCTGTTTGTCTCAACCTATTTGAACACATGGACATGCATGCTTATAATAAGTGTCTTAATGACTTTTTCTGCTATTTTCATCATCTCTGTTATTTTTGTTTTTTGTAATTGATTCATTTTTCTCCCAGTTGTGACTCAAATTTTTATGCTTCTTTGCATTCTTGGCATGATATTATAGAATGCTGGATGTTTTTGTGTCCTCCTTTAAGTAGTGTTATGTTTTATTTTATTTTTTGTGTGTGTGTGTTATGTTTTATTTTAGCATGCAGCAAAATTTCTTGGAATTAGTTGAATATTTTCAATGACTGCTTTTAAGATATTTTAGAGTGGATCCAGAGTTAGCTTTAGTCTAACCCTAACTTAGCGCCACTCTTAAGGTGATGTTTTTCTGGAACTCTACACAATGCCCCATTTATTTCAACATCTTTCTGCTCTGACTGTTGGAAATGCAAAGCATGTCTAGTTTTAAAAGTTCCAGAAATTTTCTCCTGCCTACTGTTGTTCAATGTTCTTTTTTTTCCCTAGCTTGAATAATTTCTTCTCTCACATGTTTAAATCAGAATTGAGCCCAAAACTTGAGAAGACCTCTGCAGATCACTAGAGCTTTCTCTTTCTCTATGAGCAGACTGTTCCTCTCCAATATTCTGCAGACTGCAGCTCCCTGACTTCCCTCACCTCTAATATATTTCTCATTCATTGATCAAGCTCAGTTTCAATGCTCCTTGTCTGCAATGCAGCCTGGAAACTATCTTTAGACAGCAAGCTGGTCCAGTCATAGAGACTGTTTTCTTTCTCTTCTTTTAAGGATCACATTTCTGTTTTATATTTCCCCCAGTGTCTAAGCTGACATGGTCTCCTTCAGTGTCTGACACCGAGGACGTTGAGCCTCTGAATGTATGTAGGGATTTAGGGGACTTCCCTGATGGCTGAATATACGTGCAACTCAGGAGTCACTGGAGACTTGGGTTCGATCCCTGGATCAGGAAGATTCCCTTGGAGGAGGAAATGGCAACCCACTCCAGCATTCTTACCTGGAGAATTTCAAAGACAGAGGAGCTTCTCAATCTACAGTCCATGGGGTCACAAAGAGTTGGACATGATCGAAATGAATGAGCACACACAGTGTCCAAAAATAACAGTGTAAAAGATATTGAGTGGTGGTGAAGATGTGGAGAAAAAGGAACCCTTGCCCATTTTAGTGTGAATGTAAATTGGTACAGTCATTATGAAAAAAAGTATGAGATTTCTCAAAAAAATAAAAATATTTTCTCTGGCATTTGTGACAACATAGGTGAAACTAGAGACATGATACTAAGTGAAATAAAGCAAAACACAGAAAGACAAATACCACATGATCTCATTTTTATGAGGAATCTAAAAATATTGAACACAAAGAAACAGAGAATAGAGAGAATAAAATGATAGTAACCAAGTTCTGGGAGATGGGGTGGGTGGGATGGAAATGGGGAGATGTTGATCAAAGGGTACAAACTTTAAGTTGCAAGATGGAGGTCTAATGGTGATGATAGTTAATAATAATGTATTATACACTTGAAATTAGCTCAGAAGGTAGAACTCAAGTATTCTCACCACACATACACATACATACACACACACACACACACACACACACATGCATGCATTCCACAAAAGGGTAACTACATGAGGTGATGGATAGTGAATTAGATTGATTGTGGTAACTATTCCAGAGTTTATATGAACATCAAATCATCACAAAAATATACAATTTTTATTTGTCAAGCATACTTTAGTAAAGCTAGGAATAAATTAAGAAAAAGTAAGTACTTAAAAATGTCGTTGCTTCGTGTATTTTGTCCAGATCTGTAATTGTTAAGGATGGGGAGTAAAATTTGTCCCTGTTAATGCCTCTTGGCCAGAAGTGCAAGCCCCCAAATTATAAATATTTAAAAAGAAAAATAATCATTACAGATGCTATGATTATTTGCTGGAAAAACTTTAGGAGAAAACAAACAGAAAACGCTTTTAAAGCTAACAAGTGAGGTCATTATAGAGACCAATTATAAAATAAATTTATAAAATTCAATTTTAAATTGTAATTTTAAGAGACTCCATCCCAGTACCTACAAAAATACAGAATCACTACGTGTAAAGTTAAGAATTATGGAGCAAAAAGTATGAAGAAAAATATGAAATTTTCCTGAAGACTATTAAGTTAGGGAATATCATGTTTCCAGCTGACAAAATCAATAGTATAAAATAAATTTTCTCTCCAAACAGCTCTACAAATTTTATTTAGGACTCAAAATAACAAAGACAAACAATTACCTTGGGTGACACTACAATGCCACATGGTAATGTTTTATATTCTTTCTGAAAAAATCTTTCAGAAAATAGAAATAAAATAATATTGCTTTACATGATAAACATATATCTCAAAACAACCACTATATGGTAGTAATGACAAACAATAAAAGTATGGCCATTAGTATCAGGGAAAGAAACTGGGATTCTGACTATTGCCATTATTTATCATTGTTCTTTTAGCTCTAACCAATGTTATTAGATTAAGAGCTGGGAAAGATCCTATAGGTTTAAATGAGAATTTAGACACTGGAAAGGAAAAGATAAATAACACAATTTACTGATGATATAAGAAAATTACTTCTTTAAAAAGGATAATCAACTAAAACATTGAACAGAGTATAAGCTAATGTATAAAAGTAACAAATCAATTGCAAAAGAAAATATAATTATTTTAATTCAACAAGAAGGAAAAGTGAATTATATATATTATATTTACAGATGTACAGTTCTAACATAAATAAGGACACATATAGTTCTAATATAAGAACTATAAATAAGGCCAAGGTGATAATCATCACAAAAATCAAGTTACTGATCATCATTGAGGAGGAAGTGTCATGATAGGAAAGGGGCACATAATGGGTTTCTGGAACACTGAGAAATTTATGTCTTGATCTCAGTGGTGACTAAAAGAGAGAACACTTTATAAATAGTAGCTATGATTTCTGTAACTTTTTTAATGAATGTTTCACTTTTCAATGCAAAATTAAATATACATATATGGGCTTCCCTGATGGCTCAGTGGTAAAGAATTCACTTGTCATTGCAGGAGATGCAGGAGACATGGGTTCAATCCTTGGGTCAGGAAGATCCCCTGGAAAAGGAAATGGCAACCCACTCCAGTATTCTTGCCTGGGAAATTCCATGGACAGAGGAGCCCCATGGGCTACAGTCCATGAAGTCCCAAAGAGTCAGATACAACTGAGCAACTGAGCATGCATGCATATGTATGTATATCTGTATGTATATATACAGAAAAGAAAACCTCATTTATAATAACAACATACACAAAAATTGTAAGAATAAACAACAGGAAATGTGCAAAATATCTTGTAAATGATGTAAACATATCATGAGAATTATGAAAGAAGCCTTGAATAAAATTCTTTTTTACATGAGGAAGCTCAATATAATGGAGCTAAAGATTTTCACTAAGTTTATAAATTTCATATACAGTCTCTGAAAATCTTAATGGATTTATTGGAATAAGGCAAAAGTATTCCAATATGTATATGGTAGAGTAAATATTGTAGAGACACACTCTATCTGCTATTAATATTTATTTTTAAACAGTACTGAGAGAACATATATATACATATATATAGAATATATATTATATACATATAGTACAAGAAAAATATTTCAAATTGATAGAGGAATTACAAAGGTTGTAATGGATTTGAGAAAATGCAAGAAAAATAAAAACTCGAAATGAGTTAATGACTGACCTCCAGTTTAAAAGAAAACACTATAAGAAAAATTTTAAAACAGCTCAATAATTTTAGGGTAAATAAAAATCCTATAACAGAAAGGACATCAAGAAAGATTTGTAGATTTTTCTCTATATATATTTTAAAATTTAGCTCAGTAAAATCACCATAGTCAAAATTAAAAGTCAAGTAGCATCATGTAGCAGACAAATGTTAATATCCTCTAACATTTAAAGAATTCTTCATTAAAGGAAAGATGAAAAGACTACTAAAAAATGGACAGAGTACATCAGAGGGCAACCTACAATTGAAGAAATAATAGTCAATAAATATTAAAGGATAATCAATCTCACTGAATCTAAAAGGCATGATTTATAACACCTTTCATTTATTTTGTTGGTAGAGATTTAAAATATGATTATATCTAGTGTTGCCTAGAGTATAGAGAAATGGGTATTTGTATATACTGCTAACAAAGACAGGTATTTGTATTTATAAGAAACAATTTGACTGTATGCAGAATTTTTTGCCAAATAATTCCATTTTAAGAGAATAATATTAAGGAAATAATTGACAAGTGACCAAGACTCTATATAAAGGTGCTTATCACAGCATCATTGTATAATAGCAAGAAGATAAGAAATAGTCAACATTTGGGAAATTGTTGACTATAAATATTCAACAATAGGGAAATTGTGAAATACACACAATAGAATATCATTTTCTCATTAAACATTCTTAGTGAAATATACTGTTGGTGAAAAATAGCATGCAGTGTATAGTCCAATTTATTTTTTAAAATCATATGTATTTATGCATTATAAATTTTCAGAAGGCTAAGCACCAAGATTTTAACATAGTTATCTCTATATGGCAGCATTTTTAGTGATATTTTCTTCTTTATAATTTTTCATTTAATATAAAAATTATTAGAAAATACAAATATAAAAAAAATACTTTTCACCTACTATGCTGACAAAAGGTTTTTAAAATGTGAATTCAGTGTTGGTGGGAGAATGCATAGATATGCTGTGGCAAATGCTACTTGTGGAATTATAGATTGATAATTTTCAGAAAAGCAATTTCCACATGTATTGAAAACAGTATTGAAACTTATAGCAAAAAGTTGTATTGATAGGTTGGTTAAATAATATAATAGTCATACAGTGAAATTCTATGGAGCCGTTAAAAATCATGCTGCGTATTTACCCTGAAACATGGTAGAATATCCATGGCACATGTGAGAAAGTGAAGTGTTAGTCATTCAGTTGTGTCCGACCCTTTGAGACCTCATAGACTGTAGTCTACCAGGATCCTCTGTCCATGGAATTTTCCAGGCAAGAATACTGGAGTGGGTTGCCATCCCCTTCTCCAGGGGATCGTCCCAACCCAGGGATCGAGCCCGAGTCTCCCGCATTGCAGGCAGATTCTTTACTGTCTGAGCCACCAAAGAAGTCCCACATGTGAGAAAGTCATGCATAAAAGAACACATTTATGGAATTTATTATTAAATATCTATCAGTATCAAGACTATTTTAATCATTATCTCTAGGTTGTGGATACAGATGGCTTTAGTTTTAATTTTTCATGTTCATACTGTGAAAATGAAATATATATGATAAAAAATTAACTAAATGTGAAGATCTTATTGTCTCCAATATCAACTCTGTTCTACTAACAGCAGAAGTCTTGAGTTCAGAATGACATCCAACTCACAAGATAGAACTTATTTCACTTGCTTTGTTTAGTCAGTGTTAAGAAAGAGAACAGAAAAGGAAGAAAGTATGGCATGCAAAGTAGAGCAAGCAAAGAGGTCTGGTGACTTCCAGGCAGAGTTTTTATGTCTTGGTCATTCAGCACTCAAGTTGTCTGTGTTCACAATAGACAAGGTTCATTGTATGTGGATAATAAGTCAGAGAGCACGTGGGCTCTGGAGTCTCTTTGGATTTTATACCTACTTAGCTATGTCGCTCCCTCAAAGGTGCAGAACTTGCACCCACTCTCTAGCGTGGCTCCAGCTTATCCGTCCTGGGCATGCATGTGTGCTAAGTTACTTTAGTCGTGTCCGACTCTTTACGACCATACGGACTGTAGCCCACCAGGCTCCTCTGTCCACGGGATTCTCTAGGCAATAATATTGGAGTTGGTTGCTATGCCCTTGTCCAAGGGATATTCCCAACCCAGGGATTGAACCCCGCATCTCTTATGTCTCCTAGCATTGACAAGTGTGTTCTTTACCATTAGCACCACCTGGGAAGCCCTCAGTACTGGGTACTTGGTGCTAAATATTCATCTGGACCAAATGTACAGGTATTTCTTCTGATACCCCACCCTCAATTAAATGCTCCTTCATCTTAGATCCAACGAAGATAAGCACCTAACAACTACTTGAGTTAACGTTTTAAGGGAGGTTCAAGCCTTCCTGTGTCCCTGAAGTTAGGGAAAGAGCCACAGCACCAACGGTCTGCCCTTCCCTTCTGATACATCATCAAATCATTTGAAAAATCAGATTTCACTCTTTCCCACACACTGCCCATGTCATGCATTTCAATATGTGCTTAGATTTTGCAGCTAGCCTCATGTGGCCAGAATATTTTCATATTGCTCTCTCTCCCAAGAAGACTTTTCCATCCTATAATTAGCATGAACATCTGTCTTAAATCTAACCTCCTCTAAACCCATCTCACCAAAAAGATCACTTCTTACTCCATGTTCCCATCCTTCCATGTTTACACTTTATGTTAGAGGTTAATTCACATTTCCATGCCAGCATCATCACACACTCGGGCAAACAGCTCTACCAATGTTTATTTTATAAATAAAGAAAGACAGTAGCAAAAATAATTCCATAAATGCAAGAAATAATCACTATAAATAGTGATTTCACAAGGATGTTGAAGGTTTTTTATGTTATTTCATGAACATAAACACACATAAGTGTTCTTAACACTCCTCTTCCCTCTGTCTTAATTATGAGTTCTCAAAAAAATGCAGTAACTGTGAAAGATACACTAGCTTTTAGTTCTTCAGCTTCACTTAAGCTAAGGGACATAATAAAAAATGTAAAACAAAACAAAAACACAGTTGGCTTCTAGTCTTAGGCTGTGGTTTTACAATCATTATTTGGCCAATATTTCTACTTTGATAGGAGTGAGGATTGCAAGATTAGGTCCATAGAGAGAATATATTTAGCTGAGGTCTGGAGAATCACTTAATGAAGCAGACAGTGGAGGAATCAGGAAGATTTTGTGTTGTTATTTGGTTGGCTTTTTTTTTTTTTTTGCCTTTGGCAAACATTCTTGTAATAATAATAGTAATGCCATGTCTCCAAAAGAAATTCATGATTATGGTTCACATTAGTTTGTATTAGCATCTGTAGATGACAGGTCCCTGCCTGCCAGTGCTCATACACTCATAAGCACAGTAGCAGCTGAGAGAAATCTTCTCAATATTTGTTACTTAGTGATACTGCCTCTGGCAGGGTAGAAGCAAGTCTCTCTCAGGGGAAATTGCTGATGTTACTATTTTAATTTGCAAACCACATTTCTCTGGATGATGATGAGATTGCAAATAACCTCAGCAAAACAGACCCTAGTTTAACAAGCTGAAAAAATACAAACAAGAAAAGCAAGTGAAAATATTTTTAGCTTTTCTCTCTAATGACATAATTGAACATCAACTCTCCCAAAAGCATTTTGCAAGGGTAATAGCATAGACACAGGCACTGATTTAAAATAGCATCTAAGGGTGAGTCCTAATCCATCCACTCTATTGTTTAACCTCTTGCCACCCAAGACTGAAAGGTAAGTACAAAGGTGGATGATATTTAAGCATGATGAAGAAATATACATTTTAAAGAATAATCCAGTTCTAATAACAGTTTCATATGACACAGCTTATTTATGATGTCTATTGACTGGAAGATGTAAGAGTGTTGAAACGTTTTACTTTTAGAATAAGAAGCAGTTTATGCATGAATTTTTATGTGTATTTTACATGCATATTATGTATCTGTATTATATCCACAAAATGCATATTCTACCAAAACCAATTAAACCATAATATGAAATAGTCACATTTATGGGAATGAAAAGCATATCAAAAGATTGTTAAGTAAAAAAAAAAAGACTGTTAAGTCCATCTGTCTAGACTTTAGATTGAACAATCTCTGAGATAATATAACTAGAAAATGTGCCTAACTCAAATAAGAAACAATACAATATGAAGTAATAGTTACAGAAACAAAATACTCCCCATTAAAGCTTTGAGTTATGCAAATTGTCATAATACACCTACAGTAAGTCCCCTACGTATGAACCTTCAAGTTAGGAGCCTGAAGAAGATGCACATATGCATTTACAAGTCCAGTCACATGTTGGTTCACATGTCTGAGGTACACTGGTATGTGCATGCATTCTCCAAAAGTGGTTGTGCTTTTGTGTACTTTACTGTATAGTCCTATACAGGATACAGTAGTGAAGTATCTTTATTTCAGGGCTTCCTGGGTAGCTCAGCTGGTAAAGAATCCTCCTGCAATGCAGGATACCCTGGTTTTATTCCTGGGTCAGAAAGATCCACTGGAGAAGGGATAGGCTACCCACTCCGGTATTCTTGGGCTTTCCTGGTGGCTCAGTTGATAATAATTCACCTGCAGTGTGGGAGACCTGGGTTGAGAAGATCCTCTGGAGGAGGGCATGACAACCCACTCCAGTATTCTTCCCTGGAGAATCCCATGCAGAGAGGAGCCTGGCAGGCTACAGTCTATAGGGCCGCAAAGAGTCAGACATAACTGAAGTGACTTAGCATGCATGCAGCCCCCATTCGTGGACAACTTCCATCCCAGTGACAAAGCAGCGCGTCTGCCACTGAAAACTACTTTCCAACCTACAGGCCAGGGAGTTAAAGTGATCTTTAAGAAATATTATTTACATCACACTTTTTGTTAGACAATAAAGGTGAGTGATGAATCAGAAAGAATCTTGTGACAATTTTGGAAGGACTATAACACGTACAAGGCCATAAAAAATGTCGCTTTGCTTGGCATGAAGTTACAGCCATCACCATGAAAGAGGTTTGGAAGAAATTTGACCGCAGTTTGTTCACAATTTTCATGGATTTGAGAAGATGGACGAGGAGTCCAAAGAGGCCTTCAGCAACTTAGTGGCTCTCAGCTAGAAGCTGGAGCTAAATCTACAAGAGGACAACTTCAGTGAACTCCTTGATGAGCACATAAGGAGCTTACTAATGAAGACCTGATGGAATTGGAGGCCCAGAGAAACAAGGGAAAAAGACAAGAGGAAGAAGAACTAACTGAAGAACCCAAGAGATTTCTTGATGCAGGTCATGGCAAGTGGATTTTCTTTATTTGAGGAGGCACTGTTAGATTTTGAGGCAGGGGACCCAAACATAGAATGGTACACAAAACTTGCAGCAGCCTTTAAGAATGCAATCTGGTGCTACTGTGTAATCTATGACGAGAAAAAAAAAAAAAAGATCTTCTATCTAGACATCACTGGATCATTGTTTTCAAGAGGGTAGATAGAATAGACTTCAGCAAGGAAGGAACCAGAAAATGTGCCATCACATCAGTCATGGCTGAAATTGCAGCTTGTCCTCCGCTTCCTATTGCTGACAATCCTTCCACTCTACCATCTCTCACCTCCTCTTTCTCCTCCAGTCAGTAGCTCTTCTCACCTATTTACTCAGTGCCAGCCCCTCCATGTCAGCTGTTGCACAGCACTACTGCACTTTTCATGGTTCTGCACTATAAGTTAAAAATGTTTGGTTTTTGTTTTCTATATATTATTTGTGTGAAAAGTATTATAAACCTTTTTATAGTACAGTACTACATAGCTGATTGTTATGTATAGCTGTGTTATAGCTATGTTAGTTGTGTATGTAGGCTAATTTTGTTGGACTTACAAACAAATTGAACTTACGAACATGCTCTTGGAACAGAACTCATTCACATGTAGGAGACTTGCCTGTATAATTTTATTATTGTAAATGCATACATACAAACACGTGGAATCGAATCTGCAATTTTATATTTCAGAAGTCACTCATCATAATTCATTTTCGGTGAATTTAAGAAGATTCAGGCATGAAATAACTGCTTAATACAACTTGGCATTTACTTATGATCATCATAGAAGCAAAACAATTAGAGACACCATTTCTCTATATTCACACCTCAACAGCCTGTGGTGAAGTTTGAGAGCCTGCTGTCTATCTGGGAATATGCATTTGATCAATTTTGTCTTGGTAAAGCAGATTGTTTCCCTACTGAGAATAAACATTTACTACAGATACCTGTGTAGAATTTACTTGACTTATCTTAATCAGAAGTGCCCTGTCCATTATGGTTGGTTCTTCTTGGCTCTGTTCTGGGAAGAAACATTTCTCAGGTAGGAACGTCTGCCTTTTCTCAGATTACCTTCCTGGTCTGGGCATATGTTCAGGTGAAAATTGCTTAGTTTCTTTTAGTCTCCTATAGTTATCCAACTCTTCAAATGCAAAACTCTCCTGTCCTTTTCCCAGCCATCTATACCTACCATTCACTTCTTTCCAACTTTTAAATTGGGTCCTCCTGGTATATCCAAAAATTTTCATTTATTTGATCAAATGACATGGATTTTCTCATTTTCTTTAGCTGAGTTTTTACTGTGGACTTGGAAGAGAAAGGAGGAAAGATGGCTGGTGTGTCTATGCATGTGTGTGCATGTTGGTGGCTATGAAAATGACTCAGTGCAAAATTATGAAAGCTGTCAATCTTTCTTGCCTGAAATGTCTTACCCCATTCAGGCATTTTCTGGGAACTAGATTCCTCATTCCCCTTGGCTATTTGGTCTTACCACAAGGTCCCCATATCTAGGATAGCCTTCTTCAGATAACAGAGCCACACACTTTCATAGAAATTCTATTGTATTTTTTTGTTTAGAAATTTTACTAACTGAAGCAGAATAGCAAGGAGATATTTGTACGAAGGAATTTCCTTCCTCAAATGTGAAAATCTATTTGCATGTGCTTGACTCTGAATGTGGTCTGGGAACAAAGAGGTGATCCAGGGTTTGAATGAACAGAAAGCCTAATCTTCCACTCTCTATTTTCTCTTGTATACCAACAAGCTCATCAGTTAAATTAAATCTAACTAAAACTTTTACTGAGCATATAGTTCAGTCCCCAAAGAGCTCAGTGTGAAAGGACTGGTAAAGACTAGAAAGCGCTAGTATGAGTTACCCAGCAGGTCTACAGAGACCTGTCCTGTGTGCAAGGAGTAGAAAGAAACTTCAGTCCATTTCCAGATTGGGTATTCAGGAGGAAAAGCAGCCAGTTCTTTTCTTAACCTCCCAAAATTGTGAGTACTTCCAACACACAGCCTATACAGAAGCATTAAGTTAAAAATTGCTCCCGGATGACACCAAAGTTAATATAATGGAGGAAAGAGAGCACAGGTATGCATATTTACCACCCAAGGAATTTGTAAACCCTTATGAAAGTTTTATGGAGAGTGAGACTCTTGGGAACTTTTATGTAAAAGCTCAGAATATTAAACCTCTACATAGAGAAAAGTGTAGTGTTAAAACTGATTCTTCTCAATGAAAAAATACTTCAAAACGGGACTTCCCTGATGGTCCAGTGGTTAACACTCTATGCTCCCAATGCAGGGGCGCCTAGCCTTGACCCCACAAGCCCCAATGAAAGATTAAGATCCTGCTTGCTGCAACTAAGATCCAGCACAGGCAAATTTCCATGTGTTATGGTAAATTTTAAGAAATACTAAAAAAAAAAAAAAAAAAGCAAACAGGTCTTTGGAGTCCAAGTAGTTTGAATCTCATGTTCACTACTTCTGGTTGTTTGACCTTAGATAAGGTAGCATTAGTCATTCAGTCTTGTCTGATTCATTGCAAACCCATGGACTGTAGCCCACCAGGCTCCTCAGTCCATGGGATTCTCCAGGAAAGAATACTGGAGTGGGTTGCCATTTCCTTCTCCAGGGAGGAAACCTGGGTCTCCTGCATTGCAAGCAGATTCTTTACCATCTGAGCCATTAGGGAAGCCCTAGCCAAATATATATATTTATATATATTTACTTTACTTATGAGGTACCTATATATATAGATAATTCAAAGATATAAATAGAAGCCTGGATAATATTTAAAAGCACTATCTATTCTTGAAATAATATTGCAAAGTAGAGGCATCTGAAGAACGTATCTAAAGAAGATAGAAGCTGTGGTAGGAAGAGTAAGAAAAACAAACAAACAAACAAACAATAGAAAAGCAACTTACTACCCCTCTACATTTTATAAAGGAAAGGTAGAAGATGAAGAATTCGAGCCATGAATGTTGGAGTCAACAGAGAAATGTCAGCAGCAAAAGGGAGCTCCAATTGTTTGGGGTGAAACCTGGCTCAGAGAAAGTTCTCATAGATGTGCCAGAATTTGTTGCCCTGTCTCCATCTCCCCGAGAGTTAACCTCAAGTCTGGTTTTCCATCCATTGTCAGTCAGGATCCAATCCAAAGAGGGAACCACTCAAGCTACTTTAATCAGGGCCAGCTCCATGGACAAGTAACCAATGAACCCATACAGAGCCCCCACTCAAAAGGGTCACACACATTGGAGTTCAGTGCTCTGTTGTCACTATATTGAAGTGCTTAATAACTTTATAATTGAATTTGTGTTTTGTAAATGACATCCAGTGGATAACAGAGCAAGTTCCAAGGGCTCAGAGTATCAGCTCATACATGGTCCCACATCCTGCCACCTCCCTAGCCTGACTCCCCCTCCCCTACTCTGCTGCCCCAGACCATGTCTGGCCCTCCTCTCCCTACCACTGCCTGGTGACTGCTCCCACTTTTCACCCCCAGCCCAGGCCTGGCATAGGAGCCAAAATTTCAGGGTTGGACACACGTATCCCACAAACTTAGGAAGCCAGGTATGGTGGCAGGCATCCCCTCCCTAGGCTGGCCACCCCTGTCTGGATGGAGTGAGCCTCTAACCCACCGTCATCTGGGTACTGAGTGTGTTCCCAATACTGAAGTTTAAAATTCCTTGAAGCTGCCCATCTTCCAGGGTGTGACACATCAGTTCATAGGCTCACAAGCAGGGATGTTCAAGAGCCGTCATGCCCAGTCTTCCGTGTAGCAGGGCAGGTCCAGAGTTTCTGCATTCACCCTGTGAGCATCCCCATGTCTGAAAGCTCTCCCTAAGCTGGCTCTCTACCTGGAAATATCTTTTCCTCCACCAGTCTTCCTGAGTATTACTTGCATTGGTTCCTTCTGGCCAGCTCAAAACACTCTCCAGGAATGAGCCACAAACACAAATTGGACAATGTTGGGGATTCCACATTTTAATAAATGGCCTAATATTTATAGTTGAAATTGGCATTTTACACTATAAAGATACATGGTAAAATTCATATTAATATTTTAAAATTTGAATTGTATTTTTACCTAGAATGACAATAGGAAAAACAAAACAAAACAGCATGACAAGTTGAGAGAGCCCAAAGAAGAAAGAAAAAATTTCTTATATATACTTGTAATGGCACTTTTCCTCTGCCTTTAAAAAAAATACTTATTGGAATATAGTTGCTTGACAATGTCAGTTTCTGCTGTAGAGAAAAGTGAGCCAGCTCTGTATCCCCTCTTTTTGGATTTCCTTCCAATGTAGGGCACCACAGAGTATTGAGTAGCGAGAGTACCCTCTGCCATACAGTAAGTTCTCATTAGGTATCTATTTTATACATAGTAGTGTACATATCGGAGAAGGCAATGGCACCCCACTCCAGTACTCTTGCCTGGAAAATCCCTTGGACGGAGGAGTCTAGTAAGCTGCAGTCCATGGGGTCGCTAAGAGTCGGACGCGACTGAGCGACTTCACTTTCACTTTTCACTTTCATGCATTGGAGAAGGAAATGGCAACCCACTCCAGTGTTCTTGCCTGGAGAATCCCAGGGACGGGGGCGCCTGGTGGGCTGCCGTCTATGGGGTCGCACAGAGTCGGACACAACTGAAGTGACTTAGCAGCAGTACCAGTGTACATATATCAAATCCATTCCTCAATACATTTCACCCCTTTCCCCCCTTGGTACATTTGTTTTCTACACATATGGCTCTATATCTGCTTTACAAATAGGTTTATGTCTATTGTTTTTCTAGATTCCTCATATAAGTGATATTATATATTTGTTTCTCTATTTCTGACTTACTTCACTGGTTGAGAGTCTCCAGGTCTATCCATGTCTCTGCAGATGGTACAATTCTGTTCCTTTTCATGGCTGGGTAATATCCATTTTGTACAAGTGCCACATCTTCTTTATCCATTCCTCTGTTGATGGACATTTAGATTGCTTCCATGGCCTACCTATTGTAAATAGCCAGCTAGTGCTGGTGACCCTAAGGGCATGGTTTCATGAGTGTTAGGAAAACTGAATAGGGAATCAGCAGCTGCAGCGGAGTGAGCAGCAGCTGCTGAGGGAAGCAGCATTGCTTATAGTGATGCTGACAAGAACAGGGAGTAACAGAAATGAGCAAGCCTAGTCTTCTTCCTGGAGTTTTCCAGCCTCCGTTTAGCACCCCCAATTGGGAAGTGTTTAAGGGCAACCACTGGGAAAGCAGAAATGTAATTTGCAGCAAGGAAGTGTGACTAAGCATCACGAAGCAGAGACTGGAAGGGTGAGATGATGCTATCACACCAGCTCGGCATCTTCCACAGATTATAACTTCTGGAACTTCTTTGATAAAACTGTGTTTCATGGTACCATCGCATCCTCACATCTGCACTTCTTCTTAGACTATCCTTGTTTCCACTTGTACCTTAGGGGGCACCAACCTTGCTCAACTTTTTTTTTTTTTAATATTCTTCTTCTTTTAAAAACCTATTTGTTTTAGGCCACACCATGCGGGATTATTTCTCCAACCAGGGATCAAATCCATGTCCTCTGAACTGGAAAGGTGGAGTCTTAACCATTGATTGGAATGCCAGGAGAGTTACCCTTCCTCAGTTTTAAGATGTATCTCTCTTCAGTCCCCAGGATGACAAGGTGTGATAAATAAAGGAAATGAAACAGAAACAAAAGAAAAACTCGCGAATGAAAATCTTAGATGTGAAAGGGGAAAGCAATGATAGTATGAAGGAGTTTAGCTTATAATTACCAAACTTATTTTTTCATCTCTGTTTTTCTTCCTAAATAACCCACTCTTGATTCCATACCCATAAATACAGTTTCTTATAATTTGTAATACTGTAATTGCAGTTTCCAGCTTGAATATGGTCATTGCTAAAATCCACAAAGCAAATCAAGAAGTTCCTTGGAAAACTTCTTAAGTAATTGAAAAT
Source organism: Bubalus kerabau (assembly GCF_029407905.1). Lineage (NCBI taxonomy): Eukaryota > Metazoa > Chordata > Mammalia > Artiodactyla > Bovidae > Bubalus > Bubalus kerabau. The sequence continues at coordinate 61,848,627 of NC_073637.1, forward strand.
TCTTAAGTAATTGAAGAGAAACTGGGCCCATATAGTATTGATAAACTCTATTTCCTACACTTGTGGAACTTGCAATATAGCAGGAAATTTATAAATAAAAATAGAAAGGGATTTTAGTTAGTAGAGACTTGACACCGTAAAGGAGGCCAGAACAATATTTTAAATTGTCTTTCATCTTGCTGATTCAAAACTTATCACTTGAAACAAGAAAAGCATGAGGAGGTTATGTACCTGAACCAAGAAATGCCTCAGTTCATCTCAATTTGTCCCTAAAGGCCAATTAATTCCAAGTTTCCTGCAACTGGCATTTTAACTTCAAAAATGTACCTCAACAGCACCTGCTTAATAAAACCCTGTGAGATGATACTCAGGTTTATTCTGCTCCTTGGTGTCAGTTCTTCTCTGAAGTCCATAGCACTTCCTATCTTCAAAGTTGGCTATGCACACAGTCACATTACCCTTCTTTTCCAAAATGTGTCACGGCACATGCTGCATCTCAAATGGTTAAATTAAACTCTGTTTCCTGTGTCAGACTGGAGAAGATAAGACAATGCTCAGTGGGGGAAAAAGAAAAACTACCCGCCTGAACCACACGTCAGCTTCTATTGGTGTTTGTGGGGGCTGCACAAACACAGGAGATGAATCCAAGCTGTGCCATTTCCTGAGAAATTAGCTTCATTATCATTCAGACATTCTACCAAGGGTCAAATACAACAATCAATTTTTCAGTGTATTTTTTCATAAAAGAATTTCTCCAAAATAACATTTTATTATATCTGATTATTATTTCCAAAGATCTTATATAAATTAAAATCTAGGGTTGTAAGTGAGATATCAATTAACATAAGAATCAGTTTAATGGTAATTTAAATAGCTAACTGTTACAATTTTTGCATAATGAAGTGGCCTCTGGGCTTAAAGTCCTAATCATGTCTAATTAATTTAAAGGATGTTACTTTTTATTATCATTGAAATTTCTGACAGGTGATAAAACATTTAGGGTTGCCATCACAAACTTTTCACATCAGCTCTACCATAGGTTGGCAAGTTATAGATCATCATTTGAAAATGACTATTTAGAGAAAAAAAAACCTTGGTTACATTTGTAAAGTTATAACACGGAACTGCTATTTTACCCATGTAAAAGAAAACGATTCTATTCACTAAATAATAAAAGAGTGGACTTTTAATTTTCATAATCTTAATAGTTATAATCAACCTTCATGAGGAAGAGTCCATTTCAATTTTAGAAAATAATCTTCCTAACCTTTTGAGTTTATATAGTACCTATATTGACAAAAACATTGATATATGTTCCATTGTTGATATTTTTTAAAAGTCTTGAACTTTTGAGGCTCAGACAGCAAATAAATCTAAGTGCAAGGAGATTAGCTAAAGGATTTCCTTACAACAGAATGCTAAAATTATCTACCATTAAAATATATTCACTGTGAAGTAAGCCAGGCAGAGAAGGAGAAATATCATAGGTCATATCTTATATGCAGAATCTAAAAAGAAATGATTTGAATGGACTTAACTACAAAACAGAAACAGATTAATAGACTTAGAGAATGAACTTACAGTTGCCAGGGAGGAGGAAAGGAATAGTTAGGGTGTTTGGGATGGCCATGTGCACACTGTTATATTTAAAATGGATAACCAACAAGGACCTACTGAATCTCACAGGGAACTCTGTTCAATGTTGTGTAGCATCCCAGATGGGAGGGGAATTGTGGAGAATGGATACATGTGTATGTATGGCTGAGTCCTTTTGCTGTCCCCTTGAAATTATCACAGCATTGTTAATTTTCTATACTCCAGTATAAAATAAAAAGTGTAAACAAAAAGAAAGGAAAAAATATATATACTCAGCAAGGTAAAATAATGTGAAGGAAATTATTTTTCAGAGACTATAGCTTCCGTGGTCATAGAAAAACCAAACCCAAGACACAGAGCTCATAGATAAGTCTAAAGCAGACATAGGTAACATATAATTCAAGTAAAGAGAGAAAGTGGAAGACTCCAGCCAGCATAACCCCAAGATCTGTTCTACTGGGCTGTTCTTTTAAGGCAAAATAAAAGAATTATTTTAGAAATCCTCAAGAAAGATTCATGTAAGATAAGTACAATCAAAACAGAGTCAACAGTGAGTAGCTATAATCCGAAGGCTAGTTTGCTGGGCAGGACTTGTCAGGATGAGGATAAAGGTGGAGGAAAGGAGCTGAAGAAAGCTCTGCAGAGAGGCACCGTGACAAAGAGACTCGAACATGAGCCTGGGCTCTGGCTATCGAACTTTGTCGGGTGATTCTACCTGTCTGTGCCCCATTTTTCCTCTTGGAAGAGATAACTGATGATCACACCTACTCAGGTAGAATTAAACACGTTAAATGTTTAAAGCACTTTAGAATAGTGTCAGGTACATAGTAAGTGCTTCATACATACTTACTCTAATTGTATATCTTAGGTTAATCCTTGCACTCTAGCCCAAGAACTTCTGGAGCTCCCAACTTGAAACCTGTAGTAAAAATACGCTCTAAAACAAGAGACAAAATTTTTTTGACATCGGGGTCAAATGTGATCTGTCTAGGTTCAGGCAAAGTCTATTTTGATATCAGAAAGATAATAGAAATTTATGGTGATCACAAAGCAAAAACCCTTCACTGAAAGTGACAAGGCTGCTGAGGCCTCACTTATTATTATGGTAAACTTTAAGAGATACTAAAAAAACACAGGTCTTTGGAGTCAAAGTAGTTTGACTCCTATGTTCACCACTTCTGGTTGTTTGACCCTAGATAAGGCTGTTATCTTTCCTTTTTTTTTTTTTTTTTTTTTTTGTTCCAAGGCTGTTACCTTTCTGATGTTCCATTTCATCATCTGTAAAACAGGGACAACAATTCCTAATTCATATAGCTCTTGTGAGTAATTCTCGACACAACATCCCAGGTGGCCATGACAATTCAACTGTGTTTGTCAAGCTAAGCAACTTCCTTACCAGCCCATGACCAGAACAGAGGAGACTGAAGTGAGGACTCAAAGTAGTCAGTGGGGGTAAGACCAAAACCACGTGGCTGTGAACCATTCTATGGCCCCTTCTCTCTGGTTTTATCTGCATTCCTGTGACCTCCAGAACACTTACAGGCTTGCGGGATTGGTCAGTGGACCACATGACTGCTCAGCAAAGGTGAAAGTAGGTACAAGAATCAGGCCCAGGCTCATGATACAGGCTGACCAAGGCTCCAGAGAAGGAAGTACTCCTTCTTTCGAACTCATCCAGAAATGCTAATTGACTCTCAGTGGTGGTGCCAACCCTGCATTAGTTCAGGAAATCAATGTTTCCCATGTAGACTATGGCAATAATATCCTAAACCTAAATCTTGGGATGGAACCCAAGCATGAATGTTTTTCTTTAAAGCTTTCCAGATGACTGTTGTGTGCAGACAAGTTTGAGAACCAGTGTTCTAAATATTTCTTTGACTCTAAATTTAGTATCCCTGTGGCCCATTCTTATAATTATCCAAAAATAATGAAACTCATCTGCAAAATATTCTTTCAAAATCTTCCCATTGCCTACTGCAGCATTCTCAAAGTATAGACTGCAGAACAAAAGAATAACTTAGGTTGCTTGTTAAAATCCAGACTGCAGTCCCTCTCCTACTGCAGAGTAGAGGATGAGGGAATAATATACATTTTCAATAGTCATAACAAATGATGTTCATGAATCTTGAATTTGAGAACCACTGATCTCCAGGACAAAGACCAAGTCCTATAGAATGGTGGATAGGCATTTTATATTATGGTCCTTGCCCAGCCTTCCAGATCCTACATTGTTGAATCTTTACTTTGCTCTCTTCCCAACACCCTATGCTCCAACAATTCCAAATTTGCCTCTCTATATGTTGTCCCCTCTACCAAGAATAGTGTTAGGTAAATCATTTAACCACTCTGAGCCTGTTTCCTCATCTGTAAAATGGGGATTATACTATGTATCCTTGGGTCTGTTTGAAGATTAACTGAAATAATATATTTGAAAATGTCTAGCTCTGGGCCTGGTCCAAAGTTAATGCTCAATACTCATTCATTCACTAATTCCAGGACCTATAAATTCAGAGTGTCTGGGCAAAGCTGTGACTAAATAATGCTGAAGAAGTATTGACAGTGGAGATACTGCCTGAACTCAGAAATGACAATCCCACTACACTAGAGTAAGCATATTTACAATATGAAAAAATGGGGGAGAGAAACTGCCATACTCTTAGGATTTCACAGGCCACCCATCAAATGTACTAAAAAATAAAATAATCCCTCAAAAAAATGGGATGCCTGATCTCCTTAGCTCCAAGGCAGCTTATTCAAGAGTGAAGTTTTAAGAACTGAATAAATAACTGCCCATATTAAACACTAGGTTAAATTCAGTCCCTGGCCTAAAGGTCCTTGCAATCTAAAGGAAGCAGCATACAAAGACAGACATTTGCGCAAGGAGGAATTTATAAAGTTATTTTTAAAGTTCTGCTATTTTCTCACACAATCCACTATTTTTTGCTTGATAAATGGAAGGAGAAAAAAAAAAAATGGCAAAGGGAAAATTCCTCCTGGTCCCTATTGATGCCAAATACTTATTTAGTTTTCATCTGACACTTATTAATTTGTAATTATATCTATTGTTTTATATGCACCAAATAAACACCAAGTTTCTCACCACCAATAATGTTGCTGATGCTGCTGTTGATGTGATGGCTGACAGTTTTGAGCATTGACTAGATGATGGGCATTTAACTGATGTTTTAAATATGATATATAATTTATAGAACATCAGTCAGAGATAGAGTTCTCCATTTTTTTCAGATGAGAAAAGGGAAATGAAGATAAGCTATCAGACTTTTCCTAGTTTGCTCTATTACCCCTGCAGATCAAAGATCTAAAGTCATAAGTCCCAAGATTTTAACCACAACAAAATCTGTCACCTCTGGCAATATTGTTTTAATTATCTCCTTAACAGCAAAACAAGTTTAAGAAGAGACAACCACTTATCAACATGAGTAAATTTCTTTCTTAACAAGTGGTGACCCAACATAGATCTGCCCACTAATTTCGTTGGATATAGTAACTACAATTCTAATGTTGGAAAAAAATCCTAAAAGTCTTCCAAAAGCTCATCATATAGTCTGGAAAAAATTCTGTTCCCATTACTCCTTTGGGTGTATTCTAATTTTTTGTTGAGATGTTGGTTAAGAGCTGCTTGAGAACCAGAGTTTGTTGCAACTGATAGCAACTTAGTTTTGCCCCTTAAAAGCTGATTAATAATTATATGTAAAATTTAAAAATTCTGCAGTCCCTTTTATAGCAAGAATATAGAATCTTGTCTTGTTTATCTTTGTTTAAGATACTGTACTGTGAAGTTCAAGGTGACTGTGATATGGTATTTTAAGTAGCTTAAAATTTTCATTAATAGCAGATAAATAAATCTTTATGCAACTAATCATGCCTAATGTGAGAACTTTTATACTGATGCTTAAGACAATTTCTCATGTTACCAAAAAGAAAGAAATTATTTTTTCCCAGAGAAGGAATGTCTAAAATTATATATAATAACAAAGGAACACCTGTGGAACACACATAGAAGAAATAAAATTGGATTTTATTTCTAAAATATTGGTATGATTGTGTCTTGCAAAGATGATGAAAAGCACAAAAAGCATTCTAGGAATAAAGGACAGAATACCTTAGGCTCGTTTTGATGATGCAAGGCATAAAACTAGAAACAGTGGTAGGCATATGGGAACAGGAAGTGAATGAACAGCACTGCTGTATTCAGAGGTTGATGGCTTCCGCTTGGTAGGAATGTTGCTGGGAAAATTCAACCATTAGATCTGTATTTCGACCAGATAATTCATTATATTTGCAAACCAGGCATTTACTCATGTGTCCTACATAAAGGAACAGGCAAAAGCATAAACCTAAAGGAAACACCCAATTTCATAACTCAGACTCATAATGCAGAGAAGGCAATGGCACCCCACTCCAGTACTCTTGCCTGGAAAATCCCATGGATGGAGGAGCTTGGTAGGCTGCAGTCCATGGGGTCGCTAAGAGTCGGACACAACTGAGCAACTTCACTTTCACTTTTCACTTTCATGCATTGGAGAAGGAAATGGCAACCCACTCCAGTGTTCTTGCCTGGAGAATCCCAGGGACGGATGAGCCTGGTGGGCTGCCCTCTATGGGGGTCTCATAGAGTTGGACACGACTAAGCGACTTAGCATCAGCAGACTCATAATGTGGAGAAGGAAATGGCAAGCCACTCTAGTACTCTTGCCTGGAGAATTCCATGGACAGAAGAACCTGGCAGTCTGTAGTCCGTGGGATTGCAAAGAGTCGGACACGACTGACTAACACACACAGACTCAAAATGAAACACAACAAATTAAACTTGCAAATTTCCCAAATTATCATGCTAAAAATTAGCACATAATTTACCCTCAAGGACATGACTTCCATGGTCTCCTTATTATCTATTTCTTTAGACAAAAGAACAGAAATACCAGCAACAGAAAAAATAAAGAATTCCTCAGTTAAGACAAAGTGTAAATGTTAGTCGCTCCATTGCGTTCGACACTTTGGAACCCCATGAACTGTAGCCCATCAGGCTCCTCTGTCCATGGAATTCTCCAGGCAAGAATACTGGAGTGGCTTGCCATTTCCTTCTCCAGGGGATCTTCCCAGCCTAGGGATCAAACTTTAGTCTCCTGCATTGCAGGTGGATTCTTTACCCTCTGAGCCACCAGGGAAGCCCTCAATTAAGACAAGCTTACATTAAAACAAATAAAACACAAAAGAAAAGGGAAAGCTATAATCTCATACTCAGTTCCCCCTATCTGATTATTATAATTTCTTACCTGATTAAAGTCCATATTACATGAATTTAGGCATTTTTTATGTGGTCATACAATACACACCACAAACATGGAAAAAGTCTTTGATTTTTTTTTTGGGTGTGCTGCTTTGTAAAATGTCTACTTCTTTTATCACTTGGAAGATTATAATTACTTAAAGAAGCTACATTCTTATTATGAGGTTAATTACTGAGCATAATAAAGTTTATATCATTTTAGAAAAGTATGGACCTTCAGTCAATGAGCTTTTAACCTAGGCTGATGTTGGAGGAACACACAGGACAGAGTCTAGATGCCACCACCTTCCACCCATGTCAGAATATTCAATTCTGTGTATAGTTTCCACCATGATTTATAATCTGAATTCTATATTTTTGTAGAAGCCCTTTTAAATTACACATTTGTAGTCCATCATTTTTAGTCATTTCCCCACTTGTTCTAGAACTTCCAGGTGTACTCAAAAGTCCCATATATTTTTAACTTTTTAATCGTTCAAATATGAACAGTTATAAATGTTCATAGTTTAGAAACAACATATCCACACATAAACACTATTTTAATTGTTAAAATCAATAAAAATTAAACATATCTGATTATACTTATTCTTATAATATTATCTAACTTTTTATACTCTATATTCTCTTTTGCATAAGAATCATTAAGGATCCATGACCTTTCACAGATTCAACTTGTTCCAATTAACCATAATAATGACATTAACAAGAGATGGCAAGAGTGAATGTCGACATTCTAGGAATCAGCGAACTGAATGGACTGGAATGGGTGAATTTAACTCAGATACCATTACATCTATTACTGCGGGCAGGAATCCCTCAGAAGAAATGGAGTAGCCATCACGGTTAACAAAAGAGTCTGAAATGCAGTACTTGGATGCAATCTCAAAAACAACAGAATGATCTCTGTTCATTTCCAAGGCAAACCATTCAATATCACAGTAATCCAAGTCTATGCCCCAACCAGTAACACTGAAGAAGCTGAAGTTGAACGGTTCTATGAAGACCTACAAGACCTTTTAGAACTAACACCCAAAAAAGATGTCCTTTTCATTATAGGGGACTGGAATGCAAAAGTAGGAAGTCAAGAAACACCTGGAGTAACAGGCAAATTTGGCCTTGGAATACGGAATGAAGCAGGGCAAAGACTAATAGAGTTTTGCCAAGAAAATGCACTGGTCATAGCAAACACCCTCTTCCAACAACACAAGAGAAGACTCTACACATGGACATCACCAGATGGTCAACACCATAATCAGATTGATTACAGTCTTTGCAGCCAAAGATGGAGAAGCTCTATACAGTCAGCAAAAACAAGACCAAGAGCTGACTGTGGCTCAGACCGTGAAATTCTTATTGCCAAATTCAGACTTAAATTGAAGAAAGTAGGGAAAACCACTAGACCATTCAGGTATGACCTAAATCAAATCCCTTATGATTATACAGTGGAAGTGAGAAATAGATTTAAGGGCCTAGATCTGATAGATAGAGTGCCTGATGAGCTATGGAATGAGGTTCGTGACATTGTACAGGAGACAGGGATCAAGATCATTCCCATAGAAATGAAATGCAAAAAAACAAAATGGCTGTCTGGGGAGGCCTTACAAATAGCTGTGAAAAGAAGAGAAGTGAAAAGCAAAGGAGAAAAGGAAAGATATAAGCATCTGAATGCAGACTTCCAAAGAATAGCAAGAAGAGATAAGAAAGCCTTCTTCGGCGATCAATGCAAAGAAATAGAGGAAAACAACAGAATGGGGAAGACTAGAGATCTCCTCAAGAAAATCAGAGATACCAAAGGAACATTTCATGCAAATATGGGCTCGATAAAGGACAGAAATGGTATGAACCTAACAGAAGCAGAAGATATTAAGAGGAGATGGCAAGAATACACAGAAGAACTGTGCAAAAAAGATCTTCATGACCCAGATAATCACGATGGTGTGATCACTGACCTAGAGCCAGACATCCTGGAATGGGAAGTCAAGTGGGCCTTAGAGAGCACCACTACGAACAAAGCTAGTGGAGGTGATGGAATTCCAGTTGAGCTATTCCAAATCCTGAAAGATGATGCTGTGAAAGTGCTGCACTCAATATGCCAGCAAATTTGGAAAACTCAGCAGTGGCCACAAGACTGGAAAAGGTCAGTTTTCATTCCAATCCCAAAGAAAGGCAATGCCAAAGAATGCTCAAACTACCGCACAATTGCACTCATCTAACACGCTAGTAAAGTAATGCTTAAAATTCTCCAAGCCAGGCTTCAGCAATATGTGAACTGTGAACTTCCTGATGTTCAAGCTGGTTTTAGAAAAGGCAGAGGAACAAGAGATCAAATCGCCAACATCCACTGGATCATGGAAAAAGCAAGAGAGTTCCAGAAAAACATCTATTTCTGCTTTATTGACTATGCCAAATCCTTTGACTGTGTGGATCACAATAAACTGTGGAAAATTCTGAAAGAGATGGGAATACCAGACCACCTGATCTGCCTCTTGAGAAATTTGTATGCAGGTCAGGAAGCAACAGTTAGAACTGGACATGGAACAACAGACTGGTTCCAAATAGGAAAAGGAGTTCGTCAAGGCTGTATATTGTCACCCTGCTTATTTAACTTCTATGCAGAGTACATCATGAGAAACGCTGGACTGGAAGAAACACAAACTGGAATCAAGGCTGCCGAGAGAAATATCAATCACCTCAGATATGCAGATGACACCACCCTTATGGCAGAAAGTGAAGAGGAACTCAAAGGCCTCTTGATGAAGGTGAAAGTCGAGAGTGAAAAAGTTGGCTTAAAGCTCAACATTCAGAAAACGAAGATCATGGCATCCGGTCCCATCACTTCATGGGAAATAGATAGGGAAACAGTGGAAACAGTGTCAGACTTTATTTTTCTGGGCTCCAACATCATTGCAGATGGTCACTGCAGCCATGAAATTAAAAGACGCTTACTCCTTGGAAGGAAAGTATGACCAACCTAGATAGCATATTCAAAAACAGAGAGATTACTTTGCCAACAAAGGTTTGTCTAGTCAAGGTTATGGTTTTTCCAGTGGTCATGTATGGATGTGAGAGTTGGACTGTGAAGAAGGCTGAGCACCAAAGAATTGATGCTTTTGAACTGTGGTGTTGGAGAAGACTCTTGAGAGTCCCTTGGACTGCAAGGAGATCCAACCAGTCCATTCTGAAGGAGATCAGCCCTGGGATTTCTTTAGAAGGAATGATACTAAAGCTGAAACTCCAGTACTTTGGCCACCTGATGCGAAGAGTTGACTCATTGGAAAAGACTCTGATGCTGGGAGGGATTGGGGGCAAGAGGAGAAAGGGACGACAGAGGATGAGATGGCTGGATGGCATCACTGACTCGATGGATGTGAGTCTGAGTGAACTCCGGGAGTTGGTGATGGACAGGGAGGCCTGGTGTGCTACGGTTCATGGATTCACAAAGAGTCGGACATGACTGAGCGACTGATCTGATCTGATCTGAATGACATTAATAGTACATTTACTATTTTATATTCAATATTTCCACAATCTGACTAGTAGGAATCCATTTAAGTTAGCAACTTTGTCTTTTCGTTTCTGCCCTGATGCTTAAAGACTATCTTTGTTCTCATCCACCTAGTTCCTTTGTGAGTTCAGTTCAGGTCAGTTCAGTAGCTCAGTCATGTCCAACTCTTTGCAACCCCGTGAATCACAGAATGCCAGGCCTCCCTGTCCATCACCAACTCCCGGAGTTCACTCAGACTCACATCCATGGAGTCAGTGATGCCATCCAGCCATCTCATCCTCTGTTGTCCCCTTCTTCTCCTGCCCCCAATCCCTCCCAGCATCAGAGTCTTTTCCAATGAGTCAACTCTTCTCATCAGGTGGCCAAAGTACTGGAGTTTCAGCTTTAGTATCATTCCTTCCAAAGAAATCCCAGGGCTGATCTCCTTCAGAATGGACTGGTTGGATCTCCTTGCAGTCCAAGGGACTCTCAAGAGTCTTCTCCAACACCACAGTTCAAAAGCATCAATTCTTTGTGAAACCCCACTTAAATGATGATAAAGATATCAAAAGGGCAAAAAGTCCACAACAGAAAAGAATTTGAGAAATGATGAGACACGTTGACAAAATGTTGAACTGGGAAGCAGATACACTCAATCTCTCTTAGAAACTAAGTCTGCATTTGCAGAGGGGTGATGCTTTTGAACTATGGCATTGGAGAAGACTCTTGAGAGTTCCTTGGACTGCAAGGAGATCCAACCAGTCCATTCTGAAGGAGATCAGCCCTGGGATTTCTTTGGAAGGAATGATGCTAAAGCTGAAACTCCAGTACTTTGGCTACCTCATGTAAAGAGTTGACTCACTGGAAAGACTGTGATGCTGGGAGGGATTGGGGGCAGGAGGAAAAGGGGATGACAGAGGATGAGATGGCTGGATGGCATCACTGACTCGACGGACGTGAGTCTGAGTGAACTCCGGGAGTTGGTGATGGACAGGGAGGCCTGGCGTGCTGCAATTCATGGGGTTGCAAAGAGTTGGACACGACTGAGGGACCGAACTGAACTAAACTGAACTGAGAGTACTGTGGAGCCAAAAAATAAGCCAGCTCATTGCTCAGAGCCCTGAGAAATGGAACTTAGAGACACATTGTTTCAAGAAGATGTCTGTTGGACTAACAGGCAGCTTGATTGAAATTTTGCATCTTAAGCATTTAGAGTCCTAGATACCCTCTTCACTGCACTGAGCAGCATTGCTGTCCACTTAGTTGTAGACAACGGACTGAATATTTACTCTCTTAAACAAGAGGGAGCATGGGCACAAATATTAGAACTAAGGGAGCCATCAGGAAAACAGAGGCCAAGTCAATGTTTATATCCTAACGTGTAAGAACACTAGTCTCTTCTTTCTTTGTCCAGGGAGAGATACTTCTAATCCTCAGGCAAGGGATAAAGGGGTTCTTTCCTGAGGAAAAGATCTGCCTAAAAGGAAAAATAACAACTTATAATAACTGCTCCATAACTTTATAATAATCTCACTGCCTAACATCCTCGTATCAGGTTAGTGCCTTTGTGCTTCATACTTTAACATGAACAGACACTGATGGATCACCAGGCTTCTGAGAAAGAGACAAAAACAAACAAATAAGGCAAAAAAGGAAAAGAAAAGTGGAGGGTTCAGAGACAAAATAAGCAGAAGAAAAATTTAAAGGAAATAATTTAATACTGGGTTGGCCAAAATGTTCATTTGGGCTTTTCCATATGGTGCAACTCTAATGAACATTGCAGACAACACAGTAGTTTCAAAGATAAGATATCACATTCCTGAAAAAAAATAGGAAGTCATTAAAAATAAGAAACCCTCAGAAATTCTGAAAGAGGTCTTTGAAATTAAAAGAAAAAGTGATATCAGAAATAAAATGTTAATAGAAGAGTTGAAAGATAAAGTTAGAAAAATCTCTTACAAAGTAGAACAAAAATCCAAAAGAATTAAAAAATAAGAAAGAAAAGATTTCTAAAAGAATATCTGAGTAATGAAAGTTCAGAAAAACAAGTGGGAGAAAGTTATCAAAGAACAGAGGAAAGGATTTCCTAAAACTAAAGACTTTGAGCCATATTTTCATGAAATGTCAAGACACTTGAAATTTTATCAATGAAATTTCAAGGATAAAAGAGACACAGATGTATAGAATAGTCTTATGGACTCTGTGGGAGAGGGAGAGGGTGGGAAGATTTGGGAGAATGGCATTGAAACATGTAAAATATCATGTATGAAACGAGTTGCCAGGTCAGGTTCGATGCACAATACTGGATGCTTGGGGCGGGTGCACTGGGACGACCCAGAGGGATGGAATGGGGAGGGAGGAGGGAGGAGGGTTCAGGATGGGGAACACATGTATACCTGTGGCGGATTCATTTTGATATTTGGCAAAACTAATACAATTATGTAAAGTTTAAAAATAAAATAAAATTAAAATATATATATATATATTAAAAAAAAGAAAAGAAAAATAAAAAAAAGAGAACTTATAAGCTTTTAGTAAGAAAAAAACTTTAAAAAGTTTCTAATGGGAAAAAAAATCATAGAAAAAGTATTAATTAAAATGATATCAGACATTCAATAGCAGTACCTGCGATCAGAAGACAACACAAAAACACTTTAACATTTCTGAGGGAGTGTTTTTATATCCTGGAATTCTCATTCCATCAGATTTCTAATTCGTAAAAATTTTTAGAAAATTGCAGATAATAAAAATCTAAAATATGAACTACTTGCCATAGACATAATTTTGGGGGAAACTATTGGAGGATGTCCTCCACAAAAACAAGAGGGAAAAGGAACGGAGTTATACAAGAAAAAAAATGCACCCATAGCATACTATATGACTTGGCTGTCATATATAAATTATATCATATACATTATTTTGATATGTGTTCTATGTATGATAACACTGAATATTGTGTTAACTGAAAATTTTATGTGACTATCATAAGAAAGGGATGGGGAAAGGGTGAATGGAGCAGAAAAAAGAGAATTAAATCTAAGGTTCTCTAGCAGGAAGTCTAAACTAACACTAAAAAAAAAAAAAAAATCAAGAAATAGTCATGTTAGCATATTATTCAGAAATATGGAGTAAATTCTGAAAGGAAGGATGAAGAAAACCAAAATTGGTGACATCTTGGCTGAAGAATCAGAGTTAAGAGTGTTACTACTTTTTTTTATTAAAGTGAAAGTCACTCAGCCGTGCCTGACTCTTTGAGATCCTATGGACTATACAGTCCATGGCATTCTCCAGGCCAGCATACTGAAGTGGGTCACCTTTTCCTTCTCCAGGGCATCTTCCAGGGATCGATCCCAGGTCTCCCATATTGCAGGCAGATTCTTTACCAGCTGAGACTCCAGAATACTGGAGTGAGTAGCCTATCCCTTCTCTAGCAGATCTTCCTGACCCATTAATTGACCCAGGGTCTCCTGCATTGCAGGCAAATTCTTTACTAACTGAGCTATCAGGAAAGGTTCTGCAGAAAAATTTGCAAATCATTGCCCATTTAAAAAATTATTTTAACAGTGAAAGGATAGAAAAAAGAACATCCTTAACTACAGGAAAGATTTTTACTAAAAGTATGTTCAACATTTTGCTCTATTCTCATTAAAGTTATAGAAACTATGTTAGCTCTTTCCCTTTCCTTAACATTATACTGGAGTTTATATTCAATCATGAAATAAGAAAAAGAAATAACTGACATAGAGTTTGATAAAGAAGTGGTAATCTTCCATCATTTATAAATTATGCCATATCCATGTACACAAATGCAATAGAAACTCAGTAAATATTTAAAATAAATACTGGAGTACATCATTATTCCAAGACAAAACATCAGTATGCTGAGGATTTTTCTGTCTCAGGGCCTTCATATTTGCCATTCCCTTAGCCAGGAAACAGAGAAGGCAATGGCCCCCCACTCCAGTACTCTTGCCTGGAAAATCCCTCAGACAGAGGGGCCTGGTGGGCTGCAGTCCATGGGGTCCCTAAGAGTCGGACACGACTGAGCGACTAAGTCTTCCTCTAAGATATTTGAACAGCTTCCTTCCTCACTATATTCATGTTCTTTCCCCTTGTTGTTATATTATTTTTATTCATAGCATTTATGGATACCCACTAATATAAGACATCTTTCCCCACTGGGTTGAAAGCTTATATATGTGAGAAACTATAAATTTTTTTTAAATGTATAAGGATATTATTATGCATTATTTTAAATAGTATAAACTTGGAAATAGCTTAGTTGTCCATTCAAGGGTTAATAAATAATTAAATCTGATATTAATGCATTAGATTATTATTCAACAATTAGATACTCAATAGAGACATAAAACCCATAAATTGAATTTGCAAACAGAACATCATGGTATCATACAAATGATGAAATTTAAAAATATATATGCAGTCAACCCAATAGAATGTATTCATGGTAAAGGCTAACATTATGGGGTGTATATATATATATACTGTCCTCTTGTAAGGAGGAGGCAGGGGGTCTAAAGAGAAGAGTATGAAGGATTTCAACACTGTCTCTGTTTTGTTTTAGTTTCTAAAGATGTTCTGAATCAAATATGACTAAATGCCAATGGCTATTCATTTTGGGTGGCACTCACACAGGTCTTATATAGTGCCCATTTGTTTGACTTGGGTTTGGTTTGATTTAGAGGATTTCTTTTGGTTTGTTTGATTTTGCTTTCAAAATTAAGTAAAGGAAAAAGCAGAATAACAATGACAGAACCTTATTCTCAAGAACAAGAGTAGAAAAAAAAGGTACACAAGGCAAAGAAGATGGACATTACAGAGGAGAACTGTTATGGCAGATAAAAACCAACAGAGACCTGGAGTAAGATACAAATGTTCAAGAACCATTTTGAGACAATTTCTGCTACAACTCCCTTGTAATTAGCAGAATCTTATCACATTATCTCCATCCAACAACACATGGCAGAATGGGGAGCTCTGGACCTTAGTTTTTAGGAATTGACCTTGAGATTCTAAACAGAGGGCACACTATAAAAAGTAAACTTCAATTGTAAACTGTTTTGTGGTTAAAAGCATGGGCTTCATAGGCCCAAAGCCCACAGCAGGAATCTAAGCTACGCTCCTTCATGGTTGAGTGACTTTGAGATGGCTCTTGCCCTCTCTAGGCCTTTGTTTCATCATGTAATAATAATGTTAGTGTTGGAACTTGTCATCATTCCTTTATTATATGAGTATAATACTATTTTCCACACTATTGCATTGCTGTGAAAGTTAAATTTGATCATGATTATGTAGCACAAGGTCTTGCTCAAAGGTAATAATAGCTCAATATTAGCAGTTATTGTTATTATTTCACTGCATTTAGTGAAACCTTTGTCCCTTCTTTTTTCACTATAGCATATTTGATTTTCATGTAATCTGAGGACATGACATTAAGCAGGCAATGTTATTGGAAATACCTTTTGGCCATTTAAATATAGCATTAATTTGCATATGCTCATCTGTACATGTATGTAAGTAGTGGCTGGGAATGCCTGCCCAGAATTCCTATTCCTAGGAATATCTCTTCATAATCACAAATGTGCAATCAATCCATAAGATTATAGAAGGAGCTGCTCTGTTGGAACAAGGTGGCGCCACCCCTCCATGGCAACAGCTGACTGGACAATCAAAGCAGAACGAGGCAGAGTGTGGAAAAGAGAGGTGACTGAAGGAGAAACTCAGAGAACAGAGAAAGAATCCAAATTAGATTAACTTTAGGTTCCTGGCCTCAACGTATATGTTAGTTTTTGTTGCCATATTATGTTTGAATTCTATGTGAAACCCCAAATTCCTTAATCTAATTCACATTTTCCAAAACTTGCTCAAAACCTCCAGTTGTGTTTCTGTTAGTTATCACTCCAAAAGTTCTCATGGATACAATGTGACTACAATACAGACAAATATAGCTTCTTTCCCACTTACCTAAGACTGGCAAGTAGTAAAGAGATTTTATCCAGTTGTTCTATTTGTTCAGTTCAGTTCATTTCAGTTCAGTCGCTCAGTGGTGTCTGACTCTTTGCGACCCCATGAACCGCAGCACGCCAGCCCTCCCTGTTCATCACCAACTCCTGGAGTCCACCCAAACCCATGTCCATTGAGTCAGTGATGCCATCCAACCATCTTATCTTCTGTCATCCCCTTCTCCTCCTGCCCTCAATCTTTCCCAGCATCAGGGTCTTTTCCAACGAGTCAGCTCTTTGCATGAGGTGGCCAAAGTATTGGAGTTTCAGCTTCAAAATCAGTCCTTCCAATGAACATCCAGGACTGATCTCCTTTAAGATGGACTGTTTGGATCTCCTTGAAGTCAGATTTGTAAAACGATATAATTTATTTGCAAAGCTATATCATGCACACATCTCATCAGTTTAAAAATAATCACCACAAATCTGAAGATGGGGAGCTTTAGAAGATTCAGAAAATACCCAACTGAGTGAGGCATATGGCTGCAGATATTCACCTTACCCATCTCTCTTTATGTAGACATCATAAAAGCACTTACATAAAATAAGACAGATTTCTTCTAGATTGGAAAAAAGGTAACAGAGAAATGACATGACTTGGCCTTAATACAGTTAAATAATACAAGGAGACAGAATGCAAATGAATATATTTTGTGTTTGGAATAGATATGCTTATAATTGCGTTCACTTATTATCATAGAAATGACATGTTTTCAGCTTTAGTTATATGCCACCACAGTTAATAATTGAAACACAAACACACGAAACAGTAATTTAGTGGCAGACTTTGTAATTACAAAAGTATAGTAAGGGTTTGTTTTGTAAACATATGTGAAACTCCTTTGTACATGGTGTAATTAACATGAACATAAAAATATAAGAAAATCTTAAAGAATAAGTTCAGCTGTAGTCTAAAGCAATGGTCAAAATAAAATCATGTAAAGCTTCATGGGGCCAAGGACTTTATAAAAGCTCTTTCTTGGAACATAAATTTGTTAAAGCTCTTAAAAATAGTAGTATGCTTTGAAATATACAAGTAACATTTATTTTAGAAATAAAAGCTGTGATTCTATATTTTAAGCAGTGGTCTCTAGTGAAACTGAAACTCACTCAGTCATGTTAGACTCTTTGTGATCCCATGGACTGTATTCTCTGGGCCAGAATACTGGAGTGGGTAGCCTTTCCCTTTTCCAGGGGATCTTCCCAACTCAAGGATCAAACCCAGGTCTCCCACATTGCAGGTGGATTCTTTACCAGCTGAGCCACAAGGTAAGCCCAAGAACACTGGAGTGGGTAGCCAACCCCTCTCTAGTGGATCTTCCTGACCCAGGAATTGAACCAGGGTCTCCTGCATTGCAGGTGGATTCTTTATCAACTGAGCTCTCAGGGAAGCCCCCTGGCTTCTCTAATAAGTTGGCAATGCAAGATAGTGGCTAAGTCAGACCCTGGTTTTAAATTCTTGATCTGCCTTTAACTATATGATGATGCTTAAGGCCTTCACTGTCTATGAGCCTCAGTTTCCTCATCTATAAAATAAATATAAACATCTTTTAAAAACCAGTTACATTGGTTCCCACAAATATATTAAACACTGAATAAATAATATTTACAGGTCATATATGCCCTTTCTGAATATCTATATTAGTAGGCTAGAGGAAATAGATTGTTTTATATAATTAACTTAGAATTGTAACATATTCTGGTGCCAAATATGGATTAGTTTTTATCCTTGTGAATTCAAGTAGTCAGAGGGCCTAGGTTGTAAAATGTAACTCTACTGGGCTCCATGCTAAGCATCTTACAGATCATCTCACGGAATTTTCAAAACAACTGCACCAAATAACTATTCTTTTCCCCATTTTACAGACTAAAAGTAAGATTCAGACACACTCAGTATCTTCAGTTCAGTTCAGTCGCTCAGTCGTGTCTGACTCTTTGCGACCCCATGAACCACAGCACACCAGGCCTCCCTGTCCATCACCAACTCCTGGAGTCCACCCAAATCCATGTCCATTGAGTCGATAATGCCATCCAGCCATCTCAACCTCTGTTGTCCCCTTGTCCTCCTGCCTTCAATCTTTCCCAGCATCAGGGTCTTTTCCAATGAGTCAGCTCTTCGCATCAGGTGGCCAAAGTATTGGAGTTTCAGCTTCAGCATCAGTATTTCCAATGAATATTCAGGATTGATTTCCTTTAGGATAGACTGGTTGGATCTCCTTGCAGTCCAAGGGACTCTCAAGAGTCTTCTCCAACACCACAGTTCAAAAGCATCAATTCTTCGGCACTCAGCCTTCTTCACAGTCCAACTCTCACATCCATACATGACCGCAGGAAAAACCATAGCGTTGACTAGACGGACCTTTGTTGGCAAAGTAATGTCGCTGCTTTTTAATATGCTGTCTAGGTTGGTCGTAGCTTTTCTTCCAAGGAGTAAGCATATTTTAATTTCATGGCTGCAATCATCATCTGCAGTGATTTTGGAGCCCAGAAAAATAAAGTCAGCCACTGCTTCCACTGTTTCCCCATCTTATCTGCCATGAAGTGATGGGACCGGATGCCATGATCTTCGTTTTCTGAATGTTGAGCTTTAAGCCAACTTTTTCACTCTCCACTTCCACGTTCATCAAGAGGCTCTTTAGCTCGTCTTCACTTTCTGCCATAAGGGTGGTGTCATCTGCATATCTGAGGTTATTGATATTTCCTCCGGCAATCTTGATTCCAGCTTGTGCTTCCTCCAGCCCAGTGTTTCTCATGATGTACTCTGCATATAAGTTAAATTCGCAGGGTGAAAATATACAGCCTTGACGTACTCATTTTCCTATTTGGAACCAGTCTGTTGTTCCATGTCCAGTTCTAACTGTTGCTTCCTGACCTGCATACACGATATCTTACCCATAATCAAACATAGAAACTCATGAAGGGGAACATGAAACTAGGTAAGTCAAAACCCCAATTATAAACATTGATTCTGTCCTTTAAATGCTAGCTTTAATCACTTCAATAGGTTGTTCATGTCCCAGATCATTCAAAAACATATTTATTCTCATGTAAAATAATATGACCTATAATAATATTTGCCCTAAAATAATAATAGAGAGAGATTCAAGGAAATCATAGGAATTTGAATACAAAAAAAAAAAAAAAAGGCCCAGAATTTAGTATTTGGAGTTGCCCTCTCTGTGGCCCAAAGAATATGACATCCAGTTTCTAAACAACAAACCTAAGTAAGCTCTACAGCATCCCAGGTTTATAGTTCAGAAGGTAGAGGATGGGATGTAATTCAGGTAGGCCAGCAACTCACTGGTGTGCCCTCGCAGATTTAGACTCTTTGCTATTCCTGGTCCAGCCCATTGATCCTCAAAGGCCAGCCTCAGAAACAGCATGTGAATCAAGATAACCTCAGCCTGGGAACCATAAGTGGGTTATCTCATCATAAGAACACAGAGAAAAGGAAAATCATCAAGAAAGGAAGATGATTTTTCAGCTAATCCAAACAGAGCACATCATTATTTTTTGACAGAGATGAATATTAGCAAAGGAATATTTGGGGACCTTGAAAAACCCTTCATTTTCTTCAGTGGGCACATGCACACATCTTAATGCAAAAAGCACAGAAATCCCTATCTCCCAGCTCTCCATTTCTGAACATACTCAACAAAGGGTGCACTCGGATGAAACATCAGTTAGCTTTTTTCTTTCACTGGGAATGTGCTTATTAACTGTTGTTCAAATAGTTTGTAGACATAACAGCCCTGGGAGTGAATGTGGCTTTGTATTTACAAGGTAGTCATTTGTTGTTATTTATAGTTCTTTTAATTTTCACCTTTTTACATTTAAATTTCCTTCCAAAGGTTATGATTAAAATAGGCACTACTTAAGAGAGGAAAAACTCCCTTTAATGTGCATTTTTTACACAAAGATTTTTCAAGCTTCAGAAAGAATCCAGGGGTGCCCAATTTTTTCCTTTGTCAATTTTATGGACATTCATAATTTGTTTTCCAAGAAAAACAATCATGGTGTCATTATGCAAAACTATGACAGAGCCTCTTTTAGCAGAGGTCATCATTTTAAACAGATGTTCTTCCTTTCATCTGCTGGCTAAATTGCTCCAAATAAGAGAAGTAAAGGGAATTAACATTTATTTAAAGTGTTAACAGTACAGGACTCTCTGCTGGCTAATAGATGTTCATTTTCATATGTAATTCTCAGACTTCTAACGTCAGTACTATGGGTTGTTGCACAGCAGAATGGTTAAGGGGATAACTTTAATGTTGCACACATTTGGCTTTGCATCCCAGCGTTATGACCTATCAGCTGTATAAACTTGATTAAACTTTTTATATCAAATTTACTACCTTATTTTTAAACACATAGAGAAAATGCCAGTACACATGGTGAAAGCGTACTATAAAAATTAAATGATAAAAAGTAAGCAGAGCTCTTAACACAGTGTCTAACATTTTTTTTTTTTCTACTTTTCACTTCTCAGAGGGACAAAGTGAGGCATAAGATTCCACCCAGCAAGTCAAGTAAGGAACTGTGTGGCTTGAAATTGGGCCTTTTTTTACTCCAAAAGTTAATGCTTTTTTTCACTATACCACAATAGCATAAGTGGTGACCGAATGAGATTTTGGGGAAATATGATAGAGAAGAACAATATTTTTCAGACTAGGGAGATGAAATTGGATCTTTTTTTTTTTTTTTTAGGAATTACCATGCCAAGTGCATGATATTTTCAACAGGAGATCATTAACAATTCTAGGAATTTATTCATACAGTCATGTCTCTAAAGATGCTTGAGTATTCCCAAAAAAGACCCATACCACTGGTGGATAGCCTCTCTGAAAGAGTCAAGGACAGAAATAACAGCCCCCTTGAGGGCCCCCACAAAGCATTCATCCCATTCTAATGGAGGAGAAAATATCTCATCCTTTACCAACTCAGTATCAGTCATAGAAATGGTTGATAATAGTCAGTATTCCTGCAGTATTCCAACTAGCTAACGGGGATAAAGAAACCAAATCCAGTAAAGATAGTATTGTCACTCATGATCCATGTACAATCCATGTCAAGTAACCATCATGTGTCTCCTGTTTCTGTTCCTCTCAACCATTAATAGGGCCAAAAAGCATGCAGCAAGGAAAACTACAAAAAGATCACTGGGAATTAACAGACACATTATGAAATATCTAACGTTGCCTATTGATTGGCTAAAGGAAAAGAAAATTTATTTTTAGAATTGAAATACAGACATTTAGAAAACAATCATGTTAGAAATCATCATTTTTCAAGATGAGAATTGGACCGTCCACATCAAAGCTCCACCATCAGTGTTCAACATAGGTCCACACACACCAACAGCACCCTCTACTGTCCAGCAACATGGCAAAAAGAGCATTGGTCACATTTTCTGAAGTCACATGTCATTTACAGTTTTCAAAAGAAAACCTTTTGTCAAGCAATGAAATTCAATGATACTGTGGCTTCCCAGGTGGCACTAGTGGTAAAGAACCCACCTGCCAATGCAGGAGATGCAAGAGATGCAGATTCCATCCCTGGGTTGGGAGGACTCCCTGGAGGAGGAAATGGCACCCCACTCCAGTATTCTTGCCTGGAAAATTCCATGGGCATAGAGCCCTGGGCTACAGTCCATCCGGTTGCAAAAGAGAGGGACATGACTGAGCACAGTTGACAAAGTGCAATAAAGCAAAATTGTTACCAGTTGGTAACTAACAAACCATTCCAAAGAGAGATGTTTCAAACTGAAGAGAAGGAAAGTGAAGCAGGAGGGGAGCTGATTACCCTCGATGATCCCTGTCTCCTGGTATGCACATTCTTGTGCCATTTCCTCACACACTGCACCAGGCGGGTCTGTGTGATCCACAGAACACAGGAGAAGTGATGATTTTTCATATCCTTTATAGGATTATAAATGACCCCAGCTTCCATTTTCTTTGTGACCTCCCTCAATCATTCCCTCTCTCTCTCTGACACACTGACACACATGCACTCATCCTCCCCACGCTCTCGATACTTGCTCAGAGAAAAACCATATGTGGGGAGTTCTATGGAGGGTCCTACGTGATGAAGAACTGAAGTCTTGTGCAAACAGCCACATGAATGAGCTTGGAAGGAGATCCTTTAACCCCAGACAAGGCTTCAGATGACTGCAGTCCCCAAGGACCACTTAACTGCAACCTCCTGAGACAGTCTGAGCCAGATGTAGGAGGTTAAGACTCTCAGAAATTATGTGAATTGATAAGCTCTTAAGGAGACCCTCCAAAGTGTTAAGATTGGGGGTAACTAGTTATATAACAACAATGAATTTCCTTTGTTTTTTGGGCTTCCCAGGTGGCTCTAGGGATTAAAAACCTGCCTGCAATGCAGGAGACTGAAGAGATGTGGTTTCAGTTCCTGTGTGGGGAAGATTCCTTGGAGGAGAGCATGGCAATCCACTCCAGTATTCTTGCCTGGAAAATCCCATGGACAGAGGAGCCTGATGGGCTACAGTCCATAGCGTCACAAGGAATTGGACATGGCTGAAGCGACTAAGCATGCAGGCAACAATTAACTAATACAAGAGAGGAAAGCAAGATGAACAATAAGAGGAGATATGGTATTAGGATAATTAAGACTGGAGAACATGAGGATTATTTGTTTCCCACTCCATTTATATGCTTTTTTACTTTGGATTTACCACCCTCCCTGCTCCCACATTATATATTCTGATCTAAATGACAATATTTGTACCAAATGCTTTCTATCACAGCCTTTCATTACACTGGGACAAGCGACTATAAAGAAGATAAGATATAAGAGAAGATATAACAATAAGAATGTTATTTATTGAAGAGAAGTGTTTATGCACGTTTGCATGTATGTATATGTACACATTTATACTCAGACATCAGAGAAGGCAATGGCACCCCACTCCAGTACTCTTGCCTGGAAAATCCCATGGACGGAGGAGCCTGGTGGGCTGCAGTCCACGGGGTCGCTACGAGTCGGACACTACTGAGTGACTTCACTTTCACTTTTCACTATCATGCATTGGAGAAGGAAATGGCAACCCACTCCAGTGTTCTTGCCTGGAGAATCCCAGGGACAGGGTAGCCTGGTGGGCAGCCGTCTATGGGGTCGCACAGAGTTGGACACGACTGAAGCAACTTAGCAGCAGCAGCATACTCAGACACATGTATATATGTGGGCATACGCGTATGTGTTCTACTCAAGTTTAGAAATGTAAAATAAAATTAATTTCACAACATGAAACTTTATTGTAAATTGCTCCACAGAACTTAGCAAACTTTGAGTCCAATTAGAAATCCCTGTTTAAACATATATTTCATCTCTGTGAAAGGTAAATTTCTTAAATGAATTGAATGGGGGAAAAAAAGAGATGATAATAAGGCAGTGTATATAGATGGTCAGCTAGAGAGTCATCTTTCATTAAGGATGAAAAGCCGTGAGAACCCTGGTCTAGAAGTCCTAAGTCTTGGGCATCAATCCTCAATTATTATCATTACAGCCTTTGGGCTAGCAGCGTACTCATGGTTCAAATATGAACATTAAATAAAATAATTGTTGAGAGTCCATCCAAGTCAAGGGTCTACGAATTTTTATGAAGGAGAGGAAAGTGAGACTACAATGTAGAAAATTAGCAAGGAAAAAATATATATCCCTTACTCCTCTGAAAGAAATTTATTCTCTTTTGAAGAAAGAAATTGTCCCGTCCCTTTAATGGACGTTTTGTGTTATAAGAAATTTAAGAAGAAAAACACCAATACAGTATACTAACACATATATATGGAATTTAGAAAGATGGTAACGATAACCCTGTATGCGAGACAGCAAAAAAAGACACAGATGTAAAGAACAGTCTTTTGGACTGTGTGGGAGAAGGCGAGGGTGGGATGATTTGAGAGAATAGCATTGAAACATGTATATTATCATATGTGGAAGAGATCGCCAGTCCAGGTTCAATGCATGAGACAGGGTGCTCAGGGCTGCTACACTGGGATGACCCTTAGGGATGGGATGGGGAGGGAGTGGGAGAGGGACTCAGGATGGGGGACACATATACACCCATAGCCGATTCATGTCAATGTATGGCAAAAACCACTACAATATTGTAAAGTAATTAGCCTCCAATTAAAATAAATTAATTAATTAAAAAAAAAGAAATTTAAGGCTAGTACTCTTTTTATCTCCTCATTGCACTGTTGGGTGTAGGGTTTCTCTGTATGCTTAGCCACCCAATGTCCTACGGTGAATATATAATAAGTATAAGGCAAGTTTCCTTTACTCAATGAAACCTTGATCTCATTTGGAAGCCACACCTCCAGGAAGCAGTCAAAGAACACATCAGATGGTATGTAATTTATTGCCTTAATTCAAAAGAAAAGGAGGTCATCGTTAGATCAGTGGTAACAACATCCTAGAAAAAGACAACTCAGGTAGCCTCTGAAAAATGAGTTGAACTTAGAGGGGAAAAGGAGAAAGAGGTTATTTCAGGTTAACATAGCTTCATATCACCTCACATTCCTGTCTATAAGAAGTAAAGTCTCTGTGGAATCAAGAGAGTCAAGTTCCTCTATCACTTTATACAGAAATATTAGAGCATTTTCTGATTGTCAAGCATTGTAGTTGATGGTCCTTTACCCCATTGTTCTCCATCATTCCTAGTTCATTTTTATTTTTTTCTACTATTTTATTGTTATTAATATTAATCCTACTACTGATAATAGCATCCATCGCCATGTATTAATCACCTACAATATGCTCTATATGTTTGTTTCATTTAATTCCCCCCAAATAACCTTGTAAATTTTACTATCCTCATTTCACAAATGAGAAACCTGAGATGCAAAATCATTAAATATCTTGCCCCAAATTACAAAATCAGTAATTTCACATTATTGTCTGATATCATAACTCATGCCCCTTCCACTATGTTAAAACACCTCCTGGTCTTAAGGTTCACTTGACTATGTTCCCTTTTTCTCTTCCTATCTTCTGTTTCCATCACCCCATCCTGCAGAGCACCAACAGGCAAAAATACAGTCTGGAGAGGAGAGAGAGTTTGAGCAGGGAAGCAAAACTCTTGCTCAAAACCGTCACCATTGCTGGCATTAAAATGGGGGCCAGAATAGAAGCTGGTAAGAATGAATAAAAGAGGGAACTTATTTCCAGGTTTTAAGGTGGAGTTACAAACGGACATCAGCCTCGGATTTCCTCACAATGGTTAATTACAAGAGGGAAATGCTGGCAGAACTGCCAGGGCTAGACGACCTTTACCTCCGCCCATGGGGCCCTGACTCTTCACAGGAGTGAAGGTGAAACAAGGCATTCTGTGTCAGACTCCCTGCACTGTCGGGGCTGTGAATGGGGCAGCCTTCCATAATTGGGATTTCCTTAAAAATATTGAACATTTTTTTCACCATTAAACACTATCTTCAAAATCCTAGGGCAATGTTCCAAGAGCTTTGATTCACCCTGAAATGATTTGGTTCTCAGAATGTTTCAATTTCTGGATTTAGCAACTCTGAGCTGTGGTGCAGAAAAACATATTTTGAAAAATCCTTGAAGCTAAGGGCTCAGAAGAGCCAAGTAGCCAGCTAGAAATTGCAGAATATTTCATTTTCTGTTTCAGCATCAGGATTTCTACATGACAGGTATCAAAACAAATACTGAACAACAGCAATAACAAAAAAAAAAAAAAACATTTTACAAAGTAAATATCAAGATTCAACCTTTTGACATATTTATACTTTTTAACAGATAATGAAGCTGCTGCTGATGTGTACTAATCATCAATTCCTGTATGAACTATATGATCATATATGGCATTGATATATATGATCAATATGGCGTTCTCATGGTGCATGTAAGCCAGTCTGGAGCAGTCTCTGGCACATACCAAAGACTCCATAAATGTTGGTTGTCATTTTTATTATTAATATAAGGAAATAATTTTATAATCTTTGCTTGCATGAGAGAAACATATATTTGGCTGAAGAAGTGAACAAATCTGATTTTGAAGAAATCTAACTTGGGGAGCCAGTTTCTATTTCTGTAACTGACAAATTGGTTTGACCTTATTCACTTCCTTTTTTTTTTAAATTTGGAATTCACTTCCAATTCAAATTTGTCTTTTCTACTTTGCCATCAATTTATTATGATTGTGATATTATCTCTGCTGCAGCTGCTGTCGCTTCAGTCGTGTCCGACTCTGTGCGACCCCATAGACGGCAGCCCACCAGGCTCCCCCGTCCCTGGGATTCTCCAGGCAAGAACACTGGAGTGGGTTGCCATTTCCTTCTCCAGTGCATGAAAGTGAAAAGTGAAAAGTGAAAGTGAAGTTGATCATTCGTGTCCAACTCTTAGCGACCCCATGGACTGTAGCCTACCAGGCTCCTCCGCCCATGGGATTTTCCAGGCAAGAGTACTGGAGTGGGGTGTCATTGCCTTCTCTGGTGGTATTATCTCTAACAGTTACTAAAACAGCTCTCTTAAAAGGTATCAAAAACTTACTACCTGCAAATCTAATATGCAATAGAATGTAGTACTTAGTCATAGAATATAGGCATTAGAAAATGCACCATTCATGCTTCCTTCTCATTTCACTCACAAATAATAAAAACCCACCATTAACACACCACTACTCTCTGATTGGTGTGAAATCTCTTTGGGTTTTGCCTCAATTCACTTTCTCCAATCTATCTCCTCCTTTTAGAGATCACTTTCTCAGTCCTGGTTAAACTCCTCTTTATCTCTCACCCAAACAATTAAGGTTGTTGCCCAACCTATGCCCAGTCTCTTTTCCTTTCAATCCATCTTGAGGATTATCATCAACATTATTTTCTAAAACAGAGCAAACCAGTGTAACTCCTTTGCTGGGAAAGCTTCCATCAGGTCTCTTCCACAAGCTCCATTATGTCCCATTTGCTCAATCTGTTATTTAAATTCCTTCACAGCACAGCCTTTACTTGCATTTCTAGACTGAACTCCATCTACAACAATTTTTCTCACTGTTCTTAGAATGTGAATTTACTTGATTATCCTAACATCTTGGTGGTTGGTTGGTTTTAATCTGTTAGGGATGACTTGCCTTCTTTCCCCAATTCCCCTCCACCATTTCAATGTGTGTTAGTTTAGTTCCAGCTCCAACCCTTCCTCTTTCCAGAAGTCTTTCCAATTTTGTTTCTCCCTCATTCTCTTTCTTGTTCTCCCCAGTCCTTAGCTCCCATAACACTTTATTTATTACTACAATGTCAGCTTAGGAATAATGTTAATACGCTTGAATCTGAGATCACATTATGATTGCCTAGAAGGGAAGAACCCCAGTGCATTCCATTCACAGCACTCAACATTGTATCTAGCACTGCCTATGAGATTACTGAGTAGATAACTCCTAAACACTTAATTGAAATAACCTTATTTTTTTGACCTTGAAAGTAAAAAATGACTGTGTAATGCTGGTCAGGGAACCTGTTTGTTGTGTCCCCATTGTTTGAATTCCCAGAAGTGAGCACACCACCTGCCAAATAATAGCCAAACAGTTGTTAAATAAATGACTGATGGAATGAATGAACAGATCAGTAATTAAAGTGGGAAACTAAAATGAATCATTGAATAATTTTAAATCAACACGAAGCATCTCAATTGCATAGTTGAATGTACCTCCTGAATCAGGATTCAATGATTTTCCCAAAAAAGTCTAATTAAGAAAATGATGCTAAAAGGGAGACTCAGAGTGGTTTGTTGGTGCTGGTAACCACACTGGAAAATCCTGAACATCAGTTGGCAACTTAACAATTGAAGCAATGAAGGATATTGTAGTCTTCCCTAGGTGGTTGAAACCTGAGTCTCTCAGGAAACAAAAGCACATATTGAGGGACAGTTTCAGAAACCAATATTTGGCATCACTTTGTTGAAAGAAGAAGAAGCTCATCCAGCTGTTCTCCTGAGAAAGAAGACCTTTGAGAATAAGTTGAGAGCAAGAATAGAGTGTGCAGCCGTATCAATGCACCATATATACACCTCCTGGCAGCCTTCCCCAAAGCACCTAGTGTAATGTTCAACACAGAAAGAGATAAAAAACGCTGTTGATTATTTGCCTAGCCCAGTTCTATGTGGCCAAGAAAGGTGGGCAGCCATTGGAAAGGATTCAAAAATGTCATTCACTGCCTGAAACTGTAGAACTGATTCCCCTGAGAAATACAGATGTTCAGTCCACAACTGCCCACATTTTATGATGGGGAAGGGATGAATCACTTCTCACATTTCTTTCTTTTGTTTCTTTCTATTTACTAAAACCATTTCAGTCCACTCAAATATTTACGATTTGGAAGATTGGCAGATACTTCAAAAAGTTATTCCCTTGGTGACATTCACCTACTTTGGCACAAAGGTTTTGAGAAAGAAAAAAATTAAGAGAATCATCACAAAGATATGTCAGTATGAAATGAATGGAAAAAAAAAAAGATGGTGAACAACAAACATGGGAAAAGCAAATATTTTTGTCATTCTTTTGCACACATAGTCTGTAGTACAATAAAGCTTGTAGTTCCCAAAGTTAATATTTTATTCTCCCTCATTTTTCAACTCCTTGAAAGTAGTATACACATGGGCTGGTGCACCAATGCCTTAGAGTGTGTAGCTAAAGGAGTTTTCTCTAACGCCTCACCATTCTATATTCTAAACAATATTTTACTTAATTTCCTCCTGATAATAAAAGTTTGTTTCCTACTATTTCCTCCTTTTTCTTGCCTTTTAAAAACAGAGCTACAGATAAAGTAAGAGGATGATAATAGTCCAGCCAAGTAGCAACACTGAACAAAATCAGGGTCACAGTCATAAATAAACCTTCACCTTAACATACTCACTGTTAATACTTATTAATGATTAACAAAGTCAATGAGCTTAGCTATAAATGCTCCCTCAGATCCAGCAGCTCTACAGATTCTCAAAAAACCTATCATTTCTTCCTAAGACATTTCCTTCTCTCTTTATCCTTTCCCACGGTTGTTACCCGGAATTTTTTTCCTTTCCTCAAATGAAAATTTCATCTTTCAGAAATCAAGCAATGGGAGACCTGACAGTATTTTTAATTTTGATCTGCCCAGTTTTATATCCAGATGATATATACTCAAGAATAGAAGTTTGAGATTCGTTGCCTCCCTAAATGAGGTGTTAGCTTAGATTTACATTTCCAGGGATTTTTCTTCGTTGCTGTCATATTACTGAGATAGATGATCACTCTAGCAACAAAGGTATAATCACCAGAGAAGAAAAATCAATGTGATTCAGAGAAATTTGGGGAAACTTCATGTTTCACAAAAGTGATAGGATTTGAGCTAGATCTGAAGAGTAAAATTGGGAGTAACGGGATCTGGTGGTTCACGTAAGAGTAATACATGGTGAGGCTGGGTTTCCCATTGTGGTTTAAGATGAAGAGATACGGGAAGATCCCGGGGAGGACAGTAAGAGCATAAAGATAAAACCATTTACATCTGGGATGCAAAATAGATTTCACACTTCTGTCAACTTAAGTCAGTTCAAATAGCTGCCAAGAACCAGTATCTGGTCTCAGTAAAGAACTGGGCTGTGATCGTTTAATGTCAGTTGTGCATATGAGAAGAGAACACAGCATGCCACCCAACACTGACATTTGTCATTCATATTGGATGGATCTATTGAGGTTGTTGATGCTGTTGTTCAGTCACTAAGTCATGTCTGACTCTGCAACCCCATGGACTGCAGCACACTGGGCTTCCCTGTCCTTCACTACCTCCTGGAGTTTGCTCAGACTCATGTCCATTGAGTTGGTGATGCTATCTAACCATCCATTCCTCTGCTGCCTCTTCTCCTTTTGCCTTCAGTCTTTCCCAGCTTCAGGGTCTTCTCCAATGAGTTGACTCTTCACATCAGGTGGCTAAAGGATAGGAACATCAGCTTCAGCATTAAGTCCTTCCATTGAATATTCAAGGTTCATTTCCTTTAGGATAAAATTGTTTGATCCCCATGCTGTTCAAGGGACTCACAAGAGTCTTCTCCAGCACCACTGTTCGAAAGCATCAATTATTTGGCACTCAGCCTTCTTTACAGTCCAATTCTCACATCTGTGCATAACTACTGGAAAAATCATAGCTTTGATTATATGGACCTTTGTTAGCAAATTGATGTCTCTGTTTTTTAATATGCTGTCTAGATTTGTCATAGCCTTCCTTCCAAGGAGCAAATATCTTTTTATTTCATGACTGCAGTCACCATCCACAGTGATTTTGGAGCCCAAGAAAAGAAAAGCTGTCACTGCTCCCACTTTTCTCACTTCTATTTGCCATGAAGTGATGGAACTTGATGTCATGATCTTAATTTTTTTAATGTCGAGTTTCAAGCCAGTTTTTTTTTTTTTCACTCTCTTCTTTCACTCTAATCAGGAGGCTTTTAAGTTAACCAGGCTTTAATATCTTGGTAAGAATAATCTTAAAAAAATTAAACTTGATTCCTTGTAAGGCATTTGTTAATTTTATTTGATTATTAAAGGCAAGAATTAGTCAAAGATAACTTTTGGTGGAGGATAAAGAACCCCTTAACAAGAGCCTATACAAAATGACCCCTGTCATACTAGAAAAGTTGTTCTTGTAGAACATTCCTGAAAAAAGATAAAAAATTTGTGGAGAGAGGGCACAGACTGGCATACTCTGTTAAAATATTCATGTTGATAAACATTCATTTGTTTAGATTTAATATAAAGCATAGAAAATAGATTGTAGAAATAGGAAGGAAGCTGTGCCCCTAAGGTAAAATGCAGTTTTATAGTTATGAAAATTTAATTTGACTGCGTTCCCAATAATTGCTCATATTTGTAGCAGCAGCATGCCAGCAAGATAACGGTCAATCAAACGGACATCACCCTGTAAATGCTCTTTAAAAGCCTGTGCCGTGTTTCCTGGTGGGAGAATGGCAATGCTTCCAATTGTTAAAAGATGCCCAGCTGAAAAGCAGAATAAGAAATTGGACAGTAGGAAATCTTTATATATTGCCATTTCCCTCCCTCTCTCAAATTAAATTCCCGTTGGGAGCTGGAACAATTTTTTTTCTTCCTGAAAATGGAAAATCTGTCACATCATAAACCAAACCCTGAACATAGAATGTGTGAGGTTCTCTTTTTAAAATTCTGTTTGTGGTCAAGAAAAATTAGGATATGTTACGAATATGGGCTGGGCAAATATTTCTCTCATAGGTGAGTAAAGGACAGTATTAGATCCCTCGATGTATGAAAAATCCCCCTAGATCCTGGTGGAAGAACAGCAACAGAAAGCTTCCTCTCTGTCTCTGTCGCCCTCCAAGCCTCCTCCAATTCCTCTCTTCCTTTTGTTCTCTTCCTCATTCCCTATTTCCCACACTCTTCATGACCGTTGAGAAAACGCCATTAATAACGGGTACAAAGAATCGTGCTCGGTGCATGGAGATAAACTAGGGATGACAAAATATCAACTTCCTGCTGCTCAATTGAAAGCCCTATCTGTACAACTGGTAATTACTTTTAATTTAATTAGGACTCCTGGTATTGTTTCTATCTCATAGATTACATTATAACGTGTAATGTGTTAAAGCAACAAGACAAATTGAGGCGAGAAAACACAGAAAATATTACCTTTTTTGTCTATAAATAATACCATGGTTTAACTCTTCAAAAAGCCCTCTAGTAGCTTTACTATGGGCTAATTATTATTTTCCATAGTCCTTTGGCTTGAGCAAGCAAAAATCTTATATAATCTAATAAAAACTACATCTTGCGAGCCTTTGAAAAGAAATTTTGAACTCTACACTTCCTCCTTTCGTCTCTCAGGCAGAGCAAATAAAAGATTTATGCTGTTGCCTACTAACACAAAATTCATATGACGGGAAAGAACAATCCTGGGTGCTGGAGAGAGACCATGACATTGACTCTTAAATGTGGGGGCATGAGAGTGGCTCTAGAGAGGCACTGTTTTTAGGCAGAAACACTGTGAGAAAAACAAGGAAGCCCAGCTGAGATCTTTGCTGACTCAAAGGTATATGAGGGCTCCATTTCTTTGTGAAAGACATATATTTTGGGTTTCTATATGGAAGTCAGTCACAAATTGTAAAGTACTAAATGACCCTCTATATAGTTAAATTGTATAATAAAGAGCATTGATTAAGACTCTGAAGATTCCTCTTTCCAAATTGTTAAACTACAGAACAGAGAGTGAAGGGAGGTGAGAGAGACAAAAAGAGAGAAACACAAAGCTATAAAGCAATAGAGAGAGAAAATATGGAGGCCTCTATGCAAGGGGAAGATGCCTCAGTTAGAAGAAGTTTCCCCATGCTGAACTTGCAATTGCTATCCAATTAAATGAAACAATCTGAATGAGTGGCAAGGTAAAATATGATTGTAAACTCCTCTAATAATATTTTATCTTTTCATCTTGTAAATTAGACATGGAGATTTATAAGGTAGATTTACTGGCTTAGCAAATACTTACCTGCAAATTTCACAGCACACAGAACACAAACAGACCTCCCATTCAAAAGGCTGCCCTTTTCTAAAATTAGAGGTACATGTTTACAGATAATCTTAGAATTCAGATGATTTAATAATTTTAATTCAGAAGAGTAAAAAAAAAATTTAATTTAGATGGTTTAAAAATCATCTTGTACAATAACCTCACTTTAAATATGGTGAAACCATTTCCCCAAAAGGAAATTAGAATATATATCCCAGTAATGCAGAACAACTCTGAGGACTAAAATTCTCATTTTCAATCTAGAGATTTATTTTCCCCCCTACACAACATTGTCATCATGCACTGCAGAAAGTACAATTCAAACTAGTGAACTTCAGAGGCTTAGAAAAATTTTGAAAAATTAAATAATACCTATTTTTAGTCCTAATTTCCCTGCTATTCCAAGACATTAAAAACACTTAAGTTCACCTAGATGGCTGAGCTGATTATCAGAGTGTCTGGGTTTCTAGAACAGTGCCTCTGGCAGCCTTGTGTCCACAGTCTGGTACAGAAAGGACAGCTGTTGCCCTATTTGCAGCCCAAGAAAATAGCACTGGCAGTTGCTGCAAGATAGAAAAGTTTTGGCAAAATGGCAGGGTTCTCTTGCAAAAATAGCAAACCATCATCTGGGTAAATTCAGGAAAGTTTATGACTTCTGCCAAAGTGAAATTGTGCAGTGCTGATGGCAATACTGTGTTGGGATAGAGATCTAGATAAAGGTCAATTTAGATTTAAAGAAGATATGGAGAGTGTTGGGTGTTCACAATTGGAAACAATTCCTTAGGCCAGCTATGACATTTCTTCCATCAAACATTCAAATAATTCTTGTTAAAATAGACAACTCTAAAAAGTAATCTTTTCAAGTATAATAATATTTTCAAATAAAGTCACATCAGATCAGATCAGATCAGATCAGTGGCTCAGTCGTGTCCGACTATTTGTGACCCCATGAATCGCAGCACACCAGGCCTCCCTGTCCATCACCATCTCCCAGAGTTCACTCAGACTCACGTCTATCGAGTCAGTGATGCCATCCAGCCATCTCATCCTCTGTGGTCCCCTTCTTCTCCTGCCCCCAATCCCTCCCAGCATCAGAGTCCTTTCCAATGAGTCAACTCTTCGCATGAGGTGGCCAAAGTACTGGAGTTTCAGCTTCAGCATCATTCCTTCCAAAGAAATCCCAGGGCTGATGTCCTTCAGAATGGACTGGTTGGATCTCCTTGCAGTCCAAGGGACTCTCAAGAGTCTTGTCCAACACCACAGTTCAAAAGCATCAATTCTTTGGTGCTCAGCTAGACACATACTTCTGGGCAAAGTTACATGCCGTTTTCTCAAGAGATAGGAAGGGAAGTGAGAGGAAAGGTAATGGAGAAGGGTGAAGGTTCAGTCATATATGACTATTGCTTTTGATGTGTAGCATGGTATATTGATTGATGCCCTACAGATCTGTGGATCAAATAAATGCATGTCCCCATGATGCAGTCAGGCAGCAAAGTTGAGTAAGTAATACTGGGTGGGGGACAGCGGGGAGGAGGGTAATTATTCATTTAAAAAATTGGTTCCATAACTGGGAAAGGAGAGTCTCATAGAATATGATTCTAATAAAATCCCACAAAGCTTTATGGAACTAGAACATAACATTGAAATACATCCTAATTTCTTCCTGTGAGACTGTGTACAAGTCATGCTAAGAATGAAAATGAAACTCTCATAAGTTTCTTGCTAGTAGTTAGAAAGTCAGTGAGGTTTTTACCTCGCATGCACTAGGAAAAGAGCGAAATAGGATTTCCCACCCAAAAATCAAGAGTAATATCAACCCTGGAGCAAAGCAGAGATGAGTAAAGTCACTCCAAGGAGAAAAGTGATTCACAAGTCAGCAAGACTGGACTGTGTCCTGCTTGAATAAACAAGAATATCTGAAAAATAAAATATCAACTAATAAGGATTCAGTCAGCAAAGAGCACATAAAAGAGGAGAATCACAGAGCAAACATTGGCTGTGCCTACTTAAGCACCGTCCAAAAGAAAGGGAGCTTTGGATCAGTGTGCCCTCTCCAGATGGTACTGAAGGCCATCTCGAGCATGGGGATGAATACATGGAGTTAAAAATCGAAAGATTCAACAGATTTCAGATCCCATTCACAGTAAACTGCTTACTCTGAAATGGATGCATCAGAAAGCCTTTTCTTTCTTTTTTTCCTTTTTTCTATTTTAACTTTTTATTATGAAAACTTTCAAACTTACATAAAAGGGAGAAAGTAGTATTGATATATGATGACCACCTGACTGCAACAGATTTTATAACTGTGTTATCATTTTTGTCATCACCAACACCTATTCCTCCTCCAATTGCAAGAATGCTTTTTCTTGATTTTTTAAATTTTAGTTTATTGTTGTTCAGTCGCTCTGTCATGTGTGACTCTTTGTGACTCCATGGACTGCAGCACCCCAGGCTTCCCTGTCCTTCACTCTCTCCCAGAGCTTTCTCAAATTCATGTCCATTGATTTGGTGATGCCATCCAACCATCTCATCCTCTGTTGTCCCCTTCTCCTCCTGCCTTCAATCCTTCCCAGCCTCAGGGTCTTTTCCAATGAATCGGTTCTTCATATCAGGTGGCCAAAGTATTGAAGCTGCAGCTTCAGCATCAGTTTTTCCAATGAATAGTCAGGTGTGATCTCCTTTAGAATGGACTGGATTGATCTCCTTGCAGTCCAAGGGACTCTCAACAGTCTTCTCCAGCACCACAGTTCGAAGGCATCAGTTCTTCAGCTCTCAGTTTAACACTATATCTTCATCTTATTTTTCTACCCTCACCAAGTTACCTTTCGATACTCATTAGATCTGTCTTGAAAGATAAACTGTCCTAATATACGAAATCAAGTCTTCCCATTTGTGTGACCATTTTATTTCTTCCATTTTCTCTTTGGTCCTCATTGATCTGCTTGCTGTATGAGTGTAAGGAACTATGTGAAAGCAAGACCTACAATGGGAAAATGTGGGAGGGAAGTGACAGTTTGATCTACTAAAAGCTGTGCTTTGTGGCAGTAGTCCAACCTTGTTCGTGCCTGTGTGCATGTTCAGTCGCTTCAGTCGTGTCCGACTCTGTGCAACCCTACAGACTGTAGCCCGCTAGGCTCTTCTGTTCATGGGATTCTCCAGGCAAGAATACTGGAGTGGATTGCCATTCCCTCCTCCAGGGGATCTTCCTGACCCAGGGGTCCAACTCATGTCTCTTTTATCTTCTGCATTGGCAGGTAGGGTTCTTTACCACTATTACCACCTGGGAAACCCACCTTGTCAATATATCATCACAATAATTTATATTCAAGAATCTACCATGGCTCCCTATCACCTAACATAGATGATTAGAATCTTAGTGCTGAAAATTACTTGTAATGATCTAGTGGGAACCCACTACTCAGCAGAGAAACAAATTGAGGCTTAGAGAAGTGAAGTTCTTTGTCTACAACAAAGCTTTTCTCAGTCTAGAAACATAGATCAGTGTTCTTTCAGCACCAGATACTGCTGCCTTCAAAGCCTGTTTTCTGGAGAAGAACCTGAGCCAAAGTTGTGGCAAATGGGGGAGTCCTAGAAAGGAGTCTTTGTGTGAGATTTTAGAGGGTCACTTTGACCTTGGCTTCCAAGTCAGAAGAAAACATTGATCTTTTCTTCAGGAAACCAAAGATGCCTCTTTCCTGGGATATGTCTAATCCAAGAAGACACCCCCTCTGAAGTCAGCCCCTCACTACAACCTGCATTCATTGGATTAGTCGACCCTAGAAAATGAGTTCAAACTTGACTATGAAACAGCACTCTGAACCAGGCAGGTGAAGCCCGACATCTGAAGGTGACCAATTATTGCAGAGACAGGGACTGATGCATCGGCATCATATGCAGAGGCATATTTTGAGAGAAGCTCAGCATGGCTGAAGCAGTAGATAATGCACCTGCAAATGCAGGAGACACAGGAAATGCAGGTTGAATCTCTGAGTCAGGAAGATTCCCTGGAGGAGGAAATGGCAATCCACTCTGTAGTCTTGCCTGGAAAATCTCATGGAGTCAGACGGGCTACAATCCATAGGGTCGCAAAGAGTCAGACATGACTAAGCACACGTGCAGCATCTTTATGGGAAAAATTAGATTTGGAGGAAAAAAACTCATCTCCTGGGGCTTAAAGCAAGCATTTTAATAAATGTGATAACTGGAACCACTGCCAAGCCTTATTTAGGAATAGGGTGAACTCAAGAGTACCACCTATAAGAGAAAATACAGGACCCTAAGGAGATTCACTAGAAGAGTGGGATGGAATCTACCAAGCAAAGGAGGAAGATGTGGATGAGGCTTTTAAACCAACTAATAGATTGGTCTTGGGAGAGAGTATCATATAATAGAATCACAGTGCATTGCTATACATGGTTTGGCTTTAGGAAGATGACATACTTTAAGGAAAACCAAATTTCAAGCCAGAGTAATATTTAGGAATATACTGTAGATTTACCAAAAAGGACATCAGTTTGTATGCAGGACTTCCAGAAATATCTGTAGGTGATGTTAAACCTCTCGGTTGGGTCTGCAACACATATGCTGAAAAGCATATGTCCCAGATTCACTCCTCATTGGATGGATATCATTGATAAGGAGCTACTGACATTCCCTGTTACAAAGGCTGATGCTCAGCATTCCACTGATGCTTCGTTATGGCACGGTTCTAAAGAGTCTACAATAAGCAACAGGGAACCCCTAGCATGGCCGGGAGTCATGCTGCACCTCAGGTCACTCTTCAGCCTTCAAAGAATACTCACTCCCAAATCCACAGCTTCTTCTTCTGACCTCAGCTTCTTGACAGCAAGCACCATCTTTCCTGCTAGTCTGTATACTTTATCTGTTCTTCACTGGCCTAAATGATTTCTTCTTGATTTTATTAAATGTAGTAGTTAAATGAAAAAAATGTCATCTTTGTCATTGAATTAGTATACCCATATTAAATCCAAATAAGCTTATTAAAACTTCAGTCTCAAATCCTCTTTAAAAAATATATACTTCAATTTGGTAAAATGGAAAAATGCACAATATCTTAGAGTCTTTTATTTGTTTTCAATGAAAATGGAATGTAAACAAAACTGGAAGGGGAAAGGATCTTTAAGTCATATGGAAAATAACAGATTTTTCTTTTATTCTTTCAGTACAAAAAGATGAATAGGGCATTATTTCTGCCCTTCAGAAACATACAGTCTAATAAAGAAGGGAGGGAAAAAGATTAAAAGCAGCCATAAAATTAAATATTTTGTACCTTAATTGAGTTGCTCATCATCTCTCACCAGCCAAACAAGAATAATGGCCGCTTCACTGAGTTGTTGCTAGGATTAAGGAAAATTACAGATTTGAAAATGCATGTGCCTGGCACATAGTAGGTACTCAGAAAATAAGCTTTAAATATGTAAGAGGTCAAGTGTTTACTACAGTGTGATTTACCAGGGGCAATGCTAGAAGTTAAAACAGAAGCAGGTGTATTTCCAAGTATGTTTTAGAAATTTAACTGAGACGCTTCCCTTAAATATTCATTTAGTCACCTTGTTTATTACAGCTTTCACTAGTCCTGAAGTAGTCATGAGATTAGAAATGCACTACCTTGTCTTAATTCTCTGGAACAGGTTTCATAAATGTAGAGACATATTACTTGGATAATTCTGCTACCTCACATTTCTATAAGTACATTTATAAAACTTAATTAGGAACAATATATACAGTTTGGCAGGTAGTTACTGAAACAGCTCTATAGTTTTGTGAAATATATTAGATTTGGTACACAAATAATGCAATCATTTAATGGGTCAATTTCAATTACACTTTTCTGCTTGGCACCCTGGAAATCGATTTCTTTAACATGGGGACATTAGTCTTTTTCATATTCCTGCATATATTTCAGTCCCATGAATGGAACTGAAACTAAATTTAATAAATCTTTTCTTCATTTTCAGCCAAGTGTCCTCCATTTGATGGATATTAATGACAAAGCAGCTTATAACTCTCACAAATGTTAAAAACTTAGGACAAAATACTTTGTTGTACGTTCACAATATTGAAAGGACTTTGAGATCCTTTGGAATACAGTTTGGAGGACCCATTAAATATTGTGATAACATGTCTCAAAGGAGGGCCACGTAAGCCCGTGAGCATCGCTCATGGATGTATGAGATGAGAGCCATGAAAGCAGGCGGTTTCCCTTCGTTTCCAGTGTTCACTCCTTTGGTGGTGCGGAGGTGGTGGCGTCTTCATAATGGATTGATGCACAGCAGCACACAGGGTCTTAGGTAAATGAGCAATGATCGCTGTGAAAAAGAAAGAGAGGTTTTATTTTTTCCATTCAATTTCAACTTTTCTAAAACCAGGACACTATTCTTTCTTTCCTGCCATTGGGAGTAGGCCTTTGGATACAAATGTAATAGCTTAAAAACAGGCTACTTCATGGACTAAATATGTGCCACTGTGTAAGTTCCACTGAGGGCCATGTTCCCAGTCACCTTTTTCAGAACACACTGGGAAGGATGCATTACTCAAGGTTCCCCATTTAACAAAAGAAAAGAAAAAAAATTGTTTACTCTGGCTTTTATTTTTCATCTTTATGAATGTGTGTGTAAGAAAAAGAAAGACTGTTTTTCCTCTCAGTCATACTCTGACATTGGAGGTAAATGTTCATGAAAAAGCCTTGGTCCAACCCCAGGAAATCATTTGGGGGTAATTACCACTTGGCACTAAAGTGGCATTTTACAAGCTTGCCTTTTTCTACTGAGAGATGAAATAGTCAAGCATGGCTTTCATTGAATGCCAAACTGGACTTTCCTGATTGAGAAGGTTTTTTACATTGGTCTTGGCTCAGATTAGTTGAGGTGGCAATTCAGGAGATAAGAAAAGAGACTTGGTAATTTAACAGAGTTGAGAATATTAATTCAACAATCCCAAACTGCTATTTTGCATACTTGCTGCGCTTGCCATTATATAGGAATGCCTACTCTCTCTGAAGCAGACTAAATACAACATTGAAACTAAGACACTTAACACATATCAATTAACTACATGTATTGGCATTTAAAGATGTCACATACAGATACATTTATACACACATACATGTCCTTTCTTACATGCACGTGTGCTGTGCTTAGCTGCTCAGTTGTGTCTGACTTTTTGTGACCCCATGGTCTGTAGCCCACCAGGCTCTACTGTCCATGTTCTGGAGAGAATACTGGAGTGGGTTGCCATGCCCTCCTCCAGGGGATCTTCCCAACCCAGGGATCGAAGCCAGGTCTCCCATATTGCAGGCGGTTTCTTTACTGTCTGAGCCATGGTGGCTTGAATTGGGAAGATTCCCTGGAGGAGGGCATGGCAACTTGCATACTGTACACTAATTTGAATACCTGAGTGTTTAGACAATTGGATTTTCCCCAAAATTAGCCTTTCAGGATACTTTTTTTGCTATTTTGGGATGTGGTTCTTAGGATAGATAATAATAAAATAGAAGTTGAGCTGAACATGTGAAAAAAAAAAAAAGCAGGGAATTCTTAAATGTGGCAGGAAAAAGTAGAGTCAAAGGCCATGGAAAGAAAATAGAAGTGAAAAGTAGATGGAAACCTGCAAAGGAAGGAAAGGTGATGGGAGGCAGCGGGAAGCGAACCAGTCAAGGTTACATGGTTTTCAAATGGACACACAGCTCCAAAGAAATCCTGAGATTGTGTATTTCAGCAATTTTCAATCATGAGGATGGGAGGGACTGAGCCTTTGTAATATGAAGTATTTAAAATCAGATGCAG
This sequence comes from Bubalus kerabau, assembly GCF_029407905.1. Taxonomy (NCBI): domain Eukaryota; kingdom Metazoa; phylum Chordata; class Mammalia; order Artiodactyla; family Bovidae; genus Bubalus; species Bubalus kerabau. Next base: position 61,889,381 of record NC_073637.1, read on the forward strand.
TTTAACAAGGACAATACCGTCCTTTGCTTGGTATTTATTTGCCAGGGAGAGGCTTCATAAACAACCAGGAACAATGTGTGACAGAGAAAGATCCGTGCTTATGTAAGCGCACATGCTTGTGTCTATGAGGAAATTGTTGTATCCTAGAGATTTCCTTCTTTGCATCCACAGCACCCCTCCCTTCCTATCCTCTGCATCCCAGCCAGATATGTGCCTTTTCCTTTTCCTGCTTTTTGAAAAACCAAGTTTGGGCGGCAGAGCTAGTCAGTAACCATTAATGGGTTAAGAGGGTTGGAAACTCATTTGATTTCATAGTTGACTGTTTGCATGACTACAGGTTAAGCTGTGATTAGATTTCCATTTACAGCTCCCTCATTTTCAGGCATTTAAAAATAACTCAGCCCTAAAAGTTCCCTCTAAATTGATTGAACTGAAGCTTGCCAATGAGTCAGAGATAACCCTCAACCTCAAAAACACAAACAAAAAAGCAATACCAAAGTTGGGGGAAGGGTGTATATCAACCCAAAGCTAATTTTTTCCCAAGCTTTCTTATTCTGGAAAGAAAAAAAAAGAATCATTTTGGGAAGGCAAGCTAATAAATTTATGTCACTTCTGTATAACTGTTTTTAAGTTATTTTGCAATCACCCAAAAAAAGGTAAAACATTCTGCACTTGCAAAAGACAACATACACACCACACACACACACACACACACACACACATACACTTCCGTCTGCATATAAATAGATAAGAATTCAATGGCCTCTTGGAGGTTGTGTGAGACACATATTCAAAGTCAAAATGGGTATTTTGTGATGATCTGGTCTCTGAGGAAAAACCAAGTTTACAAGCCCTGATAAAATATCCTTTTTTTCCTCCTTTCAGCCTTAAATTCAAGGCTATTCAAGACTCTTGCCAACTTGCCAATTCACTGCTGTAGAATTACCTAAGAGTGTAATTTTTTTTTTTTTTAAAGCATTCAGAAAGTGACATGGAAGTTCAGCAGGAGACCCCTGCTGGTGGTGTCTCCTTAGACCTCCAGCACAATGCAGCGATTTTTTGTTCTACCCAGGATCTTTAGAAGAGGAACTGGTCTCTTGACCCATCCTACGGCTTTCAGATTCCAATTTCCTAAAGCACTGCAGCCTCTTATTATTACGTTTGAAAGATTTAAAGTATTACTTTTGCTCATGCCAAGGAATGCAATGAAAAAAAAAAAAAAAAGGAATGCAATGATGCTTTCAATAAAGTTAAGAACAATGGAAGCCACCACTGTTTACAGTCATTTTTTTTTTTTGCATATGCTGATATTTCTGTCATTTGGGAAGGCCATGTGTTAAGTAATTTTCTGCTGTAATGAAGGGGTTGCTGCTGCTGCTGCGGCTAAGTCGCTTCAGTCGTGTCCAACTCTGTGCGACCCTATGGATGGCAGCCCACCAGGCTCCTCTGTCCATGGGATTCTCTAGGCAAGAATACTGGAGTGGGTTGCCATTTCCTTCTCCAATGCATGCAAGCATGCTAAGTCACTTCAGTCGTGTCCGACTCTGAGCGACCCTATGGACAGCAGCCCACCAGGCTCCTCTGACCATGGGATTCTCTAGGCAAGAATACTGGAGTGGGTTGCCATTTCCTTCTCCAATGCATGTAAGCATGCTAAGTCACTTCAGTCGTGTCCGACTCTGAGCGACCCTATGGACAGCAGCCCACCAGGCTCCTCTGACCATGGGATTCTCTAGGCAAGAATACTGGAGTGGGTTGCCATTTCCTTCTCCAATGCATGCAAGCATGCTAAGTCACTTCAGTCGTGTCTGACTCTGAGCGACCCTATGGACAGCAGCCCACCAGGCTCCTCTGACCATGGGATTCTCTAGGCAAGAATACTGGAGTGGGTTGCCATTTCCTTCTCCAATAAGGGGGTTAATCCTTACCAAAAATAAGATGAATAAACCTGAGAATAGTAGAAAAAAATAATACAGGGATTTAGTCTGGTAAAATTTTATTAATTGGGCTTCCACTAACACATTATTTGTGATATTGTGTTCTGGGCCAGATTATAGATTAAGAAAAATCTTTCTTATGCATGGGACTTCCCTGGTGGTCCAATGGTTAAGATTCTGACCTCCAAATGCAGGGGCCCAAGTGTGATCCCTGGTTAGGCAACTAAATCCCACATGCTACTACTAGGAGTTTGCATTCCACAGCTGAAAAAAATCCCACACGCCACACTGAAGACCCAGTGCTCCCAAATAAGTAAATATTTTTAAAAAAGAAAAAAAATCTTGCTATACAAATTATAAAAGAAACCAAGACTGGACTAGGGGAGAGGGATTATTGGAGTACAAAGCATACTAAGCCTATCTGTGAAACTTGTGAAAACATAAAGCCTCTAAAAACAACATTCTTCAAAACATTTGTTACATGTTTTACAGGGGCACATACTTCAGAATCTACTGAAACAAGATAACATGCTGGCGACTTTAACAGCAAAGATCCAGGCAAAACCAGCTTACCTGGTGGCTCCGTGGTAAAGAATCTGCTTGCAATGCAGGAGACCGAAGTTCAGTCCCTGGATCGGGAAGATGCCCTAGAGGAGGAAATAGCAACCCTCTCCAGTATTCTTGCCTGGAGAATTCCATGGACCGAGGAGCCTAGCAGCTTATATAGCCCATGAGGTTGCAGAGAGTCGGACGTGACTGAGCGACTAACACACACATGATAGCAGTTAGTTTGGGTATTAAATAGAAAACAATAATATGGGATTTAAACATATATGTAACATTAAATCTATGCACATATATGCCTATGTACACACATTCACACAGAGACATAAAGTGAACGTTCTCGAAGATGTCTAGCAGCTGTAGAAATTATTAGGTGCTTTTCTGCAGCTTTAGCTTCCAGCAGAGTACAAATAAACCATGATCACTTTCAGGAGATGCTGCATTTGATCAGCTCTCAGTCCGCTAAGAACAAAAAATTCATTATTGAAAATAAGTCCCTTTATGAAATTGTTTGCCTGGCCACTGGTTTAGTCCAGCCTCTATATGGACCAAGGAGTGGCATGCCATAGTCAGTAAAATAAGTGCGACAGTGCAGGTTCATAGTCTTCTTCCAACCTCTCCTACATTGTTGGTGACTGTTTACATGTAAATTTGAAGACAAATATGTTTTGGTAAGGAAAGGGTCTACTTGCTTATTTTTACAGTTGCACATATCAGGTTCTTTTTCATTTTTAAATCTAACATTTTAGGCTGTCTCATTTAACAAGTTAAAACATTACTATGATTACTTATGTTATTTCAAGGTTTTTCTTTTTGATATTTTTCCTTAGATAAACTATTTATTACATTGTATTATTTAGTCCTCTAACCTTAAAAATGAAACAAATTTCTAACATGTTACCATTTTAAAAACTCCCAGTCAATATATCTAGCTGGCTTACAAGCTCATAGTAAGAAACTCATAATAAGAAAAGTGACCGCTACAATTTCTTAAACATTTACCTTGAGCCAATGCCATTATGAAAGTGAAAGAGGAGAGTGAAAAAGTTGGCTTAAAGCTCAACATTCAGAAAATGAAGATCATGGCATCTGGTCCCATCACTTCATGGGAAATAGATGGGGAAAGAGTGGAAACAGTGGCTGACTTTATTTGGGGGGGTGGGGTCCAAAATCACAGCAGATGGTGATTGCAGCCATGAAATTAAAAGATGCTTACTCCTTGGAAGGAAAGTTATGACCAACCTAGACAGCATATTCAAAAGCAGAGACATTACTTTACCAACAAAGGTTTGTCTAGTCAAGGCTATGGTTTTTCCTGTGGTCATGTATGGATATGAGAGTTGGACTGTGAAGGAGGCTGAGCGCTGAAGAATTGATGCTTTTGAACTGTGGTGTTGGAGAAGACTCTTGAGAGTCCCTTGGACTGCAAGGAGATCCAACTAGTCCATCCTAAAGGAGATCAGTCCTGGGTGTTCGTTGGAAGGAGTGATGTTGAAGATGGAACTCCAAAACTTTGGCCACCTGATGCGAAGAGCTGACTCATTTGAAAAGACTCTGATGCTGGGAAAGATTGAGGGCAGGAGGAGAAGGGGATGACAGAGGATAAGATGGTTGGATGGCATCACCGAATCAATGGACTTGGGTTTGGGTAGACTCCGGGAGTTGGTGATAGACAGGGAGGCCTGGCATGCTGCAATCCATGGGGTCTCAGAGTCAGACACGACTGAGTGACTGAACTGAACTGAATGCCATTATAAGAACCTGACATTGCCTAGAGAATTCCATGGACAGAGGCGCCTAGCAGGCTGTAGCCCATGAGGTTGCAGAGTCAGATACAACTGAGCAACTAACACACACATGATAGCAGTTAGTTTGGGTATTGAATAGAAAACAATAATATGGAATTTAAATGCATATAATATGTAACATTAAATATATGCAGGCATATATGTACAGGCATATATGTATGCCTGTTTCATAGATGAGGATGTTCACATTCAAATAACTAGTCATTGGCAAGTCCAATGTGAGAGCTCTGATCTGCAACACTGCAGAGGCCATATGCTTCCCAATGTGACAGATTCAGTCACTGGTCCTCAAATCGCTCTCCCTGCTCTTCCTAAAGGGGGAAAAGGATTGACTTCAGGACTCATTGTCTACCATTGCCTTTCAATTATCTAGGATCTATTTTCCAATTTCTAACTTACCCGTGCTTCTTATTGATCTTTCTCTCTCATACTATTTGCTTTTCATATATCCAAAGGCTTATTAGTAAGTTTCCTAGGTGGGGAAATGCAGAAGTTAGAAACCAGTGAATATTCTTATTCAAAATTCTAAAGGAATTCTAATGTAGAAGAAGGATGAAGATAAGGTCTAAAGTGAGCTCTGAGTGTGGCCTTTGTATTTCTGCCCTTGGTTCCTCCTTTGATTAAGTATGAATTTCTGCCACATATAGTTGTTGATTTAGCCCAAACGCACACATGCAATTTGCTATATGTTAGACATTATTGTAAAAACTTTATAAACATTAACTTATTTAATCCTAACAACCCCACATAGTGGGTAACTATTATTGCTCTCATTTTACACTTGAGGAAACAAAGCTAGAAAAGAATAGGTGGCTTGGCCCATGTTACACATCCATTATCTGGTGGAGCTGGAATTCACATTCAGGCATTCTGGCTCCAGAGTCAGACTCATTTTTAACTCAGGCAGAAAACTGCTGGTTGCTAATTCATTGACATCACTTCTTCTCATGGACCCTCTTGGCTTTGGACTGAGGGTCCATGGGGATGGTGTTTTCTCCATCAAGTGGTGATATGTTTGAGTAATATGTTTAGCTCATATCCACTGTTGTTAAAAGTGGAAAAACACACCAAAAATAATGTTATTTTCCAAATGTGTTTGTGCCATTTTTTAAGATATGCTGCCTATGAGTGGAGAAACATGCCTGACTTCATAGCTTCAACACATTTTTTTCTGGCTTTGGTGTTTCTCCACTATGCTTGTGAAATTTCAGGTTTATAGCTTCATCATTTGATGGAGATTGCCTTATTCATCTTTTGTTTCTAGTACCTAGCACAGTTCTTGGCTAGTAGTAGAAGCTCAATAAATATTGATTTGAAATAATGAAAGAAATTACATGAAAACCTAAGAAAGGTTATCATTCTTAAACCTACTCTTCTGGTTTTTCATATGAAGTGAATTAATATCTCTCATTCACCAGAAATTAAATTCTATAATGTTTAATGAATCAGAAGGTATACCACATCTTGCCAAATTCCTGTACCATTTTTCTCCTGTCCCTGAAATTTTCATTATTGGTGACATTTTACCTATGCTAATATTCTCAACAAAGAAAACAGAATAGCCAAGCTGTTGTTAATAGCCTTTAAAGTGAATCAATTTATTGTCATAGCAACCAAAATTTACAAGACAGATCAATTTTAAAAAAGATTTAAATTCAAACTAGGAAGTGATTGTTCCTAGTGAAAAAGAGGTAAACTCTTCCATTTTTCAAAAAGTTACAATGATAGACTTTTCCTGCCTCGGACCAATTTTCCCAGGTAAAGAACACAACCTATCCAGTCGAGATTACATATGGGAGTTAAGGAAATGTAAAGAAATAATAATGATACCCAAGTTCCAGCAAATCAGCAACTATAGGTCCCTATACCCACTTAACTCCCATTCATCCTCTAACTCGCAAATCATCCTACAAATTCCAGAAAAGCCCTTCCTGGCTTCCCCTCCCTGGATTAAGGAGGAGCCCCTTGTGAAATACTGAGCATGTCTTTGTTCCTACTAATTAATTTGTTATCAAATATTTATTTTTTTGTCGTTATTTGATTAATGATTGTCTGTCTTCTAAGATGGGTTCCATGAGCTCAGCGAGTGCTTCTGTCCTTATTCTCATTGTGTTCCCAGAGATTATCAGGAGATCTAAAACACAGAAAATGCTCAAAGAATACTCAGCAATATTCATACAGCATATGCAGTAAGAACTTGGGGGATTTTTTTCTCATGTTTCCTTAGAATTAAAAACATACAGGGCAAAATGTTACAGTGCAGTAGAGGGGACTCCACAACCAGCTGAAGTACTATGGTCCAGATACATAACCTCAAGTACAGGATGAGAAACTTTATCCCAAGATGGAATTTAGATTCCTAAAGATAATGTAACCTCACGGCTGGCCTTGTAATAAGAAGTGATAGCCTCACTATCCTCTAGAAAGCAGTCAGTCCATACATGGGAAATTCCCATGCATGACACACTCCCATCTGCCTGTACCAGAGTTTGAATAATAACTACCAGTCACTCCAGACTTTTCTCCCCCACTTAAGAAAGCCTTTTCCAACTATGTGAGTGTGAATGACCTTATTATAAGAGAGAGCCTTGGATCTGATTTAATTTATAAGAAAACATAAATCATTCATAAACATCACTGCTTTCTAGAAAAAAATCATTCATGGGGCACCCAACACAATGGATAATATTAGACAAATGTGTTAACAAGATTTGGTGGAGATTGGCAGCCCTGAGGTGAACTCTTGGGAAACCCATAGGAAAAGTCAAATGTTCTTCAGAAAGCAGCTTGAGGTCTACTTCAGTATACAAATAACTACCCAAGCACATGTATGACAATGTTATGCCACAATTTTGCGCCAAATTTCCTTTCTCCCAGCAGAAAATAACTTCCTTTCGGAAGGTTACACAATCAACAGGAAGTCAGGAAAATTAGGTTCAGAAAAGTAAGGACTTCAGTTAGACCTCTTTAGGGACCAAAAATGAAAAAAAGAAAGTGATTTAACTGTATCATTATTTATTTTTTCATCTCATCTTGCTTAAAATTCAAAACTTAGACAAAGTCCAGTGGCTTGGCTTGGGTCACATGCTCATAGAGGTTAGAGGTGGGAAGGTAGCCTGAATTCTAGTGTGTGAGAGAAAATTCCCAAATGGAAATCAGATTAATGCTGCCAGAAGAGATATGTGAATACTGCTGTTCATCACTGGAAATTCCAAGTTTAGGCTCAGGCAAATAAAAGAACAGCTGTTCTCCAAGGAAAGATCCAAACAGTGCTTCCCTATATTTACTCTCATCATGTAGTGACTGGTCAACCCCTAACCCTTTTCTCTCGCCTCTACTGAGTTGATCAGTGAAGGAGGTATTTAAAACTCACTCTGCTATTTCAGCCATGATCCTAGTTTCTAGGGGGCTTTCCAGGTGGCGCTACTAGTAAAGAATCTGCCTGCCAATGCAAGAGACGCAAGTGACATGGGTTCAATCCCTGGGTTGGGAAGATCCACCTGGTGTAGAAAGTGGCAACACTCCAGTATTCTTGCCTAGAAAATCGCATGGACAGAGGAGTCTGGTGGGCTACAGGCCATGGGGTCATGAGAGTCAGACATGACTGAGTGACTGAGCACTCCCAGTTCTAGTACTTTAATCCCACCCATGAGCACCTGTATGCTGGCTAGTTTTTAGCATATGTCCTCTTGTTATGCTTCCCTCAACAATCCTCTCTGCAGGAAAGATTTCTCAGAATCATGAACTGATGCTCTCTCTGGTTATTCTGAATATGCACACAGTGGCCAGATTTCTTTAACAGCTCTTCTCTAGTCAGGATGCCCAGGAACTGACTGGAATGAAGATTACGACTACGGTATTTCACACATACCTGCACCTCCTCCAGAGATGATATCTAATGGCTAATAATTTTTAACCTCAACATTTTATAAGGCAGACATTGCCAATTGCATGCCATCAACAATAAAATCCCTTAATGGTGCTTCCATGCCTGCTATAAGACTTCCTGTTGAACCAATCTGAATAAATTAGTTTCAAATCCAACTCTCCATAACAGCATGAGTTATATCCAATTAAATCCAATCTTGTTAGATTTCAGTCTAATAACTTCAGCCTATTATTCTATTTGGTGGTTTTCCCTTTGATCCTGATTCTATCATCCTTTGTACTAAAGCTGTCTTCTAGTCTCTTGTCACCTGAAAATTTGATCAGCATTCTTTGATAATATGGGTTTCCCTGATAGCTCAGTTGGTAAAGAATCTGCCTGCATGCAGGAGACCCCAGTTTGATTCTTGGGTCGGGAAGATCTGCTGGAGAAGGGATAGGCTACCCACTCCAGTATTCTTGTGATTCCCTTGTGGCTCAGCTGGTAAGGAATCTCAGCTGGTAAAGAATCGGCCTGAAATGCAGGAGACCTGGGTTCAATCCCTGGGTTGGGAAGATCCCATGGAGAAGGGAAAGGCTACCCACTCCAGTATTCTGGCCTGGAGAATTCCATGGACTGTATAGTCCACAGGATTGCAAAAAGTCGCAAAGGACTGAGCGACTTTGACTTCACTTCACTTCACTTTGATAATCAAGTTGACTTAGGACAAGCCAAAGAGGAAAACCCAATTGAGCCATTGCAGACCTCTCCTCAGGCTGAAATTCTTCCCCTGGATCCTCTGCTCTGAACACGGCCCTTCCATCAATGTCAGCTCCTCAAGCCGTATTATCATATTTCCTCACTTTGTCCAACAGAATATCATAAGAGATATGCTAGAGTTTCCCTGATCATTTCCTATGTTTCATAATCATGTTAGAAAATCACAACAATAAGAGGAAGGATGTGAGGTTGCTTTGGTGTGATTTCTAAATGATCACTGATTCTGTTTCTAAATTATCATAAATAATACATTTAATAACCTATTCCACTGTTTCCCTAGGCACTGAATCAAACATACTGACCTTTAATACATGGAATCTGAACTCTTCCCTTTTGGAAACTTGGAAAAAGTGCTATACCAATTCTTCTATTTTTCCCTATCCTTTAATATTCAACAAGAACTCTTGCAATGCTTAGGATGAATTCATTAAAGCCAAAAGAGTTGACTGTTACAACATCTTGGCATATGTTTTGCATTGCATTGTTTGTTTAACCTCCTCTTCACTAGGATTGCTCTATTATTTTTGGTGCAAAGAGTACTCACTGTTCTTGACAGAGAGAGAGAGAACAAAAATAGTGCTGCTCTATCCACTTCATCAGTTATCCTAACACAAACTGTCCTATAGAGAAAATTTGCTCCTTCTCAATGCTTTTCCTCTGAATATAGTGTAGAAACCCCTTTAATTAATGTGACTCAGCTATAGTAGTTGATGGATTAAATGTGTGTGTTTTACACTTAAAAGCCTCTAGTGTACATCATTTCACCATTTCTTCATTGCTAGGTAAAGGCTTATTCTTTGAGTATGAATGCCCTGTTTAGATTTCTGCACTACTTTTGTGCATATACGTACCTCTAAAACATAGGCTACAATCTTCACTTTTGTTTCCTTAAAGTGCAATAAAAATTTAGAGAACTGGTAAAAGCATCTGAATGCAGTAATCTTCCAAATTTCACATTTTCCTCAATCTGTTATAATTTCTAATTATTATTTTTAGCTATTCATCTTTATAGACTCTATAAAATATTTAATTTTGTATTAATTAAAAAAAACCTTTCCCAGTCATTTCATGAGTTTGCACAATGCTCAACTACCACAGCGTATAAAACTGACATAAACTGAAGAGAAACACAATTGAGCCTTGGGATAGACACAGCTCCAATGGCAGGTTTTGCCTGGTACTCATAGTCCTAGAAAGAGCCTCGAAACCATGAGCCTTCAGTGGCTTGCAGTCTTTATCAGGGATGTTTTAAAAACAGGATGGAGAGTGTCTGTTAATCTGACATGCCATTAGGCAGAGGTCAGTTAGGAGAGTTTATTCTATAACTTTTAGAAACTCCTTTTGATGACTCATAGCAGTTTTGACAAACCTCGGCCTCTTAGAGCTTTGTTCTATATTATAATAGAATGCTTACACACTGTTTGTTGTTTTCCTTCTGGGCTGTGGTTGCTCCTTTCTCCTATGAATGCTTAAAGACTGAGAATTTCCTATAGCAATCATCTCATCTTCCTTAAAAATGTCCTCTTAAACCCTCCCGTTTGTCACAACATGGATGAACCTTGAAGGCAGTATGCTTAGTGAGATAAATCAGACAAAGACAAATACTGCATGATCTTATACATGGAATCTTAAAAAAAAAAAAAAAACTTATAGAAAAAGAGATCAGCCATCTGGTTACCAGAAGGGATGAGGGGAGGGGGCACTGGAGGAAGGTGGTCCAAAAGTGCAACTTCCAGTTATAAGATAAATACTAAGGAATTAATCTACAACATGATGATGATATTTAATGCTGCTGTATAATATATAGGAAAGTTGTTAAGAGAGCAAATTCTTAAGAGTTCTCATCACAAGGAGAAAAATATTTTTCTTTTCTTTTCTTTCTTTTTTTAATATTGTATCTATATGAAAGTGATAGTGTTGGTTCCACAGTCCTATCCAACCCTTTGAGACCACATGCACTTCAGCCTGCCAGGCTCCTCTGTCCATGGAATTCTCTAGGCAAGAATACTGGAGTAGATTGCCATTCCCTTCTCCAGGGCATCTTCCTGACCCAGGGAATGAACTCTGGTTTCCTGCATTGCAGGCAGATTCCTTACCCTCTGAGCCAGATGGATATTAGCTGACCCTGTTGTGATGATCATTTCACAATATATGTAAATTACACCATCACACTGTACACATTAAGCTTATACAGCAATGTATGTGTCAACTCTCAATAAAACTGAGTGAAAAAGGTATCCTGTTTACTATAGCAGCAGATTTCCAATACTGGTAAATTTAATTCTATTCAATGAAACCACTGTTTCACTATGTGAAAGTCACTGAGACTCTTTTTTTTGCCACTTCCCTTTCAGGTTAGGCTATGGTAACATGCTTTCATTTCCTGTTACTAATTTATTTATTTTTTCTAATTTACCATCCCTAGTGGCTCAGATGGTAAAGAATCTGCCTGCAATGCAGGAGACCCAGGTTTGAACCCTGGGTTGGAAAGATCCCCTGGAGGAAGGCATGGCAATGCACTCCAGTACTACTGCCTGGAGAATTCCATGGACAGAGGAGCCTGGCAGGCTACACTCCACAGGGTCACACAGAGTCGGACGTGACTGAAGTGACTAAGCAGCAACAGCAACCATCCTAAAATCGGATATATATCTGGCTTCCTCTTCTTTTATTTTTTTCCCCCTTGGTATAGAATCCATCTGGTTATTAGTGTCAGAACTCTTTAACTGGTTTAAATAAAGAAAAGATAAGTGAGTGATCGTGCCTCTGTGTGTGTGTGTGTGTGTGTATGTGCGGTGTGGTGTGTCTAGGAAGATCTCTTTCCTCCTGTAGCTGGAAATCCAGGGACTTTAATCCAGACTTTCACAGTGTCACAGTGTCATCAGGCCTCTGGCTCCCCCTCCCTACAATTTCCGTGGCTTGGACCTCATCATTGATGAGTCAGGTGTGTCCTAAGGCTGGCTCCCTTCATGAAACTAAAAATCAGTTGGGTATTTACTATCTAATATGTCTCTCTCCCTTTAGGTAACCTCCACAAGCACAGGGGCTGCATCTTGCCTCACCATGCCTGACATCTACCATGGGGTCTGGCACAGGGCAGGTACTCAACAGACACATGCTGAAGGAATAGTGATGCCTGTCATTAGCCATTCACTGAACTGGGTGCTTTGTACTTTCACCGCCAAAACATGTATGAAGGTAAGACATCAGAGTTTAAGGGTGTCACTTTTTTCTTTCTCTGAAATAAACTGTATCTGCTCCAAGCCTCCAACCTCTGGGCTGAGGAGGACTTCCATCTTAGTCATCAGGGCACTGCCACGGTTTTATTTTGTACCAGGCAAATCGACTGAACACATGCAGTACCAGAAAACTGGATGAGAAGAAACTGCTTTTACCCATAATTACTGCAGTTCTCATATTTTTTGGTCCATGTCATGTGTCACACAGGTGAATATTTGCCGATACTCTCTGACTTAATCACCAACATTCTAGATGGACTCTCAGAGGTCTGCCTGCCCGACTGTTGACTCCATTTCTTAGATGATCCTCTGATGCTCTTTGTGCCTCTGGCCTTTGTGATACCATCCTCCGTCCCCAGACTGGAGAAACAGACCCCCTACCCCTGCCCCCTGCCACGGGGGTCACCACTCTACTGCCAGCACTCAAAGCACTTCCCTACACTTCTGGGACACCATATAATTGCCCTCAATGAGCATTCTTGGATGGCAGTGGGCGCAGGCGATGTTAATACAGCTATTCCTTTATTTTGATAACTCAATCTTATATTTCATGAGCATGCATTTTATATAAGATGGTTCTCAAAATAAAAAGTAACAAGCAGGAAAGTTGGCAACCTTAACCCCTATCCTGCAGGTTCATGTCAGAGTCTTCATCAGTCTTGAACACATTCTCCACATTCAAGTTCAGAACAAAATATGAAGTGGTCCCCTGACCTTATTTGCTGGATTTTACACCTTTTTCCTGTCTTCACTACAGGAAGCAATACCAAGTACACATACTTAATTAGCTGAGGATACAAAAGCTTCTCAAGAGGGCTCTTCACTCAAAATATATGCCAACACTAACACACTTCTAATCCCAATGGGCAGAATTTGACTGATATCCTGGCTGCCCCATGTTGTGCTTTTCTCCTAGTCTAGTAGTTATTAAAAATTTTTATTGTCAATTTTGTATTGTTCCTCCAATAATGTACCAATATCAACTGCCAGTATGATATCACTACAGACAACAGAGGAATCCTGTCTGTTCAGTTACAGTTCTAGCCACAAAGAGATTGGACCCTTCTTTTTCAAGAAAGACATTAGCATGATCACTTCTCCCATAGAAGCATTCCCTAAATCCAAAACAAATCTTATACCTTTAAGTCAAAATAGGTAGTATACAAAACCAAGGACTAGTGATAGTGATATGCTATGCTATGCTAAGTCACTTCAGTCGTGTCCGACTCTCTGCGACCCCATAGACGGCAGCCCACCAGGCTCCCCCATCCCTGGGATTCTCCAGGCAAGAACACTGGAGTGGGCTGCCATTTCCTTCTCCAATGCATTAAAGTGAAAAGTGAAAGTGAAGCCGCTCAGTCGTGTCTGACTCTTAGCATGGATTGCAGCCTAACAGGCTCCTCCGTCCATGGGATTTTCCAAGCAAGAGAACTGGAGTGGGGTGCCATTGCCTTCTCCGAGTGATAGTGAATCTTTTTTAAAAATGAATTAGGGAAATAAAGAGTCTTTGCTGTTTTTATTGTCTTGACAGGTTTACAAAGCTAATGAGACCTGGGGGAGTGTATGCCAATCTGGTCAACCCAGGTCAGTCTAGACAGCTGTGTGAATCATCTTAGCACTTGTACTCAAACCATCTACACTACTTAAATGAGCTGGATAATCAATGCAAGCTCAGGTCCAGCTAGTGACAGCCTTGGCTGACTTGCATCCTGGAAACAAAAAAGAAAGGAAACATAATGATGCTCAAGTTCACAAAATTGGTTTGGACTACTCACAGACATTCTTTGAGAGGTGACTATTGGCAATGCTTTCTTCCCCTGATGCTGGAAAAAGCTCTAAGAAAAGCTTTGCCACATTATCCTGGTCCTTATGGCCTAGAAAAATGTGCAGAGGAAGACAAAATGGGTAAATAATATTTTTAAGTTCATCCAAACTTTGAAATTCCCAATCAGTCTACTTTCGAGCTAAAGAAATATCTGGTCACTCATATGATTGATTATGGTTTTTCTCAGCTCTGGTTCCATGCATATAAATATGTTTGTATTTTTAAACATGGAGAAATCCTGTGGAGTGGATTCTAGCAACTTGGGTGATACTGTGTATCCGAGGTTTCTATTAAAGTTGGGTAAGTACCATTGCCAACGAAAGAGCCTTCCCTGTGTGCTCCTGCTAAGACCTTCAGTCCTCTTAGATAAGATGCCTACCTTCACTAGCTCTCTTCTTCTCCCTTGTAAGTTTAGAAAGGTATGAATAGTCTTCATCCTCTCTTTAAAACACATTCAAAATTGCCTTGCATAAAGTAAGGCAACTAAATTTGAAGTTTAAAATAAGACAATCCTTCCAGGGAAAATCAGTCAGTTATCAGTAGAGTTCCATGCAGCTCATTGGAAATTCAGAATTTGGAACACAAATTTAGAATATTGAACATGGCATTATTCATTGCCTGGCACAGAGTCATACAAGGCAGTTAGCCAAACAAGCTATCTCTCTACTTACAGGTGAAACAACGGTTTGGAGAATCTTAAAAATTTGAAAACATTCATAAATCAAAATAGGAGGTTTTCTAAGAGGGAAGTTAACACTGTGCCAAGTTAAGCAAACTAAAGAAGAAAACAAGTTGGCCGTTAAAATGGTTTTCATGACAGATACTTACACTTCCTCACACAATATCAATTAGTGTCTTTAGAACAGACTTCCCAAAGATGATATTTCAATCAGTGTATTTTCTGAATGTAAAGTTCTTTCGTTCGTTGTTTCAGATGGCAGAAAATAGGACGATGGGTAGCACTGTTGACAATGGTAGAGCTGGGGTTTCCTGTGTATCTAAATGCCTGAGCTGATGTGGACGGAGGAGCCTGGTGGGCTGCAGAGCATGGGGTCGCGAAGAGTCGGACACGACTGAGCGACTTCCCTTTCACTTTTCACTTTCATGCATTGGAGAAAGAAATGGCAACCCACTCCAGTGTTCTTGCCTGGAGAATCCCAGGGACGGGGGAGCCTGGCGGGCTGCCGTCTATGGGGTCGCACAGAGTCAGACACAACTGAATCGACTTAGCAGTAGCAGCAGCAGATATAAAAATTACAGCACTTCTAGAACCTCAAATGAAAACTCTTCCCTACCAATCAACAACAACTTGTTCATGTGTAGGTGTTCTTAGCTTACATGTGTACTTCCCTCTTTACCTGAAAGAACTTTGTCTTTCAAAGATCAGCGAGATTTGTCCTTGTTTTCTAAGGTCTGGTTTGCTTGCTTGTGCGTGTTAGTCACTCAGTCGTGTCTGACTCTTGGTGACCCCATGGACTGTAGCCCGCCAGGCTCCTCTGTCCATGGGATTCTCCAGACAAGAACACTGGAGTGGGTTGCCATTCCTTTCTTCACGGGATCTTCCTGACCCAGGGATCAAACCCAGGTCTCCGGCATTGCAGTCAGATTCTTTTACCATCTGAGCTACCAGGGAAGCCCATCTCTGCTCTGTTCTTACCAACTTGTTATGAGGCTAAATAAAAAAACTTCTCTTCTAAAGAAGAGAAAAATGGAAAACAAATTCTTTACTGAGCCAGATACTGAGTTCTCTTTTGTTGTTGAAAATCTAAGCAAGTGAATTGAGCCAAGGGACCTAAACGGATCTACAGACTTGAAGAAGAAAGGTAACCAGGGTTGTAACAGAGAAGCTTCCTGGACTGGGTTTGGGGGAGAATTTTTAAAGTCTGGTGTTTGAAAAGCTCCCTAACTGCAGAATTAAGAAAGAGAGAAGAACACAATGAAGATGTGTGGATGCATCATGAATTGAACCCCTTCAATGTGTAAAAGATGCAAGTAAAAAAGCTAAGTCTGGTGTTTATCTGTTTCTTTGATGTTATTTTATGAAGTCTTTATGTAATTACTTTATGTAATACAGTGCACTGGTTACATCCACACTACAAGCTCATTCAGTTCAGTTCAGTTCAGTTCAGTCGCTCAGTCGTGTCTGACTCTTTGCAACCCCATGAATTGCAGCACGCCAGGCCTCCCTGTCCATCACCATCTCCCGGAGTTCACCCAAACTCACGTCCATCGAGTTGGTGATGCCATCCAGTCATCTCATCCTCTGTCGTCCCCTTCTCCTCCTGCCCCCAATCCCTCCCCAGCATCAGAGTCTTTTCCAATGAGTCAACTCTGCATGAGGTGGCCAAAGTACTGGAGTTTCAGCTTTAGCATCATTCCTTCCAAAGAACACCCAGGGCTGATCTCCTTTAGAATGGACTGGTTGGATCTCCTTGCAGCTCATTCACTCATGTCCAAAAAGCATGTGCTCATTAGAGGCCCTCAATAAATTGTTGTTTAGTTGCTAAGTCATGTCTGACTCTTTGCGACCCCGTGGACTGCAGCATGCCAGGCTTCCCTGTGCTTCAACATCTCCCAGAGTTTGCTCAAACTCATGTCCATTGAGTCGGTGATGCCATCCAACCAGTTATCTATGGAATAAAAGCATAAAAATCCTCCTTCAGTGGCAATAACACCAACTATGACCAGGTTGTAAGGCTTGGAATTGCATTTGAGTTCATTATGTGAACACACCTCTTGACGTGGGTTTTGACTAAGAGCGGCAGTCACAGTCAGAATTTTGTCAGTAAACTTCCACGGCTGCTGCTGAAAAGCCTAAAGTCATTTTTATCCCTGCTCCTTTCTTTATATGTGACTGTGTGACCTATTCATTTGTATATTTCTCTGTGGAATCTGTTAGGATTTGTTCTTTATCCCTGCTGTTCTGAATGTCATAAATGGTCCTGGATATTTTATATTTTTATGCGTCCCTGCCATGGTAGGCATTTCACTTGGTAAAACTTTTAAGGCCAGAAATGGGTATCTTTTGATTCTGGAAAAGTTCCTTGTACATTTATTTAATGATTTATTTCCCACTGTTTCCTTTGTTTTCTTCTGCAGTAACTTCTGGTTTTTTGAATATTAGAACTACTAAACTGATCTAACTTTTTTGTTCCTTTTTCCTATATATTTATATATTTCACTTTTTATTACTTCTTATGGAAGATTTGCTCAAGTATATTATTCAACCCTTATGTTGAAGTTTAATATCTATTTCATATTTGTTTTAATTTCTCAAAACTTTTTTATTCTCTAATACTAAATCATTTTTTATGCTTCTTACTGAATTTTTCCTGCTTATAGCATCCTGGTTTCATTTTCATGAATATACTATCTTCTCTTATCTCTCCGGATAATAAGCTTCTCTGAGATTTCTTTAGCTCCCTGTATGGTCTCTTTATCCCCTGGCTTCCTTTTTCCTGTTTGTTTTGGTCGCAGTCTATTACATTAGAATCTTATCTCAAAAATCAGGTACTCTTTTGGGTCCCCTTAAACAGCAGCAAAGTAGTAAAATGCTGTTTGGAATCAGTGTTCATGGGTGGGATTTGTCAGATAGTGGATTTTGGTAAAGGAAATTGGGCAGAGGGCATTCACCAGACTGCAAGTGTTCTGGGGAAGTCTTAAATATCCCTTCTTATAAATCTACAGTTTGCAGACACTAGGCCCTCTATTGTGAATCTCCTGAAATCGAAGCTCCGGTCTTCAGCTTGGGTGGAGGAGGGAGAAAAAGGGATTTCAACACCTCATTGAAATAAAGGCAGGCAAGGCCACCGGTACTGACCTCATCTATAACTCCTGAGTCTCAGGGATTTATAACGTGAGCAGCGTGCTGTCCCTTTGGGGCATTCCATGCTACCCCTCCAAGCACTTAGCTGTCAACTTGTTCTGTTCAACACCGTCTCTTGCCATTTACTTAACTGCCTTCCACTTTCTAACTTTTTTGACATGAAACATCTATGCTCACCTCCTCTCACAATCTCTTTCCCTTGTGTTTTTATGGCTTTCCTGCCGTTTAATGTGGTTTGTAGAGAAAGCGTGACTACACACGTGGTCAGTGGCTGTGTTAACCTGGAAATTTGTGGTAGCTTTCAAACAATTTTGCCTTCTAACAACGTAATGGCTGCAAAGAGATATGAGGGTTCAGAGTCAAGAGGGATGCAGCCTTGTGTGTGAGAGAAGTCCAGATGTGGTCAAGTTAATTTCTGTAGCTCTAATTGATATTGATATTGATATTAATAACAATGACCTTTAGAGATGCTGATGAAGATGTGATTGAGGAAATGTTTGCAGAAATGTTACATAAACGGTGAACTCTGTTCCTCCTCATCATCACCCTCATGGGTAGAAATTAAATTTGTATTAACTCTCTGGTCATTCCAAGCTAAAACTTTTTTATGACTTTTGTCACCAGGCATCAAACTATCTAGCCGCAAAGATAATAGCATTCATGTAGCCAAGGAAAAAAATTGTTGTTGTCGTTCAGCCACTAAGTCATGTCCAACTCTTTGCAACCCCATGGACTACAGCATGCCAGGCTTCCCTGTCCTTCACTATCTTCCAGACTTTGCTCAGATTCATGTCCACAGAGTCCATGATGATATCTAACCATCTCATTCTCTGCCACCCGCTTCTCCTTTTGCCTTCAATCTTTCCCAGCACTGGAGTCTTTTCCAATGAGTTGGCTCTTCGCATGAGGTAGCCAAAATATTGGAGCTTCAGCTTCAGCATCAGTCCTCCCAATGAATATTCAGGGTTGATTTCCTTTAGGATGGATTGGTTTGATCTCCTTGCAGTCCACTATATCAGAATCTGAGTTTTGGTGTTTTTTTTTAAATACATCAATTTAATATGGTAAATATGCATACAAACTTACACTATTCCCATTATACAAACAATTTAGAAGCAAATTTTTTAGCAGTTGAGTTGACAGTTCCACAGGTCATTACTTAGTAACTGAAATGAATGTTTCAGGGTCCTAGGCACAAGATGGCAGCCAAAAGTATTCAGGTAACAGTCTGTACGCCCCTCACTCCTCTGTGATGGGCTTAAGTGGAACTGTCTTCTGCCATGGAGTCTGAGTTTTTAATTTTCTATATCCCACTTCTCACCTCCCAGGGGATAATGAGCCCTGAGAGGGCAATGATTGTGTCTATACTCTTTAGTGCTGTATTTTACCACTTAGTACAGAGCCTAGAAGGTGAAATGTACTTAACAAGTAGTTGTTAACAATGAGAATCAATGAATGAAGTCTTGTAGGAAGCCAATTCCTTTGGGTGAGTTTTACATGTGCAGAAAATAAACGAGGGTAGAATACTCAATTAGCTTCTGACAGAAACACAGTCATTATAAGGAACAAAGGCAGATCTAACAGTTCTAATGTGGAATCAGAAGAGTAGGCTCTAAGGACCGTGTTCTTGATTTCCTGATCATGTGATACTGGGCAAGTCAATTAAATCCTCTGAGCTTCATTCACCAAATAGGTTGGTGCAAAAATCACATGGGATAATGTACATGCAAGCATTCTGTAAACTGGATATCCCTGTAAAGAGTTACTATAAAAGATTTCTCCCCAGACTATAACAATCCGGAAATACAGTTGGGATATTAGTTTAATAAGCCTGTCATTCTCCAGGGGGTGTTTCATGAACTGTTGCCATTCCCACCATGCTAAGTGCCTGTTAGATTCCTTGTTGATGACGAATACATTGTGTGAGTGGGGAGAGTTGGGGGGGGGTTGGGCTGTGGGGACAGGAAGTAGAGGCCATTTGTGCTTCACTTTGCCCCCAAATTCCTAGAGGACAAATAAAATTGAAATTCTCAGAAAAGCTTTAGAACTGCCAAAAGTACATAAAGCCAGCTACAGAAACTATAAAGCATAAGTAATGATTCTACTCATTTTGGCAATGGTGTTAGGAGAAGAAAAACCTCAAATTGCTTAATAAGATAGGGAAAAAAGAAATACAAATAGTTTCATCTTATTTAGAGGCCAACTACTGCCTCCTCCCACCAATCAATTTGGTTGGTTGATTTATTATTAATTAAATAATTTATTGGTTCAACCAATAATCATAGATATATACCACTTAATATGTTCAGGGCCTTGTGACTATACTGGCAAGCAAAAGGGAGCAAAATGTTTCATCTCATAACTCACAGCCTGGGGGACACACGCTGGGCTACCCTTATGTTTCTACTTCCAGTTTACCAACCCTAATATCTGAACTGGAGACAGTCTTTCTTCATTAAAGAAGACACCAATGGGAGATGGTGTCCTTTCTATAAAGAAATATTAGACATTTATTAGAACATATATTCAGTTTGGAATACCATTTCTGAAAAAGATTGAGTTCTGGAAGGAAGGATATAAGTAGTTAAAAATTAAAAGACATAAAGAAAAATTGGGACTTCCCTGGTGACTCAGACAGGAATGCATCTGCCTACAATGTGGGAGACCCATTCGATCCCTCAGTTGGGAAGATCCCCTGGAGAAGGAAATGGCAAACCACTCAAGTACTCTTGCCTGGAAAATCCCATGGACGGAGAATCCTGGTAGGCTATAGTCCATGGGGTCGCAAAGAGTTGGACACGACTGAGCGACTTCACTTTCACTTTCACTTCAGAGAAAAATTAAATCACTTTTAAAACCTAAACAGCAGAAATCAAAGTTTGATTTCATTTCTGCATTCAGGAAAAGGTTTTATGTAGGAAATAACCTTGAATAATGTAGGAGAATCGTAGTCCTAACCTAAGAAAGACCTTCCTGACTTTGGATGATAAAGGACTAGACTGGGAAACTGAGGAACCTAGAGACTCTCACGTCTACGAGATCCACGGATTAAACATCAAGTTGCTTCATTGCAGAAGCATAAGTAAAACCATCTCTCCTGGTGCGTTTCAGCTTTGTAGATAAGTGAGAGGCCAATTAAAATAGATGGCTACTAATTCCGTATAGAGAAAATAGCATAGAGAAAATGAATTTGTTTGGGTTCTATTGCAAAAGCCAGACCAGCTCCTATAAATCACTTCAACATTAGGGGACCCTTTTTATGCATCAGGCACTGTACTAGGTGATGGAAACCTGCAAAGATTCTTCTATTTTCAGTAAATGTTTAATTTACTGGGGAGATAGAGCCCATAACTAGTCACTTTCAAATACCCCTTCCTATGCACTAGGTATTTTGTTAAGTATTTTAAATGACTGATTTTATTTAATTTTTATAACAGTTCTGCTGCTGCTGCTGCTGCTAAGTTGCTTCAGTCGTGTACGACTCTTTGTGACCCCATAGACGGCAGCCCACCAGGCTCCCCCATCCCTGGGATTCTCCAGGCAAGAACACTGGAGTGGGTTTCCATTTCCTTCTCCAATGCAGGAAAGTGAAAAGAGAAAGTGAAGTCACTCAGTCGTGTCCGACTCTTCATGACCCCATGGACTGCAGCCCACCAGGCTCCTCCATCCATGGGATTTTCCAGGCAAGAGTACTGCTGCTGCTGCTGCTACTAACTCGCTTCAGTCGTGTCTGACTCTGTGCGACCCCATAGATGGCAGCCCACCAGGCCCCTCCGTCCCTGGGATTCTCCAGGCAAGAACACTGGAGTGGATTGCCATTTCCTCCTCCAATGCATGAAAGTGAAAAGTGAAAGTGAAGTCGCTCAGTCATGTCTGACTCTTAGCGACCCCATGGACTGCAGCCCACCAGGCTCCTCTGTCCATGGGATTTTCCAGGCAAGAGTACTAGGAGGTATCTATTATCATCTGCAGGCACGACATTCCAGAACCTTTGAGAGGTTAACTAAGTCACCAAGGATTCAGAGCAAGTCATGGAGCCAGGATTCAAACCAGGTCGATCTGATCCAAAGCCTGTATGCTCTTGATTATTACTCCCCACTTTGTGCTACACTCCAAAACAAACATGATGGTGACGATGATAGTAAAAACCATGGCAATCACAAATGAAAGCAACCATGATAGTAACAATGGTGGTAATGATAATAATAACAATGCTTATTGTAAGAATGGTATAAACAAAATTATTTGGGGATTAGAGAAAAGGGAGAAATTAATTTCCATTGGAGATCACTAGAAATCTTCGACAGAGGTCATTTTAGAAAGACAATTGTCAACCAGTAAAGGTATCCCCACTTTTGTGACAGAACAGTCATTTCCAAGGAGCTCCCTAACCAACCCACATTCCTTAGCCCTCTGGAATCTGAGTAAAAGTGATGTGGGTCCCTCCGTTACCAAGGCAGTTGTGTTTTTCCCACATTCTCTTTCTTCATGCTGATTGGGATATCTATACAAATGTTATTGTTGCTGTTATTGTTGCTGTTTAGTCGTTAGGTTGTGTTTGACTCTTTTGCGACCCCATTGACTGTAGCCTGTCAGGCTCCTCTGTCCATGGGGATTCTCCAGGCAAGCATACTGGAGTGGGTTGCCATGCCCTACTTCAGGGGATCTTCCCAACCCAGGGATCGAACCTATGTCTCCTGCACTGGCAGGTGGATTCTTTACTGCTGAGCCACCAGGAGAAGCCCACCTATACAAATGATGCATAGCAAAATGTAAAAATTTATTCTGTTAAGCCACTGACATTTTAGGGGCTTACTTGTTGAAGCCATTGACATTACACTAAATAATACAGAAAATATTCTGAGCAAGGAGTAGAAAATAAGCAATATCATAGAGGCATGGTGTGTGCAGGAAGAGTGAGTAATTCAGTTCTTTGGAGGATGGATATCGAGAGAAGGAGAATGGCTGGAAAGGTCATTTAGGACCATGAATACCAGGCATGAAGTTCCAGCTCTCAGCAGTGGAGATCCCCTGAGATGAGGCAGGTGACAAGTGAATCCTATCTCATTTAAAGCTAATGAAATGTTTGTAGTTCCCATTAGAAATATGAGCAGAAAGAAGTTTGGATCATGGAAGGTTAATTGCTCTCCTCTGTTAAATAAATAAGACTATGTTTGGTTTTAGGTGGAATATAGACACTCCCAAAGTCACACATATGCATACACACATGCATGCCTGCAAAGCACAGAAGTGCACACACAGGCCAGTGAATACATAAACACACATACACGTATTCACACACATGTGCACACACATATTCACACGTGTGAATTCACACACTCACCATTTTTCTCCTCAAGCAGTGTCAGATGTTTTCTAAATAATCTCCTAACTGTAAGTTCACATAGTTCCCTATTCATTTCTAGAACTGCATCTGTTTGGATGCCTGGCTTACATATTTTCATGAGGAAGAAAAATGTCAGTTTATAAAACCAAAGTACATGGCTGAATACTTGTGTTCTCATTGCCTCTGTGGTCTCCCTTTCCTCTTCTTTGCCTCGTGGGAGTAAATCAGAAATGGAAAGGGTGCAACTCAAGAAAAGAGAGAAAGCATATCTTTTTCATTTCTCTGTCTCCTTGTCTTCTTATTCTTTAAACACTTTCTTCTCTGGGTCTCCACAAACTCTCCTCAGGTGGGTTCAGAAGGTCCCGAGAGCTGCCAACACTTCTCCTCCAGTAAGAAACTTGTGCAAAAGGCCGGCTGCTTCCCAGAGGGATGTGACAGATGGCAGGATCACCGTGCCGAGCTCGGATGGTTCACCCAGGTGGAGGGCCATCAGGGAGCTGGAAGCACAGCTCTGGAAATTATTCCTGGCCTGCTTCAGCTCCTCATATTAACAATTCCACACCCTTCTAAGCTGTGAATTTTGGAAGCTGTAGAGCCCAGAGGCATGTTTTTTTTTTTTTCTTTAAAAAAGCAAATTTGTTTGATTTTCCAAAGCCACCATGTCACTGGGGATATTGTCTTTACTGCATTGTACTCAGCTTCCCTGGTGACTCAGTCAGTAAAGAATCTGCCTGCAATGTAGGAGGGTTTGATACCTGGGTCAGGAAGATCTCTTGGAGAGGGAAATGGCAACCCACTCCAGTATTCTTGCCTGGGAAATCTCGAGGACAAAGGAGCCTTGTGGGTTCCAGTCCATGGGGCTGCAAGAGTCAGACACGACTTAGCGACTAAACCACCACACTATTTAGTAGTATTCACTGATGGCTAATTCAGCCTAATTTTCCCTCCTGGGTGTGATGCTGACTAACTAATGGTAATCTCAGAATAACCTCAACCAGTTTATTAAAGGGGCTCCTCAGTGCAGCCAAAAGCTAAGAGGCCTTATGAGATAACATGTCTGGTGTGTAGCCTGCGGAAATCGAGGCTCTGCAACTGGCCTGATGGAGAAGTGGCCAGTGTGGAGTGCTCAGAAATGGCAGCTTAGCTAGAGATAACAAACATTTCCCCTATAGGACACACTGTTTGTGGTTTTTCCTTCCTCCCCAGGGCCACGAGGAATGCCAAGCAGGCAGCTTTACTCTCAGATACCATGACTGGATGAGAAAGCCTGACAAGGCAGAGGCTGAAGCTCCACATCTAAACTTTACCTTCAAATAACAGGAAAAAGTAGCAAATGCCAACCCCCTTATCACCATAGGGTTAATTAGGCTAACGTTAGCAAGTTGTTAGATTGAAGATGTTTATTGCCAGAAAGCAGGAATTCTGTTTATCTGTTGCTCTCATGTTAGTAAGATGCTGACTATCATAGTTTTGCTGTGTCCAATGGTTGTCGCCTGTTCCTTCGTCGCCGAAGGAACATCAGCAGAAGATCAAGGGACTGACACTCTCAGGGGAGCATCTGGAAGCTTGTGTCAAGGTGATGAGCACCTGCGTTAAATTTCAGACCCTTAGTACTTGAAGAAGCTCCACAACAGAGCCCTGATGTGCTTTCTTCCCCAAAATTGAAGTGACCTTGAGCTTAAACAATGTACTGTATAGATGTGAGTAGATTTTAGTAATATATGTTCCAAGACACCTGGCAATGTTGGAGCACAGTTCACAAACTTGGAAAAGTTCTGTTTATGTTAGACGCTTTAATGCTCAGCTAAGTGGCCTCCAAGGGGATCAAACCCACAACTTTGGCAGCAGTATAACTATATCCTGCCTAAAAGACTTTCAATTTTTTTTTCCTGCATAGACGGACCTGGAGAACTTGATAAACTACAGATACCAGGGCCTCCGTTCAGAGTCTCTGATTTAGCAAGTCTGAAATGGGGAGTAAGAATCTGCATCTTAATAAGCTCCCCAGGAGAGCCTAATGCAGTAGTCTAGAAACCAAACTCCAGAAATGGAGTTAATTGAGCCAAATGCCGATTTGAAAGTTTGAACTCTCCTTTGAAGTTATAGAGAGGACAACATGGTAACTGTCATCATGGAATCTTATTTGCCATGATGAAAGTGAGAAAGAGAAAAAAAGTAGGAAAATGACAAAGAGAGAAATCAGGGATGTTTTATGTTGGGTTCCCTGGAGGCCGAGGCTGACACAGAATTCTTGTGCAGGTGAAAGGGGTGAAGGACACAGGCTAGGAGGAGAAGGAGCTAATCAGAGAATGAATGTCTGCTGGAGTCCAGCTTCAGCTGGACCCCACAGGGAGCTCTAGAGCATGAATCACACACACAGTTTGAGGTCAGGCATCAGTTTTTTGTAACTTCATACCAGTTTTTGTCTTTGGCTAGTGGAAACAGTGTCAGATTTTATTTTTCTGGGCTCCAAAATCACTACAGATGGTGACTGCAGCCATGAAATTAAAAGACGCTTATGCCTTGGAAGGAAAGTTATGACCAACCTAGATAGCATATTCAAAAGCAGAGACATTACTTTGCCAACAAAGGTTCGTCTAGTCAAGGCTATGGTTTTTCCTGTGGTCATGTATGGATGTGAGAGTTGGACTGTGAAGAAGGCTGAGCGCCGAAGAATTGATGCTTTTGAACTGTGGTGTTGGAAAAGACTCTTAAGAGTCCCTTGGACTGCAAGGAGATCCAACCAGTCCGTTCTGAAGGAGATCAGCCCTGGGATTTCTTTGGAAGGAATGATGCTAAAGCTGAAACTCCAGTACTTTGGCCACCTCATGTGAAGAGTTGACTCATTGGAAAAGACTCTGATGCTGGGAGGGATTGGGGGCAGGAGGAGAAGGGGACGACAGAGGATGAGATGGCTGGATGGCATCACTGACTCAATGGATGTGAGTCTCAGTGAACTCCGGGAGTTGGTGAGGGACAGGGAGGCCTGGAGTGCTGTGATTCATGGGGTTGCAAAGAGTCAGACATGACTGAGCGACTGATCTGATCTGTGGGCCAAAGATGTGGGGCTTAAGCTTCCAGGAACCTCTGTTTGGGGTGGTTCCTTCCAGCAGGGAATAATATTCTGGAGAAAGAAGCAGCTGTGAATTACTCAGCCAATACTTCCAGTATGCAGGGGAAGGATGCACCAGCCCAAGATAAGACATTTTGGTGGAGCACCAACAGCATCAGATCCAGGGAATAACAGAAGTAGGGGAAAGGGAGAGAGAGGGGCAAACACTTCTCAGCCAAGAATGGTCCAAACAAACAGAAGTTCTACTGTTCAGGCAAAAACCCACATGGCACCAACAAATCAACAAGTGATTTTCTGTGGGATGTTTCACTGAGCGCTCACTGTTTTAGCATTCTTGAGCACCTGCAGATTAGAGGTTAATATCTAGATAGCTGTTTCTAGAATAATCTGTGTTCATGAGATTTCAGGGCATGACGTTACAAGAGGAGATAAGACTACACACCAAATCATAGAATCCTAGAGTTCAACAGTTGAGCAGTTCAACTATTCCTCTCCAAAGCACAAGTCATCATACTCAACTTGGTATCATCTATAAATCTATTAGTAGTAAACACACATTTTCACTATAGTTAAATGGAAAGGCAGTGTATCAGTCAAGACCACTGATTTAATCAAAATTTCAAAACCCTTTGTGTTGGATAAAGCACTGCTAGCATAAGTTGGTTCAAGTCACATTTTCCATCTTACCCCAAATTCCATGCATTATTTTGTCCAATAAATGCCTTCTGAAATTAAATATGCCTTTACTATATCATTTCACTATCATTCAATTGCTTCATTTGAGAAGGATATTAATTGGATAGTATCACTGATAGTATTAGTTAATAGCAAATGAGTCAACATTTGCTCCAAGTATCAGTGCCTCTTAAAATAAATAAGTATTAATGAACCCTAGACATGATCACTTCTTTCAAAAGCATTGTCAGGGTTTGATGGTATTTTACTGAAAAAAAAAATTTTAGAAATTCCACCATTTACGCCTTTTTAAAAGCATGTCATATACCCATCTGCAGTGCTTTGGTAAGTCTCTCAATCACCATGACTTCTAAAAGGGCACTATGGTGTTCCCTGTGTGATCTCCCAGTACTCTACAATTTAATTCATATTTACTCACATAAAGCTAATAAATGTTTCTTTACAATTGGTTTGCTCATCTAACGTGGGCCTCTATATCCTTTTAATGATCTTTGTTCTGACTTGTCAAATTTGATGATGTCTTCCTTGCTGGTAAATATATAATCAAAGCAGGGTCAAAATAATTTTTCTATTACCTTGGGCATATATCTATCGGAGCATTCACAGATACACTTATCTTTTTCTTATTCTCCTTACTCTCCAGAGGGAAACAAGGCCTTTGGGTTATAAGAAACTGTTATTGAAGCTTGTTTTTCACCTTGGACTTTAGCCTTCCTGATATTCTTTTCCAGATCCACTCTGCTCCTGTGTGCATCTGGGCCAAGGCCTCCCTCCATTTTTGAAGATACCCTTGTACTAGATGACTTTATCAGAGAGCTTCTTTTTGGCTGCATTTGTTAATTTTAGGTATCACACTTCTGTTTCTTACTTACACTCATTTGTGTTGTTACAAATTCTACTTTTCCAAGAATCCTCTCGAGCCACGTGAACTTTTGACTTTCCTGACCATGGAACGAGGCTTGCCCTTGTTATAAACTCTAGGCAAGGTATTTCCTAAAGCCTCAGATACAGTATAGAGTGTCTCCTGTGATTTTTTTTATTTAGTATCTCAAATGATTTGACTACTTCCTACAAAAGTCCCTATCGTGTCTCTATCACAAATAGTTCTTTCATAATTTTGTCCAGAATATTGTTTTCTTTCCTTGTTTCTTCATCTTTCTGAGCTGTCAGCAAGTCTAGAATTTATCAGATGCCCTGCCTTTGGTAGAATAAGACTTCAGCAGACATTCCGACGGTTGTATTTTTCCCTTCTCTTCAAGGCCAGTTTTGTAATCTGCGTTCGGAAACCTTTATCCATATCCTCTGTCTGGTCTGTTGGTCTGCAGAATACTTCAAGAATAATATCACTTCTAATTCTCTTTTATCTTATCCTCCCTGAGAGGAAAATTTGCAATGTCCATTCTTTGTACAGAAGGGAAAAGAACTTTTTGAGTCATAGCCGTCACCTGGGTTTCCATGTGCTGTTGAAAGTTTGAATGCTCAAAAGAGAGGGAACTCAAAGGCCAATAAAACATATATTTTTTAACAAAACAGCAAAAAGATCACTTGTCATTTTCTCTTGAAAGTTCCCCATACCAATGGCAATCTCTGTCCCACGTTGTAGTAAAACATACATTTATTGAATGAAAGTAGGATTAATTGAAGTATTACATAGGGGAAAACAGAGAGTTGTAAAAAACAGGAGCTTTGAGGTCCTGAGCAGAGTTGACGTTGATTCCCAGCTGCAGTGCCTATGCTGTGTGTCCTTAATAATTTCTCTAAATCTTAGATGTTATCTATTTAATGGATTTATTATTAGTACCTATCTCACAGGATGACTGCGAAAATTATTTTTAAAAGGCTGACCACAGGTATTTATTTAATAAAAGAACAATTAACAACTGCTTAATATGTGCCAAGAAATAATCTATATATTGTTATTACAACAGTATTAAAGGGTATTGTAAAATTCTTGACCTCACCAGGAGGGAGTCAGAGGCAAACTACAATACATATATAAAATATATATAAATTATATATTATATATATTATAATTATAAATCATATAATTTAATTATATCAATTAAATAATATATTAATTAATTATTAAGTAGCATATTATTTATTTATTAAATAATATAATTATATAATTATAAATTATATAAATTATGCCCAACAGTAAATGCAATGAAGTACACAAAAATACATTTAAAAAAGAATCAGAAATAAACTGCGCTTGTGTGGGGTGGGTGGGGGACAGCTACTTTAGCTAGAATGATCAGCAAAGGTTTTTAGGCTTCTCTAAGGAGGTGATATTTTGATTGAGCCAAAATGGTGAGTAAGCATCAGAATTAGAGAAATCTGGGAGAAAAGTATTCTAGACAGAAGGATGAGCAAGTGTATATAATAGGAAACTACTTCTCAGTACGTGTGTTTCCCTTAAGTAGATTTTGGCCAAGTGTTTGACGTGATTTTATTTATCTGTTTGGGCATTACCAATTTTCATTTCAAAATGAGCAGATTCCTCTTGATCGTCCTCTGCCATGCCATTCAATAAATCACCAATATTTTAACCTTTAACAAAGTGCAAGTTGATGTTTTACACACCCATGTTTTATCACCAAGAGATGGGGGCCGAATGCCATGTAGATGAATTTGACTCTGGAAAGCATGTCCCTTCAATTATCTGTTAAACGCCTCATTTTACACCCAACTTGCTGACAAAAATGAGAAAGCAAACAAATGAGATGAGTTGCAGTGAGGATACAGGAAGCCAAGAAAGCAGAGGATCTAATTGGAAGAGCACAGGAGAATGTTTAAAATAAGTTTCAGAATAGCGATAAGGATGAAGATGATGTTATCTCTTGGATAGAAGGAGCTATTAAAATACACCAGAGTGTTTTCAATCACTTAATCAGAAAGTCCTTTTCCTGAGAACTGTCTTTTGTCCGTGTGCCATGAACAAACATAAATATTTTGGATTTCCTGCATCCTTCACCCTGATAATGGGCTCTTAACTGTAAGCTCTTCCCACCTCAAAGAAAAAGCGAAAAACAATGATAAAACATGAAAGATATATAATGTCTTTTTCAGAAGAATTATTGTATCTCACAAATGGTTTTAGTGTTATTCCTTTCTAGCTTTTGCTTTTTTTAAATAGGAGATGTTACATTTCTTTTACATGTAACAGAGGCTGCATCCTGGATTGAGAGCATAACACACAAGGTAAACATGTACATAAGAGCTGAACTTAGGGAAAAGGTAAGTTTTTTGAAAATTTTATGTGAATTGCTTTTCAGATGACATATAATTGTAACATTTCATTTGTACATAAATTTTCATCTCACATTTAATATTTGAAAAAATCTTAAAGCAATAATTTCATAAGATATTGATATAAAATGTTCATTTACGGCTTAAATATTATTAAATTCTTAACATCAATATATGTAACTATGTCTACATGTTTTTTAACAAAATAATTTATGTTGAAATCAAGATACCAGAAAAACCCTATGTTAACAGGGCTATTTAGGAAAAAATTTAAACTATGGATTTTTTAAAATGATAATTAAAACAAATAATTTGACAGAAAGCTCTTTTGTTGTTATGGGAATAAGGTTTCACGAGATGTTTACACACTTATGAGATTTTTAAATAGCATTTTCTGGATCCAAATAGAGATGTGTCAATCATTTGAATCATAATAAACCAGAAGTTCTTTTTTGTGTTAAACAAATAAACCAAAGTGAAATTCTACTTGGGTAAAGGGTGAAATTAAGTTGAAGTGACCATATTCATGAATAAAATCACTATGAGGTACAATTAAATGCATTTTTCTTGCTATTATAAATGACAAATTTTCCCATTATATCTATATTTTAATTTATAATTGGAAATTGAAATCCTAGTACTCCAATTGATCCCATCCCGAGTTTTACTTTGAAGTCTGACCTCAGAATTTGTGCAATAATATCAAGTAGATGATAAAATTTCAGGGGAAATTGTGTAATAATAACACTCCTGTAGAACTCCTTACTCACACAGCCCTGAGTCTTGTATACCAACCTGGCTGTGCTTTCCATAAGGATATAATACCCCTATCTATTTGAACCTCGTATTACCAAGGCACTAAAATACAAATCTGGTTTAATTAAACGGCCAAGTCCAACAGAAAGGATCCAATCAATATGAATAATATTCCTGCTTCTCTCTCCAAAACAAAATAGACTGCTTGAATGTTTTATGTCCAAGCACAGTAAGCCAGTGAGTGCCGGGTTCTGAGTCAGATGATAAGTCAAGGGTTAAAAAGGACAAAATTATTATTCGCTTAAGAGGAAAGCTGCTATCCGCTTGCTTGCTGACTACGTGTGCTCTTGGGTAAGATGCACTTTTCTTATAATAAGGTGAGCAATGGATTTATCTGGATAGACACTTAGAGGAATCTGATGGTCTCATTAGTAAGGTGGCTTCCTGGCCATCAACACTGCCTCCCTTTACTAAGGAAGCCCCTGCTAATCAAAAGTGCTTCTGGAGAACAACAGGATTTGGCACTAAATTTCGAGATAATGATGGTCAAGTAGGGCTCGATTTCTCCTCTGCGGTGCTTTTATTCTCTTTATTGATTCCTACAAAATAAAGATGGCCAGGCCTGTTACTGAATCTGAAATAATTGGAACCGGTGTTATTTACATATGATTTCATTTTTTGCAGAAGTTGGGGAGTGGGTGGAGAAGGGGTGGCCAGCAAGGGGAGAAGTGTCCTTTGAACAGCTAGCTGCCTTTGGAAGAAATGTTCCAGTAGAAAACTGCCTCCAGCATTTGTCTAAAATAAAGAAATAAATAAATGCGGCGTCGGGTGAATCACATCAAAATCTCAAGACAATTCCAAGATGAACCAACTCGGAGAGTAAATGACCTCTTCATCTGGGTGATAAAGTTCCAGCCAAAATATTCTCTGGGCCCGAGACGTGATTCATTAGAAATATGTGCATGGTGGGGCGCCCTTCTCTCTATCTGGCAGAGTCCGGTCTGCACACTGATAAGAAGCAAATGCAAATGTCCTGATAAGAACTGAATGCAAATATTTATGATATGATATTCCCTGGGAATTATGTGCAGATAAAACAAAGTGTATTATTTTCCTGCTTCCCTTTCAGGTTTGCCAAAATGCGCTTTTTCGCTTTTGGAATTTGCATTTCTTCAAAATTGATTCGGCTTGCGTATTATGTTAAGCTATTTGTTTGCTAAGGATGGTAATTAGTTACTGTAATTACAGCAATGACAGTTGCTAAATTGTTTTTAAAGCATTACAGTGGGCCTGTGCCAGAAGATTGCAGTATTTTTTTGGATTTAAGCAGAGGCTGGAAAAACTCCCACTCTAGGGCCAGCATGGGATTTTCAACTACAAAGCTGCTTTTCCTGATTGAAATTTTTTTAAAAAGTCATTAATTTGCATTGATTGCAAGTGCTAACTTTACATGTAGGTTTACTCGCATATCACAGAAATATTAGTGATAGTGGACTTTGGTGTGAAAGAGACATGGGGGACACCCATCGTAAATAAAAGTGAAAGCTGATAGCAGAGGAGAAATGGTATAACTATTACTTGGAGCCTGTTAATTAAACTTTTTAGCCTGTTTTTAGATAAATTAAAAACAATTAAAAATGTTTCTCTGAAAGTCATTCCCAAACTTTTCTGAGTGCTCCTGGTTAAAATGAGTAATTTGGAAAAAAATAATTTGGCCATACGCTGTTCTTGACATGTGGAAAGTAAAAGAAGAAAGAAAAGGAGAAAGGTTATTTACCCAAATACTTCTTACAGATTTAGTTTAAATGAAAATCATTGATGAGGAGAGACTTGAGCTGTAGTGCATGTCTAAGATGGTTCAGATGATTGATGTTTTATATCAACATCCCCTAAAGACAGAGGTTAAAAGCCAAGAATGTGGTTCTCTCTGCTGCGGTGTCCTAATGCATGCATGTATGCATGCTAAGACACTTCAGTCGTGTCCAACTCT
The DNA here is from genome assembly GCF_029407905.1 of Bubalus kerabau. Lineage (NCBI taxonomy): Eukaryota > Metazoa > Chordata > Mammalia > Artiodactyla > Bovidae > Bubalus > Bubalus kerabau. The sequence goes on from NC_073637.1 coordinate 61,922,339, forward strand.
TTGCAACCCTATGAACTATAGCCCACTAGACTCCTCTCTGGCCATGGGGTTCTCCAAGCAAGAATACTGGAGTGGGTTGCCATGCTCTCCTCGAGGGGCTCTTCCTGACCGGGGGATTGAACCCTTGTCTCAGTCATTTCCTGCTTTGCTAGGCGGGTTCTTTACCACTAGCGCCACCTGGGAAGCCCATTGTCATAATACTACCTCCTAAAGTCTAGAAAATTCACGTGAGCTCATAGTCTGTCCCCTGCCAATTGAAGTCAAAATAATCCAAAGCATGACTGCACACTCGAAGGTTTCAGGGTTTTATACTCATATATTCCCACTCACAAATGTTACATAAATAATAAATTCTATATTTTAAATGTTTATTTTCCTCTACTGGAGAAATAACAACAATAATAATAGCAACCACCATTTCTTGAGATCTTTGCGCATTCCAGGCACCGTGCCAAGCCCTGTAGGTACATTCTCTCAACAACTTACGGGGCATTATTATTACCACTTCCAGTTTACAGGAAGAGATTCTGAGACTTAGAGATGTTAGAACTTGCCAAAGTCACACTTCTGGTAAAAATCAAACATGGAATCCAGTCCCCAGGCAGCTTCCATCTACGGCCTGCTCTTAATTTGAGAGGATGTAACTTTGTATTTGAATGTAAATAAATAAATAGTATTTGAAAGCCATGACCCCCTCCTTTAATCAAAAACTAAACTGAAAGCTGAAGCACCTAGTGTCGGACATCAGAAATCGAATTCTCATCTCAAAGCTTTTTGTCCTGACATTTTATCCTTATTATAAGTATAAATATGATTTCCTTGAAAATGACTCCATAAGTACTAATACTTGATGAGAAGTTTGAAGTTTTACACAAGAAATAGTCTCCTAGGAATTGACTACTTTTGCTCCAAAAAAGATTCAATGACTTAGTTTGTATATTTATCATTATTTAAGAACTATAAATCCCAGTTTGTGTAATGTGGTTCTTATATTTACATGAATACAGATGAAATTGATAAATAGGCATTTTATGGCATTTTGAAATTGTTTTGAACATTATCTTATGCTGTGCATATTTATGTATGGTTCTCATTCTCATTACAGAATGAGAACCACACATAAGTATGTATGTACATTCTCAGCTGTTTCACACATGACCCCAGGTATATATCCCCAGTGTGGGATGCACATATCTCACTTGGATACACACATGTGAAAGCATAGATCAATACAACTTATACAAGTGATGTCTCCAATTAACACATTCAACAATCCCTGTTTATGAAGTCATTCCTGATATACTTTTACCTCCTCCAAGCTGTACATTATTTCTTCAATTTTCCAACCACATGACACTATAATTTTAGCCCTTATAGCACCGATTCTTATATGAACCTGGTTCACTGTATATCTGTCTCCTGCAGTAACCTAGAGGCTCTCTGAAGGTTGAGTCTTGTATCTCCTGCATCTAGCACAAAGCTTGTTACATAGTAAATACCCAAAAAGACTTACTGAATGAGGAAATTCCCTCGTGGTCCAGTGGTTACGACTTGATGTTCTCACTGCCAGGCCTGAGTTTGATCCCTGGTCGAGAAATTATTAATAAGATCCTGTAAGCCACGTGATGTAGCCAAAAAAGAAAAAAAAAAGAAGAAAACTATGAACAAGCACTGAACCCATTCAAACAAATAAAAAATTCAGTGGCACGGTCTTGATATCTCTCCCATGGGCCTACAGAGCAGTGAGGATACCTCTGCTTCAGACTGGGGCTTAGTTGGGTCTGCATACTTGTATCAGTTTGAGTCCAGCCTAGGTTGTTCAGCAGTAAAGAATCCGCCAACAATGCAGGAAACACAGGAGATGTGGGTTTGATCCCTGGGTTGGGAGGATCCCCTGGAGGAGGGCATGGCAACTCACTCCAGTATTCTGGCCTGGAAAATCCCAGACTGAGAAGCCTGGCAGCCTACAGTCCACGGGGTCAAAGAGTCAGACACGAGTGAAGTGGCTGAGCACACATGCACAGGAGAACAGCCACCCAGGGCAAGTTTTTCCCATGTAAGTGTCAGAAGATGCCAGATGGGTAAATGAAAATATGTGATGTCTCTTAAGGCTTAGACTCAGAACCAGTACCTTTAATTTTTATCCACATTTCATTCTCCACAGCAAGTGAAGAGCCAAGCTCAAAACCAGTGTGGGGGCAAAATATACTCTTCCCATGAAGGTGTGGCAGGTAGATGGTGGAAGAGGAATAAATGTTTGCTGAATAATATACAAACCACAAGCATCAAATATTCATATAGTAAAAGGATTCCCTTTCTTTAATTTTAAGGAATCTAAAACATCTAAAAGAGATGAGGAAGATGGATAATTGCTAATTATATTTTAATTCAATAGTGACATGAATTTTCTTTGCCGATTCATCATTAACATTATGAGCTACAGCTTGGTGCTTTTCTCATTTTATCCTTTGTATGCCTAGAGAAGTAATCAAACCTCTTCTTCCATACCTGAGGACTATTAGTCAATCGTCTGCTAGGTTCTCTCCTCCAGGCTGACATTTCTTTCAACTCCCCCTCTATATTTCACTTGCCAAAACATATCCCACTTTTAGGGCTCTTCTTTGGGACTCTCCCCAATCCATTTTGAGCCAAAAGCTATATCCAAATCTCTTCTTACTATCGATCAATCAAAACTGGAAAGGGAATCTTATTTCCTTAGAGAAAGATATTGGCAAATTTCCAGCTGAAGAGAAACACACGGTTCACACCCCGACTCCCACATTTTGCTAACCCCCACTCCAATCTGCAAACATATCAGAGTCAATTTGACTAAACTGTATTGGATCAAAGAGGAGCTCCAAAGAGTGTGAAGTCAGGCTTCAAATATCAGCTAAGCTCAGTTTGGTTACAGAAAGGAAAACATCCCTCCTGGAGTGAGACATCTTTCTTGTCCAGACGTTCAAAGAGTGTTATTCATTACGAAGTTTATGGTACCCACACAGGGAGCAGAGTTCATTACTTCAGAATTCCTGCCTGGTTTTACAAGGAAGGTCTCCTGTTAGCTGCCTCGAGCTTTCCATGGCAGATTCAGCCTCAAAAAATCTAAAATAGATCATTGGACACCCTCTAGCTGGCCTTGTTCATATGGTGACTGTAAACATTTTCCCTAGAGCCTGAAACTTTCAAGATTTTCATTTAAGTTTTCAAATTAGAAGGGTAATTTCTTTTGCGTTCTAGAAAGTAAGATTTAGGGTCACACTTTTTTTCATTTACTTTACCTGTTTAACCAAAGTCTACTAACAAAGTCTCTACTATAGAGAGATGACGTGTTAATATTAATGTACAGAAAAATCATACTTTGTAACCTAATTTAGTATAATTCATAGTGAGCTGAAATGAAATGAGAGGGCATCCCAAATTCTAACTTATATCAGTTATTTACATATTTAAGTTCAAAATCACAACATAAGGACCACAGGGCATATTAGTCAGGATTCTCCAGAGAAACAGAATCAATAGGATATGTAAATATATAGTAAATATATATAGAGAGAGATTCATTTTGAGGAACTGAATCATGCAATTGTGAGAGCTTGGAAGCCTGAAATCTGTAGGGTAGGATAGTAGGCTGGAGACCAGATGATGTTGCAGTTCAGACCCAATGGTGGTCTAGAGGCAAAATCTTCTCCCTTACTCAGGAGACTTGAGTCTTTTTTCTAAGGATATGGACTTCCCATGTCTTGGAGAATAATCTGCTTTACTCAAAGTCTACTGATCTAAGTGTTAATCCCTTCTAAAAATAAACAATAATTTCACAGCTAAATCTAGACTGGTTTTTGACTAAATATTTTGGTACCTTGGCCTAGCCAAGTAGACTCATAAAATTAACCATCACACATGGGTTATAATTATCTTTGCTCCATCACTTACTTGATCAATAAGGACCTACTGAAGATTTACTACATACTTGGCAGTACCCAGGATTCCCAGGCACATTGCAAAATCCATGATTCTGAATTATTGTTCAAATGTATTGATTTTGGGGCTTCCTGGGTGTCACTATAAGTAAAGAACCTGCCTGCCAGTGCAGGAGACACAGGAGATGAGGGTTCTATCCCAGTGTCAGGAAGATCCTCTGGAAGAGGGCATGACAAATCAATCCAGTATTCTTGCCTGGAAAATCCCATAAACAGAGGAGCTTGGTGGGCTACAGTTCATAGGGTCACAAAGATTCGGACATGACTGAAAGCACCTTAGCACATTGATTTTCAGGAACATCAGGAAATGACTTGGAGTTATACCTAAATTTGGTCTTTCCTGAAACCTAAAAGAAATTAGCACAAATGCAAAAAATTAGTTCTTACCAAACACAAACCTCCTGGCACTTTGATTTTGACCTTCTTAGCCTCCAGAACAATTAATGTTTATTATTTAAGACACCCAATCTATGGTATTCTTCTTTTAGCAATCTGAACAGGCTAGGACAATATGGGTATGTATATATGTATGTGTGTGAATTTGATAAAATGTTCAACTGAAATTTACTGAAGGACTGCTATGTTAGAGATACTTTTTAGACACTGACAGCCTAGTGGTAGAGCAAAAATTATAGTCTTAGTTCTCATGAAATTAATAGTCTAATGTGGGAGAAAGGAAATAAAATTTATATTATATTTAAAATTCTGATAAGGCATCTGAGAGAGGAGGAGTAAATGCTAAAAATGTCTTTAGCAGGGAAAGCTAATTTAGCCAAGTTAGAATAGACTTCCCTGGAAAAGTAATATATTGACTCTGTCTTGAAATTTAAAGAACAATTGTCAGATGGGGCTACTCTGTTGGCTCAGATGGTAAAGGCATTTCTGTAATGCAGAAGACCTGGGTTCAATCCCTGGGTTGAGAAGATCCCATGGAGGCAGGCATGGCAATCCATTCCATTATTCTTGCCTGGAGAATCCCCATGGACAGAGGAGCCTGGCAGGCTACAGTCCATGGGGTCACAAAGAATTGGACAAGACTGAGCGACTAAACACAACACAAGAAAGTCTGGAGATAGTGTATTCCAGGCGGTGGGAACAGCATATGAAAAACACATTTGAGAGACATACAGAAGTCTAGTGTATCCTCAAAAGACACTTTAGGTCACAGTAATAATTTTAGTGTACAAGTCCAAGATTTTAGATAGGTGAGTAACACAGTAGTATTTGCATTCTTGAGTGACCATTCTAGCTGCTGTATAAAGAATGATCTGATAGAAGCAAAGATGTACACTGGGAGGTCAGAGAGGGCAATATTGTAGCAGTTTAGATCAAAGATGGTAGGGCAACAGAAATAGAGAAAATAAAGGAATACACATGAGATGTGTGTTGTTGGTCAAATTCACTAAAAATCGGTCATTTTTTAATGAGGACATAATGTGGATGAACGTGCTAAGCTTGGCTTTCTGGATTCTGGCATAAACAACTAAGTTAGAGAATACAGGATGAGGATCAATACTAAAGATATGGGTTTGGTTTTTCGAAAAAAAAATGTTGAGATGTCTGTGAGACATCCTAGATGAAATGAGCAATCATTAGATTCACAGTTCTGGAGGTAGTTAAGACATATGAGTTACAATTATAAATTTAAAAGTCATCAGATAATATTTGAAGGCATGAGAAAGAATGCACTCATGTTGAGTAAAGAGAAATAAAGGTCCAGGGAAATCTCCATGAAATTTAGGTCTAAAAGGAAGACCTTCAGATAGGAAGGGAAAAAAAAAAAAAAAAAGCAAGAGTGTGGCAACATGGAAGCCAAGAGAAGAGTGTTTCAGAAGGAGGAGTGGGCAAGCATATCAAATGATGGTAGGAAGCCAAGTAGCAGTAGTAGACTTGATGTATCACTACATACTCCTTCCAGGACTCAGCCTCTCATTCCTCCAGCTTCTGGGAGATTGGGCAGCAAAAAAATCTCAGCTGACCCCTCCCTGAGAATTGACTTCACCCGTAGGAGAATTACAGGCTTCCCAGGTGTTTGAGTGGTATAGAATCTGCCTGCCAAGCAGGAGACGCTCGTTCGATCCCTGAGTCTGGAAGATCCCCTGAAGAAGAATATGGCAACCTGCTGCAGTATTCTTTCCTGGGAAATCTCATGGAACAAATGTGTTTTCTTTACATGCTTAAGAAAGTCAAGCACCTTTATTTCCCTCGGATAATTTAATTTTTATAATACTGAAAGTTTATTTAAGGAAATATGTTCTCACTGCATGCAACAACTATATCTAGGGTAAATGTGCTCAGATGGTTGGTTTTCTTTTTCCAAAAATACAAATATAGTTGGTTTGGGGCTTTGTAGTTTTCTTTCTTCTTCATTTATTGAATGTATAGAATCTTATTATATATGACTCATAGTGGTTTTGCTTCTCCAAGAAAAAAGAACAATTATAACTGATATCCAATATGAATGAGGTGACTATGTTAAGCACTTTGCATATATTTCAGTAATTAATGCACAAAAATTCTGTGTGGTCTTTGCCCATTATTTGCTTGCTTGTTTGTTTCTGCCCATTATCTACGCATAAGGGTGTTGTATGAATTGAAAAGACCAGATTCTTACTTTCCCGGACATATCTCAGCATGGCCATGCAACCAAGGCTTAGTCACCTGGCTTCTCCTGCCTGGAACTCCGGGTTTGGAGTGTGTGATCAAAGAAGCCATTCAACCTAGAGATCATGCAAAGGGTGGAAGGGGCACCCTGGCCAGACTGCTCCTATGGAGGACTTAGTTGTGCTCCTCCTCCAGCATAACATGGCTCTGGCCCAATTTCTGAGCTCAGTTCTCCAGATTTCTCATGAATTCTATGAACTCTCCTATAAATATACTCCTTTTTGCCTAACTTTGCAACAACAACAAAAAAAACCCTAACCAGTAAGCAGTTACAACTATTACCTATATTTTACAGATGAGGAAAATTAAAGCTCAGAGAAGTATTAATAAATTGATATGCAGATATTTTCAGATTCAAAGCCAATGATCTTAGCCAATTTTCTATGATGGCTCCCTTATTTACTTATTTATTGTGTTTGATTCTTTGATTCTTTATCACTTAGACTCATTCTTATTGGCTCCACATTGAAAAGCAAAATGTTAATACAAAAGCTACAAATATAAAATATATACATAACAGACCATCTTCCCCTGTAAATCTATTGAAACCAGTATTTACTATCATTAAATAATCATGTACTCAATACTTATTTTCATTGGGTTTAAATTTCTAAATGGAAGTGACATTATCTTATTGAATTAATGTAGAAATTTGGATCTTACAAAATATAAAATAAAACAAACCGAGCAAAAACATTCATGCCACATAGTCCCTATTTCTTAACATAGCTTTTCAAGAACCATGATTAGCTTCTGCTTCATCATGCAGGAGTATACACACTGCCAGGAAAAGTCTCTGCTTTCTTTCTTTCTTGTGAACATTTGCAGCCCTGAATAGAAAAGCTGAGTGACTTAGGGCACAGGTGGTGTGTTCATCTCCAATCCCTGTATAAGGTCATGGCTTTGGAAAGAAAGAAAGCGGACCAGCTGGACATGCGGATGGTGCTGAGTTTCAGAATCTGCTCTCAGCACCTGGCTTCTAGTATGAGAACGATGAGCTCCAGGCAATGGATTCAGTGCCCTGTCTTCTGAAGATAGCGAAGGATGACTCTGGCAGCTGCCTAGCTGAACTGACCAAGATAACTCTGATCAGAAGGGGCAAAGGAGAAAAATTCACTGATAACACTCGAAAACTACTATCATGCATGCATGCTAAGTCACCACAGTCGTGTCCGACTCTTTGCAACCCTGTGGACTGTAGCCCACCAGGCTCCTCTGTCCATGGGATTTTCCAGGATCCCTGGAATGGGATACTGGATTGGGTTGCCATTTCCTACTCAGGGGATCTTCCCAACCCAGGGATTGAACCAGCGTTTCTTACATCTCCTGCATTGGCAAGCAAGTTCTTTACCACTAGTGCCACCTGGGAAGCCCTAAAACTACTATCATGCAGGTCAAAACTTTGTAGAGAAAATGCAATAATATTAGAAAGGCTACAAGTCCATTTTCAAGAGAATAATTCAGAACAGGAGATGCGGAGCAATATTTAGATTTCATATACCTTTTATCAAATTTACAAAAATGAGCTAGGCCACAGAATCTGTCAATAAATTTAAAAGGATTGAAATCATACAAAGTAAGTTTTCTAACTACAGTGGGTTGAAATTAGAAATCAACAACAGAAGGAAATTTGGATATCTGCAAATATTTGCAAATTAAACAACAGATTTTTAAATAACCCATAGGTCAAAGAAGAAATTACAGGGGAAATTAGTAAGTATTTTGATCTGTATGAAAACAAATTTACAGAGAATGAATAATAAAGTGAACTTGAAATATTAATAAAATAATATCACAGAAAATAGCTGACTTGCTTTGAGTATTTGCTGTATGTCTGGCATTCTGCATACATTTTCTTTGATTCTCCCCACAACCCAAAGAGGTAGGTATTAATATCCTCCCCTTCCTCTAAAGATGTGGACAATGAAACTTAGGAAATGGTGGGATAAGGCTTCAACTCAGGTCTGTCTGACACCCAAATCTTGTTTCAATTACTAAATTATGCTGCCAACACAGATTAATGTAGGCTATAGTAGTTGCTTAATTTTAACCTAGTAATTAACTGAAAATATACAAGAGGAAGTGGCATTTTGTTTCAAGAAGTACCTGTGCATTTAGAAATCCATGTTCTTGAGCATGTAGGGTATGCTGAAGAGCATTCAGTGAAAATAAGAGGAGGTAGTCAGAGGATCCTGGGGAGCTACATACAGTCCATAGGGTCACACAGAGTCAGGCATGACTGAAGTGACTTAGTACGCAAACACTATCACATACAGAGGCATTTTATGGACATGTGTTATGCACTGCTCAACTGGAGGGAAGATGGGTAACTTGATAAGAGTCTATTTAAAGCTCTCACAAGGTAAGATATGAAAACATTTATTGAATAATCACAGCTCTTGGAATACAAAGAAGAATAAAGCTGATTCTGTGCCCTGAAGGTGCTGACAATTTGCTAGAATTAGATGACGAAGATGAAAATACTAATGATTTAAGTAGGGTCCCCCAGGAAACAGACCCTGGGATATAGATTGGAGTACAGGCAGTTTATGGAGAATGCTCTGAATAGTGAAGGCAACAGGATTGGTGTCAAGTTCGTCCTGTCACAATGATTTTTATAAAAGATGGGGATGATAAAATTTAGGAGGCCACAGGCTAAGAAAACTGTGGAGTAAGGTTTCAATTCAGCTCTGACGGACACCCAAATCTTGTTTTCAGTCACTGCACAGATAAACATATATCCTCTGTATAGCATACACAGCGATTGATACGTTTCACCTTTTGCAACTTTTCATTCCATTTCACTAAATATTAGCAATTTCTTTTTACAGGAAACCTGAATCTGTCCCTAGCTTTAAACCACTGGTCTTTGTACTACTTTCAGAAGGTCTGCAGAATTTAAAGCCTCTTTCTTCTGTATCACAGAGTTTCAATTATATGAAGCTATCCTTCAGGTCTTTCCTAGATTGCATCTGACTGAAGATGACAATTCTGTTTTGCCTTTCTACATATCAACTGCTTTCTAGACCTGCCACCCTTCTGATTCTCTTGCTGGTTAAGAACATGGATGGTATCCAGATACATGTTTCAGGGTGGGTCAGTCATGAAGGGTTCAGCCTGCAACGTTACTAGCCCACCAAGAGGCAGCAGGCCCTGTAGACAAACCTTGGGAGGAAGCCTAGACTGTAAGATACAACTGTGTTCAGATAACTTAGAAACAGGCAAGATCTAGAGTGACGTTTTAAACTATCAATTAAACAAGTGGTTGACAAATGCCATGGACAGAGGAGTCTGGAATTTTCCAGGCAAGAATACTGAAGTGAGCTGCCATTTCCTACTCCAGGGGATCTTCCCAACCAGAGCTCAACACAGGAGCCTAGCGAGCTAAAGTCTATGGGGCCGCAAAGAGTTGGAGATGAGTGAGTGTGCACACATGCGTGCATGCACACACACACACAGAGGGAGGTGAGCTGACATAAAGTATCAGGGGAATCCTGATAGACTAGAAGAAGGAAGCTTTAAATTCTGTAGACCTTCAAAATGTTCACACCAAAAAAAAAAAATCAACACTAAAGATTATCTCTGCAATTGAATATGGTTCCTACGTTATAAAAGTCAGAAAACCAATTAAGAGTAAGTTTACTTGTGAGCACTAAGTAACTAGTATTTTATCCTATTCAAAGAATTTATAAACTACAACCATTGAAAAAATACATGTAGCAATGCAAACATATTTTTTTAAACACCATATTAGGTCAGAATAGAATCCATCCAATACACTTTTCTATCTTTGGAACTGCTCCTTGGAAAATGCATTTTTAGAAATGAAGGTTTTATAAAGCTCAGTTTCAACAGCACTGATAAAAGAAACAAATTTGTTATAACAAAGACAGACTATGGAAGGCAAAAGAATCTGGTGAAGGCTCTATAAATTCATATGTCAACTGAATTTTTATTCTATTTATATTACAATTGGAGCCTGAATATATGAAAAGTTAAATGTGAAATTCCCCAAACTGTGTATGATTTTTAATACTTTCTGCTAAATTAATCATCTCTAGTTACAACTTCTTCCCTAAACTCTAGACTTGTATCTTCAGTTAGCTATTGAACATTTCCACTTAGATGTTTCATAAACATCAGAACTCACTGAAGTCAAGGATAATGATCATGTCATTTCCATGTCTGAACTCAACCATCTTCCTGTGCTTTTTCTGTGAATGGTCCCACTATACCCGAAAGTAAAAAATGTTCCCTATTTCCCACATTCTCAGCAACAATTAAAGATCTGACATCCTTATTATTGTGTCTTATTGAATCCTATTCTCTTTATTCTCACTGCTACCACTTTGATTCAAGCCCTTATTTTCCACATCTGTATTATATCTATAACTGCAACAGTCTCCTCTTGCTCTTCCTTCCTTATTTCTGGTCCAGTGTTTTTCTTTCCAGACTGAGGTTTTAAGCTTCCAACATATTTTAAACTCTGAGTACTCCTTAGCCTCCTTCAATGGCTTTTACTGCTCACAAAATAAAGTTCGCCTCCTCAAGACATCACCCAGTGGTCCCTATTTTCCAGTGACATTTGCTACCTCTCCACTTAATTATCTACAATGCAACTATTCTAGAGTATATGTGCTCCTGGAAATATCTTGCTTCAAATATTTGTTTCTTTTAATGGAGTATACTTCATCCTCTTCTTTTACCTGCATAGTTTGGGTTTATCCTTTAAGACTGACTCAGACTTAAGTCCCAACTGGCAAAGAAGACTACTAATGCAGTTTGTAGACCAATAATATAGTACAATCACTATTTCAACTTTAGCTTCTTTTAAAGGTGCTTAGGGAAAGGACGGGAGGGAGGCTCTAGGGAGAGGGGATATATGTATGCATATAGCTGATTCACCATGTTGTACAGCAGAAACCAACACAACACTGTAAAGCAATTATACTCTGCTAATAAAATTAAAATCAATCAATAAATAATTTTTAAAAAGCTGTCTAGTCCCCTCTGTCTCCAAGATAGGCAGCATAATCTCAACAAGGAAGTTAGATTTTTACAAAGACAACAATAACTGTTCATTCCCAGTAGCTTCTATTTTCTGCTCTGCAAAAATACCAAGGCAATGAATTATTAAGGGCTTTCCTCTCATGCAGGAGAGGAAATTATAAAGAATATTATATTTCAAAGAATTTTCCTTCATAGTGGCATTAATGCAAAAAATGGAAAAGAGGACATGGGATTTGAGTAAAAGAAATTGTAATGAACAGCTTTGGTATGTTTTCCTGGCATATAAATCAATGCCTTCTTCTGTTCTCTTTAATTACCCCTACCTACATCACCAAAGGGATGAGATCCTAGTAGCCATGTGTGTAGGGCATTACCTCATCTCTTGGTTGATTACTTCAAAAGTGGGAATCTTACCAGAGTGGAGCCAATTGAGATCTCTTCCCTAAGAATCTGCAATTGAGATGGAGACTTAATCTGTAACACATGAACTCAAGGAGTTGTAGAACAGCTGTATTTTCAGAACACAGGTTTGGAACTCAGACAAAGCTGGCCTGAGAAACAGGTTATAAAAAATGAAGCAAACACACAGAAAAAGAGAGAGAGAGAGAAATATTGTTTTAGTTGACCAATGCTTTTCTGTTTTCATTTTTCAAGACCTGAACAACTTTCATGACTTTAGGTTCTACATATTTATAATAATACCTCTACATTTTGTTTATTTCTGTTGCCTGCAACCAAAAGAGCCTTAAATAATAAGAAAATAATTGGGTATAGTTTCAGATCTTATAAGCTTCAACCACTTTCATTCTTTAACAAACATTTTTGAGTGTCTTCTACGTGTCCGGTGCTATGCTGGGTACACAAAGACAAACTCATAATCATCCTGGGACAAATCTCTCAGTCAGAGCCTCAGTTTCCTCTTCTATTTCATAAGGAGATAAATGATGATAACAGTAATATCAGACTCAGGAGAGGTTCCAGTCAAATCAAATATATGAAAGAACTTTATAAACTATAAATGAATGGGTTTTCTTTACATTCATTATAATATATTTTGGTTTTCTCCCTTTTTTATCATGTTTGTCATCTCTAGGATGAGACTGTTCCCAGTTTGATTTTTGTATCCAAAATCTGTTCTTACTAATAAAGGCATATCACTAGCATATTTCCAAGTTGACTCCAGATCATAAAGTTTCTTTACTATAAGTATGAGGGACTCCTCAGAGGTCAGGGACACAATGATCATCAAGGTAGACCACAGACAAAAGTTGCCAAAATCAATTTCATTTAGTTTCAGGTAAGCTGGCTAAGCTCTCCTTGTCAATAATCAAGCGGATAACCCTTTCCTGTTTTCCAGGTCCTGTTCTACCTTAAAATCCAAAGTCACCCCAGCACTGAGTGGCAAGATTCTCTGAGAGCAATTCAGCCACTTACACCTCAAAATTTCTCTACTATTTATTCCCTTCTTCCTTCTTCTTTACTATTTGCTTTAGTATGCATGGGACTTATCATCATCATTTTTCATAAATTTTGTAGCATGTTTTATTCAAGTAATGAAAAGCATGGGGTTTTACTTATGTCGGGTAATTGTCTATATTTAGCACAGGGATGGTTAAGGTGATAGTTAATGTTAAGGTGACAGTTTTATAACTCTTGTTCTGTGATTGGTTAATGAAAAGTTTGAAGACCTCACTGAGTCGAGGCTTACTGAAGAAGTTCTCAAAGAGTCTCAACTTCTAATAGCATTGGATGAGTCTAAATCTTTGTAAAAATGTAACTATATGGTACTTATACAGTAAAATTACTAATAGACACCCCATACTCCTTGTCCATTTTTCAAATATCACCCTATAAATCAATAATAATCAAAAAGCAAATCAAGGGTTTACTAGGCTGCTAAGCAACTTACTTACTAATGGCCTAGTCCTCTCCTATGAAGGTTATCGGTCTTCACTTTTCTTTTAAGTCTTACGACTTTTATCTGTGGAATACATTTTAGCCACAGCATTAACAAAAAACATATAGAAGACTCATACAGATTTCAGATTACTAATCAACACACATAATTCATCACTAAGTACTAACCTAGGCTATCTTCTTAATGTACAACTTAGTTAAAACAAGAAGGACTATATAGTGTACATTAACTCCAAAGGCTTACTACATCTCCAGAGAAGGATGGTTGTACACAATTTATTAACAGTAGGTTTCTGATTCCCAAATGGCGTGTTACTGATTATAAAACAATTTGACTGTGATCATTCTGTTGCAGTGCTTAAAGCAATGCACATTAACAGAAGAGGAATTCCTTTTTTTTTCTAGTAGAGTTAAACAGTACAAATGTAAACACTGAAAATTCCCCAGGCTGATGCAAAGTAAATATCACACTGGGTAAAGATTCTCCATCTGGAACTTTGATGTGCAGGGAAAACTTAAGTGCCACCATGTGACACATTTGCTTTCTGGAGAATACATCAGAAGGCAGGGTAAGGCATAGTGTTGAGTGAAAAATCTCTCATCCTATTTACTCTGAAAGTACACAACCCCACTGGTTTATACTGCATGAGAGAGGTCTCTTAAGGCAAAGAAAGGGTAAATCACCTTCAAATAAAAATGATTCTGTAAAACTTGACCATTGTTTTCTAGAGACTTGAGATATTATATGTGGGATACCATGGACTGATGCACATCAGGCTTTCCTGCCCTTCACCATCTCTTGGAGTCTGCTCAAACTCATGTCCATTGAGTTGGCAATTATGTGACTATAAATCTCTGTCCAGCACCAAACAGAAAATCAGCAGAGCCATTTTTCTTCTATGGAGTTTCCTGTTGAATCCTAATCTCCAGGAATCTCCTCTGTCATTGGTCCTGCTAGAACCCTGGGTTCCCTGAGATGCGTCAAGGACCATCAGAGAAAGTGGATCAGGGCAGATGCTAGGTTTCTCACTTGCCCTTCAAGTAAAAAATCTCGACTTTTATTTTCCAAGAATTTGCAGTCTGTTTTCCAAGAATGATTCCTCTGCCAAGTAAGTTGGAAGCCTATTGCTCTAAGCAAAATAGCTGATTGACCCAAAATATCAGACCCAATATATGCCTCTTTATCTGGGACCTCTAAAGATGTGACCAGGAAAGGAAGCCCTATTAACACTTGCCCATCCAGCTACTTCTTCCCTGGTAGCTGAGCTGATGATGAATCCTCCTGAGATGCGGGAGACCCCAGTTCAATTCCTGGGTTGGAAAGATCTGCTGAAGATGGGATAGACTACCCACTCCAGTACTCTAGGGTTTCCAGGGTGACTCAGACAGTAAAGAATCCGCCTGCAATTCAGGAGACATGGGTTCGATCCCTGGGTTCGAAAGATCCCCTGGAGGAGGGCATGGCAACCCACACCAGTATTCTGGCCTGAAGAATCCCATGGACAGAGGATTCTAGTAGGCTACAGTTCATGGGGTGCAAAGATTCAGACGTGACTAAGCGACTTTCACTTTCACCCAACTACTGCACCAATTATGCATCAACATATGTCTAAAATTTCAGTCCTCCACAAGGTTCTAGCACTTCACTTTTATGGCTTTAGTTTATTTTAATACATGCCTTTAAAAATAACTTGAAAATGAGAACCATCTTTCTGCATGTGAAAAACAATGTGAAAAAATATTATATTTAATATTTTGTGTTTTATATCCCTATCTACTTCCAAAATGATTATGGAGCAGATAATCAGAAAATGGGGAAGTAGCTTAAACACTTCAAGTCTTTCTCCCTCATTGGAAAAAAAAAAAACTAATGGGAGAGGAAATACATATTTTAAAAATGTGAAGCACTCAAGAAGGACTTGTTTGATTATGAGATGGGTGATGCTCAAGTATAAAATAGTTGAATGATTTTCCCAGCTTATAATAATAATAATAACATACCATTATTAGAAACTGAGTTACATGATATCAAACAGTATTGAAGCTATGCTAAAGGGGGAAATTCTCTGAGAAAAAGCAGATGTTCCTTCAACTGTTTTAGCTGTTAATATTGGCATCTAGGCGTGCCCACATTTTGATCACATGAAGTATTAGTTTTATCAAAATTCTTTCTTGAGTGAGGGATGTGTTCTAATCATGTCTTTGTTCACTGGAGTAGCTTCATCTGGTCCCTTCTCACCCCAGCTTGCCCAGGTGTGGGGATATTCCTCTTTTGTTCCTACCACCTCCCTTTTCGTCCAGAACCCTGAACACTGGTCTGAGACTAATGAAGGTGTCCATTCAGAATAGATCATGGAGGGAAATGAACACAACAGCAGGATGCAAGCAAATGCCATTTCTGAAAGACAGTCAAGGATGCTGACAAGACGCTGTTGAGAGACTGTTCTCACTCTTCTGCTGGCTGTGGCTCAGGCAGTGACAGGCTTGCTATTAATAATACAGATCCATGAAACTTTTGATACCAATTCAGTGGACTTGCACTTCAGAGTCTTTGCCAGTTGGAGTGTGCGTGCATGCATGCTCAGTCACTCAGTCGTGGCCCACTCTTTGTGACCCCATGGACTGTAGCCCGCCAGGCTCCTTTTTCCATGGGATTTTCCCTACAAGAATATTGCAATGGGTTGCCATTTCCTCCAGAGGAGGATCTTCCCAACCCAGGGACTAAATCCACATCTGCTGTGTCTCCTGCACTGGCAGGTGGATTCATTAGCATGGAGCCACTGGGAAGCCCTTGTCAGCTGGAGAGGTAATAGCCAAATCTCTAACTGACTCCATTTGATAATTATTCTCACTACACTTTACTAAAGAGGCCTGGCATTAGAACCTCTTGTAGACTTTAGCTTTCTTTTTAATTCAATTCTCATGCTTCAGTACCCAAGAAATTTTGGAATGCCTTCCACACCTCTGGGAAATTTAAGGCTGTGTCTTGCTTTCTTCTTTCCAGACTCTTAATTCTACCAGTTTTATTATATGATACTTGCAATTATACTGTGGTTTCCTTCTCTCTGGGCCTTATAAAGCAGGTGAAATAGATCCTCCCTCCTCTTGGACTGAGGGTTGGAATGTCTATGACACTTCCTACACGGTACAAGGGGGAAATTCTACATCGAGAGACGGGCAGGATGGAGAACCTCCCATATTAACTCTGTTGCATTCAGACTATCTTTTCTCTCTCCTCTCCACCCAAATGCGCAATGGCACCCCACTCCAGTACTTTTGCCTAGAAAATCCCATGGACGGAGGAACCTGGTAGGCTGCAGTCCATGGCGTTGCTAAGAGTCAGACACGACTGAGCGACTTCACTTTCACTTTTCACTTTCATACATTGGAGAAGGAAATGGCAACCCACTCCAGTGTTCTTGCCTTGAGAATCCCAGGGACGAGAAGCCTGGTGGGCTGCCGTCTATGGGTCGCACAGAGTCAGACACAACTGAAGCGACTTAGCAGCAGCAGCAGCCTATAATGAGTTTGGATGGAAGGTATGTGGACATGGATTACATCTGATTTTGATCATTCTTACCGCTTCCTGCACCCTTGAATCTGTTACCTTTTGTATTAGTTAAGATTCTGTAGGGACTTCTCTGGTGGTTCAGCGGTTAAGAATCTGCCTTCCAGTGCAGGAAACACTGGTTTGATCACTGGTCAGGGAACTAAGATCCCACATGCTGCAAGGCAACTAAGCCCAGGCACTACATTTACGGAGCCCACATGCGCTGGAGCTTGTGCTCTGCAAGGAAAGATTCTGCATGCCACAACTAAGACCCGACACAGCCAAAAATAAATACACTAAAAAAAAAATCTTTTTTTTTTTTAAAAAAGACTCTCCAGAGAAACAGAAGAAATGAGATGTGTATATATACTGAGACTTACTGTAAGGGGTTGGCACACGTGATTGTGAAAGCTTGGCTAGTTCATAATTTAATGACAAAGGCCAGCAGGCTGGCCACCCAGGAGAGTTGCAGTTCAAGCCGAAGGCAGTATACTGTGAAACCAGGAAATACTGATGTTGCAGATAAAGTCTGTTGAATAATCTTCTTTTGCTTGGAGGAGGTCAACCTCTTACTCTTTTCAGGCCTTCAATTGATTGGGTGAGGCCCACCCACATTATGGAGGCCAATCTACTGTACTTAAATCCACTAATTTAATGTATATCTCATGCAAAATCACCCTCAAAAAAACATCCAGAATAATGTTTGATCAAATGTCTGAGCGCCGTGGCTCAGACAAATCGATACTTATCATGAACCATCACACATTTGAACCTTACAAGGAGAAAATGGCCTTTTCTATTATTTCAGGTTTTAGTTCCAACAATTATCCGCCAGGGCTAATGATTAGACCTATGTCTCTTAAAAAAGAAAGAAATGATGGCCGTGGTTGGAGAGGTAAGGGAAAAAAATAGTTAATAGACATTGAGCAAATATTCAGCAGTTATCTACCACATACCAAGCAGTATTCTAGACTCTCTGTTTCAAATGATTACTCTGTCACATTAGCAAATTTGAAAGGTGGTTTTCTCTCCCTTAAATTGTATTGATCTCAAATCTTAGAGCATGCCAAAGATATATATGTATATAAGTTTTAGTTGCTCAGTCGTGTCCAACTCTTTGTGACCCTATGGACTGTAGCCCTCCAGGCTCCTTTGTCCATAGAATTCTCCAGGCAAGAATACTGGAGTGGGTAGCCATTAACTTCTCCAGGGAATCTTCCTGACCCAGGGATCGAACCCAGGTCTCCTGCATTGCAGGCAGATTGTTTACTATTTGAGCCACCGAGGAAACCCATATGTATATATGGGCTGACTTTTAGTTGCACAGTGCAATTTTATATATATATATATATGTATATATACACACATATTTGTATGTTTATTATATTATTATATATATATGTATTTATTTATCTGAAGTTTTCTATCTCACTTCATAGATTCATGGTATGAATTAATTCAAGCTCTGTTGAGAGGAAGTTGAAAGGCCTTTAATATTTCCCAGTATTTATTTAACTTCATTCCTAAACAGAACCTCTAGTTATAGAATGTTATTAACAAACCAAAATTCTGCCCCAAAATATAAGACAGGATAAAAAATCTATAAACTATATGGAACAAGAGTTACTTGCCCCAGGAAGTAAATTCAAATTGAAACCTGTGTCCCTCATTTTCTTTGCTGTAGTGAACACTGGAAGTACATGATAATTGTCCCTCTAGGAAACATCAGCTCAGTCTTTAGACTCAAATGCTTGCTTAGTAAATTGTTCTAAGATACCTGAAGAGGTATTTTATAAGTAATCTCTCTAAGTAATTTCTTGAACTTACATCTTTATGTGGGAGAAAATGGACTCCACCTAGGACAGATTTTGCCTGTAAGTCTCTGCCAGACACCCCTCACTTTGGAAAGGTTCTGAGCCCTTTCTCCTATCAATAAGGAGATATTGTCTTTGCAGGGTTGTTAGAACAAAGAGATTGTTTTCTCTTCCTGGGAAGCCACTCAGACAGGATTAAGTAGCACAATCCAATGGCCATAACAGAGATAGATGTGTGGATCACAGGCAACCGATGAACTGCCTTCGTGCCTGGAGATACGGTGTCTATCACTAGTGACAGAGAAAGCTTGACTCTTCTCAGAGGATAACTAGAGATACTGACCACTACTTCCATTAAGAAAGCCTTAGGTCACTTTCTACTATACAGGCATGTTGATGCCATGCTGGAGGAGAATTTCTCAAAATACCTTGTTGGCAAGGCTAAATCCATGCACAAAATGCTAATAACTTGTACTAATGGTTCTTATTAGTTGTAATAGTAACTTGTACTAATGTAGAAGGGCATGGCAACTCACTCCAGTATCCTTGCCTGGAGAATCCCAGAGACGGGGAAGCCTAGTGGGCAGCCATCTATGGGGTCGCACAGAGTAGGACATGACTGAAGCAACTTAGCAGCAGCAGCAGTGGTTCTTATACACTAGCAATTTTCAAACATTTCCATTCATGAGAATGTTTTCTAAAAAGCCTATAAAGCCTCCTTACTTAAAATCTTTCTAAATGTAAACTTTTTACTAAACAGATTGTGTCTTTTAGATACATCAATTTTGAACATTCTTTTTTTTTTAAAAGCTATATTCCCAAGTATATGGAGTAGATGCTCAGGAATCATTTGTTAACTTGCTCCAAAATCCCTCACACCTTTTTGTAACCAGGCAGAACCCTATGGGTCTTCCAGGGGCAGACCCCTCCCCCATATCCTCTGCACTGGCTCCTCTCTGAGGTACCTAGACAATATTATCTGAGGCACATCTCCTGAGTTGTTTTACAGATGTGAAAATGTTAGTCACTCATTCATGTATGACTCTCTGCGACCTCATAGACTGTAGCCCACCAGTCTCCTCTGTCCATGGAATTCTCCAGACAAGAATACTGGAGTGGGTTGCCATTTGCTTCTCCAGGGGACCTTCCTGACCCAGGGATCGAACCCAGGTCTACCTATATAGCAGACAGATTCTTTACCATTTAAGCCACAAGGGAAACCCTTTACAGATCTGAAAACCCACACCAAATGGAAGATGTTAACCACCTGATGACCATCAGCACAAAGCCCCTAGGCCTCCTGGAGCCTAAGGCTTGATAATGTTAATCACTATGACATCACCCTGTTACCTCACCATTGACCAATCAGAGAACTGGGCATGAGCTCATCACCCATCCTAAGACCTTTCCGACCCTCATCTGGCCTTTAAACACTGCTTTCCTGAACCCCGTCAGGGAGTCTGGGCATTTTCAGCACTAGCCGTCCCTGCAATAGATGTTGTACTCTACTTCACCACAATCCAGTGTCAGCAGATTGGATTGACTGAGGACGGGCAAGTGAAGCCAAGTTTGGTTTGGTAACATTCTCCCCCATGTTGTTGATTTTCCTCCATTGGAATTTTAACTCTCTCTTTTCAAATTCTTATCATTTTAGGATCAAGGGGGTTATTTCAAGTTATTGGAGTTTCAGGCAGTCAGAGGCTGAACTACTATGGTTTAAGACATTGTCTCTGCAAAATAAACTAGTATCTTGTCGTCTGAGTAGGAAGGGAGGTAAGAGTTCAACACCAAATACATGGAATTCAAATCATGAACATTGTTAACATTGTCTTCTGAAGGTAAACTTTCTGTAAAGCATCTTCCTTGGAATAAATCTAAATCTAAAAATGTTATAATAGAATTTCTTAGTTGTGTTAAAGAATTTTAACCTTGTAGTTGTATGACTCATATATACTAGACAACTTAACAAAAGGCCCTAACTCCTTTTTCCAAAATGTAAATTAAAGTATCCATTAATAATATTTCTCTTTTCCAAAGTGTCATTACATAAATTAAATGTCCTGATCACTTGTTAAGAAAATTGATTATGAAAGCTGACCTTTTAGTGGCACCATGCAATGTTGAACCAATTTAAATACTAAATGTTTGAAACAGATTAGATTGATATTCTCAATATCTGACTTGATAGCTAGAGGAGTTCATGTGTTAATGGAACAAATGTTTATTGAGCAGTTATTATATGCAGGCATAGAGCTAGATGCTACATCAGTTATGATGATCAATTAAAAAAAATAGCCTTTGTCCTCAGTAATTCAACATTGCAGAGTTGAAAGAAGGGAAAAGCAAGCAACCATATAAGGTCATATTTAATGTATTGAATAGAGATACAAGTGAAGTGTTACTACTGAAAAAATGAAGAAAGAGATGTGGGGCTTTTTTAAAAAGAGATAAAATTGTGAAAAGTTTTATAGACTAAATGACTTTTAAACTATACCTTGAAAGACATGCAGCAGAGTGTCTAGCACATAGTAGGAGGTTAATAATTGTAAATGAATGAATGAGATTTTGAGGATTGAAGTTTCTAGGCAAAAGGATAATATCAGAGCTCAGAAGCAAGAAATGACAAAGTAAAACTGGGACACAGAAAATAGTTGAGATTATATTTATGATCTATAAAAGGAGTAGAGTATATAAATCTACACATGGATGCTTTTGTGACAGTATAACCCAGGGCTTTTAATAATCATCCAAGGACTTTTTATTTAATTTGAGAGGAAATCATCACAAGAATATTAAAATAGAAAAAATGGAAACTATTTCTAAATCTTTAAACTTTCGCAAATTTGTTCATATTTAGTATTGTAAATTGCAAAGTCTATCTGAAAATATTATGGCGTTAAAAACTCTCTGAATGTTCTTAAACTCAAGTGTCATAACTTTTTCATGATGCCCCAGCCAATGATTTTCACTGTGCTCCTGAAATGTTTGTTCACTTGTTAAAACCCATGTCACAAATCTTCAATGTAGCAGCTAATATTTTACAATTGATCAAATAGCCTTGGATATATATTCCAAATATGTGGCTTAATAAAAACAACCTAAAGATTTATGCTTCATTTAATGTACTTAGCTAAACTCATGGGATTTCAAAAGAAGATAAAAAACAAAAGGCAACATGGGTTAATGCTTAGTTATCTTTTGGTTAACTCAAATAGCTTAGCAATCGAAGAACATGAAAGAGGAATCTTTGATAAAGCTCAGTTTTGCTTTTTAAAATCCATAAAAGGCAACTGCTTTTCCAGGAAGGACCATATTAACACTGGAATGCACAGCTTTTAAACAAAAGCTCTTGCTAAGCTTCATTTGTAATTGACAGTCAAGATATTAATACAATTTTTTAAGCTATTGCCACTCAATGACACTAGGAAAATGAACCTAGAGTAGGAAGACTTTTTTAAAATAAGCAAAACTTATTGCATAAATGAACCACCAGGGCCTTCCTTCACATTCCTTTAGGGACTTTGGGGTTGATAAAGAGCAGGCTTGACTTTCTAGGGGCACGCTGATGATAGGTACAGACTTGATAGAACAGAGGTCATGACTAGAAATTGTCTAAGAGTATCCATTTTTTCCTAGGGTTCTTTCTGAAGCTAAAGTAAGCCAAATGTTGGGTTAGCCAAAAAGTTCGTTTGGGTTATGGACACCCTTGAATGAACTTTTTGGCCAACCCCAATATTACAGTTTTCATCATTTTCTCAAGTATATGACCCAAGATATATGGATCACCAAAACAGGGCAATGGTGGCTGATAAGATAGAGGACTCAGTCACCGACCATCACAGAACGGGGGTCCCTATCCCAGGCTATTAAGATCTTATTCTTACTCTGGGGAAATAAAGGAAGCAGGGAGCCATAACAGCATTAAGCTAATTTGCTACTTAGTCTTTGGATGGCAGCTATCTGACACACCCTGACACATCCCTCAGCACCTTTGTCTATTGCACTCCCCAACTATAGCCTTAAAACTACTTTCCCTGGAAGTTCACCCAAGGTCCAAAGTTCCTTTCATGAAATTAGATCTTAACACAAGATCTCTAGTGGAGATGCCCAGTGTGGAAAAAGCCACTTGTCTAAAGACCTCTAACTAGAGCCTCTTAGAAACTTCTTTTAAAGTTCCTAGCTGTCTTGCTTCTACCTGTCTTACTTAGAGTCCTTGCTACGTATCTGGCACTGCTTATTTTTGTTGTAACTGGTTCCCAAGACCCTGAGTCACTTGATGGTCTTCCCAAATTCCTCACCTAATCCTGATGGCTTTGTCTCTTATTTGTCTATGGGCCCTAACCTCCACCGTCTGGGCCACTCTGAAGCTCATCAACTTGCATTCTATCTACATAAGTGATATGCCGTCTGTGAACACACAAATGTTTAAGGCAGGAACTGGAGACATCACCAAGGGTCAACACCAGACTTGAAGGGTGCCTGGAAAATCCCATGGACGGAGGAGCCTGGTAGGCTGCAGTCCATGGGGTCGCTAAGAGTCAGACATGACTGAGCGCCTTCACTTTCACTTTTCACTTTTCACTTTCATGCATTGGAGGAGGAAATGGCAACCCACTCCAGTATTCTGGCCTGGAGAATCCCAGGGACGGCGGGGCCTGGTGGGCTGCCGTCTATGGGGTCTCACAGAGTCAGACACGACTGAAGCAACTTAGCAGCAGCAGCAGCAGCAGCAGCAGGAGACTTTATATAGATGGGACTAATCCGTGCTTGTTGAGTATGAATTTCCTAGTCATACAATCAACAAACTGACATCTGCAAAAAAAAAAAATTCTTAATCCTTATTTTTCGAGAAATTGAGCCCCTCTTTTGTCTGATACAGAAAACTTAATCTAGTCATTTCTAAATAGGTTCATCAACTTCAGTGTCTTTTCAGTCATTTTGGCTTTAAAATTCATCTATATTCAGTATCCCCCAAACTCACCACCTTGTACTTGAAATTGGTGCTCTGCTCTGGTGATTTGTGTGAACACAGACCTTGGGAGACTTCTCTGTCTGTTTCTCCAGACTTGGTCTACGTCAGCTCTATGCGGACCTCCATCTCCAGTCCAATCCTTATGCATGTCCTCTCCCACAGTAGCAATCATTTGACAAATAGCCACATTCTAAAGTAACCCCCTGGAAAAGGAAAATGTAACCCATGTCAGCATTCTTGCTTGGAGAATCCTATGGACAGAAGAGCCTGGTGGGCTACAGTCCAGGAGTCGGCCACAAGAGTCAGACATGACTTAGAGACTAAACCACCAACCACCACAAAGCAACCCCCAGCTTGGCTTCCTCTGCTCTGAGCCGCCCTGGCTGGATACTGAGATCCTCCCCACACCCATGGTGCACTCAGATTTGCTCAAGCACACTATTTCTCCATCTTGGCTAATCTCCAAACACTTTCTCCCAAGCACAGGGAAGGCTGATGCTCTGTCCCTCATCCACCTGAGGCCACAGGACCTCTGGGCTGTCCAGGGGATGCTCATCAGCTCTACCAGACTCCACAGACATCCCTGCTCAGTTGTTCTTGTGTCACATCTCAGTACATTTCTGTGGAGCCGCCAGAGCTCCAGGGAGAGGAGCCATGAGACTCTCCTCTCTGTTCTCAGTGATTTTTCTCAAATCCATCTGGGATCACATGTTTGCAGGAATGCTAAGTTGCTTCAGTTGTGTCCAGCTCCTTGTGACTCTATGGACTATAGCCCACCAGGCTCCTCTGTCCATGGGATTCTCCAGATAAGAATACTGGAGTGGGTTGCTGTGCCCTGCTCCCAGGGATCTTCCCCACCCAGGGATTGAACCTGCATCTCTTAAGTCTCCTCCATAGACAGGCAGGTTCTTTACCACCAGCGCCACCTGGAAAGCCCACCTGGAATCACAGAAATAGGCAAAACATCAAGTCTTCCTTCCTTTCCTTTTTCCTTTTACTCCCTAGCTAGTGATTCTTTAGCTAATCTGGAGATTTTAAAGAGTGGGGGTGGGGGGGGCACAGAAAGCCAATTCTGACTCCTTGGTTTCAAATTTTTCTTTTCTCACATCTGAATCAAATAAAGAATTTGGAATCTTCATTCTCTGGCTCTTCTGTTGACAAACTTAGGTGGCCTCTCATCTAGCCACCTGAACCAGGGGTGTTCACTTAGCAAACAGGGATTTCAAAAATTCTCATATTTTGTCACAAATTCTATGGGAGTTAAAAAGCAACACTTTCTCAAAGTTTCAGGGTCTTCTTGTTGAAGTGATTGTGGAGATGGGGAAGATGGCATATTTAATTCAGGTCTTGAAGGGTTTCTAAGGCTGATGGATGGGGAAGTTGGATGCGAAAAACATTTTAAAGCCCATTAAATGGAAGTCTTGCTCTACCATGTTCTGGGTATGTGTGTGCAGGTGTGTGTGTTTTACCATCATAATTTTTCCCCCTGACTTTACATATTTCCAGTCACATTAGTGGGCTTCCCTGGTGGCTCAGTGGTTAAGAATGCCCCTGCTAATGCAGGACATGCAGATTCGATCTCTGGGTCAGGAAGATCCCCTGGAGAAGAAAATGGCAACACACTCCAGTATTGTTGCCTGGAAAATTCCTTGAACAGAGGAGCCTGGGCTATAGTCCATGGGGTCACAAAGCATCAGACATGACTGATCATGCACGCACATGCACCTATATAAAGAGAAGCCCCTTTTCTTCTTTCTCCCTCCCTCCCTTCCTCTTTCCTTCCTTCCTTCTTTTCATCCTTCTTTTCCTAACTATTTATCGAGTGCCAATGTCTGTTCATGGTACCAAGAAGAGAAAAATTAGCAAAATAGACTAAATCCTTATCTTCGTGGAAATTAGATTCTTACTCTTCCCTCTTCAGTTCAGTTTAATTCAGTCACTCAGTCATGTCCTACTCTTTGTGACCCCAGCACATCAGCAGCACGTCAGGCCTCCCTGTCCATCACCAACTCCTGGAGTCCACCCAAACTCATGTCCATTGTGTCGGTGATGCCATCCAACCATCTCATCCTCTGTCATTCCCTTCTCCTCCTGCCTACAATCTTTCCCAGATTCAGGGTCTTTTCAAATGAGTCAGCTCTTTGCATCAGGTGGCCAAAGTATTGGAGTTTCAGCTTCAACATCAGTCCTTCCAATGAACACTCAGGACTGATCTCCTTTAGGATGGACTGGTTGGATCTCCTTTCAATCCAAGGGACTCTCAAGAGTCTTCTCCAACACCACAGTTCAAAAGCATCAATTCTTCGGCACTCAGCCTTCTTCACAGTCCAACTCTCACATCCATACATGACCACAGGAAAAACCATAGCCTTGACTAGACGAACCTTTGTTGGCAAAGTAATGTCTCTGCTTTTGAATATGCTATCTAGGTTGGTCATAACTTTCCTTCCAAGGAGTAAGCGTCTTTTAATTTCATGGCTGCAGTCACCATCTGCAGTGATTTTGGAGCCCAGAAAAATAAAGTCTGACACTGGTTCCACTGTTTCCCCGTCTATTTGCCATGAAGTGATGGGACCGGATGCCATGATCTTCGTTTTCTGAATGTTGAGCTTTAAGCCAACTTTCTCACTCTACTCTTTCACGTTCATCAAGAGGCTCTTTAGTTCTTCTTCACTTTCTACCATAAGGGTTGTATCATCTGCATATCTGCGGTTATTGATATTTTTCCTGGCATTCTTGATTCCAGCTTGTGCTTCTTCCAGCCCAGCGTTTCTCATGATGTACTCTGCATATAAGTTAAATAAGCAGGGTGACAATATACAGCCTTGACGAACTCCTTGTCCTATTTGGAACCAGTGTGTTGTTCCATGTCTAGTTCTAACTGTTGTTTCCTGACCTGCATAGAGGTTTCTCAAGAGGCAGGTCAGGTGGTCTGGTATTCCCATCTCTTTCAGAATTTTCCACAGTTTGTTGTGATCTTCCCTCTAACAGTTCTCAATTTCAGCCAAGCTTCTTTATCCCTCATGTAGACAGGACTGAAGTGACTTATCATACATGCACGTCCAATCTTTAGAATGGATGATGTCAGCCTAGAATAAAATCCCTAGCCCTCCTACTGATGCTTCCTCTACTTTATTGGTCTTGATAAGTCCCTTCTTGTAAAAACACCTTCCCCAGTTGCTTTCTTTAAATTCTTTTCCTGTTATCTAACATTTTACTGAACCTAAATCTTTCAGTTCTTGGATTATATCTTACGTTATTTCTTATTCTTTAATGTACAGAGCCATCCACCCATTAGATTCTAGGTTCTTTGGAGGCAAGGACTATAAATTATGCCTTTTTGAATCCCAACATTTAGCCAAGGGCACTGCACATGCAGTGTTTATGGGACAGAATGGCAAGGTCCTTTCTACTTGTGCTCTTTCTGTCGTCCATTCCAACATGATGCTAACAAGCTAGTTACAACTCTGAGATTCTCAATTCCTTCTCAGATAAACTTCAGACGTCTTATCCAGACTCTCCACAATCTGGTTTTAAATTCCCTTTCCATGGAGAACTCACACAAACTTGATTTTCTTAAGAATATTTGAAATTGTGTGCTTTTCTTCTTTCCCGCTACAGTGGGAATCAAAGTGCCAATTACTTTGAGAAATTTTGTTTCTGTGTTTGTTTTTGTCCTTAAAGCAAATAATTCTTGATAGACACATTTGGACCACTTCATTTTGTGTGTGTATGATGACCTGTGTACTTGGCTTCATGATTGCTCTGTCATTTTATATGATCAGATCAGATCAGTCACTCAGTCATGTCCGACTCTTTGTGACCCCATGAATCGCAGCACACCAGGCCTCCCTGTCCATCACCAACTCCCGGAGTTCACCCAGACTCACATCCATCAAGTCAGTGATGCCATCCAGCCATCTCATCCTCTGTCATCCCCTTCTCCTCCTGCCCCCAATCCCTCCCAGCATCAGAGTCTTTTCCAATGAGTCAACTCTTCACATGAGGTGGCCAAAATACTGGAGTTTCAGCTTTAGCATCATTCCTTCCAAAGAAATCCCAGGGCTGATCTCCTTCAGAATGGACTGGTTGGATCTCCTTGCAATCCAAGGGACTCTCAAGAGTCTTCTCCAACACCACAGTTCAAAAGCATCAATTCTTCGGCACTCAGCCTTCTTCACAGTCCAACTCTCACATCCATACATGACCACAGGAAAAACCATAGCCTTGACTAGATGAACCTTTGTTGGCAAAGTAATGTCTCTGCTTTTGAATATGCTATCTAGGTTGGTCATAACTTTCCTTCCAAGGAGTAAGCGTCTTTTAATTTCGTGGCTGCAGTCACCATCTGCAGTGATTTGGGAGCCCAAAAAAATAAAGTCTGACACTGTTTCCACTGTTTCCCCATCTATTTGCCATGAAGTGATGGGACCAGATGCCATGATCTTCGTTTTCTGAATGTTGAGCTTTAAGCCAACTTTCTCACTCTACTCTTTCACTTTCATCAAGAGGCTTTTTAGTTCCTCTTCACTTTCTGCCATAAGGGTGGTGTCATCTGCATATCTGAAGTTATTGATATTTCTCCCGGCAATCTTGATTCCAGCTTGTGTTACTTCCAGTCCAGCATTTCTCATGATGTACTCTGCATATAAGTTAAATAAGCAGGGTGACAATATACAGCCTTGACATACTCCTTTTCCTATTTGGAACCAGTCTGTTGTTCCATGTCCAGTTCTCACTGTTGCTTCCTGACCTGCATACAGGTTTCTCAAGAGGCAGATCAGGTGGTCTGGTATTCCCATCTCTTTCAGAATTTTCCACAGTTTATTGTGATCCACACAGTCAAAGGCTTTGGCATAGTCAGTAAAGCAGAAATAGATGTTTTTCTGGAACTCTCTTGCTTTTTCCATGATCCAGCAGATGTTGGCAATTTGATCTCTGGTTCCTCTGCCTTTTCTAAAACCAGATCGAGCATCTGGAAGTTCACGGTTCACATATTGCTGAAGCCTGGCTTGGAGAATTTTGAGCATTACTTTACTAGCATGTGAGATGAGTGCAATTGTGCGGTAGTTTGAGCATTCTTTGGCCTTGCCTTTCTTTGGGATTGGAATGAAAACTGACCTTTTCCAGTCCTGTGGCCACTGCTGAGTTTTCCAAATTTGCTGGCATATTGAGTGCAGCACTTTCACAACATCATCTTTCAGGATTTGGAATAGCTCAACTGGAATTCCATCACCTCCACTAGCTTTGTTTGTAGTGATGCTCTCTAAGGCCCACTTGACTTCACATTCCAGGATGTCTGGCTCTAGGTCAGTGATCACACCATCGTGATTATCTGGGTCGTGAAGATATTTTTTGTACAGTTCTTCTGTGTATTCTTGCCATCTCTTCTTAATATCTTCTGCTTCTGTTAGGTCCATACCATTTCTGTCCTTTATCGAGCCCATCTTTGCATGAAATGTTCCTTTGGTATCTCTGATTTTCTTGAGGAGATCTCTAGTCTTTCCCATTCTGTTGTTTTCCTCTATTTCTTTGCACTGATAAGATAAGAAGGCTTTCTTATCTCTTCTTGCTATTCTTTGGAAGTCTGCATTCAGATGCTTATATCTTTCCTTTTCTCCTTTGCTTTTCACTTCTCTTCTTTTCACAGTTATTTGTAAGGCCTCCCCAGACAGCCATTTTGCTTTTTTGCATTTCTTTTATATGATAGAAGTCCTTAAAATAGAAACAATTGCTCATTTTTTCCTTACTAATATATTATGAATGAGAAGAAAGAAATGGAACTCTGTAGGGAGGAGAGAATGATGAAATTGCAACGTTGCATTTATTTGAACAGCAATTTTTGTATAAGACTTTGAACTAAAGTTAGTGTATCTCACTCACTATTTAGTATGTGAATCCCTATGTAACAAATTATCATGAATTTGGTGGTTCAAAGCAACACACATTTATTATCTCACAGCTCCTGTGGGTCAGGAGTCTGGCCAGGGCCGAGCTGGTTCCTCTGCTCAGGATCTTATAAGACTGAAACAAAGGTGTTGACTATGTGTTCTTATCTGAAGAATTGACTGGAGAAACTCAATTCAGGTGTTGACAAAATTTATTCCCTGTGGCTGGTTGACTGAGGGCCCCATCTTCTTCCTGGCTGTCTGCTAGAGGATGCTCTCAGGCCCGACAGGCTGCCTGCCACTTCCTGCCAAGGGGCACTAGCAAGTCAGTAACTTACAACATGGCCATTTACTTCTTTAATGCCATCTGCTGGATCTCTCTCACTCCAGTCTACTAAAATTACCTCAAACCAAGAAGTAACATCCCATCTCCTTTGTCACATTCAGTCGGTTAGAAGTAAGTGACAGTTTCTACCTGTACTCACAGGACGAGGAATATGGGGCTTCCGGCAGCGCTAGTGGTAAAGAATCTGCCTGCCAATACAGGAGGCTTCAGAGATGTGGGTTCCGTGGGGAAGATCCTCTGGAGTAGGAAATGGCAACCAGCTCCACTATTCTTGCCTGGAGAATCCCATGGACAGAGGAGCTTGGTGGGCTACAGTCCATAAGGTGGCACAATCAAACTTGACTACGCATGTATCCCCCACAATTTACGAAGGGTCAACTTAGGGTATTTCTGACACCATGGGCCTTTGTGCAAAATTTTAAAAAAGAAAACTGTGAATATACTTTGAAAATTAAGAATATTGTAGCAAGCAAAGTAACTTTCACATTGTGATTTCGAAGATAAAACTATTTCATTGTATAAAAATGAATATATACTGTTAGTTCAACTGGTTTACTGTGGCTGAGAATGATGAATGCCATCTCATGTTTAATTGATCTAATTCTTTTGGCTGACAGTATTTTTACTGCCAATTTTTAATTAAATTTTTTCTCTCAGGTCTCCTTGACCTCTGGATGCTCTGTTCTGAGGAGTTATCTGGAAGCCCTCATCTAACTAATAGTGTCTACCAAATTCAGAACTTTTACTAGGTACAAGCTCACATACTATGTATTTATTGCCCTATGACAAATATTTATTTATTTGTCCATGACAATAAATACAGGCAAAATATATTAGAATCCCTAATATGCTGACCCAGTCAGAGTTACTACTTCAAAAATAGAAAGTTTGTTACCCTATTCTTGGATTATTTCCTTACAGAAGGGAAAATAAGCCTTAAGAGGACTGTGTTTTATAGCATCAAGAACCACACTGGGACTTTCCTGGTGGGACAGTGGCTGGGAATCTGCTTGCCAATGCAGGAGACACGTGTTCGATCCCTGGTCCGGGAGGATCCCACATGCTATGGGGCATCAGAGCCCATGGACCCCAACTACGGAAGCCCAGGTACTCTAGGGACCGTGAGTCACAGCTTCTGAGCGCTCATGCTGCAACTACTGAAGCCCATGTGCCTGAAGCCTGTGCTCCACAACAAAAGCTGCTGCGACTATGAGAAGCCCACACACCACGACTAGACAACGTCCTCTGCTCTCTGCAACTAGAGAAAGCCCACAGGCAGCAATGAAGACCACCACAATCAAAAATAAAATAAACAAATTATATGAAACTGAGAACTACACTGCACTCAAAGAGAGATTAAGAAATCCTGTTGGCATAGTTTGAAGACTATTAAAACATTTCTGTCAGTGGAGATACTATACTAACTTCTGCTAGTCAATGAATTCATAGCCAAAGAGGTAAATGAAGAGTTAAATTTAAATGCCTGGTGTGCCTTCCCCTAGAGTATGCCCTTTTTCCTTTTTTTCAGGGATACGAAGATAATGTGTCTTTTTTTTTCTTGTAAAATTTTCCTATGTAATTAAATATCCTTCCTGAGAACCTATTCATAGTATCTTGTTTATAGAATCCTGTTAAATAGAAAGTATGGTATTCTGATTATACAGCCTTAGATTGACTATTAGGAAAACATTTTACAGTTATATCTTTTCCTATCTGACTACTCAGAAACTTAATTATAGATGTGGGATATATTGTCCTGATCAAGTACTTTGTCCTGTAATATGTAACACAAATTAATATTATAACCTTAATTTCCCTGTCATATTTTAAGGGTTCTCACCTCTGGCCCTTTTCATAACAGAGATCTATATAGATATTGAACAATGTGCTTCTTTTTGGAAGAGAATAAAAATTTTCATGAAATTTTGTTTTAAGAACTTCAGTTAAATAATTATAGCTTAACTTTCCTCTAACCTTGAAAGTTTAAACACTTAGTGTACTGCTGTGGATATAAAACCCTAATTGATAATTCTGGATAATTATACAACTAAAGCCATCTCTGACACTTTTCTCTGTTTTCCTTTGGCTTAAAATTTTCATCATTTATTAATTTACTGATAATCATGATGATGATCAATTCATTTCAGTTCAGTCGCTCAGTCATGTCCAACTCTTTGCGACCCCATGAATCGCAGCACACGAGGCCTCCCTGTCCATCACCAACTCCCGGAGTGCACTCAGACTCACGTCCATCGAGTCAGTGATGCGATCCAGCCATCTAATCTTCTGTCGTCCCCTTCTCTTCTGGCCCCCAATCCCTCCCAGCATCAGAGTCTTTTCCAATAAGTCAACTCTTCGCATGAAGTGGCCAAAGTACTGGAGTTTCAGCTTTAGCATCACTCCTTCCAAAGAAATCCCAGGGTTGATCTCCTTCAGAATGGACTGGTTGGATCTCCTTGCAGTCCAAGGGACTCTCAAGAGTCTTCTCCAACACCACAGTTCAAAAGCATCAATTCTTTGGCACTCAGCTTTCTTCACAGTCCAACTGTCACATCCATACATGACCACTGGAAAAACCATAGCCTTCACTAAATGGACCTTTGTTGGCAAAGTAATGTCTCTGCTTTTGAATATGCTATCTAGGTTGGTCATAACTTTCCTACCAAGGAGTAAGTGTCTTTTAATTTCATGGCTGCAGTCACCATCTGCAGTGATTTGGGAGCCCAAAAAAATAAAGTCTGACACTGTTTCCACTGTTTCCCCATCTATTTGCCATGAAGTGATGGGATCAGATGCCATGATCTTCGTTTTCTGAATGTTGAGCTTTAAGCCAACTTTCTCACTGTCCTCTATCACCTTCATCAAGAGGCTTTTTAGTTCCTCTTCATATTCTTCCATAAGGGTGGTGTCATCTGCACATCTGAAGTTATTGATATTTCTCCCGGCAATCTTGATTCCAGCTTGTGTTACTTCCAGTCCAGCATTTCTCATGATGTACTCTGCATATAAGTTAAATAAGCAGGGTGACAATATACAGCCTTGACATACTCCTTTTCCTATTTGGAACCAGTCTGTTGTTCCATGTCCAGTTCTCACTGTTGCTTCGTGACCTGCATACAAATTTCTCAAGAGGCAGATCAGGTGGTCTGGTATTCTCATCTCTTTCAGAATTTTCCACAGTTTATTGTGATCCACACAGTCAAAGGCTTTGGCATAGTCAGTAAAGCAGAAATAGATGTTTTTCTGGAACTCTCTTGCTTTTTCCATGATCCAGTGGATGTTGGCGATTTGATCTCTTGTTCCTCTGCCTTTTCTAAAACCAGCTCGAGCATCTGGAAGTTCACGGTTCACATATTGCTGAAGCCTGGCTTGGAGAATTTTGAGCATTACTTTACTAGCGTGTGAGATGAGTGCAATTGTGCGGTAGTTTGAGCATTCTTTGGCCTTGCTTTTCTTTGGGATTGGAATGAAAACTGACCTTTTCCAGTCCTGTGGCCACTGCTGAGTTTTCCAAATTTGCTGGCATATTGAGTGCAGCACTTTCACAACATCATCTTTCAGGATTTGGAATAGCTCAACTGGAATTCCATCACCTCCACTAGCTTTGTTTGTAGTGATGCTCTCTAAGGCCCACTTGACTTCACATTCCAGGATGTCTGGCTCTAGGTAAATGATCACATCATCATGATTATCTGGGTTGTGAAGATCTGTTTTGTACAGTTCTTCTGTGTATTCTTGCCACCTCTTCTTAATATCTTCTGCTTCTGTTAGGTCCATACCATTTCTGTCCTTTATTGAGCCCATCTTTGCATGAAATGTTCCCTTGGTATCTCTAATTTTCTTGAAGAGATCTCTAGTCTTTCCCATTCTGTTGTTTTCCTCTATTTCTTTGCATTAATCGCTGAAGAAGGCTTTCTTATCTCTTCTTGCTATTCTTTGGAAGTCTGCATTCAGATGCTTATATCTTTCCTTTACTTCTCTTCTTTTCACAGTTATTTGTAAGGCCTCCCCAGACAGCCATTTTGCTTTTTGTATTTCTTTTCCATGGGGATGGTCTTGATCCCTGTCTCCTGTACAATGTCATGAACCTCAGTCCATAGTTCATCAGGCACTCTATCTATCAGATCTAGGCCCTTAAATCTATTTCTCACTTCCACTGTATAATCATAAGGGATTTGATTTAGGTCATACCTGAATGGTCTAGTGGTTTTCCCTACTTTCTTCAATTTAAGTCTGAATTTGGCAATAAGGAGTTCATGATCTGAGCCACAGTCAGCTCCTGGTCTTGTTTTTGCTGACTGTATAGAGCTTCTCCATCTTTGGCTGCAAAGAATATAATCAGTCTGATTTCCGTGTTGACCATCTGGTGATGTCCATGTGTAGAGTCTTCTCTTGTGCTGTTGGAAGAGGGTGTTTGTTATGACCAGTGCATTTTCTTGGCAAAACTCTATTAGTCTTTGCCCTGCTTCATTCTGTATTCCAAGGCCAAATTTGCCTGTTACTCCAGGTGTTTCTTGACTTCCTACTTTTGCATTCCAGTCCCCTATAATGAAAAGGACATCTTTTTTGGGTGTTAGTTCTAAAAGGTCTTGTAGGTCTTCATAGAACCGTTCAACTTCAGCTTCTTCAGCGTTACTGGTTGGGGCATAGACTTGGATTACTGATAGCTAATGTGTATTGAGCACCGTTCTTGACATGAATTATTTCACAATAGCCTATAATGATATCCATTATACAGATAATAAAACTGAGGTTTAGAAATTAATAGCATGCTCAATAGTCATATGGGTGGCAGATCAGAACTCAGACTCGGTTCATTCTGTCATCAAAGTATATTGGCATCTTTCCCCAATCTAACACCATGCATTTTTAGTGATTGAATTTTATGAATTGGTGATATGTTATTCATAGGAAAATATAAGATCTTCAAAACATTTAAAATGGAAGCATTTTAACACTCTGTGTATGGTTGCTACAATATCTGTTTTCCATAAATTTGATAAAATTTCCACAAATATGGCACTATATTTGATAATGAACCAGGTTAAAGTAATTTTAGCATCAAAATATTTGTGTAAGATATAATCTTGTTCTCATAGCTAGCAGAATGTGCATATCCTCCACTTCTTTAAAGGTGTTAATATATATCATGGCCATTTTATAGGAGTCTCCCTAAAGAACATAATAGCTAGATACAATGACACGCACGTTACCAGTAAAGAATATATATATAATGAGACACCTATTTTGCAATATAAACTGAAGAATGAATATTGACTGTCACAGTATCAATAATACTCTTTCCTTTTTAAGATTATAATCTTCTTTAATGGACCAATGAAACATGGATGGAAGATTATATTAAAGGCTGTATTAGTTTTCTAAGGCCATCATGACAAAATATCATTGTCTGAATGGCTTAAGTGATAGAAATTTAGTTTCCCAAAATTCTGGAGGCTAGAAGATCATGATCAACATGTAGACAGATTTGTTTTCTTCTCCTTGGCTTGTAAATGGGGGGCTTCTTCCTCACATGGTCTTCCCTCTGTATGTGCCTATGTCCTAATCACCTCTACTATAATGATATAAGTCAAATTGGGTCAAGACCTAATTTTATCTTAATTATATCTTTAAAGGCTCTATCTATAGATATAGTTACATTCTGAGTACTGAGGGTTAGGATTTCAGCATATGAATTAGAAGTGGGGACGTAATTCAGCCCACAGCAGAGTCATACTCTAATATCTGTCTGCTGCTACTAAGTCACTTCAGTTGTGTCTGACTCTGTGCGACCCCATAGATGGCAACTCACCAGGCTCCCACGTCCCTGGGATTCTCTAGGCAAGAACACTGGAGTGGGTTGCCATTTCAAAGTAATAAAAATATTTCACTGGATTGTTACCTAGTAATCCTTCCCTTTTCTTGGTGTGATTCCCTAACAACAATTGTCAATACGTTATTTCAGGAAATAAAAAGGTGCAAATGCTCATAATAAGTAGCAATTTCCAATCCCAAAAGAAAACAAATCACAAAGCAGGTAATTCACAAAAGGCAAAACAAATTCTCCTAAATTTGTTAAGTACTCTAGAACCTCCAAGCTAGGTTTCAACAGTATGTGAACCAAGAACTTCCAGATGTTCAAGCTGGATTTAGAAAAGGCAGAAGAACCAGAGATCAAATTGCCAACATCTGTTGGATCATATAAAAAGCAAGAGAATTCCAGAAAAACATCTGCTTCACTGACTATGCTAAATCCTTTGACTGTGTGGATCACAGCAAACTGTGGAAAATTCTTCAAGAGATGGGAATACCAGATCACCTTACCTGCCTGCTGCGAAACCTGTATGCAGGTCAAGAAGCAACAGTTAGAACCAGATATGGAACAACAGACTAGTTCCAAATTGGGAAAGGAGTATGTCAAGGCTGTATATTGTCACCCTGCTTATTTAACTTATATGCAGAGTACATCGTGTGAAATGCCAGACTGGATGAAGCACAAACTGGAATCAAAATTGCAGGGAGAAATATCAATAATCTCAGATATGTAGATGACACCATCCTTATGACAGAAAACAAAAAGGAACTGAAGAGCCTCTTGATGAAAGTGAAAGTGGACAGTGAAAAAGTTGGCTTAAAACTCAACATTCAGAAAACTAACATCATGGCATCTGGTCCCACCACTTCACGGCAAATAGATGGGAAGCAATGAAAACAGTGACAGACTGTTTTTCTTTTTTGGGCTCCCAAATCACTGCAGATGGTGACTGCAGCCATGAAATTAAAAGATGCTTGCTCCTTGAAAGAAAAGCTATGACCAACCGAACCTAAACAGCATATTTAAAAGTAGAGACATTACTTTGCCAACAAAGATCCATCTAGTCAAAGCTATGGTTTTTCCAGTAGTCAGGTATGGATGTGAGAGTTGGACCACAAAGAAAGCTGAGTGCCAAATAATTGATGCTTTGAACTGTGGTGTTGGAAAAGAATCTTGAGAGTCCCTTGGAACGCAAGGAAGTCAAAGGAGTCAATCTTAAAGGAAATCAACCCTGAATATTCATTGGAAGGACTAACACTGAATGAAGCTGATGCTCCAATACTTTGGCCACCTGATATGAAGAGATAACTAATTGGAAAAGACCCTGATGTTGGAAAAGATTGAGAGCAGGAGGAGAAGGGGATAGCAGACGATGAGATGGTTGGATGCCATCACCATCTCGATGGACATGAGTTTGCGCAAGCTCCAGGAGTTGGTGATGGACAGGGAAGCCTGGCATGCTCAAGCCCATGGGGTTGCAAAGAGTCAGACATGACTGAGCGACTAAACTGAACTGACTCTAGAATCCACCTCAGCCAACTCACACTGTCTAGTAAATGATTTTGACAAATTGTTCAAGATAAGTTTTGACAAAAGAAATCGTAGTTTCTTCTATTGAATTTTTTTATATGCAAATACAATATTGTTTTAATGTGAATGACATGACTAAAACTGCTTCCCTCATAGCTCAGTTGGTAAAGAATCTGCCTGCAATGCAGGAGACCTTGGTTCAATTCCTGGGTCAGGAAGACCTGCTGGAGAAGGGATAGGCTACCCACTCCAGCATTCTTGGGCCTCCTTTGTGGCTCAGCTGGTAAAGAATCTGCCTGCAATGCAGGAGATCTGTGTTTGATCCCTGGGTTGGGAAGATCCCCTGGACAAGGGAAAGGCTACTCACTCCAGTATTCTGGCCTAAAAAATTCCACAGTCCATGGGGTTGCAAAGAGTTGGCCATGACTGAGTGACTTTCACTTCATAAGAGGAAAACTTTAAGGTAAAATATTTGTAGAAATTATAATGAGAAAACATTATTATCATATATATTTTCTCAAATTCAGTAATTAAAATATTAATAAATTACATAAGCATATGACATAAAATGACTGTTTCCACAAGTCTCCTATTGAATTTTAATATAAAAGTGAGATGTGTCTCATTGGCACCAGGTACTCCATTACCTTTATTTTCTGAGAGAACATCAGGACCAGTCATCACTTAACTGTTGTATTTGGATCAGTTCCATCTATTTCAACCTGTCAAATAACCAAGTGATATGTAGCAGTGACCCATGTGGCCCCTACATTGCATAGTAATTACATATTTGTTTAGTTTTGCAATTAACAGTTAGTATAGAGTCCCTTCCTGAAATTTGTGATTGGAACTCCACAGACTTAATTATTTGCTAATTCAGCCTCATTTCTCACTTTGACTAGAATTTGGCAAGGAACTTATGGTAGCAATTTAAGTTTAAAATTGGGAATTTTGATAGCATTAAGTATTGATGAAGAGTAAGATGCATATTTTTGAATATCATAAACCAGGGATTATTGTTAATAATTTTTAAAAATTATAGACCACTGTGAGGAATTAATGAAAGCTACAAAGAAGCATTTGCTTACAGTAAACAAAATTTTACACTACATTTTAAAGTTTAAAGATTTCTTGAAAACCAGTGGAACTCAGGTTAAAATCTCTGATTTGGAGGCATGAGTCTCATCAGCTCAGGGGCACAGAGAGTTGGAAAGAAACCAACTCCTGATTGGATTAACATTAACTTCACACTAATGGTCTAGAAGATGGTCAAGTGTTCATCAAAGCATGGAAGTTCTCCAAGTATAAAAGCCATTTATCTCAGTCTCTACTACTATATAAGATGTTTGACCTTCAACAGAAAATGACAAAGTATACGAAATGTTAAAAAAAACAAACAGCCTTTCAAGACATAAAGTAATCTTCTAAATCAGACCTAGATATGACACAGATGTTAGAACTAACTGAAAGGAAATTGTTAAATAACTATAATTAATATATTAAAAAATCTAATGGCCAATGTGCATGAAATGCAAGATCATATGGGCAATATCAGTAGAATGATTAAAAGTATAACAACAAAAAAAAATTAAGCATAAGTGTCAGGCATGTATAATACAGTAACAGAATTGAGGAGTGTCTTCCATAAGCTGATAGATAAACTTAACACAGACAAACAAAGAATAATTAGATTTAGTTAGAGCTATAGAAATTAACCACCCTGAAAGACATAAAAAAAAAAAAATATGGGGGCGGAAACATAAGGGAGTATATGAGAGCTATTTTCTATTCATTCTATTTCTTGTTTCCATTTAAAATATTTTCAGTTTTCTTAAAGATTTTCTCTCACTTATGCATTATTCAAAATGAAAGGTTTAATTTTTAAATATTTTAATATTTTCAAATAACTTTCTGTTATTGATTTGTAGTTTAATTCCAATAGGTCCAAGAACGTACTTTGTATAATTTCCTTTAAGTTCTGTAAAGTTTGTTTTATAGAACAAAATCTGGTCTATATTGCTGAACTTTTCCATGCATGTTTGAGAAGCAAGTGTATTCTGCTGCTATTGGGCAGAATGTTCTAGAAATAAATATCAGGTCACATTTGTTGATAGTGCTGTTCAGATCATTTATATCCTTCCTTATATTTTGCTTACTTATTTTTCAGTTGCTGAGAAACATGTTTGTGACTCCAGGTATAACTGGATTTATTTATTTCACCTTCCAGATATATCAGTTTTTCTTTCACATAGGTTGAAAATCTTTGTTATTTAAATATACATTTATACTCTTGGAGAATGCTTTCTCAAACTTCTTGAGGTTGGCAAAAATTTGAGACATGAAACCAAAACCACCAGTCATAAAATAAAAAATCCATATACAAAACTTTATAAAATTATAAAACTTTTTCTCTTCAAAAGATACTCTAGGAAAATTTTTCCAATCCACAGAGTTGGACAAAATATTTGAAAACACACCTATCTGATACAGGATCTGTATCTAGATACAGATAACAAAAAAATGCTCAAAATTCAACAATAAGAAAGCAAATAACCTGAGTTTTTGCAAATGGGTAAAAGATATGAGCAAGCATGTCACCATAAAAGAGATGCAGAAGGCAAATAAGCTTATGAAAAGATACTCAGTTTCTTTTATACTGATAAAAGCA
Source organism: Bubalus kerabau (assembly GCF_029407905.1). NCBI lineage: Eukaryota > Metazoa > Chordata > Mammalia > Artiodactyla > Bovidae > Bubalus > Bubalus kerabau. The sequence goes on from NC_073637.1 coordinate 61,962,490, forward strand.
AAATAAAACCGCAATGATTTTTCACTGCTTATTTATTAGAATGACACTATAGATAGTATTCAAATATATAATACTATTCAACCACCAATCTAGGTATTTACTAAAGTGAATTGAAAACATATATTCACTCAAAAACCTGTGTGCAAATGTTTATAGCAACTTTTTTTCATAATATCCTAAAACTGTAAACTCTAAATGTCATTCAACAGAAGAATGCATAAACAAACTGTGGTATATCCATACAAGGAACACTACTCATAAATAAAAAGAAATGAACTACTAATTCTTATGATAACAAGGATGAGTCTTACACACGTCCAAAGTGAAAGAAAAGGCTATATATTGTATATTTCCCTGCAAGACCTAAAGGCTATATATTGTATGTTTCCCTACAATTCCTACATTCTTGAAAAGGCAATGTAAAAGAATAGGAATCAGATCAATGGTAGTCAGGGACTGAGAAGGGAGGAAGGATTGATACAAAGTGACAGCATAAGGAAATTTTTCCTGCCATGGAACCATCCTGTATGGTGCTATGGTGGTAAATATACAACTATGTATTTGTCAAAGCTGTGGTTTTTCCAGTAGTCATGTAAGGATGTGAGAGCTGGACAATAAAGAAGGCTGAGTGTCAAAGAATGGATGCTCTTGAATTGTGGTGCAGGAGAAGACTCTTGAGAGTCCCTTGGAGTGCAAGGAGATCAGATTAGTCAATACTAATGGAAATCAACCCTGAATATTCATTAGAAGGACTGGTGCTAAAGTTGAAGCTTTAATACTTTGGCCACCTGATGCGAACAGTTGACTCATTGGAAATGACCCTGATGCTTGGAAAGATTAAAGGCAGAAGGAGAAGGGGGCCACAGAGGAAGAGATGGTTAGATGGCATCACTGACTCAATGGACATGAGTTTGAGCAGATTCTGGGAGACAGTGAAGGACAGTGAAGCCTGACATGCTGCAGTCCATGGGGTCACAAAGAGTCAGACAAGACTTAGTGACCAAGCAACAACAATATATTTGTCAAAACCCATAGAAATAAACACCACAAAGAATGAATTTTACCATAGGCGAATTTTTTCAAAATCAACCACATTTTCAGGAGACCCCAATATGGGATGCAGACCGTAAAACCATACCATGTAAAATGTTAACATTAAAGGAAGCTTGGTGAAGACTCTTTGGGAACTCTGTGATATTTGGCAACTTTAAAGTTATATAAAAATTAGAAGTTAAAGAAAAGCAAACTACCCAGTAGCATCACATTCACTTAATACAATACCACCTCAACACCAAAAAATAAAGAAATATATAAGCTCATAACAAAGTGAAGTTCCTACAATTCCTAACTATGAAGTTTAAAACAAAAAATTTTGGTAGTCATTTAGAGCTCCAAAAGTATCACTTTTCCATTTTGTTTCCTGGCACATTTTAAACGATCATTTAAAGGGCATTCATCTAGGAAGTGCTTAAGAAAGATTTTTCAATGAATTAATGAGTTAACAATATTCAAATTCAACTCAGCGTCTCCCCCTTAATCTCAGCACCTTCTTCTAATTTCACAATTTTAGTTAATGATGATTTTATTGTCTCAGTGCCCCAGACTTGAAACCTTGGCATCTTTTTAAACTCTAGGTTTTCATGTCAACATTTCTCCCCACACTACATACATCAAGGAAGTCATCAACCATATCATTTCTATCCTTGCTTTTCATTTGCTACTCTCTATCACAGTAACAAATATCCCATATATTTTTGTATGTGTGACTACAATATGACTTTGAATGGCCCCCTTTTATAAAGTGGTTGCCAGGTAGATCTCCCTTCCTTACTCTGACTATGGAATGATAGAGCTCCAAAACTTTCAATGACTAATAATTTTATAACAAATAAATTGTACCCTCTTTAGGGCATTTAGTGGCTTCTAGTGTTTACTAACATAGGAAAACTGAACTCTTCATTGTTTCCCAAGGACAATATCATTGTTCACAGTGTTCATGCTATTCTTGCTTCTATTTCTTCCACTGGAGCGTGTTTTTCCTGTCTGTACATAGAAATCCAGCCATTTTTGTTCACATTTCATATTCTTCATAATGTTTTGCCTGATTTCCTAAAAAGTGAATGCAAACTCCCTTGCCCTCCAAAACTCCAGGCCATTTTGTATAAACCTCTCTTATGAATTTTATCACATTTTTACCTTGTATTATGATCATTTAACCATCTTATTTCGATCCTCTTTTAATATGAAAATGGGGGCTGTGATTCATCCTTATTTTTGTTTTTTGTGCTGAACCAGAAAAAGTGCTGATATGTGACCATAAGATGATAAACACAGAATAAATAAGTAAATAAAATATCGATGAATGAATAAGTGAATGTTAACTAAATTGTGATGAAGAAGGAAGTGAAATTTGGACTAGAAAATGGTAGTTGTTTCTTTTCTCCTCTGATGACGACTATTGGGAAAGAAAACCAGCTTAACAGCAAAGAACACCACAAGCTATTCACAATGTCTCCTGGCTACTGAACCTCCTATTTTAGCCACAGGCACACTGGTGACTTTATGACTGTTTCTAGAACTTCCATGATAACAAAAGAGACAGTCTCCACAGGCCCTAGAGCTGACTGTGAACTCAGGCAATGGCTTTCTTAATTCTTAGGAATAGAAAACCTTCCATCGGTTTTCATGTACTGAAAAAAAAAAAGCGTTATAAAGACATTTGATTTATCTCCTTTACATGAAAGAAACTAGGCCATAGAGAAAGAACACTAGAGAATTTACTCAGATAATAGCAGTCTCAGTAAAAAGCACCTGCTGACCCATACAAAATTAAGACATAACATGACACATACATTAAAGATACACATCAAATTAAATTCTAATACTCCAAATGACACTCTTCTTTATTAAGCATGATGGAAAGCAAGAGCCTGTGAGTGACAGGTATTTTCCTACACAGCTATATGTAAAAGATATTTTCTGGCTGAAACATTTTTTAAACATCACATTGAAAGTTCTAAACAAAGCATGCCTGCAATTTTTTTCTTAAAAAGAATACAAGTCTTTCTAACTGCTGTTTTCCTGCTGTGAAATATTTTGCATATTTACACAAAATTACTTAAAAATGTTCACTTAAATGGGCAGTTGTTGTCTAAAATCATCCATAAACATGAGAAAAATAAAGAAATCTTCAGTTATTTAGTTATTTCTGCTACTTGGTTCTTAGGACACATGTGTTCATAGGACAATTAATATAGATAAATGAACTTTATGTGGTGGCTAAAGTTTTAGAAGACTCAAGCATTAAAATGTGAATAACTTATATGTGACTCAGTTTGGCCTTTAAAACATTGGATTTAACATGTCCGTACTCACCTCTGACTACTTACATTTTCCCTCGAATGAAAAACAACAGTTGAAAATTTTTAAAAATTCAACTATGCATGGAATTTCATTGGATACAGATTCTGTGGAGAGCCAAACTCTTTATTCAAAACTCATTATCTGGTATCATTTACAGAAGCTATTTTTTATAGCTCTGGGTGCATGCGCAAAAACTGACTTTCCATGTCTGGATTATAATATATTTAGCTAGCTCTTTCGATGGTTATCTATGTTGTAGATTTCTCCAAACTCTGGATCACTGAAGGCCATGTTAGCATCCTCAAGGGTTTTATTATTTTTCACTGATAAATCTAGACTATAAAAGTCTTTATACATCTTCACACAAATTTTGGATTAATTTACATTAAATGTTTAATAACCTTTAAACCCTTATTCTGAACACTGCTGAATTCTCACTTTAAGAAAAACTTCCTTTTATGAAAAAAAAAAGAGTTTTTAAAGGAAGTCTCTAGGGAATCCTTTGGCAAAGTGAGTAATCACATTCTAACTTATCTGTTTTGCAAGTTGAGAAACAAGATTCTGGTTTCGGTATCTCTGGTAGAAGAGATGAGAATGAGGGCAAAGAGCATCTCTTGGACGGCCCAAGAGGAAAGGGTGAGATGAGAGGAGAGGGCAGCAGCTCGGGGTCTCTCCCTGGAAAGTGAAATGTCAGCAGGGTTAGGCCTTGCCAATATAAATACAATCACAATGATGGTATAAAAAGACATGTATTTTCACCTCTATTGACTTTTCACGTTCATGGGATAATTATTGTAACATTTTCTTAAAGGGCAAAAAGCTTTTGATGATGAATACATCTCATTACATGGAATTTTACGTGTAATCCTTACATGAATCTCATTGTAATTCAATGGATGAATTACGTGTTAATGCTAGCATAACAAGCCTTTAACCTATTTGACTTAATTACAGGCATATCATCAGATTTACTGGGGAAAGGTTTCTTCCCTATGCTCTAAAAAGTCTTTTCACTTTTTTAACCCTTTGCTTAAACCTTTTGAAGGCAATATCAGCCTTTGTCATGAACAACCTGTTTCTTACAACCTCATCCTATGGATTTCACCTATAGAAAAAAGAGGGACAGAGCAGAGAAGACATCATTTTCCTTAAATTTGTGAGTGTCTGTATAGATTTTGGGGTCTGCCAGTATGCTAGGTCTTCTATGAGCAAGATCTTTTTCAAATTAAGGGAGATGGTGAAATAGAAAGAATTGGGCTGGAAATTGGAAACCTACTTCTGACACTCACTAGGAGGGTAGCTTTAGAAAAGTCAATTAACCAGCATGAACCCTGGCTTTCTTTTCTGTTACATGGCAGTATGATGCCCACTTGCCCACTTGGTGAAGATCTAAAGCTATAATGTATGTGGTATTTTGAATAGAGTTTTGCAAAAAATAAAACACAATACAACTAAAGAGTATAGAAGAAGAAGAGGGATGAGAAGAAGGAAGAGAAAGGAGTAGAAAAAGAAGAAGGGGAGGAGAGGGTGGGAGAGTAGAAGGAAAAGAACAAGAAGCCAGTCAACAAAAATACAACAAATCAGCACTTTAAAGAGCATTAGTAAATGTCCGACACACATGCATTAAAAAAACAGGGAATGAATAGAACACCCAAGGAGCACACAGCAGGGATACCTGACTCAGAAGGGTTCGCAGAGCAAATAGTAATGAACCTGAAACTAACCTGAGGATAAACAAGAAAGAATTAGAATGGGAGTTTTGTTGCGAGTGAAGTGGGTATGGAAATAAAAAGATGGAAGTCTTCATAAAAGAAACTATAATTTGTGCCTTCCTACAAAGTCAGGGCCCAGCAAGCATTTTGTTGAATGAATGAAAGGGAGAGCATATCTGAGTATAGAGTACAAGATGAGATGTATTGGAGATGTGATGAGGAGGTGGAAGTATGACTAATGGGGCTCAGTTTTAGAACAATGACTCTGGTTACTACATGAAGAGTGCTATAGAAAGGGGGTGAGCCAAGAAGCCAGACAGCATATGACTGCAGTGAGTCCATGGCCTTGAAGAGTCAGAGAAGGACTTGACTGTTGATCAGGTGTGGGGTGTGAGGATAGTTGAAGAAAGGGTTAAGGAAACACTGGCATCCTAGATTTAAGGAGAAAGGAAATCCTAAGCCAGAGATTCTAAATCTTACCCCCCAGTTACAGGAGCATATGGGAAGAAAGCCTTCCCAGGTCGCACTAGTGGTAAAGAACCCGCCTGTCAATGCAGGAGATGCAAGAGACTTGAGTTCAATCCCTGGGTCAGGAAGATCCCCTGGAGGAGGGCATGGCAACCCACACCAGTATTCTTGCCTGGAAAATCCCATGGACAGAAGAGCCTGGTGGGCTACAGTCCATAGCATCCCAAAGAGTCAGATACGACTGAGAAACTAACAGTTATCTTCTTTCTTCAAGATGAAGAAAATACCAAAAAAATTTGAATTCATTTCAAATACGACTGAAATGACTTAGCACATGGGAAGAAAGGCCAAAGTCTTAGCATGTCAGTTAGCACACTTCCTGAATGAAGGTCCCCTAGCTGAGTCCTAACAGACAAGGAAGAGTCCACCAAGTGAACAGTAGAAAACAGCAGAAACACTTATTTCTCATGTGTCTGCAGTCACCAGGGGCAGCTGCGTTTCAGGCTATCTGGTGGCTATAGTCTTTTTGCTGAAGCTCTGCCCTTCAGCCGCTTTCCTCCACTTGCGCTTGTTCCAGAGCCTGACGTGAAGAGACAACTCCACCTCGTGGTAAGGACAGGAGCACAAACGGGCGGGTGGAAACATACAAGGCTTGGACTTGGCACAGTATCACTTCTGTCCATGCCAAAGCAAGTCATACATCCAACACGTAAATCAAGGGACCAAGAAAGAGGGAGCAACATTCTGCCTTTCATGTGAGGTAATGCAGAAAGTGATATAGCAAAGGGCCCAGATCCAGGGGCCAGCATGAGAAGCGATGAAGAAGGGGCTCGATAGTTCCATCTGACCCAGGGGCCTCTGCATGAACCTCACGAGAGAGACTTCCTGAATGTAGAGAATACGAGATGATAGACGAGAAACCAGTTAAGTTTCACGTTAGTGGACACTGGAGGGGAGAAAGGGAGACAGAAATTGGGATGAAGAAAGGTGGGCATGGGCTCCATGAAGAGCTTATTGTAAATCATGGAAGGTACTAAAGTGCTGAATGCCAACAAGCACAGGGAATTCTGGGAACAGTTAAGGAGCAGATGGGCTCCTAACCTACTCTTGGGGGGGTTGGAGGGAGACCTACCAGGCAGAAAGAGTGGAATGAGCCAAAACTGTAGGACTACAATCCCTTTGACAAAGCTGGGCTCACTGATCCAAGGTACCAGTGTCTTTGTGATGCTATAAAACATATTTCAGAGCTTATAAAACTCAAGGTTTCTACCTGAGCAAAGTAGCCAAGCTCTTCTGTCATGATTGGTGGATCCTGGGAAATGTCCCTTACCCCAAATTTAGAGAGCCAAGAGAGTCCAGAGTGTGCTGCCCAAGAACAGAGGAGAGGGTGGGGAGTCTGGTTCCATGCTGTACTGAGCCCAGCCCAGCCCATGGCAGGTGCTCCAGGGGGATTAAACTGTTTGTTCTCCTGTCAGCAGGCTAGTTAATCCTACAAACTCGTGCCAGGGATATGCACACAGCAAACACTCTGTTCTGTGAGAGCTGTCCTGTCAGAAACCAAGAGAGCTGACTCCCCTGCAGATCTGAGCACCCCTCTTAGTCCTCTTTCTCTGCAATTACCAGAGGCGAGAACTGATCTCCCAAAAGGATGCCAGATTTTACAGAAGCCTTACTAATCCCTCCCCTTTTTACTGGCCAACTAAAAGTTGTGTGTGTTGTGCATGTATGTGTTTGTCTCGGGTGGGGGAGGGGGGGGTTGATTGAGTGAGGCCGACGAACTCCAGAGAGGTCACACAAAGTCGGTGGCTCAATATGGATTAGCAAAGCCTCATGCCCTGTCTGGTTCCCAATCCTTTTTTATCTAACCACAGAACAAGTGGCCATATGAAGAAAACATAAAAAGCATTAACCTCTGATGAGTTACATTTATTTTTCTTGTGCATTGGCATTTATTTTGGTTGTTTCCATTTGTGTGGCTTAGTATATAGAGTCCTGTGTGTTGTCCTCTGAATTCTGGGTCTTTCATTTCTGTTGGCATTTCCCTTATTCTTTCATTAAAGTTACAGTTTTCCATTTCAATAAAAGTGGTCTCTTGGTCTCAAAACTGTCCTTGGCTTTCGTGTCATGGCAATGTGGAATTTAGCAGAATTCTCTCCCCACCACACTAAAAGTTATTTTCTCATTAGCCATTAATTTTTTTTCTTCCAATTTTATTCAGATGTGGTTTACATGCAGCACTGTGTTAGTCTAAGGCATGCTGCATAATGATTTGACTTGCAAACAATGTGACACGATTACCACAATTTGATGAACACCCACCATGTCATCAGTTCAGCTCAGTCAGTTCAGTTGCTCAGTCGTGTCCGACACTTTGCAACCCCATGGACTGCAGTACGCCAGCTTCCCAATCCATCACCAACTCCCGGAGCTCACTCAAACCATAAAGATACAACATTAAATCAATCCCGACACCATGTAATATAGATGAAAAATTTAAAAAATAGAAAAATGTGGTTTATGGTCTTCCTTGTTATGAGAACTTATAGGATTTACTCTCTTAACTTTCACATATAACATACAGCAGTGGTAATTATATTAATCATGCTGTACATTATGTCCCTAGTACTTATTTACCTTATAACTGGAAGTTTGTACCTTTTGACCACCTTTTTCCAATCTCCCCAAACACCATAAGCCATTCTTGATCAACTGATTTGAATGTTTTGTGGGAGAATAAAATGATATTTTCTCTGGTCGTTTGTCTCTCTGGTGAAAGTCTCTGGCCTTTAAATATGCCCTAACAGTGTCCACACTCAAAGTTTAAATCTGTGGTACATTTCATGTCTGGGCACGACTGCAACTAATTCTCTTTGAAATGCAGAGTTGTTGACTTCAGTGTGGCAGCACGCAGGCTGGACGCAGTGGTGTCAGAGCCCCCAAAAGGCCATTTTCTGAAAAGACTGAAAAGAAATGACCCCCCAAAAATAAAAGGCTTCCCTTGATGCAATCTAAGCAGCCCATGCTTATCTGTTTTTCACTATCAAGCGTATATGGTGAGATCCATAGATTGCCCGAGTGCAAATGAGCAGAAAGATGAACTCAATTCCCTTTGCTGCCATGTTTTTCCAAAGACTGCAATCCACTTGAGAAGTAGGGACAGTTCTCTGTAAACTATTCTAAAGATTACTGTTTAAATAAACACATCAAGCTGGAAAAAAACAAATAGCATCACAATTTCCATTAAGATGTTTTATCATAAAATAGTCAGGTTTCTAAATTGGAAAGTCATTACATTTCATCGTGATGGCAGAGTATTAATGAGCTTCAAGGCTGTCCACATCTAAGGACATTCTTGCCCGCTGTGCTTACAGGGCTGGACCTAGAGTGTGGTGACCGCCTTGGCATAAAATTTAAGAGGGTGCCAGAAACTCAGTAGTCAAGATAAATATTTTAATGCAATAGTTATAAAACCAAAATGAGGGCAAAAGAATTCACGGTGAACAAAATATCAAAATTGATTGTGAGCAAAGTGGATTGATTGTTAGGTTTCTGCCATTCAGATGGGTGTAACACCAGAAGACAGCCAGAAAAGTCAGTCAGTTGGAAATGTGTGATTACTGGAGCGATGACCTATATGTTCCAAGAGACTTCACAGAGAGAGAGAAAAACAGAGAAAACCTATGCATATTTAGTGTTGTGTTTTATCCACCTTAGATTAAAGGAGACTGGAAAAATGGAGAAAAGAAAGCTTACAGGAAAAGGAAAAAGAAGCTGTACAGCTATTCAAGACAGTCATTAACCTTGATCTAGTCCGTCTACTTAGGGCTCCCCGCTTTGAAGAGGGGATGGTATTCTCTGACTTCAATCTGTGCTCTGCAATTGGCTTCATTCTTTTATTGGCACCCTGGGAACTATAGTCATGTTCATTCCATAACTCTGTGCTCTCTGAGAGTCTGGCTTTCAAGCCAAAGGGACATAGAAATCAGCAATAGTTCAGGTAATTAGGCAAAAATATCTGACCTAAATTATCCTGAGAACCATCTTTTGGAATATATTAATCACTAAAATTGTATTTGGAGACGGTGGAGAGAAAAATGTTTGGTATGAAAAGACGGGGTGTTCCAATGCATGATGTGTAACGTTCAAGTGTGAAGTGTTATCCATCTCAGTCATTAGAATGGGGAAAGTAACACACCAAAACGCTGCTCAGGGAGGGGGACTCTCTGAGCAAGTGGGCAAGCATGTGTCCCAGGCAGGGCAAGATGAGGTCACAGTCTGGGTGCCACTTGATATTTTATAAATTTCCACAGTGATAACTTCAGATCTTTTCATTATTGTACATTTTATTGAACTAATGCCTCCCAGTCTTTTTAAGTAAAGGGCACAATTTTTTTAAAAAAAATTAAGTTTAAATTATCATGCATGAAAAGCTGTTCTTATCATGAATATATTTTAAAATGGGTGGCTGAAGTTATCACATAAATCTCCCAAATTGAAGTGAGGTAAAGAGAAGATTATTTCTGAGAACAGGAGACACTGGAGAAAGAAGTCAGATGAAAGCAGACAAGGTCCATGCTGCTGCTGCTGCTGCTGCGTCGCTTCAGTCGTGTTCGACTCTGTGCGACCCCATAGATGGCAGCCCACCAGGCTTCCACGTCCCTGGGATTCTCCAGGCAAGGACACTGGAGTGGGTTGCCATTTCCTTCTCCAATGCATGAAAGTGAAAAGTGAAAGTGAAGTCGCTCAGTCGTGTCCGACTCTAGCGACCCCATGGACTGCAGCCCACCAGGCTCCTCCATCCATGGGATTTTCCAGGCAAGAATACTGGAGTGGGGTGCCATTGCCTTCTCTGACAAGGTCCAGGTTGGTCCTTAACTCCCATGGAGCTTACTATCCTGTGCAGAAGACAGCTTTTAAGAGAATCCTCATGTAAATAGATGTAGTGCTGTGTTGTACTTAGTCACTCAGTCATGTTCCACTCCTTGTGACCCCATGGACTGTAGCCCACCAGGCTCCTCTGTTCACGGGGATTCTCCAGGCAAGAATACTGGAATGGGTTGTCATGCCCTCCTCCAGGGGATCTTCCCTACCCAGGGATCGAACCCAGGTCTCCCACATTGCAGGTGGGTCCTTTACCATCTGAGCCACCAGGGAAACCCAAATAGATATAAAGGATAACTATTATCTAAGCTAGGGTTCAGGGAAGAATTTTCCAAGAAACTGAGATGTCTCTTCAGACCTGGATGGACATATTACAGCCAACTTGGTGAAAAGGTGTCTGCATGGCAATAAAGGAAGCACTTGCAAAAAGGTGCAAAGAAAGAGCCTTTGACAGTGGAAAAGCTATTTTTTAAAAATTGAAGTATAGTTTATTTTAAATATAGTTACACAAAAGGAAAAAGGGACAGATTAGGAGTATGGGATTAACAGAAACTGGTCAATTTTTTAAAGTTTTAAAGCGAATGCAGAGAATTAGAAAGCAATGTAGGCAGGTGTGGGTCAATGCAGGAACTTGAGTTGAAAAAGTGAGAAAAGTGAGAATTGGTGGACAAGTGGAAATCTAGAAGGATAATCTAGAAGGATAACTGGAAAATCTGAGAAAAGTTCATCAACAGCTTCAGTTTGGGGGACTGGAGTGCAAATGAGGGAACAAATTCTCAGGGGAGCTTACAAATCCATCTCGACACAGAATGAGAGTATCCAGAGGGGTCTGTGAAACTCCTGGGTGTAACGAAACCTCCTCTCTGAACCTCACAGCTGCTTGAGAATAATTTCTTCAATTCCCCTTGCCTTTCAAATTTTATATCAGGTCCTGTGGTCAGGAATTTCTAACTCAGGACCTGGAAGGGAAGGAAGAGTCCAGAAATCATGGCTCCCAGTCTTAGCTGCCTAAGGAGTGGTAATGAGAACAGGAAAGAGGCACAGATCAATATGAGCCTGTTATCCAGCTTAGAATTTGAGATTCAGCCCTAAAATCAATGAGAATCCATTGTTGGGGAAAGTGTAAATTCACATCTTGCATTTTACGCTGGCTGTACAATATAGTACAGATGAGAAGGTAGCTGTGTGTGTGTGTGTGTGTGCATGCGCTCAGTTGCTTCAGTCATGTCTGACTCTTTGCAAACCTATGGACTGTAGCCCTCCAGGCTCCTCTGTCCATGGGATTCTCCAGGCGAAAATACTGGAGTGGATTGCCATTTCCTTCTCCAGGAGATCTTCCCAACCCAGGGATCAAACCCCTCTTATATCTCCTGCACTGGCAGGCAGGTTCTTTAACCACTAGCATCACCTGGAAAGCCTAAGAAGGTAACCTGAAGAAGCAGAAATACAGGTTAGAAGACTTGTAAAGCAAGAACAATATAAAAGATCAGGATGTAAGATAGGAGTTTGTTATGAATTGAACATGAGTGGTAAAGAGGAGAGAGGAAGAATAGGAATGCACACGGGTTTCATCGTGGGTGCAATTCTCCCACTATCTTTAGATTCAGAGACCTTCAGGTCAATTTGACTTGCCCAGTCCCTAATTCTGACTTTACTGTCTTTATTCAACACTTCCATCCTTGATTAGGGGAAGGGTGAGTGCATGCTTGTTTCAAGAATTTTTGGCAGTCTGTGTAATTTTCACATCTTTGCATGAAAAAGTCACTGGAACAGCACAGATTTAGGAATTACAGTGCAAACATTGTCTCTTTTTATGGCACAGGGGTTGTAGCAAGAGCAGCAAGCTAGACAAGAACTGGGACAAGTGAAGTTCGGTGTTTGGTGAAGACAGATCCCTCCTTTCTGAAGCTGTGTCTGGATCAGTCATCAGAAGATCGAGTTTAGAGATGGGTAAGAGTGGAGCTTAAAGGGGATTTGAAGGTGATGAGAAGAAACCCTATCTCTATATGGATGGAGACAGAGATAGCGCAGACAGCGAAGCCAGCACTCCTCATCATCTCCTTTATCTGTCTTGGAAACTCTGTGGATTGGCAGGAGCTGCTTCACTTCAAGAGGAGTGCTGAGATAAGTTAATTATGTGTTTGTATTTGATACCATTTGTTAGAAAAAAATGCCAACTTTTTACCGTTCGTAATGCAAGTGTGCCTTTTTCTAAGTAAATTTGAAGGTAGACTTTCAAGCTTTATAAAATCTTATCCAATTAGTAGGAATTTACCATCTTCCTGAGACCTTGAACTTGGGGATTTTGTGAATCAATAGTGAGATTGTGAGATCTCCTGGCAAATTTCAGGGTTACAGCCTAGTATGTGTGTGTACAGTGAGCTAAGTCACTGCAGTCATGTCTGACTCTGTGACCCTAGGGACTGTAGCCTGCCAAGCTCCTCTGTCCATGGGATTCTCCAGGCAAGAATACTGGACTGGGTTGCCTTGCCCTCCTCCAGGGGATCTTCCCCACCCAGGGGTCGAACCCACATCCTTTTTCTCCTGCATTGGCAGGTGGATTATTTACCACTAGCACCACCTGGGAAGCCCTGCAGCCTTGTATACATACAGAGAATAATGACCTAGGCTTGGTTTTAACTTTTATACCAAGCAAGGATGCAACAGGACTTCTCTGGAGGTCCAGTGATTAGGAATCCACCATCCAATGCAGGGGACATGGGTTTGATCCCTGGTCAGGGAAGATTCCACATACTGCAGGGTAACAAAGCCCATGTCCCACAGCTACTGAGCCCATGCTCTAGACCTGTGCTCTGCAACAAGAAAAGGCACGGACAGTAATGAGAAGTTCATGCACTGAAACTAGAGAGTAGTCTCCACTCACTGCAACTAGAGAAAGCCCACTCAGCAATGAAGACCTAGTGTAGCCAAAAGTAAATAAATAAATAAATAAATATTAAAAAAAAAAAAAGAAAAGATGCAACAGAGTTTTGCTGGGTTTGTGTGTGAAATCAAGGAATTGATCAGAAAGAATAAAAATATGCATGTGTCCACCTGATTCAAGAAGAAAATAAAAGGGAGAGGGATACTAACATTTGGAAGAAAGGATATCTTCAAGTTAAGAAAATGTCTTAAGGGCGAAGTGAATTTTTAGTTAAAACTTTCTTCAGCCAATAAATATTTTATAATCCGGAGATATACCATGAGGCCATGTAGCTCTAGAACTGCTGCTGCTGAGTCGCTTCAGTCGTGTCCAACTCTGTGCAACCCTACAGACGGTAGCCCACCAGGCTCCCCCGTCCCTGGGATTCTCCAGGCAAGAACACTGGAGTGGGTTGCCATTTCCTTCTCCAATGCATGAAAGTAAGAAGTGAAAGTGAAGTCGCTCAGTCGTGTCCGACTCTTAGCGACCCCATGGACTGCAGCCCACCAGGCTCCTCCATCCATGGGATTTTCCAGGCAAGAGTATTGGAGTGGGGTGCCATTGCCTTCTCTGAGCTCTAGAACTAGCAACAGCTTAACCACTTTTTGGCTTCCCAGGGGGTGCTAGTAGTAAAGAACCTGTCTGCCAATGGAGGAGATGTAAGAGACACACAGGTTCAATCCCTGGGTTGGGAAGATCCCCTGAAGGAGGGCATGGCACCCACTCCAGTATTCTTGCCTGGAGAATCCCATGGTCAGAGGAGTCTGGTGGGCTACAATCCATAGGGTAGCAAAGAGTCAGACATGACTGAAGCATGCATGCATGTAACCACTTTTACCCTCAAACACTTTAACTTTCTCTATTTGTGAATTTTCCTCTGAAGGAATTTATTTTTAAGTTTATAACAAACTCCAATCAGAAATGACATTCGCCTTCAAGGAATATGTTTAATAAAAAACTTCATTATAAGATATATTAGAGTTTTATAAATATTTTATAGGCGTGTTATAGGAGATATGTGTTTATTCTTACAAAAAGGTCTGGAATAATCAATCTTCCCTAAAATATCTCAGAACTATAAAAGCATTTCGATTTTAAAATAAAAATGTGATGATATGCAGTTACAAAAATTGATTCTTCATCACTGTTATTCAGACATGCAATGCTTCTCTCGTCTTTATGACTCCTTACTTAATATATAGTTGTCAACCAATGAAGCATGAAGCATTGAATAAAATTACTTTCAAATATAAAATAACAATGTATTTGGAAAAATTAATTTTATTTTCTCTACTGAAAGAAAATTTTCAAAAATTGTTGATGTATTATTCAAACGCAGAAGGACCAATAGTGAAGATTTGAAAAAAAAATTACTGGAAGCATCTAAAATAATAATTTTCAAGTTGATAAATGACACAAAACCATTTGAGAGGGTCTCCTTTGCATCCTGAGTGGGATGGGAGTTTATAGCACGTGGAATGATAATGCAGTAATGCCCTAAGGTAGTCTGAGATCACGAACCCTCATGGACCTCTTAACTCTCCCAGGTCACATTCCTGCTCCGTTTCTAAGGCTGTATTATATGAAAACAGCAAAATGGAAACAAGCTCTCAAGTTTTGCAAAGATTACATGAGATAATGCACGTAAGGCTGTAACAGGATACCTGATATAAAGGGAATGCTTAATAAACAATTACCATCATTATTTTAAACTTCCTGTCAGCCAGGGAAATCCCATTAGACAGAATGACAATTTTTCAATTGGGGATTAAGGTGCTCTCAATAGTTTATACTCTGTCATCTTCATCTAATGACAATAAAAGAGAATCACCTCCAGACCAGCTAATTATTCCTTGTGAGTGAATTTCAGGGAGGGAACAGGTAAGCCATACAAATGTCCCAAATCTGGAAGAATTTCATAAAATGCCTCCAGGTTCTAAAACTTCAAAAACTACTTAAAAGTCCACAATAATCGGTACTGCCTGTGTGAGCTGAATCAAAGACAAGGTTTAATTCTTAATTTATAGAGTAACTCATATGGGACCATGAGACTCACCAGCAGATGTGTTTCAATCTGTAAAATAGGGGCATTAATCATATATTACCTTGTTAAAAAAAAAAAAACTTCACAAAGGGCTAGAAATTCAGAAAACCATTGCTCTCTTTCTTTGTCTTTTCTCTTTTACTTCTTTTCTATAACTCAATATGCCAGAGTAGTTTTCACAGTTGAGTTTGGCCAAATAAGGAACACCTTCATCCCACAATTTTAAAGTAAATCAAAGTGGTTTGCATGGTAAAGTCACTGTGTAGTTTGTGTAATAGAAAAATCTAGAAGTAGATCCACTTCAGGCCTGTTCTGATCAGGGCTCCACCTCTGGTTCTGCACAAATGAATTGTCTCTCTGACCTTCTTCACAGTCATCCTTACCTTCAGGCTAGCTTCCCAAATGGGGCCAAAGAGCATCATTAAATCCAGGTGTTAGTGAAGAGGAACTAAAAAGCTTCTTGATGAAAGTGAAAGTGGAGAGTGAAAAAGTTGCCTTAAAGCTCAACATTCAGAAAACGAAGATCATGGCATCTGGTCCCATCACTTCATGGCAAATAGATGGGGAAACAGTGGGAACAGTGTCAGACTTTATTTTGGGGGGCTCCAAAATCACTGCAGATGGTGACTGCAGCCATGAAATTAAAAGACGCTTACTCCTTGGAAGGAAAGTTATGACCAACCTAGATAGCATATTCAAAGGCAGAGACATTTCTTTGCCAACAAAGGTCCGTCTAGTCAAGGCTATGGTTTTTCCTGTGGTCATATATGGATGTGAGAATTGGACTGTGAAGAAGGCTGAGCGCCCAAGAATTGATGCTTTTGAGCTTTGGTGTTGGAGAAGACTCTTGAGTGTCCCTTGGACTGCAAGGAGATCCAACCAGTCCATTCTGAAGGAGATCAGCCCTGGGATTTCTTTGGAAGGAATGATGCTCAAGCTGAAACTCCAGTACTTTGTCACCTCATGCGAAGAGTTGACTCACTGGAAAAGACTGATGCTGGGAGGGATTGGGGGCAGGAGGAGAAGGGGATGACAGAGAATGAGATGGCTGGATGGCATCACTGACTCAATGGATGTGAGTCTTAGTGAACTCCGGGAGTTTGTGATGGACAGGGAGGCCTGGCGTGCTGTGATTCATGGGGTCGCAAAGAGTTGGACACTACTGAGCGACTGAACTGAACTGAACTGAACTGAACATCCACACATAACTTCCAGAAAACAGGATTTTTCCTCGCCTACTCATCAAATGCAAGTCCTGAGCTTTCCTTCAGCTGAGCCACTTTTGCTGTGTGCCTTCTTGCAAATCAATCCTTATGGCAGAGAGATGAAGCAATGCTGAGTGACTCAATGGGTGGAGGCAAAATTACTGCTACCCTCAGAGGGCTTCCCTGGTGGCTCAGATGGTAAAGAATCTGCCTGCAATACCTGGGTTCAATCTTTGGGTCATGAAGATCCCCTGAAGAAGGAAATGGCAACCCATTTCAGTATTCTTGCTTGGAGAATTCCATGGACAGAGGAGCCTGGCAGGCTACAGTCCTTGGAGTCACAAGGAGTCAGACACGACCAAGCAACTAACACGCATACAGCGAGGCTATGAGACAGTGAGGAAGTGATGGATGTTGAGACAACCAAAAGTTGTACCACTTGTTAGATTCTATCAGAGGGACCAGAAAGTATTGGATTGGCCAAAAATTTCATTTGGGTTTTCATTACACTTTATGGAAAAACCCAATCCAACTTATTGGCCAGCCCAGTAGCTTCAAAGAACTTACCCAGATTCTATTGTTATCCAACTCGGTTATATTGCCCACTCCTGAGGTCTACTCAAGTCCCGGATTGCCAAAGAACAATCTGAAAAATACATTTCTTTCTCTGCTAAAAAGTGGCACTTCTCTGACAACACTGTCCTGGGACGAAGCTTGTGTATTGTTTCTATTTCCTTTTCTCTTAGGATGGGTTGTTTTCATAAAATGCCTTGGTCTTTTTTACCTTAAATAGACTGCCAGCTTTTTCTCCAGCAAAAATTGATTTATTTGAGATCAGCAGAGACTTGCAACTCAAGGTATGCAGCCACAGTGAACCATGGGCAAGTACCGCAGGTTAGGGATAGGAAAACTCTTTTATAGAAGGGGAAAGGAAAGTGAGAGCCTGTGGTAAACAAAGGGTCCGTGACTTTTCATTGGCTGAGTTTTGACAGCCTCTTATTGGCTGAGCTCTGGCCAGGCAAGAAAAGGAAGTCTTTCTTCTTCCGGTTGGTCTCTGCTAGCATAGAGCATGAGAGCTCCCCCTTCTGGACTCCTGACTCTATTTTAATTGAGTTTTCTGTTTATTAATTTTCATAGTCCCTTATACAAATAGGCCGTTGGTTAATCTCTCCCAGACCGTGGGGTATGTGGTTTAAATTGGTGTCTAAGAACTCTGATGTTCATTTATACTAAAACCTTTTATGGAAGTAAATAATTTTATAAGAACAAATTGAGATCCCAAGTCTCTAGATAAAAGTCAATGAGTGAGTAAGAAAGTATAAATAAAAATCATATGGATTTGTCCCTGGATGGATTTTAGCACACAGAACCATGTGTCCATATTTTTAAGCCTATGATGTAGGAAATGCTGTAATGTCATACCGCACTTTGTCTGACCCTCATTTTTTAGATTGAAGAAAATAACCCAAAGACCTTCAGATCATGAAATTTTCTCAAGAGTTTTCAAAAATGATTTAGAACTTGAATGAACTATTTTAACACATTTAAATCCTTTTCTTAAGAATTGCTTTCTTCTGTGGAGTTTAACAGAAAAGGTAATAAGACACTTCTTTTCCATGTATTTAATGTGTCAAAAAATATCATTTTGCTTTTCATCTTGAGAGAAATAAATGCAAATCAAAAAGAAAGACAAACACCAAAAATGCAGCTTATTGAGAATTGAGGGAGGAAAACGTAGATTTTTTCCCCCAAACTTTCTCAGGCCACCCAGGCTATCCATGGAACAGAATTTTATGTCTCTGTGTATATGTGTTCATGTATGTAGATAATTTTGAGTTTTCCATAAAAACTGCATACCCTTTATGAGCTATGAACTACTTTGGTTCTCTGATGAAACCTATGAAATCCTCCTCAGAAATATAAGACTAGTAGAGAAATGAAGTATATTAAAACACAGTGGTCCAAATACCAAATATGTGAAATAAAAATGTATGTACTTCTTTATTAATATATTCAATAATCAGACTGTTATGGACTGAATGTTTACGGTCTCCCCAAATTCATATGTTGAAATCCTATCCCCAATGTGATGGTATTAGGAAACGGGGTCTTTGGAAGGTAGTTAAGATTAGGTGGGCTCATGAGGGAAGGGTCTTCATGAATGGGATTAATGCCTTTAGAAGAATCACAACGATGTTTCCTTCCTCTCTCTGCTCTCTACCATATGTGGATACAATGAAATGTCAGACTTCTGCAAGCCAGAAGACACCCTCCCCAGAAGCTGCCCATACTGCCATTCTGATTCTACAATGGTCTGTTACCAAGACTATAGGTGACACAGCTGAGATTCACATTTCAGACTGTCTGATTCTAGAGTCTGCTGTCTCAATCATGTTGCCATTCAGCCTAAAATATACCTGCAAGATAATTTAGCTCAAATCAATGATTTTGTAAATAAGGTAACTAAGGTTCAGAGTGCAAAGAAAACTTACATTAGCAGCTACAATTAAGGAGTGCTGGATTTTGTTTTGTGACCTTAAAATATACGGACTTTCACAAACCATAATTATTGCTTCAAGACATAACCATCATTACTGGCCTACAAGTAGTCCTCCTTACTTTAATTAATGAAGTAATTTAAGTAAAATAGTGAATATGTATAAACTCACCACCCAACCCAAAGACTTGTCATTGACAATAACTTACATCTACCACCCTTATCCTAACCTTTGCTACAACTTGATGTAGCCAAAATGTTTACTGTTCTTTTACATACACACACACACAGACACACACACACACACACAATCACAATATAGGCCTGCTTAAAGAATATTGTTTAGTTTTAGTAGCTTTTGAATTTTATTATACAATGGGCTTCCCTGGTGGTTCAGTTTTTAAAGAATCCACCAGCAATGAGAAGACCCTGGTTCAATCCCTGGGTCGGGAAGATCCCCTGCAGGAGGGCATGGCAACCCACTGCAGTATACTTGCCTGGAGAATCCGCATGGACAGAGGAGCCTGGTGGGCTACAGTCCATTGGGTCACAAAAAGTCGAACATGAGTGAGCAACCAAGCCCAGCACAACACATACAATGGAGCTTATGTTTCATTCTCAGCATCACATTACTAGAATCCATCCATATTCCTGATCACACATTGGCTAAAATAATTTTGAAACCTGACAGTATCCAGCTCTATGCTATTGATAAGAAATAAATTTGAACCCAATATCCTAACTGAAAGACCTGCACTTAATCCACTATTATATAATGGACACTCTTTCCCTCCAAGCAGCTCTTCCTCTTCTGAGTTACATATTTACTCAGAGGGAGCTCTTTGCAGGAGCCCTGAATCACAATAGTAGGTGCTGCTAACTACCACCTTTGGATACCTTTGGGTAGGGTGGCTTCTTATCTGAAACACATAAATAAATCAGCATTTGAGGATCTCTGGACTGGTGGAGAGAAAATAGAAAATCCAGCTCACAAAGTGTGCAGAGGCCAGGGGTATGGGCCTACCTGGGAAGGAAAGGTAGCTCAAAGTCAGAGCTGATTGGGCAGTGAGGAAAATCCTCATGTTGCTTTACTTGGGCTGAAACCAAAAGCCAAGCATGGCTAGACCTTTGGGGGCAGGACTCCGTGCCACGTTGCTATGGTGATTCTTCCACCAGCTCAAAGGCTTCCTCTGCTCTCTAGCAGAGCCCAGTATCCAAGGTGGGAGGGGGTAAGAGTGGTGGGGAGAAAGATAGGGCTGCCGAAGCCAAGGACAGAAGAGTTCTACAGTGGGAAGACCATGAGATGAAAATGCCCTTCTGCTGTGTGTGTATGCACATATGCGTGTACATCTGTGTGCACGTATGCATGAACCCGCACTAGGGAGGGAGGAGGGATGAAGGGTGGATTGTCTCTGCTATGTGCCCACTACAGGAGCATAGCTTTAACTAATTCATTTAGAACGTTATCCTCTTCTCAAATGATGATAACTCAGGTGACTTTATGTTGCAAAACTCCTTTTTTCCTGGACTATGTCTTATGAATAGCCCCCTCCACACCACATGCACACATACACAACATAGACCCTTCTGCCATCTTTTCTAAACAAACAACAGATTGCATTGCTGCTGTTCAGAGTATTATGCCAGGAAAACAAGGAGGGGGAAAAAAACCCAACTTCTTCATGAAGTTTCAAACCAAATGTATGTGCCTACCAAGTGATATACTGCATAATTATAAGCGTTTCATAAACGTTCATCTAAGCCCATGCCTGTAAAGATTCAGAGGAATCGCTGCCCAGCTCGTTCTCTAGAGAAGGGCCATCCGCGAATGTGAGTCATCTTTACCATCTGCCCAGTGTGTTCCAGAACGCTCAGCAAGCATTCTCTTTAAGGTCACTCATAATCCCCATTTTACAGATGGACAATCGGAGTGAGAAAGAGAGGTGATGTGTTGCCTTTCTCCACTTCAGGATCCACAGAAATAAGCAAGCTCTTTTTACACATTGAAATCATTTAAAAAAAACAACAACAAAAAAAAACCCAGCAACTTTTGCCAGATAGCAAGGGCAGATTTCAGAGTGTGATCATTTTTCACCAGGAAACATGGCATCTACCATGGCTGCCACAACGTTTTAAATGAAGAACATATTTCTTTCTCCTTTCTGGAATAATGCAACTTGAAACTTCCAATGGCAGGTACTCATAGGCCACTGGACCAACCAACAACTCTGGGTAAGCCCCTGAGAAGAACTAAGGCCCTATAGTAATATGGCATCTTTGTGATATTTTAAAAGTGAAATAAAAGCAAGATGTGTATAACCTATATTTTGCAAAATGGAAATTTATAGCCATAGCAAAAAAAAATAATAAATTAAAACTAGAAAGCCTCCTCTACAGTAATAGTCTCTGATGACATTCCCAGAGTATGTCATTATTTCATATGTGACTTCAGGCAAGTTACTCTAAACTTCCTCATTGTATCATCTGCAAAATGGGGCTATAAATTGTATCAAACTCTCAAGTGATTTTGATTATTCAATGAGTTACTGTGCACCTAGAGAACTTGGCACAGTGCCTTACTCAGAGTAAGAGTTGAGTAAATGTTAGGCATACTCACACTTGCCAGGTTCAAATGTCTTACTTGAACTGGAAAATGACTACCTTTCCCAAGGGAAGTGTAAAGAGAGCCTACCCTTGTGAATTAGAGACAGGCATTTTAACAAAATACTGGCCGTTGACAAATACATCCTCAAATTATTATCAAGCATCCTTTACTTACATTTTACTTGAAAAAGGACCACTGTACAATTTCTAACATCATGACAATACTTTCTGCCCCAAGTGAACTCTGCCTCAGACTTCAGTGAGCTGAAGTGGAGAAACCATATGCAGAGAAGGATCGGGTTGTTTCAGGGCATAGATTCCAACTTTGTGGCATAGATGTGGGCAGCTGGGCAAGTTGCATCAACTTGGCAGCCACGAAGCCAGAAGCAGCTCCTTTGAATAAAGGTTTCCAGCTGACTGCACAGCTAAGTGGCAAGGTCGTGAATGGCCTTAGGTTCTGGGAGACAAGGCTGTACCCACAATCGAAGATGAGCCCTTACTTCAGAGATGTACAAAGAGGAGGGCATACCCCCACCAGTCTCTTGAGTCACAAACACATAGGCTTGGAAGGAGGACCCCCCCCCGCCCCCCCGCCACTAAAATGCTGTCACCTTTAAATAACAGAGAATGGTTGGTTATTATGGAGAGTTCCATAATTCAGTGGGTGTATTCATTGGTAAAGCTCTTGATGTAACATGATTTCTCCCTGTACACATCCTAAGAGACAAATTGCTATTCATCTCAATCAGCAACTGATAAACATGAAGTAATTAAATTAGTTTGTGGCCAACGTCATCATGGAATCCTAGATTTGTAAGCAGCTGAAGAGAATTTAGACATCACCTAATTCACTGTCTTCATCGGAGGAAGAAAATGCAGTCAAGAGAAATTTGTTGACTGGTCCAAGCCCTCGTAATTCATCACACCAGATGAGAATGCAACAATTCAGTGCTGCTTCCAGAACTCACTAAGATTAATAATTCAGTTGAGAAACTATCTGTCACTACCACCCAACCTAAGGACCATGACTCAAATATTTTATCAGTTTAACCATAAAGAACATTCTATCGACCCCCACTAATTCTAGGAAATGGCCAGCCACAGACTGAACAGCCTCTTCCTCTCTGGAAAACTCCCAAAACTGTTATTCTGTTCAGTTGCAATCAAACAAGGACAACCAAATATACCTAAAGGCCAATCACAAACTTCTCCACACTCCTTCTGAAAGTCTTAACCTAATAGACTGTCCCCTTTTAACTTTATTTAGTTCACTCTCCTTTCAAATCCCCTTTGAACCCCTGCAGAAGCAAAAGTGATGGGAAAGGCTTCTTTTGCAAGCATTTGAATAATTGGCATTTGCTAATTTGGTTTCTTGCTTAGTGTTGGGTTTGGCACAATAGAATTTGAATATGAAATGTTAGTTAAAAAAAAAAACCTGCTCATTGAATAACAAATTCAAAACAGATTTTAGAATTGAGTGGCTCTTCGACACCTTAACAGCTATCCATCCATGAGCTTCTTGGATTGGAGCAGTACAAAACTCATGTATGATTCTCCAGAATCTTTCTTCCTCTGTTTCAGCTACCGAGAATATTTCAGATGTCAAGTTCTCTGTCGCCTTGTGTCCCTGAATCACTGATCATGCAGAAATTCATACTGACCCATTTTTCACATGTAGTAAAAGTGAGACATAAACTTGTGTCCGTCAAGTAATGGAAATTTGGGGGGATTATTGTTACAGCACTATAACCTATCTCATCCTGACTAATACACATAGAACAAGTCCACAAGAAAAATATATCCTTTCAGTATTGTGCAAAAGAATCGACAGTTGATTTTTCCAACTGATGGCCCACATCATCTGAAATTTAGGAAGCTTTAGCCCAGGCATGGGGACTAAAGAAGACAGAAGGGAGATATAGACACAGACAACCATTAACACAAAGTCAGCTCATGGTAAATGCTATAATAAATTAATAAATGAACTGCTCTGAGAGCTTAGAATTGGGTTGGATTAACTCTAAGAGAATCTGTGGAGGACTCAAGAAGAATATATCATTAAATCAGTAAGTCTTTGCCTTGAAGAGATTTTCTAGGTGGGGATGAGAAGCAAGGAAAAGGAAACACTATGAACCAAGGTTCACCCTGCACTTCTGTTGGGTTGCAGGGCTAAAATAGCAATTAAATAAAAGCCTACAGTTGTCTCCTGTGGTTTTGGCAACTAATAAAATAAAGAGATCATTTTCTAGATGCTAACTGATCTCACCAGATATAGACTTGAGAAAGATGACACTTCGTGTAGGAAGCTGATGGGCGGATAGCTGTTAATGTATCTGTTAAGAATCTGGAGCCACTAGATTATAAAAACTATACTTTAAAATGTCTTTCAGTGCATAGGGCTCTTAAATAACACCTTCAAATTCAAATTCTACTGTGTCAAAAACAAATTTTAATTAGAAATCAAATTAGTGAAAGCTGTTTATTGAAACATTTGCTCTAGCAAAGGAATCATCTGCCATCCCATCACTTTAATTTACATCCATGTCCACCAACCCCACACTGTGGGCTTTATGACCCTCCCAAAGGGCTGCATCGATGTGGTGTTCTTCATTACTGTGGTAAACAGTAAACTCAGCTCTGTTTTATTAAGAGGTAATTGTGGGGAAGCCAGCATTCAACAGTTACCACCTTTCTAGTTTTCAATATCAGTTTAGTCACTACCTGTGACCTGGTCACTAAACCAAAGTGATGTATTTTAGTTCTGCACCACCCTATTTCAGGTACGAATTTCTATATTAGTCAATATGAACTGATTATACTGTGGTCACATAACCCTGAAGTCTCAGTGACTGAATCCAACAACATTATATTTCTCACATATGCATCATGCTCAGTGTGGGTTTTCCCTCACCTAGTTACTCATGAACACAGACTGACAGAGGCACCACCATCTGGAACGTTGTTATCCTCCAAAACAGAAGACAGAGACACTGCAGAATCTTTCACGGGTTTGTTGTTGCCTCCGCTTAGTACTAACAAGTACCATCTCATTGGCAAGAACTATCCAGATGGCCCACTTAACATCCTGGAGCCCGGGAACATGGGAAGCATATTCGATGGAAGTAATTGTCCCTAACACACTAAGGTTGTGTAGAGATATCACCAATAAGAAAAAGGAAGAGATTGACAATAAGGGGCTTCAAATCTGATGGGGGGTGAAAAAAACCACTATCAAAACACAAGACACAGGATAAATACCATTCTGAAGTTACTTCCTTCAGGAGCTGCCTCAAAATCCAGCCACAATTATTTGCAGAGAATTATCAGCAAATTGGCTGGATTTAAACACTCCTTGCCACACCCTGCCCTTTGCTTTGCTCCAATCTAGGCAAAACAGCAAAAAGAAAAGAAGAAAAGGGTCTGGATCTTTTGTGAGTGTTCTGAATCACCCCTTCTTTACCCACTCTAATTTGAACTTGAAAGATTGGAGAGTTTGACAGAGGTGGATAAATATTATATGATATCCCTTACATATGGAATCTAAAAAGAAACAATATAAATGAACTTACTTAAAAAACAGAAAGAGACTCACAGACTTTAGGAATGAGTTTACACTTGCCACAGGATGAGGGTGGAGAGAAGGATGGGGGAGGGGATAGGTAGGGAGTTCACTGATAGCTCAGTTGGTAAAGAATCCGCCTGCAATGCAGGACACCCTGGTTCACTTCCTGGGTCAGGAAGATTCACTGAAGAAGGGATAGGCTACCCACTTCAGTATTCTTGGGCTTCCCTTATGGTTCAGCTGGTAAAGAATGTGCCTGCAATGCAGGAGACCTAGGTTCGATCCTTGGGTTGGGAAGATCCCCTGGAGAAGGGAAAGGCTACCCACTCCAGTATTCTGGCCTGAAAAATTCCATGGACTGTGTAAGTCCATGGGGTCTCAAAGAGTTGGACACGACTGAGTGACTTTTACTTTCACTTTGGGATCAACATGTATCCATTGCTATATTTAAAATGGATAACCAACAAGGACCTACTATATAGCACATGGAACTCTCTGCTCAATGTTATGTGGCAGCCTGCATGGGAGGGGAGTTTGGGGTAGAATGGATAAATGTATTATGTATGGCTGACCTGCCTCTTGAGAAATTTGTATGCAGGTCAGGAAGCAACAGTTAGAACTGGACATGGAACAACAGACTGGTTCCAAATAGGAAAAGGAGTATGTCAAGGCTGTATATTGTCACCCTGCTTATTTAACGTCTATGCAGAGTACATCATGAGAAACGCTGGGCTGGAAGAAACACAAGCTGGAATCAAGATTGCCGGGAAAAATATCAATAACCTCAGATATGCAGATGACACCACCCTTATGGCAGAAAGTGAAGAAGAACTAAAGAGCCTCTTGATGAAAGTGAAAGTGGAGAGTGAAAAAGTTGGCTTAAAGCTCAACATTCAGGAAACAAAGATCATGGCATCCGGTCCCATCACTTCATGGGAAATAGATGGGGAAACAGTGGAAACAGGGTCAGACTTTATTTTTCTGGGCTCCAAAATCACTGCAGATGGTGACTGCAGCCATGAAATTAAAAGATGCTTACTCCTTGGAAGGAAAGTTATGACCAACCTGGATAGCATATTCAAAAGCAGAGACATTACTTTGCCAACAAAGGTTCATCTAGTCAAGGCTATGGTTTTCCCAGTAGTCATGTATGGATGTGAGAGTTGGACTGTGAAGAAGGCTGAGCGCCCAAGAATTGATGCTTTCAAACTGTGGTGTTGGAGAAGACTCTTGAGAGTCCCTTGGACTGCAAGGAGATCCAACCAGTCCATTCTGAAGGAGATCAGCCCTGGGATTTCTTTGGAAGGAATGATGCTCAAGCTGAAACTCCAGTACTTTGGCCACCTCGTGTGAAGAGCTGATTCACTGGAAAAGACTCTGATGCTGGGAGGGATTGGGGGCAGGAGGAGAAGGGGACGACAGAGAATGAGATGGCTGGATGGCATCACTGACTCGATGGACGTGAGTCTGAGTGAACTCCAGGAGTTTGTGATGGACAGGGAGGCCTGGCGTGCTGTGATTCATGGGGTCGCAAAGAGTCGGACACGACTGAGTGACTGAACTGAAGTCACTTAAGCTAGATTCTGTGCCAAATACCAAGATTCTGATTGCATCGTTTTCTCCACTATCAAATAGCCAAAAATATTTCACCCTTTTCAAGAAATGTATCAGGAATCAGGTAACTGTTTCTTTTGGAGGTGATAGGAGGAGCTTGATTCTTCTTTTGCCTTCAACTTCTAATATTGTGTCATAAATTTGGTAAAGTGAAAGTTGCTCAGTTGTGTCTGACTCTTTGTGATCTCCATGGACTATACGGTCCATGGAATTCTCCAGGCCAGAATACTGGAGTGGGTAGCCTTTCCCTTCTCCAGGGAATCTTCCCAATTCAGGGATCGAACCCAGGTCTTCTGCCTTGCAGGCAGATTCTTTACCAGCTGATCCACCAGGGAAGCCCAAATTTGGTAAAGACAGCATTAAAGAGTAAGCCATTAAATCTAAATAGGCTAAACAATAGGAGATTTTTTCAAAGTTGTTTTTTTTTAATGTGACTCATATTTTTTAAGTCTTTGTTGAATTTGTTACAATATTGTTTCTGTTTTGTGTTTCAGTTGTTTGGCTACAAGTCATGTAGGATCTTAGCTTCCCCACCAGGGATCAAACCCACACCCCCTGCATTGAAAGGTGAAGCATTAACAACTGGACCACCAAGGAGTCCCAACAATAGGTCATTAAGCTCTCAAAGACTGTTGTGAATTACTAGCCACCTCTTTTACATTTGTCATAGCTTAGTAAACTTTTGGTTTTGATAGTTGGGAGGGATGCCTGTGTTCACAGAAGGATTTGTAAACTGTTACGTTATTTTCTAGAGCTTCCCTGGTGGCTCAATGGTAAAGAATCCACTTTACTTGTGCAGGAGACACAGGTCCAATCCCTAGGTCAGGAAGATCCCCTGGAGAAGGAAATGGCAACCCACTCCAGTATTCTTCCCTGGACAGAGGAACCTGGTGGATTACAGTCCAGAGGGTTGCAAAAGTCAGGCACAACTTACCAACTAAACCACCACATGTTATTCTCTAGATTAGTGTGCAATTTAATTTACACCATCTTATTTCACACTTTCAATAAGTTTGCTTATCATTATATTTTCTATTAAGTCCATATATGCAATTGCTATCATCCACTATTTTAAGACCACCACGCTTATATTTCACTGTAGAGTCTATTTTAAGGCCTTAGATTTATATAACATAAAAATGGTAGTATTGTATCAATGGAGAAATGAAACCAACTGTCAACCAATTGAAACCAAACTTAAGGTGAAAATACCTAGAACCCATATATAGTCATACATCTGTTCTCATTCTTTGGATGGTGAAAAACCTATTGGAATTCCTGTGGTCCTGAGACTCTGGCTGACAAAGCACCAATAAATTGAGATAAACCACCTGAAAAGCATGATGAGTGACAGCCCTTTTTCAGAAAGCCCCTTATGAGCAATAGTGATGCCATGTTCCCTCCATAGACCCTCTCCATCTTTGTGCTTGTGCTCAGTCATGTCTGACTCTTTGTGAGTCCATGGACTGTAGTCCACAAGGCTCCTCTGTCCATGGGATTTTTCAGGCAAGAATACTGGAATGGGTTGGCATTTCCTTCTCCAGGGGATCTCCCCAACCCAGGGATCAAACCCACATCTCCTGTCTTGTCTGCATCGGCAGGCAGATTCTTTACCACTGAGCCGCTTGGGAAACAAGGCCCTCTCCATTATTCTCATGTCTATTCCAAATCCGAGAAGAGCTGCAAGTGAAAGAAAACATATACCCAGAATCTAAATGTTTTCCGTCTGCCAAGAGGACAGACTGCCGAGCTGTGGGTTCTCAGGAAACCCAAGTCAGCCCTCTCCAGACTAGCCAAGGTTTGGAAAATAACAATCATACTTGCATTTTTCAAAAACAAATATTTAATGTGTGTGCTTTCCCCCATGTACTTCATATTTCTTTTTGTCTTTACTTCCATCTCCAAAAGGCAAGCCGTGCTGGTGGTGCTCACAATGATTTCAACCCCTGATAAGGCACCAACTTCATCCCTGGAATCAGCCTGTCATGCTGGACACATCTATTGAGTATGGTATCCAATCCCTTTTTATTGTATTGTACAAATAAAATCAGATTGAGGAGCAAGTGCTCAAACCTCCTGTAAGGAGCAACAGTAGGAGCCTCACGGAGAGGCAGAGTCTGATCGCATCAGGACAGCATAAAGCTGGGACAGAAGGAGAAGAACGTGAAGGATTTCCTGGAGAATGCAGTCTGGCATCTTAATGCTCTATAGCTGAGGCTGCAGCTGTCAGCCTCATAGGAGGGGGAAACAGTAGGAGGAATGGTACCCAGAGCCTGTACTGATGACAAGTGAGAACAAAGAACTCACAGAATGCATCCAGCAGAGAAACATTTTGGAAGCTTCACTCTCGTCGGCTAAGAGGACCTTAAAAGACAGTGGTCTTTAGCAACATAGCGAAGAAACACTCAGCAGTAAATTGCAGAAATAATGCTAGGATGAGGGAGAAAGAAACCGTAATTCAGGCCTGAAAATAATAGAATCTCGAAGGGAGATCATTTATTTCATCTGTTAATTTCCTAAACAAGGAAACTGAGGCTCGGGAAGATGTGAGTTGTTCAAAGCCACAGAGTTCTTAGAATATCACTTTGCAAATATGTTTTAGGTCAATTCCCATAAATTTCTGCTTTAAAACAAAAATAAAAAGCACATGCCACTGTCAAAATTCATAGTTTGAGTTCTCCCAAAAGTGGACCTTAAGACAAGGATGTTGGTATGTTTGGGAGCTACAAGAAATGTTGATGTGGGAGTGGGATTGTAACATACATGGAAAGAGTGCCAACAAAGCAATAAGACAATCAAGGGTGTATTTATTGATATGCTAAATCCAGAAAATTGCTCCTCTTGGCCCTTAGAGATAATCCAACTGGTCGTGTCTGGGAGTGGAATAGAATGAGTGCATCAGAGTTCTCTCGCTTGTGGAAACAGAAGCCAGAGTATTTTTTCATCAACTCCCATCCATCACTGGATGAAGCATGTGTCTAAAAGGAGACAATTCTTTGGCCCTTCATCCTGCTCTGCACGTGGGCTGAGTGGACTTCCATTGCTGCAGAATAAGTCCTTAGACAAAAAGTTGGAGATTCTGGTGACTGGATATCAACATGAATGCAGAAGATACAAAAGTCTGAAAGATATGTACAAGGTACCAATAGTGTGTGCTATACCAGCCTACCATATACTTAGCTGCATTTCTGCTCACCTCTATTCTAGAGATTAAGTAGTATAGATCCCATTTTTCTCTTCTTCACTGTGTGATGTGATTCCTTACAGACATGATAGGGATGGCATACGTGAAAATGCTACCCTATAACTTGTCCTTCATCCATTTTTGCAAATTCTGTACCCTAAATGCTACATCACTGGCTTGAAATATGCATAACATATTTTATATCCAAATCCCCCTGTTTATCAGATTGTATTATCATAACGCACAGCATGAACACACAGGTGTGCAATTTATTTTGTTAGCTTTCAAACTGGTATAAATATACCCTAAACTTCTGAAAATTATAGCATTTTAAATTTAATGGGCTATAAGAAGATAGAATTCAGAGCATGGAATTTGGAAACATGACCTAATCCTCAGTGCCTTCGTTAATATATCAAAAAGATATATAGGCATATGTCACATCAGCTTTACAAATAAACACATATAGCTCATTGCATTTAAAAAAGAAGCATGTATCTCAAATAAAATGGTATTTCTTCTACTGGAGTTGCCTGAAGTACTATTTGGAAAGTTGATTTCCAGAATAGTTAAATTTAAAGTCTTTTTAATGTACAAATCTCTGACAAGAACTAGAAATCCAACCTATCACCCTGAAAAAAAGATAAAATAAATGTAGATTCAAAAAGGACTTGAATTTCTTTAAAGCTCTCAGAAAAATGTTACCATTTAGTAATGACATTCCCTATTCATTTGACCTCAGCTTGACACACTGAATTGGTCTGAACATCTGTGGCCAGACACGTAAGTTCTACATCTTAACTCTTGCTTTTCAAATTTGTACAGAAATGCACATTAAAAGAATGCCAAGGCTAGAGCCAGAGACAATAACAGAAGCAAATTCATAAGTAATTATAAAATCCACCCCTCCCCATGCAAAAAGGTTACCGACACTGCCCTGCCGACTTTGATAACGTTTCACGTGGAAATAGCTCAGACTTAGAGAGACATCATGCTTCTTACCTCATTCCATGGATTCTGAATGCCTCAATTAATGATACCTGAACCACGTTTCTCAAACTAAAATAAAATCGGAACATCCTTGTGACAGAGTACCAACTAGACGGTCATGTGATGGATTATAAGAGGCGTAAGGAATAGAGGTGGCAGTGTTAGATTATTTCAAAACAAACAAGAACATTTAGGAAGTGAGCAAATCTACAAATTAATTTTCATGAATATGTTACCTGTTTCCCATAATGTGACACTAGGGGACTCAAGCCCAGAAAGATGGAGGGGAACAATAGACTTTGTAGTCACAGGTTTTGGCGATTCTTCACGTTCTCAGCCCTGGCCACACATTAGAATTGCCTGAAGAACTATGACAAAGCACAGTACGCAAGTGTGACTGACATCTCCGAGGTTAAACTCAGGAATTGAGACAATTTTAATGTTCAACCAGAGCTGAGAATTACCAACCATTTTTGTAGTAAAGAACAATTATGCAGGGGGCCTTAAAAGACACCATTTTTAAATTAATTTCCTAAGAAGTCATGACTGAAATATTCAATTGTCTATAAATATAAACATTTAATCTTAAAAGTAGATAAGTAGTATATTGAATTATTCAATAGAAATTCACTAAGCACCTACTGTGTGCCAGATATAGTAAAAATAATACATACATAAAGATTAATAAAACATGGTTGCTGACCTTCTGTGTAGATGGAACACACTTGTTGATAGGATGATCATAAAGTGCTGGAATAAATGTCTTAAGATGCTGTATAAGATACAGATGAAAAACGGAAAAGAAAGCAGCTAATTTTACCTAGGGGAATCAGAGAGAGTTTTATAGAAGAGGCAAAAATTGGATGTTCATTCAAGGAAAGTTAAATCCTGGAAAACTTGAAAAAAGTGAAATAAAGATCAAGTTTTTAAAATATAGGCTCCTATGGATAAAGGACTTGAATAGACATTTCTCCAAAAAAGATATACGAATGACCAATAAGCACATAAAAAAGAATCCTTCACATTATGAATCATTAGAGAAATGCAAGTCAAATTCACAAGGAGCTACTACTTCACATCTGTTAGAATGAATATTACTGGGGGAAAAAACTCAGAAAATAACAAGTGTTGGCAAGGATATAGGGCAACTGGAACACTTGTGTTCTGTTGGTGGGAATATAAAATGGCACAGCTACTATGGAAAGCAGTAGGACAGCTCCTCAAAAAATTAAAAATAAAATTACCATATGATCTAGCAATTTGGCGTATGTCCCAAAGAATTGAAAGTAAGGTCTCAA
Source organism: Bubalus kerabau (assembly GCF_029407905.1). NCBI lineage: Eukaryota > Metazoa > Chordata > Mammalia > Artiodactyla > Bovidae > Bubalus > Bubalus kerabau. The sequence continues at coordinate 61,994,835 of NC_073637.1, forward strand.
AAGAGATATCTGTATACTCAAGTTTGAAGCAGCATTATTCTCAATGGTTAAAACATGGAAGTAACCCGAGTCCATTGATAAATGAATAAATAAGCAAAATGTGATTTGCACATACAATGGAATAATACTCAACCCTTAGAAAGGAAGGGAATTCTGACAGATACTATAGTATAGATGAAATTTGAGGACGTCATTCTAAGTAAAATAAGCCAGTCACACACACACACACACAAAAACAATGATTATATGATATCATTTATATTCAGTTCAGTTCAGTCACTCAGTCGTGTCCGACTCTTTGCAACCCCATGAATCACAGCACTCCAGGCCTCCCTGTCCATCACTAACTCCTGGAGTTCACCCAGACTCACGTCCATCTAGTCAGTGATGCCATCCAGCCATCTCATTCTCTGTCGTCCCCTTCTCCTCATGCCCCCAATCCCTCCCAGCATCAGAGTCTTTTCCAATGAGTCAACTCTTCACATGAGGTGGCCAAAGTACTGGAGTTTCAGCTTGAGCATCATTCCTTCCAAAGAAATCCCAGGGCTGATCTCCTTCAGAATGGACTGGTTGGATCTCCTTGCAGTCCAAGGGACTCTCAAGAGTCTTCTCCAACACCACAGTTCAAAAGCATCAATTCTTCGGCACTCAGCCTTCTTCACAGTCCAACTCTCACATCCATACATGACAGCAGGAAAAACCGTAGCCTTGAGTAGATGGACCTTTGTTGGCAAAGTAATGTCTCTGCTTTTCAATATGCTATCTAGGTTGGTCATAACTTTCCTTCCAAGGAGTAAGCGTCTTTTAATTTCATGGCTGCAGTCACCATCTGCAGTGATTTGGGAGCCCAAAAAAATAAAGTCTGACACTGTTTCCCCATCTATTTCCCATGAAGTGATGGGACCAGATGCCATGATCTTCATTTTCTGAATGTTGAGCTTTAAGCCAACTTTTTCACTCTCCACTTTCACTTTCATCAAGAGGTTTTTTAGTTCCTCTTCACTTTCTGCCATAAGGGTGGTGTCATCTGCATATCTGAGGTTATTGATATTTCTCCCGGCAATCTTGATTCCAGCTTGTGTTTCTTCCAGCCCAGCGTTTCTCATGATGTACTCTGCATATAAGTTAAATAAGCGGGGTGACAATATACAGCCTTGACGTACTCCTTTTCCTATTTGGAACCAGTCTGTTGTTCCATGTCCAGTTCTCACTGTTGCTTCCTGACCTGCATACAGATTTCTCAAGAGGCAGATCAGGTGGTCTGGTATTCCCATATTAGGTAGGTATATATAATATAGTCAAATTCATAGAGACAGAAAATAAAAAGGTGGTTTCCAGGGACTGGGAAGAGAGGTGAAGAGAGAGTTGTCATTTAATGGGTGTCGAGTGCCAGTCTTACAGGATGGAAAGAGTTTTGTAAGATGTGTGGTGGTGATAGTTGCACAAAAATATGAATGTACTTAATACTACTGGGCTGTACACTTAAAGTGGTTAACATGGTCAGTTTTGTATTATGTGTGGTTGTTGTCATTTAGTCACTAAGTCGTGTCCAAACCTTTGCAACCTCATAGACTGTGGGCCTTCAGGCCCTTCTGTCCATGGGATTTCCCAGGCAAGAATACTGGAGTGGGTTGCCATTTCCTTCTCCAGGGATTGAGCCCACATTTCCTGCATTGGCAGGTGGATTCTTTACCACTGAGCCACTGTGGTATATGTGTATGTGTGTATTGTGTGTATGTGTTAGTTGCTCAGTTGTGTCTGACTCTTTGCTACCCCCATGGTCTTTCCATGGAATTCTATAGGCAAGAATGCTGGAGTGGATTGCCAGTCCCTTCTCCAGGGGATCTTTCCAAGGATCGAACTTGGGTCTCCTGCATTGCAGGCAGATTCTTTACCATCTGTGCTACCAGGGAAGCCCATATTATATGTATTTAAACACAATTTTAAAATTTTAAAAGAGAAAGGCCATAGATTCCCATACTCTCTCAGTAGCAGCACTTTCTCTTTAGTTTGGAAGTTTATTCTGGGGCAGTGATTCTAAATACTCGGTTTTTCACAAGGTGAGAGAGGTGATCCAGGTACGTACCAGTGGAGTGGACAAGATTAAAATTCAGGGTTTTTGCTGGACAGAGGTGTCTATACAAGACATAGTATTCAACAATGGGATATGAATTTGGGATACCCACAGCCAGATTGGCAGAATATCAGAGTCAGTTTTAAAAAGCAGTGAATTAAATAAGATATATCAAATATGAAAACCAACTCCAAAGAACCATGAAAGTGAAAGTGAAAGTGAAGTCGTGTCCGACTCTTTGCCACCCCATGGACTGTAGCCTATCAGGCTCCTCCGTCCATGGGATTTTCCAGGCAAGAGTGCTGGAGTAGATTGCCATTTCCTTCTCCAGGGGATCTTCCCGACACAGGAATCGAACCGGGGTCTCCCACATTGCAGGCAGATGCTTTTACCGTCTGAGCCACCATAAGAAGAGATAAAGACAGGAGTAATAAGAGATAAAATGAAAGTGAAGGATGACTGGAAATAGGGAAGGGAAAATATTTGGAGGAATTTCTGAAAATCCTGAATGGAGATGGGATTAAGTCCCTTTCCCTATTTCCCTTGCCTTATGCAATGGCACCCCACTCCAGTACTCTTGCCTGGAAAATCCCATGGACAGAGGAGCCTGGCAGGCTGCAGTCCATGGGGTCGCTAGGAGTTGGACATAACTGAGCGACTTCACTTTCACTTTTCACTTTCATTAATTGGAGAAGGAAATGGCAACCCATTTCAGTGTTCTTGCCTGGAGAATCCCAGGGACGGGGCAGCCTGGTGGGCTGCCGTCTCTGGGGTCGCACAGAGTCGGACACGACTGAAGTGACTTAGCAGCAGCAGCAGCAGCAAGGGACTGGTAGGAGTCTGGTATTTATCCTACTGCATACTCAGCTTCTCGTCTTAAGTAGCTGGAGCTTAGGCCCAAGAATGTAGGCGGGACAACAAAACTGAGTTATCTGATTAGAACAGGAAGAGGTCGATTTTCATGGACAAGGACAGTTGGAGAAAGAAGACTATGGAGTTGATGTCTTAGTCACTTTGGAGGGCCCCCTATCCAGAATGTTCTTCTAATTTGTAGCAGTCAGTGCTTATCCATTCAACAAATCATCTGTATATGCATTTATTACTTGTAAGGCCCAAGAAACAAAATGCAAGTTCTACCGTTCCTGAGTTTACAATCTAGTGGTAGCGATAAAGAAATATACCTAGTAAATAACCTGAAGATTAGAGTTATACTTTATACATATGCTTATCCCCTTGCCTCCTTCCATCCCATTCCTACCGCCATTCCCACCATCATTTCCAAGTGTTCAGAAAATTAATGAAACAATAAATGTATATGTAAAGGAATTATTTAAGCTTCTAACATCAGAATTCTGTATGTAAAAAGCCTGAGGTGAAAGAAAGCCAAAAACTATGTAGAACAAACCTCTCACTTTGTAAGTGAGAATGTGGTATTAAAAGAAATTGAATCTTTAAAAAATGGTACAAATGAACTTATTTACAAAAAAGAAATAGAGTCATAAACGTAGAAAGCAAATTTATGGTTACCAAGAGGGAAAGGGGAGGAGAAATAAATTGGAAGACTGGGATTGACACATACACTCTGTTATATACAAAATAAATAACTAATAAGAACCTTGCATATAGCACTGAGAACTCTATTCAATACTCTGTAATGACCTAAATTGGCAAAGAATTTAAGAAAGAACGGATATATGTGTAAATATAACCAATTCACTTCACTGTATCACATAAGCTAACACAATATTGTCAATCAACTATATTCCAATAAAAATTAATTTAAAAATGTTTAAATAAAGAAATTATAACTTGTTTAAAGTCATAGCTAGAATCTGCACATTCTGTTTCATCGAAGGCTTTTTTCCCCCCACAAAACCCTTATATGCTGTCAGGCTTCCCTGGTGGCTCAGATTGTAAAGAATCCTCCTGCAATGCAAAAGACCTGGATTCGATCCCCAGGTTGGGAAGAGCCCCTGGAGAAGGGAACGGTTACCCACTCCACGATTCTGGCCTGGAGAATTCCATGGACAGAGGATCCTATGGTCCAGGGGTTGCAAAGAGTTGGACACGACTGAGCAACTTTCACTTACATGTTGTCAAAAGCTTTGCTTATAGCTTCAGTGAAAGTTTCTCTTTGGGGCAACATCAAATGTGAGAAATACATAAAACACTATAAGCTACACTAATATTTGTCAAAGTAATAAATAGTGATATATATCTAAAGACATTGAAAAAGAAGCTTAATGAAGGAAGGGAAATGCTAACTTTCCCAGAGCTCAGTGTATTATAAAGCCACAATGACTGAAGATATAGACAAAGTAATGGAAAAGAATAGGTAACCCAGAAACAGAGCTAAGAAAATAACATAAGTTAGTATGATATAAAATGGGTACCACCCACCCTTCCATTTGTCTTGGATAGGGTGGTCTAGAAAAAAGCCTGACCCAATGGACTGGAGGTCTGAGTTTTGGTTCTGCAGATGAATTAAGAACAGAATCCTAGAATACCACAGAATAGACTGGGAAGGAAGGAAGAAGGCTCAAGGAAAGCAGGAGAGTTCGATAAAAACTGGAAAGAAAGGAGACTGATAAGCAATGTGATTTAATTGATAGGAAGACAAGCATTAAAGAAATCGAGAAAGATAACAGTCAAAGATACTGGATGCTTGGGGCTGGTGCACTGGGATGACCCAGAGGGATGGTACGGGGAGGGAGGAGGGAGGAGGGTTCAGGATGGGGAACACATATATACCTGTGGCAGATTCATTTTGATATATGGCAAAACCAATACAATATTGTAAAGTTAAATAAAATAAATTTTTTTTTTAAAAAGGAAAAAAAAAAAGTAATAGCCATAAAGATTGGCTATTACGAGCTTATTGGAGAACTTAAAAAAAGTGGTGTCATTAGAATAGGAGGAGCATAAACCATACTATATTGGAGAAAGAAATGGCAACCCACTCCAGTGTTCTTGCCTGGAGAATCCCAGGGACGGGGGAGCCTGGTGGGCTGCCGTCTATGGGGTCGCACAGAGTCGGACACGACTGAAGCGACTTAGCAGCAGCAGCAGCAAACCATACTATAGCTGGGTGCAGAGCCAATGAGGACAAAGTAAAATCATCAAACATAAACATCTTTTAAGAAATTTGGTGGTGAAGGAATAATGGGGTTGCTTTGAGGTTAATTGATGAAGTTAAAACATAAACAAATAAGTGAATATCAGCCAAGATAATACATTTTCATTTACATGCTATGACAATTAGTCCTGAGTGTAGTGTTTTATTGTCATTTTTAATAACCCCAGGATGCTAATGTCTATTAGATTTTTGTAAATGGACTCAAAGGATCTCACATCCCATCCCAATTCTTCAAGGCAACATTATTTAACATTCACTAAGCATCAGTAACTATATTTCAAGGCTTTTTGACTTTTTCTTGTCCATGTAATCCTTGGGAACATAACCCTTGCCACATAACTCTTTTGTCAGCCACACTCTTCTACAAATAGCCTTTAGAGATATTCGTTTCATATGCCATCTGCCTTGCAGGAAAAGCACCCTTATTATAAGGTTATAGGAAGAAATTTAGTTAATGGAGACAATCCATTGCAAACAAAAGGCTAAGTGCTCTGAAAAGTCATATCCTTCTTGTGTAAAGATTTTCATTCAATTCCCAGGTAGTAGAGGAGAGAAGGGCATGGAAGCCTGGTCTCAGGCTCCTCTACATAGCATGCACGCGGTCTTACACCTTGCTTTTGTTTATAATTCTGCAGCTGTCGTCTTGCTCCCCATCACCATTTAGTCCATCTTTGCTAATTATGCATCCTTGGCTCAGCCACATCAGAGAGCCTGTAGAGGGAGCTGTACCCCCACATCAGAGTAACTACTTCCATTTTGAACATGGCTAGAGGTTCAGGACTTGACCACCTCCCAAGAAACACATGCCATCCATGTGATATCAGAATTTTGTTAAGAGAAATGACTGCCACTTGTAGAACATCCTGATCAGTTGTTCTCGTCCAACATAGGGCAAAGATGTTGCCTGACAGAAGCTTTTTTCTAACAGAGTCCAAAACTTCCCTTCACCAAGAATATACATGGACAATTAATCCAGCACTTGGACTTATAGTCCTCAAAATTCACAGCTTCCCAAGACTGGTCGTGGAAAATGTAGAATGTCAAAGGGCCTATTCTATTAATAGGAAAGTACTCAACTCTATAAATATGCCAGGAAGACTTGAATCTAGACACTGTGGTTATGCTGTAGTGCCATCTTGGTGGCCAACCTGGCCTGTGCAAACCTGTTAACAAGGTGTAGAGACTGTTGGTGAGCACATCCATAAGAGGAAATGGTTCAGGTGTCAAGCACCGACCTAGACAATCCCAAAGAATACTGACCCCAGAATATTCCCAAATATTATCACATTACACACTGCATCTCTGACGGCTTCTTCCTCAACCATGAGAGCATCCTGGTAGCTTTGGTCCATTTTGAATCCTCATCTCCCCTTTTCCTTACCTCTAATCCACCTGCTTCCTCTATCTGAAGATCTCAGTTTGCAACTCTGCTTTCGTAGCGTTGTTTAAGGCCTTTCAGATTCATGTCTATTTAGCCATTGTTTTCAGATGAATACATGAAGCATATTAGTGTCTAGGGGCCTTCCAGGTGGTGCTAGTGGAAAAGAACCCTGCCTAAGCAGAAAACATAAGAGACGCAGGTTGGATCCCGGAGTTGGGAAGATCCCCTGAGGGCATGGCAACCCACTCCAGTATTCTCACCTGGAGAATCCCATGGACAGAGGAGCCTGGCAGGCTCTAATCCATAGAATCACAGAGTCAGACATGATGTGACTTAGCATGCATGCATTGGTGCCTAGAAAAATTCCTCCATCAATATGGTACCTGTCTGTGATACAATTGTCCCACCTACCTCATCCCTAAATCTGCTTCTATCAACACCGCAGTTTCACAGCAGTTGTGACATCCACCTTGACTTCTATCATTTATCAGCAAGTCTAGTCCAATAAAACCCAGTCCTGACTCTGAGGACCCCTTATCAGGAATCCTAGTATAGGTAGGGAAAAGCTGTCAGACCCTGGTCCCCCTTGGAATACAAAATAGAAACTTACTGGCCTTTAGTAACTTCAGCAGGGAAATCTTAGTGTGATTCTAAGGGAGTAGTCAAAAAAGAAGGTGCACAGTTAACTGGTGCTGATCCCTTTATATGATTTCAGTTCATCCCCACAAGGGACCATCAGGACAGCATTGTAAAAGCCTCCTCCACTTGGGAATTGCTCCAGGTCTATCTTTCTTCCTTCAGTTTTTCTACAATCTCATTCCTAAGCTTCCCTCTGTCACAAGCTTGAGTGGCATCATCACTTGGTTTACTTGCCTGTTCTCACTTTTTGTTTTCTTTCTTTCTCTCTTTCTCTCAACTCATTTGACTTGATAACCAAGTTTTCTATTATTTACCTTGTTCGTGTTCTGGCATTTTGACACCCAGTTCTACATCCCTCAAGCTCTGCACTGTGCTCAGATCCCCAATTCCCCATGAGAGGGAATACAGGTAGGTCCCCAATCTTGGAATTATCAAAGTAAGAGAGGAAAGTGCCATTCTGCTTCTTCCCAGTGTCTATTAGTTTTCTTAACCAAACCTTCCCCTTTCTCAGAAACAGTCCATAGACTTGGAGTTAGCTCTCTTTGTCCCAGCTCTGGGCTTTGTGATGTGAAGGGCCACTATCCACCCCCATCACCATAGGATCAAATGAAGAAAGAGATCAGTCGTAACCCTCCTAGATTCGAATCTCAGCCCTTCCACTTATCAGTTTTATGAAACTTTGTGTCTCTGCCACCACTTCAGTAAAATAAAAATAATAATATCTTTATATAATACAAATACTATTGAGGAGAGTGAACCATTTAGAAATCCATGTAATTCATTAATCTACACATACCAAATGCTCGATAAATTATAGCATCATTGTTATTTCTGCTCACAGACTTTTGCTCCAAAAATCATTGACATGAACCATTAAATGTTAGCATCAAGTAAGCATTGCTAGATTTCATGCAGTTCAAGAAAATAATAGAAAACAAGAAGCAAGAGCCAATAGGGTTCTCCTTCAAGTGACTCACCAAATTTGTTTTTAGAAAAAAATAATTACTGAAAGAATCTCATATCTTAGGACAACTCTTTCAAAACTTTTTATCTGTTTGCATTTGTTTCAGGAAAATTGAAGTCTCCCTCCCCCTCCCCACTTTACCCAGCTCCACCCTTTTCTCTAGAAAGTTATATTTTTAAAAAACACCTCAGAGACAACCTATATTAGGTGAATAATTTGGAGCCAAAAGAGTCTGTTTCATTTTATTTGTTTTCCTCTAGTTTGATATAGTGGCAAATATCACTTGATTTGTCCCTAAAGTATTCAGTGTTAGATTTCTTTTCTTACTGAGAAATAGGAATATACAGTTATTCTTCCTCTACTATACATAAATTCCAAATGCTATCCTAGCAGGATTATGAAATAAAAATGAATGCTTTTTTAAAGCATTTATGGAGACTGGGGAATAAATGATAGAATTTTCTTATATTTCTTGTATATGCAGATAACAGATACATTTAATGCAAGAAGGAAATAGAATTTTAATAGAATTTTTAACTAAAGATCTTGAAACAAAACTAGACATACATTTTAATTGAATTTCTGGCTCAAATTACAGCAAACCATTATAAATCATTAGGAATCAGTTTTAAAACTGCTTTCACTTTTCCCCGTATTACAAACACAGAGGTAAGCTTTTACAGCTTCAGATAAGTGTTAATAAATTACCCGAATTTCAAAATTAATGGCTGCCCGGCTGCTTTAGGGAGATATCATTGTGTTTCATGAATATTTTGATTTTGTGATTAGATCAAAATGCACTGAATTCCTAAACAGTCATAACCAAGGTCTGCTGATCATAAACTGTTCTTTTTTAATAAATTATATTCCTCACAAATCTGCTGATATGGAATAATTAGAAATTGGTTGCCTGCATTTACTGTAATATTTGCATGACTTTAGATCTCCACCTACTGATCTAGAGGCTGGCAGGAAATGTACATTTTGTACATTTCTAAATATACCTTGCCTGAAGAGATAATGGTTTATATTGTGATGGTAAGAAGGTTTTTATTTGCAAAAAACAAAGAGGTGTCACTTGCCAGTTCTGGAAGACATTGATTAGGCAGTTTATGTCATTCCTTTTCAGAACTTATTATTTACAGCTTTCTTGTTTCCCTTCCTTTGTAGGAGATAAAGATCTGTATCTTGTAAACTGCTCAAAGAGTGTCTATTTTGTCTTTTTAGGGAGTCTTGAAACACATTTTATAGAATGCAAACATCCTGAAACTAAATGTAAACTGAGTAAAATACAATATCCCAATTTATTATAATATCTCCAAGTACAATCTTTAAATTAACTACTTCATAAATAGTTACATGGTGTTAAAAAAAAATCCCCAGGTATAAATCTGTCCTTTGCCATGTAAAGCGCATGTATCTAAATTTGAACCTGCATAACCTACACTATGTAATCTGATAACTAATCAGTCATATGGTAGAGACCACTGATTGCTAACACATAAGACTACTTTTATTCCTCTAAATTTAATGATATTTTACAAAGTTGAATGACTCCAGGAGTTAAAAGTTTGTGTTTTAGAATAGTCTATTACAATAAGATTTATGGAGCATTTCTGCAAGGCTGTTTGTGAGAGAGGTTTTCACCAAAGAACAAGAACAATTCTTGATAAAATCCAGAGAAAGATTCAGGTGAAGGAGACAGGAGACTTCAAGGTCTTTCCTATTATCATTTCAAGGCCCCAGGGGAATAAAGAAGGGACTCCTGAGGCCATGGTTTACTCCAGTGATGGTACAATTGGCTTCCTCTGCATTTCATAAGCTAAGGCCAAAAGGTTCCCTAGCCTCCTATAATCACAACACAAAGCAGTCCTTCCAAGGGTCTCTGATGTTGGACTGGGCTCAAGTCCGCTGTCTTGGTTATGATCCATGGCACCTGGCGTTTCCTCAAAGAACCTGAAACCTTATTCAGTCGTAATTACTTACCCTTCAGATTCGTTGCAATTCCTCAATTAACCACAAACACAAGAGGAAATAAAAAGAAAGGCGACCCTCAAATGGTAAGTCCACAGAAAGATTTTTAATAAACAATGTTTAACCTTAAAGAAAGATTCTACCTGTCCAGAACAGTAAATGCCTAAATACCTATAGGAAACATAGAACTAAGATAACAGTCATATTTATAATTTAAAAGCTAGGCCTACGATGGTTTAGCACGTTAGCAAATTTATCTAAGGATCTACCCCCACATCCTGATTAGAGTCCAAGAGTGCTAATATCAAACTCAGAGCATAAACTAAAATCTAGCTTACCTCCCAGGGCTGCTATGTGGATAAATGAGATAAGGTATGTAAGATGCTTAAGTGCCTGGAGTATAGTAAACAATAAATATTATATAAAAACACAAAACAAATCACAGCCATGGAAGTACTAATGCTTTTATAGAGACAAACTTTCAGCATGAATTTTGTGTTCTCATCTGACCTTTTTTACACATTTACTCTGTTTCAGCCATCTGCAATTTCTACATAAATCTTTATTTATGCTTCTATTTGCATTGAAAAAAATTCAGGTGAGAATCTTTTTTTTAACTGAAAACAGAGGGCAACTACATTAGTCATACATGTCAGAATTAGCATACACGAAGGCCTCTCCATAGCCACAAGCAGCGCTATGCTCCCCGTGTAAGGGGGGATCTACACTGTAGAATCACATTTTCCCCAAATCAACCCTGTCATCAGGAAGCTTAAATCAAGTTAAAATATATTCTTCCCTCTGAGTACCTTTATGTACTACAGATGTATGTTTTTAACATTTTAACTAATTCTTTCCCAAACATCTGGCCACTATTATAAAATAAAAGAAGCATTTCTAATAAAAGTGGCTTTCTCAAAAATGACTTACCGACTTAATAATTACTTTTTTTGAGCCACTGGTCTATGCTAGGCCTTTGGGATATAGAGATGAATACGGCCAGGTAACACCTTCAGGAAACTGAGTCTATTGGGCAATTACAGTTCAGCTGCGATTCATGGGGTTGCAAAGAGTCGGACACAACTGAGCGACTGATCTGATCTGATCTGATGACCAGTTGGTGACAGAAGCATGCACAGTGTACCATGGGAACAAAGGAAGGTCTCTAAAACCGACTACTGGTCAAGGAAAGCTCTCTGAGATGCTTGGAGTTTGCTAAGACCAGGAAGAATGCCATGGACTGGATGGACTGTATTGTGTTCCTTCAAAATACATATGCTGAAGCCTTAACCCTCAATATGATAGCATTTGGAGATGGGAGCTTTTGGGTGATAATTAGAGTTAAATGAGGTCTGATGCAAATACTTATCCCAGTTTGTAAGCCTTTTATGTCCGAACCTTACCAGTTTAATCTGACATTCTCCCCTGGTTCGAAGCTGGCTTTCCTACTTGAATGTGACAAATTACTTTCTGCCTTATGACCTTTGCATACTCAGCTCCACTAGCTTTGAATCCCCACTCCCTACCTTCTTACCTAACCCTCCTTCCCCTCCCATCTGACTTGACCGACAATGTAAATCTATGAAGATTTATATCTATAGACCTAAGAGACATATACAAAACACTCCACCCAACAAGAGCTAAACATACATTCTTCTGAGATATACATAGAACGTTCTGTAGAATAGACCATGCACTAGATCTAAAGCAAATCTCAATAAATTTAAAAAGATAGAAATAACACAAAATATCTTTTTTGACCACAGAGGAAGGAAATTAGAAGTCAATATCAAAAAGAAATTTGCCCAACACAGAGATATGTAGAAATTAAACAACACAGCCCTAAAAAGTAATGGATTAAAGAAGAAATCAAATGGATATTAGACAATCTGAGATAAATGAAAATAAAGACACAACATACCAAAACTCATTGGATGCAGTTAAAACAGTGCTTCGAGGGAAATTTATATCTATAAATGCTTATATTAAAAGGAAGAAAGATCTCAAATCAACAACTTGAACTTTCACCTTAAGATGTGGGGGAAAAAAAAGCCAAACAATCCCTAGAGCAAACAGGAGGAAGGAAATAAGAAAGACTAGAATGGGAGTTAGTAGCAATGTCTGAGATTAGGGTTGAGAAATATTCTAAGGCCATATAGAGGCCAAGAAGAAAAAAGTTCTTGTGGAATTATGTGGTCAGAGTTTTGAGGTCAGGTCTGGGGGTACAGTGAAACCATAAAAGTATATTCTGAATTCTGAGACTTGTTAACATAAATCTCCAAGAAGAGTTCCCTCTTTTATGCTTATATTATGAGCATAAACATTCTGCTTGTGTCTGTAGGAGCATACTGTCCTGCTAGGATCCTTCAAAGCCTTCTTTAGTGGGCATGTTACCAAGACATCCGAGTCTCCTTGGGAAGAGTGAATTACTTTAGATAGTCTAAATATTGCTACTGGGTCCAAGTAGAACCACAAGAACTGTCTGATTCCATCCTCACATGAATGAATGCCATGGTAGTGGACTAGACTGAACTTCTTTAAAATAACTCCTATGGCTGCTGCTGCTGCTGCTGCTAAGTCGCTTCAGTCGTGTCCGACTCTGTGCAACCCCATAGACGGCAGCCCACCAGGCTACCCCGTCCCTGGGATTCTCCAGGCAAGAACACTGGAGTGGGTTGTCATTTCCTTCTCCAATGCATGAAAGAGAAAAGTGAAAGTGAAGTCACTCAGTCGTGTCCGACTCTTAGCGACCCTATGGACTGCAGCCCACCAGGCTCCTCCGTCCATGGGATTTTCAGGCAAGAGTACTGGAGTGGGGTGCCATTGCCTTCTCCGAACTCCTATGGCACATTTTGGTTACTTGAATATTGAATAGTTCCAGCTCCACTTCTCTGAAGCTATTAGATGACACTGTCTTGCCTAAATTCTTATATTCTTTAGATATTTATTTTGATGTCTGAAATGATCATACTAATTCATACATTTTGTAGCACAATATACAGTGGTGCTTACTAACGTGCTTTCTGAATCTTGATTTCCTGAGTTCAAATCCTGGTTCTGCATCTTAGCTAATTGTCTGGCCTTGGGCAAGTTACTTAGCCTATCTGTGCCTCAGTTTCCTTATGTAAAATGGAGATATAAATAACCATAGGCAGTTTTTAAGTAATTAAACTAATAACTACTTTAAAAGTCTTTAATAGGATAACTACCATGCAACTGAATACATGCTGTTCATAATATTTTCTATGAAGGGTTTACACATAATCTTATTTAATTCCATAACCAACTTTGGAGGTATTTTATTCTTGGTTGACAAATTGAGAGACAGTGGTCCAGAAGCCAAAGTTTCTCATGGATCCACATCTGGAAAATGTGTTTGGACCCAGGTTTTTTCCTCCTTGTGAAAGTGTGAGTCACTCAGTCAGTGTCTGACTCTTTATGACCCCATAGACTATAGCCTGCCAGGCTCCTCTCCATGGGATTTCCTAGTCAAGAATTCTGGAGTGGATTACCAATCCCTTCTCCAGGGGATCTTCCTGACCCAGGGATTGGACCCAACATTGCAGGCAGATTCTTTACCTTCTGAGCCACCTGGAAATCCTTTTTAGCTCCTTAGTCCAATGCTTTTCACACGATGTTAAAAGGCAGTTGAATACACTGAGACAAGTTCATGGGTTCCATAGCCAGGTAGATTTTGGTTCAACCTCAGCTTACTCATCTTCTAGTGGTGTGTCTTTGGCCAAAGTACTTTACCTTTAAGCTACGTTTATAAGATGTGTGTGTGTGTACTTAGTCGCTCAGTTGTGTCCAACTCTTTGCAACCCCATGGACTGTAGCCCAAGGGGCTCCTCTGTCCATGGGGATTCTTCAAGCTAAAATGCTGAAGTGGGTTGCTATGTCCTCCTCCAGAGGATCTTTTCAACCCAGGGATCAAACCCAAGTCTCCCACACCATGTGGCAGGTGGATTCTTTACTGTCTGAGCCACCAGGGAAGCTCCTATTTATAAAATGAGCATACTAATCCCTACCTCATGAAGTTATTATAAAATGACTGAGGAAAAAATATCTAGCCTCATGCCTACAGCATATTACTAATATATGATCAACAAATGTTGATTTTCTTTCTATCACATCTCCTCTTAGCAAGGAAAATATTCTCTCTTTACAGTAAACTGTGCTCAAGAGGATCCCTCTGTGGCTGTCAGATCAAGAGAGTCAGCTTTTGAATGCTCTCTCAGTGCTTTGTAATGTTAAACATTTAATACAATTGTTGTAACTAAGATGTGCTTATTATTACTGAATGGGATGAATGTGAAAAAATGAGACTTAATAGCAAGTTAGCTACAATTTTAATTCATTGAAATGCCATGTGGAGGGGCAAATTGAGGTCTCATTTTAATTGTGTTTTGAATGCTACAAAATGCTACAAAACAAAGAGCAAATAAATTTTAAAATGAAAGCAGAATGAGTGGCAAGGGTCCTAGGGAGATAACACATATCTCGATAATCTAGTTCTGGAGAAACATCCTGTACTTCCAGCCTTTCTCATGGAATTTGAATGTCCAGGTTTGTGTGACCAAGTTGAGTATTTACTATAAATTAGAAGATTTATATGGATAGAGGGAAAAGTTACTAAAAATATAAAACAAAATTTCTGTAATTACATACGGTTTTCCTGTCTTCAGAACAAAGCAAGAGAAGAGATTTGAAAGTACTTGCCAAATCAAAAAACTAAAGCAAAGGGAAAAAAGAAAGATCCAGTCTATATTGTTTTCCAGTTCTTCTGGGGGGACCTGGTAGAAAAAAAAACCCAGCCCATCTGCCCTCCCCAAAACTGAAGTTTGCAGTTATTTCATTTACATTGAGAAAGAAGGAAAGTAAACAGTGATTCAGAACAGAGGATATGGAGAGAGTGAAATGTTAGGTTTCAACAAGGGAAAATATGCATTTGCCAAGAAATCTGGAAAAATGAGATTTGATTAAAGGCAGTTATCAAAAAGATGGAAACCTCCAGGTCATTTCTAGATTTACTTTTCAGATTGGGGACCCAGACCAGAATCATCAACATCAAAAATATAATAATTTTTTTTTTGCCTTCCATGATTGCCTGCATTTGAGCTGGAAACAAGACAGCAATATCCAAGCCTTGGCTCTGTGGCCATACCTGAGTGACTCCGGAAAAATAGAACTCTGATGGTCATGATACAATATAATGCGCTTCATTCAACTTCATTGATAAAGCTCTCCTTCTCCCTTAAATTTTCAAAAGTTATTATCCACACCTTACAAAATGGACTAAGCACTTGCGATGGTTCCATTTCCCAGGCATTAAACAGGAACCAGGGACACTTGCAGAATTATAAGAGGTCAAGGGCATATTTTAGTAAGATAAATTTAAACTTCATTCTGAAGTTTGAATCACTGCCCTCTTCTTGTGAACACAACAGAAGATCTGTCTTCATAAGTTTTAAGTATACAATACATGATTGTTGATTATAGATATAATATTGTAAAGCAGACCTCTGGAGCTTACTCATCTTAATTCTATTCACTCTTTGATTCTATGAATTTGACTATTTTAGATGACTTCTATAAGTGGAATCATGCAGCATTTGTCTTTTTCTAAGACTGATCTATATCATTTAACAAAATAGCCTCAAATTTCATGCATGTTGCACTATTTCTTTCTTTTTTAAGACTGAATAGTATTTCACTGTGTATATATAAAACATATTTCTTTATCCATTCATCTCTCAATGGACATTTAAGCTATTTCCCCATTTTGGCTATTGTGAATAGTGCTACGAGATGGCTAAAAAGAAAAGGCAAGTATTCATGGGACTATGGAGAAATTGAAACCCTATTACATTATTGGTGGAAGTGCAAAATGGGCAGCTTTCATGGAAAATAGTATGGAGATTCCTCAAAAAATTAATTACCATATGATTCAGTAATTCTACTTCTAGGTATATATCCAAAAGTATTGAAATCAAAGTACACATTCAAAAATGTTAGCTAATTTCATCATGGGCTTTCCAGGTGGCAAATCTGCCTACCAATGCAGGGTTTGATCCCTGAGTCTGGAAGATCTCCTGGAGGAGGAAATGGCAACCCACTCCAGCATTCTTGCTGGGAGAATCTCATGGATAGAGGAGCCTGGTGGGCTACAGTCCCTGGGGTCACAAAGAATCATACATAACTGAGTGTCTGAGCACAATTTCATCACACATGCACATACACACACACATACACAAAACACCTCTAAGTAACTCCCTTACCATTGGGAAAGGCCTTCCAAGAAAATAATAAAGACACCAAAGTTTCATTCATGCACCAATAAACCAAGAAAGCATGGTACACAGAGTAAACTAATTGGAAGCTTAAGCATAAAAGGTGACATCTATAAGAAGCCAAAGTAGAAAGACATTTCTGCATTGCAGGTCCTCAGTATGTCATAAAAGTAAAAAGTTGCCTATTCCCCATACACACTTGAGCTTTTTCATTATTGTCCATCCAATCAATATCAAAATCATGATCCCTCTCCCTCTTTACATTGCAATACTCAGATACCTTAATGCCATAAAACTCCTTTCCCAGTGGAAGGAAAGATATCACACGAATATGATGTATAGCATTGAGGGAATCCCTGATGGCAGAGTGGTAAAGAATTGGCCTGCCAGTGCAGAAGACACAGGTTCGATCCCTGCTCCAGGAAGATTCCACATGCTGAAGGGGAAACTAAGCCCACACGTTGCAACTTCTGAAGCCCATGTGCCCTAGAACCTGCGCTCTACAAGAGAAGGCACTGCAACTAGAGAGCAGCCCCCACTCACCACAACTAGAGAAAAGCCCACACAGCAAGGAAGACCTAGCACAACCAAAGATAAATAAATAGTTATAGAGAATTGAGAGAGGCCCTGAATTACTAGGATAAAATATATATTATACTACTACAAGTCTTGGTTTTGTCTATGATTCTTACTTCAAGTCAAAATTGTAGTCAGCGTACAAAATGCTATCAATTCATGTTTCCACTACTTCATTTTTGTCAACTTGGAATGATACACATTGGTATAATCCTTCAAACTATCTAAGGCTCTAGTATATAGTTAAAAATAAAAATGTCTTTAATCATTATATGAATGAAATTTCAGAGAGCTTAGGGCTTTCCCAGTAGCTTAGCTGGTAAAGAACCCACCTGCAATGTAGGAGACACTTGTTGGATTCCTGGGTCAGGAATATCCTTTAGAGAAGAGACAGGCTACCCACTCCAGTATTCTTGGGCTTCCCTGGTGGCTCAGTTGGTAAAGAATCAGCCTGAAATGTGGGAGATCTGGGTTTGATCCCTGGGTTGGAAGGATCCCCTGGAGAATGGCTACCCACTCCAGTATTCTGGCCTGGAGAATTCCATGGACTGTACAGTCCATGGAGTCACAGAGAGTTGGACATGACTGAGCAACTTTCACTTTCACTTCACTTTCAGGGTATAACAGAGTGAATAAAAGACATGCAGAAAAATCAAAATATATATTTATATAAATCTATATATGTAAGATATTAAGTATTCTGTGGGGAAAAAAGTGAACTAGAGGGGAAAGATAGGAATGCCTGAATTCTATCTTTGCCCAACAATTTCTTCTGTCTTGGAAGCACTGAGGAAACAATACATATAAGAGACAAAGATGAATGGGTACATTATCACTTTAGAATTAGCTGAGTTAGGGCCAATACCTTAGTACAGGGTTCTCTGATAAAGCTGGTTTGGACTATGTGTTTGATGCCCAAAATCCATACAGGGCAAACCATGCCCAGTCTTAATTCCACAACTAGTCACCAGAAGTGATGTGGATTTAGAAGTCTGTAAGAAAAGAGGAGCAAGAAAGACTTTCAAGAGAGCCTTGCTACAGATTACCAATTACCTCTCTTAAAGAAAATCGAAAGGAAAAAGAGGTTTTGGCACAAGAGCATATCAATTTGCAAGAGTAAATCAATCCGCTAGTAAACATGGTCCTATACATTTCTTTAATCTGACCAAAATTGGGGTATTGTAAAGAATAAGTGAGACAGAAACACTTACCTCCCCAAAGTGTCAAATGCTTTGGGAACTCAAAGAAAAGAGAGACATTGAAATAAAGTGGAAAGTATGTTTCTGACAATTACTTCTTCCCTATTTACCTCCTCACCTAGTATTCCTCCATCTATTCCTTTAAGCTTTCTTACAGGGTACACTCATTGCTATAGACACAATCCAGGCATAATATACCACCTGTGTTCAGATTAATCTCAACTCTAAGGCTCAGTTCAGACCTGCCTCCTGATCTTCAGGTAGTATGCCATGTGTCTTGCATCTTACTTAACTCATTAAGTAATATGAAACGGTTTAAATTATCTTTTAAACTTTCCTTCTCACTTCTCTGGCTCCCCATGCATAATTTTTTTTAAATCTCACTTTTTAATACCACTATCCAGCCAATTATGCAAACTAAAATGTGAGTGTCATCATTGTCTCACTCTCTTCTAATCCCCAACATCAATGTAAAAAGTACGACCAATATTAGCTACTAAGTATTTTTCCCTCCTTTTCATTCTCTCTCCTCCATAGATGATGTTAATATTTTCCACCTACTGTCATTGGCTGTGGTCTTTCTTCTTCAAATCATAGCTTCTTGCTTGGTCTATCTAAAATGCAAATCTGGCCATGTCATTTGGAAGAAGAGCTATGACAAATGAGTCAGTATATTAGAAAGCAGAGACATTACTCTGCAACAAAGGTCCATCTGGTCAAAACTATGGTTTTTCCAGTAGTCATGTATAGATGTGAGAGTTGGACCATATAGAAGGCTGAGTGCCAAAGAATTGATGCTTTTGAACTGTGGTGTTGGAGAAGACTCTTGAGAGTCCCTCGGACTGCAAGATCCAACCAGTCCATCCTAAAGGAAATCAGTCCTGAATATTCACTGGAAGGACTGATGCTAAAGCTGAAGCTCCAATACTTTGGCCACCTGATACGAAGAGCCGACTCATTGGAAAAGACCCTGATGCTGGGAAAGATTGAAGGCAGGAGGAGAAGGGGATGACAGAGGATGAAATGGCATCACTGAGAGGGGAATGGAGGGAGGGAGAGAAAGAGAGATGGCATCACTGGTTCAATGGACATGAGTTTGAGCATGCTCCGGGAGGCAATGAAGGACAGGGAAGCCTGGTGTGCTGCAGTCTATGGGGTCACAAAGAGTCGGACACAACTGAGTGGCTGAACAACAATTGACATATTGGTCATCTCAGGACTGTGAAAGCCGTCATTGCAGCAGAATTTCATGACCTTTTGGAACATAATACCTGTTAATGTATCTACTTATGGAAGGAAGGAGGGAAGGAAGGAAGTAAAGGAGAAGAGAAGGAAGGATTATCTTTTTTAGTGAAAATTATTTTGTTGACCTATAGATATATAGAAACAATTAGAGTCAGAAAAAAAAAATGAGCAAAAGCATGAGATGTGAAACTCAAGGTAATGGATGGAGAAAACTCTGGAAGAATATATATGGCAGGAAAATAAAACTGAAAGAAAAGTTTGGGCAGGTTGTAAAGGACCAGAATACCAGATTCAAGAGTCTGAATTACATTGAGAAGATAGATCATCGAAAATTTTTGAACAGGAATGACTACATTAAAGTAGCTTTATGAAAGCAATTTATGTTTATGAGTAGGATATATTAGAGGAGTGAGTTTGGGGAAAATGGATAGAAGTGTATTGCAATACTCAGAATGAGATATAATGACAAGTTGAATTGTGGAAGTGGATTTGGAATGGAACAAAAGTATAGACTTAAGAGAAATTTCAGGGAAAAGTATTGCCAGAGAATAAGCGATGAATTTGAAGTGGAGGGGAGAAGTAGGAAATTTGAATGAGTTAAAGAATGGTGATATCATTAATAGACTATGAAATTCCCAGATAGTACTAGTATAAGAAGGTTAATGGTGAATATAGATTGAGATACATTGAACTTGAAGGTTCTCTGAGAGATGTATTTGGGAGATACCTAACAAATCATTGGAAAAATTCAGTCCTAGAACTCAAAAAGAGTGACCTTGCCTTCAGAAACAAATTAGGAAGTCATTTGCACAGATATGGGAATTGAGAGAGGAATGTAGATGTCTCTATGGTGCATCATCTTGAGGGTATAACTTGTATCTAAATTACATTTTATCACATCAATAGCTAAAATGTGCCAGTGCAAAACTCTCATGAGATAACACAAGATTTCAACATTTTTCTATCATCTCTATGCCCTTTATTCTGGATGTATCTAGGAATGTTTTACATATAGAATCATACATTCTGCATTCTTCTGTCCAACCTCTTGTTGATGTCTACTTCCTACAAGCTGCCTGAGGGAGCAGATGGATCAATATTCAGAGAAGGTTAAAAGGAATTTCTCCGAGTTCGGTAATGGAGATGGCATAATTCCAACCAAATTTGCCAGTGTAGCATTGCCTAAGAACATTTGAAGTGAAATAAAACAGGGTCAGTGGAAGTTTCAAAAACATGAAATGTGAAATTGTTATGGCAGAATCATCATCAAGGTGGATATGGAAGTCACCAAGGACTTCCTGAGACCAATATAAGGACAAAAGTTGCCAGTTGCTAAAATCAACAAGGATGATGTGTAAAGTGTCCTTAATATCTCATCAGTGAAACTGGATAAAGAGTGAAGTGAATAGACTTTGAAAGAAGTACATGAGGAATAACCTGGATGTGTGGAGCAAATATTATATTCTCTCCCTTTCTCTCTCTCTCCCCCTCCCTCCTTCCCCTTCTCAGAAAAGCCAATATAATTCCACTTTATGAGACAAATCTAGTTGCTGTGATTTCAAAAAATGAAACTTTATGATATGTGGAGGTCTATTTTCTTATCTTTTATGTACCTAGTAACTGCTAGAACACAGAAATTAACAAATATATTTTGATTTCATCTGATCCAGAGACAATGGTACACTTATAATTCAATGCAAGGCAAAAATAATTTCTAAAATCCAAACCCAGAGGATGCAAAATAGAGGGTAAAATGTCACAAAACATTCAGTGCTACCAATTACTCATAAGAATTCCTACACTAAGGCCAGCTCTTCTCATTTTCTTACAGTAATAAGTTGCAACACTGTAATTCAAAGACAACTTAAAGGGTTTACAAGAATGGTGGTAGAGGTTCATTTTCCCTAGGGCTATGGACATTGTAAGAAATTTGGACTGTTCGGCTTATCGGATCTTGAGCATCTTTCGGAGTCCCTGTGTTGTTAATCAAGATAGATGGCAGACTAGTTAATACTGCTGTTAGTGAGACTGTGGCAAAGATTAGAAGGTTATCAAACAGATATAAACAGGAGTTCTAGGATTCCTATCTAACATATGAAATTAACAACTAATAGGTATCTCTCTTTGATAGTTGATTTGATTGAGTGCATGTGGATAAAAGTCAACAAGCGAACAACTTGATTGTCTGCTGAATTAATAGAATGGAAGAACTTTAAATGGTTCTGAAAGCTAATTTAATTCAGAAACCTCAGTGAGGTTCCAGCTCTTTTGTGAAACTAGTGAATAAAATGTTGGCAATTCATTCAGAATAAAAATGTGAGCATTAGCTTCTTCTGTTCCTGAAATAAAAATTAGTGTTTAAAAATGTTTTTTTTAAAAAGGGAGCATTAAACTTATGAATATGTTCATATGATCCTCTGAATAAATATTGGAAATTAAAATAAAGGAAAGCTGCCCTTTGAATTTGTCTTGAGTTTACAGTCATTTCTATCAATATCTCAACCTCTTTTTTGCATTTGTCTTCCCAATTTCCTTTATTTGTATTTCCTTCCTTAACAATTAAAACTGTTCCTTCTCTAGGCCCATTTAAATTTTAATTGCCAGGATAACTCGGGTGTTTCAACCTCTGCTGGGCATTTTTGGCTTCTATTGAGGTGTATTTAAATGACATAGAATAGAATAGACCATAGTATTTGTCCAGAGTCACCTCAAATCACCTTACCACTATGCTTTAACCACCTTGGCCTCTCTGTCTCCCCCAGCCCCAAGCTGAAATCCTGCTTGGGGAAATTATATGTACTTCTTCGTCTAGCTCCTTACCTGCATTTCTCCTGGACAGATTTTAATCATCCTTCAAGCCTCAGGTGAAATATGTCTTCTTCAGAAAAGCTCTCCCTAACCACCCACTGTCCACCAGCTCCTGCTCCAAGACATGTCACTTTCTGCTTTTCTACCATAGCACTTCCACCTTTGTACTTAGCTAAGAAGCCAGGCAGCAAATTGTGGTGTAGAGCCTTTCTCCTCTACCAGATTATAAATTCTATGAAAGCAGAGGCTATGTGAGTCTAGCAGAGTGCCTGGCCCACAGAGTGAGCTCAGTAAAGCCTTGTGTTTAATGAATGACACTACAGGACAGGGGAGAAGCTCAAGGTCAATTCCAGAGCAAATCCAAGACTGACCTCTGATTTGGAAGCTGCTAGGGCCCACTTCAGACCCTCTCTAGAAAACAGATGAAAAGTCAAGGGTCTACTCAGTTTAAACATCTACCCTATATCAGGCCCCTTACCATGGCTCTTGGGCTTCCCTTCTGGCTCAGTTGGTAAAGAATCCGTCTGCAATGCCAGAGACCTCGGTTCAATTCGTGGGTTGGGAAGATCCCCTGGAGAAGGGAAAGGCTACCCACTCCAGTACTGTGGCCTGGAGAATTCCACGGACTGCATGGTTCATGGGGTCACAAAGAGTCGCACACGACTGAGCAACTTTCACTTTCATCATGTCTTTTAGAAGTTTTTCCTGAGAGAACACCTACATATGGTGGGTGTGCTATACATGAATTGTATTTTTGGCAAATTCTAAGCTATCTTGTTGGAGAAGGAAATGGCAACCCACTCCAGTGTTCTTGCCTGGAGAATCCCAGGGACGGGGGAGCCTGGTGGGCTGCCGTCTATGGGGTCGCACAGAGTCGGACACGACTGAAGTGACTTACCTTTACCTTACCTAAGCTATCTTGTATAATATCTGCTCCCTTTCCATAATTTTTTTCTATGAAGATCTGTAACTTGGTGTTTTTGTATCTCTTTAGTTAAACCAAGCCTTTCTTCTCAGTAAAAGGATAACAAGTCAAACTATAATTTCCCAAAATTTCAAGGAGTTATTCACATGCTAGCTTGAACAATGGATGAGACATGATGTTAAATGGAAAAAGCAATATTGGAAACTTCTTATATTGTGTAAACCCTGTTATGTCATTCCAGATATCACTCTCTTAGTAAAAAGAGAAAATGAGGAGAGATACACAATAATGTCAACTGTGGTCATCTCTAAGCTGTGAATTGCTATGTTATGTTTTTATTTTTTTTTATATTTCCCAAGTTTTTCTTGGTGATTGTGTGTTATGTCTGTAATCAAAGAAATTAGTTACTTAAACATATAGATACAATCTTGCACCTAGACTATACCAGGTAACAACTCACCTCCTCCCAACACTCCCTTTCCCTTCAAAGTTTCCAAGTCCATGCTCTCAATATTGTATAGGTCCATATAGTTTTCCTTCACTCTTTGTGTGGAAAGAACATGGACTTTGGTGGCAGCCTGCCAAGGGTTTACTAATTTTATAATCTTAAAAGGGTTATTTAAGCAGTTTTAGTTCACTCATCTGTAAAGGAACATAATAGTAGTTCCATTTACTCCCATTTAAACAAATATCCTTGTGTTTTCCAACAAATGGCCAGAGGCACTAGTTCCATAACTTTCACAGTATCTTCAGAAAGGAATATTCTGCCTGGAAATTGAGAGAAGGAGCATTTCTGGCCTTGGGTAGTAGTGATATTAACCCTGTCTGATGCAATAGGAATAAGAGCTGCTTTGAACATACAGATATTGAATGGCAAGTAACTTCACATCATGAACAGAAACCTACAGATCCAACATATTAAATGTTAAGAATATTGTCAACATCTGGATAGATGATTAACCATGGAGGAGTGGGGGAATTGCTTCTTAGCAACAAAACAAAAAACCAAAATCATAAATTTTTGTCATAAAGTTCAGAGGAGAATTTGAAATATTTCTAGTTGAAAGATGGTGGGTAAAAAAACCATTATTGCTAACTTTAAAATGTGGAAAATATTCTTAGAAGTCAATTTAGCATATTTCTAGTTGAAAGATGGTGGGTAAAAAAACCATTATTGCTAACTTTAAAATGTGGAAAATATTCTTAGAAGTCAATTTAGCATTCCATTTCATTCTTTTTATCTCCTATTATTACTGTCTTAC
Source organism: Bubalus kerabau (assembly GCF_029407905.1). Lineage (NCBI taxonomy): Eukaryota > Metazoa > Chordata > Mammalia > Artiodactyla > Bovidae > Bubalus > Bubalus kerabau. The sequence continues at coordinate 62,019,308 of NC_073637.1, forward strand.
ATCACTGACTATCAGTCAGTCAGTTCAGTCGTTCAGTCGTGTCCGACTCTTTGTGACTCCATGAACCGCAGCACGCCAGGCCTCCTTGTCCATCACCAACTCCTGGAGTCTACCCAAACCCATGTCCATTGAGTTGGTGATGCCATCCAACCATCTCATCCTCTGTTGTCCCCTTCTCCTCCGGCCTTCAATGTTTCCCAGCATCAGAGTCTTTTCCAATGAGTCAACTCATCGCATGAGGTGGCCAAAGTACTGGAGTTTCAGCTTAGCATCATTCCTTCCAAAGAAATCCCAGGGCTGATCTCCTTTAGAATGGACTGGTTGGATCTCCTTGCAGGCCAAGGGACTCTCAAGAGTCTTCTCCAACACCACAGTTCAAAAGCATCAGTTCTTTGGCGCTCAGCTTACTTCACAGTCCAACTCTCACATCCATACATGACCACTGGAAAAACTATAGCCTTGACTAGATGAACCTTTGTTGGCAAAGTAATGTCTCTGCTTTTGAATATGCTATCTAGGTTGGTCATAACTTTCCTTCCAAGGAGTAAGCGTCTTTAATTTCATGGCTGCAGTCACCATCTGCAGTGATTTTGGAGCCCAGAAAAATAAAGTCAGCCACTGTTTCCCCATCTATTTGCCAGGGATGGGACCAGATGCCATGATTTTAGTTTTCTGAATGTTGAGCTTTAAGCCAACTTTTTCACTCTCCTCTTTCACTTTCATCAAGAGGCTCTTTAGTTCTTCTTCACTATCTGCCATAAGGGTGGTGTCATCTGCATATCTGAGCTTACTGATATTTTTTCTGGCAATCTTGATTCCAGCTTGTACTTCCTCCAGCCCAGCATTTCTCATGATGTACTCTACATATAAGTTAAATAAGCAGGGTGACAATATAAATTTCTTCTTTTTTTATACCAGTTTTCATAGGTTCCCCAGTCCTGTTTTCTTCACCAGCTTTTAAATTCCTTAATTGAAGATCCTCTAATCACAGATGTTTCAGTAATTTTCATGTCTAGACAATGCAATCTTGCAATTTTTAATTAAATAAACAATAAGTTAAATAACAGCATGTATAATGCTTAATATGCCAGCCACTCTTTTAAGTGTGCTGCAAACTTTCATGATAGGTACACTCATGAGGAAGACCTGGGACTCAGAGGTTAAGTGACTGGCCAAGGGCACATGGCTACTAAAGGCTGGACCAAGGAACGGAGCCCAGTTGTTTCAGGCTACACTCTGCCAACTATGCTAACTTTCAAATCACAGGAGGACTTGTTAGACAGGCTGCTGCTAAGTCGCTTCAGTCATGTCAGACTCTGTGCGACCCCATAGACGGCAGCCCACCAGGCTCCCCCGTCCCTGGGATTCTCCAGGCAAGAACACTGGAGTGGGTTGCCATTTCCTTCTCCAATGCATGAAAGTGAAAAGTAAAAGTGAAGTTGCTCAGTTGTGTCCAACTCCTAGTGACCCCATGGACTGCAGCCTACCAGGCTCCTCTGTCCATGGGATTTGCCAGGCAAGAGTACTGGAGTGGGTTGCCATTGCCTTCTCCGTTAGACAAGAGGGGCTTTTAAAAACGTTTATGGAAACTTAGAATTTTAGATCAAAACAAACCTAAAAAAAAAATCTAGTCCAACATCCAAATCACACAAGGAACTAATAATATAGATGTCAGGTGAAAACCCAGGAGAAATATGTTTGACTTATAAGTGAAAAATTGGTCTTTTATGATAAGCAACACATGTATAAGTCAAATTTCATTAAATTTACACATAGTTTGAGGGTTCTAAAGGATCTCCTGTTCAAAAGATTCCTAAGTCTTTTTATAAGTAAAAATTCTTTTTGGCAAAGCAAGTGCCCATAATTTATTTTTTAAAGATTTTCAAACATTCAACTTAGGTAAAGCAAGATAAACTTGAATTTAATTATTTACAATATAATATTTTACTATAAAAATCAGTAAAGTACAATTATAGATCATTGACAAAGGTGTGATTTTTAAAACATTTTTATTAAAATATTAACTACAGAATATCTTACTAACAAACATACTCTAGGTTAAGTCCAAATCCCATTGACATTAACTCAAAACACTCAGCTGACATGCTGTCCTAAAAATAAGAAATTCAAAACTTCAGTATTGATGTCACTAAATTAATTCAACCTCAGACAAGAGCATGTTAGCACCCCAAAGTTTAGCTGACCCTCTGGGCCAAAACAGTCAGGAATCATTCTCACTGATTATTCTTTTCCCTATGTATATTTTTACATTTGTTATAACTTAATAGATATTATGAACAAAAAAATTATATATATAAACTGATAGATAAGATATGCATTCTCATCTTCAATAAATACTTCAGTGCACTATAATACCTGTATTAATCTAAAAATATATGTTCTGATATCACTCATTCCAGAAGTATCATTAGATAAAGCAGAAATGCGTAAAACACAGCACTTGCATAAAATGTCTCATAATAATAATCGTGATGTGGTTATTATTATTATCACATCATCATTGTAAGTACTACTGGCATCATAAGAGTTTCTCCAAGCTCTGGCATTCTTCCCTTCTAAGGGTCTTGAGTACTTTCTTTTTTCTTCCACACCAAGCAAGCTATGATTTCCCAAATCTCTTGGACCATGGGGAAAAGGGGATCACCTTTCTTCGGGAAGAAACAATAAAAGTGTTCATTTTCCTTGTAATATTGTAAGAGCAATAGTCTCCACTTCATAGGGTTGATATGAGAAGCAAGTCGTGCTCTTGGACGCACACTAAGTGGACAGTAAGCACCAAAGAGACACTTGTGTGCACGCGCGCTCAGTTGCTAGATTGTGTCCAACTGTTTGTGATATGTTAGTCACTCAGTCATGTCCGACTCCTTGCAACCTCATGGACTGTAGCCCTCCAGGCTCTTCTTCTATGGAATTCTCCAGGCAAGAATACTGGAGTGGGTAGCCATTCCCCTCTCCAGGGGATCTTCCTGACTCAAGGATTGAACCTAGGTCTCCTGTATTGCAGGCAAATTCTTCACTGTTTGAGCCAACAGAGAAGCCCCAGGATAAAGGTTAGGCTGTCTATAAATAAATGATTCTTCAGTTCTAGTCTTTCCATCTAATGACATTTTATTCCCACAAATCATCAATAATATACCAAACAAACTAGCCTTTATTATCATTTGCCAGGTTTTGTCCTGGACATTTTAAAACACGTGTTCTCTAGATCTTATTGTGCCCTGTTATAGGAGAACAGAGAGGTACAGAGGAATTAAAAAACTTCTCAGCATCCCACAGTGAGAAAGTGATAGGCTCTCTGAGTCCATAATCCACACGCCCTTCCCTCTAAGACACTCCTCCACAGATAGAGCACACACACCACCGGCTCCTTTATGGGTCCTTGGAATAGTCCTGATGCATGTGTAGTGAAATAAACCTGGTCATCAGCAAACAGTTTCTTTAATGCCTATGTTTTCTGAATGTTTTCTTTCAACTGAAATGGACAGGAAAGAGTTATATGCATGATTCCTATCTCAGCAAGCTGTTGCTGAAACTTAGGACTCTTCATAGCAGTTCTTAGTGAAGATGTATCGAGTGGAAGTGAACTCAAATGATACTACAGCTGATGGAGAAGATCTTACAAAGCATAACCTGAGAGTAACAGTGAAATAAAAAATCAGTATAGCATCTCTGCCCCCACATAACCTATTTTGTTTTGTTCTAGAGTTGCTATACTTATTCAAACCTTTGCAGTAAACTTCCTTTTCATAATAATATATTTATTGAGTGCTTATACTATGGCCCACATGGGACTTAATATTTTACATTTCAAAAAAAAATTGATCTTCCACCATATCTCAGTAAAGGAAATATTACAATTCTGGTTTTGCCAATAGCTTGTAAGATATTTGCCCAATTCATCACATATCTACCAAGAGGAAGCGCCTGGATTCAATTCTAGTCATATGACCACTAGGCTCTACGGGGTATAAATTATTGCTTTTTATTCCCATTTGCTATTTAAATCAAAATAATGTGAGCTTTGAACTAGATTTCCTACCTTCTTTCAGCTGAAGGGCTATGGAAGACTATCTAAAAGGTTATCAGTAAAAAGAAGCAACAGCCACGTGCTGCAGACAGGCTAGAAAACTACTTAGAAGGCACCGTTTGGCCTTCTAGTTTTGAAAGGCCAAACTTCACTAAATAAAACCTTCACTTTGTATATGTGTGTGGATGTGATTAGTCATTTAATACTGGAAGCTCTACCTGGAACACATTTCTTAATACACTTTTTTTTCACATGCATGATGTCTTTCCACAATTTATTGCCACATTTTATTAAACTCGTGTTACCTAGCGTGTAATTGGAATCATCACTGATACATGAAACATGAGTATACAAATCTGAAACAGAGTGGAGGCAGGTCAGAGAAATAACAGCAAAGCTAAATTTTAAAATGGGGAGAAAGATATAGGCAGTAGCGTTATGAATTGTGACACTCTTTACCAGCCCAGGGCAATTCCTTCCAGAAAAATATCATCTTACACTCTAAACCCACACAAACTAAATCCTCTGTGAATAAGAAATGATGGAGTAAAACCTTAAAAACTGACCCAAAACTAAAAGAGAAAGAAAATAGGCGAATCACCAATAATGGATGTCGTTACATATGCTGACTCTACAGAAATAGAAATTCTACCAGAGTCAAATATAATTTAACTTCACCTTCTGCTCCATGAGGTTACTCTGGTTTCTTGTGATGTTCTGGAATCTGATTTCATAAACTCCAACTTGTACCTTTGCTCTGAAATGTAATTGTGTCTATTTGGGGATCATCATTCCTTTCTCTCATTCCAAAACAAAGCTTGGCACAGTAAAGACCAAAAAAAAAACATACATTTTGTGAATGAAAGGGTAGATAAATGGGAAAGCTAGAAGTGGAATTTTTAAAAACTCTATTAAATAAAGCATTAGGGGCTCATTGCAATCCCACAGAAGCTCTCACAGGGAAAATCAGGTCCCAGGCTCCTTTTGTGAAATAACTGTCTCTTTTTTGGTTTCAGTCTTTTAGAAGATTCTTCTGAATTCAGTGTCCTCTTCTTTCATCTCCAGGTTGCAGACTTATTTTCACCCCCCAGAGAATTACCTCTGTTTCCAAGTATATTTAAGAGCCACACTAGAGATTTCACAATAAAGATACTGTCACCTGTAGACAGAAAATATTACATTTATTTTAGTGAGAGACAGGCAAAGAACAACAACAAAAAAAATGAAATAGAGAAAATGAAGAATTTTTCTTACACGTCCTGTCATAATCTGACACAACCATTTCTATTTGCTAATTACTATGCTTATTATTATTATTGACACCATAAATATTAGTCATCATCCATTACTTCACCATGGCTAAGTATAAATTATTGTACATTATTATTAATAACTGTCATCCAAGTATATATGAAGATATATAATCAATTTTTTTTGTCTGACCAAGGTCTTATAGAATTTTTTAAAATATTGTGATTCTAAAAAGAAAGGTTTATGGGAGAAAATACATAAAATGTGGAAATCGTGGATAAAAAGACTTAAAGTATCCTTTATTCCATATCCACAAAGAGCCATCATTATCATTTTACATCCCGGGTGGCACTAGCGGTAAAGAACTCACCTGCCAATGCAGGAGACGTGAGACCCAGGTTCAATCCCTGAGTCAGGAAGATCTCCTGGAGAAGGGAATGGCAATCCACTTGCCTGGAGAATCTCATCAACAGAGGAGCCTGGCAGGCTACAGTCCATAGGACTGCAAAGAGTCAGACACAGCAGCTTAGCATGCACGCATATAGAAATTGCAATAATGCCATTGTATAATGTAAGTGCTGAAGGCCCTTTCCAAAGCATGACCATACAATCAAGGACAAGAGTCAGTCAACAAACCTCTCTTGAGTGGACCCCTTACACCAGTAGCTGTTCTAGATGCCCAGGTCTCTATCTCTGTTGAACAGAAATACTCTCCCCAAAAAACCTATGTTCTACTGGCTAGAAAAAGGTAAATAAGCAAAAGAAGAAAATACATGTTATGAAGAAGAAAAAGTTACATCTGTTCTTCTGTCACTAAGTCGTGTCCAACTTTTTGTGACCCCATAGACTGTAACCTGCCAGGCTCCTCTGTCCATGGGATTTTCCAGACAAAAATATTGGAGGGGGTTGCCGTTTCATGCTCCAGGGGATCTTCCCAGATCAAGGGTCATACCCGCATCTCCCGCATTGGCAGGCAGATTCTTTACCACTGAGCCACCAAGGAAGCCTTTTGTGGCATAGAGAGGTAGAAAGTACTTTGGAAGCTATCATGAACGTTATTTGAAGGCCTCTGGGGAAAGATGACACTTCAGTTTAGACCTAGCTCTCAGGAAAAACATTCCAAGCAGAAGGAGTATTCATATTTGAAGAGGAGAAATAAGACCAGTGTTTCTGAAATGTGAGTTAGAGAAATAATGGAGAAAGATAAAGTTGAAAAGTTAGGGAAGGGCCAGACCAAAGAGAGCCTTTTGGGAGCTTAGATTTCATTCTGGTTGCAACCAAAGACTTTGGAAGATTTTAAACAGAGACCACATATAGATAATGGACTCTAAATGGTCACACACAGAAAAAGGCAAATTGGTAACGATTTTAAATAATAAAGTTGACCAGTTGTAATAAAACAGATATTTTCATACTTGCTGGTGATAAATACACACTAGTATAAACTTCGCAGTGGAAAGAAAGAGGCTGAAATTTGAAAGTATAAAACAAAAGCTATAATCTCCATAACCTTCAATTACGTATTCTTTTCTCTTTATTGAAAACATTTTTGTTCATCTGATCTTTATCGCAGAGGGGACCCTGGAAAAAACCTCAGGTTTAACATAGTGTTCTCATTGCTATTATTTTCTAAATTGTCCATTAACTACACTTCTAAATTCTAAAGTAGTCAAGAACTATTTAGAACAATAGTTAAATTATAAATGGTTGCATATTTGGAAAAGCTTGAATTTTATTTCAGTGTCTTTTTAAAAAAAGTGATTTATTTAAATTGTTTTGGAGAATATAATGAGGCATTTTTTCATCACCTAATATGTGATCAGTTTTATAAATGTTCCATGAGCCACGGTGAAAACAAGGTGAACTAGTCTCCATATTTAGTGCACAAAATTAAACTCGTATTTATTATATCAATTTATACATACTAACTAAATCTTTTAACAATTATTTGCCTAATTTTACCTATGAAACAAGGATGCATTTAAGTCTTCTAGTACTATGTTTCTGACTGCTATTCTTTATATTTTGACAGCTTTTCTGAGTTATATATCTAACCACATTTATAAATACTATGCATAAGTCTATATTGATGTGGTTTCAATTCTTACCATAAGTCAGTTCATTTATTTTGATTCCTTTCTCACTTAGTAGAACATATTTTTGAATAACTCTTTCAGAAAAGGACATGTGTAGTAATCTGATTATGTCTTTCTATTACCTTCACATCTTAGCAATACTGTAGTATAAATCATTCAGCCATGTCCAACTTTTTGTGACCCCATGGATGGTAGCCCTGCAGGCTCCTCTGTCCATGGAATTCTCCAGGCAAGAATACTGGAGCGGGTTGTCATTTCCTTCTCCAGGGAATCTTCCCCACCCAGGGATCAAACCCAAGTCTCCTGCATTGCAGGCAGATTCTTTACCACCTGAGCCACTACGGAAGTCCTAACAGTGTCGTTCAGTCGCTCAGTCGTGTACGACTCTTTGTGAGTCCACGGACTGCAGCACGCCAGGCTTCCCTGTCCTTCACCATCTCCCAGAGTTTACTCAAACTCATGTCCATCGAGTCGGTGATGCCATCCAACCATCTCATCCTCTGTCGTCTCCTTCTCCTCCTGCCTTCAGTCTTTCCCAGTATCAGGGTCTTTTCTAATGAGTAGGCTCTCACAACAGCAGTATAGCTATATATAAATTTCTTGAGCCAAAAATTTTTCCCTCAAAATTATACAAACTTTCTGTCATTATGTCCAAGCATTTAATGTCAAGAAGAAGACTGAATTTTCTACTTCTGTAGGTAACTTATTTTCCTAGGAATCTTGTAAGATTCTTTCTTTTACTTTGCGATCTTCATATGGTTAGATAATAATCTCCTCTTCCTTCTTTTGCCAGGTGCACAGAGGGAGGCTTCATTCTACAGACACTCTGAGATATTTGCTCAGTTTATTTTATTCCATTTATGAGTTTTGCTTCTTTTTATTTATTTTAGACTCATTTTAGACACATAAATTATCTTTTGCCTAAATTTCTATTCTCTGTGCTCCATAGCTATAATCTTCTCATTGATTATTGCTATGTATTATTGCTATATATTTTGGTTTCTTCTATCGTCTATGGAACTTCATATTTTTCTCCAAAACAATTTGACCTCATGCACTATAGATTTTGTTATTTCCAGTTTCCAGTTAATGTGCTAGCTTTGTTATTGCATTTTATTTTCCTTTAAAACTTGCTTTATTGTATACAGCATCATCTTTTCAAGGTTATATTTTTATCTTATTCAGAAATAAAATGTGTATCACATAAAATTTACCTGTTAATCTAGCAAGTTGTTTTCAAAAGTATGTTCTTTCCTGTCCGTCTTGAGAATTATCATCCACCTTTTATTTTATAAAATTTTTCCCTGGATCCCCTTTCCTACTCTTCACGCCTCCAAAAATGAGGAAAAAGCAATGATATACGCTATTTTTCTCTAAATTGAGTTGATAGACTATTCTCAGCTCCCTTTACTTTCTTCTTATCAGATCTTAAATCAAGGAATGATTGATATAAATTAGTTATATCAGTTAAACATTCTGCAACCTGAAGAGAAAAAACACAAAGTCAAAGCTATGAAAATTCCAGTGATCCAAAATGTTGAGTAGGCATTAGTCAAGTGGACTGGAAAGGGTTCAAATTAAGAGAAGTTTTAAGGGAATTTTTTTCCATTTATGGTTTTGCTTCTGCTCCATTTATTCTGGACTCATCATTAGAAGCATGAATTATTTTTTTTGCCTAAACTTCTATTCTCTGTGCACCATAGATATAATATTCTCTTTAATTATTGCTAGCCATTTGAATTTCTTCTATCTTCTGAGGAACTTCTTGTACAGCATGGAAAAGAAAGAAAGCATAATGTGTCAGGGAAATGCAGACTAAGGACAGTAGGTTCTAGATTATTCTAATTATTCCTTGCATTGTGCACAAACTTGAGCTGCACTATAAGCCAGTATTTCTAAAGATGCATTCCACACCAAATTAGTCATGTGAGACACTCTACAAAAAAGAAATAGTTTCCATAATCAAAAAGTTTGGGAAATCTTACTTTTCATATCTTTCCCTTTCTAAGAGATTCACAGTGAACATCAGCATTAAACCTATTGTATGGGATTAACAGGCATGTAAAACTATATATAAAAGAGACAAACAACAAGGATTTATTGTATAGCACAGGAAACTATATTCAATTTCTTGTAAATATCTATAATGCAAAAGAATTGGAAAAAATGTTTATATATATATATATATATATAATTGAAGCTCTTTGCTGTACACCAGAAGCTAACACGATATTGTAAATCAACTATATTTCAAAAAAAAAAAACTACTGTAAAAAAAATGCTTAATCTTAACTTACAATTTTCCACATCTTTTTAAAAAATATTTACTAACAGTTCATGGCAGTTATTGGAATAAACATTGGGAATTGCTGTTATGTTCGATGGGGAGTCACTGAATGGCTTTTATCAGCAGACAGTTATAATCAGATTTGCATTTGTAAAGATGACACTGATTTTTGTTGAGAATAAGATTGTAAGGGCGAAGCTAGAGTCAGGAAGATCAAGTTAGCAGTTGTTTTCATAATCCAAAGCAGAACCTTAACTACGGAGATGGAGGAGTCTGTGGATGTCCTTTAGTGTCACTGGGGAACTTTAAAGAAGAGGGAAAAAATCCAACATTTGGGTCCCACAGAGAGCAACAAAAGTCAGCTACAGATGCTTTTTCTCTGTCTGTGCCCAGATATCATATAAACCCATTTCCAGGAGCACTGTGACCAGAACGTCAACCTTCAATTCTGTCGCTTCAGATTTCTTCCAGGAAAGAATCCCAGCACACTGCTAGTTGTTTCTCACTCCTGAAATGGATAAAGGGCAATTTTGTCCTCTGTGTGTTCTTTTGCCATCTGCAGCTACATTTTTTCCTGAATCATTCTATCCATTTTTCTTTAACAGAGTTATCTTATTTTTGTTCTTGAAGAGTTCACTGTTTTCTTTAAAGGCAGAGCACCATCTGAAGCTAAATAGCCCAGGTCACAGAGAGGGCTAGATCCATTTTATTTTTTTAGTCAATTCTGCCAAATCTTTTCAATGTTACTCTGGCTCCAGTTGATTTATTTTCGCTCTTGATACTAAAATTCTGAAAGTTTCTCTACATAAAAGTGTTCTTTGTACCACTCCCCTCCGGCCAGGCATTCAGGGAAATAATCAATGTGTACATCCCAAAAAAAGGATTAAGAAGAACGATTAATTATTCCTGTCATATTGATTCCATTTCATTACTTTTTTTTAGACTCCAGTTCCATTTACCCATAACTTTATAATAGTAAATAAATCCTTAATATGCATCCTATGAACAAAAAGTAAAGGGATTGAGTAATTTTGCCTAAGTAAGCCTATCGTTATAACATGCTCATATTAGGGAATTTTCAGGTAGTCTCAAATGTCCTTACCATGATTTAGGACAGTGTTTAGACTAGAAAATCTATTTTAAAAAAAATAGAATTTGTTTTATTCTGATCTTCCTTTGCAGAAAAAAAATAATAGGATCTAGTCTAAAACCCAAAGAATATGTAAGCTGTGAAATCTGTGACTAGTAGTTATTTACTCAATCTCCAGGGGTCTTCCCTGTTATGAGTCAGGCCTAACTACTCTTCCTTGAAAGAGTTGTAATCATCCCCTGCTGTATCCAACATTGCCATCACTGCAACATCAACACGAATGTTTACTAACTACCCACCCTTTCTAGGGCTTCCCTGGTAGCTCAACAGTAAAGAATCCACTTGCGATACAGGAGACACAGGTTCTATCCCTGAGTCAGAAAGATTCCCTGGAGAAGGAAATGGCAACCCACTCCAGTATTTGTGCCTAGAGAATTCCATGGACAGAGGAGCCTGGAGGGCTACAGTCCACAGGGTAACAAAGAGTCAGACATGACTTAGTGACTAAACACCACTGACTCTTTTTTATTTATTTATTTTTAATTGAAGGATAATTGCTTTACAGTATTGTGTTGGTTTCCAATAAACATCAACATGAATCAGCCACATGTTTACCCATGTTCACTCCAACTTGAACATCCCTCTCATCTCCCTCCCCACCTCACCCCTCTAGTTTGTTACCAAGTCCTAGTTTGAGTTCCCTGAGTCATACAGCAAATTACCATGGCTATCTGTTTTACAGATGGTCATGTATGTTTCCATGTTACTCTCTCCAAACATCCCACCCTCTCCCTCCTCCCCTCTCAACCAGCCATGTCCATAAGTCTGTTCTGTATGTCTGCATCTACATTGCTGTTCTGCAAATAGGTTCATCAGTTACCATCTTTCTAGATTCTATGTATATGTGTCAGCATACAATATTTGTTTTTCTCTTTCTGACTTACTTCACTCTGTATAATAGGCTCTAGGTTCATCCACCTCATTAGGACTGATTCAAATGCAGTCCTTTTTATGATTGAGTAATATTCCATTTGCAGTGGCCACGGGACTGGAAAAGGTCAGTTTTCATTCCAATCCCAAAGAAAGGCAATGCTAAAGAGTATTCAAACTACTGCACAATTGCACTCATCTCACACACTAGAAAAGTAATGCTCAAAATTCTCCAACCAAGGCTTCAACAGTACGTGAATTGTGAACTTCCAGATGTTCAAGCTTGTTTTAGAAAAGGCAGAGGAACCAGAGATCAAATTGCCAACATCCGTTGGATCATTGAAAAAGAAAGAGAGTTCCAGAAAAACATCTACTTTTGCTTTATTGACTACGCCAAAGACTTTGACTGTGTGGATCACAACAAACTGTAGGAAAATTCTTCAAGAGATGGGAATACAAGACCACCTGACCTGCCTCATGAGAAATCTGTATGCAGGTCAAGAAGCAACAGTTAGAACTGGATATGGAACAATAGACCAGTTCCAAACTGGGAAAGCAATGTGTCAAGGCTGTATATTGTCACCCTGCTTATTTAACTTATATGCAGAGTACATCATGCGAAATGCCAGGCTGGATGAAGCACAAGCTGTGCCCAAGATTGCCGGGAAAAATATCAATAACCTCAGATATGCAGAAGACACCGCCCTTATGGCAGATAGTGAAGAAGAACTAAAGAGCCTCTTGATGAAAGTGAAAGAAGAGAGTGAAAAAGTTGGCTTAAAGCTCAGCTCTCAGAAAACTAAGATCATGGCACTGGTCCCATCAGTTCAAGGCAAATAGATGGGCAAACAATGGAAACAGTGAGAGACTTTATTTTTGGGGCTCCAAAATCATGGCAAATGGTGACTGCAGCCATGAAATTAAAAGATGCTTGCTCCTTGGAAGAAAAGCTATGACCAACCTAGACAGCATATTAAAAGCAGAGACATTACTTTACCAAAAAAGCTCTGCCTAGTCAAAGCTATGATTTTTCCAGTAGTCATGTATGGATGTGAGAGCTGAACTATAATGAAAGCTGAGCACCAAAGAACTGATGCTTTTGAACTGTGGTGTTGAAGAAGACTCTTGAGAGTCCCTTGGACTGCAAGGAGATCCAACCAGTCCATCCTAAAGGAAATCAGTCCTGAATGTTCATTGGAAGGACTGATGCTGAAGCTGAAACTCCAATACTTTGGCCACCTGATGCAAAGAACTAACTCATTGGAAAAGACCCTGATGCTGGGAAAGATTGAAGGCAGGAGGAGAAGGGGATGACAGAGGATGAGACGGTTGGATGGCATCACTGACATAATGGACATGAGTTTGAATAAACTCCAGGAGTTGGTGATGGACAGGGAAGCCTGGCATGCTGCAGTCCATGGGGTCGCAAAGAGTCAGACACAGCTGAGCAACTGAACTGAACTGAATATTCCATTGTATATATTTACCACACCTTCTTTATCCATTCATCTGTTGATGGACATCTAGGGTCACCACCATTCTTTTTAAGGTTCTTACACTTTGGATAAGATAAATATTAGGTTTAGCATTTAAAAGCCCTGATAAGGGTTTGGGCTTTTTTTCTTAGCCATATATCTTCTTATGTTTTAAATAGAGAGGATTCCACCATCTACTTCTACAACCTGGGCTGAAGGGTAGAAATTCTTTTGAATTGGGTGGTCAGAGGAAAGCCCTCTATAAAAAGATGGCACTTGTACCAAGAACTGAAGGAGGTGAGAGGGTAAGCTGGACAGCTATCTGGAGGAGAGGCATCTTGAGCAGAAGGAACAGAAAGTGCAAAGGCACTGAGGCAGGGAGGCCCTTCCTGGTTTGAGGAGCAGTAGGAAGACCAGTCTGGCAGGAGCAGAGGTCACGAACAAGAGGACTGAGGGAGCAAGATCAGAGAAATAGAGACCAGACTGAGTAGGGTCTTGAAGGCATCGGAGAAATTTTACCCTGAATGAGCTGGGAAGCGAGTTAAGCATTGTAATGAGAACAATTGTTGTTCTTTCAGAAAAATAAAAACCACTCTAATATTTCAGCAGGAAAAGATGTATGTATGGAAATTTGTGTTTACAAAATCATTGGCAGGGCTGGAGTAATGAAGTTCAGAGAGGGCTGGTGCCAACGAGTTCTTAGGTTCATGTTTAATTTTCAGAGTCATTCAGAAGTTATGGGGATTGAAGGAACAGCTGAAAAAATACCAGCATAGAAACAAGTGATGCCTAGAACAAATAAGTACAGAAATGGAGTAGAAAAGACACAAAACTTCTAAATTTTATCTCATTCTTGCTGTATTAATTTTTAGAAGGTAATTAATAAGAAGTACTTATATTTATTTCTAGTTTTTTATAGTTTTCTCCTTCCAACATTTTTTAGTAATACTAGGCATTTCTATATACAAAATAATTAACTTTGCCAACTTTCTTTATTAATTTCTCCGGTTCCCACTCCCTCAAGTTCCTGACCACTACCATTTAACTTTCTGTTTTGATGTGTTCAACTACTTTAGATAGCATATATAACTGAAATCATGCAGTATTTGTCCTTATGTGACCAGCTTATTTTATTCAGCTTAATATCCTCCATGTTCATCCATGTTGCTGCATAATGCAAGATTTTCTTCTACTTTAAGGCTGAGTTATAGTCCATGGTATCATGCACCACATTTTCTTTATCCATTCACTTATCTATAGGCATTTAAGTTGTTTCCTTATCTTGGTTACTGTGAATGATGCTACAATAAGTGAGAATGAAGATATCTCTTTCAGATACTGACTTCAATTCCTTTGGATATATACCTAAAAGTGGGATTGCTAGATCATATGGTAGTTTTATTTTTAATTTTTTGAGAGATCTCTATACTGCTTTCCAAAGTGGCTGCACCATTTTATATTCCCACCAACAATGTTATAAGGCTTCTGATTTCTCCACAACCTCAGTAATACTTATTAAATATTGTTTTTTTTAAGATAATAACCATTCTTACAGGTGTGAAGTGATATCTCATTGTGGTTTTAATTTAATTAAATTTTAAATTTTATTTAATTTAATTTAATTTAATTTTAATTCACTAATCCTGATGATTAGTGATCTTGAGCACTTTTTCATACCTGTTGGCCATCTGTGAGCCTTCTTTGGAGAAACATCTATTCATGTCCTTGCCATTTTCTAATTAAGTTAAAAGTAACTTTTTAAAATCTCACAGATAGAACTGATAACTTGTGGAATCATAAAAATATAGTAAGTATAGCACATCTGAGTACAACCAAAGTTTTTGACAAATTCTCTTCTTAATGTTTATGGAAATATGAAAAAAATATTCATGGAATGAAGTGATAAGCATGGTTATATAGCTTCAAAAAATATGCTAATAAGTCTAAAACAAATAGATCTTTTTATATATGATGTGGGTGAAAATATAGATGACCTGTTTACCAAAATTGCAGAGGACATGAAACTCAGAACCTGAATTATGTTGGTGCCATAATCAACATCTAAAGAGAATCGTGTAGGTTAAAATGAAGGCCTGAAACTAAAAAGCAGCAACAGCAGCAACACACACATAATATTTAAACATTCTAAATATCAAGGTTTTCATTTTGAATATGAAAAGTTTCGTTCAGAGAAGCAGTGATAAAAAATAATGAATTTCAAACAGGGATTAGACTTTATACAATCATGAACACTAGGGAAGGAGTCTGATTCTGAGCTCACCGAAGGTCATCAGAGTAGCTAATCAGAAACAAAAACTCTAAGTGAAGAGAGAAGAGTGAGGACAAATTGGAACTTGCACCTGTTTCTTACCACTTGCAACTCAATGTCATGGGTGATCTGCCATAAGAAGTTGGCTCCCTTCTCCCTGAAGCCATACATTCACCTAGGGCAGAACTTGGTGAAATGGAAAGAGGCGATTGCTCAGTGAGGGCTGGAGGAGTAGACAGAGCCAGAGGGTGTCAAGCTCACAAAGTGAGTTCATGGGGTCACAAAGAGTCAGATGTGACTGAGCGACTAAACTGAACTGAATGGTATTTCCCAGTGAATAAAACACTATTGACATAAGGCTTTTAGTTCTTTGATTACCAGAATAAGACAGAAAAACTGGATGATAAAGACCAGGGTAGAAATCTGAGGAGAGAGCCATCCAGCTGCCCAGACTTCATGCTTTATAAGTTGGGAAGCCCATGGATCCAACCTTCAAGAAAACATCTATTTAAAAAAAAAAAAAAAAACAACAATCAAAAGCACTAGAAATTAGAATACTCAAGTTCTAGTCTCAGCTCCCAATTTAGCTCGCTGCTGCTGCTGCTGCTAAGTCGCTTCAGTCATGTCCGACTCTGTGCAACCCCATGGACTGCAGCCTACCAGGCTTCTCCGTCCATGGGATTCTCCAGGCAAGAGCACTGGAGTGGGTTGTGACCTTAAAATTTTTACTTAACCTCTTTTGGTAAAGAATCTGCCTGCAATGTGGGAGATCTGGGTTCAAACCCTGGGTCAGAAAGATCCCCTGGAGAAAGAAATGGCTACTCCCTCCAGTAATCTTGCCTGGAGAATCCCATAGATAGAAGAGCCTGGTGGGCTACAGTCCATGGGGTTGCAAAGAGTCAAACATGACTGAGAGACTAACTCTTTCTTTCTGGTCTTCAGTTCCATCTAGATAATGAGAAATTGATACATATAATCTCTCAGATCTTTTCCAACTTTAATTCTATTATATATACTAAGGTTTTTTTTTGTTTTGTTTTTTTTCATTTCATACATGATATTTTACATGTTTCAATGCCATTCTCCCAAATCTTCCCACCCTCTCCCTCTCCCACAGAGTCCATAAGACTGTTCTATACATCAGTGTCTCTTTTGCTGTCTCGTACACAGGGTTATTGTTACCATTTTTTTTTTTTTTTTTTACTTTCCTATTCTGAAAGTTTTTTGCTGCTAGAATTCTCTTTCAAATTAGACCAAAACACTCAGGCCCTGATTACCAGAAGTCATTAATCTTTACTTGGGTTAGAATGAATGCTTTGATTAGAATATCAGGTTCTCTCTATTTTGGAAGTAAAAACATATAATAAGCTTGAAATATTATTTTTCAAAGTAGAATGACTGAATTGAATCTACATAGGTCCCCACATATCCCATCCCAAGTTTGAATAGACCGAGTTTGACTGCACACATAAGACCTATGAAGGTGTAGGGAACATGGTTGCAACAGGCAGACCCTAGGCGACCAGGAAACATCTTAAAACCATAAAGAGAAAAGCAGATCCTTGTGAAGTCCTCCAGCAAGACCTCTAGCCCTAGATTTTCTGAAATTATATGCAAATAGGTGACAAAAAGTTTGGGGACAACAAGATACTAGCCAGGAAGTGTTATCAAAAGATAGTGCCAGGAAGAGTCACCACCATGGAGACCCTATTAGGTATCAGGTTTTATTCTGACCTTTACAGGGATCATATCCCATAATCTTTCCAACATCTCAATTAAGTTGAAATTGTGATTCTTTCTATAAATGAGGAAATAAAAGTTAAATAACTCATTCAATACAGGGACAACCATTTTTACCAATCACTGACAAAGAAGAAAATAATTTTTCAACTGATTTAAAATTCACTGGAATGAAGATAAAAATAGCAAGTCTTAGTAGAAAATCTCTAGACACCTCTTTCTCCCAGAGACTAGCTCACTCCCTGCAAGAGCCTCCCAAGATGGAATTCTCTTCTGTTGATCACTAGATTGTCTCCTAAGAGCTTTGACAACATAGCAATTTAATTTTAGCTTTAAAGGTATTATTTAATTGTAATAACTATTTTAAAATATTTTTATTTCATTAATCTGGCTGTACCAAGTCTTAGTTGTATCATGTGGGATCTAGTTCCCTGACAAGGGATCAAACCCAGGCCCTCGGCATTGGACGTGTGGAGTCTTAGCCACTGGACTACCAGGAAAGTCCCCTAAAGGCTTTATTTAAAATGAAAGATGTGATTGTCACTTAGCATAATTTTTAGGGATAAATAGATTATTTTTCCTGAAAATGGAATGATGGTTAACTTTTACCTATATGGACTCAAATTTTTAAGGACTTCCATGGCTGTTGCTGTTGCTGCTAAGTCGCTTCAGTCGTGTACGACTCTGTGCGACCCCATAGATGGCAGCTCACCAGGCTCCACCGTCCTTGGGATTCTCCAGGCAAGAACACTGGAGTGGGTTGCCATTTCCTTCTCCAATGCATGAAAGTGAAAAGTGAGAGTGAAGTCACTGCTAATTTTTTGACCTAACTAGACTTCAGGCTGTTTGCTGCCTGGCCATTACCATGAAGTATAGGTATTTGCATGTGTGTGTGTGTGTGTGTGTGTACCTATGTGCATATGAGTGTGTTATGTGTAAGAAATACAATCATGACTGTGGGATCATATTCATTTTAGAAATTAAAGTTTACTTAAATTTATACTTATACTCTATAAGTCTCTTCTTCTGTACAAATAAATGTCCATTCATTTAGGAAGGAAAGAATCTAGTCTAAGTGTACCTCTAGAGCTAGACAGCATTTCATTTGACTAACGCAAAGCATCTTTAAAAAAACATAATATAAATCTACATAAAAGTTGCATTCAATTTATAAACACTTTATGCTTTTCAGTTTTTAGTATCTCATCCATTGTAAAACAGAATAATACCTAAACAGGTAATAAAAACCATACAACGGATGAAAAAGACAAAGCGTGTTCTCAACAAAGTAGGCTATAATGTTGTTAAGACCTAAACAGAAGACAAAACAAAAAAAGAAATAATAAAGAAACAAAAAGAAGCTTTCAAAACTATTGATCAAGTAAGGAGGGCATGATGGAATAGGAAAAAATAATAATAAAACCAAAATTTAGTCCAGAATGAAGTCTTCCACAAGGAAAAAGGGAGTTTAAGTTCCAGAATTTTGAAGGCCTGGCCCTGTCAGATGGCTGGAGGGATGGAATGTACCCCAGATGCCTATACTCTGAAACTTCCTGATGAGCGGAGCAATGTAAAGTACCACACATTTCAAATCACCAATGTTAAAAACTTCTGCCTCATGAGAGCTGTTCACAAATATGTCCTCTAACAGGAAAAAACTCACCATGAATCTTTCTTGCAGGCAGTGCACATTTTAATGAATGCTAACATGTTTGCAAACATAATGAAAATAGTATTTCCCACAGAGCAGCGTGAGATTATTTGAATAAAATATCTGCCTTTGGACATGAGACTCTGCCGATGATCGCGGTAGGATCTGTGCTTTATTGGGGGATTAGAAGCCACAGTGAGGTATGGACATGTGCTTTATGAGGACTGGCTGTGGAAACCTCTCACCCGCTGACATCTGCCCAGATTGCTACTGGTTTTAAATCTCTGCCTCTGAATTTTAGGAGCGGAAACTTTGGCACTGCTCAAGAGCCGTGTCTCTAAATGAGAAAGTCTCAGGAGGAGATGAAATTCAATACCAGAATTTCAAATATTTTATCGTTGTAGAACAGAAACTGATACTAAAAAAGGAATACAATGAAAATGGCTGGATCACAGGACCCCAGCAAACTGAAAAATGGCGGCATTTTAAGATAACAGAAGTACTACACCCGTGGGAAGGGTGAACACATGTCTCCCAGGCATTTGCTCTGATGGGAAGATACTTTCTTCATTTTCAGGAAGCAGGTTCTAGATTCCATGGCTCTTTAATTCTGTATGAGACTGTGTATTTTTACTCAAGGAACACAGAAATCTAGACACATTTATTTCTGCTAAAAACTGCTTCAGACAACAACCGACATCCCAGTGTCCAACCACGCCTAAAGTGCAAATCAGGCTGCAAATATAGTTTGGTGTGTGCTTAGAGAGGTTGTTGAACCCAGTACACAGTCCTTGAGACACACAATTAATTTGAAACAGATTCTTTGTATATTTAGGAGAAACTTGAATTGATCTATAGTACATGCAAATTATTGACAAATAACAGTAACAAACCTGATGATAGATATCATATTTTTAGATTTTCAATCTAATCCTTTGATTCTCCAAAATTAGAATAAACTGAAGTACAATGACAATGTACAATGCTATATAGTCATTCAGGGCCAAAAGCTTACTGTCCACTATATCCTAACATGCCTATCTTGTTATCTACTATATCCTGACAACACCTCATCTGATAAATGTGCATGTTCAAGAAATACTTCTTGTATAAATACAAGAAACCTCCACTTTAGACCTGAAACAAAAGGCATGTACTCTTATTACTTTGAGGTCAAGAAAAATTTTTTTCTGGGAAACCAAGAGCTACTTCTTTGACTTGAGGGAAGCATAAACCTGGCTTCCATGTTTTCTGTATGTTACGGACCCCTCCATTTCTGAGAAACAAAGGCTAGTCTCATGAGCTGAGTCCAGTGGTCTTCAATCCATCACCTTAAACAAGGACAGGTAGCTAGAGCCTGGGTTCTGGAGCTAGACTTCAGAATCCACATCTGACTTTATCAATTTCTATCATGTGAGCTGACTCAATATTTTTAGCTTAACTCTGGTTCAATTTCTCCATCTGTAAATTTGGAACACTAGAACCCTCTGCATATTATTTCCAGAAGTACTAAAATAATGAATTAATAGATGTAAAAGCATTTACAAGAGACCCTATCCAACAGTAAGGATTTAACAGATATTTGCTGTAAGTGATGGCATGGACACACCTTTGCAGAGTCTGGAGTTGATCTGTGGCCAGCGTTTCCCCATCCTCAGTTTCCAATATTCACAAATATCTTTGTCAGATTTGCCATGTTTTCAGAATCATGGCTGCATTTAAAGTAAGCATTCCTCTTTATCCATTTGACATCCACAGTTGTAGGAATAAAAACCAAACTTGGGAGAGCACTTACTATCGTCTACATAATTTATATATATGTCCTTATTGGTATTTTAGGGAAGTTTAAGTTTTTGCTACAGGCGTCACAGCAAATATGAGAGCTTAAATAGAAAGTAGAGACTCTCAGACTAGAATCTGCGCACTGTGATTTTCTCCAGATTCTTGGAATAGACAGAAACAGCTTGTTATCTTCTGTATCTTCCACAGCACCACCCAATGCACACAAGCATAGAGCAGAATCTCTGAGAATAGATGGATACACAGGTGGGTGAGTGGATGGGCTGTAACTTGATATATGAACGATGGCATGACATTCACCCTCCCAAATTCAAATGCCAGGAAATTTTATCACAACAAATTCAGTTTAGAAGCCTCTGAGTGCTTTATACTTTGACTGACTCAAGAGCACAAATGGAGTGAGTAGCATTAACTAGGAGGAGTCCATCCTAAAGCAATTTGGAATGTTTTCACTTTCTTCAACTCCCTGTTGGTGAAGCAGGCGCTTGACGGCTTAGCACACCTATCTGTTGAATATTCACACTGATGGAGGGGGTAGTGATGCAGAAAACACATAACATCAGATAATCCAAAAGTCATTTATATTTGGCATAGGAATGTTTTGCATAATAATTTTGCAGCTGATTGATCCTCTTGGGTTTGTTTGTGCTGCTTTTAAGGCAGTTTTCATTCTGAGAAAATACTGATGGGAAATATTGGGGTGTATGGCTAAATAGAAACATAAGAAAACTGTTCATTTATTTATTCATTCACTCATCAGACCCTGGATGAAAGTTTAGTTATGCCAGGCACTGTATTAGGTACTAAGTATAAAAAGAGAAGTGAGGTGTTTATAGGAGGAACATAAATAAATATAAATAAGAGCTAGCCATATGTCATTTTAGTCCTCTGAATACATGTGTTATTGTGCTCCAGACTCATCTTTCAATATACAAATACATTTATACTATCAGAAACTAAAGTTGGCTTAGACATAGATATTTTAAAACTCAGGTTATAGTATTTTTTCTGATGAAAAATTAATAATACCAAACATATATAATATTACCACATTCTAGGACTGTTACAAATGATCTGTATATACTAATTGTTTGACAAAAATACCTACAAAAGGGACTATTTTTTCACCCCCATTTTACAGATGAGAAGACTGAAGCTCAGAAAATAACCGCTAAAGCAACAAAGTTTGTAAGTGGCAGATCTGGGATTGAATCTAGGCAGCCTGGCTCCAGACCCTGCATTCTTACTTATCATACTCTGTTGCCCTCTTCAATCAAAACGCCAAATGGAGTGAGACCTAAAGAATGTTAATGATTCTTGCAGAAAAAATTAAATCTGTACCTTCACCCCAAAAAATTAAGTTTTGGACTTCCTGGTGGTACAATGGATAGGAATCCACCTGCCAATTCAGGGGACACGGGTCCAATCCCTGGTCTGGAAAGATTCCACATGGAGCAACAAATGTCCGCGCACCACAACTACTGAGCCCACGCTCCAAACCTGTGAGTCACAAATACTGAAGCCCGTGTACCTATAACAACAAGAGAAGCCATCGCAATGAGTATCCCCCGCACCGCAACGCGGCCCCTGCTCACCACACCTAGAGAAAGCGCACGCTGCAATGAAGACTCAGCACAGCCCAAAATAAACAAATAAATAAGTTTCATTCACTAGAAAACTTCAAAGATTATGAATGTCAAAATTTATTATAAATAGCTTTTGAAGAAAAATAGCAACCTGCTAAAAGAAGAAATTTGCAAAATATGTCACACTGAAATAGTTGCCTAATAGGAAAGTACAAAAATGGTACAAAGAAGTCACAGAAGAAATTCAAATGGTCATTAAATCTTTAAAATGATGTTCACACTAATAGTTATCAAGTTTCACTTCCATGAAACTTGGAAGTGAAAAGAAAAAAAAAAAAATAGGCAAAAATCTAAAATTTCAACCCCATCATACATTGACCTGGATGTGGAGAAACAAGAACTCTCATTCACTGATGTTCAAAGCAGAAATGGATAGCATGCTTTGGAAAGCAATTTGGCAGAATCTACTAAAAGTATATACCCTGTTAGCTCCTCATTTCTATTACCCTTGAGAGGAAATCTCACCTGAAAGAATCTCTTGAATATGCAATAATATTCACTGCAACATTGTTTGTAAATATGACAAATTGGAAAGAATTTTAACACCCAGCACGAGGGAAAGGAATAAATTAAAGGAGATATTTTCTCAACATGGGGTACTAACACAGTAATAAAGTTATAAGCTCAACCATTTATTTCCACATCTAAATGCTCCCTGATGGTCTAAGGTTAGGATTTGGTGCTCTCAACATCTATATAGCTCAAGACTACAATATTGAATGGAAAAAATGCAAAAAGTTTAATATTGTGCATGCACATTTGGAAAACCAAGAAAAAAACAGTAGACATGGATACAAACACATTTTTGGAAAAATATTAAGCAAGAGCTGGAAGGACACATATCAAATTCATGACAATCATTGAGACTGGATATAGGCCCAGATAAACGGAATTGTGAGAGTTGGACTGTGAAGAAGGCTGAGCGCCGAAGAATTGATGCTTTTGAACTGTGGTGTTGGAGAAGACTCTTGAGAGTCCCTTGGACTGCAAGGAGATCCAACCAGTCCATTCTGAAGGAGATCAGCCCTGGGATTTCTTTGGAAGGAATGATGCTGAAGCTGAAACTCCAGTACTTTGGCCACCTCATGCAAAGAGCTGACTCATTGGAAAAGACTCTGATGCTGGGAGCAATTGGGGGCAAGAGGAGAAGGGGAGGACAGAGGATGAGATGGCTGGATGGCATCGCTGACTCGATGGACGTGAGTCTCAGTGAACTCCAGGAGTTGGTGATGCACAGGGAGGCCTGGCGTGCTGCAATTCATGGGGTCACAAAGAGTCGGACACGACTGAGCAACTGAACTGAACTGAACTGAAACCGAACTGAAAGATCAAAGGAAGCTTCAACTTTGCTTTAGTTTTTCCATAAAAAACACTCACAGTGATACAAAGAATTTTTTAAAAATAATCAGTCTGGAGTGGCAAAAATCTGGTGATTAACCTGTATACTTTGCATGTTTTATGCTGTTGTAAGATAAATAGTGAAGGCAAGGACATTCTCTTGGGTGATGATGTTTTTATTTAAATTTGAATGTGAACTAATTTTCATCTACTACCTGGCATGTATTACTTGCTGCTTTTGATTATAATGATTTGTGTGGGGGTCTTACTTCTTGTATTTGTCCAAGCTCTTTAAAGGTATAATTCAGATTAGTGTCAGCTTTAAAGTTCCTCTAATTCACACACATGCACACACACCCATTCCCATTCCCACATTTGCCCATGTGCTCATTGTTGCTGTTGTTTTTTCAGTCACTAAGTCACATCCAAATCTTTAGTGACCCCATGGACTGTATGTAGCCTGCCAGGTTCCTCTGTCCATGGGATTTCCCAGGAAAGAATCCTGGAATGTGTTGCCATATCCTTCTCCCGGAGATCTTCCTGACCCAGGGATCAAACCGGGATCACCTGCATTGCAGGCAGATTCTTATCCACTGAGCCACCAGGGAAGCCCTTATGTGCTCATACATGTACACAAAATCAAACAGTCTCTCTCAGTTTATTGTGAGTGGTGTACTTTCATATGAAATGAATCATGAGTTTGGTTAAACTATTCTTTCTTTGGATGGCTCGATTTAGAAATTTATTCTGCTACCCCAAAGCCAATTTTGGTAGAGATGGAGCAACAGGTAGCTAACCAAATCCTGTCTCACTCTTAAATCATTGATTCAGGGGTTTTAAAATGTTTTTAGCAGTCATTATTTTTTCAAATGGAATCTTGCTTTGAAATATAAACAAACGAAACATAATAGGAGATCTCTGGTTGAACCAGGAAAGCACTTCCATACCATTCACAAACACATGCATCCCACAGTTCTGGAAAAAGTTCCAGAAAATCTTTTTGATGCAACAAAGCAGTGTGTAAAATATTGCTGTATTTACAGTGAAATAGCATCATGTCCAATGCACTGCTAGCAACTGGCCGGTGTAAGGAGTGTTGGTATTTTCCTGTGTCTTTTGCTGCTCTGTGCATTAACGTGGCCTTCCTTTCAGCCCCACCCTATCTCTCCTTTGAAACCATTGTCTCCTTGACATGAAAAATGTACTTCAGAAAGCCTAATGGCTAATTACATCAAAGGGAAGAAAGTCCAAACCTCAAACAAGGAATGATTAACTGCATACGCTTTAACGGAAGCTATCACACCCTCGAAACGACTCCTCTTCTTTAATAAAAATGTTTCCAGTAATTTATTTTCTGACAAAGTTTGTGTTCTCTGCCCAGGAGTGACTCCTGTTTTGTTCACTCCACGGTTGTACCCTATCTAGGGCTGGCCTTGACCATGGGCAAAGCAGGCAGCCACCTACATAATATGATTTATGCAAATACAGCACATTGAGGGAATAGATACCAGGCTTCATGGGAGAGGAAATCCTGCCTCCTTCAGTCGTGTTTCCCCGGTTGTGTTCCATGACATCTTAGTGGGTTTGCTTGAAATGCAAAAAACGACGGCAAGGGAGGTTGTCCTATGATGAAATAACAATGAAGAATGCTAGATTAAGCAAAAGTAAGAGGTTTAATTATCAATGGAGATTTAGTACTGTTTTCTTAAAACAGGCACCAGGATATATTACTTACACATGTGTTTTCCTTCTAAAAGGTCCTTGAGGGTAAAGATACGTCTGTGATAGTCAACACCATATCCCCAGCACTCAGCATGGTGCTGATATAACAGGCACTCAATAATGTTTCTGAGTCAATTAGTAAATCACTAGCCACCATTGTTATGAATCATATTTTACACCAACACAATGACTTAAGTGCCTACACAAGCTGTATCTCTACACTGTCTCAAAAGAATCCCAAAGAGATGCAAGATAATAAAAATCTACATCCCACACATTAGGAAGATGGGATCAAAGGAGCATGAAAGAAAAGCATGAGAAAAAGGAAAGAAACTGTAATTTTTGCAGCCCTGCTCTGCTTCTCTACTGCTATAGGTGAATCTACTGTATGGCAGCTATATGCCAAGTTCTTGATATACATATTCTCATCACATCCTCATAGCAGTCCTATAAAGTGCCTGTTACAGAGGAGGAAACTCAGGGTTTTGAGGTCAAATAATTCACCCAAAGACACACAGGGAGGCAACGAGAGCATTAGGGACCGTCCCTGTGTCTTCTGATCTTTGACCTAGTTTAATTGGACTCTTCCTTACTAAATGGACATAATGCAATGAGTACTGTGAGTAAAAGAAAGCAATCTTTGATAAGACAATCTTGTCTAAAATACCATGCATCTAAATTTAAACTTAAAGCAACCTCGTAAGGTATCTACTTTTCGTGTGCTCTTTATAAAGCTAAGGAAACCAAAGCAGAGAGGGGTTGATTAATTTAGCAGGGCTGACACAGATAGTAAGTGCTGGGACCAGGAAAAGAATCATGTTACTCTTCTTCACACTAAATTTAATTAGCACTTGAATTCAAGGGACTTTGATATAGATAATCTCTTTTTTCCTAACATCAGCCCTGTGAGGTTAGGCAAGTAGGCATTATTATCCCCACATTAAAGAGGAAGAATTTGGGGCTACATCCAAGCCAAGATCACACTGCTAACAGTGAGAAGAACCAGAGGACATCCAAGTCTCCAGACTCTTAGTTCATTCTTTTTTCTATTTCACATTCTTTTTCCCTCAGAACAAACTACTGGACAAGACTCATGACTGAGGCCATATACTCTGTCCCAAGTCTCTGTACTCAGGGCAGTAGTCAGACAAACCTCCCTGTGTGACCTTGGGTATGTTATTTAGCACCCTCCCGTAATCTCCCCTGTTCTCCTGCCCCAAAAAGCAATCCCTTCAGGGGAAATCTGTCAGGTATATTGTTCCCTGGTGGCTCATATGGCAAAGAATCTGCCTGCAATGTGGAATACCCAGGTTCAATCCCTGGGCTGGAAAGATTCCCCAGAGAAGGGAATGGCTATCCACTCCGGTATTCTTGCCTAGAGAATTCCAGGGATAGAGGAGCCTGATGAGCTACAGTCTATGAGGTCACAAACAGTCAGACACAACTGAGTGACTAACCCTTTCACGGTGTTGAGAAACCAAGGCAACACAGCATTTGGGGAAGGAGCCTGTGATCAACCATATCAACTTTTGTTAAGAAGTCAGTAGACAAAATTTGAATAATGTTCATATCAGCCTATAACAAACACCTACCAATCTTATTCACTTCACACCCACCCTCATATCTATTGCAAAAGCAAATATCTGGCATGTTTTCCCAGAATCCTTGGCAAGGGCCTTAGAAAAGAGGAAGAATATTCACAACAAACTTCTGACATCCCTGAGCTCCTAATCTTGTTCCTTCCTTTTGGGGTTAACCTTACTGGCAGAAATGTTGTCCTAATGAAGTCAGCATGTATCTTTTCTTCTTCCATAGAAGAGTAAGATTCCCCACAAGTCTGAAACTGAATCCTAGAAATTTGCCTGCTGTTCATGTAAGATTTCCTGGGTGAAATCATGAAAAGTGGTGCCCAGTATACAGCAAGTGCTTAATAAGTGCTAGCTGAATAAGTGTCTTTAACAGCTTGAATAGTCAAGATTCTAACATTTTCTCATTTCAAAATATTTGTGTGTGTCCAGAGGGGGTTATGAATAACCTCAAGGGCCATGTGCACTTGTGCTCACACGCAAGGGTGAGACACATTTATGCCATGTACGACAGTTGGCAGTGCGGAACGGCTACTGACTCAGAGGATTGAGTTGTGAATGATACAGCCCAGAGGAAACCTGAAAGAACATGGTTTTAAATGCAAGGTCTGAGTGCTGATTGACACACTTTGTACGATAGTAAAATCTGGCAGGTGCATTAACTTGCATTCCTCTGATCTGTACACATCCACACTTGTCTTCTTAGGGTACTTGGTAATAAGCTTCTTTAAAGATCCCTGAGTAAGCACTGAAGATAATATCTGGAGTATGTAGCACTCAGTCCTTTTAGAATGGCTTTTTCCGGCTCCTTTCGTTTTCTTAAGAAAATGTCAGTTTAATCATTTCCTAATGCTTTGATAATGTGTTTCTTTACATAGCTGTAGAGCACTCACTTCACTGTTTTAAACGCATAAATGTAGATGTGAAAGTGCCAGTTAAATGAGATTACTTTTTCCTAATGAAATAACCAAAGAGGAGTTTAAAGTTTCCTAAACTTACGTGACATTTTCAGAGCAAATAATAAAGTTCCAGCCTTCCAGTGGGTCTCCTATTTGATAGATTAACATTTCAATATTGTATCTTGCTGGAATACAGCCAATGTTTGGAAAATAGGGGATTCATTTATGTGAGGCGATCTGTCTTGTCTTAGGTGGGCCTGCCTCCAGGTGAGTGGGGATATCAGCAACATGGGATGCTAAAAGAAGGACACGGGACCAGATAGAAGGGAAGCTATTATCACGGACCCTGCTGCGGGATTGACCTCCCCAGGACATTAGCGTACTCAGAGTTTGTGGAGGCAAGTGCCAGTATAAGACATTTAACCCACTAAATGAACAAATGTAAGCGGCCACATGGCAGAAAGACCCACAACGAGAGGAGATTGTGTTTCTGCTCAGTTGGCCATGAACATCCATCACAGTTGAGAGCCAACTTCTCCCCTTGGAGACAGAAGCCCAGTCCCTTGCAGGCTGGATTAGGGTAGGAGTAGAGAAAAAAGGGCAAGCTGCTTCCACAAGGCTCAATATGGTGAGCAGAGCAGAGCAGCAGAAGCCTAGCAGGTCAGCATGAAAAATGATGGGGTCATGGTCCAGACCTCGGTCCAGAGAGACAATCCGGCAAAGGTTAGGGAAAGAGCCAATTTCTTGGTTAAGCAAGTTGAAGTTCAGGGTAGGGCCTTGAAATTTTACCAATTTTAAACCCAATCTGTTACCTCTCTGAGTTAAAACTCCACTGCTGGGGTCAGCAGAAGCTCTGGGTAATTAGGAGTCACCCCAACACTTTATTTATTTTTTTTATTTTATTTTATTTTTAAACTTTACAAAATTGTATTAGTTTTGCCAAATATCAAAACGAGTCCGCCACAGGTATACATGTGTTCCCCATCCCCATTAGGAGTCACCCCAACACTTTAGATGTAGAGATTCAGTTCAATTCAGTCGCTCAGTCATGTCTGACTCTGCGACCCCATGGACTGCAGTATGCCAGGCTTTCCTGTCCATCACCAACTCCCAGAGCTTGCTCAAACTCATATTCATCGAGTTGGTGATGCCATTCAACCATCTCATCCTCTGTGTCTCCTTCTCCTCCTGCATTCAATCTTTCCCAGCATCAGGGTCTTTTACAATGAGTCGGTTCTTCATATCAAGCGACCGAAGTATTGGAGTTTTAACTTCAGCATCAGTCCTTCCAATAAATATTCAGGACTGATTTCCTTCAGAAATGACTGGTTTGAACTTTTTGCAGTCCAAGGGACTCTCAAGAGTCTTCTTCTCCAGCACCACAGTTCAAAAACATCAATTCTTCTGTGCTCAGCTTTCTTTATAGTCGAACACTCACATCCATACATGACTAGTGGAAAAACCATAGCTTTGGCTATACAGACTTTTCTTGGCAAAGTAATTTCTCTGCTTTTTAATATGCTGTCTAGATTGGCCATAGCTTTTCTTCCAAGGAGCAACCATAGAGATAGTATCAGTGAAACTTATCCTTGCCTCCAACAAATCTAAGCCAAAATATTAAAAAATTCTCCCAGTGTTGGTAGGATCCAGCTTGGCAATGGAACAGGGCAATGCCTGCCATGGTAAATAGACAGGAACCAGGGAGGACAGGTACTCATGTCCCTCTGTATATTTATGTGAGCCCCCGAAATCTCCTAAAAGAGCATCTTTGCCACTAAGATGAGAGAGGTGGATTAACACAGCATCTTCCATATTGCTGATTGCTTAACCGTATTAAAATAATTAAGTCATAACTTTGTAATACTTCTGTAATACTTTGAGACATTACAATTCAGTTTCTTTCAGTGACTGGCCCTTTAAGAAAAGCTCATTTAGTGTCTTCCTTGTAAGTAATGATAACCAATGATACAGCTAACATTGTCTTGTGAACCATAGAAATATAGGTGTGTGGCCACTTACTCTGGGTCTGAATTTCAGAAAGGACAGTGGAAACTTTTGCTCTTCAAATTGGCCTTTGGAATGCTCATGGTTTTAGATTTCAAGGAACCCCTCAGAACTCCTTGTTGATAAAAGTAATATAATCACAGCCAAGTTTTTCTACCCTCTTTCCAAATTTAAACAGCCAATTAAGCCTTAACTTTCATCTAATCATCTCTCTCTGAGTCAGGAATTAAAGACTAGATTCCCAGTACTTACAAGTCATGTAGATGGCCATGTCCTAGAGAATGTTGTTTTCTTTTACCTTCTGTCTTGATTGGTTTTCTAAAAGTATCTCTTCTGAAAGATGCCATCTTGCATTGGAATACAGCGCCTGTTAACAATGACTAGTTGAGCTGCCCATGGTCATTTTTTTTCTTCAGTCTCTCTGGGATACATATTGTCTGAGGTCAGAGGGCCAAGGAGAGGAAGGTTTGGGGGTTTTTGCCTTGGCTCCTATGATATGTAGATCTGGTTGCCAGTGGCTGTCTTCCTGCAGAGTTTCTGCCAAACTGCCTTGTCTTCTATTCAGTTCTTCTTGGTTCTACTCACAGCTCTTCCTTTTGCTCCATCCCTAAGGGGTGGAAGAACTCCTGGTCATTGCTAGCCCTAGAGTGTTTCCTGTTTGATTTCCCTTGACCTTGCTTACACCTTTGAAAGTTGTCCCTTCATTAATGTCTTGGTAATCACCTTCTGAGTGTACCATCTGTTTCCTGCAGGTCCCTGAACGATACCGCCTCTTCTGTGTATGTATTTCATCGTTCCCCAATGCAGGAAACACAGGACATGCTGATGAATCAACATCAGAAAAAAGAGATGCAGCACCTTCCTGGGTCTCCTAAAAGGACTGCAAGGCAGTTAGTTACAATCGAGGGTTAAAATGGAACCCACGGATTATCTGCGGGTTTCAATTATTGTTGCTACCCTCATTCTATCTAGCACAGAAAATTGGGAATTGGCTATGTCAAGACTAAGTTGACATACATCACAGAGGCTATACAGCAGTCTATCTGCTCATTAAGAGTTTTTCACTGAGTATGTCCCACTGATCTTCCACTTCTTGCAATCCTTTTGATGTGGGTTTAATTCTCATTTCTGACAGAAAGAAAGGGTCTCACACATGCAGTCCCCAATGTAATCTTCGCATGACTGTCAAAAATGCAGCATGTGTCCCCAGGCTTAAAGTGCCAGCTCCAAGAAAGGTCAGGAATTCTTCCCAGCAACATCTACAACATGCAAGCATATACGTTACTGAAGATCTTCATTTTGTCTGGTACTTTCCTTCAATCTCAAGTTTATTTGGATATCAGATTTCCAGAGGCCCAATTTGTGCTGAGCACATTCTGAAAACACAGTTCTTATTTCCTTTCTAAAATCACACATCCATCTACTATGGAGACACTGATGGACCAAATTTAAACCCAAGAAATGGAGTGAACCATTCACCTTAATAAAAGGCAGATTTTTTCAGTAATTTTCACATGTAATTCTTAGAATTTATATCATCAATAGTTTATGATTTGATGTAAAAAGCAAGATGAAGAAATAAAATCTTTTAATAATAAATCACAAGTCTTTTCTCATTAATTATCAAACAAATAAAATGGTTCTCCATAGATTGAATAGTTTTATAAACTTTGGGTCAAAAAATCATGTAAATAATGTATTTCATACTACATCTTAAAAGTAATAAAATTTCAATATTCAATTGCTTCAACTGGAGTCTCCTTGAAATTCAGAATTTCCCTAGAAGTGACACGCGTAGATAGCATTAATATCACCAATCAGTTTTCCCTGATGACACTTCTGTGAGATGAGTAACTATTTTTCCTGATTTAGAGAAGGTTGGTGACTTGGCCAAATTGTGTTTTGAGGTTTCACTGGAAGCTCCACAGTTTGTATTGCTATGGTCATGTTCAATTCATAATTCATTTTGATCCTCTCATTCTCTTTTAAACTGTTGGGGTTGAGATTAAGACAAATTGTGTCATTTGTTTGGCCTTAAAATGGAGAAGGAAATGGCAACCCACTCCAGTGTTCTTGCCTGGAGAATCCCAGGGATGGGGGAGCCTGATGGGCTGCCGTCTATGGGGTCGCACAGAGTTGGACACGACTGAAGTGACTTAGCAGCAGCAAAATGAGCTGGAATTGCATAGGACCAGCTTCTTCAAGTGTGGGCTTTAGGAGTCACCACACATGGCTCAGTTCCTAGTTATGCAGCTAATTATGCAACAAGTTATACAGCTAATTATTTGTTGCTTTACAGTCTCACACACAAAAACACACACAACACACACATCCCACTGGATACATATGACTAGAATCACATTTAGAGCTCCAGAATTTGTTGCCTTTGTGTAAAATATACTAACATGTACTAAAGAAGTATTGGCAGTTATGACTGTTATTATTATAGCTATTCTTCACAAATTTTGTGCACCGTTAATCAACTGCTTCCAAGCAGGGTGATGCTGTTGAATTACATTACTGGATGATGAGATTCTCACTCTAAAACCATGTCAGGGAAAAGAGCCCCCACAATTTATTCTTTCTATGAAAGATATTACTACTTAAACATTTTGTGGAGGAGGTTTGCAAAACACAAGTAGTCACAGTATCATGTAAGGCAGTGACCAAAAAGTTGGGTCACAGCTCCAACTTTGTCAATACACACCCATTTAACCTTGAACAAATCAATAAAATATTTGGGGGCTCAGTTTTCTCCCCTGTTAACAGAGGCTAGACTTAAATGAGTTCTGAGTTCACATTATGATTAATTAAATTTTATTATTGTTTTAGCATTATGATTCAACTCTTGATATCTACAGCATAGCAATTAAACCCCAGGGCTTCAGGGTCTCTGCCAGAGTGTAAATTCTCCTCTGCCTCTTACTCTCTGAACATGGATGAATTACTTACTTCCTAAGGTCTAAGTTCTTCATGAATAAAAGGGAGAGTCAGTGGCTTACTGGAGCTGACTTGGGACAGGATAGCCCTTCACAACCTCCTATTCAGTGGCCTCATCCTGACAGCTGAAATCAGCCATGATGGGAAAATGTACACCACAGAAAGCCAACTGGCAAAAGCCACAGACAGAGGTTCCTGTTCTTCCCGTGGGCCAGTTTTTGGACATTTACCAGCATAGCACTGGATATGATGAGTATTTACTTAATAATGTTTTATTTAGGTTTACACCAAATAACCCATGCAAATACTAAATAAACACAACACTACTCAGTATCCATATCATACTTTCCATAAGTATTTATTTTACTATAGGCTATTTTTAAGGTTATAGGAAAATGTGATGCTATTCTCACATATCCTGTTGATGCTAAAAACATGACTAAGGCTCTATTAAAATTCACATGAGCCTGACTTTTGCTCAGTTACTGAGTTCCCAAACAAGAAAAAGAGTTGCACATATAATTCTGTATTTACAGGTCTTCTGTTAAGCACTATCCCCAATAGACATTTTTTTCTCTGTACAATTTGAACAGGGAGTTTTCCTCTTTGATTCTAGAATCTGTATAAACCTGGTAGCAGCTCAATGGTATTTTTTTTTTCTAATATGGAAAAAAGTGACAATTATTTCACAGGCAACTCTGGTCGTCCTCCAGTGTTCTCTGTCTCAATCCATCTTATTCTAGACAGAAACTTAGGAGACTCTGATTCCTCCTGCTCCCTCCCCTCTCATCCCAGTCAACTTTACCTCCAAAATATCTCTCCATTCTTTTTGCCTTCTTTATCTCTCTTCCCCACTTCTCATCCGGGCCATGGTGGCTGCTCCAAGGACTACTGAAAAGTGTCCTCCTCTCCCCTTTGTTCTTCCAGAGTGCCCATCTGCCCATGTCACTCTCCGGTGTGGAACCTAACAGGGCCTTCCTGCTGCTTCTGGGATGAAAGTATGACCTTCCCCTGGTCCACAGGCCCTGACTCAGGCAGAGCCCTGCCCACTCCTCAGCCTTCCACCGAGAGCTGGGCTCCAACCACAGTGGCCTTCTTTCTGGTCCTCGAATGGGCCAAGTTTCCTTTATCTGCAATGCTCTTCTTTCCCAAACTGCCTCCCTTTTCACTTTATTACTGAGACCTCACTCAAGTCAGCATCATTTTATCTAGTAATCCCTTGGTGTCCAAGGCTTCCTCTTTGCACCTGCCTATCAAAAGATGTCCCAATGCCTCAGAGCACATATCTGTTTACAATTTTACATCCATTCCTTTTATTATTTACTGAACATTCATTTCTCCCCCTCACTAGGCCATGAATTCCACAGACTAAATTTATTTAATCACCATATCTTCAGTGACAAACACACCAGATGACATGTATTTGGTTGAATGAGAAAAACAAATTATCATAAACTGTGGTACATTCAAACAGTGGAATATTATTCAGCACTAAAAAGAAATGAGTTAACAAGCCATGAAAAGACATGGAAGCAGCTTAAACACACATTATTAAGTGAAAGAGGCTGATCTGAAAAGGCTACATACTATGTGATTCCAACTATATGACATTTTGGAAAAGGCAATATGGAGGCAATTAAAAGATCAATTGTTTTCAGGGGAAGAAGGAATGAATAGGTAAAATGTGGAGGATTTTCAGGCAGTTACACTATTTTGTATGATACTGTAATGCTAGATGTATGCCATTATACATTTGTCAAAATCCTTAGAACATACGATGCAAAGTAAACTACGGACTTTGATTGATAAGGACCTATCAACATAGGCACATCAGTTGTAACAAACAGACCACTCTGGGGAGGTGTTGATAATGAGGGAGGCTCTGTATGTGTGGAGTGGGGGGACAGGAATATGTGGGGAATTTCTGTACTTTCTACTCTATTTTGCTGTCAACCTCAATGATTCTAAAAAGTTAGTCTATTAAAAAGACAAATGGGGAATTCCCTGGTAGTCCAGTGGTTCAAACTCTGCACTTCCAGTGAAGGGGGCATGGGTTCAATCCCTAGTTGTGAAAATAAGATCCCACATGCTGCATGGCATGGCCAAAAGATGCAAGAAAGAAAAAGAAAAAAAAAATTTTTAAGACAAATGAACAAATGAGGGCAAGAGGATGAATGAATGAATGAGTGAATAAATTCATAGATCTCAGCCAGGTCTCTCTTTCCAATGTTTTCCATGACATTTAAGGTAAAATCTAAACTCTTTTTCCACCATTAAGAGGACTTCATGTGATCAGAAGTCTGGCATCATTTTCCTCCTGCTCACTAAACTCCGGGGACCCTGACCCCGTTGATGGTTTTCATCACACCAATTCTGGCTTTACTTGCTCTAAAAAGAGTCTTCCTCTAGATGTCATATGGCTGCTGTCTTCCACTTTTAAGGTAATAAAATTAATTTGAAGATCTCAACCTACAAAATGAAGGCCATCTCAGTGGCCCATACAAATCACAAAGCTCAACATAAGCCAACCTGCACTTACAGGAAATGCCTCACTGTCAAGGAAACTGAACACCAATCACGACCCCTAAATTTAGCTTTAGCTAGCTTACCTGACCCTAGAAAACAGGGCTTGCTCAACTTATAAAGACATCCCCCACCTCCTGGCCAATAGTGCCCTATTTCCACATTGCCTCTTCTAATGCTCTATAAAACTCACTCTTGCCCAAAATCCCTCCAGAAAGTGTCCACTGCTCATGAAGAACTGTAGCCCTCCCAATCCATTGACTGTTTTCCTTTGACTAAAGTATGTCAAATTCACTACTAAATTATTTTTAGTTTTGTCATTTGATATAGGTGTTGAGCTTCAAGAAGTCTTCCCTGACCATCAAATCCTGAGTACCCACCAGTCCCCCTGACTACCTAATTTAAAACAGCTCCCTTCCACACTATTTTATTTATAGCACTGAACTCTGAGAAACCTGTGAGATTTTAATTATGTATTTCTTTTCTTTCTATCTTACCTACTAGACAGTAAATTCCAGAAAAGCAGGGTCTTTATTTGTCTCCTTCACTGTGGTATACCCAGTATCCAGGCAGGTAGTAGACACTCAATAAACATTTGTTTAATGAATAAATAAATGCACTTTGCTACTTCTTATTCTCTTGCACTCTTTCCTTTATTTCTTCTATTCTTTCCCCCTTTCCTTGCTAAACTTAAATCTTCATAATGTCCACACTTATGTCTAATATTGGTTTATTAAACTCAATCTTTTGTTGAAGGCTTTGCACCATCTAAGGATTTTTTTTTTAAAACAAACCAGTTTTTTATTAAGAAAAAATAATCCTTATAACAGATGTTTAAAAACATGTTTAAGATATCTTTTTCTGTATAAGTTTCACAAATGTCTAAAAACATTTTATTTATAAAGAAGTTTAAGACAGGATGGGAATGCTTGGTTTCACTCAGCTGTAAGTAGTAGTTGGGCCCCAAATATAACTTTTTGTTAATATAATCTGAAGCATATAGAGTAATATAATTGGCTATTTTTTCTTACTTTTTAAATTTTAGCCATGAAATTAAAAGATACTTGCTCCTTGGGAGGAAAAGTATGACAAACTTAAACAACATATTAAAAAGCAGAGATATTACTTTGCTGACAAAGCTCCGTATAGTTCAAGCTATGGTTTTTCCAGTAGTCATATACGGATATGAGAGTTGAACCATAAAAAAGTCTGAGTGCCAAAGAATTGGTGTTTTCAAACTGTGGTGCTGGAGAAGACTCTTTGAGAATCCCTTGGACTGCAAGAAGGTCAAACCAGTCCATCCTAAAGAAAATCAACCCTGAATATTCACGGGAAGGACTGATGCTAAAGCTGAAGCTCCAATTCTTTGGCCATCTGATGGGAAGAGTCAATTCATTGGAAAAGACCCTGATGCTGGGGAAGACTGAAGGCAAAAGGAGAAGGGAGCAGCAAAGGATGAATGGCTCAATAACACCACCAACTCAGTGGACTTGAATCTGAGCAAACTCCGGGAGATAGTGAAGGACAAGGGAGTCTGGCATGCTGCAGTCCATGGGGTCACAGAGTCAGACATGACTAAGTGACTGAACAAATGTTATTGGAAAAAGTTGATGTGGCCCTAGCATGTATTAGACATTAAGATAGAAAAACAAAGCAATTCCTACCCATGTGGGGTCTATAGTCTGAGGAAGGGATTTCTATGCTAAATTTTTCTTCATAAATAAAATAGCAATTTTTCTTCTTTATCTCTTCCATTTACATTTGTTTATATCCATATCTTCATACAAGTTTCCACAAATCAAGACATAACTGTATTTAGACATTTTTTTTTCAGTGTAGCTTGATCTCCTCTCTTTTTTCTCTTCGAGACAATCACATGATCTCTTAGGAATTTGGTTTCTTTACACACAAAATTGGAGAATTATTAGTCTTCCTGTCAATTCAAGAATACTTAAAATATAATAACACACTAAGAACATATAGAACAGTAACATGACAGTAAGATTTATAATGCTGAGACATTCTTTGTTTTCTGGCACAAGTTTCTCTGGAGTTGCTTTCTAATCCAAACAATCCACTGATCTTATTGCAAACTTTTCCTATTTCCATTTGCTGATAAACTTTGGTCGCAATTGTTCATTTACTCATCTGTTCCATCGTTGCCCAAATCTTGGGCACATACTATGCACAGAAATTCTTAAGGCTTAAGTTAGCACACACAAAACATCATAGGCTTAAATGAGTGTATCTCCTATCCATAAATATGTAATCCAAAAAAGGTTGAGTATTTTCATTTAAACAGATCTTTAAGTAAACACTCACGACTTTAGTCCTTGAATAGGCTAACTTAGGCTGTAATGAAATGCAAATAACTATGTTAATGCAAACACTAAAGCTACAAATTCAGGCATAAAAAAGTCAAGAAATGCAAAACTTAAGGTTCTCCTAGAAACATTAACTCACTCAAATTGTACATATAGAATATTTCCAATTATACAGAAGACAGCAAAATGCGATCCCTTAATGTACTGTATGTACAACCCAGGTAAGTTAATGCCGTTATGAGAACGTTAAATTTTACAACCCCCGACTTTGTTTCAAAAGTTACTGCCTGAATATTGCATCATTCCAATCCTCATAACACCATCTTACTAAAATGGAAAGAAAACAGAAGAGGAACAAGTGTCATTGTATTTTCTATCACTAGAGGATTCTAAATTTAGGCAACACTCAGTTAATAGATGAGAAAAATACTTTTTTGGAACTTTCTGAAGTTTTCAATTGAAAAATTTCCACTTTGCTTGGATTAACTAAATGGCATATTGAGAAATTATTCCAGACTATAGATTTGTAGAAATGTATAAGAAATATGTGTGAAGTTATATTTGCTCTTATTTATGTGTAATATGTAATGAAGAAGGAAATGGCAGCCCACTCCAGTACTCTTGCCTGGAGAATCCCATGGACAGAGGAGCCTGGTGGGCTGCTGCTGCACAGAGTCGGACACGACTGAAGCAACTTAGCATACATGCATGCATTGGAGAAGGAAATGGCAACCCACTCTAGTATTCTTGCCTGGAGAATCCAAGGGACAGGGAAACCTGGTTGGCTGCCGTCAATGGGGTCGCACAGAGTCAGACACGACTGAAGCGACTTAGCAGTAGCAGCAGCATGTGTAATATGTAAACTAGTCAAAGAAAACATTTTTCAGCCAAAAAAAAGAGAACTTTTATAAAATATAGATTTGGGAGGGAAATTTTCAAATAATTTTTTAATAAAATTTAATTACTTTTCCCCCTTATTTAGAACTGCGGCCATTTTAAGTATAATTTCCTTCAGGACTTCCTAATTTTGGAGGAAAGCAGAATGTTTTGTTTAAATATTTTTGAAAGCTGAAAATAATGTACAGCTGGTCTTCTGTATCCACAGCTTCTGCAGCAAGGATTCAGCAACCAAAAATATTCAGAAAAATAATCTAGAAATTCCATAAAACAGAACTTGAATTTGCCACACACTGGCAATTATTTATATAATATTTACATTGTGTTGAAAGTGAAAGTGTTAGTTGCCTCGTTGTGTCCAACTCTTTGCAACCCCATGGACTGTAGCCCACCAGGTTCCTCTATCCATGGAGGTCTCCAGGCAAGAATACTGAAGTGGGTTGCCATTCTCTTCTCCAAAGAATCTTCCAAAACCAGGGACTGAACCTAGGTCTCCCCACATTGCAGGCAGATTTTTTACTGTCTGAGCCACCAGTGAAGCATTAGGTATTGTAAGTAATCTAGAGATGAAAAAATATAGGATGTGTGTAGGTTATATGCCAATAATACACCATTTTTACACCATTTTTAATAAGGAGTTTGAGACTGGAGTCGCTGGGATGAGGGTGCCATTCCCCCACAGATACTAAAAGATGAATCTATTTCACTATGTT
This sequence comes from Bubalus kerabau, assembly GCF_029407905.1. NCBI lineage: Eukaryota > Metazoa > Chordata > Mammalia > Artiodactyla > Bovidae > Bubalus > Bubalus kerabau. The sequence goes on from NC_073637.1 coordinate 62,058,537, forward strand.
CTAATCGAGCTAGCATCTCCTATAAATAATCAGTGATGCAATAAAATATCTTATTAGTTGCATAAGGCTTGATTGAATAACTCGGTCTTAGTTAAATTGAGGTGTTGCAAAAATAAGAGAAATGAAAGAAAGACAATAAATGTGCAAGCCAGAAAAATCTGCAGTAGTGTTGTTTGGAAAGACAATCTTTAGTGAAGACTGACAGGGGTCCTGTATTTCCTAAGGTCTCCAAGTGTCACTTTTGGAACTCAATGCGTGAGACACCACACGACACAGCTCCCACACAGGGAGATGCTCTAGTGGGCGAGTCTTTAAAACTGGAAAGGAAGTGCAAGCATGATGACCAAAGCCCCCCAGACACACTGTAACCAAAGTACACAGTGTCGTAAATTGATTACTCACTTCCAGTTAGTTTTTTGCCGAAAGCCCCTCTTTACTACAGTTTTCTACAGTGTTAGCAACCCATTTACTCTTTTAAAAATTTGTCAATTTTTGAATTCCCCATATTAACCGGTATTTTCTTGTCTTCTGCTAATAATTATTCAATCATGCTTCTTTTGTGAAGACTGGGAGATAAATACCCGCACAGTTGGAAAACTAGAGTGTCATGTCTGATCAGATTGATCTTAGACTTTATGCTACAAATAAATTGTTTGTTCTTAAATAATTACCAGGTAGTTTGTCTGCCGCCTCTCCTGACTGCTGAAAAGCCTCACATTTTCTCTAGCCTGACAGCAGAGTCTCCTGGTCCCACCCCACGCCTGTTTGCTCTTTGCAGGACTTTTGCACAGAATGGTTAAAATCTGGCTGGGTGATGGGAATTCAAGCTCTAAACAATCCACTTAACCTCTCTGCTCTTTGCCCATAAAATCAGTGTCATAGTATGGATTTTCTAAGAGACTGTATTTATCAATGTTTGTTCATGCAAGGGAAATCCCAATTTGTATCATTTATTAATTTCTTACTTGTTCATTTGTTTACTGCCCCCTCCATTTGAAGCCTGGACTGTTTGACTGTTCATGGCAGTCTTTTTCTTTTTTTGCAAAATATTTATCCTAGTATTGAAGGGTTAATGGTATATTGCCTGGAATTGTTCAGGGGCTGCCACAATTTTAAAGACTTAAATTGAAGTTAAAAGTGGAGATTTCACAAAATAGAAGCAAACCAAAAAAAAACAAAGAAAGAAAAGGAGGAGTTAATAAAGAGGCAAAGGGTAAAAATCTTTTCCTCCATTTCTAGTTGGAACTGCTATTTTTCACAGCTAACTGAAATATTGCAACATTTGAAAAACATCAAAATAGCTAGAATTCATAAGTCTGAGAAAAGGGAAAGAAAGCACTTTGCAAAAGTGAAGGAAGTTCAGCATTTGCAATGTAATTCAAATTGTACTTGTAATTCAGGTCCTGGAATTAACCCACTCAACCAAAGCTTGAAAAGATTCAGATTTACTCAGACTAGCAACAATACAATACTCCCTCACAATTGCCCAACCACCCTGCCTTTTGGTGATACATCCAATACACTCTAAATTATAATTCTCAAACTCAGTTTGTTGTTAAAAAATACATCTGTGCATCATATCAGAGTTTGTCTTTTTGCAATTTAAAGGGAGGGGAGGAGACACACCACCCGTTTTAATTAGAGTAGGATAACACCTGAGCTCTTCCTATAATCGCTTTTTGAAAAATGACTTTTACCAGAATTTTTAACGATAGGTGAATTTGGAATAGAATCCCTGTATTTTCAGCCTATTGACTACAATGAAAAGAATAACCTTCAAGGTATTGTGGTGTTTGGGGTACATTTCAGGTCATCTGAGCTGCCATTTTATTTTTCCAAGGTTGATTGCACTAGGGTTACATCTCGTGGGGGGGCGATGAGCAAGGGGAGATGGATTCACGGTACTGCGTGTCAGACTGCCTGTCCATGAAAGTTATTTGAAGGTTTTCCATGCAAGCAATTTAGGAAAAGTCAGCCATTTTTACCTTTATCTAGTTTGGCAACAGTTCAAAGCACACAGAAAAAGTTTGTTGGGTTTTTTTTAAAGGAAAAAAAATTGTTAAGCCTTTCAAAGGATAGTTCTAATTTCCTCATTTTTTTTTTATCATGGACATTTTTTGACAACTACAAACAAAATTTAAAGATATCATATATTTTATAATGAAGAAAAAAACTTTGTAAAATTTTAAAACAAAGCTTTGAGTGGAACTCATTTATTTTCATTTACTAGCATGCAAAAATAGAGAAGATGTTACTGATATAATAGTAGTGAAGACAATCAGGTTGGTACTTACCCACCAGGTACACCAATCAAGTTAGAAATACAGAGGCAGTATTTTGAACTTTATCTTGAAAGGTTTTTTTTTTTTTTTTTAAAAGAAGGCCAGCAAAGCAGCATTTTTGTGATATTCTCAAAGACTGATATTTGATAGTATAAAATACCTTCACCTTCTAAATCAGTTCTTTGGTAGAGAAGAAAAAAAACTCTAATTTTCCTTTTTTAATCCTATGCAAAGCAACATAGTCTCATATTTATTTAGCTTAGTGCTTTCTTTCTCTTTAAAGCATTTATTAACCAGAGAGACCTCAGTGACATGTAAATTTCATTTTCTATGCCCTGTAGATTAAAATACATCTGTTTCAGCCATCATTCAGGAAAGAAATAATTTTAATAGTTCATTTTATTAAAAAAAGATTTATGTCAGCATTCAGTTACGACAAGAGAAGGCAAGTGACTTGCACATAATGCTAACAAGCAGCTTTTTTCCTTCCAGAATTTTATCCAAATTGAACAGAACTATGTCCCTAAAATATATGAAGGGAGGCAAGTAACTTTGCCTCCTGGTATGTTGTTAGTGATGGTGATTCTTCAATAAAGCAGCAGGTAAATCCCTCTTTGTCAGGCTTAATCTGTGACATTCTAGTATTTGCATTATTCCATACTTAAAATAATACAACACTTACTTGAATGGACTTTCCTCTTGTGTTAAGGAAAAATATTTGAGGATGCATCTTTGAGTCTGGCATTTAATGAACTTTGTTTGCTTCTAATTATGTGCAGTATAGTTTAAAAGTAAACAATGTTTACATAAAACATCCAAAATTGGCAAATCTCCAGAGACAGATTAGTGTTTCCCTGGGGCTAACATGGGAGAATTGACTGAAAGAGGGTGGCTGCTAATGGGTGGAGGATTTCTTCATGAAGTGATGGAAAGTTCTAATATTGATCATAGTCATGGTTGTACAACTCTATGACTAAGCTCAAGCCCACTGAATTGTACACACAAATGAGTGAATCATTTGATATGAATTTATATCTCAGTAAAACTTTTATATTACAAAAACAAACCAATGAAATCTAAATCCAACTCCATGGCCTGATTCCCAAAAGAACTGTCTGCTGGGTGGGCATTCAGATGTGTAAACACATAATTAAAATGGCAATCTGATAAACCTGAATCCAGGAAAAAATACAACTCTTTGAAAGTTGTATTGAAAGAGTTCCCTGCCTAGAACCACATCTCAATATCAGGGATGAGAAGGAAGAGCTTTTCAGGCTGAGGGAACAGTATATGGAAGGGTTGGAAGGCAAAGCAGCAGCAGAGAGCATCAGGTTTCAAGAAAGATGTGAACACTTTAGCTGTAAACCTCAAGGAGTCAGTATCTGGAAAGAGGCAAGAGGTTTCAGGGAAGCTCTGGGAAAAGGAATTGCCTGAATGTTCCCATCTTTGTTTAAAGTTATGAAGGGAAGCGAGGAAAAGAATTAACATCTGTAACAGTTGAAGGTTAATGATACAAGCATCAAACTGTTATTAGGTGCTTATTTTCTTTATTATCTTGTTCTAATTGCATATTCTATACAGGAAAATTAGTAGCCTTGGCCTATGTTTATGCTTAGATATTTTAATAAGGAATTCTATTTTTCTTCAAATGCATTAGTAATAGTTACATGGGAAAAGCCTGTCCAATTGCTTCTTTCTTTCTCTTGGGAGATTAACCGTTAACCACACTCATGATGAAGTTGGCCCCTTGAATCATGAGACCACACGTGAGACCCCACAGTCCTCTTCACAGCAGTGTATTTTCATAACATGAAACATAAACAGCCTACTAAGTACCACTCCAACAAAACCCAAGCCTTTTCCATCCTGGCAAATGGAATTGGAGTTTTTTAAATATCAGTTTGAAAGGAGAAGCACAGTCTGAGTGTCTTTCACAATAGCAAAGCTAAAATGACTATAATAACATAACAAAAGAATGTTAATGCACGGATCGGAAAAGGTTTATTCCATGTGGATCACTTCAATATTAGTAATTAACACCTACCTGACTCACCACAGTACCTGGAGAATGAGACCTAGACACAGGATACGGCTTACTCCAAGTCCTTTGTTAGGGTCAGAGTCTTTCCACTTTTGGTCCCTATTCATGTTCTGTTTCTCAACACTGGGATCAATGAAAAGACATACATGGAAATGGAATCCCACCTGTTGTCAAAAGCATCTCATGAGCCCTGTGATAAGCTCTTCACATGCACCGTCCTTCTATATGAAGTTCCACTTTTTGAAAGCAATGAGCCACCCACACAACATCCTTACCATTAAGCATTCATGTCAGGCATCTTCTCAATCATCTTTCAGCAACCCAACTAGGGAAGCATAATTATTATCAATCCAAATACATAGCTGAGGAAAATGAGACTGAACTAGACTAAGCAGCTTGCTTGGAATCAGAAACATGGAGATGGCAGACCCTGGACCGCCTGTACCCAGGTGTGTCTGAAGCCCACATCTGAATTCTCAACCATCTCATGTTCTGCTTATTACTCAGAAAACCCAGGCTTCATGTCAACACAAGCAGAGGGCAACTGGGAGACGAAGAAACCCCCAAGGAACTGAGAAACAGAGAAGCTAGAAATAGCCAGACACTTCAAGATGGGGTTATTTACCAAGGAAGCTAGACAATGCAATGATATGCTGGGCGTGTTTCCTCTTTGGTGCTGTCATTCACACCCACCTCCGAGCTTTCAGGGCCAGAAAAACAGGGGCTTCCTTGCCTGCTATGGTTGAAGATCAGCAATGCTTCTCCACTACTATACCTCCTTCCTCTCTGATCACATTCTTTCCCTCCTTTCATTTTTTTCATTTGATGTCATCATTCCACAAATATTTATTAAGACCTACTATCTGCAAGGAAATCCAACCAGTCCATTCTGAAGGAGATCAGCCCTGGGATTTCTTTGGAAGGAACGATGCTCAAGCTGAAACTCCAGTACTTTGGCCACCTCATGTGAAGAGCTGATTCATTGGAAAAGACTCTGATGCTGGGAGGGATTGGGGGCAGGAGGAGAAGGGGACAACAGAGGATGAGATGGCTGGATGACATCACTGACTCGATGGACATGAGTCTGGGTGAACTCCGGGAGTTTGTGATGGACAGGGAGGCCTGGCGTGCTGCGATTCATGGGGTCGCAAAGAGTCGGACACGACTGAGCGACTGATCTGATCTGATCTGATGTCCCAGATTCTCCTCTAGGCATAACAGTGAATAAAACAAACTGTGGTTTGCTGTCACACGTCCTACATTGTCGTGGCATTAGATCACACATGGACAAGAGTGTGTATCTCATCATTTCATCTGCCTCTGGGTCACAAGTACATCTGAAGATGTCATGAGGGAATTTCCTGGCAACCCAGTGGTTAAGACTCAGTGCTTTTACTCCTGGGGCCTGGGTTCAACCCCTGGTCAAGGAACTAAGATCCCACAATCATGTGGTGTGGCCAAAAAAGGGGGAAAAAAAGTCATGACTTCTTTTAAGATCAGATATCCAGATTTCTTAAGTTTTAATAAAGAATATACAGGAAGATCGCTGGAGAAGAGCATGGCAACACACTCCAGTATTCTTGCCTGGAGAATCCAATGGACAGAGGAGCCTGGTGGGCTACAGTCCATAGAGTCGCAGAGTAGGACACAAATGAAGCGACTTAGCACGCACGCATGCATATACTACTTTAAAAATCTAGAGTCAAATTACAAAATATGTGCTCAGGAATCTTTCTTGATCACCGTATAACAGGGCTGGGAGCCTAGAACTACTTTTAGATACTCCATGGATCTATTTGTTTTTAAAAGCCAACAGAAGGCCACTTCTCATGGATTATTAACCCTGGCTATTACTATTCATGCACACAGACCTATATAGTCACCATCGCTGAGAGGATCAGTCAAACTATTAGGCTTCATCAGGTTTTGTTTTTCATTTTAAATCAGCTTATTGATCTCAAATGGAATGACAATGATCTACATTTTCCCCATTATTAGAGCATTTAAATATACCAGTCTTCTAACAATTGAGAGGTACGAAACAGACATAACTTTCAAGAAATTCACTTCTTAAAGTTAAGAGACAGTCATTTCAAGCTTAAAACAGATGGTGTCAATATTGCGCTAAGTGATATATGACCAACTCTGGCAAAATTTTGATAAGTAAAGTGTAGACACATAAAAAGTTTGCCTAAACTGTTTCCCATGCAAAACTGAGGAGAAAAGTCTATTTATTATGGAGCGGACATGATTTATATTCTTTCTTATGTGATAGTCATAAAAAGAACATTGTTTTCGAAATGTTAGACAGAGGAATCTGATGATCTTCTATCCAACTGTACCTACTGTCAGGAAGGATTAAAGAAAATTCGAATCCACTTCCTGAAAAATAGATTTGCTAAAATTTGGAGTATAAGGTTCAGAAATATTTTCATGCTTACCATCTCTTGCCCTCTTCCACCTCATTTTCACTTCAAGGTAAATTTTGGTGGAAAACTGCAACAAGAAAAAATGCTACAAAGTAATTTTTCTGACATAGCAAGGTTGACATTTCAAAAAAAAAAGAGGATATTTTTGAATGAACAGGGACCTACATAAGAAGCTGACCTTAATATAAAAGAGGGAATTCAATGAAATGAGGTTATTAACTTATTAATAGTTTAGTAAAAGATTAAAGAATTGCTTTTTAAATTTTACAAATCAATTACTTCAGTTAAATTTTAAACCAGGTCTTATAGTCAAAAATCAAAGATTTTTTTTTTTTTTTAAAGGAGATCAAAATCCAGCAGCTCATGTTGGGAACCAATTAAGTTTCATTTCGAAGGCACAAGAGATATTCTTGCTTTTTTTTTAATTTAAAGGTGATTCATTAAATGTTACGTTAGGCAGCTTCTCCTATTTTCAATGTTCCATTTGCTAAAAGCCGTTATGAGGAGACATTTATGATAAGAAGACATGTACCGCAATTGAAGGGTCATTTCATTGAACAGATCAGAGAAAAGTCAAAACATCTAGACCACAGTTTTGTGCTTTTGTTTCTATAAAATGTTAATCTCTCTGAATTAAATTGCTGGGGGATTTTAAGTTAGATGATGACACGATTAATTCTGATCAAATAGGCTGAAATATCCACAACTGCCCTCATCCGTGGGCATTTTATTTGGGGAGCAAAATAAAGTGGAATCTTACTCCATTCAACTTTCAGCTGCTGTTAGCCAATACTTTAAGCAATAGTAACAATATATTGTGCGGACCGCACTGAAAGTTGAATGAAAGTTGAATGGAGTAAGAGTCCACTTTATTTTGCTCCCCAAATAAAATGCCCATGGATGAGGGCAGTTGTGGATATTTCAGCCTACAATTGCACTCATCTCACATGCTAGTAAAGTAATGCTCAAAATTCTCCAGGTCAGGCTTCAGCAATACGTGAACTGTGAACTTCCTGATGTTCAAGCTGGTTTTAGAAAAGGCAGAGGAACCAGAGATCAAATTGCCAACATCCGCTGGATCATGGAAAAAGCAAGAGAGTTCCAGAAAAACATCTATTTCTGCCTTCTTGACTATGCCAAATCCTTTGACTGTGTGGACCACAATAAACTGTGGAAAATTCTGAAAGAGATGGGAATACCAGACCACCTGACCTGCCTCTTGAGAAACCTCTATGCAGGTCAGGAAGCAACAGTTAGAACTGGACATGGAACAACAGACTGGTTCCAAATAGGAAAAGGAGTACGTCAAGGCTGTATATTATCACCCTGCTTATTTAACTTATATGCAAAGTACATCATGAGAAATGCTAGACTGGAAGAAACACAAGCTGGAATCAAGATTTCCAGGAGAAATATCAATAACCTCAGATATGCAGATGACACCACCATTATGGCAGAAAGTGAAGAGGAACTAAAAAGCCTCTTGATGAAAGTGAAAGTGGAGAGTGAAAAAGTTGGCTTAAAGCTCAACATTCAGAAAACGAAGATCATGGCATCCAGTCCTGTCACTTCATGGGAAATAGATGGGGAAACAGTGGAAACAGTGTCAGACTTTATTTTTTGGGCTCCAAAATCACTGCAGATGGTGACTGCAGCCATGAAATTAAAAGATGCTTCCTCCTTGGAAAGAAAGTTATGACCAACCTAGATAGCATATTCAAAAGCAGGGACATTACTTTGCCAACAAAGGTTTGTCTAGTCAAGGCTATGGTTTTTCCAGTGGTCATGTATGGATGTGAGAGTTGGACTGTGAAGAAGGCTGAGTGCCGAAGAATTGATGTGTTTGAACTGTGGTGTTGGAGAAGACTCTTGAGAGTCCCTTGGCCTGCAAGGAGATCCAACCAGTCCATTCTGAAGGAGATCAGCCCTGGGATTTCTTTGGAGGGAATGATGCTGAAGCTGAAACTCCAGTACTTTGGCCACCTCATGCAAAGAGTTGACTCATTGGAAAAGACTCTGATGCTGGGAGGGATTGGGGGCAGGAGGAGAAGGGGATAACAGAGGATGAGATGGCTGGATGACATCACCGACTCAATGGACATGGGTCTGGGTGAAGTCCTGGAGTTGGTGATGGACAGGGAGGCCTAGCATGCTGCGATTCATGGGGTCGCAAAGAGTGGGACACGACTGAGCGAATGAACTGAACTGAACTGAACAATATATTGAACTACTTTTCTGCATCAGGCCCTGTGATACACACCTAGAATTTCCTCATTTAATCTCAAGTGTATGCATGTTCAGTGGCTCAGGCATGTCCGACTCTGTGCAACCCCTGGATTGTAGCCCACCAGGGTCCTCTGCCCATGGAATTTTTCAGGAGAGTACAACATTTGTATTCTCATTTTTTAAGGAAAATACCCCTTAGGTGTAGCAGATCACCCCAAGGTCACATCACCAATTCTCGGCAGGGCCCAGATACAAACCATGTTCCTGACTCCAGAGGCTGCACTGTTAACCACTGACATGGACTACCTTCCCGTGTGAGCCAATGAAAATCATTAATTGTCTTTATTATTGCCTCTTTGTCAAAATAGATCAAATAGGAGCCATCTGTTTATTAAAAAAAAAAAAAAACAACTCACCACAGACTTTTTTTTATAATTTAGGAAGGAGAGGTAAACTTTATGACTGCTCCCACCAAAGCAAGTGAGGAAAGCCAAGTCTGAAATATGGAATTGCATCTTAAAATGTCATTTAAAAAAAAAAAAAGATGAAAAAGAACAAAGGCTATTAATTTTTTAAGTGGGGCTAATTTTTAAGCACCACAATGATAGCGCTTAATTTCTCTTTTTCCTAGCTTTGGGCTAGCACAATGTACTGTGGTAATATTTGGAGTTTGTGCTTCAGAAATTTCCATGGACACATTAGCTTAGATGGTTTCATTACCCACCCTCATTATTAAGTAGCATTCAATTACTGAGTGTTGTAACGCCAAAGAGCATAAAAGAGAGACAAAATCTCGGTAAGATCTAAGGGTAAAATGGCATTTTTATATTGCTATAAAGATTACTTAACTCAAGTGCCGTACTAATGATCATTTCTGTGACTAAAAACATCCCCTTATGATTAATTATGTAAACTCTCATCATTTCAAGCCCAATAAAGACTTTAAAACATTTTTCATGCATCTTGTATCCTGGCGTATTTTTTTTTTCCCATTTACCCACATAAGAATCAAGTCTAAGAATTAAAGTAACTACTTTCCATCACATTAAAAGAGTGTAACACCTGGGAGTGTGCAGGTATACATGTATAATTCAGGTAAATATATGCAGGGAGTGTTTTAACATGGGGGGATCTTTTGTATTCTTCATAAATGTTGATTTTTGGTCTTGATTCCTATGAAAGACATAGCTTTCTCATATTAGAAAGAATTTCTTAGCAGTTAAGTTCTTCAAACTGAATATATGTGAAAATTAGAATACATAGTTAAAATCACTTTCAAATGTTGACTATAATTTTGTTTGTATCATCAATAAAATTGATGGTGGGGAGGCTTCTGATCAACATTACGAGATTGTTTACAATAGAATACAAAGCAGCTATTAAATGTGAAGTTATATATAAATGTTTACTAATATAAAAAGTGTAATATAGCATTTTGTGAAAATAGAAGCCATAAAACAGTATGACTACTATTTTTGTAAAAATGTCATGTTTTAATATGTATCTTTGATTGAAAGATAAACAGAAAAGCATTAACAGATTTTGTCTAAGGTGACAAGATTACAAATAATTAAATTTTTTTTTCTCTTGAACTACCCATATTTACTGCCCTTCCCTGGTAGCTCAGTCAGTTAAGAATTGGCCTGCAGTGCAGGAGACCTGGGTTCGATCCCTGGGTAGAGAAGATCCCCTGGAGAAGGAAATGGCAACCCATTCCAGTATCCTTGCCTGGAAAATCCCATGAACAGAGGAGCCTCGTGGGCTGCAGTAAATGTGGTCGCAAAGAGTTGGGCACAACTGAGGGACAAACACACCCGCATTTACGAGAATCCTTCTCTCTAATGAAGATGAGTTTGCTTTTGTTTAAGAAAAAGAATTATAAGGAAAAGCACACCAGGAAACCAAATAATCTCCTTTGATGAAATGATCATTCGGAGTCTGCAGTTGGAGACATTTCTTGGCTAAGACTCCATACTTATAAAAATTGGTTCAGAGTTACATCCACAGGACAAAATCCCTTCTTAGTCATACCAGGCCTGGGAGTCTATTTCTCAGGCCAGATAGAGAGACAGCAGACAAGTGTCTACCCTGTGCTCGCTGCCTGGGGTCTGTGGGCTTCTGCCTATCTGGCTGCCCTGTGGGTTGAAACTGTGGGGACAGGTAAGGGCAGGAAGAAGTGAAGTCCATACCACTCTTTATTATGCAACTCTGAAGGTGAAAAGCAGAACAGGAAATGGGAAAGCAGAGACCAGCCTCTGCCTGAAACTTCAAATCATGCAGGTTCAGAAGGTCTGAGGTGGGGTCTTGGGGACTGCAGGGCCTCCAGGCTGGCTCACTAGAGTGTCACTTCCACCGGCATGAAGGCTCGCAGTTTACAATTTTCTTTTCTTCTATCCCTTCCTTCCTTCCCCTTCAACTGGCCCCCTTTGGAAGCACAAGAGTCCGTATCTACTTGGAACAGGATTTCAGTTCTCAGAAATGTAGTTCTGGGTACCTTCTGAACAGAGACTGGCTATAATCCCAAATTGCATGTTTTATTATGTGGGCTTTATTTGTGTTTCTTATGAAATGAGCTGAAACACTCAAACTCATTTCAGATAGCAGCCAAAGCTAAATGACCACATTGTCCCTGGGCAGAAGGTCAACACATCACAGGAAAAACTGTCCAGTGCCCAAGTTTTCTCAAAAACTTATTCACGAACACGAGCTGCTTCAGTCATTGTCTTCGGCATTGCCTGAATGGCAATGACTGCCTTGACAAGTAAAAGAAAACAAAAGCTTTTACCACAAACTTCTAGATTTCTCTATAAGGTCAAATTGTGAGTAAACGTAAAAATCACTTTGGAATTTCATTCATAACTAAAAAAAGACAAGAAGCTTTAGCTTTCACTGCTATAGTTTTGTCAATCAAAGAGATCAAAATCGCTTGTTCTATGGAGATAAAACAGTTGGGTTCACTTGTTGGCTGCAGTGGAGCCATTTCTGATGAGGGTTTCCTCTTTTGATCAGCTCTAAGGTATAATGACAGTCTCCACAACCAGCCACACCCAGTGGGGCAATGTGAATAAACACTGTAGATTCTGCCAGAAATAAACCCCAGATTAATAGCATACAGCCTCACATCAGGGGTGCTTCCACCTCCCTGGGACCCCCAGATGAGAAATTAATTAAGCTAATACATTTAAAACTAAATCCATTTTACTCCAAATTACCATCCCCAAAAAGTTCAGCAAAAATAACGTGAAATGCCAAAATTGTAAACTGCATTCTATGTGTATTTAGACCCTTGGTAAAGCAGAGTCAAATAAAGAAAACCTGAGATAAAGAAAGCCAACAAGCCATGATCGACTCAAGATCTCCATCTAGTGACATTATGCTGAATAGCAGGTTGTTTTCCACATTTTGGGGTAGCCTGGTGGCTGTTGCTGTTCAGTCGCTCAGTCATGTCTGACTCTTTGAGACTTCACGGACTGCAGCACACCAGGCTTCCCTGTCCTTCACCATCTCCTGGAACTTGCTCAAATTCATGTCTGTTGAGTCGGTGATGCCATCCAACCACCTCATCTTCTGTCAGGCCCTTCTCCTGCCTTCAAACTTTCCCAGCATCAAGGTCTTCATATCAGTATTGGAGTATTGGAGCTTCAGCTTCAGCATCAGTCCTTCTAATGAATATTCAGGACTGATTTCCTTTAGGATGGACTGGTTGGATCTCCTTGCAGAAGGGACCCTCAAGAGTCTTCTCCAACACCACAGTTTAAAGCATCAGTTCTTCGGCACTCAGCCTTCTTTATGGTCCAACCCTCACTTTCATACATGACCGCTGGAAAAACCATAGCTTTGACTAGACGGACCTTCGTTGGCAAAGTAATGTCTCTGCTTTTTAATATGCTGTCTAGGTTTTTCATCGGAGAAGGCAATGGCACCCCACTCCAGTACTTTTGCCTGGAAAATCCCATGGATGGAGGAGCCTGGTGGGCTGCGGTCCATGGGGTCGCTGAGAGTCGGACTCGACTGAGCGACTTCACTTTCACTTTTCACTTTCATGCATTGGAGAAGGAAATGGCAACCCACTCCATTGTTCTTGCCTGGAGACTCCCAGGGACAGGGGAGCCTGGTGGGCTTCCGTCTATGGGGTCGCACAGAGTCGGACACGACTGAAGTGACTAAGCAGCAGCAGCAGGTTTTTCATAACTTTTCTTCCAAGGAGCAAGCGTCTTTTCATTTCATGGCTGCAATCACCATTCGCAGTGATTTTGAAGCCCAAGAAAATAAAGTCTGTAGCCCGGTTATGGCACCCCACTCCAGTACTCTTGCCTGGAAAATCCCATGGACGGAGGAGCCTGGTGGGCTGCGGTCCATGGGGTCGCTAAGAGTCGGACACGACTGAGCGACTTCACTTTCTCTCTTCACTTTCATGCATTGGAGAAGGAAATGGCAACCCACTCCAGTGTTCTTGCCTGGAGAATCCCAGGGACAGGGGAGCCTGGTGGGCTGCCATCTATGGGGTCGCACAGAGTCGGACACAACTGAAGTGACTTAGCATAGCATAGCATAGCCCAGTTAAGTCAAATAAATTAGGCATTTACTTGATTCCCTGTTGGGAAGTGAACTGCCTCCTCTTATTATGCCTTTGTAAAAAGTATCCTCTCCTGGGGGACCAATTTACTCCTTTTACGAAATTATTGTGATTCACTGCTGGGTCTGGTTCATCTGTTTTCAACAAGGCCTATTTCACTGGATTCACCATTTATTTTCTAACCCTTGTGGAACTTGAGCTAAGAGACTGGAGACTCTTGATGTGAGTCTAAGTCACGTGAGTAAATTGTACAGTTGCGTGTGACAGTGCGTCTAGCAGTCACACAGTACGTACTTCACGTCAGGAATTGTGCTGATGGCACTAACTATAGCGAGTAAGCGTAGAGGTATAGACCAGACAGTAAAATAAGTCATTACAGTGAAGTGAACCGCAGGACCTCTCCCACCAGAGCCAAAATGTGCATGCTACTGGAATCCATTATATGAGGTTTAAAAACAGACAAAACCCACCAACGATGATAGAAGTCAAAATAGCCACCCTCTGCAGGTGAGAGTGAAGGGAAAATTTATTAGAAAGGGGCACGAGAAGATGTTCTGAGGTGCCAGAATGTTCTATATCGCAATCTGGGTGGTGATTACGTAGGCGTGAACACACATACAACACTGAACTGTATATTTGTGATCAACAGGCTTAATTCATGTTATACATTTCTGGTATGCATGGTTTATCACAGTAATAAGTTTGTTGTTTTTCTTTTTAATGAGGAACCATCATGGTTGTTTTACCCCTAATCCTGAGAGATAATAGTCAAAGGATAACACTTTTGTAGCCTAGTAAGAGCCGAGTCCCATGCAGATTTCTTATGGATACTCAGGAAATCAGGTAAGAAGTTGAATATCTATCAAACCTGTGTGTGCTCAGTCATGTCCCGACTCTTAGCAGCCCCATGGACTGTAGCCCACCAGGCTCCTCTGTCCATGGGATTTTTCAGGCAAGAATACTGGACTGGGGTTGCCTTTCCTTCTGTAAGGGATCTTCCTGACCCAGGAAACAAACCCGTGTCTCTTACGTCTCTTGTATTGACAGGTGTATTTTTACCACTAGTGCCGCCTGGGAAACCCATCTATCAAGCCTAGACATCATTAAGTAAAGAACTTGGAGACTTGCCTCTTCTGTAATTTAACGAAAATTTTAGGGCTACCCCTTAGGCCAGATTATAAGCACAAAAGAACAAGATTGTAAGCACACAGATTTGGGGCACAAAATAGATTGTCATCACACATGAAGACAAGCAATTTCTGTGAGGAGCTATGAGGACATCTTCTGATACTCACTAGTTGGATGAAAGGGCAGAAACAAAGGCAAGTGGAAAATTGAACAGGTGGGTTAGTTTGTAACACAACCACCACAAACAAAGCCTGCTGAGCTGCTTCAGGGTGTGTGCTTCTATCATTTATAAGATATGGAATGTTAGAGCAGGAAGGAAACTCTGCCATCTGATACCTGTGTTTCAAGAGGAAGTCCAGAGAGCTTACATTCAAGCAAAGCCACAGGATTGGTTCATGACAGTGAGCCCTGCTCCACCCCCATCTCTCTGACCACTAGTCTTGGACGTTCCCAGGGCCCCAACACTCCCTAAAGCTCTGTAGGGATAACACAGTGCAAGGCCTTCAAAATCTCTGCAACTACTTTCAGAGACAGTACCTGCTAAATTCCTCCATCATTTTTCTTTCAAGTTTTTTCCCTCTTGCCTTCTTTCATTCCTTCATTCTTTTGATCCTTCCTTTCTGCCTTCCTTTCTTCTTTCTTTTACCAATTCTTTATTTCCACTTATATTTTCATTATTTTCTCTTTTTTCCCTCTCTTTTAATGGTATCCAATCAGCCCTCCACATTCATGAGTTCCTCATCCTCAGATTCAATCAACCACAGATCAAAAACATTTGGAAAAAAAATTACAGAAAGTTCCAGAAAACAAAACTTGACTTTGCTGTATTCTGGCAACTATCTACATAGCATTTACATTGTATTTACAATGATTTACATATAATTTGCATTATATTAGGTATTATAAATAATCTTAAAATGACAAAGTATACAAGAGGATGTGCATATTGTTGTTCAGTTGCTAAGTCATGTCTGATTCTTGGCGACCCAATGGACTGCAGCATGCCAGGCTTCCCTGTCCTTCACCATCTCCCAGAGCTTGCTCAAACTCCTGTCCATTGAGTCAATGATGCCATCCAACCATCTTACCCTCTGTCACCCCCCCCTTCTCCTCCTGCCTTCAATCTTTCCCAGCATCAGGGTCTTTTCCAATGAGCAACCGAAGTATTGGAGTTTCAGCTTCAGCATCAGTCCTTTCAATGAATAGTCAAGGTTGATTTCCTTTAGGATTGACTGGTTTGATCGCTATGCTGTCCAAGGGACTCTCAAGAGTCTTCTCCAGCACCACAGTTCAAAAGCATCAATTCTTTGATGTGCAGCCTTCTTTATGGTCCAACTCTCACATCTGTACACGACTACTGGAAAAACCATAGCTTTGACTATACAGACCTTTGTCGGCAAAGTGATGTCTCTGGTTTTTAATATGCAAACACTGCATGATTTTATATAAGGTAGTTGAGCATCCTCAGATTTGGGGATCTGTGGGTTCCTGAAATGAATCCCCCAGGGATACTGAGGGATGACTGTACTTGCGTGTGTGTGGGTTGTGTGCTTAGTCACTTCAGTCCTATCCAACTCTTTGCAAAGCTCTGGACTGAAGCCCTCCAGGCCCCTCTGTCCATGGAATTCTCCAGGCAAGAACACTGGAGTGGATTGTCCCCCTCCAGGGGATCTTCCTGACTCAGGGATCAAACCCGAATCTTTTGTGTCTCCTGCATTAGGAGGCTGGTTCTTTACCACTAGCACCATCTGGAATGCCCATGACTGTACTTCCTTGCAACCAAAGTTTTCATCCCAGTTTGCTTATCAGAAGTCAGGGAGATACTTCCCTGGTCTTCTAGTGGTTAAGAATCTGCCTTGCAATGCAGGAGATGTGGGTTTGATCCCTGGTCAGGTAACTATGATCCTACATGCTGAGAATTGGCTAAGCCATCGTGCCACAACTACTGAGGCTTAGCACCACAACTGGAGAGTTTGTGCACTGCTACACAAGATCCCAAGTGCCACAGATAAGACCCAACACAGCCAAATAAATAAATATTTTAAAAAGAAAAAAAAAAAACAGAGAGCAAGTATGAAATTCAGACCACTGGTTTCCAGACTTTACCCGTGAATCAGGCTCAGGGTGATACAGCCCTAACTCTCTCTCCTGCCCAAGAATAAGATCATGGCATCCGGTCCCACACTTCATGGCAAATAGTGGAAACAGTGTCAGACTTTATTTTCTTGGGCTCCAAAATCACTGCAGATGTTGACTGCAGCCATTAAATAAAAAGATGTTTACTCCTTGGAAGAAAAGTTATGAACAACAGAGACATTACTTTGCCAACAAAGGTTCATCTAGTCAAGGCTATGGTTTTTCCAGTAGTCATGTATGGATGTGAGAGTTGGACTATAAAGAAAGCTGAGTGGCGAAGAATTGGTGCTTTTGAACCATGGTGTTGGAGTAGACTCTTGAGAGTCCTTGGACTGCAAGGAGATCCAGCCAGTCTATCCTAAAGGGAATCAGTCCTGAATGTTCATTGGAAGGACTGATGTTGAAGCTGAAACTCCAATACTTTGGCCACCTGATGCGAAGAACTGACTCATTGTAAAAGACCCTGATGCTGGGAAAGATTGAGGGCAGGAGGAGAAGGGGACAACAGAGGATGAGATGGTTGGATGGCATCACCAACCCAATGGACATGAGTTTGAGTAAACTCCAGGAGTTGGTGATGGACAGGGAGGCCTGGTGTGCTGCAGTCCATGGGGTCACAAAGAGCCGGACACAACTGAGTGACTGAACTGAACTGAACCAGCAGATGTTCAGCATTCCATAGGATCAGCTTCTCAGGCCAATGCAAAAGCAGCTCCTGTGTCTACTGCTAGGAAGGAGACAAGAGAAGTCTCCCAGGACAGAGTGTTTCCTGGGCTTTACAAGAGGGCTCTGCAGTTCTGACCATCACATGGTGATTGGCTCCAGGTCTTCAAGCTCCACTTGAGAAACGCCATCTGACTCCAAGAGAGTCTTCTTCCTCCACCACCTGTCTACACCCAAATCCATCCACAAAGGATTATTTATGCCTTCTGGGTTCTCAGAAGTGTCTAAGTATAGAGGTCAATCAGGTAAGTTCTTAGCAACACTTGGTTTCTATCCTCAAATAACTTAGAATTTAGCTGAATTCACAAAGACGCTGGGGAAACAGCATAAGACAGACTCATCACCAATGATAGCTTTAACAGAAAAACTTTATTGAACACCTGCCTTTGAAAGTTAACCCCTTGGGGGTTAACTGCCCCAGGAATTCAGACAAGAGAAAAAAATACTCTGGGAATAAGGCAGAGTTCATCACGGCAGGGAGGGAAGGACCTGATCCAATGCCCTATGGTACTTAGATAAATATAAATATATAATTCATTTTCATTCTAAAAAGTCTTTCAGATAATTCTTTAAATTGAAAAGGAGAAAGTAAGATAACTTTAGTTTTAATATTACCAGTGCCCCCAAAACATCCACCTTTAGTATTTTGGTGTAATGACCTCCTGACTTTTCTCTATGCATATTTTAAACTTTATTCAGATCAGGAGTAATTGACAAATATAATTGTATATATTTGAAGTCTACAACAAGATTATAGGTATATACCAGTTCAAGATAATTAATACAGCCATCACCTGACATAGTTTATATAGGTAATTCTTAATGTGTGTATCTGTGCATGTGTGAATGGTAAGAATGCTTAAGATCTACCAACAAATTTCAATGTAAAAGACTGTATTACTAACTATAGTCATTGCGCTATATGTTACATTCTTGGCTTCTTATCTGTCTGCATATTTTATAAAGAGGAAAAAAATAATTGTGCTATGACTGTAGCAATTTGGAAGGTTAAAAAATGCACTTTCTAATCTTTTCTAACAAAAAATATACAAGGCTTGTAATTAGTTGTGGTCATTCACATTTCTTTCTTGTGAGATTTTTTTCTCTGTGTATTTCTAGTTTATTCACCAAATATGCTAATTCAAGTCTGCTTTTATGACTTAACAAATATCTTAAAGAGGGTACTATGCTAATATTGATGTAAATCTATATCATCATTGCAAGGTCTCCATCATATCTCTGGGTTCATTTGCATATAGATTGATGATTGGTATATGGATGCTCCATAATTTATTCACTTCACTTTTTATGAATATGTTTGTGCTTTCCCATGTTTCATCTATAAACCCATCTGAGATCAACTTCCTCACACAAATATAGTCATACTCATCCTTCCCTTTGGAGAAATTCCTAGAAAAATTGCTGACTCAAAAGGGAATAGTTTTCCTTTTGATCCATGGTACTACACTGCCCTCCAGTAGGAACTGAACACTTGCTTATGTTCCCACCAGCTTTCCTCACCAGCACTAGGTATTATCTTTCTTTTCTTATCTTTGCTGATCTGATCATCATAAAATGGTAAATGTGGGAGGAGCTAAGATAGCAGAGGAGTAGGACAGGGAGAATACTTTCTCCCCCATAAATTCATCAAAAGAACATTTAAACACCGAGTAAATTCCACAAAACAACTTCTGAATGCCAGCAGAGGACATCAGGCACCCAGAAAAGCAACCCAAGTCTTCGAAAGGAGGTAGGAAAAAATATAAAAGACAAAAAAAGAGACAAAAGAGGGAGGGACAAAGTTCTGTCCCGGGAAGGGAGTCTTAAAAAGAGAGAAGTTTCCAAACACCAGGGACCCTTCTCACTGCCGAATCTGTGCCGAGCCTTGGAAGCACAGAGGGCAACATAACAGGGAGGAAAAATAAACAAACAATTAAAACCCGCACATTGCGAGCCCTACGGTAACTCCCCCAGTGGAGAAGCAGCACAGACGCCTGCATCTGCCATTAGCAAGCGGGGGCTGGGCAGGGAGGTGCGGCGCGGGCTGCATCGCAAGGATCTGGCCTGAATACCCTGAGTGCTATCTGAGCGAAATAATTTGGGCTAGCACACTGGACTGTGGGATATCTACCACGCGAAAAGGCAGCCCTAACCTAAGACACCGCCAGGCTTGCGCACGTAACAAAGGACTGAACAGAGATAGCCAGTGCCAGACCATCCCCCTCCGGTGACAGGCAGCCAGAGCAGGAAGGGGACAATTGCAGCCCCAGAGAGACATTATCTATAAAACTGTAAGCAGGCTTCTTTGCTAACTAAAACTTCTTGGGGGTCTGGACGGTCAACATCTGCCTGAGAAGGTGCGCCGGTTGCACACCTAGATAACCGAGCGGCGGGGAGGTGATAAGTCGTAGCAATCGCACTCGCCAAACACCTCATCACCTGAGCTGCTCGGATCTGGGAAGGGCACAAAACGCAGGCCCAAACGAGAGTCTGTGCCTCTGAGGACTACCCGAGTGCCTGAACCTGAGCGGCTTGGACCTGGGAAGTGCAGGCAGCCCAGGGCCAGCCACGGATGGTTCCTGGCAGAGCAACCTAGAGCCTGAGCAGCGTGGGCAGGGAGGCTACACGCACCGTGAACAGGGGGCAGACCCAGTGTAGCTGAGGCACTGCGAGCACACGCCAGTGTTATTTGTTTGCAGCATCCCTCCCTACCTCCCCACGGCGCGACTGAACAAGTGAGCCTTAAAAAAAAAAAGTGTCCTCCACCGTCCCCTTTGTGTCAGGGCGGAAACCAGACACTGAAGAGACCAGCAAATAGAAAAAGCTATAACAGAGGGAATTGCCTTGGAAGCTACAGGCAATAGATTAAAACCCTGTGGTTAGTACCAACTACATAGGAAGGGGCCTATAGATCTTGAGAAATATAAGTTGGACCAAGGAACTAGCCAAAAATGAACTGAACCCACAATACTCACAACAAAACCGGAGAAAGTCCTAGATATATTTTTACTATTTTTACGATCATTCTTTCTTTCTTTTTTTTAAAAAAATTTTAAGTCCTCTATTATTCCTTTAATTTTCACTTTTATAACCGATTACTTTGCAAAAAAAAAAAAGACCCTATTTTTTTAAAGCAAATTTCATATATATATTTTTTATATTTTTTTTTACCTTGGTTTTTTTTTCCGTCTTTTCTTTAACATTGTATTTTTGAAATTCCAGACTCTACCCTAGATTTTTAATTTTAGCTTTTTGGAATTTGTTATCAATTTTGTACCTATAGTTTTTTTTATAATTTCTGTGACCCTTTTTTATTTTTTATTTTTATTTTTCTCTGTTTCTTTCTCTTCTTCTTTTAAATAACATTGTATATCTGAAATTCCAAACTCTACTCTAGATTTTTAATTTATGCTTTTTGGTATTTGTTATCAATTTTGTACCTGTATTTTCTTTATAATTTATGTGACTTTGTTTGTTCTTGTTTGTTTGTTTTTCTCTCTCTTTCTTTTTCTTCTTCTTTTTTTAACATTGTATTTTTGAAATTCCAAACTCTACTCTAGATTTTTAACTTTTGCTTTTTGGTATTAGTTATCAATTTTGTACCTATATTTTCTTTATAATTTTCGTGACCTTGTTTGTTTTTGTTTGTTCATTTTTTCTCTCTTTCTTTTCCTTCTTCTTTTCTTTAACATTGTATTTTTGAAATTCCAAACTCTACTCTAGATTTTTTGCTTTTAGGTATTTGTTACCAATTCTGTACCTTTAAGAACCCAATCTTCAGTACCCATTTTTCACTAGGGAGCGAGATTACTGGCTTGACTGCTCTCTCTCCCTTTGGACTCTCCTTTTTCTCCACCAGGTCGCCTGTGTCTCCTCCTTAACCCCTCTCTACTCTATCCAACTCTGTGAATTTCTGTGTGCTCCAGACGGTGGAGAACACTTAGGGAACTGATTACTGGCTGGATCTGTCTCCCTCCTTTTCATTCCCCCCTTTTATCCTCCTGGCCGCCTCTGTCACCTTCCTCCTTCTTCTCTTCTCTGTATAACTCCGTGAACAACTCTGAGCAGTCCAGCTGTGGCGTGCACATAAGGAAGAGATTACTGGCTAGCTCACTCTCTCCTCTGTTGATTCCACCTCATCTCATTCAGGTCACCTCTAACTCCCTCCTCCCTCTTCTCTTCTCCATGTAACACTGTGAACCTCTCTGGGTGACCCTCACGGTAGAGAAACTTTGCATCTTTAACGTAGATGTTTTATCAATGGTGCTGTATAGAAGGAGAAGCTTTGAAACTACTGTAAAAATAAGACCAATAACTGGAAGCAGGAGGCTTAAGTCCAAACCCTGACTCCAGGGAGCTCCTGTCTCCAAGGAACATTAATTGACAGGAGCTCATCAAATGCCTCCATACCTGCACTGAAGCCAAGCACCACACAAGGGCCAACAAGTTTCAGGGCAAGATATACCAAGCAAATTCTCCAGCAACAAGGAACACAGCCCTGAGCTCCAAGATACAGGCAGCCCAAAGTCACCCCAAAACCATAGCCATCCCATAACTCATTACTGGACATTTCATTGCACTCCAGAGAGAAGAAATACAGCTCCACCCACCAGAACACCGACACAAGCTTCCGTAACCAAGAAACCTTGACAAGCCACCTGTACAAACCCACACAGAGCGAGGAAACGCCACAATAAAGAGAACTCCACAAACTGCCAGAATACAGAAAGGACACCCCAAACTCAGCAATTTAAACAAGATGAAGAGACAGAGGAATACCCAGCAGATAAAGGAACAGGATAAATGCCCACCAAACCAAACAAAAGAGGAAGAGATAGGGAATCTACCTGATAAAGAATTCCAAATAATGATAGTGAAATTGATCCAAAATCTTGAAATCAAAATGGAATCACAGATAAATAGCCTGGAGACAAAGATTGAGAAGATGCAAGAAAGGTTTAACAAGGACCTAGAAGAAATAAAAGAGAGTCAATATATAATGAATAATGCAATAAATGAAATTAAAAACACTCTGGAGGCAACAAATAGTAGAATAACAGAGGCAGAAGATAGGATTAGTGAATTAGAAAATAGAATGGTAGAAATAAATGAATCAGAGAGGATAAAAGAAAAATGAATTAAAAGAAATGAGGACAATCTCAGAGACCTCCAGGACAATATTAAATGCTACAACATTCGAATCATAGGGGTCCCAGAAGAAGAAGGAAAAAAGAAAGACCATGAGAAAATACTTGAAGAGATAATAGTTGAAAACTTCCCTAAAATGGGGAAGGAAATAATCACCCAAGTCCAAGAAACCCAGAGAGTCCCAAACAGGATGAACCCAAGGCGAAACACCCCAAGACACATATTAATCAAATTAACAAAGATTAAACACAAAGAACAAATATTAAAAGCAGCAAGGGAAAAACAACAAATAACACACAAGGGAATTCCCATAAGCATAACAGCTGATCTTTCAATAGAAACTCTTCAAGCCAGGAGGGAATGGCAAGACATACTCAAAGTGATGAAAGAAAATAACCTACAGCCCAGATTATTGTACCCAGCAAGGATCTCATTCAAGTATGAAGGAGAAATCAAAAGCTTTTCAGACAAGCAAAAGGTGAGAGAATTCAGCACCACCAAACCAGCTCTCCAACAAATACTAAAGGATATTCTCTAGATAGGAAACACAAAAACGGTGTATAAAATTGAACCCAAAACAATAAAGTAAATGGCAATGGGATCATACTTATCAGTAATTACCTTAAACGTAAATGGTTTGAATGCCCCAACCAAAAGACAAAGACTGGCTGAATGGATACAAAAACAAGACCCCTACATATGTTGTCTACAAGAGACCCACCTCAAAACAGGGGACACATACAGACTGAAAGTGAAGGGCTGGAAAAAGATTTTCCATGCAAATAGGGACCAAAAGAAAGCAGGAGTAGCAATACTTATATCAGATAAAATAGACTTTAAAACAAAGGCTGTGAAAAGAGACAAAGATGGTTACTACATAATGATCAAAGGATCAATCCAAGAAGAAGATATAACAATTATAAATATATATGCACCCAACACGGGAGCACCGCAATATGTAAGACAAATGCTAACAAGTATGAAAGGAGAAATTAACAATAACACAATAATAGTGGGAGACTTTAATACCCCACTCACACCTATGGATAGATCAACTAAACAGAAAATTAACAAGGAAACACAAACTTTAAATGATACAATAGACCAGTTAGACCTAATTGATATCTATAGGACATTTCATCCCAAAACAATGAATTTCACCTTTTTCTCAAGCGCACATGGAAGCTTCTCCAGGATAGATCACATCCTGGGCCATAAATCTAGCCTTGGTAAATTCAAAAAAATAGAAATCATTCCAAGCATCTTTTCTGACCACAATGCAGTAAGATTAGATCTCAATTACAGGAGAAAAACTATTAAAAATTCCAACATATGGAGGCTGAACAACACGCTGCTGAATAACCAACAAATCACAGAAGAAATCAAAAAAGAAATCAAAATTTGCATAGAAACTAATGAA
The DNA here is from genome assembly GCF_029407905.1 of Bubalus kerabau. NCBI lineage: Eukaryota > Metazoa > Chordata > Mammalia > Artiodactyla > Bovidae > Bubalus > Bubalus kerabau. The sequence goes on from NC_073637.1 coordinate 62,082,646, forward strand.
AATGAAAACACAACAACCCAAAACCTATGGGACACTTTAAAAGCAGTCTTAAGGGGAAAGTTCATAGCAATACAGGCACACCTCAAGAAACAAGAAAAAAGTCAAATAAATAACCTAACCCTACACCTAAAGCAACTAGAAAAGGAAGAAATGAAGAACCCCAGGGTTAGTAGAAGGAAAGAAATCTTAAATATTAGGGCAGAAATAAATGCAAAAGAAACAAAAGAGACCATAGCAAAAATCAACAAAGCCAAAAGCTGGTTCTTTGAAAGGATAAATAAAATTGACAAACCATTAGCCAGACTCATCAAGAAACAAAGGGAGAAAAACCAAATCAATAAAATTAGAAATGAAAATGGAGAGATCACAACAGACAGCACAGAAATACAAAGGATCATAAGAGACTACTATCAACAATTATATGCCAATAAAATGGACAACGTGGAAGAAATGGACAAATTCTTAGAAAAGTACAACTTTCCAAAACTCGATCAGGAAGAAATAGAAAATCTTAACAGACCCATCACAAGCATGGAAATTGAAACTGTAATCAAAAATCTTCCAGCAAACAAAAGCCCAGGTCCAGATGGCTTCACAGCTGAATTCTACCAAAAATTTAGAGAAGAGCTAACACCTATCCTGCTCAAACTCTTCCAGAAAATTGCAAGGAAGGTAAACTTCCAAACTCATTCTATGAGGCCACCATCACCCTAATACCAAAACCTGACAAAGATCCCACTACAGGCCAATATCACTGATGAACATAGATGCAAAAATCCTTAACAAAATTCTAGCAATCAGAATCCAACAACACATTAAAAAGATCATACACCATGACCAAGTGGGCTTTATCCCAGGGATGCAAGGATTCTTTAATATCTGCAAATCAATCAATGTAATACACCACATTAACAAATTGAAAAATAAAAACCATATGATTATCTCAATAGATGCAGAGAAAGCCTTTGACAAAATTCAACATCCATTTATGATAAAAACTCTCCAGAAAGCAGGAATAGAAGGAACATACCTCAACATAATCAAAGCTATATATGACAAACCCACAGCAAACATTATCCTCAATGGTGAAAAATTGAAAGCATTTCCTCTAAAGTCAGGAACAAGACAAGGGTGCCCACTTTCACCATTACTATTCAACATAGTTTTGGAAGTTTTGGTCACAGCAATCAGAGCAGAAAAAGAAATAAAAGGAATCCAAATTGGAAAAGAAGAAGTAAAACTCTCACTATTTGCAGATGACATGATCCTCTACATAGAGAATCCTAAAGACTCCATCAGAAAATTACTAGAACTAATCAATGACTATAGTAAAGTTGCAGGATATAAAATCAACACACAGAAATCCCTTGCATTCCTATACACTAATAATGAGAAAACAGAAAGAGAAATTAAGGAAACAATTCCATTTACCATTGCAACGGAAAGAATAAAATACTTAGGAATATATCTACCTAAAGAAACTAAAGACCTATATATAGAAAACTATAAAACACTGGTGAAAGAAATCAAAGAGGACACTAATAGATGGAGAAATATACCATGTTCATGGATTGGAAGAATCAATATAGTGAAAATGAGTATACTACCCAAAGCAATCTATAGATTCAATGCAATCCCTATCAAGCTACCAACAGTATTCTTCACAAAGCTAGAACAAATAATTTCACAATTTGTATGGAAATACAAAAAACCTCGAATAGCCAAAGCTATCTTGAGAAAGAAGAATGGAGCTGGAGGAATCAACCTACCTGACTTCAGGCTCTACTACAAAGCCACAGTCATCAAGACAGTATGGTACTGGCACAAAGACAGAAATATTGATCAATGGAACAAAATAGAAAGCCCAGAGATAAATCCACGCACATATGGACACCTTATCTTTGACAAAGGAGGCAAGAATATACAATGGATTAAAGGCAATCTCTTTAACAAGTGGTGCTGGGAAAACTGGTCAACCACTTGTAAAAGAATGAAACTAGAGCACTTTCTAACACCATACACAAAAATAAACTCAAAATGGATTAAAGATCTCAACATAAGACCAGAAACTATAAAACTCCTAGAGGAGAACATAGGCAAAACACTCTCCCACATACATCACAGCAGGATCCTCTATGACCCACCTCCCAGAATATTGGAAATAAAAGCAAAAATAAACAAATGGGACCTAATTAAACTTAAAAGCTTCTGCACAACAAAGGAAACTATTAGCAAGGTGAAAAGGCAGCCTTCAGAATGGGAGAAAATAATAGCAAATGAAGCAACTGACAAACAACTAATCTCGAGAATATACAAGCAACTCCTACAGCTCAACTCCAGAAAAATAAATGACCCAATGAAAAAATGGGCCAAAGAACTAAAAAGACATTTCTCCAAAGAAGACATACAGATGGCTAACAAACACATGAAAAGATGCTCAACATCACTCATTATCAGAGAAATGCAAATCAAAACCACTATGAGATACCATTTCACGCCAGTCAGAATGGCTGCGATCCAAAAGTCTACAAGCAATAAATGCTGGAGAGGGTGTGGAGAAAAGGGAACCCTCTTACACTGTTGGTGGGAATGCAAACTAGTACAGCCACTATGGAGAACAGTGTGGAGATTCCTTAAAAAACTGGAAATAGACCTGCCTTATGATCCAGCAATCCCACTGCTGGGCATACACACTGAGGAAACAAGAAGGGAAAGAGACACGTGTACCCCAATGTTCATCGCAGCACTGTTTATAATAGCCAGGACATGGAAGCAACCTAGATGCCCATCTGCAGATGAATGGATAAGAAAGCGGTGGTACATATACACAATGGAGTATTACTCAGCCATTAAAAAGAATACATTTGAATCAGTTCTAATGAGGTGGATGAAACTGGAGCCTATTATACAGAGTGAAGTAAGCCAGAAAGAAAAACACCAATACAGTATACTAACGCATATATATGGAATTTAGAAAGATGGTAACAATAACCCTGTGTACGAGACAGCAAAAGAGACACTGATGTATAGATCAGTCTTATGGACTCTGTGGGAGAGGGAGAGGGTGGGGAGATTTGGGAGAATGGCATTGAAACATGTAAAATATCATGTATGAAATGAGTCGCCAGTCCAGGTTTGATGCACGATAGTGGATGCTTGGGGCTGGTGCACTGGGACGACCCAGAGGGAGGGTATGGGGAGGGAGGAGGGAGGAGGGTTCAGAATGGGGAACAGAGGTATACCTGTGGCGGATTCATTTCGATATTTGGCAAAACTAATACAATATTGTAAAGTTTAAAAATAAAATTAAAAAAATAATAAAGTAGTCACACTGATTTCAAAACTAAAAAAAAAAAATGGTAAATATGGTTTTAATTTACATTTTTTGATGGCTTGGTAATACTTTTCACTTATGAACACTCCCACCAACCTTTCTACCTGATTCGTCCCAGTAAACTGTATCTCTAATCATTTCTCCCATGACTTTCTCCTCCTGGTACTGGATGGTACATCTCCAGGTGAATTTCTATTTGACTCCAAAGCTAGTGAAGTTGTCTTGAAGGCATCCCTGGCTCCATCGGCCACTCACAAAAATGCTGGAGGTAACTATCCATTTACCTCCTGCGTGTGAAGTCACCTTAAGCTTTGTGAGGCTGCAGACCAGAAGGTCTGGTGTCATTAAAGAAGTGATTCCTGAAAAAGAGTGTAAGAGGAGCTGGCCTGTTGTGGGGCTGGATTAGCCATTCTTCAACTCCACCAGCCTAGTTCAGTTGTCCCCCCAAATTACTGCCCAACTCTGATGATTTTTGTTTAAACTGAACTTAACTCCAAAATCACTGCAGATGGTGATTGCAGCAATGAAATTAAAAGACGCTTACTCCTTGGAAGAAAAGTTATAACCAACCTAGACAGTATATTAAAAAGCAGAGATATTTCTTTGTCAACAAAGATCCATCTAGTCAAGGCTATGGTTTCTCCAGTAGTCATGTATGGATGTGAGAGCTGGACTAAAGAAAGTTGAGTGCAGAAGAATTGATGCTTTTGAACTGTGGTGTTGGAGAAGACTCTTGAGAGTCCTTTGAACTGCAAGGAGATCAAACCAGTCCATCCTAAAGGAGATCAGTCCTAGGTGTTCATTGGAAGGACTGATGTTGAAGCTGAAACTCCAATATTTTGGCCACCTGATGCGAAGAGCTGACTCATTTGAAAAGACCCTGATGTTGGGAACGATTGAAGGCATGAGGAGAAGGGGATGACAGAGGATGAGATGGTTGGATGGCATCACCAACTCCATGGACATGAGTTTGGGTAAACTCTGGGAGTTGGTAATGGACAGAGAGGCCTGGTGTGCTGCGGTTCAGGGGGTCACAAAGAGTCAGACATGACTGAGTGACTGAACTGAACTGAACTTTGGCATTGAACCCCATCTGAGAGGCAAAAATTGCCCCTGGCTCGTGGGGTATAAATTGAGTTGGATGAGCGGGGTCTGCTGTATATAGTGTTCTGGTCTGGAGAAGGGTCACCAGTTGGCCATGCTCCCCCATGGGTCTTGGCATCTGCCTAGAAGTCTCCCTTCTCATGGGGATCTGGTTGTCAGTCCACATAGCACAATGTTTTGTCGTCCACATTCCCAGCCTCAGGGCCACTGGAGTCTGACAGCACTCTGGTTGTCCTGTCCAAGCTTCTCTGCAAGAGACACCTACTTACCCTACACCTTCCAAGCTGCAGGCACTGCTTTGGGACCCTTATCTGCTCAGAGCATCATCAGCCTGCCCCCATGGCAAGCGGAAGCACAGGGAACTCTTGTCTGGGGCCCAGGCCATCCCTGCTCTCAGACTCCCCAGATGAATCTGGATTGCAGGAGCATACCTCACCCCCCAGCACACAGGCTCTGGAGAGCCAACTTCTTATGGACCTGTCCACCTAAAACCTCCACCCTTCTGATTCCCCTTCTGTGCTCCTCACCCACCCGGGGAAACATGATCTATTAGCATTTTTTATTTCACAACCTACCTAGCATGCAGTTGTCTAACTATCTTATTTTTTCCCCAGGTCAGGCTTTTGAAACAAATCCTAAGTAGTGACTTCTGCCATTGGACCTGGGCGTGAAAATTGCAGGCCTAACTGCCAGAACCGGGGTCAGGGCTAAAAAGATTTAAAGAGAAATGGGGAAGGGAGCATTTGCTTGTTTCATTGATGGAAAGAGGGCATCCAGGTATGAGAAATAGTACAGATGAGAGATGGGAATGTGTTGGAGTCTGGGTCTGGCTCTGCTGGAGCAGAGACCTCCTCTGTGATCTAGAGGATGACAGAAAGCTATGTGATCTGTACACAGATGTGTGGAAATGGCAACACACTCCAGTGTTCTTGTCTGGAGAATCCCACAGACAGAGGAGCCTGGTGGGTTATAATCCATGGAATCACAAAGATTCAGACATGACTGAAGTGATGCATGAGCATGTGTGAGGTGGGCCCAGACCTTGCAGAATGCTTTCAAGTAAACAGAGCGATGGTGGGCATGCCAGTTTATCTCAGTGCCACTTAGAGTTCCATTTAACTTGATCACAAGGCAGTTTGTTGTTTTTTTTTTCCACTACTGAAGGAAAATGAGAGAGCGAACAAGACGTGGGCTTCGAAATCAGCCAATCCTGGGGCTGAAGCTAGACTCAGCTGCTTACTATTTTGCAGGTTGGGCAGCAGCCCAGTGAGAATAATAAGACCTTTTCCATCAATTGCATGCATATGAGGGAAGAGATATGAAGCAAATGGACCTAAAAAATGTTCCCTTCTCCCCTCAGTTTCCCTCTTCCCTTTCCTATTTTTAGCCCCAATCTTCAGACTAATTCATAACATAGCCTTTGTTTTGCTGTTTAGTTGCTAAGTCATGTCTAACGCTTTGCTACCCCATGGACTGCAGCACACCAGGCTTCCCCATCCTTCATTAATATGCCCTGCTGCTGCTGCTGCTAAGTCACTTCAGTCGTGTCCGACTCTGTGTGACCCCACAGACGGCAGCCCACCAGGCTTCCCCGTCCCTGGGGTTCTCCAGGCAAGAACACTGGAGTGGGTTGCCATTTCCTTCTCCAATGCATGAAAGTGAAAAGTGAAAGTGAAGTCACTCAGTCGTGTTCAACTCTTTGAGACCCCATGGACTGCAGCCCACCAGGCACCCCCGGTCCATGGGATTTTTCAGGCAAGAGTACTGGAGTGAGATGCCATTGCCTTCTCCCTAATATGCCCTATTCTGACGGAAATGAAACTACTGCTGATATTCCTTGGATTACTAGAAATGCATTCATGAATATGTATGAAGTGTACACATTGGTCTGAATGTAGGTAGATCAAGTGTTTCTTCCACAAGAAACTGCTATGCTTTTGAACAGTGAGATTTTAAAGAAATATTGATGAAAACATAAACTAGTTGGCCTCACAAAGCTTCCACAGGCTCTTCTGTCCTTTGAGCTCCAGCCTCCTCTCTTCACAATTATATCTCCCTCCTCACTGTCCACCACCTGGGAAGAAACCTTAGGAGGACCACAGCCAGGGGCGCCCTCAGGCAGCCATCCGTGCTGGGGAGCAGAGCTTTAGACAGGCCTGTTACGAAGGCTGAAGCCCTGGCTTTGATGAGAAGAGGCCTCCCTGGCTTGGCCATTTGGAGAAGGTATCTTCCATGGAGCTGCTAAGGTGGTAAAGAACAAAGATAAAGAATCTTCTCTCACAGGAGATGCCCCTGCTCAGGAAGACCACAGATGGGTGATCAGCTCTGCTCGAGAGCAAAAGCTCTAAAGGTGGAGACTCATGGTTTACTTTTCCTTAAGGCTGTCTCTTCACCATGGGAGAGATAAGCGTGCAAACAGAGTTTAGGATCTGGATCTAGGGAATTCTGTCTCTAGCACCATCCGCTTAAGTCTGATTAGGCAAATCGTAATCATAACCATGAGAATAATTAATAATGATAACCACAGCAGCAGCATCTGTAGCTAGTATGGGTCAAGCAATAACTCCAGGCCAGGTATTGCGCTAAGTGCTTCTCGCTTTCTTTAATCCTCACCACAGCCTTAGGAGGTAAGTGCTGCTGTTGTATCTTCCCTACAGATGAGAACACTGAGGTGCAGTGCGCACATGTAACCTGCCTGAGATTACAAAGCTAGGAGATTATGGAGGTTGGATTCAGGTGCAGGCAGTCTGACCTCTAGAGTCTTCGTGTAGCCCAACTCCACTCACCAGAAGAAGGGACCCAGTGTCGAAGATGCCTCAAGGATCCTCTCCTCAACAACGTATGCATGTCTTAAAAGAGCCGTGGAAGGGCTGGGAATCCTTGATGCAAGAAATCTCTCACCCTCTCTCATCCTTTTCCACCTTTGAACAGGTGACCAAGGAACATCAACCTCCCCACAGCTGTGTGGCTTGGCTTGGAGCACAGTGCTACCTTGGAGAAAATTTTGAGAATCTCTCATAAGAAAAGAATGTCAGGACTCTTCTTCTACTTCCTCATCCCCTGAGGAATACTAACATCCTGATGCATCTTTGCCACAACAGGGACAAGATGGAACGTAACTTGTAAGGACATTTGTGAGGGCCTCATGGCTTCCCCGGAGAAGGCAATGGCACCCCACTCCAGCACTCTTGCCTGGAAAATCCCATGGATGGAGGATCCTGGTGGGCTACAGTCCATGGGGTCACTCAGAGTCGGACACGACTGAGCGACTTCACTTTCACTTTTCACTTTCATGCATTGGAGAAGGAAATGGCAACCCACTCCATTGTTCTTGCCTGGAGAATCCCAGGGACGGGGGAGCCTGGTGGGCTGCCATCTATGGGGTCGCACAGAGTCAGACACGACTGAAGCGACTTAGCAGCAGCAGCAGCATGGCTTCCCAACAGGGTGATACATACCATCTGCCTGTCCATGAAAACATGATTTGTATTACCCACATCAATGAACTCTGATCTTTCATGAGGAACGTCAGGAAACATCAGGAGAGGCGTGATTTATCCCCACCCCACCCCTCCAGGAGTCTCTAGAGTTGGCTGTGTTTTAAAACAGACCCAACCCATTCCTTCTTTATGTCTCTCTCCTCTACAATGACAGCTAAGGCCCAGGAACTCTCAAGTTTAGAGCATGGAAAGCTGTCAGCAACCGTCGAGGCTATAGGATTTCTCATTCTGGCCCAGAGGAAGGGAGACAGTCTCTCACCTCAGTCATTAAACAGAAAACAGTTCATGTGTGTGCACTCGCTCAGTTGTGTTTGACTCCTTACAACCCCAAGGACTGTAGCCCACCAGGCTCCTCTGTCCATGGGATTATCCAGGCAAGAAAACTGGAGTGGGTTGCCCTGCCCTCCTCTAGGAAATCTTCCCAATCCAGGGATCAAACCCGAGGCTCTTACCTCTCTTGCATTGGAAGGTGAGTTCTTTACAACTAGTGCCACCTGGGAAACCCAAGTGCGTGTGGTCTGATTGCATTTAACACTCACAACAGTACTTGAGGTATGTTATCATTCCCACTGAAGGCAATATTGTTGATGTCCTACCTGTATCCCCTGAGTTCTCACTGTTATCACACATGTCAATTGCATCCTCCTGCAGGTGCCAGCCCTTTTCTGCCTCAGGAGAAGTCTGCAGTTGCACAGGACAGCCAGAACTGCTGCAGAGTTGTCCCCAGAAGTAGCTCTCAATCATATAGAATGGTGCTCAATAAATAAGTACTTATCAAATACTTGGAAAATAAGTACTTGATAATCAATAAATCAATATCTTCCCTGCCCCTGGGTTAACTCTGAGGCATGTTCCACATATGCCAGGGTCAGAGAATCCCAGTGGGATCCAGGCTCAACTGCCCACAGTGGTCACCTACCTGTGGACACACACCTGTGCAGGCTTCCTTTCCATCCTTGTCTCACTTTCCCTCTGCCTCTGCTTCCTAGGATCCCAACACTGTTTACACTCACATTTTTGTCTCAGGGTCCACTTCTGAGGGTGTCCAATCAAGACTTCTATGTAACAGGTAGAGCAACTGGGGCTTAACAAGTAAGTCACTAGCTCAAATCACACCACGAGTAAGTGAATAAGGACTGATTCCAACCCACAATTGACCTCACTTAATCAGTGTACAAATGTGACCCCAAACACAGCATATGCACCACTGGGAGTCCTTGAGAAGCGTGAAGATTTCCTGAATAGATTGTTTTGTTTTTAATTTAACATGTATGAGAAAAGCAATACAATATTTCAACACGTTTAAGACACTTTCAATTGTAACACTTTCAATTTCAACCAGGATTTTATGTACTGCTAAGAAAACAAACAAGCAAACAACACATCATGACCCAAAGTTGTCATTTACTATTTCTATTTTACTCTTGCTAAAAGAACTCTTAAGCTTCTTTGGGAAGAGTATTTTAAAATAAATTACATGTGGGCATACATATAAAGTGGAGAAGGCAATGGCACCCCACTCCAGTACTCTTGCCTGGAAAATCCCATGGATGGAGGAGCCTGGAAGGCTGCAGTCCATGGGGTCGCTGAGGGTCGGACACGACTGAGCGACTTCACTTTCACTTTTCACTTTCATGCATTGGAGAAGGAAATGGCAACCCACTCCAGTGTTCTTGCTTGGAGAATCCCAGGGATGGGGGAGCCTGGTGGGCTGCCGTCTATAGGGTCACACAGAGTTGGACACAACTGAAGCAACTTAGCAGCAGCAGCAGCAGCAGTAGCATACATATAAAGAAACATATAAGCAAATTTAATTGGCTAAAAGATTTCTTAAATTTCTTTACAATCAAGTGTCAAATTCTTCTGAATTGCTTGTAAACTCAAGATCAACAATGTCCATGGTTTCCCCCATGGTATTATCATCCAACAATGTCCATGGGTTCCCCCATGATGTCCTCATCCATGCCTTAGAGAGCATGCCCTGATAAATCTGTGTTTCTTCAAGGATTCTCCCCCACTGTCTGCAAGATTTTCATCCATGTGACGGACAAAGTGAAAGTGAAAGTGTTAGTCACTCAGTCATGTCCAACTCTTTACGAACCCATGGACTGTAGCCCACCAGGCTGCTCTATCCATGGAATTCTCCGAGCAACAATATTGGAGTGAGTTGCCACTCCCTTCTCCAGGGGATGTTCCTCACCCAGGGATTGAACCCCAGTCTCCTGCATTGCAAGCAGATTCTTTATGGTCTAAGCCACATCCACTCTTCAAATTTTATCCAGTGCCTTCTTGCCAGAAGGTGTCAGGCAATAACAATTACATCCTGAGGGCTGACTGGTCAGCAGAAAGCACATGGATGATCCCTGGTATTCATTGTCAGAGACATCACAACCTCAGACATGTTAACAATGTGAAAAAACAGGGTCATAGATCTGACAAAATGACGTATGTGCTGTGCTGTGCTGTGCGTAGTCACTCAGTCATGTCTGAGTTTTTGCAATACCATGAACTGTAGCCAGCCAGGCTCCTCTGTCCATGGGGATTCTCCAGGCAAGAATACTGGAGTGGATAACCATTGCCTTCTCCAGGGGATCTTCTCAACCCAGGGACTGAACCCAGGCCTCCCACATTGCAGGCAAATTCTTTACTGTCTGAGCCACTAGGAAGCCCAAGAATATTGGAGTGGGTAGCCTATCCCTTCTCCAGGGTATCTTCCCACCCAGGAATTGAACCACGGTCTCCTTCACTACAGGTAGATTCTTTATCAGCTGAGCTACCAGGGAAGCTCAAAATAATGTATACAAAGGGCATATCATATCTCCCATGCATAGATAGTACTACTTAACATGAGGCCAGAGTAGTATGTAAATTTTTTAAATAGTTAATGTAAGGGAAAAGTTTAAATTAGAAATTGTATAGATTGGGAAAGATTGAGGACAGAAGGAGAAGAGGGCATCAGAGGATGAGATGGCTGGATGGCATCACTGATGCAATGGACATGAACTTGGGCACACTTTGGGAGATGGTGAAGGACAGAAAGGCCTGGTGTGCTGCAGACCATGGGGTCAAAAAGAGTTGGACATGACTGGGTGACTGAACAACAACAGGCAATACACCAAAGGGGCACAACTTGTGAAGCAAGTCAATAACTGAACTTTGAGGAGCCCAGCACTACACCACGCCCTGGTCCACGAGGAGACCTGCACATCCACAGTCATCTGTGTGCCCAGCAATGACTGAAGCCCATCCACTGTTGGCGAACACTCATGATACCACCCACTGGGTCTGATTCCAGGAGTCCCTCAACAATTGTACCTACAGCATGGAATTTAATCACTTTAAATTAAAATATCAATTAGTTTAAAATCAGGGAGTAGGGTAGAAGAACATACCAAAAGAACAGAGTCAGAACAATTTGATAGACCAGTTCTAATTAAGATTAATGTTTGTGAGTCTAAAACAATGGCCAACAACATTCCTTTAGAGCAAGTTTACATTTCTTTTCAGCTGGATGTGTTTTTATGGGATTGCAGGCTCTTTTATGGATGGTAAGATCACCTTTCATCACTGAAGCGGAATTGTACACCATACTTGCTGTGCAGCACATAGCCTCAGTACTTTCCCATGACAGATGTTTCCAAGGCAGAGGGACTTACTTAGACTAATAAATAGTTACGCTCATTATCCTTAATAATCAAACTCAAACAGAACCCCAATTAAGAGATTTTTCTCACCGTTGTCCCTTCAAGACATTAACTCAAATTCAGAAACTGTAACAGACATATGTTCAAGTTGAAATCTGAACCGAGCACCCACCAAAATGTATGATTGTCTAAATCTACGGTGATGCCTAAAGGAGGTGAGGACCGGGAAAGCAAATGATTCAATGTGTGAATGTCCCATCTGCCGGATACGTTGAGGTCTACTCCCTAGAGCTGATTAAAGGAAACCAAAGGATGGAAAAGAAAGCGATCAGGTGGCGCGCCTTCCTCAGATTTCAGGTAAGTTGCATGTTGTAAATTTCTTAAGGCTCCTGGGTAAGATAGAAACTTCACATTTCTTCTCGACTGAAAGCATTCTGGTCGGCTTACAGAGATTTCTTCCCAGATCCTTCAACTGATGATGTGAACACGACAAGGCCTAAGATGGATCAATTGTAGGATTTAGAACTACATTTTTCTTTCTCTCTCCTTGCCCTCAAAGCAAACCAGCTGAAAGTGGGGATTTTTCTCTATCAGAGTCTGGGTTCTTGCTTTCCCCTCCTCACTGCCTTTCCGCAGTAATCACCTTTTTCTGCATCCGGTCCACTGTCACTGAATATTCAGCCATTCAAGTGGCATTCAGTGAATTAACAACCAAATGATGAACAGCAGGATGAGCAAGGAGTTTATTCTGCTCAATTCTCCCTTCATTACACCAAATAAGCATATTGAACTTAGAACTATAATCACAGAATGTAGTCAAGGGCTTGTGAAGTTGCACCAGTTGCATTTTTACTTAACTCTTAAGCTTTCTCCTTTGTTTTTGTTTTTAAATACATAAAAAGGAAAAAAAATAATAATAAATACATAAAAAGGGAGTGTGCTGCTTCTCCAGTCAAGTCACCCCAACTAGATTAAATTCTTAGAGGAAAGATTCCCCCTCACTTTTAAACCTTTAAAGGCTCCTGGCACAGTTCTCTACCCAGAGCAAGCACTCAGCACACGTTTATAGAAGAATGGTTTCCCAGGTAGCACTAGTGGTAAAGAACCCACCTGCCAACGCGGGAGAGATAAAGAGACGTGTGTTTGTTCCCTGGTTTGGGAAGATCCCCTGGAGGAAGACATGGCAACCCACTCCAGTATTCTTGCCTGGAGAATCCCATGGACAGAGGAGCCTGGCAGGCTACAGTTCATTGGGTTGCACAGTTGGGCACAACTGAAGCCACTTAGCATAGCACAAAGAAGGAATGAGTGGGGGAAAAAAAAGAATGAAAATTTTTATCATTTCACCAATCAATAAAATAAATACTTAAAAACAGAGGAATGTCACTGACTCCTTCCTGTCCTTTCTGGCAAAACTCCATGAAATTTTACAAAATCTGTGCATTGTGTTCTCAAGCTATAAATCTCATGGCACTCAATCACATCACACAATACAAGAGAATGTCTATAATGGATATTTCTACATCTTCATTTTGACACACAAATTCACACATGAACAGGGTCTAAGAAAACTCTCTAGTTCCCACCAGTGAATTCGGCTATGTAGTTGCACAAATACAACTCAGATTGTAAACCTCAGATGTATTGGTTGCAGAAACAGATCTTCTTGACAGAGCTGAAAGTCAGGATGATGTCTGTGACTTGGAGGTGAGAGAGCTCTAGAAAACATGCCTGGTCCGAGTTAAGTTTCTTTGTAGAAGTAATGATACATGTTGTATATTGCGTTGAAAGACAGGGCCCACATTACTATATGGGTCTAGTCTCTAAGGATCAATTCCCAATGATGGCATAGAAGCTATGCAAACACCAAGTTGCTTTTCCCTTGTCCTACCATCGCCCTGCACAAAATACCTGTCTCTGCATAAAATTTTTCCCAGGAGAGCCACTTCTCTGCGTCCCAAACCACATGTATTCATTCATTTCTTCACCAAATATTTTTTAAGCATCTACTGTATTCTAAGGATTGTGCTAAGGTTACAAAGGCAAATGAGACCTGATCCCTACCCACGAGAGATTTAAAACTAGTGTAAGTACTGTTAAAACAGAAATATTACTGAAAACAATGGCATATTAAACTGCCATCAATACCATCTCTTTTATGTCTCTGAAAACAACAACAATAACAACCTGCCTGTTAGACGCTGAAATAATTTTCTCTGGATCCTGTTTGCCTGCAGTTGGAGGTTTGTAACACCAGATGGCATAATTGAGTCTCAAACCAAGTCATTAAGTTCCCCTGAAACATGAAAAGGAAAACAGCATGGCTGAACATGGGTCCTTTTAAATATCATTTATCTACTTAAGTTGAACAAAATAAAAATATATACCTTCATATGAGATAATTAAGTATTAAAATATCAGAATAAGAATTCAACAACTATACCATAGGCCCTTCGAGAGGACTTTAAATCTGATCACACTATTCTTTAATCTGGTTCATTTGGAAACTCCCAGGTCTTTCCTAATTAGGCGCCAGTCTTTCCCTCATCCCTTCCTGGCTTTTCAGCACTTGCTGCTAGCTATGCTGTGCTTTTCTGCCTATGTCCCTGGCCTGCAATGCTGTTTCAGGTTCAGTTCAGTTCAGTTCAGTTGCTCAATTATGTCTGACTCTTTGCGACCCCATGAACTGCAGCACGCCAGGCTTCACTGTCCATCACCAACTCCTGGAGCTTCCTCAAACTCATGTTCATCAAGTCGCTCACTGATGCCATCCAACCATCTTTTTTTTCTCAGCTTACTATCCTACAAACCTAATTCATTTATTAAGCTCTGTTTCCAAGTAGGGCTTATATTTTCCATTCCTATTCTTGACATTTTCTGACTCTAAAGCATAGGAACTCTGTTTTAAATTTATTTAAAATTGGAGGAAATTTGCTTTGCATTGTTGTGTTGGTTTCTGCCATACAACAATGCAAATCAGTCATAGTTATACATATATCACCTCCCCTTTTGAGCCTCCTTCCCCTCCCCTTATCCCACCCCTCTAGGTCATTATAAAGTGCCAGGCTGGCCTCCCTGTATTATGCAGAAACTTCTCGCCAGCTCTCTGTGTTACACAGCATAGTGGACATACGTCAGTATCCTCTCTCCATTCATCCCACCCTCTCCCTTCCGTGCTGTGTACACAAGTCTGTTCTCTATGTCTGTGTCTCCATTCCTTCCCTACAAAGAGGTTCATCAATACCATTTTTCTAGATTCCATACATATGCGTTAATATACAAATTTGTTTTTCTCTTTCTAACTTCATGTGAAAGTGTTTGTCGCTCAGTCGTGTCTGACTTTTTGCAATCCCATGGACTGTATAGTCCACCATGGGATTCTCCAGGCAAGAATACTGGAGTGGTTTGCCATTCCCTTCTCCAGGGGATCGCCCGACCCAGGGATCAATCCCGGGTCTCCTGCATTGCCGGCAGGTTCTTTACCGTCTGAGCCACCAGGGAGCTTACTTCATATAAACTCTTTAATCAGTGTTTCTTGACTGGGAACAGTTCTGCCCCCCAGAGGACATTGGCAACCTCTGCAGACATTTCTGATGGCCCCAAGCGCAGAGGGGAGGGAGGAATGGGAGTGCTGATGTCATGGAGAGGGGAGAGGCCAGAAATGCTGCAGAACATCCTAAAATGCACAGGACAGTTCCCACTACAAAGAACTCACCAGCCCTCATTATCAGAAGTTGAGACACTCTGACTCTGCAGAGGCTACCGGAGGCCCTATGACCACAGGCATCCCATCAACCCTGGGTGTGCCAAGAGAATGCACATGTCTTCCCTCTGTGGGAGAGATTTCCACGTAACAGTCCAAGTGAATTGTCATCTGTCAGAAACTTCGCTTTGAAAGATTACCATTAAAATGGGCTTCTCCTTCCTTTAAAAGTCATAACATAGTCTAAACGTAACTGCACAATATCATTTTTATGCAGATCAGAACCTTAGGTGTTTCACACTTTATTAAGAATTAGTTGATGACTAGTGGGGAACAAGATAGGGTGGCCAGCTGTGTGAAAAGAAGCCTTTGACTGCAGGAGAGTGTTGTTCTTAATGAAACAAGTCGGAGAAAGACAAATCCTGTAGGTTTTCACTTAATGTGGAATCTAATAAAGCGAATGAATAAATAAAACAGAAAGAGACTCACAGATACAGAAACCAAATTAGGGGTTACCCTTGGGGGTAAGGGTGGGGGAGGGAGAAATATGTGAAGGGGTTAAAGGGTCAAACTACTAGGTATGAATAAATAAGTGACAAGAATGTAACATACAATACAGGGAATGTAGCCAACATTTTATTATAAGTTTCTATGGAGCATATTCTTTAAAATATCTAATTACTAAGTTGTATGTGTGTGCACTCAGTCGCTCAATCGTGTCCAGCTCTTTTCGACCCCAAGGACTGTAGCTCACCAGACTCCTCTGTCCATGAGGATCCTCCAAGAATACTGGAGTGGGTTGCCATATCCTCTTCCAGGGGATCTTCCCAACCCAGGGATCGAACCCAGCTCTCCCTCATTGCCGGCAGATTCTTTACCATCTGAGCCCCCAGGGATGTTGTATACCTGAAATTAATATAATTTTGTGAGTGAACTATACTTCAATTTTAAAAAGAAGCTTTTTAAAAAGGAAGCTTTTCACTGCAGAGGCGGGAAATAGCAGCATACACATATTTGCTTTATAGTTTTCCTTTGACAGTGTTGAACTTCATCTGAGCCCTGAGTTCCCAGGAGGCAGCTACAGTTAAGAACCAGAGCAGGGGTCCACAGCTATCATGTCCCAAGAGATGGTGAAGCACAAAGGATCACCCTACCCTGGCAGAGACTCCTCATGACCCGGATAAGACTCGCTTTCTCCCGCCTTTCCTCAGGACACTTTGTTGTCAACTACAAATTGTCCCTTTCCATGGGCGCTTGCCATCTATATCTCTACAAGGATTAAGTTGCGTGCTGCGGCAGCTGCTGACCTTCAACACCTTCTGAAGGAGTTAAGGGTGGAGAGCAGAAAATGAGGCACTTTCTTTCTGCTCCAGGAAAACCAGCGGGACAGGTCTTCAGATAGTTTGATATCTCAAGAGCTGATTTTATGAGCCCAATTCTTGTATCTCCTCTAGAAAAGCACTAAAATCCTTCATGGTAACGACTGTCGTGACTAGCTAAGGTTTCCTGAGACTAGCAGAAACCTTTTGGGAAAATGTGTGCTTGATTGCATATATGCCCCCTTCACCAAAAATCACATATACACTGACCATTCCTCACTGCCTCTTTGGAGCAGTTTCTCAGAGGTATCCGAGTGTTGTCTCCTGGGCGGCAGTCCTCATTTCACCCCAAATAAAACTTAACTCACAACTCTCACAGTGTGCGTTTTTTTAGGTCGACATTGTTTACTAGCTTTTCTCTAAAACTCCAGGTTTCCTTCCTTTTCTTTCAGATGGTCCTCACTAATGAATATTTTCTCCATTGTGATATCTTAAATAAAATCATCTTCCTGGTGGTCTTTCACACCCTCCTGCCTGGTTCCCTGTTCCTCACTAAAAAGTGGCTGAACTTCAGGGCTGCTCAGAGGAAGACGATATCTCCAAACCTTCTCCGGCCTATGAAAACCCCGCTGAGAGGAAGAACGAGCTGGATTCCACTTCCACATCAGCCCTTCATGATGATGCTACAAAACGTTGCTGTGGCAGATACCAGCTCTGGCGTCCCCAGACGCTGGGCTCTCTCCTCTGTGAAAGGAAAATCAAAATGGAGTCAGTATTGCTAGGAACTCACATAAAAGGAACCAGATGGACATTAAGGAAGTGTGCCTTATGCACATGTCAGCCTGGATAGAATCTGGATTGTGACCACTTACTGTCTTAACACAGTCATCCAGAACATCTACCCAATGTTCTGGAAACTCAAGGTACTTTCGGACCCTTAAAAAGTTAGTGACTGCCTGTCCCTTTGGGACAACCATCTCCTTTCTTGTGTCAGAGCCAATCATTATTCCTGCCAGACAGCTTTAGCAGCCTTGTGACATTTGCCTTTATAAGCCCCTGATTCTTTCTCTTCCCCAGAACACTAGATTTTACCTGGATGTGTGTCTCCTGAATTATAATTCCTAAGGCCCCAATTAAAGAAAGCTCTCTGTTCTTTGCAGCCTCAGTCCTGGTTACTGCTGGACACTTCCACATCACTGCCACTGCCCTGCTGAACTGGCGGTAGAAAGTAACATGCAGGATAGGAACTTCATGGGATAGTCCATTGCTGGGCTGTGCTTAGTCGCTCAGTCATATCCAAGTCTTTGCCATCCCATGAACCACAGTCTGCCAGGCTCCTGTGTCCATGGGAATTCTCCAGGCAAGAATACTGGAATGGGTTGCCATGCCCTCCTCCAGGATCTTCCCAACCCAGGGATCAAACCCAAGTCTCTAGCATTGCAGGCCAATTCTTTACCACCTGAGCCTCCAGAGAAGCCCCAAAATATTGAAGTGGAAGCCTATCCATTTTCCAGGGGAACTTCCTGACCCAAGAATCAAACCAGGGTCTCCTGCATTGCTGGCGGATTCTTACCAGCTGAGCTACCTGGGGATAATTCATGGATGAGATGAAATGCCTAGGAGGACCAACCTCCTCCAAGGACTGTATGGGATACAGTGGGCTGGGTGGATGGCAGGGGAGGGGCCAGCTCCTTGGCACTTGCCATCTTCCCACCTTGTTACACACGCCCCTAAAAGAGCCTCTCAGTTCTCTCCCCATCTAATCCCTGTGATCTTTGCCCTCTAACTCTCTTTCAAGTCTCTTTCTAATCTTTATCATTGCATAAGCAGAAAGTCCTACCTGCCCTGAGGCTTTCCCTTTTGATTCTGAAGAACATAATTTGGATGTCAAAAGAACTGAAAGCTAACTCTTTTTCATTCTTACATTGAAATCCTAATTCCCACCGCACCCCAGCCCTGGAAATCCAATCCCCCTAGTCTGTCTTAGGTCAGAAAGTGTGGACAGGAAAAAGAGAAGATCACCAAGATTAATACTAAGTGAAACCAAGATGCTGATTCTTTCAGAATTCAATGACCTGGGACTTCCCAGGGAGCACTAGTGGTAAAGAACCTGCCTGCCAGTGCAGGAGAAATAAGAAACATGGGTTCGATCCCTGGGTAGGGAAGATTCCCCTAGAAGAGGGCATGGCCACCCACTCCAGTTTTCTTTCCTGGAGAAGCCACATGGACAGAGGAGTCTGGTGGGCTACAGTCCATGGGCTCGCAAAGAGTAGGACACGACTGAAGCAATTTAGCATGCATGCACCTATGTCAATGACCTAATACTAAGCATTTACCTGATAAGCGTTGGTAACTGGGTGGATATAAGTTACAAACAAGAAGGAAGAGGGAATGATGATTCCAAAGTTTTGAGCCAGAGTGACCGTGAGGATGAAGGTAGTGACACTGGCAGAAATGGGCAAATCGGGAGGTGAGGTGGGTCCGGGAAAGATGACAGGACTTGTCAGCTTGAGGTGACAGGAAGACATCCAGACAGAGATCTTCTGAGCTGAGGGATGCAGAGTCAGAGCTCAGGCAGCGGCTAGGGCTGCAACCTTATCTATGCAGGCTTTTGTTCAGCACACCCATCAGCAGTAGCTGCCCAGAGATAAACGGGGGCTTTCCCCACGGCTCAGTGGGTAAAGAATCCACCTGCAATGCAGGAGACACAGGAGATGTGGGAAGATCCCCTGGAGAAGGCAATGGCAACCCACTCCAGTGTTCTTGCCTGGAGAATCCCATGGACAGAGGAACCTGGCAGGCTACAGAGATAAATAACAAAGGAGTCAGAACTGTTAAAAATCAAAAATCACCCACATTTAGGGGACAAACATTAAGAAGAGAACTCAGCAATGGTGACAGCAGAAACTAGAAGAAAATGAAAGAAGTGTGTTTTCATAAAAATCCAAGAAAAAAAAATTGTTGTCATGTTGGAGGAAAGAGTCCCTGATGTCCAAATGCTGCAGAGAGATTGAAAGAGGTGAGTTTGGGGAAAAGCAAATTGAACTCGGTCATCAGAATATCACCAGGGACCTCGGAGAAATGTTGTCATGGGCGGGATGGGGGGAGAGTGTTCATCAAACCTCTGAGCCTGCTCACCGTCAGGAGCCTGGGGAGTCACCCAGGGGGTTTGGGAAGCTTCTAAGGGCATCATTATTTACAAGAGTCACCGTTAAACAAACTTCTTTTTTACCTAAGAACGACTTTCTAAATAAAGGTTTATATTCCCAATTTGAGTTTGAAGAGAACTCAGTGATGAGCTAATGATGAGAAAAAGCACTGTATTTGAATTCCAAGTCCTTAGGTCAGTTGATGTTCTAGTTCTGCTTCTACCAATTGTGGGAACTGGGCCAAGGCAGTCTCTTTTGGTCCTTTATTTCTTCATCCGAGGGAAGAAAGGGGCGGGGGTGGGGGAGGCGGTATTGAGGGATTGCTACTCAATAAGGTTGCTTTGTTTTGGTTTGGTTCTTATTACAGCACAATACCTCTGTGTAAAGTATTTAATATGTAGCTGTCATAGAAAATTGAGAAAAACGAGTCTAGAAACAGAAACACTGAAGACTTTATTGCAAGATTCCACAGTGAAATGACAAAATTCCCAGTCTTCTAAGTTTGGAATAAATTAAAGTAAATGTCTCTCATTAAGAGGTAAAAACTTACAGTTACAAATATGAGTCACAGGGATGATAAGGCACAGTACAGGGAATACAGTCAATAATAATGGAATATCTCTGTACACTAATAGGTGGTAACTAGATCCATCACGGTGATCATTTAGAAATGTTCTATGTTGTGCACCAGAGACTAACATAGTGTCATAGGTCAATTATGCTTCAACAAACAAACTCATAGAAAAAGCAATCAGATTTGTGGTTTATCAGAGGTGGAAGATGGGGGGATTGGATGAAGCCAGTCAAAAGGTATAAACTCCCAGTTATAAAATAATTAGTACTAGAGATGTCATGTACAACATGATAAATATAATTAACACTGCTCTGTTGGTAAAGAATCCGCCTGCCAATGCAGGAGACGTAGGTTTGATCCGCGGGTTGGGAAGATCCCCTGGAGGAAGAAATGGCAACCCACTCCAGTATTCTTGCCTGGATAATCCCATGGACAGGGGAGCCTGGAGGGCTGCAGTTCATGGGGTCGAAAGGTTGGACATGACTTAGGGACTGAGAATGCACTCATGTTATTTATAAAAGTTGTTAAGAGAGTAAATCTTGAGTTCTCATCTCAAGAAAAAAGTATTTTTTCTATTTCTTTGATTTTATATCTGTATGAGATCACAGATATTTACTAAACTTACTGTGATAATCATTTCATGATCCACATAAGTCAAATCTTTATGCTGTACACCTGAAACTTACACAGCAATTGTATCTCAATAAGACTGGAAGAAAAAAACAAAACAAAGACACGCTGCCTTTCATACAGAGAGTGTGCAGACCCGAAAGAGAATCCACCTCTGACTGAATTATTTACTCCATGTTTTTTCTATTGAGGTCTCCAGCATCTCAACTGGGTACATCTTCCATGGTACAAGGAAGCATGACCTAGGGTGCCTAAATAAATTCGCTTTCCTCGAGGCTGCCTGGAACATCAGTTATGTTCAGGTTTTGAGCATCAGTTCAGGGTATTTTTATTAAAAAAAAAAAAAGAAAAAAGCATTGAGGTACACTGTGATAATAGAGTGCAAGATGTACATGATGTTTGGGACAAAGCCCAGGACTTCAAAATAATTTCAAAATCATAGTAGGCCCTTTGAGGCCACTCAGGCCCAAATCAATGGACCTTTTGTTAAACTCTTATTTGCTGTTATGTGTAATTCAGTGGGAAAGTCTGAATCGCACTATTACTTTGTTCCTTATTCTCCTTTTCACTGAAGGCATAATTGTACAGCCCACTTTACCTCTCCTTAGGACTGATGTTCAGCTTTGCCAGCTGCCTTCTGTTCTCACCGTTAGTGGCCTATGTCACACCAATAGTTAAGTAGCTTGAAGATCTTACCTGACATGCTTGTTTGCGTAATTGTCTTGTTTTCTTCTCCTTTGGCTTCCCAGGTGGTGCAGTGATAAAGAATTCACCTGCAAAGCAGGAGACACGGGTTCCATACCTGGGTTGGGAAGATCCCCTGGAGGAGGGCATGGCAACCCACTCCAGTATTCTTGCCTGGAGAATCCGACAGAGAAGCCTAGTGGGCTACAGCCCATAGTGTCGCAAAGAGTTGGACACAACTGAGCGACTGAACATGCAAACACTTCTCCTTTTATCAAATCTTATAAATCTCTTTTGAAACAGGGGCTGTGCCTAACTTTTCCGGGGTACTTGGGCAATGTTCACACTAGTATCTTGCACGCAATAGGCACGTAATCAATTACACTAAACCAAACCAAAGATGGCAGAAGCCTAATTATTACCATTCATTTTAATAAGTAACTTTATGGAAACCTACTATTTATTAGTAAGCAGGAGATAGTGGCTGTGGAGAGATAAATTAGGAGCTTGGGAATAATGGATACACACTATTATATATAAAACAAATAAACAATAAGGATCTATTGTACAGCACAAGGAACAATATTCAATATCTTGTAATAACATATAATGAAAAAAGAATCTGTATCAGTATAACTGAATCACTTTGCTGTATACCTGAAACTAACACTACATTGTAAGTTAATTATACTTCAATTTTAAAAGGGTTAAAAAAGAAAACTTCCTATTTGAAAGTACTATTTTAAAGGAAACTATCTCATCTTTATTCTCACAAGAAATTTTTAATAAAAGTCAAAACACAAGATACCAAGTTAAAACTAGAAATCATGTCTCCAGAATGCTTTTCAATTAGGCGATCAATCCAAAAATATTTACTGAGGACCCACTATGTGCTGGGTTTCCTTGGTGGAGCAGCGGTAAAGAATCTGCCTGTGGGAAGGAGATACAGGAGATGCGGGTTTGATCACTGAGTCGGGAAGATCCTCTGGAGGAGGGCTTGGCATCCCACTCCAGTATTCTTGCCTGGAGAATCCCAGGGACAGAGGAGTTTGGCAGGGTACAGTCCATGGGGTCGCAAAGAGTCAGACAGGACTGCAGAGACTGAGCAGGCACGCGGAATGGGCAAGGCCCTCACCTGGGCTTTAGAAAATATGACAGATAGATTGATAGATAGATAGATAGGCATACAGAGATATAAATACATCTCCCCACAGAGGAAGAACAGACACTGAATATAATAAGTAATCATCAATTTACTAATCGCTGGAAGTTCAGGGAGCCACAGAAGCAATGCATAAGCAGACTCTTATTAGGATTAGTGAAATCCGGCTTCCCACCTGCTCTCTACAAAAGTTCCTTTTAGATGTCTCTCTGCTGTTACCGTGGGTCCATATTATTAATACGTCTGGAGAAGAAAATGTGCCTAGGAAAATGCCAGAGCTGAAGAGGAGCCAAATAATGGGAACAAATATTCGGTCAAAGATCTATTTAACAACTTAGCCAGTCTCTCTGGGGGGGGGGGGGGGTGGGGCGGGGCGGGGGCAGGGCGGGACAAGGTTCAAATATGGCCTCATCAACATGAGAATATGTTTCTTCTTTATTATCTTGGCTGCTATGGACTTGAATTTTGATGGGGCAATTTTCAGCACTTAAACACTTGATTGCTACTAATAACCAAAGTAATAGCACGATAGTGTTTAGGCTTAATTTATGGGCATTTAACATAACTTCAAGTATGGATTTCTCCAAAGGCAGCTGCTGTTTTATTGGAGCTAACTTAACAAGGACATCCAATCCTTTCGGAATAATCACAAACAATGCAAATGATACCACATACTTATCTCGACCCTACAGATTCCCAGTAATACAGAGCTTGATGACCACCCATTACTAATACCAGTTTGACAGGTACTTTCCCCCTGCAGTCTTGTGTTAGTAAGACTTCAGTAGTGAGGACAAGCTAAATTTGTTTTTCTTTAGGCACCCCTGGCTTTTAAAATGAGCCCTCTTACGTTCATTGCCTCACAGCTTGTCTGCCGGTGGACAAGCGAACTTCTCCTGGAGTCCACCAGGGGCCGCTGTTCTGCAAGCAGTGACAGCCGCGGCGACCTTGCTTTCCACCGCCAAACAGGACGAAATTGCTGGTGATCGCAACAAAAATACTCCTTTCAAAATACGTTTTTCAACCTTGAAAACACTATGCTAAGGGAAAGAAGACAGACACAAAGGTCGCATGCCGTATGATTCCATTTCTGTGAAAGATCTAGAGAAAGCAAATCGGTAGAGACAGAAAGCAGATTCGGCTTTTAGGGACTGGAGGTGTTGGGGTGAGAAAGCCAATGACTGCTTATTAATAGCGTCAGGGTTTCCTTTTGAGGTGGCGAGGTGATGCTTGCTCCACACGGTGACTATATTTAATTCCACTGAATTGCAAATTTTAAAATTAAGATGATCAATTTTGTCTAGTGTACACTTTGTGAGAATTTAAAATTTATTTTCCAGTGTTGCTTATTCTCTGGAGTTTATACCTATCCTGCTTCATATAGGGGGCTTCCCTGGTAGCTCAGATGGTAAAGAATCTGCCTGCAATGCAGGAGACTCGAGTTCAATCCCTGGGTCGGGGAGGTCACCTGGAGTTGGGCATGACAACCCACCCCAGTAGTCTTACCTGGAGAATCCCATGGACAGAGGAGCCTGGCAGACTACAATCCATGGGGATGCAAAGAGTCAGACAAGACTGAGCAGCTAACACTTACTTCATATAAATCTCCTATTTAGAGATCTTAAATGGATCCCAGGAGAAATGACATTGGGTCTGTGTTTGTTAAACTTGCTTCCTTCTGGAGGAAGCGCCTAACCTGGGTCCCACGTCCTGACCCCTCTCATCCCCACCTCACACCATCTCACACCCTTTTGCCCACCTCTGACTCCGGCTCTGGCTGCGTGGTCAGTGGTCAACACCCCGCCTCAGCTGCACCGGGAGCTTGTCCACTCCACCGAGTGGCCCTGCAGGATCCTGCCCAGCACAGGCACCCCCAAAGTGCCAGGACTGGTGGGCAATGCCACCTGCCCTTGTCCTTCACCAAGCAGTCCTGAGCCGCATTCCAATGGCTCCTCCGGAGACGTCAGTGAAATCAAGCAGAGCACCAGTTCTCACAGCCATGACCCGCTCAAGACCACCGCTCTAGATGGTGCCCCCTCCTTCCCCCTTCATTCTCTGCAGCCCCCACCTCTGTTCACTGGAGTCTTCCCCCATGAATAAGTACAGAAACACAAGCCAGTTGCCTCAGGGTCTGCTTTCCAAAGGGAAGACCAGGACTTCAGAGAGTCTGCAGTTGACAGAAAACAGATGGAAGAAGGAGATCACTGAGGTTTTCAGCTTCTAATTCAGCTCCTCACCTTGGCATTGGATGCTAGAGTCACCGTCCACCATTTCTGTCACATAACCTGCCACTCAACACACACACACACATTCACATTCTTATTTCTCTCTTTCATTTTAAAAAAAATTTTTATTGAAGTATAGTTAATTTACAATGTTCTGTTGGTTTCAGGCGTACAGCAAAGTGATTCGGTAATATATACACACACACACACACACATATGTGTATATATAAACATATATTTTAGAGAAGGGCATAGCAACCCACTCCAGTATGCTTGCCTAGAGAATCTCATGGACAGAGGAGCCTGGTGGGGTACAGTCCACCGGGTCGCAAAGAGTCAGACACGACTGAGCGACCTCACTCACTCACTCACTTCCATTATTGATTATTACAAGATACAAACTATAGCTCCTTGGGCTGTACAGAAGGTCTGAGTTATCCATTAATATTCTTTATATAGTAGTGTGTATATGTTAATCCCACTCTCCTAATTTATCCCTCACCCCACCCACTGCTAATCTTTTTGGTAACAGTAAGTATAAATATGTGTTAGATTAACCTCTCTCTTCCTCATATTACTGATCTGTATAGCAGGAGTTTTGTCACAGGATCCTTTTTCTAATGGACATGATACTATACAAATCAAAATGGAGAAATCCTAGAAGAAGAGGATGGACCTTCCGAGGCTCCCTCAAGCAAAACTCCCTAAACAAGCCTTTGATGCACCTGCAAGGGACCCCTAGACTAGATCATGTCTGCACTGGTAGGCAGAGCTGACATTCCTGCCTACTTCCTTGGTGCTCAGAGGGCAGTTCCACCAAGGAATTTATGTGGCCCTGAAGGGCCTAAACATCTGAGATGAATGGGACTTGGGTGTAGACATCACCTTCCTCTTCACTGTGTCATCTTGGAGAACAGCATGGGGAATATGAGATGAGAGCTAGAAGAAACTCAAGAAATGACAACTCTGTGTATAGCATCAATAAAAGTGTAGCTTGAAAATTACCAAAAAATAAAGTTGAAGATAAGTGGGAAGGAGACACAGAGGGATGTCTTTGCTTTTCCATCTTGAGATGCCACATTGTGGGTGGTGGGATCTGTGTGCAGATGGACCTGCTGAATCTAGAGTGGGCTGGATCGTTAGGACTCTGGCTGGCTGCACAAAATGGCAAATCCAACATCCAGTGTTTTATCCAAATCACACAAGCACAAGTCAGGAGGTCAGCAGAGTAGGGCTGGTATGTCGGCTCCATTATGCTATTAGGAAGGATTTTTACTCAGCCACCCTTAACATATGACCTTTTTCCTCATTTCCGTCATTTTATGCCACAATTTTGGCATCATGTCTGGGTTCAGTGTAAAAATAAGCCAGGTGATTTCTGGTCTCTTTCTTTTACCAAGAGGCCAAAGGCTGTTGCAGGAGCCCCTAGAATACTTCTCTTCAGTGTCTTCTTCAGCATGCATAGCACATTCCTTTTAAAACTCTCACTCAGGACAGCTCTTCATTTACAAATCCAAGCAGCTGTCTTTTATTGAGCAACTACTGTGATCCAGGAATTCTGATAAACACTTTGCATGTATGACCTCATATCTTCCTCATCTTTTCCTCCAACAATTATTTAGTAAATGCCTACTATGTAAAAACAATAAAACTTAGACTAAGTGCCCAGAAACACAGTGAATTGTAACCCAGAAATTTCACATTTCTAAAAATGTTCACTCCTAAGAGCTAAATCATAAATGAATGACAGGGCCTTCTCAAAAGTTTTCTATCCTGAGATAAACCACAAAAGAAGGGGAAAAAAGCCAGGAACATTCTGTTAGGGAGGAGGTGTTGTTTTTCAAATTTATTTTAGTCAAAGACAGAACTTTCTGTTGTCAAAAACTGACCCAAAATGTATTTAATAAAAATTGCTGACAATCATATAATAAATTTCACCTACACGTATCATGTTCTATCTTTATTCTGAGAGCCAACTAATTGGAAAGCTCAGCTATTTTGCATACACTTTACATCTGCAAAGAAAAAAGATAGACTGAAACATAGTCCAAGTGGTTTTCCTTTGAAGTATGTGCCAGGAATTGAACAAAGCAGACAAGGATTCTGCCCCTAAGAAGCCTATATTTGGTTGAGTACCCAGAGTCTGATTACATTTGCATACATTTTTATGTAAAAATTACAGTGTTATTATTCTATATTCACAAGTCATATATGTCACTACTACTGTTTATTAAAACATTCTAATTAATAGTATTAATTGACTGGACTAGCTGATTCCCAATGCACTTACAAATGCATCCAGGCATTCATCTCCACATTGACCATCAAGGTAAGTATCATTTTGTTATTCAGTTGCTCAGTCATGCCTGATTCTTTGGGAACCCATGGACTGTAGCCCTCCAGGCCCCTCTGTCCATGGGATTTCCCAGGCAAGAATACTGGAGTGGGTTGCCATTTCCTCCTTCCAGAGAAACTTCCTGACCCAGGGGTTGAACCCTCATCTCCTACACTGGCAGATGGATTCTTACCACTGAGCCACCAGGAAAGGCCGAGTACCATGAATCCAATTTTACAAATGAAGAAACTGAGGCTCAGAGAAGCTTAGGGATGTCTTACGATCAGACAGCCAGTAATCAGGGGAGTGGAGATGGCACCCTGTATATCCCAGCTCCTTGTCCAGAGCTCCTTCTGTCCTCTCTCTTCACAAGATGCAACCTGGGAGCTCCGGGCTGCCCCAGAGGATTTTACAAATCCTCTCCCCTTGTCCCCACTGATCTGCTCACACTTGACTCATCAGGTAGCCCAATTTTCAGTGCAGATAAAGTGGTCACAGGCTTGATTGTGCACCCAGCAATGCTGACCACTGAGTCCTCAGGCAATGCTCCCTCACGACAAAGAGAAGTGGCAGCAAGCTTTCCAAATCAAGCCACTCTCGTCAGAACTGGAAGAGAAAAAAGGAAAAGGCAGCAATATTCCAGAGGCCATTTGCTCTGCTGGTTGATTTAGTCTGTTTATATTCCACTGACAGAGCTTTTAAAGCTCTACTTGATGAACCAGGGTCACGGGTCCAAAGGCAGAAAATATCCGCTTGTTCCTCTCAGTCTCCCCATTTTTTCCTGCTGGCCTCATTTGAGCAGTGTTTTCCTCTTTGGCAGGCTTTTTCAACAGCAGCACAGTGGCCAGATCATTCTTTGTTCCTGGGAACTGTCCTGTGCACAGGAGAATGTCTCCTAGCATCCCTGACCTTCGCCTACTAGATTCCAGCAGTTCCTTTCCAGCTGTGATATCCAAGAATGCTGTAGATGGAACCCAATTCCCCTGGGGAGCAAATACTCCCAGTTTGAAATACTGGTCTACCTACAACTAGGAGAGAAGATAGGAAAGCACAGCTAGACTGGTTTATCTTAGTAAAGACCAAGGGTGAAGCAGAGCAGGGCCCTATGGTCCTTGCCCACACCTGCCTCCCAAGTCCTCTGCCTGCCTTTTGTCTGTAGAAAGCTTTACTCAAAGAATAAGTTTAATCAGAGAAGTGAAAAATACTTAAACAGAGGAAAACAAAGGAGACTAAATAATAATAATGTAGTTATTATGCATAGTCAAGGACATTTAGGTCTTTCTCAAGGGCTCTAGATAATATTCTGAGTCATATCCTGTGAGCTGTCTTATAGGTATCAAAACACCAGGTTGAGAAGTTAACTACAAGACTATACCCCCAACATGAGCTGCTGCAATTCCGAGAATTAACTGCAAAGAAATGGGAACAAATGGACCCTGGAACTGAAGATCAACTGTACCTAAAACAATCAAGCTGATTCTGGTCAGACCATTGATGTCCAGTTTGAAGATGACTGTTGGAGATGACTGTGGTGTTTCTGCATGTAACCCTGCCCTCTCAACTCTCTATAAAAGCGCTCGCTCACTGCTTGTTGGGGTGGAGGAGTCAGCCTTTGGACAGATGTCTGCCATCCCACCCCTGCAGTTGCAAGCATCTAAAATAAAGCACACTTTCCTTTCCACCAACTTGGCTTGTCTATTGGCTTTTATTAGCCAGACCCCCCTCCCAACCCCCGCCACACCTTTCGATAACAAGGGCAAAGTGGCTCTCCCCCATCTACTTAGCTGTGACAAGGCTACAATGCAAGAACTAAGATTTATGCATCTACTGTACACCAGGTACTCTTCTAATGCTTTATTTAAACATCTCTCATTTTTACCACATTCCTGCCAAGAGCATATTTCCAGCCCCCTATTCAAAAGTGAGAAGAAAAAGAACGGCTATGTATGTCAAATATCTTGCCCTAAACTAGCTGAAAAGTGGCAGATTCATTTCAAATTTGGGTTCTCTACCTCTAAATCCCATACACCTTCAAATACACCCTCTGACTTTAATCAGTTGGTTAATCTCTTCTGCCTATCATCTCATTGCTCCTAAAAGCTGAGCGTCTTACCCAAAGCCACAATGCTTAGAAGGTCAGTGTGTGTGCTCAGCTCCTCAGTCAAGTCTGACTCTTTGCGACCCTAGGGACTGTAGCCTGCCAGGCTCCTCTGTCCATGGGATTTTCCCAGCAAGAATATTGCAGTGGGTTGCATTTCCTTCTCCATGTCTTTCAATGCAGAGATTGAACCCCCATTTCCTGTGTCTCCTCCATAGCCACTGCATTGCCATGGCTCTTTACCACTGAGCCATGCGGGAAGCCCAGGGAGGCCAGTGCTGGGGCGCAAATGCTCTTTCTACAACCCAACTCAAGAGAAGCTTATAAACCTCAAGCTCTGAGCTTCCCACGACCCTTATCTTTGGACAACCCACCTGGGCATGTGATGAGAAAAGCAGCCAAAAACAAGAGTGTTTGGTAGAGGTTCTGACTCTGAGGTCAGACAGGCCTGGAACTAAGCCCCCATCTCTTCCACTTTCCAAGTATGTGAATTGAGCAAGTTTTCTCCCTCTCTTTGTCTTAGTCCCCTCATACTTTCCATAGGTGATTGAGTTGATTAAATCAGGCAATTCAAATAAAGCACCTCACGTGATGTCTGGTATATAGGAAGAGTTGAAAAGCTGTTAGCTCTTACAATTAAGTTTAATTAATATTCCATTTCTCCTGAGTCAGCTTTATCACCAGTACTCCATAATGCTGCTTTAAAATCCGGTACTCTATAAACAGGCTGCTCCTGTTCACAATCTCTATCACAGAAGTTCAATATTTCTGTTAGGGGAACCACTCACCGAAACCACCCACCCTGACCAGGCACCATAGTAACCGTTTACATGAGTAAATGGTCCTGGTAAGAGGTCCTGGTAAGGAACACAGAATTAACAAGCCACCAACAACAAGAATTCAGGAAAGATCAAAAGGAGGCACAAGTCCATATGTCCTAACAACTTCCCAGAATTCTCCTCAGTGGAATCCATCTTGGCTGAGCAATGTGTACACCAACAGGAAGGACCCTGCATCAGAACGGTTGGCCAGACACAACCTGGAAAGTAATCCCATCACCGTAAAATCTGAGACTGCAAGTCACATGGCAGAGCAGTTCTCCTGGGCTCCAAGCCTTGCTGCTCTCCACCGTTCCCAATAAAGTCTTTTGCTTTGTCAGTACATAGGTGGGTTCGTGTGCCCTCAGACAATTCACCTCCAACTGTTAGACAAGAGCCCACTCTCAGGCCCCAGAAGGGGTCCCCCTTCCTACAATATTTCCACAGATCTCTTCAAATCTTTAACTCCTCACTTACTATCCCTTTTATTTAAGCCAGACTGTGCCATTTGCTTCACAATGCAGATGAAGGCCATGTGAAGTATTTTCTCCTCCGCCCCATCCACTTGAAACACATTTGCAGCCCCTTAGCAACAGATATCAATATCTGTATATTTCCACATTACCACCTTTAATCCTTTCTTAGAGGCAAAATGACTCCCCTCTCCGAAACCAAGCTCACTCTCTTATATCACCTTCTAGAACCTCTTCCCATCAGTAGGCCCTTTCCTTGTCCCCCAAATCTTTCCTCTCATCCTCTCTGCTAGGTTTCTCCCTTCACCAGCAAATGCAGGAGCTAAGAGACTAGCCTTCAGGCTAAATTTGCAGAGCAATCATAATTTTTTACCTGTATTGCATGTTTATTTAATTGGAGAAGCAAATGGCCACCCACTCCAGTGTTCTTGCCTGGAGAATCCCAGGGACGGGGGAGCCTGGTGGGCTGCCGGCTATGGGGTCGCACAGAGTCAGACACGACTGCAGCACCCTTTATGTTTATTATGTTATGTTATGTTTATTTGGGATGTTTTGTGGGGATATTCAGACTGAGGAAGAGATAAATCACGCCCTGAGGTCACTCTCCATATAAATAAATTTCAATCTTCTTGAAAGAGAAATGTGCGTTTACTGTCTTAGCTTCTCTCTCTCTCCCATTCACCACTCAATACAGCAGAAAACATTTAGGGTAAGTGCCTCAGTCACAGTTATCCCCTCAGTGATCCTGTTTGACCTGCCCTGCTTTTTTGGAGAAAAATTTCTCCCTATCTCAACCCTTCTTCTCTCCAATGTGACAGCCACCATCTTCTTACAGGAACACATCTACTTAGTCCCAGGGTTTATTATACCATCCTATGGCCTATGGCCATATGAACAAAGCCAACTGATCCTATGGCCAATGAACAAGGCCCTGACTGCAGCGACTGGTTCAGTTGACAGTCAGTCACCTGACCCAAATAAGACCAATCAAAAGCCTTCCTTAAAATTTTCAAACTGAAGCTGCAAGAGCAAAGGTTTTTTTTCCTTGAAGAGTTGAACATGACTGAGCATGCACACACGTAAGAAGTAGGAAGCTGAAGTTGCCAGCAGCCTAGTCCTCAAAGAGAAGTTTGCTAAGAGAATAAAACTGGCACACACAGAAAACCTGCGCTGAGAGACCAAAGGTGGATCCATCTGAGTTCTTGTGCAGTGTTTCTTAGACTGCTGCACTCCTGCCCTACCCATGTTTTACATGAGCCAGTAACTCTAAACCAATTTTTTATATCCTTTGTAAACTTAAAAAAAAAAATTGCTGTTTTTCAGTCATTAAGTAGCATCTGACTTTTTGCAATCCCATGGACTGCAGCA
This sequence comes from Bubalus kerabau, assembly GCF_029407905.1. Classification (NCBI taxonomy): domain Eukaryota; kingdom Metazoa; phylum Chordata; class Mammalia; order Artiodactyla; family Bovidae; genus Bubalus; species Bubalus kerabau. The sequence continues at coordinate 62,114,766 of NC_073637.1, forward strand.
AGTCAGGCTTCCTCCACCACCTTCCAGAGTTGGCTCAAATTCATGTCCATTGAATCAGTGATGCTATCCAAGCATCTCATCCTCTGTCGTCCCCTTCTCCTTTTTGCCTTCAATCTTTCCCAGCATCAGGGCCTTTTCCATTGAGTTGGCTCTTCACACCAGGTAGCCAAACTATTGGAGCTTCAGCATCAGTCCTTCCAATGAATATTCAGGGTTTATTTCCTGTAGGATTGACTGGCTTGATCTCCTTGCAGTCCAAGGAACTCTCAAGCATCTTCTCCAGCACCACAGTTTGAAAGCATCAGTTCTTTAGTTCTCAGTCTTCTTTATGGTCCAACTCTCACATCCATACCTGACTACAGGAAAAAACTATAGCTTTGATTAGATGGACCTTGGCAACCCACTCCAGCGTTCTTGCCTGGAGAATCCCAGGGATGGGGGAGCCTGGTGGGATGCCATCTATGGGGTCACTCAGAGTCAGACATGACTGAAGTGACTTAGCAGCAGCAGCAGATGGACCTTTGTCAGCAAAGTGATGTCTCTGCTTTTTAATATGCTGTCTAGGTTTTTCATAGCTTTTCTTCCAAGAAGCATGCATCTTTTAATTTCATGGCTGCAGTCACCATCCCAGTGACTTTGAAGCCCAAGAAAAGACAATCTGTCGCTGCTTCCACTTTTTCCTTTTCTATTTGCCATCAAGTGATGGGACTGGATGCGATGATTTTAATGTTTTGAATATTGAGTTTCAAGCCAGCTTTCTCACTGGAAAAAAAAAATGCACAATGTAAAAGTTGAAAATTATGCTTTATTCTATGGGTTTGTTGAGGACTTAATCCAAGGGATAACTCTGAGGGACTGCCCCAAAGAGGTAAGGAAGGGGCCAGGATATATAGTGGGATTTGCACACACACACACACACACACACACACCTCAAATAAAAACAAAAACCAGATAGTCATAACATCAAAAGATTGCTGTTAAAAAAACAGGACATCTCAAATTAATAAATTTTTATGCTTTTCTACGTGTGGTAAGATGCAAGAATCTGGGCTGATTGCAATTATCCTCTGATATGCACCTTAACTATCTAGAGCCAGCATCCTGCTTTTCTGCACCTGAATCCCCTCAGGATACACAGTCAGTAGGCTGCCTTGGCTGATCGCTTGATGGCTGCAACATCTTTTGTGTACTGATGTGGCAGATGGCATTCTGTGTCCACACCTAAAGCTAGTTTGGGTGGGTTTCTGCCACTTCTGAATAGGAGATTCCAGCTTCTCCTCTGGTTACTGCTCTCCTTCTCCTCTTTGTCCCTTTACTTCTTGACATAGAAACCAACACTTGCTGTCTCTAATCTTTCACCTTCCATTCAGGGCCAAACTGATTACAGTATGACTCCCATCCCTATATCTCTAGTCAAGTGGGACAAGCCAAAATGATTAAAAACCTGCTAATGTAGAAATCCAATGGCCTGTTTGAGGATTTGATCTAATTTGATATCAGCACAGAGTTGACTGTGGGAAAGATTGAGGACAAGAAGGGAAGCAAGTGGCAGAGGATGAGATGGTTAGATAGCATCACTGACTCAATGCACCTGAGTTTGAGCAAACTCCGGGAGAGTTTGGGACAGGGAAGCCTGGCGGGCTGCAGTCCATAGGATTGCAAAGAGCTGGACACAGCTGAGTGACTGAACAACAACAGAGTTGACACTATGTATGAACAGTTTCTCCTAATCTTCCTTTCCAACTTGTCTAGATCTCAATGCCAGCTGTCACTGCTTCTCAAGCTTTTTCACAAGTCCCACATCGCCAACTTCTAAGGTCTGGTGCCTCTTGGAAGTCCACCATTAGTTCTCTCCTCACTTAATGTATTCTCCCTCGAACATCTCATCTCAGCTTCAACTTCTCTAAATTTCTGTATATAATCTCAGCTTTGTTCTGGCCTCTAAGCACCAGATCTCCACAGTGAACATTTCTACCTGCATGTTGCAAAGACAACCGACAGTAACCTCATCAACCAGTTCATGACACTGATAGTTCATCTCATTCACTTAATAAATGTTTATTGACTGTCTACTAAGAGCTAACCACTCTTCTTGGTACTAAGGGTATTTCCTTGAACAAGGTTCTTACTCCAGTGAACCCTGTTTTCTGGCTACAGATTTCATTTCCTTCTTCTTTCTCTCTTTCCAATCCAATTGGTCTCCATTCTATACATTTTAATTTCAGAACCTATTCTAAATTCTGCCCTCCTTCCTGTCACTACTGCTATTTCATTCTTTCACTTTTCAATAGCCTCTTGTTCGCCTTTGAGGACCTTGATCTTGCAATTTATTTTCTACACTGATGCCAAAATTTCCCTCATAAACAGAAAAAAATGTTTATTTTCACTCCTTTGCTTCAAAATCCCTGCGGGCTCACTAGCACTGGATGATAAAGTTCAAATTCCCTAATTAGGTACATACAGTGCTACACAATCTGGTCAGAATCTAACTCTTCAAATTTGTCACTGCTCCCCATCCTACAGCCACTTTGCTCGCTCCCAGCCCCACCCAAGAGCCACCAAGCCTCTCATGCTTCTCTAAACAGCATGCACACATCTTGGCCCCTTCACAAATACTGGGTCCCATCATTTGAAAATGCACCTCTTCTCCCCTTTTACCACTTCCCTTCTTTCCACCTATTGATCTCCAGCTCTTCACTCCCAGTACTATAAAAATCCCATCCCTCTGATTCAGCCCATCAAGCCGTTGCTATTTACCTCATCCTTGGTTCCCAAGGGCTTCCCTGGTGTCTCAGATGGTAAAGAATCTACGTGCAATGTGGGAGACTCAAGTTCGATCCCTGGGTCAAGAAGATCCCCTGGAGAAGGGAATGGCTACCCACTCCAGTATTCTGGCCTGGAGAATCTCATGGACAGAAAAGCCTGCAAGGCTACAGCCCATGGGATCACAAAGAGTCGGATATGACTGAGGGACTAACATTTTCACTTTCACTTTGGTTCTCAAAGCAATTTGGGGATAACATGGTGCTTCAGTTCAGTTCAGTTCAGTTCAGTCGCTCAGTCGTGTCCCACTCTTTTCGACCCCATGAATCACAGCACGCCAGGCCTCCCTGTCCATCACCAACTCCCAGAGTTCACCCAGACTCACGTCCATCGAGTCAGTGGTGCCATCCAGCCATCTCATTCTCTGTCCTCCCCTTCTCCTCTTGCCCCCAATCCCTCCCAGCATCAGAGTCTTTTCCAATGAGTCAACTCTTCACATGAGGTGGCCAAAATACTGGAGTTTCAGCTTCAGCATCATTCCCTCCAAAGAAATCCCAGGGCTGATCTCCTTCAGAATGGACTGGTTGGATCTCCTTGCAGTCCAAGGGACTCTCAGAAGTCTTCTCCAACACCACAGTTCAAAAGCATCAATTCTTCAGCGTTCAGCTTTCTTCACAGTCCAACTTTAACATCCATACATGACTACTGGAAAAACCATAGCCTTGACTAGATGGACCTTTGTTGGCAAAGTAATGCCTCTGCTTTTGAATATGCTTATCTAGGTTGGTCATAACTTTCCTTCCAAGGAGTAATCGTCTTTTAATTTCATGGCTGCAGTCACCATCTGCAGTGATTTTGGAGCCCAGAAAACTAAAGTCTGACACTGTTTCCACTGTTTCCCCATCTATTTCCCATGATGGGCTCGATAAAGCACAGAAATGATATGGACCTAACAGAAGCAGAAGATATTAAGAAGAGGTGGCAAGAATACACAGAAGAACTGTACAAAAAAGATCTTCACGACCCAGATAATCACCATGGTGTGATCACTGACCTAGAGCCAGACATCCTGGAATGTGAAGTCAAGTGGGCCTTAGAAAGCATCACTACGAACAAAGCTAGTGGAGGTGATGGTATTCCAGTTGAGCTCTTTCAAATCCTGGAAGATGATGCTGTGAAAGTGCTGCGCTCAATATGCCAGCAAATTTGGAAAACTCAGCAGTGGCCACAGGACTGGAAAAGATCAGATTTCATTCCAGTCCCAAAGAAAGGCAATGTCAAAGAATGCTCAAACTACCGCACAATTGCACTCATCTCACACGCTAGTAAAGTAATGCTCAAAATTCTCCCAGCCAGGCTTCAGCAATATGTGAACCATGAACATGGTGCTTAGATCATCTTAAAGTGTATCCACTTGCAAGTGTGTCTCTTCCGCAAGACAATTAGCTCCCCAGGAACAGGACTGTGCCCCATTCCTTGTTGCATTCCCTACAACCTATATAGAACCCGCATCTAGATCAGCATTATATTGTCATAATGAGCAGGAAGACAAGGTGCACTGAGTTTTGTTTCAATTACAGTTTTAAATAGCAGAAATTGTTATTGCCAGTTTCAACATAAAGAGATATACTCCAGGTATGTGGGACTTCCACATTTACTGGAAGGGCTAGAGGAGCAAACTCTAGACTAAACCTCCAGGCACAGCTGCCAGTCCCCAGAACTGCCATCATAAGGAAGGTGAGTGCTGCTCCTGTAGGAAGCCACTCCTCCCGGAGCAGCTGGCAGCTGTCACCTGTCTCCGTCACAGTGTGCCAGCAAAACAGGCACTTTACTTCCTGAAATCTCTCTCTCCTTAACTCTGTTCCATATTCAAGTGTTGTTTGGCTGCATGTCATTGTTGAAACTGAAATCAAACCCAGAACGTAAGCTGCAAGAGAGTCTGAGAAATGTCTTTTTCAGCTTTCCACCCTCTGCAATGAAGGGGTTGCCCCATAGCGGGGTTTGGAGGGAATGTTGAATAGCCAGTTTGCAACATCCACAAGTATCTCCTATGTGGCAGGTACTTTGCCAACTGGGGAAGGTAGGTACTATAGCCCTACTTTTCCAACAAGGAGACAGAGGTTCAGAGAGAGTAAAATCTGGTTCTGGATGACCCAGCATGTAGGGGTGGGCTCTAATTCAAAATCAAATCTGCCTCATCCCAAGACTGTTCTTTCTACCACAGCAGTTAACGGCAAGCGCCTCAGTTGGTGATACCTCACACAGTCTGCAGTAAATTAAACACTAAAAAGTTAACAAAGTCTGTCCCTTGTTGTTGTCTTCATGTTGCCATTACCCTTGATCTTGGGAAATATGTGTTTGTGGAAGAAAGCTTTGTCTTTTTACTAAGGTCTAACAACAGTGTTTCCACTGTTTCCCCATCTATTTCCCATGAAGTGATGGGACCAGATGCTATGATCTTAGTTTTCTGAATGTTGAGCCTTAAACCAACTTTTTCACTCTCCACTTTCACTTTCAATAAGAGGCTTTTTAGTCCCTCTTCACTTTCTGCCATAAGGGTAGTGTCATCTGCATATCTGAGCTTATTGATAATTCTCCCAGCAATCTTGATTGCAGCTTGTGCTTCTTCCAGCCCAGCATTTCTCATGATGTACTCTGCATATAAGTTAAATAAGCAGGGTGACAATATACAGCCTTGATGTACTCCTCTTCTTATTTGGAACCAGTCTCTTGTTACATGCCCAGTTCTAACTGTTGCTTCCTGACCTGCATGTAGGTTTCTCAAGAGGCAGGTCAGGTGGTCTGGTATTCCCATCTCTTTTAGATTTTCCACAGTTTTTTTCTGATCCACACAGTCAAAGGCTTTGGTATAGTCAATAAAGCAGAAATAGATGTTTTTCTGGAACTCTCTTGCTTTTTCAATGACTCAGTGGATGTTGGTAATTTGATCTCTGGTTCCTCTGCCTTTTCTAAAACCAGCTTGAACATCTGGAAGTTCACAGTTCACATATTGCTGAAGCCTGGCTTGGAGAATGTTGAGCATTACTTTACTAGCGTGTGAGATGAGTGCAATTGTGAGATAGTTTGAGCATTCTTTGGTATTGCCTTTCTTTGGGATTGGAATGAAAACTGACCTTTTCCAGTCCTGTGGCCACTGCTGAGTTTTCCAAATTTGCTGGCATATTGAGCGCAGCACTTTCACAGCATCATCTTCCAGGATTTGAAAGAGCTCAACTGGAATACCATCACCTCCACTAGCTTTGTTCGTAGTGATGCTTTCTAAGGCCCACTTGACTTCACATTCCAGGATGTCTGGCTCTAGGTCAGTGATCACACCATCGTGATTATCTGGGTCGTGAAGATCTTTTTTGTACAGTTCTTCTGTGTATTCTTGCCACCTCTTCTTAATATCTTCTGCTTCTGTTAGGTCCATATCATTTCTGTCCTTTATCGAGCCCATCTTTGCATAAAATGTTCCCTTGGTATCTCTAATTTTCTTGAAGAGATCTCTAGTCTTTCCCATTCTGTTGTTTTCCTCTATTTCTTTGCATTGATCGCTGAGGAAGGCTTTCTTATCTCTCCTTGCTATTCTTTGGAACTCTGCATTCAGATGCTTATATCTTTTCTTTTCTCCTTTGCTTTTCACTTCTCTTCTTTTCACAGCTATTTGTAAGCTCTCTTCAGACGGCCATTTTGCTTCTTTGCATTTATTTTCCATGGGGATGGTCTTGATCCCTGTCTCCTGTACAATGTCATGAACCTCTGTCCATAGTTCATCAGGCACTCTGTCTATCAGATCTAGTCCATACAGTGGAAGCAGTGTCAAACTTCATTTGGGGGGGCTCCAAAATCACTGCAGATGGTGATTGCAGCCATGAAATTAAAAGACACTTATTCCTTGGAAGGAAAGTTATGACCAACCTAGATAGCATATTAAGAAGCAGAGGCATTACTTTGCCAACAACAAAGGTCCATCTAGTCAAGGCTATGGTTTTTCCAGTGGTCATGTATGGATGTGAGAGTTGGACTGTGAAGAAGGCTGAGCGCCGAAGAATTGATGCTTTTGAACTGTGGTGTTGGAGAAGACTCTTGGGAGTTCCTTGGACTGCAAGGAGATGCAACCAGTCCATTCTGAAGGAGATCGGCCTTGGGATTTCTTTGGAAGGAATGATGCTAAAGCTGAAACTCCAGTACTTGGGCCACCTGATGCAAAGAGTTGACTCATTGGAAAAGACTCTGATGCTGGGAGGGATTGGGGGCAGGAGGAGAAGGGGACGACAGAGGATGAGATGGCTGGATGGCATCACTGACTCGATGGACGTGAGTCTGGGTGAACTCTGGGAGTTGGTGATGGACAGGGAGGCCTGGTGTGCTGTGATTCATGGGGTCGCAAAGAGTGGGACACGACTGAGCGACTGAACTGAACTGACTGAACAACAGTGTTGGGGCAGTGTAAGTTTGCATGGAGTCTGGTAAATCTATTTTTCACTAAAAGTTCCTGAATTCCAAAAGTAAATTGAATGCTATTGACTCCTAAGAGCAGCTAACCTTATTTTCTCTTTCTCTGTTCATGATGTAAAGCAAAGCACATTCTCATTCTGACTCAAGTCCTTGCAAAATTACCCAAATCAGTGTCAGTATCAACAAAGGACGGATCTTCTGCCTCTATGCTGTCTTTTCTGTGGCTTCCTGAGTCATTTAACAGTCACTCTCAGAATCAGGAAAGTCAGTTGAGTTGACAGATCTTAAACAATATAAGCAAGAGAAAATTCTCAGAAATATATCAAGGGCTGAGTAAGTCGGGCTACTTAGCTAGAGAAGTGCTGAGAAAGAGCAACAATAAACAAGTCACCTCCAGAGTGCTATCACTCCTGGCAACTGAATGAAGGTCTGGGGAAGTCAATGGAACCCAAAGAGAGAGCTCTTAAGAGTACATGACCATTAGCCAGACTCATCAAGAAACAAAGGGAGAAAAACCAAATCAATAAAATTAGAAATGAAAATGGAGAGATCACAACAGACAGCACAGAAATACAAAGGATCATAAGAGACTACTATCAACAATTATATGCCAATAAAATGGACAACGAGGAAGAAATGGACAAATTCTTAGAAAAGTACAACATTCCAAAACTCGACCAGGAAGAAATAGAAAATCTTAACAGACCCATCACAAGCACGGAAATTGAAACTGTAATCAAAAATCTTCCAGCAAACAAAAGCCCAGGTCCAGACGGCTTCACAGCTGAATTCTACCAAAAATTTAGAGAAGAGCTAACACCTATCCTGCTCAAACTCTTCCAGAAAATTGCAGAGGATGGTAAACTTCCAAACTCATTCTATGAGGACACCATCACCCTAATACCAAAACCTGACAAAGATCCCACAAAAAAAGAAAACTACTGGCCAATATCACTGATGAACATAGATGCAAAAATCCTTAACAAAATTCTAGCAATCAGAATCCAACAACACATTAAAAAGATCATACACCATGACCAAGTGGGCTTTAACCCAGGGATGCAAGGATTCTTCAATATCCGCAAATCAATCAATGTAATACACCACATTAACAAATTGAAAAATAAAAACCATATGATTATCTCAATAGATGCAGAGAAAGCCTTTGACAAAATTCAACATCCATTTATGATAAAAACTCTCCAGAAAGCAGGAATAGAAGGAACATACCTCAACATAATCAAAGCTATATATGACAAACCCACAGCAAACATTATCCTCAATGGTGAAAAATTGAAAGCATTTCCTCTAAAGTCAGGAACAAGACAAGGGTGCCCACTTTCACCATTACTATTCAACATAGTTTTGGAAGTTTTGGCCACAGCAAACAGAGCAGAAAAAGAAATAAAAGGAATCCAAATTGGAAAAGAAGAAGTAAAGCTCTCACTGTTTGCAGATGACATGATCCTCTACATAGAAAACCCTAAAGACTCCACCAGAAAATTACTAGAGCTAATCAATGACTATAGTAAAGTTGCAGGATATAAAATCAACACACAGAAATCCCTTGCATTCCTATACACTAATAATGAGAAAACAGAAAGAGAAATTAAGGAAACAATTCCATTCACCATTGCAACGGAAAGAATAAAATACTTAGGAATATATCTACCTAAAGAAACTAAAGACCTATATATAGAAAACTATAAAACACTGGTGAAAGAAATCAAAGAAGACACTAACAGATGGAGAAATATACCATGTTCATGGATTGGAAGAATCAATATAGTGAAAATGAGTATACTACCCAAAGCAATCTATAGATTCAATGCAATCCCTATCAAGCTACCAACAGCATTCTTCACAGAGCTAGAACAAATAATTTCACAATTTGTATGGAAATACAAAAAACCTCGAATAGCCAAAGCGATCTTGAGAAAGAAGAATGGAACTGGAGGAATCAACCTACTTGACTTCAGGCTCTACTACAAAGCCACAGTTATCAAGACAGTATGGTACTGGCACAAAGACAGAAATATAGATCAATGGAACAAAATAGAAAGCCCAGAGATAAATCCACGCACATATGGACACCTTATCTTTGACAAAGGAGGCAAGAATATACAATGGATTAAAGACAATCTCTTTAACAAGTGGTGCTGGGAAATCTGGTCAACCACTTGTAAAAGAATGAAACTAGAACATTTTCTAACACCATACACAAAAATAAACTCAAAATGGATTAAAGATCTCAACATAAGACCAGAAACTATAAAACTCCTAGAGGAGAACATAGGCAAAACACTCTCTGACATACATCACAGCAGGATCCTCTATGACCCACCTCCCAGAATATTGGAAATAAAAGCAAAAATAAACAAATGGGACCTAATTAACCTTAAAAGCTTCTGCACATCAAAGGAAACTATTAGCAAGGTGAAAAGACAGTCTTCAGAATGGGAGAAGATAATAGCAAATGAAGCAACTGACAAACAACTAATCTCAAAAATATACAAGCAACTCCTACAGCTCAACTCCAGAAAAATAAATGACCCAATCAAAAAATGGGCCAAAGAACTAAATAGACATTTCTCCAAAGAAGACATACAGATGGCTAACAAACATATGAAAAGATGCTCAACATCACTCATTATCAGAGAAATGCAAATCAAAACCACTGTGAGGTACCATTTCACACCAGTCAGAATGGCTGCGATCCAAAAGTCTACAAGCAATAAATGCTGGAGAGGGTGTGGAGAAAAGGGAACCCTCTTACACTGTTGGTGGGAATGCAAACTAGTCCAGCCACTATGGAGAACAGTGTGGAGATTCCTTAAAAAACTGGAAATAGAACTGCCTTATGATCCAGCAATCCCACTGCTGGGCATACACACTGAGGAAATCAGAAGAGAAAGAGACACGTGTACCCCAGTGTTCATCGCAGCACTGTTTATAATAGCCAGGACATGGAAGCAACCTAGATGTCCATCAGCAGATGAATGGATAAGAAAGCAGTGGTACATATACACAATGGAGTATTACTCAGCCATTGAAAAGAATACATTTGAATCAGTTCTAATGAGGTGGATGAAACTGGAGCCTATTATACAGAGTGAAGTAAGCCAGAAAGAAAAACACCAATACAGTATACTAACGCATATATATGGAATTTAGAAAGATGGTAACAATAACCCTGTGTATGAGACAGCAAAAGAGACACTGATGTATAGAACAGTCTTATGGACTCTGAGAGAGAGGGAGAGGGTGGGAAGACTTGGGAGAATGGCATTGAAACATGTAAAATATCATGTATGAAACGAGTTGCCAGTCCAGGTTCGATGCACGATACTGGATGCTTGGGGCTGGTGCACTGGGATGACCCAGAGGGATGGAATGGGGAGGGAGGAGGGATGAGGGTTCAGGATGGGGAACACATGTATATCTGTGGAGGATTCATTTTGATATTTGGCAAAACTAATACAATTATGTAAAGTTTAAAAATAAAATAAAATTAAAAAAAAAAAAAAAAGTACATGACCAGAGGACAAAACCAGGTCCTTGTCACAAACAGAAAGCCAGGCTCTCAAGCATGTAGGGGAACATGGCAGTGTGTGTGAAGAAAAATACTGAAGCGGAAGGCGAGAGACCCAGTACCCAATGGCAGTGTTATAGTCACTAAGACATGACCCTGTGGACTATAGCCCACCAGGCTCCTCTGTCCCTGGGATTTCCCAGGCAAAAATGTTGGAGTGGGTTGCCATTTCCTTTTCCAGGGTATCTTCCTGACCCAGGGATTGAGCCTGGGTCTCCTGCACTGCAGGCAGATTCTTCACCAACTGAGCCACCATACCTCTTTGCAAAGACCAAGATAGACCTAGGTAAGATGCGATGTTGATGCGTTTAAGGGCCAGAGATTCATTTAGATGGTTCCCTGGAGCAGTAGGGAAATACCAAAAGAAGGACAGAAATCATCTTATCATCAAGATTCAAACCAGACAGTCCAAGTTCTAACAATACAGTAAGTCCCCTACATAAGAACCTTCAAGCTGCAAACTTTCAAAGATGCAAACTTACGTTTCACCAATGTCAGACGTGAGTGAAATTGCAGCTTACACTCCATCTCCAGACGATCTTTCAGCTCTAGCATCTCCCAGCCCCTCTCCCTCCTCCAGTCAGTAACTCCTCTTGCCTGTTCACCCAGTGCCTCTTGCCTTGTACTACACACTGTACTTTTCAAGGTACTGTACTGTAAGATTAAAAATGTTTTATTTGCATGTTTGTTTTCTCACGTATTAGCTGTGTGAAAAGTATTGCAAACCTACCATAGTACATTTATATGTAGCCAATTATGTTAGTTGAATATCTATATTGCAGGAAGGGGGACCCCTTCCAGGGCCCTAAACTGGGCTCTTGTCTAACACTCGGAAATGAATTGTCTGAAGAGACACATGTGCTGACAAAGCAAGAGATTTTATTGGAAAAGGGCACCCGGGGGGAAAGCAGTAGGGTAAGGGAACCCAGAAGAACTGCTCTGCCACGTGGCTCTCAGTCTCGGGTTTTATGGTGATGGGATTAGTTTCTGGGTGGTCTTTGGCCAATCATTCTAATTCAGAGTCTTTCCTGGTGGCACACGCATCGCTCAGCCAAGATGGATGCTAGCGAGAGGGATTCTGGGAAATGGACGGACACTCGGAGTCTCCTTTCGACCTTTCCCAAACTCTTCCTGTTGGTGGTGGCTTATTAGTTCCGTACTCCTTATCAGAATCTCCTGTCATAAAACAACTCATATAAATGGTTACTATGGCCAGGGTGGGAGGTTTCAATCAGTGTACTTCTCCTAACAACTGGGCTAACTTTGTTGGACTTACAAATGTGCTCTCAGAACGGAACTCATTCGTATGTACAGGACTTACTGTAGTTCAAGGGACATGAGAGAAGCTACAAACTCAAGCCAACAAAATAAGCGAATCAGAAGCTAAGTAGAGACTATAATGTGAATGAGAAATCATTCCATTTTTCAGATTACCTGAGACTAATTTATATTGATTATTGAGTACCTGAGTTATTGCCCTGACTTTACAATATCAGGGCAATAAAATCTGAAATCCTAATTCAGAAAAATATCACTCTGATAAAACCGTCTTCTCCTTCCAGTCGACCTGCACAACCAGCTTCACTATACCTGTTCTTAGACATCACCAGAATCTTCAATAGTTCTCACATCTTTATTAACTCTATATCTTTTCAATCACCCCCTTGTCCACACACCTAATATCCTGGCTCATTTGCCCTTTCTTCATCCACTCTTCTGTCTAACTTTCATCCATGGCTGTGTTGCAGGAAGGAGGATCCCTTCCAGGGCCCAAGAGTGGGCTCTTGTCTAACTCAGAAATAAATTGTCTGAGAAAACACACATGCTGATGAAGCAGGAGACTTTACTGGGAAGGGGCACCTGGGTGGAGAGCAGAAGGATAAGAGAACCTAGGAGAACTGCTCTGCCATGTAGCTTGCAGTCTTGGGTTTTATGATGATGGGCTTCGTTTCAGGTTGTCTTTGGCCAATCATTCTGACTCAGAGTCCTTCCTGATGGTGCATGCATTGCTCATCCAAGATGGATTCCAGCAAGAAGGATTCTGGGAGGTGGTTGGACACTTGGCATCTCCTCTTGACCTTTCCAGAACTCTTACGGTTGGCTTGTTCCTTACTAGGACCTCCTGTCATAAAAAAACTCACTCAAAATGTTACTATGGTGCCTGGCCAGGGTGGGTGGTTTCAGTCAGTGGGCTTCCCCTAACAGCTGAGCCCACCTCATTGACTCCTTCATACCTCTCAGAGGACCCAGAGATGGACACTGTACAAGTGGAAAGACTGGTATCAACAAAAATTCATAGTCAACAAACGGGTGCCCAGAAAAAAAATCTAATAAAGAAAATCAGAGATGGGTCTAGGCATATGTGCTTGAAAGCTCTACAGATGACTCTGATGTGACAAGAAGACCTCTCAGAGAAGTTGCTCTCTCCTGCCCCCTCTTTTTTTTCTCTACCTCTCTCTCTCAAATAATTACAAAAATCTAAACTCCTAGTTGCTTCAATAATCTTTATCTGAAGATAAGCATGTGAGGAAGACAAGAGCATGAAAAAGAGAAAGTCCCAAAAGAAGCAGCAGTGTCCAAAAGCCCTGGGGTGTCCCTGGACAGCCAGCACCCTGGGGGCTGTGGGAGGGAGTACCGGCAAGGATTAATATCACCTCAAAGTGCTCCTCTAGAAGGAAGATCTCCAGACACCCAATGGACCCAATCAAGGGGCCATATTGCAACCAAGTAGGACCCCATGGGGCCTTCCCTGGTTAGACCCCTCCCCCACATCCTCTGCTCTAGCTCCTCCCTGAAGTACTCGGATAATAGTATCTCATGCATATTTCCTGAGTTTTTCAGATGCTAAAAAACACCAAAAGGAAGCAATTAACTACTTGATGATCATGAGCACATAGCTCCCAGACCTATTGGTGCCTAAGGATTAATAATGGTCAGCTGCCCTGTTACCTCAACATCAGCCAGTCAGAGAGTTGAGCATGATCTGATCATGATCACGATCACGTCCCCTGGGGTGGCCGGCCCTCATTTTGCCTTTAAAAAGGCTCGCTGAAACCCTTCAGGGAGTTTGAGGGGTGGGGGGGAGGGGGGCGGTGGGTGTGGGGACGGGGATGAATCACAGCATCTCCTTGCTTCCCCTGCAGTAAACATTGCTCTGCTCCAAACTCAATGATTTGGTTTGTTTGTCCTTGCTGTGCACAGGGCACATGAACTTACACTCAGTAACAATTTGATCATTGTGTCCTCTGGGTCAACCACTCAACCATGACCAACCCAAGTTAGAAACTGCAAGGTGAGAACAGAAGAAAATATTGCTAGAAAATAGGTGAGATTAATGAATATTGGGATTTAACAAACATTGATGACACCCAGCCTAGATGGTGTCCTCTGAGGAAAGCAGCCTGGGCATAGCCTGTCCTAACAGAATGGAGCAGAGTCAGAGGAGCTCGGCCCATTGCAACTTATCAAGTGTCCCCAAAGCGGTTCCATCATGTCCTGAAGAGGAAGACATGGTAAAACTCAGCAAAACTCAGAATCGACACAAAATGCATATCCTAATCAGAACTGGATTAACCCATTATCTGATAAATTCCAAGGATTTGGACTGGGGAAAGGGCATTCTGGGATGACTCTGAGACCAACAGGCTCAAACTTCGAAGAGAAAGTAGAAAAAGCATTTGGTGAAGTCTGAGAGGAAAGCAGAGAGCTCTCCACCTCCCAGTGCAAGGTCCTGAACCCCCATGATTCCTCCCTGTTTTCAGCACTATTTTTAGGGAGTTAGATGAAACCTGAGCCTTTCTTGTTAAGTCGACCAGACCCCTCCCCACCAGCACCAATAATCACATGAGCTTTTGATATTGTGTGTTCACAGTCTAATAAGTTCAAAACTTTCTATAACAGATTCAACCTACTTTGGGGAGATTAGCCCTACTATTTAGATCCATTGACAGCAAAAGTCAAAAGAGACTTTGCTTCTAATCCAAGCTCTAGCACCATCTACCATACCCTCACTACCATTTTTTGAGCCCACTTTTGTGGGCTCAGAAGAGGCCAGGCTCTTCATCTACAGTATCTTATTTAATCCTCATGACAACTCCATGAATTAAACACAAGTATTGTTTTTGTCTTTCAGATGAGGGAATTAAGGCACAGAAAAAGGAAGTCACTTGCAATAAGTCACAGTAGCCATCAGGATGTCAGAGGCCAAGTCTGACTGCCCGGTGTCTGTTATCTTAATTACCACAGCATATGGCTTCTGATCACTCTGAAAATAGTAACAACCACACTGGAAGAAATACAACAACCCTCACTAGGCAGCAAGCTCCTTTCTTGAAAGATAAAAGAAATCATGGCAGCCCTAAAGCCAAGTAAGCCATGGTTCTAAAGAAGTCATATATATTTTGCCTCTCATATCTGCCTCTTGAGTCTGGGTTTTACAAAATCCTGTGCTGTAAACTCAGAAGTGTTTATCTTCCATCTGTCTCAGTAACTGATGTACAGGAGAAGGCGGTCAGGATAATAACAGCTCAGTTTGGAGACACTGGCCACTTGACCAGTGTTGTGCTTCAGTTAACACGTATTACCTCATTTATTTTTCCAACAACCTTAAGAAGCTGATAGTTGAGAAATCCTGTTTTATAGATAGATATGCAGAGAAAATGGATATACAGAAAGGTTAAATACTTGCCTCACATCATATAGTTAGTAAGGAAAAGAAGAAAGATGAAAACCTGGGCAATTTGATGCCAAGGCCTATGATCTTGCACCTCCTTAAGAAGTTTCTGGGGAAAATGCAAACTGGATGTTCCTTCCATGACACTTTTGTTTCCAGCAGAGGTTCCAAATATTCTCACAATCTGTGCAGGTCCTGCTGGGACACTGTATTCTGCCCCCTGGGCCCAGCCCCCAGTCCGTGTAAGAGACATTCAGAAATTCATTGAGGCTTGCAGGAGGCAAATTCATAGAGGCAGGCAGTGAGGATGACTTTGGGTCAAGAGACCTAAAGTGACCCAGGTGACCCTTCCCTCTGGGTTGCCCATCCAGGGCAGAAGGTAAGCAGGCAATCTTGCCCTTTGCCAGGTTAAGCCAAATAAGGGGGCTTCAAAAGAACTATTTAGGGAGTGAAACAGGTAGTCTTTTGAGTTTAAAGGATGTAGGGACCAGCCCCTCAATTATGTCTGAGGAGTCTAAATAGGAAAGTCTGGACTACCCAAAAGGGCCTCTGACAGCCTATTCCAGAGTTGGCGGGATCCCTAAGGAACTTCTACAGGGAGAAGAATAAAAAAAAATGCTGGACATTTCTTCTGTCCACAAGAGAGACCAAGTTATTAGTGCCTCGCCTGTCCTCTCTAATCCCTGTAACCAAACCTGCAGAAACCCACAGAGTAGGTGCAGGTAAGTGGGGAACCAGAATGAGAAGCTGACTATCCCCACTCAACCCACCCCAGCTGTCCCAGCAAGAGGCGAGACCAAGATGGGAGAAGGCCGGAGTTTCAAGTTAACAAGACCCCGTGACCATCAGGATGAAGAACAATGCTCTTCAGTGCCCCAAGAAAGAATAAGATATATTTAGATATATCTTATCTAAAGATATATCTCACTTACATGCTGGCCCAGTAATCTTGCACAAGGAATGTACCGTTGTTAATTTTCAGTTTCCTTTAACCAAGAAAAATAAGAGTTTGGGTTTCTTGTGAGGGTTAAATGAGATGCTGCAGGCAACCTCTTCCATTGCCTGTCACACAGTAGGCAATCACTTCATGATAGGTGTTTTTATTATCACTGCTTGTGATGTCACGTTTCAATCTGCCATGAAGACTGTCAAAAGCTCAAGCAGCTTTCTACAGAAGAGCTCAAATTGTAAAAGCAGCATAAAATGATGTGGACTTCGGAGAAACAGTTCTGGGCTCATTGTAGCTTTTCCACTTATGGATTATGTGATCTCAAGCACGGTATTTACTTTCTGAAACTTAGTGTCTTCATCTGGGTTTTTTCTGTCTTATTCACTGTTTTGTTTTGTTTTGTTTTGTTTTTCTCCAGAGTCTGGATCACTGTAAGGCAGAAAGAATAAATATTTTTGAATGAACTAATTCTTCCATAAAATCATAGTAACAATACCTTTCTCACACTGTGATTTGGAGGATTAGAGAAGCTAAGGCATATGACACCATAATACACTGGCATATTAATTTCTGTCTTATTCTTGATTCTCTAGGAAATTCCAGAAAATGAAGAGCTGATTTTTTCCCCCTCTTCCTCCTTCCCATGTCTTAGCAGAAGAGGCCTTGGTCTTAGACTTGCTGGCCACGGAAGGAAAGAACTTTTTCTTTAGTTGCATAATCTTCCCTGAAGACAACTCACACATAGGAAAGTCTGGGAGAATTGAATCCTCGGAGGGCAGCTGTGGACAAGAGATAAGAGGGAGGCAGGTGCTTTGATGAGGAAGGGATACCCCAGGCCCAGATACTGAAAGGACTGGGACCTGGAGGAGAACCAGAAACCTGCCCCTAAAGATGGCAGAAACCCCAATGGATGAGTGATTTGATATTTGATGATTTGATATCAGCCCCTAACTTCTCTGGTGGCTCAGACAGTAAAGAAACTGCCTGCAATGTGGAAGACCTGGGTTCAATCCCTGTGTCAGGAAGATCCCCTGGAAAAGGGAATGGCTACCCATTCCAGTATTCTTGCCTGGAGAATTCCATGGGCAGAGGAGCATGGTAGGCTACAGTCCATGGGGCTGCAAAGAGTTGGACATGACTGAATGGAGTGACCAACACTCACTTTTTCACCTCAAGGTTGGAAGGCAGGAGCAGCGGCCCAGGGACTAAGCTGGGTGAAGAGAGGAGACACAAAATAAATGTCTTAGTAACAATGGGCCAAAGACCAGAGGTCCTTTCTAAGCCTCCTGTCTTGTGCAAATCCTGAAGCTATGGTGCATGCACAAGGGAGGGGAAGAAACTTATTCTTCCCCAGTAAAAAAAGTTTCTCACCAATCTTAACTGGTCTTGTTGTTGTTCAGTAGCTAAGTCGTGTCCAGTTCTTTGTGAGCCCCTGGACTGCAACATACCAGGCTTCCCTGTCCTTCACTATCTCCTGGAGTTTGCTCAAACTCATATCCATTGAGTCAGTGATGCCATCCAACCATCTCATCCTCTGTCATCCCCTTCTCCTCCTGCCTTTGATCTTTCACAGCATCAGAGTCTTTTCCAATGAGTCAGCTTTTCACATCAGGTGACCAAAGTATTGGAGCTTCAGCTTCAGCATCACTCCTTCCAATGAATATTCAGGGTTGATTTTCTTTAGGATTGACTGGTTTGATCTCCTTGCAGTCCCAGGGACTCTCAAGAGTCTTCTCCAGCACCACAATTCAAAAGCATCAGCTCTTTAGACCAGTCTATGGCTGGTATGGGCCAATCCAGATCTAATCTAATTTAATAAGAAAAGAAATAGAATGGTTGGACACTTGAGTGTTGTGGAGATAAGTCATTTAAGTCCTGTATACGCACAGCCTCTGATCTAACGTCTGGCACTTGGGAGAGGCTTAAGAGATGCTACTTTCCTCTTCTTACTGACCAGCAAATTCTGTGATGGTCTAATCTGTTGATCTTAGAGATGATGGATGAGGCTCCTGTTCAAAATAGGAACCTTATGTTCTTTATTTCTCAACATGAGTCAAGTTCTTTGACCTCATTATCTCTACTCTCTGCCTCTCCACTCTTATGGACAGCTGAATGTTCCCCACAAACTATGCCAGCCACTGTCTTCTTATTCCTTAAAGACATTTTGCAAATATCCATCCTTCTGCCTTTTCCCTGCATCCATCTCAGAATATCCTCCTTTCTTTCCATTCCTCTACGTCTTGTCCATCCTCCAGGTATCACCTCCTATCTTTATTCCTTTACAGACTTCTCAGTGCCTGCTAAATGCAGTGCTTGAACATAGAGGCTCCCTTCCCTCAGACATGCTTGCTGTTCAAATATTTATTCATTCATTTAACAATATTTTTTTCAAGTGCCTATTGCAGTTCAAGCTCCATCAAAGCTAAACTTGTTTGCCTAATTTGTTCACCACTACATGCACAATGCCTATTATAGTGATTTATATTTTTCAGATGTCGATAAATATTCATTGAATGCATAAATGAAGGGGAAACATTGGTGAACAAAAGAAATAAGACTCTTGCTACTAATTTTGGTTGTCTTATTAGACATAACTGTTGTGAGTTTTTCTTTTCCACATCTCAAAAATGATAAAGTCCACCAAGGTTCTGTTCTAGATGTTTTTTTTCTTACTCCAGTGGCAATGCCATCCACTCCTGCAGCTGCAGCATCATCTCTACACAAGTACATCTGTCTGATTAAGGATTGATTTTTCTTCAGTAACTTCTTTTCTGTCCATTTAAGTGGACCTAAACCAGAGACACACATCCTCAGGCTAAGGGTACAACCCAACTTTCACATCATCAACTAATCGCTCAAGACACAGAGGAGAAGAAAAAAGAAGATCCATAGATGGACAAGTAAGGACTGCAGTTTCTCACCACTCCTAGTGGCAGAAGAAAAGGAGTTCCATGTGAGATTTGGAATGGGCAGGAGAGGGAGGGTGTCCTGGAGCCCACGGCTGAGGATCTGGGCCCCAGAAGAAAAGGAACTTCTATTAAGAGTTCTGGAGTGTAACAATAGCCTAGCCAGGTATTTCATGCATATTAACTTAGTAAATACAATCATCCTGATGTTACTGTTCCCAACAAAAAAATTGAGGCAGAAGGAAGCTCAGTAATACCCCCAATGTTTATGGAGTCTGTGAATAACTGGATAGGACCCAAATGAAGCCAAAGGGAACAGTTTTAACCACTCTTACCATATTGTCCTTGTAAATACAAAGTGATAGTTGCCGGGAAGGGCAAAGCTTCCAGGCATGGGATTATCACAGACATACCTCAACCAAGACAAATACATATTTCTAATCCTGACCTCCTTCCTAAATTCCAGACTATGTTTATATCTCAGTTCCAAAGAATTTCACCAGATTGTCTCTCCAGAATGTCAAACACAGTATGTCTAAAGCTGAAATCATTACCTTGTCTTCCGTACCAGTTTCTCTTCCTGAATTCTCTAGTTCTGTTAGTATTACCCCTACTTTTTCATTCATATTGTCTGAACATCAATATCTGCTTTCACTCCTCCCATTCCTTTTCACTTTACCCCCAATTAATTGTCATGTCCCATAGACTGACTTCCATAATATCTTTAAGACATGACCTCTTAACTCCATTGCTACAGCTTCAACCCTGATAACCATTCTTCACTGCATAATAGCTATGATCCTTCCAAGTGTTTATCCTGAATCACCCTCTATCACATTTATCCAGAAAATCTTTATTATAGTCATCTTCACAATTCAAATCGATGACTATTTATTATAGTCGTCTTCACAATTCAAATCAACGACTATTTATTATAGTCGTCGGAGCACAATTCAAATTACACTGGTACCATAGTCAAAAAATCAAGCCTTCCATGACACCCTGACTCCTCATAAATATATACAAATGCACCCCTGTGAACAGAAACTCCCACAGTCCCCCTCTCTTTCCATTTAATCCTCAGTGTCCAGTCTGTTGCAGTCTTCTATGCTTTCCTATGTATCTCACACTATGCTATGCTATGCCAATTCAATACTTTCCTCTGAGATTTTCCTCTGAAACTGTTCTGGCCTTAGCTTCTATCTGATGTGTCCTTGTCCAGGTCACCTCCAGGTGTAAGTGAACTTCCACTCCTCAGAACCATATATTGCTTAGTTTGCATCCCTTTTAAGACACATATCACATACTACTTTGCATTTTCATGTTATGATGTAGTTACTATTCCATTACCTTGTTGGAAGTTGAGACTGTGCCCAAAAGTGCCCTTAACCAGGCACTCTGGCAATCCTGAGCAGCCCCTGTCCACTTCTGGTCATGCTCAGGTGGCAAGGAATTTGCTGCCATGACAGTATTTTCTCGGGTGACAGAAAGACTGGAGCGGTAGCTCTCCTCCAAGCTCCCATACAGCAGTGCTCCCAGCACTGTGTGACTGGTCTGGCCTTCCAAAACCATAATCTCTGTTGACTCAGCTTTTTATGTTTACACACACACTCACACACACACTCCTTGGCCAAGCAGTGTTCTAGCATCAGCCATGCACTGATGTTCCATGTCTGTTTCTAATAAGGACTCTGCCTTGGACATTGCTCAAGACCTTCTTTCTCCTTAAAGTGAGTTTCCTCTTGAGATCTTCATTTATAAACAGTTGTCCTCGGTCATGGTCACTTCAATCCATCAGACATAGAACACTGGATTTCAATGCAAAGTGATTCATTCCCTTCCTCCAAGAATCCTCCTTGGTCGCTATCCACATCAGCTCTACATCGTTTTGTTATTATTGTTGTTTTTTGAGGGGGCCGTGCTTCATGGTGTGTGGAATCTTAGTTCCCTGACCAGGGATCAAACCCCGTCCTCAGCAGTGAAATCAAGGAGTCTTCACTGCTGGACAGCCAGGGAATTCCCTGCCCAACATCTTAATAACCAAGTGGCTCCACCAACATTTATCCTTTCCAAATATAGAAGGGATGTTGTAGAGTAGTATTTCTACCTCTGGCTACTAATAACTTCTTAATGACAATTTTCTCCTCTTATGATTCTTTTGAGTACCATATACTATGCATCCCCTCCAGTTACTTCACAGGAAATAGACCTTGAGGAGTCAGTGAATTGATAAATCTTTTCTCTTTTGGTTTCTGTGGCCCTCTCACTCATGGCCTCAGAAATTTCCCTTGCACTTAAGTACTGTATTTCATGGTATTTGTATTTAATAAAAGTATGTGGCAGTCTCACATTTGGCCTGTTGATGTTGGGTATGTGGTTCAGGCTTTTTGAAACTCAGGCTGGGGAATCTGAGGAAGTGATGGGGAGGCACTGAAATTGAGCACTTAATTTCAAAGTAATAAAAGACTAATTCTCTGTTTTATCAAGACTATATACTCAGCCTAATATACACCTGAGTTTTTTCAAGCAATGGATAGCTTTGTTAATTTTTTTTTTTTTTCCGTTGCTACTGGAAAGCAATTTATACCTGCAAGGCAGTATCAGGGTTTCAATAAACTCCTGAAAAAAAAAAAAAAAAAAGCAGCTCCAGATTGGAGAATTTTCAAATACCCCTCAATTTTGCAAATCACATTTCAAAAGGGAGAGAATTTGCATATTCAGGATGAAAGCCCATGGAACTCTGCCTCATGCCCAGTTTTATAGAGTAATTATTTCTACATTTTTGAACTGGCACCACCTTCAAAATATGTCAGCTCAAACTGCACACTAGACATAGGTATTAATTAGTCAGGCTAATTATCCGAACTTGTTTAGACTAATCAAGTGATGAAACAGCTTCAATCTGTTGGATTTTTCTTGAACAACTTCACAGTGAAACATGAACTTGTTATGACTAGTGAATTGCAAAAATACAATTTGCCAGACCTTCCGCATTGGCTGAACAGGGGTTCCTTCTCACAAAGCCCAGTCCACCGGTGGACTCTGCCTCCAAAGGTACTTTGAAAAAAGGCCTTTCTGCCTCCTTCCACCAGAAAATCAATACTGCACGCTGGAGGGGAAGACGGAGAGTGAAAACGTCCTCTTCACCTGAGTGAGTAAACACCAGCTCTGTGCTAGGGATGGCGCAGCACAGAACTGCAGGCTGTGAGACAGACTGCAAATAAAACCCTTTCCAGAGCCGAGAGCGACCAGGCCAACGCTGAGCCCTGAAGCTGGCACCGCGGAACCCTTGGCCTCATATAATTTCATTTCTCTGCGACTGAGATCAGTGCGTGCCTGCAAAACTGCATAATGTGCCATTCGTGCAGCTGTTACCCGGCAGACCTATTCTTTGCACACCGATTAGCCTGCCTGCCTCGTCAATCCCCGGGAAGGGCGAGAGAAGCAAAGTGTCCAGCATCACATTGCATTCTCGGCCTCTCCTGCATCGCAAACCCCCTGCCCCTCCCACGGTGAGAAGAAAATCATAGGCCTGGAAGCTTCAGTGAACGAGAGCTTTGCGTGGGTCCTATGTTCCCCAGCTTTCAACACTTTCTGGGAAAGATAAATGTTGTTCACATCCTTTGTATCTTAACCTGGTTCTGTCTCCCTCTCTCCGGGTTTAAAACAAAGCTCCCTTGCCTCCTGGCTGCTCCTCTGTTTTTTCCTGAATTGTTCTGGTATTTCTGGCTTCTCCCCACGTTGAGTCAGATCCGAGTATGGGTGGCAAAAAGCTTCTAACGTCATCACGAAATACGAAAGGTGGGCAGGCTCTGACAGCTTTTAGCAGCCCACAGCCTCAGGCTAGTATTTTTCCGCTATAATGCTGATAAAAGATAAGACATTGTTCAAATGTGCCTATGCTGGGAACCGTCTAAGGCAGGGCTTTCAAAATACAAACCGGTGCTGGTTCCCAGGGACAGAATTCACATCTTCCTTTGTTCTGCTACAAAGCTCTCAGGCACCCCAGTAGAAGGGAGCCCTCATTACTCAGGGCACTTCTGAGGAGCTGTGAGAAGCACAGAAGGAAGTGGGACTGGGAGCCATGCCCTGGATGCATCTGAAATCAAAATGAACTGCCAGCATCCTTTCCCTCCAGCACTCCCTGAGCTCTGCTTGGAGGGAGCCACTTGCTTTTTTCTACTGATTTTTTTCACTAGTGATTAAACTAGATTATAGAGTAATTTCTGGACTTTTCATCTCTCCTAATATTAAACTATCTATGTATATGTGTTATTTAAGTTATAGCATATAAATAAAGGGAAATGTGCATAGGTAATTGAATTTAAACCGTAGGCTTTTTGTGTGTGTTGTGTTGTATTTGATAAATCAAAATCCTTGGGAGCTTCACCATGTAAAGACATTTTACTGTATCAAAGTGAAAGTGTTAATCACTCAGTTGTGTCTGACTCTTTGGGACCCCATGCACTGTAGCCTGCCAGGCTCCTCTGTCCATGGGATTGTCCAGGCAAGAATACTGGAGTGGGTTGCCATGCCTCCTCCAGGGGATCTTCCTGACCAAGGGATCAATCCAGGGTGTCCCGCATTGCAGGCGGGTTCTTTACCATCTGAGCCACAAGGGAAGCCCATTTCACTGTATGCTGCTGCTACTGCTAAGTCGCTTCAGTCGTATCCGACTCTGTGCAACTGTATGTCTGCTTTCAAAACCCATAACGCTTCTGGTCGTGTGGTTCTTCTCATGCATTTTTCTCCAGGTGGGATGTGTTTTCTCATCTTAAAATGAGCACAAGGGTACATTTCTTCAAATAGAAAATTGTGAAAATTTTCCTAGATTCCTATCTATCAGTGCTCCTCAAGGCTAGATTTTGAATAACCTATGGTCCAAGGTCTGGAAAAATCTCAGATAGATCTTCTGCATCCCAAAACATAGCATTTTGCTCTAGACTGAAGTGTACTTTGACTCAACTATCTTTGCAGCATCGTTGCCTTTTGTCCAGAACTGCAACTGCAGTTTTGGGGTGAACTATAAATATAAATATGAACTATAAATGGGGAGAAATTTCTGAGGTCCCTGTTACCTTTTCATCCTAATCACTGGGCGGAAGTCTCTCTCTCTCCTCCTCTCTCTTGTACATGTACACGTACATATACATACACATTTTTTAAAAATCATCTTATTGGTTGGTCAGTCTCTAAGGTACTTCTGCAACATACCTGATGAGTGCTCATCCAAATGTTACCAGAATATCTTCACTGAGAAGAACACTGCCATCTCAGAAGTACATTTTTATATTATATATGTATATGTTTTGCTGTTGTTATTTAGTTGCTCAGTTGAGTCCAACTCTCTGCAACCCCAAGGATGGTAGCCCTCCAGGCTCTCTGTCTGTGGGATTTTCCAGGCAAGAATCCTGGAATGGGTTTTCATTTCCTTCTCCATGTATTTACCATACATGTATTTACTGCATACATATATGTATATGCAAAATACACCTAAGATAAAAATTACTATCAGTGACATATAGTACTTAGAGTGGTGTGCAGCCGTCACCACCATCTAGTTCCAGAGGATCTTTATCACCCAAAAAGGAAATCTGTACCCATTGAGGCCCCATGACTGCATCCCCATCCTCCCTCCTTCCTTCCCAGACCCTAGCAACCACTAATCTGTTCTCTATCTCTCTGTGGGTTTTTCTGTTCTGGATATTGTATATAAATGAAATCCTATGATGTGGTCTTTTGTGTCTGGCTTTATTCTTTTGGCATCAGCAGCCCTTCTGGGTACAACTCATCTCTAGTTAATTGCTCTGAGACCCATCTTCCATTTCCCTCCTCTCACCTCCCTCCCCAGGCACGCTCCTATGCTGTTTGCATCTTACTCAGTGTGCAGCCACGGGTCTGAGATCGCCACCCCCGGGGAGCACCTCCGAGACACCTCACTGACAGCCCTTCTGCCAATACTTGTTTGGGGTCTGGCCAGGGCCTCCTGAGGTGCTGAAAGAGCAGCAAATCACCCTCAAACTTCTCCAAGGTTTGTTTTTTTTTTCTATTTTAAAATAAAATGTGAGAGGCGCTTTTCCCCTTCCTGACAAATGTGAGTGATAATTAGCTGGTAACAGAAAATCTCCCCTGAAGTGTCACAATGTGCTGGTAGTTAACAGAGCGGGTCTCAGAGCTGCACCACGGAGCAGCTCCAAGTGGGACTCGTGCTCGTGGCCAGAAGAGCTGGCGCTGATCCCCTGTTGCAGACATCTAG
Organism: Bubalus kerabau; assembly: GCF_029407905.1. Lineage (NCBI taxonomy): Eukaryota > Metazoa > Chordata > Mammalia > Artiodactyla > Bovidae > Bubalus > Bubalus kerabau. The sequence continues at coordinate 62,140,365 of NC_073637.1, forward strand.
CCATATGCAGGGTACGCACACAGCACCTGCACTGCCCTTGGGTTCACAGATGCAGCATAAGAAAGAGCAGCCTGTGGTACGCTGGGGACAGGGCTGGACTCCAAGTAAGAAGATCCAGGTTTGAATCGTACTCGCTGCCATTTACTAGCGTGACCATGAGCAAGGCATGGACCAACCCAGCCTTCCGTTAAAGAGGAAGGTCACGTGGAATGTGACTAACCTCGCCAGATGGTGGTTAAGACTGAAGAGAAGAAAACAACTTTTCTTCAAGAGAAGAAAACAACTACATAAACACTGTCTGTAATCTGTGACCATAGTCTCCAGATGTCCGTAGCATGAAAACATCAGGAAGGCAGGAACTTGGTCCTGATTTCCGCTGCCATGCCTAATGTGTCGCTCAAGACAGAGTAGACACTTGGTAAGATTTTCATGAATTTGTGAAATGAGGAATCATGTTATTGTTCTCAGTAATCAGAGTCACACAATTAGCTGCTAAGGAGCAGCATCTCTAGGAAACTATCCAGATCATTTTTATTCATGGTAACCAAATTACCATAAGAGAGTGTCTTACCCCATTGTATTTCTTCTAAATGACGCTAGACTTGGAGAGGAAATGAGAAACACGGTTCTACTAAAGAAGACAACAGGAAAGAAAAGGTGTCTTCAATTTGAGATGAGCTCTTTTTATGAACCTAAGAGAACTTTCTCAAAATGTACCACTTCAAGTATTCATGCTTCTTGGTCTCTACCCGCTCTGCGATTATGTTTTACTTCATGACCCATCACAAAGAGAGTTTATTCACCAGTGTGTATAATGTTGTAAATGTTGTGTTTTTAACTCTAGAGGCTTATATATATACTGGCTTGGAACCATGTAACTTCCTCTTTCTTTCCTTCCTCCTTTCATTCTTTTCTTCCTTTCTTTATTGCTTCAGCAGTAACTTAACTTTTTGTTTTCAAATAAAGTTGTTGCGATGTAAGTGACAATATTTTCATGTAAATCCTTGATTTACATTTAGTAATCATTAGTATTTTTAGTATTTCATCCTAAATACTTCAGATTTTACCATTCTTTTAAAGTTATTTTGTCATACAACCACAACAACAATGTTGTTGTCCAGTCACTCAGTTGGGTCTGACTCTTTGTGGCCTGATGGTCTGCAGCTTGCCAGGCTTCCCTGCCCTTCACCATCTCCCAGAACTTGCTCAAACTCATGTCCACTGAGTTGGTGAGGCCATCCAACCATCTCATCCTCTGTCACCTCCTTCTCCCACCCTCAATCTTTCCCAGCATCAGGGTCTTTTCCAGTGAGTCGGCTCTTGGCATCATGTGGCCAAATTATTGGAGTTTTAGCTTCAACATCAGTCCTTCCAATGAGTATCAAGGGCTGATTTCCTTTCAGATTGACTGATTTGATCTTCTTGCTGTGTAAGGGACTCTCAAGAGTTTTCATACATATATACATTTCATACGTACATACATAACAATGATTTCTCATTTTATCTAGTATCCACTCCAAGTTCAAAATAATTTAAAAGAACGAAAATGTCCTTTTACATTATTGCTTTATTTAATTCAGGATTTGCTCACAGCCTATTAAGTACTGGGCTTTGTTACCCTACTTCTTGGCCTTAGCGCAGCTTAGGACTGTTCAATAGGCGCTCAGCGGAACACACATTTTTCATGGAACAAACATTTATTGACCCCTTCAATGTGCCAAACAATGTCTTAATTGCTGGTGATGCAAATATAAATAAGATACATTATTTTTCCTCAAAACCTCAAAATTTGGGTGAACCAAAATGAATATTGAAGTAAGTGAATGAAGACCATCAAGATGAATCTATCAAGCCTAGTATTTGTTATTTTTCCTTCAGAGAAGGCTTTTTGGGCAGAGTGTGATGACTTTTCCTAATAGCAGCATCACTTTATCATTTCATATAGCTAAAAATGTGGATTTCAATCACCACTGTATGAGCAAAACCCCAGAAACTTTGCTGAACACACATTCTTTTTTGTTGGTGGTGGTTCAGAACTGATATTTATGTTTAATTGTCAGAAAGAAACTGGATATTTAAATATTCTGTTAGCCTGCTCAATGACAAACCAACCCATCCTGTTGTGGCTTTCTGCCACCTACAAGATAAAGGGTCACCTCCTTTAGCCTCCTGCCAGATCCTCTATAGTCTGATCTTGCCTGTTTCTCCAACCTCATTTTCTGCCTCACATCTTAGGTTCTACACAAACTGAACAGCTGATTTGTCCCACCCCTAAATCCTCCCGTATTCCTCTTAGGACTTACGTACTTGGCCTCCTCCAGGCCTCTGCAAGGAATACTCCCCCTGATCTTTTCATGTCCTCTGCCCCAACACCAAGGCTCTACACATCATTGAAAACTCAGTTCAGGTGGCCCTTCCTCCAGGAAGCCTTCCACGACCCCCTGAACTTGACTGGGTACCCACTTTGGTCTTCTAGGACACCTTGCATAAATCTCGTTTAGCACATACGTAGCACATGGTGCTGAAATAATCTGCTGGCAGTCTGACATCTCCCTCCTCCCCTCCCTCAGAGCACACATGGCCCTCTCCAGGGCCAGGCCTAAGTGCTGTGCTTCTCAGCTTCCCCAGAGTGCAGCCAAGGCCTGGCAATCGGAGGCCCTCAAGAATTCCTTGGGCAGAATTACCAGAGGATGACCATGAGAATTAAGCACAGAGTTACACATTTTTAAGAGATAAAGATCACGATGTTCTTTTCAATCACTTCCTAATGTTGCCGCTGGAAGGATGTAAGGGAATGTTCTAGTGTAGTCCTCTTTTTGGTAATAGAAGATACAGGAGGAGAGAGGACATGAATGTTCCTTGACACCCAGGATGTTATTCAAGTCCTGACAGAAAAGAGACAATGATGCCCTTTAGCAAGATAATTCCAGGGGAGTTTGTTTGACAAAGGACTATTTACAAAAAAAAAAAAAAAAAAAAAGAGATGGGTGTAAGGGCAGCACAAGCTGTGATTTAGTAACCTGAAGCTAGAAACAGCAGAGGAGCTACTAACCATTCCTAGGATAGGGGAACCAGCTCATCCCTGTTTGTCCAGGACTGTCCCAGTTTTAAAACTCAAAATCCCATGTCCTGGGAACACCTCAGTTCCAACAAACCAGGATGGTTGATCACCCCACCTAGAGCGGAAGTAGATAATAAAGGAATGGTTATCGAAACCTAGGAAGAAAGATGGTCCCATTCAAAAGGAAGCAAGTGATCTTCGGACAAGGCCACATTCAACTCAAAGTGATCACAGAGGGAGGAGGTCAGGGAACAGAAACCTCACTTTCCTCGCTCCTTCTCACCTCCTGCAGAGGCTCTGCGTTGAGTTCCCCATGAGCCAAAGCCAACCAGAAGCCAGGCCTGCACTGGTGAGCATCCATTGCAGGGCGGAGGGCAGAAGATGCACACAGAGCAGCAGCAAGCCTGCAGGAGCACGGAAGAACCTGAGGAAGATGTCCAGCTCTGTCTAGCAGGGACCTCAAAAGTCTCGATGCAAGTAATGGGATGGCGTTGATATTACTCAAGCCCTCAGATGCTGTTGTTGTTCAGTTGCTGAGTTGTGTCCGATTCCTTGTGACTCCATGGACTACAGCACGTCAGGCTTCCCTGTCCTTCACCATCTCCCAGAGTTTGCTCAAATTCATGCCCATTGAGTTGATGATGTTATCTAACCATCTCATCCTCTGTCATCCCCTTCTCCTCCTGCCTTCAACCTTTCCCAGAATCAGGATCTTTTCCATGGAGTTGGCTCTTCACATCAGGTGGCCAAAGCATTGGAGCTTCAGCTTCATTATCAGTCCTTCCAATGAATATTCAGGATTGATTTCCTTTCAGATTGACTGATTTGATCTCCTTGCTGTCCAAGAGACTCTCAAGAGTCTTCTCCAGCACCACAAACCTCAGGCTCTCCATGATTTCCAAACAATTTCAACAACTGAGGGTTGTGGGGAGAAGGATGCCTTTAAATTCTTATGCTCCCCTCTAGCCCTCACCTCTTCTTCAATCTACTCATTGCCTTGCCATCCAGTGGAAGTTATCGCTGGTTTTCATGGCACAGATTCAGATGTAAATTGCAATCCTTGCCTCAAATTCCACAAAAAAAAAAAAAAATCCACTTACAAAGGCAGTGTTTGTGTTTATCAGATTGTATTGGAGATTACTCCTTGGAAGGAAAGTTATGACCAACCTAGATAGCATATTCAAAAGCAGAGACATTACTTTGCTAACAAAGGTCTGTCTAGTCAAGGCTATGATTTTTCCAGTGGTCATGTATGGATGTGACAGTTGGACTGTGAAGAAAGCTGAGCACTGAAGAATTGATGCTTTTGAACTGTGGTGTTGGAGAAGACTCTTGAGAGTCCCTTGGACTGCAAGGAGATCCAACCAGTCCATTCTGAAGGAGATCAACCCTGGGGTTTCTTTGGAAGGAATGATGCTAAAGCTGAAACTCCAGTACTTTGGCCACCTCATGCGAAGAGTTGACTCATTGGAAAAGACCTTGATTCTGAGAGGGATTGGGGGCAGGAGGAAAAGGGGACGATAGAGGATGAGATGGCTGGATGGCATCACTGACTCGATGGACATGAGTTTGAGTGAACTCCGGGAGTTGGTGATGGACAGGGAGGCCTGGCGTGCTGCAATTCATGGGGTCTCAAAGAGTTGAACACGACTGAGCAACTGAACTGAACTGAACTGAATTGGAGATTTGGAGGGAGATCAAATAAAAGTTTACATCTCAAAGAACTTCAAGTTGAACAAGGCATCCTTGTGCTTGGAAGCTCTTCAGCCCAACCACCAGAAGACTTGATGGGCTACATAATCCTCCAAGTTGCTCAGCCTCACATCATGCCTTTTCCATACTGTCCACCTCTCCTCTCATGTACTCCTTCAATAGCACAAAAAAATGTAACCTTTGTTAGCCATTTCCTTCCAGGCTTCTACAGAACGCAACACTCAAGTCCTCCAGATCTCACCTTCTTCCCCACAAGTCAGTCTACCTGAGCCAGCTCCCTTCCTGTGATAAATTCTGCTGCCAGCTGTCAGTGGAGAAGTTTTCTAGGGAAAGCTGTGCATTTTGTTGTAATTCTTTGAGAAGGTTATTAATCAATTTGCATAAAAGCTTCTACCAATGGCTTTCTTGTCTCATGGAATGCAATTCTTCCTCTGAACACCTCACAGTGGGAGACATCACCCAGAGTCAGCATAAGTGAGCATCTCGTAGTTGGAGTAACACAGTCATGGCATACTGAGCTCGTCTCTTTCTTTTAAAAGGCTGATTCAGGCAGCTTAGTCTCTCAGCTCTTTCAAATTACACTGAGATGAACCTGACTGCATACAAGCTGCCAGTTCAATTGTAGTTTTGATATCCAAATCCCGTAAATTTCCATTTCTTCAAGGGTTATTTTCAAAATGCCATCTGCATGCCCAAGCCGTTTACAAACTTTACCTTTGCCTCTTAATATAGGAGCAATTGTGAACAATAGGCAAGATCCTTTCAAAGAAGCACAGAATGTTAGTTTCATTTTCTATACCTGTAGACTTGATAGGGAAAGGCAAAGGGAAGTGACTGGATCCAGCTCATGGCACTGGGGAATTGCTCCCAGTTTATTCTGATTCTTTTGTGGGTAATTAGAGAGCGACATAGCAGCAGCAGCAGCAGCAGAGAATGTGCGCACTCACTGCTTGACTTCTGGGTAGAGGAAAATCTAAAGGCGACTGAGGGCAAATTAAATTATTATTAAGTCACTTAACTCAGAGTTCAGTTGCTCAGTCATGTCCGAACTCTTTGTGACCCCGTGGACTGTAGCCTACCAGGCTCCTCTGTCCATGGGATTTTCCAGGCAATAGTCCTGGGGTGGATTGCCATTTCCTTCTCCAGGGGATCTTCCCAACCCAGGGATAGAACCCGGGTTTCCTGCATTGTAGACAGACGCTTTACCGTCTGAGCCACCTGAGACTGCAAATGTCTCACATTGTTTTGCCTCAATTCAGACTTCAGTGTTATATAGATACTTGCATCTTTAGGACCTACTCTCAGCCTTGCATTTGCTAACCTATTTCCTGGATTTGGTCAATTTTAAAGATTCTTAAAAATTAAACATAATTTGAAGTTATGCCTTTTTCATTACTACTATCCACACATCTTATTGTTCAGTTATAGAAGTAGTCTGTGTTTCTTTAACTTTATAAACTTTATATACAGAGTCAGAGAGGGATAAAGGAAGAGGGACCCTGTAGAGATGGCTCCTTGGTTTTAGCATTAGCTCTCTGAACTTTGGAGATTGAGCTTTAGTAGTTGTTAGGTTGTTTTTAGGGCTTCCTTGATAGCTCAGTTGGTAAAGAATCTGCCTGCAATGCAGGAGACCCTGGTTTGATTGCTGGGTTGGGAAGATTCCCTGGAGATGAGAAAAGCTACCCACTGCAGTATTCTGGCCTGGAGAATTTCATGGGCTGGATAGTCCATGGAGTCACATAGTCAGACAGGACTGAGCAACTTTGACATTTTTCAGGCAGTTGTTAGCTATAGATTATAGAAGCACTACTGGAAACACCTGCCTAAGGAAACAATAGATGTTTTTATGGCTTAAAGCCCTTTTAACTGGGTTTCCTGTTATCTAGCGTCTCTGGAATTCCCTGGAAGAGAGACTTACCCGTCATAGTCACAAGGTGGCTGCCACAGTTGCGGCCATTGCACTTGGCTGCAGTTCAAGGTAGGAAGCAGGTAGGTAGCCAGGACAGTAGGAAAGTACTATCCCTGCATACTACTCTCTTTTTATCAATGAGGAAAAATCCTTCCCATAAATTCCCTCATCCATCTTATTGACCTGAACCAGGTCAGGTTTAAGAGGAGGCTGGGACAGTGGGTAATTTTATCAAACTTTATAGTGGCAGGCAGACAGGAGAGAATGTTTTTCAGCATAACTGGAACAGTTGCCATTCCTTAAAACTGCACAGTACCCAGTGAGCCCCCTCCTGGGACAATGCTCTAGACCTGCTATATTTAAACCGTTCCCAGAGCCTCATGACTGTAATAATACAGAAGTATATATCAAATCAAGCAGTAGCCCACATAATTCACATGATGACTATAAGGAAACCTTCCTAAAAGGAAATAATTCAAAAAGAAAACCAGAAAATGGAATACGGGAGAAGATTCACAAGTGCTTCAAGTTGCCAACCAAATGCTATCCTAGGCCTTTCATCATCCAGGCGACCACTTACTAATAAATCAAAAGTAGAGGAGCGAGCAACAATGCTTCCACAAAATGACAACATGCTCTGCATTGGAAATAGACTGTCCTGATGAATTTAAATTGGGAAAAAACTGGTAAGGTTCTCCCTTTGCTGCCTGCCCTCTCCTTAGCCACTTGCCGGACCCACTACCTGAGCACAGACCCTGCAGGTTCAGGTGCCAAAGGCTGAATTAGTTGAGGCAGAATTTAAGCTCCAGCTTAACAGTAAGCATTTGGTGACTCGTTGAGACATGCTTCATGAGAGAAATGTCACCAGTTTGGCAGACACAAGTGTCTTGAAAGAAAACATTCCAATAGAATGTACTGAAACACAAAATTGGAGCACTGAGCCAGGCTTTCTGAAGCAATCCAAGCATATCCAGGGGGTGGGAAGGACAGAAAGATTATATATATATATATATATATATATATATATATATATATATATATATATATTACACACATATATATATATAATTTGCAATTTTATTCTAAGTATCTTATACATAGAACAAAATTCCAAATTCATGTGTCTTTATTGGTATGTGGAAATATCACATCTGGGGTGGCAGCCAAACATGGCACATCTGTGCTAAGTAAATTTAAGTTATGTATTCTTTAAATGCTTTTTGAAGACGTGATAGGATTTTTTTCTACCAGCACTTAGCCATCTTAGCCATCTTCTCAATTTACTCATCCTGACCAGAGATAATCCAATCCAATCCAGGGTCTAACATTTCTCCCTGCAGTTTAACAGCTATGTACACTTGCTGTTTATTTAGCTGACAGACACAGAATCACAGGAGGACCACTAGGGGCCTGTCCTTGGCTTTCTCTCCTGGACACTGGAAGGAGCATAGCAATTAGAGGTGATAAGATGAGTGTATAGGAGGCAATGTCCTTAGAGGTAGGAATTAGTAAAGGACAGGGCCTTTTGGAAGAGGCAGTGCATCAATCCCATCAGATGGGGGATGCCACAGCCGGCCAGCACCGGGACCCCAGGACCCTCCAGACAGAATGCTTGCCGCCCAGAGCTTCAGATACCCACATGCAGCTGGCCTGGGACTAGTGACAGAAGAGCTTCTGCCAGCCCAGCGCAAGCAGAGTGGAGCCCAGAGACCCTTGATTCTCAATCAGGACATTTTGTCCCCTGGCAATGGCTCAGCAGGTAAAGAATCAGCCTGCAATGCAGGAGACAGAGGAGACACTGGTTTGATCCCTAGGTCAGGAAAATCCCCTGGAGGAGGAAATGGCAACCCACTCCAGTATTCTTGCCTGGAGAATCCCATGGACAGAGGAGCCTGGCAGGCTATAATCCATGGGGTTGCAAAGAGTGGGACACGGCTGAATGATTAAGCACACAGGGCATATTTGGCAATGCCTGGAGACATTTTTGGTCATCGCAATGGGAGGAGTGCTGTGAGCATCTACTGGGTAGAAGTTATAGATGCTGTAAACATCCTGCAACACACAGGACCACCTCTCACCCTGACCAAGAATTATCCAGCCCATCACATCAATGGTTCCCAGGTTGAGAAGCCCTGCCCTAAACCCAAGAGGAAAGCTGAGGCTGGGAACACAGAGGAAAGCTGCCCAGGACTCAGCTCTTTGTCATTAGCACTCAGTAAGTTACAGGGATTGTCATGCATTCATTCTAAACCCAGCTGTATTGCTAACATACAAGCTTTGAAAAGCTTGAATTTGATCAAATCCCTTTATCTCACTCTGTCTCTGCTGCTGCTAAGGCACTTCAGTCGTGTCCGACTCTGTGCGACCCCATAGACGGCAGCCCACCAGGCTCCCCCGTCCCTGGGATTCTCCAGGCAAGAACACTGGAGTGGGTTGCCATTTCCTTCTTCCACTCTGTCTCTACTTCCTCACTTATACGTTGAGGATGATAAAAATACCTACCTGATAGGGCTGTTGTAAATAATTTATATATTATTTTCTGAGCTTCATTATGGACTTTCACGAATATTATTTACCTCCCAGAATTTTTCAAGGACAAGATGAAATAATGCATGTGAAATTATTACAAAATGTTAAAACACTAAACATGTAAAGGGTTAAAGGATTAGAAAGCTGCCTGCATGGGCTTCATATACAACTCAATGCAAATATTTTGAGAGGGAAAAAACGGTGTGCCCATTTTCTTACTGATAATTTTCTATTCATTACAGTAGGATAACTAAGCTATTTAAAAATATATTCCCCACTCTGCTGCCCATGTAGGAGATTAAAGACTTTTTCAGTTGTGATTTTAAGTGGGGCTCAGTCTTGGGACTTCTTTTCTCTGTCTTACATCTATTTCCTAGACAAACTTATCAATCTCAAGATTTAAGTATTAGTCAATAGAAAATAGTTGCCTATTTTCTGGAGACAACTATTTTCTCCAGTCCAAAGCTCTCGTTTGAAATACAGACTCATAGATTGTCCTAAAATATACAGTTGGCATCTGAAACTTAGCATGTTTAAAACTGAACTCAATTGCCCCTAAATAGTCATTCCATCGTCTGGCCAAAAAATGTAGGAGCCATCTGTGCCCCCATTTCTCACGTCCCACATTGAATAGGTCTGTAAACATATCCAGAATCAAAAGACTTCTTGCCTCCTCCACAATATTGATCTTTTTTCAATATTTATTTTTATTTATTTAGCTGCACTGGGTCTTCATTGCGGCATGTGGAATCTTTAGTTGTGGCATGCAAGCTCCTAGTTATGGCATGTGGGATCTAGTTTCCTGACCAGGTATCAAACCTGGGCCCCCTGCGTTGGGAGCACAGAGTCTTAGCGGCTGGACCACCAGGCAAATCCTTGCCACATTGATCTTGATCGAAGCTACCATCACCTTTCTTCTGGATTATTGCAATAGTTTATAAATAGCCTCCCTACAGCTGAATTTCAACAGATTAGCCAAAATGATCCTATTACAAATTAATGAGATCTTATCGGCCTTCTGCTAGAATCCCTGCACTGTTCCCTGTTCCACTCTGAATGAAAGCTCCAGTCCCCATAGCATCCTCCAACATCCCAGCACCCCCACCCTTTCCTTGCCAACCTGGCCATATCTCTCACTTTCTTCCTGACTCCACTCTTCCCCAGGCTCTCGAGCCTTTCCTGGTGGCCTTTGCATTTGCAGCTCCTCTCTCTGGAACATTCTACCCTGACTCACATCAGGGCTCATAGGTCAGTCCTCACTATTCTATTTAAGATTGCAAACATCCTCACCACCCCCCCACCCTACACTTGCGTTTGCTCTTCTCTGCTTTGTCTTTCTCCATAATAATCCTTTGCATCTGACAAAGTATTCAATACTTATGTTACTTAATTATTGCTTTCATTCTCTTCCCCTACTAGAATGAAAAAAGCCCCAAGATGGTAAGAAGTTTTATCTTTTTTGTTCATTACTTTATTCCCAGCAGTCACATCAGTGTTTGATGCATAGTTAAATAAGTTAAATATTTATTAGTAAACAAATGCATGGAATATTAGAACACAGAGACACACACATTTCAATAATTAATAATAATTCTTGGAGGGACAGTCTAATTTTATGTTAAAAAAGAAAATTGTTCACTAATGTTACCTAATCTGTATAACATTCCCATCTGAGAATAGATATGCCATTTAACAATGGGGAGGGTGAGGTGAAGTGGGAGATTAGGATTGACATATATACATTGTGTGTGTCTGTGTTTGCTTAGTCGCTCAGTCGTGTCTGACACTTTACGACCCCATGGACTATAGCCCTCCGGGATCCTCTGTCCATGGAATTCTCCCAGGTAAAAATATTAGATTGAGTTGCCATTCTTTTCTCCAGGGGATCTTCCCAACCCAGGGATCAAACCCAGGACTCCTGCATTGCAAGTGGATTCTTTAAAGTCTGAGCTACCAGGGAAGGCCCATATATATACTACCATGTGAAAAATAGATGGCTAGTGGGAACCTGCTGTATAGAGCAGGGAGCTCAGCTTAGTGCTCTGTGATGACCTAGATGCGTGGGATGGGGGGAAGGATATCCAAGAGTGAGGGGATATACATATAGACATAGCTGATTCACTTCATTGTACAGCAGAAACGAACACAGAATTTTATAAAGCAATTATATTCCAATACAACAACAAAAACACTGGCTTAGAGAGATGCTTCAATTCCCCTTAACTGGTTTCGGTCAATGTCCTGGAACTTGCAGATACGTAGAAAACAAGAACCATTATAATATCCATCCAACCAAAACTTTACCCTCTACTGCTTTCTTTTGCAGAAAAACCTCTCAAAAAATCTGTAGTTAAACTTCTCCTTTACTCTGTGTGTGTGTTTGTGTGTGTGTATGCTCAGTCTCTCAGTCGTGTCCTACTCTGGAATTTCCCAGGCAAGAGTACTGGAGTGGATTACCATTTCCTTCTCCAGGGGATCTTCCTGAACCAGGGGTGGAACCGCTTCTCTCCATGGCTCCTGCATTAGCAGGTGGGTTCTTTTACCACTAGTGCTACCTGCGAAGCCCCACATCAAATTCGTTAGCAGAATGTTTTCTCCGATGCTTCCCAAACTCTGTCTGCTGAAGGGCTGTAGTGTAGGAATTTTAAGTTGTCCAGAGAAAGCATTCCAGGTGTTGGGATGGAAGAAGAGTTCTTCTAGATGCCTGTAATTTGGCCACACCTCTGCTTATATCATGTATTTTTGAAAAGTTAAGAAATCTCAAGAGGTCCACTGCTTCAGTCCAAACGTGTAAACTACATGTCCTAAGGTCCATGTAGGTTGGTGTGATTACTCCAAGTTTGGTGTCAAGTTTCTTAATCTCTCGAAGCCTCTGTTTGCTGATCTACAAAACTAAAAAGGTAATACTATCTTAGTACCTACCAGGATTAGAGATGGCTCTCTGTCTAGACTGAGCCTTTTTCACTTTATTTCTTTTAGTGCAGAGAGCAGGAAATTGTAGGACTCGAGAAGTCAAAGATAGTCAAGGAAGTTTTCTCTCCCTTTACTTCCCATCTGAGAAAGTGCTATGGAAATTCACATTTTACCCTCCCTACTCTCATCTCTCTGCTGAGGTTGGACTACTTTGCTGTCTGGCAGTCAGTCCCAAGCCTCGGAACTGGAACAGCTTACTTGATCAGAGAGAAAGACCCAGAGGAGTGGGTCTTTCTCTGTAAGGGTCCTTCTCTGTAAGGAGTTTCTCTGTAAGGAGTTTCTCTGTAATCCCCACACAATTTTGACCCTATCTGGCAACTGCTTCAAACATAGAGGGTGTTCTGGCCCTTTAATAGGTCCCCTAAACGAGATGGTGGCCCTATGGAGGCAGCCAGTCATCTCTCTCCCATCATTTGGGACATATTTATTTTTTGGTGTTCTGTTATTTAATAGAGATGGGGAAATCAAACTAGTATACTTTTAAACAGAGTTTTTCCCAGGAAATTTGCAAACACTGCATTTTTTAAAACTACATATGGTTCTATCTTCTGGGAAAAGACACATGGATCTTTATAAGAAAAGCAACGATCGCCACAGCCTATTAACTCTGCATTTCAGAAAATAAAAAAAAAGAAAGAAAAGAAAAAGAAATTACATGGTGAGCACATGTGGTGAGGGTGGAAGCAAGGAGGTGCTTAAAGTTCCTGAAGAGGTTTTTAACCACAGGAGCTAAGTAATAATCACATATTTCACAGGAGTTCTCTAAGGTTTGAGTGAAATCAAAATATGAATTCATAGCCGAGAACATAAGAACTTTGTGCTTAGTAGACACTAGTTCCCTCTGCCCCTTTCTCTTACATTCACATCAGAATGATGTCTAGTGAAGTTGAATACTTCACCAGCTCCCTAATACCTCTCACTGTCCCTAAAAAATGGGGGAAAACATGATGATGCTCTTTATTTAAAAAGCAAGCAAGAGCGGGGTGAGGCAAAGGCTGTGGAGACAGGATTTTTTTCTCTGTGGACTGTTTTCAATATATGCACATGATGCCACAGGGACAAGTTAGAGAAATAGCTGGTGAAAATAGGGCCAGTAAGACATTTTTGTTACTATAGAAATGATTATTCTTTATTGATACAGGAGCAATTAAATGAATTATCATATAGCTCTTCCTTGAATACCAAAAATGAGATAGAGCTCAATGTTGAAATTTAATCCTATTTCACATATATATGTATGCTATATGTAACATATATATGATACATATATATGTATGATACATATATGTGTGATATACTTATGCAGTTACACACAGGTGTGTGATATACATATGTGGTTACACTTCTGTGTATGTATAATATACATACACATTATATGTATGCATATGTCCTCGTGGGATGAGTGTGTTTATCTGCAAGGCCATAATTCAAGCAGTTAAATATAAAATTCTTGATGGAAGGAGAAAAGTGGACATTCACTTGTATGTGCATATGTGGCAGAAATATTTAACTCTCATCAGTTTTCACTGGCTATCCATAAGCTTCTCCAATTTTCCATTTTCCCATGCAAGTATGTGGAATTGTGTGACTGGTTTCTGCACAAGAAATGTGAGCAAAAGTGACATATGTCACTTTCTGTCTGGGATACATGAGTTGTGAGTCCTCCAGGCAATTTCCTTATCACAACACGGAAGCAGCCTGGATCACTAAGTTCCCATGGAGGAGTTTCCTGGGTGCTTAACTTGAATTGATGAAGATATAGTATGAGCGTGTGAATGTGTGTGTTGGGGGAGGAGGCTTATTATGGAAAGCCACTGAGATTTAGAAGTTAGTTAATGTAATATATTAGTTATCTGTTGGACATAAATAATTTCCCCCACCCTTCCCAGCTTAGTAGGTAGAAGCAACAAACATTTATAATCTCACTGGTCAGGAACTCAGGAGTGGATCCCATTGAGGATCACTATGAGACTGCAATCAAAGTGTTGGCCAAGGGTGTAAACATCTCAAGGCTCTGCCGGGGCAGGACAGTCTTTCTAGCCCACTCGTGTGACCATTGGCTAGTCCTAGCTCCTTGTGGCAGTTGGCCAAAGACACAAATGGCCTCTCTGGAGGCCAGGCAACTTGCTTAGAGAGAGTGAGATATAAGAGAAAGAGAGATTCCAAGATAATATAATTTAATATTATAATATCAGCCATAGTCTTTTTATAACCTTATCCCTTAAGTTATAAATGCCCTATTCTGTTTGTTTGAAGTGAGTCACTAAATCCATTCCAGATTCAGGGAGATAAGAATTTCAAGACTGAGAGTACCAGAAGTGGCTCACTGGGGCCATCTCAGAGGCTGATGACCACACACAGCATTGCCCAGTCTGCCCTGAACAATACAATATTCTCTTCCATTCGCATGCATTTTTTAAGCATGAGTTACCTTTATAATGAATTACCTTCATAAAGGCTTCCCTGGTGGTTCAGACAGTAAAGAACCTGCCTGCAATGCGGGAGACCCAGGCTCGATCCCTGGGTCGGGATGATCCCCTGGAGAAGGGAATGGCTACCCACTCCAGTATTCTTGTCTGGAGAATTCCATGGACAGAGAAGCCTGGTGGGCTACAGTCCACGGGGTCATAAAGAGTCGGACAAACTGAACGACCAACACTTTCACTTTTTCACTTGACCTCTATAATACATCAACAAAAAACAAACATTAAAACCTTCTTCTATACCATGTTTAAAAAAAAAAAAAAGCTACCCAGCTAGAATCTCGGTACTTTTCCCTTAAAAATAAATAAATAACCACCTAATGTGATGGCCAGATGGTAAGACTATCCTCACTTCAGAGTACCTCATTACTCTCCAGTTCTTAAACACACATCTTGGAAGTGACTCATTTTATCCCTGCTTCATTTGTACATTTGTCACACTCAAAGATATGTCCTTTGCTATAATCTAAACTATTGGGAGGTCTCCTGACCATTCTCTCCAGGGGAAAAAAAAAATTGCTACACATTAATTGTATAGAGACAGACATGACTGGGTGACTAAGCAGAAGAGAACGAGACAGTAATTCCTTTCTAAAGTCAGGTTCCCAAAGCTTACACCAAGCGTTGGAGATGCTACCCGTCAGTAATTAGCTTCACTTCTGCTCAGGGCTAGTGTATAGACACGTGACTGTTTATCCACATCTGTACCATAGCTCTTCAAAATGCTAAGATAATAAGGCAACTGGGAGATTAAGCTAGACTAGGACCTGTCAGCTCACCAAGCCAGTAGGATTTTGGTCCATCTTACAGGATTATCACCCATCTCAGGTCACTGTCTTAATGAAACAGGAAAGGAAGAAAGTGAGTATAATTACATATTGAATGCCTTTACATAAAAAGTAAGGATAAAAACTTCAAGAATTTTCCTCTATATTTGGAAAGAGAAGACTTAAATAGGTAAAAGTCCAGAGACATCTTTAGTGAGAGAAAATCCAGAGGTAAAAATAAGCTGATATAGGAGATAGGATCCAGGAGGTAGGACATAAAATCAAACAGAATAGGGGGTATTGGGGAGATAAGATTGACCTTGATAGTTAGTAGATTTCAACTTTCTAAACAATAGTCATCAAATTCCATCCATGCCATTTTGAGAGTGGACTCACTTTGACCGTTGTACTCTTTTTAAGAGCTGGGTAAGATTCAAGTGAATCTAACAGCATGGTAAAGTTGGCAAGTGAGGATAAATCATTTTTAATAGTTGCAGTTTGTAAAATAATGGTTCCTGTGGGAAGAGAGTGAGGAGTTTTTACCACAGCTGGGTAGTCCCTATAATTTCCTCAATTTTCCTCTAAAATCCCACATCAGCAATGTAATTGTCTGCCTCACTGTCTCCCCTCCACCCCAGATGGAAGGGAGCAAGAACATTGAAGAGAATAATAATGTGACATTCAATAAAGTGTTCTCAGAAGAGCCCCGGGTTAGGCTGAGGAGTAGGGCAGAATCCAGAGGGGATGGAAATAAAGCACCACTTCTGGGCACAGTCCTGGGTTTCCAGAGGCCAGAGTTACTCAACAGAGGTCCCCCTTCCAGGGGCCAGGAGAGGGCAGATATCACCCTTCATCAAGAGGGACTTGATATCATTCTTCTTTCAGAGCATCTTCCCTCATGTTGATTTTACTTACTGGCCTTCACTCAGGTTTCATTTGAAAGAGATTGGAAGTTTAAAAAAATAAAAGGAAAATATTTTTTTAAGAGAAATTGTCTAGTGGAATATCCATCAAAGATAGACAGAGGAAAGGGGGAAAAAAATCAAAACCGGAAACAAGCTCATATTCTAACAATAGTTTAGGACCTTCCAGGAGACATAAAAGCAGTCCTGCTGGGCTTTCTGTATTTGCCTTGTCTCCCTCAACTCAGAGTCTACGGATGGATAAAGATCTTCCTGATTGTATCAGGATTAAATGAAACTGCATGTGACAGATAAGCCACTAACAGTGGTCTGAACAGCATAGAAATATGAAGGCTCCACGACGTCATTAGGGACCCATATGTTTTCTAGCTGCGACCCCAACATCCCCAGGGTCTGGCCTGCATCCGCACTCCCCACAAAAGTAACTAGAGTTCAGAGACCAAATCTGGTTTTCCAGACAGCAAATCAGACAAAGGAAAAGAAGACAGCTCTTTCGGGGCTGTGTTGCAGGGTGTTTCCGGGGCTGCCTGTGTCAGTCAGCTTCTCCACATGGCGCTGTGTTGCGGGGTGTTTCCGGGACTTCCTGGTCAGGCAGCTGCTCCACGTGGCGCTGTGTCGCGGGGTGTTTCCGGGGCTGCCTGTGTCAGTCAGCTGCTCCACGTGGCGCTGTGTCGCGGGGTGGTTCCGGGACTTCCTGTGTCAGGCAGCTGCTCCACGTGGCGCTGTGTTGCGGGGTGTTTCCGGGACTTCCTGGTCAGGCAGCTGCTCCACGTGGCGCTGTGTCGCGGGGTGTTTCCGGGGCTGCCTGTGTCAGTCAGCTGCTCCACGTGGCGCTGTGTCGCGGGGTGGTTCCGGGACTTCCTGTGTCAGGCAGCTGCTCCACGTGGCGCTGCGTTGCGGGGTGTTTCCGGGGCTGCCTGGGTCAGTCAGCTGCTCCGCGTGGCGCTGTGTCGCGGGGTGGTTCCGGGACTTCCTGTGTCAGCTGCTCCGCGTGGCGCTGTGTCGCGGGGTGGTTCCGGGACTTCCTGTGTCAGCTGCTCCGCGTGGCGCTGTGTCGCGGGGTGTTTCCGGGACTTCCTGTGTCAGGCAGCTGCTCCACGTGGCGCTGTGTTGCGTTCCTCTCATGCCTGGCCATCTGACCTAGGTTTGGGCAGCAGGGTGACTCTGCTTCAGACCGCAGACCTGACCAGGCTTGGCACCAGACTGTAGTTTGGACATCAGTCTATGTTTTATATGTTCATTCTGTAGCCCTGGGTTGATAGAGTCAGCAACATGAAACAGGAAACATGTTTTTCCCGTGGTGGAGGTCAAATGCTCCCACAAGGTGAGGTAGAAACATGCAATGCCTCTTAGAGTCTCAGCTTTGAACTGGCACAAAGTCACTCCTATCCATATGTCATTGGCAAAAGCAAGTGCCAAGGCCAAGTTCAAAATCAATCGGATGGGAAAGTATACTCTTCCCATGAAAGCTGAGGGAGAGGAGTAAATATTTTCTGAATAATAACGTAATATATTACACTACCTGTGCCAGGGGTCCCCAAGACCACCCACTGATTTGGTGATTCACTAGGACTTACAGGTCATTATACTAGGTTACAGTTTATTATGGGGAAAAGATACAAAGCAAATTCAACAGGGGGTGAAATCCAGAGGACCCTGATGCTCACTTCCCAGAGTATCTCCCAGAGGAGTCTCCCGGCACCCACAATTCATCCACACAAAGTGATGTCGGTCAGGGAAGCTTGACTGAGTTGATGGGTCCAGCATCAGTCACGCAGGCATATGGTGCCTGTGGGATTAACTGCAGGCACTGAAGTCCCAGACCCCAAGAATGAAATTATTTGCACAAAATATCTAGATGAGCTGGTACAGTGTGATTGAAAGCCCAGAGCATGCAAAACACTCTTATCAGTCAGAACATTTCAAGAGCTCAATTCTCAGAAAGCAGCCAAGGGCCAGGCATGGAGCAGACACTTCTTGGGCATGTGGAAGGTTTGATCAATTGGGCCCTGTTCAGTTAACACTTTCCTGGACACCATCTCATAAAGCTTCCTCTGAGAAAGACCAAAATGTAATCACATTGGCCACACTTAGTGCCACACTGACCACTTGATTTGAGTTGGGAAAGTGAAAGCAAAAGACAGAGTTAGGGAAATACCACTACTTAACCAATGACAGGGCTTCCCTGGTGGGTCAGCTGGTAAAGAATCTGCCTGCAATGTGGGAGACCCCTAGGTTGGGAAGATCCTCTGGAGAAGGGAAAGGATACCCACTGCAGTATTATGGCCTGGAGAATTCCATGGACTGTATCGTCCATGGGGTCGCCAAGAGTCAGACACGACTGAACGACTTTCACTTTCACTTTGACCAATGACAATAATAGCAATACTATGTTTTACCTCAACCAAGACGCCATTAATTATAAGACATATCATGATTTTAATACTGCTAAGAAAAAGGGGAAATGCAGCCAATTAAATAAGGATATAATGCTTTCACTTTACATATTTATCAAAAAATATGAAACCCATAAACAGAGCTCAGTGAATTTTCATAATGTGAACACATCCAAGTAAACTATACTCTAAGAGCTAGAACATTGCCCTGAAAGACCCTTATGCATGTTCTCAGTGACTACCTCCCTCCAAAGGTAACAATTATCCTGGTTTTTAACAACACTGATAATTTTAAGCTGATTTTGAATTTTATATACATGAAAATGTACATTATGCGCTCTTCTGAGTCTGAGTTTGTTCTGCATTATGTTAATGACATTCACTCATATTGTTATATATAGTTATACTATAGTTACTATCATTGCTATATAGTATTCTATGCATGAATATACCATATTATAATTATCCATTGTAGTATTAATGAATATTTGGGCTATTTACGATTTGAGTATGCTACAAATAATGCTACTATAAGCATTCCTATGGTTTTTTTTGGTGGAAATTTAGATGCATTTCTTTCGAGTTCATGACTAGAAGAAGAATCACAGGGTCAGAGCAGATACGTAGAGCATGCTAAGTTGCTTCAGTCATGTCCGATTCTTTGTGACCCTATGAACTGTAGCCCACCAGACCCCTCTGTCCGTGGGATTCTCCCTGGCAAGAATACTGCAGTGGGTTGTCAATCCCTCTTCCAGAGGGCCTTCCCAAGCCAAGGACTGAGCCCATGTCTCCTGCACTGCAGTTGATCCTTCTACCTCTGAGCCACCAGGGAAGCCCCACCACACCTCCATGACCAAGGTGCACTTTCAGTGGATTCAGGGCCTTTTTGAAAGACCATCACTTTCCCATTGTTCTGCAATGTCACCTTGTCATAATCATCATTTAGAATTTGTTTTGTGACTATAGAGCACTTCTGAAATTATTTTGATAAAACTTATTACACATCATTGTTTTGCATTTAATAGATGCAAAAGGAAAACAAAAGCAAAATTAATTAAATATTCCTGAAACTTTCATTCCTTCAAAGTCTGACTCTTTAACCTTTCAACTCAGCCACTGATGACTGTTTTTCCACAAAATGGGGTCCTCTGTGCCACCAAGAATGCTGGCAATGCAGCAAAAGAATGCTCCATTGTTGTCCCAGGATTTTCTTTATGCTTTTATTTCAATGTGCAAAATGTGACATTAAACAACTTCAGCCAAAGCCACAGTGATTTTTAGATATGTCCAGATTTCAGAATTGTTCAAATATGAAAATATGGATGGCTTAAAATCAAATAAATACAGTTTTTAATCTTGGGTCAGGCTACTAGAAGCCTGAAACAGATATTTTAGTTTATGAATTATGAAGGAAGTGTTCTGTAGGGAGAAAAAAAGAAATGCCCCATAAGAAAGGGAGAGAAGGAGGAGGAGAATGGGAGAATGGGAAAGGGGAGGAGCTAGGCAAGAATGTGATCTCCAGAGACACTTAGCTTTTGCTGGCTCCATGCTGGGGAATGAAAGAGGGCAAGGAGGGTGGGGTGGCCTGTATCCTTTTGTAACCCATGTCAGTCAATCATTGGCTGCCAGCATCACGGAACAGGGTGAGTTGCAATCTCCCCATAGAGTTTCCTCCCTCTTGATAAGAGCAAGTCCTTAAAGATTAATTGTGATCTTTCAACATCAACAGCTCAATGTAGCCATAATACTTTAAATTAATTGAGCACTACTATATCCATAACAGGTACTCCCCCTCTTTTAACAAATAGGAAACAAGTTTGGAGAGGCCAGGGTGATGATGCTTACAATAAAAGGTACATGGTAAAGGTACATGGTGAAGTGCCAGGGTCACACAACTAGTCAATGACTGAGTTGAACATTGGCAGTCTGATTCCAGGGCCCTCGTTCTTAATTTCTATAAGTGTGCTACTTCTAAACAGGGCTTCCCTGTTAGCTCAGCTGGTAAAGACTACACCTGCAATGCAGGAGACCCCAGTTCAATTTCTGGGGTGGGAAGATCTCCTGGAGAAAGGTTAAGCTACCCACTCCAATATTCTTGGGTTTCCTGGTGGCTCAGTTATTACAGAATCTGCCTGCAACGTGGGACACCTTAGTTCAATCCCTGGGTTGGGAAGATCCCCTGGAGGAGGGCATGGAAATGCACTCCAATATTCTTGCCTGTAGATCGCCAAAGACAGAGGAGCCTGGTGGGCTGCAGTCCATGGGGTCTCAAAGAGTCAGACAAGAGTGAGCGAGCAACTAAGCACAGCACAGCACTTCTAAGTAAACTCAGACAGGTAGGTAATCAAGTGCATTATTTACATGATGGAAATGAGAAGCCCCTTGGGAACTGAACACTGGCCAAATAAGCAAGACAGAAAGATTATATTTGATTTTATAATGCTGATTATTTTTCCAAAGTCACAGTTCTGTTTTGTTCTCAATCCTGGTTTCTTTAGATTTCCAGACAGATTCTCATCTCATCTTTGGTGCCAAAGGAGATTAATAAAAAGTAATTAATACTTCACCATGTACCTTTATTTGTAAGCATTTATCATCACCTTGGGTTTACCCTCCTGGACACTTAGGATTTACCCTCCTATGTTTTCCGTGTGGAAGGAACAGTTAAGGCTTTATCTTGGGATCATGGAAGATCTTTGCAACTCACATAGCTGATTTTCTTATTGTGGCAATGATTACTTTGGTTCTTTGTAATTTTGGTTTTCATGAATTTCCTTTGACATTCAAAACCATTTTCTTCCTACATTTCTCCAGCAGCTTTAAATAGCACTTCATAGGCACAGACAGCAGAAAGCTGAGACTCACCTTTGTGTCTATTTGATTGACTTGCCCTCAAAAGAAGCACAAAAGTTGGGTCTTTGCAAAACTGCTTAGACTCATATTAAAATATTCATCTCATTTTTTGGCCCCAGCCATTGCTGATTCATATTTCTTCTTTCCCATCCCTCCCCACCCTCCATAACCTCATCTCAAAAAAGAAATCAGCATTTTAAAGTGACAAGCCTTGTATAAACCAAGTCAACATATAAATCTGTAGCCTAAAATACAAACCAGAGACTGAAGAGACTTGTATTTGAATACCCAGATCATTTCTGGGCTACCCCCAGGCTTCTCCTGCAATTAGCAATGTTAGCTCAAGATTATCAAAGCTATTCAGGGATTGTACTAAATCCCAAGGTAACTCTTCTGGTTACACTTGGTAAAGATCCAGGCCCTCATAACTAACTTCATCCTTCATAACTGAACCAAGAGATAAGCAATCTAAAGCCCACAATGGTTCCTTAATAGCACATATCAGAGGGGGAAAAAAATGGTGCTAAATGTTGGCAAGAATGAACACTGGCAGTTGGTGAGGGGCAGAGTTTTATAAAAGTCAAGACACTGTAAGGACAAAACTGATCTTCATCTTGAAAATTCTGTTTAGGCTTCCCTGATGGCTCAGCTGGTAAAGAATCTGCCTGCAATGTGGAAGACCTGGGTTCGATCCCTGGGTTGGGAAGATCCCCTGAAGAAGGGAACAGCTACCCACTCCAGTATTCTGGCCTGGAGAATTCCATGGACTGTATAGTCCATGGGGTCACAAAGACTGAGCGACTTTCACTTTCATCTAGAGAAATGTAACAACTCACATCAGAGCTTCGGCACCTGCTGTTCAGTGTCTTTCACCATGCTTAGAAAGTCAGGGCTGGGGCAAAAGAGATTGCTACTCTGCTGGACAGTTCAAGGTAATAATCAAAGGGGATAAAGTTGACCTCCAGCATCTTCTCACTTCCTCTTTTAAGTAATTCTTTTCTTTATGCAGCCAGTGCCTCTACCTCTCCAGGGTCACCTGGTTCTCCTGACCTCATTTTCCCTTCTTTGTGTGACAATTCAAAGAGATTTGAGCAGAAATTAATGTCAGAACCTTTGGAGAGCAGAGGGGCCTTCAGGGTTCGTGTTGATGTTACTGCATGGGCAGCACCAATCACAAGAAAAATTGCTTATATAACAAGTAACGGAGATGAAGATATTTAAGAAGTCGGAAATCCTTATCTCTTATTCATAATTCTGTGTTTTTCTGGTTGCCACTGTTGTGTTTTTTAATCTCGGTGGGAAGGAAGATAGTTGAGGGCTGGATTCCCTAGCTGATAAATGTAGACACAGAAGAGTAAAAGGATTTGTTTCCTGGTGTGAGGAAATGGAACGGTGTTGAATTTTTTTCATGGAGATTCAAATGAATCTGAGTGCTTGTGTTTTGTAAGCTAATAGACAAATCCCCTTAATCCTGGAATAAATGATTCCAATATTTATAGAACACTTAGCAAAGTGCCTTCTCAAATATTTTCCGATTTATCTTTCTATTATTCTGTGAAACAGAATGACCTGTTTATCATTATTCCCACTTGGTGATTAATTGTCAGGCCAACACTTACATAAGAGTTAGTGGATAAGTCAGGATGTAGCCCAGTCCTCTGGCCACTAGTTTATGGCCCTGCCAAATCTCTCTGATGGGTGGGTAACACAAGGACTTGATGTTTGTGCTATTAGCTGTGATTCTGAAATCGGAGTGCACCCTGAAGTCTGTGACAACATTCACCTCATCTGTTTTTATGAACCTGGTATTAGAGGCTGGTCTGTTGACAAGTCTATTCAACTAATTTCAAGACACATGAATTTCTCTTTTCTAGAGCCATTGGTTTTGCCTCAATTGGCTCGCTTGATTCACCGTTTCTTCTGTTAAGATAAAACTCACAGATGAATTATCTCCTCCACCTGGGAAAGCAGTAATATGAGACAGTGAAATGACAAGACAGAGCAAGAGGAAAACAAGACAGAAAATCTCTTTTTACTACCTGCAACTCAAAGGAGACTGCTTTTATGATAAGGTTACTCTGAATACCTTCTTTAAAGTCCTAGTAAATAACAGTGAGCAATTATTTTAGTGAAAGGGCCAATTTGACTAATTCAAGAGTGGACATGCAAGAAGGAGTCGAATCTAAGAAAAAATATAGTTGTTATGGGAAGTATGTTGAATGAGCTATCCTTTCTTTCCTGGAAATCCTGACTTAGCTAATGGCTAGTACAGAAAACAAGCATCATCAGTAGAATGGGTGCTTCATGAACAGAAAAGATGAACATCCCACCCTCAGAGACAGACAATGAACCATAAAGTAATGAATAATTTAATTTTATACTGTTTTACTACTGTGGAAAAAGAAAAGATAGAGCACGATATGAGGAATCAGGAGTGCTGGTTTGAAGAAGAGCAAGGAGGCCAGTGTAGGGCTTCCCTGTGACTGAGACAGTAAAGAATCTGTCTGCAATGCCAGCAACCTGGGTTCGATCCCTGAATTAGGAAGAACCCCTGGAGAAGGAAATAGCAACCCACTCCAGTATTCTTGCCTGGGAGAATTCCATGGACAGAGGAGCCTGATGGGCTACTGTCCATGGGGTCTCAAAAGAGTCGGATATGATTGAGCGACCAACACTTTCACTTTCTAGGAGGCCAGTGTGGCTGAGGCAGAGAGAGCAAGGAAAGGCAGAGCAGGAGATGAGATTCAAAAGGAAATAAATTTTGCTGGCCTCAGAAGCCACTGCAAAGACTTGGGCCATCACTCAGCCAGAGCCGATCCTCCATGTTTCTAAGGAGACAAGAGGCCCGATTGCCCTGGATCATGCTGGCAGCTGTGCTGAGACCACCAGGGAGAAAGAGGAGACAAGATGAATCAGGGAGACTGGTTTGGAGACCACTTCAGTTAGTAAATTCTTCATCTTTTCTCCTTTAGTCTAGATATAGCTAATAGAACAAGTTTTTATTACTCCCTTTCAATAAATTCTTAAAAAATGGTCTAACATCTGCCTCAGAAAGTGGAGATACTTGGAATCTATTGTTCTCCACTTTAAGACTTGAGATACATTTGAGTCAGTTCTAATGAGGTGGGTGAAACTGGAGCCTATTATACAGAGTGAAGTAACTCAGAAAGAAAAACACCAATACAGTACATTAATGCATATATATGGAATTTAGAAAGGTGGTAATGATGACCTTATATGCAAGACAGCAAAAGAGACACAGATGTAAAGAACAGACTTTTGGACTCTGTGGGAGAAGGCGAGGGTGGGATGATTTGAGAGAATAGCATTGAGACGTGTATATTACCATATGTGAAATAGATCGCCAGTCCAAGTTCAATGCATGAAACAGGGCACTCAAAGCCGGTGCACTGGGATGACCCAGAGGGATGGGATGGGGAAGGAGATGGGAGGGGGGTTCAGGATGGGGGACACATGTACACCCGTGGCTGATTCATGTCAGTGTATGGCAAAAACCACCACAATATTGTAAAGTAATTAGCCTCGAATTAAAATTAATTAATTAATTAATTGAACAACAAAAAAAAAAGACTTCAGACGAAACCCCAAGACAGGAAGAGTCCAGCTTTAACACCGTGGGCCACTCACCGTATGATACTGGAAAGAGGTTCTCCTCCAGCCTGGCTCTCCCAAATAGCATTGCCCCTTATGTGCACCTAAGGCTGCAGGAACAACCTGGGGATTTCAGGATCAGCAAATATCCCTGGACACAGGTCCTAACTGCATCTCACTTATTGCCACTGGGATACCAGGCCCTCTGCTAGGGATTTTTAAACACATCTCCCACCAGGAGCTCAGTGATAAAGAATCGCCTACAATGCAAGAGATACAGGCAACTCGGGCTTGATTCTGGGTCAGAAAGATCCCTTGGAGGAGGAAGTGGCAACCCACTCCAGTATTTCTTGCTAGGAAAATCCCATGGACAGAGGAACCTGGCAGGCTACAGTCTATAGGGTTGCAGAGTTGGACATGACTGAGTGACTGAGCACACACACGCACACACACACACACCAAAAAAAGGAAAACTCTAATCTTTAGGATACCAGGGTTTAGTAGGAAAAAAAAATCTGTGAATAATAACTACTGTAGTAGGGAAAATGATGGCTTTGTCAAGAGATGGATGAATCAAGTGCTATGGCAACAGAAGTGGGGGCCAGCGTCTCATTCTGCCTGGCTGATAGAGGGGGACTCTTCTGAGGAGGCAGCTTTTGAGCTTTGTCTTGAACATGCCACTGGGTTTAGACAAGTGGAGGCAGGAAAACATTTTTCAAGAAAAGTAAATAGTTTGACCTGAAGTGTGAAGGTTGTCCATTATATAGCATGCTCAAGCGGAGGGGGCTCATGGGGCTGCCTGGTGATAAAAACAAGGGTTGGGATGTAAGATGGGTGAGGGGCACAAGATAGGGGTGGGGTCAGGAAGTGTGCTGGGTGAAGGCCACTCAGGGCACACTCATGATGCCAGCAGTGTGCAGGCAGCAACACTATTAGGCAGGGGTGGGGTGGGGTGGGGGTGATAGGATCATATTTCAGATTTTAGGAAACCATCTGGAAGATGATTAAGAAAGGGGAAAAAATTCTAAACAGCATCTTTCAAGATAAGAGGTAACAGGAGCCCGTGCTGAGGCAGTGACCCAAGACACAGAAAGGAGGGGACAGAGTCAAGGGACATTTTGCAGGGACGATATAAAGAAGCTGAAGTAAGATTATCATGTAAATGGCAGAGAAGAGATAAAAATATGCAACAACACTGCAGAACAGTGATATTGCTAACAAACTAACAAACACTAGGGAGGGAGGTCAAGGTTGATGATCATGGCTTTCTGCATATTAACACTATTTCCTTCTCTTGACAAATGCTTATTACCATGCAATGTTTCTGTACTGCAAACATATCTTGCTACCAGGCCTTGAATGCAAGAAACCAGATGAATAAGTAAGCAGAAAGAAAAGGCGAAACTGGAAAGGTGTAGGTGGGTCAGAGGCCACAGCCCCAGAAATTGGTTATGATCTCAAGTGACTCTAGAAATGTCCCAGGCAAAGTATAGTGGGAATCCAGAGCCTATAAGACCCAGCTGAGCAGGTGGAATCATTGCTCCTGGATCTCAAGACAAGGGTGTCCCCTGTTGTGTTCCATGCCGTTCACGGAAGATGGACAACCCTGGTCAGTGGACCCTGGTCATTGGGTGTCTGCAGTGGCAGAAAGTAGGTCAGAGCCTGGGATGGAGCCTGCCTTTGCTCCCAAGAAAGGTGCTTTCTACCAGACTTGCTCTTCCACATAGATCATATTTTGTCATGCAGTGAAACCAGTATTTTCCTTTTTGAATATTTTAAAACATATCAGCACACGCGAAAAATACAATAAGTAGTGTTAGTCACTCAGTCGTGTCTGACTCTTTGTGATCCCATGGATTGTAGCCTGCCAGGCTCCTCTATCCATGAAATTCTCCAGGCAAGAATACTGGAGTGGGTTGCCATTTCCTTCCCCAGAGCTCCTGTAGGGGAAAAAATTACAGCACTGAGTTTTAATTACAGAGCAGCAACTTCCCCTGAGAGTGAGTTCTGGAGAGCACAGGGAACAAGGTTTTCAGGCTGTGGGATTCCCTTACTGACTTTCTTGGCTCTATCTCATCTTAGGGAAGAGAGATGGAGGAGACAAAGAGAAGAAGAAGCACTTCAGGGAGAGAAAGATGCGGGTGGACTAAAAGCGGGGAGGGAAGGCAAATCAGATGAGAGTCAGGGAGAGGGTGGGGAGGGCAGAGAGAGGCAGCGCCAAGGCCAAAAACCTCAGAGCAAATTTTGCATGAAAATGAGGAAGGGAGGGAGGAAGGAAGAACAGCAGAACAGAACTGAACATAGCATAGCAGAACATAGCAGAACTGGACACAGCATAAGATGAGATGGAAGCTGCGGGAGTGGTCCAAGCTCAAAACCAAACTGTGATTACACACTCATTTCACAGGAGGCTGACCTCGAGAGTCTACCCAGAGCAAGTGAGAGAAGTGGGACCTGCAACTCCTTTTGAATGGACAATGCCTGGAATTAGACAAGACAGATGTTGCCTTATTTGCCCCTGATTTTAACCATTTCAAGCCAGGATTTCTGTTGTACATCTGCCAGCTGGCCATCCTCTGCTGATGACCACCCCCCACCCCTGACGGGACACTGCCCCGGGAATGAGCAGGCAAAGAAGCAAGCTGCCTCTCCCGCCAGATGCACACCCCGGTCTCCCCTTTCCCCTCCCTGACCTGTCCCCTCCCCCTCCCCCTCCCCCACCCTCCCCCTCCCCTGTCTGGGCAAAGCCCTGCATAAATTTATAGTTTGACTTTTGGCCTCCTTCACCTTCCCTTTCTACTTCCCTCCCTCCAGTGCCTCACCTGTCCAGGTTCACTCATGCTAAGGTGTTAGGTGGCTTAATGAGTTGCTTCTCTTGAGTAGATTTGTACTTTTAGAGAGAGGGCTCAGCTAAGCAGACATCTACCACAGGGTGCGACAGGAAGCTTAGATGTCAGTCTTGCACCAGCAAGGCCGGTGATGGGCTGCTGACGATCACAACCCAGAGAATTTTGTCTTCTCTACCCAGGCCCTGTGCCCATACCTGACACCAGTTCCTCAGCCTACAGCTCTTTCTGTATCTTCCGTTACCTATCCCCAACCCAGGCCTCCTTTCTCAGAAATTGCCCTATCCTTCTGGGGGCGTGGGGTGGAAAGTGACTGCAAAGACCCCTTCCACAGCCTCCCATCTGTCCCCTCTTTTCTGTCTCTCTGAATCATGCCAGGTTATGGCTAGAAAGCTGCAGCTTCTGAAAGCATGTAATGAAATTAGACGACAAATGGGATGTCTTGATTGCTACTTTGATGAGAGTGTCATTCTTCTAATATACAGAACAGTAGAAAGCATTTGAAGGCATTACATGACCTTCCATCTGGCCCCTAGGACAACAATATAATTAACTTGCTTCACTACCCGGCTTCCCCTGAAAAAAATTTAGAACTCTGGTCTATGGGCATATTTATGGCCTGTATTCCTTGGAATAGAGAGTTGTTATTTTCCATGAGAATTGCAAACATCTTTATGTTTATTTTAAACTGTCTATTCTCTGCATTCGTAATTCTTTAAGTATTAGTTATGGCTTATCTGAGACTTATGAACAAGAAAGAGGCTACCACTTCGAAGTGCAGTAAATAATGTCATATGTAAGCTCCAACTGGGTAAAGAAATTGTAAAGCTAAAGAATTCAATTTAGTTTCCAACTCCCTCAGGGCTATGTAACCTTACAAACCCTTTGAGGCAGGTTTCAGAATGCCAGCAGGGTTGAATTGAAATAATTTTTAAAACATTGCTTGAATTAAGTGGGGATGGGGTCCCTAGGAGTCCGCAAGAGACAGTCCAAGGTTATACAATCGTTTTCCTGCAAGGAAATGTCTCCTGGATTCAAGAAACAATCCACTTCTAAATGAATGGTCTCTCACAGACTTAGAGAGTGAACATACGGTTGCCTGTACACACTACTATATTTAAAATGAACAACCAACAATAAAACTCTGCTCAGTGTTATATAGCAGCCCACATGGGAAGGGAATTTGGGGGAGAATAGATGTATATGTATGGCTAAACCCCTTTACTGTTCACCTAAAACTATCACAACATTGTTAATCGGCTATACCCCAATACAAAGGGCTTCCCCGGTGACTCAGAGGTAAAGAATCCGTCTGCCAATGCAGAAGACACAGGAGACACGAGTTCTATCCTTCAGTTGGGAAGATCACCTGGAGGAGGAAATGGCAACTCACTCCAGTATTCTTCTCTGAGAAATCCCATGGACAGAGGAGCCTGGTGGGCTACAGTCCATTCACTGGGTAGCAAAGAGTTGGACATAGCTGAGCAACTAAACAACAACCAATACAAATAAACAGTTTTTTTAATTTAAAAAGAAAATAAATGGCCTCAGTCTACTGAAGAATTCCAAAGTCATTTTTTCCCCAACCCAGTTTCTTTATAGAGCACCCATTGCACGTTATCACTGGAGCTTAAAATGTTCAGCTCATTTAATGTTTTCTGTACAGACTTGCTCCAAGATGCCGCCGATGACCTAAATACTATGATCACAATCCACTGTTGTCAGTTATCTGGGAAGCTCCCAACACAGCAAATTGAGGACAAACACAAAATTCTTTCAGACAGTCATCTGGAAGGAGAAAGGAGGACCATCCTGTCTCACAGGGTTGAAGCTGTAATTTGGCATCTTGCACTGCAAACCTAGCTGCTTTTGAAAGATACCCAGTGAAGTGGCCAGAAGTGAAACAAAAACGGTTCTGCCCTTCTTTGTCTTGGCTGTGTCTCTGAGTACCTCTCTACAGGAGAAGAGCTAAAAATACTTTCAAAGTGATAGTAGCTCCTTGCCCCCAAGCACAAAGCCGTTGCCTACAACACATAAACTACCTCACTGTCAAAACTCCTGCATAGCTGTATATGCTGTTATGAGAACAAGATGTATTCTCATACATTGTCTTATTCAATCCTCATAATAAACTCACGAGGGCAGATATTTGACAAAGTTATCTTTGTCAAATATCTTGCAAAGTTCCTGATATTTTGCAAAGTTGCTGCACAAGGTCGTACATCTATTTAAAAGTAAACTGCTGATTGGAACCAGGGGATTCTCATTCTGATTCTTGTTTTTGCACTACTTTTTTTTTAACTCTGCATTGCTTTCCAGCCTGACTTTGCAGTAATCTCCTTAAGAAATCCAGAGTCATGGGACTTCCCTTAGTGGTCCAGTGGCTAAGACTTCGCACTCCCGATGCAAGGGGCCTGGGTTTGATCCCTGGTCAGGGAACTAGATCCCATATGCTGCAATTAAAAGGTCACATGTGACACAATGAAGATGGAAAATCCAGCATGCTGCAACTAAGACCTGGTGCAGCCAAATTAATTAATTACTTTAAAAAAAGAGAGAGAAATCCAGTGTCAGGGAACAGGACTGTCTGCCATACCACTGAAGATAGGGTTAACTGAAAGGGAGAAGAGAGGTGGCCAGATGTGAAAAACCCTTAAAGGCTGAAGTGAGTTATATTTCTAGATGCTCAGGACAATTTGCTTAAATGAGCGCATGATTCACTGTTAGATTATGGGATTCAATACAGATTAGGTGCTGACAGAAAGTTGCCAACTTGGAAACCAATCAAAATAAAAGTAATGGCTTAGGCAAACATTTTAGGATTCTGTTGCATGGTTAAGGATACGTTCATTGGACGGTTCTTAGGAGATACGATTGGACAAGTCACAATGGAGTGGTCAGATTCAGAGGAGATAGGGATCCTATTAGTTGCTTCTAATCTTACCTTTATGGTGTACAACATAAACCAAGCCTAGGAATTTCGTCCAGTTCTAACCTAGAAATTTTTTTAATGACTGAGATTTTTATATTATTTCAGGCAACTGTACTTTTAACAGAAAGTGTGCTCGGTCACTTAGTTGTGTCTGACTCTTTGTGACCCCATGGACTGTAGCCTGCCAGGCTTCTCTGTCGACGGGGATTCTCCAAACAAGAATACTAGAGTGGGTTGCCATATGTTCCTCCAAGGGATCTTCCTTACTTTATCACAACTGCATCTCCTGCATTTCAGGTGGATTCTTTACTGCTGAGCCACCAGGGAAGCAGTAAAGAATAAAGATTTATATAAAGTGGGTAAGTATAAAGGTTTTTGTATTATTTCAGGCATCTGTATTTTTAACAGAAAAGGTACAGGCAATTACTTTTTAATTTAAAACAACTTTGTAAGGTATAAGCAGTAGGAAGGAACACTGGTTACCAATAAAACTCCATGCTCCTCTCATAAGACCTGAGGGCTGGGTAGCTCAGGGTCTGCTAGTTAAAGCCTAGGGTGCAGATTCTTCCAGAAGCAAGCAGATATCCTAGGGTAAGGGCTACTCTTCACCTATTGGTTGCTCAAAGAACCAGGCATATTTTTCAAGTCATAAGAGGGGAGTATAGTCTACTCAATGGATCTTTTTCTGATGTATTATATTTGTTTAAAGACAAAACCCTGTTATGAAGAAGGGAATGGCAACCCACGCCAGTATTCTTGCCTGGGAAATCACTTAAACAAGAGGAACCTGGTAGGCTACAGTCCATAGCGTCATAAAGAGTCAGACATGACTTAGCAACTAAACAACAATAAAAGCCCTATAAAAGTATAATATTTTTTAAAAATCTTTGTAAAGTTTAATATGCATATAGAGAATCGCACCTATCACAATTATAGGGTCCGTTTTTACAACTCTCACTCTCTAACCAGCACCCAGGTTAAGAACACTATCAGCACCCAGATTTCCGAGTCATCTTTCCTTCAAATCAGCACTCCTTCCCCAAGGGTCACCTCTCTCCTAACTGCTAGGTTGGGCCCTTTCCTCTAAAATAAACTAAGCTCCTATTAAAATATCTCATTTTGAAACACTTCTTATCTGTGTGAAAGATTAGAAAACCTCAAATACACCTCTATTCTAACAACCAGTCAGTATAGTAGAAGCACAGAAGACCTATTTTCTAAGGCTTTTTATTCTTTATAGAGACCACAGGGGAGAGATACAGACATGCTGTATTTGGAGACAGTCAGGCCTGACATCTGAATCTTCAACTTTTTCACAGGAAAAAATTCTTTTGTAAGATGATAAGCAAGAGTAAATATTTTCAGACCGTTTCAAGAAATGCTTTTGAAATCTCTCCAATAGAAGGATGGGTCAAGCTCTCCATTTCTATCCATCTTCATTCTTTTTGTTAAAATCTTGATCTATTGTTGAGCACAAGGATTATTCCCCTGTCAAACTCAGAGCTACATACGTGTTGTTAGGAAAGTAGTTAGTATTCAAGACACCAGGAGAAGCCCTTTCTAAATTAAATGAAATTTCAGTGTGGTTATATAATACCAAATCAGATTGCCTGATTTTAACAGAGATTTGGTTAAACTCAATTTTATATGTAATTTTCTATTTGTAGAAACTAATAGAAGGAAATTGTAATAGACATGAAAGAGAACAGGAATCTTACAGAGTTTGTCATACTCTGCTATGTATTAAAATGATAACACTGATTTCATGGTCCACTATTTCATTAAATTTCCTGCTGTCATTAATGCTTTTATAATTAAAATAGCCTTAAATTTAATTCAGAACTTACTACCTATTTACAACTTTCCCCTAACACTTGGCAATCAGATTTTAGAGGGTTTTCGCCTTAAAGGGATGTGATTAACCTTTGCACCAGAGCCTGTATTTGATTTTGGCAGCCAGAAGCAGGAAAGAAGAGCTTATTTGATGGGAATTTTGCATAAAATATTTCCTAGTAGGCAGGATTACCTAGTATGCTCCAAGGGATTTCTTTTGAATTATTAGTCTGTTGGGGGGCTATCATTTCATTAAATGCAACCCTGACTCCCACCTTTTGTTTTTTTTTTTTTTTTTTTTTTTTTTTTTTAATTTTATTTTATTTTTAAACTTTACATAACTGTATTAGATTTGCCAAATATCAAAATGAATCCGCCACAGGTTTACATGTGTTCCCCATCCTGAACCCTCCTCCCTCCTCCCTCCCCATACCATCCCTCTGGGTCGTCCCAGTGCACCAGACCCAAGCATCCAGTATTGTGCATCGAACCTGGACTCGCAACTCATTTCATACATGATATTTTACATGTTTCAATGCCATTCTCCCAAATCTTCCCACCCTCTCCCTCTCCCACAGAGTCCATAAGACTGTTCTATACATCAGTGTCTCTTTTGCTGTCTCGTACACAGGGTTATTGTTACCATCTTTCTAAATTCCATATATATGCGTTAGTATACTGTATTGGTGTTTTTCTTTCTGGCTTACTTCACTCTGTATAATCGGCTCCAGTTTCATCCACCTCATTAGAACTGATTCAAATGTATTCTTTTTAATGGCTGAATAATACTCCATTGTGTATATGTACCACAGCTTGCTTATCCATTCATCTGCTGATGGACATGTAGGTTGCTTCCATGTCCTGGCTATTATAAACAGTGCTGCGATGAACATTGGGGTACTCGTGTCTCTTTCCCTTCTGGTTTTCTCAGTGTGTATGCCCAGCAGTGGGATTGCTGGATCATAAGGCATGTCTATTTCCAGTTTTCTAAGGAATCTCCATACTGTTCTCCATAGTGGCTGTACTAGTTTGCATTCCCACCAACAGTGTAAGAGGGTTCCCTTTTCTCCACACCCTCTCCAGCATTTATTGCTTGTAGACTTTTGGATCGCAGCCATTCTGACTGGTGTGAAATGGTACCTCATAGTGGTTTTGATTTGCATTTCTCTGATAATGAGTGATGTTGAGCATCTTTTCATGTGTTTGTTAGCCATCTGTATGTCTTCTTTGGAGAAATGTCTATTTAGTTCTTTGGCCCATTTTTTGATTGGGTCATTTATTTTTCTGGAGTTGAGCTGTAGGAGTTGCTCCCACCTTTTGAAGCTCACACCTTATTATTAATATATGTGTTTGCAAAGCCATACTATGTATAAACATATATATGTGTGCCCCTTCTCTATTCACTCCATTCTGTATTCACTGTGATATTTCTTTTATTGTAAATGTTTGTGTATAGATATATAATGTATTTATGTATATTTGTTGTTGTTGTTTAATCACTAAGTCATGTCCGACTCTTTGCAACCCCATGGACTGTAGCCTGTCAGGCTCCTCTCCATGGAATTTCTCAGATAAGAATACTGGAGCAGTTTGTCATCTCTTTAGCCAAGAGATCTTCCCAATCAGGGACTGAAGCCATGTCTCTTGCCTCAGCAGGAAGATTCTTTGTCACTGAGCCACCAAGGAAGCCTGCTTATGTATGTGTGTATATGCATCACGCATATTTATTTGTGCATATAACCTCAGATATGCAGATGACACCACCCTTATGGCAGAAAGTGAAGAGGAACCAAAAAGCCTCTTGATGAAAGTGAAAGAGGAGCATGAAAAAGTCGGCTTAAAGCTCAACATTCAGAAAATGAAGATCATGGCATCCGGCCCCATCACTTCATGGGAAATAGATGGGGAAACAGTGTCAGACTTTATATTTTTGGACTCCAAAATCACTGCAGATGGTGATTGCAGCCATGAAATTAAAAGATACTTACTCCTTGGAAGGAAAGTTATGACCAACCTAGATAGCATATTCAAAAGCAGAGACATTACTTTGCCAACAAAGGTCCGTCTAGTCAAGGCTATGGTTTTTCCTGTGGTCATGTATGGATGTGAGAGTTGGACTGTGAAAAAAGCTGAGTGCCAAAGAATTGATGCTTTTGAACTGTGGTGTTGGAGAAGACTCTTGAGAGTCCCTTGGACTGCAAGGAGATCCAACCAGTCCATTCTGAAGGAGATCAGCCCTGGGATTTCTTTGGAAGGAATGATGCTGAAGCTGAAACTCCAGTACTTTGGCCACCTCGTGCGAAGAGTTGACTCATTGGAAAAGACTCTGATGCTGGGAGGGATTGGGGGCAGGAGGAGAAGGGGACGACAGAGGATGAGATGGCTGGATGGCATCACCGACTCGATGGACGTGAGTCTGGGTGAACTCCGGGAGTTGGTGATGGACAGGGAGGCCTGGCATGCTGCGATTCATGGGGTCGCAGAGTCGGACACGACTGAGCGACTGAACTGAACTAAAAGCGACTTAGCACAGCACAGCACAGTGTATACATATGTATTTGTACACACAAGTATATACACACATGATACATATATATATATATACATGTGTATATAATGGATACACATACAGATACGTACCTACTTGTATGTTCAGTTCAGTTCAGTTCAGTCGCTCAGTCATGTCCGACTCTTTGTGACCCCATGAATCGCAGCACGCCAGGCCTCCCTGTCCATCACCAACTCCCGGAGTTCACCCAGACTCACGTCCATCGAGTCGGTGATGCCATCCAGCCATCTCATCCTCTGTCGTCCCCTTCTCCTCCTGCCCCCAATCCCTCCCAGCATCAGAGTCTTTTCCAATGAGTCAACTCTTCGCACGAGGTGGCCAAAGTACTGGAGTTTCAGCTTCAGCATCATTCCTTCCAAAGAAATCCCAGGGCTGATCTCCTTCAGAATGGACTGGTTGGATCTCCTTGCAGTCCAAGGGACTCTCAAGAGTCTTCTCCAACACCACAGTTCAAAAGCATCAATTCTTCGGCGCTCAGCCTTCTTCATAGTCCATCTCTCACATCCATACATGACCACAGGTTTTGAAAAACCATAGCCATGACTAGACGGACCTTTGTTGGCAAAGTAATGTCTCTGCTTTTGAATATGCTATCTAGGTTGGTCATAACTTTCCTTCCAAGGAGTAAGCGTCTTTTAATTTCATGGCTGCAGTCACCATCTGCAGTGATTTTGGAGCCCAAAAAATAAAGTCTGACACTGTTTCCCCATCTATTTCCCATGAAGTGATGGGACCAGATGCCATGATCTTCATTTTCTGAATGTTGAGCTTTAAGCCGACTTTTTCATGCTCCTCTTTCACTTTCATCAAGAGGCTTTTTGGTTCCTCTTCACTTTCTGCCATAAGGGTGGTGTCATCTGCATATCTGAGGTTATTGATATTTCTCCCGGCAATCTTGATTCCAGCTTGTGTTTCTTCCAGTCCAGTGTTTCTCATGATGTACTCTGCATAGAAGTTAAATAAGCAGGGTGACAATATACAGCCTTGACGTACTCCTTTCCTTATTTGGAACCAGTCTGTTGTTCCATGTCCAGTTCTAACTGTTGCTTCCTGACCTGCATACAGATTTCTCAAGACGCAGGTCAGGTGGTCTGGTATTCCCATATCTTTCAGAATTTTCCACAGTTTATTTAGTCATGTCTAACTTTTTGTGACTTTATGGACTGTACCCCACCAGGCTCCTCTGTCCATGGGATTCTCCAGGGAAGAATACTGGAGTGGGTTTCTGTGCCTTCCTCCAGGGGATCTTCCTGATCCATGGATCAAACCTGCGTCTCCTATGTCTCCTGCATTAGCAGGAAGGTTCTTTACTACTTAGCGTCACCTGGGAAGACCTTGTATATACTATATAGATACAAAAAAATTGTACAAATACATATATATATATATACTATACAGATACACAAACATTTATAATAAAGGAA
Organism: Bubalus kerabau; assembly: GCF_029407905.1. Classification (NCBI taxonomy): domain Eukaryota; kingdom Metazoa; phylum Chordata; class Mammalia; order Artiodactyla; family Bovidae; genus Bubalus; species Bubalus kerabau. The sequence continues at coordinate 62,177,188 of NC_073637.1, forward strand.
ATATCACAGATGAATACAGAAGGCAAATATATATGTTTAAATCTGGTATGTTTATATATAATATGCTTATACATATACGTGTACATATAATAAGGTGACTTCATATAAGTCAGAAGTACTTTTTCTGTAAATCATCTCTTTTTGCCATATGTTTATTAGTGCTGACAATCTCTTTTTTATAGTATTAAATAGCTATCATAGTTATTGTCAAGAACCACACAAGGTCCAAGATTCTACACTAATTACCAGCTAATATGCCAATCCGTCACTGTTTCATGAATGCTGGCAGAAGACATGAGAATCCCGGGTCAGAAAAAGAACTTGACTCCTCGTGATAGAAGCAGCAGCCAGTGTGCCAGTACCCTGCTTGTGTGACTTCTCCATCTTCCTAAAGGATGAGGGGAAGGACTCTGCCTGGACGACTGCACACACAGTGGGCAGAATTTATAGAAGAACTCTGAGATTGGGATCCTCTTCACTTGAATAGTAAGAAGAAAGAAGCCTGCTTTTTCTGTGTGTGGAGATGTTACCTCTTCCCTCAAAGTAGCTTGCTGCAAACCCAAGCCTGAGAGCTGGGCAGAATAAAGCATGGCCAGGCCAGGACCTTGAGTTCTTGGCACATCCACTAAGAATACGCATGGATGCTTAGGGCTGTGGCAGATCTTCTCTCACAAAAGTTGTTTTTTTTTTTTTTTAACTTTACATAATGTTATTAGTTTTGCCAAATATCAAAATGGATCCGCCACAGGTATACATGTGTTCCCCATCCTGAACCCTCCTCCCTCCCCATACCATCCCTCTGGGTCGTCCCAGTGCACCAGCCCCAAGCATCCAGTATCGTGCATCGAACCTGGACTGGCAACTCGTTTCATACATGATATTTTACATGTTTCAATGCCAAGTTGTACATGAGTGTTCTTGGGTTTTCAGGACTTGTATTATATGCAGCAAATTTGTTGAACTCTTATTTTGAATGGTTTTCAGTTGATTCTTTTGGATAAAGTACAATCATTATTTCCTTTGTACATATTTTTTAATGGTATATATCAGTGTGGTCAAATAATTGTCTGTTTTATTTGAAAATATATTTTTATAGTAGTATTTATATTACCATATAATGTTGCCATCATCTGTTTTATATATGTTCTTTGAACTTGGATTCTTAGCTCTTTGAACAGAGGCTGAGTTTGTGCCTCTTTGCAGCCCTGGTATCCTGTAGAGTGCCTGGAGTGAGCCAGGATAGATATGGATGAATGGATGGATAAGTGGGTGGATGGATGGATGGATTGATGTATGGAGTGATGCACATATGACTGCATCTTTGATCTACATCCTCAGTATATCTAAGAACACTTCTTTCTTTGCCAAACTTGTTCTAAACAAATTCTCTACTTTTTATTAGATTGTTTCTAGATAAATGAAAGCAACAGCATGAGTTTCTGAAGTGTGCTGACAAAGATGAATTGATTCATTTGACTTTAACAAAGACTATAATGTTGGATGGGGCCCATAAATATGAGTCTTCACATTTGCTTTTATTTAATAAAAATATGAAACAAAGTTAACAATTTTAAGCACCACATTCTTTTTTTAAAATTTGATTTATTTTAATTGGAGACTAATTACTTTACAATATTGTGTTGGTTTTGCTAAACATCGACATGGATTAGCCATGGGTGCACATGTGTCCCCCCATCCTGAACCCCTCTCCCACCTCCTTCCCCACCCCATCCCTCTGGGTTGTCCCAGAGCACCAGCTTCGAGTGCCCTGCTTCATTCATTGAGCTTGCACTGGTCATCTATTTTGCATATGGTAATATACATGTTATATGTATATTATGTATACATATAATGTATCATGTCATTGCTATTGTATCATCATACATATCAATGCTATTCTCTCAAATCATTCCACCCTCACCTTCTCCCACAGAATCCAAAAGTCTGTTCTTTACATCTGTGTCTCATTAAAGCACCACATTCTTGGCTTTTATTCCCTGATTACCCACAACCTTTAAATCAAATGAAGGCTTAAAAAGCTTGTCCCTCAAAGAGTTTACAATTTGCCTTAGCCTAGTAGTACTGTGCATTGTCAAAGTGGATTCTCAAAAATATAAATATGATCATGTCACTCTTCTCTTTAACGAGGAAGCACACACACATCTTTAAGAGGCTCCCTTTTGCCTTCAAGATACTGGCAAAGAGCTTGACAAGAAATCAAAGACTCTATGATCTTCCCACTTCTCAAGCTTTGCCATTTAGCATGGCACATCCCCAAACCTAAGCTTCAACAATGTCAAAATGATTGGCGTTTCCCAAGCAAGTCCAGGACCCCAGACTTTTGCATACCCTGCTTCTGTCTGGAACGTCTTTATGTGTGCCACTTCCTGGACTCTATTTAGTCATCTTTCAAGATTTATTTCAAATTTCACATTTCACAGAAAGCTTTCCCTGAATACTTCTCATGGAAAATTCACCAGGCTCATTCTTACATCTCCATTGAACTTATTCATACTCTGTTTGAGCACCCATAATATTGTGTTGCAATTACTAATTTGTAAACCTGTGCATTCCTACTATGTTCAATTCATTATTTGGCTCTGGAGTCTAGTTCAAGACCTGGCATATGGTAGGTATGTTTAACTGTTAGTTTCTCCCCTGCCCCATCCTTCTCTTTATGGCCAATATATTATTACTGGTGAGAGCATTCATGAGCAGTCAACTCAGAGACCTAACTCCTGTGAAAATACATGAAGAATTGGCATTGTAAAGTAGCTTAATGTGTTCTGTTAATGCTCTTCAACAACCACAAAGTCAAAAGAAAAGGCTTGATACGTTATATGTGACAACACAGGTCCTAGGAGTATGGGGGAGGGGGAAACATGTGCCCACATATATCACAAGAAGTAGAGAGTTGGTGATGGCACAAAAGCAGAGTCTGTCTTGGGTGTGCCTCTAGATGCCTCCTGGAGTATGAGGGCTGATGGCTCAATTGAGTTCCTCTCTGGAATTTGTCATCATTCTGATGGGTCATCCCTGTTCCCGAGCTCTCTGTGGGACTGGCTGAGGACTTCCTTATTGCCCCAAAGAACTGCCTTCAATAGACTTCTGGCTTAAAAATCTCCATCTCAGAATCTACTTCCTATACAGCCCCACAATAAAACAGAGGACTTACTACGTGGCAGAACCTTCTTTGTGAGCTCATGGAAAGTGCCCTATTTAAAATATTTCTCAGGACTTCTTTGGTGGTCCAGTGGTTAAGAATCTGCCTTGCAATCAGGGTGCCATCCTTGGTCAGGAAACTAAGATCCCACATGTCACAGAGCAACTAAGCCTGTAGCTTACACGGTAAAGCCTCTGCCTCCAATGCAGGAGACCTGGGTTCGATCCCTGGGTCAGGAAGATCCCCTGGAGAAGGGAAAGGCTACCCATTCCAGTACTCTTGCCTGGAAAATCCCATGGAGGGAGGAGCCTGGTAAGCTACAGTCCATGGGGTTGCCAAGAGTGGGACATAACTGGGAGGCTTCACTAAGCCTGTAAGCCACATCTACTGAGCCTACGCTCAATGCACCACAAGGAATCCCACATGATGATGCAATGAAAATCCAGTGTGCCTCAGCTAAGACTGAACACAGACAAATAAATAAACAATTTTTTAAAAATAAAGTAAAATAAAAAATAAAGTAAAAAATAAAATATTTCTCTGGTCTTTTTCTGTTACTGAAGGTTTTGGGGTATTTTTTATTCTATCTAAATGCTTCTGGGAGTGATATCTGAACTCCCTATGACATAAAACAACCAAATGAATGAAAAAATGGACCTTGTGTTTTCATTTTGTTTCTTTTCTATTTATCTATTTATCAACAGTATAAATCCAAATGATAATTTCAATTCAACATGAGTGAATCAGTGCTAAAAAAGAGTGAGCTGAAATACTTATCACCAAAAAAATAAAGAAACGTGATTTTTTTATTAGCTCATGAACTTTTATTACGAAGTAAATATACAGTGTTTAATCCGATTTTTTATTCAGTTATTAAAAATAGAATGCAGAGTCCCATTATTACCTCTATGTGTCCCAAGAATAGATTCTAAACTCTTCTGTTTTATTTTAAGAAATAAGGAAGGAAGAAACAGAAGCCAAATGATGATGCTTCATCACCAGGACCTCCATCTGTGATTATCACACCTACAGGTAAACTGAAATAACCTGCCAATATAAATGAATGTGCATGCGTTCTTTTTTTAATTAATTAGCTTATTTTAATTTAATTTAAAAGCCTTACAATATTGTAATGGTTTTTGCCATACATCAATATGAATTGGCCATAGGCGTACTTGTGTTCCCTCCATCCTGAAACCCCCTCTCACATCTCTCCGCACCCCATCCCTCCAGGTTGTCACAGAGCACCGCCTTTGGGTGTCCTGCGTCATACTTCAAACTCCCACTATCTATTTTACATATGGTAATGTATATGTTTCAATGCTAGTCTCTCAAATCAAAAAAACAGTGGTTAGCTACCACAAAGTAGGTGGCAATGCCTTCATCATATGCGTGTTGTCAAGCCCGAGAGCCTCTTCCAACTTAGTCAAAGGAAGTTCTCACCTTTTCTCCTTTCATACAACATGCACGTGTTCTTTTAATTGATTAATTAAGCTCTCTTTTTCTTGACATGGACTGGTTCTTTATTTAAACCAGTAAAATATCAAGGCCAGATCAGTATCAACTTGTTGACTGGCTTCAATATTTGAAGTGCCAGAAGGAAAACAAAGCTTTCTGCAATGGCTTTATGAAACTGTATTGATAAAGATGACTTTGGATGAAGGTACATTTCCACTGGCACAACCAATTTAGAGCAAAAGTGTTAGGTAGCAATTCTCCACTGTCTTTAAAAAAGTTACCTTCTTTACCCTCTTTCTGGGTTTCCTTGGTGGTTCAGATGGTAAAGAATCCACCTGCAATGCAGGAGACCTGAGTTCAGTCCCTGGGTTGGGAAGATCCCCTGGAGAAGGGAATGGCAACCCACTCCAATATTCTTGCCTGGAGAATTCCATGGACAGAGGAGCATGGCAGGCTACGGTCCACGAGGTCGCAAAGAGTCAGACACGACTGAGCGACTAACACTTGAGAACTTGAACCCTCTTTCTAGAATCTTCATTCTAGAAGGACCCAGTACAGTTCTACTATTGTGCCCTTCCTTTCTCTCTAGGATGACAAATTAGACATGGAGGCAAGTCTGGGAGTCTGTAAGAAATTCCCAAATCATTGAAACACCTAAAAGGTTTTGTTTTGTTTTTTAATGCAGATGCAGATTCATGTCATTAGACCTTCTGACTCCTCCACAAGTCTGGGGTAAGGCCCTGAAATCTGTATGCTTAACAAGTACCCTCGGGGCTTGGGATGATCAGCTGGATTTGGGAACCACTAATCTGTGAATTCGTTCTCGTCATGAGTTTAAAACTTCATGATTAGCCTTCTCAGAGGATTTGCCTTTTAAGGAGCATCTTAGAGAAAGGCAGTGCTTAATTGAAAGGAATAAATCAGAGCAAAAAGTGGAGAGAATGTGGGGAAATCGGACAATCCATGTCCAACTTATCAAATCAAACCCCACAGAAATCATCTTACTCCATCTGCCCTTTGAGGTCCACTGAGGTCATTTGTGTCTGTCTCAATGTCCAAGATAAAGGAGAAACGGAAGAGAATAGCTGCCTCTCTTCCCTCCCTGGCAGCTCCCTCTTCCTCTTTATCCTCACCCTTTATTCTCCCTTCCTCTCTTTCATTTCAGAGATTTGTGTACTAGTCCTTTCCTTTGCAAAAAAGAAAAACAATCATCACAAGATGCTGTAATTTATAAAGGCATTCAAAGGCCAAAATTAAACTAAAGCACTCAAAATTAAACTGTATACATAAGGACAGAGAACCTAAAACAGTTCAGTTATAAAAGACTGCCAGAGGAGGCGGCAGCCACTTCCTCATGACTAACCCCAGACAAGTGGCCCCCATGCTCTGAAATTTCCTGCATGTGTCCTCTCTGCCCACACTCTGATGCAGGCAAACAATGCTAGGTCTTGGCACCAGTTGTTAAAAATAAACTGGGAGCTCTCAGAGGAAAGACAGTCTTTGCAGGGAGACACACCGTGAGGGCTTGAGCAAAGAAACTCTCCATCCCCAGCACTGGGAAATATCTCAATGGGCACAACTGGCCCACCAGCCCCCAGGAGAAACCCAGCCTGAGATCGCTGCTACAGAGCCTTTCAAAGGAGCAACAAAGAAGCAATATTGTCAAGTTCCCTCTGTGATCTTCATTTTTTTATCTCGGGATTTTAAGGAGAGACCACACCAGCCCTGATGGGGGTTAGGAGTCAAGCACCTGTAATTTTCTTGCATTTGACACATGGGTTCAATAAAAGTCCCGGCAATTTTCTGAGGATATTTTTCTCTGCATCTTGAGCTCATGGGTAGTTTAAGGGAAGATTAATCCAAGGGCTTGCTGTATTATACTTAACCTCATTAAAATATTGCTTTGGAAGACATGTTTAATACCCAGGGATCTTGCTGATCCTCTTTATTAAGCCCTTTAAAGGAACTCCTTAAACAGTGAGCAGAGCTGAATATTACAGTTTTCATTTAAGTTCAAGCTTCACTTTACTACCAGGGTGCTTACCATCAAGGTTTGGTGATCCCTGAGGACATTGACACACAGGCTTTGTAATCTACATGTTATCCCGGACTTTTACAAGGATAGAGAGATGGGAAGGGTCTGTAGGAAGACAAAAGTAGCTGAATGGCCCTATCTCTCTCCTCAACCACACTAAGTGTTCCCACAGGATAGAAACCAAACTAGCAGAAGTTTATGAAGCGCTTATTAGATAAGCAATGTTCTGACTCATGTAAACCAACAATGTTTTGAGGTGGGTGCTATTGGGAATTCTGTTTTACTGATGAGGAAACTGAGGTGAGTGACTTGCCCTGATAACTTGCCTGGGAGCCACGAAAAATTAACCATGTGGTCATTCATGGTGGTTTAGTTGCTAAGTCATGTCCGACTCTTGAGACCCCATGGATTGTAGCCTGCCAGGCTCCTCTGTCCATGGGATTTCCCAGGCAAGAATACTAGAGTGGCTTACCATTTCTTTCTTCAGGGGATCTTCCCAACCCAGAAATCAAACCTGGGTCTATTGCATTGCAGGCAGACTCCTGCATGGCAGATGGATTCTTTACTGACTGAGCTACAGGGGAAGCTCTGTAATTCAGGATATCACCAATTCATCAAATATCCCCCATGGCCCATCCAGCGCTGAAAGATCTACCTAGCTTGTTGTTGACATGTCATCCTTCCTTACTGAACTCCAATCTCTTGCCCCTGTGGTCCCTTTTCCATCTTAAAACCACAGGTGATCCAGAGGAGTGTCAACACCTCCCAGAAGAAAGGACTTTCCTTGCCTTCAGGAGAACCTGCTCCTTTTCTGGCTTTTTCCTGAGTCATCTTGAACAAATCTGAGCCTCCATACTCTTATTTTCAAATAAGATTGTTATGAAGCTCCAATGAGTTATGATTTTGAGAGTTCAGTGACAGCACACTCAGTAGTGTCCAACTCTTTGAGACACTTTAGACTGTAACCCACCAGGCTCCTCTGTCCATGGGATTTTTTAGGCAAGAATACTGGAGTGGATTGCCATTTCCTTCTCCAGGGGATCTTCCTGACCTAGAGACCAAACCCAAGTCTCCTGCATTGCAGGCAGATTCTTTACCTGTTGAACCATCAGGGAAACCCCAACATACAGGAAAAACCAACTGTAAATTGTAAAATGCTGACCAACATTGGTCATAACTATTAATAAAAATGTGAGACATAATTCAATAGCAATGAAAGAAAACACAACCAGTTCTGACACAGTCAATATATTTGGTGCAAAATCAGGTTATGTTGATAGTTGAATAAGGTAATAAAACAGGCTAAAATATAAATATATTCCTAGGACCCTGAGTCAGTAATATTGAGAGCAGGTAATGAATAAATCTTTGTCATCATCATAAGTTAATTCTGTATAATATTTTATAGCTTATAGAGCTCTTTGGTGATGGTGTTTATTTTATTATATAAAATATTGTCAAGTGGAATGTGTGAACCAGGAAAATGATTGCTATGGGAAGACATGTCCAGATAAATATTCACTGCAGTGGACTAATTACAGCTCCTCAGGGCCTCCTGAGCCCTTAGAATAACCTGATTGACTTTTTGAAATGTGAAGGGAAGGGAATGAGACCAATAGAGGAATCTTAGAAATATTTCACCCATTCTCTCTCCAAGTCTTCATTTTCAGATGCTTTTATGAGAGCGTGGTCCTCTAGGAACCATGTGTACTATTTTCTATTGTCTGTGTAACTCACCAGGCTGAAAATAAAGATATGGAAAGTTCACACCTGGTTTCCCAGGACCCTTTAGCTGTGGAGTTCAGGAAGCTTCTTCTCAGGAGAAGAGATTTCTTTGACGGATCCTGGGAAAAGAAGATTCACTCCATGATGGGAGGAGTATATGTTTTAGATGGCATAGGCTCAAGTCTGTTTTTTAAAGAAGCCTCTTGAAGATCTCTAAGGCTTTGAGAGAGCAAGGAACAGGGTGGCAAGCATGTTGATTAGGGTGTTTTCATCTGCAAATAATAGAGCACTCAACTAAAAGTTATAGTTTAAACAATATAGATATTTATAATGTTACATAATAATTAAATATGTAGAAGTATTTAAAGTAATTAAGAAGTAATTAAAACTGTAGAAGTATTAATTGTCTTTATTGCCAGGAATAACAATAACAGTTACTATTGTGCATGCTTGTCACTCAGTCATATCCGAATCTTTGTGATGCCACAGACTGCAGCCTGTCAGGCTCTTCTGTCCATGGAATTTTCCAAGCAAGAATACTGGAATGGGTTGCCATTTCCTCCTCCAGGAGACCTTCCTGACCTATGGATCAAACCTGCATCTCCTGCGGTGGCAGGTGGATTCTTACCACTGAACCACTTGGGAAGCCCACGGTTACTATTATTACTATTAAAGCTTCTGCCTGCAATGCAGGAGACCTGGGTTCGATCCCTGGGTCAGGAAGATCCCCTGGAGAAGGAAATGGCAACCCACTCCAGTATTCTTGCCTGGAGAATCCCATGGACGGAGGAGCCTGGTGGGCTACAGTCCATGGGGTCACAAAGAGTTGGATACAACTGAGTGACTTAACTTTCACTTTCTTTCGTTATAACAAGTAAGTCAAGGCAAGGAAGTTCCAAGTTGGGTGCAACAACTCATGAACCTGGAGTTCTTCTTTGTGTTTTGACACCTAAAATGTGACATTGATGACTCCCCTAATGGCCTCAAAAAGGCTGCAATGGTTCCAGAGGTCATATGTTGACAAATCACATTCAGAAAAGAGAAAAGGGATGCTTCCCATTTCTAGGAAGAAAAACCTTTTTTCCAAACCCTTATCAGACATTTCTTCAGGTTCCATGGGTCAATACTGAGTTACTTGCCTATATGCTAATTGTAAGGAAGACTGGGGAAAGAGTAACTGGTGTTTCCAGTGGTAAGAGAAGGGCTTGTCCAATAAAGAAAGGGAGAGGAAAACTCCTGGAAAGGCCACGCATTATATTCGGGTAGCTTTCCCACTAGAAACTGCTCAGAAAGTGTTGGAGAGCTATCAGTTCCTGTAAAACTGGGCCTTTTTTCAGAGGTAGTGAATTCCTAGAAGAAAAAATCTACTATTGGACAACCTGAGGTTGGCATGAGGAGCTTTATAATTTGGAGTCCATCTTTTCGTTTCTGCCTTTATTAGGAAAAGGCATTAGGAGCCTGAATGGAGGGTGTCACTCACTCCCCTAGCAAGGGATCATTATTACAGGAAGAGAACTCCTTGGGAAATGGCAACTTTTCTAATGAAGCTCCTGTAAACAGAGGAGACCACTTCCATCACAGCACCCACCTGAGCCCATCACACAGACAGCCATGCAGGGCAGCAGGACCCCAGAGAAGAGGGACTCGGCAGAATTCACCGTTACTGGAGGACAGGGAATGATCAATGTCCAGCAGCTGTGGGAATCCTTATGACCACACCTTTCAATGTCTCTTAGCCTTATAAGCCCCAATGTTCAGAGAAAAAAACAGTGCCAGCTGCTGATGAAATGGAAGAAATACATCAATCTCTAGATGAAAATGTTGTTCTGCCAAGTCATTCCACCGTGGAAATGACTGAATATTGAGGCAAGCTGGTTCAGACAGGTGATTTGAGGAAGCAGACATTGGGGGTTGGATTCCTATGGCTCCAGGGTGAAGTACTACTCAAGTTTATTTCCACAATACTCACCTTTCAGGGGTGTTTATCAGTGATTAGTCTACAGTCAGGCTGAGTGTATTAATGGAGAGTCTAGACCTCAGGGAGACCCAGGCAGGCAGTCGACTGAATGTGAACCTGTGTGCCAACTACCACTATGTAGGAAGGACTAGTTCTTAACCAGCGAACCTAGCTCTGGTTAAGAACTAAGGCTCCACTACCAGGTTTTACATCAAGTCTCACTTATTAATGACATATGTGTGAACTCTGATCAATTACTTAACCTCTCTAAGCCTTAATATCCTTACATACAAAAAGAAATAATGCTTATACATACCTTCCTTAGAATGTTGATGAGAGGATTAAAATAATTACATATACATTTCTTAGACTAGTACCTTGCATATGTAAATATCAGTGACTCATTATTAGAGGGCAGGTGAGAAGACCTATAACTGGTCTGAAATCAAATAATGAATAACTGACTTGATTAAGGTGAGTCAGTTAACCTAAGGACACAATGCAAGCAGATGGGAAATCTTGTGGCGGGTGGTGGGGGAGGGGAGCGGGGGGGCGGGGATACAACCTTTTTTGCCCATGATATAAATTAATTTTATTCCATTAATTGGGCTTTTGTAAGGCTACTTACTTCCCTGTGTTGGAGATGAAGGTCAAACATCTATGGAACAATTTGGAACATTTCTGAGATGTGCAGGGCAAAGAAGCCGAGCTGGAAAAGGTTGAATCAGTTGCAGAGTTGATTGCAATTCCTGCCAACCTGAATGGAGACAAGGCATGTGTGCTGTTTAACCTCCCTGATGTTTTCTTGAGAAACAAGACCTGGGTAATGTAAGGATGCACATGGAAAGGAGGACAACAAGGATACCTGTGGAACCTGAAGGTATTGGAAAGATGAGGCAACCCTGAAAAGGAATGAAGCTCATGAGCTGGGAGGTTGTCAGGAGATCCAAGGCAATTCTAAATCTTGGTTACCTTGTCATGCCCTCAGCCCCTAAAGTCCACAGAATTCTCCTAGTATAATGAGTCAGCATTTTACTCTGTCTCTTTTTTACCTCTCCCAGTGTGGCAAACAACTACCCGTGGCATCTGTTTTCCACTTACTTATCACTCTGGTTTCCACTTATTTATCACTCTGGTTTACTCAAGATGTCTGCTTACTCATCATTTCTCTTGTTCATGATCCTTCATGGCCCATCTGTACTACAACCTTACTGGATTCATTCTCTAGGTTTCATTTCAGAAATTCAGATTAATCCAATTTAATCCTCATCATTCTGGTTGAACAACATTCTTGCTCCACACCTCATAGCTTATAGATTGTCCTTGGCCTGATGGCCACATCTGATCTAGTCAGCCAAGGCCAAGAAGACAAGCCAATGTCTTGGCCAAGTCACATTGTGACAGGAACATATTTGCCTAAAGAACTGCCTAGAATGTTTCTTCAATGAGGAAGGAAGATGGCCTCTGAAAGAGGACCCTAGACTTTGGAGGCATCCTGAAGCTTGGACTAAACTCTGCAGCAAGTTTCTCAAACTAGAAACTAGAACTAAGTAGGAGGAAATCATCTAAGATCTTTTAAATTCAGAAAAGGCTTGAGTTTTTGTGCAAAAAGGACTTTAGCATTTGACTGAGCATAAAAGTACCTTCAGAGGGCCAGTTACCCAGACAAAACCAGATAATACCAAAGCAAGCCACCTCTGCACTGGAAGAGAGGAAAACCGTAATTTGGTACCAACTTTACACTAGAATAAAGACCTTTGGGAGTTTAGTGAAGCAAGTTGACACTTCTATTGGGATAGGAGATAACAAAGCTATTTTTGTTGTTGTTCAGTTGCTCAGTCATGTCTGACTCTTTGTGACCCCATGGACTGCAGCACACCAGGCCTCCCTATCCTTCACCATCTCCTGGAACTTGCTCAAACTCATGTCCATTTTGTTGGTGATGCCATCCAACCATCTCATCCTCTGTCATCCCCTTCTCCTGCCCTCAATCTTTCCCAGCATCAGGGTCTTTTCCAATGAGTTGGCCCTTCACATCAGGTGGCCACAGTATTGGAGCTTCAGCTTTAGCATCAGTCCTTCCAATGAATATTCTGGATTGATTTCCTTTAGGATGAACTGGTTTGATCTCCTTGCAGTCCAAGGGACTTTAAAGAGTCTTCTCTAACACCACAGTTCAAAAACATCAGTTCTTCAGTGCTCTTCCTTTTTTATAGTCCAACTCTCACATCCATACATGACTACTGGAAAAACCATAGCTTTGACTAGACAGACCTTTGTTAGCAAAGTAATGTCCCTGCTTTTTTCAAACACTGTCTAGGTTTGTCAAAACTTTTCTTCCAAGGAGCAAGTGTCTTTTAATTTCATGGCTGCAGTCACCATCCACAGTGACTTTGGAGCCCAAGAAAATAAAGTCTGTCACTGTTTCCATTGTTTCCCCATCTATTTGCCATGATGCAATGGAACTGGATGCCACGATCTTTGTTTTTTGAATGTTGCATTTTAAGCCAGCTTTTTCACTGTCTTCTCTCACCTTCATCAAGAGGCTCTTTAGTTCGTCTTCTCTTTCTGCCATAAGGATGGTGTCATCTGCATATCTGAGGTTATTCAGAGAATTTATTATTATTGAGTCATTTTTCCATATATATATTTTTTATTGGAGTGTAATTGCTTTACAATGTTGCATTAGTTTCTGCTGTACAATGAAGTGAATCAGCTATATGTACACACATATCCCCTCCCTCCTGGACCTCCCTGCTGCCCTCCACCCATCCCACTCATCTGGGTAATCACAGAGCACCGAGTTGAGCTCCCTATGCTATTCAGCAACTTCCCACAAGCTCTCTGTTTTACACATGGTAGTGTGTATATGAATGCTCCCAGTTCGTCCCACCCTCTCCTTCCCCATCTGCGTCCACAAGTCTGTTCCCTGTGTCTGTGTCTCCATTCCTGCCCTGGAAATGGGCTCCTCTGCACCACTTTTCTAAATGAATGGATAAAGACACTATGGTATATATATACAATGGAATATTATTTCATATACCTTAAATTTTCTTATTCCTCAGTTTTTAACCTTCATGTGTGAAAGTTACGCTGTGTCTTACCAATGCTGAGGGACAGATCAAGGTAGGGGAAGAGAGATACACGCCCAGGGTGGGAGTCACCAGGAGAAGGCAAATCTCAGCACTTCTTGTCCTTGTTCTTGTGTCTCTTGTCCTTGAATTTGTTCTTTGGGGGTCTTACTTGCTTGGGGTTTTGTTTTATACAGCCAAGTGTGACCTAATGGAGACATGACAACAAAGTGTACTGTGTATCTTGGATGGGATCCTGGAACAGAAAAAAAGCACTAGGTGAAAACAAAGTAAAATCCAAACAAGCTATGGATTTTAATTAATAATGTATCCATATCAGTTCATTGGCTTCCCTGGTGGCTCAGACGGCAAAGAATCTGCCTGCAATACAGGAGACCTGGGTTTGATCCCTGGGTTGGGAATATCCCCTGGAAAAGGAAAAGGCTACCCTCTCCAGTATTCTTGCCTGGAGAATCCCATGGACAGAGGAGCCTGGTGGGCTACAGTTCATACGGTTGAAAAAAGTCGGGCATGACTTAGTGACTAACACACACTCGTTGGTTCATTAATTGTAACAAATGCACCATGTTAATGTCAGATGTTAATAAAAGGGGAAACATGGTGTGGGGTAGGGAGAGGCATATGAGAACTTCCTTTATATTTAAAGACCCATTTCTAGCATAATTTGGCTTTCCTGGTGGCTCAGATGGTAAAGCATCTGCCTGCAATGTGGGAGACCCAGGTTCGATTCCTGGGTCGGGAAGATCCCCTGGAGAAGGAAATGGCAATCCACTCCAGCACTCTTGCCTGGAAAATCCCATGGACGGAGGAGCCTGATAGGCTACAGTCCATGGGATCACAAAGAGTCGGACACGACTGAGCGACTTCACTTTCACTTTCTAGCATAATTTAGACACTTATTTAAACACTTACCCAGTTCACTTGAATGGTGTGTGATTTAAGACACTGCAAATACTCCTATTTGAGGATAAAAGATGAATTATGCAATGAGAAGAGGACTGTTAGAGAAAACATTAGGATATCATTTGTTGGGCCACCATTTGACCTCATCAACCATTAGTATCCAAACTGTCATCCTTTATTCTTCAAAGTGCAACCTTAACTTACTAACAGAAAAACTTAATCAGGAGAAACAGCAGGCTGTAATTCTAATGCCATGACTCTGCACTTCAAATCCTCATGTGGGCTACTTAACTTAGGGGGAAAAAAAAAAAAAGAATAGAAAGTGTCAAACAGGTGGTACCTGATGGAGGGCTGGAACAGGACAGAGTTCCTCATAATGAGAAAGCCTCTAACAAGAGCTGTTTCAGATATAATCAGCTCAGGAAAGAAACTCGGCAGAACAGAATGAACATTCTAATTCAATTTATATTATTATATTGATGATGCATTTATATAGTGCTTTTTGTCACCAAGGCTGTCAAGCACATCAGGCTAAGTTCTGCACAACAGAATTCAGAATATTGAAAAGAGAACTGCCCTGTAAAATTCCTCACCTTCAAAAGTCTTTCAGGAAACACACATAAAAACACACATTTTGGGGTAGACATGACTTAGGTAGGAATTGCAGCTGCCTCAGGAGAATGTTTATCAAGATTTTACTTCTGGTGTTTTCCAGCTTGCTCTTGAGAGAGAACAGCTGCCCCAGTTTCCCAGTCGTTGTGGCCAAGGATGAAAAAGTAAAAGCTCTGCTGGGCATTCCACACGCTGGCGAGTCTCTCATGGGGCCGTGGACGATGGTGAGGTGATGGCAGCCCACGCAGAGTACACCAGGGCTGCCCTATCCTTTTGCTTGTTTCCAAGGATGCTTTTCTGTCTTTATCAAGGTTATCGCAATGAATATAAAGTATCTCCAATCCTGGGTTAAGAGGCAATCTTAGTTAACAAGTAAAACAGAAAATTCCTAGAAGTTCTAAAAGTCATAAATGGAAGAGTCAGACCAGGCAGGAATGGGAACTGGAGGGGCCGAAAGCAAAGCTTCGCCTTCCGTTCCACAGGGGTCCTTCGGCTCTCACCTCCGTTCCCCTCTGGCATCTGCCTTCCACCTGTTCCCTCTCTGCACACTGCCTTTCAAGCTTATTCTGGGCCTCTCTGCTCTGCCACAGTTCCGTTTACAAGTGGCTTTGGCTGGTCCAAGCACTAACTCTGGATCTACCCCGCGTGGCTTTTCAGTTTGACACTCACTACATGGCTCTGCCTTTCAGTGTCTCAGCTCCAGGGCCCCAGGGGGAATGTCCGGAATGGATGGGCTCCATCCACCTCATCCAGGGACTGAGGGTAAGAAGAAGGTAGTGGGGGGAGTGGGGTGTCAAGGAATGAAATGTGAGATGGCAGGAATTGACTTATGGGTGTCAAGAGTGTCCCATCTCCCCTTTAAAACTCAATTCATATTATTATGCTATTAACTTGTATTCCTTATAGAAAAATAGACAACCAAGATAGGCAAAAAAAAATACCTTTAAATACTTCTAATCCCAAATGGGCTTCTCTGATGGCTCAGTGTTAAAGAATCCGCCTAACAATGCAGGAGACTCAGGTTAAATCCCTGGGTCTGGAGGATTCCTTAGAGTAGGAAATGGCAACCTGCTCCGCTATTCTTACCTGGAGAATTCCATGACCAGAAGAGGCTGGTGGGCTACAATCCATGGCGTTGCAAAGAGTCAGACATGACTTCGTGACTAAACAACAACAACAAAAATTCCAAATAGAACTATTGCAAACATTTTGGCACAACTTTTCAGAATTTTAAAAATGCTGTATTTATATGTATGAATTCATATACATGTTACTATTTTTAATAAAAACAAGATCACTTTATACACACTACTTTAAAATCTTCTTTTTCAGTTAAAATTATATGTGAGTATGTTGAATATATATCCATGCCCATGAATAATAAATATCAATGTTAACTGCTGCATGATGTTCACTGGATATGCCATAATGCAAACAGGAACCGCCCGTTGATACTTCAGTGATTTCAATTTCTTTCTTCTTAACAGTAATACTCCAGTCAACATCTTTATATGTCTGCACAATGTTCTGAAACTTTCCTGAAACTTTGAAATATAAATACTTTCAAGTAGATTTGCTTGGGTAGAAGACATAGGACATATGACCAGAGTATTTTGCACAAATGTGGTTCTGATATACATTTCCATGGGTACTCTACGGAGAAGGAAATGGCAACCCACTCCAGTATTCTTGCCTGGAGAATCCGCTCCAGAGGAGCCTGGCGGGCTTCAGTCCATGGGGTCGCACAGAGTCGGACACGACTGAAGCAACTTAGCACTCATGCATGGGTACTCCATCTATATGATGTACCAGTTTCTCCATATCCTGAGTATTATCATTCTCTTTACCTCTGTTTCTCCTTAACTGACTTATTTTTCCCCTAATTTGCCATCCATGTGGCAACTCCTTCTATAGTAATTTAGGTTAAATGTCCCTTTAGACCAAAGGCACCACATCTGACTCTCCTTGGCCAGATGTTTCATTTGAGAGAGCATTATTTTTAGCTTGATCTTCCTCTTTCTCACTGTCTTTGTGATTTGCTAAAATATTTGTACTGAGCATCTGCCTTTCCTTTACTGGCTTTCTTTCTCTATTTAAATCCAGAAGTATAGTTTTCTTTCTCTATTTAAAGCTGTCAAATATACCATCACCAGGTTTAGCCCAGAGAATTTACTGAATATTTATCTTTGGTCAAATAGCACAGGCATATCTGCTGAAAGAAACTGACAGCCTGGTAAATTATCTGAGGGTCTTATACTGAATCAGGCTTTGCCATGATGGTATCTGCTTTTTGTCTAGGGGAAACACATTCATTCCCCTACCCATTCATTTCTCTATTCATTTATCCATTCATATTTCCCAAGGAGAATTAAGTTATAAGTCTCCAGACTTTCTTAGGGAAGACTTTTTGATTGAGTCATCTTTATATAAATCCTTTAATATGACATACTTTACCAACAAGGACAAATGAGAAACAGGTAAGTATGCAACAAATTCATGTGATCAAAGACAAAATATTTTAATTATTTTTAATAAAAATAAAACAAATCCAAGAAATATAAAAAGCCCAAAAGAATCATCTGTAACTATATAATTCAAAGGTAATCAACAGGAGAGTCACGTTTATTTCTAGTTTCTGAATGTTCGCTGTTGTTGCTATTGTTGTTTAGTCACTAAGTCGTATCTGATTCTTTGTGGCCCCATGGACTGCAGCACACCAGACATCCTTATCTTTCAGTATCTCCTGGAGCTTGCTCAAGCTCATGTCCATTGAGTGGGTGATACCATCCAACCATCTCATCCTTTGTTGTTCCCTTCTCCTCCTGCCTTCAATCTTTCCCAGCATCAGGGTCTTTTCCAATGAGTCAGTTCTTCGCATCAGGTGGCCAAAGTATCGGAGCTTCAGCATCAGCATCAGTCTTTCCAATGAATATTCAAGGCTGATTTCCTTTAAGATTGAGTGGTTTGATCTCCTTGAAGTCCAAGGGACCCTGAAGAGTCTTCTCCAGCATCACAGTTCAAAGGCATCATTCTTCGACACTCAGCTTTCTTTATATTCCAACTCTGAATCTTCATCTTCAACATAATCCTGAATAATAGCTGCCAAAGAATCACTTCCAAAGGCCTTCAGGATACAATTGAAAACACCTTTAAACTGGTTGTTTATACAGAATGAATGATAACCACTAGGATGCAACAACAGTGGACACCTGGACAGTGTTAGAGAAAGGGGCGGGGGAGGGAGGAAGAAAGGAAGGGAGAAGAGAGAGGGAAAGGAGCTAAGGTAAGATCAGGGAGAAATGGAGAGGAAACAAAAGGAAAAAAATATCCACAAAAGAATGAAAATGACTGGTGATTTATAAAAGCAGAGGAAACAATATAGAAGAAGGAGAGGCAAGGAACCAGCATCAGAGCAAATCCTTTTATAATCAGGGTTCTTTTAAAGGTTGCAAGTGATAAAAACTCGATGTGAAGTAGGATACATTAAAAGCGAAAGATTATTTAGACACATACTGGTGTGTTTCTAGCAACCAATGAAAAGATTAAACAAACAAATCCATGCAGAGTTAAGCTGTGCCTCCCAAGCAGTGGGAACCAGGGACTCAAACCCACTAGGATTCTTTTAGCGCATCTCTTATCCTTCTTTTTCTAGGTATATCCTATCCCACTGCAGACTCTCTGATACCATGTAATAGAAAACACAGCTGCCCCAAATTGGCAGGCTTCCTACCCCAAGTCTCCCACAACCTGAGAGAAATTCACTCTTTTTTCCTCCGTTCCAATTAGGAAAATCCCAGGAATTAATTTTTGAGTTTCCCATTTTGGATAATTTGTACACACCTGAACCAATCAGCTGTGGTGAGATGGATGATATTAGCTAAGAATGAGGTGACTCCTTCTAGAACCATGTAGCTAGAGTGGGAGGAAAGGCAACTCCCAAGATCGTGCATGCTAAGTCACTCAATAGTGTCCAACTCTTAGACCCATTGGGCTGTAGCCACCAGGCTCCTCTGTCCATGGGATTTGTCAGGCAAGAACACTGGAGTGGGTTGCCATTTTCTTCTCCAGGGGGTCTTCCAGGTCCAGGGATTGGACTCACACCTTGTATGTCTCCTGCACGGCAGGCAGATTTTTTATCTGCTGAGCCATACTTTTGTGCTAAGTTGCTTCAGTCGTGTCTGACTCTGTGTGACCCTAAGGACTGCAGCTTGCCAGACTTTTCTGTCCATGGGATTCTCTAGGCAAGAATACTAGAGTAGGTTGCCATGGCCCTCCTTCAGGGGGTCTCTGGACCCAGGGACCAAACCCACATCTCTTAGGTCTTTTGTATTGACAGGTGGGTTTTCTACCACTAGCGCCACCTGAGTCATCAGGGAAGCCAATTTCCAAGAGTGGGGTTATTTCCAGAAGGCTCTGGACAAGCTAGAAATGCTACTGTTCTCAGAGCATTGAGATTTCAAACCATTTGTAAGCAGTTTGAGAGATAAGAGCAGAGCACAGTAGCTTCTTGTTTCCCAAGAAAGTGTAAAACAAGCAGGCTCCTCCATGGTTCATCCCACCAGTGTCTGATTTGGGGGCTCCATTCAATGCCTGACAGTAGCCTCCACAATGCTGGCATAGTTTCAAGAAATATTGAGCACCCAGAAAGATGGGTCTCTCCGAGGCCAATGTAAGGGTTTTCTTTTTTCTTTTTTTTTGTAGCTGATTAACAACATTGTGATAGTTTCAGGTGGGCAGCAAGGGGACACAGCCACACATACACATGTATCCATCCTCCCCCAAACTCCACTCCTATCCAGGCTGCCATATAACTTGGCGCAGAGTTCCCTGTGCTATACAGTAGGTTCTCATTAATTACTGCTGTATACACAGTCATGTATATATGTCATCCCAAGCTCCCAATTCATCCCACTCCACATTTCCCCTCAACAAATGGCCAAGAAAATCGAAATAGACATTGCACCAAAGAAGACATACAGATAGCCAAGAGGCACATGGAAAGATGCTCAATCATCAAGACATGTAAATCAAACCTACAACGAGGTATCACCTCACACCAGGCAGAATGGCCATCATGAAAAAGTCCACAAATGACAAATGCTGGAGAGGATGTGGAGAAAAGAGAATCCTCTTACACTGTTGGTGGGAATGTAAATTGATACAGCCACTATGGAGAACAGTATGGAGTTTCCTTAAAAAACTAAAAATTTGAGCTACCATATGTGTTTTCTTGTTCAAGAGCTTTGCACAATGCTCAAAACTTTTGAAACTGATCCCCTATTATTATAGTTCATGAGTGAGCCAGACCAGTAGAGGGCATCAGTGAGGCATGGAGGGTTGGGGGAGGGGCACCACGGTTGCTTGGTAACTCCCTTGTGTTGAACTTAAGTCAAAGCCCCAGGGACTGAGTCATGAAGACATGGGAGAAGGGGTAGGGAGTCAGGGTAACTTGGGAGAGGAAGGGAACCAGCCTGTGAGTCAGGTCTTCACTGGGAAACAAGAAGCCCTGGCTTTTGGTGGCATGACTCCAGGAGTACTTCATCTATCCTCAGAAAATGCCACGTGCCCTTTTTTCTCCATCTCAGACTAGGCTTTTGTTTCCCCCTTCATTTATCTGGTATTCTTTGAGTGACAAAAGTAAGAGTTTGCTTCAAGGACATTCCAACGGTCTTTATTATCCAACCTAAAAAAAAAAACAACAGGCAATCACTGTAGTCCATCTGTCCTGCTGAATTATAAACTCCAGGAGAGCCAGGGATTTGTTTGATATCATCTGTACTACTCTCTCTTCTACCTTCCAGGTTCTTGGTGAAGTGTGGCCTGGAAGGCTCTGTAAATATTTGTTCAAGTGAATCAACATATAATCATATAATGCTTCAACTTGGTAACAATGTCTACAATTAAAGGAGACTTATAGCACATTCTCTACAGAAGATTTTTCTAGTTCAGCCTTTCTGTTTTTAAATCTTATTCAATTCACTTCAGCCAATGTTTACTGAGGGACTTAAACTCTATACAAATCATTGTGCTAGACACCCACAGCATAGGTTCAGTGAAATTATCGCTTACTGCTCCAAAAAGACGGATGCTCATAAAGAAATGTTCGACTGCTAGAGAAATAAGGAGCAGGCAGACTAAAATGCAACCACTGTTTGCTGTCAGGATGTGGGGGACGAAGCTGACAACCCCAAGCTGGCTACGGATTCCAGCCCCCTTCAGTGACTCTTATATCAGGAAACCCAACAGGCTAAACCCAGCATTTTGTTGCTGCTGTTGCTGTTTTAAGAACAAGCTGGTGAGTCAGAAGGACCAAGTTTTGGTTTTTTTTTTTTCCTCCAGAGTGTTCTCCAGAGAAGGGCATGGAGAGTTACTCCATATGAAGAGTCGCAATTATTGTGGAGCCACTGAGTTGTATCAACTAGATTATTCAGGAACCGTTTTGCAGACCACTTAAAACTCTGACGCACTTAATTGCACATTTGGACAGTTAACAGCACAGTCTAGTTTTGTTTTCCTTATGTCATTCCCTTTTGGAGAGTTGAAACGTTCTTTTTTCATTTGGCCAAAGCCAGTTTTGTTTTGTTTTTTCAGCTCAATGTCTGTGCATTGCCAAAGAGGGAGTGCTTTCCCTTCTCTCCAGACAGGAGGCTCCCAACATTGAAAACATTTCAGGAAAAAAGTAACAAAGGCAATTCAAACAAGAAGTCTAAATATCCCAGGCCATCCAGCTCCAGAAATGACATAAGATTGAATTTTTGCTTCTTTGCATCCTGGAAATAAATGAGTATGACACATCTATGACATTAAGAGGAAAGATAGAATATTCAATAGACCTATCACAGGCCTTGCATCACCTTGATGGATGTGGGACCTAGGGAACAGCCAACAGAATGGTAAGTCTGACCACGTCTCACTTTGACCAAGTCAAAGACATGGTCACCATGATGATACTAAAAGTGCATTTTTATTCCTGTTTCCTGCAAATAGAAGCCACTATGTGCCTTTCCTTATTGTTCTTCCAAACATATCCTCTATCTACAATATTCTTAAATAGGAAAGCTTTAGCATCTTTGGTCACAGGTTAGTATAGAAAATAATTTTGAAATGTGGCTAATTACATTAAAATCAGTTCTACTGATGAACTTTTTTTTTTTTTGCTAATTGTGTGCTAATAACCATTTAAAATTAGATATAAAATAGCCCATCAAAAAAAAATGGAGTAAAACTTAATAACATGATGGCTGTATATAGTTCACAGTTCAGTGTTTCCAATCAAAATAGTATTAAGATCCAAAATCTTAATTTATGCTTCTTACTTTGTACAATGCCTGGCTTTGTTGGCATTTGCTTGCCTGGATTTTATTTTTATCAACTCCTCATCATCTGAATAGTTATTTACTTTTCAAATTTGATCATAAAAGAAATTATTTGAAATATGGCAGTGAGTCATTTAACAGAACAGGCCTTTCACATACTTGAGGGAAGATTGTTATGTGTTTGGCTCTGGTTATCAAATCAAAGCAGGTTATGTGCTAAGTTGCTTTAGTCATGTCCAACTCTTTGCGACCCTATGGATGGCAGCCTGCCAGGCTCACTGGCCATGGGATTTCCCAGACAAGAATACTGAAGTGACTTGCCATTTCCTTCTCCAGCGGATATTCCCGACCCAGGGATTGAACCCAAGTCTCCTGTGTTTCCTGCATTGCACGTAGATTCTTTAGTACTGAGCAACCATGGAGGCCCCCAAAACAGGATATAGCTCTAACCAATACAATTATGATTGTATCCAATCCTAATTGTGAGACCCAGGAATACAATCATCTCTCATAGAAACTTATAATAATTTTTCTCAGTACTTACTTTTTGTTAGTTTGGCTAACAAATGAAGTGTGCTTAATTTAGCCCTCAGTTCAGTCGTGTCCAACTCTGCGACCCCATGAATCGCAGCATGCCAGGCCTCCCTGTCCATCACCAACTCCCGGAGTTCACTCAGACTCACGTCCATCGAGTCAGTGATGCCATCCAGCCATCTCATCCTCTGTCGTCCCCTCCGCCTCCTGCCCCCAATCCCTCCCAGCATCAGAGTCTTTTCCAATGAGTCAACTCTTCGCATGAGGTGGCCAAAGTACTGGAGTTTCAGCTTCAGCATCATTCCTTCCAAAGAAATCCCAGGGCTGATCTCCTTCAGAATGGACTGGTTGGATCTCCTTGCAGTCCAAGGGACTCTTAAGACTCTTCTCTAACACCACAGTTCAAAAGCATCAATTCTTCGGCACTCAGCTTTCTTCACAGTCCAACTCTCACATCCATACATGACCACTGGAAAAACCATAGCCTTGACTAGACGGACCTTTGTTGGTAAAGTAATGTCTCTGCTTTTCAATATGCTATCTAGGTTGGTCATAACTTTTCTTCCAAGGAGTAAGCATCTTTTAATTTCATGGCTGCAATCACCATCTGCAGTGATTTTGGAGCCCCCAAAAAATAAAATCTGACACTGTTTCCACTGTTTCCCCATCTATTTCCCATGAAGTGATGGGACCAGATCCCATGATCTTCATTTTCTGAATGTTGAAATTTAGCCCTAAACTCAGCAAAAACAGCTGATTCATAGCCTTTGTAGGCAACATAAAAGATTTCTGATCCATATACAGCAAACAATAAAAGAACACAATCATCTTGTGACTTTGCTTACTCATGGATTTGGTGTTTCTCTAGCATTCACCAGTGATCATGACTATTTCCTGGACAGAACAAAATGCCAATAACTTGGATGCAGCAACTTCACAGGAACGTATGAAAGACATGCAACATGGAAAACTTGTGGAAGAGCCAAGGCCCAGTGAGAACACATGCTAAAATATGGTAAATATGGAATATGATAAAAACTGAAATCTGTGAATAGTAATAAATCTAGTATTTTTTGACAGCTTACCATTTTCTATCTTCTCAACAATCCTTTAAGTCTTATTATCCTTATTTTATAGACAAGGTAACTGAAAAATAGAGTTTGTGTAACTTTCTTAATATTTTATAGCTAGAAGGAGATGCAGGGCTTCCCAGGTGGCAGTGGTAAAGAATCTGCCCATCGATGCAGGAGATGCAAGAGATGTTAGTTTCGATCCCTGGGTCAAGAAGAGCTCTTGGAGAAGGAAATGACAACCTACTCCAGTATTCTTGCCTGGAAAATTCCATGGACAAGGGGGCTTGTGGGCTGCAGTCCACGGGGTCACAGAGTTGGACACGACTGAGCACATGTGCACACACACTCCCACATTAGTGGATGAAGCTGGGACTTATACCTGCAGCCTGCCTCCAGAAGCCAGGCTCTTAACCATTGTGTTACACTGATGAAGTGAAAGTGAAGTGAAAGTGAAGTCACTCAGTCGTGTCCGACCCTCAGCGACCCCATGGACTGCAGTCTTCCAGGCTCCTCCGTCCATGGGATTTTCCAGGCAGGAGTACAGGAGTGGGGTGCCAAGAGTCTACCCCAAAATGAAGCTGTACGCATGTTGCTTTCCATGGAATTTGATGTTCTCTAATCCAGCTGCCTCAGGTGACCCCCAAAATTCCCTACAAGACTTGAAAATGATTATACTGGTATGACTGGGCTATGTGCAGAAATAATATAATCTTTTAAAAATGCTTTGTTTGTGATATTTCTTGTTGCTTGCCTTTCACCTCTTGCTTTTATCTGGCTTTATTTTTATGAAATACCTGTGCTGGTGGCCTATTTAATTAGTGAAAGAGTGACATGCTTTCATGATTATTGCAGTAGTCATAGTCTCTTTTATGCTGTACAGGTGTGTAATCGATGCACCTTTTAAATTCTGTGGAATGTGGTCCTCCTTCTAATTGCAGTAAATTGGTTGCACTAATCACTTTGAGTTGTTGGCCAACATAGTTATAGATTTCTACCAGGTGTTCTACCGGAAGATAATTGCTTAACAGTACAGAATATTTCAACAGTGCTGAATGTAAAACAAATGCAAGGGTAATCCCAAAAGCTGGCTTCCTAATTCATTCATTCATTTATTCATTCACTCACTTTAGAAAAATGCATTATTGTGCCTTCTGTGTGTGCCAGCCATTGAACTAAAGATCAGGAAAACAAAAGGCATAATATTCACTCCCTTCCCTGCCTTCAAGAATCTCAGAATTTAATGGAAAGTATAATGAAATAAAATATTGTATGACCCATGAGAAAACAGGGATATGTGAAAATTTCCACAAGAGCCCAAAGGAGTGAATGACGGACTCTGCTTTGGAATTATAAACTCAGAGTCAAAAAGGAGACAATGACACTTGAGCTAAGTCTTGAATAACACGCAGGAATTTGCCAGTTGTTTCTGTTGCAGCTCCCGGAAACATCAGTACATTTTATGTGGTTGACACACACAGCGCAGAGCAGGGGAAGGCCTGGAGAGGAGGCTGTGTGGTAGAGTGGATTTATATTGTGAAGGATCTTCTGTCTTAGGAGAAGGAAAACTCTTGTTCTTAGGAACAATGAAGAAACACAAAAAAGTTTTAATGAGATAAAATATGTAGTGCATGGCTTCATAATTTTCTGAGTACAAGTCTGTCTCCCTCAGTAGACTTGTCACAAGAGCCTTCCCATCATAGGTGCTCCATATAGTCAAGTGAATCCTGAATGGTTGGATTAATAAATTGATGGGGATTTTTTAAAAGATAACTTGGTCAGCCATGCAAGACATAGATTTGATTAGGGTCAGAGATAAGCCAAGGAGATCTTTCAGAAAACTCGTGTTTCCGCAGCTGTGACATAATGAGAGACTGAACAAAGCCATGATGATAAGAAACATGCCAAGCCACCATTGTAGTGAAACGGGCCACCAGCCATTCTGATGAATGACCTTGTGATAGCCTATGAACAGGCGTGAGGACACATTTCAGGCCTGGAAAAATATCATGCCAATCACCAAGCTTGGAGGCACTCACTTGTTCTGCCATCACCTCCTTAATATCCCATAGTCTTGTTTGGGGCCAATGATGGCAAACTCTTCATAAGTAAGTGATGCTAACAGGTCTTCCATGAACTTAAAACTATTTCCCTGGTAACCCACATTTTCAGGAAACACTTTAGGTTATAATCACATTGCTTTAATATGAAGTCTATCTGAGCAGTCAAAAATTCAAAGTATGTCTTTTCCTGGTCTAACAACAGCGACTTCCAGCATCAGCAAGATTCTGCAGCATCAGTTGAAACAGTAATACTAAGGCAAAAGGCTTATAAATGAGAGAGGGACTGAGATTTGACAACACATGGAGAATGTGGAGAGAAAATATAGTGAGGGCTTGGTGCACATTTAAGTACTATGCTTTATAGCCAGAGCAGGAACCTTGATGGCCCAAAGAGCTAAGGGATAAACAAAACTATTGCAAAGAAAGTGCTTTGAGAATGTAATAGACCAATATTAAAAACCATTACAGAAGGGAAACTACCCTTTTACTACAATACTATTAGCACTATCTATTTATACAGATGGATAGAAATTGTTCCTCACCTGATTCTTGGAGACACCTTTTGAAACAAAAGCGGTAGAAACATATTTTTAAGCTATGCTACTTTCACTCGCTAAAGTTCTTCCTATGGACTCAAATTGTTCTTTTCCTTTCTAAACTCAAGCCAGGAGTACAGGCAACTCCTTTTCCTCATTCCCTGTGTCGCCCACCATCTTCAGAAGCTCGAAGGGTCTCTCAGTTATACCATTACCAGCTAGCTTGCCAGTGACAAGTGAAAATTATGAGTGGAAGAAATCAAATGCTAAGAAGTGAATGTCTTTCCATTTTAGGCACAAACATGATTAATTCTCACATCACATACTCATAAACAAAAGCGCGATCAATATTAGACTGCTATGCTGAGACAGAGGCAAATGACATTTGAAAAACCATCAAACTTTGACTAGAAAGAAGAAACCAAGAGCTTGTCTTAGAGGGATAGGATGAGTTTGGCCTCGGGCAATGCTGCTTTTGAAGGAAGGAAAATACCCACATCTTGGTAAACTGTCTTTCCTCATCCTCTATTTCATTTTAGATAAGAGTTTAACAAAATACAGAATAAAAATTAAAATGCCTTTCTGTTTTCAGTCTGCATTTTAAGAACTTAAATAAGCAAGAGTACTAAAAAATAATTTCATACAAAATGGAGATTTTTATAGAGGACTCTCCTGACAAAAGTTTCCATTTCATCACTTGTTCTTAAGGTCTCTACAGCTTGATATTTCCCTCATCAGAGCCACACTCTTGAAGATTCACAGGAAACAAGACATTTTCATGTTTAAAACCTAAAACTCACCAACCAAAATATACACACCATGACAATTACGACAGCTCCTTAAGTTGATGAATAAAAACAGGACTGTACATCTGTTCTAACTGGCATTTCCATCTCAGCTGACTCATTTCTGGGACCTGACACAGTGTGGTCTGTAGCAGGTTCACATGCCAGGGCTTGAGCCAAGGTGACACCAAGTAACCTTTCTCTCCATGGAATCAGCAGCCTGTTCATTTGAATAGATGTCCAGAAATAGGTTAACAGATTTTCTTGTGAACACCCAGCAGGAAAGCATATTGTTTCCATTTGCTTGTTAGCATCAAACCATAATGATGCCTTTAATTATTTGGGAGAAAAGGGTCACATTCGTGGACTCACATGTTAGCTTATTAGTTTTTTGTTTTACCAATGAATCAGTTGATATGGAGATATTGCTTCATTTGAGCACCTATATGTCAATAAAGTACTTTTAAAAATACCAAATATTCACACAAATCATCTCTCTCTTTGACAAATGCATACAACACACACTTAAATGTTCTGAGTATCTGTTTATTCGTGTGTTTTTTAAAAAAAGATTTATTTTTGACTGAGATGAAGGAGCTATATTCTGATAAAGATGTCAAACAGGTGGTGGGATGTTGGCTCTGCAGTTAAGGAGGGAGGTACAGTATGGGATAGAAAGAAGGCATGGCATTAACAATTGAAGATTGTCAGAGAATAAAATCACAGATGGAAGAAAAAAGTGCCTTTGTGAGTATCACTATTCTAAATTTTACATTTATTTCATAGAAACAAACTGAGTTACTAATGTAGTGAGCATTCTTTTTTGGTTCTTGGTTCTTTTGGGGAGGGGCGGTTGTTTGTTTTAGTCTTTGCCTGGTCAGCATCCAACCTCACTTAGGGTTCAGTTCAGTTCAGTTCAGTCGCTCAGTCGTGTCCAACTCTTTGCAACCCCATGCAATTGCAGCACGCCAGGCCTCCCTGTCCATCACCAACTCCCGGAGTTCACCCAAACTCACGTCCATCGAGTCGGTGAGGCCATCCAGCCATCTCATCCTCTGTCGTCCCCTTCTCCTCCTGCCCCCAATCCCTCCCAGCATCAGAGTCTTTTCCAATGAGTCAACTCTTCGCATGAAGTGGCCAAAGTACTGGAGTTTCAGCTTTAGCATCATTCCTTCCAAAGAACAGCCAGGGCTGATCTCCTTTAGGATGGACTGGTTGGATCTCCTTGCAGTCCAAAGGACTCTCAAGAGTCTTCTCCAACACCACAGTTTCCGGTTAGGTGAGCTAATACCTCACTTTTCTGGGTGATCAGATCAGATCAGTCTGGGTGAGGACACCTACAATTAATTGGTGCCAAGAAAAATCAGTCTAAAGACTTCTGTTATCAGGAGAGATGATCCACTTCCAGTTGCTAAGCTAGAAGACCGTGAGCCTGAAGCTGTTATTCAGTCTTATCTTCTCCACCTTCTGGGGAGAGCTAGCCTTGAGATGATGTTAACACAGAAGAAAAATACACAGAGGCAGAGGGATGGCTTCCTGCTATCATCTTTTGGTCTATATGATCAAGGTGTGCCTGAAGCTGAACTGCTGCTGCTGCTGCAGCTAGATCGCTTCAGTCGTGTCCGACTCTGTGCAATCCCATAGAAGGCAGCCCACCAGGCTCCGCCGTCCCTGGGATTCTCCAGGCAAGAACACTGGAGTGGGTTGCCATTTCCTTCTCCAGTGCATGAAAGTGAAAAGTGAAAGTGAAGTCGCTCAATCGTGTCCGACTCTTCGAGAACCCATGGACTGCAGGCTACCAGGCTCCTCCGTCCTTGGGATTTGCCAGGCAGGAGTATTGGACTGGGGTGCCATTGCCTTCTCCAAAGCTGAACTACTCTGAAGCTATTCATTCTATATATGAAAAAGAAGAATGAAGAATTTGTAACTACTACTGGTTTATGTTACTAAGCCAGAAATAGTCCTAGTTAATATTTTGGTGTTTTTCCTTATCATTTATATATATGCATACATACACCTTGGTGGCTAAGCAGTAAAGAATCTGCTTGTGATACAGGAGACACAGATTCCATCCCTGAGTCAGGAAGATCCCCTGGAGAAAGGGAATGGCTACCCACTCCAGTATTCTTGCCTGGAGAATCCCATGGACAGAGGAGCCTGGCGGGCTACAGTCCATGGAAGTTAGACACAACTTAGTGACTAAACTGCTCTACATACAACTGTATATTTGCTTATATAACATATGGTCTCAAAATTTTATTATGAACATTTCCCATACATTTACAAAATTATTGGAAATATGGTTTTAATAATTACATTAAACTCTATCATGTGAATGCTTCATACTGGATTTAATCTCTTAGCAACAATAACAATCAAAAATATTTATTGAACACATACTATGTACAGGGCACCAGTGCTAAACTCTGGAGGGATAGAGCAGAAGATGTTGTAGATATAGCAGGCATGGAGCTTATAATCTGTTCTTGTTGAACATTTGGACCATTTGCAATGTCTTACTATTTTAAGAAACAATGTGATGGACATCTTTCTACAAAAATCTTTCTAGAAGTTTTATAAATAATTGTTAAATAAGTCAGTAAGAAATATAGGTTTATCACAAATTTACTATCATATGAGTGGCATACACAAATATATATATGCAAAGTAATGAAATAAAAATCTTTAAAAATAATACTGCTTCCCTGGTGGCTCAGATGGTAAAGAATAGGCATGCAGTGCAGGAGACCCAGGTTTGATCCCTGGGTTGGGAAGATCCCCTGGAGAAGGGAACAGCTACCCACTTCAGTATTCTTGCCTGGAGAATTCCATGGACAGGGGAGCCTTGTTGGCTACAGTCTATGGGGCTATAAAGAGTCAGACATGATTGAGTGACTAAGACTTTCACTTTCTTTCACAATCCTAACTATATACAACATATTCTTATTTTTCTATTACAGTCTAGTATTTTTAAATTTCTTTCTCCAAATGACTAGCTTTGATCTACCACATTGAGTTATTACCCACTAATGAGTAAAGACTCACAATGAAAACCACTGCCTTAGAGCATGGTAGAGCACCATGGTTTTCACTAAAGGATCTAATACGAACTCTAGTACTTACTAAGCATCAAATGCAGTTATTGGCTATAGAGGAAGCACAATGTTTTCTAAAAAAGAAAAAGAATCCAGCAAAATCTAAGAAAAGTTGCTGTTAGGGGGATTGTTACAGTCAGACAAAGAAGCCAGGCACCAGAACCAAATGCCATCTCCCAAAGCTGTTATGCAGCTTCCCAGGTGGCTCTAGTGGTAAAGAACCTGCCTGCCAAAGCAGGAGACACAAAAGACATGGGTTCGATCCCTGAGTCAGGAAGATCCCCTGGAGGAGGAAATGGCAACCCACTCCAGTATTCTTGCCCGGAGAATCCCATGGATGGAAGAGCCTGGAGGGCTACAGTCCACAGGGTCGCAAAGAGTTGAACACGACTGAGTGACTGAGCAAAGCTGTTACAGGTAATAGGATCTATTAAAGAGAGGAGCCTTAAGGGAGGAGTCCTTGCTAAGATGAGCTTCTTCAGTGAGAGTAGGTGCCAGCAGCTTTCACTAGCAGGATTCTCATTTGCCAAAAGCAGCTGAGGCAACCCTGGCATGATTTGAGGTTAATGGAAATCATCCTTAAAACATGAGACAGGGTGTCTGGATGGAGGAATTTAAATTCCCAGAGATCTTTAGATTCCTTTCTCTTCACAGACCTTGTCATCTTTGAAGTCAGGGCAATTGTTGAGTTTCTCAACACAGTTGTCACCAAGCGGAAGAATAACAATTTTCTGCCTGGAAATCCAATAGGGTTAGATGCCCAGAAAAACCACAGAGACAAAAGTTGTCTGCCTTTCGATTTCCTGTGGCCCAGGAAGGAGGGCCAATGGGATGCAATTTGTAGTGAGAGCTTCACAGTGAATGCAGTGGTGAGCACAGTTTACTCTTTTAACGAGTAGACGAAGGTAGGGTAGTGATGGGTGAGGATACAGGAGTATATTGAGAGTTAAATATTTTAGGGAGCGCTAAATATTTAAGAATTGAAAGCAGAAAGATAAAGAGTATAGGATTTCTACAGTCAGGCATCTAGAATGACCCGGTTTGCTTGGACTGTCTTGGCTTTAGCACTGAAAGTCCTGCATTCCAGAAGCTCCTTCAGATCAGATCAGTCGCTCAGTCATGTCTGACTCTTTGCGACCCCATGAATCGCAGCATGCCAGGCCTCCCTGTCCATCACCAACTCCCGGAGTTCACTCAGACTCACGTCCATCGAGTCGGTGATGCCATCCAGCCATCTCATCCTCTGTCGTCCCCTCCTCCTCCTGCCCCCAATCCCTCCCAGCATCAGAGTCTTTGCCAATGAGTCAACTCTTTGCATGAGGTGGCCAAAGTACTGGAGTTTCAGCTTTAGCATCATTTCTTCCAAAGAAATCCCAGGGCTGATCTCCTTCAGAATGGACTGGTTGGATCTCTTTGCAGTCCAAGGGACTCTCAAGAGTCTTCTCCAACACCACAGTTCAAAAGCATCAATTCTTCGGCGCTCAGCCTTCTTCACAGTCCAACTCTCACATCCATACATGACCACAGGAAAAACCATAGCCTGGACTAGACGAACCTTTGTTGGCAAAGTAATGTCTCTGCTTTTGAATATGCTATCTAGGTTGGTCATAACTTTCCTTCCAAGGAGTAAGCGTCTTTTAATTTCATGGCTGCAGTCACCATCTGCAGTGATTTTGGAGCCCAGAAAAAGGCCTGAGAAAAATGGGGCAGTTGGTCACCCTGAGTTTGGGTACATTTAGTTTGCAGCTAGCAAGAGGTGTGACCTATTTACTCAGCCTCTCTGGGTAATTTACTCAACATCTCTGGGTTTCCGTTTCCTCAGCTGTAAAGGGGATGGTAGTGCTTACCCATCACCAATAAAAGAGTCAAAGTATTTTTTTAGTAGTTCTGTTCCTGCACAGATGCAGGGGCTTGCCTCTTACAATAGCAGTCAAGATAAGAATGCAGACTTCTGATTGAGTGTCTTCAGGTGATGTAGGGTTAGAATTATACTACTTGGTTTCTAGCACCCATGGCAGCTTCTCACACTCCTGAGAGGTTGGAATTAATCTGGGCAGTATGTAAATGTCCTGGAACCCAAGGTTTCCTGAACAAGGGAAAGATCTGTTCAGTTCAGTCACTCAGTCATGTCCAACTCTTTGCGACCCCATGGACTGTAGCACGCCAGGCCTCCCTGTCCATTACCAACTCTCGGAGCCTACTCAAACTCATGTCCATTGAGTCAGTGATGCCATCCAACCATCTCATCCTCTGTCGTCCCCTTCTTCTCCCACATTCAATCTTTTCCAGCATCAGGGTCTTTTCAGATGAGTCAGCTCTTCGCATGAGGTGGCCAAAGTATTGGAGTTCAGCTTCAGCATCAGTCCTTCCAATGAATATTCAGGACTGATTTCCTTTAGGATGGACTGGTCAGATCTCCTTGCAGTCCAAGGGATAGAAGCTTGAAAAAGAAAAGCAAGTTTATTATAATTTTGTACCTGCATCCTGAAATATCTGTGACAAATATGAAAGCTATATAGTTTGTTTTTCCTTATAAAAGAACAAAAATTGAGGATAATTCCATTAGATGTAGCCTGTCAGGTGTAAAGAATATGATCTTACTCCAAGAGAGATTTTACACAAAATTCATATTTTATTGCCTTTACTGTGTCTCTCTCATAATGAAGGTAGCTTCTTGCTTTACTTGGTCTCATGGAGTCAGCCTTTTTTAAAAATCTGAATTCACTCTGAGATTCATATGTTCCAAACAAGTGAATGGCCCTGTTTCTGTTACTGATACAGGTCATGGTTAAGCCACTGCATGTTTGTATTTTTATTTCTTACTGCAAATGTTCCTACACTATGACTATAAAAATGATTCAAAAACAATCCAAACTTCCTAAGGTAATGAGAACATTCTCTCAAGGTTAGCAGAGTGAAATGTAAGCCATTGAACAAAATCTTTGCTTGGGGATGAGGTGTGGAAAGATTCAATGAAGAGAAAAAGTGGATCTTATCAGCTACTATGATGACTAACAGATTTTCCAGAGAAGTGATGCATAAACCTTAGGAAATTAACAAAGGTCTTAAATTGTACCTGAGGCAAGAAATGAATAGGAATAAAATTTTAACATAAATACTGTAAGTAAATGTTAGTTGCTCAGTCACGCCTGAGTCTTTGCGACCCCACGGACTGCAGCCCACCAGGCTCCTCTGTCCATGAGACTTTCCAGGCAAGGATACTGGAGTGGGTTGCCATTTCCTTCTCCAGGGGATCTTCCCAACCCAGGGATTGAACCCGGGTCTCCTGCACTGCAGGCAAAGTCTTTACTGAGCTATAAGGGAAATATTGGGAGAAGATCAAATTTAGGGAGAAACAAAATGTCACAATTAAAAAAAAACTCAATTATAATATAATACTTATAGAAAAGGAACTCAAAGATAAATATAATATGATTTCACTTATATATGGAGTGTAATCAATGAAACAAATGAACAAAGAAAATAAAACTTGTAGCTACAGAAAACAAATTGGTAGTCATCAGAGAGGAACTGGCAGAAATGGGTGAAGGAGATCAATTGTACCATGATCGATGGTTACTAGACTTATTGTGATGATCATTTTGTAGTGTATACAAATACTGAATTATTGTATTATATATATTAAACAAGTATAATGGTGCATACCAGTTTTACCTCAATAAAAGCAGCTTTATTAAAAAAAAAATCATGATTTGCACCTCATCCTATGTGCCAGGCTCTGAATTAGCTCCTCTCTTTGCAAAAAAATTGTGAGGTAGGTATTGGAATCCACACTAAATCTTAAAAGGATAAAAGAAAAAACTACTGAAGATTACAAAGCTACTCAATGGCCGGTAAGCTTAGAACCCAAGTCCATCTGTCTCCAAAGTACATACATAACTCACATTAGTAAAGATGAACTCTTTTCAAAAATTGATTTGCATACGACTTTCATTTTTTTAGGACTTAAATATGGTGATTTAAAATTTGACTTCTTTCTTAACTTCTAAATCACTAATGTTTAGGCGCATCCTCAGACTGAGGATTCATTCCTAGAACATAAACATACAGCTTTGCTAGAGGTTAGAGGTCACATCAAAATGGAGCCTCAGATTTTTGATAATTAGTATCAACATTGGGAAGAGTCAACCTGGGTTTGCATCCCGTTTCTAATAGTTTTGAAGCCAGAGTAAGTCATGTATTCTCTCCAAGCTAAAAATGAAGATAATAATAGTATCTTCATCTGAAAAATGAGGATAATAATAGTATCTATTTCTAGTTGTGTCTAAAGATGAAATTAAATGGTATTAAACAATTATTCTAGTGCCTGGACCAATATATGTAGTCATCTATGGGGATCTAGGCATTAGATCCTTTTTTAAAGCAAGCTACAAATATCCTACACTGAGACAGAAATCCCCAGGATTAGTTCAGGTTGATTTAATGTCCCAGGAGTTATGAGTAACAACTGAGGCTCCTTTGGCGTCATACAAACCAGCAATGCCTGGAGAGACTTAGATAAAGATCATTTCATGTTGGGACTTGGGCACTTGTTTAGACACTAAACGCTAATTACACCCACCTTAGCAGGCTTAGCTGTAAGAACAACACAGCAGCTGGCAAAAGAGAATGCTGCTACGAATCTTCCACAATCTGTGACTGGGGCTGCTGGGGCCTTACCCTTGTTAATCCCTCAGTATTTAAGGATCAGAGTCATGCTATTTGGGCTTCCCAGGTAGCTCAGTGGTAAAGAGTTCACCTGCAATGCAGGAGACACAGGAGATGCAGATTCATTCCTTTGGTAGGGAAGATCCACTGGAGGAAGGTATGCAACCCACTCCCATTCTTCCCAAGAAAATCCCATGGACATAGAAGCCGGGTGGGTTTGCAAAGAGTCAGACATGACTGAAGCGACTGAGCATGCATGCAACCATGACATGCTGTTTACCTAAAAGTCTGCATCTTAAAGAATATGCAATAATTCATCCAGGCACTGTTCCAGGGACAAAGGTGAGTAAGACAAATATTCTAAGCAGTTCCTGTTTCAGTTAGAGACATAAATGACTAAAAAATATGATTTTGAATACCAATCAAAGTTATGATGGAAATAAGACAGGACACTGGAATAGAGAATGGTTGGGGGTAGGTCTAGAGTCATCTTAGAAGGCAGATCTGAGGAATAACATCTGAAATGAGACCTTAATACTTTAGAAAGTAAATGGTGATATAGGAAGAAAGGGAAGTGAACATTAGAAGACCGAATTACATAAAAACCACTATAAAAGCCCCTGGAGTGTCTCAGAAGCATTTATAGGATTGCAAAATTAGTGCATAATGAAGCATCTTCTATCACAGTTGGAAAGTTAACTATAACGATGTGTCCAGTCCTAATGTGTTTTGTCTGGACATGGCATTCTGTCTATCTGCTTCTATTTCCTTCCATCTTTTATAAAAATCAAAATACTGTCCTTAAGTGAAAAAGACTTTTACAGCAACAGGCCTCTGTATTCTCATCCATAAATGGAAATAATAATGCCTTAGAGTTTTTCCATGGACTTGTGGTTAGGACTAAAAGAGAAAACGTGCATGAAATACCTAGGCCAAAATTGATCAACAGTGGTGGCCACCTACAGAGCATAGGCTTCCCATCTGCCTGAGAAAAATGACAAATTTTTGTGGCTTTGGATAACATGGGAGAAACTCAGACCCTTGTGATTTTTTTTAATGTATCCATGTGGGACTTTTTCCATGAAATTTTAAATCTCTAAGATCTTTATAATAACAGAAATATAAGAACCACAAGGCCAAATAAGAAAGAGAAAAACAGATGAGCATGAGTGGGTCAGAAAAGAATGGGGAGAATAAAAAATAGTGACATCAAGGATCCAAAGAAAAAGGGGTGTAGGTCCCAGAAGCATCTTGAGGCTACCTTGCCATCCAGGGAGAGCGCCATGTTCCTGAGTCATAGAATCTCACAAGACTTGTTCCTAAAAGATGTATCCAGGAACCTTACTAGAAAAACGAATAGTCCTGGACTCACGTTTTCCTATACACAACATTACTCTCCATCTCCTTTGAATCAAATTAATGTGTATGTTTTGTGAGCAGAAGCATCACAGCAAAGCATTATGGGGGATAGTTTTCATTGATTCCACAAACCCATTGAGACAGGTGTCATTATCAGTTATCATTACCATTACTATTCTTATTCTGTGTTAGGTCTGATGAAGGGCTCTGAAGTTGGGAGGTTTGGAAGCTTCTCTTCACTCACTCTCACCATGTCAGGGCAATGCCTCCGGGTGTGAGTTCCTGATGGGATAAAATCAGTTTACACAGGGGCTTGTGCACAAGTTCCCAAGTGAATCGTGAATTAAAAGAAATGGAGTACTAAGCCCTTGCTGTTAATAGTGAATTAGCATATTCTCTTTGGAGTGTGAAAAGGAAAGTGAGAAGCCTGGTTAATTCTCAGTGTCCCAAAGGAGCTTCAACAAAACTAGTCAGTTATCTAATGCCTTAACATTTCTCAATGCTGCTTAATTCAAAAACTGTAAAAGGAAGCCAGCCCTGGCTACTACCTAGTAAAACTAACAAGAGCACTATCAAGAAAGATTTATAGCTTTAGCATCGTCAAAACATGCATTTCCAGCAAAAATAAAAATAAAAATGGAACAAAAGAAATGCTGTTTGGA
Source organism: Bubalus kerabau (assembly GCF_029407905.1). Lineage (NCBI taxonomy): Eukaryota > Metazoa > Chordata > Mammalia > Artiodactyla > Bovidae > Bubalus > Bubalus kerabau. Next base: position 62,214,221 of record NC_073637.1, read on the forward strand.
GTTTAGCAAATACTTTGGTATCATCTATAATTCACATTACAAAACCTTTCAAAACACAGAACTTATCAAAAAGCAAAACATCCATTCAGTAGTGAAATCGATATAGCATACACCATTTCAACATGATGCATTACAAATACCTCCGCTTTCTTTCCAATGGTCTTAGAATCTGCATTTTAAATGGTTGTGTTTTCAACCTGAGCTAGCCTTATGCAATTTTTTTTTCAAATTAGTCTTTGGTAAACCTCAGTTTCCCATCATTGCCAGTTGTTTGGTTCAAATAAGTCTACACTCAGGTAATTACTTAAAAATATACCTTTTGAGGTACAGCAGAGAGACTCTTACATGCACAACATGTTAACAGGAAGTTTCATTCTAGGTTTTAATGAGGGAGTCATATACACAAAAACATAGCAGGTTTATTCATAAGTCACATTCATAGGACTTTAAAACCTTAAAAAAATAAAATTCTATTCATCAAGCACAACAGGAGATTTAAGCATATGGTATTTTACTTAGTCTTTAACAGTGGAGTAGGTACTGTGATTCCCACTTTACAAACTGACAAAACTGACAAGCTGAGTGCTTTAGAAAATTTCCCAGGTCACTTATCTGGAATTCAAATCCATGTCTGCCTGGCTCCAAAAATCTATCTATACTATACAATTTCATGTGGTTTACTCGCTAAGTTGTGTCCGACTCTTTGCGACCCATGGACTGCAGCCTGTCAGGTTCCTCTGTCAATGGGATTTTCCAGACAAGAATACTGAAGTGGGTTGCCATTTCCTTTTCCTACTCATATTATCATGACTCCCTTTCAACCTCCCCCACTCAATGACACTATGGAATAAACCAAACCATACCCTATTGTCTACAGAATTTCTCTAGAACTAGGGAGACGCAAGAGATGCAGGTTCGATCCCTGGGTTGAAAGATACCCTGGAAAAGGAAATAGCAACCCACTCCAGTATACTTCCCTGGGGAAATCCCATGGACAGAGGAGCCTCGCAGGCTAGAGTCCATGGGGTCACAAGAGTCAGCCACCACCCCAAGACTGAGTACACACACACAAAGAATTGGGATATTCTCTAGAAATAATCTGATTAGGCATTTGATCTCAGATGAATTTACAGCATTTACCTTCAATGCTCAAAGGTGAGAGTAATACTACCTGCATTTTCAATTACATAGATTCTTTTTCTGAAATGTAGAAACCTGTTTATTTCAAAAGCTAAGTTGTTGTTGTTCAGTCGTGTCTGACTTTTTGCGACCCCATGGACTGCAGCTCACCAGGCCTCCCTGTCCTTCACCATTTTCCGGAGTTTGTTAAACTCATGTCCATCAAGTCGGTAATGCCATCCAACCATCTGATCCTGTCGTCCCCTTCTCCTCCTGCCTTCAATCTTTCCCAGCATCAGGGTCTTTCCTAATGAGTCAGCTCTTTGCATCATGTGGCCAAAGTATTGGAGTTTCAGCTTCAGCATCAGTCCTTCCAATAAATATTCAGGACTGATTTCCTTTAGGATTGACTGGTTTGCTATCCTTGCAATCCAAGGGACTCTCAAGAGTCTTTTCCAACAGTACAGTTCAATAGCATCAATTCTTCAGTGCTCAGCCTTCTTTATGGTCCAACTCTCATATCCATACATGACTCCTGGAAAAATCATAGCTTTGACTAGATGTTGGCAAAGTAATATCTCTGCTTTTTAATATGCTGTCTAGGTTGGTCATAGCTTTTCTTCCAAGTAGCAAGCTTCTTTTAATTTCATTGCAGTCACCATCTGCAGTGATTTTGGAGCCCAAGAAAATAAAGCCTGTCACTGTTTCCACTGTTTCCCCATCTATTTGCCATGAAGTGATGGGACTGGATGCGATGATCTTCATTTTTTGAATGTTGAGTTTTAAGCCAGCTTTTTCAGTCTCCTCTTTCACTTTCAAGAGGCTCTTTAGATCTTCTTTGCTTTGTGCCATAAGGGTGGTGTCATTTGCATATCTGAGGTTATTGATATTTCTCCCAGCAATCTTGATTCCAGCTTGTGCTTCATCCAGCCTGGCATTTCACATGATGAACTTTGCATATAAATTAAATAAGCAGGGTGACAATATAGAGCCTTGATGTACTTCTTTTCCAGTTTGAAACCATTCTGTTGTTCCATCTCCAGTTCTAACTGTTGCTGCTTGACCTGCATAAGGTTTCTCAGGAGGCAGATAAGGTGGTCTGGTATTCCCATCTCTTTAAGAATTTTCCAGTTTGTTGTAATCCATGCAGATTCCTTTTCTAAAATGTAGAAATGTATCTATTTCAAAAGCTAAGTGATCACATATAATTAATATGATAATTTTGGAAGAGGATTTTAATAACACATTTTAAAGGAAATATATATGTATACATATGTATATAGACAGACCTATGAGAGAAAGGAAGTATAATAAAAAATACTCTTGAATACAACTTCAGAAACAGTGTTCATTTGTGTGACCATCCCTCCACCACTTCCCAAAGGATAACTCAAGAATACAACGGAAATGGTGCTCTCTAGAGTCAGACAATACAACAGCCCAGGCTTAGCCACTCCAGGCAAAAGGAAAAGAAAGTGAAAGCATGGAGAGGTGATATAGAGGGGAGGAAAAAATGAAGCTGTACTAGACAGCAAAAATGAACAAGCTTAGATTTTGCTAGCAGATCTCAGTGTGTTTTTCTCCAAAAGAGACGTGACAGATTCACGACACACTCCTATGGGCATACCATAATTTGATGAAGTCCAACACTATAATAATTCACAATCACCTTTTGGTAATAACTATCAGCTTCCTAGGTGGCTCAGTGGTAAAGAATCCACGTGCCAGTGCAGGAGACTTGGGTTTGATCTTTGAGTCAGGAAGATTTCCTGGAGAAGGTAATGGCAAATGGCCACTGCAGTATTCTTGCCTAGAAAATTCCATGGACAGAGGAGCCTGGCAGGCTACAGTCCATGGGGTCACAAAAGAGTTGGACACAACTTAACAACTAAACAACAAAATAAGCAACAACAACCAGCAGATTAGTAAAGGTAGTTGCTTGCAAAAGACTACAGCCTACCTAAGATTGCCCTCGGATTATAGGTAATTCTGCCAGACTTACTGGTAACACTCAAGAAACCACCTCAGATGCAAGAGAGATTGACAAACTGTGGAGAATCAATCTGCTGATGATTCATATTGAAAACAATGTTTCATAAACTCCTGCACTTTATTATAAGCAACCAATTATATGAGACACACCTAAATGTGACTGCACAGACCTAGTTGATTGCAACACGCCAGGGTGTTGCAACTCCACATTGGACAGCCTTACAGCAAGTAGTAGGGTTCCCAGCAGAGTTGTAAGTGTGTTTGTTAGAAAGGTAATTACATGATGCAATTCATGTTTTAGAAAGTCCTCTTTAACAGTAGTGAAGAGGATAATGTATATCCTGTCTCAGTCCCAGCCTAACACTCTAACCACCATGCACACAGCCATTGACTAATAGACATGAATCATAGATCATCCTAGTCTATTCCTCAAATAATCACTCCCTGACCTACCTCTTCCCAACTCTAAATTCTTCACTCCTCCCCTACTTTGAACCCTATCTTTGGCACTTTGGCCTTGGCACTTTGGCACTTTTGGACCCTCTAACATTTAACTCTCCACATTCCCCAATGGACTCATATTTCAATGAGCCTATTTACTTCCCGCATTTCTAGAACACCTTTGGCAGGAGAGTTTGTGCTGGTATTTTTTTCTCATACTCAATTCCCACCATTGTCCCTTTGATGGAAATCCCATCTGGGCCAGTACCAGGCCCTTTACAAAGAAGTGGCTAGAAATGATGAGATAAAGAAAGTAGAAACTGGAGGCAAAACAAACAAAAAGCTAATGAGAGCAAAATTACAATAATTCACATCAGAGACAATGGGGGAATAGGCTGAACTTAGAAATGTAACACTACACAGAAAAGGGCTGAGCTGACAATGACTAATTCCTTGCTGAGAAATGAATTGTGAAAAGTGTACTGAAGCGCTAACTTAGGCAAATGTATACTACATACACACAGAGAATAAATAACATAAAATGAACTTTTGGTATTAACTCTAATCCCCTCACATTTGGGAGCTAACGGAAAAACAACAAAACAAAGAAACCCTTAGCCACACATGCCTTTAAAATATAACATGATTCAGAAATATCCTTCTTTTATTTTGCTTTCCTCCTTAAGAAAGAACAATTTCTAATTTCAGGGCTTTCTAGTCATTGTTGAAAATTCTCACTGCATACAATTGCTCAAGTTCAAATTCTAAACACAGACTCTTAGAGGTCACAAATCGACCTCCGTGTGTTATATAGGGTCATTTTTTTCTTTTAGTTCAAATTTTATCTTAAAAGGCATCATAACTTGATGGGTGTAGTGCTTGGTGGCAATAAAGACGCCAATATCTTACTTGCAGCCTGCTTCACGCTTTATAGGATCCTCTTAGTCTCTGTCTACATTTATATTATCTGCTTGGCTCTTGCACACATTTCGGTTTACTATCTCTGATATTATTTTCAGAGCTTTACCTATATATCTTTCCATTTGCTCCTACTGAGACCTAGACATTATGGGGTTTAAAATGGCTTCACGTTCCTTCAATATTTACTCTCCAAAGCTGTCTGCTTCTGCAGCCTTTTATCTAGGCACTCTCTTCCCCTGCCTCCTCTGTCCCTCTCCCTTCATGTGTCCCTCCTTCGTTCATTCCCACACGTTACTCAAGGATTATAAAGAATTTAGACTGAGTACTACCTGAAAAGTACAACAGAGGATGAGATGGTTGGATGGCACTGCCAATTCAATGGACGTGAGTTTGAGCAAACTCTGGGAGACAGTGAAAGACAAGGAAGCCTTGCGTGCCGCACTCCATGGGGTCGCAAAGAGTCAGACAGGACTTAGCAACTGAGCAACAACTACCTGAAAAGTAACCCTCACGGTACCAATCCAAGGGCCCCACCTCTCTTGCTGGGTTACATTATTAGGTGCCAGACCCCCAAAAGGGTCCTGGCCAACCCAACCCACCGAGAGACACAATTCAGTAGTTTCATGGCCTTCCATCTATCTACATAGCTTGAATAAAGCTATTTTTCAAAGAGGCAAATTCACTACAGCATTTGAAAAATCTTTCACCCAACTCAGTTCATGTGTAAACCATGGGATTATGCAGTATTAGCCATGTTTGTAATCAAGCATCTAATCTCATCATATCCCACACACACCATCAGCATCACAAATTCTTTATATTATTTATCTTCAGACATAACCTATTTTTTTTAATGTATCTCTCTACTTGGGGGAAAGAAAATGTAGCAGCACTAATAACATTTTTAGTTTGGGTGAGGGTGGAAATGGACACTGCTCACTCTGGCAATTACTATACTCTCCTGGTAATAAATGCAATCATCATAAAAATCAAAATTAATAAACTGTGGTTGCAAACCTAATAACTAGTCGTCAACACATTAATTTCCCTATATGCTAAGCTAACCATATTGTTTATTTGTCGGTAACTCTGAATGAAATGGGTTGCATTAAGGCGACCATCTGCTCTGTTTGATTTGATAAGTGGAATTAAGACAAGAAGCAGCCAGTTTATAGTCAGTGTGACTTAAACTTACATAACAGAAGGTAAATGGTCTTTCATTTGGAGGGACAGAATAGAATATACTCCAAGGATATAACTTAATGCTTTTTCCACAGCAGTTCAAGCTAGATTTTTTTATGTGTCTCCAGTGGACATAATGAAAGCTGAACACTCACACTTTGAGGACTTGAACATTGGATTGTTGCATTTCATCACTCTTCCATGCTTCATCTGTGATAAGAAGAAGTAAATATTATATAAAGCTTTCTAGTCCAATTAGGTTATTCAATAATTATGTTTATTCTCTGTTCTGTAAAGACTCTTAAAAAAAAAACTTTTTATTTTGTATTAGGGTATAGCCAATCAACAACAATATTGTGATAGTTTCAAGCAATCAGCAAAGGGTCTCAGCCATACATATACATCAATCCATTCTCCCCCAAACACATCTCCCAACCAGGCTGCCACATAACATTGAGCAGAGTTCCCTGTGCTACACAGTAGGTCTTTGTTGGTGATGCATTTTAAATAGAGCAGTGTGTACATGTCCATCCCAAACTCCCTAACTGTCCCTTCCTCTGCTCCCCTGTCCCTGCAACCATAAATTGGCGATCTAAGTCCATGAATCTCTTTGTTTTGTAAATAAATTCATCTGCATTATTTCCTTTTAGATTCCACATATAAGGGGTGTCATACAATGTTTCTCCTTCTCTGTCCGACTTACTGCACTCAGTACGACAATCTCTAGATCCATCCATGCTGCCCTGTGCAGACTCTGGATGGCATCTTGTTTATAGAGCTTCTTGTTGACTACGGATACCATAGGGGATTCTTTTGATTCTTTCATGGCAGGAGTGAGGCTGTTCCCAATTTTGACTACCCTCCTGCAGGATCTTGCTATAGATCATCAGAGTCATTCTGGCAGAGGTAGAACTTAAAAGCAGAAGGAACTTGCTAGAAACAGCAGCTTTGATCAACCAAAAAAAGAGCCATCAGAATCAACAACACTGGACAAGCTGTGCTGTTGTTCACAAGGCATTTTTCCACAAGATCCAAAGAATTCTTAGATGCTTAATGTATGTGCACCCCAATTTTCAAGATTAATAGGGTTTATTTCTTAACTAGTTATAGTTTTTCTAGAGCTTTAAAAATTATGTCTTTTCCCACTTTTATGGGTAATTCCTTCTTACTGCCTGCAAGAGTAATCAAATTATTTTTATCACTTCTTCCAGGTCATTAAAAAGGACATCCAGTGTAAGTGGCTTCATAATAATAATCCCACTAGCGTTTCCCTAGGCAACCTTTTGCTCTCTCAATTCACAACAGCACCATCTTTCATTATGTTTTATGTGCCTTGCCCCCCCATCCATTCTCCACATGCCAGTTCCCAGCAATCTTTTAAAACATGTCACTCCTCAGCTTAAAATTCTTTATGAGCCTCCCATTATACTTAGGAAAAAGTCCAAAGTCTTTAACCTCTTCTCAAGGGCCCTCCGTGACTTTGCTCCCACCTAACTCTCCAACCTCATTTTATACCAGTTTCTTTCTCATGTAATAGTGTAGGCCCCTTGGCTTCCTTTTATTTTATTAAAACATGCTAAAGTCTACCTCTCCGACTGGTCTTTACATATACATGGGGAATGCCAACCATGTCCTGAAGCTTGAGCTTTATTAGCTTTACATTTATTTCCTCCTTTTCCCTCTGGATTTCTTCATAACATGTGATACAATTTAGTTAGTTATTTGTTGACTGTATCCCCAGTTTTACTGTGAATTCCACAAGCACAGACCTGTGTTCATCCTATTTATGACTATAGCCTCTTAAACACATCACAGGTGGGGCTTCCCAGGTGGCTCGGTGGTAAAGAATCTGCCTGCCAAGCAGAAGAGTGAGTTTCATCCCAGGGGGGGGAAGATCCCTTGAAGAAGGAAATGGCAACCCACTCTGGTATTCTTGCCTGAGAAATTCCATGGACAGAGGAGCTTGGCGGACTCCAGTCCACCGGGTCACAAGGAGTCAGACTGGACTTAGTGACTAAACAGCAACAGCAGCAGCACGCATTGTAGGCACTCGATGAATATTTATGTAGCATAAATATTTATGAATTTGCGTGGATATTTATGAATATTTATGTGAAAGTCTCTCAGTTGTGTCCTACTCTTTGTGACCCCATGGATTATGCAGTCCATGGAGTTCTCCAGGCCAAAATACTGAAGTGGGTAGCCTTTCCCTCTTCCTGAGGATCTTCCCAACCCAGGGATGGAACCCAGGTCTCCTGCATTGCAGGCAGATTCTTTACCAACTGAGCTATTAGGAAAGCCTGAATATTTATGGAATGTATACATTTTTCAAGAATAAGTTTACATCTGAATTATTTAGCATTTTATTGTAATTTTTTTTAAAGATAGAGAAGACATTGTTTGGATTGTTGTAGTACCAAAAGTTTCACTTCAGAAAAACATAGCTCTTTCTCTTTCAGTCATCCCAGGAGAATATACGCAACCCCACAAACTGACGCTATATAGAGAATACATTTGTGACACCAAACCAGGGTGATATTTCCATTATGCTTGAACGTTTTAAGTTTTGATCATATGCTAAGAGGACAGCCTCATTCTCCCTGTCATCTGCCCACACACACAATAGGTTTCATTAGGTCATCTTTCATCTCTCATAGGGTTGCAAAAGATATAATAACTTGTGCAGTCTTTGAGCATAGAAATACTGAGTTAAACAGAACTGCATCTAGTGATAAACTAGTCAGTGTTTAACAGCCAGCTGGGTAGAGAGGGAGAAAAGCTATGACCCGAAGCACTTGCTAGCTTCTGGGATGTAAATACTTCTACCCTGGCTAATTTCAAGCTGTGTTTAATAACCGACTTGCAAGACTCCTGAAAATTTAACAACTGGCTCTTATAAGCCCATACAAGGATCTCTAGCAGAGCACCAGCTTTATCTCTCTGCAAAATTACCCTTATTTTTTTTCACATACACACACAATTGCATAGGACCCAAAATAAATTTAATTCACTTGCGAAAGATATGCTGTGTGTGATATAACTTGGAAGGTGAAAAAAGAAAAATAACCTGTAGGTACAAAGAACGTATTCTGTCAGTTTACTGTGATAAAGTTTATTTGTAATCATTTGATTTCCCCATCCTATTCCCATCTAGAGTCCACCTCAAAGCAATTTCATAGCTGAGACCTCATGTGTTTCACTTTATTCTGAACTTTTAAGTAGTCAAATTTCAAATGTTAAATATCATCATAACGCTCTCCTAGTTACTAGAAACAACAGCTGATTCTTCTCTATTGTGCCCCCACTCACTGTTCACTCTAGTACATTCATCATGGCATAAATGTGTTTGCCATGAGCCATTTGGTGGACTGATGGACTCTGGAGGTTCTGATAGACAAATCCCCAAGGTTCAAGGAGCTCTCAGCCAGATAAGGAGATAGGCAAGAACATTTCCATGCAGGAAGCCCTAGGACAGAGGTAACCACAGGGGCCCAGAGAATACACAGAATGTGTATGTAATGCCACTCAGATTAAAGAAGACAACACTGAAGCGGAACTTCAAGGATGACTAGGAATTGACTATGGAAAAAAGGAGGAGAAAGGCATTCAAAAGAGAAGGAAGAGCAAGGACAAACATATATGTGAGGAGGGTGCAGTCATAATGAACATAACTGAAGCGCAGAGTGTAGGAGGAGGGAGGGAAGGATCCTGAGGCTACAGAGACAAGCACAGGTACGGGCTGGGCTTCATGAGGATCCTCGTGTGCCATGCACAGGAGCTTGGCTTTTGTCCTGAAGCCAATGCATCGGGGAGAATTTAAGAATTTTAATAGCTTAGTGGTGGGATTCATGATTTAGAAAGAATATTTGGACAACAATGAGAACACTGGGTGAAGTGAAGTGAGGAGGTGGAGACCGCCTGCTAGAGTCACGCCCTCGCCCAGCAATCAACTCTCCTTCCATCATCGTTTTCCCCTGAGTTCTCTGTTCACCTGAATTCTCTGCAGCTTCCAAGTCACTTCTTTATATGTTGAAAAACGGTGCTGTTCTGTTGTCTCCTTTGGTTCCTAACTCTCTTTCAGGCTGACTTCCCCTGAAAACATTACTCAACATGTGTTACCATTTTTCATCGTAAATGTCAGAAAGTAAAAAGGCACAGGCTGCACAAAGTAAAAGATGCCCAGTGCAAATTTAAGTTTTGCCAAGGGAATGTCATGGCTGCCCCAGTTATCTATTGCTAGATCAGATAATAAGCCAAATTTAGTGGTATCATACTACAACAATCATCAACATCTCTCATAGTTCTGAGGACAGACTGGAAAGTGAAAGTCACTCAGTCATGTAAGACTCTTTGTGACCCCAAGGACTACACAGTCCATGAAATTCTCCAGGCCACAATACTGGAGTGGGTAGCCTTTCCCTCTCCAGGGGATCTTCCCAACCCAGGGATTGAACCCAGGTCTCCTGCATTGTGGACTGATTCTTTACCAGCTGAGCCACAACGGAAGCCCAAGAATACTGGAGTGGGTAGCCTATCCCTTCTCCAGCGGATCTTGCTGACCCAGGAATCAAACCAGGGTTTCCTGCATTGCAGGTGAATTCTTTACCAGCTGAGCTTCAGTCTTCAAATGGTGGCTGGAGGCAGAGGCATCTCCAGGGCCTCTTCATTCACATGTCTGGTGGTTGTTGCTGACTTATTGGTTGGGATCTTGATAAACACTGTCAACTAGGCCTATCTACATGATCCAGACTTCCTCAGAGTATGGTGCTGGATTCCTAAGCGAGTGTCTCAAGAGAGAAAATCAGGCCTTTTGCTAGAAACCTGGCTTAGATTTCACATAGAGTCACTTCTGCCACATTCTATTCTTTAGAGGTGAGTCACTATGGCCACTTCATAGGGCAAGAGAATAAGAGTTCACTGCTTGATAGGAAAAGTGTCAATTTACAGACATGTTTTAAAACCATCACAACCATTTTCATGTGTTTGACCAATGAAAGGGATGTCCATTTTCATTTTGGTGCACCAAGTAGAAAGTGGAAAAGTATAAACATAACCAACAATTTCTAGAATACATTGAAATGGATTGAAACTTCCCATATATGCCCTCTGATAGAGGTTCAAGTCTTAAGAGTCTTGACTAAAAGATAAAGACACAAGCAAAAGATGAGACCAGGTCTTAAGTGTCCCTCTCAAGAAGCAAACATATAAGGGGCAGAAGGAAGACAATCCAAGACTGATCCCTCAGCATGGCAGAAGGGCTATTTCAATTTCCAAAGTGAGAAGATGCTAAAGACTGACAATAGCATCTTTTTACTTTGAGATATATACCTATGTATTTGTTGTTTACTTATTAAGTCATGTCTGACTCTTCTGCAACCCCATGGATTGTAGCCTGCCAGGCTCCTCTGTTGATGGGATTTTCCAGACAAGAATACTGAAGTGGGTTTCCATTTCCCTCTCAAGAGGATTGTCCCAACCCAGGGATCAAACCCCTCATTTCCTGCATTGGAGGCAGATTCTTTACCTCCGAACCACTGGGGAAGCCCATACCTATATATAGCAAGTTGTAAATACTTGTCATTATAGACTATGAGTTGAATAATCCTCCAAAAATTCCCCATATCACCTTCACAAAGGTGATAAATAACATCTCTACTTGTTACATATATAGATACTTGGATCCCAAAGTGAACAAAATGAGGTAAGAAGCTTTCCTAACAGAATTTTCTCTTAACAAGATTTATTTATGCCCAGGTGTGATATACTTTACACATCTAACTTAGGAAATGAAGAATATTTGAAATTCACACAGCTTACAAGTAGGTTAGACTCATGTAATTTACAATACCTATATACCCAACAGTTGTGGTTTAAAAAAAAAAAAAAGCTGAATAGAAGAGGAGAAAAGTGATCACACTAATTATAAGTGTAAAAAGAAAGGCTGAAGGTAACTTCCTTCCATTTGGGAGAGAAGAAACACTTCTATTCTTACCCTTTTATAGATTGTCCAGTTTCTCAATCTGTTCTTCAAATAAGGCTGCTGCTGCTGCTGCTGCTAAGTCACTTCAGTCGTGTCCGACTCTGTGCGACCCCATAGGCAGCAGCCCACCAGGCTCCCCCATCCCTGGGATTCTCCAGGCAAGAACACTGGAGTGGGTTGCCATTTCCTTCTCCAATGCATGAAAGTGAAAAGTGAAAGTGAAGTTGCTCAGTCGTGTCCTACTCTTTGTGACCCCATGGACTGCAGCCTACCAGGCTCCTCTGTCCATGGGATTTTCCAGGCAAGAGTACTGGAGTGGGGTGCCATTGCCTTCTCCGTCAAATAAGGCAATTTGGTTTAAAATAATAGAATCAGAGACCATTATCTAAATTCAGCATATCTGGTAGCCCTATATGTACTGATCTAGTAATGATTATTTTGATAAATGATTTTCAAATTTTAAATCTCTTAAGAATCATCTATGGAACTGACTTAATTGACAGATAAATGGATAAAGAAGCTGTGGAGGTATACACAATGGAATATTACTCAGCCATAAAAAGTCACACTTTTGAGTCAGTTCTTAGGAGGTGGATGAACCTAGAGCCTATTATACAGCATAAAGTAAGTCAGAAACAGAAATATAAATATCATATACTAATGCATATATATGGAATCTAGAAAGATGGTACTTATGAATTTATTTGCAGGGCAACAGTGGAGAAACAGTCATCGAGAATGGACTTATGGACACAGCCAGTGGGGTGGGGGTGGGGGAGGAGAGGGTGAGATGTATGGAGAGAGTAACATGTAAACTTACATTACCATATATAAAATAGAAAGCCAATGGGAATTGGCTGTATGACTCAGGGAACTCAAACAGGGGCTCTGTAACAACCTAGAGGGGTGGGATGTGGAGGGAGGTGGGAGGGAAGTTCAAGAGGGAGGTGACATATATATATATACCTGCGGCTGATTCATGTCGATATTTGGCAGAAAAGAACAAAATTCGGTAAAGTGATTATCCTTCAATTAAAAAGTAAATTAATTTAAAAAACAAAATTAAAAAATCATCTATCGAATTGACTTAAAATGTAAATATTGGTATTATCACAAAGATTCTGATTCAGCAGTGGGTTTGAGATGAGAATTAAAATTTATTTAAGTACCTTCTATGTGTCAATCAATGTTCTAGGCAGACGGGATATAGCCATGAACTAGAGAAAGTCTCTGCTCTTCTGGAGCTGACATTCAAGACAGGGAGATGATAAATTAATAAATGTATTACATAATTTTAGAAAATGATGTGCTATCATGGAAAAATGAGCATTCTAAGTAGACGAAGAGTAGTGAGTCATACCTTCTTATTCATTTTAAATGGAAGTGTCTTTATTGTTCATTATAAACATTAACACACCTAAAGAAAGAAAGTAAAACACCGTATGTATAAAATAGCAAGTCCTTAAGTAATGATAATTATTAAGTTATGCTCATTTCTCTATCCTGTTTCACGTGAAACATGAACATAATTGTGCTGTGATCCTAAGACACATTTGTTCATTTAACAATTATTTATTGGACACCTATTATGTGCCAGCTGCTGTTCTAAGAGCTGAAGACAGGGCAGTGAGGAGGCAAAGACTCTTAGACTGACAGTTTTTCTAGTGGGAGATTGTGATAAGTGTTATAAGAAAAAAATGAAGTCAGGATGGTATTGAAGAAGTGGTAGGGAATAAATGGAACCAAAAATGAAAAGATTTCTTGGCAAATAAAAGCAAGAAATGTTATACCAAAAATAGGATAGAAACAACAAAGAAAGAGTAAGATTAGAGGCATCTTAAAGCGAAGAGAGGGAACCAAGTGCATGCATGTCAGTCAACCTTGGCTTTCTCACTCCAGGAGAAGGTCTTGTCCCAGAGAGCTGATGGAAACTGGAGAGAGACCTGAGGAACCTGGGGTGAAGGTCAGCTTTCAAAAAAGACTGTGGTGGAAAAGCTGATTAAGAATCAACAAGTTAGGAATCAAGAGATCACTCAAGAGCAGAAAAGCTCTAAAAAGCACCTCCAACCTGAAAAGCTTGGCCCAAGCTCCTGCCATCTTTGCCTGAACCACACCCATCTCATTACCCCACATCCCTTGAAATCTCCAACGTCAGCTCCCACAGACACTCCATTCCCTTCTCCACCCTGCAACCCGGACCATGTGTCTTAGTTCATGTCTTTTTTTCTCCCGTCAGGTTGATTTCTCACTGAGTTCTTCCACGAGTCTAGAAACTCATGGCCTTCAGGCTACAATCCCTGGAGTTGCAAAGAGTCAGACACATTACTGAAGTGACTTAGCACATGTGCACACACAGTGGGAACAAAAGCCTGATTGAATCTGATTGGGGAAAAATGACAAGAGAAAGTACTGAGAGATTTTCAAGGGGAGTTGCTAAAAGGGAAGCAGAGGTGTGGGGAAGTAGCTATGTGGAAACAGCAGTCTAAAGAATAGTTTAGGACTAGAGTTAATAGAACATTTTTCTATATCAAAGGGAATGATCCACTTGACAGAATTTGATGATAGAGAAGATTCAGGGGCATAACTGTGATGACAGTTCTTGGGAAGGTTAAAAGGGATAAAACCGAAACACAAGTGGAAGAGTTACCTTACAGAGAAACAGGCACAGCTCATCCATTGTAACAGCAGGAAAAGCATAAGAATATAGACTTTTCATGACCCTAGGTGATTCTGATGTGGGTGGGCCCCTAGCCACACTTTGAGAAATACTGATGTAGAGAAACACTTCTTATACAAGGAAGAAAATTAGAACCATGTGCCAATGGAAAATAAGGATGGGGCAGGAGATGTGAAAAGAAAAAGTGACTGACATACATCACAGCAGGATCCTCTATGACCCACCTCCCAGAATATTGGAAATAAAAGCAAAAATAAACAAATGGGACCTAATTAACCTTAAAAGCTTCTGCACATCAAAGGAAACTATTAGCAAGGTGAAAAGACAGCCTTCAGAATGGGAGAAGATAATAGCAAATGAAGCAACTGACAAACAACTAATCTCGAGAATATACAAGCAACTCCTACAGCTCAACTCCAGAAAAATAAATGACCCAATCAAAAAATGGGCCAAAGAACTAAATAGACATTTCTCCAAAGAAGACATACAGATGGCTAACAAACACATGAAAAGATGCTCAACATCACTCATTATCAGAGAAATGCAAATCAAAACCACTATGAGGTACCATTTCACACCAGTCAGAATGGCTGCAATCCAAAAGTCTACAAGCAATAAATGCTGGAGACGGTGTGGAGAAAAGGGAACCCTCTTACACTGTTGGTGGGAATGCAAACTAGTACAGCCACTATGGAGAACAGTGTGGAGATTCCTTAAAAAACTGGAAATAGAACTGCCTTATGATCCAGCAATCCCACTGCTGGGCATACACACTGAGGAAACCAGAGGGAAAGAGACACATGTACCCCAATGTTCATTGCAGCACTGTTTATAATAGCCAAGACATGGAAGCAACCTAGATGTCCATCAGCAGATGAATGGGTAAGAAAGCAGTGGTACATATACACAATGG
This sequence comes from Bubalus kerabau, assembly GCF_029407905.1. NCBI lineage: Eukaryota > Metazoa > Chordata > Mammalia > Artiodactyla > Bovidae > Bubalus > Bubalus kerabau. Next base: position 62,229,446 of record NC_073637.1, read on the forward strand.
AGTATTACTCAGCCATTAAAAAGAATACATTTGAATCAGTTCTAATGAGGTGGATGAAACTGGAGCCTATTATACAGAGTGAAGTAAGCCAGAAAGAAAAACACCAATACAGTATACTAATGCATATATATGGAATTTAGAAAGATGGTAACAATAACCCTGTGTACGAGACAGCAAAAGAGACACTGATGTATAGAACAGTCTTATGGACTCTGTGGGAGAGGGAGAGGGTGGGAAGATTTGGGAGAATGGCATTGAAACATGTAAAATATCATGTATGAAGCAAGTTGCCAGTCCAGGTTCGATGCACGATATTGGATGCTTGGGGCTGGTGCACTGGGACGACCCAGAGGGATGGTATGGGGAGGGAGGAGGGAGGAGGGTTCAGGATGGGGAACACATGTATACCTGTGGCGGATTCATTTTGATGTTTGGCAAAACTAATACAATTATGTAAAGTTTAAAAATAAAATAAAATTTAAAAGAAAAAAAAAGAAAAAGTGACTCTGCAAAGAGCTGTTTCACTTAAGTGCCACCAGGGCTGTCAGTGTCAATCCATAAATGAAGAAGAAGAACCCACCTCAGAAGAAGACGTGGTACCATGAGATTTTGCTCCCACAGCTCAAATTCTATATGGAATCCACTCCAGCCCTCTGCCCACCACCACCTCCTAGAATGGGACCAAATCCTTTCCCAGTTGCTCCAGACCAGCAATATCTAGCTTTCTTGAGGTCACTGACGGAAATGAAGTTGTAATGAAAGTTTTGAAATTTCTCCCCAGTTAAAAAAAAAAAAAAGTTATACACTCACTAGAGTTCCTAAGTTGCACATCCCAGAACCACTTTTGACACAAACAAAAATAATTTATAGAAGCATGTGGGGAATTCAGAGATACAAAGGGGAGGCTGACAAATTGACTAAAAATTAGGAATTACTCAGGCATCTCTGCTAAATCACTCCAAGAGATTTCAGCTTTGTGTTACCTGGTTCACTATTCAAATTATAAAATGTGATTGTTTAACAAGTTTCATATGCCTAGACCTGGCTGGTAGTGTGGGGCACCTTCATTAATAGTCTACCAGAGTGCTTCCAACAAAGAAGAAGTTATACACCAAAAGAATATAACTCATCAATGAGGTGATGCCGTTACTAAAAGAATGTGGAATGCAGAAGACTGGAATACCCAAAAAATCTGTTTCAATTTCACAGAAATAAAAAATTTTACATATAACTCTGAAAAGTTCACAGATCTTCTGAAACCCACACAGTAATCTTCTGGGATTCTGGTACCGACCAGATTAAGAATCCCTAATATAAACATAACTATTGAATATTCTTGGTTATCACTTTGTTGAATGCATGGTTATTCTGAAAAAAAGAAAGTGGTGGCTTTTCTTCCCTATCTTCTCCCACCTCTTCTAGTTGCAAGATCTTAGATTATCCACACTCTCCTGAAGGAGAAAGATGGCATTGAACTCCTGGCAAATCTTTATTGTAGCCCTACAGAGTACAAGAAAAAGACTCAAATTCTGGAACAAGAAGATATGAGTTTGATGCTCATTCCTGTAAACTCAAACCAAGAGAATCTCTTTGAGCTTCAGATTTTTGCCCTTAAATTTCCCTACTTTCCTCAACTTTTATTTTTTGGTTCATGTAATTACCTCAGAATATGTTTTGTATACTGTAAAGTTATGAACAAGTTTTAGATATAATCTCTACACCTATATAAATCAACAGATGATACAGAGCGAGAGAGGGATATAAATCGACAGATAGAGTACTTCAGTGGTTGTCAAGTCTGGTTACTAATAGAAACATCTGAGAGCTGTAGCTCTAGGGTTGGGGATACATGTGAAGACATATATGAAAGCACTTCACATTACTCTGCAATTAGCTAGATTTGAAATCCCACCACATTTCAAATCAGAATTATCCATTGTGACCTGCTGTTTGTTGATGATTCTAAAAAATGCAGTATTACTAGTTGTGAGACTATCTAGATTTTTACTATATAAAGAAATATGCTATTAACTTATTCTACTCCATGAGATATAGCCAACCACACAAAGTAAGGGAATCCAACAGCCCCACTGAGTATGGTGCAGTATAGCAATAACTTGCTCAGAACAAATTCTGCTCTCATTTATATGCTAAGAACCATTAAAGTAAGATTTTACAGCTCATGATCATTTTAAGCACCATCAATTTATGAGCATGACTGTTTCCACCATTTCAAAAACTCTGCAGAGAAGTCTATAGCTTCCTGCAGTCCTTGCATATGGAGATGATGTAATGTATTCTTCAGTTGCGGGAAAATGAGAGAAATTAATAAGAATGTAAAATACAAAATAATGGTGCCAGGCTAAGCCATAACAGCTTTTTTTTTAACATCAGAGGTAGCTTTATAGTTAAGGTATGAGAATTCATTTTTTCCTTTAGTCTTCCTTAGAGGAGAAAGAAATTGCATGAAGTCTTTAGAAATCAAGTCAGAGGAGACCGTCCATAAATACCTTCAGTTTCCTCAAATTTCTCTAGTCCCAGCTTGGCAGTGTTTTATAGTAGATCTTAATAATGTTCCATTCTGTTTTGCATTTTTTAAATGTTAACTCTTATAAGCCATAGATAAGCATGACACAGGCCCTGTCATCTTTCTTGTAGTGGGTATTAAGTTTTCTTCCTGAAGACGAAGCTGAATTCAGTTCTATTTTCCTGAGAGACTAAAGGCAGCATGTTTCCCCTGAGCGTTTGCCTAGGTGGTTGCTTCCAGAGACGAGCACCAATTTCTTCCTTGCTAACAGCTACTAGACAGAGGCCATCTTAGAGATGCCAACATGGAGTCAGAAGTACCATAAATCAGGATCTCAAGTCAATCAATAAAAATGTTTCAAGATTTAACATTTTAAACAAAACAGACTGCAAATGTAAATTGAGAAATGAAAATACTCCCTTGCACACATTAGCTATCTCCCCTTGCATACATTAGCTATCTCCCCTTGCACACATTAGATATCTCCCCTTGAAGGTTTAGGTACAAAAGACAGCCCCCAGTGCTGCAACTCTGAGACAACCTCATCACAGATCAGAAAGAGTTCAGTCTCTTCTCCTCCCAGATCCCCCTCTCCAGAATGTTCAAAAAGACCCCCAGACTGCCTTCTGGAATCCAGAGTTCTATCTGATCTAATCTCAAGTCACATTTAGGCCAAACTCCCTTCAGGCTGATGGCAGCTCAGCACTCATGAAGGCTGGGTTTCTTTCTCCAGAAGGTAACGCAGTGCTGTTTCGTCATGATCAGATTCACATTGGCCCCTGACATCATCACTAATCGCTGGCGCTGTCACCACTACTGAGAGCGCATAGGCACCCCCTGTAGAGACTGAAAAGGCCATTCATGGTGGTTCTGACCCTTTTGTTAGATCCTTGAAACTAGAGGATTCTACCACCTCTACTGGAAGCTGTTTGCTCTAGCCGAGTGGTTCTCAACATTTACCAGTGATGAGAGTGATCCAGGATGTGTGCTAAGTCACTTCGGTCATGTCTGACTGTGCGACCCTATGGACTGCAGCCTGCCAGGCTTGTCTGTCCATGGGATTTTCCAGACAAGAATACTGGAAATACCATGGAATACTGGAATACCATGCCCTCCTCCAGGGGATCTTCCCCACCCAAGGATCAAACCTACATATCTTGTGTATCCTGCATTGGCAAGCAGGTGCTTTACCACTAGCACCACCTGGGAAGCCTCCAGGGTGACCTAGAGGACTTGCTAGAACACAAAATGCTGATCCCCACCCTTAGAGATGTTGATGCAGCAGGTCTGGAAAGGAATCTTAAAAATGCATTTCTAACAATTTCCCAGAGTGTGGTTAATGCTGCCACTCCAGGGAACACACTTCCCCAGAATAGCAGCCTCCAAGAAGCCCTTTCCCAAGACTGTTTGAAGCAATTCTCCCTTTGTTTCTGCTGTTGCTTTTCTAAGGGCATAAATTTGGCTGGTCCACCTCTACTCTGGCGGAGATTCCTGGCTAGACCACACCAAGCCTTCTCTGGCCTGGGGTCTTTGCCTTGCAGTTTTAGCAGCTGCTACTCAAGTCTGCCATCTGGACGCAGGTGCCTCAGTGGTAAAGAATCCATCATCCAATGCAGGAGATGTGAGTTCAATCCCTGGCTGGGAAAGATCACCTGGGGTAGGAAATGGCAACCCACTACAATATTCTTGCCTGGAAAATTCCATGGACAGAGCAGCCTGGTGGGCTACAGTCCACAGGGTTGCAAAGAGTCAGACACAACTGAGCAACTAAAACACACACACACACATAGGTTCTAGTGTCTACTGCCTCACTGACTCCAGAAAAAAATCTTTATTCCTTAACCATCTAACTTGTTACGCAAGCCAATTCTGTAGTGAGAATTGGACTGTGAAAAAGGCTGAGCACTGAAGAATTGATGCTTTTGAACTGTGGTGCTAGAGAAGACTCTTGAGAGTCCCTTGGACTGCAAGGAGATCCAACCGGTCCATTCTGAAGGAGATCAGCCCTGGGATTCCTTTGGAAGGAATGATGCTAAAGCTGAAACTCCAGTACTTTGGCCACCTCATGCGAAGAGTTGACTCATTGGAAAAGACTCTGATGCTGGGAGGGATTGGGGGCAGGAGGAGAAGGGGACGACAGAGGATGAGATGGCTGGATGGCATCACTGACTCGATAGATGTGAGTCTGGGTGAACTCCGGGAGCTGGTGATGGACAGGGAGGCCTGGCGTGCTGCGATTCATGGGGTCGCAGAGAGTCGGACACGACTGAGCAACTGATCTGATCTGATCTGACCTTCTGTAGTAATTTTTTCTCATAATTTTGGCAGTGAAGTTTCTACACCTACACCAGCATTGGTCCTTACTCAGGACCAACAAGTCTGCCTCCATAGGTTTTTACAATATAACACTAATTTTTGTGACATCTCAATCCTTTGTGTCCTGGAGGGAACCTGGGTTTCTAATACGATTTAGTTCACCCCTGTCTTAGCAAACTTTGAGCTTGATGTTTGAGATGCTGGAAACAGACTAAGTGTGGCTAAGGGCTGCTGATAGATTTCATCACTTTAGGTGATAATCTGTAATTAACACAGTACATTTTTTGTGGAAACATGTATGCATGTGCCCATACACACACACAGGAAAAAAGAAATTACAGAACAAAGAAAAAACATGCAAGGTTTATGAGATCGCTATACACCCTGGGAGTCCCATGTGTCACAGTGGGTTAAGCATTAAGTTATTCAGGAACAAATAGTTTTCAGCAACATTATATAACACAATCCAACCCCTAGCACTTAGTAATAACCATTGTGATGTCAGCACAAATATGAGCATCATTACCAAGTAGATAAGTAGACAGTAAATCTTTCTTCTTGATTATTGACTTTTGTTATTTCAGCATGGTGTTTTATTATATACACACCCCCTAGTAGGCTTGGATATGAATATTAATAGTAACAAAAACCTTGCATTCTGGCCAACATTTACTTATTTGATATGTATAGAGTTTTAAAAGCTTTATAATGGCAAAATTTGTTCAAGGTTATTCACTACCAATGTTTACGCTGTCAAGTGCCTTAAGGCACTCTCAGCATAAAGGGTACTATATAAAATATTACTTTCTGTTCCTGTCACTAACCTAATAGTTAGAATACCTTCTGGTGTGGTTTAAGGTAAGAATAAATCACTGATCAGCATCTTTCACAGGTAAACAGCAACGAGGTAGCAAATTTAAAATTAATAAAATATAAGATTTTTTGATAGCATCACTGACTCAATGAACATGAATTTGAGCAAACTCTGGGGATAGTGAAGGACAGGGGAGACTAGCGTGCTGCAGTAAACGGGGTCACAAAGAGTCAGACGTGACTTAGTGCCTGACAACAGATTTTTTCTATTATAGATAAAATCATATTTGTATTTCATAGTTTAAGCATCTTTACTGAAACCTTAAAGTCTTAATATTTTTTAATCTCATATACTTTTAAAAAATATTTTGAATAATTTATGCTTTGATTTCATTTTCATGCTATTGTACAAGTAGTACTCAATTATGCATAGGTTATGCTTTTTGAATTTTTTTCTTCTGCGAAATATAACAAACAGCTATATGCACAAAATAATAATGTGCAGTTCAATGAAACTTATATAACTATAAGCCAAGTCAATGGAGAGTCAGGATAGGGGGATTATTCTGCAAGCCAACAGACACTGCCAGCACCCCAAAACCTCCCACCTCTCCACTGCTGAGTACTAACCTCCCTCCTTCAGAGATAACTACTATCCTGACTTACACAGTGATTCAACCACCTGAGCTTGCATTCCCTAAACCCTAGTGTTTAGCTTCGCCTCCTTTTTGAACTTTATATAAATGGGATTACACACCATGTGTTCTTTTGTGTCTGGCATCCTTCATTTATCACTGTGCTTGTGCAATGCATCCATGATGCATATGTAGATGCTATTCATTCGTTTTCGTTGATTGAAAGTATTCCATCATATGAAGAAACACAATTCATGTGTGCATTCTAGCATGGGTGGACATTAGAACTGTTCACAGTTTGAGATTGTGAAACACTGTAGGTGTTTGGAGCAATACGTTTTTCAGTAAATCAATAGCAGTCAGAAAAGTTGCACATCTCAATGGCAAACCCTCAGTGCTGAGCTCTAAAGAGGCTAGCATAAATGTGAGCGTCGTTACCAAGTATATAAGTATATATAGACAGGTAGTCCTTGTACATAATTATACAAGACACAAACTTTCTGACATTTCTGTTGAGTATATACCTGAGCAAGGATTTTCTAAGTCATAGGGCATATGTGTGCCTACAACATCCCATAGTTTATACTGAGGTGTTGTATTAATAATACACTTTCCCCAGCATTAAATAAATGTGCCTGTTGCTCTTCATCCAGGTCTCAGCTCAGATTTTATCTCCTTTGAGCATCCTTTCCTGGCCTTTTCTAGTTAGAGTAGCTGTCTGTTAAAGCACCCCACCCCTACCCATTCCCTTTACTCTTTTGTCCGTTACTCTAATTTATTTTCCTCTTGCCTCTTTCTGCTATCTGAAATCATCTTATTTTTTCCCACTCTCCTCCACTGGGAGGTAAGCTCCATGAAAGAGGGACTTTATCTTGCTAGTGTCTGTCACATAATGTCTGGAACATAATCGATTCTTGATAAATATTTGTTGAGTGAATAGTTGAGGGCTTTCTGTATTTAGTAAATATTCTCAATAATGCCAAAAGAAAAAATTTTACAGAATATAAAGTTTGTGATTCTTCTTGAATAAAAGTTTCATGCTTCGTGTAATATGTTTAATAGCCAGGGTTCAGGAAAATAATTATTCATTCAAATTTTCCTATAATATGGCCATCATGACATGTGTTGAATAATTTTTCTTTTCTTGTGAACACAGTGACACCAGCATTGCATATCCACTGTGAGAAAACAGATGCCTATAAATCAAGGCTTCTTATTTTTTTGAAGCACAGTCCATAATAATCAATTGACAAGCCTGCTATAAATAATAATGCATGGTTTCTCAAGGAACCTAGCATGTAATTGATTCCCTGGTCTGAAGAAGCTATAGGCCTGTGGATTTTTCTGATATCTATGGAATCCTTCAACCAACTTTATTGTCTTCTTTTTAGCTAGCTCTTGAAATAAAGGTTCATGAATCTTTATTGTGCATCCAGCCTCTATGGAATAGAGAAGTAGTAGTGTGTGACTCTTGGAATATGCGCAGCCTTATCTTCACATTTCTACTATAAAGCCATGGTGACAAATAATACCCAGTGAGGTAGCCAACCGTGAGCTTCTTTTGTGTCCAGAGCCATCCTCTGCTGCTACTGCTGCTGCTAAGTCGCTTCAGTCGTGTCCGACTCTGTGCGACCCCATAGACGGCAGCCCACCAGGCTTCCCCATCCCTGGAATTCTCCAGGCAAGAACACTGGAGTGGGTTGCCATTTCCTTCACCAATGCATGAAAGTGAAAAAAGTGAAAGTCGCTTTAAAGTGAAGTCGCTCAGTCGTGTCCAACTCTTAGCAACCCCATGGACTGCAGCCCACCAGACCCCTCCGTCCATGGGATTTTTCCAGGCAAGAGTACTGGAGTGGGTTGCCACTGCCTTCCTCAGGTAGACCCAAATGCTTGAGGCAAGCAATGATGTATCAGCAAAATGATGTATTTTGGGTATATTTTCTCTCTCTCTCTCTCTCTCTCTCTCTCACACACACACACACACACTAAATAGGCTATCCCCAAATCACCAAATACTCAGCTAATGCAGCTATGGATCAGAGAGGGATGTTTATGTTCTATGTTCTTGACTGTCCATAGTTTCTATTTTTAAGGAAAGCTGACCCTGTGACCTAACTACTCTGGCTGCAGTGAATTGGAACGAGGATGGGTAATCAAAGGCAAGGCTGGAAAGGGATATGTGAAATGACATGAGATCTCTTCTAACAGAGCTGTTCTTTGTAGGAAAGTCACCAACAAAATAAATCAGGTTATCTCTGTTATAGAATTTAAATGCAGGGCATCTGCAGCCTTAGAGAGAGGTGGGAAAACATGATAGACTATGTGATTTTAATTACATAACTTGGGAAATATAAATCACAGTTGAATCTCCTGTATAATCCTGCAAATATTAAAATTATTCATGAGGATAGAAAATAAAAGCAAATAAAAACTATGAGCATTATCTAGTGCACAGATCTCCTAATCTCTGACTTAAGACTTGGTGCAACTTTCTCCTGGACAATGATAAAATCATCAGTTGAGAAGAAAAGCAGAGCAGACCGAAATTCAGAGAAAAGGCAGGAAGCACAAGCATGAGGCAGTACCAGCTTTAAGGTAGTAGAAACCGTAAGTGAGCAAAAATCAGTAGGTAAAAGTAAGAGAATAGAGAATACCAGCAATAAAGGCTAAAGAGATTAAAAAAAAAAATCAGAGTCACAGTGGTGAGATACCAAGTAACAATACTTCTAATGAAACAAAATCTATCATTAGAATCACACTGACTCACAAAAACTGTAACTGTTTTCTGTAAAGTCTGAAAATGTGGTTACCAATGCACTTATTGGTCTTCCTTTAATTAAAAATTTGGTGCACTCAACAATCCTTTAGGGTGAGAAGTCAAAGTCTACTATCACCAGAAAGAGAAAAACATATATCATATATTAACACTGCTACTGCTACTGCTACTGCTAAGTCACTTCAGTCATGTCCGACTCTGTGTGACCCCATAGACGGCAGCCCACCAGGCTCCCCCGTCCCTGGGATTCTCCAGGCAAGAACACTGGAGTGGGTTGCCATTTCCTTCTCCAATGCATGAAAGTGAAAAGTGAAAGTGAAGTCGCTCAGTTGTGTCCGACTCTTAGCGACCCCATGGACTGTAGCCCACCAGGCTCCTCCATCCATGGGATTTTCCAGGCAAGAGTACTGGAGTGGGGTGCCATTGCCTTCTCTGATATTAACACGTATATATAGAATCTAGAAAAATGGTATAGATGATCTTATTTGCAAAATGGATATAAGAGTTGGACTATAAAGAAAGCTGAGCAACGAAGAATTGATGCTTTTAAACTGTAGTGCTAGAGAAGACTCTTGGGAGTCCCTTGGACTGCAAGGAGATCCAATTAGTCCATCCTAAAGGAGATCAGTCCTGAGTGTTCATTGGAAGGACTGATGTTCAAGCCGAAACTCCAATACTTTGGCAACCTGATGTGAAGAGGTGACTCATTTGAAAAGACCCTGATGCTCGGAAAGATTGAAGGCAGGAGGAGAAGGGGACGAGAGAGGATGGGATGGTTGGATGGCATCACTGACTCAAAGGACATGAGTTTGGGTAAACTCTGGGAGTTGGTGATGGACAGGGAGGCCTGGCATGCTGTGGTCCAAAGGGTTGCAAAGAGTCAGACACAACTGAGAGACTGAACTGAACTGATTTGCAAAGCAGAAATAGAGACACAGACGTAGAGAATAAATTTATGGATACCAAGGGAGGAAGGAGAGTGGGATGGGAAGAATTAGGAGATTGGAATTGGCACATATACATGTAAAAAACTGATAACTAATGAGAACCCGAGAGCCTTTGACTGTGTGGATCACAATAAAATGTGGAAAATTCTTAAAGAGATGGGAATACCAGACCATCTCACTTGCCTCCTGAGAAATATGTATGCAGGTCAACAAGCAACAGTTAGAACTGGACATGGAACAATGGACTGGTTCCAAATTGGGAAAGGAGTATGTCAAGGCTGTATATTGTCACCCTGCTTATTTAACTTATATGCAGAGGACACCATGAAAAATGCTGGGCTGAATGAAGCACAAGTTGGAATCAAGATTGCCGGAAGAAATATCAATAACCTCAGATATGCAGATGACACCATCCTTATGGCACAAAGCAAAGAGAAACTAAAAAGCCTCTTGATGAAGGTGAAAGAGGAGAGTGAAAAGGCTGGCTTAAAACTCAACATTCAAAAAACAGGCATCCGGTCCCATCACTTCATGGCAAATAGATGGGGAAACAATGAAAACAGTGACAGACTTTTTTTTCTTGGGCTCCAAAATCACTGCAGATGGTGACTGTAGCCATGAAATTAAAAGAAGCTTGCTCCTTGGCGGAAAAGCTATGACCAACCTAGACAGCATATTAAAAAGCAGGGACATTACTTTCCTAACAAAGGTCCATATAGTCAAAGCTGTGGTTTTTCTAGTAGTCATGTATGGATGTGAGAGTTGGACTATACAGAAGGCTGAGCACCAAAGAATTGATGCTTTTGAACTGCAGTGTTGGAGAAGACTCTTGAGAGTCCCTTGGACTGCAAGGAGATCCAACAAGTCAATCCTAAAGGAAATCAATCCTTAATATTCATTGGAAGGACTGATGCTGAAGCTGAAGATCCAATACTTTGGCCTCCTGATGTGAAGAAATTACTCATTGAAAAAGACCCTGATGCTGGGAAAGATTGAAGGCAGGAGGAGAAGGGGATGACAGAGGATGAGATGGTTGGATGGCATCACTGACTTGATAGACATGAGTTTGAGCAAGTTCCAGGAGATGGTGAAGGACAAAGAAGCCTGGCATGTTGCAGTCCATGGGGTTGCAGAGTCTGACACAATTGAGCGACTGAACAACAACAATGAGAACCAACAACAGTGAAAACAGCAACACAGCAAACTCTACTCAGTGCTCTGTAGTGACTAAATGAGAAGGAAATCCTAAAAAAAGGGATATATGTATAACTGATTCACTGTGCTGTACAGTAAAAACTAACACAATATTGTAAAGCAACTATACTCCAAAAAAATCAATTTTAAAAAGGTGAAATCTACTACCTCCAACCCCTAAAAGCTTCTGATCTAGTACTTCAGGGGCATGACCTAGGAATTGTCATTTTATTTATCTGAGCCTGATATTCCAGTGAATCCTCTCTTAAGAAACATTAATCTAAGATATTCTGAAGTGGTGTATATTCCTTGAAACTGGAAAGAAAAATCTGCCTGAAATAGATCCCATGTATGACTCAAATTTTGCAAACATAACACAGAGTTGAAGCATTTAAAGTATATTGCTGTTTTAATTTTATGATTATTTTCACATTAAATATTATTGCTAAAAATGGCTACATTTCAAGTGTTTCAAAATAGGGCCCTTCCCATCTCAGTCTCCATGGACAAATCAGACTTGTCTCCCTCTGTTCCCTGAAAGACATCTGCTTTAGGCAAAGTCATTGATTCCCAATACAGATCAATTTTTTTCATGTCTGAACCCATGCATATTCCCACCTACCCTATCCCCACTTAGAGAACAGTGAGGAAGAAGTTATAGGATTGGCCTGTATGAAATATAGGATAAGGAGAGTGTTGGATCCCATAAGACTGATTATGGGTTGGAATGGAAACCAGAACTTCCTACTAGAGACAGTCCAACAGACCAACAATCAAGATAGTAATCAAGTCAATGCCCATTGGTAAATATTGAGTTTTAAGACTGGAGAGATTAAGTCCAAAACCAACACAGAAGCAGAAATCAAAGCAGGGTCTCGGGGTAGAAGGTAGAACAGGCAGAAAAAGAGCCTGAGTGAAACAGTACTGAGAAATCTAGCCAAATGGCACAGACAGAACTGGTGGTTGCAACTTAAATTTATGGGCTGATGAACACATGGTGAATGGATGATTCAGGCCAGAGTAAAGATCCTTGAATTAATATATTAAGCCATCTCCTAACAACTTACTTAAAATTCTCAGGTCCTTAGGGCATTAAGTTTGCCAAGACAGTCTTTGCTCAGGTAGCAGTACTAATTGTGAGCAGAATTTCTTTGCCATTTGACTGGTAAGTATCATTTGATGTCTTGATATCTTCATTTGTAAAATGGGAATTATATTAGCATCTGATCTATAAATTAGTGAGGATTGAAGGAATTAATACATGAGATTAGACCATTTATCTGTGCCTGTGCCTTGGCAAACACCTAAAAACTGTTGTTCACTGCTGCTACTATTGCTGTTGTTTAATTGTCTTTGCGATAATTAACTCTTCGGAGAAGGCAACGGCACCCCACTCCAGTACTCTTGCCTGGAAAATCCCATGGACGGAGGAGCCTGGTAGGCTGCAGTCCATGGGGCTGCTAAGTCGGACACAACTGAGCGACTTCACTTTCACTTTTCACTTTCATGCATTGGAGAAGGAAATGGCAACCCACTCCAGTGTTCTTGCCTGGAGAATCCCAGGGATGGGGCAGCCTGGTGGGCTGCTGTCTATGGGGTCACACAGAGTCGGACATGACTGAGGTGACTTAGCAGCAGCATAATTAACTCTTACCTATGTGCGGTCAATTATCTTGACATTTTTCTCCTTTCCACTAGATCTCTTGATACTGACTTCTTGCCAAGACTAGGTCACATGTTGTTGGCTCTTTTCCTCCAGATGCTATATTACAGACTGAACTCTTCCCCAGAAATTTCCTGGTGCTTGACCTATACTATGATCTGAATGTCTATGTTACCACCAAATTCATATGGTAAAATCCTAAAGCCCAATGTGATGGTATTGGAGCTGGGGCCTTTGGGAGGTGTTTAGGTCATGAAGGGGTAGCTCCCATGAATGAGATGAGAACCTTATAAAACAGGCTCGAGAGAGCTTCCTCACCTCCTCCACCAGGTGCGGATATAATGAGAAATCTGCAACCAGAAGTCTCCAACCATGCTGGCACCCCAATCTCAGTATTTCCAGCCTCTCCAACTGTAAGAAATAAATTTCTCTTGTAATAAGCTATGTAGTAGGTGGCATTTTGCGATAACAGCAAAATCTAAGACAATTCACCACCTACTACTTCCTGAGAGAGTTACTTCTCCTACCAGGTAGGAGGTAGCAGGGCATTCCTACTCACGTTCCCAGATGATACAAATTCATTCTCCCTTCCCAGGCATTTTTGAAGGTTTAACTGAACTACTTCCTTTTTCAGAAAGCCTTACATAACCCAAGGTTCTCCCACTCTCTGGAATGCTTACTATATGTAGTCTGAATAATTAATCTGCCAATTAATCACTTACTGCCTTGTGGAATCTTTTCAACAAGTCTCTCAAATTGTTATTTAAATCATGTATTATTAATTAATTTATCACACATTTGTCTTGTGTACCCAGAAAGATAGTACTTTCCTTAATGATAGCAACTATATCTTAATCATCTTTGTATGCCCCACAGCTAAGCACCATGCTTTGCACAGAGCTCAATAAATATATGTGATTTGATTTGAAATGCTTAAGTTAGAATACCATAAAAGACTACTGCTCTTCCACACTCCGAGGAAGTCATTAAGATTTAAAGAGGCCATTAAGGACTAATCCCATAACTGAAAAAGGAGTAAATTGCTTACTTTTAGGCACATGTGCTAACTTTCTAGGCCACTGAGGTTCTATTTAAGCAATTTATTAAAAGTAAATTACTAAATGGATCCAGGTAGCTCAGAAAGGTTACCTGTAACTTCCTCCTAAGAGGAACCTCAGCCAAATCCATCTACTGCTGATAAGATATGGAGAACTATATCTACACAAAGTGACCATTTGGACTGAATGTACGTGGCTGAGCAGAGCAGTTGTGTAAGCTGCCTGATGGCAGCACACGGCTGCCACCCAGTCTCTGCTGGCTGGCTATGATTTGAACATCACTCTTCCTTTCTTACCTCATTTGCTAAAAAGCTCATATGTAACATGGGAGAAAAGGAAAAAGAATTAAATCAATCGCATTCACTGTTAATTGGAACTGCACTCAGGAGTAAGGAAAGACTGAAAACATCATATCTGCTTTGTGGAGCTGGAATGAGGCAACAAAGAATGGGATGGTTGGATGGGATCACCGACTCAATGGACATGAGTTTGAGCAATCTCCGGGAGTTGGTGGTGGACAGGAAAGCCTGGCGTGCTGCAGTCCATGGAGTTGCAAAGAAAGGGATGTGACTGAGTGACTGAACAATAACAACAAAATCCTATTTGAGGGTGAAGAACTGGGAAAAGAGTCGAATAGGAAACATGTAAGCATTTATGTACAGTGTGGCATATCCTATGAGTGACACTTGCAAAGTATTTGGAGAAGCAGAGTGAGGAGTCCTGCCAGCTTTAGGGGAGAAATAGGAGTTTCAGGTACCTGAGCTCTGCCTTAGGGGTTATCAGGAGGTCTCCAAGGGAGTCCAGGGGAGAAAAAACTTTTCAAACAGAGAGAGGTGAACAAAGAAATGGCTTGACTAGGAAATGGCAAGAATCATGGAAATGTCGCCTTAGATATACTTTAATCCAAGCTCTGAATTTTATAGACAGAAAGACAAAAAGGAGGTCAAGGCATGTTAGGTGTTGCTAAGTTGCATCAGACTCTTCTTGATCCCATGAACTGCAGCATGCTAGGTTACACATTTAAATAGCAGAAAACCTAATCTTGAACTTGCATCTGCCTGACCTATGTCAAATTTAATGCTTAGTATACCTTAATAAGCTGCATATTTAATAAAAGTTCAATGCAAAAAGAAGAATTGGTGGGGACTTCCCAGGTGGTCCAGTGGTTAGCAAATCCAAGCTATCATTGCAGGAGGCCCAGATTTGATCCCTGGTCAGGGAACTAGATCCCTCTTGAAGCAACTAAGAGCCTGAATGCCTTAACTAAAGAACCTGCATGCCACCACAAAGACCCGGTGTAGCCAAATAAACAAAATGAAAAACAAAAAGGAGGATTGGTAAATGAATGCTAATCAGTTGGCCATTCCCCACCAGCTGTGTTCATTCATTCGTTCACTCACTTACTTACTTACTTATTCATTGAATACTTCGTGGCATCAGCTAGGTGCCAGATACTCCACTAGGTGACAGGAAGCTAGCACTGTCATAGCGACCAGGACAGGCACAAACTAGCATCTCTCAGAAGTAACAAACCCATAGAGGATTTATACAAGTAACAAATGGGCAGTTAGAATTGGGTTAAGGGTCATGGCAGGGTAGGTAGAGTGTGCTATGAGAGAACAAAGCACTCAGGCTAAAACCAGAAGGTTGAGGAGTAGGCAAGGTGCTCCTGGAAGAGGTAACAGCATGTGTCAAGGCTCAAAGATGAACAAATATTCGAACATGAGAGAGCACAGTGCACTTAAGGAGAACTTGTACTTTATTTTTTTTTAACTTTTTTAAAATGTAGATCATTTTAAAGTCTTTATTGAATTTGTTACCATATTGCATCTGTCTCATGTTTTGGTTTTTTGGCCACAAGGCATGTGGGATCTTAGTCCCCCACCAGGGACCAGGGATTGAATTTGAACCTGTCGCATTGGAAGGCGAAGTCTTAACCGCTGGCCCACCAGGGAAGTCTGCTGTACTCTAAAAGACATATGAAGTATGGAAGTCTGATTGGCTTCCTTTCTCCCGGCACTGCCCCTCAGCCAACTCTCATTTATCCTTCAAGTTGCAAATAACTTGTTACTGCCTCCCTTCCCTGACACCCTCAAACTCTGGTCCCCTTAGTGCCAGGGGCTTCTCTTCATTGTAGACTTCAGTTGCTGGTTTATTACCTGGTTTTCCCACCCAACCATAAGTTCTTTGAGGGCAGGTACCATATCCTGGGTCTTTGCAGCTGCTCCCATACCTCACACAGGGTCTTGTGTGAATGCATGTGGAGTTAAGGCATGCACATTGTGATAGACAGGAAAGTGTCCCCTAAAGAGATCCTAGTCCATCCCTGGAAGCTTTATATGTTACCTTATAGGGAAAATCTTAGCAGATGTGAATAAGTAAAAATCCGGAAGGGATTATTCTGGGTTATCCAGGTGACAAAGGATGAGATGGTTGGATGGCATCACCAGCTCAATGGACTTGAGTTTGAGCAAGCTCCTGGCAATGGTGAAGGACAGGGAAGCTTGGCGTGCTGCAGTCCATGGTGTCCCAAAGAGTCGGACACGACCGAGTGGCTCAACAACAACAATAATCCAGATGAGCCCTAACTGCAACGAAGTGTCCTTCTGAGAGAGAGACAGAGGGAGTTTTGACTGCAGACAGAAGAGAAGGAAACCATGTGACCACAGAGGTAGAGATTGCAGTGATGCAGCCACAAGCCAAGGAATCCCAGGGGCCACCAGAAGCTGGAAGAGGCCAGGAATGAGTTTTCCCCTAGAGATTTTGAAGGCAGCACCGCCTTGCTCGCACCTTGATTCCAGCCAAGTGATAAAGATTTGGAACTTCCGGGCTCCAAAACTGTGAGAGAATACATTTCTGTTGTTTAAGCCACCGGGTTTGCTGTAATTTGTTAAAGCAGTCACATATGCTAATACAAACACTGATACACATCTTTCCGCATAAGGACTGTTTTGATTTTCCTTCTGGCAATGAATTCCTTTGGACAGATCCCAGAAATGAAATTCTGGGTCAAAATACATGACCATTTTTTAGGCTCAGTGAAGATCAATCACTAAATTGATTTTTAAAAACAGCCTATATAGACACCAATGCTGTAAGAGAATGTCTATTCGCCATAGCACCTCTGTCACTCTTTTCATTCATTCTCATGTATGCTATCTATTGATTTGCAGAAATAGCATGCCAATCTTTTAATTTCTATTAATTTGGTTGCTAATGAAGACAAACATTTTGCCATATTTGTTTATCATTTTTATGTTCTGTGTGAATGAAGTTAGTATTTTAGAGAGATTTGTATATATCGTTCCTTTAGTAAAGATATTAAACTTTGCCTCTTAAATTAGATAAAAAATACTTTATTTTACTCTATTGTTTGCCAGCGTATTTAGGAATTTGCTTTTAAGAGGCTGTGCACTTAACACGAATAAGACAAAGCTGTTGATCTTCTCCTTGGTGCTTTCTTCTTTTGTTTCTAAGCTTATGTAAGTCCTCCCCCTTCTAGAAACCCAGTAACAAGTAAATTCTATCTTCTTTTAGATTATCCATGAATTGACTTTATATTTAACACTTCTGCCTGAAATTTACTGTTGCGTATGGTGCAGAGTGAGTAACTAAATTGATTGTTTCTTCACAGTATAACAATGCCAATTGTCGCATCATTTATTGACTAATCATTTTGTTCTTTACTTCTTTGTAGAGCCTCTTTTGTTATGCATTAAATGCTTATATATATAATGGCATCTGTTTCTGGTCTACAAGCTATGTTTCTCTGATCTGACTGTCTTATTATTGTATCGGTATCATACATTGTTAAGCATTTTGAAATTTGTTCTCAAACATGGTAGGTCTCATCATTATCCATATTATTAATACTTCTGTTTTCAAAGTATTTCTCTGCATTTTTAATCTTGCACTAACTTTTCAAAGAGCATTCTAAAATAATTTTTTTATTCCTTTGAAACAGATTTACTCTCTAGCTTTATCCACAACAAAAAATAGTCACAGATCCATAATAAGTGCTTAAGAAATACTAGGTGTTATTATTACTGCCAAAAAACAACTGTCATAAACACTTACTTCTGCCTATTTGGTTTCTGAGCTATGCCGAGTAGTTTTTCACCATGTCAGTTAAAAAACAACCAAGGCTAAAAATTATAGCCAATCTTCTTTTAGTGAATGAAACTATTGCTAGCAGCCCTCACACAAACACTCATACACACATATACATACTTGCTAAGTGGTATCTGTTTTAAAAGACTTTAAAACATACGGTTAAGAGAGCAGTTCTTCTCACAGTAGGCTGAACAGACTCAGAATCTTTTATAGGACTCTTACTCTTTCCAAAATTGCTGAACTGTGCTTGCCCTGTGAGCCCTGAAACCACATGTGAAAAAGTGAAAGTGAAAGTCACACAGTTGTGTCTGACTCTTTGTGATCCCATGGACTGTAGCCCACCAGGATCCTCCGTCCATAGAATTCTCCAGGCAAGAGTATGGAGTGGGTTGCCATTTCCTTCTCCAGGGGATCTTCCTGACCCAGGGATCAAACCCGGGTCTCCTGCATTGCGGGCGGATTCTTTACCATCTGAGCTACTAGGGAAGCCCCACATGTGCTCTTTACTAAAAATTAGGTCAATGGTGAAGTTTGACTAGCGTGAGAAACCACTCACTTCTCCATATTACTCAACATCTTGCAATAACTTTAAAACTTTAAGGGCATGCTATTGCTTATTAGAGATAGCTGATCTAGACTCCTCCTTATCATCTCTTGCCATCCAAGAGCAAAGCTAATCCTTAGGGATCACCTGTTTGTGCAGTTAAATGTTAGTCCTTCTATATTTGTTTTTGTTTCCTATGAGCTAAGTGCTGGAATACAAAAATTAATTAGCAAGAGAAGTAGACAAGTCAACAAAGACAATGATACCCTGAGATAAGAGCTCACTTCCTTCAAATGGAGTCAGCCGATGTTTTTATCTTGAGAATAAGACAAGGCGGAAACCACAAGGATCCCTCTCCTAACCATATTTAGTTTTCTTTGAAATAACTACTGCCACATCCCATGATGACAACATGTGTGCTTGCTCAGTCACTTCAGTCATGTCCTACTCTTTGCGACCCCATGGACTATAGCCCGCCAGGCTCCTCTGTCCATGGAATTCTCCAGGCAAGAACAGTCATGTAGTTAACCATTTCCAACATAATAGGATGCAAATTATGACGATGGACTAAGATGATAAGATAATATTTAAACTGGGCCTCAAAGAATAAGCAGGAATTTTTTATTTGATTCTTAAATGTAGAAAAGGATGGGAGGCATTTCAGAAAAATGGAACATGAGAGTGAGAAAGAACATGGAATATTCTGGGAAAAGAAACTACTGCGCTGCTGCTGCTAAGTCACTTCAGTCGTGTCCAACTCTGTGCAACCCCATAGACTGCAGGACAGCAAACGTGTAGAATGTCAGTCATACACACATATGGAAAAGATACGATAATCTAAGGGGGTCAAGTCTTAAAAAGTAAGTTGGAGCTAGGGATTATAAAAATCCTTCAGTGAAAATTTGGTCTTCATACTGTTGTCAATAGAAGTCATATTAGGCTCTGGAGTAAGACAAGTCATCAACCCAGTCCTTCTGGCTTTCGCTGTCTCCATTTTACTCAACTATGACTGTCAAGGACACAAGCAGTTTCCATGCGGCAGACAAGAGCTTTTAAAAGTGTTTTTTAAAAAATAAAGATGGTGGACACATGGAAGGTTGATTAGAGAGGATTAAGACTTGTGGCAGCAGTACCAGTTGGGAGATTTTTGCCACAATGAAAGCAAGAAATGCTGAAGGTCTGAAAGAAGGAATTGGCAATGGTTTACTTATTGTAGAATTATTTATAACATGTAAAACAGAGAGAAATCAGTGACTTGTAAAGGAATAAAGAAAAGAAGGAAGGGAAAAGAAGGACCGGGAGGTAGGAAAGGAGGGGAGGGAGGGGATGAGAGAGGAGGGGAGAGAGGGAGAAAGGGAGAGAGGGAGGGAGGTAAGGAGAGAGAAAAGGAGCCAAGGGAGGAGAGAGACAGACAAGTACAGGCAACCAGAAACTAAGGGTTTGGTTTTCAGGAAAGCATCACAGAAAATTACATAAGGGGAGTAGCTTTAGTTTTTATATTAATAGCTCTTAAGACTATAACGGAAGAACTTCTCTGAGCAGACATTTGGGATTTGCCTTATGACACCAACACTCACACAACAGAGAGAATTCAGGCTGATAATTAAGGCTGGCAATCAGGGTTTTTCAGCTCTTGTGAATTTAACAGCACTTAATTTGCAAACGCTTGTGCCAGAAAGACTGCATCTTCACAAAAATCAAAAACATGAAAACATGACTAATAAACAAGCACCAATATTTGACTAAATATCTGAAGAATAATGAAAACCTCAAGAAACATTCCAATCACTCTATCCTCAGAAAACAGTCAGGAAAAGGCAGACTAGAATGCTTTGCAGGATGCTTTAAAGGTTACTTGGAAGAATGGTGGTTGTGCCAAATCTCACCTTCTCTCCCAAATTCTCAAAGAAACAAGTATCCTTCTTCCTTGGTCTGGGCTGACCTCTCCACCTGGGTTCCTGAATCCATGTCTTCCCATCCCCTCTGGTGGCTAGCTGTGAAAGTATTTCCTCTTTCTCCCGTATTTCAACATTTTGTTCCCTCCTATATTCCTTTCAGAAGGCTAAACCAGCTCAAGTTCCTGTTCGAAAACACTCCATGGCTTTTAATTCCCCACCAATAGTCTCCATCCCCTCTCAGCAAGCTTTGCCAAATAATAGTTTTTCTTTTCTTATTGATTGTGCAGTGAACTGTAGTTAAGACTGTGCCCTTCCTGGCCCCCATGACTCTGTTCTGGCATAGGTCATCTTTGACATCCTAACACACTGATCTCTTTTTATTGGAAGTCTTGACCTCTGTGCATCACTTGACATCTTCCTATCACTTGACATCCTCCTGCATGGAGTAACTCTTCCTTTGCTGCTGCTGCTGCTAAGTCACTTCAGTTGTGTCTGACTCTGTGCGACCCCATAGATGGAAGCCCACCAGGCTCCCCCGTCCCTGGGATTCTCCAGGCAAGAACACTGGAGTGGGTTGCCATTTCCTTCTCCAATGCGTGAAAGTGAACAGTGAAAGGGAAGTCGCTCAGTTGTGTCTGACTCTTAGCCACCCCATGGACTGCAGCCCACCAGGCTCCTCCATCCATGGGATTCTCCAGGCAAGAGTACTGGAGTGGGGTGCCATTGCCTTCTCCGAACTCTTCTTTTGGTCAACTGGAAATAGCTTTCTTGAGTTGCATGCTACTAATCTTACTACCCCTCTTGGTTTATATGACAGATCTGTTTCCTCTCCAGTCCGCTAATGGTAGTAATTGCCAGAGACGACTTCTCTGTGGTTTTCCAGTATTAACTTCCTTCCTAGTGATCTTATCAATTCCTGGAGCTACAGCAGCTTGACACATACATGCTAGTAACACCCAAATCCATGCCTTTAAATCAGACCTCTCTCCTGTGGTCCAGAAATACCTATTTTACTGCCTAGATTACTCACAGACATCTCAAAATCATGTCTAATCTATAGTCTATGTTTGGTCCTCTTCTGAGCTTTTCCCCAGGTTAGCAAATGGCTGGTACTTTATCTGGTCATTCAAACCAGGAAACCAGGAATCAGTTTAGATGCCCCCTTGTCCTTTATTCCAGCCCACAGCTGTTGACTCTGTATTTTTAAAATCATTTTTCCAATCTGTCTCCTTCTTTCCATCCTTGTGGATACTGCCTTCTTCAGTCCCATAGGAACAGTACTCTAAGGTTCTCTCTGTCTCCAATATAACACCTTGTTTATTCATCTACCATGTTATGGTCAGAAAGTTTTTTCTCAAAGCGCAGTTCCTCTAAGCCCTACGTCTTTATACTTCTGTGTCTGCTCACCTACATGCCTTGGCCTGGAGTGTCTCAGTCCTTTACCCACAAAGCATTTACTCATTTTTCAGGCATGTTTTGAAGATAACCTTTTCCAGGGGGATTTCTAGCAACCCCATAAAAATTGATGACTCATCTTTATGCTCCCATCATATTCTATGCAGACATCTACCGTGCCACTCCAAACACTTTATTGAAACGTAAAATGATTCTACAGGGTTCTAAGTTTCCCTAACTTTAAGTTTTTTGATGTCAGGACCAGAACTTATTCATCTTTCTGCTCCCAGCACAAACACGCTGACAACAGGATAAGCTTGCTGAATGAGTGAATAGCCCTCACATTGTCAGGAGAATAAAACTCTCTCCAAAGACAGCCCTTCTTGTCTAAAAATGGCAATAATACAGCACATTAAAAATTCACTACATCAACACCCATCCCTACTCAAAATTCAGTTCTGCCTTTAAACTATAATCCTAACTATAACCATAATGAAATATTAAATTTTCATTGAATAATATTTTCCAAGGCAGATGGAAAGCGTGGGTTTTTGATGATTGCCTGGAGATTTGCTGAACAATTCAGGAAGGCCCTTCTATTAACTTCAGCCCTCTGCTGCTCCCCCATGTAGGAATACCATGCTGACCTCTGAGTGCTCCCTCCAGCCTCAGAGTGCTCGCTCCAGCCTCAGAGTGCTCGCTCCAGCCTCTGAGTGCTCCCTCCAGCTACAGTTACACACCTGTGGGCCCTGAGTCACCAAAGCAATGCTGGTGCATAAGAGTGCAGACAGCAAAGAGCAGGAGCAACATGATTTCACATGGGCACTTTCTGCTTTTCAGGGGGTCCCTGGTCTGGAATCAAGTTCACGCTAGGATTCTGCAGAAATGTTACCCAGCACTCATGACCTTGCCTCACTTAGCTTTTTCTTCCTCCCTCAGTCTAGTCTGAGGCTCTCACTCATTTCTTGCCCGGACTTTTAATTCATCCTCAGAGTAATTCCAGGAGGACATGCACCACATCCTATATACAAAGGGAGAGAGCAGCTAAGTGAGGAAGAATTCACTGAAATTTGCCAAGAATAACAAACCAGAGCCAGAAATGGGGGTCCCAAGATTAACAAGGAGCTACTTGCAGTGGGGATCATTTTTCAAAGAATAGAAATATCTAATCACAATGCTGGGCACCAGGAACTAACATAGTGTAGGCCAATTACACTTTAACAAACAAGCGAACGAAGTCATAGAAAAAGAGATCAGGATCATGGGTATCAGAAGCAGGGGATATGGGAATTAGATGAAGTTGCTCAAAAGTAGATATAAATTTAGTTACTAGGTGAATAAGTACTAAGGATATAAAGTACAAATGATTAATATAATTAACACTGCTGTATGTTATACATAAAAGTTAAGAGAGTAAACCCTGAGTTCTCATCATAAGGAAAAATTATTTTGCTTTTCTTTCATATCTACTTGAGAAGATGGATATTCACCAAACATACTGTGATAATCATTTCATGATGCATGTAAGTCAAATCATTCTGTTTGTACACCTCAAACTCACACGGTGCTGTATGTCAGTCATATCTCAATAAAACTGGAAGGAAAAAAAAAAAGGAGCTACTTGCAGATGCTGTTCACTGTCAGCTACAGTTCCTTGAGAAATAAAAGATTATATGATCCAAGGAGGAATGTTTCAAAAGTAGAAAAAGGGAGAGTAGCTCTATCAGAACCAGCAGAACATTCCAGGAATTGGTCAAACCCCCAGGTTAAGTGTGGAGTCATCACAAGAGCCCTATTGTCAGACTCCCAAGCCTTTGCCTATGGAGCGAGCTCCTGGAAACGGCAAGGGTGTTGGGAAAACCAAAGCCAAGGTATCAGACAGTTTGCTCAGCGTCTGGCACATACTAGGTGGTTACTGTTCATATTCCCATTATTATCTCACCCCTGACCCCACTAGGTCATCAGCCACTTTTTTCCTCAGGGATTTGTCTTAACTGGTTCAACAGTTCACCACCTGAAGAAATGTTTCATATGTTTCAAACCCTAAAACTTCATCACGTTCACTTTTCTCACAAATTTTTTAAAGGCATTAGTACATTACTGTCACTACTTTTTCCTTGGGAATTCCACCGTGAATTTTGCTCTGTGCAGAGAATTTTCTGATATACTCGGTCATTCTTTGGTATATTTAAATAATCTCATTGTGATTTTAAAATATGGTCCTCATTCTTTGGTGACTTCATTTTGTTTTGTTTTAATGATAAGCTCCTGGACTGTTTCTGGATACACTTTCTTGGTGTCAATGGGCCTCTGTTCCTCCACTTTGACATTTAACCCTTAAAATTCCAACACTGATCCTCCTCACACTCTGAAGAAGTAGGCTATAACATCTTGTCAGAAGCTCAGTAAACTTTTAAAATACCTTTAAATGGCTAAATATGCCAGTTAGTATGCTTTGTTTCCTATACACATACACTAAAGATCACACATAAAACGTGTCTTATTAGCATGCTTGATAAAATGAAGAGATGAATTTACAAGATGAATAATCTTACTAAAAATAAATTGTCCTATCATAAGAACAACATTAAGAACCAAAACAGCCTTTAAATTTTTGTTATACTACCACAAAAACACATATACACATTTTGAAAAAGCTTAGAAGACATCAACAAGACAAACTTTGTTCAGCTTTCTTATGTTTATATTTTTAATTTTGCATAATTGATTCTACAAAGAAGTAAAAAGATCAGTAACATTAAAATACACTCTGTGTCATATACGTTGTCACTCGGTAATACACAATTATAAATTCAGCAACACAGAATCCTTCAGATGAGTAACTGTATTAATATTTTACCACACTGATAGTCCTTTTAAAAAGAAAATTGATTATGCTATTTGGCAATTTTGAAGACTGAAATCTGAACTCCTGAAAGAGTATTCACTTTTTGTTGTTTGTTTTGTCTGTCTCAACTTTTGCTGTTGTTCCATGTGACATGTGCATGAGTGAGGGTAGAGTTTCTAGCAGCCTGGACCACAGCTATAGGAAATAACACATTACCCAAGTAACCAGGACTCAGATCAAGTGCCTAAAGAATAATTCTTTTATTGCTAAAACATACTGTTGATAGTAAATAGTTATACTCCTTCTTAAAAAGAAAAGAGCTAGGGAGAATTTGGAGTCCATAAATGGACACTTTTTTCAGGTTCTTCCAAACTTATAACTTTGGGTCACAAACTTCCTAGCATTGTGTCAATGAAGTCATGATGGCTTACATTTCAAATGTTGAAAAAACTGACCAAAATGATTTATCTATTGAACATGGGGAAAAGGGAACAAGAACGATACAGACTTAAAAGATTATACTTATTTCACAGATTAAAACATGCCTTTGCAATTGCTAGTGACATTTGTTTCCAGAGAGCAACACAATTGATGATTTTGGCACGCTTGGTTGGACTGCCTTTTATTACTGTTTCTCAGCAGTCCGCAGTTACCCTTCATGGTATGAAATGGGTTTTCAGTGTTCTTAATGGGCTTCTTCTGCAGCCCTCACTTGCATTCACTTCCTTTAACTTTTATAGACAGTAGAGTTCTTATCACACAGCTCTCATATCTTTCAAAAACCATTAAGAACTCTACTTTTGAAGAAATAATTTTTCTACTACTGTTAAAACCATGAAACTTGAACCTACAACACCCAATTTTGCCGCTTAACTGGCTTTATAAATATGAACAAATCTTGGTCCAGTCTGAATCTGCTTCTTCATCCATGAAATGGGAATTGTAAAGACATCTCCCTTACTTATCCAACTTCTACCAGGTTGTTTGATTTTGGAGCATTATTTAACCTTGCTGTGTTTCCATTTCCTCTTTTACAAAAAACTAAAGGTAGTATTATAATATTACCTATCTTGTAAAGCTGTTTAAGGATTAAATGAGATACTACATGCGAAATATATGAAAGAGATACATGGTAATTGTTTTTAAAAATGTTAGTTCTTGCCAGTATTGAAAAGATAAAATGAATTAGTGCATGTAGCATGACAGAGTTGAAAGAGAAAGGGGTTCAGAGTTCCACACCATGCCTTCCTATCTCTTGGCTGTGACATCTGACGTAAGTGACCCCACCTCTCTGAGCTTTAGTTACCCTAATTGCAAAATTCAAAATTATAAATATTAACAATAGCAGGCATAAAGAGCAGCATGAGTATTTAAGAAAAGATGGTTATTATGAGTAATTATGAAAAACTAACTTGCAAAAACAAATTGTTATTCAAATAGTACTTATAAAAGAGTAGTATTCAGAGATATGTGAAGAGCCTATCTCAAGCCTTAGCAGGAAGAGTAATAAGAAAGCATATCCTAAAGAAACAGGAAAAAAAAACAACAATGACATGGAACAAAATTCTTATCATCACAAAATAATGACTATGCCAGTAAAATTTACAAAATGAAGAGAGTGTTCATTGGTCTTATAAGCAAAATCTTCTGCTTGGTAGGTTTGACAAATAACACCTGGTAAGTTATGCATATATTTCTTTCTAAGAAAATCAGACTTAATGAATGACTCTCACTGTAATCCTAACAAACATATTTACTATCCAAAGCTAAAAAGGGAAATATGTATGTAGCATAATGCAATTGAATAAAAGTCAGGGTGGTACCTTCTTTGGGCCTGATCTGACACGCTAGGCTAGAGTGAAGGTTATATAGTGATATACTAGTACTATTTGCTATACTAAAGGTGATAGAAGTAGGATCTCACTTTAGAAATGACACATCTCTCTGTCCGTGATGACATTTATCGTGACATAGGAAAATTGCTCATAATCATTTCCATTGTTGCTATTGTTAAATTCAAAAACCCAGTGTTCATTGCCACAAGACAGCTTCCTAAATTTATTTTTATATTTTAGAAACAAGAAGTAGGGAAAATACAAAAAATATGCATCTTCGGTGAGAAGAAGCATAGAGGATGCATTTGTTCTATAACATGTGATATACATCTTGTTTAATGTATTATATGTATTATAAGGAAAAATGAGGCAAAGTGTTATAATTATTAGACAAATATATTCAATAAACATGGCTAGAACGTCAATGACCACAGCTATCATGCCCCCTGTGCTCTAACAATTAAAGGCCATGTTATAATTATCTGCTGGGCTAATTTTGCTCCTGATTCTAAACCCAATCTTCATTCCTATATATCAGGACAATAAAATTATGTAGTATTAAGTCAAACTGAACATAGGATGGGTGTTCCTCCTGGCTCCCCACTCAGGCTTCCACAACATTCTTCCTTTCTCCTCCATTTCATTCTCTTCTAACTTTGCTTCTCATTTGGTGGCTCAGACGGTAAAGAGTTTGACTGCAATAAAGGAGACCTATGTTCAGTCCCTTAGGGTGTGGATCACAATAAACTGTGGAAAATTCTGAAAGAGATGGAAATACCAGACCACCTGACCTGCCTCTTGAGAAACCTGTATGCAGGTCAGGAAGCAACAGTTAGAACTGGACATGGAACAACAGACTGGTTCCAAATAGGAAAAGGAGTACGTCAAGGCTGTATATTGTCACCCTGCTTATTTAACTTCTATGCAGAGCACATCATGAGAAACGCTGGGCTGGAAGAAGCACAAGCTGGAATCAAGTTTGCCAGGAGAAATATCAATAACCTCAGATATGCAGATGACACTACCCTTATGGCAGAAAGTGAAGAGGAACTAAAAAGCCTCTTGATGAAAGTGAAAGAGGAGAGTGAAAAAGTTGGCTTAAAGCTCAACATTCAGAAAACGAAGATCATGGCATCTGGTCCCATCACTTCATGGGAAATAGATGGGGAAACAGTGGAAACAGTGTCAAGACTTTCTTTTTCTGGACTCCAAAATCACTGCAGATTGTGATTGCAGCCATGAAATTAAAAACACTTACTCCTTGGAAGGAAAGTTATGACCAACTTAGATAGCATATTCAAAAGCAAAGACATTACTTTGCCAACAAAGGTTCGTCTAGTCAAGGCTATGGTTTTTCCAGTAGTCACGTATGGATGTGAGAGTTGGACTGTGAAGAAAGCTGAGCGCCGAAGAATTGATGCTTTTGAACTGTGGTGTTGGAGAAGACTCTTGAGAGTCCCTTGGACTGCAAGGAGATCCAACCAGTCCATTCTGAAGGAGATCAGCCCTGGGATTTCTTTGGAAGGAATGATGCTAAAGCTGAAACTCCAGTACTTTGGCCAAGTCATGCAAAGAGTTGACTCATTGGAAAAGACTCTGATGCTGGGAGGGATAGGGGGCAGGAGGAAAAGGGGACGACAGAGGATGAGATGGTTGGATGGCATCACCGACTTGATGGACATGAGTTTGAGTGAATTCCAGGAGTTGGTGATGGACAGGTAGGCCTGATGTGCTGCAATTCATGGGGTCACAAAGAGTCCGACACGACTGAGTGACTGAACTAAACTGAACTTATGTTCAGTCCCTGGGTTGGGAAGATCCCTTGGAGAAGGAAATGGCTATCCACTCTAGTATTCTTCCCTTGAGAATTCCAAGGACAGAGGAATCTGGTAGGCTACAGTCCATGGGGTCACAAGAGTTGGACAGGACTGGGTGACTAACACTTTCACTTTCTTCAGGCTGTACCACTGTGATGGTTAATTTAGTAAATATGGTTAATCCATGATGGTCAGTTTGGCTAATCTAGCCTATACCACTGTGATGTGTCAACTTGCCTAGGCTCTGGCACCCAGATAGTTGCTCAACCAGTCTAAATGTTGCTGTGAAGGTATTTTTGAGGTGAGACTAATATTAATATTTAAGGCAGTAGACTTTGAGTAAAGCAGATTACCCTCCATAATGTGGGTGGGTCTCAACCAATCAGTTGAAGGTCTTAAGAGCAATGATAAAGTTTCTCCAGGAAGAAGGAATTCTGCCTCTGGACTACCTTTGAAACTGAAGGTGCTTTCCCAACTCTTCCTGGGTCTCCAACCTGCCAGCCTACCCTGCAGATCTCAGACTTTCAAACATGTCAGGCCCACAGTCACATAAGCATTAGCCAATTTCTTAAAATATAATCTCTCTCTGCTACCCTCTCTCTCTCTTCCTATTGGTAAAATCTCATAAATATTATCTGTTGCCATGGAGAACTTGTGCCCAGCTTGGGGTACCTGATTAGATCACATTTAATGCTGGGAGGGATTGGGGGCAGGAGGAAAAAGGGATGACAGAGGATGAGATGGCTGGATGGCATTACCGACTTGATGGACGTGAGTTTGAGTGAACTCCGGGAGATGGTGATGGACAGGGAGGCCTGGCGTGCTGTGATTCATGGAGTCGCAAAGAGTCGGACACGACTGAGCGACTGAACTTAACTGAACTGAACTGAATTTTGTTTAAGACCAACCACTTCAGATAACCATTTCCATGTATCCCAATAATGCATTTCTTTCAACAGACAACCTCTTTCCCACTCCCTAGTCACAAGATAAGTTAGAAACTCACCCCACCACTCCACTGAATCTAATCCTTTCAAGGTCACTGAAGTCCTCCATGTTGTAAATCTAACGTTCAAGACTCAGCCCTCATTTTAATTGACTTAGCTAGCAGCTTTTGTAACAGTTAATTGTTCTCTCCAACTTGAAACACTTCCTCTTAGTTTCCAGGATACGGGCATTCTCCTGGTTTTCTTGAGAAGGCGCCTCTTTCTCAATTTTCTTTTGCTGCTTCCTCATCTTCTCTAAAATGAGAAGGATCCCTTTCTTCCTTATCTATTCTCACTCCATTGGTGATGTCGCTCAGTCTCCTGACCCACAAGTTTACAACCCCATCCCTTTCACTCTGGCCTCGTGTATCCACATGGCTCACTCTCTTACCTCTTTTTATTTCCCTACCTTCTCTGTAGGGCTTTCGTTATATAAAACCAAACATTCCCCTCCCCACCCTTCCCTGACTCTGACAGTGTTTATCCCACCCTTCCTTCCTACTTTATTATATTCATTACATCTATCATGACCTCACATACCATGTTTACTTATTTGTTTGTTGTGTGTCCTCCTCCACTAAAATCTACGTTCCATAAGAACAGGGATGAGGTCCTCTTGGTCCACTGTTTTATGTCCAGAACTTAAAGTATTTGACACGTTGCAAGTGCTCAGTATGTTTGTTGACCCGTCTTGTTTAGCTTTGTTTCCTATCATCCCCAAAACTTCCTACAGTCTTCCTACAAATTAGGGTTTTCAAAATCTGTTGATAGACTTCTTTGATTCTGATGCTCCTGCCACCTCCGCTACTTAGTGGCCTGCCATCTGGAGTGCATCAATTATGTATACCTTTTATGCATGACTGGGCTCTTCTGATCATTTTGTTAATGGTACTCATTTCTGTCCTGAAGTCAGAGAGTTACTGGCTTGTTCAAGGAACATCAAGGAGGCCAGTGGAACAGGCTGGAGCAGACTGAGCCAGGAAGACAGTGGAAGGAGATGATGTCAATGTGGTAACCAAAGGGGAAGATGCAGATCAAGTAGCAAGCTGCATAACTTGAAAGGACTTTAGCTTTTTCTTAGGAAGTCTTTGGACATTTTGGATGTAGATGCAACATGTCCAACTTGTTTTTAAAATTTCGCTCTGGCTGCTGGTTGAAAATAAATCACTGTTCAAATTCATTTAATTTTTCTGTACTACATTCGCAAGACCAATAAGTTAGATCATTTTAGGTTACATCAACTTTTAAGAAATCATAAACATATGAGTAAAAAAGGATTTTGTTAAATCCCTAGTTGAATTAAACATTTTGTGCTTGACAACAAACAATAAATCAATTGCTTAACTTGACACTGTTTTTTAATAAATACTTGGCAACAATTAATTCATGATGATCTAGGCTGCTCATCAAAGTGCCCTTCACATCCTTAGACTCTGCTATTTGCCAGGGCCTTACAGATATTTTCACATGTCCCCACTGAAACTTGGCTTGAAGAGCTTCTGAAAGGAAAAATGGCAGAGATTCAGCAAATGCAAAATTTATTGTGACTCAAATTTGGATGAAATTAATCAAATCTTGGCATGAGAAATTGAAAGTACAATGTTTTGAGATGTATTGTTTTCCTGATAACACTTTCCAAAAAATCCAAATGCTATCAGCCTAACCAGACCAAGCTATCAAATTTCGAGATACTGAAGATTTTTCTGAATTTGACTTAGTGTGATAACAGGCTATGTCACGGTTCTCCAGAGAAACAGAACCAGTAGGATGATAGACAGATTGTTGTTATTGTTCAGCTGCTCAGTCATGTCTGACTCTTTGCAACCCAATGGACTGCAGCACACCAGGCCTCCTTGCCCTTCACTATCTCCCAGAGTTTGCTCAGATTCATGTCCATCAAGTTGATGACGCCATCCAACCATCTCATCCTCTGTCAACCCCTTCTCCTGCCTTCCATCCTTCCCAGCATCAGGGTCTTTTCTAATGAGTCGGTTCTTCACATCAGGTAGCCAAATTCCTGGAGCTTCAGCTTCAGCATCAGTTCTTCCAATGAATATTCAAGGCTGATTTCCTTTAGGATTGACTGGTTTGATCTTGCTATCCAAGGGACTTGAAAGAGTCTTCTCCAGCACCACAGTTTGAAAGCATCAATTTTGATAGATAGATAGATACATAAATATTTTAAAGAATTGTCTCAGGTGATTCTGGGAGCCTGATACATTCAAAATTTGTAGAGTTGGCCTGTGGGCTGGAAATTCAGGCAACAGTTGATGTTACAGTCCAAATTCCACAGGGTAGCAAGATTAAAGCTCGGGTAGAATTTCTATGTTGCAGTCTTAAAGAGAATTCCTTCTTCAGGAAATCTCAGTTTCTGCTCCTAAGACCCTTAACTAATGGGACACCGCCCATTCATATTATGGAAGATAATCTGCTTTATGTAAAGTCTACTGATGTAAATATTAATTACATACCAAACATTTCTTCACAGAAGAATCTGGTCTGGCAGACACCAAATTTGGCCCCATAACCTAGACAAGTTGACATATCACGTAAACCATTGTACCATGTTAACCTCCAGTTCAATGATCCTTCACATGGTGGCTAAATGCTGACCTGAATAATATTAATTTTCAACAACATGGATTATCCCACTCTTCTGAAATTTTGCAAGATGTTCTAATTACATTGTTCTTTACTTTTCTCTTTTTGCTAGAAACAAAACAAGAGCCACAATTCAAAGTTCTATTATTAGATGCATGCATGAGAATAATCAGTATTATTAATGAGGAAGGAAAGGACAAATTCTTACAATACAGATGTAAGTTCTACTGAGAATTGCTGGGACTTTGCCAGTAGTCCAGTGATTAAGTCTCCACCTTCCAATGCAGGGGATGAGGGTTCAATCCCTGGTTGGGGGCTAAGGTCCTGCATGACATGGGGTGTGGACAAAAATTAAAATAAACAGAAAACATTCAACTTATTTATAAAAGAAAAAAGAAAACAAGCTGCTCAAGTTAAATCTCTAAATTAGATTCAGTTACTAAATGTGAAAAGTTACGAGATAAAGCAGAAAAGTGTTCTACGTGACATTGGGTCTACAATGTTAAAAGTTACTAAGTATATTTTCATGGGACTTGAAGCTCTCTTTCCCTCACAGCTGGAACCCCTCGATTCCCACACACAAACTAGTGGGTTTTTTTTAGAAAAATCCTTCCTTAAAAGGAATGTAGGGGGTCATACCCTAGCATCCTGTTACACACCATTTGCCTCTTTAGCCTCTATTAGCTCTCACCCTGTGCCCTCTACTAACAACCTCTCTTGCTCTAAAGCTACAAATACACATCTTGAACATTCTGTTAATTCAATGCTGATTATATATTTTTAGCCTAATTGGCATCCCAGTTAGGTATCTTTCTGGGATTGATTGAAGCCCTGTTCTTGCTCTTGTGAAGCTTGTTTTCTTTCTTTTTTTTTTTTTTTTTTTTTTTTTTTTTGGTTAATTGGAATAGAATTGCTTTAGAATGTTGTGTTGTGTTAGTTTCTGTTGTACAATGAAGTGAATCAGCTACCTGTATACATATATCTGGGGCTTTCCAGGTGGCTCATTGGTAAAGATATCAATGCAGGAGATGCAGGAGACACGGGTTTGATCCCTGAGTCAGGAAGATCCGCTGGAGGAGGAAATGGCAACCCACTCCAGTATTCTTGCATGGAAAATCCATGGAGAAAGGACCCTGGCAGGCTACGGTCCTTGGGGTTGCAAAGAGCTGGACGTGACAGGGCATGCACACATGCATACATATATCCCATCCCTCCTGGACCTCCCTCCTACCCCACCTTCATCCCATCCCTCTAGGTCATCACAGAGCACCCAGCTGAGCTCCCTGCACCATCCAGCCGGTTACCACTAGCTATCTATTTTACACATGGAAGTTTGAGCCTTCTTTTCTTTCCAGAGATGGGATGCCTGCCTCTGGGTTGAAGATGACTAACTAAGGTGCGAGTTATCTGCTCAGGATTCACTATCTCCTCGGATTTTCCAGTCCCGACTGCTGGCCTCCCAGTACCAGCTATGTGTTCTCCATCTGTTGAAATATTCCTGCTGCCTCAGCCCTTCCAGCTGATGCTACTTTTCCAAGATATGACATTGTTTCTGTTGCTATACCCTTCATATCCCACATCTTTCCCATGAGATTGCACTTCCTTTCTGGAAGCCAATTCCTCTTTTCTCCCCCATCTCCACCGAAGTTTCTCAGTCTAGCTCTGGGTCTCATTACTCCCAGGTTGCCTGTCTTCTAGCAGAATCAGAATTCACAGTGTACTATCACCCTTGCATAAATGAGCCTGGGTTTCTCACCTGTAAAATTAGGAGATTGGACTAGAGATGACCCTTTCAGCTCTGACAGTCTTATGATCCTATAAATGCCTCTTCTATTTAATGGTCCTTGACAGCACCTCAGAGAAAATAAAATCACACCAGGTCCTGAGTGGATTATTTCTATTCCTACATATTCTAACCTAGTTCTTTCTTTTCCTCATGATCAGTTTCTCACCATTCCTTTGAGGTAATGCTTCTATTACTTAGTGAGTCTTCTTCCTTAAATACTCTAGTTATTATCACAACTAAGGAATGTGTTGACGATCTTCCATCTGCTTTTCTTAAGAACAAATGTTGAACTTAAATGGAAAGCATTGTTAATCTACTGCTTCCTGTCCCTCAAGAGGCTTGTGTAAGCTTTCTGGCCTCTGATACTGGGCCTTTGCTGGTGAGATGTATGAACTTGTCCACTTCCTCTTCTTTCTTGGTAAGAGAATACATTTACACAATGCATTTGTTAGAAACCTTGTTACCTGAGGCTTAAATATAAATAGGGGATTAAGAGCACTTAATTAATTGACATGAGATACAAACATACTCATGAAAGCATAACACATTTTAAATGATATACTGAGCAAAAGTTAACATAGTTTTCAGTTATATATCAGAACAAGCAAATTCTCTCATCATATATCTTTACTTTTAGAAACGAAGTTCATAACAATTAAATTTTTCACTCACTCACTCTTTTTTTTTTTTTCCTAATCAAACGACTTCAGCAAAAACACTTTCAGGAAACATGGTATCCATATCATATGCACAAACTGAATCTTAAAAATGATTAATGCAGTTGTTTTCCTTTCCTAAACAACTGAATTAAATTAAAAGCATGATCAAGCTACTTGGCTCTACAGAAGTCAGTCATTAATATTGTTGTAAAAAAATTCAGTAGGAAACAGCTGATTCAGTGGACATGGAAATATGGCCCCTGTAGACTTGAACTTGTCTGTCCCAAACCACATTTGACGTTATTCCAATAGCTCGGAGCAAAATAGTGACAGAGTAATTGGCATTAAACAAGACAAAGGATATGTGTGCCTTGGCTATAATGTTAGCAACTAAGTACATTGAAATACTATCAGCCAAAAATATAATTTCCAAAAAGAACATCACTGATATAATAAATGTTTGTGACCTTTCAGTCTTTAAAGGTTTAGTATGGTTCTAGGAGGAAAAAATCAGTCATGCTAGAGCTGCGTATCTTCTACCTTAGGCAGCGGTTGCTTCGAGGTAAGAGGTCACCTTAGAGGGGCATCTGGAAATCCTCGGCCCCAATTCTCTCCACCATCCACTGACATTTCACCCTCAAACATCCACCAAGGATGTTTAACATTTTATCTCCCATCCTTCTGGAAGAGAAACCATGTTTGGCTTCAAAACAGATTTACTTCGAAGGTTCTTTCTTGAGAATCATTTCTGATGCCTGCTGCTGCTGCTAAGTCGCTTCAGTCGTGTGCGACTCTGTGCGACCCAATGGACGGCAGCCCACCAGGCTCCCCCGTCCCTGGGATTCTCCAGGCAAGAACACTGGACTGGGTTGCCATTTCCTTCTCCAATGCATGAAAGTGAAAAGGGAAAGTGAAGTCGCTCAGTCATGTCTGACTCTTTGCGACCCCATGGGCTGCAGCCTACCAGGCTCCTCTGTCCATGGGATTTTCCAGGCAAGAGTACTGGAGTGGGGTGCCATTGCCTTCTCCCTCCTTTTTTATTGTCAGTCTCCTACTTATATTTTGCTTCTCAAATCAAATTTTTTTCCATTGTGAGGCCCTGTCTGATTTTCCCTGTGGTTCTGGTATATCTTATGTACATGTACCCCTGCCATGGGAGTCACCATGTTCACTCACTGAGCAGCTCCAACATCTGAAAAAAATTACTGACACATAGTAGGTGCTCAATAAATATTTGTTGAATGAACAAGTGTTGCTTATATTTATTGATGTGTGTTTCTTCACTAGATTACAAATTCCCTTGTATCTGTAATAACTGGTCTGCCAGAGTAAGATCTCTACCTTTAAGTGACTGATTAGGTTATATGAGCTACATTTTACAGTCTTTACATATCTCAAGTATTCAAAAATATAAAGTGAATTCTTACTACAATTTCAACAATATTCTTGTTCATTTTGATAGAATTGATTTTATTTTTCCAAACAATCAACTTAAACAAATATATATAAATGGAGGGAAGGCCATATTGATGATAACAAATGAGAATATTTCAGAATTTGGAAGTTGGAAAGTACTCTTTGTACTTACATTTTAATATGGGAATGACTGATAACCCAGAAATTCAAAATACATTAAATAAATCTTGAATTCATACTGGCTACCTGGGTTTCCTTCTCTGCCCTCTGATCCTGACTTCACATTGGACATTGGTTTCATCACCTCTTAGACTGATGTTAAGGAAAAGTTTAACTTCATAGACAATGGAATTGGAATTTCTCTACACACCCGAAGCAAGGCATTAATTCACAGTCCTCTGAAGGAGAATGCTTTAAAAAGTCTTCTTTTCTAAGGGTTTCTGTTGGTTTAGAGAACAAAGGTCCTGTTTATTTTAATAATCAATAAAATAAATAGTACCCAGCTGAGGCCATAAAAGTCCATTTAACCTATAGTATAATGGAAATATTAAACACTGGAAATAAAATTATAGGAAACTGGCTTCAACACCAGAATATGGTTTTTTACCTCCTCATTAAGGTTTTTAAATTAATAATAAATTTTAATCAATTAATTAATTAATTTTTTTTTGGCTGCGCTGGGTGTTCATTGCCGCAGGCAGGGGCAGGCTTTCTCTAGTTGTGGGGAGTGGGGGCTACTCTTTAGTTTTGGTGGGCAGGCTTCTCATTGCGGTGGCTTCTTTTATTGCAGAACATGGGCTCTAGGGAGCGTGGGCTTCAGTAGTTGTGACACGTGGGCTTAGTTGCCCTGCAGCACGTGGAATCTTCCCGGACGAGGGATCGAACCCGTGTCCCCTTAACCACTGGACCACCAGGGAAGTCCCTCTCACTTCATGAGATTTTTTTTTTAAGCCTCATAAAGTAACATCTTGTCTCAGCACACAAGGTGAAATGGGCCTCATCTTCCAAACAAGGTTTATCGGCTTTTCCTAAAAGACCAAGACTTGATGTTTCACTCCATTTTTGCCTGAGCTCCAAAGCAAGCTGCCTTATCCACAGACCACCTAGGCAGCAATGACAGGAAAAGCATGGGTCCTTTCTCCTCGATGTTACATTGCCCAACAGTTTTGCCTCTCCTTACCTGCCAGGGATCTGCTTCATTTCTGAACTCCCTATTCTTTCACTCTACGAATGTTTCCTGAGCATCTACTGGGAGACAGGTCCTCTTTGAGATGCTGAAGATGCAGTGAACAAAACTTATAAAAGACCCCATCTCACTGCAGCTTTCTCTTCTTTCCTTTGTCCATCACCCTCGGTGAAGATGGGAAAATCTGAAGATGCTGGTTCTACTCTTTAGATTAGCAAATGCACCAGTCCAGGCGTCACCGATGGGATTAGTGAATTCTCCCATCTTCATAGACTGACCCAGGTCTCCTTTCTGAGTGAATGAGGGGTACACATTAAGTGGTTTGCCAGAAGAGGTCTGAAACCTGTACCAGGAGTCTCCTGAGGGGCTCGGTCAACTGTCCTGATGAGGATGAACAACACAGAGAACAGACTTGTTGGACGACAGCATCCTCCCACACGCCTTGGTCCCTGGAGTCTGATGCTGGGAGTCTGATCCAGAGCAAGCACCGTCAGCACAGCTGCTCTGGGACTGTGTCCTTTTTCACATTCATGGGTCAGCTGAAGTGGCTGCCATGTAACTAGGTCTCTACCTGCCAACTGCCAGTAATTGCCCTTAAATCATACATTGAAAGAGCTAAAGTATTTTATATGATTTTGTACATATGAGTATTTGTAAATTGGAGTTTCCATCTCAGGAGTATCTACACTTAAGCAGAGCTAGCCACAACATGGAAAAAGGTTGTGGTGACTAGAACCAACTGACATAATATTCTGAAGCATTTAACTTTTTTTTTTGTTTCAGTTAATTTGTTTTCTTGAGTATGAGAATAAAACTTTTATATTGAAATGCTTTTTGACACCGTTTCTTTCACATCCCCTGGTGTGCAAGTGAAGCAGTAGACTACAGAAATCGAAAGGATTAGACTGTTCTTTTCCATCACAGCTGGTACATACTCAAAATGCAGACCCGTCTGGGGATTTCCAAGGAGAATATTCTTTTCATGATGAAGCTGGAGTAATCCATTCTTTAGTAGAAATGACCTCTGTTTTCATGGCCCGATAACTGAGCAGTTTCATGTGATTTGATGTATTCTTTGGGATCAGAAAAGTCTGTCATAGATCGTCTCTGAAGATTAGGGCAATAAGCAACCTAAGGTTCTCTGATCTTCAAAGGAAACTATAAATAGTGACTACAAGGTCACCAAAAAAAAATTTCTTAGTACAAGCAGCAAAAAGCCAGACTTATGTTTCATCTAACTGATGCTTGCTTCATGTTTTCCAAAAACTCAAGGAAACAAAACTTTAAAGGCTTATGTCTAATTTAAACCAAACTCAGAGTAGTATCAGCTACTTCTAGGAAATAAAAGGAAGACAGAAAACTACTATGTATACTGCATTTTAAACAGTAAGAGATTAAAGAATAAAAATTGTTTTGCTTATGTCATTTATGTGTTTAATAACAGTGCTGCCATTTATTGAGCACCTACTAAGTTCCTGGCATTGTCTTAAGTACTTTACATAAAATGTGGTAGAATGATTAAAGTATGTGTTTGAAGTCAGACTGCCTGAGTCTGAACACTGAACAGTTATTATCTGTGTGTTCTTGAGAAAACTACTGAACCTCTCTCTGTCTGTTTGTTCAGCTGACAAGTGGAGATAATAATAGTATGGACATCATAGGATTGTTTGAGGACTGAATGTGTAGCATGCTGTAAGTACTCAACGTGTGTGTGTGCCAAGTTGCTTCAGCCATGTCTGACTTCGTGTGACCCTATGGACTGTAGCCTGCCAGGCTCCTCTATCCATGGGATTCTCCAGGCAAGAATCCTGGAGTGGGTTGCCATGCCCTCCTCCAGGGAAAGTAATTAATACATGTTAGCTATTATTCTTACCTTATTTTAGGCATGCAAATAATCTAATGAGGCCCCCATATGTTCCCATTTCTTGGTAGTAATACGAAGTACAAAAGGTTAGGTTACTTGACCGCAGTTAATCGCCTAGGTCAAACTCACCTCTGTTAAACTCTAAAGGCCTATACTTTTAATAACTACAATGTATTAATTCTATATTGCCAAATACATTGGGAACCTCAAATCCTTTTTCCACTTGGGCAGAGTACAAACAGTTAAGTTATATGTGCCTGAAATTAGCAATATAAAATTCCTGGGGTTGTTATCACTATTGCTAAATTCACTTCTGATGGACGCATATAAAGAAGATTCCATCCTACCAGCACTTCTGGTTCAATGTTCTCAATCAATAATGGGAAAAACTTTAAAAATACAGTGATGTACATTTGAAACCTCAGAGTTAAACAGCAAAAACACTCAGAGTATCTGTCTATAAATACCAATGTCTGCAGTCAATTTTCCTTTCCCTCCTTTTTTCTTGGTAGGCGCAACTCTTTCATATGGCTACAAGAGATAGATGTTATTAGCTCTGTAAATTCATGCATGCTTTGCAATCAGGTTTTACAATTAAGAAGTTGGGCTTCTGAAGGTAAAACTAAATCTGTGTGGACTGGAGATATTTAATTTAGAGCCAGGATTATGTCTTTGACTACTTGGTACAATGCTGGGTCTGCTGTCAGAGCACAGAACACAATAAATAATAAACACAATAAATGTGCTAGGGAACTGGTATAGAAGTTGCCTAGATTGATGGATCTCATTTGCTACCCTCTATTATTCAATTCCAATGGAAATTACAATTTGCTTGTAAAGATCTCTCATTTAACTTCAATCTTTAAAATTCTTTTCTTTCCCTTTTAGTTATTTGTATGTGTTTATCAAGTTTGTTTTTCTTTTGTAAACATAATATTCCTTTGAGGGGGAGTTAAGAGATTCAGCATTGCCTGGCAGCATGCCAAGTAGAAAAACTACTACCATCAATTTTCTTTCCAATAAAAGATGATGTGCACAGTGGTAGACTTAATTTCCCAGTCTAACCTCACTGGGTGTTGATGAGGTTCTTAAAGGCTACTAAATGAAGCA
Source organism: Bubalus kerabau (assembly GCF_029407905.1). Lineage (NCBI taxonomy): Eukaryota > Metazoa > Chordata > Mammalia > Artiodactyla > Bovidae > Bubalus > Bubalus kerabau. The sequence continues at coordinate 62,269,433 of NC_073637.1, forward strand.
AGGTCTACACCAAGAAGGAAACAGTTTTTTATTAGTGACAAGAGTAAAAATTAAACCATCATATACGGTGATAGCTAGAAAAGGAGGAAAGAGAAGTACAAAATCAAAACAAAAGGATTATTTACGGGCACATCTCCACAAAGTGGAAAAGCATGGCTCTTTGCAGAATAGTCAAGGGGAAAAGTACATAAGTCCATGTACTTCTCCACTCCCAAATGCATGTCCTCGAGGAGCTTGAGAACCATTTGGAAAAGGATTAAGAAGCAACTCAAGTAGCTGCTTCATTCAATTTTTCTTAAACATTTTTAAAAATGATTGACACAGTCCTTCAAGAAACTGCTGAAAATAACAAATCTTCTGCCTATAAAAATATATGAGCACAAAATTTCATACAATTTCAGGATCCTTGAAACACATCTATGGACTCACGGACCAAGACTAAGAACCACTAAGAGTCTTAGGAGCATGCTTTATGCTTTATAGGGTGTAGATTAGAATGCTGGCCAAGTTAAATCAGTACTCCAACTGCAACAGAACTGTTACCAGTACTGACCAGTTTGTATAGTTTTTATAGATTTCTAAGTGCTTTCTCATATATGGGTTATTTGATGTATTGGTGTGGTCCAAAATTTGTTTGGGTTTTTCCATATTAGCTTAGAAGTAGAAACATCTAGTTTCTCAGCTCAATAGACATGGTGAGAAAAAGGTAATACTGAATACTAGGCCCAGGCCCTGGAGAAGGCAATGGCTCCCCACTCCAGTACTCTTGCCTGGAAAATCCCACGGACGGAGGAGCCTGGTAGGCTGCAGTCCATAGGGTCGCAAAGAGTTGGATACGACTAAGCAACTTCACTTTCACTTTTCACTTTCATGCACTGGAGAAGGAAATGGCAACCCACTCCAGTGTTCTTGCCTGGAGAATCCCAGGGACGGGGGGGGGCCTGTTGGCCTGCCGTCTATGGGGTCGCAGAGAGTCGGACACAACTGAAGTGACTTAGCAGCAGCAGCAGCAGCAGGCCCGGGCCCAGGCTTCCCAAGTAGCTTGGTGGTAAAGAATCCATCAGCTAAGCAGGAGACACAGGTTCAATCCCTGAGTTAAATCAAACCCACTCCAGTATTCTTGCCTGGAGAATGCCACGGACAGAGGAGCCTGGCGGGCTACAGTCCACGGGGTCACAAAAACTCAGACAAGAGAGCATGAGCCTGAGGCGTGGGCTGGCTGAGAAACACAGGTCTGATGATCAATTAGGATTAGATATGGTAGAAATAAAATGTTCCCTCTTGAAACATAAATACGCTTAGTTGATGAACAGTTAAGTGCTCAGCTGCTAATACCCTTAGAATGAATATTTATTGTATTTTTTCCAATCAGAACCAAAATACTTAGATTTTCGAATGTAGTAAGTTAGATACCTAGATCAACAGTTTTCAAATGGTCCTCTCTTCGCCAATCACATATCTGTGTGAATCTGGATTTTCCTCATACACTTTAACCAAAGGAACATCTTGCAACAGACTGGATTCAGAAACAGATATGAAAATGAGATTTATAAAGATGGAAACAATGACACACTTTTTACTAAAGATTTTGTTCTGGAAAAGAGTTAACCTGTAACATACTTTTTAAGTGAATTTATACATATTTTAAAATGGTTTTAATTTTGAAATGGTAAATATCATATTTAACTTATATGCAGAGGACATCATGAAAACGCTGGGCTGGATGAAGCACAAGCTGGAATCAAGACTGCCGGGAGAAATACCAGTAACCTGAGATATGCAGATGACACCACCCTTATGGCACAAAGCGAAGAACTAAAGAGTCTCTTGATGAAAGTGAAAGAGGAGAGTGAAAAAGTTGGCTTAAAACTCAACATTCAGAAAACTAAGATCATGGCATCTGGTCCCATCACTTCACAGCAAATAGATGGTGAAACAGTGGAAACAGTGGCTGACTTTATTTTTTGGGGCTCCAAAATCACTGCACATGGTGATTGCAGCCATGAAATTAAAAGACACTTACTCCTTGGAAGGAAAGTTATGACCAACCTAGACAACATATTAAAAAGCAGAGACATTACTTTGCCAACAAAGGTTTATCTAGTCAAAGCTATGGTTTTTCCAGTAGTCATGTATGAATGTGAAAGTTGGACTTATATAAAGAAAGCTGAGTGCCAAAGAATTGATGTTTTTGAACTGTGGTGTTCGAGAAGACTCTTGAGAGTCCCTTGGACTGCAAGGAAATCCAACCAGTCCATCCTAAAGGAAATCAGTCCTGAATATTCACTGGAAGGACTGATACTGAAGCTGAAACTCCCAACACTTTGGCCACCTGATGCGAAGAACTGACTCACTGGAAAAGACCCTGATGCTGGGAAAGATTGAAGGCAGGAGAAGAAGGGGACTACAGAGGATGAGATGGCATCACCAACTCAATGGACATGAGTTTGAGTAAGCTCTGGGAGTTGGCGATGGACAGGGAGGCTTGGCATGCTGCCGTCCATGAGGTTGCCAAAGAGTCAGACACAACTGAGCAACTGAACTGAACTGAAATATCAGTAGATGTGACCCACCTAAACAAAAGCTCTTTGGAGTTTTCAGCAAATTTGAAGTGTTTTTAAAGGGGCCCTGGGGCTTCCCTGGTGGATCAGATGGTAAAGAATCCACCTGCAATGCAGGAGACACAGGTTCAATCCCTGGATCAGGATGATCCCCTTGAGAAAAAAAATGGCAACCCACTCCAGTATTCCTGTCTGGAGAATTCTATAGGCAGAGTAGCCTGGCAGAATACAGTCCATGGGGTTGCAAAGAATGGGACATGACTGAGCAACTCACACATACACACACAAAAGGGGCCCTGAGACCAAAAGGTTTGAGAACTTAGTACCTGTCAGAAGACAGGTCTAGGGGGTGGGGGGTGGGGGGCTGAGAAAGTGCAAAGGTGAGAAGGGGTGAAGGAAGAGTTAAGGAGGAGAGCATTGTGAGTCTTGTCTGGGAGATAGGATTCCTTGACTGGGAGGAAAAGGGCAGAGAGGCAGTACCATGCAGTCTCTTCATTTTGTTTGTGACCTGTTCTAAACACAGCGGTCTGCATCACAATTTCTGGAAGGAGATCTCAAGAATCAAGCCAGTAGAGTCTCCACTCCTAAAACTAGGAAAGACAATCGCTGGTTGTTAAATGAGGAACACTGAAGCTGCTCCTTTTTTCTCCAACAAGAGTGCGAGAAACATTTTTTGAGATCTAGATTGTGTTTGCTTTGCCAGATAATACAAGATTTGTTATTACTGGGTTTTGCATTGTTAATAAATTTTCTCACCGTTTGGAATACCATTTCCAGGAAAAAAAATCTAAAAGGGGTCAAAACGGTAGGGGATAGAAAGACTAAATATCCCTTCAAAGAAATTCATCTTAAATCTTAATATTTACCTGCTATGCACTAAGCATTGTGCTACAGAGTACGTTGCAGCAGAGAGGAAGCAGCCTTGAATTAGGGATGAGAAATACTGTTTCAAACCATTCGTTTGTTACACTCTTTTGGATAATTTAACCTGAGTCGCGTTTTCTTATCTATAAAATATGTATAATAAAACTTATCTTACAAGGTTGTTAGGGATTAAAAAGAGATAATCAATGTCAATTGGACAGCACGGAGCATGGTAGGTCTTCCTTCAACAGCCCGGAGAGTGCGTGTAAAGGCCAGTGATAATCTACTAAGGGAGATAAGACGTGTAGATAAACACTTGAAAAATACAAGGCGGGAGGTCTGACGTGCCAGAGTCACAACAAATGTATGTGGAAAGTGCTACGGTGATGCAGTCACACTTGTTGGGATGGGGGAAGATGCTCAGGGAAATGACAGATTGCCTAGTGAACCCCTCTCCCACTTGCCGGCCCCCAAGGTCGGCTCAGGCTGAGCATCCCAGGCCCAGCTCCAACTCCCCCGCGGGATGGTCACACCGCTTCCACACCAGTCTGGAAGTGCTCGGTACTCCAGCCTTGCCCAGCTCATTCCCAGGCACCTTGAGCGTGGGCGTCCGGCCCCAAGTCCCCGGCAGCATCCACAACGACCCGGCGGCCCGGGTCCCCGCACTAACCTTCACCCACCTACTCCGGGCTCCGCGCCGGTATTAAGTGGAGGTAGGGAGGGGTAGGGAAGAGCAACTCGCAAGTTCTCAGCTTCTGGGACACCCACTCTCCTCGCTCAGGCGGCTACCCCCCGCCTCCCAGCTCGCCCTCACACCACCCCGCGTGAAGCTGCCCGGAGGCCTCAGGCGGCGGCGGAGCTCCGAAGCCGGCCCCCCCGCAACCCCACCACCTCAGCCCCACTCCTTCCCCCCAGCCGGGGGAACCCGGCGGCCGGCGTTCTCGCGCTCACTCATCGATTGGCGCTGCCTTGCTCCTCCGGCTCCCGTCGCGGGGAACGCGGCCCTGGAGACGGAGAAAGTCCGGCGGGGGGAGAGGGGCGGGGACCAAGGCAGGCGGGCCAGGGGATCGCCGATCGCACGGATGGGCGCGGGTGCCGGCTCGCGCTGTCTGGCGGGTGGCGGCGGGCGCGGGCCAGCCTGTGCGGCGTGAGGCGAGGCCGGAGTCGCGCGTCTGCCGCCCGCTCGCCTCGCCTCGCCTCGCCTTGCTCCGGTGCCGGCTACCCCTGCCCCCGGGAGGGCTGTCCCGCGGAGGCGGAGGGCTCTCGCGCGGACCCCGGGAAGGTGGGGCGGGGGGAGCCGGCGAGCTGCTGAGGAGGGGGCCGGAGGGAGGGAGCGAGCGCGGGCGGCGGCGGCCCGGCCCCTCCCCCTCCCGCCGCCGCGGAGAGCGCAGGGAGCCGCCGGGGGCTCGGCGGCGGCGGCGGCGGCGGCGGCTTCTGGCCCCGGCTCCTCCTCCTCCTCCTCCTCGCTCCCTCCATCTGCCGTGGTTATGGCCCGTCGCTGGAACACAAAAGAGTCTCCGCGGTGGAGGTCTGCGCTGGTCTTGCTTTTCCTCGCCGGGGTGTACGGTAAGTGTCCGCGTTTCCGCTCCCCCCCTCAACCCCTCTGACAAAAAAAAAGCTAGGGCGACCCGGAGCCCCGAGGCCTCCAGGACAGGGGCTCTCCGAGGAGCCGGCTAGAGAACCCGGCTGCCGACGGGACAAAAGACCCGGCGAGGGGTGGATGCAGCGGGAGAGGTGTCCCCCCCCACGACACGGAGATGCTGTGGGTCGGCTCGTCCGCCTCCAGACCCTCGGGGGTGTTGCAGAGCGGCTTGCGCGTCCCCGGAGCTGGGGGGAGCCCCCCAACCCCCCGAGAAGCTCGAGGGTGGCGGGCAGACTTCCCGATCCGGGCTGGAGGGCCCCGGCGGCCGGCTCCTTGGGAACTCGTCGCCCCTTGCACACTCTACACACGACAAAGATGTACGGTGTGGGGTAGAGAGAAAGGGAGGTCGCCCCCCGCCGCCGGCCGGGACGGTCCAGCCCCCCTCGACCCTCCCGGGGCCAGGAAGTTCTGTCCGCAGTGCAATTCCCACCGCACCGACTCCCCGCCTTCCCTAACTCGCTGGTGAAGCAGCCCGCTATTTTCTTCCCATCCCTGCACCTCGGGGGCCGAGGCTCTGCTGATCCCCGGGCATGCAAGATCCTGCCCCTTACTCTGGAGCAACGCGCGGGAGAAGGCCAGAAAATAGTTTCCATCCAGCTCTTCCTCAGTCTCTCCCTCTTGGGGCGTACATGTCTGTGCTGACTCCCGGTTCGTTTGTCGTCTCATCTATCGTTGTCCGCTAATGTTGTCACTGTTGCTTTATTCCAGTCGGTGGGTTATTATTACGTATATATGCCTTTGAGGTTAAGAGAAGGCTGAGGCTATGAGCGAGGACCAAGCTTTATGTATTACACAAGGGTCAGAACTAGAGCTACATGGAATTCACTGGAAAGAACATTCATTGCTTAATAGACTTTGAGTTCCACTTCTGACTTGACTGTTCTTAGTTCCTTCAGTTAAAAAACACCGAATCGTTGTTTCAGAGAACACCGTTAACCTTTACTTTGGGCAGTTGTGGTTTGATTTCTTCAGAGGGAAATAATTGAAAGTTGCCATTCTTAGATAAATTTTACTTCTAAAAATTGCCACAAACGTTTAATTCCACCCATGTAATTTACAAGGGAGCATTATCTCTTTTGAAAGCACTTATCTATAGGATTGAATGTGACCGTAACTTTTAAAAACCTGAGAAATTACAGGAAATGAAGAATTTAGTGAACTGAAATGGACCTTTACTAACAACCAAGAAATTGTAGTTTTCCTGTACGGTTCACAATGCATTGCTGCTCCCTGAGCTGATTAATATATTATTATTTTTGTTTGGGGGGAATTGGTCCACATTTGATGTGGTCATTGCCAATGGTGTGCTTATTTGTGACCAGAAAACCCAGTGCAAAACTTTTGATTGTTAGTTGCATCAAGTGGCTGTGATCCCTACTTGCCTGGTGACTTGTGGGTTTGGGTCTACACCAGAGATCAATAAGCTATTATGTGTTTCTTCTAGCCTGAAGGTGGGTGTAGTTCTGCACTAGGTTTGGTGTAATGGTCCAGGAGAGAGAAGAAAGAGAGAGGCATCGTTAATGTGATTAAGAGTGTCCTGCTTTGTCCTCTACTGTAATCAGAATTGAGGCAGTGTTGTCTGATCAAAATGGATAAACAAACAGGTTCTCTTAGCTCTGCTTTCATTAAAAGCTATGCCATTAGTATTTGAACTAAAAGTCTTTTGGCCTCTAGGGATAAGAGGCTGTGAACCCCATAATTTTGTCTTGGTGCACAAGAATGACTTTATAGTAGGTGCTTATCAGATATTTATGTTTGGGGAATTTGTGTTTAGTGAGAAATTGTTAGTAGGCAAAGACTGAAGCTCCTTTTTCCAACAATGTGGCATCAGATTATAAAACTAGCGAGTGATTATGCGAAGGGTTGATATACCAAGCTACACAGCAAGTTTCAAAGTATAAAGAAAAAGGAGGTAGTGAGCCAGGCGGAACATTAAACTATGAGCAGAGATTAAAGGAGCCCTTCACTCCTTCATTGCAGTTGGGGAAAATCTCTTTATTGCTACACTTTTTGTCCTCTTCTGTCTCTTCAGTCCTCTGTGGATTTGTATTAGAGGAAAAAAGCTGAAACAGTAGCGTGGGAGGGGGTGTGCGTTCATATAGTAGTGAGGTTTTATTTGTGTGTCCAGTCATTGTGACGAGTAGTGGATGCATCCTGAGAAGTACCTGTTCTGAGCCTATGGAACAAATACACCCTGTAGTTTATGGAGCTGTCCCTTGTCTACATCAAAACATGTGTTTTCCAAAAAGTGGCTTCAAAAATAATGAGAAATCTCTGTTAATGCAACTGAATATTTGGAGTAACGCTTAACTTAGACCCAGTGTGTTGGGAGGGGCGGGGGTGGAATACAGGTGGATTGGCTATTGGGGCAGTTCCAATACTAGCTCTTCACAGAGTGACTCTTTCTTGTCTATTAAAATGTAGTCGTAAATGGCTCCAGGTTGTGCCATGAATCTTTGAAACATTTCAAATGCCTTAAAAAATTATCTGTATTTTGGTGTTTAGTCTCTTCACATGACCAATTTCATGGACCCTGTAACTATTAAATGTGACTGTTTTAGTGGAATAGTATATGACTGTTTCCCTTCCAAGTTACTTTTCTGAATGCCCACACCTCATTTGAAACTCTTGATTATGATATGGAATACAGTTAATGTTTTATAGGAGTAGTTGTTCAAAGACCGATAATTATCTTCACGAGCTGCTATATCTTAACTGCACTGAATGTTCCTGGCAGGAGAAGGTAAAGGTTGACCTCTGCCGTTGGAAGTTTGTAGGAATAAGAACAGTTAGTGAGGGCAGCTGTGAGCTTTGCTGGGCACTGTGTTGTTCAGTCGCTCAGTCGTGTCCAACTCTTTGCAGCCCCACGGACTGCAGCATCCCAGGCTTCCCTGTCCTTTACTATCTCCCAGATTTGCTCAAACTCATGTGCATTGAATTGGTATGCCATCCAACCGTCTAATCCTCTGTCTCCCTCTTCTTCTGCTTTCTATCTTTCCCAGCTTCAGTCTTTTCCAGTGAGTCGGCTTTTTACTCTGTTAGGCTGCCTGTAAGGGGAGAAGGTGTTTTCTCCATATCTCACATGGGGACATCTGACTGTTAGAATGCATGGAGGTTTCTCTGACTGTCTCCTGGTCAATACAATCTAGCCATAATTTGGTAACTGTGGCAGTTCCATTACTTTCCTTTTCCACTTCTCTTTGTCTCCCAGATCAATTTTTTCTAATCTTTTTTTCCCCCTACTCAAACCTAAAATAAAAATAAAACCATAAAATACCTAAAATATTGCATTACTCCCAGAACAAAACAAAGTGCATGAAATAATACTTGTTGGTACCACCTGAGATTCTCGCTGATGTTTTCTAGTCTATTCCACCTCCCTTCTGTCCTGCTTCCTTTCCTCATTTACTGGCTTGGACCCACTTATAGAATACAATTCTTAGTTTGTAAAATTCTGCCCTATGAGAAGCCTTAAAATGTAACTTAAAGTGTTTGTTGTATTTGTATATCATTTTACGGTAGCCTTGAAGAGTTGTAGGTGGTTAAGTCTTCAGTTACTTGCTCCTAGAACCTTTGAGAGCAGTGAGAACTCTTCCTGACGTATACTGACTGACTTGTGACAAAACGTTATCTTTAAACTGATTTTCAGCTCATTGTAGTCAAAAGTTCTTTCTGTACGCACTGCTGTTCTAGATGTTGTGGGAACATAACATATCTTGCAGTTTATGTCCAATGGGTGAGTCTTTCCCAGTGAATTTTATGAAACTTTCTGCAGCATTTTATAAATTTCCAGTTTAAGGATAGATGAGAAGTTCCAATTTTAGAAAGATTGTAGAAATAACTAGAATATAATAAAAAAAATCTAAACTGGATTCCAGTTACTTCTAAGAAAGTCAAGCTTGATTACATAAAATGTTGACTAAAACTAAATTAATTGCTTAATACTGTTTTTGTTTCTCTGAAGCATTTTTATATTTGGGGTTTCTTTGTTGTTTATTCTTTTGTCATATCAGTGAAATTACAGTTAAAAGAATGAAAGGTAAAAAGGAAATGAAAGGTAAAGATACATTTAATATAGACAAGATTTATGTAGATTTAGATAGAAAATGTTTTATTTTAGAATGAGTTCTAATCCTGTTCCAGCTGCAGGTCTTTATAGGTAATTGAAGGTTGTTCTAAGCTTAGGAGTTGAGGTTGAATCAATAATTTCCAATTTCTCAGATTACTTTTCCTTCCAGTTTCTTAATTTCTCTTCATTTTCTCCTCACCCCACCCTGCCCTTTGTGACAGGGGTGAGTAAGATGTATCCCACTTAATCCTCATTTTCTAAGGCGCAAGACTAGATCCTACAAATACAAGTTACCGGTCTGTCTGTTCAAATGCATGTCATTAGTCTTTTTAAGTAGGTGCAACGGTAGATGTATATGTAGATCGATTGTCTGTCTGTCTGTCTCTTTAGTTTCAATACAGAATTAGCTTAGGGAGTTCTTATTCTCTAAACTATAGAAGGAAGGGAAGGAAACTAACATCTACTAAATTAAGTTCAGATACTGTGCTTGGTCTTCATTCAATGCCCGTTAATCTTCCTTAGGTCTCATTTAGAAATCCTACAAGGTATTATTTCTTTTTTTTTTAGTAGAATCTCAGAGAAGTTGTGCCTTGTCTAAGCTCATACGACTAGGAAACAATAGATCCGAGACTGAAGCTTAATCCTGTCTGTCTCTTCACTCATTCATTTAGCAAATATTCGTGGAGTACTTACTTGCAGTAGGTAAGACATGACAACCTGGTGAACGTCGTTTCTGCCCTCGTGGAGCTTATAGTCTAGTGAATAACTTGTGTGCTCTTCAACAAAAGCAAACAGGGGTCAGAGACAGTGAATAACAGACACAGAGCAGTTAGAGGAAGGCTTCATTGTAGAGAACAGGAGACATGAAGGATAGCTAACCATGTTATGATTGGGATAGGAGAGCTTTGCACAGGGAAACAACCCATGAAAGATCCAGACCTGGAAAAGAGCTGATGTGGAAGAGCTGTGCAAGAGCTGGTGTGTTTCAGGTAAAGAAACAAAATCAGTAGCTGGAACACGGTGGTCGTAAGAGTGATGAGGTGAGTCTAGATTCTCAGGCCAGAGCTCAGGGTGTTGGAAACCAACATAGAGAGTTTGGGCTTGTTTTAAGTGTAACTTATTGACACAGTTTAAGTGACATAATGTGATTTATGTTTTGAAGCAGTCGCTTTTGCCACTGTGTGAATTGTTGAGAAGTAGGCAAGGGCAGAGGAAGGATGATAGGTTTTGGCTGAGAGACACAGGAGCTTGGACTGAGGTGGTAGCGGTGGATAGAAGGAAGAGTATGGATTGCCTTTTGATAGGGAAGAAAGGGGTACTTTCTCTCCTGCCGAAAGAGGAAAGAGGTCCATAGGTTTGGAGGTAGGATGATGGAGAATTAACAGAATATGAAATCATCCGGTGAGAGTGAAAAAAAGAGCTGAGAGGTTGAGGGTCATTTCTGTTTCCATAATTCAGTAAATCAGTGTAGACCGTAGGAAGTTAAGTTTCTGTTTTTTAATCTAGAAAAGAGAAGGCTAAAAACATCCACTGCAAGAAGGTATATTGTGAATAGTTGTGCAACACAGACCCTGGGAGTGGGCTTAGATTAAAGTTAAGGGGAGAGGCTTAAGAAGGCTTCTCTGGAGAACTCAGTTCTAAGGAGTGTCACTTTTGTTGATGAAGTAAGTACAGAACAAAACTTCCTACAGTGTTTTAAAAGTGTTTCAGGCAGAAAATAAAGGGCAGAACAAATGTTAGATTTCAAGGTCTTTTTGCCCAAGTTTAACGCTTTCTACTAAGTGATCAATTAAAGATTGTTGTTCATCTTAGGAGAGTCAAGAATACATTGGTGGATCAGATAACTTAAGAGTTTTTGGAAAAATAAAATTACCTTTTACCTTCCCCTCCCTAGACTGAATAGTTTATTTACAGAAGATATAACTTTAGAAGGTTCCACAGCTTCAAAATAAATGAAACCTACTGAATAGTTTGTTAGTTCTTGAATATTTGATAACTGAGACCAAATAGTTTTCTTCTTCTTGAATATTTGATAACTCATTTCCCTGCTAGTATTACTTTGGTAAAGACATGATATTGTTGTGCATTCATGTTTTCACCACTGCATAAAAGTAACTTGATACTTACCTTGAATACACTTCCATTTCAGTTTTTAGAGCTGGGAAGTGGTGCTAATCTTTTCATGTTAAATGGAGCACAGTGGGATGTGTCATAGTTGGAATGTACCATTCAAATGTAATTAGCTGACTTAATTCATTGATTGTTAAGCTATCTTTTAGGTTTTAGTAAGTTGGAGAAGACATGAATCTTTTTGTCTGGCATATTCTGAAATAGAATTCAGGTTCTTGGATTTATTGCCTGTTCCAATGACACCAAAACCTTTTACAGAGAGTTAGAATACAGAAGTCCTTTGCAAAAAGATGCCTCGTTTAAATACTCAAAATAACTCTGAGGTGGGTATGATTAGAAGAAACTGAAGCTTTGAGAACAGTGATTTTGCCTAAGGTTCACATCTCTTTACTGCTGTTCTCTTCACATAGAGACCCGTTATCCTTTAATCTCCATTATTGTAACAGTCCCAGCTAGTCTTGAGTCTTATCCTGATTCACTCATATCACACAGAGCAGCCACTGCAAGAAGGTATATTGTGAATAGTTGTGCTATTCACAAAAAGAGGGACTCTTCTAAAGTGAGGATATGATTACATAACTTTCTTGCTTAAAACCTACTAGTAGTTCCCTTTTCTTAAAATAGGAGCATCACTAGGCCCTTCAGAACCCAGCAGATTCTCCCTTTGTTGTCTCCTGTCGCTTCCTCCACCATGCCCCTCCCCACCACGGTGTTGCTGCTGCGCTATACTAAGCACTCACTGAACGCGGGTCTCTGTCTCCTGGCCTTTGCACACACTGCTCTTTGCCTGGTTTTATCCGCCTTCCTCCACCACTTTCTTCTCTACACGGACTACTGCTATCCTTCGGCTTGCTTTTTGGTGTTATCTCCTTTGGGAGATCTCTCCTGGTTGCTCCAAACTAGGTGCCCGTTACCTAAGCTTCTCAGATTGTTCTTAATATATGCAAATTTGGTATTTTCCTGTTTTACTTCTCTGTATTTCCCCCTGGAGCAGCACTGCCTAACAGATGTATCATGTGAGCTTCAAGTGTAAGTCATACACATGGTTTTAAACTTTCTAGTATCAACATTAAAAAAAAAAAGGAGATCAATGTTAATAATTTATTTAATAGATCTAAAATATTTTGATGTGTAATTGATACAAAATTATTAATTAGATATTCTGCATTATGTTTTTCATACTAAGTCTTTACAATCTAGTGTAAATTTTATTCTTATAGTTCATCTCAATTAGATTAACCACATTCAAATGCTTAATAGCCACTTTGAAAACAGTATCTATTATAAACAAGCCCTGTGATCCAGCAGTTCTGCTCCTGATATAAACTCAGATTCAAGGATGTCACGTGCATCAGAAGACATGTTCGAGGATATTCATAGCATCCTTACTTGTTTTAATTCCAGACTAGAAACAGCCCATATGTCCATCAGCAATAGAATGGATGAATAAATTATGGTATGCAGAATATTCACATAAGGGAAAACTGTACACCAGCAGTTTCAACTTTTCGGACTTGGGGCTCCACAATTATTTTATTTTTTAACATGGGGTGGGCAGGGGAGATGTCCCTGCTGCTGCTGCTCTTGGCTCCCACTCCCACCTGTAAGTAAAGTCGCTCAGTCGTGTCCGACTCTTTGCGACCCAACGGACTATAGCTTACCAGGCTCCCATCCGTGGGATTTTCCAGGCAAGAATACTGGAGTAGATTGCCATTTCCTTCTCCAGAGTATCTTCCCAACCCAGGGATCGAACCCAGATCTCCCACATTGTAGGCAGACATTTTACCGTCTGCGCCACCAGGGAAGTTCTCCATCCCACCTGAGGGCTCCACAATTACTGAGGACTCAAAGAATATTTTTATATGACAGAAATAGATGTTTTTAAATAATATGATAAAGTTGAAAAAGAAACCCCATTACGTGTGACCTTAAGTGGCATACAATTTAAAAATATGTAAAATGACAACTAAAATTTCCCCTAAAAAAGTTAAATAAGAAGAATGGCGTTGCTATACATTTTTGCAAATCACTGTAATGTCTGGCTTAATAGAAGACAGCTGATTTCTCATGTCTGCCTCTGCAGTCAGTCTGTTGTGACATGTTTTGCTTGAGGTATAGAAAGAATAGCTGGCTTCACATAGATAACTGTGTGAGAAGAATTTTAGTAGCTTTTTCAGATAAATGTGAATATTCTTTGATGCTGCACCAAGACTTGAGAAGTAGTAGCTTTTTAAAGTTTAGTTGCAATGTGGAATCTGAAATCAAATTAGTGAACTCTCTGTGTTCTGTTAAACTCTGAAAGGGTCTTGAAAATTTCCAAGAGTCCACTGACTGCACTTTGAGAACAGCTTGCTCTCATTACAAGAACAAGTAGAAAAAAACAAAGTTTTAAAAAGAAGGAAAAGAACCAAATCACTGCTGCAGGTAGGGTGGGTTAATTTCACATGTTGATTAAAAGAAGGTAAACACACGATTATGGCTCCTGTATGATTGCAATGTTAGAAGTTAGACTAATGTAGGAGAGTAGTTGCCTCTTGGAGTTGGGCAGAGGTGGGTAGTGATTGAGATGGGTACCAAGGAAGCTTCTGGGGTGCTGCCTAAATTTATTTCTTGACCTATATGGTGGTTTACACAGATGCAGGTTTTTTAGATCATAACTCATGGAACTATAAACTTGCAGTTAGTACATTTTTGTATGTATATTTCAAATAAAAGTTATTAATATCTTAAAAAATAGAGTAATGCTATATAATAATATCCATAGAAGATTTTTTGGTAAGGTAGATTCTCTTTAGTGTTTGCATTTAGTTTTTGTTTGATTTTTCCCCCATTGTGTTTGATAATTAAAAACAATTTTGAAACTCTGAAAAATTTCATATGTATTCAAAAGTAGAGCACTAGTATAATTAACCTGATATACCCAACATCCAGCTTCAACAAATGATCATTATATGGCCAGTCTTGTTTTATGCCCTCCTCCACCTACTCCCTAAACCCAAATGATTTCGAAGCAGATCCCAAATATCTAGTCTTAATAATATTTCAGTATGTATCTAAGATGTGGAGGCTCCCAAAAACAAAATTCGGTGAAAATCTTAGGCCCAATACTACTAACTAATTAAAAAGTTCACAGTTCCTGTCAGTACATGTCTAGCGATATGGTCTTCCCAGGTGGTGCTAGTGGTAAAGAACCTGCCTGACAGTTTAGGAGTCATAAGAGACTTGGTTTGATCCCTGGGTTGGGAGGATCCCCTGGAGGAGGTAATAGCAACCCACTCCAGTATTCTTGCCTGGAGAATCTTCATGGACAGAGGAGCCTAGCAGGGTATAGTCCATAGTGTCACAAAGAGTCAGACATGACTGAAGCAATTGAGCATGCACACACATGTCTAGCCATATATGTAGATTGCTCTAGTTATAATATAAACATAAAGTTTCAGAAACCGTTTGAATCAGGATGCAAAGAAGATCCTTACTCTGTGGTTGAGATCTGTTCAGTCTTTAGTGTTAATGGTTCCCATCCCCCACCTTTTTTCCAAAACGTTAAGTGTGATGTTTGCTATAGGTTTTTGATAAACTCTTAATCAACTTGGAGCTACTACATGAGTTCCTATATAAAATAAGTTTCTGGGAATAGACATTTAATTTTGGCACTTAAGAGTTGTTATTTCTGAAATGATCTTAAGTTATTTATAAGGACCAGAAATTATACCTAACAATACAGGACAGTACTTGTTGAATAAATGAATTTGTTTATCCATGAATGGAGTAAATTACATTCATGTGAACTACTGAGGTTCAAGTAGTTCAATGTTGAACTCCTTTTGCATTTATGAGATAGACCAGGACAAGTTGGTAATGGTATATTATCTTTTAATCTGCTGGAATACATTTACTAATTTTTTAAGGCTTTGTGTTTTTATCTATGAACTCAGTTTATAGTTACTGCCAACTTTCTAACTCCCTCCACCCCTTTTCTTTCTCCTGTAAGCTGACTTTCTCTCTCCTCTGGCCATTTTTCATTTTTTCACATCTGTTAATCTATTCTTTTAGATCCACTTATAACAGAGTACACCTTTTAAAATTGATTTCAGCTGTCAGGAACAGTGTGGTGTTTCAGTTGCAATTAGGAAGGAAGAGTAAGAGTTTACGACCTGTATAGCTACAGTTACAATAAGAAAGCAAAAATGAACAACCGTGTTCTGCTGACAGGAGAAATGTTTTCATTCCTAGTGCAGATAGACTTTTGTTTCACTAAGCGAGATAATAGAGATGAGCCTGTGAGAGGTCAGCCCCTTCTTATGAATGAGCCTTATGACCAAAGAAGCAAGTAAGATACTTCGGTGGAGATGGACTGGTTCCACAAAAAGAAGAATTCCACCTGAAGGTGGGGGTCTGTGGAGTAAAATGGAGATGCTGAATGAAGACTGAGCTCAAATCCAGGGATAGGACCACTGTGTTCTGCCAGAGGGGCACTTCTAGTCTGTTGGGGATGATTATACTTTAAGACCAGACTTATTTGCTCAAAAGGTAATAGCCAAAGAACTGTGTAAGCCATGACCTTGTGTCCCTCACATGTTTATAAGAGTATCCACGCTGGTACCGAGGGTGGAAGATGGAATGAGAGCCTACTGTTTGTGCTGCTCTAGTAGAATCACCGCACAAACTTTAGGTTCTAATGTCAGTGAGTAAGTCTAAAGTGCAGGTCTTTTAAAACTCCCTGAAATCATCTTCAGGTATACTATACATGTTTTACAATATTCGGTGCTGAATAGCATACTTTCCTTAAGTGCAAAACATCCAGTTTTCTCTCTGGCACTGGTAAAGAAGTTTTTTGAGCACCAGATGAAATGGTTGTATTTAGAGGCCATGTGAAAAATGTGAGTGAGTGTAGGTAAAATTGCATAAATTCAGTCTGAAGTGGATTCAGCTCTACATTACTTTTCCCACTGCGTTACAACAAGGAACTGAGTGCTTGATTTGATTGAAGTATGTGGGTATGTTACAGAGAATTCAAAATAAGATACATAATTTATTCCCACTTTTTATTTATTTTGTTTACTTTTTAAAAAAATTAGTCTTTTGTTTCCCTGACCTAAGTAGGGGGCTAGCTACAACAGAATTTTAAATAATAGAAGTTATTTTTTTTTTATAAGTTCTTTTTAGAACTGTACTCTGCAACTATAAGGGCATGGTACTTCTGGAGAATATATTTTTTCAGTTTCTACCTCTTTAAGTCAATTTTGTTAAAAATACTAGGTCATATTTTCCTAGAATATTATAATTTCAACTCTATTTCCATATTTGCCTTAAAGTTATAAGTAATGTGCTCTCAAAAATATTTTCTGTGTGTGTCCTGGCTTTCTTTTTTGTCCTTTCGTTTTTTATCTTTGTCTTTTTATTCTAGAATTTAAAGATTCTTCAATTTAGTCTTCTCACTTGTAACTTTCTACAGTATAGTTGTTTATAATATAGAAATGTCTAATTCCTCAGCTTAGTCTTAAAAGTTATAATTGTCTGGTCATACGTATGTAAAATAGTTGCCTTTACAAATCATCTTTCCTGTTTATAATATGATGGGTTTTTTTTCAGTTAGCTGTGAAACTGATTTTTGTCTTTTCCACTCTCCCACAAAAGGTAGAGACTTTCTACTGTCTACCTTTCCCCTTCTCCTGCTTGCACCCCTGCTCCTGAGAAGATGGTAAGAACTGTACGTAGGTCCTTTTCTTAGAAACTAATCCACATATGCATATTCATAGAAAATGTCGTATGTGATATTATGTGATTCCAGAACTCCTTAAAGCTTGTTCATGACCCCCAATAGCATTGTTCTTGAACCAGCTGCATTGGTACCATCTAAGAGGCTTATTATAAATGCAGAATCTCAGGCCCTGCCCTAGATACTGAATTAGACTCTCCATTTTAACAAGATCCCCAGGTAATTTCTTTCATATTCAGGTTTGAGAAGCACTGTTGCAGGAGATTAGATTCTTCTGTAGTGTTGTGATGTGATCTATACTGATGGTTTTATTCTTGATATCTGTGAGCTTGGAAATACACACATGCACACACACACATATGTATCTAGATTCCACTTACGAGAGATATCATATGGTATTTGTCTTTGTCTGACCTCTTTCACTTAACATGATGCCGCCCATGTTTCATTAAAGGCAATATTTCATTTTTTCTTGCTGAATAATATTCTGTCATATATATCACAATTTCTTTATCCATTTATTTATTGATAGATATTTAGATGTTTCCATAGCTTGAATATTGTAGATACTGCAGTGAACATAGTAAGTAGTTCATATATATTTTAGAGTTAGTGTTTCACTTTTTTCAGATAAATGCCCAGAAATGGAATTGAATAGATCATATGGTAGTTCTAATTTTAACTTTTTGAGGAACCTCCATACTGTTTTCCATAGTGTGCACTAAATTACATTTCTACCAACACCACACTAGAGATTCCTTTCTCCACTTTCTCACCTACATGTGTTATTTCTAGTCTTTTTGATAATAATAATGCTGATGGGTATGCAGTATATCTCAATGTTTTTTATTTGCATTTCTCTGATGATTAATGAGGTTAAGTATCTTGTCATGTACCTCTTGGCCATCTGTATAAAATATCTACTCAAATTCTTTGCCCATTTTGTAATCTGAGTGTTTGGAGTTGTTGTTGTTGTTGTTGAGTTGTTTGAGCTTTTTATATATTTTGGATATTGGCACCTTATCAAATATGTCGGAGAAGGCAATGGCACCCCACTCCAGAACTCTTGCTTGGAAAATCCCATGGATGGAGGAGCCTCTAAGTTAGGCTGCAATCCATGGGGTCGCTAAGAGTCGGACACGACTGAGTGACTTCACTTTCACTTTTCACTTTCATGCATTGGAGAAGGAAATGGCAGCCCACTCCAGTGTTCTTGCCTGGAGAATCCCAGGGACGGGGGAGCCTGGTGGGCTGCCGTCTATGGGGTCGCACAGAGTCGGAAACGACTGAAGTGACTTAGCATATCAAATATGTATTTGCAAATATTTTCTCCCATTCAGTAGGTTCCTTTTTCATTTTATTGATGATTTCTTTTGCTGTGCAGAAGCTTTTTATTTGATATAGTCCTACTTCTTTATTTTTGCTTTTGTTACTTTTCCTTTTGGTGCCAGATTAAAAAAATTGTCACCAAGATGTGTCAAGGAGCTTAGTGCCTGTATTTTCTTCTAGGAGTTTTATGGTTTCAGGTCTTATCTTCAAATCTTTAATTCATTTTGAATTAATTTTTGCATATAGTGTAAGGATAGAGGTCCATTTTCATTTTTTTGCATGTGACTGTTCAGTTTTCCCAACACCTTGATTGAAGAGACTGTCCTTTTCCCATTGTATATTCTTGGCTCTTTTGTTGCAAATTAATTGATTGTACATGCATGGGTTTATTTCTGGGCTCTATTTCATTCCATTGATCCATGTGTCTGTTTTAATTAATATATCTTTGTAATATAGTTTGAAATCAGGGAATGTGATGCCTCCAGCTTTGTTCTTTCTGAAAATTAGAGTTTTCTTTTAGATATTGTGTCTGGCATGTCATCAGAAGTATTTTAAAAAGAATTGTATCTTGATTAACTAAATTGTACATAGCTAGTTAAAGTAGGAGTATGTTGAAAAAGTCACAAAACAATACAATATTGTAATAGCAAGCTCTGCTATATGAACTAGTAGGAGACAAGGAGGGAAAGATTTATAAACTCGGTATATATTTGTAACAATAGCAAACATATAGCAGTTACTGCATACCAGGCAATATTCTAAACACTGTATTTGTATATGTATTCACATACACTCACTCACTTCTCATAACAACCCTGTCAGCTTAGATGCTATTATTTTTTGCATTTCACATATAAGGAACCAGAGACACAGAGAAGTATTTCAGCAAGATCACATAATTAATAAGTAGAAGAGCTTGGATTTGAACCCAGGTAGTATGGCTCAAGAGTTGGTGCTCTTAACCTTTACACTGTGCTGCTGCTTTGGAGTTCTACTCTGAGACTTCCCTAAATTCAATGCAGTTTGTATACAAACTGATTAATTCCTGATATATTTCCTTTTTTAAATTTATTACTAGAACTCATCTGTTTGTGATGCTTATAGATGAGCCACAGATGCCAGATCGTTAGTGTTTTCTGAATTAATTTAAGTTTGCTATTAATTGAGATCTCTAAATGGCAAGATGTTGGATTATTGGATTTTATGCTGTATACCCTCAAGGTTTGTTGTGAGCATATTAAATAACTTATGCAAATACTTTCTATATACAATATTAATTTTATTTCTTCCTCAGTAGATGGACAAGAGATAATTTATAGAAATAGTAATTGGATGGCTATTAAAATTAGAAACAAAAATTAACTTCACAGAGAAGTACAAATAAATACCACATGCTAATTTAGTAAATATGTAAAATTCAGAGTGTTCTGTTAAGTGTTCAAAATGTTCAATCATAAGTGTTTAAATGTTCAAGACATAAAAATCAAAATGTGTTTAGGGTGCAAGGAAATCAGCATTCATACTTGACTAGCAGAAATGGTATCTTTGGCTGATGAGTTTATTGGTATTACTTGACATATATCATGGGCTTTTCCATATCACTTTTTCTTCATAGACTATTTCCCTAATGTTGAATGTTAGATTGTTTACAGTTTTGTTCACATTTATAAATACTGTAATTGACATGCTTTAAATTATTTTCTTAATGGTTAAGCCATAAAACTAGAATTATTGGGTCAAAGGTTGTAGTATTTTCAAAGTTCTCATTAAAAATAGTACCTGATTGTTACTGAGTTTTTACCATATGCTAACCATGGCTGAATCATGGCTGAGCACTGAAGAATTGATGCTTTTGAACTGTGCTGTTGGAGAAGACTCTTGAGAGACCCTTGGACTGCAAGGAGATCCAACCAGTCTATCCTAAAGGAAATCAGTCCTGAATATTCATTGGAAGGACTGATGTTGAAGCTGAAACTCCAATACTTTGGCCACCTGATGCGAAGAGCTGACTCATTGAAAAGACCCTGATGCTGGGAAAGATTGAAGGCAGGAGGAGAAGGGGATGACAGAGGATGAGATGGTTGGATGGCATCACTGACTCTATGGGCATGAGTTTGAGTAAACTCTGGGAGTTGGTGATGGACAGGGAGGCCTGGCATGCTGCAGTCCACGGGGTCGCAAAGAATTGGACACGACTGAGCAACTGAACTGACTGACTGACTGAACCATGGCTTTTAATGCCATAGATGTAAAATTATTTAATCTTTATACTAATACTATAAGATGGACCCTATTTTAACTCCATTTTATAGAAAACTCAGCCATAGAGGAATTAAATAATTTCTTAAAGTCAACCAATTAGAGATAGGGTTTGTTTTCCCAGAAAGAGTATACTACTTTAAGCTTCTGCCCATGAATTCAAGATTGTATTTTTTTATTATCAGTGAAACATTGTAATAACAGCAGAGTAGCATTGACCACGACTAGAACTCTATCATGGTAAATAATTCCTAACTGAAAGGATCCAGGGATTATGGAAGAGTGGCTGATTTCATTCTGGGGCAGAAAATGCCAAGAGATGAGCCTGGGACGTTCTGTATATCAAAAAAGCAAGAAAACTCTCAAAGACTAGTTAGTGGTTCATGCCAAAAGGACACAGGGACCAATGTAAAGATACTCCATTGACCAAAGATGAGAGAACTTAAGTATCAAAAAGAGTAATAAAGACAGCTGATTGAATATAGAAAACTCCTTGGTTCATAACAACAGACTCGTAATAAGACACACACCAGTACAAGTTACCAGATACCAGAGGTAACAAATAGGGCATTAACTCCATACTCTGAAAATAAGCAATTATAAGCAAAGAATTAAGCGTTCGTCCTCCCTTTTTTTCTGTATGAACTGTGTTTCAGGGTAAGCAAATAACATTCGTTGAGGGAAAGTTCTTTATAAAAATTGAGCCAATGAATGTGTGAAGAATGGCAGGATTAGAAAATCATTTTTTCACCCTAATGAAATAATATATTCAGGCTGTGACCATCAGTAAATGCAACTATTAGACAAACATCATGTGGGAACGTTACAGTGGAAGCATCAGGCTGCCCTACCTGGACCTGTTGATTAATCTCAGACTGATGAGAAGTCTGTAGGCAGACAGTGTGCTGCAGGGGTACATATAAAGCAAACAGCACACTCTCTGAAGGAGAATTCCAGCCAAAAATGTTGAACCTGCGTGAAATCAGGTTTCTGCAGCAGGGGTTAGCAAATTATGGCCTTTGAGCCAAATCCAGGCCACTGCATGTTTTTTGTTTTTGTTTTTTTCATAATGTTTTATTGAAATACAGCCACTCTGATGCGTTTAAGTCTTGTCTTCGGCTCCTTTCCTGCTGTAGTGACAGAGTTGAGTAGTTGTGACAGAAACTGTATGGCCACAGAGCCTAAAAATATTCATCTCGCCTTCCTTACAGAAAAAGTTGTCTGGCGCTTGAGGTAGATGAACAAAGTTAAGTGACACCAAAAGGAAGTGACACCACAGAATATGAGCCTGTAGCAGGACAACTGATCCGGTTTCTGTAACAAGTCAGTGGCATGGAAAGTAAGGGAGTATCACTGTGGGTTAAGAGACTGAAACACACTCACAAATGAAATGTGGAGATGTTTGGATCCTGCTCGAAATAAGCCAGCATTAAGAATACATTTATGAGACAGCCAGGGAAACCGGATTATGACCTGGCTGTATTCAGTGATACCAAGAATTATTATTAATTTTGTTAAAATAAGAGCATGGTAGTTGGTAAGAGACTGTTTATATTTTTAGAAATGCATATTGATGTATCAGATCAGATCAGTTGCTCAGTCGTATCCGACTCTTTGCGACCCCATGAATCGCAGCACGCCAGGCCTCCCTGTCCATCACCAACTCCCGGAGTTCACTCAGACTCACGTCCATCGAGTCAGTGATGCCATCCAGCCATCTCATCCTCTGTCGTCCCCTTCTCCTCCTGCCCCCAATCCCTCCCAGCATCAGAGTCTTTTCCAATGAGTCAACTCTTCGCACGAGGTGGCCAAAGTACTGGAGTTTCAGCTTTAGCATCATTCCTTCCAAAGAAATCCCAGGGCTGATCTCCTTCAGAATGGACTGGTTGGATCTCCTTGCAGTCCAAGGGACTCTCAAGAGTCTTCTCCAACACCACAGTTCAAAAGCATCAATTCTTCGGCACTCAGCCTTCTTCACAGTAGAAGTGAAATGATATATGGAATATATTTCAACATACTTCCCAAAAAGAAGAAAGGAAGTACCAAAAGCAAATTCAAACTCAAGACTCTTTCATATCAAGACTCATATACTTTTCTACCATATCATCATGCTATAATATACTTTCTATAATAGATTTTAGTATATGGTCTTCTGGGTTGCTTTTAACGACTACTGACCTGTCTTTTTCTAAATTCCCTCATCTCTTGGAATCCTTATCAATATTAGTGCAACTTGATTTTCTCCTATTCCATTATATCTATAGACATCAGTAACCAAGGAACAAGAATAGATATATTTACATTGCATAATTGTTTAAAGATACGTTAAAAAGAATAATCTTCCAATTCATATAGGATACGTCTATGGGAAAATGCCTAGTTGACAGGATAAACTGCAAGTTACTATTTTAAGATTCTGTGAAAGAATAGATAAGTTACGAGATGAGCTCTGGTAGATGTGGGTGAGAAGCTAGCCACTTGCTCAGAGGAAAAAAGAGAATTCTTTAAATATATCTATTAGATTGATGGTCTCTAAGCTGTTAAGAACTCAGGAGTCATTGGAGATCAAAAATGGTAAAAGCATCATGCTTTTGACTTGATGTCCTCTCTTGCCGACCTGCAAGTTGCTAATGCTAATAGAGTCCCTTACAATCTGAAGACAGAAGCTGCTCAAGAGCTTTGAGTAGTCATTTGCTAATATTTTCCATTTTGAAGTACAGTTATAAGAAAAAGCTTTCTAAAGCCTGTTGTCCAAGTGGACAGTTACATCCAAAATCTCTCTTTCCTTTCATCTCTTTTTAACTTCATTCACAATGAAAAAAAAAATGCCTGTCTTCTGCTATATTTCTTCATCCTTTTCCTTCTTTACTCTTACTCTCTGAGCAAACTACAACATGAAAACCAAATGGCTATTTGTACAAGGGGTGTTCCATGCTTAATTTCAAAATCTGGAATTTTGATTCTTTAAATGAATAGCTACTGAAATTTCACTCTGTCAGAAACTAAGAGATAGGTTTTGGGGAATAGAAAGGCAGGGAGAAAAGAGAGTGAAAAAGAAAGAAAAAGAAGAAAGAAAGGAGGGATAAGACTTTCTTCGCCTCAGGACACTCAAAATTTTGGGTGTAAGATGTGCTCATAGTTCAATATCAAGATGATGTCCTGTGAAAACATCAAGAAGGACTCCTAACTCACCTGAGATGGATGGAGTTCTGTTTGCAGAATGGAGTTGAAGGAGTCTATAATACTTTTGGAAAAGGCATATCTGATATGAATCTTCAGTGAAACTGTTGATGTGTGCTGGTGGTAGTGTGCTGGACTGTTGGGCAGAGACTGCATCATGTTCAAAAACATCAGTTTGCGAAACTGTATATATTTAACCTGTGTTGAAACCAGAATTTATATGTATGAAGTAAAAGCAGACCAAGAGTATTAAAAGTTAAGGGTGAAGAGATACAGAAAAGCCAGATGATAGTGGGCCTCAGAGGCTGCTTAATACATACAAGGAGTTGAACCAGTTACAGATTTATAAGCTGAAGATTCATGTTAGATATGCCTTTTCCAAAGATCTCTAGTAGCACTATGAAGAATGGATCAGAGGCTGCAAGACTGGAAGTACAAAGCTTGCAAACTAATTCATTTATTCATACATTCAGCAAATATTTATCAAATGTCTGCTGTGAGCCAGGCATTATCCTGCACTTCTGTCCTTGTGGAGCTTAGGTTTAATGCAGTGAAACTAGAAAGAAGTATCAGTGACAGAAAGGAAGGAATCATGAGAACTGACTATATAGTGCAAAGGGAAAGACAGATTTGGTGAAGAAGAAATCTGGACTGACTTCCAGGTTTCTCTGGACAAGTGGAAGATGTTGTCATTCACCCAGGTAAGGAATACCAGAGAAGAAGATTGAAGGCAGATAAAAAAGAGTTCCATCTCAGACATAGTGAGTTTGAGATAGCTAGGTAATATTAAGGTAGTACTGAATTCCTGTTTAGTGGGAAGTTAAAAGACAACTTTTAGGATGGAAATAATAATAGCCGCTCCTTCATAGGGTGGTTATGAAGATTAAATGTGCTGAAGCGTGGAAATTGCTTAGACCATCATCTGGCACATATTCCAAACTCATTAGTTGCTGCTGTTTTTATTTTAAGAGTAAGGCCTTTGAGCTAGACAAATCTGCCTAAATCCTGGCAGTGCTACTAACCAGTTGTGTGGCTTTGAGCAAGTCTTTTAACCTCTTTTGAATCCAGATTTCTCTGCATGTAACATGGCATAGTATCTATTTTACATTGATGCTGTAAAGATCAGTAATAATACATGAAAAGCAACAACTGCAGTGACTGGCAGTAAGTGTCCAGTGAATGTTGGGGGAGGTTGGTGTCAAGAATTTGCACCTCAAGAAAATGATTCTTATTATGGGTAAAATTTTGAGAGAGAGCAGTGTGGAGGACTCAAACCTTTAAACGTACATGCTGAAGAGTTTCTAGAAAAGGAAAGGATACTATGTCAAAAGATCTCTGAGGGATTAGGGAGATAATTTACTAAGAGTATTTATTGGTCAAGGAAGTTGTTTGAAGGCTCAGAAAGAATAAAGGACTAATGTAGTTTTTGAGCGAATTAGAGATAGAGCTCAATGAAGCTTTTTTATAAAGTTATACTCCAGTAATAAATATCCAGTTAAGATGAAACCATGACTATATTGTGACATAATTCCTTGTGATTACATGATTTTCTCCAGTATCAGGAAACTGGGTCCAGTGCTGATGTTTTTGAGGATTGTGTTTAATTATGAAAGGTAGATCTTTCGTAATCTTTGCCACATGAGTTTCAGACATGCACTGAGGGTAAAAACTAGCAGGTTCAGGAGCAAATGATGGGTATGGAAGCTCCATTAAAGTAGACTGTTTCAAAGAGTTTTTGACTGAGAAAGTAAAGACCAGGATAGGAAAGAAGAAACAAGAAGATGTACTGGCAAAAAAAGTTTTTCTTTTATGGATGAGAATAAATCAAGAGGAAACAAATGAACCAGCGAGCAGGATCTTAAGGGGAAGGAAAGAAATGGGGCTAATGAGATTGCAGGATCCACTATCTGCTTTTAGACTAACTGTTCCTTTGGGTTCTTTGGATCCCATGATAGAGCCTCTGATAAACTTGAGAACAATCTTCCCTCCCAGTGAAATGTTCTCTGGCTTTAGACATTGCTAGGAGAAACAAATCACATGCCATCTCATCCTTCATAGATAATTGTTCTTTAGTCGCCAAATCATGTCCAACTCTGCGACCCTATGGTTGTAGCTGTCCGCGAGATTTCCCAGACAGGAATACTGGAGTAGGTTGCCATTTCCTTCTCCAGGGGATCTTCCTGACCCAGGGATTGAACCCATGTCTCCTGCATTGGCAGGCGGATTCTTTACCACTGAGCCACTAGGGAGGTCCCTCATAAATAATAAAGATAGGAAAAAGAACAGTGTGGTCATTTGATGTGGAAAAACAAAAAACAAAAAAACAGCTGGTGAATGTCAAGAAAAACCTAAGTCTACAAATAGTATCCCCAATGATTTTAACAATTTAGTGATTTAAATGTTGTTAAAAGTATACTTTAAAAATTTAGATGGTTACTGGTTTTAAAATTCTGCTTCCTGTATAATTTTCCTTTAAAAGGCTCTTTTCCTACAGTCTGATACAAATACATTAAGAATCATTTATCTTTGTTATTATTGCAGAAGCAACGCTGTTTCTATTTGTGTGCTTTAGTCTGTGCTTAAATGCCGTAGTGCTATTAGTGACATCAGCAAGAATAAGAAAAGTTGCAGCCACATATCCATCTTCTCATTACTGAATCTCATATATAAGAACATTTTTCAAAGTGACCTGTTGCTATGGAAGAGAACAATGAATATGTTTCAGGTAGTTCTTGTACTGTTTTGTCAATAGTATTAAGAAAAAAGATACCATCTGTAATTGTTTTTAATTATTTTTATGAAGAAAAAACTTGAAACCATAGCTGTAGAATTTTATGTTGTATTAATTTTTTTCAGAAGGTAACATTTTAGTTCATAGTATCAATACACATGAGTTAAAATACAAAAGTAATATATGCTTTAATAAGTCAAACATTGTAGAAATGTATCAAGAATGAAAGCCAATTATCTCTGTCCCCCCTTCTTTCTACTTTGGGGCTACAGTTAAGGGAGTAAAGTAATCATTGTTAGTAGGTTTTCTTTGTATCTTAACATACATTTTTCTAGGCATATAACTTGGACTCACAAAATGCACCAGAGGTCACAATTTCAAGTGTTGACAAAGACCAAGAAAGTAACACAAGTTAACTTAGATGGTGTAGGATCAATGCCAGATGGCAATAGAAAGTAATGGGGCTGTTGGGTATCTTAAAAAAAAAAAATGCATACTTCTGCTGAAGGAAACAAGCTCAGTAGATTTGTATGCATGAATATTTGTAGACGGTTACAACTTTTTTTTCAAGGGAAGTCAAGAAATTCAGTATTTTTTAATTAAAACTCTATTTTTAACATTGGAATTAGGTAGTCCTGGCTGTGAGTCTCTTTCTACCATCTACTGGTTTAAAGAAACTTGCACAGTTTACCTGAGCTGAGTCAGTTTCCTCATCCTTAATATGGGGATAACAGTATCCTTAAAGTTTTAGGAGGAAGGTTACATAGTGTATTGGGTTCAGTGCAATGCCTAATACTTACAAATGATGACCTTATAAATGCCTGTGACCATACATTGTCTGGGTGTAGAGTGTAGAAAAGGGATTCACCAGAGAGCCTATTGGGGTAATGGAGATGTGTGTCTTGATCGTGGTAGTGATTGCAGTACCATATATGCTTGTTAGAACTCATCAAACTATATACTTTGTAATTAGTGAATCTTTTGTGTGTAAATTATGCTCAACAAAGTTGCTTTTAAAAATATAACTGCCTTTCCCTTCTGTCTATACTTCAACTTCATCAACTATTAAAATAGAGTTGACATCAAAAATCCAACATTTTTATCAATATTTTATTTTATATTTGTCCCTTCCCAACTCCATTCATAGGCCATCCCCACATTGCAAAAGATTTTTCCTGTTGGAAAATCAGGAAGAAAGAAAAAAAAAACACCTTTATTTGTTGCACTTTACTCCTGTACTAAGGTGACCATGTACTGGATTTATCTGTCTGGGTACTGTGCCTGATACATCATTTGAGTAAAACAAACCACTAGGCACTTTGCAGAAGCATTATAATGTAATCAACAAACTACATAGTTCAGTAATAAAATATGAAGTTTAGTAAAGCAAGAAGAAAAATTAGAAGCAAAAGCAATATACTTGTTTCCTTAAATGCAAGTAAAATACATAAGTAGGAGCACACAGTGTGTATGTGAATGTATATATATCCTTTAAAAACTCATCCCAAGTCATTCTTTGAGGCCAGTACTTCCTTGATACCAGAAAAAGGAAACTACAGACCAACTTGCCTTACTTATGTAGATGCAAAAGTCTTCTTAACAAAGTGCTCGTGAACCAAATCCAGTAATGTATAAATAGAATTGTAAACTGTTACCAAATGAATTCTTCCCAGGAATGTGAGGTTCAACATAGGACGATCCATGTGATATACCATGTTGATAGAATAAAGGACAAAAATCACAGAGTCATCTCAGTAGACACAAGCAATTGACACTAACCATATCATTTTATAATAAAAATACTAAGAAAAATTAGAAATGAAAAGGAACTTCCTCAGCCTGAAAAACAGCGTTTATGAAAAACCCACAGCTAACATCATACTTAACAGTAAAAGACTGAAATATTCTCTCTAAGACCAGGAGCAAGACAAAGATGTTCATCTTCTCTCACTACTTCTGTTCATCGTCGTATTGGAGGTTCTAGGCAGGAGAAATAGGCAAGGGAAAAAGGCATCTTAATTAGAAGGGAAGAAGTAAAGCTATCTCTGTCTATAGATATGACATACTTGTGTATAAAAATCCTAAGGAATTCATAAATGCCCATGAGAGCTAATAAATTCAGCAAGATTGCAGAATATAAGAAAATGATTCTTACACACTAGCAATGAACAACTGAAAATCAACTTAAGAAAATTTGATTAGCAATAGCATGAACAAGAATAAAATACTTCAGAATAAATGTAACAAAATGTAAAACTAATACCCAGAAACTACCAAATATTGTGGGAAAAATAAAAGAATATCTAGTAAATGGAGAAGATCACTTTTCATTCCAGTCCCAAGGAAGGGGAATGCCAGAGAATGTTCAAACTACTGCATAATTGGACTCATTTCACATGCTAGCAAACTAATGCTCAAAATTCTCTAAGCTAGGCTTCAAGAGTACGTGAACCAAGAACAGCCAGATGTTCAAGCTGAATTTAGAAAAGGCAGAGGAGCCAGAGATCAAAGTGCCAACATACTTTGGATCATAGAAAAAGCAAGAGAATTCCAGAAGAATATCTACTTCTGCTCCACTGACAGTGTAAAGCCTTTGACTGTGTGGATCACAGCAAACTGGAAAATTCTTAAAGAGGTGGGAATGCCATACCACCTTACCTGCCTCCTGAGAAATCTGTATGCAGATCAAGAAGCAACAGTTAGAAGTGGACATGGAACAATGGACGGGTTCAAAATGGGGAAAACAGTATGTAAAGGCTGTATATTGTCACCCTGCTTATTTAACTTATATACAGAGTTCATCATGTGAAATGCTGGGCTGCATAAAGCACAAGCTGGAACCAAGATTACCGGGAAAAATATCAATAACCTCAGATATGCAGATGACACCACCCTTATGGCAGAAAGCAAAGAGGAACTAAAGAGCCTTTTGATGAAAATGAAAGAGGAGAGTGAAAAAGCTGGCTTCCAATTCAACATTCAAAAGATGAAGATCATGGGATCTGGTCCCATCACTTCATGGCAAATAGATGGGGAAACAATGGGAACACTGACAGACTTTATTTTCTTGGGCTCCAAAATCATGTGGACAGTGACTGTAGCTGTGAAATTAAAAGGTGCTTGCTCCTTGGATGAAATGACAAACCTAGACAGCATATTAAAAAGCAGAAACATCAGTTTGCTGACCAAGGTCCGTATAGTCAAAGGTATGGTTTTTCCAGTAGTCATGTATGGATGTGAGAGTTGAACCATAAAGAAGGCTGAATGCCCAAGAATTGATGCTTTTGAACTATGGTATTAAAGAAGACTCTTGAGAGCCCCTTGGACTGCAAGGAGATCCAACCAGTCCATCCTAAAGGAAATCAATCCTGAGTATTCACTGGAAGGACTGATGCTGAAGCTGAAGCTCCAAAACCACCTGATGTGAAGAGCCAACTCATTGGAAATGACCCTTTTGCTAAGAAAGATTGAAGACAGGAGGAGAAGGGGATGACAGAGGATGAGATAGTTGCCTGGCATCCCCGACTCAATGACTTGAGTTTGAGCAAACTCCAGGGGATGGTGAAGGACTGGGAAGCCTGGCGTGTTGCAGTCCATGGGGTCACAAAGAATTGGATGCGACTGAGTGATTGAACAACAAGTACATGGAAAGATGTCCATCATATTTATGTATCTGAAGAATTAATATTGTTAGGAATTAGTATTCTTTATCCTCCCCAAGTTGATCTACAGATTC
This sequence comes from Bubalus kerabau, assembly GCF_029407905.1. Taxonomy (NCBI): domain Eukaryota; kingdom Metazoa; phylum Chordata; class Mammalia; order Artiodactyla; family Bovidae; genus Bubalus; species Bubalus kerabau. Next base: position 62,299,653 of record NC_073637.1, read on the forward strand.
AACACAATCTATATTAAATTTTCAACTGTCTTTACAGAATTGACAAGCTGATTTTAAAATTCATTTAGAGGAAATTGTCTGTTGGTCCATTGGTCGGGACTCTGTACTTTCATTGCTGAGGGCTGGGTTCAATCCCTGGTTGGGGAACTAAGATTCTACAAACTGTATGTCATGGCCAAATAAATTAATTAAATTATTGATAAATTGATTTAGATATTCAAGTGATTCAGAATAGCCAAAATAATCTCAAAAAAGAACAAAATTGGAATACTCATACTTCCCAATTTCAGAAGCTACAGTATCAATACAGTGTCAAGCTACAGTAATGAAAAGTGTGTGGTACTAGCATAAGGATATATATTTTAGATATTTTAGATCAATGGTACAGAATTGAAAATCCAGCAGTAAATAATTTATAGCCAACTGACGTTTAACACAAGTGCCAGGATAATTCACTGGGGAAAAATAATATTTTCATCCAGTTGTGAGACAGCTGGTTATCCACATGCAAAAGAACGAATGTGACCCTTTTTTTACACTGTACACAACAGTTAACTCAAAATATACCAGAGACCAAATATAAGTGCTAAAACTGTGACATGCTTAGAAATAAACAGAATTAAATCTATGTGATCTTGAATTACAAAATGGATCCTTGGATAGGACTCCAGAACACTAGCAACAACAACAAAAATAGACTAATTGGATTGTCTCAAAATCAGAAAATACCTATACTTCAAACACTTATTTCAACATCAAAAAACATCTTTACATCAGGAAAGTGGAAAATTAAACTACAGAATGGGAGAAAATATTTGTGAATCACATATCTGATAAGGGATTAATATGCACAATATGTAAAAACTCTCACAACTCAACAAAAACAAAAAGACAATTCAGCTAATTGAGAAATGGGCAAAGGATTTGAATAGATGTTTTTCCAAAGAATATATTCACATCCCCAATAAACACATGAAAAGAACCTCAACATCATTACTCATTAGGGAAATGTAAGTGAAACCACAGTGAGATACCACTTCACACCCACCAGAATTAACTGTAATAAAAAGACAATAAAAAAGTATTGTTGAGGATATGGGGAAATTGGGACCATTACACATGGCTGTTGGGAATGTAAAATTGAACAGCTATTTGGAAAAAAGTTCAGCATTTGCTCAGAAAGATAAGCATAGAGTTTTCCAAAAGACCCAGCAATTCCACTCGATGAATATACTCAGGAGAATTGAAAACATTTCTGCACACAAGCTTGTATATATATCCATAGCAAAATTCACAAAAAGTAGATGTCTACCAGCTGATGAATGGATTAGCCCAATGTGATTTATCCATATAATGGAATACTATTGGGCCACAAAAAAGAATGAACTACTGATTTGTGGCACAACATGGATTACCCATGAAAACGTTATGCATGATGAAAGGAACCAGACACATAAGATGACATATTATACGGTTCCATTTATATGAAATGTTTGGAATAGGAAAACCCCATAGAGACAAAAACTAGATTAGTTGATGTAGCGGCTAGAAGAAAACAAAAAGAGAAATAACTGTTAATAGGTACACATTTTCTTTGAGGTTGATGGAAACATTCAGGTATGAGATAGTGATGGTTGCACAACTTTTTGAATATAATTTTAAAAACCATGGATGGTACACTTTAAACGATAAATTACATGTTGTGTGAACTATATGTCAGTAAATCTCATTGGAAATACAGGTTCTTGTTTTTCCTGGATTTCTGAGTCCATTCAAACCTTCATATTTACTCTTGTGAAACACCGAAGTCACAGGTAGAAGTCACAGGTAGGAACCTTTGAACCCATATAATCTTTAACTGAGTCCCTTTCTAGTTTGTTTTGTGAGTTCTTACATCAATGCTTCAAGCTGTTTTACAATAAAGATTATTTCCATCTGCATGAACATGGTCACTGAGGTACTCAGCAGTGGGATTCATAACTGTCTTGCATGTTCTTTCAGGGATATGAGTCATCCTCTGAATACAGGTAACTTGTTGTTCTTTGACTAATAGTTCATCATGCCCTTATTTGAAGATATTTCCAGCGTAAAATCTTACTAACATAATATAGGAAGCCTAAACAGTGAATTCCCAAATGTCTTTTAATGTGCTTTGAAAATTAGAATGTTTATTTCCATAAAAAATAATGTTGTAAATGATCATTATTATTATTTTAAGTAGCAGGTAGGTTCAGGCCAGTTCATAAAAGTCTATTAAATCCATAATGAATGCCTACAATTAAAAAGCTATAGAAATAATAGTTTTAGAATACCAGTAATTAAATAAAGCAGGAAAATAAGCTCTGTCTCCAAGCGATTTCTTAACCTTTTTTTGCACAAAACATCTCATTATAGATATTCGTTACACACTATGGAGCCTGTTTTCAAAAGAATGTTCTGAATTTTTTATACACTTCTAAGGCATTCACAAACATCTTTGTTTAGCCATGACCTGGGAAAAGTGTGTTTATTAGTCTGCTTGGACTGCCTTATCAAAATACCAGAGACTGGGTAGCTTAAACAACACAAATTTATTTTCTTACAGTTCTGGACACTAGAAATCCAAGGTCAAGGTGCTGTCAGGGTTGGTTTCTGATGAGGTTCCTGTTCCTGGCTTGCAGTGTCCATCTCACTGTGTCCTCACATGGTCTGTTCTCTTTGCACAAATAAAGAGATATCTGATATCTCTTCTTAAAGAAACAGTCTTATCAGATTAGGTCCCCACCCTTGTGACTTCCTTTAACCTTAATTATCCCCCTCAAGGCCATATCTCCAAATATAGTCACATTGGGCATTTGGGCTTCAACATACTAATTTTGAGGGGCACATTTCAGTCTGTAACAGTGTACTTTCTCTATACCTTATTTGACCAGGTAGAAATGACTATTAAAATCACTTTAAAAAAAAAAAAAATGAGATTGGGAGACTTCCCTGGTGGTCCAATGGTTGTGAATCCACCTGCCAGTGCAGGGGACATGGATTTAACCCCTGGTCTGGGAAGCTCTCACATGCCATGAGGCAGCTAAGCCCATGTACCACCACTGCTGAGCCTGCGCCCTAGAGCCCACACATCCTGGAGCCCACGCTCTGCAGTAAGAGAAGCCACCGCAGTGAGAAGCCCACACACCAGAACAAAGAGTAGCCCCCCACTCACCACTAGAGAAAGCCCACATGCAGCAATGAAGGCCCAGGGCAGCCATAAATAAATAATATTTTAAAAAAATTAGATTAGGCAGAATCAGAGCTTAAGACCTAAATACTCTAAAGTAATTTAGACCAAAAAAAGTGCCTCCACAACATGAAAATCTGGAAAGAAAGTCTGGGGAGATTATTAAGATCTCAAAAATTTCTGGTTATTGAAATCACAAACTCCCAAAAAGGAATGAATGGTAGAAAAAACTGAGGAAATTAAGTGATTCCTCAATGACTTGACTAATTAAGAACATGTTCCCAAGATAAAAAGGATATTTAATAACCAAAAGTAAAAGCATTATTATTAGTAATATAGAGAAAACACAGATTGAGTTCAGCAAAAATACCAAGGACAACAAAGCAGCCTTTTAAACATTTCTTTGTAGAATAAAGAATAACAGAATATAAGTCTGTTACTTTGACAGATGGTGTAATACTGGTGATGTTTATGTCCTCTCTGTCAAATATACTACTCTTCACACTGAAAGGGTAAGAGTAATTGTATCTGAGAGTCTTCTTGAAGGACACAGGTACAAAGATTATAGGAGTTCATCCAGAGACTCTAAATGACTTAACGAGTTCTGACTTAGGTGGTAAAATACTTACAGGGAATGAGAGAAGGAAAGAAAGATCTGATGATTGGAAAACAGAACTGCAGTTCTGATTTTCCAAAATGGGGTAAGAAGGATGAGAGTTCCGTAAACCAGCAGTTACTGATAATGGCTTTAGGGAAGATCATAGAAAATATAAGAATACCTGGGAAAAGAAATCTACAAGCCATATGAATCTGGTTAGAACAGTGTTACCAGTACCTTATTTTCTTTACAGATTGGTAGTAGAAATGTCAGAGGCAAGTTTATTCACGTCTACAAGGGCATAACAAATTCTCTTATACCCTTTGCACAATTTAGGAAAATTTCATCTGGGTACGAGAACAACATCTAATACAATAATCATCCTATCTAGAAACAACTACTTCTTTTAAATTCTTCATGGTTGGCTTTTTGCATCTTTTATGAATAACACACACAAAAAAGGAATTTGAAAAGGAGTGAAGATAGTTTAAGAGACTTATGGACAGCATCAAGCAGACTGATATATACATTATTAAATTGTGAAAAGAGAAAGAGAGAATCTTAAAAGCAGCAAGACAAAACTTGTTACATGCAAGCAAATCCTCATAAGACTATTAGCAGAAACTTTGCAGGCCAAAAGGGAGTAGCATGCTATATTCAGAGTGCTGAAAGAAAAAAAAAAAGCAACTGCCAACCACGAATAGTTTACCTTGCAAAGTTGTTCTTCAGAATTAAAGGAGGGATAAAGAGTTTTCCAGAGAAACAAAAGCTGAAGGACTTCACCACTCTACCACCTCACAAGAAATGTTAAAAGGAACTTCTCCAAGTTGAACTGAAAGGATGCTAATTAGAAACAAGAAAAGATAATAGTATAAATCTCACTGGTAAAGGTAAATATATAGTTAAATTCAGAATACTCAAATGTTGTATTGGTGATTAGTAAATCACTTATAACTCTAGTACGAAGGTTTAAAAGCAAAAGTATTAAAAGTAACTGTGACTAAAATAATTTATCATGAATACTCAGGGTGAATAGATATAAATTGTGACATCAAAAATATAAAATGGGGGGAGTAAAAATGTAGAGCTTTGGTGTGCATTGAAAGTTAACGGCTTAAAATAGACTGTTATAAGATAGTTAAGCCTCATAAGAACCACAAAGCAAAAACCTATGGTAGCTACACAAAAGAGAGAAAGCTTATCAGACCACCACGGAAGATCATCAGATCACAAAGAAGAAAGTAAGAGAAGAAAAAAGGAACAAAGGAATTATTGAAAAAACTAGAAAACAGTTAACAAAATGGTATTAGTAAGTCCACTTTGGATTTCTTGCTCTTTTTGTTGGTTAGAACTGCCTATTGTCTCATGTCTGAACTTTTGTTATTTTTTTTCCAACTTTTTCAGACATGGGACAGCAGGCAATATAAAACTGATCTCTGAGAAATAAAGATCTCTGGGAAACAAAAAGAGTTCTTGTATTGCATTAGCTTTCTACCTGGAGAAAGCTGGTCCATTATCCGTTGCTTCATCAGGACCAGCAGCAGGAGTTGCTGTGTTTGAGGTTTTAAAAATCTTTCTTTGTTGCTATTAAAAATTGTATCTTCTCTATCTTCTGACTGGCTGTTGCTTGTTTCTATAAAGATGTTTTATTTTTGTATGCTTATTTTATATCTTCCTACTTTGCTAATTTATCATATTTTTTATAATTTTGCTCTTGACTGTCTTGGGTTTTTCAAGTACATATACAATCATATCAGATACAGATAGATGTCATTTTACTTCTTCTTTTCCAGTCCTTATGCCTATAATTGTCTTTTTGTGTGTAATTGCACTGGGTTAATATCATGGCTAATATTGTGGGTACTCCTATCTTCCATTCCCATTTTTAGTAGAAAAGCCTCCAGAGCTTCCTACCTGAGTAGGAAGCTTGCTAATTTTATTTTGGTTTTATATTGTTTGCTTCTGTTTCATATATTTTAAATTATTTTCTCAATAGATAATTAACTCTGGTGGTAAAGACTATGCCTTTTACTTACATATCATCAACCTACTGTTCATTCGTTTATTTGATCAGATTTGGACCAAGTATCTCCTATTGTGTGTTGGGTTCTGTGCTAGTCACTGGGTTACAAAACAGAACAAACCCAGCTATGTCCCAGCACCCACCCACCTTCCCCCACCTAGATTAAGGTCACACATTAGACACTGCACAGATAATACAAGTGTGATAAGTTTTCAGAAAGTGACAGTACTATGCTGCTGCTGCTAAGTCGCTTCAGTCGTGTCCGACTGTGCAACCCCATAGACGCCAGCTCCCCTGTCCCTGGGATTCTCCAGGCAAGAACACTGGAGTGGGTTGCCATTTCCTTCTCCAGTGCATGAAAGTGAAAAGTGAAAGTAAAGTCGCTCAGTCGTGTCTGACTCTTCGAGACCCCATGGACTGCAGCCTACCAGGCTCCTCCGTCCATGGGATTTTCCAGGCAACAGTACTGGAGTGGGGTGCCATTGCCTCTCCAGACAGTACTATGGGAGCCTGTTAACAGAATGACCTACCTAGTATGAGGGAATCAGGAGATACCTTCCTAAAAAAATAATATGTTAAAGTCCAAAGGCAAAAGACACAACTGACTCTTTTCTAAGTGAAATCTAATATTTCTGGAAAGAAGAGATAGAGTGGAAAAGTGAATCATAAGAGAGGAAACTTTTGGAGTAGTTGGGAAGGCTCATACTTTGGAGAGTTTGGTAAGCCCTATTTACAATTTTGAAATTTTTCTTTAAGTAGAATAGAAATGATGTTTGCTTTGGATGTATATATAAATATGTATGTACATATTTTCATGTTTCATACTTCTTCTCACTGCACAGTGAAAACAAGATTGTAGGATGCTGATCATATAAGTGACTTGTAACTGCTACTCATTAACTTTTAAACCAGTGATCTTCCATACAAATTGGAGTAGCTGTGGCAGGTGGGTTTTAATTCTGAAAGTTAAGAAATTAAGTACTGTTTCTTTTGCAAGTAGGTATATTCACGCCCGCATTCTTTTTGTTTTTTAAGTAAGGAGCACAAACTTTTTAATGACTTTGAATTTGAATTTTTAATCCATCTAATTACTTGCTATAAGCTGGTTTTCTTGCCTTAAAGTGAACTGCTTTTTTTAAGGATAAGTTGAGGGAAGCCTTGTGAGGCCCTTAAGGTGTCTGACATGTATCTATCACATCTTAGCAGTATTTATTAGCTATTTTTTTTTAAGAACTTTAGTTCCTAATAGAATAAGAATAAACAGGAAGAAAGATACAAAGCAACAAGGATGGAAAGACCATAAATTAAGACATTCTCTAAATGATAATATTCTGTTTATGCAGGTGAGTAAATCTTAGGAGAAATTGTGTAATTAAGGTTCATGAATAAAATAAATAGTAAAGCTAAGGTTTGATTCCACAGAGTCTGATTCCAGAGCTCAAATTCATCACCCTGTGGTCTCTTTTCATAAAACAGTACATATCTCTTTTAGAAGATTCTCTCTCGTATTTCAGAAATTACAGAACCATATTTTACCTTGGTAAGAAGAATTATAAGTGGGACCAATTGTCTTTGGAATTTGGTCAATCAGATCAGATCAGTCGCTCAGTTGTGTCCGACTCTTTGCGACCCCATGAATCGCAGCATGCCAGGCCTCCCTGTCCATCACCAACTCCCGGAGTTCACTCAGACTCACGTCCATTGAGTCAGTGATGCCATCCAGCCATCTCATCCTCTGTCGTCCCCTTCTCCTCTTGCCCCCAATCCCTCCCAGCATCAGAATCTTTTCCAATGAATCAGCTCTTCGCATGAGGTGGCCAAAGTAATGAAGTTTCAGCTTTAGCATCATTCCTTCCAAAGAAATCCCAGGGCTGATCTCCTTCACAATGGACTGGTTGGATCTCCTTGCAGTCCAAGGGACTCTCAAGAGTCTTCTCCAACACCACAGTTCAAAAGCATCAGTTCTTCGGCACTCAGCCTTCTTCACAGTCCAACTCTCACAATCCATACATGACCACTGGAAAAACCATAGCCTTGACTAGATGAAGCTTTGTTGGCAAAGTACTGTCTCTGCTTTTGAATATGCTATCTAGGTTGGTCATAACTTTCCTTCCAAGGAGTGAGCGCCTTTTAATTTCATGGCTGCAGTCACCATCTGTAATGATTTTGGAGCCCAGAAAAATAAAGTCTGACACTGTTTCCACTGTTTCCCCATCTATTTCCCAGGAAGTGATGGGACCGTATGCCATGATCTTCGTTTTCTGAATGTTGAGCTTTAAGCCAACTTTTTCACTCTCCACTTTCATTTTCATCAAGAGGGTTTTGAGTTCCTCTTCCCTTTCTGCCATAAGGGTGGTGTCATCTGCATATCTGAGGTTATTGATATTTCTCCCGGCAGTCTTGATTCCAGCTTGTGTTTCTTCCAGTCCAGCGTTTCTCATGATGTACTCTGCATATAAGTTAAATAAACAGGGTGACAATATACAGCCTTGATGAACTCCTTTTCCTATTTGGAACCAGTCTGTTGTTCCATGTCCAGTTCTAACTGTTGCTTCCTGACCTGCATACAAATTTCTCAAGAGGCAGATTGGGTGGTCTGGTATTCCCATCTCTTTCAGAATTTTCCACAGTTTATTGTGATCCACACAGTCAAAGGCTTGGCATAGTCAATAAAGCAGAAATAGATGCCTTTCTGGAACTCTCTTGCTTTTTCCATGATCCATCGGATGTTGGCAATTTGATCTCTGGTTCCTCTGCCTTTTCTAAAACCAGCTTGAATATCAGGAAGTTCACGGTTCACATAGGAATGAAAAAAAATTAAGTCTTAAAAATTATTTCCTTAAGTGATAATAAAACTTTTTCTAGAAGTTCTAGCTAAGTAGCTGGTCCACTAACTAATTAGTCAGTTGCTAGGTGGCCCAGTAATAAAGAATCCACCTGCCAATGCAGGAGGTGCAAGAGACACCAGTTCAATCAGTGGGTCAGGAATAGCCCCTGGAGGAGGAAATGGCAACCCACTCCAGTATTCTTCTCTGGAAAATTCCATGGACAGAGGAGCCTGGCGGGCTACAGTCCATGGGATGGCACAGAGTTGGACATGACAGAGCATGTGCACACATACGCATACAATGTATGGCTATAGAAGTAATGGTTTACCAGACTGTGTATTATTGCAGTATATAGCAACTTTAAAGGGTGACTTATGTGAGAATATCTTGCATGGTTGCACTGTAGTTGCAATGAGGAGGTAGTGTGTGTTCAACCTCATACGTATGGGGTTTTCTTCTCGGGTGTTGGGGGCTGGGCATTAGGGGAAATATAATGAACTTTGTACTAACAAAGCAATTTGGGTCAGTGCTCTCAGCTTATAACGTGTGTTTTGTAAGTGGCATTTTTGTAAAAATGGCAAGTATACCTCAATTAAGCAGCCCACTTATTTCATGTGATACTTAGAGTAGGAAATATCTAGTATAATGTAATCCTCAAAAAAGGGACAGTTATTTGATGTTACCAGAAATTATCATCTTTTTTTAGCTTTTAAATAGGATTGTTTTTAAATTAGAGTAAATTTATAGGAAGTTGGTAGTATCATATTTTATGACTTAAAAGTATTGTTATGTTGGTTTTGAAAATCAATAATACTTCTGAAATTATAATATTTCATACAATATTTATAAGATTTGTTTATTTAGAATGGTGGGAAATGAACTATATGTATTCTCTTCTATTTTTTTGATAATATGAATAAGTTTTTTTAAAAGGAATCTGTGCCTGTTGTAGTAAATTCGGTCAATGCTGAAGTACACAAAGCAGGTCTTCCTCTTTAATTTCAGTTTGTGTACCCTTAGACACACACACATACATATATGTATGTGTGTATATATATATACACACACACATGCATTCATATATCTTATGCTTATATAAACATATGCATTAACTATATAAAAATTAAAATTAGATCATATTCTAATGTTATTCTGAAGCATATTTAACTTAGTGGGTGTATCGTTTCATGTGAGTACATAGAATTAGGCTTCCCTTGTAGCTCAGTTGGTTAAGAATCTGCCTGCAATGCAGGAGACCCAGGTTTGATTTCTGGTTTTGAAGATCCCCTGGAGAAGGAAATGGCAACCCGCTTCAATATTCTTGCCTGGAGAATCCCATGGACAGAGGAGCCTGGCAGGCTACTGTCCATGGAGTCGCAAGAGTTGGACATGACTTAGCGACTAAACCACCACCACATATAGAGTTAATTTGGTTTATTGAATATTTTATTGTAAGGCTGTTTTTAATTTGTTCATTTACATGCTAATGGGGGTATAGATTAAATTCTGTTTTTTTCTACTAAAAGAATTCTCCTAAACCCTGTAAGATAGGTATTATCTAGTCTGTTTTAAAGATGAAATTAAGACACAAAGAGGTTACATAACTTGCCCTAAATTGCACAGCAAGTAAATATTGGAACTGGTGTTAGAATCCTGGCAATCTAGTCCAGAACCCACAGTCTTGAATACTACATTGTTACTGTTTTCTTTCTGCTTGTCTTTATTCTGTTTACTGAATTAGAATAAAAATTTAATGTATAAAATATATCTAATATTAAAACTCTTCTGAAGATAATGTAATATGTTACTTTAAGGGTATTTGAATCTTAGGGTCATAGATTACACAGCTTTAATTTGGAGTTGTAGCTACTTTAGAAGTAGAAGGTTTAAACCCTACCTCTCAAATGTTAATGTGCGTTCAAATCAATGGAGCAGGGGAATGATCTTGTTAAAATGTAAATTCTCATTCAGTAATCTGGGGTAGGGCCTGAGACTCTGCCTTTCTAATAAGTTCCCTGTAATGCCAGTACTGCTGATCTTCTTGTAAATAGCAAAGATTTGGGCAATTTATACTGACTTTTAGCAAATGTAGTTAGTTGTTTATTGAATCTATTTCTTATTTACTGTTTTGTTTATGCTACCAATTTTCGTAAGTTGTACACATTAAAGAAATAATGTAGGAGCTTTCTAGTAGTTTCATTTCTGTGTCTGTATCATTTAATATTGCTGGGAAAAATGTGGCTTCTGTGGTACTAATGTTCAATACTTATATAAATAACTGATCCGATTTATTTGTGTACTAAATACAACTTACACACCTATGCCACCATTTCTACTGGATCATTTTTAATGGAGGGAAATATAATATCTCTTTTCATTTTGGAGGCTGTAGTTGAACTAAGAAGGTTGTTTTATCACTATTATTCTTCAGTAATAATTAAAATATATTCTACATAGCTATAAAAATGAATTTCTGTTCAGTGCTATGTGTCTGGCACTGTTATTGTTCATTTGCTAAATCACGTCTCACTCTTTGCAACCCCGTGGAGTGTAGCATAACAGGCTCCTCTGTCCTCACTATCTCCTGGAGTTTGCTCAAGCTCACATCCGTTGAGTTGGTGATGCCATTTAACCATCTAATTATCTGCTCCCCCTTCTCTTTTTGCCTTCAGTCTTTCCCAGCATCAGGGTCTTTTCCATTGAGTCAGCTCTTGGCATCAAATGGCCAAAGTATTGGGCCTTTAGCATCAGTCCTTCCAGTGAATATTCAGGGTTGATTTCCTTTAGAATTGACTGGTTTGATCTCCTTGCAGTCCACGGGACTCTCAAGAGTCTTCTCCAGCACCACAGTTCAAAGGCATCAGTTCTTCGGCACTCAGCCTTCTTTATGGTCCAGTTCTCATATCCATACATGACTACTGAAAAACCATAGCTTTGACTATTTGGACCTTTGTTAGCAAAATGATGTCTGTGCTTTTTAATATGCTGTCTAGGTTTGTCATGCCTTTCCTTCCAAGGAGAAAACATCTTTTAATTTCATGATTATAGTCACCATCTGCAGTGAGGGAGCCCAAGAAAAATCTGTCACTGCTTCCACTTTTTCCCCTTCTATTTGCCATGAAATGATAGAATTGGATGCCATGATCTTAGTTTTTTGAGTGTTGAGTGTTAAGCCAGCTTTTTCAGTCTCACCTTCATTAAGAGACTTTATTTTGTCTGCACTTTCTGTCATTAGAGTAGTGTCATCTGCATATCTGAGATTGTTGATATTTCTCCCAACAGTCTTGATTCCAGCTTGTGATTTGTCTAGCCCAGCAAATCATATGATATACTCTGCATATAAATTAAATAACAGGGTGACAATATACAGCCTCGATGTACTCCTTTCCCAATTTGGAACCAGTCCGTTGTTCCATGTCTGGTTCTAACTTGCTTCTTGACCTGCATACAGATTTCTCAGGAGGCAGGTAAGGTGGTCTGTTACTCCCAACTCTTTAAGAATTCTCCACAGTTTGTTGTGATCCACACAGTCAAAGGATTTAGTGTAGTCAATGAAGAAGAAGTGATGTTTTTCTGGAAACTCCGTTGCTTTCTCCATGATCCAACAAATGTTGGCAATTTGATCTCTGGTTCTTCTGCCTCTTTGAAACCTAGCTTGTACATCTGAAAGTTCTCAGTTCATGTACTGCTGAGGCCTAGCTTGAAGATTTTTAGTTTAACCTTACTAGCATGTGAAATGAGTGCAGTGGTAGTGTGAACATTCTTTGGCATTGCCCTTCTTTGGGCTTGGAATGAAAACTGACCTTTTCCAGTCCTGTGTATCAGGTGCTTAATTAGCATGATTTCATCTCATTGTCTTGGCCCTCCCATGGCCTCCCTTCATTCATTAGCTCTTTGAGCACCTGCTCTGTTCTGGCAACTGTGCATACAGTGGTGAGGCAGGCAAACACAGGTTCTGTCATCCTTAGTGCCTTCAGTTCAGTCCCTCAGTCATGTCCGACTCTGCGACCCCATGAACCGCAGCACGCCGGGCCTCCCTGTCCATCACCAACTTCCAGAATCCACCCAAACCCATGTCCATTGAGTCAGTGATGCCATCCAACCATCTCATCCTGTCTCGTCCCCTTCTCCTCCTGCCCCCAGTCTTTCCCAGTATCAGGGTCTTTTCAAATGAGTCAGCTCTTCTCATCAGGTAGTCAAAGTATTGGAGTTTCACCTTCAAAATCAGTCCTACCAGTGAACACCCAGGACTGATCTCCTTTAGGATGGACTGGTTAGATTTCCTTGCAGTCCAAGGGACTCTCAAGAGTCTTCTCCAACGCCACAGTTCAAAAGTATCAATTCTTCGGTGCTCAGCTTTCTTTATAGTCCAACTCTCACATCCATACATGACCACTGGAAAAACCATAGCCTTGACTAGACAGACCTTCGTTGACAAAGTAATGTCTCTGCTCTTGAATATGCCATCTAGGTTGGTCATAACTTTCCTTCCAAGGAGTAAGCGTCTTTTAATTTCATAGCTGCAATCACCATCTGCCGTGATTTTGGAGCCCAAAAAAATAAAGTCTCTCACTGTTTCCCCGTCTATTTGCCATGAAGTGATGGGACCGGATGCCATGATCTTGGTTTTCTGAATGCTGAGTTCTAAGCCAACTTTTTCACTTTCCTCTTTCACATTCATCAAGAGGCTCTTTAGTTCTTCTTCACTTTCTGCCATAAGGGTGGTGTCATCTGCATATCTGAGGTTATTGATATTTCTCCCAGAAATCTTGATTCCAGCTTGTGCTTCTTCCAGCCCAGCATTTCTCATGATGTACTCTGCATATAAGTTAAATAAGCAGGGTGACAATATACAGCCTTGACATACTCCTATTACTATTTGGAGCCAGTCTGTTGTTCCATGTCCAGTTCGAACTGTTGCTTCCTGACCTGCATACAGGTTTCTCAAGAGGCAGGTCAGGTGGTCTGGTATTCCCATCTCTTTCAGAATTTTCCACAGTTTGTTGTCATTCACACAGTCAAAGGCTTTGGCATAGTCAGTAAAGCAGAAGTAGATGTTTTTCTGAAACTGTCTTGCTTTTTCAATGATCCAGTGGTTGTTGGCAATTTGATCTCTGGTTCCTCTGCCTTTTCTAAAACTAGCTTGAATATCTGGAAGTTCACAGTTCATGTATAGTTGAAGCCTGGTTTGGAGAATTTTGAGCATAACTTGTGCAGTAGTTTAAGCATTCTTTGGCATTGCCTTTCTTTGGGATTGGAATGAAAACTGACCTTTTCCAGTCCTGTGGCCGTTGCTGAGTTTTCTAAATTTGCTGGCATATTGAGTTTAGCACTTTCACAGCATCATCTTCCAGGATTTGAAATAACTCAACTGGAATTCTATCACCTCCACTAGCTTTGTTTATAGTGATGCTTTCTAAGGCCCACTTGACTTCACATTCCAGGATGTCTGGCCCTAGGTGAGTGATCACAACATCGTGATTATCTGGGTCGTGAAGATCCCTCTTAGTGCCTTGGGGGATGCTAAACAGTAATCAAGCAACCACAGAAATGTGGTGGTTTAAAAGATAAACTATTAATTATAATATTTGCTATTATCTTCACTCTTTGAACCCGCAAAGAGAATTCTGCTTTTGCCATTGAAGTTTCTCCCACCTAGCTTCCTCTGAACGTGCTCTGCATTAGGGAGAATGCTTTATCAGCTGGAAATTGACCTAATGCATAGACAAAGACAAAACTTTGGAACTAAACATGAGCAACTTGTACAAGAAAAGTAGAGGTTGATGGAAATCTTTCATAATACAGCTAAATTAAATTTTTAAGAATAATACCTGAGGGACACTGTTTACTCATTTAAAGTAGTAAATAGTTTCTACTTTAAAAGGAGTCTTTTTTAAACACTATTTTTCTAGCTGACACTTGGTAACTAATTTCAGTTATTTGAATGCTTCCATGTGCCCACTTTGTGGTAGGAGGTATAGAAAATCAGGGGCTACCAAAATAGGATAATATTATGTCTCTACTCTAAAGACGATTGATTGATTGAAAGTTGCTCAGTCTTGTCCAACTCTTTGTGACCCCATGGATTATACAGTCCATGGAATTCTCCAGGCCAGAATATTGGAGTGGGTACCCTTTCCCTTGTCCAGGGGATCTTCCCAACCCAGGGATAGAACCCAGGTCTCCTGCATTGCAGGCGGATTCTTTACCATTTGAGCCACAGGGGAAGCCCCTAAAGACAGTTAGAGTTGTTGATAAGAAAATGTTGACAGATTTAGAAGACAGTGCAATGCAAGACCTTTTTTTTTAAGTACCAACATGTATGACTGTAGCAATGAGCACATTGTGAACTGATTAAGCATGCTTTTAGAGAAATGCTGTTCTAAAAACTTTATGATTGTCCCTTTTCTAGTAATAGTACTAAGTTCTCTTTCGACTGTTCACTTGATAGAAAATTCTTTCTGGTATTAATCACATCTATATATTTGGCCTTTATATTACACTACCTTGTGATTTCCAAAACATTTTGTTGTTCTTACTAAGATTATGATTTGGGGCTTTATAGTATTGTTTTGAAGATTATTATGAGACTTTAATTTAGTTTCTGAATATTATAAGTAGCTCTAAGTAGCTGTTTTTCTGTTAGAGGGAGAATCTGAAAAATTTTTTTTAATTTTATCTTGGAAATTAGTTTATTCATTATGTTTAATTTTAGGAAATGGTGCTCTTGCAGAACATTCTGAAAATGTGCATATTTCAGGAGTGTCAACTGGTAAGTCATTTTTTGTAATGTTTAAATTTCATGCATGACTTATATGGTAAATATTGAAGGCCACCTGGTATCTTATGAAGTGATATTTGGCTATAAAAATTATTACTGCTTTTTGCAGCATGTAATAAGGAAAGAACTGGAACATGGAGAAATTCTCACAGATAAAATTGATACTTGCATGCCTGTGGATTGATTATACTTTTCCAGACGGACTGCATAATTATTTTTCTGTACAAACATTGAACCAAGAGAAAAGTTAGCTCAAGTTGAATTTGTGTTTTCTTTCCATACAAAGTTATATGAAATGAAATTTATTAAAATGTAATTTTGAATGCTGTTCATAGCATTGGAGCCTTAGAAATTAGCATTTTTGCCTGATGTTTTAGATGAAATGCTACTATACATGAAACTGTAGTACTTGAATGCACAATTTATATGTTACTAAAAAGCACCCCAACAACATTTTTGCATCTATGAGATTCAGAAACTTGCTAAGGTAAATGCATTTTCCCACTCATTTAAATGCTTTTATTAATTAATAATTACTTAAGGGTCCATAACTATTAAAATGTTCATTCTTAATATACAAATAAATAATAAGGGCAAAGAACTATATTCAATATCTTTTAATAAACTAATAGAAAATAATCTATCACCTAAAATTAACACAGCATTGTAAATCAACTGTAATTCAATTAATTTTTTTTTTTCATTCTTAGGTGAGTTCTACAACTTTGATACCATTTTTACCTTATCAAGTACAGTTACTTGGAGAGCAAAATCTTTGATTTTCACATAAACTGAAATAGAGTTTACTATTATTCCCTATATTCTTAATGAGTTTTCTGTAGTTAAAAAAATTGCACTTGGTGTGTTTGTCAGTTTACTTCTTGATTTCTTCATGTTTTCTTACAATTTTGTGGTTTTCTCATTAAGCAAAACTGAAGGTTTCCTCTTTTGTTTTAGATCTGATTTTATATTTAAAAAGTTAATAGACTTAAGAAGTCGTCAAGGAGTTAGCCTGTGACAGGCCAAACAGATCGACAGGTCTGGTTTCCTGAAAGTGAAAAACAGGTGCCTTTGCAGCCTATGTTAATTATTTTACAGTGTGTTTCCCCATTTTCATATGCTTTCAAATATTATACAGTTATGTATATCAAGTTAAAAAAGGTTTATTTAGGGTTGACCTTAATTTTCTCCCTTTTTCTACTTTGGATATCTACTGAGAATTGTGATGACTTTTCCAAGTTGTCACTATGAAGTAAGAAATTGTTTACAAATGTTTAATTTACACAGCCAAATGATTATTACCTAATTCAGTGATTTTCAAATTTTTTGGTCTCAGGACCCCTTGTAAACTTTTAACAATATCAGGGATTGTATGTATTAGTCTACTCAGGCAGCTACCATAACAAAATACCATAGGCTGAGTGGCTTAAATAATAGATACTTAGTTTCTCACAGTCTAGAGGCTAGAAGTCCAAGGTCAGGGGCTGGTGGTGTAGTTTTCTGATAAGACCTTTCTTCCTGACTTGCCGGTGGTGCCTTCTCACTGTGTCCTCACATGACATTTCCTGTGTGTGCTCTCGGAGCAAGTGAGGTGGTACTCTGGTGTCTCTTCCTCTTCTTTATAAGGACCCTAGTCCTATGGGATTAGGGTCCCATCCTTATGAGTTACAGCCTGGCTTCCAAATTACAGTCACATTTGAGGGTTAGGACTTCAGCAAATGAGTTTGGAAAGGATGCAATTCATCCCGTAACAAGGACTTCAAAGAGCTTATGTTTATATAGGCTATAGCTACTGATATTTACTGTATTGGAAATTAAAACTGAGAAATTGTTTAAAAACTTCTTCATTTACTTGCATATGAAAGTAGTAAATCCATGGCATCTTTACATCAATAACATTTTACTAAAAATGCATTTTCCAAAACAAGAACATCAGAAGAATGGTATTGCTTTACAGTTTTGCAAACTTTTTAAAGATTGGCTTATAAAGGAGTACCTGGATTCTGACATCTGTGCACTCAGCCTTTTGTAACGTTTTGCTGTGTTTGACAATATGAAGACAATCCAGCAGTACACCAATGTGTAATTTGAAAAGAGAGGAGTATTTCCAGAACTTTTTTCGGATAATTGTGAAGATTCTTCTTTGATATAATGCCAGAACTCAACAAGTGGTGGTTTCTTAAAGGTTAGTTGCAAATGGGATCTGAAACTGCATCAGTGAACTTTTGTTCCCTGTTTTACAAAAATCCAATGACCATTCTTTCCCTTTAAAGGGGTTTTTTTCCACCATGCATGATTTTGTAATATGAATTAGATATTTGAAAATATTGGTTGGCTGAGTTATGTGGATTTATAACATAGGTTTATTTTCTCTAAAAATCTAAAATTAAGGTGTTAGCAGAGTTGGTTTCTTCTGAGGCCCCTTTCTTTGGTTTGTAGATGGCTGTCTTCTATCTGTATCTTCTCATGGTCCTCACTCTGTGTATCTGTGTCCTGATCTCTCCTTATTGGAACACCCATCACATTAGATAGGGCCCACCCATGAGACTTCATTTTAATTTAGTTGCCTCTTTAAAGATCTTGTCTCGAAATTCAGCCACATTCTGAGGTACTGGCAGTTCAGACTTTAACATAGGAGTCTTAGGGGTAACACAGTTCAGTCTGTAACAAAATGAGTGTTTGAATTAAATGTATTTATATATCAATAAATTAATTTCAGAGTCCAGTGAAACCTTATTAATGGCTTATTGTTTTTCCTGAAAGTTTGTCTTATAAAGTCTTTCTTTTGTGGAAAGAGAAGATTAAGATGAAGTGTATCCCAATCATATCATTAAAAATATAAATGGATGCTCTCTCAAAACGTGATTTTGGATGTACAGATTTATTGCAGTTTTTCTTTAGTCAGTATGGAGCTATAGAAGGTGTAATGCTTGGTATAGTATAAGCCTTCTGAATTCCTTGTATACCTAGTTGAAATGAGAGCCCTTTCATTGCTCTTATAAATGGGAAATTAGCTTTTGGAAGAATCTCTAAATGTAGGATTTGCTCTTTCCTGGGACCAGCAAGCAGCAAAAGTGATGAGGTGGCTCAGTGTTCTATGGAGCTGCGTGCCTCTGCTCTTCACCTGCTCTTTTCACCTCTGCTGCTTTATTCGACAGTGCTTAGCACCTTAGCTCGTTCATTCTTTACTTTCCGGAAATTTTAATGACATTTTTTAAGAATTTTAACTTATGTGCTATAGTATTTTAAGGTAATTTATTACCCAGATCAGGACACTTTGAAAGCAAAAGGGTACACTGTTTTCAATATGCTGATACCACAAGCAAACCAGAACTATCCTAGACAATTTGGAATATACAGTCACCCTAACTGTAATGAATTAAATTCATTCAGCTTGTATTAAACACCTGATATGTACCTTGTGCCAAGAAGGATAGGAGTAAGTAAAAATATTCCTTCCCAACTGAGCAGGCTCATGTGCTGCTCAAGCCAAGGCCTCCTCTGCCCACTCTTGCAGGTTCCAGGGTCCTGAGCGCCACCACCACCAAAGTCTCCTTTGACCACACTTGGGGCCCATGTGGCCCATCCATGCCAAAGCCTCCTCCAGAATCTACCCTGGGCACCCCAGCATGAGAGCAGAAGCTGCCAATGCGGGTGCGGCCAAATGCTAAAACATGGGGTTAGGAAAGTGACTCTAGGGAGAGGACTGCTGTTGGCTCTGCAGAGACAACATGAAGCGATGGGAAAATCTGAACAGACGAATCACAAGTAGGGGCTTCCCAGGTGATGATACTGGTAAAGAATCCGCCTGCCAATTCAAGAGACATAAGAGACCCGGATTCGATCCCTGGGTCAGGAAGATTCCCCTGGAGGAGAAAATGGCAACCTGGTCCTGTATTCTTGCCTGAAAAATCCCATGGACAGAAGAGCCCTGTGGGCTACAGTCCATGGGGTCACAAAGGCTCTACATAACAGAGCACACACATAGGCATAAGCAGTCACAAGTAATGGAATTGAAACTGTGATTAAAAATCTTCCAGGAAACAAAAGTTCAGAACCAGATGGCTTTATAGGTGAAATCTGTCAAACATGTAGAGACGAGCTAACACCTATCCTTCTCAAACAATTCCAAAAAATTGCAGAGGGATAAATACTCCCAACCTCATTGTACGAGGCCACCATCACCCTGATACCAAAACCAGACAAAGATACCACAAAAAAAGAAAATTACAGGGCAATATCACTGATAAACATAGATGCAAAAATCCTTAACAAAATACTAGCAAACCAAACCTAACAACATGTTAAAAGGATCATAATAATGATCAAGTGGGATTTATCCCAGGAGTACAAGGATTATTCAGTGTATGCAAACGAATCAATGTGATACACCATATTAACAAATTGAATAAAAAACATATATTCTTCTCAGTAGATGCAGAAAAAGCTTTTGACAGAATTCATCATCCATTTATGATAAAAAAAAAAAACAACTCTCCAGAAAGTGAGCATATAGGGAACCTACTTCAGTATAATAAAGGGCATATATGACAAAACCACAGCAGACATTCTCAGTGGTTAAAAACTGAAAGCATTTCCTCTAAGATCAGGAACAAGACAAGTATATCCAGTCTCACTACTTTCATTCAACATAGTTGTGGAATTTGTAGCAACAGCAATCAGAGAAGAAAAATAAAAGGAATCCAGGTTGGAAAAGAAGAAGTAAAACTCTCACTTTTTGCAGATGGCCTGATACTATACATAAAAAGTCCTAAGGATGCCAATAGAAGACTGAGCGACTTCACTTTCACTTTTCACTTTCATGCATTGGAGAAGGAAATGGCAACCCACTCCAGTGTTCTTGCCTGGAGAATCCCAGGGACAGAGGAGCCTGGTCGGCTGCCATCTATGGGGTCGCACAGAGTCGGACACGACTGAAGCGACTTAGCAGCAGCAGCAGAGCTCATCAATGAATTTGGTAAAGTTGTAGGATACAAAATTAATACTCAGAAATCTCTTACATCCTTATACACTAACAATGAAAGATCAGAAAGAGAAATTAAGGAAACTATACCATTTACCATGCAACAAAAAAAAAGAATAAAATACCTAGGAGTAAACCTACCTAAGGAGGCAAAAGAGCTATCTTCAAAGAGTTGGACATGACTGAACAACTTTCACTTTCAAGACTAAGTTACTCATGAAAGAAATCAAAGATGACACAAGCAGATGGAGAAAAATACCATGTTCTTGGATTGGAAGAATTGGATTGTGAAATTGACTATACTACCCAAAGCAATCTGCAGATTGAGTGTTATGCCTGTCAAATTACCAAGGACGTTTTTCACAGAATTAGGACCAAAAATTTTACAATTTGTATAGAAACACAAAAGACCTCAAATAGCCAATGCAGTCCTTTTTTTAAAAAAGATTTATTTTATATTTTGGCTGTGGTGGGTCCTTGTTGCTGCACTCGGACTTTCTCTAGTTGCTTCCAGCGGGAACTGTTTGTGGCAGTGCTTGGGCTTCTCACTGTGGTGGCCTTGCTTGTTGTGGAGCGCAGGCTCTAGGCACACAGGTTCAGTAGTTGCAGTACACAGGTTCAGTAGTTGTGGCAGATGGGCTCAGTTGCACAGCAGCATGTGGGATCTTCCTGGATCAGGGACCAAACTGGTGGTATTCGTTTCATTGCAAGGTGGATTCTTAGCCACTGGACCATCAGGGAAGCCCGGCCGAAGCACTCTTGAGAAAGTAAAACAGAGCTGGAGCAATCAGGCTCCCTGACGTTACACTATACTACAAAGCTACAGTAATCAAGGCTGCATGATACTAGCACAAAAACAGAAATATAGATGAGTGGAACAAGATAGAAAGCTCAGAAATAACCCACGCATCTATGGTCACCTAATCTGTGACAAAGGAGGCAAGAATATGCAATGGAGAAAAGACAGTCTCTTCAATAAGTGGTGCTGGGAAACTGGACAGGTACATATAAAAGAATGCAATTAGAACATTCTCTAACACCATACACAAAAATAAGTTCAAAAATGGATTAAAGATCTATATGTAAGGCTAGATAACTAAAAATTTCTTTGAAGAAAACATAGGCAGAACACGCTATGAGATAAATCACAGCAAGATCTTTTTTGACCCACCTCCTAGAGTAATAAAACAAAGAGAAACAATTCGGATTTAATGAAACTTAGAAGCCTTTGCACAGCAAGATAAACCATAAACAAAATGAAAAGACAACCCTCAGAACTGGAGAAAATATTTGCAGATGAAGCAACAAACAAAGGATTACTCTAACAGCTCATGCAGCTTGATATCAAAAACACAACCCAATCAAAAATGAGAAGACCTAAATAGATACTTCTTCAAAGAAGACATACAGATGGCCAACAAACACATGAAAAGGTGTTCAGCATCACCAATTATTAGAGAAATGTAAATCAAAACTACAGTGAGGTGTCACCTCACACCATTTGGAATGACCACCATCAAAAAATTCACAAACGGTAAATGCTGGAGATGATGTAGAGGAAAGGGAACCCTCTTACACTGTTGGTGGGAATGTAAATTGATACAGCCACTATGGAGAGAAGTATGGAGGGTCCTTAAACTATTTTAGTAGTTTAGTTTAGTAGAACTACCATGTGACCCAGCAATCCCACTCCTAGGCATATACCTGGAGAAAACCATAATTCCAAAAGATACATGCACCTTAGTGTTCATGGCAGCACTGTTTACAATAGCCAAGACATGGAAACCACCTAAATGTCCATCCACAGAAGAATGTATAAAGATGTGGCACATATATACTACTGAATATTACTCAGCCATAAAAGGAATGAAATGATGCAATTTACAGAGATGTGGAGAGACTTAGAGACTGTCATATAGAGTGAAGTAAATCAGAACAGGAACAACAATTATCGTATAATACTGTTTATATGTGGAATATAGAAAAATGATACAGGTGAACTTATTTGTAAAGCAGAAATAGAGATGCAGAAGTAGAAAATGGATATATGGATACATATGGACATATGGACAGGAAAGGAGGGGTAGGGTGAATTAGGAAAATGGGATTGACATATACACTAAATATGTATAAATCAGATAACTAATGGGAACCTACTGTATAGCACATGGAACTCTACTCAATGCTCTGTGGTAAATAGGAAGGAAATCCAAAAAAGAGGGGAGATACATATATATATCAGCTATACATTTATATATAGCTGATTCACTTTGCTATACAGCAGAAAGTAACACAACACTGTACAACTATACTCTAATAAAATTAATTTTAAAAATATTCCTGTCTCAAAGAACTGACCATAGAATTGAGAAGATAGACATGCGATAAGTGCACCTGTAGTATGTTCTTAATGTAGTAAGTCCTGTGGTAAATAATGACCACGTTAAGGTTGATCATGAATTTAT
Organism: Bubalus kerabau; assembly: GCF_029407905.1. Classification (NCBI taxonomy): domain Eukaryota; kingdom Metazoa; phylum Chordata; class Mammalia; order Artiodactyla; family Bovidae; genus Bubalus; species Bubalus kerabau. The sequence continues at coordinate 62,322,540 of NC_073637.1, forward strand.
AAAAAGCCTAGTTACAATGTCTGGTGAGAGGTAAATGATTTAATATTTTTCTTTACTTAGTTGTGAGTAGTACTAAGTACTTAGTTTTGTTTATTCATATGAATTTTTATGGGAATTAGTAATTTATGATTAATAATATAGCTTGGGTTCTTAGGCCTCAGATAATTTATTTCTATTTCTAGCATTCTGGTCATTTTCATCTTCCTTTTCCTCAAATCTTTGCTAAGAGATATGTTTTTATCCTTTTGCTGGTTCTTATGCTATAGGAATTGTCACGAGAAAATGGGAGTTAGCAAAAAGTATACATCTAACAGTTGTATAATGGAAAAGAATGATTGGATAAAGTGTTATTTTTTGTATGCTTGCTTTCTTTAGAATTTTTTACATAATTTCATACATAAATCATGAAATTTTATCATAGAAATTGTAAGTAATTTAATTGTATATAAGAAAGTAGGAAGGCTGTTTTAATATTCTTTTTTTAAAATGCCTAAGTTAAATGCCTCCTGTTCTCTTTTAAATGTCTAAGTTTGTAAAATGGCTAATTTATTGTTCATCTCCTACATAGAATGAAACATTTTTTAGATCAGATTGATTTATACATATTAAATATATTTGATTTTTAATATGTATCTGCTTTGAATTTTACTATATAATCTATATGTATTTGAATCAGAATAATTCTAGGTGCACTCACCTATAATGGAAAAGAATTTAGAAAAGAATATATATATATATATATTTATATATACACACACACATATATACATATATAACTGAATCATTTTGCTGGACACCTGAAACTTAACATCATAAATCAACTGTACTTCAATTTTTTAAAAAAAGAATATTTCTAGATGTAATTTGATTATGTCCTCATTGCTTTTAATTACTTCCAAATCATTTTTTTGTTTTCACAAATTCTGTTAATACATTATATAAATTACATTAAATATTTATAAAAATTGGAAAAAGAGCAAAAAGATTACAAAAATCACCCACTAACCTTGTATTCTTAGTAACTAATAATATTATAATTTATTTCATTTGTACTCTGTGTATACCTTTAAAAATAATTGTATTTGCATTTGGATTATAAGTAATTGTGTGTCCTGCCTTTTCTATTTAACATTGTATAGAATACATTTTTTTCATAGTTATTATTTTAATACCTATATAGTAAAGTTTCCATCCTCTGGCTATATTGTAATGTTCTTAAACATATCATTGGGCTTTTTCCCAGTGGGTTCTCCCTAGTCTGGATTATGTTGCAAGGAACAATTTAATATATATTTAGCCCTTTTTTAAATTTCTGAGATTATTTCTTTGGCATAGATTTCTAGAATTGGAATTACTCTATCAAAGGTCATAAAGAATTTAATGACTCTGAAAACCTTTTGACAGATTGCTTTCAGAAAGGATTGTACTAATTTACAGAGCTACCCCCAAGAAACGAGAGCACTTAAACCGCATATAATCATGCCTTTCCTGTTTAACTTGTTTCCTACCTTGTTTCTATTAAAGTCCCAACCTTTTATTTTCCCCAGACTGTTCAGAAATGTAACTGTTTACTTCTTTTCAGATTCATGGCTCAGAGTTTTGACATTGCAAAGAATAAAAGAATGAGATTGGCTTTCTTTAATGGTTAAGCAGAAACTACCCTGAAATTTAAGACTTTCTGGTTGCTAATAGGTGCAGATGTTGAACAAGTGCTTTCTGAGCTAGAAAGTTTTTATTTATGAAATTTAATAAGTTATTCCCAGTTCACCAATGATACAGCTGCTGAATGTTCCTACCTTATAACATCTGTAGCTAAAAGCTCTCAGGTTAGCCCAGTCTTGAATCTTCTTTATATTTGACTTCAAATCTTTTTCAGGCAAGGCTGACGTTTCAGAAAGCAGAGAAAGAGAGTTATCTACTTAGGAAGTTTCTTTCCTAATACGTATTCATATTAATTGAATTACCAGAGTATAGAAAATAGTAGCTGTTACCTGTTATTCTTCCTATATTCTGTCAGAATTTTTATTTTATTAAAATCATCACCCTTTCTTGTTTTTGTGTTTTTCGTTTTATAGTTCCTATTCTTGTCCTCAATGGCCTAGCATGCTACTGATCCTATAAGTCTTTTAAAACTAATAATTTAGTTGTGGGCCTTTTAAAGTAGGAGATATTTTCCTTTTTTTTTTTTAATTTTTTTAAAAAATTAAAATGTGGACCATTTTTAAAGTCTATTGAATTTGTTACATATTGCTTATGTTTTGATTTTTTGGTTGCGAGGCATTTGGAATCTTAGCTCTCTGACCAGGGATTGATGCCCCCTGTCTTGGAAGGGGAAATCTTAATCACTGGACTGCCAGGAAAGTCCCTAGGAGATATTATTTCTAAGTTGCAATCATTTGCTTACAAATTATTGAGCAACATTTTACACTAGCATGAAGCACTGTAGTAAAATAGCTTTAGTTTTATCCAGTTTTAGGTTGAATACTACAATATGGTATATTGAAGTTACCCTGGAAGAACATCTTGGTTTAGTAATACTTTTATTGTCCTAGAATTTTCAGATCTTACCCAAAAAAAGTCTGAAAGGAAATGAAGCTTAAACTATAGTTATTTGATAGCAGTTCACAGTTGTTTTTTAAATATAGAAAAGTTGCATGAATAAAACAACAGGTACAAGTGGTTCTTTGTACCTTTCTTGTTATTTTAATGTTATTTTTAATTATTCAGTTAAATACCTGGACCTCTTGCTAAACTTATGAAAAAGAATTTCACCAGTTCTTTTGAGTAATACAGTATCTTTTATTCATGTTGCAAATGTCAGGGGGAAGGAAAGTTTATGAATTTTATAGTTTTTAGGATTTCAAAATATAAAAACACAACTTTGTGTGAACCCAAGGAACTGTCCTTCGAAGAAAGTGAGTGGAGAATACAAGACAGTACATTAAACAAAAAAAAAATTAGTTCAGGAAACAACACCACATTAGTTTTTAGGATTTCAGAATATAAAAACAGAACTTAGTATGAACACAAGGAACTGTGCTTCACATGAAGAAAGTGAGTGGAGAATACAAAACAGAGTACATTTCAAAAACAAAAAAATACCACTTTAGTTTAGTTTATAAACAATGACTATACAAACATTGCCTGCCTTCAGAGAGTTTATTTTTGAAACACTTGAGCTTTTGGAGTAGAGCATTCCCTGTTAATTTTAGCAAAGATATAATGGTAGTATTATAATGTTTATATAATATACTTTTATATGTAATATTATATGCTGCATAATTAAATCTACTATAACTTTTTATACAATAATATATTTTATGTGAAGCGTTTACCTAATCATAACATTTCATGTGTTATAAATATCAGATGTTTACTGAACAATTATGTTTATAGCAAGATTATTATATCTTATAATTGTATGTTCTTAATAAATAAAGTCAACAGCAGAACATTAAATGTAGCAGTACCATAGACAGAACAGGGTGTAATGTGACAGAGTATGCAGTGTGTAGATGGCAGACGTGATCATCTGCTCAAGTAAGCAGGCAGGCCAGCTCTGCTGAAGGTAAAAAACAAGTTGCATTCAAACATTTGACATTTTCTTTTCTACTCCGTTAACTTTGAGAATAATTTTTTTAAACTTTGACAGTAATTATTCAGTGTGTTGTTCATTAAGTCATGTCTGATTCTTTGTGACCTCTTGGACTGCTGCACTCCAGGCTTCCCTGTCCACTACTCTCTCCCAGAGTTTGCTCAGATTCATGTCCATTGAGTTAGTGTTGCTGTCTAACCATCACATCATTTGGCTCCTTCTCCTTTTGCCTTCAATCTTTCCCAGTATCAGGGTCTTTTCCAGTGAGTCAGCTCTTTGTATCAGGTGGCCAGAGTATTGGAGCTTCAGCATCAGTCCTTCCAATGAATATTCAGGGTTGATTTCCTATAAGATTGACTGATTTGATCTCCTGTGGTCTGAGGAACTCTCAAGAGTCTTCTTCAGCACCACAATTTGAAAGCATCAGTTCTTTGGCTCTCAGCCTTCTTTATTGTCCAACTCTTGCATCCTTACTTGAATACTGGAAAAGCCATAGCTTTGACTATACAAACCTTTGTCAGCAAAGTGATGTCTCTACTTTTTAATAAGCTCTCTAGGTTTGTCATGGCTTTCCTTCCAAAGAGCAAGCCTCTTTTAATTTTATGGGTGCAGTCACCATCCTCAGGGATTTTGGAGACCTGAAATCATGTTAATTATTTGTACTTTTGCTAAGGCATGGATTTGAAGATACTGTGCATCTGTTGTGCAAAAGCCAGTCACTTAGCAGATGAGCAGCGTTAATTAACAGACCCATATGGGACTTCCCTGATAGCACAGTGGTAAAGAATCCACTGCCAATAAAAGAGACACAGTTTTGATCCCTGGGTCGGGAAGAGAAAAAAATGGCAACCCACTCCAGTATTCTTGCCTGGGAAATCCCATGGACAAAGGAGCCTGGCTGGCTGCAGTTCATGGGGTCGCAAGAGTCGGATATGATTTAGCAACTAAACAACAACAAACAGATTGAAACAAGTTGGGTGATTTAATTTTAAGCTGCAGTGATAGAAATATAATACCCAGAACATATAATATCGTCAAACTCTTTATTCCTCCCTTAAACATAATCTGAATATTAGGTTTATTTCAGGATGTCACCCTTGACAGAGGACACCAAGACTGGAATACTCTCAGAAGATGTGTTATACTAAAAACTGTATCAAGGCTGATAGCAATGACTTATAAAATGGTGAACTTCAGGGCCAGTTTATCTTTTCTCTGGTGCTAATTCCTGCATTTCTTCTATGTTTCCAGCAAGAATCACAGTAAACTTCAAAAATTAGTAGTTTTTCCCATTCTGGAAATACAAGTAGTAGCTTGCTTAGCATTTTATTCATCTAGAGTGCTTAAATTTAGAAAATGTGAGTAACGTATCAATCGTTTTTATACCCTTCCAGGAAAAAATTGCCCTTTTACGGCCTTTTTAAAAAGGTATAAAAGGTTGAATCTTCTGTATTCATTTTATCTTATGCTTTGCCAGCAAAATTCAAAATTATTCTTGCCCTTAGAAATTTTAGGATAAAAATAGGTAGTTCCATTAAGAGTACTCTGCTGATCTTATATTCATATTGTGCTGTAACCCTCTTAGAACTAAGAAGACTGTATTTTCTTTTTAATTTTCCTTCTATATTTTCCCACATTTTGTACCTATTTTAACTCTTTAAAATGTATTTTACTGCCATGTAACCCCTGATTATTATTTGTTTGTTCTGGACATTGTTGTCACTATTGTTTAGTCGCTAAGTCTTTTGCGATGCCATGGACTATAGTCTGCCAGGCTCCTCTGTCCATGAGATTTCCCAGGCAAGAAGACTGGAGTGGGTTGCCATTCCCTTCAGGGGATCTTCCCAACCCAGGGATCAAACCTGGGTCTCCCATATTGCAGGCAGATTCTTTATCACTGAGTCACCTGGGAAGCCCTGGACAGTAGTGACCTTTAAGAAGCCAAGAAGTTAATGCCTTGAATAGAGCTAAAGACCAAGTGAATATTTTGGTCCTTGAAAAAATCATTAAGAATTATAGGAATAAGTTTATTGCTGTATCCATTCTTAAGTATCTGCTCTAATGTAGAGGAATGAATATCCAGTTATTATTCATTCTGGATATAGGATATCCTGGGTATAGGAGTTCCTGCTTTCAAAGGTATGTGTGATTCCCAAGTCTAAGAGTAATGAGAGAGTATCCTAAGTGTGAGTGATAGATTAATATAAAGGTTTCTGCTTATACTGATTCTTACATTTTAAATAATTAAAAAGCTTTCCCATGTTAGACTAGTAAACATTGCTATTAGAGTGCTAGTAATTATTTCCCTAAAGGGAAAAGGTTAGTTTGCTGACCTCTCGAAAAAATTAGAATGAAATGCAAAGTAATTCTAAGGGGTACTACTTATATCCAACCTGTCTCCTTCCAGCTCAGTCCATCCTCAGAATGTTGACTCTTCTGAGTTTCATCATGACAGAGCTCAGGTATTAAAGGAGTCTGGACAACAAAGGTCAAAAAATCAAGATGCTAAGTGTGAGCAACAAACCCTGTCAAGTTGCAGAAGTGGACTTTCAAACTGAGTTTCTTCCTGACCAGGGCTTCTGTGTTCCCTATTGAGTTGCAAAGCTGAGCTGTGTCCTTCCAGGGGGCATCCTGCCAAAGGGCCATCTTGTACTTACATGTCATTCATCTTGCAGATTCTGACACTCAACGGGTTACTTGCCCTGTGTTCTCAGCAATCCATGGTCTTCATGCTCGACATGCTTGCTTTCTAAACTCTGCCTATTTGTCCAATATGAAGAATCTATAAGAACACAACCACTTTCCATTAGTTGTCCAGCCTTCTCTGGTTTCCTCTTCTCTACTTCTCTTTCCTTTGAAATACCTCCCTCAGCATTCACTGCCTACCCTTACTGCTTCTATTCTGCCCCATATCCTAATCAGCTTACCTGGAGTTAATGTATATATGTACGTACTATTATTAAAAGAACTTCTAGAATCCTGTTTAATTCCAAAGAGACTGGAGTTTTGTTCTGCCTGCAGTCCCTGTATAGATTTGTAGCTGATAGGAATCAGTCTTTAGAAACTTTAAGTATACCCTCTTTATCTGTGCTATCATAGATTCTGTACCTTTTTCTCCATGTAAATATAGGACCAAGACATATTTTTTTACCAAATGAGACCACTTTTATCTTTATTGAAATTCTATTGAGGCCTCTTCCCCCCCATCCCCTGGTAATATTTCCAGGTGGCAGAGGGAGCTCCCTAGTGGGCAGTAGTATGTCCTGGCAACCAAAAATTCCACATGCTGCTACTAATGTAATACCTGGTGCAGCAAAATAAATAAATATTTAAAAAGTAAAGAGTGCCACTCTATAGCCTACTGCCTGGACATTTAATTTTTTGTGACTTTAGGAAAATTACTTAATTTCTCTGTACCTCCATTTTATAGTCATTGGTTAAATAGAGCTAATAATAGTAAAAATTAAATGTGAAAAGACATGAGAAGAAGAAGTACCTGATGGGCAGTAACATTATCATTAGCCAGGGGACCTACAGACCTGACCACACACTCCGCACTTTGAGTATATTCACAGATCTTGAATTTATGAACCATAAGCTTCTGATGAGTGACAAAAATCTCATCTTTAGCACTTTTCACCATACTGTAATTTTTCAAATTGGTGCCCTTCTTTTAAATTAACAGTGGACCACTTGGCATTTGGTTTCCAGGCTAATCATCTAACTATACACTTTAATTTTCCATGTCTGCCATGTTTTGCATGATTCACTTATTAACCTCAGGATCATTCATAGGTTCATCACACATGACCATTCAACAGTCACCATTTGCTTGTGAATTTTTTTACTTTGGAGATGGTATTTTTTTAAGTTCATTTGTTTCCATTGGAATCAAACCCTTTTTATTTGTATTTTCAACATGTGGAATTGCTTTTGTATTCAACAGCCATAATGAAGTTAATATTTATGGAGCACTCTATGCACTGAAAAAATGAGATGGCCAAATGATAGTGAGCACCGTTGACTATAAATACTTTGAAATAGAGTGAGCGTGCTTTTGTTTTATACTGAAACTTGATCAAGTAAAATTTTACAAGAGTTTCTGTACTTGCTTTTTAGCTGATCTCTTTGCTGTACCAGTTTGCCTTCCCACAGGTTGTATACAGCAAGGTAATGTTACACAGTATTTGTATCATATCACTTCTTGTAGCAGTAGCATACCTTGCCTTAGCTAGTATCTATAGAATTCACTGAATTCTTTTAATTTGGAATGTGCTCTTTATTCTGATTGTTCTCACTTCTATTCAGTGAAACCCTTTGTTAACAGACAAACTTGACTTATACATAAGGCCCAAAAGTGGGCCTTTGTTTCTGTTTAATAATACCCTATGCCTTATGACACATTGTTTATAAATACACACTATGTCATGTGGGACTATATTGTCTTGTATGCAGGGTCTTCCCAGGTGGCTCAGTGGTAAAGAATCCGCCTGCCAATGCAGGAAAAGTGGGTTCGATCCCTGGGTTGAGAAGATCCCCTGGAGAAGGAAATGGCAATGTACTCCAGTGTTCTTGCCTGGGAAATCCCATGAACAGAGGAGCCTGGCAGGCTACAGTTCATGGGGTCTCAAAGAGTTGAACAGGCTGAGCAACTGAATAGAAATACGTCTTGTATGCTCTCATAACTATTTATGTGTTTCTTGAGTTCAGTTAATAATCATAATTCATTTTTACAAAGCTTCAGTGTTCATGAGAACATTAATTTTCATTTTCTTTTGTGTTTTTCATATGTATCTCATGTACTTAAGGTGGCAGTAAGCACAGCTGATTTTTACTTGAATTTCAGCTTTGTAATTTGTTAAAACAAAAGGCACAAAGATTTCATATCACCTTTAGTCACAAAGCGCCAAAAACCCTTGTCAGTTTTGAAAAGAAACCCCATTCTTCATCTGTGGAACAGGAAATTGTACTTTTTCCCTTACAAGTAGAACTGTAAATTTCTTTCCGTGTCTCTCTTTTTCAGGTCTTAAAAACCATAAAATGTTTTGAAATCGTCCTCTTCTCTCCCATGTGGCCTCTAAAATAGTGGTTGTTTGCACAGTTTCTATTCTATAAATGGTTACTTTAAAGATAATAGGTATGGTATACAAATCTAATTTTAAAATCATAGTTACCTGCTTTTTCTGTGGGATTATTGAACTAGTATCAGAATAAGCATGAAGAAGTCTTGAGTGTTTCTCAGTTAGTTTTGCCCTGTTTTCTCAATTCTACAGTGAGATCTTTGTATTTTAAACCTAGAAATTATCAAAATTTTATTAAGAATGCCATCAAAGAATCTCTACCTATTCACTTTTCAGTTAATTCTCCTTCTCTTAATTGAAAACATATGCCATCAATTAAAAAGTGTATTCTTTAATTTAGCCTTTAATGCCTTTTAACCACTAGCATTGTGATAATGCTGTTTTCTTTTTTCATTCCAAATGTCCAAATGAAATAGGCTTTAGGGGAACTAATCAGATAACCAGAGGCTTCCCTGGCGGCTCGGATGATAAGAGTCTACCTGTGGTGCAGGACCTGGGTTCAATCCCTGGAGAAGAAAATGGCAACTCACTCCAGTATTCTTGCCTGGAAAATCCCATGAACAGGGGACCCTGGCGGGCTACATACAGTCCATGGGATCACAAAGAGTTGGACACGAATGAGTGACTAACACTTACTCTAATCACTGCATTCTATGAAGAAGATGCTCTGGGAGTTGAAAGTTGCTAACTTTTTTGAATGAACATTTGGAACTCTTAATTTGGGAGCTTCTATTTTGAGTTATGGGAAATCTGTCAAAACAAGAGATATATATTATCATCACCCAAAATACTTGAATACTTGTTTATATCTGAAGATACTGACTAAAGTAAATTAAACAAATTTTTTTTAAGGTATTTCTCTTCTGAGAACAAAAACTTGACACTGATTATTCAGTTCAGTTCAGTCGCTCAGTCGCGTCTGACTCTTTGCGACCCCATGAATCGCAGCAGGCCAGGCCTCCCTGTCCATCACCAACTCCCGGAGTTCATTCAGACTCATGTCTGTCGAGTCGGTGATGCCATCCAGCCATCTCATCCTCTGTCGTCCCCTTCTCCTCCTGCCCCCAATCCCTCCCAGCATCAGGGTCTTTTCAAATGAGTCAGTTTTACACATCAGGTGGCCAAAGTACTGGAGTTTCAGCTTCAGCATAAGTCCTTCCAATGAACACCCAGGACTGATTTCCTTTAGGATGGACAGGTTGGATCTCCTTACAGTCCAAGGGACTCTCAAGAGTCTTCTCCAACACCCCAGTTCACAAGCATCAATTCTTTGGCTCTCAGCTTTCTTCACATCCAATCTCACATCCATACATGACCACTGGAAAAACCATAGCCTTGACTAGACGGACTTTTGTTGGCAAAGTAATGTCTCTGCTTTTCAATATTCTAGGTTGAATATTCAATATTCTACGTTGGTCATAACTTTCCTTCCAAGGAGCAAGCGTCTTTTAATTTCATAGCTGCAGTCACCATCTGCAGTGATTTTGGAGCCCCCAAAAATAAACTCTCACTGTTTCCACTGTTTCCCCATCTATTTGCCATGAAGTGATGGGACCAGATGCCATGATCTTAGCTTTCTGAATGTTGAACTTTAAGCCAACTTTTTCACTCTCCTCTTTCACTTTCATCAAGAGGCTTTTTAGTTCCTCTTCACTTTCTGCCATAAGGGTGGTATCATCTGCATATCTGAGGTTATTGATATTTCTCCTGGCAATATTAATTCCAGCTTGTGTTTCTTCCAGCCCAGCATTTCTCATAATGTACTCTGGATATAAGTTAAATAAGCAGGGTGACAATATGCAGCCTTGACGTACTCCTTTTCCTATTTGGAACCAGTCTGTTGTTCCATGTCCAGTTCTAACTGTTGCTTCCTGACCTGCATACAGATTTCTCAAGAGGCAGGTCAGGTGGTCTAGTATTCCCATCTCTTTCAGAATTTCCCACAGTTTATTGTGATCTGCACAGTCAAAGGCTTTGGCATAGTCAATAAAGCAGAAATAGATGTTTTTCTGGAATTCTCTTGTTTTTTCTATGATCCAGAGGATGTTGGCAGTTTGATCTCTGGTTCCTCTGCCTTTTCTAAAACCAGCTTGAACATCTGGAAGTTCACGGTTCACGTATTGCTAAAGCCTGGCTTGGAGAATTTTCAGCATTACTTTCCTAGCATGTGAGATGAGTGCAATTGTGCGGTAGTTTGAGCATTCTCTGGCATTACCTTTCTTTGGGATTGGAATGAAAACTGACCTTTTTCACTCCTGTGGCCACTGCTGAGTTTTCCAAATTTGCTGGCATATTGAGTGCAGCACTTTCACAGCATCATCTTTCAGGATTTGAAACAGCTCAACTGGAATACCATCACCTCCACTAGCTTTGTACATAGTGATACTTTCTAAGGCCCACTTGACTTCACATTGCAGGCTGTCTGGCTCTAGGTGAGTGATCACACCATCGTGATTATCTGGGTCATGAAGATCTCTTTTGTACAGTTCTTCTGTGTATTCTTGCCACCTCTTCTTAATATCTTCTGCTTCTGTTAGGTCCATACCATTTCTGTCCTTTATTGTGCCCATCTTTGCATGAAATGTTCCCTTGGTATCTCTGATTTTCTTGAAGAGATCTCTAATCTTTCCCATTCTGTTGTTTGCCTCTACTTCTTGGCATTGATCTCTGAGTAAGGCTTTCTTATCTCTCCTTGCTATTCTTTGGAACTCTGCATTCAGATGCTTATATCTTTCCTTTCCTCCTTTGCTTTTCGCTTCTCTTCTTTTCACAGCTATTTGTAAGGCCTCCTCAGACAGACATATCGCTTTTTTGCATTTCTTTTCCATGGGGATGGTCTTAATCCCTGTCTCCTGTACAATGTCACGAACCTCAGTCCATAGTTCATCAGCACTCTGTCTATCAGGTCTAGTCTCTTAAATCTATTTCTCACTTCCACTGTATAATCATAAGGGATTTGATTTAGGTCATACCTGAATGGTCTAGCGGTTTTCCCTACTTTCTTCAATTTAAGTCTGAATTTGGCAATAAGGAGTTCATGATCTGAGCCACAGTCAGCTCCTGGTCTTGTTTTTGCTGACTGTATAGAGCTTCTCCATCTTTGGCTGCAAAGAATATAATCAGTCTGATATCGGTGTTGACCATCTGGTGATGTCCATGCGTAGTCTTCTTTTGTGTTGTTGGAAGAGGGTGTTTGCTATGACCAGTGCGTTCTCTTGGCAAAACTCTATTAGCCTTTGCTCTTCTTCATTCTGTACTCCAAGGCCAAATTTGCCTGTTACTCCAGGTGTTTCTTGACTTCCTATTTTTGCATTCCAGTCCCCTCTAATGAAAAGGACATCTTTTTGGGGTGTTAGTTCTAAAACATCTTGTAGGTCTTCATAGAACCGTTCGACTTCAGCTTCTTCAGCGTTACTGGTTGGGGCATAGGCTTGGAGTACCGTGATGTTGAATGGTTTGCCTTGGAACAAACAGAGATCATTGTGTCGTTTTTGAGATTGCATCCAGGTACTGCATTTTGGACTCTTCTGTTGTATTAAGAGATATATTAAGAAAGCAAAATGAACAAAGGCTAAAATATAGTCATTCTTGGCCCAAATGCCATGTGTCTGCTGCGGGAAAATCTCATATTCTGCAAAACTGAACACTAACAGGGCTTATGAGAAACATAGTTTTGGTACAGATTGCTTACAACTACATAACTCTGTAAGTACAGCCCTAACAAATAAAATGTTGCTCCAAATGCCAGGACAAATATCTCCTGACAGTTACACCTAGACTCAGTCCATACTTTGCAGCCACATACTCTGAAGTTCAGACTTCCTCCTTGAAGATACATGCTTCTTCTAATGGACACCAGTTTAATCAAAACTAAAAACATAATTCAGAGATACCCTTCATCAATTAAGGTGTTCTGTTTTATTTTGATAGTGGGGAAAGGTGTTCACATCTCCATCTATACTTGCTGCCTCCCAAGATGTCTTAATACAGAGGAAAGTCTAGCAGTTCTTTTTTTTTTTTTTATTTTAATTGGAGGCTAATTACTTTACAATATTGTATTGGTTTTTCCATACATCAACATGACTCCGCCACGGGTGTACACGTGTTCCTCATCCTGAACCCCCCTCACACCTCCCTCCCCATACCATCCCTCTGGGTCATCCCAGTGCACCAGCCCCAAGCATCCTGTATCCTGCATCGAACCTGGACTGGTGATTCGTTTCTTACATATTATACATGTTTCAATGCCATTCTCCCAAATCATCCCACCTTTCCCTCTCCCATAGAGTCTAAAAGACTGTTCTATACATTTGTGTCTTTTTTGCTGTCTCGCATACAGGGTTATCGTTTCCATCTTTCTAAATTCCATATATATGCTTTAGTATACTGTATTGGTGTTTCTTTCTGGCTTACTTCACTCTGTATAGTTCTTTAAAACAGTAAAAGTAAGCACTTCTTGCAATAAAAGAAGTTACTTGCTAGGGGTTTTCTCCTGCTCCTGGTTACTTGACATCATTCACATGCTGGGAATAAGATCTTTCACAACTTTGCATTATACTGATGAGATTTCTCTGTTTGCCAGTTATATATATACTAACTCTATTGAAGAAATAATCAGATATTAGCTAAAATAACTGTGTAAGCAATAGAGATGATATGGGTAGAAAAAATGGAAGTAAAAGAAGATTAGGTTGGGTACATTGTAGATTGGAGTATAGTCAAAAATCTAGAAAGACGTTTAAACTAGCAGAACTATATGCAAATTTTGTTTAAAACAAACAAACAAAAATTCATTCCCTAAAGCAACATTTTGTGAGTGTATATCCCAACTCATGTCAGATATCCAGTCAGTTATGGCATAATTTTACATTCTTTCCAGAACATGATAGTGCCCAGCATACATTAAATGAACAATCACTGCCCTCTTTCACATTTAGCCTGGCCACTGCCTTAATAATCATCTCAGTGTGACATTCCAGGCATTACTGCCAACCAGTCTGCTTTGGTCTATCATGTGATGTTATGTATCAGCAGGTTGCTGTAATCCAAACAGTGGGCTAATCTCCTTACCAAAATAGTTGTATTTATTTCTTGCAGCACTGTTATGTGGTAGGTAGTGTTTTAATCCCCATTTACAAGTGAGGAAGTAGATGCTAAAGTACTGTCAAATTCATTGCGATAGTAAGTCACCTCAAATCTTTTATGTAAAAGGGTAAAATATAAAATGAACAATAGTATAAATATAGCAAAATAAGAAAACATTGAGATTACAGTTGATGGTAGATACTTAAACTGACGTGTTAATGATAAGTTGGGAATGAGAAGTCATTATAAGATACTGAAAAATAATGGAAAAGTAGAAGACTCTGAAAGCCAGTTGGAAGATTGGGACAGACATATAGGAGACAGAGCAGGCCTTTTAAGAGGTGAAGAAGGCAGCCTCAGGTTGTGACTTTGAGATTTCTAGTTTTAGTTGCTGTGAGTTTTATTTCCTACACTTAAGAAGTCAGTGAGATTGCCTGTGATATTCTTAAAGTAAGTCTACTTTTTACTTGAATTAGGTGAAATGACTTGTTTTTCCCAAATATCTACGATATCTATGATAATAACAATTCAGAATTTAAAATAAAGAGAAGGATTTGAGAAACGCACAGTTATGATGATATTGAATTTGTGATGTCCAGTGGACCTTTGATTATGCAGAGTCTCTGGGTTAGAGATTTTTTAACTTGTCAACTGTAGATCGTAAGTGGAGATGTAGGCATGAATGAGATCTCCCATAGAGAGAGAGAAGAGCATAAAACTTTGGAATGAACCATGACATCAGTATATCAGGAGCTGGCTGAGTCAGAAGGATCCAGTCTGAGAACAGTCCCAGAAGAGTCTGAATTAGGAGAACTAAAAGAGTGATGTCAGCAAAGTCAAGGTAGTACGGGACCAAGAAGAAAAAGATCACTGTCAGGTGGCCTAAAGAGATCAAGTACCATGGAGAGTGAGGGGACGTTTGATTTGGTGGTGGCCTTTGCTTGCTAACACAGTTTTGATGGGGTTAAGGTAAGAATATGAAAATGTGATCTCAGTGGGTCAAAGAGACAATGCAAAGTGATGCAACAAAAAAATTTACCAATGCATCCTGATAAGTATCAGAAATATAGTAGAAATATATTATGATGATGAAAGAGGGGCATGATTTAGGGCTGAAATAGGCCTTAGAGATTATTCAAACAGCAACTGCTTATTTTAACACATGAGGAAACCAAGTCTTTAAAAGGTTTAGTCATTTATACCATGGCAAAGCCCATAGTGGCAGATAGAACGGAGGGCACCTTAGTCTTCTGATTCCAAACCTACTGGTATATATAGGCAAACTCTAAGCTCAAAAGGGAGGGGAATTTTCTTTTGATTTCTAATGTTTGTCGTATTCTTTGAGCATTTAAATGTGTTCTTCCTCATATATAGAAAGGGATAAATTGTGGTTGTGCTAGAGTATATTAATCTGCATGTCCAGTGTATTATATGTATAAAGATGTTGGTAAAAAGCCACTGGCTGAATCTAAAACAAAATGCCAGACTCAGTCATGTTGCAAAATTTAATCAAAATATATATTCATAGCCAATTAAGAGAGAAAATTTAATTTGTGATCAGGTAGAAATATTAAATAATGTTATAGAAGTATTAAGTGAATTAGAATGTTAAATACTTAATATTAAAATAACTGCTCTTATTTATGAATGTTGTGTCTATCCTTTGTCAGTTGTATGAAAATAAAATATTCACAACAGTATTTTTGAGCATCCATGCCAGATCATAATTTCTTTAGTTTTTGGTATAAGAGCACCACCTATGGGTTTCTCAGGTATTTGAGGGAAAACTTTTTAAGCGTAATCTAATAAAACAAAAATGTAATAAAATTCTTTCCTGTTTTGCTCTACAACTAGTCTCTCCAGCTCAGTTTATTTAAAGGTTAGGAGTTATTTGCTTTATCATAGGTTATTCCCACCTGGTTTTTGGATGTGTCCCAGAACTGTTAGATCAGCTGAAAAGTATTTGAGTACTTACATGCCATTACAGTGTTAGTTTAACATAAAATTGTATTATTCTCTTTAATGTAAATGAATCTTTTCATGAAAATGAACAGTTTACAATATCCTGGGGGAGACATGATAATAGTTTTTGCTAGTTTATTTGTATGTTTGTATCTTCATGAACTTAAGAATTTCTTCAATATACTGCTACAAAATGCTTTGGCAAGAGAGTGAAGAAAGGAAAAAGGGCTTATAAATGACTTAGAGCATCTTTTCATTAATTGCTGAGGTGATAACTCATTAGAACAAGGATGGAAACAAAATTCTGGCACTTCAGTATTCAGTCAGTTCAGTTCAGTTGCTCAGTCGTGTCCTACTCTTTGTGACCCCATGGACTGCAGCACGCCAGACTTTGCTGTCCATCACTAACTCCCAGAACTTGCTCACACTCAACGTCCATTGAATCGGTGATGCATTCCAGCCATATCTCATTCTCTGTCGTCCCCTTCTCCTACCGCCTTCAATCTTACCCAGCATCAGGGTCTTTTCCAAGGAGTCACTTCTTCACATCAAGTAGCCAAACTATTGGAGTTTCAGAATCAGTCTTTCCAATGAATATTTTGGACTGATTTCCTTTAGGATGGACTGGTTGGATCTCCTTGCAATCCAAGGGACTCTCAAGAGTCCTGTCCAACACCACAGTTAAAAAGCATCAATTCTTGGGTGCTCAGCTTTCTTTATAGTCCAACTCTCACAATCCATTCATGACTACTGGAAAAACCATAACTTTGACTAGACGGACCTTTGTTGGCAAAGTAATATCTCTGCTTTTTAATGTGCCGTCTAGGTTGGTCATAACTTTCCTTTCAAGGAGTAAGCATCTTTTAATTTCATGGCTGCAGTCATCATCTGTGGTGATTTGGGAGCCTCCAAAAATAAAGTCTGTCACTGTTTCCATTTTTTCCCCATCTGTTTGCCATGAAGTGATTGGACCAGATGCCATGATCTTAGTTTTCTGAATGTTGAGTTTAAAGCCTGCTTTTTCACTCTCTTCTTTCACTTTCATCAAGAGGCTCTTTAGTTCGTCTTCACTTTCTGTCATTAGGGTGATGTCATCTGCACGTCTGAGGTTATTGATATTTCTCCAGGCAAACTTGATTCCAGCTTGTGCTTCCTCCAGCCCAGCATTTCTCATGATGTGCTCTGCATATAAGTTAAATAAGTAGGGTGACAATACACAGCCTTGATGTACTCCTTTTCCTATTTGGAACCAGTCTGTTGTTCCATGTCCAGTTCTAACTGTTGCTTCTTGACCTGCACACAGATTTCTCAGGAGATAGGCAGGTGGTCTGGTATTGCCATCTCTTTCAGAATTTTCCACAGTTTATTGTGATCCACACAGTCAAAGGCTTTGGCATAGTCAATAAAGCAGAAGTAGATGTTTTTCTGGAACTCTCTTGCTTTTTTGATGATCCAGTGGATGTTGGCAATTTGATCTCTGGTTCCTCTGGCTTTTCTAAAACCAACTTGAACATCTGGAAGTTCACGGTTCCCATACTGTTGAAGCCTGGCTTGGAGAATTTTGAGCATTACTTTGCTCGCGTGTGAGATGAGTGCAGTTGTGCAATAGTTTGAGCATTCTTTGGCATTGCCTTCTTTGGATTGGAATGAAAACTGACCTTTTCCAGTCCTGTGGCCACTGCTGAGTTTTCCAAATTTGCTGGCATATTGAGTGCAGCACTTTCACAGCATCATCTTTGAGGATTTGAAATAGCTCAACTGGAATTCCATCACCTCCACTAGCTTTGTTCTCAGTGATGCTTCCTAAAGCCCACTTGACTTCACATTCAAGGATGTCTGGCTCTAGATGAGTGATCACACGATCATGATTATCTAGGTCATGAAGATCTTTTCTGTATAGTTCTGACTATTCTTACCACCTTTTAATATCTTCTGCTTCTGTTAGGTCCATACCATTTCTGTCGTTTATTGTGTCCATCTTTGCATAAAATGTTCCCTTCAGTTCAGTTCAGTTGCTCAGTCGTGTCCGACTCTTTGCAACCCCATGAATTGCAGCACACCAGGTCTCCCTGTCCATCACCAACTCTTGGAGTTCACTCAAACTCACATCCATCGAGTCGGTGATGCCATCCAGCCATCTCATGCTCTGTTGTCCCCTTCTCCTCCTGCCCCCAATCCCTCCCAGCATCAGAGTCTTTTCCAATGAGTCAACTCTTCGCATGAGGTGACCAAAGTACTGGAGTTTCAGCTTTAGCATCATTCCTTCCAAAGAAATCCCAGGGCTGATCTCCTTCAGAATGGACTGGTTGGATCTGCTTGCAGTCCAAGGGACTCTCAAGAGTCTTCTCTAGCACCACAGTTCAAAAGCATCAATTCTTTGGCACTCAGCTTTCTTCACAGTCCAACTCTCATATCCATACATGACTACTGGAAAAACCATAGCCTTGACTAGACGAACCTTTGTTGGCAAAGTAATGTCTCTGCTTGGTATCTTTAATTTTCTTGAAGAGATCAGTAGTCTTTTCCATTCTGTTGTTTTCCTCTGTTTCATTGCACTGATCACTGAGGAAGACTTTCTTATCTTTCCTCGCTCTTCTTTGGAACTCTGCATTCAAATGGGTATACCTTTCCTTTTTGCCTTTGCCTTTCACTTCTCTTCTTTTCTCAGCTGTTTGTAAGGCCTCCTCAGACAACCATTTTGCCTTTTTGCGTTTCTTTTTCTTGGGGATGATCTTGATCATTGCCTCTTATACAGTGTCACAAACCTCCATCCATAGTTCTTCAGGCACTCTATCAAATCTAATCCTTTAAATCTATTTCTCACTTCCAGTGTATAATCATAAGGGATTTGATTTAGGTCATACCTGAATGGTCTAGTGGTTTTCCCTGCTGCTGCTGCTAAGTCACTTCAGTCGTGTCCAACTGTGTGACCCCATAGGCGACAGCCCACCAGGCTCCTCCATCCCTGGGATTCTCCAGGCAAGAATACTGGAGTGGGTTGCCATTTCTTCCTCCAATGCATGAAAGTGAAAAGTGAAAGTGAAGTCACTCAGTCGTGTCCGACTCGGAGCGACCCCATGGACCTGCAGCCTACCAGGCTCCTCCGTCCATGGGATTTTCCAGGCAAGAGTACTGGAATGGGGTGGGTGCCATTCAGTTTAGTCTGAATTTGGGCAATAAAGAGTTCATGATCTGAGCCAGAATCAGCTCCCAGTTTTGTTTTTGCCGACTGTGTAGAGCTTCTCCATCTTTGGCTGCAAAGAATATAATCAGTCTGATTTTGGTATTGACTATCTTGTGATGTCCATGTTTAGAATCTTCTCTTGTTGTTGTTGGAAGGTGTTTGCTATGACCAGTGCGTTCTCTTGGCAAAACTCTGTTATAGCCTTTGCCCCGCTTCATTTTGTACTCCAAGGCCAAATTTGCCTGTTACTCCAGATATCTCTTGACTTCTTGATTTTGCATTCTAGTCCCCTGTAATGAAAAGGACATCTTTTTTGGGTGTTAGTTCTAGAAGGTCTTGTAGGTCTTCATAGAACCATTCAGCTTCTTCAGCATTACTAGTTGGGGAATAGACTTGGATTACTGTGATATTGAATGGTTTGCCTTGCTTTATTAATACTTCAGTTTTAATAAGCCCCAAATATAATCGCATTTGGATAAATACAGTCTATTTGTAAAATACCAAAGTATTTTTTTGGTAAGGGGAAAGCAAAAACAAGTGGAAACTTTGTGTGTGGGCAATAAGATGTATGCTAGATTATTATATATATTATTATATATATATTAATTAATATATATATCAATGTATTGTATACCTGTATTTTCATGCCATGAATCTCTGTGTTCGAGAAGTGATTAAAAACAAGATCCCTTTGGCAGTATACCCTAATTTCAAACTAGATGCATATTAGGCATGAACCTGCAGAGGTTTAAAACCTTGATTGCATGTTTTCTGCAGGGAATGGCTAATTCTATTGAAATAAGTATTGACTCTCTGAGCAATATAGTTTGCCATATGTTGACCATTATGGATAAAAACTTTGTAAAATTACTCCTTAGCAAGCATACTTAACCTAAATTGAACAGACCATAACCTCTATTACATAGACACACCAAAAAAATGGTCATTTTGGCAGCTACTTTCCCCACTTGTAATTTGCTCCTTTTTGTCTGGTCTTACTTTAAAAATTAGATAGTCTGGTCTGTCAGAGTTGTATCAAATAAGAGATTCCAAGATTTTAAATTTTATTGAAGGTTTAAACTTCATTGCATTTTTCTTTTTTTTAGCCTGTGACTCTTGAGGGAGACTAAATTCTGGGATTATTAGCTGAATTCTGGATTGTTAAAATGTGAACTGTGAGCATTGAAGATAATGAAGGGAGAATCAGTTCAGTTCAGTCGCTCAGTCGTGTCCAGTACTTTGTGACCCCATAGACTGCAGCACGTCAGGCTTCCCTTGTCCATCATCAACTCCTGGAGCTTGCTCAAACTCATGTCCTTCACGTCAGTGATGCCATCCAACCATCTCATCCCCTGTCGTCCCCTTCTCTCCTGCCTTCAATCTTTCCCAGCATCAGGGTCTTTTCCAGGGAGTCAGTTCTTCACATCATGTGGCCAAAGTATTGGAGTTTCAACTTCAGCATCAGTCCTTCCAATGAATATTTGGCTGATTTCCTTTAGGATAGACTGGTTGGATATCCTTGCAGTCCAAGGGACTCTCAAGAGTCTTCTCCAACACCATAGTTCAGAAGCATCAATTCTTCGGCCTTCAGCTTTCTTCACGGTCCAACTCTCACAATCCATACATGGCTACTGGAAAAACCATAGCTTTGACTAGACGGACCTTTGTTGTCAAAGTAATGTCTCTGCTTTTTAATATGCTATCTAGGTTGGTCAAAACTTTTCTTCCCAGGAGGAAGCATCTTTCAATTTCACGGCTGCAGTCACCATCTGCAGTGATTTTGGAGCCCCCCAAAATAAAATCTATCACTGTTTCCATTGTTTCCCCATCTATTTGTCATGAAGTGATGAGACTTTATGCCATGATCTTCGTTTTCCGAATGTTGAGTTTTAAGCCAACTTTTTCACTCTCCTCTTTCACTTTGATCAAGAGGCTCTCTAGTTCTTCGTTTTCTTCCGTAAGTGTGGTGTTATCTGCCTATCTGTGGTTATTGATATTTCTCCAGGCAATCTTGATTCCAGCTTGTTTTTCATCCAGCCCGGCATTTTGTATGATGTACTCTGTATATAAGTTAAATAAGCAGGGTGACAATATCATGCAGGCAAAGTGCTGGTAGTAGTTTGAATTTATTCTCCGTTTCTTCTAAGATATTTAGATACCTAACCACATAATGATAACTTTAATCACTGACTGTTTCAAGCCTTTATTTTTAAAATAATTTAGGAATCATTTATGACTTTGTAATAAAGTTTGGAAGTATTCCTGGAATGAATTAAAGAACTACTTTGAAGTAATGTTTTGCTGCTTCTTTTCTAATCATCTACCCACTTTAACAACTCAGCATCTTACTGTTGTGTTTATATGTGCTTTCCTTTAATTATTTTGTTCAGAAGACTATATTTATATGATTTTTTTAAGTATCCAAAAAGTAGTTCAGTAAAGCTGATTTTTAGGTAGTTATAATAAATAAATTTAAAAGGTGAATCTTGGGAAAAAGATAGATGGATGGATGTACCAGTTGATCTCCATGGCTAAAGCTAGCAGTCTTGACTCTTAAATTGTGTGCAGAGATCCAAATTGAAAAGTTCCACACCTCCACAAGACTTTATACTTAATTAGGATAAGATAATTTGACTAAAAGGAAAGAAAACAATCTAATTAGAATAATGAAAGTTTTTAAGGTTGGCCATACCGTATTTATTGTATATGATTTGACATCTGATATGTTTCTTTTTAATAAATGCTGATTTACTTAATGCTTTATTTAAAATACAACAGTTTTCTAAGATTGCTTTGATTATCTTCCAGCCTGTGGAGAAACTCCAGAACAGATTCGAGCACCGAGTGGGATAATCACGAGCCCAGGCTGGCCTTCCGAATATCCTGCCAGAATCAACTGTAGCTGGTTCATAAGGGCAAACCCAGGGGAAATCATTACTATAAGGTAATTTTGATACCTCCTTGTATTATTGTTTGATGTTTTATTACAGAATATAAATTCACTTTCCAAGTATCATCATTCAACATGCAGTAGTATAAAAAGATGATTTTTAGAAAATAAATTGTATTTATCATTACCGTCTTGAGGGGAAGAATAACGGCCCGTTCTTCCCCTTCTATTAGGGCATGTGTTTAGAATATTTTCTAATGGTGATAATGAATTTGTGCTGAGCCATCCATATTCTTCTAGGCAATTTTTTAACAAAAGCTACATATCTGCAGAATAGTTAATTAGAATAAAGAATGTAATCTTTGGCAATGAGACAAATAAACAGACTTACTAATTCACTTGGATATCTAGCCCATAATCTTGGTCTTGAAAGTAGAGTCCTCTACCTTAATGAATTAAAACATGGTTGTAGACTATGCCTCTGTATATGTTATGTGTGTATAAAACTTGACGTAAGCTAATGATGGATAAATACTGTGTCTAGAAAAAGCTCATTTTTCATAGCAGTGAGACAATAGATCATTTGTTAAGAATACAAAATGAAATATAATCCTAGGGAAAATAACCGTAAATTTAAAATCCTAAGAATAAATAACATATAAATAAGGAAGATTAAGAGTATTTTAAAGACATTTAAAATTGTAGAGAAAAACTGTGGGAATAAGATACTAAGGAGGAAATACCCAGTAGAAGCAGTTATTGCTTGCTTAAGGAAATTATATTGGGGTTATTAGAGGAAAAAATTTGCCTGAAAGGGAGAAAAAAAGTGTACCTAAACAGACAACTATAACACAATTAAGAATGCCATTTCTATCACAGAAGTACTACAAAGGCATCTTGGACAGTCTTTCATTATTTACATTTTTATGGATGAGAATCATGGAACGTTAGATTTAAAAGAGACCTCATAGATCATAGACACATATCCCTTCATTTTTACATTTTCAAAAAAGTGGGATTCTAAATTAAGCCTATGTTTGATCGTTTCTGTCTTCCTTTTTTATATTTATTAACTAATGAGGACCAGTCACTTGAGGAACACAGTTGTTGTCTGTCCCCTTTTTTCTGTGGAAGCCATAAAACAGCAACATATGGTATGTTTTCCTTTGGTTCCTCTCTGCCCTGAGCCATATCTTCTGGAACACTGAAGCTGAGCATCGGTGGAAGCAGTAACACTCCTCTGTGAGAAGTACGATTCCCTTGCCTGATGCATGGGTGGAATGTGCCATGAAAGTTACCCTTCTGCAACTGTACCAACACTGGAATCGGAACAATATGTCTGTTTTCTGCTACTTACAGTATGACTTAAGTACAAATGTGTTTCCAAAGTAACATTTTACCATAGGGGTTCCAAATATTTTTTAAACATGAAACTAGCATTTTTAGAGATTTTTCTTCTTTTAACCTAAAATTTCAACTGCAGATTAAATATGCAGCCTACCAGCTCAGTTATGTAAAACTTGGCAATTCTTGCCAGCACAGAGGAGATGACATGGAGTACTGCCGTCTGGTTCTGATCATGTGTTGGATCCTTGAGATGTCACAAAGCTACACTAAAAATCAAGCACAATATTGAAATGCAGAGTATTAGAGGTGAGCCCAACACACCTAAAGGAAGATTTCCTAAATTCTGAACTGAGTTCACAAATTTGCATTTACACAGCCAGTCTCATAAAATAAGAAAGTAATTTTAGTAATTGTCCTAGTTCTTACTGAAACCATTATCATGGTAATAACAAACTTTTAAAAGATAACATATTGACATAATATGCAAAGAAAGTCAAGTTTCACTTGTGAATATTGGTGTAATATCTTAAAAAACAGTTCAAAAGAAATTTATACCATGATCAAATGAAGTTCATTTAAACACACAATTTAGTCAATATTAGGAAACATTAAATTCATTTACCATATTAAGTCAGAGAAAAGGTGTATGATTATCTAGACACAGGTTTTAAAACTTTTTGGTAAAATGAAAATCAACATGCATACCTGAGTTTAAATAACTAAAATATAGATAAAAGAAACTAAAATTACATGCTATAAACAAATAATACTTAGAGCTCTCCTTGTAAAACTGGTTAAACTATTTAACCAGTTTATAAGCATTTTTATCCTTTCCCCGGAAGTTTGCTAGAATTCACAAAGGCCACCTTATCCTCTGTCTACCTTATCTACAGAGGATTGGATTCTGGTTCCCTGCTTGAAGCCAAGGACTAGGGTCAGGATATTTTGCTTAAGAAAGGAGGCTGAAGAAGACTTCTACTAACCACTGCTTGAACTCTCATGGAGCTGAGAGCTTAGAAAGATAGGATGACATACCATAATAAATGGGAATTTTACTAAGTCCCTTACTGATTCTGTGACACGATTGTAATACTGCTCTGAACTGCCACGTTAGGGCTGGTTTTAGAAAGGAGACCTAAACAGGAAGTTACAGAGCAGATGCTGTGGGGGAATATAGGGGAAAAAAAATTAAAAACAGCACCAAAAATCATCCTCAGAAGTTTGCAACCCCAAAATTTCTAGAATGTATGAAAAAATTTAATATTAATCAAAACAGCCAACAAAATCAAACTGTTAGTCACTCAATTGTGTCCGACTCTTTGTGACCCTATGGACTATAGCCCACCAGGCTCCTCTGTCCATGGAATTCTCCAGGCAAGAATACTGGAGTGGGTAGCCATTCCCTTCTCACAGGGATTGAACCTGCATCTCCCGCATTGCCGGCAGATTCTTTGCCATCTCAGCCACCAGGGAAGCAACTTGGAACACAGATTTACTATAGACGTTTTACACTTTAATATACTGGAGTTTTTTTTCCTTAACCTTCTTTATGCTATGAGCACTTTGGTAGTTTGGTGAAACCTATAAATCCATTCCCAGAATATTTTTAAATGTATAGAATAAAACACATAGCATTACAAAAGAAACCAGTTATTCCTGAAACACAGCTATCAGATATTTTTGCAAATACATATATGTTTATTAACAATTAGTGAGCAAGCCATGCTTTTAACAGTTACTATAATTTCAAAGTGGTTTTGAGTGTAAGTAGTTACTCTAGATATCTACTAAAACTGAAATGTAATATGAAATTTTCTATGATTTCTACTGGTGACAGTGTGAGAAGCATTATAAAAACTATTCGTAGTATGTTTATTTTCATAAGTGAAGCAATGTTAATGAAATGTTAAATTTCAGTTACAAATGGGTGAAAATAAAATTGTCGATTTTTCTACAGAATTTGAGAATTTGAAAGGGGATTAGAAACACTGAATACTTGTAGTTGGACTTAATTAGACCAAAGCGTCCCTGGTGGCTCAGTGGTAAAGAATCCACCTACCAATGCAGGAGACGTGGGTTTCATCCCTGGATCAGAAAGATCCTCTGGAGAAGGGACTAGCAACCTGTTCCAGTATTCTTGCCTGGGAAATCCCATGGACAGAGAAGCCTGGCAGACTATAGTCCATGGAGTTGTAAAAGAATGGGACATGACATAGCAGCTAAACAACAACAACAAAGACCAAAGCAGAGGGAAAGAAACTTTTTTTAAAAACCTATTAATATAGGAGAATATAGGAAAAGGAAAATGAGAAAACCCTATCCCCACCCCAAATAGAATTAAAAAAAACAAATCTCGCTTAACATTTAGAAGATAGACTATCCAGTCAGGTTTATTGGTCGGTTAACTGGTATGATCCTTCTCTAATGGGCTTTAGGAACATACCTAAAAGAGTACCAATACAGAAAATCTAAGTAATGAAGACAGGAAAAGATAAGCTACGAAATACTGATCAGAAGAGAGCTAGTGTAGGAGGGTTAATCAGTTGTAATTGACTTCAAAACAAAATATTAATAACAAGTGGAAGATAGAACCATGGTTAGATGTTCTGTACCTAATAATGCAGCCTGAAACCAAGCAAAAGCAAACTATAGGGAATTACCAAGCAAATCTGACCAAGTTTTCCTAGTCCACAATTACAGTGGAAGTTTGTAAACATATTTATCTGAATTTAAACAGGAAAACTGTAAGTAAAAATAGAGAAAATTTGATACTGATCCAGTAGACACATATATCATGTATGTGTGTGATTTTTATATCTATCTCAGTGGATAGAGAATGCACATTCCTTTTAATGACATGTGCAACATTTATTTAAAAATTGATTATACATTAAATAACAAAGGAATTCTCAATGTATTTCCAGACTACATCATTCAGATTGTGTTCTCTGACCATAACACAATTATATTGGAAAACAACAATTAAAAAGCCCATATGTTCAGAAACATATTCCTAAATAACAACTGCACCAAAGATGGAAGGCACAGTGGAACTCAAAATATTTTTAAATAGCCGTAATGAAAATATTAGATATTAAAACTGTTGAACTACAATGAAACAGCAGTTAGTGAAAAATTTACAACTTTAATGCATTGAATTAAAAATAAATGCATGGAGAGTAAAGTGGAAAATATATTAGCTCAGCATTTTCTCAAGAGTTCAGAATAAAAACTACAGGGTAATCTTTATTGACCAGAAAATAATTAAACAGAAAAAAATGAATTAAAATTAAACAGAAAAAAAATCTGTATTTATCAGAAGATAATTAAACAGAAAAAACAAAAACTGGTTTTCTGAAAAACTCAGTAAAATAAACAAAGACAGATCTCAAGGCAAGACTGAAGGAAAAAAAAGATACAAAAACAACAAAAATGCCTATAGTTATAAATACAATAATAGAGATTTTAAGTCACAAAGGAATATCGTGAATGGTTTATATTGATACTTTTATAAATTAGATGAAGTGAATCATTTTCTGAAAGTGTGTTACCAAATTGATTCAAGAAGAATTAGAAAACTAACTAATGTAATAGTCATTAAAGAAATTAAATCAACAGTCAAAATAAGATTCCACACCCAGATAATTTTACAATACCAAATAAACAGAGAAAGAAATTTTCTTAACTTGCTAAAAGGTATCTGTTCAAAAATTTTAAAAATCAAACTTTTAATGTTGAAGTTAATTTAACACAAAGGACCAAAACAAGGTTACATACTTTCACTGCTTGTACTTGAACCCTCAATCAATACAACACTCCAACAAATAGAGATTAGTGATATAAAAAAAATGAAAAGGAAGACGTAAAACTCTTATTTGCCAGTATTACACTTACCTACAAAGAAAACCCAAACAAATTTAAAGACCATAGATAGGAAAATTTAAACAGTTGTTTGAAAGTACTATGTGAAGCTTTGCGGTGAAAAATTTTACTTTCAAGGGCAAATGACTTCTAAGAAAATTTAAATTATCAAAATTGACTAATTCAAAGTTTAGGAAAAGCTGATTAAACCAAAAAGCATGAAGAAATTGAAAATCTCTACCCTAAGTCGTCTGTACTGTGAAGAAGCACAAGGCACAGATTTGTAAACAATCTGTTATATAAACTATTACAAAGCATAAAAAAAGAAAAACTGAAAACTGTTTCTCCTTATAAATGTATTTTAAGCACCCTAAATGAATACTGGAAAACCAAATCCTCATAGTGTATACGTGAAGAGACAACTACTGATTATTTCTTTTGTTCTAGGTCAGGTCCCTGATTTCATGAATCTTAAACATTTTAGTTGATTAAAAGTTGGGAGTTCCCTGGTGGCTTAGTGGTTAGAATTCCAGGCTTTCCCTGCCATGACCCAGGTTCAATCCCTGGTCAAGGAACTGAGATTCCACAAGCCACCATAAACATTAGGGGTATATATATCTTTTCTAATTAATGTTTTGTTTTCTTCCATAAATATCTAGGAGTGAAATTGCTAGATTGTATGGTAGGTCTATTTTTAGTTTTTTGAGGAACCTCCATAATGTTTTCCATGTGGTTCCACCAACAGTGCACAAAGGTGGTTCCCTTTTTTCCACATCTTGAACAACACGGCTTTGACAATAACCACTTTGACAGATGTGAGGTGGTATTTCATTGTGGTTTTGTGTTGCATTTCCCTGATGATTAGAAATGTTGAGCATCTTTTCATAATGCCTGTTGGCCATCTGTATGTCTCCTTTGGAAAAATGTCTGTTCAAATCCTCTGCCCATACTTTAATTGGGTTGTTTTTTTGATATTGAGTTGTATGAGTTCTTTGTGTAGTTTGGATAATTAACCCCTTATTGGACATGTCATTTGCAAATATCTTCTCCCATTCAGCACAGCCACTGTGGAAAACAGCACGTAAGTTCTTCAAAAAATGAAAAACAGAACTACCACACAACCCTGCAGTTCCACTCTTCTTACCCAAAGAAAATGAAAAAAATAATTTGAAAAGATAAATGCATCCCAGTGTTCATAGCAACATTATTTATAGTAGCCAAGACATGAAATACAGATAAATAGATAAAAATGATGTGGGGGTGTGTGTATGGTGGTGGAATATTTCTCAGCCATAAAAAAGAATGAAATTTTGCTATTTCCAACAGTGTGGATAGACCTACAGGATATTATGCTTAGTGAAATAAGTCAGACAGAGAAAGACACATACTGTATATTTTTAGTTTATGTGGAATCTGAAAAATAAAACACATTAGTGAATATAACAAAACAGAAACATTCTCACAAATACAGAGAACAAACTAGTGGTTACCAGTGGAGAGGGATAAGATAAGTGGAGGACTATTGAGGTACAAACTACTATATATAAAATTAAAAAGTTACAAGGATGTAATGTACAGCACAGAAGAATATAGCCAATATGTAATAATAATTTTATATGGAGTATAGGGCTAGTCAAGGCTATGGTTTTTCCTGTGGTCATATATGGATGTGAGAGTTGGACTGTGAAGAAGTCTGAGCGCCAAAGAATAGATGCTTTTGAACTGTGGTGTTGGAGAAGACTCTTGTGAGTCCCTCGGACTGCAAGGAGATCCAACCAGTCCATTCTGAAGGAGATCAGCCCTGGGATTTCTTTAGAAGGAATGATGCTAAAGCTGAAACTCCAATACTTTGGCCACCTCATGTGAAGAGTTGACTCATTGGAAAAGACTCTGATGCTGGGAGGGATTGGGGGCAAGAGAAGAAGGGGAGGACAGAGGATGAGATGTCTGGATGGCATCACTGACTCGATGGACGTGAGTCTCAGTGAACTCCGGGAGTTGGTGATGGACAGGGAGGCCTGGTGTGCTGCGATTCATGGGGTCGCAAAGAGTCGGACACAACTGAGCGACTGATCTGATCTGATCTGATCTGATCTGATAAGCTATAAAAATATCAAGTTACTGTGTTGTATCCCTGAAACTAATATAATGTTGTAAGTCAACCATACTTCAAAAAAAACCTGTCTAAGTAACAGATACCATTAAGAAAGTGAAAGCAATCCATGGATAGAGAAAATATTAGCAATATACATATCTAATAAAGTACTTGGATCCAGAATGTACAAAGAATTTTTATAGCTCAAATTTTTTTAAAAGGACAAGAGACTTGAACAGACACTTCAAAGAAGATATAAGAATGTCCAATAAGCACATGAAAAGATGTTCAACATCATTGGTCTTTCAGGAAATGCACATAAAACAACCATGAGAGATGCCATTTCATGCCCAGTAATGGCTGAAATTCA
Organism: Bubalus kerabau; assembly: GCF_029407905.1. Taxonomy (NCBI): domain Eukaryota; kingdom Metazoa; phylum Chordata; class Mammalia; order Artiodactyla; family Bovidae; genus Bubalus; species Bubalus kerabau. Next base: position 62,352,010 of record NC_073637.1, read on the forward strand.
AAATACTTTTAGCACCAACTAAATTTAGCATCAAATTCAGCACCACAGGTAGCACCGACTACTGGGGAGAATGTGGGTGTGAGTGGTTGTACATATATATCTTGTGTAACCTACATGCCTCAAAAAGATACATTTAAAAGTGAAAGTGATAGTTGATCAGTTATGTCCAATTCTTCATGACGCCATGGACTGTAGCCCACCAGGCTCCTCCATCCATGGAATTCTCCAGGTAAGAATACTAGAGTGAGTAGCCATTACCTTCTCTAGGGAATCTTCCCAACCCAAGGATCGAAACTGAGTCTCCTGCATTGCAGGCAGATTGTTTACCGTCCAAGCCACCAGGGAAGCCCCACATGTTTATAAAGAGTTCTTGAATAAGAATACATTTCACTGTACAAAGGGTATAACAGTGTGATTCACAGGAAAAGAAATAGAAATATCTAATAAACATAGGAAAAGTGTTTCAATCTCAGTAAATAAGGAAATGGAGACTAGAACAATGCTAAATTTATTTTATGCACCTAATTGGAAACAAATCTTTGGAAATAAAATGTTTCCTTTTGCCAGAGTTGTAGGGTATAAGGTATTTTTTCACACACATTCAGTGGAATTGTGAGTTGGTATAAACATTTTCTCAATGCCACCATCAACTTTAAAGTGGAATTGTATGCTTGGCTCTAACAATTCTACTTCTAGAAAAAGCTATCCTACAGAAATACTTGCTTATGTGTGTATGGAGAGAACATGTATGAGAATTCCTTAAAACATTGTTCATAATAGTGAAAAACTGGAAGCAGTCAAAGTGTCAGCCTTTGTTCTAGTTACACAGAATATTTAAAGAGGAAATAGCCTGGTGTAATAATCCTCGGATAATTAACTTTATCATCACTTGGCTTAAGGCAGAGGCAAGGAATCTCACTTTTTGGCTAATTTTTTATGTGCTTCTTATTTGTTCTGTCCTTTGCGTACATGCTCGGTTCCTCAGCCATGTCTGACTTTTTGTGACCACGTGGACTACAGCCCATCAGGCTCCTCTGTCCGTTCTTCCCAGCCAAGAATAGTGGAGTGGGTTGCCATTTCCTCCTCCAGGGGATCTTCTCAACCCAGGAATCAAACCCACGTCTCTAGCATCTCCAGCATTGGCAGGTGGATTCTTTACCACAGAGCCACTTGGGAAGCCCCTTTCTGTCCTTTATTTGTGCCCGTGTTTTACAAACTATAAGATAACATTTGGCTATAAATCATTTATGTAGAAAAGTATTCCCAAACTCAGGGACTTGTCACTGAAGTTTTTTCTTTGTTCATTTTTAACTTCTTTACTTGGCTCAGGTTGGTGCTATTTGCTCTCCTGAAAATGTGACCTATAAACTTTTCATTATGCAAGCAGATTAACCAGTCTTAAGGGAAGGCTGACTTCCTCTGTGTCCTTCAGTTCATTGAATTATGGAGTGGTGTTCCTGGTCCAAACAGAGAACAATTTAGAGTATTAGAAATTAGAAGTGGTCCTTCTTAAAGACATACAGGGAGAAGAAAAAGGTGCCGTGCCAACTATCTCCTGTTTTTTTAGCATTATTTTGGAACTTTGTGTTACTTATGAAGAAGTATTATTCTGGAATCTGGGAAAGAGATATAAATATTAGGAACACAGAAGTATTATTGTTATTATTTTTTGATGATACAGTTGTGTACTAAGAAGAGCCAGGAGAATCAGTGGATATTTAGAGGCTTATAATAAAGTTCTCGGTTATTTTGATTTTTTTTTTAATGAAATTTTTTTCCAAAATTTCCTTTCAACAGCCTTTTCTGACTTTTTATTTGTAGTTTTCAGGATTTTGATATTCAAGGCTCCAGAAGATGCAGTTTGGACTGGTTGACAATAGAAACATACAAGAATATTGAAAGCTACAGAGCCTGTGGTTCCACAATCCCACCGCCGTACATTTCTTCCCAAGACCACGTCTGGATCAGGTTCCATTCCGATGACAGTATCTCTAGGAAGGGTTTCAGGCTGGCATACTTTTCAGGTGTGTTTTTATATAAGAAGAAAGGTTTGGAACAGAATTCTATCAAATTAACTCCTCAATCACTTCAGGACTTGCCTTCGCCTTCTAAACAACGTCCATTTTATTGTGACTAAATACCAAGACAGCTGAGATTGCAGAATTCGAGGCAAATTCTAGGTGCCCTAGAGTTAGGTCTCCAAAAGGCATTTTGTATAATCCTAATAGAATGGTTAATTTTATACACTAAAGTCAGTCGTTTTAAATATTTTGAATATATTTATTTTAAAAGGAACTTTTTTCCCCTCAAGTGTTCACCCGTATCCTGCATGTTATTTCAGAATGTATTTTTGTGTGTTACCATTATCTTTACACCTTCAAAGAAAAGACACAATCAATTTTACTTTCATAGTTTGTAGTATCAGAAGTCTTCTTTTGCTAGTTCTTAAACTTTATCTGAATAGTGTGACCAGATCATAAAAATACGAAGAACTCAGAGCATTAGAGTCCCGTAGATTTTTGCTGTAAATAACTTTATATTTTTCTGAAATTAACATGGTCACCTTTAGCAACATATGCTACTTTTTCTCTTTTTTATTAAAAGCACATCTTTGTAATAATTACTTTGTTCTGAAGCATTTTCTGTCACCTATTTGCCAGTAAATAAGTTGTTGATGGAGAGGAAAGCCTTGGGCTGACATCATCAGTGTGGACTGTAGGATGCTAATGTTTAGTTTTCTTTCCCTATCTCATTCTTGATATATATTTAGGATAGTCTACTAAACAATTAGAATTCTATGAACATTTCAGTTCTTTTCTCTCTCCTTTCCCATACTCTTGAGTCTAGATTAATGGACTTGCAAGATATTGCGTATATGTACATAAATATATATAAGTAAATAGAAAAGAATATTAAAATGGATTTGAAAAGGTGATTATTATGGAGGAGTTTTTCTTAATTTCAAAATGTTTATTCAGTAGGGTATTTAAAATTCTTAGGCAATATATACTACTGGCGCATATATCTTACATCACTTTACTAAATGTTCTGTAGCAAAGCAGCTTCTGCAAAAACAGAATCAGTCCTTTATCTTTAGGTCAGCTGTAGAGATCTTCATGGAACAAATCATAAGTATTATTTAATTAAAATTTTGAGTAATCAGTAAGCCAGTATTAATTAAATTTTTTGCTTAAGCCCAGCTATCACCTGAGCTAATTAACATTTACGATAAAAATACCACTTGCTGTTACATATCCTTTAAAGAATATGTTTTTTTTCCCTCCTTACCTCTCCATCTCCCTCCTCTCACTGACCTCCCAGGGAAATCTGAAGAACCAAACTGTGCTTGTGACCAGTTTCGCTGTGGAAATGGAAAGTGTATACCAGCAGCCTGGAAATGCAACAACATGGATGAATGTGGAGACAGTTCTGATGAAGAGATCTGTGCCAGAGAAGCGAATCCTCCAACATCTGCCTCCTTCCAGCCCTGTGCTTACAACCAGTTCCAGTGTCTGTCTCGGTTTACCAAAGTCTACACCTGCCTTCCCGAGTCTTTAAAATGCGATGGCAACATTGACTGCCTTGACCTCGGAGATGAGATCGACTGTGATGTGCCCACTTGTGGGCAGTGGTTAAAATATTTTTATGGTACTTTTAATTCTCCCAATTATCCAGACTTTTATCCTCCCGGAAGCAATTGCACCTGGTTAATAGACACTGGTGATCACCGCAAAGTCATCTTACGCTTCACAGACTTTAAACTTGATGGTACTGGTTATGGTGATTATGTCAAAATATACGATGGATTAGAGGAGAATCCGCACAAGCTTCTGCGTGTGTTGACCGCTTTTGATTCTCACGCGCCTCTCACTGTAGTGTCTTCTTCTGGACAGATAAGGGTCCATTTCTGCGCCGATAAAGTCAACGCGGCCAGGGGCTTTAATGCTACTTACCAGGTAGATGGCTTCTGTCTGCCGTGGGAGATCCCCTGCGGAGGGAACTGGGGCTGCTACACCGAGCAGCAGCGCTGTGATGGCTACTGGCATTGCCCAAACGGGCGGGACGAGATCAACTGTACCGTGTGCCAGAAGGAGGAGTTCCCGTGTTCCCGGAATGGCGTCTGCTACCCTCGCTCCGATCGCTGCAACTACCAGAACCACTGCCCAAATGGCTCCGATGAAAAAAACTGCTTCTTTTGCCAGCCAGGAAATTTTCATTGTAAAAACAACCGGTGTGTGTTTGAAAGCTGGGTGTGTGACTCTCAGGACGACTGCGGCGACGGCAGCGACGAGGAGAACTGCCCGGTGATCGTGCCAACCCGGGTCATCACCGCCGCCGTCATCGGGAGCCTCATCTGCGGCCTGCTGCTGGTCATTGCCTTGGGGTGCACCTGTAAGCTTTATTCTCTGAGAATGTTTGAACGAAGGTCAGTATCAAGACAGAGCTATGGTGTTGCGTGCTCTGTACAGTAAAAACATGGCCCAGATATTTACAACACATTTTTTAAGGAGATGAGCAATATATTTTTGTTACACTATTGGAGACAGAGCTACCTATTGTCTGTGATTTATAAAATTACTATGAAAAGCATATGACTCAAAAGGTTAATAAGCACATTAAAAAAACAAACACTTAAGAGTTAATGAGGTGAGAAAAGGCAGACTGTAGTGTTTTCAGATTAACGTGTTTTATAGGAATTTTGCAAGCTGTAATTCTTGGTCGTGGTGCTTTAACCTGAGTTTTTATAAATATTAATTCAACAATTCCAGACATTTGAGAGCCTTCTATGTTCAAAGCAGTATATGGGTGAATAGAGCAATGAGTAGGAGTAATCTCACAGGCAGTTTACAGTTAGAAGGAAGGAACTGGTGGGTAGAATTAAATGACAAAACATATAAATGCTGTAAGAGCTATAAAATAAAGTGGTATAAAAGTCAGAGGACCTCAGTTAAGTAAGAAGTGGTTCAGCGTGAAAGGGTGGCCCTCAGGGAGAGCCGTCTTCCACGTGGCAGAGGAGAGACCTGGAGAAGTTGATGGCAGAGAGGTCTTCTAGAAAGCTCCTGTGGAGACCATGACCATCAGCCCCAGAAGAGTTGCAAGTAATACATACAACAAAGAAGTCACATACCAGACAGCCAAGAACAGATGCACAGTATCAAAACAACCATATGCTTCTTACTTGGCATAAGTGGCCAGAAATGTTTTACTACATTGCAACATAAAACCAAGTAAGCAACATAAAGAGTGGTAAAGAACCCACCTGCAGTGCAGGACATGTCAGAGACCTGGGTTTGATCCCTGGGTAGGGAAGATCCCCTGGAGGAGGGCATGGCAGCCCACTCCAGTATTCTTGCCTGGAGAAGCCCCATGGACTGAGGAGTGTGGAGGATTACAGTCCATAGAGTCGCAAAGAGTCGGACACGACTGAAAGGACTTAGCGCGCGCGCGCACACACACACACACACACACACACACACACACACACACACACAAGAGCACAGTGAAGACCGGAGGTCTTGAGTTTAAGAACAGGTTATTCCAGAATGGGTTTTGGCAACTCATTTCACTGTTTTCCTTACCTGAAAAGTAAATGTGTTGGACTTGACGAATAAAGTATCTTCTAAGAATATTCAAATACTTTCACCTCAAGCCCCTCTGATCTCAGAAGGGTAAAGATCTAGTAGTTTTATCTTTTACAGGGATATTTAATTTATTAAAACTTAGTGATCCAGACCCCTAGTGTAAAAACCACATGAGGCTGGACTGTCCGCTTCATCTCTGTGTTCTCAGTGTAGGGTAGTATAGATACTCACCAAATGTTGACTGATTCTGCTTTACAAATGAACAAATATATTAAAATTCAGATTGTTTTAATTGTTGATAATTAAAGAATTACTGTTTTGGCGTGCCCTTTTTTTTTTTTTAAACTCCTTTCATCCGTCTATTTCTCTCAAAGATCATTTGAAACACAGTTGTCCAGAGTGGAAGCAGAATTGTTAAGAAGAGAAGCTCCTCCCTCTTATGGACAATTGATTGCTCAGGGTTTAATTCCACCAGTTGAAGATTTTCCTGTTTGTTCACCTAATCAGGTATGTTACACTTTGTGATTTCTGTTTCAGTACCTCTTAAAATGAAGTCTATACTTACATGTAATGGTGAAGGACCCTCGATTGTGTCAGAATTTTTGCAGTTGAGTCAAGAATTAAATAAATGGAAGATTTGAAATTATACGGTTGACTCCTGAACAGTGTGAGGGTTAGGGGCGTCAGTGCTCCATGCAGGTGAAAATTCACATGTAACTTTATAGTTGAGCTTCCCAGGTGGCCCAATGGTAAAGAATCCACCTGCCAATGCAGGAGATGCAGTTTGATCCCTGGGTTGGGAAGATCCCCTGGAGAAGGAAATGGCAACCCACTCCAGTATTCTTGCCTGAGAAATCCCATGGACAGAGGAGCCTGGTGGGCTACAATCCATGGGGTCACAAAAGAACTGGACATAACTGAGCAACTAAACAACTCTATAGTCAGCCTTCTGTCTAGAGTTCAGTGTCCACAAATTCAACCAACCATAGATGGTGTGGTGCTGTAGTATTTGCCATTGACAAAAAATCCGTAAATAAGTGCAGCTGGGTAAGCCCATGTTTTTCATGGGTTTACTCTAGTTGTTTCCTTATATTTTAACAAATTCAAAAGTAAAGTTTTCATTCTTTACTTCTTATTTGGTTACGTGATTCTTAAGCATTTTAATGTTTGCTGCTGCTGCTAAGTCACTTCAGTTGTGTCCGACTCTGTGCGACCCCATAGACGGCAGCCCACTAGGCTCCCCTGTCCCTGGGATTCTCCAGGCAAGAACACTGGAGTGGGTTGCCATTTCTTTCTCCAATGCATGAAAGTGAAAAGTGAAAGTGAAGTCGCTCAGTCGTGCCTGACCCTCAGCGACCCCATGGACTGCAGCCTTCCAGGCTCCTCTGTCAGTGGGATTTTCCAGGCAAGAGTACTGGAGTGGGGTGCCATTGCCTTCTCCGATTTTAATGTTTAGGATGTGCTTAGTCACTCAGTCTTGTCTGACTCTTTGCGACCCCATAGTCTGTAACCCACCAGGCTTCTCTGTCCATGGGGTTCTCCATGCAAGAATATTGGAGAGGGTTGCCATACCCTTCTCCAGGAGATCTTCCCCACCCAGGAATCGAACCCATGTCTCTCATATTTCCTGTATTGCCAAGTGGGTTCTTTACCACTAGCGCCACCTGGGAAGCCCTAATGTTTAGAATAATTTAGTACACTGAAATTCAAAAGTAAAGTCTGACAACTTATTTTTTACTTGAACTATTTCAAAGATTTAAGAATAAATACTAAAGTTGATATGCTTAGAAATACGTTAGTAACATGCAAGATTAAAATAAGTCATTGAAATGAAGTTAATATCTCTACCTGCCTTGAGAGAAAACCTCTTCACAGCTGAATTTTACAGTGCTTAAAAATCCATATCATTTTCTTTAAATAGTGACTCATTCTTTTTTAAATTTTTTTAGTTTATTTGGAGTATACCCAGTTAACAATGTTATGAAAGTTTCAGGTGGACGGCAGAGGGATTCAACCATATATATTTATGTATCCATTCTCCCCCAAACTCCCCTCCCATATAGTCATTCTTTATTAATGTTGCTGAATTCTTTAAATTTTTGTTAGCAATTTTTTATTGAAGTGTAGTTTATTTACAGTGTTGTCTTAGTTTCCAGTATACAGCAAAGTGATTCAGTTATATACATAGTTATGTACATTCTTTTTCATATTTTTTTCCGTAATAGGTTATTACAAGATGTTGAATGTAGTTCCTGGCAATTGCTTTTTAAATTTCTTTTTCAATTCTTAAAGTTGTGCCAGGGTTCATAAGGCCATAAAGGTTTATACATTTAAAATGTAAATTCATCATGAAATAATTCTAAAAATTGTTCCCAGTATCAGAATTAAGAAAAATTGTTAGACATTGTTTTCCCAGTGATTGAAAGTGAAAGTCGCTCAGTCGTGTCTGACTCTTCGCAGCTCCATGGATAATCCATGGAATTCTCCAGGCCAGAATACTTGAGTGGGTAGCTGTTTCCTTCTCCAGGGGATCTTCCCAACCTAGGGATTGAACCCAGATCTCCTGCTTTGCAGGTGGCTTCTTTCCCAGCTGAGCCACCAGGAAAGCCCAGTGATTAATTCCATTCAAAATGAAAGTCCATTTCCTTTTTGATAAATGAGATTTCTGATTGCAATCTGTCACCTTATTTGAGTCTTTTTAGGAAATCTTTGTGAGAATTTATAGTTTTAAAACATTTCTCTGGATATAATTTGCTAAGTAAATAATTCAGAATTTCCACTGGTTAAAATTCTGTGTGCAACATAGGAAGAACCTACATTGTGGCTTTTTCATAATATATTGTTGGTTCTGCCATGGGGAAGGGTTCTTTTTAGGTAGGAATTCAGAGAATGGTTAATTCCATGCATGCCCCTCTACCATCTGTCACCCACCACCAGTATACCTTGAGGGTACCTTCAAGAGTTTAGTCAACTGTGAGTTACAAGGAGCATAGTCCACATATGATAGCCCTCACTTCTAACACCAATTATAATAATTGTAAGTTCAGGGGCCCCGAAAACCATCCTCAGGTTGATAATTCACTAGAAAGCCTCAGAGCTCATTGAAAGCTGTTACATACCATGGTGTAACTTTTATTGCTGGGAAAGGACCCAGATTAAATCAGCCTCAGGAGAATACCAAGCATAACCCTTCCAATCATCTTTTCCCCGTAATGTCGGGACAGTGTAAGTCTCTCAACACCAGTGAATGGCAGTATGCATGAAACATTGCCATCCAGGGAAGCTCACCCAAACCTGGTGTCCAAGGATTTTATAGGAGCTCCATCACATAGGCACAGTTCATCGCACACGTGACTGATCCTGGTCTCTAGCCCTTCAGAGATTGACTGATTCTGCTGATTGAAAGCCCTCACCTGCATCACGTTTGTGTGGCTCAGAGCCTCCACCTGAAACACACTGTTACTCTCTGGCTGGCCCAAGGCTCCACACAATGACACTTCCATCAAAGATGACATTGCAGGGATTGAGATCTCTTCCCAGAAGTAAAGGGCAAAGGTCAGACTTCACTTTGGGTAAAGTTTCATTAACTCCCTATAACAGCTTTCCTCTTGGGTTATAATTTACCCTGAGAACTTTGATTCAAAAAAGTTTTAAAATAAAACATGTTTGTAAACTAGATTTTATTTAGTTAATGAAATTAAATTCTCAAGTTTAAAACTTTTGTTAATAAAATATCAAGTATCTATATTAGTTCTTAAAAAGAATTATTTTCTGAATTACCATCTCATTCAAAATAGCAATCCTTTCTGAGGCATGCTTTCTTTTCTTCTTCTTCATAAACTGAAGAAGTATATGAAATTATTCCTAAAACAATCATGAGATCCCCTTGTAGAACTGAATGGGCAGTCATTTAATTAAACAGACTTTGAAATGAGTAGAGAACTTCATCTCACTGTGGCAGACTGTACTGTTAAAGTCGGCTTTGAAGTGTGCTGAAGGCGTTGTGGATCTCAGCTGCCTAAGAGGGGAGGATAGCTGAAGAGCCTGTATTCCTTGCTGGATTTAATGACAGTGCTCACACAAAGCCTTAGAACTTGAGCCAGATGAGGAGAACCAGATCTGTGGAGTTCATAGGGATGTGAACCACTTTTGGTTTATATTCATAATTGGTGAAAAATCTTACTGGCATACTAAATTTATATATGCTGATATTCAGATTTCTTATTGACAATCTGTTCTTTATTAAGGCCAGACTATGAGATATTCCTATGATAGTAGCTTCTTAGCTTTCTGTGAATTATATTTCAGGAATTATGTTCAAAAAGTCTATATGGAAATCACAAATAAATGCAGTACCAGTCACAGAGAGAGATGGAGAACATACTATCACATTTTCTTATTCTCTTCCCTTCTTTTCTTCTGTGAGGAGGAGGGGCAAGAGTCATTCATTTTGGCAGATAGAAGCTGTATCTTCATTTGAAAGGGAGTATATCAACTTACCATTGTTTCTTGGATATACTGTGTTTTAAAAATACTAAATGCCAGATTGATGAAAGCTGTGTTTGTTCCAAGTTTGATTACTCCTTTTTATAACCACTAGATGGAGCTTAAAGACTATTTTTATAACAGTAGCTTGTTGGGTTTTTGTGTTTTTTTTTAATAATTCTGATAGTCATTCATCTACAAAAAAAGTTTTTCTTTCAGTTGAGCAATATGGTCACCTCCCAAATGCACTAGTTAAAAATCATCAGTTTTCAAAGAATAGTTTATAATTTATGTTTAACATGACAATAAGACTTAAATCTTTTAAGACTGAGAAGAAACCTAAATGTCTCAGATACTATTGACTAGTGCTATAAACAAATTATTTTCTTTGACTTTCTGTTTTCTGTGCTGCATTACAAATATAATAATTCCTCTGTTTATGGTAATATAAATAAACTCTCAGTATCTATCTACTCATCCAACAAATCCTTGGTTTTGACCTTGTAAATCAAGTCTGATTTGTTCTCTTCTAAACAAACAGATAAACAGCCTGGTTTTCACACTCCTGTAAGTCATTTAAAGAATTATGGTAGAGATTATTCTATGCTTCTAGCTAAAGAAGTATCAAATAATTTCATTTTCATCTTTGGTACATTTCTAGGATTGGATTACTGTGTGAAGTTTTAAAACAAAATTGCTGTTGTGATTGACATTATCATTTTAAAGTTCATATATAAAGTATCAAGAAAATCTTAAACACAGTGAACAGTGGTTCCAGTTATAGGTTAGTTTCTGGAGTGGGATGAACCTGTATTAATGAGAGAATTTAATTTATCTTTCATAGACCCTAACAATGAGTAATAGAATTTTTACCCACAACACAGTTTTATTAATACCTTGTTTTCAGCTGTCTTAAGATTTTTTTTTTTTTTTTGGCAGGCATCTGTTTTGGAAAACCTGAGGCTGGCTGTACGGTCTCAGCTTGGATTTACTTCCATCAGACTCCCTATGGCAGGCAGATCCAGCAACATCTGGAATCGTATTTTTAATTTTGCAAGGTCACGCCATTCAGGGTCATTGGCTCTGGTCTCAGCAGATGGAGATGAGGTTGTCCCTAGCCAGAGTACCAGCAGAGAACCTGAAAGAAATCATACTCACAGAAGTCTGTTTTCCGTGGAGTCTGACGACACAGACACAGAAAATGAGAGAAGAGATATGGCAGGAGCATCGGGTGGGGTTGCAGCTCCTTTGCCCCAAAAAGTCCCTCCCACGACAGCTGTAGAAGCAACGGTGGGAGCAAGTGGAAGTTCCTCCACTCAGAGCACCAGAGGGGGTCACACAGAGACCGGACGGGATGTGACCAGCGTGGAACCCCCCAGTGTGAGTCCAGCACGGCACCAGCTCACAAGTGCGCTAAGTCGAATGACTCAGGGGCTACGCTGGGTACGTTTTACATTAGGGCGATCAAGCTCTGCGAATCAGAACCAGAGCCCTTTGAGACAGCTTGATAATGGGGTAAATGGAAGAGAAGAAGATGATGATGTCGAAATGCTAATTCCAGTTTCTGAAGGAGCTTCAGACTTTGATGTGAATGACTGCTCCAGACCGCTTCTTGATCTTGCCTCCGATCAAGGGCAAGGGTTCAGACAACCATATAGTGGAACAAATCCTGGAGTGAGGCCAAGTAGTCGTGATGGCCCTTGTGAGCGCTGTGGTATCGTCCACACTGCCCAGATCCCGGACTCTTGCTTAGAAGCAACGCTGAAAACTGAAACGAGTGATGATGAAGCTTTGTTACTTTGTTAGGTACGGATCCCATCAGGGAGCTTGGGTACAAGTTGGAGCAATATCCATTCATTGTTTTGTAACTTTACAATTAAACTAGTTTTCATTTAAAAAGAAAAAAAAAGATGCAGGGTGATTTCTTATTATCATATGTTAGCCTGCATGGTTAAATTAAACAACTGTAACTCTATGAACTTTAGAGTTTACTATTTTAGCAGCTAAAAATGCATTATGTATTCAGATTGTTCAGTAATGTTTTTCCATTTGTTTCTAATTGTTTTCATTCTGGTACTGTGGTTAGCAGTAGAGATATGGCTGCTGAAACTCATTTGACTGTCAGTTTATCTATCCTATGTTAAAATATTTCTTTGTTCAGAATAATACCTTCTTTTAATTAAACCCTTTATGCTTTTGCCAACACATCTTGTAAGTTAATATACTAGATGTTAAGATTGTTGATATAAAAAGTAAAAATTCCTTATACTCATCTATTTTTATTTATATAACGTTTGTCTAAGCATTATTGTACTTCATCATAACATGAGCTTGTCAAAGGGAAAAAAAAACTTTGTCTAAAATTTTTTCTCATGTTTGACATGCAATGATGTGAAATTTAGATAGTTAGATAAATTAATGGCAAAAAACAAAACTCTTTTATAGGTTTTCTAATGTTGACTTTAATATTCTAATATGGTACAGACCAAATGGTAAAAATCCCAAGTCATTTTTTTTTCATCTCTATTTAAGGACAAATTAAGCAGATGAAGATATTCTACTATGCATTAAATCTTGAACTTTATGTGTACAAAAACTGTACAAGATAAGTTCCAACTGGTAATGTCTTTCCCTGATACAGGGTTATGCTTGTATTGGACCCTAGGGATTTGCACTAAAAATCATATTAAGGTCTCAGATGAGTTTAGTGCAGAAGCACTATCACTTTAAATACTATTATTTGCTATCATGATGACTATATTTCCATAGCTTTTTGGGGGGTTGAGGGGGCATTTTTATTACAACTTGAGGTTGCTTTGCTGGTTTCATATTTATTTGTTGTATTTAAAGACTGCATTCTTGTAAGACAGTGATTCTTTTCAATATATTTTATTCATGAGGGGAGGATCATGCTACATGAAAAGCAAATTAAGAAGTCATTCAGATCACCTCCCTTTTTAAAGTAAAGTGAATTGCAAAACCCCGCATATTTTTTTATTGTCAGTTCCCATTTATTTATTTTTTAGCTGTCTGTTTTAGTAGCTTAATGATTGAGTATGAAAAATGTATTTGTGTGTGATTATTGCTATTTATTAAATTTTAAATACTTTGCTGAATGTCATTTTAAAGCATGTTTGCGGTCTTGTGTATTTGTCGTGTTATGCTGTCAGGAAGAACTGACTGAAATGTTTTAATATGTATCAAAAATTAAAATTACTTTTTTTGTATTGCCTTGAGGTACTTTTTAACTTGAAGTTGCTGTTTATTTTTATTTGGTGTGTATACAAATTCAGGCCATGAAATATGCAGTATGTCTAGAAGAAAAATTAAAGGGAGATAGTCTTTCTTAACTCCCTTATCATAAAGTAGTAGCTTATACCAGTTCCCAAGGGTAAAAATCCCTAAGGATCTGAATATTATTTTGCCTTTGAAAAAATTGACGTATCTTAGAAGATTCAGTAACTCTAGCAGTTCTCTTTTTATATTATTTTCAGACATTTAAAATTCCTATGCAGTATTTTACTGTCAGAATTTGGGTTACCAAATTAACCTTGTTTGGGTCCTACTAATTATATACTATTATGTATAGGTTTTTTGTTTTTGTTTTCTGGCATGTGTTTTTAATTTCTTTGTTTAAATTAACTAATACATCTTCTTGGTTTAAATATTAAAGAAATCAAGTCTGTCTCCTACTCCTGACACTCATCTTTTAGTTCCCTTTCAAAGAAAAAGGTACAAACACTACATTCTTGTATACCCCCCAGAAATACCATATACATACATAAATGTATCCATGTTTATAAATGCTATATGATATAATACAAATTGTAACATACTATGCATTCTCTTCTGCACTTATTTTCAAAGGCAAGGTATATCTACTACTGTTTGAAGGTTAAAAGTAAAGTTGGGTATTTCTGTTTTTTGACTTTTCACGTTTAAACACTTGATCTGTCCTGAATTTAAGGCTCCACTTTTTTTTTCCTAGGTAACTACCTAATTACTGCAAGACTGTTTATTAAATCTATCCTTTCCTCACTTTTGCAAATGACCCTTTTATCATATTACAGATTTTCATATTGTGTGGATATGTTTCTAGACTCCCATTCCATTCTCTTCAACTGACCTGCCTTTCTTTTTTTGTACCAGTCTTCCACTGTTTTAATAACTGTAATTTTTAAGTATTCCAATATTCTTGCTTATTCTTCCAGTTGAACTTTAGAACCAACCCTTGTGTTCCACCAAACAAACCCATAGGACTTTTTTTTTTTTGACAGTTTTATAGATCAGCTTGGGGAAATTTGACATCATTATCATGTTAAAAATTCTGTCTAAACCATCCAAAAATGGCTCCCATTTGTTCAAGTCTTTTTGTTGTTTCCTTTGAAGATGCTTCACGTTTTACTTTACTGAGATCTTGAAATGTTCAAGAGGTCTAAGAAATTTTATTATTTTTGTTACCATTATTAAGGAAGTCCTTTTGATTTATAATTTAGTCTTATTTTAGTATTAAAAAAGGTAAAATGTTTTCTACTTAGCTACCAGACTCTGATTTTCTTATGGTTTCTAATAGTACTTCACTTAATATTTTTGTGTTTTCCAGTTATACAGTCATGTCTTCCAGTTTGTATACCTCTTTTTATGTCTTGCTTGCATTGTCTAGTATTTCTAGAATAATGTTAAAATATATTGGCTACAATGAACTGGGTTGAGATATATACATTTAGTTAATCATATTAAGGAGTATCTGTTGACCCCTGTTTTTTAAAAAACTTAGTCAAGGTTGCATGTTGAATTTTATCACATGCCTTTTCATTTTCTGTGGAGATGATCATATGATTTTTCTCCTTTGACCTTTTAATATGAATTTTATTAATATATTTTGTACCATCCTTAAATTCCTGAAATAAACTCTACTTGACCATATGTATTACTCTTTCAATGTATTTCCAGATTATTCCATATTTTATTTAGATTTGCATCTGTATTCATCAGTGCAATTAGTCATGTGTGTGTGTGTATGCACCTTTGAGCACAACCTTTAAGAAGCTTTGTTATTGATTTTATGCTGGTAAATTGGAAATATTTTTCTTTCTCCTGAGTTCTGGAACAGTTTGCATAACATTGGAATTTTCCTTAAGATTTCAGTGAAATTACCTGGTGCTGGTCAATGTTTGGCAAATAGCTCTTTAACAGCTCTTTTGGTATTTATGGTAACTGGTGTGTGTAGTTTCTGTGTCTTAGCTAGGACCATCAACCATCCATACTGTCCAGGTTTTCAAGTTCATTTCCCAGTGGTGAGCAGAGTTACCCCTTCCTCTTTTGTGTGTGTGGCTCTTTCCCCTGAGTATGTATTATGCTTGCTCCCTTATTTTCTTAATTAAGATAGCTAGTAGTTGGCCTAATTTGCTGTTTTTGTTTGCTTGTTTCACCCCAAGTGGCATGCTTTGAGTGTCTCTTTTATTATTTTTCTGTTTTCCAATTAATTGATTTCCTTAAATAAATGTCCTACTTTTTGCTTTCCTTATTTTGTTGCTGTTTTTTTAACTCCTTGTTAGCATTCAATTTAATCATTTTTATATTTTCTTAATTATTAATATGAGATTTAATTCTGTTCAATTCAGTCACTCAGTCGTGTCCAACTCTTTGCGACCCCATGAACTGCAGCACGCCAGGCCTCCCTGTCCATCACGAACTACCAGAGTTTACCCAAACTCATGTCCATTAAGTCGATGATGCCATCCAGCCATCTCATCCTCTGTTGTCCCCTTTTCCTCCTGCCCTCAATCTTTCCCAGCATCAGGGTCTTTTCAGATGATTCAGCTCTTCGCATGAGGTGGCCAAAGTATTGGAGTTTCAGCTTCAGCATCAGTCCTTCCAGTGAACACTCAGGACTGATCTCCTTTAGGATGATGGATTGGTTGGATCTCCTTGCAGTCCAAGGGACTCTCAAGAGTCTTCTCCAACACCACAGTTCAAAAGCATCAATTCTTCTGCACTCAGCCTTCTTTATAGTCCAATTCTCACATCCATACATGACTACTGGAAAATCCATAGCCCTGACTAGATGGACCTTTGTTGACAAAGTAATGTCTGCTTTTTAATATGCTGTCTAGGTTGGTCATAACTTAATTCTGAGCACTGCTTAAACAGGCCAAAACACTTAGGTGTATTAGTGTTGTCATTACTTTTATATTCCAGGTGTTCTGTTTTTATTTCCTCCTTAATATAAAAGGAGGAAATATATAAAGGAAGCCTTTTTTCCTTTTTTTGCTATGTATTGTTTTTTGTTTCACCAAATAATAGCAGATTCGGTGTGGGTATTGGTACTGTTTTCTGATTGCTTTATTCTCTTTTTTTTTTTTTTTTTGGCATCAGAATCAGAGAATGTTATATGTATTATATTTACTGTGGGGAGTTTATTATCTTTCCTTAACTTTTAATATCCAGGATCATTTTTTTTGATGTATATTCCCTGTTTACAGGATGTAGATTTTATTAGATATTACTCAGTATATCATGTACCATTTAGATCTTCTCCCCTGTACTCTGTCTTATCAGTCTGTCCATCAGAGCTCCAGTGTTGTTGGTATGAAGGAAGAGGGGCAACCACAGGGCTGTGTCACACAGGCTCAGAGGTCGCAGCCCCGCCTGAGCTCATGTCACTCACTAGGACTGAGAACATAAGCGCGTGATGAGGGGAGTCTTCCAGCAAGACGTTGGGGTTTCAGCTGCTACTACTGCTTACCACTGTCATCCACTGTTAAGCTGGAAATAAGTGCATACGACATTTAGAATAAAGGGAAAAAGAGCAGAGTGAATTCACTAGGTGTTCATTGAGTCTCTACCACAGACCCAGCAATACTGTGGTGACCTGCCTGCTGCTCGCCACTCAAGTTGCTTGGCCATTCCCTCACCCTTCCTCCTGAATTCCAGGGAGAAAAGGACCGCAACTTGACCCATTTTACTCAAGTGGGCCCCTGTGTAAGAACTGATGGACATGTCTGCACAAGCTTCTTAGGACCTACTCTCAGAAGGGCCAAAATAACACTTCTACCGTATTCTGTTGGTCAAACAAACCACTAAAACCAACACAGATTCCACAGAAAGACAAATAGACTCCACTCCATAGTAGACATAGCCAAGAATTTGTGACATCTGTAATCCATCTCAGGAGAGTACCTGATGCGTAAGAAACACCAAATTGCCAGAATTAATATCTTAAGCAGAAAAACAGTGCTACAGTCCCAGTAAGGGTCACTTGTGAACTTCCCTGGTGGTCCAGTGGTTGGGAGTCTGCCAATGCCAGGGACACGCTTCTGATCCCTGGTCCAGGAAGATCCCACATGCTGCAGGGCAACTAAGCCCACTCACCACAACTGCTGAGCCCACACACCACCACTACTGAATCCAGTGCTCCAAAATAAGCCACTGCAGTGAGTGAGAAGGCCACACTCCGACACCCAGAGTAGCCTCTGCTCACTGCAACTAGAGAAAGCCCATGTGCAGCACAGAATACCCAGGGCAGCCAAGAATAAATAATGTTTTTAAAAAAATTTGCTAAAAGGATATCACATTAACTCAGCTCCTCTGTTGTATGTCAAGTACATTAATCGTGCATGTCTTGGTTATTAGAAATACAACAATTAGCCTTAGTATATTTGGATGAGAAATCACAGCACTGGTGCAAATTTAGATAAGCATATTTAGGCAGTATGAATGTTAATGCTATTAATATTTTTCAACTAAGTTTATTTTTATATGTTATTATAACCTATGGCTTCCTTCATAGCTCAGTCAGTAAAGATTCCACCTGCAATGCAGGAGACCCGGGTTCAGTTCCTGGGTTGGGAAGATCCCCTGGAGAAGGAAATGGCAACCCACCCCAGTATTCTTGCCTGGAGAATTCCATAAACAGAGGAGCCTGGCGGGCTACAGTCCATGGACTCGCAAGAGTCTATAACATATTTTTTTATTTTTAGAGGCAATGTTGTGGATAAAAACAGCCACATTGCCTGCCCTACTCCTTCCTATCATGCAATCTTCAGTAAGTCCCTTAATCACTCTGCACTTTAGATCTTCATCTATCAATGGGGATGATGGGCCTCTTGGAATATTACTGTATGTAAAGCTCTTGAAGCAGTGCCTGGCTTATCGTAAGGACTACATCTTTGCTATTACTGTCATTGAATGTTAAACAGAAAACATCTCTGAAGCTTGAATTAGATGAGATCTTGTATGTGAAAAGTCCAGAAATATTCATGGTTTCTGAAGATCATGAAGATATGCTTCCTGGGTGCTTCTGAGGGCAACCACTTCCCCCAGGATTATGAACGTGAACCAGCAACCCAGAATAAACATCAGAATGGAAGCAAGAAAAGGGGAAAAGAAACCGTAGCAGCCCACTTGTGATGAGTTCAAGGGAGTTCCAAGACCCAAGAGACAGGACTGTGCTGAGCCTGGGATCTGAGGAAATTGCCATAGTGACTGAATCTGGAGAAGGGTCTTCACGGGTCTCCTAGAACAGCAGTAATTTTTAGATCACTTAGTCGCCTGTAGAAAGGATCATTAGTGGCTTCCCTGATGGCTCAGGTGGTAGAGAATCTGCAATGCAGGAGTCCCAGGTTTGATCCCTGGGTCCCTCCTCCCTGGAGACGGGCATGGCAACCCACTTCAGTATTCTTGCCTGGAGAATCCCATGGACAGAGGAGCATGGCGGGCTACAGTCCATGGGGGTCGCAGAGAATCAGACACGACTAAGCAACTAACTCTTTCACTTCACTTTCAGTCCCCTCACTGGAGCAAATGTGTGTACTCAACATCCAGAAGGAGAGAAGCCACCTTCTGAGGGTTTGGGGAAAGAATAAAACAGGCCACTTGTCTCTGAGCAACTGCACCAGCCTTGGCCTGACTCCTTTGACTTCCTGTTCATGAAGCAAGTGTGGTAGGAGTCTCACTCACTCATGGAGAATGACATTCCTAACTCCTCCACAGGTTCTTAAGTTGAGAATAACAACAGTGGTTGGGAGGGATTAAGTGAGACAATATATGTAAAAGCCAGTTAGAATAGTGACTGTGAAGGGCAGTGTGAGTGCTCCATAAACAATAAAGGAGGCTACATGATCATGTCTTCCAGCACCAACTGTTTATATCTTGGACTTTCCTATAAGCTTTTGTTTGAAAAAAGTGGCTTGAGAATTAATAAACTTTGGAAACCAGTGCTAGAACATGACAAGACTAAGTTGCCCTAATTTAGGGCATGCATGGTTTGTTGTTATCGTTCAGTCACTAAGTCACGCCCAACTCTTTGCAACCCCATGGACTACAGCACACCAGGCTTCCCTATCCTTCACTGTCTCCCAGAGTTTGCTCAGATTCATATCCACTGAGTCGCTGAGATATCTAACACATCATCCTCTGCCACCCCCTTCTCCTTTTGCCTTCAATCTTTGCAGCATCAGGGTCTTTTCCAGTGAGTTGGCTCTTTACATCAGGTGGCCAAAGTCTCGGAACTTCAGCTTCAGCATCAGTCCTTCCAGTGAATATTCAGGGTTGATTTCCTTTAGGATTGTCTCGTTTGATCTGCTTGCTGTCCAGGGGAATCTCAAGAGTCTTCTCCAACATCACAATTTGAAAGCATCAGTTCTTTGGCACTCAGCCTTCTTTGTGGTCCAACTCTCATATCTGTACACGACTACTAGAAAAACCACAGTTTTGACTGTAAGGACCTTTGTCAGCAAAGTAATGTTTCTGCTTTTTAATACGCTGTCTAGGTTTGTCATTGGTTTTCTTCCAAGAAGCAAGTGTCTTTTAACTTCATGACTGCAGTCACCATCCACAGTGATACTGGAGTCCAAGAAAAGAAAGTCTGTCGCTGCTTCCAATTTTTCTCCATCTATTTGCCATGAATTGATAGGACCAGATGCCATGATCTTAGGTTTTGAATGTTGAGTTTCAAGCCAGCTTTTTCACTCTTCTCTTTCCCTTTCATCAAGAGACTCTTTAGTTCCTCTTTGCTTTCTGCCATTAGGGTGGTGTCATCTGCATATCTGAGGTTATTGATATTTCTCCTGGCAATCTTGATTCCAGCTTGTGCTTCATCCAGCCCAGCGTTTCTCATGATGTACTCTGCATATAAGTTAAATAAGCAGGGTGACAATATACAGCCTTGATGTACTCCTTTCCCAATTTTGAACCAGTCCATTGTTGTATGTTCAGTCCTGCCTGTTGCTTCTTAACCTGCATATGTGCCTTGGAAGGAATATTCCCATGTGCTCAAGAGAGACTAAAACCCAAAGAAGCTTAATATCCTCCCAGAAAGGAACATGTAAGCTTTACTAAGGGAAAATAATAGAGTGTAATGGGAAAGCATGGGCTTTGGAGTCAGACACATTACAGTTTGAATCCTGGTTCTGCTACTTTAGATGTTTTAGAACTGAATGAATCACTTGATCTCACTAAATCTTATTGTATCATCTGGAAAGTGGGATAACATACATGCTTAAGGATTAAATGAAAGAAATAAAAGGTTGAAATAAATTTTAATTGTCATTATTACAGACTCATTATCCAAATTAAAATGATCTTTTTTCCCAAACTCCCCTCCACTGAGTATTATGCATTTTGTATATTAGTAGAGTTTTAAGAGCATATTTCATATAGTAAGAAATATGTCCTGTTTTTCTTGATTACATGGCTGTATCTCAATGAAAGGTAGATTCACTAAACAAAAGAGTGACATTTTAGCATAGACCTCTTTATTTTATTATAAAAAAGGCCAAAATTACGAACTTCCATTGAACCCAGACCAAGCAATATATGGTTACACGCTATGGACTTAGAACATGTGTTGAGCAAGTATAAATAAAAGAAATACAAAGAAGCTATTTCTATTCAAAAATTATGGTAGCATATTAAGCAATTTTCAAAAATTTTTCTCCATTTCACTACAGTACCAAATTTTATTTGAATATTTATATTTCTCTCATAGCACCTGTATACCTAGGTCAGGAAGATCCCCTGGAGGAGGGCATGGCAACCCACTCCAATATTCTTGCCAGGAGAATCCCATGGACAGAAGAGCCTGGCGGGCTACAGTCCATAGGGTCACAATGAGTCAGACTTAGCTGAAGCGACTTAGCACTCACAAGCTATTACTCTACAAATAATCTTCCTTATTTTTCAGAAAAGTAGTTTTTTTATTAAATTAGAGACAAAATGTATCATCTTCATCTACTTAGCAGTATAATGAAGTGGTTGGGGGTACCATTGGCTTTGAGATTGGAGTAACTAACTATATTACTTTGGCAATGAATCTCTCCGAGCCATAGTTTTTACATCTGTAAAACAGCAGTAGTATTTCCTACCTCCTGGAGTTCTGTAGAGATGAGGTGTCGTATACAAGGGCCTTGCCTAGCCCCATGCCCAGTGTGTTAAAGTTCAACAAATAGTCCATAAATATTCATGGAGAGAGTATTGTACACTCAGTAATCATGCTCAAGCTATACGCTCTTTAAATCATAATGTGAAAACTTGGTTTAATGTGAAGACTATATTTGATAACTCTAGAAAGTCATCATTTTGTAATATGAAATTGTACATTACAGATGTCCACCAAGGATGCATTAGTCATATTCAAGAGAACAAAGTAACAAGCTGTTTGCCTTTCCAACTTTAAAGGATAACAGCTGTCCATCACAGAGATAAAAGGTCACCAGGAATGGCTTGAAAGAAGTGAAAGTGTTGGGCACTCAGTGGTGTCCGACTCTTTGTGACCCCATGGACTGTAGACCACCAGTCTCCTCTGTCCATGAATTCTCCAGGCAGGAATATGGGTTGCCATTCCCATCTCTAGGACATCTTCCCAACCCAGGGATTGAACACAGATCTCCCACATTGCAGGTGTATTCTTTCTCGTCTGAGTCACCTGGGAAGGAGTGGCTTACTGTTTATTTATAGCAAATTGCTGAGCAGAGCAAAGAAATAGTTGGGCTTTACAAGAAACCACCTTAGTGGTTTATTTCAGCATTACAGTTATTTATTTTTCAACAGATAATTGAATACTTGCTTTCATAACACTCAAATGAACTTTGAATTCTTATTGACACAAACCAAGTACTAAAAAGCCCTGCATAGAGTCTTGCATGTGATGTTGACAAGGTGAAAATGAAGTTAGTGAACTCCTTATGCACCGCTGTGGTCTGTGATAGGTCTTGGAATACAAAGATAAATACCATGCAGTTTTCATTTTCCAGAAACTCACAGATTAGTGCCCTTAGGTACACAGTTATGCAACAGATGGGTAGTTGGTATTATCCTTGACCTTAAACCACATTTTCACTGTTTGCGTTGTCTATTGCTCAATATCTCTCACAGAAAAACTGTAACTTTTCTCCTGAGATGTCTTTAAGATGAATAAAAGTTTTAATAGAAGGGAGATTTCACCATACAACATAATTTCCCTTCCAGTTACATCAGAGAAATAAAGTATAAAACAAGATGGCACAGACAGGACAGACACAGAAAGGTTCTATTTGAGAGGGCGCGGGCCTGGGCGGGACTGCCGTTGTTGTTCAGTCACTAAGTCATGTCCGACTCTTTGCGACCGCATGGACTGCAGCACACCAGGCTCCCCTGTCTTTCACCATCTCCTGGAGTTGGCTCAAACCCATGTCCATTGAGTCAGTGATACCATCCACCCATCCCACCCTCTGTCGCCCCTTCTCCTGGGTGGGACATGTGCGGGTAAAAGGAGCTGCCCCTTGACTATTGTCTCTCTATATCTCATGCTCTTCCTTGAACCCTGATTCCTTCAACATCCAGAGCATCAGTCCATCTACATAACTGGAGACAGTGTCCTGAGGACTCCAGAACAGAACCTACTATCCCTGCTTCAGCTGCAACTGAGGTCACGCCCAGGACCCCCCAGGATTCCTCAGAAAGTTGAGGTAAATGCTAGTAAGGGTCGCCTTGAATTTCTTTAGCTTTAGACCTTGACAGCATCAAGAGCAGGGCATAGGAATAGTTTTATACTAAGTTGCAGAACCAAAGACGGTAAACTTTCCTGAAGATACCCTGCAGCTTACTTTGTTTTCAAGTCTCAAGTCAACAAAATACAAAGAACTGAAAGCAGATCCTTGTTGCCAGGGGCCAAGGCTGGTGAGAGGACTCACCAGCAAAGAAGCCGCTGGAAACTTTTTGGGGTGATGGAAATATTTTCTATCTTGATTGTGGTGCATGGTCACATGAGTGCCTGTCTCGCTCAGAATTCATAGCACTGTACACTTTAAAAGATGGATTTTACTCTCTATGCTGTATTGTTTGTTAAGAAAATAAATATATGAAGTGCAACATTCAAACCCTATATGGTCTATGTAGCAAAGTCCAAATACCTTTTAAAAATTATTTCCTCTTGCTTCTTAAAAAGACTTTGTCAAAATGAAATTTCAAAGACAGTGATTTCTACACCCTCGTATTCATTGCAGCATTGTTTATAATAGTCAAGACACAGAAGTCAAGACATCAACACACGAATGGATAGAACAGTTTGGCATATACTTGTCATCGTTGTTCAGCTGCTAAGTCTGACTCTTTGTAACCCATGTGTATGTGTGTGTGTGTCATATACTAAGTCTGACTCTTTGTGACCTCTTATGTGCGTGTGTGTGGCATATATATACTCAATGTATAAAAAATGAATAAGCAGTAACGTCAATCAAATAGAGTTGGGAAACCAGAGAGGGAGCTCTCACATCCTGCGCTGATAGCAGAGCCTGGGGCAGTAAAGACTCCTCTCCTTTCCTGTCAAGAACTCAGCCAGCGAAAAGCCATGGACTCTTGGTTTACTGAATCCAACTTCCTTTTCTTCTCTACAAAAGCAATCTCCTTCCCTTACCCTGTGAGACTTGCCTGTGGCTCACCATGGTTGGAGACTCAAATTGCAATCCTTTTTGATCCCAAATAAACCCGTCTCTGGTAGAGAAACATCTGGCAGCCTATTTGTTACAGGACAACAAATGGAATTTTTTTTTTTTTAAGTCTCTCAGTCATGTCCAACTCTTCTGTCCATGAAATTCTCCAGGCAAGAATACTGGCATGGGTTGCCATTCTCCTCTCCAGGGGATCTTCCCAACCCAGAGCTTGAACTCAGGTCTCCCACATTGCAGGCAGATTCTTCACTGTCTGAGCCACCAGGGAAGCGGCAACAAATGGAACTGTATTCAGACATGAAAAAGAAGGAAATCCTGCCATTTGCAACACAATGAATGGACTGTGAGGATATTATGCTAAGTAAAACAGGTCAGAGAAAGACAAACACTGCATGATATCATTCATAGGTAGAATCTAACGAAGCATCTCACAGAAACAGAAAACAGATGGGTGGCTGCCATGAGCAGGGCTGCAAATGCGTGAAGACAGTCAAAAGGTACAAACTTCCAGTTATAAGATGAATAGGTTCTGGGGACAATGTACATTAACTATAGCACGGTGACCATGGTTAACAATACTGTACTGTGCACTTGAAAGTTGCTAAGAGAGTTCATTTTAAATGTTCTCACCATATACACATACACAAAGCTGTAATGGGGAGGTGACTGATGCGTTAACTCACTTTATTGTGGTAAACATTCTGCAACATGTACATATATCAAATCATTCTGTGTAGCCCTTAAACTTATACAATGGTTATATGTCAATTATATTTCAATACAGCTGGAAAAAATTCTCCTCAAGATCAGTATTGTGGATCTCACATTTTAAAAAGCAAAACTATGGGGCTTCTCTGGTGGTCTAGTGGTAAAGAATACACATCGAAATTCAGGGGACATGGGTTTGATCCCTGGTCTGGGAAGATCCCACATGTTGAGGGGCAACTAAGCCCATGTGCCACAACGACTGAGCTCACGCCCCACAATTACTGAAACCTGCACCCTGAGAGCCTGTGTTCTACAACAAGAGAAGCCACCTAAATGAGAAGCCTCAGCATCGCAAGGAACAGTAGCCCCCTCTCGCCACAACCAGAGAAAGCCAGAGCAGCAGTGGAGACCCAGCACAATCAAAAATAAATAAATAAACCTTTTTTAAAGTGAAACTATTAATAAGAAGAAAATGCTAGAATAGAAATGAAACCATTGGTTAAAAATAACATCTGACAAGCACAATGCTACAGACTTTACATGAACTACCTAATTTAAAGTATACAGCCCTTATGGGTTGCTACCACTATTCAAAAAAAAAAAAAAATCAAGAGGCATAGAATTAAGAAGGTTAACCAAGAATCCACAGATGACAGATGATAAAGCCAGAACTCAAATCTAGAGCAGTCTGGCTCCAAAGTACAAGGTTTTTAACCTTACTTTATTATATTCTTTCCTGGTGGCTCAGACGGTAAAGAATCTTCCTGCAATGCAGGAGACCCAGCTTTAATCCCTGGGTCAGGAAGATCCTCTGGAGAAGGAAATGGGAACCCACTCCAGTGTTCTTGCCTGGAGAATCCCATGGACAGAGGAGCCTGACAGGGTACAATCCATGGGGTCACAAAGAGTCAGACACGACTGAGCAACTAACACACACTCATATTCTTTCTAATCAAGGGGGCACTTCCTTTATTTCCTTAAGTATTATTATATTGCTGAAAAATATTTTGCTAAGAAAGCTCAAAATAACTTGGAAGCCATAGCACTGTATGAGTGAGTCCAAAGGGCAGGAGTTTCTATATGTACATATTAGTGTTGCTGGCAAAAGGGCAGAAGAAACCTCTGAGCTGTGGCATCTTTTTGTTCAAGGGGGACAATGATAAGCACTGTCATTGGCTGAATTATGGGCCCCAGAGATACCTAGATGTCCTTCTAGTCCCTGGAATGTTGCTTTCTATGGTAAAAGGGACTTTGCAGAGGTGGCCAAGTGAAGGATTTACTGAAATGGAAAGATTACCCTGGATTATCTTAGTGGGACATCCTGCAAGTTTCCCCCCAGGGCAGGTCAATATTGGTGTGTTGGACCTGGAACCCCCAAGTTTCTTAACTTTTAGAGGAAGGAGTTTTTTATTCAAGCTCATGCTATTAGCTATCTGAGGAAACACAGATGACTCCCCAGTATTTAGCTAACAGTCTGAATGAGCTTTGTAGCCCCCAGTCAGAAGTGCTAGAGGTGTAAAGAGTGATGGATGTAGGAATTTTGTGATTGTAGGAGTCAATGCCCATCTATTTGTGTAACCTGAAGCCCAAGTGTGGCCAGGATTTGAACTTGGCATTCGAGTTTGGTCTCACATGAGTAAATGGTGTGTGCGTTTGGTTGCTCAGTCGTGTCTGACTCTTTGAGACCCCCTGGACTGTACCCTGCCAGGCTCCTCCATCCGTGGGATTCTCCAGGCAAGAGTACTGGAGTGGGTTGCCATTTCCTTCTCCAGGGGGATGTTCCCAACCCAGGGATCAAACCTGGGTCTCCCGCATTGTAGGCAGATGCTTTACCGTCTGAGCCACCAAAACCCCACTATTTACCATTAAAAATTATGACTCTCCTTGAATGGAATGATCAACATTTAAATCACTGTGCTAAATGATAAAAGTGAACACTCCTCTCTGAAATGAAAATCTTTTACAAAGCAATTCCAAAAGTATGAGACAAATTCCAGTTACTACCAAAGGCTGAAAGAATAAGTCACCACTGGATTAAAGTACACATGCTGAAGACACGAACACTATCGGTTGAAGTATAGTCTTAAATATACATGCAAAAACCTGACTGATGTCCATACAATGTTGAAAAAGGGCTTTTGACATCGCCTTATTTTAAGACATGGGTTTTGTAAATATGGTTATTATTGAGGTCTCTGTCTCTTTGGGAAATAAAAGATCAACATGCTTTTTAGAAAGAACAAATACGTATATCACAATAATAAAACTATAATATTATTCATTTATAACTATGGCTTCCTTGAACCTTTAAAACAATTTTTCCTGAAAAAATTAATCTGAAACACACTGAACTACATGTTTTCAACATATACTGATCTTTATCATGAATTAAATCCTTCCATTGTAACTGTACTTCTAAGGCAGACATTTCAGGAATGGTATGCAAAAATCCTATTAGAAATAAAGATGATATTCAATGAATAATAAGCTATTATCACTAAGATCTGATTAATTTTTAGTGCCTTTTTTATCCTGACATTTTTCACTGGGAGTTCAGTAGCAAATTCTAGAGCATACGGATGTCTATAAAGACTGAACTTGTTTGTTGATCTTGGTTAGCTATTCCATAAATTCCTACAGGCTTTAAACATCATCAAATATTCTGCTGCGAGACATAGAGAGGTATCGTCCACCAGGCTGATATCTGAAAGGTGGATAAAGAAATGATCTTCCTGATTCAGATTCAAGAGGGTCATCAGTGAACATTTCTGTATTAAAAATAAAGCAGCCCCAAATCTAGAAGGCAAGTGGTCCTTGGTCTGCGATTCACTTACCTCGACCTGAGAAGAGTTGAACTCAGACCTATCCCTGGCACTCTCTGGATGGGCGACTTGTCCCTGTTTGCAGAATCACAGGACTGTAACAGTACATGTAGTAGTAGTGAAAGTTGCTCAGTCATGTCCGATTCTTTGTGACCCCAAGGACTGTAACCCACCAGGCTACTCTGTCCATGGGATTTCTCAGGCAAGAATAATAGAGTGGGTAGCCATTCCCTTCTCCAGGGGATCTTCCCAACCCAGAGATTGAACCTGGGTCTCCTGCTTTGCAGGCAGATTCTTTACTGTCTGAGTCACCAGGGAAGCCTTACAAGTTCTTGTCAACCTAGCTCCTCATTTTTCAGTTGAGGAGCCTGAGAGTGACTTGCCCAGACTCACACCAGAAGCTGGCATCAGAGCTGGACTAGACTCCTGATTCCCTTCCAGGCCACCTACCCGCCTCTCTATCGCTGATTCAGGTTTAACCTCATTCCTCTGCCAGGGACTTTGATACCAGTGAGGGTCAGGTGACCAAGGCTGCCCACAGCTCCCAGCGGGGGCATACTGGAGACGCCCAGCTCTGCCCCACTCTCCCCTTGTTCACTCTGGCTCACACACACTCATCGTCTCCTCTTTCTGCCCCATGGACAACTTTTCCTCGAACTGGAAACAACGCCCTGAAACCCCCTCATAGCCACAGGGGCCTGGAGCAGGAGTGAGGATGGCTCAGGAGAACAGGGAAAGCAAACTCAGGTCCTCCAGGGTTGTGGAGGACCTAAATATGCCTGGACCTGGAGGGTTTGTTTCCCCCAAAACCTGAGCTGCTCAGAGAAGGGAGTCACTCTTTGCTGCTCAGCCTTTCTGTCCCTTGGAGAGTTTGTTTCCCCCAAAACCTGAGCTGCTCAGAGAAGGGAGTCACTCTTTGCTGCTCAGCCTTTCTGTCCCTTGGGACCATCAGTCAGAGCTGGGAAGGCCTTCCTTTCCGACTGCTCTCACCTACACACTGGAGAAGATCCTGATGTTGGAAAGACTGAGGGCAAGAGAAGAAGGAGACAACAGAGGATGAGATGGCTGGATGGCATCACCGACTCAATGGACCTGAACTTGCACAAACTCCAGGTGAAGCTGAGGGACAGGGAGGCCTGGCCTGCTGCCATCCATGGGGTCGCAAAGAGTCGGACACGTCTGAGCGACTGAATAACAATGTGTTTCTCTGGGTTAAGCATCCACAATCCTTGTAACCCTCCTTTAAAGTGAGTCCTCTGAGGAGTAATGGTTCCTCAGACACACTTTGGTATGTTAGTCAGTCAAACTGACTCTCCAGCAAGAAGAAGCCAAAACAGCAGGAATCTTGCTTCCTGCCGTCCTCCAGTGACAACGCCATCAAGTCTGGGGTTGCTGTTTCCTGTCCACTGGGGGCCCACAGGTCTGGGTGCGGAAGTGGCTGAGTAGGGCAGAGAAAAGGGAGGTAAGGGGTCTCTGAGGACAAGCTTCCCTTCTGAGAACACAGGCTCAGACTCAGCCTCCACCAGGCAAGATGGCGGATACGGTCCGGTCCGGCATCTGGACAGCAGTGAGCAGAAGGGGGCAAGACCCCTGCTGCGAGCTGGCTTTTCTCCTTAAACTCACCCTCCCTTCTGTGCGGTCAGTGGCTCTCTATGAGCTATTTCCTCCTGCTTCAGTGACATTCTACAAACCCCCTTTTCTGATACAAGTTTGAGTTAATTAAATGTGGAGCGTTTGCCTTGGGTTGTGTTACAGGGCGCTTTGTGATATCAAGTGTCTGAGATAAAGAAACCTTTGAAATCATTCATCTGAGTAGTTTCATAAAGGATGTCACAACCACCCTGACACCAACCAATCTTATCTTCCTAGAGTGTTGTTACATCGGTAGCTTGATGGAGTTTCATTACATTTATAATCATTCTTTTCACCTTGCCACAATGGCCTTTTGATAAAAATTGCATTACCTTCTTGGGTTTCTTGTTCCTGGCTTGACTGCCAAAATCTATGGAACTTTATTGATGTTTCCTAATTTTTAATCATTTTGAGGTTTGTGTAATCTGAGACCTGAGGTAATCTTGCATTCCATTATTAAAAATGCCATCTCCGAGGTCACATGTGACTACTTAGTCCCCAAACTTGAAGGGTCTTCCCGTTCTCTGTCAGCTCATGGTTGAAAATGATAAAAGATCCAAAGGAAACCCGCTGAAGCAAACACTGGAGAGTCTGAAAGAGGGGTCATCAGACACGGTTGGTTTCAGGAGTGCCAGCATGTCATGAGAACGCAGCCCCTCTCCATCTCTCCTTCCTGTTGTCTGTGCTGGCTTTGTTCGTGGGACTACTTCCTGTTGTAGTTGACTCCCTCCAGGATTCAAGTCCAGCAGGAAAGAAAAAGCTTCCCCTCTGCTCAGCAAAAACAAGTTAGGATCTGCTCTCACTGAGCAGATTAGTTAAGTTAGTCTTCTTGGGACCCACGTCATCTCTGAGCACATCACTATGGCTGCGATGACTTCCTGCCGTGATTGGGAGCACTGAGGTAAGTAGATCAGTCCCAGAGCCTGAGGGGCCATCAGTTCCACTAAGACAAGTGTTCCGAGAATGCACGTGGAGGACTTCCTGCCAAAGAAACTCCACTGACTACCAGCAGAAGGAGGATGAGAATAGACGGCGGAACAGCGTGCATCCACCACTCTTCACCACTTCCTTTACAAGGGCACTTGATCTTGGTGCCCTTGAAAAATCCCACATTGCTGTCTTTCCTCACACAGGGCTCCTTGAACTCCCTTCTCTCTGACTGTCCCTCTTTGGTCCCCTCTTCCTGCTCCTCCCCTGAGAAGAAAGGGCTGGTCCACGATTGTCCAACCCTAACCCCTCAGCTTAACCACATGGGGGTCAGACTCAGCTTGCCATCATCTCCTCTGTGCCTTTACCTAACTTGTTCCTTCACCTAGAAAGCCACCCCTCTCCCCACTCCTCCTCTCTCCATTCATGTCCTCTATGCTAGAGTTCAGGCTTCCCTGGTAGCTCATCTGGTAAAGAGTCTGCTTGCAATGTAGGGTCCCAGTTCAATTCCTTGGTCAGGAAGATCCCCTAGAGAAGGAATAGGCTACCCACTCTAGTATTCTTGGGCTTCCCTGGTGGCTCAGATGGTAAAGAATCCACCTGCAACACGGGAGACCTGGTTTTGATCCCTGGGTTGGGAAGAGCCCCTGGAGGAGGGCATGGCAACCCACTCTAGTATTCTTAACTGGAGAATCCCCATGGACAGAGGAACCTGGTGGGCTACAGCCCATGGAGTCACAAAGAGTCAGACATGACTGAGCGACTAAGCACAGCACAGCACATGCCTGAAGTCAAATACTCTTTGTGAATCTTCCATCTCTAATTTTCAAGGCAGAAATAAACTCTCCCTTTCCTCTAAACTCATATATTTACCCTCTCTCAAAAGTAGAAACTTCTGGTTTATGTAGTTATAAATTGAAATATGTATGTGTGTTACTGTTGTCTCTTAGTTCCCTGAGGGTGAGGATGTCATTTATCGTTGTTACTCATATAATTAAGAATATTTAAAACGAAATCCAGATCAAGTGGCTCTTCCGGGCACGGGTATTTTCACTGTTGCAGAGATGTCTGTCTGTTTCCCTTCCTCCCTCCTTCTGCCTCTGTCTGTGTTTTGGTACAGACACATTTTTCATAAAGAGAAGAGATGAGGTGAATTTCTTTCCCCAAAGTGCCTTTTCTTATAAAGGAAAACAAATATCCCTCACTTTTAAAACTACCTCCATGAAAAGGAAACCCTCCTACACTCCATGAAAAGGAAACCCTCCTTACATTCCTACACTCAGTAGGAATGTAAACTGGTACAGTCACTATGGGGAACAGTATGGAGGTTCCTTGAAAAACTAAAAATATAGCTACCATATGATCCAGCAATCCCACTCCTGGGCATACAGCCAGAGAAAACCATAATTCAAAAAGATAGATGTACCCCAATTCATTGCAACACTATTTACAACAGCCAGGGCATGGAAGCCACCTAAATGTCCACCACAGAAGAATGGATAAAGAAGATGTGGTATATACATATATACAGTGGAATATTACTCAGCCATAAAAAAGAATGCAGCAATATGGATGGATCTAGAGATTGTCATACTGAGTGAAGTCAGAGAAAGACAAACATATGATATCACTAATATGTGGAATCTAAAAAAAATGATACAAATAAACTCATTCAGTTCAGTTCAGTCGATCAGTCGTGTCTGACTCTCTGCGACCCCATGAATCACAGCACGCCAGGCCTCCCTGTCCATCACCAACTCCCAGAGTTCACTCAAACTCATGTCCATCGAGTCAGTGATGCCATCCAGTCATCTCATCCTCTGTCATCCCCTTCTTCTCCTGTCCCCAATCCCTCCCAGCATCAGGGTCTTTTCCAATGAGTCAACTCTTCGTGTGAGGTGGCCAAAGTACTGGAGTTTCAGCTTTAGCATCAGTCCTTCCAATGAACACCCAGGACTGATCTCCTTTAGAATGGGACTGGTTGGATCTCCTTGCAGTCCAAAGGACTCTCAAGAGTCTTCTCCAACACCACAGTTCAAAACCATCAATTCTTCGGCACTCAGCTTTCTTCACAGTCCAACTCTCACATCCATATATGACCACTGGAAAAACCATAGCCTTGACTAGATGGACCTTTGTTGGCAAAGTAATGTCTCTGCTTCTTAATATGCCATCTAGGTTGGTCATAACTTTCCTCCAAGGAGTAAGTGTCTTTTAATTTCATGGCTGCAATCACCATCTGCAGTGATTTTGGAGCCCTCAAAAATAGAGTCTGACACTGTTTCCACTGTTTTCCCATCTATTTCCTATGAAGTGATGGTGGGAATACTAGACCACCTGACCTGCCTCTTGAGAAACCTAAATGCAGGTCAGAAAGCAACAGTTAGAACTGGACATGGAACAACAGACTGGTTCCAAATAGGAAAAGGAGTACATCAAGGCTATATATTGTCACCTTGCTTATTTAACTTATATGCAGAGTACATCATGAGAAATGCTGGGCTGGAAGAAGCACAAGCTGGAATCAAGACTGCTGGGAGAAATATCAATAACCTCAGATATGCAGATGACACCACCCTTATGGCAGAAAGTGAAGAGGAACTCAAAAGCCTCTTGATGAAAGTGAAAGAGTAGAGTGAAAAAGTTGGCTTAAAGCTCAACATTCAGAAAACTAAGATCATGGCATCTGGTCCCATCACTTCATGGCAAATAGATGGGGAACAGTGGAAACAGTGTCAGACTTTATTTTTTGGGGCTCCAGAATCACTGCAGATGGTGATTGCAGCCATGAACTTATTAACAAAACAGAAAGGGACTCACAGAAAGTAACAGAGTTACCAAAGTGGGAAGGGAGGATCAGGAGACTGGGATTAACATATACACACTATTATATATATAACAGACAACCAAGAAGAACCTATTGTACCGCACAGGGAACTCTACTCAGTACTGTGTAATAACCTATATGGGAACAGAATCTAAAAGTATGGATACATGTATAACACTCACTTCACTGTAGACCAGAAACTAACACAACATTGTAAATATCTTACATTCCAATAAAAGTTCATATAAATATCAGTTCAGTTCAGTCGCTCAGTCGTGTCCAACTCTTTGCAACCCCATGAATCGCAGCACGCCAGGCCTCCTTGTCCATCACCAACTCCCGGAGTTCACTCAGACTCACGTCCATCGAGTCAGCGATGCCATCCAGTCATCTCATCCTCTGTCGTCCCCTTCTCCTCCTGCCCCCAATCCCTCCCAGCATCAGGGTCTTTTCCAATGAGTCAACTCTTCGCATGAGGTGGCCAAAGTACAGGAGTTTCAGCTTTAGCATCATTCCTTCCAAAGAAATCCCAGGGCTGATCTCCTTCAGAATGGACTGGTTGGATCTCCTTGCAGTCCAAGGGACTCTCAAGAGTCTTCTCCAACACCACAGTTCAAACGCATCAATTCTTCCGCGCTCAGCCTTCTTCACAGTCCAACTCTCACATCCATACATGACCACAGGAAAAACCATAGCCAGACTATGACTATGACTAGACGGACCTTTGCTGGCAAAGTAATGTTTATATGAGTTAATATAAATAACTTTTATATTAAAAGAAGTACCCAATAAAAATTCATATAAATAAACTTTTAAAAATAAATTAATAAAACTACCCTCAAGGTGTTTCCCTTCTAATGACCAAGACCAACACATACACCAGGATTCAGAGCCCAGAGTCTGAGTTGCACTGACTTTTGGTTGCAACCCCATCCTTTGGGCGCAGGCCCGGCCCAGGGTTGGCGTGGTTGGAGATGGATACGCCCCTTCTCCCCGCCCTACCCCGCCCCGCGGCCGAGTTGATAAACCTGGACGCGGGACCCTGGGGCTGTCCCCAGTCACCGAGGAGGAGCGCGCCCCTCGCCATGGCTGCGCGGTCTCTCCTCCTGATCCGCGGGGGGTGCGTCGTCAACGACGACTCCTCGCAGGAGGCCGACGTGCTGGTGGAGGACGGCGTGGTGCGGGCGGTGGGGCGCCACGTGCTGCCGCCCGGGGACGCGCCAGCCGGGCTGCGGGTCCTCGACGCAGCCGGCAAGCTGGTCCTGCCCGGCGGCATCGACACGCACACACACATGCAGTTCCCCTTCATGGGCTCGCGCTCCGTGGACGACTTCCATCTGGGCACCAAGGTACCCGGCCCCAGCGCTCCCTTACACCCTGGACGTCCGCCCAGCTCTCGGCTGCCTCTCCGGCGGTCCCCGGACCCGGAGGAGCGCGCCGGGGCGACCCCGCAGGATGTCGGCCCCCAAGCTGAGCTCCCTTCTTCTGGGTGGTCCTCCTCGGGTCGAGGTGGAGGCGGGGGGGGGGGGGTGGGAATCAGCTCAGCTTCGGCCGAGCCAGACACCCCCCTGATCCTCTCTTTGGGTAATCTGATTCGTTTAAAGCAACCTATTCCCTCACCCTTGTTTCTCTACTCCCCTCCCCCGAACCCCTCCTTTTCGCTGGGTGTTCTGTGAAACTCCGAAATCCCTCCTTAATATCTTAGACTCTTTGTAGTCGACGCTCTCAGCCAAAACCAAATGAAAAATCCATTCACCCAGTGGTTACCGCCTTGACTCAAAAGTTAGCAGCGCATGGCAGGTGATGGTGATGAGCCCACGACATTCACAATTTTTATTGCCACCCGCCAGCCAGCAGAAAAAGTATTCATGCAAGGCGGACGAGGGTTTCCAAGAACGCTGTTGTAGAAACGGTCTCCCAGCGCTAGCTCTCCACCTGAGCCCATCCCTTCTCCGACCTGCTTGCCTGGGGACACCAAATTCAGACCCTGATTCTTGCTGACTGAGCACCTGCGGCTTTCACAGCAGGGTCGAAGGATCAGATTATAGATCTCCCCAGGTGAGGGAGGCCTGGGTTTCTCTAGACACAAAGGCCTAAAGACTCAGCCTATGAAAAGAACTAAAACGAATCTCCAAAGCTCCCGGAAGGAAAAAAAAAAAAAAAGAAGATGAACAGGGCAGCTTACAGGAACCTGAAGTTAAAACTGCACGCAGCTACTTTGGCTGGAGCCTGACCTGCACCCTTCTCGAGGCTCCCGTTGGGGCTGTGGTGGGAGAGCTGGCTCCTTGGAAAATGCAAGTAGTGATATCCTGA
Source organism: Bubalus kerabau (assembly GCF_029407905.1). Taxonomy (NCBI): domain Eukaryota; kingdom Metazoa; phylum Chordata; class Mammalia; order Artiodactyla; family Bovidae; genus Bubalus; species Bubalus kerabau. The sequence goes on from NC_073637.1 coordinate 62,387,234, forward strand.
AGGTCTGAGCTCTCTGTAGGGGTTCTTTCTCGTCGACCGTGCTGTGATGTGTATGAAGCAAATCCGGCCGTTAGTCCAAATACAGGCTGTGCAGTTTCAAAGCAGTCATGAGGATTTATTCATTACCCTACCGATTTCTAACAGCTTTACTCTCTCTACACCTCTCTTCCTCTACGTTCCCAATCGTCCATGATTGACCAAAATGTTTAAGAAAAAAAGAACTATCTGACCCAGGTCTGGGGCAGGCTGCTGACGCCAACATTTGCAAAGCTTCCTCCTAGTTACTAATTATCAGGACAATGGTCAAGGTCTTTTATAGGAAAGATCAGTATCTGTTGAAGAGTATTCACTTCTCTTTTGCTAAAATGTGAAATGTGCTAAACTTCAACAACTTTATGTTGACATGTAAAATACATTTTCTTCAGATATCCAAGCAATTCACGATTGTAGAAAGTTGGGGGGAAAAAAATGGAAAGTAGAGAGAGGAACAGTATTACCCATAATCTCTCACTCAGTGACAATGTTTTGGTTTAATGTCTTTATGGTTTTCATATGCTTTATTTTACATAACTGAGGTGGTGGTGTGCATGTGTGTATAAGTGTGTGTACCTGTATATAGAAATCATGCACCCTGTTGTATTCAGTTATCGTACACGCACTTTCTGTTGTCACGGACTCACCATTCACTCGGTGCATTGCTGATGGCAGGGCGTTTCATTGACACCTCCGTTTATCAAATAGGGAGCTGCTGTTGCTGATCATCAGTCAGTCACCAGGCCCACTAGCATCATTCCCCTTCATTATTTCCCTTTCTCTCATCCCAGATGAAGCAGCCAAGAAGGGTTAGGATGCTGTGGGAAAGGGACGGTCCTTCTCTCTCAAGATGATTGGTGCATGCCCGAAGATCCAGGGAGGTAGTTCTCAGTTTTCTACATGTTCTTGTCCATTCTGGGATTCCAGTTTGGAGAGGTTTACAATTCCATTACGGTAAAGAATCCGCCTGCAATGTGGGAGACCTCGGTTTGAAAGATCCCCTGAAGAAGGGAAAGGCTACCCACTCCAGTATTCTGGCCCTGAGAATTGCATGGACTATATAGTCCATGGGGTCGCAAAGAGTCGGACACGACTGAGCGACTTGCACTTTCACTTCACTTCATGCTTCCACACTTAGAAGACAGCTTTTTGTAGCATACTATTTAAAGAACTTACTGGTTGATTCTTTAGGTGTTTCTCACTTATAGTGTATAGTGAAGTTGCTCAGTCATGTCCGACTCTTTGCGACCCCGTGGACTGTAGCCTACCAGGCTTCTCCGTCCATGGGATTCTCCAGGCAAGAATACTGGAGTGGGTTACCATTTCCTTCTCCAGGAGATCTTCCCGACCCAGGGATCAAACCTGGGTTTCCCGCATTGGAGGCAGACGCTTTAACCTCTGAGCCACCAGGGAAAAACATTAAAGGAAAACATGTTTTTCATGAGCTTAGAATTGCAGCAGAAAATGATATGGTCAGAGATAAGGTCAAAGATTGAGCAAAGACTAAATGCATGTTGAACATTAAACAGTACTCACAAAAGGGCAAAGTTGCAAAAGTTTACTTTGAAATCGGTTGGTTGGATCCCAGGAAATACCCACCGTCCCACCCCCACTCCCTAAACAGATGAGACTTCGTAACAGGGAACCAGACAGGTAAATAGAGATAAACATGAGCATTTAAGTATTGGCCTGAGTTCTGAAAGAAGGCCATTATGAAGTTATTTTGTCCTCTTTTCTAGAGTCTTCACGATAATTCCCAACGCAGGGTTGGTGGTTTTGAGTTTGGGGAAATAGGGACAAAGAAGTCTTTTGTAAATGCTGGTCATATTTTATACTAAACTTGAAAGACATGAGTACTGTTGAGCAGCCTTTGCTTCATCGATCTGTGCTATGTTTTAGGCACCTTGCTAAGCTGTGCTTTGTCTTCCAACAATCCCAGGTGCCACTGTCTACCCTTTGCAATTAACGAAGCTGAAATGTAAGTCACCTGGCCATGGTTGCACACCTAGTAAGTGGCAGAGTGGTTCTTCAAATTCAGGACCGCCTGCTTTACCTATATAAGGAAGGGGTATGTTACTGTGAGATGTCTTTTGTCAAAGACAGAGCAAAGTCAACCTTAAGATATACAGTAGCCCTTCACCTTCCCAGTGCTGCAGGCAGTTAAGGTTGTCAAAATAAATACACACCACAGGGAGTGGGTTTGTGAGACGTTTGTACCTGCATTTATAGCCACATCATCTCTAAGGGTACAGAAACGGGTACCTTAAGTACAGAAAGCCATAAAGTAAGAATGATATATCATGCTTTCAGGAGATGGGCCCCAAAAGGTTAGACCAAAGTGTGCTTCCTGCAAGCACCAGGCTGATCATTTATAATATCTGACAAACAGAAGGGATACTGTTTGTGGTGTTCTATGTATTGATCACTAGGTTGTGATGGAGCCAAATTTAAAAACTGAAATATAGGTCAACCAAAGGTTACATATGTTGGAAATCTAATTCATGTCAGAGGTAGGTTTAAAGCTTATAATTGATTTACTTAATTACAGGTAAAAGCCTTCCATCCAATATAACTAATGATAATGGCATTCTGCTTTAAAGAAATCACATTTCATTTTGTTATTCTATACTAGATATACAGTAGTCTTCCAATAATTTAATATCTGTTGTGAAAGACAATGGGATTCTTTATTCAAATGGGTATTGTAAATTAGATAAACTTGAAGGAATTATGATTGCTTTTACAACATCCTGTGATAAGAAAGTGAATTAAAAGAACTCAGTCAGTTTTCAAATATATATATATTTGTATTCAGACACAGCTTGGAGTGGGTGGACTCACATTAAAAACCTGGCAGCATCAGTGGCTGGCAAAAATATCATTTTTTTTTTAATTGAGAGAATGCAGAATACCTTTTATGTGAAGGACAAAAAGTCCTCAAAATGATCAAGAGAGAAAATTATATTTTGCTCTGGAACTTATTGGTAAAATGCCATGACGGTGATTACTTATAATAAGGGAGTGGAAGGTATATGATTAAGCACACATTTATGGCTGTATTTATAGAGTGTCCTCACCTTGTAGAAGAGCTGTGATTCAGAGAGTTTGGTTGCAAACCAAACCTCTTTTTCTGTTGCCTCTCTTTCGGAGCTCCAGGATGGGTTTCAGAAGCTGTGCAGGCAAGTCAGTTCCTCTCTTGGTGTTGTCAATGCTTCCTTATCTGTAAAACAAGGCAATAATAGCGAGAACATCTTCGATTAAAAAAAATTTTTAAGTAATGAAAAATATATATTCATCATTCAGGAAAAGGCTGGAAATTATAGTCGCTTAATAAATATGAGTTGAATGAAGAAACTGCTCTTTTTAAAAAAAAATAAAAGGAAAATACAGAAGAGTATAAAGAAAAATAATAGCTAGATCGCCTACAGTTTCAACATTTTCCTTTCAGATTTTTCTTTTCTGGGAGGGACAGATGAACTTTTTTCCTTGTACTAAATTGTGCCTTTGAAATCAGCCTTATTCATGAAACCTTTCCCCAGGATCTTCACTGTTGTCAGAGAATATGATTTCTGTGTCCTGTTGTCTTGTCCAAGACTGAGTCCCAGATCTTTCTCTCTGGTCTTATATCTCTTCTGCATCAGGCTTCCATTTCTGCCAGTCTGAATATGTCCCATAAGCACCTCAGACTTCAAGTCCTCAAATTTATCCTTCTCTTCTAGTGCTTGACCCATTTTTCTTCCTATCTTTCCCCTACTGTTAACAACTCCACTCTCACCTTGTTCGTGTTGGACATTTTGGTGGTATCCAGCTTTTTTTGGCTTGTGTATAACAATGTAACATAATTCATTGCTCAGATGCTTGATAATTGACGTGGAAATCACCCCACAGGGTGAAATGCCTGGGCCAGCATTGGATCCATCTTAAAAGAGTCTAACACAGACATCCAGATTGCCTTTCAGTTTATGCCCCAGTCCCCACCCACCTCTGCAGCAATACTCATTTCATTGCATCCTAGCTAATTGTGGATGTTGACTTTTAAAAAATTGATGCTAATTTAATAAGAAAAGCATAAAATTTCTTACTGTTTTTAAACAAGCATTTCTTTAATTGCTGGTAGCATTGGCACCCCACTCCAGTACTCTTTCCTGGAAAATCCATGGACAGAGGAGCCTGGTAGGCTGCAGTCCATGGGGTTGCTAAGAGTTGGAAACGAGTGAGCGACTTCACTTTCACTTTTCACTTTCATGCATTGGAGAAGGAAATGGCAACCCACTCCAGTGTTCTTGCCTGGAGAATCCCAGGGATGGCGAAGCCTGGTGGGCTGCCGTCTCTGGGGTCGCACAGAGTCGGACACAACTGAAGCGACTTAGCAGCAGGAGCAAGGATGAGCTTTGAACATTCTTGTGTTAATAGCTTCCATGTTCCAGCTGTAAAAGTGTGTAATTCTATGATTTCCATCAGTGGCTATTTACTGATTACAAATTTAATCTTTTTACTAATCAGAAAACAAAAATAAAACCATCTCAAAGATTAATTTGAAGCCACTCAGTATGAAGTAGGGCTTTGGCTCTATTGAGGGTGTTGTGTGTTAGGAAGCCTTTCAGTGAATTTTATAGACTCTGGGACTTGCCTTCTTTCAGTTTTCATATTTGTGTTTTGCATGCTTTTCACTTCCACTTGTTTTCTCCTTCATTTATCTGGACCGCATGTCTTCAGGGTCTGACAGAGGTAGTCAGGAATCATGGTTTCCTTGATACTGCTATCAGGAAGGAAAAGTTTTCCTCTAACCACTTATGTTTAGTTTGGTGGGTAGCTCAGTCAGTAAAGAATCTGCCAGCAGTACAGGAGACCCAAGTTTGATCCCTGGGTTGGGATGATCCCCTGGAGAAGGAAACCAAGGCAAACCACTCCAGTATTTCTGCCTGGAAAATCCCACAGACAGTGGAGCCTGGTGGGCTGCAGTCCATGGAATCGCAAGAGTCGGACATGATTTAGTGACTAAAACCACCCCCTCAAAATAAACTGACAAAAGATAGATTTGAAAGAGAAAAGATAGATTTTTAAAATTCATGTACATTCAGGCCAAGTTCACAGAAAAATGTGATTCAAGAAGGCAAGTTAGAATTAGGGGCTTCCATATCACCCTGGGGCTTCCCCATGGCTTAGTGGTAAAGAATCCATCTGCCAGTGCAGGAGACACAGGAGATGCAGTTTCGATCCCTGGGTTGGAAAGACCACCGGGAGGAGGAAGTGGCAACTCACTCGTATTCCAGCCTGAAAACCTCCATGGACAGAGGGGCATGGCCCGCTAGAGTCCAAAAGGTCACAAAGAGTCAGAAATGACTGAGCACAGGCACGCCTATCACCTTAACATGGGAAGGGCACCTATGAGAAAACAAATGGCTTTTAGGAGAGACTGACAGGCTCTTAGGAGAATAGATGGAGATACGATATTTCATGACAAGATCTATTTAGTGTGGTGCAAGCTTCTAGTCTCAGGTAGTAAGAGTCATCTTCCTGGAAGGGGATTTATGACAATTCAATTCTTTTTTGAAAGGCTCTGCTTTCAGGCAGATAAAGGAGTTCAGGGAGAAAAAAAAAAGGCATCTATTCTCAGATGCCTTCAGCTCAAAATGATTTTTATGCCACAATGGCATATTCTGGACCTCATCACTGCCATTTAATATGGAATAACCTTAAGTGATGGATTTTTAAAGTTCATAATTAGGTTCCATGAATTCAGGCAACAAATAGTTCTTAGAAACCCCCTAAGTGCCAGGCATTGTGGTTGGGGTTATAGAGATGAAACCATGATCTTTGTTCTTAATGGCAGACAGACTGGAGGTATATGGAGCTCTAATTTTTCCTGGCTGTGGTAATAAATTATATGCAGTGAACTTTTGGATGTGTAGGCTTAACTTGATTTTTGTGTGACTGTTTTTGAGTGAACACTTGCAATCTGGCATTTTCCCTTGTGCTTAGTAACCAGTCATAATTGCTGACATCACTGGGCTACATTTCTGATAAGTGAGCTTCAGCACCTGCCCAGAGCCTTCCTCTCAACACTGCTTTGTCCTCTTCTTTGCAGATGTCAAGTAGCAATTGAGGAAGGACACCTCACTTTTTCTGTTACATTTCATTGCCTCCAATAGAAAAATTGTGTGTTACAGTGATAGTAGTCATGAGTTCTGAGTCCTGAGGATCTGTTTACCCATAAATGCTTAAAATAAAATAAAGCAAATCATAATCTTAAAAAAAAAAAAACAGGAAATTATTGGAGGCATAGATATAAAAATAGACTGTAACTCTGTTTTGTTAAAAGTCCTATTTAATACTGATTAAGTAACTCAGCAGTGGCCACAGGACTGGAAAAGGTCAGTTTTCATTCCAATCCCAAAGCAAGGCAATGCCAAAGAATGCTCAAACTACTGCACAATTGCACTCATCTCACACGCTAGTAAAGTAATGCTGAAAATTCTCCAAGCCAGGCTTCAGCAATATGTGAAACATGAACTTCCTGATGTTCAAGCTGGTTTTAGAAAAGGCAGAGGAACCAGAGATCAAATTGCCAACATCTGCTGGATCATGGAAAAAGCAAGAGAGTTCCAGAAAAACATCTATTTGTGCTTTATTGACTATGCCAAAGCCTTTGACTGTGTGGACCACAATAAACTGTGGAATATTCTTCAAGAGATGGGAATACCAGACCACCTGATCTGCCTCTTGAGAAATTTGTATGCAGGTCAGGAAGCAACAGTTAGAACTGGACATGGAACAACAGACTGGTTCCAAAAAAGAAAAGGAGTCCATCAAGGCTGTATATTGTCACCCTGCTTATTTAACTTCTATGCAGAGTACATCATGAGAAACACTGGGCTGGAAGAAACACAAGCTGGAATCAAGATTGCTGGGAGAAATATCAATAACCTCAGATATGCAGATGACACCACCCTTATGGCAGAAAGTGAAGAGGAACTAAAAAGCCTCTTGATGAAAGTGAAAGTGGAGGGTGAAAAAGTTGGCTTAAAGCTCAACATTCAGAAAACGAAGATCATGGCATCCAGTCCCATCACTTCATGGGAAATAGATGGGGAAACAGTGGAAACAGTGTCAGACTTTATTTTTCTGGGCTCCAAAATCTCTACAGATGGTGACTGCAGCCATGAAATTAAAAGACGCTTACTCCCTGGAAGAAAGGTTATGACCAACCTAGATAGCATATTCAAAAGCAGAGACATTACTTTGCCAACAAAGGTTCGTCTAGTCAAGGCTATGGTTTTTTCTGTGGTCATGTATGGATGTGAGAGTTGGACTGTGAAGAAGGCTGAGCGCTGAAGAATTGATGCTTTTGAACTGTGGTGTTGGAGAAGACTCTTGAGAGTCCCTTGGACTGCAAGGAGATCCAACCAGTCCATCCTGAAGATCAGCCCTGGGATTTCTTTGGAAGGAATGATGCTAAAGCTGAAACTCCAGTACTTTGGCCACCTCATGCAAAGAGTTGACTCATTGGAAAAGACTCTGATGCTGGGAGGGATTGGGGGCAGGAGGAGAAGGGGACGACAGAGGATGAGATGGCTGGATGGCATCACTGACTCGATGGACGTGAGTCTGAGTGAACTCTGGGAGTTGGTGATGGACAGGGAGGCCTGGCGTGCTGCTATTCATGGGGTCGCAAAGATTCGGACATGACTGAGCGACTGATCTGATCTGATCTGAAGTAATAGGCTTGGGACAAAACTGAGCATTCAGCTTTCAAATGTGCTTAGAGTCTACATTCCATGTTAACATTTCATAGAAGGATCTTGAAAACAACACAGCCAGGGCTAGTAATTTTTTTGAGAAATGGAATTGTGCATGAATATGCAATCTGCACAGCTTTCCCACTTTGCTATTGGAGAAGTGAGTCATCCTAATTATTCTACCTCATAATTTCTGGGAGAAATTCATTGGTCTCTCTTCCTTTCTCCCTTAAACATTTAAAGAATATTTATGTACTATAACACGCATGAGGCATATGGTGATGAAACTACATCAACTAAATAAAAAAAATCTCTGGAGGATGGGATAAAAGTTCCCTAAAGCAGGCCAGTAGGCAGCCAGGGCTAAGAGTCACGGAACTGGGGACTTCCCTGACAATCCAGTGGTTAAGACTTCATCTTTCAATGCAGGGGGTGCAGGTTTGATCCCTAATCAGGGAGCTAAGATTCCACATGCCTCACAGTCAAAAAACCAAAACATAAAACAGAAGCAATATTGTAACAAATTCAGTAAAGACTTTAAAAATGGTCCACATTTAAAAAAAAAAAGTTCTTAAGAAAAAAAGTCACTGGATTAGAGAAGGGACAAGGAGAAAAGAATGTGGGTGACTTGACTCTCTGATATGGAAAGGAACTCAGATCATGCAGAGCTTTATGAAGCTGTGTGATAACTGTTTTCCTTCATCCTAACAGCACAGGGAAGTCAATAAAAGATGGAAAGGGGCTAGCATGACTGGGGACAAGGTGACAGTACAGAGACTAACTGCTCTGGTCTGGTCAGGAGATGCAGGTAGCACTCTGAGCAGGGCTGGAAGTATGGTGACTCAGGGTGTATGTCGGGGAGGGGATACGTTTGCTGATGGATTGGACTTGGTGATACCAGGGAAGAAGAGAGGTAGACATCAAGGGTGCCTCTTGAGTCTGTGGTTTGCCCAGTTGGATGGGTGATGGTGTGATTAATATTTCACACTTGGGGAGGCAAGGAGTATGGCAAGGTACTGTGGGACATTTGTTTTAAAGTATTTTTATTTATTTTTAATTTCATTTATTTATGTTTTATTTTTGGCCTTGCTGGATCATCATTGCTTCGTTCGGGCTTTCTCTAGTTGTGGTGCGTGGGTTCTCACTATGGTGGCTTCTCTTATTGCGGAGCACCAGCTCTAGAGTGCATGGACTCTGTTGCCCCTCAGCATGAGGGATCTTCCAGGACCAGGGGTCAAACCCATGTAACCCATACTGGCAGGTGGACTCCCACCCACTGGACCACCAGGGAAGTCCCTGTGGAGGACATCTTTTTACAAAGCTGGTTATGCTTCTGAAGTTAGAATATAAACTGGAATCATGAAATTTGCTTTCCTAAGTCTTAGTGACTATGAGAAAGTTGAAAATTCAGCCAAGTGTTTGTCTCCGTAAGGCTCAAATGTCCTGTTGGATTTCTTTTTGATTCATTTGGGTTGAGCAAGTCCTGTGATAAATTTTAATGAAACAAAGTCACTTGTTCCAAGATGAGCTTAGAAATGAAAATTCAGCAAGCCCATAAAAGAAAACACTTGAGATGCTTTCAATAATTATTTATAGTCTAATACAGTCTAAAGTAAAATCTTGTGTTAGGTAATATTATAACCCTACTCTTGGTTAGAGTTTATCCCAATTTATGTTCAGTCACAGAAAGGAGATCAAACCAGTCAATCCTAAAGGAAATCAACCCTGAATATTCATTGGAAGGACTGATGCTGAAGCTGAAGCTCCAATACTTTGGCTAGCTAATGTGAATAGCCAACTCTTTGGAAAAGACCCTGATGCTGGGAAAGACTGAATGCAAAAGGAGAAGAGAGAGGCAGAGGATGAGATAGGTAGTATCGCTAACTCAATGAGATAGTATCACTAACTCAATGGCTATGAATCTGAGCAAACTCCAGGAGATGGTGAAGGACAGAGGAGTCTGGTGTGCTGCAGTCCATGGGGTCTCAAAGCGTCAGACACGACTTAGAGACTGAACAATAAGGTTTGCACATAAGATAGCAAGTACATGCTCTTCTCTCCCTAAGAGAAGGTCTTAGACAAATTAGAAGGTTTTCAAGGGAGAACAGCCAAAGTAATTAGGAGCTGAAAGAACTGATTTATGAGCCAAGATTAGAAGAGGTAAATGCATTTTGTTTGGCTAACTGACAAATAAAGGTGAAGTCAATCATCATAAGTACAAAGGAAACAATTAGGTTTTGTATGAAAATATGAAAGGAATTTTCTCTCTTTCCTGGTTTTCCCTCCCCTAAACTCTCTTTATTCTTCAAATGTTGATTCTGGCGAACATGTTGTGAAATGAATGTAAAGCAACTGATGTTAAAAGTAATTCAGTGAATACTGAAAATCTACAAAATGAGCTAGGAATGCAATGTTCTGATGAGTTGATTTGCTGGATAAAGTTAATTATCCCGTGATCGCTGTGTGGAAGCAAAAAGCATCAAGATAGAGCTTTTCCTTGTAACTCTTTCAGGAGCACATTATTTCAGTGACATTTCTCAAAATGATGAACATGACATGAGCTTAATAAAATTTCATTTCCTTTGTGAATTTACAATTCATAGTTCAATGAGATTTGTTTTGTTTTGGTATGGTCATGGGTTTCCTAAATGGTTGATTTATTTTACCAACCTATGCATTTCTCCAAGTAAAGATTCACTGATGAACTGGGACAATAGGCTGGAAACCATCATACTAAATTGAAGACTGGGTAAGGGGACAAGGCCTGCATGGGGTTGAGGCACAGAGTAGGCAGAATGTAAGACCTCCTGGACAAAGCTGCAGCCTCCTCCGTGTTCCCAATGAGAATTGCCAACTGTGTGACCCTGGAGAGCCATTTGACATCTCTGAGCCTCAGTATCCTCAACTGTAAAATAAGAAAAGCAATTTCTATCTCTCAGGACTGTAGCAAGGCATCATTCAATGAGTTAATGTACATAAGATGCTTAACGCACAGAGAACAAGATGGCGGAGGAGTAGGTGAACATGGAGTACATCTCTCTGCACGGATACATCAGGGATATGCCTTCAGACACAGAAGTGCATGCAGAACATCAGCTGAGAGCAGGCAGGAGTACCTGACGAGCAGAAAAGAAGATATAGGACCACGCAAAACTCAGTAGGACGAAGGAACTAGGGGGGGGTAAACAGGAGTATTAGCAGGACTGGACCTGCCCTCGGCGGATGGGGGAACTGAAGCAGGGGTCCTAGCCCCACAGCAGGGCAATTGTCTGAGTCAGAGGAGAAACATTTAAGGCTGAGAGTGAAATAGCTGATCTATGGCAGCCTAAATGGAATGAGAATCAGACAGCTCCTGCCACAGCCATACATACCCCAGACAGGAACACTGGTCTCCCGGAAGGTGCAGCAGCTAGGAGCTGGAGGGATTGTGGAGCAATCCCAGGGTGAGGGCTGCTGTTAACTGCAGAGAGACAGGTTGAGGGGATGTGAGGGAGGAGACCGTGGTGGGAAATGCCAGTGGAGGAAAGCTAGGCAGGGGTGGAGCCACCACCATAGCCTCTCTCTTCTCACACGCCAGCATCAGCAGCTGAACAATAGGGAGGCTGGCCCATCAAATGCCTGACACACTGAGCTACAGAGAAGGACCCCACCCAGGATGCCCCTTTAAGTGCCTTAAGAGCTGATCTACAGAGTAGGACCCCAGCCAGGGAGGGGGCCCTGTATGTGCCTGACACGCCAAACAACAGAGAAGGACCCCAGACCAGTTCAATTCAGCTCAGTTGCTCAGTTGTGTCCAACTCCTTGCGACCCCATGAACTGCAGCACGCCAGGCTTCCCTGTCCATCACCAACTCCCAGAACTTGCTCAAACTCATGTCCATTGAGTGAGTGACGCCATCCAACCATCTCATCTTCTCTTGTCCCCTTCTACTCCCACCTTCAATCTTTCCCAGCATCAGGGTCTTTCCTAGTGAGTCAGTTCTTCAAATCAGGTGGCCAAAGTATTGGAGCTTCAGCTTCAGCATCAGTCCTTCCAATGAATATTCAGGGTTGATTTCCTTTAGGATAGACTGGTTGGATCTCCTTGCAGTCCAAGGGACTCTCAAGAGTCTTCTCCAACACCATAGTTCACCAGCATCAATTCTTCGGCGCTCAGCCTTCTTTATAGTCCAACTCTCACATCCATACATGACTACTGGAAAAATCATAGCTTTGACTAGGTGAACCTTTGTTGGCAAAGTAATGTCTCTGCTTTTTAATATGCTATCTAGGTTGATCATAGCTTTCCTTCCAAGGAGCAAGCATCTTTTAATTTCATGGCTGCAGTCACCATCTGCAGTGATTTTGGAGCCCCCCAAAATAAAGTCTTTCACGGTTTCCATTGATTTCCCCATCTATTTGCCATGAACTGATGGGACCAGATGCCATGATCTTAGTTTTCTAAATGTTGAGTTTTAAGCCAGCTTTATCACTTTCCTCTTTCACTTTCATCAAGAGGCTCTTTAGTTCTTCTTTGCTTTCTGCCATAAGGGTGGTGTCATCTGCATATCTGAGGTTATTGATATTTCTCCCGGCAATATTAATTCCAGCTTGTGCTTCATCCAGCCTGGCATTTCTCATGATGTACTCTGCATATAAGTTAAATAAGCAGGGTGACAATATACAGCCTTGACTTACTCCTTTCCTGATTTGGAACCAGTCTGTTGTTCCATGTCCAGTTCTAACTATTGCTTCTTGACCTGCACACAGATTTCTCAAGAGGCAGGTCAGGTGGTCTGGTATTCCCGTCTCTTGAAGAATTTTCCAAAGTTTGTTTTGATCCACACAGTCAAAGGCTTTGGCATAGTCAATAAAGCGGAAGTAGGTGGTTTTCTGGAACTCTCTTGCTTTTTTGATAATCCAACAGATGCTGGCAATTTTATCTCTCGTTCCTCTGCCTTTTCCAAATCCAGCTCGAATATCTGTAAGTTCACGGTTCATGTACTGTTGAAGCGTGGCTTGGAGAATTTTGAGCATTACTTTGCTAGCGTGTGAGATAAGTGCAATTATGCGGTAGTTTGCGCATTCTTTGGCATTGCCTTTCTTTGGGATTGGAATGAAAACTGACCTTTTCCAGTCCTGTGGCCACTGCTGGGTTTTCCAAATTTGCTGGCATATTGAGCGCAGCACTTTCACAGCATCATCTTTTAGGATTTGAAATAGCTCAACTGGAATTCCATCATCTCCTCTAGCTTTGTTCGTGGTAAAGTTTCCTAAGACCCACTTGACTTTGCATTCCAGGATGTCTGGCTCTAGGTGGGTGATCACACCATCATGGTTATCTGGGTCATGAAGATCTTTTTTGTACAGTTCTTCTGTGTATTCTTGCCACCTCTTCTTAATATCTTCTGCTTCTGTTAGGTCCATACCATTTCTGTCCTTTATTGTGCCCATCTTTGCATGAAATATTCCCTTGGAATCTCTAATTTTCTTGAAGAGATCTCTAGTCTTTCCCATTCTCTTGTTTTCCTCTATTTCTTTGCATTGATCACTGAGGAAGTCTTTCTTATCTCTCCTTGTTACTCTTTGAACTCCGCATTCAAATGGGTATATCTTTCCCTTTCTCCTTTGCCTTTAGCTTCTTTTCTTTTCTCAGTAAGGCCTCTTCAGACCACCATTTTGCCTTTTTGCATTTCTTTTTATTGGGAATGGTCTTGATCACTGCCTCCTGTACAATGTCATGAACTTCCATTCATAGTTCTTCAGACACTATCTGTCAAATCTAATCCTTTGAATCTATTTCTCACTTCCACTGTATAATCATAAGGGATTTGATTTAAGTCATACCTGAGTAATCTGGTACTTTTCCCTACTTTCTTCAATTTAAGTCTGAATTTTGCAATAAGGAGTTCTTGATCTGAGCCACAGTCAGCTCCCTGTCTTGTTTTTGCTGACTGTATAGAGTTTCTCCATCTTTGGCTGCAAAGAATATAATCAATCTGATTTTGGTATTGACCATCTGGTGATGTCCATGTGTAGAGTGTTTTCTCATTTTGTTGGAAGAAGGTGTTTGCTACGACCAGTGCATTCTCTGGCAAAACTCTGTTAGCCTTTGCCCTGCTTCATTTTGTACTCCAAGGCCAAATTTGCCTGTTACTCGAGGTATCTCTTGACTTTCTACTTTTGCATTCCAGTCCTCTATAATGAAAAAGACACCTTTATTGCGTGTTAATTCTAAAAAGTCTTGTAGGTCTTCATAGAACCATTTGATTTCAGCTTCTTCAGCACTCCCCAGGAAAGAGAGCCCTCTAAGTGCCCTCTAAGTGAACAGGTGGAGCTACAGAGAAAAACTGACCAAAGAGGCCTTCTGATCGCCAACTACAAGAGACTCGAAAAAAGACTCTGATAGGGCAGAGGCAGTCTCTGTCCCTACACACTTGATGCTGCCAGGGTCCCTGCAAGCCAAGTAGCTGCACCATCTTAATGTTCAACTCTCACTGGGGCAGAGCTGCCACAGGCAAAAAATAAGTCTTGCATCTATGCTCACAGGGTCGCTTCGGTCGTGTCTGACTCTGTGACCCTGTAGACTGTGGCCTGCCAGGATTCTCTGTCAGAGAGGGGGGTCTCCAGGCAAGAATACTGGAGCATATTGGCCAATACTGGTTGCCATTCCCTTCTAGAGCACTATATTTCCTGCTATCCTAGCCACCAACCCCCTCAGTGCCTGGTGCTGCCAGAACCCCTGCGACACGAGCAGCTGCACCACCTCCACACCTTGCCCTCACAGGGGCAAACCCAAGCCCTCCAGGGCAGCCTCAGGAGCTAAACCCCAGGGGACGACCCACATGTAGAGGTGGAAATAGAACCTCGATTGAAACCCAGAGGTAGAAATAAAACCACAATTGAAACCCAGGGGCAGTGTGTCTAAGGAAAAAGATCCAAAATCTTCCCACCAGCTATACAAGCTGCAAATTAAGTCCACATAATCAACTAAGCAGACTCTGTGTCTATGGAATATATAAAAGGCCATTGAGAGCTCCCACAAAAGAAAATGCACTAACTCTGATAGCTGTGGACATTGGAGGCAAGAACACACAGGAGTAGAACCAGATTAGAATCTGTCCCACAGCAGATCCAGAGATCAGCACAGTGTTGGAGGACATCCTAGGGAGAGATCAAGCCCTGAGCATTTGGAGTCAGAGCACTGACTCCAAGACCCTAGACTAGCAAAAGACTACCCATCGTGAGTATCAAATAGTGGGAGCTGACACAAAGGAAACCACTTGAATACAAGACCTGGCATCACCCAACCATGAGTAGCACCCTGTGCAGGATGCCTCATCTAAACAACAAACAAAACAAAGATACAATCCCAATCATCAGCAGACAGGATTACCACCTCACTCAGCCTTGCCCATCAGAGGAAAAACAAACAAACAAACAAAAACCCAGCACAAATCTTATCCTATACAAAGCTCACGCAAACCACTGGACCAACCATAGGAGAGCAGAAATCAAAAGGAAGAAAGAACTCAACTTTCTTCAAGGAAAGAATTCAACTTTCCTTGAAGCCTCAGAAAAGAGGAGACCTCAAACACAATAGCTTAAAAAAAATAATGAAAAGACAGAGAAATACTGCACAAATGAAGTAACAAACTAGAAACACAGAAGTCCAAATAAATGAAGACTAAATAAGCAAACTACCTGAAAAAGAATTCAGAATAATGATAGTAAAGATGATTGAAACCTTGAAAACAAAATGGAGAAAATGTAAGAATCAATTTAAAAAGACCTAGAAGAATTAAAGAATAAACATACAAAGACAAACTACACAATTACCGATATTAAAAATACTCTAGAAGGAATCAATAGCAGAATATCTGAAGCAGAAAAATGAATTAGTGAGATGGAAAATAAAATGGTGGAAATAACTTCTGAAGAGCAGAATAAAGTAAAAAGAATGAAAAGAGTTGAGGATAGTCTCAGAGACCTCTGGGACCATATCAAACACATCAACATTCAAATTATAGGGGTTGCAGAAGAAGAAGAGAAAAAGAAAGGGTATGAGAAAATTTTTGAAGAGATTATAGTTGAAAATTTTCCCACATGGAAAAGGAAATAGTCAATCAGGTCCAAGGGACACAAAGAGTCCCATACAGGATAAACCCAAGGAGAAACATGCCAAGACACATACTAATCAAACTAACAAAGACTAAACACAAAGAAAGAATACTAAAAGCAGCAAGGGAGAAGCAACAAGTAACATACAAGGGAAACTCCATACACTTAACAGCTTATCTTTCAGCAGAAACTCTGCAGGCCAGAAGGGAATGGCAGGATATATTTACAGTACTGAAGGGGAAAAATCTACCACCAAGATTTCTGTACCCGGCAAGGATCTCATTCAAAATTGATGAAGAAATAAAAAGCTTTTCAGACAAACAAAAGTTAAGAGAATTCAGTACCACCAAACCAGCTTTACAACAAATGTTAAAGGGACTTATATAGTCAAGAAATACAACAGAAGAAAAAAAGATCTACAAAATCAAACCCAAACAATTAAGAAAGTGGCAATAGGAACATATATACCAATAGTTACTTTAAATGTAAATGGATTAAATGCTTCAACCAAAAGACACAGACTGGCTTCTGCTGCTGCTGCTGCTAAGTCGCTTCAGTTGTGTCCGACTCTGTGTGACCCCATGGACTGCAGCCCACCAGGCTCCCCCGTCCCTGGGATTTTCCAGGCAAGAACACTGGAGTGGGTTGCCATTTCCTTCTCCAACAGACTGGCTGAAGGGATACAAAAACAAGACCCATATATATGCTGTCTACAAGAAACCCACTTCAGACCTCAAGACACATATAGACTGAAAGTGAGAGGATGGAAAAATATATTCTATGCAAATGGGAAGCAAAAGAAAGCTGGAGTAACAATTTTCATATCAGACAAAATAGACCTTAAAACAGAAGATTACAAGAGATAAGGAAGGACACTACATAATGATCAAGGGATCAATCCAAGAGGAAGACATAACAATTGTAAATATCTATGCACCCAATGGGAGAAGGCAATGGTATTCCAGTACTCTTGCCTGGAAAATCCCATGGACGGTGGAGCCTGGTGGGCTGCAGTCCATGGGGTCGCTAAGAGTCAGACACAACTGAGCGACTTCACTTTCACTTTTCACTTTCATGCATTGGAGAAGGAAATGGCAACCCACTCCAGTGTTCTTGCCTGGAGAATCCCAGGGATGGGGGAGCCTGGTGGGCTGCCGTCTCTGGGGTCGCACAGTGTTGGACACGACTGAAGCGACTTAGCAGCAGCAGCATGCACCCAATGTAGGAACACCTCCATACATAAGACAAACACTAACAGGCATAAAAGGAGAAACTGACAGTAACACAATAATAGTAGGAGACTTTAACACACCACTCACACCAATGGACCAATCATCAAAACAGAAAATTAATATGGAAACACAAGCCTTAAATGATACCTTAGATGAGATGGATCTCACTGATATCTTCAGGACATTCCATCCAAATGCAGAAGAATACACCTTCTTCTCAAGTGCACATGCAAAATTCTCCAGAATAGACCACATCTTGGGTCACAAATCAAACCTCAGTAAATTTAAGAAAATTGAAATCGTATCAAGCATCTTCTTGACCAGAATACTATGAGACGAGATATCAATTACAAGAAAAAAACTGTAAGAAGCACAAACACATGGAGATTAAACAACACATTTCTAAATAAAAAACAGGTTACTGAGGAAATCAAAAGGGATATCAAAAAATTTCTAGAAATAATGACAATGAGAACACAACTCAAAACCTATGGGATGCAGCAAAAGCAGTTCTAAGAGGAAAGTTTATAGCAATACAATCCTACCTCAAGAAGCAAGAAAAGCACCAAATAGACAACCTAACTTTACACCTAAAACAACTGGAAAAAGAAGAAGAACAACAACAACAAAACCCCCAAAATTAGTAGAAGGAAAGAAATCATAAAGATCCAAGCAGAAATAAATGAAAAAGAAGTGAAAGAAACAATGGTAAAGATTAATAAAACTAAAAGTTAGTTCTTTGAGATGATAAACAAAATTGACAAACCTTTAGCCAGACTCAACAAGAAAAAAAGAGAGAAGAATCAAATCAACAAAATTAGAAATGAAAAAGGAGAGGTTACAACAGACAATGCAAAAATACAAAGGATTATAAGAGACTATTATGATCAATTATATGGCAATAAAATAGATAACCTGGAAGATATGGACAGATTCTTAGAAAAGTTCAATCTTCCAAGAGTGAACTAGGAAGAAATAGAAATTATGAACAACCCAATTACAAGCACTGAAATTGAAGCTGTGATCAAAAATCTCCCAAAAAACAAAAGCCAGGACCAGATGGCTTCACAAGAGAATTCTACCAAACATTTAGAGAAGCGCTAATGCCTATCCTTCTAAAACTCTTTCAAAAAATTGCAGAGGAAGGAACACTTTCAAACTCATTCTATAAGGCCACCATCTAGTTTTGATACCAAAACAAGACAAAGACAACACACAAAAAGAAAACTACAGGCCAATATCACTGATGAACATAGATGCAAAAATCCTCAACAAAATTTTAGCAAACAGAATTCAGCAACACATCAAGAAGCTCATACACCATGATCAAGTTGGGTTTATTCCAGGGATGCAAGAATTCTTCAATATACACAAATCAGTGTGATACACCATATTAACAAATTGAAAGATAAAAGCCATATGATAATCTCAATAGATGCATAAAAAGCCTTTAACAAAATTCAGCACTCATTTATGATTAAAACTCGTCAAAAAATGGGCATAGAAGGAACCTACCTCAACATAGTAAAGTCCATATATGATAAGCCTACAGCAAACATTATTCTCAATGGTGACAACTGAAAGAATCCCCCCTAACATCAGGAACAAAACAAGGGTGTCCACTTTTGCCACTATTATTCAACATAGTTCTGGGAGTCCTAGCTGTAGCAATCAGAGAAGAAAAAGAAATAAAAGGAATCTAGACTGGAAGAGAAGAAACAAAGCTCTCACTGTTTGCAGATGACATGATCCTGTACATTGAAAACTCTAAGGATAGTATCAGAAAATTACTAGAGCTAACCAGTGAATTTAGCAAAGTTGCAGGATACAAAATCAATACAGAGAAATCACTTGCATTTGTATGTACTAACAATGAAAAATCAGAAAGAGAAATTAAGAAATGAGTGCCATTCACCACTGCAACAAAAGAATTAAATATCTAGGAATAAACTTACCTAAGGAGACAAAAGAACTGTACTCAGAAAATTATAAGATAATGAAAGCAATCAAAGACGACATAAACAGATGGAGAGATATTCCATGTTCCTGGATAGGAACAATCAACATTGTGAAAATGAATATACTATCAAACACAATCTACAGATTTAATGTGATCCCTATCAAATTACCAATGGCATTTTTCACAGAACTAGAACAAAAAAATTCACACTTCATATGGAAACACAAAAGACCCTGAGTAGCCAAGGCAATCTTGAGAAAGAAGAATGGAGCTGGAGGAATCAACCTTCCTGACTTCAGATTATACTACAAAGCTACAGTCATCAAGACTGTATGGTACTGGCACAAAAACAGAAATATAGACCAATGAAACAAGTTGGAAAGCCCAGAAATAAGCTCATGCACCCATGGGTACCTTATTTTTGACAAAAGAGGAAAGAATATACAATGGGGGAAAACAGCCTCTTCAATAAATGGTGCTGGGAAAACTGGACAGCTACATGTGAAAGAATGAAATTAGAACACTTCCTAACATCATACACAAAGATAAACTCAAAATGGATTAAAGACCTAAATGTAAGATCAGAAACTATACAACTCTTAGAGGAAAACATAGGCCGAACACTCGATGACATAAATCAAAGCAAGATAATCAAAGAAAATAATAGCAAATGAAACAACTGACAAAGGATTAATTTCAAAAAATATACAAGTGGTTCATACAGCTCAATACCAGAAAAACAAACAACCCAATCAAAAAGTGGGAAAAGACCTAAACAGACATTTCCCTAAGGAAGACATACAGATGGCTAACAAACACATGAAAAGATGCTCAATATCACTCATTATTAGAGAATGCAAATCAAAACTACAATGAGATATTACCTCACACCGGTCAGAATGGCCCTCATCAAAAAGTCTACAAACAATAAATGCTGCAGAGGGTGTGAAGAAAAGGGAATGGTCTTGCATTGTTGGTGGGAATGTAAATTGATACAGTCACTATGGAAGATGGTATGGAGATTCCTTAAAAAACTAGGAATAAAACCACCATATGGCCCAGCAATCCCACTCCTAGGTATCTACCCTGAGGAAACCAAAATTGAAAGAGACATATGTATCCCATTGTTCATTGCAGCACCATTTACAATAGCTAGAACATGGAAGCAACCTGGATATCCATTGACAAATGAATGGATAAAGAAATTGTGGTACATATACACAATGGAATACTATTCAACCATAAAAAGGAATGCATTTGAGTCAGTTTTAATGAGGTGGATGAACCTAGAGCCTATTGTACAGAGTGAAGTGAGTCAGAAAATACCATATTCTAATGCATATACACAGAATCTATAAAAATGGTACTGAAGAATTTATTTACAGGGCAGCAATGGACAAACAGACATAGAGAATAGACTTATGGATGTGGGGAGAGGGAAGGAGAGGATGAGATGTATAGAAAGACTAACATGGAAACTTACATTACCATGTGTAAAATAGCCAATGGGAATTTGCTGTATGGCTCAAGAAACTCAAACAGGGGCTTTGTATCAACCTAGAGGGGAGGGATGGGGAGGGAGATGGGAAAGAGGTTCAAAAGGGAGGGGATATATGTATACCTATGGCTGATTCATGTCGAGGTTTGACAGAAAACAGCAAAATTCTGTAAAGCAATTATCCTTCAATAAAAAATAAATTAAAAAATAAATAAATAAAAGGGATTTCAGTTCAGTTCAGTTCAGTTCAGTCACTCAGTCGTGTCTGACTCTTTGCAACCCCATGAACCGCAGCACACCAGGCCTCCCTGTCCAACACCAACTCCCAGAGTCCACCCAAACCCATGTCCATCGAGTCGGTGATGCCATCCAACCATCTAATCCTCTGTCGTCCCCTTCTCCTCCTGCCCCCAATCCCTCCCAGCATCAGGGTCTTTTCAGATGATTCAGCTCTTCGCATGAGGTGGCCAAAGTACTGGAGTTTCAGCTTCAGCATCAGTCCTTCCAGTGAACACCCAGAACTGATCTCCTTTAGAATGGACTGGTTGGATCTCCTTGCAGTCCAAGGGACTCTCAAGAGTCTTCTCCAACACCACAGTTCAAAAGCAGCAATTCTTCGGCGCTCAGCCTTCTTCACAGTCCAACTCTCACATCCATACATGACCACTGGAAAAAACATAGCCTTGACTAGATGGACCTTTGTGGGCAAAGTAATGTCTCTGCTTTTTAATATGCTGTCTAGGTTGGTAATAACTTTCCTTCCAAGGAGTAAGCGTCTTTTAATTTCATGGCTGCAGTCACCATCTGCAGTGATTTTGGAGCCCCCAAAAATAAAGTCTGACACTGTTTCCACTGTTTCCCCATCTATTTGCCATGAAGTGATGGGACCGGATTTCTAAAAGGGATTTAGAAGACAAAAAAAAAAAAAAATTGCTTAACACAGGACTGAGTGTTTGAACAAGCTCTTCCTTGAGAGGCAAATACTTAGTAGGAGGTACAGGTCTCCTTCCTACGTCTGAGTGTCCCCTTTAATTGAGATTACAGAATTGCCGCTGTGACACATGGCTCCCTGGACCCTGTGGAAAGAAGGGAGTATTTCAGCTCCTGAAATCGTGTTCAGGGATTTGAGATAACTTTGGGCTGCCAAAGGACCCTGGGTGACTAGAGAGACCAAAAGAGGCTTGAGGGACACAGGGAGGAACGCTGATGGTGCCCGACCACTGTTGGCCAGGTCCCAGGGTAGCAGCTAGGATCCTTGTGGCAGATGGATGGATGATGCCCTAGTGGTTTGGGAAAAGACAGATTCCGTTTTCCATCCATTGCCCACTCTGGCCCCGGACTCTGGCCCAGGCTGTCCTCTCCCAGGCACTTTGTTCCCATTTTGAGATTTGAGGAAATGGAGGGAAGTGGGAAAGAGAAACAGAACAAGAAGAAATGAAAAAAGACAAATGTCTGCTCCTTTTCAGTTCATTAGGGATGTGAAGCATTTGTGATAAATATGTATTCATGATTAAATTATAGCTAGTCCCAGGAATTTTAATTTGCTGTAGTTTTAATAAAAGTGGCTGTTTGACCATCACATCTTCAGTTTCATAAGAGACTCATCATTACTTAGTGTATATGGCATATATGCATATATGAGTTTGTATCATATTATGTAAAACCTATATTTAATATAATACACCAGGCTTCCCTGGTGGCTCAG
The DNA here is from genome assembly GCF_029407905.1 of Bubalus kerabau. Classification (NCBI taxonomy): domain Eukaryota; kingdom Metazoa; phylum Chordata; class Mammalia; order Artiodactyla; family Bovidae; genus Bubalus; species Bubalus kerabau. The sequence continues at coordinate 62,409,500 of NC_073637.1, forward strand.
ATGGTAAAGAATCCTCCTGCAATGTGGGAGACCTGGGTTCAGTCCCTGGGTTAGGAAGATCCCCTGCAGAAGGGAACGGCTACCCACTCCAGTATTCTGGCCTGGAGAATTCCATGGACAGAGGAGCCTGGTGGGCTATAGTCCATGGAATCACAAAGAGTCGGACACGACTGAACACTTTGACTCACACTAAAACCATGTAAAATCTATTTTTTCATCTTTCAAAAGTTAGGCTTTTTTGTAGAAAATATAGCAACTATGGAAAATAAAAGTTAACTAGAGGGAAATGAAGACCCGTAAGCATACCATCCAGAAACAGCCACTGAAAACGTTTCGACCTGACTCCGTCCAATTTTATTCTCTTGCTAAAGGCTGGTATGTTCTGGAGCGTGTTGCTGTGGCTTCTCTCTCTCTCTGGTTATTTCCACCAACCTCAGGACCCCTTGCGCATCCTCTCCAAGGTCACTGCCACATCTTTCTCCTTTCTTCCTCATGAGTGTCGTTCAGTCTCAGGGCTGCGTCTTTCTCTGTCCACAAACAGAGTGGACATGTGCCCGAGCACCTCACATGCAGGCTGCTCTCCATGGAACCCATGCTCTCTCCCAGATGGGCTTCCCTCCTCTGTCCCTCATCCACGCCTCAGTCACCCCAGACCCCCATCACGCTTGCAGCCTCCACCGCCCTGCCTTCCTCTGGGAATCATTGCTTCACACGTCTTGGTCATCTTTTCAAGTGTATTTATTTTTATCTGGAGGATAATTGCTTTACAATACTGTGTTGGTTTCTGTCATACATCAACGTGAATCAGTCATCCGTGTACATATGTTCCTTCCCTCCTGAACCTCCCTCCCACCTCCCCCTGCTTTTGAAGTACACTTAGTTGATTTACAGTGTTATGTCAGTTACAGGTGTACAGCATAGTGAGTCAATGCTTCTGCAGATTACACTCCATTATAGGTTATCACAAGGTAATGGCTGTAATTTTCCATACTGTACAGTATATCCTTGTTGCTGCTCTATACATAGTGTTTGTATCTCTCAGCCCTAACTGTCCCTCCCTGGTTCCTGCTCTCCTTAAATAACCACTAGTTTGTGTTCTCTGTGAGTCAGTTTCTGTTTTGAGATACATTCTGCCCTTTACCACCTCTCTGCTGATTCTTCCTCGCAGACCCTTTTCTCAGAACTTCTGCCTGCTCTTGGCTGTTCCTGAGAGCACAGGCTCTGGAACCCAATGCCCTGGGTCCAGTCTAGCCTTTGTTATTCTCTAGCTGTGAGAACTAGGCAGTTATTTCATGGTGCTGGTCTCGGTTTCCTCAACTCTAAAACGGGGTTATTTGATATGATATATGGCATATATGATATGCCCTGCTGCAGAGCTGCTGAGTTGGTTTAAACACTTAGAATATCAGAATAGTTCCTGGAACATAATAAGTAGTCTCTACCAGTTAGATTTTATTACCATTAGTGGCAGCTTCGAGTGTATGTCCTGATACTAATTCAAATCCCAGCCTCCTCTGATTGTTTCCCTTGGGATTTTCCAGCGGTCTTTTCCCTCTACCTCGTCTAGTATGCATACTAAGTCATTTCAGTTGTGTCCAACTCTTTGCGACTCCGTGGACTGTAGCCCACCAGGCTCCTCTGTCCATGGGATTCTCCAGGCAAGACTAGTGGGTTGCCATGCCCTCCTCTAGGGAAATCTTCCCAAGCCAGGGGTTGAACCCGTGTCTCTTATGTCTCTTACATTGGCAGGTGGGTTCTTTACCACTTGACACCACCTGGGAAGCCCATCTTTTCTAGGAGCTTAGCAACGTTAGCTTCCTTTTCACAATCCCTATACTGTGCTGGATCGTGGAAAAAGCAAGAGAGTTCCAGCTTTATTGACTATGCCAAAGCCTTTGACTGTGTGGATCACAATAAACTGTGGAAAATTCTGAAAGAGATGGGAATACCAGACCACCTGATCTGTCTTTGTATGCAGGTCAGGAAGCAACAGTTAGAACTGGACATGAAACAACAGACTGGTTCCAAATAGGAAAAGGAGTTCGTCAAGGCTGTATATTGTCACCCTGTTTATTTAACTTATATGCAGAGTACATCATGAGAAATGCTGGGCTGGAAGAAGCACAAGCTGGAATCAAGATTGCTGGGAGAAATATCAATAACCTCAGATATGCAGATGACACCACCCTGATGGCAGAAAGTGAAGAGGAACTAAAAAGCCTCTTGATGAAAGTGAAAGAGGAGAGTGAAAAAGTTGGCTTAAAGCTCAACATTCAGAAAACGAAGATCATGGCATACGGTCCTGTCACTTCATGGGAAATAGACGGGGAAACAGTGGAAACAGTGTCAGACTTTATTTTTCTGGGCTCCAAAATCTCTACAGATGGTGACTGCAGCCATGAAATTAAAAGACGCTTACTCTTTGGAAGGAAAGTTATGACCAACCTAGATAGCATATTCAAAAGCAGAGACATTACTTTGCCAACAAAGGTTCGTCTAGTCAAGGCTATGGTTTTTCCTGTGGTCATGTATGGTTGTGAGAGTTGGACTGTGAAGAAGGCTGAGTGCCGAAGAATTGCTGCTTTTGAACTGTGGTGTTGGAGAAGACTCTTGAGAGTCCCTTGGACTGCAAGGAGATCCAACCAGTCCATTCTGAAGGAGATCAGTCCTGGGTGTTCTTTGCAAGGAAACTGAAACTCCAGTACTTTGGCCACTTCATTTGAAGAGTTGACTCATTGGAAAAGACTCTGATGCTGGGAGGGATTGGGGGCAGGAGGAGAAGGGGACGACAAAGGATGAGATGGCTGGATGGCATCACTGACTCAATGGACGTGAGTCTGGGTGAACTTCGGGAATTGGTGATGGACAGGGAGGCCTGGCGTGCTGCGATTCATGGGGTCACAAGAAGTCAGACACGACTGAGCGACTGATCTGATCTGATACTGTGCTTACTATGAAAGTGTACTTGCTACCTGTTATTACCATCTGATTATTTTTAAATTGTTTGTTCGTATTTCTGTCTCCTCCTCTAGACTGTTTGACTATTCATGTGTCTGATCATTTGTGTATCACATGGGGGAGTGACCAGGTGAGCTACTAGGGGTCTAGTTTCTTCCATTTAATTGCTTAGTCCTTGCTCTGTGTAAGATCAAGGAATGGGCAATGTCTAAACACAAGAAACTGGTGATGTGCGTTGCTTCCTGGAAGTCAGAATTGGAGGGAAGATTTTTCATTGCATTGTGCGTAACCACCCCTTTCACTCCATGAAATACCTTACATAGGGTAGACTTCTGGGGGGTAACAATTTTATTAAAATATAATTCATATATAATGATATTTACTCATTTGGAATGTGCAGTTTAATGTTTTTTAGTACATTCACAGAGCTGTGCAAACATCACCACAATTTTAGAACATTTTTATCTCCCTCAAAAGAAGCCCAGTACCCTTTAGCTCTCCTCCCAACTTTCCCCAACCCCCTTAACCCCAAGAAACCACTGGTCTTCCTACTGTGATTTATCCCTTTTGGACATTTCATGTAAATGGGATCATAGGCTATGTAACCTTTTGTGACTGGCTTCTTTCACTTAGCATCATGTTTTCAAGGTTCATCCGAGCTGTAGCAGAAGTATCAGAATCTCATTCCTTTTTATGGCCAAATAATATTTCACTGTATGAACACACCACCTTTTGTTTATTCATTCAATAGTAGATGGGCATTTGGGTGGTTTCCACTTTTTGATTATTATGAATAATGCTGCTCTGATTATCTGCGTACAAGTTTTTGTGTGGACGTGTTTTCATTTCTCTAGGGTATATACCTAGAAGTGAAATTGCTAAATCGTATGATAACTCTATGAGAAACTGCCAAACTATTGTCCAGAGTGGCTGCATCATTTTATTTATATTCCCACCATCACTGTATTTAGTTTCCCACATCCTGCATGTGATGAGACTTTAAATATGGAAAGAATTGTTCTTTAAGCTTGATTTTCTAGTTCAATAGACACGAAAAAGGTATTTTCTTTCAACACTTTAATTAACAGCACTTTCTATTAGAAAAATGCCCTTCATCCTCCAGGGATATCAGTGAGAAGACATTTTAGAAGGAAGAAGGTGAGAAGATTAATCTGCATTCAAATAAAAATACAGAGCCTAAGGAATTTTTTCTGGTACTCTCATTATACCCATAGGGGTTTCTTAAGAAATGCAAATATGTATTGTTTCACCATGCATAAAGCAATCGTTATCTAAAGATAGAGATAAAAGTACAGAATCCTGTATAAATAGTGAGATTTTTGAGAGCAGAAAGAGTTGGAGTGGGACCAAATGACTTAAGGAAAAAATAAAAATCCACTGAAGTAAGCACGAAAAAAGAGATGGAACCTGGAACCTGGGAGCACTCCTGGGAGCACTCTGTGTCTGGGGAGGAAGGCTGTGGGGTGGGGGGTAGGGGAAGGTGACATGTGGGCATACCTGGGAGAGAAGCTGGTGGCACTCCCTTCTGTGTTGTAACATGACAACACGTAACTTTGTTTCCTGGTGATGAGATCAACTGACATATGAAAAGTGGGAAAATGCCTAATTCACAAAGGCTCATTGTGAGTTGAAGCTTATGAAGCACTTACCATGAACCAAACACCATACTAAGCACTTTATATACATCACCTCAATTTAATCTTCCCAGTGACTCTATGGTTTAGGTACAATCCTCACTTCACAGGTTAGGAATCAGAGGCACCCGGAGGTTAAGAAGCTGCTGTCTACTTTCCCCTGTTCATTGCAGGATTATTCACAAGTCAAGATATAAATAAATTTACGTGTCCATCTATGAATGAGTGGATAAAGGAAACCTGTGTATATACATTGGAATATCATTTAGAAAGAGGGAAATCCTGCCATTTGTGACAACAGAGACGGACCTTGAGGACATTGTGCTGAGTGAAATAATATGAACTCGCTTATATGTGGAATCTAAAAAAACCAAACTCAGAGAACCCAAGAGTAGAACAGTGGCTGCCAGGGGCTGAGAAGAGGGTGTGGCGGGGAAATAGGAGCTGTTGATCAAAAGACACAGACTTCAGTTACAAGATGTCTAAGTTCTGAGGACCTGATATACAGAGCAATACTGTACAAGGAAGGAGGTACAAATGAACTAACAAAGGAAAGAGAACTTCCCTACTGGTCCAGTGGTAAAGACTCCACCTGCCGATACAGGGAATACAGGTTTGATCCTTGGTCTGGGAAGAGGCCACATGCTGAGAGGCCACTAAGCCCACGAGCCACCAACTACTGAAGCCCACGCACACCTAGAGCCTGGGCTTTGCAGGGAGAGAAGCCATCGCAATGAGAGGCCTGTGCATCACAGCTAGGGAGCAGCCGCCGCTCTCCAAAACTAGAGAAAGCCCGCCTGCAGCAATGAAGCCCCAGACAGCCAAAAATAAATAATAAATAAATTTAATTTTAAAAAGGAAGGAAGGAAGGAGTGAGGGAGTGAAGGAATTACTCGGAGTGTAATGTTGAAGGTGAGCTGTACCCTGCAACCAGTAAACCTGTGTGGTCAGTGCCCTTAACCCACGCACTAGCATATCTCTGCCTGTGTGTTTTTCTTCACCTGCATCATTTGAACTGTGGTTGTTGTTCAGTTGCCCAGTCGTGTCTGATTCTTTGCAACCCCATGGACTGCAGCATGCCAGGTCTCCCTGTCCCTCACCATTTCCCGGAGTTTGCCCAAGTTCATGTTCATTGCATCGGTGATGCTGTCCAGCCGTCTCATCCTCTGATGCCTTCTTCTTCTGCCCTTGATCTTTCCCAGCATCAGGGACTTTTCCAATGAGTCATCTGTTCGAATCAGATGACCAAAATACTGGAGCTTCAGCATCAGTCCTTCCAGTGAATATTCAGGGTTGATCTCCCTTAAGATTGACTGGTTTGATCTCCTTGCTGTCCAAGGGACTTTCAGGAGTCTTTTCCAGCACCACAGTTCGAAGGCATCATTTCTTTGGCATTCTGCCTTCCTTACGGTCCAGCTCTTACAACTGTATGTGAGTATTCAACCATTGTTTAAATGCAACAGTTAAAAACATACTTAACCATCTTGTAATAAAATCAGTGTCAATAATTAGTCAAAGACATTTGATTTAATAACTTAATAGTTTTTAATCCAGTCATATTGTAACGTAGTATATGCCAAAGAGACTAGAAGTCTCAAGGCAGATCATTCAGGGCCTTGCAGACCACATGAAGGTTAAAGGCTATCCCAGGGGCAGTGAGAAGCATTCAGTTTTAAGTCTTGGAGTCAAGAGGTCACACTTGTGCTTTGAAATTTCCTTCTAATTGCAATAAAGGGGGTTGTATTGGAGGAAGTAATAGCAAAACTGGGGGTGTAAGGAGCAAGCCGAGGGGAGACACTAAGGCCAGAGCACTGGAGATGGATTAGAGGGGACAGCTGAGGATTAAGGAATGATTCAGGAGTTGCCCGAACAAAGACCAGCTGGGAATCACGTGAGTCTTCTGAGAGTCTGTATGGAACCCAGTGTTGTTAGAGATACAGTTCCCGAGGCTGATTCTAATGAAGTGGATTTTACAGTGATGAATATAGTTCTCTTGAGAAGAAAAATGTTTAAATCATCTCCATTTTTCCATTTTGGCTTTTCTTTACAGCCTCCACTCTGTTTTCTTTGGATCAAAGCCATTTTCATTTCACCAGACGTGTCATTCTTTTTGCAGAAGCCATTCCAGCTCTTTTAATGCTTCAGACTTTACTTTATGGAACATCTATTCATGTCTCTCTAGATCTTTTACACAGGCAGCATCTTTGTGCAAATACCTGGACCCGTCAAATTTGCCCAAGTGCTTATAAATGCATGCTGTTCAAGGAGATAAATGACTCAACTAGAAAACTGATGGCTAACCTGTTGAAACTCTCTTTGTGATTTCAGGCTGCCCTGGCAGGAGGCACCACCATGATCATGGATTTTGCTATTCCACACAAAGGCCACTCCCTCATTGAGGCCTTTGACACCTGGCGAAGCTGGGCTGACCCCAAAGTCTGCTGCGACTACAGCCTACATGTGGCGGTGACGTGGTGGAGTGACCAGGTGAACCATGCAGGGGTCCAATTTCTTCTAGTTAGTCCTTTAATCATTGCTCCGTGCAAAGATCAAGGAACGGGCAACGTCAAAACATAAGAAACCAGTGATGTTGGTTGCTTCCGGGAACTCACAATTGGAGGGAAGACTTTTCATTGCACACTCTCTTGTACCATTTGAGTTTTGAATCCTGTGAAGTATTATCAATTGAGAAAACTAAAAAAAAAAAAAAAAAGCATATGAAGATAATAGGATAAATCCCTTATACTGATTCACAATAGTCTTTCCTAATATTTAAGTCATGAATTGTAAATACTTTAAATGCAATTTTTTAAAGTACTTGACTTTTCAACTTCAACATCTCCGGGCACTTTTAAGCAGTCTTTTCCCACAGATTAGACTTCAGTTAGATAAATGTTTTTAATATCTGGAAAGAAACCAAGGAAGGGACAGACCAGGAATGTGTTCCAGGCCTTCTCCCAGCTGTGCACTAAGCTGGTACTCTGTTAATATCAAGTCCTGGTCAGATAATTTCAAAATTGAACTTCCACAGTCTTCTGTATCTGCTCATTATTTAGACCATGGCAGAAATGATAACATGACTCAGATAGAAAAGAAAGTTTTGTGAGATGTTAAAATATGCTTATTTTCCCCATGAAAACATGTATGTGTACTTTGGAAGAAACCTTTATTTGTGATTTAAATCAATAGCATGTTTTCCACATTGGACTTAATTCAGAAATCTTTTTGCTAGAAAGGGCTCATGGGGTGACTTTATTTGAAGTCACCATGTAACTTATGTCCCTACTTCCTCCCAAAATTTGGGTTGTAGACACTAAGTTAATATAAAACAAGTAACCAGATAGTTCAGCAAACATAGTAGCAAGGTTTAGAGTCCAGAGAAAAAGTTAATTTTTTTCCAGAAACGGCATTCTGAGTGAGGCCTCTGACCTCCGTTGTGCGTTTAAGATCTTCCTGCCTTCCTTCTTCTCTCCGGCCCCTCCTTCCTTCCCTTCTCCCTTCCTCCTTTCCTCTCACTCTTGTTTTATAAGATAGCGCAAAGGTGAAGATGCTTGCTCGTACCAGTGTTTCTCACATTTTAATATGTAAATGATTCACCTGGTGAATCCTGTTAAAGTGCAGATTATGTTCAGTGAGTGTATTAGTTTGCTAGGACTGCTTTAACCAAGAATTACAAGCTGGGTGGCTGCAACAACTGTCTCACAGTTCAGGAGCCTCACAGCCTGAGATCAAGGTGTTGGTGCGGCTGGTCCCTTCTGAGAGCGCTCAGGAATAATGTCTTTCAAGCCTCTCACCAACTTCTGGTGGTTTGCTGGCAATCTCTGGTTATCCTTTGATTTGTAGGAACATCACCTGAATCTCTGCCTTTGTCTTCCCATGATGTTCTGTGTGTGTGTGTGTGTGGCTAAATTACCCCTTTTTATAAAGACACCAATCATACTGAATTATGGTCCACCCTAGTGACCTCATCTTAATTGATTACTTTGGTAAATGCCCTATTTCCAAATGTTGACCTGAAACAAGGAGACTGCCTGATATTTCTCCAGCAAAGATGGGCATATTTGAGATCAGCAGAAGAATTGCAGTTCAGGGTCTACCAACACGTTGAGCCACGTGCAAGTCCCCACAGGGCAAGGGAAGGCGCAGGCTTTCCTAGAGGGGAGGGGGAAGCTGGGAGGGCTCCAGTAAACAGAGTCCATGACTTTCATTGTTCTGGTCCTTGCCAAGAAAGAGGACCCTTCTGCGCTGACATGCAGGTATGAGAGCTCCCCCTTCTGGTCTCTTGACTCTACTTAATTGAATGAGTGAAAATCACTCAGCTGTGTCCGACTTTTTGCAACCCCATGGACTGCCAGAGTCCTTTGTCCAGGGAATTCTCCAGGCCAGAATACTGGAGTGGGTAGCCGTTCCCTTCTCCAGGGGATCTTCCTAACCCAGTCGAACCCAGGTCTTCCGCACTGCAGGCGGATTCTTCACCATCTGAGCCACTTTCTATTTATTAATTTTTTTATTCAAGTCCGAGGTGGTGCTGGGCTTCCCAGGTAGTACTAGTGGTAAAGAACTTGCCTGCCAAGGTAGGTGACATAAGAGATCCCTGAGTCGGGAAGACTCCCAGGAGAAGGGCATGGCAAGACACTCTAGTATCCTTGTCTGGAGAATCCCATGGACAGAGAAGTCCATAGGGTCCCAAAGAATTGGATGTGACTGAAGTGACTTAGCATGCATGCACAAGGTCACATTTGGTACCGGGGGCTAGGATTTCAACCTATAAATTTAGGGGGACACAGTCAGCCCATAGCAGTAGGTCTGGGGCAGAGCCTGAGATTCTGCATTTCTAGTAAGCTCCCAGGTGATGTTGCTGTTGCTGTTCAGGTACCACACTTTTGGAATAGCAAGGCTTAAACTGCTATGCCTGACCGTCGTATAGTGGGACTTACCCACAGATATGGATATGGGTGACAGGGATGTTTAACAAGGTCATCTGCAGAAAGGCTCTTCTACTCTGGGAGTCATGGGTATTTCACTTGAGCTATGTGGGTTGTAATTGGGAAGCCCGTAGTTTGAATTTTCTAACAGTCTAAAGCGGTTTTTCCCCCACTATAAAAATAATAGACTCATGGTAGAAAATTAGAACTTATAAAAAAGTTTTTTAAAATGAGGCATATTATACCAAGTTCTACCCTTGCTCTTGTCACTTAATGCATCTTGAAACTCATTCCATCATTTCAGTGATGTTCACTCTCAACATTTTGGTGTTTTCTGCTCCTTTTCATTCATTATTCATCCAACAGAAAGTTTTTGAGTGGCCACTATGGGCCAGGCACTGTTCTAGGATATAGCAACAGATAAACTATACAAGCTTAGCTTACATGCATGCTCAGTCATGTCCGACTCATAGCAACCCCATGGACTGTAGCTTGCCAGGCTCCTCTGTCCACGGGATTTTCCAGGCAAGAGTACTGGAGTGGGTTGCCATTGCCTTCTCCAGGGGATCTTCCCCACCCTGGGATTGAACCCACGTCTCATGTGTCTCCTGCTGGGGTAAAGACAGATTCTCTACCCCAGAGCCACCTGGGAAGCCCAAACTGTACAAAGCTGCTCCTCATATGGGGTGGAATTCTAGAGGAGGAGGCAGGTCGTCAACAGGTAAATATATTATATGCCAGCTGATAAAGTGCCATGGAGAAAAGTGAGAAAAATTAGTAAAAGAGTAAACAGTGATGGAAGTGAGTAGCTTAACATGTGATATTGTCATTTTTAAAACTTTGCTGATATAGAAGGAAAAGATTGCTTTGTTTTATTTTGCACATTTTAATGAGTAGGAAGGTTAACATTTTTTCCATGTTTATTAGTCATTTGAATTTACTGTTTGAACTGTAAATAACATTTTTCATCTAGAATGTTAGGATTTTTCAAGTAGAAGCAGCAATAACTCTAACATTTTTTTTAACTAAGCAATAATTCTATCCTTGTTACATATTTTTTATGTTTTATTATATATTTTTGTTTTATGTTATATTTATATGTGTATATTTTTTATGTGTATGTGTGTATTTTTCAACTTGTAGAAATTGAAGCAGTTTTATTTGGTCAAATCTTCTGACTTTTCCTTTGAAGTTATTCGTCATTGTTGAGACTAGAAATGGACCTGCAAAGGCAATTACTAAACTAGTTTTGATCCTATCTTGTCTCTTATCATTGGTATGATATTATGGCTTATAAGAAGAAATTCACATCTGGTCTTTGTCCCCATTTCTGGCACAGAGCTCCTAAAACGCTTGGAATTTCCTACATGATGAGGGCAATGAAAAGGTCTATTATGTTAAGTGAAGTGAAAGTCGCTCAGTCGTGTCTGACTCTTTTTGACCCCATGGACTATACAGTCCATGGAATTCTCCAGGCCAGAATACTGGAGTGGGTAGCCTTTCCCTTCTCCAGGGAATCTTCCCAACTCAGGGATCGAACCCAGGTCTTCTGCATTGCAGGCGTATTCTTTACCATCTGAGCTACAAGGAATTAAAGAGGTGATTTTTAGACACCACCTAAGGACAGAGGCGGAGAAGGCAATGGCACCCCACTCCAGTACTCTTGCCTGGAAAATCCCATGGACGGAGGAGCCTGGTGGGCTGCAGTCCATGAGGTCGCTAAGAGTCGGACATGACTAAGTGACTTCCCTTTCACTTTTCACTTTCATGCATTGGAGAAGGAAATGGCAACCCACTCCAGTGTTCTTGCCTGGAGAATCCCAGGGACGGGGGAGCCTGGTAGGAGGCCGTCGATGGGGTCGCACGGAGTCGAACACAACTGAAGCGACTTAGCAGCAGCAGCAGCAAGGACAGGGGCTGATTGACCCAGGAGCTAACTGTGTGATTAGATGGTTGAAAATTTCAGTCCCCCCCAACTGACCTGTGAGGCGGGGAGAGGGGCTGGAGGTTGGGTTAGTTGCCTGTGGCTAATGCTTTCATCAGTCATGCCCATGTAATGAAGCCTCCACGAAACCTAAAAGGATAGGATTTGGAGAGCTTCAAGGATGTGACCGAGTGGAGGTTTGGGAAGAGCGGTGCTCTCAGAGGACACACAAGCCCCATGCCCTTCCCCCATTCCTTCACCTTTGAAGGACCTCTTCCATCTGATGTTCGTCTGTATCCTTTATCATGTCCTTTTATAGTAAACTGGTGATCCAGTAAGTACAATGTTTCTCTGAGCTCTGTGAACCACTCCAGCAGATTGATTGAACCTGAGGAGGATGCTTTGGGAACCCCCGATTTATAGCTGGTTGGTCAGAAGTGCAGGTGACAACCTGGATACCCCATAAGACTGAACTCTTAACCTGTGGACCATGAGGCAGTCTCCAGGTAGTGTTAAAATTGAGTTGAGTTGTAAGATACCTTCTAGCTGATGTCTGGAGAACTGCTTGGTGGTATGAAGGAACCCCCAATCTCCCCACTCACACACTGGAATTGGTGATCAGGACGTTTGAGTTGGCAACCCAGAAGGCTCCTGGGGCTTCCCACTGGTTCAGAATCTTTCACCTCCAGGAGCTGCCAGTGGGTCAGTGCACATCTTCCACCGCCTCTGTCTTCTAACTCATCCTGTGGGGTTCAGATGTGACCCCAAACCTTACTTCACATTAGCTCTGTTTCCTTCCAGAGACATGACTGCTTCTGTTGCTGCCAAATGGTTGTCTTTTCATGTTCTAGAATAATTTCTTCCCATCTCAGTACCTGTTTCTCTAGATAACGAGAATTTCATATCTACGTGTAAAAGTGAGGTATTTGGGGGGGAGTACTATTAACTCTTTCATGATTTAAAAGCATCATAGCCACAGCAGTTCATCAGATGATGAAGTCTGAGACAAAGTCTGACTTAGGGGAACGATCGAGGCCTTAATTACATTTTTCTGGAGTTCAACTGAGGTCCTCATTTTGCTTTATTTTCTTCTGAATGCAGCATTTTGGAGAATGCTGGTATCATCTTTAAAGGGTGACACTTTGCTATGATTGTGGTCCCCTTTTAGGTTAAAGAAGAAATGAAAATCCTCACCCAGGATAAGGGTGTGAACTCCTTCAAGATGTTTATGGCTTATAAAGATGTGTACATGGTGAGGGATGTGGAGCTGTACGAGGCCTTCTCTCGGTGCAAGGAGATCGGAGCCATCGCTCAAGTTCATGCCGAAAACGGAGACCTAATTGCAGAGGTAGGTAATTACCGTTCAGAGCTTCCACAGAAGGGAAACTGCCCATGAGTTAAGGGGAAGATGACTGGCCGCAAGTAGGTAAATTCATTCAAAGGACTGGAAGAAAGGAAATCCAGGAACTAATTTTCTGTGACTTGGAAACACTTGACTCCATTTACTTGCTGTCCTTGCTGAGTTTTTTGCAGGTGGTATATGCGCTGGAAGGAGGAGTTCCCTTTTTCAGAGCAGCCATTAGATCTCAAACAAGGTTCATTCTAAAAGCACAGATATTTTTCTTTGTGTCCCCAGCACTTTTTTTTTTTATTTAAATTATGCTCAAGCTGCTGGTTCAGAATGCCAAAGTGTGGGCATCAGTGTAATCTGATGACTTAGGCAGAGCATTAGGTAGCTGTTTTAAGCCCCACTCTTTTCAGAAATTGGGTATTAAAATGTGCTCTGGAGGAATCTAGATGGTATTTATTTCTCATATTAGCTCCATCATTAATGCCTGAAGGGTACACCATCTGTAAGATTTAAAGAGCTGTCTCTTATCCTTTCTATTGGTTGATCTTTCTCTCTCCCTGGGCTCAGTTCCCATTAAAGTCTGTGAGAGGGCGGTCACATGGCCAGAAGGTGGGGGGAATGATACGAGGAAAGCATGAGCTGTAAGCTCAAACAGACCGGGGTGTAAACTGGACTCTTCCACGTCCTAGCTGTATGACACCGGGCACATAGTTTGGACACTCTGTCTTGACTTCCTGCCTTTCTTGTAAGGAGAAAATAACACTTTTGGAGAGGAGAAATACTGATCTAATATCATTCTGTGGGTTAGAGGAGAAGGCAGTGAAGAGTATGAATTGGTAAAGAACAGAACTAACTACATAATAGCATGAGTCATTTCATCAAGAATCTAATATGGGGAACTGGAATACTTTGTTTTGTTTGTTCTGAACCAATGTCTTAAATACGGACACTACTTCTTTTCAAAGGGGCTTCGCTGGTAGCTCAGCTGGTAAAGAATCCACCTGGAATGCAGGAGACCCCTGTTCGATTCCTGGGTCTTTTCCAAGACTGTGATTAGAACAGACCTCATATCTTCTTCACCTTTCCAATCAAAATAATTTAATTGTGAAATATGTATATGAAAAGTTAACAACATGCTATCAGAGTACTGGGGTTCCCAGATGGCTCAGTAAAGAGCCCACTTGCCAAGCAGGAAACATGTGTTCTATCCCTTGGTCGGGAAGATCCCCTGGAGAAGGAAATGGCAACCCACTTTAGCATTCTTGCCTGGGAAATCTCATGAACAGAGGAGCCTGGCGGGCTACAGTCCATGGGGTCACAAAGAGTCAGACACAACTTAGCGACTAAACAGTAACAAATCAGAGTCGTAGATTATTTTTTACCAAAAACACACAGTGTATACACACACGTTCACACACACTTATGCCAAACAGATCTAAAATAAAAAGCTGGCAGTGTATTTATTTCACATAACGATGGAATTTGTCATTAGCAAAGCTTTCTCCCATGTATGTTCCTGCTGCCTTTTCAGGGAGCAAAGAAGATGTTGGCATTGGGGATAACAGGTCCCGAGGGCCATGAGCTGAGCCGTCCAGAAGCGGTGGAGGCAGAAGCCACGCTGAGGGCCATCACCATAGCCAGCGCCGTGAACTGCCCTCTCTACGTCGTGCACGTGATGAGCAAGTCTGCGGCAAAGGTGGTGGCGGATGCCCGGAGAGATGGTAATTCCTGAACTGTACCCTCCTTACGACTCAATACTATTAGCTGAAGAGTAAGGTGAAACAATGGCAACCCCTATGAGAAAGCTGTCCTTGCATTTCCATAATTTTTCTTCCTGCCTTTTTATTAGCATCCTTTCTGTTTTCTCCCAGTCTTGCACAGGTCTGTCTGTTTTTGCCCTCCTTCAGTCACAAGCTCCAACCTTCACACCACTAACCACCAGTTCTCTAGGGCTTTCCAGGTGGCACTAGTGCTAAAGAACCCACCTGCCAATGCAGGAGACATAAGAGATGTGGGTGCCATCACTGGGCTGGGAAGATCCCCTGGAGGAGGACATGGCCACCCAATCCAGTATTCTTGCCTGGAGAATCCCATGGACAGAGGAGCCTGGTGGGCTACAGCTTATAGGGTTGCAGAGAGTCAGAGCAGTTCTCTAGTGAACTTCAAAGAAGCTTTCCTGTCTCTTAGGCACCTCCATTAACACTTCCAATACCTGAATCAGGGTCATGCAAGGCACATAGTAGGTGCTCAACACATTTCTTTTGAACCAAATTAATCTGTCTCATAGCAACTTGGGCATTGGCACAATGGAAATAATCATCCAGATAGTGTTTTTATGATAATTATTTTAAGATTTTTAATACAAAGGTATTTTTACTCCAAATTGTTTAATTGCCTCACTTCTATAATTTAATATGTGGTGGTGGTGGTTTAGTTGTAATCGTGTCCAACTCTTGTGGTCCCGTGGACTGTAGCCGTTCAGGCTCCTCTGTCCATGGGATTCTCCAGGCAAGAATACTGGAGTGGGTAGCCATTTCCTTCTCTAGAGGATCTTCCCGACCCAGGAATCAAACCCAGGTCTTATGTAATCATTAATCTGCTTTTGGTAAGACTTAAGGAAGGAAATAATTTCATTCATTGGCCAGTACCGGGAAAGGAAGGATGAAAAACAAATAAGATATATTTTATTCAACACTTTAGACACTCCTGGGAGATGGTTATGGTTTCTCTCACTTTTAGGAAACCAGATAACCAGAAAGAATTGTATAATTCATCCTGGCTGCATTTTTATAATGTAGATTTTTAAAACCATGAAAATAGACTTGGCATATCCATAATTGACACTAGGATAAATTTTGCCAACATTACTTCTTGCTGCTTGAATTTCACTAAGAATTTTGGGCAAGCTAAATGCACTTTTAAATGCAATATATCAAATTAAGAGTAACCTCAGTTTCACACAGGAGTTGATAAGATCTGACTACCAGCTCTGTCTTCTCTGCACTGGGAGCAGCTCTCCTGAAACAGCCCTTCATTCCCTGAAAATGTACACTTGTGCCAAGTTTGTCTCCACTCCCTCCCTGATCAGCTTCCCAGGTAGCACCAGTGGTAAAGAACCCACTTGCTAGTGCAGGAGACACAGGAGACAGGGGTTCAATCCCTGGGTCGGGAAGATTCCCTGGAGGAGGAAATGGCAACCCGCTCCAGGATTCTTACCTGGAGAATCCCGTGGATGTGGAGAGAGGAGCCTTGTGGCTACAGTCCATAAGCTTGCAAAGAGTCGGACACAACTAAAGCGACTTGTCACGCAGGCATGCCCTCCTTGATCAGGAGAACCTCTTCACTATTGAGCCGGTCACTGTCTGCAGGGGTGCTAAAAAGACTGGCGACACTGACAGCTGAAGGCCACAGTAGCTCGGCAGCCCCATGTTCCCGGACCACTTCACTTATTCCTAGCCACAGTTCCAGACCAGTGCCATTTCAAGGGACATTGACACAGTGGTCAAGTTCATTGCAGCTGGGGCTGCCACAGTAGGGGTGGCTGGCTCCAGGACTGGAATTAGGACTGTGTTTGGGAGTCTCAGGCTTCCCTGGGGGGCTCAGATGGTAAAGAATCTGCTTGTAATGCAGGAGACCCTGGTTCGATCCCTAGGTCAGGAAGATCCCCTGGAGAAGGGAATAGGAACCCACTCCAGTATTCTTGCCTGGAGAATTCTATGGATAGAGGAGCCCAGTGGGCTGCAGTCCATAGGGTTGCAAAGAGTCGGACACAACTGAGCAACTAACACTTTCTACTTTCCTTTGGGGGCCTCATCATTGGTTATGGGAGGAACCCTTCTCTAGAGCAGCAGCTCTTCTACGCCATTCTGGGCTTTGCCCTGAGGCCATGGGGCTCTTTTTGCCTGATGGGGGCCTCTGTCATCCTCTTCGCCATGTGAAGGAGCCATTTCCACCTCCCATAGTTCTTTCTCCCGTGTCTCCTTTTCCTGTACTTCTCCAGGCAGCCTGGGGAAGATGGTTGGCTCAGGGCTTGAAAGAAGGAAGACAAAATAAATACTGTATTCATAAGAAAAGAAGATCTTAGTACCAGCCATTTCTGGTTGCTTTTTTCTGCCATATGTAATTTCAGTATTAAAGAACACAGCACTTCAAAAAGAACCTTTACTTCAATGTTATTAATCGTTATAGCTTTAGATTTTGCCACCAGGTGGCGCTGTTGCTAGCGCTATGAAATTGGTTTTCTCTATTTTCTGGTAAGTGATGTACCAGGTCCTATAGCTTGTCAGTGAGGTCTGTAATGTAAGAATATGATTTAAGAAACAGCAAAATCAGCAGAAATGGTCAATCTTCACCCACAAGCAATCTATGATTTTGACTGTTCTGTCAGGAAACAGTTTCTGGATCCTGAGTATTTTGATTTGGGATAGAATTCCATGAGCCGCAGAATAAGTCTAGGAAAGATTTTAGAATGTAAATCATAGGTAGAAAATTATTAAAATTAATTATGAATATCTTAATATTACTTTAAATATAATTTTATATTTTGAATGTGTAAAACATTTACCTGGTCCAAAAGTCAAAGTGATACATTAAAAGATGTAGTCTCAGAGATGCCTTGCTTCCTTCCTAGCTGCTTCATCCCACATCCCATAGTTAATTATTTCATTAATTTATTTCTGGGCTACCCTTGCAGTGTTTTGTTTTTTTTTTAAGAACATATGTGTCTTATTTTTCTTTCTCTCCTACTTGAAAGGTAAAATACACAGTGTTCTCTATCTTATTTTTTCCTGTTTGAAAATATGTCCTAAAGGTCAGCTCATGTTAGATATGGAGAGCTTCTTCATTCTTTTTTACAGGTGCAAAGCATGCCACTATATTTTTCAACTAGTCTCTAATGATGGATATTTGAGTTGTTTCCGATTTTCAGCTGTTACAGATAAATCCACAGTGATGGCCTTATGCATATGTTATTTCTATATGTGGAAGGAATAGTAGTCTTCTGTTACTGCTGTAACACATAATAGCAAGTGTAATAGCTTACAACGGTATAAATTTATTGTCATATAGTTCTGGAGGGTGGAAGTCTGAAATAGGTAACACTGGGCTGAAACCAAGGTGTCAGAGGGCTGTGTTCCTTCTGGAGGCTCCAGGGGGATGCCCTTCCTTCTCTAGCTTCTAGAGACCCCCTACATTTCTTGGTTCCTATCTTCCTTCCTCTTCTTCACAGCCAGCTGTTGTGGGTGGAGAACATTCCTTTGTTCTGATCTCTCTTTAAGGATCCTTGGATTATATTGAATCCACCTGTTTAATCCAGGATACTCTCCCTATCTGAAGATCTTTAAGATCTTTGAAGTCTCTCTGCCATGTACGTAACATACTCACAGGCGGTAGAGATTAGGTCACGGACATCTTTGGGGCATCATTATTCTATCTTCCACCACAGGGTAGCCTCACTAGAAACGGGACTGCTAGTTCAAATGCTTTTTGGACATTGCTAAATCCCTTTGCAAGGTGGTTATAAGTATGAAATACTTAAAATCTCAACCCAAATGCTCTAGTTGAGTCAGACGTACTGTAATAACACTTGTGAAGGTATTCCAACGTGCAATTGTTAGGGGCAGTAGAGGTCCAGAATAAACTAGCATGAGAGATTATTCCATCGCTGGCATGTAACCTCTCACAGGTGACCAAGCAGTGTCACGCCATTCACATGGTGACCGCGTCAGCCAATCCGAGGGCAGGTCCATGGGGAGTACAGAGTGACAAGAGCTGGTGGGCACAGTGGCCTTTTTCAGTAGATTCATTTACTCCGTCCTCATTATCTCACATAATTTCTGAATGTAAAAGGGCAATACACATCTATTCATCATTGTCTTGCTTAAAAAAGGAATGATTCAGCCTTACAGATTTGTAATATGAAGATTTCCTATCAGTAAATCCTTTTGCCAGCCCATTCTGTCATCCAGGGCCTTGCCACTCAGGGTGTGGTCCCTGGAACACAGCATTGACATCCCCTGAGAGCTCGTTAGAGATGCAGATCCTTGGACCTCGTGCCAGATGCACTGAGTTGGAATGTGCCCTTATAACTAGAACCCCAGGTGATTCATATGCATATTAAATGTGAGAATCATTGCTCCCGGAGGCACAAAAGAGATCCAGTTATTAATCGTCTCTATTGTAGTTGCCTAGAAATACAACACTCTCATTATGTTGGATTTTATTGTTATGTTGCCAGCTATATACCCAGAAGATAGCAACCTGAGGGTGAACGATTATAACAACCAACTTTGTTTGTTGAGCGCTTAATATGCACTTGGCACATATTTCAATATATCTTGTTTCAAGTTTTAGTATATGTTATCTCATTAATACACTCTAACATACGTTATCTTTTCAAATTGTCATAACAATGCTTCAGGCAAAATTTTTTCACTGTTTTGTGATTGATGAAATTGAGGAGTGGGAAAGTTTGGTAAATTAAGCCCAAGTTCACTTTACTAGTAAGTGCTAAAGCTGGGATTCAAGTCTGTTCAACCCTAAGTCCACATTTTTAATTACTCTTTACTCTGTTCAAGAAGAAATTGGTTACAGTGTTGGGAAATGCAGATGTCAAGTTTATATTTGATTGGTTTTGCTTATTGGCCTTACATTTTTTAGAAACATATTTAAAATGTTACTAGCATTCTGTTATTTATCATTGTTAAAAGAAAAAAAAAATGCCAGAAATAGAAATGATGAAGACTGTATTAAGTAAGAAGTAAGCATTCTCTCTCTCAGCTCAGTCTTGGAACTAGAATTTTTTAACCATATCTATTTTTTGTTGTTTTTGGTTTCCTCCAAAATCCTAAGCCCTAAGTTTGTAAGTAGTGACTTAATTTTTGACAGTATAACTTGATTCTAAGTGGTGAAAAAAGAGCAGTCTAACTTACATAAATCTAACCCTCCTGAGTTTTGTTAGTAGTAAATGTCACTTCAAATACTGTTACTTAAATTTATGTGTTTTGGCTAATTTTTTGTGTGGGATCTCCTTATTATCTAGTAGGTTGAAAAGAAACTGAGAGTCCCGGTATTACCCTCTCTGTCTCCTCCTGACTTTTGTCAGTTCCGTTATTATCTTTACGAGGACGGGAGTTCCAGCGTTTGTAGTTGGCTCTATAACTGGGCTTCCCAGGTGGCGCTAGTGGTAAAGGAGCCACCTGCCAGGGCTGGAGACGTGAGAGACATGGGTTCGATCCCTGGGTCGGAAAGACCCCCAGAGAAGGGCATGGCAACCCACTCCAGTATTCTTGCCTAGAGAATCCCATGGACAGAGGAGCCTGGCGGGCTACAGGTCATGGAGTCACTAAGAGCTGGACAAGACTGAGCACTTAACACTTTTTCCTGGATTATCTCTGTTTCTTACTGAGTCAATTTTTCAGTGTGTGTGTGTGGTATTTTTTTAAACATCTTGGCCCATCTTTTTATGTTGTTTGTTTTTTCAAGTGTCTGGTGATCCTGGGCTGTCCGTGTTATGACCGGACGCTGCAGGTGGTTGAGCAGGGAGCTGGTGTGGACTTCCTCCACTGTTGGGCAAACTCTGCCCCCAGTTGAGAGCACCGGCAATGAGACTATGGGCTTAGTGAGTGTAAATGGGGCATGGTCACTGGTGAGCTTTGGTTTCAGGTGTTGGGGCTTCACTCTGTAGCATCAGCACCACCTCAGGAAGCTTAGTTCCTTGGGCAGAGGTGGGGTCGGGGGCCAACTGCCCCATCTCATCCCCTTCCCCACGCTCACTGCCCTCCCCACCCCAGGAAGAATGTCTGTCATGACCCTTCTGCCCCTTTGAGCTCAGGCTGTTGCTGCCACTACTTCCCGTTATAAGCACTGCAATCCGTCTGCTTTCTGTCTTCCTACAGTCTGTCATAACCTCTGGTGAGCCATGGTCCCTCCTTTGTTCTCAGCACAGCCCTGTATTTTGTTCATCTGTTGTACATCTTCACCAGCGTTTGATGTGAGCTGGAAAGGAAGAGAGGGGAATACATGTTCAGTGAATCAACTTTCATTCAAAGCCTGCCGTTTCCCTTTGTTCATACCTTGATATTTCCTTTTAGGGTTCAGCACCTGCAATAAAACGTGAAAAGCAGGTTATAGGAAAAAGAATAAAGCTTCCCCTGCACGCCATTGAAAGCTTGACTTGCCTTTGACAGTTTGCAAGGAATTTCAATTTCGTGTTTATTTCAAGTCTCAGTTAATCCAAGCTGAGCAACTAGATCTAGGCTAGTTCCCATCCACTCGTGCAAAAATGAGGCAAGGGGGTCAGAAGGCTGCCCCTAGAGTGTGTTTCTTCCAGAAGTAGAATTCCCCCTCTGTTGTTCCATACCTCCAGTAAAAAGTTGGGTGAACCAGCTGAAATCGTACCTCGTCTAGGAGTTCCCATCTGCCTACTCTCAGATCTCTTTCACTCACTGTTCACTCTTTGTCTAAATGGTATGTGCGTCTGTGTATGTCATGTGCTTCAGTGACAGAGGTACTTTTTACGTTGGTTTAAGTAGCTTTGGTTATCCATGTTCCTTTTTTTGCCACATATTGACAAATGGGATTATTAATAGTATTTAAAAATTATTGCTCACCTCTCCTTCCCACCTACCAGTAGAACATGGATGCACATGAATTCAGGATTTTTCTGGTGCTTTGCTTAGAATGCCGGTGATTTCTCTCTGCAACTTACTTGATGCTCTCTTTGGTGTATATCTGTTATAATTTGTTTACCAATTAAAGATTGAAATTTTTAATACTAATTTCTCTATATAACTTGTTTCAATTTGTCTTAATAAAGCATAATTCTGTTTTACATCCATATTCATGTCTTTCAGGTATAAATATGACTCTCACTTGAACTTTTTAATAAAATGTTTTGTTTATACTTCATAAAAAATAAAGTTATTGGATGCCTAATATATGCTTGACACTGCTCTTGGCATTGAATTTGCAAAGATGATTAAGATAATTTTGATTCTCAAGCAGCTTACAATGAACTGGGCTACATTATGGTTGAGTTTTTTTTGTTGTTCGTTTGATTTGATTTTGGTGTGACATTTGTAGAAAGCTTTATTTTTCAGGCTTATTGCTGTAAAATACAAACTTCTCTTCCAGGAAGATTTAGATGTCCTATTTTCCATTTTATTTAAACTCTACCTTCCTTTCCTCACATAGTCCTCTTGTGTTGGGGACTAAGGGGGAGAAAGGGCCACACAGAGGCCTCTCTGTGCCTGTGTGTTCATGCTGCCCCCTGCTTTTTGGTGCTGAGTAGAGTAAACCACTGCAGAAGGCAATGGCAGCCCACTCCAGTACTCTTGCCTGGAAAAACCCATGGGCGGAGAAGCCTGGTGGGCTGCAGTCTATGGGATTGCTAAGAGTCGGACACGACTGAGCAACTTCACTTTCACTTTTCACTTTCATGCATTGGAGAAGGAAATGGCAACCCACTCCAGTGTTCTTGCCTGGAGAATCCCAAGGACAGGGGAGCGTGGTGGGCAGCCATCTATGGGGTCACATAGAGTCGGACACAACTGAAGCGACTTAGCAGCAGCAGCAGCAGAGTGAACCAAATCTCACTTACACAAGTACAATGAGCTGATGCTTGGTAACTGGTGCTTTTCCTAAGAAAAGATGGATGTATGCCTGAGTCAAGATGGATTTGAATCTCAGACTTCATTTCCTGAGCATGAACATCTGAACCCTCCTTGTCCTTTAAATTTAGAACATGGTGATTTACCTTATGTCTAATTGCAAACCAATTCAAGACTGCCCAGTTTAAAACACTAAAAAAAAAAAAAAAAAAAAAAGGAGAGAGAGAGAATTGACCATAAGAAAACTAATGTTTGCTGCTGCAATAAAGTGCCACAGACTGAGTGGCTTAAACAACAGAAATTAATTTCCTTACCATTCTGGGGGCTAGAAGTTTAAGACCTGTGGCTTGGCGATGTCAGTCCTTTCTGTGGCCACTGAAGGAAGGATGTTCTAGACCTCTCTCCTCGGCTTGTAATGCTTGCCTCTTCGCTGTGTCTTCACGTTGGGTTCCCTCAGTGTGTGTCTGTGTCCATATTTCCTCTTCTCACAAAAACCCCAGTCTTATTAAATGAGTGCTCGCTTCTAATGACCTCATTTTAACCTAATTAGCTCTTTAAAGCATCGTTATCTCCAAATACAGTCACATTCTGAGATACTGGGGGTTAGGACTTTAACATGTGGATTTTGACAAGGCACACAGTTCAGCTCATAACATGAAGTGATTCCAGGATCCCAGGAAGATGCCAAGTACTTTCGTATATGTTAATTTATTTGATCCTCACCAAACTGCCACACTAAAGGGACACTACAATCCCATTTTGCAGATGAGCAAAACTGAGACCAAGAGCAATGACTCATCTTGCACAAGGTCACCAACTAAAATGAAGAAAATCAGAATTTGAATCTAAATCTGTGTGATCTACTTTATTATGCCCCTTCTATGTATTATCCTTCTCAATTATTTTTTTTTCTTTATAAGTGTAATGTTTTGAATCTGAAGTCCAGTAAGGTTCTACTCTGTCTTTCAAGCTGGGACAAATTTTTTTCATGGAAGTGTTTGGTCTTCTGTTTGGTAACCAATGCTTCCGCTCTTGGGCACCTATGCCAGCTTTTCTGCATCTTTCAACCTTTTCTAAAAGATGCCATGACTTGATTAAATGCAGCTCCCAAATGTAGACAAGATGTTAACATCTGCTTTCTCACTTGCATTTAATAAACAGTGATTTTATTAGTGTTGTCTGGCCAGGGATGGGGGCAGTTTGGGTTGATCTGACATGTTTCATTATTTAGAAATCTTAAGAATCTCTCAGAGAGCAGAACTCCTTCAACTGGGAGATTGCATCATAAGTGCAGAATCTTTGTTGGTTTTGAGCCAAAGGGTGGAGAAAGGAGGAGAGAACATGCATGGGGAGACAGGGTACAACATACTGTGAAGCGTGCTGAGGCAGTGGGAGGACATTAGTGATGGAGATGTACTATCTCCCAAGGGTTGTTGAAACCATCTGGTCTCGAATATAATCAAGAGAGAACAGATCTAAGACTTTTCATTACCAACCTGTTAAGTATAGTAAATCAAACCAGTAAGTGAAATTGGAAAATTGCTTAACCAAGTCCACAGATCTTATGGTTGACTTTTGAAAATATATGCTCTTTACCAAGAAATGAAAAATAATACTTCTCCCTACTAACATAGTGCCTGCGTGTGGTATGTTATTAGTGTACTAGGGTTCTATAATTCTCATGTACCACTTACTCCTGTGTCATGGATGAATTAGTCTTATTGGGGGTCAATTTTTTTTTTCTTTCAATTTTTATGTGGTCTATTTTTAAAGTCTTTATTAAATTTGTTACAATATTACTTCTGCTTTATGTTTTGGGTTTTGGGCCATGACTCATATGGGATCTTAACTTCCTGACCAAGGATCGAACCTGTACCCCCTGCATTGGAAAGCAAAGCCTTAACCACTGGGCAGCCAGCGAAGTCCTGAATGTGTTTCTTTATCTGTCAAACCAGTGTTTGGGTTTCCATGAAGGTCAAATAAGGTCTATGATCTTCAGTCTACATCTGCAAACTCCAGAGAGCTATACATAAGTTATATTTTTTATTACTACTTTATTTTTGGCCCCCAAATAACAGAACCCAACATTATGCTGAATTATCTAGTGTAATTTTTCACTTTATAGATTACCTAGGCCCCTTGTTTTCTTTTCACTGCTTTCCTGCTGTTTAGCCTTTTGAAAGTGTCTTAGAACCATTGTGAAATACAGGGAAGAGTAATTAGGAATTTTTACTTTTTTTAAGTATTTAAAGATACTTAATGGGGAGTCAGTTGAAAATAGCCCTATTAATGGAGAGTTTGTTAAGTGGCATATCACATTTTAAAGGTGCTAAGCCCTTCCAAGGAAATGGCCTGTCATCTGGTTTCAAAACAACCCTGGCAGACTCCTGGTAGATGCTGACACTTTTAATTTTTCCAGAGAGCTATTAAAATTGTAGAACTTTTGGAACTATATTCCCATACCACCTTGATGGGCCAAATGATTGAACAGAACATGTGATAAGAATCTTTCCTCTGTGATGAAGCACCATGAAAAATCCTGAGTTGGCAACTTGTAAAGTTATTGCAGATCAAGTATCTGAGTTTCTCATTGTCTAAACTATCCGTTAAGAGTTCTCTTGGACTAGGAAGTTCTCTTTGTACCTGCAAATAAAATACCCTGTCTGTCCTGTTATCTCTCCAATAAATACTGCATTACCTCTTAGTTTGGGGCTTTCCTACTGGCTCAGCAGTAAAGAATCTGCCTGCAGTGCAGTACAGGAGACACTGGAGATTTGAGTTTGATCCCTGGTTCAGGAAGATCCCCTGGAGAAGGGAATGGCAACCCACTCCAGTATTTTTGCCTGGAGAATTCCATGTACAGAGGAGCCTGGCAGGCTATAGTCCATGGAGTTGCAAAAGAGTCAGACATGACCTAGTGACTAAACAACAGAAAGTTCTCCGAGGATAAATTTCATTGACCGTGGTTTGATACTGGGTTAGTTAAGACACAAAGTTGGTTAGGCTTCAAGCAGCTTTGTTTTCAGGGTTTTTCAAATTCCTAGGCTCACTGGAGGAAGATGGCTTTTTTGGGGGAGAAATGATCTGTGTGATAATAGTATGCTACGTTCCAATTCAGCACGACTTGGGCATCTGGTGGCCATCCACTGTCAGGACTCTCTGAGTACATCAGTTGATTTCAGTTATATATCAGGATTTTAACTAAGGTCTGGCATCTGGTTAACCAGAGTGAAGTAACTGGGACGCCAGCCTCTCTCTTCTGTGTATTCTCCTTCAAGACAGCTTGGATGTGATCAGGTGGATGCCAGAGAATCTATTATAGTGCTGACAAACGCTAATCAGAGATAGGCTCCTGATTTTAATTTTAAATTCACTCTGCGCTATTAACTTTTCTAACATTGTGTGCTTTTGATAGTCTCATTTGCATGATTTTATAAATATGCATTTCTGGCTACAATTTTATTATCTGAGTGTTCTTTTATTTAACGTTAAGCTTTTAGAGGAGGTTTTTTTACCTTAAGAGTGAGGAAAGATGATCAATCTATTTGTGGCTGGGCTCTACGTTGTCATTATCATCAGAGTAGTATAGTGCAGAGATTAGGATTGATGGAATGAAAATGCCTGGATTCAGATCCTACTTCCTCCCCCAACTTGTGTTGAGTTGTAGTTTAACTGTACAGAGGTTGTTTAACCCTACAAGCCTTAGCCTTGCCTTTTAAAACTTATTTATTTATTGAAATATAGTTGATTTACAATGTTGTGTTAGTTTCAAGTGTACAGCAAAGTAATTTAGTCATACATACATATATATAGTATGTATGTATATTCTTTTTCAGATTCTTTTCCCTTCTAGGTTATTTTAAAATATTAAATATAGTTCCCTGTGTTATACAGTAGGTCCCTGGTGATTATGTAATTTTTATATATACTGGATTGGCCAAAAGGTTCATTCGGGTTTTTTCATAAGCTGTTAGGAAAAACCTGAATGAATCTTTTGGCTAACCCAATGGGAGTGTGCATTTGTTAATCCTAAACTCCTAATGTATCCCTCCTTTGGTAACCCATAAGTTTTCTATGTCTGTGTATCTATTTCTGTTTTGTAAATAAGTTCATTTGTATCTTTTTTCTTAAGAGTCTGCACAGAAGCAATATCCTATGGTATTTGTCGTTCTCTGTCTGGTTTACTTCACTTAGTATGATCATCTCTAGGTCCATCCGTGTTGCTACAAATGGTGTAATTTCATTCTTTTCTATGGCTGAGTAATGTTCCATTGTATGTATGTACCACATCTTCTTTCTTCTTTCGTTTGCCGGTGGACACTTATACCGCTACTATGCTTTGGCTGTCCTTAATGTCGCTGCAGTGAACATTGGGAATACATGTATCCTTCTGAATTCTAGTTTTCTCTAAATATATGCCCAAGACTCTTCCTTTAATGGAGATAATAATAGCATTTTCCAGATAGGGTTTTTGAGAAGATTACATTAAAATGGCATATATATCAGCCAGATTTTGCTAGGTTATGCTCCCGTAACAAATTAACCTAAAATATCAATAGCTCACAGCAGCAGAGATCTGTTTTTCATTCATCCATCATCAGTTGGCTCTGCCTCTGCTCCATATTCTCTTCATTCTGAGACACACCTGAAGAAGCAGCTTCCACTGGTCTCATGACAAGACTCATTGTGGCTTTAATAGCTCCTGCCCAGAAGCAGCACGTGGCACTTCTGTTCATATTTAATTGGCCAAAGGAAGTCATGAGGCCAAGCCTAGTATCGGTGAGTGGGTGCAATCATCTACCACAAGCTGCAATGCACATTTAACATAGTAAAGGTTTTACTGACCATAGTAAAGGCTCAGTAAATAGGAGATTTTAGTTTTCAATCTAGAGCCACTGGAGAGGTGAAAGACAAAGGCACATGATGGTTTAGCTAGGACAGAGAGACTGATATTAGGTGTTTGTCAATCAGCTCTCTTAAGAGCAAATGGGGGTGCTGATCACTTCCTTTGAACTTTCCAGGGAAGGTGGTGTACGGAGAACCCATCGCAGCAGGTCTCGGCACGGATGGCACCCACCACTGGGATAGAGAATGGCTCCATGCCGCCCATCATGTTATGGGTCCACCCCTGCGACCAGACCCTTCAACGCCTGACTTCCTCATGAATCTGTTGGCTAAGTAATCAATTAGCAGATGACTGTGAAGTGTTTTGCCAAATTAAGATGTTTTTCAAGTCTTAAAATGTGAAGGATTTGAGTATAGGAGGTTGTGTGATACCAACTTGACCTTCCATTGACCTCCCAGTCTTCTGTTCTACTTGACCTGACAGGCCCTGGGGAGTCCTGCACTTGGGGACCAAAAAGTATTGGCTTCATTACGTTATGATGTGGTGTCAAAATCTCTCCCGACCACAGTGAAATCAGATCATTTTTCCTGAAGTTTTCCTCTGCTTTGATTTTTTTTGTTGTCTTTTCTATCTCTTGTTGCTTAGGGCCGGGTCTCTTCCTTATGCCCTATTTTTATCAGACAGAATATTCTTGAGTATTTTCCATGCTGATATAACCCAGGAACTGGATATGCCTGTGGTAGAGATACAAAAGATGATGATCTAGGGAAGAGCCACAGGTAAAAGACAAAATCCTGCCCTCAGAGCAGGTTATCCCCATGAAAGACCATTCAGACCATTTACAGATGCTTTTTGGCATGGGGGGGTGCATTAGGATCATTTTTGTTGATGAATACACCATTCGTGGATAATTTGACATTCCCCATTCACAGGTACTCAGATCTGAGTTAACAGAGAGCTTTTTGCAATAGACCGTACAAGAGTTCACTTGCCACTTCCTTCCAACCTTGAAAAGCTGCTCATTCTCCATTGTGGTTTTCTGAGTTTCAGTTGAGAATGGGGTCAGGGGACCAGAGAAAGGTATGGTAGTTTCCTCCTGGCATTTTCTATCTCCTCACCCTGCTCTCATGTGTATCTTTTACAGCGATGACCTAACCACCACAGGGTCTGACAACTGTACTTTCAACAGCTGCCAGAAAGCTCTTGGGAAGGATGATTTTACTAAGATTCCCAATGGAGTGAATGGTGTTGAGGACCGGATGTCGATAATATGGGAAAAAGGCGTGGTGAGTGTCACGGAATTCAGTTTGTTTTGCTGAATTCTTCAGTGAGGATCTGGTCTATTTTAGGACCAAAGTTCCAGAAGCCTTCATGAGAAGCTTCTGGATTGTTTTCGCAGAAGTGGCCACTGGGAATACTGCCGCATCACCACCACCATGCCATCTCCCCAGATAATAAGAAAAAATACTTTTCTTCTCTGCATAGTTTAGCAGATGCTTTGCGCCATGGTGCAGACATCAGAGTATAAGTTTAGATCGGGTACCAAGAGGATTGTTTTTGAAGACTTTGAAATGTAATAGCCCTTCTATCTGATTTCCATGTTTGTGAATCCAAGTTCCTCATGTGTCACTGATATAAACACTTGGAATGATTGAAAAGACATGAAGGGTTTTTTATTACATTTGCACCCCTTTTTCATATAAAAATATAAATGTCCTTTTTAAAGAACTTTTGAATATTATGGTTAAAAAGCTACTGTATGAGGTCACATAAATCATAAATCCAAAGCACAGACATTTTCTTTTAATTTCACAGTTTAAAAGTTTCTACCTGAGGATGAAGAATAATCAAATGGCTAAATGTTCATACATGAGCCTATCCAGGTGGCTGACGAGTGTAGTTGTAACGATCAGCAGTGAAGACTTGCTGGGTAGGACCTGAGGTCCCCAATGTCATGCCATCCTCATCCGTTTCTCAAGGGAACCCCTCCCTTCAATGATGTAGTAATCACATCTCTGGACTTCCTTGGTGATCTAGTTGTTAAGACTCCTTGCTTCTGATATAGGGGGTATGGGTTCAATCCCTGGTCAGGGAACAAAGATTCCACATGAAGTATGATACCGCCAAAAAAATTAAAAAAAAAAGAAAAGAAAAGGAATAATCACATCTACACCCAGAATCCCTTGCATATACCACTCACTGCCAGCTCTAATATTTTTTTTTTTTTAAAACCAGGTCTTGTCAATTTTATTTCCAAATGCCTCCTTATTTCCACCTTCATCTCTACCATTCTACTTGGAGTCCCACATCTTGTTTGGACCATTGTGGTAGTCTCACAGCTGGTGTCCCTGCCTCCACTCTCTGGCTTGCTACAATCTATCCCATACTCTAGGACCACCACTGAGTTTCAAACACCAGGGTATACTCATGCTACTTTCTTCCCTAAAACCCTTTCATTTCCTGCATTACTTCTTGGATGATATTTGAACAATTCATTCACATGTAAGGATCTTCAAAGCATCTCCACGGCCCTGTCTTCTGCCCTTTGTCCTTTCCACCCCCTTTTACCTCTCCCTTAACTCTAATCATCCCAGATGGCTTTCCTTCTCTTTCTCTTTGCTTAGACTTTCTTGATAATAACAGTCTAACCTTTCATTTTGAACTTGTGTTAGCTGCAACGAGTAACTTCATTACAGCAGATTTTCATAATATATAAAGCATATTAGTTAGTTAGTTAGTTCAGTCACTCAGTTATGTCCAACTCTTTGCAACCCCATGAACCGCAGCACGCCAGGCCTCCCTGTCCATCACCAACTCCCAGAGTCCACCCAAACCCATGTCCATCGAGTCAGTGATGCCATCCAGCCATCTCATCCTCTGTCATCCCCTTCTCCTGCCTTCAGTCTTTCCCAGCATCAGGGTCTTTTCAAATGAGTTCACATCAGGTGGCCAAAGTATTGGAGTTTGAGCTTCAACATCAGTCCTTCCAATGAACACCCAGGACTGATCTCCTTTAGGATGGACTGGTCAGATCTTCTTGCAGTCTAAGGGACTCTCCAGAGTCTTCTCCAACACCACAGTTCAAAAGCATAAGTTCTTCGGCACTCAGCTTTCTTTATAGTCCAACTCTCACATCCATACATGACTACTGGAAAAACCATAGCCTTGACTAGATGGACCTTTGTTGACAAAGTAATGTCTGTGCTTTTTAATATGCTGTCTAGGTTGGTCATAACTTTCTTTCCAAGGAGTAAGCGTCTTTTAATTTCATGGCTACAATCACCATCTGCAGTGATTTTAGAGCCCCCAAAAATAAAGTCTCTCACTGTTTCTACTGTTTCCCCATTTATTTACCATGAAGTGATGGGACCAGATGCCATGATCTTAAGGTGTATAAGTGGATCTAAAGTGATTGGAGATTTCTTCATAACATACAGGAATCTATGTTATTTTCTGAAATTTTAGGATGATTTATTTATGGGAATGTTACTTTCAGGATGCGGTTCCTAAAGTTTTTATTTTTATTTATTTTTTTTTTTTTGAGGCAAAGACCCTTTGATAATTAAATAGACCTTAAGGATGCTCTTGCCATATAAGTGTGTATAGGGATAAACTCTCAACACTTAAAAAAAAATCATTTTCGAAGGATCACATCCCACTGAAGTTTGTCCATATTAAAATCTCTTGCAGCAGACTGTCCATGACTGTTGGTTCATGTAAATTTTAGTAGAGTAAAAACTGAACCTCTTGGTTGATTTTTCTTTTTTTAAAAGTGTTGTCACCTGATTTATAGGCCTATCTTATTTTAATTCTATAGTATTCTATATAATATCTACATGATTATCTTATAAATCTTATCTATAAATCTTAGGTCTGCAGTAAATAATCCAGATCGTAAATGTAGTAGGTAGTGGAAGTAAAAAGAATCGGAAGTACTGTTACCAACATTTAGCTCTTTTCTCTGTGATTCTGGGAAGAATGGGAAAAATTTGTGCAGATGTTTTGTTAAGCTGATAGGTTTTTGAAAAGTTACTTTCAGGCTTCCATATTTAACCCCATTCATCCCCATCATTATCACAATGATTGTTTAAGATTTATCAGTATTCGCAGATGTGTTTGGCCTCACAGTATACAAAATTAGGTGTGGTTCTATTTGGTTCTAAGAGATACAAGTCTCCTACTTTTATTGATAAGAGATTTTTAGTGTTTTATGATTTATCAGAAAAAGAAATGTATTTTCTTCCTTGAATTGTTTTACAGCACAGTGGCAAAATGGATGAAAACCGGTTTGTGGCAGTTACCAGCACAAATGCAGCGAAAATCTTTAACCTCTATCCAAGAAAAGGAAGAATAGCTGTGGGCTCAGATGCTGACATTGTGATTTGGGACCCAAAAGCCACAAGGTAAGCCTAAGTTTTTGTATTACTTGGCTTCTCCATGGAGAAAAAGCACTAACTTGCAAAGAAATTATTCATTGGCCTTAATAAGCCATTTCTTCTTAGGTGATTTATTTAGGCAGGCTCAGGTATTATAAGCACAGGGTACAGATTTGACTGTACAAACATTCTTTTGTTCTCTTTGGCATAGAAGATGCAAAAGTTGTGTTGCTTACCTTCTGTGGAAATGCATATGTGTATAAAACCAATATGAATTTCCCAATTCAGTGCTTGGCAAGCGCCTGAGTTCACAGGGAGGAAAGGTACAGAGCAATGAAG
Organism: Bubalus kerabau; assembly: GCF_029407905.1. Classification (NCBI taxonomy): domain Eukaryota; kingdom Metazoa; phylum Chordata; class Mammalia; order Artiodactyla; family Bovidae; genus Bubalus; species Bubalus kerabau. Next base: position 62,441,482 of record NC_073637.1, read on the forward strand.
AAAAGGAAAGGCTTAGTTTAAAAAGGATTGCATTGAAAACTCGAAATAATTATAGCCTTTTTCAAGCTTTCAGATAGAAAAATTCCAGCACAAAGGATGTCACTTTTAGTTACCCACATTTTCCAGCTCAGTTCATCTTGAGCCTGTCGTTCCCAGTAGACTCCGGCTTTTTGTTTCCAATTTCCATAATTCTATGTTAGTATTGCAGGTTTGGCCAATTCTACCAACTCAGAAAAGCATTCGGTGGAGACTGAAGCTTTGTTAATTTCTCCTGATAGGATGTTGATGCAGACAACATCTGCATCCTGGTCGTGTTTTTCATAAACTCTGCAGCTGTTAATAGAGAAAACCCCACATACTTTAACATTGCACGTGTGTGTGCACAAGTGCGTGTTGATGCACATGTGTATGTGTAAATGGGGATAGGTAAGACCGTCTACTATTACCAAAGAGACATTTGTTTAAAGGTTTTATGTGGTGGTAAACAAAAGTCTATGCAAACAGACCCTGTTTTATCGGACTTCAGACACCGTGTTTTAACTGAGGGATTGTGGCAAACCTGCTTGGAGCAAGTCTGTTGGCTCCATTTTCCCAACAGTATTTGCTCAGTTTGTGTCTCTGCTTCGTATTTTGGTAATTCTTGCAATATTTCAAACTCTTTCATTATTATTGTATCAGTTATGGTGATCAGTGATCTTTGATGTTGCTGTTGTAATTGTTTGGGGATGAACTGAGCCCGTGTAAGACAATGAACTTGACACATACTGTGTGTGCTCTCACTACTCTACTCGATGGCCATTCGCTAGTATCTCCCCTGCTTCTTGCACCTCCCATTCCCTGTAACACAACGGCACTGAAATTAAGCCAGTTAATAACCCTATAGCAGCCTCTAAGTGTTCAAGTAAAGGGAACAGTTTCGTGTCTCTCACTTTGAATCAGAAGCTCAAAATGATTAAGCTTGGTGAGGAAGGCATGCTGAAAGCTGAGATAGGCTGAAAGATAGGCCTCATGCATCAAACAGCTAGCCAAATGGTGAATGCAAAGAATAAGTTCCTGAAGGAAATTAAGAGTGCTCCTCCAGTGAACACATGAATGATGAGAAAGTGAAACAGCTTTGTTGCTGATATGAAGAAAGTTTTAGTGGTCTGGATAGATGATCAGACCAGCCATAACAGTCCCTTAAACCAAAGCCTAATCCAGAGCTTTATCTCTCTTCAATTCTGTGAAGTCTGAGAGATGTGAGGAAACTGCAGAAGACTATTCATAGTTTGAAGTTAGCAACGATTTGTTCATGAGGTTTCAGAAAAGAAGTTGTCTCCATCACATGAAAGTGCAAGGTGAGGCAGCACGTGCTGACGTAGAAACTGCAGCAAGTTATCCAGAGAAGCTAGCAAAAATATTTCGTGAAGGTGGTTACACCCCACAACAGATTGTCAGTGTAAATGAAAACGCATTATATATTCCTAATATCAGAAGAAGATACCGCCTAGGACTTTCATAGCTAGTGAGAAGTCAGTGCCTGACTTCAAAGCTACAAAGCACAGGCTGACTCTCTTATTAGGGGCTAATGCAGCTGGTGACTTTAAGTAGAAGCCAGTGCTCGTTTACCTTCTGAAAATCCTAGGGCCCTTAAAAATTATGTTAAACCTACTCTGCTTCTACTCTATAAATGGACCAACAAAGTCTGGATGACAGTACATCTGTTTGCTGAGTATTTTAAGTCCACTCATGAGACCTGCTTCTCAGAAAAAAAAAAAAAATTCCTTTTCAAATATGACTGCACCTGGTGACCCAAAAGCTCTGATGGAGACTCATGCTGTTTTCATGCCTGCTAATCCAACATCCATTCTGCAGTCCATGGATCAGGAATAATTCCAACTTTCAAGTCTTACTGTTTAAGCAATACATTTGGTGAGACTATAGTTACCCTAGATAGTGATTCCTCTGATGGATCCCGGAAGTCAGTTGAAAACCTTTTGGAAAGGATTCACCATTCTAGATGCTGTTAAGAACATTTGTGATTCATGGGATGTGGTCAAAATATCAACATTCACAGGAGTTGGGAAGAAGTTGATTCCAACCCTCATGGATGACTTTGAGGGACTCAAGACTTCAGAGGAGAAAGTAACTGTACATGTGGTGGAAATAGCAAGAGAACTAGAATTAGAAGCCTGAGGTTATGAATTAATTGCTGCAATCTCATGATAAAATTTCATGGATGGAAAGTAGTTTCTCATGAGCAAGCAAAGAGAGTGCTTTCTTGAGATGAAGTTACTATGAAGGTGTTGAGATGACAACAAAGGATTTAGAATATTCTGTAAGCTTAGTTGATAAAGCAGAGGCCAGGTTTGAGAGGATCAACTCCAATTTTGAAAAAAGTTGTGCTGTAAGTAAAATGCAATCAAACAGTCTTGCATGATGCTGCAGAGACATTTTTTTTCTAATGAAAGGAAGAGCCAATCATTGCAGCAAACTTTATTGTTGCCTTATTTTAAGACAATTTCCAGACTTCTCTTGTGGTCCAGTGGTTAAGAATCTAACGCAGGGGACACGGGTTCAATACCTGGTCAGGGAAGATTCCACAAGCTGTGGGACAGCTACTGAAGCCTGCATGCCCTAGAGCCCATGTTGTGCAACACGAGAAGCCACCACAAGAAGAAGCTTGTTTGCCTAGAGAAAGTCCTCACAGAGCAGTGAAGATCCAACACAACCAAAAAGAAATAAATAATAATAAAAAAGAAGTTGCCACAGCCACCGAAGCCTTCAGCAACCACCATCCTAATCAGCCTGCAGCCATCAACATCCAAGCAAGACCCTCCATCAGCCAAAAGATTAGGACTTTGCTGAAGGCTCAGATGATGGTTAGCCTTTTTTAACAATAAAATAATTTTTCATTAAGGTATGCATACTGTTTCTTTAGACATACTGCTATTGCACACTTAGTAGACTACAATATGATCATGACTTTTATTTGCCCTGGGAAACCAAAAAAATTCATGTGACTTGCTTCATTGTGATAATCGCTTTATTCCAGTGCTCTGGAACCAAACCTGCCCTCTCTCCAAGGTATGCCTGTATTCTTCCAGATTCATTATTCATGGAGTCTCCTCTTCAACCACCTATTCAACTCCATTTCTCACATTCTGCAGTTTTCACATTGAAAAAGATGAATAATGATAGTGCAAAAAATTCTGACTGTGGATTAGAGAAAATTCTTAAAGGGTTGGAGAAGTAAGATATAAGTCAGAGAAATCCAAAGAGAGCTAGATCATTTCAGTACATCCTGCCAAGTAAAGATAACATTTCTCTGTGTTTCAAAAGGACATTAAAATAAGAAAAGTTTTTTTTTTTTTTTTTAAGATTCTGAGAGTCAGAGAAATAGAACCCAATAGTTCATCTGCCTCCCTGATCACCACAGGCAAAATAGCTGAGAACACCTAAAAATAAAAAAGTATTGCAAAGAATGACACCAGCCAAACTAGATAAATGTAAAATAACCATAGTAATACATATCTTATTTTGGTGTAACACTTTCTTAGGTTATAGAACGTTTTCGCATTTCTTATGTGATTCTAAAAAAAACCATCTGAAGTAGGCATAATAATTATTATCAATATCTCATTACAGATGAGACAGTGGACATTCAGAGACCTTAAATGATATGCCTGGGTCCTGCAGCTTAGCATTGATGACCTAGGACCAGACCTACACAGCAGGCTCTCAGGCTGTGCTGGTTTTCATTACGCTTAGCCTTTAGTTATATACAGTAAGCAGACATCAAGAGAGAAGACTCAGAACTAGTAATCAAAGGCCAATATATAACCTTTCCCCAAAAGACACATATATAAAAATGTAAATATTTAATTTTCTGTTATCATTACTGTTATAAAGTGAAGGACAGGTATTATATAAGAAATATGAGAGAACTGATGAAAAAAGTGGTAGAGAGAAACTTAAAAGCACAGAGGCTTTTTGGCTTGACCTTAAGTTAGTTATTTTAGGCTAGAAATTAGGGAAATTAAGCAAGTAATATATAGATCTTTAAAAAGAATAAGAACTTAACATCTGGATCATTATAGGCTATTATTCTGAAACAAGTGAATAGAAAGGAAGGACAAAGAATGTTATAGAAATCGGTAGCTAACACTGGTGAGAGAATGGTCTAAATTTATATAGTCCAAAAACATGACTCAAAGAGACATAATCACAGCCTATAAATATCTTCCAAGCAACAATATATGTGTAAGTAAAGGAAGCGAATTATTCACAACCTGGAGTTCAGGTCGTTTTTCTTTGTCCACTTGTCTAAGGAAGACAGTGCTTTACACCTGAGCTGGTGTCGTTCTCAGACATTATAAGAACCAAGGAGACTCCTAAGGCTGGTACCACGGGAGATAGATATCCAGGAGAAGGGTTAAAGAGAAAATCCACAGGGACTGGCCTGCGTATGGCTGTCCACATGGCTAGGAATTAGGACAGTCAACACGCAGAGTGTTTTCATTTCTCTCTTGTCTTTGAGGGGCTTCCCTGGTGGCTAGACGGTAAACAATCTGCCTGCAATTTAGGAGACCCCAATTGATCCCAGGGTTGGTGAGGAAAATGGGAAAGATTTTCTTCAGCAAAGATTAAAATAAGAGGAAAAGTGAGGAGAACATTATTTCCTCACACTTAACTTACTGCAAGTTATCAATAAATAATTGTTGAAAGAATGAATGAACGGAGATGAATAAAGGATAAAGGATTTTCTGAGCAAAGGAGGAAGAACTGGTTTACAGGTCTCCTTTTCCTTGTGTCCCCTTTATTTTGAGGTTGGGAAGCAATTAGCTTTTTAAGCAACTCATAATAGGAAAAGAAAATTAAGTTAACAGAGAGCTATCTTCCTGGTTCATGCACGCATTCACTCAGCAAGGAGCGGCGCTGAGAGACAGGCATGAGGGTCAAAGTTATATACAAGAGCCAGGCCCTGCCTTCGGGAAGCTGACAGTCTAGGAATGTGTTAAGAATATCGCATGCTAGGCAAAAACAAGGCACCACCGAAGTTCAGAGAAAGAAAGATCCTTCTTGTATTAGTGCAGTCATTGGCAAAAGACCTACAGGCCCACCATCAAGAGAGGAGAGAAAACGAGACGTCTAATCCTGAGTGTGTGTCAGTCGCTCAGTCGTGTCCAACTCTTTGTGATCCCATGGACTGTAGCCTGCCAGACTCCTCTGTCCATGGAATTCTCCAGGCAAGAATACTGGAGTGGATTGCCATTTCCTTTTCGACCTGATCTTCCTGACCCAGGGATCAAACTCTAGTCTCCCGTGTGGCAGGCAGATTCTTTACCATCTGAGCCACCAGGGAAGCCCCTGACCTGAAAGTCGGACTAAACATGGAGGTCAGATAAACTGAGGCATGGATAGGAGGGTCTGTCTGGGTGGAGGCAGTTAAGGTTTGGGGTTACAAGGCAGAAAGAACAGGTTCAAGATGTGGAAGGGAGCAGAAGGATGAGAAGGCCGTGGGCTGCCTCTCTTCCAGTTTTAATTTTGTTTATTACAGATAGAGGCAGTTTTAAATAGAGCTCATCTAGTGGGGAAACATTATTTAATTAAATGAACAAATAGATGTATCTATAGGTTCTTTTCAACATATCCCTTTTTATTTTACATGATTTTATTATTATCTGAAGGCTGGTGATGTGAAAGCTTTCTGTCTAACCACACCATTAGAGATTGGACAGAATTTTCCTTCTAAATTTCCCAAAAGGTTTTAGCAAAAGCAATTGCCCGACTATGTCAAATGAGAGCAATGTGCATTTCTCCCAAGAGCCTGAAGGGGGAGCGCACAGCCCGCCCTGAGCTAGGGGCCCCAACGAGGACAATCTAGCTGCTGGTTATGCAAGAACAAGCCAGCCCCTGGAGGATGGATGCACTTGCTAATGATTTTTGGCTTCATGGTACATAGATGTTTTCCTTTCTTTTTTTTTTTTTTTTAATTCTCATTACTTTTTAATGGCATGTGAGGTAAGTATGCTTGCAACACAATCTGTAACCTTAAAAATGGGTTGCGTTAAAGTGACTGAGGGAGATGAGAAAGAAAAGCAGTACACTAAGCTTTTTTTTTCCTTTTAAACTTGTAAAAAGCCAGATGATTCCAGAGTGAGGAATCTGACATGTGATGATGGATGTTGAGACAGGATTGGCAGTGGGAGTCTATAGAGACGGTTTGGACATCCTGATGAAAGATTACCTAAGATGTTGCTAGCCTGTAAAAATTTCTGCAAAAATCAAGTGCAATAGCTCTTCTGTGTCATTGCACAATCAAAACAAACTGCATTTCGTGCATATAGAGCATTCACCTTTTTTGGAAGTGAAAAAGAGTCTGCTGTATGCAGCATGACGGCCCACGGAGCCAGGGTCTATTGCTTGTGACAGAGGTATGTGTCCTAACACGTCACAACTTGAGTCAGAGCTTCAAATTTAAGGACACGTTGCCAATCTAAATGTTTGGCCCATTTCTGCAGGATATCTTTGGAACTTAGAATCAGGAGGACGAGATCCAGAGTGATTTTCATGTGATGTCAAGACAAAATCTTTCAGTATTACGTGGTGAAGACAGAAACCAGTCAAATTGGCCAACTTGTTAAAAACCTTATTAGTGAAGATGGCATGAAAGTTACTTGCAAGCCCATAGCAGCAGCAGTAACTCACATTCTGACAATTTAAGACTATCCTATGAGCTTCTGTTCTTCTGTATTCATTAAATAGCACTTAGTTACTATGGCAACTGTCCCTTTTCAGTATTTATGAGCTGCAGGGTATCTCACAGAATCTCAAGCACACAAACACACAGCTAACCCATTGTGTACACTGGAACATTTCATGAAGACTCCTAGGCTGGACTGTGTTTTGCAAAGCAGGCATACTTTGCTCACAGTTATTTGTGTGTATTATTTTTTAAACTAATTATTGCAGGTTTTGACCTTGAATATGCCATTCTTGAAGGCATTGTGCTGTCTTTCCTGCTTAATTTCCTTCCCTTTCTCATTGAAGATAGAGATAAATGAATTTAACTATATTCAGAGAAGAGTAATGACTTGCAGCTTATGAAAGTGCCCTCCTAGATCTAGAGAGGGCCTTGTGTGTGAAAGCAAGCAGGATAAGAATGATGGTTTCACCCTTGGGCAGTGGAGATTGTGGGACTCAGGGAAAAACAAGAAATAGGGAGTAAGGTGCCCTTTGGTAAAGGGTGGTGACTGGTTGATTATTACAGCTGTGTCATCAGTGACTATTTAATGGAAGCTACTGGGCATTTCCCCTTGAAGTTGGACATTGTGTACCATTTAACTAATTTGTACACTGTGTTCTTCCTTCTCAAAAGGAGTGTCAGCACGCCCACATACTAGCACACATTCACAGACACACAAACACAGCTACCGCGTCTCTGCTTGTAAATGCTGGTCAGCCTGAAGGCTTTGCTTTTAATGCCTGTTTCTAAGACTGTTTATAACTCACGCCTCCTCTAGTCCCCAAACCCACACTATCACAGCACACATCCTGTGGGTGGAGGGAAGAGGGCCAACCCTTGTACCAGATGGGCGATGGGAAACGAGGATGATTTACGCCATGATTTTTCACCGGGTTGCCTTGCAGACGTTCCCGGGGGCAGCCTGGCATCCGGTGAAGGTCGCTCAGCCTCTGCTTTTGCACAGCTATCCAAGCACCCACCACATAGTAGATCTACCATAGATTTATAGAGCAATTATGACAGTTCTCTGGCAAATGGTAGCAAAGTATCTTGAGGAATAAATGACTTTTGCTAGTCCACACAAAATCTAGCCTACCTGCTGGGGCAGGAGCAGAACAAGGTTGTAAAGAGAAAGCCTTGGCGGTTCGTTCCTTCTCTGTCTGCCACATACTGGGTATGACCTTGGGAATGTTATTTAGTTTTTCTGAATTTCAGTCTCTTTATTTGTAAAATAGGGATGATGATGATGTCTAATCTCATAGCATTGCTGTGTTTAAGATAGTGTACATAAAATGCTTGGTATAATAAACCAAATAAAAAACAAACTATTTGAAATGCTCTGTACATAATTAATGTTCATAATTAAATGCTCCGTACATAATTAATGTAGTGCCTGGCATGCAGGAGGTGCTCAGTAGTTGTAGGTAGTCAGTGGCAGTAGATGGTCAATTGATTAAATAAGTGGGAGCTAGTGTTAACTATAATTGTGATTCAAAAGCAGACTAAACAGTACTAAAATTATATGAGATCATATACCATACAGTACTAATATTACATGAAATTATGCTAAAATCATGTGAAAGCTCAATCTCTTGTGTTTCTTACACACCTGCAACTTGCAGCAAAAAGGACTAAAATGAAGATGCTTAGATGGATTATTTTGGCTAAGATAACCTGATTAAATCAGAACTCATGTGCCCCTACAGCTGACTCCTTTAAGAGATTATTTGCAGTGAAACAGTTTCAACAAACCACTAAGATCCACCCTGTGACCTTCAGAAGATATTTGCTTTTAAAAAAGTTTTGGACTATGCGTGAGAAAAGCTAGCTTGCTGATTACATATGGATAAAATTTTCTCTACTATTTATTCCAGTTTGTTTATTTAAACATGTTCTTATGCAACTGAACCTTTCAAGTGAACTAGAAATGATTTCCAAGGACTTCACTACTAATAACTGCATTTTTTTTTCAAATTATAAAATAAAAGCAGCTTAGAAACAGATCACAGTAACCCATTCTATCACTGATGGTTTGCCCTTGCCAGAGTAAGCACAGTTTATTTTAAGCATTAGGATTTGGGCAAAAAATAAGCACCAAGGGGAGGTGGTTGTATGAAAGGCGTAGTCTTTTCTAACTAAGCACCTGCTATATTTTTCTTCCTACCACACATGTATCATACATTTTTCTGTCTTTGGCATTTGCCTGTCTTATTTACAGCTATATCCCTAGGTACCAAAACAGTGCCAGGAATACATAGAAGTTCAGTAGTTATTTGCTGAGTGACTAAACCAGATATTAATTGTCTTGGGCCAGTGAATAAATGTGACTTTAAATTTTTGGTTGGGCCTTGTTTATCTGTTCCTGAAACAAGTTCAAGATCCAGGTTTTACATTTTCCCATCTGAGTTGGAAAAAAAGAAAGATCCTTGGCACTTCTGTCTTCTCCTTCCCCAAGGCAGTGCTTGACAAGGATACATTCCAGAGTCAGGGGCCAGTAGCATTGCCAGACCTAGCCTGGCCATGAATGTGGCTTAAGCCAGATTGGATTCTTTTATGGGTTAAATGATTCTGTGTTTTGGTCACAGACTCACCCCTAATTCTGGTTAGTTATCTTAAAAACATGGGCCCTTGGTTATGGAGGGGTCAGGAGACAGAGTGAAAATGGATGGAAGGAAATTTATTATCAGTACCTGCAAAGAATCCCAGGGGTCCTTGTGTTCTTAAAGCACAGCAAAGAGCCATAGCTTCCTACAAAAACCTTTAGAGAAAACATCAGTAACAATGTATTGTTCTCTGTGGAAGATGATCACAGTGGAAGTCTATTTGGAGGCAGTGAGTCATTTAGGAAGGCAGTCTTTTTTAATGACCTGAGCAAAACTCAACCCCCCTCCCCGCCACACACACAAACCTTAATGTAAGCTGATGTACCTTTTTTTTTTTTTTTTAATCTGGGGTCCTCAAAGTGTGGTCCCTGGACCAGCAGCATCAGAATCATCCAGGAATTTACTAGAAATGCAGATTCTCAGGTACCTCCTGGGCCTACTGTCTCAGAAACTGTGTGTGGAGCCCAGCAACCTGTGTTTTCACAAGCCCTCCAGGGATTTCTGATGCTTAGGTTTGAGCAGCACAGGTTCTCATCGTGTATGAGAAGACTTTGGAACTCAAAATCCAGTTAACTCCCCAGAGTTCTTTATAGCCCCATTTGATTATTACTCATTTTAGGGAACTTACTACCTAACCAAACAGCTTAGTCTTTCCTGGGATGGTTTTAATTGTTAGGATGTTCTTACCTTGGTTGCATTAAAAAGTACCTCCTTCCAGCTCCTAACATGTTTGGCCTCTGAAGCTACAAGGAATGTGTCTACAGTCTCAGATAATAGTCCATTCATTCATTTAATCAAACACTTGAAGAAAGACATTGGCCCCAATAAGTCATACCATCACCAGATAAGCATCCTCAGATCCCTCAGTGGATCCTGAGGACCATAATTAGCAGAATCCCAATGTCCTGGGCACACCTCTGCTCACCCTTCTCTTGACAGACACCTGTCCATATCCTACAAAGATGCAAGTCCCAGAACTGGATCTGACTCTGCTTGTAATACCACCAGAGCAGGAACTTGTGAAGATGACTGGTTTTATAACTAAGTAAAGAACTCTTCTGGAGAAAGAAATGACACCCCACTCCAGTACTCTTGCCTGGAAAATCCCATGGATGGAGGAGCCTGGTAGGCTGCAGTCCATGGGGTCGCTAGGAGTCAGACACGACTGAGCGACTTCCCTTTCACTTTTCACTTTCATGCATTGCAGAAGGAAATGGCAACCCACTCCAGTGTTCTTGCCTAGAGAATCCCAGGGACAGGGGAGCCTGGTGGGCTGCCGTCTATGGGGTCGCACAGAGTTGGACACGACTGAAGCAACTTAGCAGCAAAGAACTCTTCATTACCTTCATGACATTTTTCTAGGATATATTGCAGTGGCCAAAAGGTTCATTCGATTTTTTCCATAACATTCTACAGTAAAAGCCAAACTAATCTTTTGGCTGACCCAATACCTTATGAAATTGCCATTTGTAGATTAAAAATATGAAATATGAGCAATTGTATGGAGTTTTAATATCTTGTCACATTTATTCAGTCAATAATATAGAAACTTGTGTAGGGCCTTCTCTGGTATTAATATTTATGTTAAGATGATAGGATTATACTGAATGGTTGTTTTTGGTATCACATTCTTAAGTCCACTTGAGCAGATAGTAATTTACAGTGTCCATAATCCTTCAAAGACACAATATTTAACATAAACAAAAGGTACAAAGAACAATGCAATGAGCACTTGCATATTAACCTTCCCAAAGCCATCTCTCCCCTCCCACAGTAAACACCTTGAATCCTGGATTTAATGTTTATTGCTTCCATGCATTTCTTTCTATTTGTGCAATACATAAGTGCATCCCCAAACACAGTATATACCCAATATATGTATTCTGTGTACTTTTGGCTTTATATGAATTGTACCACATATGTACAATGTATTATGTCTATGGCACTCATCTGTGTTGAAATGTGTAGGTGCTTCACGCATTTCCACTGCTGTATCATATTCTATTTTATGAGTATAGCGTGATTGATTATATATGTGCCAATGCTGGAGGATGTTTAGGTTGTTTCCAGTCTTTCACTATTTCAGACACTGTATCCATCTTTGGTACACTGGGAGAGTTTTTATAGGACATCCATTTGTTTTATATCAAATGCTGTCAGATTTTTGCCAGTAGAAATATATAAAATTGCATGATTCTTTGTAAGTAAACACAGAACTTTCCATTTGTCTATAGTGCATTTTATCTTGTCCCACAATCATTTACTCAGTCATTAAGAATGGTATATTGGACCCCTTTGTTGTTCAGTCGCTAAGTCCTGTCTGACTCCTTGCGACCCCATAGACTGCAGCATGCCAGGCTTCCCTGTCCTTCACTGTTTCCCAGAGTTTGCTCAAACTCATGTCCATTGAGTTGGTGATGCCACCCAACCATCTCATCCTCTGCCGCTTCCTTCCCCTCCTGCCCTCAATCTTTCCCCAGCATCAGGGTCTTTTCCAGTGAGTCATGTGTCAAAGACCACAATAGGCAGCTGAAGACAAAAGTAAGACACAATCCCACTCTTTACTTGGGGGTAGGGGGAGCAGGGGCAAGGCTAGTGGAGAGGTGGTGGCTTTTGCTTTTTTGCTGCAGTTATTGTTTTCTGAACTGCAAGTGTGACATTCCAGGGATCAGCCCTCACCAGCAGAGTGGGACAGAATGTGGAGCTGGGGTGTGGGTGGGAGGAAGTGGAGTTAGACAACTTGCACTCAGGATCATTTCCTGTCCCTTCAGATGACGCACAAATATCCACCTTTAGACCTGGCCCTGTACCTATTTTGTTATTCTAACTTCATCCCTCATCCTCTTAGCATTGACCCAGGACACATGCACACAGACACATAACTGTTTCCTATTCATCAGGGACTCTGGTTACAGCCTCACATACTTTATGCAAACGTACATGTTGGTCCTGATTTCCCCACTCTCATCACGTATAAACTGAGATTAAATTTGTATTCATATATGTACACACATGTATATGTGTAGGTTCATGAAGAGCAGGCCGCCCCAGACTTCAAGATCACAGCTTCTTCGCTGGGCTGGAGAGAAGCAGATTGCATGTAATGTCCTCAGTGACAAGTGTGCGCTTGGCCAGCGAGTGACATAGGTCCCTGCAAATCTGCCAGTGCTCTGGGATCGCACTTCCGAGCACATCCTGGTGGCTGGGGGATTCTCTGAACACCAGAGGATAGTTGACATTTTCCATTTAAAAGGTTTCCTGCGCCTGCAGAAACTCTGCGCTCTCCCAGAAGAGTGGCCAGTGCTAAGCAGAGCGCGCTGGGTAAGGAGAGTCAGGGTGCATTAGGTTTATTTTGCAGCTGCAGTTGGGGTCACATTAAACCTACTGCCTAATTTCCTTTGTCTAACTTGATTTCTCTTTGGCTGGAAGGCAAATGGATCAATATTGTTTTTTATGCCGAGATTATGTTGCCTGAAGGAAATTTTCCATCAGTTCCCTGTGCCTGCCTTGGGTCCTGTAATTGGGGCTGCATGCTGATCAGGCATCTGGGCACCCCCGGGCATGGACACAAGTCCCATCATCTGCATGGTGCCCACCGAGGGCGGTCTTCTGGAGGGGGTCACAGGAGCGGGGCCTCCAGGCAGAGCTTGCTGTTTGTGCCAGGCCTCTCTGCACATTCTCTGGCCATACGCTAACACAAACAGCTAATTTTATTTTTTATTTTCTGTGAAGCCCTTTTCCCCTCTACCTTTTCTCTCTTTTCCTATATTTCGAGTCCTCTTCACCTCTCCAACATTTCTTAAAGGTTGTTTCTTTACATTTCTGTGATAATATTTTCTTCCTGTCTTCCTTCCCAACCCCGCCTCCAATATGATTCTGTCCTTTTTTTTTGGTCACCAGGGAAGGAAATGTTTATACTACGCTCTTGGTTCTATTCTCCTACGAGGCATTTAAGAAAAGCTAAGAGTCTGGAGGCATAAAAATGAGAAGGCAGTTTAGCCTCACACACAAAATTGGAGCATTCATCTGTGTAGAAGGGTTGCTGAATTCTTTATGCAGTGGAGGTGGGAGAGAAAGACAGTATTGACCAGTTATCTATAAACATGCATGTATTATATGCTCACTCAGTATAAGAAATGGCATTTATAAACACTGTGGGGGACATAAATATAAGGTGTAACACCTGCCATCTAAAGCTGCATTCTGGTTGGATAGACAAGATATAAACCTAGGAAAGGATAAGGGAGCTCTTGGAAGGGGAAAGTTATAACCTGTCAGCACAGTTCCAGAAGAGGGCAGGGTCTCGTGCACTTGATTCCTACCAATGGATGGTTCAAATAATTGTCCTGAGTTGAGCACAGAAGATTGAGATGGGCTTGGGAAAGGGCATAGAACTAACTGAATCCTTGCGGGGAGGATCTGGACGAGTAGACAGGGGGCAGTAAAGCCCTCCAGATGAAGAAGTCTGGGCGAAATGAGGGAAAATGGAAAAGATAATTCAATAGGCAATCAAGAGACAGAAGAGGCTGGGCAGAGAGGGGTCAAGAGGGCAAGCAGCTGGAGACAAGATTAGTCCTGAAAAGTGCCAAGGGCTTTGAGTGGTGGTTTAAGTCCAGAAGATTTTCTCTTAGGCAGCACGAGCTATTGAATGTCTTTGTGTGAGGATCTGAATTGATCTAAATCTGTGCCTCCCTATTTTTACATGGCATAAGTAGAAAATGGTTATTTGTAGAGTACATGGCAGTAAAGAGAAGGGGATCTGGAGACTGGAAGGAGAATATAGCAAAGTCAACTTGTCCTGGTTTGCCCAGAACCGTGCCAGTTTTCCAGTAACGCTGAAAGTCTCACATCCAGACAAAATCCTAAGCCTGAGCCTACACCAGGACTGCTTGTCACTTGGGAGGATGCTTTTGGTCAAAGGTGACTAGCTTAGGAGCTCTGCCCACACTTGGTCACCCTGGGATCTCAGAGTTTCAATCTTGCATCTGGGCTCATCAGTTGTAAAACCTTGATTAAATAGCATTTTAGGGTCATGAGTGTACAGGTGGGGTTGGAGTCTGGGAGAACAGTCAGAAGGCTATTGGTGGAGTCTGGCTTGAGTGAATAAGGCCTCAAACAAGGTAATGGCAAAGAAAAGGAATGGAGGAAAGGGAATTGATTTAAGATATTTTTCCCTGGGGGACATAAAAGTCTCCTGACAACTTGGAGAAAGACTGAAAATTGAATGAAGTAGAAATGACTTCAAAACAACCGCAGCTTTTTTCATTTATGACCCAAGCATTTATTGAGTGCCATCTGGGTGCAAGACATCATACTCAAAGTTGAGGGAGAAATGTGTTCCCCATATGAGCTTAGAACCTAATTGGACAGATTGAAACAAATCTCTTCATATTTACTATAAAGTAAAAGGTAAGGGTGTGTGGCACAGTAGTTAAGGGTCATGAGATTCAGAGCAAAACTGGGTCACTAGATTCAAATCTCAGATACTAGCTACATGACCTTAGATGAGTTACTCACCTCTTCAGGTCTCAGTTTCCTCTCAAACACAATAATGTAGATGTGCAAATCATAGTACCAAGCTCTGGGGCTTGTTGGGGGAGGAGATAATACCTTTCACGTGATGTGTGAAAACTTGAAGCATGTTAATAGCTTTATGGGGCTTCCTTGGTAGCGCAGATGGTAAAGAATCTGCCTGCAATGCGGGAGACCTGGATTCAGTCCCTGGGTTGGGGAGATCCCCTGGAGGAGGGCATGGCAATCCACTCCAGTATTCTTACCTAGAGAATCCTCAGGGACAGAGGAGCCTGGTGGCGACAGTCTATGGAGTCACAAAGAGTTGGACACGACTGAGAAATTTAAGCACAACACAGCAATAGCTTTATCATTATCACATACAAAGTGATAAGAGATTTCTCAACTAGCAAAGAAGTATCAAAAGTAAATGACTTTTATGATTTTAAAACCTATGGGAAATTAAAAAAAAGCTTAGAAGAATCAACAACAGTTTCAGAATTCCAGTTTGTTTTGTCAATCATAGTTTCAATCCTGTTTACAAATCCTCTTCTGCACACTTAGTTTGTGATTGGCGTGTCACTGGAGTGCAGTTGTTCCTGTGGTTTTCACGAAAAAACCCCTTAGATGTCACATTGCAAAGCAGTAGTAAGCAGCTATGGCTGTCTGACCATATGGGGCAGTGTCTCCAGAGAAGGCTGTCTGTATAATTTCTTTATGTTAGTTATAACTTGGAATAGTTTTACAGTTTTTAAGTCTTTCTCTCTCTCTTTTTTTTTTTTTTTTTGGTTTTAAATCCAAATTTCTGATTATTTCTTTTGACTGAATTACTAACAGCAGAATCACTACATCAAAGAATATATGAATTTAAGGGTTCTCTGCCTATGTGGTTACCTCCTCACTGTTCCTGACCAACTCTGAGCACAATCTTTTATTTTCTTTGATTTTTGCTACTTTTTTGGGTAAAAATTCTTACCTTTCAGCTACAAATTGCATATGTTTGAGCACTAAGGAAGTTGAATATTTTTTCATGTTTGTTAGCCATTGGGCTTTTTTTTTCCTTGTAAAGAAATATCCGTTCATGTGCTTTGTATATTTTTCATTTGGTAACATATTATTGTTTGTCTCTTCATTTAAATGGTCTGTCTTATTTTTTGAAAACTCTCCAAGTTTTCTTTTGAGAAATAAAACCTATAGTTACATGAAAGTGCTTTGCATAAACTGTAAAGCCCTATATGCACATTATTATTATTGAAAGCTTGGCCTTGTTCATATGTTAGAGTCATACTTACAATAAAGAGGTCCTTGCAAATTCAGAAATAGGCTTGAGTAGAGTGTGAGCTTTATTCAGGTTGGAATTTTTGTCTGTTTTATTCGCTGCTGTATCCCCAGTGCCTAAAACAGTCCATGACATGGAGTAGTGATCAATAAATATATGTTAAATGAATGAGTATGAGATAAACATATAGATGGATAGAGATTTTCTACAATGTTCCACCAAGATGACTTCATTTTCTTTTTCGCCTCAAGCTGGAAGGAAGCAAATGGAGTTGTGGATAGCTGGCAGATCAGAACTGTGAAATAGTATTCTTATCATTCTGGACTTAGGAAACTCATTTCTTAGAACCTAACTTTCTTTATGGTAACATTGTAAGCCTAATTAGTAATTCTACCTCATTTATTTAAGTGATAAACCAGAGACAAGAAGAGTTTAATGACCCAAGCATGGCTTTCAGCAATATGATAAAAGACTCAAGTTGTTGCTTTGTTTTTATATAAGAGCATTTCTAATTCCTAAATATATGGCAAGCCTCCTAGTCTTCCCATGCCTCACTTGTTGTTTTCTGGCAATAATGAGAATAAACTGTTCACAAGGTCTAAAAGAAAACATGACAGAATGCCTTAGAATTGATTCATTCTTTGGTCGCCTAGTTTGGGGGAAAGGTTTTGCACAGAAATTTATGCTAATGAGTTTAATCTCCTGTATAGACCTAAATTCAACTACCCACAGGTGCCTGGGACCATCTTCTTTTCTAAAGTTTCTCTGTTCTGTTTTTATCTCTAATTATCCTACCTCAAATTAGTTTTCCTTTTAAGGTGCTTTAGTGTTTCTGGAAGAACATGGGGTAAAATGTGCATTTTGCTCCAGACTTGTTTCCTGGATGGATCACTTACAGTGGGAGGCAGTACATGGTGGTTAAGTGCTTTGTGTTTGAGGCACATAGACTCTTATTTATGATCTTAGGTGAGTCACTCAGCTTCCCTGAGCCTCAGTTTATTCATTTACAAGATAAGTATTTTAAAAACCCTGCTCCCATTGGATTGTGAGGATTAAATAAAATAATGCATGTAAAGATGCTGGCATAGGGTTTGACAAATAAGCAAGCAGTAAATAGAAGCTGCAACGGAATGTTATTTATCATTGTCATGTTCATCATACCTGGCTTGACCATGGCTCCTAAGCCACTGAGGTGCTATAAGTGACTGTAAGAAAATCAAGTGAAAATGTCAAAGCAAAAGACAAGTGAGAGAGAGCCCTGTAAGAAAAGATCCCAGAAGTAGTCCATCTAGGATATATCAGTCAGGGTTCAAACAGAGAAATGGAACCACCTGAAAATATAGATATAGATACAGATGTATACACACATGCATGTATACATGTGTATGAGCAATAGATATGTGCTCACATGTATATATACATACATGGACTTCCCTAGTGGCTCAGTGGTAAAGAAGCTGCCTGCAATGGAGGCGATAAGCATTCGATCCCTGGGTTGGGAAGATTCCCTGGAAAGGGATGTGGCAACCCACTTGAGTATTCTTGCCTGGAAAATCTTGTGGACAGAGGAGCCTGGAGTCAGAGTAGCTGATGGAGGCTGATGAAGACAGAGCAGGAGAACCCAGGGGGGCTTCTCACCCCTGGAGATGAGGTGGTAGATCATTTGACCTGCAAACTGGTTGCTGCTTCACTTCCACCCTCTAAAGCCTAGATGCCATGATCACTGCGGGTGTCTGTTTTAAGATAAAAACACTGAGAGGTTCAGAGATGTTATTCATTAGCTTCAGACACACGGCTGAAAAGGGCAGAGCTGGGATTCAGAGCAGACCTGGTTGGCTTGTGTCTCATCGCTTTGACACTGCAAAGTGACAGCCTCCCTAGAGGGCAGGGAAGGAAGGCGCGCCTGCAGCATAGAAGTTAAGACGTGGTCTCTGGATTCAGACCTCCCTGCACTCAGACCTCTCAGGTTTATAATTTGGCTTCTCCACTTACAGATGGTGAAACCTGGGGTGCGTTACTTAACCTTGGTTTGCTTCAATTTCCTCGTCGCCAAATGGGCCTGATTATCAATCCCCTAGTCAAATATTATATGTGGAGTCAGGGCATTAATACAGGTGCATTCTCCGCAACAGTTCCCAGGGCTGTAAGCACCCTGTTGGCAGTTGTTACCCCAGTTTGCTCAAGTCAGCGGGTTTCTGCCCGTCTCTCTGAAGTGGCAGAGCGCTTGTCCGGCCGCCGCTGCCTTCGCTGCTTCATTATGGGTGAGCTGCCCTGAGGCGGCTCGGTGGCGGGCTCAAGCGCTGTCAGTTTCTCCCACAGCACTTTGCGCAGCTTTTCAGCATCACCACCTTGGATTCTGAGCCTCGCCTGCTCGAGGAGGACAGAGGTGATGCTGCCGTGACCACGATTAGCCCCGGCGCCTGCTCCTTTGACCCGACAGTGCTCCCTTGAAGCAGCTGCCTTTTAGGTCCGGTCAAGTGGAAACTAGACTACTGTATTGCTAATTGGGACTTTGGGGTTGTGCTCATTCCTCCAAAATGCTCTATTTTTGGAGGGGCAATGAAACGCTCCGGTGCACCCGGACGGAAATAGATGATTAACTGTCACCAACGTTCTTGCCCAGATGGAAGGTAGATACTCACTGTTCAAAGTCCAAGTGTTCTAGTAACTTTGTCAATGAGTGAAGATTGTGATGCTCTCATCCTTGGGGCAGGGGGTGCTCATGGATGGTGGGGTGTGATGATGGAGGGTGGAGAAGGAGAGGGGTCAGTTTGCCGGTGTTTATTTCCTGCCCTGCCATATGTACTTCCTGTGTGACTCAAGCAAGTTTCTCAACCTCTCTCAGTCTCGGTGTTCTCAACTGTTCAACAGAGATAATAATCTGGGCTGTTGCGAAATGAGATAAGGCAGTGCACATGGAGGAAACTGGAATATAGTTTAATGGACACTGATCACACCTGGAATTTGCTGGATGGTCACAGTTGAGTCCCCTTCTGCCCACAAGTATTTTGTCCTCCTTTGCACTTTTAAAATTATTATTATTATTATTTTCTTTACCCCTTTTCTTTCCTCTCTCTCTTTCTCCCCTGTCCTTCCATTTTTTCTTTCTGCATCTCTATCCCTTGTCCAGATTTTAGGTCTTTTTTATTTGTTTGTTTGTTTCTTTTTGCTACTGGATGCATTTAGAGCTGGAGAAGGAAATGGCAACCCACTCCAGTACTCTTGCCTGGAAAATCCCAAGGACGGAGGAGCCTGGTAGGCTACAGTCCATGGGGTCGTGAAGAGTCCAACACGACTGAGCAACTTCACTTTCACTTTTCACTTTCATGCATTGGAGAAGGAAATGACAACCCACTCCAGTGTTCTTGCCTGGAGACTCCCAGGGACGGAGGAGCCTGGTGGGCTGCCATCTATGGGGTTGCACAGAGTCGGACACGACTGAAGCGACTTAACATCAGCAGCAGCAGCATTTAGAGCAGAGGTCAGTGAACTCTCCTTTTGTAAAGGGCCAGAGAAAAAATATTTTAGGTTTTATGGGCCATAAAACCTGCTGTTTTATGGTTGCTACTATTGTTGCTACGTCTGTTGCTACCATTCAACTCTGCCATTGTGATACAAAAGCAGCCACAAGTAATATATAACTGAGTGAACATGGCTATGTGCTGCTGCTGCTGCTAAGTCGCTTCAGTCGTGTCCGACTCTGTGCGACCCCATAGACGGCAGCCCACCAGGCTCCCGCGTCCCTGGGATTCTCCAGGCAAGAACACTGGAGTGGGTTGCCATTTCCTTCTCCAATGCAAGAAAGTGAAAAGTGAAAGTGAAGTTGCTCAGTCGTGTCCGACTCTTAGCGACTCCATGGACTGCAGCCTACCAGGCTGCTCCATCCATGGGATTTTCCAGACAAGAGTACTGGAGTGGGGTGCCATTGCCTTCTCCAGGCTATGTGCTAGTAAACGTTATTTACAAACACAGGTTGTGGGCCTGATCTGGCCTGCAACCTCTGATAGTTTTCCAAGCCCTGATTTAGGGTTTTGGGAGATTACAAACTCTTCTTAAACATCCAAGGTCAGCACCTTCTCTGGACACCTGGGACTCTGGTTCACACCACGACACCGGGGAAGCCTCTGGTATCTGAGTGGCTCTTGTGGGGTATTATTCCACAGCACAGCCTTTAGATAGAATCAAAAAAGTGATAGGGAAATGTTACTTTGTTATTCACAATTCATGTCTAAAAAATTTTAAGGAAATTCCCTTTAGATACTTGGATCATCAGTGACTCCATCCATTCAAAGCTGATTGATGGTGTTTGAGCAGTCAGCATGAGGGAAGACTTGCTAGCCATGGCAGACATACATAAGCATAGCACTTTGCATAGTTAACGACCGATAGTCTCAGGCTACTTCTGAAAGAATGTGTAGAACCTGCATTGCCATTAAATCAAGCTGCTTTTCATCATTACATGGAAGCCTTTTTACTTCACAGACTGAAGTTCAAGGTCTAGCTTTGCCACATGCTAGCTGTGTCCTGGAGAATTTAACCTCTTTTGACCTCAGTTTTCTCATCCGTAAAATGGGCATAATGATAATATATCAATATCATAGGCTTACTGCAAGGATTAAATGAGATAATGCTTTCAATGCCTATGACAGAGTAAATCCTAAGTATTTTGGTTATGGTTATTATAAGCAGATGACAGTTTTGGAGTTTCTGAGGGCCCCTGTTTGAAGGGACTTGGAAATGGAATCATGCAACATTCTATTTGCCTCAGGAATGCTGGCGGCCAGGGGTCCATTCTTAGGTTTGTGGAGCTGGAAATTCCCTCTGGCTTCTTCACACAGTTCACTGGCAGCCACGTCCATGGATCTCTTTCCTGGCTGTAGACTTTGCTCTTCTTCACTAACACATCTCACTCCTGGTTGTCAAGAAGTTATCTTCCAGTGTCATACCACATTCCATCTGCCAGCATTTCTGCTTACTACCTCTTTTTATTAGCTTCAGCAGGGATGGAGGGAAAATAAGTCATCTTTTTCCTTCCAAAAAAAATGTTGCGAAGTCCCTCTGACATTTCTGTTATCCAGCGTTCTCTTTTTCCATCCCTTTATTAAGAACCCTACTGTCTTCCCTTTATATTCCAGTAAACCTTTTTTTATTCCTAAAATATGTTATTAGAGCTGAACATAATCTTAAGGACCTAGCCTATTCTGATTTTCAGGAAGGATATTATGTGAATTTGACCTAGAGTATTGCTGTGTGGAAAACCTACACAGCTTCCCCAGTGACTCAGCTATAAAGAATCCACCCATAATGCAGGAGATGCAGGTTTGATCCCTGGGTGGGGACAATCCCCTGGAGGAGAGCATGACAACCTACTCCGGTACTCTTGCTTAGAGAATCCCATGGACTGAGGAGCCTGGAAGGCTATAGTCCATAGGGTCACAAACAGTCGGACATGGCTGTAGTGACTGAGAGAGCATGAATTTCTGTGTAGAAAAACCACGTCTTTTTCTGTCCAAGTTGCCCCCATAGTTAGGGTATCAGTGTCATCTTGCCAGGAGCAAGGCAGCTTCCCAGGAAAGGTAACAATGTAATTACAAGGCCAAGTCCACCCCCCCACCCCAGAAAGTTATTTCTAACTCAGAACCAATATGTTGAGCCCACAGCCAAGCCTTCTGAAAGCTAACAATCAAACCTCAGCAATAAGCACTTACCTGTTTACCATTCATGGGACATGCATCCTAGAATCATGCTAAACTTTTGCTGATTCACATTCAACTCCTCTTCCTTTGAGACACTAAATTATTTTTAGTTCCCCATTTTCTGAAAACTACTATATAAAACATGAAATATTTATGTTAAGTAGTAATGTCAAAATTAGCTAATAACTTATTTTCAGATAAACAAATATGTATGCAAAGTGCCTTCTGTTTGCTCAGTGCTGTGTGAGGCACAGGGGGTGAAAGATGCGGTACCTCCTTCCAAGGTCAACTTGTTGTTGTATTTATTAGTCACTCAGTTGTGTCTGACTCTTTGCGACACCATGGACTGTAACCCGCCAGGCTCCTCTGTCCATGGGATTCTCCAGGCAAGAATACTGGAGTGGGTTGCCATTTCCTTCTCCAGGGGAATCTTCCCAGCCCAGTGATCAAACCCAGATCTCTCCCGAATTGTAGGCAGACTCTTTACCATTTGAGCCACCAGGGAAGCCCAAGGTCAACTTTCTAGAGTCTAAATCCAGTGTATCTAACTGCAGTCTTTACCACTATCCATGACCTGTAGAATATAACTCCAAGGACGAAATAGCTGGCTTACCTGATCAGTTTATTTCTGTAAGTCAATGTTTAGGCAGCATTTTTATGATTCTGCATTGAATGTTTTGTCATCCATGGAGCACCGATAGAGTTCCAAGTGATTGTCCAATTTAGATTTAATAACGTGGCTGAAGCAATTCCCATTTTCTCTTCTGTGGGAGGCGGTGCAGAAGTCTGCAGAGAGGATGGAAGATTGATGGGTGCAGTGAGCAGCAACTTTGCTTAATAATGAGAATGCACTTGAAGCAGCACCATTTAGCATTTCCAGAGAAGTGACTGCTTTGCTCCCCATTTATATAACTTGTCACATCTAAGAAATTGATAGAGAAGTAGTTTGAAATGGACAGTTGGAACACACATTAAAAAAAAAAAAATCTTCCACTGTGATCACCTGGAGAATGACCAATCTCAGTTTAAGGAATAGCATCCTAAACCTCTTGTGGCTAAACAGAAAACAGACTTAAGAAACATCAGGAAGTATGGGACAAGCTGCTTCCCATTTGTTTCCTGGTGGAGGAAGAATGTTTTCACTGATTGCATGCTTTGCAAGTAACTTCTCATAGAGCTTTCAAGGGGCTACATTTCTAGTGGTTAAGAGTCCAGCTTCTTATCTCATGTGAGCTACACGAACTTACAAGCTGTGTAACAGAGCATGAGTTATTCACCTTTTTGTGTCATCATCCTTGTCTATTGCATGGGAGAAAAAATAGTATCTACCTCATAGTGTTGTTCAGTCAGTCAGTTTAGTCGCTCATTCGTGTCCGACTCTTTGCGACCCCATGGACTGCAGCATGCCAGGCTTCCCTGTCCTTCACCAACTCCCAGAGCTTACTCAAACTCATGCCCATTGCGTCGGTGATGCCATCCAACCATCTCATCCTCTGTCGTCCCCTTCTCCTCCCACCTTCAATCTTTCCCAGCATCAGGGTCTTTTCAAATGAGTCAGCTCTTCGCATGAGGTGGCCAAAGTATTGGAGTTTCAGCTTCAGCATCAGTCCTTCTAATGAATATTCAGAACTGATTTCCTTTAGGATGGACTCCTTGCAGTCCAAGGGACTCTCAAGAGTCTTCTCCAACACCACAGTTCAAAAGCATCAATTCTTCGGCGCTCAGCCCTCTTTATAGTCCAACTCGCACATCCATACATGACTACTGGAAAAACCGTAGCTTTGACTAGATAGATGGACCTTTGTTGGCAAAGTAATGTCTCTGCCTTTTAATATGCTGTCTAGGTTGGTCATAACTTTTCTTCCAGGGAGCAAGCATCGTTTAATTTCATGGCTACAGTCACCATCTGCAGTGATTTTGGAGCCCAAAAAAATAAAGTCTGCCAACTGTTTCCACTGTTTCCCCATCTATTTGCCATGAAGTGATGGGGACAAGATGCCATGATCTTCGTTTTCTGAATGTTGAGTTTTAAGCCAACTTTTTCACTCTCCTCTTTGACTTTCATCAAGAGGCTCTTTGGTTCTTCTTGGGAAGCTTTAAATGGTTAATATCCCTTCATGTTCAATATAGAAGGTGTCAGAACAGTGTAGACAGATGAGCTATATATATTTTTTTAATTAATTTTTATTGGAGTATAGTTGATTACAATGTTGTGTTCGTTTCTACTGCACAGCAAAATGAATCAGCCGTACATGTACGAATATCATCTCCCTTTTGGATTTCCTTCCCATTCAGGTCACCGCAGTACATTGAGTAGAGTTCCCTATGCTATCCAGCACGTTCTCATTCGTTATCTATATTGTCCATAGTGTCAATAGTATATATATATATATATATATATATATATCAATCCCAAACTCCCAATTCCTCCCACCCCCTCCCTTTTTTTGAAATAAGCTATATTTTTGAAGAAGCCACTAATAGACCTGAGACGATTCTTTTAACTTACTTTTGGTTCTCATGGTAAGAATCTGTTCATGCCATGGACGAAGTAGCTCAGTTGGAGAAACTATAAGAAAACACCTACACAAGTGACTTCTCTGGGGTCAGGAAGACCCACAGTTATTCTCAGGAATTCTTGTCCTCTCCCCAGTGTTCTCTGAAAGCACATGGACAGTGTTGCCATCTCCCACAGGCTTTGCTTCAGTGATTTTCTCATCTGTAGGAGCACGCAGCTTTCTGATAGGAAGCTATTTGCAAAGGGACAGAATGTTTTTCTGTGGCTGTGATGTCAGTGGTATCAAAGTTATTGACTCAGTTGAAAAACAGCTTAATGTTATCTTCAGGGCTTCTGCTTTCCTGTCAGCTCAAGCCTTGGAGATGTGTATAATTGGGACTCGCTAAGACAACCTTGACACCCCTCTGCAGAGAGACGTGCCTGTTTGATACAGGCTGAAAGCTCGTTTGACAGAGAGCAGCTTTTCCCTTGGGGCAGGGTTACCATGGAGAATCTGCTAATGAAGAGTCGATGGTCCAGGAACCCAGCCTCACTTCCCAGATGAGAAGGCTTTAATCATTCTTATCTTTCCTGTCACCACCCGGACAGACCAAGAGCCTAGCCATCCAATTGATAATCAAAAAGAAGGTATTTCTTATAATTATTCCTCTCCTGAGCTGGCTTGCATATCATTAAGTTGAAAAAATGTTTGATGATGAATTTCACAGCTCTTTGGTTTGACTTATGAATGGAATCAGAGCATCACCGCACATTCACATCTATTCTGTGGACAGATTTGGTGGAAAGTAGCTTCTGATTTCTTTTTGAGTAATAGACCTTTTGAACTGTGCCTCAGACATCGTGGGCTTTTCATTACAGGAATTACTCCCCAAAGGCCAAAGTCTTTATCAGTCAGGGTCTTTGGCTGCAAAAACCAGAGTAAGTAACTTACACTCAGGTGAGTAAAAATGGTCTATGGTAAGGTCATGGGGAGCTCATAAATCAAAGGAATAGTCTATGGGCCAGGCTTTGAAAGAGCAGAGCCCAGAACAACTATGGACAGACTGTAGCAGAAGTTGATCTGTGTTCGGGGATGTACCCTCCAATCACTTTTATTTATTTGTTTATTTTGTCATCCTGCCAAAGATTCAAATTCTCGGGAAACATTGAGTTTTCCCATCTCTTAGCCACGGAAGAATAGGGCACCATGTGTAGCCATCTTGCCAGATTAACTCCAATGGGGGAGAGACGTTTCTTTTTTTTCTTTTTCCTTTGGCCACAGCATGCAGAATCTTAGTTCTCTGACCAGGGATTGAACCCACCACCCCTGCAGTGGACACACTTGGAGTCCTAACCACTGAACCACGAGGGAATTCCTGAGAGAGTTTTCTTAAAGAAAAGTTGGAGGTGGCTGAAACCAGAGGAAGGGAGAGTGAATGTCAAGGGTCAGAACTACAGTGCTTGCTACACTGCATCTCTCGGAATAGGACCACGTGCGGCTGAAATACGCTGCAGAGCTCCCATTTGTCACCTGCTGCAGTTTGTCTCCCAGTGTTGCTGAACCTTAGGATGATGACGTGTTAGCCCAAAGACTGAATCCCTTTTAGTCAGAGCCCGGGCATGTTGTTCTTGTTTTCTTCTAGGATGGCTAAAAGAAAAAAGTGTATCAGGCAGGGTTCTTCAGCTGCAAGCAAAAGAACTCTAAGCGAGGTGGTTAAACAAAAGAGGAACGTGTTAAAAAAACTGGTGGCTCAAAGAATCTCCAGGAGGGCCAGAAGACCAGGCTGAGAGGATGCGTAGCTGGGACCCATGCCCCAGGTCTCCCACAGGATAGTGGAGAGCCCCAGGGCTGTCCCTGGGCTCAGTTACCATGGATGGTTTGACTGAAGCAGGGCTTGAACCCTAGTGCTAAACCTCTGTCACAACTGGCCTGAAAAATAGGATTGATCCATCTCTACCTTCACCAACATGGATTCTGAGGCACCTGCTTCCTGAGCCACCAGCTTGCCATGCAAAGACTGGTGCGGGGGCACCATTTTGGAGGAGGCCAGGTCACATGACGGGGTCAGCTGCAAAGGCATCTGAGAAGTGTGTTGTGGCTTCTGCCTTAGAGCAGAAGGCCTCTGCCTTGGAGGAAGCATGTTCAAAGGGACAAGCGTCCTTACAAAAGCAATTGTGTGACTTTGAACTTGTGCTTATTCCATCAGTGGACCACATCTTTCATGGTGGTAGTTTAGTTGCTAAGTTGTGTCCAACTCTTGTGACCCCATGAACTGTAGACCGCCAGGCTCCTCTGTCCTTGGAATTCTCCAGTCAAGAATACTGGAGTGGGTTTTCAAGAATACTGGAGTGGGTTGCCATTTCCCTCTCCAAGGGATCTTTCCAACTCAGGAATTGAACATGGATGTCCTGCACTGCAGGCAGATTCTTTACCAACTGAGCTATGAGGGAAGCATCTCCCATACTGCACTGGTAATAAGTAGATTTTAAATACATTTTGTAATAATTTTATAAACCTTGTGATGATACTGTGCTGTATTTTTTTGTTTAAAACAAATATTGAAAATGTACCACAAGTTTTAAAATCTTCTTATGATGGGGTTACAGATATACCAGTTTACTCAAAAAGAGGCAGTGATTCCAGCCTCTCAGAGGTTGCCTCAATATCAAACTGGGCAAGCTCTTGCTGCTGCTGCTGCTAAGTTGCTTCAGTCGTGTCTGACTCTGTGCAACCCCATAGACGGCAGCCCACCAAGCTCCCCCATCCCTGGGATTCTCAAGGCAAGAACACTGGAGTGGGTTGGGCAAGCTCTTACACAGCTGTATTTCAGCCTTGTTATCCAGGACATGGATACTTATCTATGGACTTGATCATGTTGACAATGTTGGTATTGCCAAGTATTGTTAGGTATTGATAAACAAATGTTTCACATAACTGGATACAATACAACTAAGAATGATAATTGTAACAATGTTTACTTATTTATTACTAATGAGCTGGTACAGTTCAGAAATGTTAAGTGCACAACAGAACTGTAGGACTGGATGTTTACATTCCATTTAAGTCAGCATTCTATTTCCAAAACATACAAAACATAGTAACTGATTTAGATAATGCTAAACCACAGAGGAAAATGCCAAGTTTCACCCTGGGTCATCAGGGTTAGCTTCTAGAGGGACCAGTATTCTTTTTTCTTTCCTTTCCTTTTCTTTCCTTTCCTTTTGTTTCTTTTCATTTCATTTCTCTTCTTTTCTTTTTCAGCTTTTTTGAGATATAACTGACATGGGACCAGGATTTTTGAGCAGAATCTAGTTAGTGGAAGGTAAAAGAAGTTGGCATGGCAGGGGCAGGGAGAGGGCAGATGTGAGCAGTGAGAAGGGCACCCAGGGAAAGAGAAGATTCAGAAGTGTGAAAGCACAGAAGGAACTGGAGACTCGCAGCTCAGCGGGAAGGAAAAGTGGGGTGAGGAATGACACCCTGTCAGACACCTTCCAATGTGAGAGTGGAAGCACAGAGTTTTGCTGCTGGTGATAATGCCAAGAATTTACATTTTGTGTTAATTGGACCTCATTTACATAATGCCTTATAGAGCATCACTTAGATGTTGCCTAATTGCCCTCTTTCTCTTGCTAACCCCAACACCGAGAAAGTCAAAACCATGACCTTTATTTTGGCTGAGGCAGAGAAATCTGATTTGATATTTTGCTGCCACAGATCTTTTGCTTTCATATTTACTTGTTTTTTGCATATTTGTTTTTCCTAGGCCACACAAGCACTTTGCCTTGTATATTTCCTTTGCATTTGTCCACATGCATATGTGTTCACCCATGCTTTCTGGGAAGTTAGGAAAACCCAACTTTTTCCATTTAAATTATATAATTTAAATGATAATTATATAATTATCATTTTCTTTTCTTTCCCAGTGTATTCTTAATTCTAGTCTTTCATTGATATGCCATATTCCACTGAGTAATCATTGGAAAATTGTTATGCTTCAGTTTTTCAATAGTTTAGATATTGTAATGGCAATTTTTGTGTATAGAACTTATTTCTTCTGTTGGATTATTTTCCTAACAGCATCTGTAACTCTTAACTTTCTGCTTAGAGAAAAAAAGTTTTATAACTTAGGGTTTTCTCTTTCTTGCCTCCCAATCTTGTATGTAAATAACCATTTCAGTATGAATTACTATGCATTTTATTTTCTCTATACAGCAGCCTTACTAATGCATCAGTCTAGACATGCTTATGTAACATACTACAATATAAGCCCAAGAGCTTCTGCCATCAGCGTAACTGTGAAAAGCAGGAACCCAGTACCAGACTATGGCTCTATCAGAGAGACTGTGATGGTCATAAAAAAGTCACTGTAGCCTGAAGGTCTAAATCTCCTTTATATTGTTTCCTAGATTTATTTTCTTTAAGTCTGTGTCTTTTATCACCAACTCATAACTTATTCATAACTCATTCTATATCTACTAACCCTTTAACTATTTTGTTCATTTCCTTACGTTAATGACATCACTTGCTATTTGACCAGTACTCTTCCCCGCTCCTTAGTGTTTGAAATTATTGTTGTTGTATTTGTACCCACCTGCCAATCATTAGTGATCTTTTAATATTTCTCTATATGAGTAAGTTGATTCCTAAGGATACTGAAAGCTGTTTTTTGGCGGTATACACTGGCCATATGACCCAGCAATGCCAATCATGGGAACATATAGTAGAGAAGAGTTCACAACAAATATGTACATGAATCTTTATAACATCTGTATTCATAATCATCAAAAGTTGGAAACAACCAAAATGACCTTCAGAAGGTGAATGGACAAACACTCGGTAGTGCATCTGTACAATGGAATGCGTGCATGCATGTGTGCATGCTAAGTTGCTTCAGTCGTGTCTGACTCTTTGCTACCCTATGGACCATAGTCTGCCAGGCTCCTCTGTCCATGGGATTCTCCAGGCAAGAATACTGGAGTGCGTTGCCATGCCCTCTTCCAGGGAATCTTCCTGACCCAGGGATCAAACCCACATTTCTTCAGTCTCCTGCATTCGGAGGGGTTTCTTTACCACTAGTGCCACCTGGGAAGCCCATGCAAAGGAATACTGCATAGCAATTAAAAAGAAATGAACTCCTGATTCACGCAACAACTTGGGTAAATCTCAAAATAGTTATGCCAAATGAAAGAAGTCAGATTCAAAAGGTTACCTACTCAATGATTCCATTTATATGCCATTCTTGAAAAGAGACAGCTACAGTAACAGAGAATAGATCAGGGTTTTCCAAGAGTTATGGGGGAGGGGAAGTTGTGACTACACAGGAATGGTGTGAGTTATGGGAGGTGATGGGACTGTTTTGTGTCCAGAGTGTTGTGAGGATAAAACTTCTATCCAGGTGTCAAAATTCACAGAACTACCACTAAAAAAGTAAATTTATTGTAGTTAATTTTAAAAATATAAAAAGGTTGCAGTTTCATCAAAGTAGTCATAGGTCTTTTGACAAGTTATATAATCTCTCTAAATCTCAATTTATTTACTTGTCAAGTGTAGAAAATACTCTATCTTGAAGCAGTGCTATAAAGATGAAATAGGATGTCATAAAGTATCCACCTGGCATAAGGAAGCTCCTCTTTTTCTTTTCCATGCTGATATTTCTCATTGGGAGCACATTCTTTTTGGGGGTTATTATCATCTGGGCTTTTTAAAGAGTTATTTGGCTTTTGGGGAACAGACTGGAGCTAGTGAGGGTTTCAAGCAGAAATGTGACCTGATCTGATACTCAATAAAAAAAAAATCATTTGAGCAGCTTTGTGGGGAGTGGTGAGGAGTGCAGAAGGGTAAGAGTTGAAACATGGAGGGAGCTCTCTGGTGGCCTAGTGGTTAGGATTTGGTGGTTTCGCTGCAGATGCCCTGGATTCTATCCCTGGTCAGGGAACCATCCCACATGCAGCATGCTGCTGCTGCTAAGTCGCTTCAGTCATATCTGACTCTGTGCGACCCCATAGATGGCAGCCCATCAGGCTCCCCGTCCCTGGGATTCTCCAGGCAAGAACACTGGAGTGGGTTGCCATTTCCTTCTCCAGACATGCAGCATAGTACAGACAAAATGCTAAAAAAAAAATAGAGTGGAAACATGAAGAGGGGTTGAGGTTGTCCAGATGAGAGATGGTCGTGGTGTCACTGACATGACTCAGTGGGACAACAGAGTGGGAGAGAAGTGGGCAGGTTTGAGATTTTTGGGGGAAGAGGTGGAATCAATAGGCTTGATGATGGTTAAGGACTGAGGAAACATGGTTGGAGGTAGTGTTTATTGAGATGAGAAATTCAAGACAGGAGCAAATTCAAGTGTGTGGACTGTAGTCATCATGGAAAATCAAGAATTTGTTTGGATGTGTTAAGGAGTAGAAACCCAACAAGTAGTTGGGTACGGGGTTCTGGAACCCAAGACCAGGCCAGTGTTGTCCCATTCATTTCCACTGGAGGTGGCTCTGTGAAGCTTCCCAGCTCTCACCCTCCAGATTAGGACTGCAGGGGAGCTGTAAACTGCTATTCCTTCGACCTAACCTTGGGATTTTTTTAAACGAATCACTTCTTTAATCCATTCCTGAGAGCAAGCACTTGTAGAAACTTCAGGTTATGCTTGTATGGTCCACTGCTGCCAGATTTTCTTTTTCATTTTCCATTTAATGTGATTTAGGGAAAGGAGACACCCAGCATTTCCAAATATCCAGCCTGGAAGTCATATTGTATATGATTGAGAAGTATTAATAAACTGCTGAGACAGCTGATGAATATGCAAACACGTGACAAAATATGCTAAGGGATTATATATGTTAACATATTTTGTTATTTATATTGTGCTCAAATTTCCAGTTTTGCCACAGACAAGGGAAAGAAATTCAAGATATGATTTTCCTTGAAAGCTACCCATTAACTATTGCCTCTGGGAATGGAATGGAATTTGGGGAGAGGTATTGAGGAAGCCTCAACTGTGTCTGCAAAAAGTTAAAATTCTGTAGAGTTGGGTATTGGGTCAGCATGTTCATCAGACTCATCTATTTGAAATATTTTATAATTAGTATTTTGTTCTTTAAACATATACATAAAAATAACTTAAAATCATAAACATGAGAGACAATGCCCTTCTTCCACCCACTCCACCTCTTTAATCACCATAAAGAGTGATCTACTGGGTTTTTCTCTCAGAAAATGTAATTACTTTGTAATGAAATATTAATGCTATGCTCTATTCTTAAAGTCACTTGTTCCAGTAATAAAGCTATGGCTTAATAGAGTTGCTAAATTTTCTTCTAAGCCATTCTTTTAATATTTCATACTTGTCAAGTGAGCCAGGCATGATCAGGAGAATCTTTGTTTTTACATCAGGACCATTTCGGCAAAAACTCATCATCAGGCTGTCAACTTCAACATCTTCGAGGGCATGGTTTGCCATGGGGTGCCCGTGGTGACTATTTCAAGAGGCAAAGTGGTATACGAAGCTGGAGTTTTCAGTGTCTCTGCAGGAGATGGGAAGTTTATTCCTCGTAAACCGTTTGCTGAATATATTTACAAACGGATCAAGCAACGAGACCAGGTGAGTTTGGGCCTGCAGAGGCTGTTACCACGGGCTGGACTGTCACATGCTCCTGGATGTTGGTGCTGGTATTAATCACATACAGTGGGGTAACATATTCCTGGGATGTCAGAAAAAGTTAAGGATAAATAGAGCTTTCAAAGAAAAAATCATTACTGGATGGATGCATTTTCCTTTGCAGATTAGTGCCTATTCAGGGTTTCCTAATGGACCAAGTCGGGTTTTCCTAGACAAATTCAGGGCCGCTATGGGCCTTTTGGCAATTGCTGTTAGTCAGGCTCGTCTCACAAGTAGCCATCCAGAAAGATAAAAGTGCCACCGTTTTACACCTGAGAGAAAAATGGGAGGGAAAGTGGGAAAGACTGCGGAGAGCCATCAGACTGCAACTCAAGCCCAGCCCCAAGGAATGAGAGAGGGAGAAAAAATAGCGTGAGAAGCATCCTAGAATACCATCTCATGCAGACTAACCAAGATTGAGCAACCTACAGACAGCCCGTGAGCCCGTTCCTATGTCCAGCTACGTGGCGTGCTGTCATTGGCTGGGAGCAGCAGTGGGAGGCGTGGCCTCCCCTACGAACAAAAATGAATGAAGTTCAAGCTCAACAACTGCCCCTTGAGAAACTACGTTCCCTGTAGTTGAAGGTCTGCAAGGTGCATCCTGGCTTCCCTGATAGCTCAGTTGGTAAAGAATCAGGCTGCAATGCAGGAGACCCCCGTTCGATTTCTGGGTCAGGAAGATCTGCTGGAGAGGGGATAGGCTACTAACTCCGGTATTCTTGGGCTTCCCTTGTGGCTAAGCTGGTAAAAAATCCACCCGCAATGTGGGAGACCTGGGTTCGATCCCTGGGTTGGGAAGATCCCCTGGCGAAGGTAAAGGCTACCCACCCCAGTATTCTGGCCTGGAGAATTCCATGGACTGTATAATCCATGGGGTCACAAAGAGTCGCACACGACTGAGCGACTTTCACTTTCACGTTCAAGGTGCATTCACGGCAGGGTTTGGGGTCAAGTAAATATGAATTCTACCTTGACTTCACATTTCCTCGCTGTGTGGCCAAGCTTCTCTGTTGTCCCTGGGCTGCTTCCTCATCTCGAAAACGAGGATAGTGTTTTCTCCCCAGGAGACTGTAAGAGTCAAGTGAGATTTTAAAATATAAGGCACTAGTGGGAGGTCTATAAATATCAGTTCTGTCTGTTTTCCTCCTTTGATGACTGAATTTATAATAAAGTCTTTGTAATAATCCTGTTGTTATAAGAGAGGTATTAAAAGGTATGTTCTTTTACTATGTCTTGCATTTTCACGTCTGTTTATTTAGGTCATGCAGTGTTTTCAACAATTTTAAAAATTCATTTCACTAAAGACACTAACATATCAAAAATTTCAGATTAAAATCATCTAAATGGCTGGTTTGGAAGTGATGGAAGGCAACCAGTGCCCTCAATCTCACGGGGTAAGAATAGGCTAGAGCAGGGTGACGGAGCCCTGCAGAGGCAGCCTTTATGACTTTCATCTGCAGGCTTCACTCATTAATGTTCCCAGCCTGACCACATAACCATTACAGTTTATAACCCTTGGATTAGTTCTAAGGCTTCCTTGTCTTTTTACATTTTAAAATATATTTCTCTTTTTCCAAAGTTCTCTAGCTGTTTTCTGATTCATTTCGTTTGGATCTTGTAGTCTCTTTGATTTCTTCCCTAATGTCTTGTGAAATGTTTTTGCTTGTGGATTCTCAGACTTTGTTATAAATAAGATTCATCCTTTCTTCTCCTTTTTTAAAAATCACTTCCTAAAGCTTTGATTTAGTAAACAAGTACTCTGGAATGCTGTAAATTCTCAGAATGTTACAATTCTTCATCTACTGTATTCCAGTCAAAATATTTAAGGTTGCCATTTATTTTGTTAATTTGTAAATGTTGACACTGACAGGTGACAGGTAGGTAGAAACTATAAGGTTTCCATGTATTTCTAAATATCATATGGTAAATTACAGCAATACTAACATTTACTGAGCTCTTACTGAGGCAAAGCACAGTGCTAGGGGATCTTGTCACTGTAACAACCCTGTGAGTGAGGGAGTATTTATTATTTTCCCCACTTTAAATATTAGGAAACTGAAGCTTCAGGAAATAAAGTTCGTAATGTCATACAGGTCATATATGGCGGGACCAAAACATAAACTCTGGTTGTCTGACTCCAAAAGCTATGTGCTTAAGCAATAAACCACATACTGTAAAACATAAAGGTTGACTTAAGTGAGTTAAGTAAGTAAGTGTTAGTCGCTCAGTCATGCCCGACTTTCTGCGACCCCATGGACTGTAGCCCATCAGGCTCCTCTGTCCTTGAGATTTTCCAGGCAAGGATACTGGTGTGGGTTGCCATTTCCTTCTCCAGGGGATCTTCCCAACCCAGGGATCAAACCCGGGTCTCCTGCACTGCAGGCAGATTCTTTACGTACTGAGCTACAAGGGAAGCCGTTAAAGTGAGTTCAGTTCAGTTCAGTTCAGTCGCTCAGTCGTGTCTGACTCTGCGACCCCATGAATGGCAGCACGCCAGGCCTCCCTGTCCATCACCAACTCCCGGAGTTCACTCAAACTCATGTCCATCGAGTCAGTGATGCCATCCAACCATCTCATCCTCTGTTGTCCCCTTCTCCTCCTGCCCCCAATCCCTCCCAGCATCAGAGTCTTTTCCAATGAGTCAAGTCTTCACATGAGGTGGCCAAAGTTAATGGGAGGTAAATTATTCTGTACTAGGTTTGGGAAAAAATAATTAGAGACATTGAGGGAAGCTAGTCCATTCATGACACTTGTAGAAGTAATACAAGGAATAAACAGAAAGACGTAGACTTAGAAGTGGTAGATCCAACACAAAAAGTGAAAGGCTTAGTCTCTCAGTCACGTTGGACTCTTTGCGACCCCATGGACTGTAGCCTGCCAGGCTCCTCTGTCCATGGAATTTTCCAGGCAAGAATACTAGAGTGGGTAGCCATTCCCCTCTCCAGGGCATCTTCCCAACCCAGGGATCAAACCCAGGTCTCCTATATTGCAAGTGGATTCTTTACCGTCTGAGCCACATTTGGTGGTAAGTTACGTAACACTGTAATACAGGGTGAAGCAGCTCCTGGCTGTCAGTACCTGCTGCTCACCAGCAAGGATTCTAGACTAACTGAGAACACCTCATATTAGTCTCTCCCTGTCATGTCGGACTCTTTGTGACCCCATGGACTGTAGTTCACCAGGCTCCTCTGTCTGTGGAATGTTCCAGGCAAGAATATTGGAGTGGGTTGCCATTTCCTTCTCCAGGGAATCTTCCTGACCCAGAGATTGAACCCAGGTTTCCTGATAGACTGTATTTAAAAGACTGACTTTGCCTAAGTCTTCCTCCTGTTGGGAAAATGTTTGAGGCAGCCAAGATCACCACATGATTGGCTTTATCAGTTCTCTATTTCAATTGTTGGGTGTTTTGTTGGCAAAATTAATGTCAGCGTCATTTTATTCAGAGTTCACTATCAGTTTTGTGAGTTAGTTTCTTAATATTTTCTTCTGATCTAAACTTTGAAGGTATTTTAGTCCATGATTGCTTTTACAATAAGTAATAGTTGTCATTATAATATTTTGTTCTGAGTACTTATGATCTGTCAGGCACTGTACTTGGTGTAATTAATAGTTTTTATTTTACTTAATCTGCACAGCAAGCCATGTGAGAGAGTATCATCCCTGTTTTACAGAGTAGAAAACTGACTCTTAGCAAAATTAGGTAAAATTTCCCTGGGCTAAGCAGTGAGGAATCATAAGAGCCAGGGTTTGTGGTAATGCCTTCCAGATTCTCACTATACCATGGGATTTCAATAGAACAAGAAAAAACATAATTGTGAAACCCAAATCATGGGGAATCCATTATTTTTAAAAGTGTTAATGTGGAGAAAGTATCAAATAAAGTGGAGAAAAAGAGGTTTGAAGATTGTGTGGAGATGTTTCAGATCTTTTTTAAAAATCTCCATTAGGCAAAGATAATTTTATAGAAGAAACATCATACTGAAGGTAAGAAAAAGAGCCGTTAAGAATCCTAGATTTTATATTCACATGAGATAATGAGAGCTCTTCCCTTGGTTTTCATTTAAAATGTTCAGACTTCTTTGTGAGTGAGGATAAGAGTTTGAAGGCAAACAGGAAGTGCGCACACCACTTCTCCTGCTCACCTGTTATCCTTCCCAAGAACATGAATCACTCGCCACTCTGGACCCCAAAGCACAGCTTGTAGAGAAATGCCAGGGTTTCTCAGTCCCAGAACTCAGCTGGTCTCCTGGCTAGAATGTTAGTTCTTTGAAGAACTTACTTTGTTTATGCCCAATACTTGCTATCTAGTAGGTGTGTGATAAATAGACGAATTGCAAATGGAAGGAACAAGGACTATAGTTTCAGAGGCTATGGACAGGAATTTAGACTAATTTGCACAGAAGATTGTCTGTGCCTTGTCCCAAGCAGTGGGGTTATCTGTAAACGTGATTCCTATCGATGATTTTATGACTTAATAAAAAACTTAGTATCACGCTGTGCAGCTGTCACTGTTAACAGATATTCTGAGGAAGTCCAAAGGAGAGAAATGACATTTTAATGTAGTTTGACAGCTTCAGGAAATTGTTACTTTAACATTTAAACAGTGGATCCTTAAGGGAAAAAAATTAGATCAGGAGATGAAATATCAAATTTGATTTGATAAACATAATAATAAAATATATATTTCAATTCAATATATAAAGTCACATATGGAAGAGTACTGGGGGATTCAGGAAAACAAAAATAAAAAAGGAAGAAAAAAAGTACATCGTTCCCTGGTATCTGTAGGGGTTTTGTTCTCAGAATCGGCAGATACCAAAATCCACAGATGTTCTAGTCCCTTCTACTGTTGTCCCTTTCTATCTGTGCATTCAACCAATGATGCATATGGAGACCGCTGTAACAGCAACTGAGATGTTCAAGAACATTTTGAAAGAACAAAATCAATTTACATGTGATTCATTCTTCACCCCCCCCTCAAAAGCTAGCTCTGTAGACTCAAATGGTTTATTATTTCTAGACTTTTTGTGTGTTTAGAGTGTTACATTTTTTTACCAAAACTTGGAAGTATAGACATTCTTCTGATCATCCCCTTTTCTCTTTTCTCAGTAGTAAGCAACCCAATCTCTTTTGTAAAATAAGAGTCATGTTGCATTTTCTGAAGAAGCAGGAATAGCTGCATGGAGTCATGCATGGTTTCAGAATACTGCTGCCCAAGCTTTTAAACTGGCTGTACCTTTGCATCTATACACATAATTTGCCATTTAGATACGATAAAATTGAGTGAATGGCTGATCTAATCTTTGAAATGGGTGTCCTCCATTTCTTAAATGAAAGTTTTTCAATGTCTTTCTCAATGTGGTAGCTCAAGGAAAATATTAGTAATTGAAGTCATCATCAACTGCCATATAATTCTAATTTTCCCAGATGAATGGCTAGTAATGAATAAAGTAAGTAGATCTCTTCTTACTTACACTTACAAAAGGTGAGCTGTATATTGGAGCCACATGTATGTATCCCATCCCCGCTCCTCATTCAGTGATGTTAGTTTGGTAGCTTGAAATCAGCCATGGTGGGAGCATTTACAGGACAGAAAGAGGCATGTGCATTAAGTCAGGGCTTTAGGAGTGACAAGAGAAAGGGAAGGTGGGTTGTCAACATTTACCAGCACATCACTGTATACAGCGACTTTCTAAATGCTTTTTTTTCATATTTCATCTAACCATTCAACACTCAGTAAATATTTGCTGAAAACCAATTCGGTGTTCATGTTGTTCTGGAGAAATAGCTCACAGAGTATTTTGAACATTAAATAGAAACATTTGGTGGATTATAAAGCATTATCAAAATGCAAATTTTCATTGTTATAGATCACCTCTATTGAGTCTAGTGATTCACCATCCCTTGGCAAGCTCAGTTCCATAAGGACCTCTGAGAGCCTCGGCATTCACAAGGTACTGAGTACCTATCTAAATTCACCAGCCAGGCGTGGATTTTATCCTCAGTCACTGTTCCAAAGGAACAAAGGAACTGCTTGGTGTTAGGTCAGCGTCTGCTTTTGGTATTTGAAATTTCTGTTGTCTTTATTACTATTTTAATATCTTAGCCTCCATGATCAGCATTGTCTTAGGAACTCCATGGAATTCAAGATTCTTTTCTATGGTCTTGCTCGTCAGAAAATCTAGCATCTTAGCATTCCACTCTCTGCAGACAATACAGTTAAATTTTCTATCAACTTTAAGTTTCCTCTTTTCCCTGATCAGCTAACCAAAATGCAGTTATGCAGGTATAATGATTACAATTAATATTTATTCTAGCACTGCATATTGTGATATAATTCTTTTCTGTATTTCTATTAACTCATCATAGTAACAATCATCATCAAATACTGTGAACCCAAACTGAACTCTCATCTATGTGAGTAAACCACCAGCACCCTGCTGGGTGAGGTGCCATCTGTGTTTCCTGTATTACTTAGGATAGCCTTTCACACTGTTTTACTATCAAGCCCTTCTATTTGGTTGTGAACACATCAAGACAGGAAGAACTGCTGGCCTGGGCTGATCATCTAATTTTGACCAGCCTGTACTAGGGGGGAAAGATGCCACCACCCAGGTCAGTCTCCCAAAGGTGTACGTTCAGAACCCTAATCTCTTGAGGTGCTCCTTGAGAAAGCTGTCAAATGATCGTAGATAATGCTACCCTCAAGTGATTCTATCACCCGATATCATCTACAAAGTTCTAAAAAAAAGTCCTGCAGTCAAGAAATCTTTCACTTAACAAATGTTTATTAAGCCCCAGGCGTTATTTCATCTTCCATCTGCTGGGGATACAGGTGCAACTGAGATAGTAGTTCCTGGGCTCAAAGAACTGTAATCCAACTTGAGTTTCAGCTATAGTTTGTTGCTGCTTAAGTTCTCATTCTGTTTGAGATGCTAGTTACGCCTCCCTGTGAGGAGGTCATTAGCCATTTGGATAAAGGAGTCTGGGATTTGGGACAGATTGGGGCTGGACATAAGATTCAGAAATCCTGGCATACATAAGATTTAAAACCACAAGTCTGAGGCCACCAGAGAAGAAAGCGACCTTGAGAAAGAGCTCTGGGGCTGTCAACCTTCAGAAGTTGAGGAGAGGAGGGTAAGAGCCAGCAAGAGAGCTGAAGAAAGCTGACGGGTGAGGCTGGAAGAAAGCCAAGAGAACACAAGAAGAGAAGAGAAGAGACCTACTTCCTTTATTCAACCCAGAAGCCTCTGATGCTTCATCCTGGCCTTTCTGTGAGCTTTATGCTGCATTAACATCCTCTAAGTAATAGGTGTGCCCTTAGTTGGGAGACTTGGGATGGAGTCCCTGTCATCACTGTACTCATCCTGGATACCTGGGAAAGAAACCTGCTTGATTTTGATTCCCACTCCTAGGACAGCCTCTGAAATTATGCCAGATGCTGGTGCCCCTAGGACAGTCTCCAGGACACCCCTAGGACAGCCTCTGAGGGCATGCCAGATGCCAGTGCCCATGTCCAGGCTGAGATGGAGATTTGCCGTTTGTCACCAGAGATAAGCCACATGACTGCTTTTCCTGAGAGCTGCAGTGTCAGTCTACTTAGAAAACAAATGGACAACTGAACTCTGGAATAACGCGGGGGCAGCTTCACATTCTGCAGCACCAGCACCGTCACCTTTCCATTTCATCACAGTGAACATCACTGAGGTTCTAAAGTGTACACAGAGTACAGTGCCCCGGGCGATAAACAGTACAAAGATGAACAAGACCTGGGTCTAGCATTAAAAGAGATTATGTAACCATGTCCGAGGATAAGAAAAGATGAAAAGGTTGAAAGGACTTCAAGGCTTGAGATCAGAACTTGTCTTTGATTCCTGTCCACTTGTCTATAAAGGGAAAGGCTGTGAAGTGTGGGGTGGCAGAAAACTCCCCAAAGAGGGTCAGTCTGTGCCCAAGGTGCCCGTTGGCCATGGCCATTCTGGTGGGAAACTGGTCCCTGCCCATCCTGAGCCTCAACGGCAGATGCAGAGGGAAGCTATGTGCAAATGACACCTGGCCAGTCGGGTCAGAGCTGTTGGATGGTCACTGTGATCAGAGTGACCACCCAGGCTGAGAGGGGCCTCGTGGCATTGCTAGTACAGTGACTGAGCAGCTGGAAAACGGTCTTAAGACAAGTGCAAAGGGCAAGTGCAACCTGGGGAGCAGCTCAATGGTGAAGCAGAACAAAAGAAGATGAGGGAAACTGAGTCAGCCCTGGCCAGGACAACAGATGCAAAGAAGAGAGAAGTTCAGATGAGGGATCTCTTCCCACCAACACCCTCCACCCTCGGTAGGGACTTGTCAACTATTTACTGAGAACTCATTATGGAGAAACAGAGCAATACACTGTCCCTGAGTCTGCCGGAGGAGGCAGACTATTACACAAAAACAGAAAGTGGTAGGCAAGATACTCTGATGTGGCAGGGAGAGTTAAAGCTTCCTGGGCTGACGATTGTCTGGGCTGAGTTACTGAAGGGCCATTGCAGATATTTAGGTAAAAAAGAGGGTGGGCATGCCACAGTGGGAGAAGACATGTTCCTGGCAGAAAGATGTTAGGAAGGATGCTGATTCACCTGGTTTGAGTCATCCCTGAGCCTGCAGTTAGGTCCAGGGAAAGGATCTTTCAAGGGACCAGCCAGCTTGTGGAACAAGCCCTCTCCTGAATGAGGATGGTAGGGCCCAGGCTTGACAGCCCCATTTAAATCACCAGTGTGTCCCTAAGGAGTCCAGGAGAGACCAAAAAGTACAGATGAAAACCACAGACAGAAAGGTTTCAAAGGAACTGTTGTGGGAACAGGGAGGTGGGAGGGGGAGCTGATGAGGAATACACAGCACAAAGGCAGGTGACACGGATTATCTGCCCACCGATGTCATTTTCTTCAAGGGCTGTGAAAAAGCTGATGATTGAACTGAAATATGCCACGGGTTTTGCCAAGTGCGAATAACGACTAGAAAAGAGAAAGACGTGAGACTTTAGATTGTCGGTAAGAGAAAGGTTGAAGGAAGGTGGAAACAAATCCTGGTTTGCTTGGATGGTCCTGGATTATGCCTGTTCATTATGTTTAGTACCCTTTACGCGCTCAGAATGTCCCAGTTTAGATGGTAAATTTATGGTCACTTTAGTTTCAAGTGTGCTTCCCCAGTGACTAAGGGGTAAAGAACCTGCCTGCAATGCAGGAGACACAGGACTCTCAAATTCAATCCCTGGGTCAGGAAGATCCCCTGGAGAAGGAAATGGCAGCCCACTCCAGTACTCTTGCCTGGAAAATCCCATGCAGAGAGGAGCCAAGGGTCGGACAGGAGTGAGCACACGCATGTTGCAGGTTGTGCTGCATGTCTTAGGTTTTTATACATACTGCTGGGCTTGGAAAGTCAACCAGGAGAAGGAAAAACCTGGAGACTTAAGACCTGAAAGGGAGATTGTGATCAGAGAGTGGGGAATTACGTGAGTGTAAAGTTTCAGGTGTTGATGGGCTCCAAGTAACCACGATGTCCAGGGGCTGGGTGGCAGCCATGAGAGGTTGATGTTTCATTTCTCCATGTCGATGTTCAAGGTGATGACAGGATCCAGGGTGAAGGAAGGGACTTAGCTGACGGTGAGCCGAAATGGAGGTTCAGCAAAGCATCCCATCGGACACAGGAAATGGACAGAGGCATGGACTTGTGTGCAGAGGGCAGGGGTCTTCCTATTCACTGAGTGATCAGCTTGCTTCAAATTCTGCAGCAGTAGGGATGGTCTCCATCTTGTTCTCTGCTTTATCCTCTGTGCCTGGGGCTCGTGTGTGCTCAATAAATATCTACTGAATGAATGAAGAAAAAGCTTTGTATCTGGGAAATCTCATGTGCCTGGGATGTGGGTTTTATTCCCTCCATTTCATAGGTGAGTAAGTAGGCTCAGAGGGGCTTATTAACTTGCTAGTTTCCTGTAGCCAGTAAATGGCAAAGCTATTATTCAGACTTAGACCTGCCTTTCTCTAAAGCCCACACTGTTGATCACTATCAGATATTAGTTTTGATGGTAAAAATAAGACAAACGTACACACATACATACACACATACGTATTTATTTGTTAAGAGCTTATTATACACTTGGCATTATTCTAAATGCTTTATTTACATATATTTAATCCTCTCAACATGTAATTCTCATAACCAACTTATAAATTAAGTGCTGTTACCATCCTCAGTTTACAGCTGAAGCACAGTGTTAAGTAACGTGCCCAGGCAAGCTGGCTCCAGAGCCCATGCCCTTAATGATGGTGGTTTACAATTCACCTGACCTGTCAGGGAATTTGTTTCCACACTGATGAAGAATATAATTTACTTCTTATGAATCCCTTTGTTTAGATAGTCCTGATTTCAAAACTCTGGTCAAACACTGAAGTAACTCTGGCTGAATCCAGGGTCCTGCTACCCAGTTGGCCAGCAGAGAGGTGTAGATCCAGATGGGAAATTCTGTGGAAGGCCCGTTACAAGCAGAGACGATCAGGAAAATGAGGAAACGTACACACAGATTGCTAGAATCTGCAGCAAAATGCTGAAAGTCTTAAGACATGTACAACAAAGAACCCTGGGGACACAGACACCTGGGATTGAAGCCACGGGAAAAGATAGAATGTTTGATAAGCCTGTACGGTGGTTATAGAACCCAGCTTGGGAGGGTATGGTAGAGGTCCCAGAGAAAGTTGCGGTGGAAAGAATGGTGTTAGCAAGTGTTCCCTGGGCCTTTGTCTGATGCAGTTTAATCCCATCCAGAGAAAGTGGGGTGATACAGGTACCTGTGATCGCTGGGAATTTCTGTGAAAGGGTAAAGAGTACGAGGCACATGATAAATTCACTGCCTCGTTTTTGATCTCACAGTTCATTTAGATAGCAGAACTTAGCTTTGAATTCAAAAAGTCAATAAACCGCAAGAGAAAAATGAAATGCTCTCTTTCAGACTTGCACACCTACCCCCGTGAAGCGTGAACCCTATAAAGGAGAAGTCATCACATTGACATCCAGAGAAGACTCCACACATGGGACCAGGAAGCAGGCCCAGCCCTGAGCCACGTGCTGTGGGTAAGGGACGGTGGGCACAGCAAGGTTTCCTGCAGCACAACATATGACCTTGCTGCTGCTAAGTCACTTCAGTCGTGTCTAACTCTGTGTGACCCCATAGACGGCAGCCCATCAGGCTCCCCCGTCCCTGGGATTCTCTAGGCAAGAACACTGGAGTGGGTTGCCATTTCCTTCTCCAGTGCATGAAAGTGAAAAGTGAAAGTGAAGTCGCTCAGTCGTGTCCAACTCTTAGCGACCCCATGGACTGCAGCCTACCAGGCTCCTCCGTCCATGGGATTTTCCAGGCAAGAGTACTGGAGTGGGATGCCATTGCCTTCTCCAACATATGACCTTAGCCTATCTTTTTTTTCCTGAATGGTTGAAGAGTCCAAGATCAAGGTCAAAGACTTCCAAGTGACTTAAGATTCAAGGATAGTTTGGCCAAAGGACAGATTGAAAAAAGACCTCGACACAGAACACCTGGGTGAGCCTCCCAAGTTGAAGAAGGCCTTGAGCTAGCTGGAGATTTATTCTCTGAGGTGTTAGGGAACATTGTACAGAGGCTTGGAAAACCAGATATAAGCAAGAGGCTGGTAACACAGAGGGCCCTGCTGTTGAGGAAAGTTGCTACTACTTAATACCAAGAGTGCAAGTTTATAGTCAAAATGTATAAACTGATTAGGACTTTATCTGGAAGTAATGAATCTTCGTATTGTAAAGGCAACCATTTCTAGAAGCTAGAATGAGTGAAAAATGAATCGAATGTTGCTTTAGGTGTAATTTTTCAGGAAAATTATTTGATAGTATATGATAAGCTTTATTTCACACTTAGTTTTAGAATAATATTACAGATATGGTCATTAAAAAAAAACATTTGAGTGCTTCATCAGTTTTCTCTTTTTGCATTCAAATCTGTCCTCTTCAAGCACCTATGATCATCATATTTGTCAATTTTCTTTTTCTTGTTTTTTTTTTTTTAATTATTATTATTTTTTCAGTTGTTTTCTGGTCCTGCTCTGCCAGGTACCTATTTGGTTGGGCTTTGCTGTGATTTAAACATTTCTCTAACATCATTTCTATTGACTTCATGAAATCTACATGTTTTGTTTTGCAACTTCACTAGCCTCCATGTTTTTTTTTCTTTTTATTGTGTAATATATTTTCAGATTTGCAACATGTCACATCAGCAAAAGATTACAGAAGAGGTTGACATGATGGACAGGGAGAAATGTTTGTGTTAATTAGGGACACTGTCTGTCAAAGGATTCATTTTACATACAAATCCAGTTAGGCATTGCTGGTTTGCACATTATGCTAACCTGTGCTTCCTGGCATAAACCCTGAGACTGTGATGGGGTGCTGTGTACTCCCAGCCATGTTCTCTTTCATTTGAATGTTGTTAAGTCTTTAATAATGCTGTGCAGCCAACAGTTCCAGCTTTGTTGTCATTTCCTGATGATTGGAATTATTCTTCCAATCCAAGAAAATTGTGTTAAAAGTTCAGAGGAAGATTAGCAAGAGGAAGACATTCTGTTGAATGGCGTAACATGCTATTACCAGCATTTGTAGGAGCAAGATTGGTGTTTACTTTG
Source organism: Bubalus kerabau (assembly GCF_029407905.1). Classification (NCBI taxonomy): domain Eukaryota; kingdom Metazoa; phylum Chordata; class Mammalia; order Artiodactyla; family Bovidae; genus Bubalus; species Bubalus kerabau. Next base: position 62,486,118 of record NC_073637.1, read on the forward strand.
ATTATAACATTTCTTGGGGGTTAGGCTTCGGTTCTGCATCTCTTTGTGAGGGAGAATGTTACACTCATTTCCTTTTATTCTGTTCAAAGGTAAAATCAGAGAAAAGGATGCTGCTGTTCCCATCCCAGTTAAATGCTGTCAGCCCATGGAGAAGCAAGCCTTATTTCAACTCCCTAAGATCCTTTTGAAAAAATAATCTCTCTAGGCTTCTTTGATTTCCTTTCAGAAGCAATTGCTGTCTTTCTTACTGTGACTTTGTTGCTGTGTAAGATTGAAGATATAAATGAATGTTATTGTGAGATAAAAAGTCAGTGTGAAAATTCATTGACGATACTTTAAAATGTCATCTTTGCTTGTACCAGATTTCTTTCTTTGAATTTTTAAAAATCACTTTCCTGTTTAAAGTTTTATAATGACTACATTTATTTGAAAATAGCTAACTCTGTGATTTTACATTCTATTGTAATTCACAAGCATTTAGATCTTTAGTATAATTAATAAACATTTAGATCTTCATTTTATATCCTGTTATCCAGTCATGTGTATCTTCTTCTAACTAATGGGATTGGGAGTCTGGGAGGTTGGTTTTGATTCAAAAGCATAATTTCTTGAGAGACATCTGCTTCTAAACTCTTGGAAATCAGATCTCTCAGCAAACCCCATGTAATCAAATAGAATACTCAACCTTAGAATACCTCCAACGCAAATTATCCAATCACACCAATGAACACAGGATTTGAGGGCATTAAATGGAATCGGTGTGGCTGAAAGATGCTACAATGAAACCTTCCCTCCCCATGCTTCCTGGTCTATGCTGTGATCCTTCATGTATGCAGAGAAGCTGAGCTTATATTTCTTCCCCTGGGTAAATAGGCCAAGAGGGATTTTAAAATCATGTCGTAAAATCCAGGCACTTATGTTCTCACGGCAGGCAAATCTGCCCCAACTTACTCACTTAGATGTGGGATGTATTCACACTTTTGAGAAAGGGTGGTAGAAATCCAGTTTTGTGCTGTTGTTCAGTTGCTGAGTCATGTGCAATTCTTTGGAACCCCATGGACTACAGCACATCAGGCTCCTCTGTCCTTCTCTATCTCCCAGAGTTTGCTCAAATTTGTGTCCATTGAGTTGGTGATGCTATCTAACCCAGAGAACCATCTCAACCTCTGCTGCCCCTTGTCCTTTTGCCTTCAATTTTCCCCAGCATCAGTTCAGTTCAGGTCAGTTCAGTCGCTCAGTTGTGTCCGACTCTTTGCGACCCCATGAATAGCAGCACGCCAGGTTTCCCTGTCCATCACCAACTCCCGGAGTTCACTCAGACTCACATCCATCAAGTCAGTGATGCCATCCAGCCATCTCATCCTCTGTCATCCCCTTCTCCTCCTGACCCCAATCCCTCCCAGCATCAGAGTCTTTTCCAATGAGTCAACTCTTCGCATGAGCTGGCCAAAGTACTGGAGTTTCAGCTTTAGCATCATTCCTTCCAAAGAAATCCCAGGGCTGATCTCCTTCAGAACGGACTGGTTGGATCTCCTTGCAGTCCAAGGGACTCTCAAGAGTCTTCTCCAACACCACAGTTCAAAAGCATCAATTCTTCAGCACTCAGCTTTCTTCGTAGTCCAACTCTCACATCCATACATGACCACAGGAAAAACCATAGCCTTGACTAGATGAACCTTTGTTGGCAAAGTAATGTCTCTGCTTTTGAATATGCTGTCTAGGTTGGTCATAATTTTTCTTCCAAGGAGTAAGCATCTTTTAATTTCATGGCTGCAGTCACCATCTGCAGTGATTTTGGAGCCCAAAAAAATAAAGTCTGACACTGTTTCCACTGTTTCCCCATCTATTTCCCATGAAGTGATGGGACCAGATGCCATGATCTTCGTTTTCTGAATGTTGAGTTTTAAGCCAACTTTTTCACTCTCCTCTTTCACCTTCATCAAGAGGCTTTTGAGTTCCTCTTCACTTTCTGCCATAAGGGTGGTGTCATCTGCGTATCTGAGGTTATTGATATTTCTCCCGGCAATCTTGATTCCAGCTTGTGCTTCTTCCAGCCCAGCATTTCTCATGATGTACTCTGCATATAAGTTAAATAAGCTGGGTGACAATATACAGCCTTCTTTTCAAATGAGTCAGCTCTTTGCATCAGGTGGCCAAAGTACTGGAGCTTCAGCTTCAGCATCAGTCCTTCCAATGAATATTCAGGATTGATTTCCTTTAGGATTGACTGGTTTGATCTTGCAGTCCAAGAGACTCTCAAGAGTCTTCTCCAGCACCACAATCCGAAAGCATCAATTCTTCAGTGCTCAGCCTTCTTTATGGTCCAACTCTCACATCTGTACATGACTACTGGGAAAACACAGCTTTGATAATATGGATCTTTGTCGGCAAAGTAGTACTTCTGCTTTTTAATATGTTGTCTAGGTTTGTCATAGCTTTTCTTCCAAGGAGCAAGCATCTTTTAATTTCATGGCTGCAGTCACCATCCACCAAAGAGATTTTGTAGTGCAAGTAAATAAAATCTGTCACTGCTTCCACTTTTTCCCCTTCTATTTGTCATAGAGCGATGGGACTTTATGCCATGATCTTAGTGTTTTGAATGTTGGGTTTTAAGCCAGCTGTTTCACTCTTCTCTTTCACCCTCAAGAGGCTCTTTAGTTTCTCTTCACTTTCTGTCATTAAAGTGGTATCATCTGCATATCTGAAGTTTCTTGAGGTATCTTGATTTCACCTTGGGATTCATCCAGGCTCACATTTTGTATGATGTACACTGCATGTAAATTAAATATACAGCCTTGATGGACTCCTTTCCCAATTTTGAACCAAGCAGTTATTCCATGTAAGGTTCTGTTTCTTTTTGATCTGAGTACAGGTTTCTTAGGAGACAGGTAAGGTGGTCTGGTACTCCCAGCTCTTTAAGAGTTTTCCACAGTTTTTTGTGATCCACAGAGTCAAAGGCTTTAACGTAATCAGTGAAGCAGAAGTAGATATTTTTCTGAAATTCCCTTTCTTTCTCCATGATCCAACAAACATTAACAATTGATCTCTGGTTCCTCTGCCTTTTCAAAAGCTAGCTCAGACATTTGCAAATTCTTGGTTCACTTACTGCTGAAGCCTATCTTGAAATTAGTAATCATTCTCTGCTCTCCCGTAGTAGCATATTGGACACCTTCTGACCCAGGGGCTCGTCTTCCAGCATCGTATCTTTTTGCCTTTCATACTGTCCATGGGGTTCTCCAGGCAAGAATACTAGAGTGTGTTGCTGTTTCCTTCTCCAGTGGCTCACGTTTTGTCAGAACTCTTCCCTATGACCTGTTCAGTCTTGGGTGGCCCTGCTTGGCATGGCTCATAGCCTCATTGAGTTATACAAGCCCCTTCGCCACAGCAGGCTGTGATCCACGAAGGGGGAATCCAGTTTACTCAAACTGTCATTTATCTTGACTACACAACAAAAGGATGATGAACTATTGGGTTGGCCAAAAAGTTTGTTCAGGTTGTTAGTAAAACCTTACAGCCGAAGCTGAATGAACTTTTTGGCCAAACCAGTAAGAATGGATACTTTTGATTTGGGGTGCTGGAGAAGACTCTTGAGAGAGTCCCCTGGACTGCAAGGAGATCAAACTAGTCGATCCTAAAGGAAATCAACCCTGAACATTCATTGGAAGGACTGATGCTGAAGCTCAGGTTCCAATACTTTGGCCTCTTGATGCGAAGAATCTACTCATTGGAAAAAATCCTAATGCTGGGAAAGATTGAAGGCAAAAGAAGAAGGGGGTGGCAGAGGATGAGGTGGTTAGATAGTATCACTGACTCAGTGGACATGAATTTGAGCAAACTTTGGGAGATAGTGGAGGACAGAGGAGGCTGGTGTGCTGCAATCCATGGGGTTGCAAATAGTCAGACACTACTTAGTGACTGAACAACAACAACAATACATCTACAGAAGAATCACAGGGTTTTTTTTCCTCGGGTGAAAGATACCTTAAAATATCTTACCACTTTTCTTCTCCATGTTGGATGACAATAAAAAACTGGACAATACGATGATCAAATTCTCTGAAAAGAAAGTATTGTTATTTTCTCATCTAGAAGCCAATTTTCACTCATCTTTTAGAATTCAGCTTAAATATCACCCTCACTCAGAGACTTCCCCAGACCCAACATGGTAGGGTTAGGTCCACTTTCTGACCCTCCATATCAGGGCCACCCTGTACCTGATCCCATAATACCATAGCTACCTGTTTTACCTGTCAGCCTCCTCCAGGAAACTGAACACTTGTTCAGGGAAGGACCGTCTGGTCCACTGTTACTTCCCCAGCATCTACCAGAGTGTCAACCGTTGGGCATTTGATGGATCATTATTGGAGGACATGAAGGAGTTCCTGCTAAGTTCCTAGATTGATACTGATAAAGTTAGTGTGAACTTTCAACAAAATAAGGATAAATTTTATGGAGTATTTTAGTGTGGTGGTGGTGATTGATTCAGTCGCTGTCATGTCTGACTCTTGGCAACCCCATGGACTGTAGCCCTCCAAGCTCCTCTGTCCATGCAATTTCCAGGCAAGAATACTGGAGTGGGTTTTGTTTCCTCCTCCAGAGGATCTTCCCAACCCAGGAATGGAACCTGAGTCTCTTGCATCTCCTGCAATGGCAGGCAGGTTCTTTACCACCTGAGGGACCAGGGAGGGCTTTAAATGAAGAATACTGATTCATTGCTAGTATTTGATGGATTTCCTTAGGAGAATGAAATAACCATAGGATCTGCATCAACAAAATAATTTGAAATGAATGTCAGGATCCCTTTGATGCTCTTATTAGATTTTGTCATGATAATGTTTATAGTTCTAAATAATGACATAAGGCGATGGAAAAACAATGCCATGTTTTTCAGGATTGCTTCTGGTACACAAAATAAGGGTCCCTTACTCACTAAACAGTTACATTCTCAAGTCTTGTCCAAAGACTAGACGGAATTAGTAGCTTTTTTTTTTTTTTTCAATATTCACTACTTCCTCTGATAAACAGCATGATATACTGGGATGCAAAAGTATGGGATCTAAACTTCTGTTTCCTAGTTTGAGGACTTAAGTGGTTTTTAAAATTAAAATACAACATGAATTTATCAAAACATACAAAATCAAAAAAAAAATTGACATAATCACATTTATTTACCTATTATCTGTTTAAAAAAGAAAAGTTTACAGCTGAAGAGGCCCGTGTACCTCTCTATTCATTTCCCCTTCCTCCCTGAAGGTAACCAATGTCCTGAATCTGGTGTTTTAGTCCCATGTACAACTTTTATATCTTTGCTATATATGTACGTATCTCTAAGCATTGTTTTGTATGTAGTTAAATTTCATAAAAGCATTATAGGGACTTCCCTGGTGGTCCAGTGGTGAAGACTCTGTGCTGCCAATGCAGGGGGTATGAGTTCAATTCCTAATTGGGGAATAAGATCACACATGTTGCTCAGCCAAAATTAAAAAAAAAAAACATTATATAGGATGTATAGGTCTTTTCTAGCTTTTTTTTTTTTTTAGTATGTACTGTTTGGTTCACATATTTGGAAGTTATTTGTTCTGATAGGTCTAGCGCTAGCTATTATCCATTTTATCGCTATCCAGTATTTCCTAGTATAACTGCACCCCACAGTCTACTCATCCACATTCCTATTGATAGACATTTAGGCTGTTTCCATTATCTTGCTACTACAAACAACACTGCTCTAAGCATTTTTTTTTTAATTTTATTTTATTTTTAAACTTTACATAACTGTATTAGATTTGCCAAATATCAAGCTCTAAGCATTTTTGTACCGATTTCCTTGTGTTCACTGGACGTTTCTCTAAGGTGAATGCCTTGAGCAAGACTGTTAGTTAGATACTGGCAAACTCTTCTTCATCGTGGAAACTTATGCCCTCCATAACAGGCTAAGGGTTTCTGTTCCTCCAGATTCTCACCAACTTTAGATATTTCCCAACTTACTAGCTTTGCCAATCGACAAAGTTATCTTATCCTGTCAAAGTTATCTTATTGGAGATTTAATTTGCATTTTCTTGAGTGCTAATGAGATTGAGCTCCTTTTCATCATGCAGTTTAATTGATCTTACTAAGCGTCAGTTCCTTCATTTATAAGATGGAAATAATAGCATCTTCCTAATGCACATGGATGCTGTGAGGATCACAAAGCCCATACTGTGCGGTCAGCACAGGCTAGCTAGGACCACTGCTAATAGGAATATGATGAATTAATAAACAGCACACTGCCCAGAGACTGCCAAAGTCTCGACTGTTCCTTTCTTTGGGGAAGCTCACCAGGCTCAGGAGTGCCAGATCCTTTGACAGCTGGAGGAGCATGGAAGCCAAGACTGGAAGGGCAGAGTGAATGGGTGCAGGGTGAGGGAATAGCACGGGCCTGGAGAGAACTCTGAGGTCAGCGGGCATGCAGGCCCTAAGGCCTGGACCAGCTGAGAAATCAGCAGAGCTACAAGAGGAAACATGGAGGATGAGCAGAGCCTGGCTCTCAATGACACCTGCAGGTCCAGCAGATCCCAGGGCCGGCATCTGCGGCTCCACCTGGGACCTGCTTCTCATTTTCTCTTCCCCTCTGCCTGTCCACCGTAGGGGAGGCAGTATCCTGTGGGGGAGAGGTTGTGGGCCTGTCACAGGCTTTAAAGTCACAGAGCTGGATTTGAACCAGACGATCTAGATACTTGACCTTCCTGAGTCTGTTTCCCCATTGGTAAAGAGGAAACAGTTAATACTTCCTCACTTGGGGAGCTTTTGAAGGGACTAATTGAGATGATATGGAAGGTGACTTCTGTCCTCTTTGCCCCCCCCCCCCACCTGTTTTTACTCTTTTATTTGCCTTGTTTCTCATTTACCTGCTGTTGAACCCCCCTAAAGCATAAATAGATTAATTAGATTTCTTTGTATCAAGCCCAGTTTCTCCCTCTCCTTCTTTTTGGACAGTATCTGTAGACATGTTAAAAGAAAGAAAAAGGCAGTGGGTCTATCATTTACTATTAAATGCCTACTGCTTATAGAACACAAACCAAACCCCTCAGTTTTTGTTTGTTGTTGTTTAATATTTATTTATTTGGCTGAGCCTGTCTTAGTTGCAGCATGTGGGATCCTCAGTTGTAGCATGTGGGTCTAGTTCACTGACCAGGGATCCAAGCTGGGCCCCCTGCATTGGGAACTCAGAGTCCTAGCTACTGGACCACCAGGGAAGTCCCCCCAAGTCCCTCAGTTTTGGGTGCTACCATCCCTCAAATGTACAGTGAGTAGCACAAAGAAGTGCTCAATGAATTCATCTCAGGAAAAGAAGACAAAGAAGATGATGATGATGGAGGCAGAAAAGAGAAATAATTCACAAATGAAGATGAACAGAAGAGCAAACCATTATTTGTGTTCAGGGGTCAGGAAGGCATTTATCTCAGGAGCTATCCGTAGGATATTAGGGAAGTTTATAAAATTAAAAATGACCAGTTGTGAAATATATTTGCCCACTTTTTACTTTAGTCTATACAATAATCTAGCATGATAAAATAGCTATGTTATATTTACTGTTCAAAGTATTTGCAACTGCTTTGTAATTGTAAGTTCCTCAAGGGCAGGGACGGTTTCTTAACAGCTTGTGCCCCAAACAACACCAGTACAATGTTTTACTCAAGGCAGACCTTCACAATGGGCTTGGTGAACAAAAATTAAAGTACTGTGGCTGAGACAATTTAAAGGAAAATGTCTGAGTCTGGAAAGATTCGCTGAAAGAAAAGGATTTTAAATCCTGTTGATGAAGACAGTCATACTTGGCAGAGGAGAAAAAGAAGTATGTTCTAGGAAAAGGAACAGTATGGCAAGATCAGAGGTCAGCTCATCCAGGGCCATCCGCCATGGAGGTTCACTGGGGACAGGCCATTGTGGCTCTATGAGCCAACGGAGGTCTCCATAACAAGCTGTTGGAGTTAGGAAGCATTAACAGGGCTTTTTCAAGCATTGCTCTTCATCTTAGAATAGGATGTAGTCTCCACAAGAACATGGAATCTTCGGCATTTTCTTTAATGATTTCTATAAACATGCTCGATTGACCATTAATGTAATATTTTTTTAAGCCCTTATTGAAACCATGCAGGACCCTCTAGGGCTCCTGGGCCTATAGAAGCCTTTCTGTGCTCCCTGTTTCTTGTTTATAGGGAATAGATTCCAGCCCCCATGACCTTTCTTGAGTTGCAAAGGGCAGATTGGAACTGTTGCTCATCAGGGAAGGGGGGGATGCAGAGACAAGGGAGGAGACCACCCGAGCCAGATTAAAGGAGTGTGGGCCCTGCACACACCCTGACCCTTATTAGCAACTCCACCCTTGAACCATTGCTATAAAACTCCGCACCACATCCTCCTGAGTCGGGACACACAGTTTTTGAGGCATGAGACCGTTGTGTTCCCCTTTCCCTGGCCAACAATAACGCTATTACTTTCTAAGATTTGATTAAGGTACAGGTTCACAGACAAAGAGTTTTCAGCATCACTGTTAGGTGTCTAGACCACCATTGGAACTCCCCCATACCTCGTGTTTATGCCCATCCCATTCTCACCTAGTGAGACTCTGATGGTCAAGTCTCCATCTTGACCAGGTACAGCCCCCACAGGGCTGAGTGAGTGCCCACCCCACCCCCTCCAGGGGCATTTCCTCCCATCAGCACCCTGGGAGCTGTCCAGGCTCCACTCACAGCTTTGCAGACAGACATTTGGGAATTATTTATTCTCCACTCCCCCTTCTCTCAGGGCCTGTGTTCTTTTCTTAAGTGGTTTACAATTCTCTGAGTTGCTTTACACCTTATGGCCAGCTCGCCGTCAACTCGCCATAAAGCATTCTCTCGTCTGGGGAATTTTAGTAACAAGACCGCTTGCTTTCTCTTTTCTAAAAGAACACGCTGCACCCCCTCCAATCAATATTTACTGGGTGTAGGTCTGCTGAGAGGGAGAGAGGTTTACAGTGCATTAAGAAGATGTAGACACAGCCCTCAGGGAGCTTATAATGAAACTGTTGTAGGGAAAGGAGTCAAAAAGCTACTAAGATTCTTAGGAGTGGATACTATGCCAGTAGTGTTGGGATTTTGAAGGAGTTGTCAAAAAAAAAGGATTTTCTTCCTGTGTTTTTTTATTTTTTTCTTCTCCTCCTCCCTTTTCTCCTCCTCCTCCACCTTCTTATAGGCAACAAAAGAAAAATGAAAGTTTCTGAATCCTAGAATCTACCTTTATGTCATGGATCTAATTAAAGAGGAAAAATTGAAGGTATTTCTCTTTATTGAAATTCGTTGGAGGACAATGGTTTAACACTAAGAAGGAAAGATTCTTAGAATAATTTGTGGGGAGTGGGGGTGGTGAAGGCAAAGATTCAGAGCCCCAAAAGTTGTGCCTCATGCACCAGAGGGCACCTGACATGGACAAGGAGCCCAGGATTTGGGGTGAAAGGACAGCTTTCATCACAGTGTGCGGTCTGGGGCAAGTCTCTTTGAATCTCAATTTCTTGATCCATAAATGGAAATGGCAATATCTGCCCTGCTTACTTTATTGTGTTGAGCTGAGTGAAGCTTGTGGACAATTAAACAGTATGAATGTAATGAGGATAATATGATTATTAACTCAATTTCAGGACAAAACGTCAGTTATTCTAGAAGTTGAAAAGTGAAAGTGTTAGTCCCTCAGTCATGTCTGATTCTTTGTGACCCCATGGACTTGTATCTGGCCAGGCTCCTCTGTCCATAGGGATTCTCTAGGCAAGAATACTGGAGTTGGTTGCCTTTTCCTTCTCCAGAGGATCTTCCCAACCAGGGATTGAACCCAGTATCCGGCATTACAGGTGTATTCTTTACCATCTGAGTAAAAAAAAAAAAAAAAAGACTCAGAATGAGAGAGATTGTAAAGGCCATAGGAGACTTAAAAATAAACTGGTGAGATCACTGTCATAACAGAAGGGCACTTTTGAGGGGAGGGTGCTAAGAAAAGGAGAAAATAACTGAGAACTGAACAAGTTTAACAGGGCACAGAGAAGGAGGAGGTGTTGCTGGGTCCCACTGGAGGAAGCTGGAGGTATAGTTCACTGATATGCAGAACAATTGGGGTTAGGGAAGAGCTTATAATGTGAGCATTTACTATGAGTCATTGTACCATCCCTATTGAGTGCCACATGCAAAAGCCAGATCCCAAAAGAGGCATGGCAAGTGGAGGCTAGGACGGCATTCAAGAACTCATGGAGAAGATGTACTGAGCTGGGAGAATCAGGACAATGAAATGAGTTGGACACTGCAGGCAAGTTCTGAGAAAGCTCAACAGGAGGCCATGGGAGGGAAGAGGTTAGGACAAGCTCGTGGATATCTGAGCCCAAAAGGCTGCCAGGAAGTACAAAGGTCTGATGTAAGGATGGAGTTGGAAGCCAAGAAGATCAGTTCAGAAGGAGCTGGAATCCTAGGCGGGGTGGCAAGGATGCTACTGGATCTGGAAGGAAGCTTGGCAGACACCCTGGGTTAGGACCACAGCCGCCAGGCACAGAAAGGCTGGATTCCCAGGAACAGGACATGAGGACAGTGTTTAGGTCTTGCTCATCCAGAGACTGCAGGCTCCTTGTGACCTGGAACCACTGCTTCCTCCCTGTAGCCTCACCCACCCCGCATAGTGCCTGGCCTTTAGACTTGATCAATGTCTGTTGGAATGAACCAACGAATGAAAGACAAATGAGTAAAGTCAAGTTCAAAACACCCAAAAAACCATGAATTTTATTCCCCTCTCTGGTGGCTTCGGGCAGCGTCTGGCTCTCCTTCTAGTGCCACATAGTTCATGTGGAACCACCCTGTGATCCCTCCTGAGAACTCCTGACCATCTAGCATGTCTCCTTCCCTTCCCTTCACATGGTGTGTGTGCTCGAGATGGCCACGTTCCACTCAGTGGCTTGTCTCCATGGCAACTTGCTCCTTCATGATGCCACGCTCGCCTGCCTCTCATTACCAAGCATTGCTGTATCCTTTTCAGATGTCTAACCCTGGCAGTTCCCGGTGTGTTTACATCCTGTCCTGATATAGAATGTCTTACATTAAGGGAACATTGTCTTCTCAGAAAATTAACTTTAAAAACTGCATTTAAACACATTATGGCATGATTTCTTTTTTCCCACTAGAAATAAAAATTTTCTCGACAACGTCTTTGCCAAGAAACAAGTTCCCTTGTCAGCCAGCCATGTTCATTGATTCCTTTCAAAACTTTTTTTCTCCATGTGTATTGTAAAGCCCTGGAAAGAGTCTCCAGGAAAAGCATTTGGTTCCTGAAGTAACATATGGCTCTCAAACTCTCACCTACATCGGCAGACTCTTCCTCCTGCTGGTCATTGCCATGGGCAGACCGCAGCGACCTCACCCTTGGCACTGATGAAAATCTGAACACCATTCCAAGAAAAAGGAGGTACAAAAGTCACAGTGCATGTAATGTTTTTCCCTTTTGTACCTGAGAAGGTCCATTTTTTTAAAAATTTATGTATATATTTTTTTAATGTAAGACCACTTCTACCTATTTTTGGCCATGCTGGGTCTTTGTTGCTGTGTGCAGGCCTTCTCTAGTTGCGGTGCTCCAGCTTCTAGTTGCAGTGCTCCAGCTTCTCGTTGCGGTGCTCCAGCTTCTCGTTGCATTGGCTCCTCTCATTGTGGAGCATGGGTTCTAGGTGTGTGGGCTTCAAGAGTTGAGGCTCAGGGGCTTAGTTCCCTCCCCACACCCACCCCAGCATGTGGAATCTTCCTGGACCAGGGATTGAGCCCATGTCCCCTGCACTGGCAGGTGGATTCTTATCCACTCACAGTGCACATTTAATTTCATTTTATTGTGTCATTTTTATTAGACTGGCCCATTTGTGTCTTAAGGCTCCCGACCTGGTTTCATCACTTTAATGAAGATGGATCTAGCCAATCTGTTCTTAGAATCCATCTCAGTCCCCTCGTAGCACGTGTCTCGACCTCAGTCTCTTTCTCAGCTGTCACCTATATTAAGAAACACTCAGAGGAGGCCCACTAATGGTGGTTCAGGATCACATGATCTTTTCTTTTCCAAGGTGGATTTTTACATCTGCAAGGAGAACTGTCTACCACACACCTGCCACATGTTGCCAGTGTGGATGGGCTTGTCCTTGGTCCAGCAGCTCGTCCTGTTCCTCGCTTGGGGCCTTTCACCACTCCTTGCCTTCCTGTAAGATAACAGATGGATCGCTACACTTGGTGTCTCTCGCTTATAAGGTCCCTCAGCTCAGTGGATTGCTGGGATCTTTCATCTAGAGCTTTTCTTCAACTCCCAATGAGCCTCTATGTAGCAGACCATTTATTGTGGCTAAGATACAATTCCAAGTTCCATAGAGCAACTTTCCTCTGGCTGTACATCAAAAATTCAATTCTGAAGGACCTACTGTTTGGCACAAGGAACTCAATATTTTTCAATAACTGACATGGGAAAAGAATATATATATATATATATGAATCACTTTGCTTTATGCCCAAAATTAACACAGCATTATGAATCAGCTATACTTAAATTTAAAAAAAAAGAAAAAAATTTCAATTCTGATTTCTCCTAACTTCTTCATATCTGAATTTAGCAGTAGAATGCATCAGAGGATAATGTAAAGTTTATCCTAAATGTGCACCTAAGCTATGACCCAGTAAGAGATATCTTTAAAAGTGTTGGTTCTGCATACTGTATATACCATACAAGGGGTAATTCCCTAAATGGGAAAGAGATCCTAAACAGAGCAAATGTATGTATATGTACAGTTGATTCATTTTACTGAACAGGAGAACTGAACACAACATTGTAAAGCAACTGTACTCCAATAAAAATTAATTTAAAAGTTTTTAAAGGCTTTAAAGTAATAGTGAGCTTCCCTAAGCTCTGTGTGTCTAGCAGATCTGGGCAAGTCAGCTGACCTGGCATAAAGAAGGAAGAGCTGCCCTCTGTTTGGATGAGGTGGGCGCACATTGGAGTGCCCCTCCACCTGGTCGGCTTCCCTACAGATTCTCAACCTGGTCCCTGCCTGCCGTGGAGACTGCCAGCCCTAGGAGGGGAGGAAAAGTGGGGGCCCTGAGCCCGAGCCCAAGTGCAAGGCCAGAACTGGGATTGTTAATAGCAGGGGTGAAGGGAAGCCTACAAAGGAACCATGGGACAGTGAGGACCAGAGAACCTAGGTCACAGAAGCTAAGGTCTTGTCCAAAGATTCAGGGACAGAATTTTCATCTATTTTTAGATGAAGTAGCAGGATGTGGAAACCAAAAAAAAAAAAAAAAAAAGTGGTCAGTTCTCCCATACTGCACAATGGTGATGACTTATGCAAAACATCCTCTTTTCCTATTTTTAACTAGATCACAGAAGCTGCGTCAGAGGACTGGCTGCTGACTAATCCTGTTGAGACACCTTTCTCTGAATTGCATAAATGCCATCTATGCTAGAGAACATTCGAGAAGGGGGGGAAAAACTGTTAAAGACTACTGCACACGGGGCATCCTTATAAATAGTCTTCTGAGTGGGATTGAAGTGTTCTGGGCCACAGCTTTCTGGGAGTTGTCTAGGATTTCATGGCTGAATGAGGCAGACATTCAAGGAGAAACCATTCATTTACTTAAGCTGAATTAATGGTCCCATGACTTTCTCATATTCCAAAGTATAGTGACGACTGTTTTTCAGTAGATTACCTGGGGAAGAATGCTGGTTTTTCAGAAAAACTATTATCTTGTGGTATAAATATCCCCACACCAGGAACAGATATTTTATTAGAGAAAAGGAGTCAGGAACAAAAGCAAAGGGTTCTCAGTGCTTTATGGATGAGAACCACGTCATGACAATGGAGGCCCTTGAACATCAGCAGAGACCTGAGCCATCACGGAAAGCAGCCCTTCTCCTTCTCCTGTACTGAAGGGGAGATGGCACTGCCGGAGATGCTGTGGGGACCGGATTCCTTCTGCCTCCCCGGACTCACCACTTCCTCATGCTCAAGCAGACCCCCAGCGGCCAGTCTCTGCATCTCTTTGCCTGGGAGCTTTTTCCATAACTGAGGGAAATCAGATGTGCCAGGGGATACACACCACCCAGAAGTAGCACCAGCCCACAATCAACAACTGGCAGGACTTGATTTATAAATACCCCAGGCTCTCACCCCTCAGTGGGGTAACCCCGAGGTATGGGGGCTCCAAGCTGCTAACACAAAGAGAAAGTGGGCTGCAGGCTGTGGTGGGTGGATGTTGGCTAGAAGTTAATGTAATAATGTTGGTTTGCTCTCAAAGTATGTATATGAGTCTCTGTGTATATCTGTATGGGGTGTGTGTGTATATATATATATATATATATATATATATATATACACACACACACACACACACACATATATGTATAGACATATTGAGTGTATTAATATATATGTAAGTGTATCAGATCAGATCAGATCAGTCACTCATTCGTGTCCGACTCTTTGCGACCCCATGAATTGCAGCACACCAGGCCTCCCTGTCCATCACCAACTCCCGGAGCTCACTCAGACTCCATCGAGTCAGTGATGCCATCCAGCCATCTCATCCTCTCTCGTCCCCTTCTCCTCCTGCCCCCAATCCCTCCCAGCATCAGAGTCTTTTCCAATGAGTCAACTCTTTGCATGAGGTGGCCAAAGTACTAGAGTTTCAGCTTTAGCATCATTCCTTCCAAAGAAATCCCAGGGCTGATCTCCTATACAATAAATATTATATATGATGTTTATGTATGTTACCTTCTATTTACAGAAGGGGATACTGTTTTTCTGTTTGCAATGATATTATAAATTTTCCTTTTAAAATAAGCTTATTTAATAAAAAACGCTGGGTTGATTTAAAGCACATGTAAGTACATGATAGAACATGAATTATGCTAATATGATAAAAACTGGGGAAGGCTATGCATGAATGACTAAAGTTAGTCTGGTATCTCCTGCCTCAGATTCTGCTAGTGCTGCAGAAACTGTGGAGAGAAAGGAAAGCTGGCTTCAGGTCACTTGCCTCAGTTTCAAGCAGGGCAACTCTGTGTTTGTTGGGTTGGGAATCAGTGATTTAAAGAGTGAATTTGGAATACAAGCTACTAGATATAAAACAGATAAACAACAAGGACCTACTGTGTAGCATAGAATTATAGAATTATATGCAACATCTGAATTATATCCAACAACAGAATTATATTCAACATTCCATTATAATAACCTATAATGGAATTAACCTGAAAAAAACCTGAATCATTTTGTTGTATACATGAGACTAACACAATATCATAAATCAACTATACTTCAATTTAAAAAATCCAATGTTGGCATTGAATTGTTCATCTAAAAACTGTTAAAATGGCAAGTTTTATGTTACGTATATTTTGACACAATACAAAAATATAACTTTTTTTTAAAAAAAGAATGAATTAGAGGAAGGGAGGTTTACTGCTTAAAGGAATATTAGTTGATACGTTTGCAAATTTCAGGAGTCCAGCATTCAGTTAATCAAGAAATTGGAGCCCAGAGAGATTAGATGACATTTCCTAGTTCCCACACAGAGGTTGTGAAGGGTGGGTCGCATTCTCATAACTCCCTCCCATGCTCTTCCCACTGTGCTCACTTCCTGAGGTAGTGGGACTTGAAGGATAGGAGGAAGTGAAGGAGGAGCAAAGACTGGAGAGTGCTTTACAGGTGGGGAGGTCCAAAAGCTCGAAGGTATGAAGGTGGAATGCAGGTGACTCTTCCCAAGCCAGGTGGGAAGAGCTTTTTGACTAAAGGGAGGGTTGGGGCAGAGGGGGGTTGAGGAATAAGGTGAGGAAATAGGCTAGGATCAGACTGGAGGGGAGCTCAAATGCCTGGAGCCGACTCATTGGAAAAGACCCTGATGCTAGGGAATATTGAAGGCAAAAGAAGAGGGCCGTAGAGGATGAGATGGTTAAATGGTATCCCTGACTCAATGGACATGAAAAAATTTGAGCACACTCTAGAGATAGCAAAGGACAGGGGAGCCTGGTGTGCCGCCGTCCATGGGGTCACAGAGAGTCAGACATGACTGAGCGACTGAACAGCCAACAACAAATGCCTGGTGTGCGTAAGTCGCCTAGTTGTGTCTGACTCTTTGAGATCCCATGGACTGTAGCCTGGCAAGCTCCTCTGTCTATGGAATTCTCCAGGCAAGAATACTGGAGTGAGTAGCCATTCCCTTCTCCTGGGGATCTTCCCAATGCTTGGGGAGGAGAATGTTAACTCCCCAGGATTTGTGATCCAAATCTCTGAGCTGGGAATTGACAGATCAAAACCAGGCTATAGAATGCAGCATGGTAAAAAGTAACTGTGATCAGATATCGCTTAATAAACATACAATTTACTTAGCCTGTCTATGCCTTAGCTTTTTCATCTATGAAACAGCAACAGCATCAGAACTTCCCACTTGAGATTTTGGTGAGGATTAATGGAAATTATATACCCCAAACAATGTCTGGGATCTAGTAAGGGCTCAGAGAATAATAGCTACCATGATCTCTGACTATGCCAAAGCCTTTGACTGTGTGGATCACAATAAACTGTGGAAAATTCTGAAAGAGATGGGAATACCAGACCACCTGATCTGCCTCTTGAGAAATTTGTATGCAGGTCAGGAAGCAACAGTTAGAACTGGACATGGAACAACAGACTGGTTCCAAATAGGAAAAGGAGTTCGTCAAGGCTGTATATTGTCACCCTGTTTATTTAACTTCTATGCAGAGTACATCATGAGAAATGCTGGACTGGAAGAAACACAAGATGGAATCAAGACTGCCGGGAGAAATATCAATAATCTCAGATATGCAGATGACACCACCCTTATGGCAGAAAGGGAAGAGGAACTCAAAAGCCTCTTGATGAAAGTGAAAGTGGAGAGTGAAAAAGTTGGCTTAAAGCTCAACATTCAGAAAACGAAGATCATGGCATCCGGTCCCATCACTTCATGGGAAATAGATGGGGAAACAGTGGAAACAGTGTCAGACTTTATTTTTCTGGGCTCCAAAATCACTACAGATGGTGACTGTAGCCATGAAATTAAATGATGCTTACTCCTTGGAAGAAAAGTTATGACCAACCTAGATGCCATATTCAAAAGCAGAGACATTACTTTGCCAACAAAGTTTCGTCTAGTCAAGGCTATGGTTTTTCCTGTGGTCATGTATGGATGTGAGAGTTGGACTGTGAAGAAGGCTGAGTGCCGAAGAATTGATGCTTTTGAACTGTGGTGTTGGAGAAGACTCTTGAGAGTCCTTTGGACTGCAAGGAGATCCAACCAGTCCATTCTGAAGGAGATCAGCCCTGGGATTTCTTTGGAAGGAATGATGCTAAAGCTGAACCTCCAGTACTTTGGCCACCTCATGTGAAGAGTTGACTCATTGGAAAAGACTCTGATGCTGGGATGGATTGGGGTCAGGACGAGAAGGGGACGAGAGAGGATGAGATGGCTGGATGGCATCACTGACTCGATGGATGTGAGTCTGAGTGAGGTCCGGGAGTTGGTGATGGACAGGGAGGCCTGGCGTGCTGTGATTCATGGGGTAGCAAAGAGTCGGACACGACTGAGCGACTGATCTGATCTGATGATCTCTGAGGGGCTTCCCAGGTGGGGCTGGTGGTAAAGAACCTGCCTGCCAATGCAGAGGACGTAAGAGAAGTGGGTTTGATCCCTGGGTTGGAAAGATCCCTTGGAGGAGGGCATGGCAACCCACTCCAGTATTTTTGCCTGGAGAATCCCATGGACAGAGAAGCCTGGTGGGCTACAGTCCCTAGGGTCATTCAAAGTTGGACACAACTGAAGCAACTTAGCATGCACATATGATTTATGAGGACTGAACTGACTCTAGAAATGGAAGTGCCTTGGCTGAGCTAGCTCGTAGCGGAGCCAAAATTAGAAGTCAGATCCTATAATTTCTAATTCAACATTGTATCATATTTTAAAACAGTGGGTTATTTATTTTCTGATACGATTATTTATTTCTGATATGCATTAGCATTTCTACTTGCAAGGCATAGGGCTCTTATTCTTTTTGGGCAGTCACTACAATGGTTTCCTTTTAGAAAAAGAATTTTGATCAATTTCTTTCATTCTCTAATTAATATATTACATTTAGAGTGAGTGCACTGTTTGCTTTGAAAAAGCCAGACTTTCCATTTTCAGCCAACTGATGTTGCAGCCTTACTTTAAACCTTATGAAATTATGACATTTAGAATATAATAACTATTCTGATTGTTTCTTTGTGTCTGTGGAGAAAACATTTATTTTGACCAAATGCTATCTTTTCCCTCTTTCATCAAATGGATCATACTTACGATCCAAGTGCATCTGTTGTTCTTTATGATTCATTGATCAACCGTGAAAGAACAAACAAATCAGATGCTGAAACTTGGGTGGTAGGTTATCGGTGATTCTCTCCAGGAGACTGCAGTCTCCTAAAGAATCATAGATCTGAAGAGATGGCTTCTCACTGAGGAACAAAGGGTTTAAACTTCACAGTGGAAAGCCTCCACTTTTAAGATCTGTATCTAAGAGATGGGCTGCCAAGACATCTAACTTTGAAAACCAATAAGGCTCTGTCCACAAGCCCCACGAGGCTATAGGGAGGTGGGCTCTTAAAGGGTTCCTGTCCTGGGATGCACCAGCCTGAAAGCTCAGGGTGTGTAGGGCAGAGACAGAGTGCTTGGACTTTGTGAGAGAGAAGCCCATGTGCTGATCTTGGAGTTGGCCTGGGGGCAGGCATCTGATCTGACACGTATTTGGGGGCCTGCTGGCACTCTGAGGGGGGAAGTTAGGGGTCTGATGGCCACTGTCTTGGCTCTCTGCCCATCACCTCTGGACCCTGGGATTCCCCCAGTGGAACTTTTATAGGCATCTGGCTCTCAGTCTTTGCAGCTGCTGTCCAGGGGCCACTTCTTGATTGCCTGGCTCTGATAGGCAGCCAGGCTTGCATGCCTGGATCCCAGGGCACTGTGGCAGTCTGCGAGATGGTTCTTGGTTGGTAGCCACCCGGGGCAGTGCACAGGTGGTGATCTGAGGTGCTCCCCCGAGTCCCGCACGAGGCTCTCTGTCCGGGTGGCTTCTTGGCTGGTCCTGGAGCTTTGACTGGAAGGACAGGGCCACCTGTAAGGCCCTGTGAATGCAGATGTGCTCTCAGGGCAGGTAGGCTAGTGCAAAGCATCTCTGTGCCCTCCCACTGCCTCACTGTAGCTTGTGGATATCTCCCAGATGGAAGTGCATATGGTCATCTAGAGCCCCAGTTTGGGGGGTTGCTGCCCAGGGGACACCTCAAGATGATGGCCAGGGAGACATACCTTTGCAGTCCTGTAGCACTGGTATAGACTTACATGCTTTAAAGTTGCTGCCTGACAGTCTGGCTTCTTAATCACATACCACCACATGATACGTTGTTGTTGTTCAGTCACTAAGTTGTATCCTACTCTTCGTAACCCCATGAACTGCAGCACACCAGGCCTCCCTGTCCTTCATTATCTCCGAGTTTGCTCAAATTCATCTCCATTGAGTCACTGATGCTATCCAGACTTCTCATCCTCTGTCACTCCTTTCTCCTCTTGCCCTCAATCTTTCCCAGCCTCAGGGTCTTTTCCAATGAATCAGCTCTTTGCATCAGGTGGCCAAAGTATTGGAGCTTCGGCTTTAGTGTCAGTCCTTCCAATGAATATTCAAGGTTGATTTCCTTTGGGATTGACTGGTTTGATCTCCTTGCTGTGCAAGGGCCATTCAAGAGTCTTCTCCAGCATGACAGTTTGAAATCATCAATTCTTCGGCCCTCAGCTTTCTTTATAGTCCAACTCTCACATCCATACATGACTACTGGAAAAACCATAGCTTTGACTATACAGACCTTTGCCAGCAAAGTGATGTCTCTGCTTTTTAATACACTGTCTATGTTTGTCATAGCTTTTCTTCCAACAAGCAGCATCTTTCAATTTCGTGGCTGCAGTCACCAACTGCTGTGATTTTGGAGCCAAAGAGAGTGAAACCTGAGACTGTTTTCACTTTTTCCCCATCTATTTGCCATGAAGTAATGGGACTGGACGCCATGATCTTCATTTTTGAATGCTGAGTTTTAAGCCAGCTTTTTCACTCTCCTCTTTCACCATCATCAAGAGGCCCTTTAGTTCCTCTTCACTTTCTGCCATCAAAGTGATATCATCTGCATATCTGAGGTTGTTGATATTTCTCCCAGCAGTCTTGACTTCATCTTGTGAGTCATCCAGCCCAGCATTTCACATGAGATACTCTGCATACTAGTTAAATAAGCACGGTGACAATATACAGCCTTGACATACTTCTTTCCCACTTTTTAACCAGTCCATTGTTCCATGTCCAATTCTAACTATTGCTTCTTGTTCTGCATACAGGTTTCTCAGGAGGCAGGTAAAGTGGTCTGGTATTCCAATCTCTAAGAAATTTCCACAGTTTTCTGTGATCTACTCAGTCAAAGGCTTTACCTTAGTCAATGAAGCAGAAGTAGACGCTTTTATGGAATTCCCTTGTTTTCCTATGATCCAGCAAATGTTGGCAATTCAATCTTCAGTTCCTCTGCCTTTTCTAAATCCAGCTTATTTATCTGGAAGTTCTTGGTTCTGCTGAAGCCTAGCTTGTAGAATTTTGAGCATAATTTTGCTAGCATGTGAAATGAGTACAATTGTACGGTAATTTGAACATTCTTTGGCATTGCCTTTCTTTGGGATTGGAATTAAAACTGACCTTTCCAGTCCAGTGGCCACTGCTGAGTTTTCCAAATTTGCTGGCATATTGAATGCAGCACTTTAACAACATCATCTTTCAGGATTTGGAATAGCTCAACTGGAATTCCATCACCTCCACTACCTTCGTTTGTAGAATGCTTCCTACTGCCGACTTGACTTCACAGTCCAGGATGTCTGATTTTAGGTGAGTGACCACATCACCATGGTTATCCAGACTACTAAGACCTTTTTTATATAGTTCTTCTGTGTACTCTTGCCACCTCTTCTTAATCTCTTCTTCTTCTGTTAGATCCTTGCCATTTCTGTCTTTATTGTGCCCATCTTTGCATGAAATGAGAACTCTAAATATGAAAAATAATCTTCTACAATCTCACCAGCAATCATTGACTTTTTCATTCATGCCACTCTCTAATCTGTCCAGTTTATTTTCAGAATCTGTAATGACTTTTGTTTTCTTATATGGTGATTTAAAAATACTATATTTGTTCAGTCAAAAAAACCCACCTCTCTTAAAAAGTTATGCATGTGCTTACTAAACACAGCATTAGTTTCTAATGTGTATGTCAGTGATAAATTTACGAATATCCTGGATTACCCTCCTTTTTTTCTTGTGCTCTCCTGCAATAGTTCCTGGACTGACTTTGCTAACTGGTGCTTGTCAAAATAGATATTTTATATTCACCTCTTCAATTCAAGCTTACTAAACTTCACAGATATAGTGGTTCCAAACCATGATATATTATAAAGAACAAGCAATTAGCTTGTCATTTTATTTAAAAGTACAAAGTTCCAATTTCAAAAGTTTTGCATGCATTTACCATAATTACATGAGAATCTTTTCAAAGCTGCTTTTTAATCTTTTGAGTTTCCCTGTCTAACTTTGCCAAATACTTTGATAGTAGTAATAAATCTTTACAATAATTACTTTTAAACAAATTTGCTTAGATTTTAAGACAAGTTTAATTTTTGTAAGCAATTTTATAAATATAGAAAGATACTGGGCATTCTTGAAAGCAATTATTTAAAAAGCTGACCTAATAAATTCTCTGGTGTATGAAGTTTGATGAATTTATATATGGTGTATGAACTTCTATAAATGCACACCACTATATCTTATGTTATCATAAGGCTTAATGATTATGGTCTTAGGGTAACATGAAAGGTTTCTTTTAAGTAGTACCCAACATCTTTAAGCAGAGAAGGCAATGGCAACCCACTCCAGTACTCTTGCCTGGAAAATCCCATGGATGGAGGAGCCTGGTAGGCTGCTGTCCATGGGGTCGCTAAGAGTCGGACACGACTGAGCGACTTCACTTTCACTTTTCACTGTCATGCATTGGAAAAGGAAATGGCAACCCACTCCAGTGTTCTTGCCTGGAGAATCCCAGGGACTGGGGAGCCTGTTGGGCTGCTGTCTATGGGGTCGCACAGAGTCGGACACGACTGAAGCGACTTAGCGGCAGCAGCAGCAACATCTTTAAGAGAACAATTAACTGTCTTTACTTGGAGGCAGTGTGAAGGATTGGTGACTCTAATCATTTTTATCAGAGTAATTAAAGTAAATGAGTTAACCATATCATTAAAACTTATTTTGCCTTAAATGCAACAATAATAATAATGGACCTCAGTGGTCTTTGTCAGTATTACTGACTGGGTGAAAGAGTTAGTGCTTGCTTCCTTAGGCATTAGATATTTTTATTTCTTTCTCTTAAGTGAATTAAGACAAAAATGTATGATACGGGAAGATGTAAACATATCCCATATTATAATTCGGATTGACTAGGTTCTAACCGAAAAAGCAGCAGATACAGAATCTAAGAGGAAAAACAATATTTAACATCCTCAGTATGACAGTAAAAGAAATGTATTAGTATGAGGATTTTTAGAATTTTTGTATCTTATTGTCAAAGAGAAACACAACTGACAACAAATATGGAGTCAATGAGGGCATCATAATGACACTTATAGCAAAATATGACCAAGTGCAGATTCATGAGAAAGAGTGATTTAGACCACGTGATACAGTTTATAAGCCATTAAAATTAGAGGTGAAAGGGAGCTGTATTAAATTACTTAGGGCAATACCTTTCTGCCTCTACAAGATTAAGAGAGCGCACTTCACAATAGATGTCTTCAGAAATTTAACTGACCATTCATTTAAATCTAAAGTGGATAAGCTGAAATTTAATAAGCATTTTATGTCCTACATTAGATTGGCCCTAATAAGCAAGTCTGAATCTTGTTTTCAAGATGAAAATTGCCTTTGGTGACCAGCACCTCTTTGCCTGTCTGTCCTTCCAGTACGGACAAGCTCTTCAGAATAAGGGCAAGCATGCCTAACAGATAATAACAGCAGGACATTCTGCAGGTGTCTGGCGAACTGTTCAAAGTCATGGTCCATTAGAAACAACAAAGGTAATTTAGTTTCAAGGAAATTAAGACCCCTTTACCAAAGCCTCTAGTGCCCTTCTCCTAGAGGAGAGGGGTAAACAGAGCATTCAGTTTAGAGCATTCAGACGAGGGCAGAGAAACAGGCCATTGCTCCCTGAAGGCACTGCCTGCTCCATGCCCTCGGGACTTAGCAAAAGCTACCACATATTATTATTTATTGTCTAAGCATACGTCTGTCTTCCTGACTAGACTGAAAGCATCCCAGAGGCAGGGACAAAGGTGAGTTATCTGGGCATCCCCAGCACCTTCTATGTGCCCTGTTCAAATTTTTGCTGTGGATAAAGGTGATATTTTTAGGTAAATAAGTAAGCTAGTTAATTAATAGAATTTAGAAAGGCGGAGGATCCAATTTTCTCTAAAAATTGAGTAGTAGTAGTAGTATTTTTAATTTTTCATTAAAGTATAATTGATTTATAATGTGTTCTTTTCTGTCATGGAGCAAAGTGATTCTGTGATATATACACATTATTTTTAAAATATTCTTCCCCACTATGGTTCAGCATAGAATACCGAATATACTTCTCTTTGCCATACAGTGCTTGTGTGCTAAGTCTCTTCAGTCCTGTCCAACTCTGCAATCCTTTGGACTGCAGCCCGCCAGGCTCCTCTGTCCATGGGATTCTCCAGGCGAGAATACTGGAGTGGGTTGCCACGTCCTCCTCCAGGGGATCTTCCTGACTCAGAGATCAAAGCCGCGTCTCTTACGTCTAAGCTGCAATGGCAGGAGGGTTCTTTAGCACTTGGCCACCTGGGAGGCCTGTGCTGTACAGCAGGACCTTGCTTATCCATTCTATATAGAAGAGCTTACATCTGTTACTCCCATCTCCCACTCCTCCCCTCCCCAACGCCCTCTCCCTTGGCAACCACAAATCTGTTCTATCTGTCCTTGAGTCTGCTTCTGTTTTATAGATAGGTTCATTTGAGTCATATTTTAGATTCTACATAAGAGTGATACCATATTGTATTTGTCTTTCTCTTTCTGACTTACTTCACACAGTATGGTAATCTCTAATTGCATCCACATTACTGCAGATGGCATTATTTTGTATTTTTTATGGCTGAGTAGTATTCCATTGTGCTGATATATAGGCACCACATCTTCTTTATCCATTCCTCTGTGGATGGACATTTAGGTTGCTTCCATGTCCTGGCAACTGTAAGCAGTGCTGCTATGAACATAAGGGTGCATATATCTTGAATTATAGTTTTGTCTGTATATATGCCTGGGAGTGGGATTGCTAGATCATGTGGTAATTCTATTTTTAGTTTTCTGAGGAACCTCCATACTATTTTCCATAGCAGCAGCATCAACTTTCATTTCCAGCAACAGGGCAGGAGGGTTACCTTTTCTCCACACCCTTTCCAGCATTTGTTATTTGTAGAGTTTTTCATGATGACTATTCTGAACTGTGTGAGGTGGTACCTTATTGTAGTTCTGATTTGCATTTCTCTAATCAACAATATTGAGCATCTTTTCATGTGTCTACTGGCCATCTGTATTTCTTCTTTGGAGAAATGTCTATTCGGGTCTTCTGCCCATTTTTTGACTGTGTTGTTTGGTTTTTTGTTGTTTTTGTTGTTGAGTTGTATGAACTGTTTGGAAATCAAGTCCTTGTCATTTACAAATATTTTTTCTCATTCTGTAGGCTTTTTGTTTTGTTTATCGTTTCCTTTGCCATGCAAAAGCTTGTAAATTTGATTAGGTCTCATTCGTTTATTCTTGTTTTTATTTCTATTGCCTTGGGAGACTGACCTAAGAAAACATTGGTACAATTTATGTCAGAGAATGCTTTGCCTATGATCTCTTCTAAGAATTTTATGGTATCATGTCTTATGTTTAGGCCATTTATTTTGTGTATGAGTGTATTCTAACTTTAGCAGTTGATTTTTTGCCTTAGTTAATGTGGGGCAGATCCCTTCTGTAGGAGAAATAAGTGCCAAATGAGTAAAAAAAATCACATATCGTATCAATTTATTAATATGTATATTTGTTTAGAAAATACAGTAAAGCATAAAATCATTAGAATATTTATAAAATCCAAAACTACAAATTTATCTTCACCACAGGTCTTCTTTGGTCAAAAAGTTATGCTAATTAAATCAGCACTTATCAGAGTTTGGGCTCTAGAGCTGGTCCTATGTGCTATTAATAGTTATTACAATTAAAATTGTACCAAAGTTTAATAATTTGAGAAAATTTGGGGTGAAACAAAATTATATGATATTCCTTTATTATAGGGTTTCTCAAAGATCTATGATTATAGGGTTTCTTTTAATTCTTAAAAATTATGCCAACATGCTTTATGGATCTTCAAGGTTGGAAGGCAGCTGATATGGATTTATTAACATCATTTATCTCTTTTATGAAACAACTAAGGGATTAGTGGTTTGAGGAACACACTTTGGCAAATGCTGACTCAGACGGAATTCTAATGTAGGCTCCTTCTGCTAGAGAAATTTCACCATTGACGACCTGTATTTAAAGAACTGCAATGTAAAACTTCCTGGAATGATGGTTCTCAGCGCTGGCTGACTGTTAGAATCATCTGGGAACTTAAAACATGCGGAAGCCAAGACCCCATCCTAGGCAAGATAAGTCAGGGTTTCTGAGGGTAAGTTTCCCATCGAGAAGATAGAAATAATACTACCAACCTCACAGGATTATCATGAAACATAAATGAGATCATATGTGTAAAATGCCCACTCCAGTGCCCAAAATGAAAGTTGTCTTTGAAAAAAAAAGTTTCTTTCTAGGGATAATGTAGAATTTCAATTTAAAAATGTAGAAGATATTATGAAAGTAGAAAATCACTATTTGGCTGGCACTGTTTTGCCTCCTTGAATGCAAAAACTAAAGGGTAAATGTATGATGAGAAACAGGATGTTTGCCCAGTCTCGAAGGATTTCCTCAGGACATACTTACTCATTACAAAGGGAAAATAGCGACTTCAACAGTGGAAGAATCTGCGGACCCCATCTTAATTAAGCAAAGAAAGGTTGCCTCACCAGTAACGAGGCATGTCAACATGACCTACCCCGATCTCGTGCATTGAGACGAGCATGTCAGCACTTCTGCAGTACCGTTGCCAAAAAATACGTCTCCGGGGTTCCCTTACTAGGAAACATCGGACAAACCCAAATCAAAGAACATTTCACAAAATAACTGGCAGCACTCTTCAGAAGTGTCAAGGTCATGAAATAAAAAGAAAGGAACTGTCCCCGATCAGACAAGAGTAAGGAACTATGACAAACACATACAATGCGTGAGGCTGGACTGGATCAAGGACCAGTCCTTGGGACATTAGTGGGATATTAGTGGGACAATTGGTGAAAATCCAATGAGTTTTGTAGATTCTGCATTTTCCAAATGCTATTACCTGGCTACAATTGTGCTGCAGTTATATAAGATGGTAACTTTCAGAGATGAGGGGTGATGGGTAGGTGGAATGTGGTACTATTTTGCAACTCTTTTGTAAGTCTGAAAAATTTTCAAAATGAAAAGTTTTAAAACATTTGATGTGTATTTCTTTCCTACTCGGACACTATAGAGAAAACAGAATCAGTATTTTTTTTTCTTAGGTATTACAGGGGAAGTATGTCTCTGTGCTCTACGGTGTATGTTCAGTATCGTGAAAAAGAGGCCCAAGGTGAACATTGTAACCAGTCTTTCATATGATGTTAATAAATGTGTTCTCTAAATAAATGTGGCTAGAGAATTTGGTAAAAGAGGAAAAACCAAAGAGATCCAGGAAAGTAGAGGGTAGGAGAGAGGAGATGGTGGGAAGAAATTGGGAGCTGCTGGAGACGGGTTTTGGAAAAAGTTCTTGAGTAAGGCTGCAGGAGGCAGACAGACAGTTGTGAGAATAGGAAATAACCATGAAGGATATTAAGGAGGGCAGAGAAGGGACAGAAGCACTGAAAGATATTTTCCTGGCATCATACATGTATTTCTCCTTGATATTCACTTGTTGAGTCTATAGTAGAGATTTTTATTTTTTCTAATTTTTTCCTTTGAATATTAATCTATGCTGAGACTCATCCCTGAAGGGCCTGGGTTATAGTCCTGTTACACTGAGACACAGCCCAGACCACGTGCCTGGTCTGTGAGACAGACAGCTTAACCGTTTACCTGGGAGCCCTTTATGGAAAAAGTAGCTTGACCCTGCAAACTTAAGCTGCTGAAGGATCCTGCTGTGCAGTTCTCTCTTGCTGGGGATGAGGAAGGGCTGCCATCTGTAGACTTGAGAAGGACTGCTGGCACAGGGTAGATGAAGAGCTGTGTGGGGTCTCTTCTGGGTTGTCTTCATTGGCAATGTCCATTTGTTTCTTCCCAATCATTTTCAAGACTGGAAGCCAGAAATGAATCTGAAAAGACACAAAGTTGGATGAATGAGCATTAGAATTATTTCAGCTGCCACTGACATAAACTTTTCAAAAGACTTTGAAAATGGCCAGAAAAGCTTATCCTTAAGGATTGTCTTGGTCTTTCATTGTCTATGAAATATTTTCCGATTCTGTAAGTTGTAGATGGCTGATGGCAACAATGCAAATTATTCTTGTCCACAGTTATGCAAATGAATTTCACCCAGTAGGATACAACTCATCCTCCCATTCACCCTGTTGGAACAAGCCAGTTTTGCATCTATTAAGCAAATTAATTTTGGTCTTCTCAGTGGTTTGTATATATGTGTGTGATTTAAATTGTTCTTTGAATTGGTTGGAATTTCTTACTGTTCCCTTTTTAATTAATAAGTTGAATAAAGTCTTTGACAAACATTCATTTTATATGTGTGTGAAAGTCATTATGTCATCATACATATGTATAAATATACGTATATCATATAAATATCATCATATATTTTTAAAAAACTTCAATGTTTATTTATGCGGCCGCACCAGGTCTTAATTGCAGCAGGTAAGACCTAGGTCCCTAACCAGGAATCAAACTCGGGTCCCCTGCATTGGAAGCTTGGAGTCTTAGCCACTGGACTACAAGAACAGTCCCTATGTCTTTTAATGCTGGACAATGAGCAAATTCTTTGGAGTTCACCAGGTTGTAGCAGATACTTCCCTGCTGTTCTTTACTTACTCTGGTAAAATGACTCTGGGCATTATCCTTTAGTAGCCATTAGAGGAGGCCTTCCCAGTAGCTTCTCTTCGATAAGACTGAAAAACTCACTTGGAATCAGCGTTTTGAACGATTATTCTTGCAGAATCTTCTGGCACGACCAGCATTATTGTAGAATCTTCTGGACCTAGCCATGTATATCTGTTCCCCATCTTCACCCCCTCACCCCCAGGGTCTCCCCACCTGTTGCTGGGGATATAAGCCTTAACGTAAACTTGAAAGAGTGCTTTGAAATTCCATTTGCCCTTGAAGCTCAAAATTTCCCTAGTTACAGGTCACACCCCCATTTCAGCTTTACCTTTGTAAAGTACAGGCTCAGTTTCCCTTTTACTTCTCCCACTGGCCGCTTTGATCTTTTCTTCAGTATCTTCGCGTGGAGGTATTGCATGCGCTCCCTCTGCACGCTTGGGTAGAAGGATGCTGACACCAGGATTTTAAGTTGCATCAGGACGGAGGACAGCAGTCCTAGAGTCACTAGTATTACAAGAATGATGCTGAGAGGAATCCAGGTCTTAGATAGAAGGAGCTTCGGTTTAGGGATGCAGGTCGGTTCAAACAGAGATATATTAAAGGAAGAAGCATGGATGATATCTTGAGTCCCTTGTTCCTAAAATGAAAGAATAAAAACATCAAGATCCATGCCATTTTCATACCCTGCCCTAGTCTTTTCTCTGTACTGCTCTGCAGCAGGTAGCATTCATCTTAAAACAGGCAGGGAGCTTTGGTGGAAGGAGCTATTCCAACTCCTTTTATGTGCAACGATTGGAGTAAAGAAGGGAGGAGTTTTCGTTGTAGCTACTGCAGTGTTTTGCAAAGTGGATTTGGGGAAATATCGATTTCCTTGAGAGAAGGATATCAGGTAAGTTTGTTTGCTCTGTGTCGTCTTTAGAGAGAAATGATGCCCACGAGACTGTTGAATGCTCCGAGAAGAAAGCAGAGAAATTTGTTCGCTTCAGCAAATCCTTCTCCTACTAATGTTTGAAAGGATTTTAAAATAATTTATTTATTTTAGTTTTGGCTGCACTGGGTTTTTATTGCTGCACACTGGCTTTCTCTAGTTGTGGCAAATTGGGGCTACTCTCTAGTTGCGATGCCTGGGCTTCTCATCGTGGTGGCTTCTCTTGTTGCAGAGCACAGGCTTTAGGGCACTGAGGTTTCAGTAGCTGTGGCACACCCATGGGCTTAATTGCTCTGCTGCATGTGGGATCTTCCAGACCAGGGATCAAACCCATGTCCCCTGCACTGGCAGGCAGATTCTTAACCACTGGACCACCAGGGAAAAGAAAAAAGTGAAAGTCACTCAGTCATGTCTGACTCTTTGCGTTCCTTGGACTATGTAGCCTGCCAGGCTCCTTTGTCCATGGAATTCTCCAGGCCAGAATACTGGAGTGGGTAGTCATTCCCTTCTCCAGGGGATCTTAGCAAACCAGCGATCAAACCCGGGTCTCCTGCACTGCAGGCAGATTCTTCACCATCTGAGCCACCAAGGAAGCCCAGACCACCAGGGAAGTCCTCTTCTAATAATTTCGACCACCCACGTATGGAACACCTGTTTCTATACTTCAGAGGATGTGGGATTCATGAAAGATGGTTTTAGCTCAACTGGAAGAGATTTTTTTTTGTAGCAGACCCCATCAAGACCTAGTCATAGACTCTGCATCTTGACAAATACCCCGTCAGCAGACCACAAGGTCATAAAGATGTGGAGGCATTGAATTATGTTCTCAGTCACCCTTCTAGAGCTTGAAGTGGCGGGGATGGGGTAGAATTATTCTTGATGCAAGGATACTAAAAAGAGTATATTTACTGAAAGTGGTTCTAAAATCCTATTTATAGAGGTCTCGAAATAGGACAATTTCTCATCTCTCTTGGATGCTAGGAGGGGTGCATTCCTTCCTGCTTGAAGGCAACAGAATAAACCAGCTGCCCTCATCAAACTGACCCAGAGGGCAGATGACATTGGGCCACCCAGACAAGCCACCAGCAGGAGACATGTGTGCTGATTCAGCTCTTACTTTTCCCCTGACCTGAGAAAGTCACATCATCTCTCAGTGGATCTGTTTTCCAATTTGGTAAAACAGGAATTAATGGACCAGATCCTGCCCATGAATAAACTACTCCCAGTGTAAATTAAGCACCTTGGGGATGGAGCATTAACCTTATAGACTGGAATACTTAGTAAGTTATTATCACCCCAGCGCCCCAGAGCCCTGGGGCCCAAAAGCCGGCAATGACTTCTGAAAAGAACCCAACCACGCCCAGAGAACACCGTGCACCTTGGATTCACCCCAATACCAGTGAAAAATCTGAAAACCCCAATCCTGGGACTTTAACACAAATGTCAAGTCCAATCTGCAATTTCCCTAGCACTGTAGCTAGGCAAGAGAAAGCCTTCTTGTTGTCTCTCCTTTTCTCTTTTTTAAAAAAGACAGTTTGCCTGAGATTAAGTAGAGAGTTTTCAGTCCCCAGAGCAAAGGCATGCACTCTTTTTAATACCGTTGAAGAAACAAACACATTGATTGAGTCAGTGATGAGAAATCCTGCAATAAAAAAGCAGCGGGTGTCTGGTCTGGAAAGAAGTTATTTAGTTTAGGAATCTAACTGGGGATTTTGCAGTTGGGAATCAGGATTGAGTCAACACTTTCATAAGGGCTTGATAGAGGGTAGTGTGGAAGACAAACTCTCAAAATACAGAGCAATGTATTAAATGGTATTCCAATGTTTTAAAATGCGCTTGCCTCTCCCAAGTAAACAATTTGCCAGAACGGCATCGAGTCACAAACGAAAAGATTCACTCAGGTAGCAGACAGTCCTAAAAAGTTAATGCAGAATGGTGTTGGGCACACAGTAGGTGCTCAATAAGTAGCAACCTAGTAGCTACTTTTTCTTACAGTGCCCAGCCACCCAGCCAGGTCTAGTCACATCATCTCCCACCTTTCTTCTTTAAATAAATCATATGAAAGTGGGAGGAACCTTGAGCCAGTGTTTCTCCTCTTGCTTACTGCTGCTGCTGCTAAGTCGCTTCAGTTGTGTCTGACTCTGTGCGACCCCATAGATGGCAGCCCACCAGGCTCCCCGTCCCTGAGATTCTCTAGGCAAGAACACTGGAGTGGGTTGCCATTTCCTTCTCCAATGCATGAAAGTGAAAAGTGAAAGTGAAATCTCTCAGTCTTGTCCGACTCTTCACGACCCCATGGACTGCAGCCTACCAGGCTCCTCCGTCCATGCGATTTTCCAGGCAAGAGTACTGGAGTGGGTTGCCATTGCCTTCTCCTCTTGCTTGACTGCTTTGCAAATCTGCCCCAACAGAGGGACCAGAAATCTCCAAGGACATTCAGGAATAAGAGAGGCATTGACAGTCACGTGGAAGCCGGCCGCTGGAGGCATGGTCTGCCAGGTTCCGCAGCAGAGTCTGAGAGGAGCCGGAACAGCAGTCTCATACTCACATCTGTCCCAGTGCCCACTGCTCTGCTGTCCTTGTGAGTGTCCGAGTCGGCCTCCCCCCGCCAGATCATGAGCTGCTTGATGGTAGCCCTCACGCTTGAGACATCTTTGCATCCCCAGGACCCCCTCAACAACACCCAAAAATGTATTTGTCAGGACGCTGTCACTGGGAAGTTTCTGGGCCTTTTTCAAAAGGCATAGATTGCTTCCCTCTCCCACCGCCGTCTCCCCACCCAACCCCCGTTTAAAACAGTGAGAATTCACAAACCAGGCATGGGTTTTGGCTGAGAGAGAAACAGATGAGAGAGGAGCAAAAAGAGAAAGAAAGAGAGGAGCTGGTTAAAAAAGGGACTATAGGAAGGGGATGGGCTGTGGGGGAGGAAAGGAGGGGTTCTTTTACCAGCTGCCCCCCAGGATCCAGCCAGCCTGAAAAATCTTATTTGGCTTCCATCTGACACGCTGCTTCCATTATCCACTCTGCTCCAGATATCTTGAGCAATAGGGGGTTCTTGTAATTAACTGAAGTCTTCAGGGGAAGGGAATGCTCAGAGTAATCAACTCTGAGAAGCAACCCAGGAGTGGGAGGGACAGGGGCCAGACAGCACCTGCAGACCAGGAGAAAAGGGAGGGAGAGTGTGGACACTGCAGGAGGAAGTGGGGTTTCAGAGGAGGGTTTCCAGGTCCCCTTCTGTCCTTCCCCTCTGAGATTTCCCCCAGCAGAGGCACAACCTCCTGTAGCTCCATAAAGAGGAAAGAAAGTCCGACACATGGAAACAGTGGACCGTGTTTTCACCAGCCCAGGCCAGTGCACACCACCCAGCATGCATGACTTCCCTACACACACGCATGTGCAAACACATACAGCTATACACATTGTGTGTGCACATGCCCACAGACACATACACGAGACACACAAGTGCACATCCCACCTAGCTCAGTTCCACACTGACTGGGTTTAAAAACAAGTAAGACAAGTATCTGACAGCATGCAGATCCTCTGAAATGTCCAGAATGGGCTGTTGTGTCTGACTCTTTGTGACCCCGTGGACTGTAGCCCTTGATGCTCCTCTGTCCATGGCAGATATTCCACCCAAGGATACTGGAGTAGGTTGCCATTTCCTACCTTAGGGAATCTTCCCAACCCAGGGATTGAACCCAAGTCTCTTGCATCTCCTGCAATGGTAGTTGGATTCTTTACCACTGTACCTGGGAAGTGGCAAGGGAAGCCCCCTCCCTGAAATGTCCACGTAATCATAAACTGCCACAGGGAAAAAATGGAAAAGAGGAAAGGTGGGATGAACAAAAACCATGGTCTTTTTTGTTGGGACACGGCTGCCCCAGGAAACTAACGCAGTGATCAAAGACGTTCAGAACGTTATCATATAACACTGGGGTTTCAACTCAGTTTAACCAACTTGTTTGGGGCTCTTCCTACATTCCAGGCTCCATGCCAGGCCCTGGGGATCCAGAAAGGAAATAAAACACTGCCCTTCCTTGGGATGTTCACGATCTTTTGCAAAGAGACAGCAAACAGCGAGGATACCAGGTGAGATGGGCCTGTGAGCACCTACCTGTCTGTGCAGTTTCAAGCGCACCTCGAGCCCTGGCAGGCTTTGGAAGTGTTTGCTCATGGAGAAAATGAGCGAGTACAGCAGATAATCTATGGCTGCAAACAGCAGCCAGATATAGAGGTGGGTAAGAACCGGGAGGAAAAACAGGCCCAGGTTCCTCCTGTCTTTAGGAGTCAGCCAGAAAGACGGGATGATGACATACTTCTTCCTTTCCTGCTTATTCAGCGGGAGGACACAGGGCCTCTGTTCATGCCTCTCCCTTTCGTCCAGCTGAACAAAGTGCCTGGTGAGGTAGATGTTCTCAAACTTCCAGCCACAAGGGTCCAAGAATCGCTTCATGAAGAGGCCAGTGCCAAGCAGCACCAGCAGCAGCCCTGTAAGGGCAAGGAGCTGCCGCCCCAGGGAGCACAGCACCTCCGTCGCCGTCACCATCTGGTACAAGACACCCAGGGCTTTGTCCGTAGTGTCGTTGAGCTGAGCCTCCAGGGCTTGGCTGGGACTGAAAAGAGAGACCTCCAGGGTCTGGTTCCAGGACACAAGATCATCAAATAGACTCAGGTGAGTGACAAGGCCGTACACCCACCGAATTGCTTCGATATATTTTTTCAAAAGTGGGAAATGGATGGCAAAGCTCTTTGCCCTCAGGTTGCAGGTCATACTGTCCAGGAGCCCTTTAAAGTTGTGAAAGATATTTTCCACGTGTCCAAAGATGACCACCCCTGTGCCCGCAGCAATCAAAGCGTTCCTGCCTTCACGCAGGCCGCATGAGAGGAAGAACAGCAGAATGAAACACCGTGCGTGCTTGGAGCAGCACAGCAGAACGCACGTGGCCATCCAGGAGGTGATGAAGACGGTGAGTGAGGACAGGAACCAGTAGAAGGCCCCAGAGAGGAGGCCCACGGAAATGAAAGCGACAAAACAGCAGACGCCCACCTGCTGGGCAAAGGCCATCCATCCAGGGCTTCTTGGAGACACATATGTCCCCCAGAGGCTTAAGAAGATGTTGCTGCCTGAGGTCCAGACACCCATGCTCCGTGTTCCTGGAAATGAAAAAGAAACCAGGGTCAGATGCTGCTTTTAAGTGTCCTCTGTCACTTTGCAAAGGGCACGGTGATAGACTGATTGCAAAGAGAATGGCCATAATTCTTTACCCTTCTCAGTCTCCACACTATTTTCGAACTTAAATTGGGTCCACTCGCCTGAACGCAGTAAAGCTAACTACTGGCACCAGATTGTGGGGAAGGGAAGTACAGACTTTATCCCACAGTCCCCAGTGTGGGGCCAAGCAGGAGAATGGGCAGCTTGTGTTCAAAAGACCCAAACTTGATATAAATGAGCTTATTTATGAACCAGAAATAGACTCACAGACACAGAAGACAAACATGGTTACCAAATGGGATCATGGGGTGAGGGGTGAAGGAGAGATAAATTAATAGTTTATGATTAACATATACACACTTCATGTGTAAAAATAGATAAAAAATACAGACCTACTATATAGCACAATTAACTGTATTCCATGACTCTGTAATACCCTAGGGAAAAGAATCTGAAACAGAATATATATATATATATATATATATGTGCGTTTTCAGTTGTGTCTGACTCTTTGTGACCCCAAGGACCCTATCCTGCCAGGCTCCTCTGTCTATAGGATTTCCCAGGCAAGAATACTAGAGTGGGTTGCCATTAAATTATGTATATACATATATATATATATATATATATATATATATATATAACTTAATCGCTTTGCTACATACCTAAAACTAACTCAACATTATAAATTAACAGTCAGTCAGTTGGAGAAGACTCTTGAGAGTCCCTTGGACTACAAGGAGATCCAACCAGTCCATCCTAAAGGAAATCAGTCCTGAATATTCATTGGAAGGACTGATGTTGAAGCTGAAACTCCAATACTTTGGCCACCTGATTCGAAGAGTTGACTCATGTGAAAAGACCCTGATGATGGGAAAGATTGAAGGCAGGAGGAGAAGGGGATGACAAGAGGATGAGATGGTTGGATGGCATCACTGTCTCAATGGACATGAGTTTGGGTAAGTTGGTGATGGACAGGGAGGCCTGGCGTGCTGCAGTCCATGGGGTCACAAAGAATCAGACATGACTGAGTGACTGAACTGTCAGTCGCTCAGTCGTGTCCAATGCTTTGCTGAACCTCAATAAAAAACGTGATTTTTAAAAAAAAGGCCACAACTCCCCAATGGCTTTTGGGGAAGGGCTGTTAAAGGCAAGATGGGGGAGAGGCTTTCAGGTGCTTGATCAGCTCATGTAGCTCTTGATTGCTTGGTGGTGAGTGTGACATTCTGGGAATGAGCATCATCAACCTGGTTCCAACAAGTCTGAGGTCCACCTGATGTGGTCAGCCTGCAGTTAACTTCTTTCACCTGATGGAGGTTTTGATGTCTACAAAACAACTCAAGGATATGGTGCTGAATATTATCTATAGCCTGTGAGGAGGAACTAAAGGGCCCTGACTTTGTTTTATGGCTAAACTCATTATTTTGTTTTGCTTGACTTCCTTTGTTTCTGTAGTTTCTCACTTTTCTTATTAAATTTTCTCTTTGAACCTGGAGAAGGTCTATGAGGGTGAAGCTCTTCTACAGAGCTGGGGCACATGGGGTTGGTTCCTGGGAAGGCCCTGCAGAGTACTGCTCAGTTTCAACGCCTCCTTGCAAGGTGACTTTACTGCTTCTCCCATCAAGAGGTGAGAGAAATAGAATCCAGTGGTGGTGTTTATTTCTCTAGCCCTTGAGTTCTGGATGGCTTTGTGACAAGCGCTGGCCAGCAGAATGTGGCAGAAGTGAGTGTGTCTCTTCTGAGTTTATGATTCCCTGCTGCTTCTCTTGGAACCCTGCTACGAACTTGTTAACAAGTCCAAGTGTATTAGCCTCTATTACTGTTAAAGCAAATTTCCACAGCTAGGGGCTTATGAAAGTGTGAAAGTGTCAGTTGCTCAATCATGTCTGATCCTTTGTGACTCCATGGACTATAGCCGCCAGGCTCCTCTGTCCATGGAATTCTCCAGGCAAGAATACTGGAGTGGATGGGTTGCCATTCCCTTCTCCAGGGGATCTTCCCAATCCAAGGATTGAACCTGGGTCTCCTGCATTGTAGGCAGATTCTTCACTGTCTGAGCCACCAGGGAAGCCCTTGTTAACAAGTCCAGGTGTTCAGTTCAGTTCAGTTCAGTCGCTCAGTCGTGTCCGACTTTGCCTCTATTACTGCTATAGCAAATTTCCACAGACTTAATGGTTTATAGCAACACATATTTATTCTCATAACAGTTCTAAATGTCAGAAGTCTAAAACTGGTCCAGAAGGCTGGAGTTTCCAGGGGAAAATTCATTCCATTGCCTTTTCCAATGTATAATGCTGCCTATATTCCTTGGCTCTTGGACTCTCCTCCATCTCAGAGAGAGCGATGATTCATCCTCTTTTCTCTCCGACCTCTGCTTCCATCCTTATATCTTCTCTCAGGACTCTGATCCTCTTGCCTTCCTCTTGTAAGGACCCCTGTCACTATACCGGGGCCACCCAGATAATCCAGGATAATCCCTCCATCTCAAGATCGTTAACTCAAGCACACATGTAGAATCTCTTTTGCCACGAAAGATAACATAGCCA
Source organism: Bubalus kerabau (assembly GCF_029407905.1). Taxonomy (NCBI): domain Eukaryota; kingdom Metazoa; phylum Chordata; class Mammalia; order Artiodactyla; family Bovidae; genus Bubalus; species Bubalus kerabau. Next base: position 62,523,142 of record NC_073637.1, read on the forward strand.
CAGGTTCTAGGCATTAGGACATGGACATCTTTGGTTGGGGCTCGGGGTAGGGGGTCATTCTGCCTGTTATACAGGTTGGACTGCTGAATGACAAGAGGCACATGACCAGTCTGTTCCATCAACTCAGCCAATAGCCAGTGCCTGATATGTGAAGCAGGGTATCGCATATCACATACCACACATCACATATCACATAGCCAGTCCTCAGCCACCAGCTGGTCGCAGATACTTGAACAATAATAAGAAATGCTGGTTTACTCTCAGGCCCCGAATTTTGCGCTGCTTTGTTAGGCAGTGATTGTTCACTGCTAAGAGCAGTGGGACTGTGCCGTGGGTCTTATTAATTGAAACCAACCTTAGGTTGATGGACAGGCTGCAGTTTCCACAAACTGCTTGAAGTAAGATCACTTTCAGATAATCATCTATTTTCTTGTGCTCTAATTTTACAAAAAAGAGCAAACTGAAGGCATCCAAATTCAAACGTGGCATTGGACTGAGACTGATGTAGCCATCTCTGTGACACTGTGTCTTCCCTCCCTAGCTCTCACCCTCCAAGTGCAGCTCTCTCCTGAGACTCTTATAAGGAAAATGAGAATAATTTGTCACTGAGTTAATCATCTTTTCTTTTTTCCCAGATTTGGCATAATAAAATGAAGGTGCTAAGGGGTTGCTACTGCCCTGACAGTCATGCAGATTTAGGTCCATGAGGCACTCAGAGAGCCTTGGGTTTCACTTGGAACAGTATAAAATAAATTTGAGCTCTCTTGATTGACATGAAAATATCTAATGAGCATTATACTGTATGTATGGAATTTTAATGAAGACATTGATCAATTATTAAACCCTCTCAAATAAATCCCTTCTCACATCAACTATTGTGGGGCTGGATTTATGGAGTAGCTTAATATCGTTCCAGCCAGTGAATTACACTCACCACGTGAGAAAAGTGTCTGCGCATTGGCTGGAGGGCATGTGAAATGAGGAAATGACTTTCTTTCTGGGTTCAGGCAGAATGTTGTTAATGTAGGATAGAAATGAGATGGGGAAATAGGCAGGTTAGGAACAAACCTGTGGAAATTTCTCCAGCAATAATATAGAGGCCTTTCAGCTCTTGGCAAGTAATCTGAATGCGAAAGTTCTGCACAGAGAAGAGAAATGGGGAGACATTGTGTTGAAGAAGGGGCATTACCATGTGGGACTGGCCTTAGCAGGGATTCAAGATCCTCCCCACGAGGGTGTTCTAACTCCATCTGGAGGAAAGGGGATGGGAGTAAATGGTCATTAGAAGGGCAACCAACAAAAGAACAGAGTTCTTTTTCCCCTAAGCTTGCTTCCTTTCAGAACTGGAGGTTGGTTTGGAGGCTGGCAGTGAAAAATGGCACCCCACTCCAGTACTCTTGCCTGGAAAACCCCACGGCGGAGGAGCCTGGTAGGCTGCAGTCCATGGGGTCGCTAAGAGTCGGACACGACTGAGCAACTTCACTTTCACTTTTCACTTTCATGTATTGGAGAAGGAAATGGCAACCCACTCCAGTGTTCTTGCCTGGAGAATCCCAGGGACAGGGAAGTCTGGTGGGCAGCCGTCTATGGGGTCACACAGAGTCGGACACAACTGAAGCGACTTAGCAGCAGCAACAGCAACAATGAACTTTCCCATTCAGATTACATGCCAAGAGCTGCAAGCCCTCTATATTATTGCTGGAGAAATTTCCACAGGCTTGTTCCTAACCTGCCTATTTCCCCATCTCATTTCTGTCCTACATTAACCCCATTCTACCTGAACCCAGAAAGAGACTCATTTCCTCATTTCAGGTTGCTCAGTTCATGCCAGTTTGGAGGCTGGAGGACTGATGCTGAAGCTGAAACTCCAATACTTTGGCTACCTCATGCGAAGAACCAACTCATTTGAAAAGACCCTGATGCTAGGAAAGATTGAAGGTGGGAGGAGAAGGGGATGACAGAGAATGAGATGGTTGGATGGCATCACCGACTCAATGAACATGAGTTTGAGTAAATTCTGGGAGCTGGTGATGGACAGGGAGGCCTGGCATGCTGCAGTCCATGGGGTCTCAAAGAGTTGGACACGACTGAGTGACTGAACTGAACTGAACTGAGTGATCCCATGCTTCCCTGGTGGCTCAGATGGTAAAGAATCAATCTGCAATGCAGGAGACCTGGGTTTGATCCCTGGGTTGGGAAGATGACCTGGAGAAGGGAATGACAACCCACTCCAATATTCTTGCCTGGAGAATCCCATAGACTTCAGAAGAGCCTGGCAGGCGGCAGTCCATGGGATCACAAAGAGTCAGACACGACGAATGACTAACACACACACTTTGAGTGCTTCCATGCACCAACTCCATACCCACACCTCTCTGACCCTCAGAAATCTTGTATGGCCCCTGTGCTCCTGAACCGTCCCCAGCCTTGCCAGTGTGAGTCAGCCCTACTTCACTGCCGGGTGGGAGGACTTGATCAGCCAGCAGTGAGCAGGTGGGGAGTTCACACAACGCCCAGCCCCAGTGCCATTGGGAGGTGCCTTCTTTTTTACGGCTTTGGATTTGACCTCAAACCATTATGTGAGTAATTGGTGCACTAATGGGTATTAATTGCCTTTTGTGTCCTAGGGGCACTTTACAAATAGCCTTTCTGCATCCTCTCTGAAGCTTCTGGGGACAGATGTTCTTTGCATTTCACATAATGGACGCTGAGGCCCAGAGTGCTTCCTGAAATGTGTCAGCGACCACACAGAGCAGGTGGCACAGTGAGATTCAGGTCATATCTCCCTGTCCCCCTGAATCATGCCCAGATTCTACGGCTCTGGGCTCTGTTGTGTGACAGGGTGCTCAGTTCACTCCATCTGCTGGAAACTCATCACACTTCCTGTAAGTGATTCTTTAAGACATTGTTTGTATATCACAAACCCATTTCTAACTGCTAATTTTTTTTTTTTGCATCAAAATAGTTGACCCTTTGGGCTTCCCTGGTGGCTCAGACAATAAAGAATCTGCCTGCAATGCAGGTGACCTGGGTTCCATCCCTGGGTTGGGAAGATCTGCTGGAGGAGGGTATAGCAACCCACTCAGTGTTCTTTCCTGGAGAATCCCCATGGACAGAGGAGCCTGGTGGGCTGTAGCCCATGGGGTGGCAAAGAGCCGGACACGACTGAGCGACTAAGCACAGCACAGCACAGTTGTCCCTGTAAGCATGTTTCCCAAATCAGCAGATTTTTCTCTACAGCAAATCACAAATCCCAGCTGTTTTATGTTTTCTAATATCCTTTACGAGGTACCCTGTTGCTTGCTTCCTAAAAAATTAATAATGCATATTTTAGATTGTTTTCCCCTTCTCTTGCCTTTATCCTTGTACAGTTTGTTCTTAATAAAGAGATTTCTCTGCAAGTGAGAAACAGATTTATGGATCCATTAAAATTTTAACATTTGCCAATAAAATCTAATAACAATTATATAAGATATATGCCTGCAATTTTGTCTTGTAAGAGGCACATGTTTTCTTAACAAGCAACAGATCTAATATTATTCCCATTTGTTTTAGGGTTGAAAACAGCACGTCACCAAAAGACACCAAAACTTTCTGCAGCAAGAGACCATATGCCTCCCCTCCTATTTTATATTAATATCTCAAGCCACAGGGGAGAACTTTGGATCACAAGCCCAGGACTGGTCTTCCACTCCGCCCTTCCCATCACTGTTGAATGTGGCCTTGATTTCTTCACCAATCTCTCTTCCTCATTTTCCCTACTTGAATAGAAGACATGCCTGAGCTCCTTCCTGGTGAGGTTTAAGGAGGGGAGCTTTCACAAGCAGGTTAAGATGCCCTGGAGATAAGGTATCCAGTAAATGCAATCCGTTTCTTGTTTCTTTGCTGCCACAGAAAATTGAACCTCTGTTCTCTGAAGCTCTTTAGGCAAGGCTTGAATGCCTTGGATGGGAGGTTCAGAGGCAGGAGCTGGACTGCTCCGCCTTCCCAGGACTGACATTTGACACGGTGCCTTTATTAATAGACGTCTGTTCATTTCTATCCTCTGGTCCTGCAGAGGTACAGTCATTCTGTTCATCTTTCTTCCAATGGCCCCAATCCTTTCTTTTTAGAAAAACAAAACAAAACAAAACAAAACAGGGAATCAGGATTTGGACAAGCCAGTTGCTTATTTTTTTCTCAAAGACTTTTTCAGGCAGATACCAGATTTTTTAACTTTATTTTTAGAGCTGGAAGAAATCTTATAGGTCAGAGTTTCTTAAACTTGAGTATGTTATTGCTGGGGGATTCGTGTCAAAACACAGATTTTGATCCAAACGTCTAGAATGGCACCTGAGTCCACATTTCTAACAAGTCTTGGATGGTGCTGATGCTGCTGATCTGAGGACCGGACATTGGGTCGCAGTCTCTAGAATTCAGCACTGTCCGACAGCACCTTGAGTGACGATGGAGATATTCCGTATCTGAGCTGTCTGACGTGGTCAGCACTGGCCCTACGTGACGACTGAGCACTTGACCTAGAACTAGTGCAACTGAGAAGTTGCATTCCTAACTTTAGTTTTAATTCATTTAAATTTAAATAGTCTCACGTGGCTGGTGTCTGTGTACTGAACAACACAGCTCTAGATGACTAACACCTGGCCAGCTGGTTTCCACAGATGAGCAAATGAAAATCCAGAGAGGCTGCTGGACTTGCCAAGGCCATTCCAATGCTGGAAGCAGAGGTGGGAGGCAGACCCCAGTTTCCTGCCACAGGGTGGCACATTTCCCATTCCATCAACATCTCATTTCTGACTCTTCATGAAGCCCATTTTAAAATCCCTACCAGTGTTCCTAAGCAACAGAGTATCACATTTCCCACATACCAAATTTGCCTTCAGCTATTACTAAATAAATAAATAGAAAAGAGGAACAAGCAAAATAGTAATAATAATAGATAATATTAATAGTGCTCAGGTTGTTACCGAGAGTCTGGCCACTGTTATGGCATCTGAAATACATTATTCCCAATCTTCACAGCAGCTATGTATAATTATATCGATATGGTTTGGATGAGACAACTCAGGCTCAGAGAGGCTGAATAACTTGCCTAAAGTCACACAGTGAACAAGCAGAAGAAACAGAATTCTATCTCGTGTTTAAGTGGTACTGAGGATTCAGGATAGGCAAGCTTCTCAGGTTCTCTTTCACATGATCCTCAAAGAGTAGTTTCTAAGTCTGTTTGAACTTAAACCCCAAATCCCCAAAACCCCAATCACTCACGCATCATGAAATGCATATTCAACAACGCAGGCATATGCGCTCCTTGCCTTGTCATCTACATTGGGTGTCCTCTGCCTTCTCTGCCAGCACAGACTAGCTGAATGCTCCAGAGCTGACAACGGATTTCCAGCCAGGAGTCAGGCCCATCCTGGTCTGAGGTCCAGGCTCCAAGGCACTTGTTCTCCCAGGGTAAGGGGATGAGAGCTGCATTCAGTGTTGGCCCCGCCTTCTCTGTTGGGCTGGAGGTCAGGGTCGGGGTTTTCCCCTGAGTTAGGGCATTAGGGCCCCGTGGGCAGCACTGAAGTTTTCAAATGCCTGCAGGTGTCAGACAGGCACCATAAAGAGTGAAGGAAACCAGGATATAGAGACTTCCTGGGGTGGGCAGAGGTGTGGGGCAGTGGGTCTTGGGGAGTTATGATGCCCACGCCCCAGTTGAAGTTGCCAGAGCAGTAGTCCCACCCCAGCAGGTTTTCTTCGAGGTTGTACACAGACCCCGTGTAGCCAGATTTTCTGATTTTTTTCAAGAGAAGCCAGAAATCTCATTTCCTTTGGGTAACATCTCCTGAGTTTTTCTTTTTCTTTTTTTTTAAGTTAGCTCAATTTATTTTTAAATAGTCTGACAATGCTTTTGGACACTGGTCATCAGTTTGCAATCCTTGGCCTTTGGGGAATCTGCACCTGACTTCCTCCTCCTCTCTCTGCTCTGCCTTCCTCCTCCTCTTATCCTGCTTGTTCTCCCATCATCTGAATTGCCCTTCTCTCTTTTTATCCCCTGAGACATTTTTAAAAATCATGCTGTAGGCCAGATTCCAGTGTCATGCATAAAGGTTTTTCTTTACGCCTTGGGAATATTTATTTCCGCCCAAAGATCTCCAGCCCTATTTTATTCCCTTCTCTTATGCTACAGAATTGAGCCCCCTGCCCCCATTGCTTCTTCAGCAGCACCTAAAAGTCTCACCCGATCCCTTTAACCTGTGGTTCCCCTGTATCGTAACAGCAACAATGTTTATCTCCTGACTCAGTGTCTCCCCAGGACCATGTTCCTGTTCTTTGCTTTTACCAACAGCAATATCCCAAGAATAATGACCACTTTTCTGCCTTTACCCCTAAACTCCAGTTTCACCACACCCTGAGGCCAGGAACCCATAGCTGTGGTCCACAGGAGACTATCGCTGAGGACCCATCTCTCTTTCACGGGATGAAAGTCATTTTGTGTGGCTGGGTTGCTGTGCTTAGTCGTCACTCAGTCAGGTCCCACTCTTTGCGACCTTATGGACTATAGCCCACCAGGCTCCTCTGTCAACGGGGATTCTCCAGGCAAGAATACTGGAATGGGTTACCATACCCTTCTCCAAGGGATTTTTCCAACTCAGGGATCGAACCCATTACGTCCCGCATTATAGGCAGATTCTTTACTCTCTGAGCCACCAGGTAGGAGGGAACAAGTTAAGAAGCAGGGGCAGTGATGAGAAGCACTTGGTCCAAGCAGGGAGCCATGCAGAATGTGCGGTCTGTGTACACAGCCTGAACCCACAATTACCTGCTTCCATGCAGAGCTGAACCGTTGCCATGGGAAACAGAAGCAGCCAGGCTCCTCCATCAACCTGCACACGCCAGCAACCACTAGCGCAAAGGTACATTCTCAGTGGATTCGATGGTCTTTCCCAGGGGGTATATGTCAGGGGTCGCAGCAAAAGCCCTGGCATGGAGGGCATGGGCTCCCAGCTCCCAGCCCCTAGCCCCAGAGCTCTGTTTATCCACTTTGTTGGGGTGTCAGGGAGATGAACATTTCACTGTTGTCCTGTGATTCTTTTGGGCCCAGATTAACTCAAGAGGTGCAAAGTATGCATCATTGTTTCAGATATGAGGCCCAATCAACGGCCATGACAAAAACCATTAAGGCCTCTGAAGTGGCCCACCCTGGGAGCCTTCTGGATGGAAGGGCATTGAAGATGCATACACGTCACGAGTGCTGTTCTGGGGCTGACACACAGAAACGCACAGGCTCTCTGCTTTTGCAAGTGCCAGAGAAACCAATGCAGCCTTCTTTGGGGAAAGATCCAGAGGACGAGCACCTCAGCGTTGTCCTGTTTCTCCCCTCCTTCCCCGCGTGGGGAGCACTCGCCTGGCCTGACATCACAACATCTCCAGTAAGGGAGACCAGCTCCAATGGCGCCTGCCCACCAGGCCTGCTGCTGATGCACTTTCTCTCTCCTCCAGCCCATTCTGCTAATCCCCTGCGGAATCCTAATCTACACTGGTCAGCCTCTCACTGACTTCAGGGCTTGGTGGGAGTCTCATTCTAGAGACAATCTGGAGAAAGGACAGAGGAGGCATAGAAAAAGAGCGTGAGGCTGGGAGACAGCAGACCTGTGGCCTGGCCTGCTCCCCTGACCTCGCTGGGGACCGCAGAGGTGACTTGGGCTGGCTGAGAAGCTCAGTTCTAAGGCTCCTCTAGCCCACAGTCTCGGGAAGGAAGGCAAAGGAGAGCGGCCGAGCTGGCCCTGGGCGCTGGCATTCTGCAGCCGCGCAGGAGCCCCTAGAGGGGACATGAGGAGAATGGAGCGTTTCTTGTCCTTTCTTTTTTTTCAAACTCTTGCAAACTTCATAAATTGGTTGGGAACACACTGTTCTCTGAGCCTGCCAAAATAGCTCGAGCAGCGCCGAGAGGTGGAATGAGTTCCTCATCATTTTGTTTTCATCGCTCTTGCCTTGGGAAAGCCAGTGAACACCTTCCTCTCTGAAAGCAACCTTCACACAAGAAAGGAAAGATTAATGAAAGCTATCAGGATAAACCGAGCAGCATCTACAGAACAATTCAGTCTGGCTTGGCATTGTCTGTGAGGCCTGGCAGCCTTTTCACAGCCAGTCCTGTTCCTCTTCCGGACCCGAGCCTTGGCTAAAAGATCAATTCTTCAAAAGCCCGGGGTAGCGCAAGTCCATGCAGCTGTTCTGTTAAGAAGATGCTCAAGCTCCTGTCCTCCCTGAGATGAGGGATTCAGATCCCTCAGACCATTGTTAACAAAAGCTTTCTTTCTGCCATTTCTGTTCATGGGTAAACTGTCAGGGATAGAAACAGGGACTTCAAGTTTCCTCTGGTCTCATCTGTTTATTCCAATTTTCTAATATTTAATTTTTTCTTAAAAAAAAAAAAAGCAATTTCAAAATCAAGATTATTCTGAAAGTTTACTTACAGGTTCCTCTCAGGTTCTCCTCTGGGTGCAGCAAGGCCCTTCCCAAGGGCTCTGAGTCTTGATATACAAGAGGGAAAAAGGAAGCAGAAGTAACAGGAGGGTCACATCACCATGAATCAACCTCTTTAATTCCCCACAGAAGTGACTAAGTGATTTAACATTAACAAAGGGGTTAACTGATGCAAAGGAACTACTTATTTCTTTCCAGTGTTTTCCTCGGAATAGATGTTGCAGAAATCAGTTCTAGAAAATAATAAAATAGGGTATTTTCAAACACCAGGGAGTGAGTTGTGAAACTTGGATGGTCTCTTGCCTTCTTCCTCTTCTTTCATTACTCATACTCCCTACCTCCATCCCTACCCCAGAGAGGGGACCAAACTTTCGCCATCCCCACTCCCATCCACAGATGAAGAGGCAAGAAAGAGCCGCCTCTGTTTTGAATGACCCAAGACGCTGTAGAAATCTGTGTCATATGTCTCCATCTTGCTGGGACTTCGCATCATAGACATTTAGCTTCAATTCAAGAGAACCAGCTTGTGGAGTTGCAAGGAATTAGCAAAGCCCAAAACCCTTCCACAAAAGTGCTCTTCTCCTATTCACCAAAACCCACAATATACCTGTAAGAACTTTTATCTTAAAAATGCACACATTCCGGTCAAAATGCAAGCATTTCTGAGAAGGGTCCATGCAAAGGAAAATCTAAAACAAGTAACTGTATAGCTGGGACATTGAAAACTTATGTCAAGTTCAGTGAAGATACACAAACATCTGATGTTTGGGAAACACAGCTGTCCATCAATAAGCAATAGGGGATTCAGCAAATTTTGTGAGTAAATTAATATTACAAAAAGCCAGTGAGCCTCACTGGAGAGGGTTGGAGGGGAGTGAGTGAACGCAGGAACAGGGAGCTGAGTTAGGAGGTAGGACAGTGTATTAGTCAGGGTTCTCCAGAAAAACTGAACCAATAGGCTGTGTGTGTGTGTGGAAAGAGAAAGGTTTATTTTGAGGAACTGACTCACATGATTGTGGAGCTGGCACCTCTAAAGTCAGCAGGGTGGGCAAGCAGGCTGGAGAGCCAAGGAAGAGTAATGTTGCAGCTGGGGTCCAAAGGTGGGTTGCAGGCTGAATTCTTTCTTCCTTGGAGGACCTCAGTCTTTTCTCTCCTAAGATCTTCAACTGATTGGACAAGGCCCACCCACATCCAAGAGGATAATCTGCTTTGCTCACAGTCTACTGACTTCATTGCCCATCTAGTCTTAAAAAACATCTTCGGAGTAATGTCTATATTCACGTTTGACCCAATATCTAGGTACTGTGGCCTAGTCAAATTGAAACAGAAAATGAATCATCACAACCAGATTGAGTAATACTAAGGCAAGACAAAAACATAGGGCTCTGCTTGTTCACTTGTTTAGATTGTAAAAGGTGAATGAATTTGGTATCTGGGGGAGAGGGAAAAAAAGGAATCAGTGATGATCAGAGCTTCCCACCTAAGCCAGGTAGAGCATGGAAGCACTGGTTCCTAAGGAATGTGGCTGGACAAACAAGGTCCCAGACAGATGACCAGATGGAAATATCCATCCTCTGAACAGGCAGGAATGTGGGCCTGGGCGCAGGAGGGGACATGAGGCAGAAAGACAGAGCTAAGAGTTAGCCAGATGCTGGGAGCCAGTGTGAGGAACTCTGCCCGTGGCAAAGGTCATGAGGAAGGAGGCTCAGCATACGCAAAGGCGGGCTCAAGCCTTAGGAGTCCCCCTGGAAATTCTCGAGCATCTACCCCCAAAACCAGAGTCTGCCTACTTTACTGCTTTGTGCTCTCACCTACACCTCTGACTTTATGGGGGGCTGTCCCCCACCACCTCTCTCTGAAAAAGAGTTAACTTATAGCTCCAGTTAATAAAGTTCCTGGGCATTACAAGAGTGTTTCAATCTACAAACTCCTTTGGAAGTCCTCCAGCCTGCCTGAACAGGCTCTTCCGGCCACATGTGATTGTTCACAGCCTCCCAACCGTGAGAGGCATGAGATGTTCTAAACTGTCTAAATACAGATTCCTTTGAGCAGTTAAAAGATTGATTAGAAATTGTATTGGTGAAGGGTTTTTCACTTGTTGGGCCAATGTTTGCTGCTAAGTTTCCATATCCCTTACCTACTGTGTCCCTGGGAGTGTATTGATTAATATAATTGGTGTATAGGAATGTAAGTAGTAGCTTTAATGTTTGTAACCTTGGACTCTTGAGTTAATTCTTTTCTTGTTATAGCCCACCACACCTTTGCCCTATAGGAATGCAACTTTATCTAATGCTTTTGGAGGGTGGCACCTGACTTTAGAATAATCACCTTTAGAGAAAAATAAATTTTTTGGAGAAAGGATCTTAAAATGTTGACAGGCCCCCTGGCCAGAAGATGATGTAAATCACCTAAATTTTGTGTATGATAAGTTTGAAAGCCTGGCTTCGATAAGGATCAAGGACTGCTGACCTTCCCCCGTTATCCTCTATGCATAACTTAAGGTATGAAAACTACTTTGGAAAAATAAAGTGCGGGCCTTGTTCACCGAAACTTGGTCTCCCCATGTCGTTCTTTCTCTCACCTTCTGGCTGAATTCCCATCTGGAATGTGGAGGCTTGTCAAGCCTACTAATTATGCCTGGGCTTCTAAGATCTGACGGGGGAGGCCTTAGTGTCTCCTTTCATTCGGGAGAACGGGAGGATGCCTGTGGCCTACGTAGGTGATGCAAAATCCTTATTTTGGAATTTTATTAGCTTTCCACATAAACCAAGTTATTCAGCCTCTTTTCTCTGCTGAATTTTCCTGCTGAGCTATCCTTATTCTATTACTCTTTATATCTCTAAGATCAGATCAGATCAGATCAGTCGCTCAGTCGTGTCCGACTCTTTGTGACCCCATGAATAGCAGCATGCCAGGCCTCCCTGTCCATCACCAACTCCTGGAGTTCACTCAGACTCACATCCATCGAGTTAGTGATGCCATCCAGCCATCTCATCCTCTGTCATCCCCTTCTCGTCCTGACCCCAATCCCTCCCAGCATCAGAGTCTTTTCCAATGAGTCAACTCTTCACATGAGGTGGCCAAAGTACTGGAGTTTCAGCTTTAGCATCATTCCTTCCAAAGAAATCCTAGGGCTGATCTCCTTCAGAATGGACTGGTTGGATCTCCTTGCAGTCCAAGGGACTCTCAAGAGTCTTCTCCAACACCACAGTTCAAAAGCATCAATTCTTTGGTGCTCAGCTTTCTTCACAGTCCAACTCTCACATCCATACATGACCACAGGAAAAACCATAGCCTTGACTAGACGAACCTTTGTTGGCAAAGTAATGTCTCTGCTTTTGAATACGCTCTCTAGGTTTGTCATAACTTTCCTTCCAAGGAGTAAGCGTCTTTTAATTTCATGGTTGCAGTCACCATCTGTAGTGATTTTGGAGCCCAGAAAAATAAAGTCTGACACTGTTTCCACTGTTTCCCCATCTATTTCCCATGAAGTGATGGGACTGGATGCCATGATTTTCGTTTTCTGAATGTTGAGCTTTAAGCCAACTTTTTCACTCTCCACTTTCACTTTCATCAAGAGGCTTTTTAGTTCCTCTTCACTTTCTGCCGTAAGGGCGGTGTCATCTACATATCTGAGGTTATTGATATTTCTCCCAGCAATCTTGATTCCAGCTTGTGCTTCTTCCAGTCCAGCGTTTCTCATGATGTACTCTTCATAGAAGTTAAATAAGCAGGGTGACAATATACAGCCTTGATATACTCCTTTTCCTATTTGGAACCAGTTTTTTGTTCCATGTCCAGTACTAACTGTTGCTTCCTGACCTGCATACAAATTTCTCAAGAGGCAGATTAGGTGGTCTGGTATTCCCATCTGTTTCAGAATTTTCCACAGTTTATTGTGATCCACACAGTCAAAGGCTTTGTCATAGTCAATAAAGCAGAAATAGAATCTCTAATTAATATTTAATTAAAGCTATTGTATCCAGTTCGCTGACGCCGTCCCCACTTCGAATTCCCTGGATCCACCGGGGCTGGACCCCGGCAGCCAGACACAGGCTTGCAGGTTAGGTGGGCTTCTCAAGTGCCACAGTGACAAAGAATCCTCCTGCCAATGCAGGAGATGCAAGAGATGTGGGTTTGATCCCTGAGTTGGAAGGATCCCCTGGAGAAGGAAATGGCAACTCACTCCAGTATTCTTGCCTGGGAAATCCCATGACAAAGGAGCCTAGTGAGCTACAGTCCATGGGGTCACAAAAGTTGGACATGACTGAACAACTGAGTATGTGCGTGTGTGCATGCATGTGTGCACGCACACACACACCCACACACACACACACATGCTTTCAGGGTAGCACCCAAGCATATGGAAGCAGAGTGAGGATCTCTGTTTGTTGTGTGTTGGGTTACATGGTACCTTCCTGGTACTCAAGAGGCTGGGGCTGCTGCTGAGTCATTAAGCTCATAGAATACACTAGGGAAAGCTTTAGGAACATGGCTGCCTGCATCGAGGAGGAGAGGTGAGTGCAGTGGGAAGGGAGGCATTCCAGACAGAGGAGATGGCACCTGCAAATGCAGGAAGACCAATGAGAGGATTGCCGAAACTCCGGATGGGACTGAGGTGGAAGACGGTAGGGACAAACGGCCACAAATGATGCAGGCAAGCCCACTAGGGCCACATCCTTGACAGCCCATCATGTCAGGGGGCCGACTTATTCCTGAAGGAAACGACAGCCATCGAGGCAAGATGTTTTCATTCAAACAAGAAGGTCCAGACCGCAGTGCGAATGCCTGATTGGGTAATCCAGAAGCGATGTAGGGGCTCCAAGACAGGGATGCATCAGGGAAGGGAGAATCGGAAGATGGCTGGAGACTAGGAGGGCAGGAAGACCTTGAGGTCTCAGAAATGGCCCTTCAGTAGAAGGGGTGGGGGCAGGAGCCAGAGGTGAAGAGGGGAGGGGCAAGCCGAAGGTCATCATGTAGTGTTAGGAATGGAACCAGAGAGGTGAGGGCAGTAGTAGAGAGGCAATGATTTTGGTTTTTGGAAAAACAGAGAAAATTCAGCATATCAAGCTCACCAAGGAGATCAGATGTGGGGAAAAGGAAGAAAGCTGATGAGGGTGGTCTCAGCCCTCTTGGGGAAGGAGAAGAGGGGGCCTTCTGTTCAAGGAGGAGGGGAAGAAACAGAGGTTGCTGGCTTGAGCAGAGCAAATGTGAGAGCAGGTGCTGGAAAAAGCCCTGGGAGGAGGGGGAGGACCCCAGCCCCCAGGGGCCATCACAGGGAGCCTGGGAGCATAGTTTGGAGAGCTGCCTGGCAATGCCCAAGCTAGGAGTGGGAGAAAACGGCCATCTGGGTTTAGACCTTAGAGACTCCTAAAACTGGATGCAACTTGAGGTTGGGGGCCTGGAATGCAGGTGGATAAGATTCAGCTGTTGCTGCAAAATTTCTTCCTGGTGCATCCATTGAACTTAAAGAATAGAAAAGCTATGCTTAGCTAGGTAGTTCAACCTGATTCAGCTCATATGTTCTTCAGTGGCTTTGAGTCTGCAGTTAGTGGGCTGGACTCTTCGAGAGTGTCTGTACTCCTCAGATAAATGGCTTCAGAACAGCAATGGTATTGATATGCAGAAACCATCTGATTTCAATGCTGGGGCCAACTGGCCACCAGCCAGCTAAGACTGGGGCCTGAACTTCCAGGGCATCTCTAGAATTCTGGTTGGGATGTAACAGTCAGTCACTGCTGAAATGACTGTACAGTCCTAGAGTCAGGATCATCTCCTGTTCTTTCTCCCGCATCGGGAATGTCTGCCCCACAGAGGTGGTTTTCTTTTGGATGAGTCATGAACTCATCAAGTGAACTCCAGGGTTCACTTGAGACTCATGTGAGTCATCCAGCCCAGGGATCCCTCTGCAGAAAGAGAATGTTTTGTGAGGCTGCAGGGTCTGGCATGGACAAGTGCAGTCAGTTTGTTCGTTTAGTAGTTTTTAACCTCTTAAAAATTGTGGCAGTCTCTCCTGAACAACCTATTGAGGTAATAAGTTCCATATGTTGAATAAACAGAATTCTGTCTCATGTGGCCAGCTGCACTATCTCGGCTCTAAAACTCTCTCCTTTTCATTTCACAGTGATATTCCCAGGTCTATTTTTTCTGCGCTTATCCCAATGATGTCCTTTCTAATACCAGATCTCAATCATCTCTGCTGTTTCAATACTGGAGTCTTTCAGCATTTAGTACTCACTTCTGTAAGGATGCTGTTCCTCGGCCCCCACTTCCCACCCCCACCTTTGCCTTATATGTCCTCTGCGGGACCTTTTCTGGCTCCATCTGCTTTTTCTTCTATTCAAATTCGCTTTTTCAAGGGTAACTGGGCTGGGACCTGGGACTCCCCTGATGAAAGAGGCATGATGTTAAAAGCTCACATCTGGCCATTAAGACAGATGCAGGCGTAAGGCAGTCTAGACAGAAGGACAACGATGTTATATAGAAAGACCTGCAGGAACCTGGATGAGCAACCCTCTCGGGGGTAGAGGGTGGAGTAAGAGAGAGCCAGCAAGAGGAGCATGAGGCTGAGTGCTGCAGTTGGAGAAGTGGGAAGGGAACCAGCAGAGCCACAGTGCCCTGGAGGTGCCAGTGGAGCCCAGACGGATGCCCATGGGAAAACACTCCCCCTTCCCTTTCCCTGACTCCGCACAGTCAGACCCTGGATATGGGACCCCCCACCTCAGCCAAGGGGACCCTAGGAGAAATCTGTGAGGAGCTCACAGGAGAGTTTTCCTCTCTCTTAAGAAGATGTATGAAAGAAGAAGTAAGTTCATCTTTACTAGACGTGGCTGGGCCTGCACGTGACATCTTGAAAAGTTGCATCCATTGTCATAACATGAGGGGAGACAGAGCCAAAGATAGGAGGAATCTGTGTCGTCAATAGCATCTGCAGCCCCTGAACAAACTCTCGACCCCCTCTGCTCCCAGAGCCCTGATATGAGAGCCCAAACATATCCCAGTTGTTCAAGCCAGTTTTTAAAAAGTAAACTTTACTTTTTAGGGCAGTTGTAGGTTTACAGCAAAGCTGAGCAGACAGTGCAGAGATTTCTCCTCTACACCCGGTCCCACATACCCCTGACCACCTCCACCATCAACATCCCACACCAGAATGGAAAATGTGTTACAATTGATGAATCTACACTGACACGTCATAACCACCCAGAGCCTGTAGGGTGAATTATAAATCACTCTTGGGTCCTACATTCAATGGGTTTGGACACATGTGTCTACAATAACAGTGAACACTCAGTCAGATAGGATAGTTTCACTGCCCCCAAAATTCTCTGTGTTCTACCTGCTAATCCCTCTCTCCCTGCAAACCTTTGGCGACCACAGTTCTTTCTATTGTCTCCATAAAGTTTTGCCTTTCCACAATGTCATATAGCTATAATCACATAATAGGTCATTTTTCAGATTAGGTTTTTTCCTCACTTAGTATTATATACTTAAGTTTTTTCATCACTTTCCAAGGTCAAGTCACTTTTAACTACTACTTTATTGAGGTATAATGGACATACCACAAACTGCACATATTTAAACTACATAATTTGGTTAGTTCTGATGTGTGGGGACGCCTATGAAAGCATCGTCACAGTCAGGATAGTGAACACACCCACTGCCTCGGAAGTTTCCTGGTGCCGCCTGTGAACCCTCCCGCCTTCCCCTCCCCACTCCAGCCCATTCCTAGGCCACCACGGATCTGCTTTCTATCACTATAGTTTGTATTTTCTATAATTTTATAGATGGAACTACACCATATGTAGTCTTTATTTTTTTATCTTTTTTCACACAGTGTAATTATTCTGACGTTTCTCCATGTTGTTGCAGATACCAATAGTTCATTCCTTTTTATTGCTGAGTAGTATTCCACTGAATGGACACACTAGTTTGTTTATCCATAAACTGATTGATGGACACAGGCAGTTTCCACTTGGAGGCTATTAAAAATAAAACTGCTATGAACTTGTGAAAATAAGTCTTTGGATGGGCACATGCTTTCATTTCTTTTGGGAAGATACCTAGGAGTGGTATGAATGGATCATATGGTAGGTGTGTGTCTATCTTTCAAGTTTTCTAAAGTGGTTGCACCATTTTACACCCTCTCCAGCAGAGCATGAGGGGTCCAGTGGCTTCATGGCCTCACTAGCATTTAGTATGGTCAGTCTTTTTCATTTAACCCACTGGTTAAATGAAAAAGAAAACCCAGTGGTGTATCACTGTAGTTTTAATTTGCATTTGTCTAGTGACTCATGATGTGAGCATCTTTTCATGAACTTGTTTGCCATTCCTATATCTATCTTTGGTGAAGTACCCATGCCTGTTTCTAATTTATTTTTAATACAACTGCCACAAAAACAATTTCTTTCTGTTAAAATATGAATCTTCTTTAAAAAATATGCACATTGCTTATAGAAAATCACCCTTAACTTTACCATTCAAAGTAATTGTCTGTTCATTTTATACATTTCAAATGTTTTTCCAGTTTGCAATTTGCATCTTAATTTCATTTGCAGGTTTATCTTTTAATATATAGAGATTTTTATTTTTTTTTAATTTTATTTAATTTAACTTTACAATATTGTATTGGTTTTGCCATATATCAAAATGAATCTGCCACAGGTATACACGTGTTCCCCATCCTGAACCCTCCTCCCTCCTCCCTCCCCATACCATCCCTCTGGGTCATCCCAGTGCACCAGCCCCAAGCATCCAGTATCATGCATAGAACCTGGACTGGCAATTCGTTTCATATATGATATTATACATATTTCAATGCAATTCTCCCAAATCATCCCACCCTCTCCCTCTCCCACAGAGTCCAAAAGACTGTTCTATACATCAGTGTCTCTTTTGCTGTCTCATACACAGGGTTATTGTTACCATCTTTCTAAATTCCATATGCATTAGTATACTGTATTGGTGTTTTTCTTTCTGGCTTACTTCACTCTGTATAATAGGCTCCAGTTTCATCCACCTCTTTAGAGCTGATTCAAATGTATTCTTTTTAATGGCTGAGTAATACTCCATTGTGTATATGTATCACAGCTTTCTTATCCATTCATCTGCTGATGGACATCTAGGTTGCTTCCATGTCCTGGCTATTATAAACAGTGCTGCGATGAACATTGGGGTCCACGTGTCTCTTTCAATTCTGGTTTCCTCGGTGTGTATGCCCAGCAGTGGGATTGCTGGGTCATAAGGCGGTTCTATTTCCAGTTTTTTAAGGAATCTCCACACTGTTCTCCATAGTGGCTGTACTAGTTTGCATTTGCACCAACAGTGTAAGAGGGTTCCCTTTTCTCCACACCCTCTCCAGCATTTATTGTTTGTAGACTTTTGGATCGCAGCCATTCTGACTGGCGTGAAATGGTACCTCATTGTGGTTTTGATTTGCATTTCTCTGATAATGAGTGATGTTGAACATCTTTTCATGTGTTTGTTAGCCATCTGTATGTCTTCTTTGGAGAAATGTCTATTTAGTTCTTTGGCCCATTTTTTGATTGGGTCATTTATTTTTCTGGAATTGAGCTATAGGAGATGCTTGTATATTTTTGAGATTAGTTGTTTGTCTGTTGCTTCATTTGCTATTATTTTCTCCCATTCTGAAGGCTGTCTTTTCACCTTGCTTATAGTTTCCTTTGTTGTGCAGAGGCTTTTAAGTTTAATTAGGTCCCATTTGTTTTATTTTTACTTTTATTTCCAATATTCTGGGAGGTGGGTCATAGAGGATCCTGCTGTGATGTATGTCAGAGAGTGTTTTGCCTATGTTCTCCTCTAGGAGTTTTATAGTCTCTGATCTTACATTTAGATCTTTAATCCATTTTGAGTTTATTTTTGTGTATGGTGTTAGAAACTGTTCTAGTTTCATTCTTTTACAAGTGGTTGACCAGTTTTCCCAGCACCACTTGTTAGATTGTCTTTAATCCATTGTATATTCTTGCCTTCTTTGTCAAAGATAAGGTGTCCATATGTGTGTGGATTTATCTCTGGGCTTTCTATTTTGTTCCATTGGTCTATATTTCTGTCTTTGTGCCAGTACCATACTGTCTTGATGACTGTGGCTTTGTAGTAGAGCCTGAAGTCAGGCAGGTTGATTCCTCCAGTTCCATTCTTCTTTCTCAAGATAGCTTTGGCTATTCGAGGTTTTTTGTACAATTGTACAAAAGGTTTTCCATACAAATTGTGAAATTATTTGTTCTACCTCTGTGAAGAATACCGTTGGTAGCTTGATAGGGATTGCATTGAATCTATAAATTGCTTTGGGTAGTATACTCATTTTCACTATATTGATTCTTCCAATCCATGAACATGGTATATTTCTCCATCTATTAGTGTCCTCTTTGATTTCTTTCACCAGTGTTTTATAGTTTTCTATATATAGGTCTTTTGTTTCTTTAGGTAGCTATATTCCTAAATATTTTATTCTTTCCATTGCAATGGTGAATGGAATTGTTTCCTTAATTTCTCTTTCTATTTTCTCATTATTAGTGTATAGGAATGCAAGGGATTTCTGTGTGTTGATTTTACATCCTGCAACTTTACTATAGTCATTGATTAGTTCTAGTAATTTTCTGGTGGAGAGATTTTTAAAATGCTACCACTCTTTGTCACTGAGGCCATAATTATAAAATTCTACTCTCCCGACAAGGTGTGTTTGTATGGTTTGCCTATTTAAATATTTAATCTATCTAATATTATTTGACAAGTTATAAACTGGATACTCATACTAGTTTTCTACAGATGTAGCAAATGGCCACAAACCTAGTGGCTTAAAACAATAGAAATGTATTCCCTTGTAATCCTGGAGGTCAGAAGTCTGAAATGGGTTTTAGGGGATTGAAATCAAGGTGTCAGAAGTGCTGTTTTTCTCTCTAGAGGTCCCAGGGAAGAATCTGTTCTTGCTTTTCCAATCGTCTAGAGTCTGCCCACATTCTTTGGCCAGTGTCTGGCTTGATCTGCAAAGCCAGGAATCACATCATGCCAAACTCTGCTCCCATCCTTACATTTGTTCTTTCATTTTGAGCCTTCTGCCTCCCTTTACAACCCTTGTGACTCCACCGGCCCTTCCTGGATAAACCAGTATAATCCTCCAATTTCAAAACCCATGATTCAGTCGTATCTGTTTGCCATTGTAAAGCAACACACACACAACTTCCAGGAATTAGGACACACAACTCCAGGGCGGGAGGCATTATTCTATCACAGGATCTAATATTGCTTTTTATCCAAATGGTTCACCAGTTAGCTCAATATTCTTTACTAAATAATCAATCCATAATTCTCTACTGATTAGAAATGTCAGCTTCATCATATAAGAAATTCATAGGAGAAAACATATATTTATTTCAGAACTTTCTATTCTGTTCCTCTGGCCATTACAACACATTTTTTCTAACACGGGTATATGGTCCCTATTGGTACAGGTCACATTTCAAACTCCTCTCACAACTCTTGAGATCTCCAGAGCCCACTTCTGTCCCTCTTCTCAGCCTCATTGCTGACCTGGGCTCCAGCCACAGCCAGGGGAGCCTAGTAACATGGTGATCTGTCTATCCTGTAGGTGATACAACTGTATAAGAGACCACCTTGTAAAGGGACACCAAAGTGAAAATAACAAGATTTACGAGGTGTGTAATGATGGAATGCCACCTCACACTCTGTGAAAAATAATGAACTGTATTTTGATGTTTTGGACTTCCCTGGTGGTACAGTGGTAAAGAATCTGCCTGGCAATGCAGCAGACAGGGGTTTGATCCTTGGTCCCCAACTCTTTTGACACCAGGGACTGGTTTCATGGAAGACCTTCTTCCACAGATGGGAGGAGGGGATGGTTTTGGCGTCCCTCACCTTCCACCACTCACCTCCTGTTATGTGGCCCAGTTCCTACCAGGCCACAGATTGGTCCATGGCCCTAGCGTTGGGGACCCCTGCTATAAAAGGAATAAGGTATCATCTTTGACTTCAAGGCATTCCCAATCTGATGGAAAGCTCAAACACATGAAATGAGAATTTTAGTACAAAGAGAGAGCTCTTGCGAGGAAAACAGCTCACCCACCAGGGTTGCGTACTTGTTTATTTTTTTTGATGTTTCCATTATGCTATCATTTATTAAGAACCACCACACTACTCATTTTGTCAAATAGCAGAATCTGTCAAAATCACAGAGTGTTTTTACTAACATTTGGCTGTAATGATGTCTTACAGTGGTCATTGGTAGAATTACTAATGAATGCCCTGAGCTCACATTGAGAAGCTGCTTGGTATTTGCTTCCTCAGCCACAGAAACTGCCTGGTGGCATAACGTCCAGCAGCCAGGGTGAGAAACGCTAAGATCACTGTTCCAGTCATTGCAGATACCTCTGCCACTGACCGCCAAGCAAGACACTCTATGCTTCTGTTTTTCATTTGCAATGTGGCAGGATAAAACCAGATGATCTCTAGTGTCATTTTCAGCTTTAAAATTCTATTCTACCAACTCTCACTTATTGCTGATGGGAGTGCAAAATGGTAAAGCTACATTAGGGAGCAGCTTGGCAGTTTTTTACAAAATTAGACATACTCCTACCATATAATCCAGCAAACACAATCCTTGGTATTTACCCAAAGATGTTAAAAACCTAAGTCCACACAAACACCTGCACAAGGATGTTTGCAGCAGCTTAATTCATAATTGCCAAAAACCTGGAGTCAACCAAGATGTCCTTCAGTAGGTGAACAGATAGAAAACCTGTGGTACATCTAGACAATAGAATATTCAGTGTTAAGAAGAAATAAACTATTTAGCCATAAAAAGGCATGCTGCTGCTGCTGCTGCTGCTAAGTTGCTTCAGTCGTGTCCAACTCTGTGCGACCCCATAGACGGCAGCCCACCAGGCTGCCCCATCCCTGGGATTCTCCAGGCAAGAACACTGGAGTGGGTTGCCATTTCCTGCTCCAATGGATGAAAGTGAAAAGTGAAAGTGAAGTTGCTCAGTCGTGTCCGACTCTTCATGACCCCATGGACTGCAGCCTACCAGATTCCTCCATTCATGGGATTTTCCAGGCAAGAGTACTGGAGTGGGGTGCCACTGCCTTCTCCGTGAAAAGGCATGAGTGAAGCTCAAATACACACTACTAACTGAAAGAAGCCACTCTGAAAAGGCTACATATTGTATGATGCCAACTATATGACATTCTGGAAAAGGCAAAACTATGGAGACAGTAAAAGATCAGTGACTGCCAGGGGTTAAAGAGGAGGGAGGCATGAGTAGGTGGAGCACAAAGAATTTTTAGAACAATGAAGCTATGTGATACTACAATGGTAGATATATGTCAATATGTTCAAACCCACTGAACGTACAACACCAAGAGTAATTTATAATGAAAACTATGGACTTTGAGTGATCATGATGTATGAATGTAGGTTCATTATTGATTATAACAAATTTTCTCCTCTGGTGGAGAATGTTGTTAGTGGGGGAGGCTGTGCACATT
This sequence comes from Bubalus kerabau, assembly GCF_029407905.1. Lineage (NCBI taxonomy): Eukaryota > Metazoa > Chordata > Mammalia > Artiodactyla > Bovidae > Bubalus > Bubalus kerabau. Next base: position 62,545,123 of record NC_073637.1, read on the forward strand.
TGAAGGCAGAGGGTATAGGGAAACTCTCTGTATTTTCCATTCAAAAAATGGAAAATAGTTTTGCTGTAAACCTAAAACCATTCTAAAAAAATAAACCCTATTTTTAAAAATTCTGTTATTTCATAATCCCTATTACTGAGAAATCATGAAATAAATGGCTCTTGAGTGACATCGAACTTTATGTTTATTTCCCAATATCTTTTCCCTGAACTCATAAGACTTTCAGTCTTGAAGCTCACTGACTTCTGAAAACCTGGTTTCTGCATATAGCAGGATAATTCCCAGATGGAGACAGCAATGAACCCAGTCCCATGGGAGGAGCTGAGGAGCCTTCCCTGCAGAAGGTCAGGACTACAATCTGTAGAGCAAGCCAGACTGAAGCTGGGCAGAGACTCTGCAAACAGCACTCAGGCAGGGTCAACCCTGGCATCCATCACCTCCTTCTGGTTATTCTCCAGCAAGAACCAACCAGCTCTTCAGCACTGGAAATTTACCCTAGACCCAGAAGATCTGGGCTCAAAATGGAAAGTTCACTCAGAGAGAAGAGGAACTTTTAACATAAATACATAAAATAGCAGAGTGGAGAAGCATTTGCCTCTTGAGATTAAAACATAGTTGAATTTAATATGTCATCTTCATATCATGGATCCATAAATAGAAAATGTGCCACCTCTTTATGCACTGAAGTGGAATGATCTCCAAGAAATACTGATTGGAAAAAAAATGAGGAGCAGAATGATATGGTATGCACCATTTGTATAAATAGGGGTAAAAAGAATAGGCATATTATTTTTATCTATCCCGCTGTCTCTGAAAAGATACACAAGGAACACATTAACCATGATTGCTCCTGAAGAGAGAAGGAACCTGGGTGGCTGAAGGACAAAGACTGAGGTGTGGGGACTTTTTACCTCATTCCTTTGGTATATTTTGAATTTTGAGTCAAATTCACTACTATTTGAAAAACAAAGACACAAAACCTCAACAATAATGAAAGTTGTCAACCATAAAATCATTTAATATCTTACACAATTTTACAAATAAAGCTTTGTTAATTATAGAAATATATTTACATAAGTATATGTCAATAACACTAAATACACTGTAAAAATAAGTAAACAATAAAGCAGATTGACTTGCATTTGAAGCCAGTTACTTGCTGTGTGCTCTTGGACAAGTCACTTACCATTCTGAGCCTCTGTTTTGCTTTGAGCACAGTGATGTCTATTATTGTGCAAATTAGAGAATCTAGTGGACAGTTGGTGCAAGGGCTGGCACTGGGAACGTGCGGGCAGCTGGTGGCTGGGATGTGGATCAGCCCCGGGACCTACTTTCTGTGGGGTGATGGGCAGAGGACCAGAGGGCAACAGAACACAGCCCTCCTGGTGCAAGGAGAGCATCTCTGACCAGTGTCCCTACTCTGGGAAGCAGTCCTTCTGGTTTCAAAGGCAGCTCTGGCCCAAATGCCTCAGCATAGGTCCGACTGTGGGACCTTCTTAGTCCCTGGCCTTCTCTCGGTCTTGTTCCTGCCAGCCATCAAGGGGATAAACACTTGAAATTTACATGCCCTTAGGCACCTGTCCAATCCAGTCCTGATTGCTTCCTGGCTAGGGTGGGTGGGCAACTGAGAAGCCAGAAGGGTTGCTCAGGCCCCCTCCCCATGGCCAAATTTCTCCTTCTTCCCACAGGAACTGGGGCTCCTTCTTTTCCCAGTTGGACCCTCCCTAGGGCGCAAGGCCGCCTGTGCCTTCCCAGCAGTTAGTTCTTCATTCCCCGGAAGGAGAGGGGTCATGAATCAACTCGTGGGTTGTGAGTTAGGGAAGTGGCTTCTTCTTTCTTTAGGTTTGGTCGTGGATAAAACTGAGACACCAGAAGTCTGGGTCACGAGAGCAGGACAGGGAGGCTAGGCTGCAGGAACTCCAGCCTACCTCGACCTGCGCTGTCCTTCTAGTCCCATCTGAAAAAAATCAAACTGCTCACAGATAGAAAGAACAAACCAGAGGTTACTGGGGAGGTGGGGGCAACATAGGGGTGGGCAGTGGGTATCAGATAGGCTCAAGGATGCACTGTACAACACCAAAAACACAGCCAATATTTTGTAATAACTGGAAGTGGAAAGTAACCTTTTAAAACTGTATTAAATTTTAAAAATTAAAAAAGTACAAACAAAATTAAGTAAAAGGAAATCAAAGATGGCTTGTTCTCATCTGCTCTCTGTATCCTCCCCCGGGCCTCCCCCTCCCGACCTCTTCCCCAATACAGTTGTTCAATTGAAACCACCAAGCTATTTATCAATAAGCAGTAGGAAGATGGAAATGTCTTAATTTTTCCTTCTCTGTAGCATCCCTGACTCACTCAGACTGGCCTCCCTTAGTGCCCTGAAGAGAGCTAGATTTAGAAGAAATATTACTTCAGCTCTCAGGATGGAAAAAAATCTAGCCAGGAGGCAGAGACTCTGGAAAATTGCTAATAAATTGTTACTGCCTGCTATTAAAAGGATCGATAAGATAAGGCCAGAAATAACTGATGGAAGGGACTTGTGCTCTGAGTACTAAGCGGGGAAGTGGCGCGTGGTGGCTCAGCACCTCTCTGGCCGGGCTCAATGCATGCCCCACCTTCTTCACCAGAGCCTTGGGCATCTTCATTTATTGCCTTGGAAATCAGTAGTTACTGATGGAGGTTATGAATAATTAAATCAAATATCACGGGTGATGGAAGTTCAGGTTTCAGGGAAATTGCCTACTTTATGAGTGTAGCATAGGAAATGCACCAGCATCCTCTTCTGTGATTTGATTTGGGATGTTCTCATGGGACAGAACTGGGGTAGGCAGTGCTTGATCTTTGGGAGGCTTCCCCAGAACAGGAAGGAGCCAGGGCGTACTACTGGCTCAGCGTCCCCTGCAGCCCTGCCTGCTGCTCTGCATGCCTGTCCATCTCATGCATCTTCTTCCTTGAGACTTCCCTGCCTTTCTGCAACCTTGGGAGAGGCACTATAGGCCCTACAACAGGACAGATGTGTGGTAGACCAGGCTTCTCTGTGGGACTAACCTCTCTTTCAGCCAGCACACCTCCTCCCAAGATCCAAGAGGATGAATCCATGCATTCAACAGCCCAATCTTTCAGTCACACACATCTTTGTTCATCTTCTCGCTTTTTTTTCCTGGTCACCAAGTGGGCCAGCAGAAAGGCCTATGGTGGGATTCCAAGGTGCCCCAGGAGCCTTGTTAGCTGAAAGTCCTGCCTGCCCCTTCCCAATTCTTCCATAGAATTCTCGTTCTTTAGAAGCTTCAGAATGCCTTGAACAAACCACATCTTTCTGGCAACCACCCTCCCAACACATGGAAGTGTTTGCAGTCTCAAGGATCAGCACAGGGAATCAGTTGTCCCTGAAAACAGCAAGGCCATGAAGTGCAAAGTGAGGGGCCAGAGCTACAGAAGGTGGGTGGTCAGGAGACTCCACAATCCAGAAGTTGCCTGAAGGTAAGCCATCTTTGGGGAAAAAAAAAAAATCATTACGTGTGGCTCTCTTTCTATCTCCCCTTCACTTTCTTTGCCAATACTCTTCAATGTCTTGCTTTTCTGCTCCAGGGAGCTCTGGATAATTTTTTTTCTTTGCTTTTTCAGGAGGTATCCAGGTTCATGGCCATTACCCACCCTTTATCCCAAATTCAAACAAGTCCAGCATCCTTTCAGCAGAAGCTCAAGCTCACCAGCAGCCTGGCTGTCACAGGCATAATAGGAAATCATTTCACAGGCATCAGAGGAGCACTGAGTGTATGCAGTGGCCTGGACTGGGGGCTCCTGGGTCATCACCTGCTCACATAGCTGTCACTCTCCTTACTGTGTGGGGAGCCTTCTGAGGGCTAGAATTATCCATTGCACAGGGCTGCTCAGCATCCCAGTTCTTGAGCCCAGATCAGGCCCCAAAGTCAGTCTCTGTCCTCTTACCTCACCCTTCCTCAGGGGCCTCAGGAAGATCAGTCTCTTAACAGGGGCAGAGAAGGCTCCAGAAGGGCAGGCTCATGACTTTGGGGCCCAGATCCTTGACCTTTGCTGATAATGGCAAGTAAGACTCTCAGGAAAGCCAGGACCTGAGGAGGTTGTAGCTGGGAAGTGACCAACACCAAAGCCTCTGGCAATTCCTTAGATCGGTCTGGGAGCAGTGCTAGTAAACTCCTGATGGAGGGAAAGACAGCCTAAAACAGCCATTCTCCAGGCGATACAACCAGAGACTGACCAGGCAGACACAGGGCCTGGCCTCTTTGACGGAGGAGTCCAAGCCATGAGAGGCCCTATGTGGGGCTGGGAGTCAGGTTGCAGACGTGGATTTCGGATCACACCAAGGCTGAGCACAGCCCTCAAGAGACCCACACTCCTGGGGTTCACCAGACCCACTTCAGCTTGCTAGAAGCCAAGTGCAGCCTGGAGCACTGACGTGCCTGCAGACTTCCAGTTGGCATTTCTACACTGTAGAGCAGCCAACTTGGGCAGCCAGCGAAGTGCCACGAAAACGTTAGGAAAATGCCAGTGGGGATGGGGACGGGCTGACAGGGACAGCTGCACGTCCTCCTGCCTGGGACCTCATGTGGTGGGGACAGAGGATTGATCCACACACGCCCACAAGCGAGGCCACTGGGCAGTCCCAGGGCTCAGGCTCTGGGGTGAGGCTGGTGGCCCTGGCCATTGGGCAGGGGCACAGATCAGTGAGGCGTCTGGTTCCATAAGGGCGGAACTGGTGGCCAGGCATTTCAGGAAGAGGCTCTGTCCTCCACGCTTGGCCTGAAGGTGGCAGCTCATTCTGTGTCTGGAGCAGCTGGGTGCTTCCTTCTCTGAGACCTTTAAAGTAGGCCAGCTTCTCGCTCCTGGAGTGTCTCCAAACTCTGGAGGTTATGAAACAGCCTTACTTCTGTTTTCAGAGGTTTGTTGGAGGAATTAACGGCATCACTCAACACTCCACAGCCTAGAATGGCACAGAGTAGCCCCCTGGTAAAAGGGTCATCACCCCAAAGGGCCTTGCAGTCAAGCGTGTCCCCGGGGAGTCGAGCCAATGTCCATGTGAGCCCCTAAAATGCCTCTGGCTTGTGGAGTGGCCTTGCCCAGAAACTGAAACCCTCCGAGGATGAGAAAATTCCTGTGATTTCCTGCCTGCCTGCCTGCCCTGCTCAAATAAGTCATGTTCCAGGAGTCACCAGGCCAAGTAGTTTGAAGGGATAAGGCTGGAACCTGTGAAGGAATGGAAGCACCCATTGGTCCAAGATAATCCAGTATGTGGGTACAAAGCATCCAGCGGACGCAGCAGCGATGGCTGCCCCCCTCACACGCTGTGCTGCTGAGATGCAGGGCACACCCTGCTGGGCATTCTGGGAACTGCAGCTACAGCCTATGCATCCAGACAAGCCCCAGGAGAGCTTAGTAACAGTAGTAACTAGACACCACTGCGGACAGGCTCTGCATCCCACACTCCTGCAAGCAATTTGTATCTATTATAAACTCATTTTTGGAGAAGACTCTTGAGAGTCCCTTGGACAGCAAGGAGATCAAATCCATCAATCCTAAAGGACATCAACTCTGAATATTCATTGGAAGGACTGATGCTGAAGCTGAAGCTCCAATATTTTGGTCACCTGATGTGAAGAGCCGACTCACTGGAAAAGACCCTGATGCTGGGAAAGATTGAGGGCAGGAGGAGAAGGGGACAGCAGGAGATAAGATGGTTGAATGGCATCACTGACTCAATGGACATGAGTTTGATCACACTCTGGGAGATAGTGAAGGACAGGGAAGCCTGGCATGCTGCAGGCAGTTCGTGGGGTCGGCCCCAAGCAAAGAGGCAGACACAACTTAGCAACTGAACAACAACAAATTCATTGAATGTCAACAGCAGCCTTGTACCATTGGTACTCGATCTATAGATGATGAAACTGAGAAGTTAACAGAGAAGTTAAAGAACTTGCCCAAGGTCACATAGCTGGTAAGTGGCAGTTCTGAGATTCAAACCCAAGCAATCCAGCTTGGTTTGAGAAGGTGCTTTTAAGGACTAAACCAAGGTGCCTCTTAAAGACGCAGTGAGCACCATGGTCAACAGAGGCCAAGTGCAGATTCATGGAGGAGCTCGTCTTGGGGACCCAAGTCTGTTCTGTGTACAGAGCACAGGGCTCTGTACCAGTGCAGAAAGGCCGCTCCAGAGCCCAAGTGGCAGGCAGCAGAGCTAAAGGAAGCCTCCTTCTGGGGCCGGGAGGAAAGCATCCATGGAGTGCAGCTTCCCCCGGATGTTGGGCCCCTCCTGTGCCCTTACATTGACCCTGAGCCCTGTTATTCTGCTCCATACCCCTCAATGGAGATGCACAGGCTCCTAACAAACCGCAAGGCCTGGGGAAGAATAGCAGCAGTTAGAATAATGGATGCCTCACTCCGAATTTGGAGCTACGTAAGCATTAGAATGGAAATTAAGTTGGAGAAGAGAAAGCTCTAATGGACTTTGGGAACTGTTAGTTTTCCTTTTTTTTTTTTTTTTTTCCATTCCAGATTGCCTTTCAGAGAGAAAATTAAACATAAAGCAAATGTACAAGGGAAACGGGACTCTGTTTTCTGATTGGTCGCCCGATGCTCGGGGCCGGGCCTGCCTACGTGGCCCGGCCACCTTCTGCAGACAACTGTGGGCGTGGTGGGGTGAGGAGGGCATAGCTCTACAGAACCAACCTTCAGTGAAGGCAGTGGGGGTGGGACGGCCATAACACATCAGCTGAAGCTATTAGAGCCACTAATGGCTGCCTGGGATGAGCTGAGCTCTAAGTGGGGCTTTTATGAACCTGCGGCATCCCAACGTCCTCCTGCGGAGAAGCAGCAGCCATTACACTAATCACCGCGTCCTCAGCCCGCGGCCCTCTCTGCCCCCACCTCCGTGCAGTTCCCGGCCTCTTGCACCCGAATTATTCCTGGAGGTGGGAATGCAGAGGTTGGACTCTCATAATTATATTAAGGGCTTTTGACAGGACCAACCTTTCTGTCTTCTATTTCTGTCTTGTTGAAATTCTAGTGCGCTGAAATAAATGTGAGGGGAAGGATCCATCAACTCTTTCTGGGCACAAGGACGACAGCCGAGTGTATTGCGTGCCCAGCACTCGCGTCCACGGGGAGATTTATGGCTTGTTCTCCTAACAGAAGATTGCCCAGACTTAGGTCAGCTGGGGGTGGGAAACCACGTTGTCTCACTTAGACTTAAATTTATTGCATGCAGTTTTATGCCAATATCAAAATATAGGCTGAAAGGGACCCCCAAGGCGTCTCTGACCTAAGCCCCTCATTCCTATTTCACGGGCTGGCTCTCTCCTTGCACCCCTGTTCTTATCTTGACCTGATACTTGGTAGCTTGCCTTGTCAGGTATAAAAGAGTTAGTGCTGCCAAAGTCAAGGTCATTGGCCAGAACCTTCAACTGGCGAGTTGGCCAAGGTTCTGACTGCCTTCCATCCCCAACCACCTGCTTCTCTGATCTCAAGGGGAGTTAACAGCTAGGAGCCTAATGGCCGGCACTGCCAGACTCCTGAAGGGAGCAGTGGAGCTGGGAGGCATGATGCTAAAAGGTCAAGAAAAGCACCCTGGACAAATAGTCACCTGCTCTCGCTGAAGACTCAGATAGTAACCAACATTAGCAATTATATGCCATATGCTAGGTGCTGAGTTAAACTCATGGGCATCTCATTCAAGCTTCGTCACAATGCCATGAATGAAGCATTATTAGCCCAGTTTAGAGATGAAGTAGAGGTTCAGAGGTTTAAATAACTCATCCAGAGTCATATGGAGAGTAAGTTTCATGATTGGAATTATATCCATAACTCAGATGTAAACCCAGACAATCTGAAGGCTACACTCTTGGCCCCTGCGTTAAATTGCCAGTTATACACCCAACTGTTAAACAAAAGGGTGGAGGAGCAAGGAGGTGTGAGGCCCACCTTCCCACATCTCTTGGCACCCCCTGGCAAATATCTCTTGGGATCACAGCAAGGAACCACAGCCCCTGACAACTGTACTTCCTGGAGGTCCATCCATTTTAGTTCACATTCTGTGCTTGGTCCTTGATCTGCCCTTCACACATTTTAGTTTGGGAAATGAAACACCATACTTATCTGAGTCTAGTAGTCATTTCCAAGAGTTTCATAGTCACATCTAAGAGCTTAATTCCTGGTAAATGCATGAATTCATATTTTGGTACTTACTAATCAATAGACTAGAAGGGGACGACAGAGGATGAGATGGCTGGATGGCATCACTGACTCGATGGACGTGAGTCTGAGTGAACTCCGGGAGTTGGTGATGGACAGGGAGGCCGGGCGTGCTGCGATTCATGGGGTCGCAAAGAGTTGGACACGACTGAGCGACTGAACTGAACTGAACTGAATCAATAGATGCAACATGACCAGGCCATCACAAGGTATGCTACTGTTCATTCTTGCCTATTAGGACCTGCATCAGCCAAGAGTATGCTGGGCTGCAAGGGACAGAAAATTAGACTTACAGAGGTTTACACAAAGAAATATATATTTGTTGCACACACCAAAAAGTCTTTGGCAAGGTAGCTGATCAAGTTGATCCACTGATTCAATGATGTCAGGGTCAGCTGCTCTTGGCCTTTCTTACAAGGTTGCCGGCTGGTTGATCAATCCCAGCCTTGACCTTGCTGATCTGGAAAAAAGGTCAACAGAAAAATAGGCGTGGGTTTGAATCCCAGCTCTGTCCACTTGGCCTGCCCTTTACCTCTTTGAGCCTGAAATTGCTTCCCTGCAAGATAAGGATATCCTTTGGTTTCTGGCTACCTGGGGGAACAGGAGGGGGGACTGGAAAAGGACCGAGCACAGAGCCAGGTGCAGAGGAAGTACTCAATACACTCAGTGTACTTTGTAACCCTGGCACATTCATCAGGGCTGCCAGGCTGTGATGTGCATGGCTTGAGGCACATAGGTACTTAATATCTCTTCAGAAAGACAGCTGAGAGATTTCTTTGGAATTCTTTGACAAGGTGCATGCCTTATGAAATGGGACAGCACCACAGGCCCTGGGGCTCAGCCACGGTTGTGGGCCAGTTAAGCAGAGAGGAATGGACGTGGGTGGTCACTCCAGCCCTGCCCTCAGGGGTCCGTGCTGGGAAGTGAGGCTGAGAGTGTCAGGGGTCATTGGCAGCCACACTGGCTCTGAAGCTCCAGCATTACACTTTATACATCTTCCCACCGTGATCTGGGCCCCCTGTCAGTAAGGGGGGCAGGCAAGCAAGATGGTTTCTCTCTGAATCTCTTTCTGCACACAGATGAATTTTGTTCTATGGGTCAGGTAAGTCTCACTGTCATTCCCTGTGATTTAAAGGAGGAAGCGATGGGGGAAAATAGAGCTTTGCACCATTTAGCCAGAAACAGCAGTTTTATTCCCGGGGCTCAGTGATTTCTGCTGAGAGTTCATGGGATGGCTCTTGCTGCCAGGACAGGGCATTGGAGGACCCAAGGAGCCACCAGTCCAAGGAACAAGATACAGGTTTTGTTTGCAGGATATAAAGGTTGAATCTGATGCTGTTTTATACCACCTCCTAGAAGCACTGTTTCTCAACTCAGCCATTGTTATGCCTTGCTTCACCAGCAGTTAAAATGGACATCATTAGTGTCTGCGGTATTTGTATAAGCTAGGAGGAGTTAACAAAGGCCTTCCACCTCTGTTTTCCATCCAACATGCCCATGGACTGGTTGGTAGTATGAAAACTGGAAGAAACGAAGAAAGTGGGGTACAAAGAATTATTATAGAATATTCCTAAAGTGAGGAAATTGAAGAAAGAGCTCACACCTAAGTCCTCAGACCACCTCCTTTACTGTTTTGATTTATTCACTAGCAAGTTTTGCCCCCACGCATGAGTAAGTCACGACTTGTCACCTATGCGTGCTTTGTCTTCTTCACCTGGGGCCTCACAAACACAGATTCCAGACTCAGACCTGTGGTGGGCCTGCCACTACTTTGTGACCTTGGCGCCTCACAGCTGCTTTCTGTCATCTAAATAGGGACAGTACCTCCCAGAGGATAATGTCACCAAGCACATAATAGGTGCTTGATAAATGGTGTCGTTCGCCATTATTGTGGGCTTTCCTGTTGGCTCAGTTGGTAAAGCCTCTGGACAGAGGAGTCTTATGAGCTACAGCGCATGGTGTCATAGGAGTCATATGCAACTTAGTGACTAAACCACCATCAATTCCATGGCAGAAATAATACATTATTATTAATAATAATAATATCTCTGGAAAGTGAAAGTCACTCAGTCATGTCCAACTATTTGTGACCCTATGGACTGTAGAGTCCATGGAATTCTCCAGGCCAGAATACTGGAGTGGGTAGCCTTTCCCTTCTTCAGGGGATCTGCCCAACCCAGAGATCGAACCCAGGTCTCCTGCATTGCAGGTGGATTCTTCACCAGCTGAGCCATAAGGGAAGCCCAAGAATACTGGAGTGGGTAGCCTTTCCCTTCTTCAGGGGATCTTCCCAACCCAGGGATCGAACCCAGGTCTCCTGCATTGCAGGTGGATTCTTTACCAACTGAGCTATTGGGGAAGCCCAATAATAATATCTCTAATTCAGTCTTACTTAACTGGAATTAATAACTGTCAACAGGAATGACAGTGTTGTACTTTATGCATTTATTTAAATGAATCTATTTAAATATTAGATGATGACTTCATTTGAATGGAAGCCTCTGAAGTCCGAGATTCTCATAATTCTCTTTGAAGCCCACCCTCTCCCATTTCCTTATCTTCACAGTACCTGTCTTTTACATATTTATCAATTTGATCTAACTTAGGTCACAGAGTTGAAACTACTGGGAAGCATATGTATGAATGCAATCAAGTCCAAACAAATATCCACAAGAAAACCCACCAAAAGCAAGGTGAATTCGTTCTAACCACTTTCGAGGAGAAAAAAAAAAAAAAGACCAGGTTGGAAAGACTAGACCCAGTGGTTTTGATAAAGCCTTTTTCTTTGGTCTGCAAGTTTTGCCCTCAGGCAAAGCCTGCAAACATTTCTGGCTGAATCTCTGTACTTCCTGGATTCTACAGCTGTGTCCTATGAAAAGGAAATGGTTTTTCCGACAACCCAATAACCCACCTCCCACTGTTCTGTCTATAGAGTATCAGGCAGGCACGCATTTAGGCAGGCAGGGAGACAGCAAGCAGAAGTGAAGGCATTCCTCTTTAAGGGTGTATCTCCTGGAAAATCATAATCAGGCCTTTGGAAGAAACCTCATTGGCACAGATGGTCCTGCCTAAGCCCTGCCAGCCTTTGGAGTGAGAGTTGAGACACACCTAACGTAACAGGAGGTGTGTCTTCCACCTTCCATTCACCTTCCACCAAGGTGAATAGGAGGTTGTGTTTCAAGGGGAAAAGATGTTTTAACCCTGAATATTCATATTCAAACCACTGGACTTCCATTGTATATTTTCCCCCTTCTTCTTCTATTGGATTCATTTTTCTAAGGTCTGCAGCAGTTTTCTTGAAAGTGAATTTTTAAAACACTGCACCTTACTTGACGTCATGGGGAAGGACTTTTTTTTTTTTTTTCTAAATTGGATCAACCATTTTGGATTATATTAATCCATTATATTCATCCCTCTTGTCTCCAGACACCTCTCTCTCTCTCTCTGCCCCCAGCTCTGGGACAGGCCCAGAGACAACCACACCCATGAGGAGCCATCTCTGGGTCAGCATCATTCCCTAACACCATCTCATTCTCATCTCTCCTTGTCATTGATGGTGGAGAGATCTCAGGGCTGATACCCAAAGGATGGAAGGCATGGGGTGCACACCGATGCCTGGGTTTGCATCCTGGCTCCCCGCTTAGAGCTGTGTGAGCTTCAGCAAATTACTTAACCTCTCTGGGCTTTAGCTGCCTCGTTGGTAAAATGAGTAATGAGAATTAGGACAATTAAGAAAAACAAAGCATGCTTCCAACAGTGGCCGGCATATGGGAAGTACTCAGTGAGTGGTATCTATCATTAGTAGCCATTATTAGCCATAGATTCATAACATAATCTCATAGATCTCCTTACATCATCCCAAACACAGATAGTGTGTTTGGGGATTATTACCTGTGGGCACAAGAACTGGGCATTGTATACTACACCATATGTACACACCATATCATGTATACACACTACACAGTGTGGGCATACCACACCGTGAGATCTCAGAGAGGAGTTCCCTGAGGTCTAGAGGGACACCTTTGCTTGGCCAAGTGAGGCCAGAAGTGGAGATCAGGCAGCTTCATCCTCAAGCTGAAATTCATTAATTACCTTGAGATGTAAAAATTTTGGCCAGAGAAGAAGCACTCTCGAAATTCAAATCGCATGAAGCTGAGCCCGGGTATGTGCGTTGTGCTTAAATGAAGCAGCTTATGACGTGGGTATTCAATTTCTATAATCTGTTCTAAATTTAATCATGCAAAATGTCAAGTTATCTCACTATTTTGTTACAGTTAAAAAAAAAAAGTATTTAGATTTATGGCTGGATGTTACAAGAACTGCTGCTTCATTTCAAATCTTGGCAGGGCCCTCCAAAGCAGCAACTGACCAAGAAGCCACTTCCTGAGCTGAAGGTCAGTGTGTTGGCCCTGGAATGAATATCAACACATCAATGGTAGGAGCCAAACCCTCTTTCCTGCCATTTTGGGACGGGGGCTGGGTGAAGGCCTTGAGGCTCCAGCTGCTCCTGGCACCACCTAGGCTCCCCATCTGGATCCCTAGCTCTTCCCACCAAGTGCTGCCACAGAGCCCCATGGGGTGTGCCTCCAAGACTTGGGATGCTCCATTCCCTTGCACTTGGTCCCTTGGCAAAGGTGTACCCATCTGAAAGGGTTCCCTGGACTTAGTGCTGGGGCCTAAGGGACAGTACCTGGCTTGGGGATTCCAAGTGACTTTAAAAAAGTAATTAATTAGACCCAGGCCTCCTGCATTGGGAGCTCAGAATCTTAGCTACTGAACCACTAGAGAAGTACCCTGCAACCCAAGTCACTTTTAAATGTCCTTGCATGTCTTGGAATTCAAAAAGTTACCTATCAGGCGCCTCCATCCACGGGGTTTTCCAGGCAAGAGTACTGGAGTGGGGTGCCATAGCCTTCTCCACAAGAAGTTACCAGCATAGGTTAAATATGTATCTCCTGGTTTATGTTCCTAGGTATCAAATCGCTTATGATTATACAGGAGAAGTAGGAAATAGATTTAAGGGACTAGATCTGATAGACAGAGTGCCTGATGAACTATGGATGGAGGTTCGTGACATTGTACAGGAGACAAGGATCAAGATCATTAAGAAAAAGAAATGCAAAAAAGCAAAATGGCTGTCTGAGGAGGTCTTGCAAATAGCTGTGAAAAGAAAAGAAGTGAAAAACAAAGGAGAAAAGGAAAGATATAATCATTTGAATGCAGAGTTCCAAAGAATAGCAAGGAGAGATAAGAAAGCCTCCTTCAATAATCAGTGCAAAGAAATAGAGGAAAACAATACAATAGGAAAGACTAGAGATCTCTTCAAGAAAATTAGAGATACCAGGGAACACTTCATGCAAAGATGGGCTCAATAAAGGACAGAAATGATATGGATCTAACAGAAGCAGAAGATGTTAAGAAGAGGTGGCAAGAATACACAGAAGAACTGTACAAAAAAGATTTTCATGATCCAGATGATCATGATGGTGTGATCATTCACCTAGAGCCAGACATCCTGGAGTGTGAAGTCAAGAGGGCCTTAGGAAATATCACCACCAACAAAGCCAGTGGAGGTGATGGAATTCCAGTTGAGTTATTTCAAATCCTAAAAGATGATGCTGTGAAAGTGCTGCACTCAATATACCAGCAAATTGGAAAATTCAGCAGTGGCCACAGGACTAGAAAAGGTCAGTTTTCATTCCAATCCCAAAGAAAGGCAATGCTAAAGAATGCTCAGACTACCCCACAAATGCACTCATCTCACATGCTAGTAAAGTAATGCTCAAAATTCTCCAAGCCAAGCTTAAACAATATATGAACTGTGAACTTCCAGATGTTCAAGCTTGTTTTAGAAAAGACAGAGGAACCTGAGATCAAATTGCCCACATCTGCTGGATCATCAAAAAATCAAGAGAGTTCCAGAAAAACATCTATTTTTGTTTTATTGACTATGCCAAAGCCTTTGACTGTGTGGATCACACATCTCTTCAAGAGATGGGAATATCAGATCATCTGACCTGCCTCCTGAGAAATCTGTATGCAAGTCAGGAAGCAACATTTAGAACTGGACATGGAACAACAGACTGGTTCCAAATAGGAAATGGGGTACGTCAAGGCTGTATATTGTCACCCTGCTTATTTAACTTATATGCAGAGTACATCATGAGAAACGCTGGGCTGGAAGAAGCACAAGCTGGAATCAAGATTGCCGGGAGAAATCAGTAACCTCAGATATGCAGATGACAGCTCCCTTATGGCAGAAAGTGAGGAAAAACTAAAGAGCCTCTTGATGAAAGTGAAAGAGGAGAGTGAAAAAGTTGGCTTAAAGCTCAACATTCAGAAAACGAAGATCATGGCATCCGGTCCCATCACTTCATGGCAAATAGAAGGGAAACAATGGAAACAGTGGCAGACTTTATTTTTTGGGGGGTTCCAAAATCACTGCAGATAGGGACTGCAGCCATGAAATTAAAAGACATTTACTCCTTGGAAGGAAAGTTATGACCAACCTAGATAGCATATTAAAAAGCACAGACATTGCTTTGTCAACAAAGGTTCGTCTAGCCAAGGCTATGGTTTTTCCAGTGATCATGTATGGATGTGAGAGTTGGACTATAAAGAAAGCTGAGCACAGAAGAATTGATGCTTTTGAACTGTGGTGTTGGAGAAGACTCTTGAGAGTCCCTTGGACTGCAAGGAGATCTAACCAGTCCATCCTAAAGGAGATCAGTCCTGAGTGTTTATTGGAAGGACTGATGCTGAAGCTGAAACTCCAATACTCTGTCCACCTGATGCGAAGAGCTGACTCATTTGAAAAGACCCTGTTGCTGGGAAAGATTGAAGGCGGGAGGAGAAGGGGACAACAGAGGATGAAATGGTTGGATGGCATCACTGACTCACTGGACATGGGTTTGGGTAAACTCCGGGAGTTGGTGATGGACAGGGAGGCCTGATGTGATGCAGTCCGTGGTGTCTCAAAGAGTCCGACATGACTGAGGGAGTGAACTGAACTCAACAGCCTTTTAGGATATCCCTTTTCCTTATCAAAGGTCTGATAAGAAAATTTCCTGATGGCTAAAAATCCTCTTTAAATAGACAAAGGAAATGGGACCTGGGAGAACTTTTTATTCATTTTTTAACCAGGTCTGGTTATACCTTCTGTCTGGTATAGATAAACAAACTTATTTACTTTTTTGTAACTTAGAAACAAGAGGGCAAAACTCTGTGGTGTATCTTGAACTTTCAGAGCCTAAGTAAAACTGTTGTCAATCACAAATTGTCAATTGCTCTTGAATCCCAAGAGTTGCACTCAAGGCCACCCTATCTAAAGCCATCCCTGATCAATTGCGGTCTCATTTTCCCATTTTATTTCTCAGCACGTAACTCCCTGATAGTTTTCTTGTTTGCTTATCTTCAGTCTCCAGAGCACAAGATGTCAACCTCAACTGCAGCTGTGTCCACAGAGCTGTGTCCAGAGCCCAGAATGGTGAATTGTTCAACACTGAAGGCTCTTTGCTGCATTAACTCCTGTTATGCAAGAGAGACCAGGAAACAAGTGGAGAACCAGATGAGGAAGGAGAGCCCCATGGGGTATGGGAACATCTAGATATCTACAAAGTAAAGGAAGCTGCTTCCAGGGGAAATTCCAGGAGGGAAAGGTCCAGAGCCTGATGACCATGTGGAGGTAGAAGAGGCTACGGGAGCTGGCTTTCTCCTTTCTCCATCACTGGATCTACAAAAATAAACAGTAGTTTCAAGTCTCAATGGAACGCTTAAATCAAGCTTTTCTTCCGCAAGCTGCTTGATGTTCATATGATCCTCTTTTGCATTCTTGGCTCCCATAGTCTCAGACCAGCTGCTGGAATTCATCTTCCCTTCTGTTCCCATCGCCCCACATCACAGCCACAGATCCTGTGGCTATGCTAGGCAGTGTTGGGAACATAACAAACTTCATGGCTGCCCATCAGATCAGATCAGATCAGATCAGTCACTCAGTCGTGTCCGACTCTTTGCGACCCCATGAATCACAGCACGCCAGACCTCCCTGTCCATCACCAACTCCCGGAGTTCACTCAGACTCACGTCCATCGAGTCAGTGATGCCATCCAGGCATCTCATCCTCTGTCGTCCCCTTCTCCTCCTGCCCCCAATCCCTCCCAGCATCAGAGTCTTTTCCAATGAGTCAACTCTTCGCATGAGGTGGCCAAAGTACTGGAGTTTCAGCTTTAGCATCATTCCTTCCAAAGAAATCCCAGGGCTGATCTCCTTCAGAATGGACTGGTTGGATCTCCTTGCAGTCCAAGGGACTCTCAAGAGTCTTCTCCAACACCACAGTTCAAAAGCATCAATTCTTCAGTGCTCAGCCTTCTTCACAGTCCAACTCTCACATCCATACATGACCACAGGAAAAACCATAACATAGCCTTAACTAGACGAACCTTTGTTGGCAAAGTAATGTCTCTGCTTTTCAATATGCTATCTAGGTTGGTCATAACTTTCCTTCCAAGGAGTAAGTGTCTTTTAATTTCATGGCTGCAGTCACCATCTGCAGTGATTTTGGAGCCCAGAAAAATAAAGTCTGACACTGTTTCCACTGTTTCCCCATCTATTTCCCATGAAGTGGTGGGACCGGATGCCATGATCTTCGTTTTCTGAATGTTGAGCTTTAAGCCAACTTTTTCACTCTCGACTTTCACCTTCATCAAGAGGCTTTTGAGTTCCTCTTCACTTTCTGCCATAAGGGTGGTGTCATCTGCATATCTGAGGTTATTGATATTTCTCCCGGCAATCTTGATTCCAGCTTGTGTTTCTTCCAGTCCAGCATTTCTCATGATGTACTCTGCATATAAGTTAAATAAGCAGGGTGACAATATACAGCCTTGACGTATTCCTTTTCCTATTTGGAACCAGTCTGTTGTTCCATGTCCAGTTCTAACTGTTGCTTCCTGACCTGCATACAAATTTCTCAAGAGGCAGATCAGGTGGTCTGGTATTCCCATCTCTTTCAGAATTTTCCACAGTTTATTGTGATCCACACAGTCAAAGGCTTTGGCATAGTCAATAAAGCAGAAATAGATGTTTTTCTGGAACTCTCTTGCTTTTTTCCATGATCCAGCAGATGTTGGCAATTTGATCTCTGGTTCCTCTGTCTTTTCTAAAGCCAGCTTGAACATCAGGAAGTTCATGGTTCACATATTGCTGAAGCCTGGCTTGGAGAATTTTAAGCATTACTTTACTAGCGTGTGAGATGAGTGCAATTGTGCAGTAGTTTGAGCATTCTTTGGCATTGCCTTTCTCTGGGTTTGGAATGAAAACTGACCTTTTCCAGTCCTGTGGCCACTACTGAGTTTTCCAAATTTGCTGGCATATTGAGTGCAGCACTTTCACAGCATCATCTTTCAGGATTTGGAATAGCTCAACTGGAATTCCATCACCTCCACTAACTTTGTTCATAGTGATGCTTTCTAAGGCCCACTTGACTTCACATTCCAGGATGTCTGGCTCTAGGTCAGTGATCACACCATCATGATTATCTGGGTCGTGAAGATCTTTTTGTACAGTTCTTCTGTGTATTCTTGCCATCTCCTCTTAGTATCTTCTACTTCTGTTAGATCCATACCATTTCTATCCTTTATCGAGCCCATTTTTGCATGAAATGTTCCTTTGGTATCTCTGATTTTCTTGAAGAGATCTCTAGTCTTTCCCATTCTGTTGTTTTCCTCTATTTCTTTGCATTGATTGCTGAAGAAGGCTTTCTTATCTCTTCTTGCTATTCTTTGGAACTCTGCATTCAGATGCTTATATCTTTCCTTTTCTCCTTTGCTTTTCGCTTCTCTTCTTTTCACAGCTATTTGTAAGGCCTCCCCAGACAGCCATTTTGCTTTTTTGCATTTCTTTTCCATGGGGATGGTCTTGATCCCTGTCTCCTGTACAATGTCATGAACCTCAGTCCATAGCTCATCAGGCACTCTATCAGATCTAGGCCCTTAAATCTATTTCTCACTTCCACTGTATAATCATAAGGGATTTGATTTAGGTCATACCTGAATGGTCTAGTGGTTTTCCCTACTTTCTTCAATTTAAGTCTGAATTTGGCAATAAGGAGTTCATGGTCTGAGCTACAGTCAGCTCCTGGTCTTGTTTTTGCTGACTGTATAGAGCTTCTCCATCTTTGGCTGCAAAGAATATAATCAATCTGATTTTGGTGTTGACCATCTGGTGATGTCCATGTATAGAGTCCTCTCTTGTGTTGACAGAATGTGGTCCACTGGAGAAGGGAATGGCAAACCACTTCAGTATTCTTGCCTTGAGAACCCCATGAACAGTATGAAAAGGCAAAATGATAGGATACTGAAGGAGGAACTCCCCAGGTCAGTAGGTGCCCAATATGCTACTGGAGATCAGTGGAGGAATAACTCCAGAAAGAATGAAGGGATGGAGCCAAAGCAAAAAGAATACCCAGCTGTGGATGTGACTGGTGATAGAAGCAAGGTCCGATGCTGTAAAGAGCAATATTGCATAGGAACCTGGAATGTCAGGTCCATGAATCAAGGCAAATTGGAAGTGGTCAAACAAGAGATGGCAAGAGTGAATGTCGACATTCTAGGAATCAGCAAACTAAAATGGACTGGAATGGGTGAATTTAACTCAGATGACCATTATATCCACTACTGCAGGCAGGAATCCCTCAGAAGAAATGGAGTAGCCATTATGGTCAACAAAAGAGTCCAAAATGCAGTACTTGGATGCAATCTCAAAAACGACAGAATGATCTCTGTTCGTTTCCAAGGCAAACCATTCAGTATCACAGTAATCCAGGTCTATGCCCCAACCAGTAATGCTGAAGAAGCTGAAGTTGAATGGTTCTATGAAGACCTACAAGACCTTTTAGAACTAACACCCAAAAAAGATGTCCTTTTCATTATAGAGGACTGGAATGCAAAAGTAGGAAGTCAAGAAACACCTGAAGTAACAGGCAAATTTGGCCTTGGAATACGGAATGAAGCAGGGCAAAGACTAATAGAGTTTTGCCAAGAAAATGCACTGGTCATAACAAACACCTTCTTCCAACAATACAGGAGAAGACTCTATACATGGACATCACCAGATGGTTGCCCATGCCTGCTACCTAAACTGAGAAGACAGCAACATGGACTTCACATGACTTTTAGAGCTGTAAGTCAAGAAACAGCCCATAGAGGGCAGGAGGGGGTGAGGCCTGAGGACAGTGCTCAGGGGCACTGCCAAATACAGACAGAAGGGGCTTTGAGCAGCAGATCAGTCAGCTCAGGCTGCATAACAATACACCACAGCTCCATGGGTTTAACAGCAGAAATTTATTTTTTCAGTTCAGGAGACCAGAAGCTGAGGATCAAGGTAGCACCAGGTTGGCTTCTTCTGAGGCCTCCGACCTTGGCTCGCAGATGGCCACCTTCTCATGGTGTCCTTGCAAGGTCTTTCCTCTGTGTGTGCACCTCTCTGGTGTTTCTCTGTGTCTCCAAGCTCCCTCATTTCATAAAGACATCAGTCACATTGGATTATAACCCATCCTATTGAAATGGGAATCCGAGTTCTTGTTCTCAGAGCCGAAGAACGAACTTCAAGAACACACAAACACTCACAGTAGCAAATGAATAGGATTTATTAAAGAGAGGGAAAGTACGAACTTCTCAGCACAGACACTGAAAGGGGGTAAACAGTCCCCCAAAAGGTGGGAATTACAGCAGCTCTATATCTTTACCACGATTAATCTGTACAATTTTGGTTGGCTCCTGTCCTTAAAATATGTCATATTTAACCAATCAGTTTAAAGGTCAATATGCTTAATATCCTTTTGGCTTCTTTTCCTCCTCAGATTAAGTCACCACTCTTTTCTGTGCCCCCTGGCCATGTTTCAGTGGACCAGAAGTATGGGCTTAAGATTAATGATCACCAGTTGTTTTTCCCTCAGGCATATGGAACAGAAGTTAATTACTGCCCTTCCCTGGATATGAGTGCTAATTATTTATCAGACCAAGGGCACACTCCAGGAATTTGGGACAAAGGGTATACTTTTAGGCTAATTGAAAACAGATCAAGGTCTCAGAGTCCTACACTGACTGCCTAGCAATTCCTACCTCATTATTGACTTCATTTTAACTTAATCACTTCTCTAAAGGCTCTTCTGTCTCTAAATGCAGTCATCTTAAGGAGTATTGCTTGGAGAAGGAAATGGCAATCCACTCCAGTACTATTACCTGGAAAATCCCATGGACAGAGGAACCTGGTAGGCTACAGTCCATGGGGTCGCAAAGAGTCGGACACGACTGAGTGACTTCACATTCAGGAGTATTGAGGGTTAGGATTCAACATGTGAATTTAGTGAGGACATACTTTAGCCCATAATAAGCAGTATAGGAACATGAAACCATGCTGGGCACCACTGGCCTGGGAGGTTTGTTTGAAAGGATGGGAGATGAAAAGGAAAGATACAGTAGCAATTAGAATCAAGGGTGAGGTCTGGAGTTTAAAACCACCAGTTAGAACTGGGATTATTTTATGGGTTGATTTGTTCCTACTGCCCCTGCCCCCACAACTAAATATCTTGAAATCCTATCCTCTACAACTCCAGAATGTGATCTTATTTGGTAATCAAGTTTAAATGAGGTTATTAGGATGGGTCTGAATCAAATTTGACTGGTGTCCTTATAAAAGGGGAAATTTGAACACAGAGACACACAGAGAAGGAAAACGATGAAAATATGGAGGATTAGAGGGAGAAGGCAGTGGCAACCCACTCCAGTACTCTTGCCTGGAAAATCCCATGGACAGAGGAGCCTGGTGGGCTGCAGTCCATGGGGTCACTAAGAGTTGGACACGACTGAGCGACTTCACTTTCACTTTTATGCATTGGAGAAGGAAATGGCAACCCACTCCACTGTTCTTGCCTGGAGAATCCCAGGGACAGGGGAGCCTGGTGGGCTGCCATCTCTGGGGTTGCACAGAGTTGGACACGACTAAAGTGACGTAGCAGCAGAAGGAGTGATCTTTGAGTGTACTCAGTTACTCAGTCGTGAACAACTCTGTGACCCCATGGACTATAACTTGCCATACTCCTCTGTAATGGGATTTTCAGGGCAAGAATACTGGAGTGGGTTGCATTTCCTCCTCCAGGGGATCTTCCTGACCCAGGGATTGAACCTGAGTCTCCTGCAGTGGCAGGCAGGTTCTTTACCACTGTGCCACCTGGGAATCCAATCTATGAGCTGTTGCTGCTGCTGCTGCTAAGTCGCTTCAGTCATGTCCAACTCTGTGCAACCCCACAGACGGCAGCCCAACAGGCTCCGCAGCCCCTGGGATTCTCCAGGCAAGAATACTGGAGTGGGTTGCCATTTCCTTCTCCAGCACACGAAAGTGAAAAGTGAAAGTGAAGTCGCTCAGTCGTGTCTGACTCTTAGCAACCCCATGGACTGCAGCCCACCAGGCTCCTCCGTCCATGGGATTTTCCAGGCAAGAGTACTGGAGTGGGTTGCCATTGCCTTCTTCAAATCTATGAGCTAAGGAATGCCAAATATTGTCAGTAAACTACCAAATGCTGGGAAGAACACAGAAGGATTCCCTTAATGTTTTCAGAGGGAGCATTAGCTTGTTTCTTGCCCTCACAATTTAGATATTATTTTTCATAACATCAAGGTTAGATTTTTCCAAATTTGGAATTAAAAAAAAATTTTACTTACCCTTTTTTCTTGTATCTCAAATCTATCGAGGATTCTTTCTCTCTCTCTTTACAGTATAGATTTTAGAATTACAATTAGTAAGAGTTTGGAGGCCAACTTCCTCAGTGTTTATCTAAAAATGTCTTTATTTTGCCCTTGCTCTTGAGAAGTAGTTCTGCGAAGTATATCTAGCATGACAGCTGTCTTATCTTAGCGTTTTGAAGATACTTTCTTACTATTTTCTAACTTCCATTGCTGCTGCTAAGTCAGCTGTCACTCTAATTATCCCTTGTTTGTGGTTATCTTTCCTTTCTCACTGTGGCTGTCCTAAAGACATCATTGCCTCTGATTTCTGCAGTTTTGCTATGATGTGTCCAAGTGCCTTCTTTTGTCCTCCTTCTTTTTAGTTATTCTGCTTGGAAGTCATAGGAATTCCTGAATCTGAGGATTTGTGTCTTTCATAGTATTTGGAAAATGAATTTGTCTCTCTCTCTTTTTCATGGGGGAGGAAACGTGCTAATCTAAGCAAAAAACTAAGATCATGTCATCTGGTCCTATCACTTCATGGCAAATAGATGGAGAAGAAATGGAAGCAGTGACAGACTTTAGTTTCTTGGGCTCCAAAATCACTGCAGATGGCGACTGCAGCCATGAGATTAAAAGATGCTTGCTCCTTGGAAGAAAAGCTATGACAAACCTAGACAGCATATTAAAAAACAGAGACATCACTTTGCCAGCAAAGGTCCATCTGCTCGAAGCTATGGTTTTTCCAGTAGTCATATATGGATGTGAGAGCTAAACAGTAAGCAAGACTGAACACTGAAGAATTGATGCTTTTGAACAGTGGTGCTTGAGAAGACTCTTGAGAGTCCCTTGGACAGCAAGGAGATCCAACCAGTCAATCCTAAAGGAAATCAACCCTGAATATTCCCTGGAAGGACTGATGCTGAAGCTGAAGCTCCAATACTTTGGCTACCTGATGTGAAGAGTCAAATCATTGGAAAAGAGCCTGATGCTGGGGAAGATTGAAGGCAGGAGGAGAAGGGGACAACAGATGATGAAATGGTTGGATGGCATCATCACCTCAATATACATGAGTCTGAGCAAACTCTGGAAGATAGTAATGGACAGGGAAGCCTGTTGTGCTGCAGTCCATGGGGTTGCAAGAGCTGAACATAGCTGAGCAACTGAACCACAAAAACGTGCTAATAAATTTTTTATTTTAAAACAATTTTAGGTTTATAGAAGCACATAGATAGTGTAAAGATAGAAAGTGGTACATCTACCCCACACCCAGTTTCCCCTATTATTACATTTTACATTGGTGAGGTGCATGCTCAATTGCTTTAGAATTCTGCTTCTCATCAGTTCTTTTTGTCCTCTTCTCCTATAACTCTCATGAGATGTACATTGGCATTTTACTCTATCTTAAATGCTCTTATCCATTATTTCATAGTGTCTGTCTCTTTTGACACCTGTCCTACAGTGTAATTTACTTAGACCTATCTTCCAGCTCACCAGTTCTCTCTTCAGCTATGTCTATACTGCTGTTTAGCCCATTGATTAGTATTTTATATTTCATTTATAGTAGTCTTTACTCCTATAAGTTCTATCTGGATATTTTTCAAGTTTTATCTGAATATTATCACTGATTGTCTGCTCTCCTTTTTAGTATTTTTAACTCCTACTTTGTTTCTTTAAACATATTGTATTCTACATTTGATAATCCAAATACCTGAAGTCTTTGTCATTCTGGTCTTTATTTTTAATACTGATTTATTCATAAAATATTGCTTCATTTTCTGTTTTGTGATTTTTTTTCCTTTGTAAAAATATGTATATGCTATAAGTCTATCAATGACACTTAAGGCCTGGGTTGAGAGTGTGACTATGTTCGCTTATGCCAAATGGAGGGGCTACAGACAAGAATCACCTTAAGTGACAATACTTGGCTTGGGAGAGGAGGTTACTTGTCTCGGTCTGAGATAGACAATTGTCCCTGTTGTCTTTCTCTGAGTGCCATGAAGGGTTTTGTTTTTCTAACTTCCTCTTCCTCAGTGGGTATAACTCTTTTAAAAACCTATAAATACCTGTGATGGGTTTTGATCTGCCTCCTAGCTTTGAATTCCATCCCTCTGAACACTGATGTTCTAGATCGGTGGTCCCCAACTTTTTGGCTTCAGGGACTGGTTCCATGGAAGACAGTTTTTCCACGGATTGGGGGAGGTGGGGCAGGGGATGGTTTCAGGATGATTCAAGTGCATTGCATTTATTGTGCACTTTATTTCTATTATTATTATACTGGCTCCACCTTAGATCATCAGGCATTAGATCCTAGAGGTTGGGGACCCCTGTTCTAGACCACTGCCCCTAGGGTGTTCTTGCTTCTCTATTGTGCTGACTTACCTTCCTGAATTCCTGCAGTTTTGTACCTGGCCACCATCACAATACTCTCTAAATCATACATAATGTATATACCTTATATTTATTATAAAACAGCCCCTAAAGTATATTTATCATTTATCATTTACATTATATGTACATATTTGAATAACATATAGCATATGTACATGTTTATGAAAGAATACAATTGAGTGGTTATTAATGTTATGCTGAAGAGGATACGGAAGGAGAAGGAAAAAAGGATGGGTTTATTCATACTAGGGCAGCAACAGCAAAATAAGAGAAACAATACTTTGTCCCATATATTTACGCTCATGATGTAGGAACACCAGTGGGATACCTGTTTTAGCATTTGGCACGTTTTAAGGTAAATAAGAATAAAGAACTTTCATTAAGAATTCCAAACATGCCAGCAATAATTTTTGGATGTCATGATTTTCACTCGAGGGAGGGGAGAGAAAGGCTGGGAGGATGGCAGGGCAGTTTCTCTCCCTACCCCCTACCTACCTCCCGCCCCTCACTGCTCCTGACTTTGCCAGCACTTGAGCCCTGACAGGAAAGTAAAAGAAAGGTGATGTTAGCAACCTCAGGTACGTGACTTCTTAACCCAATACTTCTTAATCCACTCCTTGGCTCTGCTTTCAATCACACTTAGGAAAAGGGGCACGTTTACCTTCGCAGCTCATTATCTGAGCTGCCATTGTTCCTGTTTCTCTCAAAGTTGGTCTCCAGTTCTCAGAATCTCTCTTCTCAACAATCCTGACAGTCTTTTTCACAGATATATAGTCATATTTCTCTAGTTCTTCCTTGGATCTGTGTGCCCAAGTGACCAAGGCAGCACATGACTACAGAATTGGCTGTCCCTGGAATGGGGTCAGACGATGAGAAAGCAGTGTGCTAAGGCCTCCAGCGCCTGGGGATACAAGGGCATCTTTATGTGCGATCTGAAGTCAGCTTGCCTTTGAATGAGACAGGTCTAAGCCATCGCTGGTGCTGAAATAAACTCTTTGTTTACTCCGAGCCCCAAAGGAACACACATGCAGCTCATCTCTGTTGAGAAGACTGCATCCCTGTGACAATCAAAGAGCCTTCACTGTTGGCAATGAATAGGAGGTTCTGTTATGGTGATGATGGTCCAGGACTTTTATCTTCCCTATGTGGCATCTCAAAGCTGAAACCCTGGTGAACTTTTCCTTTCTTTTTCTAGGTCATAAAGAGGAAACCTGGATTCTAGATGACTGCAAAGAGGTAAAATACCTCAAAAAAATAAAATTCTTTCTGAAAGATTTTAATCGGAGAATGGTGCTATGTTTTGTGAAATCATATTACAAAATGAATTTTACCAAGATGGAGACACAAACAGACTAACAGCAATAAAAGCACAGGCTTACCTTGAAAGACAAAAAGATAAACCTTACTGGCCATTTGTAAACTTCTATGAATTCTCTGTTTATTTCATTTTTATCTTTTACTTTACTTTTTAAAAAAGTTTATTTATTTGGCTGCGCTGGGTCTTGGTTATCACACTTGGTTTATTTCTGGCCAAAATCTTGGCTTTCTCTGCTCACTGAAGCTGAATAAAAAGTACGGAGACAGTTTGGAGGAAGTAGAAAGGTGGCTTTAATTCTCAACCAGTGGAGAGGGGAACATCATAGACTCCTGCCTCAAGAACTGTGCTCCCTGCCTCCATGAGGAGTCTGCTGCTGCTGCTGCTAAGCTGCTTCAGTCATGTCTGACTCTGTGTGACCCCATAGACAGCAGCCCACCAGGCTTCCCCGTCCCTGGGATTCTCCAGGCAAGAACACTGGAGTGGGTTGCCATTTCCTTCTCCAATGCATGAAAGTGAAAAGTGAAAGGGAAGTCGCTCAGTCATGTCCGACTCCTAGAGACCCCATGGACTGCAGCCCACCAGGCACCTCCGTCCATGGGATTTTCCAGGCAGGAGTACTGGAGTGGGTGGGTTGCCATTGCCTTCTCCTCCATGAGGAGTCTAGGGGCTTACATAAGATAAGGGCTTGTAGTCAGGAGTCTATGACGAGGAACAAAGGTGTTAGAATTTTGATTTCTTCTTCTAGGATTGTTTCACAGACAGTAATAGGCTGGCGTCAGTAACCCAGAAATTGGGTCTGGCAGCTTGGTTGCTCTGTGGTCTTCTTTCTGATGTGTAACTACTAACTATGAGAGGAGGGATGTTATAAGGGTAAACACCAGATAGGGGATGTATTTAACATAGAGTCAAAGGAAAATAGGTGTGAAGTGTAATTCCTGCAGAGTTAGGGGGCAGAAAAGCAAACAGTTACATACATGTTGCTGCTGCTGCTGCTGCTAAGTCACTGCAGTCGTGTCCGACTCTGTGTGACCCCATAGAGGGCAGCCCACCAGGCTCCCCCGTCCCTGGGATTCTCCAGGCAAGAACACTGGAGTGGATTGCCATTTCCCTCTCCAATGCATGAAAGTGAAAAGTGAAAGGGAAGTCGCTCAGTCGTGTCCGACGCTCAGCGACCCCATGGACTGCAGCCTTCCAGGCGCCTCCGTCCATGGGATTTTCCAAGCAAGAGTACTGGAGTGGGGTGCCATGTTAGGAGCAGTTAAAAGTAAACATAACAGAAATGTTCAGGCCTGCTTCTTGTTCTCTTTATCTTCTTTGTTCTCAGGAAAAGGAAAGAAAAACAAACTCATTCCTCTTTTTTTCCCTGTTCACTGTTCAATCTTCCTGCAGTGTGGGGGATCTTTTTAGTTGTGGCTTATGGAATCTATTAGTAGTTCCCTGCTCAGGGACTGAACCCTGGCTCCCTGCATTGGGAACACAGAGTCGTAGCCCCTGGATCATCAGGGAAGTTCCTATGTCATTTTTAAATCTTTTTTTTTTTAGGTTCAGTTCAGTTCAGTTGCTTGGTCGTGTCCGACTCTTTGCGACCCCATGAACCACCGCACTCCAGACCTCCCTGTCCATCACCAACTCCCAGAAACCACCCAAATCCATGTTAGGTTATCTTTTTAAAAATTCACCTCTCTTACTGATTTCCATCTATTTGGATAATATTCTCCAACTTGGTGACTTTTTTTTTTTAAGACCTTTTTATTTTTTTTACCAGAGAGGTTTTTAATTTTATAGGCTCAAATCTGTCCATCTTTTTCTTTATGCCTCCAGAGTTTTTTGGGTTTTGGTTTTTCTTGTTTAGAAAGGCCTTTCTTATCTCAGGATTACAAAGAGATACTCTAATTATCTAGGTTTTCTTTTTACACCTTAATCTTTAATCTATCTGGAATTTATTTTTGTGGATGGTGTAAGGATCCAGCTTGATTTTTTTCCCTTTATGAATATCCCTCATTGCTCCTTACTGGCCTATTTGGCTGCCTTGAAAAGATAAGCCTGGGAACGATCAGCCTATTGTATAATCCTGAGGTCAGCAGCAAGAATCTGTTCTGTCCTCACTGCATAAGTGGTGGGGTTATTTTCAAGTAGAAAAAATGCAGATGAAACCAACCATGGATGTTTAGTTGTAACAAACACGAGTAACTTGCTGTTTTTCTTCCAAAAGATACTCTGACTATAGGACTCTACTGCTTCAAATTCATTTCCTTCCAGTTTCTAAAGGAATTATTATACATTTGCTTTATACCCTGAACATTGTGAATGATCATACAAGATAACAGCCCCTCTGCTCAAAATGCTTCAGTTCAGTTCAGTCACTCAGTCGTGTCCGACTCTCAGTGACCCCATGAATCGCAGCACTCCAGGCCTCCCTGTCCATCACCAGCTCCCGGAGTTCACTCAGACTCACGTCCATCGAGTCAGTGATGCCACCCAGCCATCTCATCCTCTGTCGTCCCCTTCTCCTCCTGCCCCCAATCCCTCCCAGCATCAGAGTCTTTTCCAATGAGTCAACTCTTCGCATGAGGTGGCCAAAGTACTGGAGTTTCAGCTTTAGCATCATTCCTTCCAAAGAAATCCCAGGGCTGATCTTCTTCAGAATGGACTGGTTGGATCTTAGTCTTATGGAAAAACCAACTGTATATCAATATCTATATCTATGTATATAAATATATACACATGCAGCTGAGTTGAATAAACACTCTAAAGCAGTATATATTAATGCACTATGAGTGATCTAATGAATTCCTGTATCCCCTCCAAGTCCCCGACAGGGTAGGATGGTGTCACTGTCATTCTCACTTGCCTGGAACAAAGTAGTAGGTAAGTAACTTTAGGTTGAATGGAATTGAAATAGTAGGTAGCATCAGATCTGAGACAAGAGAGAACTTCATGGTTTAAAGGTCAGAAGATGCTTCCTAGAGGCAATGCTTTGCTAGCCTTATGGATCCAAGAAGATGGAAAAGAGGTAAGGAGGGGCCGTCAAGGCCATTGACCCTGAGTATTCCAGTGGTCATGTATGGATGTGAGAGTTGGACCATAAAGAAAGCTGAGTGCTGAAGAATTGATGCTTTGAACTGTGATGTTGGAGAAGACTCTTCAGAGTCCCTTGGACTGCAAGGAGATCCAACCAGTCCATCCTAAAGGAGATCAGTCCTGAATATTCATTGGAAGGACTGATGCTGAAGCTGAAGCTCCAATACTTTGGCCACCTGATGCGAAGAACTGACTCATTGGCAAGCACCCTGATGCTGGGAAAGATTGAAGGTAGGAGGAGAAGGGGATGACAGAAGATGAGATGGTTGGATGGCATCGCCAACTCGATGGACGTGAGATTGAGCAAGCTCTGGGAGTTGGTGATGGACAGGGAGGCCTGGCTTGCTGCAGTCCATGGGGTCACAAAGAGTCGGACACAACTGAGCAACTGAACTGAACTGAATTGTTTCCCTTGAAACCAATTTTCACTGTTCTCACATATTAGTTTAGGTTGTCTGGGAGGGAGCTGAAAAGCTGCGAACATGATGATCTCCCTCAATCATCAAATGCTCCCAGAACCCCATAGCTTTTCAGACCCGTGGAAATAAATTCTCTGGGAGCAACTTCCCCACTGACTCTTCTCTCTGCAGGAGTGACCAGCCAAGCGTGAGGCTCATGCAGGACTCCATCTGTCACAGGGCATTAGAGCTGTGAGTACACATCGTGCTCACTGAGCAGAAGATACAAAACACCCTCCGCCGTCTCGGCACAAGCCTGAGTCTGACCTCTCCTCTCATAGCCAGATCTAGTGTCAGTCACCCAACAGCAGCAGGCTTTCTGCCCAAGCACAGGAGCAACACAGCTGGCCCTGAAGATGCTGACCCTGCATATCAGCTCTGAGGGGAGCAAGAAAAATATGCTGAAGACAACAGAATGGACCTCATGCCCTAGGTCAGAGCCCTCTGAATTTGCCCGGGACATTTCCTGGGACAGCAGGACCCTGGGACAGGAGGAGCGTGGCTGTGGTCTAAGTTGGGAGGATACAGGCCCATGCAGACCAACAGGCATCCTTCTCTGCTAATGAGGACCTTGTGCCCAGCCTGTTGGAGCAGGAAGGTGGAAAATTGGACATCCTCCTTGTCTTAATTCAGAGCATCATGGCCATGATGGCTGCTCTCCTAAGACCACTGGGGCTGGTCATATTGTTCAGCAGTATCGTTTAAGCTTCTTTTAAAAAAAAAAACAAAAACAACACCCAGAGCAGGCCCAGGAAAGTCTGCCCTCTGCCCATGGTCACATGCGAGAAAGATTGACTTTATACAAATATTTGACCTTCATTTGCTAGAGACACTTCCACGCAAACACACACACACACACACACAAACACATACACACACAGCCAGCTACTTAAAATGTTTCTTCTAATACCTGTTTGTTTTTTTTTTAATGAGAAATTGATCTCAGCTTCAGAGATTCTTTTTTTTATTTAAGTGGTTTTTTTATTTATTTGGTTGAGTCTGGTCTTAGTTGTGGCACACAGGATCTTCCTTGCATCATGTGGGATCTTTTGTTGTGTTGCGTGGACTCTCCAGTTGTGGCACATGGACTTAGTTGCTCTGAGGCACGTGGATCTTAGTTCCCTGACCAGGGATCGAACCCATGTCTCCTGCAAGATGGATTCTTAACCACTGGGCCACCAGGGAAGCCCCTCTTTCAGAGATTCTGCTTGCCACGGAGCACTCTGGCTCCAAATCTTTCCTTGACTGATGCTTCTTGCCCTTTGGGGCTTCCCTGGTGGCTCAGATGGTAAAGAATATACCTGCAATGTGGGTGACTTGAGTTTGATTCCTGGGTTAGGAAGATCCCCTGGAGAAGGGCATGGCAACCCACTCCAGAATTCTTGCCTGGAAAATTCAGCTTATATGTCACCCCCTTCTGAGAGTCCTTTCCTGTCTAGTCTAGGACATACCCTTCAGCCCAGACTCCCCACCCACCCTGAGACTTCCTTTTTGAAGGAAAGGAAGAACTAGATATAATTTATTTAATTTTATCAGAACTAAATATAATTGGAAGTTATCTCTTTCACTCATTCATTCCTCTGCTCACTTGTTTATCGGACGCCTGCCTCCACTAGAAGATAAGCTTCGTGGGAACAGAAAACTTATCTTACTCACTCTCTCCCCAGCTCCTAAAACAGTGTTTGGCAAGAGTAAACGTTCAATAAACATTTGCTGAATGAACAAATGAAAACCTGTCAGACTCCATTTAGCAAAGCAGCTTTGATTTTGCTGCTACCTCAAGCGAACATCTTATTTCCTTTCCTTTTTTTTCCCCCCGCAGCTCAGTGCTTTGTCTCCACTTTTGATAACTCCTTCCTCAGTCTGGCTTCATATCTGGCCCCACTGCTCTGTAAAGCAGATCTCTTGAAGGTCACCTATGTCTCCTTCATGGTCAGACTCAGCAGCCTTTCGATGGCCTCTGCTTATTTGAGTAATCTTCAGATTTGGCACTGAGGACATTTCTTGCAAGGGTTTCTCAGGTGGCTCAGTGGGTAAAGAATCTGCCTGTAATGCAGGAGATGCAGGCAGACTCGGGTTCGATCCCCTGGTCAGGAAGATCCCCTGGAGGAGGACATGGCAACCCACTCCAGTATTCTTGTCTGGAGAATCCCATGGACAGAGGAGCCTGGTGGGCTACAGTCCTTAGAGTCTCAAAGAGTCGGACACAAGTAACTGAGCATGCACGCATAGCCATCTTGTGATGCTTCTCATGGTAGCCCTGGTAAACTGAGCCCTTGCTCTTCTCTGTGTTTTTATTTTGCCTGCTGTGTATCTGTTCTTCCTGAGTGCTCCTTTACCTTCTGTCCTTACGGCTTTGTTTCCCACTCTCTTTCCTCTTTACATCGTAGGTTGTATCTACTACTCTGTCTTCATCACAGGTCTCAGTTGTGGATAATAGGTACAGGAGTCAGAATAGCAGTTCACAGATGGCATTTCTTTTACTCTAGCACATGGATGGTTGTCTTTCTGCATTCTCCTGAGCCCAAGGATGATCATGGGACTCACTTTTGCCAATGAAACGTGAAGGAAAGAAAGGCGCATGTCACTTCCAGGCAGCAGTGTTCTGAACTGGCTCCTGATTGTCTGTGTTCCCCTTGCCCAGTCTCTGTGACCACTGAGAACACCCTAAAATGAAGCCACCATGAAACCACATCCCTGAGTAATTAGGGTGAACAGAGACTCCCTGCTGAATTGCAGTGGCCATGGAGTGTGTGTTATAAATAAGCACTATTGTTTCAAGTCACTGGCATTTTTAGTGCTGCTTCTTATAGCAACATAACCTGGCCTATCCTGACTAATACAACAACTCAGTCTGACTTTTTGCGGAAGCTCAGTGCCCACTTCTCCAACTGCCTTCAAGATTTCTATCTGCTTTACTTAGAGAAATATACACCTAAAATATCTGTATTTATATTCATCATTTTCTTCCCCAACTCTGAAACATCCTTCTTCCCTGACTTTTCTTTTTTGGCTAATGGCACCAATACACTTCTCAAAACTTAAACTTATACAGTCAGTTGCCACATGTTGTCCATCTTTTATTTACACCCTGCTGTGTTGTTCCCATTGGGCCCTCCTGGGTCTTAACCTTGGCTAGTACACAGCAGGGTCCACGCTAGACAGGCATACTACTGGATCAGTCCATCTCACTGTTTCCATTCTCTTTACTTAATAATCAACTCTTTTCCCTGTATCATTGGCTATTCATGAATATGATAAAAGTAAATATCCAGATTGTATTCCTTTGTTCAAAAACTTCAACATGCCACCACTGTCTACTGAATCAACTCTCAGTTCTTGGTCTAGCATTTAGACCCCCTTTTTTCTCACCTCTAATCTGCTCTCTGACTACTCCTTTGCATGGATCTTACATTAGCAATAAACCACTTAACTCACTATAAATGAAATACACTCCGAGCTAGTTTGCCTCTGGTACACTTAGAATTAATTCCCTGCCCTTGCTTTTCTTTCCACATGTCTGTTGAAACCCAAATCCATCTTCAAAATTCTGCTGAGATGCCATTTTCTTCATAGAATCTTCTCTGATCCCTCCAACCAACAGTGACTCTACTCTCTTCTGAACCCTCAGGTACTTGCTTTGCTCAACTTCTTACTGTCACAGTAATTTCTGCAGGATTCTCAGCTCTCCTACGGTAACCTTTCCTCTTTGAACTCCCCAAATCCTGAACACCTTTGACTTCCCCACAGAGCACAGTTCCTAACTTTTGTTGTTTTTCCATAAACACTAGTTGAGTGAAGAAGCTCCAGGACATGACCTCAATTCACAGAAAAGTTGTGTGACTAAGCAAAGAGAATGCATGTGGGAACTTCACAATTTGACAAAATGGAGAGCTGTATCGAGTCTAAGCAATAATCAGTGTTATTACTGTTGTCTTTTTGGGTCTGCATCTAATACAAAAATGGGCCATCGCTGGGCTATGAAATTTCATTTGATGTGAATTAGAGAAGTATTGCTGGTGGTAATGACCACCTAAATATTAGAAACATCTGTGGCTCACCATCATTAGCTTTTCCCAGTGTGGTTTATTAAAGAAATACTGTCAGATCCCAACTGTATACTTAAGGCTGTTTATTTATAGCACAGTAAGTACTGGAGAAGTAACTGGAAACCCTCAAATCTCCCTGCTGTCACTTGTTTATAGGAAAAAAAAAAATCTTATTACTGAAATGACTCCTTTATAGCCTTCTTCTTGCTCTTGGATATCAGCTTTTCACCATACCCATCTAACCCTGGGAATATGGGTGACATGCATTGTAAAGTAATGAGTGACCACAGAGCTCGTGACTCGCTAAAGGTGAGAAACACAAATACAGACAACCATGAACATGAACTTGCTTTGTGAACTCTCCACATCAGTGGCTCTTTGAAGTGTAGTCTCCAGACCAGTAGCACCAGCAGCACATGGATCCTTGTTAGAAATGCAGATTCTTGAGCCCATTCTGAGACCTACCAAGTCAGGAACTCTGTCAATGGGGTCTAGACATTTGTATTTTAACAAAGTCTTCCTGTTAGATGGACACTCAAGTTTGAGAAGCACTGCTCTATACCATGTGTTAAGATCTCAAGTCAAGAGAACTGAGTAAAGTTCATTACTAGCAGGGTAAAAGATGTCTCTGGGTTTTAGATTATCTGTTCTTAATATATTAGGCCTATTTCTGCACTGACACAGTTTATGTGTATGTGTGTGCTTAATCAAAGTATTCTTATGAACATTTTTTTTTCATATGAAGATTTTTGATGAAAATACTGACATCACAGCCTAACAGATAATCTGAATTGTACATTATGTCACAGTTTTAGCTTGTCTCTCGGGTTAAATAGAGACTCATTCAAAGCAGCTTAAATTGGGGGGAGGAAATTACTGTGAGCAATCAGGTGAAGTGAGTAGGAGGTCCTTTGGATAGCTCAGAAGAGGAGATCTGAAACAGGGTGGAGCCTCACGCAGTCTGTAGCTGGCTGATGGCTCTGAGTTTAAGTTTGGTCAAAGTATTCTGGAAGAGCTGCAATACCACACCATGACTGTGATGCAATTGCAGTCTCATATGTTTGCTTTTTAAAAATCCCACTCTCAACTTCCTCTGTTTAATCATGTTTTTTGTGCTCCACAATTGTGGGTTGTAGGGTTAATTCTTTCAGTGTTTTTCTTTTGAGAGAAAGAGTATGACAGGATCAACTTGTCTTTTGGGTCCCGCATTATTGGTCATTTTTGGTGAGAGTCAGATACTTACTTGATAACTTGTACTGTGTAGACCTAAACCAATCAAAATGGAGAATCAACATATTAGAAAAGATGCCAACCAATTAGAATGAGCACTGACTGTAAACACCTGGCTTGGCCATGCCACTGCATACCTGCTGAATGTCAGGCTGAAAAAGAGCTGTTAGATCTGTCCCTTTCAAATGGACTTTGGTCAGAGCAAAAGGATCAATATAAGCAGAAATTATAGGGATTTTAATGCTCAATAGCATAACCTCAGAGCTCAGCACAGTGCCTGGCACATAGTAGACACTCATTAAATGCTTATTAGGGCATTTAATTTGGAAACTATGCTTCTAAATATTTAAATAATGCCTGTACTTAAAATTCAAGCTCTGAGTTAAATATTTTGTTCCTTTCTTACAACTGGCCCTTGAGACTGCTTATCTATTCCTCTTGCCCTAACCCCTGCCTCACTGACATTGCATGGACCATTTCAACAACCTTCTAGTTCATCTTCTTATCTCTAGAATCTTTCTCTCTGATACAACTTCTATATTCTCTCCAAAGCATCCCTCTGTTGCAACATTTAAGTATTCCAGTCACTTATCCATTCTTCTGTTTGAGGATATGGTAATAAATAGAAAAAGTATAAGGACATACATAAAGATGACAACCAGAAATACAGGATTGTAGTTGCTTCTTGAGGTATAAGGAAGAGTTAGAGAAAGGTTCAATCAGCTAATGTAATTCTTTATATGCTATCAATTTACAATTAGTTTACATACTTATCCTTATAAAACACAAAAGTGTTGATTTTTTAAATTTTATTTTTATTTTTTTATTTTTGGCTGCACTGGATCTTGGTTGCTTTGCACAGACTTTCTCTAGTTGCAAAGAATGGAGGCTACTCTTTCTTGCAGTACATAGGCTTCTCAGTTGCAAAGGTTAGTTGCTCCATAGCATATGTACTCTTCCCGGACCAGGGATTGAACCTGTGTCCCCTGCATTGGCAGGCAACTTCTTATCCACTGTGCCACCAGGGAGCTCCAAAAGAGTTGATGTTATTGTGCTATTATTAATAGTACTACCATTAAAATCAATAAATAACATTTTAGCTGCAGATTTCTGCTTCTAGTCATAGAAGTAATGCTGGACTTAACTTCCTTCTAAAAACAACTATAAAACTGAACACTATATATGAAGCAATGCTTTACAGGTATGAAACAACACTCAGTGAGCTTGAGAGGAAGAAATTCATGGGCACGCTGGCTTTCTGTCTGGGGATACTTTCCTGGCTCAGCATAAGGAGGTGCAGACCAAGCACAGCTGTCATCCTGCTGAGCTAAGGAGTCAAGGAGCAGCATTCTGGGCTGCTGAAGCAGCTGCAATTTTTGGACAGGATACCTGAGAAAAGGAATCTGTACAGAGAGGTGACCTTAGAAGTCAGCATGTTAATTCACCTCAGTTCCTTGGCTGAGGACACTACTGTGTACAGAAAGGCTAGACTTTAGAGATCAAATATTTTGAGGAGATTAGCTGAGAGATGATGCTGGGAGATGTTGAATTGTAGATCAGCCAGAGTGGAGACTTCTCCTTGAGTAATTCGCACATTCAGTTGTTATTCCAGAAAAATGATGACTTAAGGAGGAGAGTCAGGCTCTAAGACTAAACTCAAAACTGAAACGGACCCGCCTACCATAGAATGAGACACGTCTGATGTGACCCAAAGACTTTACCAGTGACTTAGCAGTAATTTAAATATAAAAAGAAGCACATCTAGGTAGAATGTAATCAAACCACTGAACACCAAAAATGAAGAGAAAAGCTTTAAAGCAGTCATATTTTTTAAAATG
Organism: Bubalus kerabau; assembly: GCF_029407905.1. NCBI lineage: Eukaryota > Metazoa > Chordata > Mammalia > Artiodactyla > Bovidae > Bubalus > Bubalus kerabau. Next base: position 62,581,429 of record NC_073637.1, read on the forward strand.
TGTTTAAAAATCAGAAAGAAGAGTACAAATAATGGCTGACTTCTCATCACAGATAATGGATGCTGGAAGGCAATGGAATGATATCTTAAAGTTCTACAAAACAAAACACAGAATTCCCACAGTGTAGTTCTAATGGCAGGAGCTGTAGCTACCATTTTGTAACCAGGAAGTAACCTTGAAGAAAAAAATAGGCCTGTATTTTACGGCTCCTTTTACTGGGGACTCTGTTACCTATGACAGAGCACAATCTCTAATTAATATAGGAAGTAACTTTGGTTGAGCACTTATTATATACTGAGCTATGTTGAATGTGGTCATTTCTTTTGTCATTTAAACCCCCAAAGCCCAGAAGTGGGCTTTCTATGCCTCTGTTTACAGATGAGTACACTGAAACAGAAAAGTGAACAGTAAACAGAAAAGCTCATCTCCTTTATGCAACCTTCCTAAAGAAAATTAACTAGTTCTTCCTCTGTATGCACCTGTCTAATATATATCTTATCTAGCAACTGACATATAGACATAGAAGACATTTGGGGCATTTTAGAGTATCGCTTTGCAGCCTGGAATGGTATCTGATTCACCATGGCATTGCAGGTACCTGAACAGAATTTAATGTATATTTTTTAAGAAGTAAAATCAAGAGAATGCACTGTCTTGCAGTATGTTCTCTAGAGTTGTCACTGTTAAGAAGACCCAGTTGTGTAGTGGAGACAAGAACCAGTGGCAATCAGGGGAAAGTTTTACCACTGGGAATCTAAGAACTGAGAAGTTTTTACAATCTTTAGTCTCCCACCAGGACCACTGCTTGCTGATGTCTCAGTGCTTCTTAGACCCTTGAGTTCTATTCTGTTTCTACCAGAGTAATTCATTATATTAACAGAACGTAGGAGAAAAAAAAGCACAGACCTATCTCAGTTGAAGGAAAAAGGCATCTGACAAAATTTAACATCCATTTACGACAAAAACCCTCAGCAAATTAAGGATAAAAGGAAGCATCCTCAAAATGATAAAGAGCACGTGCAACAATCCTTCAGCTAACATAGCACTTAATGGGTAAATATTGAATACTTACCCCTGCCAAGACTGGAAGTCTTGGGCAGGCCTTCCAGGAAAGCTTTCAAAATAGAAGTTTCTGCCACCATCACAAAGTAAAGCATTCCTATGAAATCTTATAAGCTGTAAAATGACTTAAAGCAAAGAAGCGATTACCTTAGGACCTGTCTTGCTAAGGGATGCACAGAATAAATGGAGGTAAAGCAAGGTGCTCACAGACACAGTTCAAAGCTGTGGCAGCTTGATGCTGAGATGGTGAGTGCAGTTCCTGGGGAAGGAGCTTGGCAGGGTCGCTCTTGCTGCTTGGTGTGCTTACTGACTCTAGAAGTGAAAGTGAAAGTCGCTCAGTTGTTTTCAACCCCATGGACTGTACCAGGGAATTCTCAAGGCCAGAAAACTGGAGTGGGTAGCCTTTCCCTTCTGCACAGGATCTTCCCAACTCAGGAATTGAACCCAGGTCTCCTGTATTATAGGCGGATTCCTTACCAGCTGAGCCACAAGGGAAGCCCAAGAATACTGGAGTGGGTAGTCTATCCCTGCTTCAGTGGATCTTCCCAATCCAGGAATCAAACTAGGGTCTCCTGCATTGCAGGCAGATTCTTTACCAAACTGAGCTATCAGGGAAGCCCACTGACTATATGAGGGCTGCTGCTGCTAAGTCGCTTCAGTCGTGTCCGACTCTGTGCGATCCCATAGAGGGCAGCCCACCAGGCTCCCCCGTCCCTGGGATTCTCCAGGCAAGAACACTGGAGTGGGTTGCCGTTTCCTTCTTCACTGCATGAAAGTGAAAAGTGAAAGTGAAGTCACTCAGTCGAGCCTGACTCTTAGCAACCCCATGGACTGCAGCCTACCAGGCTCCTCCATCCATGGGATTTTCCAGGCAAGAGTACTGGAGTGGGGTGCCATTGTATGAGGGCACTGCAATCACATGCTGAACACTATTTTTGCTTTCACTAAAAGTGAAAAGAGTACCAATGTAGGTTTTTCCTACAGGTGAAGTGGTACCAAGTGGAGGACACCTGTATTTCCCCACCTGACTGTGCCCTTTACTCCTCCTGAAGAACTAGATCTTCGGTTTTGTGAGTTTGGAATTATTTCTCTAACAGTCTTGAGGCACCAAGTTTGTACCTGAAGGTTGACTGCATGGTCAACCTTGAGTGCTCAGCACTTCTCAGAACTCAGAACATTCAGGATCAACCAGTCCTTCCTCTGGCCCCCATGTCCCCACATCCTTGGGGATTTGAGGGGCTGCTTTGATTTCTGTTTGGTTAGTTTTGTTTACTATGTCACAAGCAACTTACATAAGCTTCCTGGCTGTTATCATCAGGGCCCCACTGGAGTCTTCAGGGATCCTGATGTTCGTGAGTAGTCACCCAAGAAATCTTTAGTCCATGGCAGCCCATCAGCCAGACTTATGACAGAGGGGAGCCCAGACTCTGGAGGTGAGACCCAGAAAAGAGCCTGACCTACTTCTTGCTTAAGAAGCATCCAGAGAAGCTGCATGAGCAGGAAAGTGAGGATCTGCCCACAGGGATCCTGAGGTCGCCCTGCTCCGATCTAGAGTTATCTTCCAAGAGCCAGGACTTTGCCTCCCATTGCCGATGCTCTGGGACACACAGAGCCAGCCCATATGGAGTGAACTCTCCCAGGGTATTTTTAAAGTCCTAGCTTTTGGATGACTGCCCAGCTCTGCCTGCCCAGCTGCTCCCCTCTGAGAAGGCCCTGAGCTACCTTCCTGCTTGAGATTTCTCACTGTCATCTTTCTTGCGTGCAGCCCTGACAGTGGGCTGCTGAATCCACTGGGAGAACCTTCATTTCCAGGAGGCAATTGGACAAAGTCCGCTGTTAGCTCAGCAGAACTACCTCCAAATCCAGCAGTTAGTGCCCTGAATTTCCAGACAGACCTATTTGTCTCCTTAGGAGCACTTGTAACTTCAGTGAGACTGACCAGCTAAGAATGAAACAATTTTCAAGACATTTTAATTAATTGCTTACACTCACAATAGTTAAGTTGGTGACGGACAGGGAAGCCTGGCATGCTGCAGTCCATGGGGTCACAAAGAGTTGCGACTGAGTGACTGAATTGAACTGATAATAGTTGAAATTTGCAAGCCCTTATTTTATACTTGCACGGTGCTGTGTGTTCTACATACGTACTCTCATTTAATCCTTATGACAAGCCAAAGCATTGGATAGCTTTACTATTTCCATTTTGCAGCAGTGGGAACTGAGACTCAGAATATAAATGATATTGTCAAGGACGAACACTAAGTAAGTGGCAGAACTGGGAACCAGCCAATAGAATGCAATTCTAAAACACAGAAACAAACAAAAAACCCAAAACTAGTTTGTTGAGTAGAAGCTAGTCATTTACACTCTTGGGAGTAAGTCACTATTTCCTTTCATAGTTCACAGTGAGGAAGGAAGATACTGGTCATGATCAGACAGTGCCCTAGAGCTTTTAACTGATGTGTTGAAAGATTCAAAGGATATAAGGATGATTCCCTGGCAGGTGTGGTAATGGCCAAAGAAGCATGCAAAAACCAAGGAAAAACAAATCATCCTAATATCCCAAAAAGAAAAAAGGGAAAGGCAGGCAAAACAGAAATATATAAACCAAACATTTAAGTGAAAAGTCTAATTACAGAGAGATGCCACTGATGAGCTCTGATGAGAAAAAGAAGAGGCAGGTGTCCATCAATGAGGCAAGGGGCATCTGGGCGAGTATCTGTGGGAAGGGTGGCAGGGGCTGGAATATAGTGAACTGGGAAAAATGCTGATGGTAACAAAAATGGCTCTTTTAGTGCCGGGAGCCAGCGTGAGGAACTCCGCCCATGGCAAAGATCATGAGGAAGGAGGCTCGGCATACACAAAGGCGGGATTGAGCCTCAGGAGTCCCCCTGGAAATTCTCTAGCATCTACCCCCAAAACCAGAGTCTGCCTACTTTCTGCTTTGTGCTCTCACCTACACCTCTGACTTTATGGGGGGCTGTCCCCCACTACCTCTCTCTGAAAAAAGAGTTAACTTACAGCTCCAGTTAATAAAGTTCCTGGGTGTGATAGTGTTTCAACCTACAAACTCCTTTGGAAGTCCTCTAGCCTGCCTGAATAGAGGTTTTTCCGGCCACATGTGATTGTTCAGAGCCTCCCAACTGTGAGAGGCATGAGATGTTCTAAACTGTCTAAATACAGATTCCTTTGAGCAGTTAAAAGATTGATTAGAAATTGTATTGGTGAAGGGTTTTTCACTTGTTGGGCCAATGTTTGCTGCTAAGTTTCCATATTCCTTACCTACTGTGTCCCTGGCAGTGTATTGATTAATATAATTGGTGTAAATAGTAGCTTTAATGTTTGTAAACTTGGACCCTTGAGTTAATTCTTTTTCTTGTTATAGACCACCACACGTTTGCCCTATAGGAATGCAACTTTATCTAATGCTTTTGGAGGGTGGCGCCTGACTTTAGAATAATCACCTTTAGAGAAAAATAAGTTTCTTAAAATGTTAACAGGCCTCTGGGCCAGAAGATGATGCAAATCACCTAAACTTTTGCATATGATAAGTTTGCAGGAAGAAAGCCTGGCTTACTGCATGACTCTACCCCTTCCCCCATTATCCTCTATGCATAACTTAAGGTATAAAAACTACTTTGGAAAATAAAGTGCGGGCCTTGTTCACCGAAGCTTGGTCTCCCCATGTCGTTCTTTCTCTCACCTTCTGGCTGAATTATTCAGTCTCTTTTCTCCACTAAATTTTCTCACTGAGCTATCCTTATTTAACCACTCTTTATATCTTTAATTAACATTTAAATAAGCTGTTGTTTCCTGATCGCCGATGCCGTCTCCCCTTCGAATTCCCTGGATCCACCGGGGCTGGACCCCGGCATTTTAGGGCACTGGGGACAAGGAGTTTTCAAAGACCCACTGCTCAGAGGTAATGGTGGAAATATATGAAAGCATTTTCTAATTCTCTCTTGTTTTTTTTGTCTGAGACTGCAAGAAGAATCTTTAATGGGAAATGGCAGGACAAAACAGAAAAACAAAAACAGCTGAAGAACAGGAGCCGATGCCCATGGTAAGGAAAAGAGCTGCCATTAGTGAGTACCTAGTTCACGCCAAGCCCATATCTACGTTCTCATCAGACTCAAATAATAACTCAGAGAAGTAGGTACTATAACCAGCAATCCCCTCCTCCTACCCCATCTCCCCTCCCACCCCTGCGCTTTGCTAGCACCTTGCAGTAGGAAGCACATATAATAAAAGTAGTAAATCTGTATTTCAGCAAGTCATTTGAGAATGGCTCTGTGGATTGCCTGAGGATAAAGAGGGAAGATGCATGGTGGATGATGGTAAGGTGACGTGGTCTCATAATTGATTGAACAACTATGCTGTTAGAGGACCCCAGAGGTTTGCATCTGGATATACCACGGTGGCACCCCACTCCAGTCCTCTTGCCTGGAAAATCCCATGGATGGAGGAGCCTGGTAGGCTGCAGTCTATGGGGTCATGAAGAATCAGACACGACTGAGCGATTTCCCTTTTATTTTTCACTTTCCTGCATTGGAGAAGGAAATGGCAACCCACTCCAGTGTTCTTGCCTGGAGAATCCCAGGGATGGGGGAGCCTGGTGGCTGCCGTCTATGGGGTCACACAGACTTAGCAGCAGCAGCAGGGCTTTCCTGGTAGCTCATCTGGTAAAGAATCTACCTGTAATGCAGAAGACCCCGGTTCGATCCCTGGATCAGGAGGATCCCCTGGAAAAGGGATATTCCACCCCAGTATTCTTGCCTGGAAAATTCCATGGACAGAGTCTGGCAGGCTACAGTCCATGGGGTCCCAAAGAGTTGGACATGACTGAGTGACTAAGCACAGCACAGCACAGCATACTCCTTATCAGATGGGAAACTTTGTTCACATTATTTAAACTCCCTGAGCTGTAGTTTTCTTATCTGCAAAATAAAGATAATAACACGATTTACTTCACAAGGATTGTTAGATTACATATATTAAAGACATCTTATGGCTCAGACAGTAAATAAAGAATCTGCCTGCAATGTGAGAGACCCAGGTTCAATCCCTGGGTCAGGAAGATCCCCTGGAGAAGGGAATGGCAACTCATTCCAGTATTTTTGCCTGGAGAATCCTAAGGACAGAGGAGCTTGGCAGCTACAGTCCATGGTGTCACAAAGAACTGGACATGATTGAGTGACTAACACATTCACTTTCATCAACTATAATGTATTACATGTTAATAACTATTAATATCCAGCAATATTATCAGTAGAGGGTCAAAGCTTTGATCTTGACCCTATTTTAGTCAACATTTAATAATGGAAAAAAACAGAGGAAACACCTTTATCAAATTTTCAGGTAACCCGGAGCAGGCAGTGAAAGAAGATACATTTGATATTCTTAATAATTCAGAGTTTATGCTAAAGTTAGCCTGGAATATTCAACAAACCCAATAAGAAAAAATAACTTATCGGGAATGAACTTTTAGGGACTTCCTTGGTGGTCCAGTGGTTAAGAATCTGCCTGCCAATGCAGGTGACAGGGTTCAATCTCTGGTTAGGGAAGAAAGATTACAGCATCTGGTCCCATCACCTCCACTTGCTACAATTAGAGAAAGCTCGGGCACAGCAATGAAGACCCAGCACGGTCATAAATAAATAAAGAATGTGGCTTCTGTGGTTGGCCAGAAACAAAATTCCACAAGGACAGAATGAGGAAGCTGTTCACTGAAGGAGGGCCTGGGAGAGTTGGTTGACCTCGAGTCCAGTCTGAAAGAGCTGTGTGAGGTGGCTGCATAGAAAAGCAAGAGAATTATAAGCTGTGTTTATACAAGTAGAGGCCATAGTATAGTATCCATACTGTTGGTCCAGTATCCATTTGGGATCCTCTGTTTAATTCTAGAGACCATTTTAAAGGACAAGCATTGATTTCTAGTCAATGAGAAATGGCTGAAAGGATTAGAAGTGCCTGGGAGAGAGGAGTAAATAGTGGTAGTGATAATTCTAATCACCATCACCACAGAATGGTTAATACTTACTGAGTACTTACTGTGTAGAATTAATATCTGTTATCTCATTTAATCCTCTCAAATACTTTGGGAGCTGGGTACCATTATCCTTGTTTCCCCATTTATTAGCTGATAAAGCAGACTTGAGAAGCTAGCAGCTCACTCGAGGTTATATAACAGGAAGTGAAGGAGCATATATTTGAATCCAAGCATTCTTATCTCGAGTGGCTTCCCTAGTGGCTGAGTGGTAAAGAATCCACCTGCAATACAGGAGATATGGTCTGGAAAGATCCCCTGGAGAAGGACATGGCAACCCACCGCAGTATTCTTGCCTGAGAAATCCCATGGACAGAGGAGCCTGGTGGGTTACAGTCCATGGGGCTGCAAAAGAGTCAGACATGACTCAGCACGGAGAAGGCAATGGCACCCCACTCTAGTACTCTTGCCTGGAAAATCCCATGGACAGAGGAGCCTAGTGGGCTGCAGTCCATGGGGTTGCTATGAGTCCGACACGATTGAGCGACTTCACTTTCACTTTTTACTTTCATGCATTGGAGAAGGAAATGGCAACCCACTCCAGTGTTCTTGCCTGGAGAATCCCAGGGACGGGGGAGCCTGGTGGGCTGCCGTCTATGGGGTCACACAGAGTCGAACACGACTGAAGCGACTTAGCAGCAGCAGCAGCATGACTCAGCAACTTAAGAACAACAAAATTCTTATCTAGAATGTGTACTTTTAGCCAACTCGTTATGCTGCTTTCTAAGAGCTTGGGAAAATTACAATAGCTAACTTAAAATATTCTATCGTGTGGAATAGAAGTCAGCCCTTGGTTATATAGTTCTAGCATGCATGCATGCTGAGTCACTTCAGTTGTGTCTGACTCTGTGACCCCATAGACTGTAGCCCTCCAGGCTCCTATGTCTGTGGGATTCTCCAGGCCAGAATACTGGAGTAGATTGCATGCCTTCCTCTGGGGGATCTTCACGACCCAGAAATCTCCTGGGGCTCCTGCCTTGCAGGCAAATTCTTTACTGCTGAGCCACCAGGGAAGCCTGTAGTTCTGGAAGATAATGCTAATACAATAGGAAAGAAACTTTGTATTCTATCACAGGTTAATCACCAAAGGGATGTTGCCTATAAGCTTAAATTATACCTAATGGCCCATCTCTGGGAACCCTGCCTCCCCAGGTAATCAGCTTTAAGCTGAAAAGCTTTGTTTTGCTCACAAGAAACATCCGACCAGGCCCACCTGTGAATGACTGCAGGGAGGAAGAAATTAACACATTCCCTGCAGAGGCTGACGAAAACTAGAAGTGCTTGACTTTACACCCTCCCCTTTTAGTATGTGTGTGTGCTAAATTGCTTTAGTTGTTTCCAACTCTTTGTGACCCTATGGACTCTAGCCCACCAGGCTTCTCTGTCCATGGGATTCTCCAGGCAAAAATACCAGAGTGGGTTGCTGTGCCCTCCTCCAGGGGATCTTTTAGACCCAGGGATCAAACCCGAGTCTCTTTATGTCTGTCTTGGGAGGTGGGTTCTTTACCACTAGCCTCAATAAAAGAAGCCTAAGTTCTAACTCAGGCAAGATGGTTGTTGAGGGCATAGGTTCACCATCTTGCTGGTCTGCTGACTCTCTGAATCAAGTCACTATTCCTTGCCCCAACAGCTCGGTCTGTCATATGGCAGGCAGTATGAGCTTGGACTTGGTAACACTGAAGCCCAGCAGGTTTAAAATTCCAGAAGAGAGATTTAGGCTAGGTATTAGAAAGGGGAGTCTAACTGTTAGAGACTATGTGATGGGCTGCATTGCTGAGTTGCTGTCTCCAGTCACTTGTCAAGCAGAGGCTGAATGGCCAGCAGGGATTGGAAAATTTTCAGTTATGGCCCTAGCAGCTGCTGGGACCACTTGTTGTGAGGATCTTCACTCCAAAATTCCCCAAAATAGCAGTGACTTCTCCCATGCTTGACACTTGGAGCAAGGAATCATTTGGTTGCTGACAAGCTCCATTCAGCAGGGTAAGTCACTCCCGTGTGTACAGCTGGGAACTTTATGTTTGGGGTGTTTTTTTCGCTAGTATAAGCCAATTTGTTTTACATTTGAGTGGGGTGTCCTGTTGGAGAGAGGAAATAGTTGTTGGATTTCTACCCGATTTGTGAACCGGTTCGTTTATCTCTTTGGAGGCTAGCATTTTATGTACAAGATTTGTGTTTTGTGTGTCTTGAATTTCCATCTTTAAAAATGGGGACTGTTTCGGCTATACCTAAAGTCCTCTGGGGCACTTTTTGGATAAGTGATCTGATTTGCAGCTATGAGCCCATGGGTAAGAGGATCTCCACGAGGGGTTTAAGCAGGGTTGTCTTGGCACCCTGTGCACCATGTGCTGCTAAGCTTGCTATGTTAATTGTGTAGTTTATGGTCTCCTGCAGTGTTGGTATGTGTAAAATCCCAAGACCAAACGAGGTTTTATTTAGGATTGTCTGTTTGTCCTTTATTGTTTCTCCACTTACAGCCAAATCAGTTGTGATATTTACAACTTTTACTAATGTCAAATGGAGGAAAGGAACAGAAAAAAAATAATAAACTTGGCTGCTCTTGTCCAAGAGTGGGACACTCCCAGGAAGAAGAGAAAGGTTCCACTTGGTTCCTAAAATCACCAAAAGCTACAAATAGAAATAGAAGTATCTTTTCCACAGATATTACTCAAAAGGGTTTAGTCATTCAGAAAGGTGACTTTGATTTGTCCCATCTGTCAGAAACCCAATTTTAATTCCGCTTCTTTAGTAACTGATAGGTTTTTCATTGTCGTACTCGATTCAGAGTGAAACTTTGGAATGGAAACTATGGTGTCCTGTGTTTTTTTTTGTTGTTGTTTGTTTTTATTGGTTACTTTATATATATTTAGGTCCCCTGGTGGCTCAGATGGTAAAGCGTCTGTCTATCGATGTGGGAGACCTGGGTTCGATCCCTGGGTTGGGAAGATTCCCTGGAGAAGGAAATGGCAACCCACTCCAGTACTCTTGCTTAGAGAATCCCATGGACGGAGGAGCCTGGTGCAGGCTACTGTCCATGGGGTCGCAAAGAGTTGGACATGACTGAGTGATTTCACTTCACTTCACTTATATATATTTATTTTAGTTTATAAAATGTAAACACAAAACTAGTTCATTTTCAAAAATAGATTAATAAACATCTCAGCATCAGTGTATCATGCCTTGCATTTCCTTTGACATTCAATGTCAAATCATAAATGAACTTTTTTTAAGATGACTTTGCCCCTTTATATGACAAAATAGCTATTAAAATGCTTATGTTTTATGAAAATAACAACATATGTTAAAGGCAAACAATAAGATATAAAAATAAGACATGAATATATATTTATATGATATACAATATTTATAAGATACATAATGTTTATATGGTATACAATATTATCTTCTATTTGGTATAAAGTTAGTTGTGTAAATTTTAAAAATGCTATTAATGTATATCAATCTTATATCTCATATTTTACAATCCAAACTTTGCTTGAACTCCAATTTTTTTTCCCAGTAGAAATGGGAAAAAGATTTTCCCTAGCTAATGGGAAATTCTTTAAAATATTGACATAATCTCTGTATGTTCTTCATTATGAAAATATATTTAGTATTTCCCCTTTGACCTCCACCCCAGCAATTTGATTAAAGCATCCTCAGAATCCTAGTCTCCTGTGGTGCATTTTGTGTACTGGTATTGACCCAAGACGGAGAAGGCAATGGCACCCCACTCCAGTACTCTTGCCTGGAAAATCCCATGGACGGAGGAGCCTGGTAGGCTGCAGTCCATGGGGTCGCTAAGAGTTGGACACGACTGAGTGACTTCACTTTCACTTTTCACTTTCATGCCTTGGAGAAGGAAATGGCAACCCACTCTGGTGTTCTTGCCTGGAGAATCCCAGGGATGGGGGAGCCTGGTGACTGCCGTCTATGGGGTCGCATAGAGTCGGACACGACTGAAGTGACTTAGCAGCATTGACCCAAGAGATTGTGTTTCTGATCGCCTCATTTTAGGTTTTCTCTTCACATCTAGAGGATACATAAATACATTTTTTTCAATGTAAATATGTTTAAAATGAAAATAGTCAACATTAGCCCTTTTCATGAAGTCCATATCTGTTTGCTTTCATATTCATACAAAAATATTATGAGAACTCTCCAATACACAGCTAACAAAAAGGGTAATCATAATATCAATCATTCTAGTGCATTAACATAGCAGAAAACCTGTATTTCAATTGCAGTCCTTATCTTTATTTTGTCATCTGTAAAATGAAAGGTTATAGATCTGTCTCTCTGCTCATCTTTCTTCCTCTCATTAATTCTCTCTGCAGCCAACATCTTTAGAGAAAGATGCTCATTAACCGATGAGCATGCCCAAAGAGGATTCCATAAACTCATTCCAAGCTCCCTTGCTGCTAGGAAAAGACATGTTTCATTGACTCTGTCAAGTGCACGTGCTCAGTCGTTCAGTCATGTCCAACACTTCTGTGACCTCATGGACTGTGGCCTGCCAGCCTTCTCTGTCCATGGGGATTCTCCTGGCAAGAATATTGGAGTGGGTTGCCATTTCCTTCTCCAGGGGATCTTCTTGCCTTAGGGATCGAGCCTGTATCTTCTGCATTGCAGGTGGATTTTATACTGCTGAGGAACCTGGGAAACCCCTGTCAAGTACACATATGCATACAAGAAAAATATGGGGAAGAACCTAATGCAGTTTATAAACTCATTTTGTATCAGAGTGCTTGGGGCAATCAACTCATGTTTTTATATTTACTACTAGTTTATATCATACTTCCCAAATGCTCAAATTTTGGTGCTTTCTGGGAGACAATCTTAAGGGCTTGGAATAAATGATCTGCATCAGTAAAAATCTACAGTGACATTTTTTTCAAGAGTCAAAATATGTAGATTTGGAAAAGAAGGTGGAGAAGTATAAAGTATACCTCTATTAAAACTTCTGATCTATTCATCTATGAATAGATGAATTTTTTTGTTCTTCATTGCAGCAATTTGGACTCTACTCTTTGTATGGTTGGGGTGTTTTTGCTTGGTTGGTTGCTTAGTTTTCACTGCCTTGGCAGTAATTGCAGTTAGCTTAAAAGTTTTTGTTTTTTTTAAATTTTATATTGGAATGGAGTTGATTTCCAATGTTGTGTTTCAGATGTACAGCAAAGTGATTCAGTTATACATGTATCTCTTCTTTTTCAGATTCTTGTCCCATTTAGGTTACTACAGAGTATTGAGTAGAGTTCCTTGTGGTATGCAATAAGTCCTTGTTGATTATCTATTTTATATACAGTAGTGTGAATATGTTAATCCCAAACTTCTAATTTATCCCTTTCCCCCACCTTTCCCCATTGGTAACCAAAGTTTGTATTTAAAGTCTGAGTCTGTTTCTGTTTTATAAATAAGTTCATTTGTATCATTTTTAAGATTCCACATGTAAGTGGTGTCATATGATATTGTCTTTCTCTGTTGGATTTCGTATGATAATCTCTAGGTGCATGTTGCTGAAATGGCATTGTTTCATTTTTCATGTCTGAGTGGTATTTCATTGTATGTGTGTACTACATCGTCTCTACCCGCTCCTCTGCCGATGGACACTGAGGTTGCTTCTGTGTCCTGGCTATTGTAAATAGTGCTGCAGTGAGTACCGGGGTGCATGTATTCACTTTGAATTATGATTTTTTTTCTGGATATGTGCTCAGGAGTACGATTACTGGATCACATGGTAGCTCTATTTTTAGTTTTTAAAGGAAACTTCATACTGTTCTCCTTAGTGGTGTTCCAATTTACATTCCCACCAACAATGTAGGAGGGTGCCCTTCTCTCCACACTGTTTCCAGCATTTATTGTTTGTAGACTTTTTGATGATGGCCATTCTGACTGGTGTGAGGTGATGCCTCATTGTAGTTTGGGTTTGCATTTCTCTAATTTTTTTAATGTGCTTTTGACCATCTGTTTGTGTCTTTGGAGAAATGTCTTTAGATTTTCTGCCCATTTTTTTTTTTAATTGGGTTTTTTTGGCTTTTTTTTTTTTTTTTTTTTTGGCACAGAGTTGCATGAGCTGTTTGTATATTTTGGATATTAATTCCTTGTTTGCACCGTTTGAAAACATTTTTTTCCCACTATGAGTTATCTTTTCCTCTTTTATGGTTTCTTTTGTGCAAAAAGTTTAATTAGGTCCTGTTTGTTTATTTTTGTGTTTATTTACTTTACTCTAGGAACTAGGTCCAAAGAAATATTGCTCTGATTTATGTCGAAGGCTGTTGTGCTTATGTTTTCTTCTTAAGAGTTTTATAGTATCCAGTCTTTTTTTAATCCATTTTGAGTTTATTTTTGTTTATGGTATTAGAGAAAGTTCTAATTTAGTTCTTTTTTGTGTAGCTGTTAAGTTTTTCCAGTATTACTTATTGAAGAGACTGTCTTTTCTCCATTGTGTATTCTTGCTCTTTTGTCATAGATTAATTGATTATAGGTGTGTGGGTTTATCTCAGGACTTTCTACCCTGTTCCATTGATCTAGATTTCTGTCTTTGTGCCAGTACCATACTGTTTTGATGGCTGAAGCTTTTAGTATATTCCGAAGTTAGGGAACCTGATTCCTCCTGCTTCATTTTTCTTCCTCAAGATTGCTTTGTTTATTAGGGGTCTTTTGTGTTTCCATACAAATTTTAAGGTTTTAAAAAAATATATATACATTTTTTTAAAAACTTAAGTTCTTTTTGTTCTAGTTCTGTGAAAAATGTTATTGGTAATTTGGTAGGGATTGCATTGAATCTGTAGATTGCCTTGGGTAGTATAGTCATTTTGACAATATTAATTCTTCCAATCTAAGAACTTGATATATCTTTCTTTCCATTTATTTGTGTGTTCTTCAATTTTTTCATCAGCATCTTATAGTTTTTGGAGTATGGGTCTTTTGCCTATCTAGGTAGATTTATTCCTAGGTATTTTATTATTTTTAATGCAATAGTAAGTGAGATTGTTCCCTTAATTTCTCTTTCTTTCATTATTAGCATATAGAAATGCAACCAATTTCTGTATATTAATTTTGCATCCTGCAACTTTACCAAATGCATTGATGAGATCTAGTAGTTTTCTGGTACCTTCATTAGGATTGTCTGAGTATATATTCATATCATCTACAGCGACAGTTTTACTTCTTTTCCAATTTGGATTTCTTTTATTTCTTTTTCTTTTCTGATTGCTGTGGCTAGGACTATGTTGAATCAAAATGGCAAGAGTGGGCACTTTTGTCCCTTTTCTGATTTTATTTATTTTTTGGCGTCCCCATATGGCTTGTGGAACTTCCTGACCAAAGATCAAACCTATGCCCCTTGCATTGGCAGCATGGAGTCTTAACCACTGGACCACCTGGAAAGTCCTTATTCCTGATTTTAGAGGAAATGCTTTTAGTTTTTCACTGTTGAGCATGATGTTTGCTGTGAGTTTGCTATATATGGCCTTCATTATATTGAGGTATAGAAAAAGCAAGAGAGTTCCAGAAAAACATCTATTTCTGCTTTATTGACTATGCCAAAGCCTTTGACTGTGTGGATCACAATAAACTCTGGAAAATTCTGAAAGAGATGGGAATACCAGACCACCTGACGTGCCTCTTGAGAAATTTGTATGCAGGTCAGGAAGCAACAGTTAGAACTGGACATGGAACAACAGACTGGTTCCAAATATGAAAAGGAGTACGTCAAGTCTGTATATTGTCACCCTGCTTATTTAACTTATATGCAGAGTACATCATGAGAAATGCTGGACTGGAAGAAGCACAAGTTGAAATCAAGATTGCCGGGAGAAATATCAATAACCTCAGATATGCAGATGACACCACCCTTATGGCAGAAAGTGAAAAGGAACTAAAAAGCCTCTTGATGAAGGTGAAAGTGGAGAGTGAAAAAGTTGGCTTAAAGCTCAACATTCAGAAAACGAAGATCATGGCATACGGTCCCATCACTTCATGGGAAATAGATGGGGAAACAGGGGAAACAGTGTCAGACTTTATTTTGGGGGGCTCCAAAATCACTACAGATGGTGACTGCAGCCATGAAATCAAAAGACGCTTACTCCTTGGAAGGAAAGTTATGACCAACCTAGACAGCATATTCAAAAACAGAGACAGTACTTTGCCAACAAAGGTTCATCTAGTCAAGGCTATGGTTTTTCCAGTGGTCATGTATGGATGTGAGAGTTGGACTGTGAAGAAGGCTGAGCGCCGAAGAATTGATGCCTTTGAACTGTGGTGCTGGAGAAGACTCTTGAGAGTCCCTTGGACTGCAAGGAGATCCAACCAGTCCATTCTGAAGGAGATCAGCCCTAGGATTTCTTTGGAAGGAATGATGCTAAAGCTGAAACTCCAGTACTTTGGCCACCTGATGCAAAGAGTTGACTCATTGGAAAAGACTCTGATGCTGGAAGGGATTGGGGGCAGGAGGAGAAGGGGACAACAGAGGATGAGATGGCTGGATGGCATCACTGACTCGATGGATGTGAGTCTCAGTGAACTCCGGGAGTTGATGATGGACAGGGAGGCCTGGCGTGCTGTGATTCATGGGGTTGCAAAGAGTTGGACACGACTGAGTGACTGAACTGAACTGAACGATGTTACCTCTATACTTGCATCCTGGAGAGTTTTTTTTTTTAATCATAAATGGGTTTTGGATTTTGTCAGAAGTTTTTTCTGCATCTATTGAGATAACCATTTGGGTTTATTCTTCAATTCGTCAATATGGTGTGCTATACTGATTGATTTGTAGATACTGAAAAATCCTTGTCCTTGGGATAAAGTCCACTTGATCATGGTGTATGATCCTTTTAATGGAATATTGAATTTGGTTTGCTATATTGTGTTGAGGATTTTTTGCATCTATGTTCATCAGTGATATTGAGCTGTAATTTTCTTTTTGTGTGTGTGTGTTTTTTTTTTTTTTTCTGATTTTGGTATCAGAGTGATGGGGCTTCATAGAATGAGTTTGGGAGTGTTCCTTCCTCTGCAAATTTATGAAATAGTTTGAAACGTTTGGTTGTTAACTCTTCTCTAAATGTTTGATAGAATTTGCCTGTGAAGTCTTCTGGTCCTGGACTTTTGTTTGTTGGGAGTTTTAAAATCACAGTTTCAATTTCAGTACTTGTTCTTGATCTGTTCCTATTTTCTATTTCTTCTTGGTTCAGCCTTGGGAGATTGTAACTTTCTAAGAATTTGTCCCTTTCCTCGAGATTGTCCACTTTATTGACATACAGTTGCTTGCAGTAAGTAGTCTCTTGAGATTCATTTTTGAGTTGAGTTTCCGAGCTCTGTAGTGATAGGCAGGTAGGAGTGGAATGCTCCCACTGAGAAGGCAGCGCCTGAGTAGGCCTCTGCCTAGCTGCTCAGCAGTGGGTGTGCTCTGTTGTCACCTTTCATCATTCTATGGGCTCACAAAGACGCACTGCCCGCAGCCCTCCCTCCGCCTTAGGAATGCCGGCATTGGCCCTGGTGTCCGCCAGGCATTGTTTTCATGAGGCCACCAGCATAGATGCACTGAAGTCCAGTTTCAGGACCACAGTAGTCATGCACTTTGACCTTCTGTGGGAGCTATGGAGGCAGTTTAACCCAAGCCTGGCCCTGCCCCGATGTGGCCCACAGCAGCCAGATTCATCTCAGCTGTGGAAGCGCCTATTGTCCATTGGGATGTCCTGCAGACACTGAATTTACAAAGCCAGTGGCAAAAGCATGAAATAACGGCTCATGCAGTCGTGAGGAGAGATTTCAGCCCTACTTCCTAAGTCACCTGGCCTTGGGGCTCAGGTGTGATTGCAGCCCCACCTCTGTGCATGGACAGCCTGCTAGCATCTGGGGCCGCCCGGGTGGTGGCTGGGGCAGGGGCACTGGCGCAGGCCGTGGCTGGGGTGCATCCTCCTGGAGGCCATGGAGGCTGGCAGGTAGAGAAAGAGGCTGCTGGGGGGCTCCTGCCCCTACCTTCACTCTCCACTTAACAATGGTGCTTTGCTTTTATCGAGGGCCTGGCTTCTTCCACAAATACTCCCAGTTGTGGCCGCACCACGCTCCAGCTCCTTCAGGCTGTCTCTGTGCCACCAATCCCAGTCCTCCCCACAGGTCTGTCCTGTAAACCCCCGGTTCCAGCCTCCAATCACCCCAGCAAACATGTATCTCAGGCTGGGATGCCAAGGGTAGGGGCATGACCGGCCGTCTATGCAGGTCACCCTCTGTTCTGCCTGCCACAAACCAATCATTGCACTCTCCTCTGAGCCTCTGAAGCCCCCTTCTCTGTCCCGACTGCTCTCCCTGCCAGTGAAGGGGCTTCCCGGGGAGCAGGGACATTTCCGCTTTTTCAGCTCCCTCCCAGGGGCACAGGTCCTATCTCACTTCCTCTTTTTTTCCCCCTTTTGTCCTACCCAGTTCTGTGGGAACTTTCTTGTCCTTTCGGGTATTTGAGGTCTTCTGCTAGTGTTCTGTAGGTGCTCTGTGAGAACTGTTCCATTTATAGATTATTTTTGATGTATTTGTAGGAGGGAGATAGCTTCCATGTCCTTCTCCACCATTTTGATTAAAGCTCCTCCTGAATCTGGTTCTCTAAGAGGACAAAGTCTTCTTAAAATACTGAACTGCTTTTGGTAATTGTGAGTTTCATTGTTTAACTTATCTGCGTTTGTCATTGAGATCTTTTATTATCATTGGTTAAAACTTTTGATATTTTGACAGACTTCCCCAAAATTAAATTATAAATAAAGTTTATTTGACCTCTAGCTAACTTTGAGGTTTTCCAAAGGGCCCCTGGAACACCTCAAATTATTTCTTTTCTCTCGAGAGGAACATTACTTAGGCTTTTTTAGTATGTTAAATTGAGTGGGAAGCATTGTCAAGTAAGTAGTGATAAAACTTCTTAGATTGTATCATATGGGTAAACATTATTAATGTACACATTCTAGAAATTATAACTCCTAAAATTCTGGTGTATCCTGGTAAATGGTATCATTCATAATTTTATTTTATTTTATTTTTTTAATTTAAATTTATTTATTTTAATTAGAGGCTAATAACTTTACAATATTGTATTGGTTTTGCCATACATCAACATGAATCCGCCACGGGTGTACACGTGTTCCCCATCCTGAACCCCCCTCCTTCCACCCTCCCCGTATCCTCCCTCTGGGTCATCCCAGTGCACCAGCCCCAAGCATCCTGTATCCTGCATCAAACCTGGACTGGCAATTCGTTTCTTATATTATATTATACATGTTTCAATGCCATTCTCCCAAATCATCCCACCCTCTCCCTCTCCCACAGAGTCCAAAAGACTGTTCTATACATCTGTGTCTCTTTTGCTGTCTCGCATACAGGGTTATTGTTACCATCTTTCTAAATTCCATATATATGCATTAGTATACTGTATTGGTGTTTTTCTTTCTGGCTTACTTCACTCTGTATAATAGGCTCCAGTTTCATCCACCTCATTAGAACTGATTCAAATGTATTCTTTTTAATGGCTGAGTAATACTCCATTGTGTATATGTATCACCGCTTTCTTATCCATTCATCTGTTGATGGACATCTAGGTTGCTTCCATGTCCTGGCTATTATAAACAGTGCTGCGATGAACATTGGGGTACACGTGTCTCTTTCCCTTCTGGTTTCCTCAGTGTGTATGCCCAGCAGTGGGATTGCTGGGTCATAAGGCAGTTCTATTTCCAGTTTTTTAAGGAATCTCCACACTGTTCTCCATAGTGGCTGTACTAGTTTGCAGTCCCACCAACAGTGTAAAAGGGTTCTCTTTTCCCTACACCCTCTCCAGCATTTATTGCTTGCGGATTTTTGGATAGCAGCCATTCTGACTGGCGTGAAATGGTACCTCATTGTGGTTTTGATTTGCATTTCTCTAATAATGAGTGACGTTGAGCATTTTTTCATATGTTTGTTAGCCATCTGTATTTCTTCTTTGGAGAAATGTCTGTTTAGTTCTTTGGCCCATTTTTTGATTAGTAAATCTGTTGGATTTTGTACATCACAACAGTAACCAAATTTCTTTTCAATTGTACTGTAATCTTGGTTGGGATGAAAAAAGCATTCTGCTAATGGTTAGAGATGATCAGTTACTCTTTATGGCTTTACAGTGGCTTTTGATGACTCTGTAGCTATTTTGTGAAGAAGTAGGGAAGAATGATAAAATCCTTCGTGTGCAAGCACTTGTGGGAAAATAAGTACTTCAGGGAAAATAAGAAAAGGGAGGGAATGAAGTGAAGATATGCTTCTTCAGACCTCAACTCCGGCTGAGTTACCCTGCCCAGCTGCTCTGGCCGTTAGGCCAATCTATGCATCCCTTCTCCCACTTTTCATTCTTTTCTAGGCCCAAATGCTCACACTGGGGCTCTGGACTTCTCCTCCTTCTGGGGACCAATTAGAAAATCCTGGGTTAGTTTCTGGGGTGCAGGGACTTATTCTAGTATGGCGATACCATCTAGGACAGGACATGGCACTCAATTTGAGTCAGGAGCCACTTCCAGAGCAGGGCAACTTTCCCTGCTGTTGTCTCAAAGGGGGCTAAATGCAAATGACCAGACAACTAGCTTTTTCAGACTTCTTTAACTGGAAAGATCACAACCTTCCTTTAGAGAGAGGATCTTTTTACACCTGAAGCCCATTGGGCAGTACTCACATCTGAAACAAATTGGGACCTCAGTGAGGAAAGAATGCCCTTGAAAAGTGAAAGTGTTAGTCGCTCAGTCGTGTCAGACTCTTTGCGACCCCATGGACTGTAGTCTGCCCGGATCCTCTGTCTTTGGGATTCTCCAGGCAAGAGTACTGGAGTAGGTTGCCACTCCCTTCTCCAGGGGATTTTCCTGACCCAGGGATCAAACCTGGGTGTCCTGCATTGCAGGCAGATTCTTTACCATCTGCCCCATCAGTAGTGCCCTCCTGGAGTACTGCTTATTAGTACATCTTGGCAAGGCAGGGGAAGGAAAGCAAAAGAGATTAAACAGAAGTCAAGAAATTTAGCCAAACAAATGAAGACTTCTCCGAATTTTTGTAAAGGATGTATCAGGCCTACAGACATCATACTAATGTGGATCCTGAAGCCCCTGAAAATATTATAATGGTAAATTTGACTTTTTTTTTTCACTCGGGGAAAAGTGTCTCAAATATCAGGAGAATGCTGCAAACACTAGATGATACATTTGGAATGAAGAATTCTTAATTGGGAGATGTTGCCTTTAGTGTGTTCAATAGCGAACAACAACGGAAGAAAGATGATGCAAACAAAACACTTGTTTTTGGCAGTGACATTGGAATTTCCTGAAGGACAGTAACCTGAAGAGAGGTAAGCCATGATTGGGGAAGGAGCAATGTGCTTACCCTAAGGAGGAAGAACATTAGCAAACAAATTGCCCTAGGCTGAAACATAAGAAAGACAGTAAAAGACAGAGCCTCTCACCTCCTAGAAAGAGAGGAACACTTGATGAATGAAGAGGTCCAGGGCCTCCCTTGGACTTGGGCTATTTCCCCACACCCAGAGCCCCAGGTAAACGACAGTGGGGAATCAGCTGCAAGTTTGCTCGGCTGAAGTAGAAGATTGATCATCATCCTGGGAAAAAGCTGGAAGACGGCACCAAGTTCTTGAAATCTGGTGATGCTGCCATCGTTGATGTGGTTCCTAGCAAGCCCATGTGTGCCGAGAACTTCTCTGACTACACTCTTCTTCTTGGACCACTTTGGTGGTGGTGACATGAGGAAGATGGTGGCTGTGGGTGTCATTTAAGCAGTGGACAGGAGTATGGGTAGAGCTGGCAAGGGCACCAAGTCTGCCTGGAAAGTTCAGAAGGCTAAATAAATACTATACCTGCCACCCCAGGCTTAATCAGTGCTGGAAGAACATTCTCAGAACTGTTGGTCTCAATTGGTCATTTAAATTTCATAGTAAAGGACTGGTTAATGACAACAATGGATTGTAAAACTGTCAGAAAACGGAGAATGTTTTGTGGACTATTTTGTGTGTGGCAGTTTTAAGTCATAAGTTTAAAAATCAGTATCTTTTAATTAGTTGAAGGCCTTTTTAAGGCAATTCTCCCCTGATTTGGATTAAGGTATAGGAATTACATAAGGCTTCCCTGGTGGCTCAGACAGTAAAGCGTCTGCCTGCAATGTGGGAGACCTGGGATCGATTCCTGGGTTGGGAAGATCCCTTGGAGAAGGAAATGGCAATCCACTCTAGCACTGTTGCCTGGAAAATCCCATGGACGGAGGAGCCTGATAGGCTACAGTCCATGGGGTCGCAAAGAGTTGGACACGACTGAGCATATATATCCTGGAGACCACAATCAACAGGAAAAACTGAGAGAATGAATACCAATTTGAGATAAGATGGACATGAGTTTGAGTACACTCTGTCCAGGAGTTGGTGAAGGACAGGGAAGCCTGGTGTGCTGCAGTCCATGGGCTCTCAAAGAGTCGGACATGACTGCGTGACTGAACTGAACTGGAGGCCTTGCCAATTGCCCTGCTATAGATCAGTGCCTTCTGGGTGGTTCCCAGAAGTAGGCTTAAATTAAGCCTCTTTGAAATGTTGAATGGTTGGCCATTCCAGGTGTCTGGCCAGGCGAGAGAATCTATAGATGATTTAAAAGACCTAGCAGTTGCTAAAACTTTGGGCACTGTACTAATCTCTGTTTGTGAGTCTGCCACCAACACGTCTGCCTATGCAACTGGAGTGATATCATTGTAGCTGGAGAAGGGTCAACCAATTTAATTTTGCTCAAATATAAATAGCACAGGAATTTAGTATATGTATTGTGAACTGGAATCAAAACCCCTAAGTTCAATTACAAATTAGACAAAAAATTACTAAGGGGTTTCATGAGGTTCAGATAGCTGTATTAAAAAGAGGACTGATAAAGATTTTAAGGAATATTCGTTAACCTCTGGAAGTAGCCAGAGCAGTATCTGTCCTTTTCCCACCAGATGGTGGAGTGGACACTGACAGTGAGAAGTTGTGATAGGAGAGAAATTTTATATTCTATTACAAGTTAATTGATAAAAGGACATTGCCTATACGTTTAAATTATACATAACGGCCCAACTTACTTCCCTGGTGGCTCAGACGGTAAAGCGTCTGCCTGCTGTGCAGGATACCCGGGTTCGATCCCTGGGTTGGGAAGATCCCCTGGAGAAGGAAATGGCAACCCACTCCAGTACTCTTGCCTGGAAAATTCCATGGACTGAGGGGCCTGGTGGGCTACAGTCCATGGGGTTGCAAAGAGTCGGACACGACTGAGCGATTTCACTTCACTAATGGCCCAACTCTAGGAACCTTGCCTCTCAGGTAATGAACGTTAAGCTAAAGAACCTTTGTTTAACTCAGGAAACATCCTCCCACCTGTGGACAACTGCAGGCAGGAAGAAATTGACACATCCCCTTTGAAGGTTGATGGGAACTAGGAAGTGTTTGACTTTACTCTCTCCCCTTTTACTATAAAAGAAACCTGAGTTCTAACTCAGGAAGATGGTTCTTCAGAAAACAAGTTCACCACCTTCTCAGTTACTGGTTTTTGAATAAAGTTGCTAATCCTTGCCCCAACAACTTGTCTATTTATTGGCCTGTCGTGTGACGAACAGTAGGAGCTCGAACTTGCTAACAGTGAGCCCAGGAAGTATAAAATTCCAAAAGGGAGATTTAGGCTAGGTGTTTAGGAGGGATAGTCTAACTGTCAGAGACTATGGAATGGGTTGCTTTGCCGAGTTTCTCTCTCCAGGCACCTGCCAAGCAGAGGTTGGATGGCCACCTCTTATATGAGATTGTTCTCGAAGACTCCCTCAAGATTCTATGATTCCATTAGCCTTGTCCTTGGTCAAATGTATTAATTAGGACTAATGACTTCGAATAGCAGACACCCAACTAATCAACAGCTAGAATGGATGGGCTTTCTTGGAAGAGCAAAGATGCAGCCAGTCTTCAACCATAATGGAATGAGGAACATGGAACCTGCAGGACTCTCTTCAATTCATGCCTCCACTTAGCTTTGCTGACTTTCTTTTCTATCAATGCAATTTCCATCATATAACAGAAAACATAGCCACTGATAGCGCTTGGTCTTTTTTTCCATGAAATCTCTGTCATGGGAGATGAGCTGCCTCTTTGGTGTCAAGGCAAAACAAGACAAAAATAACAAATCTTCACAGGCAAGGGTATATACTGACCCATTTTAGGAGTCTGCACCCTCTATACCACCATCAGTTGAAACCAGGAGAATGGGATTAGTTAGGAAATGGCAGATCTCTTGGGAACTCTGTGGATGGAGCAGAAAAGGAGGCATACTGAACAAAATGACACCCTACTCCAAAAGCACAATTACAGGGAGCTGGTGCTCAGGCATTAAGAACATGACAGGTTTAGTCTTTCTGATTCAACCATATGCAGACTATTAACAGAAATTTAAGGACTCAGGAATTATTCATATTGATAACAGCAATCTTTCCAGGAATATTGGAAAGGGATATTCACTGTTACGGCTGAGTATCTGAGACCTGTAATCGCTTAGTGCTGAGCTAGGTCCTATGCTGGGTACAGAACTATAGGCTATGTTTCCTATATTCAAAGTTTAACAACTGAATGGAATTAGGACCGTGCATTCTGAGAATTATTTTAAACACAATTAAATAGAGGATTCCTGGGTAGGAAATGGCAACCCACTCCAGTATTCTTGCCTGGAAAATTCCATGGACAGAGGAACCTGGCAGGCTACAGTCCATGGGATTGCAAAGAGTCGGACATGACTAAGCATGCTGCTGCTGCTGCTAAGTCGCTTCAGTCGTGTCCGACTCTGTGCGACCCCATAGAAGGCAGCCCACCAGGCTCCTCTGGCCCTGGGATTCTCCAGGCAAGACTACTGGAGTGGGTTGCCATTTCCTTTTGGAGAAGGAAATGGAGAAGGAAATGACTAAGCATGCATGCACGCAAATAGAGGATTAGCCCTTATAGATGATGTCATTTACAAATAGTTCTCACATCAAATTTAGGTTATTCTTCTCAACAAAACTCTCAGTGGTTCAGAAATAGGCTGTAGGAATCTGCATTCACTCATTTATTCATTTGTTCACTCGTATGCATGTCTTTTGAACTCACCTTTGCTTTAGCCACACTGTGTAAAGAAAATGGTAGAGCTGCAGTTCCTTCTCTCAAGTTTCTTAGCTGCTGTTCTCTGCCTGGAATATTCATCCAACTCCCACCCTCCAGTGCCACCATTACCTTGTGTTTAACTCCTGTCCATTTTTATAGATACTAGCCTTCCTTGCGGAGAAGGCAATGGCACCCCACTCCAGTACTCTGGCCTGGAAAATCCCATGGACAGAGGAGCCTGGTAGGCTGCAGTCCATGGGATCGCGAAGAGTCGGACACGACTGAGCGACTTCACTTTCACTTTTCACTTTCAGGCATTGGAGAAGGAAATGGCAACCCATTCCAGTGTTCTAGCCTGGAGAATCCCAGGGACGGGGGAGCCTGGTGGGCTGCCATCTGTGGGGTCGCACAGAGTCAGACACGACTGAGGCGACTTAGCAGCAGCAGCAGCCTTCCTTGACTCTCTCAACTGGTTAAAACACTGCTGTATATTCCCATAGCTTTTTTGCCCTGGGAAAGTTATCTTATTTGTAATTTTTCACCCAATGTGTGTCTTCTTTATTAGAATGAAAGTTTCATGAGGACAGGGCCATGCTTTTTATGTTTACTATAATGCCTAAAATCGTGTCTCAAAATAGCTGGACTAAATAGTCATTAACTTGGCAGATATTTATGAAGCATCTTTGTGTACAGCATTGTTTTTGGCATTGAGTATATAAAACAGGGGAGAAAAGAGGTATGGTCTCTTTCTTGAAGGAGCTTATAAAATAGTCAAAGTGTAGATTTAATGATGGAATAATACCTAACTCAAACTGCTTGTGAAAGTCACTCAGTCGTGTCCGACCAGGGATTGAATCCAGGTCTCCCACGTGGCAGGCGAATTCTTTACCATCTGAGGCATCAGGGAAGCGCATAATTATGGGAGTCAGTTCTCACACCCTCCCCTTCCCCAGATAAAGAACTGATTGCCAGAGAGACTCAGTGACTTAAGTCACATCATACAAAGAATTTGAGTGTCACAAATTGTTTTTGTTCCCTCTTACACACTGCTTCTCAATACACATTTCATAAACCAAAGGTGGATGTGTGAACTTCTATTCATTCGTGCATGGATGTTAGAGACTGTGTGAGTGAGACAAACATTCAGAGAATGTGTTTTTATGTCCAAGGTTAAGTCGGCTCAGGCGGACAGCTTGGTGATTTCTTGGCCAGTTCTCTCGTGATGGTGATCATGAAGTACTTTATCATTGCTTTTGAACCCTTGGTGTCTAGAGTTACTGGGAAAATGAAGGTGTTGGTGCCAAGAGCATCCATGTGTTTAGGGTTTAGTTTGGAACTGCTACAGAACTCAGTCTTCAGCTGGGAATTGCAGGGAGGGACTAACATGGATCACTTTTGAGAAAGTAGAAGGGCTTTTCAGGAGAGGGCATATAAAAAAGGCAAGGAGAGTTTTAGAATAGGAGTGTATGAATAGCAAAGAAATAGCTCACTAGAGCAGAGAGTATATATTAATGAAAAGATATTTTGGGCTAGGTATGGGGGACTGGGGTTCCTTGGAAATGGAAGAAATGGCTGGTTCAGAGGATGGCGAGAGGACTAAGTTTGGATTGCAGTTGGATTTCTTATTTATCAAGTGCATGCGTGAGCCGCTCAGTCATAGCTGACTCTTTGAGACGCCCATGGACTGTAGCCCTCCAGGCTCCTACATCTACGGGATTCTCCAGGAAAGAATACTGGACTGGATTACCATTTCCTTCTCCAAGGGATCTTCCCAACTCAGAGACTGAATTCAGGTCTCCTGCATTGCAGGCAGATTCTTTACCATCTGAGCCCCCACGGAAGCCCATTCTAATTAATCAAACTCATTTTGCAGTTTGATGAATCAGCCTAGAAGGTATGGAGAGACCCTCTCTTCCATTCATATGTGACAGAAGCGAGTCTCTGGACTGGTTGTTATATGTCAGTCATAGCTGAGTCGGTAAAGAATCCACCTGCAATGCAGGAGACCTGGGTTGATTCCGGGGTCTGGAAAATCCCCTGGAGAAGGAAATGGCAACCCACTCCAGTATTTTTGCCTGGGAAATCCCATGGACAGAGGAGGCTGGTGGGCAACAGTCCATGGGGTCGCAAAAGTTGGACATGACTTAGGGACTAAACCACCATATGTCAGGTTACCACGTATAATTCCCCAACTGAAAATGCACCCCACTCTGGTCTCCCACGAAGCTGGACTGACACATCAGTGGAAACACAGCATAGAGCCAACTGTCACCTTGTCATCTCCACCCAGGGAATGGCAGAGCTTGTACATGATTCTGACCCTGCTGTCAGTGGAGGCCACACTGACTCAGAAACCTCATTCATTTAAATTTGGGAGTTGCCAAGTCACTTCATCAGAAAGCACCTCAATGTGGAATGACCTTTTGAAAAGCAACAAATTTAATGATGTGAGCTGAAATCCTTTGGCTTTTAAAAGAAGTGCTCTGCTGAGGGCTACCTGCCAAGACCATCGGTCTGCTTCTGTTACGGAGAGGCAGAAGAAGATGATTTCAGTGTCTCTAAGTGATGTGTGGGTTCAGGGAAAGAGCTGCAGTGGGTTTGGGGATGCGTGGGGAGAAGAGAAGTCAGAAGGCCATGCATACAACGTCTGTAAAGAAAATGTTTTATTTAAAGTGTTAAATACCATCACCAGAATGAATTTGAGTTTTACATTAGTTGGTGTTCATCACAGGACTAATCTGCCCTTTTTATTTTTTTCCAACTGGAATTCCCTTTACTTTTAAAACATATTATGTACAGGGCAGCAATGGTCACTGGCATAATGCTATTTACATGACTAGGTCACAAGTTGAGGTGCAGACATGTGAAAATTAAAAAAAAAAAAAACCACCAACTTTAAAATAAATACTGCATAATGACAGGTATGTACAAATATTCCATACAGTCATGTCCTTCTTATTAAAATTAGAAATAATTTATATAGATTATGCGACTGCATCTTAGTATCAGGAAAATGTTAAACGTTTATTCTAAGGGATAGTATAGACGCTATAGGTCTATTAAATCAATTGTTGCTGGTACACAAGTGTCTAAATTATTTCAATAGTTTTATTCATTT
Source organism: Bubalus kerabau (assembly GCF_029407905.1). NCBI lineage: Eukaryota > Metazoa > Chordata > Mammalia > Artiodactyla > Bovidae > Bubalus > Bubalus kerabau. The sequence continues at coordinate 62,608,777 of NC_073637.1, forward strand.
ATTTCACAACTTTACCTGGGTCCATCGTAGGTCTCAGAATGTCAAGACACAGTCTCGGTGTATTTCATATTGCACCACATAAAGAGAAGGCATTTTTAGTGATACTCATTTTTAACTTTTGCACCATATCAAGCATGATAGTTTTTAATGGTCAGCATTGAATTTAAAAGGAACACAAAAGAGCAATTTTTGTGCATGGCATTAACTTAAACAAATGGTATGTATGTAGATTTCAAAAGTTGTTGCTAGAAGTTAAAATCAATCTATAAGAACATGTTATCAAAGTGTACAGAAAGAAATAGAAACTATGGGTGGCTTATTACATTACTCGGTGACTTTTCCTCTAAATAGGGGAACTTAAGAGAAATTTGACCTTGCAGCACCACCCAATGGTAATAACTGTCTGTAAAACCAAAGGCAGGGGTTTGATTTTAGGGCATTTGTGTGTAGACTTTTGGTGATGGCATCAAAGAACTGTTAACAGGCAGATTGACTTTCTTTGAATTACCTAAAAATCGGAGCTTTAAAATTATCTGTTGCAAATTTATGTTTGCTGTGTTTCTTTAGAAATATAATTTGTGAAAAATTGAGTTTTACTACAGAAAAATGAATTAATAAACTGCCCTGTCTTTCAGGGCTCCAAATTTTTAGCAGTGCTTCTAGTCATATAGTAAATGGAAATTGGCTAAAGAAATTGCTTTTAATTAATTAAAAACAAAACCTAAAACCTTCTAGAAATAATACTTTAACCCCTGTATGAATAATGCTGGTGCTAAAAACAAATTTATTAGACATTACAATGGCCACATGATTTTAGGATTTTCCTGTAAACTGAACTTGGAAGGTGAAAATAAAATTACCATGCACTGTACAATAAATTGCAAAAGTTCAAATATCTTCTTTATCAAACACATGCTGACTTACTTTAATGTACTCCCAAGTCATGTTGCAAAATCCTTTTCAACATGCTTGAAATAAAGAAAGCTCTTAAATAGTTTTTTCCCTCTTTGAGAAATTCAGATGTATCTATAGCTCTGAATCGAACATGGGGTATTAAGAGAGTATTAGGTCAAAAAACTTGTCATTTTTTTTTTTTAGCATAATGTTCACTCTAGTAGGGAGAAAGAAAATAAAAAGATTAAAAGAGGGAGAAGACGAAAAGTGAGAGAAAGGAAGAAAGATGTGAATAATTTGCACATGTTGAACTTTGTAAGATTTGTATATTTACCATGGAAATAAATTGAATATATTATACTTATTTGTCACATAAAGAGAATTTTAAGTATTTTCTAGAAAGTATTTTCTTCTGCAATGTCTGCCAAAACACAGACTGTGATTAAAGAATAAACATGGTGTGTCTTTGTATCACCCTGCTGCATTCTCTCCCTTTTTTAAAACCATGCACTAGTGAAATTTATTTTTAAAAATAATATAAATTGTCAAAAATGGCTGAATTTTTTTTTTTGCAAGTTGCAGCCCCAAGAAAATAATTTAAATATTCAGCTAATCTGTCCATGCAAAAAAAAAAGTTTAATTTCATTCAGTACAGTGTAGCCACAGAATTTTGTTTTTCAGAGACCAACACAACTTGGCATTAGTGAATGACATGCCTGCTGGAGCTCTGAGGTCTGCCACTGCTCACGTCGTCACTTGGACCGGCTGCTCCTGTCCAGTCCGGGGGAGGGCTGACGTTCTGTCCTAGACCTCATCTTTGGTCTCTTGCTTTTCACCTGATGCTTCCCAGGACGCAGTCCTTCACTTATAACATGGCTTAATGGCTGGATAGCTCCATTTCTGTGGCATCACAGGATTTTGGGGGTCAGAGAAATGAAGAAAAAGGAACAATAAAAATATAAAGGTGCCATTGAAAAGGGCTTTTGTTGCATGAAACTGACTGATTCTTTGATATTAATCCATGGCTTCAGATTGGACCAAAACTCGAGTGTTACTGAACTCCAAACCTGATAGTTCTTCATAGCTCCGCTCCTTCACCTGAGGGCCTCCTTTAGGGCACAATGTGTGCAACTTCCTCTGAGAACACAGGATCGCTTTGTATCCCTAGGAACAGGCTCAGAAGACACAACATTAAGCATGCAGTGTTACCAGGGTTTGCGACCTGTGATTTTTTTTTTTGTAACGCTGGTTGCTATGACAACAGTTTTACAGCTGCTATGAACGAGAGTAAGAAGGTCCAGTTGAACTTTCCAGAGATGATTGGGAAGCTCTTCTTGTCAGAGGGGCCAAGGTTGGATCTACTAGGGAGGAAGGGGGGAAGAGTTTGAACCAGCCGATCACCATGTTGGATAGCTCCAGTTCATCTAAAAGTATCTGGGCCACTCCCATAAAGGATTTGTGATCCATGCGGCCATAGTCTCCCCAGACAATGATCTGTTGGCAAAATTAAAAGAGCAATGTCAGTACAATCATGTATGTAAGAGCTTGTAAACCAAAATACAATCAATTAATGAAAGCTCAGTTGGCAAAAAATCCACCTGCAATGCAGAAGACCCCGGTTCAATTCCTGGGTCGGGAAGATCCTTTGGAGAAGGGATAAGCTACCCACTCCAGTATTCTTGGGCTTCCTGGTGGCTCAGCTGGTAAAGAATATGCCTGTAATGCAGGGGACCTGGATTTGATCCCTGAGTTGGGAAGATCCCCTGGAGAAGGGAATGGCTACCCACTCCAGTATTCTGGCCTGGACAATTCCATAGACTGTATAGTCAGTCCACAGGGTCGCAAAGAGTCAGATACGACTGAGCAACTTTCATACAATGTGCTGACATCAAACATCGAGTTATGTAGTTGTATTTAATTACTGGGATAGTTATCTTTACTGGAATTCAAAGGTACAGTCGGAAAACTCTACAGGAGTATTAGGATCCTAAGCCATTAAGGAAGATAAGAGCTGATGTGTGATGGGGGTTTACAAGTCTATAGTTGACTTTAAAGGAAACTGTGTTGGCTTTTTTTCCTATTTTTTTTCCATTATGGTTTATTACATTCAGCATAGTTCCCTAGAGTGTACAGCTTTATAGCGCTGGCCACTGCTTGGAAGTTTCCCAAGAATTTCAGCTGGGGGGAGGATTGGAAGAGAATGTTTGACTCCATGAAGACACCTTCTTAGGTAAGGAATATACAAGTCAATAAATACCTGTAAAACCTTTCCTTGGGGACTTTCTTCAAAAGATAATAGTTGCTGGTAAAGGGGTTCCAGCGTTTTTCTTGCCACTTTTGTTTTCTTTTTGGCTATGCAGACTCCATTATCTAATAGATACACCTTTACGTATGGTGCTTGGGAAAGAAAACACAGGAGAGTTAAGTGATGAGCTATGGTTACAGAACACCCAACTTGTGGATGACACCTGCCACAGCTTAGTCACTGGTTAAAAGAGCCAGCAATCAAAAAATCACTGGCCTTTCCACATTATGTCAAAATTATGAGATAAACAATAGATAAATTAGATAACAATAGATTAGATATCAGTCATTCAGGTAGTTTTAGGCAGTTAACACAGCCTCTGAGTTGATTACTGTTTTGCCATCAACTGGTTTTATATACTGCTTTTAAAAGAGAACTCTCTAACAATATCCAAGAAAGAGGTCTCACTCAGTTTTTCATGTGTCAATTCATAAATCTAGTTAAACGTTCTCAAAATCATACTGTTTTACCTGTCCCCATGGAGCATTTATCACTCAAAAGGGCTTATTTATTGATGGTGTGGGTACAAGACAAGGGTGGGATTTGATGTAATATGTTCAAATTATCTGGAAAGAGGCAACTAATTATAAATACCATGGATTGATATTTTTCTGACAGACTCTTTATAAAAGCATTTTCATGCATGTACAAATTGCGGTATTCTTTCTAGCAATCAGGTGACTAAACTCTGAGACCTTTATGAACACAACTGTCTTACTCAGCACTGCAAAGTTGTACAATAGGCAACACTGGGTAACAACATGAACTTTCTAGGTTAGAGATTCAAAATTACAATTCGTTCAGTGGAGGTGCTGAGGTGAGAAACCAAGTTTCAGTATTGTTCTGTACATCAGGTCTGAAGTTGTCTACATCTCTGCACCAGGCATCTGGAATCTTTGGCATTCCCTATGGCTCTAAGCACCTTAGATTATAATATTTTGGTACAAAATGTGAGATTGCAATAAAAACTTATAATGGTGCCTCTCTATACACTCCAGGAAGTAAGAGTCTTCTAGCTAGAATGTCCTTCATCTATGGGTTTATGCTATTTTGGGGACCTATATGTACCTATATTTATTCTAATTCCAGAACTCTAAGGATTTCTAAGGAGAATTTTGAAGCTCAGATAAACAGAATAACACAAAATATCAGCTAACAAGAACTTCTTAGGTAATTCATTTTGTGCAACATGTACATAAGTGTGATAGTTTTTATTTTGTAGGGTTTCTACCACATATGTGCTTATTAGCTAATGACTTCTCCCCACCAGATGACCCTGACTGGTGCTCACTCAGGAGAAACGCAAACTACTACAGATAACTGACTCATTTATCAGTACCCTTGATTATCTAAAAACAAAGTTTTCAGCACCTCTTCAAAAACAAAGTCTCTGAATTGAAAAGTGTAGATGATGAACAGTAACAGAAGAAATCTCTCTTGTTCTTACCTGGCAGTGTCTTGGAACCTGGTTTCACAACAAGGCCACGGGCCCGAATTATTTCCACCTCCAGCTGTCCCTTTTTGTCCATCATTCCTACCTGAATGTCACCTAATAGCGAGTGAGGAAGAAACAAACAGGCCTTAACACACAAAAGCAGATGGAAAAATGCTTGTGTCAAAGATCTTGGTTTAGCCTTGTTGGCTCATTTCCCATGTAGTTTCCTACATTCAAATATATTTTAAAATGTATCAGTGATATCTTACTTTAAAAAGCATATAAATTAAAATGGAAAAAGTTGAAGGTTATGTTGTTAAAGATACTCATTCCGGATAATACTCCTAAAGATCTTATGAAATTGGGGAATGTGATTTTTCAATAAGCTAAAAGGGAAACAGCGAATCACATGACAGAAATTCTTACCCATGGCGGGTGTGGCCAGAGTTTGGCGCCCCACTAGCTGGGCAGGGCCAAGGCCATCCAGAAAATCACTGAATTGGCTATCCGAGGCCAAGCGGACACCAGGGAAGATCAGACTAAAAGCAAACACAGAGGATTATTTTGTGTTACCCTCCACTCCTGTTTCCATCTAACCCCTTGCCTGTGGCAGGAGAAGTTGGTATCGCCATTTTGTCACATATTAACTGGATCCCGAGCGCCCCCTGCACCCCCACGGCCCTCCTTCTCCTCCAGCAGCCCGAGTCCTGCACTGTGCGCACACTTCTGTCTGTGTGCCTTTCTCGTGTCTGGAGGGCACGAGCTGTGAGTTCTACGTACAGAACTCCTACACGCTGAGCACTTATTCTGTGACTGGCATGAGCATACTGAATCTCTCAGCTGCATTATGAGACAGTCTGTTATTTAATCCATTTTCATCAGTGAAGAAAGCCTTCAGATTACTGCCATCAATACCCAAACACACTATTTCTTCCTCCTTAAAGAAATAAAAAATCCCTTTCCCAACACCCTTTCCCCTTCAGCTACAATCTCATTTCTCTCCCTGGAATTTCTTGAAAGAGATGTCTCTATGTACAATCTTTTCACTTTCTTTAACTTCTTTTTTTTTTTTTTTTCCTGCCGCACTGCACAGGCATGTGGGATCTTAGTTCCCGACCAGAGATCAAACCCGTGCCTCCTGCTTTGGAAACTCGATGTCAACCACCGGGCTGCCAAGGAAGTCCCTATCTTCAATTTCTTTCCTCTCATTCTCTAGTGAAACTGTAATCAGTTTTCCCTTGCTCTCTTCCAAGCTTTGTTTTTCTCTACTCCACCAAAACTTCTCTGATAAAGGTTACCTAATAACTAGAGTAGTAAATCTTGATTGTTAATACTCTGTACTTGTCTAATTGAACATATTGGTCTCATTTGATCCAAATGATCATTCCCTCTCACTTGAAACACTTTGCTTCCTGAACTCTGTAGTCTTCTGGTTTTCTTCTGCAGCTATTTCACTGTTTCCTTTGCTAGTTCTACCACTAAATATAGCCACTCAATCCTTTGACCTCTTCCCTGTATGTCCCAATTCCCTTGGCAATCTCATCCTATCTCAAGGTTTTAAACATTGTCTGTAGTGACATTACCTTGACTGACATCTCCAGCTTGGGCTTCTCCCTTGGGTCCCAGACCTGTATTCTAACTGCTCTACTTACCTGCTTGAATGTCTAACAGGCAATCAAAACTCAACTTGTCCCACACTGACTTTCAACCCCCAAACAAACAGAAAACCAAACTCTGTTCTTCTCAAGAGGATTCCTATCTTAAATGGCAACTTCATTCTTTCAATTGCTCAGCCTTGCAATTGTCTTTTCCTTTGGACAGACTGCTAAAGCTATAATTCCCAGTTATGACTGTATTTGAAGGTAGAAACTTTAAAGGATGGTTAAGGTTTTCTGGGCTCCAAAATCACTACAGATGGTGACTGCAGCCATGAAATTAAAAGATGCTTACTCCTTGGAAGGAAAGTTATGACCAACTTAGATAGCATATTCAAAAGCAGAGACATTACTTTGCCAACAAAGGTTCGTCTAGTCAAGGCTATGGTTTTTCCTGTGGTCATGTATGGATGTGAGAGTTGGACTGTGAAGAAGGCTGAGTGCAGAAGAATTGATGCTTTTGAACTGTGGTGTTGGAGAAGACTCTTGAGAGTCCCTTGGACTGCAAGGAGATCCAACCAGTCCATTCTGAAGGAGATCAGCCCTGGGATTTCTTTGGAAGGAATGATGCTAAAGCTGAACCTCCAGTACTTTGGCCACCTCATGCGAAGAGTTGACTCATTGGAAAAGACTCTGATGCTGGGAGGGATTGGGGGCAGGAGGAGAAGGGGACGACAGAGGATGAGATGGCTGGATGGCATCACTGACTCGATGGACGTGAGTCTCAGTGAACTCCAGGAGTTGGTGATAGACAGGGAGGCCTGGCGTGCTGTGATTCATGGGGTCGCAAAGAGTCAGACATGACTGAGCGACTGATCTGATCTGATCTGATCTGAAGGTTAAATGAGGAGAAGGCAATGGCACCCCACTCCAGTACTCTTGCCTGGAAAATCCCATGGACGGAGGAGCCTGGTGGGCTGCAGTCTATGGGGTCACTCAGAGTTGGACATGACTGAGCGACTTCACTTTCACTTTTCACTTTCATGCATTGGAGAAGGAAATGGCAGCCCACTCCAGTATTCTTGCCTGGAGAATCCCAGGGACGGGGGAGCCTGGTGGGCTGCCGTCTCAGGGGTCGCACAGAGTCGGACACGACTGAAGTGACTTAGCAGAAGGTTAAATGAGGTCATAACGGTGGGGCCCTAAGCTAATATGATGGTGTCCTTAGAAGAAACGCCAGGGGTACATATGCAGAGGGGAAATACCATGTGAGGACCTTGTGAAAAAGTGGCCATTTAGGGGCCAAGAAGAAGAGAGGTCTCAGGAGAAGCTAAACTTGTTGACATCTTGATCTTAAGACTTTCATCCTCCAAACCTATGAGAAAATAAATTTCTGTTGTTTAAGTGGTATTATTTCTGTGTTTTGTTTCTTTTTATTTTTTTTAACAGTAGCCCTAACAAACTTCCTAGATAGCTCAGTGGGTAAAGAATCTGCCTGCAATGGAGGAGTCTCAAGAGACACAGGTTCAATCCTTGGGTCGGAAGATCCCCTGGAGGAGGGCATGGCAGCTCACTCCAGTATTCTTGCTGGAGAATCCCGTGGACAGAGGAGCCTAGCGCGCTACAGTCCATGGGGTTGCAAAGAGTCAGACACGACTGAGCGCAGCGCAACAAACCAATACACACTCTTTCTCTCACATTCACATCAAATGCATTATTGAATCTTATTGGTTCTCCTGTCAATACCTCCAGAAGCTGACCTCGCTAATGCTACCATTCAGGTCCCAGGATCATTTTCTCCTTCTGTGTTGCTGCAACAGCCTTCTGAACGATCCCCCTGTTGCCACTTCTACTCTCCACTCCCACAGCAACCAGACTGATCTGTTAGAGCTGAAGTCAGATAATGTCAGGTGTCTGCTCACTGTCCTGCATTGGTTTCTCATCCCAATCTGAGTAAAGCAAAGTCCTTGCAATGATATGTAAAGACAACACCAGCCGTCCACCCCTGCCCACCATATCTCTAATTTCTTACCACTTCTGCCTCACTCCCCAGGGATGCCCTTCCCATTGTGGTTGCCAGGCAAGCTCCTGCCTCAGCCCTGCTGCAGCCTGAAATGTTGTTCATATACCTACATGCTCACTAACTTCCTTCAGATTTTTACTCAGATGTGCCCCCTTTCCCTGTCTGTCCTTCATAAAACCCTATCCTTAACCTACCATCTCTCTTCCTACCTTTATCTCTTTAGCACTTACACCACCCAGTCTATTATATATTTTACTAGATTTTTTTATATATGCACTTAAATACGTTTTCTAGTTTATTGTCCATCTTATCTGTTAGACTGTGAGTTTGATGAGGGTAGGGTTTTTTCCTTCTGTGTTTACTACTATATCTCCAGCACTAGAACCATGCCTGCAATACTGTATGTACTTATTAAACTCAACTAATGAATAAAATAAATGAATGATAAAAAATCAAATAAATAAATGAATCTTAAAAAATTACATAACTTGCCCAAATTTGTATAGCACCAAAAACAGATTAGCATTTAAGCCTATATGATTCTAAAGCCTATGTCAAACCAACAACTGAGTTTTGCCCCCTTGTGTGATTTATATCCCCAACTCATGGTGAAGCACCTAGAACATTAGAAGGTACGGAAATACCTGTTGAGTGAATTTATGCGTATTAACCCCATTTCTCCAATAAGACAATAAGCACCTGGAGTGCGGGGGTCATCGTTCAAACGTTTAAAATCCCTAACAGTATCTAACACAGCGCTTTGCAGTGGTGAGTGCTCATGCACATTTCTTTTTACTTGATTCTCCATCTCTTTTAAGACTTCCTTTATTAATGTCAAATCTGTTTCTTCCCCCAAGCTTAATTCCCAAATATATAATCTGAACATTTTTAATGCTTCCATAAATATCACATATAACCTTATTTATAGATGTATGAAAACCATATACATCTCTTGTATTTACATAACTATGCTACGCAAATGATTCCTAAGGCAATATCATCAACGCTCTGCCAGCTGCTCCCATGGCCACACATTTGTGAACTTAACTACACACTATGTTCCCTAAGCATCTGCTGCTTCCATAGTGATGACAGATGAGGTCACTAAACCCCCCTTTCCTCTATTAATGTCCTTTACATATCTATCTACAGCTCTGCAGTTGCTAATTACTGTTAATTCGTGGGTGACAGGGCTGTACAATCATTACGAAAGCCTTAAAAATACCTCAGACACAGTGGAGTCAAGGGAAAGCTACATGATAATTACATAAAGGAAAGGCTCAGCAAAGTTTGTGGCGTTTCTTTTTTGTTGTTACATTTATCCAAACTGTTACTGGATGGAACTAAGCATGTATCAGTTTTCTATATTTTTTAGTGATAACTGTTAGAGCAACGATTTTCAAAATTAGCATTGTACATGTGGCATGGGCATTGGAACTTACAGTGTTGCTGTGTTTTTATGTATCATTTCAAGGTAGGGCAAACTTCCATTTGTGACAGCTATATTTTAGTATCTTGCCTTTAAAGTGAAACACTTTATCCCCAAACCTATGTCCATTGATATAAAAAGCCAAGCATGTCACATTTCTCAGTGGCAGGTAAGCAAAAGTTTTCTTCACAGCAAATCAGCCAGTGAAGGTTAAAGCTGTGCCCTGGAGCATGCGAGTTAGCTTCTGTGAAAGCAGAGAGAGACAGGGAGAGAAGGAAGACTGCAGCGAGGCGTGGAGGAGACCACTGCTCGGCCAGCATCACTCACTTTCCTTCTGAGCTGTAGCTGTTCATGCTGCCGTCGGTAGATTCTCGGCTCGCTTGTCGAGTCATCCAGTTCCTCATTTCCACAGCCAAGCCTGTTTCTGTACTTCTCTGGACAGTGCTCCGTAGCTTTTTACCTCCGGTTTCTGCAAAGACAGAAAACAAAAGAGGTGATAGTTCTGTCATCACCATCAGGTAACAAATGCAGCAGCCAATGCACTGAGGTTCTCAGATGAAAGAAAAAAAAAAACTGCATAAATCTAAAGTGCTTTTATGAAGGAGACAGAAAAGGTATTTCAAATCTTGTCTTGAGTGGGATGAAAATTTTCTAAAAAATTGTCAAGAAACACAAAATACCATTGTTTTATTTCCATTTAAAACAGTGTTCAAATAGGTAACAAAAGGAACAAAAAGGTTCAAACTATGTAAAATAAAATAAGCTTTGTTTTCATTGTAATATTTAAATCAAGATTTAATTTATGCCTGTCTTTTTCTTTTTTCTTTCTTTTTGTCATAGTCAAAGAAGTAGGCCTTCACATTATTTCCAAAGAATAGGTGGTGAGTAATCCTCAATTCTACCTTCAACTTTCATAGAAAAACTTGTTTTTGTAGAGTGATGAATATTAGAAAGTAAAAAGAAAGCTACACTAAGGAGACAGCCCTGCCTGAAAACACTTTTCACATCTCTTGGCAGTTTTCAGAGAGATTCTCATAGGGAATGAAAAACCCAGCATTCCCAAGTGAAAAAAGAGCTTTTGAGCTTTTGGTCATGGATAGTCATGTTCTTAGGGCTTCCCAGGTGGCTCAGTTGGTAAAGAATTCACAGAGACCCAGGTTTGATCCCTGGGTTGGGAAGATGCCCTGGGGAAGGAAATGGCTACCCACTCCAGTATTCTGGCCTGGAGAATCCCATGGACAGAGGAGCCTGGTGGGCTACAGTTCAAGGTGTCTCAAAAGAGCCAGACACAACCTAGTAACTAAAGTACAATCACCACCAAGTCATGTTCTTAAGGATCTTTAACAGTCTGACTAGGAGGTTTGCTTATGGAAGCCCAGTAGGAGGCCAAATAGGAAAGAAGCAGAGTCAAGACCGCAGATGTGACAGACGTACAAACTGCCATCTGCAGAGGACAGGAGGAAGGAGCTCCTGCTCACAGAGAGGGTGGGATTTGAGATGGGCTTAAAATTTGGGCAGATTATGATCCAAGAAACAGCCCCAATTGTTAGAGACCTTACAGGTTAGAATGTGGAGCTGAGAGACTCAGCAGACTCAGCTAAAGCTGCAGCAACAGGGGGATGGCTCAAAATACTTATATTAATTCACTCCCTGTCAGGCCTCACTATTTATCCACATCGACCATACATATGATCAGTATTTTGGGAGATGGTAAACTCTTTTATTGCCTGGTATTAATAACTTCCTTTTAGATCAATAAATACTTGGTGATATTGCCAATGACTTGTGGAAATCCTTTCCATCAAACCTCTTGAAATATACACTCACCATTTTGAAACACTGCTTTAAATTTCATCTGTTCTCTACTTCCAACTTTAATGTACATCAAAATGCTTTAATAAGTACATATAAAACATGTAATGACTGATCTCAGATCCACAGATCAGTAGATATGTAGAGTGATCTACAACTGAGGCTGATATTTTAGATAATTGATAGTTAAAACATGTTGTACTGATATGAACTATTCAGAGGAGATACATCACCGTCCATAGGTGAGGGAAAGCACATCCTTCCAGAGAAATGATTAGTTAATATGTGTACAAAATGATAAAATGTTAAAATTACTCATTTGCAACCTCCAACGGAATAATTCAAATAAGACATATCAATGGATGCTAATGCCATTAAATAAAAGAATATTAACATAAGCCAAAAAAATCATCCTACAAATTAGTTCTAATCACTACAGGAGAATACGTATTTTAACATGGGGAAACCTGGCTATTGCCATCTTAATCACGGGAGCCAACTTAGTAGCACTGATAGTGTGGCAATCACTGTAGCACCTATCAGGTTGATCTGGACAAAAATATACAACCTGTTTCTAATCAGGTCTTTGTAACAATCTTCTAAGTTTTCAGAAATAGGAGAGAATAACAAGATAAATGATACACACACACAAAACCAGGTAAACCCAGAACATGGGATTTTGTTCAAGAATCACTTAAAATTAATATCATGAAAACTAACAAGGTGGGAAAATTGTCCCAGATTTAAAAATATCACAGGATGTAACCATTAAATGCTATGAGTATACTTTGGTTTCTTAAAAAAAAAAAAGAAACCTTAAAAGCAATATACTAAAAGGAATTTTAGGACAAGTAGGGGAAATCTGAATATGAATTGGATATTAGATAGGATAATAAAATTGTTAATTTTCCTAGGTAGATAATGGCATATATTATATAAAATTTCCTTATCATTAGGAGATACATGCTGAAGTATTTAGATCTCAAGTCTTACATTGTTTGCAACTTACTTTCAAACAGTATAGCAAAAAATATGCATATTCATAAAACAAAGAATGAAATGTTAACAACAACAACAAAAAGGATGGGGATGAAGAGTAGATCTTGACAGTCATACACTCAATATTTATGATTTTATTTGAGAGTGATTCTCAGAATGGCCACATTAAATTGAGTGAAGTTAAGTCAAAGACAAATATCATATCACTTATATGTGGAATCTTAAAAAATGGTACAAATGAACTTATTTACAAACAGAAATAGAGTCATTACCAAGGAGGAAGAGGGGGAGGGATAAGTTGGGAGACTGGGACTGACATATACACACTATTATATATAAAATAGATAATTAATAAGGACCTACTGTATAGCACAGGGAACTCTACTCAATACTCTGTAATGACCTATGACAGGGAAAAGAATCTAAAAAAGAGTGGATATATGTATAGTATATATAACTGATTCACTTTGCTATACAGCAGAAATCAACACAACTTAAATTAATCAAAAGAGTAGTAAAACTTTGTACAGGTATGAGGAATCATGAAAGGTGCTGAGCTGGTGTGAGGGAGTCCTGGCCCCTCTGTGGAAGCTGCACTATTCGCTTCCGGTGAAGAATGCCTGAATGAAAAATCACCACCAACTGAGACATACAACTTCAGTGACATCTGAAAATTCAGAATGAGGGTATGCACAGAAAACATGATTTCCTAAAGGCCTCAGAACACAGCCTTTGCAGTGTTAAAAATCTACTATTTTTCATTTAATGCCTGACTCATCACAGCAAAAGTAACTTGAAAACCTGCTATTATAGGGTAAAGAGAATTAGCCACCATTTGACAAAAAATAACAGTACAATAAGCATGTAATCCTCTTGTTTACAGATTGCTTTTAACGTGTCCTCTTTAGAATTTTCACAATCCCCATTTTACACATACAGTATCCCAGGGTCCCAGCTGTGACAAAATTCCCTGAAGCCATACAGAAAATAACCAACCGAACCAGAGTTTATACACAGTTTCCTGACTCCCAGTTCTCTGCTATTCCCTGATTTGTTGTCAGAATATAACTGATGAGTAGCCTGTAGCGCTGTTCAGGGAGAGGATACTGAGCTGTAATATATGGAAGGCCCTACTAGAAGCAACTGCCGGGATGGAAAGAGCAGAGCACAGTGAAGAGGTTGGGCCCCAGTACACAACTGCTTCTCTGAATCCCTTAGAATCCTTACATTATCATGTACCAGCTGGCTGACATGAAGCAAGCTAGTTTTTCTGTGACTCAGCTTTCTTAAACTTTACATGGCAATGATAATAATAATGCCTACCTCTAGAATTTGTGAGGGTTAAGAAAAATACATTTAAAATGCTTAGGATAGTGCCTGCTATATAGAAAATCTTCAATTAATGATACTTAGTGGCCACAGGACTGGAAAAGGTCAGTTTTCATTCCAGTCCCAAAGAATGGCAATGCCAAATAATGCTCAAACTACCGCACAATTGCACTCATCTCACACACCAGTAAAGTAATGCTCAAAATTCTCCAAGCTAGGCTTCAGCAAAATGTGAACTGTGAACTTTCAGATGTTCAAGCTGGTTTTAGATAAGGCAGAGGAACCAGAGATCAAATTGCCAACATCCGCTGGATCATCGAAAAAGCAAGAGAGTTCCAGAAAAACATCTATTTCTGCTTTATTGACTATGCCAAAGCCTTTGACTGTGTGGATCACAATAAACTGTGGAAAATTCTGAAAGAGATGGGAATACCAGAGCACCTGACCTGTCTCTTGAGAAACCTATATGAAGGTCAGGAAGCAACAGTTAGAACTGGACATGGAACAACAGACTGGTTCCAAATAGGAAAAGGAGTTCATCAAGGCTGTACATTGTCACCCTGCTTATTTAACTTTCTATGCAGAGTACATCATGAGAAATGCTGGGCTGAAAGAAGCACAAGCTGAAATCAAGGCTGCCGGGAGAAATATCAATAATCTCAGATATGCAGATGACACCACCTTTATGGCAGAAAGTGAAGAGGAACTTAAAAAGCCTCCTGAAAGTGAAAGAGGAGAGTAAAAAAGTTGGCTTAAAGCTCAACATTCAGAAAACTAATAAGATCAGGGCATCTGGTCCCATCACTTCATGGGGAATAGATGGGGACAGAGGAAAGAGTATCAGACTTTATTTTTTTGGGCTCCAAAATCACTGCAGATGGTGATTGCAGCCATGAAATTAAAAGACACTTACTCCTTGGAAGGAAAGTTATGACCAACCTAGATAGCATATTAAAAGGAAGAGACATTACTTTGTCAACAAAGGTTCGTCTAGTCAAGGCTATGGTTTTTCCTGTGGTCATGTATGGATGTGAGAGTTGGACTGTGAAGAAAGCTGAGCACCGAAGAATTGATGCTTTTGAACTGTGGCGTTGGATAAGACTCTTGAGAGTCCCTTGGACTGCAAGGAGATCCAACCAGTCCACTCTAAAGATCAGTCCTGGGTGTTCATTGGAAGGACTGATTTTGAAGCTGGAACTCCAATTCTTTGGCCACCTCATGCGAAGAGTTGACTCATTGGAAAAGACTCTGATGCTGGGAGGGATTGGGGGCAGGAAGAGAAGGGGACGACAGAGGATGAGATGGGTGGATGGCATCAGTGACTCGATGGACATGAGTTTAAGTGAACTCCAGGAGTTGGTGATGGACGGGGAGGCCTGACGTGCTGTGATTCACAGGGTCACAAAGAGTCGGACACGACTGAGTGACTGAACTGAACTGAACTGATATGCAGAGTACATCATGAAAAATGCTGGGCTGGAGGAAGCACAAGTTGGAATCAAGATTGCTGGGAGAAATATCAATAACCTCAGATATGCAGATGATACCACCCTTATGGCAGAAAGTGAAGAACTAAAGAGCCTCTTGATGAAAGTGAAAGAGGAGAGTGAACAAGTTGGCTTAAAACTCCACATTTAGAAAACTAAGATCATGGCATCCGGTCCCATCACTTCATGGGAAATAGATGGGGAAACAGTGGCTGACTTTAGTTTTTTGGGGCTTCAAAATCACTGCAGATGGTGACTGCAGCCATGAAATTAAAAGACATTTACTCCTTGGAAGGAAAGTTATGACCAATCTAGATAGCATATTAAAAAGCAGAGACATTACTTTGTCAACAAAGGTCCGTCTAGCCAAGGCTATGGTTTTTCCAGTGGTCATGTATGGATGTGAGAGTTGGACTATAAAGAAAGCTGAGTGCCAAAGAATTGATGCTTTTGAACTGTGGTATTGGAGAAGACTCTTGAAAATCCCTTGGACTGCAAGGAGATCCAACCAGTCCATCCTAAATGAGATCAGTCCTGGGTATTCATTGGAAGGACTGATGTTGAAGCTGAAATTCCAATACTTTGGCCACCTGATGCGAAGAGCTGACTCATTTGAAAAGACCCTGATGCTGGGAAAGATTGAGGGCAGGAGAAGAAGGGGAGGACAGAGGATGAGATGGTTGGATGGCATCACCGACTCAATGGACATAGGTTTGGGTGGACTCCGGGAATTGGTGATGGACTGGGAGGCCTAGCGTGCTGTGGTTCATGGGGTCGCAAAGAGTCGGACACGACTAAGTGACTGAACTGAATGATACTGTCATTAATACTGAGGCTTCCCTGGTGGCTCAGAGGGTAAAGAATCTGCCTGCAATGCAGGAAATCAGGTTTGATCCCTGGGTCGGGAAGATCCCCTGGAGTAGGGAGTGGCTACCCACTCCAGTATTCTTGACCGGAGAGTTCCATGGACAGAGGAGCTTGGCAGGCTACAGTCCATGGGATCACAAAGAGTTGGACACAACTGAGCAACTAACACTTTAACTTTTCATAAGTATATATATGGGCTTCTAGACAGGAAATTAGAAAACATGTTTTCCAGGCCAATCTCTACCACCGACTAGCTGGCTCTATGGTCTTCTCTGAGTCATTATCCCCCTTCTGAGTCTCAGATTCCTCATTTATGAAAAAAAGAGGAGGGGGAGGGGGACAGATAATCTCTGATCTCTTAGCTCTGAAGTCTGAGTTTCTATCATTCATTTATGACCATGACCATGATTAACAGCATACACTGAAGAGAAGGCTATTCACTGTCGTTTGATGGAATCAAAGAATTCTAGGCATATGCTATGCATTTATAATAGCTTTTTAAAATATGTCTTCCAAATGTACTTTTATCTGATACATTCATAGACTTATTTTAAAAATAAATGTATTTTTCAATACTGCAAATCCTTTACAATACATTCACAACAGAAGTAATTTAACCTAAATACAATTCATTATGATGAATCACATTTAATGTTTCAAATGCTTTATCATGTTATTCAACCTAAAAATCTATATAACAGAGAATGTCTATATAAAGTATATTAGGCAGAATTCTAAGATGACTCCTGTGATTGAGCTACCTTACGTGGCAAAGGGATTTTGCAAATGTAAGTAAGGTTACTAGCCAGTTGACCTAAAGACAAGGAGCTTATCTCAGTGGGCCTAACATATCCACATGAACATTTTGAAAGCAGAGTGCCATCTCTGGCTGGTTCCAGAAGAGTCAACCAGGGTGATTTGAAATACAAGAAGGATTCAGTGTACCTTTGTGTCTCGAAGATGGAGGGGACCATGTGGGAAGGACCTGAGAGTAGCCTTTAGCAATGCCTAGCTGAAAGGCAAAAAGAAAATGGAGACCTCAGGCCAACACCTGCAAGAGTCTGTTCTCTGCCAATACTCAGCCCAGCCAACACCCTAACATCAGCCATGTGATGTCCTGGGCAGGAACCCAGCCGGGCCAGACGTGTCCTACAGAACAGTGAACTAGCAAATGGGTACTGTTTTAAGCTGCTAAATTTGTAGTAGTTGTTAAGCAACAAAATGTAATTCTTTAGATCATTTTTTTAATGGGATATGTATAAAAATAACATGTTGTGACCACAGGAGTAAACCAATGGAAATTATTTGTAAGAACTCAACAGCCATAATAAGGAAAAAAATATATTTTAAAACATATGTAAAAATATGTACGAATGTGTACTTTGTCATGTCCGTCTCTTTGCAACCCCATGGACCGTAGCCCGCCTGACCCCTCTGTCCCTGGAATTCTCCAGGCAAGATACTGGAGTGGGTAGCCATTCCCTTCTCTAGGGGATCTTCCTGACCTTGGGATTGAACCCTGGTCTCCTGCATTGCAGGCAGATTCTTTGCCCTCTGAGCCACCAGGGAAGCCCCAGTATTAATAACATTATCCTCTGGAGAAGGGAATGGCTTCCCACTCCAGTATTCTTGCCTGAAGAATTCCAGGGACAGAGGGGCCTGGTGTTACAGTCCATTGGGTGGCAAAGAGTTGGACATAATTAAGCACGCATTTGTATGTATATATACATATATACACTGCACAACTATCATATACATATATATGATATGTGTGTGGGAGTTAAAAAGATGTTTAAAAATACTCAGGTAGAAAACTATAAAACTAAGGTCCAGATTATGTTGCTGTAGAGCTCTTAAACCATTCACTCTAGTGTTGGGTATTTTAATACAGTGTATTTGGAGAAGGTACCTGCAGGTAAAAATCAAATTCTTGAAGTACAAAACATCACAAGCAGAAAGCAACACAGGAGATGTCCCTGTTATTCTTCTTTATGTAGTCTACTGACTCAATTGCTTGGTACCCTCTGAATTCAAAGAAAACCACTTGATTAAATAAACAAACAAAGTTTCAGTTTCCCCTAATAATAGCTGAAAACCAGGAAACACTTTCTGGTGACTTGACAACAAAAATCAAAAAGTCCTTTCTGCTGCAGATTTTAAAACTCTCCCAAGCCCCAGAAGGAGGCTAACAGTCAAATGCCTAACAATCTCAGAGTGACTTTCCAAATCCTGTGTCCACAGAACCCATTCCTGCTTCCTCTTACCTGGAAAATCTCACCCCTTTTGGCAGACAACTTATTTTAGAGTCAGGATTTTCCTGATGTTAATATGGAAAATGATTTATGGAAACAGGTTGAAGATAGATTGGTAGATCCTGAAAAATGACTTTAATTTTTGGTTTTGACCACAAGAGTTAATAAGCCTATTTACATATTTTATTGAAATATTTTGCAAGTATAATTTAGAGAATCCCTTTGCATTTCATCTAGAGATTTAAAAAATGCATTAAAACATGAGAATTTCTAAAATTACTGATTTATAGAATTTCAAAAGCTATTATAGGGATCCACTGTATCTTTGTAATTTTATGTACTCCCTTTCTATAGCAATGAGCAAGTTGAGGTTCAGAGTAGCTACTTTCTCTTTAATAAAAGATTTTTATATTTAAAAACCAGCAATGATTTCAAATTGCACTTTAGCTGTCTTTTATTAATAACTTCTCTAATTTCTCAAAATTTCAAGTTGCCTCCAGCACTCTGGCTGGCTACTGTTTAGTAACTTCACATTGGTAGATATATCAGGATGTGAAAGAGGTTGGCTTATTTACCCACTTTGTCCAGCAAGACCTCAATATATGGATATTCCTAAGTAGATTACTATATGGTGTATAAAAGCTTGTGCACTTATATTTATGTTTGTTAGGGCTTCTTACTATAATAAACATAATTCAAGTCTCTGAAAGTCTAAGCAAAATAGGGACAAATATCTGACAATTTCTTTTGGGCTAATCCAGGATTTGAATTAACAACTAAAATAAATAGAAATTAATAGAAATTAACCATTGATTTTCAAAATTGTTTCAGAGTTTAACACAAATTCATTCATTTCATCAGCTTTGTCACAACTATTATGAAAGTTAAATATTAATAGCTTTAATACAGTAAGCTACAAGTAGAGGTCACAGTTATGGTAGACATTAGGGCTGTTAAAATATATTCACATTTCTCCCACTTATGAAGTTCAGTGTGGTCATGTGACTTTCTTGGGCAATGAAATGTGAGCAAAACTGGCCCATGTAACTTTAGGGCCAACAGAAGCTTCAAATACAATAATGTGTGAAAAAATGTACACCACGATGAAGAGGGATTTATGTCAATTATGCAATGCTGGTTCAATTTTCAAAAATCAGTTAAGGTAATCCATCATATCAACAGGTTAGAATAAAAATCACATGATATCAATAGATGCTGAAAAAGGATTCAACAAAATCCAGCACCTATTCATCATAAAAACCTCTCAATAACTAGGAATAGCAGAGAGCTTCCTCAACTTGATAAGGAGTAGCTACAAAAAGCTTACAACTAACATCTTACTTAATAGTGAGAAACTTGAGCTTTCATACTAAGATCAGATACAAAGCAAGAATTTTCCTTCTTACTATTCCTTTCAGCATCATACTGGGAGCTCTAGCTAATACCGTAAAAGAATAAAAGGAAATAAAAGGTATATAGATAGAGAATGAAGAAATAAAACTGTTTTTGTTCACAGATGGCATGATTGTCTATGTAGAAAATCTGAAAAGAATGGACATAAAAACTCCTGGAACTAGTAAGTGACTGTAGCAAGGGTGCCAAATACAAGCTTAATATTTAAGTCAACTGCTTTCCTATATGCCAGCAATGCACAAGTGGAATTTGAAATTAAAAATATAGTACCATTTACATTAGCATCCAAAAAATGGAATACTTAGGTATAATAGCTAACAAAATATGTACACGATCCATATGAGGAAAACTACAAAACGCTGATGGATAACATCAAAGAACAACTAAATAAATGGAGGGATATTTCATATTCCTGGATAGGAAGACGTAGTATTGTTGAAATGTCAGGTCTTCGCAACTCGATCGGCAGACTGAATGCAATCCCAATCAAAATCCTAGCAAGTTATTTTGAGATCCTGACAAACTGACTATAAAGTTTACATGCAGAGGCAAAAGACTCAAAGAATAAAGTTGGAGGACTGACACTATCCAACTTCAAGACTTACTATTGTGTTACAGTAATGGATCAATAGAACAGAATATACAGCCCCCAAATAGACCCACATAAATATAGTCAACTGATATTCGACAAAGGAGCAAAGGATTCGAAAACAATGGGACAGAGACAGTCTCTTGAACGATGCAGCCAGAAGTACAACTGGATGTCCACATGCAAAAAAACAAAACTAGACACATACCTTAAACCCTTTACAAAAATTAACTTAAAATGTATCACAAGCCTAAATGTAAAATGCGAAACTATAAATCTCCTAGAAGATAACATGGGAGAAAGCCTAGATGACTTTGGGTATGGTGATGACTTTTTAGATACAACAATAGCATGATCCATGAAATAAAGAATTGATAAGTTGGATTTCATTAAAATTAAAAAGTTTTGCCTTGCAAAACACTCTGCCAGGAGAATGAGAAGATAAGCCACAGGCTGAAAGAAATAGTTGCAAAAGACATATCTAATAATGGACTATTATCCAAAGTATAGAGAGAACTCTTAAAACACAACAATAAGAAAACATACAACCTGATTATAAGATGGGCCAAACAGCCTGACACCTCACCAAAGAAGACAGGGTACAGGTTATTATGGCAAATAATCATATGAAAACGTGTTCTAGATCATGTCATCAGGGAAATGCACATTAAAACAACAATGAGATACCAGGACACACCTATTGTGTGTGTGTTAATTGCTCAGTTGTGTCTGACTCTTTGCAATCCCTTGGACTGTAGCCTGCCAAGCTCCTCTGTCTATGGGATTTTCCAGGCATGAATGTTGGAGTGGGTACCCATTCCCTTCTTCAGAGGATCTTCCTGACCCAAGGATTGAACCTGGATCTCATGCATTGCAGGTGGGTTCTTTACCATCCGAGACACTAGGATTAGAATGGCCGGAATTTAGAATACTGACAACGCCAAATGCTGCTGAGGAAATGGAGCAACAGGAACTCTCATTCATTGCAAACTGGAACAGACACTTTGGAAGACAGTTTATGCTTTCTTATAAAACGAAGAGATGACCTCAGAGAATCAGAACACTCAGCTCCCACTTGTTAATATTGTTAATAATCATTAATCCTGATTTTAGCAAGAAATAAAACCAAGCCTATGACTCTTCTGCAGTAAGATCATTCTATTTTTTTCCCATAAAAGTGGAGGCTTACCACTTTGGTATTCCTAACACATTGAAGAAATGATAACTCTAACTCTTACTCTTTTGGGAGTTGTCATTTCTATGGTACCTTCTTGTTCCCACTATCTGATGTTGCTATTATGACAAATGAAATTTATTTAGAAAATTGCTCCCCTTGCTTTTTTTAGCTGACAGGTCTGTCCTTGGTCACACATCAGTCCACTGATATTTTTGTGCCTGTTTCTCTCTGAAGAATGGACATGAAATATCATCAACCTCGTCTTAACTCTCAAGTCAGCTATTTTGAGGCAGCATTTTGTGGTGAGAAGAGCATGCCATTTTAGAATCAGATGATATGTGTTCAAGTTTTTATTTGATCATATGCAAACTTGAGATCAGATTTAGCCTATGTCACAGAATAAATGAAATGCAGTGGTATTTAATGAATAGTGATAAATAAGGATTGGATACTGTAATCTATGTGAAAGTGTTTTGAAAACTGTAAAATGTTATACAAATCCTTCTTTGAAAAATGACTGGAATAATGTGAAATTATCCTAAACTTAAAGGGAGAAAACTATATATAAGTAAGTGGAGTCCTGCCATAGGAAGGAGAGCCTGCTGGCCAAACTGGATTTAGGGGTTGCTTTCTGGACAGGGGAGCCTGGTGGGCTGCCGTCTATGGGGTCACACAGAGTCGGACACGACTGAAGTGACTTAGCAGTAGCAGTTCTTCATGCAAACCCACTGTTTTCAAATGATACCAAGGCAGTTGCCATTAAGTTGAGAACAAAAGAAGTGGGCAGGGCACAGAGGCTGGAAACTATAACAGGATCTTGAGGCTAAAATCTTTGTCCAATGAGGTGTTTGGTTAGAGTCACTTACACTTGAAACTGTCTGGAATCAAACAGCCTTCTGAATTTCTGAAGGATCTGTATAGAAAAAAATAATTACCAGTCCATTTATAATACAAAAGGTAACTACTTTTTTTCCTAATCTGTACTAGAGACAAGTGGGCTATACGTTCTCTCTAATGCAAACCTTTGTGGCCATAAAGAATAAAGGACAAAGAAACACTTTCTGAAAACAGAAACCAGGGTCCCAGATATGTAAACCAAGAAATGTATTCTACTCTCAATCTTGACCATTCCCTCCAAATGGGATTTGAAAATTCCTGTGGATGACTGATTGCTTTGTGTTTCTTATTCTCTCCTTTAGAAATTAAAATGTTTACTTTGGCTATCCTGTTGCTACCATTTAAACAGGATGTACTGGAGGCAGATAATACATCTTACAGTTTACAGGTCACTATAACATGAAACGGAGAAGGCAATGGCACCCCACTCCAGTACTCTTGCCTGGAAAATCCCATGGACGGAGGAGCCTGGTGGGCTGCAGTCCATAGGGTCGCTAAGAGTTGGACACGACTGAGCGACTTCCCTTTCACTTTTCACTTTCACGCATTGGAGAAGGAAATGGCACCCCACTCCAGTGTTCTTGCCTGGAGAATCCCAAGGACGGGGGAGCCTGGTGGGCTTCCGTCTATGGGGTCACACAGAGTTGGACCTGACTGAAGTGACTTAGCAGCAGCAGCAGTATAACATGAAAAGCCATATGTGTTTATGAGGGAGAGGACTATACATCACTCAAAGATCCTAGACTTCAACCTGCAGGTAAGTGGATTACAGTTTAAGGTTGTCTTTCTTAGAGATTATCTATGTTCTATATGTAAAATTAGAATGTCCACAGATATCTGGTGGCTCACTCTGCTGGAAAAGTTAAAAGCCATACACTTCACCTTAGGTTTCTTCCATAGATTTCTTTTACCATTCCTGTCTGTTTATCTTATTGAACAAAGAGGAAAATTACCAAATAACAAGCTAGTATTTTAAAAAATTAAAAATAGGTAATTAGGCTGAGCTTAATAGTTTTTGTCCCCCACTGGTAATCATATCATTAGGTGGATATTTGTTAGTGTTTTGGGCTCACCAGCATTTGAACCTTCTTCCTGTGTCTGAGAAACAACCCATCCTTTAACTGTATAAGCTAATACTTTCACCTGTCATTTTCTCAACCTGCCTGTCAATGAGGACATGAGCAAATGGCCAAGGTTCTGCTGATCAGATATCATTGCTCCAGACTTACTGAATTTTGACAGGAAGAACCAAAAAACTTAGTTTTACCAAATCACTGGGCTACTACAGGGCTTTGGAAGGTAGGGGAGCTAAACTGTAGGTAAGAACCAGATTGTGAAAGATTTTGAATGTCAGGCTAAAGGTTTTATTTAGTAGGAGATAGGAATCTACTAAAGTTTTTGTAGAAGGAGTAATGCAAGATTAAGATGATGTTTAAGAAAATTGATCTGGGAACAATGAAGTTAGATTTGAGTGGGGAGATCAAGAAATGGAAGAGAGCAGGTTGGGAGATTCACATGATTTCAAAGATGGACCAATACAGTCCTAAACTATCAAGGTAACAATGAAAATGGGAAGGAAGAAAAGACTGAGGAAAGCTGAGAAGGCAGCATTTCCTTTGTAGAAGGTCCCAACTGGGGGCACACAGTTAAGCTACACGTGGTCAATGTTGGCTCAATTATTGTTTAAATTTTTTCACTTAGGCACCAACATTTTAAAATGTAAAGGATTTAAGTAAACTGTCAGATTTATAGCTTCTCTTCGGGAAAAGAGAAGAATAAATTGCCAACCCTGGGCTGATATTCAACTTGGCATCAATTAGCTAGAACTGAGTATTCACCATTCGTTTTTGGATGGATACGCTTTCTCCAGCTTTTCAGAGTCCCTGCATTTTCCCTTTTGTATAGTATCTGGCCTACTTCACTGATGTATGTTACCTTCCTGGCCTTTGACTTATAGGAATAATAAGAGAACAAGTGGTCACTGAAATAGCTAAAATAAATGTCCCTTTCATTTTAGTCTAATTAGGCATAATCTAAACCTTAATGATTCTTCAAAACTAGAACTGATATTATCATTTTTGTGTTAGCTTTTTCAACTGGTCAAATAGTATTATACATACTATATATATATATATATCACCTTGATATATATATATGTGTGTGTGTGTGTGTGTGTGTGTGTGTGTGTGTATAGCATTAGGTAAATCCCTTCCTCCCCAAATAAACATCACTGCCATATCTGATAGATTATTCAGAATGATCTTCTCTGATCAATAATATGGACCTATGAAGACCAGCATAGAGCACTTGACCTTCGTTCTTGGCAGCATTGGGAAGCTGCCACTACGACTTTCTCATGGGTTTCTTTTATAAGTCATTACACACACCATGTCTCAATAGGGAAGCTTGTCCCCATTTTCTAGCTTTGAATTTAGTGAACCTGCTCAAGGATCATAGCAAATTGAGGTTTAACTTCACTTTTGTATTAAATTTAAATTACTTTAAGGGTATTATTTGGACACTTGGCAGTGACAGATTTTTAATTTTTGATTAAAATGCAATATTTGATAAGCATTTTGAGGGAACTGTTCTTTGATTTACCTTTTTAAATTCCAAAGTCTTTTGCCTCACTTTAGTCCATGGGGTCACAAAGAGTCAGACACAACTTAGTGTGACCTTAGTCAGACACAACTCAGTAACAATAAGCCAAAACATAAATCTAATATAAAAACTGTGCTATTGTTGAATATGCTGTGGACTCATGTAAGAAGTGATTTACTATATAGAACCAATCACAATCTAGGGGATATTATATGTATAGTATCCTCTAAGAAAAGATATGTATTAGGACTAGTACTGTCTATTCGTGTCCTGTCCCCAACACTGGCATTGTGAAAATACACAAAAGCTATGAACAGTGAATTTTAATAAGTCTAGATCACACATCATAATTTTAAAACAGTGTAAATATAGTGGCTAGCAGTCAGTTACACTGATATTCAGCTTGAAAAGAATGGTAGAACTATATACTGTTGTTATTAATAGTGGAATACCTACAGTGCTAGACATGATGTTTGTATTTAGGAGGATTATATTTAAGTGTATGAATAATTTTTTGTTCCAATGGAGCTTGAGTAAAGTGCTAAGCTCCATTTTAATCAAATGGGACTGCTTATTAAGAATTAGGTACACAGGGAACTATATTCAACATCCTGTGATTAAACCATAATAGAAAAGAATATTAAAGAGAATGTATATATGTATAACTGAATCACTTTGCTGTACAGCAGAAATTAACACAACACTGTAAATCAACTATACTTTAATAAAAAATAAAATTAAAAAATAAATATATCACTTAAGGATTAGAATAAAATAATGTCTTTTACTGATTGTACAGCCTCTTTAAGAGTGGAGGATAATTAAACAGGTCTTCTGAATACAGTCTATTTAGTTCCTTTTATATTAATTCCTCATAGCTTCACTGTCACATGCAAAGACACTTTCCTCAGTTCTTCTGGTGATTTTTAAACTATTCTTATTTCTTAGATGGTTTTCCTGTAACTTAACTTTCAAAACAGTGGCATGTAAAAGAAATTTAATAAATTTATTTATTCTGTTAAATAGTATTAAGTTGATAGGATCTCTCCTTCTGTAGGATTGCCAAGTCAAATTTTAAACAAAGAAGGAAGAAGGCCACAAAATCAAGCAAATCAAATTTGTCACATACTATATGTATGTAAACAAGTAACCCTAAGATATCTTGAAAAGCCAGATCTAAAAATATTAGGATATACGCCATTTCCCTACATTACATGACCATAACCATTGCCCCTGGATCTATGGGTGGGAGACTTGCTTCTCCTACACGGATTGGTAACCATTTCAATGGTTTCTTCTTTCTCAAAATTATTATAATGCTTAAAAATTCTACAAACAGTAACATCCTATATTGGAGTGGTAGACTCAATGTTGGGGCCAAGGGGCTTACATAATGATGCTAATACTTAACTCAGAGAGTTCAATGATAAATAAACATAATTTAGAAATAGTTAAATAACAAGTATATGCTATTATCATTACTTTTATTTAAAATAAAACTATTCAGAGATTTGGAGAATAGTTATCTGGAGTATATCCAGGGACAAAGAAGCAAAAAAAAAAAAAAAAGGAAAAAGGAAAGCATACAAAAAAAATTGTTACAAAGACCAGTCGACAATCTTATTTTATTTTGCTTATACTAATGACCCTTTCCTCCTCACTCAAGTCAACCCTATTGAGATTTATAATCTGTGGCCAAGTTCCTTAACTATTCAGTCTCAGTTTTCACATGTATAAATTGATAATAATAATAAGTTCCTTGAAGAATTATCATGAAATCAAAGGAATGAGGCAAAGGAGAAGGTGCTCAATGAATGGTAACCACCATAATGGTTGTACTTGATTTTCAAAATATAGCACGTTGCAAGGAAATGCAGTAAAATAATGAAGAACAATACACAGAATAGTTGGGATTATAAACTTCAGAGCCAGATTATGGGTTTTGATCCCAACTCCACTTACCGGCTGTGGACTCTGGGCAAACTGCTCTCAAAGGTATGTAAGAGGCACTGAGAGCTATCACTGATGTCTGAACCCTTGTTTAACCCTCATTTCTCAGGCTACCCTTTCTGTGAGTCCTCAGTTAGGCTTTCTTATCATCTTCTTATTGCACTCTGTACTTCACCTTCCTAGGCCCTGTCACGGTTTTAATTACATAGCTATTTCCTATTAATATCTCTCTCCACTAGACTGAGTTCTAAGAAGATAGGAAGCATATTCAGCTAATTAGGGACTACCACAGTGACTAACACATCTCAGAGCCTCAGGAAATATTTCTGAATGAATGAATGAGTAAATAGAATATAGTCTCTCACTAAACGTCTCAGCACTTCTTGTGTAAAATAATAATGCCTGGATGTGCTGTCCAAGAGAGAAATGAGAATATGGAATTGGAAGGCAGAGTACATTTGAGATCAGTTAGCTGTTGCACTATTTTTGAAAAGACCAAAAAAAAAAAAAAAGAAAAAAGAGAGACTAGCTTTAAAATCAGACTGACTACTGAACTGATCAACTGAAAGAAGTGAAAATGTTAGTCATTCAGTCATATCTGACTCTTTGTGATCCCAAGGACTGTAGCCCGCCAGGCTCCTCTGCCCATGGAATTCTCCAGGTAATAATACAAGAGTGGGTAGCCATTCCCTTCTCCAGGGGATCTTTCCAACCCAGGGATGATTACTTTGGTTAAATCACACTGGCTGGCAGACTACTGCTCTCTTTTGAAAATCATCTGTTGTGATGAATTTTCTTTATAAATTAGTATGGTTTCACAGTTATGACTATAATAACTTGGTCCTGAGTAAGCTTATAAGAGTATGTTATCCACATGAATTATATGTGTCCTGTGGGGGTGTCTCAAGTGAAAAAAATTACAGAGAAGCACCACTCCAGGCCAGTGATTTCTAACTTTTATAACTCTTCAGGGCATATTGAAAAACCCTCAACAATCTCAGCACTTTCAAGGGTGGTAGGAGTATAGCAGAATCAAAGAAGAAAGTTAGGATTTCTTCTCTTGGCGGTAAAATGACTATAACCCAGTGGAAAGACCTCTAATTTATGGGGAGTGCCTCCTCTCTGGTTACTTGTACAGAACTATATGTTTCATTTTAAAAATGTTGGCTTCCTTATGGAACATTTTGTCTTGGCAACTCAAGAAACCATATTATAGGACAGAAATCTGTTCCAATTTCCCATGTGTAGATGTAGGAATTTCCTTTGGGATTAGTCTCCAAGAGTCAAGGTTAAGTCAATGTACTTAAAATTTAGAAAAATTTTCATTTACATAAGTTTATTTTTTGTCTCAAAATGGCTATTAGGATGGTATTTTGTTAATCCAATAATTGTAGCTACCACTTAAGAAAGAATGATGATAGCTTACCTGAAACAAAGTCAAGACTGAAGACTTGGTGTAAAAATTCAAATTGAGAAATGAGTTTATAACAATGTGTCTTATTTAAATATGTATCTCTACATACACCTAGATTTGAGTTCTAGTTTCAACACTTACTAGGTATGTGATTGTGGCCAAGTGTATGCAAATAATAAACTCGTATAGCTTAGTTTGGGTAAACAGGTTGTGTGATTGACTGGGTTTATATGCTGACTATTACCTTCTATCTGGGTGACCTTCGGCAAGTTCTTAATCTCTCTGCCTAGGTTTCCTCATTTGTTAACTGGGGATTATAAAAGCTCTGTCTCATAAGACTGCTGTGGGCCTAAAAGAGTACGTGAATGTCAGGTTTCTAGAATAGTGCCTGGCTAATAACAAATACTGAAAGTTTTAGCTACAATTATGATCATTCCTTTTACCCAATTTGATTTTCTAATTTCTTGACTTGTTTATATCTCCTGAAATGTTAATCATTTAATAACAGAAAACAAGTCAAACATAAATGTATAATAACAGTAAAAGATTAGTATGAAAATTAAAAGTTACATTTATATAGAGACGTAGTACCATACCATTAAACCTGTATTAATCTAATGAAAACTGATACTGCAACAAAAAGCTAGAAGAAACCTAGACAGCAATAACTAGCAAGTTATTCTGAAAAACAATTTTCAGATGTATTTTTAATCAGCCATTTTCCACCTCCTGTCCTCCACTGGGAAAAATGGAAAAAAATTATTTCTACCTGTTCTCAGAGCAGGTAATTTCCTTCAAATCAGGGCTCACTGCAGATTTACAAATAAGAAGTCATTGATTGTCACAGAATAAAAGCAAAGTAAATCCTAAAATAGAGGTAATATGATGATGATAACAGATCTACCCTGGTATATGTATGTGCAAAGATGAACAGTTTACAACTAGCTTATCAATAAATTGATAAACGGCATTTCAAATGTTGGGGCACTATTATTTAGCAGCCAATTCTTACTTTGATTTACAAATTATGTTTCTAGTATTAGTTGTTAAATCTTATAGGAAAGTTTTTCACAAAGAAAACCTATGTTGTGTTATTGAAAACTTTATGAAGGACTTCACGTCACTTGGTGAAAAGTTTAAAAGTTGAGTCCCCTTCAGCTGTCTTTCTCATTATCTCAATTAAAATGGCATCACTCAAACACCAGAGATTGACAACCAATGGTCAGAGTATTGTGCCTGCCAACAAAGTTCAAGTGCCCACAGCACAGACCAGCCTTTTGTACTGTCAACCTTTGACCGGTCCATTGTATTACCCCCTCTCCTCATTCGGATCGTGTTTCAAAGCTCTGCTACTGCTTTTCCCTTTACTTTTTGATTATTTCTGTCCTTGAAATCAAATGCTAATACCAAGACGGCGGGAGGAAACGGAAACAAGACCAAGTGGGGTGCACCCAGTAGCGCCACCTTGCCACCCACCCCATCCTCATCCAACTCTCATGCACTGTTGAAGTCAACTTCATTAGGAAAACCAAGTCAGCGCCTGTGGAGCCCTCCAAACCACCAATCAACAGAACTCCTCGGCCAGCCGGCGCTCTGGGGGTCTCTGGCCCCAGTCACAGACCCGAGAGGAGAGGGTAGGAACACTGCTACTTGGAGTTCTCCAAACCCTGCCAACCCTCCAACCACCGACTTCTCGAGACGGGAGATGTACAGGCTGAAACCCCAACTACAGCCTCACCTTCTTCCTCCAGGGAGTTCATACAGGGAAAGTAGCCGGCCAGTGCCTCGAAGGAGGCGGAGAGGCTGCTCCGGCTCTGCGAGCGCTGCATGGAGCGCCCCGCGGCGCCGGCGCCCCCTAAGCCCTGCCGGCCCATCTTGGACGAAGACCCGCTCTTCCCGCGGTACAAGATACGAGGCGTCTTGGCGGCTGGGGCGCGGCGACCGCAGCGCTTCGAGGGCCGCGATGGTGCCGCGGGACCCCAGGGAACTGACCCCTGCCTCCCTGACCTGGTCCGGACCAGACGTGGCTTTCTTGGCTTCCGGGGGCCTCCACTTTTTGGGGGGGCGGGGGGGCGGGTAAAAGGAAGGGATCCAGGCAGTGGCGAGCGGGGACGCGGTTCCTCGATGGGAAAGTCCGAGGTCTCGCCAGGAGGGAGCTGAGGTTCCCGGAGGCTGTGGCTGCGAGTCAGTCTTGGCGCCCTCCCCTCTCCGGGAGATGCTGCTGATGCTGAGGTCCCCGCCAATCAGCAGCCGGAGGGGGAGGCGGCGGCGGCGGCTGCAGCACCTCGGAGGGCTGGAGGCTTGGAGCGCGCACCTCAGGTTCAGGACAACTGCGACCTCCTGTAGCTCCAGCTGTTTCCGCTTCTCTCCCCCCTCCCCGCCCCCAACCGCGTGATGAAAGCCAGAGAAGGGTCGTTAATTAGAGACAATAGGTTAGGCATCGCAGATGGGTATTATCTCAAATTTTTGGTAGTCACTTTCCCTCTCCTCGGTCTCACTTAAAATTTATTAACGCTCCTCAAGCATAGACAGGGAATACTGAAATTTTCTCCAAATCATAAAACAAAGGCTCCCCAATTTTCAACAGGTTCCATAAAAGCCTACAATTAGCTTTCTCCTTTATCTTCTTTATTAAAAAGATAAAAAGTCAACAGAAGGTAAAAAAGGTTTAAAAAAAAAAAATCAAAAGCCTGAAAAAGCATCAACACAAAAAAATGGACTGTGATGTTTACCAATTTTGCTTTAATTTTAAGAATTTTTAATGCTTTTTCCCCCCAAATTAATGTGTTACCTATTGTTGCTAAGAATGAAAATGAGCACTGTTAGGCTTTCAAAGGTAACATCCTCTTAACATAAACCTGGAAGCAACACAGACATACAGAACACAACAGTTTGTAAGTGAAATAACATCCCATTCTGCAAATCGCAGATCTCTATTCCAGAAAATAGAGCAACCGTAATTCCATTTTGCTGTTGCTGCTGTTAAGTCACTTCAGTTGTGGCTGACTCTGTGCAACCCCACAGACAGCAGCCCACCAGGCTCCCCTTTCCCCAGGATTCTCCAGGCAAGAATACTGGAGTGGGTTGCCATTTCCTTCTCCAAAGCATGAAAGGAAAAAGTGAAAGTGAAGTCACTCAACCGTAGAAGGCAAAAGACTGTCCTCCTTTTTGTAACCTTAGACAAGCCCCTTGACCTCTCAGTTTCCCCACATAGGCAGGTGGGAAGTCAGGGAACAATGGTGATTCCAGACCTAACCGTGTCACAGCTTGATTGCTGGCTGTATGTTTTAGGGGATTTCAAAAGTGTTTGTAAAATGTAAATTATGCAATCTAAAATGGTTCTTTCATACCATAAGTATTTCCTGATTACTACATATGTACAAGTTCTTTGCTTGATATACTGGGAAAGACAAGTAAAGTCACTCAGTCATGTCCGACTCTTTGCGACCCCATGGGCTGTAGCCTACCAGGCTCCTCTGTCCATGGGATTTTCCAAGCAATAGTCCTGGAGTGGATTGCCATTTCCTTCTCCAGGGGATCTTCCCAACCCAGGGATCGAACCCGGGTCTCCCACATTGTAGACAGGCGCTTTACAGTCTGAGTCGCCAGGTAAATACAAACACTCATTCAATTAATAGTAATTGAGCTCCTAGTGTATGTCAGGTACCTTTGTCAATACTGAGGGCATATGGTGATCCAAGCAGATAGAAATCCTTGCTCTCATAGAGCTTATAATCACGTAGGGGGGGAAAGACACACACACACAAATCAGTAAATTATATAGTGTTTAAGGGGGGGGATAAGTGAAAATAGCAAAAAATAAGGGGTATAGGACAGCAATTCAAACAATAGTTGTCAGGGTGGATATCATTGACAAAGTGACATCTGAATAGAGGTATAAAGAAGCTGAGAAAGTAAGCCATTTGTATATGCGAGGGAGAGGGTTAGTTTGAGGCAAAGAGCCTCCAGGACAAGCTCCCTAAGATATAATGTCCTCATGTGTCCACAGAATAGCAAAGAGGCCAGGGTGGCTGGAGTGGAGTGAGTAGGAAGGAATGGAGGTCAGAGAGATGAGACAGAGAAGGGACAGATTACACAGGGGTATGCAAACAACTTTGGCTATAGCACATCACAATTTAGACAGTACAAAACAATGCACTCACATAATAACCCTCTCAAATCTTTCTAAAAATTAGGAAGCTTCCAGGACAACTAAGAGTGCTATCACATAACAACTTTTTGTTGCTTAGACTTAGGATCGGGCTTCCCTGGTGGCTCAGATGGTAAAGAACCCACCTGCAATGCGGGAGACCTGGGTCGATCCCTGGGTTGGGAAGATCCCCTGGAGACGGGAATAGCAACCCACTCCAGCATTCTTGCCTGGAGATTCCCCGTGGACAGAAGAGCCCAGTGAGCTACAGTCCATAGGGTCACAGAGTCAGACATGACTGAGCAACTAAGCACAGCACGCAGACTTAGGATCATCCAGGTTTCTTGCTTCTGTTTTTCTGATAGACTTTTTTTGTCCTTCCTGCTACTCTCTTAGTTCAATTTCCTATTCATTATTCACCTTCCTAAAATACCAGTGTTTCAACAGAACATTGATAGAACTAGGAACTCTGAGTATTTTCTCACACCTTATTGCTTTTATTCAGAGATAGAAATGTTTTTAATAAATGAAATTTTCATTAGAAGAATAGAGAGTCATAGCATTTTGAAAACTGAAAGGACTATTGGAAGTCATCTAATGCGTTTTTTAAAACTGTGGGTCACCAATTTTTGGTGAATAACAAAAATAACTTACTATTAGAATGAGCCCCATTCTAAAAAATAAAATTAGAGCGCAGTAACTAATACAATGCAGTTTTTGTAACAACAGCAGTATTAGGTCATGAATATGTGTGCATTTCTGTGTGTTTGTGTGTTTACATGTGTTTACTAAGTTGTCATCAAGAGAAATGTTTCAAGGAAGAGGGACTAAGTAGGAAAATCCTAGGAAAATAAATTGGCCAAGGGTGGAAAAGCTTTATTTTGGTATCCAGGACATCATAATGAGAGTTGAAAGTCATTTAGGAAGGGGGTTATCTTGGGTTCCTACCAGTGACACCATAGTGATAGGAAATCTAAGACCTGGATCAGTGGTCACGCCACAGTTGCTTGGGTCCTGCCTTCTCTACATTAATAACCTGGCCTTATGCTCCAAATGCTGAAGCTGAAGCTCCAATATTTAGGCCACCTGATGCAAAGAGCTGACTCATTGGAAAAGACCCTGATGCTAGGAAAGATAGAAAGTAGGAGGAGAAGGGGACCACAGAGGAAGAGATGGCTGGATGGAATCACCAACTTGATGCACATGAGTCTGAGGAAACTCCAGAAGATAGTGAAGGATAGGAAAGCCTGGTGTAACAGTCCATGGGGTTGCAAAGAGTCAGACAGGACTGAGCGACTGAACAACGAATGGGCCAAGAAGAGTTTAGTTTGGAATAGCCCAGATGCATCTGTTTCTTCATGAGCATCACTTCTCTCGTGCAGATTCAGAACAAAGTTGTCCTGGGAAGCTTTTTGATAATTTTTCCTATAGTTGGGATTTGAGAGATATAAGTAAGTCAGAGAAGAATGACACAAGGAGAAACAGGAAGTATAAAGAAAAAAGAAGGAAAGCACCTTATTTCAGGGAAGGAAGCATCAAGGAGAAAGAAGACCATCTGCACACAAGTATCAGAGAGAGACAATAATGGCCAGGGACCTCTAGTCTTGAATGATAACATGTGGAATATATGGAACTTATTGAGAACATTCACAATTCCTCTTTTCTGGTCCTATGCTTCAATGTTTTCGTATATAATAAATATATAAATAATATTTCTGGTTTCTATGTTTTTAAAAGTTGATTTACTATTCCTTATTCCATTCCGATAATATGTACTACCAACATACCAAAGAAATTTAAAATTTACATAAAAAGTTAACTATTGATAAAAGATTGGAAATGTCATTTCCTCCATACCAGAAAGGACATTCAAATGGCTTTGGATGTAGTTTTCAAATGATGGGCTACTATTTTGTTTCATTATGTAAACTAAACCTAATTTCAGAATCATTATAATCTTGGAGAAGGCAATGGCACCCCACTCCAGTACTCTTGCTTGGGAAATCCTATGGACGGAGGAGCCTGGTAGGCTGCAGTCCATGGGGTCACTAAGAATCGGATATGACTGAGCGACTTCACTTTCATTTTTCACTTTCATGCATTGGAGAAGGAAATGGCAACCCACTCCAGTGTTCTTGCCTGGAGAATCCCAGGGACGGGGGAGCCTGGTGGGCTGCCGTCTATGCGGTCACACAGAGTCAGACACGACTGAAGTGACAGCATACTTATAACTTTCTTACTCATCCAAAGATAATCAGAGAAAAAGTGAGTCACAAATTTATATACTAATCACTTTCTAAAAGCAAATTCTGGCCTTGAAAAAAATACCACCAATATATATGAAAATTATATTTTTGAAGAAAAGATATATAGATTGATATAGCTTGCATGTGATATCATAACATTCTATTTGATGAATATGAAACATCACACCAATTATGCCACTTAATTCTTACATTAATCCTGAGTGTCATTATTTCTTTAAAGATGAGTTAATGCTCAATAATATTGAGGTTCAATGCCCTATATACTATATCACAGGTGTCTCACATATACATAAATACAGATGAAACATATGAAACAGAGATGATAGATACAAAATGAACTATGTAGTAAATTATTTGGTTCAAAATAAATACTGAAAAAATATATTTAAAGCTATAATGTTTCTTCTAACAATATAATAATATTAAATCCATATTTGCTCTTTTAATCAAAACATATTAATATCACATAGCCATATCAACCCTGAATATTCATTGAAAGAACTGTTGCTGAAATGGGAGCTCCAATACTTTGGTTACCTGATGCAAAGAACCAACTCAATGGAAAAGACCCCGCTGCTCGGAAAGACTGAAGGCAAAAAAAAGGGCAGCAGAGAATGAGATGGTTGTATAGTATCACCAACTCAATGGACATGAATTTGAGCAAACTCCAGGAGATAGTGGAGGACAGAGGACCCTGGTGTGCTACATTGCATGGGGTTGCAAAGAGTTGGACACCACTTAGCTACGAAGACAACAACAACAACATATGTATTTCCACTCAATTCTAACAGGACCAGAAAGTTACATGTCATTTATTTTATATATTTATTATTGTATACATTTATTATATGTATCATTTTTTATAATAGTTTCTCCAAAAAAAAAAATCACCAAAATTTTAAAGAGTGTTAAATTAGCTTATTCCTGAAATAGAAGCTTGGTCACTGAAGTGAATGCATAAAGAGGTTATTATGTGAAGTAGTTACATAGTGTCTAGACCAAGGATTAGTTCAACTGGGAACACAGTTGTGCCGTTGGCAGCCTTGCTCTTTTCTATGCTAGAAATGATGTAGGCAATGATGATGAGAATGCAAACTACTAATAAAGGATAGGAAAGAGGAAGTAAGTCATTCTGGAAAGTAGGGGGAAAAACAAGTACTAAGGCCCAGAAATGCATATGCTAAAAAGACACAGAAATAGAATTCTTATTGTTACTTCATCACTATTTGGTGTATTCAGTCATCCCAGAAATTGCTGGTTGTTAAAAGAGATAGGAATTACTCAGAATAGGTACAAAGCCACATTGCAGACTAAACTAACCTTTTTATTCTTGATAACACCTTTGCTCTTGATAATATAGAAATTCATCTCTACCTCAGTCTTCACAATAGATTTCAATTACCTTTGCCATGCTGGACCATTCCTCTCTATGACCGCAAATAATCCTATACTAAATAGGAATATTTGTGGATATATTTTGGTTTGTTTTACTCAAAACTAACTCTCAAAATACTTGCAAACAATGTGACTGACAAGGGATTAATCTCCAAAATATACAAACAGCTCATGCACTTCCAGTATCAAGAAAACAAACAATCCAATAAAAAAAAATAGGCAGAAGATCTAAGTAATAGGTAAGATCTAAGACATTTCTCCAAACAAGACATACAGATGGCCAAAAAGCACATGAAAAGATATTCAACATCATTAAGTATTAGAGAAATGCAAATCAGAACTACAGTGAGGTATCACATCATACCGGTCAGAATGCTGTTGCTGCTGCTGCTGCTGCTTAGTAGCTTCAGTTGTGCCTGACTCTGTGCGACCCTATGGACAGCAGCCCACAAGGCCCCTCTGTCCACGGGATTCTCTAGGCAAGAATACTGGAGTGGCTTGCCATTTCCTTCTCCAACCAGTCAGAATGGCCATCATCAAAAAGTCTACAAACAACAAATACCGGAGAGGGTGTGGAGAGAAGGGAACCTAATGACACTATTGAAGAGAAAGCAAATCAGTGCAGCCACTATGGAGAATAATATAGAGGTTCCTTAAAAAACTAACATGTGAACCATCAATCCTACTCTTGGGCATGTATTTGGAGAAAACCATAATTCAAAAAGATACGTGTATCTAAGTGTCCACTGAAGCACTGTTTACAAGAACCAAGACATGGAAACAACCTGAATGTCCATTGACGGGGAATGGGTAGTAGTATATACATACGAGGGAATAACAGAAAAGAATGAAATGATGCCACTTGAAGCAACACAGGTAAACCTAGAAATCAACATACTGAGCGAATTAAGTCAAAGAGAGTAAGACAATATCATCTGATACCACTTACATGTGAAATCTAAAAAATTATATAAATGAACTTATTTACAAAACAGAAACAGATTCATAGACTTAGAAAACAAACGGTATTACCAAAGGGAAAGGATGAGGGAGTTTCCCAAAATTAGGAGTTTGGGATTAACATAGACACACTACTATTTATAAAATAGATAACCAACAAGGACCTACTCTACAGCACAGGGAACTCTACTCAGTACTATGGACTAACCTATATGGGACAAGAATCTGAAAAATAATAGATACAGGTATACCTGAATCACTTTGCTGTACACCTGAAACCAATACAACATTGTAAATCAACCCAGGAATCGAACCCGGGCCTCCCACATTGCAGGCAGACGTTTTACCATCTGAGCCATAGGGGAAGCCCCTGTAAATCAACTACCTTCCAATATAAAATAAAAATTTAATTAAAAAACCCCAGTTCTCAGAGTCCATACATATATGTGTGCGTGTGTGTACACAGTCCTTTAAGACAATGGTTTCCAAGTTTGAGAAACTTCCTGTGCCAGTATTCTCTTCATTATTCCAACCAATGCTCTGGCTTTGTGATAAATTTAAACAGTTTTCATAGTAACATTCTCAAACATTTTAGAGAAAAGAAGAAATATTTCTTATAAACCCCTTGAAATTCTAGATGAACATCATTTAGCTACTTCTCATATCATTATGAGATCAACAGCATCGAGATTTTGTGGGTATAAACATTCTGCACAAATACACAGCAAGATTTAAGAATTTTATGTACATTTCAGGTCCAATGCCAATAACTATACAATATTTATAAACTGTGCATTTCAATGGCTTTATTCATTTATTATTCATTCATTCACTATTCACTTACTCAGTACTCATTTATTTCTTAACCACAGTGTGATGAGAATAAATTAGGTATGCATGGAAAATAGAGGGAGTCTCTTAATCACAATGAAGTCTAATTCCTGTTTGTTCATGTTTCTTCTTTTTCTTTATTAGCTAAAGCTTCCCTTATTTATTTCAACATACATACGAGAAAAGGCTTCTGATTACCATGCAGTTTAACTGAATTGTACATTGATTGTATATCAGCGGTTATACACTGCTTTAACTGGTGATACCATGCTGACATAAAAATGGAAAATGGAACATCTTTCATAGAAATTTGGCTTAACTGTCTGGTTGACTTTTAAATAGGCATTTGGTTTTTCATTATATATTAAGGCATAAAATTTATAACAAAGTTACTTAAAGTTGTTAAAAATCAAAGGCAGTAAAGAAGATGAAGATTCTCTTAAAGCAATAAAAATTGCAGGATTTTAAATAGTATATTGCAAAAAAAAAAAAAAGCCCATGAAAAACATTCATGGTATACAGATCCAGGTCAAACATCACCTAGATTGGGCATAAGTGAATTGCTGCCTGAAGGAAGTTCTATTTGGAGCTCTAGTACATTAGGTAAACAGTTCAGACTGTGTGCAAAGTGGCCGACGTGGGTACCAAACTAAGCAACTCATCATCAGCTGACTCCCATTTAAGGCACTCAGTATTACAGACACCTTGAAAGTAACAGTTTGTCTGTCTTGTTGATATGAAACTTCATAATAGGAAGTAACAATACAGATGAAATATGTTTTCCTCCTAAAATCCAATTCAAAATGGTACCATCTAATATGCTTTAGTTATACTCCCCAAATAAGGTGAGAAGCTCAGATCTAACAAGACAGAGGCCTCAGGAAGAGGTCAGTTTGTGGTGTCATACAGAAATTCTCTGAGATACAAGTAACTATAAGGAGGCAAATCAGTATGTGTTCTAGTTACAGGAATATTCTGTGATTCCTTGACCACTGCTTTATAACTTGGATTCTTCTGCTTGGCAACTCTTTCTGTAACTCAACCTAACAGAGTACTGTTTCAGATCTCAACCTCCTTTCCCATACTTGACACCAAATTGAGAAAAGACTTCCAGAGAGGACCCAAAAAGTCTCGATTAACAGCCTAAACAACAATTAAATATGCATCTATTTACACACACATATGGGGCTTCCCAGGTGGCGCCAGTTGTAAAGAACCCAACTGCCAATGCGGGAGAAGTAAGAGATGTCGGTTCGATCCCTGGGTTGGGAAGATCCCTTGGAGGAGGGCATGGCAACCCACTCCAGTATCCTTGCCTGGAGAATCCCAAGGACAGAGGCACCCAGCGAGCTATGGTCCATAGGATCACAAAGAGTTGGACACCACAGAAGCTACTCAGCACACATGCATGCATATATACACATATATATTTAAACTGGCAACACCATTCAAAAAGCCTTTCCAGAAATGTTTATTTGTAGTCTAGCCACTATTTATCAGCATTTGAGCATAGAAAAAGTGGTGAAGAATTTCTGAGTTCCTTTATTTTCTGTTCTGCATTACTTTTTGTGTGTGATTATCTGTCATTTGATCTAACATCTAGAAAAAAGGCATTGCTTCATAATTCACTGTTGTAAACTATTAATTTCATTTCAAGTAATACTGTATTTCACACTATGAAGGCAGCATTTTATGGCTTCTCTGGATGAGGCAAAAATACAAACTTTATGTCTTAATAAATCTTGTACTGCATCTGAATAAACACCAAGATACATTTTCAAGGACAGTGATCTTAAAAAATGTAATTATTACATATTTTATCACAATTCAAGGTAACTGCAATTTTAAACACATATAACATTTTGACTACTATTTCTAATTTCATTTATTAAAAATGATTTATTTTTGTCCTCAATTTCAGATTATAGGTTAAGATCAGCTGACAAAGGGTACGTTTTCTGGCTTCTATAACCACTTAGAAGGTGCTTGTCTTCTGGAGACTAGAGTTCTACTAGAAGAACTCTAGTACTGGGAAGTAAATAGAAAGTCACAGCAGGAGTGAACAGCCCTTTGTCAACATTGTAAGCCACAGTCTGCTCCTGTACCCTGCAGAACCAGAGCTCCAATCACCCCCTTACTCTTAGGTCTGAGGCCCACCTCCATCCATAGTCTTATCCCAGCTTTACTCTCAACCTCTCTCATTATTACTCTGACCCTGTGATTACCCCAGACTTACCACACTGTGTCTCCTTTGCTTACGCCTCTCTGTGGACGAACTTCTGACATAAATGACAGGAAGGTAATGTCCCCCTATGAATGAAGGTTCTTTTGGCCTCCATACATTACAGTACTCCTTTTGATACGAGGTCTCATGAGAGAGAAAGATCATAATTTTTTTCCATAGTGGAGTATGTTGAGAAAAGTGTAAAACAACATTGGAGACTAAACAGCTCTATGAGACTCTATTATCAACATGTATTTCTCACTATAATGATCACAATAATTATAAGAGAAATTCTCTAAATTATGTTTTCTGTAATGTTCTGCTGAGTGTGCGCCAGTTTAAGAAATTAACGACAATGAAACAATTGTTGATGGTGTGTCAAAACTACTATAAGAATCTCTATAAAAACTTATCCTGTAAATGTCTTACTTGTACTGGCCTCCATTCATTGTTTGTGTTCCATTTGCAGACTACTGCTTAGAATTTTAATAAGTTTCATGTTAAACACTTACTAGAACTCATCCTTTCAGAGTCATTTTAGAGGGAGCAAGCCCCTATATACTCCTTGAGGTTACTAACATCATCTAGTATAAAAGAAAATAACTTGTTCCAGTTTTTAAGGGACAATCCAAGAAATGGAATAACTACTTTAGTTTACTGAAAACTCCATATGCAGTTCCAAATGCTCAGCTTCTGACATTAATTCCCCATGGTATAGTTTTCCCCAAGTTCTCCATATTACGTTTGTCTAATGCATAATACTTTTCTTTCATACAGTGACTTTCTCTCAAGTATTGTTTTCCAAAATCTATACATTCATGTCTAAAACATATCCATGTAACTTGTCAGGGCTAGTCCCTATTTCATATGTGCTAAAGCATAAGGAAGATAAAAGGTTACAAATCCATTAGTGATAGGATCTGGTGATGCCTGGACAGTTCAACTATAGGTTTAAAACTTTGTTTACATTTCTGCACATGAATAATTGGTCACAAAAATGTATGTCAAGGGTTAATGAATATGTTCCTATTAAAAGATAATCTATAGAAAAGAGCCTGCTGCTGCTAAGTCACTTCAGTCGTGTCCGACTCCGTGTGACCCCATAGATAGCAGCCCACCAGGCTCCCCCGTCCCTGGGATTCTTCAGGCAAGAACACTGAAGTGGGTTGCCATTTCCTTCTCCAATGCATGAAAGTGAAAAGTGAAAGTGAAGTCGCTCAGTCGTGTCCGACCCTCAGCGACCCCATGGACCACAGCCTTCCAGGCTCCTCCATCCATGGGATTTTCCAGGCAAGAGTACTGGAGTGGGGTGCCATTGTAGAACTAATTGACTACTCAACCATTTGATATTAAACAGTATTAAACTGTTTCATCTATTCACTGCCACCACATGCATGCACAGTGCTAAGCATTTAAAGTAGTAAACAGTATCATTTACTAACTATTGATTAAAGCTACTCATTTCACTCATTTATTATTTTTCAACTGATAAATATAGAAACGCTAAGGAAATAGGTCAAGTAATGCTATACAATTAAAAATAAAGACTGACATCATAGACTAGCATGTATTTGGAACATGTGTATGCAGCTCAAAAGCTTTTAACATATGAGCACCAAAGCAAAACAAAGACAGCTTAAGTACTCCTGTTTTGACTAGAGTAATGCTACACTTTCAAGATCATAAGACATTAAGTTTAAAAATTATAGTACTACCACATTCTAAAATACAAGTTTGGAAAAGCACAGTATTCAACAAGAACATGGGCTTCCCTGGTGGCTCAGATGGTAAAGAATCTGCCTGCAATGTGGGAGACCTGGGTTCGATCCCTGAGTTGGGAAGATCCCCTGGAGGAGGGCATGGCAACCCACTCCAATATTCTTGCCTGGAAAATCCCATGGACAGAGGAGCCTGGCGGGCTACAGTCCATGGGGTCACAAAAAGTCAGACACGACTGAGCAACAAAGCATAGCACCCAGCACAACAAGAACACAGAACCAAAGGGGAAATCTGAGAATAAATTACTTTGGTTATCACACACACACATGCACACACATACACATATGCACAAGCATTAAACTGTGGAGGCACAAGTGACTCAGAAAGAATAAACTAAACTAACAAAAATATAATGAATCAAAAAATCTAAGAGCAGCATTCTACCACTCTTCTGGTCTGAAAGCATTATCTTCTCTTGAATTCCATTATATTCTTAGAATTTTACTCTCATTTCCCTTGCATCTCCTCATTAACCCTCATGGCTGACTTCATCTTCTCTATCAAATTTCTACCTTTAACATCTTTAACACATCCTGGGCCACCTTCTCTCATTATACTTGCTTCTTTTCTTATCATTCCTCTCTAAATAAATTGACATCAGCCAAATGGTTGCTCAAACCAGAAATTTGGACATCCTGTTTTATTCCTTACTTTCCCATACTGTATGTCTCTCTCATCCAATCATCACCAAATTCTATTGATTCTATCTTTAAAATAGACCTCATATCCACCCATTTCACTAATCCTATTGCAAGCCACTTTCACTCTTACCATCCAGATATTATTCATAAAGCAGCCAGGATTATCTTTTTAAAATTATGTTGGGTCACATCACTACCCTTCTAAAAACACATCAATGTCTTTCACTGCAATTACATAAAACACGAACATATAGCCTGACCTCCCTCGAGCATTCTATTAACTTCTTCATATCGAATGGTTTTATTTATTACCCAGTAAGACATCCATGTGGTGCCTGGTTTCTGTTATTTACTCCAAAAATCACTGAGTATCTTTCCCTATAGTGATTTTTCTTGTTTCGTTATAGTGATACCCACTACAGAAAGTATTCTGCAATTTAAAATAGACCTTTTCCTCCTTGTTTCTTATACTTCAGTGTAAAGGGAGCTATGTAAAGGTTAGTCAATTCCTACCAAACATTTCCCCAGGTCTCATGAAATGCACTGTGTCTCTGGCCAGGAATTCTTCACAGCTATATCTCAGCTTGGTGATTACTTAACACAACAATAACTTGTTGGAAGAGGATTTTGAAATTTGCACCTGCTTCCCTGAAGAACATGTGACTCATTTATGCAGTGAACTGCTATTACTGATGAGAAAGTACCCCATTCTTACAATAAAAAACAGTGGCAGTAGGCTCAGAACCTCAGGACCATGATATAGGCCATCAAATATTGCATATTAATACTTAACATTTCATAATTTAATAATATAATTATATTATTTGATCCCATCTATATAGCTATTAGGAATTCATTAGAATGAATTTTAACATTACAAATTTTTAAATTTCATCTCTCTTGTCCCCTCCAATAAAACCTGCCATTCCCTCTGTGCTAGCCCTGCAGCTGGATGAAGAGGATGGTTACCCACGAGGGAAAGATGATTTGGTCTAGCACTAATGGCCATGCGGGCCCAGCTCCTGAAACTCTGCAGTGTAGAGTCATCATCCCTTCTTTTAGGCACTTGGCAGACATTTCAAGTCTCATGTCAAAACGAAGCCTGATTTTTATTCTGAAACTACAATTAAGTTATCTCTTTAAGAAATGTGTAATTTTAGGCAAGTCATTGAATCTCTCTGTCCCTTAATTTCTTTCCTAAAAAGAGGTTAGATAATGTCTATATACCTTTATATACTTCTTTACACTGTTTAATAGAGATGGTCACAGAGCCCCCCTGCCTCCAGCTTTAATAATTTGAAATTTTACTTTCTGTTTTGTTCCATAGAGCACTGAGTCTCCACCCTCCTTCCCCCTTTGTACACTACATCCACTCCTTACTCAGGAGACATGAGGGCACAGTGGTTAACGGTGTGAACTCTGCAATTAAACAGGCTTCGGTATATATCCTCAGAGAAGGCAATGGCACCCCACTCCAGTACTCTTGCCTGGAAAATCCCATGGATGGAGGAGCCTGGTAGGCTGCAGTCCATGGGGTCATGAAGAGTCAGACACGACTGAGCGACTTCACTTTCACTTTTCACTTCCATGCACTGGAGAAGGAAATGGAAACCCACTCCAGTGTTCTTGCCTGGAGAATCCCAGGGACGGGGGAGCCTGGTGGGCTGCTGTCTATGGGATCACACAGAGTCGGACACAACTGAAGCAACTTAGCAGCAGAAGCAGCAGCAGGGTTTCCTAGTTCTTCCAGTTCCTAGCTGTATGACGACAGAGAATCACTTAAACTCTCTATGCTTCGGTTTTCTCATCTGTAAATGAGATATAATAATAATGTCCTTGTAGGTTGTTGTGAGAATCATCTCAACTAACAGTGAGCATGAAGCAGAGGACGGGATGGTTAGATAGCATCACCGACTCCATGGACGTGAATTTGAGCACACTCTGGGAAACACTGAAGGGCAGGGAAGCCTGGCGTGCTGCAGTCCATGGGGCTGCAAAGAGTTGGACACAACTTAGCGACTGAACAACAATAACAACAAAGTTCATAAATTCCAAATCATAAGCTCCATATTTCTGCTCTTCCAATTAAGACTTCTATTCCTGACGCATTGCAAACTTCAGGCTGGTTTTAAGATTAAAAGGAACTGGTGAAATACATTTGTCTTTCAGAGATATTTTCATTTTCA
Source organism: Bubalus kerabau (assembly GCF_029407905.1). Classification (NCBI taxonomy): domain Eukaryota; kingdom Metazoa; phylum Chordata; class Mammalia; order Artiodactyla; family Bovidae; genus Bubalus; species Bubalus kerabau. The sequence goes on from NC_073637.1 coordinate 62,653,678, forward strand.
AACAAATGCTAAACTAATTGGTGAAACTTCAGGCAGTGCTATAAGTGATTTTTAAAAATACCTAGGCAAACCCAGGAAAGAACTGGTATGTTTTCTCACAGATAAACAAGCCTTTCCTGAGATTTTTCTCTGGGCACAGTTCTATTGAGTATCAGCTTTGTTACAGCTTTTCTCTTCCCCCTAAAAGTGAACCAAGGTCAAATAATTTTTTAAAAAACATCAGGTGTTCTAGAAGTGTTCTACCAGTGGAGGTTGAGGCTTGTTTTTCAGACAGGCATTTGTATGTTAAAGAACTATCTGTACATATATTTTTCAATATATTCAAATTTCATTAATACTACCTAAGAAATTTACCACCAACCTCTATGACGCACTCCTCTGAAGCAGAGGGAGAATGGCACACAGAAATATAACACATTAACCTAACAGCATTGTGTCAGACAAGATGGGTTTTTGATTCAACCGAGCCTGACAAAGCAGTCATCTCAAGGTGATTCATTCCACTTTCAGGATATAAGTGTATCATGTAGTTTGCATTTCCACATGACTATGATGTGAACATCACAAAGATTATTAAAGTGTCACAAGCATTTACAGAAATTCAGAATTTCACCCTAACATTACATACATACAGAGACAGGTCCACAATACGGAACATGGTACAGTACATTTATTTATATTTTAATGTAAGTCCACATGTGAAAACTGCTCAGATTTTATTTTATTCAAGTGGCCAGATGGATTCAGGATAAATTTATGTCCCCAAATGATTCTGCTATGTTTTATCCACCACTTTCTTGTGGGTGGAGTGAAAGGCAGAGGGTCTTACGCATCAACTACTCCTGCTGTACTGAGTATGAAGAACCTCAAAGACGTGGGAAGTGGCAATTCAAAAGATTCAAACTGTTGGTTTTGTGTCTTCCCTTACTCAGTGAGAAGCAGTGATAGCTATTCTCTATTATAAATCACCAAACCAAAAAGGCGAAGTCTGAACTGAATGCTTCAGAAGTAGTTCCTAACAGATGAATTCTTTCAATCATTTATTTCCTGTAATTAAGAGTATAGCTCCTAGTTGCATGAAAAAAACTTGTACAACTTGTATTGAAAATTCAATTGATATTGCATGGTTGAAAGTTGCTCTCTTAACTTAGAACCTATCTGATCATTTAAATAGCTTTCTGCCTTTGGGTCACAATATATTTATAAGACATGATAACAGTTTAAGAAATTTACTATTTAAAAACCCTCTCACACACCTTTTCTAATATAATTATTTTGAATATAATAACATATACATTACATAATGAAATTTTGTGCTATTAAAACTGTGTAAACTTCCATTCTCAAAATTAATTTGTTTTTGGCAAAAGAACTGGATAATAATACTGTGTGTTACTATCACAATTTTTTTTTATAGTGTTTAGACCTGATAAATAATTTTGTATTTAGGGGACTGGGAAGAATGACAGTTAACTTTAAGATCTGAAAATATCTTCAGAAGGTTCTTGTATAATTTCTGTCTGCAAGTACAACTTGACATGAAGCAATCAATTATTTTGTTGCTGTTGTTCATTTGCTTAAGTTGTGTCTGACTCTTTGCCACCCCATGGACTTCAGCATGCCAGGCTTCCCTGTTCATCACCAACCCCGGGAGCTTGCTCAAACTCATGTTCATTGAGTCAGTGATGCCATCCATCTCATCCTCTGCTGCCCTCTTCTCCTCCTGCCCTCAGTCTTTCCCAGCATCATGGTCTTTTCTAATGAGTTGGCTCTTTGCATCAGTTGATTGGAGCTTCAGCATTAGCCCTTCCAATGAATATTCAGTACTGATTTCCTTTAGGATGGACTGATTTGATCTCCTTGCTTGTTCAAGGGACTCTCAAGAGTCTTCTCCAGACCACAGTTCAAAAGCATCAATTCTTTGGCACTCAGCCTTCTTTACAGTCCAACTCTCACATCCGTACATGACTACTGGAAAAACCATAGCTTTGACTATACAGACCTTTGTTGGCAAAGTGATGTCTCTGCTTTTTAATACACTGTCTAGGTTTGTCATAGTTTTTCTTCCAAGGAGCAAGCATCATTTTATTTCACTACACCAGTTATATTTCTCAATATTTGAAAAGATGCTTCCCAATCTCCTGTACCTCCAGGGTCATGGAAGTCTTAGAGACACTATCCCTTACATTTCATACCAACCTTGGTCCTAGTAAATTGAAGAAAAAGTATTGTGATTCATATCTCTTATACATAATAGCACTACACAGGTGTTACAGCTGAACTGTGTTCCCAAAAAACTCATGTGTTGACATCCTGCCCCTAGTAGGTCAGCATGTAATTGCATTTGGAGATAAGGTCTTTAGAGAGGTGATTATGTTAAAATGAGGCTGTAATGAAGCAGTCAAACCTAATCCAGTATGAATGGTGTTCTTATAAGAAGAAATTTGGACACACACATTGACACAGGGATGTGTGTGCACTGAGAAAGGACCACGTGAATAGGCAGCAAGAGGCTGCCCTCTACAAGTCAAGAAGAAAGTACTTCCAGTCTTCAAAATTATGAGAAAATAAAAGTCTGTTGTTTAAGTCATGTCATCTGTAGTATTTTATTATGGCAGTCCTAGCAAAGTAATATAATATCCCTTGAGATAAATTAAGTCCCCTATAATCTTTAGCTTTGCAGTGTTTTCAAAAGCTTTCATTTGTTTTCTAAAAAGTTAAGTTTTACTTAACATTATTTAGATCTATTCTAAATTTTTTAAACCCTTTGTACAATTTTGATGTCCCAATGAGCCAGGTCTCTTTGTATCTTAAAAGTTTAACTGTAAAGTGAATTTCCATAAATCAAATGGTATTTTCTAATTACTCCTGCTGTTTTAACAATTGTATATTTTGCTCAACTTAAACAAAGGTAAATTATTTACACAGTCTCTTAAAAAAACACACTTGCCAAAAAACTCACACACTCGTCACTACAATTTTTATATACATAAGACTTTTAAGTTTGTTAAGGGCAGAAATTGTACTTTATTGATGATATTATTTGAATTCCTACCACAACGATCAAGGCCCAGCACACTGATTTGCTTCTAAGGACACTATTTATATAAATTCTGGTAAAGGAGCTGTTCATTACTAACAGACATGCTCTAATTCTTATTTCGTTACGTTAAAGAAAAGGGTTAAAATTAAAACTGCTAATACCAGCTCCTGTGGCGAATGTGAACGAGTCATCTGACGACTATTACTGTGGATGTGGCTCTTGAAATTGATTTTTTTCATTAGCATTCCAAATCGTTACTTACAAATTAAATTTTTTTTAATATTTAAAATGCTCTACCAAATGCAATTATAACTTATCCAATCCACCAAAGTAAATGGATGCCCTGAAAACATCTTTTATTAGGAAGCAAATCAAAAGTGAACATACGTTTCTTACTTTCATCATCTGAGGTATTCAGTACTAGAAGCCAAGCTAATTTTTTAAGCACTGAATACATTAAAAATTAACTGTGTCATTTTCTACCTAGTTAATTAAGTATAATAGAAATGTAAACTCTTGCATTTCTACAATGTCTTAATTCAATATCATCACTTACATGCGTGATGTTGAATTCTTTATACCCCTCAGTTGTTCACTTGCTTTCACAGCCATCTCCTTCTCCTAGACGTCATTAATGACATATATCAAATTGAAGTGAGTTAAAGTTTATTTTGAGACTATTTTGAAAAATTTGTGATAGTTCTAAAAGAATACAGAAACCCTGAGTGTTATTACTAAATTAGAGTTGGAATGCACTGATCTATCCATCTGTTTTGAAATTCTCATAAATTTAAGTATATATTTTTGATCTTAAATCTATATCATGAATATATTTATATCTATATATATGGGCAAAAAAATATATCTAATTATGTTCTTGAAATCATTTAAAAAATCAATTCTTATGCTACGATTAAAACTTTGTTTCAGTGCACATTGGCTGAGATAAATCAACTATAAATGCTGGTACCAACTCAGATTTAAAAGCAGATACAGTAAGCATTTCTTCTTTTCAGCTTTCTGTTCCTATGCCCTGGCCCCAGCCCTTCTTACTTGTGTCTGGATCTTTCATAATCCATTCATTGGCATTCCTGCTTCCAGTCCCTCTCTTTTAATCCATTCTGAACATTTTTACCGGGTTGATTTTCCTAAAAATATATTTATTAACAAGTATCTTATTAAGAAAAATAACGAACCAACCCTCAGTGAGTTGATAGGACAAAATGTATTCTACCAATCTTGAAATTCAGGGCTTCCAACCAAAAGAACATTCTAATTTTACTCATTTTCCAGATACATACAGTTTATCAAACTTTGCTATTCTATTTAGTGAGCCCCCAGCATACCTCTGCTTCTCATTTCTTATTTTCTTTCCTGTGGGACTGATGGTAGTGTGTGGAATTCATCTGCTTATCCAAAGGCTCCTGTATGCTGTGCCAGAGCTAGATGCTCCTCTGACTATTCCTTTATCTCAGACCTGGAAGCTACTGGATTCCTTATTCCCTTAGCCTCTAGATGCTCAGCATCATGACAGAGCTTCTAATCCAACTCTGACTATTGCAATCTCCAGGTAATTTCTCCTGTTGTGCCCCTCCCCCCTTCCTTTTGCCAAGTGGGTCCCAGGTTCACTTCCCTTTTTTAGCAAGCACTCTTTGGACTGTGAGTCAGGGTGCTCAGGAAGAGGATCCAGCTCTTCAGCATCTCCAGGACCAGCCAGTTCAAGTCTCTTTCCTCCCAGGTTCCAGCAGCCTTGTAAAGTCAGAGCCTGTTAAAGCCACTACTGTGTGCTGGTCAGAATGCTCTCCTGCCTCTCTGCTTATATACACTGCCAATCTGTCAGGATTCAGTTTTATTCCATCAGCTCTCTGAATCCCCTGGTCCATAGTAATGCCTTCCTACTCTGAAATCCCTTTATCTCATTCACTCTTTGGGTGCTTATCACAGTCTACCTGCATTGTTGAATTTTTTCTTTTTCAACCACCTACTGCATATCTTTACTTGAAAGTTCTAGAGATATAACAGAACATCCCCAAACACCTCTCCTCTGTCTAACTTTCTAATTCTGTGTTCCTTCTCTTAGCTGGGGACAGGACCATTCATTCACTCAGTCCCTCAGGCAGAAAAGTGGGATCAACTTTGACTTTTCCCTTTTCTTCACACCCCCACCCATCTCCAATCAATCATCAAGTCCTATTTCAGACCTAAATATCTATAATATGAAACAAATTCTTCTTCATCCCAAGTGAAGCAAAGTGGCTCAGTCGTGTCCAAGTCTTTGTGACCCCATGGACTGTAGCCTACCAGGCTCCTCGGTCCATGGAATTTTCCAGGCAAGAGTACTGGAGTGGGTTGCCATTTCCTTCTCCAGGGAATCTTCCCAACCCAGGGATTGAACCCGGGTCTCCCACATTGCAGGCAGACGCTTTATCGTCTGAGCCACCAGGGAAGACCTGTTATATAAAAGACTCCTAATTTGTTGTTCTGGACTTGCCAGGTATCTCAGTGGTAAAAGAGTCTGCCTGCCAGTTCAAGAGCCACAGGAGATGTGGGTTTGACCCCTGGGTCAGGAAGATCCCCTGGAGAAGGAAACGGCTACCAACTCCAGTATTCTTGGGTGGAGAATCCCGTGGACAGAGGACCCTGGCGGACTACAGTCCCTGGGGTCACAAAGAGTTGGACATGACTGAGCATGCATGCCCACAATTTGCTGTTCTCTCCTCACGCTAAGTACTTTTCAATCTATTTTTTTATGAAGCCAGATGATATTATTTAAACAGCAAGTTAGTCCATGTCAACGCTTAGCTGAAAAGCTTTTCAGAGCTTTCCCTTCCCTTGGCCTAAATGGCACACCTACTCTCCTTTATCTCTTGCTTCTTCCTGCCTCTCACTCCCAGCTCCAGCAGTACTGGACTGGGTGAGCTGCCCTGCACACTCCAGGCTATTTCTTACCTCCCCCGTGTATATGAAGGTAGGATCCCTGAAATACCTTCCTCCTACCTTTTCTCTTTACCTAGACATTTTATGGCAAGCTACTTATATGTTCAGGTATTTCCCAGGGAACAAGTTCTAATCTTCTGAGGAAGCAAATGCTCCTCTGAGATTCCACAGTATCTGGAATCTATCTCTGCTACACAATATTAAAAGCAATAATTATGTTCATTCACTCACTCAAGTACTTATTGAATACCTATGACGGGTTAGACACTTTTTTGTGCTATGTAATAGGCATTCAATAAATGATTTTTGCTAATGAATGAGTGAATTTGCCCAGCTGAACTTTAAGAGGAACACTGTTATGTTTTATGTATTTGAATTTATTTCCACTTACCCTCATGTCCTTACTTTATGTCTATCATAGTATTTTATATATAGCAATAGCTTAAGAAACACCTTTTTACATTTATTTTTACATTCAGTCTTAAAATAAAAATTTTTTGAGAAAAAATTATCATTGATTACAAAACACCATGAAGATTTTGAAAAAGTATATAATCATACAAGTATAAATAACACACAATAACGTTTGTGAAATATTAACTGCTCATAATTTTGGTAAACTATGGCAGATTTTTGCAGAAAGCTTGCTTGCTCCAAAATGTGAATTTTGGAACCACAGTGTCTGAAGATTACAGGGAATCATCTGTAACAAATAAATACAAAGGTAGAATACAGGAGCATTTTGGTAATATGAAAAAAGAAAGCTCTTAAAATATTGCTATCTGTTATGGGAATTTAATCTAAGCAGTATGGGAAATACTGTAGCTATTGAAAAAGACAATTTAAACATCCTCATAGGCTTTAGGCCCTATGCCTATACTACCTAATGGTTAAGAGTCTAGATTTGAGGGGTTCTAGAGTCTTCCAGATTTTACCCCATCATATTCATAATGAAAAAAATCTTCCAGATGATAGATTGGGAGAAAATTTTTGTAATATCTTACACTAAAAATGGAATTAATATCAGATATTCTTGAAAACCAAAATGATAAAGATTACAATCCCAACCAAAAAAAAGAGCATAAGTTAGAAACAGACAATTCATGTAAGAGCAAACAAAAAGATTGATGTGCATAAAGAGATTTGCAAACTCATTAGTTACGAGAGAAAAGCAAGTTAATACAACAATGAGAAATCACTCATTGCCAGTATCACTAATGCTAATCATCACTCACAGTAATATCAGAAATACTTGTATTAGCATATTAAAAATCAGGAAGTAATGCCAATTGTTGGCATGAATGTTGGGATATAGAGACTTTTATTCATTACTGTTTGGAAAGTAGACTAGGGCAGGAGATCTGGTGAAAAAGCTGGCAGAACCTGGCCAAGTTAATTAAACACACACTGAATAATTTGATAAATCTAGTTCTGGGTATATATAGATATATGTAAAAGAAGTTCTCACCCAGGCTCATAAGGAGACATATATGAGGATATTCATCTCATGTTATTTGTGGTGGCAGGAGTTGGAGTCTATCTGGATGTCCAGCATTGGAAGAACAGAGAGGAAAAATGTGGTAAATGCATACCATGAAGTACTACACAGCAATTAGAAATATAGGAATAAATGTACACACAGGTGCTCTGAAAACCATAATGCTCAATGAGAAAAGATAAGAGGGAATGCAAATTTAAAATGCACAAACACATATATGTGTCTATAAAACAATAATGCACATTTTATAAGAGCACATACATACATTGAAGGTACACATTAAAACAGCCATTCTAACAGACGGAGGAAGGAGAATAGGGGTCAGAGGGCATTCAGTAAAGAGAGAGAGAGAGGAGAGAAAAACCCTTCTCTCAGCATGGACGTGTATGACCCTTCTCCACCCTGTTTCTCAGTGTTTCCTTGTGTTGCCTCCTTTCAGCTAGTCCACAGCATGAGAATAGGTTACATGTCTTTATAGCCAGGTCTTAATCCACATGCTGCTTGGTGCCATGTGTGTGTCTCATTCCTGCTCAGTACCCAGTACTATGCTTGCACACAGTAGGTATTCAAGGAATATTTGTTGAAGGAATGAATGAATGCATAATATTATGTTGACTGACCCATGTTATAATAAGAGAAAGAAAGCCAAAAGCTGAACTTAAAATCTTGAAAAAAATTTTCACATAGATCTTTTCAGTGTTAAATTTCAGGCTTCATGTCAAGAAAGAAAAGTTCTTAGATTTCATTCAGGTGAAGTGGATAGAGCAGCAGTTTTATTTTCAATAATACTCATATGTGGCACTGGCTGAACCACTTTCATATTAGGTAATACATTTAAAATGGAGAGAATAAAGATTTTTATCTTCAGCTTTTTTTTAATGTCAGCAACGTAAAGAGATGCTACTGTTCAAATGGCAAGAAATGCCTTTCTCTTTTAAAATTTAAAGCATGCATGTTATAATTTTCCTATCAAAACAGGATTTTTATGTTCTTTTATATTGGAATTTCTCATTGAGTTTTCCTTGAGCATGTAAAATAACATTACAACCTGATTCAGAATCACACTTGACCTACAAGTATGTATGTACAATGTATTTTACTTATAACCAAATAATGTACTGCCAAAGAGATATTATAAAGGACAGAACAAATGACCCTATCCTTTCAGCGCAGGTATTGTTGATCCTTGATTTTTCCACCAGAATTCATAAATGCCCATTCACCACTACCTGCAATTGAAGGAAGTCTTATCTATGAATAAACTTTCCAAACAATCTTTTAACTGCTTCAATATCCTAGCTTCTCTTTTATAGTAAAACTGTATTTTTTTGGCTCATACATATTATAGTGAAAATTTTCATTAGGCTTAATTCCTCTGGGAACAAACATTTTTCTAGGATAACTACTCTTATTGGGAAATGAACACATTTTCCATTTCTAAGATGTAAGATAATTTACTTAAATAAAAGTCTCTCATAGGGCTATGCTGATCAGCTCTAAAGTAACAAGACTGCAATGCACCATTTGATTGCTTATAAACTGATTAAAAAGAGTCAAATATTATAGGTTAAATACTAATTAATGCAAGATAATTTGTACTTAGATAATAGTTTCTTTGGAACTGCTAAAGCATCTAAATAATCTCTTTTGGCTTTTAAGTCATGTGTGACTTTCATACGCTTCCTTTCAAATCTCTCTATATTGTGGTCTTAGGCTCAATTCTTTCTTGGAAAAGCACAGAACTCACTCTAGTATGCATAGTGCCTCACTTAACTAGATCAGCTCTTTACTGATCTGAAAAGCCAGGGTCCTGAGATTGATATATGGGATTCCTAGGTGGCTCAGTGGTAAAGAATCCACCTGCCAATGCAGGAGATGTGGGTTCGATACCTGGGTTGGGAAGATCCCCTGGAGGAGGAAATAGCAACCCACTCCAGTATTCTTGCCTGGAGAATCCCATGGACAGAGGAGTCTGTCTTAGGCTGCAAGGAGTAGCAGCACAGGCTGGCAAAGAGTCAGACACGACTCCGCGACTGAGCAGCACACATGAGACTATACACATGAAATAGGTAATTAGAAGAGGACTTGCTGCTGCTGCTGCTGCTAAGTCGCCCCAGTGGTGTCCGACTCTGTGCGACCCCAGGGACTGCAGCCCACCAGGCTCCCCCGTCCCTGGGATTCTCCAGGCAAGAACACTGGAGTGGGTTGCCATTTCCTTCTCCAATGCATGAAAGTGGAAAGTGAAAGTGAAGTCGCTCAGTCGTGTCTGACTCTCAGCGACCCCATGGACTGCAGCCTACCAGGCTACTCCGTCCATGGGAATTTCCAGGCAAGAGTACTGGGGTGGGGTGCCATTGCCTTCTCCGAGAAGAGGACTTATTTCGCCACAAAAAATATCTGTTAGGTAGAGTGTGCTGATTCATAATAATGGAAATTTACAAACAGGTATATTCTGTGCAGAAGCCTAGTCATTGCAAAGGCAGAAGCCAAGTCTTACAAGAGTAAGACTTGAAATCATAGGATTGATTGCCACTGTCTTGAGAAGGCCACCACAAATCCTATAGGAATACAGACTACATTTCACTTTACAGGTTAATTTGTTTAGTATCAAATAATGAAAATTAGATCCTGCTAAAAGAGAGACTCCAAAAAAAAGCAGAATGTTTCAGGTAACAAACTCTTTGTCTACTCTGGTTTTTAGAAGTCATAATTAAGAATTGATTGCATATCTTCTGCTTGATTCTATATACTACCACCTTTCCTACTCTTTCCCACCCCAGAAAAGAGATTGCAGAAAAGAGATTAAAACATGCTCACAAGCAGGAGAAAGAAAGATTAAATGTAACATTTCTCAAATATTTGAGAAAGTGAGATACCTGAGGTATAGGCTTCTAAAATCACTGCAACTCTCTAGAACAACACAAAATCTGATAACAGCAACTGCTTCTTTCTTGATGCATTTTTGGTGGTTTGAAATAATCTATGAGATGGTAGGACTGTTAACTAGATGCCCCAAAAGTCAGCGTGCTACTAGGCTGCCAAAATACCTGCATAGTCTCCAATCTATAGAGAAGAGGACGGCATCATTGTCACGTGCATCAGTGTAGCCGCTGCACACTCAGAAACTTACACTCTTCAGTGCTAAACTTGAGAAATATAGGCAAACTTGAAACTCACTTGGAGGAGTAGAATCAAAGTACTTGGAGACTTGAATAGTAAAGGCGAAAAGGAGAAAGACTGAAAAGGAAACAGGCAGGATATCAGAACTGTCTTTGAAAATATGGAAAACCATCATATGAGAGTTACATGAGTCTGACGAGTAGAACTAGACCAATGGTTGGAAGCCACGGCAAGTAAAAAACAAGTCACAAAGCTCTTGGAAAGACGAAGTACGTAGCCTTAACTTTAAGTAGTGAATTCCCTGTCCCTGGATGTGGTTAGCATAGTACAAATGACCCAGGAAACTGATAAGAGAAGATTCAAGCAACAAATGGGTAGTTGGATTAGATGGTAACTTCCAGTTCTGGCATTGTATGATCTCTAAAGCAAAGTCATGAATGAGTCTTTTATTTGTCTTCAAAGGGAGATTCATATTAAAAACTTGCTTGTTATGAAGCAGGGACCCAAAGCTGCTGCTCCGGGATGCCCAGAGGGACAGGGTGGGGAGGGGAGTTCAGGATGGGGGACACACATGTATACCTGTGGCCGATTCATGTTGATATATGGCAAAAATAATCATAATATTGCAAAACAATTATTCTCCAATTAAAATAAATTAATTTTAAATGGCTTGTTTCATAATTTAATAATTAATAAAAATATACTACCTTGAATTATAATTTTGCACCTATTATTAGTATTACTTATATATGTGGATATATATATACACATAGAACATACATTTCTTGCTTTTCATGTTGACATTTAGCCAGGACTTTCCAGAGTTTATGCTAGAAATCAAAGAATGTTATGATTTCATTCCTTTGGACCACTAGGGAAAAAATAGGTCCAGTTCAACAATAAGCGGGTATCAGAGGTAACGGGAACACCCTTAGGGAGTACACAATACTGCCATCCCCAGGTCAGGAAGATGGACCAATGACCTTGTGACAAAAGCCCAACAATTTATCCCCCATCAAGACCTAAGCATGTACACGCTGGAATGTTTCTCTAATGCCAAAAGTTTTAAGAGGGAAGATGTTCTTTTCCAGTTCCTTTCTCCCATTTCTACTTCTGAAAACATACTGGAGGCTTCCTTTCCTTTCTTTGATTTTCATAGAAATAGCTATCCTGTAGAATAACTTATAAAAATTCTGGTTGTTTACTGTTCTTAAAATAATTATAAAAAAGCTGATTCGCAGTTAACCCTTTGAAAGACAAAAATATAATTTAATTTAGAAAGCAACTAAAGTTAAGGAAGACTGAGCAATTTGTAGACATGGGCAAACCAAAAGAGGAATACTTAAGAAAGGCCAATATTTGTAATTCCCAAGACTAGTTATGCTCACTAGCAATCCTATACAACTGTTCTTTTTCTTTCTCCTTTAAGACTGTAAAAGAATGCTTAATTTTAAAATATGATTTGTTTATTGTAGAAAACCTGGAAAATACTGAAAAGCCTAGTGAAAAATAACCTTCATACTTTCACTACCTGAATGAAGGAAACTATATTTTGGTATATTATTATTGTTATCTATAATTAAATTTAATGAAAACTGAATCATGCTCTATAATTTTATGCCCTTTTAAAAAATTTACACATTGTGAGCCTTTTCTCAGGCAAACATTGCAAATTCTCATTTGGATATGATATTTCTCCACAATATCCACTGAGATTTTAATTATTTCACACCTCTCAGATTGAGCACATAATATATCTCATGTGATAGATTTTGAGTGTTTCATGCATGGGAAATATATAAATTTTATTTACATTTCTATAATGCCTGGCACATAATGGATACTAGATATGTTTATTATTTACTCTTTGTGAATTGAATACAAAAATTAACCTGAAATGAATACTGAGAATATTGAAGGGTTTTTAGCTCAGGATAGCTCCAGATTAAAAAAAAAAAATAGATAACTACATACTTAGATGACTATACACACATGGAGACACATACCCTCTCTAAACAACTCAAAGTCCTGTATCTTTCATAAAACTGTCCCTGACAAATGGCACCCAAGTTGAAGTCCCCTTTCTGTAACTTTCATTAGCAACCAGTAAGCATTGTTCTATTGAACACATGTGTTGCTGCTGCTGCTAAGTTTTTCCATTGGTCATGTATGGATGTGAGAGTTGGGCTGTGAAGAAAGCTGAGTGCCAAAGAATTGATGCTTTTGAACTGTGGTGTTGGAGAAGACTCCTGAGAGTCTCTTGGACTGCAAGGAGATCCAACCAGTCCATCTGAAAGGAGATCAGCCCTGGGTGTTCTTTGGAAGGAATGATGCTAAAGCTGAAACTCCAGTACTTTGACCACCTCATGCAAAGAGTTGACTCATTGGAAAAGACTCTGATGCTGGGAGGGGTTGGGGGCAGGAGGAAAAGGGGACAACAGAAGATGAGACGGCTAGATGGCATTACTGACTCGATGGATGTGAGTTTGAGTGAACTCTGGGAGATGGTGATGGACAGGGAAGCCTGGCCGTGCTGCAATTCATGGGGTTGCAGAAAGTCGGACACGACTGAGCGACTGAACTGAACTGAAATGACTGAAGCATTGTTCTATTGAACAGATGTGTTGCTGCTGCTGCTGCTAAGTCGCTTCAGTTGTGTCCAACTCTGTGCAACCCCATAGACAGCAGCCCACCAGGCTCCCCCGTCCTTGGGACTCTCCAGGCAAGAACACTGGAGTGGGTTGCCATTTCCTTCTCCAATGCATGAAAGTGAAAAGTGAAAGTGAAGTCAGTCGTGTCCAACTCTTCATGACCCCATGGACTGCAGCCTAACAGGCTCCTCCGTCCATGGGATTTTTCCAGGCAAGAGTACTGGAGTAGGGTGCCATTGCCTTCTCCGAACAGATGTGCTAGGCTCTGCCAATATCCATCCTATAAATGATCATTTTTGATGACTCCTAAATCCTTCATACTATATATGCAACCCAACCCAATCCCCTAACTGGTGTATCAACTGCCTCCTAGGTTTTTCCATAGGAATTTCAAAACTCATCATTCCCAAGATGTAAATTGTATTTCTCTTCTTGCCTTCATTCCCTATTTTGATAAATGTTTCTACTATGCTATAGACTAAATTGTGTCCCTCCCTTAGATTCATATGTTGAAGCACCAACCCTCCAGTGTGAAAATACGGAGAGATGGGGCCTTTGGGAGGTAATTAGGTTTAGATGAGAGTGGGGCCCTCACGATGGAGTTAATGCCCTTATAAGAAGGGACAACAGAAAGTGCTTTTTCTCTCTCTCCCAAGCATTGGAGGACATAGTGGGTAGGTAGCAGTCTGCAAGCCAGGAAGTGAGCTCTTGGAGAATCAAATCAGCTGGCACCTTGATCTTGGGACTTCTCCGCCTCCAAAACTGCGAGAAACAAATTTCTCTTGTTTAAGCCACCCCGCCTATGGTATTTGCTACAGCAGCCTGAGTGGACTACAACAGCTACTAAAGCATTCAGACATCTCAAATATGGAAAACTTTCTAGATTCCCCCTCACGTTCACTTATCACATCTAATGTCTGAAGTTTAATGCTATTGTACCAATTTAGATTTCCTAATTTTGATATTATACTATATTTATTGAAGATATTACCACCAGGGGAAGCTGGATGAAGGATATATGAGACACTATACATTATTTTTCAATTTCCATAATTATTTCACAATAAAAAAGGTTTTAAAAAAAACCCTTCTGTATCATTTCAACCCCTACTAAGAATTTCTGACAAAGAACTGTGTGTGATATTGAAAGTTATTCACTGTTAAGGGAAGTGTGCTGGATTCAAGACTGATAAATGTTATCAAAGTGAATACTTAAAGAATATGTCTGGCCTTACCTTTCACAGAATTTCATGATTTCTAAGTAGTAAAAAATACACCTGAAGTCTGATTACACTTCACTTCCTTTATTCCTCACAAAATCATTTAAAATAATTCAATCAAAATACAAGAATGAAAGGAAAACCTTCAGCCAAACAAAATGGATTTCATGCCCCCACATAAAACTTTACGAAGTACATGGTGTTTTTCTTTTAATGTTGAAAGCAAAAGATTCAGTTTTCAAGTAGGTACATATCTAAATAAAAATAAAGTTAATTCTCTATGCTAGGTTTGAACATAGTGATAGAACAAAAGATTCTAGCTTTGAAAAGTTTCAGTTTCACCTACAGCTTTATTTTTTAAGGCTGTTTTAACTCTGCATTGATATTTCACTAGCAGCAGGAAACTATTTTCCTGTCACATCACTGTGTTCTTTGAGATTTATTCTTAAACACACTATATATTATCATCATTATATTGTTCATATTATAAGCAATGAATAGAAATTGTCACAGTGGAGAGGAATAACAAACCACAGTACCATGTGTCTACATTTTGAATTCTTTTGGAATTTACAAGAACATATATTTTCTACACTTAAATTTCTGCAGAGGTGGCCTGCAGAATTCTGCATAGAGTTGGCCTCATGAAATCTATGAAGTTTGAAAAGGCAAGAGTCATATAATGACTTTTGCATGGATTATCCTTTCTCCAAAGGCAAACATTTGACTTCTTGTAAGAGAAAGCATGTTAAAATCCTATAACTTAAGACCTGAGACTATGGCTTTGTTCTATTTCTCAGTCTGTCACTACTGTCTTCTCATCCTTTCTTTTTCTCAAACCTTTTGTGAAAATAGTTCTTCCCTCTATTTTCCTTCAAGATATATTTTCCTTTTAATCATATTCTTTTCTGTACTTCGGAAAAACTAGTTGATTGCTGGAGTCATGCTAGGGGTATGGCCTTCTGAGGCTACAAGACCTTTCTTTTTTGACTCTGACTTGATCCTATAATAAGTAAAAGGACAAGGAGATGGGGTATCAAACATTCTGTAATATAGATAATGAAAACTATCTGGCCTTATGCGGAGAAGCTTCCTGCGCTACAACTCAGCAAACTGTTGAGTAGGTGAGGTCTAAAAAACACACATATGTAGCTGATGGAAAGTATTAACACAGAGGGCCAGAGGTTTGACTATGAACATGAAGGGCCACAAAGAGCCCTTAGAGCTCTGAGACTAGAGTAACATTGGTAGTCAGTTCTATAGACAAAGAGAATTATTACCACCCCAACTTTTTCTTCTTCTTCTACTTTCAACCCTGGAAATGCTAGAAATTAGATCCCTGAGAGTAAAGAGTAGTAGAAATATAACTAAGGAGATCTTTAGTAAGGGAGAAATCCATGTCCTTATGTTTAACTTTTAGATGTTGATTACATTTAGGGTTTTAATGATAAATCGCTTTAATGTCTATTTATATCTCATAGCTGAAGGCTCTCTCTAAGTATGCTATGCTATGCTAAGTCACTTCAGTCGTGTCCAACTCTGTGCGACCCCATAGACGGCAGCCCACCAGGCTCCCCCATCCCTGGGATTCTCCAGGCAAGAACACTGGAGTGGGTTGCCATTTCCTTCTCCAATGCATGAAAGTGAAAAGTGAAAGTGAAGTTGCTCAGTCGTGTCCGACTCTTAGCGACCCCATGGATTGCAGCCTAACAGGCTCCTCTGTCCATGGGATTTTCCAAGCAAGAGTACTGGAGTGGGGTGCCAATAATAATGCAATTAATGCACTATTTGCATTAGTGCATTTGGTCAGGATTTTGGGCTACAGATAATACTGATCTAAGCAAACATAGAAAGAAAGACGACCTTAGGACCTCCGGAAATAACACCTATATATTATTTAGACATTCTAATTCTAATCAGAAAATTTAAAAAACTTAAAATGACAGCCTTGAAAGGTTACAGAGATCAGGGATACTAAAAAAATTTATGTATAACCCATTACTAGCAGGAAGGAAAAACATAAAAGTTTAATGAATTATTTTTGTTTACAATGAAATGTAATTAATTACCAGCTTAAGCAAGATTTTATGCTTTATTCTCAGGAGTTACTGAGTTGAAATTAAGTTCCTGGTGTGAAATGTAAATGTTAACTGGAGAAATTTAAACATATTTTCATTTATTAATATGCATTAAAGAAATAAATATTCATTTTAATATGCATAAAATACATTTTCATTTATTCATATGCATATATAAGGTGATTAGACTTTACACAAACCAGGGTTAAAGCTAAAAATACTTTACAACTTATCACTCAGAACAGATGCTAACCAGTACTTTAGGTACACACAAAATGGCAGAAGTAAAACAAAAAACTATTTGACCACAGCTCATGAATTTTCTTTTTTTCTTCTCTATTATGAACTTTTGTGAGAATCTGACTTCTTACCATGCTATGTATGTACATGCCTCTCAACGAAAAAGTTTCTTAAACATAGTACTTTACAGAAGAGGTAGATGAGTCTCAACTGACTTGTTCTTGATTACTTCCAAAATCTATCTTTGATTTGCTAAAAATTTCCTATGAAGTATAGCACTTTATCTTAATTTTTACTGAACCTTTTAGGATTAACCAAAATAAAATAAAATAAAAAGCCATTCAGTAGCAACTACAAGAACATTGAAAATCTGCAAACAGTTCCAAACCTAGATATTGAAGAGAAATCATAGAGGCTTAGGCCCACAGTCAGTGTGTACTTTCATACTGATACTATTAGAAATAGCATTTATGACTCATCAAGTAAGACATATCTGTCATACTATCAAAAAAAATACCAGCTTAGATATCATGAGATAGGTAAAAAATTATAATAAGTCGTATTTTATTTCTGGCAGTTTTCTTGCTGGGTGACGAGTAACTCAAATTATATAAAAAATAATTACAAACAAGGTTGAGTATAGATGCTTTAAGAATAATAGTTTCTAAAGACGATAAAATCTTTGCACATGAGAAGCATATAACCTAATTCAGTACAAGCAATCTAAGGATAGTGTAGATGTGATAACCTTGAGAAAACACAGGCCATCAGAAATACTGTCTATCTAAATTTCATGTCATAGCACTGTTATCTTTTTTGTCCATGGTACAGAGAGAACCTGTTTTTTAAAAAATCACATTATATACTGTTATCTACATAGTGAGATAGAATACAGGTTATGACATAAATAGCACATTTTAAAAGTTTCCCTCTTTCCCCTTTTCTTCCTTCCTTCCATCCCTCCCTTTGGGAAACTTTCCACGTTTTCATAATCTTAGATGAGCCCATACCAAAAGCAAGATACTTCAATCCTAACTAAACCCTGAGGAAACCAAAATTGAAAAAGACACATGTATCCCAATGTTTGTTGCAGTACTATTTACAATAGCTAGAACATGTAAGCAACCTAGATGTCCATCAGTAGATGAATGGATAAAGAAGTTGTGGTACACATACACAATGGAATATTACTCAGCCATAAAAGGAATGCATTTGAGACAGTTCTAATGAGGTGGATGAACCTGGAGTCTATTATGCAGAGTGAAGTCAGAAAGAGAAAGATAAATATCGTATATATATGGAATCCAGGGAGATGGTACTGAAGAATCTATTTGCAGGGCAACTATGGAGAAACAGACATAGAGAACAGATGTATGGACATGGGGAGAGGGGAGGAGAGGGAGAGACGTATGAAGAGAGTAACATGGAAACATACATTATGCAAAATAGACAATGGGAATTTGCTGTAGGTCTCAGGGAACCCAAACAGGGGCTCTGGATCAACCTAGAGGGGTGGGATCAGGAGGGAGGTGGGAGGGAGGTTCAAGAGGGAGGGGACTTATGTATACCTATGGCTGATTCATGTTGAGGTTTGACAGAAAACAACAAAATTCTGTAAAGCAATTATCCTTCAACTAAAAAATAAATTAAAAAAATAAAAAACAAAAATAGAAATAAAAAGGTAACAATATTTTTCTCCTTAAAGATTCCCATAATGTAAGACTTCTATTGAGTGTTATAGGAAGCTTTACAAAAAAAAAAAAAAATGCTGTTTTCATAGTTTTTAGCTCTACTCTAGACTTAGGGAGATATCTGTACCGTCAGAACTTAGACTGCTTACTGCTTTCCCCGAAAGTCCTCCAGTGGTAAAAATACATATAATTAATGAGAGATATATATATCAGATACAGACTGTAGATTTAACTCTCTTACACATCATTAACTTGGTTATTGTAAGAGTGGTGGTGTTTGCATGCATGCTTCATTGCTTCAGTCGTGTCCAACTCTTTGTGACCCTATGGACCGTAGCCTGCCAGGCTCCACTGTCTATGGGATTCTCCAGGCAAGAATACAGGAATGGGTTGCCATGCCCTCCTCTAGTGGATCTTTCCGACCCAGGGATTGAACCTGTGTCTCTTACGTCTCCTGCATTGGCAGGAGAGTTCTTTACACTAGTTCCACCTGGGAAGCCCATTAGATTAGGTGCCACTTTAGACCAAATCATTCCCAGTTAGATCACTGTACCTGTACTTCACACAATTCTTTTTCTCTATCATTCATTGCATCTTTCTTCCTCCTACTACACCTCTCATCTCACTTATCAATGCAGCTAGTTCTGCGGTCTCTTCATGGTTCAGTGAAAAGAATGGAGAGACACATAAAACAGCTGAGAAGACTGTTTTAGTCCTTAGTCATCAACTTAATGAAAAGATGTAACCAGAGATCTACAACTAGATAATCAAAGAAAAGTTTGTCCTCTACTTCTTCCATCTCTATGTTTTCTTAGAAACATATGTTGGAATTTAAATTTGGGGATGTTCAGGTATTTTCCACAGTATTCCAAGATATGCTTTATACACAAAGGGTTGGTCAAAGTGAGTCAGAGAGAAGTTACATATCCTTTCTTTATAAAAGTCACAAAGTACATAAACATAGCAAAGGGAAAAAACATATTAAAACTGTTTAACCCACATTTTCTAAACTTATTTGACCACAAAGCCCTATTTTTCTGCTTAACATCTCTTTTCATCCAGAGACCGACTGTTCTGTGGTATACAATTCAGGAAATGCTACTTTGGGTGAAAACATTTTCCATTTTCATGCCTGATATTATCCATTTTAAACCAGTAACACATTTAAATAAACAAAGTTAGAATGCCACAAGCATAGAAACCTTTATTAAATATGCTTTGGATTACTTTTTCCCTTGTTCCTGTCACTTTGTTAATTCACTATTAAAATTTACTTTTTCATGTCTCTGAAAATATTAATAGCTGGAAATAGATCTTATATTGGCAAAAGACCCAATGTCATATCAATACATTAAACAGTGCAATGACCTTAAAAAGCAGTGAATCATAGATAAAAGTTTATGCTTCAAAGAGTTACACAGGATACAGTACAAAGGAAAACTGAATTTTGCTTTCTTTTTTGACAACATGAGTTATGTAAGCCTGGGTTGGAAAGGAAAAAACACAGTTTTTTCTATTCCCTCCTCTTTTAAAAAAGCAGAGTCATATTGGTCTATTTTCTAGAGTATCAGGGAACAAATGCAAAATAATTTCTGAACATATCTTAAGTCAGTGCTCCAATTAATCTGTGATAGACCTAAGCAGATGCACCTTGAAAGTGCACCTGGAGGAGATAATAATTTTCAGAAGATCTGAGGTTGTATTTAGGAAACCTGAAGAAAAAACTAGTAGAATTAAGTATTAACTAAGAACTAAGTATATGATAAAAGAGTATTAAAATTAAGCAGAGTTCATTAGGTGGCCTGATACAAGATTTAAATCACTATTTAAACCAATAATTTTAACAGAAGAATACCAAAATAACCAGTTAGGAAATGTAATAGAAAAAAGCCATGGTATTTACAACAGTGATATAAGCTACAAAATGCCTATGAATAATATTAACAAGTTATGTCCAGAAGCTAAATGATGAAAATTATGTAATGTTACTGAAGGACTTAAAAAGAAGCCCTGAATCAATGGAAGGACATCTTATGAGTCTAAATAGGAAGAATCAACATTATAAATATGTCGGTTTGCCCCAAATTAGCCTAAATTTTGAGGCAACTTTAACGTGACAGTTTACCAAGTACAGAAAACATGGGCGTTTAGACAAGAGAATATTGAAAATGAATAATAATTGTAGTCTTGCCCTACAAGTTAGTAAAATGAATTAAAAAGCTAGAATAGTATTGAAAACATTATGATACTATTTTAACTACTAACATTGATAGAACAGAGTAGAAAATAATCCAGGAAAAATAAAAAAGGACAATTTGATACATATAAAGGAAAAAAGGGTGGGGAAGGATTTAACAGAAATAAAGTTTGGATTATTCAATGAATTACCTAGGTCCAGCTATTTGGGAAAAAAAATGTAGATTTCTAATTTTTTACTGTCTACAAAAGAAATTCCAGAGGCATCAAAGATTTAAATTCATAAAAACTTTATACAAACATCTGAGAATAAAAATATAATGATATTTTTACAGTATTGGAGAGGAAAAGGGTTTACTAAATATGATGGCACAGAACTAGGAAAATGGGCAAAAAAACTATGAACAAATATTTCATAGGAAAAAAGAAATAAAAATGGTAAATAAACCAATAAGTACACTGAAATATTTGTTATATCACCAATAGTCAAAGAATGCATTCAGTGTTTATTGAATACTGAATAAAATAAAAATGAAAATTTATGCTAAAGTAGCAAATGTAAAAAAATAAACCCTAGTATGACCAAGAATGGGCAAAAACGAGCTCTCTCATATTCTCTTGGACAGGATATAAATAGTGCAATTCTTATGGCAAGTAATTTCCAAAATTAATGAGCACACCCTTTTAGCATGTTATTCTACTTGCAGGAATCACCCTACAGATAAGTTAAACAGCATATTAAAAAGCAGAGACATCACTTTGTCAACAAAGGTCCGTCTAGTCAAGGCTATGGTTTTTCCAGTTGTCATGTATGGATGTGAGAGTTGGACTGTGAAGAAAGCCGAGCGCTGAAGAATTGATGCTTTTGAACTGTGGTGTTGGAGAAGACTCTTGAGAGTCCCTTGGACTGCAAGGAGATCCAACCAGTCCATTCTAAAGGAGATCAGTCCTGGGTGTTTATTGGAAGGACTGATGTTGAAGCTGAAACTCCAATACTCTGTCCACCTGATGCGAAGATCTGACTCATTTGAAAAGACCCTGATGCTAGGAAAGATTGAGGGGATGACAGAGGATGAGATGGTTGGATGGCACCACTGACTCAATGGACATGGGTTTGGAGACTCCAGGAGTCGGTGATGGACAGGGAGGCCTGGCGTGCTGCAGTTCATGGGGTCGCAAAGAGTCAGACACGACTGAGCGACTGAACTGAAGTTAGACATAGGTTGGATCTGTATAAGGATGTTCACTGTAGCACAGTATAGAAAAAGCCTAAATGTCCCTCAGTAGGTCATGATGTTAAATCTATGAGGTAAAAGAGTATTTAATAGAACTCCCTGAAAGATAAGAGAAATCTATACACAATGATGTATGAAGATTCCAAAATACATTTTTAAGTGAATAACCCAAAGCAAATTGCAATAGAACCTGGAGAATGTATACTAAAGTATAAACAGATGAAAGTTCAGATGATTAGATTATCCAACAAATTATTAACAGTGTTTATCTTTTGAGATCAAAGGGAAGGATGTGGTTAAGTGAGGAAGCAACTTTTACTTTCTGTTAGAGGTGTTTGTATTATTTTGTTTCTTAAAAAGGAAAAGCATTTTAAAAAAAAAAATAAAAACACAGAAAAATAAATACCTTTGATGCATGTTTTCCTGGACAGACAAGGTGATGATTATACTTAGTAGATGTATATTCATCAAAGATTTACAATTTGAAGATAACTTGCTATTATTTTATTATTATTATAAATAATATTATTTATTACATTTTCCTAGCCTATCAACTTACTTCAATGGCTCAGTTTACTTAACAACAAAATAGAAAGTTTTGTGTAATAAGTAATTACTGGTTACAAAAAATTCTGAATAAAATACTATATTTTATTTTATGAGGTGAAAATTGACTCTCCTTTACATTATTATTAATAAAGGCTAGTCAGATTATAGGAGAAATTTATCAGTACAAATCCAGAAAACATCTTCTTAGAATCCACTTCAATAAATATTAAACACAAGCATGAACTGAGTAATTGCCAGAAGCTTACCATTATATAATAAAAATCCAGTTATCTCATCACATTGAGGTTGCATATACACTCAGTATTACCAAACTATTAAAATATAGGTCTGTTGTCTTTGAAATAAAAAGGTAACCAAGAAGATTCTGATTCTTAATTAGTAGGAGACATCTACTTTGCTTTTTGTATAGATTAACCTGAGCTGTTTTTATTGTTATGCCCAGCCTCCCTAGGTCTAATGACACAACAGCAAAAATAGGAAGGCCATTTTTTTGTGGGATCTTTGTCAGGTTTTGGTATTAGGGTGATGGTGGCCTCATAGAATGAGTTTGGAAGTTTACCATCCTCTGCAATTTTCTGGAAGAGTTTGAGCAGGATAGGTGTTAGCTCTTCTCTAAATTTTTGGTAGAATTCAGCTGTGAAGCCGTCTGGACAAAAGGGAACCCTCTTACACTGTTGGTGGGAATGCAAACTAGTGCAGCCACTATGGAGAACAGTGTGGAGATTCCTTAAAAAACTGGAAATAGACATGCCTTATGATCCAGCAATCCCACTGCTGGGCATACACACTGAGAAAACCAGAAGGGAAAGAGACACGAGTACCCCAATGTTCATCGCAGCACTGTTTATAATAGCCAGGACATGGAAGCAACCTAGATGTCCATCAGCAGATGAATGGATAAGAAAGCTGTGGTACATATACACAATGGAGTATTATTCAGCCATTAAAAAGAATACATTTGAATCAGTTCTAATGAGGTGGATGAAACTGGAGCCTATTATACAGAGTGAAGTAAGCCAGAAAGAAAAACACCAATACAGTATACTAACACATATATATGGAATTTAGAAAGATGGTAACAATAACCCTGTGTACGAGACAGCAAAAGAGACACTGATGTATAGAACAGTCTTATGGACTCTGTGGGAGAGGGAGAGGGTGGGAAGATTTGGGAGAATGGCATTGAAACATGTAAATATCATGTATGAAATGAGTTGCCAGTCCAGGTTCGATGCACGATACTGGATGCTTGGGGCTGGTGCACTGGGACGACCCAGAGGGATGGAATGGGGAGGGAGGAGGGAGGAGGGTTCAGGATGGGGAACACATGTATACCTGTGGCGGATTCATTTTGATATTTGGCAAATCTAATACAGTTATGTAAAGTTTAAAAATAAAATAAAATTAAAAAAAAAAAAAAAAAAAAAAAAAAAATAGGAAGGCCATTAGTCATATCAGGACTATGGTTCAACAACTAAGAAAGCCTATTTGGGTAAATGTCTAATAATTATCACACCATTTATCATGGTATTCCCTGCAAAGACACTAGTGCCCTTAAAATAAAACCCCAGTTTCCCCAAACCAGCAATATTGTAAGATTTCCACAGGGAGAGGCACATTTTGAGCACAGTTTCTCTTAGTACTGAAGAGCGTCTTTGAGATTTTCCTGCTAACTGCTACTGCCCACCACCACACTGAACCTCTGCCAACCCTGTTTAAAGTATGTATGATTGAGTGTTCATCTTTTTCTTAACTCTGAGACATAGTAGAGAGGATTGGAACAGTTAAATATGACTTCACAAATGCCTGTAATATCAACAACTAAATGTAGATTTTAACATAAAACTAGATAATTGCCTTTATAAAATATGACTCTCTGTTTCCAGGGTTCTGTGGTAAGCAGAATTTTAAAGATGTCCCACTAAAATTCCTACCCTGTGGTTTTTTAATCAAATATTAGCCTAGGTGCTGAGGTTAAAACTAGGAAATTGTCCGGGATCGCCCGCATGAACCCAGTGGAATTAAGTGAGCTCTTAAAAGAAGAGAAAGGCAGAAGAGTCATAGAATTATATCAAAGAAGGGACGTGAAGGAGCGATGGGGCAGAAGGAGAGGTCAGAGAGACTCGGAACCTGATATGAACCGGACCAGCTGCTGTTGGCTTTGACAGTGGAAGCAGCTCTTCGCTAACCGAGGAATGCAGACTGCCTCCAAAGTTGAGCATGACCCCATCTGACAGCCAGCAAAGAAATGGGGACTTTGGTCCCACAGCTGCTTGGAATGAAATTTTGCCAACAACTAAAGAACCATGAAAGAAATGAGGCTGAAAGAGGATTCACTTCCAGAGCCAGCAGAAAGAAAAGTCCTGTGAACACCTTGATTTCGGTCTTGTCAGACTCTAAAGCAGGTAACCAGCTGAGCCACATTGTACCTGGACCCTAACGAAAGAACATATTTGAGAATAAATTTGTGCTGTTTTAAGCCTCTAAATTCATGGTAATTTGTTATGGTAGCAACATAAAACTAATATAATCTTCCAGACTCTAGACCATCTCAGTTTCTTGCCTGCTTCCATGCGGGAGATCCCATCCATCACTAGAGTTCCTATCTGTAGTTTTTATATCTTCCTTTAAGTCTGGAACCAAGAAAGCAAGGACCAGAGAGAAATGCATCATGGAGACACAACTACCAAACACTGCCTTGCCTCAGTCTGTTACAACCTTATATGTGTATTCAGTGTGTGGTTCTTCCTTCTTTGCCTGGTAACTCATTTGAAGAGATGTCCTTTAAGCATTGTTATTTTACCTTTACAATCATTTATGTTAGGAAACGTTTTCAGAAGCAGTTCATCTTGATTGACATGTAAAAGCTATAAATTGAGCATAAACTTGTGATATTAAACAAAGTTTCAATTTAGTTCTGAAAAAAGTAAAGATAGTACATATGTTATATAAACTTGCCATTTTGATGTACTCCTTCTGAAAATAGCTACTATATAGACAATAGCTATGGATTTAAACAGAATTTTTCCTAGTAAAAAAGGCAACATGATCACATTATTAAACAACTAGTTTTGATCTTTGTTTTGTTATTAATATCATTGTGCAACCTTGAGAAAGTCACATTTTTTTAGCTTTAGTTTCATAATCACGAAAGGATCTCACGAATAAACATATTATAGTTGGCTAACTCATACAGTCTTTCTATGCCCATGTGGATATTGGCCTTTCATATATCAATATAAATTCACTTGTTGAATTTGTGATATTTCTTACATACACTAAATAACCGTACTACTTGTAGTTAAGCAAATATGTGTAAAGGTTCAGATCAGATCAGATCACATCAGTCGCTCAGTCGTGTCCGACTCTTTGCGACCCCATGAATCGCAGCACACCAGGCCTCCCTGTCCATCACCAACACCCGGAATTCACCCAGACTCACGTCCATCGAGTCAGTGATGCCATCCAGCCATCTCATCCTCTGTCGTCCCCTTCTCCTCCTGCCCCCAATCCCTCCCAGAATCAGAGTCTTTTCCAATGAGTCAACTCTTTGCATGAGGTGGCCAAAGTACTGGAGTTTCAGCTTTAGCATCATTCCTTCCAAAGAAATCCCAGGGCTGATCTCCTTCAGAATGGACTGGTTGGATCTCCTTGCAGTCCAAGGGACTCTCAAGAGTCTTCTCCAACACCACAGTTCAAACGCATCAATTCTTCTGCACTCAGCCTTCTTCACAGTCCAACTCTCACATCCATACATGACCACAGGAAAAACCATAGCCTTGACTAGACGGATCTTTGTTGGCAAAGTAATGTCTCTGCTTTTGAATATGCTATCTAGGTTGGTTACTAATGATAAGATAAAAGGAATACATAAAACCACATGCTTTCTGCCCTTTAGTTATTAGTTGAAAAGTATATATAACTTCTATATGGTTCAGAAATATTGAGAAAGTATGGTGCATGTAATATGACTATCATTTAATAATTTGATAAATTTGTTTAAAAATAAAATTATCATCTAATGCTTATGTATCTCTTCATTATGCCTTACCTTGCCTCTCCACAGCTATGGTGAAACCTTACTTTCACTACGGAAATAGTTTCTAAACTTTTACATCAAAGAGGAGAGAATAAACAAGCCAATAGCTTGAGGCAGCAGAATTAAAGCCAGAGTTAAGCTCCCATTATGTTACAAAGCCAGGCCAGGACTGGTGTAATGGAATATATGGCAAATATGACGATGGTGGTGGTAGGTGGTTAGTGTTATAGTTCAATCAGAGAAAATTTCAAAATTGTCCTTGATTTGGCATGTTATTACAATCAGAAGAAAAATGCTTAAGGAATCTACCTACTACCTTAGTTCTTTGGAAGAGTTTAGAATGCAAGACAGGAAAAGAAGCCAGAGCTGGAGATGCAGGTAAGGACATGAATCAACCAGCCAAGAAGCCAGCAGGGAGGGAGCACACGCAGACAGCACAGCTGTAAGCAAGTTAGAGTAACAGATGTGACACTGTGGGGCCCAGGACTCGTGATACTGGTACATTTCCTATCTCAGAACAAGATGACAGTGAGAATGAATTTATCATCCTGAGAAGCTGAACTGGTTTTGGAACATAGCAATGGATTTTATGCCTGTCCCGTGACAAAGAGGAATATGCAGCTTGGGCTCAGTTCTATTTCCCTTTCAGGGGAAAGAAGAGAACATACATTAGTGACTGGCTGCCTCTAGAAACTGTGTCAGAACCTGGATCTATAGAGATTACCGGGTCTGCTCAGTGATGCTTCAGATGCTGCTATTTCTTCAAGCTTTAAGGAAAGGCTTCCCGGTGTGAAAGCTTTACATGACTAACGATGGCACACTATTCTCTACTTGTTCTTTTTCCTCGTATCTCTGTTCTTCAATACCCATACTGAGATATAGTAAGTTTATTGTACCTTAGAGAGATTGAATTTCTGATAATGTGGATAGAGAAGTCTCTGTGTTTGTTACTGCAACTTAAAAGTTACTGAAAAGTTGTTATGGTAAAACCGTAATATTTTAGCAGATAACATATCTCCTGCTTAACAACAAAGGCAGCTCTTCAAAGTTGAACTTGGGTATGGAAAAGAAAGGAGGTTGTATAATCATCTTAGGGGTGATTTTGGAGATAAAACACGACTCTTTGCCTCCTCAAACTTTTCTCTCTGCTTGTTGATGCCTGAACTCTCACCATCACAGCTTCACTATTTTGGTTTAAGACTTTCCAATTCTGAATACACAAATACTTGTAAATGGCTTTTAAGCATTCTGAACTATTATTTTATATCCTAATTAGAATGAGTAGTCAATTATTTCCATAAAAAAATAAAAAAGTGAAAGAACCTGGAAATAATTAAGGGGGGGGGGTCAGCTAGAGAAAGGAAGGGAGTCCATTCAAAGAGAATAGAAAGTAGAGACCATCAGTGAAAATTCTCCTGCTTCACAATTTTGAATATGACTTGGACAAGGCATTGTTCCTCTCCTTCCCCTCTATCTCCCTCACCATTGTTTTTATTGCCTCTTTCAGTTTCCTCATATAAAAAATGAGAGGTAGGGACTATAATCCCCACTTCAAAAAGTAACTATGGGGATCAAAAGAGTTAATGTTGGAAAATGGTTGGTATTCCAGTAAATGTCTGTTACTTTCTTGCTGCTTCTCCTAGCTCTGTTTCACTTGGCTTAAGAATAAAAGCATTTTCTCTTCAATGAATTTGACAGTAAACAAACAGATATCAAAAGGATGATATATTAACATTATTCCTAAACTTTTTTTTCTAGCCCTATGTGCCTTTTTAAGCCCAGACTCTTTCAACTTGCCATTCAACCTTCATCCCCACAAAAAGATTTCAGGAACCTATTATCAACCATCACAAGGCCTGCTTTAAATTTCACATAGTCAATTCCTTTTTGTCAAACATTTTTGTAATGGCTAAAATATTCCTTTGATGTTACCCATTATCTGTAATAGATAATGCAAAATTTAAGAGCCCTAGAATCAGATTCAATTTTTAAAAATTCACAGAAGCTATAGCAGTAAAGATTTTAGGAAAGCAAGAGCTTGTACTTATTTTCTCATTAAAACAATTTTGTTTCACAACAATATATAAACTCATGATCAAATTCATAGTAAAACATACTATTACTTCATTTTCATAATCTGATGTTCATTAAGATAAACAAGAGTGGTCAACATTAACCTACAATTATCCACAAAGAACAGAACTTCCCAAACTGCACATATCTGGAAAAGGCATAGTTAACTGCTATGATCATGTCATTTTTCTCAAACGCTGCCAAAATCCAGAGGGAATAATTCTAGGTTACAGGGTAAGAAACAAGATCTTCCAAACAGCATTCTGGACAAAGTGGAGAAATGATAACAAAGGATTTTTGTTATCCACTGCAAAGGATTTTTCTTTTAACATGTGAGTACTGAATTTGTTATATTTGTTTTACAATATTAAATGCATATGCTGTATTAGTCCAAAAAACAAAACGAGAAGATCAGAAGTTAAAGAAAGCACTGTTCAGTGAACCAGAGGCAGAGGTGGTAAGCAGCACAGTTGCTGATTTATGCAGTTGTTGCCAAGTTCCCAAGTTGCTAAGTCGCTTCAGTTATGTCTGACTCCTTGTGACCCTATGGACTGTAGCCTGCCAGGACCCTCTGTCCACAGGATTTTCCAGGCAAGAATACTGGAGTGGTGGGTTGCCATTTCCTACTCCATGGGATCTTCCCAACCCAGGGATTGAACCAGCATCTCTTATGTGTCCTGCATTGGCAGCCAGATTCTTTACGACTAGCGCCACCTGGGAAGCCCAATATGCAGAGCACACAATAAATATGCTGGATGGTAAATGTATGGACAATGATAATATTTTGAGGCTATTTTAGCAGAAAACCCCTTTCTCTCACAACAATGGAGCACTGTTTCTTGACTGGATAATCCTGGAGTGATCAGCTTTGCTAGAGTAGAGAACTCTTTTCAGAGTTCAAAAGAACTAAAAATTAAGCAGGAAAAATAAAATTGGCTCAACTGTTATATTTAAAGTCTTTTTATACTTGAGATTTTAAAACTATCCAATAAAAATGTTGGGGAGTCTCCTTCTACACTTAGTCATTTCCTCTTTTGTCTTCAATTACTCCCTTCCCCTTATGTTTTGGGTGTGTGTGTGCAATCGTGTCTGACCTTTGCAACCCTGTAGCCCATTAGGCTCCTCTGTCCATGGAATTTCCCAGGCAAGAATACTGGAGTGGGTTGCCATTTCCTTCTCCAGCCTTCCCTTTATGTCCAAATATAAAGACTTTTCTCATCTTGGAGAGTAAAATTATACTTGGATCCCCACCTGTAACAAAACTAGAAAAGGGCTTGGTCAACCTTCCCAGTAAAGGACCAGATGGCTTTTTGGATCATATGATTTTCTCTGGCAACCACTCAGCTGAGCGGCTATAGCACAAAGTAACCATGGATAATACATAAATAAGTGAACTTGGTTGTATTCCAAAAAAAACTTTATATTGAATGAAAAAAATTATTTATCAAGAAAAAAGCAGCATGGCCAAACTTGACCTGTGGTCTATAGTTTGCCAGCCTCTGAACTAGAAATTTTCCCCCTTTGCTTCCTTATAGCTGGTACCTCCAGATTTTACCACTCATTTCCTCTTTAAAGTCCTGATGATCTGGCTTTCTTTAAAAGCTAATATTTATTGAGGATTAAATTAGGTAATGTATTAAAGATGATTAACAGATAACGCATTGAAGATAGTGTGAATGAAGCTCTTAGCATATGCATGCATGCCTTCTTAGTTGTTCAGTCATGTCTGACTCTTTGCGACCCAATGGACTGTACCCCACCAGACTCCTTTGTCCATGGGATTCTCCGGGCAAGAATACTGGAGTGGGTTGCCATTCTCTTCTCCAAGGGATCTTCCCAACCTAGGGATCGAATCCTGGTCTCTTGCATTGCAGGCAGATTCTTTACCATCTGAATCACCAGGGAAGCCCATGAAGCTCTTAGCACAGTGCCTGGCAAATAGTAAGTACTATTACAGAATTATATTTGTCAAAGTAACCTCATGGTTCTCATTGTCTATCTCAAAAATTGCAAAACAGCTGTCTATCCAATTGCTCAAGTCAGATTTTCAGATATTCGCTTTGATTATTCTTACATCTTCACCTCTAACTACCATCTAGTCCTATTGTTCAGTCACTAAAGTCATGTCCATCTCTTTGCAACTCTATGAACTGCAACACCTCAGGCTTCCCTGTCCTTCACTATCTCCTGGAGTTTACTAAACTCATGGCCATAGAGTTGGTGATGCCTCCAACCATCTCATCCTCTGTCTCCCCCTTCTCCTCCTGTCCTCAATCTTTTCCAGCATCAAAGTCTTTTCCAATGAGTCTGCTCTTTGTATCACGTGGCCAAAGTGTTGGAGCTCTAGTCACATCCATTCACATCCTCCCTCCCCATTACTCCCTGGTGGCCCAGGCCATTACCTGCCCTGAAAAGTCACTGTAAAGTTCTCCAGCAGCTTCTCCCCACCTCTAGTCTCCCTTTAGCAAATCTGTCAATAGGTTTAGGATAAAATTCAATTTCCTGAACATGATTTTTAAGATATTCCATGATCTGTCCTCTGCTCAACTCTCCATCCTCACATCTCAACTCTATCTCTTTTACTCTATGCTTCAGGCGCCCTGATCATAGCTTCGTTCCTTGAGCATGTCATATTCATCTCTGAACACCCTTACAGATTACATTGCCTGACTCTTGCAAATATTAAAGGGCTCCAACTGCTTAGAAAAAAAGTTTAAAAACCAATGCTTGCATCAAATTAGATCACTGATGTTTCTCTGATGCATACTCTGTTTTCCTGAACTTATACTACTAAATGTTTCTAGACTTGATATGCACTCCTATATAATTTCATTCATCTTTAAATTCTGGCTCAAATTATAAATCTTTCAAGAAGTCATCCAAAATTTCACTCCAGTCAGAAGTGATCTATCTGAAATCTTACAGTATTTTTTGCTACTGAAATGTTATATAACATATCTTCCCTAATAGATCTAAAGCTTTTTGAGGATATAGCTGTGATTTATATAATTTTTATACTTTGTGTAATATTTAGTTGTTCATAATACCTGCACAACACTCTTATTTTATCAGAAACACAGTTAATTATATTGACTGAATATTTTAAACATGTAACGCTTTTAAAAAGTCAAAGTTTAGCACTAGTTTAATAGTCTATTTAAAATTTTAGGCAATAGATAAATGCAATGGAATTTTAACTGACCTTAGGATACTAAAATGTCTCATTGGAAACAGAATGAAACTTAATGGGGACTCTGATAAGAACAAAAATCAAATTATACCAAGAACAGATAAAGAAAGGATTAGCAATCATAAAAGACCAAAAAGATAAAGCAGATTAAAATTAAATGAACTCTTACAATTCTCTTATTCAAAGTGAATAGTCATGATAGATTTTAAAGTCACACAAATATTCCATAATAAAACCCAAAAAAGCCATATTTTTATATAACATCTGTATAACTTTTTCCAGCTTAAGTTTCTAGTCATTAAGATAAATGCAGAATAAATACACCTCCAGGTATATTATTCAAGCATACTAAATATGCTTGAAAGGATTAAAAAGACAAATAGTCCATTACTCAGAGTCAGCGAAGAAATTTTACTGAAGTTAAAAGATGTATAACTGAGAATAAGAAGGTTAAATCATATCTAAATACATGAAATATTATTCAACTATATAGAGAATGTGAAGCACTTGGTCTTCATCACTATAAAATATAGAATAAAACAAAAAACATTTGATTGTAAGTGGGTTTAAATTCCAGAACATGATTCAAAGAGAGAGCCCTAAGTAGGTTTAAAATTGGACACTGCACTGTATGATTTGGAAGAAATATTATAATTCCTTGATGAAGAAAATAAACCTCAGCTTTCTATTTCAGTTGGAAATAAGAAATGGACTTTTAAACAGAGAGTTATAGCTACTTAGTTATACGGTATGCCGTCTCTCTCACTGTTCAGAACATCTATCATTTTGTTTCTAAAACACAGGTATTTTCATCTGTGCAAAAGGATTTCACTGTCCTTATTTTGGGGGGAGAAATTTTCAAAATGAAAGAAGTCAAATGAACATAGATTCTTAAATACTGTTTGTATTTTTTTAGGGAATCTATTTCAGCGTATTGAAGTGAAACTAGCAAATTGTCATTTCCTATAAGATAATTTTACAACTGACCAGTTAAGTGAAGAAGTCAGCCTGGTTGACAGCAAGTCAGAAACCTCTGGTCACACATCTTCCCTTTGACACAGATAGCTCTGGTTTTAGGAGAAATGACCACTGGCAGAGGAAGGAGGAAGACACAAGGGGAGGCTTGTGGTTGCTGTTCTACCATTGGCTACTATCTTTCCTTTGGAAAGGAAAGTTTGGATGAAAAGTGCTGAATGACTCAGTTACGAGCACCTCCCACTGCAGGTTTTCTATGGTTTTCTGCGATTATTTCCGTGTTCTACACATCTCTACTTTTTCTTACTTTTTGCTGCCTCACCATCAATTTCCTCATCAGTATATTTCCTCCCTCATCTCAGACTCCATTATTAGCTACTGTCCCAATCTCATTTTGTAAGCCATCAAGAAGCTTGAAATAAAAAGCAACGAGTTTTTCACATATTAGAACAAGATAAAAACTCAAACCCAGACCAAATCACTCTTTGGACTAAAAAATACAGAATTTACATTCTTATGTCAGTACCAAACTTTAATGCATAAGAGATTTATACTGGATCCATTTATCCACTGTTTTAAGTCCAAGCATATATCTAGGTTAAACTGGAATCTATTGCCTCTCTCCCTCAGAATATACACAGATACAAATTCAGATCTTATACAGCTGAATTCATATCACTTTTCAATTTGGCTTTGGTCATTTGGCTTTCAATTAAAAAAAAGTTAATTTATTCATTTTCATTGGAGACTAATTATTTCACAGTATCGTGGTGGGTTTTGCCACACATTGACATGACTCAGTCACAGGTGTACATGTGCCTCCCCGTCCCAAACCCCGCCTCCCACCTCCCCGCCCATCTCATCCTTCTGCGTTGTCCTACTGCACCAGCTTTGAGTGCCCTGTTTCATGCGTCGAACTTGCACTGGTCCTCTATTTCACATATGGTAATATACGTGTTTCAGTGCTGTTCTCTCTAATCATCCCACCCTCGCCTTCTTTGCCATATGGAGATTATTTGTGGGCCATATTTATAGATGCAGAGATGGCTGAATAAACCATACACAAAGACAGAAGGGCCCTGTACATATGTGCGTATCATTCAATGGGCATTTGTTGAAGCCCTACTATGTGCAAGAGCCAGGGTGGAGGTAAAGATGAGCCAGACTAAGTTAGCATCTCCCATGATACACTTTCATGTTGCATGGTACTTTTCCATCAAGGAAACTTTGTAATTTTGACTAATTATTATTTTGTTAAGTCTTGTCTTTCCCACTGGAACATGAATACCATGTGAGAAGGATCCCAGTTATTCATATAACTCTGCTGTCTGCCATAGAGAATTTTAATGCATATTTATTAAATAACAATATGTTAAGATATTATAAGGCAGTGAAATAGGAGTGTCAGTTTTAAAGAAAGTCATACAATAAAAAGTTAGAAGGATTTGTCTTAGAGCAGCATCAGAGAGGAAATATGGATTCTGTCTTCGTGTTTTTCATTCTATAATGAAAACCATTTTTTTTTAATGAAAAACAATTTTTTATGTCTGTTACAGCAAAGAGCTTTAAAAGTCCAAGGGGACAACGAGTCAACACTCCTACCTTCTTTCACATGTTGCAAAAACAAATGATCCTTACGCCTAGTAGAATTTTACACTGCTTAGCTTAGAGCTGTAGTACATTTCTAACAAATACCTGCAACTGTCTCTTTGGAAGTCTTCCAGGTGGGAAACAGGAACAGGACCCACTGAAGGAAAAGCACATTGTAGCTCCACAGATCTATTCAGGGTGTGTGGGAATTTCATTAAAAATGGCCTCTACTTTAAATTATATTTTAATACTGTTTATACTCTGTGTTCAAAAACTGTAAAGCACTTAATTTTAATAAAATTAAAAGATTTCTCTTTCTTGATATGTGCTGCTCAGCTTACAATTAGACTCATTATGGTTTAGCTGTTTACTAGGCCTTTACTGATTACTAGGATGTACAATCTAATTATTTGGCTATTTACATCTTAAAATTATGTCCAATTACATTAAATAAAACCTATATTAAATTAAAGTAGTTCCTTGAGAAACCTTTATTGTGAAGAGAACTTTTCCCTCCCCCTAATGAAACGGAGAAGGCAATGGCACCCCACTCCAGTACTCTTGACTGGAAAATCCCATGGACGGAGGAGCCTGGTAGGCTGCAGTCCATGGGGTCGCTAAGAGTCAGACACGACTGAGCGACTTCACTTTCACTTTTCACTTTCATGCATTGGAGAAGGAAATCGCAACCCACTCCAGTGTTCTTGCCTGGAGAATCCCAGGGACAGGGGAGCCTGCTGGGCTGCCGTCTATGAGGTCACACAGAGTCGGACACAACTGAAGCGACTTACCAGCAGCAGCAGCAATAATATGAAAAGAACTACTTATAAAAACATTATGTTAGCAGCAGTAGGGCCATATAAGAGTGCCGGCTTTGGACTATCTCTGTTCTCCATGCAAATTGTAAGTCTCAGTTTTCTAGTATGTGAAATGAGATGATAAATTATACATCTCAGGTTGTGAAAATTAACATGATCAAACTATGCTATTGCTAATTACACTTTTTAAATGATAGACAGACTTTTCTTGATTTTCTATTGGGAAAAAGGCTGACATCTTTAATAACTGGTATGTGTTCTTTGGTCAGATAGTATAAATTGTGAAAATTAACTTTTATTTCCCTTTTGCATCAACTCTCAGGAAGCACATAGGATGTAAATAATAATTTAAAAATATTTGCAGTATTTCTTGAATCTCCCCACGTACCTGTCTCCCTCCATCATCATCATAGGAAAAATCACCCCTAAAGATGTCCATGCACTGTCCTCTGGAACCTAGAAACACGTCACATTATATTGCAAAAGGCACCCTGAGGATGTAATTAAGGTTAAGGAGCTTAAAACAGAGAGATGTCCTGGATCATCTAAATAGGCTCAGTCTAATTACATGAGCTTTTAAAAGCAGAGAACTTCATCTGGCAGCAGATGCAGCTGAATGGGTATGCAGAGAGGTAAGAGGCACAGGAAAGATTCAGTGTATGTTGCTGTCTCGACAAGGAAGGGGGTCAAGCGCCAAAGAAAATGGAAACCTTAGTCTTACAATGGAAAGGAACTAGATTCTGCCAACAACCTGAATGAACTTAGAAAAACAATCTTCTCCTGAGCCTTTAAATGAAAGCCCAATATTGGTGATACCTTGATTTTGGTCTTGTAAGACACACAGCAAAGAAATCAGCCCAGCTAACCTAGCCTTCTGACAGAATGGTAAATTTCCACTCTTTTAGGTAGCTACGTTCATTTGTGGTAATTTCTTAAGGTAGCAACACAAACTAATACACCACTAATTAGGCCTGTATCATCTCTGCTCTAAACTAATAAAACTGTCTCTTATTTTTGATCTCAAGTCTTTACTGACAAAATCTTTTCAGCTGACTGTCATGCTGTGCTGTGCTTAGTTGCTCAGTGGTGTCTGACTCTGTGATCCCATGGACTGTAGCCCACCAGGCATCTCTGTCCATGGGGATTCTCTAGGCAAGAACATACGGAGTTGTCATGCCCTCCTCCACGTGATCTTCCCAACCCAGGGATCAAACCCAGGTCTCCCTCAGTGCAGGCGGATTCTTTACCATCTGAGCTGCCAGGGAAGCCTGAGAATACTGGAGTGGGTAGCCTATCCATTCTCCAGGGGATCTTCCTACCCAGGAATTGAACAGGGGTCTCCTACATTGCAGGCGGATTCTTTACCAGCTGAGCTACCAGGGAAGCCCCTGATTGTCATGACCCTGCTTCAAACCCTGCAATAGCTCCCTACTGCCAACTGTATGGTTTAAACTCTTTCGCTTGGCTTTAAGTTTTTTGTAATCTTGCCCCAATCTATATCGCTCATGTAATCTCCCACTGTATCAACTACTATTTGCTCTGCTCATACAAAAACTGCATTTTCATAGCTCTGGGTCTAATATTGACCTTGTCTGAAATGTATCTGTTTATTTCAGCATCTTCACTAGTTTAGACAACATTAAAAATTTAAGGCTCAGATCAACTGTTATTTGGCCTCAATGTTGAAAGTAATTGTTTCCATGGCTACACTAATGGTAATATAATAATATTAATAATAACAGCTAAACTAATGTTAATAATATTAACAGCTGCAGCCTCCACTTATTGAGAACTTGTTGGACAACATTTTAAGTGCTTTCATAAGTGCTTATAACAACTTCATGAGGTAGGAAGATAGATTCCACTATCTATACAGCTGAGGAAGTAGAGGTTTAAAGAGGATAAGTGACATGCCCAAGTAGCAGAGATGGGATCCAGTATCTAAAACTTTAAAATCTTTTTCTCCATTCTGCTACATGCCATTATAGAATATTCTTTGTACCTCTTGCTTGTCTTTATCATGTTCCAACTTGTCTTATATTTATTCAGGCTTACAACTCATTTTTTTTCAACAGATTTTAAGAACAAATAAAAAAGCTATGAGAGAATAGGGACTCCACTTTGTGAAGTTTTATCTTTCACAGTGCCCACTAAGATGCCTTCCTTGCAAAGAGTGATAAAAATATTTACTTAATGGAAACAGTAAGTAGCATAACAAATGTACAGTAATGTCTGTGGTTTAAGGAAATTATTAAAATACCATAGAATTCATTAGCAAATTTTTAATAATTTGATTAAGAGTATAATATTTATGCTTGGAAAGGGATAATGCAAGATAATTTTCATTTATAGATGTAAATGGATAGTTCCCTAATATCTTTCACAAATTCTGCTATTCTTTCCATAAATAATAACAAAACACTAGAATGTGAGATGAGAAATAAGAAATATTTCACATATATTTAATGATTATTTGTAGCTTTAAAAACTTCACTGCAATAGTTTAACATCTGGAGCAACATAGTTTTAAGTTATTTTATTAATATTTATAACAAAAATGTACTAAATCATTCATTCATTCATTCAAACATGTACTGAGTAGTTACTAGATATCAACTGTTATCTTAGGTACCATAGATACAAAAATGAATGAGATGGGTGCCTACCATAAAGGATTTACAATCCAATGGGATTCAGAGAAATTTAAATAAGTTATATACAAAATGTTATTAATACACAAGTGACTTAAGAATCTAAAAACAGGCTTATATTTTTCTGCCATTAAAACAAAATAGTCCAATTAGAGATTGGGTTCCCTGTGTCATACAGCAAATTCCCCCTGCCTGGCTACATATGTTAATGTGTAGGTTTCTATGCTACTCTCTTAAATCATCCCACCTCTCTTTTGGGCTGTAACCAAAAGCCTGTTCTCTCTGTCTGCATCTCTATCTCTGCCCTATAGATAGGTTCATCAACACCATCTTTCTAGATTCCATATATATGCATTAATATATGATATTTGTCTTTCTCTTTCTGACTTACTTCACTTTGTATAATAGGTTCTAGGTTAGACCACCTCATTAGAACTGACTCAAATGCATTCCTTTTTATAAGGGAGAATTATCCTACTGTGTATATGTACCACACCTTCTTTATCCATTCATCTGTCAATGGACATCTAGGTTGCTTCCATGTCCTAGCTGCAATGAACATTAGGGTACATGTGTCTTTTTCAGTTATGGTTTCCTTAGGGTATAGGCCCAGTAGTGGGATTGTGGGCCATATGGTAGTTTTATTCCTAGCTTTTTAAGGAATTTCCATACTGTTCTCCATAGTGATTGTATCAATTTGCATTCCCACCAACAGTGCAAGAGGGTTCCCTTTTCTGCAGACCCTCTCCAGCATTTATTGTTTGTGAACTTTTTGATGATGGCCATTCTGACTGGTATGAAATGATACATCATTGTAGCTTTGATTTGCATTTCTCTAATAATGAGTGATCAGAGCAGAAATAAATGAAAAAGAAATGAAGGAGACAATAGCAAAGATCAATAAAACTAAAAGCTGATTCTTTGAGAAGATAAAATTGACAAACTGTTAACTAGACTCATCAAGAAAAAAGGGAGAAGATTCAAATCAATAAAATAAGAAATGAAGAAGAAGTTACAACAGACAACACAGAAATACAAAGGATCATAAGGACGCCTATGAGCAACTATATGTCAATAAATTGGACAATCTGGAAGAAATGGACAAATTCTTACAAAAGTATAACCTTGCAAAATGGAACCAGGAAGAAACAGAAAACATGAACAGACCAATCACAAACATGGAAATTGAAACAGTAATCAAAAATCTTCCAACAAACAAAATTTCAGGGCCAGATGGCTTCACAAGCAAATTCTACCAAAAGTTTAGAGAAGAGTTAACATATATCCTGCTCAAACTCTTTCAGTAACTTGCAGAGGAAGGAAAACTCCCAAATCCATTCTATGAGGCCACCATTACCCTGATATCAAAAGCGGACAAGGATACCACAAAATAAGAAAATTACACACCAATATCACTATCACTGATGAACACAGATGCAAAAATCCTCAACAAAATTCTAGCAAACAGAATCCAATAACAAATTAAAAGGATCATATATCATGATCAAATGGGCTTTTTCCCAGGGATGCAAGGATTCTTCAACATATGCAAATCAATCAATGTGATACACCATATTAACAAACTGAAAGATAAAAAAACCATATGATCATCTCAACAGATACAGAGAAAACTTTTGACAAAATTCAACACCCATTTATGATAAAAACTCTTCAGAAAGTAGGCATAGAAGGACTATACACCAATATAATAAAAGCCATATAGAACAAACCCATAGAAAACATTCTTAATGGTGAAAAACTGAAAGCATTTCCTCTAAAATCAGGAACAAGAAAAGGGTGCCCACTCTCACCACTATTATTTAACATAGTTTTGGAAGAGATTAACTCTTAAAAATTCTCACTCCAGGAAAAAAATTCTGTAACTATATAAGGTGATAGATGTTAACTAGACTTTTGTAGTGATAATCTCACAACATACAAAAAGACTGAATTTTCATGTTGTGCACTTGAAACTAATATAATGTTATATGTCAATTATTCTTTGATTTAAAAAAAAGAAAATGGGCAAAGGACGCAAATGGACATTTCTACAAAGAAGATATATAAGTAGTCAATAAGCTCATGAAAAGATGCTGAATATCACTAATCATTAGGGAAATAGAAATCTAAACTACAGTGAGAGACTACTTCAGACCCATTAGAATGGCTATTATCAAAAAATAACAAGTGTTAATAAGGATGTAGAGAAAATGGAACCCCTGTGTATCAATGGTGGTGATATAAAAGGTGTAGTTGCTATGGAAAACAATATGACGGCTCCTTAAAAAATTAAAAATAGATTTAGCATATGATCCAGCAATTCCATTTCTGGGCATAGGCCAAAGGAACTGAAAGCAGGGTCTGGAATACATATTTGCATCCCCATGTTCACGCAATGGCTAAAAGGGAGAAACAACTCGAATGTCCTTTGACAGTGACTGGATAAACAAAACGTGGTATAAATACATCAAATCAGATCAGTCGCTCAGTCGTGTCCGACTCTTTGTGACCCCATGAATCACAGCACGCCAGGCCTCCCTGTCCATCACCAACTCCGGGAGTTCACTGAGACTCACGTCCATCGAGTCAGTTATGCCATCCAGCCATCTCATCCTCTGTCGTCCCCTTTTCCTCTTGCCCCCAATCCCTCCCAGCATCAGTCTTTTCCAATGAGTCAACTCTTCGCATGAGGTGGCCAAAGTACTGGAGTTTCAGCTTTAGCATCAGTCCTTCCAAAGAAATCCCAGGACTGATCTCCTTTAGAATGGACTGGTTGGATCTCCTTGTAGTCCAAGGGACTCTCAAGAGTCTTCTCCAACACCACAGTTCAAAAGCATCAATTCTTCAGTGCTCAGCCTTCTTCACAATCCAACTCTCACATCCACACATGACCACAGGAAAAACCATAGCCTTGACTAGACGAAACTTTGTTGGCAAAGTAATGTCTCTGCTTTTGAATATGCTATCTAGGTTGGACATAACTTTCCTTCCAAGGAGTAAGCGTCTTTTAATTTCATGGGTGCAATCACCATCTCCAGTGATTTTGGAGCCCAGAAAAATAAAGTCTGACACTGTTTCCACTGTTTCTCCATCTATTTCCCACGAAGTGATGGGACCGGATGCCATGATCTTCATTTTCTGAATGTTGAGCTTTAAGCCAACTTTTTCACTCTCCTCTTTCACTTTCATCAAGAGGCTTTTGAGTTCCTCTTCACTTTCTGCCATAAGGGTGGTGTCATCTGCATATCTGAGGTTATTGATATTTCTCCCGGCAATCTTGATTCCAGCTTGTGTTTCTTCTAGTCCAGCGTTTCTCATGAGGTACTCTGCATAGAAGTTAAATAAACAGGGTGACAATATACAGACTTGACATACTCCTTTTCCTATTTGGAACCAGTCTGTTGTTCCATGTCCAGTTCTAACTGTTGCTTCCTGACCTGCATACAAATTTCCCAAGAGGCAGATCAGGTGATCTGGTATTCCCATCTCTCAGAATTTCCCACAGTTTATTGTGATCCACAAAGTCAAAGGCTTTGGCATAGTCAATAAAGCAGAAATAGATGCTTTTCTGGAACTCTCTCACTTTTTCCATGATCCAGAGGATGTTGGCAATTTGATCTCTGGTTCCTCTGCCTTTTCTAAAACCAGCTTGAACATCAGAAAGTTCATGGTTCACATATTGCTGAAGCCTGGCTTGAAGAATTTTGAGCATTACTTTACTAGCGTGTGAGATGAGTGCAATTGTGTGGCAGTTTGAACATTCTTTGGCATTGCTTTTCTTTGGGATTGGAATGAAAACTGACCTTTTCCAGTCCTGTGGCCACTGCTGAGTTTTCCAAATTTGCTGGCATATTGAGTGCAGCACTTTCACAGCATCATCTTTCAGGATTTGGAATAGCTCAACTGGAATCCTATCACCTCCACTAGCTTTGTTCATAGTGATGCTTTCTAAGGCCCACTTGACTTCACATTCCAGGATGTCTGGCTCTAGGTCAGTGATCACATCATCGTGATTATCTGGGTCGTGAAGGTCTCTTTTGTACAGTTCTGTGTATTCTTGCCATCTCTTCTTAATATCTTCTGCTTCTGTTAGGTCCATACCATTTCTGTCCTTTATCGAGCCCATCTTTGCATGAAATGTTCCTTTGATGTCTCTGATTTTCTTGAAGAGATCTCTAGTCTTTCCTATTCTGTTGTTTTCCTCTATTTCTTTGCATTGATCGCTGAAGAAGTCTTTCTTATCTCTTCTTGCTGTTCTTTGGAACTCTGCATTCAGATGTTTATATCTTTCCTTTTCTCCTTTGCTTTTCACTTCTCTTCTTTTCACAGCTATTTGTAAGGCCTCCCCAGACAGCCATTTTGCTTTTTTGCATTTCTTTTCCATGGGGATGGTCTTGATCTCTGTCTCCTGTACAGTGTCACGAACCTCATTCCATAGTTCATCAGGCGCTCTATCTATCAGATCTAGGCCCTTAAGTCTATTTCTCACTTCCACTGTATAGTCATAAGGGATTTGATTTAGGTCATACCTGAATGGTCTAGTGGTTTTCCCTACTTTCTTCAATTTAAGTCTGAATTTGGCAATAAGGAGTTCATGGTCTGAGCACAGTCACCTCCTGGTCTTGTTTTTGCTGACTGTATAAAGCTTCTCCATCTTTGGCTGCAAAGAATATAATCAATTTGATTTCAGTGTTGACCATCTGATGATGTCCATGTATAGAGTCTTCTCTT
The DNA here is from genome assembly GCF_029407905.1 of Bubalus kerabau. Classification (NCBI taxonomy): domain Eukaryota; kingdom Metazoa; phylum Chordata; class Mammalia; order Artiodactyla; family Bovidae; genus Bubalus; species Bubalus kerabau. Next base: position 62,696,224 of record NC_073637.1, read on the forward strand.
GTGTTGTTGGAAGAGGGTGTTTGTTATGGCCAGTGTATTTTCTTGGCAAAACTCTATTAGTCTTTGCCCTGCTTCATTCCATATTCCAAGGCCAAATTTGCCTGTTACTCCAGGTGTTTCTTGACTTCCTACTTTTGCATTCCAGTCCCCTATAATGAAAAGGACATCTTTTTTGGGTGTTAGTTCTAAAAGGTCTTGTAGGTCTTCATAGAACCGTTCAACTTCAGCTTCTTCAGCATTATTGGTTGGGGCATAGACCTGGATTACTGTGATACTGAATGATTTGCCTTGGAAACGAACAGAGATCATTCTGTCATTTTTGAGATTGCATCCAAGTACTGCTTTTGAACTCTTTTGTTGACCATGATGGCTACTCCATTTCTTCTGAGGGATTTCTGCCTGCAGTAGTAGATATAATGGTCATCTGAGTTAAATTCACCCATTCCAGTCCATTTAAGTTCGCTGATTCCTAGAATGTTGACATTCACTCTTGCCATCTCTTGTTTGACCACTTCCGATTTGCCTTGATTCATGGACCTGACATTCCAGGTTCCTATGCAATATTGCTCTTTACAGCATCAGACCTTGCTTCTATCACCAGTCACATCCACAGCTGGGTATTCTTTTTGCTTTGGCTCCATCCCTTCATTCTTTCTGGAGTTATTTCTCCACTGATCTCCAGTAGCATATTGGGCACCTACTGACCTGGGGAGTTTCTCTTTCAGTATCCTATCATTTTGCCTTTTTATACTGTTCATGGGGTTCTCAAGGCAAGAATACTGAAGTGGTTTGCCATTCCCTTCTCCAGTGGACCACATTCTGTCAGGTCTCTCCACCATGACCCACCCATCTTGGGTTGCCCCATGGGCATGGCTTAGTTTCATTGAGTTAGACAAGGCTGTGGTCCCAGTGTGATTAGATTGACTAGTTTTCTGTGAAAAAAAAATTGTATGTATACAAGTATGTATACATACATACAATGGAATATTATCCAGCCTTAAAAAGGAAGGTAATTCTGACATATGCTACAACATGGTTGAACTTGAAGGACATTATGCAAAGTGAAATAAGCCAGTCACAGAAGGACAAACACTATACAATTCCACTTATATTATGTACCTAAAGTCATCAAGTTCACAGAGACAGAAAATAGAATGGTGATTGTCAGAAGCTGGGGGAAAAAGCAAATAGGGAATTATTTCAGTTTTACAAGATTAAAAGAGTTCTGGAGATGGATGGTGATAATGGTAGCAAAGCAGTATGAAGGTATTAATGTCACTGAATTTAATGCCATTTAAAAATGGTTAAGTGGTCAATGGTAAATTCTATGTTATGTATATTTTACCACCATTGGGCTTCCCTGGTAGCTCAGCTGGTAAAGAATCCTCCTGCAATGCAGGAGACCCTGGTTCAATTCCTGGGTCAGGAAGATCTCCTGGAGAAGGAACAGGCTACCCACTCCCAGTATTCTTGGGCTTCCCTAGTGGCTCAGATGGTAAAGAACCCACCTGCAATGTGGGAGACCTGGGTTTGGAAGATCCCCTGGTGGAAGGCAAAGCAACCCACTCCAGAATTCTTGCCTGGAGAAGCCCCACCCACAGAAGCCTTGTAGGCTACAGTCCATGGAGTCTCAAAGAGTCAGATATGACTAAGCGATTGCTCATGCAAAAAAACTGAAAATTAAATTTTGTAGAACAAATGGTACTGCTGAACCTATCTGCAGGGCAGGGATAGAGACACAGACATAGAGAACAGATTGTGGACACAGTGAGGGGAGAGGGTGGGACGTATTGGGAGAGTAGCATTTAAACATATACAACAGATAGCTAGTGGGAAGTTGCTGTCTAACAGAGAGCTCAACCCTGTGCTCTCTGACAACCTAGAGGGATGGGATGGGTGTGGGGTGGGAGGGAGGCTCAAGAGGGAGGGGACATATATATACTTGTGGCTGATTCACGATGTTGTACGGCAGAAACCAACACAGCGTTGTAAAGCAAATACGCTTCAATTTGATATTTGGAAAAACTAATACAGTTATGTAAAGTTTAAAAATAAAATAAAAATTAAAAAAAAACAAAACAAATTTTAAAAAGATATGAAATTCAGTTTAAATTTAAGGTATGTTAAATTAATTTCAGTAACAATAAAATTGCTCTTCCGCAGCCACTTGTTGATCCTACTTTGCTACAGAAGTACTTTAACATAACTTATGCTAATAACAGCTTTCACTTATAAGAAATACTTTGTTTGCCTCATCTGTAACATTTGAACCACTTAAGCTTATTAGCAAATGACAAATAGTGACATGACTTTTAATTAATAATGGCTCGTAGAATTATAAGTGCTAAAGCATTATTATAATTTCAGTGGTGAGAAATATGCCTAAATTTAGTGTTAAAGTCACATTCTTTGTTAGCTTAACATGTTATGTATCCTTTAGTGTTAGTTTGGGATTTCTAATGACATAAGGAGACAGTACTACTATTTAACATCTACATTATTCTTCATTATTACAAAGTTATCTCTTAATAGACTTGTGAATTTAGCAAACATTCACTTAGAATTATTATATACTAGAACAGAGTACATCATGAGAAACGTTGGGCTGGAGGAAGCACAAGCTCGAATCAAGATTGCCGGGAGAGATATCCATAACCTCAGATATGCAAATGACACCACCCTTATGGCAGAAAGTGAAGAAGAACTAAAGAGCCTCTTGATGAAAGTGAAAGAGGAGAGTGAAAAAGTTGGCTTAAAGCTCAACATTCAGAAAACGAAGATCATGGCATCCGGTCCCATCACTTCATGGGAAATAGATGGGGAAACAGTGGACACAGTGGCTGACTTTATTTTTCTGGGCTCCAAAATCACTGCAGATGGTGATTGCACCCATGAAATTAAAAGACGCTTGCTCCTTGGAAGGAAAGTTATGACCAACTTAGACAGCATATTAAAAAGCAGAGACATTACTTTGCCAACAAAGGTTCGTCTAGTCAAGACTATGGTTTTTCCAGTGGTCATGTATGGATGTGAGAGTTGGACTATAAAGAAGGCTGAGCACTGAAGAATTAATGCTTTTGAACTGTGGTGTTGGAGAAGACTCTTAAGAGTCCCTTAAACTGCAAGGAGGTCCAACCAGTCCATCCTAAAGGAGATCAGTCATGGGTGTTCATTGGAAGGACTGATATTGAAGCTGAAACTCCAATACTTTGGCCACCTGATGTGAAGAGCTGACTCATTGGAATAGACCCTGATGCTGGGAAAGATTGAGGGCAGGAGGAGAAGGGGATGACAGAAGATGAGATGGTTGGATGGCATCACCAACTTGATGGAGATGGGTTTGGGTGGACTCTGGGAGTTGGTGATAGACAGGGAGGCCTGGCATACTGTGGTTGATGGGGTCGCAAGGAGTCAGACATGACTGAGCGACTGAATTGAACTGAGAACAGTAGTTTTAAGTCTTTTGGAATTACATACTAGACAAGTTGTTTAAAATCTTTAAAATATTACGTCCATTTCAGTAAAAAATTATAAACATATTTACTTTTTGAATACATAAAATAATATACAAATATTTTAAAAACATTACAGTGCAATAAATATTTGTAAATCATTATTCAAATGGCAAATTAATACTTTATGCTCTCAAGAAAAATGTTTGAAGTAATATTCATTTTAGTTTTTAAAAATACTGGTTTGCTTACAAAACTGTTTCCTCTTTTTCCTGAGCACTCCCTGGACTACATTTCCTAACCTCCCGTTTTCCAATATCTTGTGACTGAGTTGCAGCCAATGAAATACAAGCAGAAGTGATCTCACTATTTCCAATTCTTGCTCATAAACACTCTCCCACGTGCTGGCTGAATACACAGAGCTCCAAGGCCCTACAAGAGGGCAGAGCCACGAGATGAAAAGAGCCTCAAACTCTGAATGACCACAGGGCAGGCCACTGCCCACTGGAATAACTGATATTTGGACTGGTATCTGCTCAATGAATAAACTTCTTTTGTACTAAATTTTCACAGTTTATATTTTAAAGCAGCTGGCATTATGTTAGCTAATAAACAGAGCAATTTGAGGGTCTGGTTCCGAATTCAGTTTTCTCATACTTAGTTTTAATAATGTCATAGTTGAAAAAGAAACTTCACAAAGAAACACCATAGATCATATAAAGTATAAATGTAAAGTTCATCATTAATAATAGTGGCTATAATCTGTATTTTATTAATTTTCCTGAGAACTTAGAATTTTAAGGGACTTGTCAGATCTTAGAGTGTCACTGTATTTACTTCATCCGCACCTAATGTAAAGCTTGACATAAGGTTAGAATTTTCAGGTCTACCTTTTTCGTGTAGTTGCAGTGTTGGTATTACACTAAATTCAGTTTCATTGCAAGCCTCTTGCAATCTCTGTAAGCCTCTTGCCCACTTTCTCAGGGATAATGGAACTAACACCTCCAAAAAGGCATATGACACCTGACTGACACTCAGACCAACTGAGAAAACTAGGGTAAAGCCATATATTAAGTATGCTGCCGCTGCTGCTGCTAAGTCACTTCAGTCGTGTCCGACTCTGTGCGACCCCATAGACAGCAGCCCAACCAGGCTTCCCTGTCCCTGGGATTCTCAAGGCAAGAACACTGGAGTGGGTTGCCATTTCCATCTCCAATGCATAAAAGTGAAAAGTGAAAGTGAAGTCGCTCAGTCGTGTCTGACTCTTAGCAACCCCATGGACTGTAGCCCACCAGTCTCCTCCATCCATGGGATTTTCCAGGCAAGAGTACTGGAGTGGGGTGCCATTGCCTTCTATGTATATTAAGTATGGCAGTGCTTAATTTCTTTTTCTGTCTTTTAGGCTAAAAGACAAAAATAAGTTCCACCATTTTCATTCCATTCTTCAGAGAACTTCATCATGAACTCCAAAGAAGTATGTGGGCCTTTCATTGGAGATCAGTTTATTTGATATGAGCAGACACTGAGAAGGAGGTACAAAATAAGAAAAAAAAAATAGTCTAGCCAAGAGATAAACAAATATACAAATGATTACAATTACTAAATGTTACAATTAGAGGAAATAAAAAGTACTACATGAGCTTAGAAATTACTACAAGATGAAAAAAGTTGAGATCCCTGAGTGGCCACAGGTGATAACAGCTGATCTCTGCTTCAGCTCTGGATCTGAAACCCTCTCACCTATTCAGTATTCCCCAGAAGTATCCCCTCTGTTATTAAAAAAGCAAAAACTCTTCTTTGACTCTATTTCTTCCAAGCTATAGTCCTATTTTTTTATTTTCTTTTTTTAAATCAAAATTCTAGAAATTGTTTTTATTTGCACCAATACAGTAGCATCAGTCATATGTGCCTACTTAAATTAAAATTATACAAATTTAAAATGTATTAGTTAGTCACAGAAGCCACATAGAAAGTGCTCAAGAGCCACACGTTGTATTGGATAAAGCAGATGCAGAACTTGCCAACAATGCTAACAGTTCTGTTGAATGGTGCTAGTCTAGACTATAACAGAATAATTAAGAATGAAGAATGAATATACTGCCTGCATTTCAATTCCAACTTTGACCCTCACTAGTTGAGTAAACTTGGGGAACTTACTCTTTTTGCCTACATTAGTTTCCTCATCTGTAAAATGAGGGTAATAGTAATTAATTCTTTCTTCATAACATTGTTGTGTGACTTAGATGACTTACATGTAAAGTGCCCCCCAAAACTGCCTAGCACGTGAAAGTGCTCCATAAGTATTAGGTGTTAGAAATTGCTTTAAAGGATCAGTCGCATTTGTTTATTTTTAATTGATTCTATTCACTCATTTTATTTTTGGCTGCACTAGGTCTCTGCTGCTGTGTGCAGGCGTCCTCTCATTGCTGAGAGCAGGGTCTACTCTTTGTCGAGGTGTGTGGGCTTCCCACTGAGGTGGTTTCTCTTGCTGTGCAGCAAGGGCTCAGCAGTTGCTGCACACAGGCTCAGGTGCCTGGCAGCATGTGGAATCCTCCTGAACCCATTGGCAGGTCAGGGAAGTCCACGTGTTATAACTTTTATTCTGGAAATTATTCTCACAGTCTCTACCTCCTCTCTCATTTTTGTTAACCTGCTTAAATCAGGCTTTGTCCACCATTGCAAGGTTTGTCAAGGTTTGCCAAATTCCTCCATCATGTGAAATCCAATGGTCAACTCCCAGTCTTCACCTTATCTGAATTACCAGAAGCACTTGACAGAGATGATCATCTTCCTTAAAATATTTCCTTCCTTTGGTTTCTAAGATACCATATTCTTCTTTTTCATTTTCTTTAATGGCTGCTCTCTCTTTAGTTTCGTTTAATGGACTCTCTTCCTGACTTCTAAATGTTGGTATATAACATGGCTCTGTTTTTATTATAGTTTTCTTCTTGATTCAAATTACACTAAGCAATATTATCTAGTGCCACAGCTTTAAATATTACCTGCTGATTACTCCCAAATTACATGTTTAGCTTGACCTACTAGACTACAGTTGCATATCTAATTAAACATATAACTGTACTTAGATGTTTAATGGGCATCTCAAAATCAACATGTCTAAAATAGAATTCCTGATTCCCCATATGAGGCTGAATTTGCTACTGATAGCTTACATCTGCAAAGTGATTTTTAAGTGCTGAAAGCACTTTCTTATACATTTAAAGTATGATCTTATAAAAACCCTGTTAGGACAGCAGGTGTTAGTTCCATATGTCAGATGAACATTCTATGACTCAGATATGTTGGGTAGGTTTTTTTAAGAGGCCATATTTGATATCTTATATAACCCAGGGTAAGCAATAGCATCCAAGTCTCCTTATTCACTCCATGCACTTTCTACAGGGTTGTGATGTTTAGCAAGATATATTTAAGTTTTAAAAATGGCGAGTTTCCATTTAGCAGTCAAAGGACACAAAATAGCATGGGGATAAAAGAGAGATATGAGTTAGCTACTATGTGTATTAACCAATATATCTCTAAATGGTTTCCCCTTCACCAATTATTATTTATGTATGATTGCTGATATAATTCAGAATAATTTCAACATTCTTTAGAAAGATACTATTTTGCTGAGCCTTCTACTCTTCAGAAGTCAAGCAAGTAGTCTTTATCTCGTCTTGAAAATTCATACTGGTAAAACGATATTTACTTTTATGATGATAAATATCATTTTAAGAAGCTGAAGGCATTATGTGTGACATATCATTCATTAAGTGATAACTCTACAACTTAAATACATGCAGATTTCCATGCAGAGGCCAGGAAAATCAAAACAAAGGATCTAATGTAAGATCCAGCATCACAAATCCATTCATTGTTTTAGATAATGCTATCATATGATCAAAGTTTAGGCAATAAATTTGAAGATTTAAGTTTTAAACACTGTTAGAGCTTATTACTGTATTTTTAAAGAAAAGACAACATAAAAATCTTACTTGAAACATATACACATAAATACAGAATTTAGAAACCCAATGAAAGTTTGGAGTTCAATAATTACGAAACTATCTCTGTTGGCTATTCTACAGTTAAACTTGGGCTTTAAAGTGAGAGATACTCTGAATTCTATTGTCAATACAGGTCAAAGCTATACAGTGTGCAGATAGGAATAATTACACATTTTAAGATGATAAAAATTTTAACCATTACAATGTCACTGAATACCAATGAAGACCATAACAAAAAGAAACACATTATTTTCTGCTATGCTATATATGTAAAAAGGGGCTATAAGGATATAACAAGGAAAAACTACATTTTTAAAATCTGCCAGTATCACAGTGTTTCTGAAGATAAAAACCAAATCAGTGTATGGTCAACAGAGCTCTATCATTAAATAAAATACTGTCAAGGAAAGATATATGGGATATTAATGCCCAAACTACAAAGAATGAAATTGATCATTGAGAAATACTGACCATTTTCTCTTCAAATCTTCTACATTCTTAGTTTCTGTGACACTGCTCTCTTAACAGTATTTGTTCTTTCTTCATGGTAATATTTCCTTGGTCTTCACTGGCTCCTCTTTCTCTGTCCAATTCTAAAAAATTAATCTTGCACAAAGTATTTTCTTCATCTACTGCTCTTTTATCTGTAGTGTTCTTTTTGGGCAATCTCACCCATGTTCATGGTTTCAAGCAACCTCTAAAATTTATGATTCTCACATTTATATCTCTGGTTTTGACATGAGCCTTAGAAGTATGTATTTAAATATGTTCTAGACATTTCTACTTGGATATTACATAGATATCTCAGATTCAAAGTGTCCTAAATTGAAGGACTCACCCTTCTTTTCCCAACCTACTCCTTTTATGCTTCCAATATCCATTAATAGCACTATAACCATCCATCCATGGATGCAAGCCAGAAACATGAGAATCACCTTAGAATCTTCTCTCCTTCACCTCCCCACATCAAACCCATCACTAAATTGTGTGACTGACTGGCCTTAAGGTATGTGGGATCTTAGTTCCTTGGCCAGGGATCAACACTGCACATTCTGTATGGGAAGACAGTCTTAACCACTGGGCCACAGGGAAGTCCCTGACACAGGATTTTGAAGTAATCTGTTTAAGTATATATCTTCTACTAGAGTATAAGCAATTCAGGTTATAAATGATTACTGAATCATCTGTGTTCTCAATTTGCCCGGCACACAATAAGTGTTCAATATTTATCCAAAACCCCCAAATGAACAGAATTAATTATTTAGTTTAACACCACATATTCTCTAGCTTGTAGTCTGATTAGAGTCTATTTTAGGTTCTTCATTTAAAACAATTAATAGACTTTAGAGCAGTTTTAGGTTTACAAATGTAAGTTTTAAATAGAAAAATGCAATAAAGTTCTAACTGCTAGAGAAAGAAACCTCTCAACTTCAAAAGGCCAACATCTATCATTTTAGCACAACACAGTTAATTATGTATGTATAAATATTAGCAATTAAAAAAGTCATTTAGATATGATCTCTCTGTCCATACATTAAATCCCTAATTCTATATTAAAACACAAAATAACATTTTAAAACACTATGTAAAAAATTAAACTCTAAATTAACATTAAACATAAATTAAAAATTAAACATTAAATAAAAATTCTAACATAATCACAGTAAACATAGTAAGTTACAACCAGGATATAGGAAAGCCATCAAAATCTTATTTCAATATAATATTATTATATAAGGCTCAAATTTCCAGAGTCACTGGTATAGTTTGTATTAATAAGATTAGGCGGGTCCAGGAACTAACGTACCCTTAAATTCTTCTGTGTTGCAGATTTATGCCCTGACTTCTCTGTACCAGACATAAATGAGATTTAATCCATTTGCCTATAATTTATTTGCTGTAAAAGAAACACCATATTACATGCTTTTGTTTGTGTGTTAAGTAGAAGATATGCTATTATTTCCCAGATACCAGGGACTGAATGTTTAATTATCAACACCCATTTGAAAAAAGACATTGCTTTGACTCACAAATAAATTCTTAATTGCTAACAGTGGCTTCTCTGAGTTAGGAGGGTGGTATCTAATTTATTTTTGCAGATGTGATTTAGAGACTGAATTTTCAAATAGCAAAGCTTTGAATATCTTCCCCATCAGCAGAAAATTCCTCCACCCCTGCAGCTGGAGAATATTGCTGCTTGAAATGTTAACCAGGAAAGTAAAAACTGCAGTGAAGAAATTGATACAACTGGTAAATGCTGCTTACAAACTGAAAAAGAAGTTAGGCTGTCAGCAATAAAAGAAGTATATTATTCACACAAAATATGTGGTGTCATCTTCATCATGGTAACTTGCTGGGAGTGGAAATTAACTTGGTGGGTTCCAACTTGAGGAACCTAAAGAAAAGCAAATATCTCACAGATCAGAGCACCTTTGCAAAAGACCAGAAACAAATCAGGGGGACCACAGCTGAGCTCCTTGAGGAGAAAAGACGTGAAGCGCATGTCAAGAACAGTAACCAAGGTTCACTTCCAAGCAGGTTTGCTCATCACTGAAAAACAAAGTCATGGTTATATTTTCAGAAAGGTCCACTAGTTTAAAACGCCCCTTTCCTTCTGGTACTTGTCATCATCCACACATTACTGAGGCTGAATGAGTAAAAGAAAGGATTATGTGTTTTAATTACAACTCAATTAGGAAGTCAACAGTAACATAAAAATGCCTACCCGTTTGGCTGAGCTGAGAAGCACTGCGGCTCTTCCGGGAAAGACCAACGATAGCTACCATTTTGGCCCCAATGCTAGAACGTCGCTTTTTGCTGCTGGTGCCCAAGGCACCCACTGCGGTGTCCGACTGGCTGCCATCATTCTTCTCCAGCGAGCACATGTCTCCGCTGATGCTGGTGCTTTTGGTCATGGTCTTCCCTGAGATGCCCATTTGTCTGCTTTGCATTTTGGATGTAAAGACACTGTAGGCCCATGGATTGTTAAAAGTGATGGCAAGAGCAAAAAGGAAAAGACAGAAAAAGGTATTTTAGATGAAACATCTGGAGTGTAATTCAATTATATCATTAATGGGGCATGTTTTTAGGATTTAAAATTTTTCAAACACCATGGTCTTGAATGGGTTTTACTATTCAGGGCCAACCTTAACATAAGTATCCAAAATCAGACATATTTTCATTTCTGCTTTCAAAGAAGACACTGGTTTGCATGGCCACAGTGGGGAGAAAAAAAGATTTGTGAAAAATAAGTGGGCTCATTTAAGAGAATATGCTGTCTTACAAGTGCAATATGCTTTAAGGCAGTCATATAACAAAAAACAACAAAAAAAAGAAGTTTCCAAACCATTCTTCTCTAATTTGCTTTACTACAGCCATCAAAGAGAAATTTGATGACTGGGGAAATTTTACAAAAAAATGGCAAAAATGACAGCATCTACTGCTGAGTGGCTGTTTAATTTTCTCATCTTATTAATAAGATTTTTCTAAACCTTGTTAAATTTTCTAACAAGGATTGATGTTTTCATTAGTTTTGAATTAAAAATAATTTATTTCACTTTACATTTTCATATTTATTGATATGTCTATATTCCAAAAATGAAGGAAAGATTTTCCTCTTGTATTCATTTGAAAGAAAGAAAAGTCAGCAGTTTTCCATACAATATGGTCCAGAGAAGGCAATGGAGAAGTACCCCACTCCAGTGCTCTTGCCTGGAAAATCCCATGGATGGAGGAGCCTAGTGGGCTGCAGTCCATGGGGTTGCTAAGAGTTGGACACGACTGAGCAACTTCACTTTCACTTTTCACTTGCATGCATTGGAGAAGGAAATGGCAACCCACTCCAGTGTTCTTGCCTGGAGAATCCCAGGAATGGCGGAGCCTGGTGGGCTGCCGTCTATGGGGTCGCACAGAATCAGACATGACTGAAGCGACTTAGCAGCTTACAATATGGTCAGAAGGCAATAATTTTTAAACGGTTTTTTTCCTCTATCTAGAGTAATATTTACTGAAAAGTAAGGACTAGGAACCAAACCTGGGCATCCCTGGCATGGAGTCCTAACCACTGGGCTGCCAGGGAATACCTAACACGTTAGTTTAGGTATTAACCTATGTTCATTTTCTCCAAGTATTTAAGAGGGAAAAGACTCAGTGTGAATTTTTTAAAAAGACAGTAAAGTGGACTATTTTATCATTCATATTAGTTTCAAGAAGAAATGAGGCATAAACAGACCAAGAGATAGCAAGAGAGGAGACAGTGTATACACTTCTATGGTGACACAAACTAATCATTTTCAAGTTTGTTTGATTTTGCTATTTTTCAATAAGCAACTATAGAATAAAGTAGAAAGAGTTTGGAGGCAACAGATGGGGGCTTCAATTCCAGCTTTATTTCTATTTAACTGACTTCCTTCAGAAAGTTTATTGCTTCTACTTGATCCTCAGGGTCCTCATTTAGAAGAGAATATTTCACTGTACCTTCTTAAAGAATAGACATAATATTAAAATAAAAATTCAATAAATAGAAATGACAGCAATTAGGGAATATAGACAATACATAAAATAAGGCTAAAGCCCTTCAACATATATATGTAAATACTTAAGAGCATCAAAAAATAATCTTTATGATTGTAAATTTGAAGACTTCGGAGAGTCAAATGTCTAAAATGGTTTTCATATAGCCAGCGTTACGTGGCTATATGCAGGGTGGACTACACTGAGAGTCGGGAAATCTGGATTTGAATTTTGGCTTTACTGACTAATCTTAGGAGAGTTGTTTCCCTTTCTGGAACTTAACTTCTTCATTTAATAAATGAGAAAACTTAAGTAAAGCACTAAGCAGAGTAGGAGACACATAAGAACCCCAAAAATTATTCTCTTCCTCCTTCTTATTATTATCTCCACCACCGCTACCACCATCATCATCCATTAGCATCAATTAAACCTGTTGAACTGGAATATCTATAAGGTCCCCTTTAATGATGAAACACTTTGCTCCCAGAGTATATCTTGTTTCATGGATTCTGGGCAAATGAACATAGAAATACAACATGATTTTATGGTATGCTATCATCAGAAAAGGCATGGCATAGTCTAGAAAAGTCAAAGTTCAGTCAAGACTAAGGCTTTCAAAATAATATATGTTCCATAGTCACAATAACTAGTACTCTTGTTTTGTAGGAACTTTTATCCCAAGCATACTTTTCTAAAAGAACCACCTACTACTACCTACCAAGAAAGTTAAAGATACACTCTCAAAATATTATACCTTGTGACTTTTGCATTTTAATTCTCATGGTTGGATATTAGGGCATAAAGAACTTAGCCAAAACCAATCAGGATATAAAATACTAACTGAAAAGATAAACAAGTTTATAGATAAATGTTTTACTGATTATTTGGTTTTAAAGAAATGTACTTCTCTTCAATCTAACACCTTTGATAATGCATTATCTACAAGAAGGGTTATTAATGGTTTTGTATGATGGATCTACTTCTCATCCCCTTAAAACAGAGATCATCAGGATGAGTTTGTGTAGTTGCTCTTCATTGCCACGTTTTGAAGGGAGGGTAACTGAGTCTAGGGTGTCACTGTTGCTTTCTTTTACTTTCCTCACTTGGCCATCACCTTAAACTATACGCAAACAATACCGCAAGCAAACAAGCTATCAACCAACATATTAAAAGTCTTGTGACTCTTTACTTATAGCATATTTCGTAGTAAAGAATCTGTAAACATGGGTGATCATTTGGAATACTTAGTGGTTAAGAAAACACAGACCCTATCATTATATTATTATTTTAAAAGAGAACATCTGTAACGGTCTGGTAACAAGGTAAATTACCAATGTTGCTGGTGGGAGTATCAGTGATGTATCTCTGAAAGGCACCATGACAAAATGTATCAAAAGCGTTAAAAAAACATGCCTATCCTTTAACCTATCACTTTTACTTTCAGGATTTACCCTAAGGGAAAACAGTAATGATCATAGATTTAGCAAGAATACTATTTACTGCAGAATTGACTGTAATAGTAAAACACATACACACACAAAGGCAAAACCCCCAGAAATGTCCAATGGTAGAGGATGTTTAAATAAGTCATGTTCATCAATAAAATAGAATATACCTTTGAAAATGCTGTTGTAAATAAATATTTATTAACATAAAATATGTTCTTGATATGGGAGAAAGGGTGAGAAAGCAGATATCTGCAGTTTAGCTTTGGCTGGCGCACATACCAAATATGGATTCACTCTACCACTAGGGCACACAAGCAAATTCAAATCCCAGAGTGACACAGAGTCACAAACAGAAAAGAAAAGAAATTCATATAAATAGAAATAAACATCTCTTTCTAAACTGGGTAGTTCAGGAAACCTAGATTCATAGTTGACTTACTAGCTACCTGCACTACAGGAATAAAGGGAATATAAAGAAAAATAAAATATGTTTCAGATGTTTATGTTCTTTGGAAAGGACATACAAGTGTATACAGAAAGAAATCTAAAGGATGTACTGTGAACAGTGTAAAGTGGTTTTAATTTTCTCTGGTTGGTATTATGCTTTTTAAAAATGTTCTTTTTTTTCTATTTTGTTTTTTCCAAAATGAACATAAAACTTATCGGTAACCAGAAAAAAAAAAAATTAAAACAATCAGACAAATGAAAAAAGCAATGCAGGACTAAAACAACTCAATTTGCATAGTTCATTCCATAGGCTAAAGGTACAGCATGGCTTTCAAGCTAATTCCATGAGATTACTACACATTAATATTGGGCACTGATACAGGATGCTCAATTCCAGAAAGAAACAGTGTTTCCACATTCTGAATATGGTTTTATGCATATTTCTCATTTTTGGCATTGGAAAATAATGAAAAAGTTTATATATGTAGTAGTCTTGAAATGTGAAAAATTGTCAGTACAAGCAATTTACTTGTCAGTACAAGCAATTAACTATAGTTGTTTAAAGTTGTATCCTGAAAGATTTTTTAAAGGGCAAATCTCGTATCATCTATAATTAGGAGAAAGGATTTCTTTGGAAGGAATGATGCTAAAGCTGAAACTCCAGTACTTTGGCCACCTCATGCGAAGAGTTGATTCATTGGAAAAGACTCTGATTCTGGGAGGGATTGGGGGCAGGAGGAGAATGGGACGACAGAGGATGAGATGGCTGGATGGCATCACTGACTCGATGGACCTGAGTCTAAGTGAACTCCAGGAGTTGGTGATGGACAGGGAGGCCTGGCGTGCTGCGATTCATGGGGTCGCAAAGAGTCGGACACGACTGAGCGACTGAACTGAACTGAATGAAAGGCGGTGAAATACTTATAAATAGTCTCCAAAGACTTAATTAGCATATTTAAGGGATTATAGCAGTTACTGATTAAACAAAATATTTATAGACAAAACTATTCATTAACAGGTTTAAATGAGTACAACTAAGTAGTTCGGCTGTTAAGATAACAAGCAAACACAGGACAAAGATAAACTCTTGAGTTTGTGAGAGTACAAACGTAAGAGTAACATTGTAAATAAAATACACAGTCATGAAAAAATATTTCATCATATTGAGAGGTGGGAAGGTGATTAGGAGAGAACCTGCCCAAGGAATTAGAGACTGGAGTGACTCAGAATTGTTATGAATGAAGTAGAGAGGGCCTACCAGCTCCCAGAATGGAATATGAGAACTGCAGTGCAGGGGCAGAAAAGACACTGGAATGGGACTATTTATAACATCTTAGGCTAGTAAGTGGTGCTAGAGAAGGCTGCTGCTGCTAAATCACTTTAGTCATGTCCGACTCTGTGTGACCCCATAGACGGCAGCCTACCAGGCTCCCCCATCCCTGGGATTCTCCAGGCAAGAACACTGGAGTGGGTTGCCATCTCCTTCTCCAGTTCATGAAAGTGAAAGGTGAAAGTGAAGTCACTCAGTCGTGTCCAACTCTTAGCGACCCCATGGACTGCAGCCTACCAGACTCCTCCGTCCATGGATTTTCCAGGCAAGAGTACTGGAGTTGGGTGCCATTGCCTTCTCCGCTAGAGAAGGCTAGGAGGACGTAAAAGTTAGAAGACAACAGGAATAATGATAGAGTAGGAAAAAAAACCCCACAGAGATGAGCCAAAATCCCAACCATTATGCAACCTTGAAAGCCTTAATTCTCTTTCTTGTATTCTTGGAGGCATGTGCCAAGAGCTAACTGAATACCCATCACTACAACTCAGACTCGACTGCACCCGTTGTGAGTCACTGAGTGGATATCTGGCTTTGGAGTGCCATTTCTTTCTGGCATATACCTTGTGGGGAGGGGGAAAGGAGGAGAACAAACCCTGCTAAAACCCTGCTCTTCACCTCATCAAATATTTTTTCTGTATTAAATATTATTTCCTTCCTAAAATGTGGAATTCAAAATGATTATGATCCTACATTATAATTTAATAGACAATATTTCATTTACTCAAATGACCATCTACAATTTTAGGCTAGTGAAATAGTAACCATTTATTCAAATGTTTATTGCATATATATTCCCACAAATGCAGGGATACAAGAATGATATGACATAGGCTCTTTTAATTAATGTACTCATAGATATATCAGCATGTAAAATGCAAATATGGCTGCATGAGAACGTTTAGAATTAAGAGTCCAATGACCAGTTCTAATGTCATTAAACCTTAATTAAGTTAGATGATCAAGAAAAGATCTCTCTCTGAAGAGTATAAAAAAACTGAGTTCCTCATGCTAATTCTTTGATTCCTGGAGATGACCAGAATTTGAACATTTGGTATTTTTAACAATAATTCAGGTACTGTATATAAATACATTCTATCAATGCACTATAATGTATCAGTATATTATCTAAGTGTACTTGAGTGTGTGTATTTGTCTATGCTACAAAGTTGATGTCTAGAGTTAGGGAGGAATATTTAGCTAATCAAAAGATTGTTTTTTAGTCAAAACATCTTCCTTGACTATATCATTAGTAATGAAACTGTGTTTAATGTTCCTAAGTCTTGGATCTCAGGATAGGAAGCAGTGCCTTGCTGATTAAAGAGCTGATCCTTGCTCATTTGGAATGAGTGGACATGAGTCCTATCACTTTTGGGCAGAAGCATTTGAATGGTGGTGTTCAACTCCAACTTCCCTTTCCCTCTGCTGCTGGGACTGTGAAAGACAGAGCCTCTATCGGACCGAGCCCCTGAGTGACTATAATTTTTGTTGATTATGCAACTAAGAATTCAAGGTTGTTTATAACAGCAGCACAATTTAATATGTCTTGAATAGCAAAGTCAGGAGAGACTGCCTATGAAAAAATCAATTAGGAGTTTATAGTCTAGCAAATCCCATGGATGGACGAGCCTGGTAGGCTGCAGTCCACGGGGTTGCTAGGAGTCGGACATGACTGAGCGACTTCACTTTCACTTTTCACTTTCATGCATTGGAGAAGGAAATCGCAACCCACTCCAGTGTTCTTGTCTGGAGAATCCCAGGGACGTGGGAGCCTGGTGGGCTGCCGTCTATGGGGTTGCACAGAGTCTGACATGACTGAAGCGACTTAGCAGCAGCAGCAATAGTTCTGGGAAAGGAAATAGGAACTTAGGCTACTCCATTGCTACTACTAATAGAAAACAAAGCTAACGTAAAAGTTATCTAGAAGGAACCATCTATATAGCTTAGTATCTGGACCTAAGAATAAGATATACTCATAGCTCAAATTGATAAGCATTTATTATATTCCAAGTGCTTTCTATGAATTAACTCATGTAATTGTCTTAAAGAGGACTTTCGTGGTGGCTCAGGAGGTAAAGAATCTGCCAACAATGCAGGAGATCCAGGTTTGGTCCCTGGGTCGGGAAGATCCCCTGGAGAAAGCAATGCCAACCCATTCCAGTATTCTTGCCTGGGAAATTCCATAGACAGAGGTACAGTCCATGGGGTTGCAAAGACTCAGGAATAACTGAGAGACTAACATTTTCACTTTCAA
Source organism: Bubalus kerabau (assembly GCF_029407905.1). NCBI lineage: Eukaryota > Metazoa > Chordata > Mammalia > Artiodactyla > Bovidae > Bubalus > Bubalus kerabau. The sequence continues at coordinate 62,713,671 of NC_073637.1, forward strand.
TTCTCTTAAAGAAGAGAAAATGGAGGCCCTTAGAGAGTATAGTGTTTGCCAAGTGGTACTGATTTACGAAACGATAATCAACACTGGACCAGTGGAATTTCCTGATGGAGAGGTTCAGTGGAAGAACTAAAGAGCCTCTTGATGAAAGTGAAAGAGGAGAGTGAAAAAGCTGGCTTAAAGCTCAACATTCAGAAAACTAAGATCATGACATCTGGTTCCATCACTTCATGGCAAATAGATGGAGAAACAGTGGAAACAGTAGCTGACTTTATTTTGGGGGCTCCAAAATCACTGCAGATGGTGATTGCAGCCATGAAATTAAAAGACGCTTACTCTTTGGAAGGAAAGTTATGACCAAACTGGACAGCATATTAAAAAGCAGAGACATGACTTTGCCAACAAAGGTCCATCTTGTCAAGGCTATGGTTTTTTCAGTAGTCATATCTGGATGTGAGTGTTGGACTACAAAGAAAGCTGAGCACCAAAGAATTGATGCTTTTGAACTGTGGTGTTGGAGAAGGCTCTGGAGAGTCCCTTGGACTGCAAGAAGATCCAACCAGTCCATCCTAAAGGAAATCCGTCCCAAATGTTCATTGGAAAGACTGATGATGAAGCTGAAACTCCAATACTCTGTCCACCTGATGTGAAGAGCTGACTCATTTGAAAAGACTCTGATGCTGGGAAAGATTGAAGGCATGAGGAGAAGGGGACAACAGAGGATGAGGTGGTTGGACAGCATAACTGACCTAACGGACATGAGTTTGAGTGGACTCCGGGAGTTGGTGATGGACAGGGAGGCCTGGCATGCTGCAGTCCATGGGGTCGCAAAGAGTCGGACACAACTGAGAGAATGAACTAAACTGAACTGAATTGAGGTTCAGTAGGAGCAGGCGGTACACTCAGGCCAAGTGCTCAAGGGAACAGTCAGGGCTAAACAGAAAGAACCAAGTATTTGCTGAACAGGAGAGGACAGATGAAATTAGGATGGCCTGAAAAGGATGGAAATGGTCTTTGCATTCTTGAAAGTGAAAGTGAAGTTGCTCAGTTGAGTCGCCTTTCCATCCTTCTTGGAGGAGGAAATGGAAACCCACTCCAGTATCCTTGGCTGGAAAATTCCATGGACAGAGGAGCCTGGTAGGCTGCAGTACATGGGGTTGCAAAGAGTCAGACATGACTGAACAACTGAGACATGCAAGAAGGAAGGCAGGCTAAGAGGGTAGCTGCTGCTGCTAAGTCGCGTCAGTCGTGTCTGACTCTGTGCGACCCCATAGACGGCAGCCCACCAGGTTCCCCTGTCCTTGGGATTCTCCAGGCAAGAACACTGGAGTGGGTTGCCATTTCCTTCTCCAATGCATGAAAGTGAAAAGTGAAAGTGAAGTTGCTCAGTCGTGTCTGACTTCGCAACCCCATGGACTGCAGCCTACCAGGCTCCTCCGTCCATGGGATTTTCCAGGCAAGAGTACTGGAGTGGGGTGCCATCGCCTTCTCCAAAGAGGGTAGAGAGAGCAAAATGAAAAAGATTGAAAAGATAGTCCAAGGATTACTTATATTTAAAGATTAGGAAAAGAAGAGTGACTGAGGTGAATAGAGATGCATTCTCAGAAATAAGAAAAATAGTATAGAGTCAAATTCCACAGAAGACAAGAATAAGGTTCAGGAAAGTTGTGGTAGTCAAATGATACGGAGTTAATTACCAGGAACATTTAAGGAAAGCTACAGATTTAGAGGTGTGGAGGACACAAATGACTCTTAAGAAAGCAGCTATTGAAATTCCTTCAAGATGGAGAAATACATGAGTTTAAAACATGAATTTTTGATTTAGAACATTAAATTTTTATGCTGTGAGGAATTCTACTAAAGGGGAATAACAGGAATTCATCTGTGTATCTGTTAAAACTGTCTTACCACAATTTCTAGATCCAAAACTACATGGCTAATAGTTTACCAGAAATGTTTCTTTTACTCATTGGTCCTCTTTTTCCTAACTTAGCAAATGAGGTTAAAGATCATTGTTAAGGTACTTTTAAACTCTGGATTTTTATGACCGTAATGCCTCCGTTGAAGTGGTTTTTTAAATTAATCTCTTTCAAATTTTCATGGTTCTTTTTTTTTTTTAATTCAGCTTTGCCTATTGTTCCCCACAATTTTCCTTGATATATATATTTTAAGCAAAAACATGTCTCACTTCACAAGTTTTCAGAATAAATTTCATAATTCTAATCCATCAACTCACCATATATATAAAATCTCCTTTAATTTTTCTATTGGGCTTCCCTCATAGCTCAGTTGGTAAAGAACTTTTCTATTATTTCATCTGAACTTTTCAGCTAACCTCATTATTTCTATATATAAATCTTTTAGGCAGAAGTAGACTTCCCTCTGGCTTATTTTCATGTTAATTTTGTTGTTGTTGTTGTTGTTAACCACATCATTACATGATACTTCTCAATAACAGGAAAAAGAAAAGCTCCATGATAAATTATCAGAAGGGACACTCACTGACCTATTACTTCAAGGATAAATTTACATTTTTCACCATTCTTACTAATGTCAAAGGAACACTAAGAGTTAAAATTTTGTGAAAAAAAGTGAGAATTTGATTTATTCTTGCTAATCATGCAGCTCTATAATCAGTGTATCAAGTTTTGTATTTAACAAATGATGAATATGCTGCACTATTGAAATGATTACAGTACATAAAAATTCACATTATGCTGCTAAAAATAGCACTGAAAGCTAAACTATAATATGAAAGCATTCTTGGACTATAACTAACCTATACAAAAATCACTAAATATTGAGTTTCAAAATGTATAAAAATGTATGAAGTGAAGTGAAGTCGCTCAGTTGTGTCTGACTATTTCCAACCCCATGGACTATATATAGTCCATAGAATTCTCTAGGCCAGAATGTATAAATGGTTATAAATTAAGAATATTAATTCCTCAGACTTTAGAGTACAAAAGACATTCGTTCCATATTTTGAAAAATAGTGGATACTCTGATTTTTTTCTTTTGAAAACTTGATTGCAAATCAAATTCAAGTTAAAAAAATCTACTTTGTATAATCACATTGCAACATTTCAGAGACTGAGAACATACTTTAAACCTACATCTTGATGAAATTTAATTACTATCTATAAATTCTTATATCTAATTAAAATTAATGTTTCAAGAAGAATCTACCAGATTTTCTAGTAGAAGAATAGAAGAATCTACCAGAATTTCTGGAGTCCCAAAGGATTAAAAAAAAGAAAGAAACTCATTCTAGAATTATTTTCAAGAGGCCATATATACATCGTGTTTAGTTGCTCAGTCACGTCCAACTCTTTGTGACCTCATGGACTACAGCCAGCCCACCAGGCTCCTCTGTCCATGGGGACTCTACAGATAAGAATACTGGAGTGGGTTGCCATGGCCTCCTCTAAGGGATCTTCCCAATCCAGGAATCAAATCCAGGTCTCCCGCATTGCAGGTGGATTCTTTACTTCTGAGCCACCAGGGAAGCCCAAAATATACATTACCTATACATTATACCTTTATATTTAGAAACAAGGATGCCTTGTTGGAAATTGTCTACATTTTCCTTATACTTGTCTGACAATAACTGAGACAAAGAAGTTGTTTCTTGCCCTTTTATCTTTCTGAGCATGTGTGGGAGTCAGGTAAAAAGATTTGTAAAGAACCAGAAATAACTTCCATGTTCCAAGTTCTTGGGATCTGTGGCATTATATATATATATATATATATATACACATTATATAATATATATACATTTGTACGACTTAACATCAACCACAGCAACATATATTACATTATTCTCCTAGTGAGCTTTGCCTTGTTGCGGTAGTAAGGGCTTTCTTCTCAGAAAAGTTAGCCTTTTTCACAGAGAGCAGGGCTCAGGAGACTGGGCCATTAGACGTGGAAATGTCAGTGAAGAGGAGGAGCACACTGAGCTTCCTGAGACAGTGCTCTCGTTAGTTATCAGGTTTGCTTGCCTGCAACAAAATTAGGGTTCTGGTGCGAGCCTGTTCAGTCGCTTCAGTCGTGTCCGATTCTTTGCAACCCTACTGTTCTATAGCCTGCCAGGCTCTTCTGTCCATGGGATTCTCCAGGCAATAATAAAGCGGGTTACCTCCAGAGGATCTTCCCAACCCAGGAATTGAACCCAGGTCTCCTGAATTACAGGTGGATTCTTTTACCGCTAAGCCACCAGGGAAGCCCTAGGGTTCTGGGCTTAGAGGTCAAAAAAACAAGGAGCTTGTTCATCAACAGAATGTACCAAAAGGCCAATGATTACCGATATTTAAAAATATCTAAACAGCAAAGCTCCAGGTGAAATTTTTTTGTATGTCTTAGTTCAATTTTAGTGGATATTAAACAATTAAGGTCTAAACAGAGTGTGTATGTGCATATGTGTATTGATTATGTTCAGTTCAGTTCAGTCGCTCAGTCGTGTCTGACTCTTTGCGACCCCATGAACCGCAGCACGCCAGGCCTTCCTGTCCATCACCAACTCCCAGAGTCCACCCAAACCCATGTCCATTGAATCAGTGATGCCATCCAACCATCTTATCCTCTGTTGTCCCCTTCTCTTCCTGCCTTCAATCTTTCTCAGCATCAGGGTCTTTTCCAATGAGTCAGCTCTTCACATAAGGTGGCCAAAGTATTGGAGTTTCAGCTTCAGCATCAATCCTTCCAATGAATACTTAGTGTTGATTTCCTTTAGGATGGACTGGTTGGATCTTGCTGTCTAAGGGACTCTCGAGAGTCTTTTCCAGCACCACAGCTCGAAAGCATCAATTCTTCAGCACTGAGCCTTCATTATGGTCCAACTCTCACATCCAGACATGACTACTGGAAAAAACCATAGCTTTGACTAGACAGACCTTTGTCAACAAAGTAATGTCTCTGCTTTTTAATATGCTGTCTAGGTTTGTCATAGTTTTCCTTCCAAGGAGCAAGCGTCTTTTAATTTCATGGCTGCAGTCACCATCTGCTGTGATTTAGGAGCCAAGAAAATAGTCTGTCTTTGTTTCTATTGTTCCCCATCTATTTGCCATGAAGTGATGGGACCAGATTCCATGGTCTTAGTTTTTTGAATGTTGAGCTTTAAGACGACAGCTTTTTCATTCTCTCCACCTTCATCAAGAGGCTCTTTGCCCTGAACCATCCCATGGCCTGCACCAGGCAACTAGAGACCACCCCTATAACCCAAAGCCCAGCTTGCAGAAATTATTCAGATTAGCCAATCTTAAACTTTATTCTGCCCCTTCTTATCTTTCTTGCCCCAACAAAGTTTCTGGCCTTGATTTTTCTCTCACTCCTGCCCCTTCTGTCTCCTGACCTTCCCTGTTGCTCTGCATGGTTGCCTCCTTTTTCATGGGACAAAGTTTATTACAAACTTTGTTTTCCTGAGTCCCTCCTGTGTCCTCCTGTGTCCCCTCTTGTGGCCATACCTGACTGACCATCACACAGAACAAAGAACAATATGTATGTGTATGTATATACACTTCTTGTCAAGGACCATGATTTATAGCCCTATTTAATAAATTTAGAAAAACAAACTTATAGAGGGGATATGAAGCAAAACTCTCAGAAGCTTTAATGTGTAAATTACTTTGTAAGTATAGCATGGAATTAGGTTAAGACTTAACTTGCATATTTTAAATCGAATTTAGGCATTTCATGTGGAAAACAAAATACTTTCTATAATAAGTAATTCTTTGTCATTAAAATATACTTTTGTTGTCTCATTAAATGAATACTGGTAATTTCCCTTTGAATAAATACAGTGTTAATACAGTGTTAATACATCTAATGTCTTGAAATGTCTGAGATTATCCCTTTGTTCATCCTACAGAAAATTTTCATGTAAAAATGTGCAAATACATGATTTAATTTAGTATATTTGCTTAGCTTGTGTTTGTGCATGTAGACAATGTTCCAGTCATCATTACCCAAGTATAAGCTTGCCTTTTACATGTCACTCAGAACTCATGAAGAACAGAAAGATTGTAGTCTGTTTCAGTGATTATAATGACAGTAATATTTTGACAAAATGCCCTGGGTCATATATACTGAATCTTCCTTGGAGCCATTTAGAGGAAAGCCTTCAGATTGTTAGAAATCTAAACTTATCTTTTCTTCTCAGATTTCAAGTCAGTCAGTTCTACAAAGATTGTGAATTTCTGTTCTGGAATGATGTCTTGGTACACACAACGCTAGTCTTTTAAGGCTGTCAGCATTTTTTAGTCTAGTGCATGGTTTTTAAAGTTTTCCTTCTATTATGAGCAATTTGAAAGACAAAGACTAACATGATTAAACCATGAAGTATTATTTTTAAAAAGAAGCTAAATTTTCCTGAGCTAAAGTATGCTTTAATGTTTAGGATATCTAACATAAATGTGAGGCATTAAGTATTGCATCTTTGGCCCCAATGAACAAACAAATTAAAATATACAGTGAGAGTGTCAAAACTAAATCTATGGTTCTCTAAGTATCAGTATTTTATAAATTTCCTTTAGTTGGACTAATCAACAAAATGATTTTTTAGGTTTTTCTACATTTCGTTTGCCAAAAATAAGTTATTTTAAAGAGTTACTGTTCAACAAGCTTCAAAGAAAAGCAAATTATACTTAAAATAGGCCTAATTCTTCATACTGGGGTAATGAGGGAGTTCTACTTCTCAGATTCTCTTAAGCTTAGGTCATGGTCTCTCATAGGAAAAGTTTTATACTTGATTCTTAGGTACTTGTACTTCAACAATATTAGTGATTTATTCAAGGCAACAAAATCTGATAAAAATCTGGTAAAATTAAAGAGATGAAACATACATTTAGGTTCAAAGTCAGACATAGATTTCTACCCTATTTCTATCATTTAATAGTTCATGACCTTGCGTTTACTTCTTAACTTGTTCTGAGCTTTTTCTCTTCTTTTTATTATATACCCTTCCACTTGAAGCTACATGGGGCATTTATTATATACCCTTCCACTTGAAGCTACATGGGGCAAGAACTTTATTTCTTTTATTCACTGCTAAAGCTCAGGTTTCAAAATAATGTCCAAGAATCTACGATGTAACCTGGGCACATTTGTGCCAAAAGTGCTCACATGGAACATTAGACTATTTTCTTCTCAGGTTTGTGTTGAAAACTGACAACAAAAATTAATTTAAGGATATTATGACTTCCACTGTGGTTAGCTACTTTATGAAACTAATACACTCCCATTTTCTATTGATTTTGAGAAGCCAAAGGCTAGAAAATAACTTAGATAATAAATATCTATTCACCATAATGAAATAATAAATGTGAATAGAATTTAAGCAAGTTGTAAATGTTGTCTCAAACATACTTCTCCTGCAGTGTATTTATAGGCTGCTTATGCTTTCGTGGCTATTTATCTAGTATAAGTTCTTTTTCTTTAATGAACATAACCTGTTACTTCTCTTAAAATCATGTTTGGATGGTGAATAATGAATTGCACATACAAATGCAAATACAGAGTATTTTTTCACCTTAACATTTCTTATAGTATTCAATTAGAAGCATATAAAAAGCTGATGTGTTTGAGTTTTATGTTGCACTGAATATTTATAATATGATTTTGATTTTAAATGTTGAAACCAAAAATGTCGTTAATTGCCATTAAGTAGAAACTCTAAATTTTAAATGTAAAAATGTAAATTTAAAATGCATCATTTATTCCATTCTATAGAATTAAAGGCTTCCCTTGTGGTTCAGATGGTAAAGAATCTGCCTGCAATGCAGGAGAGCCGGGTTCGATCCCTGGGTTGGGAAGATCCCCTGGAGACGGGAATAGCAACCCACTCCAGTATTATTGCCTGGAGAATCCCATGGACAGAGGAGCCTGGAGGGCTACAGTCCATGGTGTCGCAGAGTTGGACATGGCTGAGCGACTTTCACTACTACTATAGGATTAAATCCTTACATTTAAAAATTCTTATGTTCCACAAATAGAAATTATAAATCTTCAGAATTTTTGCATGATTGTGCTATAGAGTAATACACAATGAAACTATTAAATTGCCCAAGATTTACATTAGTCCATTAAAGTCAAATTTATATAAATAAACACAATTATGCCATATGTGTGTGTGTGTGTATATATATATATATATATATATATTTACAAATAGGCACATATAAAAAGTTTAATGAAAAAAATTATGGTAAATAAGACTATGGTAAAAGGATTGTTAATACTAAAAGAGACCAGAACTTTGTAGCAGTTTGAGCTTATTTACTTTTTATAAAACTATTTTTCTTACAAATAAGTATTTTTCCTTACCAAGATTTCTTAAGCTGCTCTCTTAGGAGAAACACAGAGCTTAACTTTGTGTTATTTTGTTGAACTCTCCTTTCTGAAGCCTCTGGGTCTGCACTGCCCAGTACTACTGGCACTGGCACATGGAGCTCATGAACACTTGAAATGTGCCTCCTCCAGACTGTGATGCACTGTGTCAAACACACTGGATACATTGCACACTGTAATATACACAAGGTTTAGAAGCCTTAGTACACTCTCCAAAAGAATAAAATATGTATTGATCTTTTTGTGTGTGCTCAGTCGCTCAGTCGTGTTTGTCTCTTTGCTACCCCGTGCACTGTAGCCTGCCAGGTTCTTTTGTCTATGGGGATTCTCCAGGCAAGAATACTGGAGTGGGGTGCCATGCCCTCCTCCAGGGGATCTTCCTGACCCAGGTTTCCTGCATTGCAGGTAGATTCTTTTAACGACTGAGCCACCAGGGAAGCCTATTAATATTTTTATATAGGTTAAAATTTGATATAAGAATATTTTGGACATACTGGATTAAATAAAATATATGATTAATTTTACCTCCTCCTTTTAATTTTTTAATGTCTATGCAAATATTTAAACTTAGAAATTTGGGCTTACATTATATTTTTCTTAGATGCTGCTGCTCTAGATGACTGATTTAAATGGCATATACAGAGTCCAGCGAAAATATTTGATATAAGATGTATTTTCCTATGTAAAGCATTATTTCCTTTTGATATTAATTACTGTTGTGCTGTGAATAGAGTGAACTAATGAAAAACTTTATAAAGGTAATTAAATGCTATCATATACAAAATATTAAGCTTAATACTAAAATTAACAACTATAATATCTGTGCATACTAAATGGCTTCAAGTTGTGTCCAACTCTTTGCGACCCTATGGACCGCAGCCTGCCAGACTCCTCTGTCCATGGGATTCTCCAGGCAAGAATACTGGAGTGGGTTGCCATGCTGTCCTCCAGGGAATCTTCCAAACCCAGGGATCAAACCTGCATCTCTTATATCTCCTGCACTGGAGCCACTTGGGAACCCCCAACTATATAATGACACTCAAAACAAAATTCATTTGAAAGTGAAAATATAAAGCAGTAAATGAATATTTAACAAGTAAATATTAAAAAGATGAAGCAGACACATGCCCTAAAAATGAACAATCTATTTTTCTATTTTGATACTTATTTGGACATATGTATTTCAACGCTGTTAAGTGTAATGATTCCTTTCCTTGAACAAAGAGTATCTATGATCTGCATATCTAGTAAGAAAAATAACTATCTACTGGGAAGTCAATTTAGTTTATTAGGAGACTCATATTCAAGATGCAGTGCATGACTTATGCTATAACTGAGTTGTCAAAATAGTTTGTGCCTCAGTTGCCCTCTTATGTAAAATGGGGAAAATAATACCCCAACCATATTCAGAAAGTTGCAAAGAGGTTTTTATATCTACTTTCTTTCTAGCTCATTTTATCAGCTATCCTCATTTTTTAATAATGTAAGACCTTTGATTTCATTTTTTTCTCCAATTATCAACCCCCTCATCTTTATTTAACATTTAACTTGACACTATAGCCCATCATTTCAATCACTCTTTTGCAAATACTCTCAACTTTTTAAGTATCCCTCCTCATGTAGCATCCAACTGGCAGAACGTTTTGATAAGTCCTACCATTTGCTTCTTCTGTGCCTACCTCTCAACAGCTGCTGCTGCTGCTGCTGCTGTTAAGTCGCTTCAGTCGTGTCCGACTCTGTGCGACCCCACAGACAGCAGCCCACCAGGCTCCCCCGTCCCTGGGTTTCTCCAGGCAAGAACACTGGAGTGGGTTGCCATTGCCTTCTCCAGTGCATGGAAGTGAAAAGTGAAAATGAAGTCGCTCAGTCGTGTCCGACTCTTAGAGCCCCCAGGGACTGCAGCCCACTAGGCTCCTCCATCCATGGAGTTTTCCAGGCAAGAGTACTGGAGTGGGTTACCATTGCCTTCTCCCTCAACAGCTGAGCACTGTTGAAAAAAACCAAAATTCATTAGGACATATTGGTTCTACTATAATCCACTGTCACCAGCCTCAAGTTACTCTACACCCCTGCTCCCCACTCTCCACAATAGCCACATTTTTATTAGATGCTGCTGCTCTAGATGACTGGTTTAAAATGGCATAGTCAGGTTCCAGCAAAATCTTAGTAGCCTTTCTGCTACTCAAATCTCCCTCCTTTTGCTTTCCTCTCAGCAGATAACTTTTCCTTAAACTTCACAGAGGAAACAGAACCATCAGAAGAAATGATCTTACCTTAAAAATAATACATACACACCAAGATTTATCCATATATATATATACATACACACACACACATATTACATACATACATATATGGGCTTCCCTGGTGTCTCAGATGGTAAAGAATCTGCCTGCAATGCGGGAGATACATGTTTGATCCCTGTGTTGGGAAGATCCCCTGGAGAAGGGCATGGCAACCCACTCCAATATTCTTGCCTCAAGCTCTCCATGGAGAGAGGAGCCTGGCAGTTACAGTCCATGGGTCGCAAAGAGTCAGATACGACTGAGTGACTGTCACTCACTCACTCACATACATATATACATATACACATATATATACCACTCATCTCTAAATAAGTTAGCTAACTAAGCTACTTTTCTGAACTTATGGATTACCTACCTACACCTACTTTTTGCACAGAACATCACAAATTTGATGTGTCCCAACCTGGACTTAGGACTTCCCAGGTGGCGCTAGGGGTAAAGAGCCTGCTTGCCAAGGCAGGAGACATAAGAGATGCAGGTTTGATCCCTGAGTTGGAAAGAGCCCCTGGAGGGCATGGCATCCCAGCATCCCAATACTCCAGTATTCTTGGCTGGAGAATCCCATGGACAGAGGAGCCTGGAGGCCGCAGTCCATGGGGTTGCAGAGTTGGACATGACTGAAGTGACTAAGCATGCACGCGCATGCAAACTGAACTTAATCTTTTTTTTTTTGCAATACTTTTCTCCTTCAGTCTTCCCTGTTTCAGTAAAGTGTATAACTATTCACCAAATTGCTTAAGTTGGAGAATCAAGGATGTCCATGATTTCATAAACCTAATAATATGGCAACATTACATTTACATTATGGACTTTTGATGCCAATTATAGTGTTTTCTCAGACTTTTATATCTCCATTATATAAATTATATCACTATTGTTTGCTTTGTTCTAATGGAACTCAGTTTATTTTTCAGTGTATTTCAGCAGCCCTGGACCTGATGCTTGGCACAAAATAGCTCTAAAAAAAAGAATTAATTGAATAAGTGAATTCAATAAATTCATGATATGAATGAATGCTTCTAGTAATGTAGGGATAATTAAATACTAATTTTAAGCTGCATATAGTAATTTTCATAAGTCATTTTGGTGCTCAATAAATATTTGCTCATGATAAAACAAAACTTCATAATAAATGTTTTAGAAATAGAAGTTAATTAATTTGTATATATACTATGTACAAAACAATGGAGTCAATACTATGGCAATTATAAAGAAAATTAAGACACAATATCTGTTCTAAAATCCAGTGTGCTAAGTGAAGCAGAAAGACAACATATACCCTAGGCAACAGGGCTTCCCTGGTGGCTCAGACGGTAAAGAATCTGACTGCAGTGCAGGAGGCCCAGGTTCGATCATTAGGTTGGGAAGATCCTCTGGGGAAACAAATGGCAACCCACTCGTGTTCTTGCTTGGAGAATTCCATGGACAGAGGAGCCTGGTGGGTACAGTCCATGGGGTCACAAAGAGTAGGACATGACTGAGTGACTAACACTTTCACTCTCATACCCTAGGCAAGTAGGGTATATCAAGTCTGTATCAAGTAAATCCTAAAGACACTAAATAACAAAGAATTTCAGATAATAAGTTAAGGAATGCTACTGATCTCCTCTGTCCATCTGTAAACTTCACAATAGTCCCCCGTCCCATGTCGACCATGCAGTTACTGGATGCTGCACCCATTTATGCTTCTACGCTGATACCGAAAGCATTGCACTAATTTGGAGAAGCTTCCTTCTTTCTCCAACTTAAAATAATCCTTGTGCCTTCCATTATATTCAGGTTACATCTTCAACAACGTGCAGATATTCAAAGCATTAAAAAGAATCTAGTCTAGACTGTTTTGTTTTGCTACTCGGTTGCTTTTTAAAGTAGGGATGTAAGGCATAACCTAAGGAAGAAATTGTATTTGGATCTAGAATGGAGTAACTCAGAATTGCTACATCAGATTACATTTTAGCCCATGGAGCTCAAGACTTTAAAAACAACAAATACATTTTTTCTTTTACAAACTGAAGACATTTAGCTAGGCTATTTAAAACAGGTGAAAACACTCTAATAAGACATTTAGCCACTCTGCTAAAATGCTACTTAGCCTAGTATTATCAAATAAACAATTTTAATGAGAGAGGGCACAGTTGACTAAATAGTACCACTGTTATGTCAGAGAAAGCTTATTTTTATATCTTAATTCCTCAAAGATTAGAAAATAAATGACTTATACTTGAGTATTTAAAATGTAACCTTTTGGTAACATTTTGAAAAGCCAATTACTCTTAGAAATGTCCTTGGAAATTGATACTCCAATATCCAACTCACCAGCACAGAGGAACTTCCAAATACTCTTCACAAAACAGAATAAACACATTCTTACCTGTGTTAGCTGCATGATCCTTCTGATCAGATGGTAAGTGTAGAGAAAGTAAATTTGGTGCTAGACCATTCCCACTCCTAAAACTGCCGCAGCTGGGGATCTTCCCAGGTACAACCAATGTGTTGTCATTTCATTAGACTCAGAAGACCTTCCCTGTTTCACTTGTTTTAAACAGAGTGGCTAAATACCTTTTCAATTTATGAATATTTTCTGTGGCTTATAGACTCTTGGGCTAGGTAGTCTAAGATGTGACCTGATGTAGCAATGTGTTAGAGTTACTGTAGACTGGATTCAGACTCTCCCCCCTTTTCCAACCTGTGAAAGAAAGGCCTGCATATGATAGATATGGGCAGAGTCTGTATCAGTTGACTACAACTGAATTATCAAGCTAGTCTTTATTCCTAGAAATTTTAAATTAGTAGTACATGACTTTAAATAATGGCATTTCACGTATAAGTTTTACCTTTAAAGTTATAGTTAATATTTCTTTTTTATTCTAGCATTTTAGGAAATAATGATCAGTTCTTAGTATGTGTCTCTGTTATACATGATTTGTTATTTTTCATTTACTTGATCTTCAAACAATCCAATGAGGAAACTGTTATTATTACAATTTTATAGATGAGAAAACTGGGCACTGAGAGGCTAAGTAAGTTGTCCAAGGTCTACGCACAGGCAAGATAGTAAGTAGTGGAGCCAGGATTCCCATCCAACTGTCTGATTCCACAACTTTCACTCTTACACATTATGCTGTATCCCACACACATTATTCTTTCACTCACTTATCCATTCTTTCTAATATTCAGTGAGAACTTACAAGCACTGGGCACTGAGTAGGATACTCAGAAGATCTGTGTTGAATTAATGGTTTTTACCTCGTTTATTCCACTTTTAGAAATCCTTAGGTGACTTCTGAAGTAACTATAATTTAAATGAAAACAAGTACAACTTTAAGAGGCAATACTTTGGCAATATTAGCCAAGAACAGACATATTTATAGATAAAATTAATCTGAAAGAAGTGAATGTTACAAAGAGACAACACAACTAAAATTATATATATATATATATGTATATATGATACTATATGGGGCCTCCCAAGTGGCTCATGGGTAAAGAATCTGCAATGCAGGAGATGCGGGTTCAATTCCTGGGGCGGGAAGATTCCCTGGAGAAGGAAATGGCAACTCATTTCAGTATTCTTGCTTGAAGAATCCCATGGACAGAGGAGCTTGGTGGGCTACAATCCATGGGGTCACAAAATAGTTGGACATGACTTAGGACTAACCATCTATTTTCCTACCTTTTACAAAAGCCACTGAAATAATTTAACTTGTTCTTGATGACTGGGATAATAATTATAAATATCAGTTATTATTCTATGTTTCAGATAATTTGGAATTTAGGGCTGAATAGGCACTAGCTTCACTAGTAATGCAAATAGATTTGAAAATTTGTACTTGTTCTTTGATCCCTTATCTCTGGAGGAAGTGTTGGTATATAAAATCAAAGATGAAGGCAACTTTATCACAGGATGTTTACTGCTTTAAAAAAATCATATTTTCACTAATGTCATCAAAGTGTTTTGGATTTTTAGTTCCAGTCAAAATATCCTTCTCATACTACTTCAAAAACAACAGCTTCTAACATCTAATATATTGAATGCTTACTCCATGCTAACCATTGTGTTAAGCACCTCATGTATATTTTATCTCACTTCACACTCATATTGAACTTTAAGGTAGGAAATTATCCCCATGTTGCTGATAAAGAAACTTGATTATTTGGGAAGTAACTTGCTCATGCTGACAAGTTGATGAGTAGTTTTAATTAAAACCCAAGTTTACCTGGTTCTAGAGACCATTTGCCTCAGAACTGTATTCTACTGCAGGTCTGATGTACCCACCAATAAAGCCTCAGAGCTTCTTCTAAAATCAATTTATAGCCATCACTTGACTTGATTGACTGGCACAATTTCTAGCCATCAAAGAGTGGAAACACACAAGTGATTTTGGAAATTATGTTTCACTGAAGTTGCAAAAATGTAGAAGAACCAGTCAAACATTATTTTCCATTTATGCATTAACTTATTTATTTATTGGTTTGGTCAGTCTTTTATTTTACATTCTGACAGTAATTTCGCGGCTTCCATACTTCTATTATTTTTCAGTAAGTAAAAGTTAGAATGGACTTGCATTTTACCACTTACAGTTAAGACATAAGGAAAACTGACCAAAGAAAATTCCAATTTCTCCCTACTAGAGAGAAAGGAATTTCTGGATCTGCAGGGGTCAAGAGAATACAAAAGTTGGCTTTTTTTTTTTTTTTTTTGGCTGTGACGCACAGCCTGTGGGATCTTAGTTCCCTGACCAGGGATTGGAACTAGGCCACAGCAGTGAATGTGACAAGTCCTAACCACTGGACCAGCAGGGAACTCCCTAGAAGTTGGTTTTTATTAGAAAAATACTAGTTTTACTAGTATTTACTAGTATTTTACTAGTATTTAATACTGAAATAATTTCACTAGTCTACTTCCTAATTTCAAGCACAGAAACACTAAACTTTGCTTCTGAGGAAAAGAAATTTTTAATACAAAGAGGGCCAGCAAAGATGAGTCTATTAAAATTTCACTTCTCACAAAGTTGGAAGAGACCCTCAAGATCAACAGCCATTCATTTATTCATCAAATATTTTGGAGCTGTGAATGCTTTTCCTCACAGATATGAAAGATTTTCATTTTTCAATGGTTAAATCTGTGACATTTTGGAAGGTCTAGGATTATAATTTTCTGACACTGGGATTAATGTACATTTAAAAAAAGATAATAAATTCTTATTTGTTTTCAAACTGGAGACACTTGGTTTACTGTCATGGTGGAAGTTGGCCATACTTATACATTATAATAATATCTTTACTCTCTAAGATTGTTCAGGAGATTTCCTGTGTTAATAGATGCATTATTTGCAATGCCACAACATCCTTTGAAGGCTTTGACTGCTGACATTTTACTCAATTTACATAATTCTGTCTCTTAGTTTGAATAATAATAATGATAACAACAACCACTTACGTGCTATGCACTGTTTTATACATATCAAGTAATTTAAACCTCTTAAAGGATCTATGATGTAAGTACTATTATTATCCCAATTAAAGAAGAGAAGACTGCGAAGTCATAAACCTTGAGGAAGATGAGGAATCACAGCTCAAACAAAGGCAGTATAACCCTAGAGCTTGTGCTGCCTCTCTTGAAGAGAAGAAGCTCACCTTCTTAAAATACACATCGCTCAGTCAATTGGCATTTAAAAGTGTTTAGACTTTCTACTTGACCAGAAGTAGAGACACTTTGTTTTCAACTTAGTCACTCAAAGGTGATTAGTCTCCTTGTCTTGATTTATACATGTGCATAACAGGTCCTTTATCCAGGGGAGCACAAACCAATTTTAAGGAATGTTTGAATTTCAGTCTTTCCTTTGCTGCCAATTCTCCCCTCTGGGTGTCTGCTGCTGACCGTCTTCCACTGCCTCTGCACTGCGCCTGCAGCTACTCACCACTATCTTTAATTCAATCTCTTTTCCTGTCACTTCTTGGTTTTCATATTCAATGACAAAGCATTTATAGACATGACCAGTTAGTCAGTGTTCCTTGTTCTCCATGGGTCAAGCTGACAAATCACAGAATGCTGACTGTAATCTTTGCAATCTTTTCAATTTCTTTTCCTGCAGCTTAGACAATCTGCTTCTCTTTTGGCAAGGCTTTTGGGGATAATTCCAGAAACTTGAAGATCCTTCAAGCGAGCCAAACAACAAGGCAAGCAGTAAATTTTGTTCTTGAATGATACTGTTCAATGGAAAAAGCATATGAAGTACACAATTTCCAGATGAATTAGATGAGTAGTTCTTATATTTTAGTTTTTTGCCAGGACCACCTGAAAGAGCTTTTCAGGAATACAATCTGCAGCCTAGTCCTGGAGATTTTAATATATTATTTCTAGCAAGAGAACCAGAACTCGCATTTTAAAGTTTCTCTGGTGATCTAATGCAGTGACTGTACAAAAACCACAAAGAAACTCTGGTGTAGGCTAACAAAAAGTAATCTTATAAAATATCTTATTTAGGTAGTTTTGCCCTTTAGATTAGAGAGAATTTTATGGTTAAATTCCTAAGTCTATCAGCAAGCAGACTGGATTACTGGATTTCTCCAGCTCAAGTTACTCACATTTTTGGAGCCATCTAACTAAAGGACTTCCCTGGTGGCTCAGATGGTAAAGCATCTGCCTGCAATATGGGAGACCCAGGTTCAATCCCTGGGTTGGGAAGATCTCCTAGAGAAGGAAATGGCAACCCACTCAAGTATTCCTGCCTGGAGAATCCCAGGAACGGAGGAGCCTGGTAGGCTACAGTCCATGGGATCGAAAAGAGTCGGACACTGAGCGACTTCACTTCTCTTCAACTAAACATCTGCCTTATCTTTAATCAGTTCTTCATATGCCTGGAGTCATGTTAGATGCCTCTTTGTGTTAAATTAGCATACACTTAAGAATCATTTTGGTTTGAAATGCTTGTTTTTCTTTCATGTATGGATATGACTGTATATCATAAAATATTTTTACTCTGGTTGATTTTAAATTTTGAGAAAAATAAAACAGTATTTTTGGTTCAGCAGTTGGTATGATTGTACAAGCTTCATTTGGCTGATGGTGGTGGTTTAATCACTAAGTCTTATCTGACTCTTTGCCACCCCATGGACTGTAGCCCGTTAGGCACCTCTCTCCATGGGATTTCTCAGGCATGAATACTGGAGTGGTTTGCCATTTCCTTCCTCAGGGGATCTTCCTGACCCAGGGATCAAACCCTGGTCTCCTGCATAGTAGGCGGTCTTCTACATTGCAGGCGAATTCTTCACTGACTGAGCCACCAAGGAAGCCCAATTTGGTTGATAATTCCACACAAAAGGAAAAATCAACTTTGGAATTTTTTTTCATGTATTTATGTATAAATACTTTATTTGAAAATTAGCTAATTTTACTTTATATATTCTGTGTCTTATTAAATTTTTGACCTTACTATTTTCTTATGTTCCTGGAGTTAAAATAATTTTAACCACAGAAAGCTTTTAATATTTGACCATTTATATTTTGAGCTTTGAAAATAATTTTAAGTTACTATGAAGAAACCTTAGACCTATATATTAAAACTGGTTTAAAAAAAAGTTAACCATCCTATGCAATTTTTTTTTGTAATCTACCAGTATTTTACATTTGGCTATATCCTATTCCTATATGAAATGTATTTAAGAAATAACAGAAAGGTCTAGTTTGCATATCAAATGTTATTTTTTTAAATTAGCTACTATTATGTCTCAGTTTACTGTCCTCTTTCATTTCTATAATAAGAAATTTAGTGTAAATAATACCTGTCATACTCTTCAATTCTAAAGCACTACTTTAAAACTAAAGTTTTATTTCTAGAGGTTTTTATTTTTTAAATAGGAGAAATGTTGCCCAAGTAGAATGATCTGGGTGGCATTCCTCACTAATCTGTAGGACAGAGATGATTTTTTTGTGACTCAGATTTTTCAAAATTATTGCTTATAATAATTAGAATAAAAACTTTTTAGAGTTATTGAAACATCACAAGGCCCCTTCCTTTCCTATGATCCTATATTAAGTAAAATCAAGAAATACACAGGTGCTTCCCTGGTGGTCCAGTGGTTAAGAATCACCTGCCAGTGCAGGAGACATGTGTTCGATCCTTGGTCTGAGAAGATCCCATGTACCACGGGGCAACTAAGCCCGCGCATCACAACTACCGAGCCCGTGTGCTGCAACTGCTGACACCCATGCACCGAGAGCCCGTGCTCAGCAAGAGAAGCCACCGCAATGAGGAGCCCGCGCCGCAACCAAGAGCAGCCACTGCTCACCACAACTAGAGAAAGCCTCCATGCAGCAACGAAGACCCAGCACGGCCAGAAATAAATAAATAAACATAAATGAAATTTTTATAAAAGAAATACACAGTTGAATGAAGGTTAGCATTATAAAATAAACATTTTATAACATGCAATTAAATGTATTTTTTCAAATGGCAAAAGTCTAGTCACTCCTATATTCAAAATACAATATTTTCTTTGCTTAAAAATGTCATTCTAATT
The DNA here is from genome assembly GCF_029407905.1 of Bubalus kerabau. Lineage (NCBI taxonomy): Eukaryota > Metazoa > Chordata > Mammalia > Artiodactyla > Bovidae > Bubalus > Bubalus kerabau. Next base: position 62,732,840 of record NC_073637.1, read on the forward strand.
CACTCTCATTTATTGAACAGTTTCGTGAGATAACATTATATAAAAACAATGTGACAACAATGCAAAGGCCTTAACAAATTGAAAATTAAGGTATCAAAATATAGTCATTTGGTAAATAATATTTTCTTTTCTTTACTCAGCAGTACAAGAAACTTTCTTTAGATTCATGTTTCTTGGCATCCTGAAAGGAAAAGGGTAATTTTTTGATCGTTAACTACACTATTCAGGAATTATATAGGGTAATAGGAAATTTACTGCCTGAGACCACAGGAAATTTAAATGTCTGCAGAGGAAATAGTTTAAAATAATCTGAAAGTGGTATACTTAATGCCTTATTTTTATTACTATAGCTTTAAAAACTAAAGTTAAACATGAAGTTGATATTTATTTCAGTGACAATAACTGGATTGTTTCTTATTTTCTTTTGACAGACTATACGTGTGAATCCAAACAGAAACATGCAAATCCACTCTCCAATTAGCTTCAAGCCAATTTCATGCCTTACTTTTAATAATTCGAAGTTTTACTCTCCATCTGTTAAAAAATACTAACCTTTTAAACTTCCGAACTTTGCTTTCAACAGTCATAGTTACTAAATATGTGAATACTGAGGTTTCTCCTTTTTCCTTTCCCTTTGCTCCCTACACTGGGGTGCAAGATCATCCCTCCATCATCACAGGCTTCAGGGAAGTGGACCCTGGAACTCCATGTGCTCCTGGTTAGAAACCCCAAGCGCAGCAAACAGTCTCGCCCCCACTATCAAGATTAATCTCACTAACTCTACTTATCACAATGCGCTTCCCATTTGTTAAAAATAGAAGTGCTTTACTATGGTTAAGTAAAAATGAGTCCCAAACTAGTCTTTTATTAAACATGACAGAATATCAGTCTCAATCAAAATATCTGTCCTTATATGCATTGGCTTTTGCTGTTTAAGCAAAGATACCAGTATGCCACTTTAGCGGACTCTAAGTCACTGTAATTTTTCAGTCACCAATTGTTTTATTTTGAGAAAGACTGAAGCAATATGACAGGCAAGAATGGTTAAATTGCCCTTACTCAGCTTCAAACTGGGAGCACTTGATGCAGACGTTAATCACGTAGAAACTGATTGCCAGAATAGACATGCTTTATTTGTATTATAAATTCTGTTTCAGAGAGAACACTGAGAAATCAAATTTAGAACAAAATAAAAATGAATAACATACCATAATTTTTAACTTAAAAATAGGTTTTTACAATTAACATTTAGACAATCTTACTCGAGTGAATAAGTGAACACTGGGGCATTTAGAACTTATTTGAAAATTTTACTCTTCAAACTTAAGTGCATTTTGCCAAGTAGTTTAACTGATATATGCTTTCCTGGTGGCTCAGCCAGTAAAGCGTCTGCCTACAATGTGGGAGACCTGGGTTCAATCCCTGGGTCGGGAAGATCTCCTGGAGAAGGAAATGGCAACCCACTCCAGTATTCTTGCCTGGAAAATCCCATGGATAGAGGAACCTGGTAGGCTACAGTCCATGGGGTAGCACAGAGTTGGACACGACTTCACTTTCACTTTCACTTCACTTTTAACTGATATATATATATATCAGTTATATATATATAGCTGCTGCTGCTAAGTCACTTCAGTCGTGTCCGACTCTGTGCGACCCCATAGACGGCAGCCCACCAGGCTCCCCCATCCCTGGGATTCTCCAGGCAAGAATATATGTAATTAGCATATTCTGTACAGAACTGCAATCCATTTCGACTGTGCTCTTTTTATGATTCTAAATAATCTGTAGTCATAATACAAATGTCCCAGTAGGAAATTAATTCAATAATGCAACAATTCCCTTAAATTAAACATTTAGATATTTAAATGTGTATACACATTAGACAGCCTGCATGGAGCCAGAAATTTGATAACACTATATAGAAATTTCAGAATTCAGTATAAAAGAGAAGACAGAATTTCCCCAAAACTTAAGTACTGGGTTTTGTTGATTAAAGCAGAAGATAATATTCCACATAACCAGTTAATAGAAAATGTAAATATTATTTTGCTCATAGTTACTCTCTGGAAGTTCTCAGAGATAAATTTTCTTTCAAAAGTGTATATTCCTAGAAAAAATTAAAATTCCATTACCCTAAAACTGTAAACTTGTTTGAAGGTATTAGATTATATCCATAAAATACAGAAAATATGCCAATTTACACACTGTATGCTCACATATATCATTTGTATAATTTAAACATTAATATTACAGTGTGATGAACTTTGGATGAAGCTGAATTAAACTTGTGTAAATAAATAGTTGAGTTACTAGATTAAAAAAAAAAAGAAAAAGGAAGAAAGAAGGCAAAGCTGCAGATTACCAAAGCATAGTTATTGATGTTACTCAGTTATTGAATTAACTGAGTTAATTCCAAGTTCATGCAATACTTTATTATACTTAGAGTGATTATGAAAAGGTCTTTATCATTTAAAAATTAAATCTGAAATGTATATTATGATCCCTGTTTATACCTGTTAGACCAGGTTTATACCTGTTAGAAAGATTAGTCTTTTTCTTTTAAAGAAATCTTATCTATCTATATAAATAATAATAAATATGCTATGTACATTTTGTTTTAGACACACATTTGATCAGAGTTAAAATCAAAATTGAAATCATTTTCTTTCAAGGTAAATTAAATGTGTGTGCTAAGTCACTTAGTCATGTCTGATTCTTTGAGACTCCATGACCTGTAGCCCACCAGGCTCCTCTGTCCATGAATTTCTCCAGGCAAGAATACTGGAGTGGGTTCCCATGCCCTCTTCCAGGGCATCCCCTCCAGGGATAGAACTAGAATCTCTGTCTCCTGCATTGGCAGGCAGGTTCTTTACCACTAGCGCCACCTGGGTAGCCAGGTAAATTAAACAGTATCTCCTAAATTCCAAAAATTACTACAAGTATCAAATTTAGCCTATCTCACTGTATTCCACATGAACCCTAAAGCAATCAAGAATACTTATTTAATTCTGCATTTTAAAGAGCTGCTTTTATTAAAAATCATTTTTAGGATTTAACTCTTTTCAATTTCTAGCAATTGCAATAAAGCTTAATTTACTTTCCCCTTAATCTAGTCATTTATAAAATAACAAAATACAATTTTTCACATTGGCAACATCATTTATATATACTTATTTAGCATTCTATAATTAGCTCCACTCTTTCACACTTAAAATCTATTACAGAACTTCCTTTTGTATCTGTTATGGGCTTTATAGTATTATAGACAACAGGTCCACGTAACTTGGTGTTATTTTGCTTATTAACTAGATGTCCATCGACAGATGAATAGATAGGGAAATTGTGGTACATATATACAATGGGATGTAACTCAGCTTTAAAAAAGAACGCATTAAAAAAAAAAAGAACGCATTCGAGTCAGTTCTAATGAGGTATATGAGCCTAGAGCCTATTATACAGAGTGAAGTAAGTCACAAAGAGAAAGACAAATATTGTATACGAACGCATGTGTATGGCATCTAGAAAGATGGTTCTGATGAACCTATTTGCAGGGCAGCAATGGAGACGGAGACAGAGAGAACAGACCCGTGGACACAGCACGGGAGGGATAGGTGGGATGAACTGAGAGAGTAGCATGGAAACGTATGCATTATCATATGTAAAACAGATAGCCAAGGGAATTTGCTGTGTGACACAGGGAGCTCAACCCACTGCTCTGTGAAAACCTACAGAGGGGGGATGGGGTGGGGAGGAGATGGGAGGGAGGTTCAAAATGCAGGGGACATATGTATACCTATGGCTGACTCATGTTGATGTATGGCAGAAACCAGCACAGTATTGTAAAGCAATTATCTTCCAATAAAAATTAAAAATAAAATAAAAATTAATTAGTTTAAATAAAAAAAAAACTGGATTTTCTTCTGAGACTGTTTCCCTATCTTGGATAATGTTGAAAAGAGTCACTTGTCACTTCTGCCTCAGTTCACTTATTCTAAATGTTTTACTAAAGGGAAGTATTATCAAACCACATATTAAAATTACTTTTTACACTTTTACTCTATATTGTAATCATTTATTTATTTCTCTATCTCTTTGAGGGAAAGAATCAGGTCTTGTTATTCAGTATTTTAGCACAGAATCCAAGATAGAGATGCACATGATACCACTCTAAGGGCAGAAAATGAAGAGGAACTAAAGACCCTCTTGATGAGGGTGAAAAAGGACAGTGAAAAAGCTGGCGTGATTCTCAACATGAAAAAAAATTAAGATCATGGCATCCAGTCCCTTCACTTCATAGAAAATAGAAGGGGGAAAAGTAGAAGCAGTGACAGATTTTCTTTTCTTGGTCTCCAAAATCACTGCAGATGGTGACTGCAGTCACGAAATTTAAAAATGCTTACTCCTTGGAAGGAAAGCTATGACAAACCTAGACAGCATATTAAAAAGCAGAGACATCATTTTGCTGACAAACATCTGTATAGTCAAAGCTGTGGTTTTTCCAGTAGTCATGTATGGATGTGAGAGTTAGACCATAAAGAAGGCTGAGTGCCGAAGAATTGATGCTTTTGAATTGTGGTGCTGGACAAGACTCTTTAGTGTCTTGGACAGCAGGGAGATCAAACTCCAGTCAATCTTAAAGGAAATCAACCCAGAATATTCATTGGAAGGACTGATACTGAAGCTAAAGCTCCAATACTTTGGCCACTTGATGTAAAGACTCATTGGAAAAGACCCTGCTGGTGGGAAAGATTGAAGGCAAAAAGAGAAGGGGGCAGCAGAGGATGAGATGGTTAGATAGCATCACTGACTCAATGGATATGAATTTGAGCAAACTCTGGGAGATGATGAAGGACAGGGGAGCCTGGTGTGTTGCAGTCCATGGGGTCACAAAGAGTCAGACACGACCTAGGGACTGAACAACAACTGACGTATAGAAGGTGTTCAAAAATATGTGCCAAATAAATGAAGACAATTTAAGGAATGAAATAATTTAAATTCCAAGACCATTAAAGGTCAAACTATGAAACATACCTCATAAAAATTTTCTAGAATCTCTACTACATTACTTTGTGAAATTTAATAAAATCTTTTCTATATTTCAGAAATTATTTTCTCCTGTACAAAGCATAAGAACGATCTACCTTATTTTGAATTGTCATCTGGCAAAGTGTTATAGAAAAGTTGCTATGAAATATGCAGATATAAAAGCTAAAAAAAAGTGAGATTTTATAAACTTACTTTTCATCTCCTATCCTTTTCTTTTTCAACCCCTATTATAAAACAACTTCTTGTCATGTGCCAGGAATGGTGTCAAAAGCTTTAAGGACATAATTCCATTGAATTTTGATGGCAACCCTGAAAGAATATTATTATTATTACCCCCAGTATATGGGTGAAGAAAGTGTTTTTTTCTTGCCCAAGTTTACATTATTAGGAACTGGAAGAACTAGGATTCAATACAGTTTTGTCTGAATAAAGAGCTAAGTTTTAATCATCATTCTATATTATCTCTCATGTATATTTTTGGAGGACTTTATTATTGCTTATTATAATACCAAAAATAAATTCTGGATGACGATAAGTGATATGCTTACTGTGAGTCAGTGTAACATGGCACCAAGTTCTTATTCACAACTTTGGAAAGCAAGCCATCTGAATCCCCAGTGTGCCAGACTGGAAGGCTAAGTCTCTGCACACGACAGGTGCACCATGGAATGTGCACTCATACTCCATGATAAACAGAAATAGTAAAATTAAGTTGGTTAACTTAATTTGAAAAAGTTGGCTTAAAGCTCAACATTCAGAAAACTAAGATAATGGAATCCGGTATCATCACTTCATGGCAAATAGATGGGGAAACAGTGGAAACAGTGGCTGACTTTATTTTTCTGGGCTCCAAAATCACTGCTGATGGTGACTGCAGCCATGAAATTAAAAGATGCTTACTCCTTGGAAGGAAAGTTACGACCAACCTAGATCGCATATTCAAAAGCAGAGACATTACTTTGTCAACAAAGGTCCATCTAGCCAAGGCTATGGTTTTTCCAGTGGTTATGTATGGATGTGAGAGTTGGACTGTGAAGAAAGCTGAGTGCTGAAGAATTGATGCTTTTGAACTGTGGTGTTGGAGAAGACTCTTGAGAGTCCCTTGGACTGCAAGGATATCTAACCAGTCCATCCTAAAGGAGATCAGTCTTCGGTGTTCATTAGTAGGACTGATGTTGAAGCTGAAACTCCAATACTTTGGCCACCTGATGCAAAGAGCTGACTCATTTGAAAAGATTCTGATGCTGGGAAAGATTGAGGGCAGGAAGAGAAGGGGACGACAGAGGATGAGATGGTTGGATGGCATCACCAACTCAATGGACATGGGTTTGGGTGGATTCGGGAGTTGGTAATGGACAGGGAGTCCTGGTGTGTGTGCTGCAGTTCATGGGGTCGCAGAGAGTTGGACACGACTGAGCGACTGAACTGAAGTTGGTTAACTCTTAGTGTCCTGAAATATGTAGTTGCCTTTAAATAACTTCAGTATTAAGTGCTACATATCATTCATTCCAATTATTTTGATAGAAAGTCTCAGAAGACTAATTTATAAGTTTCTTATTTTTGAGATCCCCAGATGATAGTCATTTCTCTCATCTTTGCACCTTTCAATAGGATTTTAGAATTCACTTTACACTATTTTTTGGGACACATTAAATTGGTATAAGTTTTTCTAATCTTTAAATACCATCTAATGAATGCTTTTATTTTCTTTTCATGTCTGTCTTCCCCCATTCTTGTTAGACTTTATACAGGATTTGTATATATAAAAGGGCTTCCCTGGTGGCTCAGCTGGTCAAGGATCTGCCTGCAATGCGAGAGACCTGAGTTTGAGTCCTGGGTTGGGAAGATTCCCTGGAGAAGGGAAAGGCTACCCAGGATGGATGAAGCACAAGCTGGAATCAAGATTGCCTGGAAAAATATCAATAACTTCAGATATGCAGATGACACCACCCTTATGGCAGAAAGCGAAGAAGAACTAAAGAGCCTCTTGATGAAAGTGAAAGAGAAGGGTGAAAAATCTGGCTTAAAACTCAAAATTCAGAAAACTAAGATCATGGCATCCAGTCCCATCACTTCATGGCAAATAGATGGGGAAACAATGGAAACAGTGAGAGACTCTATTTTCTTGGGCTCCAAAGTAACTTCAGATGGTGAATGCAGTCATGAAATTAAAAGACGCCAGCTCCGTGGAAGAAAAGCTATGACCAACCTAGACAGCATATTAAAAAGCAGAGACATTACTTTGCTGACAAAGGTCCATCTGGTCAAAGTTATGGTTTTTCCAGTAGTCACGTATGGATGTGAGAGTTGGACTATTAAGAAAGCTGAGTGCCGAAGAACTGATGCTTTTGAACTGTGGTGTTGGAGAAGACTCTTGAGAGTCCCTTGGACTGCAAGGAGATCCAACCAGTCCATCCTAAAGGAAATCAGTCCTGAATATTCATTGGAAGGACTGATTCTGAAGCTGAAACCAATATTTCGGCCACCTGATGTGAAGAACTGACTCATTGGAAAAGACCCTGATGCTGGGAAAGATTGAAGGTGGGAGGAGAAAGGGATGACAGAAGATGAGATGGTTGGATGGCATCACTGACTCTATGGGCATGAGTTTGAGTAAGCTCCGGGAGCTGGTAAGCCTGGCGTGCTGCAGTCTGTGGGGTTGCAAAGAGTCGGATATGACTAAGTGACTGAACTGAACTGAACCATATATACAAAATAATGATTCTCATTCATCATATATCAAATCAGTAAACCAACCCACCAACTAAATCTTTTCACACTAGAATACACATGTATCATAAAACAAACTCCTCCAAGGTAAAAAACTCCACTGATTTCTGAAAGAAGTAAGTTTCTTTCCACTGAAGAAAAAAAGTGATTTCTTGGTCATTTTTGTCAAAGAGAGAGATGAGCATGTTGGATACTGAACATGCCAGAGCACTGTGATAGCAGCTCTTTACACCTCAAAACTCACTGCTTTATTACAATCTCATTTATTCATACATTCATCCTAAAACTTTTTTGAGTGTCTACTATGTGTGAAGGATTGTAGATTTTGAGAACTAAGACAGCAAAGAGATAAAAATAATAAATACATATCCTTAAGTGGTAACTAATGGTCAACAATCGTAGATTAAGTGGATACATAATTAACTATTTCACAGGGCAGGAAAATGAGCACCCAAGAGAAACTGTTACTGTAAAAGAATATTAGATAAATCATGAAGGAAGAGGAGAGATGGTGTCTCTTGGGTGAATCTGTACTTGACTTCGGAGAAGGCAATGGCACCCCACTCCAGTACTCTTGCCTGGAAAATCCCATGGATGGAGGAGCCTGGTGGGCTGCAGTCCACGGGGTCACTAAGAGTCGGACACGACTGAGCGACTTCACTTTCACTTTTCACTTGCATGCATTGGAGAAGGAAATGGCAACCCACTCCAGTGTTCTTGCCTAGAGAATCCCAGGGACGGGGGAGCCTGGTGGGCTGCCGTCTATGGGCTCGCGCAGAGTAGGACAGACTGAAGCGACTTAGCAGCAGCAGCAGTACTTGACTTGGGTGTTAAAGGATGAGCAGGTACTTTACTCAGAAAGAGAAAGAAACTGCGCTTCAGACATCAGAAGCAATGTGAGCATACACAAAAAGGAATTAAAGCAAGAGCCTTTAAAGAGACGAGTAAGAGTGAGAGTGAAAAGCTGAAGTAAAGATAACACAAAACATTAAAGATTCCGATTTTGTCATTAAGGTTCTAAGGTCTCAGACCAGGTGTTTGTGGATTTTCTTTTTTTGAATTTTGCTTCCTTAAGATTAGATTCATCCTTTCTATATGGAAAATCAGAATCTGAAATGAAGTCTTACTATACCGTTCCACCCCATACTGATAAACTGGCATCTAACAGTGACACTCAACATGGGAATCCTTCGACTTCAAACTTGATCTTCTTTTTGTTATTTCTATAAAAATATAACTTCTATATGTTAAAATTGTTCATCCTGAGGTATATTTGTGGTTCTATTAGGAGTCATTGGTTAGACTGTTGCATTTGATTTAGAATAACAGTTGTGGATTAATCGTCCTTTTGGCTTGTAAAAATAAATATTGAATACGACAGAAAGTACTGCAGCAGTCTTTTCTAATGCTATTATTTTGTATGCTAGAAATCATTTCAGTTTAATTATTTCTCTACTTTCACACTAAATTTATTTTACTAACATACAGCCTGTGTGGGTAATATTTTAGAAATAAAGTTAAAAATGGTAGAAATAAAAATGAGTTGAATCCATTACAGGAGACAAGTCTATATAAACATTATTTACCTATAATCAATAGTGGTGATGCCAGAAAATAAAAGTTTAATATGTAAATGAATGTCAATGATTATTTTAAGTGTATAGAACCCTAAATTGCTATACTAACCAGAATGAAATTAATTCATCAGTAAAAATGAATCCAGGTAAGAATCTCTGGATAAGATTTCCCATGTGATAATAGGATAGAGTAACCAGTCACCACACAGAAATACAAATTAACAGAAATTGCTAAAAATGATTATATAGTACAAAGTCAATTAAATTGTGTGCCTCTTAAAATTTATGTAAGATGTGGGAGTAAATTTTAATTAACACAGATCTCCAATTTCATATCCAAGTACTGAGATGTGGTATTGAGTATAACTCTTTATGAGTCAGCTGTGAAGACCACTTGGAAAATATGGTGACACCGGCAACAAAGCAAAAGCCCGGTGGTACTGTTACAAAGCTCCGCCCTTACCGCCTGTTCCTGGCCCTTTTCATTACCATCTGAACGGAAACCTGGTGCTTTCTTGAGCCTCTGCTTCCGCTGAAATCTGCTCTAGTGAGAAATACCTACCCTTCTTCATAGGTTGTCATATTTCTATCTACTGGCTACTTAAACAATATATTTCTCTTCTACTTTAAAGTTAAACTTTCTTTGTTAAACTTTCTTTTCTTTTGACTTCTGGCTATGCTGACATATACCAACCGTATTTTTCCCTTTGTTTCTGTCATCTGATGACCTCGTGGTCACTGACTCATTCACTGAAGTTTTTGAGCTGGCTTAGTTTTCTTTTCAATTCCCCAATTCTCATAGCCATATCAAATATAAGTATTCATCAAGAAGACCTATCAAATGGCTTTGTAATTCCAAAACTCACATATCTTGTTACCTTCACTTTTATTCTTTTCACCCACTCTCCTACTCACTCCAAATGCTTATGTCTTAGAGTTTGTCCATTAGTGAAAATAGCTCCACCACAAGATCTTAAGTTTCAACAACATGCTCTACCTGCCCAACACCCTAAACTTCCTTTTTGACTACAAGACCTAGCGTTCTAATTCTTGGATTTTCTCTATATTTTCCTAGTCTCTAAGTTCCCATATGGACTTTTCCTCCTCCTTGTCTAACACTGACATTTACACAAGCACCCTCAGTTGCTTTCCACTGCTATTCTCCCAGCAACTCCATCCATCAAAACTCCCACTCCTCCACAAATGCTACAATCTGAATTGTGTTTCCACACTTGGATGGGTTCAGTGCTGCTAGGAATGATCACACTACTCTCCCACGCTGGTGTGTCTTGCAATTGCTGGTCTCCAACCTCTAGATCTGCAGAACTATTCATCAACTTTTAAATTTGTCTTTGGTAAGCTACTTTCTCCTGTTTTCTTCAGTGATTATTCCAAATCTTCAAATTAAATCTCAAATTCATTCCAAACCCTTATATTCTCGCTTCTTATGTGTTTGAGAACATTAGGGCCAACAGGCAGTGACAACCAACTTCCCAACTCCCTGTCTAATAACTGATCTATTTTATTATCTGTCTTTTTTTCTGGTTTGAGCCAACCCAGAGTCCACCTTTGCTTCTGAACCAAGCCCCTCCTCCACCTCCAGGTTCTTACTCTAGAACCAGTGCCTTTCCTCTCTTCAAACGCCCTTTCTCTTCAGACCACATACATGTTCAAATATCAGATTTCTCCCTTTTGGTGACCCAAAACAGAGACTGGGAAATCACAGCATGCTCAGATTCCCACACAAAGAAATTTTCCTAAATTTTTATGAAAATAGCTTATTTACTTATTAACTGAGGAATCTATCTATGTATCTATCTAGAGATAGATACAGAGACAGAGAGAGACACAGAGAGGAGAGAATTATTTCAGAGTTTTAGGCTAACAACTAAATTTATGTGAAAAGGATAAATTTGAGGCTGCAAAAAAAAAAATGAAAAAGAAAATTATCACCTTTTCTTGAGAATAAACCTGTATTTCATTCAACTTCAGTATTCTGGTGATATTAAAAATGTATACAAGAATTTAAAAAAGAGAGAGATGAAGATTTTATGGAAAAGTAGCTTTTAAGGAGTATTGGAATAGAAAACGAGACATGCTCAACAAACTTAACCCTAAACGAAGTATCACCTGCATTTTATCATCACTATACTCATAATATCTACTGAAGAAGAAACACAGATCTCTCTTTTTTTTTTCAGAAGCCATCTGACCATTTTTAACATATATTCACATACCATAAAATTCATCCTTTAAGAGTATACAATTCACAGATAAACAACTTCAAAGAATTTGACTACTCATTTTTTATGCTATTAGCATAACGAGCTCAGATTTAAAGGCTATCATTTTTAAAAGATAAGATTTTTCTATTAAACTAATCTACTGAACTAATCTCCATAAGAGATAGTAGTGTAGATCATGGAAGTAGATATAGAGTTAGGGAGAAATGGAATACTTCAGAGATAATTAAGTTTTAGGATCAATAAGACATGGTGACTGGAGGGAGGGAATTGTGCTCAGGGAAAGAACTAGTAAAGGGTGATGCTCAGGTTCCTGGTTGAGGCACGTGTGAGGATGCTGCTGCCACATATCGAGAGTACAAATGGGGAGTGGGTTACTAAATGTGGTCACCTGTTCTGTGAGAGGTATGATGAATTCAATTATACATGCTGACTTTGGTACATCCCCAGGACAGATAAGAAGATGGCCAGAAGAGGACTGAAAAGATCTGACAGATAAATAAGAAAGAGACCTGGGTTGGAAATACAGATTTGCAAGCCATCAATCCAACCAGTCCATTCTAAAGGAGATCAGCTCTCGGATTTCTTTGGAAGGAATGATGCTAAAGCTGAAATTCCAGTACTTTGGCCACCTCATGTGAAGAGTTGACTCATTGGAAAAGACTCTGATGGTGGGAGGGATTGAGGGAAGGAGGAGAAGGGGACAACAGAGGATGAGATGGCTGGATGGCATCACTGACTCGATGGACGTGAGTGTGAATGAACTCCGGGAGTTGGTGATGGACAGGGAGGCCTGGTTTGCTGCGATTCATGGGGTCGCAAAGAGTCGGACACGACTGAGCGACTGAACTGAACTGAAGTGAACTGAATACATAGATGCTACTGAAAGTCACAGAATAGAAAGCACCATCAAGATAGAACACGCAAAGGAAAGACAGCCTAGTATGGGAGTCTGGAAATAATCAAGGGGCAAAGAGAACGCTCCCAAAGAAGACAGAAGTGATCAGAACGATGGATAGAAACCTAAAGAAGTGTACAATCACAAGAGTGCAGAGGAAAAAACATTTCAAGAAGAGAATATAATAGGGCTGAATTCTTAAGGTTGAAAGGCTAGATGCAATATGAAAGCTCTTATGATTTAGCAGCATATACAATTTGAGACAGTTTTTTAGAACAAAGTTATATAACACAATTGTAATAAAACAGGTATAAGGAAGCAGAGTCTCAAAAAAGAGGAAAAGTAAAAATGTCAGTCATAGGTAATGATTTTAATACAATGTAGTTCAAGAAACTGATTAGAATTATCATGTCTTTGGCCATGAACTTGAACTTCCTGATAGACTAGATAAAGAAAACATACAATGGGCTACATTCTTTTTCAGTGGCACAGACACATCTATTCTTAAAGACAGCTACTCACAATTTTAAAATAAAGTTTTACACGGACTTTTCTAAAATGGATGATGGCACAGGAGACAATGCCCTCAGAAATGCTTTTAGTGCTAATGTGTAATTCTATGTGGCTCTTTCTTTTCAAAACATTCCATGAGCATTTCTATTTAATATTGCAGTGATGGTTTCAGCCAGGTCAATTTGACAAGACAAAGAGAAAAAAGGCATTCAGATCAGAAAGGAAGACATAAAATTATCTTTAGTCATAGATGACATGACCTCATATAGAACATCCTAAGGTATTAACTAAAAACTTTTAGAGCTAATAAGTGAATATAGCATGGTTGTAGGTTTCAAGATCAAGTTATAAAAATAAACTGTGTTTCTATATACTAGCAATGATTAGGCACAAATGAATTTAATAACAATTTCACTTCAAAAATAAAATATTTGGAATAAATTTAACAAAAGTAGTACAAGGTATGTATCCTGAAAACAATGAAACATCATTGAAAGAAAGTAACATAAGGGAACATCTTTGTGCTCATGGATGAGAAGACAACATTTTCTAAGATGGCAATAATCCCTAAATTGCTCTAATTAAACAATCCCAGTCAAAATCCTAGCTGCTTTTTTTCCCTTTGAAATTGACAAGCTTATCTCAGCATTCATGAGGAAATGTAACCAACCCAAAAGAGAGGAAGGATACATCATAATCACGTGGTGGGGAGGGATTGTTTTTAAAATGCAAATTCCTGGGCCTTAAAAATTCTAAAAGACATAATCAAGCGTTTTTTTGTTGTTGTTTTGTTTTTTACGTTCCCTTTTCATGCACAATCATAAAACAGAATAGATGTTGCTTGGGTGTGTAAGATTTTCAGTGGTATTAACTATAGCTTCAATGAGAAGAGGAAAACACAAGCCATCAACAATCCATCAGCTGAACAGCATAATCCATCAGTATGCCCTCTGGGAGAGTTAGCACTGAGACATACTTCCAGAAAACAACAAAAACTCAACCTGATCAATGAAGTATTACAAAAGTCACCTAAATTTGGAATCATCTGCTAGGTGAGAGAAACGTATGTTGAGCTGTTTGTTTTACTGGTAATTAGCCAATTATTCCTGGAATTCGTGATAAAGACAAATCATTAGTATAACAGAAGATGCTTCCTTTCCCTTTGCTGTGTATTACACTCATCTAAACGAGAAGGAGTGTGAATCATTCATTCATTTATTTGACAAGTGAAAAAAGCCAGGCAAAGTGGCTAGGGACACGTAACAGAATCAGAATGAGAAAATAAGTATTTTAGATTCCTAATCTATAATTATTTTCATAAAACATACTGTTTCCCCTTTAAAGGTCTATATAATATGAGTAAATATGTGGTAACATCAAGTTATATCACATAGTCAGGAAAATGTGTTATCACATTTTAACTCTGATCTATAAGTTAGCAGTAGTAAATATTTCATTAACAATTATTCTGCTTGCCCTTTTAAAGACTATAAGAACTTTTTTTTGCTAGATAATTTAGATGGTTTCAGTTCAGATCAGTTCAGTCGCTCAGTCGTGTTCAACTCTTTGCGACCCCATGAATTGCAGCACGCCAGGCCTCCCTGTCCATCACCAACTCCCGGAGTTCACTCAAACTCATATAGAGTTAAGTTAAGTTAAGTCTTAAACTCATGGTTTAAGACTCTTAAAAACAGTTATTCATGAATATTTTGAACTGATGCCATCTTTTTCCTTTGAAAACTTTTCCTACCTCAAAAACATTTTTTTCAGAAAGAGAAAATATACATACCACTTATAGACACGCCTGAGAATTCATTTTCTTTTATTTTTGAAACTTTTAATTTATATTTTGGTCTTATAAATGATCATTTAAAATGACTCTTCTGTAAGCATGTAAAGCATAAAAATTTGCTAAATATCAGATAAACACAAATTTTCAAGGTTTTCTGTGTAGTCTTCATTAAAACATGAATCTTTGTGTGAATGTTTCATTTTTACCTAAGACCTTGAATCCGTTTTACAATAATGAAGCCATAAAGTTTTTACACAACTATAAACTATATCATTTGTATTCAAACAAAGCTGAGTAATACAAAAATATGAGAAGATCTGAGGAGCAGGCAATCTGTTGAGGTTCAGGATATCTTATTCGGCTATCTACACAAATTTGTAGATAAACGAGTTTCTTGAATTATTTTTTCTTTGGTCTTATATGCCCAGAACAGAATCTGGAGGGATGGATAAGTAATTTGATCACAAAGCTATCAGTGTTGTTAGTTTTGACAATACTGTACTTTTCAATATTTATTTTTTTATCTTCCACTGCAGATTTACTTAAGATCTCCACTTCTTATGCCAAATTCTTTCATCAAATATCCTTGTGAATATATTTATGCTTCTTGATGAAATTTTTTTGGATATGGAGCTATCCTTAAATATCCATCCACACAAGGCTGAGAAATTGCTTGACATTCAGACTTAGAAATTTAGAACTGCTTGATTTCACTTTTATCCCCAGCTCAAAGTACACTGCCTGAGAAATTTTGTAAATAAACATTGGTTCATTGAATGATTTTTCATTACCTCTGAAAACTTTTTTCTGGGATAGCCTACCACATATATATATGGTACATAATCAGCAAATGTAGATAGCTATAAAATTTAAAGCATATCCAGGTACACAGATGGGAGAAAAATATTTTAAATGGTAAATCAGATTTTCTAGAAATGATTACTGCTGCTGCTGCTAAGTCGCTTCAGTCGTGTCCGACTCTGTGCAACCCCATAGACGGCGGCCCACCAGGCTCCCCCATCCCTGGGATTCTCCAGGCAAGAACACTGGAGTGGGTTGCCATGTCCTTCTCCAATGCATGAAAGGGAAAAGTGAAAGTGAGGTCGCTCAGTCGTGTCCGACTCTTCGCGACCCCATGGACTGCAGCCTACCAGGCTCTTCCATCCATGGGATTTTCCAGGCAATAGTACTGGAGTGGGGTGCCATTGCCTTCTCCAAGAAATGATTACTAGACAATCATTAATGATAGATGGATATTTAACCAGACCAATCTACCTGTGTGGAAATACAAATAGCTAAATACAAATGTATTATTTATAAGCTACTTTGAAAAATATTATATTCAAATATTTAATGGACTTTTAAAAAGTTTACTTTTTGCTATTCATTTTCTACTTGTACATTCAAAAGACTTTAATACGGTAACTATAACACAAACAATATAATTTTGTATCACACAATGAGATCCAATCACTATAATGAAAATAGCAACTATAATGGATTTGGTTCATTGCAGTTATTGTGTTAATTTTAAATATACCAGCATTGCTATAGATATTAAACTCTGAATTCAGAAAAGAATTTTTCTTTTACAAAACTTGGATTACAAGTAAATATCAATGGTGTACTATAGAATAAGAGTACTTTCAATAATGTTGCACAAGCATATTAAATTGTTTTTGTCATTTAAATAATCCATGATTATGTTCATCAACTACCAAAACAAAATGTTACTAGCAGTACTCAGACATATTTTCTCTCGGAATAAAGATTGCTCATTTTATTCTGAGATGTGAAAGCTAATTCAGGACCTTACACTGCAAAAATTAATTAGTGGCACCAACATTTTCTCACAAATAACTGCAGTTGATACTTTTTGCCATCTTATAGAATATATGTTCCCTAAAGACATCAGCTGGGAGGGACTGGGGGCAGGAGGAGAAGGGGACGACAGAGGATGAGATGGCTGGATGGCATCACTGACTCGATGGACATGAGTCTCAGTGAACTCCGGGAGTTGGTGATGGACAGGGAGGCCTGGCGTGCTGCGATTCACGCGGTCGCGATGAGTCAGACACGACTGAATGACTGAACTGAACTGAACTGAACTGAAAGACATCAGCCTGGCCCTGTGTAGTTTTCAGTTCTGCAAGTATTACATAGTTATATTTAAGCAGAGTACAGCGCCTTAAAAGACTCCTTGCTAGGAGTATACCATCCTTTTCTTTCCTGTATAAAATAATGTGCTTTTATCAAGAAGAAAATGGTGAAGAAATTATTAAAAATCAAGAACTTAAAAATATAACCTCCAAACTTCTACCCACCAAGCCAGATATGCTAACATAGACTTTGGCACACACCAAGGGGCTCATATGTTCTGCTTTACACTATTTAAAGAAAGGAAAACACATTAGAGGCCCACATTTTGCTCTGCTTTTTAAAGAAAGGAAACTCTATGTCTCTTTCTAAGGAAATTTTCGAAAACTATTCTCTGTGAATTAATGATGAAATGACCCTATGCCAAATAAGTCAGAAAAATAGTCTTCATTAATAAAGCAATGTAAACAAAGAAAATAGACTTGAAATTACTAGTTCAGATTGGAATCACAAAATATGCCTAACTTAAAACTAACTTTTAGGTTTTGTGTCTGTTACATAGAAACCTTCATAGACCACAGATAGTTAAATATAGCAAACTGAGACAAAAAGTGAAGTGTCATAGAATTAGACCACTGAATTGTATACCAAGGGGGTAAACATTTATGATGATTATCTTCTCATTAATTTTGAGTAAGGCATAAATTGAGATTGAATTTATATATAATAAAGCAAAATTTGGCTTGTAATTGGGTGTGCTTATTATGCCAACTTCATAAGAATACAAAATCAAATTCTGAACTGGCTACTAGAAAACCAAATTCCTCCAAACCGTGCATGCTTTGCCACTCTTAGTCTCAGAGAAATGTAGCTAGGGAAAGCTCATCTCCTCAGGCAGAGAGATGAAGTCTGTGTGTGCTTGGGCTGATGTGACTTTCAGTACAGCACTGTGAAGATGGATTCATACTTATTAATGCATCACATCATGAAAAAGAAAACCCACTTGGCTTTATGCCTTGCTGTTATGTTTTTTCCATTTATCCTCTGTTCAAAGTTCCTTCTCTGGCAGTTTTCCAGCTGAATGAATTTCTAACCCAATATGTTTGCCTTCTAACAAGCCCTGAGGCCTCTATCCTTTCTTTTTAAAGGATCAAAGAACACTGTTCTTCACAATCTTTCTCAGGAATTAAAACTGCACTAGAACCCACCAGAAAACTATAAGATAAAGGACTTGCTTTTTTATTCGAGGACAGAATAAAGCTTACATTTTGCTACCTATTTTGCCACTCGCTTTAAAAGTTCATTTCTAGTATATAGTATTTCTTGTAGAGCAGGCCACACTTTCCCAGCCCCTTCAGAAGCACATTTTAAAGATTTTTGACTCTACAAATTGGGAAGATATACAGTATTTCATGCTAAAAAAAAATGGAAAGGGAAATTTACTTTAGATTTACCTAGTCAAAAAGGATTAAAAAACCCAATTAAATCATACTGAGAGCTAGTGTATACAAATTGAAGACTGGTTAATAAATTAATGTTTGATAGTAACTTGTCAACACATTAATTGGTTGTATTAGAAGCTAAATAGATAAAATGCAAGAAAATAAACCCAATGCAAATGGCAAAATAGGATTAAGAGAAAGGACATAACTAATGGGAAATGTCTATAAAAATAAGCAAATTTTACCTGTCATCATCTTGTGAGAATTGCTTTTGCAAATCCTCTTTATTCCACTGTTCTTTTTCTTTCCCTTGCTCAGGTATATCTGGTGTTTTTTCCTCATCTCCTGATTCTCTGTTTTTCTCCTTATTACATATGTTTGTAATGTCTTTCCCTTTCTCTTTCTCATTAGTTCTTTCTTCCTTTACCTCTTCCTCCGCATGAACTATCTCTTCATGCTTATCCCCTTCTTTCCCTCCCTCTTCTAGTCCCTTTGGCCTTTCGAAAGCAACACAAATTGAAGGCATGCAAATAAACACAAAAAAGAAAGAAAATGTTAAGAAAAAAAATACATACAAAATTAAATAGAAAAGTAATGAAAATTACTAAAACATAGGTAAAAATTACATCTTTTAAGCATTGAAAACTTTTTTTCCAGTGTATAACAGAGAAGCACTATGTAAGCAACAGTTAAACCAAAATTGCTTTTTTAAGTTGTGTTTTCCTGTTACAAAGTTGCCTGGAAAAAAAGTTGTGGTCTCCCCATTACTGATTTTTGTTTTGTTTTGATCCAATAGGAGTTAAAAAAAAAAAAAAACTAATTTAGCTTAGATGCCCATAAAGTCTATAGATGAGGTGATAAATGAAAATTATACTAAAATACATTTATAAATTTTTTGGAGAAACTTCCATACATTTATAAAAGTTTCAGGAGGACAAGAGAGCATCCTCCACAAAAAGTAATGTTGTGTTTTCTTAATCATTGAAATGTATTCATCACCTTCCAATATGATTTTTCATATTCCTTAGAATATTAAAAACATTCAAGTCTTCATTTAACCATCCCTTTAATCTCAGTAAAAATACAACAACAGAATTACTTTTTCAATAATAAACATGAAAAATAGCTAATGATACTATTTCAAATAATCTAGCAAGAAAATTATTATAAGTTCGATAAAACTTTTCTGTGTAAAAAAGTATGAAATGTAGACCAAAATATAATAAAAAGTAATCACAGAAGTTGTTTATTGTCTTCATGATATATATTAACCATTTAGAAGGAAAGGATTTTACATTTATCCAAAGAAAAATAAAGATATTCTAAAACATATTTAGAATTTCCTTCTTAAAGTCCCCCTACTCACCTGATTTTCTTGTTTCCTCTTGGCCGTTCTGATTGGACAGACATGTAGCTTGTGCTGCTGAAACGAGAAGCACTACTAGTCCTGGAAACCGCAGATATATCACTTACGTCACTGTCCGAAGATTTAGTGGAAATATTATCTGCCCCTCTATGAGGATCCCATCCCGATCGATACTGTTAACACAGATTGACAAACACGCAGAAGTTGTCAGTATTACCACACAAAGCAATTATTCGCTTCTCCTATTTCAGCACTTTAATTGTCCACAGAGGATACTGCAAAACCCCACTCAGTTGCATATAAAACAAAAGTGAATGGCAATTATCCTAAAAGAAAAATTCAATTTATATGAAACCCTTGTTTTCAGTAAAGTCAATTAGAGCTTTTTCACCACACCCCAATGAAGGCCATTAAAACAGCTTCACAAGAGCAATGGCCTCAGGGAAGAACATTTAGGCAAAATCTGAGAAATAAATATTTGGCTTAATATTAGGAAGCAAATTTTTTTTAATTTTTGCATAAAATTTTTTTAAAAGCATGATGAAGTTGCCACTGTAACTTATGAAAACCAATTTTAGTAGCATAAATTTTCTTAAATCCATATGCTTCAGTGAAAACCTAGAGGTAATACAAAATCTAATTATTAAAACACTAACTTTTTAAAGAAAGGCCAAGAGAAAAGAGAAAGTTTAATTTCTGAGTGGTTGCTGGAATTTTGATGAATCCTAGAAATACTAGAAAAAGTCATTATTATTTATGATAATTAAAACTTCCTGGAATTGAAATAATCAGATGATTATCTGGCACAGCCAGGGTACAGGGTGTTCAAATATTCTGGTAAACTGAAAACCATCATAGAGGCTTTATGTTAATGACATATGGAATGTAAAAAAAGGATAGATTTTGAAGTCTTGAAAACCTGGAGTAAGGAAAACTATTACTAGCTGGGTAAACTTGAGCAAATTATTTCACCTTTAAAATCCTGTTTATAAAATAATAGGAAAAATAATGTCTTCCTTGCAGCATTGTTTTGTTCCTTGCGGCACTGTTTTGAAAATCAGAAATAATACATGCCTGGTATATGGCATAATATAAAATAATGCAGCCAGTATTATTACTATATCATTACTACCTGATGGATATTATTGGGCTAAGAGACTGTCTGCTAATGGATTTTTCTTTGTTAATATCCACTTAAACATAATGGTAAAAATTCTTACCTGGTGAATTTCTTAATGGAGAATTTTTAAGCCACATATACTGGCAAATTTAACAAATCATTACAATGATGATTATCTTATGCAAACCATTACTGTGACTTGAATAATCATTACCTAATAAATAATCCTATATAAGTAATAATTCACTGAAAATATTAGCTAGATAAAAATATTTTGGTAAAGCAAGTTGAATGGCAATAGTATATAGCATAAATAAATTAATTTAAATTTAAATCTAAATTAATTAGATCAATTCAACCGATCTGTTTCTCCCCCTCAACCCCCTCATCTCTCCCAGTATTCTGTTATATATTTTTGAGTTAATAACTGATCCATTTCTAAATGTAAAATATAAGAATTATTTTGAAGGTCCATAAAATGTTATAATCAAATTCTTTATCTGAAATATATAAATTAGGTAAAATATGGCCTTTCTAAATCCACTCTAACTTTTGACTTTGTTGGAATTCTTGATTATAAAAAAATACAGTAAAATTATTTAAAAAATCATTGTCTTTTTCCCAAGAAATATCTATGTAAATAGAACTATTATATTTGATTTTAAAAGAAAGTCTATTTATTTACAATGCATTTATTTAGAGAACATTCAGTCCATGATATTCTTTTTTCAAACTAAAGTCATTTTAAAATAATGAAAACAATTTACTTTAAATGACAATGTTTTCATCATTGCCCAGAATAACATTTCAATGGATGGATCCAACATTATCTATGTAAGCCAGTGTATTAAACATAAATAAATAAATAAATAAATATACACACACATCCACACACAAATAACTAGTATATACTGGCTAGCATAGATAATGCTGGATACACACATATATGGATTTTTTTCCATGAAATTTATTAAAAGTAAATTTGACCTCAAATGGAAGTATTTCATTTTATTTATATATTTTTGGGATACTTCATATATATTAAAAATGGACAAAGAAACTTTTCAACATTATTTAATTGTTCAATAGATACTATATTATATTGGTGGAACTTTACTTTCTCATTCTTTTAATTTATAATTAAAAAAGAGGCGCATATTGCTATTTATATCTTTAAAAATAATTTATCATTGAATAGAAAAGCAATTTTTTTGTTTTTACTTATGGGATTATTATATTATCTAAATTCAAATGATAAGCCATAACTTTTAACTCAGGAAGTATTAAGGTATAACTATTAAAAGCACATGCTCTGCAATGACACTGAATCACCGGTATGAATCCTGGTTACATAAATTATTAGGTGTGTGATCTTGGGCCAATTGCATCTATGAGTTCCAGCTTTTTATCTGTTAAAATATGGAGAACAATCATACCCAATTCCCAGGTTCGCTGGAAGGATGAAATAAGATAATGCACATACAGCACTTAGCACAACACTGAACACCTAAGAAGTGTTTAATAGATGATAGATGATGACAATGATGATGATGATGATTACAGAGCAGCTAAATACTGGCTTAGTACCAATTCCAGGAATATATTTACCAAAAGAATTATCAGGTAAAATACCCAACAGGAAGTTTATTATCTTAAAACTGCTCTAAGCTACAACAAAAATATAACTATTTCTATGTATAAGAGATTCATTTCAGAAAACATATTTATACAGCAGATGAAATATTAAATCAAACGTTCTGACTGACTCTTGGTATGTCCTCAGGCCCCATCTTTCACATTTGGCTGGGTTCACTTATATCCTATCACCTCACAGGGAACTACGGATTCTCAACTTATTTGACTTTTGTATTTTAGTAGTTAGGATTCTGACTTTGCATCTTCTAGCCTTTGTCTCTTTGGGTCATCAAGGGTTTTGATCCTGATGTTATGATTCATAGGTACAGACGGGCCAGCCAAAGGCTTGAAAAAAATTATTTTAAACACATATGGTATACACAGCACATATCTTTGGCTAAGACCTCTCAGATAATCTAGTTTGCTGAACTAAAATTTTGGATAAGCAAAATTTAAAGAAAGATAAGATTCCACACACTATAGTTTTATGCCTTTATATAATTCATCACAAGCTACCTTTTGTTATAGGTATGTGTGTCTATTCATATTTAATTTTCAAACCTTCTATTAGAATATGAGCTCTGAAAAGCCAGAATAATATCCTCCTTATCTTTGTAACTCTCTTAGCACCTAAGAGTCAAAGATTTCATTTAAAATCTAAGGTTTAGTTTTTTTCACCAGTAAAATAAGGATAAATCTCATTTTAGGAGTTCTTGTGAGGGATAATAACATTATCAAAATACCCAATAGCATGCTTAGCACACAGCAGTTGTTCACTTCCAGCACCTAAAGCAGCAGGTCTAAATAAAAAAACACTGAATGGATTAGTTTAAGTAAAGAAAGACTACAAATTAGCTAAGAGGTCAAGTTTGATGATGACTTTGCTGCCTCAAAGAGGCTTGCACCAAATGCATTTCTATATTTCTAGTAACTAAGTAGGTTCACCTATGGGATATAGCTCAGGTTTCTATTACAAATAGACACATGATAAACAGAATAAGAAATTTGGAAAGTAAGAAATAATAGAAAAAAATTTATAAGTAAAACTTTAGAAGGACATATTTTTAATATATTTAGAATATAACATCTTCATGTATACAATTCCCCAAAACACCCAAATCAAAGTAATAATTGACCTACCACGGGAGTTTACTTTTAAAGTCATCCAATCTTTTTGCTTTTCCAAAAGTATGATAAATAAAAGTTATATAATTTATATAATTTAAAAGTGAGACAGAAGCAGCCAAATTATTACACCAAGGTAATGAGTTATGAATGTGAATAAGTTCCTTTAGGAAATGGTTGGTATTGCTTTGGCACTATACAATAAATAATGTTTTAAATGATTAGCATGTATTAGTTTACAGCTGACAGATGAAAAATAGATGACGTGCTCATCATTATCTTTAATGGAACGAAAACAAAGAAGGTTTACTGCATAGGATTACAGGATCTCAGCTGAAAACTGTGCTGACTGGAGATCATTAAAGTCTTGGACTACAGTGAAGAAGCTTTTCCTGACAACATTTTGATGTTTTGTACAGTACTATTAAGCAGATCATAAACTAGAAAAATCTACAGGAAATTATTATTCTCCAGGATGTTCCAGACTCTAGAGTTCTTAAGTGGCCTGGAAAAGTTAATGTTCTCCCTATTATCTAAATCAGTGAGAAGAAACAGAGTATCAGCAGAGCTCTACTGCAAGGAAAGTTATTATCAAATTTTTATAATAATATTCCTGAGGAAAAAACCCTCAAATTTCTAAGATGAAATTTTCATTTTCTCCAGTATATTCAAGTTCTTAAATTAGTAATTTCCTTGTTTGATTTCTCTGCAGCATCTCAGCAACTCCTAGCATTTGAGCTTTGTATACGAACTTCTATGAGAGTTCCTGAAGCATTGCTTGTCTTCAGTTTATTGAATCTCACCATAAAACAATAATCTGTTGTCTAAAACGCTAGTCTGAGAATTGGTTATGGCAAAATACTGGGAAGCAATAAAGTCCAAGCTTGAAGAAAAATGTTTTAGATCATCAAGAAGTATTTGGAGGAATATTCATATCATATTCAGAGATAAAACATGAATAGGTCAAATGGTAGGGAAAAATTGGGGCAAACAAAATCTGTGAAAGAGAAGAGAGAAGCTGAAGTTGTAGGCAGGGCTCTTGATACTGGTCGGGGGATCTAGAGGACACAGGAACAGAGTAGAGGAACTCTTGGCACTGTGGTAAATTAAGCAATCACAAGAGCAAAAAGATGCTCTTATTTGCATCACCTTATTTTCATTTCATGTAATAATTCAAACAGAGTGGATGCTTTTGTTAGTACCACACCTGTAGGTACTCTCTTTTTAAGGAACTATTTCTAGATGTTCTTTTTTCTGTCCAAAGTTCTCATCATTGTCTGATTTGAATGCTGCACTGTGCAAAAATCAGTCAATAGATCATTTGGTTTAGATAGGACTCCTAAAGAAGGTATGTGTGATAAATCCTCTGCTTTGGAGGGAGAAGACAATGAGGAAGGGCCAGAGAAAACTGAGCAATAATTTAAGATTTAACTTTGTAAACTGCCAGAAGCAGGAGCTCTGCCGGTGGCAAAGGTCATGAGCAGGGCATACACAAAGGCGGGATCGAGCCTCAGGAGTCCCCCTGGAAATTCTCGAGCATCTACCCTCAAAACCAGAGTCTGCCTACTTTCTGCTTTGTGCTCTCACCTACACCTCTGACTTTACGGGGGGCTGTCCCCCACTACCTCTCTCTGAAAAAAAGAGTTAACTTACAGCTCCAGTTAATAAAGTTCCTGAGTGTGATAGTATTTCAACCTACAAACTCCTTTGGAAGTCCTCTAGCCTGCCTGAATAGGTTTTTCCGGCCACATATGATTGTTCAGAGCCTCCCAACTGTGAGAGGCATGAGATGTTCTAAACTGTCTAAATACAGATTCCTTTGAGCAGTTAAAAGATTGATTAGAAATTGTATTGGTAAGGGTTTTTCATTTGTTGGGCCAATGTTTGCTGCTAAGTTTCCATATCCCTTACCTGCTGTGTCCCTGGCAGTGTATTGATTAATATAATTGGCGTAAGTAGTAGCTTTAATGTTTATAACCTTGGACCCTTGAGTTAATTCTTTTTCTTGTTATAGACCACCACACGTTTGCCCTGTAGGAATGCAACTTTATCTAATGCTTTTGGAGGGTGGCACCTGACTAATCACCTTTAGAGAAAAATAAGTTTTCTGAAGAAAGGGTTTTAAAATGTTAACAGGCCTCCGGGCCAGAAGATGATGCAAATCACCTAACTTTTGCATATGATATGTTTGCAGGAAGA
Source organism: Bubalus kerabau (assembly GCF_029407905.1). Lineage (NCBI taxonomy): Eukaryota > Metazoa > Chordata > Mammalia > Artiodactyla > Bovidae > Bubalus > Bubalus kerabau. The sequence goes on from NC_073637.1 coordinate 62,758,623, forward strand.
AAGCCTGGCTTACTGCATGACTCTACCCCTTCCCCCATTATCCTCTATGCATAACTTAAGGTATAAAAACTACTTTGGAAAATAAAGTGCGGGCCTTGTTCACCAAAACTTGGTCTCCCCATGTCTTTCTTTCTCTCACCTTCTGGCTGAATTATTCAGCCTCTTTTCTCCACTAAATTTTCTCACTGAGCTATTCTTATTCTATTACTCTTTATATCCTTAATTAACATTTAATTAAGCAATTGTTTCCTGATCCTCGCCGACGCCATCCCTGCTTCGAATTCCCTGGATCCACCGGGGCTGGACCCCGGCAGTAAACAGTACCCTGCAAATGAAATCCCAGCTAGAAAACTCTTAATTTCTTTCAAGAGAATTGATCATTGCGTTGAGTGCTCCTAAACTACTTCATTCATGCCTTTCTTACACTTTTATCATGTTTCTGTTTCTCCATGTCTCTGTCTCTTTCCTATCTATCTACCTTCTACCTATCATTTTTTCTTGCTAGATTATAAATTCCTTGAGGAGAATTATTGTCATATTTATTTTAGTATTCCCATTATCTAGATCAGTAATGCCTAACTAGGAACTTAATGAATTTTTAATGAATAGAAGTGAGTGGAATGGTTGTTTTATCTGGGCTATATCCTGAGGTACTGTCTCCAGGTTAAAGTATCAAATTGGAGTATAAAGTGAAAAAGTCAAAGTGTTAGTTGCTCAGTCACGTCCGACTCTTTGCATCCCCGTGTACTGTAGCCCACCAGGCTCCTTTGTCCATGGGATTCTCCAGGCAAGAATCCTGGAGTGGGTTGCCATGTCCTCCTCCAGGGGATCTTCCTGACCCAGGGATCGAACCCGGGTCTTCTGCATTGCAGGCAGATTCTTTACTATCTGAGCCACCAGGGAAGCCCAAGTCAGAGTATAAACTACTGTAATGAGAGCTGAATAGAGTTTAGGCAGTTAATCCTTTCATTCTCTGTCATGGGTACGGATAGGAAGTGGTGTGCTGATACATGTTTAACAATCAGCTATCCAAAAGGGAAAAATTCTGATCTACAGAGTTGGCTGATTTCTGAAGAACAAATACTCCCACTATGGCTGATTTCCCCAGGTGGTGCTAGTGGTTAAGAACCTGCCTGACAATGCAGGAGACTTAACCCTGTGTTTGATCCCTGGGTCAGGAAGATCCCTTGGAGAAGGGACCGGCAACCCACTTCAGTATTCTTGCCTGGAGAATCCTATGGGCAGAGGGGCCTGGAGGGTACAGTCCATGGGGTCACAGAGTCAGACACGACTGAAGTGACGTAGCAAGCATGACTGATCTCAAGTTACCAACCAAGTGGTCACTGAATGAGAGGTTGGTGCATACCACCAGGGGTGGGGGTCTAGAAATAAATGCACTTTGTAGGACTCTCAAAGACATGATAGGAGATAAGAAGTTAAGGACAATAAGATACCATATCTGCAAATTGCTCATCTTGTGAAAGATGGAATAAGAATAGCTTAAGGTAAAGAAACGCAGTTGTGGACAGAGTAGCCATTAGCTTGGAGGCCAAGACTTACTAAAGAGCCACTACTCTTGGTCTGAAGGAAACTGATAAGTTTCTTGGAGAATTTGTAGAGGAAGAATTAATACTAGTAGTCATGATGACCTTCCCAAAGACTTGGCTCTGTGAGAATCCTGTATCTGTTAGGAAGCAGTGTTTCCTTGAGAAACCTCAGCCTGTATTTACTTTCATTGATTCCTCACAATTTTCAGAGATGGAAATGCTAGTTCTGCGATGAAATCCAGGTTTAGAAATCTTATGTGGCTGTAGAGCTTGTGCTTTTGCCTTTAACAAATGCATTTACCATTTTCTTTCTCAGGATCCATAACTCTTCCTCCATTCTAACCTATTATTTATTAGAACTGTTACCTGTGGCGGATTCATTTTGATATTTGGCAAAACTAATACAGTTATGTAAAGTCTAAAAATAAAATAAAATTTAAAAAAAACAAAAACAAAAAAAAACAGATATCAAAAATATCCTAATTACCAGCCAGTAGTGTCTCTTTAGTTTTCTTTTTGATTTTGTTATTACATCTAATGCTGTTAAAGTCCAGTCCTCTCTCTTCCTGAAGCTTTTCCATAACGGCTTCTCAAACAATGTCACTCATGGCTTCTCCCCTATCTCTCTATTCATTCTTAATCTCTTTTGCTGGCTTTACTTTCTCTTACTTGATTTTAAATTACACTTTCCGAAAAACGTCAATCTTCAGCCTTCTTTTCTTTTCACTATATATATTCCCACAGAATGATATAATCTATTATCTACTCAGGTAATGGCACCCCACTCCAGTACTCTTGCCTGGAAAAGCCCATGGGCGGAGGAGCCTGGTAGGCTGCAGTCCATGGAGTTGCTAGGAGTGGGACACGACTGAGCGACTTCACTTTCTCTTTTCACTTTCATGCATTGGAGAAGGAAATGGCAACCCACTCCAGTGTTCTTGCCTGGAGAATCCCAGGGGCGGTGGAGCCTGGTAGGCTGCCGTCTATGGGGTCGCACAGAGTCGGACACGACTGAAGCGACTTACAGTAGCAGCAGCAATGATTAAAAATCTTTATCTTTTACCTTTCACTTCTCTCCCAGGCTTCAGACTTGTATTTCCAGATGCTAACAGGACATTTCCCATATATTGTTTTGTAGGTACATCAAATTCAATGTGGCCAAAACCAAATTTATTCCCTTTCACCCCTAACCAGCTTTTCTTGTATCTTGTATATTCCCTCTATTATTTAATAGGCTCAATAACCAACTAAAACCTAGAAATCTAGTGAGTTATCTTTGACTTCTCTTTGTCCAAAATTCCCCATTCTAATAAATCAAGAAATACCAGTCATTTAATGCAAACGAATGTCTTGATATTTAGCTACTTGGGGCTTATGAATGGATCCTTGTCTTTTCAAAAAATTTGTTTATTTTTAATTGGAGGATAATTGCTTTATAATGTTGAATTGGTTTCTGCCACATGAATCAGCCATAGGTATACATATGTCTCCTCCCATGCCTTGAACCTCCCTCCCCACCTTCAACTCCTCTAGGTTGTCCCAGCACCAGGTTTGAGCTCCCTGCATCATACAGCAAATTCCCACTGGCTATCTATTTTACATATGGTAATGTATCTGACTCAATGCTTCTCCAGGTCCTCAGATTAGAAGCTTGTAAGATCTAGCTAGAATTAATAAATAATCATAAGGAAACTTCTTAGCCATCAGAATTTCTGATATCTGTCCTTTGTAAATATCTTTAAATATTACATGACTCATTATATAATTTTTTGCAGAATATTTATGTATTTTATTAGGACACAGGATATAGATATTACAGATACTGTAATCTGTAACATCCCAAAAGTTGTAACAGAAATAAGACATGAGAATTTAGCAGTAGGATAATGATCCTGGGAATCTGTAGCAGGAAGAAAAATTTTTAAAAAGTAATGGATTGAAGATATGAAGCAGGGCTCCCTTTCAAATATTAATTAGGTCCTATCAGGGAGGGAAGTGGGAGGCATAAATTGGGAAACTGGGATACACATACAAACACAACTATATAGAATATATAACTAATAGCCAATTGAATAATACAAGAAACTCTATTTAATACTCTGTAATGATCTATATGGGAACAGAATCTTTAAAAAAGTGTATATATGTGTATATATAACTCACCCACTTTGCTACACAGCGGAAACTAACATAACACTGTAAATCAACTATAAAAGAAAAAAAAGTAAGTAATAAAGTAATTCAAGGTATTTTCATTTTAAGAGACTCAGACTAAGTAATTGACTGAATAGCACTGAAAAAGCTAAAAGGGCTTGATAATTGCCTTGACTCATCAAATTTAGGCATGAGTGTGTGAGTGAGTGAAGTCGCTCAGTCGTGTCCGACTCTTTGTGGACTGTAGCCCCGTGGACTGTAGTCCCCCAGGCTCCTCCGTCCATGGGATTCTCCAGGCAAGAATACTGGAGTGGGTTGCAATTTCCTTCTCCAGGGGCTCATCAAATTTAGGCATAGGGCAGATATAATTGCATTCTGTTGAAAATCTGGAAGAGACCCACTACACGTATTTTTTTCTGTGAGAAGATAGTGAAGGATCACTTGGGTCTGGATGAAGATAATTTTGGATGGAGTCAACAATCAAACATGGGAAGGAATAACAATTATGTCTAGCTTCGTCTATACCAATAGCCTCTGACTGGGACTCCTTAACAAGGACTTAAATGGATCCTTTTCAAATCTGTTGTAATTATACCATCAGAGTTATATGCAAAAAACACAAATTTGTTCATATTTGTGACTTTTTCAAAAATCTTCAAAGACCATAATTGTAAAGGAGAACATTCTAGATTCTTAACTGAGAGATTTAAAGCTCTCCACAATCTGGTCCCAAGCAATTTTTCCATTCTTACCTTCCAATATGTATCCCATTTTGTTTAATATTACTATTCTAAAGAACTATTAGCTGTTCCTTAAATATAGCTTGTGTTCATATGCTTTTTTTTTAATTAATTTTTTTTTTACTTTACAATATTGTATTGGTTTTGCCGTACATCAACATGAATCTGCTATGGGTGTACACGTGTTCCCCATCCTGAACCCCCTTCCCACCTCCCTCCCCATACCATCCCTCTGGGTCAATGTTCATATGCTTTTATGTTATAAGTTTGCATAAGGACATGTCTGTCCTTCACCTCATATATTATTCTGTAATGTATTCCCAGATTTCTTTAAGCCAAATGAATATTTCTCTTTTTATTCTTCTTTTGCATGGTTTACTTTTATTATATTACTTAATATAACCTATTTTCTATGAGTAATACTTATGTACATGTGATTCCCTGATTTGATTATGAAACCTTAGATGGGAAGGACTACCCCTGCCTGCCTTTGCCTTTGGAGAAGAAAATGGCAACCCACGCTAGTATTCTTGCCTGGAAAATCCCATGGACAGAGGAGCTTGGAGGGCTATAGTCCAAAGGGGTCACAGAGGGTCAGACACGACTGAGTGACTGAGCATGCACACATGCCCCTGCCTTTTCTCCCACCCTCTATTTGTTTCATCCTCTCTCTCCTGTTTTTCATTTTTTCCTTCCTTTTTCCCTTCCTTCCATTATTCCTGCCTCCTTCACTTGGTCCACTTGGTTCACTTGATTTTTTAAAAAAATTATTATTTACTTGTTTCTCTGATAATTTTTTCTTTTAATGTTGCAAAACCAGAATTCAGACTTATAGCTGACCAGCTTTAGAAACACCCCAGGTATGCAGTTTAGTAACAGGAAAGAGAAAGTTACTAAATGTCCCTTGAGATCACAAGATATGTTCAGACATAAAAAAGAGGACTTACACAACCACACTTTAAAAAAAAAAGCCCAAGAAAGGTATTTGATATTAAAAACATACTTTTAGTTATTCACACATCACTGATTCATTAAAAAAAAATAACAATTTTTAAAGCTGAAAGTGACCTCAGAGAAGATGTAATATACTTTCCTTATTTTATAGATGAGAAAATTTAGAGACCAAGAAGTCAAATGAATTGACTAAGCTCATAAAACTTGTTAGTAATAGATCTTCTATTTTCATTAAAAAAAAAATTTGCGAGCTACAATTTCACATTTAATAGGATACAAGGCAAGCATATTCAGAATCGAACCACTTAAAAAAATTCACATACTGTTTTCTTCTTTAAGTATATACTTTAAAATAAAGATTTTCTTTCCTGAAATTTTGAAAACTATGTAAAATGATATGTAAAATCAGAATACAAAGCCAGCATGGAAATACTACAACACTTATAATTTATGTACTTATAACTATACTTGGATGAATTTTAAACAAGTACAATTTTTAAATAATAAAAAATCACACAAACATATTTTATGTCATATTGAAATAACACCTTCACATTCCATTGAAAATCCAGATAATTTTGGTTTTTTTGGGCAAAAACTGAAAATGGGCTTAAGAAATAACTTGTTCTAATGTGACTGGACCCTGAAGACTGTTAACCTTGGGGGGTGAATATGCCTAGTCATGAAAATGACCTGAAAAGGGACAATCATAAAATCACAGACATTTTCTTTGTTAGTACAAAAGTTATATTAAACTGGTGGGTAATGTTTTATCCATCAGAATGGAGTTCAACTGTTAGATTTTTGTTATTACTCCCATCTCATTTGTTGTAATAAATAACAAGAATAGCTACCATTATGGGCATTCCCACATGCCAGGGTGAATTCTGTATACTTTTACATATAATATTTCTACCTCATAAAATTATCACCAGCTAAAAGTTCCTTCTCTCATATCAGTTACATTCTGAGGTTAGCTACATTATTTTTAGACTGGAGTATTATTTTATTATCTTCAAAAGTGATGAAATAGAAATTATCAAAATTCTATGCTTAGGAAAACATTAGTAAATTAATTTTGCTAATAAATAATATCTGTAATCCTCACAACTGATGAAAAATTACAACTAATTTTTGTGCTCATGAAGAAAGTTTTTACATAATAAAATTATAGATCTGTTCAAATTATAATTAGCCAAATTAAACTGATATTAGAGATATGGAGGACTGCATGCTGCCCTAGCTGACTGAGTGCCTTAACTGAGTAAATGTTTTAAGTCTCACTTCTAACTTAGTTATAATTTATTTCATGTGAAATATGAGATAAAAACATTATACACATAAATTTATTCTCTAAATCATAATTATTACACCATAAGTTAGTTAAAATTTTCAATCATTTGTGAGAATACATTAAGTAAAGAGCCTGACACTGATCAGAGATTACTGAATCAATAAAGGAGACAACAGTAGATAAAGAAAATGAAATATAAAAAAATCTAGTCCAAATCTAATTTTGAAGATTAGGCTATGAGATTAAATGATTTGCTTAGTTAGTGAGGAAGTTGCCTAAAACCCATGTGTTAATACCTAATGATTTTTTTTCTATGCAGCCTCCAAAGTACATTTACAGATAACAAGGTTCCCTCAATTTGTATGAAGGAAAAAGCTGGGTTGTGAAGAACTCTTGGGCAATTTATCCAACGTCTTAGCGCATAACTGGTAGAATCAAAATTAGAACCCTAGTCTTCCAAATTTTTCTGAGTATTCTTTTTCTATGATTAACTCCAGACAGAAACCAATAACCATATATCCATTAGAAAATTTGTTTTTAACTCTTAGGTAATAACCTACCCACACTCTCTCCAGAAATGTGTTTCTTGTCCCTGCTTTTCCATGGAGAGTCTACAAAGATGAGTAAACTATATATCTATTCTCAAGAAGTGTATAGTTTAATAAAAAGGTGCGAAAAAAGCACTATATAAGACAGGATATATGTATTTTAAGAAGTGATAAATGCCATGGTTGGTTCACAAGGTTTATATGTTTTCATATCTCTGTTGTTTTGAATATTCTTCTACTTGTAATTTTTATATGACTATATCCTTTTAAATTATATGAAATTTGAGTTGGAAAGAATGTTTTTGCCCTATTTGTAACATTTCCTTTTTTCCTTATTTCCCGTATCCTCCTTGATTCTATAGAGCAAGGTCTCTCACCCCTTGGTGACTGTATCTTTATCCCGTGAATCCCCTGTAGGGCGTCCTAGGTGTTCCCAAGCCAGCAACCTGCAGGACTTATGAAAGCAAAGGCATACATTTCTATTTTTGCTGAAGGTAAAAGAAAAATGTTTCCCTCTCGTGTTCTTTGGAAATATACTGAAAGAAATTATGCTCTTGGCAACAGCAGCTATTGTCCACAGGTTGACCCTTTTACCAGCAAGTAGCCAGATGCAATTTATTTAAAATTCTTTCTATATTTACTAAAAAAGGGAGAAATAAATTACAGTTCTTTCTGTAATCCTGTAGTGTTCTTTAACACATAAGTTGGTTCTACTCATCTCAAATGACTTCTTCATAATTAAAAAAAAAATCTATTTTATACTTCCTGAACTGACATGTGGTTTTCCTGGCCTGACATGTGATTATACAATAGGGGGTAGCAATTCACAAATAAAATGCAAAGAAAGAGGACACATGTTTAAATGTCTGCCTCAGAAAACATCTAAAATTTAAATGTGGTCTTATAACCAAAGGAAAATAATTTTTAAAATGAACTTGCAAACACAGAATATTTCATATCCTAGGATGTGAGAAGGTAGTTGGAAAAACAGAGAACAGTGAACACAATTTTAAGAAATCAAAAAGTCTGAAACAAAATAGCTATAGTTTGTTGCCTAAAAACCCATATTTACATTACAATAAAATATGCTTTCATAATGCATTAAGGTAATAAACTAAATATTATTAACTACTTTGTAGAGATATATTGTAACTAAACTGCATATCCTCAAACTTCATATGTTGTAGTGCTAACTTCTGGTATCTCAGAATGTGACTGTTTTGGAGATAAAGACTTTAAATAAGTGATTAAGGTAAAATGAGGTCACACTGGTAGGCCTTAATCCAATATGACTGGAACATAGACACAACAAAGGCATGACCCTATGAGGACGTAGCAAGAGGGTGGCCATCCCCAACCCAAAGAGAAATAACTTGAAAGAAATCAAACCTGCCAATACTTTAATCTTGGACTTCTAGTCTCCAGACTGTAAGAAATTTAATTTCTGTTGTTTAAACAACCTAGTCCTGACATTTTGTTATGGCAGCCCTAGCAAATTAACATAAGATGTAAAGAAAAAAGAAACTTATAGTTAGAAAATTTTACATTCAAAGATTATTCACAGATAAAAATATACAATTTCTAAATTTCTACTATTAAGTTTTTAACTGTAGGTCTGTTAGATAAAGTGAGGTATATTGGTACCTATAAGATGAGGAAGAAATAAATAGTTGTTACTTCCATCAGTTAAAATATGGAAGAGAGAAATTTTCCTTTGGCTCAGAGCTTTAAGGATGTGTGTGTATGTATAGACATATACACAGAATCAAATTATCTATAAATGTAATTTTATCTCTCTATTTTTAAAGTTGAAGTACATTCCAGCTGGCTAAAGAGTAGACATGACAAGAATAATAATTTGAGGCAGATCAAAAGTTAACTAACCTGATAAGAATGAGAGAACCCAAATCACTTTTTATGCTTTTTAGATTATTATTAATTTTTACACTTTTCCTTCGTTCCTACTCCCATATTTTTGGGGATTATTTTAAAGATATACTAATCTATATCTAGTATATTGTTGATGGCAATAAATATAGACCTGGGTAAGAGCAAGGTATTTGTTGAAAATGATGTCTCTTTTTCTCTTTCTTCCCTATCACCATCATCATCATCATCCCACCATCATCATACTATAGCTAACATTTCCTTTTTCCTTAGGGTTTCCCTTGCGGCTCAGCTGGTAAAGAATCTGCCTATAATACAGGAGACCTGGGGTTTGACCCCTGGGTTGGGAAGATCCCCTGGAGAAGGGAAAGGCTTAAGAGTCATACATACAGATTCAATCTTGAAAACAACCCTTTGAGGTAGGTTATTATTAGCACCCTGTGGTAATTTTGCTAACGAGTGTGAAGCTAACTCATTGCAAGGTTATGCAGAAATGAGCACAACTAGAGAAAATTGACAAAGTAGAATAGACATTTAGAGAAACGGTATGTTTTAGTGAAGAAATCCAGGTGCAGCCACTAGCATTTTCCCTGACATCTTCATCAGTAAGTGATAAGATTTCTTGACCTAGTTTGGGATGGAAACTTTAAGTAGGTGATCTTAATTCTGATTTTTAAAAAAATGAAACCATTTTGCTGGACATCTGGCTAGACTAAGCCTAGCAGGTTTTTTTTTTTTTTTTTAATGTGAATCCTACTTCCGTTTATAAAACGGTTGTACAGCTTATTCCAAGAAAGGATACTTCATTACTTCCTGTAAGACACCTTCACCTATTCCTTGAGGACCTCACAGAGTAGAGACTGGGTTACTAAAATCGCTCTTAAATAGAGTTCTCTTGCTCTATGTATCAGATGATTCCATCTAATGCTGGTACAATGGTGTCTGTTTCATACAAATATCAGGTTCTCTGTGTAGCTTAAGAATCAGTGATGCAGCAGCTCTTCTTCCAGTGGGCACCCAGCCCAGATCAATTATACTATTGTTGGCCGGTGTTGTGTGCTACCAGAAACTCAACTTTTCCGTTTATCCATAAAGAAAAGTTCCCTATCATTTTATTTTAATCACTGCTATAAAATTATATCTTCCATTTCTTCACCTTCAATAAATATATGTATTTTCATATATCATCTTAGGGATTTATATAAGGCTATCTACATTTTAAAATTTACTTTTTATAAAGTTGGTTTTTCAGTTTTCAGATCCATTTATGTCACTGCTGTTACAGAGTATTTCTTTTAAAATACCTATAGCCATATTTCACCCATTAATCAACTTTCCAAGAACCAGTCAGGCTCATTCAAAGTCAACCTTGATAACATCATTTCTGAATTTCAGTAATTTAGTCTGTAATTTCTCATCATATGTTCTGTGCTCTTTTTACCTATTATATCCTTTGAAGATTCATAAATTATTTCTCCTTAAATTTTATTTTTTGGGGGGATCTCTGCTGCTTTAATCTATTTGAGAATAAAGGGAACATTCAATGATATGAGTTACACTAAAATCCTTTTCATTAGTTCAATTATTTCTTTACCATTTCCTTTTGACATTATCATATTCACATCTGGTGTCTACGAAATATTTGTTGTTATTATAAAATAATAACAACAAATATCTTTACCATTTATTAAGCAGTTTGCTAAAAGCTAAACCATATATATACATTATCTTATTTCCTCCTAATCATCAACATATAAAATAGATAAGAAATAGATCTCAAAGCTTATTTAATAAAGAAACTGAGAAGAGGAGGTTAAACTACCCAAAGTCACCCAGGCGGAATTTGCTTAACTCCAGGCTGGGTTCTCATCTTGGACACTGACCTCATTTTGATACTAGAGTCTTGAAGTACTCCTGACTCACACACAACAAACATACAAGAATCACATATATGCCTCTCCTTACCAGCTCCTACCTATCTCCCCTTTTCTGGAGTCCCAACTGTTTGTGTGTTGAAAGTCAAATTAAAACATTTAAGGCTGGCCTTGAATGTGTATTTTCAGTGTTGAGAAGAGAATAAGGTCTAATAAAGGGAACAGCTTAGTTAACAATGGCAATTTATTTGCCAAAAATATTTTGCCTTAAACTGTCTGAATTTTTTATATTGATACTGCCTACAACTTCATCTTGTGAGGTTTATTTGTATTTATAGATTTTTTTTTTTTAAAGAAACTATCTCTGTGCTATGTAGTTCATATTGTAATGTAAATTACTTTCATGGGCTTGCTTTCTTCCTAATATGCCTCTTTGAAACCAGTGAAAGTGTTAGTCACTCAGTTGTGTCCGACTCTTTGTGACCCCATGGGCTGTAGCCCACAAGGCTCCTCTGTCCATGGAATTCTCCAGGTGAGAATACTGGAGTGGATAGCCATTCCCTTCTCCAGGGGCTCTTTCCGACCCAGGGATTGAACCCAGGTCTCCCACACTGCAGGCAGACTCTTTACCGACTGAGCCACCAGGGAAGACCTGAAATTAGTGAAAGTATCTTTAAAAGACAAGAAGCCTGGGAGAAGAGGTGTCAAGTGCCCCATTAGGTACATACAAAGAAGGATAAAAACTTTTTTCCTTTCTTTGCTCCATTGTACCCTGATCCCAGAACACTAAATGGATTAATATGAACTTCTGGTTCGCATCTGAAAAATTCTGGGAAATTTATTGACTATATTACTTAATTTTAGAGAGATAAACACCAAAAAAGAAAATTTTAGTTGCTAAAATAGGGATAAGATACTTTTGTGATAATTTCGTGAGAACATTAGCTCCAAAAGAGAGCATTTTTTTCTACAGGAAATAAAATTTGATTTCCAAATAGACACAGTATCAATAAACTATAGTTTCCCTGTTGAAATCTTATGGACTACCCTTTAAAAAAAATCCTCTGAGTTCACTTAAAAACACTAAATATGGCTATTTAAAAAGCAAACATCACATACTTAAATAAATATTATAAAATTCTCCATATCAATTTTTGAAAAATTTTATAATATTTATTTAAGTATATGATGTTTGCTTTTTAAATTAGCCATATTCAAAAGCAGAGACATTACTTTGCCAACAAAGGTTCGTCTGGTCAAGGCTATGGTTTTTCCTGTGGTCATGTATGGATGTGAGAGTTGGACTGTGAAGAAGGCTGAGCGCCAAAGAATTGATGCTTTTGAACTGTGGTGTTGGAGAAGACTCTTGAGAGTCCCTTGGACTGCAAGGAGATCCAGCCAGTCCATTCTGAAGGAGATCAGCTCTGGGATTTCTTTGCAAGAAATGATGCTAAAGCTGAAACTCCAGTACTTTGGCCACCTCATGCGAAGAGTTGACTCATTGGAAAAGACTCTGATGCTGGGAGGGATTGGAGGCAAGAGGAGAAGGGGACAACAGAGGATGAGATGGCTGGATGGCATCACTCACTCGATGGACATGAGTCTGAGTGAACTCCGAGAGTTGGTGATGGACAGGGAGGCCTGGCGTGCTGTGATTCACGGTGTCGCAAAGAGTCAGACACAACTGAGTGACTGATCTGATCTGATCTGATACACACTGTTTATCAATTATTGCTAATTATTGTAATCATATTACTCATGGAAAGGTAGTTGGCTTATGCTGAAGTATAACTCACATTGTTAAATCTAATAAATCACATTCTTCTAAACCAATGGGGAGCAGAGAATGTTGGTTTTAAGTTGATCCTTAAATTTATTTGAGAGTAGAATAGGTGAATCACATTTAAGCTGGGATAAAGAGAATGTAATAGGCATGAAAGGGTGCACAGGCTGGCTGCATAGTTAAATTCTGTTTTGAGGGGGAAAGCCCTGAGAATTCATCCACTGATTAAATAGGAATCATGTCTGCACCTGGATTTGATTAAATATTTAATTAATTAATTAGCTCTTATTAAATATAGGATGTCTACTTACAATTTTCCTAATATATTTAAAATATACTTAGAAAGACAGTAACTTTAAGGCACTGTTCTACAGGTACTTTCAAAGTGAATTACTAAGGAGATATTTTATAAATTAGTAATACTTGTTTACAACTATCAGTGCAGAACACTTGAGAAATTCAGGAAGGCAATGCCATTTAAAACATGAAATATATAGTTTTTTAAAAAACTTCGTTAACAATTATATCCCATCAAAACTTCTTCATAGCTTCACTAGAATTTCAGGAATATAGCTCAGAGGTACAGCACATGCTCCATGGCTTTTGAACTTAATCTGTTATCTCAAAATTGAAAACGAGGTTAGCTACAAATAATACTTTCCATGATTTAATGTGAATGGGTGTAGATTACTTAATCTTTCTATCTATGGCTTAGTTCCCTTTCTTATTATATGATTTTTTCAAGAATGAGTTAATATATTGAAAAGAATACTGGAGTGGGTAGCCTATCCCTTCTCCAGGGGATCTTCCCAACCTAGGAATTGAACTAGGGTCTCCTGCATTGCAGGTGGATTCTTTACCAGCTGAGCTATCAGGGAATCCCAATATATTGAAGCACATAGGTCCGCAGCAAATATTTAGCTGGTACTTGCTAATCAAACAAGGAAGAAAAGAATGGTAATATAGGGTAAATATCCCTAGTTAAAAAGAGAGGGATGTTGTTGAAAATTTTAATATAAGGAATTGGTAGTATGGAAATGAATAATAACTAAGTCTATACATGCACTTGACTGAAAAAGAATCCTCTGCAATTTTCTCTTTCATCCATGAGGGAGGTAGTCCAAAGTAGGGATGATAGGCAGACAGATGATCCAGCAAAGACAGTTCCACATCAGGAAATTCAGAGTGGAACAAAATAGAGTTGTGTTTTGGATTTTTTTTAAATCTTAATGATTTGATTGCCTTTTTGGTTAGGCTGAATGCATAACTCCAGCAATTGAAAACAGATTTCTAAGTATTTGACATTCAATAGGTAGGATTTGTTAGAAACTGGAAGAGGGCTTGTAAAGATCAGATCACTTATTCTCAAAGGAAGGCTCCATTTTTAAGTGACATCATTCATCATTGTCTTCTGAATAAAACCCTAAAAGAGGAAGTCAGTTACCTAGAAGTAAATTCTATAAGCAGCCTGTCTTAGAGCAGTGATGCTCAAACTATAGTCCACATCAGAATCACTTCGCAGGTTTGCTAAAACACAAGAACCTCACTCCTAGAGTTTTGTTTAAGCCATCTATGGGGTCACACAGAGTTGGACACGACTGAAGCGACTTAGCAGCAGCAGCAGCAGTTTGGGAGCAGGCCAGATAACTGCATTTCCAAAAATTCTGAAGTGACGTTGATGCTACTGGTCTGGAGCTACAGTTTGAAAACCACTGCCTTAGCACATAGGAAATTATGTTGCTTAGGATAATTAGTCTTTGCCAAGACTTAAATCTTCTCTAACCTAAAATAACTGGTGTCAAAGTTATAAAACTTTGAGGTCTCAAGCATTAATTTATGAACTGGAATGTAATCAAAACTTGGTTTTCTAAAAATAAATTTTGAGCCACACTTACAGTATTCCTTTGGTTCATTCTCTTGTAATAAATTTGTCAGGTATCCGTAACAAGAATCATTGGCATTGCTTCTCAGGAACTTATTGTATGAACAATGTAAATCCTCTGAGTGATCCAGTTTCTCTTTCTGCCTTTGAGGCTTGTGAGGAAGCTCACAGTCAGAATATAAGCCCACACGTAGCAGGCATAAAGCATCTCACACTATGCATTTTGTTCACAAGCTTTACTTCTGGTATTACCTTGTTGCGTCTTGACTTCATTTTCCCTTGAAACTCATTTCTTCATTGACAATAGTATTATATGTATTTTAAAAATCACCTACATTCCTTCCTGAAGTACAGTAGGATATAAACAAACAAATGAAACAAATGTGTTATGCTATGTTTATGGAAGCTTTAATATCCTATTTTATCAGGACTTCATGTCTGATTTTTAGATTATACAAGATGACTAAATGAGAGATTAGGCATAGCAGATGCCACAAGAGATTATGCCTATTTAGCCCTGCTGCTGCTGCTGCTAAGTCACTTCAGTCATGTTTGACTCTGTGTGACCCCAAAGACGGCAGCCCACCAGGCTCCCCCGTCCCTGGGATTCTCCAGGCAAGAACACTGGAGTGGGTTGCCATTTCCTTCTCCAATGCATGAAAGTGAAAAGTGAAAGTGAAGTCGCTCAGTCGTATCCGACTCCCAGCGACCCCATGGACTGCAGCCTACCAGGCTCCTCCGTCCATGGGATTTTCCAGGCAAGACTGCTGGAGTGGGTTGCCATTGCCTTCTCTGATTTAGCCCTAGACAGATATATTTTTAAAAGTACCTGGAAGGGCATAGAAATCAGTTCTGATATCAAGCTCAAAAGGTTAGAGATGTATCTGAAATGTTGTATCATTACAAATCTATTTTCTATGAAATTTACCGAACCTATTTGAAGTTATTCATATTTTCATTTTAGAGGAAAATTTTTAGAAGTTTAGGGCCTGCAAAGCAAAGGCAAGGCTATTTTTTGTTGGTCTTAAATTTACCTTTCTCTTGGCTTTAGCCCTGTGCCATTTCCAGGACGACAGAACGCTGTGATGAACAATCTTGTATTCACCACATCGGTCAATATTCACGTAATTTGGAAAAGAGATTGCTGGTTTGGAACATAATGTTGATGTAAGAATATCTGTCTCCTCTAGGTCATATAACAGAGAAACTAAAAATGTATGCTGCCTACCATATACACATATCCAGCATAGTCAGTTATGCTTTACTTAATAAATCTTATTTTTACTGAAGAATGGGGTATAATTGAGAGAAACTGAAGTTTCAGAAGGTAAGGATAAAACAGACCCAACCAGATAAACAGACCACAAATATTACATGACTGTAATTATGAGAGTACATAATAACTAAATGTTATGAATAAGCTTTGCTAGTTTCATCTTTTTGTTAAATCTTAAATAGGTACATTAGAGCAAAGTCTTTTCATGACTTTGGGAATGATAATATGATAAACCTAAAAATGTTTTGAAAATATAAAGGCAATGAAGAACACGAACAATAAAAAGAATACTTTTTTTCCTATCTTGGAAGACTTCATACCTCAGTTTATTACCAAAAAGTGGTTCAAAAAGATTCTCACTAAAAAACTTGTTGAATTCCTTACAACATCCCATGAGTATGTATTTTGTTTCAAAAACTTATTAAAAATCAGATCGAATTAAAATACTATAAATAAAAACCTCTATATGTAGGAAAACCATAAGATGAAAATAGAAGTTCTTCCTATACATTTTAGAGAGTGTTAGGGCCTTTGTAGGTTTTATAAAATGAAAATTTCTAAAAGATTTGTTCTTTAGATCATTTAAGAGTTCCATTTCCTTAACCTCCTATATTATACAATGATTTTTTTCAAAAATTAAGGCAAATCTTTACCTAAAAGTTGGTATACAAACACATTATAAATGTTAGCATTTAATAATATCATGGGGCCATTGCACTATATGTTCATTTCTGACTAATCTGCCTTCAGCAGTTTGAGAATCTAACGGTTTCATATGATTGATTATTTCACAACTTTTAAAAAGAAAAATGTCTTGCCTTTGCATGGTAATCTTGTTCCAGTCTGGGATCTGATCCGGCTACCTGTTTGTATTTGTTAATTTTCATTTGGCGATTTCTCTCCTCTATATCCATAGCACCTATCGAGTAGAAAAAAACCCATAAAATTAATGTTCAGTTCTTATTTCTGAGCCCTACTTACAGGATGTACCAAAAAAAAAAAAAAATGGTAGGCTGATATACCACTTTCACTCAAGGTAGTAGTACAAATTAAATGTCATACTATTTTTAAGATTTATTTAAGTATGCAATTTGGTGAATAAAAGCAGGATTATTAAATATGTAAAATAATTAAATCTGAATAAAGAGTAAAAAGTTTTAAACAGAAGAAAACATATCTTCATTAGATAGATAATACTTTCTGGTAAATGTATGTCCAGGAGAATATATTTGACAGCACATAAACATGATAACAGTAATTTTATAAGATTTTTGGTCTGTAATTAATGCATCAAGATTGAAATTATTTACTGGAAAGAGGTTGCAAGTCTAATAGTTTGAAACACGATTGTACAATTGCATTTTAAGTTATCAAAAAATCAGCCCATGTATCAAAGCAGGTTGTGCCAGCATCTATGTGAATGTAGCTATCAGGATCTTTGGAACATGGATTTTCTAGAGCTAGAATGAAGAAAGAAGCACTTGGAGTAATACTCTTGAAAACAAACCATGCCAATAAAGGCACAAAGTATTACTGAAATCATTTCAGGGGAAAAAAGAATGTGAGGAGAAAATTTGAGATGGTAAGCTTATTACAAGATGAGACTAATGCTGTCTGTAAAAGGTGCTTCCTCAAAACACATCAACTATAGATATCAAGAGGGTTTTTAAAAACTTTGGTTAGAACAAGAACTAAATTCAGTGAACAAATCTTAGCAAACATGAAAAAGCAAACATGAGAAATGAAAAAACATTTCTCATTAATATGCATAATGGAAAAACAAAATCTCAGTTGTATGCTACAAATCTACAAACTGGGAAAAATAATCATAGTTTAGTAGGTTCAAGTGGTTTTCTCCAATAAAATGTTGCTAGGTAAATTCACAAACACTGAGTCTAGGTAAGACTGTAAACATGCACACACATGTACTCCTTGCTTAAGATCATAACTTTAAAACTGTACTAAAGACATATGGACCATATTGTGACTATTAAAAAATAGGCATTTTAATACTCATCCTGGAAAAAACCTCACCGTATATTTGATAATTGCAAGCAAAATTTGTACGTAAAAATTGATAACTAAACTAACATACAAAGGGAAGAAAATGTTTCAAAAAGTATTAAGAAAATCTTGACTAAAAGAATGTACAGAGTTTAGATTACATGACCTCTAAGTAAAAGTGCAAATTGAAATCATTTAATCAGTGTGAGTCAAATTTTAATAATGATCTGAGTTATTCTGTACCAAATTATAAAATGGGGAATAAAAATATATTAATATAAATTGAGTGATACACAAAATGAAGTGAGTGCTTCCATGATATGTGTTAAATATGGTCAGGTATAAATGTCTATTATTTATTAAAATACAATATTGGAATTGTTTGTACCTCAAGAGATAGTCTCAGATAAATAGGTTTATTTCTCCAAAGTCAAGGGAATGAAAAAGCCATCCAAGCTTCAAAAAATTGTGTGCTAAAAAAATACTAGCTTCATGTATTTGGGAAGGTTCTTTGAATTTTTTGACATTATAGTGGCAAAATAGTATTTTAAATACAAATAGCAACAATAGACAAGGTTTAAACACATTTTATACACATATATATAAATATATATACACACATATATATATACACATACACATATACATATATGCATTTTCTAATATCAAGACTATTTTCTGGACATCAACCTCCTATGACATGACAGTAAATCCTTCCTGATTACTGGATAATTACGGGATATATACTGACAGGTGTTGGGAAGCTTTTTCTGTAAAGAGCTCAACAGTAAACATCTTAGACTTTGCAGACCATGTGGTCTCTGCTGCACCTCTGACATTGTAATATGAATGCAGATGTAGACAACATATATATTTTATATACACAAAATGTATATGTATATTCCAATAAAACTTTATTTACAAAATAGGCAATGGGCTGAATTTGGTCCATGGCCACAGCTTGCTGAACCCTGCATTGAAGCATTTTGGTAATTTTGCGATGAAGAGCTTTTTTCCTTAGTAATGGTTTCAAGATTTTGTAGAATCAGGTTTATGGAATATCATATACATTTAACAGATCACTGAGGGAATCTAAGAAGGATATTAATCTGTTTTCACTAAAAGAAAACAAAGATGCAAATAGAGTAATACAAATATTTAAATATATCAACTAAATTCTGATCTCAAACAAATCTTTCCAATCATCATCTGTATAGTCCTTAAATTGGAAAAATTCATTAGAGTCTCTTTCCTTTTATTCCTTTTTTCTGGCTAGGCTCTGGTATTTATTTATTTACATAATTTGTTTATTTTTACTTTGTTAGAGTCTTAACCAACGAAATCTCAAGGGACCATTTTAGTGAATACACAGTAAACAAACTTGGGTAAATATACTTTTAACTTAAAATTCTCCCAGGAACCTAGTCTGTAAGAAAAACAGTGCCTCTCTCCAATAGTATTTGAAGTCTTCCACTTCTTTTCCACATTTTTATCAAGCTATTTTCTTAAAGAAAACACTCCACAGATAATAATATCCTTAGAGAAGAAAGTATCCTGAGTAAAGAGAACTACTATAAGGGATTCTTCATCAACAAGATAATTTTTTGT
The DNA here is from genome assembly GCF_029407905.1 of Bubalus kerabau. Lineage (NCBI taxonomy): Eukaryota > Metazoa > Chordata > Mammalia > Artiodactyla > Bovidae > Bubalus > Bubalus kerabau. Next base: position 62,778,174 of record NC_073637.1, read on the forward strand.
TGTTCATTTTCGCTATGGAAAATAATTCAGAAATCATTTTTTTAAATACCAGGATTTTTTCAATCAAACTCAGTATTTTTTCTTTTTCCCATAAATGAAAAACCATATGGAAGAATCTATGCAAGTAGAGGAATTCTCAGCTGGTGCTAGTGGTAAAGAATCCATTTGCCAATGCAGGAGACATAAGAGACACTGGTTTGATCTTTGGGTTGGGAAGATCCCCTGGAGAGCGCATGGCAACCCACTCCAGTATTCTTGCCTGGAGAATCCCGCATACAGAGGAACCTGGCAGGCTACAGTCCATGGGACTGCAAGGAGTCAGACATGACTGAAGCGACTTAGCACACAATGCACGCATGCAAGTTGAAGAGTTGCTTACTATCTGGTTAGGGAATAGAATATGTAATTTATCAACTTTAATGTCCAAGGCTGTACTCTCCAAAGTACATTAAAAGTAAATTAACATGATAAGGCAGATTTTTCTCCATTTCCTTTCTCTCCTTCAAATCTACCCTAAAATTTGCATATACAAGGTCCTGAATATTCTGTAATAATGACTAATCATTTGATTGCAGATATCTCACTTTCCCATCTATTATCAAGAAATATCTTGCTGAAATAGTCTCAAAAATACATTTTGGGAAAGGCTGGTTCATAAGTTTAGAAGGTAAATTTATCTAGTAATCATTGAGTCATATTCTTATATGTGATGACACTATGCTTATTTGCAGAAGACATCTTAGTGGTTTGATATGATTTTGTAATTTGAGTACACTAAAAAACTTAGTCATTGTAATGTTCAATATCAGATCAAATACCAATATATTTTCAAATTATAACAAAAGTAAATTAAAAGGTTAATAAGAATATCAGTCTTCCTGGACAAACCCAATTCAACAAAAGTTCGCATATGTTTCTATTTATTAAAAATTATTAAAGATATTACACAGTAATATTCAAATTGTGTCAAATTCTTGGTTATAAATTATTAAGTACACTGAGAAAATACTTCTTGTTTCAATGTCTTAATAATATAAACCATCTAAGAAGCATACGTATTCTTAAACCAGTAAACTGATTGTTGTGGTTACTTTTAACTTAAAAAGATTGTATTTTCCCAAAAAGTTAAAAAGTCATATTTATAATATTGGTATGGCAATTAAGTTTAAAAAGTTAAAGTTATAGGCGGATTTTGTAATCAGCGATGTATTGAATATGACCAGATTAACCAGCAGCAAGACAGTGGTTGCTTAGGTTTCTATATTTACAGTACCTCTTCAGTGATTTCTGTAAGTAAGTGTTAGTCGCTCAGTAGCGCCCGACTCTTTCCGTCCCCATGGACTGCACCCCGCCAGGCTCCTCTGTTCATGAGATTTTCCAGGCAAGGATACTGGAGTGGGTTGCCATTTCCTTCTCCAGGGGATCTTCCCAATTCAGGGATTGAACCCGGGTCTCCTGCACTGCAGGCAAATTCTTTACCAACTGAGCTACAAGGGAAGCCTAGTGATTTCTGCAGTGCAGTGCAAACAATAGTTTTAAATTTGCTTTTCCAAGTGTGCAGGCACACACACACGGCTGTTGGTGTCCCAAAGCAGCCTCACACATCATACTTCTTTGAAGTAAGGACATAAGTCTGGCAATAAAGCAATTCATAATTAAGCTAAGTAGTGGTCAGAATATTGCAGGACTCCTGACTCAGGGACCCATCATGTATTCTTAAATAAAATACTTAAATCTGGGGATCTTAAGAGGGAAAACTCTTTTAAGTCCAACAGCAAAGCTCAAAGAAAGAAAAACCAAGAAAATAAATTAGAGAACCTATGATTACAACATCAAGGAAGTCTGTGCTGTGCTGTGCTAAGTCGCTTTAGTGATGTCGGACTTTTTGTGACCCTATGAACTATAGCCTGCCAAGCTCCTCTGTCCATGGGGATTCTCTAGTCAAGAATACTGGAGTGGGTTGCCATGTCCTCCTCCAGGGGATCTTCTGACCCAGGGATTGAACGTGCATCTCTTATGTCTCCTGCATTGGCAGGCAGGTTCTTTTTTTGTTTTCAATTTTCAATTCATATTTTATTATGAGGCATTAAAATCTGGTTAGGAATAAATGAAATCAACAAGGAAGAAGAGAAGCAAAAAATGAAATACAAACAGAAACAAAGAAGGGCAGGCAGGTTCTTTACCACTAGCTCCACCTGGAAAACCCCATGGGAGTCAAAGACCATTTAAATACCAACAGTGTGGAAGAGGAACAACCAAACAAAAGTAGCTTACAGACAACAATGACGACAGTGATAGAAACAACATATTTCAAATGAACAAAGTTAAAAAGGCCAAATTCATGGACTCTCTAAATGCTGCAATTACCATTTAGGCATGTACCAAATTAAGAGCAATAAAAAAAGATATAATCAGTGCGTGCAGCTGTTTTCTCACTCTAAGGTAACAATGACACAAGAAAAAGCACAGCTATTTGTGTATTTATTTTCTAGATTCAGTAGGTAGACTCTAAAAACAACTTAATGATGTTTTTCAAAAGTCAGAGGAGTAAGAATAGAAATTGTTAAAATGACTCATGAGATAAATGAGAATATGTAATATTTTGTTATGTTATAATTTTATTTTCAAAGGAGGTGCAGTTCAAAAAGAAAGTATTCTCTTTAATTTTATTGAATATTTTAAGTACTTTTTCAATAATCTAGTAACAGAAAAAAATACATTTCAGATTGATAGTAATAAACTAGCTGCTGACAAAAAAATTCATGGTCATTTATATGAGTGTTTTCCAAAGTACCTTATGTATAAATATTAAAAGCAAGCTCCTAAATTTTTGAACCTGAAATTTCACTTCACAGGATCTTTCTTAAAGAAATAAATCAATGTACAAAGATATACATACATCTTCATTGCACTATTGTTTGATAATTTTAAAGACTGGGGAAAAGAAACTCCAAATGTTCAAAACAGGGGAATAAGTACATGCATTTATGGCATGTCTACAGAATATTATACATTCACAAAAAATTATGTGAATAGTGTGTACATCCCTTCACCTATATAAATTATATAAAAGATAATATGAAATCTTAAATGATGGATATTGTACTACAGTTAGTAATTTTAAAAAACATATACTCATAAAAATATATATGCACCTAACTGACACAAAAGACAAAGAGATGGACTGAAAAAGATTTAAGATTTACACATCAGAGTAGTTAACAGTTATCATTGGTTACCAGAAGTTAGTGCTTTTGGCTTATTTGTGTTATATATAGTTTATAAAGTTTCCACAATGATCATACAATATACAGAAAAAAATATTATTAAAGAACACACAAAATATAATATTTATGTGAACAAAGACAAATTATTCAGTTTGAAAATATTTTGTCATGATTTGATAAAGTTTTTTTGAAATAAATATTAAATAATTTTTAAAATACAAATGTGCAATCATTAATTATTTATCTTAGGGACATACAGTCTTGTTAAATAAAAGTATGTGGGTGTACTGATTAAAAGTGGTACAAAATAAGAAATACTTCCAAATGTAATAAAGTGCACATCTTTCCAATTTTTATGTATATTAATACAAAAAGTGATTTGGCATGTTCTTAAATTTTCCATGTTTTTTTCAAGTGTAGGGCCTAAGAAACTGTGCAACAAAAACTTAAGTTTACTTTAAAATGATTTCTTCATAATCAGTTTAAAGTAAACTTAAGTTTTTGTTTTTGTCTGTAATGAATTTTCTCATTTTTTAAATTAAAACATTTATACTACAGCCTCATAAAAAGTACACTTTTATTAGCCAAATTATTTATTAAAATAAATGTAATGCAGAGAATTAAGAAATATTGGAACAAGTTAAACTGAGAAAAGATTTGGAAATAAATACTGTGAAAAAATTATAAATTATGTACCAAATTATTCTGTCCTAGTACTGGGGCAAATGGAAGCATTTTATTTTGAAGTGTAAACAAACATAATCTTAACTATACAACTAAGATACATGAGTTTTGAGAAACAGTTATTTCCAAGTCAATCAATTTTGAGGATTTCTCTACTGTTGTCACTAGGAAATAACACATTTGCAACGAAAGAAAGTATGATTTGGTTTCGCTTATATTGCATTTACTTATAAAATGATCTTGGCTCCTAGAAATGAAGGAAAACTGAACTTTGTAAGTGCCTAAAAGTAACATATGGAATTAAATGAAACATAAGAATCCTAGAAACTTATATAATTGTTGTTCTACTGTGAGGTTCATAGTTATGGGCTATCGTCTCTTGAATTACGTTCTCAACTTTAAAGATCTGTGTTAGATATTTAGGTTACCTGTTACTCCGTGTATCTGTATGCTGTTTCTCTATTAACTATCTACCATATTCATTAAATGATACTTCAGAGGAGATGCTCTAGACAAATTTCAAAGACTCCTTTCACTGTAGTCAAAAGAAACTGATATTCAAACCACTTTAGGACATATGTGATAAGGAGTGGTCTAGTGAGCTCAGGAAATACAGTATGTCTATTTTCAACATTTAAATTCAGTGAACAGACTTACTGAGATTTTATTATTCAGAGGACTTGGATTTTAGCACCATTTTATGTTTCAACGTGTAAAATCAGGATGTACTTGGAATCAGGGTAGATCAGGGTTTTGACCATGGAGAGTTCAGTGGAGGTAATCACCACAGTGTTGATAAGGTTTGGAACTACCCAGATTTAGGGTAACGAGTTTGTTTGTGTTATATGGGATTGAAAAAAATCTTAAAAACAGCACTAGTTTAAAAGTTAAGAGCCTATAAGTCTCCTAGAGGAGAACATAGGCAAAACACTCTCCTACATACATCACAGCAGGATCCTCTATGACCCACCTCCCAGAATATTGGAAATAAAAACAAAAATAAACAAATGGGACCTAATTAAACTTAAAAGCTTCTGCATAACAAAGGAAACTATAAGCAAGGTGAAAAGACAGCCTTCAGAATGGGAGAAAATAATAGCAAATGAAGCAACTGACAAACAACTAATCTCAAAAATATACAAGCAACTCCTACAGCTCAATTCCAGAAAAATAAATGACCCAATCAAAAAATGGGCCAAAGAACGAAATAGACATTTCTCCAAAGAAGACATACAGATGGCTAACAAACACATGAAAAGATGTTCAACATCACTCATTATCAGAGAAATGCAAATCAAAACCACTATGAGGTACCATTTCACGTCAGTCAGAATGGCTGCGATCCAAAACTCTACAAGCAATAAATGCTGGAGAGGGTGTAGAGAAAAGGGAACCCTCTTACACTGTTGGTGGGAATGCAAACTAATACAGCCACTATGGAGAACAGTGTGACGATTCCTTAAGAAACTGGAAATAGAACTGCGTTATGACCCAGAATCCCACTGCTGGGCACACACACTGAGGAAACCAGAATTGAAAGAGACATGTGTACCCCAATGTTCATCGCAGCACTGTTTATAATAGCCAGGACATGGAAGCAACCTAGATGTCCATCAGCAGATGAATGGATAAGAAAGCAGTGGTACATATACACAATGGAGTATTACTCAGCCATTAAAAAGAATACATTTGAATCAGTTCTAATGAGGTGGATGAAACTGGAGCCTATTATACAGAGTGAAGTAAGCCAGAAAGAAAAACACAAATACAGTATACTAACGCATATATATGGAATTTAGAAAGATGATAACAATAACCCTGTATACAAGACAGCAAAAGAGACACTGATGTATAGAACAGTCTTTGGGACTCTGTGGGAGAGGAAGACGGTGGGATGATTTGGGAGAATGGCACTGAAATACGTATAATAACATATATGGAATGAGTCGCCAGTCCAGGTTCGATGCACGATACTGGATGCTTGGAGCTGGTGCACTGGGACGACCCAGAGGGATGGTATGGGGAGGGAGGAGGGAGGAGGATTCATGATGGGGAACACATGTATACCTGTGGCGGATTCATTTCGATATTTGGCAAAACCAATACAATAGTGTAAAGTTTAAAAATAAAATAAAACTAAATTAAAAAAAAAAAGTTAAGAGCCAAGGCTAGGGTTCAAGACTTAATTTCTCAAGCCTTATAACTGTCAGCACTTCATTTCACCTTTCTGGGCATAAAATTCACCATCTGTAAAATAAATAATTTTGGATCAGATAGTCTTTACGATCCTTTCAGCTATATAGCTCTCTGATTGGTTAATTCTGAAGTCAAATAATATTTAAGTGCTTGTTCTTTTATATTGTAATACCTATTTCATCAATGTAGAAAATGTAAAGTGTTCTAAAAATTCTTGCTCTCTTTGCCCTGGCATTGCATTCATTAAAATTTCCTTTACTGAATCTGTGTGTGTGTGTGTGTGTGTGTGTGTGTGTGTATATAGTAGCAGGGAGAGGAATGAGGTGAAGGAATAAAGGAGGGAAGGAGAAAGGCAAAAAAGGGGGATGGAGGGAGGCTGGGAAAGAGAAAGAATTGAAAAGCTCATTAAACCAAAAATTTTGTACAGAAAAAAAAAGATCATAAGGGCAATCTAATCTAGAAGAATCTTTCAGACTAGCTAAAATGTAACATTTTCTACAGTGTACATTGACATGTTTAGGGGGAAATGTTAGTTAGTAATCTAATAACTTAGTTACTTTAAACTTGTTAGTCAATTCCTTTATCTTTCAAAACACAAGATATATTTTAGAGGATAAACTAAATTTTAACATGTAAGTCCCTCAAAGAAGGAATGTAATGATTATCATTACAATTGCTTTTAACAAAAAGTATAATAACCACTGATAAATGATAAAAACATGAGTCAGATTCATTAGGTTAATAAGGTATACGTTATACATGTTAAGCACTTTGGAATGTTCTGACTTTTCATTATAGCTAAAATCTACATTATAGATGAGATAACCCACAGGGTAGTAAAGTCATAACACTACCATGAGTCTGTCTTGTCCCCATCTTACTGTGTTTTGGTATGACATAATTATCATAGACCACACTGTGTCTGACATCTGGAGCCTAATTAACATATCCTTAAAATATACTTCAACTACATCCATTCACATATATCGAAGGATAGCACAGAAGGCTTGAAAGGAGTATAATAAAGAAATTTAAATACATCTTTACATTTGTTTGCTTAGAAACATATAGAAATTTAAATATACTTAGAAATATTGTGTTAATTTGAAAATCATAAACATATAAAAGTGTTCATCATATAAAAACTGGGATAAGATCTATGCTGGAAAAGAGACCTATGTAATTTTTCTTATGTATATTAGTTTGGAAATTAATAACACCTAAATCTATATGCCCTTGATTGAAATATTTAGATATGTAGATTTTAAATAGTACCCATGCTGGGACATCAAGCTGTATTCTTTCTCCAAAGGTGCTAATAATGATTATTATTGGTCAATGGTGCAAGAATGACTATACAGAGTAACGTCATACAGTATTTAAAGAAATGTATCTTAAATGCCTTCATGAATAGGGACATTTTATGAAATATTCCTGTTTAGTGCTGAGAAGAAAGAGAATTAAAGTTAGCTGAGATCACTCTCAGAAAGAATGAAGAGGCACCAGTAGAGATTAACCTATGTTAGAGACTAAACTGAATTTCATTCAACTTTCCAAATTACACATGGGAATATCAGTTGCACTGAGGATCCTAAATAAAACTGCAAACTGGATTTGGTTGGTCTCCACAGACATTAGATCTCCCTTCCTGAACCCTCTTCCTGCTTTCTTCTTCCTAGACCTCTAGCCTTGTTCTTTCATGTTGTTCTCCGCACAGTATCCCTCACCCCACCTCCCTTCAATCTCTACCTTGTCACCAATAAAGCCCCCATTTCCGGAGGCTGAAGACATGGACTCTGGCACCAAATCTGAATGCTTCAGCTTAAATTCCAGATTCAAATGATTAAGAGTTAGTTATTTAATAGATTTATACCTGAATTTTTCAGTTTATATACTAGAAATAAAAATAGTACCTACAAAGCGTGAGAAACTCAGTTATGGATTAAAATAACTTATACCACAGTGACTGATCACTGAGTCCTAGTTTTGCAACTATGCCAAGTCCAAACCCTCCCAATCCCCTTGTCTGAGCTAGTTTTTATACTGGGTCTCCCAAGAGTAAAATCTGCAATATGTGGAATTAACTTCCTAGTCATCAGTTATTCATCACCATGGGACCCACAGCATCTAGTATAAAAACAATGGATTTTTATATGATGTGAGCATTTGTGCTGTACAAGTGAGCCTTATATATTTGAGCTGTCAAGTTAGACTACCCAAATATAGAGTCTCTTACTGCCTACGATACTGAGTCAAGTGCAACATTATTTGGTTACTGCTTGTTTCCTCTTATTTCATGATGACTTTACTCAAAGAAAAATTTCATTGAATACTGTAGCTAAGGTAAGTCTGATATTGTCAAACTTAGGTCTCAAAAGTTCCCTCAAAGGTCACGTTTGCCAAATCCAGTGATCATTCCTCGGCACCATTCTACTGGGCTCACTGCAGCACTTGGTGTTACCACACTATACTACACTATTCTTGATATTCTCTCCATCAGTTTGGCTCCACATTTTTCTGATACTCCTCTTGTTCACTCTCAGATGACTTTGTTAGTTCATCTTTTTCAGCCCATCATTGACATAAATGCATTTCCTAAAATGTTATTATAACTTTCTTTTTTATTCATACTTGAGTGATTTGTCTAAATCCATAGTTTCAACCATTGCTTCAATTATGAGTATTCCTCCCTTTAGTTCCTACCTTCCCTGTAACCCTAAGGCTCACATTTTTGGTGTTTTCTAAATACACCTAAAATCCCCTTCAGCACCTAAAACACAGTTTGTCCAAAACAAATTAAAGTTACTTCTCACGTCTCCTCTTCCTTTAGTTATCAATAAATGTCTAAAATATACAGACTCTATTTGCTAACTGCCTTGCTTGTTCTCCATCTTTCTTGGTTAACTGATTACTGCATTAGACGCAAAGCTTTATAGTCCTTCCTCTGTTTCCCAGCTCATCCACTGTAGTCATCTCTTCTCTCTGAAGTCATAGGTCAACCTTGTCCATTAACATGCCCTGTTTTGGGAGGGAACTTGGCTCTTAATTGCTTGAGATGTGTTAGATAAAGTAAAATTTCCTATTAGCATATATTTGGTAGTATTTGAGTAATATATTAAGATTCATGTTAATTTTGTGTATTTGCAATAATTTTAAAAGTCAGATGTATGGAGGCATAATTTATAAAAATTAATATTCACACTATATAGGTGCAAAAGTATATGACATTTGATACATGTATATAGTCAAGCAGCCTCGCCACAATCGAGCTACAGCGTGTATCTGTTCCCCTAAAAAGCTCCCTGGTGTTGCTGTGTCATCACTCCTCCCCCTGCCGGCCCAGATAACCACTGATTTCAGACTAGTCAGATTTCAGACTAAGCTTATAATTTTAGACTAAGCTTATAATTTTTCTCCAATAGATTTAGACTAAAATTTTATTTGATCAAGGCACAGAAAATGAAACATAACAATGCTTTTAAAAATAACAGGTAAAATTGTGTCTTCTAGAACTTGATACTTAATGTTCTGGCAAAATTAAGTTCTTAACAATGATAGTAATACTCTGTAAGTGCTAGGAATTGTGCTAACAGCTTTACATGTGTTCTAATCATGTACAGCAAGGAGACTGAACCAGTCAATTCTAAAGGAAATCAACCCTGAATATTCATTGGAAGGACTGATGCTGAAGCTGAAGCTCCAATACTTTGGCCACCTGATGTGAACAGCCGACTCACTGGAAAAGACCCTGATGCTGGGGAAGACTGAAGGCAGGAGGAGAAGGGGGTGACAAGAGGGTGAGATGGTTGGATGGCATCACCGACTCAATGGGCGTGAGTTTGAGCGAGCTCCGGGAGACGGTGAAGGGCAGGGAGGCCTGGTGTGCTGCAGTTCACACTTGTCTCAGAGTTGGACATGACTTAGCAACTAAACAACAATCAGCACAGCAGTTTGTGGTAGGATGTTTTTTTTTTTAATTAGAAAATTTGTTAGATGACTGATTTGGTCTGTTTTCTAAAACTTATAATCTGAAATATTTAGTCATGAAATGACTCTCTCTTTCAACACACCACTCTCAGCTCGTTTAATTCTTTTCTCTTTTCCCAATGTTCTCCCTTTAAAAACGTCTCCTTTTTCTTTTCTAGCTACATCTCCTCTTGGCTAATTTCCTTTTTTGGCAATGCTTCTTCAGGCTATTTCCCTACGAGCCAACCTTAGACTGCGATATGGTAATTTTTAATCTGTAATCTTCTTTTTAGAGATTCCTTCTGGTTCTCTTTCCTATACTTTGAACTGGCCTATCAACGTCCTTTACATTCAGCGTGACCTTATAACCTGTGACTAGGTTCTTCCTGTCAGCTGTGTCACATAATTGATTAATCCAATTGTTGTTGCTCTTCAGTTGTTAAGTCACGTCTGACTCTTTGAGACCCCTTGGACTGCAGCACACCAGGCTTCCCTGTCCATCACCAAGTCCCGGAGTGTGCTCACATTCAGGTCCACTGAGTTGGTGATGCTATCGAACCATCTCCAATATTTCTATTTATTGTCATTTTGCTGTCCATTAAACTTTGGCTTTCCCATGATCAGTTCCCTTCTTCATCCCTCCCCTCATTTCTCATCCCCCAGCCCTCAACATTTCAAGCAGACTGATAAAAGAAACTATTATCTGTCAAGTAACATTCTTCTCTCCAGTTCAATTATAACCTAATTTACATTCCCTTGGAAATTATCTCTTAATATATTCATGCTAACTTATTCTCTTTTATATGAAACCTATTTACTGCTCATACCAATCCATTTATATTACAATATTTTTATAGATATTAAACATATAACTTTAAATAAGCAAAGAGGAAGAAAGTTATCTGAATATATGCCTTTTTTCTGAATCTATTTCTGCCAGGTAAAAATCTATGAAAATTTTAAGGCTCTTGGTTTTTACTGAAAAAAAACTGCTTTTTAGAAAGATTATATTAAACTATGCTACCACTCTTTTACCACACTCTCCCTAGTGGTTATAAAAGAAATAAAATATTTTTATATATTTATTGATCAATAAATTTCCTGTTTAGTAAAGTTTCTGTATATGTCTTTTGCCCATTTTTCTATTAGAGCTTTTTGGAATATACAATTTATATTACAATTGATACTATTTGTTTCAAAGTGATTCAGATGTTAAGGCTCTTTATACTGAGTTGCTGCAAATATGTTTCACAATTTGTTGTCTGCCTTTTAATTTGTTTATGCTGATTTTGATATTTTGAAGTTAATACCTGACACATTTTAGTCAGATCTCTCTTTTTAAATTTTTTCATTGCTTTTATTCTTAGAAAGGCATTCTCCCTCCAGAGAGAAACTCTTCATGCTTTCATCAAACATAATTAACTCCTTCATCACATGCAGTTCATTTTGCTTAATAGGAAGTATAAGCAAGCAGCCCGAAGTCACATCTCTAGTGAGTGACAGACTTGGGTTAGAATTCAGACCCATATGGGTTCAATGTTCTTGCTGTTTCAATCCAACTCTCTTGCCTCAGAAATGATAAAATTCATTTCTGGTATAGCAGTCCTGATGTGCAAGTCTGTATGACAACAAGCTCCTAAACTGGTAGCCACAAACTAGTAATAAGACTTTTGCAATGAATACAACAAAAAGAATTAATGCTATCATTCTATCATATCATAAAAAGAATGTCTACACATCAAAATGCATGGGCTTCAATATAGTTGATCTAAAATAAAAATTGCTTTTTAATATGTTATATAATAATAAAATAACAGTTTCACTTACATAGTACTTACTATGTAAAAGACAGTTTTTAGGTGCTTTACATAGTGTATATTAACTAATTTCATCATTATGAAAGCACTTTGACACAGTAATGTTATTATCTCCATTTTATAGGTGAGGTATCTGATAGCAACTTTCTCAGGATCACATATCAAATAAGGGGTGAAACTGATCAGGCAGCCTAGTACCACAGTCTTTGCTCTAATACTTCCTCTCAGACTATTTCTTACAGGAACACTATTTCCCCCATATCAATATTTTTATGAAAGAGAATTAAAGTGACCAACTTGGTCTAGGCAAAATTGAATATCATAGTATTAACAGTGCATGAAAACTGTTTTGAAAATTTAGCAGTAACATCTTACAATCAGGATTAAGTTTTAAACTTAAAAACAATGCATGCTAACCCCCATTTTAAATATGAAACAGCTGAAACCCAAAGACATTAAATTATGTCTGTAATCACAGCTTACTAGCAAAAATAGGACTAAAACTAAATCTCTTGACTTCTATCTAATAATCTTTCCAGTTTCTTCCATACTATGCACACAAGGAAGAAATACTCAAGACCCGTTTATCCTATGTTTGGTATTTTTGTTTCAAGCTCCAAGAACTTTCCTAACTCTATTACCTTATAGTTGAATATTTATAGGCTTTAAAGAACTAAGTCTAAGTATTATACTCTATCTGTAGTAGTTTTCATACATGATGCGATTTTTTATATATGTCCATATACATATATTTCATTCAAGACTTTTTGGTTAAAAATCACAATATTACTTAATAAAATGTTAAGCTTAAACTTACATAAAATATTCCTCAAAGTTACCGTGTCTCTCATAACATCTGAGCTGTCTAACACAGTACTGAAACAGAGTTGACATCATGTGCCTCATTATGAACTGAGTGATTTACATTTTTTGTAAAATTTCACTGTAGTAACTAGAGTTACGTTTTCCCATAACTAATCAATCTTGTAAAATAATTTTTTTTGTCCCACGCCACATGGCTTTCATGATCTTAGGTCCTCCACTAGGGACTGAAATCGTGCCCTTATCAGTCAAAGTGCTGAGTCTTAACTACTGAACTGCCAGGGAACTCCCCAGGATTGAGCAATCTTGAGTGCCTGTGTCTTAGTTTTTTGTTAATAATATTATGTCCATTAAATACAGGATGTAACCAAGAACAGAAACTATCTATAAAATGGATAAAATATGTAAATAAAATGATTGGTAATAAATTGAAAACTTGGGGAAATTTCAAAAACAGTTTATATGTACATTTAGATGTAAACACATATACACTTATGTCAAACTTCCCCTACAGTGAATGTTACTTCTCTTACCATTTTAGGATACAACACAAGTAGAACAAAATGTCAAATGTAAGCTCATAGCACTGAAAATATGGTACATATGCCAAGCAAACATAATAAGGATTGAAGAGCAAATTTGAAATAATACATAGCAATGAGCAATATTCAGAATAACCAGATAAACAAAACGAAAAAGGAACCATTTTCATGCTTAGAATACTATAATTGAAATAATTTAGCTCAGACTTCTCTCCAGAGCTCCAGACCCATACATCCAAACACAGATATTAGATGAATATTCCAGAGAAACCTCAAACTAACCCATCCTCAAACTGAACTTTTTATTTTGCACCCTAAATTTTTGTTCAATTCATATTCCCTGTAAGATAAATTATACCATCACCTATCTAAACATTTCAGTCACCCAAGATTATTATCTTATTTTTTTCTTTTCCTTACAACAATAATGTCCAATTGATAACTAAGTCTTATAAATTCTACATCTTTAAATAACTTCTCATGAATCAACTGCCTCTACTGGTACCTTAATTCAGCCAATTTTGATCTCTCAATTGATTTATGCAGTATCCTCATAAATGGTATTTCTGCTTATATAGTTCCAGTCCATTTTTTTACCAAGCCTCCAGGTAGTCTCTCTAGAAGCAAATATCTGATTGTGTTCCTCTGTTGCTTTATATGTTTCAATAACTTACACAAACTTCAGAAACCCTCCTCTGCCTACTTTTGTCTAAACAAATCTGAAGCCATTCCGCCATATTGTTTCCTCTGCCTGATATATTCTGTACACATAAGATCAACATATTCCTCGCTTTCAATATTCAACTCAAGGATCATTGCTTCCATGAAGCCTTTCTTGAACTAATACCCACACTTCTCAGGGGGAAATGATAACACTATCCTTTGTGATTCCACTGTAGTCTACATATACATATAAATTATATGTATATATTTTTCATAGCACCTATAATACTATTACGCTTATTTGTTAGACTCATACTAGAAAAAGTCCACAAGGAAAGGGGCTATTTTGTGTGCCCTGTGATTTCCAGCACCTAGAAGAGTACCACACAGCGAGTACTCAATAAATGAGTGTTGAATAAATGTTTACTTTTTTCATGAAACTTCTTTCATGAAACTTTGGCCATCTATTCGAACCAAATTTTATTTGACTTTATTCCTTTGTAGAACATATTGTTGAGTCATCCATTTTAGCACATCCACATAGCATGTTACCCACATATTTTAACTCCTCTGTGATACCGACAGCTTGTTTAGGGCATGTATTAGGTCTTTAATGATTTTCCATGTTCTAACACACTGCTGAACTCAAGATAGAAATAAAATACTTTTAGAATTATGTATTAAAAAGTTAAAAATAAGTTTTAAGCCTAAAACAAATTGAAGTATGATTAATTTGTTAATTTAACCTACCTGACTATACATAAACATACATATATTTAAATCTGGAGTTAGTTACCCAGTTATGGAAAAAATGTATATATATACTTCTATGACATAAAATTAATCATTTCATGTTTATTCATCTAATTGGAGCAGTTGCTGCTAAAAGTTGAATATACAACTACCTAAAATAAAAATGCCTGCAGATTTAACATTTTGTTAATATAGGAAAAGAATGAAAAATTAGAAAATAAGTAAAATATAATAAAAAAAAAATTTCTAAGACAAGTTAGATAAATGAAAAATAACAAAGAAAACAGTAGAAGAGACAGACCTGCATGTCTTCTCCTTGTGGCGTCCACGTCTTCTGTGATCACATCGTGTAATGGACAGACATAGACAAAGGAGATGGGTGTGAGTGGATGTACTCAAAAGGTAAAAAGTGACACTGAAGGAAAGGGCCTCAAATCATTTTGAGAAAGAATCCTGTGCACAGTTGTAGGGAAGATATAATCAAATACATACCATATTAAAAGAAAAAAAAAAATACAGAAGAGCTGATGGTGAACTGGTTAAGCTACTATGGATTAGCAGAATCAGAAAAGTAAAGTTAGTATAGAAATAAAGAGGATTCAAATGTTGATAGTTATTTATGGACAGCCACTCCTGAACAGTGATGCTGAAGAAAGATATCATTAGTAAAGACAACAGTACTTGTAAGGCCATATTGTTTAAGACATTACTAAGTCCATTTCAGATCTGTGAAAATGCTTTTAGAATTTTTAGTTATCATTGAAAGGAAACAATTTAATTGAATAATCTTCAAAAAGAACAATAAAAATAGTTTATTTCTATGCCCTTCAAGTTTCCTAAATTTGTCAGTACATATATGAAAATAAAGTATGACCATTAGGCCAATAATTCACAATACTTCAGTACAACATATTATTATAAAAATATGCTGCAGTAACAAATATAATAAAACTCATTTTAACAGACGAGCTGAAATAAAAGGCTTTATTTAAATATTAATAATTCAAGTTAATATTCAATTACTATAAATTTTCTTTGATCATATTCCCTTATAAGGCTTATTTATTCAGAAAATTCTTACAGACATCACAGAACAGATCATTGATGTTCGCATAGAAATTTGCCCATCCAAATCCAACACCTCCTATAGCAAATATGGCACGTGTTTAGGAAACACTTCTTTATCCATTGATAGTGGAAAAGTTCAGAAGACATTTTATACAGTGTTGAAGCAGGAAATGTATGGTAAACTGAGCATTCTAAGACAAATTTTTTTCAAAGATATTAAAGAGTTAGTATGACTGATACAGATAAACATTATAACACAAAATCAAAATGGCCTATTTTAATTACTTTCTTAGCTTCAAATCAGGTGATACAAATTCTTAAATCAAAACACCACACTCATTTCTGTAATACTTGTATCATGGTTTTTGAGTGATTTATAGAAAAACGTGTTTTATCAAAATATATTTGGAATATTGATATACTGAAATTATAACTCTTGAGAGAAAGCATTCCTATAACAAATTTATCTCTTTCTGAATAGTGAGAAAATGAAAATTTTCCACTAGGAAAGAAGTACTGAGGTAACCAAAGTTTTATGTTTTAAGAGAGAAGAGAAATCCTGGTATGAATTCTAGAGATCTGAAAAAAAATTACACATTTTGAAACTTAATGTCATTTTGATTACTATGCAAGTACACTTTAATCCAATCAAAAGTAGACAGTAAATCTCATCACAATTATAATACAAACTAGACTTTGCCAATAGGATCAACCAATAGAAAAGTATTATCCTCTGAAATACACTCATAAATTAACATGCTATATACCATAGTTTCTTCTGCATCCCAGTCCACCCATTTCTCAAAGTAGATAAAATAGGAAAATATGAGCTATAGTAATACAATAGGTTAATGCTGAGATATATTAATATCATATTTTGCATCGTGTCCTATAGTAAAAACTTCCCTACATACATATTTACCACACTACTAAAGCAGTTTACACACACGTTAAAATGAAATTAGTATGAACTGGACAAAATAACCGCCTAAGTATATTCCACCTCTAAAAATATTTTTTTTTTTGCAGAAAACATAAAAGCAACATAAATAAGTGGAGCTTCTTTTGCTACCTAGCATTTTCCTGTATTTTGAGTATTTTATAGTGGCATTAAAGCAATATTTCTCATGTTGTATGGATTCAAAACATTCAAAATTCTTTCTAACCCATTTATTAATTTATTATAGAGAATAACTGAAGCATACAGACTTTGAGTGACTTACCCAAGGTCATAAAATAAGCTCAAGGCCAGAACCAGAAATAGAACACAGGTCTCCGATTACAGATCAATTTTCTTTCTACTAGATGCTATATGACCCAATAAAAACATGTGAAATAAAAAGTCAATTAAGAAAAAATTAATTTTTTTCATGGTAACACCTGAACTGGATATTTTATTACATAGTATTAACTAGATGCTTTTAAAAAGAGGTACATGGTACAACTAACTAGCAAGTAATTTACCAATGCTTTTTACTCTTGTGAAGAATATGGTAATACTTAGCACCACCAATTTAATTGTTTTGAGAAAATACTACAAAATTTATACTATAGAAAAGGATGAAATTGAAAGATTTTAACAATGACCTCACTATGAACTGAAAGTGCCTATTAAATCATTTTTCCATTACTTATGTCAACATGATCACTTAATAAATAGATCTTAATCTTACATAAAAATCACTTAACTTTAATTAGAAGAACAAATATTAATTTAAATCATAAAATTTCAATGAATAGCTTTCAATTATACCAAATATATTTTTTAAAATGTTTGGCTTTCCTGTCTTCTTTGTGGTTGTAGCTTTAATTATATACTGTTTGTATTAGAATATCCACTTTTGCAAAGAGATGCTTATACTCTATATCCTTTAAACAGCTGTGTCATATTTCAATGGCAATAGCTATAAAAACTTATTTCACATATATTATTATAATAAATTACAGGCTTTCATGAACCTTCAAGAAGCTAAAAGTACTCCCTTCACTTTTCCTGTCTCTCTACTTTTCCTTTAATCCTTACTTGTGACAAACCTTCAGTGCTGTTAATGGCAATTCTAATCAGAAATCTTTCTACCACTTCATTTAACCAATAACCAGCTAGAGAGATTAAAGACAGTAAAAGTATACCCTCTCTTAGGGATCTATTACTGTCACACTATAGCTAGTTGTGATTAAACAGATAGATCTAGATAGATATAGATAAAATATACACTTACAACCTTAAGACTTTAAGTGTATATTAGAACTTGCATGTAATTAAAAGTTAATAATAAGTATGAGGGCTTTTTCCTGGAGGAGGAAATGGCATTATTTTTTATTTTTTTTTAATCCAGTATTTTTGCTGGAAAATTCTATGAATAGCAGAGCCTGGGGGGGCTATAGTCCATGGGGTTGCAAAGAGTCAGAAGTGACAAAGCATGCATGCATGAGGGTTTTTTAAAGGTCATAGAGCCTTAGAATGTTTCCTTTGAGGGAAGGAGAGATATTTTTCAAAATAAAGCCTAAGCAAAGCATCTACTTAGTAGGTAGCTCAACAATATAAAGATCAGGAAACATCTAGAATAAAAAATCAAAATGTTTATCAAAGTTTACAGATTTCAAATTAAAATTTCCCTACTGTGACAAAAATCTTGTTGAAAAACTCCTCAATCTAAGTGATTCAAATTTATTTTCTAAACTAGTTATTACTTTCCACAATTTTGCAACAACCTTCAGATTATTGAATATTTACAAAAGTTTCTACCTACCTCTTGGAATAAGTGAAGCATGATCTTTTGAAATATTAACATATTTTTAAAGTTAACAAAAATATTTATCTTTTAAATGTCTTGTTTCTTATTCCTAGCTGCGCCAGTTTTTTTCTGATTCTATCCTTAGAGTCTTACTTGTAACGCAATTTTAAATGCAGAAGAAAAACATGCTTAGAGTACTTATTGAAGGAGTTTAAAATAATTGATTTCCAAACTATAGCATGCTACTTATCATAAAAAATAAAGTCACTTAAGTACAGGCTTGGCCTTATAAATTTATCTGTATGTTTAATGAAAATGGAACCAACTTTAAATGAGCAAGTAAACTCATAAATCATGAAATCTCACATTATTCCAGGAGAATATCCCTGTTAACAAGGCTGTATTTACATCTGAAGGTATCAGGAGTACTTAATTCTAAAATTCCCATCAGTTGATTTGCGTTCTATAAAATATCTACTTAGTTTTATATCACATTCTCCTGCCCAAATAAAGTATATTCATTCTAAAACAATCCAGAAATAATTAGAAATTACCAACCTGTTAATACTAACCAAGAATACAACCTTGATTCTTTTTCCCAGATAAGATGGATTAGACTAGCATCTAATTAAAGACTAAATTAAAATATTGATTTAGTCTGAAATATATTGTTTCTACTTTTAAGAAAGGTTAGAGTATTCAAGAATGAAAGAAAACAAAAGTATAAATATCAAAATAATCAAGGAAAAATTTTAAGTATGAAATTCACTAACATAACACACTTTTGAATATTTAGTTTGCCTCACGATAAATTTTATAAAGCATAACTCCAAAGGTTGAACTGAGTAAAAAAAATCCCTGCCTTCACCATAGTTGCAGATCCATAAAAAATACAATATGGAAACTCTATTTTGGAAAAAGTTAAAGGTTAATACATTAAATCATACAATGCTAAAACTAGGGGCTTATGAACAGAAAATATTACAGCAAGTAGTAAAACATAACTTGTTACTTTGAATATTCTCAATTTCCAAAAAATTGTATAATCATACAGTCACCCAGGAAAGTGCTTCATTGCCCTCACTTTTCCAGGAAATCATAAGCATTTATTTACAGATAAGATACAGCAAGGTAAGTAGCCCTGTCACGTTTCACGGTAATTGTACAAAAAGTAGCTAAGTCAATTGTAGATTTTCCTAGCTACAGCATACCTTCCACTTAGAAAAAGACAAATCAAGGTGGACAATCTTTTTTTTATAGTTATCAATTAATCATCACATGAATCAGAAATCATTTATAATTACATCTCAAAATATTGTAGATTCTGAACTATTTAAGTCCAAGAGTTTTTTATTCTGGAGAAAGAGAAATTTTATCAGTCTAAAACATTCATTTAGTATAACTGAAGTTAGCTTTTGCACCAGACTACTTTTGAGTTTAAGTAAAATATGAGATAAAATATTTTATGTAAAACTATGCTCTTTTGCCATATACTACGCTAATTACTAGAAGAACAGATAACTCACAAAGTGAAAATAATAAATTTCAACACATTAACTTTGTTTTCATCATTTAAAAACAGTACATTTTTGTAGGTATAGTAGTCTAGTCTAGAATCGGATTGTTTATTGAGAAAATAAACAGATTTTACATGCTCGCATGTCCTTGATTAGCATTAAGAATGGTTTGTTAACTTTATGGCCTACCCAAAATCTATGACGCATTCTACATGAAGAAGATATTTAATGATTTACTCTGAAGATTAAACATAAAACTTAGGTTTTAAAATCATTTATAAAATTCTTGAATTTTATGATCACATCAAAGATACTAATTCAATAAATGTCATTATCTTTCCCAGGGATTTTCATCTATATTGCTGTTAGTTAAGTTAGAAATACTGAAAATAAATCACCCATTTGCTGATATTTCTCTCAGAACAACCTAGTTCAGAGATGTATTTTTCTTAAAAGAAGCAGATACTAACCCATATTACTTAAAGTTCATCTAAGTTTTGTTAACCCATTTTCTAGTCTGTATCATGCCATTTAGCACTCCAGATCCATAGTCATATTTAAAATAAAAATTTCAAGCAGTGTTTTAATTGTTAGTATACATCCTTAAAATGCAAAATTCCTAGTGTTGTTCTTGTATAAATTTTCATAAGATAGCAAAAGAAAAAAATAACAATAAATGTGATTGATACATAGCCAACAATGCATCTCAGGTCTGGGTTCAAGCCTTTACAAATTTTTTCTAATGCCACAAGTTTACTATAATAATCCTTTGATTAAAAACCTTGACTATTAATGGAAGATGATCTCTTAGATTTTAATGAATAAAAATTATATAGTAAACACTGATCATAATTACTGATAATTAATATGGTAGATATATTTAAATATAAAATAAAGAATGAATCCAAAGAGGTCTTCTGTGAAGTCCAGCTAATAAACAGGCTATTGAAATGCAATTAGGCCCACCTGATAATCAGCCCACTGTTCTCCTATCATTCCAAAGTTTCAATCATTAAAAATACTCTCAACATATTCTACCTTTCTTTTAGAAACAAAAATATTTATTAAAAATAGAATTTAACATAGTATTTACTGCCTTAGCATATTGCATACTTACTCATGACATTTAGGGTTTGAATTCCCAGGAATTTCCCAGTGTATAGGAAAATGCACAATTGCCAAGGTAGGAAAATCTATAAACATTTTAAACCATGACATTAAGGCACTCTAACTACATTAATTTTTCTCTACTGCATACATAGCTTATACTTAATTAAAGGCTTAAGTAATAAAAATATATGCAATATATGAGAATACACAAATTAAAAATATCTAAAGGAAATTTAAGAATTTTCATTTGTGAGGCTTAAAAATATATTTGGCCAAATACTGCATCTTTTCATGATTTTAATATTCAATGTAATTTATTTACATAAATAATATATGGCCACAAGGGTATTCATGTCATTAAACATGATGGCAAGCGAGAGAAATAAATAATAGTTTATGACCAAGGATAATCATATCACACAACACAACAAGAAGATATTTTTACACTAATAATGTTTGTTAAAAAATCATAAGAAAATCATAACATAAATCATAATATAAATCATAACATAAAACCAATTTTATACTTTATTTTTTAAAGTCTTCTGAAATATATTAAGCTACTTGTTATTTTCCAAATACACTGATTATTTACATATTTATTTTAAATTGAAGGATAATGATTTACAATGCTGTGTTGGTCTCTGCCATATATCAATATTTTGGTGATTCTTAGATGAAACAAGTGATTCTTAATTGAAGATTTGAAAAAAAGTGTAAGATATTTTTCTTACAACTTTATGAATATATTTAAATTCTCAATATGGTTTCAGTTTTTTTTTTTTAATTTTTAGAATTTAATTTTTTCACTAACAGAGAATTCACAGATTAAGCCTTTTGCACAAAGGCATTTTTTCCTTATGGGCTTTCCGGGTGGCTCAGTGGTCAAGTACCTGCCTGCCAATGCAGAAATGCAGGAGACAAGGATTCCATCCCTGGGTTGGGAAGATCCCCTGGAGGAGGAAATGGCAACTCACTTTGTATTCTTACCTAAAAAATTCCATGGACAGAGGCGCTTGGTGGGCTACAGTCACAGAGTCGGACACAATTGAGTGAGCACACAGCACACATTTTTATCCTTGCTCGCCAGACTTATGTAACACAAGACTTCTCAACACATCCTATTCTCCTTAATAGCACTATCACAATTATAACAACTAAATCCTTAGTATAATTATTTTTAACTTATGTATTATTGCCAGAATGTAAGCTCTTTGAGGGCAATTGCTGCATCTCTCTTGTCTACCCCAGGAACTGAGTGCTTACCATAATGTCAGGCATACAACAGCATAGCAATGAATACTTATTAATAAATTAGTTTTATTTATATATTGATATTTTATTTTAAGCCACATCTGTGGCTTGCAGGATCTTAGTTCCCTAACAGGGATGGAACCCAGACCCTCTGTGGAGTGAGTGAAAGTGAAAGTGAACAGGCGGAGTCCTAAACACTGGGCCGCAGGGAAGCCCCTATATTGACATATTTTAAACTACGGGTTTCAGAGATTTAACACAAACTGAACTTCTGCATAAAAATACATTAACCTTGTTACTATAAACATAATTTTTAAAGATGATAGTATTATAAAACACCATTAGCATTCTTAAATTTTGAATGAAATTTTCATTGTGCTCTCATCCAATTACTGATTAAAAGTAGTGTTGATTATTCAGTTGACTTGTCTCTGCACTTTGCATCTCTTTCTTTTGCTTCTGGTTCAAGTTTTTGTCCTCTCCTACTTAATCATATCTCCCCAGAAAAAGAGAAGAAAGAAAGAAGAAAATAAAATCACTTCATTTCAATTTACTGGTAGAATTAATGGCTTGAAGAGACTATTGAATTCACATACTATGCTATCATTCTGTCTTGTTTTGGTTGCAATAATTTTAGCTCCAGAAGTTGTAAGTAAATCATTACCAATTGATATAATACCTCAATAGCATTTGCAACTAAATATAAGGAATGGCCTACAAAGACAAACTTAAAAAATATATATACTGAGCTTTCTAGGGAACTTTTAAAGGGATGTAAGCACTTTTCATTTAATTTGAGTCTAAACAACCAAATATATGTTATTATTTGTGCTTAAGTTAGTCACCTTTTCCCTAAAGAAATAATCTTAATAATAAAATAATTGCTTTTTCCAAAACATGTGTAACTAGTTTTCTAAATAAATCTTGAATTGTTTTCACCATTCTAATCTAAACAAGCTCTACACACGCTAACGTTCACACCAAAGTGAGAAAAAAGAGGCCCAACAGCACACACATGTTTAAAAAGCATGAAATGCAATGCTTATAGCCT
The DNA here is from genome assembly GCF_029407905.1 of Bubalus kerabau. Classification (NCBI taxonomy): domain Eukaryota; kingdom Metazoa; phylum Chordata; class Mammalia; order Artiodactyla; family Bovidae; genus Bubalus; species Bubalus kerabau. Next base: position 62,801,579 of record NC_073637.1, read on the forward strand.
CATGCTTTCAGCTGTTTTCCAAATCCTGACAAACCTGGCTCAGACTGGCGTTTCTTTGTCGGCAATGCTTTGTCATCACTTATTATACCATTCACCTTTTCCTGCTGGTCTTCCCATGTAACTTCTAATATAAATCAAAAAATATAATCAGAGTTTGCTAGACAAATACTTCAGGGATCTAATTTTAAAAAATTATTTTTCCTGTAAAGTTCCATAAACTCTCAGTAGTATGCAGTTAATGTTTTAAATATAGACATATGACATTTAAAATTGTTTTATAGATTTCAACCAAAGCACTTCAGTTTACTTTCAGGAAATTCTAAATTTTATTTTCAATAAAAGATTATTGAATGTATGAAGAAAATGATTTCAGTGATATATCAAAAAAGTTTTTTTAATCAATATTGAATAATATTAATTTATGTTATAAATAAACATTTTGCTAAACATTAGTGTGGTAAATGAAATGTTTATATGGAACTAAAATACAGAGATTTTCATACAAATCAAGAGAAAATCTGTTACATTTAATATACAATAAGATAAAATGGTGATTTATTTACTACCGTATTTAGTACTTTCATTAAACAACAGATAAATACGTGTGCTATGGAATATTATCTTAATAAAAATTAGTATCTTAATAAAAAATGAATATTAGGTTGAATGGATATAGCACATATCATTGAATATGCATTATCTGGCTTATCTAAAATCATTTGGAATTATTTGTAGTATAACATTCATTCATTCAAAAAATATTTATTCAGCGCCTACTATAATCCAGGCATGTTTAGCCATTGGTGATATAACAACAACAACAAAAGACAAAAATCCATGGCCTCATAAAACTTATATTCTAGTGGGAGAAATAAATTATAAACAAGATAAATGAGTAAAATATGTTGTGACTTAGATACTGGTAAGTGCTAAGAAGACAAACATGAAGTAGGTAAGAAATAAAGGAACTGTGCAAGGTGTGATGCAAATTTGAATAGTTAGTCATGGAAATTCTGATTAAGAAAGAAGGTTTTGAGTGAGGAACTTAAGGAAGTAAGGGAGTTATGCCTATGATTATTAAGGGAGGGCATTACAGGTAGAAGAATAGCACACACAAATGTCCTGAAGTAGAAGAATGTCTGATATGCTCTAGGAAAGCACAGAGGTCTCCTGGCTGGAGTACAGTGAAGAGAAAATGGAAAATCACAGAAAGCGAAAGTGAAGTCACTCAGTCGTGTCCGACCCTCAGCGACCCCATGGACTGCAGCCTTCCAGGCTCCTCCATCCATGGGATTTTCCAGGCAAGAGTACTGGAGTGGGGTGCCATTGCCTTCTCCAATGAAAAGGGAAGTGGAGGGAGTACAGATCATGTTGGGCCTTGTAGATCATGTTTCAAAAGATTCACTGGTCATTCTTTGATCTTAATCTCATAGTAGCACTCACAAACACTTAAGTATACACTTGCTTTTCTTTTTATTCACATGTTTCTAAAGCTATAAGTCAAGTAGACAGTTACCATCTAAGGACATTTTAATCCCCAGGAAGTTTCACCATGCCGTAAAGGATCCTCTGGTACTTATTCACCTTTGGCCATAAATAAAGGAATACTGGAATGAAATACTAACCTATTTTATAATATTAAGCTAAGCAAAATATAACCAGGAAGATAAAAAGCACTGTCAAAAATGAAAAAAAAAATGCTATATTGCAACATCAAATATATATGATTTTTGGATACACTACTATCTTTATTTACTTATATTGCTAGAATTGACTGCATTAAGCATAAGGGTTTTTCAGTTCCTAGACCTGAAATATGTAAATGCTATTTAATAAAGGCATTTCATTCTGGTCAAACATAAATCAGCAGGAAATAAACTTCTTGCTTTGAGAGTATTTAATTTGTACTTTGACCCCCCTGATTTTCTAATTGATAAATAATCTGGTAAAGATGCAAAACAGCATTCCCAAATGGTAAACAATCTGGATAAAGACACCATGTTTGAATCAACTGTTAGTGGAAAGAGAAATCTTAAAAGCTTTAAAGAATAAATTTTCTGATAAATTTCAAGACTCTAGTTAAATCCTCTTTAGTTAAAAAAACAAAGAAATGATCTCTCCTTAGTCAAAATTAATCTGTGGTAACACAAAAACAACAGACTAATTTCCCTATGTTGGGGAAAATAATAAACTCATTTATAATATAATATTTCTTGATTTTGAATGACCAGCACTTTTGGTTATCTATCAATATATAAGATTTCATAAGCAATAAAGAGTTGATTCTAAAATCAAATTTTCTAAAATCCTATACATTTGTCATTTAAAAAGCTATTTCAAATTTCACCATTTGGTAGAGTTTGTGATGTTCCAAAAAAGAATGATATGTTATCTTCTGAAGTTAGACAGTGTGTAGAAGTAGAAATAGCTTGTTTTGAAAATGGTTCAACCTTTCTATATATTGGTAGAAAGCATATTCTGAAGTGTGAAGGAAAATATCCTAACACAAAACAGAGTTAGTTTTTAAACACTTTTTTGAGTTGATAAACATTTTAGTTAAAAATCTATTACATGACAGTAACAAAAAAAAAATCTCATAACCATCCATTTATAAATACCAGACAATACAACAATGAAAGAAGATTTAGATCAAGGCTATCAATGATTGATAAAGGAGATAACAGATATGTAACTGGACTAAGGTGGCTTTTAGGAACATTTCTGCCATTAACTAGGTGTATAACCTTAGACAAGTTTTATAGCCCCTCTGCCTCTAATCTGTTACCTTCGCAGTAAGGAAGTTCTAAGGTAAATGCCAGCTCTAAATTTATAGAGTTGCTCTGGCTTCTTATTACTGATTAGTCGAGATTTTGTGTGAGAGTACTTACACCAGAGACGATAAAATTAAGACATTGAATCTAGAAGATTTTCTAGAAGTTCTAAATGTGACTATTATCAAACCCTATGTTGAAACTCAAATGTCTATTTAAAACAGAACTAGTCATAAAAAGCACAGAACTGACTACCAAATAATTAATTCATCACTCCAGAAACAATGTGAAGTATTAACCATACCTAGCCCTCTTTGAATTTATTGGTCATATAATTAAAATGAAATAGTTAATGTCATTAAGAATAAACTATGGAAAATTTCAGGAAAATGTTCAAATTGTTTGAAAAGTGTTTTAGTTACATTAAAGAAAAACAGCAAAAAAGTGCTAAGCATGCAGCCCCTTAAAGATAGTCTTTTCTATTGAATGATTATTGTGGTAATTTAAAAAATAGTTTTCTTAATGTTAAATAATAAAGATCTTAAGATTTAAGTACAAAGTAGTAACCCATGATATTGTACATCTACTACCAAAAGTAGAGGTGAAAAATCAGAGATGCATAAAGCAAATTAGTTGATAAGTATGAGTTCGAAAGAATGTCCCATTGCTCAGCTGCAAACTAGAAACCCAATCAAGTAGAGAAAATATTTTTTTCTAGTGGGATAATTGCATCAAGTAAACATTCAGTTATGAATTTAATTTGTAGATGGGGAAGCCTAAAGACTGACTTAATAACTATTAGATAATTTGAAGAAACAATATACTCATGAAAATTAAACTATGAGATATTCTTAAGTGATATTTTAAAATCCTACATGTCTACAGAATACCTATATTCCAGCTAGTACAATACTATATCAAAGACAATTTAAAGAGCACAAATCCCTATGTTAAAAGACTGTATATTTATGATACTATGCGTTTCAATGTACTTTCACATACAGCATCATATCTGATCCTATAAACTACAGAAAGGACCTTTTATCAGGTGTTTTCTACAGGTAAGAAAACAAAGAACTGATTAATAAGGATAAGAACTAAATAGTTGCCCAGGTTCACAAACAATTTCACAGGATTTACCTCATTTGATTTTCAACACAGCATATTGGGGATAAAAGATTATTCTCAAAATAGCATATTGGGATATGCTAAGATTTGCTTTTCTCAGATGAACTAACTTGACTTAAGGACCTAGAGTCACAAAGTTGGCCCACTATAAAGGCAGGCCCTGAACCAAGGTTCCAAAACTTGTGATCTTCTGTAGCACTGTATCACCTTCCTAAGATTATGCTATTTTCAAAAACAAACAGAAGATGGCTGTTTGTATTTACGAAGCCAAAAATGGTGTGTTTTGAAAAATGGCTGAAGTTTGCAGAAAGGTGTGAGGTAGGAGGGGTTCTCTCCCATATTAGATTAATTAATTGGGGCTTTGGTAGTCTAAAAGAAATAAAATGAGCAAAAGGGGAAGCAAAGAAAAATAAGGAAGAATGGCTACCATGAAGGAAAGGAAAGATTAGGAAAAGAAATTAGAACATATTTGTTTACAAGTTAAGTAATAGAGGTCACCATATAGTTGCCTACTGAAATACCCTAAACAGTCACAAGTCCTCAGTCTTTCAAATCCATCTTGTTCACTGTCACCAAGCTATTATTCTATAAAACAGATGTAATTGAGTGAAATATATGATAAATTCCTTGCTATTATAAAGTATCCCTCAGTCTCTCCCATTTTATTTTTTGTCAAAGTGTTATTCATCTAAGTTAGCAGGGAATGCTATCTTTAGGAAATATATACCAATGCCACTATAAAATCTATTCCTATCTAGATATTATGCAAATTTGGAAATTAAGACATGGGTATTGGTACACTCTTTACTCTAGAAGCATTTGTGAGAATACAGAGAGCCAGCAAAACGAAGCCTGTCCACACCGTCACCCTAAACGCTATCTGATTCTTTGAATACTTATAGAGGCAAGCATCCATTATGAAGACTGTAAAAGTTATTTTATTATTTTTGATTCCTTTGAAACCTGTATTTTTCCCCTCTTTTTCCCATCCTTCCTTCCTGTCTTCCTTTCTTATTTATATGGTTCTCTATATATGAAATGATGTAGGCAACTATACATTGAGACTCAAAGGAACGAAATATTTTTCCTTACGTCTCATTGTGTATCTTTAGGACTTGACTTGTGAAGGCAGTGTGGTAGAGTTTAGTTTATAATCCCACAGTGAATGGCTCACTAATGGACAATAGTAGGATATGGCCATTAAGTTTCCCAAAACAGACACAATTGACAAACACTAATAACATCATAAACAATAAATTCGGTAAAAACTATTTGAGACTAACAATTTTTTAGCCACATCTCCAAAACACTTAGTCTCTGTTAAAGATCCTTACAGGTTAGTTTATTTACAGAAGAGGAAACTGAGGTTCAGAGAAATTACAACAAAAGCTTTGTCAGAGGTCATACGCTTAAGAGTAGAAATGAGTTTAAAACCTGATGTATTGACTTCCAGTGGAGATCTCTAAACATTATGAAACTGGAAAAGTCCAAATGGTTTAAGCAATTTTAACTTAGAGAAAAGTATTCTAGATATTTGCATGTTGAGCTTTACATGTGGATTGAAACATGTACAAATGCTGCACAATATGCACCAATGCATTCTGCAATTCAGGTAGTTTCTTTCCTCCTTGTATTGTTGCTTATGCAAATTACGTGACCAAGAACAGCATCAGGGTTACTATTTTCCTCAAAAATACTAAATAATATACATAAAATAATTGGTTCAGAGTGATGATCATAATCAGGTTTAGTTTCACGTGAAACCCAAATTTTCAGATTCTTGCTGAAAACACAAGATTATAGCAAGAAATAATAGTACTTACTATGTGACAAGTATTACTGTAAGCAATTTAAATAAACTAAATTATTTGAGAAGTTAATTTATAGCATATTTACATAGCAAGGAATGTTTTTTAGAGTAGAAAGTGAAAGTGAAAGTCACTCAGTCATGTCCGACTCTTTTCAACCCCATGGACTGTGTATAGTCCATGGAATTCTCCAGGCCAGAATACTGGAGTGGGTAGCCTTTCCCTTCTCCAGGGGGTCTTTCCAACTCAGGGATTAAAGCCAGGTCTCCTGCATTGTGGGCAGATTCTTTACCAGCTGAGCCACAAGGGAAACCCAAGAATACTGGAGTGGGTAGCCTATCTCTTCTCCAGCGGATCTTCCCAACCCAGGAATCGAACTGGGGTCTCCTGCACTGCAGGCGGATTCTTTATCAATTGAGCTGTGAGGGAAGCCCATTCACAAAATGCTACTTCAGGGTAGAGTTTATCATGATCACCCTCCCAAGGTACCAAATTCTCATCCACATTTTCCAGCAGCTCTGTCCCCATACTTGACTTTCTCCATTCACAAGCTCTAACTTGTTTCCTTTGAAATTTCTATGTAGTAATAACTCAGATTAGTCCCCTCAGGAAAATTTACATTTCAGTGTTCTAGAAATTCTGTTTTATAGTATTAAAATAATTAAGCCATTAAAGAATATCAGAATATGAAGTACTATCACAAGCAGTGGGAAAATATTTCGGCATGAAAACATGCCCAGAACACTTCACAACTTACTTCCTCTGTATGTATCACAATCTTAAGAGACTCTATGTAAGTAATATGTTATAAATTTATCAACTATGTTTTATTTGTTCTTATCATTAAATTATTATTGGGAGCTCCCCAAAGCAGGGAATGTATCTTATTGATCATTGCATTCTCAATGACTGCCTAGTACAACAAATTGGAAATAGCAGCTATTGGCTGAGTTGAACTTAACTAATATCTAATACACACATGGTCGAAACACATGCAAGGAAAATGCCATTCATCTGAAAAGGCATGGTATGTACATGTATAACACAGGGAGTCAGGACTAGAAATCTGCTCCTATGTGGACTGAAGAAAGCTAATCCTCTAGATTCTGCTCTTTTATCAGTGAAGCAAAGCTGTTTTTATCAGATTTATAAGGCTCCTTCCAAATCTAAGTCTTGATTCTAGATCTAGGAACAAAGCTACAGAATACTGATACATATCTTGGCAAACTATAGGCAGATGACTCTAGAGAACAAATTAGCTGATCTAGATTTACAAGTCAAAGAATGAGCACAAAGTTTCCCACATATCTTTCATGTATTCTTGCTTGTTCCCCTGACCTTTGCCGTTAGTCCAGATTTTTATTTCCTTTCTTCCTTTTATAGCCAAAGCTGTCTATGTGGTGGTAGTTTAGTTGCAAAATCGGGTCTGACTCTTGCAACCCCATAGACTGTAGCCCACCAGGCTCCTCTGTCCATGGGATTTTCCAGGCAAACAACCTCCATTTCTTTCTTTTAATCCACTCTAATCAGCCTTTTGGCTCAGAGGTAAAGATTCCACCTGCCAATGCAGGGAGCTTCCCAGGTGGTACTAACGGTAAAGAACCTGGCTGCCAATGCAGGAGACATAAGAGAGGCAGGTTTGATCCCTGGGTTGGCAAGATCCCCTGGAGGAGGACACGGCAACCTACTCCACTATTCTTGCCTGGAGAATCCTATGGATAGAGGTGGGGTGGGCTACAGACCATGGGATCGCAAAAGGGCTGGACATGACCTAGGAACTAAACAACAACGATTGGCCATTTACCCCTTACAACTCCACCAAAACTTCTCTAAAAAAAGGTTAACACAACGGTCGCCTGTTTGCTAAATCTAGTGATTTTACCTTCTTGATAATTCTCTGCTTCAAGTACTTTATTTGCACTTAGGACACTAGAATCCATGGCTTCCCCTCTACGTCTCCTCCTACTCTTTCTGAGTTTCTTGTTTCTTCATCCTTTCAACTTCTAAATAAGAATAGTTCAGTTCATAGTCCTCAGACTTCTTTTAGCTGTCTACACTTGTGATCTCTCATGATCTCAAGGGCATCATGGTTTTAAGTCTCTCTTTATAAGGGTAACTCCTAAATCTATAACTATAGTCCGAATCTCTAAAATCCAGAACATATTTCAAACTGCCTATTTGACATCATATTTTACATGTCTAACAACATCTTTATCTTATATCTAAAATTGAGCACCAATCTACTTTTCTCAGGTTTTTCCTTCTACCAGTTAATAGAAACTCCATATCCTTCCAATTACTTCAGGCCAACACTTGGATGTTATCACTGCATCTCTCTCACCCTGTCAGGTAACTCTGTTGGTTCTATCTTTGCACATCTATCCAGAATGCAACGACTCCTATTACTTTGGTCTAAGTTAGCTACTCTCTTTCCTGGGTTATTAGGAATGCCTCCTAGTAGCTCTCCTTGTTTCTAATCTTGATTCTTTCAGGTTATTTTCAACCTAACAATCAAACTGAATGTTTTTTTTTTTTAAAAAGAAACAGTTCTTGTGTCACTTTAATAAAAATCTTTCTTTTTCATTTGGTGAAAAGCAAAGTCCTAACACTGATCAATAGGTCACATATGGGTCACCTCCCCAGCCTTTCTGACCACACCTACCATCATTCTCCACCTTTCTCACTCTGTAGTGCTCACCTGTCCTCTTTACTGTTCCTTGAACAAGTCAAACTTGCTCCCATACAGACCCTCCATGCTTGCTGTTCCCTCTGCCAGATACACTTTTCTCACCTAGACCTTCACATGGTAATTCAAGTCTCTGCTCAAATATGACATACTTCTCAGAAAAAATTATCATTTACCCTACTCTCTTGAATACTACCTATTCCATTATCCTGATTTATTTTTTCTTTGTAAATGTCAGTATCTGAAATTATATGATACATTATTTTATTTATCACTTGCTTCCCCTAATAAATATAAGGACAATGAGGCAGGTACCTTGTTTTATGTGTACACTAGTATATCTCCAGCACTCCCAAAAGGAGACTGGAATATAATAGTTTTATTATTTGTAGAAATAATGCATAAAATCCTTTGTAGGAAGAATGACAATTGAAAAAAACTAGAAACCTGCCTATTCTTTTGTTCTTTGAGTTTTGTAGTATGATGCTATGGAATGAGCTGTCTCATTTTAACTCACTGGAGGTATAAAGAGCAATGTATTAAAAAGGATTTCCTTTAGGTAAATAATTATTTGAAAAATTGAAACCAATTTCATGAACCAAAGAATTTGATTTTAATATAGGGTTAATGGAGAAGCTCTGGCTGATCATATATCTCGATAATTGAAGGGCAATGTATACTATGTCTATTCCAAAATGATATGTAGGCCCTTCACACCAAGAGATAGAATAAAGTTAGCTTCATTATTTCTTCCCTTTCCATACTAAATCAGAAGAGAGAATGGTGAAAGTGGACCATCCTCAGAGGATCATTCCTCAAGCATGAGGAACTCAATGCTTGAGCATTTCTAACACACAGTTACAGCTGGAATTCACTATACCTGGAATCAACTATACTCCAACATAAAATAAAAATTAATATATAAAAACAAACAATATTCACAGTCAATTAGAGGTCAGGAAACAAACAAAAAAGCCTGGATAAAGTATTTCATTAGTTAAAATTCACTGTTTTCTCTTTCTATATAAGTAAAAGAACAAAGTAACAACACTTAAATTTATATAAATTGCACTGATCCACAAACATGCTTTAGGCAATTAAAAAAACAACCTCCTACCTTAACCTTACTCGTGAACTTTAATATGAGATTCAAAATAAACACTAAATTTGTCTCTCCCAAAAGAAATGCCAATAAGAAATATTAGACACCTAGACCTTAATTATAAGTAGAAGATGAAAAGATTAAACTAAATAAAAATGAGAGTTAGTCTTAAGTAAAATATACAGAGTTTTCATTTTTCAAATTTTTATCAATAACTCTTTCTAGGTCCAACTATATCATGAGTAGGATTGGTCTACATCACAACAGTGAGGTTTTGCAGTCAAGAGGGCTTTTGTATAAACGATAAAATTAATAATGAATGTGAGTGACTGAGGTCCCAATAACCATTGTGACTAGAACCTTTACATGTAAGATTGAAAAGCTACAAATTTTAGTTTTAAAACTGTGAAAAATCTACAAATATTATAAATTTATTTAATATTGTTGAACTTATTTAAGTAAAGAAAGCACATTCATGCACATCACAAATGTCAGTACAGGATACTTAACATATATTAATGCACTATTAACTTCATATTAGACTTGCCTTTTTTTCCATTATTAGGTGGATTTGGTGTTTCTCCCTCATTGTCTTTATAACATTGAAAACAGACAACAGTGAATAATTAAGGTCATTAACAACCCAAATAAAATCAAGCATACCACAAAAGATGATATCACACACTAGAGAAACAAACCCATGCACTAAATATGACACCTGGCAGTACTGAGCTAAAGAGTCAAGTATACCCTTCCTAGCCTATAATAAAAATAAAATGAAGAATAACAAGTCATTTTATAAGTTAGGAAGATTACAGTTATGGTTTATTCTAATTTAAGAACGAATATAATTTACTAATTAAGTTGATTTTGAGAATCAAGCATAGGTGACAAACTGGCTCCATGAATGGGCTTCTTTATAATTAAGTTGAAAATAAATAAAAGTAAAATGAACTACTGCTGATGTCTCCAAACTAATGATATCCCAAACAATGACTTTACTGCAAACACCAATTCTTGAATGGTATTGAAAGACTTTCAGTATTTGTATGGACTAGTTTCAGAAATATAGCAATGGGCAAGCAGGGAAACTTTAACTATACAGCTGAATTAAAATGAAGCTCATTCTTACAGTATTCTCTAAAAAAAGTTATTCCTAAAGCACTTCAGGAAAATGGAAGATGTGTTACATTCTAGTAGTTAGGATCTGATATGTTCAGAACAGACATACTTACACTTTTCTATATCTATGAATCTAAACTTGCCTTTGTTTTCATGACCAGATCTACACTGATAATTTTTCTCATCTTTATAACATTAAAAATCATGACTAAAAATTAGCAGTTGCAGCTTCAGGGGTTTTCTGCCTTAGACTACAATCACTACTGTAAGAATGCACCCGTGAGAACGTATCTTGTGCACAATATGCAGAGTGGCACTGCTTGCTCACAAGATAAAGGAGAGAACAAAAGGCACGTAGAGTCCACACTACTATTCATGATCACAATATACTGCTGAGTTAAATCCTTTCATAAACATTTTGATAAAGCAAAAATTATGATATGTAAACATAATTGGGGCTTAAAAATACCAAAATGAAGTGTCTTCATTCCATGTAGAAGGAGGACTCTTTGAAGAGAAATTAGGATTGTCAATAAATATTAGAGCAATACTGAGCTGGGATGAAGAGGAACCTACAGTTAATTGTTCTTTTTTTTTTTTCATTTGGCTTAGTTGCCCCATGGCATGTGGGATCTTAGTTCCCCAAGCAGGCATCAAACCCACATGCCCTACATTGCAAGGCAGATTCTTAATGACTGGATCACCAGGGGAGTCCCTGACCTTATAGTAGAGAAAATTTTATGGATAAATTATGATGGTTTCTAAAAGTTTCAAGAACTAAAATTTTTAAATTTATATTTTTCCCAAATTTACTTGTAATTTACCTCTAAAAAATCAAACTTGTTGAGAGGAGAATCTAGGACTTCAATGTATCTGTACTCAGTGAAACACATGGCAAAATACAGTGTTTCAGTAGGTACTGCATGAACTGAATGTAAAGCTGGGGTAAAGGATAAGTATAAACCATGGTCAGATGCATTGCCTATAATTTCACTTTGATTTAAACAACAAGGAGAATGTTCAAACAGGTAAATTAAATATTCTGATAAGTTACTTAGCTCATGTAATATCTCTCCATCAATAAAATTAAGTAATTATTTTAAAATTAGGACTGAACAATCTGTTCTCTATTCCAGATTATAAATCTGAAGCCTAAAGTCTTACATGAAATAGAAAAGTCATACTTCTACAACGTTTGATTATTTATTTTAAACACACAGACAGACCTGCTTTGACCTCTTCACCCTGCTTTTCTCCCCCCTGCTCTTCCACATGTCTAGTTTCTTCATTAACTTCTGTATATGCACAAGTAAAGAAAAGGATAAGACCAGACACGTACATTTGTTACTCCTCAATAAAATAAAACAAAAACTTTCAAATTATTCATGATACAATGAGTGATTATAAGGAATTGAATAGATTATTTTTTAACAAGTTTCTGACATGTTAGGGAAACAAGTAAGTATACTGTGAATAAGTTATCATACTGTCTCCTTTTATGATAACTTCGATTTGTAAAAGAAATTGTGGCCCATAAACATCTGTAATACATAACAACTGTGAGAAAGACAAAATACTTCATCTGTAAACGATATATTCTTAGAAAAATAATATAACTTTTCTTCTAGAGAAACAAAAAAATAACATTATAAACTCGTTCTTATTTTTATAAATTGCAGTACATCAAAGTTGGGGGAAATTAAAAATAATAATGTCTTACAGGATTTAGTACATTGTACTTTCTTTATATTGTTTCCATTTTCTCTCTTAGATTTTAACTAATATTGTACCACTGTCAAGACCAACACATATAAGGCTTTTAATTAATTTAATTAATAGATAAATACATTCCAAGTCAAAAGGAATTAAAGTAGGATATTCTCATTTTTCAGCTATTGAACAGAATCAGAAGATAAACATGCCATTAATTTGATTCTAAAAGAGTCACTGAATTATAATGTCTGACAACTTTTAAAGAGATAATCCAAACATAATTTAATTTAGACCATTAATCAATAGTCAATTTTGCATTATACCTTTACCTTCAGTTAGAAAAGTAGAATATATATAGCCATTAAAGCTAAACTAAATGATACAATCATGTATTTGCTGGAATCTTCATATTAATATTTATGAAAACATTGCTATAATCATCCACACTCTTAAGCAAAACAAAAAACCAAACCCTCTCCAAAGCATTTTAATTTATACTGGAAAGAATAAAAGAAGTTTTTTTGCTCTCTTTCATTTATAAAAATGGAAAAGTCACAATTGTGGACATTAAAGGAAAACTGCAGTTTTAAATACATTCTATACAGCAAAAGTCAGACAGTAAATGGAATGTTTGTTGACAAGCTCATTAAAAATGTCAAGTATCAGCTCTAATGTTAGTTTTCTGGTATATTTATTATTACAAAGAATGGAGCACTCATATTTCAAAAGAATATTGCTACTAAAGATATAAAAATTGAATTTAGAAAAAATTATGGCATAAACTGTGTTTCTGACTTCATACGACAACAGATGATGCCAAAACTCTATCTTTAAAATTTGTGGGGAGAGGAGACAAATATTCCATATGTATTATAGAACTTCCCTTATGGAAGGTACTTTTAAAACTATATACTCCTATTTTTATATAAATAATAGAGAACTGTAGTAATGCTGCTAAAATCTTTTCATCAGGCTGTATAACCATCACAATAGTGCTGAGCTGTTTAAAATTATAGTTCATAGTACATAGCAAATAAAAAGGACCACAAAATAGGAGTTGATAAATCATTCAACTGCAACTAACAAGAATACAGCCTGGTTTGAGTTCTGTAAGGCAATAAAAGTACTGCTGCCCAAATGCAATACACTTAAAAAAGTGTTACCAATAGGTTATAGAAACGTGAGTTTTACTATAAACATATATAGAATGACAAGTTTATTTTAATGGTACTTGCTATACTATTTGAAGTAGCTTTCCAATTTGTTAATAAATATTACATGCATTCATTCAACAAATATTTATTGAGCGCCTATAATGTGCCAGGCATTATTCTACGTGCTGGAGATTCACCAGTAAATAAAATAGCTGACAGTTCTTCAAAGTTACAACATCATCTGCAGAATTCTATAATCAGCAGAGGAATTTTTATTGTCTTGGTAAATGTATGACATTCCATATAGCAAGACTCAATATTTTTCCTCTTGAGTCATAATGTAGCATGGATAACAAAATGGTACATATTTAACTTTATTATACTATAAACAGTCTTGCTATAACATAAAAAATGATGCAGGAAATATGAAGCACAATCACTATCTAATTAAAAAAACTTCCTTTTCTAGAAAGCCAAAATTAAATAATTTAAAAATCATCATAAACACAAAATAAAATATATGATGATAATTATAACTAGACTAGGTGTATATCCTCAATGACATAAACACAGACTGCAATTGACATCTTTGGTTAAAGTCTTACACAAAATATAAAATTTTATGTCAAAGCAAATTTTAAAAAAAAGCAAAATTTACCTTGTGATTGAAAAGAAGCTAAATTCTTTGTATTCTTACTTGACTGAATCAAAGAAATTTAACTCCTTTGTATATTTTTAAAGTAAAACAAAAATTGAACACTTTATCAGAATCATAAAACAAAATAATTTTACTGTAATAAAAGTCTATACAGTGAAGGAACATCAATTGCAGTTGGGTTTATTTTTGCTCACATAGCCCCCCAAAAAGGCTATCAGCACAAAACAAACCCTCCTTTATGTACAGACCTTCATAAGGTTCTATCTCCTTGACTCCATTGTCTAGGAAAAACAAAATAAAAACAAAACAAAAAAAGGGAACCAAAGCACAGGGGTTAAAAACAACAGAAATTTCCAAAGGCACAGAATGTATCATCTATTAAAGAGAAGTTAAATGGTGACTTAAATATGTTTGTTGGTTTGTTGGTTTTGGCAATGCACATCCCATTACCAAATAAAGGGACCATTTAAAAAAATGACATTAAAAATCATTATATTCTATCAGCCATGCTTTTAGAGGTCCTTTATCCAAGACTTTATAGACCTTTGGGGGAGTATGTTCATCTGTGTATAAGCAAATAGGGTTTTCTTATGCAAAAATTTGAAAGTATTAAAAATATCAGTACAACATGCATCTTTCTTTGTATATTCATGATTACCTTTTTCTGGCACTCCAGTTTTGAGAAGGATCACCATTGTTGTGCATCAGCTAACCAGTCCTTTGCAGTGTGTGAAAATTGATTTGGCTAGTTACTAATAAACTTTATGTAACTATCAACAATTACATAAACTTAGTTGTAGCAAAGAAATATCATCCAACTGCTTATTTAAGATCATTAAATTTATTTCTTAAAACGCATTTATTAAAATTTGAAAAATGTGCAAGAGCAATGATGATAGGTTGCCTCCAAATATTATAGATTTTAAATGCAAAATATAGAATATTTATAAATGTATTTGCAAATATAACTACTAAAAATGCAGCTAAGGTATTCAATTAACAAAAGAAGAAAGCTAATACAAAGGTAGTAAAGAAAAAATCTTGATTCACCTTAGCTTCCATGTGTATATCCTATATGACACAATTAGAAATAAAACTTACTTCTCTCCAATGTTCCCTTTGGTGGAAGCTGTGGGAGTTGTCGGCCCCTTCGTCCTGCCACTGGAGTACTTGATGGGCTTGTTTGGACAGACCCAGTACGAGGATGAGACCTACAAGATACATCATTAATATTCATTTTCAATAGAATGAGTTAAATATTTTTAATATATTTGGTTCATATGATAGCTGTATGGTGCAATTTTAAAGGAGGTTTAGCTGCTGATTAAAAGGTTAGGAAAAGTAGGACAAAATATGGATATTTGAATGATTATCTAAATAGCAGAAGATGTTTATACTGTTATGTAATATGCATACATACACAGATACATGCACACAAAGTCTTACAGTAAAATCCATGGAATTATTAATGTAAACTGAAATTCTATCCATATGAAAGCAAGGAGAGAAGCCTACAGCTCAAAAAATAAAAGATAATGCTTCATATTTCTTTCTACCAGATTTCAAACTCTTTAACACTAACCTCCCTCCCTTGATCCTAAGAGATTTTTACTCAGGCTTATATTAGATATCCCTTTATTAGAAATTATCTCATGAAACTACAAGTAAATCCCTGAATAATTCAAAATTCAGCTAAAGAAGATATTGGTTAATACATATTAATAGTGATAGAAAGAAACTAAAAATCTAGTTTTAACTACTGTCATTAGGATGATTATCCAAAAGTGATGTCTAATGGACACGAACAATTTCTCATTCTGTAGGAGAAGAACATGATAGCCATGAGGTGTGTTATGTGGGGAATACCCAGGACTCCTGATAAATGAGAAATCACAAAACAAATGTGGTCAGGACAGTTAATAAACAAATTACAATGGTAGCCACACACTATTATATCCACGGAATATAAATAGTGTGCTTACACTGAAAAGGTTAGTGTCGATTGTTATTAGTGATCAGCCAAGGATGACAGAAGAGACCATTTAGCTGCTGGGAAAATAAAATGGTGTGCTGGTGGGGCAAAGGGGAAGTTAGTCTGATTGATTTATCTTTCACCTCGATAAGGCAGGTGAAGGAGGGGCAGATCTTCCAGTCATTAATGAAGGCATCGACCTCATGAGGTTTGTATCAGGACGTTCAGTGGATCTGGAGCGGGTGGTGGTCCGCTCTAGGAGAGGCCGCTGTTCTGTTGATCTGGATCTGTGATATGGCTGTCTATCTGCTGCTTCACAATCCCTGAAACGTTAGTCAAAAAGCAGCTCAGTTGATCTTTAGTGCCTTTCTGCTATTTTGTTATGATGCATCAAACTGATTTTGAAAAAGGTAATTGTTTAAGATTATTGAGTATGGAAAAAAAAGTTCTCTTCCCCAACATATGCTGCGTTAATTCTCACTAAACTCCATAAGAATTCCTAAGGAACCAACATCTGCCTTTAATAGCAATTCCCAGTGAAGATAATAGGAGTTGCTCTGTTATAATCAAAACAACATGATCTGTTTTCCAAAATGAATTCCCAAAATGGAACATGTGAAATATGTGAAGTATTCTATTCAGAAAGAATTCAATGACTTCCCAACATTTGTAAAAGAGTAAAGACAACCATAAAGGCACTAATTCTCAAGCTGCTAAGGCTGTTTATACTAATAAACAGCATACCAACTAAAATTTAAAAAGGCTTTCAGCACAATTGTAGTATACTGATACATCTGAACGTTCAAATGACTGAATCCAAATGTTATGAGAAAACAGTGCAACTTTGCAGTCTGTAGCCATATTCAAAGTCATAGTCCACAAGAAAAATCATTCTTCAGGAAACGGGTAAATCAATCATTCTATATCGTTTCTCTCTTCACACTTTAACAATGCCAACCAATGCAATTCAGAATGAGCATTAATTGACTGAAATAATAACAGTCTGAAACAATGTGATTTCTTTGATGAGAAATAAATCCAACATCAAAATTTAATCCTTCTTTAAAGAAGTATACTTAAGCAAGCTATCAGCACTAATTTTTGTATCCCTGGAGTCTAGCATAATGCTTTTACATCCAACATGCAATTTGTAAATGTTTCCTAAGATCACCCCATGATCTGCAGAATAGCCCCCAAAACAGTAGTTTTGATTCTAGAACTCCAAAGTATACCTCAAAGAAACTATTACCTCCCCATATAGTTGTAACAACAGTACTGGAAATGCTTATATATTATAAACACCAAAGAAAGCTTTAGTATCCCTCAAGACTAATGTACTAACAACTTCCACTTTACCTACAAATTCTCTCGATCTTATTTTTGATAATGAAAACTGCAAGTCCTTAAAGAAAAATAATATAAAGGACACAATTTTCCAAATGTAATTCATTACATGGCATACAATTTTGGACCAGCAGATATTAGATTAGGCTTCCCTGACAGCTCAATTGGTAAAGAATCTGCCTGCAATGCAGGAGACCCCAGTTTGATTCCTGGGTCAGGAAGATCTGCTGGAGAAGGCATAGGTTACCCACTCCAGTATTCTTGGGCTTCCTTTGTGGTTCAGCTGGTAAATAATCCACCTGCAATGCAGGAGACCTGGGTTCAATCCCTGGGTTGGGAAGATCTCCTGGAGAAGGGAAAGGTTACCCACTACAGTATTCTGGCCTGAAGAATTCCATGGACTATATAGTCAGTCCATAGGGTCGCAAAGAGTCGGACATGACTGAGCAACTTTCACTTAGATATTTAGACTTATGACTTTAGGAACTGAATAATAGATTTACTCTATAACATATTTTGTGATTATCTTACACTTTATATTCATATGGTAACATGAAGGCAAAAGATTTTTAAACTATTTTTATGTTCATGTACTATAATATGATTGATTTCTTAGGATAAGTTTAGTATTTTTATAAGTGTATCCAAATATGTCAAAAAAGCTGTGTAAATACATACACAATATTCAGTTACTTATCAAAGAGAGAAATGAAAAGGCAATTTGACAGGGTAAGAAATCATAATTCTATTTTTTCTTCCTGAAAGACTATTTTAGAGAGAACATTTCTCTTTAGAAATAAAAATGCTCAATGTCTATTAAATGTTGTTAGTATACATATCTTTGTATATCTTCAACACAATACATTTATATACTGCATGCATGCTAATCCGGTTCAGTCATGTCCGACTCTTTGTGACCCTTGGACTGTAGCCTGCCAGGCTTCTCTGTCCATGGGATTCTCCAGGCAAGAATACTGGAGTGGGTTGCCATGCCCTACTCCAGGGGATCTTCCTGATCCAGGGATCGAACTCATGGTTTTTATGTCTTCTGCACTGGCAGGTAGGTTCTTTATCACTAGTGCCACCTTGGAAGCCTAAATATATATTAATATATATCTTAGATTCCTTAAACCTAGTTTTGAAGATACCAATCTTTACATTATTTTCGTATTTCTTATTATCTTAAAATAACAATAATTTATTTCATTAAATAACATGTGTTATGCAAAATCTGATTTATTCTGATTCCATTAGGCAATTTTTCCAAGTGGAAAGTGAAATATTAGAATATACAATTTCACATCTTTGACACTATATTTTAATAATTGAAATATATAACTGTGAGTGAAATCTAGAGAATTATTTCAAATGTGTTGCTACATTCCATGTCCTTAAAAGAATACTATTACCTTTAAAATATTAATAAAGAAGTCACTCTTTAGGAAATATGCCTTAAAAAAAAATCTCTTTAGTAAAAAGTTGTTTGAAGCTATAGTCAATGTTTTAAATTTTACTTATATTTTTCTCACCATATTCATCAAAAGTATGAATTATGATTTCCATAAAAAATAAAAATGTTTAATAAGTGAAACATGAAAAGAACTATGGTAGAAGTTAGAAATGTATTGACATGCTCCACCACAATTAAGAGAAGGGGAAAATCATCATATTTTAAACTTTGATAACACAGGAGAAGGTCAAGACAGGCTTCTATTTCCACAAATGGCTAAAAATACGTCTTACTAGGTGAGAACTAAGATTATTGCTGAGAAAACTGAAAGCAGCAATGCTTAAGTCTCATATATAATTCCCACTTTCATAGTAGGTTTTCTAAGGGATTGAGATATAAAACTTGACAACTTTCACCTAAATTCTTAGTGAGTTTTCCTTTTATGGTGATAGTGAAAGTGAAGTCGCTCAGTCGTGTCCGACTCTCTGCGACTCCACTGCCTGTAGCCCACCAGGCTCCTGTGTCCACGGGGTTCTCCAGCAGCAGTGCCAGAGTGGGCTGCCATTGCCTCCTCCAGAGGATCCTCCTGACCCAGGGATCAAACCCGGGTCTCCTGCATTGTAGCTAGATGATTTGCCATCATGTTAAATGACCATTTGCAAGGCATAAAGTATTTTAGTGCCTGCCTGGGTTTCTGAATTTGGGGTCTGTATTTCCATATAAATAGTTTCCTTTCTAACCCTACCTATTTATTTTACTTTCTGCATTTCAAAATATTATTTGAAAAAGGGTAGACACAGATTTTACAAGATTGCCCAAAAGCAAGCCGTATAAAACACCAGGAAACTCTCACCCGTAAATTTAAATTTTTCTTAGGTTAATAATTTGATTATCTTATAAAAGTGATTTAATATCTGTCATAACTCTATTTTTAGTTTACATTTTCTGGTATATATGCTTAAAATAGTTTAGAGTTTCTTAGAGTTTCTATGTGCCATTTACCTGGATAGATACAGATATAGTTCTGCTTATTTAGTGACTACTATTCTACACTGCAAGCATTTGCACAGGATCCTCCACAACTGAAGCTAATTCTGTTGACTGACAGTATTGTAACAAGACCTTGTAGTGTATCAAGTCAGCTTTAAAATCATTTAATAGTATGTGCAGATTTTGATTTCTAAGGGGAAAATAATTTTATAATTATCTAGAAAAGTTGTCCATTTTCAATCATTTTCCCACTCATATAGTTGCTCTTGAAAATTTTTTTAAATTTTCAAGTATTTGGCACAGCTGTCTACTTATTTCACCATCTTTGTCACTTATTTCTCCTAGTCTCCAAGTATATGGAGATATGCAGTGTTGCAAAGAAGCATAGGCCAGTGAGCATTTTCTTTCATTTATATTCAACCATTGCAATGATTGAATTTCAGATCAACATAAACTCGATGTAGACTATCTCTTAAGTACAACAAAAAAATACCAAGATTACTAAAACAATGAAAAACAACCTGCACGATGCTTCAAAGTATTGTTCAGATATCAATGAAAATTGTCTTAGGACATAACTCAGGCCTTAGAATCTATGTTAAATCAGACAGATTTATTTTATATTTATATTGTAAAGATGTGGTAAGTAAATGTAATAGGGTTTCTTTCTCATAGACTTGCACAAAGTAAAGCTATTTAGGAATTATTTTTCTTCTTTATAAGGAAATAATTCCTTTATAAGGTCAAAATCCTAAATTAAAAAAAACTTGGAGATATCTCCGAAGGACAAAAAGTATAATCTCAGATTTGGAGCAAGAAATGACTTTCATAAATCTGTATTACATAATATAGCAAGCTGATTAGCAGCAGCAGCATTATACTTTTCATTAAATACCTTCAATGTGTAGAGATTTTCTAAGCATTAACTACATAATTGAAGGAAGAAACAAGCACATTGTAGAATTTAAAAATGAGATATAGGGTAATTAATATGTTACATGCTGTAAAATATATCAAGTAATTTAAAGCAATTATATAACTAAACTGTATAATTTTCTGGTACATCATATTGTGCGACATATAAGTTTAACCTTTTAAAACCCAGTTTATATATTTTAGCATTGCTCCCAGAGTTAAGAGAATTGGAAGACACAAAATACCATGGTAATAAATGAATATTTCTGAATATTTGTATCATGTGTACAAATAGAAATATTTTATTATTTTGGTGGAAGATAGATTAATTTTCCTTGGACATGATAGATTTTTTTAAACCAGAACATTTCTGTTCAATTAAACATTAAATTTGTATGTTAGTTAAAAGTAGACGAGGCTATAAAAAAATAACAGTAATATCTAGAGTCAGCCAACTCTATAACAATCTAACATGTAAAAATGGTAATAATACACATATTGATGGGGAAAAAAACAAGACACTTTAATGTAGAAAAACACGTTGCTGCTGCTGCTAAATCACTTCAGTCGTATCCGACTCTGTGTGACCCCATAGATGGCAGCCCACCAGGCTCCCCTGTCCCTGGGATTCTCCAGGCAAGAACACTGGAGTGGGTTGCCATTTCCTTCTCCAATGCATGAAAGTGAAAAGTGAAAGTGAAGTCGCTCAGTCGTGTCTTGACTCTTAGCGACCCCATGGACTGCAGCCCACCAGGCTCCTCCATCCATGGGATTTTCCAGGCAAGAGTACTGGAGTGGGTTGCCATTTTTACTATTACTCATAAACTTATTTTTATCATAAAAATAAAATGGTCCTTTATCTACAGAAGTATTATCATAAAACAGTCATTATTGTAAATAGCAAGAAGAAAAGATTATCACAATTTTGTTAAGAAAATTAGGGACAAATACCATACTGAACAATAAAGATATATTAGTAAACATGCACACGCAAAAACATAAAATATAAATGTTTGAGGACGTTTTGAGTATTTAAATAAGTATTCATAGTTATAATTCTCACTGTCACTTAATTTTTACTTTAAAAAACAACAGAAACAAAACCACAAATAAGCAAGGTTATTTACTCAGGAACAATTAAACATACAGTGAATTAATACATCTTTAAAATATGTATTTTTAAAGTCTTGAGAGATTATCACGTTCCATCTACAATATTCTTATTTTACTAAATAATTTTATTTTCAGTGGATGGTGAAGTATTTAAAGTGTTTTGTCAACTGTAAGAAATTCAAGCTATTCTGTCAAGGTAATAGCCCTATGGTTTCCTTTCCTAGGTCCTCAAAGATTCCATAAAAATAACAAACTTCTTAAAGATGTATAATGGTCATCTGAGTTAAATTCACCCATTCCAGTCCATTTTAGTTCACTGATTCCTAAAATGTTGATGTTCACTCTTGCCATCTCCCGTTTGACTACTTCCAATTTGCTTTGATTCGTGGACCTATCATTCCATGTTCCTAAGCAATCTTGTTCTTTATAGCATTGGACTTTACTTCCATCACCGGTCACATCCACAACTGGGTGCTGTTTTTGCTTTGGCTCCCTCTCTTCTTTCTTTCTGGAGTTATTTTTCCACTGATCTCCAGTAGCATACTGGGTACCTACTGACCTGGGGAGTTCATCTTTCAGTGTCCTATATTTTTCAGTTTTCATACTGTTCATGGGGTTTTCAAAGCAAGAATACTGAAGTGGTTTACCATTCCTTTCTCCAGTGGACCACGTTTTGTCAGAACTCTCCATGACCTGTCCATCTTGGGTGGCCCTACATGGCATGGCTCATAGCTTCATTGAGTTAGACAAGGCTGTGGTCCATGTGATAAGATTGGTTAGTTTTCTGTGATTGTGGTTTTCAGTCTGTTTGCCCACTGATGGAGAAGGATAAGAGGCTTATGGAAGCTTCCTGATGGCAGAGACTGACTGAGGGGGAAAGTGGGTCTTGAAAGTTGGACTATAAAGAAAGCTGAGCACTGAAGAATTGATGTTTTGAACTGTGGTGTTGGAGAAGACTCCCTTGGACTGCAAGGATATCCAATCAGTCCATCCTAAAGGAAATCAGTCCTGAATTCATTGGAAGGACTGATGCTAAAGCTGAAACTCCAATACTTTGACCACCTGATTCGAAGAACTGACTCATCTGAAAAGATCCTGATGTTGGGAAAGATTGAAGGTGGGAGGAGAAGGGGACAGCAGAGGATGAGATGGTTGGATGGCATCACTGACTCAATGGACATGAGCTTGAACAGGCTCCAGGAGTTGGTGATGGACGGGAGGCCTGGTGTGCTGCAGTCCATGGAGGTCACAAGGAGTCAGACACGAGGTGTGCTGCAATCCACAGGGGTCACAAAGGGTCGGACACAACTGAGCAACTGAACTGAACTAAAGTTGTATCTCTGAAGAACCAAATTATGAATTGATATTGTTTGATAGGAGTAAACGTGATAAGGCATAGTCCTTACTCAAGAATATCTGAGTGCCGTGTTCAACAGATTCATTGGTCAGCTTTGAACAATTCACTAGCATTACTTTTGTTTTGCTAGTTTTACACGGATAGTGGAAGTTCCTCATATACACTGGTGCCTGCCGCCCTTCACTGCTACTTCATAATGTTAGTTCAAATCACATAGAATAGTGATTAGAAGACTGATTCATCCCCTCCCAAATACACAGACACACACACAGAACAAGAGGTGTGCACATTTTCAAGCATAATCCTCTTCCTCAGTCATGAATGATGATATGATGTCTAACAGTCAAAAAAAAATTACTGGAGACACCAACAAGCAAGAAAAACAAGGCCCACTGTCAAGAAACAAAGCCATCAATTGAGTCAAACTCAGATATCCACAGATGTTGGGACTATCAGGCAGGGAATTTAAAATATTGTATGACTGGTGTACTAAAGACTATCTTAGAAAAGATGGAGAATATCTCTTGCATGAAAAGCTAGAGAAATATCAGCAGATAGATGAAGACTGTAAGAAATCAAATGGTAGGCCTGTGGTGAAAAAGGATGTGATGTGCTGTGGGGTCCTGGGCCTGGCAGACAGTGGGCAGTTGGAGGTGACTTTGGAGTAGCACTTGAAGGGCACAGTGAAGGATCTATCCATTGATGGAGTCCTGCTCACAGATTCACAAAGATTTAACCTGGCTTGCTGTGAAACCTAGTCAGATAAGCAGCCTAGCCCAGCAAGCAGCTAAGCTCACCTCTGACCCCACTGGTATTCCTGTGGTGTGTCTAGGATCAGACAATGGGAGTATCATTATCCAGAAAACATCAGCGTCACAATGGTGTTGCACAAAATGACCTTCTGATGTTTTGTATCAATCAGTTCTCCAGCAGCCTATCACAGGACTACAGACTGCCTTTGTTAATTATCTTAAAGAGTTTTTAAACTTCAGTAGTTAGGCCTTTCATTTCATATGCATTGAACATTTTTCTATTAGCTTTAGAGTAAGCACCTTTCAACATTGTATGGGATGACCTATCAAAATATTAATACAAAAAAGATTTTGCTTTGAAGCAAC
This sequence comes from Bubalus kerabau, assembly GCF_029407905.1. Lineage (NCBI taxonomy): Eukaryota > Metazoa > Chordata > Mammalia > Artiodactyla > Bovidae > Bubalus > Bubalus kerabau. The sequence goes on from NC_073637.1 coordinate 62,825,980, forward strand.
AGGTCTAGATGACTTTGTATATAGAATTTTCTTATGGTCAATAAATCTGGTTGGACAGGAAAAACTAATCAAATGGAAATGTCAGAAATTATAGAAATTAGAATATGGCAAAATGTTGGAAAGTTTGAAGTTAGTTTATACAGATCTTAAATGTCTAGTTAAAAGGTTAAGATATGGTTTAATTTTCAATGACAGACCAAAAAGTTCTGAACAAAGGTAATGTTTAAGTAATGAATTAAGAAGATGTCTTCAGGGGTAACATACGGAATAAATTAGAGTAGGAAGAGGCTGACTTGTAGAAAAAGGTTGGAAACAGAGAAGAAGGCATGGATGAGAAAAATAAATCACAATGTACAATGTATGGAATTATACAAACATAATTTTAGGGCTAGAAGGAATCTCAGAAATTATTATTTTAAATTCCCTGCCTTATATTCCCAACATCTGTGTATCTCTGAGTTTGACTCTGTTGATTGCTTTGTTTCTTGCTGCTGCTGCTGCTGCTTGACAGTGGGTCAATCTCTCACATTTTTGAAATAAGCAAACTAAAGCTCACAGAAACTTGATAAAAGTCACACAATTTGTTATTTTTTGAGATGGAATTTGAATTGCTCTTTCTTGGTTCTAAAGCCTATTAACTTCTTTGAAAGCAAGGATAGAGTTTTCCCTACATATAATGCTTGGCAAATCGCCATATGAATTAAGTGAAAGAAATGAATAAACTAAAGAAAGAAGCTGATATTCCCAGCTTCTAAAATGAAATGATGATATAGTAACAGAAATAGAAGAATTCTTGAGAAGAAGGAGCCTAACTTTAGGTTTGGACCTAAATTTGTGAAGTGTTGCAACGATACTCTTCTATAGATATGTCAGATAAAGAAATCTGATAGTTTGAGAAGTCACTGTATTGTATTAATACTTCACTGTTCATTGATTCACTAATTCTTTTAAAGGTATTTATTGTATGCATGTCATGTGCCAGGCATTATACTAGGTATTAGAAGTTCTGGACAAAGTCATAAAGATGACAGAATGTAGGATAACATACGGTCAAGAAGTTGAGAACGTGAGAAGTAGGAATAAAGTGAAGGAAACAGAAGAGCAGTCAAGGGGTAGAATGAGAATCAGGAGAGTTACTGTATTAGAGAGGCTAAAAAGATTAATAATGGCAGACACAAGGACATAACAAGGATAAAAGTGTAAAAAGATACAGCAAATGATAACCATGGAGAAAATCATTTAAAACAAATTGCTGGAAATAGATGTCAAACTGTAGAGGGTTAAAGCTTAGTAGCTGATGAAGCGGAGAAGGTGAAGGCACCCCACTCCAGTACTCTTGCCTGGAAAATCCCATGGATGGAGGAGCCTGGTGGGCTGCAGTCCGTGGGATCACGAAGAGTCGGACATGACTGAGAGACTTCCTTTTCACTTTTCACTGTCATGCATTGGAGAAGGAAATGGCAACCCACTCCAGTGTTCTTGCCTGGAGAATCCCAGGGACAGGGGAGCCTGGTGGGCTGCTGTCTATGGGGTCCCACAGAGTTGGACACGACTGAAGCTACTTAGCAGCAGCAGCTGATGAAGAAGCGGGGAAAGCATATGTGAAAATACATAGTCAAGAAACATGACCTAAGTAAGAGAGAGAAATCAACCATTCTCTAGGGAGCTTGAAGGTGTGGCAGGTTAGAAAGAAGATACTATTAAGGAGATATCAACATGTCTCTTTAACAACAATTTGAGGAAAAACAAAATGAGTAAAATAAGAAAGACTGAAATGTAAGAGAAATAAGACATAATTAACAGAAGGAAATTTCAGAGAAATTAAGAATTCTTAACTTAATTAAGAATTAAGTTATAGTCAGAAACACAAATAGATTACTTGTAATGTAATAGAAGATCACGTTCCTCTTAGACAGGCTTCTAAGAGGAAAGGAGAAGGTTGGTAACAATGCAAAGAAATTATGGCAAAAAGATGAGGAGGTAGCTCAGGAAGTGTGAATTACTTGGATTTGATCAAATTCATTAAGGGTTCTCAGTACTACTTCTCAGGGCATCTGCGGGAAAACACTCTGTATTTCACACAAGAATCTCATCCTCCTGTGACTCCACTAGTTTTGTGAGAAAAAGTGTTAAAGTGTTACCCGTTCAGTCATGTTTGACTCTCTGTGACCCCATGGACTATAGCCCACCAAGCTCCTCTGTTCATATAATGCTCCAGCCAAAAAAACTGGAGTGGGTAGCCATTCTCTTCTCCAGGGGATCTTTCCAATCTAGGGATTCAACATGGGTCTCTTGCACTGCAGGCAGATTCTTTACTTTCTGAGTCACCAGGGAAGCCCTTTTTTGAGCTTTGTGAGAATGCTTTCTCTGACTTGGGTCCTCATCATGACCCCAAATACCTTAAGATAAGACCACTCGCTGCCTCTCTCCAAACATGATGGCATCTCACAGTACTACTCTAGCCCCAGGTCAGACCCTTCCCAGAACCTTACTCCATTCTGGCACCAAAACAACTTAGGATACATTTAGATGTCTCGGGTATATCACTTCTATTTAAGCATCTTATTTGTATAATTCTTAGTATCAAGTACAGAGAAAGCCCAGTTGTCCCTTGACAGCTTCTTCTCTCTAAATTCTTCATTTCCTCTATTATCTTCCGTACCATTTTAATTTTCTTTATTCTCTTAGCTGTATTTTCAAGAATCTTCATCTATTGTTAACTAACTTCCTTATGTCATCAGCTTTTCTGCAGAATAGTTTCTGCATATCCCTATCTCAAATAGCACTTAGCTCAACCCTTCAGACTCTCCTTCCAGGGTAACTCTCACCTGCAGAAGCTACTTATTCTTTCACATTTCATAGTCCATGGATTCAGGAGAGATTGGCTCCCTGGAGACACTCTGGCGATGTTCTTCCACTGTAACATACATGTCCTTATTTCTATCAAGGATGCCACTTGGCTGTAAGATCCATTATTAACTCAGGTCCCTAATAACTATCAACTTCCAGTCAATATCCCTTAGTCATTGATTATTTGGGGAATTTTTATCAGCCATTTTCTTTAGCTAAATTTCATGGTGATTCCAGGAGATTTCAATGTACATGCAGGAAATTGTTCAATAATCTTGAACCATAACTCTGAAACGTCAATAATCCTCACTTTTCCCCTGCATCAGCACTCCTTTCTGGGGAAATATGGTGAATCTTAGAATTCAGTGTAACTAGTCAAACCTTAAAATACGAAACTCTAATATCAAACTGATGACAATCATTAATTATTTCAGGTGTTTTATAATCTCACTTCCAGTTTTCTTGATCTCCATTTGACACTTCATTCCATAAACCTACCAATTTCTGTCAGAATACAGTACCTCTTTACTTTTCTTCCTTCCTTACCCACCTTAGACTCTATGATTGATCATCTGAACCATTTCTATAACAACAGATTCCCTTCTATCCCAAATCTTCCAAACAGTCATCAAAACCCTAAAATTGGTTCAATGCCATAATGATTTTTCTATATTTAGGCAACTGGATATTTCTTAAGCAAAGCATGCATTCATACGGGTTCAGTTCAGTTCAGTTCAGTCGCTCAGTTGTGTCCGACTCTTTGTGACCCCATGAATCGCAGCACGCCAGGCCTCCCTGTCCATCACCAACTCCCGGAGTTCACTCAGACTCATGTCCATCGAGTCAGTGATGTCATCCACCCATCTCATCCTCTGTCGTCCCCTTCTCCTCCTGCCCCCAACCCTTCCCAGCATCAGAGTCTTTTCCAATGAGTCAACTCTTCACATGAGGTGGCCAAAGTACTGGAGTTTCAGCTTTAGCATCATTCCTTCCAAAGAAATCCCAGGGCTGATCTCCTTCAGAATGGACTGGTTGGATCTCCTTGCAGTCCAAGAGACTCTCAAGAGTCTTCTCCAACACCACAGTTCAAAAGCATCAATTCTTCGGTGCTCAGCTTTCTTCACAGTCCAACTCTCACATCCATACATGACCACTGGAAAAACCATAGCCTTGACTAGACGGACTTTTGTTGGCAAAGTAATGTCTCTGCTTTTGAATATGCTATCTAGGTTGGTCATAACTTTCCTTCCAAGGAGTAAGAGTCTTTTAATTTTATGGCTGCAGTCACCATCTGCAGTGATTTTGGAGCCCAGAAAAATAAAGTCTGACACTGTTTCCACTGTTTCGCCATCTATTTCCCATGAAGTGATGGGACCAGATGCCATGATCTTCATTTTCTAAATGTTGAGCTTTAAGCCAACTTTTTCACTCTCCTCTTTCACTTTCATCAAGAGGCTTTTTAGTTCCTCTTCACTTTCTGCCATAAGGGTGGTTTTCATCTGCATATCTGAGGTTATTGATATTTCTCCCGGCAATTTTGATTCCAGCTTGTGCTTCTTCCAGCCCAGCGTTTCTCATGATGTACTCTGTGTATAACAAAGTAAAATAAGCAGGGTGACAGTATACAGCCTTGACGTACTCCTTTTCCTATTTGGAACCAGTCTGTTGTTCCATGTCCAGTTCTAACTGTTGCTTCCTGACCTGCATAGAGGTTTCTCAAGAGGCAGGTCAGGTGGTCTGGTATTCCCATGTCTTTCAGAATTTTCCACAGTTGATTGTGATCCTAGGCTTTGGCATAGTCAATAAAGCAGAAGTAGATGTTCTCCTGGAACTCTCTTGCTTTTTCGATGATCCAGCGGATGTTGGCAATTTGATCTCTGGTTCCTCTGCCTTTTCTAAAACCAGCTTGAACATCTGGAAGTTCACGGTTCACGTATTGCTGAAGCCTGGCTTGGAGAATTTTGAGCATTACTTTACTAGCGTGTGAGATGAGTGCAATTGTGGGGTAGTTTGAGCATTAGCACTTTGCAAATTCATAGTTTCTAACATCTGCTGTGGTGGTATCATTAACAATTTTTCTACTTATATTTAATCAGTTCCCATCAGTTTTTATACAATGACTATTAAAACTTTCTCATTTTCCATTAAGCATCATATTCAACCTTTGGGAATCCTCAGGAATTTGTCTCAAAAATAACTATATAATCTTAATTACAGCAACAACAAAATTGAGGTTATCAAATATAATTACCTTCGATTAACATCCTTTAAAAATTTACTTAGTTCCAACTCTGTCATCTATTTCCCTCCTGTCTCAATGGTAAATAAGAACTTTTTATATTTAGAAACTCCATCTGTGTGGTTAGCCCCACCCGCTGCTCTAAGACTTTTCTTCTAGTCATCCTTTCTTTTTCCCTTTTTTCAACCTATTTTTTCCCCTATAGGATTTTTTCCTCCAAGCCTATAAACATAAGATGTATTTCTTACTCTGAAAGAAAGAAACCTAGTCTGACATCATATGTCCCTACCCAATATTTCTCCACATTCCTTTGATGTATTTATTATCTTCCAATCACATGATGTATTTATTATCCCCCAATCATGCCTCAGGCCCTGCAATCTGCTTTTCTCCTCTCATCATCTTTCTAAAATCGCATGAGTTGGAATCATCAGTGAGTTCTTCCTTGACAAATCTAATGGTATTTTTCATATACCTTTACTTTCATTTATTTTTACTGTTGATATTATCTCTTCCTTCTTCAAATTATTTTTTTAAGCTCTGTTCTTCTTACTTTTCTATTCTTCCATTACTATGTCCTTCAGAAGCTTCTCTTTCTCTGTCAATTTTCCACGGCAGAGGAAAACTCCTGGGCCTTCATTTGATGGGTAGTATCTCTGGCTGATTTCACTTTCATTTTTGTAGCTACTTTCCACGAGTAGTAAATTTACTCCTAAATGATTATACATAGCCTAAACTTCTTTAAGCTTTAAAATTATTTAATTTACTTCTTGCTAAAAGCTTCCCCCAGCCTTCTCAATAATTCTAAAACCGAACTTGTCTCTCAACTAAACTGATTCCTCTCCTAACAATTCCCCCATCTCTGTTAAGGTACCACATGCACCCAGTTACTCAGCCCATAAAACTGGAATGTTTCTTGACTCGTGGCTTCCCCTCAACATCCAAATCTGATTATTTACCAGGTAATATTGAATTTAATTGATTGGCTCTCATCATTTATCTCTCCAGCCACTACCTTACTTAGTTCAGACCCTCAAAGAGCTTTTGTTGTCCTGCTGCTGCTGCTGCTGCTAAGTCGCTTCAGTCGTGTCCGACTCTGTGCGACCCCATAGATGGCAGCCCACCAGGCTTCCCCATCCCTGGGATTCTCCAGGCAAGAACACTGGAGTGGGTTGCCATTTCCTAGACCAAGGCAAATACCTCAGTATGTGTTTTTCTTTTTCATACACATTTCTCTCATCAACTATCCCCATAGTCTCTAGAGTGAATAAATGTACTACAGGCATCCCGAAACTAAAACTCTTCAAAGCGCTTCTATCACAGTCTTAGATTTAAGTTCCTTAACAGAGGATACAAGATTATTCATAATCGGGACTATCTTTATCATTACAGATTCATCCCTTGCTATTCCCTGCCTTGCAATGAACGCTCCAACAGCACTAAAACACAGTGTTTATTACTCCAGTAACTTTGCCGATGCATGCATGCATGCTAAATCACTTCAGTCGTGTCCGACCCTTTGCAACTCTATGGACTGTAGCCCGCCAGGCTCCTCTGTCCATGGGATTCTCCATGCAAGAATACTGGAGTGGGTTTCCATGCCCTCCTCCAGGGGATCTTCCCAACCCAGGGATCGAATCTGTCTCTTTTGTCTCCTGCACTGGCAGGCAGGTTCTTTACCACTAGCACCACCTGGGAAGCCCAACTTTGCTCATACATTTCTTAAGTTTCACCAAGATCCTACCTTACTCTACCTAAATATTTCTAATTCTTCCTTTAAGATATAGCCCACCTATCATCTCCTCCATCACATCTTTATGCAAAATGCCATGTCCACCATCAATGTTAGTAATTCCTTAATATGCTATGTAGCTTTGCATGTGTGCATGCTAAATCACTTCAGTCATGTCTGACTCTGACTCTTTGTGACTCCATGGACCGTAGCCCACCAGGTTCTCCTGTCCATGGGAGTCTCTAGGCAAGAATACTGGAGTGCATTGCCATGCCCTCCTCCAGGGGATCTTCCCAGTCCAGGGGTTGAACTTGCATCTCTTACATCTCCTGCATTGGCAGGTGGGTTCTTTACCACTTGCACCACCTGGGAAACCCCATGTATAGCTTTAAGTAAAGATAAATACTTGGGGGGAAAGTAAGATATGAGGATAGATTTTAAAATATAAAAGATATATTAATTGAAATAAAGGATATATCTTAGAGGGATATTAGTAAAAGGTAACATGATATCCATTCCAAATATGTTTGTTTAAATTTTGAATGTGTTTTAAAATATGCAATGATCAAAGATAATTTTGCCCTGGTCAGTGTAACTTGTCCAGAGGAAAAAAGTCTTGATCCCTAATATTAGTTAAATATTTGTTCCCTGAAGTAATATAAAAGAAGTTTAGCAAACATTAAGCTTCTATTGATCTGTTTCAAAGAGACAGCATGCTGCTGCTGCTGCTGCTAAGTCGCTTCAGTCGTGTCCGACTCTGTGCGACCCCAGAGATGGCAGCCCACCAGGCTCCGCCGTCCCTGGGATTCTCCAGGCAAGAACACTGGAGTGGGTTGCCATTTCCTTCTCCAATGCATGAAAGTGAAAAGTGAAAGTGAAGTCACTCAGTCGTGTCCGACTCTTCACGACCCCATGGGCTGCAGCCTAGCAGGCTCCTCCGTCCATGGGATTTTCCAGGCAAGAGTACTGGAGTGGGGTGCCATCGCCCTCTCTGAAGAGACAGCATACATATCATCTTATTTTACAAATATGAAGTAGAGAGGCCAATGGTTCTGATTCTTCACATATTGAGGATGCCATGTTGAGTTAACTATTATACATTTATCCCATTCAGAAAATTCCAGATTTTATACAGCCAAACAATGGTCCACTTGGAACTATTAACACATATTTATTCACAGAAGGGGAATTCCCAGACCATGACAGTAAATGCCACCTTGAAATATAGACTGGGAAACTGAATGCTTAGAAAGTTGGTGCCAATTTCTTTTTATTCATTTCACAATCCTCAATAAAGAGGTCACTTTTCCTTTGAATGTTCAGTCATTTTTTTTTCTTCAGTAGGTAATTAGAGAGAACTTGGATAATTTAGATCAAAACCATTTGTCAAGAGAAAGAGATTACTCCAGACTTGGACTTCGTCAAAAATGTAAAAGAAGAACAATGAAGCAAGGGAACCGAACTGAGGATGTTTCCAAGAATGGATTCAACCTCCAAATATGTAAGTAAACTGGAGGCAAATTGGGAAAGGTAAAGGGTGGATAAAAACAGAGTGGATAAAAGCATCAGTGAGTTAAAAGTAACTCAGTTAAAGAATAAGAAAGAACCATGTGTAGTTATTGTACAAGAGTGAAGCATTTGCAATAACTATAAATGGAAAGTAATCTTTAAAAGTTATATAAAAAATTAATTAAAAAATTTCAAAGGTAGAACAGTTTCAAGTGATGATAATATTCAGAGCATGGCCATGGGAGTAAGTAACTAAAGCAGAACTGAGAGTAAAGCTCACTAACTCCAATCTGAGATACTCAAGGAAGTGAGTGGGTGTTAAATAGATCATTCAGGTGAATGCTAACATTGCCAGGAGAAGGAAATGGAAAACTACTCCAGTATTCTTGCCTGGAGAATCTCAAGGACAGAGAAGCCTGGCGGACTACAGTCCATGGGGTTGAGAAGTGTTGGACATGACTGAGTGCACACACACACAACATCATTCAGGTACATGGCAGGAATTATGATAAAGAGGAAGACTAAAGCCACATGCTAAAATCTTCAGTAAATAAAATAGTATTATCAAGAAGTCAACAGATGATATCAACATGTAAGGGAAATGCATGGCTGTGTTCAGCTGCAATATGTACAAAGGTACAGGGGTTAAACAAGATGCATTAAACATTATGGTATTAAATAAAGGAGAAGGGATAGCTGACTAGATGAGTTTTTGTATCTTCAATAATCCCCAGAATCTCATAGTGAACTAAAGTGGTAATCAGAAGAACTAAGTAACTCAGAAAGTTAGCAGAGAGAAATCAATGATCAAAGTCACTTAAAAAAAAAAATGAAGGAAATGTTCAGCTGAAAATTCAATACAGTATTTACTATTTCTGTGGAATACAATAGGAATGCAATAGGCAAGAAGCCTAGAGGTAGATGAAGGAATATTAACTATATATTCTGGTTCTTGGTATGGGTAGTAGATTCCTAAATGTTTATTTTACTACTATGCTTTGAAACACGCTGACATGCTTTTGTATGAATCAAACTAGTAGTAATAAAAGATAATATTATTGAAAGCAACTAAAGAACTGCATTCTTACAATGTCCATCCAATTTTTCCATAGTAAGTATACACTAGACTCACAAATTTGAATCATTTAAGTGACAACAAATCTTAGAGTAAGTTATTTGATAATTTGTTTTATAAAACTGATTTTCCTGTGTTTTCCTTTAATATAAACATCAGTGATATTTTGTGCCCTGACCACAAACTAAATTATGGTACAAAAGACAATTCAGAAATCTCTCTTTCAAAATAGCCCAGCTAGGCTGAGGTTGAGAAACTGAGTAAGAATATGAAATTGATAATCAACCTAGAGCTGTTCAAGGACTGGCTCTATCTATGTTGGTTCACTGAAAGAATAAATAATATGAAGCAATCTACTTATTGATAACTAAGGAAAACATAGGGCATAAAAAACTAATGTGATGCATGATTTTAATTTATGCTTAAGTGGAAAGATACCGGCATAAGAAGTCTATAGTCAATAATATCTCATTCATGCCACCCACCTTAAAAAAGGTCTTATCCAATTATAAGAATAGGTATATAACTATTTTTCACATTTTTGTAAGGTAAATGTATAATCACTGCAACCAAAAAAGACTTTGAAAGTAATATACAGCAATAAGAAAGATGACAAACACTAACAATAAAAAAACAAAAGTTATTTAGTATTGAAGCAAAATAATAGAAAAAGAGACTATAAAATACAAAATACAAAATAATAGAAAAAGAGACTAAGAAATGTAAAGAAAATAAAACATAGCAATAACCACTGCCGTATAGTAAACTGAAGGCACTAAATTTCAGATACACGTACAGAAAGACATCACAAAACTTGAGTTATTAGGAATTTACTGTTGATACTATCTCTTATGTTTCCTTCCATATTTGTCTAAATGAATTCAATCTTAGGTATTTACCCACTAGTTTCAATTATTTTTTCTAAGCTCTTTCATTATCAACTCTCAATTAACTAAACTAATAGGATAAAAGTGGCCACAAAGAACCCAAATCACTCTGAAACTATAGTGAGAGTGAGTACAGCACATTAATTCCTTATCTGTATAGCTGAACCCACAACCACATTATCATTGCTGTTCTTTTCTCTGCCTACAGGGCCTCAAAATGTGTCACTGAACTGGCTCAAATCCCTACAGCTATGTTTAGCCTTGAGAAACTGCAAGCTTTAGAGACCTTCTTTCCCTGCTAGATTTCCTTCTGGGAATAACTAGAGAGGTAATCCTCCTTTCTGTTAAATGCCAGGTAATTTATATTTTTCTTCAATACAAGGAGAATGGTGGGAGAGTAGAAAAGAACAAGGATTTTCTCACAAACCCAGTATTCTCCAGGGATCCAGATTCATCTACTATAACAAATGAGTAGATCACAGAAACCCTTGATAAAGTAACTGTAAACCTGAGTTCAGCCTCATAAACCTCTGTTCAATCTAAGCACTTTTCAAAGGCTGATTTGGAGGGAGGTAGAAGTGGGTTGTTATCAACTAGTGCTGTCTGAATATCTGATTATGAACTCTCCAGAGGAAGATGAGCTGTCAACTGTATTAATCTTTACAAATATTGTTATTCTGCTTTTCCATGTAATGATTCAAAAGTAATTTCTGGTGAATTACATTTTTAGAATCATCACAGGGATGATCCTAGCCCAATACAATTAAATTGTTTATATATGCCTTATTTTCTACTTTTTTACAAGGATAATATTTCATCAATAACTACAAACATATATATATATAAAATAGAAGTGAGTTAATATCAATAGACAGGCACATGCAATTCTACAAACAGACTCAATTGTAAGAAAAAAATACCTGCCATCCCTGTGATGATGGTCAATGCTCTGACTGTATCTGGAGCGAGGTAGAGTAAGAAAATGACTGCAAGCATGGCAGAAACAAGAATATAAATGAGACTCAGGAAAGAAATGAAGACAGTATCGTTTAATTTTTAAAAGTGAGATTCAAAAAAGATAAGCAGAGAGCAAGCAAAGCAAATGAAAGTCATTACTGGAAGTTTGCTCCTTCTTCCCAATGTCCATTGTAATACGGCAGTGCTAAAGGTTAAAATGGTCTAAATATTCTAAAACAAAACACAACAGAATGTAACGAATTGAGATTTAAACAAATAATATTTAAAAATAAAACCTTATCGATTACCACAAACATCTTCAGCATCATCTATAAAATGTATTATAATATAGACGCTTCCTCATTTTGGGGGAGGAAAGGCAGGGAAAGAAAAATAATAAAATAACCAGAAAGCTTGAGAAGAAAATATTAAAAGAGATAATTTCTAATAGTTATCACACTTAGGGGATTTCATAAGGCAATGATTTCTTTTACAATCATTACTAATTAAAAGTAACTAAAAGAGTTTATAAAATTGCATTTAGTAGGGAACAAACTGAATACTTCATTTGAATATTGCTTTATTTTAATATTACTTTATTTTGAATACTAATTATTTGAAATTAGTTTATTTGAATATTAATTTTATTTTTTAAATGTATTGGATGCTATTCCATTTTCCAGTCACTGTTTATTACATGCTATTGATTCTGCTGCACTTCATGCCTCATGACTTACCATAAGCCATCAAAGCAGTACATTTTCATTTTTACCCCTCTGTAGCTGATTCTCTTATTTCCATAGCACTAATATAATTAAAAAAATTTTTTTAATGTTTCATGTCAAAACACTTAATTTTGGCAGATTATCATTATGCTTCAGTAAAAAATGGAAACCCACCTTGATCTCTCTCAACATCTCTAAAGAGGACATATACATTTGTATCTTCACTTGTCCTATTCTTCTCCGAAAAAGGAAGAAATTCCTCTACTTGTAATCCTACTTCCCATATGGCCTTGCTTCATTCATTTTTGTCTCATGCCTTCCCTTCCACAATCACATTTAATTCTCAAAATAAAAACTTCAATAACTTTGCCTTCCTCTCTCTGTCTTTTTTCATCATAAAACGTCTTTTAGATGTATCTACAATTCTTGCTATCAGTTTCTCACTTTTCAGTCATGCTTAAAGTTTACTGTAATTTGACTTCTGCCTCTACTATTCTCTTCAAGGTATTGTGTGAGTTTTATCTGTGAAATTCTAAAAAACCCTTTAATTTCTTCTTGATCTTCATTATGCTCCATTTATCTATGGCTTTAGACACGGATTTTCAACCTCTATTTCTTGACACTCTCTTGGTTTTTGAAACACTATTCTGTCAGGCTATTACAAATTTGTGTGTGAGCTCAGTCCTGTCTGACTCTTTGCTACCCTATGGACTGTAGCCCGCCAGGCTGCTCTGTCCATGGAAATTTCCAGGCAAGAATACTGGAGTGGGTTGCATTTCGTCTTCCAGGGGATCTTCCCAACCCAGGGATCAAACCCTTGTCTCTTGAGTCTCTTCCATTGGCAGGCGGATTCTTTAATAGTGTCTATTAACACTTAACTATGTGCCACATACTCCATTAAAGTTTTGTCTATGTCTCACTACTTGTAACAACCCTTCGAGATAGGGTCTAGTGTTCCCACAGTCAGAGAAAACTGGTTGTGAGGGCTTGCACACAGCTGTAAAGTAAGGAGCACAACTGGCTTTTAAACTCAGGGCTTCCTTTAGCCAAAACACAGGCTCATAACATATACACATTGGCCCACTCTCCTGCCTACTAACTGTTTCCTTATCCATTTCACTTATTGATTCCCTTTCTTTTATTCCTCAGAGGCAGTGGTTTCCCAAGATTTTTCCTTGACTTTCTTCATACTCAAACACATTCTTTCTGGATAATACTATTTGTTTTTATAGTGTAAATTCTCACTTTGGTTTAACCTTGATTTTTCTTTGGGTTTCACATTTCCAGCAGCTTCCTGAGATCTCCACATGGCTGCTTGAGTGTCATGTAAGCATTTCAGAAAAACACATGCTAATTGTGAGATGTGTAAGACATTGGCCAATTTGAACATCTGGGGCTGCAACTGTAAGTAAGATAGCTGGAGAAGTAGCTTTCCAATGTTCTTTTTAAGCAGAAGACCATTTGTTTTTTCATACAAAATTCATGTCAAACCAATATTGAGGAATCCAATAAAATCAGAATGGCACTGTCTACAGAGGGAGGAAGAAGCCTAGATCCTGCCCATTTGGCCTCATCCTTACCTACAAGAGGAGTCCTTCACGTATCTTTAGAATCTAGAACCCTATCATTTTAAAGGGCCTCCTAGTAGTTAACTATAATTCTTTAATCCTCTTTTGAATTTAATATAACACTTCAGCTATTTGTTTTCTTGTAATCTCAGTTTCAACTGAGAATTTAAATATTTAATAAACCAAGCTATAAAGTCTCAAAATTTAACTTATCCATTTTCCCTATTTTCTACATTCAATTGATTTATAACCATTGCTCATTCTAATGCCTAAATAACTCAGGTTTATCCCTTGTTTTCCTTTTTTACTGCCACTATCAGTTCAGTTCAGTCACTCAGTCGTGTCTGACTCTTTGCGACCCCATGAATCGCAGCACGCCAGACCTCCCTGTCCATCACCAACTCCCGGAATTCACTGAGACTCATGTCCATTGAGTCAGTGATGCCATCCAGCCATCTCATCCTCTGTCGTCCCCTTCTCCTCCTGCCCCCAATCCCTCCCAGCATCACAGTCTTTTCCAATGAGTCAACTCTTCACATGAGGCGGCCAAAGTACTGGAGTTTCAGCTTTAGCATCATTCCTTCCAAAGAAATCCCAGGGCTGATCTCCTTCAGAATGGACTGGTTGGATCTCCTTGCAGTCCAAGGGACTCTCAAGAGTCTTCTCCAACACCACAGTTCAAAAGCATCAATTCTTCGGCACTCAGCCTTCTTCACAGTCCAACTCTCACATCCACACATGACCACTGGAAAAACCATAGCCTTGACTAGACGAACCTTTGTTGGCAAAGTAATGTCTCTGCTTTTCAATATGCTATCTAGGTTGGTCATAGCTTTTCTTTCAAGGAGCAAGCGTCTTTTAATTTCATGGCTGCAGTCACCATCTGCAGTGATTTTGGAGCCCAAAAAGATCAAGTCTGACACTGTTTCCACTGTTTCCCCATCTATTTCCCATGAAGTGATGGGACCAGATGCCATGATCTTCATTTTCTGAATGTTGAACTTTAAGCCAACTTTTTCACTCTCCGCTTTCACTTTCATCATTTCTAAGCTACATTCAATCTTCATCTCCTATTACTTCTCTTTTCCCATACCATGACTTTTTATCTAGGTTCAGCAGACTAAGATTGTCTAAATATATTCCATACTTTCCTGACTTTCAGACTAAGTTCATGCTCAACACTCATGCTCTACACTCTGCCAAGAATGTCCTGTCCATCATTCCCTCTCTGTCTCCACTTCATTGCCTTTCAAAATTCTACTAATTTTTAAAGTCCAACTTCTCTTAGAAGCTCTTTCCAATAGATTCAAGCAAGTCGTTTCCTCTCCAATCTGTTCTAATACTATTATGCTTAGGCCTCATGGTCTTTTACATTTTATAACTAGTTACTATATTGCATAATTACTTGGTATAATCAATTGGATCACGTGCTTATCTAGACCAGGATAATACCTACTCTAAATCTTTGTGCAGAACGCCTAACCCACTCAATAAATATATTTTGAGTTGAACTCAAAAGTAAAGCAGAATTATGATCTTTTAATGTGGAACCTACTGTTTAAAGATAGCAGTCATTCATAATCCCAGAAACTCTCTAGAACTGTAAACAAAAGATTAAAAACCTATGCAGTATAAGAAATAAGGAAAACAGTATCAAAAAGATTTTTCTGGCTTTACAAAGAGTAGAAAGAATACCCAAAAGTAGTGATGTTGGGATTTACTGCATTAAAAAGGAATAGACTGTCTCTGAAAATTACTTAAGGGTAACAAAAATGTGTAAAATTCAAAGCTGTTAAAATTTTCATATTCATATATATATATATATATAATCACCCAACTTTTAATATTTTCCTTGAGAAGCTTATAATTAATTTCATCTCTGTAAAGCCAAAGAAAACACTATACAGGAATCATCATCATCATGTGACAGTTTTTTTTATTTCCCTTTTTGTGATGGTCAATTTTATGTATCAACTTAACTGGCCAAGGGGTGCTCACCTTAAACATTATTTCTGGGAATGTATGTAAATGTGTCCCAGGATGAGATTCTCATTTGATTCAGTGGAATCAGTGCACTGCCCACCCCAGTGTGGGTGGACATCAGGCCTGAGCTTGACGTCTCATAGCTCTCTGGCCCTCTGACTGAGCTTCATTAAGGCACCACTGGCTCACCCGGTTCTCAGGCCTTGTATGACCGAATTATACCACCATTTCACAGGTCTCCAGCATGCAGACAGCAGATGGTAGACCTTTTCAGCTTGTATGATCATGTGAGCCAATTCCTCATAATAAATCTATCTATCACCTATCTATATATTTATCTATCTATCTATTATCAATCTCTCTCTATCCAGCCTAACAATTCTGTTTCTCGGGAGAACAGTGACTATATGCTTTTCCATAGACATGTTATACCTCTTAACATAATCTGGTCATGACTCCCCTTGGAGTAATAGTATAAAAATGCATCTGTGAATATTACAGAAATTAACCATACTATTTTAGTAAGTCCCCTAAAATTCACCTAAGATACAGAATCATTTGCTGCATCCACTTAGAGAAATTTAAAAACATTTTATTTATACTTATCCTTTAAAGCATGCTTACTTTTCTCCCCAAATTAATGGACAGTATAAAATCTATGCAATAAATAATGTCCTAAATATAAATAAGGAGTTAAAGTAAGTTATTTTAAATATTGCATTTAATCCAATTTGTTTGAAATTTTTAAAAAATTGAGCAGAACTTGAACTCATTGCAAAAGAATAAAACAGGAAACCAAAACATGACTCAATTTTTTTTTCAGTCTAACCCCCTTTACTTCTTTAAAAAAAATTACATTTATTTATTTTTAATTGAAGGATAATTGCTCTACAATATTGTGTTGGTTTTTGCCAAACATCATTATGAATCAACCATAGGTATACCTATGTTCCCTGCCTTTTGAACCTCCCTCCTACCCCTCTAGGTTGTTACAGAACCCCAGTTTGAGTTACCTGAGTCACACAGCAAATTTCCATTGGCTATAAATTTTACATATGGTAATGTACATATTTCCATGTTATGCTCTTCATACATTCCACCCTCTCCTTCCTCCCACCACACTCATGTCCATAAGTCTGTTCTCTATGTCTGTGTCTCCCTTGCTGCTCTACAAATAGGTTAAACAGTACTGTCTTTCTAGATTCAATATATATGCATTGATATACAATATCTGTTTTTATCTTTCTGACTTTCTTCACTCTGTATAATAGGCTTAGAACTAACTGAACTGTGTTCCTTTTTATGGCTGAGTAATATACCACTGTATATATGTACCACTGCTTCTTTATCCATTCATCTGTCTATGGACGTCTAGGTTGCTTCCATGTTCGCAATGAATATTGGGGTACATGTGTCTTTTTCAATTTTGGTTTCCTCAGGGTATATGCCTAGGAGGGGGATTAGTGGGTCAATGCAGCAATTCCATTGGTTTTATTTCTAGTTTTTTAAGGAATCTCCATACTGTTTTCCATAGTGGCTGCATCAGTTTACATTACCCCCCAACAGTGCAAGAAGGTTCCCTTTTCTCCACACCCTCTCCAGCATTTATTGTTTGTAGATTTTTTTGATGATGGCCATTCTGACTGGTGTGAGGTGATATCTCATTGTAGTTTTGATTTGCATTTCTCTAGTCTGAGCGATGTTGAGCATCTTTTCATGTGTTTACCAGCCATCTGTGTGTCGTCTTTGGAGAAATGTCTGCTTAGGTTTTTGCCCACTTTTTGATTGGGTTGTTTGTTTTTCTGGTATTAAGTTGTATGAGCTGCTTGTATATTTTGGAAATTAACCCATTGCCACAAAATGTGACTAAATTTTAAAAAAAGATTAATAAAGGAACTTATAGATTCTCAAATCCTGATAAAAAATTTGACTATCCAAAGAACTAAAAAAGATTATTGATCTAATTTCCTTACACACTTTGATTCTTACTAAGAAATTTAATTTTTGAAGATAAAACAAAACTATATTTATAATGAATTATCCTTCCATTGTATTTCATTAGCCTGAATATTCCCTTTTCATTTCAGTTCAGTTCAGTCGCTCAGTCATGTCCGATGCTTTGCAACCCCATGTTCCCTTTTAGGAACTACCAGCTACACAAAAAGGACTGTAAAAAAAAGGAGATAAAAATCTCATTCTTAAGTAATATGTGGATTTTGAAAGCTAAATTTCCAACAATCTCAATTTAATACCAAACTGTCTTTAACATTGTCACTATTTTGATACTTTATAGTTCCTAAAGTATACTATGATTTAAAAAGTAAAACTTTAATCCTGAAATATAATAAATAAAAAGTTGCATTAATTTGTAGGATGAGTTTTCTTTTTCATTTACTTTCTCTATGTTTTCAAACTTTCAGAGATGTATTTCTCTCAAAGCTGATAACTGAAATGGTTTGGTAGTTTCTGGTAGCTGACAGCCTGTTAAAGAATAGTGAAACAGCATGTATTTGAAGTATTTCAGAAATTCATATAATAGGGCAAATATGCCCTGTTTTATAAAATATTATAGAATATAAATGCATTAATTGAATGAACAGAAGAAAAAAGTTTATGAAGTAATATATATTCTGCCAGTATTATTTTTCTTCCTTATTAGGCTGAAAGTATACTCTATGGAATTAAATGCAACTAATATATTTCAGTCTCTATGATAGACATAAAAAATGTGTACTGTAAGATATCTATGACATATTATAGAAATAGCATCTAGTACTCTATACTTATTCTAGTAGTAAATTAACTCCTATAATAAATAAGCTCTTGAAATGATTTCTAATACTAAAGTCACATAGTTTGCTCCAGAAAATGATGTTCTTAGTTGTAGTAGTTATCAGGATTTACCAGAGAAATAATGATACAAAAAAGTAGGAGGAATGAAGATGAAGATGACTATTACATTAATCATTTTTATTTAATATCGCTGTATGGAAGTTTCTGAATTACTTTTAATAAACCTTCTTTCTTTTCAAAAGAGAAAAGGAATTTGACTAGTACTAATAAAATGAGATGTGCAGAGAAATAAAGATCCAATCAAAATTCTATGTATAATTCTTCGTATATAATCTATAAGAAAAGGATATCTCTTTCTTACACCATGTAAGTTTAAACAAGTGTGTGTGTGCATGTTTAAATCGCTTCAGTCGTGTCTGACTCTGTGATGCTAGGGACTGTAGTTCAACAGGCTCCTCTGTCCACGGGGCTCTCCAGGCAAGAATACAGGAGTGGGTTGCCATATCCTCCTTCAGGGGATCTTCCTAACGCAGGGATCAAACATGTCTCTTATGTCTCCTGTGTTGGAAGACGGGTTTTCTACTACTAGCACCACCTGGGAAGCCCAAAGACGTATATAAATTGATGTCATATAGTATCATTTATTGGGGCTTCCCTGGTGGCTCAGACAATAAAGAACCCGCCCACAATGTGAGAGACTGGGGTTCCATCCTTGGGTCAGGAATATCCCATGGAGAAGGGAATGGCTACCCATACCATATTCTAGCCTGGAGAATTTCATGGACAGAGCAGCCTGGCAAGCCACAGTCCATGGGGTTGTATCATTTATCACCCAACATGGCCGATGTAAAAGCCATTATCTTTTTTTTTTTTAAGCTATTATCTTTATTCACAATTTTCTAGTATGCGCCTAGTCTTTCATCCTTCTTACTGGGTCTTTCTGATAATATATGTATATTCTGCCTCTGTATCTTTTGTTGTTGCCTAAATAAACATGCTCATTTTTCAAGGTCCAACACATATCCTACATCCTCTACAAGCCACTTTAAAAAAACAACTGAATTGACTGACTTCTCTTTTCTCTGCTTAATTGATGAGCACATTAAAATGTAAATTATTTATAAGCTAAAAGATCCTTTTAAAATGTTAAGAGGTACTTTTTCTGAGTACATACCATTCAATTGGTGGCACTGTTTCACTTAATCTATCCAACAACCCTATAAAGTTGGTATTAATATTCTAATTTTATAGATAAGGAAGTCAAGTAGATAAGGAAATCAAATCAAAGATACACAGGGATTAAGTAGTAAAAAAATTCTAAATTCAAGCCCAATGCCATTTGGTTCCAAATCCCATGAAAAAGAATACATTTCATGAAATATTCTAGTCCAGTGTGTCAATTCTTACTGACAAGCAAGATTAATGCACTACTCAAAATAACTAAATTTTACCTATCATCTCAAAGGAAATTATTTTTTAGGCTTTTAAATCAACAGTATTATTTATCAATTCTATAAAATACAGTTCATGAAAATTCACTGTAGGAGGTTTAGAGTATTTTTACCATCTATTATAAATAGTACATAAAAATAACAATGCCTTCATATGCATTCTATTATGTAAAATCTTTTAGAATATTAGGATAAAACAGAAATTAAGAACTCATTGTTTAATAATGTGATAGACGATATTCATGGATAATACCATGCTTTTCATTTTTGATTCCTCATGTTAATGAATAATGATTGCAAAAATACTCAAAATTAAGATAGAAATGGTTTTATAGGCCTTTTTAAATGAAATTCCATTTTATTTATTTCTAAAAGGATTTAAAGCAGCTCACAATGAAGAGTAATTATGATCTGGTAATGTATAAGACTCAAAAACAGAAATGAAATCATGTGGATCAATTTCCCCACAAAATCTCTGAATTACTTGAACGTTTTTGCCAAATTAAAAGATTCATAATGTTATAAAGTAAACAATAAAATATGACATTTCAATTATGACTAATTCAAATATTAACTAATACCAAGGATTGAATAGCACCTTTCAGGTCATTAAACTTAGGGCTCTTTGTCTCAAAATATCAGTAAAATATTATGTGCTTGTCATGACAGTGACTATTTTTGTTTATAATTCTGGAGGTCAATTTTACTCTGTTCTTCCCTGCAAGATTTGGCCCAGACCATATGGCCTTCGGAGAACATATCTAGTTCATTTTACATAAACTTGGAGGATTAAAAGTCATTTCAGACTTTCCTCCCTGATCATCTGCTTAACATGCCTTCAATATGAACAAGGAGTTTATGAGTCACTACATGAAAAGTTTCAAGATATTATCAATTTTTAAAAATTTCTACTAGGTAATGAAAAACTCATTCATCCATCCTAATATGATACACTCCTAATCATTCTAATAGAGTTACCTTTTTCACGATTATTGTACTTGATAAGTATCCATTTTTGTAGGTAACATGCCTATAATTACTTTAAAAATACAAACCCCTATGAAAAAGTCAAATAAATTAAAAATAAATAAAACACTACACTAACTTTCATTTGACACTAAGATATTAATTTATTCACTTCCTATTTCTTCTTAGATCTCAGACACAAAAGACAATAGTTGATTGACACTATTGAAGACTAAGATATTCCCTATATTTCTTTTGGAAAAGTGTACTCCAACACAATGTTATAAGCATGAACTGTTAGATTTAGACTAGATTTGGACAAAACAATTTATAAGTATTGACAAAAAAATTTCATATCAATTGATTGAATCTCTACCCTTCCCCCCAGTGTTTTTACTAAAATCAGTTTAGGATGCATATAAAGAGACTTCTGAGTTCCCTTGTTATTTCATCATAATATTCTCTGAACAGCAAATTAAGCTTTCTATTCTAATCCTTATCTTAAACCCACTTGGTAGTTTTGGGGAAATACCATAGCATTTTTCATTTCATATGTAATCAAATAATGTACTAGAGGATTAATCAATTAGCTTGTTAAAAAATTATTAGTAATTAATGTATGTACTGAAACATGCCTAAGTATATCACATTTAATAGAGAAAATTCAGAGAAGTCTTCCAAGCACAGCAGTCAACAAGTATAATTCTTTAAGCTGTTTAAAAGGTTTACTGAAAGCCATGAGGAAAAACCTCTTCATGAATCAGTTTTTCTGTCTGTTTAAACAAACCAGACTTGTCTCAACATGACTATATATAAAAAGTCACACTGATTTACCAGATGAATGTAAAAGACTTTAAATCTACAGTCTCATGAAAGTATTTTTCAATATAATAATTTGTTATGATAAAGTAAAAATAATAAAACATCCTGTTTTCCTTATGATTGTCATTATAATTTCATGTGCAAGTTCACTAACTTAACTGGCTTGATTTAACAAAGTACCAAAACTGTAAGAGCAAAATGAATTTTTTTTCTTAGCAAACAAAAGGTTGTTTTTTGTTTCTTTAACTTTTTAAAATGATGTGATAGCCATAAGAATTAATGTAGATGTTGTAAACGAAGCACATGGTTTCAAAAACTAAGATAAGAAATACCCAAGTTCAGGATGAAAACATTTTATGGCAATCTTTCTTCCTGTAGGCAGCAATTATAATATGGTCTCACAGTATTTGATTAAATTTACCTGTCTCTGTCTGGAGAATAATGGTCATCCATGACACGGTGTCTATCCATTCGGCTAATTGTATTATAATGTCCTATAGCAGAGCGTGTCCCTCGAAGTCCCTGCTCCACATTTCGACTGAAATAGCAAGATCCATTAAATATCTTAATAAACCATAATCATATATTATACTAAAAAATAAAGTTTTTTAATAAAGACAGTAGAAAAAGACAAAAGATCACTGTAATGTCAGCCTCAAGATTTTTGCTTTGTTTTAACTAATTGCACTTCTGGCTAAATCTATAAATTTCACCTGGAGATTGACAATAAAGTTAGGAGATTGCTGCTGTAACAGGTATGTGCCTGCTAAATTGCTTCAGTCCTGTCCAACTCTTTGTGACCGCATGGACTGTAGCCCTCCAGGCTCCTCTGTCCATGGGATTTTCCAAGCAAAAATATTGGAGTGGGTTGCCATTTCTTCCTCCAGGGGATCTTCCCGAGCCAGAGATGGAAGCCGGATCTCTTACCCCTCCTACATCTCCTACATCGGTAGGCAGTACCCACTAGTGCCACACAGGAAGCCATAAGAGGTCCGGCATAAAATTAAGGCAATATCAATGGGAACGAAGATAGGGATTATGAAAACTATTAATGGATGACCCCCACGTGTATGGGATAAGGCAATGGCAACTCACCCCAGTATTCTTGCCTGGAAAATCCCATGGACGGGGGAGTCTGGTGGGCTGCTGTCTACGGGGTCGCACAGAGTTGGACACGACTGAAGCGACTTAGCAGCAGCAGCAGCAGCCCAGGTGTATAGTAGTGATAATAAAATATGAAATATAGGAGGAAGTATAGATTTGTGTGGAGAAAATGAGTTCAGAATGTTGCTTATAGACAATATATTGGCCATTTTATTTTAGGGATAATAATAGTTTTTTTTTTTTTTAATCTAAACTGATATTTTTATAACCGATCACTGACTATTTTTTTAAGCTACCATTCTTGGCCTGGGCTGTTTACTAATCTTACAGGCTTCCCTTGTAGCTCAGTTGGTAAAGAGTCTGCCTGAAATGCAGGAGACCTGGGTTCAGTTCCTGGGTTGGGAAGATCCCCTGGAGGAGGGAATGGCAACCTCCTCCAGTATTCTTGCCTGGAGTATCCCATAGACAGAGGAGCCTGGCAGACTATAGTCTATGGGGTCCTAAGAGTTGGACATGACTGAGTGACTAAGCACATTCTTTTCCATGATGGAATAAACCTTCTACACAAGCTCCTGCTACTACAGGCTTTCTGTTAAGTGCAGGTGAATCTAATCTAAAATCCATGCCTATTTTCTACAGGTGTGTTCAAATATTCATTCTTTGATAAGTCAAGAATTCTTTTTTTTTAATGAGAAAGGGCTTAATTTACTAAAACTACAAATTTAAAATCTTATTCTCTCTTGCACTTTAAATTTCAGATTACAAATCTTTTTATTCTACTGATAAGTCTACCACATTTAAACAGTTACTTTTCAGAAGACTTTTTAATAATTTTAGTCCCATTTACAAACTTACCTAAATCTTCAAATGTTTTAAACTATGTTTATGAGTTTAATATATTAACTTTTCTCTTTAATTAATTGTCTAAATAAACATTTAAGTACTTAATATCCTTATAATTAAATAAGTTAAATTTATAAATATAATAAATCTTGTTCTCTTGGACAGTCTAATGCCATGTATAAAATTAAGATGACAACCTAAAATTCTAAGTCTAAATGTCTAAAACTAACTCAATTACTCATTTAAAAAAAGTGTTCTAAGATTGTCATTCTAAGGGTTCAAATTGCCTTAAACGTTGCAAGTATATAAAATGTGAAATTATGCACATATTTCCTGTTCAGAAACATTATTTCCT
The DNA here is from genome assembly GCF_029407905.1 of Bubalus kerabau. NCBI lineage: Eukaryota > Metazoa > Chordata > Mammalia > Artiodactyla > Bovidae > Bubalus > Bubalus kerabau. The sequence goes on from NC_073637.1 coordinate 62,849,839, forward strand.
TGGTTCTTACTCTAGTAAGCCTTTCTATAACTTAATTGGATTGATTCAGAAACATTATTTCCATGGTTCTTACTCCAATAAGCATTTCTTTAACTTAACTGGATTGATTAGAGTTTTCCTCTAAATATAAGACCTGGAATTGTAGATTTCCAAGCAATTCTTCCCACTGCTCATGCATTTCCTTTTAGTCTTCTCATGATTGTTCTTAATTGTATTGCTCCAACAAATGTTTATTCTTTCCTATTTCTTAAAATGTCAATATCATTCATGAGTACAATTAGTTGGGTCTAACTAGATCTGCTCAATATATATATGAGACTGGAATTTGTATCTTCTTTATGACTATGAACTTATAATAAAATCATATTTAAGTCATCCAAAGTTACAAAGTAGCCCATATTTTGTATTACTCTCATTATATAGGCTATTGACTAGCACATATGTTTTTCCCTAAATAACTTTTTTCTGTAAGAACCTATCTTTATAAATTTCTAATAATATTTTAAGATAAATAGGCTTATAATATCATCCTATAAAATGTTATGCTGTCTTACCTCTGTGGAGGAGGGACACTGGGTGACCAAGATCTAGTCCTTCCTATAACATCTACTCGGTGTGGAGACCCTGATGGCGAACAGTGGTTTGATGACATTACTTGTTCTGGCACTGACAATGTTGAGCTTTGAAGATCTCGACCATTGTGTCGATAATCTAAAGGTGGAAATATTAAGATTACAGTTATCCACACACTAAGATTTTTAGTATTTTGTAATTTACTGAAAAACATAAAATGTTAGTGAAAGGCTTTAAATATAGTAAATGTAAAGCACAATGAATAAAGCACAATGCTAACATAAAATAATATTTTATAAACACAAATTGAGAAGGAATGACAAATATTCAAATATTTAGACAGCTACTATGCTCACTTTTTTACACAGTTAGTAATCTTCAAAAAGAATTAAGCTTATTCTAAAAACATTTTCATCTCTTCATTGACCAGAAGAGCTTCAAATAGTTCTCAACAACTATAAATATTTAGAATAATTAACCTGACAAAAAGTTCCTACTTTGTATAGTGCATGCATGTTCAGTTGCTTAACTCGTGTCCAACTCTTTGCAACCCCATGAACTGTAGCCCACCAGGCTCCTCTATCTATGGGATTTTCCAGGCCAGAATGGTAAAGTTGGCTCAGTTGGTAAAGAATCTGTAATGCAGGAGACCCAGGTTCAATCCCTGGTTCGGGAAGATACCCAGGAGAAGGAAATGGCAATCCACTCCAGTATTCTTGCCTGGAGAATTCATGGACAGAGGAGCCGGGCAGGCTACAGTCCATGGGACTGCAAAGAGTCGGACATGACTGTGTGACTAACTTTTACTTTCAGGCAAGAATACTGGAGTGGGTGGCCATGCCTTGCTTCAGGTGATCTTCCCAAACCAGGGATCAAACCTGAGTCTCCTGTGCCTTCTGCGTGGGCCAAGTTGGTTCTTTACCCACTGAGCAACCTGGGAAGCCCAATTTCTATAGTCTATATAGATATTTCTTTAAGAAATAAACAATATTAGAAAGCATTCTGAAAATCACTTGAAGTAAACATTTAAACTTTGATTCCAAGTATTTGAAGTTATCTCAAAAATTACACTTGATTTCAAAATAGCAACACAGAGGATATTATACAGCAGTATTTTTTTTCCCTCAATGGATTATTGAATGAATCACCATATAGCAAAAAAAGTTAATAATACTGAGACAAGAAACAATGATGTTTTATGGCGGTAAACAATAACGAGCCCAGGATAAACACTTTGTATTGTGTAGGCTTGCTAAATAATATTCTGCAATAGCAAAGATTATTCCAGAAAGTAGTAACCCAAATAATGAATGATTCCTGAAAACTTTTTTTTCAAAAGATATATTCTTTAATAAAATGGAAAAAAAATAACAATCTTTTTTTGTCATCCTGGAAGTAGAAAATAAAAGAACTGAGATATGCCCCAAATGATATCAAGACAAAGAGCTTTAATGACCTGAAGAAAAATATTTGGGTAAAAAATCTGATGTGGCTAGATATTTAATAAAGAGAAGAAGTTGAAAAGTCAATTAATAAATGAATAGAATACAAGTAGGGGAAAATGCTAACAATCTCCAAGCAAGGTATCATGAGAAATATGACTTTATTAAGATTCAATTCACAAATGATAAAACATGAAAAATATTTTTGTAGTCTTAGTGAATTAATATATTATTCACCTTAGTGCAAAAAATAAAGGCTAAAAGGATTGTATTGAGTTTTTTAAATGCAGTACACTGAAAGCAAGCAAACTGACTCATACTCTATCAAAATTTGTCCAAAAAAAATTATCAGTCACTGATGCAATTGTAGCACATCTTACGTACAACAGAACATAAATATTTTGTTCATGATAAAATTGGATATGCTTATGAAATTTGCTAGGCTAATTAACCTTTAAGCAGATGAGAATCAAACATTTTTATAATAGAGTATATTACATTTAAAAACATTTCCAAAATTTATTAAAAATAGCTACTTAGCTAAATTATTAAATCATCAGACAAATTTCTAGCCATAAGTGAGGCAACATTTTAAAACTACAATATCACAATTTCAAAATGCAGCTGTACCTGATACTTAACAACAATGTACAAAATTTTTAAAAAGTGCATTCAAATATTTGATACATGTGGCTGTTTGTGATTGTAAAAAATTTTTTCCACATTGTTAGTGAAATACAAAGAAGCTTTAGTTATACAGTAACTTCTCAAACTTAGAATGAAATCCTTATTATTTACTAATTTAAAAATAGAAAATTGGTAAGTACTTATGAGACATCTTTCAGTAAGAATATTCAATCTAACAATCCATACAGGCATTCCAGCAACTGGAATCATTCAGTTTAAACTGCCGTAAGGCTGTTTTGGGGGTGGGAGATAAACAGGATAGTTCTTTGTAACTCATATTTATCTATTTACATGTTCATTGGTAAATAATGATTATACTTCCTTCTTATTACTATAAAAGTCTTACCTGATACTACACCAATTCCATCATCACAGTCATAATCAGAGACCTCACTATCACTTATTCTCTTTGATCCTATGAAGCAAACAAGAGCAATAATTAAAATCGCTGATCATTTAAGGAAAAGAAAAATCCTCACCAACCTAAAAAGTGAATGAAAGGATTTTGAGGAGAACACTTGAGAATAAAAAACAAGAAGAAAAGTCATCATAAACTCACAAACCCTCATTTTCACATATATTTCATTATGTGAGGATATTATTTTTAAAAGTGTAAGATAAAGTTCCTAGAAGGATTAAAGTTTGAAATACTATTAAACATTAAATAATATGTTAGTGATTTCATGCTAATTGATAAAAATCTATTGAATGAAAAGCCAAGTCAAAAATAGCTCAATCAGTTTTAGATGCTTTTAGACAAATGCACTTAAATCTAGGCAAATTTCTAAATACAAACAATGTTATAGTCAAAGACATTCATGTGTCTTTTTCTAATATGCATGACTAATGAATTAAATATACCCAATTCTTTATTTTTCACGTTTATGGAGAGGAAGAATAATTTAAGATATCTTAAACATCCTTCCTTTACTATTACTTTAGTTGTTTCTCTGTTGCTTTAAGAAAGATATGAGAAATAAATCATCCACAAACTAACTTATGCATTGTGAACTGTGTTATATTTTCTAAGAAACAACCTAAGACAGAATAATAATAATTATTATAAATCAATAGTCTTGCATGTATTTTCCTTACAAATCTGTAACAAAACTTTAAAAGTTAATCATGCTATGGCAAAAATCACATTAAACTGAATTAAGGAGAGTTTGATTGACTAAATGGCTAAAGCAGATTGCCCTTGCACTTAACTATGACATATATCACATATACAAATAAAAACATTATAATTTTGTAATCTTTTCTGAGAATCTTTTACTAAACCACTTCTTTTTTTTTCTTGGTATCAGAAAATATTTAATGACAAATGAAGACAGTGTTTCTATGTCAAGAGGACTTGTTTTGTCTGTCTACTTACACAACACGTTACTCATTACATAGACGAAACTCTTAGCAGAAAATAAATGCTTTCCTGTAAGGTTTATAAAACACTGAAAGCTCATGTTGTGTAAAATAGCAATAATTAAACTGTTCAGTCACTGATGCAATTCCTTTCAAGGAATGTCTTCCAACATCTGCAACTGCCCCCTAGAAATATGCTCTCTCTATATTTTGCTTGTTTGTTGTAATCCCTGCCCTCTTGGGAGAGGAAGAGTCTTTTTTTTTTTATAGGAACGGCAGTTCTTGTTTTTCTCCTTTTAATGGTTAGGTAGAAAATACCTATCTTTTTTGGTCATGTGGTCCCACTGAAGTAACTTACCACTATTTTCCTTACAAATCCATATGTCATAACGTTTTAGACACAATTGAATCTGAGGCTCTTATTGTTGCTCTGTCGCTAAGACATGTCCGATTCTTTTGTGACCCCATGGACTGTAGCCCGCTAGGCTCCTCTTTCCATGGGACTTCCCAGGCAAGAACACTGGAGTGGGTTGCCATGTCCTTCTACAGAGGGTCTTATAGCACTGGGTAATATGGAAACCACAGTTATCTGACAACATCTCAACAGAATGGTCACAAAAGGAGTTATAGAATCAAGACAGACATTGTAAATAAACTTATGAGAAAGGAAGGATAACACAGATGAGGCTATGGAGGAGAGAGTTAAGAATTGCTCAGCTGATAGTAAGATTTCACCTTGTAAATGATCAAGGAAAAAGCAATGATTATTTTAATGCTACTGGTTCAGCATAGAGCATAAAGATTACATGATTTTTGTCTTGGTCAAGGATCAGATCTGCCTCTGATGTAAGATAAGAATGACACCAACATAAGAATGAAGCTCATTTTATTAGCCTTTGTGTGTTGTCCTGTGTGTGTGCGACAGTGGGGGTAGGAGTCGGAGGTAGGGCATACACGTGGCTTGTAAATGCTACTTCCTTTCAACTCTTGATCACTTTCCTGAAGGAAGTCTTGATTTATTTTGATATTAGTCCTACAGAAGTTAAATATATTGCAGTTATGTTCTCTCTATGTGGATCTTGTCTTTTCATATTCTGATGAATTCAAGTACTTAAGTTTAATGGCACTGAATATATCAATCTTTTCTCCTAAAACTGTTTTCAGGGTCTCCTTTAAGAAATTTTCTGAGCTTATATACAAGTACAGAGATACTCTTATTTCCTTCTGAAAGTTTAAAAATGTTGCTTTGTGCATTTATATCCTTGTCCATCTTGAAATGAGTTTGTGAATGACAGGAGATATGGATGCAAATTCACTTTTTCAATATGGATAACACATATCTCAGCATTGTTTATTTAATCATCCTCTTTCCACAATGATCTGAAATGTTACTTCTTCTGTTATAAATAAATGTATTCTATCTGCTAGGACTTGTTTGGTTCTCTACTTGTTTTCCTTGTACAAGCTGATTATCTATAAACCAATAACTCACTGTCTTTGTTATTACAATGTTATATATTGAAATGCAAATAATTCTTCTAATTATTCATATCTTTGATCTTTCTCCTTCACTCTTTGCTCTTCCATTTAAATTTTAGATTCAGGTTATCAAACTGCACAACAAACATTCTATTGGGATTTTGACTTGATAAATACATTGAAACATCAATCAGGGAGAAATGACACATTTTACAGCATTGTTTTACAAGCTATGAATATGGCATTCTCTTCATTCAAGCTGCCTTTAGGATCTCTCTGAAATTTTTTAACTTTGGTCATTCAAATTTTCCTTTTTTGTTGGATTTATCCTTTGTATCTTATCATTTCTATTGATTTTAGAAGTACTGTTAAAATGATGTTTTCTAACCTAATTGCTCATAAACAGAAATGCAGTTTTATTGTAAAAGAATGATAATCAGCCAACTCGTTCAAGTCTCTTTTTTCCTTGTAGTACTAGCGCACTAACCACGCGTGCATGCTCAGCGGCTGAGTCATGTCCGACTCTGTGACCACATGGACTGTAGCCCACCAGGCTCCTCTGTCCATGAGGTTTTTCCAGCAAGAATACTGGAGTAGGTTGCCATTTCCTCCTCCAGGGGATCTTTCCAACCCATGGGTCGAACACACATCTCCTGCATGGGCAGGCAGATTCTTTACCACTGAGCCACCTCAGATATCCCTCCCCCCTTATTTTTAATGGTTTTGTTAGTATTTTCTTATGGAGACAATCTTTCTTTCCAGTCCTAAAGCCTTTTCCCTTTTTCTTGTCTTTCTATGCTAGTAAGTTCAATACTGGAAAGAAAAAGAACTTTTACATTTCTTTCTAATTCTGATTTTAAATAGAATTTTTCTAATATTTCTCCATTAAAAGTGATATCTGCTGAATTTACATCCTATCAGATTGAGGAAAATCTTGTAAGTTCAGTGATATTTCATAAACGATTTTCAATTTTTATTTACAATTGATTCTGGCCCATTTCCTTCCTTGTACTAACCTTTCAGCTTAAAATCAAAGTTACACTAGCCCAACTAAATATAGAAAACTAGTCCTATTTTAATCTCTGGGAGATTAATCTGTAGATTAAAAAATTCTCTTCTTTGAAATTTTGATAGAACTTATCTATAAAATTACCATTCCTTTGTGGGAATATTTTAAATTACTAATTCCATTTTGTAGTAGATGTAGAATGATGTATTAATTCAAGGTGTAGTAAATCATATATTTTAAAAGAATTTCTTCACTTTAAGTTTTCAAACTGTTTGCTACAACATTTCTAATTTTATTTTTTAATGTATTTTCTGATATATCAATCATATTATCATTTGAATACTAACTGTACCTTCTTTTTAATCTGCCATAAATTTCATCAGAGGTTTATTTTGTAATTCACTTAAAGAATTAAATTTTGGGCTTCATAATCCTAACTAGAAATTTGTTTCTTGTTTTATTGATTTTTGCTCTTACTTTAAGGCCTTCTTTCCTTGGATTTTTATGACAGAGGACAAGATGGTTGGATGGCATCACTGACTTGATGAACATGAGTTTGAGCAAGCTCCAGAAGTTGGTGATGGACAGGGAAGCCTGATGTGCTGCAGTCCATGTAGAGGCAGAGTCGGACAAGACTGAGCAACTGAACTGAACTGATTCTTTTTCCTAAAAAACTGGATGAGTACATTATAATTATCAAGCTTTGAACACTTTGTTAATGTAAGCATTCCCCTGAGTACTTCTTTGCATCACACAAATATTTGTATGTAAATATGCATTAAATTTTCTTCATGGGTCTAGAAGATATTTCCGTATTAGATTAAATTTAAGACACTATTGACTGATTTATCCATGGCAGATGCAGATATAACAGATTTTGAAAAAAATGTTCTTTATAGTATGTGTCTATTTTTAAAATTTATCAAGGGTATGGGTATAATATATCTCTTTCTTTAAAAATTGACATAGTTGATTAGCCTAAATCATATCAATTCTTTGAAATCTGTCAAAAAATGAATTATTGAATAGTATATTAATAATTCTTTAAAATGTTTCTTGTATATAAGAGAGGAATATGAATTTGTTAAATGTTAGGTTCAGAGTTCTTTAACCATGAGATAAATTTGTTAATTCCGTGGTTTATTTTGTATTGTCCCTAAATTTTTGTTTCCTTGACCAATAAATGGTTGAGAGAGAATTATACTGCACTTTCTTTTAATGGTTGTAAATTTGTTGATTTTTCTCTCTAGCTCTAATTAATGGTTACTGAAGCTGTTTCTTTTATATATGCAAGTTTTAATTATTTTAATAGACATAAATAATCATTTAAAAAAGTTTAACCTCCATTATGACAAAATGTCTCAGGAAACTAGTAAGAAGGAAACTTCTTGAAACTGATAAGAGGTGTTTACAAAAAACCTGCAGCTAACATAACCCTTAATTATTAAATACAGAACGCATTCCCCCTACAAGAAAGAACAAGCCAGTGATGTCCACTACAATCCCCTTCGATTCAATATTGTACTAGTAAAATACAAGGGAAATAAATGAAAGGCATACAGACTAGAAAGCAAGATGTAACATGATCATGTAAATTAAAAATCTTAAGGAAACTATAAAAAAGTTATTAAGACTGATTAATCAATGAATTTAGCAAAACTCTAGGATACATAGTCAACATACAAAAATGAACAATGAAAAATTAGAAACTTGTTTTCAAAACCACTATCATTTACAAAAATATCCAAACACATGAAATATTTAGGAATACATTTAACATGAAATGTATAAAGCACGTATGGCCCACACCACAGCACACGGCTGAATTAGTTTCATATTGCTGCTGTAACACAGTACCGAACACTGTGAAGTTCCAAACAACAGAAATTTATTGTCTCACAGTTCTGGAGGGTAGAAGTCCAAAATCAGGGTGTCAGCAGGGCCATGCTTATTCTGATGTGCTCAGTCTCTTCCTAGGGAGGAATACTTCCTGTTTCTTCTGGCTTCTCGTGTTCTCCCAAGCTTTGGCGTTCTTTCACTTGTAGCTCCATCACTCCAGTCACACGGTCATTTTCTCCCTGAATGTCTTCAGATTGTCTTCCTCTGTGCATGTCTGTCTCCATGTCCAAATTTCCCCTTTTTATAGGGTCACCAACTGTATTTGATTAGGGTTTGCCCTTGTGGCCTCAGGAAAACTTGATTACCTCTGTAAAGACTCTATTTCCCCATAAAGTCACAGCTGAAGGTACTGGTTAGGACTTTTAAGAACATATTTGGGGAACACAATTCAGCTCAGAACAACTGCTAAAAATTAAAGAAAATTTAAATAAATGGAGAGATTTTTCTGCAAAGTTGGAAACCAGGAGTTGTCAGAGTAACATTCTAAGCGGGCTAAAAGAAAACAAAAATCATTCTCGAATTTTATATAAAGCGAATCTTTCCACCAGGAATGAATAAACAAAAATACATGCAGAGAATCAAAGCCTGTTTCCAGTTCTTCATTGAAAGAACTTCTTAAAACATGTGTACCTAAAAATAGAGAAATTAATCCCAGAAGAAAGGGATGAAAAAAAGGAGAGCAGAGAGAGTTTTAAAAAATAGAAATAAACTCTGAATTAACAAAATGTCAGTAATTATAATAATTTCTAATGTAGAAGCAGAGGTAAAATCCTGGCAGTAATGTTTTAAATGGTAGGAGTGTGGCTGTGAATCAGATTGATTTTTAAAGTTTTGATTTGGTTAGGAAAAAAGGTAGCAATGTTAGTATTACTTTGTTAAGGGCCCATGTTAGGATTTCAATAGTAATACTAAAAGAATAAAGATTAAAAATAAAAAAGCAAAGTGCACAGAATATGTTAGAAAAAATAATTACCTATATATGTATTTGTTTGTGTATGCATAGAACATCTCTGCAAAAATACAGATACTGGTAACAATGGTTCATTCAGGAAAAGAGAACTAGATGTTTGAAAAAATAAGGGCAATAGATTTTTTTTTTACTATACACACTTTTGAATTTATACCCTATGAATATATTAATTAAAATCAGTAAAAAAAAAAACATGTAAAATAGCAAAATTTTACATGTTTAATCTGTAGATGAAAAGCATTTATGTTCTCTATTTGTTGAGAATATGTTCTATTAATTCAAGTTGGTTAACTGTGTAGTTCAAATTTCTGGGAGGTTGTTACTATAACTTTGTTTTTTTAACTTCTCATTTCAATTTTTTCTGATTTTTATAATAGGTGTGACAACCAAGTCAGCTCCTTAGGCTCCTACGGCTTCTTTGGCTCCTTTGGCTTCTGCCACTTCCTGAAGGCCTGTGTCAAGCTCAGTTGCACACAAAAGACACCGGCTTCTTCAGTCACCCACAAGATCATCGTTAGAGACAGACACTGCTTCTAATTGTCCTCATAGGTTCTAGTTTTCTTTGATTAACCTGGTTTTCATGCATGCTTTCTTTCCAACCTGACCTATGACCAACCATAAACTTTGGGACCCCCTACTGGGTGAACTTCTCTACTTTTCCCTAGCTCCACTTTGTGGCCTCTGGCAAATGATTCTACTCAGATTCTTCAATTTTATGATTTGCAAATACTTCATTATCTTAACAGTATCCTTTAAAGAAAAAAGACAAAACCTTTTTTTACTTTGAGGAAATCCAATTCATTAGTTTCTTACTTAATGGAACACAATTTTGGGGGGTCCTAAGATATCTCTGACTAACCAAAGGTGACAAAGGTTCTTCCTAGGAGTTTTATACTTTTAAGGTTTGTGTGTGTGTGTATGCTCAGTCATGTCTGACTCCTTTTGACCCCATAGACTGTAGCCCACCAGGCTCCTCTGTCCATGGAATTTTCCAGGCAAGAATACTGGAGTGAGTCACCATTTTCTTCTCCAGGGAATCTTCGTGACCCAGGGATCCTGCATTGGCAAGCAGATTCTTTACCACTGCACCACCTGGGAGTTCCATAATTCTAAGGTTTACGTTGATCTATTCTGAGTAAACCTTATAATGGTGTGAAACGTGGATAGGGGTTCATTTTTAAAATCACCTGACCTTTTGTACCTGGCACTTGATTTAGCATAATTGTTTTATAAATTCAACCACATTGTTACATGTATTAGTACTTTTCCCCTGTTATTTATAGTAATCTGCTGTATGAATACTACTTTTTGTCCATTATGAATAATGCTATACACTCATGTACAAGTCTTTGAGTGGATATTCATTTTCATGTCACCTGCCTGTCAGTGAGTTGCTAGGTTATATGGTAAATTTATTTTTTTTTTAATAAACCATCAAACTCTTTTCCAAAGAACTATACCATTTCATATTTCTAGCGGTAAATACATTAGGGTTTCAACTTCTCAATATCCTTGCCAAATTTGTTATTATTCTTCTTTTGTATTTTACTGATTCTAGTTGGTATGAATTTATAATTTCATGTGGTTAAAAACTATATTTCACTAGCAAATAATGATTTGGGGCATCTTTTCATGTGCTTATTTGTCATCTGTACATCTTCTTCCATGAAAACACAATACATATTTTTTTGCCCACTTTTTGATTGCATTATTTGTCTTGTTATTGAATTTTAAGTTTTGTTTATATATTGTGGGTGCAAGTTCTTTGTCAGACATATGATTTGCAAGTGTTTTCTCCAAAATACTTCGGAGTGGCTCACCTTTTTTACCTTCTTAATGGTGTCTTGAAACAAAACATTTTAAAATTTTATGAAGTCAAATTTATTTCTCATTCTTTTATTGATTTTGTTTTTGGTATTGTATTAAAGACATCTCTGCCTAGTCTAAGGTAATATAGATCTCTCCTATGTTTTTTATTAAGAGTTTTATAGTCTTAGCTTATAGTCAGGTCTTTGATACATTTTTAAGTTGATTTTTGTGGATGGTGTGAGATAAGTTCTAAAATAATCTTTTAACATATGGATATTTGATTGTTCCTGCACTGTTAGTTATAAAGATAATACTTTTCTCACTGGGCTTCCTTTGCACTCTGTTGAAAATCAGTTGACCATAAATATAAGGGCTTATTTTTAAATTCTAAATTAGATCACATTTATTTGTAGTTTATCATTGGGCCAGCACCATACTATTATTATTACTGAAGCTTTATATAAGATTTCCAAATTTATATTTGTTTTGGCTGTTCAGGATCTTTTGAGTGTCTATATAAATTTTAAGATCATTATACAGAGTGAAGTAAGCCAGAAAGAAAAACACCAATACAGTATACTAATGCATATATATGGAATTTAGAAAGATGGTAACAATAGCCCTGTATACGAGATAGCAAAAGAGACACTGATGTATAGAACAGTCTTTTGGAGTCTGTGGGAGAGGGAGAGGGTGGGATGATTTGGGAGAATGGCATTGAAATGTGTATAATATCATATATGAAACGAGTCGCCAGTCCAGCTTCGATGTACGATACTGGATGCTTGGGGCTGGTGCACCAGGAGGACCCAGAGGGATGGTATGGGGAGGGAGGAGGGAGGAGGGTTCAGGATGGGGAACACATGTATACCTGTGGCAGATTCATTTTGATATATGGCAAAACCAATATAATTTTGTAAAGTTAAATAAAATAAAATTTAAAAAAATTTATTCCTAAGGGAAAAAAAAAATCAGCTTGCTAATTTAAGCAAAAAATGTCCTGCTTAGATTTTGATATGGGTTACATTGAATCTAAAACTCAAACTCAGGAAAACTGCCATCTTAATAATATTGAGTCTTAGAATCCATGAATGTGAAATATCTCTCAATTTATGTAAATTATCCATTAATTTTTCAACAATTTCTGTGACTTCTTTAGTATGCAAGTTTGCACTTATTTTTGAAATATATTCACAAGTATTTTAATTTATTTATTTTAAAATGAATAAAAATATGCTAAATTTCCTTTACAAAATGTTAATGGCTAGTATAAAAGATACAATTGAGTTAAGATATTGTCCAATTATCTAGGAACCTTGCTGACATTGTTTATTAGCTTCCGTAGCTTTCTATGGATTCTTTACAATTTTCTATATACAGCATCATGTTGTTTGTGAATAAAAACAATTTCACTTCTTCCATCCCATTTTGAATGTCTTTTATTTATTTTTCTTGCTTCACTACTTTAACTAGAGTCTCCAGTCCATTGCTGAATAGAAATGCTAAGAGGAGACATCCTTGCTTTGTTAGGGGAAAAGCATTCAGTCTTTTTCAATTAAAAATGGTGTCAGCTATAAGTTTTTGTAGGTTCACTATATCAAATTGAGGAAGTTCTCCTCTATTCCAACTTCACTGATAGCTTTTTTCATGAGTGGGTGTTGGATTTTGTCATAGCTACTTCATCTTTTCATAAGATTATATGCTTTTTGTCCTTTTTTCTATTAATATGGTGAATTGATTTTTAGTTAGTAAACCAACTTTGCATTACTAGGATAAATCCTTCTCAGTTATAGTGTATAACATTGCTGGATTTGATTTACTAATATTTTGTTGAGGATTTCTTGTTACGTTCATGGATCTTGACTTCTAGATTTTCTGTGACATATTTGTCTGACTTTGGTATCAGGATAATATTGACCGAATGGAATTAATTGGAAAATAATTCCTTTTTTATTTTTCTCAAAGGGTTTGAGTCGTATTGGTATTTATTTTTACATGAACCATAGAATTCATCATGTTTATCACTGGTAAAGTCACGAAGCCTAGGCTTTTATTTGTGGGGAAATCTTCATTACTGATTCAACTTCTTTATATGTTATACATTTATTCATATTTTTAAATCTGTTTCTGTAATTTATGAATCTACAAATTTTCCCATTTCATCTAGGTTGTTTAATTTCATAGCATAAAAGTGTTCATTATATTCCTATGTGATTCCCCAGAGTATTCCCTTTAAATTCGGTTAAATTAGTAGTGATTTCGAAAGCATTTCAGTAATCTGTGTCATTTTTCTTGGTCAATTTTGTTGAGCTATTCAAAAACAATAGTTAATTCCTTTTTTGTTTTTTAAAAATTAATCTAGTCTAACAGTCTCTATAAATTTTCTCTAAGTAACGTGAAGCTTTATTATTACATGTTTAAATGTTGAGAATTGGTATTATCTCTTGATCAGTTTACCCTTTTATTATTATAAAATAAACATTATCCCTGGTAATATATTTGCTCTAAAATCTAATTTGTCTAATATAATATAGGTAATTCATATTTGTTTTAATTTATATTAGCATGCTATATCTTTCCTATCCTTTTCACTAAAACTCCTTGTGTTTTATATTTATAATGGGTTTCTTGTAGGCAGCATATGGCTGGGTATTAAAATCCAATCTCTGCCTTTTTATTGGGGTATTTTTACTATTTACACTTAATGTGATCATTGACTTTATTGGCTTATATTATCAACTTACTATTTATTTTCTATTTGTCCCTTTGTTCCATTTTCCTTTTTTTTCTGTATTCTTCTGGATGAAATGGTTAATTTTCTGGCTTCATTTTTCTCTTCTATCCCGGCTTATTAGCACTTACACTTTATTTTGTGGTTTGAGAGCTTACAGTACACATATTTAACTTATTACAATCTACATTCAATACATACACTCAGTAATCCATAAAAACACTACAGTCATACACTTCTATTGCTCCTCTTTTTACCTTTCTGCTGCTATTGTCATGTATTTCGTATGTACTGGAGAAGGCAATGGCAACCCACTCCGGTATTCTTGTTTGGAAAATCCCATGGATGGAGGAGGCTGGTAGGCTGCAGTCCATGGGGTCGCTAAGAGTCGGACACGACTGAGCGACTTCACTTTCACTTTTCACTTTCATTCATTTGAGAAGGAAATGGCATTCCCACTCAAGTGTTCTTGCCTAGAGAATCCCAGGGATGGAGGAGCCTGGTGGGCTGCCGTCTATGGGGTCGCACAGAGTCGGACACGACTGAAGCAACTTAGCAGCAGCAAACCCTATACTGTATTGCTATTTGTTTGAATAGTCAATTAAACATATTTAAACAAGAAAAAAATCTTATATATTTATCCATGAAGTTACCATTTCTGATATTCCTCTTTCTTTTATATACATTCATATTCTGTATCTCTGTCTGGTATCATTCTTCTTCTTTTTGATTGTAGAAGGATTAAAGGGCTTTCTTTAACATTTGTTATGGTACAAGTCTTCTGGTGATGAGCTCTTTCAGCAGTTGTGCATTTGAAAAGATTTTATTTTGCTTTCAGTTTTGTAGGAAATATGAATGGGCATGCATTCTAGATTGATATTTTTTCTTTGAGTATTCACACTGTTTCCTATGAAAAATCTGCAGTCATCCTTACCTTTAGTTCTCAGTTATGTGTTGAGTTTATTTTCTCTCAATGCTATAAGATTTTCTATTTGTGATTAGTTTTAAAGAACATAATTTTAAGGTGCCTTGGTATATTATTTATGTTTCTTGTGCTTGGAGTTCAGTGACATTCCTGGATATGTTGGATTATGGGTTTCCATCAAATTGGGCAATTGATCAGCCATTATTTCTTCAAATATCTTTGTGCTTCCCCATCTCCTCTCCTGTAGGGACTTAGGGACTTAAATTATCTGTGTATTAGATAGCTTCAAAGGTCCATATTGTCAAAACTATGGCGTTTCCAGTAGTCATGTACAGATGTGAGAGCTGGACCATAAAGAAGGCTGAGTGCCGAAGAATTGATGCTTTTGAACTGTGGAGCTGGGGAAGACTCTTTAGAGTCCCTTGGACTGCAAGGAGATCCAGCCAGTCCATCCTAAAGGAAATCAGTCCTGAATAGTCATTGGAAGAACTGATGCTGAAGCTGAAACTCCAATACTTTGGCCATCTGATGTGAAGAACGGACTCATTTGAAAAGACCTTGATGCTGGTAAAGACCTTGATGCTCGTAAAGACTGAAGGCAGGAGGAAAAGGGGATGACAGAGGATGAGATGGTCGGATGGCATCACTGATTCGATGGATATGAGTTTGAGTAAGCTCTAGGAGTTGGTGATGGACAGGGAAGCTTGGTGTGCTGCAGTTCATGGGGTTGCAAAGAGTCGGACACAACTGAGCGACTGAACTGAATTGTTATAGCTCTTATTTAATTTTGGTTCATTTATGTCCTTTTAATGATTCTTTTTTCCTTTTCTACATGCCTGGTAATTTTTAACTGGATGCCAGCCACTGTGAATTTTACATTGTGTGTTGGATGCTTTTATATTCCTTTAAATATTCTTAAGCTTTCTTCTACATGGAGTTTTCATAGAAACACTTCGTTCCTTTCAGTTTGTGCTTTAAAAAATTTTTTAATGTTATACCATGTTCTATGGCTAACTATTCTTCACTACTGAGGTCAGACATTTCTGCATACTCAACACAATGTCCTGTGAAACTTGATGTTTCCAGACTTACTGGGAAAAAAAAAAAGACCCTATTCTCAGGTATTGTTACCTCTAGTCATTTTGGGTGGTTCTTTCCCCAGCATTGGGTAGATTCCTCCATTCATTCATTCATCAAACTCGTCTGAACACTTGAGAGGGATCTTCTGTGGATCTTTGCGTTACCTTTCTGCATAGTTCTCTCCTTTCCAGTAGTCTCTCTCCCTGAATTCAGCTCCATCGCCCTAACTCAGGGAATCTGTAGGTTCCATCTGGGCTCCTCACCCTATGGTGTGTGCAGGAAATTCTCTTAAACAGAATCAGGCAAGGGCAATTATAGGGTTCAGCTCATCTGAGTTCTCTCAGTAGTTCTTAGGGTTCTCTTAGCAGTAGCCTGATGCCCAGTGTCAAACAGTTTTTTCTTGTACTCGTTCATTTTTGTTGTTTTAAGGTGGGAAAAAGTACAGCCCCTTTTACTCGATTCTGGTTGTAAACAGTAAGTCCTTCTTCGTTTACCTCGTTTTCATTTAGGGACTGAAAATTCAGTTCACTATTCCTGTGGTTTTAAATAACTTTTTTTCTAATCTTACTTAAGAAGTTAATTTTTTAAACATACAAGTTCATTAGACTAAATTTAAAATGTTAACCTTATTAAAGTTGTTAAAAACCAAGAAAAGCTCAGTAATCAGTTAAAAAACTTACCATTAGTTTAAATAGCTTGGTATACACTCTGTGCATGTATGAATTTAAAAGTCATAAAAACCTAAATCTATTAAGTTTTCCTTAAAAGATATGAAAAAATGGCTAAAATGATGGAAACTACAGCAAACATTGCAGTTTTAATTATATTTTAATTTAACATACTTAGAACATTTAACACTATTCCTTCATAAATCAAAAATATAGCAAATTGCATCCGTATATATTCAAAAGTTCTGAAATAGTGCACAGGATAACACAATAATACACTAAAACATACTTCATTGATGAAATAATACCATACTAAATGAGACAAGAGCAGACACACTAAAATCACAAATCACTACATTTCAACAAAAGGTTTTTAATACCAAATAATAAAGATGTCAACATGGGAGATACTGGAAAAGCTCTATAGGTAGAAAAAGAAAGCTAGTGACATTTTGTTTAGTAATTTTACATATGCACAATAGCCAGACAAAGCACAAAACAACAAACCAATTAAACTGTGCATATGAATTCATGCATTAAACACTGTGCATGCTAAAATTTACCTGAATTATATGAACATAAGGCTTTATCTGGAAAAAAATTAAAATGTCAAAATAAATTTAAAATTCTTTATATGCAAAAGGGATATTAAAATCTAATTTCTGCTTCACACTACAGACTATCATTTAACATTTTCATTAAAAAATTTAAAGGCCATACTAATCAGAATAAAATAATGAAGGAAGACACATCATATCTAAATTAGTAAAAATTTGAATTATAAATTTTAGTAGGAACTTTGAACACATGAAACTATTAGAGGCTAAGAGAGAAGCACAAATTAGAGAAGGTACATAAAATAAAAAAATTAATAATAGGCCTGCTCTGCATACTAATGATTATCAATTCTATTTTATATTATATGGCCATATAACATACCATTAAATGTAAGACATAACTGTTACATACAGAAATTTGGCACACAAGAAGAACTAATAAACTTAAATTGAAGAGATAATAGAGAAACATTATTAATTTTGGAATTTCTGATTTTGGAAAAAGTATATCTTAAAACTGATTTCTTTTTGTACAAAGAAAACTGAAAAATTGTAAAGAACAAGCTACTTTGACATTCTCATTCAATAAAAAATATAATTCATAGAAATCATCACAGTTAAGTTGCTGCTGCTAAGTTGCTTCAGTTGTGTCCGACTCTGTGCGACCCCATAGACGGCAGCCCACCAGGCTCCCCCGTCCCTGGGATTCTCCAGGCAACAACACTGGAGTGGGTTGCCATTTCCTTCTCCAATGCATGAAAGTGAAAAGTGAACGTGAAGTCGCTCAGTCGTGTCCAACTCTTAGTGACCCCATGGACTGCAGCCTACCAGGCTCCTCCGTCCATGGGATTTTTCCAGGCAAAAGTACTGGAGTGGGTTGCCATTGCCTTCTCACAGTTAAGTTAGCAGAATACAAATTTAGTTAGATTCATCTATTTCTAAATATTTACCAAGTTTCAAAATGTAGCATAATATTAACAAATTGTTTTTACATTTAAAAGAAGAGTAAATTATCATCTGAATATTAAAGGAGTCTATGAACTAACATGCCCCCAAAATACTAATTAGTGAAAAAATGCCATATTATCTGGAAAAAAGTAAATATTTATCTTAACACATCTATGTTGTTAGCTGAAAGTCAATGAATCATAGGAGGACAAAATAATAGGTTCTCTAGTTGTTATGGAATTAGTTTCTAATGTTTAATTAAAAATTTTAATGTGAATGACAATTCTAAACTTTACTTAACAGATAGAGAAGTAGTACATTATCCAGTACTATCCATGATTAATCTGTCCCATTGGTAATGTATACATTGCTGGAATTATATATAGTATTTTGAGAAAAAAAAAAACTTTATTCTGGACATTATAAAGGAATTTCATAAAACATAAATATAAAATTGTGGAAATCAGAAAACAGTTAAATAATTTAAGTGTATTAGTTAAATAGTTAAATAATTTAAGTGTATTAACATTTTGTCAAGGGCATATTTTCATAAATGAACAAAAAACTGAATCAAGTCGATTAAACTAGGATTTTAAAAAAAATCAACACAAACTCTAATTCATTTTAGAAACACTATTACAACATTTTCAAAAAAGAAAGACTATATTCAACATAAATTTTGTAAGTTTGAAACCAGATGGATTAATAGTGTTTCTCATATGAATTAAAGTTTGTGTTGGGTTTTTTAAAAAATCCTAGTTTATGATAATCTTCTCTCAGTTTCCTTCTATTACTTTCATATACCAGCTTGGTTAAATATTTATGTTTCCCAATCCCTTAACATTTCAAATTTCTTTAATCCTGAAATTAACTGTAGAATACCATATAAGGCAGTGGTGTGCTGGTAAAGGTTAGACAACTATCTCTCTGGTGGAAAAAAAGCCTTGTAACACATGCCTATTTCCATAATGTAAAAACTCCCATACAGCCAGTTTCAAGCTACCAAAGTCACTGTATGTGAAGGGAAGAGATGAATATACAATTGGCTCTATGTCCAGCATACTACAGGAAAAGAATTGTTGACCATACTGAAATTAAAATATAATCGGAAGAAATAATCCCAGAGGACATTACTATGGTAAACAAAGTAAAAAGACTTATAAAAGATTCTTCAAGATGTTTAAAATTCTTATTATACCACAAAGGAAAAAGACAACTCTGAGAGTAACAGCAATTTTTATCCAAAAAAGAAAGACAAAGAAAAGAAGAAGAGATAAAATTGCAACAATTTTCTAAACAAGAAAAAAGGCCGAAGAAAAAGCAGTATTTTAAAAACTGTACAAAAACATATCACAAGTAAATAGCTGATATTTCAAAATTGTCATATAAAGAGGTAATCACAAAGCATGCAGCAAAAAATTGCAGGAAAATCATAAGAGTTAATAAATAAAAATAACATGTTACTTTATAAAAGATTTAATTGCTACAGTGTATGCCTAGCGTTCTGCAGTCCATGGGATTGCAGAGTTGGACACGATTTAGCGAATGAATAACAACAACAAATAAAATTTTAAATTGTAATATGAATTGTTATATAATATTTCCTTAAAACATTGAACATAATTGTAAATCTAACTAAATATCTATATCAAAAAACTATTTCACATGCTGATACAATTAACATTTTCACTGGTTTTAAAATTCTCTGTAGATATCAGTATCACATCAAATACTGTTTATCAAATATTTAGAATGATGATGTTTATAACCATACTTATTTGCCATAGGCAAAATCATATTAATATATCCAAACCCTAGTATTTATAATGGATATATATTTACTAAAAAATATTTTTGAAATGTTTAGTAAAAAATAAAAATATATTTTTGGAATGTTCTCCCTTCTTCATGTCATTCTGCTGTCTGTGTTCTTCAAAGGTAACTTTGAATCAGAAAATTTTGTTCTTGGGAACAGTGTCCAGATGTAACAATGCGTCCTTGATAAAACTGAGAGTACCTGCATTGATAATATATAATGCCTTTTTTCTCAAGAACATTATGATGAAAGTATAATTTCATATCCTTTCTCCATCTTGAATGATCTGGACTTTATGGGTTAATGACAGATTGAACTGATCTAAGTTTACTAAAGTGAAAGTGAAAATTGCTCAGTCTTGTCAAACTCTTTGCAACCTGGTGGACTGTAGCCTACCAGGCTCCTCTGTCCATGGAATTCTCCAGGCAAGAATACTGGGGTGGGTTGCCATTCCCTTCTCCAGGGAATCTTCCAGACCCAGGGATTGAACCCGGGTCACCTGCTTTGCAGGCAAATTCTTTACAGTCCGAGCCACCAGGTTTACTATGCCCTTCTTTATTTCAAAGGTATTTGAGAATTTTCTGTAAAGCACTCTGTTGTTAAGAGGACCCCTCATAGTTTGTTAAGTCATTTATATCATTATTTCAATTACATACCACTCAGAGATGGTCTTATGTGATTTTCTCTTTTTATTACTATTGGTCTAATAAATATGCCCTTGGGAAGAAAAGAACAATGAAATAATCAGTCCAACTACCAAGAAGTATAAGGCTTAATTCATTTTTAGTTTATAGAAATGCAAGTGATTTCTGTGTATTGATTTTGTATCCTGCAACTTTGCTAAATTTACTGATTAGCTCTAGTAATTTTCTGATACTATCTTTATGGTTTTCTGTGTATAGTATCACGTCATCTGCAAACAGTGAGAGCTTTACTTCTTCTTTCCTGATCTGGATTCCTTTTATTTCTTTTACTTCTCTGATTCCTGTAGCTAGGACTTTCAGAACCACATTAAATAATAGTGGTTAAAGTAGACACCCTTGTCTTGTTCCTAATCTTAGGGGGAATGCTTTCAGTTTTTCACCATTGAGAATGTTTGCTGTAGACTTATCACATAGGGCCTTTATACTATGTTGAGGTAGGTTCTTTCTATGCCCATCTTTTGAAGAGTTTTAATCAAAAATGGGTGCTGAATTTTGTCAAAGGCTTTTTCTGCATCTATTGAGATCATCATATGGTTTTTATCTTTCAATTTGTTAATATGGTGTATCACATTGATTTGCATATATTGAAGAATCCTTGCACCCTGGAATAAACCCAACTTGGTCATGGTGTATGAACTTTTTGACGTGCTGCTGAATTCTGTTTGCTAAAATTTTGTTGAGGATTTTTGCATCTACGTTCATCAGTGATATTGGCCTGTAGTTTTCTTGTTTTGTGTTGTCTTTGTCTGGTTTTGGTATCAGGGTGATAGTGGCCTCATAGAGTTTGGAAGAATTCAATGTAAGTTTTCACTGTTAGTATTTAGAATGAAGCATTTTACAAGTTTAAGACAAATAATCAAAGGATTATACTATTTCTTAAAACTGTATAAAGGGCATTACTATAGTCAATACAGAACAAAAGACACTAAAGTTTTCAAACTCCAGCTCTTTCTTCACAAATATTGTAAAATACCTAATATTTTAAATGATTTCAGAGAGTGAATATGAGTGTTTTCTGTCAAGGATATAGCTCCTCTGTCTTTTTAAAATTAAAATTTATGTTCATTATTTTAAGAATCACAATTTATAAAAAAGGTTTTCAAATAAGGAAAACAGATTAGATGTAAAAATATTGCAAGATACTAATTAAAGCTTACATTTTTATTGCAGATATTTTCATAATAAATAGACAAATAAAGGAAAGCCATTTCCCCCTAATTTTTTCACTGCAATTTACTGCTTTCTCTAATATTTACTACATTTAACTTCCTCTAATTCCAAAATACACATCTACATTTATAAGCAAGATAGACATTTGTTTATACAATACAATGAAGAGAATCCCCTCCCCTCAAAGCACATTTTCCCCTTGTTGTAGCACATCAGGAGAAGTAATAAATCATGTTAAGATGCTATTCCTTTCATTCTTCTACCCTCAGGTTCTATTTAAAAATTAAAACCTCCTAATCCTTAGCCTGGTACACAATGCTTTCTGCAGTAAGTCTCATCATAATAAATTTCCTTATGTCTCTACTTTCCCAAACGTACAGTTCACTTCCCTTACCTCCATTTATTAAAATTCTACTTAATCTTTCATATATAGCTAAAATGCTCATCACAACTTGCACTATTCTCATATTCCTAAATTACTACACCACTCCACAAAAGCTTACAGTTTTAATTGTATAACCCTCCTTCTTATATATGATTTTAAAAATTATACAAAGTTAGAAATTAATTATTGCATGACCACATACAGGGATAGAAATTATGTTTTATTATAGACTTTTGTGTTTCTTTGAATTAGGGACATATATCTTTCAGGATGGAAAGCTATGAGAGATGAAGATACTACAGGCTTACTAATGAGATTATGCTAAAAGACGGAAACAAAGAGGAGTGTAGATGGCTAAAAAGAAGGCAAATGCCGCTAAAGGACAAGATTTGGCAGAATCTGTAAGGAGACAATGGTTAAAGAGCCTTGTATATAATAGGAACCCAGGCTCTAAGACTTCTCCAGAGTCCAGTAATATTTTAGGATTCCAGGATAGTAGCTACATGAAGTACCTCAGAAGTTGGATGCTAAGCACCATAGCAATCAGCATTAGTAACAATTTCTATGTGTAGACCTGGTTTCAGAAACCAGTGCACACTGGGACACACCAGTGAACTCAAAGGAATAAAAATTAGTAGGTTTTTCCTGAATGTTGTCCTTTTTTAGGGTTTTCTAGAACCTCGGTTGAGAGTTGAGAGTAGGTAAGAAGAAGGAATGACTGCTATTTGACTACAAAAATGGGAACCTAAGAGTCAGATTAAATAAATTTTTTTTAAAAGTGTATTTCACAGACAAGTTTGTAAATAATGGTTTTGCTTGCTACTTAGGTATTATGTATCTTTGGATCAATCACAATGTCAAGCACCATAAGCATAACAGGTGACTATTTGTTGATGTCATTAAAATAATGTGGATCTTGAAAGAAAGTAAGAAGGGAGAAAAAAGACAAATAGAAATTAAATGATGTATAAAATATTAAGCAAAATTTATAAGAAATTACATGTTAATTTATAAATTATCCCAATAAAAGATAAATTTTTCCAGATGGAT
Organism: Bubalus kerabau; assembly: GCF_029407905.1. Taxonomy (NCBI): domain Eukaryota; kingdom Metazoa; phylum Chordata; class Mammalia; order Artiodactyla; family Bovidae; genus Bubalus; species Bubalus kerabau. Next base: position 62,873,100 of record NC_073637.1, read on the forward strand.
TTTAGAAAATAAAGTTTACATTGTTTTCAATAGACAAATCTTAAATACAAGTATACAGAGAGCTGAAAATAAAAGGATTGAGAAAGTTATACCGTACCAAAAAAAAAAAAAAAAGCAGCTGCAGCAAGAGTAACATCAAAGCATATCTTAAGGAAAAAGTATTCCTAAGAGAGGCATTATGTAATGATACAATTATCAGTCTATTAGGAAAAAAATATAACAATTCTAGTTTTGTAGGCACCTAATAACATATCCTGAAAATATATATAACAAATAGTGACAAATCACGGGTGGGGGTTTTAATATACCTCTCAATAACTGATGAAGTAATCAGATGAAAAATCAAGAAAAAAAACCCAGAATATTTGAAAAATGAAGTTAATAAACCCAATAAACAACATATGTTGAACACATACCAAACTATGACAAGATAAACATTCTTTTAAAGAACAATTACCAAAATTGATTACATACTACACCATAAAGCAAACAGTTAATGTTAAAGACTGAAATTATTCAAAGTGAATACTCCTACAAGATGGTTATTATGCTCAATTTCAATGTTTTACAAAATCCTAGAAAATCCCTAAAGTTTGAAAATTTAACAATATATTCCTAAAAAATCTACAGGTAAATGAAAGTACAATAATATCACACCACATTAAAAATTATCTATGTATCCTTCTGAAGAGATGATGAGAAACAAATGAAACTTAAAGGAAAAGTTTCCTATTAAGGAGAACTTAAGTAGGAAAACGGAGAAGGCAGTGGCACCCCACTCCTGTACTCTTGCCTGGAAAATCCTATGGACAGAGGAGCCTGGTAGGCTGCAGTCCATGGGGTTGCTAAGAGTCAGACACGACTGAGCAACTTCACTTTCACTTTTCACTTTCACGCACTGGAGACAGCAATGGCAACCCACTCCAGTGTTCTTGCCTGGAGAATCCCAGGGACGGGGGAGCCTGGTGGGCTGCCGTCTATGGGATCACACAGAGTCGGACACGATTGAAGTGACTTAGCAGCAGTAAATAGGAAAAAAAAAAACGGAAAAGAAAAGAAATATACAGCCTAAAAAGTAAACAAACAAAAAGTTTACTGTTTGAAAGACTAGTAGAATTGATAGTGCATCAGCAAATCTGACCAAGAACAATAAAAGGAAAAGGAACAAATTACCAATATAAGGGAAAAGAGGACATGACTACAAACTCTAAATAGACATTAAATAGACAATAAGATGCTATTATGAACAAATTTAATGCAAATTTTTTTTTCAAAATTGGAGAAATATTCAAATTCCAAGAAGAATCCAACCTAACAAACCTGACACAAGAAAACATAAAATTTTGAATAGTTTTAAATCTAGTACAGAAACTGAAAATGTAATTCAGCACCTACAAAGAAATTGCCAACCCTGGTAACATAAATGGTGAATACTTCTAAACATGTGCAGGAAAAAAATACCAATAATATACACATTCTTTCAAGCAACAGAAAATGAGGAAGAATTTATGAAGCCAGAGAAGCGCTGAAATAAAAGCTCAACAAGGACATTACAAAAAAGGAAAATGAAAGACATCAAATAAAAAAAGAAGTAAAATTTCCTAATATTTTGTATGAACCCAGCAGCAGAATATGGATAACAAAAGCAAATAAGTTGTTATAAAAAGAAAGAAAACTCTTCTCCCTTCTCTCTCTGTCAGGAATACAGATGCAAAAATTCTACACATATTAACAAACTGAATCCAGAGACAGATAAAATGATAATGCATCATGAGATACTTGGGTTTATTAAAGGAATGCAAGATAACTTTAACATTTAAAATCAATACAATTTACCAATTAGTAGAACAAGACTATATATCATATATTTATATCCACATACACAGAAAAAAACTGATATAATTCAAATCCATTCATGATTAAAACTTTTCATTCAACCAGGTATTAAATAGAACTTCCAGAATCTCCAAAAGTAGCATAAAAATCTTATGAAAATATCAAGAAATATAAATGTAATATAAATATAAATAATCCCAAAGAAAAATGAGCAAGAAATTTGACTATATTCTCCATAAAAGAAGATATCTAAATAGTCAATTAACCTAAGAAAAGGCTATTAGAGAAATGCAAATTATAGCCACAGTGAGGTAATACTACACACCCACCTGAATGAGTGAATGAAAAGAACTAAAAATACCAAATATAAAGTAAGCATATAGGAAAACTCAAACCCTCATTCACTGCTGTAAGAAGTATACATTTGGATAGTTTGGGGAAACTGTAACACAGTATCTACAGCAATTGAATATATGTACAGCCTCTTACCTACCTACTCTATTACTAGGTATATCCAGAGCAAAAATGAACACATGTGATTACCAAAAGGCATGTGCAATAAGCACTCTCAGGAACAGTCAAAATCTGAAAGCAAACTGTCAATCAATTGTAGGCTTTTTTAATTAAATAAACAATTTAATTCCCCAAACTAGTGATTTTAACTAAATACCTTCACATTATAACCTTCTTAGAAGGCTGCTAATAAACAATAGTGTATCAAAATTTGTAAATAGTTTAAATCACACTTTAAAGCCAAGATAAGCAATTCCTTTGTATAGTTATTACCTCTGACCAAAGCATAAAAATTCACTTAGACAAATAGCTTTCATAACCAACCTAAAAATAAGATATATTGGTGTATACTTATAGAAATAAATTGCATATGGCAATGAAAATGATAAACAACTTCAGTTATATGCAACAATATTTATGACTCATACAACATAGTGGTAATGGAAAAAGTCACATACTATATATGTGATACAATATATAAATACATTGTGTAATCTCGTTTCTACAAAATTCATATATGTGTGAGTATTCCATTTATATGAAATTAAAAATAAGTGAAAGTATTCTGTCATATGTTATCTTGACAGTGAGAATAATTACTGGAAGAGAGCAGAAGAGAGGCTGGAAAGATGCAGATGATATTTTATTTCTTGATGTGGATGTTAGTTACATGCTGTGGCTTCTTAGTCAAAATTGATCCATGAGTATATTTACAATTTACACATGTTTCTATATGAATTCTATACATCAGTAAAAAGTCTACATAAAGAGGTAGAGTTCTAGATTTATGGACACAGTGGAGGAAAGGGAAGGTAGGACGAATTGAGAGAGTAGCACTGAAATATATATATTACCATGTGTAAAACAGATAGCTAACAGGAAGTTCTGTGACAACCTAGAGGGGTGGGATGGGGTGGGAGATGGGAAGGAGGTTCAAGAAGGAGGGGACATATGTATACCTGTCGCTGATTCATGTTTATGTATGGCAGAAACCGACACAACATTTTAAAGCAATTATCCTCGAATTAAAAATAAAAATGTAGAGTTTTGCTTCTTAGAATAATTGGGTAGCTTATATCAAACTAACTCTGTCAGTAATAATTCTAAATTCTGGAAAAATATTTTAATACAAAACTATTCAAAGATAGCAGAGAACAAACTCAGGCAGAAATTGGCAATATGAGCCTTGAAATAAAAGAAAGAAAGTGAAAGTTACTCAGCCGTGTCCAACTCTTTGTGACCCCATGGAGTATAGTTCATGGAATTCTCCAGGCCAGAATACTTGAGTGGGTAGCCTATCCCTTCTCCAGGGGATCTTTCCAACCCAGGGATCGAACTGGGGTCTTCTGCATTGCAGGAGGATTCTTTACCAGCTGAGCTACAGGGAAGCCCAAGAAAAGGACCTATTTAACCAGTTTTCTCTTAATGGCCTTCCCCATAAGGTTCACTGCAGAGAAATTACAGATCAGCAAAATACTTCAGTCTTACAAGGCTGAGAAGCCAGAGATCAGAATTCAGAATTGTGAGAGCAGCTGTGATTGTACAGAAATCCTGGAATGGAGGGAGCCAGAGAAGGGGGAGACCAAAAACTTACACTTAATGGTCCCCAAAATTCTTGCCTAAAATTATAAACTGCAGAGAGAAAAACAAGAAGAAACCTAGCAGAAAGCCACAGTCGAAAGGCTAAACGGTCTGCAAGATTTCAGCAACGCCCTGATGTATAGGAAATGGAGTTTGGAGTTTAAATCCTATTAATTATAGGTTTTGGCCAAATTTTGAACTCTGTCTAGAGTTAACAAAAATAAAAATGAAACACATCTTCAATTGATTTTAAGTGATACTTTAGTAATTTCACTGTCTGCTAAAATAAAACACAATATTCTTCAAAATTCAGTCTCTAAAGTATATTAAACACAATGTCCAGTACACAAAACATTAGTAGATATATAAAACATACAGAATGTGATCCCTAGGCAAAGAAAGAAAGAAAAATATTAATAAGCCCACATAAGACTAAGATGTTGGAATTAGTATACTTTAAAATAAATACTATATAGAGCTTGATGGCTGGATGGCATTACCGACTCAATGGATATGAGTTTGGGTAAACTCTGGGAGTTGGTGATCGACAGGGAGGCCTGGCGTGCTGTGATTCATGGGGTCGCAAAGAGTCAGACACGACTAAGCGACTGAACTAATAGATAGCTTAAAGAATTTATAGTATTATACATATAGATATAAATTATATATTATATCACTTATGTATTTATATCCACATATGTGTATATATAATATAATCCTATAAATTCTTTAATATATCGACATACACCTACACATGGGCTTCACAGGTGGCTCAGTGGTAAAGAATCTGCCTGCCAATGCAGGAGATGCAGGTTCCATCCCTGGGTGGGGAAGATCCCCTGGAGAAGGAAAGGGCCTTCAGCAGTATCCATACTGCTCCAGTATCCTTGCCTGGGAAATCCCATGGACAGAGGAGCCTGGTGGGCTACAGTCCAAGGGGCTGCAAAGAGTCTGACATGACTTAGAGACTAAGCAAGCACACATCTGTCCACACACATTTGTTTGTACATACATATACACATATAATAAAACAAGGGGAACAGGAAAAATACAGTAACATCTAAGAAAACCAAATGTAAAATTTAAAATGAAAAATATAATGTATTTAATAAGATAATTCACAGAATTTTTTTTTCTGGAAAATTGAACACTGTAGAACGAAATATCAGTCAACTTGAAGATAAGTAAATAAAAATAATCAAAACTGAGGAAGAGAGGAAAAAATTATAAAACAACAACAGCATAGACTCAGCAACCTAAGAAAAACTGTCAAAAGATTTTATATATGTAACCCCATCCAAAAAGGAGAGCAGGGAGGCAACTGGGTGCAGAACTGAAAGAAATATTGACCCCAATGCCCCCAAAATAGTTGGAATCCTGAAAAACTTTAATTATAAGGTCATGTCTCTTTTATCTAATACCTTTCAACAGTATCGTTTTAGTTCTAGCTCTATGATTTGTTTGCATTCACTTTTCCATGAAGACTTGTGGTCATGAAGGTAAATAAAACTATGGTAGATATAATGTTTTCTTCTTTAAAGAGTGAAAGAGGTTTAACATTTGAGACATCAAAGAGAAGAATCTGGTTATTATGAGAGAAAAATAAGAATGAAGTACCAAATTAAAGAAAACTCTGATTGGATCTTTATGGTTCAAATTGTGATGAGAATAAGATGTTAATAATGTTATTTGTTATAAGATGTTATTTCTCAAGAAATAAATAAGTAAAGGAAGATTTTTACCTTAAGATACTATAAAACTTTAAATAAATAAGAGTAAAGAATATAACAATAAAATGTAAATATCAAAATATATTTTCCAATCTCTTTATGTTTCAAGAAAGTTATGAATAGTTTCTCATCAATGAATCAAAAATAAAATAATGTGAGTATGTGAGCTATTTTGCCAACCTCATTTCTCTATTGATGCATTTTAATTATTTGAGCTTGTAGCTTCAGTCTTGCTGACATATTTTTAAAGATGCTTAGTTAATCACTCTTTGAAATATCTACTGCTCTCTTCCCCATTCTTTGGTGTTATCAAAATAACAATGTCTGTGAAGGGAGTGCTCAACAGTAGCCTGAAGAAAAAGTGTTGTAAGAAATGTTAATTCCTTATCATTAAAGTTTTGACTCCTGACAGCCTACTTTCATTAGACTTTTGAACAACAAGCATGTAACCATTGCTATAAATTTTCTAAAACACAACATTCTTATTTTGCAACATGCAGGGATACTGGTATAAAAGGTCATCTATTTCAAATACTTTCACCAATCATTTGTGAAATCACTTAAAGCTTACAATCAAAGTTGTCTGGACAGCATCTCAAAAACATTTTTTCAGACTATTTAAACTAACTACAAATGCACGACACAATTATTTTTAGAAGAGCTTTCAGATTTTTAAAAATATATTATTAAATGATAAATTACTAATATCTTCTTAATGAGATACTGCTTTGAATAATCTGAATCTACAAATTTAAAATAGAAAATCATCAGAGGAAAGAACAGAATCCCAACATTACCATTTATTCACTTTAAATAACAACAAATGTCCAGGTACATTTAATAAACTAATAGCTTCAGAATGCTATTCATAAGCTTCAGAGATTGAATTACCAAAACTTTTATTATATGGATGTAGGGAATAAATAAGGGGTTATTATACATTTTTGATGGCTAGTTATTCATACATATGTGCATGCGTGCTCAGTCCCTTCAGTTGTGTCAGACTCCATGTGACCCTATGGACTATAGCCTGCCAGGCTCCTCTGTCCATATGATTCTCCAGGCAAGAATACTGGAGCAAGTTGCCATGCCCTCCTCCAGAGCATCTTCCCAACCCAAGAATCGAACCCATCTCTCCTGTGTCTCGATCATTACAGGCAGATTCTTTATCCACTGAGCCACCTGGGAAGCCCATTCATACATGTATGTTCCCTCAAATAAGTTAATCATATGATCTTTGACAATTTAAACATACTTGTAAATAATTTCCATATAAACCTTTCCATGGAGAAAAAACCTAAAGGAGGTTCTATTCATCAATAAAATCTTAAAATAATTAATATACTTACTTACTAATACCCTAACTTGAACCTGTCATTGATGAGCAACATATACTTAGCCAATGGTAATATCTTTAACTTTCTGACTACCCCTGAGTATTATCTCCTAATCTTCCTTTAACACACCATTTTTACCAATCTTTATGCCTACACATTGCTAGTAAATTATAATAAAATTTTAATGTAAAACACCAAATTCAGTCATATATTCAAATATTGAAAATTAATTTTATTAGAAGTTAATTGATAGTGGCGAGACTCATACAGTACAACATGGAGTTATTATTTCACCCAGGGGTTAATTTAATATTATTAATGATTACTCAACAGAAGAGCCATTGTAAGGATGGAAAATATTAATATCTGCAAAATTGATTAAATTACTTTCAAGAATATCCATGATTTATACAGATAACTAGAAAGTCTTCTATTATCATACCTCACATACACTATTCTTAGCTAGGGAGGGAAAAAATTAAAATTATTCATAGATTTAAGAGTTTCAGATACTAAGAGTCATCAAACCTACTCTTTATTGCAATAACAACTCGAGTAAAGAGAGAAGGGGCCAGTGCTGCAAGAAAGGGCAATAGAAGCTAGCATTAATAGCCTATAAACCTAATCTACAGGAGTTAGTACAAAATGAATTATACTAGCAACCTTCATGTATAACTCATCATCCTACATTGTGATTTAGAGACAATGTACTGAGTAGATTACAGGGTCAGAAAGAGCAGACACTCTAAATTTAGTCAACATAAATTTCATGATAATGTAGTTACAACAAACAATGTTGTGATGACAACTGCAAATAAAGGTGTGGGTGTTCACTCCGGGGGGATCTGAGAAAAGTGAGTGCTGCAAAAGTAGTGTTAAATTAATCCCCTCCAAGGGTAAGAGGTTGTATCTAATGGAAATAAAATTTCAGTAATTAGAGCATTTTAAAAAGAAGTTAATACACATCTCTATGCTTTCCTATGACTAATTATTCCATAAAGTCAATGCTTTGCTCTAATTCTCTACTCAACAAACAACCTTCTGATATGTAATTTAGCCCTCTATGCATCAAAAAGGCTGTGATTCATTTATACAAGTTATTTGTTATATGGTCAAGTGTCTTTACCACGATTGATGTCATGATGACACAGCATTTATGCTTATAAATTTGTACTTCTGAAATTTAGTTAATCTCAATCAGTTCTCCATTACTTGACAAAAAAGTTGCTAAACCTGAAATGCGATGGCTCCATGAATACTATCCAAAGCAAAAAGCATCCACTTCACCTATCACAAAGATTCATCAGAAAAAAACAAATAAACTTGAGCTGCAAGATCAACAAACCAACAATGCCATTTTCCATCTTCAATGCAGAAAATATTTCTAAGTTTCCTTTAAGATTCTCTGAATAATCTATTTTATAGTTTGGACTGTGCATAATTCAGGATAAAATGCAAACGCTGTTAACAACAACAATAATATCAGTTTGTACTTCTGACATTAACTCTTAGAACTGTCCTGTGACATATTATTCCCATTTTCTAAGTGAAGAAAGTGAAACAGAGAGAGATGACCTACCTCAAGTCATACAATAGTTAAACGAGAGAATTAAAACTTAAAGTTTATCTGAGTAATGTTCATAGACATGGTTTCAACCACTATGCTATACTTTTATCCTACATATTCCTAAAATATTTGGCTTAATGAAGGTAGAAATCATAATTTCAGATATCTACAGCTACATGACCAAATTCTACTACACTAACTATTTCATTTCTATATTTTAGATTCTAAGAGGCAAAGTTAAAACACGGTGAAGTTTTAACACAGTGAAGCGCAGTGTGTCATGCTGCGATGCGTGAATACAACATGCATTCAGTTAAGTGTATCAGTTTAAAAGCTTTAAAAACAGCTGTGAAAACACTAATAGATACCTGTTAATACCCATAATGGTATCCTTAAATTCTCTGTCATATATATCATTCAAGATGTTTCAATAAATTTATGAAAAATTTTACTGAAAACTTACTTTGCAGCCTCCGTGTTGGGCTCTCTCCATGGAGTTGTCGTCGTGGCATATATGGTGAAGGATGGGGAAGTGGCAATGAAGAAACATCATGAGTCTGAAGTTTGTACCAATGTGGCTCATCATCTAATAATGCTGTTTCTAATTCAATTAAAATCTACAAAGCCAAGAGACAAAGAATTGTCATAGGACAATAATATAGAAATTCTCTTAAATGATTTCATTATAATAGTAATGTTGTTAGGTCAAAAGCAAGGTTATGCAATAGAATTGCCCATATGCTTGACACTAGTTAAATATATAAATATTTATAACTTATTGATTTAATAGCTTTATATACCTAAGACATTTATTTGTAGATCTTCGAACTACTGGAGGCTGTAGCAGACCCTCTACTAGAGGCTGTTAAATATGACATTGATGAGATGTTTGGACGGCATCACCGACTCAATGGACATGAGTTTGGGTAAACTCTGGGAGCTGGTGATGGACAGGGAGGCCTGACATGTTGCAGTCCATGGGGTTGCAAAGAATAGGATGACTAAGCAACTGAACTGAACTGAAAGAGAACTTATTACTAAATGTCGGTAATTATAACTAATATATGTATACTGTTTTATGGTTTAAAAAGCATTTCACTTACATTCATTAGCTTAATCTTTACAAATTCTGAAACAGGGATATAAAAACAAATTAGAAATGCTTACTGTGTGTTAAGAACCATGTCATACATTATCTTAATTCTTGGGTAAAAACTACTAGGTTGGTCTTATTAGTCAACTTTTTACAGATAAGCATACCAAGGTTGAAAAAGATTAAAAAACTTGTTTAAGTCTGCATTGCTGGTAAGTGAAAGAGATGCAATATAAATCAAAGACTGTCTTACTTAGAACTTGGTTTAATGTATCATGATACTAAGGATTCAAAACAGGAAAGAAAAAAATATGGATTTTTAAGTGGCTCAGCAGTAAAGAATCTGCCTGCAATGCAGGAGATACATGAGACATGGGTTCAATCCCTTGGTTGGGAAGATTCCCTTGGAATAGGAAATGGAACCCGCTCCAGAATTCTTGCCTGGAAAATTTCATGGACAGAGGAGACTGGCGGGCTACCAGTCTATGGAGTTGCAAAGAGTCGGACACAACTAAGCACACAACCACATCACGTCATCACATATTATAACACGAATATGTAATAAATTTGAAAAGGAAGTCAGTCCATAGAAATAAATGATTCTTTTTATTATCTTTCAAAGTCATGCAAATACGACAAGGTCTGTGTCTAAGGATATGAGAACTGTTATATAATAATAAATCACTATATAGCTATGGGAGGTAAAAACGTAAAACAACTAAGGTATTCTTCATTCTTCCTAAACTGTCCCTAGTCATTTTCAAAATTATAGGCATGTGTTTTAAATGGTTACACACACACACACACACACACACACACACACATTTAATCCTCACTCTAGCCCTTCTCACTCTACTGAAGAGGAAACTAAAGCACAAATATATTAAATAACTTGCTCAAGTACCAAAGTCAGGAAGTAGCAATGTCAGGAATGCACAACCAGGGAGCAGAAGCTAGTCTCTGATTCTAGCAATTATGCTCCCCTTCTTTCCAACTCTTTGATTCCTTAGCTAACAACATTCAGTTCAATATTTCTATGGATTGTTGTTTTACCCATGATATTACCATTTAATTCACTCAGGAAAATCAACCATGCTGAAAAAAGCTGAAAGCAGTTATCTTAGTATGTTAATGGTGGGAGAATTGCCTCTCATCTGTTCCCTTCAATTTATCCTTTACCTTTCACATAGAAATATTTTCTCAAGTATAAAGGAAATTAAGTCATGCTCTTTCCAACCTGTCATTTGTTCCCATTATCTACAGGATAAAATCCAGCCTCTTAATATGATACATGAATGGATACAATCAGACGTCAGTTTAGCTTTCAAGTCTAATTTCTTACCACATTCCTTTCAAATTTCAATGCAGTTGTCCAAGAACCCCATAACTCTAGTATCCTGTATTCCCTCTGACTTTGCTAAATTCTAGTTTCTTTGTGGAGCCTTCCCTGGACCACCTACTTCCCCTTCCCTGCACAGCAATTTTGTATTCCTACTGCACTTTCCCATAGAACATCTGTCATGCTATGTTATAATTGTTCATTCTCTTATATGTATTCTAGTGGATTATAAATTCTTTAAAGAGAGTCTGCCTTTGAAACCTCAGTCCCTAAATTTATCCATTTATCCATGGATAAATGATTGAATTACTATTGGTACAACTGGTTTAGTAAACTAAAACGATATACAAATACTATAAAAGCATCAATAAGTTTTTTTCTTAAAACAGCAGCTAAATTCATTCTGTTAAATTATGTTTACTTTCTCAGGTATTCAAAATATAATATTTTACTGATAGTCATATAAGCAAAAGTATTCCAGATAACATGAATAGTCTAAGCTTTAAAATAGTTCCAGATACCTCTCCTAAAAATTCACTTTCTTCCTCTCGAACTCGAGCTTGATCCCAAAGGGTAATCTCCAGCATTCGTTCCCGAAATTCTCTTCGGTGGACTGGAGAATAAATGAATGTTTGGTTCCATTTGGGCTCCAAAGTTTTCTTCACTGTTTTAGTTCTTCTCTTGTTTTTGTCACTATGAAGAAAACAAGAATATATGAACTTACATAAACCTTCATTTTAACTTTTTCCCTAAAATGTATTAATTTAAAATTTCGCAGTAAAGAAGTGAAGTTTTCCCATAAATTTGTCATATATTAAAAATATTGTAATCTTCAAAATTACTATTGAAATGTATAAGGCACATCATTATGTAACTTTGATTTAATAACAGACTATTACAATAAATATGAAAATTTTCCATGATAAATAATTAAAAACAGTCTTTCACAAATTCTAAATAAAACCAGACTAAAGAATCTTTAACTCTCATTTTTTTTAACACAGTGCCCTACTAGAAACCTTTAAAATGGAAATCAACCTATTGGCTACATACACTATTACTTTTAATATTTATACATATGCAAATTCTATACACAGTATTTGCAACCAATATACTATTCAGTTAAACTATAGAAATTCTTTGTACAATAAATCTAATAAATTGTTATGTTCATGTCTTTATCTCCATGCAGTTAAGCAATGAGCAATTGTAATTACATATTCTCAAATTATTTTCTTATATATACACACTTGCTCATTTGACATTTATAGGTCTTTATAAACATAGTAAAACTATTTCTGTGTGAGGTAGCCGCTATAGTCTGGGCTGGAAATGCAAGTTGGCCATCCTGATGGACAGAACTTCCAGTTCAGAGGCTTTCGTACTTTTTTCTGCTGCATATTTCTATCAAATTAATGTTTTTGATTATGCATTCCATTATACACACATATATTTATAAATTATATGCATGTATTACTATACTGTTATACTAATATATTGCATTCATTGGTAAATATACAAAAATAGGAATCAAAAATAGATGAAAATAAAAATACAAACATTTCTTTCTGAACTCCAATGAATTGTTTGATACATTCCCTGGGTACATCCATTCTTTTTGGAGATCACTACTCTAGCTTATTAGGGAGGATCAATGGCTGAATAGGAACAAAGAAAATCATCAAGGAAAGCAATGTTAAGCTATCAGAAGAGGCTATTTGAAGTGAGAAGTGCCAATGAACAGAAAGTAGAACTGTATTAACTTCTTCAAATTCTTTCAGCACAGCACACTTCTAAGAGTATTGGGAAACAGGAAGCAGTTTGAACTAAGAAGGGATAGAGTGCCTCTAAATGAGGGAGTCTTTGTGACTCCTCCTAGCTGAAAGCAGAGCTTGCTGTTTAATACAAGGGCTTCCCACGGTGTGAGTGGTAAAGAATCCTCCTGCCAACACAGGGGATGCAAGAGATTTGACTTAATGAATCAAAAGCATGTATTTAATGTGGCCATTTAAAAGCAATGTGTCTTTATTAATTTCTATGGTTTCCCTAGGAAAATAACTTTGGAAACCCATGTAGGAAATCTTATCTCCATTCAAATTTATGAAAAAGAAGTGGCGCTGTAAATTAGAACAACTAAATAATAGAGAAATAATGACAAGGACTATGATTTATGACTGTCACTTCCTCCTTCCAAAACTTTAACAAATATTTATAAAGCATCTACTTTATATTCTATCCATAAAAGAATGAATTATAACACCCTGTCAGAAATAAAAATTCCTTCCACCAACATCAGAAAGAAAATATTTAGATGGAACCTTGCCATCTAATCCAAGAATGGTTTATACTGCTTCCTACGACCTGTGGCTTTTCTTCCAAAAAACAAATAATTCAAACTAAAAGCACAGTCCTTTATTCATGTGTAAAAACTTACGTCAACAGAATAAAAAAGGTTGAGATGATAAAGTAGCTATGTGAGTTAACCAGAGAATTCTGTTTTCCACTACGGATAAAATCCTGACACAACTCTATTAATAAAGTGAGCAACAAACTTGCCTAAATATTCTTCAAATTCCTGATATCTGACAAGAAAACTCAGCTGAGAGATAATCTGAGAAAAAATTTCAAAACTTTCTCAATTTTTTGCTGTTGAGAAAAGATAAAAATTCTATATTGGGGAATACAAAGGAGTCTTTAAAGGAACTTTCTCATCCATCTGAGCTCTGTCTGCTCAGAAAGTGGGGAGAGGCATGAAAAATAAACTAAAACTAAACAATCAACAAAAAAAAACAAATAATCTGAGAGACTTTTATCATCTTCAAAAACAAGCATTTTTCTTCAGAGCTCTGAATAAACAGAAACATGTTGAAGTGAAGTGAAAGTCGTGTCTGACTCTTGCAACCTCACGGACTATGTCCATGGAATTCTCCAGGCCAGAATACTGGAGTGGGTGGCCTTTCCTTTCTTCAGGGGATCTTCCCAACCCAGGGATTGAACCCAGGTCTCCCACATCACAGGCAGATTCTTTACCAGCTGAGCCACAAGGGAAGGTGAAGAATATTGGATTGGGTAGCCTATCCCTTCTCCAGTGGATCTTCCCGACCCAGGAATCGAACCGGGTTCTCCTGCATTGCAGGCGGATTCTTTACCAACTGAGCTATGACTTGTTATGTGCTTGCTTAAAAGCATATGTGGGAATGCACAATTTTCTGCAAGTTTTTATGATGGCAATCTAAGGATGCTTAGACTAGTAAACTCACTGCACTCTTAGAAGCAAAGTAACGTGGCCTCCCTGTGAGATGGTAGATAATATGGCTGTGACATCTGTCATCCAACTGAAGTTTTAAGTTGGATTTACCATTTTAGCTATTGCATATCCTCATCTTCCCTTGCAGTTCAAAGTGTATCCCTCCCCAAAAGACAATCTAAGTTGTTACAGAACAATCTTCTCTAAGTAAACTTTATAAGATAAAATCATACAGCAGACAGTTTCTAATAGTTTAGGAGGCTGTGGCAACCTCACATATTTTCTGAATAATTTGTTTTACTAATTTTTTTTCCAAAATAGGTATCAAAGTGTAAGGCCTTTGTTAACTGCCTACTTGTTATTTTCTTTGTTGAGGCTATTCTTCAGATGATAGTGTGGCATCAATACTGATGACTTTAAGTTAAACCAAATAAGAGAGTGTGCAGAAGTATACAAATATGTTTAAAATCACATCTGTACCTGGCCACTTCCATCCTGAGAAAAATGATCAGACCAGCCCTAGAAACCAGGGATGCAGAACAGCTAGGGAAGGGAAATTAGTGTACTACTTTTTTCCTTTTTCATGATGTTTATTGAATAATTTCTTTCACTTGGCATGTGTTTGAAATTAAGAATGATTAGATGATTTTTGACAAGCTATTTCTCTATCCTGGTTTCTCTATTTAAATCAGGGTAGATTAATAACATGCATACTGATCAGCATGGACACAAAGTAAATGACACTTTAGGAAGCTAAATCTTGGCCCAGTGGTAGAGATTCCTTGATGATATGGGTAATTAAATATAAAGCATGTTCATTAATTTTATAGAATGTAGAGAAATAATATATTCGTAAGAGAAAGTAGAAATTGTAGAGGAACATGATGAATATCCTTTAGTACCATTTCCAGCTTTTTGTCTCTGTAGTTTGTTTAAAATGTATTTGATTTAATGGTGCACAATTCTTAATGAATTTTATAAGTAAAAACATACTTTAAGAAGCAATCCACACAATATAAAATTGATATAGAATAAAATCATCTATATTATAAACATTTGAAATGGGTTTAAAAACAATCTCAAAGTATTTACTGTCACTGTTTTGATTCCTAGGAATCATTATGCCTATGTTAAACTTTATAAGTATCTAACTGGTATGATATTTAAAAATAAATGACACAAAATCAAAACACACCCTGCTATTAACATTTCTCAACTGTTTTCAAGAATATTTACTTTTGTTTCATATCCTTACCTTCTGTCTGGAAGAAAGTAAATTTTAACATAAGGATTCCTTGGCCTTCCATCTTCCCTGGAAGGGAGGTCTTTTGCTCCCAAAATTGTAACTATTAATTGGTGACCAACCTTGTCAAACCACAGTTTTATCTGAAAAGCAAAAATATTTATTTATCAGCTTAACCATTTACTAATATAACAGAATGCTTACATTCCCAACCTTTGGCCCATTCTCTTATCCTGATATTAGCACAGAATATAAACTTCACTTAGTAAATTGCAGTTAACTTAAAAGGATATGCTATAATAACTTCAATGAATGGAGAGTTTAATTCAGATATTTTACTTTGACAAATCTCTTGAAATTTTTATAATCTAATTTGATAGTTTATTAACATGCACATAATTACATTGCTATAATAAGGACTTTATATAGGATTCTTCTCTGTCTACATTTATGCAGGAATCACTGTAGTTCATTTTGGTTCCCCTACAATACTGAGTTCAGAATAAGTGCTCAAAATGAACTGAACAGATAAGTTGCTCATATGGCATTCATGGGAATATTTTCAGCAAATGTTTTATGTTATATCACAGCAAAGATCTTTCAAAGATTATAAGTAACTAGGAATTACTAGAAGACTTGTAAACAGACTGCTTAAATTTGTATTTAAAACTATAATAAATTCATCTTTTAAAGTTTTTTATACATAGTCTCTTTTTCATTTGTGAAGCAAATGTATTCATCCTTAGAATAAAAGGGTATATTTTATAATTCAAGATGAGAAAATTAGAATAATTTGCCTGTGCCATAATGAGGGATTAGATCTTCACATCCAGCTGTTGAATTCATTAGACTTAACGACTGTCACCTCCCACACACAGCTCCCACTCCCACACCTAGCGATGATGACTATGATCCTCATTTCCATTTGGTTCAGAATTTAGCACATCCCTGGCCACTATCTTCAAACTGAAACTGAATTGGAAATTTGGAGCTTGGGGAAAAGTTTTGTTTACATAATATGCATATTTTATTTTCAATGGTTTGATTTTTTCCTTTTAATTTGGATGCACAATGTTTGCAGCAGCTTGGAAGACAAATACATATCTCATGTCAGTCCTTTCCTCTCCGCTCCAAAGCAGACAGTCAGGGCTGGGCCAAGCTCTAGGCTATATACATAAGACCATCCACATAAAAAAAATATACAGATAAATATATATATGATACGTTAGCAGTTCAGTTCCAATTTTAACATGGTGTTCTTGAGTCCCTCACTTCATATCCTAAGAGATGAGAGGCCAAGCAAGAATTTTGAGTCAGAAGACTAAGGGCCCAGAAAAGTATATAAAATTATTTATACACTTTTTTTTGGTTAAATGAAATTAGTCCTCTTATAAGAATAATTATTAGAAATGTTTAAATTTTACAAATGGTAATACTACTCTTTATATTAAGTCCTTATATTTAATGTAGGTATTATTATCTTGAGGCTCTACAACAAAAAGTTTTTTGAATTGACTTGCTAAGTACAGACCCTAGTCAAGTGGTTTTCAAACTGTGGTTCATGAAACTCCTGCCACAGTATTATCTGACTCATCTGTTTAAAAGTTACAAATTCCTGTGGCCCACCTTTCAGCTACAGAACCAGAATGGGGCCCAGAAAATTTGCATTTTAACAAATCCTCAGGTGATTCTCATTTCCATTAAAGCTTGAGAACCACTGCATTAGACTAGGGAAGCAACAACCTGGAAAAAAACATCTGATATTTAAGTTAAAAAAAAAAGAGTTCAGCACCTGAAATTAACTGGAACATTCTAAACTATACTCCAATATAAAATTTTTAGAAATTACTATTAAAAAAAGAAAAAAAAAACAAAGATATAGATGAGAATAGATGGAAAAAAGAGACATTCAGGCAAAAGATATGAGTGGGAAGAAAAAAGTAGGAAATACAAGTGTTTCATACATGAGATGAAACAGATGTCAGAAAGATTCGAAGTTCCTCTAAGTTTGTGACCAAATCACACTAACTTTCTATATTCTTTATTTTCTATAGCAATAAGAGCTATGGCTTTATTTTCCATGAGGTTAAAAATCCTTCTTGGAGCATCATGACATCAATATTAGACACTTCAAAAAAGAAAAAAACTTCTGAAAGGCTACAAAATTGTTTTCCAATAAACAGTGCATTTAAATAACAAAGAAAAATAATAAGTATTGTTAGACTAAGTTCATAATTAATTATTGGAGCAAATTACTGATTTCTGTGAGTACTTTTTTAGGGATTAACTCTAAACCTTTGTTGTCATCTCCACAGGCAGTATTTTTGCTCTTTTAAAATCATTACACCTAAATCTCAAGATATATATTTCAAATGCTTGCTAAATAGTATTATTTTTAGATTTTCTTATGCCATGGAAAACCAAAAATATCATTTATTAATAATATTCATTCCTCACACAAACAGATATTAGGTACTAGCTTTCATATTTTCACATTAATACTTTATAGTTTATTAAATTATACTTTATAAATATATACATATTAAAATAATATAGATATGAAACAGGCACACTTTGCACTGATTTTTTGATGAAAATTATATGTTTTAATAAACTGTCAAACTGGGCATTTGATCAATAGCCCTAATTTTCATTTTATATTATGGGACTTGCATTGAAGTTTTTAATAGATATCCAGCTCACAGTATCAAAACAAAATTATTTTATTTGCTAGATTATTAGTCACATTCCTAAATGTGCTTTTTAAATGAATGGTTTGAATATATCTGTTGATTTCTCAAAATAAAACAAATATATTTCCACAGTTCTAAATATGATATATTTATTTTACATCATTTTCATTAATAAAAATATTGATATCATTTTACTTGCTTTAATACAATTTTCATGTGCCACTTTTAAGTTTCCCAAGCAGACTCTGAGCAGTCTAAGTAAATATTTTACACTAGATAGTGTTAACTAGAACAGCTTCAATTTTTTTAATTTAAATTAGCATTATTGAAAACCGATAATAATAACAACAACAACAAAAAAACCCATGCAGCAAAGCAAGGAAAGCATAATACTACTTTTTTAAAAAACACTATATTAACATTACTTTTCCATATAGGGGTTTCCTAATGAAAAGTGGCAAAGAACTTGTACCCAAGTATTGCAGTAAAAGCAAATGGAATTATAATTACACAATGTAAACAAAATAAACCCAACACATTTTACTTGGATTGTGATTTTGTTCTATCAAAGTCATATAGTTTTCAAAAGTTGAACTTTATATATAATATGCAGAAAATTCATATTTTAGATAAGGTACAAATTTATTTGCCAGTCTCCTCAAGGAGTAATTGCTTGGAAAATGCAAGTGAATGTAGATGTTAAGTGCTATAATGAATGATTTAAAGAGACAGTAACCTTAGTGTAATAAAAATGTCAACAGTATAAAATCAGCTATTTGTGTCAATATTACAGATATAAGTGGAATCTACATTAAATGCCAACCTGAAACTTATGAGTTTTAGTATTCAGTCCATATAAAATCACCAACAAAGATTGTCTCTTTAAATTTTTATTGTATTTTAATCCCCATGCAGAATTTTACAAGCTGGCTCATAAAATGATTTGGAAGTCAATAATATGGTTTGGAGCAACATACCAAATAAAGTTTTCCTACTATGCATTTTCCAAAAACATACAAATAAGGGTTAAAACACAATTTTAGATTCTATCAGGCAGACAAGGCCTTTACCTGAACCCTAGGAACAAAAGGCGTTGTTCTTCTACTAAGGCTTTGGCTCTGGTAAGCAAAATTAAAGAAAAAAGCAATAAAACAAAACCAAAAAGGACAACACGCTGGAACTAAAAGACCAAAAGTAAAAAACACATACAACTATCCCTTAAATCCATTTTTCCATGACAATATATATCTAAATTAAGTACTTCAACATAATGAATAATTTTCCCCAAATTATAAAACAGATTAAGAACCATATAAAATCTGAGAAGTTTTAATGTATCAACATAACAGGAATTAAGACTGAATGTAAAACAATATAATCGGGCTCATATATTCTGAAAGAATGAATGTAAACATAAAATACGAGAGTCAAGATATTTCAGATATCAGCCTTAAACACACTACATAGAAAAAAACATGGTCCAGGAAGAAGTTAGATAAAAATACATTAAAGAATTATTAGTGAAAAGTCATCTATAGAAGTAATTATATAACTTTCCAAAGGAATATGGCTGAAAAAAAGTCTAAAAAATATTAGCCAAGTCAGCTTTATCATTTCTTAAAAGAATAAACACAGAAAGATAAAAGTGTGCTGGAACACACTGGATTAATTCGTTGCTTCATACTTTAAGAATCTACACTAGGAACTAGTATTTAACCATTATTTTCAGACATTTACTATGTACCACCTGAGATAACACTATTTAGAGCTAATCACGCTTATTAATGACAATAATATTTTTCTTTTTATTTATACAATTCTTTATATATTTTCAAGCTTTCAATAACAGTTTATTGCAAGTTTATTGCCTAAAACAACGCTAGAAGTAGTTGATGTTATCTCCAGTATGTAGATGAGGAAACAGAGACATTAAAAAAAAAGCCTAGACAGACTTGTCCAATCTCAAAAAGTAAGACAGTTTTAAAGGTAAATAATAAAGCTCAATTCTGGTTAAAACACTCTTTCAAATTCATAGAGTAAAATCAAATTTCTTTTCTCTTCTAGCTTTTTTTTTTTTTTTTTTTTTCATTTTGAAACAGCTTCCCAAAGATACCACAGCCACTGGGACATTGTGCCTCTATTAAGACGTGCCAACAGTTACAAGAGGAACAAAATCAGATTCAAGTTTCTGGGTTTGGAAATGGATATCAGGGCATTTACTTTTTGTTCTTTCACCAAGATTCCATCCCATCTCTCACATTTTTCATGCATGTCTCTCGTTTAATTAACAGTTGTGAACAGTTAAATGTTTCAGACGTTTCCACTGCTATACGGAAACAGATAATAAGTACTAGGAAGACTGCTGTCCAATGCAGCCATCATCAGACAAAAACCTGATGATAGTTTAAGACATAATCTAAAACCCAAAGGAAAGTGAATCTTTAAAGCAGACTTTCATTCAGCCATTTGAGTCATCTTTATCTCCGAAAACCAAGACAGTCTCAAATCTCAGTTGTCTTCTCTTTCATGAGGAGACATTTCCAAAGGAAGAAAGGAACGTTTAGATATGGAGTATGTTCCTGGTTATCTGTCTGCATAACCTTAAACGGATAATTCTCCAGCCAAAGGGTAAGGGATGTTTGAAATTCACAGAGATTAGCTAGGCATGCTGAAGAAAAGGACTAACAATACACTCAATTTAGAAATATATCTTACTTTTTTTGCCTTCCCAACTGTCCTACCTGTTGTTGACCAAAAATACCAAGGTAATGAAAGATTTTTGCAAGTAAATATTACTTCAAAACTAAAACATTTACTTTCAAAGAAATAGTCCTTTGAAATAAAGTAATCCTTTAAGGTCAACATTTTTCCATCTTCCAAAATGACCTCAAATGAGCAACTCATAGATTTTTTAAATCAACTGTCTAAAATCTATGCCAATTTAAACTTAACCTTTACCCATAAGCTTATACATTAAACTTGGCTATGTAAATGTATTTTGTTTTGTCAGATTATTTTAAATTGAGATGAGATTAAAATAACATGCCATTAACCATTTTAAAGTGTTGATGTATGGCAAAACCAATACAATATTGTAAAGTAATTAGCCTCCAATTAAAATAAATAAATTTAAATTAAAAAAAAATAAATAAAGTGAACGATTCAGTGGCATTTAGAGAATCCACAATGCTGTGCACCGCCACCTTCTTCAGGTTTCAAAACTTTTTCATCACATCAGAAGAGTCATGATTCATCACATTCTGTATCTATCAAGTAATCGCTCACCATTTCCCCATTGCCCCAGTTTCTGGCAACTACTAAGCTGCTTTCTCTCTATATAGATTCTGGATATTTCATCAAAAAATGGTGAAGTATTATGCATGTCATTGCAATTTGTGATTAATACGAATTCATTTATTTTAAGCATGAAATGTCTGATAATGTCTGTAACAATTCAGTTTCATACAAATGAAGAATTTGACTTTGCACACTATGATTTATTTTGCATTTTTAATGTCCCTTCATACTTCATTCTGCACTACCAACTTCAGGACATTCTTCTTACATAATACTTCTAAAATAACAAGGGTGTAACAAAGAAATATAAAAGATGAAAGCTCAAAGAAAAAATTTTCATTTATAGAAAATTTGAAAACAGCTATTGAATTTCTAAGTAGATATAAAGAATACATACCTATTCTTCAGCTACTTAGTCCCTTTAAATGGGCATAAAATGGATATGTACAATATTTACAAGCTCATCACTAAAAATGGAGTCAGAAAAATATTAAAACAAAGTAACTTAGGGAAAAACATTGCAGCTATTAGTTAGCCACAGACTCTGAAGTAAAATAATGATTGTCAATAAGAATTAGTGTGTTCCTAGAGATAAAATTCTGAGTCACTTCTCACTTTTGAAATAGTTAAAGGCTATATCTTAATTAAACACTCTATCAAAAAACTAGTCAAAGGCTGAAATTAATTTTAAAATATTGAGACAATTACAGAAGCAATCCTTCAAACAAGGAAACTGCTAAATTATGGAAGACCACAAATTTAAAAAAGGATCAAAATAAGGGATTTCAGACACTGAAAAGACTAACATACAGTCCAGGTGTCATAAACCTAAGCTCATACAGATTTTCTCACCAAACACATTAATGGCACTTTCATAGTTATGCTTGAGAATAATAGCAAGCTAGCAGTACAAGTCAAGCATGAAGAAATAAATGGAATAATAGTTTTAAATTCATCAACAATAGCCTTGTGTATTAAAGTTTAAACAATGTGTTTTATATATATATATATATATATATATATATATATAAATATATTTGAGAAAATACCAGTCCATGAACAGACATAAATATATTAGGAAGAAAAGCTCACATAATATACAAATTATCTTGTCAGATATTATATTAGCAGACATTAACAATGTCATAATTTTATAAGTGAGTTATGGACCCAGGTAAAATCTCATTGAAAATCAAAAATACCCAAAAGTAGAACAGAAGAATATAGGAAACATAATGTTGACTTATGACTTCCTGGGTGTTTTCCTGAAGGATGATCTGCTGCTGCTGCTAAGTCGCTTCAGTCGTGTCCGACTCTGTGCGACCCCGTAGACGGCAGCCCACCAGGCTCCTGCGTCCATGGGATTTTCCAGGCAAGAGTACTGGAGTGGGTTGCCGTTTCCTTCTCCAATGCATGAAAGTGAAAAGTGGAAGTGAAGTCGCTCAGTCATGTCCGACTCTTAGCGACCCCATGGACTGCAGCCCACCAGGCTCCTGCGTCTATGGGATTCTCCAGGCAAGACTACTGGAGTGGGTTGCCATTTCCGTGGACAAATGTTTTCCCAACCTCTGCATCATTAGAGCAAACCAAAAGTTGTCTCCAGTTGGCAGAAATGGGGTTAAATATAAAGGAAAATACTATATCCAAAAGGGTATCTTGCTTAGTTTTGCTGCATGAATAGAATGAAGGCAAAATTAAGTTTCATGAAGGTAAAATCCTCTGCTGTATTCTCTCAGCTGCTAGTATTATAACTGACAAGGGGATAGATCTTCACATATATTACTTGAATTGATAACTGTAGTTTAATTTGGCAAAAATATGTTGGAGGAAAGTTTTGGCAAAAGATTTCAAGAATCTTAAACTTTTTTTCTTTCACATTGTAATTTTATATCCAGACAAAAATTATCCTGACAAAAGAATTTTGTCCTAACAAAATATGCAAGATTTGTATTCAAGGATTTCCATGGCATCATTATTTAAAATACTATAAATTAGAAACAAGCAAGATATCCTATAATAGCAAATTAAGTTTAAATGGGGTATTAAATAGGAATTAAAATCATTTTAGGATGATTTTTTTTTAATTAAAAGAAAATGTATATGATACATTAAGTAAAAAAAGCAAGTTTTAAAATAGTATACACAGATTTATTATAGTTCTGTTTAAAATTTTATATGTATGTGAATGATTATGCTTTGGTGGCAAGAATATAGGTGATTTTAATTTTTTATTTATCTGTGCTTTCTCGATTTACTAAAAGAAATATATATCATATTTATAAACATTATCTTGCTGGAACACACTTCTTCTAGGTCATAAAAAATGATAAAATGGAACACGTGTTAAATTACAATTATATAGATTTTAAACCATCACTTACAAACACAAGTACTATATACATTTAAGTTTATGTTTTCCCCAAATATTTAACAGTCTTACCTTTCTACCAAATTCACTTTGAACCATGAGGAAAAGTAGTTGAATTTGAAATCTGTCTAAATGCCCACACTATGAACCCTCTGTTCCTAGTTCAATTTCTAATATAAACTTGAGATTTCAAAAGAGGCAGCAACAAAGTGGTACGTACTTATTATGGGAGTCTAACTTTCACTCCCTCATTCTCCAACTGAAGCTAACTAAATACACACACACACACACACACACACACACTCACACACACAGATTTAATATATACTGGCATCATCAGCCACCCAGTGCTTTACTTATACACGAAGCTATCTAAGGGAAGCCATGATTAAAAATTAAAAGCTAACATTTACTAACACTTTCTAAAATGGTGGAAAAAAATACACATACACTTATAACCATAAATGTCAACATCTGTGCTGTCAATGTATGTGAGAGAATAAGTAGAAAGATGCTACTTATTGTGAAAATGGAAAAAACACCACTGTCCTCAAATGAAAAAGTTCACTCTGTTTATGAAAGAGAAAGGAAAAGAAAATAATAAGAAGAAATCCATTTTAGTAAGACATTTACAATCTCCTAATAGTATTTCATATTGTTATTCTCATATTTGTGATCAAAGTAGTCTCAGAACAGATGTGCCTAATGACTTTTACTGTTATTTCTGCTTATATTTCCTGTATCTTCATCTAATTAATGGAAACTCTTAAGAAAAATAAAATACTTCTCCTTCCCCCAGAAAATAAAAGGACAAAATCTGTACCTAATTTAATAAAGCTAGAAATTGCTTTTAAATTAGACCAAGAATAGTTTTGTTTTAACTAGAACAGTAACGATTATCCAAAATTCAATGTCTGAATTTTGAGAATTAAAGAGTTCTTAATACTCATAAAATTTCAGGTTAGTAACTCATCAGAATTAGTATCAATATTAATCTGTTTGTTTCTATAATATAAGTGGATAAATTTTAATATTTTTAAATGGTTTAAAACAGAATGACAACTTTAGAAATTAATAAAATGTGAGGGCCTGAATTTGCAAAGCTCTTCTAATATGGGTATATGAAGGATAACTTAATTTTTAACTTTTATTATAAAATATTCAAATTAGGGGTCACTTAATATGAAATCCACATGATATACTCAGTAATCTATTATATATTTCCCAATTTTCTTAGCTGAGTGAAAATCATGACCTTGAATTTTGGAATAATATTACTTACTGAAAAAGGTTTTAGATAGCATTACAAATTCTAATTCTCACCAAATTCCAGAAAAATGTAGCTCTAATAAAGAAAGTATTCTGTTAGATAATTATAATTGAATTTAAATTAATTAAAATTACTAAGAATGACAAAGTTGATGGTAAAAAGCACAATTATATTCTAAATAGGACTTGGTTCACAAAAAAATGGCATCATCTAGTAAAAATACTACTTGCTATCCCAAAAAGAGAAATTAGTCTAGTGAATACATACTGAAAGTTGTCCAGATAAGAACTGTGGAACATCCCTCAACATGCCAGGACTCATGGGAGATGTAACAGAAATAGAAGGACGATCCATTTTTTGAGATTCGAATGAGCTAGAACCTGAAATGTCAATTATACATAAAGAATAACAACAGTGACTCTTCATTAGTATTTAATAATCTTTACAATATATCTTAAGTTATTTTTAACACCTACAAAATTCCATTATGTAGACCTTTTTCTTAGCCACAATGTTCTAAATATACTTAAAGGGTTTCTTTAAAAGCGTAAGTGCAGCTTAGGGATTCTTGAAAGACCAAGGGTGAACCATTTTCTGTGCCAATTATAGTAGAGACAGACCTCAGAACCTAGTTACTTCATCTGTTCTGTGTTCTAAACTCATATCTTACAATAATATACTATGGGCTTCCCTAGTGGCTCAGACAGTAAAGCGTCTGTCTGCAATGCAGGAGACCTGGGTTCAACCCCTGGGTTGGGAAGATCCCCTGGAGAAGGAAATGGCAGCCCACTTCAGTATTCTTGCCTGGAAAATCCCATGGACCTGGAGCCTGGTAGGCTACCGTCCATGGGGTCGCAAAGAGTCAGACACGACTGAGCGATATTATACAATAATATACTAGGAAATTTTAAAAATAGAAACTTAAGAAGGAAAAACCCAAGCCAAAACCTAAATCAATAAAGCAACTCAAACATGGTCTAAACTTGTAATGCTAAAAACGTAATTACTAGAATGTTAACTGTGAAAAGTTTTCAGCAGTGGTTTCTAACCATATCTGGAAGAATATAATAAATTATATAGGTAAAAAGAAAGTGAGGAGCTATGAGAAAAAGATATAGGAGATCAGGAAAAGCAGAACTTCAATACCTAGAAGTTACATGTATGAATGTATTTGTATGGAAAGGAATGAACAAATTGCAAAGTGAATAAAATGGGGCTAATGAGATACTAACAGAATTAAATGCCTGGAATTCTGGGCTGCAAAATTTGGCACTAATAAAATATCCATGCTAAATTTTTATGAGTTAGGTAATAAAAACTGCATTTGAGGACGATGTCTTTACCATTCATTTAAAGTGTCTGAATTGAGCGAGATGAAAAATAGTTAAGAATAAGTGGAATTCAACAAAATATAAAAGAATAGGAATGATTGGAAAATGGACTGAAAAGAAAGAATTGAGGCAATGTCACAAAATTAGAAAATGAGGACTCATTAATTAGATATGCCAGATTAAGGAAAAGGGGGGGACATTAAGATTTCAAGAGTTATAACCAGATATGGTGCCCTATGTCTTGTTCTCTGCACAGGACAGAGCAGATATTCCCTGGATGCAGAACTCTGGAGAAGTTCTGTGTGTAAAGGAATGGTTGGAGAAGTTAATTTGGAACCTGTCACAGTGACCCTGTGACACCACAAAGACATCCAAGGGGAAATGTAAAGCAGGTAACAGACATGCAGATGGGACCAAATGTTGAGTAGATATTAGTGTTAGAAATTAAAATGCAAACTGTCACTCTAATTGGGGTCCTAAGTGGATAGTATTCACTTCCAGAGAGAATATAGTGTAAAATGAAGGGGGAAACGGTAAGCCTTGGGATCAGAAGTAATGGTGATACCTTCATAGCATTTAGAAGTGGAAAGAATACTGCCTTTATATTAAGAAATAAGCTAAGCTTCAAGTAACAGGAAGACAGACACTTAGAACATATTCTTCAATATTCTTTAAATATCCAGGGCTGTAGGGACAATGATAGATCATTTTGATAATGTAACTTTGGAGTCATGTGGCAATTAAAATTATATGAAGAGAAAAACTTGCTGAGGAACTAAAAATAGAGGTTAAGAAATAGGCCTTGGAGAAAGCTACTCTTCAACTTCTAAAGCAAACAGGATTCAATCTTATTTGAGAAAGGACCCCTGCCCTAACAGAAACAATTTTGGAATTGTAGCCTAGGGGTTTTTCAAATAGCTACAATAAGATAAAGGATTCCATACTGCTTATATAATATCTGGGTGATGTAAGTGAATAAAAATTTTACCTACATCATAGACTGCTGTGAAAATTAGTATAAGTAACAATATCTAGCACAGTTCCAGGCATCCAGAATAGGAGTGATGATGATGATATTATTATATATAATGATAATTATTATTATGCTAGCACTTATAATTTTATGTGATCATAATATTATTTTGGATAAAATAATTTAGCAATCAGCCAAAGGTACTAAAGCAAATCTATCATATAATCAAATTTTAAAATATAGAGCTAAAGCCATTCCAAAATGACTTGACCTCTCTGGTAAAGTTTTTTTTTAAATTTATACTCATAATATAAATGTAAAAAAAACCCATCTATTTTAATAGTATACTGTTAATTGTCATGTGTATAAAGAATCCAGTCACTTTTCACGACCTTCATTGCAGCCACCATGGTCTAAGTTACCGTTGGCTCACCACTCAAATACTGAAATAGCCTTCGCACTCTCTCTCTGCTTTCATTCTGCTTACTCTATTTTCAACACAGCACCCAGACTGTAAAACATGTTTCTCCCCAAAAACATCCCATATAGCTCCTGATTTCCCTTAGAGTGAAAGCCAAATTCTTTACAGCGCCTCGTAAAGTCTCTGTAGTTTGGCTGCCTGTGACCTTCCTGTCCTCCCTCCCGCCGTTCTTCCCTTTGCTCACTCTTGCAGCCACAACAGTCTTTTTGCTTTTTCTTAAATGCATCTTAGGCTTTCCTGGCTTAGCACCACTGAACCTCTGCCCACTGTACCAGAAAAGCTTTTTCCTGAGATTGCCACTCTGTCCAATCTTGCTCCAACTCTTCCATCTCAATGTGGTCTATCCCGATCAACATATTTCAGACTGCAACCCTCCTCTCTTCCTTCACAACATGCCTATTAATCAGTCAATGAACTTAATTCATTGGAAAAAATTTGTTTGCTTAATATCTGAAAGTAGCACTCAAACACAAGTAATTTAAAATGTCTATATATTTAATGTTATTTCAACTTAAATGTCTATTGTTCCATTACTACTTTGTTAAATCAGAACTATTACCCATTTTCTGAAAATATAAATAAGAATATACATGTAATTATTCACTAGATTCTCCTCAAGATTCCCCACATTTACTGAAGATTAGGTTACAAAGTAGTAAATTTTAAAATTAGGTGAAATTTGGAGAGAGGGTGAAATTTTGAGTAGTGAACTTACCTAACTGTGCATTTTAAATATCTTCAGTTTATAGTAATATACCTAAATACAGCTATCTAAAAAATACATGGTAGTTAAGACAGTGTAGTTTAAAAAAATCATCTTAAGATATAGACTTTTGTACTTTTTTCCACAATAACATGAAATAATACTAAATCTTCCATCTTTATATAACTGCAGACTTGATAACAGTACTATAATTATATTTCTTACTTTGTATTAATAAAGAGTTCATTTGACTCAGATGATGAATGACTTTATTAATGACATTTTCTCCTAAAATAAATGAAACTTACTGGACTCCAGTTGTGTGTGTGTGCTGTCAGGTATTCTAGGTATATCTCTGAAATGACAGAAAAAGAAAAAAAACACAAGAAATTGTTTAAAAAGTACTAGGAACTGTTATTATGACAATTATCAATCTATATTATAACAGGACAATGCAAAATGAACAAAACTGTGTATGATAGAAGCATTATATAAATAAGGAGAAAAAAGTTGTAGCACTTTATTGCTAATCAAAGTTCTCGGGGCTGACTCCTACTACTTTAATAAGTGAAAAATTACATGCATTTGGAGCAGATTTATGAAAATATATAATTCATTTCCTATGTGTTTTACTATACAATTTTCCATTCAAAAAATTTCTATACTCAAAACAAGGTAAGTTTTAGAGATATATTTTAATTATACTCTACTCTTTACATTGTACCTGCTTTTGTTCAAATCGGTAACATTGAAATTCAAATAAAATATCACCAAAATAAAAATTAAAATATTTGGATTGTGACTGAAATTTTTTTAAACATAATAATTCTACTAAGAAAAAAGTAAACATGTTTTTATTGGACTTAACATAATTGCTCTGTATTGCATTTACACCTAAAGTATGTACATTTTTGTTTGAGGTTTGCCAAGGATGATACACATTAATGGCTAAGCTCATCCAAAAAGTTGCATCAATAATACTTAAATATTAAACAAAAATGTAATTGGAGAATTCCTTAATACCAAGAAACACATTTGATTAATATCCTAAGGTAACAGTTTAACCATATAGCAAAACTATGAAAAGACAAAATAAAAAACAGATATAATTTCATGTGATAGATTCATTACTTTTGAAAGGAACATTTTGAAAATTAAGTTACCAATTGAAGTAATTTCCTTCATGAAAATTTCCTTCATGAAGCAATTTCATCATGAAAAACTCATATAAATGACTTAAAACTAGGCATTAGTATTCTATAAGAAGAAAAATTTTCCAGTTTCTACCCTGGAATACTTTTACACCAGACATGCATTTAATAATTCACTGTCAGTTTATATATTTTCTATTGCTTTTTTAAGTTATAGGTTTCTCTTTTACATTGGCTTAGAATACAAGCTTCTGTAAAGGAAATACTGCTGTGGTTTTTCATGAGTAATTCTAACATAATTAAAAAGCAAACATAATTATTCACTAGATTAAAAAGGATTATATTTAAAGTAATAATAAAATAATAAAATGATTAATAATAATAAAATAATTATTTAAAAGGGTTATATTTATTGCCAATTTTAAAAAAGTCAAAGAGTAATTGACGTTTGCTTACTTTTTATCTGTTAACTTAAAGATGTTCATTTTTCCTTAAGTGGTTGCCTCCATCTAGAAATAGTGTGCCCTTAACCTATCTCTTTTTTTTATATTAAATCTCCATTTTGGAAAAAAACATAAAATGCATAGAATATAGCTGATTCTCGTGCAATGTACAGAACCACAGATTATGAAACTTCTTTTGAGAATAACTGTTACTATAGTCCCCTCCTGCTAATCCTTTAGCTATCTACTGAGTTACTAAGATAATAAAAATTATCCTAAATATTAAAAAAAAAAATACAGTCCATGGAATTCTCTAGGCTAGAATTCTGGAATGAGTAGTCTTTCCCTTCTCTGGGATATTCCCAACCGAGGAATTGAACCCAGGTCTCCCGCAGTGCAGGCAGATTTTTTTACCAGCTGAACAAGAAGGGAAGCCCAAGAATACTGGAGTGGGTAGCCTATCCCCTCTCCAGGGGATCGTCCCAACCCAGGAATCGAACTGGGGTCTCCTACATTGCAGGCGGATTCTTTACCAACTGAGCTATCAGGGAAGCTCTAAGAAAAATTATAAACACCTAAATTTTCTTCCTTTGCAATTAACTATATATTCTAGCATGATCAGATAAAAAGATGTCATTTTTGATAAGGTGTTTTTAGTAAAGGAGAAAAAAGCACTGTCCTCAAAAAATTTAGCTTTATAAAGCAATCAGATATTATTGAATTACATATTACAAATTGTTTAATAGTAGTCAACTTAATGACTTCCCAGTTGGTGCAGTAGTAAAGAATTCACCTGCCAGCGCAGGAGATAGGTGTTTGATCTCTGGGTAGAGAAGATACCCTGGAGGAGGAAATGGAAACCTACTCTAGTATTCTTGCGTGGAAAATCCCATGGACAGCGGAGCCTGGTGAGCTACAGTTCTTAGGGTCACAAGAGTCACACGCAACTGAATGACTGAGCATGCACACACAGTCAAATTTACACATGTGTAAAGTATTCAGCAAGGAGATGCAACCAGTCCATTCTAAAGGAGATCAGTCCTGGGTGTTCTTTGGAAGGAATGATGCTAAAGCTGAAACTCCAGTACTTTGGCCACCTCATGCGAAGAGTTGACTCATTGGAAAAGACTCTGATGCTGGAAGGGATTGGGGGCAGGAGGAAAAGGGAACGACAGAGGATGAGATGGGTGGATGGCATCACCGACTTGATGGACATGGGTTTGGGTGAACTCCGGGAGTTGGTGATGGACAGGGAGGCCTGGCGTGCTGCAATTCATGGGGTCGCAAAGAGTCGGACACAACTGGGCGACTAAACTGAACTGAACTGAACTGAAAGTATTCAGATCAACTCACCCAATAGGCCTTGAAACAACAAGCTCCACCTGTGGTTCAGGTTTGGATTCCAGGATGATGTTATATACTTCTTCAAATGTGGCTCCTTGTAATAGTCTTCCATTCCATTCTAGTACTTCATCACCTGTGGTGTGTGTCAGCAATGATAATCTTAGAAAGAAAACCTAACTTCACAAAATGCACTCGAAACAAATGCAATCTCAAACTGCAATCAATTTTGTAGAACACAAGCACCATTATGGAATAAGAAACATACTGAGAACAGCTCCAATGGCATAAAATATGGTGACTGGGATGATGAGTAAATTTCACACAAAAGGACAACGAAAGGCCAGAGGAAAAAATAACATAAAAGTCATCTCTGTGATTTCTGGAATTGTTTTCAATAGTGTCCTGTCCCTGAATAGTTGTTAGTTGTTCCTGCAAGGGGAAGCAAGTTGGGAACAACCTACGTCTCCAACTTGGTGACATCACTCTTGTCTGTGATTTCTTAATAGAAATTACAATTCTAGAAACTATCAAGATCAGTTGCCTCTTTGAAAAATGTATAACTCTGTATTCTATGATTCTCAATATATATGTAGTTGAGCACTTGTCTAATCTCTTTTATGAAAAGTTTAACACTGACCATTCACTGAATCCTCTCCAAGGCATTCAAGGATCTCTTCAATAGTAATCATTATCATAGACATAAGGAGTGACACATTTCAGGAAAAACATATTTATCCTTGAAATTTGCTTTCTAAACTATACTGTAAGTGCTTCAAAAGAAATAAGGCTTATGGGAAACAAATTACGCTAATCTGAGATACAGACTAGGAATAGCCATCAACAAAAAAATAAGATCAGTAAATATAAAAATCTTTTTATCTACTGTGACTCAAGAACTAATAGTTACAACTTTGCATTGATGAATA
Organism: Bubalus kerabau; assembly: GCF_029407905.1. Classification (NCBI taxonomy): domain Eukaryota; kingdom Metazoa; phylum Chordata; class Mammalia; order Artiodactyla; family Bovidae; genus Bubalus; species Bubalus kerabau. The sequence goes on from NC_073637.1 coordinate 62,905,566, forward strand.
AAAATTAATATTTAAGTTAAATGAACTTTTGGTTACCAGTGAAGTCACTTCTAAATGAGACAACTTTTTCATAACAAAGGTCTGTCTAGTCAAGGCTATGGTTTTTCCAGTAGTCATGTATGGATGTGAGAGTTGGACTGTGAAGAAAGCTGAGCGCCAAAGAATTGATGCTTTTAAACTGTTTATGTTGGAAAAGACTCTTGAGAGTCCCTTGGACTGCAAGGAGATCCAATCAGTCCATTCTAAAGGAGATCAGTCCTAGGTGTTCTTTGGAAGGAATGATACTAAAGCTGAAACTCCAGTACTTTGGCCACCTCATGCGAAGAGTTGACTCATTGGAAAAGACTCTGATACTGGGAGGGATTAGGGGCAGGAGGAGAAGGGGATGACGGAGGATGAGATGGCTGGATGGCATCACTGACTCGATGGACGTGAGTCTGAGTAAACTCCAGGAGTTGGTGATGGACAGGGAGGCCTGGAGTGCTGCGATTCATGGGGTTGCAGAGAGTCAGACATGACTGAGCAACTGAACTGAACTGAACTGAACTGAACTGAACTGAAGTTTAACAGTTTAAGTGTAAATAACCAAAAATTGAAACCTACCTGGTCTAAGATGTCCTACAGTATCAGCTAAACTTCCTTTTTTAACTTTGGTTATAAATGCACAGAGCCGACCTGATTCAGTCATCTTTCCTCCTACAACCTGTTTAAAAGAATAAAATGTTAAAACAGGCATATTGTTCAATTGAACACAGTTGAAGATTCAAGTAAAAAATAACTAGATAATTTGCAAGTTTTGAAACTATAATTTAATATGTTAAAATAATTTTTAAATAATATAGTGTTATTATTAGGAACTGTGTATACGTCAAGGGCAGACTCTTTACATACTCCAAATATTTTACAATTTAAGCAATTATTTGTTGAAAATGCTGCATACCTTAGAAACAATTTATAATTTCTGCCTTTATTACAGAATTCTTACTTTTGCCATTTCTAAAAATATGTTACTACACAATACTACATAATTACATATAATTACATTAACATTTCTAACTACAAATTTCTAGTTATAGATGTCAAGTATCATACTACATATTTTGTTACTTTTACTATAATTATGATATCTTCTAAAAATTTTATTAGTTGGTAATCTTTGGGGCACATTGATAACATGCATGACGATGATGGATTTTTCCTGAGAAAATTACAAAATTTACTTAATCTCATCCAAATTAATGTAAACTTTAGACCATCTGCCTCCCAATTTTTCTGTTTCTATTAACACATATGTTTCAGAAAAAGAAAATAAACAAAGGTTATCATTAATGCAGTGGAATCATATGTGTAGCTGTAAGACTAGTCTCCTAAATTAATGCTTTGATTCTCAGAACTGCCAATCAATCAATATATCAACTTTGTAGCAAGTTATGCAAAAAATAGTAACTAATTTCATTGACTAGAATAGATTTTTTTCCCTCTTCTCAATTGACTGAATGACACAGAATTTAAAAATTATTGATTTATCTTACTCCATTTATTTATTCCCCAATTGCAGTGAATAACACTCAGTGGCAGTTCAGTTAACATTAACTAATTATTCAAATGTTTGGTTCTGAAAATTACATGTATAGATAATATGGGTTGAAATCCCTATGTTAAGATATTAAAATTTTCTTGACTTCATAAATTTTAATAATAGTTATACTGACTATAATTATTATTATTGAAATCTCAGAGTGCCAGGCACAGTACTAAATGTTTGTATATTGCTTTATTTAATCTTACCAGATAATAATTCTCAGTATTATTATCTCCACTGTACAGATGAAGGGTCTGAGGCTAAGAGAAGTTTAGTTGCCTAATGTCACATAGCTAGTAACTGCTATAAATAGAAGTCAAGCCAAGGCATCCCGACCTCTATACTATACTGCAGTTCTAACTCTACACTGGGCAGATCTGGATTTAATTCTCACCTTCATCACCTTCTTTGAGACTATGAGCAAGTTACAACACCTTGCTAAGCTTATTTCTTGTCTGAGAGTCAGTAAAATGATAAAGTGTTCAGATGAGTACCAGCCACATGGCAACCACCCAATAAATGATGCACAATTTTATTTACAATCAAAATTTTCAAATATCTCTTCCTGGATTCTATACAACTACTTCTGTAGCAATGACTCAATTCTAAAACTCTCTTCACATTTCAGTTTTTAATTCACCTTACAGATACACAAAAAATCAACAGAGCCTTCTCTGGTGTACTTAAATAATTGTCTGGTATTTTACAGTAAAATACAAATCAGCATTTACATTAAATCCCCTAACATAAGTATTTCTGAGTTTTTAGACTTCAAACATTATTCTCTTTCTCTCTCTCTCTCTCTCTCACACACACACATACAAACACATACATATTTTGCTACGCTAATACAAATTATATTCCTATGTAATACATATGTTATATTTCCCACATTTGCACATTTAATAATTGAACAAAGCTATCATTTTAATAGAATATAAACACATACATAGACTTGAAGGACAACTATAGGTAAAATAACCTTGAGCACTGTATTTAGAATTCAAGTATATAATTCAAGTTCTATTGTCCAAAATTAAATAAATATGTATTATTGTAAAATAATGGCAACTTCTTAAATAACACTTGGAAATGAAAAGTTTTTGAAAAATGAGTGCAAATATTTAGGAATTCTTGAAAATGTAAAAAAACACTAAGTTGGTATAGAGTTATTATATCTTTTGCTTTTCTGATAAATCTATAAGGAATATAGAGCATCTCACATATTTCATCACATACCTTCAAGCCAAGCATTGCTCCTGAATCTCGAGGTACACTTCCATCTTTTAAACGCTTATTTAATAAAATGCGACCAATTAAACGATCTCCATCTTTAGATGGCTGCCACGTCACAGGGTGCTGATATATTGCATCAATAAACACAAAAATTAATGTTCTTTTATGACAAATGACCCTTTATTGTACAATCTAGCCAAACTTGCAATTTCCAAAGTGTTATGATTACACAAATCAGCTTTCAGTCAAAACATTGATCAAAAATTTAATAAGATGATAAGATTATGCTTATAATCTTATTTAATATCTCAAGTTTTTTCAAAAAATCAGTTACTTCAAATTCTAACATGATCTGACACAACAATGAAGTTATATAGTTCTAAAAAAACTGATAAACCTTAAAAATATATGCAGACTCTAGTTTAATTATCTACATACTAAAGATTAAAAAACCATAGGCAGAAAAGAGACTCTAATTCTATGCAATTGGATTCATTTAAAAATGAGAATTTAATCTTCAAACACTTCTGGAAGACTTTGAAAGACTTTATTACAGTAAAAGTTAAAAGGTCAAGCTACATTAAAATAGAAAACTGAAGAGGGTTTTCTTGAAATAGGTTTCTAGATAAAAATTATTAAAAATAAACAGGGCTAGGTAACTTTCCAAATGAATGTACATGGGAGAAACAGGTCCAATTCAAACATGAGGATAGATTACATTGCTCATTTTTGGGAGATTTCTTGACTCTTTCAGGTTTCTGAACTATTTGATAATTCAATGGTACTGTTAAACACTGTTCAACAACCTTGAAAATATTAGTTTTTCTCAAGCCTTTTCTAAATCATGACACAATTCCACTATATGTTATATGTCAAATAACAAAGTAAATGATTTGTGTAATCACAGTTCCACAGTTATCTAAAAGTTAACATGCACATCTTCATGCAAAATTTAGCAGGCAAAAGACAAGTTCCAGTAAATCACATCTATATGATAAAAAGATTTCAAAAGTTTCACTATACTAAAAGCAAACAATAAATACCAAAGCAGATGGCAATGGCTCTAATACTAATTGACACTACATTAAAATGCTATGACAATAAAACAAAAGAGCAAAATGACAGTGAAAGGGAAAAAAGAAAAACAACTTTTCTGTGCAAACAGACCCAATTATCTCCCTTTTACCTGGGATTCCAACTGTTAATAATTTAATTTTCATCCCAAGGAAAATATATGCAAGCAGTCAAATAAGCCAATCCAAAAATAAATTCTTTATATTTGTGGTTTATAATAACATTACCAAGTTCTTTCAAGCGACCATAAACAAAACATTCCATTGTTCCTAATTTTTATTTTCATTTACTTATTTTTTGGTATGCCGTCAAACAACAAAAACAGCAAAGCAAGCAAGAAGTATTTTGGTTGATCGGTTTGTTTTGGTTTTGTTTTTCTTTTCTGCACCTTAAGAAATGCTATATTGACCCCTGAAATGCCCTGTCCTTTTATTATGTTCTGTTTGAATGAGTGACAGAGAGCAAACGAAGACCAAATGAGCAGGTTAAAAGGCAGGCTCCACGATCTCAGTACCTTATCACTATGGCTATGCTCCTCATTAAGGGTTGTGCTACTACACGTATCTACCCCAGAGTCCTTAATCTGAGGCTCAGACCATTCCAAATCCTCTTCCAAAGAGTGGCCTCCAAAGTACATCATTTTCTTTTGTCTCTCAGACCTGGTGTTAGAGTCCGACAAAACTGCCTGCTCACTAGTTTTTCTTTTTCCCTTTTGACTGTCCCCTACAGGTGTGGGATAAAAAAAAAAAAAAAAAAGATACAAAAAGAAAACATGCAAAGGTGTAAATCCAAAAGGAAAAGTGAAATGATACAGAAATTAGATAGTAAGGCCCCACATGTCTCACCAAAGACATTGGGGATGCCTCACTGCTATGCCAAGACGTATGGTCCAACCAGTTGTGATCCACGTCTCCTGTGAGTCAGACAGACAAAAGAGGGAAGTAAAGGAGACGGCGAAAGAAAGGGCAGACAAAGACATAATCAACATTTTAAACTGTGTGATCCCCTCTAGTTTCAACTACTTTATCTGTAAGCACTCACTATATATACCAAGAGAAAGCTAAGATTTCAAGTGAGTAAACTTATAGAATGCAGAATACTTATGTACTCTAGACAAATCCTACAGAACAAAACTGCTGAAAGAAGAGAAACAGCTACTAATAAACAGGAATATAAAGGAAAAAAATTATATATTCTGAAAAAAAGAAAAAGACGTTCAGCAATGTCTGTTACTCATGCTATTTTTTTGATGCTGGCCTACAGACATGAGTTTGTCCTCCAAAGATTAAGATGCATTTTAAAAATTAAACAGTGGATTGCTAATGACCACTATAATAAAAAATTAAGTAATTAAATGTTTCTGGAATATAGTATGATATTCTTTAATGCTGAAACCTCCTAAAAATTTTGATTAAAAAAAAGAATTGGTTACACAAAAGATTAAATCTATATGAAAATGACAAAAGAGGTTCACTCAACTTCTGTTAGTAAATATAAACTTCCCTTAAATATCATGAATTACTTGATATTATTTTGAAGCAATTTTTCAAGTTTTTTTTTTAGAAATCACATTCTCCTAAAAATAAATTTTATACTCAAATAATTTTTCAGATAATTTATGTAATTGGCAACTCACAATAAATATCCATTTCTCAAACTTATGTGCTCCTTATTTGTCTTACCTTTGGAAAAGAATTTTTTCATCTATATGTGCACATCTTGTTAAGCTCTATTCATATTTTCATTTATTTAAAAATATTTACTAAACACCTTCATATTGCTGTGCATTGTGCTAAACCTTAAGGTAAGGGGTAAAACAATGAGACATTCAGCAGAATGGAGATAAACATAAATAAATCATCAGTGTCATATAGGATGTGCAAAACACTGAAAGAGTATAATAACAGTTAATTTAGATTTTGGGGTCAGCAAACACCTCTAAAGAAGTGATGTTTGAGAACAGAAATATGTGACCTATAAAGGACAGATAAAGATACAGGCAGATGGAAAGCGGAGGAAAGCATTCCAGGAAAAAGTAACAAGATGGCACTGCACAAAACACCGATGGAACACCAGTGTGTCTGAACCAAAAAGAATGAGGGAGACTGTGGTGCTGAGACTGCAGAGGCAACACAAATCAGCTTAGAGAGCCCTTCTTCACACCACATTAAAGATTATGAATTTCAGTAACTGACGGATTTTAAGCGAGATGGTGACATGATCTGATTTACATTTTAAAAAGATGAATCTAAGTACTAAAGAGTGATTGGGTTGGAAGACACCATGAGTTAAAAGACAGTTGTAATAACTCACAACCGGTGATTATGACTTGAACACAGGTGATGGTACCAGACATGGTAAGTAAAGAGGAAACTGAGAGATGCTTTAGGGGTATAAATGAGAGTGTTAAGCAAGACAAGCATCAAGGATAACCCTCAGGTTTCTGACATTAATAACTACATGGAAGTAAAGACCATTTATGAGAAGGAGAAGCACTTTTTAGTGAAGGGAGAGAAAACAGTTATTTTATTTAATGGAATCTGTAAGATTCAAACACATTAAAATGATAAAATATGCATCTTAGGTATTATTCCAAACACCTATAAGTCATTCAGGAACTCAGTTAAATTATAATAAAGCTTAAAGGGAAAATCTGAGCTGGAGACATAAATTGGGAATTATTAGATCATTTGATCTAGGAATAACTAGATCATTTAGGAAGAGAGGGTAAAATAAGATATGAAGAGGACCCAGAATGAATTCTAATGGAGTTTGATTCGAGATAAAGGAATGAGAGAGACTGAGAAAGACCATGCAAAGATAGAAAAGAGGAGGGAGGCAGAGACAGAGGTCTCCAGACCAAATAAAAACTGAGTTTCTTAAACAGGAGGAGAAAACAGCAATAAAATGATTTCTACATGTCAGGTAAGATAAGGAACTGAAAATTATGCATTTGATTTGGCAACATTAATACCAGGAAGGATGTTAGAAAAAGCACTCTGGAAAAAAAAAAAAGAAAAAGCACTCTGGATAGAAGGATGAAATTGAAACCAAACTGAAGTAACTGAAGAATCAAAGAAAGATGAAGTAGAAAAATTCTGTGTAGATGACTGGTTCACAAAATCCTTAAAATAACATAATCAACATTGCCCAGGGACTTGTTAAAAATGCAAATTCTTGGGTACCACCTAGATTTAATCAGAAATTCTGTAGGTGTTTTAATAAGAAATTCTGTAGCCTTTGTTTTAACAGTCCACCAGGTGATTATGATCTCACTGTTAGAGAACAACAGGAGACAATTTTTTTTGAGAAGTTTATTTGTAAAGAATGATAAAGCTGTACTTTCTAACATGCCCAAAGTTCAACTGGTACAGAAAAAGAACCCATTCTTCAACCTGTAAACTAGAGAAGTGCTTCCCAATCCTTTTCATGGCACAAATAGACAAAGAGTTTACAGCTACCCAAAACCCTGAGCATATCTGAATCTCAGAAAACTTGTAACTCTTTCAAAATACATTATTGTTCCACAATAAAGCACTGATAAATCTCTGAATTGGAATAAAGATGGACATCATAAATAATCATTTTTGACCGGTTTATGTGAAGATGTGAGAATTCAGCTTGCAGTCTCACTTCTTCCCCTGTGCCTACAGACTACCGAAACTGCAGAAACAGTTTTTCCAAGAAATCAGCCATGTAACCATTTGAAGCTAAACTGAAAATATGTGACTACAAAAAACCCAAAATTGTCACAAATGGCAAGCCATCAGTAAACATTTCTTACATGAGTAAATATTAGTGTTACTTTAAGAATTAAATAAGGTTATCAGTGCAAAACATATAGAAAATAATCCTCAGGACTGCTAATATTTAGATAATAATACTTATCACTTACTATTCTTATTTTATTTAGCTTCAAAGGGCAGAACTAAGATAATAAAATGTCCTTCCTTTAGTAGCAGTACAAAAATGTACTGTTTAACTTTCTAGCTCTAGAACAAGACATGGAAGACAAGAGGACCAAGTGGAAATTTTAGAATGTTTTAAAAAATGACTGAAATTTAAAAATCAAACGGATGGATTCAACAGCAGAATGGAAAGGACAGAGGAACAACAATGAACTTGAAAATAGAACAGAAATTACACAATCTGAAAAACAGAGAGAAAATAGTAGAGTAAAAAATAAAATAAACAGAGCTACAGGGACTTCAGGGTTTATAATCACATAATTAAAATAATGAATGATTCATGCCATCATAGTTCCATGGGAGGAGAAAGATGGAGTTGGAAAGTATACTACAAAGCCACAGTTATCAAGACAGTATGGTACTGGCACAAAGACAGAAATATAGATCAATGGAACAAAATAGAAAGCCCAGAGATAAATCCACGCACATATGGACACCTTATCTTTGACAAAGGAGGCAAGAATATACAATGGATTAAAGACAATCTCTTTAACAAGTGGTGCTGGGAACTCTGGTCAACCACTTGTAAAAGAATGAAACTAGAACACTTTCTAACACCATACACAAAAATAAACTCAAAATGGATTAAAGATCTAAACGTAAGACCAGAAACTATAAAACTCCTAGAGGAGAACATAGGCAAAACACTCTCCGACATACATCACAGCAGGATCCTCTATGACCCACCTCCCAGAATATTGGAAATAAAAGCAAAAATAAACAAATGGGACCTAATTAACCTTAAAAGCTTCTGCACATCAAAGGAAACTATTAGCAAGGTGAAAAGACAGCCTTCAGAATGGGAGAAGATAATAGCAAATGAAGCAACTGACAAACAACTAATCTCAAAAATATACAAGCAACTCCTACAGCTCAACTCCAGAAAAATAAATGACCCAATCAAAAAATGGGCCAAAGAACTAAATAGACATTTCTCCAAAGAAGACATACAGATGGCTAACAAACACATGAAAAGATGTTCAACATCACTCATTATCAGAGAAATGCAAATCAAAACCACAATGAGGTACCATTTCACGCCAGTCAGAATGGCTGCGATCCAAAAGTCTATAAGCAATAAATGCTGGAGAGGGTGTGGAGAAAAGGGAACCCTCTTACACTGTTGGTGGGAATGCAAACTAGTACAGCCACTATGGAGAACAGTATGGAGATTCCTTAAAAAACTGGAAATAGACCTGCCTTATGATCCAGCAATCCCACTGCTGGGCATACACACTGAGGAAACCAGAAGGGAAAGAGACACGAGTACCCCAATGTTCATCGCAGCACTGTTTATAATAGCCAGGACATGGAAGCAACCTAGATGTCCATCAGCAGATGAATGGATAAGAAAGCTGTGGTACATATACACAATGGAGTATTATTCAGCCATTAAAAAGAATACATTTGAATCAGTTCTAATGAGGTGGATGAAACTGGAGCCTGTTATACAGAGTGAAGTAAGCCAGAAAGAAAAACACAAATACAGTATACTAACGCATATATATGGAATTTAGAAAGATGGTAACAATAACCCTGTGTACGAGACAGCAAAAGAGACACTGATGTATAGAACAGTCTTATGGACTCTGTGGGAGAGGGAGAGGGTGGGAAGATTTGGGAGAATGGCATTGAAACATGTAAAATATCATGTATGAAATGAGTTGCCAGTCCAAGTTCGATGCACGATAGTGGATGCTTGGGGCTGGTGCACTGGGACGACCCAGAGGGATGGAATGGGGAGGGAGGAGGGAAGAGGGTTCAGGATGGGGAACACATGTATACCTGTGGTGGATTCATTTTGATATTTGGCAAAACTAATACAGTTATGTAAAGTTTAAAAATAAAATAAAATTAAAAAAAAAAAAAAAGAAACAATGAATGAAAATTTCCCAAATTTGCAAAACATGTAAACCTACTAATTCAAGAAACTCCATAAGCCTCCAAACAAGAAATATGCAAAGAAATTTGTGCAGAGATACATCATAAACAAACTAGAAATTAAAAACAAACTGTTTTGGTTTTTTTTTTTTTTTTTTTGGAAACCAGCAAGAAAGAAACAACACCTTATATAAAAGGGAAAAACAATTCCAAAGACAGTGATAAATTTTCTCATCAGAAACCTTGAAGGCCGGAAAGAAATGCCACAGCGTTTTTCAATTGTTGAAATAAAAGAACTGTCAACTCTGAACACAAAACATGGTGAAAATATCTTTCAGAAATGAATGAGAAATAAAGACATCCTCAGACAAAAGAAAATGAAGAGAATGTGTCACCAGCAAACTTACCCTAAAAGAATGGCTAAAGGAAGCTGTGGAAACTAAAACAAAACAAAAAGAAGGAACCTGACAATATCAAGAAGGAATAAAGAACACGGTAAGTAAAACTATGGGTAAATACAATAGGCTACCCTCCTCTTTAGTTTTCCAAATTATGTTGATGTTTGAAACAAGAAGTATACATCATCTGATATGCGTTTCAACACACATAGAAGAAATAGGTAAGATAATTACATTATAAGAAGGGAAAGGTAAAAGAAATTAAAGTATGTAAGGCTTCCACTTTTCTCTCTGACTAGTAAAATGTCAACAGCAGCAGGATATAAGTTACACATACGTAATATGCAGATTCTTTACCAGTTGAGCCACCACGGAAGCCGCATAGTACCTACAGCAACAACTAAATAAAATTCTTTGCAAAGAAATACAATGAAAAACACTACAGATGAATTAAAATGCAATTTTTAAAAAAGTTCAAATAACCTATAGATAGCAAGAAAAAGAAAATAAAAACAGACAAAACAGAAAAAAAAAAAAAAGGCAAACAAGAAAAATGCAGACCAATCCCCTCATGAATATAGATAAATCCTTAGTAGAATATTAGCAAATGTAATTCAGCAATATATAAAAATATTTAAACACTCTGACCAAATGGGACTTATTGCTGGCATGCAAGGCCAGGTGAATATTAAAAATCAGTGTGAGCTGTCATATAAGTTTAAAAAAAAAATCGTGATCCTATTAATTGATGAAGGAAAAAAAAATCAGAATAAGAAAAACAGAAAACAAGAAATGAGGAGAACTTGCTCAAATAAATAAAGGACATCAACCAAAAACTTACAGCTAAAATCATATAGTACTCAAAGGCAAAAGGCAAAGTGCTTTATATGAAGAGAAATTTCATGAAAAAGAATATCTCTATTTGTAATAGTGAAAAAGTGGAAACAAGCAAAATGTCCTTTAATAGGCAAATGGCCATGTCAATGTATGGTGGAACCACTACAGTATTGTGAAGTAATTAGCCTCCAGTTAAAATAAATAAATTTATATTTTAAAAAATAATTGTGGTATAACTATACCATGGAATTTTACTCAGTAATAAAGAGGAAAAAACTATTGATACATACAACACAGATGCACCTCAAGAGCAATATGCTGAGTGAAAAACAATCACATATCACATGATTTCATTTATATAATATAAATAATAAAACTGGAGAATGAACTAGTGGTCAGCACAGGGTAGGGCTAGGAGGGGGAGGGAGGAAGGTGTTACTGTAAAGGGGCAGCATAAGGAAGATCTCTCTGATGGTATAGTAGCTCTGTATCTTTATAACAGTAGTGCTTACATGAATCCATGTATGTGATAAGATGTCACAAACCTATACAAACACATTGTTCCAATGTCACTTTCCTGCTTTTGATATTCTATGCACAGTATCATTATATAAAATGTAACCTTTGGGGAAAACTAGGTAAAGGGCACATGGGATCTCTATGCACTGCCTTTGCAACTTTCTGCATATCTATAATTATTTCAAAATTAAAAGTTAAAAATAATGTGTTGCTGCCTTCATAGGTATTGATAATTCCATCACTGGCAGAATTTAAAGAAAAGCTGGAGTACCACATGTCAGCATGATTTAGAAGAGGAATCAGGGCTTTAGAAAGTTACATTAAAAGAGCACTAGGACTTTCCCGGTGGTACAGCAGATAAGAATTCACCCGCCAATGCAGGGAACACGGGCTCGATCCAGGAAGATTACACACGCCCCAGAGCCACAAGGCACAGGTGCCACGACTACCGGGCCTGCACTTCAGAGCCCACGAGCTGCAACTACTGAAGGCCACGCCCCCTAGAGCCAGCGCTCCGCAACGAGCGAAGCCACGCGATGAGCAGCCCACACACAACAATTACAGTACCCCCCCAGCGGCCTTAACTAGAGAAAGACCACGGGTAGCAACAAAGACCCAGTGCAACAAAAAAATAAATAAAAATTTAAAAAGAGAACTAAGTCTTACTGAACTCTCAATAGTCAATGATTCAGAGTAGATCATGAGAAACGCTGGGCTGGAAGAAGCACAAGCTGGAATCAAGACTGCCGGGAGAAACCAAATCATCCCCCCACCCCTCTCCCACAGAGTCCAAAAGACTGTTCTATACATCTGTGTCTCTTTGCTGTCTCGCATACAGGGTTATCGTTATCATCTTTCTAAATTCCATATATATGTGTTAGTAAACTGTATTGGTGTTTTTCTTTCTGGCTTACTTCACTCTGTATAATCAGCTCCAGTTTCATCCACCTCATTAGAACTGATTGAAATGTATTCTTTTCAATGGCTGAGTAATACTCCATTGTGTATATGTACCATAGCTTTCTTATCCATTCATCTGCTGATGGACATCTAGGTTGCTTCCATGTCCTGGCTATTATAAACAGTGCTGCGATGAGCATTGGGGTACACGTGTCTCTTTCAATTCTGGTTTCCTCGGTGTGTATGCCCAGCAGTGGGATTGCTGGATCATAAGGCAGTTCTATTTCCAGTTTTTTAAAGAATCTTCACACTGTTCTCCATAGTGGCTGTACTAGTTTGCATTCCCACCAACAGTATAAGAGGGTTCTTTGGAAGGATTGATGCTAAAGCTGAAATTCCAATACTTTGGCCACCTCATGCAAAGAGTTGACTCAAATGACTCTGATGCTGGGAGGGATTGGGGGCAGGAGGAGAAGGGGATGACAGAGGATGAGATGGCTGGATGGCATCACCAACTCCATGGACATGAGTTTGGGTGAACTCTGGGAGTTGGTGATGGACAGGGAGGCCTGGCGTGCTGCAATTCATGGGGTCGCAAAGAGTCGGACACGACTGAGCGACTGAACTGAACCGAAATATGTTTAAATATAAAACCTGATGAAAACGAATCAAAAGATTCATATTGCTATGCTAAGATTTTCTCCTTCAAATATCTCTACTGCAAAACATAAACTAACCCAATAGTACATGTTTGTGTTGTGTGTGTGTTTGATGCACAGAGGAAAACAGTTCAGATGTCCTATTTGTAATATTTTTCCTACAGTCATTAAATGAATACAAGAGCTTATAAACTGTTTTATGTCACAGTTTTTCATTTGCTTAAGTTAATAAATGTTTTCAATTAAATCACATACTATACAAAGGTAATCTTCAACATCTTCATTTTAACTTAATCATGTTTATAAAATCACAGCATGTTGTAACAGAAAGAGTTTTATAGCTGGAGCCACAAAACCTACATTAAACTATTGGCTCCACTCCTTATTAATTTAATGACTTGGGCAAGTCACACAATACATTAGGCCTCATTTACTCATTTGTATAAAAAGAGATTAATTGTGACATCTTACAGATTGTTGAGAGGCTTAAGTAAGATAATGACTGTGAAAATGCTTGGCAAATTATAGAGTCATCCCAGTGTTGATGATATCATAACCATCTTTATCATTATGAAAGTAAAATAACCATAACTTTCATTCTAAATAGAAAGGGAAATTTATCTATGGCCCTTTTATTTTTCCTCTCATTTTTCTTCTTGTTATTTTACTTTCTTCCTCAGCTTGTCAGGCTATCTGTGTTGGCATTTTCCAACAAGAAACACTGCTTCTGTAAATGTTAATAGGCTTGAGTGATATACAGGTCCTTTAGTCAAATAAGCTTAGAAAACTCTGGATCAAATTTAATTAAATAGATGTTTTGAGTGCAGAATTTTCCCTATAGTAATGACAATATACTTCTTTACAAGAATTATGTTAACACACAGCTTCTGCAGACTTAATTGGAACACTAACTTTTCTCACAGGACAAGTGTTACAAGAACTATATTTTGATCCATAATGCTGAAACCATCCTGGAGGGTCATTTTCCCCAAGATAGCCATTAAAATTGGTAAGACTGAAGTCCTTCAAGTCAAGCAAAATTGTCCTTATTAAGGGAGACTAATAGCCCAAGTTATTACAAGGCTATATATATTACAAGGCCGTATATTTTCACCCTGTTTATTTAACTCATATGCAGAATACATCATATTAAATTTTGCTGGGCTGGATGAAGCACAAGCTGGAATCAAGGTTGCCAGGAGAAATATCAATAACCTCAGATATGCAGATAACATCACCCTTATGGCAGAAAGTGAAGAGGAACTAAAGAGCCTCTTGAAGAAGGTGAAATGGGAGAGTGAAAAAGCTGGCTTAAAACTCAACATTCAAAAAACGAAGATAATGGCATCTGGTCCCATCACTTCATGGCAAATAGATGGGAAACAATGGAAACAATGAAGGACTTCACTTTCTCGGGCTCCAAAATCACTGAAGATGGTGACTGCAGCCACGAAATTAAAACGACACTTGCTCCTTGGAAGAAAAGCTTTGACAAAACTAGACAGCGTATTAAAAGTAAGAGACATACTTTGCTAACAAAGGTCCATCCAGTCAAAGCTATGGTTTTTCCAGTAGTTGCGTATGGGTTTGAGAGTTGGACCATAAAGGCTGACGTCGAAGAACGGATGCTTTTGAACTGTGGTGTTGGAGAAGACTCTCGAGAGTCCCTTGGACTGCAAGATCAAGCCTAAAGGAAATCAATCCTGAACATTCATTAGGACTGATGCTGAAGCTGAAGCTTGAAAATTTTGGCCTCCTGATGTGAAGAACCAACTCATTAGAAAAGACCCTGATGCTGGGCAAGATTGAAGGCAGGAGGAGAAGGGGACGACAGAGGATGAAATGGTTGGATGGCATCACCAACTCAATGGACATGAGTTTGAGCAAGCTCTGGGAGATGGTGAAGCACAGGGAAGCCTGGTGTGCCACAGTCCATGGGGTCACAAAGAGTCAGACAATGACTGAGCGACTGAACAACAATAGCCCAAGTTAAAAAAAAAAGTTATACATAGAGGATATTATTGAAGGCAATGGTTTTCATGCTGCATGGAGTTACCTCAGAGACAACTATTGGGTGAGTGTGGAGAACTGAGTCTAAGGTGGTGCCCATAATCCCCACCTCATGTCTTTGTACAGGATCTGTGACTTGCTCCTCATCAAGGTGGTGGAATGGCTAAGTGGTGGTATTTCACTCTTATGATATCAGTAAAATATCTGCCTAAAGAGTCAACTTGCTCTAAGACTCCCTTTGCCTATTCAGTGAAGTAAGCAGTCATGATGAAAAACCCACATGGCAAGGAATAGCAGGCAACCTTTAGTAACCATGGGCACCATCTGGGAACTTCAAGTGGCATCCAGTCACAAAGAAATTAATTTTGCCAATGAATCTCATTGAATCTGAAGTTAGATTCTCCCTTCATCAAGCCTCTAGGAACACAGCCCAGCCAGCAACCTGATTGGAGCTTGAGACCCTAAGAAAAATACTTAGTGAAGCCATGCTGAGACCCCTGAACAACAGAAATTGTAAAGTGGTAAATATGAACTTGAAAGCCACCAAGTTTCTGATAGAGTAAATTTTAAATTAGAATAATTTTAACTTGCATCTTATTAATGCAAATCTCATTTAATGTGTTAAATGAGAAGGAAAGGAGAGCAATATAGCTACCAAAAGAAAGCATTATGACCCGACCCAGGGATTGAACCCGGTTTGGTCTGCATTGTAGGTGGATTCTTTACCAGCTGAGCCACCAGGAAAGCCCATCATACATACACTGATGATCTCCAAATCAATGTACCCCAAATCTAATTCCAGATTAGAATATATACTAGGTTATCACCATCTCCATTAGATACATAATAGGAAAATCAAGTTTAATATGTATGAAACTGGACAGCTGATCCTCCCTGCCCATCCCCCCAAAACTGTCTGCTGTAATTTCCTTATGTTAATTAATGGCAACTCTTTCCTTCAACTTACTTAGGCAAAGATCTCTGAAGTAATCGTAACTTACTCCTTTCTTACTGTCACACCCACCTCTAAACTGCCAGAAAACTCTGGTGGCTGTACTTCCAAAATACATCCAAAATCTGACTACCTCTCTTCACTTCCACTACTACCACATTGGTATGAACAGCCATCACCTCTCATTAGCAATTGGATTAACCACCTACTGCTACTGCTAAGTCGTGTCTGACTCTGTGCGACCCCATAGACAGCAGCCCACCAGGCTCCCCCGTCCCTGGGATTCTCCAGGCAAGAACACTGGAGTGGGTTGCCACTTCCTTCTCCAATGCATGAAAGTGAAAAGTGAAAGCAAAGTCACTCAGTCGTATCCAACTCTTCGCGACCCCATGGACTACAGCCTACCAGGCTCCTCTGTCCATGGGATTTTCCAGGCAAGAGTACTGGAGTGGGGTGCTATTGCCTTCTCCGTAACCACCTAACTGGTCTCCTTAAATTCATCTTTGCTCTTCTCAACTCTGTTTCCAATACAGCATCAAGAGTAATCCTCAAAAGGTAAATCAGATCAAGTCATTTGGCTTTTCAGCTCAGTTAGAATGAAAGCCAAGGTTCTTGAAATGATATACAAAGCCCTACATGATCTGGCCTCTTACTATTTTCAACCTCAGGTAATCTGCCTATTTTTTTGTTTAACTGTTGTAGCCTCTGGCATATGTAGAAGTGCCTGGAGCATAAAAATTAGTTGAATAAATTAGCTGATGAACTGAAATATCAGGTCACCATTTTCACACTTCTTTATGCAGTAGAGTCTCTTTCTAACAGAACTGCCAAATACAAAAGTGACTAAGAGCATAATCTGGTCGAAACAAACTCAGAGATCCCAGATGCTCACCCATGTGCAAGTGCCCTCTGATCCTCTTTAGCAGTTCCGGAAACACTACCACACAAATCTGGTGCTCTATTTGGCATAGTTTTTAAAACACTGAGTCTATTTTCTTTATTTTTAAGAGGAAATAAAAGACCAGAAAATCAAATAACCTTTCTATGATTACAATGGGATCACTGGAAAAGCCTGGAAAAGAAATGGGTGTGTGTATTTTCAACTCACTGTTCCACTATACCACATTGCTTCTCTATTTAAAAAAAAAAAAAAAAAAAAGGATAATTAATAAATCCATCAACCACACTAGCTCTTCAAAGTCTTATGAATTTCTTAAGGTAAGGAAATGGCTTTTTTCATCTTTTCCCCCCTCCAGTGTCAAGTAATGTCTGCTGCTGCTGCTGCTAAGTCACTTCAGTCGTGTCCGACTCTGTGCGACCCCATAGACGGCAGCCCACCAGGCTCCCCCGTCCCTGGGATTCTCCAGGCAAGAACACTGGAGTGGGTTGCCATTTTCTTCTCCAATGCATGAAAGTGAAAAGTGAAAGTGAAGTCGCTCAGTCGTGTCCGACTCTAGCGATCCCATGGACTGCAGCCCACCAGGCTCCTCCATCCATGGGAGTTTCTAGGCAAAAGTACTGGAGTGGGGTGCCATTGCCTTCTCCACAAGTAATGTCTAGCAAATAGTAAGTGCTCCATAAAAACTGTTTTTACTGACATAATGGGTGAAGTCGAATGTGTAGAATGACCACCTGTCCCCAACCAATACCTTCTTTGTTCTGCTGGAAAATTCTATTCAACTTTCAAAACTCAATGCACATAGCAACTCCTTTGTAAAGTCCTTCCTAATAAGTCAAGTTAGAATTATCTCTTCCTTCTCTAAATTATATCAATATCTCATATTTAATTATTTCATATATATCATACAATATTCCTCATTTGCTTACATGCTTATCTCTTGAGCAGAGTCCTACTGTATTATCTTACACACAGCACTGAGCACAGCAACAGGCACACAACAGGCATGAAATACATTTTTTTCATATTGAAGCATATTTCATATGAAGAGTCCCTTGGACAGCAAGGAGATCATGGGGTCACAAAGAGTCAGACATGACCTCAGCGAATGAACAACAACAAAAACAACAATTTACTAAGCATACCTAAAAAGCATTATTATTTTATATATTTGCAAATATTTGAATCAGATTTTAATCCATTATTATTATTAAAATTCTACATTATATTTTTTTTTTACAAACTATTCCCCCAAACTTTTAATTTACCCTTATTTCTTTCTAGTTCTACATGCATATGTCATTTTAACATAGCAGACATAACTTTCAATTCAGCTTCTGTTTACAGAAGTTTACATTATTGCCTGGATAGTATTCTTTGTTACCACAGTCTCCGTAATTATCCAAATTTCAAATAGATTTCAGTGATATGGTAATTCAATTTAACAACCTGCTTCCCAGGGTGAAAACAAGACTTGTTTTGTAACGTCTGTCTATTTCCATAAAGCAAATACTTTCACTTAAGCCAATTTTGACCTACCAATACTATGTCATTGAATGTGGGAAGAGATGCAAACAATTGGCTCTCACAAGTTGGTACCAAACAACTCCAGCACTTTATTTCTGGACAGCTGGCTTTTTTTTTTTTTTTCCAGTTTTGCACTATTATAACCCTTACAATAAATACTTTTGGCGGGCATAATTGGCCCTCTATCCAACAATCACTTTCTGTCCCCTTAGAACTGGGAACTTAAGCCAATCTTGATAATTTCAGCACTACTGTCAATGATTAACTGGGAACTGCGTGAGTAACAATTATGGCCCCAAAACATATGAAGTATACAGAGAAGGCTTCTAGAAAAGTTTCCCTCAGTTTCCAAAGGTTATTTGAGTACAGGATGCTTAAAATTGTTATATCCCTCTCCTAAAAACAAGGGGACAATACTCAGAACAAAATCTTATTGAATGTTTTTGAATTTCATCCATATGAACCCCTCAGAACTGCACTCACTCCTCAAACTGCCCCAAGTGTTGCATATTCAGTGCTCATGGCAGAGTCCTTTATGTAAGAAGTTAGGGTCCCTCCCCAGGGGGCAGCTATGTGGAGCCCTCCTGGCTCCTGCCTCAACTAGGTCATCCTTACAGATCTACACCCGCTTCAAACTCCAGTGGGTTTGGAGAAGGTTTACCTGCTCAGAGTTTAATTTCTCTTCCATTATCTTCCTGCCCTTATTTCCTCACAGGTATTGTTACTAATTTATCAAGTTCTAACAGTGGTACCGGCTGCCAGTGCAGGAGACATGGGTTCAATCTGTGTGTTGGGAAGATTCCTTGAAGCAGGAAATGGTAACCACTGTAGTATTCTTGCCTGGGAAATCCCACGGACAGAGGAACCTGTTGGGCTACAGCCCATGGGGTCGCAGTGAGTCGGACATGACTTAGCAACCAAACAACAACAACAGGGGTCACTATAGCAGTCCCCAAATGGACAGATCTGGCCTCTGGAAGAACTAAGATTCCTTGGCCTGTGGGATTAAGAACCGTCATTATAAGCCTACTGGAAGTCTCTGAAAACACCCTCCCTAACTGGTAAAGATTAAATAAAAAATAAGGATGTAAGATGATTCACCCTTATTTTTTAACACATTAAGTTCCAATTTTATTTCATTTTGTATTTTATTAAAGTATAATTGACTTGCAATACTGTATGAATTTTAGGTGTACAACTTAGAGATTCAATATTTTTATACATTACAAAATAATCAACACAGTAAGTCTAGTTACCATCTGTTGCCATACAAAAAATTATTACAGCTTTTTTTACTTTATTCCACATAGCACTCTATGAAGAAGAAAATTATGTAGTTGAACCCTGCCTGAATTCCAGATCACAAAATCATGAAAACGGGCAGGGGGAACTTCTGGCTTAGTGGCTTGAAGTGTCTACTAGTTCCCTCACAAAAATTCAAGTAGAAGCCAGGATGAAATTGTCAAAAACAACAAATGCATGGCTATGGAAATCAAAGGCTCATTAAAAACTTGAAAAAAATGTTACAGTTTCAGATAATAACAGAAGCCTTCTCGCCTAGGGTTGCCCCCACAGCCGCCTTCCGGTATAGAATATTTGCCCAGGTGGTCCAGTAGTAAAGAATCTGCAGGTCAATGCAGGAGACGCAAGAGACAGTGTTATGACCTCTGGGTCAGGAAGATCCACTGGAGGAGGAAATGGCAACCCACTTCAGTATTTTTGCCTGGAGAATCCCATGGACAGAGGAGTCTGGAAGGCTACAGTCCATGGGGTCTCAGAGTCGAACCCAAATGAGCACACATACACACAAAGGATCAATAGCTTTAGCAGTGTAAGGCTGGCTGGGAAAATCAGCAGCTTTGTTACCAGCAGCTTTGCACCTTGTTTTGGGGTGGGATAAAAAGTCGTGGCTCTGTCTGCTAAAAGAAGTAAACCCAATAGGAAACAACAAGAGAACCAGCAGCTTTATTAGGTTAAGACTGCAGTCGTATATAAGGTGAATGGCAGATAGGGAGACCCTGGAAATAAGACAATCACAGAAAAAAGCTTGATAAAATCCACACATATCACACTGATAAGGAAATTATACCATGTTCTGGGTAGATCTGGAGAGATTCTAGTAGAAAGCAAAATCCAAGCAAGTGACTTGAAAACTGGCTGAACTCTGAATATGTCCCCATACACACACATACAGATTGATTAGCAGAGAGTGAAAGCCTTAAAAGCTGACTATATTGAGCAAAATTTCTGTTCAAATCTCTAGCTGACAATTAGACTATGCAGACACAGGAGTGACCAAAAAGAAGGTAAAACTATTATCACCAGAAAAAAATTCAATGACATACAAAGCACTCAAAGAGGGGGAGAGATTTTGTCAACCAGGAATTCTATATCCAAAGAAATTATTCTGCAAAAATAAAGGTGAAATTTTAAAAATTTCCCAGATTAAAACAAAAGCAAAATAGTCATATGCCTTTTACGCCACAGGATCCAAGTACCTAACTTAGTGGCTGGAAGTGGTTCCTTAAATTTGCTGAATCAAGCAAATAAAAAGATAATTTATTGTCATACACAGAAGCATTGTACAAAAAAGATCTTCACGACCCAGATAATCACGATGGTGTGATCACTCACCTAGAGTCAGACATCCAGGAATGTGAAGTCAAGTGGGCCTTAGGAAGCATCATTATGAACAAAGCTAATGGAAGTGATGGAATTCCAGCAGAGCTATTTCAAATCCTAAAAGATGATGCTGTGAAAGTGCTGCACTCAATATGCCAGCAAATTTGGAAAACTCAGCAGTGGCCACAGGACTGGAAAAAGTCAGTTTTCATTCCAATCCCAAAGAAAGGCAATGCCAAAGAATGCTCAAACTACTGCACAATTGCACTCATTCCACATGTGAGTAAAGTAATGCTCAAAATTCTCCAAGCCAGGCTTCAGCAATACGTGAACTGTGAACTACCAGATGTTCAAGCTGGTTTTAGAAAAGGCAGAGGAACCAGAGATCAAATGGCCAACATCCCCTGGATCATGGAAAAAGCAAGAGAGTTCCAGAAAAACATCTATTTCTGCTTTATTGACTATGCCAAAGCCTTTGACTGTGTGGATCACAATAAACTGTGGAAAATTCTGAAAGAGATGGGAATACCAGACCACCTGACCTGCCTCTTGAGAAATCTGTATGCAGGTCAGGAAGTAAAAGTTAGGATGGACATGAAACAACAGACTGGTTCCAAATAGGAAAAGGAGTATGTCAAGGCTGTATACTGTCACCCTGCTTATTTAACTTATATGCAGAGTACATCATGAGAAACACTGGGCTGGAAGAAGCACAAGCTGGAATCAAGATTGCCAGGAGAAATATCAAAAACCTCAGATATGCAAATGACACCACCCTTATGGCAGAAAGTGAAGAGGAACTAAAGAGCCTCTTGATAAAAGTGAAAGAGGAGAGTGAAAAAGTTGGCTTAAAGCTCAACATTCAGAAAACTAAGGTCATGGCATCTGGTCCCATCACTTCATGGGAAATAGATGGGGAAACAGTGGATGGTTTTATTTTGGGGGGCTCCAAAATCACTGCAGATGGTGACTGCAGCCATGAAATTGAAAGATGCTTACTCCTTGGAAGGAAAGTTGTGACCAACCTAGACAGCATATTAAGAAGCAGAGACATTACTTTGTCAACAAAGATCCATCTAGTCAAGGCTATGGTTTTTCCAGTAGTCATGTATGGATGTTAGAGCTGGACCATAAAGAAAGCTGAGTGCAAAGAACTTATGCTTTTGAACTGTGGTGTTGGAGAAGACTCTGGAGAGTCCCTTGGACTGCAAGAAGATCCAACCAGTCCATCCTAAAGGAGATCAGTCCTGGGTGTTCATTGGAAGGACTGATGCTGAAGCTGAAACTCCAATACTTTGGCCACCTGATGCGAAGAACTGACTCATTGGAAAAGACCCTGATGCTGGGAAAGATTGAGGGCAGGAGGAGAAGGGGATGACAGAGGATTAGATAATTGGATGGCATCACCAACTCAATGGACATGAGTTTGAGTAAACTCCAGGAGTTGGTGATGTACAGGGAGGCCTGGCGTGCTGCGGTTCACAGGGTCGCTAAGAGTCGGACATGACTGAGCGACTGAACTGAACTGAACTGAACTGAATAACATTACTCCTTTGAGAAAATACATAAAGTTTACAATTAGAAACACTTATTTCCTGTTTCCTCAGTAAAATTTAGAGACTCAGGCCCCTTTCATTGTCTCAAAGAATAAAATACAAGGCACAAATTTCTGGTTAAAACCTAGATATCCTTAATAAAAAAGCAAAGCGGAATGGTCCCACTGGAAATTACTTTTTTCTTTAAAAAACTCTCAACATATATAGAATAGGATATGCTGAAATAAAGTGGCTTTTACAATCATCTGTAAGAAACTCGACTGAACTGGTGACTCTTTTGACACTGTGTGCACATCACACATGCACACACATATTTCTGAATATGTTTATTTTGTAAAATATAATCATATCTAAAATGCATTTGGTTTGAAGAGACTGAAATATACTCCATTCATATTCATTTATTCTAAACCTAGAGTTTTAGCAGCCTTGTATTCTCTTTCTGTTTTCTTTTTTTGATGCTTTTCATCTTACATATCATAACATACATATCACCATATATATCACAACTTGTTCTTATCATTTTGGTCATTCATTAACGTTCACAATTTTCATACATCTTACTATTTAATTCAACAATCTATTCCATGAATTAATTAAGATAAATATATATTTCAAGATTTGAACAAAAGATAAGTATCAGGAGCATCTTAGATTCCTATGTAATGAAACTTTTCCTTATATTTCATTAGATCCTCTGCTGAAAAAAACAAGTCTTGTACTCTAGGATTCCATGCTGATTGTGTCAGGCTCACTTTATTTGCTCCTGAAAGAGATCTTAATCACACTAAGCTTTACAAAAAGAGACAGAGAATCAGTACAAGGAAGAATGGGGTTAAGAATGGCAATAATTTGAACTGTCATTTTGCTCTGAAACACAGCTACCCATATCCCAAATAATTTCTCAAGAAGCCCTTCCTATAGATAAATCCTCCAAAGGAAAACAGACAGCTTCAAGCACACACTAACAAAAACAGAAGCCAATCCAATGTACAATTTTCTTGGATGAGTCGGTTAGCATAAATGCAGTCATTTGGATCACAAGCTCTTACTCCTGTTCCACAAAGCTGCAATTCTAGGGTGATAAAACAACGCTTTCATAGTTCATGTTTCATACTCTAATACTCTAAATCATTGCTATTTAATATATTTTGGTTTAATGATATAAAGGATGAATGAATGAATCTACTGTATACTTCTTAAAATACTGAAATAGATGCAACTTTTCTGCTATTTCAACCCTTTGTAAGTCAAGCAAAATTGGTTTGTACAGCATTTGTAACACCATTAGGGTATTTGCTCTGGTATCTTCTTACCAGTTAAGAGCAATGTCTTTTCCAAAATTTTGTATTTTTCTATCCATTGAATGAATTTCATCATTAAAATTTTAAAGCCATACTAAATAGAAATATCTAGGCACTATCTACTATATTCTAGTTCAATTTAACAGAGACTTCATTATAAATTAAATGTTACCCTTTACTATTTACCAAACTAATTTCAACAACTAGTCAATAATTTAATTTGCTGTTAATTTTTCATTCAACTAGCTAAACACCCTTTCAAATATCCCACAAACTGAAATTTGAAGAAAATTTTCCCTTAATATATATACCTGACATATTTCTTGGATACTAAGTTTTCCATTAAACATAATCCTTTTTCTTTAGGCAAATGTTTAATATACTGTTATATCCATAATTAACAAGAAAATATTTTTACAACTAGAAGGAATTACTATCTTAAACATTTTACATGTTGCAATTTATCAAGAAACAAAAAACTCTCCTTTATCCTAGTTGTAAATCTACCTTCTGTCTAGTCACTTCACAAATTAACTTTGAGTCAGTTTAGCCTCTTAAACAGCTTATATTTATGTTACATAATTTCAAGTCAGAAATCACCTTCATAATATGTATTTGCAACTTGATTTATCAGCTCATAAAAAGTATACTTTTAGAAAAGACAATGAAACAATTGTATAATGCTGCACAATATAACAGAATAATTATATACCTATATCTTTGATGTGATTGATTTTTTTTAAATTCCGTAGTGAAGTTCTAAGACTCATGTTACAATTGGAATAATTACTTAGCATAAAATTATTTTACCAGTAGATTGAGTGAATATAAAACAAAGTAATAAATCTAAAAAATTTTACTTGTGAAAGTGTTAGTAATAAACACCTAACTGAAGATTTTTAAATCTCCCCATTACTAGACCTTATTAAAAAGAAAAATTTAGTTCACATAGTTAACAATTCCCTTCATGTTTAATTAGTCTCAAATACCATAAGTCAAGATTTTCCTCAAATTTCTAATGTATATTGCCTATCATTTCAATAGTCTCTTTTCTTTATAAAGACATACAGTAAATTAATTACTTAAAAATTGTAAGAAACTTGAGATGATACAGGGGGATAAATTTCACAATGGATACTGACATCTAAACTCAGATATAAATATATAAAGTTGGTATCTTTGGGGGTTTGCCTTTAATATTTTAAAACACCTATTTCTATCTGGAGGTTTGCAGTCTGTCTTCCCTTCCTCCTATTCTGGTCTGTTCTGTAAATTACCCCACCTTCATATCTACATACACTCTCTCCCAAAAATAAATAAAAGGAAGCAGCTGTGTCACCTTAAAGATTCTAACGACATCAAATATTTCACAATTTATTGTTCAGGAAACTGCCATATGCATTTTTCTTGCATTTACTACCCCAGTCTCTCAAGAATTTACACAGAAACAAGAGACCTACAACAGTCAAACAAAATCAGTCAGATCAGGACCTGGAAGACAGGGAAAACTAAAACTCTCCACAATTGATCTTAGATAAAAGATCAAACTGCATGTCTTCTCTGCAACTGGACAAATGGTTGACAACATGTAATTTAAAAAAAAAGCAAATCCCATACCCGCCGAGTGGCTGACCCATAAACTGGAGAACAATAATACCAAAGAAGTTCTCCTACTGTTGTGAAGGTTTGGAAAACCACTTCAGGCTTCCCACCTGGGGACCTGACAAAGGGACTGGGAATCTTCAGGGAATCTGACCTTGAAGCCCAGCGGGATTTGATTACAACACTTCCACAGGACTGAGGGAAACAGGGACTCCAGTTGTGGAGGGCACAAACAAAACCTTGTGCATACCAAGTCTTAGAGAAAAGGAGCAGTGACTCCACAGGAAACTGAGCCAAACTACCTGCTAGTGTTGGAGGGTCGCCTGTGATGGCGTGGGCCAGCAGGGGCTTGCTGCAGGGATGAGAGGACTGCCAGCAACTGCCTAGAAAGGTCCCCTTTGGTGTAAACACCCTTGGAGATTGCCATTAATCTGACCACAGAGCCCAGGGCTGGCTTGCCTCAGGACATAAAACTACCAAGGAGGGAGCACAACTGCACCCATCAGCAGGTAATTAGATTAAAGCTTTACTGAGCAAGGCCCTGCCCACCAGAGTAGAACCCAGTTTTCCCCACCACCAGTCCCTCCCATCAGGAAGCTTACACAAGCCTCTTAGACTCCTTCATCAGAGGGCAGACAGAAGAAGCAAAAAGAACCACAATCCCACAGCGAATAAAATGAAACCACATTACAGAAAGTTAATTGGGATGAAAGCAGAAAGTTGTGACCCAAATGAAGGGACAAGATAAAACCCCAGAAAAAAAACTAAATGAAGTGGAGACAGGCAACCTTCCAAGACATTACTTTAGCGACAAAGGTCTACATAGTCAAAGCTATGGTTTTTCCAGTAGTCATGTATGGATGTTAGAGTTGGACCATAAAGAAAGCTGAGCACAAAGAAGTGATGCTTTTGAACTGTGGTGTTGGAGAAGACTCTGGAGAGTCCCTTGGACTGCAAGAAGATCCAACCAGTCCATCCTAAAGGAGATCAGTCCTGGGTGTTCATTGGAAGGACTGATGCTGAAGCTGAAACTCCAATACTTTGGCCACCTGATGCAAAGAACTGACTCATTAGAAAAAAATCCTGATGCTGGGAAAGATTGAAAACAGTAGGAGAAGGTGACAGAGATAGTTGGATGGCATGACCAACTCAATGGACATGAGTTTGAGCAAGCTCCAGGAGTTCGTGATGGACAGGAAAGCTTGGCGTGCTACAGTCCATGGAATCGCAAAGAGTCAGACACAACTGAGTGACTAAACTGAATTGAGTCAACCTTCCAGAAAAAGAATTCAGAATAATGATAGTGAACATGATTCAGGATCTCAGAAAAAGAATGGAGGCAAAGATTGAGAAGATACAAGAAATGTTTACCAAAGATCTACAAGAACTAAAGAAGAAACAGTGATGAATACTACACTAGAAGGAATCCACAGCAGAATAACCAAGGGAGAAGCACAGATAAATGACCTGGGAGACAGAATGGTGGAAATCACTGCCTCAGAACAGAATATAGAAAAAAGAATGAAAAGACATGGAGACAGCCTGAGAGACCTCTGGAACAGCATTAAATGCATGAATATTGAATTATAGGAGTCCCAGAAGAAGAGAGAGAGAAAGGACCTGAGAAAACATTTGAAGAGTTAGCTGAAAACTTCAGTAAAATAGGAAAGGAAATAATCAACCAAGTCCAGGAAGCACAGATTCCCAGGTAGGATAAACCCAAGGAAGAATCTACCAAGACACACAGTAATCAAACTGATAAAAATTAAAGACAGAGATAAAATATTAAAAGCAACAAGGGAAAAATGACAAATAACATACAAGGGAACTCCCATCAGGCTATCAGCTGATTTCTCAACAGAAACTCTATAAGCCAGAAGGGAATGGCATGACATATGTAAAGTGATGAAAGAGAAAAACCTATAACCAAGAATACTCTACCCAGTAAGACTCTCTTTCAGATCTGATGGTGAAATCAAAAGCTTTCCAGACAAGCAAAAGCTAACAGAAATCAGCATCACCAAACCAGCTTTACAATAAATGCTCAAGGAACTTCTCTAGGCAGAAAAGAAGAGAAGGAAAAGCTCTACCTACAGAAAATAAACCCAAAACAATTAAGAAAACAGTAATAGGATCACATATATTGATAATTACCTTAAAGGCAAATAGGTTCCATGCACCAATCAAAAGACATAGACTGGCTGAGGAAATAAAAAAGTGTGCATCTATGCACTTCCACTTATCACAGCACTCTGCTTGACCCCTCAAATTGTATGTAATTATTTTGTTTGTTTTGTTAGGTTAATCATGTTTCCATTATGGCTTGCAATTGTAATTATATTTTTGTCTTGTTACTGATTATGAAAACTGATAAACATCTTTTATTATTAAACATTTTAATATTATAACATTAAGATTAAAATATATCAAATAAGAAAACATATTATGTCCACAATACATCAATTAGCCACTGAACACTATTCTTAGACCTTTTCCCAGGTAAGTCTGGTAGAAGAGATGGGAGAGGCAGGAAATACTATGATAAGTGAGTCACAAAATCCTAATAAAAAGGTAGCTTTAAAACATTCTTGGCCATGATCCACAGTAAAAATATATACTTTACACTGTGAGCCTAAAGAACACATGCAACACTAAAATAATACTTTACAGATGTGCAGTTCACTTTGATATTTTCTACTCTGTCCTATTCTGGTTTCCCTTTTTTTTTTTAATACCAGTCATGACTCTCTCAATGGATTCTGAAAGGAAGAAGGGAAGGAGAATAACAGGAAGGCCTAGGGATGGAGGATATCCCACAAATATCCCACAAGGAATAACTGGCAATGTCTGGAGATACTTTGGGTTGTCACATTTGGGTATGGGAATTGTACTAGCCTCATTGACACTTTTTCCAAAAATAATAATAAAAGGCTAATGCTGAAAAGTCAAGATACAACACAATTCAATCTTTCCCACATTATTCTAGTTTCTCAACAGCTACAATTTCTCCTCATATTGGAGATAATGTCAAATGGGAAAAGGTTATTTTATTTAATTTCCTCCTCCAAAGCTGAATTAAATTATGATTGCCCACTGGAAGAACATGTTGGCAGAAATCATACTCTGAAACAAATTATTAGGTATATGAAAAAGACCATCTAAAAGTGTTCTACTACTTCAAGTTAGGAGAAAAAAGTGATATGAATGAGTATAGTTTCTTCTCATGCTTAAGCAGTATTACATAGGATTTGAGTTTAACTCATACATAGCTTTATATTTATGTGAGATATTTATAAGTGTATACTTCAAAATCCTGAAACAAAGCATAAGCCCTTAGAAGAATATTACATATAAAAAGCTTTCAAGAATTGGACTGGTGCATTTGTTTTGCTTTTTCCATCTATGTGGTAAAAGTAAAGGCACTGAGTTAGCAAAAAATAATATAAGTAAATAACAGAATCTAAACCAAACTACTATAGATAACAAAACTTATTTTTCTTAGGTATTGTGATACATTCAGGCAAATATGGAATGTAACCAAAATAATGATAATTAGATATACCTTAGGAAGTAATGTATTTTCTGGGAAATAAATTTTCTATATGATCTATGATAAAATTAAGATCTACAACTTCTCTTTATAGACTTTCATATTTTCATAAACACAATTTTCCTATCATTTATCACTTAAATGCAACTTCTATGAAATAAGGCTTTAACTTGATTTTTTTCACTGTATATTCATTTTCCCCAAGAGATAACTTACATCTTTGCCTTCAGTTTGTAATGCATTCTGCATCTCTCATTTGTTTTTTTGTTTCTTTTTTTTTTTTAATTGGAGACTAATTACTTTACAATATTGTGGTGGTTTTTGCCATACATTCACATGCCAACCCTGGCATAAGGATTATTTTGAGCTGAAGATAATTGAGAAGAAGCAGATATAAGGAAAGTTCCCTGTCCTACCCACATAGGCCTAAAAGCAGGACATAAATTCATAAAGCTGTTCCCCTCTGCTCTCTATACCAGAAAGGACATTATTTCATTACTCGGTATCAGCCCAGAGATGGCTCCAGAAGAATATGCATAACAAAGTTTACTAGCTAGCCCTTATCTTCCACTGGATTCCCCCTCCAAATTTACCTTCCCACAATTGGCAGCTCTAGAAACTCAAGAAGTCTCTTGCCTTTCTTCTGTCATCTCTTTAAAAACTGTATTGTTCTTTGTTAAGATGCTATATGAACCTAAATTCTAAACACTTCTTTGAGTTTCTTATAGCTGAGTGAGCATATGTATGCAAAATGCACATGATGTTTAATAAACTTGTTTTTCTCTTATTAATCTTTTATCAGCCTAATTCACACAAGAAACTAAAACACAGACAGAAACAAAACGAGCTGTTTTTTTTCTCCTCTACAACTTTCAGATTGACTTTAGAAATAGGATACTCCAGGCAACCAACTGGGTTATGACTAGAATGTTACTACCCCCAACAATTGTTTGAAAAGAACATGCATCTTTATAGTATTTAGACTTCCCAATAAGGAACATAAAATGAATCTCTACTCACATCTTCTTTTACGGTGCTCAGTGAAGTTGAATAGCTTCCTTCATGTAGGCCTCTCATATTTCTTATTAGTTATTTTAAAATCACATTTTCTGTTTTCAGATCAGATTGGAAACCACCTTTCATTTATATTTCTAAGTAACTATTTTAAATAATTATAAGTAATTATGTTAAGCAATTTAAGCAATTATTTTACCATCTAAGTGGCTCAGATGGTAAAGAATCTGCCTGCAAAGCAGGAGACCTGGGTTTGATTCCTGGGTCGGGAAGATCATCTACAGAAGGGCATGGCAACCCACTCCAGTATTCTTGCCTGGAAATTTCCATGGACAGAGGAGCCTGGTGGGCTACAGTCCATGGAATCACAGAGTGGGACCCGACTGAGTAACTAACACTTTCTTTCACTTTCTTTAAAACAAATTTCAGAAAGATTGAAAAGTCAAAGTTTTTTTAAAAATGAAATAATAAAAACATGAGGCGTATACAGTTAAATATTTAACTGATTTGGTGATAAATAAAGAGTTTCTAGGGATAAAAGGATGGAAAAAAATCATGAAATATGCAGAGTTAGCTATACTAAATTCAGTATTTCCAAATGACCAAAGAAAATTACTAGCTCAACATCAAAATGGGAAATATATTTGGAATATATGACAGACAAATGAGTAAAATTCTAACCATTTAAAAATATCTCATCAATCAACAACAGCAAAACCAATTAACATGCAATAGGATCTCGGGCAGAAGCAATAAAAGGAAAGAACAGACAATTCATAGAACAATATAGCAAAACATTCATCTTCACAACCAAAATAAAATGACAATAAGATAGTATTTTTTGTGGTCTATTCAAATGGCAAAAATTTGGAGCATTAAGACCGAAAACTCAAGCACGTCTGACGGAACGGAGTGTTATAATCTTTCTGGAGAGCAGGCTGCTAATCTGAATTAAAAGCTTAAAAGATTCAAAGCACAAATAGGTATCTGTGAAATACTCAGAAAACAGGCAAAAAATTATGTACAAAGATAGCCATTATAATATCATTTACACTAGCAATTGGAAGCAACTGCAACGATACCAAGTAGATGAATAGTTAGTTTGTGGTTCTTCCTTATGATAGAACACTAATGCAGTCATTTAAAACATTTCTGAAGAACATCTGAAGGCTTAGAGAAAAGCTAATGATACACGATCAACTGAAAAAAATCAGAATACAAAATTAAATAGTATGATACCAATTTTGTAAATATGCAAAATATATATGAACTGGAAGAGGGAATACAACAAAATGTTAGCAATAGCTATATTTGGCAGAAAGGACCAAGAATAGCTTGTATTTAATTCTTTATACTGAGCAATTTTTCAGATGTTCTGTAATAAACATACTGTTCCTTTTAAAAGGAAACACAAAAGATGTTATTTTTACAACTATAGCTAACAGGCATTTTAAAATTTGCCATCAAGTGATGCAAGAACATTTTCAGAAACAAAAACTAATTTCAAAAAATCAGTAGACTTTTCTTCTATGAAAATTAATTACCAAAGAAATTCACTTTTTATAACTTCAAATTTTATTTACATAATGAGCACCATTAAAGAACTTAAAAACAAAGGTTGTAATACCTATTAAAGGACTACTCAGAAATACAGCCTAAAAGAAAAACTCTTATCAATTACAGGCAAATGTATGATTAGAATATAGTGCTTACCTTTTTCACTCACACTCTCACTTTCAATCTCAACATCATCGCAACTGGTATATTCAGGTGTAGAAGCTAATTCCTCCTCTGAACTGCTCAGTGAAACCTGGCGCATTTTACCTCCTTTCTTTGATTTATGAGGCTTTGGTGGTGGAGGTCTCACTGACTCTGACTGGTCAGAACTGAGAGAATCATTCCTTAACATTGTTTCCATTTTTTCCCGCTTCGTTTTCCTTACAGCAGAACTAGGATCTAGGTGGTGTTGTTTCCTTAGTGAGTCAGTACGTCTTACGTCTGGTCTATCAATGGGTATTGGACTCCTCCGGGGGGTAGGAGGACTATGGTTTGTGGTCCTTTGTGGATAAGAACTTGGTCCCTGAGCCTCTCGAGTTCTTTCCATTGAATAAGATCGCTGATTTTCCATGGCAGCTCTACGTTCAGATATAGACCTTTGCCTTGATGGTCGTTCCATCCTTAGCATAGAAATCCTGGAGTCTTCCAGTTCAGCATTTGCCAAAGAAACATCACTGTGCCTTCTCTCATGCCTGGCTCGTGACACTTCAGCATGGATACGCATTTGTTCTTCATAGGGCTGTGGCTTGACTGGATAACGGGCCAAATTCGGATCACTTCGATAGCGCGCCTGGTATTCCTCCTCTCTCCTCTGTCTTTCATATTCATCTCTACTCTCCACATCCTCGTCATCTACAATATATTCTTTGGAATGTCTATGACTTCTCCTGTTGGAGTCCCTATAATTTATATGATCAGACTCTTCATAAAACTGAGGTTCACGTTGAGACCTCCTATCAGCATAATCTGATGGAGATCTAGGCATTGCGCTGTCCGAAGTAGCATACTGTGAATATTCTTCTCTTTCTTCCCTTTGGTCGTATCTTCTGTTCTGATCTCTGGACACTGATGGACTTCTTTTCCTAAATAACCAAAGAAAAAGAATGATAAAAAGAGCAGAATTTAAGCAATTTCACATTTTACTGATTCACTGGAAGGTTGGATGGATAAATTCAAATAGTTCTTTTGCTTCTTTTTTTTTAATTTTGAAGTCATGCCATAACAAAAGTTTTACTGATACTCATTTTATTCAGTCCAAATAGGAAATTTAAAAGGTACTTTTAATATGCTTCTTCAGTGGCATACCCCGTATAGAATATATATATGCCCCCAAATCAAATAATCAACATTTCATCTTGCTGCTACAAAATAGCCTTTTTTCTAACTTTTTTGCTTGGCTCAATACCCTTACGCTATCTCCCAATTGTTATTCAGAAGCTTAGAAAAATTTCATCTTCTTTTCTCTCTATTCCTGATACTTTGATTTCATAGTTACTTGGAAACATGATGAAGCTAAACTGATTGATCTTTAGTTGTTTGGTCAATAGTTTAGTAAACATTTTTTTACTAAAAAGTTGACTCTTAAAAGTCATTTTTCACTCATTATCTGCCTAGATCATGCTAGTACTGGTTCATCTAAATCTTCATCTTATCATTATATTTCCAACCCTTTACTGCCTTAACTTGAGATAAGCAGTGTAAATAAATACCAACTATGATAATTTATTCATTTCAAAAAGAAATCAGAAAGATTTGCTACGTTCATTCCATCTTCATTAAATTAAGGCTGGCTCCATGACACTTCTGTCTTCTGTATCTATATGTCCTTACAGCCTCAGAGAAACAGTTGTTCATTCAGTTTTCAACCTGCCCCTCTAACGCCATTCAAGCTGGTAGACCTTGCAATCACACAAATAACTCTTTGTCAACAAAATGTTCATACTGTCCTCTTCTCTGGCACAAACTCAAATAACAGCAATCACTAGACATGAGAAGCAACGGAACTGGAATCATGAAGATGTCAGGAAAGGTTTAGAATAACTGTTATAGAGATTTTGCCAGGACGCGTGAAAGGGTGGGGTCAGTTGCAGTTAAAGACGACAAAGATTAGAGAGCTCAGTTGAGAATTTCTTAGATAATATTTTTTGATCCAAAAGAAAGAGCAGAGAAAGGATACATGTGGAATGACTCAACATAACAAAATTATCATTCTCCTCTAAAAATCTCTTTTCTATAACCAACCCCCCATATCAGGAATGCAGTCCATCAATGTATCAGTTAGAGTCTGTTAATAAAAACAAAAGTCACTCTAGGTTTTCCAGAGAGTCAGGGTTTCAATACAGAAATCAAAACTACACAATCGCTGATCCTGCTAACTAATGAAGGTCAGAGATGTTAATGTTGTTTTCAGCCTGGAGAACCAAGGACAGGAAACGGCTCTTAGGAAACTTCAGTGAATTCCAAAAGTCTTCGGGAATTTGCCACCAATTATCTCAGCTGATTACCACATTAGGGTAGTCAACTAACAGAAGCTTAACCCAGGAGCCACTAAAACTTTCACATCTGGCCATCTGCCTGCCAGCAGCTCTGCTTGACAATAATGGTTTCTATCATCTCTTCTACTTTTCAAACCTCATACATGTGCATTGCTAGGGTTGACTCTAACCTAGAACCATAAAGGGAAAAGTACTATAGTAAATGAAGGAGCTGGCCTGTTGCCTTAAATGTTTTATTGTTAAGCAAGTGTATGTACTTTAAAAAAAAAAAAAAAGGACATTCGCTTACATATAAAACATTTAGGACTTAATCACAAATCTTTTAGGTTTGTGATTTACATAACACCAGACTCCAACAGTTTAAAATATACAATCAAAACAGCGCACTCAAATTATACAGCATTAACTTACATAATATCCTATTTATGTGTCTATTATGCATAATTCATTTTCTTTTTGTCATTTTTATACATATGAATAAAGAAAAAATATACTAGAATGGGAGCAATGTATCATGAAAAGAACACTGGAGTTAAGGGACCTGGGTTTCTTAGTCCTATTTTTACTATTAACCAGTTACTCAAACCTTTACAGACATTTAATCTTTGAGCATGTACTTTAAAGTGAGAGATACAGATTATACACATTAACTCAAATATTATTTTAACAAGTATGTATTAGATAAAAACTTAATGCCATGTATTATACACCTTAACTCAAATATTATTTTAACAAGTATGTATTAGATAAAAACTTAATGCCATGTACTATAATATAAATTAGGAATACAGAAATGATTAGATGACCCTTTGTTACAAGAAGCTGAGTGATTCTAAAATCCTCTTCCATTTCTTAAGATTATGATCTTATATCAGTACCACAACTTCATCAAGTTAATATGCCTAAATAAAAGTTTAAAGCATTGCAAAAAATAATGATAGTCTTATCAAGATGTAAGTAACTTACTAGTGCCAATTTTTAAAATATTCACATCTCATTATCTAGCTACTTATCTACTTACTACACTACAAATATATACACTGAGATAAATGAAAATTTCTCTAGGGAACTCTAAAGAATAAGCAATTAAATAAGCTCTTTCTCAAACTGACCATCTGACCTCCATTAAATGCAGACTTTATGGAATTCAAATACATTTCAGTGTTTAAATAACAAATTGTTCCAACCTAAGTTAATAAATATATCTGTCTCTAAAAATAAGAAAAGAATTTTTAAAGTTTCATTTAAAGAGTACTTAACTAAGTTTTAATTTTATTACAATTAAGTGTGTATTGAATAGAAATTTGTGTTTCTCCAGCACAAAATACTATTCATTCCATTCATAATTACTTAATTAGCATTCAGTACTGATCATATTTCCCCAGCATAATACTACTCATTCTACTTTAAATTACCTAATTTTAAGTACTATCCACTAAACCTTAAATTTTAACATACTTTTATATCTCCATTATTTGTTCAATCACTCAATAAATATTTATTTAGTGCTGACTATGGGCCAGTTATGATGCTGGTTGCTGGAAATACAACAGAGAAAAGGCACATAATATGTCTGCCCTCAAGAAGTTCTTTCTAGTGGGGAAGACAGTAAGCACATAAACACATTTACTGCACTCCTCTAGGTAATCTTACCCATTTCTATCCAGAAATATCTATAATACTGCTTAAATGTTATATTTCAAGAAGACAGGCACCGTGGATCTAAGGAGGGTGGCACATAATAGGTGCTCAATCTGCTGAATGAAATAACTGATTGAATAATTGGCTCTTAGGTTATCTCTGCTTTTCATGGCTTGCTCTCTTCTTCAGTACACAAATCCACTGATATGCTAAAACAGTCTAGATCTTCTCTTTCCCCTACTACTCCCAAGGCAGTAATTATATGTTAATTATTATATGTTAATTTTGCTTTTGTTGTTGGACTTTAGACTATTGTCTATAAAATGATTTCTTTGGCAAAAATGTATTTTGAGTGCCAATCCCTTTAGAATTAAACATTTAGAACAAGATCTCTTTGGAAATGAGGAATTTCTAGTAATATATTTAACATCATTATGGTTATTACGGGACAGAGACAGGAAGGAAAAAGGAATATTTTATTCCCTTGAGGAGTTAACTTAAATTTCTGAAAGTAAGAAGGGTATAAAGTGAATACAGTGAAACTTTATAATCCAGGAAATATATATTCTGTTGTATTGATAAGAATACTTATTCATTACAGAATTCACCTTGCTGCTGCTGCTAAGTCACTTAGCTAGCTATTTAAGTGTTTTTAAAAATCATACCTTAGGAAAACTGAATTCAATATTAAAGCCAACAATTACTTTGTTCTAGAGATTATGAAATTTGCCTGAAGCATGTGAATCACACTGTGGATGTTGATTTTTCATACTATTTAAGTAAAACTTGAACATTGGTCATGATTTCTGAAATTGGGCTGACTATTGTCAGTTACTTAACATGGAATTGGATTGTTAAAAATATGCTTTGAGGCAGAGTACCTGAGAGTATTAAAGCCATGCTAGAAGCAGGGCAAGATACTCTAAGAATATTCTTACCAAACAATGAATCTGCTATCAGATATTCCAAAATATCCAAATACTCTGTCAAAACAATTTTTACCAATTATATCATTAGAATTATTTCATATATACTTTCCTTAAATTAAAATTGCTATATTTCTCAGACACTATATTTTTTCAGGGACTGAAGAAAATCCATGAAAATGTAACTACTGTACCTCTTAACTCTGCCTTCACTACTGGCCTTTGTAAGCCGGCCTTAGCATTTATTATTATCAGGTGGCAAACACTGAATAGGAAAAAGAATATAGTGATAACTTGTACACTTCTCTAGACAATCATAAAGCATTTAACAGTATTTAACCCATAAATTTTAATTCAGAAGAAAGCAACAATTCATCTAAGATGTTATATTTCACTTCTTCCTTCAAAGGCCCTGAAAAATTAAAAGGCACAATCCAGTATTATGACTTTTTTAGAATAAAATGTATTTGTGACATCATGCAGTGTTTTAATTTTCACTACTATGCATCAGTCTCTATTTTTAATATATAACAATATCAATATCTATTTATATTACTCTGTATTTACCTAATATCTGTTCATCTTACTTCTCTTAATTGAAACTTAAGTTGATACAATTACTTTCTCTTTCACCATATTATAGTGGTCTTAATTAGAACTTGGAGAAGGAAATGGCAACCCACTCCAGTATTCTTACAGAAAATTCCACGGATAGACGAGCCTGGTGGGCTACAGTCCACGGAGTGGCAAAGCGCCAGACGTGACCGAGCACACAAGCAATTTAACTGTAACTAGTTTATAGAAAATCACGTGCAGAAATATCTTAAATCTACTTTAATCAGCAGCATTCTTTGTTCACTGCTTATAATTTTTGTCATCTGAACTAACGAGTCAATCTATCTCTAAATATTCGAGCTATACATTCACACCTGATACTTCATTATAAATGCTAGGCATAATAGTTTGAGCAAGAAACTCTAATTAGTCTCTTTAAAATTCCATGTCTACAAATCATATTGACTAATAGTAAAACTCCAAATAAAAAGATTTTTCCTCAAATAAAGCCACTTTCAAGAATATCCCAGAGGTAGCTCAATTTATATACTGTATATTAATTCATGATGCTTTTAACATTAGTTTCTATTTTAATATTTATACCCTTTAGCATCCTATGTGGTTTGTGTTACTATACTACCTACAATACTTACTATATATAAAATCATGAAGTGGCTGAAAATGTAATCCAGTAAACATTTGAAAACATTCATAAGAACAGTGAAAGATTATACAAAAAACTTAACCTTTAATATTTATAAATTTCAATTCTGAAAACCTATGGAATTTTTAAGAATCATAGTGACATTGAGAGAAGAATGAAGAACTTGAAAGTTACTAATTTCTCTAAATGCAAATCTGTATTATTACAATTAATACTACCTATATGAAAATCTCTTACTCATGTTTTTAGTAGAGATTACTGAATAATTATCACTATATTAGCATAAGAATAGAAATTATATTTGAAGAGTCAATAATCTGAAAAAGTCTCCAACTTTAGAAGCTAAATACAGCATGATAATGCTAAAATAAATTGAAATGATACTTCCTTAATTGAACTACACGGTGCTAACCATATAGTTTAAACATAACACTGTAATAAAATTCCAAAATTTGAAGCTGGTAAGGCACATTAAATCAAGGATTTAACAGATGCATACAATCCTGTAAAACATAAAATATGTAGGTTCTATCCCTATAATTCCTACAAAAAAGGAATTTTAACAAATCAAACAATTTATATTCATCATAAAACAAGAAAAAAATCAATCTTTTTTTACATTTCACAGTATTCAACACATTTTTTATAGTTTTACCTTTCGCTCAACCAATGCACATCTGTCGAGCATGAAGCATCATGTTGACAAAAATACATCAACACTGTTCCAGGGAGTGCTTTCATTTAATCCTTCTAGCTCGGGCAAAATCATTGGAGCCATCCTTAATCAGATGATTTGAAAGTCTCTATTTGCTTACAATCATTATATTTAAAAACCCAATTACTAAAAAGTTACACATAAAACAAAACTCATTCGCAGATGGAGTCATAAAATCCTCTAGTGATAGGCCTGTTAAGAAAAAGGTTATTCTTTTATGTCGTTACTATGTGGCTGTATATAGCTCAGGTCAAGTAAGAATGTACTCTGTAAGAAGGATTATGGTACTTAGCTGATTAGTGCCTCACAATAC
The DNA here is from genome assembly GCF_029407905.1 of Bubalus kerabau. Lineage (NCBI taxonomy): Eukaryota > Metazoa > Chordata > Mammalia > Artiodactyla > Bovidae > Bubalus > Bubalus kerabau. The sequence continues at coordinate 62,944,521 of NC_073637.1, forward strand.
TGAAAACTAAATGCATCCTACATCCAAGGCATTTCTGGGCACTATACTGAAAACAGACAGATTCAGAAATCATAAACCATGCTCTCCTATATGAGTTACAGTATTTCTAAAATAACAGGATTCATTGCGTTTGCCGTTGATAAGTCTACCACACTGCTGTCATGATGAAATGTAGAGGGATAGTAAAAGATGGTGATGGTTTAACAGGACTACTCCGTCATTTCTTTTCAATTATTCAGTAAGAAGTTTCTTAATCTTCATGAAAATAGAGTGCTCCCCTAAAGGCGTAATGAAAGAGAAAGTAGCAGTTTCTATAAAAAATTAATTTAAAAAATGTGCTCCATGAGCTAAGAATTTGGTTAGACACTCAGTTTAAATCAAGCTTTGCTCACTTTTAGCACTTCAGTGCCTCTATTTAGTCATTCAAAAAACTAAAAAAAAGAAAGAAAAAAAAAAAGATAACACCATGGATTTCTTTCTACCAAAAGCCAAATACCTAGATGTTAATATTATCCTTTTGAGAATTATATTTAAGTGATTCCAAATAAACATATAAAACTGAGAAAAAGTCAGCATTTGTAGAGTAGGGAGTGTGTTGTGTTTTCGTCTCCAGTATTTTAAGTTTAAATGAGGGTTTAGGAATATGTCATAACACTGCAGGGGAGGGGAGGAGTAGAGACAGACAAAGTCATTTTTACCCCCCAAGATTCCTAATGAAGATTTGTAGGTTATCAAACAGAAAGGAAATAAAAATTCAAGTTAATTCATTTTCACAGGAATATAAACCAATAATAAAATTCAACCACTTAGACCCCACAGTTCCATACAATATTTGTTTGGAACAATTGTTTGGAACAAAAACAATTCCATACAATATTTGACTCTTCCAAGCAGTTAACTCCAGAAGATTTCAGAAACAACATCACAGCTGATGGATAGCAAACTCTCTTCTTTCCTTTTCCTTCCATTCACTTTTAACCCCTCAGTGATCTCTTGGCAGTATTTTCCCAACTGCAACGCACAGTCTGCTGCCCTTCTTCTCTCTCCTATCAACCCTGCTTCTCTCATTTGTCCATCTCAGACTATCATATGTATCATTTCTAACATCACTGCTGCTTTCCTTTTACTCTCTAAAGAATGTTCCAGGTCTCCAATTTCTTCTTCCCAACCCTTTGACAGTGATATTGTCTTTTTTAACTCTTTACTTCGACTGTTTTTTCTCAATTATTCCCTAGGTAAGTACCTATACATTCAAATTTATGAAGGTCCAATTTGGGGTTTAAACAGTTTTCATGGGATTATTATGATTTTAGTATCCACTGACCACTTCAGAAGTACAAAATAAGAAAAAGACTCTAGGAATTAGATACCAGCTTAATTTTATTTTATCCATAACAATATTTTCAACTTATATTTGAAAAATGAAGACCTTGTATGTAAATCTCTAGAAAATGATGCACAAATGATGCTACCTAATAGTTACATATTTGGGCCATGCCCCACTCCACTGCTGCTGCTGCTACTGCTAAGTCACTTCAGTCGTGTCCGACTCTGTGCGACCCCATAGATGGCAGCCCACCAGGCTCCTCCGTCCCTGGGATTCTCCAGGCAAGAATACTGGAGCGGGTTGCCATTTCCTTCTCCAATGCATGGAAGTGAAAAGTGAAAGTGAAGTCGCTCAGTCGTGTCCGACTCTTAGCGACCCCATGGACTGTAGCCCACCAGGCTCCTCCATCCATGGGATTTTCCAGGCGAGAGTACTGGAGTGGGGTGCCATTGCCTGCCCCACTCCACTATCTTTCCCAAAATTACCATGTCAAAAATACATGAAGACTAAGCACCATTCTATACTAGAAGGTAATTTAAACCAGTAGTAATTTTCTCTTCAAGAAAATTAGAGATACAAGGGAACATTTCATGCAAAGATGGGTACAATAAAGGAGAGAAATGGTACGGACCTAACAGAAGCAGAAGATACTAAGAAGAGGTGGCAAGAATACACAGAAGAAGGATACAAAAAAGATCTTCATGACCCAGATAATCACGATGGTGTGTGATCACTCACCTAGAGCCAGATATCCTGGAATGTGAAGTCAAGAGGGCCTTAGGAAGCATCACTATGAACAAAGCTATTGGAGGTGATGGAATTCCAGTTGAGCTATTTCAAATCCTAAAAGATGATGCTGTGAAAGTGCTGCACTCAATACGCCAGGAAATCTGGAAAACTCAGCAGTGGCCACAGGACTGGAAAAGGTCAGTTTTCATTCCAATCCCAAAGAAAGGCAATGCCAAAGAATGCTCAAACTACTGCACAATTGCACTCATCCCACACGCGAGCAAAGTAATGACCAAAATTCTCCAAGCCAGGATTCAACAGTACATAAACTGTGCGATTCCAGATGTCCAAGCTAGATTAAGAAAAGGCAGAGGAACCAGAGATCACATTGCCAACATCCGCTAGAGCATCACAAAAGCAAGAGAGTTCCAGAAAAAAAAAATCTACTTTTGCTTTATTGACTACAACAAAGCCTTTGACTGTGTGGATCACAATAAACTGTGGAAAATTCTTAAAAAGATGGGAATACCAGACCACCTGACCTGCCTCTTGAGAAATCTGTATGCAGGTCAAGAAGCAACAGTTAGAACTGGACATGGAACAATGGACTGGTTCCAAAATGGGAAAGGAGTACGTCAAGGCTGTATACTGTCACCCTGCTTATTTAACTTATATGCAGAGTACATCATGTGAAATGTTGGGCTGGATGAAGCACAGGCTGGAATCAAGATTGCTGGGAGAAATATCAATAGCCTCAGATACGCAAATGACACCCCCCTTATGGCAGAAAGTGAAGAAGAACTAAAGAGCCTCTTGATGAAAGTGAAAGAGGAGAGTGAAAAAGTTGGCTTAAAGCTCAACATTCAGAAAACTATGGCATCCACTCCCATCACTTCATGGCAAATAGATGGGGAAACAGTGGAAAAGGTGACAGACTTTATTTTCTTGGGCTCCAAAATCACTGCAGATGGTGACTGCAGTCATGAAATTATAGACGCTTGCTCCTTGGAAGAAAAGCTATGACCAACCTAGACAGCATATTCAAAAGCAGAGACATTACTTTGCCAACAAAGGTCTGTCTAATCAAAGTTATGGTTTTTCCAGTAGTCATGTATGGATGTGAGAGTTGGACTATAAAGAAAGCTGAGCATCGAAGAATAGATGCTTTTGAACCGTGGTGTTGGAGGAGACGCTTGAGAGTCACTTGGACTGCAAGAGATCCAACCAGTTGATCCTAAAGGAATCAGTCCTGAATATTCATTGGAAGGACTGATGCTGAAGCTGAAACTCCAATAGTGAACTGAACTGAAGATGCTCTATCTACGTCTATGGCAGCCTTAAAACAATCTGACAATAAATAAAGATTCATTGGAATCAATATAAAGAAGTACAATGAGCAAGATAGGAAAACAGAAAATTTTAAAAAGAATAAATAAGTTAACCCACCAACTACCTTCCATAATCACAGAAAAGTCTCTAGAGTTACTTCATTTTATTTTTTACTGATAACTTTATATTCTTTTAATGCTACTGTCCCTTTATTGAACTTCAACTATTGGTTTCATATACTTGTTCTCTCCCCCTATTTCTATTTGCTCCAAAGGGACAAAAGATTTTTGGTTAAGGCCTGTAATTACACTTAGACAAAAAAGAGAAATATCTTCCTATAAAATGAAACAAACATATCTAGAAGTATACATCAAATTCAAAAAGAAATGCTGTTTATCTGCAAATCAATCATATGTATAATTAATTTTCATCTTAAATGCTTAATTCCTTACTGAGAAAAAAAACCATACAGTGTTTTAAAATATGGAAAATTCAGATAAGTGGAAGAACGGCATTTTCTGTTTCCATTAAGGGTAATTCTTTCCTTCCAGCTGTTCACCCAATCCATGAGGAAATTCTGCTGGATCTACTTTCTGAATATATTCAGAACCCAAACACTTCTCACCAGCTCCACGAGTACAAGCCTGGTTTCACCAGTATTTCTCATGTGAATTACTAGAAAAGTTCCTGAGTGGTCTCCTTACTTCTACAATATCCCTTCAGCTCTCTCTTAGCACAGCAGCAATAATGTACCTCAGATCATATCATTAACATGCTTAAAACTCTTCAACAACTTCCCATTTTGCTTACCATGCCTATAGGATCCAGCACCCATTGCTCCTTGTCCTCCTCCCCAGCTGCTTGCCCCGGCTCACTCAGATCCAGCCATGCTGGCTTCCCTGTACGTTTTCACTTAAGATCATTGCTCTGCCTAAAATGCTGTTTCTCCAGAAATCAGCGGAGACATCTAGTCTTCTAGTCAGTAAAAAGCTTCTTTTAATTCTTCTCTCATATCTCACTTTCTCAGAGTGAAACCTGGTCTCAAGAAGGCTTCCCCTGGTCACCCTATTGAATACTTCAATCTCCATCTCTACCCCTCACCTTCCAAATCCCAATCCCTTTAACCTGCTTTACTTTTTAACCTTTTTCATAACATATCTCACCTTCTTATTATGATATTTTAAAAAATTTGTATTGGAGTCTAGCTGATTTACAATGTTGTGTTAGTTTCAGGTATATATCTCAAAGTGAATCAATTATTCATATATCTACTCTTTAGATTCTTTTCCCTTATAGGCCATTATAGTGTATCGAGTTATACAGTGTTATACAGTAGGTTCTAATTATTAATAGCTATCTATTCTATATATAGTAATGTATATACATCAATCACAATCTTCCAATTTATCCCTCCTGCCCTCTTATCCCCAGTAACCATAAATTTGTCCTTGATATATTTTTTATTTATCATGTTTACTGTTTGTTTCTTCTTGCATAAGTTTCACAGGCATGGATCACCATTTTGGTTACTTTGTTGTCGTTGTTGTTCAGTAACTTAGTTGTGTCCAACTCTTTGCGACCCCATGTATTGCAGAAGGCCAGGCTTCCCTGTCTTTCACTATCTCCTGGACTTTGATCAAACCCATGTCCATTGAGTCAATGGACATCCAACGGATGCCATCCAACCATCTCATCCTCTGAGGCCCACTTCTCCTTTTACCTTCAATCTTGCCCAGCATCAGGGCTTTTTCCAATGAGTCAGCTCTTCACAACAGGTGGCCAAAGTATTGCAGCTTCAGCTTTAGCAACAGTCCTTCCAATGAATATTCAGGGTTAATTTCCTCTAGGATTCACTAGTTTGATCTCCCTGCTGTCCAAGAGACTCTCAAGAGTCTTCTCCAGCACCACAAGTCGAAAGCATCAAGTCTTTGGCACTCAGCCTTCTTTATGGTCCAACTCTCACATCTGTACATGACTACTGGAAAAACCATAGCTTTAACTATATGGACCTTTGTCAGCAAAGTGATGTCTCTGCTTTTTAATATGTTGTCTAGATTTATCACAGCTTTTCTTCCAAGGAAGAAGCATCTTTTAATTTTATGACTGCAGTCATCATCTGCAGTGATTTTGGGGCCCAAGAAAATAAAGTCTGTCACTGTTTCCACTGTTTCCCCATCTATTTGCCATGAAGTGATGGGACCAGATGTCATGATCTTAGTTTTTTCAATGTTGAGTTTTAAGCCAGCTTTTTCTACTCTCCTCTTTCACCTTCGTCAAGAGGTCTCTTCACTTTCTGCAATTATGGTGGTGTTATCTGCATATCTGAGGTTATAGATAATTCTTCTGGCAACCTTGATTCCAGCTTGTGCTTCATCCAGCCCAGCATTTCGCATGATGTACTTGCATATAAATCAAATAAGCAGGGTGACAAAATACAGCCTTGATGTACTCCTTTCCCAATTTTGAACCAGTCCATTGTTCCATGTCCAGTTCTAACTGTTGCTTCTTGAACTGCATAGAGGTTTCTCAGAAGGCAGGTAAGGTGGTCTAATATACCCATCTCTTTAAGAATTTTCCAGTTTTTTGTTATTTGGTCACTTTATTCCCAAATAACTGGCCTACTGTTGCTGCTGCTAAGTCGCTCAGTCGTGTCCGACTCTGTGCGACCCCAGAGACAAAAGCCCACCAGGCTCCCCCGTCCCTGGGATTCTCCAGGCAAGAACACTGGAGTGGGTTGCCATTTCCTTCTCCAATGCAGTAAAGTGAAAAGTGAAAGTGAAGTCGCTCAGTCGTGTCCGACTCTTAGCGACCCCATGGACTGCAACACACCAGCCTCCTCCATCCGTGGGATTTTCCAGGCAAGAGTACTGGAATGGGGTGCCATTGCCAGTATGTGCTCAATAAATTGGAGAAGGCAATGGCACCCCACTCCAGTACTCTTGCTTGGAAAATCCCATGGACGGAGGAGCCTGGTGGGCTGCAGTCCATGGGGTCGCTAGGAGTCGGACACGACTGAGTGACTTCACTTTGACTTTTCACTTTCATGCATTGGAGGAGGAAATGGCAACCCACTTCAGTGTTCTTGCCTGGAGAATCCCATGGACAGAAGAGCCTGGTAGGCTGCTGTCTATGGTGTCGCACAGAGTCGGACACGACTGAAATGACTTAGCAGCAGTAGCAGCAGCAGCTCAATAAATATTTATTGAATAAGTAAAGAAAGCTACAGAAGCAAAGTATTTTTTACACTATGATTAAACATAAATGTCATTCACCCAACTTGCCCAACTTAGCTACAATAAAAACTTAATAGGATTAGACAAAACTCACACCATTTGTTTTCCTTTTTGTATTTTAACTTGAAAAATACACTGACAAAGTACTCAAAACATTACTTTCAGGTGAACAAGCAAATATGTGCCTTGATTGAAGGAGTTTTGAGAATACTGACCTCTTCACTCTCCCAACTACTGGATGTTTTTGTCCAATTTTGTTGACTTTTTAAGAGTGATTTAAGAATTTAAGTGATCTTTCAGAGATGTAGAGAAAACTGCATTGGTGAAATAGGGAAAGGCGAGGAGTTAAAGAAAATCTGTTTCTTGATAGTAGAAGAAAAAGAATATTTGAAAATAGAGAAACAGAGCTAGTTCTGTCCATTAGCCTGCCACTAATCTGCATGAGAATACCACTCACTCATATTATTTTAGAATATTTCAGGTACAAAGAAAGCACTTTCTGAACAAGATTCTTCTTGGAAGAGAATTCCTGACAACCAAATCAATACATACTGTTTGGAGCAACTGCCATGACAAATCAAAACCAAATAAACAAAATATACTGTATCTAAATGTGGGAAACTTCATTACACAGCATTTGTGATAACAGAATTTTTCCTATATGATTCCTGTGATTTTATGTACCAAATAAATACCCTTATAGCATGTTGTATATCTTGATAGAAAGCTGAAAAAACTTACACAAAATACTTCTACATGATCTGCACTTCCAGATCTGACTCAATTAGATTTATTAAAGAAACTGGATTTATCATCCAGTTAAAGAATGCTCTTTCTCAAACAGAGAAAATAGCACCTAACATCTGCATCTAGCATGATACTTTGGGATCCTCAGTTATCTATATTAAATATTGCACTGCTTCAACTCATGCTTCAATCAGCACCACTGTTTACATATGCAATGTATTCTCTGGAATATACATACTCTTGATTTCTTAATTCTTCAAGATGAATAAAAGACTGTCAAGTGCAATCTTTAGCAGATTGTCTTCAAAAGAGGTTGAAAGTAAAATATAATTTTTCTTGGGTTACCATTCTTTTCACTCCATTCCCAGTCTCAGAAAGTCTATCCCAAACCCATATATTTACATGAGTTTAATACTAAAACATGATGTAAAATATAAGGAAATTTTACAAAGGAGGTAAAGAAGATCTTCTTTTTAATAATTCTGTTTCTTTACTTGAAGTAATTTTCCCTTCATAAATCTCTCTTAGCCTCTTATCAGCTGTCCCCTCCCCCACACTCTTTTACAAATTCCCTATCAGTGATATAATACAGACAGGAGAAAAAAAAGTATGATGTTTGCTGATGCTAGGCCCCAAAGAAGATGAGACAGAGTGTGATGGATGCCACTGGTGGGACTGAGTTATGAAGGAAGGCTGTCAAATTTTAACAAGTGTTGTTCTGTGGTTTTATAATATTTAAAACATGATATCCTCTTTTAAATACCACATTAATAGAGAGATAAACCATGCAAATGATGAGTCACCAGAGTAGACACTGGAGTTAGGCCTTCCTTTTGAATGCAGGAATCCAGATAAATCATGTATTTTACCACTTTTATAGCAAAGTTTCTTTAGCGATGTTAAAAGTAACTAGTAGAAAATAATACCACACAGTGAAATTAGTTGCATAGCCTTTTATTTATGCCTTGTCTCTAAAAATGTGTTAGGTAACAAGTTAAAAATAGGTGAATTTTTAGGTCACTTAAATTCTTCTGAATGAATAGAAAATGCACTCTGCTAACAACTGTGATGATAACTGTCGCTAGCCCTCTGTCATCTACTTCTCTTCTTTCTTGAGAAAGGAAGAAATGTCTCCTCCATTCTCAGCTTTGTAGTCTGGTTTGAACTGAACCGGCCTCACATGCCCTAGGGATGAGCCATGGTTAGCAAAGACCATCCCTGCATGCACTATTCCTGTTATAATGATCAGCACAATGACCTAAGCTGGACCAATTGCCATTATTCTTAAGGACATTTCACTGTCAGTGGTGACACAGATTTCCTGTTTTGTGATTGAGAAGTCACATAACTCTCAGAGCTACTGAAGTCAACTTGGGGTGAGTTGGGGAAGTCTTCCCAAAATGGAGTCAATATCCACCTAGTGACAATTAAAAATAGAAAGAACGAACTAACACAATGTTGTAGACCAATTATACTTCAAAATCAAAACAATAAACCCAGAGAAAAAAAGATGAGATTTGTGGTTACCAGAAATGAGGGATGTGGAATTGGAAGAAGGCAAGTCAAAAATTAAAGACTTCAATGATTAAAGAAAATGTCAGACAATTATTTAAAATGTGCTAATTTTTCTGGATTTTACCATGTCTATGATATTTGTCAGCCTTTCAAATTTGTGATTTCTATGATTTATTTTCCCTTTCTAAGTAAATATTGACGTTTGCACCTAATTTTGAATTTGTGATTTTGATTTCTTTTCTTTAAGAGGGTCACACAAATTTGGTAAGCTTCAGGCCCACAAGTCTGGACCTGATTCTGGTAGAAGATGAAAGATCATAGAGATTTGAAGATGTATTCAAGCCTTGCATAGGTACTTAAAAATTTTTTTTAATAATAAAAATGAGTTACATGCCTTCAAAAAAGTTATGAACGTAGAGTTGTAAGATAAATAAGTACTAGGGATGTAATGAACAAAATGATAATTAACACTGCTGTATATGTGAAAGTTGTTAAGAGAGTACATCCTAAGAGTTCTCACACAGGAAAGATATTTTTTATACTTCTTTAATTTTGTATTTATGAGATGATGAATGGTCACTAAATTTACTGTGATAATCATTTCATGATGTATGTAAGTGAAATCACTATTGTTGTACACCTTAAACTGTATGTCAATTATATCTTAACAAAACTAGAAGAAAAAAATTAAAAACGAAAAGAAGGAAATTACAACCTAAGTCATATTCTATGATATTCAGGATCAATCCTCACTTGAAGCAACATGGGCCTCTGGAGCTTTGATTCTGGTAAACCAATAAACTCTTTTTTATTTTTTAAGCCAGTCACAGTTGAGTTTTCTATTACTTGCAACTGAAATCTTCTTGGTTGGCACACAATCTCTAATACAGACTCTGCTGCTGCTGCTGCTGCTGCTGCTGCTAAGTTGCTTCAGTCGTGTCCGACACTGTGTGACCCCATAGACGGCAGCCTACCAGGCTCCGCTGTCCCTGGGATTCTCAAGGCAAGAACACTGGAGTGGGTTGCCATTTCCTTCTCCAATGCATGAAAGTGAAAAGTGGAAGTGAAGTTGCTCAGTGGTGTCCAACTCTTAGCGACCCGAGGGACTGCAGCCTACCAGGCTCCTTAGTCCATGGGATTTTCCAGGCGAGAGTACTGGAATGGGTTGCCATTGCCTTCTCTGAATACAGACTCTAAAATCTGTTTACTACTTTCTCATCAGCTGTCATGATGTTTATGAACTCTGTTTCTATGGAAATTGGTTTTTCCTTTTTGAAAAACAAGCACACTGGGACTTGTATTCTATAGTCATGTTGTTTCTTTAAAGTAGCTTTACACTAAAAACAGCCATCTAATGAGATCAAAATCTTTACTGGGATCAAAAACCACAAGACTGGATGTTTGATATTAAATTTCATTTGATAATTATGACAGTAGACTGATTCTATTTAAGGCTAGAAAGCAATAAAAACAAATTACATTCCACATGTCTCAAGTGATGGTAACAAACTACTTTTTTTTTAAAAAAGTAATTCACAAGAAACTATCTCCCACCCAACTTTAAAGCTAATTCAGAAATACATAAAAGAGGTAGTAGACAGCAAATGGCATCTTATTTCTATTACTGATAAAGCTGAAATTGGAAAATTGACCTACACAAACCCTAGAACATTAAGTCTAGAACTGTGTTACCTTAAAGCAGCTCTATTAAACATAGGACTTCATGATGTAGGGTTCAAAAGACACTTTGCTTAAACTGTAAGTCAATGAGACAGCAGTAGAGATTTAGCTTTACAGAGTTCATAGAGGTGAACCAGGACTAAAGGCAAAAGAGAATATGGCAGACAAAGTTGGTTGTGTCTTTTCTTTCCTACAAATAGAATCAAAGTTTTATTCAGATCAACAGTGTGCTTAGAATAAAAAAATTATTTTTCAGGGGCTTTTATGGCTAGAGGTGGTTATATGACATAATTCAGGCAAATAATATTTAGATAGAAGTTTACTAAGTACAGCTTCTATCAAAGCTATTTATTCCTAAGTAAGAGATAGACCCAACTGTCATGCACCTTTCATATTAATACTTTGTCCTTCCTCCGTTATGACTGGAAAGTGGTCCTACTTCCTATAATTCAACAGTCCTCTTTAATCATAAGTTTGAGAGCCACACACTGCAGGTAGTAGAGCAATGAGCAAGAAAAGGGAAACGAACAGAAAAAATAAATGCTTAGGTCTCTTTTGATTTCCTTGAGCAGTCTATTTCCAGATTTGTTTTTACATGAGAAAAACATAAACTCGTGTATTTAAATGTTGTAGTTATAAGTGTTACATATAGCTAAATACAATGCTGAGGTCAGAGAAAGATTTGCTTCCAGCGAGAAGTCTAAGATAACTGGTCATTAGCAACCTGGCTGCTATTTCAGTAGAAAATAAAGTAAATCAGAGGCTCCCAGAGATGAGAAGGTCTAGGGAAAAAAAATAGGTGCAGGTTATGTAATGCATATAAGCCAAGGGGAGGGTGATTTCAAATGAAAGAAGCAGACTAGTACAGTGCAGATGTTAATTCATTATCCAGCATGGCCCTGGAGCCAAGAGCCCACTGTAAACATCTCCTCCCCACTCTGTTGAGTGATGTCACACTGGCAATTTAAAATCAGCCATGTTGGCAATGTTTACATCATGAAAATTAGCAAATGCTGCAAATCAGGATTTCTTTATTTTTTCCTTTGGAAAGCTGATTGTCCAATATTTACCAGCACATCACTGGTTATACCCCACTGCTCAGCTAAACAAGAACCTAGAAAAAAGTGGATTGGTTAGCCAAAGAGCTATCATGATTCATATGAGACTTCATTAGTGCAAAGAATACCTAATAGAGAGCCTGACATTTAGCAGGAGTTCAGTCACTGTTTGAGAAAGTAAGAGAACAAAGGAGAATAAAACAATTCTCTCTCGGTTATAGATTATTATAGAGTTAATTTTAGATTTCAAAAGAACTGAAAATAGGGTAACAAATTCCTCAGGTTTTAACTTAATGATACCTGAAAATCTTTGCAATTCTTTGAAAGTGCATTCCACTCCTGATCCTACACTATTCTCTTTGAGTTGCATGTTGTGTCAGAGTTTAAGTGTATTTATAAAGTCAAAACATGTTGGAGCTTTAAAAAACCTTAGCAAGCATGATTCCAAAGATCCAATCGTCAGTATAATGACAGAGACAGGGAAAGAGGGTGTCAAGGAGCATTTAAAGTTCCCTGAGTTATTGATCCCTGAATTGGGAAGATCCTCTGAAGGAGGGCATGGTAACCTAGTCCAGGATTCTTGCCTGGAGAATCCTGTGAACAGAGGAGCCTTGTGGGCTGCAGTCCATGGGGTGACAAAGAATCAGACATGACTGAGCGACTTTCGATTCACGAGTTATACAGAGAAAACTGAAAGTGGTTATCATTAGATGGCACTATATTATAGAACAGAATCTACATCTTGAGATACCCAAAATAAAGAAGTATGCTTGTTTTTTTCATTATTCTAGATTTGAATAGTATATAAAATCCCTTTACATCATTTTATTTATTGGAATTATTTATCGTAATTCTTGGCACTAATAATTTTAGATGGCACGAAAACTAAAATACAGAAAAGAATTACATAGAAACATAAAGCTGGAATCAAACTTGGCAGTGACACGGGGGCCAGAAATAAAAGCTGGGTGAAGATTTAGAAGGCTCATATACCATAGGCAAAGAAGAGGTCATCAGATGTTTTCTGTTAGTGAGTTAACTCAACCAGTAATCTGGTTAAACCAAGGGAGAGGAGTAAGTCTAGTGGTAGGGAGATCAACTGCATTATTCCACTGATTCTGGTAAGAAATTATGGGGCCCTTAATAAAGTAATGGAAGGAAATGAAAAAATATATTTAGGAGGTTAAATTGTGAAAGTTTTTGACAGATTCTATGCAGGAGGTAAAAAAAAGAGAGAGAAACAAAAGCTGGCTATCAGTTTTATTCCTTTGCTGCTACTGCTACTGCTAAGTCGCTTCATTCGTGTCCGACTCTGTGCAACCCCATGGACTGCAGCCTACCAGGTTCCTCAGTCCATGGGATTTTCCAGGCAAGAGTACTGGAGTGGGTTGCCATTGCCTTCTCTTCTTCCTTTAGGGATTGAATAAATAAGATTTAGAGCACAGGAAAAGGAAAATGTTTGTAAGAAAATATATATTCTATTGTCCAATGAATAAATGTGTTTCATAAATGAATCTGGCAGTGTTCCTCCATCACTGAACAAAAGAGAAGATATCCTAACTATCCAACATGAGTATTTTTGTCTACTGGTAGATTCTATTTTTATAGTGCATATATGAGTGCTTGAATATGTTATGCCATAACTTAATGTGTGTGGTGAAGAGTATTATGTGCTTAGTCTTTGCAACATCATAGACTGTAGCCAGCCAGGCTCCTCTGTTCCATAGGGATTCTCCAAGCAAGAATACTGGAGTGGGTTGCCATGCCCTCCTCCAGGGGATTTTCCCAACCCAGGGATCGAACCCAGGTCTCCTGCATTGCAGGTGGATTCTTTACCATCTGAACCACCAGGGAAGCCTGGAGGGTATTATAAATTACTGATTTTATCATTATGTGGTGGTGGTGGCTGCTTAGGTAAACTGAGCATTGACTGTACCAGATAATTTTACATGTATCCACTTTCAAAACAATCCTGTGAACGAAGCACTCTTATCATTACCCCATTTTTCTGATAGGTTAACTAATAATCACAAAGTAATTTAACTTTGCCTAAAACCACACAGCTAGGAAAGGGTACAGGAAGAATTTAAAACCAGTAAAAGAAAAGGCTGCCCTTATAGCTATCAGCTTGTAGCTGGCCTAGTTGCTATTGGTTAGGCTCTTATATGCTCCCAGTAAATGAAAAAAATTTCATAGAACATTACCATCAGATAAGCACTTTCTGTTACTATTATGGAACAAAGCAAAAACAATACCACTCCATAATCAGGTCTGAACACAGATAAAAGCAAACGCACTGTGTAATGAAAATGGGCAAACATTCCCCTCCCCTAAATGCAAAATGACTCTGTTTCTTCTCCAGTAGCAGTGCTAAGTAAGGTTCTGTTCATTCCACCTCCTCTCCCAAACCACCTAATACAAGTGCAAATCCTGTAACAAGCTTCCCTTAACCCCTTCTGGCAAACATAGCCCACAGTTTGACAAGGCATGTGGTTTTCCCTGCTGCAGCAAATAATAACAACCAACTTTGCTTGACTAAAGATGTGTTCTTGGTTGGGTTTGGTTAATGGATAACAATTCAGGCTCCAGGGCTTCTGCCTAAACACTATGCTGTATGTGAACACCCCTCATACATGAAAGGTATGAGGGAAATCGTCACTCTTAGAGTCAACTAAATAGCTGGGAAAAGTAACAAATAAAACTAAAAACCAGTGGATTTGACTTAAAAATTTAAGCACTTGCAGTTAAATGTTTCATATATAGGACAAATTAATAATGATGATGCATGAAATGTTATATGCTAGATTTTTTAATGTCTTATTCCACATTAGAACTATATACTAAATTCATAACTACTTATAAAGAATGAAAATCTGGTCACATTTTAACAAAATAACAGGCAATATCTATTTTAAACCTAGCTCTGTATTAGCAGTTTCCTGATCTACTGATGGGAATAAGAAATACAAAAAAGATTAAATGAGACAAAATGTATTCAGTCACAATACTTGGCACACAGTATATGAAAGGCATTATTTTTGGATGTTTCTGTTTACTGGGAATGCAGAGATCACATAGTATAAAAAACAAACTTTTTATCTCTACTTGAACCTAAAAGAAATGTTGAATCTTTCAGAATTTGTGAAACATATTTTCTGACATCTTTTACTCTATACCTAAACTACACTTAGTTACTCTTTCCTTTAGCCCCTAAAGATCTAACCACCATGACAGCCATTAACATTTATTGAATACTTAAATACTAAATGGTACAGGAATTTACTATACCCTTTCATTTACCTATAACACCTCTATGAATAAAGTTCTATTACAATAACCTGGTGAAAATAAGGAAAGTGAAACTCAGAGAGATTAAGTAAAAGAAAACAATAAAGGATCAATAAAGCCTGAATTTGAACCCAGTTTATTTCACACTAGAACCCGTACTCTTAAGACACTCCATTTCCTCACATGTGCAATTTAGTGAGCTATCTCAGCTTCCCAGGGTATACTATGAAAATGTTAATATTTTTCTCCAATCTCTGCATTCAACCCTCTTCTGTTGAATCTTCCTTCCTCATTCCATAATGACATCTAGAATAGCTCAAGGAAAGTCACCTTTAACGATGTTGATTTGACCTATGGGAAATTCGTTGTGGTACCTACTACCAGGGTCCTGGGATACCGAAGTATCCTCCCCTTCTGACTACACAGAAGACTTCTCATGTCCCTTATCCAGTGGGAGTGGCCAAGTGATTGATCCCATCCAGTGAGCACTGAGAGAATGTGTTCCACTTCTGGGCTGAGGTGGTTTAAAAAAAAGTTCATGCACAATTCTCCAGCATCTCTCCCTCTGCCCACAGATACTAGATAATACAGCTGCAGGATTACAGAACTGGTATGGCTGAATCACATGTGAAGAAACTCCTCTGGAAAATTACCCTTAGCCATAGTACCGCACTGCACCATACTACACTAAAACCAGACCAAAGTCAACATTCAAAAACAAAGATCATGGCATCCAGTCCCATCACTTCATGGCAAATAGATGGGGAAACAGTGGAAACAGTGGCTGACTTTATTTTGGGGGGCTCCAAAATCACTGCAGATGGTGACTGCAGCCTTGAAATTAAAAGACATCGGAGAAGGCAGTGGCACCCCACTCCAGTACTCTTGCCTGGAAAATCCCATGGATGGAGGAGCCTGGTGGGCTGCAGTCCATGGGTCACTAAAGAGTCAGACATGACTGAGCAACTTCACTTTCACTTTTCACTTTCATGCATTGGAGAAGGAAATGGCAACCCACTCCAGCATTCTTGCCTGGAGAATCCCAGGGACGGGGGAGCCTGGTGGGCTGCGTCCACGGGGTCGCAGAGTCAGACATGACTGAAGCGACTTAGCAGCAGCAGCAGCAGCAGCTCCTTGGAAGTAAAGCTAAGACCAAACTAGACAGCATATTAAAAAGCAGAGACATTACTTTGCCAACAAAGGTCTGGCTAGTCAAAGCTATGGTTTTTCCAGTGGTCATGTATGGATGTGAGAGTGGACTATAATGAAAGCTGAGCACCAAAGAATTGATGCTTTCAACTGTGGTATTGCAGAAGACTCTTGAGAGTCCCTTGGACTACAAGGGGATCCAACCAGTCCATCCTAAAGGATATCAGTCCTGAATATTCACTCAAAGGACTGATGCTGAAGCTGAAACTCCAATACTTTGGCCACCTGATGCAAAGAACTGACTCATTTGAAAAGACCCTGATGCTGGGAAAGACTGAAGGCTGGAAGAGAAGACAACAGAGGATGAGATGGTTGCATAGCATCACCGACTCAATGGACATGAGTTTGAGCAAGCTCTGAGAGTTGGTGATGGATAGGGAAGCCTAGCGTGCTGCTTGGGGTCACAAAGAGTCAGACACAATTGAGTGACTGAACTGAACTTACAGACACCGTATTATACAAGACCAAGAAGTAAACATTTTTATATTAAACATTGAGATTTTAAGAGCTGTTCATTACTGCTATATAACCTTGCCAATCATGAATAAATACTCTTACATATTCCCTTCTAGGGAAATACAGGCTGTTCTCTGACTACAAATCCCCTACTTCCACTCTCTTTCCAATTACCTTTTCCTCTGTTGAAACAGACACAGGTTAGTTAAATCAATAACTCTACTACCTAAATACTTAGCTAACCAAAGAATAGAATGTTACCATCCCCCTCCTGATGAGAACCTCTAATCACTACAAGTAATTCAGAGATTCCCTTCACTTGGTTTTTGGTAGAGAAGGATAGTACGCATGTCTGCTAAGTTGCTTCAGCGGTGTCCGACTCTTTGCGATCCTATGGACTGTAGCCCGCCAGGCTCCTCAGTCCATAGGATTCTCCAAGAATACTGGGGTGAACTGCCATGCCTTCCTCCAGGGTATATTTGACCAGGGATCAAACCCGTGTCTCTTATGTCTTCTGCCCTGGCATGCAGGTTCTTTACCACTAGCGCCACCTAGGAAGCACAAAGGATAGTATATTCTTTCCCAAAGTAGTAGGAAGGGAAGGAGAAGGTCTCTGTACTCCTCTCTAGGCTCCAGACTGATTATTTGCATTAGTTTCTTCCTCCTTCCTTCTCCCTAGTCTCTTACTACAGAACGTGAAGATTCCCCTGGGGGTGATGACTGAAGGTAGCTGCCAGTTTATCTACTATTGAAAACTCTGAGAGAAGAACTGGGTCCCAATTATAGGCAAGATTGTTGTTTAAAGATGGGGTATTTAATACTTTGTGTTCACACATTAGGTTCAGTCTCTAATTCCAAAGCAACAGAAAAAGATTCACTTCAGTGTCTCATGTTATCACAAGCTATCATTTTTAGTACTTATTTGAGCTTATTCAATATTGAAATTTTCTTCAAGCCACAATTACCTATTTCAATTGTACCAGAGGGATGGTATGGGGAGGGAGGAGGGAGGAGGGATCAGGATGGGGAACACATGTATACCTGTGGCGGATTCATTTTGATATTTGGTGAAACTAATACAATTTTGTAAAGTTTAAAAATAAAATAAAATTTAAATAAATAAATAAATAAAATGTAAAAATAAATAAATAAATAACCACTCAATTGAATCCATTTATATACATGTATAAGTGACAAAAATATCCTCTAAGGAGCCTCTATTTCCTTTCTCTGTAAGATCCATAATTCAAACTAGAAAGTGAAGATCCCTTCTAGTTCTACTTTTTGCAATCCTATAACATTGTATATACTCTGTTGTTGTAAATAATGATCCTATAATACTAAATGCAATGTTATAGGATTTTTACTACTCGTTTAGGAGAAATACACCACGATAACTTTAGGTAATTAGGTTCTGAGTTAAGGTTAGCCCAGCGAATAATTCAATGCTTTTCTATATATCAACATTAAAACAAGTTGGAAAGGTCACATTTTTACTTTACTATTTAAAATTTAATGAGCATTTTCCTTTACGATTGAATAAATGTCCACAGGAGGCTTCCCAGGTTGCTCAGTGGTAGGGAACCCACATGCCAAGCAGGAGACACAGGAGATGCAAATTCAATCCCTGGGTCAGGAACATCCCCTGGAGGAGGAATCGGCAACCCACTCCAGTAATCTTGCCTGAGAAATCCCATGGACAGGAGGAACCTGGCAGGCTATACTCCAGAGTCAGCCACCACTGAGCACACACACACAGCACACACACAAAGGCACACAAGATCCAATGACAGCTACCAAAATGAATACCAAATTTTTAAATACATAACACAAACTTTAAAAAGTTAGTTAATTAACATTAACTATAGTACTTGGTAAATAATAATGTCAGCAGCAACTTTCATGTGTTCAAGGGTTTCTAAACTTCCTACTATGGGTAGGAGGTTGGTATTTTTATAAACTAATATTTTCCTGGCTATGCTAAAATTAATAGAGTCTTGGATGTTTTGGTTTTTTGGAAAAAAAGCCAAAACATAACATTACAAATATAAAAAGAGTAATTATACTATTTGGGTTTTTCTAATGTACTCTCCCAGAATTTTAAACTATTCGTTAATAGTTCCAACCAGTCCATTCTGAAGGAGATCGGCCCTGGGATTTCTTTGGAAGGAATGATGCTAAAGCTGAAATTCCAGTACTTTGGCCACCCCATGCGAAGAGTTGACTCATTGGAAAAGACTCTGATGCTGGCAGGGATTGGGGGAAGGAGGAGAAGGGGACGACAGAGGATGAGATGGCTGGATGGCATCACTGTCTCCATGGACGTGAGTCTGAGTGAACTCCGGGAGTTGGTGATGGACAGGGAGGCCTGGCGTGCTGCGATTCATGGGGTCTCAAAGAGTTGGACACAACTGAGCGACTGAACTGAACTGATACATATATAATGTACAAATGTTATTTTCCTAATACAAATCTTTATTAAAAGGATTTTAACAGCACTAACAACTGAATATGGGCTTCCCAGGTGGTGCTAGTGGTAAAGAAGCCATGGTGCCAATTCAGGAGACCTAAGAGACACAAGTTCGATCACTGGGTCAGGAAGATCCCCTGGAGGAGGGAGAGGCAAGCCACTCTAGTATTCTTGCCTGCAGAATCCCATGGACAGGGAGCCTGATGGGCTACAGTCCATGGGGTAACAAAGAGTCAGACATGACTGAAGCAACTTAGAACCTGCGTCCGCATCCAATAGGGCTTCCCTCGTGGCTCAGCTGGTTAAGAATCCACCTGCAGTGCGGGAGACCTGAGTTCGATCCCTGGGTTGGGAAGATCCCCTGGGGATGGGAACAGCTACCGACTCCAGCATTTTGGCCTGAAGAATTCCTTGGAATGTATAGTCCATGGGGTCGCAAAGAGTCAGACACGACTGAGTGACTTTCACTTCACTTCACTTCACACATGTGATAACTGAATATAATATACAATTTTGTGATTCTTCAAATTTTAAGACTAGATTTAACCCCTCCTAATAAATCCTCAGAAAATTTCCTTCTTAGTTTTTCTGCATTGACTCAATTCCGTTCTGTCATTCACTAGTGTCTGACTCTTTGCAACCCCATGAACTGCAGAACTCCAGGCTTCCCTATCCATCACCAACTCCCGGAGCCTACCCAAACTCATGCCCAATGAGTCAGTGATGCCATCCAACCATCTCTTCCTCTGTTGTCCCCTTCTCCTCCTACCTTCAATTGTTCCCAGCATTAAGGTCTTTTCAAATGAGTCAGTTCTTCGCATGAGGTGGCCAAAGTATTGGAGTTTCAGCTTCAGTATCAGTCCTTCCGCTGAATACTCAGGATTGATTTCCTTTAGGATGGACAGGTTGGATCTCCTTGCTGTCCAAGGGACTCTCAAGATTTCCTGAAATCTAAATGAAATACTCTTTAAGAATTTTCCACAGTTTGATGTGATCCACACAGTCAAAGGCTTTGGCATTGTCAATAGAAGAGAAGTAGATGTTTTTCTGGAAATTTCTTGCTTTTTTGATGATCCAGCAGATGTTGGCGATTTGATCTCCAGTTCCTCTGCCTTTTCAAAAACTAGCCTGAACATGTGGAAGTTCACAGTTCACATACTATTGAAACCTGGCTTGGAGAATTTTGAGCGTTACTTTGCTAGTGTGTGGCATGAGTGCAATTGTGCAGTAGTTTGAGCATTCTTTGGCATTGCCTTTCTTTGGGATTGGAATGAAAACTGACCTTTTCCAATCCTGTGGCCACTGCTGAGTTTTCCAAATTTGCTGGCATATTGAGTGCAGCACTTTTACAGCATCATCTTTTAGGACATGAAATAGCTCAGCTGGAATTCCATCACCTCCATCCACTAGCTTTGTTCGTAGTGATGCTTCCTAAGGCCCACTTGACTTCACATTCCAGGATGTCTGACTCTAGGTGAATGATCACACCATCGTGGTCATCTGGGTCATGAAGATCTTTTTTGTATTTTTCTGTGTATTCTTGCCACCTTTTCTTAATATCTTCTGCTTCTGTTAGGTCCATACCATTTCTGTCTTTTATTGTGCTCATCTTTGCATAAGGTGTTCCCTTGGTATCTCTAATTTTCTTGAAGAAATCTCTAGTCTTTCCCATTCTATTGTTTTCCTCTATTTCTTTGCATTGATCGCGGAGGAAGGCTTTCTTATCTCTCCTTACTAATCTTTGGAACTCTGCGTTCAAATGGGTATATCTTTCTTTTTCTCCTTTCCTTTTCACTTCTCTTCTTTTCACAGCTATTTGTAAGGCCTCCTCAGACAGCCATTTTGTTTTTTGTCATTTTTTTTCTTGGGAATGTTCTTAATCCCTGTCTCCTGTACAATGCCACAAACCTCCATCCATAGTTCATCAGGCACTTCAGATCTAATCCCTTGAATCTATTTCTCACTTCCACTGTATAATTGTAAGGGATTTGATTTAGGTCATATCTGAATGGTCTAGTGGTCTTCCCTACTGTCTTAAATTTAAGTCTGAATTTGGCAATAAGGAGTTCATGATCTGAGCCACAGTCAGCTCCCGGTCTTGTTTTTGCTGACTGTATAAAGCTTCTCGATCTTTGGCTGCTGCAAAGAATATAATCAATCTGATTTCGGTGTTGACCATCTGGTGATGTTGATGTGTAGAGTCTTCTCTTGTGTTGTTGGAAGTGGGTGTTTGCTATGACCAGTGTGTTCTCTTGGCAAAACTCTGTTAGACTTTGCTCTGCTTCATTTTGTACTCCAAGGTCAAATTTGCCTGTTACTCCAGATATCTCTTGACTTCCTACTTTTGCATTCCAGTCCCCTATAATGAAAAGGACATCTTTTTTGGGCGTTAGTTCTATAAAGTCTCGTAAGTCCTCATAGGACCGTTCAACTTTAGCTTCTTCAGCATTAGTGGTTGGGGCATAGATATTGAATGGTTTGCCTTGGAAACGAACAGAGATTATTCTGTCATTTTTGAGATTGCACCCAAGTACTACATTTCACAGTCTTTTTTTGAAATTGGTAGAGTTCAACAAAAGACTCTTTTGTAGAAATTGGTAGATTTTGTGATGGTAACAGATTCTTAATCATTCAACAGGGCCTTCTTTTTCTCAATACAGACCATCAACTTTCAATTTTCAGCTTTCAACCATCAATTTTCTCAATACAGACCAAAAATTAAAAATTTTCAGCTGTAATTCTTCTGATAAAATACCAGTGCAATAAAATAAGCTGTCTATCTTAAAGCAGGAGTATTTTAGTAATTTCATTAGCAAGTCTGTAAAGTCACTTTCTTAACACTAGTTTTTTAGTGTATAAAATAATTTCATTCAATAAATTAATGTAGAGTCTAATCTGTATAAAAGCTTTTAAGGCAAATATATTCTTAATGTTAAAATCAGAAATAACATATTAATAAAATTTATTGTAGGCAATACCCAATTTATATATTGTTTCACTCAAAGTTTCATTCCTTTATACATATCTTTATTAATTACTGCCACCAAGCATTGTACTAGACATGACTGGAATTAAAGATGTTAATAAAATAGTGTTCACTGTATCACAATGTTTTCTGAGGTTATACATAAAAAGGTTACACAGGTCTAGCCCATGGCAATGTCTCATGCCTTTTTCAGCAGCAACATACATATTTTGAAGCTCATCTCTAAAAGCTAATCTAATAATCAGTTAAGATTACATTTGGCTACAAATTCCCAAAAATCCATCAAGCAGCATTTTTAACAGGAGAGGTATTTGTCTTTCTGGCACATCAAGAAGCCAGTCCAGGGCTGGTACAGCACTAAACGATGCCGACAAAGCACCAAACTCTCCATAACATATTGCTCCACAACCCTGGACTTTGGATCCTGCACCTCAGGTACTTTTTTCATATGCCAGGAACAAAAAAGGGAGAAGCCAGAGTGGCTGCACCAGTAGACTAGGCTCTCTTTGTCTAGAACTGAGTCAAGGCTGTCCAAAGCTACAACGAAAAGATGAGCTTTTCATTCTGTAGGTTCCACAGTAGAAAAGAATATATAGCAGAGGAACAGAGTAACTAAAGAGCTACAGTGGACACTTAGTAAGATCACAAAGAGTATCTTTATGCTCATGATCTGTTGACTATTACTTTGATTTCCCAAATAAATGTAATTCTAAAAATAATAAACTGAATAGAATACAACAATAATCATATTATAGTAAAAATTGAAATAGTAAATATTCATAGCTAGGTGGGAAACTGATGATCATGTAACACTGTGAGATGAAACTAAATGTTAAAATACACAACCTCATATAAACATACATTTAAAAATAAAACCAAAATATCCCAAACCATATATCCCTTCATAGCTCAAAAAACTGTTAAATGAAGACCTTTAAAATAAGCATGATATTAAATACTGAGTTAAATGTTGAAAAAAGGATTTTATTATAATACATATGAGCAAGAAGTTGCTTAACAGTAATCACAAATATGAAGAGAGTGAGCATGGTTATACACCACTGATTGGAAGAAGCATTTCAACAAGCCAGAAGTGTACAGTTCCATTTTAAAATAAGAAAATGGCTCAGTGAAAGACACTGAGGCACTGGACATGTCCTCAGAGTCTTCATTAAATGCAGCGTATATTTGAAAACTTGAATTTGGCTATTAATAACTCTTGATTTCTTTTCTATTCAAGTTTGGTAACAGAATCATGAATTTCCCTGAGCAAAATTTTATATAAAAGTATAAAGTAGTCTGTGACCTGTTATCAAATTTTCTAAGAAAAGATTCTGCAGATTTGGAGGGGAAAAACCTCAAAGTTTACTGTAGCAATACTGAATGTCTCTACCTATTACATGAATATCTAAAGGGGAAAAAAACCTCAGCTCATAGTTCTTTGGAAAGTTTTTTACAGAGACCTGTGTGACCTATAGTTTGCCACCAACTTAAAGCTGGTAACTCAGTTAATGGAAATACTTAATTGATGTTTAGTGTAGCTAGTATTAGATATAAGCTATATTTACCATGAGAGCAATTGGTGTTTTGGTCATTTAAAAATGAGTATTTCACTACTATATATAAGGTAAACAACTAACAAGGACCTACTGTATAGCACAGGAAACTCTACTCAATAGTCTGTGATAACCTTTATGAGAAAAAAGTCTTAAAAGGAATGAATATATGTATATGTATAACTGAATCACTTTGCTGTACACCTGAAACTAAGATAACACTGCAAATCAAATATATTCCAATAAAATTAAAATATTTTTAAAAATAAAAATGAATGTTTTTAGATACATCCTGAAAACTATAAAAGGTCTTCAACTTTCTCCTTTCTTGTGTCCAGTTTCATCCCTTCTTTTCAAATTGCCAGGCAAACTTGTTCCCAGTAAATTCAGATAAAGAAAAACTTTTTATGTGTTTATTTCATTGATAACTAAACTGCTAAAATTAGTCCAGTTCTCTGTGAGTCCAGGGCTATTACATCCATACTGTGTTCTGTTTGTCACTAGTTGTGTTTCTTAATTCTATTGGTGCTGATTCCACTCAGGCAAACTAGCTGCTATGTCATAAGAAAAAATATACAAAAACAGATCCTGGTCTTGCTGCCAGTTGCAACCACAGTCTTAACTGTCAAAGTAGCCTCTTCACTCTCCAATAATTCAGGGGGAAACAGTCATTAGTATCTATCCTATCTTAGAGTAAGGATATAGAAACTGCAGTGGAAGATTGCTCTAAATATCCATCTGCCTGAATATCACTCGCAGCATCTATACAGGAAAAGATAGGGAGCTACAATACAACCCAGATGTCTCTGACCTTTCATTGGCTCTTTGCAGTGCTGAATAATAAAATATTTAATTATTTTTCTAAAAGTATAATTACATTCATGTATTATTTACCCTTATAATACAATCAATAATACAAACAGAAAACGAAATCATAACATATATTCAATCCCATTTTTGACATCACTATAATCTCTTTGGCTTTATTTATCTTTTTAATCTTCAGCTTTTGGGCTGGACATGTGCATGTGTGTGTGTTACATATATCACATACACACATATACATATACAATTGGCCTGCAGGTAGCAACTGTAAGAGAGTGAAGTTAGACTATTTTCCGAATATGAAGAAAAAGAAAAAATACATACACAATGGTTAGTCACATATGTGAAAGCTCATTGTTTTATCTACATAGAAAACAACTTTTTTTTTTACATTCTTTTTCTTTGATTTTTTTTAATTCCACTCATTTCAAGGATTCTTTCTCATAACATTATCAGACTTTTCAGATTTTATGGATATTACAAACATTTTTAAATTATCAAAATACAGGGAAACTTTACAGATAACTAGAAAAACATAATAACAAATAGCCCATAATTTTTACCAAGAATATACCAGTAGAAAATTCACAAGCATTTTAACAACGTCCCTGGTTCAAAAAAATAATAAGAAAATTGATATGCACCTACTTGACTGTGCCTGCACTTTTTATCTTCCTTTTGATCTACCATATTGCTTCATAACGAAGAAAACTTTAAATGATATAAAAAGAGTTATTCACTAAGCACTGTGCCCTTCAGGTCTGAATGTAAAAACTCACATCAGGTGTGACAATAGACAATTTAGAATATGAAACTATAAAGTACAATGAGAGTTTAAAATTGATTTTCCAAAACTCTGACAAAGTGAATAAATACCTAGGATGTTCTTTAATGTTTATCTAAAAGTTGCCAGTACCTTGCCCCACTCAAAGACATCAAAGATTTAATATAGAAAATTATATAATTGACATACTTTATACTCAAGAATTAGTTATCTTATCCAGTAGTAGATACTGAGTAAGAAAAAAACACAGGATTCTAAATATACTTCCAGATAGGAAGATCATGTGCAACAGGGCAGATCCAATATATTTCAATCATTCATATTAAAAATACATGACTTACCTACTAAACCCCAAGCCTACTTTTCTTAGCTCTGCTCCCTTTAGAGCCGTTAACAGGAGATACAAGTGCAAAGTAAAATTAGTACGTCATAGTCATGCAGAAAGAATATGTGGCTATTAAATATAAAAAGATCACAATGAGGGTACCTCCAGTTTCTTAACCCTCAACCAAAATCCAGAGCATTTGGTCTCTGCCATTCACTGGAGAACTAAAGAGACACCAGGGAGCAACCCAGGAAGATGATCCTTCCTCCAAGATAGCAGCCTCTGTAACAGGACTCCAAATGGCACACACACCAGAGGAAATTACTGAGCTGTCAGTGACTTAGGGACTTCAGAGTGTCAGGGAAAGAGAAGTTGGTTGTCAACTTATTATCAATGCCAAGTTTATATCACATTTAAAAAATAAATACCAATACCCAGTTCATTAAAATGCTTTATTAAAACAGGATAGTATTTTATTTGGTATTTTTTTTTTTGGTATATCTCCAACAGTGCACATGTTGGAGATTTTTCATATGTAGTGATGTGATAAAATAACTACACTTAAATAGTGAGTATCCTATCACTAATGGTATCTTTAAGTATAAGAAAAATTTCTGGAAAAGTGAGTGAAAAGAAAAAAAATGTTAGCAACTTACTAGTTAAGATTTTGAAAAGTTTCCCAATTTTAAAATATTGCTATCCTTGCAGTACGAAATTCATTCAATATTTGACTTTTTCTACATTCATTCTCTTTACTCAAGTTATATGTAAACACATATTTAGATAATTTTTTGTTTTCAACACTTTTTGTCACTCACTACTCTATGCTGCTACTGCTAAGTTGCTTCAGTCATGTCTGACTCTGCACGACCCCATAGACGGCAGCCCACCAGGCTCCCCCGTCCCTGGGCTTCTCCAGGCAAGAACACTGGAGTGGGTTGCCATTTCCTTCTCCAATGCATGCAAGTGAAAAGTGAAAGTGAAGTCGCTCAGTCGTGTCCGACTCTTAGCGACCCCATGGACTGCAGCCCACCAGGCTCCTCCATCCATGGGATTTTCCAGGCAAAAGTACTGGAGTGGGGTGCCATTGCCTTCTCCGCGCTACTCTATGCTATATACATATAAAACAGCCAAAACAGCCAATTCTATGTAAAAGGATAAAACACTAACATCAGTCCTTAAGTCTCTTTATCCCAAGAAGTGCATGTCATTTTTCTTTTTCCTTGTGGCAGGCACTGACTGTCATGGTCCTTCCCAGCCCTCTTCACCAGGCTGATGAATCCTTTCCCCAGAGCTATAAAGACATGCATTCCCCACTTCAGCAAACTGTCCTCCTCAACTAACAGGAGTCACCTTCTCTGGAACATAGTGCTGACATTTCCATCCCAGGTATGGCCCAGAGCCAGTGCCCTACTGAGATGGGGATGCCAAAGTCTACCACTCTTGCCTCAAAGGAGAAAACACTGTCTTACGATTAACTCAAGATTTAAGCCCCCAAACATACACCTTCCCATACATACACATACCCAGGCTAGGCTACACTCAGCCAAGACGAGGCTTTGCTAGAGACCACTTCAGCTGACCATCCCTCTTCAGCTGTTTCCCCTTCCCTAGCCTGCTTCTATCACTTCCTTAAAGGTTGTTCCTGAAGAACAGATCTTCAACAAATCCTGCGCACAGAAATCCCTGTCTCAGGCTCTGCTTCTAATGAACTTGACCTAAATAATAAATGGGCTTCCCTGGTGACTCAAACAGTAAAGCATCTGCCTGCAATGCAGGAGACCCGGGTTTGATCCCTGGGTCAGAAAGATCCCCTGGAGAAGAAAATGGCAACCCACTGCAGTATTCTTCCCTGGATAATTCCATGGACAGAGGATCCTGGCAGGCTACCATATATGGAGTTGCAAAGAGTCAGACATGACTGAGCAACTAACATACATGGGACAATAAACACCACGGGTCAGTCTAGGAGACAGACTCTAAGAAAGATCTGGAGTTGACTCACTCACTAGCTAACTGGAAATGAGTAACCTCTTACTGGTATAAGTGGAACACTGATGGTCCTTGACATGCAGTGGTGATGAAGTTGTAAAGATTTTCATCTGCAGTAAACTGCATTGGATTATAGGTAGAAAGGGATACATTCAATTGTGTAATATCTCAGTCATTTAAAGAATATGAGAAAAACTAACTATAAAGACTGAAATTGGATGGCTATTACTGAATGCCAGACAGATGCACTGAAAATTTGAAAATGACAAGCTCAGGGCAGCCAGTCACCAATATAAAGCAAAGTGTGAGAGTCAAAGGGCCTCCCTAGCCTCATTTAAAGGGTCCTCTTCCCTTAAAGCCAGATGAAAGAGCCGAAGACTAGTTCAGAATTTAATTATAAGAATGAAAGAATTTCAGAAAAAGCTAAAATCTCAGCCTTTTCCATGTCAAAGTGAGGAGCAACAGAAACATGAGACTTGAGATGGGACTCCCTAAGGAGATAAACTAGAGATCACTGAAACTCATTCCCTGAATCCTTTAGAGCTATGGAAGTGACCCACTGTCCCCACCTCAACTTATTCAAAGACAGATGACCCCCTTGATTGAAGACTATGAAGAGGGCTCAAGGGATATACAGGCCTCCCAACACTGTGCTGGTTTCCCTCAGAATCTGCCACCTGATCAAAAAGGGTCAAATCTTAATAAAACCCAATTGAGACAGTACTGGCTTTGTGAAGGATAAACAGAGATTATACCCCCAAACAGAACCTAGCCAACACATACCAATAGGAGCTGGGAGAGTATGACTGGCAGTGAATCCTAAAAGTGCTAGGTCAAAGAGGGTAAAAAATATAAAGCTAGATAAGAGAATTTAGATAAGACAGGATTTTTAACTCTGGCAATGGCCACAGCAGATGCTATTAATATGCAACTAGATTGCTCCTGAAAGCTTAAAAGTGATGATCCGCATTAAATGAAATAGAGATGCCAGCACTGCCCTAGAAAATTGTTGAAGGAGGTATCAAAAAACTTAGTGAAGTGTGTATGATGGAATAGTTTAGCTACAGAAGACTGAAAAATGTACTGGCTATGTTCCTCAGGAGAACTCAGAGGACTCACCAAGTTGGTACAAAAATACACTGGTGAGGCAACTGTTGTCTGCAGCCGCAGGCTAAAAGCAGAAGATGCTGTTGAAAACTGGGCTCCCTAGTATCAGTGGAAAGCATGGGAATGATCCATGTGGATGCTGACATCTAGGGATCTAAAGCACCATCGTAACCCCACCACCACCAGTTAGAGAAGGGGTGAGTAGTGTCAATAATACATGGAGTCCCAGCCCATGTCTATCTCACAGTGGACCCATGGGTTATTTACCTGATTTCCAAATGTATAAAAATCAGAATGGATGACATATTCAGCAGTTGGCAGAAGCATAACATTGATATTTTTAACCTGGAGAGCTCCTGTTACCTCACAGCCACCGTCAAGATGGTAAATGAGAACCAATTTGCATTTTGAGGGAAATGTCAGTGACTAGGACCATTCTCAAAGACTTAAATGGTGGCATATTATGACTCCTATAACATGCCCACTTAATTCACCAGTCTGGCCTTTGCCAATCCAAATAGACCATGGGAGATGATGATATACTACTATAAACATAACCAAGCAGTAACCCCCAGATTCAACTGCTGTGCCAACCATGGTGTTTCTACTAGAATTGATTAACACAGTATTGAGTAAGTGATATGTTGTTATTCATTTGGTTAAAGTAATTTTCCACCATCAGAAAGGAAGATTTGAAGCAATTTACATTCACATAGGCCAAACCACTGTATACATTCAGACTTACCCTAAATAAATGTTAATTTTCCTATTCTCTGATATATATAGTCAGAAGGAAACTTACTAACTAAATACATGTTTCAAAGAATCACTTTGGCCAACTATTTTGATAATAGTCTGTTAAGTGCACCAAAACAGCAACTTGATAGTAATTCACATGCATTCCAGAAGAGGAAGTAAGAGAGACACCTCAAAAGCTTAAGTTTTTAGGATTTCAGGGTTATGGAACACTCCAGAACATCTATAACATAAAGGAATGTTGATTGCACCTTAGACCTCTGAACACTAAGAAAAAAATGTCTAAAATTTGTTAGACAAATTTTATCAGTTTTGTAGGTAGCATATTCTGTACTTGAGAATACTGCTTTTCCCCTGAGAAAACAGGGGGCTGCGTATTGTGAGTAGGTCGAGAGCAAAAAAAAAGAGACTTGCAGTGGATCCAGGCTGCTATACCACCCCATAGAGTGCATGGTAGAGAGATATCTGTGGTAGAAAAAGAAGCCATGTGGAGTCTCTGGAAAGTCCCAACAGGAGAACTGCAACACAAACCCACAGGATTCTAGAACAAGCCCAGGCTATCAAAGCAGAGTTAAAAAGATGGCTTCTGTCATACTACCGGGTCCTGGAGCAGACAGAACATCTGATCTTGAGATATCAAATGACCATACATCCAGAAAAGCCCACTAAGAGACTAGCAAACCATAAGGTCAGACAGGCGCAGCAGCATCCCACAATAAAATGAAAGCAATTCCCCTAGGATTAGGGTTGAGCAGGTGCGGAGGGCATGAGTAAGTGGCCCAGAGAGGTGGCCCAGGCTACCAAGTCACTTAACGCTCTTACATCAGTGCTTCCTCTGAAGTTCATGCTCACTTACATTCAGCTGAAGAGGAAAGAATAAGGCTGGCACTGGATAATGAATGGGTCAGCTCAGTATGTGAGTATAAGCTAAAAATGGAGTGCTGCTGGGCCTCAGATTCAAGGTTGGCCCTGAAAGGCATTGATAAGGGGAAATCCTCTCAACAGACAGACCTTATCCACTTTGTGTGATGAGGAAAAAACATATGGACTGATGGATAGTGGTGAATAGCTTAGCTGATAGGTTAGGGGCCAGAATAGAAGCAAGACTGAAACATGTAAGACAAGAAGTTCCAATAAAGAAACCTGTGGATAGAACTATGAGAGTGCATTAAAGGTATCTTTACATCTGCTACAAAAGAGGCATTAAGTAACCAAGGAGAGGGCTTCCCTGGTGGCTCAGTGGTAAAAAGAAATCATCTATCAATGCAGGACACAGGGTTTGACCCCAGACCCAGGAAGATACCACATGACACAGAGCAACTAAGCCCATGCACCACAACTGTGGCTCTGTGCTCGAGAGTTCGGGAGCCACCATTACTGAGGCTACGCATTGCAACTACTGAAGCCCACACACCCTAGAGCCCTTGCTCTGCCACAAGAGAAGCCACCACAATGAGAAGCCCATGCACTGCAACTAGAGGGTACTCCCCACTCGGCACAACTAGAGAAAAGCCATGCAGCAACGAAGACCCAGCACAACCAAAACTAAAGTACAAAATGTTTTAAAAAGTAGACCAGTGAATTGGCCCAGCCTGTATTCTCACCAACCCCACCTACCTCCATAAGTGAAATAAAACCATGGTGGCAGATTTGTAAGCTATACATGCGTTCTATTTTTACCATGGTTGATAAAGCCACTCCACCTGCTGAATGTCTGACCTGTCAAGGACAGAGCACCTGTGATATGATTCCATTCTTCAAAGAGAACAACTGGACATTGGGTAATAAATTGGCTGCACTGGATACTTTACTCCCTATGCTGCTGCTGCTAAGTTGCTTCAGTCGTGTCCGACTCCGTGCGACCCCATAGATGGCAGCCCACCAGGCTCCCCTGTCCCTGGGATTCTCCAGGCAAGAACACTGGAGTGGGTTGCCATTTCCTTCTCCAATGCATGAAAGTGAAAAGTGAAAGTGAAGTCACTCAGTCGTGTCTGACTCTTAGTGACCCCATGGACTGCAGCCCACCAGGCTCCTCCATCCATGGGATTTTCTAGGCAAGAGTGCTGGAGTGGGGTGCCACTGCCTTCTCTTACACCCTATAAGGGCCTATAATTTGTTGAAAAAGGCATAGACGGGCATTCAGGTATGGGTTTGCCTTTCCTGTCCAAGTGCCACAGCAAGTACCACTATACTTACTATGAAGGTCAGTCTACATACCAGGCAGGTCACTTAGACTAAAACAAAGGGGGCAGGGGTGGTGGGAAGGGGAGGTGGTAAGTATCAATTATGGTCACAGAGTCAACTGCAGTGGTAGGAGAGAGAGTGAGTCCTCCTATAAATTGTTACCGAAATTGTGAACACAGAACCCTGGTGGACCTGTACCTGAATGGAGTAAACTTAATTATCAGAGGCAACTGTCTCCAGATGGTGCAAGGGTTACAATAGAGTACACGTCGTTGGTGGCCTGTCCAAATGCCCTTTGTCAGGCCAGTACACCCATTTTCCAGCTGCTTTGAGTGTTGGCTGCTAATTGCTCACAGCTACCTTTTTTCACAAAAGAACTGTCCCCAAATGATGACAGCCATCTCACCCAGGAGGGTACCCTCATCCAAGAGATAGCACTAAACCAGTGAGGGACTAGGAGAAGAGAACACGGACCGGAGGAACAACGCTGAGGAATGACTCATGCTCAAGGGACTCCCACCCCAGTGGACAGACTTAACCTGAAACCACATCTTTGACTAGCTCTGCCCCATCCTGCTTCACTCATTCCCTTATAGTTCTCTCCTAAAAAGCACTCACTCAGAAAAGTGTATATAACCTGCATTCCTGTCAGGCTCTGTTCCTAGACAATTTGCACCAAGATAACTCCTCTTTTTCTAACTCATAGCATAAATTCTAACTCATAGCATAAATGACTATCAAATATCCTTGCAAAGGCTATGAATTCCTTTCTGACTATGACCTCTCCTGCTCTTTCCTGCATTTGTTTTATGTTGCAGTCTGTATATTCAGATCCAAATTATCTACTTACTTCTCTTTTACTTAACCAACCATTATGTTTCCTTCTGCTACCAACAAGCTAGCAGCAATGGGTGCATGCCATAGAACAAACATCTGAATCAGGAATAGTATCCTAATCTAATCTGGCTGGAGTTCTTTTCAAAGAAATCTGAACACACCAAGAGACACTAGGGATGCATGCTCACAGAGGAAAGACCATATGAGCTCACAGAAGGAAAGTGACCCATCTGCAAGCCAAGCACGGAGGCCTCAGAAGAAACCAAACCTATACACACCTTGATCTTGGACTTCTAGCCTCCAGAAGTATGAGAAAAAAAATGTCTGTTGTTTAAGCCACTCGGTACCAT
Source organism: Bubalus kerabau (assembly GCF_029407905.1). Taxonomy (NCBI): domain Eukaryota; kingdom Metazoa; phylum Chordata; class Mammalia; order Artiodactyla; family Bovidae; genus Bubalus; species Bubalus kerabau. The sequence goes on from NC_073637.1 coordinate 62,977,264, forward strand.
CTGCAGTACTTTGTTATGGCTACCCTAGGAAACTAATACAATACAGATTGTACATGAGGTGGTGTTTCTTTTTTTTTTAAGTATTTCAAAATTTAATAACTAATAAAGTTAAAAATAAGATAACATGAAAGCAGCCAATGCCAATTATGAAAAGCAATTTTGTGTGTTCATTGTGGAAATGTAGTTAGTTTAACCTTTTTTAGGAAAGCAATTTGGCAATAATAGGAGTCTTAGAAAAGATGATAGAGTTTGACCTCGTAATTGGACTTCAGGGAATCTTTCAGAGTGAAATCCTGCATACAGAAAAAGGTGTAATTAATAGCAATTAATTACCATTATTATTATTGGGCTTTCCAGGTGGTGCTAGTGATAACTCATCTGCCAATGCAGGAGACCTAAGAGACCAGGTTTGATGCCTGGGTTGCAAAGATCCCTGGAGAAGGAAATGGCAACTCATTCCAGTACAGAGGAGCCTGGTGGGCTACAGTCCATAGAGTGGCAAAGAGTCGGACATAACTGAAGCAACTTAGCAGGCAGGCACCATTATTATTATTATTACTTACACAGTGTTTATTATTTGCCAGGCCATGTTCTAAATGTTTCCATATTTTAGCTCATTCAATTTTCATAAAATTCATTGTAACCTTGATTATTTTTAAGTTAAAATTTAAATTGTAAAACCCAAAGCATTTGCTGTTAATATTTTGGTATCTTTTCCTCATTTGTTTTTTCTATGATTTTTTTCTTATTTGTATAACAAAAACAAAAAGCACATAAATGTTCTTTTTTCACTTGACATGGGTGAAGGAAGTCAGAAAGTATTATTCTATTAATAAATCACTTAAAGTATAAAGGAAATCAATAGAAAACTAGGGTATTGCTTTATGTGCAAGATTTTATGAACCCACACAAAATGAAGTTAAGCTCTTTCTTTGAATACTCTAATCTCATACATTTTTAGGTTTGTTTTTATTTATTTTTCAGTTCAATTATAGCTACACTAGAAGTAATGTAAGTATTGGATAAGACAAAGTTATTTCTTAATGCCAATCCTCAAATGTCTACAGATGTATAATCAAGTGTAACCACAAATGGGATTCAAATAAATTTGGAGAAAGCAGTTTGAGAATTTTAAACAGATGCTAAGAAACATTCAAACCGTCTGTAAGATTGGATGGAGGAAGATGGCTTAACAAGGCTCACCTGCATTTCTACACCAGAGGCAATGAGACCGTGCACCACCAGGCTGGGAGGACTGAGAATCCTCCACTGACTCACTTGCTTACATCTTACTGCTAAGAATGGGGATGCACACTGACTGAAAACTAACAAGTCTAGCTTTTTCAGTGCTTCACAATAAACATCCAAATAAAAAAGATAATTCTAAAGTAACATCAGGTACCAGAGAGAAAAAAGGGGGAAAAAAACATTTTCCAGAGGTATTAATAAAACAACAATTTCAAATGTGGAAACAAGCTTTATAGATTTCTCATTTATTGTTTCATATAAAAATAAGATAAAAATCAAGATGAAATTAATTTTCCAATAGACATGTGTAGAGAGAGGGAAATTGCGAGAACTAATTAACTGAGAATAAACAAATAATTCCCAGATGACAGCATTAAAGACCTAGGTATGCCCCCGAGAGCCTAGTTTAATATCACTATTGACAACACAGTTTTTCTCAGCAATCTGGAAGCTTTTCTCTATACAAATGCTAGACCTGGTGTTAAGGCCTGCTCTACACCTGCTCCTCCTGCCTATTTCAGATGTCCTAGCTCACTGAGGGAGTCTTACACCTTGCTTTGGTGGGAAAAAAGAAAGAAGAAAGGGGAAGGAAGAAGGAAGAGGGGGGATAGGAAGGATGGACTAGAGAAAGGGAGGAAGAAAACTTCTGGTATGAGCACTCATTTGAAATATATTGATTCTATGATTATTTTCCTCTAATTACCAAGCACACCTCCTGGAGACAGCTATGTTTAAAAAATGCTCAGTTTTTTCTATTAAGGTTTTACTCTTGAATTGTTTCATTTCCACTTATGAATTCATTGAACTATTACTGCCTAAAAAACTTGTTAGAAAACACTTTGGTATTATGTCTTCAAGTTGAACACAAAAATGGAATACATCTAAGAGAAATTCCTACATACATAAAACAAGAGATGGTCACAGCATCATTTTTCACAATAGTAAAAATTTAGAAACAATCCAAATACACATCAGTGGAAGAGTGAATTAAAAAGTGTGATATAGTAATACTATGGACTATCACACAGTAGGCAAAGTAAATGAACTACCACAACACATAGAATTATGATGAAATGTAAAATTACATGAAAAAAAACAGAAGAATTTTATATAAAGGACACTAGTGCTGTTTAAGAACAGGTACGTATTTATCTATCTATGGATATTTATGAAACCTATATAAAAAAGAAACCTAAGGAATGATGAATGTGAGTTCAGTATAATAACTGCCTCAAACTGAAGGAGTCAAGGAAATGGGACGAGATAAAGAAATAATTCGATTTAAATTACTGCCAAGGTTCCATATCTTGTTTGACATGGAAGGTTCACAGGTGCTTATTAAATTATTATAAAATAATTAAAAGATTCCCAAGTAGCAAGTATAAAGTTTTCCTTCTTGCCATAAACTGCAAAACTGAGCAGAAGGGATGACACAATCAATTTAGTGCATGACACAGATTGAAATTCTTAAGAAACAACCACCATTTAACATCAGCTTCACTCTAGATTTCTGCCTGGAAACAATTTCATAACTATAGCATGAAGAATTGGAAGACCAGGCAGAAAGCACAAGATTTACTAGGCATATGAAACGATCTGGTGTTAAAAGTAGGGAACTCAGGCTTGCTAATGCAGTGGCAACTTGTGATGTAGGTTACTACAGAGAAGAGAGCTAAGAGCAAAAACTCCAGAAATACAGTTTTTACTCAGGCTCCTACCCAAATTGGGAAAGGAGTACGTGAAGGCTGTATATTATCACCCTGTTTATTTAACTTATATGCAGAGTACATCAGGCAAAATGCCGGGCTGGATGAAGTACAAGCTGGAATCAAGATTGCCAGAAGAAATATCAATAACCTCAGATACGCAGATGACACCACCTTTATGGCAGAAAGTGAAGAGGAACTAAAGAGCCTCTTGATGAAAGTGAAAGAGGAGAGTGAAATAGGGTGCTTAAAACTCAACATTCACAAAACGAAGATCATGGCATCCAGTCCCATCACTTCATGGCAAATAGATGGAGAAACAATGGAAACAGTGACAGACTTTGTTTTCTTGAGCTCCAAAATCACTGCAGATGATGACTGCAGCCATGAAATTAAAAAATGCTTGCTCCTTGGAAGAAAAGCTATGACCAACCTAGACAGAATATTAAAAAGCAGAGACATTACTTTACCAACAAAGGTCAGTCTAGTCAAAGCTATGGTTTTTCCAGTGGTCATGTATGGATGTGAGAGTTGGACCATAAAGAAAGCTGGGTGCCGAAGAACTGAAGTTTTTGAACTGTGGTGTTGGAGAAGACTCTTGAGAGTCCCTTGGGCTGCAAAGAAATCAAACCAGTCCATCCTAAAGGAAACCAGTCCTGAATATTCATTGGAAGGACTCATGCTGAAGCTGAAGCTCCAATACTTTGGCCACCTGATGCTAAGAACTGACTCATTGGAAAAGCCCCTGATGCTGGGAAAGATGGAAGGCAGGAGGAGAAGGGGATGACAGAGGATGAGATGGTTGGATCGACTCGATGGACATGAGTTTGAGCAAGCTCCAGGAGTTAGTGATGGACACGGAGGCCTGGCATGCTGCAGTCCATGGGGTCACAAAGAATCAGACATGACTGAGTGGCTGAACTGACTGACCTACCCAAATCCTAACTGGACTTACTTTAAGCAGGAATTCTGTAGCACCTATTGAAGGCTAAGAGATCAAGAGAAATTTCAAAAGCCACTGATTAAGTAGGCTTAGAGAGATATTTGCAAAAAATCCAAGGTTTTCAGTTGAGACACCAGAAAATTCAGGCATCAAGAGCAAGAAACCATGCCCTAGAAGTAAGAGTAGTGAAGTGAAGTGAAAGTCGCTCAGTCGTGTCCGACTCTTTGTGACCCCATGGACTATACAGTCCACGGAATTCTCCAGGTTAGAATACTGGAGTGGGTAGCCTTTCCCTTCTCCAGGGGATCTTCCCAAACCAGGGATCAAACCCAGGTCTCCTGCATTGCAGGCAGATTCTTTACCAGATGAGCCACAAGGCAAGTCCAAGAATACTGGAGTGGGTAGCCTATCCCTTCTCCAGGGGATCTTCCCAAGCCAGGAATCGAACTGGGGTCTCATGCATTGCAGGCGGATTCTTTACCAACTGAGCTATCAGAGAAGAAGTAAGAGCAGTACCCCATGACAAAAAAGGAATGAGTACAAACAACGTTTACCTGATGGCTCAGCAGTAACAAATCCATTTACAATGCAGGAGGCCCAGGTTCAATCCCTGGGTTGAGAAGATCCCCTGGAGGAGGGCACAGCAACCCACTCCAGTATTCTTTCCCAGAGAATCCCACTGATGAGAAGCCTGGCAGGCTACAATCCACAGGGTCACAAAGAGTCAGACACAACTGAAGCACCTGAGCATGCATGCTCTGTTCAAACAAACCCAAAAACCAACCTTGGTGACCCACTTTGATTTACCTGCCTGACAAGATGTTTTTTTAAGTAAATTCTTTAATGAAAACATAATATAGAATCTCTGCAATGAATCATTTACAATGTTCAGCATACAATGAAGTATTAATCAATGTGAAAAGAGGGAATAAAATGAATCCATAATAAAGGGAACAAAAAGTCAAGAGAAGGAGTTCTAAACATGGACAAGAAGCTCAAAATACCTACAGGGAATATGTCAAAATGAATTTAGTGGGGAGGTGGATACAGTAGGTAAACAGAGAGGGAATGTTCAGCAGATTGATTAAAGCTTGGGGGGAAAAAGTGTCAATTCTAGAACTGAAACTGCAATAAGAGAAGTATAGAGTACATTACACATGCTCAACAGTAGAGTGGATAAAAACAGCAAAGAGTGAACAGATTAAAGTAAAGACACAGAAAGAGAAAAAAGAAAACAGAAAAGCATGCAAGGTTGGTGGGGCAGTATCAAACATTCAAACACATATATTTTTGGAATCACAGAGGAAAAAGGGGAACAGATGGAGAAGAGGAAATATTAAAAGAGATAATGACCAATTTTTTTTTAAATTGGTAACAAATCATTTCATACATCCAAGCAACTCAGTGAACCATGAAAATATAAAGAAAAACACATCTAAATATGTCAAACTACTAAAAGCAAAAGGCAAAGAGCTATCTTAAAAGCAACCAGAGAAAAAGGACACAATACCTATAAGAAAAAAAAAAAAATGAAATCACAGCTGACTTCTTTCCATGAACATTGAAAGCCGGAAGACAACTGAATGACAAGTCCAAAGATATGCCATATGAAGCCTAAGAATGACATATGTTAAGAACGATGTATCTTAAGAGAGAAAGAAAAAGTTCACCTAAATCTATATCTAATCTGTAATTAAGCACCCTTCCAACAAATGAAGGCAAGAATAAAGACTTTTTTAAACTACAAAGGCTGAAAGAAGATCAACCATACAACATGAATACTAACAGAAGCTGGAACTGAAATGATAACAGAAAGAGGCCCAAATATGGAGAGAAGAATGAAGATAACCAAAAATAGAAAATATGTGAGTAATTATAAAAAAAAATTCTTTTTAAAAACCAAAAATGTTGATAACTGGATGAAAATTTAGAATGTACAGTAATGTTTCTAATTCCTGTGTATGGTAAGATATATAATGACAACAGCAAAAGTACAATGGAGGTAAAAATGAAATTATTTAATTATAAGATTCTAATATTAATTCATGGTAGAATTATAAATTAAGAATGCACAGTATAATTCCAAGAGTAACACTTCTAAAAAGTTATAGTTTAAAACATATTAAAGGAGATACTATGGAATACCAAAAATTAATTAATAAATCAAACAAAAGGATTTTTAAAAAAGAAAAGGAAGAAAAAATGGAAGAAATATAAAATAGCTAGCTGATAGATTAAGTCTAACTACATAAGTAATTATATGAAATGTAAATGGAAAGCATTCCAATAAAAAAAAAATGAGACTGGAGAAAAATCATATGCTGTTGCTCTGCCTCTCTGTCTCTCTATCTCACACACATACACTCTAAATATAAGGAATCCAATAGGTTAAGAGAATGGGAAAGGATATTCCACACACATACTCACCATAAAAAAGTCAATGAGTATACCTATGGCTGATTCATGCTGAGGTTTGATAGAAAATAACAAAATTCTGTAAAGCAATTATCCTTCAATAAAAAAATAAATTAATTTTAAAAAGTCAATGCAGCTACAATAATAGCAGGTAAAATATAATGCAAGGAAAATATTACCTGAGTTAAAGACGAAGATTTCACAGCAATAGATATATTCTTTAAAAAATGATAACTCTAAGTGCTAATATATCCAATAATAGAAAAATAAAATACATAAAGCAAAAAAAATGACATAGGACTATAAGAAACAGACAAATATCCAATCATGGTTGGAAGTTTTAACATTCAGTGTTAAAAGAAAGACAATTAGTAAGGATATAGAAAATGTAAGACAATAAGAAAAATAAATAACAGGTCATATACCTGCTGAACAAACATGCAAAAATCCTCAAAAAAATTAGCGAATGACTTCAATATATTAAAAAAAAAACATATACCATGATCAAAGTGATACACCATTCAACAAAACTGATGGTACACCAATTAACAAAATGAAGGATAAAATTTGATCATTCTAATAGACATAGAAAATGCATTTGACAAAATACAACACTTATTCATGAAAAAAACTCTCAACAAAGTTCAAAGAAAACATACATCAATATAACAAAGGCTATGTATGACAAGCTGACAGCTAATATTATACTCAAAGATCAGGAAGAAGACAACGTGCTCCTCCTTGCCACTTTTGTTCAATGTAGCACTGTAAGTTCAACATAGTACTATAAGTCCTAGTCAGAGTAATTAGTCAAGAAAAAGATATGGAAGGAATACAAAGCAGAAAGAAAGAAGTACAACTGTCTTTATTTGTAGATGACATGATATCATATATATGTATGTGTGTGTGTGTGTGTGTGTGTGTATACATACAGGAACTCCCTTAGCTCATATGGTAAAGAATCTGCTTGCAATGCCGGAGACACAGGTTTAGTCCCTGGGTTAGGAAGATCCTCTGGAGAGGGGAAGGGCAACCTACTCCAGTATTCTTGCCTGGAGAATCCCATGGACAAAGGAGCCTGGTGGGCTACAACTGGTTCCAAATAGGAAAAGGAGTTCGTCAAGGCTGTATATTGTCACCCTGTTTATTTAACTTATATGCAGAGTACATCATGAGAAATGTTGGACTGGAAGAAACACAAGCTGGAATCAAGATTGCCGGGAGAAATCTCAATAACCTCAGATATGCAGATGACACCACCCTTATGGCAGAAAGTGAAGAGGAACTCAAAAGCCTCTTGATGAAAGTGAAAGTGGAGAGTGAAAAAGTTGGCTTAAAGCTTCAGAAAACGAAGATCATGGCATCTGGTCCCATCACTTCATGGGAAATAGATGGGGAAACAGTGGAAACAGTGTCAGACTTTATTTTTCTGGGCTCCAAAATCACTACAGATGGTGACTGCAGCCATGACATTAAAAGATGCTTACTCCTTGGAAGAAAAGTTATGACCAACCTAGATAGCATATTCAAAAGCAGAGACATTACTTTGCCAACAAAGGTTCGTCTAGTCAAGGCTATGGTTTTTCCTCTGGTCATGTATGGATGTGAGAGCTGGACTGTGAAGAAGGCTGAACACTGAAGAATTGATGCTTTTGAACTGTGGTGTTGGAGAGGACTCTTGAGAGTCCCTTGGACTGCAAGGAGATCTAACCAGTCCATTCTGAAGGAGATCAGCCCTGGGATTTCTTTGGAAGGAATGATGCTAAAGCTGAAACTCCAGTACTTTGGCCACCTCATGTGAAGAGTTGACTCATTGGAAAAGACTCTGATGCTGGGAGGGATTGGGGGCAAGAGGAGAAGGGGACGACAGAGGATGAGATGGCTGGATGGCATCACTGACTCAATGGACATGAGTCTGAGTGAACTCTGGGAGTTGGTGATGGACAGGGAGGCCTGGCGTGCTGTGATTCATGGGGTCGCAAAGAGTCGGACACGACTGAGCGACTGATCTGATATATATATATATATATATATATATATATATATATATATATATATATAAAGCCCTATCAAAAATAGTGTTAGAACTAAAAAACAAATTCAGTAAAGTTGCAGGAAAGAAAATCAATATACAAAAATCAGCAACACTTGTATACACAAACAACAAACTATTAATATAAGGAAGAGAAATTAAGAGAACAACCCCATTAACAACTGCATCCAAAAACAAAATACCTAGGAAAAAAATCTGATCAAGAAGATGAAAGGCCTATACACTGAAAACTATAAAACAATGATGAACACATGCAAACCCATGGCTGATTCATGTCAGTGTATGGCAAAAACCACTACAATATTGTAAGTAATTAGCCTCCAATTAAAATAAATTAATTTTTTAAAAAAACAGAAATAATGAGGGACTTCCCTGCTGGTCCAGTGGTTAAGAATCTGCCTTCAAATACAGGGGATGTGGTTTGATCCTTGGTAGGGGAACTAAGAGCCCACAGGCCACTGGGCAACCAAGCTTGCACACTGTAACTACTGAGCCTGGGATCTAGAGCCCGTGCACTACACCGAAAGATCTCAGAGGCCACAAGGCACTTGTGTGCTGCAACTGAGACCCAGTGCAGCCAAATAAATAAAAAGTAAAAATTAAAAAAAAATAAAAGAAATAATGGTATAAGTATATTCTCTAGAAGCATGGAGGTAAGGGCCAGAAGAAACAGCTAAATAGAAGTTTAAAAGTGACTGACCTCTGAAGAATGGGGCTGGGGTACAGAGAAGGTGATCAAGGGGTCTATTATTTTTATCTTGAGACTATTGGTTCTGTTTAATACTTTTAATCACAAATATGTTTTACATTAATAAATATTTATTCATTTCAATACATAAATATTCTTAATGATGAAAAAAATTAATAAAAATAAAACAATGATGAAAGAAACTGAATAACAAAGAAAAAATTGAAGTATACACAAATAAATGGAAAGACAGTTGATGCTTATGGGATAGAAGCATTAATATAGCTAAAATTTCCATGTTACCTATAGCAATCTACAGATTCAATGCAATTTATATAAAAATTCCAATGGCACTTCTCACAGAAGGAGAAGAAACATTCCTAAAATTAGTATGGAACCACAAAAGACCTCAAACAGCCAAAGCAAACTTGAGGAGGAATAAAGCAGGAGGCATCACACTTCAATTTCAAACTATATTATAAAGCTATGGTAATCCAAACAGTATAATACTGGTATGAACTAGATATTTAATTCAAAGGAACCAAATAGAAAGCCCAGAAATAAACTCACACACATGTGGTCAATTAATTTATGGCAAAGGAGTCTGCTATACAATGGAAAAATGATAGTCTCTTCAATAAATGGTGCTAGAAAGACTAGACAGCCACACGCAAAAGAATGAAACTCAACCACTCTCTTACATGATACACAGAAACCAACTCCAAATGGACTGATGACATGAATGTAGGACATGAACCCATAAAACTAATAGAAAAAAATCACAGGGAATAAGCTCCTTGACATCGATTTTGACAATGATTTATTTGAATTTGACAATAAAAGCAAAGGAGAAAAAAGCAAAAGTAAACAAGTGGGATTACATAAAGCTAAAAACCTTCTGTACAGCAAAGGAAATTATCAGGAAAAACGAGAAGGTAGTGAAAGAAAATACTTGCAACTCATATGTCTGAAAAGAGGTCAATATGCAAAGTATACAAAGAACTCATACTATTCAATGCAAAAAAAATCCAATTAAAAAAATGGACAGAAGATCTAAATAGACATTTTTCAAAGATGACAACAAATGACCAACAGGTCCATGAAAAGGTGCCCAACATCACCAGTCATCAGGATATGCAAATGGAAACCACAATGAGATATTACCTCACACCGATTAGAATACCTATTATCCAAAAGACAGGAAATAAAAAGTGATGACATAAAATTGGAAAAGAAGGAATCTTTTTCTACATTGTTCATGGGAATGTAAATTACTTCAGCCACTGTGGAAAACAACATAAAGGAGCCTCAAAAAACTAAAAACAGAACTACTATATGAATCAGCAATTCCACTTCCAAGTACTTATGCAAAGTAAATGAAAATACCAACTTAAAAGGATATATATGCAACCCCACATTCACTGCAGCATTATTTACAACAGCCATGACACAGAAAAAACCTAAGTATCCATAGATGGATAGATAAGGAAAATGTCCAATATATACACCATGCAATATTATTTAGCCTTTAAAGAAGGAAATTCTGCCATTGGCAACAACAGGGATGGACCTTGTGGGCATTATGCTAAATGAAATATTCAGATAGAGAAATACAAATGCTGTGTATCTCATGTGTGGAATCTAAAATTCATAGATATGAAAGGAAATGGGTTGGTGCCAGTTGAGGTCTGTGGGAACAGGGGAGAGAAGGCAAGAGATTCAAAAGATAACAAGCTCCGGTTACAAAATAAATAAGTCCTGAGGATGTAATATACAGCATGGAAACTATAGTTAACAAAACTGTATTTTATATTTAAGAGTTGCTAAGAAAGTAAATCTCATCACACAATTTAAAAAATTGCAACTGTTGTGGAGATGGATGCTAACAAAACTTATTTGGTAATCATTTTGCAATACATAAATATATCCAATCATTGTATTGTATATCTACAACTAATACAATATTTTTTCAATTATATCTCAATTTTTGCAGATTATTAAATAACAAAAATTTCAAAATAGAAATGGACAAAACTACTAACTAAGGAGCATAAAAAGCCTCTACAGGCTGACAGTAGCTCCCAGCTGACAGCCAGCAAGGAAATAATGATCTCAAGTCCACAACACAAAGAACTGGGTTCTGCCAACAAACTTAATGAACTTGGAAGTAGATTCTTCCCATGATCTTCCATATAAGAGCCCAGGCTAGCCAATATCTTCAGTCAACCTTGTGAAACCCTAAGTAGAGAAGCCAGAACTCACCTAGATTTCCAACATACAGAGCTACAGTTAATAAGTGGGTATTGTTTTAACTTACTAAGCTTGTGGTAATATAAAATTAATACTGATATTAAGTGTTTTATATAGTAATGAACTTTCTTTACATAAGCCAACATGAATAAAAATAACTAATAACTAATGAAAGAAATAGCTCAACTGGAATTCCATCACCTTCACTAGCTTTGTATATTGTCACCCTGCTTATTTAACTTCTATGCAGAGTACATCATGAGAAATGCTGGACTGGAAGAAACACAAGCTGGAATCAAGATTGCCGGGAGAAATATCAGTAATCTCAGATATGCAGATGACACCACCCTTATGACAGAAAGTGAAGAGGAACTAAAAAGCCTCTTGATGAAAGTGAAAGAGGAGAGTGAAAAAGTTGGCTTAAAGCTCAACATTCAGAAAACGAAGATCATGGCATCCGGTCCCATCACTTCATGGGAAATAGATGGGGAAACAGTGGAAACAGTGTCAGACTTTATTTTTCTGGGCTCCAAAATCACTGCAGATGGTGACTGCAGCCATGAAATTAAAAGATGCTTACTCCTTGGAAGAAAAGTTATGACCAACCTAGACAGCATATTGAAAAGCAGAGACATTACTTTGCCAACAAACGTCCATCTAGTCAAGGCTATGGTTTTTCCAGTGGTCATGTATGGATGTGAGAGCTGGACTGTGAAGAAGGCTGAGCACCAAAGAATTGATGTTTTTGAACTGTGGTGTTGGAGAAGACTCCTGAGAGTCCCTTGGACTGCAAGGAGATCCAACCAATCTATCCTAAAGGAGATCAGCCCTGGGTGTTCTTTGGAAGGAATGATGCTAAAGCTGAAACTCCAGTACTTTGGCCACCTCATGTGAGGAGTTGACTCATTGGAGAAGACTCTGATGCTGGCAAGGATTGTGGGCAGGAGGAAAAGAGGACGACAGAGGATGAGATGGCTGGATGGCATCACCAACTCAATGGACGTGAGTTTGAGTGAACTCTGGGAGTTGGTGATGGACAGGGAGCCCTGGAGTGCTGCGATTCATGGGGTCGCAAAGAGTCGGACACAACTGAGCGACTGAACTGACTGAATGAGAGAAAAAAAGATTCATATACTCATGCAAGTGAAGAATTCCATATAATCTTTGGATAGTATAATCAAATTGTGGTAGCCTTTTTCATTAAAATTGCTCATCTACATATTTGTTGCAATGGTAAAGGATATAATGAGTATTTTCAAGCTCTGTGAACTTCATGGAAAATATGGTAATTGTCTTTGAAATACATATTGCTCTAAGCTTATTTCATTGTCAGATTTATATTTTTTGCAAACAGTTTAATAAAAAAGAAAAGAAAACTTTTCACTTTCTTCAGAAAAGGTAATGTATGCCACTTCTATGTTCACCAAGTTGTTTCAAAGTTAAGCTATAACTCAGCAGATCCAAAGAAGTAATGTTCACAAAAATGTTCATGCAAAAAATGCACTGTGATACTGGAAAAATTATCAATTTAAAAAATAGGCCATAATTACAAATCATTATCAAATTTTCATCACATAGTTTTTATTTTTTATATTGTGATTGACACCAGTTGAAGAAGCAATTGGTGACTACTCTCACAAAGATGAACTTCATCTTTAGCCTACTTATTGTCATCACAAACATTATCAAATTTCCTTTAAAAATTCCCTAGGGAAAATATCTTTGAAATGGATGCTCATCCAACTAAAAGATAAAGAATAAATATGATGAGTTTTGTGTCATCCAATCAGACAATTTCTCAATTTCTCTTTCTGGCCTGTTAGACCAGTTATATCAATCTTAAGTTTTCTACCAAGAAAGCCTATGCATACACTGCTCTTATGGATCAAGTACAGTAGTAAGGAAGGGCTTCCCTGTTGGCTCAGACAGTGAGGAATCTGCCTGCAATGAAGGAGACTCAGGTTTATTCCCTGGGTCAGAAAGACCTCCTGGAGAAGGGACTGGCTACCCACTCCAGTAATCTTGCCTGGAGAATTCCATGGACAGAGGGGCCTGATGGGCTACAGTCCACGGGGTCACAAAGAGAGGGATACTACTGAGCAAATAATACTTCCACTTTCACAGCAGTAAAGTGGGCTTCCCAGGTGACTCAGTGGTAAAGAATCTGCTTGCCAATGCAGGAGCTGCAGGAGTTGTAGGTTGGATCCCTGGGTCGGGAAGATCCTGTGGAGGAGAAAATGGCAATCCACTCCAATATTCTTGTGGGGATAATTCCATGGACAGAGGAGCCTGGCAGGCTGCAGTCCATGGGGTCACAAAGACTCAGACAGGACTGAGCACACATGCCTGGACAGTAGTAAAAAAAGACTAAGCCACCAGTCATAGCTGCCAAGCTCTGAAACGTAGCTGGTATAAATCAAGCTGCTCTGCAAGTATGAATTACACACCAGATTTTGAAGACTTTTTACCAAAAAAGCCATAATCTAAAATAGCTCATTTATTGTTTTACATCCATTATGTGTTGAAATGGCAATACTTTGGATTGTTGTTGTTCAGTTGCTAAGTTGTGTCCAGCTCTCTGTGAGCTCATGGACTGCAGCATGCCAGGCTCCTCAGTCCTCCACTATCTCCTAGAGTTTACTCAAATTCATGTCCATTGAATCTGTGATGCTGTCTAACCATCTCACCCTCTGCTGTCCCCTTCTCCTTTTGTTTTTGGATAGACTGAGTTAAATAAAATATATTACTAAAATTAATTTCCAGGGAACACCACTCAATACTCTATAATGACCTATATGGGAATAGAACCTAAAGAAGAGTGCATGTATGTATATGCATAACTGATTCACTTTGCAGTACAGCAGAAACTAACATAACACTATAAATCAACTATACTCCAATAAAAATAATTAAAAAAAATAAAATTAATTTTGAAAAATTTAAAAGTTACATATTCTCTAGATATTCTTATCATAATTTAATTAATATATGAGATTCCTAATCAGTCATTAGCCAATGATATTTGGAAAAGCACAACAAATTATAGAGCATGAAGATGAAGTTATGGAAGAATCTATAGATATAATTTCTGCCAAGATAGCACTTCACAAATACAATTAAAAATACTAAAGAACAGATACCTCTTTTGATAATGGCCAAACAGCTGCCATCAAATGAACCATCCCACAAATAATGTGTTCTGGGCAAAATGTGAACAAAAGCTACTTGAAGGCCCTAGATAGTAACAAAAAGAAGAGAGACACTGGGGTGCAACTGACATTTGGAAGGAGAGAATGACACTGGATGAGTTTCCCATTTTTATGGCTTTTAGTCAAATCTAATCAATACCTAAAGGCTAAATCTATATTAGAAAACTCAGTTTTAGCTTGAAAATGAGAAGAGTTTGAGCAAATAGAGCATTTAGAAAGTGAGGACAGAATGACAAAAGAAAGCTACAAAAAGAAAAAATTACATTCCATGAATAATAAACACTGTCCAAATCTCATGTATGCACAGGAAGAATTCAAACAGTTCAGTTAAAATTAAAATAATTAAGCCAAAATTCAGCTGTTGTACCTTAGGGGAAATAAAGTCTGTAGCTCAAGTTCTGCCAAGTTAACTTGCTTTAAAAATAATCAGCACTCAGAACAGATTTCAGAGTCTCTATCTAGAAAGTATTGTTAAACATGTCCAAGATACAACTAAAATTTATTCGATAAATTAAAGAATAGAAAATCATGATTCTTACTCAAGAGAAAAAAACCATCAAGAGAGACCGAGAGCTAACCCAGATGCTACAGTTAGCAGAAAGGGGTCTGAAAGCGACCACAGTAACTGTAGTAAAGAAATTAATGATAATATGCTCATAATGAGTGAAAAGATAGGGGATCTCAACAGAGAAATGATGACTATTCAAAACAACCAAATGGAAGTTTTAGAATGAAAAATAAAATTTCTGAAATTAAAAATCCACTAGATGAGCATGTAATCAGATAGAGATTATGAAAGAAAGATCCCATGAACTCAAAAATTACATAATCTGAAAAAGAGAAAAATTTTAATTACACAATATCTGGGATAATTTCTAAATAGTTTAAAATACAAATAATTGAAAAGAAAGTTAAGATAAAAACATCACTTACAGAATGGGAGAAAATAATAGCAAATGAAGCAACTGACAAACAACTAATCTCAAAAATATACAAGCAACTCCTACAGCTCAATTCCAGAAAAATAAATGACCCAATCAAAAAATGGGCCAAAGAACTAAACAGTCATTTTTCCAAAGAAGACATACAGATGGCTAACAAACACATGAAAAGATGCTCAACATCACTCATTATCAGAGAAATGCAAATCAAAACCACTATGAGGTACCATTTCACATCAGTCAGAATGGCTGCGATCCAAAAGTCTACAAGCAATAAATGCTGGAGAGGGTGTGGAGAAAAGGGAACCCTCTTACACTGTTGGTGGGAATGCAAACTAGTACAGCCACTATGGAGAACAGTGTGGAGATTCCTTAAAAAACTGGGAATAGAACTGCCTTATGATCCAGCAATCCCACTGCTGGGCATACACACCGAGGAAACCAGAATTGAAAGAGACACGTGTACCCCAATGTTCATCGCAGCACTGTTTATAATAGCCAGGACATGGAAGCAACCTAGATGTCCATCAGCAGATGAATGGATAAGAAAGTTGTGGTACATATACACAATCAGCCATTAAAAAGAATGCATTTGAGTCAGTTCTAATGAGGGAGATGAAACTGGAGCCTATTATACAGAGTGAAGTAAGCCAGAAAGAAAAACACCAATATGGTATACTAATGCATATATATGGAATTTGGAAAGATGGTAACAATAAACCTGTATATGAGACAGCAAAAGAGACACAGATGTATAGAACAGTCTTTTGGACTCTGTGGGAGAGGGAGAGGGTGGGATGATTTGGGAGAATGGCATTGAAACATGTATAATATCATATATGAAATGAGTCGCCAGTCCAGGTTCGATGCATGATACTGGATGCTTGGGGCTGGTGCACTGGGATGACCCAGAGGGATGGTATGGTGAGGGAGGAGGGGAGGAGGGTTCAGGATGGGGAACACATGTATACCTGTGGCAGATTCATTTTGATATATGGCAAAACCAATACAGTATTGTAAAGTTAAAAAATAAAATTAAATTAAATTAAAAAAAAAAAGAAAGAAAGTTTAGCAGAGTTGAGTAGCCTTGTGTGCTTTGTGGCCATTAATGTAAAAAGCTTTGTGTAAAAACCAATGCAATATTGTAAAACAATTATCCTTCAATTAAATAAATAAAAACTTTTGTCAGTACACTAAAAAAAAAAAAAAAATCACTTAGTGAAACAATTGACACAAACAGGAGAGAAAATGAACAGAGCTTAAAATTTAAAAATAAACCAATCAAACAAACAAGAGGAAGTTCATGAATTAAAAAATATCAATATCAAAAATAAAAGAAAGGTTATCGGTATCAATTCCATAGATATTAAAAACAATAAAGGAAAATTATGAAATTTATACCTTTCTAAAAACTGTTAATAAACAAATGGGCTATCACAACTTCTATTTAATACTGTACTATCTGTCCTATAAAAGAAGAAAAAGAAACAAAAAGCATAAATACTGGATATGAAGTAGAACTACATCTATCTACAGATGACATGAATGTTTACATAGGATATTGTAATGAACCTAAAATAATTATCACAACTAATAAGTAAATTTGGCAAGGTCAAAAGATACAAGGTTAACACTGAAAATAAATTTACGTAGAAGTTGAAAACAACTAGAAACTGAAATTTTAAAAATAATTCTATTTATAGTATGATCAAATACTTTACATTCTTATGAAAAAAATAGTCATTCAAGATCTCTACGCTTAAAACTACAAAACATTCTTAGCTGATCTAAATAAATGAAGAAACATCCAATAGGAAAAATTAATGTTTTTAGATGTTAATTCTCCCTAACCAATGTACAGAAATACAATGCAATCCCAGACTCAATCCTAGCAAACTTTTAAATCAAAATTAACAAATTGATTGTAAAATACATATGAAAATGCAAACGGCCTAGAATATCCAATATCTACAAAGGTGACAAAGCAATCCAACAGAGAGTACAAAATCTTTAAGTATTTTTAGCAAATTGTGGTAAAACACTGAATAACAACCAGGAAAATTACTAATCTTGACCCCTACCTCCCCCAATTACGAATCTTGACCCCTACCTCCCACCAGTCACACAAAAAATAATGTTCAATGGACTGTATACCTAAACTGAAAAGCTAAAACTCTAAACCTTCTGGAAGATATATAGGAGGATAGTCTGACAACTTAGGGATTGGCGAACCGTTAGCACAAAGAAAAGAAAAACCATAAGTAAAAAAATCGGTAAATTCTATTTTTATCAAAATTAAAACTTCTGCTCATCTAAAGGGATTATTAAGAAAATAAACAGGCAAACCACAGACTGGGAAATATATTCACAAAGCATATGTCTGACAAATGACTGATATCTAGAATAGATAAAGAATTTTTGCAACTCATTAATAAAAATAAAAACAACCTAATTTTTAAAAATTGAACAGACACTTCACAAAGGAAGATATACAAATGACCAATGGGTATATGAAAAAGTGACATTGTTAGTCACCAGGCAAATACTACCAAAGGAGTTGCTATTATAAATTCATCACAATGACAAACAATTAAAAGACATATATCAACAAACATCAGAAAGTGTGAGGAGCCATCAAAACTCTCAAACATATTTGGTGAGAGTTTAATTATTTTTAAAAAATGATCTGGCATAATAAAACTAAATATACACCTCTCCAAAGACCCAATAATTTCTCTTCTAGATATTTATCCAACAGAAATTAAAATGTATGTCCACAAGAAGATTAACATGAGTATAAA
Source organism: Bubalus kerabau (assembly GCF_029407905.1). Taxonomy (NCBI): domain Eukaryota; kingdom Metazoa; phylum Chordata; class Mammalia; order Artiodactyla; family Bovidae; genus Bubalus; species Bubalus kerabau. The sequence continues at coordinate 62,995,518 of NC_073637.1, forward strand.
ATATTCATAAAATAGGAAACTACTCATAAGAAAAGGGAAAACTAATCATATATGCACATGAGTGAATTTTTTAAATTATGCTAATCAAAAGTCTTTCATAAAAGTGTATCACCTACATGGTTTCAATTACATGAAGTTCTAGAACAGACAAAACAATCTATACTAAAAAAAAAATAATCAGATCAATACTTGGTTCTGGAGGCTGAAAGGAGTCAGTGTTGACTGTAATGAATCATGGGAGATGTAAGTGTGGGAATTCAGAGATTAATAAATATATAGCCTCTAATTCAAGATCAGATCAAATCAGATCAGTCACTCAGTTGTGTCCGATTCTTTGCGACCCCATGAATCGCAGCACACCAGGCCTCTCTGTCCATCACCAACTTCCAGAGTTCACTCAGGCTCATGTCCATCGAGTCAGTGATGCCATCCAGTCATCTCATCCTCTGTCGTCCCCTTCTCCTCTTGCCCCCAATTCCTTCCAGCATCAGAGTCTTTTCCAATGAGTCAACTCTTCACATGAGGTGGCCAAAGTACTGGAGTTTCAGCTTTAGCATCATTCCTTCCAAAGAAATCCCAGGGCTGATCTCCTTCAGAATGGACTGGTTGGATCTCCCTGCAGTCCAAGGGACTCTCAAGAGTCTTCTCCAACACCACAGTTCAAAAGCATCAATTCTTCGGCGTTCAGCCTTCTTCACAGTCCAACTCTCACATCCATACATGACCACAGGAAAAACCATAGCCTTGACTAGATGAACATTTGTGGCAAAGTAATGTCTCTGCTTTTGAATATGCTATCTAGGTTGGTCATAACTTTCCTTCCAAAGAGTAAGCGTCTTTTAATGTCATGGCTGCAGTCACCATCTGTAGTGATTTTGGAGCCCAGAAAAATAAAGTCTGACACTGTTTCCACTGTTTCCCCATCTATTTCCCATGAAGTGATGGGACCGGATGCCATGATCTTAGTTTTCTGAATGTTGAGCTTTAAGCCAACTTTTTCACTCTCCACTTTCACTTTCATCAAGAGGCTTTTGAGTTCCTCTTCACTTTCTGCCATAAGGGTGGTGTCATCTGCATATCTGAGGTTATTGAGATTTCTCCCGGCAATCTTGATTCAAGCTCGTGCTTCTTCCAGTCCAGTGTTTCTCATGATGTACTCTGCATATAAGTTAAATAAGCAGGGTGACAATATACAGCCTTGATGTACTCCTTTTCCTATTTGGAACCAGTCTGTTGTTCCATGTCCAGTTCTAACTGTTGATTCCTGACCTGCATACAAATTTCTCAAGAGGCAGATCAGGTGGTCTGGTATTCCCATCTCTTTCAGAATTTTCCACAGTTTATTGTGATCCACACAGTCAAAGGCTTTGGCATAGTCAATAAAACAGAAATAGATGTTTTCCTGGAACTCTCTTGCTTTTTCAATGATCCAGCGGATGTTGGCAATTTGATCTCTGGTTCCTCTGCCTTTTCTAAAACCAGCTTGAACATCAGGAAGTTCACGGTTCACATATTGTTGAAGCCTGGCTTGGAGAATTTTAAGCATTATTTTACTAGCGTGTGAGATGAGTGCAATTGTGCGGTAGTTTGAGCATTCTTTGGAATTGCCTTTCTTTGGGATTGGAATGAAAACTGACCTTTTAGTCCTGTGGCCACTGCTGAGTTTTCCAAATTTGCTGGCATATTGAGTGCAGCACTTTCACAGCATCATCTTTCAGGATTTGGAATAGCTCAACTGGAATTCTATCACCTACACTAGCTTTGTTCATAGTGATGCTTTCTAAGGCCCACTTGACTTCACATACCAGGATGTCTGGCCCTAGGTCAGTGATCACACCATCGTGATTATCTGGGTCGTGAAGATCTTTTTTGTACAGTTCTTCCGTGTATTCTCGCCATGTCTTCTTAATATCTTCTGCTTCTGTTAGGTCCATACCATTTCTGTCCTTTATCGAGCCCATCTTTGCATGAAATGTTCCTTTGGTATCTCTGATTTTCTTGAAGCGATCTCTAGTCTTTCCCATTCTGTTGTTTTCCTCTATTTCTTTGCATTGATCGCTGAGGAAGGCTTTCTTATCTCTTCTTGCTATTCTTTGGAACTCTGCATTCAGATGTTTATATCTTTCCTTTTCTCCTTTGCTTTTCGCTTCTCTTCTTTTCACAGCTATTTGTAAGGCCTCCTCAGACAGCCATTTTGCTTTTTTGCATTTCTTTTCCATGGGGATGGTCTTGATCCCTGTCTCCTGTACAATGTCACAAACCTCAGTCCATAGCTCATCAGGCACTCTATCTATCAGATCTAGGCCCTTAAATCTATTTCTCACTTCCACTGTATAATCATAAGGGATTTGATTTAGGTCATACCTGAATGGTCTAGTGGTTTTCCCTACTTCCTTCTATTTAAGTCTGAATTTGGCAGTAAGGAGTTCATGGTCTGAGCCACAGTCAGCTCCTGGTCTTGTTTTTGTTGACTGTATAGAGCTTCTCCATCTTTGGCTGCAAAGAATATAATAAATCTGATTTCGGTGTTGACCAGACGGGCAGGCGCTGAAGCGCAGGCGGCTGCGACGGGCGCGCTAAAGCACAGGCGGCTGCGACGGGCGCGCTGAAGCGTGGCCGAGAGGAGCTACCCCACGTCGGAGGTCAGGGGCAGCGGCTGAGAGTGCCAGGCTGCGAGGGCGCAAGAACGGCCGAGAGGGGCTACCCCACGTCTGAGGTTGGGGGGGTGGCCGAGAGGAGATACCCACCCCTAAGCCCGAGGCCAGAGGCAGCGGTAGGGAGGAGCTACCCCATACCCCCACACCCGAGGCCAGGGGCTGCGGCCAGGAGGAGCAACCCCACCTCCCTAAGCCCGAGGCCAGAGGCAGTGGCCAGGAGGACCAACCCACGCCATGGCTGCATGGGCACAGGAGGGCCTAGAGGAGCAATCCCACATTGAAGGTCAGGAAGGGCAGCGGTGAGGAGATACCCCTTGTCCAAGGTAAGCACTGGCTGCGCTTTGCTGGAGCAGCCGTGAAGAGATACCCCATGCCCAAGGTAAGAGAAACCCAAGTAAGACGGTAGGTGTTGCAAGAGGGCATCAGAGGACAGACACACTGAAACCATACTCACAGGAAACTAGTCGATGTAATCACACTAGGACCACAGCCTTGTCTAACTCAATGAAACTAAACCATGCCCATGGGGCAACCCAAGATGGGCGGGTCATGGTGGAGAGATCTGACAGAATGTGGTCCACTGGAGAAGAGAATGGCAAACCACTTCAGTATTCTTGCCTTGAGAACCCCATGAACAGTATGAAAAGGCAAAATGATAGGATACTGAAAGAGGAACTCCCCAGGTCAGTAGGTGCCCAATATGCTACTGGAGATCACTGGAGAAATAACTCCAGAAAGAATGAAGGGATGGAGCCAAAGCAAAAACAATACCCAGCTGTGGATGTGACTGGTGGTAGAAGCAAGGTCCAATGCTGTAAAGGGCAATATTGCATAGGAACCTGGAATGTCAGGTCCATGAATCAAGGCAAATTGGAAGTGGTCAAACAAGAGATGGCAAGAGTGAATGTCGACATTCTAGGAATCAGCGAACTGAAATGGACTGGAATGGGTGAATTTAACTCAGATGACCATTATATCTACTACTGCGGGCAGGAATCCCTCAGAAGAAATGGAGTAGCCATCATGGTCAACAAAAGAGTCTGAAATGCAGTACTTGGATGCAATCTCAAAAACGACAGAATGATCTCTGTTCGTTTCCAAGGCAAACCATTCAATATCACAGTAATCCAAGTCTATGCCCCAACCAGTAACACTGGAGAAGGTGAAGTTGAACCGTTCTATGAAGACCTACAAGACCTTTTAGAACTAACACCCAAAAAAGATATCTAATTCAAGAGGCTCACCCTATAGTGATTACCCCAATATCACATGGTCGGTAAGTAGCAGACCCAAGATATGAACACAATCCCTGTGTTCAACACTACACAACATAAAGCTACCCCAATATATGTAGAACAGTCAGGCACAAATCACCTGCTGACTAGACACGGCAGCTCTCCTTGCCAATTTCCTTTATCTCTATATCTGACATGTCAAAGGTCATGCAATGAAATGGAAAGTTTAAAGGAACTTAACTGAGAAGTCCTGAGTTTAAGTAAGCAGCTGAAAACTGTCATTTCCTAGAGCCTAATTTGGGTCCCATGTCCCAATTTCTAAACCAGAGCTGCTCTACTTTTAACTATTTTACATACTGAGTTAGATTTTAAAGGAAATGTTCTCAGCTAAAATCAAAAGACATACAAAAATCATGACTTAAAAAACACTAGACAAAGAGCCCTCATAGTTGAAGATACCACAATTTTAACTTGTAATAACTTTTTAAATTTTGCCCCAAAAGAACTGCTCACAAACATTTCAACTCAGATCAATCCCAGGCCTCCCACGTTGCAGGCAGATTCTTTATCAACTGAGCCACAAGGGAAGCCCTCTGAGATCCTTAAAACTTCTCAAATGCAGAAGCTAAATTCCTAGATCAGCCTTAGGAATTCTTTTCTTGGGGACATGAATCTTTGTCAGTAATTCATAAGTGGATGTGAAGGGTCCATAGCATATACGAAATGAATTCATTTTTCTAGTCAGTGAATTAAACAAAATGAATTTACCAGTAATTAGCTTCTTCGAGTTTTATAAGATTCCTTACAATCATATAAAAGGTGATAATAAAAAAGTATAGCTAACTTTTACTTGTCAGTCATCAACAAAAGTAACATTATAAATAAAAGTTCTTTGAATAGAGAAAATAGTACTTAGTGACTGTATATCAGTATCAGATCAAGTATCCATAATCATAATTTTGGCATATGGCTATGATTCACAGTAAATATTCCAGTAAAATTATTAGTCATACACATCTAGAAATCAAAAGACATTCTGATTCGAAATACAGAGAGTTGTTAAGATAAGCTTTTATTTCTGTAATATAACTATTAGCATTATAATAATTATTATATATTTAACAAGGTTTATAGATACGCTCTGGAGTTTCCCTGGTGGCTCAGCAGTAAAGAATCTACCTGCAAAGCAGGAGAGATGGGTTTGATCCCTGGGTCAGGAATATACCCTGGAGAAGGAAATGGCAACCTATTACAGTATTCTTGCCCAGGAAATCCCATGGACAAAGGAGCCCGGTGGCCTACAGTCCATGGGGTCACAAAAGAGTTGGACATGACTTAGCAACTACGGGGAGCCTGGTGGGCTGCCATCTATGGGGTCGCACAGAGTCGGACACAACTGAAGCGACTTAGCAGCAGCAGCAGCAGCAGCAGCATAGATATAGATATGTGTGTATGTTTGTGTATTCACATATGTACATTCGTATCCACCTCTTGGGTGCTTTATCTTTCAGAATATAGACTGTTCATGAAACACTCTTCCTGTCATGAAAAACTGATGTGCTGTGATCATACCAACTAAAAACAATGCATACTGAGCACACTGTACTCCCAGAACTATGAAAACTAAGACTGCTGTTCTTTCTATGTCAAAGTAGTGGTTAATGTGCCAAGATGAAAAACAGGTGTCTGTGCCAAAAATTCTGAGCACAAATTGATGGCTTCATTACAAACCAAAGCAATAGTAAAAAGCTATATAAAGGTCTAAACACTTCTAACCAAAAATACTACTAGATGAAACAATTAAATATTTACATTGCAAAATCAAATTTTATTTAAGATAATATTAATGTTTTAGAGGGCTTCCCAAGTGGTGCTAGTGGTAAAGAACTCACCTGCCAGTGCAGGAGACCTAAAAGACTCAGGTCCAATCCCTGAGTTGGGAAGATCCCCTGGAAGAGGGCATGGCAATCCACTTCAGTATTCTTGCCTGGGGAATCACCATGGACAGGGCAGCCTGGCGGGCTACATGCAGAGTACATCATGTGAAAATGCCGGGCTGGATGAAGCACAAGCTGGAATCAAGATTGCCAGGTGAAATATCAATAACCTCATATACGCAGATGACACCACTCTTATGGCAGAAAGTAAAGAAGAACTCAAGAGCCTCTTGATGAAAGTGAAAGAGAAGAGAAAAAGTTGGCTTAAAACTCAGCATTCGGAAAACTAAGATCATGGCATCCGGTCCCATCAGTTCAAGGCAAATAGATGGAGAAACAATGGAAACAGCAAGAAACTTTATTTTTGGGGACTCCGGAGAAGACTCTTGGGAGTCTCTTGAACTCTAAGGAGATCCAACCAGTCCATCCTAAAGGAAATCAATCCTGAATATACATTGGAAGGACTGATGTTGAAGCTGAAACTCCAGTACTTTGGCCACCTGATGCAAAGAACTGACTCACTGGAAAAGACCCTGATGCTGGGAAAGATTGAAGGCAGGAGGAGAAGGGGATGACAGAGGATGAGATGGTTGGATGGCATCACCAACTCGATGGACGTGAGTTTGAGCAAGCTTTGGGAGTTGGTGATGGACAGGGAAGCCTGGGGTGCTGCAGTCCATGGGGTTGCAAAGAGTCGGACATGACTGAGCAACTGAACTGAACTGAACTGAACTGAATGTTTTGGAGGAAAAGAGCTCATTTACACTAGGTGAATTCAAGCTTTACATTTCAGTTTTATAATTAGAGTGGATCTGTAATTTATTGTCAAATGACAATACTTTTGAGAGGAAAAGCAGTAGTGACAATAATCAGTGGGAGACAGCAGGCATAAATGGAGGCCAGCCCAGCCAAATCTGATCATACGGGAACCTTACTTGTAATTGAAAATGTCAACAAATCTGAATCTTCTTTGATCTACTAGGTTTTTTAAATTTTACTTTTAAATATTAAAGCCTGTGCATAGCTCATTATATACAGATGGAAAGGAGAGAGAGAGTGTGTGTCTTTAATATCCATTCTGAATAAATTACAGCCCTATTATGCCCCTGTGTGGCCAGCCGGCACAGCAAACTCACTGACATACATTAAGTGACAGAGAAAGAATTACAAGGTTTGGAGGAAAAGAACAAGAAATATTACTAAAAATCAGAAAAAGCAAAACTTAGAAAATATTAAGTACATTTTCTCCGCAAATTGTATTACAAAAGATAATCATCATTATCATGTTGTTTAAATACTGCTCAAAGCAAATGATTACTCAAGGCACTGAACACTGTTAAAAATACACCTTCTAGCATCCCAACATTTTTGTTTGCTTCTAAAGATAAGATCACAAATTTAGATTCCATAATGAACTTAGTACTTCAGAATTTTGTTGCTGGTAACAAAAGGAATTATCTTTGTATCCTGATCAAGTCATTTAATTTGGGGGAAAATGAGTTTAGGGTAAGAAATTTTGATAATAAGAATATAAATGAAAGTGTCATTTCATCAAAACCTATCAAGTTGATTTACATCAGATGCAGACACAGATTTTTATTTTTCTTGTTGGACCTTTGGTTTTGTTATTTTAATTATAAAAGAAGATGGTACTCTGCCACCTCTTTTACGTACAAAAATGGTACTTAAGAAGCACAAGATAGGAGAGTCACATAAGAAGTTTCCGTTTAAAATGTAAGAGCTATATTATATCGTTTCCAATAAAAAGTCCATCTAAAATATTTTGATTATTTTCAAACAAAAGAAATTTCAAATATTCATTAGATAACACAGTATTTTATCAATCTATACATATCTCTGGTTTAGTGACTTATGATACATCATATATTGATCTGTATTGAAAATCTTCACTTCTTTGACAAGCTGAACCTGAAAATGCTTTTGGAGTAATTATTATGGAAGATTTTAATTTTTTAACCTTTTATTGCCTATATGTCATAGAGGTAATCTGCCCTAGCACCTGAAAATCTGATGAAAGTTAAGCTGCAGATTTAGGGACAAGATTAGTTACCTAGAAAAAGCCTCAAGAAAACTATTTGAAAGAGTCCTCTTTCAATAATAGATTGTCTACAATTGACGTGTTGTACTATTCTAGTAATTTCTCCTGGAAAGTAATTCAGAATAAAATATAATGTGATTGTTTATACCTATGATGTTATGTTTCTGTCACTTTAAAGATCATACTTAATGTCACAATACAATAACTGAATATTCCATTTCAATTAATACCTTTAAACAATAATTATTCATGTAATAACAACCAACACTATTCTTTCCAGAGTGATACTTATAGAATTGATGCTTCAACTTTAAGATCATTATTATGTCCAGTCCACAAAGCTGAAAGGCCTATTATTTAGATACATTTTTAAAGTTGTTGTAAGAGTACGTCTGATGACATACTCAAATCATCTTAGTTCTATAAATTTTTCTTCAAGGATGATTTTTTATTCTACATCTTACTTTCTGATTTAATGTTTAAGCAAAGTAAGAATTTTAAAAGACTACTGTATCTGATTCAAACACAAAGAAACCAAAACATTAAAATATGTGGAGATACTAACTACAAGCTCATATAAACTCATTTTCATCTATCATATTTCTTAAATAATAACTATTTGCATAACTGGTTTTGCTTACTAAAAGTAAATCAAGTAGTTTATGAAGATCAATAGATTGACAGGTAAAAAATGTCATGTTTTCTTAAGACTAACAAGTTAAAGATATATAAGGACAGGGGATTTATTCCTCCTAAGACAGAATAAATTCTTCATTTACTAACTGGTAGTTTCAGATACTTTTAGATAAAATATTTTTAAAGTTAAATAAGGCTGATCTCACAGAAGCATTAGAAACTTCACAATTTGATATTTAACTGCAGCAACCTAAAACTCCAGGTATTTTAATAATGAAAGCATTGCAATTATGAACATGCCCGTTAAAATAGAAACTTGAAGCCAAGCAAAAGAATCTTAGTAAGGATACACAGAATTCCCTCAAGAAATAGATTTTTTTCAAATTTTAAAACTACTAACATTTATTTTAAAAACAAATTCCATACCATGCTGTTAAGAGCACAACTTCTAAAGTGAATGTGTACTCAGTCCTAACATTAATAAACACATAAGTTTTTGGTATTACAAAAAAAGAAACCGAAATCAAACAAGGAAAAGATGTATAAAGGATAAGCACCCATCCTAAAAGTCTGATAGCTTCAGATCATGGAAATCTTAAGAAAGCCATGCTGCCTCTTTTACATAAATGTAAAATGCAATACAGATTATTTTTATCATTACAGAAACTCAAGCAATGTATTTCTAAACTAAAAAAAAAAAGTATCTTAAAATATAGACAGCCTCTTTTAGAATATCACAGAATTTCATAACTCATATATTTTTAATTAGTCCAAAAACTAAATGTAAAAAAAAAAAAATCAAATTAGTTAATTTAACAGAACAGTAGGTGGAAAGAAGTGAAATTTTATAAAAAACGGATGTTATTCCATATTTCATGAAAAGGTCATAGATAAATTTATCATCAGTAAACATTTTAATTTTCAATAAATTCTAAAAGCTTCCTTTCACCCGCTAAGTTAATACAAATACTGGGTAATAGGTTTTTTTTTAATCCTAAAATAGCCTGCCTCACACTGTTCAGAGATCCTAGAGAGACCAGCAAAAATCATTCAATATTCTATGCACTCTTAGTTCCCCCTCAATTTCCAGAAGGTTTCAGTACATTATCATGTTCACAGTATTTCTTTCTCAGTCTTTCTCTACACATATTTAGTTAAAATGGGGTCTTTCTTAAACAAGGTATATAACATCAGTAATACTCAAAAGGCAAACAACTTAAATGAGGGGAAAACTGCGTGATAAAACTGCATTTCAAAAGCATTCTTTAATAAGCTAACTGTTACAGTGAAAGCCAGAGAAACCATCTAAAACATATGTCCGTGATTTAACAACCTTCACCATACACACATACACACACACCGAAAAAGAGCAAGTTGAAAAAGCAATAGGAATTTATAACAAAGCATCCTTCCAAACTAGCCGATCTCATACAAAGCATTATTAGCAGTTCCATAACATAGCTTGTTTTAAAGTGATTATTGATCTACCCTGCATAGAGAAATGTCTTGAAACTAGAAAACGTCTTCTGCATGTCTTACAAAAAGCATGCATGACTGCTAATTCACATTTTCCAACAAATCACATATGATTAGATAGCCCCATCCTCACACATGCAGTGCGATCACTGCCGTGATCACAAAGGAAAAAACCTACCAGACATTTTAAATTAATCATTTTATTTATTAGAAAATGAAATCATGAAACAGCCTGTATTATATTTCAGAGGTCAAGCTAGTTAAATTTAAGATGTTTTTGTGCTTTGAAGTAAGCTTATTTTCCTTTTAAAAATCAGTGAAGAACTACATAAAATTTTATGTTTAAGACTAAAAAGATGACACCCTTATAATACTAATATTTCAATACAGAACAATTTTACAGTCTTAAGATTCTTATTCTGAAAATATCAATTCTAAAAGAAAATATAGTTTAGTTTTACTCACCTTGCATTGTTCAGCGTTTGTCCAAAAAGCTCATTTTGTAAAATATTTGGTGGGGATGAGAAAACCCCATGAAAATGAGATAAAACAGAATTGCAGACCTGGCGCAATGTCTCAAATTGCATTTTCCTTCCTTTTTTTTTTTTCCCTTCTCTTATTTTTCCTTACCACCTGTCTTTAAAGTCATCTATTTGCAGACACCATCAAATAAAAACATGCCAATCAAGTTCCATATTTCTCCTGAGCTCTGTAAAAACTGTGCTTAAATGAGCAGAGGTTGATAGTTAATTGTACAGTCATTATTCTTCTAATTCAGTCGTAGAAGATTCAGTACCCGTGCGGCTTTCGGCTTTCTCCTGACTGTAGCAAGAATTCTAAACAGCAGTAAGCTTTTTGGGCATTCCCAGCTGAAGTGTGAAGCTGAGCTGCTTTCATGTACTCTACTCATATTTCTCTAAGCCTATTAAAAACACGCAATGAATAGATGCTGTCGTCAGGAGTTTCAGCACATCTGGCTGCCAGCAATAAAATCTCAGAAGTAATAAAAATGGGCCAAGGTATCTTCCCAATGTTACTACTGGGTAAGAGGGGAAGAAATTATACATTCCCCAACCCTTTTCCCTTTCCCTGAAAAATGAATAACTCCAGCAACAGAGTATATAGGTCTCATTAGTGTATAGGCTACTGCATAGGGCCAAAACATTAAAAAAATAAGCAGCTGATCCTTCTTTTGATATCACAAAATAAAAATATAACAGACAATAGGGGTTTTATTGCCTGCATTTGTAATGCCATACTTCGAAAGAGACATTTGGAAAACATGTACTTAGCTGTCTTAATTTCCTATTTAATTTTAGAATGTCTTCATCTACTTATTTTTAAAGGAAAGTGAATAATGTTCAGCTGGGCCCTTTTTAAAGGCCATACATAGTATGAAAGTGTTAGTCACTCAGTCATTTCCAATTCTTTGCGACCCCATGGACGGTATAGCCCACCAGGCTCCTCTGTCCATGGGGATTCTCCAGGCAATAAAAACTGGAGTGGGTTACCATTCCCTTCTCCAGGGGATCTTACCAATCCAAAGGTTAAACCTGGGTCTCTCTCATTGCAGGCAGATTCTTTACCATCTGAGCCACCAGGGAAGCCCATACATAGTATGATCTACATGATTATTCAAGTAATGCTAGAAAAAAATTGTACCTTACCAATTAAAACTGAAACAGCACACATAAAATATGAACTTGCCCACAAATCAAAAAAATACAGCTAAGGCTAGAGAGACTTTATCAACTATTATTTATTCCAATAATGGTGGTCACAGTATTTTTTAGAAGGATATTTCCTGAAGGCGCCAATGGTCTTAGAGGACCACAGATCACCATCCATTCTAAATGAGTAACTCTGATTTAACTAAAATCTTAAGTTACTCTACATGCAGGATCATTCATCTTTCTACAAAAGATGCTCTATAAGTAGTGTGTAAACCAAATTTTAAAAATCAACTCACTTATAGGATGATCAATATATTTAATTGATCTTTAATTGCTCCTAAATCATGACATTTCTTTAACAAATACATCTTTTTTAGCCCCTTTTCTCTCAACTTTTAGCCTTAACTTCTTCTATCCCCTTCCATACACATACCACTATCAATAAATAAGCACTTAAGTGCCTACTTAAATACATTAAAACTTTTTTATAAACTAGTGAATTCTTTTTGATGCGAATAAACATGTCACAAAATAACAACATAAAAGAAACAATACTAAAATTTTAAAAGATAAAAAGTAAACATGTAATAATATAAATTTTTAAACAACTAATTTACTTTTTTAATAAATTAAGATCTTCAATAATGGGTTTGTCCTCAACTAAGAGAGGTCTGGTATAAGGACTTCTCTGGTGGCTCACACGGTAAAGTGTCTGCCTACAATGCGGAAGACCTGGGTTCAATCCCTGGGTCAGGAAGATCTCCTGGAGAAGGAAATGGCAACCCACTCCAGTATTCTTGCTTGGAAAATCTCATGGATGAAGGAGCCTGGTAGGCTACTGTCCATGGGGTCACAAAGAGTTGGACACAACTGAGCGACTTCACTTTCTTTAAGAGTGCTCCTATTTTGCTTATTATTTTAGATTTTAATAGGTATACACTAATATGCTTATGAAATACATACACATATAATAATCATAAACTATTTTTGGCTTATTAGGTATTAATACTTCTAAATTTTTTAATATTTAGAAAACATTATGAACAAGTGATCATTGCTACTATTTGATGGATGAAAAGAAACTAAGGTATTAAGGGATTAAAAATCACACAGCTTGTAAAAGAGTATTTGAATGAAGGTCTTTACTTTGGGCTCCATTTCATATGCTTCTTGCCTCTTATTCTATCTTCTATACATGTGCACACATGGGTACCCACACATACACACTTGTATTTGTAAATAAAAAATAAGTGAAAGTGTTAGTCATTCAGTCAACTATGACTCTTTGCGACCCCAAAGACTGTAGCCCACCAGGCTCCTCTGTCCATGGGGATTCTCCAGGCAAGAATACTGGAGTGGGTAGCCATGCCTTCCTCCAGGAATCTTCCTGACCCAGGGATCAAACCCAAGTTTCCTGCATCGCAGGCAGATTCTTTACCATCTGAGCCACCAGGGAAGCCCATTTGTAAATAAATCAGCCTCAATACATGAATAAGAAACCTATTTCCCAGTGATGCAATCAAGTATATTTCAAAGTAAACAATGCAAATTGTTAAAATTCACAAATAATTTTAAGTGGGTTTCTTCCATTTAACTCAGACAGAAGCAACCTGATGTGCTTCAAATTGTTAAGCCTTTGACTACAAGTTGATTTTTACATCTATGAAAGGTCAATTTTTATAAATGGAAATATACATTTTTAAGTTCTTAATTTCTGAAACTTATAGTATCTGTGATATATCCATCCATACACACACACACACACACATATATATACACAAACACATATATATACCCAACGCCTTGTGGGTAGACTCAATTTTTATAAACAGGAGACGTCCCTGGTGGTACAGTGGATGAGAATCCACCTACCAATTTAGGGTACACAGGTTCATTCCCTCTTCCGGGAATATTCCACATGCCATGGAACAACCAAGCCCAGGCACCACAGCTACTGAGCCTGTGTGCTGCAAATACTGAAGCCCAGAGGCCTAGAGCCAAAGAAGCCCCAGCAATGAGAAGCTCACTCACCACAACTATAGAAAGCCCATGTGTAAAAATGAAGACCTAGCATAAGAAAAGTACATTAAATATTTTTTTAAATTCTTATAAATAATCCAAAGCCATTTCAAAGCAAGTCTATTAAATAAGAAGGTGACTAAACTGCAAAATAATCTGTCGTTAAAAAAATTTTTCTTTTGTGTTTCAAAATTAAGTCTTAAGGCAAGCTCACAGCAAGTTTCAAAAATGGTCTAAGCAATAGAAAGACTACTGGAATGAGCCTCAAAATGGCTTCTTCGAAGTAAATAATATAGCAGCTGCCTTCCTCGGAGCCTTGTTTTCCAGCTGTCACCGTATTCCGCGCAGTACTGGTCGGCTTCCTCACAGTTTCTTCAGCATTCCAGAAGAGATTTCTCCCACTTCCCTACCTCACTATCACCTTTCACCTTCTCACACTCATCCTGAGGGGCTCAAATGTCACTTTCTCAAGAAGACTTTCTTTACCCTAGATTAGGTCCCCCCTTATCCACTATCATGGTACCGTATACTTTTTCTTCACAGCATTTGATAAAAGCATAACTATATATTTACTTGAAAAAAGTCTTTCACTCTCAGTTCCATGAGATTAAGACACACGTTTGTTTTATCTGTCTACCACAATGCCTAGTAGGGAGTAGATGTTTAATAAGTAAGAAGCCTAAATTTTATAAATTTTATGTTTTAGTCACATCACAAATTAGTACAGGAAACTGCTCAGGGCTTAATTTGGTTGTTAGTTTCTGTGTTTGTTTTTTTGTTTTGGCCTGCCATATCATGTTATAAGGTTCATAAATACAAGAACAACCAATATTCGCAACCAAAAACATTGTGCATTGGATGGACCTTGTAATTTGTTATAAATATCCTAAATATTATAAAGAGTGTTTATAGCTAATATTTGTTTTAAATTTTCTATATACTGAAGGCTCACAAGTAATATAAAATATCAGAGGCTTCCATAAGGACAGAGGAACATAACACTTGAAGTCAAATGGCCTGGATTTAACTACTGACTCCAACACTACCTAGCCATAAAACCTCAGGATGTTCACTTTATGTATCTGAGCTATGTTTCTTCAAATGTAAAATAAACTACATCACTTACTTAGGGTATTATTATATCAAAACAAATGTATTTTATAAACTGTAAAGTATGCTGTATGTGGGAGTAACCTCACTGTGAACTAAGGAATCAAATTATTGGAACCAAGATTCTAACAATGACGTTCCTGCTGCTGCTGCTTAGTCACTTCAGTCGTGTCCGACTCTGTGCGACTCTATGGACTGTAGCCCGCCAGGTTCTTCTGTCCATGGAATTCTCCAGGTAAAGAGTACTGGAGTGGATTGCCATGCCCACCTTCAGGGGATCGTCCCAGCTCAGGGATCAAACCAGCTCAGGGGCTCCTGCATTGCAGGCAGATTCTTTACCACTGAGCCACCAGGGAAGCCCAACAATAGCATTAGGTATCTTTTATTCATCATATTTATTTATGCAACAAATATTTATAGGATTTCTTTGTGCAAAGTTCTGTATCTCTGTTCATTAGATGTTGAAGGGATAAAACGCTTATGCTTGCCCTTTTCTGCAAAAATGAGATAAATTCACAGTGTCCTTCAAGTAAGGTCAGTTCCATACTTACATCTAGTCCTGCAGAGGCATTAACAGTCACAAATGGTGTAGCTGGTAGCAATTGTTTTCTCTGTGGCCATTCTATTAAAAAATTTAGCTCCTCAATGGAAATAATAGTGTTAGCTAGAGTTCCCACAGAAGATGTTAAGAAACTTTAAGCAGCACAGGCAATTTCATTAAAGATGACAGGAAAAAAGTCAATCAACACTAAAAAGTTAAACCTTTTTTAAGCAATCTCAAATTTTCAAATAAAAATGATAACATAATTTATTTTGCCTATTAAATTGGCAAAGTATTGGCTAGAAAGTCAGAGAATGGCCACGTAAATAAACTGCATTTATTGTCAGGACTGTATACTGATAGAACCTTTTGAGAAATATTAAATAGTATTTGGCAAAAACTTTTAAAATGCTCAAACTCTGAGAGAACACTAGGAGAATAAACAATGAAATGTTGATATTGACTACTTCTGGGTGAAAATATCACAGAATTGTTTTCCATTATTCTGTAGCTTTTGGTGTGCTATCCACAAGAAAGACCAAAATGTAAACTATGTAACATGGAGAATTCTACAATTACAGTGAAATCTTTAACCATAATATATTATGATGCTGTCTTCCTGCCTGGAGAATCCCAGGGGTGGCAGAGCCTGGTGGGCTGCCGTCTATGGGGTTGTACAGAGTCAGACGCAACTGAAGCGACTTAGCAGCAGCAGCAGCCCATAAACTTTTGCTTAGCAATGCTCAAGTAAATCAAATACTAGATTATTAGTTTTCACATGATTGGCTATATCCATCTCTGGGTCAGGAAGATCCCCTGGAGAAAGAAATGGCAACCCACTCCATTAGTCTGCCTGGGAAATCCTATGGATAGAGGAGCCTGGGAGGTTACAGTCCATGAGTTCCCAGAGTCAGACACAACTTAGTGATTAAACAATAACAAATTAGCAGTGGTATCTGTTTTCTTCTTTATCAATAAGTTCTTAAAATTCTGTAATCAGTAAAACTGCTTAATTAGTACTAAGAAAATACAAATGAATGAGAAAACAAAATTTAGCACTAACTTATTTACATTATCTTCAAAAATATTTGAAGTATAAGTCTTAAAATTATTAATATTTAAGAATCTTGGTTTACAAATTTCTAGTGTCAATAAGTGAGACATCTTAAGAAGTTTAATGCAAACTCAAAAATTAGGTGAATTAGTAAAAATTAGGAAATTATACTCTTCTTAACAGTGCATGTGTCTAAGGCACAAACACTTACGGCATATTTAAATTTTATGTTCTAAAGATGTCTAGTTCCAAACATGTCTGGATTTATTTTTAATGTTTAAGAGTACCAAAGTATTTCTATTAAAATGCTACACACACATGAAAACATCTAAATATTACTAATCAGCTAGTGAAATTATGTTATATAGTATGTATAATCCATAAGAAAAATCCCTGAAACATTAAAAGAATCTTTCATTTTCTTAAAATATAGATCTGTAGTTCTATCTATATAATTATAACAACTGCACTATCTCTTCTATTGTAATATTCTTGGTCCATTGACTTTCTGAAGCATCTGATAAAAATCTAAGGCTTATAAGAAAGATGGTCCAGAGAACAAGGTGTCTTTATATGCTTTGCAAATAAAAGTCCTGCATTGTAAATATGTCCCTAAGGCAAGACCATGAAACCATTTACCTAAGGGATAACAAATAAGCAAAGAAATAGGAAAAAGATGAAATTTCTAACAAAAAAAAGGAAAGAAAAGACATTCAATAAATGTAAACTGGCCTCTGCTTCAACTTAGGGTGGGCCATATAGTACATCCAGGAAAGAAACAGAGGAAGAGTAGCCCGGATCTAAATAAGTACAAAAGTCTAAAGATTTCACACAAAAATCAGAAAGGAGTTTAGTTCAAAATACCTACAGCAGTTTTCATAATCAGCTTTTTAAAATGTGTTGATAGTGTTGTTTTCAGTTGTTTTCTGACATACGAAAAAAAAAATTCTGTAACTCTTCCCGGAGCTTAAACTCTGTATCCAATCTCCCTAGTTTTGATCACTGCAGCAGAACAGACTCAACAGTTTCTACCATCTAATTCAGAAAGGAAACGAAAAACAGTGAAAGCATCCACAAATGTATGAAGTCCCACCATCATTCTCATCTCCCTGATCCCTCTGTCTAGGCCAAATCTATAAGGCTAACACCACTGCGCTGTAACCAAGTTGCAGAGTTAGGAGAAGGACTTCAGGGCCGCTTCAACAGTTCAAAGAAGCGCTTACCAGAGGAGTCTCCACACTTATAATCTGGCAACAACAGGAATACGTTTCCTATCAGATTCAAGAATTAGGCTACAGGGTAACCAATTCTAGATTTAAACTCCAGGATGAAAACACCCAGAGTGATTGTCTGCTCTGACACCCAAAAGGTCTATCTGTTAGAGGAAAGAGAACCAAGATCTCAGAAAATACAATCTGGTAAGTCCTTTCAGTATTAGGACTGCTCATTCTGAGTAAATATTCCCTTGATAACCATCAAGAGAATAACTGGAAGCAACACTACAACTTCAGGGAGCAAGATCCATATGAATAAGGTCCAACTCCACTTCTAATAGCTCCACTGTCTGGGAACCACAGTACAGAAACGATGATAGCCTTGGGACTCCAAGCACTCAACCTAATTTTGCAAACTGCCTCCATAAGGCACTCTACTACCTAGTAAATTCCAAGTATCCATAGATTCTTCATGAAAGAAATGCTGACTGCATATTGTCATCATATGAAAATGAAAAATGATAATCACTGGCACAACTATAAATGTGTTTTAGCAAAATAAGGGGGACAATGAAATACTGTGCAATAATACTGGCCTCCAAGAGTTCCCATCCACAATTCTTTTCTTTCTTTTTTTATTCTTTTCCATCATGATGGAAGATAACATATTGATATTGAATGTACACACTTCATTTCTTTCATACAGTTTCCTTCTACTCATTATTTCATGAAATAAAGGAGGAGTTGGAGACATCATAAATACACCAAAAAATTCTCTCACCACATGTGGATGCAAGAACATCAATTAGAAAGCTAATAAAGTAGCCAAAGCAAGATAATAGTTGGCTTGAATTAAATATAGCAGTAAAATGGAGACACAGGAAGACAAAAAGTAGATGTTAAATCAACAAGACACAATGACAATTTGCCACAGGAGTGGGAGGGGGTGTATGAAGGTCAAGAGAGGCATCAAAAATGACTCTCAGATATCTTTCTTAAGTAATCAAGCAGTCTTAACATTTCCTAAGGCAGAGAATGCTAAAGGAGAAGCAGATTGAGGGAAAGGAAAGGGGAAAATGATGAGTTGCTGAATTTAAGGAGCATGTAAGATAGCTAGAAAGACAAATACGTAAGCAATTGGATATGTCACTCCAGAGTTCAGAAAAGAGTTCTCAGCCAAAGATATAAATTCAGGAAGCATCAGCATGTTAGTAATGATTTCAACCAAGCAAGCAGATGAGATCACCCAGAGAAAGTTCAAAATGGTTTAAAAAAAAAGTGTAAGACAGTGCACCAGGAAACTAAGTTCCACACTGTCATCAGATATAGAAGAAGCATAAAGGATAAAGATGAAGAGAAGCCACAGAGGTGGGAGGAAATCAGGAAAGCGTGGTGGCCTCTAAGTCAATAAAAGACAACATTTTAAGAAGAAGGATATGACTGACTCTGTATTATATATTCTGTCACCTGGAATTGGAAGAGTCACCCCTTGTTATGCTGTGCTTCATTACAAGGGGTGACATTGTAAAAACAGACATTACAAAACAGCTCTTTTACCTGAAATCACTTGCTCTATAGCACCCAGGCCTAGCTATGAAAATGGACTGTAAGCAGACATCCCTAAGCTTCCTTCGTAAGTCCTCTTTCCTACCTTGGAAGAAGGTAAGCAAACAAAATGTTTAGTCTTTGTTCAGCCAAAGCAGGAGACTCTGTGCAAATAAATGCAAATCTACATGTATTTTGATCCAATTCTACCAACTAAAAAATCTAGTTAGATATGCCTGGTCCTTAGAAATGGACAGAAATCAATACTAATCAGAGAAACTAGAGCTACTTATGAGTGAATCTGTTTAAGCACCAAATTTGAAAGTAGAAAAGAAACTAAAATATAACATAACAAAGAGCTATTCTAGCAATTTTCCACCTAGCTTCCTTTTTTCTTACTAACTCCTTCCTAAAATATCTAGCTTACTTATTATTAACTCTATTTTAGAACCCTCTTGCTCTAGTAATTTTTGTTGTTTTTGTTCAGCAGCTAAGTTGTATCGACCCTTTGCAACCCCATGGACTGCAACATGCCAGTCTCCTCTGTCCTCCACTATATCCCGGAGTTTGCTCAAATTCATGTCCATTGAGTTGGTGAGTAGGTAATGCTATCTAACCATCTCATCCTCTTACACTCCCTTCTCCTTTTGCCTTCCATCTTTCCCAGCATCCGGGTCTTTTCCAATGAGTCGGCTCTTGGCATCAGGTAGCCAAAGTACTGGAGCTTCAGCTGAATATCCAATGAATATTCAAAGTTGATTTCTTTTAGGATTGACTGGTTTGATCTCCTTGTAGTGCAAGACACTCAAGAGTCTTCTCTAGCACCACAATTTGAAGGCATCAATTCTTAGGTGCTCACCTTCTTTATGGTCCGAGTCTCACATTCATACGTGACTACTTGAAAAACCATAGCTTTCACTATACAGACTTTTGTCAGCAAAGTGATGTCTCTACTTTTTAATATGCTCTCGAGGTTTGTCATAGCTTTCCTTCCAAGGAGCAAGTGTCTTTCAATTTCATGGCTGCAGTCACAGTCTGCAGTGATTTTGGAGCCCAAGGGGGGAGAAAAAAAATCTTTCACTGCTTTCACTTTTCCCTCTTCTATTTGCCCTGAAATGATGGAACTGGATGCCGTGTTTTTTTAATGTTGAGTTTCAAACCAGTTTTTTCACTCTCCTTGAATAATATTTGTAATGACAATGAATAATATTTACTTTATGTGTGAAGTAAGTCACCAGGGATTGGATTAATATATTACTCCCTATCTTGAAAGGACCTCCCTTGATGTCATATTCTGTTCTAGCCACTGCCCCATTTTTATGCTCCTCTTCTCAGCAAAATGTTTTGAAAAAGTTGTCAACAGTTGCTGTGTCTACCTCCTCATTTCACATTCTCTTCTCAATCTATAACAACAGAGTTTCCATCACTAATACGCCACTGAGATGGCTCTCATCGCTGACTTCCATGTTGCCATATTCCAAAACAATTCTGTTCTTTTCTTAACACAGCTTCACTCTAGCATTTGACACTGATGCTATGCCATCCATAGTTCTTAAACTATCTTTACTCTTTGCTCCTGAGACATATTCGCCTTATTTTCCTCTTCTTGGTGGCATTTTTTTTTCTCAGCCTATTTTGCTGACTCTTACTACCCTCCTTCAATCTCTAAATATTGGAACTGTCCAAGGCTCTATTGTGAAATATGTTGTAGGTTGCTTCTGTTCTTTAATCTAATTGCTCTTCCTAAGTGACTTAGATCCCATGGCTTTAAATATCTTATACACATTATACCTTGCCCTTACCTTTACTGAGAACTTTAAACTCATGTGTCCTAAAACTCCAAACTCCAAATTCATGTGTCCATCAACTTGACATCAACAAATGGAAGTCAGAAAGTCATCTCAAACATAACATGGCCAAACAGAATTCCTCAGTTTTTCCCTTCTTGGAACAACACTACTAGGAGTTTTCCTTAATCTTTTTCTTTCACATTCCACCACATATATTCAATCTATCAGTAGTAGATTGTGTCAACTCCATATTCAAAACGGAACACAAGTCCAGCAACATCCATCTTGTTGCTATAATTCTAGCTCGAGTCACCAACATCTCTCTCCTAGACTACCTCGATAGCCTAATTTCTCTCTGTATTAATACTTGTCTCCTACAAACCATTCTTACATAACAAAATGACCCTATGAAAATATAAATAATATCACACTACTCCCATATTTAAAGCCTGCAATGGTATCCTATTACATTTACAACAAGATCTAAACTTCCTCACTTGACAGAAAGGGAGATGCTTTTTTTTTTTTGTCCTAGTGTTGGTGAGAGTTAGAGTGGGCAGTCACCTCTTACTCCTTACACAGTACCACCATGTCACTGTTATTCAGAAACTCCTATGGATGCTCTCGTTTAAAATGTAAGCTACTTTTATAACTTATAAGTGTTCCCAGAATGCAAAAAAGAAAAGGTAATAAGAAAATACAAGCAAAAGACCAATTTAGGCCTTAGACATAAACATAACCACCAAACCTCATATTTGTTTTTGAGAGAACAAAACACTAAGGTGCACTTAAGCACTGGATCAAAATATATTTAGGCAGAGGGGGAAACACCACAATGAAAAAAAATCAAATTTTCCTAAGTCTCCTTATTCACATGACTCTAATTTTTATTAAGCAAAGTCAACCAGAAGAAATGGGAGTCTTAGCACTTTCCACACAAAAATAATAAATCAACCTCAAAACTTTCAACCATGTCAAATAATTTATACAAATGAATTTCAGATCTATACCACTAAAGTGAAAAAGTTATTTTACATCACAACAATCTTGAGTTCATATATTCTGCAGCCTTGCAGTCTTGGTTGTATGAAAAAATGTTACACTTTTCCAGATGGATGTAACTAAAATTTGTCAATCCTGCTCTATGAACACTAACCAACTCTCACACAGAGAAAAGGAAAACTAAAATAGTTTTAAAGATTAGATAAATAGAAAACTCAATAAGAATTTGAAAATATTTCTGAGAAAAAACAAGTTAAGAACTAACATCTAAGAAACAGACAAACAAACAAACAAAAATGCTCGGGTGGAAACATAATAAAAGAAAGAAGTGGATGAGGGCCGCATCAGTAGAGAGGGGAGGTCACCCTTAAGTTTAATTTTCCAGTTCAAGCACTGTGTAATTAGGCAAGCACAGTGAGAACTGTTCCACCAATAACCTTCAAACCAACCTTGAAAGACCTTTCCAGACAAAGAGCTCCAAATCATACCACAAGACTTCCAACTGTGTCAAATAATATATACAAGCATCTCTTGGGTATATATCACAGAAACAGAAATAGCTGGTTATAGGTAATAACAATTTTGATTCTCTACATTATCTATTTTTGTTGCATTATTAGTTTAAAAAAACTAGAATAGCCACAGATTACTAAGGAAGAAATCCACATGATTCTGTATTAATGCTCCTAACAGCAAACTGTATTTCAAATCTTAGGACAACAGCAATTTATCATGTATTGAGCTATCTTGAGATGCATGAGACTAATTCATTCTTTGGATAAAAGAGATTGCACAAAATTAAAACAAAACCCCTTAAGAGAAATACACACTAGTGCCATTATTAAATACAGCATGCATACAAAAATGAATATGCATAATTAAAGATTAAAATTTCTATAAATTTCTTACAAATTAAAAAATACATTTTGAAAACTGTTGCTGAGTTTTAAACCAAATTTCTCAATGGCTGCAGCAACTCTGCAAATCAAGCCTACAGTCAAAAGATGCCAGAATTATTTCAAGAAAAACCTCTATCCCAACTCACTGTATATTAAACTTAGCCCCACCATTCCTCTTAGAAAGTAAACTCAGCAAAGATCTTTTGCATTTGCTTATCATGACAATCAAAGCATAGACAAACTCAAGGACAAAAACAGAAATCAAACAAAAAATAGGCAAGGTAACAGAGTTTGAGTTATCTTCTACAATCCTGTCAATACACAATTAAATACTCTGTTGGTGATAAGGTGGGAGACTACCTTTAGTCTAGCAATTATAGTCTAGCAATTTTCAAAATTGCAGCGCTCTAGTGACCTCAGGGGATGTACCCAAGACTCCTTCAGAGAATCTGCAGAGCCAAACTATATTCATAATAATACCAAAATATTATTTGCCTTTTGGACTTTCATTCTCTCATGGGTGTACAGTGGGGTTTTCCAGAGGCTACATTATATGTGGTATCTAAAGATAATGAATACACAAGGAGATAAAAGTGTCCAGCTGTCTTCCACTAAATCAGACACTAAAGGGATATGAAAAAATGCAAAATAACACCAATTTTCTCACTAAATTTTTCTTTTCTTTTTGCAATACTTGAAACACTAGCTTTTATTTATACTTTCATTTAAAATATTGAAATAGTTATTGCATATTACTGCAAAACACATCATCACAATCTTGGTGGTGGCTTATTAACAAAACACATATTTATTATCTCACACTTTGTTTTAGGACAGGAATTCCAGCATGATTGAAGTAAAAGTGAAAGTCGCTCAGTCGTATCCAACTCTTTGCAACCCCATGGACTATACAGTTCATGGAATTCTCTAGGCTAGAATACTGGAGTGGGTAGCCTTTCCCTTCTCCAAGGGATCTTCCCAACCCAGGGATTGAACCCAGGTCTCCCACATTGCAGGCGGATTCTTTACCAGCTGAGCCACCAGGGAAGCCCAGCATGATTTAAAGGGTGTACTCAAGGTGATGGTCAGGCCACGTTTCTTCTGAAGCTCAGGGTCCCTTTCCAGGTTCATGTGATTGTTGGCAGAGTTAAGTCCTTTGTGGCTCTAAGAATGAGGCCCCATTTTCCTGCTGGCTATCAGATAGGAGGACTTCCCTGGTGGCTGATCGGTAAAGAATTTGCCTGCGGTGCAGGAGGTGTGGGTTCAATCCCTGGATTGGGAAGACCCCCTGGAGAAGGAAATGGCTACGCGTTCCAGAATTCTTGCCAGGAAAATCCCATGGACAGAGAAGCCTGGCGGGCTGCAGTCCATAGGGCCACAAATAGACACAACTGGGCGACTGAACACACGCATGCATCAGACAGAGGATGCTCTCAGAGACTCCGCCACAGATCCCTGCCATGTGATCCTCTCACAGCCCTTTCACAACATGGTACCTTACTTTTTAAAGCAAGCAGAAGAATCTCTGACTTCAGTCTAAGACAGAGTCTCACACAATGTAATGTAACACAGAAGTGACTATCTCATCATTCTTGTCATACTCTACCAGATAGAAACAAGTCACAAGTTCCATACATACCCAAAGGAAGGGTAAAACTCACTACAACTCAACTTAGAATTCTATCTACTCGATATGGTTAGTCAACATGCAGTGGGCTTATTGTTATTTTTAAATTATTTAATAAAGGTATATTCTCGGAGAAAGCAACAGCACCCCACTCCAGTACTCGCCTGGAAAATCCCATGACAGAGGAGGCTGGTGGGCTTCAGTCCATGGGGTCGCTAGGAATTGGACATGACTGAGCGACTTCACTTTCACTTTTCACTTTCACGCAATAGAGAAGGAAATGGCAACCCACTGCAGTGTTCTTGCCCGGAGAATCCCAGGGATGGCTGCTGTCTATGGGGTCACACGGAGTCGGACACAACTGAAGCGACTTAGCAGCAGCAGCAGCAAAGGTATATTCGAATTTTTTGTTTTTATTTCCAATATGATAAATATCAATAAATTAATCCATATAAACAAGCTCTCTGAGGTCCTCAACCATGTTTAAGATTATAACGAGATCTCAATATCAAAATGTTTGAGAACCATTGCTTTAATCTAAGTTGCCTCTTGTATTTGCTGCCTCTTATATTCAACACACAGATAAGAAAATTTACTCTCTGCAAGCACTGTTTTAATTTTAAAACAAACAGGCAGTACCTATGATCCCAATATAAAATGAAATTTTTGAGTAAATTTTTGAGTATATAATTGAGTAAATGATTCAAGATATTTAGCTTTCCATATCATTTAGCTTGAAAATTTGAATAATCATTTATTTTTACAAATGTTTAAATAGTCCCCATCCAATCTCATACTTTCACATTTCAGGGAACTGTAGGAGCAACCTTTATGAGTAGATAAAAATAGGGGGTCCTATGTATAACTGGAACAGGGACCATTCGTCTATAGTAAAATGCAGGACTGTAAACAATATGAGCACATATATTTCAATGTAAATGAGTATAAAAAAATTCAAAGGCCCAACCATGAGGCTGATTACTATTATTCATGTTATTAAGGACTGATGAATTTAGATGCCCATATCCTTGAACAAATAAATATAACAAATAGGAAGATGTATCTTTATCTTCATTTAAAGCTTGGACTCCAAATCCCTATTTTTTAACTCTAGTGAGATGCTAGACTTTATATGAGCCTTAAAAAGACTACTCTTGCTCCTGAAGCTTCAGTACTAGATAAGACAAACCTAATGACTGGCTCCTTATTCTCACCCTTTTCTTCTCCTTTGATCTAGCAAAGGGTACTTCCCAATTGTTTCATCTCAGGCCTGTCTTATCACATCAGCTATAAGAGATGAAAATACTGAAAAAAAATTAAAGTAGGCACTTATTAATACCTCAAGCACTTTCATTGATTACCACTTTACTCACTTTACTAAAAGATCTAAGAGACACTTTTACGTTTACCAATCCCACCTCAATATCGCAGTTCAATTTTGTAGCCCATATCTATCACATCCTTGACCAACATCAGAACAGCTTCACTTGTATGTA
Source organism: Bubalus kerabau (assembly GCF_029407905.1). Taxonomy (NCBI): domain Eukaryota; kingdom Metazoa; phylum Chordata; class Mammalia; order Artiodactyla; family Bovidae; genus Bubalus; species Bubalus kerabau. The sequence goes on from NC_073637.1 coordinate 63,021,488, forward strand.
TCAGGAGAGCCAAAGGGCAAGGGGGGATATGGTGAGCCCCTAGAAGTAAATAAGTATATGACATTAATATTGCCTTAAAAGTCAGACTAGAAGCAATATACCCCCACAGTTGACCGTGGAGACTACACATACACGTCTACTGCCAATTTATCTGTAAAAATGTTATATGAACACTTATGCTGATAATAATTAAAACTTTATTAAAATTTATTAAATTTTATATGTGTAATGCATGAGTAACCTAAGTATTCAAGATACATGTTATTGTTGGAATTTTTAAAAAGTCTCAAAAATTGTCATTTTGGTTTTAACTGACTGTTTTCTCAGCAAGAGCATAAAAAAAAGTGCTGCTGGCTAACAAAACTACCACCAATAGCCAAGAAATCACCCCCATCTTAATGCCCTCTTAGCTTTCCTCTCCTAATTTTACTAATAAAGCATTTTTCTTGATATTATAAAAACCGAAACAGAACTATATTTTACAAATGAATAAAAGGCACTCAAAAGAAACTTGTTAAAAAATAAATTTATCGACACTTTCAAGAAATAGTAAGTAATAAGTACAGAGTCTCAGTTAATTAAATGCCACTGATAAGGAGAATGGATATTCATTTATAATATTTGAAGTATGACTGAAGAGTAACTATTTCAAAAGTGACAAATATAGTCAAGTCTACTTTAAAGGAAGTGAATAACAACCTCCCTAGACTTCGAATAAGAAGAGTGAAACACTGTAGACTAAAAAGCAAAACTTTTATAAGGCAAAGTAATTATGATCGAATTACACAAAATTCACACAAAAATGTGAAAATACACAAAAATGTAAAAAAGCCACCAAATCCATCCAGAGACACAGAGGAATGAATAGTGACCGAAATTATCCCAAAGATACCAGCAGATATAAAAGTGAGTTGAAATTGGAATAAAATAAAATTCTAAGGCATAGATCAGTACAGAGAATGGAAAAGGTTAAAGTGGAAAGAAGTATCGTATCAAAATGCCTTATTCTGTAGACAGAATTCTATCTTCTAAAAGGAAGACAGAATGATTTTCAAATGATTAGTGAGACAGTCCCATAATGAATACAGCTGCTATGGCTTATAAAACTATATGGTAAAAATATCCATATGCTCAAGAATAAGAAACCTGAATAGTTCTATAGCTATTGAAGAAGTATCTTTCTTCAATAGCTTTCATAGGTTAAAAATCTAGCCACACAAAAGCCCCTAGCCCCTGCATCAAAGACAAACCAAACATTTAGAGAAGAAATAATGAGAGTTCTACACAAACTCTACACAAAGTTCTTTCTATACAAATTTGCAGAAGATTGAAGACAGAAAAGCACATTGTAACTCATCTTCTGAGGCCAACATTCCCCTGATTTTAAATCAATGATGTTTTAGGAAAGAACACTAAATACCAATATCCTTCATAAATAAAAAATTATCTAATAAAATATTAGTAAGTCACGTTCAGCAATAAATAAATAGAGTAACACCATCATGAGGAAAAGCAGTATCCCCAGGAATACAAGGTTGGTACATTTGAAAACAATCAGTGTCATTTCATTCTACAAACAAACCAAAAAAGAAAAATCATATTATCATCTCAATAGAGGCAGAAAAAAAGTAACTGACAAAATTCCACAGTTATTCATAATAAAAAAGAAAATTCTCAGCCAACTAATAGTAGAATAGAATTTCCTCAATTTCATAAAGGACATCTATGGAAAAACCTACAATTAACATCATTTGATTGTGAAAGACTCAAAGGATTCACCCTGAGACTGGAAATGAGACAAAGATGTTACTCTGACCATATCTATTTAACACTGTCGTGGAGGCACTAGCCAAACACTACAAAAGATGGAAATAAATAGCTTACAAGTTGAAAAGTAAGAAATAAAGATGTCTTTTTAACAAGTGACATAATCATCTATTTAAAAAAAAAAGTCAAAGCATGTTTATAAGAGCGTGGTACTATCACAAGATAGACAGTTAGACCAATAGTTCAGAATAGGGAACTCAGAAATGGCCAAACTACAGTCAGGCACACGCTAGAAACAGAAGTACCGAACACCAGCGGTGTGCAAACAAACTGCTTAACAGCAGCTGTTGGTAACACCGACTCACTATCTGGGAAAAATAAACTTGAATTCATACTTTACCACATCTGCACGTGAACTCCAGGTTGATTAAAGACATGTATGAAAAGGCAGAACTAAAGGCCAACACTACAAACTGTAAAAGTATATTTTTAGGCTCTTGAGTGAGGTCTGACTTGTTAATCATGACTAAAAACCTCAAAGTGTAAAGTAAAAAAGCAATACACTTTACTACATCAAATAAGAATGTCTCTTCTACAAAGAGACTGTAGACAAAAATGATAGGGGGCTATTTTTTTTTTCAAATGGGCAAATGAAATAAATAAAAAAACAATTCAGAGTAATATCAATCCAATAGCTAGCAAGTGAAAAAATGAAGAAATGCTTCACTCTATGAAACTAGTAAATGCAAATAAAAACCCAAGTATTCTTTAATATCCACCAAACTGGCAAAAAGCCAAAGTCTGAATAATATTAAGTATTAGTAATGATAGGGGAATAACAAACCTTCCAGCACTGCAGGTAGAAGTATGGATAGCATCATTACTGAGAACAGAAGCATGACATAAGTTATACACACTGTGCATGCATGCTAAGCTGCTTCAGTCATGTTCAACTCTGTGGGACCCGAAGGACTGTAGCCTGCTAGGCTCCTAGTCCATGGGATTCTCCAGGCAAAACTACTGGAGTCGGGGTTGCCATGCCATCCTCCAGGGGATCTTCCTGACCCAGGGATCAAATCTGGGTCTCTGGCATCTCCTACCTTGGCAGGCAGGTTCTTTACCCCTAGGTGCCACCTGGAAAGCCCCTACACATACCCTATGTCACGTTAACTCCACATTTAGTTATACAGACTATAGGTATAGGTCTACAAGGAGACATGTTACAAGGATTTTCATTGGTTCACTGTTAGTAGTAATAAGGAGTTTTCACATAGCCCACATTGCCCATCACTAACATAATTTCACAAATATGGCTGTTGCTGCCCTAACAAGCTACCACAAATTTAGCAGTTTAAAACATTAGTTTATCATCTTACACTTCTGTAGATCAGAAGTCTCCTAGAGGCCTCACTGGGTTAAACTTCAAGGTGCTAGCTGAGTTCCTTTTGGAGGCTCTAGAAAAAAAATCTATTTTTCACTCAACAATGTTGTTGGCAGATTTCAGTTCCTTGGGTTGTAGAAATAAGGTCACCTTTTCTCCCTGGCTGTAAACTGAAGGTAGTTCCCACCTTCTAGAGGTGGCTGAATTAACTCATGGTCCTTCTGTTCCATCACCAAACCCAACAATGGCCAGTCAATCTGTTTTCTGCTTTGAATCTCTTTCCGTACATCCATCATTTCTCTTTGACCTGGTAAGGAGAGGTTCTCCAGTTCTAGGAACTCACAGGATTAGTCTGGACCCACCTAGATAATCCGGGATAACCTCCTCATTTTAAAGTCCATAACCTTAATTGTATCTGCAAAGTCCCTTTTGCCATGTAGACTAACATATTCACAGGCTCCCAGGGATCAGAAGGTGAATGTATTTGGAGATCACCATTCTGTCTACCTCAGAGTATGGTACAGCATTCCTACATGAATCAATCTTTTAAAATACAAGCTCTAAAGCACCATTTCATTTATGGAATTTAAAACACATACATACACAATGAAACAATTTTTTTTATTAGTCAAAGATACATATTTAGGTAGAAATACACAATAGAAGCCTTACACAGATGACTGAAGTGCAATAAACTGATAAAAATGATTAACAAAACTCACTACATCTGAGGACCAAATAAAACAAAGAGTGGCAGAAGAGACACTGATGACCTAGGAATACATACATTACACAAAATTGTTTTCCCACTATTTTTACATCATGCTGTTATCTTGTCTTTAAAATTCCTTCATTAAAATTCTGTTGAAGCTCTAATAAATCTACAAAACCTCCCCTAAGCTGCCATATTTGGTTCCATCATTTAGATTTATTCACTTAATTCTCTAGTTCCATGTATTTCTAAGTAATATTTTGTTTTTACCAGTTTCAAATAGTTATGATTATATGACTACATCATGAATTCTAATATACTTATTAGATAATAAATTCTTATGGCACAGTGCATCTTCTATCTTTGTATTTCTCCATATAAACTAGTGCTATGAATAAAGTATATACTCAATAAATAGTGTAGGCTAAGCTCTCGAAGTAGTGTTTGCTGCAATATAGTTCCATGGGGAACTTTCCATAAGTCTAAGTACTACACAGTGTTTTCAACAGTTACCACACAGAAATCCTCCAAGAATAGGAGATCGTGTAATTTATCCTCCACACAAGGATACTTTTGAGACTGAAATGGATATTCTTAATAATTATGCTGGAATAAAAGGTATAAGCCAGGATAGGCCCTGATAAACTGGGACATAGGTCACCCTACTCAAAAATATGTTGAAGAACGTGGAAAACAGCAATATATTAAATCAAATTCTCTAAAGTGAAGCTAAAATGTGACAGGTCAAAGCAAACAGACATAGAACTTCTTTTAAAATATATTAAAGCACTTAAAATTGCCCATCACCGTTGCAGGTATCTAGAAAACAATAAAATTCTGGAAATCAATATTACGTATCAAACCAAGAGTTAGTTCTCTTATACAGATTAACATGCTTTTACAGAAACATTACCATAAACAGGGGGATCTAAGAGACAGAGGAGAATACAGTACTGGATTCTGTGAGTAAATTTAATTTTGTAAACACAGGATAATTGCAGCACATAAAAGTTATGGAAAAGATAACTATTTGCTTGTCTTTTTAGTGATTCAATTTATTTTACTTCATTCCTATTCAACTAATATTCAATGAATGCCTATGATTTCTAGAACCTAAGCTAGACATGTATGGACACAAAGATATAAAAGAAAATATGCCCTCAAATTGTTCAAAGTTAGGTAAGAGGGAAGGAAACACTGATAAGTACACTGAAGATGAGACAGTGGCAAGAACTCAAATATATAAAGAATAGATGTATATATGTGTATACATATATGTGTCTATGTATACACACACATATAAAGGTACCAAACATACAACATATATATAAAGGTACAAGAAAAATATAATTCTTACTGGAAAAAAAAAAAATAAGAGAAGGCTTCATGTAAGTAGGGTCTCCCAGCTGGCTCAATGGTAAAGAACCCCCCTGCCGAAGTAGAAGATGCAGGAAAACCGAGTTCGATCCCTGGGTGGGGAAGATTCCCTGCGGGAAGAAATGGCAACCCACTCCACTATTCTTGCCTGGAAAATCCCATGTCCTGGGGAGCCTGGCAGGCTACAGTCAATGGGGTCGCAAAGAGTTGGCCATGACTAAACAGCTGAGCACACATGCACGCTCATGTAAGTAGAGACGGGGGTTGAACTTTGAAGAAAAAGTAACATTTAGGCAGTTACACCAAGATAATACCCTTACTTAAATTAACCATTTTGAAAGTGAAAGTCGCTCAGTTGTGTCTAACGCTTTGTGACCCCATGGACTCCAAGGGATTTTCTAGGCCAGGGTACTGGAGTGGGTAGCCTTTCCCTTCTCCAGGGGATCTTCCCGACCCAGAAATCAAACCGTGATTTCCTGCATTGCAAGAGGATTCTTTACCACTGAGCTATCTTGCTGCTGCTGCTGCTGCTGCTGCTAAGTCGCTTCAATCGTGTCCGACTCTGTGTGACCCCATAGACGGCAGCCCACCAGACTTTCCCGCCCCTGGGATTCTCCAGGCAAGAACACTGGAGTGGATTGCCATTTCCTTCTCCAACTGAGCTATCTTGGCCCTTGCTATTTTTCTGCCTGGAGTCTTCTTCCCCCAGATATCCACATGACTTAACTTAGTCATCTCCCTAAAGTCTTAACTCAATATAGGGCATTCCCTCACTTCTAATTAAAAATTGTTAACCTTATCCCCACCCACCTCCCCCTCTCCGCCCCAAAAAATCCCCTTCCTTCCTCCCCAGTATTAATTCTCTCCATAGCACTTGTCATCCCGGCCTGGGAGGTGCCAGCTACAGGTTGTGCCACTCACAAATAAGTGAATGGCGCCCTCTAGTGTTCTTCTCCGCACAGCCCATGAAGTCGAATGAACAGGCCTCAAGCTATATTGCTCTCCGATGTATTGATATTAGTTATTCTTACTCCTTTGTCTTCCCCAGCTGAAAAGCAATCTCCATGACAGATTTTATTTTGTTCATTTCTATACCCTCAGCACCTAGAAATCTATATCTCACATAATTAACATTCCAATAAATATCTGTTGAATTACTGTAAACCCAATGGGAACAGAATTCTAGGTAAAGAGGAATAGCATGAGCAAATACTTAGAATTTTAATAATGAAGGATTTTTAAAAATTCATTAGTTATCTACTGCAGCTGTAGGTTGTGGGGGGAGAGAAAAAAGTGGTGAGAGATGAGGTTAAAAAAGACAGATGATAGTGAGCCTCAGAAATTAGAATGATAGGGTTTTTAGTCAGAAAAAAAAAATAGTTTCAATTTAAATTTTACTTCTAATTTTGTAATCTTGAGAAATCACTGCAGTAAAAAAGGGATCTCTTAAACCCCACCTTACAACATCATCATGGAAATTAGAATTCAACGCCTTAAATTTTTTCACACAGCACAGAACAGAGTAGGTATTCAATAAATGCTGGTTTCCTTTAGAAAACTAAGGATTGAAGCTCTAAGTACAAAATGGAAGGCATCAACAGTGAGTAAATGAATGACTTTATCACAGTTATATTTCAAAAACACAATTCTGAAAATAAAGTAGAATATGTTAAAAAAAGCAAATAAACTGAGAAGCAGGAAGTCAGAAAGAAAGCAAGACACAGGTAATACCTAAACAGAGTAGTAACAAAGGTGGAATTGACCAAAACCTTTATAAATAGTCATTGAATATGAAAATCAACAGGGAGAGGATTAGGAAGTAGTATCTAAGTATCTTAACTCGGTCAGAGGATGCCTGGTGGTAAAACCAGCAGGATAAGGGAATGACAAAGAAGCTGCTACTTTGGGAGGGAATAGACACAAATTAAAAACACTGATTGTGAAAGTATCTGTGGAACAAAAGCTCAGACTGTACAACCTGCAGTTGAAAATACAAGTCTGGTAGATGAAGACCTCAGAACAGAAGATAAACATTTTGGAAATAAACATCATATTCGAATATGAAAGGCAATGATATGCAAGAAGTCCTATATCTCACAATCTCAAATGCCAACTTAATCCTCATATTAGCCTATCAAAAGTCCAAAGTGTCCAAAGTGAAAGTTGATCAGTCCTATGCGACTCTTTGCAACCACATGGACTGTAGCCCCCAGGCTCCTCTGTCCATGGGGATTCTCCAGGTAAGTATACTGGAGTGGGTTGCCATGCCCTCCTCCAGAATCATCCCAACCCAGGGATCGAACCCACATCTCCTGCATTACAGACGGATTCTTTACCAACGGAGCCACCAGGGAAGCCCAGAATTAGTCTATAACCAGCTATTTATCTAGTTCAGGTGGAGTGATCGCAGAATTAGATTTGCTTTTGAGAAGTACCTGCGCCATCTGGTGGCAAAAATAATAAAAACAGATTAATTTGTAATCATTCAAATTACTTGTCATGTGGTTTATCAATAGCATTTCCAGCAATAGCATTTCCAAGGAAAGGATCTTTCATTATTCATTTCTATCATAACTACTATTTCTCTCCTCATGTTTTAGTATGGCCACTAATGCATTCAAATTATATGTTAACTGGAAGAAGTATTATTGGCAAAAACATAACCTTCCAATTCTCCAGGACTTCACCACTTCATAATTCAGTCACTCCATAGTCTAAATACTCCATAAGACAGTTAAGTAACTATGAAATTAATAGTATTACTAAAGTTCGTGTTGCTTTCAACAAATAATAGTGTGGATTGTTTAAGGAATAAAATGGCTTTTTAAAACTAGATATATGCTTTGAACAGACTTATCAATAGAACAGTATAGAATATCTACACTCTAAGATATAATTAAATATATGGTAAAATGACATCTCAAATCAGTGGAAAGGACAAATTATTTAAAATAAATATAGAAGTCAAAGGAGTAATCATGTGAAAAAAAGTCAGGATGGATCTGCATCTCACATCATACTTTAATACATTTCAGACAGGTCACTATTTCACAGTGTAAAAATAAAATCATAATAGCTTTAGAGGAAATCATCCTGATAATTTTTAATCTTAGTGAGATGAGGGCCACAACAAAGGATTAGACACTTCTCCATTAAAAATATATAAATAGCCAATAAGCACAAGGAAAGATGATCAACATCATGAATTGGGAAATGCAAATCAAAACCACGATGAGGCAAAACTTCACACTAAGATGACTATAATCAAAAAGACAAACACAAGAATTGAAACGTATGTCCACACAAAAACTTGCGTTACAGTATTTTTCATAATAGACAAAAAAGTGGAAATAATTCAAATGTCCATCAACTGATGAAGGGAAAAGCAAAATATGGTATATCCACACTCAGTCATAAAATGAACAAACCACCAATGCGTCCTTCGACATGCATCTTGAAAACATTATGCTAAGTAAAAGAAGCCACACACGAAAGGCCACATATTGATTCTTTTTATGAAATGTCCAGAACAGGCAAAACCACAGAGATCTAAAGTAGATCAGTGGTGTCAGGGAGCTGATGGCAGGGGAGGATGGGATTGACTGTTCATGGGTTCAGAGTTTCTTTTGAGGATGATGGAAATGTTCTGGAATTAGACAGCATTAAAGGTTGCACAAATTCATTAATATATTAAAATCCACTGAGTTTTATACTCTGAAGGGGTGAATTTTTTACAAGTGAATTATATCTCTGTTTGTTTAAATATAGAGACTCATATAAGAAAAATACTCTTCAGTATAAGATGCATTTATGTTTATACAAAAAAGAGAAACATAGGCATAATCATAAGATAACAAACTGGGAAAAAATACTAAGCAATCTAAGGAAAGCAGAATTCCAAAATAACCCCTGAGATTCCCACGACCCAGTGTACATACCTTGTTATCCCCTGCCCTTGAGAGCAGACAGAACCTGTGAATATGATGGGATTTTACTCCAGTGATCAGGCTACATCATATGACAAAAGGAAGGTGATTCTTTGTATATGAAGTACCTACTCAGCCTATTCTAAGTTAATCAAAAAGAGAATTATGGAAGGTGGGCCTGAGAGTTTACAGAGGTCAGAGAGAGAAGTCAGAGAGTTTCAGAGCAGCATAGGCTTTCTGTTGGTGTAAAGAAAAACTGTCATGCTACAGGGAAGGACAAATGGCAGGGAATAGTCAAAGTGTTAGTCACTCAGTCATGTCAGCCTCCTTGCAACTCCATGGACTACAGCCCGCCAGGCTCCTCTGTCCCTGAGATTCTCCGGGCCAGAATACTGGAGTAGGTAGCCATTCCCTTCTCCAGGGGCTCTCCCCAAACCAGGGATCAAACCTGAGTCTCTCATATTGCGGGCAGATTCTTAACCGTCTGAGCCATCAAGGGGAACAATGGGTAGCCTTTAAGAGTTGAGGGCCTCAGTCTAACACCTAATTCTGCCAACAGTTAGTGAGGCTGGAAAAGGTCCCTGAGCAGCAGAGGACCTACAACCCCAGTCAACACTTTACCTGCAGCCTAGTGAGACTCTGAGCCAAGGATCCAGAATAACCTATACCTGGATCCAGTTGAGCACTTCTGCATATGTTTATTATAATGCACTATCATTTTTCATAAGTCAGACTGGTAAAGGTCAAAGTTCTATAACATTGTACTGGCTAAAGAATTAGAAAATAAGATTCCTAATAATTGTGATCCAAGCCTATGCCCCAACAAGTAACACTGAAGAAGCTGAACGGGTCTATGAAGACCTACAAGACCTTTTAGAACTAACACCCAAAAGAGATGTCCTTTTCATTATAGGGGACTGGAATGCAAAAGTAGGAAGTCAAGAAACACCTGGAGTAACAGGCAAATTTGGCCTTGGTATACGGAATGAAGCAGGGCAAAGACTAATAGAGATTTGCCAAGAAAATGCACTGGTCATAACAAACACCCTCTTCCAACAACACAAGAGAAGACTCTACACATGGACATCACCAGATGGTCAACACCGAAATCAGACTGATTATATTCTTTGCAGCCCAAGATGGAGAAGCTGTATACAGTCAACAAAAACAAGACCAGGAGCTGACTGTGGCTCAGATCATGAACTCCTTATTGCCAAATTCAGACTTAAACTAAAGAAAGTAGGGAAAACCACTAGACCATTCAGGTATGACCTAAACCAAATCCCTTATGATTATACAGTGGAAGTGAGAAATAGATTTAAGGGCCTAGATCTGATAGAGTGCCTGATGAGCTATGGACTGAGGTTCGTGACATTGTATAGGAGACAGGGATCAAGACCATCCCCATGGAAAAGAAATGTAAAAAAGCAAAATGGCTGTCTGGGGAGGCCTTACAAACAGCTGTGAAAAGAAGAGAAGCAAAAAGCAAAGGAGAAAAGGAAAGATATACCCATTTGAATGCAGACTTCCAAAGAATAGCAAGAAGAGATAAGAAAGCCTTCCTCAGCGATCAATGCAAAGAAATAGAGGAAAACAACAGAATGGGAAAGACTAGAGATCGCTTCAAGAAAATCAGAGATACCAAAGGAACATTTCATGCAAAGATGGGCTCGATAAAGGACACAAATGGTATGGACCTAACAGAAGCAGAAGATATTAAGAAGAGGTGGCAAGAATACGCAGAAGAACTGTACAAAAAAGATCTTCATGACCCAGATAATCACGATGGTGTGATCACTGACCTAGAGCCAGGCATCCTGGAATGTGAAGTCAAGTGGGCCTTAGAAAGCATCACTACGAACAAAGCTAGTGGAGGTGATGGAATTCCAGTGGAGCTATTCCAAATCCTGAAGATGATGCTGTGAAATTGCTGCACTCAATATGCCAGCAAATTTGGAAAACTCAGCAGTGGCCACAGGACTAAAAGGTCAGTTTTCATTCCAATCCCAAAGAAAGGCAATGTCAAAGAATACTCAAACTAACACACAATTACACTCATCTCACACGCTAGTAAAGTAATGCTCAAAATTCTCCAAGCCAGGCTTCAGCAATACGTGAACCATGACCTTCCAGATGTTCAAGCTGGTTTTAGAAAAGGCAGAGGAACCAGAGATCAAATTGCCCACATCCACTGGATCATGGAAAAAGGAAGAGAGTTCCAGAAAAACATCTATTTCTGTTTATTGACTATGCCAAAGCCTTTGACTGTGTGGATCACAATAAACTGAGGAAAATTCTGAAAGAGATGGGAATATCAGACCACCTGACCTGCCTCTTGAGAAACCTGTATGCAGGTCAGGAAGCAACAGTTAGAACTGGACATGGAACAACAGACTGGTTCCAAATAGGAAAAAGAGTATGTCAAGGCTGTATATTGTCACCCTGCTTATTTAACTTATATGCAGGGTACATCATCAGAAATGCTGGGCTGGAAGAAGCACAAGCTTGAATCAAGAGTGCCAGGAGAAATATCAATAACCTCAGATATGCAGATGACACCACCCTTATGGCAGAAAGTGAAGAGGAACTCAAAAGCCTCTTGATGAAAGTGAAAGTGGAGAGTGAAAAAGTTGGCTTAAAGCTCAACATTCAGAAAATGACGATCATGGCATCTGGTCCCATCACTTCATGGGATATAGATAGGGAAAGAGTGGAAACAGGGTCAGACTTTACTTTGGGGGACTCCAAAATCACTGCAGATGGTGACTGAAGCCATGAAATTAAAAGACGCTTACTCTTTGGAAGAAAAGTTATGACCAACCTAGACAGCATATTGAAAAGCAGAGACATTACTTTGCCAACAAAGGTCCATCTAGTCAAGGCTGAGGGTTTTCCAGTGGTCATGTATGGATGTGAAAGTTGGACTGTGAAGAAGGCTGAGCACCGAAGAATTGATGCTTTTGAACTGTGGTGTTGGAGAAGACTCTTGAGAGTCCCTTGGACTGCAAGGAGACCCAACCAGTCCATTCTGAAGGAGATCAGCCCTGGGATTTCTTTGGAAGGAATGATGCTAAAGCTGAAACTCCCATACTTCGGCCACCTCATGCAAAGAGTTGACTCATTGGAAAAGACTCTGATGCTGGGAGGGATTGGGGGCAGGAGGAAAAGGGGACGACAGAGGATGAGATGGCTGGATGGCATCACTGACTCAATGGACGTGAGTCTGAGTGAACTCTGGGAGTTGGTGATGGACAGGCAGGCCTGGCATGCTGCGATTCATGGGGTCGCAAAGAGTCGGACACGACTAAGCGACTGAACTGAACTGAATAATTGTGAACCGAAGTATAAATTGGTACATTCTCTATAGTAAACAATTTGCCAATGCCAAAAAAAAAAGTTTAAACTGCACATATTTTTTGACCAAGTTATTCCACTTGGGAATTTACCTTACAGATTTACTCTTATACAAGATTTTATATATACACATATATGTGTATCCACATATTTATAAGATTATTTATTACAACAGTGTTTGTAAACTAAAAAATTTTGGCAATAACCTAAGTTTCCATCATTAGGAACTAAATAATTTTGACACATCCATTAAAAATAATGGTGAAATGGGAATTCCCTGGCAGTCCAGTGGTTAGGACTCCATGCTTCCAATGCTGGGGTCCAGGTTCAGTCCCTGGTTGGGGAACTAAGACCCTGCAAGCCATGAGGCAAAGCCAAAAAGTAATAATGAAGCACAGTCATTTATGTATTGGTAAACATATGTTATTAAATGAAAAAAGAGAAATAGAATACTATATATATGCTATCATTTTAAAGGAAAAAACATATATTGTCGTTGTTGTTTAGTGTATCCAACTCTTTTGTGACCCTGTGGACTGTAGCCAACCAGGTTACTCTGTCCATGGGATTTCCCAGGCAAGAATACTGGAGTGGGTCACAATTTCCTTCTCCAGGAGATCTTCCTGAATCAGGGATTGCAGCCATATCTCCTGCATTGGTAGGCGGATTCTTTACCACTGAGCCACCAGGGAATCCCATAAATATATACACATATATAATATATATACATATATTTTATATGTAAAATAATGTATGTATGTATTTATATATGAAGAATATATTATTGTATTTGCAGAGAATAAGTATAGAAATGCATACAAAAATAGCACCAGTGTTTGTAGAAGAAAAAGAAACTGAGTGGCTAGAATATGGAGTAGGTATATAGAACTGGGACATAACACACAGAAGAAATACACTTTGAAGCATAAGACAGTCTTTCCCTATGACCTCAGAAGTTTTCAGATTTACTCAAAAATCATGAGTCCAAAACAAGATTCACATAAAAAGTGTGGCTGATTATAAACTGTATTTTAATTAGCATACATATTTTTCAAATAGCTATCAAAGCTATCTCTATAGAATAATTCAATGAACCTAGAATAATACTAGGTCATTTAGGAGAAAATAATTTCTAACACTTGCTGATAAATTAAAAATAAATTTAATCTAACTTCACTAAGAAGTATATGCTATGAATGAGTTCAGAAGTTGCTCTTGATTTTGCAGCCAGTTTAAGAGACCTGAAACATAAAATGCTATTTATATCCTTTTAGACCGGGTAATATTTTTATGGGCCACTGGCAAGATCAATTTTGATACTGAATGTCAGAACAAAATGCACACAGCCCCTCCTAAAATACTCTTATATATGTACCATTATATAGTTAAATGTTGAGGCATTTTAATAGGTTTCAAATGGCAAGAATTTATACTTCATGCTCTATCTCAAGCCTAAGTAGCATAAATCCCAGTTCAACTATGCGTTATCTTACACTTTGTAACTGCATTTTCATAGCAAAGTTTTGTTTCCTAACTACTCAATCTCTCTACATCACTTTTCTTTAAGTTAACTTACCATATAAATCCCCAAGCATTATGTAAAATTATGATAATATACTGGTTTTCAATATGTAGGCTACTACAATATTCCCTTCATTCATTTGTTCAACAAATTTCTATTGATGGTCGTCTTTCCTACCACACAGAACAGCTGAATAGTAAAAAACCATTTTGGAAAGACACAAGAAAGAACAGTTAGGATGAGAAATAGAGAAAAGACAGTGAGATAAGAGTTTGTAGAATTTGAATCCATAACTCCAATTTTTCATAAAGTTTATCCTCATTCTTTTCCTGGGGTTCTGTCAGACATCCCCATGCCCTTATAGATCAGCCTTCTTTTTCCTTAAGCTATTTTATTATTCCATTCATTCAGGTTTTCAGTAACTGTTCCCTGAGCACATTGATATTGATTGTTCAGTCACTAAGTCATGTACAACTCTGCAACCCCACTGACTGTAGCTCACCAGGCTTCTCTGTTCGTGGGGATTTCCAGGCAAGTATACTGGAGTGGGTTACCATTTCCTTCTCCAGGGGATCTTCCCATCCCAGGGATCAAACTTCCATCTAGGGGCAAGACAGGTGGATTCTTCACCACTGAGCCACCAGAGAAGCCCTTCACTAAACACACGGTTTCAGTTACTGTGTAAGGCGCTAGGATTACACTGATGAGGAAGATACCTGACTCTTACATCGTGAAATCTGTTTAGTTTGTTCGTTTCCTCCCTTACTTTTTGTAGGGAGAACTTTCAGTGTCTTATACTTGATAACCACCACTTTCAAAATTCTTTTTAAAAGGTCAACACTTACCAGTGCAATGGCATTCTTATGTTAATGAAGCCAGTAATTTACTTTTTGAGCACAAAGAAACTTGGAATTCAAAATAAGTAAAATTAATTTTAAAGCAGTCATTTCATGTAAATGTTTCTCAAAATGACATGTAAACTATACCATCTATATATGTATTATTCTGTGATTTTCGGTTCTTCTTAAAATAACTATACTAATTTTTGAAATAGATGTTGCTTTTTCACCAGATATTTTGTTTTCTGCAGTGATGTATTCGGTGACTATGAGCCCCCTAGTGGATGGCAAGTGAAACAAAAATTTTGTGTGGGTTATACACAGTCAGTTAAAACACAGTTTCAATTTTTAGCACCTTGCTGATGAAATACTCATTGCAAAAGCTTTTTAAATTACCAAATAATAAAATATATAAACATTTACACATTTAAAGTCTACAATAAATGACAATACCACTATATAAAAAACATCCAAACTATAATCTAAATTTTCCAAAGACTACGCAAACTTTGATGTCTGCATCTCAAATGCCAAAGAATGAGCCATGAGAAAGTTGGTTTATAACCACAGGGTAAGTGGGACAGTGATATTAAATACTTCTCCCACCACCACCTTTCAACCACACTTCATTTTGTCCACAAGCGCTTACATCCTGTCCTTGAAAGAGGAATGTTAACTATCTTATGTCTGAAAAGTTGGGGAAAAGATAGACTGTTGGTGGCTGTATTTCAGATCAGAACTTTGTTAACTGCACATGTGTTCCACACAGAATTAAATCATGTCAGAAGCTAAAAGTATAAGGTCGAGACCTATCAAACTCAAGCCAGTTTATAAGGCAACTCAATGAAATATTTCATATAAAAAAATCCAGGATAAAAGCCAACCTATGCAGGCTGCCAGGAGAGCAGGTGCAAACTGGACTGTCCTGGGCAAACTGGCATATATTGCAATTCTATTTATGTCTCTTAAATGAAAGAAACTTGACAATGGTTCAAGTTTAATTCAACTGAAAACAGAAAGCATTTACTATCACCAGCAGAGTAAATGAAGTATAGGAAGTATACTCTCACCAGCAAAGTATTTGAGATCCAATTGCTCCAAATCCTCACAGATGTTAAATGATATCATAGTTTTCGTTTTTGTTTTAAAATTGTAGCTTTTCCAAGTGAGTGCATCAAAAGTGTCTCATTGTCACCTTGTTTTGCATCTTTCAAATAAATAAAGACAGGACATTCTCCTTGTAGCTTTATCAGGTTAGCAGCCATTTGTGCATTTCTGTTGTGAAGAAAATACTTTTTGCGCTTTTAGGGCTTTTGTTTTGTTTTTTAATTGGGCTGTGCCTGGCCTCTCAGTTGTAGCATGTGACTCTTAATCGCAGCATGTGGGATCTAGTTCCCCAACCTGGGACTGAACCCAGATAACCTACATTGGGAGATTGGAGTCTTAGCCTCTGGACTAGCAAGGAAGTCCCTTATTTATATTATTTAAAGGTAAGTGCTCTTTATATTTCTTTTTAAGCTACATGTATTGCAAATATTTTCTCTGGAAATTTCTTAAAGTTTAATTTGGTTATACATTTTCTTAGTATCTTTTAATGAACAAAGTTTTTATTTTGATGATGTCTAGTTTTGTCATTGTTTTGTCTTTTATGGTTAGCACTTTCTGTGTTTATCTATGGAATCTTTGCCTATATCATGAAGATAGCCTCCTCTGGTTCTTCCTAGAAGCTTTATAGTTTTAGCCCAAAGCAAGGTCACAATGATTTTCTTCTACATTTTCTTTGATAAGTTTTATACTTCTAATTTTTATTATTATAGCTATGATCCATTTTTGGTTATTTTTATGGTAAAAAAGCTAGCTTCAATTTTCATTTTTAAATGGATATTCACTGTTTCAGCACAATGAGACTTGTTTAAAGGATAGAATACGGTCTATCTTCTTACTATTCTTTGTACCACTAATAAGAATGAATATTCTATTGTTGTTTGGTGGATTGTTCTGTAAATATCAATTAGGTCAGGTTGATTGATACTGTTTTTCAAGTCTACTATATCTTTGATGATTTTCTGCCTACTGGTTTTATCAGTTATTGAGAGAGGGTATTTATAACTCCAGTCACTCCAATCACAACTGTCAGTCAATCAGTTCAGTCGTTCAGTCGTGTCCGACTCTTTGTGACCCCATGAATTGCAGCATGCCAGGCCTCCCTGTCCATCACCAACTCCCAGGGTTCACCCAAACTCATGTGCATCGAGTTGGTGATGCCATCCAGCCATCTCCTCCTCTGTTGTCCCCTTCTCCTCCTGCCCCTAATTCCTGCCAGCATCAGGGTCTTTTCCAATGAGTCAACTCTTCTCATGAGGTGGCCAAAGTATTGGAATTTCAGCCTCAGCATCAGTCCTTCCAACGAATACCCAGGACTGGTCTCCTTTAGGATGGACTGGTTGGATCTGCTTGCAGTGCAAAGGACTCTCAAGAGTCTTCTCCAACACCACAGTTCAAAAGCATCAATTCTTCAGTGCTCAGCTTTCTTCACAGTCCAGCTCTCACATCCATACATGACCACTGGAAAAACCACAGCCTTGACTAGATGGACCTTTGTTGGCAAAGTAATATCTCTGCTTTTTAACATGCTATCAAGGTTGGTCATAACTTTCCTTCCAAGGAGTAAGCGTCTTTTAATTTCATGGCTGCAATCACCATCTGCAGTGATTTTGGAGCCCAAAAAAATAAAGTCATCCACTCTTTCCCCATCTATTTCCCATGAAGTGATGGGACTAGATGCCTTGATCTTAGTTTTCTGAATGTTGAGCTTTCAACATTCATAATTCTGAATTATGCTTCCCCATAATGTGTCAGAATTCTACTGTTCATTTGGGCTAGTCCTTTGTCAGTGAAAGAAGCATCAAGGGATAATATTGAAAGAAATATATTTGTTTTTACCACCTTCTTCATAGATTAGAGATATGCTTCTAATTTCCCTACAATGGTGAAGTAATTACTCATAAATTTGTTGGGTTTATTTTTAACATCCATAACCTCTTAACAATATGCACTCCAAAGCTTAATAATCTATTATGTGATCCAGGCTTCTAATATTTCCTTTTTTCTTCCTAAACCTAACTTTCTAGAGTCCAAAGGAAACTATCTCATTCAGCTATCGAGTTTTTGAAGGAGTCTGCTTCCATTATCCATTTTATTACCATTTATTCATTTAAAATCCTAGCTCCATTGGTTATTATCTATTTTTTTCATCAAAGTTCATATACTTTGATCATTATACTTGCCATTTCACAATTTTTCCTGATTCATGAAGTCCTTGTGTAGCAGACACGGCTGCTGTCTCAACCCACATTGCCTTATTCCTTCACTGTTCCCTAAATAGTGATGCTTTCTTACTGTATTTGTAATATTCTGCCTGACTGTTTTCTCTGGCACAGGAATATGCTTGAGCAATGAGTTCCAGAGAGTTAATACCCACCAGAAATAGTCTTAATCCAACAACAAAGGAAAGTTATGGATAAATATCCCCAGCCTCCTTACCCATTGCATGGGATAACTCTGAGGAAATGATACTTTGCTTCCCAAAAGTACCAGTAAGATTGAGACACAATTGCTAAGAGGTTAAGGTCTTGAATGCATCCAATATTGTATTCCTTCCTTAACTGGATCATTTCTCACATCCCTACAGGCAATGCCTTGGATTGCCTTACATATAAAACTACCTGCTCTTAAATTTTTGTGTCCTTAAGGTGGTCCTCAATCTAAGATGGTCCTCTAAGCTTAAAATTCCTGAGTTCCTGAGATTTTGCGCTGAGACGTGTTCACAGCATGCCAGCCATGAAATCACCACTGTTTGGCCCAAGATAGGATTTACACTGTCTGTTTCACTTCTGCTAGTTTTCAAACAACCAGCACAGCCATCACTTCATTATTTTCCTAAGACATAGCATCACCAGGGTGATGGCTTCAGGCATCTTCTAAAGTGACTCCTCCTGGAAAAGGAAACGGCAGCCCATTTCAGTATTCCTGCCTAGGAAATCCCATGGACAGAGGAGCCTGGTGGGCTATAGTCCATGAGTTCACAAAGAGTTAGACATGACTTAGTGACTGAACACCAACAACAAAGTGACTCATAGTTACCTTACCTGTTATAATTGAGTGCTCATGGAATAGATGCAGGTGTGCCTCAGCTAAGCTGGACACAGAAGGGGCATGGGTGATGGGGCTGAGGGCACTCTTCCAGGGGCATGTCTGCTAGCAGCAGGCAAGGCTCTGAGAGCCAGCAGAGGAGTCGAGATGGCCAGACTCCAAACAGCCATGAGCCTGGAGGGTCATGGACAGCAGGGGACAGGTCTTGCTGGTAACCAGCCTAGCTTGGGTTCTTCCGCCTCAGCTGAGCACCTTCCCCACCCCACAGACATGGAGGATCACAGCCCTCCAGTTCTCAGCCAACGCTCCCCTCTTTTGGATTTTGAGCCTGAGCTTTTCCATTCCTGGCACCTGGCAGGGTGTCCAGCCAGAGAAGACTGACGGGGTGGCAGACAGAGGTTGGAGGGCATCACCATCCTACATTGGGTCAGACCTCAGGCCAGCGGCCAAAGTCCAGGCTCTGCAGAAAGATAGTTAAGAGCTGTCACTGTGAAAATGGGCGGGGGTCAGCTGTCCAATCCCTGGGTCAGGAAGATCCCCTGGAGACGGAAATGACAACCCACTCCAGTATCCTTGCCTGGAGAATCCCGTGGATAGAGGAGCCTGGTGGGCTACAGTCCATTGGGTCGCACAGAGTCAGACACAACTGAAGTGACTAAGCAGCGGCAGCAGGTGTCCTCAAGTTGGAGGGGGATCTACATCACAAAATGTAAGTCAGATTCTGTTACTAAGAAACTCCTACTGAGCAGAATCTGATGTTAACTTTAAAGGAGAGATTTGTTCCTTGCCTTCAAATTGTAATGGGGGCAGTGTGGGCAGGCAGCCCTTAGCACACCACTCTTACCTGGCCAGCGTGTGACCATTAGCACAAGACCCTTAGAGCAGTGGCTAGAGGTCCCCTCTGCCAACAATCAGACTCCAGTGATCCTCCAGGCAGAAAGGGCAGTGAGAGGTGGGTTGTGCCCTTTGGTCCAGGTCCTCCTGGGTCTCTGGCCTGGGGACCAGCAGGTGAGCTGGGGTGGCCTGGGACAGGCTAAGGACTGTGCCCTGCAAAGTTCCAGAGCCCCTGCCAAGTCTGCCCAGTGGCTGGGCCCAGGCCTTTACCAAATGGCAGGGGCAGTCTCCATGAGTCACAGTCCATGGAGGCCTCTCAGCACCTGAGTATGTGGATACTGTCATTAAGGTAACAGCTTCAGTCTGTCCATTCAAGTTTCAAAAACTGGTACAGCTTGATCAGTTGTCTACCCCTAGGAGGTGGCCAGAGGTCGGGGTTAAGTTATAAGAACACTGTACACCATTACTTCAGGTCCACCTCTGTGGTTGGGGCTATTCTCAAAGAAGGGCAATTGTTGTGAGCTGGGAATTAATCTGACTGGCATTTGCCACAAATGATTCTCTCCAGTTTAAATGAAAAGCCTGCAGTCCTGGGCACCGGGTTCCCTCAGTGATGACGGCCACGCAGGGTCTGGGGACCCAGTCCTGAGAGCACTGCCAGCCTCATCTGCCAGGCCCGGACCCCAGTAGGAGGACCCAGACCGGGTGCTGGATGTGAACACTCCTGGGCAGGGTAACCAGCCCCCTTCTCTTAGCCAGGGCCTGGACCTCACAGAGCAGAAGTTGAGACTCGGGACCTTGCCTTTTCTTGTCAGAACAGAGAATATCATTTGTTTTGGTGGAGGTTTGCGGGAATATTCTTACCCAACCATGACCTGACCTCAAGAACAAAGGATCTGACGCTAACTACACCCCTCCCTCACCTTTCCTATGAAGGGCTTTGGTGAAAGCTTTTGGGGTTCTGAGGATGTGAGCCACCTGTCTCCTCTCATGGCATCGCAATACATCTTTCTCTGTTCCAGACTCCGGAGCTTTGGTACCATTTGGCCTCACGTGCGTGGGGCACACAGACTTGCATTTTAGTAACACTCTGAACCGACCATCCTGTGAGCACAGCTTAGATTTGTGTTTCAACAAATGTATGATTTTATAGTTGTTCACATGTAAATGCATCTGCCACTTCCAGATAACAAACAGTGTAAACTAGATTTTTTTAAATTGTCAGTTCAAACAGAGCAATATGGTATAGAAAAATAATCTTCCCAACAAAATTTTTCATCTCCCCCTTCCAAAATTAGGAAATCTAAGACTCATAAACTATTTTTAAAAGTCTAACACTTTGAACATAGAGAAGCCCATTGAACTGAGCCAAAGAGTTAATAACAGAGTTAGTCAATGGGAAAATCAAACTATGAAACCCTTTCATCAGCTGGAAAACCACTTCATGCTTCAACCTGAGGTAGAACCTTTGGAAAAGTAATTAATCTTCCCCATTCTCTCAATTCCTCTTCCAGTTGGTCCCATCAATCCAAACTCTCCAAAGTGTCTTAAAAACCATTTCCTTCATTCCCATTGCTCTTATGCCCATTTGTCTTTCCTGGGATCATAACCTCCTACCAACGCTCCCTGTTTCATTTCACTTCTTTATTCTGGAACAATCTGACACTCCCTCATCAAATCTAAGACTGTTCAAACATACAAGCGCTCAAGTCCTAACATCACTTTCAGCATTTCTATAAAACATATGGACATTTACATTATATTTAGACAACTCATTTGTTGCCTAAACATGTCGTGTATTTTTATTTCTGTTTGGAATGAAGTTTAAAAATAATATTTACCTAAAGATTAAGCAAAATGTTTACCTGTCTGAAGCTACGTCACTGGCAATTTGGTGCTTCACTCCTGACCCATTTTTAATAGAATCCTGTCTTGTGAGCCCATGAGATCGACTTTTCTCCACTGCAGGTACAGATAAGTCACCTGAGGGTCCTTGGAACTGGGCCTGCTCATGCAGTTTTGCTTTCTTCTCCTGAGGCGCCTCCTCATTCCGCAGTCCTTGGAGAACCTTTTGATCAGGTTGCTGTGGTGTATTAGATCCACTATTATAAAACCATGCTCCTGATTTAGTGAGGATTTCTTGTTGTTTTCGGCACAAATTACATACCCACATAACCTGCACGTGAATATACAGGGAAAAGAAATTAGTGTTTCCAAAGTTAAAAGCAAGTAAAAAGAGAGACAACAACTCAAGCTAATATATATATGTATATATATATATATGTATGTATGGTCATTCTTTCTAAAGTCAAAACATAATCCGGATTAACTACTATTGTTAATTAAATCACGTATCTTTTAACTCTGTCAAAATAACTATAATGAAATAGACAATATTTACTGGCAGTAAAAATACCAAACTAGAACGTATAATTACTATTTGTTTCTTTGTATTCTTTAATTGCTTTTTATTTAAATTAGAGGCATAATAAAATACAGAGAAAATGGATTTTGAAGCTAGAAAAAATTGGATTTAATACCAACTCCAAGGAACCTTGGCAACCATTTTTATTTTGTTCTCTCTTCAAATTGGATATACATTACTCTTCATTTTTCTCCAACTAAATTCAAAGTTCAACAAGGTACTGAACCTTCATTTTTATAAAACTTAGTTCCCTTAAGATAAAATAAGAAATAGGGATAGTAATATTCATTTTCCTGTTGTTGTTTTGAGGATTGAAATAATTTATATAAAATGTCTGGCACCATGGCACAATGCCTGGTTTATGTTGGACTTTCAGTAGGTTACCTACTAATAATAGGTTAATCTTTTATCACCAAATATATTACAGCTTCTTGAGGGGCTTTTATTTCTTTTGAGTAGCTCTTAATGGCTAAAATAAAGCTTAGGAATATTGCTGATTAATAGAAACCTAACACTTTCATAATTTTACTAGGACACTTCACATAAAATGCACAATTTAACCATTTTTAACTGCACAGTTCAGTAGTATTAGGTATATTTATATTGTTGTGAAACAGATCTCCAAAATTTGTGTGTCTTGTAAAATTCAAAGTCTATATCCATTAAACAGCAAATTCCCTTTTCTCCCTCCCATCCCCTGGTAACCATCATCCTACTCTTGATTTTTTAATAGATGCGTTTTTCAGACTCCAGGAATCAAAGAATTTTAAAACTAACATCTGTATGGGCAGATAAACTTTTATCTTCTTCTGAAAAATGTTTTTCAATTAATCAAAAAAAAATCGAGTGATTTTAATGTTATATTTATGTCAAATACTGAATCCTAAGGCTCTCCAGATGGCTAAACATTTCTCCTTGGTTTGAATCAATTATAATAATATAGATAATCACAGTAAAAGAAAAATTCAACATGCTGTTTTCAACTGATACAAGGATGCTTTTGTAAAATGCAATTTAAAATTTTTGCTTCATTGCCCATTATTTCAGTTCACACTGTTTGTACAGTCTATATCAAACAACACTGTACTTGATCATTTTTATTTTGTTCTCTCTTCAAACTGGATATACATTTCTCTTCATGTTTCTCCAACTACATTCAAAGCTCACTGGAGGCAAAATCTATATCTTCTATTTGCATAATGTGCATGCCTGCATGCTCAGTTCAGTTCAGTCACTCAGTCGTGTCTGACTCTATGTGACTCCATGGCCTGCAGCACACCAGACCCCCCTGTCAGTGATTGAGTCAGTGATGCCATCCAACCGTCTCATCCTCTGTCGTCCCCTTCTCCTCCTGCCTTCAATCTTTCCCAGCATCAGGGTCTTTTCAAATGAATCAGCTCTTTGCATCAGGTGGCCAAAGAATTGGAGTTTCAGCTTTAGCATCAGTCTTTCCAATGAATATTCAGGACTGATTTCTTTTAGGATCAACTGGTTGGATCTCCTTGCAGTCCAAGGGACTCTCAAGAGTCTTCTCCAACACCACATTTCAAAAGCATCAATTCTTCGGTGCACAGCTTTCTTTATAGTCCAACTTTCACATCCATGCATGACTACTGGAAAAACCATAGCTTTGACTAGACGGACATTTGTTGGCAAACTAAAGTCGCTACTTTTTAACATCCTGTCTAGGTTGGTCATAACTTTTCTCCCAATGAGTAAGCATCTTTTAATTTCATGGCTGCAGTCACCATCTGCAGTGATTTTGGAGCCCAAGAAAGTAAAGTCTGCCACTGTTTCCACTGTTTCCCTATCAATTTGCCATGAAGTGATGGGACCGGATGCCATGATCTTAGTTTTCTGAATGTTGAGTTTTAAGCCAACTTTTTCACTCTCCTCTTTCACCTTCATCAAGAGGCTCTTTAGTTCTTCTTTGCTTTCTGCCATAAGGGTGGTGTCATCTGCATATCTGAGGTTACTGATATTTCTCCCAGCAATCTTGATTGCAGCTTGTGCTTCATCCAGCTCAGTGTTTCTCATGATGTACTCTGCATATAAGTTAAATAAGCAGGGTGACAACATACAGCCTTGACGTACTGCTCTCCCTATTTGGAACCAGACTGTTGTTCCATGTCCAATTCTAACTGTTGTTTCCTGACCTGCATAGAGATTTCTCAAGAGGTCAGGTGGTCTGGTAGTCCCATCTCCTTAAGAATTTTCCAGAGTTTGTTGTGGTCCACACAGTCAAAGGCTTTGGCATTGTCAATAGAGCAGATGTTTTTCTGGAACTCTTGATTTTTCGATGATCCAGCGGATGTTGGCAATTTGATCTCTGGTTCCTCTGCCTTTTCTAAAATCAGCTTGAACATCTGGTAGTTCACAGTTCACATACTGTTGAAGTCTGGCTTGGAGAATTTTGAGCATTACTTTACTTGTGTGTGAGACGAGTGCAACTGTGCAGTAGTTTGAGCATTCTTTGGCATTGCCTTTCTTTGGGATTGGAATGAAAACTGGCCTTTTCCAGTCCTGTGGCCACTGCTGAGTTTTCCAAATTTGCTGGTATATTGAGTGCAGCACTTTCACAGCATCATCTCTGAGGATTTGAAATAGAAAATTCCATCACCTCCACTAGCTTTGTAGTGATGCTTTCTAGGGCCCACTTGACTTCATATTCCAGGATATCTGGCTCTAGGTGAGTGATCACACCATCATGATTATCTGGGTCATGAGGATCTTTTTGTATAGTTCTTCTGTGTATTCTTGCCACCTCTTCTTAATATCTTCTGCTTCTGTTACATCCATACCATTTCTGTCCTTTATTGTGCCCATCTTTGCATGAAATGTTCCCTTGGTATCTCTAATTTTCTTGAAGAGGTCTCTAGTCTTTCCCATTGTATTGTTTTCCTCTATTTCTTTGTATTGATCGCTGAGGAAGGCTTTCTTATCTTTCCTTCCTATTCTTTGGAACTCTGCATTTGAATGGATATATCTTTCCTTTTCTCCTTTGCCTTTCGCTTCTCTTCTATTAACAGCTATTTGTGAGGCCTCCTCAGACAACCATTTTGCCTTTTTGCATTTCTTTTCCTTGGGGACGGTCTTGATTCCTGCCTCCTGTACAGTGTCACAAACCTCCATCCATAGTTCATCAGGCACTCTGTCCATCAGATCTAATCCCTTGAATCTATTTGCTCAGTCAGTTGCTCAGTCGTGCCCAATTCTTTCAACCCTATGGACTATAGCCCACCAGGTTCCTCTGTCCATGAGATTTTCCAGGCAAAAATACTGGAGTGGGTTGCCATTTCCTACTCCAGGGGATCTTTCCAACCCAGGGATCAAACCAGTTCTCCTGTGTTCCTTGCATTGGCAGAAGGAGTACCACTGAGCCACCTGGGAAACCCTATTTGCATAATAAGACTTTATACATTATAGAACAGTAAGACCTTCTAAATTTTTGCTAACTTGAAATCATTTGAAATCTTTCTGGGGGATGTAATGTAATGTAATAAAATTTTTATGCTATTACACTAAGATTCATGTTTCATCATTTCCGAAAGAATTAATCGTCAATACCATAATTTTTGTTACTATCTAATTTTTGTAATAAGAAAGCATTTTTTATATTAAAATATCAAAATCTCACTCAAATTTTAAAAAATACATCATAGTTCAAATTTCTTTTGGTTTGAATAATATGAAACATTCTACATCTAACTCATCAATAGTCTCAAAAATCAAATTTCAACTAAAATCTTCAGCCTTTAAATGCCATCTTGTGACAAATGTAGGTACTGCAGATCTCTTTTAAAAGTGAAAGCAACTAAATATAGAACCAGAAAATAACATTAAAAATTAAATTTGAATTTTTCTGCTTTTTTAAAAAAAATTATGATTCATGTTAACCGTGATAGTACATCTATATGATTTTATGATATGAAGTTATCTAGACTAAGTCACACTCAGAATATTGAAGAATAACATACTTTTGCACCTGGTAATTGATAATGAAACAGAAATGAGAGTTTGTGAGACAGACAACTATCTAATCATGATTATTTGCAGAAACAACTTACTGCTGCTTCATTATTTGTCACAAGGTAAGCAGGTTACTTAAGCTCTTCCAGAGAGTTTCAAGAGTATCCCTAGAACAGCAGCCTAAGTATCACCTGGAAACTTTAGAAGTGCACCTTTTCAGGCTACACCCCAGACCTACTGAATCAGAAACTGGGAAAGAACGCAGAAATATGTTATTTTCTTTTATTTATTTGCCAAATCCTACAGGTGATTCTAGTGTTTGGTAAAGTTAAGAGAGCCGTCAGGGCAGCAATTCCTAACTCAGTGTGTTCAGTGAGTTACAAGTGTGTTCCTCAGAATGACTGGGGTAGGCTAGAGGAGGCCTTAACCAGCCCTACCCAGTGAACTAGGTAAATGTATGACACTATTCGTACAAATTTATAAATTTAAGTTAACTCATTGTACGAACAGTATCATTTCCAGGCAGCGCAAAATGAAAAAAAAAAAAAAAAGAAGAACTAGAAGCACTATGAGCTTAGTTTTCCTTATTTGTTAACACTCAGTGGATATTAATACATAAAATAAATGACTGCAAGGTGTGAAGGATGCTGTCTGATTTCTATTAAAGACACTATGTATTAATACTTTCCCATCCTCTTTGGGCTATCCACATTGTGCTGTGCTTAATCGCTTAGTCGTGTCCGACTCTTTGCAACTCCATAGACTATAGCCCACCAGGCTCCTCTGTCCACAGATTCTCCAGGCAAGAACATTGGAGTGGGTTGCCATGTCCTCCCTAGGGAATCTTCCGAACCCAGGGATCAAACCCAGGTTTCCCCCCTTTACAGGTGGATTCCTTACCGTCTGAGCCACCAGGGAATTCTGACTAGATCTTATGTTCCTTCCTAAACTGCTGGCCTCTAGTAATCCTCATATCCTAACACCCAGTTACCCTTCTCTCACTATCTCCTCCTACTTTCGGATTAAGAATCTATTAATCTTTAAGGATCAGAAAGCCTAAATCCACTCACTTAAATTAATACAGACTGACAATTTCACTTAAAGCCCTTTACATACACTGCAACTCATCAATTGCTGATACTGAACAACATCTTATAAACACATATATGTGCTGTGAAGTGAATTTTCACTAACTGGCTATGAAACAATTGATGTCTATTAGAGCTGAATTCTGTGTCTGTGGAAAAAAATTAACTAATTTGGGATAAAATAACAGCACTTTTGTTAGTGGAATCCTTTAGCCAGTTAAGTTAACCAGCAAATGTACCTTATGATAAATGCTTTTAAAAATCTTAGAAATATATATGCTCATAAATCACCAAGGTTAAAGCTTATTAGTTTGGCTGGTCATCATTTATCAAAAAAAAAAAAAAAAATTCTAGGCCCTGAGAATACAAAGACACAGAGGATTCAAAATTATAAGGTATTATTACTTTCAGTTCTAAATATGCTAATATTTTCAAAGTAATATACCAATATAAGAGGTGAAATACTAGTGACCCAAATTTGTCCCTTATTACCATATGTTCCATTCCAAAACATCCTTGTTGGGGTTAAAAAGGGAAAAAACTAAGGAAAATAGAAATATCTCTTCAAAACCATAAAAATGGTAAATGTAATAGCTAAACTTCATAGTCACAAACAAAACTATGTTAACTGCACACAACAACTTAAAGGAATGTAAACCTCTGAAAACTCTTATTTTCATCTAAATAGGGATAATAAGTAATAGAGTATTCCAGAGAAATGAAGGATTACTGCTTAGACACTGATGCTAATGAGACCAAGGCAAAGTTGATAAAACCAGCTAACTTTGCACAGGATAAAAGAATTTACTAAACTCCAGTCTAATCAGACTAGGCTCTACCACTAACCTATAATGCTTATCAATGTGTGCATTTGTCAGAAATACAGTGTTAAATTGATTGGTTTGACCCTATCACATGACTAGAAAACTGTGGAAGCTGCTGCTGCTGCTGCTAAGTCGCTTCAGTCGTGTCCGACTCTGTGCGACCCCATAGACGGCAGCCCGCCAGGCTTCCCCATCCCTGGGATTCTCCAGGCAAGACCACTGGAGTGGGTTGCCATTTCCTTCTCCAATGCATGAAAGTGAAAAGTGAAAGTGAAGTCGCTCAGTCGTATCTAACTAGCTATTAAATTTATTTCCTTTGTCTCTTAGAAAATTACATTTCCCAATCTCCCTTGTAGAGATGGCCATTATTATGTTCTGGCCAATGGATTACAAGCAAAATGATGTGTGCCATTTCATGACCATTCAAAACTCTCATATGCTATGATCAAGCTCTTCATTCAAGGCCCTGGGGGATAAAGGATCCATTAAAAAATAGAAGGAGGCTGGGAATCTGAATGACTACTTGGAAGGGAGTCTCTGATGGTCAGCCACAGACAGCAGTGTGGACTTCACACTGTGAGAAATAAAATTCTATTATGTTGAGCTACAGAAACTTCCTAAGTTTATCATTTGCAGTTGACTAATTCAAAATCTTTCTAAAGCACATGTTCTACTGAATGTGTCACCAGCATACTCTTTATATGAACAATGCATTACTAAAAAGGCATAAAAATGTGCTTCAACGTTGATCTGGAGCCAACTTTCACTGAGTCTTAAGAACAGCTTGCGCACATTTCTTCTCAATTCTGCAATCGATGAAGTAACCTGAGTTACTTGAAAGCAGCCATTGTGGACGTTTTTATAGACTATGAAAATTGGAAAATACCACCAACCAGGACATTTTCTTACAGAAAGCCTGTGGTTAGCATTTATCAGTACATCACTGGATATAATGTATCTAATATAATCTCCTAAAAGATTATACATTTAGCATTAAAAGATAAACTTCGATGTAGCTATAATTTACCATAAAATTAATTCAGACCATAAAATTCTAATTTATTTATAGATGTGCAAGTAACTACTAACACTAATTCATTCATTATTTATTCATTCACTCAGTATTCACTAAATGGCTAGTGTATGCCAGACACTACCCTAAGAGCTGGCAAATACAGCTCAGCAGACATAGATTTTGCTGTGGAGTTTAAAGTATAGTAAGGAAGACAAATAATTGCAAATGACCACACAAATATTCTTTAGATTACTATTATGAGAAATGCTACAAAAGGAATACAATCACACCAAAAATCCCTGATGTTTCCTCTCCCCAGGCCCAGGCTGCATTTGGGGAAAAAAAGAACGCAGAGATCTGCAAGAGGCCTGGAAATCCAGAAAAGTCAATTACAGCATTACCCTACTGCTCCCATGATTACATCTGTGGTGTTTCTGTCCCTCAGAAGGTAGAGTTCAGTGGCACTGCAGGCTACTAACCTACATGAACCTTCCCTAGCGCTGTCATGGTACAACTGGCAAGGGAGTACCAGACCATATTTTAAGAGGATGAAAGTTTTTCAAACATGTTCCTTAAGGAATTAAGAGATCAATGTAATTTCAATGTAATGGGCTTATAGATTACAAAACAAGTATCAGAAAATTTCTTCCATCTGATACCCCAAGACAAGCAGCCAGACTTTGCCAAATTCCCCATGAACCACAAGCATGGCATCTCTAGCTAATATACAATCATATTTGTCAGCTGATAAAGGGGAGTTCAGCGGTGTCTTCATTAAGTCCCTCAGGAGACAGCAGCAGTACAGAAGAAATTTTTACTTGGAACATCTCCAAGTCTTAGTTGGCTATTGATAATGGCTTTGAAAAATTACTCACAAAGAAACATAGCTTGTTTCTTCTCTAATTATTTATCTGATTTTCCTCAACAGCAGATTAGCCAGATTTCTTTTAAAACTATGTACTCAATTTTAGCTTGATAAATAGCTCCTTTGGCTAAATTCTCTATGCTTTACATTTCTACCCCTTCCCCTGCTGTTTTCCAAGAAAGCATCTGGGTGTCCCGTGGAGCTTCTGCTGCTAAAATCTGCAGCTCATCTAACTCATAGTCTGGTTCTTCTACTCTATTCAGACAGGACTGCGCTGCATTGTTGACTTGATCTCACTTTAGCTCCCAAGGCTCTGTTGACTCCTCCTAGTCTCTGAACAAGTCTCCATTCAGTCATGGCCCAAGGTAGCTGTACTGCAGTCTCTACTGAAAAGTGGCCACATCCCTCATCCCTCACCATTGGGGGAGTATCACAGCAGGGACATGCAGCTACTTCTGTGTCCTCCATGCCACCCTGGAACTGAAGATAGTTCTGGAAAGCTAATGCTGGAAGGACATCCAGAAAGATATCTCTTCCAAGAATGTCGAATATTAGTAAGGGTAAAAGTTGCCCTTTGACTTAACTAATAAGCATCCTCATCCTGAGTCAAAGACTAGAAAGAACAGACTAGAACATTACTCTGATCATTTGTGCCTTCCTACTGCCGTTCTTCTTCCTCATCATGTACAGGGATAGAAGCGGCAGACTCTTCCTTAACTGTGTACCTTTTCTGTGTACCTGACACTCTCCCCAAGAACCCTCAGGCTTGGACTTAGGACTGTGGCGTCCCCCTTCACCATTCCAAAGCTTCCCAAAAGAAGCCAGCTTACTGATAAAATAATCTAAACCAAGAGGCACTTCGAATATACTATACCTATTTCTCTGTGATCTGAATACTGTCAGTTATGGTCAAAGATCAATATTCGCCAAAGTGCAAAGTATGAACCAGAACCACACCTAGAGAAAGAAGAACTGGGAACTTCTAGTTTCTGATAAAATGGCTGGTTCCTCTACTCTGGGCAGGGTGGGAGGCTGCAGAGCACAGAAAAGGAATCTACTCTTTTAAAAGACAGGAAATAAAGTGAAAATGAAAGACAATTAAGTTGAAAATACATTTATTGTATTGCCATGCAGTCAATATTATTAAACATTTTAGGTATCTGTACTTTTATCAATACAAAACACACAATTGCTGAAAAAATGAAATTTTAACTTATCCCTAAAACCTCAGGGAAATTATTATAGAGAACTAAAAACTATGGTAACCTCGACCACTCTGCCTAAACTTAAACTTTTAAGCCTCTTTCTACTTTCCTTAAACTCTCATTTTTATATATTACTTTGTTTCATGGCATGATATAAATCTTAACTTTTAACATTTTTCTGCTAAAATAGATACTGCTTGTATAGAAAGATTTTTGTTTCTGCACCCACAATTTTAGCTTATAAAAAGTAGAAATAAACTAAGTAAAATTAAAACAAAATGAAGGTAGGAGCAGAGCTAAAGCCTTAGTGCCACTGTGCCCCCAGCCAAAAAGCAGGCACCAATGGCTGAGAACGGAGCTCTTTAGGATGAATGAACTAAATATGCTCCTTGTAAAATGAAAACTTGGAGTCAAGATTCAATTCTTGATGCCCAGAGGATTCATTAATAAAAGAAGCTGGAAAACACTATAGAAAACTGCCTCAACCTACAGATCACACACAGCTGTGAGCTCAAACAGATGGGACACAGTCTTGTAACAAGACCCTGAACAAAGCCAACCATGACCTTGGTTTCTATATAAGAATTTGCAAGACCATTAATTAAAAATACCACTAATATGTTAATTTGCAATATCACTAAATATCAAGATGGAAACAAGATCCCAGCTCACTTCTAAAGACCTGGTTCTGCATTGGAACGACCAGACACTGCATGAAGGCAATCACAAATAAGGAAAACATAAGCTCAGGGGAAAGGCAAAAGGGAGGGAAAGAGGAGGAGAGAAAGAAAAGGAAAAAACTACAGTGAAAACTTAAAAAAAAATCATCTCACCAAAAAAGAAATGGGGTCTAGATGGTTTTAACATTTGATGCCTACCAAACACTGAAAAAGTGATCACAAACTTTTTTGAACTATTATAGAAAGGAGAAAAAAGGTAACTTCCCCAGTGCAATTTATAAGACTAAAAAGATTTTAACGGCAAAAATCAGAAAAGAGCAGTAAATTAGCCTCATATGGCTGCTGTCACAAATTAACACAAACTAGAAATACATTCTCTCAGAGTTCTGAAGAACCAGAAGTCTGAATTCAAATTCAGCATCAATGGACCAACATCAAGGTATCAACAGGGCCTTGCTCATTCAAGAGACTCTAGGGAAAATCAATGCTTTGCCTTTTCTGGCATTCAGCTTCTGATGGCTATCAGCATTCTTTGGCTTGTGGTCACATGAATCCATTCTGTAAGGACAGCATCTTCAGATCTCTCTCTGCTACATCCTCACATCACCTTCTCTCTATGTGTGTAATCCTCCTCTTATAAGGATGTGTGCAAATGCTCACTCAGTCATGTCTGACTGACCCCACGGACTGTAGCCCACCAGGTTCCTCTGTCCATGGAATTTTCCGGGCAAGAATACTTGAGCAGGTTGACATTTCCTACTCCAGGGGATCTTCCCAATCCAGGGACTGAACCCACATCTAGCATATTCATGCAGAAGAATTATATTCAGCAATCAAAATGAACGAATTAGAAGATGTAGGTGGATCTAAATCTCAAAGTAGATAAAGTTTCAGAAAAATATATACTGTATGATCCATAATATAAAGTTTAAAACCTTGTAAAACAATGCTTTATATGGTTTAGCAGTGTTTAGGTATAAGCAGTGTTTATAAACTATACAAATAAAAACTTATGGAATAATAAGTACTCAAGATAATTATGCTCTCTCAGAAAAAAAATACAAAACATGGGAACATTTTAAGATTTGTATAACTTGTTTGGTAGTCTCTAAACTTCTTGACATGTTTGAAATATTTCAAAATGAAAAAAGAGAGAAAAGAGAAAAGTGGTAGGAGATAGAGGAGTATGTAACCAGGTGTCAGACTAGAAACCAATTAAGATTAAAATAAATATATTAGTTAACCGAGAACTAATCATTGAGTTTTCATACAAATACAGTTTTTAAAATACAGTACAGCTTACTTTCAGGGTTTTGTTTTGTTTTTTGTGGAATGATGTGAATAAAGAAGTTAGGTTTATGTAAAAAGGTACCAATTAGCCAAATATATAAACAAAATTACATATTTTGTAGTTTTGCTTTTATTTTCTTTCCATCAAAGCACCTGATTCACTTTATAAACTCTCTGTTCTAAATTAAATTTTATCAAAAAACTAGAAAAATGGTTTCAAAGTAAACTAGTCATTGAGGAGAATTTAATTGTGTATTGCTTATTATCAGAATAGGTAGCTACTGCCTTCATAATTGGAGAAGGAAATGGCAACCCACTCCAGTGTTCTTGCCTGGAGAATCCCAGGGACCAGGGAGCCTGGTAGGCTGCCCTCTGTGGGGTCGCACAGAGTCGGACACGACTGAAGCGACTTAGCAGCAGCAGCCTTCATAATAAATATTTGACCTTTAAATCTTACCTTAATTCAGAATCGCATTTTAAGTTTGAATTTCTCTAAGTGTGTGTGTGTGTGTGTCTGTGTGTTTTAAAGAAAAGACAACTCTTAAAACAGTAGGCATATCCAGCAAGTTTAAGGGAAGTGAACATTTCTGCAATTATTAAGTTTACCCACTAGTCTGCGCTATAGCACTTTGTTCAATCTAAACTGCTAGTTTTATATTATCACTACACTGTTAATGTAATTTTTCCCTAAAAATAAAATGTTTCAGTTAAAAATATAGTAACTTTCATAAAATTAAAAATAAGTTGAAAGAGTATCATTATTATACATTATAAAATGTGATGGTATTAATTAGAATCATTATTTTCCATTGCATCTTAACTTACTCAAAAATTCAAGAGAATAAATATAAACATCAGTTGACAGTTTTCTTTTCCAACATGTAGAACTTAAAAGTTATGCTGTATAAATTATAGAACTATAAAATCATTTCAATAAATTTAAAGTAAATGACTTGATGTGAGCTCAGTCACTTCAGTCATGTCCAACTCTTTGCAACCATGGAACCTGCCAGGCTCCTCTGTCCATGGGATTCTCCAGGCAAGAACACTGGAGTGGGTTACCATGCCCTCCTCCAGTGGATCTTCTCCACCCAGGAATTGAACCCGAGTCTTCTGAATCTCCTTCATTGCAGGCAGACTCTTATCCACTGAGCTACTTGGAAAGCCCCAAATTATGGCTTAAATTGATGGAAAGCAAGCTTAATTTTTCTTAAAATAGAAAGCATAGGTTTCACTTAAAATGGAGAACAGAACAACTTTCTGAAGAGAACATCTTATAAAAGGGAGAGGTCAGAACATAATTATATGAAGATTACAAAATGATGCTTTATCTAAACTGAAAAGAATTGGAGGTCTATAACTAGAGGCTGCTGCTGCTGCTAAGTCACTTCAGTCGTGTCCGACTCTGTGTGACCCATAGACGGCAGCCCACCAGGCTCCCCTGTCCCTGGGATTCTCCAGGCAAGAACACTGGAGTGGGTTGCCATTTCCTTCTCCAATGCATGAAAGTGAAAAGTGAAAGTGAAGTCGCTCAGTTGTATCCGACCCTCAGCGACCCCATGGACTGCAGCCTTCCAGGCTCCTCCATCCATGGGATTTTCCAAGCAGGAGTACTGGAGTGGGGTGCCATCACCTTCTTCGAAAACTAGAGGAAACAGTAACAAAACACTAACAAAATATGGCGATATGGAAATTACTAGAACACTCTAGTGAAACAGAAATTTTTAAGGAAGAGGCATTAATTCAGAGAAAAGAGTTCAAAGTATAAAGTTTCATTTACTAGTTTCTCACATTCTCACTAATAATTGCTTAAAATTTGAATGGATAAAACAATTTGAGATCCTTGCAGTAAACTGCCAGAAGCCACGCACTGCTATATGGACTTCCTTTTGCAAACTGTCCTTCTAGCTCCTGTAACTGCTAAAAGGCAGTTCAGTTCAGGAGCTCAGTCGTATCCAACTCTTTGCAACCCCATGAATCGCAGCACGCCAGGCCTCCCTGTCCATCACCAACTCCCGGAATTCACTCAAACTCACATCCATCGAGTTGGTGATGCCATGCAGCCATCTCATCCTCTGTCGTCCCCTTCTCCTCCTGCCCCAATCCCTCCCAGCATCAGGGTCTCTTCCAATGAGTCAACTCTTTGCATGAGGTGGCCAAAAGTATTGGAGTTTCAGCTTCAGCATCAGTCCCTCCAATGAACACCCAGGGCTGATCTCCTTCAGAATGGACTGGTTGGATCTCCTTGCAGTCCAAGGGACTCTCAAGAGTCTTCTCCAACACCACAGTTCAAAAGCATCAATTCTTCGGCGCTCAGCCTTCTTCACAGTCCAACTCTCACATCCATACATGACTACTGGAAAAACCATAGTCTTGACTAGACAGATCTTTGCTGGCAAAGTAATGTCTCTGCTTTTGAATATGCTATCTAGGTTGGTCATAACTTTCCTTCCAAGGAGTCTTTTAATTTCATGGCTGCAGTCACCATCTGCAGTGATTTTGGAGCCCAAAAAATAAAGCCTGACGCTGTTTCCACTGTTTCCCCATCTATTTCCCATGAAGTGATGGGACCAGATGCCATGATCTTCGTTTTCTGAATGTTGAGCTTTAAGCCAACTTTTTCACTGTCCTCTTTCACCTTCATCAAGAAGAGCGCATCACTAATCATACAGTCATCTGATCTACTTCAAAGCACAGTTCAATGTGAGGCAAGTTCAACTCAGCCCACCCAAGGGAGATCTACTATTCTATGAAAGCTAAACTGTATCATAACACTATCACAGTGCAAAATTAAAAGCACTGACTTTTATCTAGCTTCAGTGCATCTGTATCTTGATTCATCTCAAAGGTCAAAACTGAATTCCAGACCTTTACCTCCAAACTACTGCATTCACAGTTTTACTCAGAGTGGTTAATGGCAATTCCCCATCCTCCTGGTTTACCTGGGGCCAAAAACGTTGGAATAATCTTTTTCTTTTATATCCCACATACATTCCACCATAAAATCTTTTAAATTC
This sequence comes from Bubalus kerabau, assembly GCF_029407905.1. Classification (NCBI taxonomy): domain Eukaryota; kingdom Metazoa; phylum Chordata; class Mammalia; order Artiodactyla; family Bovidae; genus Bubalus; species Bubalus kerabau. The sequence goes on from NC_073637.1 coordinate 63,057,730, forward strand.
TTCTTTTAAAATATATCTACAGAGATGACATCTCATCATCTTCACCACAACCACTCTAAGTCACCACCACTGCCAGCCTAAATTATTTTTGCTAGTGTTAGTCACTCAGTCATGTCTGAATCTTTGAGACCCCATGAACTTTGCAATCCCATCAGGCTCCTCTGCCCATGGAATTCTCCACACAAGAATACTGGAGTGGGTTGCCATTTCCTTTTCCAGAGGCCTAAATTACTTAAATATCCTCAAAAGTGGTCTCCTAGATGCTATTCTTCTCTCACTCTCATTAACCTATCCCAACAAAACCATCAAAGCAAACCCTTCAAAATGTTTTGAAGCATGCCATGTCACTTTTTTTGTCAGAACCTTTTCACACTCCCCATTTTGCTCAGAATAAATGCCAAAGTCCTTACAATGATCCAGAAGGTCCTCTGCAGTCTCATCTCACCCACTTGGGTCTTTGTGTCTCACTATTCTCACCCACTTGCTCTGTTCAGCCCCACGAACTTCCCTCCTATTTATCCAACATGTCAAGCATGCCCCTATCACAGGACCTCTGTATCCACTATTAGGTAAGTCTAAACTGCTTTTCCCCTAAATATCTGCAATGCTAGCTCCATCATTTTTTCAAGTTTTTTAAGTTGCTGCTCAACTGTCATTTGTCAAAGGCCATTCAAATCAATATTCCAACATCATCCAAAATTAAGCATCTAGATTTTCATTTTCTCCAGGGCACATACACCTTCTAATATTTATCTTATTTGTTATGTACATCTCCTAATTAGAATATACTCCCCAGAAAGGTAAGAGATGTTTGTCTATTTTAGTTCACTGCTATATCCCAATCACCTGTAAAATACCAAGAGATATTCAATAAGTGAGTGAAGTAATGTATTAATGGTAAGGATACAATAGTTATACCTTACTTTCTTTAAAATCTGTTTGCCTAAAAAATTTCTATAATCCAAATACCATGAATCTCAAGAAATTGTCTTTAAGAAAAAATTAAATAGCATTTAAGAATTTTCCAAATATGAGTACTATTATGAAATTTATATTTTCTTATAAGTCAAAATGTACAAGTATGTGAAGATTATTTTATATGTATTAAAATTCCTTAGATATTTAAATGAAAGTAAAATATGTATAGCTTACCTTAGGGGATTCAGACTTGTTAAATCAATGTCCTCGTTTAGATCTAACCCAACAGATTTCAGAATATTACTAGGTTTTTTATTGGGGGTGAAAGAGAGATCACATTGAATGATGTGCATGTATCTGTTCATTTTGGAGGTGATGGATATGTTTATCACCTGGATTGTGGTGATGATTACATGGCTATATGCATAAGTTCAAAGCCATCAAACTGTATACATTAAACATGTGCAGTTTTTGTACAACTGTTCTGCAAAAAAGCTGTTATAAAAATGAAAAACAAAATTGTCGGAACGGCAGTGGTTAAGTTGAGAATGGCAAAATGATGTAATAGACCAATGCTTCTCAAACTGTAATGTGCATTCCAATCACCTGGGATCTTGTTAAAATGCAGATTCCAATTTCTAAGTCTGGGGGCAGAGAGGCAGGGATTCTGAATTTTCAACAGTCTCCCAGGTGATGTTGCTTCTGCTGATCCGCAGACCACACTTTGCACAGACTGGACTTTGAGTCAAACTCTAGGCTTTAGCTAATACCCTGGTACGACTGCTACTAACACCACCACCACCAATGTCACTGCTACTAACAGCAACAATAACAACAACAAAACTTCCTGAGTTCTCCCTCTGTTCTAGGCACTCTTCTAATTCTTGCTATTACCTCATTTAATCTTTGGTAATGGATGAAGAAACTGAAAAATGCAAAAGTTAAGTCACAGAGACAAGGTCGTATAGCCAATAAGTAATACAACCAGAATTCAAACCCCGGGTCTCTTATGACCTAGGACACTATATTTTTTGGTATGAAGTCCATCCTAAGTCTATGTTGCAGGTGGTTTGGATACTCCTTGGCTCACATCTGATTTCAGCCGCATCTACAGTGGACAGTGGTGGCAGCAGATCAACTCAAAAGAACTGCACAGTCCCTAGGGTAGATACAATGGTTTTTAAAAAAGAAAATAATAAGTGCCGGTGAAGAGACAGAGATATTCTAACCTCTGTACATTCCTGGTACACATATAAAGTGTCATATAAAGTCACTGTGGAAAACAGTTTGGCAGTTCTTTAAAAATTAAAAAATAGAATTACCATATGACCTAGCAATTCCATTACTAAGCAATACCCAAGATAATTGGAAATATATGTTCACATAACTTGAAAGCATATGGTCCTAACAACATTATTTACAATAGTCAAAAAGTATGAACAACTTAGATGTCCTGCAGTTGGTGAGCAAATATATAACATGTGATATAGCCACACAATGGAATGTTATTAAGCCATAAGAGGAATGAAGTACTGATTCTTGCTATAGCAAAGACACCTTAAAAGCAGTATACTAAGTGAAAGAAGCCAGACACAAAGGGCCACATATTGTCTAAATCCATTTATACACAATGTCCAGAATAGGCAAATTTCTAGAGGGAAAAAAGAGTGGATTACTGGGTGCTTGGGTGTACAGTGAATGGAATGATTGCTAATGGACACAAGGTTTCTTTTCAGGGTGATGAAAATGTTCTGGAATTAGGTAATGGTGATAGGTGCACAACACTGTGGATATACTAAAAGCCACTTGAAAGTGGTGAATGTTATATGAATTATATCTCAATTAACAAATGGTTAATACCTCTTCTACAGAAAATCTCAGGCTAAGATGGTGTTTCCTGTTTGGGGTTTCTCCCACAATCAGATCCCAAGCCAAAGATTTGAATGCAAAGTAGTTTGTTTACTTGAAAAAGGATACCAGGAAGTACAGTGACAGAGAAGGGAAGTGCAACATGGAAAAATAGCCAATAAACAGTCGATTAAAGAGTAGGTTATTTCTGGAGGCAAATGGAGCTTGGTCTTGATGGAACTCTCTTAAAATCATCCCACTAAGGGCAAGGAGCCTGGGGTATTTATCAGTCAGCTCACTGGCACTTCTCTGCCTCTCCTTCACGTTAAGCCTATTTCTTTGGTCATGAAATGTCCTGAGGCAGAGAGATGCAGGAAGCTTTTGGTTTGTTCAGGTACCATTTGTAGGTGTCATCTGGGGTGGCTGAAGGCTTTTGAGTAGGGTACCTAGAGCAACTGCTACAATTTTACAGGCGAGTTCCACCAAACTTTTAAAGGACCATTAATTCTACAATTTATGATATAAATTATTTCATAAAATTAATTTTAGAAAAGAACAAAAGTCATATAGCTCATTTTCTGAAGCAAAAGTAATTATGACAAAAAACAAGAAAACCACAGGTGAACTTCATTCACATATATACAGGGTGAAAACATAAACTAAAACTTAAAAAACAAAATCTAAGACAAAAACACGTTATATCGCTATCAACCACAATTTAAATCCAGGGATGTAAGGATAGTACAATACCAGAAAATCTAGTTGTGCAATCAATAAAAAAGAGTAAAGAAGAAAAATCTTATCTCAATCAATGAAGAAAAGCATTTAATAATTCAACACCTGTTTATGGTTTAAAGTAACTTGGAAAATCAGGAATATTAAATTAACTCCTTGAAAAACTAGTATTCCTTTAACTTGATAGTCAAAGTAGGAATAAAAGGGCATTTCCCTAGGTTGGTAAAAATTATATATCAAAAACCCTCAGCAAAGGTTATACTTAAAGGAAAAGTTTTAGATACCTCTGACCAAATAGAACTGTGCTTTCTCCAATACTTCCTTAGGGTATAAAGTAGTATACATTTGCAATATAAAAGTATGCAAAGACTCTGAAATATCAACAGAACCAAAAGACAAATAATCCAGAAATATAGATCGTGTTTACAGAAGATGAAAGAAATGAGACTCAGTTCAGTTATGTCATATTGTTACTGATCTTGTTAAGTGAATAAGTTGTAAATAAACTATACTGTAATGTGATTTTTTTGTCATACCAATAATCTGGAGTTACCAATTTTAAGAGAAAATTTTCACATCAACACTAGCATCACCTCGATGGAATAAAAACTTCAGATGAGCAAATCTTTTTCTTCATGAAATCATGATTTTCTTAATCTAGTTTCTCAATAAATCTGTATTTATTGTAGATAACTGACAGATAGCTTGAGAAGAAAGAAATATGTGGCTACTTCCTGTAATAAATGCATGATACAAGTAATATACATGCAGAAGAGATATTGATATAAACAGAGATGTGTCAACAGCTAATGCCAATACTAGCTGACATGTGCAGAGTTTTCTTCTATGTTCAGAGAACATTAGGGACGCTACAAGTACACAACTATGACTAAAGAAGGTACTGGCTGAACTTCGAAAAAAGCCATAGAAAAGAATCTAATTCTTATTGCAATAATACTAAAAAATATAATTTAAGGGTAAGAAGCAACTACATTATCATTTTTAAATAGCAATGTTCTTTATAAAAATATTTTAATTGCTAATAAAGCAGACCATTCCTTATAAAGCCTGTTAGTGATAAACTACCCAACAATAAACTAATGCCATTTAATAACTTGCAATTTGTTAAAATCCATACAGAGTTAAGAAAGGAGGTATGGGAATATACAAAAAAGATGCTCTCAGATATATTAATATACCCCTTCTGGGAAAGTGACTCCACAATGTAAAAGAATGCATACTCCAGAAAGACAAAGAAAGACTCTGCTCTTGAGACAGTACTATAAAGCAATGGCATGAACCCATCACTCTTGTACACATCCTTTTTACTCGCAAAACATTCAAACCTTAAAGAAAGCTATTAATATAAGAAGAATACTCAAAGTATTAGCAATTTACAAGCAGAAATCAAGACTGACTTTGGAAAACTTTTACAAATCAATATTGCTCACAGAAGCAACAATATTAAAACTAGAAGATCCTATATGACAAAAGAAGTTGCTATTTTGCTCTACAAGTAAATGGCTAAAAAGATGATAGCTGGTAAGTCCATCAGCACAATTTCATTAGACCTTTACAGATATCACCATACTTTGTAGATGTCATAAATTTGCAGGTGGCATTGTTCAGCAGACTGTAACAATAACTGTGGTCGAGAGAAGATATTACTTACATGCTGATTAATTTATAGATGTCTCCAATCACTCACAGTTTTACTGAAAACAACATAACTGAAGAAATTATAACACACAGCAACTTGCCCAGGAATCAGCTGGTGAAGAGATTTCAAAACTGTGAGTACCAACATTCAGGTTGTTTGGATCGTAGGATCCAAACAACTTTGTTGGCATTGTAGGACCTCTGTGAATAGAGTTGATTCAGTGAGCAACCCCAAGAAATAGCTTTATGGATAATACCTATACTTTAAACTCTTTATTGAGAACAATCTATTCATAAAGAAACTGTTCCCAAAAGCTGAGTCTTTGTGTATCAGATGCTATCATTAAAATGGGAAATATTATTACCATAATATTAATATGTAATATTCACATCTTTTTAAAGTGGCACAAATAAATGTGGCCCAGACCTGAATTTGAGCAACTCTGGGAGATAGTGGGAGGACAGAGGAGCCTGGCATGCTGCCGTCCATCAGCTCACAAAGAGTCGGACGTGACTTAGCAACTGAACAGCAACATACACAGCTTCTGTCACACTTAAGAAACCACATTATTATTATTAAAGAATGTGTATTAACATATTTTTAACTGGAAAATAATGTGAGACTTTTTCAGAAATTTTCATTTTCCTAGTTGATTTGATGACATGGACTAGCTCCACCTATTAGTTCACATGTTCCATATTTTCTATAAACTAAGCTAAACTCGATGGATATGAGTTTGAGCAAGCTCCAGAAGTTGGTGATGGACAGGAAGGCCTGGCGTGCTGCAGTCCATGGGGTCACAAAGAATCGGACACGACTACGTGACTGAACTGAAGTGAAGCTAAATATGCAGTTCTAAGATATTTATAAAAATAATTTAAAACACATGGAAAGGCAAAATGATTTTATCACTATAAATTAAAATTGGAGGTACTAAAGTTAATATTTTCCAAATTATTTTTAGTATACTGGTTTAAATAAGATGTCTCTAAATTAAAAAGTAATAATAATAAATAGTCAATTACTTATTGAATATTCAATAAATTCAAGAATATTAAAATATTTAATAAATATTATTAAAATAGCTTAATAATAGACTAAATAAGTGGTCACCTGATATATAATTTAAAATCATTTTATAAGTTTATTATATTTCTATTATTAATTATCATAATTAAACCCTATCAAAAATTTTTTAAAACTTTAAGCCTTATGGTCACTGAAGTATTTTAAACATATATTTAATATATATTTTTTATTGGAACAAAGTATAAAAGGTGATTTTTTTAAGGATCTCTAGTGGAAAATATATTACATGAGGATAAACTATTATGAGTGAAGTGGAATGTAAATACATTTTCAAGGATAAACAAGAAAGAAAAACTTTCTGTTGTTGAAAATGAGTTTATTCATTGTTTGATTTTTAAGAATAATGGAAATTGTCAAACATGCACTATTTTAAAAGTATTACATGTATTTTTTAAGAAGCTATAACAGCTTTACTATAAAGTGTAGGTATTACTATCAATAACATGCTAGAAAACTATACTCCGCAACCATTTAAACACACAATGAAAATGTTAGATGTCATCTTAAAATACATGTGATGAGGTAAAAAGTTTTTAAAAATTAAGTTGGAGACTTGAAATAAACACATTTCGAGATCAATGTCTGAACTACAATTTCAGCTACTGCTTGTAATATTCAACCTCCTCCACTCCCAAATTTCAGACTAATCAATTCTCCAATCCATAGTGATCATAGTCATTTTATATTGAGCTAAAGTGCACAGTATTTTCTGAGCAGAGTCCTGTAGGCTACAGGTGATCATCCTCTACAACAAACCCTTATGAGCCAGGCCTTGCCAGTTGAGGCCTTTTTACTCTTCCCCACCAGCTGACTGCCAAGAAGCCAGCAGGCATCTAGGTTAAGTCAGTATGATTTATGCAGTAATGCCCAGTAAGATTCTATTTAATCACCACTTATAAAATTGCTTCTTCAACAAAATATATTTTGAGTTCCAACTTGGCATGTAAAGAATATATATTCTTCCCCTCCTTCCCTTCACTGGCCCCAAATCTGAGTAGTGATTATTATGACAAGAAATGAAAAGCTACATAATCCTGAACACCAACAGAATGCAAACTTGACATTTTTAACAATAACAACAATAACAAAAAACTAATTCAATCATTTCCCAAACATTCTGAATTAAGGTACAAAGAGCATACAGGCTCTCTGAGCCAGAAACAAGGTTCATATTTATAAATCATCCTTGCTTAAAGGTTTAATCAATCCAGAGGTTATCTGTACACAATTTTATTCTTCACATATATTCTATCTTTGAAAATCTAGAATTCATGACATACTGATTTCTGAGTACATTAACACTGACAGGAAGGCAGTGCTTCAGGTTTTAAAAGGCATGATGTTTGTTGTTGTTTGGCTGCTGAGTCACATCCAACTCTTGGCGACCACCATGGACTGTAGCACACCAGGCTCCTTAATACTCCACTATCTCCTGGAGTTTGTTTAAGTTCATGTCCATTGAATTGGTGATGCTATCTAATCATCTCATCCTTTGAAACCCCTTCTCTACTTGCCTTCAATCTTTTCAAGCATCATGGTCTTTTCCAATGAGTCGGCTCCTCGCATCAGGTGGCCAAAGTATTGGAGCTTTGGCTTTAGCAACAGTCTTTCCAATGAATATTCAGGGTTGATTTCCTTTAGGATTGACTGGTTTGATTTCCTTGCAGTCCAAGGGACTCTCAAGAGTATTCTCCAGCACCACCTTTCTAAAGCATCAGTTCTTTGGCACTCAGTCTTCTTTATGATCCAACTCTCACATCCATACATGACTACTAGAAAAATCATAGCTTTGACCTTTGTTGGCAGAGTGATGTTCTCTGCTTTTTAATACTCTGTCTAGGTTTGACATAGTTTTACTTCCAAGGAGCAGGTGTCTTGTAATTTCATGGCTGCAGTCACCATCCGTAGTGATTTGGGAGCCCAAGAAAATAAAATCTGTTAGTGCTTCCATTTTTTCCCCTTCTTTTTGCCATGAAGTGATGGGACTACCTGCCATGATCTTAGTTTCTTTAAAGTTGAGTTTCAAGTCAGCTTTTTCACTTTCCTCTTTCACTCTCATCAAGGGGCTCTTTAGTTGCTCTTCACTTTCTGACATTGGTGAAGCATCATCTGCATATCTGAGGTCATTTAGAGTCTCATAAATTAGTGGTGTCTGGGAGGGATTGGGGGCAGGAGGAGAAGGGGACGACAGAGGATGAGATGGCTGGATGGCATCATCGACTCGATGGACATGAGTTTGGGTAAACTCCGGGAGTTGGTAATGGACAAGGAGGCCTGGCATGCTGCGATTCATGGGGTCACAAAGAGTCAGACATGACTGAGCAACTAAACTGAACTGAACTGAATCTTGATTATGCATTAGAATCATCTGAGTAATATTATAAAAATAAATATTCTGGGGATTACTCAGATATTCTGATTCGGTCAGTCCAGTGTGCATAGAAATGTGTAATTTTATTTTAAAGCTTCCCCAGATAATTCTGAGAGAGCCAATAAAAGGATAAGCATTAGGGAACTCCTAAGTCTGGCCCTTATCTTGGTAGGGGGATTCTGGGCAAATTACTATTTGAAGCTCTGTTTTCTATATTTGAAAACATATATAGATATAGATATACACAGATAATTGAGCTCATGAGGAAGAAAGACTGAGTCTTATCCAGCTGTATAATCCTGAGCACAGAACCTGGTCATTAGTAGCTTCTAAGTAAGTATTGTTGATATACTGCATATTTAGGTATCCTTAAATACAAGTAAATTTAGTCTACTCTTTCTATTAAGGAATACCTGCATACTGTTTGGGAATTTTAAATTCTGGAGTATGTTTTAAATGCACAGCAAAAAATTCTCAATTAAAGAAAAACTGTTTCTCTAATGCTCTCACCTACCAATGCTTATCAACTGGTACATGTATGTATTAATAAAGGCATAATGGCGGTGCTAGTATAGATTACAACAGCTATAATATTTAGGAACTCTAAGAATGGACATACATCTTTCATTTTTAATGAAAACCACTGGAAAATGATTCAATACATATAGTTATCTTTAGAGACAGTTTTTCAAGACCATATTCTTTTTTTATCTTTTAAGATGTACACATGGTGTGCAATTTGAAAAAACAGACTTGGTATTAACACCATTTTTAATATAATACAGAATACACTTAAATGAATGTTCATCTTTATTAATAACTCTGCCACTAGAAAGGAAGAATTTGTTACTATAAAAATATATAAAAAATCAAACTGAATCCATATAAAATGAATTTTGGTGGTAATATTTAGTGCAGAGACAAAATAACAAGTTTATGTATAAATCAGAAAATAACTTAGCTTTCTAAAATTACCTTTCATTCCTGACATCTCCCAGTTCTTAGAAAAGTCTCAGGCTCAAGTGAGGCCATTCTTTCACCCACAGAGTTGGCTATCCATTAGGCTTGATGAGGCAATTATATATTTATTCTGTTTCTTAATTGTGTAAGAAGACCTTAATCATGTTTGAGTTAAAATAAGGATGGAAACATTAAAACTCTTTCCCTCACAGCTCCTATGATCCTACTGGTATTTAGTTGCCAAGTCATGTTCACAGCTACTATAGAGCACAATAATTTAAAAAATAAATACATACAAAGAAAAATAAGAAATTGAGAGATTATAATGTTTTCCATAGAAGTAAAGAAAATTATTTATCTTAGCTTCTTTCTTCTATTAATTTTAAAGCAGTATTAGGGAAGATTAGCAATGTCATTTAATAGTACAGGAGGAACAACAATCATACAGAATGACTACATAAAAGGGGAGGAAAAGGAAAAAAGGTTTTGCCCATTCATCATTCATTCACTCTGTGGGCACTGACTAAGCACCCAGAATGAATACACAGCCAGTATATGAAAATATGGAATAAATGTCATTATCTATTTTGATTAGTCAGTTATATATTCTGACTCATTCATGTCAAAAGGTCTGCTAATTGTAAAATAATTTGACTATCAACTGTAAGATTTCCTCTTAGTAATTATATTAAATGCTTATGATAAAGAAATTAACAAAATGTAATCTTTGCCCTCAGGAAACCAACAAGCAAGAGATATAGATAAATGAATAAATTATAGTAAAATCTGATAAGGACAGTAATAATAACATTCAGAAGATACTGAACAAGAACTTTTAAAAAACCCTACTGTTGCTGTTCAGTCACTAAGTCGTGTCCAGCTCTTTGCGACCCCGTGGACTGCAGCACGCGAGGCTTCCCTGTCCTTCACCATCTCCCTCAGTTTGCTTGAACTCATGCCCAGTGAGCCAGTGATGCCATCCAATCCTCTCCTCCTCTGTCGCCCCCTTCTCCTCTTGCCCTCAATCTTTCCCAGCATCTGGATCTTTCCCAATGAAAGAAGAAACATCTAGGCTGGATTTGGAAGAAACTAGGTGAATTTCTTAAATGGACAAAATAGAGAAGGGGACACTAGACAGAGAAAATAATGTGTAAAATAGACACATTAAAGAGTATCTCTTTAAAAAGAGAGAGGTCTCAAATTATTAAAATCATAAATGAAAGTAGGGACATTGCTACTGATTCTACAGAAATAAAAATGATTGAGAGAGTAATATGAACAATTGTCTGTCAACAAATTAGACAACACAGATAAAATAGTCAAGTCCCTAAAAATGTATCTAACAAAATAAAGGATCAAGAAAAAACAGACAATCTTAATAGGCCTATAATGAGTAAGGAGATTTAATCAGTAATCAAAAATATCACAACAAATAAAAGCCCTGGAGCAGATGGCTTTAATACTGAATTCTATCAAATACTTTAAAAATTAATGCCAATTCTTTTCAAACTTTTCCAAAAAATTTAAAAGGAGGGAACACTTTCTCACTCACTTAACTTAAAGCCATCATTACCCTGACAACAAAGACATAATAAGAAAAAAACCTATAAAGTAATATCTCTTATGAACATTGATGAAAAAAATCCTCTGCAAAATATTATACTAGCAAACCAAATTCCACAGCATTTTAAAAGGATTATACGCTATAATTAAGCAGAGTTCATTCCTGGAATATAAGAATGATTCAACATGTGAAAAACAATCAATGCAATACACACATTAACAGAATGAGGGGGGAAAAACATATGATTATTGAAAATGATGTAGAAAAAAGCATTTGACAAAATGATGAGATCCTTTCATGATTAAAAAAAAAAACAGTGAACAAGGAATAGAAATTACCTCAACATAATAAAAGTCCTATGTGAAAATATCACAGTGAACATTATACTCAATGGTGAAAGACTGAAAGCTTTTCTCCTAAGATCAGGAACAAGGCAATAATGTTCACTCTCATCACTTCTATTCATCATAGTACTGAAGGTTCTATCCAGAGCAATTAAGCAAGAAAGAGAAATAAAAGGCAATCAAATTGGAAAGGAAAAAGTAATACTATCTCTGTTCACAGGTGATGTAATCTTTTATGTGGAAAATGCTAAAGATTTCACACACACACACACACACACACACACATACACACACACACACACACAAAACCTCTTAGAACTAATAAATGATTTCAGCAAAGTAGCAGGATACAAAGTCAACACGCAAAAATCAATTCCATTCCCATGCATTAACAATGAATGGTTGAAAAAAAAATTACAAAAATAATTCCAATATAATGATTTTATCCAAAAAATATTTTTATTATTAGGAACTAACCAATGGTGTGAACATCTTACACAATGAAAACTACAGAATATTGTTGACAGAAATTAAATAAGACATAAATAAATGGAACACATCCCATGTTATGGATTAGAAGACTTAATATTATTAAGATGTCAAACTTCCCTGAGGAAGAAAGAACATATCCTGACTCGTTCTTTAAGGCCACCAATACCATGATACTAGGCTTCCCCGGTGCCTCGGTGGTAAATAATCCACCTGTGATGCAGAAGACCCAGGAAACCCAGGTTTGATCCTTGGGTTGGAAAGTTCCTTGGAGGAAGGCATGGCAACCCACTCCAGTATTCTTGCCTGGAGACTCCCATGGACAGAGGAGCCTGGCGAGCTACAGTCCATAGGATCACAAAGAGTCAGACATGACTGAAGCAACTGAGCACTCATGCACCATGATGCCAAAGTCAGACAAAGAAAAGAAAAATACAGATAAATATCCCAATACTCCCCAAAGAGGCCTACAGAGTCAATGCGATTTCTAACAAAATCCTGATAACATTTTTTGCAGAAACACAAGAGCCCTTCTTAAAATTCTTATAGAATCTCAAGGGTCCCTGAATAGCCAGAACAATCTTGAAAAAGAACTAAACTGGAGGACTCATACTTTCTGATTACAAACATTACTACAAGGCTATTAGTCTAATAGTGCAATACTGGCAATAAAGACAGACATAGATCAATGAATAGAATAGAGAGCCCAGAAATAAACTCTTACATATATAGTCGAATGGTTTTTGACAAGAGTGCCAAGACCCTGCCACAAGAATAGTACATTCTTTTCAACAAACAGTGCTAAGGAAATTGGACATCCACATGCAAAAGAATGATGTTGGACCCTTAGTTAATGCCACATGCAAAAATTAAATAAAATCAAACAAAAACCTGAATATAAGATCTAAAATTGTAAGCTTCTTAGACTACAACATACAGCAAACCTGCACAACCTTCGATCTGACAATGATTTTTGGATATGACATCAAAAAACAAGCTATGAAAGAAAAAAAGACAAATAGGACTTCATTAAAATTTAAGATTTTGTCCATCAAAAAAACAGAGTAAAAAGGGAATCCCAGAATGGGAGAAAACATTTGCAAATCATTTATCTGATGAGTGATTAATATACAGAATCTACAGAGGACTCCTGAAAGTCAACAACAACAAAAAACCAATTCAAAGTAGGGAAAGGACTTGAATAAACATTTCTCCAAAGAAGATATACAAATGTCCAACAAGCACAGGAAAACATGCTCAGCGTCATTAATCACTAGAGAAATGCAAATCAAAACTCTTGTGTGATACCACTCAAACCCATTAGAAACAGAAAATGGCCACAGTTGATACGGATGTGGAGAAACTGGAACGTTTGTGCACTGTTGGCTGAGATATAAAACGGTACAGACCATATGAAAAACAGTATGCCAGTTCCTACAAAAATTACAGATAGAATTATCAGATGATCAGCAATTCCGCTTCTGGGGATATGCCCATAAGAATGGAAAGCAAGGCCTGAGGAGATATTTGTACACCCAGGTTCATAGAAGCTTTACTCACAATAGCTAAAATGTGATACAATTCAAGGGTTCATTAACAAATGAGTGGATAAGCAAAATGTGGTGTATACAGGGGAATATTATATAGCCTTAAAAAGGAAGAAAGTTCTGACATATGCTATAATACAGTTGAACTTTGATGACATTATGCTAAATGAAATAAGCCAATCACAAAAAGACAAATATTATATGATTCCACTTACATGAGATACTTAAGAGTGCTCAAAATCACAGACAGAAAGCAGAATTGTGATTGCCAAGGGTTGTAGGGTGAGAGGAGTTATTGTTCAATACATACAGAATTACTGTTTTAAAAAGTAAAAAGAGTTGAATGATGTCTATGATTGTACATTATGAGTATATTTAATACCACTAAACTGTACATTTTGAAATGGTTAAGATGGTAAATTTTGTTTGTGTGTTTTACCACAGTTTAAAAAAAAAAATGTTTTTTAAAAGAGAGGGACAGAACCAGGAAAAAAAATTCTATTTATGAAAGGTCTTATTCACCATTGCACATAAATCCCAGTAGCAATTACTAGCTTTCTCTTGACCTCGTCCTCTCCTCAAACTAAATATATTTAATCAAATCAGTAGTCCTTAGGTTTTCATAAGCTCTGTCTGGCTCTTGTATGGGTTACTTTTGGTGCATTCCTAGTGAAATTATCTAACTTTGAGCTGGCCATTTCCCTGCCTTTTCAACATCACAATAAATTCTAATTCAACACTATTAGATTAACACTAGCCTCACCTGGTGCCATCTTCAACTAAATAAGCATACCCCCAAGAGTCGGACACTTCTGAGCAACTTCACTTTCACTTTTCACTTTCATGCATTGGAGAAGGAAATGGCAACCCACTCCAGTGTTCTTGCCTGGAGAATCCCAGGGACAGGGGAGCCTGGTGGGCTGCTGTCTATGGGGTCGCACAGAGTCAGACACAACTGAAGTGACTTAGCAGCAACTCCCAGAAGCAAAATGTGCTGGCATTTTTAAAAGGCACACACACAAACAACTCAGCAAATTCTTTCATGGTAAATAACTAAAAATAACCCAATGCACATCCCCAGACACAAGTCCCTGAGGAATCACTACCTATTCACTCAAAGCCCAGTTCAGTTACTCTGTGGCTGCCTGGAGTGAACGCAGAGCTATTCTTAGAGATCCAATTTGGTCAGCTCCCAGGTTGATTACACTCTGGTGGGCTAGACGGCTCCAGACCAGAACAAACCTTTCTCAGACCAGAACAAACCTTTCTCATTGATGACTATTTTAATCCAGTGTCTCCATGCAATATAAAAAGAGCAACCCTCAAAAACCGAACAGACCCTAAGATACATGACAATGGAACTTAGAGACCTAATCTATGAGCAGACTCAAGGAAAGGAAAGCACTGTATTTTGTTGCTGGAGACTATCAGTCCCCAAGACACAGATTTTAAAAATCCCTTAGAACGATACTGAGGAGTGAGATAAACACAATAAAGAGCTCATAGTCACAATATCTAATTGAACTGTTCACTTTTATTGTCTCATTTCTCTTAACAGCAAATGACTGAACCAAAAATTGAAAAACTGATGTTAACAGAAGAGTCGTCACTGGGCCTGATGCAGCCAGTAGTCTCCTCTGGGCTCACTTGATATGCCTGATGCCATATTAAATATATACACATTTAAAATGTGAAATAATACTGGAGCTTAAATCAAAGTAATTGAAATTTAAAAATCTGTCCACTTCAATGGCTTTATGATGCTGTTATTTCTTTAAAATAATAGAATAATTATCTCATTTTATGTCTTTTTTATTATTTCATCTGCTCATTTTGGGTTGAGGGAAGAGAAAATTTAGTGGTATCAGAAAATATCTATTTCATTCAATCACTTAGTTATTCACAGATTCACAAAGTTATTGATTACCTCCTACTATGTGCCACATCCTATTCTGCTTACTAGAGAAAAAGTGATAAAGAAGTCAGAGTTCTTTTCTTATGGGGCTTACAGTCTACTGGGGAAGAAAACAATAAACAACTAAACAAACATATAAACAAGGTAACTATACACCTCTACTTTGGAGAATCGATTACTGATATGATAGAGAGAAAGTGGTCTTGAATGGGAGTAAAACCCTCCAAAGGGTAGGTCAGAGAAGGCCTCTCTGAAGTGATGGCAGTGAACTGATACCAAAGATAAGGTGAGCCTTTCATGTGAAAAGCTGGTGAAATGCGCTCCAGGTGGAAGCAACAGCATATGTAAATGTCTACAGGTGGGAAAAAGCTTTGTGATTTCAGGGACAGAAATACCTGGGATAAAAAGCAATGAGGGAAGAAATAGTATGATAAGATATTAAAGCCAGATCATGAATTACCTTCCCTGTGTGCCCCAGAAAGAAACTGTGAGAAAGCACTGAAGGGATTTAAGCAGAAGAATGACATAATCTGGTTGCATGTTTTGAAAAAGATCACCCTAGCATATATGGAGACTGGGTTGGAGAAAGGAAGAAGAGAGAGAGAGTTGTCAAATAGAGTTGGATATATGATTCAAGAGTCCAGGTCAGGACTAGACTATATACATTCAGAAAAAATTAATTGCTATGGACTGAATATCTGTGTTTCCTCAGAATTTGTGAGTTGAAATCCTCACCCCCAAGGTGATGGCATTAAGACATGAGGCCTTTGGAAGGTGACCAAGTGTTAACGGCAGAGCCCTCGGGATGGGATTTGTGCTCTTAAAAGAGGTCCCAGAGGATTGCTCATTTCTCCCATCACATGGTACACAGAGAAAAGACACTATCTAACAACCAGAAAGTGGGTCCTCACCAGACACAGAATCTGCTAACATTGACCTTGGACTTTCCAGCCTCCAGAACTGTGAGAAACAAACTCCTGTTGCTTAGAAGCAGCCTAATCTATGATATTTTGTTACAGCAGCCAGGCTAGGCTAAGATATTAGAATACAGATGATATTTAAAACCACTGGAGTGTCCCATAGTCCACTCTCTTATCATTCGAGTTTGGTTTACATTCAGCTAATCCTAAAGGTAAAATGGAGGAGTAATCTAAGGAAAACAAACCTGGTAATTCATTATACACTCCTGTTCACAAAGGCTTATAACATTCTGTTCTAGTTAAATATCACCCTGAGTATAACACAAAGGAAAAGAAAAAAACCTTCATAGAAGTCAGTTTTAGTGATAAAACTCAATTTTAGGCCATTGTATTATGCATCAAAGAATCTGCTAAGTTCTCCCAAAAGTATACCAAAATGTTGTTTCCATATAAAAACCAATTCTCAAATTAAAATCAATCAAGAACGAAAACTGAGCCAAACCTTGAGCAACACTAAAGAAAAAGAGGTTTCTTAAATTTATTCCCATCAATCCATAACTGCTCATCATAAGTCAAAATGAATCCAAAAGTGAAAAGTGAAAGTGAAAGTCACGCAGTCTTGTCCGACTCTTCGCAATTCCATGGACTATACAGTCTACAGAATTCTCCAGGTCAGAATACTGGAGTGGGTAGCCGTTACATTCTCCAGGGGATCTTCCCAACCCAGGGATCGAACCCAGGTCTCCTGCATTGCAGGAGGATACATTACCAGCTGAGCCACCAGGGAAGCCCCAATTAATCCAAGGTAAAGGCTAAAAGAGATCAAAGCCATATTCTCTTCAATACCAGAATAGACTTTGGTGTTTCTGTGCTTTGCTAAAGAACTTGAATATATCGCTTTTCTCAATGAATAGACTCCCAACAAGGGTAATTTCAAAGCTAGGTCTGTTCTGGCCAGATCTTTCAACACCAGTGACAAAATGGAATAAGCTATTTGGTTCTCACCTGTCTCTTCTTTTATTTTTTTAATTTATTTTTTAATAGGAGGAAAACGGCTTTGCAATGTTGTGTTGGTTTCTGCCATACAACAACATGAGTCAGCCATAATTATACATGTATCGCCTCCCTCAGAGCCTCCCTCCCCTCCTCATGTCCTACCCCTCTAGTTTCTCACAGAACACCAGACTGGGCTCCCTGAGTTCTATAGCAACTTCTCAGCAGCTATATATTTTACACATGATATATATGGAATCTAGAAACACGTTCTCTTCTTTTAAATGTGGTTTTATGAGTAACAAGTCTTTGATGTAAAAAAACAAAAAACTAGATTATCAAAACAAAATAGATATTAAGACTCTAAAAATAGTCTAACCACCACAAGGAACTCAAGTCAAAATTCATACTTAAAACAAGCACAATGGACATAAAAATATGAAAATGATTCAGAAAAAAATCTGAAAATAATATACAACAAAAACACAAATTATTTTAACCAGAAAGGTAAGCCTGGGTTTCCCTGGTGGCTCAGTGGGTAAAGTGTCTGCCTGCCATGTGGGAGACCAGGGTTCAATCCCCTGGTTGGGAAGTTCTCCTGGAAAAGGAAATGACAACCCACTCCAGTACTCTTGCCTGGAAAATTCCATGGACAGAGAAACCTGGTAAGCTACAGTCCATGGGATTGTAAAGAGTTACAAAGGGTTGATAGGTAAGCTTGGGCTTCGCAGGTGGTACCAGTGGTAAAGAAAACACCTGCCAATGCTGGAGACATAAAAGACTCAGGTTCAGTCCCTGAGTCAGGATGATCCCCTGGAGGAGGATGTGGCAATCCACTCCAGTATTCTTGCCTGGAGAATTCCATGGACAGAGGAGCCTGGCGGGCTACAGTCCATAGAGTTTCAAAGAGTCAGACACAAGTGAAGCAACTTAGCACACAAAGGTAGGCTCACAAAGTAGGAAAAGGCAATATGCCAAAAAAGACAATGGGTTTACAAACCAGAGTGGTATGCTTAAAACTGACATTTTGTAGTTTAAAATGTTAAGGCCTATGCATGGAAAACATAAGGATTAAAAAAAAAATGAATAAAAACCTGGGCATATATAGGCCAAAGAATTGAATTTATGATGATGTATAATCCAAGATACTGAAAACTGTATCTTCAGTGAAAAAGTAAACTACAAATATTTTAGTACTGACAAGGGAAAACACAAGGAAGTATGAAGTCTCTGCTTATACAATGGTCAAACAAAAAAAGTCTCCCCTAAGAATTCAAAACAATTGCCTGCACCTCACATAGGTTTGTAATCTGCAGCATGATCCAGGAACCCACAAACCAAGAAATTATCACAAAAACTGATGCCAGGACAGAAATTTTACAAAAAAATTCCAATCTTACAAATTGGAAGAAAAACAAATTAACAGCTTGAGAGATACACCACCAACAATGGCTGCAAAAGATAGCCATAGATTGAGGTCCTCTGAAATCACATGCTTCTCCAGTAAACATGGAATATTCACCAAAAAAGACACACATTGTCTCAGTAAATCCTAAAGGGTCTAAAATTCGTAGAGCTGTTCTCTCACTACAATGGCACTAAATTAGAACTCAATTAGGTATCTAAAAATTACTCAAATACCTAAAAATAAAGCAACATGTTTTAAAATAACCCCAGCAATACATGAACCGTGAATTTCCAGATGTTTAAGCTGGTTTTAGAAAAAGCAGAGGAACCAGAGATCAAATTGCCAACATCCGCTGGATCATAGAAAAAGCAAGAGAGTTCCAGAAAAACATCTATTTCTGCTTTATTGACTATACCAAAGCCTTTGACTGTGTGATCACAATAAACTGGAAAATTCTGAAAGAGATGGGAATACCAGACCACCTGACCTGCCTCTTGAGAAACCTGTATGCAGGTCAGGAAGCAACAGTTAGAACTGGACATGGAACAACAGACTGGTTCCAAATAGGAAAAGGAGTACATCAAGGCTGGATTGTATAGTGTCACCCTGCTTATTTAATTTATATGCAGAGTAAATCATGAGAAATGCTGGGCTGGAGGAAGCACAAGCTGGAATCAAGATTGTCGGGAGAAATATCAATAACCTCAGATATGCAGATGACACCACCCTTATGGCAGAAAGTGAAGAAGAACTAAAGAGCCTCTTGATGAAAGTGAAAGAGGAGAGTGAAAAAGTTGGCTTAAAGCTCAATATTCAGAAAACTAAGATGATGGCATCCGGTCCCATCACTTCATGGCAAATAGATGGGTAAACAGTGGAAACAGTGTCAGACTTTATTTTTCTGGTCTCCAAAATCACTGCAGATGGTGATTGCAGCCATGAAATTAAAAGACGCTTACTCCTTGGAAGGAAAGTTATGACCAACCTAGATAGTACATTCAAAAGCAGAGACATTACTTTGCCAACAAAGGTCCATCTAGTCAAGGCTATGGTTTTTCCAGTGGTCATGTATGGATGTGAGAGTTGGACTATAAAGAAAGCTGAGCGCCGAAGAATTGATGATTTTGAACTGTGGTGTTGGAGAAGACTCTTGAGAGTCCCTTGGACTGCAAGGAGATCCAACCAGTCCATCCTAAAGATCAGTCCTGGGTGTTCATTGGAAGCACTGATGTTGAAGCTGAAACTCCAATACTTTGGCCACCTGATGCAAAGAACTGACTCATTTGAAAAGACCCTGATGCTGGGAAAGATTGAGGGCAGGAGGAGAAAGGGATGACATAGGATGAGATGGTTGGATGGCATCACCAACTCGATGGACATGAGTTTGAGTAAACTCCGGGAGTTGGTGATGGACAGGGAGGCCTGGCGTGCTGCGGTTCATGGGGTCACAAAGAGTCAGACACAACTGAGCGACTGAACTGAACTGAACTGAAAGATCCAATTAAAAATTAAAAAGGAAAAAATATTTAATATTTTATCTGATGACAAAATGTAAGCATGCATATCAAAACGTAGGTGCTAAAGCAGTTTTTAGTAAGAGATATATGGTTTTAAATGCCTGTGTTAGAAAAGAACAGTATAAAATTAATAAGGTATGTTTCTACTTTAAGATGCTAGAAAAGGAAACAAAACAAACCCAAAGCAAGTACAAGAAAGGAAATGAAGATAAAAATAGAAAACTGAATGAATAGTAAACAAAACAAAAAATAAGTAAAACCAAAATTGATTCATCACTACATGGCTCATTGTGGAAACAAACAGAAACAGAGAGAGAGAAAATGAAAATTATCACTCTCAAGCATGAAAAGTGATATCTCTAAAGATCATATCAACATTAATGGATAACAAGTACATATAACAGCTTGCTAGGCTTAGCTGCTCAGTGGTGTCTGACTCTTTTTGACCCTTTGGACTGTAGCCCATCACATTACTCTGTCTGTGGGAATTTTCAAGCAAGAATACTGCAGTGGGTTGCTTTTTCCTTCTCCAGGGGATCTATCTGACACAGGAATCGAACCCATGTCTCCTGTGTCTCCTACATTGCATGTGGATTATTTACCCACTGAGCCATTGTGGAAGCCCAACAAATAGTTCAGTGGCAATAAATTCAACAAGTTTGATAAGATGGACAAATTCCATCAGAAATAAAACACACAACAAGAAATAATCTCAATAGCTCTATATATCTTTTAAAAATAGAACACATAATTTAGAACTTCTGCAGAGAACTCTACACTTAGTCGGACTCATTGGTGAACTCTATCATGTGCTCAGGAAAGAAATAATACAAACTCTTTTGGAAAAATAAGGGAGAAATAAAACCATTTATTTTATGAGGTCATCATAACCTTAAAACCAAAACCAGAAAAGAACATAGAAGAACAGAAAATTATACACCAATATTTTCGACAAACAGGAGAAATCCTTAACAAATTACTAGCAAATAAAATCCAAATGCAGATATATAATTTTTTAAATATATCATAACCAAGTGAATTTTGTCCTAAGGATGCAAAGCTCTTATGAAAATCAAGAATTTTGGTTTACTACATAACAGACTAGGGCTTCCCAGGTGGTGCTAGTGGTAAAGAATCCACCTGCCAATGCAGGAGACTAAAGGATGCGGGTTTGATCCCTGGGTCGGGAAAATCCCCTGGAGGAGGAAATGGCAACCCACTCCAGTCTTCTTGCCTGGAGAATCCCATGAACACAGGAGCCTGGCAGGCAGTGCATAGAGTTGCAAAGAGCAGCACACTGAAGTAACTTAGCACATAACAGATTAAAGGAGAAAATCATGGGACAATATCACTAGATGAAGAAAACAAATCCTAAATAGAAACAAAATCAATATGAAAATATTTCATGACTTCTTTTCAATATCCCCTTTGGTCTTTGTATAAATTTTACATCAGGTTTAAAAAATCTGCTTTTTTATCCTCATACATCAAACCCTATCTTAACCACTTCCTCATTAAGTGGCCAAAAAATCTTATAACCAGCATGTCTCAATGGCTATTCTTAGAACTGACGCTAGCCAAAAGGTAGCAAAAGATAAGAAAGAGTTAGATGGTTTATAACCCTTAAAAACCATGAAGTAATCTTTAAGAAACCTCCAAACAAAACTGGAAAAACTCTCCACCAGAAATGGAAAACATGCAGTGGGGGCAGGAGGGTAATTTGAAAGTAATTATACAATTTTAAAAAACAACAAATGACAAGTTATATATATTATTATAATCATAAATGTGAATATATTTTTATTTAAGATTGTTTTCAAGGTTCTGGTTAATACAGTTATAAAAAGAGAAATAAATGAGAAAAGAGTTAAGTTATTATTATTTTCAGGTCATATGGTTTTAGAATGTTAAAACTCAAAAGAAACAACTAAAAAATTCTAATAAAAATATAATTTAGAAAGGTGAGTGCATACATACAAAGATCAATATATTACTGGGTAAAAATAAGTTTTAAAAGGACTAAAATATTTCATTTATAATTCTAAAATAAATTATTGAGAAATATCAAAATTAATATAAGTAATGCTACTGACAGATATATGAGAAGACAAATCAAAAATCATATTCTAATTTTGAATATGAAGACAATACCATAAAAATTACAATTCTTTCCTAGTTTTTCCATAATTAAATGTGGTCTCAATAAAAAAAAAAACCCTATATGATTTATTTAAGACTAAACAAATTAATTCTAACATGTAGACAGAAAAATAAATAAGCAAATATAGCCAAGGGCATACCTTTGCAACTTTGGGATAGGCAAAGATACCTTAGACTGCAAAAATCACTAATCATGAAAAAAAGGTTAGTAACTTCAACTTCATAAAAATTAAAACTTCCTATTCTCTGAAATAATGTCATTTGCAGCAACATGAATGGACCTAGAAATAATAATACTAAGAGAAGTTAAGTCAGACAGAGATAGACAAATTATCATGATATATCAGCTATTCTTGAGATCTTAAAAAATGATGCAAATGAACTTAATTACCAAATAGAAAGAGACTAGCAGACATAGAAAACAAACTTACAGTTACAAAAAGGGGTAAAGGGGAGGGGAGGGATTAAGAGTTTGGGACTGATAGATATATACTACTATATAAAAAAGATAAACAATAAGAACCTACTATATAGCAGAGGGAACTATATTCAAAATAATAACCTAGAATGGAACAGAATCTGAAGTATAAAAACTGAAATCACTTTGCTGCATACCTGACACTAACACAACACTGTTAATCACTTATGTGTATGCTTAGTCACTCAG
The DNA here is from genome assembly GCF_029407905.1 of Bubalus kerabau. Taxonomy (NCBI): domain Eukaryota; kingdom Metazoa; phylum Chordata; class Mammalia; order Artiodactyla; family Bovidae; genus Bubalus; species Bubalus kerabau. Next base: position 63,080,835 of record NC_073637.1, read on the forward strand.
TCGTGTCCGACTATCTGCAGCCCAACTGACTAAGCCTGACAGGCTCCTCTGTCCATGGAATTTTCCAGGCAAGAATACTGGAATGGTATTGCCATTTCCTACTGAAGGGGATCTAACCATCCCAGGGATCAAACTCCCATCTCTTGCCATCTCCTGCACCGGCAGGCATATTCTTTACCACTAGCGCCACCTGGGAAGCCCCAATCCACTATAATTCAATTTAAAAATTTTCCATTCTCAAAAATATACCATTATGAAATGAAAAGGCAAGCCACAGACTGCAGAAATTCTCAATACATATATATATGATACTTATATTCAGAACATATATAAGGAAAATGTCTGCAAATCAATAATAAAAAGACAAAAAAGAACTTTTCAAACAGGTAATTAAGCAAACATTTCACAAGGGAAGTAGTATGAATGGCCAATAGACACTAATGATGCTCAATCATTGGACACTAGGGAAATGGAAATAAAAGCCAAACTATTTCATACTCACTAGAATAACTTCAATGAAATGACAGCAAACACTGGTAAGGTTGTAGAGAAACTAGAACTTTCTTATATTGCTGATAGAAGTGTAAAATTGCACATTAACTCTGGAAAACTGTCTGTAATAAAATTTAAACAAATATCTAACATTCTTTCCCAGAAATTTTACTTCAAGGTGTTTATCAAAGAGAAATAAAAAATAAATGCCCGGAAAAAGACCCATAACACAAAAATTTATAGCAGCTTTATTTATCATAGCCAAGAAAAGGAGAAAATCCACATGTCCTCAACAGGAGAGTGGATAGATATATTATGGTGTATCTACACAATTCACACAATGAAAACAAACAATTGCTACAGGCAATGACATGCATTAATCTCTAGACTCTGAGTTGAGAAAAAGAAGAGAGCACATGCTATAAGATTCTATTTATATGAAGTTCAAGAACAAGCCAGGCTATCTACGGTAATAGATATGGTCAGGAAGGCGACTGCCTACTGTGGGACGGAGTGGGTAAACTTCCCAAGAGAATAGAAACAGTATATATCTTTGTGAGTGCAATGGTTACATTGGAATATACATACTTCTTGAAATTCATCAAACTATACTTAAATCCTGTGCATATGATTGCAAGTTACACTTACTTTTAAAAAAAAAAAGAGAGAGAGAGAGAGATAATAGAGAATAGCCAATAAATTTTTAAAAAGAAAAGAAGAGCAAAGTGAGGAAACCAGCTCCAGTGGAAGGGAGTTAGGAATGTGATGTAATCTGCTCCAAAGGGAAAGAGTATTTTAGTATCAAGTGGTTTAGAATTGCCTGAATACGGAGATTAATCATAAGCAGGCCAATTGTTGTTAGTTTTATTACTTTTTTAATATTCTCTGCAGACACTTCCCCCACCTCATATTGTCTGTAGCCAGGGTGGTCCACGCCCACGACTCACTAATATGCCACTGGACCAGTACTACAAGCTATTAGTAACATATTTTTAAAAAGGTACAGTCATTAAACTATGTTTTACTTGGTCCTGGCTCAAGAATAGAAAAATCAATATGTAAATTAAAGAGACCAGAAATGGACCATAATGTTTATGGGAATTCCATATGTGAAAAAGGTAGCTATGCATATTAGTGAATAAAAAATGAATCATGCAATAAATATCATTATGACAAATAAGTCACAATAAGAAATAAAGTTGATCCATACCATATAACCTACACCAAAATGAATTCTGAGTAAAGCCAAAGTCCTATACAGTTATGTAAAGTTTAAAAATAAAATAAAATTAAAAAAAAATAAATAAATAAAAAAAAAAAAAAAAAAAAAAAACAAATATACATATTACAGAAATATAGGCCTTTCAATTTCATTTTATTGTGGTATAGAATGCAAATTTAGGCAATTAAAAATAAAACATTTATCTAACAGTTCTTTGGTAAGTCAAAATAATGGAAAGCTCAATTATGACATTTTAAAATGAAATCTTTAAACATTTGAAAAAAAAAAAAAAAAAAAAAAAAAAAAAACTGAATACCTCTCCCCAACAAGAAAAGCCATGATAGAATATGGGAAAATTTGCTTTTGGAATTTTGTATTTAAACTGTAACTATGATGTATGATATAAAACATATATTCTAAAAAACAAGATATAGTTAACTACAAGGTAATTAAACATTAAAGAAAAAGCAACAACTGAGATGTACAGCATGTCATAAACAATTACATTATTTAACATAAAAAGGACTCATTAAAAATATATATATATTACAAATGAGCAAAGAAACAGTAAAGAATAAGAACAATACAAGCCGCAACATGATTAGAAAAAATATGAAATCAGAACTAAAGTCTCCCTTTACTAAAGGAATAGGATTTTTATTAAAGGGACTTAGTAAATGCCTTATTAGTTATAAATACCCATTATTTGAACTAATTAGACTAAAATCAAATGTGTTGATTCAAGTGAGATTTTCCTATATACTATTTCCCATCATGAGTTTCACCCTCCCTTATTTTTCCTGACATTTAGTATCAAAGAAGAAAAGAGCTTTCAGATGTACTACTGAATGTGTCTTTAATCTTTAAAAATATAAATCCCATCTTGTATACATTGTATATACTTTAAGTTTTTAGAAATATTTGAAACAATTTAAAAATAAAGGCAGGAAGGCATAAAACACTTAAAATGGCTAACAGTAACAGTCCATAAATTGCACTTATTTAAGAGATACTTTTGCAAAGAGCTTGCTAGACAAATTATTTTTAAATAGTCATGAGGAAAAATAAACATGGAAAGTTATCATAGAATTTTTTAAAACAGAGAGGAATTGTCTTTTTTTCTCTTATTCTGGCCCCCTTGGTCTTCAACCTTATATTTAAAAAGAGTGAAACATCCAGTGTTTTTATAAAGAAACTTGCTTCGATATGAATACATAATAATAATAAAAGTACTTTTGATGATTTCAGAAGCTAAACACGTTGCAGAGCCTTGCTCTTCTTTGAAAGCATGAACAGGCAGTAAAAAGAAAACACAAATGTTTTCTAAACATGAAAAGATGCTCAACATCACTCATAGTAAATGTAAATTAAAATTATAATAAAATTGGGAAGATTAAAAAGCTGGATACACTGTATTATCAAGGATGTGGAAACGGGCATTCTCACAGGCGTTAGTGGAAACAGAAATTAATACCACTTTAGAGAGGGCAGTGTGGAATACAGAACAAATTTTTGAAATGCTCTACAATTCCATGTGAAGGAACGTATCCTATAGTACACTGGCACATATGCAATGTGACATGTACAAAAATATGTTTATACCAGCAAAAGAGTAGCTATAATTTGATTATTTAAATTGTGACATAACCAAAGGAATCATGAGCTTGTTAATATAAATGTAATAATTCTATATACACCAATGTAGAAAAATCCAAGATAAACAAGTAAGAGATAAAATTAAGGTACAGAACAGTTGTGTGAAAACCGCATGTCTACATAGTATGTGTTAGAACGTACAGAAAAAAGTGGTAGCCAACTGTCTATGGGGAAAAGAACTGAGGGACTAGGAAACTGGGAGCTTGAGGACCAGAGTGGTATGCTTAAAACTGACATTCTGTAGTTTAAAATGTTAAAGCCTATGCATGGAGAACACAATGATTAAAAAAAAATGAATAAAAACCTCGGCATATATAGGCCAAAGAATTGAATTTATGATGATGTACAATCCAAGATACTGAAAACTGTATCTTCAGTGAAAAAGTAAACTACAAATATTTCATCTACTGACAAGGGAAAACACAAGGAAGTATGAAGTCTCTGCTTATACAATGGACAAACAAAAAAAGTCTCCCCTAAGAATTCAAAACAATTGCCTGCACCTCACATAGGTTTGTAATCTGCAGCATGATCCAGGAACCCACAAACCAAGAAATTATCACAAAAACTGATGACAGGACAGAAATTTTACAAAAAAATTCCAATCTTACAAATTGGAAGAAAAACAAATTAACTGCTTGAGAGAATACCACCAATAATGGCTGCAAAAGATACCCATAGATTGAGGTCCTCTGAAATCACATGCTTCTCCAGTAAACATGGAACATTCACCAAAAAAGACACACATTGTCTCAGTAAATCCTAAAGGGTCTAAAATTCACAGAGCTGTTCTCTCACTACAATGGCACTAAATTAGAACTCAATTAGGTCTCTAAAAATTATTCAAATACTTGAAAATAAAGCAACATGTTTTAAAATAACCGCAGCAATACGTGAACCGTGAATTTCCAGATGTTCAAGCTGGTTTTAGAAAAAGCAGAGGAACCAGAGATCAAATTGCCAACATCCGCTGGATATCAAAAAAGCAAGAGAGGTTCCAGAAAAACATCTATTTCTGCTTTATTGACTATGCCAAAGCCTTTGACTGTGTGGATCACAATAAACTGTGGAAAATTCTGAAAGAGATGGGAATACCAGACCACCTGACCTGCCTCTTGAGAAACCTGTATGCAGGTCAGGAAGCAACAGTTAGAACTGGACATGGAACAACAGACTGGTTCCAAATAGGAAAAGGAGTCCGTCAAGGCTATATATTTTCACCCTGCTTATTTAACTTATATGCAGAGTACATCTGGAGAAGGCAATGGCACCCCACTCCAGTACTCTTGCCTGGAAAATCCCATCGACAGAGGAGTCTGTTAGGCTGCAGACCATGGGGTGCGAAGTCGGACACGACTGACCGACTTCATTTTCACTTTTCCCTTTCATGCACTGGAGAAGGAAATGGCAACCCACTCCAGTGTTCTTGCCTGGAGAATCCCAGGGACGGGGGAGCCTGGTGGGCCGCCGTCTATGGGGTCGCACAGAGTCAGACACGACTGAAGCGACTTAGCAGCAGAGTACATCATGAGAAACGCTGGGCTGGAAGAACCACAAGCTGGAATCAAGATTGCCGGGAGAAATATCAATAACCTCAGATATGCAGATGACACCTCATGTATGGATGTGAGAGTTGGACTGTGAAGAAGGCTGAGCACCAAAGAATTGTTGCTTTTGAACTGTGGTGTTGGAGGAGACTCTTGAGAGTCCCTTGGACTGCAAGGAGATCCAACCAGTCCATTCTGAAGGAGATCAGCCCTGGGATTTCTTTGGAAGGAATGATGCTAAAAGCTGAAACTCCAGTACTTTGGCCACATCATGCGAAGAGTTGACTTATTGGAAAAGACTCTGATGCTGGGAGGGATTGGGGGCAGGAGGAGAAGGGGACAACAGAGGATGAGATGGATGGATGGCATCACTGACTCGATGGACGTGAGTCTCAGTGAACTCCGGAAGTTGGTGATGGACAGGGAGGCCTGGCGTGCTGTGATTCATGGGGTCGCAAAAAGTCGGACACGACTGAGTGACTGATCTATGGCAGAAAGTGAAGAGGAACTAAAAAACCTCTTGATGAAAGTGAAAGAGGAGAGTGAAAAAGTTGACTTAAAGCTCAACATTCAGAAAATGAAGATCATGGCATCTGGTCCCATCACTTCATGGCAAATAGATGGGGAAACAGTGGAAACAGTGACTGACTTTATTTTTCTGCGGATGGTGATTGCAGCCATGAAATTAAAAGATATTTTTTAAAATGTCTGTTCGGATAGTGATTGAACAGGGTCTAGAACAGTCTGCTTTCAACTACTCACAATTTCCATGCATATATTTTACATGTAACGTATCCCCCACCCAAGGGAGAGAATTCCCAACTCTCACTTAGTTATAAAACCTAGCTCTGAACGTAGGATCTGTGAAGCAGAACAAATCTTTGTATACAGTCAAGTGCAGATTATTATAAACAACTGATAATTATAAATCACTGTATACAATGAGAAGGCAATGGCACCCCACTCCAGTACTCTTGCCTGGAAAATCCCATGGACGGAGGAGCCTGGTAGGCTGCAGTCCATGGGGTCACTAAGAGTCGGACACAACTGAGCGACTTCACTTTCACTTTTCACTTTCGTGCATTGGAGAAGGAAATGGCAACCCACTCCAGTGTTCTTGCCTGGAGAATCCCAGGGACAGAGGAGCCTGGTAGGAGGCCGTCTATGGAGTCACACAGAGTCGGACACGACTGAAGCAATTTAGCAGTAGCAGCAGCAGCAGGATACAATGAAAGCCAAGTTATCTGTTCTCAGCACATCCAAATCAAAATGATATAACTGCAACAAAAACTCTCATTCAAAAGCAGGAAGAATGAGAAATATACCCATGGCTGATTGTCTGTAGCACACAGTAATCCCTACAAAAACAACACCTTAATTTCCTTGGTTTTTCTACCTGGTATCTAAGTTCTCCATTGACTATTACACTTATTATCATCATATGCCCTGGTTCTACCCTTTGGGAGGATGTCCCTTGTCCATTATCCTTTTTGACTATATATGAGGTTGGCAATGACACTTACCCTTCTGTGTTCTGTCCAGTTACATCTCCACTGACAGTACACACATCATACTGCTATTCTGAGTGCAGGCAACTGCCTTAGAGGTTTAATAGTCAGACAGTGCTTGCTATCCAGACTTGGGCTCTCTTTAGCCACTAGCCACATACAACTCTTCAAATTTGATTAAAATTAAATAAAATTGAAAATTCAATTCCTTAGTCACACTGGCCACAAATCAAGTGTTCAATGGCTGCATGTGACTAGCACCTATAGTATTACAGTAAAGACATAAAATATTTTCATCACTGGTGAAAGTTCTATTGAACACCAGTGCAAAAAGAATATCACAGAAAGACTTGTTAAATTTTAACCGCAATGCTCCAAATCCACGTAAAATTAGTATTGTTTTATCTGTTAGTCAATCCATGGCTTAAAATATAGACTGTTACATTATGAAATTGTGTCAGTACATGAAAATAATTTCTATAGCTGAACTACTACTATATGTCTCATTACTGGGATAGGTGTCAGAATTCATTGTGAAAACTACAGACAATAATCAAACCATTATGTACCCTGTGTTAACTCTAGACACAAAAGTTGCAGCAGAGACTCTAAAAGGCTTTGAATTGCCTGAATTGTACTATGTGAGAGTCAAATAATACAGTGACTGGTAGAAAGCTGGCAAGTTTTTTAGAGGACCTGCTCTGGGTTAAAGACTATACCATCTGGGTAGTCACGGTATCTTTTCTTTTGCTCAGAGGGTTCATATTCTAAACTCACATCAGTATTTGCCAATTTCTACATTATCTCCAACCTAGTAACTGAAGACTGAAGAGAATGAAGAGGCTCCAAATGACAAGAAAGAAGGCACTATTTAGAAGACCTCAGCTAAAGGATATTCCCTTTGGGTTTTATGCCAATTTGAATTTGGGAAACTTGAAAAGACTTCAAGTTTTAGTCTGATTCATCATAAAGAATCAGAACAGAAAGATTCTATCTGTGTTTGCAGGAAGTCACCAGGCTCCAGAGCAGTTCCAAATTCAAATCAGACTTCTAAAAGATAGACATCAGCAGATTATTATAATCTATTATCAAATTTTATATTTCTTAGGATTTGTAAATTATAGTTATATATAATATTTAACATGAGGATAAAAAATAAGCATTTTACCAATCTCTAAAACATATTTTGAGAAAAATTAAAATATATTAAATACTTAACTATGATTATATACTTCGGAAAACCCATGTTCAATGTTATTGTGACTCATTATTACAAAAACTGAATCTTTATACTAACTCAGAAACTTATTTTAAAAATTCTGACCAGTACAATGATCAGTTTAGGGGATATAATAAGATTAAAGGAATTCTTATCACAATGAGAAATATTATAAATGTTATAAAAACACATTTCCTTTAAAAAATACTAAATTCTAAAGAGGCAAGCTTCTTTAAGAATCAAGTAAAATAATCAAATTGTCATCTATAATATAATAAACTAAATGTCTTTCAGTAAACTCAGATAGCATACTTAAAATATATCTTACTGTTTAGCAATTATCATGCACTACAACTGTAACTAAACACTTGAGTAAATAAATTAAATATAACTATAAAATTAAATTAGCATTAATAACAATAAGAAAAAAATAATATTAGACAGAAAAAAGACTCTAACCACTTTGTCCTCCTGGTGTGAATATCCACGAAAGCAAGTTAGAAAGGACAGAAAAGACAAAACAAAAAATAAATAATTAATTCCATTCTTAAAACAAACTTTTTAAGACAATGAAATTAAAATTCTGGAAAATTTTAAACTACATTTTGACCAAAATATAAACATTAAGAGGAAAAACTTTTCCATACATTTCAAGCAAGAGCACGCTATATACTAGAATATATTAAGACATACAAAGAGAACAGTTTCTACAAAAGCAAGTAAATACCCAAACATCAGAAAAAGGAGAATGTTCTTTCCACAAATAAAATCTTAATTGAACACTCAATTAACTCAAAGGAAAAAACTAAAAAACGTTAAGGAAAAAAGCTTTTATGTACAAAGATAATAAAACACAGTATCAATGTTTAATTTCATCATATACTATCAAAAACTGACAAAATATAATTCTACATGAATTATTCATATTACTTCTAAAAGTTATTTGTCCCATTAATTTAAGCCTTCTAAACTTTATAACTTAAAAGAAAAAATAAGTAGAAATAGTCATTAAAGATAAAATATTATTGATCACAATTGGTAATTTGGGGTCATAGTTTCCTAACATTATAAATGTAGACAATAAAATAATATGTAAGATACCTGAGTTTTAAGGAAAGAATATAAAAAAGAATGACTATGTGTATAACTGAACCCCTTAGCTGTACACCTGAAACTAATACCACACGATAAATAAGCTATACTTCAATAAAATAAAAATTTAAAAAGATGTGGTTCATATATACAATGAAATACTACTCAGTCATTAAAAAAAAAGCAATAATGCCATTTGTAGCAACATGCATGGACCTAGAGATTATCATACTAAGTAAAGAAAGCCAGAAAGAGACAAATACCATATGATATCACTTATATGTAGAATCTAAAATATGACACAATGAACTTATCTACAATACAAAAAACAGACACAGAGAACAGATTTGTGGTTTCCAAGGGGTAGGGGAGATGAAGGAAGGATGGACTGGGAGTTTGGGATTGGCAGATGAAAACTTATATAGAATGGGTAAACAACAAGGTCCTAGTGTATAGCACATGGGACTATACTCAATATCCTGTAATAAACCATAATAGAAATGAATATTAAATAAATAAATAAGATGCATGATTTGTTCAAGAGAACATATTTAAATAGGGTAAAGTTTAAAATTATTACATTCATCTTTAATTAAACATAAATAATGATCATAATACTTCATAATGTAATAATAATGACCTGATATATTATAATAAGTTATATAAATTAAAAATTAAAATCATGTCTTTTTAGGCATCATCGTTTCTCTGAAACATTTCTAGTTGTATACCTTATGCAATTTTCTTAAACTCTCTAGACCTTTACTTTCTTATCTGCAAAATAGGAAATTAATATTTACTTTATACAGTTTCCTCAGAATTAAACAATATGAAAAGCTCTCCATACAGAGTGCCTGACACACAGTTCTATATCTGATATTCTAGCTGATTAAAACACAGGATATTGTGTAGAAGGGATAAGATGCATCCTCTGTATTATGATCTTGACTGATTAATTTGTTACAAATGTTAAAACTACAGGTCATATAAAAGCTATTGTAAAAAGAAAAGCAATTGTATGCAGGCAAGGAAAACTACTGGTGACCATTTAGTTTAACAAAAATCATTTATGGAGCACTCACATATGTGTATCAGGTACTATACTAGATTTATGAAACATGAAAAGTGAGTAAGACAGTTCTTGCCATCAAGGAACTAAATGTATTGAGAGGGAACTGAACAAATCCCTGCAGAACAGAAAGATGCCTGAAAGCAAGTGAAGAATAAGACACTACGGAAACACAAATGACTGATGAGATAACAGAACTTGGAAGAAAAAAAAATTGAAAGCTTCTGAGATGTAAGTAGGCCTCTAAAGTAATAAAGAGAATGTTGGCAAGACCAGTGAGGGAGAACATTTTATGCAAAGAACATGGAATATGTAAAAAGTACAAAAGCTCAAACGTGCCTGGCATATTTGGATACAAGTTAGCTGGGAATGACCCCTGGGTTGGGAAGACCCCTCAAGGAGGGCATGGCAACCCACTCCAGTATTCTTACCTGGAGAATCCTCAGGGACAGAGAAGCCTGCAGGGGGCTACAGCCCATGGGGTAGCAAAGAGTCAGACATGACTGGGCGACTAAGCACAGCACAGCTGGGAATGACTAAATTATAACTGATGTGTATGAACTAAAGTCTTCACAGTTAACTATATTAATAATCTGGCAAAAGCTTAGAAGCATAATACTTTCATAAAATAACTCACACTGCAGAAATTGTTTTAAAAAAGAAAAAAAACATGAAGTCTAATAAATGAATTTGCTAATAGTTAATCCCTCTTAGAGCTTCCCAGGTAGCACTAGTAGTAAAGAACCCACCTGCCAATGCAAGAGACATAAGAGATGCAAGCTCAATCTCTGGGTCAGGAAGATCCCCTGGAGGAGGGCATGGCAACCCCCTCCAGTATTCTTGCCTGGAGAATTCCATGGACAGAGTAGCCTGGGGGGCTACAGTCCACAGGGTCACAAAGAGTTGGACACGACTAAAGCAAACTGGCACACACTCAATCCCTCTTAACAGATAATACAGGTTAAATTTTAGCTATAACATATACGTGGAAAATTTAGCTATCATACACATATGAAATATTACTCTACCATTGTATCTTTACTATCTTCCAATAAGGATAAAAAGTCAACACAAAATCTACAATGTAATTTATAAATAAGGCACAACATTGCTACTATTTTATAAAGTGTTTACTTTGCTAAAATGTGCAGACAGACTGGAAGAAGAAAAGTCTAGAAGCAGAAAGAACAGTTAGGAAGCTGTTGCAATACTTCAGGTAAGAAACATATGTGATAGTGGTATGAACCATATTAGTAGCAAGAGAAGAAGTAAACTGGTTTAGGAGATACGGAGAAGTATGGCCCCTTAAGACCTGATTGAGGAAGAAAGAGAGAAGCACTCCCAAAGCTTGGTTTGAGCAACCAGGAGAATAAGAAGGCAATTCCTTGAAAGAAAAAAACACATGAGAAGCAGATTTGGTGGAAAATAATGAATGCAAGTATAGATAAGGTGAATATGAGGTGACTATTAATTCATCTAAGCATAGATTTTCAGCAGGAAGCTACATAGATAGACTTGTAGCTCAAAAGAATAATCCAGCTAGTGAAATCACATCTGTAAATCATCAGCAAATAATAGAATCTGAAGCTATGAAAATGAATAAAATCTCCCAAGGAAATTGTTAAAGGAAAAAGGAAAAGTAAGGATAATGACCCAATATCAACAAAATACCTCTTCTCTTTGAACTGGCAAGCCTCCAAGGAAAAAAAGTTCAAAAAAAAGGACTAGCAATCTCTTCTAATCAGATTTTAGTAACACAATTTAAAGTTTCACTGTATTTGTCCAAAGTGATTTTAATCAAACTAGAATTGAGTTGCTTGAAAAACAAAGGTAATGTATAAATATGAAATATTATCAAGGTCCTTAAGACATTAAAATCTCATGTGAAAAATAAAAACCAGCTGTGGAGTAGTAGTTTAATTTTAAACAAATAGAAAATCTGGATATTTTAAAATGACTACAAATGAATCTTCAATTGAATCATGGGGAACACATGTATACCTGTGGCAGATTCATTTTGATATATGGCAAAACCAAAACAATATTGTAAAGTTAAAAAATAAAATTAAATTAAAAAAAAGAAATGTAAAAAAAAAGACTAAATGGTCATTTCAAAGATTAAAGATTTGAATTACCTTATATATTTTACATATATATTCATAATGACGGAATCAGTTTAGGTATGCAACAAGGAACACACTAACCCAATATAAAATATGATCATTTAATTGAATAAGAAAACATATGTGAAAGGTTCTTTCATGGGACCCTACATCCCTGTTAGGTAAGAAGCAATACTATAGAAATTACTGCAAAACACTTTAAAAGCACTCAGTGCATGTGCCAGGTACATGTCTAAGTGTTGCACAAATATTAACTCATTTTGTCTTCACAATAGCCTTGTAAAATAGGTACTATTATTACAGGTGAAGAAGCTGAGGCAGAGAGACTAAGTATCTTATACTAGATCACAGAACTAGTAAATAACAAAACTGGGATTTAAGCTTAGTCTCACTTGGGCAAGAAGAAAAAACATAAACAATGTTACTACTACCCAATACAAAGTTGGAATGGTTACAGAAAGATCAGATAAAATACAATATTTCAGAGCCAAGAATATTTCCAAGAATAAAGAAAGTCATTTAACAATTATGCTATGCTATGCACCACCCTTATGGCAGAAAGTGAAGAGGAACTAAAAAGCCTCTTGATGAAAGTGAAAGTGGAGAGTGAAAAAGTTGGCTTAAAGCTCAACATTCAGAAAACGAAGATCATCGCATCCGGTCCCATCACTTCATGGCAAATAGATGGGGAAACAGTGGAAACAGTGTCAGACTTTATTTTTTTGGGCTCCAAAATCACTGCAGATGGTGATTGCAGCCATGAAATTAAAAGATGCTTACTCCTTGGAAGGAAAGTTATGACCAACCTAGATAGCATATTCAAAAGCAGAGACATTACTTTGCCAACAAAGGTTCATCTAGTCAAGGCTATGGTTTTTCCAGTGGTCATGTATGGATGTGAGAGTTGGACTGTGAAGAAGGCTGAGCGCCAAAGAATTGATGCTTTTGAACTGTGGTGTTGGAGAAGACTCTTGAAAGTCCCTTGGACTGCAAGAAATCCAACCAGTCCATTCTGAAGGAGATCAGCCCTGGGATTTCTTTGGAAGGAATGATGCTAAAGCTGAAACGCCAGTACTTTGGCCACCTCATAGGAAGAGTTGACTCATTGGAAAAGACTCTGATGCTGGGAGGGTTTGGGGGCAGGAGGAGAAGGGGACGACAGAGGATGAGATGGCTGGATGGCATCACTGACTCAATGGACGTGAGTCTGGGTGAACTCCGGGAGTTGGTGATGGACAGGGAGGCCTGGCATGCTGCGATTCATGGGGTCGCAGAGTCGGACACGACTGAGCGACTGAACTGAACTGAACTGAACTGAACTGAATTGATGCTGTGCTAAGTCACTTCAGTCGTGTCCGACTCTGTGCGACCCCATAGACGGCAGCCCGCCAGGCTCCCCCGTCCCTGGGATTCTCCAGGCAAGAACACTGGAATGGGTTGCCATTTCCTTCTCCGATGCATGAAAGTGAAAAGTGAAAGGGAAGTCGCTCAGTCGTGTCCGACTCTTAGTGACCCCATGGACTGCAGCCTACCAGGCTCCTCCGTCCATGGGATTTTCCAAGCAAGAGTATTGGAGTGGGTTGCCATTGCCTTCTCCATTAACAATTATAAAGGGGCCAATTATTTAATAGGATGTAATGATCCCAACTGCTTATGCAACTAAAAACAGAACTTTAAAATATATAAAGTCAAAGTTGATAAAACTGAGAGTTACATATTTGAATACCCATCTTTTAATAATTGGTAGAAAAAACAATGTGGAAAATAAACAAGGATTTAGTAGAGTTGAACAACTCTATTAAACAATTTGACCTACTGAACATTTAAAACCACTGTCAAAAAATAACAGAGTATACACTCTTTTCAAAACACATGGAACATTTGTCAAAATAAAGCACAGTCTGGGCCATAAAATAAGTATCAGTACATTTCAAAGGACTCAAGGCATATGAAGTATATTTGGGACCACAACAGAATGAAATTAAAAATCATGAACAGAAAGATCTCTAGAAACTTCCACCTCAAATATTTAAAAAATAAATAACATACTTCTAAGTTATTCATAAGTTAAAAAAGAAAAGTAAAATTAGAAAATTTTTCAACTGCATGAAAATGAAAAGACAACATATTAGAATTTGAGAGACGCTACTGAAGCAGTACTTAGGGGAAATTAATAGCACATGAGGCCTGTATTAGAAAAGAAGGAACATCTCAAAGCAATAACCTCAGCTTCCACCTTATGAAACCAGAAGAAAGAAGAGACAATTAAACCCACAGTGAGCAGCAGAAAACAAATAATAAAGATCAAAGAAGAAATCAACAATTTAAAAATCAATAAAACAAAAAACTGGTTCTTTGATAATATCAATAAAATAGGTCAGTATCTGTCAGTCTGAAGAGGGAAAAAGAGAGAAGATACAAATTGCCAATATCAGGAATGCAAGAGGCAGCATCACTACAAATTATACAGACATTAAAAGAATGATAATGGAATATATGATACTAATAAAGTCAACAACGTACGAGGAACTAAACAAATTCTTTGAAAGATACAAATTACCAAAGCTCATTCAAGAAAAAAAACCAGATAACCTGAATAATCCTATATCTACTAAATTGAAACTGTACTTAAAAACTTTCCCCCCAAAATAGAACCGTTTGCCCAGATGGCTTCACTGGTAAAATCTATAAAACATTAAAGGATAAATGATACCAACTCTACAGAAACTCTACTAAAATACTGGAGAGAAAGAAATACTGCCCAATTCATTTTATCCGGTCAGCATTACTCTAATGCCAAACTCAAAGACAAACATCACAAGAAAAGAAAGCTACAGATATTAACCTTCATAAACACAAAAGCAAAAACTGTAAACATAATTTTATCTAATCTAACTCATTAACATGTAAAAGATATAATCCATCATAACCAAATGGATTTATTCCAGGAATACAGAGTTGGTTTAACACTTCAAAATCAATCAAAGTAGTTCACCATATTAACAAAGAAAGCAAAAACATATAATCAATCACAATAGACGGAGAAAAAGTATTTGACAAAATTCAACATCTATTCTTAAGGTAGACAAACAAACAAAAACTTTTAGCAACATTTATGAAGAGCTGACAGCTAACATAATACTTAATAGTGAATGCTTTCTCCACAAGATGAGAACAAAATAGGAATGTCTCTTCTCATCACTTCCACTCAAAATTATACTAAAGTTTCTAGCCAACACAACTAGTCAAGGAGAAGAAAAATAATCAGGTAACCAGGGAGAAAGATAAAGAAAAGTTATTAGTTCTGGGTAAAACAAAAGAATGAGAAAAGGGAAGCAATGAGAAAATGGAGAAATTAAATCACAAAGGGTAACAAATTCCCATTATGTCTAAGTAATGTATGTAAAGCATCAGCTTCATATTTTTAAGCTCCCTAAGAACTGATTGATAAATATCTCCTACTAAGAAGGAGATAAATGCAAATTATAAAGAACTAATTGAGACCATTTAAAGCACTTCTTTTGCTAATTTCAGCATAGCATTCTTTGGGAAATTTTAATATATTCCCTAAAGTGGATGGATAAACTACAAAAATCTAAAACAGGTGTGAAACACAGCCTTAACATTTTTTCTTTAAATTCCACATTCTAATGTTTTTTTCATTAATGTTAAAACAAACATAAAGGGTATTGTAGCCTCGAAAGCTATAAAATTATGAAACATAGAATCTCAAAGCCAGAAAGAGCCTCCTTCAGAAAGAAAGGAAATATAGGCCAAAAGAAGAGCAGATCCACCAAGCTGATAAAATCATGTGAGGTAATCGAAAACGCTGTGACAGAACTCAAACACTAACCAGCTGTGTGACTCTAAGAATGAACCCTGGTGCTTCTGGATCTGAGTTATCTACATCTATAAAATAAGGAATTAGGCCAAATGATCTCTAAATTCTCTTCATGTTTGGAAGTCTAAGATCCTATGAGTCTAAAAGATCATAAGCTAAAGAACAAAAACAATGAGATAAATAGCTTTTTAATTCAGAGGAAAGTTTTTTTAATTCTTTTATCTGAACTGAAGACACTAGGGAAGGTTTCTGTTCATTGATTAACCTGAATGTTAATTTCAGTTGTCTATTTTATTCACGATGAGCTTAAGTATGAGAGAATTATGAAGTTCAGCTTTCATCCTGTACCTTGTTTGAGCGTAACGACACTCGACCTCCACAGCGAGCACAAAACTTGGTTTGGCAATATGAACAGTTATGGCCACATCCGTCAGCAAACTTGGTTTTGTGGCAGATGCCACAGGTTGGAGCATCACCCTTCTGTTCTTGCTGCTGCTGTGATTCTTCACCCATCTTCTTTACCTGCTCCTTATACATTTCAAACTGCTGATGAAGTTTTCTGCAGAGAAAACAGACAAGAAAAATTTGGTTTCCTGATGGTCTCAAAAAATAGTAATAATTACCACAATCTGTGGACACAATTTTATATCTGAAAAATCCATGTAAGAATAAAGAATAAAAATTTAAACTTTCTGTTGATAATAACATCTTTTATGGTGCACAACATCGTAAAAGTGTAACTAGTTCTAACTTCTGATATACATGCTAATTTGATAAACAGTACAATTAACATACTTCTTTGAAAGGTGATTGTAAAATGTCTACCAACTATCTGCAATGTTTTCAATCATATACCATGAAATATTTATAATGTTACTTTTTCAAGAGTTTAGCTTCAGAAATAGACTGAGCGATATGACTTGCACAGGGAAACCAAAACCTATCAACTTCAAATCACCGAGACAGAACCTCAACTGGAATGCAATTAAGAATCAAAACAGAGAGGAAAACATTGGATGAGTGGTCTCACTAACTATCCAAATCTATTCAACAGTCTGGACATAAGCTGGCTGCAAAGACACTTGAAATATTAGGAGTCTACCAAATTAGGCAGTAGAAATAAAAGTAAGGCCTTTCCTGATTCTAGTTAAAAATAAATAGTGATAAAACTTTTACTATTATCTTTATACAAGATGGTTTCAAATGATTAAAACTATAATTTTGATTTACAAATCAAAGTTCCTAGTCAGAACTAATGTTTAGGATTTACAAAGCTGCAAATAATGTCACTCTCATCCTAAAAAGGACAAAAGGCTAAATAATCTACAAGAGCATAACTTCTCTTGATCCCATTAGAGAGTTGAGGGTTATAAGACAAGCAAATAATCTTAACTCCAAGACAAACCCTTCCAAAGAACAACGGGACACACTATTCCACCTTTGGCAGAGCACAGGAGAAAGAGGTGGCCACCAGACAGTTACAGGAAATTCACTAAAATTTTAGTGAAGTGAGGGCTAACATGACAATTTGGAATAGCTATGGGCCCAGGATCACAAGCACTGTTCCACATACCTGTACTGGTTATTCATGAGGAACAATGAGAGCAGGACATAAGAACAAAAAGAACCTTTTGGGGGTGCATATGTACAAATATAACAGAAGTGACTGACTAGTGGCTACTACAACACAGGAATTCCCCAGACTATTTCTCCTAAAAAAGCCAAAGCTGTAAGCCACAGGAAAAGGCAGTAAACTCTGTCATCCCCAGGACAAAGGCAAAGATCTACTGCAGCTAGGGAAAAGCTTGGGAGGGGAAAACCCCTCTTTTCATGAAGGAGGGACAGGAAATCATCTTCAGCCAAGAGCTTACCCACAGATCAAAGGCTTTTATCACAAAGGGGGAGGTAGAAACTCCTGCCCTAAACCATTCAGAGACACCAAGCCAACTTCCTTACTTGGGAAAAGGGAATAAGTACTCTGAGCAGGAGGCCTGAGGCCCTCGTAGACAGAGCCTGTCAAAGATGGAAGATGGAAAACACACAACAGAACACCCCAACCCTATCACAAGCCCAGTATCAAGAAATAAGCACCAGTATTCTGCTGCCGGGGAATGGGCAAGAACATGGAGAGAGGCCCTCTCCCTCTGTGATGTAAGTGGGTAAGAACAGCTGAAGGCTTAGCAAAACAAACAAAAACAAACAAACTTACAGTACGCCTGCATTCACCCCAAGCAAAAAGCAGCAAGAGCTCTCTGTTAGAGAAATCTGAAAACAGCCCTAAAGATACCAACACCATCCAGACCTATCTGAGCCCCTGACCTGACAAGTGATTTCACACCCCAGCGGCTCAGCGGTTAAACATTCGCCTGCAATGCAGGAGACGCAGGTTTGATCCCTGGGTCAGGAAGATCCTCTGAAGGAAATGGCAACCCACTCCAGTATTCTTGCTGGGAACTCCCGTATTCTTGCCTGGGAAATCCCATTCTGCTAGAGGAGCCTGGCGGGTCACAGTTCATAGGGTTGCAAAGAGCCGGACATGACTTAGCAACTAATAACAACAACAAAGGGAAAGAACATATGATTATGTCAAAATATGCTGAGAAAGTGCCTAAATCAGCAAACTAGGAATAGACAGAAACTTCCTTAACTCAATAACAGTATCCACAAAAGGGTCTACAGCTAACATCATATTGTATTTGAAATACTGAGTGCTTTCCCCCTAAAATCAAGAACAAAGCAAGGTGGTGTCTCTCACTACTCCTAATCAACACCAGACTGGAAATCCTAGCTAATGCATTAAAGCAAGAAAAACAATAAAAATTAAACCATAGAGGTTGGAAAGGAATATTTTTAAACTGAGCAGATGGCATAATTGTCTATGTATAAAGTCCCAAAGAAACTATTAAAAAAAAACTCCTATAATAGATGAGTCTAGCAAGGTCATACAGAGAAGGCAATGGCAACCCACTCCAGTACTCTTGCCTGGAAAATCCCATGGACGGAGGAGCCTGGTAGGCTGTAGTCCATGGGGTCGCTGAGCGACTTCACTTCTACTTTTCACTTTCATGCATTGGAGAAGGTAATGCAACCCACTCCAGTGTTCTCGCCTGGAGAATCCCAGGGATGGGGGAGCCTGGTGGGCTGCAGTCTGTGGAGTTGCAGAGTCGGACACGACTGAAGCGACTTAGCAGCAGCAGCAGCAGCAGCAGCAGCAAAGTCACAAGATACATGCTCGATATACAAAAACAATTGCCTTTTTGTATACTAGCAATAGACAGTTGGAAATCAAAATTTTTTAAAGTAGTATGCAAATGGCATCAAAATGAAATAAAAGTCTAAGGTATTAATCTAGCAAAATATAAGCAGACTTTCTTTGGTAAGAACTATAAAATACTAAAAATTAAAAGAGATCTAATTAATAGGAGAAATAGTCTATATTCATCATGAGAAGCTTCAGTACTATTAAGATATCAATTCTTTATAAATTGATTCAATGTCATCTCAAATCACAATCTCAGCAAGAATTCTTTAAACAAATTGACAAGCTAAATCTAAAATTTGTATGGAAAAGCAAAACTCTCCAATTAGGCAACACATTTTGAAAAAGAAAACGACTGAAGAACTCACACTACCTAATTTCAAGACTTACCATAAAAACTACAGAAGTAATCAAATATTGGTAAAGCATAAACACATACAGTAAAACAGAGTCCAGAACAGTCCAATACTTAAATGGTCACTACTTTTTTAAAAAGATGCCTAGGTAACTCAACAATAAAGTATAGTCCTTTAAAACAACAGAAAATCCATGTGTAAAAATAGTCATTGGAAATCCATTGTGTAAAAAAATAAACCTCAACCCATACCTCATACCTATATGAAAATTAACTCAATGTATTACAAAACTGTAAACAATAGATTACAGAACTAAATACAATGACTAAAAGTATAAAACTTGTAAACGAAAACATTGAAGAAAAGTGTGGCCTTGGGTTCAACAAAGACTTCTTAGCTAGGTTAGGCAAGGTATAGGCTCTAGACCTTCAACACAATTTAAAAAGCGTGAACCAGAAACCTGCCAACGACAATACGTAAATGAATGGATATAGCTATGCTCCAATAAAATATTATTTATGGATGCTGAATCTTGAATTTCATGTCATTTTTATAATCTCAAAATATTATTATTAAAAAAACAATTTTTTTCAACATTTTTTAAATGTAAAAGCCATTCGTAATTCACTGGTTATACAAAAACAAGTAGTGGGCCAGATGTGGCCTGTGGATCACAGATTGTCCAATTTTATATGATATGATTTAATTTATGTAACAGAAAAAAACAAAATTATAAGGACAGACATCAGATCAATGGTTGCTAGGGAGTGGAGTAGAGCAAGGGGACTGACTACAAATGGATGCAAGGAACATTTGGGGTGAGAAAAATAACCTATGTCTTGATTATGGTGGTAGATATTACTGTGTATGTTTTCTAGAATTTACTGAAGTGTATGCCTCAAAGGAATGAATTTTACTGGTAATAAATATAACCTTAAATAAGTTTGACTTTTAAAAAACAGTCAGTTTCAAAGTGCTAACCTATAATCAGTGTGTGCGCTCGGTAGCTCAGTTATGTCCAACTCTGCAACCCCATGGACTGTAGCCTGCCAGGCTTCTCTGTCCATGGAATTTCCAGGCAAGAATACAGTAGCAGGTTGCCATTTCCTAATCCAGGGTATCTTCCTGACCCAGGGATTGGACCCACATCTCTTGCACCTCTTGCATTGGCAGGTGGATTCTTTACCACTGCATAAGATGGGAAGCCCCCAACCTAAAGTCAGTAGGTAAATTAAAAATAGAGCCATGTAAGTCCTTTTATCTCTGCAACCACAAAAGCATATTTCCAGTTTCATACCAAATATTAATAAATTCAAACAGCTATGCCAGTTTTTTTTTCCTATAACTTCAGGTAACATACTATTTTTCCCTGATGGTCTTTCACCAGGTTTAAGTGAATCTCTAGTAACACAAAATAAGCATCACTACAAGAGACCAAAGTTCATAAAACGTGTACAAGAACAAGCATGATTTTAAGTGGACCATGAATGAGCTCTGCATCAGAGCTTCTCCCACCATTTGGAAGAATCATCTTTCTACGTGTGAGGTGACTATACATTTCTACTGTATACCTGTTTATACACTTATGATCTCTGGCATGATCGCTCAGTAAATGGCTGAACCTCTCTGGGAGAAAGAGAAAGAAGAAGAAAATTAGAGCAAATGCTGTTTTAGTTCTAGAGGCACTGGAGTACTAGGCAAGTTACCAAGTCAAGTTACACTGGAACAAAAGTAGAAATCTTTTCGTAGAAGCAAAAAGTAGAAGCAAACTGTGCTACGTAGGGCCTCCAGGGAAATAGAAACCCCAGTTTTCACACATAGGGAGAAGGCCAGTAACATAAGTAGAGAAATCAGTGATTATGTATCCCAAAGTGCTAGATGAGAGCTATTGAAATCGCTCTCACAATAAGAACTGTAACAGTCCCTGACACTGGAGCATTATTGGGGCTGTGGGATGGGATCAAATCTTTCCTGCTGTAGGGAGCAGAGAGAGAGAGAAGTGAAAAGTTCAGACAGGACTAATCTACAATAGTTTGAGGAGGTAAGAGAGGACTTTACAGAGATTTTTTTTTTTTTTTGTAGTCATCCTTCCAGTCCTATAAAATGAGAAACTACAATATGTAGAAGTGATGGTGTACAAGCAGATTCAAGAGCTCAATCATGTTCCTTGCCAAAGAGATCATTTTTCCCCTTCCCATTTATACATAGACCAAATTGTATCTCTGCTTCCTCATCCCAGTCATCTTCAACCAACCTAATCTGGTTTCCAGTCTACTTCTTAATCCTCACAAAGTTTACCAACAGCCTCCCTGTACCTAAAACTAACGGACAAATTTTTTTAGTCTCCATCTTACTGGGTTCTCAACAGTACTTGAAATTATGTTCACTGCCCACTTGGCCTTCATTATATTTTTCCGGTTTTCTCCTTGTTTCTCTAGCCTTTCATGCTCTTTTTCCTTTGAAGGTCAAGATTCAGGCCTCTCTTCTCTTTTCATTCTGTGTCTACTTAGGCAGTGTTACCCATGCCTGACTTCACTTTCCTCCTACATATAAATGTAAATCCTCAGTTCAGACTTTTCCTCTGAGCTTCAATATTCAATTGCCTACTTCACATCTGTATTGGGAAGTCTCGACGCCACTTGAATTTCAGTGCATATCAAAGTGAACTTGTAATTTTCCTATTAAGCCAAATTCCCTCCCAGTTTTTCCTATTTCAATAAATTGTGACACCATTTAATCATGCAGCCCTGAAATATAGAATTATTCTAGAAACACCTTTATCCTTCAAATGCATAATTAATCTATCATGAAGTCCTTTCAATTTTACTTCTTAAATGTGTCCTAAATCCTTCCACTTGTCTCTATATCCATGCTCAATACCATAGGCCTTGTTATCATCAATGCCCACCTAGCCTCCCAGCTAGGCTACTCACATTCATACTTCTCCCCTTCTGCATACTACAGAAAAATTATCTTGTCATCTCACTGCTTAAAAAACTCTAATGGCTTCTGACTGCTTTCAAGAAAAAGAAAAAACTTCTTATGAAGTCTGTTACAAAGTCTTGAATGTTCGCCCACACATTCACCTCTTCAACCTCATTTTTTTGCACTGTTTCTTTCCCTTCTTTCTGCTAAAGCTACTCATCCTTTAGACTCACTATGGTGCATCTCATTACAGGATGCATTTTATACATCCTCCTGCCTCCTCCCAGAATAGATTGCAACACATGCCTTTTTTTTTCTTTCTCTCTTTTTAAACTTTAGGTATCCAAAATAGAGTTGATCATGAGGTTGCTTCGCTGATTCATGCTTGGCTCCCATTTTAATTAATTGTTTTCCCCTTCCCCAATGTGACTTCCTTTCCCTCAGGAACCAGTCTTTAAATTTTTCTAGTAAAATCTAAATAGACTATAGCCAATGTGTCTGTGGCTTATTTTGTATCAGATAGATAGATATTATTATAAATATTCTATTATTCCTGTTCTACAGAGAGGCTATTTTTGCTTACAGTCACACTGCTAGTAAGTAAAGCCAGATCAAAATTCAGCTGCAGAATCAGAGTGCTAACCACTAGAAGTTCACACTTGAATGGATATATAATTTTCCTTATTTACATTTTATTCATCCCTTGTTTTTTAAAAGTTAGCACTTTATTCTGGAAAAGAATAGACTTAACATGTATAACTGAATCACTGTGCTGTACACGTGAAACAAACATGAATTTACAGCGCTCCCCATCGGTCGCATTACTGTCTGAACTCTACCTCCTATCAGACCAGAGGTGGCATTAGACTCGCATAGGAGCATGAACTGGAACCCAACATTCAAGGTAGAAAATCATGAGTGAAGTGAAGTTGCTCAGGTGTGTCCGACTCTTTGAGACCTCGTGCACTGTAGCCTGCCAGGCTCCTCCATCCACGGGATTTTCCAGGCAAGAAGACTGGAGTGGACTGCCATTTCCTTCTCCAGGGAGAATATCATGAGACTGCCACAAAATACAGAGAAGGCAATGGCACCCCACTCCAGTACTCTTGCCTGGAAAATCCCATGGACGGAGGAACCTGGTAGGCTGCAGTCCATGGGGTCGCTAAGAGTCGGGCACGACTGAGCGACTTCACTTTCAACTTTTCACTTTCATGCATTGGAGAAGGAAATGGCAACCCACTCCAGTGTTCTTGCCTGGAGAATCCCAGGGACAGGGGAGCCTAGTGGGCTGCCGTCTATGGGGTCGCACAGTCGGACACGACTGAAGCGACTTAGAAGCAGCAGCAGCCACAAAATAGAAATAAAGTGCACAATAAATGTAATGTGCTTGAATCTCGCAAAACCATCCCCCCACTTCCCAGTTCATGGAGAAATTGTCTTCCACAAAACCAGTCCCTAGTACCAAAAAATGACGGGGACTGCTGCTCTGTAACATGTGTCAGTCAAAAAGTTCGTTTGGGTTTTTCCATAACATCTCACAGATGAATGAACTTTTTGGCCAACCCAGTATTTCCAATAAGTTATAATATTTCTGTAATGACATATTTACAAACACATACATGTTTTTCTCTAAGGAATGTATGCAGGAATATAATAGATATACTCAAGTTCAGTAAATACTTCTAAACTTCCTTCTCAAATGGCTTAACTCAGCACACCTGCAAACAGGGTATGACGGTTCCAGTTTCCTCTTATCCTTGCCGATATGTGATATTATTCAACTTAACAAAATTTTACAGCTTGGGTATATGAAATGTTTTATTTTTTTAAGTTTATGTTTTTCTGACTCCTAATGAAGTTCAGCCAGTTGGACTGTCCCACCTATAAACTACCTACTCATGCCATCCTTTACCAAAACTCTACTGGATTTCCTGGGGGACTTTTTTTGTTTGTTTTGCTTGTTTGTAGAAGAACTTTGTATAGCCTGTATGCTAATTCTTTATAAATTGAGCGTAGCAAAAGTTCTAGTCTGACAAATAACTTCTAATTCTTTGTTAAGCACAATTCTTTAATTTTGATGCATTCCAATACATCAGTTTCTCCCTGTATGGTTTGTGGTTTTGGTGGCCGGCTATAAAAAAAATTCTTACTTACCCCTAAGTCAGTCACAAAAAAATTCTATAATTTCTTCTAGGAGCTTTATAATTTTGCCTCTCACATTTAGGCTTTTAATTGATCTAAAGTTTATTTTTATATGTAATGTAATGCAAGAATTTAATTTCAATCTTTTTCACATAGAGACTCTATTTTCCCAGTACCATTAAATAGCCCATCCTTTCGTCCACTGATTTGTAATAGCAGTCTATCATATATTTAGTTCCTACATGTGCAATGGTCTATTTATAGAGTCTATATTTTGTTTCATTGGTTTTTGGTTTGTTCGTACTCCAAAACAACATTGTTAGAATCCAAACTCCAAATATAATGAAAGGTATAAAAGATCTTAGGAATATAAACATATATTTAAGCTTATAAATATAAATATAATGGTAAATATGTAATTCCCAGATAGTAGATATTGTAGGCCTTGTGGATCTGTCACAGCTACTCAACTTTGCCAAACAGATGTGAGAATAGTCACAGAAAAGCAAACAAAGACATGAGCTTGACTGTGTTCCAATAAAAGTTTATTTACAGAAATAGGCAATGGACAGGATTTGACCTACAGGTCATATTTTGTAGATCCCTGATACAAAGAGTCAAAGATAATACTCATATTTAATTTAAAACTTTTCTTACAAATATTTAAAGACATATGCAATAATATATCAATTTAGAAATAGTTTTTTCCACTTTAATTCAAAAAGCTATTTCATCCAAATTTTTCGTGTCTATTTTCTCCACCCTCACCAAAGCAGCTCACTGAATTCAGTGTTTTCAAAAGTAATTTCTTCATTCTGAGTTCTTTAAGAAACAGACATTATTCAATCTGTTAGTTCCCAGTAATCCTGCCGTTCCTGGTAATTTTATGCCCAGTCACATAGATTTTTGTTGCTGTTGTTGTTTTCCCATTCATCTTTTTGGGGGGTGGGGTTCATGATTTGTGTAACACTGACTTTCATCAGATGATGAGTTTTAAGTTGTGCTTTCTATAAGCTCATGGCATACAGTTATAGAATGTAACCATTAAATGCAGTCACACACATTACAGAGTGTTTTTCAAACAGCAGAGTGCAACCCAATACAAGGACATAAAATAAATTTAGCAAGCCAGGACTCACAGTTTAATGAACTAGATCAAAACATTGGAAAGAGTGCACGATTTCTTATAAATCTTATTTCTATTACATATATATGTATGTAGGTATGTATATACTGGGTTATAGTGCAAAATATATATTTTTTATGAATGCAAGCTTTTTAAAAAAAGTATGAAAGTTACTGCTTTCATAATCAGCTAAGAGTAATAATAATAATAAAATAATAATTATTATTATTATAAAAGAATAAAAACATATGTCATACAGCTGGCCATCCCAGTCACATACCAAGTCTCTCCTCTGAATTTCTAAATAGCTGCCTAAGCGACTATTACAAATGTAATGTGTTTCTAAAATACAGATCTGATCATACCATCCTGCTCCTCTGCCTGGAATGTCTCTCTCTCTTTCTTGGTCAGAGGCAGAGGCACTGAAACATCAAGCACTAGGGCATGGACAGAAACAGTACCTACAGTATTATCAAATAAATAAGTGGGAAACTAGGGACCCGGACATAGTAACTAGATTTAATGTTTGAAAATATTTTTAAATAGCTGAAGTACTTCACTGTTCCAAATAACTGAAAAATTTTCCAAATAATATGAGAAATAATGGCATCTGAACATATATCACAGCACTGCTGCTGCTGCTAAGTCGCTTCAGTCGTGTCCGACTCTGTGTGACCCCAGAGACGGCAGCCCACCAGGCTCCCCCATCTCTGGGATTCTCCAGGCAAGAACACTGGAGTGGGGTGCCATTTCCTTCTCCAATGCATGAAAGTGAAAAGTGAAAGTGAAGTCGCTCAGTCATGTCCGACTCTTAGCGACCCCATGGACTGCAGCCTACCAGGCTCCTCTGTCCATGGGATTTTCCAGGCAAGAGTACTGGAGCGGGGTGCCATTGCCTTCTCCGATATCACAGCACTACTCACAGCCAAAAATTGGAAACAATCCCACTGCACAGAAATAGTAAAAAATAAATTGTAGTATATCCAAATACTAGAGTGCCATACAGTCATGAGAATGAATGAAATACAACTAGATGCAATCATATGAATGGATCTCACAAACACATTAAACAAAATATTATAGACACAATATACCACATGATTCTATTTGTTTGAAGTCTAAATATAAATACGCAAAATATTATGTGGTGTTAAAAAAATTCAAGTTAAAAAGTCACTCCCAGGGGTGAGAGAGAGCCCTCTGTGGAAGAGAGCATGAGAAAGAGATCCTGGAAGTATGGCAATGTTCTTCTTTTTGCATTCAGTGATGGTTTCCAGATATATTCACTGTCTGGCAATTCAGTGAGCTATATATTTTCAAACTGTGCACTTATCACTACATATACTATGTTTTAATAAAAACTTTACTTGGCAATAAGCACTTTGATACTTTTATCAATTTTTCTAAATGCACTGTCTGAACAAGTGATCTATCATCACCATTTTTCTTTATTTATTGATCTCTCTTTTTTTTTTTTGGAGCCAAAAGGAATTTAAGGTGGTTCTAACCTAAGGTACATGACAGATGTAGTCAATTTTAGACCACTCAGGTTGAAGAATATCTATGCTGGACCTGGAAACATATTTATGTGGAGAAACTGCTTTCACTATGTCACAAGTTCGATCAACTGCTTTGATCAGTCAAGCATCAATAGCTTACAAGAAAACATCTTTGTCCATATCATCCTCAATCTTCAAAAAAATACAAGTAGAATTTTTTTAATTAAGTGAAAGTGAAGTCACTCAGTTGTGTCTGACTCTTTGGGACCCCACAGACCATAGCCCACCAGGCTCCCCATCCATGGGGAGAGTACTGGAGTGGTTTGCCATTGCCTTCTCCAGGTTTTTAAGTAAAATTAACAATACTTTCAGTGACCCTTCAATTTCCATTGTCATTAGCCTTCCAAAGAATAAAATCAATTTTGAGGCAGGTCCATCAGCTTTCTTATATAACTTAATAATAAGCTGCCCACACATTAAGAAATTTCACTTTTGACCCTAAAATCAGCCCTACTGCAAGTTAACATGATTAAGCAAAGGGATCAGGTTATACACTTAGTCTTATCAACAAAAGGTATAAGCAGGATTTCCAAAACATCCTTCTACTGCTAAGTCACTTCAGTCGTGTCCGACTCTGTGCGACCCCATAGACGGAAGCCCACCAGGCTCCGCTGTCCCTGGGATTCCCCAGGCAAGAACACTGGAGTGGGTTGCCATTTCCTTCTCCAATGCATGAAAGTGAAAAGTGAAAGTGAAGTCGTTCAGTCGTGTCTGACTCCTAGGGACCCATGGACTGCAGCCTACCAGGCTCCTCCGTCCATGGGATTTGCCAGGCAAGAGTACTGGAGTGGGTTGCCATTGCCTTCTCCTTCTAAGGGACACTCTATGACATGAAATCTACAGATTTCGTCTTCTAAAGAGAAAGGAGAGAAAAACTACCTCAGTGTTATGATGGAAAAGACTGTATAATAAGTCACATTAACAATTAGCACTTCAGCAAAAGCCTCAAAAATGTTGATCCTTTGACTCACGTTTCACAACTAAAAAGACACAAACAATTTTGCATGAACTGTTGGAAATCTGCTCTGTCAGGAGACCTTAAATAAAAGAGTCTTAAGAATCTCCCAGAAATAGTCTTTGAAGAGAAAGAGCTAACCAACTCTTGGATCAAGCAGATAACACACCAAAGTAGACAGCTTCCATCCAAGAACAGAAGAATGATTTTCTAGTATCTCTGTTCCTCCTTTAAAAATTATTTTGTTAACTATCTTATTTATTATTGTTCCTTGGAATCTCTAATGTTCTCAGTATGCTTTCATATACTTTCACTGTTAACCCTTTTTAATCTCCTTTCACTGCCACCTGCACATGTGCAGCCTCAGCTGTCTGACTCTTTGCGACCCCGGGGGCTGTAGCCCGCCAGGGTCCTGCCACCTAGGAGAATGCAAAAAGATCTCCTTGTAATCCCACTGACAAAATTGTAGGGGTACTCCTTGAAACACCATATACCATTAATTTCCTTTCTGTGAGAGGATACTTCTGTATTTGAATTTTCTTCACATTATTAACCTTAACTTTCAGTACTGTACAAATCAGACCTTGATCTCAAGTCATTACAGCAGTTTCAGAAGAACCAAGAGAACTAAGAGTGGGGACTGGAGTTATCTTTGCTACAGCAGCATTCTTTTGGCAAGTTGTTTGGCATCCAGAAATTAACACCTCATTGCAATAAATGAGAATCAAACGAAACCTAACTGCAGTTGATATTACTGTGTGGGTTCAATCACTTTAATTGTGGCTGACTCTTTTGCAACCCCATGGACTATAGCCCCCCAAGCTCCTCTGTCCATGGGATTCTCCAGGCAAGAATACTGGAGTAGGTTGGCATTTCTTCCTCCAGGGGATCTTCCTGACCCAGGTATCAAACTTGTGTTTCCTGCATTGCAGGTGGGTTCTTTACCCACTTAGCCACCTGGGAAGCTGTCGATGTTACTAGTGCTCACTATAAATAGAGTCGCCTCTCTTCATGAGGACATGGACCTTCTAGACTTCCTTGCAGTTAGTTAAGAGCCTTGTAACAAGCTTTGGGCAATGAACTGTGAGTAAAGGTAACCTACCTCACTTCCTGTTTTACATAATTAAGAATGAATGTGAGTTCTCCCTTCTCTCTCTTGCTCAGATGCAGCAAACCTAATAGCTATGAGTTCTAATTGGCTTGCCAACAAGACGGAAGCAGCCTGGATTGCTAAACTGCCACGGGGAAGAGAAGAATTCTAGAATCCCATAAGTAAGTCTTAAATTTTTCAGGGGCTACTGCCCCTGGTCTATGACTGTCACAAATGCTTCTCAGCTTTTTTTTCCCTTTGGGAGAAATAGGAAGGTTAGAGAGGACTGTAATTAGGTTATTTCTCTACTCTCATGTTGGTTGGGCTCTGGTTAAGTAGTTTCCTTTCAGAATGAAAATCTCTTGGAATATGTCAAAAATGGTTGCTTATCCCGTCCATTGCTGGAAGTAAGAGAGAATTTTTCACTGAGCTTGAGAATTTGGTAGAGTTCATGGATGGCTTCCCTGGTGGCTCAGCTGGTAAAGAATCCACCTGCAATGCAGGAGAGCTGGGTTCGATCCCTGGGTTGGGAAGATTCCCTGGAGAAGGAACAGCTACCCACTCCAGTATTCTGGCCTGGAGAATCCCATGGACTATACAGTCCACGGACTCACAAAGAAAGGGAGCATCTTTCACTTTCTTGGGCTTCCCTGGTGGCTCAGCTGGTAAAGAATCCGCCTGCAATGCAATGGGTTCCATTCCTAGGTTGGGAAGATTCCCTGAAGAAGGAGTGGCCTGGAAGAAGTATTCTGGCCTGGAGAACTCCAGGGACTGTATAGTCCACAGACTCACAAAGAGTCAGACACAACTGAGCAACTTTCACTTTTACTTTCATGGAAGTAAAACTCATAAATCTAGGGTGGGGGCTCCCTAAAGGCTGGACTTCCAGGAATCTTTAACTCCTAAGTTATTCTACACTCAGCTTTCCGTATTTCAACAACTTCCTACCAGTTCTTGGCCCCAGTGGGTTCTACTCCTAGAAATTCTCTCTATTTACCTCTCCTTTCAGTTGTCAGGGCACTGATTTGTCCCGTGACCTCACTTTTCTGATAGATCAAAGAAGAGTTGATTTTCAGTTTGTTCCATTTATCCAGCTCTTTTCTTGTAAGGATAGGAGTGACAGCTTCCAAATTCTTTGTATATCAAGGAGGAAACCAGAAGTCTCCACAATATTGTTTTTCATTACTTATCAGCATGTTTGAAGGTCAAACCTTTCAGAGCAGGAACCATAGTCCTTTTATCCCTGGATTCCTAGTAACCTGAATTGTTTTGGGCTCATCAGTTTTGGACATTCTTATCTGCTCTTCATCACACACTCTCTCACTGGGTCATCTTCTCTACTCTTCAAGCTTTATACACCATACTGACAACTCCAGAAGTTTTATCTCCAGTTAATCCATATCGTTCCTTTAAAGTTGGTTGACTTATTAGCGTCTTAGACTTTTAAAATTTAAAACTTCAGCTTTAAGTTCTACTTCTAACCAGTTCACCCTTTCTGCTTTTTGATCATAGTAAATGGTATCACCACCCAATAAATTCTTCCAGTCAGAAATCTGGCAGTCCTCTTTGGTTCTTTCATCTTCCTTACTAACTTCCTCTAAATCTACTCCACTAACAAATTACATCATTTCAATCCCCAAATATACCCTCAATCCACTTCCCTCCCTCTTCAGTGTAATCAACCTGGTCCAAGCCATCATAATCTCTAGCCAAGTCCTTCACAAAAGCCTCCTCGCTACTCTCTGAACCTCCATCCTCACGCACGCTATCCATAGAACAGCCAGATTGATTTTTATACATAAATTAAATCATATCACTCTGATGTCTAAAGTTGTTCAGTATGTTCCCTTTATACTGTGATTCAGATCTAAACTCCTTCTCACTCTCCAGAAGAACACTGCCCTGTCTGAGTTCTACACCTGGTCTCGCATTCCCTCTTGTCCACTATATTCCAGCCACACTAGTCTTCTTTGTGTCTCTCAAACCCTTCACTACTAAAACTTTCACCTGTCATGTTCCCTAAGCTTAAAAAATTCTTCCCCTTACCATTTTTTTTCCCTACTATTTCAAAAGTACATTTATTATTTAACATGTCACAATCTGAATAAAACACGATGGTTCAAAGTCAAACTAATCCAATTGGTTAGTTTATTTGTATCTTTGATACTAAGTTACATATTGGGAGCACCAAGTTAAAATAACAGTTGCATTAAAAATCATTTATATTTTTTCCGAGTATACCCTTTTTAATTATTCAAAGACTTGTTTTACACTCTACATATAATGTATATTACATTGCCTTACAGACAATTACATTTTGATGTTAAACCAAAAAAGTAGTGAAAGAAAGAAAAGAATTTAAAATTACTTAATTTGTATATTAGGCAATTTCTGCAAAGGCTGAATGAACTGACAACTGAAAATCAGCTCAATCCATTATCTATACTTTAATATTTATGGAAAGTCAAAGTTGGATACATTATTATACTTATACCTACATTTTCACATGAAATACCCAAATCAAAATTATATTCAAAATTCAAAATTACATTCCTGTTACATTTTTTAAAAACATCTATGAAATAAACAAGCTTCAAAATTATGGACTTCAAAGAACCTACATCATTAAACTTTTAAATAATCACATCATGGGATTTACAGGAATTCATTAAAATGAAATTACTATTCAGGAAATATTAGATTTTCAATACTGAGAGAATACTTACTTATTCTACTGTGAAATGTTTATACAAAATATGAAAAGCATAAGTTGTACTTTCTGACATTTATAAATTAAAATAAATACCTAGAATACAATGCTCCAAAATAATTTAATAGATAAGTGAACAAGCAGATTGGATGCTATCCCACTCAAATGGTAGTCAAAGAGAGAAACCTTGAGATGATTTGGAAATAAGAAATCCTAGACTCTGATTGAAAAGAAGATGAATTAAAGAAGATTCAGAAGAAACCCTCATCTGTAGATCAGAAAGATAAAAGGAAAGCTACTAAAAACTTATGTATCAGAAATCTTTAGCACAATAAGACTGTAAGATGAAGAGATGTAAGAGAACCTATTAGTTCTGATTTTTTTAAACTGTATAGGTCACAGAACAAGGAAAATGAATTAGTTGTCCAAAAAACTTTAATGGAAATAATATTTATTAATATAAAATTAATTTTTAAAACATCACAAAGTACTAGTCTCTTCTCCTAAAATATTCCTAGCCAAAAATCAAAGCAAATTGTATTATTTTTATTTTGAAATAAAGCTATTTCATTTCAAATATGCCTTGATCTTTGCTTATGCCAATCAAATGTTATTTTGTTTCAGTAATTAGAAATCACTTCTTAAGTTTACTAACAAAATATCTAATTTATTTAATATCTACTGTAATCTACTAAATAATGTAATTTAATCTTTATTATTTTCTAAAACATACAAAGAAGATACATAACTGACATCATTTTAAATTGAGACAAAGTTGCATCTAATTATACTTTGCTATTGATTTTACTCTGTTACCATGTTTCAGTGCCTTAGAGAAAAATGAGCAAAACAATAATATTTTGTGCAATTTTAACACTATTCTTGCTGATTAAAGAAATTATTTCTATCCCTTGGAACATATTATTCTTATAAGAGGATAAAACATAAAATCAGTTGTGAAGACACATTTACTGAGTTCTTACTGTGGGTCAGGCACTCTGCTAGATGTCAAAGATAAAATGTAGACAAGACAAACACGGGTCTTGATTTCAACTGGCTTAAATATAGCAACAGTCTCAACTATACATCTACATTATCAACTATTAGGAGGAGCATATCACAATACAGTTTTCTACTTCAACTGAAACTGAAACACTGACAAAAGCTAAAATAAAATGCATACAAGAGAACACAAAATGGATGAGGGGTTACCCTCAACAATAGCAAAACAAAAAGACATTACCTTCTAGTTTGGATTAAAGGCAAAAATATTAATGTTTTTCTGAATGTTTCATCTTAAGGTTCCTGGTAGCTATTCTTGTTCTCTCCTAGAGCGTGTGTCACTTTCAACCTGCCCATTCCTACAACCAAACCATCTTCTCCACAAACATAATTCCTACTTTTGGAAAGCACAAAGGCTGACTGGTAACAGCATTTCTGAGTAAGATGGCAATTATCATGGGGAGAGTGGAACTTATATCTACGCAATCTTTCTCACATT
This sequence comes from Bubalus kerabau, assembly GCF_029407905.1. Classification (NCBI taxonomy): domain Eukaryota; kingdom Metazoa; phylum Chordata; class Mammalia; order Artiodactyla; family Bovidae; genus Bubalus; species Bubalus kerabau. The sequence continues at coordinate 63,114,227 of NC_073637.1, forward strand.
CTCCGAGTAACTTCCACTTTACAACATAAATAATATTTCTTGCACAAAGTTAAAAAGATACAAGTATGAACAACTTTTTAAAGAATGTGTTTCAATCTAGAAATAACTGAAATAAATGGAATTGACATATTTTAATGTTTCAGACCAATGTGAGAATAAATTGCTGCATTTCCCAAATTATGTTTCATAATCTAATGAAATGTTCAGTGAAAACAGGACTTAGTAGTCACAGAAATTTAGTTAAGATTATATATTCTAACTAACACCTTTGTAGCATATTTAGACAGTCAGAAGTATTACAATAAAGAAATTCTCCTAGCCTTTAAAAAAAAAAACACCTGTATAAACTTGAACGAAGATTGAATCAGGGGCTGTGGGTGGGGGGAGGGGGTAAATACATCTTATATCTTCAGGAATTATTTTTTAAAGAAACATGCTTTGGAATATATTGCATTATTGGGATAATATTTTACTGGATAAATACACATAATGTAATTTATATTAAAGTTGGGGAGAGAATTACCTCTTTATTCTTACTACCCTATAAATTACCCTGTTTTCTTTTAATATTTCCATGGAATATGAAGCATAAAAGGTGAAAATATCATCTTCATAACCTAACAATGTTTACCATTGTTACCTAACAACATTTCTGAGGAATGCTGTTTCGAGGGCTGTATTTTAATACCTACTCTTCAGTATGTTATGCTATCAGAGATAATATTTAGTCTGTACAGATCAGCTTACTTACGTCTGGGGCTCCTTTTCATTTTGTTGTTTTTGCTGGGGCTGAAGAACGTTATTTACCAGTTCAGTGATCCCACTAAAGGGAAACCACCTGTTTAAATAAGCAAATAATGTGACTGAATAACCAAATGAATAAAACAACTGTAGGAAAATGTTTTCTTATCCATACTAATAAAAATACACAGGCACAGAAGCTACAGCCAATGGAAATATGAGCTTCAGTCATCATCCAGGCAGTCAGAATATAGGGAAATTAAGTTTGAACACTTAATCAGTCCACAAGCAGGCAGCAAAAAACTACATCTAGTCAGTGTGTGGATGAAGTTAAGAAGCTGCAGCAGCTCTCTTACAAGCCAGAGGGTCAGAAAGCAGAGACACACTAGCTGCAGCCTCTCCAGTATTAGTGTGAGCTAATACCATCCAAGGCGCAGGAAGCAGAATGGGGCAAAGCTACAGAAGTCAAGCCTACTGAACTCTTCAATACGTTTACTTACTGTGTCGTCTGTGGTTTGTGTTCTTCTTTGACCCTAAAAAGATAAGTTTGCACAACTGAGTGCACTGTACTAGGAAGAAATTTCTATCTACAGATCTGTGGTCAGATAAAAATGAAAAATGAGGTGTGTTACATAGAAAAGCTTAATGCTTTGCCATATATTTGAATTATACCATATATTTGAATTATGCCATATATTTGAATTTGAATTAATATGACACAAAAGGAGAAGTTGAATCGTTTGTTTTATTAGAGGGCTAATATTAAAATTCTTCTGCTGTCTTAATGGTTCCATGATTTGTCCTCAAGTTTTCTGCATACTTGTATTAATATTGAAACTGAAGCATTTAAAGTATTATAGTAAATAGTTACATTTGGTCTACTGAAGATGAACAGATTTCCTCTTTATTTTAAAATTTCTTCCTTAATATAATTGAAGTAAAGGTATAAATGTTTTAAATAAAATGTAAAGTTTTATAAATGTATTTTTAAAGCCTTCCAAATGGATTTATTTACTTCACAAAGGAGCAGATAAAGAAGTTGGGGAGTTATGCATCCAATATACTTAAAAATAGTTACTAAGATAATTATGTGTATTAAATTTAAAATATTCATAAGCTAAAGTAAATTATTCATAAAACTATAAAAGACTGAAAATGCATTTACCCTGTAATCAACTCAGTGCTTCACTGTTTAGCTGGACATTTAAAAGTAGAGAAAGCTAAAACACAAGGATAGGGATGCCTCTGAAATGTGGTTCCCACACTTTGCCTGGGACTGGTCCTGAGAGGTAAACCTGTGATAAGTGATCAGTTGATTAGTTTTACTTACCCAAAGAAAGACTAAGGATTGGTAACTAAAATGGATCCCCAGAATCGAGGACTTTCATTAGGAAACTATATTAACACTGTAAATTAAATTCTTTTTTAAAATTAAACTGATTTTTTCCAGTGTGTTTTTATTTTAAATGATCTAATGATTTAATGAAAGGGTATACCCTTATACATTTTTGTGTCTCAATGAATATAATTGGTATTTATATATCTCTATATTAACTAAAAAGAATATCTTCTGTTCTCTGCATAAACTTCAAAAAGTACAACAGTTTTAGCCTAGATCTAAGGCAACATCATTTAGTATTTAAATAGAGATATAACGGAATATTAATAAAGGATTATATTTAGCACCAAATATATAAGCAAACAAATACAAGCAAACTATAGTGACAATCTATCTAGAAAACTTATCATTGTATTTCTTTGAGAATAAGACATAAAAATCTCTTAATGTTTTAGAACAAAATAGGTCCTATATAAAAAATTTACCAAACCAGCTTATCAAAATGGAGAACAATTCAAGATTATCCTTCACCAAATAATATGTATGTTAAAAACAAAAACATTAAAATAAGTTCATGAAAGAGGAGAAGATATCTGAAGACATCCTAGGTGATTCTCTACAAGAAATCATATTTGCTCTTAATTAGTGATAAATGTTTTTATCATAAATTTACATTAATTATAAATCAGTTTCTAATTTTAAAATGTAAGTTGAAATAATTAACAGACATAAAAATGTAAATTACCAATTCAGAAATTGTTTATGGGCTTTGTAAAATATATGTGAAATATATAAACATTTGCATCAGCTTCCCAAATAAAATATGTATCACAAGCATAGCAGTATAAATATTTATCATCTTTAAATACAATCAAGAATATAAAATTATCCTTCTTTTGTCCAATATATTAGATGAAATCAAACCTCAAGAGTATCTGACCACACTTAAAATTCATGCTGAGATAATATGGAAAAGTAATTATATATGTCTTGGACAGTACCTTAACATTATTAACAATAAACTCCTACATTCCTGCATTCCAGAAACTATGAGGGGCTTCCAGTTTCCAATAAAATATATAAATAGCTTGGAAATCATCACTCCCATCCTTACAAGTAAAAATGCTGAACAGATTGAAAATCAACAACTCTTCTTAACTCAAACAATTTTGGAGTGGGCAAACTGAAAACTAGAAAAACAGACAAATGGGGACAGGCTATCAGTGTTTACCAACAGTACAAGCCCAGGAGCAGAGGCCCACACACGGGGCCAGTGTCTTTTGGAAGACTTTTAACATAATTGACCAACCATTAGAGACTCTCCTCGGACTAGATAAAAAGTTTAAAATTCCAAGGAGTCCAAGTTTTAGGCATACCACCATACTTCCACAAAACCCTACCAGCTGCTCACTGTGAAGATCAGAGAAAAACTTCCTCCAGCATCCAGCAGCAGGAGCGGGGGAAAAATATTTTTTTGAAATACTCCCAGAGCTCTCTACTCTCTTGAACAATCCTTACAGAGTGAAGTAAGCCAGAAAGAAAAACACCAATACAGTATACTAACGCATATATATGGAATTTAGAAAGATGATAACAATAACCCTGTATACGAGACAGCAAAAGAGACACTGATGTATAGAACAGTCTTTTGGACTCTGTGGGAGAGGGAGAGGGTGGGATGATTTGGGAGAATGGCATTGAAATACATATAATATCATATATGGAACGAGTCGCCAGTCCAGGTTCGATGCATGATACTGGATGCTTGGGGCTGGTGCACTGGGACGACCCAGAGGGATGGTATGGGGAGGGAGGAGGGTTCAGGATGGGGAACACATGTATACCTGTGGCGGATTCATTTTGATGTTTGGCAAAACCAATACAATATTGTAAAGTTTAAAAATAAAATAAAATTAAAAAAAATAAAAAATAAAGGACCAGTGCATTTTCCCCACAACTTTCATTTTTCAATTCCTCCCTGCTTTGGGAGCCAGACTTTAAAGAAACTTAAAGTATCTGCATACATGAGAAAAAACAGAAAGTCACTACACTTGTCCAGTGAAAGGGGCAAATTCAGAAAAGACTGAGAAGATCTCAAGTTTATAACACAAGCCTGATCCTCAGAAAGACACAGCCTACAACAAAAAAGAATAAAATTAAATAAAAACAATAACAGAAAGTAACAAAAATGAGTGAAGGGGGAAATATGATTTCCAGACTTACCACATATTTATATTAATACGACCAGTTTCCTGACTGAGAGCAGGCTGCCCCAAGACATGCACAATGGCATATAGATTATTTTGAATTAAAGCTACTTGACAAACAATGAGAAAAAAGTGATACTGAGAGAAAAATAATACTCTGATCATTCTCTTTCCCCCAAAAGTAAGAAAGAAATCTCCAGTATGAAGGTATTCCCCCATACCCAAAGTACAGAAAACATACTCATCAACAGAATTAGGGCATTCAAGGCAAAAGAAAGCTGTATGAAAAAATCTGTGTGACTTCTTCATTGGTCTGCCACTACAAGTAAAGCCCTTATGTTAACTTGTCAAAAATAACTGTCTTTGTGTAAAATGAATATATAAACAGCCTGACTTGGTCACTTTAAGGGTTTCATTTCTATGTGACCTCTGTGCAAACAAATTTTTTTTCTCCTGTCAATCTGCCTTGTATCAAATTTTAGACCAGACAAATTTCCCCCTTCCCAAAAAAAAGTACAAAAAGTGACATGAAAACTTCACTAGAAGAATGCAAAGGCAGATTTCAAGAGGGAAAAGAAATAATCAGCAAACTTGAAAATGTAACAATAAAATGCACTGAATCTGAAGAACAGAAAGAAAACAGATTGAAGAAAAGAGAGTCTAAGGGAACTATGGGACACCATTAAGTAGACCAACATAGGTTTGTTGCAGGAATTCCAGAAGAAGAGAGAGAGAATATTTGCTGAAATAACGGCTAAAAGTTTCCCATATTTGATAAAATACATCAATATAAACATTCAAGAAGATCAACATATTCCATATAAGATGAAATCAAAGAGACCCACACCAAGACACAATAAACCAACTAAATCAAACAAACATATATAGACTATTACACCCAAAAAGAAAATCAAACACATTCTTCTCAAGTGGAAATGGGGCATTTTCCAGGAAAGACCACATGTCAGGCCACTAATTAAGTCTCAGTAGACTTTAAAATAGAGAAATCATATAAAGTATCTTCTAAAATATAAGAAATATCCTCAGATATGCAGATGGAACCACCCTTACAGCAGAAAGTGAAGAACTAAAGTGCCTCTTGATGAAAGTGAAAGAGGAGAGTGAAAAACTTGGTTTAAAACTCAACATTCAGAAAACTAAGATCATGGTGTCCAATCCCATCACTTCATGGCAAATAGATGGGGAAACAATGGAAACAGTGATAGACTTTATTTTATTGGGCTTCAAAATCACTGCAGATGGTGATTGCAGCCATGAAATTAAAAAACGCTTGCTCCTTGGAAGAAAAGTTATGACCAACCTAGACAGCATACTAAAAAAGAGACATTACTTTGCCAACAAAGGTCCATCTAGTCAAAGCTATGATTTTTCCAGTAGTCATGTATGGATGTGAGAGTTGGACTATAAAGAAAGCTGAGCACCAAAGAACTGATGCTTTTGAACTGTGGTGTTGGAGAAGACTCTTGTGAGTCCCTTGGACAGCAAGGAGATCCAACCAGTCCATCCTAAAGGAAATCAGTCCTGAATATTCTTTGGAAGGACTGATGCTGACGCTGAAACTCCAATACTTTGGCCACCTGATGCAAAGAACTCACTCACTGGAAAAGACCCTGATGCTGGGAAAGAGTGAAGGCAGGAGGAGAAGGGGACGACAGAGGATGAGATGGTTGGATGGCATCACCGACTCAATGGACATGAGTTTAAGTAAGCTCCGGGAGTTGGTGATGGACAGGGAAGCCTGGTGTGCTGCAGTCCATGGGGTCACAAAGAGTTGGACACGACTGAGCAATTGAACTGAACTGCCTGAAAATACAAGAGGATCAAGTGAGAAATTGAAAACAAAAGGAAACCTAGAGAAATCATAAATTTTTAGAAATTAATGAACATATACTTTAAAACAATGAGCAAAAGAAAATACAAGGAAAATTAGAAAATACTCAGAGACAAATGAAAACAAAACAAAACAAATGTACCAAATTTTATTAGATGCAGCTAAAGCAGTGCTAAGCAAGAAACTTCTAGATATAAACAATTACATTAAAAAAAAACAACAACAAGAAATACCTCTCCAGATATATGCCCAGGCATGGGATTGCTGGGTTGTTGGTAGTTCTATTTTTTAAGGACCCTCCATAATGTTCCATGGGATTCTCCAGGCAAGAAAAGAACCTACTTTAGCTTGTTCTCTACATCTATGTGTCAATTTCTGCTTTGCAAATAAGTTCATCTGTATTATTTACCTAGATTACAATACAAGCAACATATAATAGTTTTCTCTTTCTGACTTCACTCTGTATGATCTAGGTCCATCCACATCTCTGCAGATGGCACAATTTCATTCCTTTTTATGGCTGAGTAATATTCCATTGTATATAGGTATCACAACTTCATCCATTCATCTGTTGGTGAACAGCAGGTTGCTTCCATGTTCTGGCTTTTGGAAATAGTGCTTCAGTGAACATTGGGGTGCATGTGTCTTTTCAAATTATGGTTTTCTCAAGATAAGGGGCTTCTCTGGTGGCTCAGATGGTAAAGAATCCACCTGCAATGCAGGAGACCCAGGTTTGATCCCTGGGTTGGTAAGATTTCCTATGGTAAAGCACTCCAGTATTCTTGCCTGGAGAATCCCATGGACAGAGGAGCCTGGCAGGCTACAGTCCATGGGGTCACAAGGAGTCAGACATGACTAAGTGACTAACACTTTCACTTTCTCCAGATATATGCCCAGGCACAGGATTTCTGGGTCATATGGTAGTTCTATTTTTTAAGGACCCTCCATAATGTTCTCCACAGGGGCTGTATGACTTCAGATTCCCACCAATAGTGTAAGAAGTTTCCCTTTTCTCCACACCCTCTCCAGCATTTATTGTTTGCAGATTTTTTGATGATGCTCATTCTGACTGATTTGAGGTGGAAGGTCATTATAGTTTTGATTTGCATTTCTCTAATAATGAGCAATGTTGAGCATATTTTCATGTATTTGTCAGCCATCTGTATGTCTTCTTTGGAGAAATGTCTATTTTGATCTTCCACCCATCTTTTGATGGGGTTGTTTCTGAAATTGAGCTACATGAGCTGTTTGTATATTTTAGAGATTAATCCCTCTTCAATTGCTTCATTTGCAAATATATCCTCAACATGGTACTGTATGACAACCAAGAGGGGCAGGATGGGGTGAGGGTGGGGGAGAGGTTCAAGAGGGAGGGACATGTGTATCCTTATGCCTGATTCATGCAGAAGCCAACACAATATTGTAAAGCAATTATTCTCTAATTAAAAATAAATAAATAAGAAGTTTAAAAAAAGAACAGATGAGTAGTGTGAGCAAAGAAATAAACTGCTTAAGAAAGAATGAAAAGGAATTTCTAGAAATTAGTGACACTGTAATAGGAATGAAGAATGCTTGTGATAGACTCATCAGTAGACTACACTCAGCTGAAAAAGAATAAATGAGCTTGAAAATATGCCAATAAAAACTTCTAAAACTGAAAGACAAAGAAAAGAAAAAGATGGAACAGAATGTCCACAAACTATGGGATAATTAAAAACAGGTATAATATACATGAAATGGGAATGTCAGAAGGAGAAGAAAGAAAGGGACAGAAGAAATACTTGAAGTAACAAAGACTGAGAATTTTCCAAAATTAATGACAGGTTCCAAGCCATAGACCTAGGAAGCATGAGGAATACTAAGCATGATCAATAGTAAAAAAAAAATATATATATATATACACCTAGACAAATGCTACTCAAACTGCAGAAAACCAAAGACAAAGAGGAAATTCTGAGAAGCTGGAAGGAAAGTAAACATCTTATCTACAGAGAAATAAACATAAGAATTACTTTGGACTTCTTTTTAAAAACCAAGCAAGAAAGAAGAAAGTGGAATAAAATATTTGAAGAGTTGAAAGAAAAAATGATCCACTAACCTCGAATTCTGTGTGCAATGAAATTATTCTTCAAAACTAATCAAAAAATATACCTACTCAGACAAGGAAAAAATTAGGTAATTTGTCATTAGTTTACCTGCCTTTCAAAGAATGTAAAAAGGGGAGAAGAAAATGATCTAAGTTGGAAACTAACATCTATATAAAATATAGGAAGAGCATTAGTGAAGGAATGCTGCTGCTTCTGGTAAGTCGCTTCAGTCGTGTCTGACTCTGTGCGACCCCATAGACAGCAGCCCACCAGGCTCCCCCATCCCCGGGATTCTCCAGGCAAGAACACTGGAGTGGGTTGCCATTTCCTTCTCCAATGCATGAAAGTGAAAAGTGGAAGGGAAGTCGTTCAATCATGCCCAACTCTTCGCAAGGAATGCTGCTGCTGCTGCTAAGTCGCTTCAGTCGTGTCCAACTCTGTGTGACCCCAGAGACGGCAGCCCACCAGACTCCCCCGTCCCTGGGATTCTCAAGGCAAGAATACTGGAGTGGGTTGCCAAAGGAATAAATGAGGGTAAAAAAAAAATATTTTATTTTTCTTATTCTTAATTGATCTAACAGAAGTTTGTTCAAAATAATAGTAGTAACACAGTTTTTAATGACTATAGCTTAAGGATAAGTGAAATGACTAATACCAATTTTTAAGGTACAAGAGGGAAAAATTAGGAATACACTTTTATAAAGTATTTGTACTACCCCTGAGGTGGTATGGTGTTATCTGAAAGTAGGCTTGGATGAGTTGTTAATTTATGAATCAGTAGCAAGCTCTCCAACAACCATTAAAAAACATTATTTTTTTAAAAAAGAAGCATAATTCATATGTTAAGTGAGGAAAGAAAATGGAATCAAATCATGTAAGATGCTGAACTCAAACCAGAGACTGGAGAGAAATAGTGGAAGACCAAAAAAGTAAACAAAAGAACAAAGGCAATGATTGGAACTATTACAAATATGATAGCTATTAACCCAATTATATCAATAATAATTTTAAATGTGGATGATCTAAATTCACCAATTAAAAGAAACTGTCAAAGTAGATTAACCAAAAACAAACAAAAAAAAGAGTGTCAACAATGTGTTTTCTATAAGAAACCACTTGAAGTAGACACAGTAAGGAATGAAGAAAGATAAACCATTCTAACAGTAATAAAAAGAAAGCTGGAGAATCTACATTAATTTCAGACAAAGTCACCATCAGAGCAATGAAAATTATCAGAGATAAAGAGGGGCACTCCATAATGATAAAGAAGTGAGTTTCCCAAGAACACAAAATAACCCTTAATTTGCAGAACCTAACCACAGAATGTCAAAATACAAGAGGCACAAGAAATATACAAATCCACTATTATAGTTAAAGATGTTACACTTCAATCAGTAATTGACAGATCCAGTAGGCAGAAAATGAGCAAGGATATAGCAGAACTGAAGAGCATCATCAATAGAATAGATGTAATTGACATTCTATAATACTTCATCCAATAGCAGAATACATACTGTTCTCAAGCTCAGTGGGATGTTCGCCAAGACAGACCACATACTAAACCATAATACACTATTCAACAAACTTAAAAGAACATAAGTCATACATAGTATGTTCTGAGTTCACAATCAAATTAAACTAGAAATAAAAAACAGAACTGTAGTGGGAAATCAAAATGTCTAGAAACTAACACACTTCTAAATAATGCAAAGGTCAATGAATTATCAAGAGAAATTTGAAATTTTATGAACTAAAGTGAAAATGAAAATGTATCAAGATTTGCAAGAAGCAGTTAAATATGTGCTTAGATGAAAATTCCTATTACTAAATGCATATGCTAGGGAAAAAAGAAAGATCTAAATCCATAAAACTAACTTCCACCCTAGGAAAGCAGGGTGGGGAAGCAAATTAAGTCTAACACAAGAAGAAAAGAAATAATAAAAATTAGAGGAATCACCAGTGAAATTTAAAATAGGAAAGCAACAGACAAAAATCAACAAAACCAAAAGTTGCCTGTTTATAAAGAACAATAAAATTATAAACTCCTAGAGCTAGTCAAGAAAAAGAGGACACAAATTACTAATATCAGAAATGAAAGGCAGCCTATCATTACTGATCTAAAAATATTAAGAACAATTATATGCCCAAAAATTTAATAACTTTCTGAACTGGACCATTTTCTTAGAAAATATAATCTACAAAAGTTCACACAAGGAGAAACAGATAATCTGAATAGGTCTACATCTATTAAAGAAATCGAATCAGTAGCTAATAACCATACAAAACAGAAATCATCAAGGTCTAGACAGTTCCGTCAGTGAATTCTACCATTTAAAGAGGAAATGGTACCAATCCTCTACATTCTCCCAGAAAAGGAAGCCCAGGGAACACTTCTAAACTCATTCTCTATAGCAGCATCACCTTCTTATGAAAACCAGGCAAAGACATTAAAAGAAATGAAATTTATGATGAACATCTCTCATGAACACCAATGAATGTATGTTCAACTACATACTAGCAAATTGAATCCAACAGTGTATAAAAACAATTGTATAGCATGACCAGGCTGGATTTAACCCAGGTATGCTAGCTCAGTATTTGAAAATCAGTCCATGTAATCAATTGCATCATCAGGCTAAAGAATAAAAATCATATGACTACATCAAGAGGTACAGAAAAGGCATCTGACAAAATTCAAGAACCATCCATGATAAAACTCTCAACACAAGAAATTGAGGAAATGTCCTCAATTTGATAACAACAACAACAACAAAACTTAGAGCTAACTTCAGACTGAATGATGAGAAATTAAAAGCTTTTCCCTTAAGATCCAGGAGGAGTTAGCAACAAAGAGGTCACACAAGGGAATTTTTAGGATAACTGTTGAAACTGTTCAGTATAATACTGTGTGGCTGGATACATGACAATATATAGTTGTCAAAACTCACAGGGAAAAAAAATCACAAAACCAACAAAAACATGACAAAGAGTAAATCTTAATGTATGCAAATTTTTAAAAAGCCAACAAGGACAGGAGAATCCTAGGATGGAATGAAGACTATGACAAGTGAATTTTTGCATGGAAAATGTATAACATAACCTCACTGACAAGGATGGGTGGGGAAAGTTGCTAACCTAATTAACATTAGGAAAGAAAAGTTTAGAAAACTCTAACACTAAAGCCTAAAAAGAACTATACATAAATACTGTAGTCTAACTGGCAAATTTGTTTCACACTGCACAGGTTAGCAATTCTGATTCTATTGCACAGGTAAGCCAGGGTTGAACAATAAGTAAATAAATCGTTACTAATAAGTACCAGATTTTTCACCGTCAGGGAAAGAAGTTACAAATAAGCAAAGAAAGGAGGCTAGAATGGACCCTGCCCACCCTGCTGGGTTTAGAGTCAGCCCTGCTGGGTTAGAGTCAAAAATATTATGTATATTTATGTATGTATATTTATGTAGTCATGATATTATGACTACATGATATTATGATAGTCAAAGATATTATGTATATTTATGTACGTATATTTATGTAGTCATGTATATTTATGTATTATAGGTAAAAGTGATGAATAATAAGTAGGTAGATACAAGGAAAGAGAGAAAGAGAGGTTTTGGATTTGTTCCAGACCACCACAATAAAGCAAATATCCCAATAAAGCAAGTCACAAAATTTTTGGTCTTCTAGTGCATATAAACATCCATTTATACTTTCCTATAGTCTATTAAGTGTCTGATAGCATTATATCTCAGAGAAGGCAATGGCACCCCGCTCCAGTACTCTTGCCTGGAAAATCCCATGGATGGAGGAGCCTGATAGGCTGCAGTCCATGGGGTCGCTAAGAGTCGGACACGACTGAGCGACTTCACTTTCACTTTTCACTTTTCACTTTCATGCACTAGAGAAGGAAATGGCAACCCACTCCAGTGTTCTTGCCTGGAGAATCCCAGGGATGGGGGAGCCTGGTGGGCTGCCGTCTATGGGGTTGCAGAGAGTTGGACATGACTGAAATGACTTAGCAGCAGCAGCATTATATCTAAAAAAACAATGTACATACCTTAATTTAAAAATACTTGATTTCCAAACAATGCTAACCACCATCCGAGCTTTCAGCAAGTCATAGTCATAATCTTTTTGCTAGTGAAGAGTTTGTAATAGTGCATGAATTATCAAAATCTGACAAGGAGACATGAAGTGAGCAAATGTAGTTGGCAAACCTGGCATCAATAGACTTCCTCAAGGTAGAGCTGCCACAAACCTTCAGTTTGTAAAAAACTCACTATCTGCAAACACAGTAAAGTGAAGCAGAATAAAATGATGTATGCCAATGGACAGACATATCTTCATTTGATCTTCATTTGTATTAGGTTGGTACAAACGTGATTGCGGTTTTGGATCATGAATTTTAAATCATTATAAGTAGGCTCAAACACACCTTTATTAGTCAGAACAGGAGCCTTCGTAGCCCACCTTCTGAAGCGCTGGCTGTGTGGCGCGCAGTGGAGCGTTGTCATGGAGGAGAACTGGGCTCTCCCTGTCAACCGGAACTGCTGCAGCTGGTGCAGTCTTCACCGCATCTCACCGACTTGCTGAGCCCAATTCTCAGACGTAACGGTTTCGCCAGGATTCAGAGCTGTAATGGATCGGAGGGGCAGCAGACCACCAGACAGTGACCATGACCCTTTTTTTGGGTGCAATTTTGGCTTTAGGAAGTGCTCTGGAGCTTCTTCTCGGTCCAGTCACTGAGCTGGTCATTGTTGGTTGTCATATAAAATCCACTTTTCATCACAGGCCACAATCCAATCAAGAAATGGTTTGTTGTTGCACAGAATGAGAAGACAACACTTCAAAATGACAATTATTTTGATTTGCCGTCAACTCATGAGGCACCCACTTATCAAGCTTTTTCACCTTTCCAATTTGCTTCAAATGCCAGCTGACCATAGAATGGTTGACCCTGAGTTCTTGGGTAACTTCTTGTGTAGTTGTATGAGGATCAGCTTCAATGATCCTCTCAACTGGTTGTTGTCAACTTCCAATGGTTGGCCACTGCACCCCTCATCTTCAAGGCTCTCATCTCCTTTGCAAAACTTCTTGAGCCAACGTGTGCCATACATTCACTAGCAGTTCCTGGGCCAAATCCACTGCTTATGTTCCAAGTTGTCTACCCTGCTTTATGACCCATTTTGAACTCAAATAAGAAAATCCCTCACATTGGCTTTTTGTCTAACATCATTTCCCTAGCCTAAAATAAACATAAAATACACAGCAAGTAATAAGTCATTAACAAAAAACATAGAGCAAGAAATATGCATTAAAATGATGTATAACATAGCCACATTCATTTAAGAATGTATTCCAATATCAGATAGCAAAGTTCAACAATGCAAAACTTCGATTACTTTTGCACCAACCTAATACATGCCATCTTCCAACCAAAGAAACTAAGACCACTTGAAGAAATGGCTAATGTGGGGTTACAAAGGAAAAATATGATTGAACATAGACTGTCTTGTAATGCCAGAATGAAAGAAAAAGAAATTGACCATATTAACAAGACATAAAAGTCAACTGGAAAGAGCTCCCAACTGGCCAAAGCTGTAACAATTTGAGAACAAAATAAATAATAATATTGATGATTATTGTTGTTATTTAGTTGCTAAGTCATGTCCAACTCTTTGCAATCCCATGGACTGTAGGTTTCTGTACCCATGGAAAGTCCTGGGCAAGAATACTGGAGTGGGTTGCTATTTCCTCCTCTAGGGGATCTTCCCGACCCAGGGATGGAACCCGCATCTATGGCAACCCTTGCATTGGCAGGCTAATTCTTTACCAACTATACCACCTGGGGAGACCATAACCCCTCAAAAATAGATATCCATGAACACATATGGGCTTCCACAACAGCTCACTGGGTAAAGAATCCGCCTAGCAATGCAGGAGACATAAGAGACATGGGTTCGATCCCTGAGTCAGGAAGATCCCCTGGAGGAAGAAATGGCAACCCACTCCAATTTTCTTGCTGGGATCATCCCATGAATAGAGGAGCCCGGCCAGCTACAGTCCAAAGGGTCACAGAGTCGGACACAATTGAGCAACCAGGCATGCACACAAACACACATTGATATGAATAGAGAAGGGACATATCTTCCTTACAGAAGAATTCCAAATAATAAATGTAAAAAGTACAAGGCAAATAGAAAATCACCATTAGAATACTGTAGTAATCACTGCTGCAAATAATATAGTGGTCAAAACTTAAAGTAGAAAGAAAATATTTGCATAGCCTCAAAATAGCCCCAAAATATTTATTACCATGGTCGTAATGAAAGTGAAAGTGAAGTTGCTCAGTCATGTCTGACTCTTTGCAACCCCGTGGACTGCCATTTCCTTCTCCAATGGTTGTAATATATGTCCACAAACTCTTATGATATTCCTCTATCAAAAATGGTGGGGCTTAACCTCTCCCACCAAATGGGGACTAGAATTAATGACTTACTTCTAACAAAGAAAATGGAAATGGAAAAAAAAGTAACTTTATAGTGGAGAAACTTGACAGACATCACTCTAACCATGAGGTCAAAATTAACCCTCAATATAATGTAAAACCACCATGGAATTCTTCCCAAAATTCATAATCCCAGTCTAATATAATAAAACATCAAAAAAAAATTGAATAACATTCTATAAACTATCTAGTCAGTACTCCTTGAAAAGTGAAAATCAGGAAAACAAAAATTGACTGAGAAATTGTCAGAAATTGGAAGACCCCTTAAGAGACATGACAACTAAATGGAAATCTGTATCCTAGATTGGATCCTGGAATAAAACCATTAACAAGAAAAATGGTAAAATTCTAGTAAAGCCTATTGTTTAGTTACCAGTACTTTTTTCTTTGCTTTGATAAATACATCAAGGTTATATAAACTGTTAACACTGCAGAAAGTTAGGTGAAAGGGATACAAGAATTCTCTATACCATTTTTGCAACTTTTCTGTAAAATCAAAAATTACTTCAAAATGAAAATTTGGGGGTGGGTGCGGAAATACCCTCCAATAAAGAAAACTCCAAGCCTATATGGCTTCGATGTTGAATTCTCTTAAAAATTTAAGGAATAAATATTTGTTTTTCACAGATATTCATCTTTCATAAAATCATACATCTCTCAAAACAGAAGTGAACACTTTCCATCTCGTATTGTAAAGCCAGCATTATCACTCTGAAACAGTCAATTCAAGAAAAGAAAACTACGATGGCCTACAATCTAAAAAGCAGAACACACTAGAGAACATGTACCATCTGATCAGAGTTCTGAAACAGATAAGATGTGCCAGTTACTGAGTTATTATTTCCCAGCTCCAAACCTACCCTCTACACTTGACTCTGATTCTGATGCTGGGCTATCTCCACCACCCACTTCTGCTTTGTCAGCTGGCCCCATGTTAGGCTCTGCCACTAGGAAGTGCTAGTTGGAGATTACAAGACTGGAAGAGAAAGAACTTGAACCTTCCTGGTTTTTCAAAATGTGTGCTTTCTGTTGCCTTTCCTCCTGCTTCATGTTCTTGTTAGCAACATTTTCTTCTGCATATTGTGACAGTTATTATATATAGACATAGGGTTTTACACAAATGGTCTGTACCTTAATTTTATCTCTTCCTTGTATATCTTGGATTTTTTTCTATATTGATGCATATAGAATTATCACATTTATATTAATAAATTCACTATTACTTTGTAGAGATATGTCATAATTTATTTAACTAGATGATAACTGATCTTTTGCTATTACAAACATTCTTTTGTACATGTCACATTGCATACGTGCAAAATACCTGTAAGACTGGGCTTCCCTTGTGGCTCATCTGGTAAAGAATTCGCCTGCAATGTGGGAAACCTGGGTTCGATCCCTGGGTTGGGAAGATCCCCGGGAGAAGGGAATGCCTACCCACTCCAGTATTATGGCTTGGAAAATTCCATGGACTGTATGGACTGTACAGTCCATGGGGTCACAAAGAGTCGGACACGACTGAGCAACTTTCACTTTCACCTGTAAGATAAGTCCTTTGAGGTGGAATTGCAGAACACTTCAAATTTTGTTCAGTATTCCAAATCGCCCTCCCTAAAGCTGTATTAATTTGTATTTCCACTAACAGCACATGAGAATGCTCATTCCCACATCCTCAACAAGACAATGTATACAACTTCTTAATTTTTACCAATTTTATTGTAATTTTAACTTGCACTTATTTTACTATGCATTTCCTTTTCTTTCCACTGTCTGTTTATGCTTGCAAAGAATAGCAAAGTTCTGCAATGTGTTTGGATGTGTAAGCAAGCATGACTATGGGTCTCAAGATAACAGCAAACATGCTAAGAACAAAACTAGCAGTCAGCACATTAAACAGGCAGTTTCTCAATAAGATCCAGAGGAACCCCAACTGGCTTCTCAGTGGTGAGTTCAGCAGAAACCCCAAGAAAAGATATCCAGTGAGTTCTGAGGGTATTTATTCCGTTTTCCATAAGATTCAATAGCACATTCCACAAGGGACTTCCTTGCAGCTCTCCAGGAAGTCAGCCAGTACCCCAGCCCCCTTTCCAGAAAGTGCAACAGCACTTTCTGTAAAGCAGATTTTTGGTGAATTTCATCAATAGCCCAGCATGCAGTTTCGCTCCCAATAGCCTCCAATGGAGGGTTTCCTCCCTACAACTGTGCTGGCCCGTGGTAGCCTGCCCACCCCTCATCCTGCCCACCCCTCATCCTGCCCACACCTCATCCTGCCCACCCCTCATCCTGCCCACCCCTCATCCTGCCCACACCTCAGTGGAAAGCTTTCAGCCCACCAACCCTGGCCTGTGCTTCTCCTCCCACCATTCTCCCTACTGACAGTGGGCCAGCTCTGGCCTAGGGCAATCTAATAAATCCCTTCCACTATCCAATGCACTACAACTCCACCCTCTCCAACAAGCTCTGGATCCCAGCCTTGAGGAGAGACCCTGGCTTCCAAGTTTATTCTTTCCTTGAGCACTCCTTCAATCCTAGGCTGTTCTCTTTTATCCCTGTTTATGGTTTTTTCCAGCAGTCATGTATGGATGTGAGAGTTAGACTGTGAAGAAAGCTGAGCACCAAAGAATTGATGCTTTTGAACTGTGGTGTTGGAGAAGACCCTTGAGAGTCCCTTGGACTGCAAGGAGATCCAACCAGTCCATTCTAAAAGAGATCAGCCCTGGGTGTTCTTTGGAAGGACTGATGCTGAAGCTGAAACTCCAATACTTTGGCTACCTCATGCGAAGAGCTGACTCATTGGAAAAGGCTCTGATGCTTGGAGGGATTGGGGGCAGGAGGAGAAGGGGACGACAGAGGATGAGATGGCTGGATGGCATCACCAACTTGATGGACCTGAGTTTGAGTGAACTCTGGGAGTTGGTGATGGACAGGGAGGCCTGGCGTGCTGCGATTCATGGGGTCACAAAGAGTTGGACACAACTGAGTGACTGAACTGAACTGAACTGAACACTTTTCCCTATATATAGTTCACTTGGTATATGAAAACTTCCCTTTTGAAACATCTGTTATCTCCTGACTGGACCCTGACTGATAGCTGACCAAACAGTTAAGGGGACAAAAAACTACTTAATCTACATAAGAAACAACAAAAGAAGACATAGGCATCTTACTCATATATGTATCCATCCAAATACATCAAAGAATAAACAGAAAAATCAGCAATTATAACTGAAAACGTAAGCACAGTCATCTCGGAAACTGCTAAAACAAGTAGATACACAATAGAGAGAACGAAAAAAGGAGGGAGAGAGGAATACAGATGATGATAGATAGATAGATAGAATGTAACTAATAAGCCAGAGCTATTATGCTCAAGTTAATAGATTAACCAAGAATGAAGTTATGAACAAACGTATTTGGTTTCATTCTGTTCCAAAAACTACCCCAAAGAAAAAAATAATAGTGTTTGTTTGCTTGTTTATCAATGGAATGGGTTCAGATCTTTCAGGGAGGAGGAAATTTTCCCAGTACGCCTTTTAAGTTCTTTGGGCTGCTCTAATAATTAAATATAAGACAGATTAATAGGAGGAAAAAACTATTTAATGCCTATGCATGAAAGTCCCATAGAAATGGTTGCTCTGAAGTAACAAAAGCAAGCTATTTATCATTCTTAAACAAAGAAACAATTATTTGTGAAGGTTTAATAAAACAAAACGACTTGTGTTTGGAGTTGCAGGCTCATGAAGATGTAAACAAATTTGTTTATACAGCTCTCTTAGCCTTGAATTCCCTAACCACTGATAATAAAGATGCTTTCTAGTCTCCTGCTATAGGAAAGACACCTTCTCAAGGGAGGTTATTTCCTCCTTTGAGCCAGAAAGAGAAGCTCAGAGGATTTTTTTAATATCATTTTTTTTTTTACCTGCTGTTTCTCAAGTCACTTTATAATAATCATTATGCCTGGAGGCATATTTTGAGGCAGCCTGCCCTAGGCCCCAGCAGATCCAATGGTAGCAAAATTCATGAGTTGCAAAGCAGGCAGACAACTGGTAACCGACTTCAGCAGGCCCCAAAAGCTGAAACTTAAGGCAGCAGTGAAGAAAGCAAAGGAGCAAATTAATATCGTGGGACCCGTTTAGGCACAAAAATTGGCTGCACTGGGTATCTCTAGAAGTAGAGAGTTAAAATTGGGACTAAAATGAAGTCTCTTAAGAACAAGATCAGGACCCAGATTCCCTCACTCAACCCATGCCTCTCCCCAACCTCAGCAGAAGTTTAGCAGCGTCTTCTCTGGAGAGGGTAAAACAGAGAGTGATTAATCTAGTGGATACCAAGCAGAGATGAGAGCAAGAACAAACACTGACACAGAGAAGGTCAGTAAAATCTTATAAAATGAATGTTAAAACTCTAGCTTACCAACATGGCACTAGCAGCCAAGCATATGTCCTCTAGCATTAGGTCTGGAAGATCCTGCTCTGGGAAATCTAGTTCAAGGAAGCAGCCCAGCTATTTCCCAAATCTTAGAAGGGAACCAACGCCTAAAGAAAGAGGGGGCTAAGGATCTTATGACAAGATAGTGAAATAAAATTAATCCACCAAGTATTTATAATATCAGAATTACAAAAAAGGGAGAAGGATCAAAGAAAAGAAACCAAATAACAAAAGACTTCTACTCTCTGACATAAATGTAAACAAAATGAAGTAAGACAGAAGAGAGACCAAAAACGTAGCAGTTGCCTCTGCCTCTGCCTCTTCCATCAGTATTTAAAGCTGACACACCACCTGCCCACATCTGTTCTGGATCCCATTGAATTCATACTTCAGTCACTTTGGCTTTCTTTCAGTTCCCAAAACAGGTCAGGCACCTTTCTGCCATAAGATCTATGTAAATATCCAGACTTATTCAGGGGGAAAATATGAATATTTCCATTAATAACCACATAACTTTCCATATAATGCCAAATATTTTAATATTTGTATACTTTTATAAATGGACCTTTTTTTTTTTTTTTTTGCATGTTACAGCAAGCAGATCAGTGTTTTAGAAATGATGGTTCCAGAACCTTGGCTGTTACTACCTTTGTCTGTAAGAATGAGCCACTCTGCTTATGAATAATGGAAGGGAACATTTGTCAAGCTGTTAGT
Source organism: Bubalus kerabau (assembly GCF_029407905.1). Classification (NCBI taxonomy): domain Eukaryota; kingdom Metazoa; phylum Chordata; class Mammalia; order Artiodactyla; family Bovidae; genus Bubalus; species Bubalus kerabau. The sequence continues at coordinate 63,134,109 of NC_073637.1, forward strand.
CAAACGAGTGATCGTAAATGAATGCTGAAGTCCTTTCCATACTAAGTTTAGTGGAGAAACGTTTACACAATCAGTCTGGATTATATATGTGACCACTTTTCAATGCCAAATTGTTCTCCCCCGACACCAAAAGATGTTCCCTCACTGCCACATAGTATTTGCTCAAGGAGTGCAAACTTAAAATTTTTTTAAATTTAAATATGTAGACAACAATGAATCCATAATAGAATGTAAATTTAAGATAAGATGATTTTTATTTCCTCTTTTATATTAACATGAACAATGAAATATTGGGTCATTTAAAAACTATGATCTTTTTTTCATACATCTTTTCCCAAATTTCTTTCACTAGTTACTCATTTATCACTATCAGTTTAGGGTAAAAATCTATTTCTTGACCGTTTCTGAGGGAAAAACAATGATAATCTTTTAATGTAAATGCAATTGAAATTCCAAAGCATTAATTTGTGTAAGATAACTGATGAACAAAGAGAAGGGGTCAGGAGAATTTAGATGAAAGTAGTTCCTATTTCTTGGAGAAGGCAATGGCACCCCACTCTAGTACTCTTGCCTGGAAAATCCCATGGATGGAGGAGCCTGGTAGGCTGCAATACATGCAGTCGCGAAGTCAGACATGACTAAAGCGACTTAGCAGCAGCAGCAGCAGTTCTTATTTCTTAGCTATATTACCTGGTATTCATGAGATCATGATCAACTTATTTTATTTCATTGACCCTCCATTTTTAATTAATAAAATTGTGACAAGACTAGATAAAGGATTAAATAAGATATTTGGAAAGTATCTGGCACACAGTGGTAATGTAATAAACAAAAGTACACTTTTTTAAACTGAACTTTCTGAAGGAGATCAGCCCTGGGATTTCTTTGGAAGGAATGATGCTAAAGCTGAAACTCCAGTACTTTGGCCACCTCATGCGAAGAGTTGACTCATTGGAAAAGACTCTGATGCTGAGAGGGATTGGGGGCAAGAGGAGAAGGGGACAACAGAGGATGAGATGGCTGGATGGCATCACTGACTTGATGGATGTGAGTCTGGGTGAACTCTGGGAGTTGGTGATGGACAGGGAGGCCTGGCGTGCTGTGATTCATGGGGTCACAAAGAGTTGGACACGACTGAGCGACTGATCTGATCTGATCCTTTTCAAAACTAAAGTCAAAATTTTAAAATTATCTCTGCCTTTAAAATATTTACATTTCATTTCTATGAATATATTCTCTTAGGAGAGAACAACAGATAAATGAGAAAAAGTTTTGGAAAAGAAACTTTTCATGGTATATTTCAGAACTTTTGTACTATATTGCATTTTATTATATTATATATATGTATTAAAAATAAATCAATTAAATAGTAAACCAATATATTCAAAACTATTGAATAAATGTAGCATATTAAGTCCTAATAATTTTATGTAAGACACTTGCAGAAATTATGTTTTATTTATCTCTGGAACCCAAGAATTTTAAACAATGCTAAGTACATAATAAATATTCAAAAATATCAGGATTAATAGATGCATAGTTGAGACTTCTATGTACATTATGATCATATTTATATGGTAGCAAAAATGAAACTTAAAATGGCTCTCTAGCTACCTAAATTACATAACAGAATATGAGGACAACTTAATTAGCAGTGCTATCAGGGAAACCAAAAATAATTGATCCCCTAATGATATAATTTAACAGCTGTATACAGAGAAACAATATAAAATATATGGTAAAAAAAATCAAACATTTTTTTAAACTACCATTAATTTTTAGAGATTTATAGAGAAAAATACACTTCTCAAAACTCTAAAAATTGCTCACAAGTAATGTCATTACTTCTGTAACTGAGAAAACCAGGTAATTCATAAAAAATGAAAACTCTTTTTCTACAGCAAATTACAAGAATTAATAATTCAGACTGGACAAAGCAATAAATTAGTCCATGACTCAAACATACACGTTTTGAAAATCCTTGGCATCATCATGATAAGTCATATATCCTTGGGTCTAAAAGAGATGTTAAGATATTATCTGGAAGATTAGCTCTAAGTTTTTTGGTTTTTAATGCATAAGATTTTTTTTAAAGAAAAGCACAAAATATCAATATTCTTATTAGATGGCAAGATTGCAGGTGATTTTACTCTTCCTGCTTCTATTTCCCAAATTTTCTCTAATGTATTAATAATTTTCTCATAATAATATATATATGGTATTTTTAAGATATTACCTGGTTTAAAAAAGAAAGCATCCAGTGTACCCTGTGTTTATAGGTTGTTTACAGATGAAGCAATCTGACACACAGATACATAACCCAGCTTGAAAGTACCCAAGGAAAGGGATGCACAGTTAGCACCACCTGTTCAGCAAGGGCACTTGTTAAACAGGTTCTTCCTGCCTTCATCACAGTGACTTAGATTTGCTCAAAGAACATAAATAAATCATATGTATTTGTGCTCTGGCCCCCTGAAACCTTCTGTAAATGCTCCGTGGAGATGGTTAGAGGAGAAATGGTGATAGGATTCAGTACACCAGTCCTATTAGAGAATCCTAATTTGTTCTCCTGCCCTCTCTGCTATCAAATGAAACACTGTCCACGGGCAGGTAGCCAAGCAGCCAGGTGACCTGCTCTAGTCACTCAGGCATTTGCACACGTCTAAAACACTTTATATCGTTTTATGATAAAATTACCCAAAACATAAAGAAAGGAAGCAGGAGCAATAAATCATGTTGGCATAGCACAGTTTATTTATTCTGAACAGGATGGCTGACAAAGGAACCTGCTGTTACAACATATGAGAGGACTTAAAATAATGAAACTTAAAAAAAAAAAACTTAAAAGGAATAAATAAAGACACTAAGTGTCTGATCCCATTCACAATATGCTCTCAAAGACAATGAGATGATAAACATATTGATTTGACATTCTGGAGGTTAATAACATGATATCCCAATTTACTTTTTCAGTTTTTATATGGAACAGTATGGCCTTTCGAGTCAAGCACACTGAAGTTTGAATAGCAGCTCCAATGTTCAGTACCTGGAAGTTACTTAACCATTTTATAATCTACTTGTAGAAAACAGTGAAAGTCGCTCCTTCATGTGCAACTCTTTGCGACTCCATGGACTATACAGTTCATGGAATTCTCCAGGCCAGAATACTGGAGTGCGTAGCCTTTCCCTTCTCCAGGGGATCTTCCCAACCCAGGGATCAAACCCAGGTCTCCCACATTGCAGGTGGATTCTTTACCAGCTGAGCCACAAGGGGAGCCCACTTGTAGAAATGGGAACTAAATAGCTAGCTACCTTAAGAATATTCAAACTACTGTACAGCTATGCTCATTTCACATGCTAGCAAGCTTATGCTCAAAATCAAGCTAGGCTTCAAGCTCAGCAGTATGTGAACCAAGAACTTTCAGATGTACAAGCTGGGTTTAGAAAAAGAAGAGGAACCAGAGATCAAATTGCCAACATTCACTGCATCATGGAGAAAGCAAGGGAGTTCCAGAAAAACATCTCCTGCTGCTTCACTGGCTACACTACAGCCTTTGATTGCGTGGATCACAACAAACTGTGGTAAATTCCTGAAGGGATGGGAGTAGCAGACTCCCTTACCTGTCTCCTGAGAAACGTGTATGCAGGTCAAGAAGCAACAGAACAGGACACGGAGCAACTGACTGGTTCAAAATTGGGAAAGGAGTAAGACAACTATATATAGTCACTATATATTTAACTTGCATGCAAAATACACCCTGCAAAATGCTGAGCTGGATGAAACACAAGCTGGAATCAAGATTGCCAGGAGGAATATCAACAACCTCAGGTATGTAGATGACAACACCCCAATGACAGAAAGTGATGAGGATCTAAAGAGCCTCTTGATGAGGGTGAAAGAGGAGAGTGAAAAAGCTGGCTTGAAACTCAACATTCAAAAAACTAAGATCATGGCATCCAGTCTCATCACTTCATAGTAAATAGATAGGAAAAAGTAGAAACAGTGACAGATTTTATTTTCTTGGGTTCCCAAATTACTGAGGACAGTGATTGTAGCCACGAAATTAAGACACTTGCTCCTTGGAAGGAAAGCTATGACAAACCTAGATAGCATGCTAAAAAGCACTTTGCTGACAAAGGTCTGTATAGTCAGAGCTATGGTTTTCCATTAGTCATGTGAGAGTTGGACCATAAAGAAGGCTAAGCTCCAAAGAATTTCTGCTTTTGAATTGTGGTACTGGAGAAGACTCCTGAGAGCCCCTTGGACTGCAAGGAGATCAAACCAGTCAATCCTAAAGGAAATCAACCCTGAATATTCACTGGAAGGGTTGATGATGGAACTGAAACTCCAATACTTTGGCCACCTGATGCAAATAGCCAACTCTGGAGAAGACCCTGATGCTGGGAAAGACTGAAGGCAAAGGAAAAGGGGACAACAGAGGATGAGATGGTTGGATGGCATAACCAACTCAATGGATATGAATCTGAGCAAACTCCAGGAGATAGTGGAGGACAGAGGAGCCTGGTGTGCTAAATAAAGCCCATGGGGTTGCAAAGAATTAGATATGTCTTGGTGACTGAATAGCAAACAACCTCACAGAGTGGTAGTTAGGATTAAGTAAAACAATGGGCAAAATTGCATGTTTATTATTCTCTAAACGTTTCTATATATTTGGGATATTATAAAAACATGCATTACATTGAGTGCCACAATGGACTCTCAATAAATGTTGGCTCCCTTCCTTGATATACACCTAAGAATTTTTATTTAAAAAAGAAAAAAGGAAGGGACAGAAGAAGGTCACTAAGTTCAGACCTCTAGGCTGATTTATCACATTAAATAAACATCATCTGATGACTTTCAGCACAGGGTATAAGAGGCACTTTTCTCAGTGCCTAAGAAAAAAAGATCACAAATAGGAAAACATTGATCAGTTAAATCTATTTAACTTACCAATTTAATACACACAGTTGATGCTGATTGTAAAAAGTAGCCTGCTTTTAAGGACTCCTGCAGTTTAAATGGCTAAAACTTAACAAAAGCCATACTAATTAAAACAAACAAAATCCATAGAATAGGTAGTATCACAAATGAATAGGAGAAAAACATGTAACATTTTCATTGATGATATCACAGAAACTAACTCACTGTAAGAGGAAAAGCGAAATTATGTGTATCTTTACGCCAGGGGTGGGCAAATTATTCTGCAGGGCCAGAGAGTCAACGTTTTATGTTCTGCAGGTTATACAGTCCCTGCTGCAACCACCCACTGCTGCCACTTCAGCAGCCACAGACAATACATAGACGAAAGAACAGGGCTGTGTTCCAACAAAGCTTTACTTCTGAAATAGTGAAAACTGAATTTCATATACTTTTCACATATCTCAAAGTATTATTAATCTTTGATTTTTTAAAAACATTTAAAAATAGAAAGCCAGTGTTTATCTGTGGGCTGTACAAGAATTCAGTCAGATTTGAGCCAGCGGACTGTAACTTGACAAGTCCTGCTTCACACTAAAAAGAAAAAAAAAAAATTCAAATTGGTTATAAAGTACTAAATGAGAGAGATAAAACTATAAAACTAACATAAGAAAGTAAAGAAAAACATGTCATTAACATCTTGCAGTGAATAAAGATTTCTTAATACGACAGCAAAGTAAAAAATTATTTATTTGACATTATAAAAATTAAAGATATCTGTCAAATGAAGGATATCATGGAACACCTACTATAACAGGAAGGTAACATACTGAGGGAAAGTATCTGCAACATTAAAAAGGTAATAATGTCTAGAATATTCAAAGAACTCATAAATCAATTAAAAAAAGGGAAACCCAATTGTATTTGAAAACTGATTGATGCCATGTACTCTCAGAATAACAAGAGGAAGAATATTTTTCTGCTTTATTTAACAGAGTTCATTATTAGAAATTCTTAAAGGAATAATCTAGCCTCTGGTGTATATGTGTATGTAATATAATAGAGGAAGTAATCTGAATAGAGGAAGTCATCCACTTGTAGGATTTTATTCTATTTTAGTACACAAACAACTACATAGTGATTCATATGTACCAGGCACTGTTCTAAGTAATTTACAAATACTAATTCATTTACTCTCTTAACTCTAAAAGAGATACTATTATTATCCTCATTTTGAAGATGAGTCTTATGAGCAGTTTTTGTCTTTATACTTTTCTTTATTTTCGAACTTTTAAGCAATATACATTTATACCTACATATCCACACAGAAATAAATAAAATATATAGAAATATATAGAAAAACACTGTGTCCTCTTAGGGGGAGGAATGTGAAGGGGCCAAGGGAAGTACAGGATTTTAACGCAACACCTATAGGACTTGAGTTTATGCTTCATCACACCTTTGTATATAATTGTTTTCTGTTTCCAACTTGGCTACTTTTCCTGTTCCTTCTGCTATAAACATATATAAGTGTTTTGAGGGATAAGGTGATGAGTATGTAAAGGGCTGAGTGATTTTGTTTGTTTCAGAGCATAATGAAACCTTCTAACTACAAAACAAAGCTGTCAATCAACAAATATTTTTCAAGCACCTGTTATATCAAGCATAGTTCTAGGCAGTAAGGATAAAGTAGTAACCATGACAGATAATGATGTATTTTGTCTTCATCTGTTTTGATTACTACTCTATCCTTAGTGCCTAAGAGATGACTTACTGTCTAGAACTACTTACTGTCTAGAACTAAAATAGATGCTACTCAAAGAACTCAAATTCTAGTTTAACAGTTATACTCTAGATCAGAGTACTGCAAAGGCAGAAACTGAGAAAACGGATTTAAAGTAGGACACTTTGCTTTTCTGCCTTTGTATTCATATACAAGGTAAAGGATAGGATTCTTTATATTAACTAACATAGTACCTTAAAGTTTATTAAAATGTTCTCCCATGCTTTAATTTAATTCTTTCTAACAAAGCCCAATCTATATTGAAAACTAATGATCATATACTTTAAATGGTATCTTCAAGATCACAGTTTTGCTAATGGGTATAATGACTTTTAACAAAAGGCAAAATAACTAAATATTATCTATGCTAATTCAGTTAACACTTGAAGTATTTATTGTGTGTACACAGGTCTGACATTAATATTTATAGGTGTCAGATGTATAGGTGTACATTGATAAAATATATAAATATATTGTATATATCTGCTGGCCTTGTATAATGATTCTATTCATACACATTTATGTATGTACATACATACATTTTATATGTTATATATTAACACTATTTTATAAATATATATATATATACATTTTTCATCATTTCCACTGTATAATCATAACGGTGATGAATAAAGAAGGCTTAGTGCCAAAGAAATGATGCTTTCGAACTGTTGTGCCAGAGAAGACTCTTCAAAGTCCCTTGGACAGCAAGGAGATCAAACCAGTCAATCCTGAAGGAAATCAACCCTGAACATTCATTGGAAGGATTGATGATGAAGCTGAAGTTCCAAAACTTTGGCCACCTGATATGAAGAGAGGACTCACTGGAAAAGACTCTGATGACTGGAAAGATTGAAGGCAAGAGGAGAAGGGGGTGACAGAGGATGAGATGGTTGGATGCCATCACTGATTCAATGGATATGCATTTAAGCAAACTCCAGGAGATGGTGAAGGACAGGGAAGCCTGGAGTACTGCAGTTCATGGGGTCACAAAGAGTGGGACACAACTTAGCAACTGAACAACAACAATATATATACATATGGATACACATTACTAGAGCTTCTTGTTGAAATATTTATATTCCTCAATAGGGTATGAACTCATTTCAGCAGTTAAGAATCCACCTTCCAATGCAAGGAACACAGGTTCGACCTTTGGTGGTAGAACTAAGAGCTCACATGCCACAGGGCAACTAAGCCCATGCTCCACAAGAATAGAAGCCTGTGAGATGCAATGAAGAGCCTGTGTGCTGCAGAAAAGACCCAGCACAGCCAAAATAAAAAATAATTTTTTTAAAAAAAGAAAAAGAATAGGGACCATGTCCTAGTCATTTTGTGACTCTAAAACCTAACACAATGTCTAGTATATAATAAGTGCTAAATAAAGATTAAAGGAATGAGTGAAATATTAATTTCCCTATATTTTAATACTTTTAGTAGTACATTATCAGAAAGGGGATAGATTTAAATGTATGGGTTAACCCCTAAGAGGTATCTCTTTCAAATATTTTTATTAAGATAATTTTTAAAGTATAATACTTGAATTTTGATTCATAGACTGAGATAATCAATTCATAATAAAGCATGATTATAAAGCTGTCACCCTTTTCTGTTACCAACTGATTACAGTCATTTACTCCTGCCCATTTTTCTTTGATCTGTATAGAAACTTAATAGGGTAGTCATTGAAGAATACACTAGCAGAAGACAAGAAAGAAAATAATAATAACAAAGTAGTCTATTAATAAAAGCAAATAAAGGAGTGCAACTGCAAAAATCTGAACATCGGCTAAAAATTATTATAATTATGTGGTATGCACACAATATACAAAACTACAAACAAGTTTAAAAACATTCAAAATAGCTGTTTCAAATAAAGACAATACAGCTGATTAATATTCAAGAAAGTATATATCACTATAATATAAAAAATACTGATGTCTTTCAGCAGTTCATCAAAAAAAAAGTTGTCAATTTTACAATGATGAACAACTGACTTCTTGTTTACTGTAAGACAACACAGTCAAATCAAAATAGAAAACAGTACTGAGGTAAGGCCATTTTATTCAGAGTAGAAAGTAATTATACTTTTTATGCTTCAAGTTTAGATAAAGCTTTAAATGTATGCTAATCTACTGCCTTTGAATGGAGAAGGCAATGGCACCCCACTCCAGTACTCTTGCCTGGAGAATCCTATGGATGGAGGAGCCTGGTGGGCTGCCGTCTAGGGGGTCGCACAGAGTCAGACATGACTGAAGTGACTTAGCAGCAGCAGCAGCAGCAGTGCCTTTGAAAAACCTAAATGCACCTGCTTTTTTTATATAACTGGGTACTCAATTTGCAACTCTTTTCATGGGTACTGGCTCTGCAAAGTTAGAGAGATTGGATATATATTAACTAGATCCATTTAACAATTTCACAATCCAGTATTATCTGTGACTTCTTTGTAATGAATCCAATATTATTGCAAATTACATAGCACATGGAAATGCACTAGGGAAAACAAATATGGTCAGAAAACAAAAGATAAAAAGAACAAAAAGACAGTATGGAGAACAGTATAGAAGTTCCTTTAAAAACTCAAAATAAAGTTACCATATGACCCTGCAATCCCACTCCTGGGCATAAATCCAGAGAAAAACATGGTCCAAAAGGATACATCCATTGCAATGCTCATTGCAGCACTGTTTACAATAGCCAGGACAGGGAAGCAACCTAAGTGTCCATCAACAGAGGAATGGAAAAAGAAGATGTGATACATACATACAAAGGACTATTACTCAGCCATGAAAAAGAATGAAATAATGCCACTTGCAGCAACATAGATGGACCTAGATTGTCATACTGAGTTAATTAAGTCAGACAAAGAAGGAGAAATATCCCTGACATGCAGAATCTAAAAAGAAGATACAAATGAACTTGTGTACAAAACAGAAACAGACGCACAGGCTTAGAGAACACACTTATGGTTGCCAGGAGGGAAGCACGGGGGTAAGGGTGAGGGAAACAGACAGCTGGGAGGCTGGGACCGACATGTACACACCACTGCATCTAAAATGGGTAACCAACGAGGTCCTGCTATGTAGTGCCCGGAACCCTGCTCAATCATATGTGGCAGCCTGGATGGGAGGGGAGTTTTGGAGAGAATGGATTCACATTTATGTGTGGCTGAGCATCCGGTCCCATCACTTCATGGGAAATAGATGGGGAAACAATGGAAACAGTGTCTGACTTTATTTTTCTGGGCTCCAAAATCACTGCAGATGGTGACTGCAGCCATGAAATTAAAAGACGCTTACTCCTTGGAAGGAAAGTTATGACCAACCTAGATAGCATATTCAAAAGCAGAGACATTACTTTGCCAACAAAGGTTCGTCTAGTCAAGGCTATGGTTTTTCCTATGGTCATGGATGGATGTGAGGGTTGGACTGTGAAGAAGGCTGAGCGCCGAAGAATTGATGCTTTTGAAGTGTGGTGTTGGAGAAGACTCTTGAGAGTCCCTTGGACTGCAAGGAGATCCAACCAGTCCATTCTGAAGGAGATCAGCCCTGGGATTTCTTTGGAAGGAATGATGCTAAAGCTGAAACTCCAGTACTTTGGCCACCTCATGCGAAGAGTTGACTCATTGGAAAAGACTCTGATGCTGGGAGGGATTGGGGGCAGGAGGAGAAGGGGATGACAGAGGATGAGATGGCTGGATGGCATCCCTGACTCGATGGACGTGAGTCTGAGTGAACTCCGGGAGTTGGTGATGGACAGGGAGGCCTGGTGTGCTGCGATTCATGGGGTCGCAAAGAGTCGGACACGACTAAGCAACTGATCTGATCTGATCTGATCTGGGTCCCCTTGCTGTTCACCTGAAACTATCATAACATTGTTAATGAGCTATACTCCATTATAAAATAAAGCTTTAAAAAAAGAACAAAAAAGAAACTATGCCTAACTCCAGACAAAATGGAATAAACACATGCCATACTATTTGTCCTACTAATTACAATTTGTGAACTCCCAATAAAATTCAAAAAGCAACTGAAGAAGACCCTAGTAGACAAAGAAAAGAACATGGACTGGATAAGGACCTTGAGATTCAAGGAAAACTCTCTAGGAATAAGATACCCGAGGCCTTTCCCCCCAGACTCGTGTCCTGTATATCGTAACATGAGCACTAAAGAGACTCACAACCAGAAACAGCAGCAGGCACAACAGTAACAACAAAAAGTCCCAAGAAAGTCTGATACCTCTAGTCAAAGGATCAGGGGAAAAGCAGTCCCGCAGAACAAACATTTACAGAATCTGCCCTACTCCAGGCAAGTAGCACCAAAAAAAAAAAAGACAGACTACATCTCTCCACTCTCTACTAAGCACTACCGTGGCAGAGATCATGTCTGGTATCTCCACGGTACCCCTCCCCAGTTGTGGGGATTGTGAGAAGAGTCCAGTCTTCTAGCCTCATCCTATAATAATGAAACAGTACCTCTCCCCAGCTACAGGCTCTGACTTGTCTTGTATCCTTGCTTTGCAACAATGAAACAGTACACCTTTCTTCCTGCTCTGGCTATTGCAGAGAGGTAAGAGCCCTCTCCTTTATATCATTAATTAACCAAAAAGTTAATCAAGTAGGGACGTCAGTAATCATCCATAACGCAGAAAACAGACTTTACAGAATTAGTTCAGAAAAGTCATCAAACAAACAAACAACAGTAAACAGGAAAAAACAAACTCCTTTATATATATGATGTAAAGTCTCCACTTCCCTCCCAAGTGGAGACTGGAGGAAAGACTGTCAAGAGGAAGGGATTAGAGGAAGGGATTTTCTAAATCAGCATAGGAAGCCCTGGCCAGATCTTTGTACAGCCACTGCATAAAGTTAACCAAAATTAACACAGCAAACACTTTGAGAACCACCCAAGTTCCACATTGACCTCTGGATAACGTATCAGTAAGGCAAACCAGAAGAACACTGGAAAGGTTTCAGAAACTAAACTGACATTTTAACCATAATCCAAAAAAAGTGGGCCAGGAGGTACATATACTGAACCTAAACAGGTTAAGTACATGCTAAAATAAGCAAACAAACAACAACAACAACAACATGGAAGAAGGGGCAGAATAGGGTTGGAAGGCCTTCAAAGCTTCCTTTCCAGAGAAGTGTCATTATTTGACCTGTCGGGTGGTACCATGGAAGACCCCATTTGCAAGGCTGTCTTTATTGTACCTGACTTGGAGCTGGCCCCATACAAAAAAAAAAAGCCTTTTCCCTGGAGGATTCTGTCAAAATCAATTAGAAGCAATGTGTGACAACTGGAGCAAATAATAGGCTAACCAGAAAGTTCAAAAGGAATGATATGTTCACAGGGGCTTCAAAAGTTCTAACATATTCCAGGGACTCTAGAAGGCCATACATGTGCATAGGCCTGTGCTTGAGCTCAGGAAAGACTGGAGAAGGCTCTAAGCTCTCACTTTTGGCTGCTCTTTGGGACAATGCAAGCAGAAAGTGCAGGCAAAGGCAGAGTTGCCAACCTGCTGGGCTGAATGTTAATGGCACACCTCAACAACCACAAGAGACCCTTAGCAAACACTGGGGATTTTTCTGTCACAAATCTCTGTCCAGTCATTAGCTGACCACCAAGCCAACCAAGTGGCTTCACAAGTGACACAATGGTAAAGAATCCACCTGACAAGGCAGGAGATGAAAGAGACATGGGTTCAATCCCTGGGTCTGGAAGATCCCCTGGAGAAGGAAATGGCAATCCACTCCAGTATTCTTGCCTGGGAAAGCCCATGGACAGAGGAGCCTGGTGGGCTACAGTCCACGGGGTTGCAAAGAGTAAGATACCACTGAGTACAGCACACACAAGTTAATCAAGTAGGGACGTCAGTAATCATCCATAACGCAGAAAACAGACTTTACAGAATTAGTTCAGAAAAGTCATCAAACAAACAAACAACAGTAAACAGGAAAAAACAAACCCTGAGGAAGGGGGAGAATCTAATTTCTGAATCTGCCGCAATATATTATGGTCAGTTTTCATCAAAAACTTGTGAAATAGTGATGAAGAAGTAGAGAATGGACATCAGCACACAGGGGAGTAAGGGGAGGGTGGGACAAATTAGGAGATTAGGATTGACATATATATATATTACCATTTGTAAAACAGATAGCTGGTGGGAACTTGCTATAAAGTACAGGAAACTCACCTCAGTGCTCTGTGATGACCTAGAGAGGTAGGGTAAGGGGTGGGGGGCGGGGTGGGAGGTCCAAGAGGGAGGGCATCTATGTATACATATAGCTGATTCACTTGGTTGTACAGCAGAAACTAACACAGCATTGTAAAGCAATTATACTCTAATTAAAAAAATATGAGATATGCAAAGAAATAAGAAAGTATGGCCCACACACAAAAATCACTCAACTGAAATACTAGATATATTAATTATTAATATATATTATTTATATATATAAATATATAATTTATATAATATATTAATATATAAAGATATATTAATATATTTATTGTTGTTGCTGCTTAGTCACTAAATTGTTTCCAACTCTTGCAACCCTGTTAGACTCCTCTATCTAAGGGATTTCCCAGGCACGAATACTGGAGTGGGTTGCCATTTCCTTCTCCAGGGAATCTTCTGGACCCAGAGGATTGAACCCACATCTCCAGCACTGGCAGGAAGATTCTTTACCAATGAGCCACTAGGGAAGTCCATATTGATTATTACATGTACATATAAGTACAATATGTGAGGTTATACTAGATAAATTACTTTAAATCTTTCCACATCTAAGAGTTCCATCTTGGATATCCTATTTCAGTATAAAAGCAGGCCACAGAACTACCTGTGGTCAGCATTAAGACTGTTTTCTTTTTTTAAAAGAAGCTCTATCTTAAGGTTTTAAGCAAGTATTTAGCTGAAACTCCAGATTTCTGTACCTTAAACTATGGAAGAAATGCTCTTGATTTGAAATTTTTTGAAAATAGGACTTGCAGCTTAAAATCACGTTCCTGTGATAGTGTAAGGGTCAAAGAACACTCCTTTTTCAGGCAGGTGACAAATTACATCCTAGTCCAGGACAGAGCATGGGGATAAAGTTTTGTTTCTGACACTATTTGTTCTTATTTGTTGGAAATTTGCTGCCACTTGAGTCAGCCAAATTTCTGGTCCTAACACAGGACACAATCCTCTACCGCATATTTTTCTGACAAAAAAAAATCATTACCTCAATGAATCTAATTTTGTAAGGCTATGAATAGGAAGGTGAATAGGACTTCAATATCTGCACATCTTTCAGCATACTTTTCTTAACCTAGTCACTTCCAAATGTAGCACAGGATCAAAGGAGCTGCAACAGAGCTTTAAATACCCGCATGCTGCTAAATTACTTTGGAATCCCAGCTTCCATGGTGGTGTCACCAAATTAAATGCTGAATCAGGCATCTCAGAGACAGTAATGTTGTTCTAGGGCTCAAGCAAAAGTTTGTGATAGAATTCAAGGGCTTCTACTGTAAAACTAATTTAGTTCAAATCCACTCTTTCAAGTCTTTTTATATATATTCTTGTAAAGTTGATCACAACTATATGGATTGACCTCTTTGAATAAGTATAATCGGAAAGCAGCCAGACCAAAGTAAATTGTCTACTCAATGGCATTCAAAAAACTTTTAACATGACAGTAAGAAATACATTTTGCATATAGTATACACATTTATGGGGCTTCCCTGATAGCTCAGATGGTAAAGAATCCGCCTTCAATGCAGGAACCCCTGTTCAATTCCTGGGTCAGGAAGATCCCTTGGAGAATGGATAGGCTACCCAATCCAGTATTCTTAGGCTTTCATGGTAGTTCAGATAGTAAAGAATCCACCTGCAATGCAGAAGACCTGGGTTCGAACCCTGGGTTGAGAAGAACCCCTGAAAAAGGGCATGACAACTTGCTCCAGTATTCTTGCCTGGAGAATGCCCATGGACAGAGGAACCTGGCGGGCTACAGTTCATGAGGTCACAAAGAGTTGGACACAACTGAGCGACTAAGCACAGCAAAGCATATACGGTTATATAAGTGCATATAATTCCTTAACACAATATTTCCTAAGTGTAATACATAATTATATTGTCTATTTTTTCAATTTACTATTTGTTTTATTATTTTATTTATTTTTATTTTTGGCTGCACTGGGTCTTTGTTGCTGTGCATGGGCTTTCTCAAGTTGCAATGAGCGAGTTTCTCAAGGCAGTTGCTTCTCTTGTTGCAGAACACAGACTCTAGGGCACACAGGCTTCAGCAGTTGCTGCTCTTGGGCTCTAGGATGCAGGTTCAGTAGTCATGGCACACGGGCTTAGCTGCCCCACAGCACGTGGAACCCTCCCAGACCATGGATGGAACCCATGTCCCCTGCATTGGGCAGGCAGATTCTTAACCCCTGGACCACCAGGGAAGTCCTATTTAATTGCTAGTTGTACTTCCAAGACATTGATTTTATGACCCACAGTTTGAAAAACACTCTTCTAGCTACCCTGGTGGCTCAGTGGTAAAGAATCTGCCTGCCAAGGCAGGAGATGCCAATTTGATCCCTGGGTCAGGAAGATCCCCTGGAGAAGGAAATGGCAACCCACTCCAGAATTCTTGCCTGGGAAATCCCATGGACAGAGAAGCCTGGCGGGCAACAGTCCATGGGGTCGCAGAGTCAGACACAACCTAGCAACTAAACAACAATAGCAACTACAGTTGATTATATCTTATAACTTCAGGCCAAATCCATTTCTTCTGAGTTCCTCATGACCTTCAGAATATCCCCAGAGTTTATTTAGGAGAGCAAGTTAAGATTCAAAAACAACCAAATAACATGAGGGTGCCTTTATAATCACCTAACATACATGCAGATATGATAGGTTGTTGGGTCCTCCTACAGGTTGAAATCATTGCAATTCTATGTGTGCAGGAGTGCAAAGGAGGGTAAGTCACAAGAGGAGGCCTTACTAGGGCCATAAGGTAGACATAAGCTTTAGGCAGAGAAAAAGGAAATAAACATTAAGTAGGCTGAGAGGCAGGAGGTGTGGGACCCACTGGGCAGACAAAGGAAGCAAAGAATAGAAGATAAACACAGCCAGAGCCAGGAAAACAAGTAGAACCTGAAGCAGGAGGCTAAATGGAGCCAGAGCCAGAAGGGAAAGCAAAAACAGGCACACAAGTGGAAACAAGGCCAACAGAAAATAATGTGTTATGCCAGAAAGGAAAAAAGGCTGATGGCATTTGGCTGCCTCATGCATGAGAGCAGAAAAGCATGGAATGTGCTACTACATGTGTTCTCTCAGGCTATCAGAGAACTAGAACTTTCCATGCAGCTAAAATTCAGTGTAGTCAAAAAATATGGTCTTGGTTTATTATGCTCTATTAATTAGCATTTCTTTCCTACCAATAATTTTGACCTATTTTAATTAAAATGCTTACTCGAGTAAATAAGCATATGTTCTTTATCTACTTGATAAGTTTCAACTGCCAGAATTTAGAATCAAATTTAATTTCTGCCACATTGTTTTATAATTCCTTACAAACCCAGTTTCCTAGTTTCTTTAATACTTCATGCATACAACTATGCTATGAAAATACCTATTCTGTTTTGCTGGAAAAATACATTAAGATTCATATGCTGCTGCTGCTTAGTCGCTTCAGTCGTGGCCGACACTGTGCCACCCTATAGACACCACCCTACAGACAGTAGACACCAGGCTCTTTTGTCCATGGAATTCTCTAGGCAAGAGTACTGGAGTGGGTTGCCATGCCCGTCTCCAGGGGATCTTCCCAAACTGGGATCGAACCCTGGTCTCCTGCACTGCAGGCAGATTCTTTACCACTGAGCCAACAGGGAAGGTCTAAGATTCATATGACAAGGAGCTAATTTTTATTTATCTTATTCTTAGTCTTTACTAATAAAAAAACTATTTGCAAGATAATTCAATAAATTAGTGATGCAATTGCTACAAACTTATCACTATTTGCCAATACTTAAGTTGTATCTTTGATAAATAACTGGATTTTTTTTATTTTTTTAGAAAAGAATAAGAATCAGTAACTTTGTAACAAATTAAGGGAAAGTTTAAATTGAGGTCAGATTTAACTTAAACAGAATCAATCAGACATTTATACTTATGAGAAAAACTAAATCACCGCCTAGTACAATTCACCAAAATCTATTCATTCAAGTTTATCATTAGGCAAATGTTCCAAAAACAAATTTTATAAAAGGCCTAAGTGGTATTAGCTATCATATTAACTAATGAACAACTAAATGAAATCCCTCAGACAGTAAAAAATGTACCTGCAATGCAGAAGATCCAGGTTCGATCCCTGGCTCAGGAAGATCGCCTGGAGAAGGGAATGGCTACCCACTCCACTATTCTTGCCTGGAGAATTCCATGGGTAGAGAAGCCTGGTAGGCTATAGTCCATGAGGTTACAAAGAGTCAGACACAGACGCGACTGAACGACTAACACTTTAACTTAAATTAACTGGCAAAGAATTAATTCACAGTCAAATTTCAGTAACACGCTAACAGAATAAAAACAAATACCAAATTTAGATAATTAAGACTCACAAAATAAAATTCCTATAGCACTAATAATATTAACAATTTTAAAATGTAGAAACTGTCCCTAATCAACTGACATTTAAACAGAAAGGTATAAAGGGGACTCCCCAGATGGATCTATTGGTAAAGAATCCACCTGCCAATGCAGAGTCACAAGAGATGCAGGACTGATCCCTGGGTCGGGAAGACCCCCGGAGTAGGAAATGGCACCGCACTCCAGTATTCTTGCCTGGAAAATTCCAAGGACAGAGGAGACCAGCAGGCTACACAGTCTTGGGGCCACAGAGTCAGACACGACTGAGCACACACACACATACAGGAAGTTACAAAAACTTTTACAAGCAAAAAGTTTTTATCAAAGAAAGAAAGACATAAAAATAAATTCAATTTAAAAAAAAGTCAGAAGAGCAATTTAGAAAAACTTAAAGGAGGGAAAGTTGCAAATACCCTACAATCCAAGAATGTACGAGCACTGCCACAGGTTTATAAGAAAGAAATATTAGAAATAATCTGTAGTAGGAAATAGGTTACCAAAAAATAACCACTTCACTATTTTTATTTGTGTATTTGGTTTGGGTTCTTTATTGAAATATATTTGGCATATAACATTATGAAAGTTTAAGAAATAAAACATGTTGATTTGATACATTTATATACTGCATTTGTATACTGAGCACAAACTTAACATCAGCTAACAACTTTATCACATCACATAATTATCTTTTATGTGTATGTGTGGTGAGAACAATTGAGATCCAGTCTGTTAGCAACTTTGAAGCATATGATATAGCATTGTTGACCATAATCACTATGATGTGCATTGGGTCTCCAGAACTTACTCATCTTTTTTTATAATTTATTTCTATAAATATAATTTATATATAAAACATAATAAATATAATTTATTTTATGATTTATTTATTTTTTAATTGAAAGATAATTGCTTTACAGAGTTTTGTTGTTTTCTGTCAAACATCAACATGAATCAGCCATAGATGCACATATGTCCTCTCCCTTTTGAACCTCCTTTCTATCTCCCTCGCCAACCACCTGCCCCCCACCCCCGCAATGCCTAGGTTGATACAGAGCCCTGCTTGAGTTCCCTGAGACATATAGCAAATTCCCATTGGCTATATATTTTACATATGGCAATGTAAGTTTCCTACTCTCTCCATACATCTCACCCCCTCCCCATGTCCATTCTCTATGGACATTCTCTGTTCATCTGTTCTCTATGTCTGTTTCTCCATTCAGTTCAGTTCAGTCGCTCAGTCGTGTCTGACTCTTTGCGACCCCATGAATCGCAGCACGCCAGGCCACTCTGTCCATTACCAGCTCCCAGAGTTTACCCAAACTCATGTCCATCGAGTTGGTGATGCCATCCAGCCATCTCATCCTCTGTCGTCCCCTTCTCCTCCTGCCCCCAATCCTTCCTAGCTTCAGGGTCTTTTCCAATGAGTCAACTCTTCACATGAGGTGGCCAAAGTACTGGAGTTTAAGCTTTAGCATCATTCTTTCCAATGAACACCCAGGACTAATCTCCTTTAGAATGGACTGGTTGAATCTCCTTGCAGTCCAAGGGACTCTCAAGAGTCTTCTCCAACACCACAGTTCAAAAGCATCAATTAATTCTTCGGCACTCAGCTTTCTTCACAGTCCAACTCTCACATCCATATATGACCACAGGAAAAAACCATAGCCTTGACTAGACGGACCTTTGTTGGCAAAGTAACGTCTCTGCTTTTGAATATGCTATCTAGGTTGGTCATAACTTTCCTTCCAAGGAGTAAGCATCTTTTAATTTCATGGCTGCAATCACCATCTGCAGTGATTTTGGAGCCCCCAAAAATAAAGTCTGACACTGTTTCCACTGTTTCCCCATCTATTTCCCATGAAGTGATGGGACCAGATCCCATGATCTTCGTTTTCTGAATGTTGAGCTTTAAGCCAACTTTTTCACTCTCCTCTTTCACTTTCATCAAGAGGCTCTTTAGTTCTTCTTCACTTTCTGCCATAAGGGTGGTGTCATTTGCATATCTGAGGTTATTGATATTTCTCCCAGCAATCTTGATTCCAGCTTGTGCTTCTTCCAACCCAGTGTTTCTCATGATGTACTCTGGATATAAGTTAAATAAGCAGGGTGACAATATACAGCCTTGACGTATTCCTTTTCCTATTTGGAACCAGTCTGTTGTTCCATGTCTAGTTCTAACTGTTGCTTCCTGACCTGCATATAGGTTTCTGCAATAGATTTCTCCATTACTTCCCTGCAAATAAATTTATCAGTACCATCTTTCTAGATTCCATATACATGTGTTAATATATGATATTTATCTCTGTCTTTCTGACTTATTTCACTCTGTATAATAGGCTCTAGGTTCATCCACCTCATTAGAACTGACTCAAATGTGTTCCTTTTTGTGGCTGAATAATAAATATTCCATTGTGTATATGTACCACAATTTCTTTACCTATTCATCTGTCAATGGACTTTTAGTTGTAAGTTTGTACTCTTGAACATTTCCCCAATATGTACACCCCCAGGTAATGACCATTCTACTTGAGCTTGGCTTTTTAGATTTCATATATAAGTGATAGCATACAATCACTACCTTATCTGTATGACTTATTTCACTTAGCATACTGCCCTCAAGGTCCATTCATGTCATCACAAAAGGCAGGATTTCCCACTCCACTACCTGTGTGTATGTGTGTGTGAGTAAAGTCGATCTTCTTTATCCATCCATCCACCGATGGACACACAGGTTGTGTCCATATCTTGGTCACTGTGAATAATCATGCAATGAAATTGGGAATGCAGACTTCAATGTTTATTGCAGCACTATTTACTATAGCCAAGGCATGGAAGCAACCTAAATACCCATCAACAGAGGAATGGATAAAGAAGATGTGGCACATATATACATTGGAATGTTATTCAGCCATAGGAAAAAAAAGATTATTTCATTCTTAAGGGAATACCCAAAGAATTTGCTGCTGATGTCACCTCCCTCTCCTCTAATCACAACACCTCTGGCCTGCATTTACTTCCTAAATCTATTTACATTAACCACAGTGATGTAGTTAAACATGAACAATATTGCCCTTGAATGAGTTGGCCTCCATCAAAGATCTGAAGACAGCATTCCCACAGTAGAGTAAAATTTCCCTCACTTGTGAACATCCACTCTGTTCAGGATCTTTGATACAATGGAGTACAAAAAAATAACAGCACAATAATACAAGTACTACCAAAGGAAAAATTTTCATCAAAAGAAGTAAAAGTTAATCTCCATGGCCTGGACCTCCCCCCTGCCCTGTGGGCTCTGAGGTTTCACCGTCCTTGGATCACTGGCTACGGCTTCTTCACCACTTGAGCCCAGTTGCTGCTGGAGTCATCTACACTGGTCATCCATGATGAAGGGAAGGGAAGGAGGGAGAGAGGAAGGAGAGGAAGGGGTGTGGTGCTGGCTCACACTGTGGAAAATTCTTCAAGAGATTAAGAATACTTGAAGGAGTACTAGACCACCTTACCTGTCTCCTGGGAAACCTGTATGCAGCTCAAGAAGCAACAGTTGGAATGGGACATGGAAAAACTGACTGGTTCAAAATTGGGCTACATATGTCAACCTGCTTATTTAACTTACATGCAGAGTACATCATGCTAAATGCTGGGCTGCAGGAGTCACAAGCTGGAATCAAGATTGCCAGGAGAAATATCAACAACCTCAGATATGCACATGATACCTACTATTCTGATGGCAGAAAGTGAAGAGGAACTAAGAGCCTCTTGGTGAGGGTAAAAGAGGAGAGTGAAAAAACTGGCTTGAAACTCAACATTCAAAAAACTAAGATCATGGCATCCGGTCCCATCACTTCATGGCAAATAGATGGGAAAACAATGGAAAAAGTGACAGACTTTAATTTTCTTGGGCTCCAAAATCACTACAGATGGTGCCTGCAGCCATGAAATTAAAAGATGCTTGTTCCTTAGAAAAAGTGCTGTGACAAACCTGGACAGCATATTCAAAAGCAGAGACATTACTTTGCCAACAAAGGTCCATCTAGTCAAAGCTATGGTTTTTCCAGTAGTCATGTATGGATGTGAGAGTTGGATTATAAAGAAAGCTGAGTGCCGAAGAACTGATGCTTTTGAACTGTGGTGTTAGAGAAGACTCTTGAGAATCCCTTGGACTGCAAGGAGATCCAACCAGTCCATCCTAAAGGAAATCAGTCGTGAATATTCAGACTGATGCTGAAGCTGAAACTCCAATATTTTGGCCACCTGATGCGAAGAACTGGCTCACTGGAAAAGACCTGATGCTGGGAAAGATTGAAGGCAGGAGGAGAAGGAGGCGGCAGAGGATGAGATGGCTAGGTACCATGATTGACTCAATGGACATAAATTTGAGCAAACTCCAAGAGATAGTGGAGGACAGAGGAGCCTAGCATGCTGCAGTTGAGGGGTCGCAAAGAGTATGACATGATTTAGCAACTGAATAACAATAACAACAGTTAACAAAAAAAAAAAAAAAGAATGAAATACTGTCATTGGCAGCAACATGGGTGGACCTACAGATTATCATATTAAGTGAAATAAGTCAGACAGACAAAAGAGAAGTATCATATGATATCACTCCTATGTGGAATCTAACTTAAAAAAAAAAAGAAATGAACTTATTTACAAAACAAAATAAGATTTACAGGTCAGAAACAAACTTACGGTTATCAAAGGGGAAGCAATAGGGTGGAGAAATAAGTCAGGAGATTTGGATGAACATACACACACTACTATATATAAGATAGATAACCAGCAATGACTTACTTTAAAACACAGGAAACTCTACTTAATATTCTAGAATAACCTATATGAGAAATGAATCTAAAAAAGAATAAATATATGTATTTGTATAACTGAATCACTCTGCTGTACACCTGAAACTAACACAACACTGTAAACCAACGGTGCTCTAATAAAACTAAACTTTTTTAAATTGTCAGTGCAGATATCTCACTGATACCCTGTTTTCATGTCCTTTGCCTATATATCCAGGAGTGGAACTGCTGAATCATAAATGGTTCTAGTTTTAGTTTTTGAAGTTTCTGAAGAACCCCCATGCTGTTTTGTAGAGTGGCTGTACCAAATTACATTCCCACTAACAGTGCCAAGAGTTCCCTTTCCTACACATTCATGTCAATGTCTGTTATCTCTTGTCTTTTTGATGATAGCTGTTTTAACAGATAATCAGTTGATATCCCATTATGGTTTTCATTTATTACTTCCCTGATGATTAGCAACATTGAACATCTTTTCATGGACCTGTAGGTCATTCGTATACCTTCTCAGGAAAAATGTCTATTCAATTCTTCTGCCCATTTTTAAACTGGATTGTTTGCATTTTTGCTATTGAGTTGTATGAGTTCTTTAATATTTTGGATATTAACACTTAATCCATTATATCATTTCAAATATTTTCTTCTGTTTCATAGGTTGCCTTTCCATCTTGTTAACTGTTTTCTTTTGCTGTGCAGAAGCTTTTTAGTTTGACATAGTCCCAACTTGTTTATTTTTGCATTTGTCATTATGTTTTTGGTTTCATATCCAAACAAAAAATCAATGTCAAGACCGACGTCAAGGAGCTTACCTCCTATGTTTTCTTCTTGGAGTTTTATGGCTTCATATTTTACATTTAAGCCATTTTGAGTTGCTGTAAACACTAGAAGAGAGATGACTAATTTCATTCTTTTGCATGTGGCTGTCCTTTTTTCCAACATCATTTACTGAACAGACTATCCTTTCCCCATCACACATTTTTGGCTCCTTTGTCATAAATTAATTGACAATATATATGCATGGGTTTATTCTTGGCTCTCTCTTCTGTTTCATTGATTTATGTGTCTGTTTTTATGCCAATACCATACTCTTTTTATTACTACAGCTTTGTAATATAGTTTGAAATCAGGACATGTGATGCATCCAACTTTGTTCTTTCTCAGTATCGCTTTGGCTGTTTTTATGGTTCCATACAAATGTTAGAATTGTTATATTTCTGAGGAAAATGTCATTTGATATTTGATGTGAATCTATAGATGGCTCTGGGTAGTACAGACATTTAACATTAATTTTTCCAGCCCATGAGCACAGAATATCCTCCTATTTATATGTGTTTGTATTCAACTTCTTTCAGCAATATCTTATCGTTTTCAGTATACAGATATTTCACGTTTGGTTAAATGTAATCCAATTTTATTCTTTTTGAGGTAATTGTAAGTGGGGCTGTTTTCTTAATTTCTTTTCCTATTTCATTATTAGTGTATAGAAACACAACTGATTTTTGTGTATTGATAATGTATCCAGCAATTTCACTGATTAATTCTAACAGCTTTTTGGTGGATTTTCATGGTTTTCTATATAGAGTATCATGTCATATTCAAATAGTAACAATTTTACTTCTTTCTTACTTTCTGATGTGGATACCTTTTGTTTGTCAAATTGCTCTGGCTAGGACTTCTAGTACTATGTTAAATAAATGTGTGAGAGTTAGCACCCATGCCTTTTTTTTTTTTAAGATTTATTTTATTCTGTTTTGCTTTAGCTGCACTGGGTCCTCATTGCTACACATGGGCTTTCTCTATTGTGGTGAGCAGGGGCTACCCTTCATTGTGGTGCAAGGGTTTCTCACTGTGGTGGCTTCTCTTGTTTCAGAGCACAGGCTCTAGATGTGTGAGCTAAGTAGTTGCAGCATGTGGGTCTAGTTGCTCCATGGCATGTGGGGTCCTCCCAGATCAGGGATCGAACCCATGTCCCCCACATTGGCAAGAAGATTCCCAACCACTAGACCACTAGAGAAGCCCAGCATCCATGTCTTATTCCTGATCATAAAGGAAAAGCTTTTAGCTTTTCACCAACAGTATGATGTTAGCTGTAGGCTTGTCAAATATGACCTTGATTATATTAAGATATCCTCCCTCTCTACATAGTTTGTAGGTAGTTTTTATTATAAATGGATGTTAAATGTCATCAAATGCTTTTCTTACATACAATGAGATGATAATATGATTCTTATTCTTCATTTTGTTAATGTGGTGAATCACATTTATTTGGCTTCCATGTGTTGAACCATCCTCCCATTCCATGAATAAATCCCACTTCATCATGGTGTATGACACTTGTAATATACTGTTTAATTTGGCATGCTACTTCTGTTGAGGATTTTTGCATCTATGTTCATCACTCATAATGGCCTGTGTTTCCTGTAGTGTCCTTGTCTGGTTTTGGTACTAGGGTAATAACGCGGGTCATATACAATGAGATTTGAAGTACTTTCAATTTGGAAGTTTCTTCAATTTTTAAAAGAATTTGAGAAGGATTAGTAGTACTTTTGCCTGGAAAATCCCATGGACAGAGGAGCCTGGTAGGCTGCAGTCCATGGGGTTGCTAAGAATCGGACACAACTGAGCAACTTCACTTTCACGCATTGGAGAAGGAAATGGCAACCCACTCCAGTGTTCTTGCTAAGAGTCGGACACAACTGAGCTACTTCACTTTCACTTTTCACTTTCGTGCATTGGAGAAGGAAATGGCAACCCACTCCAGTGTTCTTGCCTGGAGAATCCCAGGGACAGGGGAGCCTGGTGGGCTACCGACTATGGGGTCGCATGGAGTCGGACACGACTGAAGTGACTTAGCAGCAGTATTAATTCTTTAAATTTTGGTATAATTCATCAGTGAAGACATCTGGTCCTAGATTTTTGTTTGCTGTGAGATGTTTGACCACTGACTCAATCTCCTCCCTAGTAATAAGTCTGTTCAAATTTTCTGTCTTCATGATTCAGTCTCAGAAAGTTGTACTTTCTAAAAATTTTTTCATTTCTTGTAGGTTGTCTAATATAACTGCTCATAACAGTCTCTTATGATACATTGTATTTCTGTGGTATCAGCTGTAACATCTTCACTTTCATTTCTAATTTTATTTATTCAAGTCTTTTCTCTTTTTTAATTGGTGAATCCAGCTAAAGATTTGTCTTTTTTAATCTTAAGCAACAGCCCAGTTTTACTGATCTTCTCTATTGTCTCTTAGTCTCTATTTTAGCTCTTGTCTGATCTTTGTTATTTCCTTCCTTCTACGAACTTTGGTCTATATTTGCTCTCCCTCTTCTAAAATTCCTGGAGGTGTAATGTTAAGTTGTTTGAGACTTGTTTCTTGAGATAGGCATTTATCACAATGAACTTCCCTCTTAGAAATGCTTTTGCTATATTCTTTAAGTTTTTATATGTCATATTTCTACTTTTGTTCAAGATATTTCTCAATTTTCCTTTTAATTTCTTTTTTGACCCATTTGTTGTTCAATAACATATTGTTTAATCACCACAATTCATAAGTTTTCCAGTTTTCTTCTGATAACTGATTTTAGTCTCACACTATTGTGGTTGGAAAAGATGCTCAATATGATTTTAATCTTCTTAAATTTATTAAGACTTGTTTTGTGGCCTAACATACAATCTATCCTGGAGACCATCTCATGAAAAGACTGTGTATTCTGCTGCTATTGGATAGAATGTTCTGTAAATGTCTGTTAGGTTCATCTGGTCTAATGTGTAATTTAAGTCCAAAGTTTCATTATTTATTTTTCTGTCTGGATGATCTATTATTAAAAGCAGGGAACTAAAGTCCCCTACTATTACTGTATTGATGTCTATTTCTCTCTTCAGGTCTTTTTACATTTGCTTTAGATACTTGGGTGCTCCTTTTACAATTTTAGGATTCAAATTTTCCCTTCACTATCCAAATCACAATAAAAGATACCAACACATGTCCATTTCTTCACTATACTTGACTTTTGAAATTTAGTCAATTCCAGGTCTATTTTCATTACATAATTTCTCTTGTTCCCTCTTATTGTTATTTGGCTTTTTTAATGCTTATATTTCATGAGTACTGTCAAACATGCCTTTAATCAAGCAGATTCTGTACCTCTTTGTAGTAGACGCTGTGGTACACTACTATTCAGGTGCCTCCTCAGCAGGCAACACGCTAATACATTCAAGAGTATTGTCTGTTGACAGCTTACAATGAAATGCCTCCCCAGAAACTTCCCTCAGTTGAAGTTAACTTCCTCACCCAAGTTAACCAAGAGCAACTCACATCCAAAGACACATGGATAAGGACATACAAACATCCAGCAACTTTGTCTCAAGTCAGGGCAACTCTGAAGAGCCATTTCACCTCCAGAACAACCTTGGACTCAGTTAAGGACCTTGTTACAATGGCATCACATTTCAAATTCTTCCTCTACTTAGTTCTGCTTCTTTCATTCCCTGTCCAGGATTACCAAGAGCACTCTCCAGTAAACTCCTGCAGACAAATCTCTGTCTCAGAATCTATTTCCTCAGTAATCCAACCCGAGATTCCTTCTCTAGTTATTCTGCCACAATGCCACCAAAATTGGTTTTTCTACTTGTATCATAACTATGTTCTCTTCCTAAACATCATTTCAACTAATTTCATTTCCCTACTCTCTATAACTCACTTCTCTTGCCCCCTCATCAGTGACATTTACCTCCATAAAGTTGACTGAAAAAGAATTGGTAATTCCCCTAAACAAACACTTATAAAGTGTAGTCATAGCAGAGTTCCTTTACTGGAATATAATATGAAAGTGCATAAATCATATGTGTACAAGTCAATTAAGTTTTGCACAGTGATTACACCCATGTGATCCGAATGAAAATCATAAAGTAGATTATTGCCAGCACTCCAAAGGGTCTCTTTGTGCTCTCTGTTGTTAACACTTTCCAGAGTTAACCACTTTGCTGACTTCAATAGCTATAGGTTCTTTCTGCCTTCCTTTGAATTTTATATAAAGAGAACCACTATATATATATATATATACATATATGTATATATGTATGTATTTTTATATCTGGATTCTTTTATAAACACTATGTTTGTGAAAGATTTAGCCACATTTTGGGCTTTAGTATTAGTTCTTTCATCTGCATTACTGTTTGGCATACAATTTTATGAATATACTACTGTGCATTTATCCATTCTATTCTCAATGAACATTTAAGTGTTTCCAGTTTGGGGACTGCAGTAGGCCAAATAATGACCTTTCAAGATGTCCACATTCTAATTCTCAGACTCTGTGAGTATATAATCTTATGTGGGAAAAGGAACTTTCCTGGTTTGTTTAAGTTAAGGATCTTGAGATGAGAACATATTCCTAGACTATCTGTGCAAGCTAAATGTAATCAGCAGGGTCTTTATAAGAAAGATGCAAAACAGTCAGAGAAGATGATGTGACAACAAGAGCAAAAGGAGAAAAGGCAACACAATATGAGATTACAAACCAAGGAATGAGGATAGCCTGTAAAAGCTAGAAAGGTAATGGAAAGGGATTCTTCTCTAGAAGCTCCAAAAAGAAGAAACCTGACAACACCTTGAGTTTAGCTCAGTGAGACCCATTCTGAACTCCTGGCATCAAGAACTCTAAAATAAAATTGTGTTGCTTTAAAAAGCCACTAAGTTGGTGGTAATTTGTTACAGCCGCAATAGCAGACTAACATAGGAACATTACATACAATGCTGCTATGGATGCTCTTGCCTTTTCTTTTAGTATAGTTACACACTCATTTCTGTTCTATATATACGTAGGTCATGGGATACCACATGTCCATGTTTAGCACATATTTTCTATGTTTTTCCAAAGCAGCTGAACTCATTTAAATTTCCAAAATTTGTATCTGAACTGCTGTTATTTGATATCCTTGCAACACTTGGTATTGTCACATTTATTATTATTATTATTATCCTTACTTATAAAAAGCTTTAAAAGCTACAATACTGACATGATTTGCTATCATAAGCATTCACTGTAAAATGGCTAAAAAGCCTAGATTAAAAAGTACTTTGGAGCAGGGACTAAAAATTTCTATCTCCTTTGTTTACTCTGAAGATCCTAAACACTAAGTGTACATTTAGTGTACACTGAGTATACATACAGGCTTCCCTGGTGGCTCAGTGGTAAAGAATCCACTGGCCAGTGCAGGAGATACAGGTTCGATCCCTGGGTCAGGAAGATTCCCTGGAGAAGGAAATGACAACCCATTCTAGTATTATTCCCTGGGAAATCCCATGGACAAAGCAGCCTGGTGGGTCACAGTCCATGGGGTCACAAAAGATTTGGACTCGTCTGAGCAACTAAACAGCAACAACAAAGTGTGCATAAAAATAAGTCTCCGAAGGTAAACAATTCATTTATATTCCAAAGTAAGGACCTCCTGGTAACAAGCTAAGTACTGAAGCTCAAGTAAATGTATACACCAGGCCAAGTACCAGGAAATCCCAGGAACCAGGCAGGACAAAAAAACATATTTTTACAGGGTAATCAAAGACATCTTATAAAAAGAGAATAAAATTGCAGTGAATACAAACATTAACGATATTATCAAAGTAGTTACACATCAGAGGAGTAAAGTAAGGAAATAAAAAAGAAAATGAATCTCTTGAAATAGGAACAATTCAATCATAATAAACTGGGCCAAGGAGTTCAGGATAAGGCTATGAACAACATTACAACTAAGTGATACCTGTTTTTATGAGACAAGTTTCAATGAAAAATATATAAGGAAAGACTGGTGTAGGGATGCATGGTCTAAAGATTGAGTCCTGTAAGAATAATAAAAGCATTCCACACCAGAATTATTATGGTTTTTAGAAATACCTTTGGTTCAAGTATCTCTATACTTAATAAACAGGGGAAGCGTAGGACAAATATGCAATTTTTCCTTGAATAGCATCCAAAAGTGCTATCTCTTCAATAGTTCCAAACAGATTACAATAAAAGTGAACAGCTGACTTCACAAAAGAATGAAGTCTACATACACTAGCCAGAGGAAAGTCTTTTTCATAAGGAAGGAAAAAAAAAAAAAAACAGCTTACTGGAATCAATGACCAATTGAGGAAATTCATGGAAAAGATACAGAATCCTGAAACACATAAAGACAATATTGACATACTAGTTGAAAATAATACAAATATCTAAGAAAAGTTCTGTGTAAAGGCAAAAGACAAATCTTGTCTCAATTTTCTTATTCTAGTCACTTGCTTAAACAAGCTTGATCTTATCTAGACTGAATTTCAATATTTTTTAAAGTATAAATAATATTTTGAAAACTATCTTTTGTCCAAATTTTATCTGCTTCATTTTCCTTTTCTCCATCCAAAACAAAGTTATTATAAATCAAATTTATTTTAAAATACAGATTTTAAAGCTGTACAAAATACAAAATAAAGTATTTTGTGGTTTATTTTAAAATTTTCACTAGTCTAAGATTTTCATAATTTAACAGTGTAAACAACCTACCACTAGCAAATAGTCTCAAAAAAACACAACACATTTAAGAAGTCCGTAATCAAAACTGACAATACTGTTGGCCTCTGACAGTTGCAGTTGCAACTTCCAATGTTTAATATGGAGCTCTCTGTTGCTAAGCAGCACGGTTAATAAAATATTTGTTTAGTGGACACGTGTTTTTTTAATACGTCCCAGATCCCTTTCCTTAGGGAACCACCCTCCCCTACCCTATGTGGTTCTAATAAGGCTGTCAATAGGCTAGGAAGATAACTCAGTTCTGAGTAAACATGGGATCATTATTTCTTTACGCAGAGTGATTGGTCTGAGAATGGGCACATTACAAATGCAAAGACAATGAGTTTTCCCATGAGTTGATACTGGGCAGACAGTATAGCATAGTAGTAAGCACATACAGTCTGCCTGGATTTCACTTGACTAGCTGAATGATTAAACAAGTTACTACACTGGTCTGTCTCTTAATTTCCTCATATTTATAAATAATACTTTCCTCACAGAGTTATTGGACTTCCCTGATGGCTCAGTTGTATAGAATCAGCCTGTCAATGAAGAAGATGCAGGTTTTATCCCTGGGTAGGGAAGGGAAGGGAAGAGAGGGAAAAAAATGGAGAAAAAAATGGCAACCCCCTCTAGTATTCTTGCCTGGGAAACCCCATGGACAGAGGAGCCTGGTGGGCTACAGTCCATGGTGGGTCACAAGAGTTCAAACACAACTTAGTAACTAAACAACAACAACAACACAGAGCTATTATGAAGAATAAATACTGTGAAACACATAAAGAACTTAGTATAGTAATTGGCATACAAAAATAATTCAATAAATGTTAATATTAACTACTAATGACATTATTATTACTATTGTTATTACTTTTGTTATCAGCGTTATAAACAAATTGTAAGATTGCTAAGTTTAGACAACATGCCTTGTATACACCAGAAATCAGCCTCTGCCATATAGAAAAAAAAATTTTGAAGCCAACTAAAAAAAGGAAGCAGAACCAAGAGAATACAGGAGAAGAGAAAACACATTTCTTTGAAGCCATGGATCCAACCACTTCCTAGACTTGCAATAATTTTTTTCCCTTAAACTAACAATTTTTCTAATTCAAAGAAAAAAGTACTGACTATTAAAACATTTTATGTCTAGAAATCACAAAGTGAATGAAAATGTACACAAACATACACATCAAATACTTGGGTTTTAATTATTTGTTGCTACAGTGTATATACACAAACACACATAGGAACAAACACACAAAAGGAAAGCATCATTATTCCACATACCCAGATAGTAAAAAGCTGAATATAACTGGGTGGTAATATTTGTTATCTGTTGTTGTTGTTGTTGTTGTTCAGTCTCAAAGTCATGCCCTACTCTTTGTGATCTCATGGACTGAAGCATGTCAGGCTTCCCAATCCTTCCTGATCTCCTGGAGTTTGCTCAAATTCATGTCCATTGAGTCAATGATGCCATCCAATCATCTCATCCTGTCACCCCCTTCTCTTCCAGCCTTTAATCTTTCCCAGCATCAGGGTCTTTTCCAATGAGTTGGCTCCTCACATCAGGTGGCCACGATACTGGAACTTCAGCTTCAGCATCAGTCCTTTCAATGAATATTCAAGGTTGATTTCCTTTAGGATTGACTGGTTTGACCTCCTTGCTGTCCAAGAGGCTCTCAAGAGTCTTCACCAGCACAGTTCGAAAGCATCTTCTTCATTGCTATGTTTAGCCTTTGTTATGGTCCAACTCTCACATCCATACATGACCACTGGAAAAACCATAGCTTTGACTAGACAGACCTTTGTCAGCAAAGTGATGCCTCTGCTTAAGGAGCAAGTGTCTTTCAATTTCATGGCTGAGGTCACCGTACACTTTGATTTTGGAGCCCAAATGAAATTTGACATTGTTTCCACTTTATCCCCATGGTGTACAAATGGTGCTGGAAAAACTGTATATCCACATGCAGAAGAAGATACCTACCTCACATGATAAAATTAACTCAAAATGGATAAAAAGACCGAAATGTTAGAGATAAAACAATAAAACTCAGAAAGAAAAAAAAAGACACACAAATTTTCATGACCCTAGGTTAAGCAGCATTTCATGGATATTTCACTAAAAGTAAAGATTTAAAAAAAAAAAAAAAAAGATAAATTGAACTACATCAACATTAAAGACGTCTGTATATCAGTGGGACAGCATCAATGAAGTAGATAAACAATCCACAGATTGGGAGAAAATATTTGCAAATAACAAATCTAATAAGGCACTTGTATGCAAAATATACAACCATTTTTTAATTAATAAAACTTGATAATAAAAAGATAACTTGATTTAAAAGTGAGCAAAGACTTTGAATAAGTATTTTTATGAAAAAGATTATTTTAAATGGCCAATTAGTACATGAAAAGATACTCATCATCATTAGTCACTAAAATGACAAGTATATGCATGCATGCATGCTAAGTCACTTCAGTCAATTCCAACTCTTTGAGACTCTATGACAGTAGCCAGCTACGTTCCTCTGTTCATGGGATTCTCCAGGCAAGAATACTGGAGTGGATTGCCATTTCAGGGGATCTTCCCAACCCTGGGATCAAACTGGTGTCTCCAGCACCTCCTCCATTGGCAGGCAGGTTCTTTACCACTAGCGCCACCTGGGAAGACTCCAGTAAGTACATGCTGCTGCTGCTGCAAAGTCGCACCAATAATTACTTTAAATAGACTAAACACACCAATTAAAAGACCAATAATGGCTGAATGGATTTTTAAAAGCAGGGAGAAAAGAATTTGAAAAAGAATAGAGTACCTCCCTAGGGTTTCCCAGGTGGTGCTAGTGGGAAAGCACCTGCCTGCAATGCAGGACGGACATATGGGTTCGATCTCTGGGTGGGAAACATCCCCTTAAGGAGGAAATGGCAACCCATTTCAGTATTCTTGCCTGGAAAATCCCATGGACGGGGGCCCCTGGTGGGCTACAGACCATGAGGTCGCAAAGAGTTGGACACAACTGAGTACAGAGCACAGAGACTTCCCTGGTGGTGCAGTGGATATGAATGTGCCTGCCAAAGCAGGGGATACAGGTTGGATCCCTGCTCTGGGAAGATCCCACAAGCAGTGGAGCAACTAAACGCATGCAAAATAACTACTGAACCCATGCTCTAGAGACCTAAAGCCACAACTACCACACCTGCACGCTGCAACTACTGAAGCCCACACACTCTCGGGCACACGTGCTGCCACTACTGGGCCTGTGGAAGCCCACACACCTAGAGCCTGGGCTCTGCAACAGAGAAGCCACAGCAGTGAGAAGCCCGTGCACGGCAACAAAGAGTAGCCCCCGCTCTGTGCAACTGGAGAAATCCTGCTCAAGGCAGTGAAGATCTACCACAGCCAAAAATAAATGAATAAGTAATTTTTTTAAAGAAAGAAAAACAATAGAAAAAATTTTAATTGTTTGAAAAATAAAAAAATTCAAACTTAAAAAAAAATAGAAAAAGTGCTGCCTACAGAAAATGAGATCAAACTTGCAGTTGCCAGGGGCAGGGGGGTGGGGGGGTGAGGTAGGGGAGTGGGAAGAGATGGATGAAATAGGTAAGGGAGATTAAGAGGTTCAAACTTCTAGTTATTAAACAAATAAGTCACATAGATGTATTATACAGCATAGTGAATACAGTCAATAACATTGTAATAATTTTGTATGGTAACAGATAGTAACTAGACTTATCATGGTGATCATTTTGTGAAGTACAAAAATACTAATCACCATGTTATATATCTGAAAGTAATATATAATATTTTAAGTCAAATATACTTGAACTTTTTAAATGTTAATAAAAAAATGAAATGGATAAATAAAATTTAGTATACCAATTAACTGGACTATTCTCCGCATGTAAAGAAAATAAAATATAAATATGACATGGGTGGATTTTGAAAACATTATTAAAAAATAATTAATTATTAAACATTATTATTTTATGTAGTTTAAAAACATTAAGCTAAATAAAAGAAGCCAGACATATTTTGTACAGCAAAGGGAACCATAAACAAAATGAGAAGACAACCTATGCACTAGAATATTTGTAGATGATGTCACCAACAAGGGCTTAACTTCCAAAATATACAAATAGCTCATACAACTCAATAACCAAAAAAAAACAACTTGATTTAAAAATGGGCGAATCTAAATAAACATTTCTCTAGAGAAGACATACATATAGTCAGCAGGCACATGAAAAGATGCTTACTGGTAATTATTAGAGAAGTGCAAATCAAAACTACAATAAGGTACCAGCTCATATACACAGAACAGTCATCATTAAAAAGTCAATAAATAAATGTTGGAGAGGATGTGGAGACGAGGGAATCCTCCTACACTGTTGTTGGTAATGTAAGTTGGTGCAGCCAATGTGGAAAAGAATATGAAGGATTCTCAAAAAACTAAAATGAACTGCCATATGACCCTGAAATTCCAATCCTGGGCACATATCCACAGAAAACTGTAATTTGAAAAGATATAAGCATCCCAATGTTTACTGCAGCACAATTTACATTAGCCACAACATGAAAACAATCTAAATGTCCATCAACAGATGAATGGATAAAGAAGGTGTGGTGTGTGTGCATGTGTGGTGTGTGTGCATGTGTGGTGTACGTGAATGGATAAAGAAGATGTGGTGTGTGTGCACAATGGAACACTGTTGTTGTTCAGCCACTAAGTCACGTCTGACTCTTTGTGGCCCCGTGGACTGCAGCACCCCAGGCCTCCCTGTCCTTCACTACCTCTCAGAGTTTGCTGCAATTCATGTGCATTGCGTCAATGATGCTATCTAACCAACTCACCCCCTGGTGCCTCTTCTCCTTTTGCCTTCAATCTTTCCCAGCACCAGGGTCTTTTCCAATGGAACACTACTCGGCCATAAAAAAGAATGAAATAATGTCATTTGCAGCAACATGGATAGACCTGAAGAGGATCACACTAATCATGTATACCTGTGGCGGATTCATTTTGATATATGGCAAAACCAATACAATATTGTAAAGTTAAAAAATAAAATAAATAAAATCTCCACAGATAAAAAAAAATGATAAAGTAAATCATAAAAAGAAAGACAAATACCATATGATATCACTTGTATGTGGAATCTAAAATATGCCACAAATGAACTTATCTATGAAACACAGACTCACAGACATGCAGAACAGACTTGTTGTTGCCAAGGCAGGAGGAATGGATCAGGAGTTTTGGGTTAGGAGATGTAAACTATTACATATAGAATGGATAAACAGCAAGCTGCTACTGAACTATCAGGGAACTATATTCAATATCCTGTGATAAGCCATAATGGAAAAGAATATGAAAAAGAATATATATATTATATATATACCCATGAATCACTTGGCTATACAGCAGAAATTGACACCTTGTAATTCAACTATACTTCAATAAAATTAATTTTACAAAAAATCAAACACAAAAGACTTCATCTTATATGATTCAATTTATATGAAATACCCAGAACAGGCAAATCCAAAGAGCAGTTTACTGCTGCTGCTAAGTCGCTTCAGTCGTGTCCGACTCTGTGTGACCCCATAGACGGCAGCCCACCAGGCTCCCCCGTCCCTGGGATTCTCCAGGCAAGAACACTGGAGTGGGTTGCCATTTCCTTCTCCAGCAGTTTAGTGGTTGTCAAACTAGTGGCTGGGGGAGGGGGTGATGGGGTGAGGCTTTAACAGATACAGGGTTTTTCTTTTTATGTGATGAAAATGTTCTGGAACTAGATAGCTGTGACAGTTATACAACATCATGACTGTACTACATGCCAATGAATTGTGTACTTTAAAATTATTAAAATGGTAGATTTTGCTATGTGTGTTTCACCCCAATAGGGGAAAAAGAGAAATGATGTATTGATATATGTTACAGCATGGATGACCCTTGAAAAAGTTACACTAAGTTAAAGAAACCAGTCACAAAAACAACATATTGTATGATTCTATTTATACAAAATGTCCAAACAGGAAAATCCATGAACAGCAAGTGCCCCCTTAGGAAGGGGCAAGTGCTGAATGAGGGCCAGTAGGTACAGGGATCCTATTAGGAGAACAAAAATGTTCTATAATTAGACCATGGTGATGGCTCAACTGTGAATATACTAAAAAATACTGAATTGTACACTTTGAAAGAATGATTTGTATATGTGCGTTATATTGCAATAAAGCTGGAGAGAGAGAGGCAGACAGAGAGAACTAAGAATTAGCCCCAAAAATGAAGGGTTAGTATAAAATAGGAATAATCAAAACAACATACAGAACAAGGATATAGAACAAGATCACCACTGCTCTTGAACATTCCCTAAATCTTATTCCAGAGTAATCAAATCCTAAACTGTAAGATTAGGAAACATAGGATGGTTAGGAGAAATAGGAATATATCCTGGGGGAAACAACAAACAAATGTTCACCACAAAATATAAATATAGGTAAATATATACAAGCAAACATTTAATAGAATTATAAAAATGAGAGAGTTCATGTGTTATGAACTCCATTTTCCCAATGAAGTACGAAGTCAGGTCCCAATTGAGAGTGAAGAGTATGGGAAGGGAGGTGAAAATTTAAAGAGAATGATAAAAGTTTGTTTGTCCCTGAAAGACTTGGAAAAGAGAACCCTTTTCTTGCTTTCTGACACTCTAAAAGATTATAGCACCAATCTTGATGATTTTTCACCCTTAGTAAAATCTACATTTTAGTCTTCTCAATGTTCTATTTTTTAGAGTTAAGTACAGCGGAGAAGGCGATGGCACCCCACTCCAGTACTCTTGCCTGGAAAGTCCCATGGGTGGAGGAGCCTGGTAGGCTGCAGTCCATGGGGTCGCTAAGAGTCGGACACGACTGAGCGACTTCACTTTCACTTTTCACTTTCATGCATTGGAGAAGGAAATGGCAACCCACTCCAGTGTTCTTGCCTGGAGAATCCCAGGGACGGGGGAGCCTGGTGGGCTGCCGTCTATGGGGTCGCACAGAGTTGGACACGACTGAAGCGACTTAGCAGTAGCAGCAGCAGTAAAGTGGAATTCCCAGGTGGTGCTAATGGTAAAGAATCCACCTACTGATGCAGGAGATGCAAGAGACACAGGTTCAATCCCTTGGTCGGGAAGATCTGCCGGAGAAGAAAATGTCAACCGACTCTAGTATTCTTGCCTGGAAAATCCCATAGACAGAAGAGCCTGGGGGACTACAGTCCATAGGGCAGCAAAGAGTGGGCACGACTGAAGCAACTTAGCATGCCATCTTACTAATACAATTGTAAAGTGTCAAAATATTTTGCTGAAAAACTAAATAATGTCACAAAATCAGAATCAAGATTTCCTTCTCTCTCCCTCTTTCACTTTAGCACGCTACTCCTAACAAAAACCACTGGAACTAAAGAGAGTTGCTGGAAGACAACTTTGTGAAAATGTATCTAGACTAGTCTGTCCCTAATCAGTGCACTGATGCTATGTATTCCTATCGGTTCAGTTGCTCACCAGGCTTCCCTGTCCCTCACCAACTCCCAGAGCTTACTCAAACTCATGTACATCAAGTCAGTGATGTCTGACTATTTGAGACCCAATGGACTGCAGCACACCAGGCTTCCCTATCCTTCACCATCTCCCGGAGTTTGCTCAAACTCATGTCCGTCAAGTCGATGATGCCATCCAACCAACTCATCCTCTGTCATTCCCCTTCTTCTCCTGCCTTCAATATTTCCCAGCATCAGGGTCTTTTCTAAGGAGGCAGTTCTTCACATCAGGTGGCCAAAGTATTGGAGCTTCAGCATCAGTACTTCCAATGAATATTCAGAATTTATTTCCTTTAAGATTGACTGGTTTGATCTCCCTGCAGTCCAAGGGACTCTCAAGAGTCTTCTCCAACACCACAGTTCAAAAGCATCAATTCTCCAGCGCTCATCTTTCTTTATGCTCCAACTCTCACATCCATGCAAACTACTGGAAAAACCATAGCTTTGACTAGACGGACCTTTGTCAGCAAAGTAGTCTCTTCTTTTTAATATGCTGTCTATGTACTCCTATGCTAAATATAAATCTTGATCAGATATAATCAACTTCTATACACATACATGTCTTTAGTCCATATGTCCATCAAGTCTCAGTTAAGAGTCCAAACAGGACCCAGTCAGCATGCCCAGTACAAAGCTTCTCTAAAAGTTTGGCTGAAAACAGGAAGATGGTACTTCGTCACCCAACAGTGGGACTCTCTTGCTTCACTCTTACTCTTTCTGTTCTTTCATTCTGTCTTTCTTGGTTTCACTCTTACGAAAGAGGCCCAGGTCTAATCCCTTACAATTGTGAACAGTAATGACAGAATAGTTGGAATAAACCTATAGTCTCCCAAGATGGTCACTTTAAAGGAATATATATTCGTTCAAAGGTATAGGATCTGATATTTATTTAAAAACCAGTTCATTTTTCCCTATAATCATATTTCAAATAAATATACATGAGCTAAGAGTTGAACAGAGAGATTAACTTTAATGCATGTATTACAAATGCTATGTTCCTTCTCCATACAGCAGAATTAGGACCAAGAATGTGCAACAGACATAAACACTGCTTTGAGGACACAAAAACAGTGCCGGGGAAGACACGAAGATCTGCCTACATAAAGATCCTGAGTAACCCAGTCAGGACACGGCTAATTCATTTTTATGGCTGTCAAATAGCTAATATTTATTAAGTCAAGATATATTAGGGGCACACCTTTTTGTTTGGTTGCTGTGTTTGTATTTCTGTTGCTGATAATGTGAGTAAGGAAGTACATTGTTTGGGATTTTT
The DNA here is from genome assembly GCF_029407905.1 of Bubalus kerabau. Taxonomy (NCBI): domain Eukaryota; kingdom Metazoa; phylum Chordata; class Mammalia; order Artiodactyla; family Bovidae; genus Bubalus; species Bubalus kerabau. Next base: position 63,172,627 of record NC_073637.1, read on the forward strand.
TTTTTTAAGGGAAATGTTTCTTACTGGATCAGGACTTTGTTTATGTACTTATTGACTTCCATAACAGTAATATATTACAAAAGTAATAAATCAGATGTCAAGATGTAGTGACTGCCAGTCAGAATGGCCATCATCAAAAAGTCCACAAATAATAAATGCTGGAGAGGGTGTGGAGAAAAGGGAACCCTCTTGCATTATTGGTGGGAATGTAAATTGATACAGCCACTATGGACGACAGTATGGAAATTCTTTAAAAAATCTAGGAATAAAACCACCATATGATCCAGCAATCTCACCCCTAGGCATATACCCTGAGGAAACCAAAATTTAAAGAGACACATGTACCCCAATGTTCATTGCAGCACTATTTACAATAGCTAGAACCTGGAAGCAACTTAGATGCCCATCGACAGATAAATGGATAAAGAAGCTGTGGTACATATACACAATGGAATATTACTCAGCCATGAAGGAATGCATTTGAGTCAGTTCTAATGAGGTGGATGAACGCAGAGCATATTATACAGAGTGATGTAAGTCAGAAAGACAAAGATAAATATTATAAACTAATGAATATATATGGAATCTAGAAAGATGGTATTGATGAATTTATTTGCAGGGCAGCAATGGAGAAATAGACATAGAGGACAGACTTATGGACACGGGGGCAGGGGAGGGGGGAGTAGAGGGTGAGATGTATGGAGAGAGTAACATGGAAACTTACATTACCATACGTAAAACAGTCAATGGGAATTTGCTGTATGACTCAGGAAAGTCAAACAGGGGCTCTGTAACAACCTAGAGGAGTGGGATTGGGAGGGAGATGGGAAGGAGGTTCAAGAGGGAAGGAACATACGTATACCTATGGCTGATTCATGTTGATGTTTGACAGAAAACAACAAAATTCTGTAAAGCAATTAACCTTCAATTAAAAAATAACTTAGGGACTTCCCTGGTGGACCAGTGGCTAAGACTCCAAGCTCCCAATGCAGGGGGGGCCAGGTTCGATTCCTGGTCAGGGAACTAGATCTCACATGCTGCAACTAAGACCTTGCACAGCCAAAAAAATAAAATAAATAACTTAATTTAAAAAAAGAAAAAAGAAAAAAATTTTAAAAGAAATGTAGTGATTGGGTCATATACCAAATGTTGAAGTAGCTGTCGGTAAGTGTAAGCATTACTTCTTTTATGCCTAACTTTTCTAAATTGACACAATGAGCACAGGTTTCTTATTCTAAAAATATACTGGAATTCCTATTTTCTATCTATCTAGATGAAAGTATCTAAAATTAAAAGTGCATAAAAACTGCTCTTCATAAAGCCTATTCTAGATTGTTATTCTTAAATATGAACAACTGACATAATGCCTTAAAATGTGTATATTTCAGATTCTGGATCACAGAGAAGAAAAAAACGGCAGGAAGCTGTGCTCTGTTAAATTAAGCTACATAGTATAAAAAGCTCATGACCAATTATTTGGAACAGCTGCAACTGAGTCACTGTGCTAAATTTTAAAACCAACCTAACTTTGTCAAACAAATTCCAAAACACATTTAAGAATTTAAAGATACAGACAGTAATTTTGGTTGCTGGTTTGTTTTCATTGGTCTTTGATATGCAGAGTTTTGTTGTTGTTGTTGTTTTTATTGGTTTGTTTGCAAGCAATACTAGTCAAACTGCTAACCAATGCCAATGTTTCACAGAGTTATATCTATATTCATTAACAGAACCTCAAAAGAACATAAACATAGCATCTGGGGTATCGTTTCATTGAGGTATTTGAAAAAGTGAATGAAAGTCTTGAATAAGTTTTTTAATTTAAAACATCTTAAATTTCATGATTGTACGATATGTTCAGCTTGTGTTTTTGAACACTCTCTAAATCCCCAGTGACATGCAATCTCATTACTTTATATGTAAATCACTTGAATTATTATATAAGCTACCTTTCCACCTCCCTTGATTCAAAATGTAAATATAATCAAATGTTTGATATGTGCATTCAACAACATTCAAGAACTTACTTAAATACTAATTTCAGAGTGTACTCTTTTCTGTAGATTTCTATATAAAGGTCATATGTTTATCAGTTTCTAGTATTTCTAGTATCTCTAGTGAATAGAGATAGAGATGAAATCTGAATGTGCCTTTTTTTTTTTTTAATTTTTAAACTTAACATAACTGTATTAGATTTGCCAAATATCAAAATGAATCTGCCACAGGTACACATGTGTTCCCCATCCTGAACCCTCCTCCCTCCTCCCTCCCCATTCCATCCCTCTGGGTCGTCCCAGTGCACCAGCCCCAAGCATCCAGTATCGTGCATCGAACCTGGACTGGCAACTCATTTCATACATGATATTTTACATGTTTCAATGCCATTCTCCCAAATCTTCCCACCCTCTCCCTCTCCCACAGAGTCCATAAGACTGTTCTATACATCAGTGTCTCTTTTGCTGTCTCGTGAATGTGCCTTTTTATCCTTTTATATAACAATAATTCTAGTATAGAATTTATGCTGAGAGACAGTTCTCCATGAGTCCCTCTTTTCAGCCTGTCTCTTGAGCAGAGGCACTGACTTCTCATTCTCTTGTACTAGCTTCTCAAGGATGTCTGTACAGAAAATGGAACTGGAAGATAAGATCTGCCTCGAAAGACAAGGGCAGATACCGTTACAGCCTGAGAAGAAAAGAACGTCTCCTTCCAGAGCAAAGGAAAAGCATGCTTACTCCACAGAATAAAAAACTGGAGGTTCCAAGGCTCAGAGTTCCTCTCCTATAATTCCCATATTATCTGGCCCTCTTTATACCACCTTGTGAGAACAGGAGTTCAGAGACTGGCACAAATGATCACAGTCTAGCTACTGCTATCACTATAAGTAATAACTGTCCTTCCTCTCTGACCCAGAGTGTCATATTTTCTACCAGCATCCGTGAAACTGTAGCAGGCTAACTTGTAACTAGAGAAAAATCTCAGACCGTTCATAGACAATCCACTGACTCAATATCAGTAAGTACTTATCGAATATCTTTTATGCACTTAGTACTATGCTAGGTAATATGGGGTTGGTTTTTTAAAATTTCTATTCACACTCACCTGTTCTTGAAAACATGCAGTATGGCCAGCAACAGAGAAAGGGATTTCTTTAAACCTAAAAGCTAAAGAATGTAGCATCATTTTAAAATCGTGCTTCTCTACCAAACCTTTTTTTGCTCTATATGCTTTTACCAAATTTATTTAACCAATATTGAGGTTCTTGGGTATTTATCATAAAAGATAATGTTCCATGATTATATCTTTGGTTAAATCCTTACCTATAACCAGGATGGAAAAATTGTAAGTAGAGATGTTGAAGTATACAAACTTCAAAGATATAAGGATTTTGGTTTATCAGTAGCCTTTTTACCTAGTCTCTTTGCTTCTCATTCAGTATAGCTGGTGTAGTTGATACAATTTTAACTTACAAAGAGTAAGATTGAATCCTGGATCCTCAATGAGATGATAGTATCATTAGAACAATAACACATTCCAAAGAGAAGCTATTCTTTGTATATACCTTTATTAAAATTTTAGAATCACAGAAATTTTTTAGAGCTGAAGGAATCTTAGAGACAATCCAATTTTACACTTGGTTGGAGGAGTTGATATAACCTGCCCAAGCTGTACATTTAGTCAGAAGAGAGAACTAGAGCACAGATAACCCACTTCCAGTACTCTTTCTACAATACCTAAATACACTATACATGCAAATACAAACTATTTTGTTATGCTTGACTTATATATACTTCTAAAAATTGTGGCCTGTTAGGTCTGAATTATAACTGAGTGTTGAAAAAAGCAAAAATGTATAGTCAGAAAATTGGTACTGTCATTACTTAAGGAAATAATATTGGTATAGAATATAAAGTCCACAAAGGGAGAAATTATTGAAGGGTTTATGTGATGGCTTCGTCCATTACAGTGTCCCATAGTTCTAGAACAATACCTAGAATATAAATATTTGCTAAGTTATATACAAACCATGATGCTTTAAAATATCACATTTAACACCAATATATTACTATGTTTACTATTTTTATTTTGCCTAAAGTTGGGGAAGAATAAGAAAATCAGAAGGAATACTTATAGACATTTTTGTCAAGAAAGACAAATAAGGAAATGGTCAAAACAAATGGACCATTAGATGCTGGCAGTTAAGAAGAGCCTTGAAAAGCTTTTGACAACATACTGTCAAGCAGCCTGGTGTTAAGATAAGGTTGTTCTCTGTGCTATATGCTGCTACTGCTGCTAAGTAGTTTCAGTTGTGTCCGACTCTGTGCGACCCCATAGACGGCAGCCCACCAGGCTCCCCCGTCCCTGGGATTCTCCAGGCAAGAACACTGGAGTGGGTTGCCATTGCCTTCTCTGTGCTATATAGGAGGTCCTTACCAGTTATCTACACCTGAAACACAACACTGCAAATCAACTTTACTCCAATAATTTTTTTTAAAAAGAAAAAATAAAACATATTATATAAATAAATTAAAAAGATAAGGTTATTCTGTCCTAGTCAGGAGACATAATGGAGATTATATAAAAGTAGTGGAGGTAATCATTAAGGATCAGAATTATGGGTAAAAAGAAGAAAGGTGTTATCATTTTTTAAGAATCTACAAGAAGGACAGAGGAAAGCACTATGTTAGGTACTTTATGTATATTATCTCATTTTATTCTCACCAGGGAAAGGTAAGGCTTCTATCTTAATTTGTATTTCCTGTATCACTGATCCAAACTCTATTTGTACAGACAGTCTCCAGTCTTCAAATGGATTATACTCCAAAATTATCTTTCTTAAATTGTTTGTAACCTAGAATTCATATTCCCATAGAAGTATCTTTTAGTCCCTAGACCTGCCCACAAAAACTAAACTACTGCTAAATACTATAAGGTTATGATGAATGAGAGCAGGAAATCCTGCTTAGAAGTCTCACTGTTTATTAGGCAAGTTTTTTTGTTGTTGTTGTTCACCTAAACTTTTATCAATAACATCTTTTTCCTTCAGAAATACAAGTATGGTGTATGAAGGAAACAAACACAGAAATATTGAGAACATGTCTAATTGCTGGGTAATGAACTGTCAACAACATAAAGGAAATAAGATAATATGCAGAATATTGAGTTTTATAAGTAACTTGATTTGGACATAGCATGTGCTGGCTGAGCTAATACATAAATTTCCCATGAAGGAGAAGCATATATAAACTCAAAAAACTTTGATCAAGCCCTGGCTCTCCCAGAATGACACTGGATGTCACCTAGCTAATTTAAGTCTGTTTCTTCATCTGTAAAATAAGAATAACTATTTTTCCTGCTTTAAAGAAATACAATAAGGCTAATTTCACATATTCTCTGTAAAAGAGAAACTGACTTCACTGGCCATAAACTTCTACAGTTATCTTTCTTTTTTGGCAAATAACCAAAATATAACACCAGACTGCCACAGGGTTACTTCTGTACAGCTAAACATCTCCCATCCCCACCATTTGATGGGAAAAAAAATGCCACAGGAGACTAACACTTGAATGTCACCATTAGTTGAAAAGTTAAAGAAAGAGACCAGGGGAAAGACTATAATCAAGCAGAAATTGGGGACCATTAGGCTACTACCACAGAGAAGGCAATGGCACCCCACTCCAGTACTTTTGCCTAGAAAATCCCATGGACGGAGGAGCCTGGTGGGCTGCAGTCCATGGGGCCGCGAAGAGTCAGACACGACTGAGCGCCTTCACTTTCACTTTTCACTTTCATGCATTGGAGAAGGAAATGGCAACCCACTCCAGTGTTCTTGCCTGGAGAATCCCAGGGATGGGGGAGCCTGGTGGGCTGCCATCTATGGGGTCACACAGAGTCGGACACGACTGAAGCGACTTAGCAGCAGCAGCAGCAGCAGGCTACTACCAAGTATCGATACTAAGGTATTAAAAATTACAATTAGACAGCCCCTTTACTGTCTACCAGATCAGGCATGTTAAATACTACCCTATTAAGTTAAGTACTATCAGCCCCATTTCATATGAGAAAGCTGAGGCTAAAGAAATTACGTAATTTGAAGGTAACTGGAATTTGGTAATTGGATCCAAATCCAAGAGATTAAATCAATACATATTATAATTATAATCACTGTTGACTTCTTGGTCTCCTTTGCTAGAACTATGTTTTTAATTGACTATTATGTGACCAAGTGCTTTATAAGAATTTTAATATATTATCTTATGCAAAACTCACACAAAAATCTTTTAAAGTTAAGTATTATAAACTAATTTCAAGAATGAGAAAACCATGAGTAAGATTATGACAAAGTCCATGTCTTGTTCATTTTTGTATTCCCCAGCACCTGACAAAGATGCTGTTGCTTGGTGGAGATAAAAGATGAATAGATCAGTGAATTAATTAATCAACTGTTTTTGTTTTACAGCCTATTAACATCTGAGACTTTCCTTTGGTTGATTTCCTTTTATCTTTTCTAACCTTTACAATTCAAAAATAGACATTACACAGTCAGTCTGACTAGTGCATATCTTGAGATTATTCCACAATTTATACATACTATATTAATACTATCTCATTAATTCTTTCTTATTGCTTTTCCTTAGATGCCTGGAGACTGCTTAAACCTCACACATATAGCACGTCTACAAAAACACATAAACAAACTTTAAATTTTTTCTTATGTAAAAGCTCTCTTCAATCCCATACCCACATAAGTGCCCTTATGTGTTTCTACTAAGGCAAAGTCAAAAGACTGTCCTCCTAGAGTTTAACAACCGAAATAGAGTCAAAATATTCTCTGCAGTTCCATTTCCAGGAAAAAAGTTTGGATCAAACACAACTGGACTTCCCAGTGAAACAATATGTGATGAAGCTGAAGTCAGAGATGTACCAAACTGCTGTTTGATTTCTGGCTATTTCTCCTGCTATAGTATCTACTTGTCACAACTGTATCATAAGAGTCAAGTACTTAAGACAGATGGACTAAGTTCTAATCTACTATTAATAGTTACTGCTTTAAATTACTTGATCTCTGAGTTTCATCTATAAAACTTGCATGGTAGTATCTCACTCCCAGATTTTTTGCTGTAATTTCATAAAATGATACATGTAAAGCACCAGCACAGTGTCTGCCACGTTATAAATTTCAGTCCTTCCTTAACTTTGCTTCTTAAGCCTTTTCATATTCTCTCTTTCACTCTAAGATTAGAGCATGCAGAAGACTGTCAAAGTTCTCATAGACTTAAAGAATGAACTTATGGTTGCCAGGGGGAAGAATGGGGAAAAGGGATAGTTAGGGAGTCGGGGATGGACATGTACACACTACTATATTTAAAATGGATAATCAACAAGGACCTACTGTATAACACATGGAAGTCTGCTCAATGTTATGTGGCAGCCTGGATGGGAGGGAAGTTTAGGGGAGAATGGATACATCTATACATATGGCTGAGTCCCTTCGCTGTTCACCATAAACTATCACAACACTGTTAATAAGCTATATACCCTGATACAAAATAAAAAGTTAAAAAAAGGAAAAAAAAAAAAGATTGTCAAAGTTGAACCCTAGTCATCCTGTCACATTTAACTACCGAAAAGCCTAACTCATCACCCCTTGCTAACCCTATCACCCATCAAAATGCACCAAATTTTTGCCTCACCTTTTGGCAAGAACTGAAAGTGCAGAAGCAGACCAGATGGCCAAGGTTTACCACTGGCTCTTGGAAACTAGTCAAAAGCTAATATAGAATTCTGGCAAAGCTCTGCAGGCATTCAAAGCAGTTCTTTTGGCTGTGATCACCTCAATGATGGTGTTAAACATAATATTGAAATGCTGGAGATGTATCTGAGCCTGATATGCCATTTATGGAATGATAACACATTTATGAACAGGGCTGTTGGTAGTTTCTAATATCAGAGTCAAAACTTAGAATATGGTGTAGATAAAGCTTTTCTAGCAGGGCAGCTCATTGCTAAACTATTTATATGTAATTAAAGGTGAACTGATAGGTTGTGTAACAAGGGAGGGAAAAAGTACTTATACTACTCCTCCACACCTGCTCTACTCCTACTAGCCTAATCTCTACTAGAGCTAATTCTCACACTGAGAGGATAAAGTGTCATCGGGAGAAAGGAGCTCTGACTTTCAGAACTGATGATGAAGACGGTTGTCCTAGTTCTGTCCATAGTTTACAGTCGTTTCTGGTTAGTCCACACTTTGTAAAATACACAAACAAGGATGTGATAATGTTGAAACCAACCATATATAATTATATTCTGTAGTTGTAAATAACAATTTACATTCAAAGTTACCTCAAGAAAATTCTTTTAGCCAGAAAGAGGCAACAGTAAACTGGGTATTTCAAATTTAAAATTCCTCTTGATTACCCAAAGAAGAAAACCAACACAATGTACAGATTTCAGATTCGTATCTACTGATATTTATCAGTCTAAATCAAAAGTCAGCAAACTTTTTCTTTAAAGGGCCAGATAGTAAATATTTTAGGCTCTGGGGTCAAAAGACAAAACTGGGGATCATACATACTACAAACATAACAAAAGAATAAACACATTTCCAAGTATCCTTATTGACAAAATTCAAACAGTTGAGTGCAATAATACAGGTCTATTAATGAGAATATATGGAATTCTTCTAGGGGAGAATAACACTTTAATTTGAGCTCCCCTGGTGGCTCAGTGGTAAAGAATTCACCTGCCAATGCAGGAGATGCAGGTTCAATCCCTGGGTTGGGAAGATCCCCTAGAGAAGAAAATGGCAGCTCACTCCAGTATTCTTGCCTGGGAAATCCCTTGGACAGAGGAGCACAGTCCATGGAGTCACAAAAGATTCCAGCACAACTCGAAACTAAACAACAACACTTTAGTTGGGATTCAGAGTTAGTACTCCAGATCATCCAAATCAATAGAAAATGTTCTTCTGCTAATGCTGATCTGTAATATGTGTGTGTGTTAGATCTGTAATACAATTTTAAGTATTTCATGTTAAAAATGTCTTTCACACAGATAAGAAATATCAAGTACTGACATCAATCCATGAGAATATGACTTAATTGACTACATTCATCACTAAAAGGACACAGGAAACTGAATTAGCTTCTTCTCTTGACATTTGCCATTTAGCATGTCATTACATTGCAGATTAAGGTTGAGTGATAGCTCTTCAATTGTATAGTTAAATGAAGTTTTCCAGTAGTCCTGTATGGATGTGAGAGTTAGAACGTAAAGAAGGCTGAGCACTGAAGAATTGATGCTTTTGAAATATGGTGTTGGAGAAGACTATTGAGAATCCCTTGGACTGCAAGAGCAAAGCAGTGCATTCGAAAGGAAATCAATCCTGAATATTCACTGGAGGCACTGATGCTGAGGCTGAAGCTCCAATACTCTGGCCATCTGATGCGAAGCACCTACTCATTGGAAAAGACCCTGATGCTGGGAAAGATTGAGGTCAGGAGGAGAAGGGGACGATAGAGGATGAGATGGTTGGATGACATCACCAACTCAATGGACATGAGTTTGACCAAGCTCTGGGAGATGGTGAAGGACAGGGAAGCCTGGCTTGCTGCAGTCCATGGGGTTGCAAAGAATCAGACAGGACTGAACGACTGAACAACAACAACAACAAAAAAGAAGCTTTAAATATGTAAATTTTTTGCATTTGCATCAAAGCCAGAAAAGTACTGTTGGCACCAAAGTTTGACCTGAGAAAACAGATCCACCAAAAAACTTGTATGGGAATGAAGAGTTTGATATTTGCTTTGACTTTTGACAACATACTTGTTTTAACTTTGGAAGCATATAAAGCAACTGAAATTATTTGTGATAAATATTAGTTGTCATTGAAATGACTTTACCATAGTATAAGTTCCACATATAAGCACAGTTCTGCCTTGTAATTATAGACTGAACTCAGAAACTTTATTAACTCTGCAGCAAAAGCAAATTTCCAAAGCCATTCAGTGTTCAATAACAGTGGTTAAGGGTGTTATCTCATGCAGACACAGTTCAAGTGTAAGCCCGAGTTCAAAACATCATAATAAAATGTTAGCACTTCTGGGCCATTAAACTTCTGTGTAATGGAGTAAGTCATGATAGTCAGTTTCTATTGCTGACAAAAATGCACAGAACTAATGTTTATATGCACAAGACAGAATGAAGTTTACTGTTGACACTGATTCAATAATCCATGATGATTTAAATATTTTCTGCCAAGTACTCACTCACAAATAATACAGTAAATAACCTGGGCTTTAAACAACTTCTATTTTCAGTCTGTGTAAATGTGTCCAACTTAGCCTTTTTCTATCTATATATATTTTTATCATCATCATTTTTAACACATCTTAGCAGATTTCACTTCAGATGATACAGAATTCATGTTTTGTCATTTTTTTTTAAACTGTTGTCTCTTGCTGTTCACCACATTGACTGTTCATATAGGTTTATTCTTCAATCCCTTCAAACATTAAACACTAACTGAAACCGCCCATCCTGGCCAGGCAAGACAGTAGCCACTTGCATGACAGGAGGTCCTAGAAAGGAATTTGGAACTAATAAGCTGCCACCAACTGGAAGAATTCATGAAGGTCAAAAGGAGAGAGGAGACACCAATCCATATGATCCTACAAACCTCCCAGAATCTTTTTCATTGAAATTCACTTTGGCTGAGAGATGCACAGGACACCAGGAAAGATCCCGAGTCAGAATGATTAGCCCAGTTGTTGTTGTTCAGTCACTCAGTCGTGTCCAACTCTTTGCAACTCCATGGACTGCAGCACACCAGGTTTCCCCGTCCATCACTACCTCCTGGAGTTTACTCAAACTCATGTCCATTGAGTCATTCATGCCATCCAACCATATCATCCTGTGTCGTCCCCTTCTCCTCACACCCTCAACCTTTCCCAGCATCAGGGTCTTTTCCAATGAGACAGCTCTACACATCAGGTGGCCAAAGTTTTGGAACTTCAGCTTCAGCATCACTCCTTGCAATGCATATTCAGAGTTCAATTCCTTTAGGACTGACTGGTTTAACCTCCTTGCAGTCCAAGGGACTCTCAGAGTCTCTTCCAGAACCACAGTTCAAAACCATCAATTCTTTGGTGCTCAGCCTTCTTTATGGTCCAACTCTCACATCCATGCATGACTACTAGAAAAACCATAGCTTTGATTATACAGACTTTTGTCAGCAAAGTAATGTCTCTGCTTTTTAGGCTGTCTAGGTTTATCATAGCTTTTCTTCCAAGGAGCAAGCATCTTTCAATTTTTTAGCTGCAGTCACCACCTGCAGTGACCACCTGCAGTAATTTTGGAGCCCAAGAAAATTAAAGTCTATCACTATTTCCACTGTTTCCCCATCTATTTGCCATGAAGTGATGGGACCAGATGCCATGATCTTAAATTTTTTGAATTGTTATTGAGTTTTAAGCCAGCTTTTTCACTCTCCTCTTTCACCCTCAGCAAGAGGCTCTTTAGTTCCTCTTCCCTTTCTGCCATTAGTGGTATCATCTGGATATCTGAGGTTGCTGATATTTCTCTCAGCAAATCTTGATTCCAGCTTGTGATTCATCCAGCCCTGCATTTCTCATGATGTACTCTGAATATAAGTTAAATAAGCAGGGTGACAATATACAGCCTTGTCATACTTCTTTCCCAACTTTGAACCAGTCCATTTGTTGTTCCATGCCCATTTCTAACAGTTGCTTCTTGACCTGCATACAGGTCTCTTAGAAGGCATGTAAAGTGGTGTGGTATTTCCATCTCTAAGATTTTTCCACAGTTTGCTGTGATCCACACAATCACAGGCTTTAGCATAGTCGATGAAGAAAAAAATAGATTTTTTTTTGGAATTCCCTTGCTTTTTCTACAATCCAATGGATGTTGGCAATTTGATCTCTCATTCTTCTGCCTTTTCTAAATCCAGCTTGTACATCTGGAAGTTCTTGGTTCATGTACTGCTGAAGTCTAGCTTGAAACATTTTGACCATTACTTTGCTAGCATGTGAAGACAACCCAGAAACTAACCCTATTACCTTAAACCCAAGACTGGGAGCCCTGTGGCAGAGCAGTCCTCCTGGGTTCCTTACCCTGCTGCTCTCCGCTCGGGTGCACCTTCCCAAGTCCCTTGCTTTGTCAGCACATGCCTCCCTGGACAATTCATTTCCAAGTTAAACACGAGCCCCTCTTGGGCCCTAGAAGCAGTCCCTCTTCCTGCAACACAAACAGTACTGACTTCTCAAATAAACAGCAGAGCAGTACCAGTAACACCTGTCAACTTCGCATGGGCCAAGAAAAACGATTCAAAATTGTTTGCCTTGTTTTTCAATTGACCATAAGATGTTGCTGCTAATGCACTCAACTCTGACAATCTGTTCTCATCGAAAGGGTTAACAGTCTTAAACAAGTTTATTTTCTCTGGGTACATTTTTTTCAGTTGCTGCAATCAAATGTTATTTAATTAAATCACCATGGTAAATGGATTGGCTAACGAATTAGTCATTCAGAAACTTTTTGATTCAAGACTCATTTTCATTTTTAAAATTTTCTAATTTTCTCTAGCTAGCATGATTGTGATAGGTGGTTAGTAAGGTAATATCTCTTATATATTGTATTCTTTTAGCATACATATATTCAATACATAATAAACACAATGTTTTGTCATCTAACTTGATAACAAAATAATCCACACTCTACTAGGCTTTAAGAGTACAACATTTGAAGTCTATATTTCTCATCTCTTCTTGTTTTGACAAGATGCATATGCACTGGTTAAGTAAAAAATAAATACAACTAAACATCAAAATGGCACTCCACTCCAGGACTCTTGCCTGGAAAATCGCATGGACAGAGGAGCCTGGTGGGCTGCAGTCCATGGGCTCGCTAAGAGTCGCACACGACTGAGCAACTTCACTTTCACTTTTCACTGCCCTGCATTGGAGAAGGAAATGGCAACCCAGTCCAGTGTTCTTGCCTGGAGAATCCCAGGGACAGGGGAGCCTCGTGGGCTGCCGTCTATGGGGTCGTACAGAGTTGGACACAACTGAAGCAACTTAGCAGCAGCAGCAAACATCAAAATATAGCAGGACACATAGCACTCATTTAATCACTGTCCCAACTACTTAACTTTGGCGTTACAGTGCAAAACGTCCATAGACAAGACAAACAGATTAGCATGCTTGTGTTCCAAAGGAACTTTAATTATAAAGACTGGAATCTGAATTCCATACACGGTTTTCCATGAGCCATAAAATATTCTTCTTTTAAGTTTTTTTAAACACTGAAAAATGTAAAAAGCATTCTTAACTCATAGGTCATACAAAATGAGTGAAGCAGATTTAGCTTATGGCAGTACTTTGCTAACCTCTAGCCAAAACCCATCTATGGAGAGATTGAAAAATCAGAAAGTCCTAGAGAACTTTTTCCTTCACTCCTAGGACCACATTTTAGACATAATGAATCATGAAGTTTGTGGTATAATTTGAACGAAACAGAGGATCATATTTCTGGACAATAAAGAGCCAAAATATGAAAGAAGACAATCTGACTGGCACCGTAATAAAGCAATTTCCTTCAGCCACACCTGGCTGAGCACTTCTCCATAACTCAATGAAGAATAATTGCAAATTAACACTAGGAGCACACAATAGTTTTATCTGTGCATTATTGTGTTTGACTATATATATATACCTAAATTAACCTTATTGAACATTGCATAGTGTGTCATTTCTAAATATTTCTCGTCTTTATGTAACCTCAGGTAGAGAGCCCCTGGGGCATTGCGGAGAGAACAGAAGACAAAATAAATAATTATTAACTGTAAATACTGTGGCTACACACTGTATTTGGCAGTTGATACAGTTTATCACTTAATTCTTCCAGCCCTGGGTAGATATTTTTACTTTAAATTACAGTTCCTCAGGGTAAATAACTTATTAAAGGCCAAACTAATAGATGGCAGAAGAAATATTCCATACCAGCTTTGTCTGCTTCTAAAACCAGGGGCTTCCCTGGTGGCTCACTGGTAAAAAATCCACCTGCCAATGCAGGGAACACAGGTTCAATCCTATGTCCAGGAAGATTCCACATGCTGCGGGATAACTAAGCCAGCAGTCCACCGCTACTGAAGCCATGCACCTAGAGCCCATATTCTGCAACAAGAGAAACCACTGCAAAGAGACACTTGTGCACTGCAACTAGAAAGTAGCCCCAGCTCACAGCAACTGCAGAAGGCCCAGCACAGCCAAATACATAATGTTTTTAAAAATAAATAAATAAAGCCAGTGTTGTTTATCTGAATCCAATAAAGCAAATCAACATTATAGTAAATGTCCTGCTGTTCAAAGCATGATCATTTTTTTTCTTACAGTTTTTAAACAATTTAAATGACATGAAGTAGTGATACTAAAGTATCTTCTGTAGCAGATACAATTTTTAAAGTCATAACCATAGAACACAGAATGCTCCAATAATTAACAGAAATTGGACATGTACTCTTAAAAGTTACATTTCAATCATCAAAAAAATCTAAAGTAAAATTCATTGGCTCCATAATGCAAGAAGCAGGTAAAAACTAAACAAGTTTCTACTAATAGAATTATAGCATATTAGAAGTGAAGAAAACATCACAGAGATAATCTAACCCAGCTTCTTAAATTTACAAATGAAGGTGTAAAAGGCCACAGAACTAATGGAGGGAAGAGGTGGGACTAGAGCCCAGATGACCCGATTCCTAAAGCACAAGCGTCACTTGTATTCTTTATTTACAACTACAATTCTCAAAGGAGACTGTGTAAACTCTTTACTATTTCCTATATAAAGGTATAAAAGCTGTCTTTCCAGTATGCAAGTAAATCAAGTTTGGCTAACCAGAAGTGTAACTTACAATAATCATGCTTACATTTGCCACTAGCGGTATCATTGCCAGTCTAAGTCGGTATTATTCATTTATCTATCAAACAATAATGAGTTCAAACTACATAATAAATAAAACAGAAAACTACATCATAAACGAAGTGAAGTGAAGTGAAAGTCGCTCAGTCATATCCGACTCTTTGCAACCCTATGGACTACATAGTCCATGGAATTCTCCAGGCCAGAATACTGGAATGGGTAGCTTTCCTTTCTCTAGGGTATCTTCTCCACCCAGGGATCGAACTCAGGTCTTCCGCATGGCAGGTGGATTCTTCACCAGCTGAGCCACAAGGGAAGCCCATGTAATAAACAAATCAGAGCAAATATCTTAAGTATCTGAGACTCATTATAGTAACATAAGTAGAAATGTAAAAATGCACAATCCCTTTGGATTAAATATATTGTTATTTAATAGAATACTTAAATAAAGTAGGTGCTTTACCAGAATAAAAGAACTTCTTAAGATCCCATTTGAGCAACTGTACTAATGAATGTAAAAAAATAGGTCATTAGATAAAGTATCTGATATAATGCATATCATACAGTAATCTATGCTAAATTGCTTCAGTCATGTCCGATTCTTTGCAACGCCATGGACCCCAGAGGGCTCCATCAGGCTCCTCTGTCCCTGGAATTCTCCAGGCAAGAATATTGGAGTGGGTTGCCATGCCCTTCTCCAGGGGATCTTCCCAACCCAGGGATCAAACCTGTATCTCTTATGTCTCCTGCATTGGCAGGTGGGTTCTTTACCACTAGCACTGTGTGTGTGTGTGTGTGTGTGTGTGTGTATGTGTGTGTGTGTGTGTGTGTGTTAGTCACTCAATCATGTCCAACTCTTCGATCCCACGGACTGTAGCTTGCCCAGATCCTCTGTCCATTGAATTCTCCAGGCAAGAATACTGGAGTGGGTTATAATTCCTTTCTCCAGTGGATCTTGCCAAACCAGGGATCAAACCCAGTTCACCTTCATTACAGGAAGACTCTTTACCATCTGAGCTATCAGGGAAGCCCATAAATCATCATATCTTAGATTTATTTTCTGGTGCTGTTTTTATATAGAAATATACTTGATTCCTATCTATTAACTTTGTATCCAGAAATCTTACTAAAATCCTTATTAATTCTAAAAGTATATTTTTAGTTGTTTTTTTAATTCTCTCCATACTAACAACTCCAGGGTTGTTGTTGTTTTTTTCCTTCCCCATCCCTATACAATGTATTTCTTTTTCTTACCTTATTGTACTAGTTAGGACTCAACAGAAGTGGTGAGAGTGGGCATCCTTTTTCCATTCCCTATCTCAAAGAGAATGTTGCAGCATATTAACATAAGTAGGATATCTGCTTCAGAATCTTTGTAATATTTTTATCAGATTAATAATGTTCCTATAAATTACTAATTTTCTAAGACTTTTTATCAAAAATGCATAATGTATCTTGTTAAATATATTTTCAACATCTAGTGACATTATCAGTATTTTTCTTCTTTATTCTGCTAAAGCTGTGAATCACTTTGATTTTCAACCTTATATTCCCAGAACATGTACAATCTAATCATGTTCCATTATCTTTTTTATTTCTTGATAGATTTCATTTTTATATAATTTATGGACTTACATTCCTAAGAAAAGTTTAGACTATAATATTTTATAATACTCCTTTATAGTAAAGAGATGGGAATACCAGACCACCTGATCTGCCTCTTGAGAAATTTGTATGCAGGTCAGGAAGCAACAGTTAGAACTGAACATGGAACAACAGACTGGTTCCAAATAGGAAAAGGAGTTCGTCAAGGCTGTATATTGTCACCCTGTTTATTTAACTCATATGCAGAGTACATCATGAGAAACAATGGACTGGAAGAAACACAAGCTGGAATCAAGATTGCCGGGAGAAATATCAATAACCTCAGATAGGCAGATGACACCACCCTTATGGCAGAAAGTGAAGAGGAACTCAAAAGCCTCTTGATGAAAGTGAAAGTGGAGAGTGAAAAAGTTGGCTTAAAGCTCAACATTCAGAAAACGAAGATCATGGGATCTGGTCCCATCACTTCATGGGAAATAGATGGGGAAACAGTGGAAACAGTGTCAGACTTTATTTTTTGGGGCTCCAAAATCACTGCAGATGGTGACTGCAGCCATGAAATTAAAAGACGCTTACTCCTTGGAAGGAAAGTTATGACCAGCCTAGATAGCATATTCAAAAGCAGAGACTACTTTGCCAACAAAGGTTCGTCTAGTCAAGGCTATGGTTTTTCCTATGGTCATGTATGGATGTGAGAGTTGGACTGTGAAGAAGGCTGAGCGCCGAAGAATTGATGCTTTTGAACTGTGGTGTTGGAGAGGACTCTTGAGAGTCCCTTGGACTGCAAGAAGATCCAACCAGTCCATTCTGAAGGAGATCAGCCCTGAGATTTCTTTGGAAGGAATGATGCTAAAGCTGAAACTCCAGTACTTTGGCCACCTCATGCGAAGAGTTGACTCATTGGAAAAGACTCTGATGCTGGGAGGGATTGGGGGCAGGAGGAGAAGGGGACGACAGAGGATGAGATGGCTGGATGGCATCACTGACTCGATGGACGTGAGTCTGGGTGAACTCCGGGAGTTGGTGATGGACAGGGAGGCCTGGCATGCTGCGATTCATGGGGTCACAAAGAGTCGGACACGACTGAGCGACTGATCTGATCTGATCTGATCTGATAGTAATGTCAGGCTTGGGTATCAAAGTTTTGCTTACCTCATAAAATGAATTTTTTAATTATTCTCATTTTTTCTATTTTCTGAGTTTTAACTATTATTTCCTTCTTAAATGTCTAGTAAGTCATCTCATTTTGAAGTTTTCCTTGTGAGAAAGTCCTTTAATTACATATTCAATTTCATTAAAAATTATCTTCTTTTAGTAATTTTAGTAAGCTTTTAGTAAATTGTTTTTAATCTAAGAATTTGACCATACGAATTAATATTAACTGTACTGTCATAAGGTTGATCATAATATCCTTTAATTACTTAATGTCCATAGCGTCTATAGTGATGCACCCTTTTGCATTTCTGATATTGGTTAGTTCTGCCTTCTCTCTCTTTCCTTGTTTTAACAGTGATATCCATGATACTGTCTTTAAAAGTTTTATTAACTTTTTATTTGTGGATCTTCTCTATTTTAGGTTTCCTTTTCCTTTCAATGATTTCTTTCTAATCTTTATTCTTTTCTTAATTTGCTTTCTTTGGGTTTAATTTGCTGGGGATTCTGTTTTCTTGAGATAAATGCTTAGATGATAAATGTTCAAACATTCTTATTTCATAATATATGCCCTTAAAGCTATTAATTACCTTCAAAGTACCCTCACTGCATCATACAAATTTTGACAAGTTGTGTTATCATTCAGGTAAAATATCTTTAAATGTTTATTTTTATTTTTCTTTAATCCTTGAATTTTCTGAAAGTGGATTTGTTTATTTCTAATATAAGGGATTTTTCTAATTATCTTTTTGTTATTGATTTCCAGCACTGTGATCAGAGAACATACCTTGTATATTTAAACTGTCTGATTTTTTTGGGAATTGCTTTATGATCCAGTGAAAGTAAAGTGAAAGTTGCTCAGTCATATCCAACTCTTTGCAACCCTATGGACTATACAGTCCATGGAATTCTCCAGGCCAGAATACTGGAGTAGGTAGCTGTTCCTTCCTCCAGGAGATATTCCCAACCCAGGGATCGAACCCAGGTCTCCCACATTGCAGGCAGATTCTTTACCAGCTGAGCCACAAGGGAAGCCCAAGAATACTGCAGTGGGTAGCCTATCCCTTCTCCAGATCTTCCAGACCCAGGAATCAAACCAGGGTCTCCTGCATTACAGGTGGATTCTTTCCTGCTGAGCCACCAAGGAAGCCCTTATGATCCAGCATATAGCCAATTTTGGTATTCCATGTGCATTTGAACAGAGAAGGCAATGGCAACCCACTCCAGTACTATTGCCTGGAAAATCCCACGGACGGAGGAGCCTGGTAGGCTTCAGTCCATGGGGTCACTGAGTTGGACATGACTGAGCAACTTCACTTTCACTTTTCACTTTCTTGCATTAGAGAAGGAAATGGCAACCCACTCCAGTGTTCTTGCCTGGAGAATCCCAGGGATGGCAGAGCCTGGTCGGCTGCCATCTATGTGGCATCACACAGAGTCGGACATGACTGACACGACTTAGCAGCAGCAGCAGTGAATTTGAAAAGAGTATGCACTCTACAGCTGTTGGGTGCAGTGTTCTAATATGTCAAAAGGTATAGCACATTAATCATTTTGTTCACATGTTCTAGGTTACTATTAATTTTTTGTCTGCTTGATCTATTGCCTGAGAACTCCATTATCTGAATCCCTGTGAGTCTGTTGCTATGATCTTTGTTTCTCTGACTTGCAGTCATATATCCTGTCTCCTGTATGACCAGTTATTTTTTGTATGCATGCCAAGACATTTTATGCAAGTTACAGAAATTATTTGAGGCTTAGGATGATGTTATCTTCCTTCAGAGAAGATTCATTTTTCTTATAACAAATGGCTACAATCACCTATAATCCTGGAAATATTTAATCTAATCAATGACATGGATGGTTCTAAATTAGATTTTATTTTATTAGTAGATCATTCTATTTCTGACTCACCCTTACTCCTAAGGCATGGCCCTTCAGGGTCCCAAACCAAAGCATGGATGATTTAGCAGGAAATCTCCCCTCTTGGTGGACCCTGGACTCAAACTGTTGCTCCCTTAGTCCACCCTATGAGCATGTTGAAAACTCTTCTCAGCTTCTCAGATGTTCAGCCACCTCTACCTGAAACATAAGTTTCTCCTAAGGGGAAAAAGTCTCACATGCCTCGCTCACCTCTTTGGACTTCCTTCTTCTCTAGGATCTTGTCCCCACAGTCTTCACTGATGTGTTAGCTCTCTGATACCTTCAAACAGATGATTTTTTATATTTGATCCAGCTTTTCTAGTTATTCTCAGTGGGAGAGTTAGTCCAAATTGCCTAATCCACCATCACCAGAAGTGCACCTCTCAATTTCTCTCATCTGTAAAATGAGGATAATAATGACAATGTCCTCAAATATATTATCAAAGGAGATCAGAGTGCCTATTGTATATTAAGTGCTCAAGAACCTTGACTATTGTCTCAAGCTACCTATGACTAATGCAAACAAGCCCCAGCTAATAGTTATCTTGTGGTTTTACCTGCTGAGTATTCATTCTCCTCTAACAGCTCAAAATTCCTTTAATAAACTACCCTTCAACAATCAAATAATCCTGATGTAGCTGTCAGTCAAGGTATCATGTCATCCTCTGACCAATGGTGGGTAGCCAACCAAAGGTAGGCCAGTCTGCTTCTCTACTGGTAATGTGAACCATACACAAAAAAGCCAGTCCATACAAAAAGCAAGTAACACCTTGAAGAGGCATCCATTAGCGTCTATCCAGATCCATAGCTACCCCAATTTCTATCTTTTCCAGGAACTTTTTTTTGTTCTTGAAATTAAAA
Organism: Bubalus kerabau; assembly: GCF_029407905.1. NCBI lineage: Eukaryota > Metazoa > Chordata > Mammalia > Artiodactyla > Bovidae > Bubalus > Bubalus kerabau. The sequence continues at coordinate 63,193,099 of NC_073637.1, forward strand.
TACTCTAATTGAAATCTCAATGGAAAACTCTCTTACTTTCAAAGGTTTTCTACCATCCCTATAACTTCTTTCAACTAGAAAAAAAGGATCTTGACATTACTCAGAAAAGTTGCAAAAAGGATTCTTTTCTCTTATGACTAAAGAATCAATATCCTATAACTTCTCTCTATGCCAGTTCTTTGTTGGTTCTCAGCTTCATTCCTGCTTTTCCATTCCCTTCTGTACTTCTAGGGGCTAGAAGACTGCAGACTACATTTCCTTAATAGCTGGTTTCCAATCAAGTTCTACCACTGGGAAACACTGGTGAAAAGCAGATGGCAGGAGAAAATAAACCATTTTACTTTCTTCCTTCTGTTTCTAGTTCCTGCAGAGGCATCAGCAGTAGTCTCAGATCCTCAGCAAAAGTCTGATCATGGGCTCCGGCTCCAGAAGCAGTAGCAGCACCAGATAACTATCATGCAAATGCTGACTACTACAACAGAAATGCAGTTCTGGTAAGGGTAGTAGTGGGTGATTGCAGGCTCCAGCATCCTCTTTGGTGAGTCCTGCATCATCAACAGACTTTACAGGTTTTCAAACATCATTAGAAGCACAAGTTCCTGGGCTTCCTGCAAAGCAGCAGCAGCTCCCAAGGGTAGCAATGGTACTTCAACAATCTTAGCACTTCAGTACATGTGAGCTCTACATAACATCATTTTCTTTCTTTCTCTCCTAGCCCTAGAAATGGTATTGACTTCCTGCAGTTGCTGATCTTTTGGTAAAATCATTATTCATTTTTTGTTTCTTCAACCTTGCCAATACTTTGGTAATTAATTCTCTATATTAAATTCCTTTCATTTGAAATATTTACAGCAGATTTGTTTTCCTAGTTGCACAATTTTCAGTGGCATGGGCCTCTTTTTCTATTACTCCATTTTTTAGTTTTTTTGGCCATGCTTTCTCTTTCTCATTCATTCATTCATTCCATTTCTCTATCCTCTCTCTTCATTTTTTTTTTCTTTCTTCTGGACCTATTCCTTAAGTATATCAATAATATTTATGTCATTAATATAATGACACTCAGGGCAAAAAAAAGGTGGAACATTTAAATTTAAATAATCAACAGTACAAGTAAAACCCAATAACTTTCTAGAAAACATAACTCTTTATTAGAATCCAATTTTTATTATAATTACAATTGTCAATACCTAAAAAATATTTTCTATAAACAGTACCACAACTCACCACTTGAGTAAGTAACATCATCTTAGCCCAAAAAACTTAAGCCAAGTAACAACTGTAATTAAAATAGAAATTATGATTCATAGCTTTAAGTTCATGTTTCATTTCAAATGCATCATCATTATCACATAATAAACCAGAAAAACTCAGTGTATATTTTAGAAGATAGTGATAAGGCAATGTTAATATTTTAACTCATCTGAAAAGTTGAAAAAAAAATCAGTTGAGATCACAATCAAACTTTACATTTGTTCCAAACGGAACTCCTGCTTGGGAGAGAAGTATGCTACTTCTCTTGTTGTTGTTCAATCACTCAGTCATGTCTGACTCTTTGTGACCCCATGGACTGCAGCACGCCAGGCTTCCCTGTCCTTCACCATCTCCTGGAGTTTGCTCAAACTCATGTCCATTAAGTCAGTGATGCCATTCCAACCATCCCATCCTCTGTCATCCCTTTCTCCTGCCTTTAACCTTTCCCAGCATCAAGGTCTTTTCGGCTACTTCTCTTACCCAGCTCTAAAACACTCTCCACCACCACTTCCCCCACATCATACCACTCAACTCCATCCACTTAAATTGTCATTCTATTTAGAATACAACTGAACTCTTTGTCATGTCTTATCTCTGCCTGGCTCCTGCCTACTGGTCCATCCTCAACTTATCCACTTAACTTATTCAGCACAGAGATAAGGAAAATCACCAACAGTCACAGAATGACTCAATCCTAACTCATCACACCCACATACGCATGCATGCACAAAATCACAAAATCCCTATCAGTCCTCGGGCAAGACCCTCCTATGCACCCTAAGTTCCCCTCATCCAGAAAAGTGGATAGAAATCAAGGTCAATCACATGTTTTCTAGACAAATAATAGGTGAGAAGTAAGTTAATGTTTAATCCAAAATTGATGGAACCTGTATAGTTCAGCAAGAAATCCATTAACATAGAATGGATACTGAAGATTCATGAGATTCATACTTACTCCTCTATGGTGAAGAGTAAACCATTTCTCATGAGCTTCCCCCATATGTATCTATGTATGTATGTTGTCTTTCTGTCTCTCCCATACACATACACACACACCCCCTCATTTCTGGCTACACCAAAACGATTAATTCTGGTTCACCTTCAGGGTCAGCTTTTAGAATATTCTAATACTACTATAAAATTCCCTGTCACTGTACCCCTTCATACATTCTACCAGTACCTTGAAACCCCAAACTAAACAAAGCATCTTTAGCTCCTTCATTACCTTATTACTGAACACCTACTATGTGCTAGGTACTATGCTAACTAACCTCAAAAAGGAATAGAGTTATCTATCATACAAATTCTTGCCCTCAGTCTTCTCATACTCATAACTATAACTGGCTTAACCTATAAATACGTATCTGCTTAAGCTTATAACTTTATTATTAGCCATTTGGAATTTTTAAGGTTCTTTTTTATTATTTGCCATATGAGAAAATATGATTGATTACTCTTTTTCTACATATAGATGGAGAAGGTTAAAGAATAGGACAGCAGTAAATGCTCAAAGAAGTCATTCCCAAGTGGAGAAACATTTATGATACCCTATTAAGTAAAAAACATTTATAAGCAAGTACTAAGTAGAATATAAAATTACACATGCAGGACATCCCTGGTGGCACAGTGGGTAGGAATCTGCCTGCCAATCCAAGGGACATGAGTTCCATCCCTCGTCTGGGAAGATTTCACATGCCTCAGAGCAACTAAGCCCCTGCACCACAGCTACTGAAGCCCATGCCACACCCTAGAGCAACACACCACAACTACTGGGCCCACACGCCACAGGTACTAAAGCGCACGCACCTAGAGCCTGTGCTCTGCAATAAGAGAAGCTACCGCAACGAGAAGTCCACACACCACAACAAAGAATAACCCCGGCTCTCCGCAACTAGAGAAGGCCCGTGCATAGCAACGAAGACCCAGTGAAACCAAAAATAAAATTTTAAAGGAATTGCACATTCACCATAACTGCATATATGTAAAACATATTATGCGTATAAATGAAAAATATGATAAAAGAATATATAAAAAATGAACAATTGTAGAGGGCAGTGAGAATATACAAAATTTTGCCTTTTTTCAAAAATGTTTATTATTATTATGCTTTATAATTAAAACTGAGATAAAACAAATAGTCTCTAAAGTTTTAAAATATTTATTTGGCTTCACCAGGTCTTAGTTACATCATGTAAGATCTTTAGTTGCAGCGTGTGAACTCTTAGTTGCAGCCTGTGGAATCTAGTTTCTCTGACCAGAAATTGAACCCAGGCCCCTTGCATTGGGAGTGCAGAGTTTTAGTCACTGGACCACCAGGGAAGTCCCTAAATTTTTATTTGTATAGAACATAATCAGTGATCTAGGTGAATATATTTAAAAGATGGTGATTTCAGCACCTAGGATGGTCAAAGAGAATTGATATAAATTTAGGAATACTACTATTTTGATCAATTTGAAAAAGTTATTAACAGCTTCGAAATACATACTTGTCAAACCACAAATTAATTCCGTAGAGGGCTTAGATTTGGATAAACTGCAGAATTTAAAAAGCAATTGTTTAAATTCTATTACTTTTTAGTTATAAAAAGATTTTAAGATATAAATATCGGGTTACTAATGGCAAGTAGAGAAAAGCTAAGGATTCTGATTAACTATTTTCAGCATGTTACTTATTTGTAAAAGATGCTCAATATCACTCATTATCAGAGAAATGCAAATTAAAACCACAATGAGGTACCATTTCATGCCAGTCAGAATGGCTGCTATCCAAAAGTCTACAAGCAATAAATTCTGGAGAGGGTGTGGAGAAAAGGGAACCCTCTTACACTGTTGGTGGGAATGCAAACTAGTACAGCCACTATGGAGAACAGTGTGGAGATTCCTTAAAAAACTGGAAATAGAACTGCCTTATGATCCAGCAATCCCACTGCTGGGCATACACACCGAGGAAACCAGAAGGGAAAGAGACACGTGTACCCCAATGTTCATCGCAGCACTGTTTACAATAGCCAGGACATGGAAGGAACCTAGATGTCCATCAGCAGATGAATGGATAAGAAAGCTGTGGTACATATACACAATGGAGTATTACTCAGCCATTAAAAAGAATACATTTGAATCAGTTCTAATGAGGTGGATGAAACTGGAGCCTATTATACAGAGTGAAGTAAGCCAGAAAGAAAAACACCAATACAGTATACTAATGCATATATATGGAATTTAGAAAGATGGTAACGATAACCCTGTATGCAAGAAAGCAAAAGAGACACAGATGTATAGAACAGTCTTTTGGACTCTGTGGGAGAGGGTGAGGGTGGGATGGCTTGGGAGAATGGCATTGAAACATGTATAATGTCATATGTGGAATGAATTGCCAGTCCAGGTTTGATGCATGATACAAGATGCTTGGGGCTGGTGCACTGGGACAACCCAGAGGGATGGTATGGGGAGGGAAGTGGGAGGAGGGTTCAGGATGGGGAACACATGTACACCCGTGGTGGATTCATGTCAATGCATGGCAAAACCAATACAATATTATAAAGTAACTAGCCTCCAATTAAAATAAATAAATTTATATTAAAAAAATTTTTAAACCACCTTTCAGACTCATAAAGGTAATTTGTTATACTCAAACAATCTAAAAATTCCTTTAGTGAAGAAAATGTTCAAGGACAAATGCCCAGATGAATTTCACCTATGTCCTTCTCACTTCCTCTCACCCTAGTCTCATCTTCTAACCTCAAAACTGACCTTCATATAAACAAATATAATTTCATACAGGAATGGCAAGCACAAGATTGGTAGCAGAAAAAGTAATCTAAAGAGCATGGTGCCTATTATTCCCTATTAATGTTTATCATAAATTTTCAGTGTACCAGGTACATTAAACTTGCATCTCACCACAACCCTATGAAACAGGCATTATTGTCCTCAATTTACAGTTAAAGCAACAGAGAGACAAGGAGATTAAGTGAATTGCCTAAAGTCACACTGTATGCAGGTCAAGAAGCAATAGTTTGAATCCTGTATGGAACAACTGACTGGTTCAGGATTGAGAAAGGAGTATAACAAGGTTATCTGTTGTCACCCTGTTTATTTAACTTACACGCTGAGCACATCATGAGAAACTCCAGGCTGGATGAGTTACAAGCTGGAATCAAGACTGGCAGGAGAAACATCAACAACCTCAGATATGCGGATAATACCACTCTAACGACAGAAAGTGAAGAGGAACTAAAGAGCCTCTTGATGAGGGTGAGGGAGGAGAATGAAAAACCAGCTTAAAACTAAATATTTAAAAAAACTAAGATCATGGCGTCCAGCCACATCATCACTTCATGGCAAATAGAAGGGGAAAGGTGGAAGCAGTGACAGATTTCTTCTTCTTGGGCTCTAAAACCACTGCAGATGGTGACTGCAGCCATGAAATCAGGAGACGACTGCTTCTTGGCAGGAAAGCCATGACAAACCCAGACAGTGTGTTGAAAAGCAAAAGACGTCACTTTGCCGACAAAGGCCCATACAGTCAAAGCTATGGTCTGTCCAGCAGTCACGTATGGTTGTGAGAGCTGAACCATAAAGAAGGCAGACTGCAGAAGAATTGATACCTTCAAACTGTGGTGTTGGAGAAGACTCTTGAGAGTCCCCTGAACAGCAACAAGATTAAACCAGTCAATCTTCAGGGAAGTCAACCCTGAATACTCTCATTGGAAGGACTGATATTGAAGCTGAAGGTCCAGTATTTTGGTCACCTGATGCGAACAGCCAACTCACTGGAAAAGACCCTGATGCTGGGAAGGATTGAGGGCAGAAGGAGAAGAGGGTGTCAGACGACGAGATGACTAGATGGCATCACTGATGCAATGGACATGAATTTGGGCAAACTCAAATTCCCAAAATTTGGGGAGATGTGAGGGACGGGAGACCTGGCATGCTGCAGTCCATGGAGTTGTGAAGAGTCGGACACAACTGTGCAACTGAACCACAACTAGTACCTGGCAAACTAGGATATGACCCAGAGCTGACTAATGCCAAAGCCTCCTCTTTACACTGCTGACATAACTCCTTGAAACCAGCTAAGGGAACATAGAATTAAAATAAGCAGAAAAATCCATATTTTCAGTCATAAAAATCCAGCTACTTATATGAGCTATCTGAATTGAATTAGAGTACATAATTTCCCCTAAATTCTAGCCAGATAAAAACAGGATCCGCAAGAGAAATTTTTACTAGAATTCCATCCTATATTATTAAAGGAACCAGCTCAGCTCTAAATCATAATGTTTCTGACTCTGATTACTTTCAACAGAAGTAAAAGACAAGTGGCAAGCTCTGAAGAACTGAGATTAGACTGCTGAACATAGATCAGGAATCAAGAGTTCTGAGGATAAAGCATCGCTTATGTTAATAGCCTAGAAAAGGGTCCAGGAAACGAGGAACAATAGAGAATTGATTCTAAACTGGAAGGCTATAAAACAAAGATTTTTCATGAATCACAGAAATGAATGAGAATTACAGGGTAAAGCTGGGACAGAGCTGAGAAATGTGAACTAGAAAGGGTGGGAAAGAGGAGAGTGTTTGAAAACATTGGAAATATTGAAACATATGGTAAATTGTGAGACAGTTTGAGCTATGGCATGGTTATATAAATTCCTGCTGCAAAATCTGGTGGCAGATTGGAAGCATGTGTTCCAAAATAATTCCATAAGATTTCTATTGAAGTTGAAGAAAATGAGTAATGAAAGTTTTACATCCTTAGCGGTATCTGAGTGGTCCCTTCAAAAGATGGTTTTAGCAAAACTTTTTAAATGAAGGCACCACTGAATCATCCCCAATTTCAAATATTTAATATACACAGTATGTATATTAACTCACTAAATTATATATTTCATACTCGTCCCCCTTATAATAGGGTCCCCCTTTCCCTACTTCAGTGTTCCAGGAAGAGTGAAAATGTTGTAGCTAAAAGAAAGATCTATGAAAGGGAAAGGCGGACAGTGAGCTGGAAAGAAGGCTTAGGCAGAGACTGTGAAGGAACTTGTATACAAAAGGAAGGAGTCTAGATTTTATCCAAAGAAGGAGGAAGCCTAAAGAATTCATCCTAGTTTAGACTAGGAGATGAATGATTTAAATTTTATTTTTAAGACAGTACTCTGGAACTATACAGAGAAGAAATCCAGGATAGAACCATAAGATCAAAAAAAAAAAAGAACCATAAGATCCCAGAATACAAGACAATAGCAATACCAGTGGAAATACACTGGTGAGAATTCTCACACTAGCTGGATCTTCTGACAGTAAACCAATAGAATGTACAGACATACAAGCACTACTGTGCTCTTATTTCCAAATCTTAAACTAAATGCGCCAGTGAGACAAATTCAAATTTCTTAACAAAGCATAACGTATGCTGCTGCTATTGCTGCTGCTAAGTCACGTCAGTCGTGTACAACTCTGTGCGACCCCATAGACGGCAGCCAACCAGGCTCCCCCGTCCCTAGGATTCTCCAGGCAAGAACACTGGGCAAGAACACTGGAGTGGGTTGCCATTTCCTTCTCCAATGCAGCAAAGTGAAAAGTGAAAGTGAAGTCGCTCAGTGGTGTCCAACTTTTAGCGACCCCACGGACTGCAGCCTACCAGGCTCCTCCATCCATGGGATTTTCCAGGCAAGAGTACTGGAGTGGGGTGCCATTGCCTTCTCCAAGCATAACGTATAGATGGTTCTAAATATTTAACAACTGAAACAACCACATAAAATATGTGTCAATATATAAATTAACATTAAAAATAAATTTCTTTTTTCCAAATAAACTGTATAGAATTCTGCTGTGTTATAGTAGTCCCTCCTTATCTGCAGTTTCGCTTACTGCAGTTTCAGTGATACACGGTCAACAGCAGTCCAAAAATATTAAATGGAAAATGTTTATTTCAAAACAAACAATTTGTAAGTTTTAAACTGTGTACCGTTCCGAACTGCATGATGAAATCTCAAACTGTCCTGCTCTGTCCCATCCAGGATGTGAATCATCCCTTTGCCAAGCTCACTCTGCCAATTTGTCACTTGGTAGCCTGCATGGTTATCAGATCAACTCTCACAGTGCTTCTGTTCAAAATAACCCTAATTTTACTTAATAATGTCCCCAGAGCACAAGAGTAGTGATACTGGTAATTTGTAAGTGCCAAAGAGAAGCCATAAAGGGTTTCTTTATGTGAAATGGTGAAAGTTCTTAACTTAATAATAAAAGAAAAAACAGTAGGTTGAAGTTGCTAAGATCTACTGTGAGATCAAATTCTCTGTGAAATTGTGAAGAAGGAGAAAGAAATTTGCGCTAGTTTTGCTGTCGTACCTCAAACTTCAAAAGTTTCGGCCATATGCATAAGACGGAAAAAGTGTTAAATTTATAGAGAATTTTGACAGAGCACATTCACATAACCTTTATTACAGTATAATGTTGTATGTTCTATTTTATTATTAGTTATTGTTAATCTCTTATTGTGCCTAATTTATAAATTCAACTTTATAATATAGAAACTATATAATACAGGAAAAAACATAGTATATATAGGGTTTAGCACTATCCACAGTTTCAGACTTCCACTGGGGGCTGGGGAACATATCCACAGCTGATTAAAGGGGACTACTGTAATAAGAGCTATAGCAACATTATACACTAGTCATTTTAACAGTTTCCAAACCATTTGTTAAATTTTACAAGTGCTGATTTAACCTGTCTAAAGCGGCCATGATTTGATATTGGGAACTATACTAAGCTTTTCCCAACATCTTGCTCATTAAAACGACGGTCACCAGTCGCTGCTCCTGCACTTTGCTGAAGCTGTAAGGCAGCTGGGCCTGCTGCCTGTATGTCACTGTCACACAGCCTACAGAGGCTAGTGCTTCCCACAGCGCATGAAACCCGTGTCACAGGACCCCTCCCCCAAAAAATGGTGCCACAGAAACCACCTGCACTGCAGCCTGCCCCATGACCTCCAGCAACAGGGAACACACTAGGCAGGCTCCAAAGTTCCAGCTCCAGTCACTATGGGCCTTCCAAGGACCGTGTTAATCCACACCATGCTTACAGACTGCACTGCACAACGTAACATTCTCTCAATAAAAGGCACCAATATGCACGAAAGTGATTCAATATTTTAATAACTAGGGTCTCTGTTACCAGTACATAACAGCTGAACACCAGTCCTTCATACAAGGTCCTTTACAACTGACCCCTGCCAACTAGCTTCCATGCACCTATCAATATAGGAATATTCTAAATGGCTGGTGACAATGAGCACATCAGCCGGCCACTGTAGTTATGACAATCAACATGTTATAGCAATTTATGGCTCGTGGGCACTTTCATTTACAGTGTCAGCGTAACCCTGTCAGAAAGATACCACAAACCCTAATTCCTTACCCATGATTCCAAAACCCAAAAGCTCTGAAAACAGAACTTTTTTTGCAAGTTTGGGACAAAATTCTTGATCTAAATGAATTATTAATAGCACGAGGCTTTATGTAATCTCTATTTAACCTACTTATAAATATTCACATGTTTCACTAGAGAAACATAACTGCACTTGCTTAGGGGCTGCTGTCCTGATGCACTGAGAGTTACATACTTCTGTGGTTGCACCTTTATGTTTCTAAAACCAAAAAAAGGGTTGTTGTTGTTATTATTTAGTTGCTCAGTCATGCCCGACTCTTGTGCGACCCCAAGGACTATAGCCCACCAGGCTCCTCTGTCCATGGAGTTTCCCAGGCAAGAACACTGAAGTAGGTTGCCATTTCCTTCTCTAGGGACTCTTTCGGACCCAGGAATCAAACCTGCATTTCCTGCATTGCACACAGATTCTTTGCCGCTGAGCCACAGTGGAAGCCCCAAAATAGAATTCAAAATACCTGAACTCTAAACCACATCTGGCACCACGGAATTCAGCTAAGGAATTTGGGATGTGTGTTTTCAATCTCCATTTCCAGAGTTTAAGGAGCTGAAGTGACTTCGTCAAGATAACATAGCTTGTAAATGGTGGAGCCAGGACTCTAATCCAGACACCTAAGTCTTGTTTTATCCCCTATCCAAGACAGACCACAAATGAAAAAAGAAACCTTTCTCTGCATAAAAAGACACATCTCACAGTTCACATAATATCATGTAAGCATAAGTTAATATAAAAATTTTAATGAAAAAATTAAAAAACAAAGTCTGTATCTAATCTTCAAAAAATATATTTCCTGCTGCTTAAATATTAATGTTTCACCCTATTGTACACAAAGGAGTAAAGACATTGTCAGATTTGGGGTCACTCTTCCAGAAGTTAAGAGCACCATCAATTTTAATGTTGATATTATTTTTCACTAAAATTCCTAAACACTACATAACAAATTAAACAATTTTAAAAGAGAATTATAATTATCCTAGGAATTGACAAACTTTCTAATACCAATCCTGTCAATTCTGTGGTAGTTATATTTTTGAACAAATACTTCAGATTCTCCTTCTAACCATGGTAGGACTACACTTTTCTACCGAATTAGGCATGATCATGTAACTTATTATGGCCAGTGAAATGTGAACAGCAGTTACATATATATTTCTGAGAGGAAACTTTAAGAGACAATCTGCAATTCACTAGTTCCTCTCTTCATCTGCTCTCAACGTTCCATACATCTTCTCCATCATCAGCCTGTGTTCCAGAATGAGAATGACACGGGGTAAAGACCCCAAGCAACCCAGATAAAAACATACAACATGAAAAAGAAACTTGTATTGTTTTAAGCTACTGAAATTTGAGGACAGCAAAGCCTACTGTTAATTTATCAATGTATTGCCTCTTAGCTCCTAATCCATCTTTCTTCGTCCTACTTAGTAATACTGAATCCGGACTCTACAACCGTTTCTCCTTTACCAGTTGGCGCAATTTTAAGCTTCGTCAGTAGAGGGAGCTGGAGCAAAAGGAAGAAGGGGCTTCTCTTTCTGGATTCCGGAATTCTGTTGTTTTCCCTGCGATGCTTGGCTGTCAGGAGCTTACAGGATACCCAGCGGCACTCACTCGGGGCACTCACTCTCACCAGCACGCAACACGTTTCACCAGCACCCAGCAGGAACTGATTCAGAAATTTCAATAGCATCTCAGTAGGCAATATCCCAATAAGTCTCACAGACACCCTATAGGTGGTTTCCCAGTGACTTTGGCTAAGCCCATTAGCCAACCTCTCAGCAGCCCTACCGACACCCCCACAGATGATTTCCTGCCTGTCCCAGCTGGTAGCAGCTCAATGGGACATCGTCACACCTTCTAACAAGGGCTGAATTTCAGCCTTAGCCATGGGGGAAAGGGCCTCGTCCAAGTTTGTTCTTTCCTTGAGTATTCAGCCTCAGCTCTAAAGAAGGTGGCTGCTCTCTGTTACAAGTTAATAATCCTTTATATTAAAATTTCCCTATTCAAATTATTACTGCAGTTTCTGTTTTCCGATTGGACTGTGATATCTAGTCTACTCCAACATATAAAACTCATGCTGTAACATGAATTTGTATTAGTAGTTTTGAAGGATAACTTTGGTTATTTTCTTTTTCTAGCTATTTCATAGCTCTTTTTAATATTTTATGTATCAAAGTTAAAGCAATTAATTGTATTTTGACCACTGATATAGAATTTAAATCATCAGATCAGATCAGATCAGTCACTCAGTTGTGTCCGACTCTGCGACCCCATGAATCGCAGCACGCCAGGCCTCCCTGTCCATCACCGACTCCCGGAGTTCACTCAGACTCACGTCCATCTAGTCAGTGATGCCATCCAGCCATCATCCTCTGTCATCCCCTTCTCCTCCTGCCCCCAATCCCTCCCAGCATCAGAGTCTTTTCCAATGAGTCAACTCTTCACACGAGGTGGCCCAAGTACTGGAGTTTCAGCTTTAGCATCGTTCCTTCCAAAGAAATCCCAGGGCTGATCTCCTTCAGAATGGACTGGTTGGACCTCCTTGCAGTCCAAGGGACTCTCAAGAGTCTTCTCCAACACCACAGTTCAAAAGCATCAATTCTTCGGCGCTCAGCCTTCTTCACAGTCCAACTCTCACATCCATACATGACCACAGGAAAAACCATAGCCTTGACTAGACGAACCTTTGTTGGCAAAGTAATGTCTCTGCTTTTGAATATGCTATCTAGGTTGATCATAACTTTCCTTCCAAGGAGTAAGCGTCTTTTAATTTCATGGCTGCAGTCACCATCTGTAGTAAATCATACTAAATACTAAATACTTCCCTTGTGACTCAGCTGATAAAGAATCCACCTGCAATTCAGGAGACCTGGGTTCTATCCCTGGGTTGGGAAGATCCCCTGGAGGAGGGAAAGGCTACCCACTCCAGTATTCTGACCTGGAGAATTCCATGGACTCTGTATAGTCCATGGGGTTGCAAAGAGTTGGCCAGGACTAAGCTACTTTCACTTTCACTTTCAAATACTACATGCGTTCGTTAAATCAGACTTATTGGCTAAAAATTATAAGAAATAAAAATAATATATGAAAGCACATTTATTGTGGGGTAAGAAATAGTTCTTCAACCAAACTTGTCAATGAAAATTATATTCCTGTCAAAAGATTAAATTTAAATCTTTATTTATTCATACTACAATAAAAAGTTTATACTGAGTCTTTTTAAATCAGTTTATACTGAGTCTTTTAAAATCAGATAATGAAAATATTGCATTTGGAAAGGTTTCAATACTCTTCACTATGTTAGTCTTATGGCAAAATTACATATTCCTCAATCTATAAAAATAAATCCAATTATTAACTAAAAAGACTACTCAGGAAGAGTGCTTAAGTGTTTCTTATGTGCAGAGCCAAAAACAATTCTCACTGCTTGCCCCCGACCCCACTTCCCATTAGACCAGTATTTTAATTCAGGAGGAAACAAATGAAAAGTGAAGACCACGTTGGCAGTAATTTGAGGGCAATAAAGTAATATAAACCTATGGAAAAGTAAAATTATAAAATATTATTTCAGAGATATTCTAGAATGTATGTCTCTAATACAAAATACATTTTTTTAAATGAGTAGCTCAATGTCTCCTTTATAAAAGACATATATCCAAACTTATATCTAGTGGCACTTACTAAAGAAGTATAAGGAGAATACTGACCACAAAGAAGTTCATTTTCTAATCCCAGGAAGGTGAATATATGTATCCTTGCATGGTAAGAGATTTTTGAGATGTGACTAAGATAGGAAGATTATTCTGGACTATCTGGGTGGGCCCAATCTAATCATAGGAATTCTTAAAAGTGAAAAATCTCTCCCAGCTGTGGACAGAAAGAGTGGCAGTGACAGAAGAAGGGTCAGAAAGATGGCATCATGACAAGAATTCAATGCTCCATTGCTGGTTCTGAGATGTAGGAAGCTATGAGCAAGACTAGAGAAGAGGTCTCTAGGAGGTCAAAACAGCATCTGGCTCATAGCTGAAGGAAATGGGACTCTCAGTCGTTTAACTTCAAGGAACTGAATTCTTTCAACAGCCCAAAGGAGCAAGAAAACATTCCCTCCCACCTCAGCCCCCAACCGCCACCCCCCCCCACCTTCACCCCCACCCTAGGTAGCTTCCAGAAAGAAATATAGCCAGTTCTTTTGATTCTATGCAGTAAGACCTATGTCAGACTTCTGACTTACAGAACTGTATGATAATAAACTTGTGTTGTTTTAAGCCAGTAAGTTTGTTAGTAGCAGAAAACTAATACAAGGGACACTATTTATAACCTTGGAAGATCTTGGTCACACTTTATTAAAGAAAGTAGCAATGTCTTTTCAACAGGTATTAAAATATTGGACGTTCATAAAAGTATTTACTGAAAATAAGGTAGGTTGATTCCCAGGCAAGAATACTGGAGTGGGTAGCCATTCCCTTCTCCAAGGGATCTTCCCCATCCAGGGATGGAACCCAGGTCTCCTGTACTGCAGGCGATTCTTTACCTTCTGGGCCACGAGGGAAGCCCCTTTCATAAAAATATTCATTGAAGATAAAGTAGATTGATAAAGTAGTTACCAATGCTTCCTTCTTTCAGCTAAATTATTTATTTAACAAATACATGATGTTTACTATGTGCTAAGAACTCTTCCAAGGGCTTTACAAATGTAAACTCAATCCTCATAACAGCTTATGAAGTAGGTATTATCCCCATTTTACAGATAAAGACAGTAAGGTACACCACTATCAAGTAACAGAGCTGGGATTCAAACTTAAGCTTGACTGACTCCAGAATTCAAGTGCTTCTGCACTAGGCTAACTATTTTCCATACCAGATGCAACAGCAATGTGATAGAAAGAGATTGGGTTTTGTAGTTAAAAAGATCTAGGCATAGATCTGTATTCTATTACTCATAAGCTTTGTAACCTGGATCCTAGCACATAAATGGACACTAAAGAAATGTTCATTCCCTCCTTCAACTCCTGCTTCCAGTGTAGAGATACATTCAAATTCAAAGAAAACCCTATATGGAATAGGCTTAAGAAAAAAACTGAACACTAATCTTAACTCCCAAATTTGCACTTCTCTTTCCTCAGGTTTACACATTACTTTTCAGATCTCAGCTAAGACAACCAATGGTGTAGCAACACATTTCTAGGGGTACTCTAGGCTCTCACTATCATATCAACAAAAATATATTGGAATTTTACCATAAAAACAAAATTACAAAAAAAGGGGGAAATTTTTTTTTAAGATTTAAACATGAGGTAAAGGTAAAGTCTTTTCGATTGAAGGTAATCTTAGCCATAGAATGAAATTAAACAGCTATTACACGCACTTTCTGGTTCACTTTTTGTCTCAAATGGGGTCGCAAAGAGTCGGACACAACTGAGCGACTTCACTTTCACTTTACCTTGTTCTTGTTAACATGTTTGAAGAGTGGTCACTGGCCATATATTAATACTCTTTATGCTAATATTCTTTATATTTGTTATCACCTAGAAATTAACTTTAGCATCTCATATTCTAGACAGTGAACCTGGTCTTAACAAAGATGCTTTGTCCCCAAGGCTGCCTACCCCTGCAATACCACCACTATTATTGCCCAGAGAAATCTTTTTTGAGGGAGGTAGAATTTTCTAAAATGCTAACTACTATTTCAAATAAAGACATACTTGACACTATAGCAAAACAAGTATCTACTAGAACATCAGCAAAAGGTGGCTTAATCTATCATGCTGTGCTGTGCTTAGTCCCTCGGTTGTGTCCGACTCTTTGTGACCGACCCCATGGACTGTAGCCTGCCAGGCTCCTCAGTCATTGGGTTTCGCAGGCAAGAATACTGGAGTGGGGAGCCATTCCCTTATCCAGGAGGTCTTCCCGACCCAGGGATCGAACCCGAGTCTCCTGTATTGCAGGTGGATTCTAAGTACAAATTCTGGTGGAATATGTCTGCTTGGGCTTACATCTTAGCTCCCTACTGAAAACTCTGAGCATCCAACTTAAGTCTTCATTTTTTTTCATCTGTAAAACTGGGAAAGTAATAACTATCTCATAAGATGGTTGTAGTGGTTGAATCAGATAACGAATATATAAAATAGCACAGTAAGCATTCAACAAATGTTGGCTGTTGAGTATTAAGGTAGTAAGAGTATAATAAAAGTATATAATAAGAGTTATATGAGCACAAAGAGTCATCTAACCCAGTTTCTAAAAGTTGGAAACCTGAGATGAATCTCAGTTAAGAATCAATAGGACTTAGCCAGAGAAAAGCGGTTAGGGCTTTCTAGTCAAAGAGAACAGTATATGCCAAACTACAACAGAAGATGAAAAAAAAGAACAGGGAACTTACTTCAATACAATTAAAACAGATAGTGCCCATGAAAGATCACCAGGATTTAACACTGATAAAGCACTACAAAGGGACTTCCATGATATACCTAGAAGTTTGGACAATATCATAAGTGCAATGGGAAGGCACTAAAGAATACTAAGGATATTAAAATTAAACTGTGTCAGAGTGTAGTACTATTACAGAGAGGCTGGACTAGAGGAAGCGAGCCTCAACTAAAGATCCTTGTTTAGAAATGATTAAGGAAAAGACAATAAAGGCATGAAACAATGCAGTGACAATGAAGATGAAGAGAAACAGATTTCAAAGATATTTTGGAGAAAATAAAGATAGGATTTGGTAACTGATTATATTTGAGGGCTGAGGAAGGGTGAGGAAGTTAGAATGACTACCATGACCACCAAGCTGTATTAACAAATGTTTATTGACTGACAACTATGCCCCTGGTACTATACTAGGCATAAAAAGATGATTAAAACTTGGTCCCTGACATCAAAGAAACCAGTTATACTAAGAAGAACATAGAGATTAGTAACTAATATTGAATATCAGAAACATTATAAAAATTGTTTACAGAATGATACGAAAATTGAAAGGAGAGACACCCAACTAGTGGAAATACATCAAAGAGATGTATGTCTTCACAGCAATGGAGCTGGACACAAAACAGCACATCGGGAAAAGAGCAAGAGGATGTGCATAATCAAAGGACATGATACAGAGAAGGATTTGTAAAAAGATTACTATGATTATATAGAAGGAGGTGGGTTGTGAATGCCTAAAGTCATGATTCATTCACATTCATAATCCAAATAAATTTTTACTGATCTACAGTGTATCAGTCTGGGTCCTGACAGGAAACAGATGGCATAAACTGAGTAACTAAGGAGAGCTTAATAAAGGTACTGTTTTACAAAGATGTGAGCAGGATTTAAGGAAACCAACAAGAGATGGTGCAGCATGACAGCTAGCAACACAGGAAAGCAATTTCCAGAAATGGAAGAAAATAGCTGTACTAAGAGGGCCACCAGACTAGCATGGAGGAAACTTGGGAACAAATAACCTGATGTCATTCTCCTTCCATACAATCTGCCAATGTCTCACATCAACAGAAACCAACTGGAAGTCTAAGAACAAGGAGACCTGCTGGTGCAATCCATAGAAGTCAGCTCCTATAGTATTCAGCAAAGTGGGGGAAAGTGAGTAGATCTGGAATGGTGAATGGGGAAATATGTAACATGCAATGATAAAATTCAACAACATTCAACTCCCAGTTCTATAACTCTTCCTACACTTCAGTTTGGAGACAGCCTTCAACCTGCAAAACTTTTAACATGAAGCTTCAATTTGTTCTAAAATGGATCCTTAGCATTGTGAATTCTTCTGTCTCATCATAAGTCTATATGCTATTTTAACTCCCTGAGCAACTATCTCTGTTAAGGTACAGTGTAAGCATTTTCTCAAACCTTCAACAACAAATCCTCAGTTGGGGTACAGCCAGCAACTTGTCACCAAGAGGATGGAAAAGACATGTCCTGATAAATTCTGCATTCAAGAATCAATGGCTGCGTTAAGACTTTGGTTAGCTTAGACCAGACAATCGTTGAAGAGAGGTCAACTTGTGATAATAAAATTCAGTACCCAGGTGGCACTACTGGTAAAGAATCTGGCTACTGATGCAGGAGATGCAAGAGATGCAAGTTCAATCCCTGAGTTGGGAAGATCCCCTGGAGAAGGGCATGGCAACCCACTTCAGTATTCTTGCCAGGAGAATCCCCATGGACAGAGGAGCCTGGCAGGCTACAGCCCATAGTGTTGCAAAGAGTCATCAGCCAGAACTTAATTACATGAACTCATCTAGATACAAGGGGAGATGGAAAAGGTAGGACTAGACAGCTACTGCACAGAAACTCTATGAAAAAGGAATATAAATCTTTGAGGAACACCTAGCTACCTCCACAACAAAATTCACTTCGACAGAAAAAAAAAAATTGTGTTAATAAAAGCATTAACTATTTCAGCTTTGGGTCAAAAGGAATTATGTGTGAGTGATGTGTGATGAAACAGAGGTTCATGTATGTGCCCGAGAAGCAAGCCACTACAGCAACTACTGTAATAGACACCTCATACGCCAACAAAACAAGAGGACTGTGAGCATCATCTCCATCTGTCAGCTGAACAATACCAAAGTACTAAGTATCAATAAACACCATTGTGATTATATTGCTACCTAGCTATATTATTTAGTGTATCCTTTTTTCCCAGTGTTAGCATCCCAGAAGCCTAGTTGTAGGATATGTGAAACTGTTATTTCTCCCTCCAGATGAACGTAAGTTTTCTTGGAAGAAAAAACACTAAAGGGCATAGAGAATTCCATCCTCTTCCTGTGCATAAAGGAGCATTTATCCAGCATCTCTGTTTAGCAGAACCTATATGTGTGTTACACAAAAATATTAAATGTTTATAATATATAAACCCTATAAAATTCTCAATTCTAAATGCCTTAAAAAAGCATTTAGCTAGCATTATGTTGTATGGAAAATATAAATTAGAGCTTTTGAGATGCATGTATATAAAAGTCATTCATTCTTAGACTAATTTATACTATCTAGTTGTCCACCAGTTTTTTGGTAACAATTTTAGACAGAAAGTAGGTGAAACAATATTATATCACTCCTGGGTCAAAACCCATTCTCAACTTTTCCCTTTCTAATAACCCTACCTCTAATCATATTTCTAGAATTTCCTATCACAAAATCCAACAAAAATTATCTCCCTTTCATAATAAAACACTTTTTGAAATTCTGCAGTAATTCAGTAAGCTCATATAAAAAGAAAGAGAATCTTCAACTGTAACATATCATTTCCAAGGCTAATCTCCTTTCTATATTTTCCTAAAATACATTCACATTTCCAAAAGTTCATTGGAAGTGATGTAAGAAGATATATAAAAAAGAAAATTTGTTCTAGTTAAATCCAACATATATAATAAATATTGTGTAATAGTTAAAAAAAAGAAAAGTTATGACCAACCTAGATAGCATATTAAAAAGCAGAGACATTACTTTGCCAACAAAGGTCCGTCTAGTCAAAGCTATGGTTTTTCCAGTAGTCATGTATGGATGTGAGAATTGGACCATAAAGAACACTGAGCACTGAAGAACTGATGCTTTTGAACTGTGGTGTTGGAAAAGACTCTTGAGAGTCCCTTGAACTACAAGGAGATCAAACCAGTCCATCCTAAAGGAAATCAATCCTGAATATTCATTGGAAAGACTGATGCTGAAGCTGAAGCTCCAATATTGTGGCCACCTGATGTGAAGAAGAGTCAACTCATTAGAAAATACCTTGATGCTGGAAAAGATTGAAGGCAGGAGGAGAAGGGGACGACAGAGGATGAGATGGTGGATGGCATCATCAACTCGATGGACATGAGTTTGAGCAAACTCTGGGAGATGGTGAAGGATAGGGAAGCCTGGTGTGCTGCAGTCCATTGGGTCTCAAATAATCAGACACAACTGAGTGACTGAACACCACCACCACCTTAGTTATCAGGCTCTTTAATAATGGTTTCTGTTAGGGAAACTGCTTCCAATTCACCTTCCCTCTCCTTGTCCCTAGCTTTCTAGACAAAGAATGTGTGTACTTAGTCTCTCAGTTATGTCCAAATCTTTGGACCTGATGGACTGTAGCCCACCAGGCTTCTCTGTCCATGGGGATTCTCCAGGCAAGAATACTGGAGTGGGTTGCCATGCCTTCCTCCAGGGGATCTTCCCAACCAGGGATCAAATCCTGCAGGCAGATTCTTTACCATCTGAGCCACCAGGGAAGCCCATGAATACCGCAATGGGTTGCCTATCCCTTCTCCAAGGGATCTTCCCAACCCAGAAACCAAACCAAGGTCTCCAGCACTGCAGGCCGATTCTTTACCAACTGAGCTACCAGGGAAGCCCTTGACAAAGAATGAAGTCAGCTAAAAGTCCTCCAGGCATATTTTGACTTCCTAGTAGGCAGAAAAAAGCATCTCTCAAAAGAAAGGGCAGGGGGACAGATTTCGTCCAAGAGTGCTATAGAATTAAGGTTTAGAGACCCCTATCTATAGTCAGTTAGTAGCAATTATTTATTGCATACCTACTTGTGCCAGGACACCTGGTATATATTGATTACAACAATCCTTCAGGACAGGTGTTATTACTCAGACGATACAGATGAGGAAACATGGCCTCAGAGAGCTTATTAACGTAAGCAAGACCTTACAGTTATTAATTAGTAAAGTAAGGTTTCAAGTCAAAATTCATCTGGCCTATCACACTTGCCTCCACTACCTCCCTCTTCATAATACTGTACAATCAATTTTTATCAATATATATTGTCAACAAGAAGATACTATTTAATTGTCCTAATTACTTTAAAATATAGAATATATATGAAAAATTTATCAGGTATTTTCTCATAAAATGGCAATGTTTTAAAATGCATTTTGAATCCTTAGAAACTACAGAGTTTCAATTTTTGGCAATGACCATGGTTACTGCATGTACAACAATGATTTTTATTTAAGTCTTCATGATTAAATTACATAATTTAGATGACATGCCACACTTAAAATTTCATTTAGCTGTAAGAAAAAATATGGTATTTTAAATATCAGAAAGAGGAAGATCATTCTAAGCATATCACAAAACCCAAAGGCAATCATAATAATAATAAATTTAAATACATTTTTTAAAATCTTGACTAGTAAAAAAAAAGGCATAAACAAGGTCATAAAACAAATGATAAATAAAGAGCTTCCACAAATCACTGAAAATGACCAACAGAAAAAGAAATACAAAAGGCTCTAAACAAATGTAAACAGCTCTCAACCTCACTGATAATAAGAAAACTGCAATTAAATTTTAGAATGGCATATTTTCCACCAAAACTATTGGCAAGACTACCACATACTGAGTTAGCAAGGATATATGAAAATCTCCCTAGCATTTGTCACTTATGCATACTTCCTTTATGAAAGTAAATGTGACAATAATAAAATTTAAATTTTTTATTGTATATATTATAAAAATATAAAGGTTACACTTTATGACCTTTTGATCAAACAATCTCATTTCTAGGAATTTATTCGAGACAAATTCATGCATATGGAAAATGACATATGTACAAATGCAAGAGATGTAAGAGACTCGGGTTTGATCCCTGGATTGGGAAGATCCCCTGGAGAAGGGAGGGCATGGCAACCCACTCCACTACTCTTGCCTGGAGAATCCCATGGACAGAGGAGTGTGGCGGGCTACATCTATAGGGTTGCAAAGAGTGGGACATGACTGAAGCGACTTAGCATGTACCCACATGCACACATACAGCCATTAAAATGAATTCAGTTCAGTCGCTCAGTCGTATCTGACTATTTGCGACCCCATGAATCACAGCACGCCAGGCCTCCCTGTCCATCACCAACTCCCAGGGTTCACTCAAACTCATGTCCATCGAGTCGGTGACGCCATCCAGCCATCTCATCCTCTGTTGTCCCCTTCTTCTCCTGCCCTCAATCCCTCCCGGCATCAGGGTCTTTTCCAATGAGTCAACTCTTCACATGAAGTGGCCAAAGTATTGGAGTTTCAGCTTCAGCATCAGTCCTTCCAATGAACACCCAAGACTGATCTCCTTTAGGATGGACTAGTTGGATCTCCTTGCAGTCCAACAGACTCTCAAGAGTCTTCTCCAACACCACAGTTCAAAAACATCAATTCTTCGGCACTCAGCTTTCTTCACAGTCCAACTCTCACATCCATACATGACCACTGGAAATACCATAGCCTTGACTAGACGGACCTTTGTTGGCAAAGTAATATCTCTGCTTTTCAATATACTATCTAGGTTGGTCATAACTTTCCTTCCAAGGAATAAGGGTCTTTTAATTTCATGGCTGCAGTCACCATCTGCAGTGATTTTGGAGCCCCAAAAAAGAAAGTCTGACACTGTTTCCACTGTTTCCCCATCTATTTCCCATGAAGTGATGGGACCAGATGCCATGATCTTAGTTTTCTGAATGTTGAGCTTTAAGCCAACTTTTTCACTCTCCTCTTTCACTTTCATCAAGAGGCTTTTTAGTTCCTCTTCATTTTCTGCCATAAGGGTGGTGTCATCTGCATATCTGAGCTTAATATCCCTAACATATCCCTAAAATGAATTAGGGAGTTATATATTCATGGGTGTGGAATTGATCTCCTAAAAATTAAACTGCAAGACATATTTGTACCTTTTATGTTTATACATATAAGTCCATACATGTGTATATACATATATATACATATATAGACACACAATATTTGATATACACACATATCTACTCTTAAGCACAGAATATTTCTGAAAGAGTATAAAACAAGCTGGCAATAGGAGTTGCCTCTGGAAAGGGAAAATAGGTAGCTAAAAATTTTGTACCATATGTATATATTACCTATTAAGTAAAGAAGTTTATAAACTGACTTTAGAAAGTACTTTAAAATTGAAATATTAAAAAATATAAAACTTCTTACCTATGTTTTAAATATAATCTAAATCATTACCTTGATCTATCATGCAAATTTTTATTTATCATTTTCTTTTATTAGAGGAGCAAATTATCCCTTTGACATTAACAGAAAATCTAAACTGTGGATGAAAAGATAATTTACATGGCAAGAAACACATAATTTCTAATTTGTTTCAAAAACATCTCATCTAAAAGACTATGATACAAGGATAGCAGAAAGCTCAATAAATATTTACTGAAAATACTTTTCTATTGATATCAGTGGGTTTACTTTACTCATCAATTTTTTTCACATCACACCCAAAACAAACAAAAAATAGTAACAAGAACAAAAACTCACTGGAAAATATAAATTTTAAATAAATTACACACTTTGTCCAAAAAATTTCATTTTTCCAACAAGTTTGGTAAACTACTTGTTAATGAACATTACTCGAAGTTAAATCAACATTGCTTACTAGATACCTACCATGTGCAGGTGTTAAGGACACTACAAAACAGAGACTCCAAAGAGGAGTACATTTTTATTCCTGCCCTCAAGAAGTTTACAGTCTTGAAAGACAAGGCTTTAAAACTTTAATCAATAAAAGAATATTATAGATTTTACTGATACACTGAGTTATCCAAACTAAAACTGTTAAAGGCATTCATGTAAGGATTAAAAAACAGTAATTGTTGATCCATTGAAGGATCTATTGGATATAAAAATGCTTCCAAAGTCCTAATATCTCACTCATATGTAAAACTGTAACATTTGATGATGACCAAAGACTTCCAGAATATGTGAATATTCACCTAGGCCATGAAGAAACTGCTAATGATTAAATATAAATATTTTAATTATCCACGCTCCTTAGAAGAGAATTTACTGCAATGGTCTCAATCAGTTTTGATCACTCACCTTTCTCACTAAATATATGTCAGGCATTAACTTCTTAAAATATGTATATTTACTTATATGCATCTTCACATTGTCAATCTATATATTAAGTACCAATAAAACTTAATTTCTGTCTTTTTCAAACACAGACAAAAATGTAAATATAAGTTTTAATTATTTTCTTCTTGTAATCTAGTACATCATCTTATGATGCCCTTGGGTATCCACATTCTGCTTTGTATGAGTACTTAATATGAATATTTAAACTCACAGCCCATGCAAAAATATTTTCATCTAATGGTTTCAATTTTTCACACAGCAAACTCATTTTTTAGCATAGCTGTTAAAAGGCAGCAGACATTAATTTCAATTTCAGTTTATTTCTCTCTGCCCATGACCTTCTCTCAGAATAAATGTTAACATGCAATTAAACAGACATCACTAAAGAGAAACAAAGTATAGTCATGACCAAGCAAATGGCCCCTAAAATTTAATGGCAAATAGCAATCATTGAAGAATATTAGTACTATTTTTTTCTTATAAATAGCATTTGTAACTTAATAGCCAATATTGAAAATATTAGTAAATTGTCAAAATTTTCAAAACAATGTCTCATTTTTATCATTCTATTATAAAGTCTATTCTTTTCCTAATCTTCTTTGTCTAATCTTATTTTATTATGAAAGCCAAAAGTAGTTTTTATTTACTTTTAATAGAAGGGTAATTGCTTTACAATATTATGTTGGTTTCTGCAAAAGTATTTTTAAAGAACATTAAAAATTAAAGTTTCAAATATATTATAATTTAACTCCAAAAAGTTTCTTGTTAAAATGAATACAAAAATAATTCTGAAACCATGTATATCATTTTGAGGTATGACTCCTTCCAAGTCTAAGTTAGGTAAAGATGCAAATAGATATTTTACATAAACACAAACAGATTTTTCATCAATATAATTTCATAGACTGTATGACTATGTTCTTAGAGAATGCTTGTTTCTACCTAAACTATGCAAATATGAATGCACAAACTTTATATGCATTTACACAGTATGTAGGTTTACACAGGAAAGTAAAATACTCACACGTACCTATCTGAAAAAACCCTTTCACGTTCTCCTAATATAACATATAGTTCACCTTAAGAAATTCTTAATTTAGTACTCAAAAGTTCATTTAAGTTTCTATGTATTGGAACAATAAATAGATTTGGAACTACAGTGAACTAGCCAATAAATACCATAATTCTGCATGCCATAAATAAATAAAAACTGTTAAATATGAGTTAACAGTTAACTTCCTACAGTTAAATATGAGTCAAACAAATAAAACCACATTTAATTTGAGCATCATTTTGGCAATACTTATAACATTATAAGAAAATACAGATTCATATATCCAAATATCAAACTCTAAGTCATCAAAAGCTTGACATTGTTAGTAAAGTTAAGCAAAAGTTAGAAGTATGCTCAAAAAGCTCTGTAAAATAATTGTTTTATTTTTTACTAGTTGAAACAAGCTACTTAAATCTCTTACTATTTTTTCATTTCCCAAGCCTACTAGTAAGTCACATTGCCAAACAACTATTCAAACCCAGAAATTAGTTTTGAAGAAGCAATTCTTTATTTCAGTTTGTATGTTAGAAGCACATTTGCTCTTAGTCCTTCAGTATTTTTTGAGAACTAGTATTTTTCTTGGACATGTAAAGATATTTGATAAGTTTGCTATATAATTTAAAGTAGTATTTTTCATTAAAATATGGAAATATATATGTGTGGAGAGAATTGTTTCTTTGTTAAGTGCTAAAGAATACTGAATTCAACTACCTGTTTTTTGGAATTTACATGATTAGAGGCCAGTGTGTTAGTTCCGTCCCAGAGGAACTCTCTACACTTTCAACTATGTGTTTCTGTGGAGAATATGGGAAAAGCATAATTTAGAAATAGGCGACACGAAAGAATTGTCGCATATTTGGTATATCAACTGTACAAATCAATCTTAATGAATAATGCATTTCTAGCAAAAAAATGAAAGAATTGAGCTGGAAAAATATTTTTTAAAAAAAGGTTGCACATGCTCTGCACAATCTCCTTCACGTAGTAACAGAGAAGTCAAAGAACCGTAAAACATTTAAAAGCAAACCTGCTGAAACACATTTCTTTGCTAGACTGACAAGAAAAGGAATCTCAAACGCCTACAGATCTCTCGCTCTCTCTCTGGACAGTTCCCTGGTGCTGAAGTTACACCGTCACTAAACTGTGTTGGGTGCCTGGGTGCTGCTTTCACTGTCCCACCCTCCGCAAGATCCCGCTGCCTAGACTACGAGCACGAGGAGCAGAACTTAACAAGGTAGGGAGCATCCCAAGCTGCAGTGACGGGAGGAACTGGAGTCCTTTCGGAGCCTCTTCGAGAATAAGCAGATTTACTAGTTGCAAATAAGAAGAGTGGCAGAGAGCAGGGTGTTACACACCCGCCGAGGGGGAGGGGCTGGAAGATGGCGGCGACCGCACACCCACCCGAGACACGACAGCGCTTATTACAGGCCCCCCTCGCCCGCACCGCCGCCCTCCTGCCCGGGGCGACAGTGGGCAGCGCTGCTCTTCCCGCAGTGGAGGAGGTGGGGGGGGGCAGAAGCGCCCCGCGGAGGCGGGGCCCAGGGGCCCCCCGGCGGCGCCCTCCTCCCCGGCCGGCGCGCCTCCGCCCGGGTCCCGGCCCGGGGAGCACCTGTGCACGGCCATATTGGATTCCTCGCCCCAGTCACTGCCTCCGCGCGGGGGCGGCGGGAAGCGACCAGGGACGCGCGGAGAGAGCGTTCAGCCCATAGCCCCGCCAGGGCCCGCAGCCTAACTGGCCCGGCGGGCAAGCCGGAAGGACGCCGGGGGGGGATTACAACGCCCACAGGCTCGCCACTGCCGGCCTCGGCGCTCTCCCTCCCCGACACACACACCCCTGCGCTCTGACAGCCCAAGCAAGCTAGCCCCGGCGGCCGGCGGTGGTCGCAACCCTCGTGGCCCAGGCGCCGCCAGCGGGAAGGGAGGGCGGCGATCCCCGGGCGCGCCGGCGGCCGCAGGGCAGCGACCGAGGTGGGGGGGACGGCGGAGGGCAGGGAGGGAGGGAGGCGGGAAGATGGAGTCAGATCCTTACTTCAGCACCGACTGCTCCTTCTCCTCTTCTTTCTTCTGCCGATCCATGACGGCCAGGATGATTTTCCTCTCCTCCTCCGTGAGGTGGCTGAGGTCGGGCATCTCGGGCTGCAGAGGCGGCTGAGAGCCCGCCGGGGTGGGAGCCGGGCGACCCCGCGGCCCGACAGGAGCCGACATGTTTGGTGAAGTCCAACCACCCTAGGGAAGCCGGGAGGCAACTCCACCGGCGGCGGCGGCGGCACCCGCGCGGGCGGCTGGGGCAGCCTCCGGCGCCGGGACAAATACATACAAATCAATGGCCTTCAATCCCAGGCGACGGCCCCCCTCCCCCAAGATGGAAAAGGGAGGGGGGAAGGGGAGGGGAGGGCGAGCGCGGCGGGGTCGGGGGAAGGCAGGGCTGAAGAGTGCGCTCCGAGAAATGTTTCTTTTTCCCCGGGTGGCGAAGGGCTGGCAAGTGAGCTGTTGGGGCAAGAAGAGGAGCGGGAGGCCGGGCCGGGCCGCGGAGGGCGCGGAGCGGCGCGGGGAGAGTGGTGGAGTAAGGTGGCGGGGACAGCGATAAGGGTGGGGTGACTGGAAGGAGCGGGCGGGAGGGCGGCGCGCCGGCCCGGGGCGCAAGGGTGTCCGGCCGCGGCGGAGGCGGGGGGCCCCGCGCGCGCCGCTCGGGAGCGGAGACAGGGGTGGCTGCGACCCAGCCCCCTGGGGGGAGTCCCGGGTACTCGCTCCGAGTGCCGGGGAGGCAGCGTCCCGCGAGCCAAGAGGGGCGCCGAGGCGGGAGCGCAGGGGAGAGTGAGGAAGCAGGGGCGAATTTCCCAGAGAAGCTGCCGAGCCGTCCCACCGGCCGACGCGTCACTGGGCTCCCGGCTCCGCGGAGGGAGGACCCCCCCCTCCAGAAACGACGAGGAGAGGGCCGGGGGGCGGGGCGGGTAGCCTTGAAGACCACCCCTCCGGGCTAGAGCGGGGAAGCGAAAGCGGAGAAGGGATGACAAGGGCTAGTGGCGGACAGTCCCGAGGCCGGTGCTTCGCGGCTGCCAGCGCCCGGATCCCAGCGACCTCCGACGCGCAGCAGGGTCGGCCGCGGGTCCTTCCACATCAACGCGCCCGTCTGGAGTCCCTCAAGCTGCCACCGCCCCTGTGGTCCGTGGAGTGGGTGCGGAGGGCCCGCTCCCTACGCCGCCGCTGCTGCTGCCGCCGCCGCTCGGTGCCGCCGCCCGCGCCTCCTCCGCCTCCCCGGCTCCTCCCGCGGGGCCCGCGTCACCTCCCAGCCGTGGAGGCCCGAACACCGCGGATGCCCGGCGGGCGGCGCCCACCCTCCCCAAGGCGATCAGTGGACTGGGGCCGGGCGGGGAGAGGTTGGGGAGGGTGGGAGGGAGGGAAGGAAGAGAAGAGAGTGAGCTGGGCGGAGGAGGAGAGCGGGAGTTTCAAGGGCGGGGGTGTGGAGAGGGGAGCTTGAGAGCCGGCGTCGGGAGAGAGGGAAGAGTTAAGAATCGAGGTGGATGGAGAGCCCTGTGGGTCAGCTGGAGAGGTAGAGAACCAGAAGCGCAGGGACCGGCGACGGGCGTGTCGGATCCGGAGACTGAGTGAGATCCGGGAGTGAGGGCTCGCAGAGGTTTTGAACCCGGAATGGGGCGGGAGCGGGCGGGGCGGGGGGCTGGCGGCGCGCAAGGTGTCAGGCTGGAGGGGGAAAAGTATGAGCGCTTGGAGGGGCTCTTGAGCTGCCAAGGGCGGAGTCCTGGAAGGAGGGAGACTGTAAGTGTTGGGGCGGATTGGTTCCTCGGGGGATCCTCATGGCGAAGAAAGCGCAGGAGAGGCTGGAGAAGTGGGAGGTGACACTGGGAGAGTTAGGGTTTGTCTGGGAAAGGTGTGCGGATGAGGAGGAGACCGGAGGCTGTAAATGTGAAGGCGAAGGACTAAGGATCGGTCGGAGAATGAGATCAGCCCGTGCTTGGGCCAAGGGCTTCGTTCTGTTTGGCCCTCTTTGGCGGGCCTTATCTAGAGAGTAGTGGCAGGGAAGCCAGGGGATAGGGTTAGTGGGAGAGTCTGGTTTTCCAAGCACAGGGACGGGTAAGATGGAAGAGGTTGAGAGTGAACAGAAAACCAGCTCCTGGAGAATGGCAGTGGCCGCCGCTGCCCTGTGTTTTGGGTAGGGCTGAGCCCTGCTCTGACAACCCTCTGGGTAGGGTGGAGTGGGGCGGGACTGGGAGCTAGTGGAGAGGGGTAGAGTTGAGGCCAGGGGGACTGGTTGCCAGGGATCACCCCTTCTGCCTGCTCTTGGCAAGCGCAGTGGATGACTGAGGTGGGGTGCGTGTACGTGTGTGTGTATCTACGTATACGTACACACCCCTACCCCGCCTTCCACGCTAGCTTTGTTTAGCACCAGGCCAGATTATCGTCTGATGAGTAGTGTAAGGCCTTGGGGACTTGTATTATATTTATCTTCTTGGTGTGTAGCAAACTCTCTCCTCCTCCCGCTCTCCGTTCCCCGGGTAGCATCTGACTAGCTCCCAATTTAAGAGACCTGGGAATACACAAAGCTGCCTTGGAAGTCTCTTGTGATTTCTAAGCATCAATGTCTTCTGTTTCTTTTCTCCCACACCTTGTAAGGGAAAAGTTTACTTAAGTGCTTTTATTTATTTATTTACTCATTTATTTATATTACTCACCTACTTCAAATCAAGCTCTCACACCCCCAAGTAATTCAGTTTTCATCTCTTTGGAGTTAGTTTGGTGAGATCATATGAATCCAAATTTATGTGATTTTGTTGTAGAATTAGGGGATTATTATATATCTCTAATCCACCCTCATCATTTTATGGGAACTAGAGGACTAAGGTCAGCCAGCTAGTAAATGGCAGCACTGCAACTAGAACCTAGATACTTTTACTCCTGTTTGAAACCATGGCAATTTTAAACCCTAGCTGCCCTTTTTTAAAATATCACCTGAGGCTAACCCTAGATCAAATGAATCAGTCTCTGGCGTAAGGACTCTGGTCAAGAGTATATTTTGAAAATTCCTAAGTGACTAAAACATAGCAAAGGTTGGAAACTATACTAAGTGCATTACAATAAAAGATAATGGAGGAGAAACTGGGAAGTGGAAAACAAAAAGAACACTTCTAGTGAGACTGATTTTTTTACCTAAAATTGGAATATTGAGTTTTTAAATAACATCCACACTTTCCTTTTCACTAATATGCAATGACAGGTAACAGTAAATACACATATCTATGACCTTTACCTCACTGCCACTAAAATACACTAAAAGCTCCTTTAAAAGAAAGGAGAACAGAGCTAAAACCAAAAAGGATGGGTGGAACACTCTACCTTATTCACCTATTTCTGAGCCAGATTTGAAGCACCACCACCTCCATTCCCCAGCCAGCTATCAACCCAAGTAGAAACAGACTGCTAAGTTGCTTCAGTCGTGTCCGACTCTGTGCGACCCCATAGACGGCAGCCCACCAGGCTCCCCCGTCCCTGGGATTCTCCAGGCAAGAACACTGGAGTGGGTTGCCATTTCCTCCTCCAATGCAGGAAAGTGAAAAGTGAAAGTGAAGTCGCTCAGTCGTGTCCAACTCTTAGCAACCCCATGGACTGCAGCCTACCAGGCTCCTCCATCCATGGGATTTTCCAGACAAGAGTACTGGGGTGGGGTGCCATTGCCTTCTCCGAGAAACAGACTACCCGGAGTACATAAAATGTGAACTTAGAAGAGGTTGTCCAAACTGAACAACTTGGCTTATCTTATAGCAGAGTCACACCTTGGGCCACGCACTGTTTTCTACCAGTCACAAAGTATGCTGAGTGCCTGCAGTTGTGTCTCCCAGAACCCCTCCTACCTCTCACCTGCCTAGAGATAATGCCAGCATATAAAACTCAATGTGCATAAGCTGGTATCACGGGGACACCTGATTTCTTATAGGATTAGATAAAGCAGAAGTGTATTTCCTTTTTACATTTCTTTACTACAAACAACTACATGTGTTTTTCCTATTAAAGGGAATGCTTAGCAGTGGAGGTATCTTAAAATCATCTTCCACTCTGATTCATACACCTTTTGAAAATAAAAATTTGTCACAGTATTTATATAACATACAGAATCCCATAGAATTTGAAATGGGCTACTTTTCAAAGCAGTAGACCCAAGTTAAAGTAAGATTGGTATGCTGAGAACTAAAACACCTTCCAAAGATTCTCTTGTCTTTTGATCTCTGTTTTGTTTTGTTTGTTCTGGTTTAGTATTTAACCTAAAACGTTTATCTCATCTCATTATATCTTGTAAGGCATTATGTTTTACTTAAGCGTGTCCCTCAAATATATGAACACATTTGAAGTTGAGTTGAAAGTGAATTGTTCTTACTTAGTTTTAGGAGTAACTCTCCATGTTCATCTTCGTCCTTCATTGAGTTCTCAAGGTCTTCTTGACAGGCCACAAACTAACTCAGAAATGCAAATCCTTTCTTTAGTTCCTATAGGAGCATAAGTTTGTGAAGCCTGTAAGCCTGTGGACTTTGAGTTTTGCATAAGCGTATGGATTCAGAAAATGAAGATCATGACATCCAGTCCCATCACTTCATGGCAAACAGATGGGGAAACAGTGGAAACAGTGTCAGACTTTATTTTTCTGGGCTCCAAAATCACTGCAGATGGTGACTGCAGCCATGAAATTAAAAGACGCTTACTCCTTGGAAGGAAAGTTATGTCCATCCTAGATAGCATACTCAAAAGCAGAGACATTACTTTGCCAACAAAGGTTCGTCTAGTCAAGGCTATGGTTTTTCCTGTGGTCATGTATGGATGTGAGAGTTGGACTGTGAAGAAGGTTGAGTGCCAAAGAATCGATGTTTTTGAACTGTGGTGTTGGAGAAGACTCTTGAGAGTCCCTTGGACTGCAAGAAGATCCAACCAGTCCATTCTGAAGGAGATCAGCCCTGGGATTTCTTTGGAAGGAATGATGCTAAAGCTGAAACTCCAGTACTTTGGCCACCTCATGCGAAGAGTTGACTCATTGGAAAAGACTCTGATGCTGGGAGGGATTGGGGGCAGGAGGAGAAGGGGACAACAGAGGATGAGATGGCTGGATGGCATCACTGACTCGATGGACATGAGTCTGAGTGAACTCCAGGAGTTGGTGATGGGCAGGGAGGCCTGGCGTGCTGTGATTCATAGGGTCGCAAAGAGTCGGACACGACTGAGAGACTGAACTGAACTGAAGGGCTAATTAGGGCTTCCATGGTGGCTCAGTGGTTAAGAATCTGCCTGCCAATGCAGGAGACATGAGTTTGATTGCTGGGTAAGAAAGATTCCCTGGAGAAGCAAATGGCAACCCAGTCCATTATTCTTCCCTGAAAAATCCCATGGACGGAGGACCCTGGCGAACTATGGTTCACTAAGGCGGACACAACTTAGTGACTAAACAATAACAACGAGGGCTAATTACTTGTAATCTACTAAATAAGTTATAGGAGGCATATCTAAACTAAAATCAAAACTATAATAATCAGTAAAATTTACTGAGGACTCAGTACTCTGCCAGAGAAGGCAATGGCACCCCACTCCAGTACTGTTGCCCGGAAAATCCCATGGATGGAGGAGCCTGGTAGGCTGCAGTCCATGGGGTCGCTAAGAGTTAGACACGACTGAGTGACTTCACTTTCACTTTTCACTTTCATGCATTGGAGAAGGAAATGGCAACCCACTCCAGTATTCTTGCCTGGAGAATCCCAGAGATGGGGGAGCCTGGTGGGCTGCCGTCTATGGGGTCCCACAAAGTCGGACACAACTGAAGTGACTTAGCAGTAGCAGTAGTACTCTCCTAACAAATCTGGCTGCCTCACAATGCTTAGAATCATTGCAGCCCTCAGTTTCTCCTAACAGATCTCCCTGCTTCTGTCCTTGCGGCTTTCAGTCTTTTCTCAACACAGCATAAAGACAACGCCTCCTAAAATACTAGTCAAATCATATCACTCTACTGGTCAAAATCCTGTGGTGGATCCCTAGTTGACTCAGTCAGAATTAAACCCCTTAAATGTCCTGCAAGTCCCACATAACCTCTCTGACCTCATCTACTAGTCTCTTGTTAGGCTTTCCTCTGGCTGTTCCTTCTGCCCAAAATACTGTTCACCCCGATATTCACACAGCCTACTCCCCTTCTGCACATTTCTGCTCAGTTATCCATCCTGTTTAATATTCCAGCCTGCTTCACCTGCTTCCTGGTCACTCTAGTCTCCTTTACCTTACCCTGATTTTTCCATGACATTTGCCACTCTCCGACTTTTACTCCAAGTTGAATAATACCCCCGCTTTTTATGTTTATCATTAATCTTTAACTTCCCGCACAAGAATATTTAAGCACGTGAACAAAGTAAGATTTTTACTAATGTAGCATATGGACCTAGAACAGTACATCACATGTAGTAGGTATTCCAACAAATAAATACTCTTTGAGTTAATTTCTGGGGAGAGAATCTTGTCATGATTGGTTTAAGTTGGGTGGGAGAAAAGGAAATGAGTGCATACTCAGCCATGTCTGACTTTTCTGTGATCACATGAACTGTAGCACACCAGCCTTCTCTGCCCACTTCTCTGCCCCTTCTCTGGAATTCTCCAGGCAAGCATACTGATTTTGGGTTATCCATTTCCTACTCAAGGGAATCTTCCCGACCCAGGGATCTAACCCATGTCTCCTGTGTCTCCTGCATTGGCTGGTGGATTCTTCACCCCTGGGTCACCTGGGAAGTCCAAGAAAAGGAAAAAGCAGCTTCGAAAGGAAGAAACATAGGTGGAAAGAAATAAGATCTAAAGTCTTTAGGATTCCACTACTGCCTACCTCCGTAGCCTTATCTGCAACTCAGCTTACCAACACACACCTCTCTTCAGCCATGACAACTGACTTGTACTTTATTGAACATAAAAAGTTTCTCATCTGTAGGACTTTCTTTTATATTCCCCCAACTTGAACCACCCTTTCTGCTCCGTCTGCCATAACCGTCCTCTCTGTCAGTAACTTGTCTTCTCCACCGTGTGCTCATCCCTTCCTTTTTTGTGCTTCCTCCTGTTTGCCCCAGGCTCTCTTAGCACTGTACTACCTTACTCACAGATAGCACATGTCACACAGGGCTGGACCCATTTATCTCCCTGTCTGGCTCATCAACTAGGCCATGAATGCTTAAGGGCAAGGAATATGCCTTTCACTCCAGTTTCCCCAGGGCCTATCAGACTGTCTCATTTATTACAAACTCTTGATAAATATATGCACAATTACATGAGCAATCACAAAATAATGAGAAAAATCACTGTTGCTGGAGAATGAGGCAGAGAGTTGCAGCAAGAGATAAAGCTGGAAGAATAGGCAGTGGCAACATTATGCTATAACCTTATGTGCTCTGCTGAAGAATTTGAACTTATCCTATAGTCATTAGATAGAGAGTGGAGGTTTCTTTATTCAGAGAACTGACATGATCAGCTTTGATTTTCAGAATATCCTGCCTTCACTTCTTCATGCATATCCAAAACACCTGCTAATAGAATTACTGAAAGGACACAGATGTGCAGTGATTTAGGCATGGAGACACAAATAGCAGAATTTTTTACTTCCTGTCTTCAGAATTTATTTTTCTGGCTATGTTGCTCAGTAGATTATAACAGCATGATAATGAGGCCAAGGTCGTGGTTTAAATCCCTGGGTGAGTCAGTCAGTGCAGTGGCCACAGCTGACTGTTAATCTTTGCCAGTTGTCAGATGACAACATGTTATTTCTTGACCAGGAACTGGGTGGAAGGATATGACTGGTTCATCAAAAGTTAATCAGCATTATTGGAAAAATAACTCAAAGTGCTTAGCTATGACTGTAGGACCATACTGTCATTTTAAATCAAAATAACAGTATTATATTAGTGATAACAAAAGAGCACAGCATCGGGGAAAGAATATATTGCTTGTTCCTAGAAAATAAGCTAGAGATTAGAACAGTTTAATTATTAGAATTGAAGCCAAGAAGTAATGAAAAATTTAGAGGATGTTGGTGTAGATAAGCTTATTAATTACTTTTTTGTGCATCTAGCAATATAGGAAGTTATTTCTTAATTATTATGTCATAAAACCCATAGAGCCATTTATATTAAAAAAGGGAAATCATATTCTAATCATCTTTCATTTATAGCATTATAAAGTTATTTCTATTTTTATTCCCTCCTAGCAATCAATAAGCACATCTTTAAAGTGATATAGGACAGTATTGGAGGTTGGGCCATATAGACATAATTAATGTAAATACTTTCTTAATTACATCTTCATCTTAATTACAACTCTGACCACTTTCAGAAGTGAAAAAACAAGTGAATTTTATGAGATCAGAAATAAACACAAAACCCTTAATGAACAAATATAGCTAAGCATTAAATATCAATTAAATAGCAACAGCTGCTAACGTCATAAAAGATAATCAACCAGGCATTATGTGCTTCCTGATAGAAAAATTATACAACTATGTGTAGAAGTTGTTTGCCCCCCACCAAAAAAAAAATCAAACCTAAATTTACAACACCTTCTAAATACATCAACCAATTTATAGGAAATAGAGCAGAGGAACATATTAAACTATACCAAGGTCCCCTACTAACTGGTGACCTGGAGCAAGACTGATCTCCTGGAGCCTCGGTCTTCTCACACATGACCTTGTAAGGAGTGTCTCCTCACAGTGTAGTTCTGAGGACTGAACAAGTGTGCTGAGAGCATTATGCAGAATAGCAGACATAGAATAAAAGTGAGTGAATCCCTTCTCAAAGCTATTTCTCCATCAAGTTCCATATCTCAGTTTCCATGATCCCTTTGACTATATTTATTTATACCTGTTTAGGTTTTTGTATCCCTTGACTATATTTATTTATACCTATTTAGGTTTTGGTATCTGTCTCATCTCCCCAACCTCATTTTAAATTCAAGGCCAAATTTTACTTTCCTCATTGTAAACAATATTAATAGCACTTAAGAGCCATCCCGTGTGTCAGATAGCATGCTAAGCTCTTCACTTACCTAATCCTAACAATGACCAACTCAGATATTAACCCCATTTTAGAAACCTACAAAGGGGGGTGTATTTCAAATAACTAGTGAGTGATGGAACCAGAATTAACAATGAAGTATCTCAATTCTAATCTCTGCTCTCGTAAGCACGGTACTTCTATCCCACTCAGGCACATTGTAGTAATGCCATGGGAGTCTTTGAAAATTGCAAGTAGACCCAATGTATGAGTTACCATATAAGACATACAAATGTGCATGTTAATAACAAAACTTACTTAAATAAGACTTGTATTAGAGTCAAATAAAATTTATTCTGCGAGTAAACTGCACCAGGGGATTGCACTCTGTAGAATACTCTACAGAATATTTTATAGGGCAAAACCCAGATTTGGGGTTTGTTTGGTTTTTTTTTTTTTTTTTTTTTTTGCCACATCTAGTCAAGGCTATGGTTTTTCCTGTGGTCATGTATGGATGTGAGAGTTGGACTGTGAAGAAGGCTGAGCACCGAAGAATTGATGCCTTTGAACTGTGGTGTTGGAGAGGACTCTTGAGAGTCCCTTGGACTGCAAGGAGATCCAACCAGTCCGTTCTGAAGGAGATCAGCCCTGGGATTTCTTTGGAGGGAATGATGCTGAAGCTGAAACTCCAGTACTTTGGCCACCTCATGCAAAGAGTTGACTCATTGGAAAAGACTCTGATGCTGGGAGGGATTGTGGGCAGGAGGAGAAGGGGACAATAGAGGATGAGATGGCTGGATGGCATCACTGATTCGATGGACATAAGTCTGAGTGAACTCTGGGAGTTGGTGATGGACAGGGAGGCCTGGCGTGCTGTGATTCATGGGGTTGCAAAGAGTCGGACATGACTGACCGACTGAACTGAACTGAACTGAACTGAGAGACTTGTGGAATCCTAGTTCTTAGACCAGGAATCAAACCCAGTTCCCAGTAGTGGAAACGTGGAGTCCAAACCATTGGACCACCAAGGAATTCCCCAAAACCAAGTTTTTTTTACAGAAAATAAATTTCAAGGAAAAAAATTAAAAAGAGGTGAAGAGGGGATCTATACTTTAAATGAAACTTAAAATGAGTGGAAAACTTTTATGAAAGACCAGGCAATTTGGACAGTAACGAGGCACCTGATAATAATGGAGAATCATTGTTGCTTTATTTGGTTAATAATGATAAAGTGATGATGTTAGAAAAGTAAAGAATCCTTAGTGACACATACTAAAATACCTATAGATGAAACTGTGTGATATCAGATTTGCTTCAAAATAATATGGATGGAGGTGCGAATGGGGCAAAACTGGCCATGAAATATAGTAAAAAATAAAATTCTTTAAAATAAACGTTTTTAGAAATATTTTCTTTCTAAAGACATCTCTATCTTCCACTCTAGCTGCCTTCACTAAACTAGAAAATCAACAAAATCAGATAATCCTTTATCAAGCATTTGTTATTTGATGAATAGATACTATGTTAGTGCTTTCACATTTTATTACCACCTTCTTCTACCAGCGTACGAAGAATAAGTATCATTACATTTTATAGGTAAGGAAACAGCCTGAGAGGTTTAGGGATTCAATCAAAGGAAGAGATTGAATTTTAAGGCAAATTTTCAGTCTGACTTTCAATCCAGTATTTATGCCTCTATACACAATTGTTTATTATAGCGGTATGTATATATTCCATTTCCCTGACTAAAATTTGTGTGTGTATGTGTGTGTGCGTGCGTACGTGCATGTGCAAGTCAACGCTAAGTTGTGTCTGACTCTGTGACTCAATGGACTAGCCCGCCAGGCTCCTCTGTCCATGGAATTCTCCAGGCATGAATACTGGAGTGAGTTGCCATTTCCAGGAAGATTTCCAGGGGATCTTCCTGACCCAAGGATCGAACCAGCGTCTTACGTCTCCTGCATTGACAGATGGGTTTTCTTTTACCGCTGCACCACCAGGGAAAGCCCAAAATCTCAGTACACTTTACTATAGTGTCTGACATACAATAGGCATAGTTATATTTAACCCAAGCTAGTCCCCAGTAGGAGAAAGCAGTGGCACCCCACTCCAGTGTTCTTGCCTGGAAAATCCCATGGATGGAGGAGCCTGGTAGGCTGCAGTCCATGGGGTCGCTAAGAGTCAGATACGACTGAGCGCCTTCACTTTCACTTTTCACTTTCATGCATTGGAGAAGGAAATGGCAACCCACTCCAGTGTTCTTGCCTGGAGAATCCCAGGGACGGGGGAGCCTGGTGGGCTGCCGTCTATGGGGGTCACACAGAGTCGGACACGACTGAAGTGACTTAGCAGCAGCAGCAGTCCCTAGTAACTGTAATATTTAAAATGCCAAAAAAATTTACAACAGAAACTAATGTTTTCTTAATGTTCTAGTTTGCCCAGGATGCTCCTGCTGCTCCTAAGTCGCTTCAGTCGTGACCGACTCTATGCGACCCCATAGACAGCAGCCTACCAGGCTCCCCCGTCCCTGGGACTCTCCAGGCAAGAACACTGGAGTGGGTTGCCATTTCCTTCTCCAATGTATGAAAGTGAAAAGTGAAGGTGAAGTCGCTCAGTCGTGTCCAACCCTCAGCGACCCCATGGACTGCACCCCTCCAGGCTCCTCCATCTGTGGGATCCTCCAGGCAAGAGTACTGGAGTGGGGTGCCATTGTGGTCCTTGTTTAATCTGTTGATCAGATGTAGGTATTAGTTGTTGCTCAGTTCAGTTCAGTTCAGTAGCTCAGTCATGTTTGACTCTTTGCGACCCCATGAATCGCAGCATGCCAGGCCTCCCTGTCTATGACCAACTCCCGGAATTTACCCAATTCATGTCCGTCAAGTCGGTGATGCCATCCAGCCATCTCATCCTCTGTCGTCCCCTTTTCCTCCTGCCCCCAATCCCTGGCAGCATCAGGGTCTTTTCCAATAAGTCAGCTCTTCGCATGAGGTCGCCAAAGTATTGGAGTTTCAGCTTCAGCATCAGTCCTTCCAATGAACACCCAGGACTGATCTCCTTTAGGATGGTCTGGTTGGATCTCCTTGCAGTCCAAGGGACTCTCAAGAGGCTTCTCCAACACCACAGTTCAAAAGCATCAATTCTTCGGCGCTCAGCTTTCTTCACAGCACAGCTCTCACATCCATACATGACCACTGGAAAAACATAGCCTTGACTAGACGGACCTTTGTTGGCAAAGTAATGTCTCTGCTTTTGAATATACTATCTAGGTTGGTCATAACTTTCCTTCCAAGGAGTAAGCGTCTTTTAATTTCATGGCTGCAGTCACCATCTGCAGTGATTTGGGAGCCCAAAAAAATAAAGTCTGACACTGTTTCCACTGTTTCCCCATCTGTTTGCCATGAAGTGATGGGACCAGATGCCATGATCTTCGTTTTCTGAATGTTGAGCTTTAAGCCAACTTTTCACTCTCCTCTTTCACTTTCATCAAGAGGCTTTTTAGTTCCTCTTCACTTTCTGCCATAAGGGTGGTGTCATCTGCATATCTGAGGTTATTGATATTTCTCCCGGCAATCTTGATTCCAGCTTGTGGTTCTTTCAGCCCAGCGTTTCTCATTATGTATTCTGCATAGAAGTTAAACAAGCAGGGTGACAATATACAGCCTTGATGTACTACTTTTCCTATTTGGAACCAGTCTTGTTCCATGTCCAGTTCTAGCTGTTGCTTCCTGACCTGCATATAGGTTTCTCAAGAGCAGGTCAGATAGTCTGGTATTCCCATCTCTTTCAGAATTTTCCACAGTTTATTGTGCTCCACATAGTCAAAGGCTTTGGTATAGTCAATAACAGAAATAGATGTTTTTCTGGAACTCCCTTGCTTTTTCGATGATCCAGCAGATGTTGGCAATTTGATCTCGGGTTCCTCTGCCTTTTCTAAAACCAGCTTGAACATCTGGAAGTTCACAGTTCACGTATTGCTGAAGCCTGGCTTGGAGAATTTTGAGCATTACTTTACTAGCATGTGAGATGAGTGCAATTGTGCAGTAGTTTGAACATTCTTTGGCATTGCCTTTCTTTGGAATTGGAATGAAAACTGACCTTTTCCAGTCCTGTGGCCACTGCTGAGCTGTCCAAATTTGCTGACATATTGAGTGCAGCACTTTCACAGCATCATCTTTCAGGATTTGAAAGAGCTCAACTGGAATTCCATCACCTCCACTAGCTTTGTTCGTAGTGATGCTTCCTAAGGCCCATTTGACTTCACATTCCAGGATGTCTGGCTCTAGGTGACTGATCACACCATCATGATTATCTTGATCCTGAAGATCGTTTTTGTACAGTTCTTCTGTGTATTCCTGCCACCTCTTCTTAATACATCCTGCTTCTGTTAGGTCCATACCATTTCTGTCCTTTATTGAGCCCATCTTTGCATGAGATGTTCCCTTGGTATCTCTGATTTTCTTGAAGAGATCTCTAGTCTTTCTCATTCTGTTGTTTTCCTCTATTTCTTTGCATTGATCGCTGAGGAAGGCTTTCTTATCTCTCCTTGCTATTTTTTGGAACTCTGCATTCAGATGCTTATATCTTTCCTTTTCTCCTTTGCTTTTCACTTCTCTTCTTTTCACAGCTATTTTTAAGGCCTCCCCAGACAGCCATTTTGCTTTTTTGCATTTCTTTTCCATGTTGTTTAGTTGTTGCTACTCATTTCAAAGTATCCCAGTTTTCACCCCAAATTTTATGATCATGCTATATTAGTGTAATATCTCAGTTGGACAATATGTAAATAAAATTCAAACAGTATTCCCCAGGTCTATGTCATAACCATCCTGTGATACCATAGTATATGCTAGACATTTAATAAATTTGGTTGAAGTAGAGTTACTGTGTTCTCCATTACAAAAGAGTAAATTTTTTTTTTAAGTAAATCACTTTGGTTAATACTAATATTAATGTTCTCCCCTCGGACAAGTTGTTTTGTTTTTTTTTTTAACCCAAGCTGGAATCCAGAAATAGCTAAAAGGAATACCAGGAAAATGGAGCCCTTCTTTTAACAAAGAATCATGACTAAACGAATGAAGCTGCCTAGGATTTGTAAGACAAGCGTAATAAATTGATACAGAACTCATCAATATAGGCTGAAATACTGTACAAGAAGATAAGTTTTAGGAATCTTCCCAACTAGAAAAAAAGATAACCGTTTTTATTTGAGAGCAGGTTAAGAAGGGACTCTAGAAGTCTGGCCAAAATCTAATGAGGTAGAAATAGCCTGTAATCCAAGATTTCCTACAATATTGTGGCTCTCAAAGACAAAGGGTGGGTTTATCTTTTGCAACATGAACTGACTACTGTATACTTCAAATGTCTCCCTCTGCCTACGAGAATTGCTTTGGTCTTATCAAGATGGTACCTGGTCCAACTGCTTTCGTCCATGTCCTTTACTCCACCAGACACTGAAATTCAAGAAACCTCATCTTAGATCTGATGAAAGGAGATGCAAAGCTTACTATCAGCTGTGTACTAATGGTACTGCATCCCTAATTACTTCACTTTCTTCCTGATTAGCGTCATATAACACTAAACTGAAAGAGAGAAAAGAGTCCTGTCATTTCCCACAAGGGAAAGGTGAGGAAAAGATTAGCAGAAGAGATACAGAATAATCCAAGTTTGTTAGAGTCTTTACCTTTAGTCAAGGGAAATTTAGTTCATC
This sequence comes from Bubalus kerabau, assembly GCF_029407905.1. NCBI lineage: Eukaryota > Metazoa > Chordata > Mammalia > Artiodactyla > Bovidae > Bubalus > Bubalus kerabau. The sequence goes on from NC_073637.1 coordinate 63,234,411, forward strand.
CAAAACCCAGAGAGAGAAAAATCAGTTTATCATGTTTATTGGCTGGATATTTTATGAGGTGCCTACTATTAATGTATGGGTTTCCCAAGTGGCGCTAGAGGTAAAGAACCTGCCTGCCAATGCAAGAGACATAAGAGACACGGGTTCTATCCCTGGGTCAGGAAGATTCCCTAACGGAGGGCATGGCAACCCACTACAGTATTCTTGCCTGGAGAATCCCATGGACAGAGGAGCCTAGCAGGCTACAGTCCATAGGGTCACAAAGAGTCAGACAGGACTGAAGCAACTTAGCATGTACACACACGTGCTATTAATATTTACAGAGAAAAATGTCACCATGCTAATAACTTGGAGAAAGTCATTCAACTTTGGGGCCTCAGTTTCTCTCTTGTAAAATAAAATTTCTCTACAAGGAATCTTTTCTACCTTTCAAATGTAGTCATTCTATGAAATATTGCTATTATCTAATGCTCACTTCTGGAACATCATTCAAACAGCAAGCATGGATCAGGAACTATTGAGAATAGCGTAACTATATGAAAAATAAAATGTCTACCTCAAAAAGTTCACAGTGTAGTATGATAGACATGCAAATATTTATAATCCATTGATACATGCTGTCAGAAAGGTATCTATAAAATTATGCAAAGTACAGATATACCTAACTCTTATGAGAAACCATGGAAAGAAAACTTTTAATGGGTATTGAAGACCAGAAAGAAAGTTTGTTATGCAGCAGAGCAAAGATGAATACCCAGAACTGCAAATCATTTTGTACAAGATTGAATATGGGTTTTAAGAGATTGGGAAGGGGCAGTTGCTGGAGATGATACCAGAAACTGAGCTAGACCAGAACCTCTAAGATATGTTAAAGAGTTTGGACTTCATCCTGCAACAGTGCTTCTCAAACTTGAATGTGCATATAAATCATCTCTATATATTTCATTAAAATGCAGATTCTAATTCAGTTAGTTTGGGTGGAGACAGATTCTGCATTTCCAATGAGCTCCGAGCAACGCCTCCTATACTGCTGATCTATTTTGAGCATGAAGGGTATTCTAAAGCAGAGATGTGATGTGGTGAGGTTGTTTTTAAAAACTGTTACTCTATAAAGGTCTTCCCTGGTGGCTCAGCAATAAAAAAATCTGCCTACAATGCAGGAGATGCGGGATCGATCCCTGGGTCGGGAAGATCCCCAGGGGGAACTGAGCAGGACGCACCCTGTAAAAATGTAGGAAATGAAGAAAAATAAGTATGGTAGTCAGAAGAAAAATTGGGAAGCTATTAACTCTCATCAATTAATTTATTTAAATGAATAAAATCTCATTAGATCAATGTTGAACTGCATCTCAAAGATAAGAAAACCCTGTAAAAGTACACTTGTTTTGAGAATCCCCTAGCGGTCCAGTGGTTAGGACTCGGATTCCATTGTAGGGGGCATGGGTTTGATTCCTGGTCAGGGAACTAAGGTCCCACAAGCCATGTAGAATTGCCCCCCCAAAAAAAATATACTTGTTTTGCTACAACAATCTTTTGCCATTTTCCTGTTTAACTCTTTAATAGTCTAAGGTTGATCTAGAGCTATGTTGTCTAATGTGGTAGTTACCAGCCATAACCACACTACCCACAGGTGACTATTTAAATTTTTATTAATTTATTGTTACAGTACTTAAAATTAAGTAACATAAAAAATTCAGTTTTGGGGGACTTCCCTGACAGTCCAGTGGTTAAGACCCCAAGCTCCCGATGCAGGGGGTGAAGGCTGGATCCCTGGTTGAACTAAGATCCCACATGCAGCACGACACAGCCAAAATAAGAAAATTAAATTCCTCATATGATCCAGTGATCCCACTCCTAGGCATATCTGGAGAAAAGTATAATTCAGAAAGATACATGCACCCCAGTGTTCACAGCACCACTATTTATAATGGCTAAGACATGGAAGCAACCTACATGTCCATCAACAGATGAATGAATAAAGAAGATGTGGTATATATACACAATGGAATGTTACTCAGCCATTTCCAACAACATGGATGACCTAGAGATTATCATACTAAGTGAAGTAAGTCAGAGAAAGGCAAATGTATCTGCTTATAGATGGAATCTAAAAAATGATACAAATGAACTGATTTATAAAACAGAAACAGATTCACAGACAAAACAAACTTATGGTTACCAAAGGGGAAAGGCAAGAAGGGATAAATTAGAAATTTGGAATTAAAATATATAACTACTATATATAAAATAGATAAATAACAAGGACCTACTATATAGCACAAGGAACTATACTCTTTATCTTGTAATAACCTATAATGGAAAATAATCTTTAAAAGGATATATATATATATATATACACACATACACACACACGTATATATATATAACTAAATGACTTTGCTGTACACTTGAAAGTAACATGTTGTAAATCATCTAAATTTCAATAAAACTTTTTTAAAAATTCATTTCTTTAATTACACTAAACACATTTCAAGTGCTGTACATAGCTAATGGCTACCATTTTGCACAGCATCAATATAGAACATTTTCAACTCAGAAGAAATTTCTATTGCACAGCACTAACAGAGGCTCAGCTAGGCATCTGTAGTCTAAGGAGTCAACATTATGAAAAACATCCCATTATCTCTATTATTTCTTTCTTTTAGAATGTATCCTCTCCTTCTTGAAAGATTATTCAGTACTTTTTAAATGTGACAATGAATTAAGAAAGGGGAACATTTAAAAACCATATTGAAGGTGAAGACATCTTGGCAGACTCAACAACATCGTTTTCCTTTGAGAAACAACACCAAAATTTGGAACTCCCAGAAGATGTCTCAAGATCATAGCACCCTTGAGAAAATGAGCTAATTTGTAAGTAAGTCTGTGAGAATGATAACAAATACATTATTCCCCATATGTAAACAGTAAATAAGTTTAAGACTAAGTTTCAAAACCTTATGCAATTGCCATGATTAATTTAGTCAAGAATAAAAAACTGAGTATTGATGTTTAAAGATAGAGTCTGTGCTTAACATATAGTCATATCCAACTCTTTGTGACCCTTTGAACTGTAGCCCACCAGACTCCTCTGTCCATGGGATTTCCCAGTCAAAAACATTGGAGTGAGTTGTCGTTTTCCTCTTCCAAAGGATCTGTCCAACCCAGGGATCAAACCCAAGTCTCCTGTGTCTCTTTCACTGCAGGTGGATTCTTTACCCGATGAGCCACTGGGAAAGTTCCAGGACTTTTCCCCATAACAACTATAAGCTTATCAATGGAGAAAGAATGCTTTACCTCAAGATATGCTTTCTGTTATGTATACAAACAAATTCAACACAAACTGATAAATAAAGAAACTTATTGGCTCATTTAACCAGAAAAGCCAGAAGTGTATGTGATTTCAGAATTGATGGGTCTAACAGTCTAGCTATTTTCTTTTATCAAGGACTCAATTTCATTCTGAATCTATCCATGCTGTTGACTTAATTTTAACAATGATTACTTTCACTGACATAGCTGACAAAAATAATCAGGGCCTTTTTATATCTAAGCTGGGGCTTCGCTGGTGACTCAGACAGTAAAAACCTGCCTGTAATGCGGGAGCCCCGGTTCGATCCTTGGGTGGGAAGATCCCCTGAAGAAGGGAATGGCAACCCACTCCAGTATTCTTGCCTGAAGAATTCCATGAACAGAAGAGTCTGGAGGGCTACAGTCTATGGGGTTGCAAAAAGTCAGACACGGCCGAGCGACTAACACTCTCACTTTTTCACTTTCATATCTAAGCTAGTCTGCTCCCATATTCTTTCAATAGAAGTTCTAAATTGTGCACTGATTAGAGCAATTCTCATTCATCCCTGTGGCCAGGGCAGTCCATGACTGCTCTGATGACTTAAGTCTGACTAATCTGAATTCATCATTGTAGCAAGAAGCTTGGTCCACTCAAACCACATGGCTGCCATATAAAAGAGGAAGACAGAAATAAGTGTTGGGGAAAGAAACAATGTTTACTGTGTCACCAGAAAAAGAAGATTAGTTTTTGGTTCTCATTTATATCAACTTATTTTTTAAATCCTTACATTCCAAGTCATTTTTTTCTTGATAAGAAAAAACTTTGAAAGTGGGCAAATGAGGTTTCAGATTCACAGGAAAAAAAAAATCACATTAGAGAAAGCATAAGGAAGAAAACAATGGCATGAAGGTCAATTTAATTTTTACTGCAGCCACAAAAAGTGGGGGAAATAGAATCAGAAAGAACTGATGGCATAAGAATTATTGGGATATAGTCTGATTTATTCCTGTTGTTTGTGGAAGAGAGAAATTCTTCCCAGCATTACAAATAAGAGTCCTAAAATTCAACCAGACTGGTTCATAGTCTCTTCTTACCCCACCAACCTCAGCCCCAACAGAACAATAATATGACCAGGAAAAATGGAATGTGCCAACCATTAGCTTAAACCACCATAGATCTTCCTAAAGCTTGAGATGGGATCAGGTTCCCCCCAAATACTAGAGTTTATGGTAAAAGCTATTATCCAAGCTCAAGTCTGAATTCTCTTAATAGTGAGAAAGCAAGTAATGAAGACTGGTATGAAGCCAAGAATGTCCACTCCACCATCCCTAAGGCCCAATTAAAGACTGTCTCTTGTATTAATTCACAGTGTTGCCCTAGACACAGGCATTGGCTTCTCTGTGATTCAGTGTCCTGGTTTCTAAACTAGAAGTAATAGTTCTTCCTTCACAAAATTTTTGACAGGCTGCAATGCCATGATTTCAGTAAAAATTATCTTGTAAACTGAAAAAAAAAATACTATCTCTTTGAAAATGTCAGTTTTTATAAACGCTGCTTTGACTTGCTTTATACTATGTATATGTCTTGCCTCCCTCAGTGGATTATTAGTTCCTTGAAATCAGGGACATTATATCCCTACTCAAGCACTAAGCACATACAGAGAGCACTGAGTAAAGGATAAAATAGTTGAATGGTGGGGAATCAGTGCTATATATTTGGAAAGTGGAACTAGGTCATTGAAAGAAGTGGAGTGGGTAAAAAAGAATATCACAGCTCTTAGAACTGGTCTAGGGGAGAGGCACAACTTAGGTAATGGATCCTGGGGTAAAATAACTCAGGCGGTTTCACTCCCCAAGACAGGAGCCCACAGAATCCCATTTCTACTTGCAGATTTTCTAATAGCTGTGTTTGATGATCATATTTAATCATCAAATAAATTTGTGCCTCCACAAGTGCCTTCTTAGTCTTGACAATCTCAATTTAAGTTTTTTATCCCTTTGGATCTTGTGAAGTGTTTCTCCTCACATCTGAGCATCTGAGAAAACATATTCTATTCATTTACTTCATAACGGCTCCCTTGAACTCTTTATTGCTTCCCTAACCATTAGAACCTAAGATGTGCTTGCAAACAGGACTTATTATTGACAATCTTCATCTTTTGCAGATGGAAGTGATGACAGACCCACTGCTTTGTATAAAAATATTTTGCTATTTCTATACAAAATATTTTATTAATGGAAACCACACATTATGTTATATTGAAATGTTATGACTTGAAATTTGAGTATCTAATGTCTCTAATAATAAAGGCTTCACAGTACAACTGTTGCTTGTAGATCTGCAGCTGGCTGGTATTTTAATTTTTAATTCACACTTTTTGATTTAAATATGACTGATCTGAAATATTAAGAAAAATTCTCCTTGGATCATTGCATTTCAAAAGAAGAAAGCAAATCCAGCTGTTTAATGATGATACAATCTTTTATTTATAAATTGAGACCATTAGCATTCACCTAATGCTTTCTTTCTACTAAGTATATTCCTAATAATGCTAAATAAAATAAAGGCTCTTTATAATGTTAAATTCACCGGAGCAACATAGCAAAGTATAGAGGTAAGAATTATTAATAATATGTTAAAGGAAAAAACTCATTTCTAAAAACAGTTTCAGTAAGCAATAAGTATGCAAATAAGTACTGATTTTTAGGTAATAGTTCCAAAGTTGTTCTGTCTTCCCCACTGAATTTTGAATGCCTGCAGGTATGTGAAATGCCTTATTCTTATTATTCACCAAATTCTCTAGCATAGTGCCTTCTACACCATTGAATGCTTATTGAATCTAATTAAAAATCAATAAGCTCTGCTAATAAACCAACAGTAGATAGGCAGTGTTTTGACTTAAAATATTGACACTTGAAAGAAAAATATCTAAGCATAAGAATGTGATTTTCCTCAATTAAAATGTTGAGATTTTTGGACTTCCCTGGAGGTCCAGTGGTTAAGACTCTGAGCTTCCACTGCAGCAGGTGAGGGTTCTACTCCTGAGCAGAAAACTAAGATCCCCGCTGGCCAACAAAAGATCCTCAGTGTGGCCAAAAGTTGAAAAAAAAAAGCTGAATTTTTTTTCCTTTTACTTTTAATCTTTATTGTCAACATAAATATTGGGGGGAAAAAGTGTGTCAATATATCTGGTTAGGAGAAGACAATGGCACCCCACTCCAGTACTGTTGCCCAGAAAATCCCATGGATGGAGGAGCCTGGTAGGCTGCAGTCCATGGGGTCGCTAAGAGTCGGACACGACTGAGCGACTTCACTTTCACTTTCCATTTTCATGCATTGGAGAAGGAAATGGCAACCCACTCCAGTGTTCTTGCCTGGAGAATCCCAGGGACGGAGTAGCCTGGTGGGCTGCAGTCCATGGGGTCACACGGAGTCAGTCATGACTGAAGCGACTTAGCAGCAGCAGCAGCAATGTCAGGTGTACAACATAGCAATTCAATATTTTTGTAGATTATACTCTCTTCAAGTTATTACGAACCAGTGGCTTACAATATATATTCTTTACATAAATTTTCAAGAGAAAAGGCATTGAAAGTACATATATACATTATATGTATTAAACATATATATGTATATTAAAATATATAGATGTATCCTGCAAACAATAATTGAAATTTGAAAAATATTACTATACTTGTAAGTTCCATACTTTCAGAAACATACATTAATGTGAAATAATTTTTGGACTATCTGTCATAAACCAAATAATTACTCGAGACAACCTGGGCCACATTTTAAAAATCTTCTTTAAAAAGAAGAAAATAGAAGTTTATGCTTAAGAGTCTAATTTGCCATCAAAGTCCAGAAATGGTTATGAATCTTATTCTGCTTTACTTATTATGATTTAATGATAGCCATCAAATCAATCGAGGTGATCACCATAACTTCCAAGATCATTTTAGATAAAATACAAAAATTCTAAACTAAAACTGTTTTTATGTGAAATAAATCTATAATAAATTTGAAAACAACAAAAAAATATATATATATATCTGGTTAGTGATAACCACATTATCAAATTCTAACTCACCTTCATTTAGTTTTAATGTACTTTTTCATTTAATTTTATTTTTTTAGAAAAAGAAAAAAAATGATTAAATTCTTTTCTAACACTGAATATAGAAGGTCTTAATTTTCTGCTACAGGATTGCTGATATTTATTTTCATTCTTCATCCCTGTGTGTTTCTATGAAAGGACTATTCTTTTGTTAGTGTGTATGTGTTATAGTGATATGATTAAAGTCATATTGTGATGATGATAACCCTTTAGATCACTCCTCACAGAATGTTCTAGAAGTTGGCAGATCTGTTAACCTCAGCCAGAAAAGTTTAGATATTGTATGAATTCCAAGAATCCCCTACAGATAAGGTATACACCTCAGGCTAAAAACTTGAACTGTGTGAGAAGACCTTAATTAGTCTGAGACATTTAAACCAGTCTCCTAAACCTTAGTCCAAGAATGAGTCAGTATGTCATGAGAAGAGCTCTCTTGTGAGGGTAAATGAGTTGCCTTGTCATATGGAGGCAGGGAGATGAAAGAGAAGGGAACTGTGCTTGCAAAACTGATCTAATCCTGTAAGCTTGCTGTATGGTTATAATTACCTATACAGTCCATGGAATTCTCCAGGCCAGAATACTGGAGTGGGTAGCCTTTCCCTTCTCCAGGGGATCTTCCCAACCCAGGGATTGAACCCAGGTCTCCTACATTGCAGGCAGATTCTTTACTAGATGAGCCACAAGGGAAGCCCAAGAATACTGGAGTGGGTAGCCTATCCCTTCTCCAGGGGATCTTTCCCACCCAGGACTCAAACCGGGGTCTCCTGCATTGCAGGTGGGTTCTTTACCAACTGAGTATGAGGGAAGCCTGTAGTTAGAATTACCTCATAATAAAAAACATCTTTTACACTTGAGGTAGTTTTTTTTTTGTTTTGTTTTGTTTTTTTTTTTTTTGCTTTTTTCCCCGAGTTTTTGTTCTATCTTAATATTTAGTGAAGTTTTCAACATGACCACTTATTTCTTCTGTCCTGTGGAGAACCAAGGAAGGAAATATTGTTCACATTTGGACTCGAGTTAGGTACCCAGCATAATTCAAAGTGGGACAGCACAAATCTTCCCAAGGGAAGATGAAAATGGAGGTGAAATAATTAGGATCATTTCCTTGGCTTCTCCTAGATATTTTCCTTCCAGAATTTTCACTGAAAGAACTTCAGGTTTTGTGTTTTAGCTTTTATAAGAAAATGGTTGTGACATGACATATAATATTTTTATAATATTTTATAAGATAATTCTTAAGCATGAGTTAAGTACTCTTAACTCATGACATTTCTCTAAGAGGAGGAAGTAGCAAAAATTGTGAAGAAAATCTCAGCAAAACAAGACTAGTACCATCACCATCATTTAATTATAGATCCCCATCATGCCTGATGATTGCTTTCTACTCCACATGATGCTGTGCTAGGCTGGTACAAAAATAAGTCCCCAGTGGCTTCAAATATGTAGTAATGATTGAGAGTATGAGATTTTACAGAGTTGAAATAATATTGAGAGATAGAAAAAGAAGATATAACATTCAGTTAGAGGAAAGTTAAGAGGAGTAAAAAGAAGTAACGCTGAGATCAAGAGGAATTGTGGGTCAGATCTTTACAAATATAACTGAGGGGGAAATGACATAAGAAATGTCTGGGGAAAAAAACGTTTGTCTATATATTCCTGAATTTGAAGGGAAGAAATTATACTCAAGAGGTACAAAAAGGACGGAGAAATATGATCCTCATTAGTTTCAATACATCAGTTGACAATGTCATCTAGAGCATTTTAATAAATTTTTCTAGGCTCGCAAGCCTAGACTTTTACAGACTAGAAATGAAAACTACCTTTGATTCCTCCACTGGGTCCTTTATGTCTGTACTATCACTAAATCCTTCTTCTTTAACCATTTTCTCTACTTTTACTTTTTTCTTTCTTTCTCCACTGCCACTTCACCCTACTTCAATCTGTCTTAGAAAAGGCCAGCAGATTGATATTCCTAATTATTTTCATCATGTTGCTACTCATTGTCTCAAGAATCTACGTTGCCTAGGATATCAGGGCCATGCTCCTCTTTCTGAGAAATAAGAGCCCTCCAAAATCCAAATTTACCCTGCTTGCATAAATTTTACTTCCCAGTACTGCCTAAAACATATACTCATTTCAGACAGGGACATTTATCTAAGCGCTTCCCACACAATGCCAAGCCCATTCTTGCCTTAACGCCTGTGCAAGTGCCAGTGTATTGCTGAAATGACCTTGCTACTACCCTCTTCACTAAATTGTCTCATTTTTAAAGTTCAGTTCAAATCCCACTGCCAGAATGAGGCCTTTTTCAGGTACTCTGGCTCTTACAACACAGATTCATCCTTTTCCTGAAATCATTCTATCCTTAGAGTTAGTGAAAACAAATATTTCTTTTTTTTTTTTTAATGCTTTACTAGGAAGATTGTAAGCTAATTAAAGTCATGTTTTTAATTCCTTTTTTCTCCAATAGTGTATAAAATGAGTTGGGCCTTTGTTTCTTCCTAATGCTTTGACTCACAGAAAAGTTGAAATTGAAGTTTGAAGATTATAATTTAGGAAAATTTTTTTTAGGAATTTGTACCAGTTTAGAAACGTATTTCGGAGAAGGCAATGGCAACCCACTCCAGTACTCTTGCCTGGAAAATCCCATGGGCGGAGGAGCCTGGTAGGCTGCAGTCCATGGGGTCACTAGGAGTTAGACATGACTGAGCGACTTCACTTTCACTTTTTACTCTCATGCATTGGAGAAGGAAATGGCAACCCACTCCAGTGTTCTTGTCTGGAGAATCCCAGGGACGGGGGAGCCGGGTGGGCTGCCGTCTATAGGGTCATACAGAGTTGGACACAACTGAAGCAACTTAGCAGCAGCAGCAGCAGAAATGTATTCAGTATTTGTGTGGTATAAGTTTTTACCATTTACATTAAATAACTTTTTCAGTTCAGTTCAGTCACTTAGTCATGTCCGACTCTTTGTGATCCCATGGACTGCAGCATGCCAGGCTTCCCTGTCCATCACCTACTCCCGGAGCTTGCTCAAATTCATGTCCATCCAACCATCTCATCCTCTCATTCCCTTCTCCTCCTGCCTTCAATCTTTCCCAGCATCAGGGTCTTTTCCAGTGAGTCAGTTCTTCACATCAGTGGCCAAAGTATTGGAGTTTCAGCTTCAGCATCAGTTCTTCCAATGACTATTCAGGACTGATTTCCTTTAGGATGGATTGGTTTGATCTCTTTGCAACACAAGGGATTCTCAAGAGCCTTCTCCAACACCACAGTTCAAAAGCATCAGTTCTTCGGCACTCAACTCTCTTTATAGTCCAATTCTCACATCCATACATGACTACTGGAAAAACCATAACTTTGACTAGATGGACTTATGTCAGTAAAGTAATGTCTCTGCTTTTTAATATGCTGTCTGGGTTGGTCATAGCTTTTCTTCCAAGGAGCAAGATTTCTTAAAAGTTTATTAAAAGCTATTTTGCTATACTCATAGCAAAAAGAAAATTCAAGTTTTCCTTTTTATCACCAGCCATCCTGTCCCCAGTTTCACTTTACATAGGTAGCCGTTATTAACAGTTTCTTCCAAAATCATTCAGAATATATCTATGCATGTACAATATGTACTTAAGGCAAATGAGATCATAATTTACATACTGTTCTGCCAATTTACATTTTTATTTAAAAGTATATCTTGGAACTCTTTCCATGTTAGTACTGTACGTTTCCATCATTCTTAATATTTTTCAGTTTTCCATTTATATCAAAGCTCCATAATTTATTGAACCAATGCCCTACTGATGGGTATTAAAGTTATTTCCAGTTTTCTTGCTATTATAAACAGAGCTACTATTTAAACCTTGTTATAATAATGTTATAGTTTAAAGAATGTTATAAACATTCTTTTTGCACATTTTTGTGTACTCATGCAAGAATACCTTAGAAAGCAAGTTTCTAGGTGAAATGGTAAACATATGTTACTCTCTTTTTTTGGCTGCACCACACAGCTCATAGGATCTTAGTTCCCTAACCAGGAATCAAACTCAGGCCCAGGCAGTTAAAGCACAGAGTCCTAACCACTGGACCACCAGAGAATTCCTTGCTACCTTTTTTAATAATTGCCAACGCTGTCTTCTAAAAAAGATCACACAAACTTCTGCTCCCACCAACTGTGCAGGAGTGTTTATTTCCTACACCCTTGGCAGTACTGGGCACTGTAATCGATGCCAGTCCAGTATTTGAAAAGTAATGTCCACCTGCTTTTCTTTAATTATGACTAACAAGTGTTTATAGGTCATTTGTGGAGAGTTACTGCAAAATGTCTTTGCCACTCCCTTTTTGTCTTTTTCTTACTGATTTTTCAACATTCTTGCATATGATGGAAACTGGTCTTTTTCTGTCTTATGTGTTGCGAATGTGTTTTCCAGTTTGCCTTTTTTCTTTTAAATATATTTATGGTATTTTTCTCATATTACCATTTCAATTTTTTATGTTGTCAACTATATCAGCATTCTTGAGCTATGTAGTCTGTACTTTGTACCATAGTAAATGCCTTCTCATTTTTAAAAGTATTTTCAAGAATTTATCCATTTTCTCATTGGAATTATCATGGTTTCATTTCTTTCTCTTTTCTTTGGTTAACTATTTTATCTATATGAATTGGGGAAGGGGGCACTGTATGAAATGAAATATACGTTTTTTCTAAAGAGCCAATTGTTCAAAAATGATTTATTAGATAATCCATCTTTCCTGACATATTTATGATGTGTGTGTATATATATATATACACACACACACATACATATATATATACAGGTTAGCAAACTGTGTTATTAGCTATTTTATTACTGTCGAGCACAAAACAAGATCTGACTAACCAGCCAGAAAAGAAACAATAAGCCTTTTTATTAGATTCAGACCATTTATGACTTACATAGACTGCAAAAGAAAGAGTATATAAAGGTGCCAGCTCCCCATGGACCTTGTTCATGGCAACACCAAAACATAAAAGGCCAGATGACTGCCACGCAAATGATGGGACACCGTGTTGCTGAGAAGCCAATGCTACCTTGCAACTAAGCAGTTTTACAGGCTGTGGCTGTGCCCTAAGTAAGGGGTGGGGGTTGGGATAAGGCAGAAAGCCTCATACCTCATCAGAACCAGGAAATGTTTTCATGACACTCTCCCTGGAGATAGGAATGAATAGGAAATGGCCATATAGAAACAATTCACAAACCTCCCATGCTCCTATGTTCTGGGAAAATCACAAGACCTCTGCCAGGATTGCTGATGTTCAATCTTCTTCAGTCTTGTGTGGCCTATGTGGGTATAGGCAAGGTTGTCAGGTCCCAGCATGGAACTAAATCCCCTCAGCAGCTAGTCTATCCTTGCTGTTGTCTTATGAAACCTGGAGCCCCAATATATAGGGTTCAGTTCAATTCAGTTCAGTCGCTCAGTCGTGTCCTATTCTTTGCGACCCCATGAATCGCAGCATGCCAGGCCTCCCTGTCCATCACCAACTGCTGGAGTCTACCCAAACGCATGTCCATTGAGTCAGTGATGCCATCCAACCATCTCATCCTCTGTTTTCCCCTTCTCCTCCTGCCCTCAATCTTTCCCAACATCAGGGTCTTTTCCAATGAGTCAGCTCTTGCATCAGGTGGCCAAAGTATTGGAGTTTCAGCTTCAACATCGGTCCTTCCAATGAACACCCAGGACTGATCTCCTTTAGGATGGACTGGTTGGATCTCCTTGCAGTTCAAGGGACTCTCAAGAGTCTTCTCCAATACCACAGTTCAAAAGCATCAATTCTTTGGCGCTCAGCTTTCTTTATAGTCCAACTCTCACATCCATACATGACTACTAGAAAAACCATAGCCTTGACTAGACAGACCTTTGTGGACAAAGTAATGTCTCTGTGTTTTAATATGCTGTCTAGGTTGGTTGTAACTTTCCTTCCAAGGAGTATTTGTCTTTTAATTTCATGGCTGCAATCACCATCTGCAGTGATTTTGGAGCCCCAAAAAATCTAGTCAGCCACTGTGTCCACTGTTTCCCCATCTATTTCCCATGAAGTGATGGGACCAGATGCCATGATCTTAGTTTTCTGAATGTTGAGCTTTAAGCCAACTTTTCACTCTCCTCTTTCACTTTCATCAAGAGGCTCTTTAGTTCCTCTTTACTTTCTGCCATAAGGGTGGTGTCATCTGCATATCTGAGGTTATTGGTATTTCTCCCGGCAATCTTGATTCCAGCTTGTGCTTCATCCAGCCCAGCATTTCTCATGATATACTCTGCATAGAAGTTAAATAAGCAGGGTGACAATATACAGCCTTGACGTACTACTTTTCCTATTTGGAACCAGTCTGTTGTTCTATGTCCAGTTCTGTTTCTTCCTGACCTGCATACAGGTTTCTCAAGAGGCAGGTCAGGTGGTCTGGTATTCCCATCTCTTTCAGAATTTTCCACAGTTTATTGTGATCCACACAGTCAAAGGCTTTGGCATAGTCAATAACAGAAATAGATGTTTTTCTGGAACTCCCTTGCTTTTTCGATGATCCAGCAGATGTTGACAATTTGATCTCATGTTCCTCTGCCTTTTCTAAAACCAGCTTGAACATCTGGAAGTTCACGGTTCACGTATTGCTGAAGCCTGGCTTGAAGAATTTTGAGCATTACTTTACTAGTGTGTAAGATGAGTGCAATTGTGCAGTAGTTTGAGCCTTCTTTGGCATTGCCTTTCTTTGGGATTGGAATGAAAACTGACCTTTTCTAGTCCTGTGGCCACTGCTGAGCTGTCCAAATTTGCTGGCATATTGAGTGCAGCACTTTCACAGCATCAGCTTTCAGGATTTGGAATAGTTCAACTGGAATTCCATCACCTCCACTAGCTTTGTTCGTAGTGATGCTTTCTAAGGCCCACTTGACTTCACATTCCAGGATGTCTGGCTCTAGGTGAGTGGGAGTGATCACACTATGGTGATTATCTGGGTCGTGAACATCTTTTTTGTACAGTTCTTCTGTGTATTCTTGCCATCTCTTCTTAATATCTTCTGCTTCTGTTAGGTCCATACCATTTCTGTCCTTTATCGTGCCCATCTTTGCATGAAAAGTTCCCTTGGTATCTCTAATTTTCTTGAAGAGATCTCTAGTCTTTCCCATTCTGTTGTTTTCCTCTGTTCTTTTTCATTGATCGCTGAGGAAGGCTTTTTTTAATCTCTCCTTGCTATTCTTTGGAACTCTGCATTCAAATAGGTATATCTTTCCTTTTCTCCTTTGCTTTTCGCTTCTCTTCTTTTCACAGCTATTTGTAAGGCCTCCCCAGACAGCCATTTTGCTTTTTTGCATTTCTTTTCCTTGGGGATGGTCTTGATCCCTGTCTCCTGTACAGTGTCACGAACCTCCGTCCATAGTTCATCAGGCACCCTGTTTATCAGATCTAGTCCCTTAAATCTACTTCTCACTTCCACTGTATAATCATAAGGGATTTGATTTAGGTCATACCTGAATGGTCTAGTGATTAACAAACCCATAATCGCTCAGACTTTTTTGAGATTTATATCATATGGTTGAATGACAGTATTCTCTGGCCTAAGTGGGGGGAAGCAGTAGGAGAGATGAATACACTCCCCAAGTTAAATGATTTGCTATCAGACTTTTCTTTAAAGAAAAGATGTGAATAGAAATGTTGAATTGTGTACAAAAGAGGAAAACAAAGTATCTAAGTACTAAGTATTTTCCTAATTAAAGGCTAAATTGACTTGTAATTTATATGAAGTAACTTTTTTCTTTTATCAAGTATTATCATAAGTAAAACTGAGAATTTGATGGAAAAGTTTCAAATGACTACACTAATTACTACTAATATCTTTCTTTCCTAACTAGCATATTCTGAGATTTTAATTAATTTATTTTAAAAGTTTTAAAGTAGTATCATCTTCTAAATATTAGTACATTTGTATAAACACATTAACTAGAATTATAAATCTGTTGATTCCTTAAGAATCTTTAATATACTGAACAACTTTTTAGTGCTAAGGCTTCCCTGGTGGCTCAGTCGATAAAGAATCTGCCTGCAATTCACGGGACCTGGGTTTGATCACTGGGTTGGGATGATCCCCCGGAGAATGAAATAGCAACCCACTCCAGTATTCTTGCTTAGAAAATCCCATGGACAGAGGAGCCTGGCAGGCTACAGTCCTTGGGGTCACAAGAGTCAGACATGACTTCATGACTAGGCCAACACTCCCTTGCATATGAAAATCTTCAGGCAATATATTTTTCCAATGTTATAGTTATCACATGTCATATTAAAAGTAATCATTCATTTAAAAACAAATTAATATTATAAAATTTATCTGGCCCTATTATTCTAAATTAAAGATTCCTTAAAACATATTTATACATTTTTATGAGAATATTTCTAAATGAAAGAGGCAAATTTTTAAATATTAGCCTGCTTGATACAAATTCAACATATGAACATCTAGATTTACAGAAAAGATAATTAAGACATAATAATTTGCTCTGCAAACATCCCTTTTGTAAGAAATTCAGGTTCAAGTAATATCTTTCAAATTCTTTCTGTATGACAATCATATGCCTAGTGTTTTCAGACAAAATATCTCATGTGATTCTCATGAGCCCACACAAACTCAACCTTTCTTTTATCTTTTAATATAATTTGAACGTCTGCCTAACCATGGGGAAGAAAGAAGAAGTGTTAACAGACTTTGCAGTGTGGATTAGGCCAACACCCAAGTGCTTGCTGGGGGTGAAGTTGGTGGAGGAAGAGCTTCAGGAAGGGAAGGTATTAAAGAGAATGAAGGAGATTCAACCCTAGAACCATGGAAAGGCTTCTCCTTGATTGTCCAAGATAAAACAAATGGCAGAGTAAAGTTTGGGGCTGAAAGGAGGATTGGTTGAAAAATCTGGACAGAAAATGATTAGACGTCCTAGGTTCCCTAGGAAAGTTGAAATTGAAGTTGAAAACCCCATGTAATTTATGACTCCACATCCACTACCCCCCATCCTCCACCCATACCATATTCCCAAACACTTCCATCCAGATACCACTGCTATATGGGGACCCCGAACCAAAGAGGCTCTGACTTTTGTCCAGGCTTAGGGGTGAAGTAGGAAAACAAAGGGCTAACAGAAGAGACTAAGCAAATCTAATGGACCCCCTTGCCCTCCCCTAGTTCCAGGAAAATAGGCACCAATACCTTATAGTTGATTGAAATGTGTCCTCAAAAAAATTTATGTACACCCAGAACCTTAAAATGTGACCTTATTTAGAAATAGGGTCTTTGCAGAGGTAATTAAGACGATGCCAT
Source organism: Bubalus kerabau (assembly GCF_029407905.1). Lineage (NCBI taxonomy): Eukaryota > Metazoa > Chordata > Mammalia > Artiodactyla > Bovidae > Bubalus > Bubalus kerabau. Next base: position 63,251,149 of record NC_073637.1, read on the forward strand.
ACTATATTAGGGTGGGCTCTAAATTCAGTGATTGGTGTCCTTATAAGAGGAGAGGACACGTAGGGACACATGCACAGAAGACCAAGTGAAGGGGCTTCCCTGGTGGTCCAGTGGTTAAGAATCTGCCTTGCAATGCAGTAAACTTGAGTTTGATCCCTAGTCAGGGAAGTAAGGTCCCACATACCGTAGAGCAACTAAGCCCACGCACCACTAGAGAGTCCATGGGCCACAACAAAAAATCCCACATGCCACAACTAAGACCTGACATGGTTGAATAAATAAGTAAATATTTTTTAAAAAGAAGAAGACCAAGTGAAGATGGAGGCAGAGACTGAAGTGATACAGTTACAAATCAAGGAATTCCAAAGATTGCCAGGAGCCATCAATCAAAGATTTCTGGGAGCCATCAAGTCATTTCAGTTCAGTCACTCAGTCGTGTCCAACTCTTTGCAACCCCATGGACTGCAGCATGCCAGGCTTCCCTGTCCATCACCAACTCCCGGAGTTTACTCAAACTCATGTCCATAGAGTCAGCGATGCCATCCAACCATCTCATCCTCTGTTGCCCCCTTCTCCTCCTGCCTTCAATCTTTCCCAGCTTCAGGGTATTTTCCAAGGAGTCAGTTCTTCACATCAGGTGGCCAAAGCGTTGGAGTTTCAGCTTCAACATCAGTCCTTCCAATCAGTCAGTTCAGTTCAGTCGCTCAGTCGTGTCAGACTCTTTGTGACCCCATTCACTGCGGCATGCCAGGCTTCCCTGTCCATCACCAACTCCCGGAGCTTGCTCAAACTCGTGTCCATTGAGTTGGTGATACCATCCAGCCATCTCAACCTCTGTCGTCCCCTTCTCCTCCTGCCTTCAATCTTTCCCAGCATCAGGGTCCTTTCCAATAAGTCAGTTCTTTGCATCAGGTGGCCAAAGTATTGGAGTTTCAGCTTCAACATCAGTCCTTCCAATGAATATTCAGGACTGATCTCCTTTAGGATGGACTGGTTGGATCTCCTTGCAGTCCAGGGGACTCTCAAGAGTCTTCTCCAACACCACAGTTCAAAAGCATCAATTCTTTGGCTCTCAGCTTTCTTTATAGTCCAGTTCTCACATCCATGCATGATTACTGGAAAAACCATAGCCTTGACTGGATGGACCTTTGTTGGCAAAGTAATGTTTCTGTTTTTTAATATGCTGTCTTGTTGGTCATAACTTTCCTTCCAAGGAGTAAGCATCTTTTAATTTCATGGCCACAGTCACCATCTGCAGTGATTTTGGAGCCCCCCCAAAATAAAGTCCTTCCAGTGGGAGCCATCAAACACAATGGCTAATCCTTAAGCCTTGTATTGGGGGATATCTGTTAAAATAACTTAGCCTCTCACCTACTAATTCAGTACTATTTAGTACTTTAAATTACTTTGATAGGGGAAAAAAGTTTATTTGAAAAGCAAGAAGAGGTAAGGAAGGAGTCTTCGCTAGAGCCTTCAGAGCATGGCCCTGACAGCACCTTGATTTTTTTTTTTTTTGACTGCACAGCAGGGCACGCAGAACTTTCCCAGCCAGGGTTTGAACTTGTGCCCCCTGCAGTAGAAGCATGGAGTCTTAACCACTGGATCACCAGGAAGTCTGACACTTGAATTCTGACTTTCAATTTCCAGAACTGTGAGAGAACGGATTTCCACAGTTTTAAGCCACCCACTTTGTGGTAATTTGTTACTATAGCCCTAAGGAAACCAATACATCCGTCCTTAGGCAGAACTGGAAGACTATTTTCTGGAAAAACTGATCAGCCCCAGAGAAAAGCCTTACAAATATTGACATTTAGAAGTTTAACACATACAAGGAAAAAGCTGTCAAGTGAACCAACAGTGAAGCTTAAGTCTGCCCACGTACTGCTCACTACCACAGCTCAGTCTTCCAGTCAGGCCCCAGTGCCTCATTCTTAGAAATGGATAGCTGAGAGCCACCAGGCATTGGAGGAAGGCCTCAGGCACCTGGGACAGAGCCGCCGATCGTTGCTAATATTCATTCTTCTCCTTTTTCTTGTGTAATAGAACCTCCTGAATTTTTGCTGGACACATGAATATTTAGTTAAACACTCTTTCCCAGCTCCCCTTTCAGCTAACGTGGCCAGTGGATATGAAAAGAGAGGGGAGGCTCCTTCGAATTTATGTCCTTAAAAGGAAGCTGCTCGGTGTTCCTTGCTTCCTCTTCCTTCAGACTTGGTGGTGAGCCAGTTTCAACCATGCAGAAAAGAAAAATACTTCAGGAGGATTTGGGAGTAACATGGTAGAAGGGTCCCCGGATGACTCTGAAACAGAGCTACCCACCCTCTTAGACTGTAAATGACAGAAAAATAAATTTCTATTTTACTTGAGCCTTTGTATTCAGCATTATCTTTGTTACAATAATTTAACCTCTCACCCAAGAATTCATTATTATTTAACTCTTTAAAATTACATTGAGAGAAGTAAAATTTCATTTTTAAAAACAAATTTAGTCTCTGAAGTACCTGGATGACAGCATCTAATGCACATTTCTTGAGTTGTTTTACAGGCTGAAAACTCACACCAAATGGAAGATATTAACTACCTGATGACCTCCTAGAGCCTAAGTACTGATAATATTAACCCCTGTGACATTACTCTATTACCTCACCAATGACTGATCAGAGCATTGTGCACAACCCGATCACACACTCTGCAAACCTCCTTCCTCACTTGGGCTTTAAAAATGCTCTCCTGAACCTTACTGGGGAGTTTGGGCTTTCTGAGCACAGGTTGTCCTGAACTCCTTGCTTGGCGCCCTGCAGGAAGCACTGTACTTCCCTTCCTCACAACCCCAGGTCAGTAGATTGACTTCACCGTGCTCAGGCAAGTGGACCCGAGTTTGGTTTGGTAACAGGAGAAATTGTTAATTGAACCCCATATCCATTTTCCTTGCTTACTTAGTATTAGAACATTTAGCTAGGCATACATAAAGATGACATTTTCCAGCCCTGTTTATAGTTCATGTGGCTTGTGTGGCTAAGCTCTGGCTAATGGAATGTAAGTGGGAATGTCCTTGTTGGCAGTTTCTGGGAACCTCTCAAGAGAAACCTGGAGCCTGCCCTTGGCTCTTCCTACAGGCCCTTCTGCATGCTGCTGCTGAAATATAGATGCCACCTTGGACCTGAGTATGAGGGTGTGTATCAGTTAGAGCTCTCCAGAGAAGCAGAAGCAAGAGGATCTATCTATCTATCTGTATTTATATTTATTTAATCACCACGTGTCCAACAAATATAAATGAAGTACCTAGTACATCCAAATTATTATATTAGGCTCACTATGGGCTACAAAATAAAAACCTTACCTTCAGAGAATTTACCATTAGCATCAGACGTAGTATTAACAAATTCACATTAGTAAATAACCACAACTATCCAAAGAGAAAGTTTTGGCATTATACTGTCCTTAATTTTCAAGTCCTTCATGAATATCTCTTAAAATTCTACAAAATAGTATACATTTATATTTACAGTTTGTATTATAAAATCTAATCTATAGAAATATTCTGAACTGGCAATGAGTTTGAAAAATGGATTATCTCTGTGTTACATTTCAGCCTAGATTGTTCAATCCAGTACCACTGAGCAGTCAACAAGCAAAACATGTGGTTACATAAAACCCTCAGGAAAACCTCCTACAGGAGTGGGCAAATTCCTCACAGACCTTTGTTCTTCTCATGAGAAGCAAATGGGATCAGCGGACCATGACGATTGTCTACTGCTATTTAGCAACATAGAGTAAATTTTTCTGTGTTGCTTCCAAAAAAAGAATAAGCTGTATATCTGCACCAAGGAAGAGAAACATGTGAGCCCTACAATATATAATATACAGTATGTATTATATTATATATGCTGCTAAGTCACTTCAGTCGTGTCCGACTCTGTGCGACCCCATAGACGGCAGCCCACCAGGCTTCCCCGTCCCTGGGATTCTCCAGGCAAGAACACTGGAGTGGGTTGCCATTTCCTTCTCCAATGCTTGAAAGTGAAAAGTGAAAGTGAAGTCGCTCAGTCGTGTCCGACTCTGTGCGACCCCGTGGACTGCAGCCTACCAGGCTCCTCCGTCCATGGGATTTTCCAGGCAAGAGTACTGGAATGGGGTGCCATTATATTTCTTCACAAATTGATTAGGAGAAATAGATCTCTTAGGATTCCAAATAAAGGAAAATGAGGTTGTCATTGGTTGCTAGTATGTGCCAACAATTTCTACCCTAGGAAAAGTAATAAAAGGCGGAGGTAGGGGAATTGCCTGGCAGTCCACTGGTTAGCACTCACTGCTTTTACTGCCATGGCCCAGGTTCAGTTCCTGGTCAAGGAACTAAGATTCCAAAAGCTGTGCAGCTTGGGGAAAAAAAAAAAAAAACAGGACAACACCCAAGCACCTCATAACCAAGCAAACCCTCCCAAAGGGATCCAGAACATTTTATCAAGAGTTTCACCTTTGGTGAAGGGTTGAAAGCCTTCAAGGTAAAAGAATTAGAATGTAATTAATGAAAAAAGATGGAAAGCATCCTTAATTTGGGAGGACTCCAAAACTTCATAAAAAATGCCCTCTTTGTATTTTAAATTATATATTTAACCTTTCATTTCCACTTTGTTAGCAATGTGGAAAGAATGTTAAATCTAGTACTGATGTGAGAGAAACAAAAGAGCTTGGATTCTTGACCCAAACTGGATTCAAATTTCAGCTCTATCACTTATTGACTGCGTGGTCTTGGGAACTGGGCCTCAGTTTCCTCATCTACAAAATGGACAGAATAGTAGCACTCACCTCATAAGGCTCTTCTAAGGAATATGTAAATTAATACATATTCACTTAGAAAAGTAGGTGGCACAGAGTAAAGATTATATAAAACCTCTTAGTGTTATAAATACCTTGGCATCATTTGGGAAGGGGGACATGGTATTCTATGTTACCTTGCCATCAATTAAGATAGATTGGAATTCTATCAAATTTTAAAACGCCCAGCAGAATATTTATGGGCCTTCCCCTTTTCCTGCAGTTTTTCTGGGATCAGGTCACCTGCTCCGTTGTAGTTTGGCCTTGGAAGCAAATGAAGAGGGATACAAAGATTCTCCAGCAAAGACCCTCTTCTTACACAGTGAGCCCAAGAGTGCAGGGGATCATATCAGATACGGTTCTATACATTCCTGCTATTCCTACCTCACTGCAATTTTTCCTTGTGCTACCAGCCATCAGAGGACAACCAGTAAATAGGACTGGTAGTAGGAACATCATCTTACTGTGTACCAGGCAATGGGCTAAGTGCTTTAAATATTGTATACCATTTAATTCTCACAAGAATGCTCTGATGTAGGTACTGTTGCGAGAGGGGATGTTGCATGATGATTTTGGCTGAGGGCTTTAGAGGCAGGCTTGCCTGGGATTGTATCCTGGCCCTGTCATTGACTGGCTGTGTCTTGTGTGCGTGCTCAGTTGCTTAGTCATGTCCAACACATTACAACCCCATGGACTGTAGCCCACCTAGCTCCTCTGTCCATGGAATTTTTCCCAGCAAGAATACTGGAGTGGGTTGCCATGCCCTCCTCCAGGAGATCCTCCCAAGCCAGGGATAGAACCTGTGTCTCCCACATCTCCTGCACTTCAGGCAGATTCTTTACTGCTGAGCCACTGGGGAAGCCCAGCTGGCTGTGTCATCATGGGCAAATTACCTAAACTTTCTCACCCACAGAATGAGGATAATGATAGGACTTATCTCACAGGGTTTTGGGTGAGCATTTCATGAGTTAATACATATAATGTCCTCCAATTTGGACTGGTTTTGAGTGTGGACTCTGACGCCAGGCTATTTGAGTTTACATCTCAGCTCCATCACTTAGGAGCAAAGTGGCCCTGGACAAGGTTTCCTCCTCTGTAAAATGAATGTGGCCAGAAGAGTACCTAACTTAAACAGCTTTTATGAGGATTTAATTAGTTATGTCTGTAAAGTACTTCGAGCAGGGACTGGCAATAATAAACTCTCTCTCTTATCTCTTAGGACTCCAGCTATGCAAGTTAAACCTATTCTCTGTGTTCCATTTATCTTTTTCTCTCTTTTTCATCCCTTTTGGTGCTTACGTCAGAGTACTGTCTTCTGATCTTTCTTCCAATTCGTTAAAACAAAAAATAAATATTTACAGATACTTTGTTGTCTAAATAGATAACTCTGTGCACTCTCAAAATAAAAAATAACTGAATAAATGAGTAAATATTCTGTACATAGCAAGTATTTGACACGTGTTTGTTGTACTTATTAACTGCTATATAATATGAGAGGAAACTGAAACTTGAGGAGATCAAATAACTTTTCAAGGTTATATAGCTAGCGAGTGATGCAGCCAGTATTTAGACTCAGAGTCCAGACCTGAGTCTGGATTAAAGTAATTACTTTAATTTTCATACTATGTTACTATTTCTGGGAAACTAGTAGGATACTGCAGATATTTGGTGATTTACCTTGTTTTTGAGGGTGGATACTGGCTTTGTTATCTAGTGTGTGTGTATATGTGTGTATATTTTAAGGGCTTTGTTGGGGAAGGGGGTGTCATTTCAACCTAATCCACCCTACCTACATCATCCTTAATTTTGCCCAAATTAATTCCCAATTAGAAAGCCTAATTCTTATCTATCATTCTGTGTATGCGAACAGTGGGAGTTCCCCACTCAGAAGAGCAGAGCAGTGAAACTAACAATTCTTGGGCAAGCAGCCTGTGTTTCCAGAATTAACCTCCTGCTGCTGCCATCATGAGCCCTTGGGCTGAGATGTGACTCTGGTGGAGGAAATTAATGAATCACCATTAGGTTTTCTTGTTAGTCTTTAGCTATTTGGAGCGGCACCACTTTAAATAATTAATGAAATTTGAATGAAAAAAATAAAAGAATTAGTGTGTTCTTTTTTTGCTGATAAAGCCAGGATGTATCAATATAAACTAGCTAAGAAGGAAGAGAGGAAAAACTTGGAGATGATTTTCTAGGAATAGTTCTACTTAACTAAAAGGCTCAAATAGCAGGAAACAAATATAAAACTGGAATGGTAGTAGTCTATAAAGAAAGCATAATTATTATTTTGTTCAACCATCCACTTCCTGTCAAATACACACAGATACACAAACATTCTTTTTACAGTAAGTTCAATTATTTAATTTTGTCTCTATTAGCTTTTTTTTTTTTACCAGTTTATTCTTCCCCTAAAATATCATCTATTCTATCCATTTTGATGACCACATCTACAGGTGACATCTGAATTTTCATGTTGTGTGTCTAACATTTGTAATTACTTTTTAGGAATATCTGCATATTATCCTGCCATCAGCCCAAATAAACTATATTTAAAAGGAAACATAATTCCACTTCTATCTAGGACAGAGAGCTGAAAAGAATATTATTTCCACCTTAATAAAAAGAAAAGAGAAAACAGGGTAATAAACATAATCATTCCTTTTCTTCAGCCCATCAAACAACTGATATCATAGGGCAAAAAAAAGTACACTGAAATCCAAAGAAAGACAGAAACTTCCAAGGAGAGAGAAGCTGAGAACATTGGCTCACTTGTGGCAGAGCACAAAAGGAAATAACTCCAGGTACAGCACAAGCAGGTAAGAAGGCTACAGATAATTTTTTTTTTTTTTAGGGAATCCCTAAAGTCTAGTGTGGGCTAGTGAGAGAATTTAGAGCCCCTCGAAGCTGCAGACACCAAGGGAGATCACAGCCACCTGCAGGTTCTTCTCCATGAATTCGCACTGATTGTATCAATATACAGGTAGTGGAGAATACATGGTGTCTGAATGGGGCCATTCTATAGGGACAGGAAACATTTACAAATGAGCATCAGTGACACCATGGTGGGGGAAAAAGAAGTCACAGAGGACTAAACAGCTTGAACATCATGTACACACGTGTGTTTGTGTTTGGGAAGGAAATTGGAGGAGGCAGGAGAGGGACATGAATTCTCAGTTTTCCTTGGAGATGAAGGTTTTAGGTATCAGCTATACTGTGACTCTATTTTTTTTTCTTCAATAATGCTCTATAATGAAAGTTGGTGGTTGTTAAAACCATGATGGGAAGAAGCAGTGTGAAATCAAGACTGAGAAGCAGTTGAGACCAAAGTGTGGCAGCTTTTCTATGTAGCTGTTCCCTTCTCAGCAAAAGCCTTATCCATCACCCCTACCCACTCCACTTGTTCCCTTAGACTTACATGTCAATTTCTACCTGCACTTCTTGTGCCAAGTGTATGTTTATGAAATTCTTGTCTTATTACCTGCAATGTGAACCATCTCTTCCTCCCTTGTCTGACTGCCCCCTGGGTTTTCATCCCACTGCAGTGCGTGGGGGCAGGGCACCAAATAAGAGCGTGGGAGTGTTCTCAGGTTTGCTTTATCTGGTTGATGGCTGTCTCTGGACCAGACGCCATCTTTTACTGACACTTGACACAGATACCAGTCTCCCATTTCTGAGATAGCATAGTGTCATATGCCCTGTTTTCTTTTGTTCACTTAGAGAGCTGTTTCTACCACCCAAGTCACTTGGTCATAATAAAGTTCCAAATCTTTTCTACATTCTAAAATCAAAATTTTGTGCCTACGTTAACCACTGGCTTCAATTAACAGCTTTGTTTTAAAAACAAACAAAACCTGTATTTTAAAATAGAATTGGTCTTGGGGGAAGATGAACTCAAAGAAAAATGTATTTGGAGTTTAACCATACAACTGACAAAACAGTTTAAAAGTCACATGAAGACTGTAGAGAACCCACTTGTGGACACAGATGGGGAAAGAGAGAGTGGGACGAATTGAGAGAATAGCACTGAAACATACGCATTACCATGTGTAAGACAGATAGCTAGTGGGAAGTTGCTGTGTAACACATGGAGCTCAACCCAGTGCTCTGGGACAACCTAGAGAGGTGGTTGCGACTCAAGGGGGAAGGCATATACGTATACCTATGACTGATTCATATTGTTGTATGGCAGAAACCAACACAACATTGTAAAGCAATTTCCTCCAATTAAAAATAATTTTTTTTTAAAAGTCACTTGAAGTATACTTGAAGTATAAGCAATCAAAAACATACCATTGCTCACCAAACCTAAATGGCTACATGAACCTCTACCTGTAGGGAAGAACAGAAAAATTATGGTAGAAAGAAAGAGAATAAAGAATGGGGACCTATGTTTCTTTGGTTTAACCTCAGATGCGGGGAAAATTTGATTTGAAGGAAAATATATTTAAAACTTTTCACTTATGCTGCAGTTACACATTGGATTTTGGTGTGCATTGGGGGAAAAAGATGCATTTTGATCCATTCAGTTCATTCTCAAGACTAGACACAGCATGATTTGAAGGTAACTAGAAAGACCTCATATTTCCAAATAATCCTTTTTATTCTTGGGACAAAAATATATCAGAATAACCCCTAGAAAGTATTATCCTAGAATTCCCTGACAGGTAAGTTTCAGCATCGCCACCTGTCATATGGACTGTGGCTGTTCCTTTAATTGATTAATTAAGTCTCTAATTTCCCCTCCTTTCTGGGTCTTGTTAGCTCAGGACAGTCAGTCACTTAGATTTCAGCATGGCTTGGTTCTGCAGTGAAATTTCAGTATATAAATTATCCAGAGTGATCGGAGTACAGTCTGGCTACTTAAACCAGTTTGATACTTCTTAACTCATTAAATCCAGTTTTAACTGTTATTCAAAATTCATTGCCAGGTCAGTTGGTGATTCAGCTCTGTTCTGGCCACTAGGCACTGCCCTTGGTCACAACTGAAAACAGCGTTCCCTCTGCAACTTCAGGATATGACTTGAACAGTTCTCTTTAGAGTCTATCCTAAATCTCTTTATCAAATTTCTCATCTCAAAAGCCCTAGGCCTATTCAGGTGATGTGACTGAAGCTGCTTCTCCATCTTTCCAAGCCTTTTCTAGATAACGTATCTGTATAAAGCTAATATATTTCTCCCTGTGGACTCTCCTGGCAGCCTTATAACCTACTATTTCCACTTTGGTTTCCCATGCTTCTTTCCCCAAGTGAGAACTTTCCCCAAGTGTGTCTAAGTAACTTCTACCTTTCATTTTTCCATCTTTTCCTCTTATAGTTATAACAGAATCTTCATCCTATCCTTCTTGATAAAACATAAAACCCATTTACATTTCAATTATTCTTTCTCCCATATGGATAAGAGTGCCATATTCTTTTCATATTGTTCATGGAGTTCTCAAGGCAAGAATACTGAAGTGGTCTTCCATTCCCTTCTCTAGTTCCATAAAAACATCTCCATCTGTTTTATTGAGTACGCCAAAGCCTTTTGACTGTGTGGATCACAACAAACTGGAAAATTCTTCAAGAGATGGGAATACCAGACCACCTTACCTACCTCCTGAGAAATCTATATGCAGGTCAGGAAGCAACAGTTAGAACTGGACATGGGACAACAGACTGTTTCCAAATTGGGAAAGGAGTGCATCAAGGCTGTATATTGTCACCCTGCTTATTTAACTTATCATGCTAAATACCAGGGTGGATGAAGCACAAGCTGGAATCAAGATTCACGGGAAAAATAACAATAACCTCAGATATGGAGATGACACCACCCTTATGGTAGAAAATGAAGAGGAATTGAAAAGCCCCTTGATGAAAGTAAAAGAGAAGAATGAAAAAGTTGGCTTGAAACTCAACATTCAAAAAACTAAGGTCATGGCATCCAGTCACATCACTTCTTGGCAAATAGATGGGGAAACATGGAAACAGTGACAGATTCTCTTTTCTTGGGCTCCAAAATCACTGCAGATGGTGACTGTGGCCATGAAATTAAAAGACGCTTACTCCTTGGAAGGAAAGTTATGACCAAAAAGACAGCATATTAAAAAACAGAGACCTTACTTTGCCAGCAAAGGTCCATCCAGTCAAGGCTATGGTTTTTCCAGTAATCATGTATGGATGTGAGAGTTGGACTATAAAGAAAGCTGAGAGCCGAAGAATTGATGCTTTTGAACTGTGGTGTTGGAGAAGACTCTTGAGAGTCCCTTGGACTGCAAGAAGATCCAACCAGTCCATCCGAAAGGAAATCAGTCCTGAATATTCATTGGAAGGACTGATGTTGAAGCTGAAACTCCAATACTTTGGCCACTTAATGCAAAGAACTGACTTATTGGAAAGGATCCTGATGCTGGGAAAGATTGAAGGCAGGAGGAAAAGGGGAAAACAGAGGATGAAATGGTTGGATGGCATCACCAACTCAATGGACACGTGTTTGAGCAAGATCCAGGAGTTGGTGATGGACAGGGAAGCCTCGCATGCTGCAGTGAATGGGGTTGCAAAGAGTCAGACACGATTGAGCAACTGAACTGAACTGAACCATATCCTTAAATCTACACCTTCACTGGGGAAGGGTTATGTTTTTTTAGTCACAACTTTAATTATAAAAAACCTGCTAAGTCAAGATTGCTTTACATTTGGGCATCTGATTAAGAAGGGAAGACTCTATCATCGGGCATGGACTAGGATCACGATGCAGAGATGCTTAGGAACCACAAGGGAGAGTATAGTAATTCATTAAGTCCCATATAAAATACAGCTCCAGAATTTGGGGATGTGATCAAGGGAAGGTTAGCTTCTGATAAACAGAAAAAAATTTGGATAGGCCTGTATCTGCAGAAATGACACACTTTCACTGATTTAATACGATGTCCCAGATGGAGCCATTGTTTCTTAGTTCAATTAAGAAATTCTTTGGATTTCTCAAAAAAAAAAAACAAAAAACAAACTGTAGTCCACCCAGTGATATTGTCAAATGCCTCAGATTTCTATTGTGCTGTCATAACAGGAGGATTGGAAGTCTGCCTTAGACCTTAGGAAAGGAAGACCAGAGAGCAAACTGATATTAGTTTTACCCAGGATCCCCTGATGGCAGGACACTTGACTTGAGGGGACCAATGTCAATTATTTAGTTAGAAGATACCTAGAATAGAGCAGGGGCAAGCTACACTTAATTTTATAAAAATAGCAGTAATTACATCTAACTATTTTTGTTGTTATTATTTTCACCATGTGTTGCAGGAGGCAGAGAGAACTAGGAAGAGGAGTGGATAAGAATGTCATGAATGGGGAGACTAATGTACATTTAGTGCCGGATAGGAAAATAAATTGCTAAATGGAAGTTTTAAGGGACAGGCAGCTCAGGAGTGGATGAAAAGAAAGAAAGACTAGGAAAAAGGCAAGGTTGACCTACTGATAAGAGAAAGTAAGGATGAGGCATAATCACAAGGGAGTGCATTTGTAGATAACAGCTGAATCTAAATGCCTGAATGAAGAGAAAAATTGGAAGAAGACATCCCATGTAGAACTTGCCATAGTAAGCATTTTTTCCCCATGAAGTTGATACTTTGTGATGTCAAGCAATTGAGGGGTGAGTATTTAGAACCAACATATAAGATAGGGAATAGCATGTGATTAGTTGGAAGTATTAAATAAGATATCAAGACATTGCATAAATGCTGCAAAAACTTTGTTACTTAATACAATCAATATATTCAGGGTCTCAAAATTTTAGCCTTTGGGCCCTACCTTTATCATCTTTGCCATATCCTCATACCATTTGTACATTGTTTCATGTAATTCTTAAAACAGTTTTTTCTCACTTTAGCTTCATCCTAAGCAATAGTATCTGTAGCCCCATGAGTTTGATAAGCTAGTTGTATCGTTTTCTAACATACATTAGCATAAATATATAACCTTAAAAATAAAAGTTCTTCATCCATGCAACAGCTGAAATCAACTTGTGTACAACTGGTGATCACAGATCCTATTCTGAGAAACCCTAAGATATATGTATTTTGCTTGTCTACAGTGATGTGGTTTAGTGTGTAAGAAAGGAAGTACTAAATGCACTTTATGAGTCACTTTTTCTTCAAGTTCGTTGCCTTTTGAGAGGGGAAAAAATAGAGGAAAAATATAATATCATTAATTTCCTCCAGTTAACGAGTGGCTCAGGGGTTTATTTTTAAATTATTGAAACCACCAGATTGCTCAAAGTGTAAGGCATGGGGTAGCCATTTGTAAGAGGGCTTTAAGTTGATAGAAGAGAAATCTCTCCCCTGGTATGGAAGGGACTGTACATCAGCTGAGAGGCAGATAGAGCTGTTGCTCTTCGATACACTAAGTATGCTTTTATTCAAGCTACAACCCACCAAAAAGAAAAGCTGTGGATGGGAATGAACAGTGTACCTGTTGAGAGACAGACTCTCTTTGGAGAAAATATTTATATTCAAGTATCCTTGGGGGCTTCCAGGTGGCACTAGTGGTGGGAACCCTCCTGTCAAAGCAGGAGATGCAAGAGATGCGGGTTCCATCCCTGGGTGGGGAAGAGCCTCTGGAGGAGGCATGGCAACCCACCCCAGTATTCTTGTCTGGAGAATCCCCATGGACAGAGGAGCCTGGAGGCCTACAGTCCATAGGGTCTCAAGGAGTTGGACATGACTGAAGTGACTTAGCAGGCACGCATGCACCCTCGTACTATGAGGAACAGGTAAAGATCCTTCCTACCTGGACCCACAACACACATCATTACTTTATTTCTGCCAAGATGTCACACCAACATTTTGTCTCCCAATTGGATTTACCACTAAGAAAAGAAGTTGGAGCAAATAGCCAATGCTGACATCTGGGTAGATATAAATTCTATAATTTCTGAAATTGGCAGCTGCTGTGGAAAATCATGTGGTAGCTCCTCAAAAAGCTAAACATAAAATTACCATATGCCCAGGTAGGGTACCATATGCCAGCAGGTCAACTCCAAGGTATGTAGTCAAAAGGATTTAATGCAGGTACCCAAATAGATGCTTTTACTTAAATGTCTACGGCAGTACTATTCACAATAGCCCGAAAGTGGCAGTGAAAGTGAAAGTCGCTCAGTCGTGGCCGACTCTTTGCGATCCCGTGGACTATACAGTCCATGGAATTCTCCAGGCCAGAATACTGGAGTGGGTAGCCTTTCCCTTCTCCAAGGGATCTTCCCAAACAAGGGATCGAACCCAGGTCTCCCACATTGCAGGCAGATTCTTTACCAGCTGAGCCACAAGGGAAGTTATTGATGAATAAATGGATAAACAAAATGTAGTACATGAATACAGTGAAATACTATTCAGCCATAAGAGAAATAAAGCACTGGTGCATGCTATGATGTAGATAAACCTCAGAAACATGTTGCTAGGTGAAAGAAGCCAGACACAGAAGGTCATATATTGTATGATTCCATTTATATTAAATACCCAGAATAGGAAAATCCATAAAGACAAAAAGCATATTGGTGCTTACCTCAGGCTGAAGAGAGGTAATGGTAAATGACTATTAATGAGCATGGGTTTTCTTTCTGTTTTTTTAATAGGATTTTTTAAATTAATTTATTTTTGTTTAAATTTATTTATGTCTGCACTGGGTCTTCATTGCTGTGCTCGGGCTTTCACGAGTTGGCATGAGCAGGGGCTACTCCCTAGTTGCACAGCACAGGCTCTAGGGCTCACAGGCTTCAGCAGTTGTGGTACATGGGCTTAGTTGCCCCACAGCATGTGAAATCTCCCCAGATGAAGCACCAAACCCATGTCCCCTGCACTGGAAGGCAGATTCTTAACCACTGGACCACCAGGAAAGTCCCTTTTTTTTTTTAGGGTGATGAAAACCTTTTGGAACTTGATAGAGGTAGTGACTGCGCAACATTGCGAATATACTAACTGCCAGAATTGTACACTTCAAACTGGTTGTTTTGATGTTATGTGGATTTAACCTCAGTTTAAAACAAAAGCCATTGATGATTATTACTTAATGATCTGACATGCAAATTTGAAGCCAGAATCAACAGAATGCAGCATTCTTATTTCCATAATTTCTGCTGACATATACAGTTCATTGAATTGAAATAATTTTTCAAAGTATCATAAAAATCTATCTTTTCAGGGGAATCCTTTTTATGAGTGTGTATGCTCAAAGTTTAGCTGATATCTGTTAAATAGCAGTATAAATTATTTAGTGTTGTTTCCCCATAGCTGATAAAGAATTGATTCAGAACAAGTGACATCAATTTGAACGTGACTGGCTGACCAAAGTGACTAGGAGATCCTGGGGAAATTGATAGTGTTAAGTGATGAAGCTGATAGATCCGTGGCAGGGCAGCTGACAGCTTAGAAACTATAGAAGTATATCCACTATTCTGAGGAGTGCTAATTAGAGCCAAGGAGAATCAAGAGGAGTGCTTTAGAAGAGTTATGTACATCACTCGACCAAAAACAGGTGAGTCTGCCAAGACAGCAGGTTCTATTCCCAGGTATACAGAATTGGGGCAGAAAAGCTAATAATCCTAACAGGGATTTCTATTCTATAAAGTCAGTTTCATTAACTTACACACAAAGGAATGCCTTAAATGAGCCAACTGAACCTCTGATTTAAAGGGATTAACTTTAAATTTGCTCTTTTCTGTACCTGGCCTCATTTCCCAAACTAGTTAAAAGTTATTATCACCCTAAGAATGATTTTTGAACTGTGTTACATGTACATCTTGATAATGTGCTAATGTTTCCATCAGTCAGTTCAGTCGCTCAGTCATATCCGACTCTTTGTGACCCCATGGACTGCAGCACTCCAGGCTTCCCTGTCCATCACCAGCTCCCGGAGCTTACTCAAACTCATGTTTATCGAGTCGGTGATATCATCCAACCATCTCATCCTCTGTCATCCCATTCTCTTCCCACCTTCAATCTTTCCCAGCATCAGGGTCTTTTCAAATGAGTCAGTTCTTTGCATCAGGTGGCCAAAGTATTGGAGTTTCAGCTTCAACATCAGTCCTTCCAATGAATATTCAGGACTGATTTCCTTTAGGATGGACTGGTTGGATCTCCTTGCAGTCCAAGGGACTCTCAAGAGTCTTCTCCAACACCACAGTTCAAAAGCATCACTACTTCAGTGCTCAGCTTTCTTTATAGTCCAACTCTCACATCCACATGACTACTGGAAAAGCCATAGCCTTGACAAGACCGACCTTTGTTGGTAAAGTAATGTCCCTGCTTTTTAATATGCTGTTTTAGTTGGTCATACCTTTCTTCCAAGGAGCAAGCGTCTTTTAATTTCATGACTGCAGTGATTTTGGAGCCCAAAAATAAAGTCGCTCACTGTTTGCATTGTTTCCCCATCTATTTGCCATTAAGTGATGGGACCAGATGCCATGATCTTAATTTTTTGAATGTTGAGTTTCAAGCCAACTTTTTCATTCTCCTCTTTCACTTTCATCAAGAGGCTCTTTAGCTCCTCTTCACTTTCTGTCATAAGGGTGGTGTCATCTGTATATCTGAGGTTATTGACATTTCTCCCGGCAAACTTGATTCCAGCTTGTGCTTCATCCAGCCTGGCATTTCACATGATATACTCTGCATATAAGTTAAATAAGCAGGGTGTCAATATACAGCCTTGAAGCGCTCCTTTCCCAATTTGGAACCAGTCTGTTGTTCCATGTCCAGCTCTAACTGTTACTTCTTGACCTGCATACAGATTTCTCAGGAGGCAAGTAAAGTGGCCTGGTATTTCCATCTCTTGAAGAATTTTCCAGTTTGTTGTGATCCACACAGTCAAAAGCTTTGGCATAACAGAAGTAGATGTTTTTCTGGAACTCTCTTGTTTTTTCAATGATCCAAGAAATGTTGGCAATTTGATCTCTGGTTCCTCTGCCTTTTCTAAATCCAGCTTGAATATCTGGAAGTTCATGGTTCATGTACTGTTGAAGCCTGGCTTTGAGATTTTTGAGCATTACTTTGCTAGCATGTGAGATGAGTGCAATTGTGCAGTAGTTTGAGCATTCTTTGGCATTGTCTTTCTTTGGGATTGGAATGAAAACTGACCCTTTCCAATCCTATGGCCACTGCTGAGTTTTCCAAATCTGCTGGCATATTGAGTGCAGCAATTTCACAGCATCATCTCTCAGGATTTGAAATAGCTCAACTGGAATTCCATCACCTCCACTAGCTTTGTTCGTAGCGATGCTTCCTAAGGCCAACTTGACTTCGCATTCCAGGATGTCTTACTCTAGGTGAGTGATCACACCATCGTGATTATCTTGGACATGAAGATCTTTTTTGTATAGTTCTGTGTATTCTTGCCACCTCTTATTAATACCTTCTGCTTCTGTTAGGTCCATACCATTTCTGTCCTTTATTGTGCCCATCCTTGGTATCTCTAATTTTCTTGAAGAGATCTCTAGTCTTTCCCATTCTGTTGTTTTCCTCTATTCCTTTCCATTGATCACTGAGGAAGGCTTTCTTATCTCTTCTTGCTATTCTTTGGAACTCTGCATTCAAATGGGTATATCTTTCCTTTCTCCTTTACTTTTTGCTTCCCTTCTTTTCACAGCTATTTGTAAGGCCTCCTCAGACAACCATTTTGCCTTTTTGCATTTCTCTTTCTTGGGGATGGTCTTGATCACTGCCTCCTGTACAGTATCATGAACCTCCGTCCATAGTTTCATTACTTCAGGCACTCTGTCTATCAGATCTAATCCCTTGAATCTATTTGTCACTTCCACTATAATTGTAAGGTATTTGATTTAGGTCATACCTGAAAGGTCTATTGGTTTTCCCTACTTTCTTCAATGTAAGTCTGAATTTGGCAATAAGGGGTTCATGATCTGAGCCACAGTCAGCTCCTGGTCTTGTTTTTCTCGACTGTATAGAGCTTCTCCATCTTCAGCTACAAAGAATATAATCAATCTGATTTCAGTATTGACCATCTGGTGATGTCCATGTGTAGAATCTTCTCTTGTATTGTTGAAAGAATGTGTTTTCTATGACCAATGCATTTTCTTGGCAAAACTCTGTTAGCCTTTGCCCTGCTTCATTTTGTACTCTGAGGCCAAATTTGGCTGTTACTCCAGCTATCTCTTGACTTCCTACTTTTGCATTCCAGTCCCCTATAATGAAAAGGACATCTTTTTTGGGCGTTAGTTCTAGAAGGTTTTGTAGGTCTTCATAGAACCATTCAACTTCAGCTTCTTCAGCATTACTGGTCGGGGCATAGACTTGGATTACTGTGATATTGAATGGTTTGCCTTGGAAAAGAACAGAGATCATTCTATCGTTTTTGAGGTTGCATCCAAGTACTGCATTTCGGACTTTTAGAAGAAATGAGGGCTACCCCATTTCTTCTAAGGGATTCTTGCCTACAGCAGTAGATATAATGGTCATCTGAGTTAAATTCACCCATTCCAGTCCATTTTAGTTCACTGATTCCTAAAATGTCAATGTTCACTCTTGCCATCTCCTATTTGACCACTTTCAATTTACCTTGATTCATGGACCTAACATTTCAGGTTTGTATGCAGTATTGCTCTTTATAGCATTGGACTTTACTTCCATCATGAATCACATCCACAACTGAGTATTGTTTTTGCTTTGACTCTGTCTCTTCATTCTTTCTGGAGTTATTTCTCCACTGTTCTCCAGTAGCATATTGGGCACCTATCAAGGGGAGTTCATCTTTCAGTGTCCTATCTTTTTGCCATAACATAAAATAATGTTTCCATAACATAGCATAATGTTTCCATAGCACTAAACTATTGCCTCTCTTCCACCATTTGTAAGAGTCTAGTTTACTTACCAAATTTAAAAAAAAGAAGCTTATAATGATGATTACTACAGATGGAACAATATCACCCAAAATAGCCAGGAAATAAATAGTTTATCCTTTGGTGTGGGGTAGGGGATGCTTAGATTGAAACTCAAACCAAGTCTTGCATCAGTTAGTATGTTTTTTTGGCTGTAAGTATTCAGAAAATCAAATTAACAGTGGCTTAAACCAGTAGGGATGTATTTGTCTCTAGAATTAGAAGACAAGAGGTCAGATCTCCTGCTGAATGATGTCATCAGATACCTTGGCCTTTTCTATCTTTTGTTCCCTCATACTTAGCCTCACACTTTGAACCTTACACTTTGGACTCATAATATGTCTACCACAGTAACAGATACCACAGTCACATTTAAAACATAAAAGAAAGATGGATGAGGGTGGGAAGGAACAAGGTGGCATCAACCAAATTTCTCTATTTTTAGAAAGGAAAAGCTTTCCTGGAAGCCTCATAGTAGATCCTTGTTTAGGCCATGTTGGCCAGAATGGGTCACATGGCCAGCTGCAAGTGTAAGACCAGTAGAAAAAAAATATTTTGCATTTCTAACCTCTCCAATAGAGAGTTGGGAATGAAGAAGAGGAGGGGAGTGGGATTTAGGCTGGTTGTATCTTACTGTTTGCCAAACTTTTTCTTGTACAAACACTAAAAAGATTCTTAGGTGAGGAAATAAAATAACTGATTTTATGGGTAATAAACAAGAATGTGGACACTGTACGACTCCTCTTCCAACTGTTTTAATCTAGGAAGGTGTGAGGTTGCTTAAATTTCCACTTCATTTCAGAAAAAAAGAAAACATATTCTACCTTAAGTAGTTTGTGGCCTTCCTTTTAAGGTCATAAAAGATCTTCATGCATATTGACTCATTTGGTTTTCCTATACTTAAGAGAAAGACAGTGGAGACTGGGGATGATGGAGAGATGAGAAACAATTTACTCACCAAATTCAGAAATTTAAGATCTGGAATTCAGGGTATTTTAGCAAAGTATTTTGTCTCTACTATTTTTCCTCCCTGTAAATGCCCAATTAAACACATACACTTACACACACACACACACACAGAGATTATAAATAATCACCACCAGCATAGGGAAAAGAAGAAGCAATTACCTAAACCTTGGCCTGGGCAAAAGAAGGTCGTGACTGAATACCCAATGCCAGGAAAAGAGGGAAATTATTATTTCCCTAGGGAATACAAATCTCTTTTAAGTTATCACACTTTAAAAATGGATTTATGCAGCAATATTTCAGGGAACAGTGGTCAGATTTACGATGACATAAAATTCATTGAATTTACCAAAAAATTCAGCTTCCTCTTTGTTATCCACAGAACCTATCTTACCCAACCAGGCAAAATAAGCTTAACCTTGACGAATTGTCTCCCTGAAGCAAATGCTTGCATCAACTGGCAGATTTTCCCAGCTATGGATTGTAATTACTTTCTTAATTTTGAAGAACAGATTAAATGGCTGCATAAGGATCTGAATATTATCATCCACAAATTTTTCTGCTAACTGATTACTATGAGTTATCATTAAGTGGGCTTTCCATGTTTCATAGGCATTTCCTGTGCGGGTGTGTCCTTTGTGATACTACATATTGCCTCTGACAAATGATTCAAAAATAAAATATGAGCCTCAAAGAAAATGAAGCCAACTGTGTGGTAGAATAGATTTCAAGGAAGAGTTTAATACTATCTTAGGGTGAGGAACTTTAAAAAATACATTTTCTGAGGCAAAAAGATAGTAGCTTTAAGGTTTGAATGTAAGTGTTAAAATAAGTTTTAGCAAAAGAACAAAAGTCTTCATAAAGTGCATTTGAGCTTTAATAACTTGGGTGGCAACTGTGATATAAATAATCTGTAAATGTCACTCAAAGGCAAAATACATTCTCTTCTCCAAGGCTCAAATGCACTTCTAATCTGCTAGCCAAAGGGCATACTTTAACTATCTCTGTGGCAACCTTTTTTTTTCTTCATTTATCTCAGTGTCTGAAGAAAGAACACACTGCGAACAGCTGGGTAATGCAGTTGTCTCAGACTTCAATAAATTTGCTTTTACATGCTATTTACAGATTTCTATCATATCTACAATCTCAGATATTAAGGTTAGAGATACACAGGGTCTTCATAAAGTTCTTCTCCAGATATCTGGTTATATTAATTCCCTTTGACGAACTCTTATAGTCCAATGCTTTATGTTTGGAAAGAACATCCTAATCATCCCCATTTATCTTTCCAATATCCGTAGGAATGGAGTAAGCTCCAGACAGGGGAAGCGTTGGCTACTATTGAAGGCACAAGAGTCTGCTGACCTTTTTTTACAACAATCAGAAGAAGACAGAAAATCATCTTGTGGCAAATTCCATAATAAAGAAGGACAGCCAAAGATGCAGAAGGGAGACTCAAATACTGGAAACAAGAGAAAAAAAGAGTCAGACCCACTAGCTTCCAGACTTGGAGACTAATAATAGCTAGCCCGTAAATGGCGAGCTAAGAGTGCTGGGCACTGGGATAAATATTTTTCATACTTTGTTGTTGTCGTTTAGTCATTCAGTCATGCCCCTCTTTTGTGACCCCATGGACTGTAGCCCGCCAGGCTCCTCTGTCCATGGAGTTTCCCAGGCAAGAATACTGGAGTGGTTTGCCATTTCCTTCTCCAGGAGATCTTCCTGACTCAGGGATCAAACCACATGCCCTGCATTTCCTAAACTGGCAGGCATATTCTTTACTACCGTGCCACCTGGGAAGCCCATGATTGTCTAACAAATTACGATCATTCATTCAGTCATTCTTGATTTCATGCTGTAAGTATTTAACGGACAACTGCTTAGTGCTAGGTACTGTGCTCGTGATTGGGAAAACCAAAGTAAACAAGACCACAGGTTCCCCTTGTGGTCCAGTGGTTAAGAATCTGCCTACCAATGCAGGGGACACAGGTTCAATCCCTGGTCGGGGAAGATCCCACATACCTCAAGGCAGCTTAGCTGGTGTGCCAAAACAATTTAGCCAAAAACAAATAAATAAATCTTTAAAAAAAAAAAAAAGACCAATATAAACCCTACCTTCAAAGGGTTAACTTTGCTAATCTAATGTAGTATAGAGTCCATGTTTAAGAAGTGATAATAGCTAATACATGTGCAGTATGTGTTACATACTAGGCACTTTTTTGACAGATGTTATTTCATTTAATTCTCCCAACATCCCTACCACTTTACAGATGAAGAAACTCAGTCAGAGCTAGAGGTTGAGTAATTTACCCAAGGTTATAATCCTTGTGGATTGGCAAAGTCAGGAATTTGAACCCAAGTATTCACTTTCACTTTTCACTTTCATGCATTGGAGAAGGAAATGGCAACCCACTCCAGTGTTCTTGCCTGGAGAATCCTGGGGACTGGGGAGCCTGGTGGGCTGCTGTCTATGGGGTCACACAGAATCGGACATGACTGAAGTGACTTAGCAGCAGCAGCAGCATTCTAACTTGAGGGACCATGATCTTAATACTGCACTATTATTTCTCTTATTGAGAAATTGCTTGTTGAAATAGGTTGATTAGAGACCTCTCTCATTGACTCTCAGAACTGTTGGATAACTTTTGGATACATTTTGCTTAGAGAAAGTCCTAATGAGAAAAGAATGGAAGAGATAACATCTACTTGGGATATAAGGAAGATGGGGGTTTTGAAGGATGCAACAAAGTAGAGAAGTCAGGGAGCTGAGAATACAGCTGAGGATAAAACAAGCATGGTCTACACCACTCTTGAGCACTCAGTTAGAGAAGCTCTCAGAGATTTCATAATGAGAGGCCTTCCTGACTTGTGGGGTCCAGAAAGTTTTCTCTGAGGAAATGGTGCTTGAGAAAATCTGAAGAATTTGGGACAAGCCCTTAGGATAGAAGAAAAAGTTTGTGGACATTTTGAGGCAGGATAAAGCTCAATGTGATCAAAGAACTGAGAGAAGATCAGTTGTCTGAACACAGAGATGGAGGAGTTTGGCATGAGATGGCGATGTGATGTTGGTTGAGAGAGCAGACCATGCTGAGAACGTTGGACTTTATTCTAATGGCAATAGTCAGCTACAGAAAGGTTTTTAAATGTAGGAGAATCATGGTGAAATTTGCTTTTTGAAAAGATTACTTTGGCCAAACAGTAGAGAACAAGTTAAAAGAAGGAGAAATTTATGTAAAAAGGCCTATTAGGGAGCCACTGCTTCCTAATTGTACTTTGAGTGAAGTTTGGTGGTAGGCTAGATTGGGATGTTGACAGGGGAGATGCAGAGGAGAGAAAAGACTCAAATATAATTAGAAGATATTAAGGACTTAATCACTAATGAAAAAATATGGAAGAGCCAGAGACATCCAAAGGTAGAAATCTAACATTTGGGTAATAGTGAGCAATGCTACCAAGTTGCAGAGCAGATGGAAGAAGCCGGAGGTTGCATGTAGATGATGGTATGACAGGTGGGGGAGAAGGCAAGGATTGATGCCTAGGATGACAATAGGAAGAGAAGTCTGGGTGGGAAGGTTCCTAAAGCTTCTTGGCCATTTCCAAAATACTTCTAAATATTTTACTAAAATTCACTTTAGCTCCCTGGTGCAGATATACTGATAAAGGTAGAATTTGAGCAGGTATTTTTAAATGGAGAGAAGTCATTAGCCAATTCATATATTCAGTTCAGTTCAGTTCAGTTGCTCAGTCCTCTCTGACTCTTTGCGACCCCATGAATCACAGCACACCAGGCCTCCCTGTCCATCACCAGCTCCCGGAGTTCACTCAGACTCACGTCAGACACAGAGTCAGTGATGCCATCCAGCCATCTCATCCTCTGTCGTCCCCTTCTCCTCCTGCCCCCAATCCCTCCCAGCATCAGAGTCTTTTCCAATGAGTCAACTCTTGGCATGAGGTGGCCAAAGTACTGGAGTTTCAGCTTTAGCATCATTCCTTCCAAAGAAATCCCAGGGATGATCTCTTTCAGAATGGACTGGTTGGATCTCCTTGCAGTCCAAGGGACTCTCAACAGTCTTCTCCAACACCACACTTCAAAAGCATCAATCCTTCGGCACTCAGCCTTCTTCACAGTCCAAGTCTCACATCCATACATGACCACTGGAAAAACCATAGCCTTGACTAGACAGACCTTTGTTGGCAAAGTAATGTCTCTGCTTTTGAATATGCTATCTAGGTTGGTCATAACTTTTCCTCCAAGGAGTAAGCGTCTTTTAATTTCATGGCTGCAGTCACCATCTGCAGTGATTTTGGAGCCCCAAAAAATAAAGTCTGACACTGTTTCCACTGTTTCCCCATCTATTTCCCATGAAGTGATGGGACCAGATGCCATGATCTTCGTTTTCTGAATGTTGGGTTTTAAGCCAACTTTTTCACTCTCCTCTTTCACCTTCATCAAGAGGCTTTTTAGTTCCTTTTCACTTTCTGCCATAAGGGTGGTGTCATCTGCATATCTGAGGTTATTGATATTTCTCCCAGCAATCTTGATTCAAGCTTGTGCTTCTTCCAGCCCAGCATTTCTCATGATGTACTCTGCATAGAAGTTAGAAGCAGGGTGACAATATACAGTCTTGACGTACTCCTTTTCCTATTTGGAGCCAGTCTGTTGTTCCATGTCCAGTTCTAACTGTTGCTTCCTGACCTGCGTACAGATTTCTCAAGAGGCAGGTCAGGTAGTCTGGTATTCCCATCTCTTTCAGAATTTTCCACAGTTTATTGTGATCCACACAGTCAAAGCCTTTGGCATAGTCAATAAAGCAGAAATAGATGTTTTCTGGAACTCTCTTGCTTTTTCTATGATCCAGCAGATGTTGGCAATTTGGCCTCTGGTTCCTCTGCCTTTTCTAAAACCAGCTTGAACATCTGGAAATTCACAGTTCACAAGATCCTGTTAATATTTTATTTGAGCCCCTTTTTCTGGGGGGTGGGGCAAGAATACTGGAGTGGGTTGCCATTCCCTTCTCCAGGAGATCTTCCCAACCCAGGGATAAACTTTGAGCTGAAATCTCTTTTACTTACTAGACCATCACTGCCAACATCGGCACTGAAAGAGCAGTGTCTATTTTACCTGAAATTCCCTTACAAAAGTTTATTTATAAGACTACATTTGAACCTTGGAAAACAATTTCTAATAGAACAAGTTATAAATCGTGAATGAGTTCCCAAACCAGCTTGTAAAAAGTTATTTTAAGCCTTAATACAGCAAGAATAGAATATCAGGGCTTCCCTGATAGCTCAGTTGGTAAAGAATCTGTCTGCATTGCAGGAGACCATGATTTGATTCCTGGGTTGGGAAGATCCACTGGAGAAGGGATAGCTACCCACTCCAGTATTCTTGAGCTTCACTTGTGGCTCAGTGGGTAAAGAATCCACCTGCAATGAGGGAGACCTGGGTTCAATCCCTAAGTTGGGAAGATCCCCTGGAGAAGGGAAAGGCTACCCACTCCAGTATTCTGGCCTGGAGAATTCCATGGATTGTATAGTCCAGATCAGTTCAGTCACTCAGTCGTGTCTGACTCTTTGTATAATCCATGGGGTCACAAAGAGTTGGATACAACTGAGCGACTTTCACTTGCTACTTGCTTGCTACAGCTAGAATAAGAATCTATATAAATCATGTCCAAGAGATCCATCACATTTATTCAACAAGCTCCAAAAAGCATCTGTTAGATTTTATTTATGCGCTGAGAAATCAATAATGAACAATACAAAGGTCTTCGCAGTCTAGTTGGAAATAAAGGGCTGAGAATAGGAGTGATGACAACAAGAAGGTTTTCTTTACTCTTCTACATTTACCCCTTTCTCATTTCCCTACCCCAAGAGTGAAAAGCAGAAACTGCCCAGGGAATGCAAGAGAGTGAAATTTAGTAAAGGTAAATGTGATAGACTTTCCTTCCTGCCCCTTCTCTCCTTCCCAGATGCTGCCAGAAATTCCTTTATGCTCATTCTCTCTATGGAATCTCTCTCCCTGGACTATCTGGGGTAAATCTGTGGATCACTGGCAGGAATGCGGAGTAGGGCAGTGATTGAGCAATGAGAAAAAATAGTCTTGAGAAAAGCAAGTTGTTGTTCAATTGCTCAGTAATGTCTGACTCTTTGTGACCCCATGGACTGCAGCACGCCAGGCTTCTCTGTCCTTCACCATCTCCTGGAGTTTGCTTAAACTCATGTCCATTGAGTCGTTGATGCCATCCAACCATCTCATCCTCTGTCATCCCCTTCTGCTTCTGCCTTCAATCTTTCAGTCTTTTCCAATGAGTCGGCTCTTCCCATCGGGTGGCCAGAGTATTGGAACTTCAGTTTCAGCATCAGTCCTTCCAATGAATATTCAGGGTTGATTTTCTTTAGGATCAGCTGGTTTGATCTCCTTGCTGCCAAGGGACTCTCAAGAGTCTTCTCCAGCACCACAGTTCAAAGGCATCAAAAGCAAGAGGTGCTGTGCTTAGTCGCTCAGTCATGTTTGGAAAGCTCACTACCCTTCCCATATACCTCACTCTATATATTGTATTGATTCATGAGGCTGCTCATCTGAATCCTTTATGATAATATAAATTATTATATTAATATTATTGTTTAGTCACTAACTCATGTCCAACTCTTTTGCAACCCCATGGACTGTAGCCCAGCATTCTCCTCTGTCCATGGGGATTCTCCAGGCAAGTATACTGGGGTGGGTTGCAAAGTCCTCTTCTAGGGGTTCTTCCCAACCCAGGGATCAAACCCAGGTATCCTGCATTGCAGGCGAATTCTTTACCGTCTGAGCCACTAGGGAAGCAGAGTTACAAATGAAAAGAGAAGGAAAAATACATCCCCAATAGGGGGGAAAAAAAATCCCCATTGAAATCAGAAGAGGAGGGCTTCTCTGGTGGCTCAGTGGTGAAGAATCCGCCTGCTGATGCAGGAGACATGGGTTCATTCCTTGGTCCGGGAGGATCCCACATGCCTCAGAGCAACTAAGCCCTTGTACCACAACTGTTGAGCCTGGGAAAAGCAACTACTGAGCCTGAGAACTCTAGAGCCTGTGCTCTTCAACAAGAGCAGCTACCACAATGGGAAGCTTGCACACCACAACTAGAGTAGACTCTGCTTTCTGCAACTAGAGAAAAGCCTGATCAGCAATGAAGATCCAGCACAATTGAAAAAAACGTCAGAAGAGGAGGCTGTTCATATGCAACATACCCCCAAATCAATACAGGGCTTCCCGTTCCTTGTAAGGTTCTCACTCAACTGTTTCATAGTTGTCATTGTTGTTTTTTTAAGAAAATTAATTCTCCAAAAGGCAAGATTTACTTAAGGAAAACTAATAAATTAGAATCATTCCTAATGTAACAACCAAAAGGCAATCTCTTATTAAATTAATTAGCCAAAAGCTATATGCTTGTTCTTGAAACTGACTATTGCTAACTTCAGCAGAAAAGGAATTTTGTTGGAAAGATAGAGGATAGGTTACAGATTGGATGGGAGGGCTAGACTCCAAGCTTGGAAATTTGAGAGGAGCCGGAAAAAGTCAGGGAGCAGGAACCAGGCCAAAATCCCACTGCAAGAAAGGTCTATTTGTGATATCTCAGTGGACATGACTGCCATTTTTGCCCTAGGCTGCTGCTAGATGCACCTCCACGTGTGAATTCAAAACTGCCCCTGTATAATAGCTTCACTAGCCTCAAATTGAAAGCACTGATCAGGAGCATCCAATTGGCTTTTCCCATAAGGGAATGGGGAGAGGAAATGCCTGGCTCCATCGCTTTCAATAATCACACAGTGTGGATTTCGTCAGAGTAGATACCCGGCAGCCACAAACAGGACACCCTGTACTCTGCTTCTGGTAATTTACTAAAGTGTTATTTTAATGAAAATGCCAAATTTCAGCCAAGGATTTCACAAGTGTTTGTAAGAGCACCAAAGACGTTTTGCCTAAGGGTCAGCCACTGGCTGACTCAAATAACAAACACCACCCATGTTTACCTTTGACTTGGATTCTTAGATCTTGAAACACAATTCTTTGTCAAGATTGCCATTGCCTCCATGCTGCATTGTCTCCTTAGAAACCCTCAGCACTCTGAAGCTATAGGTATATCATTTTATATACCCATTTTACATAGGATATGACGGAATCTCAGGGAGGATAAAGCATTTTACCTATAATCACAAACTATAGGCCTAATTGGTATTATGCAATATAAACAGATTTGTGTAATTAATTCTCTACCCTATATACTCTAAGTAAAACATGATTAATAAAATTACTTTCAAATATATATTTCATCTATAGGGAACATTTCACATTTTTTCTTCATAAAATGAATAGTAGTGTTTTGAAAATCCTTGATGGATGAATAGGAAATTTCTTCTCTACAATAGAAATTGAGCCCATTAATTATAAATCAGAATGGATAATGCTATTCAAAGCTTCACATTTCACCTGGAAGGAATCTAATTAACAAGAGTGCTTTTTATAAATTAATTTCTGACCTAGTTCCTTATAGAATTGAAATGACTCAAATGTGTTTGCTCTAGTTAGTTATTATATTTGAGCTTGAAACTTTCATATTTGGGATTCTATGTACAGTGATAACACATGTAAGTCCGGATGAATTTTTTAATTAAAATTACAGATGATGAGAAAAATAGCTGAGGAATGTATATTACCATCCTGCCAAACTCAATATTTCAGCTTAAATTCTCTACCAATTCTAATTGTTGAAGGGAACTTTTTCACAAAACTGTGATTTTTGATTAAGGAATCCTTAGGGAACTGTTTCTTCATAAGGAAATTCAAGGTGTTAAAGCCAACAAAAAGCTTCAGAAATCATGCAAAGCAAGGTTTCCCGAATGTGTTAGCAGGACAACAACACCTCTGTACAGAGTTTCTATTTTATCCCTGTTAAGGTGAAGATAAAATCTCCTTTGAGGTAATTCTGAAGTTGGGAAAGTTTGTTCTCTGGTGCGAGACCTGCTGGGACCTGAGCAGTAAGAAGGTCTGACCTGACAACACAGGGGCTCTAGGTGCTGGTAATGCTGTAGTGCTCTCAGAGATGCTGTGGTTTAGCAAGCTTGAGAAGAATTCAGGGGCTCTTTCATAGTTGGTCAGAGCACAGAGGGAGGGTTTCCAAATGGTGTTCAATGTAGGAGCCAGAGAGGACACCTACCAATGTCTATTTTGCCCATGAGTGGGGCCCAGCTTGCAGGATTCAGCCATATGGGAGGCCAGTTTAATAGGAACTAGTTAGAGTTCCATGGCAGTACTTACCACTGGGACTCAGGGTAAAGCCACAAGGAGAAAGGACTGGGGTCTACATCCAAACCCAGGGAGACATTGAGGGTCTTAGAGAGTCTAACTGACTTTGAAGCCTTCCTTGTATTTCCTATCTCAGTTAGAAGCAGCAAACGCAAGACTGGGATGTGTTCGGGGGAGCACCAGGAGACCTGGAGTCAAGGGGCTAAGAAAGCAGAGGCAGTCAAAGTCAGTTGAGGCAGACATCAATCTCCTCTTTCTGTGCCCTTATATCAACTCAGGAGTGACCTGTCCCACACTGTACACTCCCAAGTCCTTCTTATTTTCTTCACCTCCTATTTTCTTCACCTCCTCACCCATATCAAAATACTGATATGGTTTATTTTGATATGATTGCTGATATTATTGCAAAATACTGATTGCTATTTGTTTCAATAAGTAAGTAAGTGAATGGTCTTAAGCATCTGAGGGACTCACCTCCCCAGAGCTCATTCTGAAGCTGTCCCACCTCTAACCCACGCTGCGAGAGTGGTCAAGGGCAAGATCTGCTGACCAGGGTCTCTGATGTGACTCTGCAACAAAGGACTCTGCCCCCAAGTAAGTGATTCCAACTAAGGCGTTTTCCTCTCTTGAGAACTGAAGTTGAGAGACTTGGGTAAGGAGCCAATTGATGGGTCATTGAAAAGCCATGTTGGATCAGGCCAGGGAAGCCATTTGTGGACTTAAAGAGTTGAAGTTACAAAAGAGCAGAAATTACAAGCAATGATAAGGCAGCTGGTAGGGAACAGACGGGGCAGACGCTGAAGGAGTCCCATTTCCTTGTGGCTCTCCAGCGCCCAGCTCCAGAGCCCTGGCCTCTGACTCAGCTGTATTGGGGTCTTATCCTTGGGTTTCTGCAAGATTCCTTCCCACGAATTTCTTGAACTGCCTTGGGGAAAATACTGTGTCTTGTAACAACATTACCCTCAATCTACAACAAAACTACAGTGTGTTTAAACCGATGTATTAGACAATCCCTGTATTTTCAGTCTTTGTGTTTAATTACAATAAAGAGGTTTTTTTGTTTTTGTTTTTGTTTTTTAAGTGGGGCAGAGGAGGGGAACCACAAAATCATTTAGGCCTATTTTTAAAGCTGACCCTAAAAGTAAAACTGCCCCCCTCCTTTGTTTGGATGAATTATGGGTATAAAGATCAGAAGACGTCTTCCCTTTTCCCTGCAGCCAGCCTGCTCCCTCATCCTTTGAGCACACAGCTGCATGTGTAGGCATTTGCCACTGGCTGAGCTTGCCCGGGCCATCCACCCAGACCTGCAGAGCACCCTGTTCTGGCTGCTGAGCTTGCCCGGGCCATCCACCCAAGCCTGCGGAGCACCCTGTTCTGGCTCAGCACCTCCACTGCTCACACCAACCTTTATCTTTCCCTACCGCTTGCCTTTTCTGTCCTGTGTCCTAAGACCCTCCCCCCCAACCAATATGCTTTTGGGCTTTCTGATCCTTAATCTTTAGTGCCTAGTCAAATGCCTATCCCTAACTCTCTTATCTTCCTGGAGAATATTAACCCAAACCTTATATATTAGCCCTAGGTAATGAATTGTTGGTAACATAGCATTGCTGTAACAGTTGCTTTCCTTCATAGTGATATATCTGAATGAGGAACGACAGATTTATTTTGAAAACAGCCCTGCTGTGTTTCTACTCACTAGGCAACATGCCAGAACTAGCAGCACTGGATGGTCCTTGTTCACCTCTGGAGGCTTCTTCATCTCCAGCAGGAAATTAGGCCCTTCCTCTTGGGAGCTGCCATAGTATCCTACAGGCATCAAAATGTACTGCAGTGATTTGTTTTCATGTACATGTCCTTTAAGATTGTGCTCCTCCTGATGGCCTTCTTCTGGGGGGTTCTTAGGAGAATTGAAAGTAAATTAATTTAAAAGCATGCAAGGCATTTGCAATGTTGTGAGTGTTCCATAAACATTAGCAGCTATTATTACCATTCCAATTATTATTAATTACAAAGTTTGCTTCCTTCCACCTAGGTTTCTGTCTGGATATCTCTGTGGGTGATGTGCCATTCAGAAATAGGGAATTAAAAAGGAGGTGAAATTTGGGAGTTGGAGTAAAATAATGAGTTCGTTTGGGGATATTAGCTTCAGTGCTTGTGAAGAGACCCAAGTGTGAAGGAACTTAAAAACACACACTTCCTTTGCTGGAATAAATGCTGACTCTGAGAGAATGGTCATTCATTCATTTGTTCAATGAATGAGTTCTTGGCCCTGATTTAACTCTAGCTGTTCAGTAACTTTATGGGACAGGATCAAAGTAAATGTAACATTTATTTTTAAATGTATATACTATTAGCACTATTATGAATATTATAATACCAAAAAACTGAACAACACTGGTCAATTAAACATTTTCAAATTATTTTCTCCAAATAATCAAATATTTATTTAGTACCTTCTGACATGGGGCTTTAAGATCCTGTATAAATCATCCATGTTCACTGAGTAGCAATCAATTTTAGATTCATTACTCAAACATCCAAACTGACCATGAATGTTCTCTAAGAGCTTAAGATGCCTGATTTCTTGATTATCCCTTGACCATAACCAGTCCTCAAGTCTCCTTAGTACGTAGATGTCACACTAGTTATAAAAAATTCTCCATAATCTGTTCCATAATTGTAAAACTGTAGAAGAAAATGAAGGAGAAGGAGGAAATGGGGGAGGTGGAAGAGAGAAAGAAAGGAGGGAGGAGGAAGGAAAGAAAGAAAAGACAGAAAGACTGTTCTATGTTCACTTTGTTAAGTGGGTGGCAAGGAAGGGAAATTGTTCTTTTCCCTTTCTTTTTTCTGAAAACAAGATAATGAGTGGAGATTATTTTTAAAAAAATACATTCAAGAACAATCTGCGTCCTCTGGCTCTATCAGAGAAAATTGTCCTGCCAGTGACTAAGTGGTAAGAAATAATAACAAGGCAGTTGATGCAACCTTTCTTCTCCTTTGGAGAAGGCAATGGCACCCCACTCCAGTACTCTTGCCTGGAAAATCCCATGGATGGAGGAGCCTGGTAGGCTGCAGTCCATGGGGTCGCTAAGAGTTGGACACGACTGGGTGACTTCACTTTCACTTCTTTCCTAGTGGGCTACTGTAAATCCTTTGCATTTACTAACATTTCTCTATCTTCTTAAGGAACACTTTCATATCACCACCATTCTTATTTTCTCCCTCAGTGTTCTATCCTGATTACCTCACTTTTCAAACATCTCTGTGCCTTTTACTCCAAAAGATTTTGACTGGAAAAGTTATTATGGTCAAAATCATGCTCCCGTTTCTAGATTAGTAAAAAGCTCAAATTAAAGGAAATCGATCATATCTCTAACCAGTCAGGTTCTCTTAAGAGCTATTCCCTGAGATGTCACTATGGAAACCACGGGTTGTATCAGGAGGTCGTGCCAGTGACTCAGCAGGTGGTGCTTGCCTTCAAGTCAACAGTACCTAGCGCCCTGACAAGGTGCCAGACAAACAGCACACTACGGGTGTTGCATTTTTTAGGTGGTATATACTCTGATGTTCACTGGGCTCAGATGCAACCAGATTTTAGACCAGCCCAAACTCAAGCAGGACAAAAAAAACAACAAAGAGAAAGACCCGAAACAAGTGGTGAACAAGAATGGGAAAAAAAGTTAAGCAAGCTACCATTCTACTCAGTTTTATAAATCACTTGAAAGTTGGCCTCAATGATTGAAACTGGTTACTCTGGGGAGGCAGTAAGGGGAGACACGCTTTCACGTTAGGCTCTTTCCTGCCTGGAATCTTTTTTTTTCTTAATGAATTATAAGCTGTTAAACATTTGCAGTTTTGAATTTTGATTAAAAAAAAAAGAAAGAAGAATCTGGGCTTCCCTGGTGAAGAATCTGCCTGCCAATGCAGGAGACACAGGTTCAGTTCCTGATTCTAGAAGATCCCACATGTCTCAGAGCAACTAAGCCTGTGCCACAACTACTGAGCTCATTCTCTAGAGCCAGGGAACCACAACTACTGAAGCCTTCGCACCTAGAGGCTGTGCTCTGCAACAAGAGAAGCCATGGCAGTGAGAAGCCAAGCACCACCACCGGGGCCAGAGAGCAGCCCCAGTTCACCACAACTAGAGAAAAGCCTACACAGCAACGAAGACCCAGTACAGCCATAGGTAAATAAATAAAATTATGTATATATAAAGTAAGGGTCTCCATTGGAATTTCTATAGCAGCTTGGCTAAATATGAAGCAGAGTCTCTTGACAGTGGCACTATTGACGTTTTTGGACCAGATAATTCTTCCTCATGGTGATGCTGCTTTACGCATTGTAGGATATTAGCAGCTTCCCTCTCAGGCTTCTACTCACCAGATGCCAGTGACAATGTTACCAAGCCCAAGCTCCCTCTGCTCGCCACATGACAGGCCAGTAAAGTGGGAGATGAGTTGTTGGAGTAAGGAATAACAACTTTAATCGGAAAATTAGCAGATGGAGAAGATGACACTCTAGTATTTCAAAAAACTGTCTTTGCTCGACTCTGAATTTCTCAGTTACTTTTATACAGATGAAGGGGAGGGGGAGGGGCCCACTGCCGTTCCAACCAATGGCTGAACAGGACCACTAACGGTTGCTGGTTGACAGTTGCTCCCATTGGTCACTTGCTTGGGGGAGGGGCCCACTGTGACACAGCCCAATGGTTGAGGGAGACTGTTTCCCTCTGCCCCGGGCACCTGCTCCTATTACAATCTTCTAGCCCTACCCAGTTGGTTTTAACAGTAAAAAATGTTTCCACACATTCTCAAATGTCCCCAGGGCAATACAACTGCCCCTAGTTGAGAACCACAGGACAAGATGTAAAAGGTCTTACTCCCAGCTGATTGGGAGCTGTGAATCCAGATTCTCCTTTAACATTTTTGAGGAAAAAAAGTAAGTTTTGTAGATCTGATAGAGTGCCTGATGAACTGTGGACGGAGGTTCGTGACATTGTACAGGAGACAGGGATCAAGACCATCTCCATGGAAAAGAAACGCAAAAAATCAAAATGGTTGTCTGAGGGGGCCTTACAAATAGCTGTGAAAAGAGAAATGAAAAGGAAAGATATAAGCATCTGAATGCAGAGTTCCAAGGAATAGCAAGGAGAGATAAGAAAAGCCTTCCTCAGCAATCAATGCAAAGAAATAGAGGAAAACAACAGAATGGGAAAGACTAGAGATCTCTTCAAGAAAATCAGAGATACCAAGGGAACATTTCATGCAAAGATGGGCTCGATAAAGGACAGAAATGGTATGGACCTAACAGAAGCAGAAGGTATTAAGAAGAGGTGGCAAGAATACACAGAAGAACTGTACGAAAAAGAGCTTCACGACCCAGATAATCATGATGGTGTGATCACTGACCTAGAGCCAGACATCCTGGAATGTGAAGTCAAGTGGGTCTTAGAAAGCATCACTATGAACAAAGCTAGTGGAGGTGATGGAATTCCAGTTGAGCTATTTCAAATCCTGAAAGATGATGCTGTGAAAGTGCTGCACTCAATATGCCAGCAAATCTGGAAAGCTCAGCAGTGGCCACAGGACTGGAAAAGGTCCGTTTTCATTCCAATCCCAAAGAAAGGCAATTCCAAAGAATGCTCAAACTACCGCACAATTGCACTCATCTCACACGCTAGTAAAGTAATGCTCCAAATTCTCCAAGCCAGGCTTCAGCAATACATGAACTGTGAACTTCCAGATGTTCAAGCTGGTTTTAGAAAAGGCAGAGGAACATGAGATCAAATTGCTAACATCCGCTGGATCATCAAAAAAGCAAGAGAGTTCCAGAAAAACATCTGTTTCTGTTATTGACTATGCCAAAGCCTTTGACTGTGTGGATCACAATAAACTGTGGAAAATTCTGAAAGAGATGGGAATGCCAGACAACCTGACCTGCCTCTTGAGAAACCTATATGCAGGTCAGGAAGCAACAGCTAGAACTGGATATGGAACAACAGACTGGTTCCAAATAGGAAAAGGAGTACGTCAAGGCTGTATATTGTCACCCTGCTTATTTAACTTATACACAGAGTACATCGTGAGAAACGCCGGGCTGGAGGAAGCACAGCTGGCATCAAGATTGCCGGGAGAAATATCAATCACTTCAGATATGCAGATGACACCACCCTTATGGCACAAAGTGAAGAGGAACTCAAAAGCCTCTTGATGAAAGTGAAAGAGGAGAGTGAAAAAGTTGGCTTAAAGCTCAACATTCAGAAAACGAAGATCATGGGATCTGGTCCCATCACTTCATGGGAAATAGATGGGGAAACGGTGGAAAGTGTCAGACTTAGTTTTTTGGGCTCCAAAATCACTGCAGATGGTGACTGCAGCCATGAAATTAAAAGACCCTTACTCCTTGGAAGGAAAGTTATGACCAACCTAGATAGCATATTAAAAAGCAGAGATATTACTTTGCCAACAAAGGTCCGTCTAGTCAAGCCTATGGTTTTTCCAGTGGTCATGTATGGATGTGAGAGTTGGACTGTGAAGAAAGCTGAGTACTAAAGAGTTGATGCTTTTGAACTGTGGTGTTGGAGAAGACTCTTGAGAGTCTCTTGGACTGTAAGGAGGTCCAACCAGTCATCCTAAAGGACATCAGTCCTGGGTGTTCTTTGGAAGGACTGATGCTAAAGCTGAAACTCCAGTACTTTGGCCACCTCATACGAAAAGTTGACTCATTGGAAAAGACTGATGCTGTGAGGGATTGGGAGCAGGAGAAGAAGGGGATGACAGAGGATGAGATGGCTGGATGGCATCACTGACTCGATGGAAGTGAGTCTGGGTGAACCCTGGGAGTTGGTGATGGACAGGGAGGCCTGGCGTGCTGCGATTTCATGAGGTCGCAAAGAGTTGGACACGACTGAGCAACTGAACTGAACTGAACTGAACTGAAGTTTCAGTGCCAGAGTTATCCTGGGTACTTGCAATATATGTACCAAGTATAATATATATATATAATATTTATAATAACTTTATATACTTTAAAAAATGCTTCTCCTTTTCATTCATTTTATCAACATCTCTCTTTCACTTTAAGTTGAGAACTCTATCATCATACTTGACAATAAGCTCTGTGATCATTCATGTCCATTTTTCCTCTTTACACCCCCCCAAAGTAAAAATGAGAGAGAATGATGGCAAATATAGAAACTCCAAAGTGGTCAAATGGCTTGTTGATAGGACAGAAACTTGCACCAGTAGTTTTCCACTATTGAAGACCCTTGCACATCCAAAAAGAAAAAAAAAAATCTGTAGTCCTCCTTTTTTTTTGTAAAATTTAAGAAAAAATATATTGTGGTTAAAAAGAAATCAAACAGAAGGGAATACTAGGACTTTGTTTCTTATCTATGTGACCTGATATAAACACTCTCATCCCCTTTCCCTTAAGAATCATGATGCTGGTGGTTTAGTCGCTAAGTCGTGGACTGTAACCTGCCAGGCTCCTCTGTCCATGGGATTTTCCAGGTAAGAATACTGGAGTGGGTTGCCACTTCCTTCTCTAGTAGGAATCATGGCTGGGTTCTGCTTCAGTTATAGTGATTACTCTTCCACAGAACAATGACATCAGAAAGGCACTTTTTAAACATCTATTTGGGCTAACTTTAAATATTTGACTCCATTTTTGTTCATGTATATATTTTCAATTATTTGAATCAATTATTTCATTCAAATTGAGGTGTGATAAGGGTGAAAAAATAGCTTGAATATTTTTGTTAAAATTAATTTAACCGGTTATAATTTAACCAGTTGTGGAGAAGGGAATGGCTTCCCACTCCAGGATTTTTGCCTGGAGAATTCCATGGACAGAGGAGCCAAGCGGCTACAGTTTATGGGGTCAAGAAGAGTCAGACACAACTGAGTGACTAACACTGCCACAACACATAGTTCGGTGGCTTGAATTTAATCAACTGTTTGTTTTATCAAATATATTTTTTGATATTAAAACCATCAAAAAATTGAGCCATATGTTTTTTATTCATGCTTGTGGACAATACTTTTTAACATTTTAGGACAAAATATATTTTAGGGCAGCATTCTTCTTAAATAGGGACATTCTGCATTCCCAGGCTTATGGAGGACAAAGGCATTAAGGAAAAAGAGTTAAGTCATGAAAATATATAACTAAAATCATCAGCAAATATTCTACCAAGAACACAAGTCTGGGTTTCTGTCATGTCCACAGCACTGACTGAGCACCCACTATGTGCCAAGTGCTAAGTGTTGAGCTTGGCTCCTTTCTCTACAGTCAATTCCAATCCCATAACAGTTAATATCACTTAAGGTCAATATTAAATTAATATCACTTAAGTGAATACCACTTAAGACCAATATTTAAATAGCATTTTGCAAATGAATTGCACTTTTACTTAATTTCAGGATAAGTAAAAATATTAAATATGCACTTAGCAATGATCTGATATTTCCTATATGGCAATACAAGTTGATAGTAAATCATGACAACGAAAATGAAAGTAGGTGGCTATGGCAGCCATGGAAATGTACCACTAGGATTTCCTTCAAGAGAATTGGCAGTGGCGAGCATCGTTTTCTAAGAACCCCAGCTGCAACCCCCTGGATCTACCACCAGGCTTCTGTCAAGCTATACTTTCCTGAGCTGTTTCAGTGACTGAGTATAGCAGGGGTCTTAGCCTGTCCTCTCCGACTCAGGGCTTCTCTGAAGAAAACTTTGGCTAAAGGACTCTCCTTTGGCCTGGCTAAAGCCTTCCTAAAGCTGCCTTGCAGTCCGAGGCGCTTCCTACCCAGACCTTCTTTCTGTCTCCTGTCCCATGTGTCAAGTCTTCCATACAGGTAGAAGGCTCTCACTGCCTACTGCTCCTTCACCTTCACACACAGTTCCCTCCCATAGATCTCTTGCTTGTTTAACCTTGATTGGCACCTGTTTCTCAGAGAACTTGAACAGAACCAGGTGATACTGGGAGCCATTCAAGAAAATACATAGGCAATAAGATGGAATTTGGAAGTAGGCTCACTGCCTGGCTGATAAAAACTATCCTGAGTGGCCCAACTGTTGACGATTTCAGTGGTGATGACCTAGAAAAATATCCTGATAGAAGAAACTACCATTGCAAGTGTGATGAGTCAAGCCATCTGAAAGATATGAGGGGCATAAAGTCTGTAAGAATAGCAGAGTCACCAGCTATTAAATTGTACTGATGCCCTGCAGGGCAATAATGAGGACCATTGACAATTATATGTAAATATGAGAGCCAGAGACCCGAGTCTTTGCTAGCTTCCAAAGAGGCCCTCAGCTTCTGCAGTGAAAGTGTAGACAAAGCAGAGAAGCAGACAAAGGATTTGATAATGAGAGTTGTAGAGCCCCTGGGACGTTTAAATGGTCCATCAATGTAGGTCTGTTATGCTGAGGACAAGACTCAGGTAGAGAAA
Organism: Bubalus kerabau; assembly: GCF_029407905.1. NCBI lineage: Eukaryota > Metazoa > Chordata > Mammalia > Artiodactyla > Bovidae > Bubalus > Bubalus kerabau. The sequence continues at coordinate 63,289,524 of NC_073637.1, forward strand.
AAAAAAAAAAACAGGACCTTGAAATATGGGGTGCTCTAATGATGTCACAAGGATTTGGGCACTGCAAACCTCCCTGATGCTTTTGAACTGTGGTGTTGGAGAAGACCCTTGAGAGTCCTTTGGACTGCAAGGAGATCAAACCAGTCAACCCTAAAGGAAATCAACTCTGAATATTCGTTGGAAGAACTGATGCTGAAGCTGAAACTCCAATACTTTAGCCACCTGATGCAAAGAACTGACTTATTGTAAAAGACCCTGATGCTGGGAAAGATTGAAGGCAGGAGGAGAAGGCGACAACAGAGGATGAGATGGTTGGATGGCATCACCGACTCAATGGACATGAGTTTGAGCAAGCTCCGGGAGTTGGTGAAGGATAGGGAAGCCTGGCGTGCTGCAGTAAATGGGGTCGCAAAGAGTTGGACGTGACTGAGCGACTGAATTGAACCTCCTTGAATCCCTAGAGGCTGGAGTGGTGGTCCACTCTAGCAGGAGCTAGCACTTCCCCATATGGGAAGATACTGTATAAGCTTCTCCCCTGCCACACAGCAGGTATGGAGATCATTCCATCTACACTGCATGCTACCAGCCCAACAACTACAGTTACATTCCAGCATTTCTTTTCTAGGGATTCCACGCCAAAGGAGCTGTGAGAATTAGCTAGTGTACACTGGCAGGAGCAAGGCAAGTGCTGCTGGGATTGGATTCTGAGGATACTTGATTAAGGGGACAGGAACATAACACTGAAAAAGGAATAATGCATTTAACTAAGGGCACTTTCTTTTGTCATGGGATTTAGCACCCTGGCAAGGATGCAAGAGATGGAGCCAACAGGTATGACTCTTAGAAGCCTAGAGAAAGTGATCGCTGATGTTGAGCAAAGTGGAAACACTTGTATTGTTTTGGTAGCCTATAAAGGAAGAAACAAAGAGCTGAAGGAACTTGGCATGCTGGATGGATATGTTAGGCTAAAAGATGACCTGATGTACCATGGGAAAGCCTAGAAGACACACCATTCACCAAGGTCAACAGGAAAGTGCTGGTGAGAGGAGTACTAAATCACCAAAATGCTCCTCTTCAGGCCAGAACTGGGCTCATTAAAATCTTTGGTGTTGGAACTTCCTTGATGGTCCAGTGGTTAAGAACCTGCCTGCCAATGCAGGGGACACAGGTTCAGTCCCTAGTCCAGGAAGATTTCACTTGCCGTGGGGGAAACTGAGCCTGTGAGCCACAACTACTGACCTTGCACTCTAGAGCCCATGAGCCGCAGCTACTGAGCCCGTGCTCTGCAACAAGAGCAGCCACCGCAGTGAGAAGCCCAAACACCGCAACTAGAGGGTAGTCCCTACCAGCTGCAACTAGAGGAAGTCCATGAGGAGCAATGAAGACCCAGGGCAGCCAAACATAAATGAAGAAATACAATTTAAAATATCTGTGGTATCCAAACCCTTGCCCTCAAATATTTACCAATAACAGAGGTCAGGGGGTGGTGCTTCAGCATTAGAAGCCAGGTGACTATACTGATCAGCAAGGCTGAGGGACAGGCAAAGAGTCTTAATCTGCAGGGAATTGTGAAAACAAAGCATGATGTCCTTTAGGCAAAACAGATGAGCATCCAATGAGGGTACTCCTTGACATCCACAACCAGAAAAGGGCAAGACTGGAGGAGTAGGGTGGAGTAGGGGCCCAGGAGGAGTCACAATAAGAAATGCAATCTCTTGCTGTTGCCAGACCTGAGCTAATTTTCATATCTGGAATCAGAGACTGGAGAGGTGGCTGAGTCCCTCAGAGGAAGGACCTTGCAAAACCACTGCAAGTGTATGCAGCAATGGTTCCCCCAAAGGGCCTCTGACCATTTATTCAGGGAACCGTGAGAAAGGGGGAATACCGAGATATTGCAAGGACTATGGGATCCAGAGTTGGATTCCCGAAGACCTAGAGTCATCATGACCCTGTTAGCATGGCAGCTCATGAGGGCCACTTAATAAGTAGAGATCTATCTAAAATCTGGGTAAGTTACAAGTCTGGGTAAGTCTATACGTTATAGACTGGGTAAGTTTTAAGTCCATGGACTTACCCAGTTGTCATTTCCTCAGTTCTCAAATGCATAAATGGGAATGATATAGTGGAGTAAGCACCATATTGAATCTTGTCCTATAGGTAAGAGCTAAGACAGTAAGGAAAAACAAGTAAAAACTTCTTTAATTCCACCCCATCCTCCCAACCAAGGTAAATCTTGCTGTTGTTGTTCAGTTGCTCAGCCCTGTCTGACTCTTTGCAACCCCATGGACTGCACCATGCCAGGCTTCCCTGTCCTTCACCATCTCCCAGAGTCCACTCAAACCCATGTCTATTGAGTTGGTGACGACATCCAACCATTTTGTCCTCTGTCACCCCTTCTCCTCCTGCCTTCAATCTTTCCCAGCATCACGGTCTTTTCTAATGGGTCACCCCTTCACATCAGGTGGCCAAAGTATTAGAGCTTCAGCGTCAGTCCTTCCAATGAATATTCAGGGTTGATTTCCTTTAGGATTGACTGGTTTGATCTCCTTGCTGTCCAAGGGATTCTCAAGAATCTTCTCCAGCACCACAGCTTGAAAGCATTAATTCTTCAGTGCTTGGCCTTCGTTATGGTCTACCTTTCACATCTGTACATGACTACTGAAAAAAACCAGAGCTTTGACTATATGGATCTTTGTTGGTGAAGGTGGCTGTATTAGAGACATATAAAGGGGTGGGCCTTGAAAGAGAGTAGTGAGGGAAAAATCTTCCCAATGGGCAGATCTAGGAACAAGCACCTGGTTGTAGCTTTATGTAGAAGTGGACTTAGGGGAGATTCCTGGGCAGTGGTCTTTGGCTGGCCCTTTGGTGAGGGTGTAGAAGAGTAACAAACAGCTTGAAGATCAGAGACATGGTTTGTGGTACAAGTATGTGGATGGATGAAGATGTGGGCATAAAGAATAAATGTTTGTATAACCTGTTAATGTCCACAAGAAAGCATCCACCATAGAGGTGGCACAAAAACAACCAAGTAGATAAAATGATTCCATCACTTGATAATGGCCAGCCTCGAAGAGGTACAATGGGCCTGTGGATGGAATGGCCTGTGGCAAAGACAGGCTCTGAATGAGCCCAACAGATTAACTCCCCCTTACCAAAGCTGATCTAGCTATTGTGTTTCTATTCAATCTGTCGGCAACAGAGATGTGATGCCCCCAATATGGCACTATTCCTTTAGGAGAACAACAGGCCACTTGGTGTCAACTTTACTACACTGGATCCTTTTGATTCTAGAAGGGCTAGCAACTCAACTTCACAGGGACATCTGTTTTGATATCCCCAGATACCAGAGCTCATGTCTCAGCCAGCACCTCTATTTGGATATTAATGGAATGCCTAATTCTCAGGCATCAATCCCACCCCAATACAATTTTCCTTAATTGTTTATATATTTATTTTTGGCTGTGCTGGGTCTTTGTTGCTGCACAAGGGCTTTTCTCTATTTGCTGAGTGAGGGCTACTCTCTAGCTGTGGTGTGTGGGATTCTTACAGCGGTGGCTTCTCTTGCGGTGCACAGGCTCTCTAGGTGTGCAGGCTTCAGGAGCTGCAGCTTGTGGGATCCAGAACTCAGGCTCAGTAGTTGTGGCGCACAGGCTTAGTTGCCTCGTGGCATGTGGGACCTTCCTGGACCAGGGATTGCACCCATATCCTCTGCATTGAGAGATGGATTCTTAACCACTGGACCACCAGAGAAGTCCCCCACCCCCCAATAGCTTTTATCAGGGGATCTATTTCAGTAAAGAAGCATGATGTCCTTTAGGCAAAACAGATGAGCATCCAATGAGGGTACTCCTTGACATCCAGTAAAGAAGTGAGAGTGTGCCCAACCACAGTACCCATTGATCGTTATCACATAAAGGCAATCCAGAAATATGCCATCTCACAGATCCCTGGAGTGGCCTACTAAAGACACAGCACCAGCTCAGAGGCAACATGCGCAAAGGACAGGGTGCCATCCTTCGGGATGCAGTATATGCATTAACTCACAAGATGAGAGGATACATGTGATGGTTCCAATTACCATCACTTCCAGTGACTCACTGGAGGACTCCGGTTACCATTCCTGAAACTGGGCTTTTCAGAGTCAGAAGTACTGGTCACCAAAAGGGGGCACACTCTTAGTAGGGTACACAGCAAAAGTCCTACTGAATTACATGTCATTGTCACCAACGTACTTTGTACTTATGTCCAGGGACCAACAAGCTAGAAAAGCAGTCACCCTCCTGGCAGAGGTCACTGGCTTTATCAGCAGGAGGTAGTGGTGGGGGTGGGGAATGGGAGAACTTGTGCAGAACACAGGTGACCCATTTTGTGCCTACTGGTATTCCCTTGCTCCACTGCAACTGTAAACAGATATGTGTAACAACCCCAGCCTGATAAGGGTACGATCAACAAAGGTTTGGACCCCTCGGGAATGAAGGTTTGGGTCACAAGATTAGGTAAGTCACCAAATTCTGCTAAAGTAATACCTGTGGATGAGAAATATTTAAAATGGATGATGGAAGACAGGGTGAATACCAGTCATTGCCCTTCAGTGACAGGGAACATTGATGATCCTCTTCAATTCCTCAAGTCATGGAGTTGCTCCCCAATCCTGCAAGAAGTGGGTCTGTGTGGTGCAAGAGGTACAGCTACAGAAATGTTGTTTGCAATTCCTTTGAGAGAACTGGTTGCAGGAAGCACAGCTGATTGAGTCCCAGCTGAGGGGTCCTTGCTGCCACCCCTCTGGACTCACCACTGCATTTGCTGCATGGCCAGGCTCCCCTGGGGCTGCTCCCTGCCACTGGCCGGGCCCAGAGGGGGCAGCAGCACTGAACCAGTCTCGCACAACGTGGGACTCGTCTGACAAGCAATTTGCGCTCAAGAACACCCCAACAACCTGGTCCAACCTTTGTAGTCTGAGGCTCCACGTCAGGGAAGGGTCCTCCTGCCTTCCTGCTCTCCTGCCCCAAAGGTCAAGCCTACAGTACAGATGGAAGTCTCTACCTGCCTCTTCCCACTTCTCCTCTTTATCCTTCAAAGACAGTCCCCTCCAGGAAATCTCTCACATGTCTTCCGTAGGCACCTGCTTCTTGATGGATTCAAATTGACACAGAAGCTCATGTTTATGGATCAGTGTATTTTCTTTGAAACCACACCCAAACTAACAGCAGAGGAAGATGTACAAGAGAACTTGGTTCACCTTATAAATCAAGCATTTTGAGTCCTACAATACCTCCAAAGGATTAAAAGATAGATGGGTGATGTCTTTATCAGCTTTGAGAAAAACACGATGAAATATTTAAAATAGCCAAGAAAGCATAAAAAATAGAATGTACACACAGCTGAAGAAAGAAACCTTATCAAGAGTTAAAATCTCCCGTGTATCCCACCCTGACTGAATCCTGCTCTCACTTTCCAGATTTTGATATTTATCATCGCTTCTGTATTTTAAATATTTTTACTACAAGTATTCTTAACATATTTTTTCCTTTGGATTTTTAATTTCTTTTAAACATAATTTCCTAAAAATTAGTTTTGTATGTATTTATAATACTAAGCTGATGATGGGTTTTAAAAAAAACCCCAATCTATGTCACACAGAGCTATTTATGATTACTGAGATTAAAAATAAATGATTTAGCAGAAATGGAACAAAGTTATAATGCTGAGAAAAAGGATATTTTATAATCTTGTTTGTAAGTTATAATTATTATTTATAAAAGTTATATAAATGTAGGCTAATCATCTATACAGTCTCAAAAAGCCCAATGTAAATAAAACACAAAAAAGAAGTTCAACTGAGAAAAGTTCAGACAAAATTCTTCTATGTGTCATATGGAATCCTAGGAAGAATCACTGCAATAATTATCCAAAGTAACATTAAAGGTAACAAAAGAGATGTTTGGTCTTAGATGTAAATTCAAATGTAGAGTGTCTAAAATAACAGGTCAAAGTGAAAGTACATCTGTAATTTCTAACAGCAAAAAATAAGTTAGTTTGTAAATTCTGTATTCTTCAATGAAGAAAGAAGATCAAGGATAACATGTTGGATAGTCTTATCACCTTTAAAGATAAGTTTTCAAGACAGCAAAAATGTGCAACAATTAAGCTTTACACATATAACTAAAACATTTGCTGTTATAAGAGGGGCAGTACTTTTATTTATAGAGTTCACGAATCAACATGTAACAAATAATCATACATTAGTCTTGGTAAGAACACCAAATGTTATTTCACAACTGCCACTACGTGTTTATTCTTCTCTGACACCATCTGCACAGATCCAGGCTTGCTATGTTTGATACGATTCAGTTCCCTAGAAATTAAACAAAATACACAAATTTTAAGTTTATGAGAAGTCACTTTAACCAAAGAAAACTTTCTCAGAAAAATTACATGGCATTTTCTTTCACCAGAAAACTACCCACTGGAAAAAAGTTTTCACCAGAGTAGGTAAGAAGTAGTTCTGAAGAATGGACTGGCTACCCACTCCAAAATTCTGGCCTGGAGAATTCCATGGACTGTATGGTCCATGGGGTCGCAAAGAGTCAGACACGACTGAGCAATTTTCACTTAGAAATCAACTTTTGTTAACTTACTGGCTTCTTCTCTTACTACATCAGTGTCCTTTACTAAGTTTAAAAACCTGCTGCAACTGCTAAGTCGCTTCAGTTGTGTCCAACTCTGTGTGACCCCATGGACTGCAGCCCACCAGGCTCCCCCGTCCCTGGGATTCTCCAGGCAAGAACACTGGAGTGGGTTGCCATTTCCTTCTTCAATGCATGAAAGTGGAAAGTGAAAGTGAAGTCGCTCAGTCGTGTCTGACTCTTAGCGACCCCATGGACTGCAGCCTACCAGGCTCCTCCATCCATGGGATTTTCCGGGCAACAGTATCTGCTCCAAGTTATTAAAATGTTTAAAACTGACTCAACTCCAACATCTATCCAACATAACAAAATAACAATTTGCATTGCCTAATTAAAAAAAACAACTCTTTCTTAGAATTTCTATAATATATTACATGAATTCAAGGATTGCACAGAGAAGAATATTCTACAGGGGAAATGATGGTGATGGTGGAAACTTTTGCTTCAGAGCCAAAATGCTAGATTCCAAATGCTATGATGAAGCAAGCATATTAGATAAATTCTTTTTTTTTTTTTTTGATAAATTCTTATCTAACAAATATTCTTGCCAGTCTTTAAGCTAGAAAATACACATTACCTCAATTCCAGCTACACTGGAAATCATTTTTTTACACTATTTACAATAGTTTCTTTAGTGTGAGTAGAGCCTTTTCTAATTTTGATATGTATGTCTTTGACATTGTTTGCCCTTTAAACATATTCCCAAAGATAGGTAATGAAAATTCTGTGTTAGATAATCATAGCTTCCCCTTTTATCAGGAAAAAGCCCAGAGGAGTATTCAAAACCACCTCTGATGTATAACAGCACATAAACTATTCCTTTGACGGGCACATTTTTTGTTTGGTTTTGGTGGGATGTGAGGGGAGAGCTAGAAAACGGTACTGAGAAAGACACAAATGCTCCAAAACATACTTTCGTCGACGAGCTTCTTTCATGATGCGCTGTTCCTGAATCTGGCTGTAGATAGATTTTGGTAGATGTCGGTGACGAGAGATACGTTTTATATGAGGATGATGTTGAAATTTCTCCTTTAACTTCTGGTTATAATCTGTGGCTGCTTTTTCTCGTGATGTAAGCTGAAAAAAAAATACATTTTGATGTTTTCACGAAGGATGTGTTCTTTTTGCTTCAGTACAACAGAGTTAGGAAGAACCGTTTCCCCAAAAAACTATCAACATTTATGACATGTAACCAAAATTACTAATGTAACTGTACAGTTATATTAAACTGTACTCATTATAAGGTTATGTTATTGATACCAGCTCTGCTATTTCCTTTTAGTCAGGGTGCCTACAATGTATTGATGGATGGATGCCACCAAGTGCAAAAGAGCAGTGCCTAGGGAGTTAGGATCTGTGGACCACTGAGCGGGTCCACGTAACACCGAAAAAGCACTTAATGAATCACTCAAAAATTTTTTCTGTAAAAATTATTGAAACAGAAACAAAAGTGATGACATAATAACCAGCCTTTGTCTAACAGTTGTTAAGGATGGTATGATTTAGAGGAATATTTAATGATGAACATAAACCTAGGCATAGTGTAGTACTTTAATAATCATTAAACCTAAAATAAACTTATCTTTAATTACTTATTTTCATATCTTGCTTTTCCTTCCAGGGCTAAGTAGAAAATAAACCACACTTAACCTTTCCTTATTAAACTTACTATTTGCTTCAGATATAAACACCCTGTATATTTCTTACAGAAAACATGAGACATTTAGAAAAACATTAAGAACAGAAATCAACCTTAACTCACAACCCAGAGGTTGCTAGTCAACAGTAATATTTGTTATATTTTCATGAAATCTTGCTTAAGTCTGAAGCTGTGCATTTTTTTAAGTGTTTCACTGTGTCTTTGATATTAAAATATTAATACCCCACAGAGGCTTGCAGCCTTTGATTTGCCTGATTACTATTCCTTTGACAGAATACATATTCCAAGTTCTAAGCCTCTAGTCCCTACATCTTCTCTCCCTACCTCAAGGAAAATACAAAGAAACAAGAAGGCTCAAATGCAATCAAACATTTGAATTAACAAAGCCCTGTGGGGGAGTTCTCTGGTGGTCCAGTGTTAGGACGTAGCATTTGCACTGCTGGGGGATCCAGGTTCAACCCCTGGTCGGGGAACTAAGAGCCCACAAGTCATGCAGTGTGGCCAACAGCAAAAACAAAAACAAAGAACTCTGAAGGTGCCTGTGACATGAAAAACGTAAACGTCGATACACCCTTGTCTGTTTCCTTTCATCACAACTAAAGCACTTGAAATAAATTCTCTTTATAATAGAATGATATTCAATAACACTATAAACAAGTTGCGTGATAATGAAAGAAAATAGGATCTCTTACCACACCCAACTTTTCAGAAGCATTAGCTTTCCATAGACGAATGTTCATTTCATCAGATCCACACATAATGTACTTGCTGTCAGCAGTCCATTTTACACAGATAACATGCTGCATTCTCTTTGTGTGATAGACTTCCCTACAGAAGAGGAACTAAGTTAAAACATTTAGGAATCTGGTACAGATTTTCTTTAACCAACTACCTATCAAGTATCAGGGTAACATTTTTTGAGTCCTGAAAGAGTATAAAAGAGAAATTAAAATACACTTAAATGTATTTTTTTGGAGAAGGAAATGGCAACCCACTCCAGTGTTCTTGCCTGGAGAATCCCAGGGACGGGGGAGCCTGGTGGGCTGCCGTCTATGGGGTCGCACAGAGTCAGACATGACTGAAGTGACTTAGCAGCAAATGTATTTTTATTGAACCATACTGCTAAGATTCTATGCTAAGAGCTGCGGAACATATTAAAAAGTCCTGCCCCCAGAGAAGTTATAATCCAGTAAGAAAAATAAATATAAACAAACCAAGCAAAACTAGATATCCAGAAAAGATCACAAAATAACTGTGGGCATATAACACAAATAAAATACACTGAAGCTGGAATAACTATAAGATCAACCACCACACTTCTTTGGGTTTCATTTCACTGGGAAAAAAATACTCAACGGCATTCAAAGAACATATCCTGATATGCTGATCCTAATGTCTGATTTCTGTTTTGGTCAAATTGTTGAAAAAGTGTAATTAATTAAAGTGAGAGTGGATGACTTACATATGTGACAAGAAAGAGAGGGCTACAGAAGTGATGAGTTGAGGTAAGGATCATTTAGTAAATGGAGATGTCAAATATCATACCTATTTGGAAAGGTGTGAAACATGCTAAGTGAATTCACAGAAGATACTATATTAGGAAGTGTTAAGCAAAGCATTAAAAAGCAAGTAAAAGACAAGGTCAGAAAAAATTAAAACATGAGACTCCTGGAAAAGTAAAACTTCCTTATCTGGATTAAGTGATTCAGAATGCAGACTACAAAGGAAACACACTCAGCCAGTTCTGCACAGTAAAAGAAAACACGTAGGATGATGGAATCAATAGATTTTGTTATCTGTAAAGACATTTCTGAAGTGCACTCAGAAAAGTGGTCTATTACGCTATTTCTAACGGATGCATTTTGAGCTCTTGAATGAATATGTAGATAAACCATATGACACAATTCTAAAAGAGAGGATGGTTAGAACGAACATACTATTGAAAGAAAAAGTAGATCAGACAGACTGCTTTTTCTTCTCTCAATGCTCTGCTTCTACAAGACTCAATTCTTACAACCTCTACCTATTTAAGACCCCATTTCCCCATAGCAATATACTGAATTTAAATATCAGGAAATTCAATTAGGCTTTGGTAACCACTAAAAATAACCTGCATATATTACATCAGTTCATGTACTGATATTAGACCAGACAAATCCAGTGGACAGTTACTTGGCCAACTGAGAATCCTCCTTAATGGTAAACTACAGAGTTTAATATCTAGATATGTTTATGCTTGTACATAGAACAGATACATAAAGTTCACTATAAATTATGCTATTTGTGGAGATAAATAATTTAAAAACTTAAATTCTTTACATACACAGTCAAGCTAAAAGAACTGTTCCATGTGAATGCAACTGAATTTACTTGTTTGCTAGTAAATACTGAATAAAATCCATAGAAGTTACCTTCAAATATTGATTTAACTGTAGTTTTTGAAAACCTACTCAAAATTTATTTTTTTAAAAAAGATTTATTTTTATTTTTTGGCTGTGGTGAAAATTTACTTTAAAAATATATTTCAGTGACTTTAAGTTCTTTGAAAGGAAAATATTTTTAAAAATACAGATCATTCAAAGCACTGCCTGTATTATTTGATGTTTTTGTAATGATAGGAAACTAGAGCAGACCATGGAAACAAACCAGAAGCAGCTTTCCAGCAGATGACAGTAATGGTCAGAAAGAATATTGTTTATATGGTTTATAACTAAAACCAACAGGAAGTAACATGTATTAAACTGTGATTACAAAATCTTCAAAAAACATCAAGAGACAATTCCTAGAAATGGGATATAAGAACTCACTTCATACAATTTTGGAATAATCTGAGATTTTAACCAGACTTGCATTTAATTGCCCATGCTGGTTTTAGAATAATCAGTTTGAACTCAGCTATGGGGCTCTTGGCATCACGGGTGCCTAAACTTCCCATTTCTTGTACTCCTCCTTTGATCCTTATGTCTGCTTATGCATCATGTTAGAAATGTCCTACTTAATACCTCTGGAGGTCCTGGTGTCAAGAATGATGGAGGACCACAATCTCTTGATTTTTTTTCCAGAGAAGTGAGAAAAATAGAAACTATCAGCCTTGCCTTGGGCCTAACTGAACAATTACCATTACCAACAAGAGTATCATGAATTACTAAAGAGTATCAAGTTAGTTTCAACAGTCACATAGGAACCAACCCCAGAGTCCAGGATCAAAGTCACCAGAACACCCACTCAGTATACTTTTGATTCAAATACCTTTTTAATCATACACACGATGATGACGACGACAGTTATCTATCTGCTAGCAATTCATGATGATATGAAAAAGTTTAGGAATTAATATGGCTTCCTCAAGTTAGAGAAGAGAAAGATACAACCATCACATGAAAAAACACCAAAGAGTTAAACAAGCAGATTGGCTATGACCAAAAAACGTATGGAGCTGTGTGACCCTGAAGAGGCTCTGTGGGCAAGATCTTGTGGTTGTGAACACAAGGCTGGGACAAGGGTGAGGCAAATGAGGTGCCTACAGTGTATACTCTAAGGAGGCTGTCACTTTCAGGGTGATGCAGATACAGGCTAGGCACCTGCAAGAGTCCTGAGTCAGGAGGATGTGCCTGCAAAAACAAGCATCACTTGCTCAGGAAGATCAGACCCCTTCAACACTGTAGACGCTAGGTTAGTTATCATTAAGAGTAACGATCAAAATTCTCATCACTGCACTTAAATGGTGAAATTTATTCACCCTGTTATAGTTACAACACCAAACTGAATGCTCTTTCTCTAGCTTTAAGTGAAGGAAGGGTCCCATAAAGACTGCTAATCAGTCTTTACCAAGCTGGGGAAACTGTTTCACCAGCTCCACGCTGCTGTTCTCTAGCACAGATCTTCACCTTCCAGCCTCAGTATACAGGTTCTCTGGTCTTTCTTTTCCCTGATTCTGCTTAGTTTTCTCCTTTCCTTTTCTATGGCTTCCAATCATTCTGTTATCTTTCACCATGTGCATTTTCTCCAACACTGAATCAAGACGAGGTCATCCAAGCAAGTATACATATAAATGTATATGCACACATGTCTTGTGTATGTTGGGTGGTTGCTCTCCCAAACTTGCTTCCCTAGTGGCTCAGCAGTAAAGAGTTCACCTGTAATGCAAGAGATGCAGGAGATGTGGGTTTGATTCCTGGGTTGGGAAGATCCCCTGGAGAAGGAAATGGCAACCCACTCCAGTATTCTTGCCTGGGAAATTCCATGGACAGAAAAGCCTGGCGGGCTACAGTCCATGGGGTCGCAAGATAGATGGACATGACATATGTGTATATATGACATATATATGTCATATATCATGACATGACATATGTGTACATATGTATAGTATTTTAGAGAGAATATACGTTCTTTTTAAATTCTAATGTTCCTACTTTTACTGAATCAAAATGGAGGTGGTTGTATCTTCAAGAGTGAGTGACACCACCATAATCCTTTATCATTTTTATGGGAAGATATCGTCTAGTTTACTTGGATTTGCCTTGAATATGCAGAAAATGCTCTGTAAATCACAGCATACTAATATAAGGGGCTGTGTCTTACACGAGTTAGTTTTTAAAGTCGGCAAAAACTCAAATGCAGTCAAAAAGTATTCCTGAAAACCTTTAAATGCCAGTTTACTATAAACTACCTCAATACAATAACATGTGAAATAATATAACACGGTGGTACAAGTATATACACTACATTCAGTAATGTGTGCAGCAGAGGGCCAAGCTGTATGAAACAGAACACCTTAAACACTAGTTACATTCACTGTACACAAACAGTGACACACACAGAGCACAGGACAGCTGAGTGTTCCGATCTCCCGTCTCCTGGTCATTCCAGAGCTTGTGTCTAGATGAGGATGGAGGGACACTTGTCCTGACCATTTAAACCGTAATTTTTCTCTTTTTCATTTTTGCCTTAGTGTATGAGAGCAAATATAAGGTATTATTAACTGCTCTTAAACTGTATTAGGGGAAACTTTAAGTTCTTCCTTATCAAATTAAAATCTTTTTTAAAGTTTACTCTATCTCATGGCAGTGAAAATACTCTGCATATTATCATGATGGATATATGTCATTATACATTTATCCAAACCCATAGAATGTGTGATCCAAAGAGTGAATTCTAAGGTAAACTATGGATTTGGGGTGATTACGATGGGTCAGTGTAGGTTCATCCTACATTTTGGTGAGGTAACAAAAATACCACCCTATTTGGAATGTTGATAATGGAACAGGCTCTGCATGCGTAGAAGCTGGGAATATATGGGAACTCAACTTTCCTCTCAATTTTGTTGTAAACCTAAAATTCCCCTAAAAAAAAAAAAAAGCCTTTATTTAAAAAAATTAGTATAAAACACTCAAAAGGTTTTGCCCTAAGGCAAAGATTTCACATCAATAAATTATATAAAGCTAAAAAGACTCTGATGCTGGGAGGGACTGAAGGTAGGAGAAGAAGGGGACGAGAGGATGAGATGGCTGGATGGCATCACTGACTCAATGGACATGAGTCTGAATAAACTCCGGGAGTTGGTGATGGACAGGGAGGCCTGGCATGCTGCAATTCATGGGGTCGCAAAGAGTCGGACACGACTGAGCGACTGAACTGAACTGAATATCCTAAGAATCTGCCCTGTAGGCCGATGTTTTTGCTGACAGATGATGCAGAAGGTGGCAGCCCACAACACCTGAGTGTGAGTCCCATCATATACACAAAACCAGTGTGTGTTAAGTCACTCAGTCATGTCAGACTCTTTGTGACCCCCATGGACTGGAGTCCACTGGCTTCTCTGTCCACCAAATAACCTTTAGAAAAAGATACATGATGATCTAGGCAGGGAAAAAAAGTCAAACAGAAACAAATGTTTACTGGTAGTAACATACCTGCTTCTACTTTTGTCCACAGGAAAGATTCGAATAGATTTATCAAAACTAGCTGACACAAACTCTCTCCCAGTGGGAGAGTAATCCACATCAAGCACTGCAGATACATGATCCATATGCACCATTACAGGAGTGTCCAGGGCACGCATATCGAAAGTATACAAGCTGTAAAAGAGTTTTTAATTATTTGATACAAGTTTCTATTAAAAAATGCACATGCAGTACTAAGAGACATTACTGAACTTAAGAGGGCTAGCTAATAAATAAAGCACATCTAAATACATAGCTCAATTCTTCACATGGCAGATAAGGGATAGGGAAAAATATCAACAGTTTTATTATTCCTTAAGATTATATACTTACACACTTTAATCCTTACAAACAGAAATCTCATTGTAGAAAATGTGCAAACTCCAAAACCATGAAGAGTACAAAACTTGTATTTAATTTCACTACCCAGAGAAAGTCAGCACAGTGTAAATGTTTCTTTTAACCATGCTATTTAATTATATGCCTCTTAATACAATTAACATATTACTGTATAAAGCTCTATATTGATATTTCATGTAGCATATTATGAGCATTTATTAATATCTGAACATATTTTAATGTTTTCATATGTAAATGAGTTAAAATAATTAATAATCTGTTTAAATTTATATTTAAATCTATTTGTTAGTAAAGTTTCCCATGTTTTAACTTTTGATATTTAATGGGACAAATTCCTAAAATTAGAATTAAGTTCAAAGGCATGAACATTTTTAAGGTTTTTGAGTTGATAAATCACTTCCAATGAAATCACACTAATTTATACTCTATCAGTGATACATGAGAGCAAGCACAGCTTTTCAAAGGGTGTACTAAAATTAGAAAACTATACTTCGTGCACAATTGGCAAGAACAATGACTTCATGATTTTCGAGGTTTAAATTTTTTAATTGACAGCTAGAAGAACAGTGCTTAAAATGAACCAACATAAATGATGGAGAGTAGTAATACAGAATTACTGTAACCAAGTTTCTAACATCAAAATACTTCCAGATGCAAATATTAGCAAGGGGAAAAGTTTAAGGAGAAACAAGATATCCACAAAATTTTAAACTATCTCCCCACAGATATGTATTAATTACAGAAGAAGAAAATAGTAACTTTAGTGGGGAAAGCTGGTAGACACCACCTTAACTAAGTGATGAAGGTCAACATTACTAGTAATAAGATGTACCGACATTATGTACTCCTGGTTTGATGCACCAAGAAGGGGATATCAATTTTGTGATATTCTTGCCAAAGATGCATAATCTCAATGAAATAATGAGAAAACACCAGTTAACCCAAGTTAAAGGCAGTCTACAATATAACTGACAAGGAAGTCCTTCTCAAAAGTACTAAGGTCATAACAGAAAAGGGAAGACTGAGAAAGTCAGTGAGCAGACATGGTAATCAAATGCAAATACAATGTAGGATCCTGCAACAGTAAAAGAACACTAGTGGAAAGACAGGTGATGGAATACAGTCTGCAGTTTACAATATTGTACCAATGTTAATTTCTTGGTTTTGCTAACTAGACTATGGTGACCTAAGATATTAACATTTGGGAAAATTGTCTTACAGGTACCTTTTTTGTAACTTTTCAGTAAGCCTTTCCAGTGGTCATGTATGGATGTGAGAGTTGGACTGTGAAGAAAGCTGAGCACCAAAGAATTGATGCTTTTGAACTGCGGTGTTGGAGAAGACTCTTGAGAGTCCCTTGGACTGCAAGGAGATCCAACCAGTCCATTCTGAAGGAGATCAGCCCTGGGATTTCTTTGGAAGGAATGATGCTAAGGCTGAAACTCCAGTACTTTGGCCACCTCTTGTGAAGAGTTGACTCATCGGAAAAGACTCTGATGCTGGGAGGGATTGTGGGCAGGAGCAGAAGGGGACGACAGAGGATGAAATGGCTGGATGGCATCACCGACTCGATGAACGTGAGTTTGAGTGAACTCCAGGAGATGGTGATGGACAGGGAGGCCTGGCATGCTACAATTCATGGGGTCACAAAGAGTCGGACACGACTGAGCGACTGAACTGAACTGAACTGAACTGAAGATTACTTAAAAACAAAAATTCAAAAAAAAAACTTCATAAAGATTATTTTCTAATACCATTATTAGAAAAAGTCACTGATGCTAAAGGTAACAATTTTCAAATAACCATGAAATTCTCATCAAGAGATGAGTCATTGCTTTCTTTTATGATCTTCAAACATAACACAGGATTGTCAATCAAGGTGATACTGATCACTGAAGTTAAATTTCTGAGCTGACAACTGCTGTATATTCCCTATCCAGAGCAGTGGTTTTCAACCAGGCTTGTTTTTAGCAAAATCTTTGTGGTTTTTTTTCTTTTCTTTTTTTTTTAGTAAATTGTTTTAATTTTAAGAACTTATTAGAATTCCAAGCAAATCAACCCATCTAGATGCAAAATGTTTTTGTAAATAAAGTTTCAAGTCACAGTATTCTTCAGCAATAACACAGTTCAACCCTATTACCTGATGAAACTATGGTATAGACTAGTTTACATGACTTGTCTAAATTTTTACAATAGTTACTGGTTGGGTCTACACTTGAACTTGGATTTCTAAATCACAACAGGATTATTTAAAGGGCAAGAAAAGAAATAAAATGTTAAAAGATATTTTACACAGCAAAATCACATTCAAGTAAGAGCAATTACGGTACTCTAACAGTCACTTCTTACAAGTGATGTACTCTTGTTTCAGCTTCCATATATAATTATTTCCAAGGCAAAAATTGAGAAATTCTAAAGATACTCTGAAAAAAAGATTATTTTCCCCAAATAACTAATTAGAGCAAACTTTAGAAATGTTAGTAAGATTGGTCAGCAGGACTTTTTTTTATTGCTTTTAACTGGAACAAGGGCATTTAATTTCAAATACTAATAAAGGCTAAAAGAACTTCAATTAAGTGGTTTGAGTTGATGAGAGCTTCGTTTTAGTACAGAAAAGTCGTAATTGATGCTTTTAGTTTAATGCCACTAAAGCATCATGTAATGAATCCTATTTCTGAGCTAATTTATGCTTTCTTATCTAACAGTAGTGGAAAGAACAAAGAATTTAAATACAGAAGATCTAAAGTTCAATCCAATGACAAATTTCCACCTTCTACAAAAAAACATGTATTAAGAATCCATCATATACATAGCACTACAATAAATGCTTGGATAAAAAAATATGAATAAGATGTTCTTTCCTCATTAGGAGATTAAACTCCCTACATCAATACCCTTATCTATAAGAAGGGAATAACATACATGTCTTATTCACTTTATAGGGATATTGAAAAGATAAAGTGAGCTAATGTCAAATGCTTCAGCAAGTTTTAAAGCAGTATATAAGAAATCATAAAATTCCATCCAGGTCAAGAACATAAGGCTGCTAAGTTACTCCTTTACAAAGAGTCACAGATAAATGTATCTGTAAATATTAAGGTAAAGACTGAAACTTCAGTTTTTCCTTTTGTCTTACTGAAGTAATTAGTGGTGGTGAATAACATGACAATATGAATAACAATCACCTGCCTACACATTTTGCAGGCAGACATTTTTAGGTTCTTAAAACATGTATGAATCAGTCATTATTTACTGATATATGGTCAATGTCAGGGATTAGCCAACTTTTTCTGTAAAGGGCCGAATAATCAACATTTTTGGCTTTGTGGGTCATACGGGCTCTGTTCCAACTACTCAACTCAGGCATTATAGCACAAAAGCAGCCATATTCCATACGTAAATAGATGTGTCTACGGATGACCTAGAGATTGTCATACTGAGTGACGTGAGTCAGAAAAAGAGAAATGTACTACTGTATAGCATATAGAAGTCTGCTCAATGTTATGTGGCAGCCTGGATGGGAGGGGAGCTTGGGGAAGAATGGATGCATGAAGATGTATGGCTGAGTCCCTTTGCTGCTCACCTGAAACTATCACAACACTGCCAATCAGCTATACGCCAATACAAAATAAAAAGTTTAAAAAGTGAAAAATAAATAAATGTGACTATATTGCAATAAAACTTTACAGAGACAGGTAGCAGACAGCATTGAGTCCACAGATCAAAGTTTTATTGTCCCTGATCCATATCATTTTGAAAACTAAGAATACTTTTTAAGAAGCACTTCTCTATTTTGGGAAATCTTTTTTTTTTTTTTTTTTAATTTTAAGCAAAACAAATGGTAATTTTCTAATGTGTATGAAAGAATACTACCTAGGAAAATATATTTCATTAATAAGACATATACAGTTGAGTCACTTCTGATAGAAATTAAGTTATAAGAAAAGGGAAACTTACTTGTAATCCTCGTTTGCTGCAGTAAAAATGAATGCTTCCATAGGGTTCCAGCAAATTGTATTTGTTCTCATATCTAAGATGACCTGAGAAACATACACTAACCCATTACTATGAAATTAAGTCCCTCTAAAATGGATAAATTCCTACTTCATTTCCTTTTCTTCATTTTTCACTGATTTAAGCAAATACTTCAGTAAACACCTATCATTTGCACAGAATTTGGCTCAGTGCAATAGGAAAAGAAAATCAATAATTAATTTCCTGAACACACAGGCAGTGCTAAATACTGAAAAATATAAAAATGCTTAATAAATGGCCCCTTGACCTCAAAAAGCTTATAGTGTAGTTGGGAAAATGAGACATATGTAAGAAAAGTTCAACCCCAAAGTAGTAAAGTATAATATATTATTAACAACTGAGAAGGTAGGGTTGAAAGTGGCAGAAACTGCTCTTCATTAAACTAGTCCTTTGGTGCAGGGGTGGAATCAAGTAGGAGATGGAGACTGACATATACACGCACTACCATGTGTAAGACAGACAGCTAAGTGGGAACGCCTGCTGCACAGAGCAGGGAGCTCAGCGTGGTGCTCTGTGACGACCTGGGTGGGTGGGATGAAAGGAATTCGGACGGAGGTCCAAGATGGAGGGGATGTATGTACACACTCAGCTGCTTCACTTGCATAACAGAAACCATCACAACATTGTAAAGCAACTACACCCCAATAAAAAAGACAAAAACCAAATAAACAAAAACTAGCACTTCCATGGTAACATTCTGCTAAATGCTTAATTTATTCTTACCACTGGGCTGTGAGGCAGTTATTAATATCACCATTTCACACAAGAAACACAGATTAAGTTACCTGCTTAAAGTCTTAACACCAAAGTTCATGCATGTTATTCCCACCATATGACATGGGTGAGTGAAATTTGGAAAGATTATTCTACTTATCTAGCTCAAATGTCAATCAATATATTCTACTTCTAATATTTCTGAATTTATTACATGTTATAAAAATGATTTGGTAACAACAAAAATATGAAAAGCATCTCTGTTAGGTATGGCACAGAGATGTCTAAGATAACAGACCTGAAGTCCATTAACAAGGCATAGCTCTTCTGGTACTCTCTCAATTCCAGCACTTGCAATCAACTGTATACTCGTTTACTTATAATGGCACTTGTCTCTTTACTAATAATATTCCCTCCCTCTTTATAATCAGCTTAAGGTTTCATTAACTCTGATACCTAAGTCCTGGAATGACTGCTTCAGAACTGCTGGGAAATCTGACACCTTGAACAGGATAGTGCCTGTCTAAATAAAATGTCAAACTGGTACCCACTGGTGTGTAACTTAACAAATAAAGTGATTATGTGAATGTTATAAAACTTTCTGGAATAAAATACCATGTGTGTGTCACTATGATAATCACAGGGCCTGACTAATAGGATGCAATACTTAAGAACTTCCAATTCAGTGAGTACAAACTAGATGTCTACAATATTCTGGCAGTATGGAAAACGGAAGACTAGAATAGAGTAACTCCTGGAAATTGACGGGTCTCTAAAGAGCAACAGGGAACTGAGGGAATGCCATTACGACCACTTGGGTTCTAAGAACATCTCTATTAAAAAGAATTTTTTTTTAATTCTGAAAAAACATTTGCTCTGTATTTTCAGTCACTCGATTCACAAAAGGATGCATTAACAACTGTATAAAGTAAAAGACAAATTGAAACTCACCTTTTTCAGAGGAGTAGCTTGTCTCATATCATATAGTACTATATTCCTGTCAGAAGCACAACTTCCCAAGAGAAATGTCTAAAAATAAGTGTAACAATTATCAGTTAAAAGCCAGGTTTGGCAGCAAACCATGTCCATTCCTGAACAAATGATTTAATTACCTTTAAGATACAAAGTTGTAACACTAAAGTCCATTGTAAGAGGGTACAACAAATCACTCATAATCTTGGCAACCAAAGCCAAAGATTTTCATGATTAAATGCCCATGCCTGTATTTTAGATGCCTGAGATGATACTGTAGGTATTCTGCATTCTATTTTATAACAATATATTTTACTTACCCCTTCTTCACTTAGACCTGTTTCCTGTTCTTCCATATTATAAATAACACTTCAGTAAACATTTGAATACATTTAGATCTTCTTTTCCTAAGGGTAAGATTTTAGTAGTGGCATCACCCTAATCAAAAAGTATGAATAATTCTATGGCTTATGCTATTTAGAGGTAATGGTTTTTCCAGAGTTATAGCAGTAAGCATTGCAATGTGGAAATATATTAATTTTACTACACTGGGCGGCAATATTAAGTATCATATAAAAATGCCTTCTGTAACCACAGATGCAGAACCCATGGATTTGGAGGGTCAACTGTATAAATTATTGCTTTATTAACAGTCAGACATTTCCTCAAGGTTATTAACCCTGTATAAACTAGGCCTGTCCTTTTGTCCAACTGTGGTTTCAAGATGTTTCAAATATTTATTTGTAAGTCAATTATAAATGTGTCAAGTGGTTACATGATTCTTGGTATTAAGTGAAAATAAGCTCTCCACCTTCCAATGGAATCCCAAATCCCACCCCTTGTAGCACCGTTCCTCCTCACCCATCGTTCCTGATGTAACTCCTGTCTTCTACTTATATTATTCCCACCGCAAGCATAAGAGGAACCAGAAGAGTTACTTACTACACTGCTATATAGCCACATTTGTGTATACTCTTTTTAAACTGCTTCCTCTCTGAGCTTTTCCCCTACTGAATGACTCCTCTCAACCTTTCTTAGTTTCTCATTATTTCACTCTAAGGTCTGACCAGGTACTGTTTTCAAAAAGTAAAGACTTGAATTTGAGCAAAGCAAAAAATTCTACCAAGAAGGAAAGCTGATTTTAATGCTGTAAAGTGTAGCAATTCTCAGAATAAACTTTTGGCTTTATCAGAACCCTCAGCTTCAATATTTTTACAGAAAATTAATTAGTGATGATTAGAGGAGACAAATATACTCCATTTGTTCACAGCAACATGCCCTCCCCATTAAGTTTAATAAAGGGTCAGGGTAAGAGACATCCACACCATTTGCTTTTACCACCAAGTCAAGGTCATATGGTTAATAAAACACACATACACACCTAGCTGAACAAATAAGAGTTTTTATACAGGCTAATTTGAGAAACATGGTTGCCAGGTCATCACTAATCATTAATTATGATTTTAGGATTGGCCATCAGCTCTACTGACACAGGTGTTCACCAAAACAGAGAAACAAAAGATCTCATTTACCCACTAGGGAGGAAATCAGTACCTGTTCCTTCTGTTTTGTTTTTTTTTTAATAGCATACCACCACCATCTTAAACTTGGGTAGCACCTTTTAAAAATATTCACATATATTATCACATTTGACACTTGCAACAAACCTAAGAAGTACACTGGAAGACATAATTAATCTCATTTTAAAAATAGACAAATAAAGAGAAAAATTATGACTTGTGAAAGGTCAACACAAAGGCGTACTGGCAGGAAATACAGTTCAAGCCTAGGTCTGCAGCAAGGTAAGAGATTAAATCTTCTCACAGGTCACCTGTGTTTGTAGCCTGCTTCTGCCCAGTGGCACTGTGGCCTGGTCTACAAGGCTCATTTCGCCAATCAAGGGGAACCCAGGGAAGGGAGATGGAGGGTGGCGTGAGGAAGATACAGACAAAACAGACAGATATTCTGTCCCAGCAATCGGCAAACTTTTTCTGTAAAGGGCGATAGGGGACATAGTTTAGGCTTTGTAGGGCCATATGGTTTCTGCAGTTTATTCAACTCTACTTTGTAGTGCAAACTCAGTTACAAACAATACATGAGCAAAAGGGCACAGCTGTGTTCCAGAAAAAACTTAAAAACCAGAAACAGGCAGTGGCCTCACAGACTGTATCTTGCTAACCCCTGCTCTAACCCTGCAGCCTCTCCCAGAAGTGTGTTTACCCATGTGGGCTGAAGGAAGGGGGTATCCTTTGACTGATTTCTCAGCAGGACTTCAAAGCCAAGTTCACATCATACTACAGCATCTCACTCTTTTTTAAAAATACTTTTATTTTTATAATTTCATTTGTTTATTTTTGGCTGTGCTGGGTCTTCTTTGTTATGCAGGGTTTTCTCCAGTTGTGGTGAGCAGGGGCTTTTCATTGCGGTGGCTTCTCTTGTTGTGAGCACAGGCTCTAGGGTGCGTGGGCTTCAGTAGTTGAGGCTCCCAGCCTCCAGAGCACTTTCTGGCATGTGGGATCTTCCTGGATCAGGGATTGAACCCATGTCTCCTGCACTGGCAGGTGGACTCTTTACCACTGAGCCACCAAGGAAGCCCCTCACTCAGTCTTATACCCTGCTACTTTGACTCAACCTTTTATTCCTCCTTTTGTCAATTAGAGTCTCGTAAATGCAAAACTTGCAGATGAGAATTTTCTCTGGGACCACCTAACAAGATAATCTCCTGATAACTTCTAAAACCAGCTCATACACAGTGATTTCCTTTTCTTCCTTCAGGAAAAGGCATGTCGACTGAGTCTTCTCGACAGTGAGTTTATCAGTTATTATGCATTCAGAAAAAGCCCAGGGGAAGGCCTGGAGTCCAGGAGCTGGCTTAGCCTTCAGGGCAGCCTCCGTTACCAAGTTTGGACCTAAATAAAAAATAAGTAGGCTAATCTCTAACTCTTCCCTTAGATCTGGAAAGAATTAGGAATCACAATTTAGTCTTCTGAGCGAAGAAAAATAGAATTATAACGAATTATCATGTAGTAGAAAAATAACCACGCATATTATTTGGAAGCACTGATGCCCTTGTAATGTACAAATAATTAAAGAAAACAATGCTCAACACTTCTTCTTCTGACCTCCAAGAGAGTTAAGAAGAATTAACTTTTTTTTTTTTAAGGTAATCTGTGGAACATGGGGCTTCCCTTGTGGTTCAGCTGGTAAAAAATCCACCTTCAATGCGGGAGACCTGGGTTCGATTCCTGGGTTGGGAAGATCCCTTGGAGAAGGGAAAGGCTACCTACTCCAATATTCTGGCCTGGAGAATTCTGTTGACTGTATATAGTCATGTATAGTCATGGGGTCCCAAAGAGTCGGACATGACTGAGCGACTTTCACTTTGTGGAACATGAGTGCTGAGGGTACAAATAAAACTCAAAGTTTCTTAGGACCGTGTGTGCTTGAGTTCTACCCCCACAAGCACACGCATACACTGCCTCTCACAATGCTGAACACCAGTGTCCGGGGCTAAACTGTGGTCAAGCATGTCGAGACCTGACCAAAGAAAGTGGAACTCAGACCAAATGGGAGACCACCACTAAAATTCAGAAAATTCCTGGATCACACATTCAAGTTCTTCCTGAATAGAGTTGAAATTATATGATAATAAAGAAACAATAAGCAGAACATATTTCAAAAAGGAGCATTACCTCAATTGGGTTAAATTTAACACTGCTTATACTGTCAAATCCCCAAGTCATTGAACATATAGGACTGGTTCTTTGTTCATCCCAAATGTCTACTTGCTGTCCACATGTGGCAAAAACAGCTTCTCTCCAGTGATGATCAATTCCTGTATACACTGTCTTTAGAAGCAGAGAGGTTGTTACAGATGAGTCTTTTCATTGGTACTTCAACTCTACAGAATAATATCTTAAAATATATTTCTCTACACTCTCATGTGCTTAAGAAAATCCCTGTTCACTAAGAAATTTCTTTAAAGCCCTTAATTAAAGGAGAAAATTCTACCATAAGAAGTGATGTTCCTTATCATACATTCTGGGAATAAAGAAAAATGTTAACATGGGATGTATTTAATTAAGTTTGAACACACAGCACAGAAGTAATCTTTAAATCTTACTGGGTATTGAAGGATCTTGGAATCAACTACTGAAACACAAAAGGCAATTTCTAAAAAACTTAATTCCACATTTAACATATGAAATACTGAGTCCCAGGAAAGAAACACAGATACAAACAACCGTATCAAAATTTGGAGAGAGAAACAAAATTAGCAAGTGTGGATGCTAAGGTTGTCAAAAGCAATAAAATCTCATAAATTTGGTATTATTTACTTAAAATATGTGACTCATCTATTCAGGGCCAGATTAAAATCTACCTTTGTACTAGACAGTAAAAAATGTTTGGAAAGCAAATTAAAGGCCACTATTTAGCCAATACTTTAAGCTTTTAAGAACTCTTATCAGCATCTGCAGATTTAGAATTATTTCTATTCAAGTCTCTACAAACTTCTGCACAGTAAGAATTAACCCCCAGTACCCCAGCGAAGGGGTAACACTAAATATTTCAAAAATCTTTGGAACTCCTAGCAAAAAGACATTTTACAACAATGAAACAAATTTTCTTTCAGGAATTACTAATTTTTTACCATCTGCAAACTATTTCCATTTCACACTAATATACCACCTCCACATCCTTCAAGAACATTTAGATCGACCATTAGAATTCAGCAAAGTCCTGATCATGGGCCAAACCTCTCATTAAAAAAAAAAAAAAAAAAATTTAGAACTTCTTGAAGCCTGAAGAGCAGAATCTAAATATATACTAAATACTAAAATGACAAAAAAATTTTAAAGATGAAATATTTAAAGATTAATTCTAATTTTAGAATTTCCCTTAGTATCAAAACATAAGGATTAAAAAACATAGGTAGAGCAAATGATCCAAATTATTAAGCTATAACTTAAAGTTATAACTAAACTATATCAAGTGATTTGCAGAATGCTGTTAAAAAATGTAAATAAGATTTATATAGAAAGCACACTATTAAATGTATTAATTTCCTAAAGAATACTTTCAAGTAAATGCTG
Source organism: Bubalus kerabau (assembly GCF_029407905.1). Taxonomy (NCBI): domain Eukaryota; kingdom Metazoa; phylum Chordata; class Mammalia; order Artiodactyla; family Bovidae; genus Bubalus; species Bubalus kerabau. The sequence goes on from NC_073637.1 coordinate 63,314,986, forward strand.
AGCTCTGGGAAAGATCCATGATATAAATGAGAAGCTGAAGCACTACTTTTTTCTGACCTTTTATTTTATAGATTTCCACCCATGTTCTTGCTATAGGAAATGTTTCACTGCCTCCTCTAACTAAAAATAGAAACAGAACCCTATTGCAAACGAACACCAAAGAACTGTTCACATTCTTTAACTGCAAAGACCCTTTGATTGCATTAACTATTGCTTAAAACAGGTAAAGTATTGCAGCCTAAACTGTCTGATTTCTTACACCTTTTTATGAAATTGAAACTATGAAATAATTGTAGGTAAAAGAGAAGAATTTTAGTAGCCCAAGTATGGGTCAATTTATTTTTGTACCTTTCCTAATATTGTATGCAATGGCTCCTCCTCCTCTCCACAGCTTGGCCCGTCCATTTTCCATTGCTTCACAGTTTTGTCATCACCAACCTAGAAATATTTACAATGATAATGAAGAACAGTTATAAACGGTAAGCTTGCCAACACATACATCAAATTATAAACATCTTTAGTTTAAAAAATAACATATACCACATTCTTCCAGTAAAGTATTTATTGATTCATTTATGTCCCACCTTGTTAAAGATTTGTGATAAACATATAAAACGCATAAAATTTAAAATAAAATAGGATGAATAGAGCAAAACAAGAGTTAAGGGTAGAAATAATATTACATCATAAAGATGGTAAAAGCTGCATGTTGTAATAAGGATGACATTTCAAATTAGAAAGAAAAATGAATTACAATAAAATGGTATTGTGAGATCAGGTTAGTCATTTAAAAAGTATGAACCAATGTGACACCTGATATAAAAATATAATTCCAGATAACTTTAAATGTAAAACATGCAACAAAATCCATAAAGATACTAGAGACAAGGCATTTTTATAATCTTGGCACGAGAAAAGTCTTTCTTTGTATGACTCAAAACTCTAGAAACTATCAATATTAAGGCAGAGGTTTCCAAACTGTAAAATGTAGACTTCTGAAGGATCCTGAGAATTTTTCAGGAGTCCATTAGGATAATATTATTTTCATAATGTTAGTATAGGCATTGCTTGCCTTTTCACTGGCCCTGACAGTTACAGAGATGGTGAAAGAAATGGTGGGCAGAACTGCTGGCACCTTAGCCCAAATGAAAGCTAAGGAAACAAACTTCGGTAATTCAGACTTTGGGACATGGCAGATATGTTCAAGATGTCACGTAAACATCGATTTTACTCAATTCTTTTGAATATGTTTCCTCAAGCGAGGAAAACAAACGGGATTCCATCAAACTAAAAAGCCTTTGCACAGCATAAAAAAACTATCAACAAAGTAAAAAAAACAAGATATCTGCAAACAATATATACAATAACGGATTAATATCCAAGTATACAAAGAACTCATACAACTCAACATCAAAAAAACTCAAAAAATAGGCAGAGGCTCTGAATACACATTTTTTTCAATGACACATAGATGCCAAATAGGTACATGAAAAGATGCCCAACTTTACTGTTCATCAGGGAAATGCAAATCAAAACCACAATGAGGTATCACCTTATACCTGTCAGAATGGAGAATGGTTATTATTGAGAGAGTCAATTCCTAGGTAGGTTGATAAGAAGTACAGGGTCCCCAAGGAAGAGGAAGGAGTCCAGAGTCCTTTAGGAGGAGAAAGGGGTCTGGGGATCTCAAGAAGGAGAAAAGGACAAATTTTTTTTCCCACATTGCTTTGTCTTAGTAATATAACAATATATCTTGCTCCAGGATGTTTCTCCTTCTTAAGAATCTTCTGACTAATCCTGTCATCTTGAAATCTATGGGAGTGGGTCTGGTAACATCTTTCTATTGTTTGTTCTAATCTTGTTAATTTAAGATGTATGTTGTAGGAGGAGGTCTGGTAAAAGTATATAAGGCCTTGCATAGACTAGTGAGCGAGGGTGCTCTCTGGCCCCCTTCTGTGTCCGTGTCAGAAGCTTTCTCTGTCCCTTTTTCACTTTAGTAAAACTCTGCTATACAAAGTAATCAAGGCTTGAGTGATCAAGCCTGGTCCCTGGTCCTGAAGCTAAATCTTCGGAGATCACGAATCGGACACGATTCATGGTAAGCTATCATTATCAAAGCCAACAAGTAACAAGTGTTGGTGAGGATGTGGAGATAGGGAACCTCTGTGCACTGCTGGTGGATGTAAACTGGTAGAGCCACCATGGAAAACAGTATGGAGGTTCCTCAAAACATTAAAAATAGAACTACCATATGATCCAGCAATTCAACTCCTATGTATTAATTGGAAGAAAACAAAAGCACTAATTAGAAAAGATATAAAGATATGTGCACCCCTATACTCACTGCAGCATTAGTAACAACAGCCAAGATAGGGAAGCAACCTAAGTGCTTAACAACAAATGAATGGATAAAAAAAATGTGTTCTATAAACATAATGGAATATTACTCAGCCTTGAAAAAAGAATGAAATCTTACCATTTGAAAGAACACTGATGGACCTAGAGGGTATAACGCTAAGTGAAGTAAGTCAGAAAAAGATAAACACTGTATGATTTCACTTACATGTGGACTCTAAAAAACAAATGAATAAACATTACAAAATACAAACAGAATTGTCAATATAGAGAACAAATAGGTGGTTTCCAGCAGGGAGAGTAGTGGGGAGATGAGAGAAATAAGTGAGGGAGATTAGAAGGTATGAACTTCTAGCTGCAAAGTATGTGTACAGAGTGGAGTATATAGTCAAAAACTATGGATATCTATGTATGGTGACATATTGCAACTAGACTTATTGTGGTGATCACTTTGAAATGCACAGAAATATTATCACTATGTTGCGCACAAAGAACCAACCCAGTATTGTAGATCAATTATACTTCTAAAACAAAAAAACAAACTTACAGAAAAAAAGACGGTATTTGTGATTACCACAGGTGTGGGGTTGGGGCAGTGGGTATTGGAAGAAGGCAGTCAAAGGTGCAGACGTCTAGTTATGAGACAAACAAGTACTAGGGACGTAATGTACAACATGACAAATAAAATTAACATGATTGTATGTAACATAGGAAAACCGCTGAGACTAAATCCTAAGAGTTCCTATCACAAGAAAAAAAACTTTCTCTCTATTTCTTTAATTTTGTATCTATATGAGATGATGAATGTTCAGGAAGCTCACTGTGGTGATCACTTCAGGATGCATAGAACCACTGTGCTGTACACTTTAAACTAATGTGGTGCTGTATGTCAGCTACACTGCAATAAAACAGTTCCTAATTCTAAAAATAAAAATGTTGTTAAACCTAACAACTACTTTCAATTGCTTTCACTCTCCAGAGTTGACTCTATTATTGCTTATGCAGACTATTAAAACTGCCTCCAAACTGATCACTCAAAGCTGTCAAATTAATCCTCTCAAAGCTCAACTCAGACTCCGTCATTTTCCTATTAAAAGCTTTCAATGAACTTTCAATGTCTGCACACCACAGTAGATTATTTGCAAAGGCCAAAGGTAGAAATAACCAAAACATCCATTAATGGATGAGTGAATAGACAAAATGTGGTATATACACACAATGGAGCATTAGTCTTAAAAAGCAAAGAAATTCTGACACATGGTACAAAATGGATAAGCCTTAAGGACATTATATTAACTGAAATTATCAGACACATAGGGACATACAGGGACATAAAGCACAACAGTAATTACAAGGTAAATTACTCAAGGGTAGGAGGTAAGGGTGAGAGATGTGGAGTTACAGTGTTTAACAGTTACACCGTATCAGTTTGGAAGGTGAAACAGTCCTGGAGATGGATAGTGGTGATGGATTTACAATGATGTGAATGTACTTAATGCCACTGAAATGTACCCTTAAAAATGGCTAGAATGGTAAATTTTATGTTAGGTATATTTTATCATACACAAAAATCCTTCAATGACTTATTGCTAACCGACAAAGGAAGTACAAATGACTCATCTTGTTTTAATCTCACTTCTAACTGTTCTATAGAATATTAGTTCAGTAACATGTATTTGGGCTTCCCAGGTGACACTAGTGAAGAGCCCGCCTGCCGATGCAGGAGACCTTAGAGACGTGAGTCCAATCCCTGGGTCAGGAAGGTCCCCGGAGGAGGGAATGGCAACCCACTCCACTATTGCTGCCTGGAGAATTCCATGGACAGAGGAACCAGGCTGGCTACAGTCCATTGGGTCGCAAACAGTCAGAAATGACTGAAACGACTTAGCACGCACACATGTAATATGTAGTTAGGTATAAATAAATTTTAAAGTATGGGAAAGGCTGGATTACATAAAGAAAACCAAGACTTATCTGAGTTTTAATGTTATTTTGCATTGTGAAAATCAGAAAGGGCCTTGGATCACATAAATGAACTCATAAAATATTCAATTAGATTAGTTCTACACATGTTGTAAAGAGTTAATGACTTAACTGTATTATACTTACACTAAAAAAAGACGTCCCACAAAAGCGGGTACATATTCCTCGTACAAAACCTTCATGTGCTTGTATCGTACGAATACATTTTCGTTTGGTCAAGTTCCAAATTTTAACCTATAATAAAACATACTAGGAAATTTCAGTGAAGTATAAATAAAAAATGTTCAGGCACAGAAGTATTACATTCCAAGAAAAATAAGTTCAACACTGAAAAGGCTGTAAATCACTCTACCAGAGGGCTAAAAACAAAATCCTCTAGATCAAAATAATGCAATGCTGAACCTTCCTGGTGGTCCAATGGTTGGGGTTCTGCCTACCAATGCAGAGGACACGGATTCAACCCTAGTCAGGGAGGATCCCACACGGCACAGAGCAACTACAGAAGCCCGTGAACCCTACAGCCCATGCTCTGCAACAGGAGGAGCCACTGCAGCAAGAAGCCCCAGCACCACAAACAGTAGCCCCCTTCCCCACCCGTGGCAACTAGAGAAAGCCCACACGCAGCAACAAAGACCCAGTAGAGCCAAAGACAGAATAAATAAATAAATAATTTTTTTTTTTAATTTCACAGAATGTCTGTTGGGCACATTGGAAAAAAAAATATGCAATGTCTATGGATACGAACATCAACAAGCAGAAAACCGAATCTCTTAAATACTCTGTTGATTCTAGTGTAAAAGTGCTTTAAAGCTTTTCTTTCCTTGGCAGAGTGGGAAATAATTGTGTTGAATTGTTAATAACATACCCTGTGAAAAAACTCAGCTAAATATCTGTATTGTAAACATGCCTTATTACTTACTGTCAAACAGCCAAAAGCGACTACATTTTTAATTTCTTAGGTTTAGATAAGAAACTACTGAAGTTGCTGATTCAAAGAAAATTTAGTCTTGAGAATTAAAAGAAAACAGGACATAGAAAAATGAAATCAAACCAATTAAAACCCACAGTAACTCACAATTAAAGGAAGAATATTTGCAACATAACTATTTTTAGTTTAAAATGTCAGTGTTTAGTGATACTTGCCTCTCCATCACATGCCCCAGAAAGGACAGTAGCCAGGCTCTTTGGATTCTTTGCCAAGCAATTGACTCCATCTCGGTGACCATCCAGGGAGGCAAGGAATGGTTTTGCAAATACCCGTTCCAGTTTGGTAGCATTTAAAGCTCTTATATATTCTCGTGGGACCTCAAAAGGATGTAAGGTAGGATCATAGTTTCTTGGAACTGAAATAAGAATGATTCCTCTTAATAAAATAATTCACATTTAATACCTCCTGTGGTATTCCTCAGCTAATCATTCAATATATTATTCAATAAGTCTTTATTAGGGACACTGACAATGCAGAGGACTAAAACTAAAAACATTGAAGACCTTTTGTCCAGAACCTTTCCAAAATGAACAGAAAGTGATACAACACATACATCTTGCAAAATAACTAGACTCTATACACACACACACACACACACAACTTTTCCTTTTCTATGTCCTACTACGCTCTTCAACTGGGTTATAAGCCTTCACCTGCAGGGCTTCCACTACATTCTTCATTACATTTCTTATACCGAGCACAAAACAAGTGCATCATGAACATTTGCTCAACTGACCTCTTAAGCTCCTTACTGGGTGTGTGTATGCATGCTAAGTTGCTTAAGTCGTGTCTGACTCTGTGCAATCCATTGAACATAGCCCACCAGGCTCCTCTGTCCATGGGAATCTCTAGGCAGGGGATCCTCCTGATCCGGGGATCGAACCCATATATCTTGCATCTCCTGCACTGGCAGATGGGTTCTTTATCACTAACGCCATCTGGGAAACCCCCTTACTGGGCAGGGAACACTAATAATCTCCAGTGCTGATCACTGTACTGATAAGTATACAATGTTGTGATGATGATTATACTATTTATTGAGCATTTTCAGTGTTTGATTTTGTGTGTGCGTGTTAGTCGCTCAGCTGGGTCCGACTCTTTGGGACCCCATGGACTGTAGCCTGTCAGGCTCCTCTGCTCATGGAATTCTCCACTGGGTTGCCTTTCCCTTCTCCAGGGGACCTTCCTGGCCCAGGAATTGAACATGGGTCTCCCACACTGCTGGCAGATTCTTTACCCTCCAAACCACCTGGGAAACCCATGTGAACCGTACACATCCTTTAAAAAAAATTTAGCTTAAATCGTGTATCTTCTATAAATTTTTCCAAATACCCATAATTATGCCCACCTCTAAATTCGATGTGGTCAACAATAAACATTCAACAAAGATATATGGAACACCTCCCATATACCACAAGCACTCAGGACATCAGAGCAAACAAACTCATGGTACATATTTATGTATGTTGTTCTTATACATTTGTATGTTATCAGCTATATTACCAACAGAGTTTTACAGATTCCCTGATGCCCACACCCCAGATCTATGAGTCAGAATACTCAAATAAGTATTTGAATACTGCACAAAATTTACAAAGACCACTTAAACAAAAAAATCTATGACCAACCAGTTACCCATTCCTTCATTCAGACATTAATAACGCAACTACTAGGTGCCAGGTGCTGTCTAAACACAGGGGCCATAGAAACAAACACAACTGGGCCACTCTCTGCAAGCTCAATCTGATTTTAAAAAAAAAAAGACTGATAGTCACAATAAAAATGAGACAATGTAATAAACACTCTGATATTAGTATAAAAATATGAAACAGAAGCATAGGAGAGTGCCTATATGTGTACAGGATGGGGGGAAATCTGCAAGGGACAGTAACTGGGTAGAGGTGTGTGCCATTGCATGCCTGAAATGCACAGACTAACAAAAGCACATGTACACTAGCTGTGGGAAAAGTAGTCACCCATGAAAGAAGAGAGGAAGATGGGACCAAGTTCAAGGAGTAGCGATGATGTCAAGTCCGAGTGACATAATCTACTTTGCATTTTAAGAACACTGTTGTTTTGATACTTAACCCGTAAACATCTTGTGAGCAGAGACCATTTAGTTAGCACTGCTCACAATATATACTGATAAGCTATATGACTCAATCATACGGAAATATTGTTCCAGCCTCCCCTTCTATGGCTCACCCCTACCTCAAACTCTAAAGATATGGCCCTTCTCTTATGCCTTAAGTTTATTCCTGCCTTAAGGCCTTTGCACTTGTTATTCGCTTCACTTAGAATAGTTTATTCACACATGCTTGGTCACTTACCTATAATTCATTAAGTAGTCAGCAAGTTAATGGGGGAACAGACCAGTACAGATAAAACCCATTAATTTCATTTTAGTCATTCCCCCACTAAACTTCTCCACAAGAGTTTTTAAGAGAAAACTGACGGCTTTAAGTGTCACCTTTGTCTGTTCCCACATCCCGAAGTACATAACTTTAAGCAGCAAAGTTATCGAAAGTTAGAGAATAACAAGGAGAGGTTTAAAGATGTTTGCTTAATTGTTAATTCCTTCACAATCCACGAGTTTGGCTCATTCAAGTCCACGTTCCCCCCAACAGGACCCTGAGAACCATCAGAGAGCAGCAGCTGAAAGCGGTGTAGACGGAATCATTTCCCCATATAACTAACTTGCCACTGACCACTAGACAAAAGTTATGAGGAAAGGGATTTGAAGAGCCAGAAGCGCTTTATAAACCAAGAGCCTTAGCGAAAGAAAACAGGTAAACAACGAGAGTGGAATACCAGCCTCCCCTCCCGGACCAGCTTTACTCGGTGGAGCCCAGGCCGGATCCAAGGCTGTCTAACTTGTCTCACCTCGCTGTAAGTCCAATTTGGTTTCGCGGACATAGTGGTCGGGGTTCCGACTCAGCATCTTCACCTTCATCTTGCTGCCAGTTCTCCAGGGATCTCACAACCCTTTCTCTCCCGGCCCCAGTTACCGCCACCACATCCGCCTTCCCCACCAACACATGCCACTTCCGCTTCTTCCCGACTACTTCCTGTCACGTGACTTCCGCGGAGCGGAAACCGGCTTCAGGTGGGCTCTGCGGCGCTCCGTAGTCGTGCGGACAAAGGTTGGCCGGGGGCGGTGCTTCATCTGTGTTCTCAGATCCACGCAGTTCAGCCAAAGCCCAGCCGCGGAGGTGGGCGAGGCGGGGCGGGGCCTTGGCCGAGGCTCCCCGAGGCGCCCCGCTCCGCTGCCCACTCTCCCTTGTCCGCTTTACGTGCGGCGGCGCTTCTCTAGTCAGTCACTTGTGCGCCTAGGTCTCTCGGCTTCACCCTCGCCTTCGCGAGTGTGACTCCACGCGCGGGTGCCGGAAGTGGCCTCGTGCCCTGCGGTTTCTGCTCCAGCGCGGCGACTGTCGCCACGGTGGCGGCCACTGCATCTCGTCCCACGCCCGCGGTATCAGCGGACCCTGAGCCCATGACAGGCCAGGGCCAGTCGGCGTCCGGCTTGTCGGCGTGGAGCAGCACAATATTCCGCCACGTCCGCTACGAGACTCTGGTGGCGGGCGTGAGCGGCGGGGTCCTTTCCAACCTCGCGCTGCACCCGCTTGACCTCGTGAAGATCCGCTTCGCCGGTAAGAGACCAGTCAGACCCTGGGCTTCTCCTTGCGGTCACCCCGAACCGAGTGATAAAGACGCAGAGGGAGGGCTTCGTCCTCACCTGCCTCTTGCGTACTGCAGGCGAGGCGAGAGCTGAAGAATACTGTTTGCCCGGGCTCCCGTGGGGCCAGATTTGAGGAAAGGGAGTCTGGTTTAAGTGGTCTGGCTGCCGGCGTCCCCTTTCCCCCGGTACTGAGGGATGAGGAGAATGGATATAAAAGTGTGAGAAAGGTCCTCATTGGTATAGAACGTGGAACTCAAAAGCATGCTTTATAAAATAAGAAAGGATTGATCACATTTCAGGGCTTAAAACCTCACACGTGCAAATCGTTCACCCTTGGAGATACAAGTACCCGCCACCCCCCACCCCCACCCCCAGCCTTTCGAAAGTTCACTTCACACCACCTAGCTTTTAGGAAAGGCTTTCATTAGTAAGCCTTTTCCCGCTCACCCTCAAATCGCCAAGAATCGAAAAGGATTTTCGCCATTACAAAAAGAAGGCGAAAATGGAGAATAGCAAGTTCAGCGTTTGTTTTGCACCAAGCCCTTGAGAGGCAGCGTGCACCGCCAGCAGCACGAATGGCACCGCCAGCTCCTCTCCCGGAAACTACACTCAACATCTCAGCGTCAATCATAGCTTTGAACTGCTTCTGTGAGCATCTGTGCTTTATCTGGATTTATTTTGTGCATCCTTTAGCAAAGTGCGTGTTAAGGTAATTGCTCCTTCACATTATGCACTTTTGGCCTATATTAACGCTTTCATGCTTTACTTTAGCATAGCCGGGAAACCTGTACTTGGAAATCTTAGAATAGACACGTGTTTGCCCCCTGGGCTGTGAGGGAAATCCTGGAGTAGGGAGGAATCCCTTTGCTAGGAATGGGGTTGGTACAGAATTCTCTTGAAAGTTTGTTGTTGTCGTGTGTAGTATGGTACTGGTCCTTGTGAAGGAATAAGTAGCTAGAATCGAAATAGTACAGGTTTTTATTTAGCTTTATTGAATTAAGTGCACTAAGTGAATTAACTGTATGGAAATTAAGAAAATAATTTAAAAGTTAAACTCAACATAAAATTCTGAAAAAGATAGCTTCAAAAAATGTCTTTCATAACTTTATTTGCAAACTATTTTCTGGCATTTCAGTTCTCTTACTGAAAGTGGGGTCCAGCTACTCTCGGCTCAAAAGCAAATAAAGAGGCAAAGTTGATAGAAAGGAAACTTTGCTTTATTTTGGAGGTTTGAACTGGGGGCAGGGGCAGACTCATGTCCCAAGGCTGAATTCCCTCCCTGCAATTGACAATCAGTGGGAAAGGGACGTTTATAGGTGGAGGAAGTGGGTTACATGTAAAAACAGCACAGGCAGCCAGCCAATCTTGTTGAAATTGGTCATGCAGCATAATCTTGATTGTTTTAAGTACAGCTAGTCTTCAGTTCAAGGGTCCATTTGTTCTCATTTCTTTGAGGCCAGTTGTGGCAGCTAATGTCATGGCTACAATTTTGGTCATCATGTAATTATCTTCTGCCACCAAGCTGGGTGCTTCAGTATCTATCAGTTCAGTTCAGTTCAGTCCAGTCGCTCAGTCGTGTCCAACTCTTTGCGATCCCATGAATCGCAGCACACCAGGCCTCCCTGTCCATCACCAACTCCCGGAGTTCACCCAGACTCACGTCCATCCAGTCAGTGATGCCATCCAGCCATCTCATCCTCTGTCGTCCCCTTCTCCTCCTGCCCCCAATCCTTCCCAGCATTAGAGTCTTTTCCAATGAGTCAACTCTTCGCATGAGGTGGTCAAAATACTGGACTTTCAGCTTTGGCATCATTCCTTCCAAAGAAATCCCAGGGCTGAGCTCCTTCAGAATGGACTGGTTGGATCTCCTTGCAGTCCAAGGGACTCTCAACAGTCTTCTCCAACACCACAGTTCAAAAGCATCAATTCTTCGGCACTCAGCCTTCTTCACAGTCCAACTCTCACATCCATACATGACCACAGGAAAAACCATAGCCTTGACTAGACGAACCTTTGTTGGCAAGGTAACGTCTCTGCTTTTGAATATGCTATCTAGGTTGGTCATAACTTTCCTTCCAAGGAGTAAGCGTCTTTTAATTTCATGGCTGTAGTCACCATCTACAGTGATTTTGGAGCCCCAAAAAATAAAGTCTGACACTGTTTCCACTGTTTCCCCATCTATTTCCCATGAAGTGTTGGGACCATATGCCATGATCTTCGTTTTCTGAATGTTGAGCTTTAAGCCAACTTTTTCACTCTCCACTTTCACTTTCATCAAGAGGCTTTTGAGTTCCTCTTCACTTTCTGCCCTAAGGGTGGTGTCATCTGCATATCTGAGGTTATTGAGATTTCTCCCGGCAATCTTGATTCCAGCTTGTGTTTCTTCCAGTCCAATGTTTCTCATGAAGTACTCTGCATATGAGTTAAATAAGCAGGGTGACAATATACAGCCTTGACGTACTCCTTTTCCTATTTGGAACCAGTCTATTGTTCCATGTCCAGTTCTAACTGTTGCTTCCTAACCTGCATACAGAATTCTCAATAGGCAGATCAGGTTGTCTGGTATTCCCATCTCTTTCAGAATTTTCCACAGTTTATTGTGATCCACACAGTCAAAGGCTTTGGCATAGTCAATAAAGCAGAAATAGATGTTTTTCTGGAACTCTCTTGCTTTTTCCATGATCCAGCGGATGTTGGCAATTTGATCTCTGGTTCCTCTGCCTTTTCTAAAACCAGCTTGAACATCAGGAAGTTCACGGTTCACATATTGCTGAAGCCTGGCTTGGAGAATTTTGAGCATTACTTTACTAGCGTGTGAGATGAGTGCAATTGTGCAGTAGTTTGAACATTCTTTGGCATTGCCTTTCTTTGGGATTGGAATGAAAACTGACCTTTTCCAGTCCTGTGGCCACTGCTGAGTTTTCCAAATTTGCTGGCATATTGAGTGCAGCACTTTCACAGCATCATCTTTCAGGATTTGAAAGAGCTCAACTGGAATTCCATCACCTCTTCTAGCTTTGTTCGTAGTGATGCTTTCTAAGGCCCACTTGACTTCACATTCCAGGATGTCTGGCTCTAGGTCAGTGATCACACCATCGTGATTATCTGGGTCGTGAAGATCTTTTTTGTACAGTTCTTCTGTGTATTCTTGCCACCTCTTCTTAATATCTTCTGCTTCTGTTAGGTCCATACCTTTTCTGTCCTTTATCGAGCCCATCTTTGCATGAAATGTTCCCTCGGTGTCTCTAATTTCCTTGAAGAGATCTCTAGTCTTTCCCATTCTGTTGTTTTCCTCTATTTCTTTGCAATGATCCCTGAGGAAGGCTTTCTTATCTCTTCTTGCTATTCTTTGGACTCTGCATTCAGATGCTTATATCTTTCCTTTGCTCCTTTGCTTTTTCCTTCTCTTTTCACAGCTATTTTTAAGGCCTCCCCAGACAGCCATTTTGGTTTTTTGCATTTCTTTTCCATGGGGATGGTCTTGATCCCTGTCTCCTGTACAATGTCATGAACCTCATTCCATAGTTCATCAGGCAGTCTATCTATCCAATCTAGGCCCTTAAATCTATTTCTCACTTCCACTGTATAATCATAAGGGATTTGATTTAGGTTAGATAATACTGCTTAAAGGATATAGCTCAGAATATTATCTATAGCCCTTGAAGAGGAATGAAAGGTCCTTGACTTTGCTTAGTGATACACTATTAGTATTTGGTCCTGTTGTCCTTTGCTTCTTTATTTTCTCACTTTTTCGATTAAACTTATTTGACTAAAGTTTTTCTACAGATAGAAGGCTGGTGGGGAATGGAGTTGGAGGAAGGGAAAGACTAGACAGTCCTGCTCTATTTAATTACTACAAGTTAAGGTCTACCTTGAGAATTAGATCTGCAGAAGTGGTTTATCTCATAGAGTTAGGAGATTGTCTTCTGTTCACTTAAATCTTAGCCTTTTAACATTTGTATAGGTTATAGAAGCACCTAAATAAAGTTCTTGCCCTCAGGAAACTTACATTGTAATTTTAGGCTTGCTGCTGTTGCTGCTGCTAAATCGCTTCAGTCGTGTTTGACTCTGTGCGATCCCATAGATGGCAGCCCACCAGGCTCCACCGTCCCTCAGATTCTCCAGGCAAGAACACTGGAGTGGGTTGCCATTTCCTTCTCCAGTGCATGAAAGTGAAAAGTGAAAGTGAAGTCGCTCAATCGTGTCCAACTCTTGGCGACCCCATGGACTGCAGCCTACCAGGCTCCTCCATTCATGGGATTTTCCAGGCAAAAGTACTGAAGTGGGTTTCCCTTGCCTTCTCCAAATTTTAGTCTTGAAACTCAGTCAAATAAAAAGTAACTGTAGACAACATAAAATTAAGGTCAAAATGGAATAAATCCAATTACCAAAACAGGAGTAGTCGTAGACTGTTAAGAAAGTTATAGATTGATGATGGCCATATTTTTCTGTATGTGTAAAAGTCTGATTAGTCTTGAGGTTCACCAGAGAAGGACTAAAATTTTGACAGCTGGAGAGGAGATAAGAAGCCAATGAAAATTAGTGAAAATTATGGAGGGTTCTCCCTAGAAGAGAACCCACAAAGACATGTAATTTCCATGGAGTTCCATACATGCACAAATAAGACATACGACAACAAGGAACATTCATTGAGTGTTTACTTGCAATAAGAGCAATGAACTAAGAACTTTTCTTGCATTAGATCATTTACTACTGTGAACAACGCTGTGAATTTATTATTCCCGATACACAGATGAGGATAATTGGAGTTGACTAACGTGCCCAAGTCGTAAGTTATCTGAGATTTGCATCTAGATCTGAATTAGGTCTAACTCAAAACCCTCTGGCCCTTAAGCCTTACCCCAGGAATTCCTGGTATACTGTGACTTGAACATGAAGGCAGAAATTCTGGATTTGGCTGCAGGTGCAGACCTATATGACTCTGGTATTTCTCAATTTTATGTAAGAGCAAAAGAGGTGATGGTTGAGATGATCATTTTAGAGTGCTTGGCCTGGTGAGTTTAAGACAATCTGCTGTGGTGCAGACTATGCCTGAGAAAAGGGGATTCTTGTACCTGAGAATATTGGTAATATTAATTAAATGGAGAGCATATTAGGAGACCAGTAGGACTGAAGTGACAGTTAAGGTAATCAAGATAGGAGGACAAAATTAAAGATCTAGGAGTTGAAGCAGGACTGTGTTACAAGAAACCCCCAGTGTGGCTGTGAAATGGTGATAGAAAAGAAAACTTAGGAAGATGGATAACTGAAATCAAAATGTTATATAGTTGACCGGCCACTAGCATTAATGCTAGGATTTTTAATGCTTTCATTAAAGTAAGCCCTTTTAATAGAATTACAATACCTGGTGATGGGGATGTTAGTCTTGACCATTAAACCAAACCTGCAATATTTCAATGAGTTCAGGTGCAAATTGGAATTCAGAGGTGTCCACAATAGTGGAAGGAGTAGAAATCATTTCTTGTGAGAAATAACTAAAGGAACTAGTTTAACTTAGGACATGGGAGGGACGTAAGGTATTTAGAGAACTGCCATGTGAGAAAGGGTGCCTTATTGCAGGTAATCTGAAAGGCAGAGGTTGGGTGGAAATTACAGAGAAGCAGCTTTTGGCCTGGCAAAGTGGGTGGTGCTCAGACGTGACACTGGCAGTGAATGCCAGTGGTTCAGCCGTTGGATGACAGTGGCTAGAAAACATTCTCGTGTTGGGCAGAAAGGTCACTTGAGGTGATTATTGAGGCCCCTTATTACTTCAAGATATCATTTTAAGCCATCAAGAATGTTGAGTGGGTGCCTCAACAAAGAATGTGAAGTAAAAATAGTAATTTTCTAAATTAACCTGAAATCCTAATAATGTGTAGGTTAATCTAAGGAACCTAAATGTAGAGCGCCCTTAATGAGAATAGCATACAGTCAAGTTTTGTATGTATATGGTATTGCAGGACCTGATAGCATAAATAATAACTTACTGATTGCTTGCCATGTGCCAGGCATGCTTTTAAGACTTGCTTTATATGTATTAACTCACTTAATTCTCTCTTTTATGAGAGTTAGTTTCTGTTATTTTTCTCCATTTTGTGCATGAGAAAACTCAGGCACAGAGTAATGTAGTAACTTACTTGGGGTTACAAAGTGTTGAAATAGGGATTCAAACTCAGGAAGTCTGATTCCATAGCTTTTGCTGTTAGACTGAAACCCTAAATGGGTAGTTTGGTATATCTAAAGGGTAAAATGCTAGAGGTTGAAATGAAATGATTCCAGAAAGTTAAGCTTCCAGATTGACACATCTTTTATGCCATGTAAAAATGGATGTTAGGAATGAGATCAGGACTGTTGTTCAGTTGCTAAGTCATGTCTGACTCTTTTTGACCCCATGGATTGCAGCACGCCAGGTTTCCCTGTCCTTCACCATCTCCCAGAGTTTGCTCAAACTCATGTCCATCAAGTTGGTGATGCCATCCAACCATCTCATCCTCTGTCACCCCCTTCTCCTCCTGCCTTCAATCTTTCCCAGCATCAGGGTCTTTCTTTTCCAGTGGGTCAGTTCTTCTCATCAGGTGGCTAAAGTATTGGAGCTTCAGCTTCAGCATTAGTCCTTCCAATGAATATTCAGGACTGATTTCCTTTAGGATTAACTGGTTTAATCTCCTTGCTCTCCAAGGGACTCTCAAGAGTATTCAGCACCACAGTTCAAAAACAGTTTGAGATCATAACTGGAGTTGTAGATACCAAAGCATGAAGGTAGAAATTGAAACTACTTAGTGATTGAGAGACTACCCCTGTTGAGTGGAAAGAGTGCCTAAAAACCAGCTTTTAAAGGATGGGTAGAAGAGAAGGAAACTGCAAGAAAATTTAACGGCCAAAGAAGTAAGAGAAAAATCAGAAGAGAGTGGAACTAGCCCAAAGAAATATGTTTTAGGTAACTATGTCAGATACTGGTCAAGGGATAAAAAGAGAGAAATCCCAAAGTGCACATGGAGGTCTTTAAACTGCAGTAGCAGGTGGAGGCCAAACCAGCCTCCAGTGGATTGAGAAGCAATGGAGGTGAGAAAGTCCAAGCTGAGATTGTAGTTTTCTCTTCCAGAAGCTTGACTGACAGGGAGGCACTGGGATCTGAAAGGAGACACTCAGGAGATGAGATATTTAGTTTTTATTTTGTTGGGAAAAAACTAAATATGAAGAAGAGATTCGAGATGGAGGCAAGAAGATAATTAGTGAGATTTCGAAGGGGTTCTAAGCAAAGAGAATCTAGAGCAGTCTCTCTCAAACTTTTCTGGCCACAACCCTCAGTAGGAACTTTTTTTTTCTTTTTTTCCCCAAAACTTTTTATTTTCTTTTGGGGTATAGCTGATGAACAGTGTTATGGTAGTTTGGGTGAACAGTGAAGGGACTCAGCCATACTTATACATATCCATTCTCCTCTAAATGCCCCTCCCATCCAGGCTGGCATGTAACATTGAGCAGAGTTCCATGTGCTATACAGTAGGTCCTTGTTGGTTATCCATTTGAAATATAGCAGTGTGTACGTGACCTTCCCAAAGTCCCTAACTATCCCTTCCCCCCAGCAACCATAAGTTCATTTTCTAAATCTGTGAGTCTCTGGGAAATAAATTTTTATCTTTGCTATCTGATGCGAGCACACACATATTACTGAAACAAGTTTCATAAAGCAATACTTACTCTTACTGCTTGTGATATCACTTATATTGTCTTCTACTCCAGTCTCTTGGTGGTGGTGGTTTTTGTTTTGTTCGTTTTTTTGGGTTTTTTTTTAATAATCTGCTCAATCAGTTTCTGGACCCAGCTTTCAAAATGCTGAGATAGAGTACAAGTAGAGGGGATTGGTTTTATTTATTAAGAGGGACCAGCTCTTCAGTGTGACAGAGGAAAGGAGGGATAAAACTAGCATGCAACAACTGAAACAGGTTGTAATAGGGTAGTTAAAATTAGTGTCCCCTGTCTGGGCTCCCTCTTGCTCAGCAAACTTTTCTGTCTTCCAGTTATGTCTGTTGGGCTTCCCTTGTGACACAGTTGGTAAAGAATCCCCCTGGAATGCAGGAGACCTGGGTTTGACTCTTGGGTCAGAAAGATCCCCTAGAGTAGGACATGGCAACCCACTCCAGTATTTCTTGCCTGGAAAATTCCGTGGACAGAGGAGCCTGGTGGACTACAGTCCATGGGGTCACAAAAAATCACACACGACTGAGTGCACACGCACACGATTGTGTCTGTTGGCATCTTTTAGTACTTTCATAGGCCACTGTAACAGTTACGCAGGAAGTATTTAGATGTAACTACAAAATTCTCAGTGGCAAGTGTTTTTGAGACAATTACGAGGCCATTTAGGCCAAAATATTCACTGTATTTTATTTATATAGCAATTGTAATTCAACTTTAGAGAGGCCCAAATTCAGACCCTCTTCTTCTCAGTAACTGTGCAGTTGTCTCTTGTTTTCTTGCTTCCAGGTTTTCCACCTTCAAATGCATTCCCCCCAGGGTACCAGGCTCTCCTTTCTAAACACATATTTGATTATCTTAGGCACATCTGAACCCAAGTTTGAGAAATATGGGACTTTGATCATAGATTTGATCATAGGCAAATGTTCTTTCGTGATTTTCAGGAATGTTCACAATTATCCTGTATTAGTCTGCTAGGGCTACCATAACAAAATACCACAGGCAGAGTGGCTTAAACCACAGAAACTGATTTTCTTCTAGTTCTGGGGGCTTGAAGTCCAAGATCAAGGGACCAGCAGGGGTGGTTTACAGGTGGAGCCTTTATCCTGGGCTTGCAAATGACTGCCTTTTGACTATGTCCTCACAGGACCTTTTCTTGTGCATATGCATTCCTTCTGTGTCCTCCTCTTTATAAGGACACCAGTGCTACTGAATTAGGGTCCCGCCCTTAAGATCCCATTTAATCTTAATTACCTCCCTATAGGCCCTATCCTTAAAGGACCACAGCCTTGTCTAACTCAATGAAACTAAGCCATGCCCGTGGGGCAACCCAAGATGGGCGGGTCATGGTGGAGAGATCTGACAGAATGTGGTCCACTGGAGAAGGCAATGGCAAACCACTTCAGTATTCTTGCCTTGAGAACCCCATGAACAGTATGAAAAGGCAAAATGATAGGATACTGAAGGAGGAACTCCCCAGGTCAGTAGGTGCCCAATATGCTACTGGAGATCAGTGGAGAAATAACTCCAGAAAGAAAGAAGGGATGGAGCCAAAGCAAAAACAATACCCAGCTGTGGATGTGACTGGTGATAGAAGCAAGGTCCGATGCTGTAAAGAGCAATATTGCATAGGAACCTGGAATGTCAGGTCCATGAATCAAGGCAAATTGGAAGTGGTCAAATAGGAGATGGCAAGAGTGAATGTCGACATTCTAGGAATCAGTGAACTAAAATGTACTGGAATGGGTGAATTTAACTCAGATGACCATTGTATCTACTACTGCGGGCAGGAATCCCTCAGAAGAAATGGAGTAGCCATCATGGTCAACAAGAGAGTCCGAAATGCAGTACTTGGATGCAATATCAAAAACGACAAAATGATCTCTGTTCGTTTCCAAGGCAAACCATCCAATATCACAGTAATCCAAGTCTATGCCCCAACCAGTAACGCTGAAGAAGCTGAAGTTGAACAGTTCTATAAAGACTTACAAGACCTTTTGGAACTAACACCCAAAAAAGATGTCCTTTTCATTATAGGGGACTGGAATGCAAAAGTAGGAAGTCAAGAAACACCTGAAGTAACAGGCAAATTTGGCCTTGGAATACGGAATGAAGCAGGGCAAAGACTATTAATAGAGTTTTGCCAAAAAAATGCACTGATCATAACAAACACTGTCTTCCAGCAACACAAGAGAAGACTCTACACATGGACATCACCAGATGGTCAACACCAAAATCAGATTGATTATATTCTTTGCAGTCAAAGATGGAGAAGCTCTATACAGTCAGCAAAAACAAGACCAGGAGCTGACTGTGGCTCAGACCATAAACTCCTTATTGCCAAATTCAGACTTAAATTAAAGAAAGTAGGGAAAACCACTAGACCATACAGGTATGACCTAAATCAAATCCCTTATGATTATACAGTGGAATTGAGAAATAGATTTAAGGGCCTAGATCTGATAGATAGAGTGCCTGATGAACTATGGAATGAGGTTCATGACATTGTACGGGAGACAGAGATCAAGACCATCCCCGTGGAAAAGAAATGCAAAAAACCAAAATGGCTGTCTGGGGAGACCTTACAAATAGCTGTGAAAAGAGAAGGAAAAAGCAAAGGAGCAAAGGAAAGATATAAGCATCTGAATGCAGAGTTCCAAAGAATAGCAAGAAGAGATAAGAAAGCCTTCTTCAGCGATCAATGCAAAGAAATAGAGGAAAACAACACAATGGGAAAGACTAGAGATCTCTTCAAGAAAATCAGAGATACCAAAGGAACATTTCATGCAAAGATGGGCTCGATAAAGGACACAAATGGTATGGACCTAACAGAAGCAGAAGATATTAAGAAGAGGTGGCAAGAATACACAGAAGAACTGTACAAAAAAGATCTTCATGACCCAGATAATCACGATGGTGTGATCACTGACCTAGAGCCAGACATCCTGGAATGTGAAGTCAAGTGGGCCTTAGAAAGCATCACTACGAACAAAGCTAGAAGAGGTGATGGAATTCCAGTTGAGCTCTTTCAAATCCTGAAAGAAGATGCTGTGAAAGTGCTGCACTCAATATGTCAGCAAATTTGGACAGCTCAGCAGTGGCCACAGGACTGGAAAAGGTCAGTTTTCATTCCAATCCCAAAGAAAGGCAATGCCAAAGAATGCTCAAACTACCGCACAATTGCACTCATCTCACACGCTAGTAAAGTAATGCTCAAAATTCTCCAAGCCAGGCTTCAGCAATATGTGAAGCGTGAACTTCCTGATGTTCAAGCTGGTTTTAGAAAAGGCAGAGGAACCAGAGATCAAATTGCCAACATCCGCTGGATCATGGAAAAAGCAAGAGAGTTCCAGAAAAACATCTATTTCTGCTTTCTTGACTATGCCAAAGCCTTTGACTGTGTGGATCACAATAAACTGTGGAAAATCCTGAAAGAAATGGGAATATCAGACCACCTGACCTGCCTCTTGAGAAATCTGTATGCAGGTTAGGAAGCAACAGTTAGAACTGGACATGGAACAACAGACTGGTTCCAAATTGGAAAAGGAGTACGTCAAAGCTGTATATTGTCACCCTGCTTATTTAACTTATATGCAGAGTACATCATGAGAAACGCTGTTCTGGAAGAAACACAAGCTGGAATCAAGATTGCCGGGAGAAATATCAATAACCTCAGATATGCAGATGACACCACCCTTATGGCAGAAAGTGAAGAGGAACTCAAAAGCCTCTTAATGAAAGTGAAAGTGGAGAGTGAAAAAGTTGGCTTAAAGCTCAACATTCAGAAAACGAAGATCATGGCATCCGGTCCCATCACTTCATGGGAAATAGATAGGGAAACAGTGTCAGACTTTATTTTTTTGGGCTCCAGAATCACTGCAGATGGTGACTGCAGCCATGAAATTAAAAGATGCTTACTCCTTGGAAGGAAAGTTATGACCAACCTAGATAGCATATTCAAAAGCAGAGACATTACTTTGCCAACAAAGGTCCCTCTAGTCAAGGCTATGGTTTTTCCTGTGGTCATGTATGGATGTGAGAGTTGGACTGTGAAGAAGGCTGAGTGCCGAAGAATTGATGCTTTTGAACTGTGGTGTTGGAGAAGACTCTTGAGAGTCCCTTGGACTGCAAGGAGATCCAACCAGTCCATTCTGAAGGAGCTCAGCCCTGGGATTTCTTTGGAAGGAATGATGCCAAAGCTGAAAGTCCAGTACTTTGGGCACCTCATGCAAAGAGTTGACTCATTGGAAAAGACTCTGATGCTGGGAGGGATTGGGGGCAGGAGGAGAAGGGGATGACAGAGGATGAGATGGCTGGATGGCATCACTGACTCAATGGACGTGAGTCTGGGTGAACTCCGGGAGTTGGTGATGGACAGGGAGGCCTGGTGTGCTGCAATTCATGGGGTCGCAAAGAGTTGGACACGACTGAGTGACTGAATTGAACTGAGGCCCTATCTCAAGTACACTCACATTGGGGGTTAGGGCTTCAATATATGAACTAGAGGAAGGATGCAGTTCTGTCCTTAAAGAGGCCCTTGTCCTTCTTCATAAGCTCATTTCCTACCATCCTTTCCCTCTAAGAGCTGTGTGCTTCAGCTGTACTATGTCCAGGATTCTCCCCAACAACGCCAGGTGCTGTGATGCTTCATGTATTTGTATGAGCTGTCTACTTGTCTAGAGAGAAATTTTCTCTCCATTTCCCAAAGGGAAGTTTCTAATCATCTTCAGGACTCTCCCCTTTATCTTCTCCCTCACTTTCCCTGTCACCCTCCTGCTTCTCTCCAGGTGCTCCTATATACAGTGGTGATCATGGTTCTTCCTTATTCTTATAGCTCTTCATAGGTGTACCACAGTGCTTATGAGTTTGTCATGAGATTGTCCATTTTGCCTTGAGAATTATATCCTCCTCAGAGTCAGAGTTTGTGTCCTACTTAGGCTTATATTCCTTCTTTGCCTGGCAATGATAAGGAATCAATACATTGTTTTCTTAAATTTTTTTTTTAACAAAAAATTATCTGTGAATAAAGGAATATTTTTCAAAATTAAAGATTTGATCCTAAATATATGATAAAGTAGATAAGGTTATAGTATTAATGAAGTATAGGGTACAGAATGATGTTGCCTATTATTGAGATACTTCATACTCTATTTCTAGGATTAAATGACTTCTCAAAACAAAGGAATCATTGGTTCATATATGAATCAATCAATTTGTGTGATTTCTTTTTGTTTTGTTTTTTTTAATCTCAAAAGAAAAATTGTGTTGTGAGCTTATTGAAAGGAAAACTTACTTAGAAGGCATTTAATACAGGAAAATGAGAGCCATGAAATCCAAGGGAACCACCAGAAAGATTATAAAGTATACAGTAAAACATTTCTTGAGAACTAGTTACTCAGCTACATCCCTTTAAACTTATCTTTTATAAAACTCACAACAACCTGCGAGGTAGGGAATATTTATTCCCACTTTTTTATAAAAGAGGATGCTAAAGTTCAGTCGCTCAGTCGTGTCCGACTCTTTGAGACCCCATGAATTGCAGCACACCAGGCCTCCCTGTCCATCACCAACTCCCAGGGTTCACCCAGACTCACATCCATCGAGTCAGTGATGCCATCTGGCCATCTCATCCTCTGTCATCCCCTTCTCCTCCTACCCCCAATCCCTCCCAGCATCAGAGTCTTTTCCAATGAGTCAACTCTTTGCATGAGGTGGCCAAAGTACTGGAGTTTCAGCTTTGGCATCATTCCTTCCAAAGAAATCCCAGGGCTGAGCTCCTTCAGAATGGACTGGCTGGATCTCCTTGCAGTCCAAGGGACTCTCAACAGTCTTCTCCAACACCACAGTTCAGAAGCATCAATTCTTTGGCACTCAGCCTTCTTCACAGTCCAACTCTCACATCCATGCATGACCACAGGAAAAACCATAGCCTTGACTAGACGAACATTTGTGGCAAAGTAATGTCTCTGCTTTTGAATATGCTATCTAGGTTGGTCATAACTTTCCTTCCAAGGAGTAAGCATCTTTTAATTTCATGGCTGCAGTCACCATCTGCAGTGATTTTGGATCCCAAAAAAAGAAAGTCTGACGCTGTTTCCACTGTTTCCCCATCTATTTCCCATGAAGTGATGGGACTGGATGCCATGATCTTCGTTTTCTGAATGTTGAGCTTTAAGCCAACTTTTTCACTCTCCACTTTCACTTTCATCAAGAGGCTTTTGAGTTCCTCTTCACTTTCTGCCATAAGGGTGGTGTCATCTGCATATCTGAGGTTATTGATATTTCTCCCGGCAATCTTGATTCCAGCTTGTGTTTCTTCCAGTCCAGCGTTTCTCATGATGTACTCTGCATATAAGTTAAATAAGCAGGGTGACAATATACAGCCTTGACGAACTCCTTTTCCTATTTGGAACCAGTCTGTTGTTCCATGTCCATTTCTAACTGTTGCTTCCTGACCTGCATACAAATTTCTCAAGAGGCAGATCAGGTGGTCTGGTATTCCCATCTCTTTCAGAATTTTCCACAGTTTATTGTGATCCACACAGTCAAAGGCTTTGGCATAGTCAAGAAAGCAGAAATAGATGTTTTTCTGGAACTCTCTTGCTTTTTCCATGATCCAGCGGATGTTGGCAATTTGATCTCTGGTTCCTCTGCCTTTTCTAAAACCAGCTTGAACATCAGGAAGTTCATGCTTCACATATTGCTGAAGCCTGGCTTGGAGAATTTTGAGCATTACTTTACTAGCGTGTGAGATGAGTGCAATTGTGCGGTAGTTTGAGCATTCTTTGGCATTGCCTTTCTTTGGGATTGGAATGAAAACTGACCTTTTCCAGTCCTGTGGCCTAAGAATGCTAAAGCTTTAGCTGAGGATTCTAAAGCTCAGGAAGAAAACACCAGGTAGCTAATGAGGGAAGTTAAATATCAAAACCTGGGTCTTCTAACAAAGCCTAGTGTACTTTATCTCACTTCATGGTGTAACATTGTTAGGTTAATGATGAAAGAAACTGGCTTTCCCCCTTTGCCTGGCATTGGTATATAGTGTCTCTTTGCCAGGCTGCAGTATGCACAAAAGTAGTGGCAAGGGCACACTGAACTAGGCATGCCTGGATTTGACTAGTGGACTGTAATTTGTATAAATTTTCTGGGGGGACAGTTTTCAGTGTGAAATTTGTAACCTTAAATTTATACCCTTTAACCCCTTCTAATTCCCCCTTCTAAGTATAAAAGGATTTGTGCAAATTGTTGACAAGAATATTCTTTAGAGACCTTTTGATAATAGCGAAGAGACAAAAACAATTCACATGTCAGCCAGAGGACTGTTTGTACGAATGATGGGATATCTGTGAGAGGCAGCACCATCATATCGTTGTTCAGATCTTAGTTTTGAAAGGCTTTAGAAATCTTTTTGGGGGGAGAACGGGGGGATCTTTTGGAAATCCTATTTTACCATATATTTATTTTATAAAAACATAATCAGTATTATAAATCTGGCATTCTCTTTCATTCCATTTCCCTGTAGGAAACAGAAGACACATTCAAAATAGGATAGCTCTTGGAGCATTGTTGTTGTTCAGTGGCTAAGTCATATCTGACTCTTTGCGACCCCATGGACTGCAGCACTGCAGGCTTCCCTGTCCTTCACTGTTTCCCGAAGTTTGCTCAAGTTCATGTCCATTGAGTCAGTGATCCTGTAACTATCCCATCTTTTGCAACCCTCTTCTCCTTTTCCTTTCAATCTTTCCCAACATCAGGGTCTTTTCCAATGAACCTGCTATTCACATCAGGTGGCCAAAGTGTTGGAGTCCTTCGGATGAATATTCAAAGTTGATTTCCTTTAGGATTGACTGGTTGATCTCCTTGCAGTCCAAGGGACTCTCAAGAGTCTTCTCCAACACCACAATTCAAATGCATCAATTCTTCAGTGTTCAGCTTTCTTTATGGTCCAACTCTCACATCCATACATGACTGCTGGGAAAACCATAGGTTTGATTATATGGACCTTTGTTGGACAAGTGCTGTCTCTGCTTTTTAATATGCTGTCTAGGTTTGTCACAGCTTTCCTTCCAAGAAGCAAGCATCTTCCAATATCATGGCTATAGACACCATCCACAGTGACTTTGGAGCCCTAGAAAAGAAAATCTGTCACTGCTTCTACCTTTTCCTCTTCTATTTGCCTTGAAGTGATGGGACCGGATGCCATAATCTTACTTTTTTGAATGTTGAGTTTTAAGCCAGCCTTTCACTCTCCCCTTTCACTCTCATCAAGAGGTTCTTTAGTTCCTCTTCGTTTTCTGCCGTTAGAGTGGTATCATCTGTATGTCGAAGGTTGTTGATATTTCTCCCAGCAATCTTGATTCCAGCTTGTGCTTCATCCAGCCCATCATTACACATGATGTACTCTGCATATAACTTAAATAAGTATACAGCCTTGTTGACTGTATATATATTGACTGTGACAATATACAGCCTTGTTGTACTCATTTCCCAGTTTTGAACCAGTCAGTTGTTCTATGTAAGGTTCTAATTGTTGCTTCTTGACCCAAATACAGGTTTCTCAGGAGACAGGTAAGGTGGTCTGGTATTCCTGTCTCTCGATAAATTCTCCAGTTTGTTGTGATCCACACAGTCAAAGGCTTTAGCGTAGTCAGTGAAGCAAAACTTGATATTTTTCTGAAATTCCTTTGGTTTCTTTATGATCCAGTGAATGTTGGCAGTTTGATCTTTGATTCCTCTGCCTTTTCTAAATCCAGCTGTACATCTGGAAGTTCTTGATACACATACTGCTAAAGCCTAGCTTGAAGGATTTTGAGCATAACCTTACTAACATGGGAAATGAGTGCAATTGCCCAGTAGTTTGAAAATTCTTCAGCATTGCCCTTCTTTAGGATTGGAATGAAAACTGAGCTTTTCCAGTCCTGTGGCTCCTGCTGAGTTTCCACATTTGCTGGCATATTGAGCGCAGCAAAAGGACTGTTTACAAAGATGGAAGCAGGTTAGTAGGACAAGGTTGTATGTTCTCACCCTATTTATTTAACTTATATGGAAAGAACATCATGCAAAATGCCAGACTGGATGAATCACAAACTGGAATCAAGACTGCAGGGAGAAATATCAATAACCTCAGATATGCAGACACTACCACCCTAATGGCAGAAAGCAAAAAGGAATGACAGAGGCTCTTGACGAAGGTGAAAGAGGAAAGTGAAGAGGCTGGCTTAACACTCAACATTCAAAAAACTAAAATCATGGCATCTGGTTCCATCATTTCATGGCAAAATCACTGTGGATGGTGTCTGCAACCATGAAATTAAAAGATTCTGCTTGGAAGAAAAACTATGACAAACCTAGACAGTGTATTAAAAAGCAGAGACATCACTTGGCTGACAAAGGTCTGTATAGTCAAACCTATGGTTTTTCCAGTAGACATGTACAAATATGAAAGTTGAACCATAAAAAAGACAGCATCAAAGAATTGATGCCTTCAAATTGTGGTGCTGGAGAAGACTCTTGAGAGTCCCTTGGACTGCAAGGAGATCAAACAAGTCAATCCTAAAGGAATCAACCCTGAATATTCATTGGGAGGACTGATGCTGAAGTTCCAATACTTTGGCTACCTGATGGGAAGAGCTGACTCACTGGAAAAGACCCTGATGCTGAGAAAGATTGAAGGCAAAAGGAGAAGAGGGTGGCAGAGGATAAGATGGTTGGATTGTATCACCAACTCAATGAACATAAATTTGAGCAAACTCCAGGAAATAGTGGAGGACAGGGAAACCTTGCAACCATGGGGTCGCAAAGAGAATGACTTAGGAACTGAACAAAAACAACGCATTTTATAGGAAAACCACAAGGAATAATGCAGTATTTTGGGACTAGAAACAGTTTGGGCTGTTGTCACCTGAAGGACCCCAGGACAGGGAGAGTCATTGAGAGAGGGCCACCTTGAGAGGAACTGTGACCTTCAGTAGAAGAATGCAGCCTACCAAAGGCAACCTCTGCAAGAATAAATATTAATATCTGCATCTGCTCTCTTCTTTCCCTTTCATCTGCCTGGGCTCACCACCAACCCAACTCAACTAGAAGCTAGAGGCAACATCAGACTTCTAGGGCAGAACATGGTAGAGAAGAGTGGACTCTGGTTCTGGAAAGGAAATGGAAGACGTTTAGGCTATATCAGTTGAGCACGTATATTTTGAGAGCCTACATTATACAAAGCACTATGATTGGAGTGTCCATATTGCAATGAAAAAGTAGTCTCTGCTCTCACAGAGCAATGAGAAGCCAGGATAATTGAACAAAACAAACAATCCCACAAATTATTGCAACAAAGAGTATTTTATTATGGTAGGGAATGTATGGTATGCCATGGGAAACCACATCTAGAGGGAATGAAGGGCTCCCCAAAGGAAATGATTGTTAAACTGAGACCTGAGAGAGGAATCAGAGTTACCTGTGTAAAGGAATAGGTAGGAAGAGAGTTTTTGTAGCAGACCATCAATAGCCTGTGCCAAAGTTTTAAGGTCAGAGGCTGTGTACGAACTGAAAACTGTTGAACATTCTAGCAATTTTCATCAAGTATTTTTGAAGTGTAGGTTTCAGTGAGCCAAGTACTATGCAGTAAGTTCCCTAAGGCAGCTTTGTTGAACAGAGAGAGAGAATGAAGAGGAGACTGGGGCTTGTGGCAGAAGAGTAATGGAGGGTCTTATGTAATGTGTTAATGAATAATGTTCTTTATTGTTTGGGGTGTAGAATAGTTTTAAATATAATAAATAAGTGACTTACTGAAATGCACATTTCTAGAAAGCTTTCTCAACCTGCAGTGCAACTAGTGGGGTGAGGCAGCAAAACTGGAGATGAGAAAGCTAATTTAATTTCTGTTGCTAGTGATGGTGTTCTAAATGGGCAACGGCAGTGTGAACTGAGAGACATGGACGGGTCCAGGAAAGACTTGGGATGTAGAATCAACAGGGTGTCTTAATTGGTAAGAGGTTGTGAAAGGAGGAGTCTCAAGGTTTCTGTCTTGAGCATCTGTATAGATGATGTGTTAGTTGCTAAGCCGGGTCCAACTTTTGAGACCCCATGGACTGTAGCCTGCCAAGCTCCTCTGTCCGTGGATTCTCCAGGCAAGAATACTGGAGTGGAGAATACCATTCTCTTCTCCAAGGGATCTTCCCGACTCAGGGATCAAACCAGGGTCTCCTGCATTGCAGGCAGATTCTTTACTGTTTGAGCTACCAGAGAATCCCTGTTTATTGACTAACACAGAGTAGTGAATAAGAGCATCTTCAAAAGGGGTGGAGAAAACTAGTTCAGTTTTGGATTTGTTCAAGCTGCAATGTTTGTTAGTTGCATTATTTATGTAGATTTGAAGATCAACAAAAGGGTCTGGTCTAGAGGTAGAGGACTGGCATTTATATCCACAGACAAAAGAAAGGGAGAAAATAGAGTACAATAAGGGCAGTCATCTTGGAGTGGTGGCATTGTGCGTGGTTTTTATTTTCTTTACGCCTTCCTGTTGGAGAAGGAAATGGCAACCCGCTCCAGTATTCTTGCCTGGAAAATTCCATGGACAGAGGAGCCTGGCAGGCTATAGTCTATGGGGTCGCAAAGAGTTGACCACGACCTAGTGACTGAGCACATGCCTTCCTATATTTTGTAAATGTTCTGCAGCATACATGTTTTGCTTTTTTAAACACCATTTTTAGTGATTGTATGCTGAAAGTGAAAGTGAAGTTACTCAGTCGTGTCCGACTCTTTGCAACCCCATGGACTGTAGCCCATCTGGCCCCTCTGTTCATAGAATTCTCCAGGCAAGGATACTGGAGTGGATTGCCATTTCCTTCTCCAGGGGATCTTCCCAACCCAGTTATCGAACCTAGGTCGCCCACATTGCAGGCAGATGCTTTACCATCTGAGCCACCAGGGAAGCTTTTCCTTCTCCAGGGAAATCTTCCCAACCCAGGGATCAAACCCAGGTCTCCCACATTGCAGGCAGATTCCTTACCAGCTGAGCCACAAGGGAGGCCCAAGAATACTGGAGTGAGTAGCCTATCCCTTCTCCAGTGGTTCTTCCCAACCCAGGAATCGAACCAGGGTCTCCTGCATTGCAGGCGGATTCTTTACCAACTGAGCTATCAGGGAAGCCCAATTGTATGCTAATTTAATACTTATTACATGAAGAAGGTTTTAAAAAGTACTTCTATTGGAGATGTGAAGCATCTGAAAATGTTCTTGGGTGAAGGGTAACAGAAATAAGTTAAAAAGTTTTCCCTAGACCTGCTTTGTTTTATTTTATTACAAAAGGTACGTCATTATTGTTTACTTTACATCGTCAAATTTGTATTGTTGAATTGTCGTTATCATTCTTCCCCTGTAACTACTCATAGCCAGTCTCGTTCTCTGCAGATAGCTACTATTAACCATATGCAGTGTTTCAGTCTGTTCCTTTTATAGCTGTCAATCTTTCTGAATACTTAGAGTAGTCCACAGTATAAATATATCATAATTTATCTAAACATTTCCCTGTTTTGGGATATTGAAATTACTTTCACTTTTGCAATCACAGAAGATGCTTCAGTGAACCTCGTTGTATGTGTATCTTTGTAAATTTGGGGCCATATTTAAATAGGATATATTTGTAATGGAACTTCTAAGTCAAGGAATAATTGCATTTGAATTTTTATTCAGTCAGTTCAGTTTAGTTGCTCAGTAGTCTCTGACTCTTTGCGACCTCATGAACCGCAAAATGCCAGGCCTCCCTGTCCATCACCAACTCCCGAAGTTTACCCAAACCCATGTCCATTGAGTCAGTGATGCCATCCAACCATCTCATCCTGTCGTCCCCTTCTCCTTCTGCCCTCAATCTTTCCCAGCATCATGGTCTTTTCAAATGAGTCAGCTCTTCGCATCAGGTGGCCAAAGTATTGGAGTTTCAGCTTCAGCATCAGTCCTTCCAATGAACACCCAGGACTGATCTCCTTTAGGATGGACTGGTTGGATCTCCTTGCAGTCCAGGGGACTCTCAAGTCTTCTCCAACACCACGGTTCAAAAGCATCAATTCTTCTGTGCTCAGCTTTCTTTATAGTCCAACTTTCACATCCATACATGCCTACTGGAAAAACCGTAGCCTTGACTAGATGGACCTTTATTGACAAAGTAATGTCTTTGTTTTTTAATATGCTATCTAGGTTGGTCATAACTTTCCTTCCAAGGAGTAAGCGTCTTACTAGATAGTGTTAAACTTCTCTCAAAAAGGCCATGAAAATTTCGCTATAACAAATCATAAAGCTCTTTTAATTCTGAAGGTAAAAAATGAGAAAAATCTACCTTGTCTAATTTGTATTTTATTGGTGAGGTTGAAAACTCAGTGCTTTTTTATCGAATACAATATTATATATTACAGGTGTACAACATAGTAATTCACAGTTTTTAGAGGTTATACTCCATTTATAAAATATTTGCTTAATTTCTCATGTTGTATGTGTGATATTCTTTTTTAAATTTTTTTATTTTATATTGAATATAGTTCATTTACAACATTGTGTTTCAGGTGCACAGTAAAGTGATTCAGTTACATACATATGCATGTATCTATTCTTTTTCTATATAGGTTATTAAAGAGTATTGAGTAGAGTTCCCTGTGCTCCACCCTTAGGTCCTTGTTGATTATTTTATATACAGTAGTATGTGTATGTTAATCCTAGCTTTCTAATTTACCCCTTACCCTCACCTTTCCCCTTTGGTAACCACAAGTTTGTTTTCCAAGTCTGAGTCTATTTCTGTTTTGTAAATAAGTTGGTTTGTATCATTTTTCTAGATTCCACATGTGAGCAATATCATATGGTATTTGTCTTTGACTTCAGTTAGTATGATAGGTCCATCCATATTGCTGCAAATGACATCATTTCGTTCTTCTGTATTATTCCATTGTGTGTATGTATATCTGTGTGTGTGTGTGTGTGCTCGGTTGCACAGTCATGTCTGACTCTTTGCATGTATATATATATCATTATCTTTATCCATTCATCTGTCATTGGACATTTAAGTTGCTTCTGTGTCTTGGCTCTTGTAAATCGTGCTGCAGTGAACATTGAGGTGCATTTATCTTTTTGAATGAGAGTTTTCTCCAGATACTTGCCAAGGAATGAGATTGCCAGATCCAAAAGCTTTCGAGTATAATTAGGTCCTCTTTGTTTATTTTTGTTTTTATTTTATTACTGTAGGAGGTGGATCCAAAAAGATTTTGCTGCAATTTATGTCAAAGAGTGTTCTGCCTATGTTTCCCTCTTAAAGAGTTTTATGGTATCCATTCTTAAATTTAGGTCTTTAATCCATTTTCAGTTTATTTCGTACATGGTGTTAGCGAATGTTCTAATTCCATTCTTTTGCACGTAGCTATCCAGTTTTCCCAGCACACTTATGAGGGGACTGTCTTCTCCATTGTACGTTCTTGCCTCCTTTGTCACAAATTAATTGGCCATAAGCGGGTGGGTTTATTTCTGGCCTGTCCATTCTATTCCATTTAACCGTGTGTAATTTTCTGTGAATCAGCAGTTTATGTAATTTGCCCATAAAAGTTTTAGGGACTGTTTGTCGTTTTCTTATTTGTGAATCCTTTTTTGTAAATTAGATATATTAGGTCTGTATTACTCTTTTCAATCTCTTCTTGGTTTGTGGAATCTTTCATAAAACAGAAGTTACTTAAAATAAGTGTTATCTTTTAAACTTCCAAAACATTCTTATGGAATTCTTATTTAAAAAACATAGAATGTATATTGTATCACTTAGTTTTTGTTTTACCCTATCATGTTTTATTAATTTAGAACTTTTGAGAGAAAAGAATGGATGAGATTTTCTACTTTCTCTTCTGTTGATGTGTGTGTTGGTGGGGATGGTGGCAAGAGAATTTCCAGAAACATTTGTTCCATTCTCTATATTTTCTTTCTTTATCACTGCGCATATTTTTATCCAAGCTTTTATTGAGAGCATACTAAGCACTTAAAACTTGGATAAATATATGAATGTATTAGTTTTAAAATGTCAAATCCTGGAAAATAATTTTATCAACAAAAAATGATTTTCTTTTGAATTTACCTCCTTTATATGACTGGTTGTGTGACATATGTTTATAATTCAGAGCTAGAACTTTGCTTCCACCTAACTCTGTGTATCCTTTACTGCAGTGAGTGACGGATTGGAATTGAGACCAAAATATAAAGGAATTTTGCATTGCTTGACCACCATTTGGAAACTTGATGGACTACGGGGACTTTACCAAGGAGTAACCCCAAATGTGTGGGGTGCAGGTTTATCCTGGGGACTCTACTTTTTTTTGTGAGTAGCTCTGGGAGATTTTACAGTTGTAAATAAAAAGGAATTTTTGTTTTTAATTATTTTTTTAAAAATCTGTTGGTGAAGCAAAATGATCATTTAAGCGGTTTCTCTGACTTCAAGAGTTAGGAAGCATAGAATGCCTTATTAGTCTCATTTTCTGTAGGCTTTAATCATTTATCAGAGGCATTTGGTTTGGGAAAAAGTTCTTAATAGGAAGAAGGTAAAAGGATGAGATGGACACTCTTCCAGAAACCATTTCTGTGAAATGAATCAGGAAGGTGGCTTCCCAAAATACATGTGATTCATACTGAAGTTGAAAGAGCAGAAGTGGACAGATCTTGGAGCCCTCATCAGAACATGTATCACAGGACAGCACTTTGGGAAAAGAAAGTCAAAACCAGTGCATGACTGAAAGAGTCTTGAGGCATGTTTCTTCTTATCTCCTGTTTGACCTGCTCCTTCATCTTCAGAGCTCGTTCATTTCCTCACTCCTTTATTGGCGTCACGATTTGTTATACCTGCCAGTGGATGCTTACTGAAGAAGCCACAGGCACTGCCTGTGGCAGCCACATTCAAGTTACTGAGTGTTCAAGGGTGAGGAAACAAAGCGTTATAACCCTGCGGTGGAGGAGCGTGTGCTGCCCTGAGCTTGCCTCTGATGTTTGAAACTGAATCCATGAATGGGGAGGCTTTTGTTTAATACATGGCATTTTAGGGAAACATCAGTTCAGTTCAGTCGCTCAGTTATGTCCAACTCTTTCTGATCCCGTGAACTGCAGCACGCCGGGCCTCCCTGTCCATCACCAACTCCCGGAGTTCACTCAAACTCATGTCCATTTAGTCAATGATGCCATCCAACCATCTCATCCTCTGTCATCTCCTTCTCCTCTCGCCTTCAATCTTTCCCAGCATCAGGGTCTTTTCAAATGAGTCAACTCTTCGCATCAGGTGGCCAAAGCATTAGAGTTTCAGCTTCAACATCAGTCCTTCCAATGAACATTCAGGACTGATTTCCTTTAGGATGGACTGGTTGGATCTCCTTGCAGTCCAAGGGACTCTCAGGAGACTTCTCCAGCACCACAGTTCGAAAGCATCAATTGTTTGGTGCTCAGCTTTCTCACATCCATACATGCCTACTGGAAAAACCATAGCCTTGACTAGACGGACCTTTGTTGGCAAAGTAATGTCTCTGCTTTTTAACATGCTGTCTAGGTTGGTCATAACTTTTCTTCCAAGGAGCAAGCATATTTTTGTCTCATGGCTGCAGTCACCATCTGCAGTGATTTTGGAGCCCCAGAAAATCAAGTTAGCCACTGTTTCCACTGTTTCTCCTGGTATATTTGCCTTTTCCTCTTTTGTGTCCTGTAGTTTACTTGATCTCTTATAATCTTATGGCAGTATCCAAACCAACCTTAAAATGTTTTGTAAGTGAAAGCAAAATAAAAACCAGCCTTAATATTGTTTAAATATTTTTCTTATTTTCAGTTGTAAGGAATGCTTAGATGGGTGAAACTGTATGTATAAAATTTATTGTGTTAATAACTTTAGAGTTGTGTGGATTCTTTAAACAGTTTGTAAGGGCAAGCCATGTAAGGTTTAATGTGTTGAAATCATCATATAATAAAACAATATACTTGTTTTATGACGAAATGGATTGGTCAAGTTTGAAAAGATTTATTTAGTTGAAGTTGTCTTCCTGGAAGAAGATGGAAATTGGAGTTAGAGAAAAAAGGAGATTGATAACTCCCTTAACTCAGAAGTATTTTGTGGCTGTTTTCTGCCAAGTAAAGCAGAAATGTCAGTGTTTCATTCAAGTGTGGCTCAACTAACCAGGTCTTCCCATCACTTTACTCGTGCTCCTGTTTCCCCATACCTGGCTCAGTGCTGCCTCCTCCACAGAGCCTTCTCTGATCAGTAGTAATTTCTGAATCTCTCATGATATCATCTGTGTTTTCTTTTGTTATGATTAACAGTTGAGTGTGTGGTGAAAATATTTTACATATGTATTGCCAGCCTTCCATATTTGGGGGGAGAGATGGTGTAGTCTTCCAGTAAACCCATTATTTGAGAAAGGTCTAATTTTGTAGTTGGATTATGCATTGACTTCTACTTTTTGGATATTGTTAAATTACCCACAGTTGAAAATGGTATTTCCTGCTTTGTGACTCCCATTCAAATATTTATCCAGGTGTTTTTGTTTTATTCTTCCAGTTACAATGCCATCAAGTCATATAAGACAGAAGGCAGAGCTGAACGGTTAGAGGCAACAGAATATCTCATCTCAGCTGCTGAAGCTGGTAAGGCGGTGTGTGAAATATAAAACATCAGCTTTCAACTTGGTGTTCACTTTTGTTCTATATTTGCCTTTTTTCCTGTGAACATCTGAGTTTAAATATGCTCCTCTAACTATGCTAATCAGTTATCACATGAAATTTCTTAGAAGGCAGGTATACTGATGGATACCCTGAGTAGATTTCAAGAATTTTACTTATCACAAAGGATATAACATTTAGAGTGCTTATGACTCTGATTTAAGATGATTTGATATAGTGTTCTTCAATTAAAGTATGATTTCAATCTTCAAATTAAACAATTTAGTAGCCTTGTTTAATTGCCTCATGTATGTATAATATTCAGACTCATGGGGGTGCTCAGGGGTTGTACCTACAACTGTAAGATGTGGTCCCTTAGGCACAGGGTTAATGAATGGGTGGTCTTAAAACAAAGTAGGACTTATAAGTCCTGTGTTGACACCTTGTTCTCTTGGTGGTTTTGGGGGGGTTTGGCGGGGGGAGTAGGAACATCATGTCATGCCATGCAGTTTGTGAGCGCTTAGTTCCCCCACCAGGTGTAAAAGCGCTGAGTCCTAATCACTGGACCACCAGGAAATTTCCCCACCCTGGTTTCTTAATGTTTACTGAATGTTTACTAAAATTTCAAAATTTTAGATTTATTTTTTAATTGAAGGGTAATTGCTTTACAGAATTTTGTTGGTTTCTGCCAAACCTCAACTTGAATCAGCCATAGGTATACATACGTCCCCTCCCTCTTGAACCTCCCTCCCTCATTTACTGATTGATTTTTTAAGGCAAGAATTATCTTGCTCATTTTTGAATACCTAACTGCTGTCAGAGACCTAAGTCACATAGGACTCAATATTTGTTGAATAAAAAACTACTTAGGAAATGCAGCAAATGAGAAACTAAACCAGATTATTTATTTATTTATAAACTTGTCACTTTCTGTAAAGAATGTAAATATTACTTTTGTCTTTAGGTAGTTATTTAATTTTTGAGGTATAGAGGCTACTTTGAGTGGGTTTGAGGAAGACTGTGATGCAGTTGAGGTGGGTATATGTGTACACATGGACAGATGGCTGAGATGCTGGTTTCCTGGTCCTTTTCCCCAGTCTTCAGTCCCTCTGGCTTGTACTGTGTCCTCCTCTTAAGCGTCTCTATCTCTTCATCAGCCTCTGCTTCCCAGGACCTCCATCCGTTCTCCACACCTGGTTTAGGAGCCAGGACATCTTTGTTGTCCTCACACCTCTCAAAGGGAGTGTTTTACATTTTATCTCCTTTTAAATTTACTTCTAACTACATGGAGGACTTTTTAAGACCACCAAAAACTATGTCTATCCATTTGTTAACCCTAGGTCTGTGCCTCAGAGACCACATCTTACAGTTGTAGGTACCACCCCCAAGCATCCCCCATTCTTTATATAAACAGACTGTTCTTAATTCGGATTGTCAGAAGTGAGAAAGTACCTGTATGCTGAGTAATAATAGTATTTAAATCTGATTTCAGGAGCCATGACCCTCTGCATCACCAACCCATTATGGGTAACAAAAACTCGCCTCATGTTACAGTATGATAGTGTTGTTAATGCTTCACAGCGGCAGTATAAAGGAATGTTTGATACACTTGTGAAAATATATAAGTATGAAGGTGTGCGTGGATTGTATAAGGTAATAAATTATCATCAACATATTTCTAATAGCTGACAATTGTAATTTCCCTTGGCTCTGTTGTCTGAGTTCTGAATGACCTGTCAGTCTGTTCAGTCACTAAGTCACGTCCGACTCTTTGCGACCCCATGAATCGCAGCATGCCAGGTCGCCCTGTCCATCACCAACTTCCAGAGTTTACCCAAACTCATGTCCATCGAGTCGGTGATGCATCCAGCCATCTCATCCTCTGTTGTCCCCTTCTCCTTCTCCCCTCAATCCCTCCCAGCATCAGGGTCTTTTCCAATGAGTCAGTCCTTCGCATCAGGTGGCCAAAGTATTGGAGTTTCAGCTTCAGCATCAGTCCTTTCAATGAATACTCAGGACTGATCTCCTTTAGGATGGACTGGTTGGATCTCCTTGCAGTCCAAGGGACTCTCAAGAGTCTTCTACAACACCACACTTCAAAAGCATCAATTCGGTGCTCAGCTTTCTTCACAGTCCAACTCTCACATCCATACATGACCACTGGAAAAACCATAGCCTTGACTAGATGGACCTTTGTTGGCAAAGTAATGTCTCTGCTTTTGAATATGCTATCTAGGTTGGTCATAATGACCTGTAGTCAGTCCTGAGAAGAAGCCAAATTTGGGCAAAGAACAATTTATGAAAACTGAAGTCTGCATTGAAATTGTACTTTAAACCATTGTCCTCATTACCAAAAGCAGTATCATGACACTGGTGGGTGAGAAGCACTGTCTAAAACTTTGAATAACCATTTCTCTAAGTCACACATTGAGGTCACCCGTTCCTTACTCCCCTCCCCGTAAGCTGTGGTCCTTTGAGAACTTGGTTAGTCTAGCCTTTTTTTCTTTATCTTTTTTAGGGGTTTATTCCAGGGTTGTTTGGAACATCACATGGTGCCCTTCAGTTTATGGCATATGAATTATTGAAGTTGAAATACAACCAACATATCAATAGATTACCAGAAGCACAATTGGTAAGATGAATTTGAAAAAAAAAAAAATGGTATTTACTTTTATGGGCATTTAATAGATGGAAATTTTATCATGCTTAGTAGTATTGCTATGATAATGAGTACCAACTCAGCCACTAATTTAATTTATAGCTAAATACTTTATAGGCTAATGACACATAAATGTTAAAAATAGAGCAGATAAATGTTAAAAACAGAGTTTGTGTTAAGAGAGGAAACCAATTTTCACTTACGGATCCACTTCAGTGTTTTCCCATCTTTATTTTTAAAGAAGTTCCATCTAAAAAAAAAAAATGTCTTATATTGTCATTTTAGAGCACAGTAGAATATATATCGGTTGCAGCACTATCCAAAATATTTGCTGTGGCAGCAACATACCCTTACCAGGTTATAAGAGCTCGTCTGCAAGATCAGCATATGTTTTACAATGGTGTATTGGATGTAATGACAAAGACATGGAGGTAAGAGCACGTGTATGTTAGAATGGCTCTTAGGAGGTACCTTATAAATCTTAAACTATCCAACTGACGTTAGTTTTATAGCAAAGACCATGTCTGTGATGAAGACATGGCTGATGGCTCCTTCCTGAACATATCCCATTTACTACATGAGACTTGACTTCATTTGTAAAATTTGAATTTCTGTGTTAACAGAGTTGTTTATAAAAATCAAATGAGATATGTGAAAGTGCTTTGACAAATTAAATTTTAGGTGTTTTAAACTATTTGGATGGCATTGAGCATAGGGAGTCATAAAAAAACCTAATTTAATATAATTAAGAAGGCCCCACATCTCTACTGGTATCAGGACTTTTGCAAGTAACTTGTTTCTGTATGTGGAACAGACGCTTGTTCTTCGGTATGGGGATCCTTAAACTGTTTTAGGTAGACATCCCCATGTTTCTTTTTAATTCTAAAAGGTCAGAACAGAATATTCAGCATTTCAATTCAGTTCACTTCAGTAAATCTGTATTGAGAACCTAAGTGAAAAGTTTCAAGGCTGTATTCCAACTGTAGGCATGAAGGAAATAAAGTTTTATTTTTGTGTGTGCTGTATTTAGTATTGTCTAGATACCCCACGTCCAAGGTAAGAGAAACCCAAGTAAGATGGTAGGTGTTGCAAGAGGGCATCAGAGGGCAGACACACTGAAACCATAATCGCAGAAAACTAGTCAATCTAATCACACTAGGACCACAGCCTTGTCTAACTCAGTGAAATTAAGCCATGCCCTGTGGGGCCACCCAAGACAGGAGGGCATGGTAGAGAGGTCTGACAGAATGTGGTCCACTGGAGAAGGGAATGGCAAACCACTTCAGTATTCTTGCCTTGAGAACCCCATGAACAGTATGAAAAGGCAAAATGATAGGATACTGAAAGAGGAACTCCCCAGGTTGGTAGGTGCCCAATATGCTACTGGAGATTGGTAGAGAAATAACTCCAGAAAGAATGAAGGGATGGAGCCAAAGCTGGGAGGAATTGGGGGCAGGAGGAAAAGGGGGCAACAGAGGATGAGGTGGCTGGATGGCATCACCACCTCGATGGACGTGAGTTTGAGTGAACTCCGGGAGTTGGTGATGGACAGTGAGGCCTGGCATGCTGCGATTCATAGGGTCGCAAAGAGTCAGACACGACTGAGCAACTGAACTGAACTGAGCATTTATTTATGAAATGTTTAATGCTTGTGTTAGATCAGTTAATACTCCTATATGTTCATACATTTAAAGGCATCTGGAAGATGGTTATGATTAAAGTGCTTTTTAGTTCATTTTGAGGTGTCCCTGCCCTCTCTTCCTCATTCCCACAAAAGGCATGTAAGCCCTACGAATGGTTCATAAACTGTTACTTCAGGACATTGAAAACATGAACTCAAATCCCAGAGGTTTGAATGCTGGCTCTGTGCACTGTCTGCTAAACTTCTGTGTCTTCAGACTAGTTCTGTAGGAAATTAAGTGTGTGTGTGTGTGTGTGTGTGTGTGTGTGTGTGTGTGTGTGTGTATATATATATATTTTTTTTTCCTCTCTCTCTAAAGGAAAGAAGGCATCAGTGGATTTTACAAAGGGATTGCCCCCAATTTGATTCGAGTGACTCCAGCCTGCTGTATTACCTTTGTGGTATATGAAAATGTCTCACATTTTTTACTTGGCCTTAGAAAAGACGACATAAACTAAGAGAAGATAATTACAGTACATCTGCCCAAGGCAGCAACATGCTCCTTTGTATTTGAGACATAAAACTCAGAAGATTACTGCACAGCAACATGGCTCATAATCAAACTTGGTGTATAATCATTAGAAGTCAGAACAGCTCAGTCTTCACTATGTTTTTCTGCTTTTGCCTTCCCCATGGGTATGGGACTTGGCTACCTCTCCCTGAAATGGCTGCCAGCAACATAACAGTAAAATTGACACCAAGTGGAGAATTTCGCAAATTTTCTCCATTTCATTGTCCAAGTAGAAGCTGATTTGCAGCATTTGCTGCATGGATTTGAAGAATGCACTGCTTTTTCTGAACTCATCTGCCTGGATTGGCTTTAAAAATCAACCTCTGTGCAATAGCAAGAAAATGGCCTCTTAAAAGATGTCATTGATATTTGAAGAGTAAATTAAACGTTAAAGATTTACTGTGAAAGATATTCCCCAAATCCTGACCATTTTTGAATTGGGAAAGATTGGTGGGGGGAAAAAAAAATCCTCCATAAATGTGCTTTAGTTTTAATTCAGCTGGAATGCATTTGAAGTTTGAAAAATTCAAGAAGTTATATACTTCTTTTACTTTGAGAAATATCTGACATGTGTTGTCATTCCATCACTACTTTTTTCCCAGAGGCTGGTTTCATAATTTAAAATGTAATCCTGGATCCCACTATTATTTTTTGGCATAGATACTTACTGTCTTTTTTATTTATAAAATCAGAACAAAATCCAGCAGTATCAGCCGTTATTTAGCCTTCCTGACCATAAATCAGTAGCTAATAGATAAACTTATATAGATACTAGATGATTAGGGGTATATTTGTTGACAAACTGAAAACAAAAAGTTATAACTTTCACTTCAGATTTCAGATATGTGGTTTCAGATCCCAAATAATTGATCAATCTACATTGGTTGCTCAGAATCAGGTTTAAATACAGATTACTCTAAAGGCCATTCTTGATTTTGAGTTATTGTAATTGTCTATAAATATAAAGGCCTCTGCCCCAAAAGGATGCCAGAATGATCCAAATGTCAAGAAATATACCCTCAATCATCTAGTATCTATATAAGGTGGCCTATTAGCTACTCCAGTAAGTAATTTTTATTTACATATGAATGCTTTTTTGCACTACCATCTATTTGTTGTAAATATTGTGGTTTTCAAAGCCATATTTAAATGGCTCTTGGAAAAGAGGTCTATTTTTTATATTTTAAAAATGGCTTTTAAAAATAAAGATGAAATGATCAGTACTTAGTTGTATTTACTTTGTTATATGCAGAGAAATGCATTATAAATGTGATATATTTTCCTACTTTTGAATTAAACTATAATTCATATAAAATCCTGATAGTGGTCCCTGTACGGAAAGACAAGTTGGGTTGGCATTTGGGATTTTAGAGGTAGTGTCATTTGAATGCCTCCCTAAATTAATAAGGCATAATTCCTGTTCTCTAAGGGCATACAGACTTGCAGGATGAATCAGCATTAAATAACTACAGTTCTAGATTAAGAACATGGAAGATTTCTACAAACCCTGCAAGAGTTCTGAGCATTTATTCCCCTCGAACAACGGTTACAGCATCCCTTGCTGCTCTGTGCCATCCATGTATGCTGCCGCACATGAGGATGGAGCAGTGAGTGAGCTGCACAACATTCCTGCCTTTAGGGAACGCTCATTTTTGTGAGTGATCAAAATATGCATAATATAACTTCAGATATTAAATGCTAGAAGTAACTAAGGAATAGTGGGAATAGCATTGCTATGTCACGTAGGCCGGTTGAGGTCGGGAAAGGTCTCTTTGAGGAGGTAGTATTTGAAACATTGACATAAGTGAGGAAGCAAGTCACTATGATACGTCAATGTATGAAAACAAGTCAATCTAAGAAATGGAAACTGTTATTTGAGTCAAATTTGAGGATTAAACCCAGGAGGAGCATATCAGAAAGCTCTCACAGTGAAGTAAAGGCACAGTTTTGGAAGCTTGTTGAGACAGAGCTGTTCCTTAAGTGATGTATTATTGACAGTTTATACAATCCAGATCTAAGCATCATCATGGCCCCTTATAAGATCAAGAAGGAATGTTATCTTTTAAGGAGCTGTCTTGGCGATGCTAAGAGAATGTTTCTCTTTATGGTTGAGCAGGTAGTTCTGCTGATGAGGAAGTTTGGTGGATGCATAATGCAGATACACAATGCACAGTAGAGGGGACAGAGGCTACCAAAGGGCAGAGAAAAAATTGTTTAAATTTTTCTTGTATTGCCATAAAACAGGAAATTTAATGATCCATGGGGGGAAACTGCGAAGTAATCTTTCCACTAGAAAGTATTAGGTGATCAACTGTTTGGTCACTCAAAACCAGGGTCACTGCTTGCCTGTCCTAGGGTCTGTCATGTCCCTCCATGTCAAGTTCTAATCACCCGATTCTCTCCTTTCCGGGGAACTGTACTAGCAGGATGTTTGGCAAGAACTGACATTTAATTCTAAGTTGCCCCGTAAGCCTTTTAAGCCCACTTTCCTCACATGTGTGTTGTATATATGCATGATTTTATAGAGAACTGCAGACGTGGTCTAGAATTTCAAGTCATTTGGGCATTATTTTAGTATAAGTAGGTGACACAGCTTGAAAGGCAGGAAAATATCAACATACAAGTTCCAGAAGCTAAATCGATAGTGATGGCAATATCATCAGCAAAGATTTAAGCCAAAATCCTCCTGAATCAAATCATTTTCCTAGTATTTTCCCTAAACTTGAAGTAAGAAGATGGTTCAGAACAAAAATTTGACACTTCATGGGTCATAAGATGAGTTAACAAATAAGATGGTATCACTTAGTGGTATTGGTGGTAACTTTAGATTGCACAGTGCTAGAATTAATTTTAAAATGTTTAGGGACCATTTTGGAGAAGAGAAATCCTTCAAGGCAACCTGGGAATACTGGATGTAGTTAATTGTCCACAAATCCAGCACTTGAGTTGATATTTGAAACTTGCATGTGGTTGAGCCCAAGAAATACAGTTGGCTCATTAGCAAAATTGTGGGCAGTTGTCAGAGTAGTCAGTATACAGGCCTTCGCTGACATTTGGGGTTAGCTGTCTACTTCAGATATCTTCTCAAACTGGTCTGGTAGTGCTAGTCTTATCTAAGTCAAGTGTTGGAAACAGGAGTTGCAGTTCATTCAGCAGAGACCTTATAAGGTCCCTTCAAAAGTGGCCAAGTCCTTTGTCTGTCTCTTCCAGTATGCATAATCTGGTTGCAGGTCATGGTGCATTATTGATTTCTTCCAAAGTTAGATTACTGTGATAAACTTTGGAAACAGAGGGTCTTTTTAATGACTAAACTTTACAAGGCATTATCTGGAAGGTGAGTCTTAGTCACCTTAGTAAACACAGACCTCAATTAACAAAACTAGAATTCAGTGTTCACTGAAACAATTTTTTTTTCTAAAGGTACCCTCACTTCTACCAAATATAGCCAGATTGAAATTGACTTGTTCATAAAATAAGTCTGGCTAATTGACTACGGAGACTTCTAAATTGGCTATGCTGGAACCTGTCGTGAAGACTCTCAGACTGAGCTTTAAAAACCTCAAGGTTAGGAAAGCCATTCCAAAGGTGTGTCAGCAGTAATATTTCAGACAAAAATTATAACCATACTCAGTTCACCCAGTCCTATGTGACTAATCCTTGACCTTTATTTTCTGTTAACAGTTACATGAAGCCATCCATTTTCATTAGAATTCTTTCTTACCCAGTTCAGCAGTATGATATGAATATTAATCAGAAATGTGTACTTGTCAAGAAGTACTTTGTGAATTTTCTTTAAGGATAAAACATTTTTTT
This sequence comes from Bubalus kerabau, assembly GCF_029407905.1. Classification (NCBI taxonomy): domain Eukaryota; kingdom Metazoa; phylum Chordata; class Mammalia; order Artiodactyla; family Bovidae; genus Bubalus; species Bubalus kerabau. The sequence goes on from NC_073637.1 coordinate 63,357,996, forward strand.
GCAAAAAGCAAAGTACAATGATAACTGTCTATAAATGACAAAAGACTTTAAAAGTCAAGGTTAAACATATGATTATAATGCAATTGAAAAACTTGGTTACTGCTGTGACATACAACAACTTAAGATAATTACTAAAATGACTGACAGTCATTTACTAGGACCTATCAGAATTTTAGGAATTCCATATGATTTCTAGAGTATGTGTATTAATGTTGCTGCTGCTGCTGCTAAGTCACTTCAGTCGTGTCCAACTCTGTGCGACCCCATAGACAGCAGCCCAACCAGGCTTCCCTGTCCCTGGGATTCTCAAGGCAAGAACACTGGAGTGGGTTGCCATTTCCTTCTCCAATGCATGAAAGCGAAGAGTGAAAGGGAAGTCGCTCAGTCGTGTCCGACTCTTAGTGACCCCATGGACTGTAGCCCACCAGGCTCCTCCATCCATGGGATTTTCCAGGCAAGAGTACTGGAGTGGGGTGCCTTTGCCTTCTCTGGTGTATTAATGTTAGGTAGGTAGAATAGGAAAAAGGAATCCAGAATGGCGGTGGCTAAAAGACAAAGGGAAAAGCCTGTGAAAATAAATGAAGGTCCAAGGGCGGAGCGAGGACCTCAGGTGAAACAAACAGCCCTCCTGGCTAGCCCAGTTTACATAGGGCAGGCTCACGGGGAGGAGAAAAAACATAAAAAGAGGAGCCAAAATTGAGGGAGGTGGGGGGTTGCTTCTCTTCTCTTCGCATCTTTTGGGTCGGCCTGCCCTCACGCCTCAAAGATATATTTTCCTTTGTTTGCCAAGTAAAATGGAGCTGTAACACTGGTCTGTCCATCACTTCAAATCTTTGCTGCGGTGAGACAGAACCAAGGAAATTACACACTCCGCCGATACAGTGCTGTGACTGGGATTTAACCTGGCTGAAACAACCTCAGCTCTGCCCCCACAAGACAGAGACCAAGCACAGCAGAATGAAAGCTCCTGTGGTGGAAGCTGGATGCGAAGAACACCCAGCACGGCGGAAGTGACAAGAAGCCCAGCGTGCAAGAAAGCAGGACAGCAGAAACAAACTCAGCAGAACGCTCACACGGCTCAGTCTCAGATTCCAGGAGACCTCCGGTTGGGGTAGGAAGTTCTTGCACCTATGGCTGGAAAGACGTGTGGCTAACAAAATCTTAATTCCTTTACAATATCTCATTCCTTGTTTCCTCGAACCTGTGAACAGATAAGTGGCAGTGGGTGCCCCAGGGTGTCCCAAAGGCTCTACTATCTGCCCTGCCTTAGTAACTGTTGCCCATGAGGGTAGGGGTTCTTCTGTCCTTAATCTTCTTTGTGCCAAGGATCAGGCCAGTGAAAACTGTGAGCACAGGTCAGGTATTTAGCAGTTTTTCCAGCAGGTTATGACAGAGAAGACAATGGCAACCCACTCCAGTACTCTTGCCTGGAGAATCCCATGTATGGAGGAGCTTGGTGGGCTGCAGTCTATGGGGTGGCGAAGAGTCAGACACGACTGAGCGACTTCACTTTCACTTTTCACTTTCATGCATTGGAGAAGGAAATGGCAACCCACTCCAGTATTCTTGCCTTGGGAATCCCAGATTGGCAGAGCCTGGTGGGCTGCTGTCTATGGGGTCGCACAGAGTCAGACACAACCGAAGCGACTTAGCAGCAGCAGCCAGCAGGTTATGAAGGGGATTCCTCAGCACATTTTCCCACTGCTTTTTCCTCCTGTCCTTCAGCTCCTCTCTACTGGGACTTGAGCCTGGCCAAAACCCAAAGTGCCTGGTTTCAGGACCTAATGAAGCTCAAACTCTTGATGTCTCATTGCAAAAAAATCAGTGAGAGAGACAGCAATAGGTAAGAGGTGAATTGGTTCAAATTCAGAGAGAAGCACATGCCAAGAGTGTGGGCCATCACAGAGGAGAGGCCATGGAATATGATGTTAGTTTTTGAGGGCTGGGTGATTTCATATGCTAATTGGTGGGAAGATCATTCCATTGGGGAACCACCCACTCCTCCATCTTTTGACAGTGACTTGGAACTGTCCTGGCACCTCTGGGTGTGTCATTTAGCTTGCAGATTGAGGATCAAGGTTTAGTTGAATTTGACTTGTCATCTTGGACCCATTTGATTTTAATCAGTTTATGTTATGCCCTTGGGCTATGTCATTCTTTCAAAAGTTGTGCCCTGCCCCCTTCCCTCCTGTTTCATGATCTTTTCCTGAGCCCCCTCCAGGCCCACAATGTTGCCTCTACAATCTTCTGGAGGGACAACCAGAAAATAGCTGGCCCTTGGGTGAGAAATACTATGTAATATCCAATCTCTCCAGATATTCAGGCCTTCATCTTCCATGTTTCCTACAACATGTGCGACAACAGCACCTCTCAGTGGACCCAATAGTGTGGGGGACAGGCACACAATGCCTGCTAGAAGTCATCTGTTGGTGGCATCCCTTCCAAGGGCAGTTGGGCTTCTGGGGATAATGTTTGCCACTTTGGGAGTAGCCCTGCAGGCCATTTGGGCCCAAACAGTTACCACCCTTCTCCTAAAGTTACAAACATACCCCCAGATTAAATCTCCACTCCACTTTTGTGAACATCTGGTTTGTTGCCTCTTATCAATTTGTTCTTAAGCCACTTACTAACTCCTACAACCAGGGCCCTGCCCCCTTGTAGGCAACATTGTTCCACCCTGCTTATTAAAATACTCCTAATGCCCCAAACAGGACCAGATAACCCACTCCTTTGTCATTACTTCTGTTAGTACCTAGACTGGGTCTATGACAATGAAATGTTTACCATTGGAGCCACCCTAAACTGCCCTTATGAAAGACTAGGGGAAGAAATCAGTGACTTACATTCCCTTAGAGCAATAAGGGGATAAGTCTTATGGCTGTTTCACCAGGTTCCCAGTCTCAAGGCACAGACCTGCATTGCTTTACATCATGATATCTATTCCTATCCCTGGTGGACAAGCCAGCAATGAGTTAAGATTACAACCCCTTAATCCTACCCAGCACTGGTCACACTGGAGACCTTGGGGATGCCAACTCCAATCCGGGGGTCCCAGGAGGTTAACCTGCCTCGACCCGCTTAGGGGTCTGGTCCTTGGGAGGTTGCCACGCCTCAGCCTGCTTGGGGATCCGACAGTCCAGGGGTGCCAGGAGGTCGACATGCCTCGACTTGCCCAGGGACCCAATTCTCAGGAGGCCGACATGCCTCGACCTGCCAGGGATTCGATCTCCAGCAGGTTATCATGTCTCGACCCGCATGGGGATCCGCATCCTGACCCAGGGATGCCTGGCTCTCAGGCTGCAACAATACTGGGTAGGATAAGCTTCGGAAAGACTCACCCCTAAGGAAGTGCACCCATGGAAATAGAAAGAAGCTTATTAATTGTGGGACTGTGCCTGGTCTCAGCAATAACTTAGGAGTGCGAGGAGAACCCTATTGCCTTTCTGGAAAGTCTAAAAGAGGCCCTCCAAAAGTTAACCAATCTGGACTTAGACTCTTACAAGGGACAAGTGATTTTAAAGGACAAATTCGTGTCCCAATGTGCATTATACATCACAATAAAGTTACAACAGCTACGGCAGCAGGACCCTGCTGCCTCTTTAGATGAAATGGTCCAAATAGCCACCAATACCTTTTATAACAGAGAACAGGAGAGGAAAGCCAATGCCCAGGAAAAGGAGAAAAGGAAAGAGACAAGCCATGCCCAGATGCTGGCCGCCCTCCAGGGAAGCCCTATGGCAAACCCCGAGTCCTTGAAGGACAAGGCATGAGGCAAATGCCTAATCTGTAGACAGGTGGGACATTGGGCCTAAGAGTGTCCAAACTATGGCAAGTCTCTTAAAACAGCTTCCTACAAATGCCAACGGTTGGGACATTGGGCGGCACTCTGCCCTAGGGACCCAAGAGCCTCAAGGTCAAGCGCCAAGCCTTCCCTCATGATGATTCAACAGGACTGAAGCAGCCCGCTCCACCAGCCCGCCTATCACAGATGACCATTACAGGGCTGGAGCCAAGGGTGCAACTGGATGTGGCAGGTAAGTCTGAGAATTTCTTGGTTGACACCTACCCTGTCCTGACCTCCTGGTCCAGAGCCTTCTCCCCCCAAACCTGTACCATTCTGAGTGCTACAGGAAAAACAATTACAAAAAGATTCACCTGATCACTTCTTTGTTGCTGCAATGGACAAATATTTTCCCATCAGTTTCTAGTGGTTCCTGAGTGTCCTACTTGCTTATTGAGAAGGGATCTCTCTCTGCCTTTGAAATCTTGCAGCTATTGCAGTCCTGATAAAAGATGCTTTAAAACTCTCTCTTGGGGGCAAGCTATTTTTACCAGCCATCAAGTAAAACAACTCCTGAATGGGAGAGGCCATTTATGGACGTCTGATCAAAGAATCCTCAGATACCAAGTAGTGCTGATGGAAAATCCAGGCCTGACTATATCCCCTTGTGAGGTTCTTAACTCAGCTACCCTCCTGCCTACCCCCAAAGGCTCTCTCTCCTTTCACTCTTGCCTAGAAACCTTGGACCACGGACAAAACCCTGAAAGGGACTGTCAGAAGATCCTCTGACCAATCCTGAGGAAATTTGGTACATTGATGGAAGCAGGTTTGTCTTGGATGGAAAAAGAAGAGCTGGATATGCAAGAGTCTCCCAATTTTGAGACCATAGAGGCTAAACCTTTGCCACCAGTTACTTCAGCCCAATTAGCCGAGCTTTTAGCCCTGGCTCGAGCTTTAGAGCTGGGAAAAGGAAAAAAAGTAGCCATTTACACTGATTCCAAATGTGCCTTTCTGGTGCTACATTCACATGCTGCTATTTGGAAAGAAAGAGGCCACTTGACCACCTGAGGGTCCCCAATCAAATATGGTAATCAAATCCTTAGGCTCTTGGAGGTTGTCCATCTGCTCGCTGAGGTTTCAGTCTCCCACTATAAAGGACACCAAAAAGGAAGCATGGAAGTGGCACAAAGGAACCAAGCAGCTGATCAGGCAGCTAAGAGAGCAGAATTACAGAACAATGCCCTAAAGGGGGTTGCCACCTTAGTTCCACAGACTAATTTGCCCAAAACTCCTTCTTATACTGAAGGTGAGACTCTTAAAGCTAAGAGTGAGGGCTTTCAAGAAGATGATATAGGGTGGTTCCAAAAGGAGGGACTCCTTTTTCTGCCTGGAACCTCCAATGAAAGTTGGTTAACTCCTTACATGCCACCACTCATTTAGGGGAGAAGGCCCTCCAAAGATTACTAGAAAGGTCCTTCAGAGAAACAGGCCTCCAAACGACTATAAGGCAAGTGGTCTCCTCTTGTCCCACTTGCCAGTTAACCCCCAAGGAGCTCAAAGACCCCAGCTGGCCCAGCACATCCAATGACATGGGACCTACCCAGAAGAGGTCTGGCAGATGGACTTCACCCTGATGCCAGTTTCTCAAGGGTATAAATACCTATTAGTCATGATAGATACATTCACAGGATGGATTAAAGGCTTTCCCACCGGACTGAGAAAGCTGAGGAGGTAAAAAAAAAAAAAACTGCTCCATGAAATCATTCTGAGATTTGGTCTGCCCAGGTCATTACAAAATGACAATGGGACATGATTTACTTCTAAGGTCACCCAAGGGGTCTCTAAAGCATTGGGCATTACTTATTATCTCCATTGTGCCTGGAGGCCTCAGTCTTCAGGAAAAGTGGAAAGAGCCAACCAATTCTTAAAATCAGCGATAAAAAAGATAACCCCAGAGACCTCCCTGGGATGAAAGGAGGTTTTACCAATAACTCTCCTCCACACCCATATTGCCTCTAAGGAACAGGTTGGTCTTAGTCCTTATGAGATGCTATATGGGAGACCTTTGTTTATGTCAATGACCTCTTCCTAGATCCAGAGGTTCAGATCCTCTGGTCTTATACCATGGTCATTGGGCAATTCCAACACAGTATACACTTGTGGGGTGTCAACTGGACCCCAAATATTCTAAAGAGCCACCACTGTATGCTCCAGGGACTCAAGTCCTAATTAGAGTCTGGAAAGATGGGTCAAAAGGCTCCATTCCAGCCCACATGGAAAGGCCCCTAACCTGTAATACTCTCTACCCCCACAGCAGTCAGGGTTCCAGGACACAACTCCTGGATTCTCTACTCATGAGTCAAGCCATGGAAGAAAACATAAGAGGACACTCAATACACCTGGGAGCCCCTGGGAGATCTTGGGTACCTATTCAGAACTACAAATGAGTGCCATTCTAATGAACACCCTCAAAATTAAGTTTCTGGGGATAAGATTTCTCAGGACAGCTCTAAAGAGGCAACACAGCTTGGCAGGGGTTCTACTCCAAAATAGCCAGGAGATAGATCTCCTAATCCCTGAACAAGGAGGGACTTGAGCCATCTTGAATGAGACGTGTTGTTTCAGGGTAAATACCTCCAGCCAAGTTAAAGAAAGTCTCACAGTCCTCAAGAAAAACATTCAGATCCTACAGGATTTCAAAGAACGAGCTGGAGAGTTCTCGGAGTGGCTACAATCTCTCTTTGAGGAAATCCTTCTTCTGGCGAGAGGGAATTTGTAGTTGGCTAATGCCCCTACTAATCCCTGTCATCACCGTATTGATGCTGCTTATGATTGCTTTGTGTATTATCAATTGTCTAACCTGTTTTGTCTCTGCCCAGGTCAACAAGATACAACATGCCGTGCCGGTTCAAAAAGGATATATAAAACTACACCCAACCATGGAAAATATCACTCACCCTTAGATGGAGCATACACCACTATAAGGACTCTGAGGCTTGAGACTAGCAAGAGGGGGAGGCCCAATACCCCTCGCCGTCCCAGTTCAGCAGGAAGTAGCCAGAGAGACCTCAACGGCCCTGTTCCCAAAGAATTGGGCCTCCCATCTCTTGAGGGAGGAAGGTTAGGTAGTTAGAATAGGAAAAGGGAGTCCAGAATGGTGGTGGCTAAAAGACAAAGGAAAAGCCCATGAAAATGGAACAAAAGAAAATCCGAGGAGCAGAGTGAGAACCTCCTGGCTAGCCCAGTTTACAGAGGGCAGGCTCAGGGGTAGGAGGAAAAACATGTAAGAACAGGAGCCAAAATTGAGCCGGGGGCTTCTCTTCTCTTCGCGTATTTTGGGTTGGCCCACCCTCACACCTCGAGGATATATTTTCCTTTGTTTGCCAAGTAAAACAAAGCTGTAACACTGGTCTGTTCATCGCTTCAAATTTTTGCTGCGGCAGGACAGAACCAAGGAAATTATACACTCTCTTGACATTAATAACATTTACCCATAGAATACAGTCTAAGAAGTTTTATCACTACTTATTTGACAATGCTTTCCATGTAATTTGACATACCAAATAAGCCTAATTAGTTTAATATTCCTCTCTGAGATGGAGAGAAAACAGATTTTGATGTGTTCCAGGAACCCTTTGTAAAACTTCAAAGTTAGCTGGAGGTCACATGAGCCTCATTTAGGATTTTATCTTTGGGAATTCTGTCAAAAATATCAAGAAGTTTTAAAACACTTGGTCAAATAGAAACACAGGTCACTAAATAAAATGAATACGTATTCACAACCAAGGTGACAATAAAAGATCTCACTGGCAAATACAGATCATTTAAACACGAAGAAACTCACAATCTATTACCAAAAACAATCCAAAATCTTAAGAAAACTTTATCCTCTTAGATAATCAAATTCAGGTTTTGTGCCACTTTGAAGATTTTTTTAATGAAGTTCAATATTACCTAAGCCAGTCCTGACCATGTACAAACCTCTTAGTGTTCGTTTCCACAAATCTTTGACAACTTGATGTATCCATTTAGAAACAACCAGCTCTATAACAAAACCACTTTTTTTTTTTTAAACAAAATGTATTTCTGTTCCTCTTACCTTCTTGGCTGAAAACACGCGTCCTACTTTCCTTGCATACTGAAATGTTTCCCTTATAATTCTTTACCTTAAACCTTAGTCTCTAGCAAAATCCAAGAAGCAAGTAATTATAAACTGTCATACCAGCGTTTCCTGATTGGCATTTATGACTGTATTTTAGAAACATACATCTTCCTTAGAATTTCTTTCCACAATGTGGTACAAAAACATGTATCTAATAAGCCCAAACAACTTTAGTTTCTCATAAGACAAAAGTAGGTGAACTTAGACCTGCCCAGCAATTAATGGCACAGTATTTCATCCTACTTATAATGACCCAGACAGTGAAGGAATTTTCATGGTTTAACTTAGTTTTGTTTCAGGTTACCAAAATCTGGAGATACTGTCTTTAGAGTAGACATTCCTAAATCAGATATTCCTTAAGAGTTTACGTAAAGTTCTTATCTCATTTACCTCTATTTACTTAAAAGTTATTGTTATTTTTCTTGCTAACAAATTTTGTAACAGTAATAAGGTTTTATTTGATTTCTAGTAAACCAAGGTACAGTAAAAGTATATTTAATATTGATGACTCTAAAGACATGTCTTTATTAATCAAACCAACAAGCTTAAGCTAACTTAATCAAATATTAATTCAGTACTGAATATTTTCCAGATCATATGAACCTGAAGTTCATTCTGACCAGTTTCATTTATTTTTCCAAGTATTTATATAAGCATTTAATTTCCTTTAAGTCAATTAAATAGAGCTCTTTTAAAAATTAATTTTGACAATAGCATGTATCTACAACACAGAGAGATACTTACAGAGACTGTTACAGGGAGAAAGCCAATTCTGACTCCCCGTTTCAAACTGTTACTTTGACTTGCTTTTCATCACATTTGTCATTGTAATTATACTCAATGGCTTGTCTGGAGGACCCTGCCATTCTGCTTGACTGTAAACTAAAGTGCCTTTGTTCAGCTCCTGGAAAGATAATTTGTCCCTGCCCACCTGTGAATAGTAATGTAATGTCTCTGCTTTTGAATATGCTATCTAGGTTGGTCATAACTTTCCTTCCAAGGAGTAAGCATCTTTTAATTTCATGGCTGCAGTCACCATCTGCAGTGGTTTTGGAGCCCAAAAAAATAAAGTCTGACACTGTTTCCACTGTTTCCCCATCTATTTGCCATGAAGTGATGGGGCCAGATGCCATGATCTTCGTTTTCTGAATGTTGAGCTTTAAGCCAACTTTTTCACTCTCCTCTCTCACTTTCATCAAGAGACTTTTTAGTTCCTCTTCACTTTCTGCCATAAGGGTGGTGTCATCTGCATATCTGAGGTTATTGAGATTTCTCCCAGCAATCTTGATTCAAGCTTGTGCTTCTTCCAGCCCAGCGTTTCTCATGATGTACTCTACATATAAGTTAAATAAGCAGGGTGACAATATACAGCCTTGACGGCTCCTTTTCCTATTTGGAACCAGTCTGTTGTTCCATGTCCAGTTCTAACTGTTGCTTCCTGACCTGCATACAAATTTCTCAAGAGGCAGGTCAGGTGGTCTGATATTCCCATCTCTTTCAGAATTTTCCACAGTTTATTGTGATCCACACAGTCAAAGGCTTTGACATAGTCAATAAAGCAGAAATAGATGTTTTTCTGGAACTCTCTTGCTTTTTCCATGATCCAGCGGATGTTGGCAATTTGATCTCTGGTTCCTCTGCCTTTTCTAAAGCCAGCTTGAACATCAGGAAGTTCACGGTTCATGTATTGCTGAAGCCTGGCTTAGAGAATTTTGAGCATTACTTTACTAGCATGTGAGATGAGTGCAATTGTGCAGTAGTTTGAGCATTCTTTGGCATTGCCTTTCTTTGGGATTGGAATGAAAACTGACTTTTTCCAGTCCTGTGGCCACTGCTGAGTTTTCCAAATTTGCTGGCATATTGAGTGCAGCACTTTCACAGCATCATCTTTCAGGATTTGAAATAGCTCAACTGGAATTCCATCACCTCCACTAGCTTTGTTCATAGTGATGCTTTCTAAGGCCCACTTGACTTCACATTCCAGGATGTCTGGCTCTAGATGAGTGATCACACCATCGAAAAGCAGAGACATTACTCTGCCAACAAAGGTCCGTCTAGTCAAGGCTATGGTTTTTCCAGTGGTCATGTATGGATGTGAGAGTTGGACTGTGAAGAAGGTTGAGCGCCGAAGAATTGATGCTTTTGAACTGTGGTGTTGGAGAAGACTCTTGAGAGTCCCTTGGCCTGCAAGGAGATCCAACCAGTCCATTCTGAAGGAGATGACCCTGGGATTTCTTTGGAAGGACTGATGCTAAAGCTGAAACTCCAGTACTTTGGCCACCTTATGCGAAGAACTGACTCATTGGAAAAGACTCTGATTCTGGGAGGGATTGGGGGCAGGAGGAGAAAGGGACGACAGAGGATGAGATGGCTGGATGGCATCACTGACTCGATGAACGTGAGTCTGAGTGAACTCCGGGAGTTGTTGATGGACAGGGAGGCCTGGCGTGCTGCGATTCATGAGGTCGCAAAGAGTCGGACATGACTGAGCAACTGAACTGAACTGAACCTGTGAATAGAAGAGATTAACACACCCCTTCCAAAGGCTGACCATTCTCTTGGGGATGTTTTGCAAGACTGAAGACCCTTTCACTTTACTTCCCCACTGCCTCTCCCTCCTATTCTGCCTTTTGACTTTAGTTCCTCATTGCTTCTTTCTCTCTGATCTATAAAAGAACCTGGCATCCACACCCCAGTTAGATGGTTATTTTGAGGCACTAGCCTGCCATCTTCTAGGTCTGCCAGCTCCCCAATTAAAGTCTCTTCCTTGCCTCAACACCTCAAGTCTTGGGTTCATTGGCCTGTTGTGTAGCAAGCAGAGTGAGCTTGGACTCAGTAAAAAGACCCCACATTCCCATTCCGAAATTTCAGAATCAGGTACAACAATATAACAAAACAGGTTAGACTCAAATTGGGTTTCTGACAAATGGAACAAATCAATGTCACCTGGGTATATGGCTAACTCCTTTCTGTCATGGTCCGTGCACAGGTTGGAAAAGAATTTCCAGACAAGAGACAGGATGAGAGGGAAGTAAAGTTTTTTCAGAACAGGAGACGCTGTTAGAATAGCAGGCCAGCTCAGGGGAGAACTGAGGTTGAACAGGGGTCCTTAGTCCACTTTTATACCCAGCGTAAAGGAGTGGGATAGGGGTCTTGCGGGTCATTTGCTGATTGGATGAGGCACGAATACTAGGTGCTGGGGGGAGAGTAAGGCAAATACCTTCTCCCTATGGCGTAGGAGGGGAGACAGGTTATACTGCTCAGGAGGACCTTACAACATGGGGGAGGGAAGGACGATAAGGGTCTAGTTTTCCCGTTCCTGCATTCCAAGACCCTCCTTGGTTTTATCTGCTCTTTTGTCCTTGGGTCATCACAGTTTTTACTAATATTTATGGAAAAGACACAACATATCCATTTGTCCTTGACAAGTTCCAAGCTTGGAAGCTCTCTGGCACTCATACCTCTGATGGAATCAAATTTAAAGGCAGGACAAAAAACATTAAACCCAAAATCCTGTTCAGGCCTTCATTACACATTAACCAGACCTGCTCAAAGACAGGAATGCCTGCTCGACCCTAAAGATCAATTTTTTCTTCTTTCTTCTGACACTAACAATGTAACTTAAAAAAAAAAAAAAAAAATTGTTGGCTGTGTCACACAGCATGTAGAATCTTAGTTCCTTATCCAATGATTGAAACAGTGCCCCTTGCCCTGGAAGCACAAAGTCGTAACCACTGGACTGCCAGGGAAGTCCCGAGCAAGGTAACTTCTCCAAAGAATAATGTTCTTTTCCAGCTCTGCTGGGGGTCATGGTGACTTGCTGCTCACTTCGTTTGTGCTTACCCAGACTATATGTCCTTCATGAATTTTATGTAAAATATCAGCATGTCATTTTGATGTACAATTCTTTGTCTCAAAAATGTGTATCTATGCCTTCAACTTCTAACCGGTGGGACAGTTCTCAGAGCTTTCTAAGAATTTGCTTTCTGGGTTAGAATCCTCAGTTTGCCTCAAATGGAATTCCTTTTTAAACTTACTCGTTAGTTGAATTTTTTTCATTGGAAAATGTGTATTTGCAGATGACACTAGGTGGTGAGAGTTTGCCAGGTTGCCTGTGTCAGAACTTGTTTAGAATCATCTGATAAACAGTGATCACTGAGGGCACAGGCAAGCCAAGGAATGTGAACTGGTTGCTGAGGAAGCCAAGATGTTTCTGCAGGTGGTAAACCAGAGCAGGCATTGTCCGCCTTGGAAAGGTCTCAGGAACAACCCTGTAGTGGGCAAGAAAGTCAGGAGTCATGCTTGGGAGTGTGTGCAATGGGAGACAGAAGGTTGCTACAGCCTGAGGCCAGAAGCATGTGGTGTGCCTCTTACAAGACTCTTAGCAAGGTGATCACCAGGCCTCCTGGGCTGGGGCTGCAAGATAGCTGAAGGACTGCACATTCTGGATGTGCAACTGGAGAAAGAATTTAGAGCTAGGAAGCTTAAGCTTATAACCAGTTCAGTCGATCCCTTTGACTCTTCAACTTTCATATGCACCATTCTACACCTGTTTCAATACCTGCACAACAATTAACTACATTTTTAGCAAGAAACAGTTAACCCTGTAATAAGTGAAATTCTTGCCCTCCCTGCCCTTCACCCAAGTAAGACCCAAAACCCCAATGGTCAGTGAATTCACTGCTGCCTATATTAATTATGCTTCAATCTCAGTCTTGGTTCCACTAAAGACTACATTTTAAAGTTGACCTCCACCTAGTTTTATATAAAATTAAAATGGGAAGTAGAAGAGGGTTAGAATATACAAGCACATACAAATAACAGAAAATATGCAGTTACCCTTCCTGGTTTCTGTAATTGTTCATGGCGTCAGAGTTGATGTCTACAGCTTCCACTTCACCTGCTTATTCCCTGTTTTTCTTGCCCCCAGCCAGAACCCACAGCTCTAGATTCTTTACCAGGGAGAATGATTCTATCCTTCCCTTCTGAAGGGTCTGACTCCTCAATTACCCTGCCTTTCTTTTTTCAGTTCCGGTAGCTTTTCATTGACCTTCACTGTGGGCATGGAAGTACTGAGAGGAACCTCAGAAAATCTCCTGGGTTCCAGACAAAGTCCTCCTTGCTTCCATTATAGTAGCAACCAATTTCCTTTGATACTTGGGATCATTACAGTTAAATTAGCCTTTTTCACCTTTTGGTTCGTGGTATAAGGCATGTAAAAGGGTCAGGTGACCATATGTGGTATGCAAAATTCTAAGAGGGACCCCACAATTCCTGACCCCAGGGTAAACACCAGTATAATTTCCTTTTGAACATTGTAGGGTCCTGTAAATACAGTTGGATATCATCTCCATGATTATATAACAATATAGCAAAGAGAATTTTGCAGGTGTAATTAGGGTCCCTAATCAGTCAACTATAATCCAAAGGGATATTATCATGGGTGGATCCAATCTATCTAACCAGGCAAGTTTTCCAAAAACAAAAGTTCTATCCTCTAGGATATATCACATGCTAGACCACAAAACAAGTCCCACTAAATTGAAGATTTAAATCACACATTGGGTTGTACCCTGCAGGCCTGCAAGTCTTGCAGTTGCCCAGCCTCAGGACTGAAGAAAGAGCCTCAAGGTAGCAAGAGTCATCAGTGTCTTATTTGATAGAGGATCTTACACATCTGAAGCAAGGTCCAGGAGCAGCACCTCACTGTGTGTGGCAGACAGCAGACAGGATGTGGCAGCAGTCTTTGCTACTCGGGGAAGAAGGAGACTACCATTTATAGGGGGAATTAATGTCAGACTGACTCATCAATTACCAGGGAAACCAGAGCTGGGACAGGGAGCAAGCAAGTAGGCAACTACTATTAAGCCCTATAATTAAGAGGATTGAATAGTCATATGAGTGAAGCAGGGCCTGGTTGAGGAGGAGATGTACAGACAGCAAACAGCCATCCTGAATTGCCTAGTCATACATTCCACCCATACGTGTATGACCCTTATAATCTCAGCCCATCCCTCTTCTGCAATATCCCTGAGGATAGGTAGATAGAGGTGCATTGCAACCAAATACCAGAAATGCCATACAGACCATCCAAGAGGCAGGCAAGCTTTGGAGTCAGGTGCTTATCAAGTCAATTTTTCGGGGAACTTCTGAGGTCGACAATAGCTCCTTTTGCTGTAGACTCACCAATCACCTCATTTTGTGGTGAGGCCATCATGGTCACCCAGTTCACAAACAGATTCCCTTCACTCAGAGTAGGATGAGTTGCAAGATGTTTAACAGGCCCAATACAAGAAGATCACAACTACTAACTACTAAGCAAATACAAGCAGTAACACCATTCTGAGATAACGGCACCCCTGCCTAAGGGTTTTGTCCTGGCCTGCAATACTGTACCACCTGCCTATGTTTAGTGCCCATCAGTTCAGTTCAGTTCAGTTCACTCAGTCATGTCCGACTCTTTGCGACCCCATGAATTGCAGCACGCCAGGCCTCCCTGTCTATCACCAACTCCCATAGTTCACCCAAACTCATGTCCATCAAGTCGGTGATGCCATCCAGCCATCTCATCCTCTGTCATCCCCTTCTCCTCCTGCCCCCAATCCCTCCCAACATCAGGGTCTTTTCCAATGAGTCAACTCTTCACACGAGGTGGCCAAAGTACTGGAGTTTCAGCTTTAGCATCATTCCTTCCAAAGGACACCCAGGACTGACCTCCTTTAGAATGGACTTGTTGGATCTCCTTGCAGTCCAAGGGACTCTCAAGAGTCTTCTCCAACACCACAGTTCAAAAGCATCAATTCTTCGGTGCTCAGCTTTCTTCAAAGTCCAACTCTCACATCCATACATGACCACTGGAAAAACCATAGCCTTGACTAGACAGACCTTTGTTGGCAAAGTAATGTCTCTGCTTTTGAATATGCTATCTAGGTTGGTCATAACTTTCCTTCCAAGGAGTAAGCGTCTTTTAATTTCATGGCTGCAATCGCCATCTGCAGTGATTTTGGAGCCCCCAAAAATAAAGTCTGACACTGTTTCCACTAACCAGTGTCAAATACTGAAGAGGCAGTGTAACAGACCAGATCACAGAGTTAGTATAATAGTGCCTTTTTCCAGGTGGGACCAGGTAGAGGACAGGTATAAGTCCCTTTCTGATTCCAACAAGGTTGTAAACCCAAATCACCAGGGACTTATCTGCCAGTCCCAAGGGCTATTTATAATCTGTTCCTCTGGGCGTAGATCCTGTGGCAAAGGCAAAACTGAGTTATTGCCCTGACCTATAGTTGTCAACAGTTCTTCAGTGATCAACAGTTGAACCTGAGTGGTATTGACTGTTTGTCTTTGGATTAACATGGCCTTGGCACTGAGATGATTGCTCCTGGGATGTGCCCACGTGCTGGGAGTGAGTTTCCCATCTCAACTATTGTTTAAGTAGTCTATTCATAGCCCAGCAGCAGTGGAATTGAAAGGCAGGTGCAAATGCCCATGTATGTCATTTATAATGGCCCATTCCTGAACTTCTTGCCTAGAGAATCTCAGTATTCTTGCCTGGAGAATCCCATGGACGGAGGAGCCTGGTGGGCTACAGTCCACAGGGTCGCAAAGAGTTGGGCATGACTGAGCACCTTCATTTTCGCTTTCACTCCTGAACTTCACAAGAATTAAGTAGATTCCTTGGTCACTATTGATGTCCATGGGGACCCTATATGTCGCACATAAATGAATAGTGGTTTTTTGTGTCACTCAAAGAATCAAGTATTTTTTTGGTAATGTCTCCCACCTGTTGTAATACATCATAGACTGCATATAGCTGTTGTTCAATCACGCTGTACCTGGAACCAGAAGCCCAAGGGCACTCTTGCTATTTTGCGGTTGCTATAGGCTCCAACCAAACCTTTCCGGGTAACTGGCCATGTTCAACTCACAGATCTGTCTCTGAATCAAAAGCCCTAAAGCCTGTGTCTGTAATTGTTTAGGGGTGGTAGGTTGGAAGTGTCCTTGAATTTTGTAGATAATCCAGGCCCTTGCATTTTGTCTGTATTCACCAGCCACCCCTGTGCAGTCAGATGAACCAAAGAGCACAGGGCTGCTACTTTCAAATTGGAAAAAAACTGAGGTTAAACAGGATATTATCAACATGATAGAAGAAAAAGATATCTCTCGTGGCACACAGCTGCCACAGGGCCCCGCATGCTACTGGATGGCCTCCTCGGAATCGCCCCCACAGCCTTCTTTTCCCCCATCCTTGTGTCCTAATCTCAGCTCCTGGGGGTTTCCTCATCATTAGAGGGCAGCAGAGACATCAGTGACTTACTGGACAGAGCAGCTTACAGTCTGAAGGAAGGTCCTAGACCACCGCTGTGTATGGCAGATGGCAGACAGGACTGCTAGCTGGCAGCCATCCTCGCTACTCCAGGGAGAAAGAGGCTACTAGTTATAGGGGGAAATGACGTCAGATTGGCTCATCAATTACCAAGGAAACCAGCAGATGGGGCAGAGAGCAAGCACCTGGGCAGTTACTAATTAAGCCCTATAATTAAGAGGATTGAAGAGTCATGCAAGTAAAGCAGGAACCGGTTGAGCAGAGACTGTACAGACAGCCAGAGAACAGCCATCTTGAGTGGCCTGACCATACTTCATAGCAAGCATCTTTTCTGACCCCAAGGCTATGAGCCTGGAAATCAACTACAAGGAAAAAAAACCAACCCCAAACACAAACACCTGGAAGCTAAGCAGTATGCTACTGAGTAACCAATAGGTCATTGAAGACATTAAAGAGGAAAAAATACCTGGAGACAAATGCAAACACAACAATCCAAAAAATGTAGAACATGGCAAGGCCCTGAGACTGACCTCAGGTGCTGAGAGTTGTCCTCAGGCAGCAGCAAGAACACAGGGACATAAATCACTCAGCTGCAAGGCCCTGAATTCTGCTAACAACCATGTGAGCTGTGAAGAGGACCCTGAGCCCCAGATGAGACTGCAGCCTAAGTCAACAATTTGATTTCAGAGTGGTGACACCCTGAGCAGAGGACTCAGCTAACCTGTACCTAGGTCCTTGATCAATAGAAGCCATGGGATAAACACATTTTCTGTTATTTTAAATACACAGTCTCATCTTCCCTGATGGCTCAGAGGGTAAAGAATCTGTCTGCAATGCAGGAGACCAATTGGATTTGATCCCTGAGTCCAGAAGATCCCCTGGAGAAGGGAATGGCAACCCATTCCAGTATTCTTGCCTGGAGAGTTCCATGGACAGAAGAGCCTGGCAGGCTATACAGTTCATGGGGTCTTAAGAAAGTTGGGCACGACTGAGTGACTAACACTTTCTCATCTTCTAATTCAGCGGAACTGTTATTATGTCCCCTGTGGAAGCTTACCCTTATTGGATACTAAGATCTCCAGACCAGCAGAGCTCAAAGTTATCAGGACAGGAAGCAAAAAGCCTGCAAATGGGTTATTAGATGTAACAGTGAGAGAAGCCACTCCCACTACTGCTGCTTGCATTCTGGCTGTAGGAGCGAGAACACCTTTCTGATCCAAAGAATACACTGCACCTATAAGACAGAACCCCATTCTTGCAGGATGCTGTCTACCAACGGGTACCATAATGAGACCTCAGTAAGCCATTCCTCCTTTTGTTTAGGCCAGTCACTTCCAGGTGGTGGGGGGATGTGGTAAGACCAGTTAATTCCATGGGGCAAGCCCCATCGCTGCACTTCTTTGCTGTGATATGAAGTTTCTTGATCAGAAACAATGCTGTGCAGAAGGTAAGATGGTAGATAAGGCATTCTTGTGAGTCCACGGATGGTAGTGCTAGCGGGGAAGGTCAGTCTGTATCCAGAATATATATTTCCATGAGACTGAATCTCTGCCCCTCCATGATGGAAGTCCAGTGTAATCTGCCTGCACTTAGGTGACTGGCTTGTCCCCTCTGGGAATGATGCCATATTACGGGCTTATTTTGGACTCTGCTGTTGCCCCATTAGGCACCCAGCACTGACACTAACCAGGCCAGCCTCAATATGGGAAATTCCATGTTGTCGAATCCATACGTCACCTCCATCCTTGCCACCACAGCCTCTCTGTTTATGGTCTATTGAACAAGCACTGGAGCGCTGGGGAAAGAAGCCGACTCACATCCGCAGCGAGTTATTTTGTCCACCTTGTCATTAAGAGCCTCCTCTGCAGTGGGTGTCCTTTGGTGGGCATTCACATGGGATACAAATGTCTTCACAATCTGTGCCAATTCAAAGAGATCTTAATTAATGTTCTGGTCTCCACTCAAAATGTCCTTAATCCCAGTCTCCATCAGTCACAATTTTTACCCACCTTGGTCAACTTCTACCTATCTTCAACGTTATTTCATCTAGACCTCCTGTCACCCACTCTTCCTTTCAAGGTCATTCTGAAGCAAATTCCAGACATCATATCCCTTTATCTTGAATATTTCAGTATCTCTAAATGATAAATGCTATTTTAAAATAACCACAATACTATTTTACACCATGAAATGACTATCCCAAGTAGCCAAATAAAGTCCAAACATTGAAATGAGTTAGTATCTCTCAAATCTCTTTCAATCCATGTTGTTTTTCTTTTTCTCTTTTGTTGCAATATATTGAAGAAACCCAGCTGTCTTTCAAGTTTTCCATAGGCCTGATTGGCTGACATGTCAATTAACATA
Source organism: Bubalus kerabau (assembly GCF_029407905.1). NCBI lineage: Eukaryota > Metazoa > Chordata > Mammalia > Artiodactyla > Bovidae > Bubalus > Bubalus kerabau. The sequence continues at coordinate 63,376,626 of NC_073637.1, forward strand.
TTCTTCTATCCCCTGTATTTCCTAAAATTTAATGGTTATATCTGGAGGCTAAATCAGGTCCAGGCTTGATTTTTTCTTTGCAAAACAACTTCCTGGGTGGCGCTACGTGCATTCCTTAGGGGGCACATAGCCTTTCTCTTATTTTGGAATGTTACCGGTCATTGATGGTCATCGCCAGAGCCCTTTACTCTTTGTTAAATAAAGATTTCTAAGGTGCTAGTATTAACATATTTCCTGGCACATAAATGCTCCTTTCTTTTTGAATCTCTTAAAATATGGAACAGTACTATACATGTACTAAATTGAAAATAAGATTGTTAATTGGATAAATACAAAGTCAGGCTTATCCTCAACTTTCCAGATATAAAGTACCAGAAACCCTCCTTTTAGTAGCAATTACATTAAAGATAGCAAGGTTGTTTGAAATAAGTTTTATTTCACAGATATAAAACAATTCTGAACATTTACAACTTGTACAAAGACGGGTAGCTTTTATATTTTAAAAAGTGCTATACTAAGACAACAGGAAAGAAATGAAGACCATAATAACATTTCAAATTACAGGTTCAGGGAAAGGGAAAATGAAGAAAGTATTTTAATCAACTACAAAATCTCAAAACTATAATTTTGATTGAACGAAAACGAATAATACTGGATCTAAAAACAGTGTGAAATCACACTTTGGTCTGTAAACACATTTAGTCATGTTCCTTCACTCAGAAGTGCAGGCAAAAGGAAAAGTACAGGCAGAGGATGAGATGGTTAGACAGCATCACCGACTCAATGGACATGACGCTGAGCAAACTCCGGGAGATAATAAAGGGCAGGGAAGTCTGGAGTGCTGCAGTCCAGGGGGTGGCAAAGAGTTGGACATGACTTAGCCACTGAACAACAACAACAGTGTACACATAAAAATTATATAAGGTGTCACTAAAACAAACCATTCAAAGGTATAATAAAAAAGAGGTAGGGAACAAAAATGAAAGGATTTATTTTGGAAGCTCTTCAATAATGATGCGAGACACCGAATTCCACCCTGTGGAGGCATCTCCTTTCGGGTAATCTGAGCAAGTACCAACCCAGATAGCAATGTCCACTAGTCCAGCACCAATGCCTTCACAGAGTCCTTCCACTGCAAAACAAAGATGAGAGTTACAAACCTCTTTGGAATAAAAAGGCAAAAACTTTCAGCTCAATTTTATCATTTTAGCATACCAGTGATTAAAGCAAGTTAATGTACAGTAAATTTAAAATGCTAATATTTAATAAGGGTCTTATAAAGATAAGTTCTCATTTTCCTAGCTCATAAGTATTTAAATATATATGCTGCTGCTGTTGCTGCTGCTAAGTTGCTTCAGTTGTGTCCGACTCTGTGCGACCCCAGAGACGGCAGCCCACCAGGCTCCCCCGTCTCTGGGATTCTCCAGGCAAGAACACTGGAGTGGGTTGCCATTTCCTTCTCCGATACATGAAAGTGAAAAGTGAAAGTGAAGTTGCTCAGTCATGTCTGACGTATCCAGGGCTTTCCTGAGAGCTCAGTGGTGAAGAATCTGCCTGCCAATGCAGGAGACACGGGTTCGATCCCTCATCTGGGAAGATCCCATGTGTCACAGAGCACCTAAGCTCACAAGCCGCAACTAGTGAGCCCGTGTGCTGCAACTGAGGCCCATGTCCCGAGAGCCTGTGATCTGTAACAAGAGAAGCCTGCACAATGAGAAGCCCACGCACCATTACTAGAGAAAAGCCCACACAGCAACAAAGACCCAGCATAGCCAAAATAATAAGTAAACTTTTAAAAATTAAAAAAAAAAAAGACATATACATATCCATTCTATGGTATAAGCTCACAGGAAATTTTCTTTGAGGTTTCAGCCATAAAAGTAGAATTTGTTTACTTATGGAGATGACCTAAAACAAAAAAAGTAATTTATTTATGACTAAATAAAGGAAGCCTACATTTATTTTTTTTCTTTTGGCCACACCATGCGGCTTGTGGGATCTTAGCCCTAGCCACTAGGAGTGAAAGCACCAAGTCTGAACCACTGCACCAAGGGAACTTCCCTGGTGGTCCAATGGTTAAGAGTCCATCTTGCAATGCAGGAGATGTGGATTCGATCCTTCACTAAGGAACTAAGGTCCCACAAGCCCCAGGGTAAGTAAACTGCTGCACCGCAGCTACTGAAGCCCGCGTGCTCTGGAGCCCATGCCGTGACTAGAGAGTCTGTGCACCTCAACAAAAGATCTCACATGGGAGAAGGCAACGGCAACCCACTCCAGTATTCTTGCCCAGGGAATCCCATGGACAGAGGAGCCTGGTGGGCTACAGTCCATGAGGCCTCAAGTCGCTAAGACACAACTTAGCGACTACACCACCACCCAGGAGGGTTAGCTGAGAACTAAAGCCACCTGGAAGTTAAGTGGGAGGTTGGACGCAGGTGCAGAGTTCTGTCTGGGGGAGAAAGTAGCCTTGGACTAACCGGGGCAGGGAGCTGTGAGAGACACTGCTCAAGAAGTTGTTCCCCACAGAAGGATCAGGTTCAGATGTAGGCTTAGAAAAATAGGTAACTTGACCAAAGGCAGCAGATCAAGCCAGCCCAACTGGTTCATGAATATAGTTCAATTACATGAATCCAGATGGGAACAGAAATAGATTTAGAGTGACTAGAAGAGTGGAGAAGGCTCAGCAGGGTCTGGCTGACCTCACCCAAAGCCTAGGTGAGGAATCTGGGACCAGGCAGAGAAGGGCTGTAAAGGCAATTGGGAAGTAGTTTGGGGAGGTTTGGGAAGGCAATCTGACTTCTCTTTGGAGGAAGTTTCAAGCTGATTGGGTTAGCAGCCAAGAGAGATGGGATTGAAAATGGAATTGGGGCCTCCGTACCCTTGGTGTCGGCTCAGCAAATATTTCTTAGTTGCCACTGGCCTGAAGAAGCTATGTTGTAAACTCTGATTCCTTTGATTGTGTACTTTATATTCCTCCCCTCCCCCCCGTTTCTTAATAAATTCCTTTGAAAAATGTGAAAAAAAAAAAAAAGATCTCACATGACGCAAAGGAAGATCCTGTGTCCCACAACCAACACTCAATTCAGCACCCCCCCCACAAAATATATATATATAAAAAATTAAACAAAGTTGTATTTTCTTTAAAAAAAAAAAAAGATGTTGATGCGATATGTAAGCTTTTTTTTTTTTTTTAAAGAAAGACCTTTCCATCTGAAGAAAAGAGCACTGGAAAATGAAAATACAATTCTGATTATAAGCTGAATCAGTAATTTATGTAACCATTTGAGACAAGTTGTTATACTTGAAGCCTCCATATTTTAATTTTCTATCAGCAGACCAAACTGAAAACATCTTATAAAAGATCAAATTTTAAGTAATTAAAATAATGTCTCATTTTAAGAGTTAAAAAAAATAAAGAGAGCCCTTTCCTATATATACTTGATAGTACTAAGTAGAAGAAAGGACTTCCATAATGTCAAAAGAAATCCTAGCATAATCATTATACTAGTCCTTCAACCTGGAATCCCATTTTACATAGAAATTCCTCCACAGTGAAAAAACAAGCTAACTAAATCCTGTTTTTCCTCTGTGTTTTGTTTTTTGCTTTATAAACATGTGCCTTTTCACAGGTCCTCCAGACTTTGACATACTAATATATATATATAACCTGCATTCCATCTTATCAAGCCTCTTCTCCAACATTAAAAAAATATTCCCCCTACTGTTCATTTTAATAGGCAAAAGTTATACCCCTCTGATGTCTGTGTCAGGGCAAAAAGGAACCACAGGTTGGCGGATTCTTTAAGAAAACAGGTACTGCCACATAAGTAGGGTGGGGATGATCGCCTGTGACTGGATCATCTTCCTATCTGGTTGAGGTTAGTATATTCGAGCTGAGCCCAGGGATGCAGGCCTGAAACAATCTGCTTCTACCAGCTGTGACATCAGTGAATTGAAGGCAAGTCCCACTGAATCCAGGTACCTGTCTCTGGTTCAAGACCCTTTCCAAGTTGGAAGAACTAAGCTGTGTGTGCCCGCAATACCCGTGGCCTAGAAATGTGTTCACTTCCCTCCACAGGTCAGACAAGGTTGGGTCTGGCATCATCCTCACACAGGGAGAGTCAAATGGTCACTTCATGGTCTTTAACAAATAAAATAATGTTTTTTGAACAAATGAACATTTTTTGCTGTAATAAGGTAGTAATAGCTTATTAAGCACCTAGAAGATGTTGAATTAAAGGTTCTCAACCTGTTTTCCTCCTAGATCCAGGTAAGATGATATCCTAAACTCTGATGGGATATTTAAGGCTTAATGTTTAAGGCTTAATCTCATCCTCTGATGTGCAAAATATAAGTGTATTCCTTTTCTTTCTCTCAAGAGAGTATCAGTGTGCAAGGAAAGTGAATCCACTATTGAGGCAACCTTTAATTCATCTTAAGACAAAATTTGTTATGAATAACAAATTACTTCTGACATTTTACCCAGTGATCATACCAAATGAGTTTCTACAACGTGGCTGGTAAATGCTATATTAAATAATTTATGAAGTGTGTGTATGTATAGGTGACAGTTCCTAGGCCTGAGGGCTTCCATTATAGAAAGATATTAACATAAAAACTTTAAAGATAATATAATAGAAAGTAAGTTGCTTATATAAACTATTTTATTTTTTTTATTTGTATGGATTTCATTTTTTATTAACTTTTATTGGAGCATAGTTACTTTACAACTTATCTTTTGAACTTTATAATTTAATCTTTAAAATTTAAGTATAGTTAAATTACAGTGCTGGGCCAGTCTCTGCAGTACAGCAAAGTGACTCAGTTATACACATTCTTTTTTTCACATTCTTTTCCATTATGGTTTATCATAAGATACTGAATATAGTTTCCTGTGCTATCCAGTAGGAGCTTGTTGTTTATCCATCCTATATATAATAGTTTACATCTGCTAATCCCACATTCCCAGTCCTTTCCTCCCCCTTGGCAACCAAAAGTCAGTCCTCTATGTTGGCGAGTCGCTTTCTGTTTTGTAGATAGAGTCATTTGTGCCATGTTTTAGAGTCCACATATTAGAGATATCTGATGGTATTTGTCTTCACTGAGTCTGATAATCTCTAGATGCATTCGACTACTATTTAAACACATACCAACTTTCTAATCAAATTTTAGATTTTATACTACAATTTTTAAAATTTTAGTGACTGCTTCTCAGATGGAAAGCACGTCTTCCTTTACAGCACAGAACTTAGTGAAGAGGCTTTTCATTCTGATCAAACCTGGTCTTGGGAGATGAGAGCACGGCTTGGTTTCCATTCACCAGGACACTGATTCTCCTATTCAGGGTACTTTCTTTCCCTGGGCCTTCTCTATGTGCAAAGAGAAGAGGTTAAAATATCTTCTTTATGTCTTGAGGATATTGTGTGGATTTGAAGAAGAAAATGGAAGGAATGCCCTTGATTCCTTAGCAATAAATGTGCTCTATTAATTTTGGGGATCATCTGGCTTGAGTCCCTAAGAATGCTGAAATATTTCTTCTGATTAGCAGTGAGGGTATCTCTTCTCTTCCCTCTCCATTCTAAAGTATAAGATAGAGAGAAATTTTTTCAAGAAATTTGGGAAATGAAGCTAGTGATATATACACCTTGTGATTCCCCTAGTACGTGCTGTTAAGGTAGGTCACTCCCACACCTCACCTGCCACAAACACACACACACACACACCACATACACACAACAACTCAAGAAAGCAAAAGAGCTGGCAGCCAAATACTGATAGTGGTGTATCTCAGTGATGACATTAATATTAGGTTGATGCAAAAGTAGTTGTGGTTTTGCATTGTTGAACTTTGCCATTAGATATTGGAATACATTCTTAAATAAATGTGGTTATGTTAGACATCATTTTAATGTGCACTTCTTACTTTATGCGCTTTTGCTAATGACATTCTTCAGTTCAGTTGCTTAATCATATCCAACTCTTTGCGACCCCATGGACTGCAGCACGCCAGGCTTTCCTGTTCATCACCAACTCCCGGAGCTTACTCAAAATTCATGTCCATTGAGCTGGTGATGCCATCTAACCATCTCAACCTTTGTCATCCCCTTCTCCTCCTTCCTTCAATCTTTCCCAGCATCACGGTCTTTTCCAATGAGTCACTTTGCATCAGGTGGCCAAAGTACTAGAGTTTCAGCTTCAGCATCAGTCCTTGTAGTGAATATTCAGGACTGATTTCCTTTAGGATGGACTAGTTGGATCTCCTTGCTGTCCAAGGGACTCTCAAGAGCTTTCTCCAATACCACAGTTCAAAAGCATAAATTCTTTAGCACTCAGCTTTCTTTATAGTCCAACTCTCATATCCATAGATGACTACTGAAAAAACCCTAGCTTGACTAGACGACTTTTGTTGGCAAAGTAATGTCTCTGCTTTTTAATATGCTGTCTTAGTTGGTCATAGTTTTTCTTCCAAGGAGCAAGCGTCTTTTAATTTCACGGTTGCAGTCACCATCTGCAGTGATTTTGGAGCCTCCAAAAATAAAGCCTCTCACTGTTTCCCTTGTTTCCTCATCTATTTGCTATGAGGTGATGGGACTGGATGCCATGATCTTAATTTTCTGAACGTAGAGTAATCACTTATTGCTGCCTGCTGCCAAGTCGCTTCAGTCGTGTCCGACTCTGTGCAACCCCATGGACTGCAGCCTACCAGGCTTCTCTGTCCATGGGATTCTCCAGGCAATAACACTGGAATGGGTTGCCATTTCCTTCTCCAATGCATGAAAGTGAAAAGTGAAAGTGAAGTCACTCAGTTGTGTCTGACTCTTAGCAACCCCATGGACTGCAGCACACCAGGCTCCTCCATCCATGGGATTTTCTGGGCAACAGTACTGGAGTGGGGTGCCATTGCCTTCTCCAATCACTTATTACTTGTAGTGTATCTTATGTATTTTAGATTATGGAAGTGATGTTAGACAAAAATCAAGTTCGAGTGATTTTCTTATTCAAGTTCAAAATCGGTCATAAAGCAGCAGTGACAACTTGCAATATCAACAATGCATTTGGCCCAGGAACTGCTAATGATCACACAGTGCAGTGGTGGTTTAAGAAGTTTTGCAAAGGAGATGAGAGCCTTGAAGATGAGGAGTGCAGTGGCCAGCCATCGGAAGTTGACCATGACCAGCTTTGATGATCCTCTTACAGCTTCCCAAGAAGTTGCCAAGCTCAACTCAATGTCGACCACTCTATGGTTGTTCGGCATTTGAAGCAAATTGGAAGGGTGAAAAAGGTTGATAAGTGGGTGCCTCATGAGCTAACCAAAAATTTAAAACATTGTCACTTTTGAAGTGTCATCTTCTCTTATTCTATGCAACAACAATGAACCATTTCTCAATCAGATTGTGATGTGGGAGGAAAAGTGAATTGTATATGACAAGTGGCAATGGCCAGCTCAGTGGTTGGACCAAGAAAAAGCTCCAAAACACTTCACAAAGCCAAACTTGCACTACAGAAGAGGTCATGGTCACTATTTGGTAGTTTGCTGCTGGTCTGACCCACTACAGCTTTCTGAATCCTGGGGAAACCATTACCTCTGAGAAGTGTGCTTGATGAAAGTGAAAGCGTTAGTCAATCAGTCATGTCTGACTCTTTGCGACCCTGTGGACTGTAGCCCATCTGGCCCCTCTGTCCATGGAGTTCTCCAGGCAAGAATACTGGAGTGGGTTGCCATGCCTTTCTCCAGGGAATCTTCCCAACCCAGGGATCAAACCTAGGTCTCCTGCATTGCAGGCAGATTCTTTACCATTTGAGCCACCTGGGAAGCCCGAGAATTGATGAGATGCGCTGAAAACTACAACGCCTGCAGCTGGCACTGGTCAACAGAACGGGCACAGTTCTTCTCCACGACAATGCCTGATTGCACATTGCACAACCGCCACTGCAAAAGTTGGATGAATTGGGCTGCAAAGTTTTGCCTCATCTGCCGTATTTACCTGACCTCTTGCCAATCTACTACCACTTCTTCAAGCATCTAGAATTTTTGCAGAGTAAACACTTCCACAACCAGCAAGAGGCAAAAAATGCTTTCCAAGAGTTCATCAAATCTCAAAGCACAGATTTTTACACTAAAGGATAAACAAACTTGTTTCTCCTTGGCAAAAATGTGTTGATTATAATGGTCCCTATTTTGATTAATAAAGAAGTGTCTGAGTCTAGCTATAATGATTTAAAATTCACCATCCAAAACTGTAATTACGTTTGCACCAACCTAACGGGTAGTTTTCTCCCCCTTCTGCTTTTTCCTGGCTTCTAAACTCTATCAATGAACCTTAAAATACAACGAAACAAATCAACCCTCCCCCCACAAAAAAACATAAAAACCCCAACAGTTTTACATTTTTTTTGTTTATCTGTTTGGTTTTTTTGGTTGTGCCGAGAGGCATATGGGATCTTCCCAACCAAGGATGGAACCTGTGCCCTCTGCAGAAGAAGCATGGCATTTTAACCACTGGACCACCAGCGAAGTGCAAGGTTTTTTTTGTTTTTGTTTTTGTTTTAAAGAGCCTAAGTAACCACTGGTTTAACTGAATGTCCCTTCTCTCATACCAGTAGAAGCAAGCAGCGAATACAGAAACAATATAGAAAAGTTCTCTCTTACAAATGCAGCAGACTGTGCCTACTATTTTAAAGAACAAGGCAGAGAAATCAGCCTCTTTATCAATCTATGCCAGTGGTTCTCAACCTTGGAGGACATTAGGATAACCAGGAGAGACTTGGGAAGTCCCGCCACCTAGGATGCAACCAGACCTATTAAGTCAGACTCTATAGAAGAGTGGTACCCAGGCACGGCGATTTTTCAAAGTTCCCCAGCTGAACACAAGGTAGAGACAAGGTTGAAAACCACTGCTCTATGGCAATACTGGCTATTTTGCCATTTCATCTAACTCAGTGATTTTCAACCTTGTGATCTTTTTAGAAAAAAATACAGCAGCTGGGTTCTAACCATGAGATTCTGATGCAGTTGATCAGAGATGGGATTCAGGCATCCACATATTTTTGTAAAAGATCTACAGGAAATTCTGAAGTGCAACCAGGGTGGAGAACTATACACAGAAAACCTGTGATGACCTACCATCACAGTGGACTCAGAACTGATCTTTGCTCTCTGAAGATCTGAGGCACATCGTGCAACATCACTATTCTACGTACCAGAAGAAGTGCGATGAATATTAATTGTTGAATTCAATTCAGGGCTTCCTTGGTCCAAATAAATTATGGCTTCAATAGGAAGAGGTCCTGAGCACTCAGCTCCATTGAACGTGAAGTACCAACGCTGACAGCATGCACTTCTGCATTTTAACCGAAGTGAGCCGCTGAACAAAACTCTTAGGGCACTGTTCGAACGCATCTTTGTGAATGTACATTCCTATCGCAAACACAGAAATAGGGTTTAATTAGCATTTTCATTTTAAATATAAAAGATGCTTTCAAACTGTATTGTGAATTTTATTCAACTATTCTTTTCCCCAAAGTACATCTAAAAAACTTAGCTTTTACAGAGGGAAACCAGTTCTTTGCAAGATGGTAAGAGACACTGATATTAGAAACTCTAAGAAAATTGAATTATGGCTTTCTTAGAATTATTCACTCCATTGAGGGTATCTCTCAGTTTTACAAAAACAGCCAGTTTTCAGAATTTTAGACTAAACCAATCTATATATTTACTTTTCCTTTTCTTCCAAAATTATTTCCTATATTTTGGATGCTTTCAGATTACAGCAGTAAACAAAATGGAATCCATGCCATCATGGAACTTACATTCTAGACTGCTGCTGCTGCTGCTGCTGCTGCTAAGTCGCTTCAGTCGTGTCTGACTTTGTGTGACCCCATAGACAGCAGCCCACCAGGGTCCCCCATCCCTGGGATTCTCCAGGCAAGAACACTGGAGTGAGTTGCCATTTCCTTCTCCAAGGCATGAAAGTGAAAAGTGAAAGTGAAGTCACTCAGTCGTGTCCGACTCTTCTCAACCCCATGGACTGCAGCCTACCAGGCTCCTCCATCCATGAGATTTTCCAGTCAAGAGTACTGGAGTGGGGTGCCATTGCCTTCTCCCTTACATTCTAGACTAGCACTGCCCAAAATATTACTCTGACCTGTTTCTTTTCAAGCACTAGAAAACAGTATCAGGAGTAAACTGCAGGCGGGGTTTTCAGTCTTTAACTCTTTGACACAATGATAAGACCCAGGGTTTTTTCCTCTAATTGGTCTTTGCAAAATTTGCCTACTGACTCATGGTGCTACTATCTTTTACTTGCAAAAGGCTCCCAAACCCATTCTGACCACCAAAAAGAAACTGGAAGCATATTAATAATTCAGAGTCCATAGGGAAAGTTTTTAATTTTGATGAACTATAAAAAAGCAACCAATCTATAATGTCAAGTGTTTAAAGAAGTAGGCAACACTTTAACAAAATGCTTTCTAAGAAATCATATATGAACGTATAACTGGTCATAGTCCCTAAACTATGAAAGCTAAACAGATATTCTATGACACAGAAATCCAATCGAGACCATTTCAAACATTTTTATAAGTAACAGAGCAGATATTAAAGAGCTGAGATGAGGAGCAAGGATAATATACAGGTTGCTACTTAGAACCTGAGAGTTTTTGGGAAATAAAACTTCTTCTATTTGCCTGATGGTAGTAGTGGTTAATATCAAGGAATAAAATATTGTGGATATGGAACCATGTATAGAGTTGATCAGCAAAAGAAGAAAGAGGCTTGAAATGGCACCAGGTTCAACTCTACGCCATCCAAGGGACTTGCCAGTTACTTTGGAAGCAAACACCAAACAAAGTAATTATTCTCCCTAAATATTGCAGAATAATTTTAAATGATCATTGTAGTACATCTCTGGTCCATTCTACTCCCAGGCCAAAGAATTTTAAGCTGCGTCTGCTACCCAGATTAAGGACAAATACCACTGGACTTCCCACCTCTAGATAATTCCAATCATGCAGGAATTTCTTGGAGATTTCTTTCCACCTTTATGTCTGGAACCATAGCAGAATTCCTTGAATTAATTTAAATTCACTTTAGGACAAGATTGGAAAGTTACTTACTGTCCAACACAGACAGTTTCCATTAAAAAAAAAAAAAAAAAGAGTAAGTTATTTTAAGTGTTCTTAGGGTTGAAATAATTCAGTGACATGTTTGTCTTAGAAATACTTTTATACAATTAATTCTGAAGTTGTCAATTTTTTCATTAATTCTAAGTTGAAAGTGACATGGTACCCATTCCTTAATATTTTTTGTCTTTTAGGAAAAATAAAATCTCACCTAAAATGATCACTCAACTATGAAAACCTTTAAGTTTTATTTCAACTTTAAAATAATTCAGACTAGACTTACAGCAATTTTTCCAAGATCTATGCCATAATTCAGGGAACTCCATGAACACTGCTTGTAGTTAGGCGTCCAGGACTCCTCGAAGACTTCCCTCAGGCATTCCCCCTTCTCTCCTTTGAATCCATCTCGACCTGGGATCCCAGGGGTACCAGGGATGCCATTGGCCCCGGGGCTCCCGTCTCGCCCAGGCACCCCTGCAGGCCCTTGTAAGCACATGCCATTGTACTGCAGCAGAAAAAAGAAAGAGGGAAAATCTCTCACCACCTAAGATTCAAAGACTCAGTCTGATTAGAACTGCATTTATTTTGAGCCCTAGGAGTCAAGAATCCCTTCAGCCGGAACCAGTTGCCAATGTTCCAGATAAGTCAATATGTGTGTGTGTGTGTGTGTGTGTGTGTGTGTGTATGTGGTTTTAGTTCCCTGACCAGGGATCAAACCTGCACCTGTAGCATTGGAAGCTCAGAGTCTTAACCATAGGACCACCAGGGAAGTCCCATATACATAAAGAACTGATTTTTAAAGTTATTCCTAAAATAATGGAATGTCTTTCCTATTCTTTTTTTTTTTTTTTTGCACAGACTTTACACACACACACACACACACACACACACACAATCAAACAAAAAAGAAGAGAAAATGTTTTCATTTGTCTGCTTTTCCCTCCTGCTCATTGTCATGTTGTCTTAGTCACTAAGTCGTGGCCAACTGTTTTGTGACCCCATGGACTGTACCCTACCAGGCCACAGGATTTCCCAGGCAAGAATACTGGATCGGGTTACCATTTCCTTCTCCAACTGCTCATTAAAAGTATACATAATTTTTAAATGGCTGTATTCCAAAGTGAACATAATTTGATATAACGCTTATTTTTCTAACCCTATATATTGTAAAGGGACTTAGATTTCAGAACTACAGTTTTATGCAAACATTGCACTAGTTTGGGATTGCTATTTCTATTAGTTCTATCATAATGAAAATCTTTATCTACATAGCTTTATTCTTTTTTGGAATTATTTCCCTAAGATAAATTCTTAGAGATATAATTATAAAATAATATCTTAACTCAATATTTATTTCATACTGGCAATGTCTCTAAGCTGGATAAGCAAACCTTCTTCTTCTCTTATTTTCATGTGGAGGAAGTGTCACTAGGGGAACACTTCTGGCCTCCAAATCCACCTAGCCCACCCTGCCAAGGAGTAGGAGTAAGTGACTTCATTGCAAGTGTCCATTAGTCTTTAGAGGGGAACAGTAATCTATCAAAATTTTTTTTCAGTAACTTGATTTATTTATGTATGGTTGTGTTGGGTCTTCACTGCTGTGCCAGCTCTTCTCTAGTTGCAGCGAGTGGGGACTACTCTCTAGTTAAGGCGCCCAGGTTTCTCATTGCAGTGGCTTCTCTTGTTGCGGAGCACCAGCTCTAGGCGCACAGGCTTCAGTATGTGTGGCTCATAGGCTCGGTAGTTGTGGTTTCCAGGCTCTGGAGCACAGACTCAACAGTTGTGCACAGGCTTAGTTGCTCTGCAGCATGTGGGATCTTCTCTGATCAGGGATCGAACCTGTGTCTCCTGCATTGGCAGGCGGATTCTTTACCACTGAGCCACCAGGGAAGCCCCTATCAAACTCTTCAGTGCTATGATTCTCTCTCTTTCTCTTGGGGAGTGGTGCAGTAATATGATATAGAGGTTAAGCGATGGATTCTAGAGTCATATTCTCTGGATTTTAATCTTGGCTCCACCACTTACAAGCTATGTGAGATAGGACAAGTCATTCAACACTTCAACGTCTGTTTCCTTATCTAAAATGCAGGGGAAAATAATAAAGATTCCTACCCTGTAGGAGATTTAAGTGAGATGATACATAAAATGTGCTAGAGCAGTGCCTGGCACACAGTAAATATTATATTTTGCAGCCATGATTTTTCTTATTATTCCCCCAAGACCGTGTGAGGCAGTTGCCCAGGGCACCAGACCTGGGGAAGAGAGCATTAGCAAACTTGCCAGCTAACACACGTAAGCCATAAGCCACACAACAGTTGCATCAGTGGTAAAACTGCATCTCCATCTGCCTAATTCCCATGCCTATCCCTGAATTGCTCCATTTATTAGACCCTTCAAGCCCCAAACCCAATTTATTTAAAATTTTACTTTAACAATCCCTATTTGTATAAATGATCTGATACTATTATTCTGTATAAATCTATTGTCCAGTGAGAACAACAACAAAAAAATCAAGATTCCTTACATATTAAAATAACTTCAAATCTTATTTTTGAATTTTAGCATCCAGGATTGGATATGGTCATATTATAAAATTCAGGCACTTCCCTGGTGGTCCAGTGGCTAAGACTCCGAGCTTCCAATGCAGGGGACCCGGGTTTGATTCTTGGTCAGAGAACTAGATTCCATATGCCGAAACGAAAGATTTCATATGCCAAAACAAAGATGGAAGATCCTGTATATGGCAACTAAGACCCAGTACAGCCAAATAAATAAACATGCTTTTAAAAAGTCAGTAATGATACTACCTGGAAAAGGTCCTTATTATCTAATGTTTGCTGATCAATCTCCTCACATCACCAATTTGAATTTTACTTTGCTAAATGATTTTTGTGACTTCAACTACTGATATTTTCCTGACTTTAAACAAAAAAAAAGAGACACTTCTATGTATTTGCTGCCAGAGAAATAAGAAATGTATTTAACAAAATTGTAAAAGTATCTGAAGACATGCCAAAGTACAAAACATTATAGTTTGGTTTATTTTATGCTTAATTTTCACTTTTTTCATAGATATACTTTAATCTTATTTTGTAGATTAATTTAGTAGATATACTTTAATTTTCATTTAGTAGATATGCTACTTTCAGTAGCAGATATATGCAATATTCAGACACAGATTTCAAGTGGGAAGGGAGAAATAATAACATCTCTGGTATTTTTAAAAAAAATTTTTTTCACTATTATTTCCCTGAGAGCAAGATGTTACACATCTTATTTTTCTATATATAAATTCTCAGCGGGGGACAAAATTGGATACTTGGATAACAGAGGCTACCTGGCAATGTCTGAAGACATTTTTGGTTGTCACAACTTGGGAAGGAGGGATTGCTGTTGGCACTTGGTAGTGAAAGTTGCTCAGTTGTGTTGGACTGTTTTCTACCCCATGAACTATACAGTCCATGGAATTCTCCAGGCCAGAATACTGGAGTGGGTGGCCTTTCCCTTCTCCAGGGGATCTTCCCAAACCAGGGATCAAACCCAGGTCTCCTGCATTGCAGGAGGAATCTTTACCAGCTGAACCACCAGGGAAGCCCAAGAAAACCGGTGTGGGTAGCCTATCTCTTCTCCGGGGGATCTTTCTGACCCAGGAATCGAACCAGGTTCTCCTGCATTGCAGGCAGATTCTTTACCAACTGAGCTTTCAGGGAAGCCCAAGGTGGTAGGGATGTTGCTAAGCATGCCAGATGCACAGCACTGTACCCACAACAAAGAATCACCTGGCTCCAAAAGTCAACTGTGCTATGGTTGAGAATTTCTATTCACCTTTTTAATCTAAAAAACTGCATTTAGAGACCGCATAATTTTACTGAATTCGGTTCCACAGGTATTAATCTGTCTTCTTTCATTTTGAAATGCTAACCCAGCACATGATTGGTACCAGGCAGGGCTTCCACTAAGGTCTGCGGAATGAATCCCTGTTTCTTTCACTGGCCACCAGGGGGCAGAGCTTGCTGGACGCTTGAAAGGAAGGCTTTGAAAGACCCTGTACAAAGAAGCTGCTTTATAGAATCGGTTGAAACCTTAATGACTGCGAGGATTCTTTTCCCCCAGCAAAACCAAATCCAATCTACAGGATGCACCTGAGCCTGGCTGCACAATAAACTTTTCCAAGTCGGGCGAGAGTTGTGGGAAACCTCAGGTTCTGTAAATCCTTGGAGGGAAAGGGGAAAAAATTGCTAGCTTTATGGGGAAAAAGGGTATTTTGTGTATCATAACTACAGACTCGTAAAATGCAGACTGCACATGAACCACATTATTTGGTACAGTTTAAAACAATTTAGACACTCAAAATAGAACTATAGCCCTGAACACATAGTCTGCTTTGTGGAGGAAAATTACATAGTACATCACCAAAAAGTGCAGTGTGGAAGGGCAGGAATTTTTTTCCTGAGCTTTTGAATCTGGCATAGAACTAGCTGCCAGGGAGCTTGGTTTATTAGCTCAGTTTACAATGGCAACTTAAAAAATTCAAAACAGTTTGTTTTTATTTAAAAAAATTTTTTTAAATGCCCCTTTTATGTCCTGCAGTGATTGTATAACCCATATTTGCTCAATGACTGAAGTTTATTATATGCCAAGGAATGTGATAGTTTTGAAAGGATCCTTCTTGCTACAAGGGCAGAAAACCACTCTGCCCTCCAATGGGTTTGCTGACTTTTAGAAGGAAAGAGCTTTAAGCAAACAGACCTGCCCATAGATTAGCCCCTCAGAAATCACTTGGGTGACTTCCCTGGCAGTCCGGTGGTTAAGATTCCCCACTTCCAGTGCAGGGCACATGAGTTCATCCTTGGTCAGGGAACTAGGATACAGCATGCCATGGGGGCCACCAAAGAAAGAAAGAACTTGGGCTATTTATTGCTTTCCTGGAAACTGTCTGATCCCTCCGTTCAGTTGTCATGCTCCTACCTGTTGGCACCTGAAGACCCAGCTTGTCTGGAAGGACTGACTGCCCATCTGCCTAAATACAACAACGAAATGGGTCCTTGGAGGGCTAGTGCTGGGCCCCTTCATTTATAAACCCTCTGAGCTATTCCTGGCCCAGCTGTGACAAAGTAAATTGCAGCACATACTCCCTAGGAAGATGACCCAACATGACTCACTATCATCAAGTTACAAAGAGTTGGACCGATACTGGGTGAGGGTTGTTATTCTATCCTGCTGGCAGACGTGGCCACCAGCCCCAACAAAGGACACGTTGCAAGTCCCTGGCCCAGGCCCACCCAGGGGATTAGCGAATCCAAGGTCTCGCTGACAGCTCCTTGGCCTACGTTCTAACCTCCCAAGCTCCTTATTCTACTCTCATTGTAGCCCAAACCCTCTCCGTCCCTAGGGGCGGGGGCCGAGGGGGAGCGGCGCAGAGGTCAGAAATTATTGGGCGACTCCTTGTACTCCCGGCGTCCCACCCAACCCACGGCGCATCTGAGGTCCACGATGGCCCTCTCAGATCAGTCTCCCTTGCGAGTTCCAGGACTCCACCATCCGCAGAGCCCGGGTCCTTTCTTACCCGCAGACTCAGACAAAGCGGGACCCCCCAGGGGCACGCAAGACCCCCACCCCCTTCCCTGGCCCTGCTCCGCGGCTCTGTCCCCTCCACCCGACTCACCAGGTCCACCACCTCCCTCTGCCGGAGCAGAGCCTTTTGCTTCCCTTTGGGGGTGTCGGAGGCGCTCGACGGCGCCCACAGCTGCAGCAGCAGGAGCAGCAGGAGGCCGAGGAGCCGCCGCGGGGAGGCGGCGGGGCCCTGGGGGCGCATGGCGCACGGCGGCCCCGGGACGCACGGAGCTGGAGAGGAGAGACCCGGGAGCCCGGACGACGTGATCACAGTCTGGCCCCGCCGCGCTCCGAGGCCACCACCGCCGGTTGCATGAATGCGCCTTTCACTCGCACGCTTCCCTCTTTCCCCCCCTCTCCCTCCCGCCCCTCCGGACACCAGAGTTTCCATCCAGTAATAGGTCGGAGCCCCCACCCCGATCCCGAAGTGGGGCGGGCCGACAGCCGAGCCCGCCCAGTCCTGCGGCCGCCCCGCCCGCCGGGACCCTCGCGGGGCTGTGCAGACCGCGTGAATCAGTGGCCGGCGGAGCCGGGGGAGGTGGCGGGGGAGGGCGGTGTTGCAGAGGTTAGCGAACCCACAGGTGGAGGCTTTGAGGACAGCGTGGAGATGGCACGGCTTAACTGAACATTGTAGAAACATTGGGTCCAGGAACACCTGGATCAAACCCCGGCACCATGGACAAGTTCTTTTTTAGGAGATGACATTTGAGGGCGGGGTGGGGGGGATAAGGGAGATGAGAAGGAATCATAGGTATCATCGGATTCAAAGCATTGATCCTACTACCTCTGAATACATCATCCCAGGGACCCATGACTCAAAAATTAAGAACCCCTGCTTCATAATGAGTGGTAAAACTTGCAAAACTCCAGGAACCAAATAGTCTTTCACACACACACTCTGTCCTCTTGGCAAGCCTGTGGAATTGGAAAGACCCTGATGCTGGGAAAGATTGAAGGCAGGAGAAGAGGGCGACAGAGGATGAGATGGTCAGATGGCATCACTGATTCAACGGACATGAACTTGGGCAAGCTCAGGGAAATGGTGAGGGATAGAGAAGCCTGGTGTGCTGCAGTCCTTGAGGTCACGAAGAGTTGGACACAACTTGGCAACAGAACAACAACTGCTTGCCCCATTCACAGATGAGAAAACTGAGGTTCAGGAGGCTAAGCAACATTCAGTGGTAGAAGTCACTCTTGACTTCTCATTGATAATTATCTTTTTCTAACCTTTTCTGTCCTCTGTGCATTCTGGAAGAAAGCATCCTCAGATACCCTGGTCACCCACCAGCTAGGATCAGGCTGGAGTATGAGCAACTTTCCTCACCTCTGGCTGGAGTTAGGCAGGACAGAAGTGTTGCTATACCAATAATAGCAATGTGGAAGTTTCCAACAGAATGGTGATGCTACTGAGGTCAGATTCAGCAGCAGGATTCTCTTTACATACCCAGCCAGATTCTGGGAAGTTATGGTGGGCTCAACAGATGGATATTAACGAGAAGGAACAGTCTAGCAGAGGAGCAGCTCAGGGCTGTTCTAGGATTGCTCATCTTGGGCCAGTGACTAATCTCAGGTAAGTTCCATTCCTGTTCGTCGGAAGAAGCAAACATCCAAATGGGTTCTAAAGCCAGGACTGGCTGCCTGTGTGGGGCCCAGTACAAACTGAAAATGCAGGGTCCTTTGTTAAAAAAGTATTAAGAATTTCAAGATAGTGGTAACAGAGCAATCCACTAGGCATGGGATCCTTCTCAGTGCAGCCACATGGGTTGTTTACCCATGAAACCAGCCCCGTGTAAAGGTGATGCCCTTATGTAGCCAAACCAGTGTAGTGGCAGCAGTCCACAGGCTGCAGAGGAGAGGTGGGCAACACCAGAGAATCTGTCTTCTGTTCAAGCACAGTTCTTGCTGCTGTCACTACTACCCAGTGACTTCAGATGGCCCCTCTCTGTGTAAATCTGAGGTCAAGATTGGGGCTTCAGCAATTAGCTAATACTGTATTAACATCCATGCATTCTTTTTCTAAAGATTTTTTTGGGATGTGGATCATTTTTAAAGTCTTTATTGAACTTCTTACAATATTGCTTCTATTTTATGCTTTGGTTTTTTTGGCCATGAGGCATGTGGATCTTAGCTTCTTGACTAGGGACCAAACCCACACCCCTTGCATTGGAAGGTGAAGTCGTAACCGCTGGACCACCAGGGAAGTTCCAACATCTATGCTTTTTTAATCTACACATAGCTAATTAAGTTACACTGTAAGACAAGTAAACCAGATATCATTGTCTATTTTTCAAAGATAATCTGTAATAATGTATAAGTGCTTTACAGCTCTCACATATCTGATCTCCCAGACCCTATAACTCCATGGGTTTGCAAAGTCATTTATCTTGCTACCTCTGAAATTTGAGTTTTCTTGGTTTAAAACTTAGGTCCATTCTAACTTAATAGGTTTTAGCTCCAGTTGGGGATTCTGGATTAGTTCAGAGTCCTAGGTGCTATTTCCAGAGTGATCCTTCCCAAAGATTTCCAAATGTCTACATATTTTCTGTTCAAATATTTTTCTATTGAACTATTAATGCATTTCTTATCTGTCATAAAAACTCCTTTAAGAGTGACATCTTTAAAATGTTTAATCTTCCCATTTAGAGACATAATATAGCTCCCTGTTTTTCCAAATCCTCATTTATGCATAGGTAAACTTTTTCTTTATATAGGTCTTATATATTCCTCATTCTGGCTGTTATGTATTTTGCTGCTGTTGCAAAGGGAATCTACACCTCCTCACTGATTATATTATTGTTACATTACCGTGTAACAAATTGCCACAATCTTAGTGACTTAACACAAATTTTATTACCTCCCATTTTTGTGGGTCAGGAGTCCAGCACAAGTTAGCATCGTACAAAGCTGAAGTCATCATAGAAAGCTGAAGTCAAGGTGTCAGCTGAGTGAGTCCCTATCTGGAAGCTTGGCTGGGGAGAGATACACATCCAAGCTTCCTTAAGTTGTTGGCAGAACTCATTTCCTTGTGGTTATAGGACTGAGGTCCCTGCTTCCTTGTTGTCTGTTATCTGGGGATCATTCTCAGCTTCTAGAGGCCAGTGTCAGGTCTATGTCATATGGCCCCATTTCACAGATCCTCTGTCACACTTTGAATCTCTGACTTCAAGAAAGGTACAGTCTTTTTTAAGGGCTCACACAATTAAGTCATGCTTGCCCAGGATAATCTCCCTTTTGAGTAAGTCAAAGTAAAATGATTAGGGAACTTAATTCTACCTGCAAAATCCCTTCTGCCATATAATGTAACAAGGGAGTGAAATCCATCATATTCCCAGTTTAGCTCATACTCAAGGAGAGGGGATTATATACCATAGGACAGAAATCTTAGTGGTCATTTCAGATTTCTCTCTACCACATGTATCAACTGGCTATAGCTGGCAGCTTTTGACTTTTATCACTTGCCTCCTTATGCTACCAAAAGCAAGTTCTTGTGCCTGATGCACAGTGAGGCCAGACAATACTGAAATGTGGAGTTTGGAAAGAAGAAAGGTTTATTGTAGGGCAAAGCAAGGAGAAGGCAATGGCAACCCACTCCAGTACTCTTGCCTGGAAAATCCCATGGACGGAGGAACCTGGTGGGCTGCAGTCCATGGGGTCGCTAAGAGTCGGACATGACTGAGCGACTTCACTTTCACTTTTCACTTTCATGCATTGGAGAAGAAAATGGCAACCCACTCCAGTGTTCTTGCCTGGAGAATCCCAGGGACGGGGGAGCCTGGTGGGCTGCCGTCTCTGGGGTCGCACAGAGTTGGACACGACTGATGCGACTTAGCAGCAGCAGCAGCAGCAAGCAAGGAGAAAGGTAGCTCATACCCCCAACCTCCCTGAACTCCCTGAAGGGTTTCAGCAAAGCCTTTATAAAGGCCAGGTGAGGAGGGGTTTTCCAGGATATGTGGTCAGCTCATGCACAATTCTCTGGTTGGTTGATGTTTAGGTAACAGAGTGGTTTACGAACATTATCAGTTCTTAGGTGCCAGTAGGTCAGGGGCTATGTATTTGTTATCATCAAGTAGTTAATTTCTTCTATTTGGTGGTGGTTTTTAGCATCTGAAAAACTCTGCATCAGATATTATTATCTGAGTACTTCAGAAAGGAGCTACAGCAGAGGATATGGGGGAAGGGCCCACCTAGGGAAAGCCCAATAGGGTCCTGTTCAGTTGCACTTATAGAAAGCAACCAGCCTGGTGGGTGGCAAGGTCAGAAAGGCCAATGAAAGTATTCCAGGGACTTCCCTGGTGCACCAGTGGTTGGGACTTTCCTTCCAATGCATGGGGTGAGGGTTCAGTCCCTGGTCAGGGACCTGCTATCCCACATGCCTCATGGCCAAAAACCAAAACAAAAAACAGAAGCAATGTCACAACAATGTCAAAAAAAGACTTTAAAAATGGTCCACATCAAAAAAAAATCTTAAAAAAAAAAGTAGTCTAATTACACTAGAGGTTGGAGTCAGCCAACAGAGTTCTATACTTCTTTTGTAGGAAAACAAATACAGGCAATTCTCAGCTTTTAAACTGGTTAAGCATTCACATATCTCTCCATCACCCTTTGCATGCCAGGTGTATCTTTGATGCATCAGTTGATGATAAGCATTTCAAAGTATCACATGATCACTCCCTGACAGTCAAGTTTTTCATTTCAGCAGCATTTCTATCTTTGTAACATTATTTGTGCAATTATTTTACTTGTTTTTTGTATTTTCTTCTAAAGAGCAGAAAAAAAGAAAAGTGGTGATATTAATAAGCACTCATAAACAGTATAGTCGAAATAAATATAGAAATAAATGGTCTAAACGTGCCAATTTTTTAGAATCAATGGGACATTTACTGGAATTGAGGTAGAAGAACTTAGTTATCAGTCAAGGTCTAGACAGGATAGCATAAACCATACTAGATATTTCAACCACAGGAGGTTTAATACAGGAGATTGGTCACCTAGATATTGGAAAGCCAGGCCTTGGAGGTAAACCAGACTGAAGGAAGCAGCTACCACCCCTAGGGCTGGAATCCAAAACAGGAGTCTCTGGGGGAGGTCCTAGAAGCTAGAGCTTGGAGGAAGCAGCAACCCCATCTCAGGGGTGCACAGCTGGTTCTTAGACTTCTGGTTGGAACACTGAGTTCATAGTATTTGGACCACCAAGGAGGTCATGGGTAACTGGTGCTTGTACCTCTGAGGGAGTGTAGCATGGTCAAGGGAAGCTGGAGGCAGAACTGTAACTATCCTCTGCTGAGATCCTTACTAGGTACTTTTACCTGGTACTTATAAGGTGCTCAATACACTTTAGCTATTATCTTTCTTTAAATATTCGCCTGCAGTTTATTTTGGTTTTTCTAAATAGACAATCACATCTGTAAACAATAGGATTTTTGTTTTAACCCCAATCCCCAATTCCTTACAACTTTTTGTTCCTACATATTGACTAGAACTGCCATTGTTGTTGTTGTTTAGCCCTTAAATCGTGTCCAACCCCCGCCAGTCTTCTGTGTCCATGGGATTTCCCAGGCAAGAATACTGGAGCGGGTTGCCATTTTCTTCTCCCACATTAGCTGTTATTATCTTATTATAAAAGTAGGGGATTTGGGGGCTTCCCTGGTAGTTGAATGGTTAAGAATCTGCCTTGCAGTTCAAGGGACACGGGTTCAATCTCTGGTCTCGGAGGATCCCACGTTCCGCAGAGCAACTAAGCCAGCATGCCACAACTACTGAACCAGTGCTTCAGGGCTCGTGAACCACCTCCTGAAGCCTGCAGGCTGCAACAGCTGAAGCTAGCGTGCCTAGACCCAGTGCTGCCCAACAAGGCAAGCCGCCGCCCTGAGAAGCCCACGCACCCACACCAGAGAAAGCCTGACTGCAGCAAGGAAGACCCAGCACAACCAAAAAATACATAAATACCTAAATCTTAAAAAAAAAAAGGAGATTATGTATACAATTAAAGGAAACCATGATTTAATAGATTACACAACCCACAAAACAGTTCTACCACTCAGGATCCAATTAGGAAACAGAAACCACTCTCAGTATTTGAAAGAAAAGGAATTTAATGTAGGAAACTGACCACAAAGTCTAGAAGCTCAACAGGGGACAGTGAAGCCAGCCCAAACTGGCCATAGCTGTAAGCTGCTACCACCCCTAAGCTGGAGAGAACGTAGGTGCCCAGTCAAAGCTGGAATTGTACTGGGCTTGTCCATTGGAAGCTCGAGCCAAGAAAGAGACAAAGCCAGTACCAGAGAGGAAAGATGATCAGTACCTGGCTTCTCCCCTCTTGCCATCCTCCAGTCTCTGAGGGACTAAATGCAGCTAGAGGAAAAAAGAAAGGAAGGAAGGAAGAAAAAGAGAGAAAGGTAGGGAAAGAAGGAAGGGATAAGGAAGGAAGAAAGAAATTTATCGATAAGCAGTGATGTCAATGCTATCTGGGAAGCAGAGAGGAGCCTGGAAACATCCTGCAGAGGCCACCCTCCTGGGATATAGACCAGGGCAGGGGAAGCACAAACAGTGGTACAGAGGGCAAACAGCAGTGATGTCTTGAAACAGGGGCTAAATTCCTTCCTCCACTGGCATGGCATGTTCGCATGTGCAAACACAGCAAAAAATCCAGCAATGCAGTGGCTTCATCTGCATTCCTAAATCCCTTGATTACCAAACTGTTCAGATCAGTATTAAATGGTTCATCTACCCACATCTTGCACTGATAGACATTAAATACACACTTCCTTTACCAGCTCATGAGTGACTGGAATTTTTATATTTCTAAAAGAATAAAAGTTGATGGAAAATTATAGAACCTAAAAGTCACTGATGAAAGAGGAGAAAGAGTCCCTTGCCTGTGATCATGGCAAGTACATTTTACATGCATCCTGTTTTATTTGTGCAAATGTGTGTAACGAGTTGACTCATTGGAAAAGACTCTTATGATGGGAGGGATTGTGGGCAGGAGGAGAAGGGGACAACAGAGGATGAGATGGCTGGATGGCATTACTGACTCAATGGACGTGAGTCTGAGTGAACTCCAGGAGTTGGTGATGGACAGGGAGGCCTGGCGTGCTGCGATTCATGGGGTTGCAAAGAGTCGGACACGACTGAGTGACTGAACTGAAATGAACTGAACTGATATAACTAGAAGCTGGCATCCTTTGCACTGCTTGAGGGCAAGCACTGCTCTGTGTTAGCCCAGAGGAGGTTAAATTACATTTCGAGTTAACATTTCAGTTATTCTGAGTCAGAGCCTGCCACATGCTTTCTACTTGGGTAGTCTTTCATTCCCGTCCAATTTTCTTCCTTTTTCTTAAGTTACCGGAAGTTATGTGTTTTCTTTTCCTCTTCGTTATGCCCTGTGTACAGAGGTTTTGAAATCAGCATCCTCCGAACAGACTCTGCATTGTACGAATTCCTCAGAAAATTCTCCACCATGGAAATCTGTGTTTGAAAATGGTCAAGATTAAAGACATTTCTGGGCAGTTCAGATGACTCTTTGCAGCCTGTGTCTCTTTCAAGGCACAAAGAACTGCCTGTTTTATGATAAAAGAAAGCCAAAGTAAGCAGGATATTTGGAATTACATCTTAAACATTTAGGTTTACAAAATACATCCAGGTCTCCTGTCTCCCTCCATAGATCTCAAACTCCATCAGCTAAAATGTGGTTTCTGGTTGTTGTTTTTTTTCTCCAGGTCTCCTGACAACTACAGATATAATTGCTTTGTTGATATAAAGTCAGACCATAGCCGGTAATTAAATAGAAATAAGCCATTAATATTCATCTCTTTCCTTAACTATCAGAGTTTTTACCAAATGACAAAGCAAGCTGAATACAGTTTGATCTGTCCCTAAAGTTGCCAATAGAGGATGCTAAACAGTGATAAGATGGAAATTGACTGGTGACAGGAGAGAGAAAGAGATCAAGAAGTTTGGGTACAAAATACAAATGTCCAAAGAAAAAACACAATTTGGAATAATGTATTGTCAGTTATAACATATTTAATAGAAGTTAGTTGTTATAAGACTTGCTACCCACTGTGTAGAATTTTAAAATTAAATCTAGGCAAACTTTCTTCCTAGGCTTCTTACCATGATTTGAAAATAACCCTTTGGCAACATTGATAATCTTTGGCAGTATTAGCAGAATCACCACAACTACAGAATTCTTACTATTGTCAATAATATCCTCTTAACCACGTTTCCTTCTAACTCAGGTAGATTAATGATTCCTATTTTTATGGACAGTGCCCTCCCCATTTATTCATGGATTCTGTTTGAAATGTGTAGATGACCCAAAGCTAGAAAAGATAGCTGAAGCTGCTTGCACTAAAGCCAGATGGGAAAGATCTGACTTGTAGCAGTTTCTGAGAAAAAGAACAGGGAGGTTAGGTCTAGGGGTGAGGGGAGCAGGGTAGATGTTGTACCTGCCCTGGTGGGTCACACAGTAAAGAACCTGCCTGCAATGCAGGAGACCCAGATTTGATCCCAGGGTCGGGAAGATCCCCTGGAAAAGGGAATGGCTACCCACTCCAGTATTCTTGCTCGGAGAATTCCATGGGCAGAGGAGCCTGGCAGGCTACAGTCCATGGTGTTGCAAAGAGTCGGACATGACTGAGCAATACTAAGTGAAAACCAAAAAACTGTACAGAAGAACTGTACATCTGATACTGAATAATAAGAGAAAATAAAAAGTCTCACTTAGGGACTTTTCTCTTGGTCCAGTGGTTAAGACTCTGTGCTTCTACTGCAGGGGATGAGGGTTTGATCCCTGGGTGGGGAAGTAAGAGCCTGCATGCCATGCCTGTGTGGCCAAAGAAAAAAGTCTCACTTACTCACTAAACAGATAGAAACGTCTATTGATCCCTTCTTTTGGATCTTAAATCCACCAATTAGATGCTGCCACTAGCTGTGTGTGACCCCCATACCAGGAGTGATAAGAAATGCCTGGAAGCTGGACCCCCCCCCCAGGGTTTCTTTGTGAAATCTCTTCATTAGGTAACTGGGGTGTTTGGCATGGACCTTAATTTTTAAGGGATTGCTCCCTTGAGTATCTCAGGAAATTTGTACTAGTGCCCTAGTCCTTTCTACTCCTTCTGTTTAGGTAGACTTCTTCTGAGAGCCAGGCCACATCTCTGCATCTACTTCTTGGTAATCCTTTATGAAGTGTCTGATGACATGTCAAAGTTGTGTTTGGAATATCAGATTCCTGGCGATCTCCCAGTTACCTTGCTTCCCCAGCTCGTATTCATGCATGCAGGCAAAGTGATGTCCTGAATTTCTGTTCTGATTACAATTATATGGCTTCATATCTCACAATTAGCCAAGGCCAGGATGATATGGCTGCTATGGTGGTGGTTTTGTTGCTAAGTCATGTCCAACACTTGTGACACCATAGACTATAGGCTGCCAGGCTCCTCCATCCATGGGATTTTTCCAGGCAAGAATACTGGAGTGGGTTGCCATTGCCTTCTCCAGGGGATATTCCCAATCCAGGGGTTGAACATGGATCTCCTGCAGGGTAGGCAGGTTCTTTACCAACTGAACTACCAAGGTAACCTTGAAAGTGAAAGTAAAAGTCACTCAGTTGTGTCCGACTCTTTGCAACTCCATGGATTGTAGCCTGCCAGACTCCTCTGTCCATGTAATTCTCCAGGCCAGAATACTAGAGTGGGTAGTTGTTCCCTTCTCCAGGGGATCTTCCCAACCCAGGGACTGAACCCAGGTCTCCCTCATTATAGGCAGATTCTTTACCAGCTGAGCCACCTGAGAAGCCCAAGAATACTGTAATCAGTAGCCTATCCCTTCTCCATGGGATCTTCACAACCCAGGAATCAAACTGGGGTCTCCTACCTTGCAGGCGGATTCTTTACCAGGTGAGCTAAACTTAATGGCATTATAGCCACTATAAGAAACAAATTCATTGACAGATATACATGTCCTCCATGGTGAAAGACTTGCTGGAGCACTGTATTCTCTTCTAGGCAACATATTGGGTTGGCCAAAAGGTTTGTTCAGTATTTCCTAAGATGTTACACAAAAACGCAAACTTTTAGACCAACCCAGTATTTTTAGAGGAATATTGGCAAATATAGCACAGGAATGTTTCTATATAGTGTGAGCATGATTGTAAGGGGATTTAGGAACCACCTCAAAGAAGGAACATTTGAAAATCAGAGCTTTGTGGCTAAGAGCAGACGAGATGCAAAAATACGAAGGGCTGTCACAAAAGTGAGAGAAGAACCTTGGTCTATTGTACCAAGAGGCTGGTGTAAATTTCCTTGAGAGTAAGTTCCAGGAAATGCTAAGAGTGGAAGTCATCACTGAGGATGATGCTTGCATTGCAAGAGACATCAGGGTCTCCTGGGTGTGAGTAGGCAGGAGCAGAGGTGTGATAGAAGGTGCAGTGGTACCTCTGTGAGACCTTCTTTCTGGGGTTGGTTTGCATAGGGCAATTGCACTTGATATGGAAGACCAAGACTACATTCCAGAAATAGAAATTCCCCTGCCTCCAACCTCTCCACCGAACTAGGCTTTCAGAACTGTCTAACTGGAGATCCAGCCCTTACTTCTGGTCTGCTATTTCCTTTACATTCCCACTCTATTTCTAAAGTACATGACTTTATTAGATTGTGTTTTTGAAACTCACCTACATTTTAAAAGCTGGTCCCTTCCAGTTCAAGGACAGATAGACTTTAGATTTCAGGACACATGCTGGGCAATGAAGATGTATCAGTTGAATAACCAAATATAGATTAGTGTTGGGGGCCGGCGTGAGGCACTCCGCCCATGGCAAAGGTCATGAGGAAGGAGGCTCGACATACGCAAAGGCGGGATCGAGCCTCAGGAGTCCCCCTGGAAATCCTTGAGCATCTACCCCCATAACCAGAGCCTGCCTACTTTACTACTTTGTGCTCTCACCTACACCTCTGACTTTACGGGGGGCTGTCCCCCACCACCTCTTTCGGAGAAGGAGTTAACTTAGAGCTCCAGTAAATTCCTGGGTGTGATAGGAATGTTTTAACCTACAAACTCCTCTGAAGGTTCTCTAGCCTGCCTGACAGGCTTGTCCGGCCACATGTGATTGCTCACAGCCTCCCAACCGTGAGAGGCACGAGATGCTTTAAACCTTCTAAAAACAGGTTCTTTAGAAAAGTTAGAAAATTATTAGTATAAGTATAATGGGCTGATTAGAAAATCGTATTGGTGAAGGGTTTTTCATTTGTTGAGCCAATGTTTACTGCTAAGTCTCCACATCCCCTGCCCTTATACACATTAATGAATATATAGAAGAAATAAGTATTAACCTTTGATATAAATCACGTTAGACCTTAGGTTAAGTAAATTCTTTCCTTAACTAAAACCCACTACACCCTCACCCTATAGGAATGTAACTTTATTTGGGTGGCATCTGTTTTAAGAATAATCACCCCTGGAGAAATAAGTGTCCTGGTTGACTGACCGCTGTCACAAGGAGAGGGTCGTAAATTGTCAGCAGGCCCCCTGGCCAGAAGATGATGTAACACCCCTAAGACCTCTGTATACATTTGTATGAAGCACCTGACCTTGATAAAAGTCAGGACTGCTGACCCCGCGTGACTTTTGCATAACATCTCAGTGTATAAAAGTAGACCATGGAAAATAAAGAATTGGGATCAGTTCCTCGAAAGACTGGTCTCCCCATGTCTCTCTCTCTCTCACTCTGGTTGAGTCTCCATCTGGAGCGCAGAACCCACCAAGCTTACTAATTATGCCTGGGCTTCTAAGATCCGACCGGGGAGGCCTCAGTGTCTCCTCTCCTTCGGGAGAACGGAAGGACGCCTGTGGCCTACGTAAGTGGTGCAAACTTCTTGTCTTGAAGTTTTATTGGTCCCCCGCGTAAACCAAGCTACTCAGCCTCTTTTCTCCACTGAATTTTCCTACTGAGCTATCCTCATTCTATTACTCTTTATATCCTTAATTAACGTTTAATTAAGCAGTTGTTCCCTGACCTTCGCCTACGCCGTCTCTCCTTCGAATACCCTGGATCAGCTGGGGCTGGACCCCGGCAGATTAGCATTCTTCCAGAGGCAAAAATGTGGAATGACCATTATGCATTCCCTTTTAAGGGTAACAACATGCTTTCTGGACTCCTCCCTGTAGACTTCCTTCCAGTCTCATTGGCCAGGATTGTCTCACATGCATGTTATCTAAAACAAGTGTCTTTGGCAAGAGACATTAACTCCTTGGGGCTAGAAAGAGATTGTGCCCCCCCTAAATAATATGGCTTTTTGGAGGACAGGGAACAATATTTGGGTTCTATTAGTAAGGAAGAAGGGTGAGTGGCAGGCATAGTTGGTTGACTGTTGGATAGACCTGAGAGTATCTGCCACAAAATAAGATAAAATGAAATCCTCACAGTTACCATTTCCCCCTTCCTGTCAACCTTTGGAAAGTCCTTGGTTTACTTATCCAACCTACAATCAGTCATTTCATTTCTGGATGTCTTTTGGAAACGGGAGATTCCTGGATTACAGGTTTTTTGCTTGTTTGTTTTTATCTTGTCTTTTTTGTCACGGCATAGCATGTGGGATCTTAGTTCCCTGGCCAGGGATCAAATTTGAGCCCCTTGCAGTTCAAGTGCATAGTCTTAGGACAAAAGACCAGAGTAAGTAAACCCTTAAGTTCAAAGGATGTATCACCAAGTTCCATTCATAGATATAAATTCATGGTACCTACTCTTTTCTTGAACTGGTAATGTTTCTAGTACACAAAGGCTAATCAGAAAACCAGATCAATTTTTAGGGAAATAGCACCAACTCACCATGGTTGCAGTGGAAAGTTCCTGAGAAGATCCATTTTTATGAGTGTTTTATGCAAAATCCAAGAAGCTTGCTCTGCTTATTCAACGTCTTGTCTGTAATATTTGCTTTCCGCCTCTGCAGCAGTTCTAATCTCAATGGAATGTGCCTTTTCTTCCTAGGATGAGCATTGGTGGTGGTGGAGGGGGAGCACTTTCCAAAGAGCCTGTGTAAATCTGGTAAATGTCACCAACGAGTGAGAACTTTTTGGTCAAATCTTCTTCCACAGGGATTTTGCTGTCTCTTGATAAAGCCTCAGATGAAACTTAGGCCCTTTCCTGATGCTTGTATTCTTTCTTTGGCTGATTACAGTTTCCATATTCTGGAAGGGCTGGTCCATTGGTAGAAACTCAGTTATGAGGCATTGGTTTCCAAATTGCTATCAAAGATGGTTATCATGCTTCTGCTATAATAATTACCATTGTACTGTGGTTCTCTGGTTGATTGTTTCCACACTAGTCTTTTTTTCCCCCCACTGATGATGTGGTTTTTATTTCCAAACCCAATAAGAAACTATGAATCCTTGTGATGTTTTTTCCACTTTATAGAACTTCTCCACCAATTTGTCTTTCTGAAAGAGGTATCAGATGATTGCTTCATTCCTTCTTCTATTCTGTTTTCTTGTAGTTCAGTACACCAGTAAAAATGATATGTATATGCAGTTTATAAGTTTATAGAGTAATAGTTCTCAGTAAAGTACCATCTCAATTGATCATCACCTTTCATAAAATGTATTTTAAATGTATGAAAGTAGAAAATTTGATTTTTAATTAGATAAAAAAGTCCACAGTAAGTACTTGGGATAACACACATTTGGCAATTAATCTTTTATACCTTCAGTGTTGTCTAGTTATTTTAGCTTCCATATTTTTGATTTCCCTGAAGATTTCCAAGATGGCAAGGACTGTATCTGACATGTATTTGTATCTTCCACAGTGCTTAAAACAATGTGTGTGGGCACATAGTAGATGTTAAATAATGTGTATTATATCGAACTGAAATTCTGACTTTGCCTTCCTGTGAGTTGCAGAGTAAGCAAAACAGATGGATGAGGATCAGTTTGTTTTGAAATCTGTCACCAAAGTAATGCTTAAATTTGGCCCAACAATGAGAAAACAAATATCCCAATTTTAAATTGAGGAAAAGATTTTAAATGGGCAAAAGATTCTCACCAAAGCTGTATAGATAACAAATAAGTATATGAAAAGATGTTCACATCTTACATCATCAGAGAACTGCAGACTAAAACAACAGAAAGAGACCACTACATACTTATTAAAATGGTCAAGATCCAGAACTCTGACAACACCAAGTGTTCATGAGGATGTGGAGCCTTAGGACTCTCATGCATTACTGATGGAAATGCGAAATAGTTCAGTCATTTTGGAAGATAATGTTTTTTCTTAGAAAACTAAACAGAGTCTTAGCATGTGATCAAGCAATCATGTTCCTTGGTATTTATACAAATTTAAATGAGTTGAAGCTTGATGTCCATACAAAATCCTGCACATAGATACTTATAGCAGCTTTATTCATAATTTCCAAAACTTGGAAGCATCAATAATGCTCTTCAGTGGGTGATTCCAAGTAAATAACATTCCAGAAAAGGCAAAACTATGGAAACAGTAAAAAGATCCGTGGTTTCCAGGAATGGTAGGGTTAGAGGAGGAGGGAAGGGTGAACAGGCTGAGCACAGAGGATTGAGCAGGGCAGTGAAACTATTCTGTATAATACTAAAATGGTGGATACATGACATTATTTGTTAAAACCCATAAAATGTACAACACCAAGAATGAACCCTAAATTGAAGTATGGGGTTTTGAGTGAGAATGGTGCAACCATGTAGGTTCACTAGTTGTAACAAATGTACCATTCTGGCGAGTGGCGGTGACAATGGGAAAACCTATACACATGTGGGGCAGGTGGTATGCAGGAAGCCTCTGTACCTTCTGTTCAACTTTGCTGTGAACTTAAAACTGTTCTTTTAAAAGTCTGCTTTTTTTTTTAATTGGGTATGATTGGGTAGACTAGTACAGTGTTGATTAAGGTCCCCATGAAATTATGGCTCTAGGTCACTGTTTGAACAAAGGCTTCCTAGACTTGCCATTTCCTCCACTGCAAAAATCACTTTGGCTACAGCAATAGGCAAAGCAGATCTGTATGGAGTGGCACTGCTCTAAGAATGCAGAAAAGAGCAAGGAATGTAGGGCAGA
The DNA here is from genome assembly GCF_029407905.1 of Bubalus kerabau. Lineage (NCBI taxonomy): Eukaryota > Metazoa > Chordata > Mammalia > Artiodactyla > Bovidae > Bubalus > Bubalus kerabau. Next base: position 63,408,436 of record NC_073637.1, read on the forward strand.
GCCAACAGCTTTAAATCTCTCATCTAAGGCTCTGTATCCATTCTGTTTGTTCTCACCAGACCTCAGACTAGAATAAGCTTTCAGCTTATCACTAACTATTCTGCTCTGCCATCATTTCACCATGTTTATAGCAGACTTTCCCAGGATTTCATACTGAAGGTTGAAGTCCCTGTAGACGTAAACCACATCCCCCCAGACAGCTGGTTACTGCTGCCTTCCCCGCTGACTCCTGATCATGACTGATGCCCTGATGAGCTCACTCCACATAAACCCTGCTATGTCCTCTTACTTTGCAACTCGTTCTGCAGTATAAACAAGCTCAAACTGAGTCATATTGGGTGGAATGACATAACTCCAGTGGAGATCGTCAGAGGTCTGACATATATATTCTTATAATATTTCAATAAACATTTATTGAATGTCTTTAGTGTGACAAGCACTCTATGTTGGGGGCTATGTATCACCCCCAAGGAGTTGACTCTTACATCAGTCAAGATGCTTTTAGCAGCAAGTAACAGAAAATTGTGTGGCTTAATAAGGAAATTTCTTTTGCAAGGGCTGTTTCATGTGACTCAACTACATCATCAAGGGTTCAGGTTTTTTTCCATCTTTCTGTTCTTCTACTCAGGGTTTTGGCTTTGTTCTCATGTCATTACTCACCGAGGGGAGACAGCTGGTCCAAGCGTCCCTGCTGGATGCAACGATGTCAAGAGGAAGCAAAGGACATACTCTTGTGATATCCCCTTTTTAGGAGGAAGAGAATATTTTCCAGGAGCTTCCAGCCCTTTTACATCTCATTGACCAGAAGACTGGGGTGGTTACATACTCAACCTTAAAATAATCTTTAACAAGGGGAAGTTGATAACCACAGACTTCAGCACTTCAAGAAGAATCTCCAAGTAGAATAGACTTGCTATGTAAGTAAGGAGGGGTAGTTGGTAATGAAAATGGGTGGAGGAATGAATGCTGGGTTGGTGGCCAACAGCTTCTGGTTGAAGATGCAAGTATGTATGTGGTTGGGATTTAGTCGTTAAGTCGTGTCCAGCTCTTTGCGACCTGATGGACTGTAGCCCACCCGGCTCCTCTGTCCATGGGATTTCCCAGGCAAGAATACTGGAGTGGATTGCCATTCTCTTCTCCAGGGGATCTTCCCAACCCAGGGATGGAACCCAGGTCTCCTGCATTGCAGGCAGATTCTTTACCATCTAAGCCACCAGGGAAGCCTACAGCTATGTAAAACAGGATGGTAAAGACGACTCTTCCCTTTTCCTCAGAACTTCGGATAAAGCCTGAGTAGAGGGCACACCCCACACGTCTGCAGGGAGAGGCTAGAAATGCCTGTAGCACAGCACTTGACTCCTTAGCAGGCCTAGCCTCATAGGCACCCCCTTCAGACAGTGTGCTCTTTGTAAACTCATGGCTCTGGCTGCCTTTGCTGAGCATATTTTTGAGATCCACCTATTATTACAAAATCAGTAGTTTGCTTCTTCTTATCACTGAGCAAAATTGCATGGTTTGTTTATCCATTTATCAGAGATTACTCCCCATTAACATTTATAATTTAGGCTGAATGAGTATGGGGCTTCCCTGGTGGCTCAGCTGTAAAGAATCTGCCAGCAATGCAGGAGACCTGGGTTTGATCCCTGGGTCAGGAAGATCCCCTGGAGAAGGAAATGGCAACCCACTCCAGTATTCTTTTTTTTTTTTTTTTACTTTCCTTACTTTATTTTTTGTTTGTTTGTTTGTTTGTTTTAAATTTTATTTTATTTTTAAACTTTACATAATTGTATTAGTTTCTTGCCTGTATTCTTGCCTGGAGAATCCCATGGACAGAGGAGCCAGGTGGGCTACAGTCCACGGGGTCGCAGAGTCAGAGACTACTTAGTGACTAAACAACAATAACGAGTGAGTGTATCAGCGCTTTTCCAAAGAGCAGGATTTGGCCCTGGAGGCTGGAACTCTGGGGTGTTCCCACTGCAGAGGGATGACCCCCAAGGCCAGGAATGTGCTGAGAGCAGATGAGAGTGTGCCGGCAGACGAGTATGCCAGGGAGCTGCCTCCACCAGTGAAGGGGCCCCAGACGCACACCCTGGGGGACTCCAGGGGATTCCCCAACACGGTGAAAAAGTAAAAGATTTCCCTCTCCTTATAATTTGTCACCAGGACTCCTTTTGTTCTGAGGTTTTTGGACTTTGCATGAGGAGCAAGAATCCAAGTTATACCATGGGCTGCTGCAAAGAACTTTTCCCCCTTCTGCCTGACAGAATCCTGGGAAACAGAAGGCAGAGGGAGACAGGGAGGCTCCCCTCCAGGGTCAACCCAACAGGGTGCATTATTAGCAAACTCTTGGCCTTGAAGTTAGGAGTCAAGTCCAGTGTATCTATTTCAATTCCAATTTTCTGTTGGAGTTACAGTAATTCTAGACCTCAGCACAAGCTGAACTATGAGCTAAACATTTAATTCCTCAATATATTTAACTCATGTGGTTATGAGTCATGGTTAATACATTCAACAGATACTCTGGTCTCCAAGCTGAATATCCAAAGTCAGGGTTTTAATTGTTTTTCTTAGTGATTTGCTCATGTCTGCATACCAGCCATCAGGCTTGGCTGACCAAAGCCATCTTGAAATATTTAACTTTGAATTCAGGATAGGACTAAAACATGCCAATTATTTCTAATAATCTCTATCCAGAGACATGGATCACTCAAGTCAAGTTCTAAAACAAGTTACAGTAGGAAGTAAAACCGACCAACTGTATATTTTATACAGTAATATTACACATGGAATGCATTAAAATTTACACGCTATTGGGAATTTTTATGCATGTAGAAACAAGCATATTGTGTCTTTTACAAAATTGGAAAAAAATAAATATATATATATATGCTGCTGCTGCTGCTGCTAAGTCGCTTCAGTTGGGTCTGACTCTGTGCAACGCCATAGAAGGCAGCCCACTAGGCTCCTCTGTCCCTGGGATTCTCCAGGCAAGAATACTGGAGTGGGTTGCCATTTCCTTCTCCAAAATATATATATGGTGAGTAGTAATTTGGAAAGTGCTAGAATAATATTGAAGATAGTGAAATTCATAAAGCTGCTTGTTTTTGTATTCATGTACATCTTAAAATACAATATACCTTTATTTACCTGAAATGCCAAAGTAGTTAAACAGGTAATATGAGTTAGCAAAACTGGCTATTGTTTCTTACCAACTGGAGCACCCCCTCACCAATCTTGCAGGTGGGTGGGAGATACCATATGCTCATTTTGAAATCAGACAATACAGTGTCTGAAGCAGAAAGTCAAAGTTTATTATTAACCCTCACCAAAATCTCACTCCTTTAAAATAACTTTTTTTTTTTTTCTGCAACCACAAGGCAACAACTGCTGGTGTCTGGGTGGTGAGGGATGGTCTGCCATCCAATTGCTTTGGAGATCTCATCCTGGCTCTGGCCTGGTCCTTGCCCTGTGGTGGGTGGCTTGGGTGGGTACAGGGTGGGGGCCACATGTGTGAGATGGACAGAGGTACAGAGGTGACCTCGAGATGCTCAGTCTAGGCGTGGAACGGAGAACAGGGTTGCTCCCCAGTGGAGGGAGGGGTCAGGGAGCCAAAGGTGGGGCGTTTCACTGGGGCCGCCCTACCGACCAGCAGCCTCGCACGGCCAGCACCGCCCTGGAGACTTGAACCTTCAGCCCTGATGCCGCTGGGAGCCAGTAAGTGTGGAAACGTTTTTGACCTGGCTGAGTCGTCAGAGACACCTTCCTCCCTCAGGGGTGTCCACCTGTTGCCCTAGTTCCATTAGTCGTTAAACACATACAACAGATGTGAATATATTGATGTATGGCAAAACCAATACAATATTGTAAAGTAATTAACCTCCAATTAAAATAAATAAATTTATATTTTAAAAAATAATTAAAAAATAAACTAAATAGGATAATTGTATACACATATGATATTGTGACTTTTACTAAGAAGTGTATATTTGGTATTTGTCCCCATTTTGGACCCAGAACCCCTAAAGCCCTAGGATTTCCCAAAGTGATAAGAGCAATAAAGGTGTCTTAATGTTCATAACAAACTCCTTTCAACCACATCTGAGTTTACGCTAAAGAGGGGACTTTTAGAAAGTACCTAAGTATAGGGGCTGATTGCCAAGGGAACCAACCATAAGATTAGCGGGCTGGATGTTTTAGTCCCATCCCCGGCCTCCGTTGGAGGTCACTGGTGACCAGTGATTTAATCAGTCCTGACTACATAATAAAGCCTTCATAAAATCACAAAAGGATGGGATTTGGAGAACTTACAGGTTTGTGAACAGGCAGATGCTGGAAGAATGGTTGCTCAGAGAGTCTGGAAGCCTCACTACCCTTTCCCACATACCTCACTCTATATATTGTATTGCTCCCTGTGGCCACTCTTCTGAATCCTTTATGATAATATAAATTATTATATTAATATTATCATTGTTTAGTTGCTAACTCATGTCCAACTCTTTTGCAAACCCATGGACTGTAGCCAACCAGGCTCCTCTGTCCATGGGATTTCCCAGGCAAGAATATTGGAGTAGGTTGCCGTTTCCTTCCCCAGAGGACATTTTAAATGTAAGTAAATGTTTATTGGAGTTCTTGAGCTACTTCAGCAAATCAGTTGAGCCTGAGGAGGGATCAGGGGAACCTCCAATCTATAGCTGGTATGTTGGAAGTGACCACCTGGACTTCTGACTAGCACCTGAAGGTGGGAGGCAGTAGTCTGGGACTGAACCCTTAACCTGTTTCCATCTCCTAATAGAGGGTGTCAGAATTAAATTAGTTGCTTAGTGGTGTTGAAAATACACATATTTCCTATAATCTGTTTTCTTCACCTGTGATATTTCCTGGACTTCTTTTCCTATGAATACTTAGAGTTCCACTTTGTTCTCTATAATATTTTCACATAGTCCATTGAATGGAATGAATTATATAACCAGTTGCATATTTGTAGACACCTAAGTTTCTGTTATAAGTGAAGTGAAAGTGAAAGTTGCTGAGTCGTGTCCGACTCTTTGTGACCCCGTGGACTATACAGTCCATGGAATTCTCCAGGCCAGAATACTGGGGTGGGTAGCCTTTCCCTGCTCCAGGGGATCTTCCCTACCCAAGGATCGAACCCAGGTCCCCCGCATTGCAGGTGGATTCTTTACCAGCTGAGCCACAAGGGAAGCCCAGGAATACTGGAGTGGGAAGCCTTTCCCTTCTCCAGTGGATCTTCCCAACCCAGGAATCGAACTGGGGTCTCCTGCATTGCAGGTGGATTCTTTACCGACTAAGCTATGAGGGAAGCCTTCTGTTATAAAAGATACTTCAATTAACACCATTGACTAATATTCTAGTATAAAGCTTACTTATCACTGTCTGAATTTACCTTGTTTGTTTATTCAGTTACTTGCGTGTAGCCTTACGCCCCCCTGGGATATGGAGCAGGGGTTTGTCTCTTGTTTCTCATTATAATACTAGCACCCAGGACAGTGAATATTATCTGCTGTTATTACTAGGAGCTCTTGACATTTCCAGATCCCTTCCATGAGGCAACAGAGCCTAGGGGAATGTGGGGGAAGTGGCCACCTCTGGCCCTCTCCCTGCCTCTTTCCCTCGCTTGGCCGCTTAGAACACTTTTCTGCCTCAGGAGCCTGGGCCGACTGCGTGGCTCTGTGTTGTTATTCAGTCGCTAAATCACATCTGACTCTTTGCGACCCCATGGACTGCAGCATGCCAGGCTTTAAGGGATGGGTGAACACACGGGGCAAAGTCGCTAGAGAAAAGCAGGGGTCCACCTTCATCAGAAAGTCACATACACTTCAGATTCACCCGGACCTTCAGATCCCAGACTTTAGCTTTCACTATTGACTAGCTTTTCAACCTGAAATTCATGAACACAGAAACAAATGGTATGTGGAACTACCCTCTGCTGGGGCACTCGAGGCAGGGTGTCTGTGTATGGGGGTGAGGGGTGGAGGGGCGGTGGAGAGAAAGGATTTGCCATTGTGCTCGTTCAGCTGAATCCAGCCTATGGCAGCCTCTCCTCCTTTGCTCATGTCTCCCGTATCACATCCTGTGTGGCTAGTCCTTGGACATCCTCCATCTCCCAGTGCTGGGTTAAGTCAGCAGGCCTAAGCTTTATTTGTGGGGATGCAAGCAGGGTTTGGAGAAGGGACTGAAGCATGGACACTCTCTGTGTCCATGGACACTCAAGCCCCTGTACTGATTGCCAGCCAAATAGAAGACTGTTTCAGGGACACAGAGAAGCACAGGAGGGAGGAAGCAAACGGAGCCTAAACCAGATGAGCTGGTGGCCTTTCCAGGTCTCGGTGGTGTGGGCTGCCCCTCCCCTGCCCCCAGGCATGCACATCAGTGACACGAAGACCCTTGCAGCCAGATGTGGCTGGACCCACTGTGTCATCATTAGCTAGACACGTGCTTGGTAGATCTTCTATTAAAAAATTAATGCTTATACTAGGTGATCTATTAATAGGTATTCCTTATAAAAATGTAAACATTACACATGTGCTAAGTCACTTCAGTCACATCCTTGTGTTCCTATGGACCGTTGCCCCCAGGCTCCTCTGTCCATGGGATTCTCTAGGCAATAATACTGGGGTGGGTTGCTTTTGCCTTCTCCAGGGGAATCTTCCCAACCAAGGGATCGAACCCACGTCTCTTACGTCTCCTGCATTGGCAAGTGGGTTCTTCTTACCACTAGCACCACCTGGGAAGCCCTTAAACATTATAGATCAGGTTCAAGTCTGCTTTGATCATCACCTATGATGCTGATCCCCTCCACAGAAAATATTATCACATTTTCCAGAGCCCCTGATTATGTAACTGTAGAAAACATAGAGCATCATCCTGTGAGGTGAGAGTTGTTCACATGCGTGGTACCCTTATGTATTTAGATACATGTCAGTATAACAAGAGGAAATATATAGACTGTCCTGTGGGGTGACAGTTGTTTACACACATGGTGATATCCTGGAAGTATAGTTTTGCCACTTGCTTTTTTGTGTTGAGCATTATATTGGAAGACTTCCATGTCAATGTATTTAGATTTCATGCCTTGTAACTAACTGCTAATTCTTCAAATGTTCTTACCTCTTGCCTGTGCAGAGTCAGTCTCTTCCGCCAGGCTGTATACTTGCTGACTCAGAGGACAGGAGCTTGCTTCATCTTCAGTCTCTTCAGGGCATCCAGGGTAGCCAGGCTGGGCCCTGCCTCCACAGTCCCTAAGGTACCCTCCCCCTGAGACAGGCTGAAACCCAGGACCCTTTGCTGCAATGCTTGCACCGGAAGGAACGTCTCCTTGAGCAATGGATTACGAAGAAGCTACGCCTGTGTGCACAGTCACTTCAGTCGTCTCCAACTCCTTGCACCTGCATGAGCTGTAGCCTGCCAGGCTCCTCTGTCCATGTGATTCTTCAGGCAAGAATACTGGAGCGGGTTGCTGTGCCCTCCTCTAGGGGATCTTCCCCACCTAGGAATCGAACCCATATCTCCTGTGTCTCCTGCACTGCAGGCAAGTTCTTTATCAACTGAGCCACCTGGGAAGCCCCACAAAGAAGCTATAATGGACTACAAATGACCACGTGCATGCACATGGTGGTCAGTCGCTAAGTTGTGTCCAGCTCCTTGGGACCTGGATAGACTGCCGCTCCCAGTTACCTGGAGGCTCCTCTGTCCATGGGATTTTCCAGGCAAGAATACCAGAGTGGGTTGCCATTTCCTTCTTCAGGGGATCTTCCTGACCCAAGGATTGAACCCACGTCTCCTGCATTGCAGGCAGATTCTTTACCACTGAGCCTCCAGGGAAGCCCGGTACATGCGCAGATGGGGCAAATAGTGAACAATAAAATACAAAGCGTCAAAACTCAGCTGCTGCATCTGAGCTGTTGGGAGCAAAAGCAGAGGACTGCACTGTGATCTCTGCACACAGCACCACCCAGACCACTTAAGCCACTCCAGGCCAACCGGCCAATCTGCCCCCACTCTCACCCGACTCAGGGAGCAATCAGGAGCACCTATTGCTTGTTTTCCCCTCGCTGGTGCTGCAGGGTGTGTCTTGATAAAGGCTTGTCTGAACTTCTTGTCTTGCCTGTTAGCCATTTCTATTGATTAAGGACTCCAAGAACCCTGACTGGTAACTCCTCGGTTTGGGATGTGCTGCACGCACCTCTCGGAGAAGGCAATGGCACCCCACTCCAGTACTCTTGCCTGGAAAATCCCATGGATGGAGGAGCCTGGTAGGCTGCAGTCCATGGGGTCGCGAAGAGTCAGACACGGCTGAGTGACTTCACTTTCACTTTTCACTTTCATGCACTGGAGAAGGAAATGGCAACCCACTCCAGTGTTCTTGCCTGGAGAATCCCAGGGACGGGGGAACCTGGTGGGCTGCCCTCTATGGAGTCGCACAGAGTCGGACACAACTAAAGTGACTTGGCAGCAGCAGCAACAGCACGCACCTCTCCTGGTCTGTGCTTTCCTAAAGAAAACCTGTGGACTTCTTCAGCGTCTGCAAGGCCAGCCTGGAAAGCCCTACCTGGAGTCTCAGAACTAGTGACAAAGAGGCAGTGATGACTGTCAGTCGAGGAAACACAGTCCTCCTGTTTTGTTTTACTGTAATTTTTATTTGCTCACAGCCTGCCAACAAGGTCAGCTCTAGAAACACAGCATGCTATTCTTTTTCACTTGGACTCTGCACTGACAGAAGTGGCAGCTGAGAGGCTAGAAATGCCAGCAAGGGGTTTTGCCAATGGTCAGCTTGGTTTACAGGCTCTGGAGCTTCCAGTTTTCATTCAGGCAGTAGACCGGCTGTTCAGAAAGACTGGAACCACCAGGGGAGCTAGTACTTTGTCGGTGACTTTTCCTACATAAAATCTGGAGTCTCTATATATTCAGATTCATACATTTCCTGACGGTGAAACTAATTCGATCCTAGAAGAGGCCCCCAAGGAAATAATTCAGCTTCATCCCCCTCTCACCTCCTCCTTTTGTGGTGGAGAATTAGAAAATGTATTCTTAGAACATTTTCCTAATTTTCCCTTATTTTCTTCTTGGGATGGAAAAGAAAAACCTCCGATTTGGCTGCTAAATGTATTCATCTAGCAATTACCTTTTCTTTTCAATTTCTAGTTCCAGTTCTGCCTTCTTTTTGTATCTTCTTTAAAAATATATTTTTTATGTCTTTATTGAATTTGTCACAGTATTGTTTTCGTTTTATGCTTTGGTTTTTTGGCCCAAGTCATATGGTATCTTAGTTCCCTGAGCAGGGATAAAACCTGAACCCCCTGCATTGGAAGGTGAAGTCTTACCTAACTACTGGACTGCCAGGGAAGTTCCTCTGCCTTCCTTTTCTTTTATCATCTTTCTTTCATATTGTTTCGGTTGGTTTCTGCTCCTCTGGTTATGTTCATGACAAACTTACTATGCCATTTTCATTACTGTTTAGCTCTGGGTCCCAGTGTCTTCTGAACTTTGGGATTAGCCCTTTAATCTTTTCAATTTATTTTAATTGGAGGATAATTGTTTTACAATGTTGTGTTGGTTTCTGCCATACATCAGCATGAATCAGCCGTAGGTATACATATGTTTCCTCCCTCCTGAACTTCCCTCCCACCTTCCACCTCCCACCCCATCATCCCCGCCACCCCCATGTTGTCACAGAGCACCAGATTTGAGCTCCCTGTGTCATACAGCAAATTCCCACTGGCTAATTATTTTACATATGGTAGTGTATACATTTCAAAGCTACTCTTCTGTATGTCTTCTTTGGAGAAATGTCTAAGTCTTCTGCCCATTTTTTGATTGGGCTGTTTGGTTTCCTGATGCTGAGCTGTATGAGCTGTTTATTGTTGTTCTAAGTCATGTCTGACTCTGCAACCCCATGGACTGCAGCACGCCAGACTCCCCTGTCCTTCACTATCTCCTGAAGTTTACTCAAACTCATGTCCATTGAATCAATGATGCCATCCAACCATCACATCCTCTGTCACCCCCTTCTCCTCCTGCCCTCAATCTTTCCCAGCATCAGGGTCTTTCCCAATAAACCGGCTCTTCACATCAGATGGCCAAAGAATTGGAGTTTCAGCTTCAGCATCAGTTCTCCCGATACATTTTCAGGGTTGATTTCCTTTAGGATGGACTGGTTTGATCTCCTTGCTGCGCAAGGGACTTTGAGGAATCTTTCCTTATATTAGCCCTTTAATCTTTTCTTCTCTTTCCTCTTTGTTGATTCATTGCCATTGTGAGTTAATGAAAATGTGATTCTTCTGCACATGGTAAGTCCCAGTGGTCACTGTTAAAACCTTTAGCATCTGGAATTTTAAGTCTTTGACATGTGAGCAGTAAGGTATTAAAGATGATAATATTCAGGCAGAAAAGTAACAGCAGAGCTCCTGCGGTTATTAAAAAATTACATCTTTCATTTCCTGAGTACTGGTGTTTAACTGCCTTGGCAAGGTTTAAACTTTCCAGCAGTACTGGTGGGAAACACCCACCAGTGGTACACTTCTGAGAAGTAAAGAGGCACTAAAACTGTGACTTTGATGATGGGTGGCAATTACAAGCTGTTTTTGGTCTAGTTTTTCTACGAAAGTCTAGGGAAGATTCTTTCAGTACCACGAATAGCCACGATGGATCCCAACAGTGTCTGTCTTTTTGAAAGATGGCATTCCACCAAGTTCTGTTCAGGATTTGTGGCTGATTTTCATAGTGATAAATGCTGCTTTATCATATCTTAACTGCAGTTGAATTTAGCTGCACATGGCTCACGCCAACTTCATTATTGTAAATGTAAATATAGTATGTAATTTAGGTCAACTTTCTTGTTTAAAAAAGGTTATGTAAATTCTTATAAAAATTAACACCACTGGGACTGCCCTGGTGGTCCAATGGTTAAGACTTCGCCTTCCAAGGCAGGGGGTGTGGGTTTGATTCCTGGGTTGGGGAGCTAAGATCCCATATGACTCATGGCCAAAAAATCCAAAACATAAAACAGAAGCAATATTATAATAAATTCAATAAAGATTAAAAAAAATTTATGTCACTTACTCTGAAATAGCAGGCTCTTTTTACATCGGAGATGCTGGTCCCATGAAAAAGAGAAACTGCTTTTTTCTTTTGAATTAAGAAGATGGTTTTAAAGTTTGTTATTAAAAATGAATACTTAAAAAAATTCAAGCTTACTGATTACAAACATTATGCCCATGGTTCAGACATCATTTAGAACATAGGTGGATATAGAAAGTGTTTAAGATCAATTAGTTATTCAAAGCATGAAAGGAAATCTTATATTAGGAAAAGTGCTGACTATATCACAATTGTAGACTAAAACATTGCTGTTGAGTTGCTCATTGAGGCTGTTTCTTCACCCTCTCAGATGCACACCTGGACCACATTTCTCAGCCTCCTTTGGAGTTAGGTATGGATCTGTGCCTGAGTTCTGTCAAATGGAATGTAGCTGAAAGTGAAGCAAGCCAACTCCCTGCTCAAGCCATATTTTCCTGTGTGCAGGTGGTTGCTCTTTCTCACTCTGCCTCCACCTGCTGGCGGGGTGCAGAGAAATCTGGAGGAGAATCTGAAGCCCTAACAGACAGTAGAGAAACCAGACAGAAATGATGGGTGCTTGAGGACTCACTTGGCAGACTAACTCAAGAACATCTGCATTTGTCATGTGAGTGGTAATGAAGTAATGAAGTCGCTCAGTCTTGTCCAATTCTTTGTGACCCCATGGACTGTAGCCTACCAGGCTCCTCCATTCAGGGGATTTTTCCAGGCAAGAATACTGGAGTGGGTTGCCATCTCCTTCTCCAGGGCAGCTTCCCAACCCAGGAGTCGAATCCAGGTCTCCTGCATTGCAGGCAGACATTTTACCATCTGAGCCACCAGGGAAGTGTGGTAACAGATTTTAGAATACTAAATTTAAAATAAAAATCATTGGAGTATAGTTGATTTGCAGTGTTGTGTTAGTTTCAGGTGTATAGCCACATGAATCATTTATACATGTATCCATCCCCACGGACAGAGGAGCCTGGCGGGCTACAGTCCATAGGGTCACAAAGAGTCAGACACGACTGAAGAGGCTCAGCACTCACTTTTTAGATTCTTTTCCCATATAGGCCATTACAGAGTATTGAGTAAGAGTTCCCTGTGCTGTAAGTAGGTCCTTATTAGTTACCTATTTTCTATGTATGAGCTACTAAAATTTTGAGAATTGTTTGTGATAGCAGTTAGCCCCCTTGACCAACACTGGTAGCAAAAGGCATTTGATAAAATTCAACACCTACTGCCAATTAAAAAAATTGTCAAATGGAACAGGATTTTTTTTACTGTTAAAAATACCTACCTTATATCAAATGCCAACATTGTTATCTATAGGCATTTTCATTAAAATAAACAACAATACCTGCTACTATTCACTATTGATGATTACTGGCTTCAAGATCAAGTTAGTTTAAAGGTGAGAAATGAAATTATCATTATTTGTTACAAAAAGCTCACTTACCTAGAAAATCCAGGAAAAATCAACTAAAAAATTATTAGGGCCTGCTTCTGCTGCTGCTGCTGCTAAGTCGCTTCAGTTGTGTCCGACTCTGTGCGACCCCATAGACGGCAGCCCAACAGGCTCCCCCGCCCCTGGGACTCTCCAGGCAAGAACACTGGAGTGGGTCGCCATTTCCTTCTCCAGTGCATGAAAGTAAAAAGTGAAAGTGAAGTCGCTCAGTCGTGTCCAACTTTTAAGGACCCCATGGACTGCAGCCCACCAGGCTCCTCCGTCCATGGGATTTTCCAGGCAAGAGTACTGGAAAGGACTTTAATAAGTCATCTGTTACAAAATAAAAATTCAACATTAATATATTTTCTATGACCTTTAAAAAGCAAATTATGTATCTTTCAGTGTAGGAAGATTACATACATAATTTCAAAAATGGCATACATAATTTCAAAAAGAGTCATGAAAACAGGAAGGTACTACAAAATGCTCTGTGAAATTAAAAAATGATAGCCAAAATAAAAATTCAACAGGAATTTAGAAGATAAGCTCGAAATGTTTTCTTAGAGAAACATTTTAAATGTTTCCTAGAGAAGAAAAACTCAGACATGAACAAAAGGAGAGGAAAAACAAGAAAATTGGAGCATCCATCTATAATGTCCAGCAACTGATGAAAAGGAATGCCATTGACATAGAGCCAGCAGAGAGGAGGAACTTACTGCATATATAATTAATGAGTATTCCACTGAACTGAATGACTAAAGCCCATGCTTTATTCGGATTTTGTTAGTTTTTATCTAATGTAGCTTTTCTTTTCTAGGATACTACATTACGTCAGGTCTCCTTGGCTCTTCTTGGTTGTGACTGTTTTTCAGACTGTTTTTGATGACCTTGAGAGTTTTGAGGAGTACTACTGGTCAGGTATTTTGTAAAAACTCCATCTGCTTAGATCTGTGTGACTGGAGAAGTCATGACTAGAGTGAAGTTAGAAATTTGGGGGAGGAAGATCACAGAGGTCAAGTGCCGTTTTCAGCACATCATATGAACGGTACGTACTTTCAATATGACTTATCACTGCTGATACTGACTTTCACCTGGTGGCGATAGTGTGTGCAAGTGAGGAAGTCACTATGTGCTGATGAGACTGAAGGAGTGGAGGGTTATATACTGCATGTCAAGGGTAGTGTATTTTTATAAATCAGTTAAACACCTAGGAGTGTGATTGCTGGATCATATGGTAAAACCACATTCAGCTGTGTGAGAAACTGCCCAAATGTTTTTAAAGTGCCTACACCATTTTGCATCCCATCAGCAACAAATGAAAGCATCCTCAGCAGGAATTGATGTCAATTTCTTGGATTGTAACCATTCTAATAAGTGTGCAGTGGTATCTCACTATTGTTTTCTTTTTCTTTTCTTTTTAAATTATACTAGTTTAAGGAACCTATGCCTGGCAATTTAGGAGTATCTCTCAATATTTTTCTCTTGTCTGATGTTTGTACCAATTCTTGTTCATGTATTGTTTTGGCAATATCACATGATCTTATTAGGTTTTTCTAATGTTTTCAGGCTGATCTTGTTTTATTTCCCATTGTCAGGAGTGAAAGCAGGGTCCTGGGTTCCCTTTGCTTTATCCCATATCCCAGGTCTACAGTTGGCTTTAAAAAGTTATGACAAAAACAGTTCTGTAATTATACTGCTGCTGCTGCTAAGTTGCTTCAGTCGTGTCTGACTCTGTGTGACCCCATAGACGGCAGCCCACCAGGCTCCCCTGTCCCTGGGATTCTCCAGGCAAGAACACTGGAGCAGGTTGCCATTTCCTTCTCCAATGCATGAAAGTGAAAAGGGAAAGTGAAGCCGCTCAGTCATGTCTGTTCCCAGGGACCTCATGGACTGCAGCCCACCAGGCTCCTCCGTCCATGGGATTTTCCAGGCAAAAGTACTGGAGTGGGTTGCCATTGCCTTCTCCAATAATTACACTATACATCACCAACTCAATAGACGTGAACTTGAGCAAACTCCAGGAGATGGTGGAGGACAGGGAGGCCTAGCATGCTGCAGTCCATGGGGTTGCAAAGAGTGGGATGTGACTCAGTGACTGAACAGGAAATATACTTTGAGAAGAAACTGTGACAAAGAAGAAATAACACAAGCCTTGACTGCCTTTTGATTCTCCAGGTAAAAAAGAGCCTATTCTGGCTTATTAGTCATGGAGCCACCAATCTGAAAAACTATACCACTTCTTGGGCCGGGAACACTGTGCATAACCATAGATTACTCTATAATCTCATATACAGAGAACATTTTATTACTGAAAAGATCACAACATTTTTGTATACAAAGTTTAAAAATGTGGAAAAGTTAATATTTACATTTTTCATACAGTACATGATGATTTTCTTTTTATGCTTTAACAGAATGTTAAATAAGAGCAAAAAACCAAAAGTATAAGAAAGTTTCGTTCGGGGAAAGATATTCATTGAAAACAAAATTAAGAAAATTCTTTAATATTTCAAAGTATGTTACATGAAATACATTTTCTTCTGTTTATCAGGACTATATATATATTTTTTCCATTTGGCACTAATACCGCTAACACATGTTTGAATATTCAGCAAAATCCTATTTAGCTGCACAGAGGAATTCTACATTATGTCTGAGAAAGACACTGCAAAAATGCAAAAAGTCTGCAGTATTCGAAATGTTTAAAAAACAAAAGTTAAATGTATAAGCAATTGTAAATGGTCATACAAACACAATCTTGGGTAGTCATGATATATTAAAAAAGGAAATCAATTGCACTTGGCTTAATTTATAAAACAGTAACAATTCATCTACTAATCCTTCAGAACATTTCATTTTAAAAAATCAGAAGGATCAGTCAGCAGCATAATATTATCAACATTGGACACTCAGTAAGCACCTTATTTCAGTTGCATAATAGATCTGTGAAATTCCTAAAACAACTAGACTTCATAAAATTCACACATTGAAGATGATAAGGTAAATAGATTTTTAAAGTTGAATTTCCATTATAAATGAATTTCAGTGTATCAACTACTTTTCATACTACAAAAGATACTTATTTTCTTAGAAATTCAATGTAAAAGCTACCAAAATAGTGCTAAAATCAGCTATTGGAATAACATAATAAAAATATCTGAATAGACTTAAGGATTTCTAAAAAAAGTTCAAAACATAAAAATTCATTTTCAAATATATAAAAATGATATAAAGATAAGTTTTAAATACTTCAGCAAAGAAAAATCTTGACTTTATACTAGAACAGTGAAACAGCATAGTACAATTTAAAACACTTTTGACACAGAAGAATCTTCATAAGTAGAAAAGGAAGATTCCTCTAACAGTCTCTCCTCCCACACGACTTGAAAAATATTATTAACCTGCACATTCCCGTTTGGGGGGGTATATTGCTGCCATTAACCTCTGTGTGAAATGAATCATATCCTCAGAATCGACTGTTTTCAGTGTAACAAGAGGCGATGTAGCTTTAAGTGCAAAAGAAGACTGTAACAGAGATTCTTGTAAGACGGTGTACTGTCACCTCCAGTGTAGCAGGAATCCACTTCTCAGTAACACGATGACCTGGTTTTCAAGTATCTGAATGACCGCCAGCGCCCTGCTCTTTTCCAACTCCTGAAGCCGAGTGAACAAGCAGTGATGTTGAGCCTCTGAGGCTGCTTGGCTCTGGAGAACTGGACGCCTGCATGCTGTTGCTCTGCACTGGGCCACTTTCGGGGACATCACTCTTCGGGGTTACCCTAGGTAAAACAACAAAAGCTGATGCACATACACACCAAAGCACAGACGTGATGCTGGATGTCCTTACACATGCTATTTCTCTTTCCATGAGTTTTAACTGCTAATCGGTAACCACTTTGATCAGAAAATAATTAACTCTTAACACCTCAAAGTACAAATAATTTATTTTCAAAAGCAATTTTTGCTAACTTCAGAAACTTCATCAAGCATCACCCCTGTACGGGCTAAGCATGGTATCTCATGGGGAATAAGACAGGATTCCTGCCCTTAGTTTAGCAAATCTTTTGTTGATTCTCCCCCATGGATTAGACCCCATGTAAGAGGCTGGGAGCACAAAGATGAGAATGACCTCAGCTTCACCTTTGAGGAGTTTACAAATCTAGGGGACAATAAAGGCATTTATCTAATAATACATAATCTAGTATGCAAAAGCTGTTGGAGGTACATTTGGTCCAGTTTGGGAGGATGAGGTAAGACAGCCTTGAGACCTTAAAGTAGTCAGCTGTCAATATTTTGGCTAATTCAATACTTACCTGTGTTTGGATCACTTATGATCATTTGGAAAAATTCATTAAAGGTATTGTCAATATCCTTTCACGTTCAGAAAATAAAAACATTTTATAATCAAACTCATATAAAATGACAAATACCTTTTAGACAGTATTATAATGTAGGGCTAATTGAAACTTAATAGCCTGTATTTTACATGAATCAAACATTTCCCTAAATTTGTAAGCAACTCTTAACAATTACCGTAGAACTGAATATTACTTTTCTATTTGAACAATATACGTAAAAGGCTCTTCCCAATACTAAGAATTAAACTATAAAAGAGCATTTATAGGCAGAATCCAGACTTCTTAATACCAAACTGACTTGGACTAAAAATGTATAGACCTGTCATCTCAAAGAACGCATTCTTTCCAGCTATATGCTAGAAATGAAAACGTTATGCTTTAATGAAAAATGTGTAAGGCAGTATTTGAAACAGTCATATGATTTAAGAGAAGCAAGTGCAAGCTCACCTTCCTTCACTCCGCGCACTTTCAGACACACTGCTCTTCTCATTCACCTTGCCTGCCCGGCCTTGGCCTTTCCTGTCCGTCTGCTCCCCGCTGAGTTTGGAGCTGGGTGCTGCTGGGGAGGCAGGCTCCTCACAGTCCCGTTCTCTTAATTTGGGGGTGCTCGCTCCATCCCCTCTCACCTCTCTCACTGATGCTTCTGGTGAAGTTTGTATTTCTGTCAGAGTTTCTTGTCCTAAGTAATCATGGTTAGTGATTGCTACTGCAGAAGTACCATGATTTGCCGTGGCTCCTGTGCTGGTTCCCATGGATTTGGAAATGACCTTCAGTTTATGTGAACTTGGCTTGTAGTGCTTCTTTTTGTGTTTAACTTTAGAATTGTGCTTTAAGAAAAACTCACATGACTCCTGTAACACTCTTCGACTTTCACTGATTGGACTGTAAGAAAATTCAAGAAGAGAGTTTACTGGATAAAGGTTAAGTGTTATAATAGAAACCGTAAAGCATATCACACATCTTGTGCCAAAAATCCTTATTCATTCAAGGTAGGTTCTATATGATTTACATTGTTTATAAACATCTAGGATTATAAATACCATGAGATATCAATAGATTGCCATGCAGTGAAGTCTTTTGTGCTACACTGTCAGTGGTTCTGTCAGCATAAATAGTAGAAGGAAATTAAATATGCAAAATCAAAAGATGAGGGCCAAAAACTCAAACTGGCATAAAGTAGGGGATGATCTGTATGTGTATCATAAACAAAGATATAAAATATGAAAGTAAACCAGAGAGAGAGAGAATATAGAATATAATTAATGGTCTTTGTTTAAATACAATTGCTTTCTTTCTAGTATTCAAGTTATAGCAAGTTATTCTGAAGTTAGTATGGGCATATAAATATGGGATGTGCTTAGTCACTCCGTTGTGTCTGACTCCATGCACTGTAGCCTGCCAGGCTCCTCTGTTCATGGAATTTTCCAGGCAAGAATACTGGAGTGGCTTGCCATGCCCTCCTCCAGGGGATCTTCCTGACCCAGGGATCCACTCCAGGTCTCCCCCATTGCAGGTGGAGTTTTTATCCACCTGCAATGCGTCTGAGCCACCAGGGATAGAGATACAATAATAGTTCAAAGAAATTAAAGTCCCGTTAAATGAATTCTTCAGACTTCAAAAATTAATTTGTAAAAAGGTTCTAAAATTTTTACCACAAAAATGTTCACTAATAAAACCAATTGGAAACAGTTAAAAAACTTTGTATTACATTGATAGTACACAATTTATAACATATATAAATAATAAAATTAACTATTTACTCATAAATGTAAGTCTACTATGTTGTTAAAGAATATTCCATAAGTTGACATTTTTACCATCTTAAGGCAAAAAGTGACATGTTGAGTCAGTACTATGTGTAATAAAATTTAAAGGTAATGATCATATACCACATTTGAATCATATTCTATGTTGCTTAATATATATTGATATTTGACCCATTTCATCTTTTAT
The DNA here is from genome assembly GCF_029407905.1 of Bubalus kerabau. Lineage (NCBI taxonomy): Eukaryota > Metazoa > Chordata > Mammalia > Artiodactyla > Bovidae > Bubalus > Bubalus kerabau. Next base: position 63,427,270 of record NC_073637.1, read on the forward strand.
CACTGATTAAAAAGGATAAAATTATTTACAATGCTGAACCCAAAACAATGAATTCAATGATAGCAGTAATAATACTGGATATATTATAAGCCATGGAAAGAAAATGTACATTTTACAAACTTTGTATTTATATTTCAATAGAATAGTATATGTCAAAGACTACTGTAACAAATACTAAAATAAAGCACCTCTCTCCATGAAAAAAGACTTCAAGACTTTCAAAAGACTTTGAAAAAATAGGTAATATAATGAAACTCTGGTACAGTGATGATTTGAATAGTTCCTTGGTATTTGATCTATTTATTTTAAAACAATGTCAGATAATTCAATAGATGCTTACTCTTTCTTACGATTTCGTTTAAAAAATCCAGCCCATTCTGTGCATGTCTTTTTGCTTCCAACCCAGAAGACAGCAGAGATGCCAACAATTAATGTCATCAGATATTTTATCATAAATAAAGCCAATTCTGGTCGAGTTTCTGTATTTGCCTACAAAAAAATAAGAAGAATTTCAGTGATAAATTTAAAGTAAAGAGAAATCTATACAGTTAATGCAAAACTTGAACAAAAGTATAAATCAGTTGGTCTTATGAAATGTTTGATATGGCATAATTAATAGTGATATAAGTGTAATACATTCCTCACGGAAGTTCTGAACAAAGAACTTTTATCAAAATATATAAATAGAAAGGGAATAACACATTAAATATATTTAGGAAGGATGTCTTTACATCTGGGCTTGATATCTGGTATTTTTTTTTCCTGTAAGTATAGCAGCCTCTTATAATTCCCAAAATATGTGCCTCTCAATATTTACCTATTTTCCTTAACTATAATCTATTAAAAAATACATTTAAACTCATTTTTAAGAGCATACTATTTCAGAGTCTTTATGCACTATTGATGTTAATGTTATAAAAACTAGGTTGGTGAGAACAAAGTAAGCATCAGTAAAATGAAAAAAATGTGGAAATTTTGTAAAAAGTAAATCATACTTTTCTTTCAAGCATAAACTTTCAGATATTTTTAGACTGTTATACAATATCAAAATACTATACATTATGCATTGTATCTTTCTTTTTACACTTACTAATATTTCTTGGAGACCATTCTATATCAGTGCAAATAGAACACTTCATTCTTTTTAAACGCTGCTTCATTGTGTGAATAAACTATAATTTATCATGAGAAACGCTGGACTGGAAGAAACACAAGCTGGAATCAAGATTGCCGGGAGAAACATCAATAACCTCAGATACGCAGATGACACCACCCTTATGGCAGAAAGTGAAGAGGAACTCAAAAGCCTCTTGATGAAAGTGAAAGTGGAGAGTGAAAAAGTTGGCTTAAAGCTCAACATTCAGAAAACGAAGATCATGGCATCCAGTCCCATCATTTCATGGGAAATAGATGGGGAACAGTGGAAACAGTGTCCGACTATTCTGGGGGGCTCCAAAATCACTGCAGATGGTGACTGCAGCCATGAAATTAAAAGACGCTTACTCCTTGGAAGGAAAGTTATGACCAACCTAGATAGCATATTCAAAAGCAGAGACATTACTTTGTCAACAAAGGTTCGTCTAGTCAAGGCTATGGTTTTTCCTGTGGTCATGCATGGATGTGAGAGTTGGACTGTGAAGAAGGCTGAGCGCCGAAGAATTGATGCTTTTGAAGTGTGGTGTTGGAGAAGACTCTTGAGAGTCCCCTGGACTGCAAGGAGATCCAACCAGTCCATTCTGAAGGAGATCAGCCCTGGGATTTCTTTGGAAGGGATGATGCTAAAGCTGAAACTCCAGTACTTTGGCCACCTCATGTGAAGAGTTGACTCATTGGAAAAGACTCTGATGCTGGGAGGGATTGGGGGCAGGAGGAGAAGGGGACGGCAGAGGATGAGATGGCTGGATGGCATCACTGACTCGATGGACGTGAGTCTGGGTGAACTCTGGGAGTTGGTGATGGACAGGGAGGCCTGGCGTGCTGCGATTCATGGGGTCGCAAAGAGTCAGACACAACTGAGTGACTGAACTGAACTGAACTGAAACTATAATTTATTCAACTACCCCTACTAATAGATGTTCAGGTTATTTCCTATTGCCATTGCAAATAATGTTACAGTCACTATCTTTGTATGTATGTAATATCTCACATCTGTGAGCAGATCTGTTGATAAAGTCCCAGAAGGATAGGATCAAAGAGTACGTGCATTTTAAATAACGGATATTATCAAAATTCTTTCCACAGAAGGTTGAACTAAGTGAGTAGCAAAGTCTAGAATGTGTCTTCTCCCAGAACGTGTATTCTGCCACAGTTTCATCAATACAGTGGTTATAAAACCACGTTTGCCATGTCATAAGCATAAATATGATTTTATTATAATTTTAATTTGCATTTTTCTTATGTTAAGAAGAGCTTGTTTTATTTTCCTTTTTGTGACCTCTTGACATATCCTTTTGTCATTTTTATACCAGACTGTTGATTTTTTTCTTGTTGATCTATAAGAACCCTTTATAAATATGGAAATTAGCCCTTTAATTATGATGTGAAGTGTGAATAAAATTTCCCAGTTGGTCTCCTGACTTTGATTATGGTGGGTTTTTTGGCCATGCAGAATCTGAAAAAAAAATTTTCCTTAGTCAGATTTGGCAATCATTTCTTTCATAGCTCCTGAATTTTATATCATGAAGTCCTTCCCCATTGTAAGATTAGAATTTTCTCAATTTATCTTCTAATACAGTTTTTCTTTACACGAAATATAATCTTAAAAAATCATATATCTTACACTTTTTAGCAGTATGTAACTGATGCTAAAGCTGAAACTCCAATACTTGGCCACCTCATGCGAAGAGTTGACTCATTGGAAAAGACTCTGATGCTGGGAGGGATTGGGGGCAGGAGGAAAAGGGGACGACAGAGGATGAGTTGGCTGGATGGCATCACCGACTTAATGGACATGAGTTTGAGTGAACTTCGGGAGTTGGTGATGGACAGGGAGGCCTGGCGTGCTGTGATTCATGGGGTCACAAAGAGTCGGACATGACTGAGTGACTGAACTGAACTGAACTGAACTGAACAGTTGCCTTCCCCCCTAGTTTGCCAAAAATATGAGCAATCTAGGACCAAATATGGCAGGATCACTTTAAGAGTACTTCCTTATTGATTATATAGTAAAAACAGATGATGGATAACAGACTATGGACAGGCTGTAAGGCAGGTAAAACCATTATCCCCACGTATCAGTATGTAAAATAGGTCTCACTGTTACAGTGCAGTAACTTTCTAGAATATAAATTACTACGTAAAATAATTTAGTCCATATATTGCTTGATCTGATACACTGTGATGATATAGCACTCACAAGTAACAGGAATCAGTACCACATATAGATATTCAAGAAAAATTTATAAAATCTATTAAAAACAAAGCACAAAGCTTCTATTTTAAAAACTCAACTAAAATGCTCTAAGAGATTTTCTATTTTCAGACACTTTTAAATCTTAAAATCACAACTTGAATCAGAAGTATCAGAAACACATAAATCATGTTTTAATTGTGCTTTTTGTCATAAGAAATGACAGGATAGTTTAGGCAAAAATTCTGTTTTTAAAAGTATATACGAGTAAAATATAAAATGATATATTACAGATCAGCTTATTATAAACACAAATAAGGATTTTCTCAACTAACTAAAGAATTAAAGTGAAAGTGAAGTAAAGTAGCTCAGTTGTGTCCGACTCTTTGAGACCCCCATGGACTGTAGCCTACCAGGCTCCCCCATCCATGGGATTCTCCAGGCAAGGATACTGGAGTGGGTTGCCATTTTCTTCTCCAGGGATCTCCCCGACCCAGGGATCGAACCCTGGTCTCCCACATTGCAGGCAGATGCTTTACCATCTGCTCCACCAGGGAAGTTGCAAGAATTAAAAGCTACTCCCAATAGAGCAAAAGTTACTTTTCTTCTCCATATGATAAGAACCTGTTCTTCTGACTCTATTCTTCATTACCATTCATCTGCCTTTGCAATCTAACTTAATTTTTAAAAGAACAGCTAAAGGAGGCACTTTATTATCAGTGTAACTGAAGCTAAAACTTGAGGAAACAACTCTTAAGACACTCATCCCAGTTTCAGCTGATGCCTAGGGAACATTTCCCTCTATTGGATTTTCTCACCTGAAATCTAATTTTAGCTTCATGATGAATTCAAAGATATTTCCAGGGAATGCCATGTTAAAATTAAATAGTGAAATAATACAAATGATAGCTTTTACCTGATAAGGACATGGGATATGGTACTGACGACAGTGGTCAGAGACCCAAGTTATCTCCCAGGTAATCCTGTTTACTTGCTCGTAGACGTAGCATCCCAGAAGAGTTACTAATGGCACAAGATACAGGCCACTGAAGACTCCAATTCGAATCATAAACTTCTTCAGTTTCTCTTGGTTCCGGCCATCGTGTTGTATAACTTGTCGAACGTGATTTAAGGAAATAATGCCAGCTAAGAGAAGAGACAGCCCGACAAACACACAGAGGCAGAGTGGCAAGAGGACGAAGTAGCGCGAAGCATCCAGGTCATAGAGGCCGACAAAGCAGACGCCACTAATGTTGTCTCCTTCAACTTTGTTCATGGCAAGAAGCATAATGGTGAGAAAACCTGGTATTCCCCACGCAACAGCATGAAACCACACTGCTTTTTGTTCAATGGCCTCACAACTCCATTTTCGGCCAGCAGCTAAGAACCAAGTAATGGTGAGCATCACCCACCACACAGTGCCAGCCATGGTGAAAAAATACAAAAACATGAACAGAATGGTGCAAGCCTTATTTTGAGAGCCTAGAACAACTGTATCACCAAGTTCCAGTTTCTCATCTGCCTTATTGCACGCTGTGCTGTTGCCTAGCAAGAATCCGATAAAGTACATAAGAGATACAATGCTGTAACAGACAGAGTAATATATAATAGGTCGCTCTGGGTATCTGAATCTTCTAACATCAATTAAAAAAGTAAGGAATGTGAAAAGGGTTGCACAGAGGCAAAATATTGAAACTATTCCAATAAAACTTTTTGCAAACTCTAGCTCATCGCTTTTAAAATACATGTTGGGGCATGGAGGTGCACATTGCTCAATTCCCAGAAACTTATAGCCTTGGCCCCCAGAAGTCTTAAGATGCCTTGGACACCAAAATCCAATGTCTCTTCGGATTTGTTCTGATTTCTTGTGAGGACCAAGAAGCTCTGTGTGTGGGTTAAAAGTTGCAGGAACAGACGCATCACAGTACTGTAATCTGTAAAGATTTAACAAAACATAAAAGAAGCCAACATTTTTGAGTTACTAGTTTAATGCCATACTTCACAACTATAAAATATTCCTTATGCATTCATTTTAAAATTCTTTTACTATTATTATCATTTTAAAATCTTTTGGCCCAGCCACACGGCATGTGGAATCTTAGTTCCCTGACCAGGGATTGAACCCACACCCCCTTTATTGGCAGCATGGACTCGTAACCACTGGGCTGCCAGGGAAGTCCCTTCTTATGCATTCATAACTGATGGGGAGACATACAACCTTAAGCAGATACAGGTTTACAGTTGGGGAGGAAGTTTTGAAATTGACTAAAAACTTGTAGTTGTTAATGGGGCCCCAATACACTAACATATATATTAAGTATCAAGCACGTGAACATGAAAACTCCCTTACTTGGAAAACAATCAATTAATAACTGTTAAATAAATTCTGATTTCAAGGCTAAGTGTTTAAGAAAGAATTTATCTTGATTGGTAGTCTCTAGACAAAAAGATGCTGGCTTATCTGTTTGAAATATTTTGAAATATAAGTCTTGGGGAAATGAATTTTTATTTTCTAATATCCATAAGCAAAGCAGATCAGCCACATAGTAAGGTGATGATAATTAAAATGAATGAAATGAGAGCATTCCCTAGATGGAGAAGACCAAGTTCAAGTGATCTCTAAGTTTATAAAGAAGGGCAAGGAGATCACCAAGAGGAAGGCTGAGGCCCAGCTGAACTCACATCACCATTTTGTTGCGGTATGGTTGTTTGCCTCCCTTGTTCAGGGCAGTCCAGAATGATACAAGTGATATTTCTGTTTAGTGCAGAACTTTATCACTGAGTTTCTACACACCAGAATTATTTTGGAGGAGCTACATGGTTTAGAAATTAGTGGAGGACCTCCCTGGTGGGTCCAGTGGTTAAGATTCATGCTTCCAACACAGGAGGCATGGGTTTGATCCCTGGTTGGGGAACTAAGATCCCACATACCACATGGCCAAAAAATTTAAAAATTTAAAAAAAAGAAATTAGTGGAGGTTTTAAAGGAGAATGCATTTTAAATATGACTTAGAAAGAATAGAAAATAATAAAATATATGCCCATATAAAAACATGGATGTATCTACTAGTTTTTTCAAAAGGTAGTATATCAGTTTCACTTTATTACAGATACCGTTGGGACCCCTTCTCCTATTCTCTTTTCTCTCTCTCTTCCAAAGTATTCATTACTATGAGTTCAGTTTTTATTTCTCCTCCCTTACTATGCTTTTTCCAACTATAATGTTACACAGTATTGTTTTACAGGTTTTGAACTTTTTTGACACGGTGCTATATATATCATACTTTTTTTTTACTTATAACTTTTAGATTTATCTATATTGACAGATGTAGGTCAATAGGTCACACTCATAACTGTATGGCAGTATTCTAGTGTGTAAGTACATCACAACTTATTTATTCTTACAATGGACTTTCAGACTTTTTCTCATTTAAAAAAATCTTTTATTTTTTTGGCTGTGATGGTTCTTCCTTGCTCGCGAGGGCTTTCCCTAGTTTCAGTGAGTGAGGGTTACTCCTTGTTGATGTGGGGGCTTCTCATTGCGTGGCTTCTCTTGCTGCAGAGCACAGGCTCTGGGCACATGGGCTTCGGTAGTTGCGGCTCATGGGCTCTAGGGTGTGGGGGCAGTAATTGTGGGGCATGGACTTAGCTGCTCTATGGCATGTAGTATCTTCCCAGACCAGTGTTCCTTGCACTGCAAGGCAAATTCTTAACTAGTGGACCACCAGGAAAGCCCCCAGACTTTTTCTCATTTAAAAAAATCATGAGTAATGCTACAATAAGTATTCTTGCATATGATTCCTTGTTTGGGGAAAAGTTTCCATATAAGGGGATTTCCTAAGATGTAGAGTAAGAACACCTTCACTTTACTATGTATTATCAGTTGTTCTAGAAAGTGATGATGCATCTAGCAGAAGTGGATGAGTTCCACAAAGGCTCTAGAGATTCTTTAGTCTACGGATAAAGAAACAAAAAGAGAACTGTCACCATCGTTCCCAGATTATATGAGGTCTCATTATGGGAGTAGAATATTTCAAATTACAAGCTTCCAATGTCTAAAGATTAGCAGATAAAAGTAATTAATCAAGACATAAGCAGAAAGGTCCATGAGTTGATAATAATGCCCGCTTCCCCCAAGTTTAGAGCAAAGGCATCTTCATTCATTCTCAAAGAACTTTGCACCCTCACTCACTGTATTAGCACAGGTGTAATTGTGCATTTACTTTTATGCTTATTTGATTACTCTCTATTCCTCCCACCCCACTCTAAGTTCTCTAAAAACAAGAACCCAAGTCTGGTTTTGCTCACCATGGTGTACAGTGCTGATATACAAGTGCCTAACATATATTACAATGGCAACTCATTCCAGTACTCTTGCCTGGAAAATCCCATGGGTGGAGGAGCCTGGTGGGCTGCAGTCCATGAGGTCCCTGGGAGCAGACACGACTGAGTGACTTCACTTTCACTTTTCACTTTCATGCACTGGAGAAGGAAATGGCAACCCACTCCAGTATTCTTGCCTGGAGAATCCCAGGGACAGGGGAGCCTGGTGGGCTGCCGTCCATGGGGTCACACAGAGTCGGACACGACTGGAGCGACTTAGCAGCAGAAGCAGCAACATATATTAAGTGTGCAATAAACAGTCGTTGACAAATACTGAAAGCTTGTCACTAACATTCTTGAAAATTAATACCAATATGAAAATATCATTAGTAGCTTTCAGCTGAAAACATAATTTACCTATCACATTCAAGTTCCTCAGGCCATCGGATCCCAAAAGTGTCCATTAATTTCTTGCAATCAGAATACACTTTCTCACAAAATTTCCGACAGGGTGGAACCACATGAATTTGCTCAGTGCAGGTTGGTACAAAAGCTTTGCAAAGGAAAGTTTCAACATTTGGTGAACATTCCAGATTTGCAAGAGGAAGAAAAATCTATTAAAAAAAAATAAGAGAAGGTTAGAAAACATTTTAATACAACAAATGAATTTTTTAGCATATACTTTTTCACTTAGACTCCAAAAGAATTTTAAATCTCACTCTCAATACAATCAAGTCTGAGGAGATAAGTGTTTAATTGGACATAAGAACCCTTCATACACAGTGGAATATTAATTTATACAATTATGCATTTTTGAAGCAGACATTAGAGTTAAATAAAAAGTATGAGTTGATTGGTAGATGAAATAAATTATACAAATATTCAATTTATAAGTATATGCTCCCTGGAGGAGGAAATGGCAACCCACTCCAGTAGTCTTAAATGGAAAATTGCATGCACAGAGGAGCCTGGTGGGTGATAGTCCATGGGGCTGCAGAGAGTCAGACATGACTGGGCATGCATGCAAGTATATCTTAAAATATCCTATCACTATACTGAGCATACTGGAGAATAAAGGAATGCTTGGGGTGGAGGGAACAGCATGAAAAACGGCATGAGGATCATAAGAATATGGTGGATTCAGGTAAAGAAGTTCAGTATGACTAGAATACAAGGTCAAAGACTTGAAGTCAAGGATGGAGTAGACAGAGATGAGACTGAAGAAGAGGTTCCTTGACCTGATCACAGAGAGCACAGATGACATGCTAAATTGCTTGGATTATAAAAGAAGGAGTGGGATACTAGGAGAATTTTAAGCAGGAGATGTCTACAGTCTGACAGCTGTGTTTGAATGCTAGCTCCACATTTACTAGTTTTATAACTCTGGCAGGTAACTTAAATTCACTGTGCCTTAGTTTCTTCATTTGTAAAATGGCAATAATAATAGTACTTGTCTCACAAGATTGTTATGAATACAAGGTTAATAAATGTAAAGCTCTTAGAATAGTGTTGAGCATATAGTTACATACTCAATATTCAACCTAGTGGCTCAGATGGTAAAGCATCTGCCTGCAATGCAGAAGACCTGAGTTCAATTCCTGGGTGAGGAAGATCCCCTGGAGAAGGGAATGGCAACCCACTCCAGTATTCTTGCCTGGAGAATTCCACAGACAGAGGAACCTGGTGGGCTACAGTCTGTGGGATGGCAAAGAGGCGGGCACGACTGAGTGGCTAACACACACAAACACACACACACACAAGATTGTTATGAATACAAAGTTAATAAATGTAAGGCGCTTAGAACAGAGTCTGGCATAAAGTACTCAATAAATGTTAGTTGTTGTGACTATTACCCTTTAGGGAGTGTGGATAGGTTCTGGAAAAACACGGTAGACTGAGCACACATGTTTATCTCCTTTCCCTGCTCCCTGCTTCCTTATTAATAGGACAGATCCATTAGTAAGCAAACAAGAGAAACTACCTTAGCATATCAGAGTTCTCCAAAGAACAAAAATGAAACAAAACAACAAAAAAGAAAGCCCCAAACGTTGAGCAACAGAAAGCCACTAGAGGAGTGGTAAGTGACTTAATGGGACAAAGCTGGAGTGGAGGGATTCACATGAGAATGAGCTGATTCCTTTGCCCTAAAGAATCTGAGAGTCTCAGCTCTTTGAAGCACAGAGTAGCATAAAAGGCTACAACTGGACGAACGTTTACACATTAGTTCCTCACTATGTCACCGCCCGCCCCTACCCAGGCCGCCAGATGACCACTGCTTCCTACCAAGATTGTTTCCAGAAGAGATGGAACTAGACGTTCGGCACTTGGGTATCAGGCACAGAACAGGGCAAAAGCATGATCCACAGTGAAGGGAGGGACTGAGGAACAGGCTGCCAGTGGAAACAGGAAGCCCTCGCCTTCTCCTGCTCTGTTTCCCAAAGGCCAGCAAACGGGCAGATACCTACCATCCCCAAAGTTTGGAAGAAACCCAACAGCTTTGGAGAAAAGACCTCTACACACTGACAATGCAAAAGCTAGTTGACCTCGAGCTCATCTTACTAGGAAGCCCACCAGTAACAAGGCCCATTCACTCACATAGAGCTTTTCAGTGCCCCACACAAACATACCGGGCAGCCAAGCATCTGGGCAGTCAGGCATCTGAAGAAAACACCACGAAAGACAGAAACTAAAATAAGCAAGCAGACAAAATGAAATGTGGAGGAAACAGATTATCCAGGGAATAGAAGACAACAAATCACAAAACAAACAAAAACCTTAATAAGTTAAATGAGAAGCTACTGCTTCCATTAAAAAGAATAAGATGGTAAGGAAAATTTAAAAATAAGATAGCTTAAATTTAAAACTCTATAGAAGCACTAGAATATAAAGCTGAAAGAAGAGGCCCCACAGGAGTACCAGTCCACATGTCCAACTCCTGACTAAAGGACTTACGGAAATAAACAAGGAAGATGGGAGTGGGGGTGACAATCAAATAAAGAAATTAAGAATATTTTTCAGAACAGAAGGATGCCAGTTTCCACATTGGAAAGGTTGGCAGCACATTGCAATCCTGCCACTAAAACATGTCTGGGCTAAAATGTCAGTCAACTAACTCTTCTACATTCTCTTCTCAGGTGATGACTTTATTCCTAGTTCACTGAAAAGTCAGAAATAATCAGAAGATAATTTCCTTAACCTCTCACTAAAGGTACCAAACCTAACCTACTTTATGCATATTCTCTTTCTTCTACTATTTCAATGGTTGAATGGCTTGAACTCATAACCAAGTCTTGCATTTGTACACTGGATCCCTTCCCACTTTTCTAATCAAGGACTTTCCTCTGGTAATGGTCTCCTATTCTTGCAATAATTTCCCCCCTCTGTTACAGTGATTCCATCATACAAACTTACTCTATTATCTCTAACCATAAAAAAAAAAAAATCTTTCCTTGACTCCATACTCCCACTCCAACTCAGGTATCATTTCATTTTTTTCTTCCTCTTAATAAAAAAAAAACCAAAACCTGAAAATAGTTACCTTTACCCACTTTCTTCAATTCTGCTTTTCCATTTCCTTTCGAGCCCACTCTCCAATCTGGTTTTGTCTGCATACTTTAGTGAAACTGCTTGTCAGAGTTACCAATAAGCTTCAAATTGTCAAATCCAATGGTCAATTCTGAGTCCTCATTCTAGTCAACTCTTTAACATTTGACACAGTAGATCCTGCCCTCCTCCTGAGATACTTTTTTCAACTGACTTCTAGAATACGAATTTTCCTGAATTTCTATGGATCTCATTCTTCTGATTTCTTCCATTCCTCTTCTGATTTCTTCCATTTCCCAACTGGAAATATTGAAGTACTCCAGGGCTCACTCCTCAGACCTCTGTCGACTCTCTGTATACTCAACTCCTCAGGAGAAACAAATCCAGAATCACGGTATTAAACACCATCTCTCCATGAAGGATTCACAATTTCTGGCCTCTATCTTGCCTGTGAATCCTAGACTTGAATGACCATTTGCCTTGTGGACAGCTCCACTTGGATGTCAACATGCATCTCAAACCTAACACGTTGAAAACACAACTCAAACCCACTGAGCCCTATCCACCAAACACTGCCTTAGTCTCCCCATTTCAGTGAGCTGGTGCCACCATTTGCCAAGTTACTCAGGCCAAGAATCTAAAGATTCATCCTCCAATTAAAATAAATAAATTTATATTAAAAAAAATTATAAAGATTCATCCTCTAGTCCTCTCCTTTTCTCACTCCATAGCCAATCCATCAGCAAATCCATCGGCTCTCCCTTCAAAATATATCTCACATGTGACCATTTGTTGTTGCTGTTGTTCAATCGCTCATTCGTGTCTGACTATTTGCAACCCCCATGGACTGCAGCATGCCAGGTCTCCCTGTCCTTCACCATCTCCTGGAGCTTGCTCAAACTCATGTCCATTGAATCAGTGATGCCATCCAACCATCTCATCCTCTTCTGTCCCCTTCTCCTTCTGCCTTCAATCTTTCCCAGCATCAGGGTCTCTTCCAATGAGTCAGCTCTTTGCATCAGGTGGCCAAAGTATTGGCGTTTCAGTTTCAGCATTCAGTTCAGTTCAGTTCAGTCGCTCAGTCGTGTCCAACTCTTTGCAACCCCATGAATCGCAGCATGCCAGGCCTCCCCCTGTCCATCACCAACTCCCGGAGTTCACCCAGACTCACGTCCATCGAGTCAGTGATGCCATCCAGCCATCTCATCCTCTGTTGTCCCCTTCTCCTCCTGCCCCCAATCCCTCCCAGCATCAGAGTCTTTTACAGTGAGTCAATTCTTCGCATGAGGTGGCCAAAATACTGGAGTTCCAGCTTCAGCATCATTCCCTCCAAAGAAATCCCAGGGCCGATCTCCTTCAGAATGGACTGGTTGGATCTCCTTGCAGTCCAAGGGACTCTCAAGAGTCTTCTCCAACACCACAGTTCAAAAGCATCAATTCTTGCAGCATTAGTCCTTCCAAAGAATATTTAGGAGTGATTTCCTTTAGGATTGACTGGTTTCATTTCCTTGCAGTCCAAGGGACTCTCAAGAGTCTTCTCCAGCATCACAATTCGAAGGCATCAATTCTTTGGCACTCAGCCTTTTTTATGGTCCAGCTCTCACATTACTACTGTAAAAACCATAGCTTTGACTATATGGACTCACTGTTATTAAGTTACTACATCTAAGCCAGTATATATTTCACCTAGACTACTGAAATAGTCCTAACAGATCTCACTGGGCTTCTCTGGTGGCTCAGTGGTAAAGAACCAGCTTCTAAAGAAGGAGTCTCAGAGAGGAGGGTTCGATCACTGCATCATGAAGATCCCCGGAGAAGGAAGGGAATGGCTACCCACTCCAGTATTCTTGCCTGGTAAAAATGAGGGACAGAGGAGCCTGGCGTGCTAATCCATGAGGTTGCAAAAGAGTTAAACAACAACAGGTCTCACTACTTACCACTCTTGCTAATCTTACAGTCAATTTCTCTGATTCTTTAAAATGCAAATTTATCCTTGTCCAAAAGACCCCAAAGGAAAAAAATTTCAAAGTCCTTATTAAGTCCTATAAGGCCTTAAGTTCCCTGACCTTTGGCTATGTCTCCAGTTTCAAATCTTCTAACTCTTTCTCTTACTCCACTGCCACCAGACTGGCTTTCTGCCTCTTGGCATTCCATGTATATGTCAGGATCCTGCATTCGCTTTTCCCTTCATCTGCAACACTTTTCCTCCAGGTAGTCACACAGCTTGTGTCTTGGCTCAACTGTTACCTCAGAGAGGCATACCCTGCCAGCCCTACATAAAAATTATACTGTCTTTCTCTGATTCGTTACTATGTTTTATATTTCTTTATAGTCCTTATCATTATTAGACATCTCATTATATTACCAGTTTTATATATTCTCTAGTTTATTTTTGGGCTCCAAAATCACTGCAGATGGTGACTGCAGCCATGAAATTAAAAGACACTTGCTCCCTGGAAGAAAAGCTATGACCAACTTAGACAGCGTATTAAAAAGCAGAAACATTATTTTGCTGACAAAGGTCTGTCTAGTCAAAGCTATGGCTTTTCCAGTAGTCATGTATAAACGTGAGGGTTGGACTATAAAGAAGGCTGAGAGCCAAAGAATTGATGCTTTTGAACTGTGGTGCTGGAGAAGACTCTTGAGAGTCCCTTGGACTGCAAGGAGATGAAACCAGTCAATCCTAAAGGAAATCAGTCCTGAATATTCATTGGAAGGACTGATGCTAAAGCTGAAATGCCAATACTTTGGCATTTCAGCCAACTCATTGGAAAAGATCCCGATGCTGGGAAAGATTAAAGGCAGGAGGAGAAGGGGACAACAGAGGATGAGATGGTTGGATGGCATTACCAACTCGATGGACATGAGTCTGAGCAAGCTCCAAGAGCTGGTGATGGACAGGGAGGCCTGGCATACTTCAGTCCATGGCACTGGAAAGAGTTGGACATGACTGAGCAACTGAACTGATATATTCTCTAGTTTATTTCTCCCTTCACTGTCAGAAGGTAAATTTCACAAAAGGAAGGGATTTCGTCTGTTTTTTTACCGCTGTATCCACAGTGCCTAGAACCATTTGTGTGAGTGTAGAGCAATGGCACCCCACTCCAGTACTCTTGCCTGGAAAATCCCATGTATGGAGGAGCCTGGTGGGCTGCAGTCCATGGGGTTGCGAAGTGTCAGACACAACTGAGTGACTTCACTTTCACTTTTCACTTTCATGCATTGGAGAAGGAAATGGCAACCTGCTCCAGTGTTCTTGCCTGGAGAATCCCAGGGACGTGGGAGCCTGGTGGGCTGCCGTCTATGGGGTCACACAGAGTCGGACACAACTGAAGTGACTTAGCAGCAGCAGCAGAGTGATTTATCTATAAACATTTATTGAATAAGTGATAACTATCCAGAGCAATGAATGAACAATGACAAGGCATGTCAAAAAATTTCAAACCACCAAGATGAAGAAAAGATCATAAATATTTCCAGAATATCAAATATTCTGAATATTTGATAATATCAGATGTTAGAAGACAATGCAGAAATAATTCATAAAATTCTGAAGCAGCATTACTTTCAATCTAGAATCCTACACCCAACCAAACATTTAGGTGACAGTAAAATAATGACCTTTTGGGCCCTGTGAGGAAGCAAATTTTTAACTTTCAAATATGCCTTTTAAGGAAGCAACTAGAGGATATAGTATTCCTAAAACCAACTGAAGGAGTATATGAGTAAATCAGGAAGGAAAATGACATGGGACTCGGGAATTAGTTGACCCAACACTAAGAATGGCAAGAGGAAGCCACAGAAAAACAGCTGAGAATCTAAACCAAGCAGCCAGAGTGTACTGATAAGAGGACAGACAGACAGCGAAGGAGGAAGATCTCCAAGGGGCTGGAAGTGGGGGACTGGAACTGACAGATTATATGATATTCTGAGCATCTGGGATAATTACTGCTATATGTCTAACAGGCCTGCTGGAACATCTGAAAAAAATCAGCCATAGGTACACAGGAAACAAAGCAAATGGGGAAAGATGCAAATGCTGCATTAACTGCGGGGCGGGGGCGGGGTTGGGGGCACAGGTATTACAGAAGTAAATGTAATCAAAGTATATTGCTTGATTCAGCAGTGCAACATACTGTATTAGGTTGAGAGAAATAAAAGTGGAAGAATAAGATAAATAAATTATCAACTACCATAATGGAGGAAAGACTGAACAGATACTGCCTGAAGTTGTGAACTGATTAATCAATAAATAACAAACTAAGCATATTAGGTAGAATATGGCCTACGTAGCAGGGGAATACCCAAAAGAGTTGAAAGTACCTGCCACGAGGGAGGAGGATTGGGTGGAGATAGAGAATAGTGGGCAAGGATTGTTGTTTTCCTGTTATAAGTCCTTAATTCTGAGGGTTTTTTCCCCAGCTTTATTCAGGTATAATTGATGTATGATAAACTGAACATGCATAAAGTGCATTCTTTGATAGGTTTTAAAATCATTGCCATAATCAAGGTACCAATTTATCCATCACCACCAGAAGTTTCCTCTTGCCTATTGGTAATCCCTCCCTCCCATCCCCTCTCTCATCAACACCCCCTCTCCCACCCATAACCTTCCCTGGCAATCACTGATCTGTGTTCTATCGCTATATAGTGGTATTTTTCTAGAATTTTACATAGAGGGAATCATACAGTATGTATTCTTTTTTGTCTGGCTTCTCTCACTTAGCATCATTTTGAGATTCATCCATGTTGTTCTGTACATCAACACTTCATTCTTTACAACTGCCGAGTAGTTCTCTACTGTACTGGGCTTCCTGATGGTAAAGAATCTGCCTGCAATGCAGGAGAACTGAGTTTGATCCCTGTGTCTGAAAGTTCTCCTGGAAAAGGGAATGGCAACTCATTCCAGTATTCTTGTCTGGAAAGTTCCATGGATAGAGGAGCCTGGCAGGCTACAGTTCAAAGGATTGCAAAGAATTGGACATGACTGAGAGACTAACACACTCTATTGTATGGCTATATCAAAATTTGTTTATCCATACTCCTGTTGATGGACAGTAAGAACTGCCCATGGGACATGTGAGTGTCTATATCTACTAACAGGAAGTTAAATAAAAAGAGCTCTTCAGGTAAGAGATTAGGTTAAGGTTACAGATTTGCAAGTCATCATTATAAAAATGGTAACTAAAACTATTGAATGAAATTATCCAAAGAGAACATGTAGAGTAAGATGAAAAATCTGAATCAAGGGGGAATGCACTGATCTTATATAATATATTCTTTCTTTCCAAATACCACTGAAATGTGAGAAAATGTTTAAAGATAAAAAAGAAAATCTATAGAAAATCTACAGCTACACAAAAAATAGGGAAAGGGTCGCATCAGTGAACTATGAACATTGAACTATGAACACTGAGACATCTCTGAAAAATAAAAAGGAGAATGAAGACTTCTACTTTCAGCACTGTGACCAATTAAACATCTCTGGCTACAAAACATTCAGATTCCAGACAAACTGCAACAGATAAACTTTAAAATACACTGCTGAGCGCTGCATTAACCTAATAAAATGGCACAAAATATATAAAATGCAAAGCAACAAATCTACAAGGAGAAGTGGATAATTCCATGATCACAATGGGAAATTTCAATGCATAATTCTTAGTAAATGAAAGACCAAGTAGACAAAAAAATTAGTAAATATGAGATGTGATTCAGTTCAGTTCAGTTGCTCAGTTGTGTCCAACTTTTTGCAACCCCATGAACTGCAGCACGCCAGGCCTTCCTGTCCATCACCAACTCCCGGAGTCCACCCAAACCCATGTGCATCGAGTCGGTGATGCCAACCAACCATCTCATCCTCTGTCGTCCCCTTCTCCTCCTGCCCCCAATCCCTCCCAGCATCAGGGTCTTTTCCAGTGAGTCAGCTCTTCGCATCAGGTGGCCAAAGTATTGGAGTTTCAGCTTCAGCATCAGTCCTTTCAATGAACACCCAGGACTGATCTCCTTTAGGATGGACTGGTTGGACCTCCTTGCAGTCCAAGGGACTCTCAAGAGTTTTCTCCAACACCACAGTTCAAAAGCATCAATTCTTCGACTCTCAGCCTTCTTTATGGTCCAACCCTCACTTTCATACATGACCACTGGAAAAACCATAGCCTTAACTAGATGGACTTTTGTTGGCAAAGTAATGTCTCTGCTTTTCAATATGCTATCTAGGTTGGTCATAACTTTCCTTCCAAGGAGTACATTGCAATTAACAAGTCTGGTTTAAAGGCATGCCCAACTATTAGAGGACAAGAGCTGTGGAGGACTTTGGACCAGTGCAGAGTTCATCTTGCCCTGATGGGGCAAGTGACTGAGCAAAGAGAGGGCTGCCATGATTATACACTGAAAGTGAAAGTTGCTCAGTCGTGTACAACCTTTTGCGACCCCATGGACAGTATAGTTCATGGAATTCTCCAGGCCAGAATACTGGAGTGGGTAGCCTTTCTCTTCTCCAGGGGATATTCCCAACCCAGGGATCGAACCGAGGTCTCCTGCATTGCAGGCGGATTCTTTACCAGCTGAGCCAAAAGGGAAGCCCAAGAATACTTGAGTGGGTAGCCTATCCCTTCTCCAGCAGATCTTCCCCACCCAGGAATCAAACTGGGGTCTTCTGCATTGCAAACAGATTCTTTACCAACTGAGCTATGAGGGAAATAAGGAAGATACACTGCATCTCCCTTATTTGAATGATGCTGAATTTGATACTTATTTGAATGATCCTGAAACCTAAATCACCTAACAGGAGCTAGCTGGAGAGCAAACAATAGAGTACTTTTTCCATTTTCTCTGTCCCGAGGGGGAGAATGCCCAGCTTGTGTGGGTATCCTCTTCTGGGACTGGGGTGCAACAGGGGAGGCGTGAGCAACTGGTAGCATTTACCTCTTTATTTGCTGTCCCAAGACAGCCTAGTTCCTACAAATTCTGAGTCTCTGGAAATTGAGTCTTATGATGGAAAGAATTAAAACACACTGTGTTTAAGTCTTCTAACCTAACAGCTATAAATAAATTGAGGGTCAGCACTTTAGAACTATTATTGTCCTGGGTGGACAAAATGAAACTAACACATGTACCTTTTGCTACATTAAAACAATTTTCTTATGGGGCAAATAAGGCAAGTCACATCCTCTGTCTAATCCTTCTACAGTGTCAACATTGGTTAATCCAGTAACGTTGTTGTTTATGCAATCCACAGGGATAAATCAGATGTTGACAACTCAAGACACCTTTAAGATGTTAAGATGTTGACAACTCAAGACACTCAGTAGCAGCTGCTACTCACTTCTGGTAGACTGTTATCAGGGAGTGGGAACACAGAACTCTCCGGTATTTCAAGTTTTCATAAGAAAACAGAATCTGGATTTGTATGAGAAGTCTCCAAATAAAAAGAAAACTTAATGTGAACATGTAAAATAATGTACAGGACAAACAAAGCATGTCTTCAGATCCGATCCAGTGTGGACTACTAATGTTCACGCTCCGTTACAAGCTAATAGCTGTTTAGAATTTTAGACCTGGGAGGGACTTTGTTTTTAAAATGTGTGTAAGTATGTGTGCATTCTGCCAAGGAATAGTTTCTTTAAGTAAGAGGTACAAAGAGGCGTAAAACATTCAGTAAATAAAAGCACAGCTGCACTGGCTGAACAGGAAGCCCTCCCTCTGAGACACCTCTCACTGTTCCCCTTTCCCTCCAGTAACCTCAGAGCACCTCCAGAGACCAAGTTGGAAAAGCACTGACCTAATCCAAACCCTCAGACTACAAGTGAGAACATGGAATCCAATTCTTATGGAAATTGTTATTGCAATCCCCACAACCAGTCTGAATTAGACTTTAAGGGCCTTATCCCTGAGCTAATGTTACTGATAGTAAATGAGAGCTTTGATTTATTCAGCACCTACCATAAACCAGGCACTGTGCTTTTTCATATACCAGGTCTTTTCACAGCAAGTCAGTGAGAGGGACATTCTTATTTCCACCTCATAGACGGGGAAACAGAGACTCTAAGAGCACCTTTTATAGAGTCAATAAGTAGTAAGCGGCAACCAGGACAGGAACCTGGGTCCATACGACTCCAGATTTGTCCTCTGTAACCCTGATGCTAAGCTGCCACCCAGCTCTCCCTGAAAACTACTCTTCCCCAAAGCACAACACGGGCAGGAATGCCAATGTGAGTGGAGGCGAAGAAGGATATCAAAAGAAGGCTGAGTCGTCTAACATTAAACAAAACCAATGTTCACAGGACACATTACTCAAAGACAATAAAACCTTAAACTATGTTTATCATATTCTGGATGATACATGCACCTCCTGAAGCTGGTAATTCTGGAACAGGTAATTTTATAACACATAATAGCACTTTAAATAATGGGTAGTCAGCCTGTTAATGAACTCATCCCAAATGGTTGTAAAAAACAGAAGCATATTTCCCTCATCTTTTAAATAAAATTCTTGATAGAAATCATCTATGTTCTTCCATAAAATGTCCTGGGTTTCATTCTCAGAAACCAAACCTTGACTGAGACAGAAAGACTAACAAGACTCACTGTGACATTTCCTGTGTCCTTAACCTTGTACTCAGAACATTATCATGTTATTTAACTAGTATTTAGCATGGCAGGATCTTAAACAATTCTTTGCTGGAAATAACGCCAGCGCTGTAGTTATGGTCCCAGCTCTGCCATTAACTATTGGTGTCACCTTTGGCAGGAAACTTTCTGTCTTTGAGTCTCAGAACATTCATCAGGAAAATAAATGTGACGAACTCCAAGATGGCCTCTAAGGACACTCTGCGTCTCAAAAAGTCTATGAAGAAGCTGACAAAGACGTGAATAGCAGAGGTAGACATACATTTCAAAGCAACTGTTGGTACTACGATGAACATTTCTCCTTGTCAGTTAACTAACTCTGTCTGCACCGAGCTCTAGCGTGAACATTTTCATTTCCATCTGCCCAGAAGTACAATTCTGGGGAATCCCAAAGTAGGTGGAATGCTGTGCAAACTTAAGGGTGGATGCAACCTGACAACAAAAATACAGACACGAAATCTAAGCTAGGCCATTCTTCCAGGTGTTGAGATTCTTGTACAAAAGAACAGTCAGATTCCTTGATGCATTTGCAGTGGGATCAGTAATATCCATGGGGCCAAAATAAGTGTCCAGGGACAATGGTTCAGGAAGTGCCCACTGGCACTGGTGGCGGGGTGATCTTGTGGCATGATCTTAACTGTGAGTTGTTCCTCTTTGCTTCTCTCTGGTTCTCCAGCCTCTCCAACGATCCGACAAGCCACCCAACATCCATCCATTTTCTACTTCAGTTAGTCAAAGTGGGGTTCTATTGTTTGCAACCAAGACGACCAGCCAGCATGGCAATGATATAAAGAATGAGTTGTAAACAACCTCAGTGAAATGAGAAGAATTCTAGAACTAGTTTTCCGGCCTAACCGGGGCCAAAAGCGAGTGAACGTTCTATTAGTGTTTAAAGATGGAAATCTGGAAGCCCATGGTATGTAGCAGAAAAGCAATTAACTGTGTTATCTTATAATCACTCAGATTCAAAGAACTTCTTAGAATGATGTGCCCAGTGGAGACAAGGCTGAGTGGCTGCTACCAGAGAAGCCGAGAAAGGTATAAAGGGTGTCATGTGCTCAAGGCCCGTGGGCTGAAGTGAGTGCTTCTAAAGGTACTGTTCAGCTTAGGAAGAAAGTGACGAACTGGAACCCCTGAATTCTTGTTTCAAGGTGTGGGGTGCAACACAAGGATTAAAGGCCACTCCAGACTGGTAGGTGCCACCTTTAGTAAGCAAGAAAACATACACGTGAGGCCTGTCTCGGGCAGTTACAAGATGACTTCCGCACCTGCCCGCCAGAATCTTAAAGGTTTATACAGAGGCCTTAACTGGGCTCAGTCACACAGACCATCCACTGGCCTCAGTACCACTTTACTGTCTCAAGGCTGAAGGTGAAAACCAAAGGTACGGACTGATCCTGCAGGTTGCCAAATTATATCAGTTAAATTTGCTTCCCTTTCGTAGAAGAGATCTAATGATATAGTGATAAGGAGGGATACTGTGATGAGTGGGACCTCAAGATGTGACACAGGGGTACATGACAAGGTTCAGAGTACCCACGCAGGATTCCGAACCCACAGCCCTCAAGGCAGACCCTCATCCCTTGTCTGCTGGGGCACTCCTCTGAAAGATATACTTTGTAACAAGAAAATAAATAGCCTCATACTCCATTCCCACCATTCTTCAATGTCTTCATCTGTAGGTAGAGTTCTACGCACTGTGCTCTGGAAAGGTCAAGTCAAACTTAAATCTGGAAAAAGGATTATATATTTTTTATAAGCCACTATACATTTACATTGGTTTGAGGGTGCTAGATTATGGAGGAAAGGATGAAATTTTAGATGGGGCTAAGACATACTGACACAAATGTATTGATTCTGGATTCAATGTTGTAGCTTCAGAGCTGGTCTTTTGGGGGTCAGATGATCAGTGGGTTTTTGACAGGGGCTTGGTGGGATCTTCTTGGAGGAGATAATGGGGAGGACGTGACCCATGAGCTAGACCCTGGCAACTGGAGGTCTCTCATCCCCTCTCCTGTCCTTGGAAGTTATGTTCACTGGCTTTCCCAGCCCTAGAAGCTGCCCAAGACTCATAGTCTGCCCAAGTACCATACTGGCTTCCTGGATAAACATTTTTATGGTTGAAGTAGCCAAATGAAAAATATTAGAGATCTCCCTGTACCATGGCAGGGAATCAAAAGCAATACTGCAGATGGGGCTTTCAGAGATAAGTAATGCCCATCTTCATGGGTAGCAATTCTTGGCATTTGTCCATTTTAACTGGATATGTTATTAATATATTGTCTTGAGCAACCTTAATCAAATGTATAAGGTAGTTTTCCAGATGTGGTCTCTTTAATGCAACAAATCAGTACACCCTTGGCAACACATATGCAGCTTGAATTTGGCCAATGCTTTTTCCTCCAAAAGGAATTTCCTTTCACCCTAGCAAGGAGAGCAACACGTCCTCACCAACTTGCCTCAGAGCATTCTCAGAGTGCTCCCTGAAGCAGCAGCAGCAGCAGCAGCAGCCCCTGGAAACTTGTTAGAAAGGCAAATTCTCCATCCCGCATCAGACCTACTGATTCGGGACATGAGGTCAGTGATCTGTGTTTTAACAAGCCCTACAGACGATTCTGATGCACACTAGAGGGTGAGGAACACCGCCTTGGAGTAACATCAGCTCTTCAGCTCTGTGCCTTAATTTCATCTGACCAGAGACTAGAGACTCTAAGCATATTACTGTTTCATAGGCCATCACACTAGCCCATCTTATTTAGGACAGAAAGCTGGTGAGGCTATAGATACATCCCAATGAGGATATGAACCCTACATAAATAAAAGGGGCCTTCCACCTTGATTCTACTAACGGTTCCTGGCAGACACAGGGCACATCTATGGAACACCTGGAGATAATCAGCCCAAGACCGCTCATGAACTGGGTGTTATCTGGTGACCTACTTATGACATCAGGTGTAGCCAATAGCATTCTTTCTTCAAGTGGCTGGAGTAGAACTTAAAAGACAAGGGAAAGCCACTGCTCATACCCTCAGAATGCCTACTTCCGCCATACGACGCCTTTTCCTTAAAACACACTGGCTAGCTCCCCATGCTATAATGACATGATGATGGAAAGAACCATAGCATGGACCTGGGCTTGCTGTTGCTGTAAGATCCTGAAGAGAAACTCTGGGTTAGAAGGCTAAGAGAGAGGAATCTAAAGAGGAAAAATATTTTTATTTAAAAAAATATATAAAATATATAGAGCTAAGCCTCTGCAGAGTGCTCTTGTGGTAGCGTCTTGTCTATACCTTGCCTCCCTTTGTACTAAAACTGCAGATTATATAAACATTTGTCACTTTTCTGAAGCCCCTGGTACGTGGAAGAAGCCACTTTACTAGTGACCAAGGCCAAAGACTGTCAAGCATCTGATTCTGAGCTTAGGATTTGTGCTTTCTACTTCTGGTGACATACACAGTAACTCAAGAAGTGGTAAGAGCTTTATTTCCTACCTTAATATGTCACCAAAAGAAATCCAATTTCCAGTGATAGTAATGAAAACAGAGACAGTGAAGAAGTTTAAAAAATGGTTGAAACAAAAGTGGTGCACCGTAGCTAGGAAACAGACTCACTAAAGAGCTAAAGGGGTCCTCAGCCGTTAACACTTCACAGAGCAAATACTTTCAAGAGTCTAGAGTAAATTCTTTGAGATTGTTAATTGACTAGTATATAATCAAGTGGTGCAAACTTTGCCACTTATTATCATGAATGTGACCAATCTCAGGCAAGTCAACTTCTTTTTTAAAAATGCAAAGCAGGGCCTGGGATATAAGAAAAGAATAATAAGCAGAAATGTGCATTATTTCCACAACAGAAAACTTATTACTTTTAAAGTACTTAGGTAGCTCAGTGGTGAAGAATCCACGGGAGACATGGGTTTGATCCCTGGGTCAGGAAAATCCCCTGGAGTAGGAAATGGCAGCCTCCTCCAATATTCTTGCCTGGAGAATCCCATGGACAGAGGAGCCTGGCAGGCTACAGTCCACTGGGTCGTAAAGAGTTGGACATGACTGAGTACAGCATAACCACAGCAACAAAGCAGTGAGCACTATAAATTTTAAACTATTTCTCCAAATGAGCTTTCCTTTGGAAATTAGACAAATATATATTAAGTTCTTGGCATTGCAAAATAATCCATCCACTGAAGAGTCAATTTTTAAATTTAAAATTTGTTAGTTAAGGGGATTTAAGTAACAAATTTAAGCAAAATTAAGTAACAAATTTCAGTAAAATGTGTTACTTAAGTCCTGCCTACTTAGAGGAACTTCCCTGGTGGTCCAGTAGCTAACACTTGGTGTTCCCAACACAGGGGGTCCAAGTTTGATCCCTGGTCAGGAAACTAGATTCCACATGCCAAAACTAAGATCTGACAGAGCCAAACAGACAAATAAAAATAAATATTAAAAAGAAATAAACTTATAACTTGGCCAAGATGGTGGAGCAGGAAGACTTTGAGCTCACCTCCTCCCACAGGCACACCAAAATTACAGCTATGTACACAGAATCTACTGATGAACATGACCTGAAGACTAGCAGAAAAGATTTTCCACAACTAAAGACATAAAGAAGGAACCACAATGAGACAGGTAGGGGAGGTAGTGATACAGTACAGTCAAGATCGACTCCCCAGGCTAGGCAACCCACAAACGGAAGGATAATCACAACTGCAGAGGTTTTCCCCAAGGAGTGCGAGTCCTAGCCCTACATCAGCTCCCTAACCTGGGGGTCTCACACTGGGGAGATGAGTGCCCGGTATGCCTAGCCTTAAAGGCTAGCAGCACTGCACACAGGAGAGCTAGAGAGATGCAAGAAAGAGACATTCCACGCTCAAAGGGCACATACAAAACTTCACACACTCCAAGTGCCAGTGCAGAGGCAGTAATGTGACCGGGTAAGACCACTTTGCTGATCTTAGAGAGCCTCCCAGAGAGGCAGAAGGCAAGGGACTCCTCCTGGGGAAACAGACACTGACGGCACCCATTTGGGAAGCTCATTCTACCATGAGGACAATGGTGCTGGCAAGTGCCATTTTTGAGTCTTCCCTCTAGCCTACTAGTGGGGGGGGGGGGCACTACCACACTGGTGGCCACCAAACAAGGCAGGGAAGTGGCAGCCGGTAGGGCCAGGGACCAGACCCGCCTACCAGGGTGCCCACAGTACTCAGCCCTGGCACATCACGAGGACCCACACAGTGCACACCCTTAGAGCATATGGCCCTGGTGACCAGAGAGGAGAGTTCTGCCAGGCCCCATGGGATGTCTCTTACATAAGACCAGTTCTCCAAGACTGGGAAACATTAACTGACCTACTTAATACATAGAAATAAGCACAAGGAATTTGGCAAAATGAACAGACAGAGGAATATGATCCAAATGAAGAAACAAGACAAAACCTCATAAGAACTAAGTACAGTGGAAATACGCAATCTACCAGATAAAGAGTTCAAGATAATGACCACAAGATGCTCAAATGAATTCAGAAGAATGGATAAATACAATGAGGAATTTAATAGAGCTTAAACAAACTACCACACAATTGCACTCATCTCACACGCTAGTAAAGTAATGCTCAAAATTCTCCAAGCCAGGCTTCAGCAATATGTGAACTGTGAACTTCCAGATGTTCAAGCTGGTTTTAGAAAAGGCAGAGGAACCAGAGATCAAATTGCCAACATCTGCTGGATCATCGAAAAAGCAAGAGAGTTTCAGAAAAACATCTATTTCTGCTTTATTGACTATGCCAAAGCCTTTGACTCTGTGGCTCACAATAAACTGTGGAAAATTCTGAAAGAGATGGGAATACCAGACCACCTGATCTGCCTCTTGAGAAACCTGTATGCAGGTCAGGAAGCAACAGTTAGAACTGGACATGGAACAACAGACTGGTTCCAAATAGGAAAAGGAGTTTGTCAAGGCTGTATATTGTCACCCTGCTTATTTAACTTATATGCAGAGTACATCATGAGAAACGCTGGGCTGGAGGAAGCACAAGCTGGAATCAAGATTGCCAGGAGAAATATCAATAACCTCAGATATGCAGATGACACCACCCTTATGGCAGAAAGTGAAGAGGAACTCAAAAGCCTCTTGATGAAAGTGAAAGAGGAGAGTGAAAAAGTTGGCTTAAAGCTCAACATTCAGAAAACGAAGATCATGGCATCCGGTCCCATCACTTCATGGCAAATAGATGGGGAAACAGTGGAAACAGTGTCAGACTTTATTTTTTGGGGCTCCAAAATCACTGCAGATGGTGACTGCAGCCATGAAATTAAAAGACACTTACTCCTTGGAAGGAAAGTTATGACCAACCTAGATAGCATATTCAAAAGCAGAGACATTACTTTGCCAACAAAGGTCCATCTAGTCAAGGCTATGGTTTTTCCAGTAGTCATGTATGGATGGGAGAGTTGGACTGTGAAGAAGGCTGAGCGCCGAAGAATTGATGCTTTTGAACTGTGGTGTTGGAGAAGACTCTTGAGAGTCCCTTGGACTTGCAAGGAGATCCAACCAGTCCATTCAAGAGGAGATCAGCCCTGGGTGTTCTTTGGAAGAAATGATGCTGAAGCTGAAACTCCAGTACTTTGGCCACCTAATGCGAAGAGTTGACTTATTGGAAAAGACTCTGATGCTGGGAGGGATTGGGGGCAGAAGGAGAAGGGGACGACAGAGGATGAGATGGCTGGATGGCATCACCGACTCCATGGACGTGAGTTTGAGTGAACTCTGGGAGTTGGGGATGGACAGGGAGGCCTGGCGTGCTGCGATTCATGGGGTCACAAAGAGTTGGACACAACTGAGTGAATGAACTGAACTGAACTGAAAATTATAAAGAAGAATTAAACAGAACTGAAGAATATAAGAACTGAAAGAAAAAAATATACTCCAAGGAATAAACAGTAGATCAGATAATACAGAGGACCAGATCAGTGAACTGGAATACAGAGTAGTAAAAATCTCCCAAGCTGAACTGAAAAAAGGGAAAAGAATTTTTAAAAATGAGGATAGTTTAAGAAACCTCTGGGATAGCATCAAGTATACTAACATTTGCGTTATAAGGGTCCCAGAAGAAGGAAAGAAATAAAGGGGCAGAGACTGTACTGGAAGAAAACTTATAACTTGAAAGACTATAATTCACATTCAGGTACACCTTGAACAAACATCAATGAATGAACACATAACAAATATACAAACTAGAATAATAAAAATATAATATCTACAAGCTGCATTCTCAAGGAAAGGTGATAATCACAACTCAACAGTCTTCCCATGGTCTAAAAGAACCACATCCCTTTGTGGAAGGCTCTTCTGAAATCACAACTAATATCCTAGACTGTGGAATGTCAAGGAATGGCCCTAGGAAGCTTGTGCCTATCAGCAGAGACTCCTAGGAGAAATATTGTCCCTTGTTTCCATACAGGTCTAACCTTGATTCTGCAGACTCAGAAGTGGTCAAGGCACTCTTTCTTTTAATGCAGAACAATGTCAGGAAGGAAGGTAAGTTTATATCTTTATTTAAAATGCAACAGTGGCCATTATACACACACAACTGATCTGGAATACTTTTCCATATCTATTTCACTTTAAATGACTCAATACATGACTTTCAGAATAGTTACACTTATTTTCAGAAAGTCTTCCCTAAAAAAATACAGAGGTTAGTCATATTAAACATTTCCTTTTGCATGGGATAGAAGAGGGGTCCACTAGACTCATCAAAAAGCAGATGAATATGTTTAAAAACCAACGCCCAATAGAAGCTGACTTTTTTCTTAAAAGTTTGTTTATACAGTTTTTCTCCATCCCCTTATTTCTAATTGAATAGAGACATTTTAATAGTGCGTATTAACAGGTGAAAGGAAAGGGTTTTTTTGGCTCACTTCCCTTTAGACCTTTCAAAAGTGGAACAACCACATGCTGTTCCAAACACAATACTTGACTTAGCTTTTGCCTAGGCATTAATGTAGGCAATTCAAAAAGAAAAACACAATATTCCGGTTTCCATTTTCCCTAGATTCGTCTCAGCTCTTTTTGGATGAAATCAGTCTCTCAAGGGACATCAACCTCACAATTTGAGAAACAATGCTCTAGATATGAAACAAAAAGCAACACAATGGAAAACCAGCAACCATTTGTTTTTACACTTGGAGAGTTACACTGTACAACATCCTTCTCATTATAAAGCCAAGTAACTACTCAGAATTGTAAATTAACTCTTTGTAATACAAAGCACTTCAGCCTCAGATAATAAAATAAGGGGGGAAAAAATCGAAGTCCTTTATTTCAGGTAATCTCTGAAACAAAACGAAAGGACCAGGATATCTTGGTTAGATCCTTTTGTTTGTGATAAATTTGACTTAAAAAATTTTATCTGGAAAGTAAATAACATATAGCACATATGTTGCTGCTGCTAAGTCACTTCAGTCGTGCCCAACTCTGTGTGACGCCATAGACGGCAGCCCACCAGGCTCCCCCGTCCCTGGGATTCTCCAGGCAAGAACACTGGAGTGGGTTGCCATTTCCTTCTCCAATGCATGCAAGTGAAAAGTGAAAGGGAAGTCGCTCAGTCATGTCCGACTCCTCGCGACCCCATGGACTGCAGCCCACCAGGCTCCTCCGTCCATGGGATTTTCCATACATACAGCATGTAATAAATAATCATTATTGTGCCTTCTTATTAATGTATTACATGATGTATGTAATCATTAAGAAGATTTTCAAGTACTTTAAACCAGGGTTCAGCAAATTATAACCTGTGGGCCAAAAATGATGCACTGTTTTTGTAAATAAAGTTTTATTGAAACACATCCACACTTATTTGTTATTTGCTACAACTGAAGAGCTGAATAGCTGTGGCAGAGACTGAATGTTTTGCAAAGCGAAAATTACAATTTAGCCCTTTACAGAAAAAGTTTGCATTCCCTGTTCTAAACCAGTGGGTCTCAAAATTTAATGCTCATAAGAAACACCTGAACAGCTTGTTATCCGTTTCCTGGGCTCTACTTTCACAGATCATGGTTCAGTAGGTTGGGATGGGGTCCATGAACTCGCACTTCTAACAAGCTCACAAGCTGCCGGTCTATGAACTAAACTTTGACAAACCACTTTGGCCTAAACCATCTCATATAATCACAGATCAGCAATGACCACAAATTCTATAAAACAGGATAGTCATCACACATAATGGAAACTAAGGCATAAAAGAGGAAGGAAATAGATCTCCTGACTTATATGAAATTCATGATAGCTATGAAGGCACAATTGGTTGCCACAGTCAACAGATAATTCTTCACCCCCCTTCCTAACATTAGTGATAGTGATCGTGTTGGTAGGTCAGTTGTGTCTGACTCTTTGCGACCCCATGAACTGGAGCTTGCCAGACTCCTCTGTCCATGGAATTCTCAAGGCAAGAATACTGCAGTGGGTTTCCATTCCCTTCTCTAGGGGATCTTTCTGACCCAGGGATTGAACCAGGGTCTCCTGCATTGCAGGCAGAGTCTTTACTCTCTGAACCACCAGGGAAGCCCCTAACATTACACCAGGGAAGAGTCCTAACATTAATTTACACTGAACACTGGAAATTCAACAGGGACCAGCAGGAATCCAAAGCAGTTGGGTTGGAGGTGTAAAACCCCATCAGTTCTTCAGAGAAGTTATAAAACACTTTTTAAAAATAAAAGCCCCTTTATATTCAGTTATAATTTAATACTTGACTGGACTATAAATACTCAAAGACAACATTTGAAAAGAAATCTGACACATATGGTTTATAATACAATGGTCCAACCAAAAGATTAATTCTTACACATCATATAGATAAATATAAAACTTAAAGGGTTAGTTAAAAATCTAATCCTTTCAATTAAAAACAAATACATGTCAAGCTAGTATGAGAATGAACACAGATGATACAACTGATGTATTTTATTAGAACTAGCTCAGGCAGATCAAAGGTGGATGATATGTAAACCACCGAAAGATATTAGTGCCTTTCACTTAGACTCTGAAGAAGATACAGAAGAAGGTAAAGATTTAGAGGGAAAATTCTCTTTGCTGATTTCTTAGAATAGGAAACATCTCCTCTTCCTTTAGTACGCCTTTATTGAGCATCTACCAGGCTCAGAGGCATTGTAGTAGGCATTAGAGATAGAAAAGAATAAACATCCCTCCTCTCAATGAACTCACAAGCTCATGAGAGAGCTGTGTAAGTAAGTACTACAGCATGTTAAGTACAAGGACACTTGCATATATTATGTACTATCAGAGTGTACAGTGAGTTGATTAAATATGCTTGGGAGAAAAGTGAAAGGAAGGCTTCACTAGACATGCTGCTGCTGCTGCTGCTAAGTCGCTTCAGTCGTGTCCGACTCTGTGCAACCCCATAGACGGCAGCCCACCAGGCTCCCCCATCCCTGGGATTCTCCAGGCAAGAACATAGAGTACTTTAATTGAGACCTGAAAAGACTGAGCAGATGAAGAAGGGTAGGTATTGAGGCAGTGGATACAATATATGCAAAGGTATAGAAGTGAGAGGGAATAATACGAATCTGAGTTCTACAAACAGGTCAGTTTGGCTGAAGCAGAGTGTATAATGTGGAAAGGGGCGAGATGGGAAGCTGGACAGGAAGGCAGGGTCACATACAAAGAACGTTGGGTGCCATGCTGGTCAGGTCTGTATTTTTCTGGCTTTAGGGAAATAAAGAATTTTAACCCCAGAGAAGACTGCACATATTTGCATGTCAGTAAAATCACTCTGGCACCACCACAGGGGACAGACTGAAGCCATAAGATTTTATTTTCGATCTAAAAATTCTGACAAGACTTTGTATCCAAGGCATGGATGAGAAAGAGAAAGGTAACACTGATTAGAGGTTAAAAAAAAATCTCCCAGCTTAATTTTTATTGAAGTTTATAAAGAAGCAGCAAAGACTGAAATTAACACATGACATTCTAATCTTAGGAAGTATTTTGTTGTTGTTGTTATCTAATAAGGTCAAGGGTAAAAAAAAATACATAAAATAGTTTAAAAATGACACTATGGTCCATGGTGACAGAGAAGACTGCATCAGACCATAGTGCTCAAATCACAAGCAAGTCACAACTTCTTGGGGCTTCAGTTTTTCACCTATATAATGACAGGTTCAAAGTTTCCTAACCTGGGCTATAAACAAAAGTATATTTCAATATAATTGGTTTCCTTTGTAATCCTACTCATTTTATTTAAAATTCTGAGAATGCATCAATGGCACAATAGAGGATAAGAAACTCTGCGTGATATTTAAGTCACTTGCGTGCGTGCTAAGTTGCTTCAGTTGTGTCCAACTCTGTGACCCTATGGTGGCTACGTAGCCTGACAGGCTCCTCTGTCTATGGGGATTCTCCAGGCAAGAATACTGGAGTGGGTTGCCATTCCCTCCTCCAGCGAAGCTAGAGCTGAAGCTCCAACACTTTGGCCGCCTGATGTGAAGAGGCGACTCATTGGAAAAGACCGTGATGCTGGGAAAGACTGAAGGTGGGAGGAGAAGGGGATGACAGAGGATGAGGTGATCGGATGAATTCACTGACTCAATGGACATGAGTTTGAGCAAGCTCCAGGAGATAGCAGACTACAGGGAAGTCTGGCATGCTGCAGTCTATGGGGTTGCAAAGAGTCCAACAGGACTTAGCGACTGAACAAGAACAACAAAGACTGACTTAGGTTGATATTATTTTGCCTTTCCATTTCCCTTTCTTCTTTTGTAGACTTAGGTTAATGCTGATATTAAATGACTGCTTGATATCTTTCTTTTACATCCTTAAACCAACTGAAAAGTGACTTATGGAATAAAACTCAATAGTAAGGGGTAGGAGAAAGTTTAGTGCATGAGGAAGATTATATAATGAAGAAATTAGTAGTATCAGCAATCAAGTAAAGGAGGACATTTCTTGGGTATGTCCAGACACAAAACTACCTGGGAAAGAAGCTAGGTAAATAAAAAAATAACTCTTTCAGGGGGTCAAAAACAATTGGTTTTAAAAAGACATGCATGAAACAAAACCTCATTGTTATCATCTTAAAACTACAGTATCTAATAGCAGGGAGGCATCTCTCTCTCTCTATTCATAATGGTACTTCTCTATGATAAGGAACTCTAAAAAATCTGAATTTTAAGGTCAATGTCAGCGTTCTAACTCCAAATGTATATAGCTATTACACAAAAAAGGAAACCAGATTAAAAAAAATTTTTAAGAACGCTATAAGAAATGAGTTATAAAACACATATTAGAGAAAATGTGAATGAATGTTATAATTATTCCTTGAAGTTACTCACATTACTTGATTTGATCAGATTAAACAATCAAAATGGTTCTGATTAGCCAATGGAAATCTCACCACATCATCTGTTCAGTGCTCAAAATGACAACTTTGCACTTGCTTGGAAATCTACTGAAAGATTACAGTAATACACTGATAATTTGCCATATCTTTTAAAAGTACTTCTACTCAGTAATCAAAAGCCCTCGTATTTCAGACACGAGTCTACAATGAGGTAGTTGGCCAACTATTCCACTATACAACAAGGGAAGACTGCAAAATCAAGCCTAGTCCGTTTTTAAAGCTGTGTCTATATTAAAATTGCCGGGGTTTCAACTCTTAGAAACAATCTGAGGAAATAAGTCTTTACCTTTCTCAGCCTTTCTGGAGAAAATCTACAAAAAAATTTGTCATCTTACCTTCACAAACTTTATCATCCTAATAGATCTGTAGGAGAGGACAGGCTCCTGTCTCTACAGGTAACTCTTCCCACACCTTCTTAGCCATCTGCATATCTCTAAAGCAGAGGCAGGCAACTGAGGCACCTGGGGCAATCTTTACTGTCACTCTGCTCCTCCCCTGCCGTGTGGTTTCTTTTAAGGTCGGGCAGATCTCACGGAGAAGGAAATGGCAACCCACCCAGTACTCCTGCCTAGGAAATTCCATGGATGGAGGAGCCTGGTGGGCTACAGTCCATGGGGTCGCAAAGAGTCAGACACGACTGAGCGACTTCACTTTCTTTCTTTTTACAAAGACTACTTAAGCACTATACTTATAAAAGTCACTTCTTAGCAAAACACTATCTACAGCCCCCAAATCCCCAAAATCTTCTAGTCACTGATTTGCTTCAGACAAACAGGCCCAAGTGAACATAACAACTACTCATGAAAATATATGTAGTCCAAGCACTTTAGTCCAGGCAACAGAAGATTATATGTTCACTGAATTAGTAAAAATTAAGAATTCACATTTTTTACCATGCAGAATTACCAAATTGACTCAGGAGAGCAAAATATCTGCCAGGTGCATGATATTTCAAAATCATTCACAAGTATAATTCATAGAGAATGAACCCTATCTTAGGCAAATCCACTAAACAAAGCCACAAATGTACACAAAATATAAGCCAGTAGGGAGATTTAATTTTCAAAGGCATTTATTCAAAGTAGGACTTATTTACAACTTGAAGAAATCCCTTACTGTTATCTTTTTCAAAAAAGGTTGCATTTATAGCTTATTCCAGAACAGAGCATAAACTATTCTTCCATAAAAATATGAAGAACTACTCACCTCCATTTCTACAGCAGCAATACTCTGGTCATAATGACCCATCAGATTAGGGAAAAATGTCATGTTGTAGGCCATTTTCATACATCTGGGAACAGTAATTGGTTCACAGGTGAAAAGACTGTGCCCTCTTACCAGGGGTAGAAAAATACATGTCCACAAAAATGTAAATGTTTCCATTCTCTTCAAATTCCTAATTTTACCACATGGCTTGGATTAATCACTCTTCATTCTCAGATTTCCATCCAAAGATAAAAATGTTCAAATTCCTCATTTGATTATTTTACCATTTTGAAGGAAGCTCTTTTTCCTGAAAATGAGTTCTGGGTCAATTACTGTAAAAACAATCAAAAGGGTGTATCAGCAACATTTGTTATCTACTCAAATGCAAACGTCAAAGTGCAGAGTTTCATGCTAGGTAATTAACACCGGGAAAACGACGGAAAATTTCGTCCCATCAATTACTGTTCCACCTGCCTTGGCACAGAATCTATGACTTGCGGAGGAAATCTCATCTCTAGGGACCGGATGACCCGAGGTTCGTGTTGTATGGAACACAGGGTAAAAGCGGGGCACTGGATGAGTGAGATGGAGAAAATGGTGGGGCTGGGAACAAGTTAATGAGGATTAACAGAACTGTAAAATCTAAAAGGCCCTGTCGGGTGTTTTATTACGCACAAAAAAACTGAGTTGCAGGGAAATTCCTTAAGATCTCACGAGTTCTTAAATTCTTTAAAGACTCTAAAGGGCCAGCTTTTGTGGCACTCTTCTGGAGACTAACTTTTGTCTTTAAAAAGGCCAACCAGAGGGAGACTTCTAGGATTCCTACTGCGGAGGAGAGAAACGAGTGTTCAAAAGGCTGGGGAGGAGGAGGGGAGTAGCGATCTCACAGAAAAGAAAAATGAGCAAAGCTGTCCCGGGAGGCCGACGGAGTTTCGGTGGGAGGGAAGCTGTGGGCACTGAGCCACGAATCGTCGCACCCGTCACCCCATCCCCCCAACACACACACACAAATGTACGTCCCGGCTTCCAGCGCCGGGCAGGGCAACTCACCCCCTCACCCTATCCCCCCAAAACACACACACAGAGCCACGAATCGTCGCACCCCCTCACCCCATCCCCCAACACACACATACACACACACACACAGAGCACCGGGCAGGGCAATGCGCCCCACCCCCGGGCACCTGCCCCAGGCCCAGCGCCGTGCTCCGCGTCCCTGGCCCCGCGGGGACCAGCATCGCAGCGCCCCAGCTTCCTGGGAACCTCGGGCCGGCGCGGACCGTCCGGCCGCAGCCTTTCGCGCACCTGCGGCTCGGAGCGCGCGCCCCCCACCCACCCCGCAGCCCTCCAGGCCCGCCCCGCTCACCCCGCTCGCCCTGGCGCCCGCAAGCCCGCCCGCCCGCGGCCACTCGCCCAGTTGGCGTCCGAGGAACCTCACCTCGGGCGGCGGTCGAAGGCACCCGTTCCTCCCCGTCCCCGTCCAGCCCACCGTCCCCCCGCGGCCAGCGACGGCTCCAGGGAGCGTCCGGGACTCCGGCCACCACGGGAGCCGGGAGTCGCACGGCCGGGCGAGAGCTGAGCAATCCCGCGAGACAGCGCCGCCAGGTCGGACGGGCAGGTCCCGGCTCGCGGCGGCGGCGGACCTGGCTCTCCGCCCGGGCCCCACCCGCGCCGCGCCGTCCGGGTCTGGCTCTGGGCTCGCCCCACCCGGCAGGGGCGAACGGTGTTGCGGGGGCGAGGTCCAGCTGCGGGGCCGGGGAGCCCCCTCCACCTCGCCGTCTCTTCTGTGCCGTCCGCAGGGGTTCAGCCTAGAGGGTTTTTGTTTTTTCTTTTGAAGTTCTTATTGAGTCCCAGATAAACCTTCTTTTAGAAAAACCCAATTTATTTCGAATTTCAGGAGCCAAGAAGTTTTAAACGGGGCCAGTTTGCTCTGTAAAGTCAATTGCCCAAGTGACCTTAGACAGAGGGTGGATAATTTCCTGGGTATCTGTCCTAAAAAAACAAAAACAAAAAAAACCTGTTTTA
The DNA here is from genome assembly GCF_029407905.1 of Bubalus kerabau. Lineage (NCBI taxonomy): Eukaryota > Metazoa > Chordata > Mammalia > Artiodactyla > Bovidae > Bubalus > Bubalus kerabau. Next base: position 63,462,761 of record NC_073637.1, read on the forward strand.
TTAATTCAGGGTGTCTGGTCACTAACTGGAGACACAGGTGGCAATGATTTCAGGCCTGGCAGGTCCTGTGGTTTATTGATGCAGAACCGTATTAGAAAGTTGAACTGCTCTAGAAGTCAACCCAGTTTTTAGTACCAAAAAATGGCAACCCACTCCAGTGTTCTTGCCTGGAGAATCCCAGGGGCAGGAGAGCCTGGTGGGCTGACGTCTATGGGGTCACACAGAGTCGGACACGACTGAAGTGACTTAGCAGCAGTGCCACACATCATCTCACCGTGCTTCCCTGTTCATCCCTCCTTCCTTCTTAAAGTTTGAAAATCACCAGATCTTACTGTAACCAAGTTTGGTCTTTTGCAGAATGTCACCCCCTTCTTTTTGTCCAGTGGAGTCAAACAGTACGTAGCGGCTCGGGGTGGCTTCTCAGGCTCTTTCACAGAGTAATATTCATGTCTTCTTGTGTCTTGATAGCTCATTTCTTTTTGGTGATAAATAATATTGTATTGTATGGATGGACCACAGGTTATTTATCCATTCACCTACTGAAAGACATCTTGGTTGATTCCAAGTATGAGCTCTTATGAATAAAGCTGTTATAAACATTTGTGCACAGGTTTTTGTGTGGAAGTATGTTTTAAATTCCTTTGAGTAAATACCAAGGAACCAGCTTGTGTGGTAAAAGTATATTTAGTTTTATATATTTTTTAAAAAGTGCCAAACTGTCTTCCAAAGTGGCTCTACCACTTGAGATCACTTCACACCAGCAGAGCTTCAGAGTTCCTGCTTTTTCACGACTTGCCAACATATGCTATTGTTAGTGTTCTGGAGTTTGGCTGTTCTAACAGGTATTTAGTGATAGCTCTGTTTTAATCCCAGGGACGGCAGAGCCTGGTGGGCTGCTGTCTCTGGGGTCGCACAAAGTCGGACACGATTGAAGCGACTTAGTAGCAGCAGCAGCTGTTTTAATTTGCATTTCCCTGATGAAATTTGATGTGAGCATTTTTTCATGTGCTTTTTTGTCATTTGAATATCTTCTTTGATGAGGTGTTTATTAAGGTCTTTGGCCTATTTTTTAATTGGGTTGTTTGTTTTCTAATGCTTGAATTTAAAGAGTCCTGTGTATATTTTGGATATCAGTTCTTTATCAGTTATATCTTTTGCAAATATTTTCTCCATGTCTGTGATTTAACGTCTAATTCTCTAGACCTCATCTTTCATAGAGCAGAAGTTAATTGATTTTAATGAAGTACAGTTTATTAATTATTTCTTTCATGGATCGTGCCTTTGGTGTTGTATCTAAAAAGTTGTCACCAAACCCAAGGACGTCTAGATTTTCTCATATGTTAACTTATAGGAGTTTTATAGTTTTGTGTTTAAATTTAGGTCTGTGATTCATTTTTAGTTAATTTTTGTGAGAGCTGTAAGATTTGTGACATTGATTTCTTTTTTCTGCATGTGCACATCTAGTTGTTCCAGCACTGTTTGTTGAAAAGATGGTCTTTTCAACTTTGTCAAGGATGAGTTGATTTTCTTTATATGGGTCTGTTTCTGGGCCCTCTGTCCTGTTCCACTGATGCATTTGTCTATTCTTTCACCAATGCCGCACTACTTTGGTTACTGTAGCTTCGTAGTGAGTCCAAGTTGGTAGTACCTGCTTCCAGCTTTGTTCTTCCTCAATATTGTGTTGGCTATTCCAGGTCTTTTTCTTCTCTGTATAAACTTTAGAATCATTTTGTCGATATCCACAAAATAACTTGTTGGGATTTTGATTGGGATTTCATTGAATCTCAATAGATTTGGGAGCGAAGATCATGGCATCTGGTCCCATCACTTCATGGCAAATAGATGGGGAAACAGTGGAAACAATGGCTGACTTTATTTTGGGGGGCTCCAAAATCACTTCAGATGGTGACTGCAGCCATGAAATGACCAACCTAGACAGCATATTAAAAAACAGAGACATTACTTTGCCAACAAAGGTCTGTCTAGTCAAGGCTATGGTTTTTCCAGTAGTCATGTATGGATGTGAGAGTTGGACTATAAAGAAAGCTGAGTGCCGAAGATTTGATGCTTTTGAACTGTGGTGTTGGAGAGGGCTCTTCAGAGTCCCTTGGACTGCAAGGAGATTCAACCTTTAGATTCATCCTAAAGGAAACAGTTCTGAATATTCATTGGAAGGACTGATGCTGAAGCTGAAACTCCAATACTTTGGCCACCTGATGCAAAGAGCTGACTCATTGGAAAAGACCCTGATGTTGGGAAAGATTGAAGGCAGGAAGAGAAGGGGACGACAGAAGATGAGATGGTTGGATGGCATCACTGACTCAATGGGCATGAGTTTGAGTAAACTCTGGGAGTTGGTGATGGACAGGGAGGCCTGGCGTTCTGCAGTCCATGGGATTGTAAAGAGTCAGAGACGACTGAGCAACTGAACTGAACAGAACTAAGATTTGGGAAGCACTAGTTGGAGAGTTCTAACATCTTGCCAATATTGAGTCTTCCTATCCCTGATCATCAGATATCTTTATTTCTTTTTTGATTTCTTTCATCACAGTGTTGTGGTTTTCCTCGTTACAATCTTATTTACACTTTGTTAGGTTTATGCTCAAGCATTTCATTTTTAGATATGCTATTGTAAATGGTATTGGAATTGTTTACTTTTAATTGGTATTGTATTTTTTATTTCAAATTCACTTGTTCATTGCTGGTACATAGGAAGGGAATGGCATCTATGTTAACCTTGTATCCTGCAACCTTACCTGTAACCTTAGTTACAGGTGTTTTTAATAGATCTTTCCAGATTTTCTACATAGACAATCATGTCATGTGTAAACAGAAACAGTTTCATTTCTTCCCATCCAATCTGTATACCTTTTACTTTTTTTTTTTTTTTTGTCTGATTGCCTTAGCTGGGACTTCCACTACAATGTTGATAAGGAATAGTGAGAAGGAACATTCTTCCCTGGTCCCTGATGGTAGCAGGAAAGCTTCTAGCATTTAGTATTATGTTAGCTATAGGTTCTTTAGTAGAACTTTTATCTTAAATGGGTGGTAGATTTCATCAAGTGCTTTTTCTGCATATATTGATAGGATTACATGATTTTTCTTCTTTACCGTGTTGATGTGATGGATTGCATGAATTTTCAAATGTTGAATTAGTCTTGCGTACCTGAGATAAATCTGAAGTCTGCTCTGCTGAAATGAATATAGCTACTGTAGCTTTCTTTTTTGGAGAAGGCAATGGCACCCACTCCAGTACTCTTGCCTGGAAAATCCCATGGATGGAGGCGCCTGGTAGGCTGCAGTCCATGGGGTCGCCAAGAGTCGGACACGACTGAGCAACTTCACTTTCACTTTTCACTTTCATGCATTGGAGAAGGAAATGGCAACCCACTCCAGAGTTCTTGCCTGGAGAATCCCAGGGATGGGGGAGCTTGGTGGGCTGCCGTCTATGAGGTCGCAGAGTCGGACACGACTGAAGTGACTTAGCAGCATTCTTTCTCTAATGCTTTTCCTTCCTTTGTTAGATCTGGTTTCTAACCGATATAATTTTCCTTTTTTCTGAAGAACTTATTTTAACATTTCTTACAAGGCAACAAATTCCCTCAATGTTTGGCTGACAAAGTCTTTATTTTTCCTTAGCTTTCGAAGGATGATTTTGCAGGATACAGAATTCTAGGTTGGTGGGTTTTCTTTTTTCTCTTAACACTAAATATTTCATTTCAGTCTTTTTTTGCTTGCATGAATTCTGAGAAGTAAAATTTAATTCTTATTTTTGCTCCTCCATAAGTATGATTTTCCCCCCACTCTGGCTTCAAGATTTTTTCTTTATTTTTAATTTTCTGCAATTTGCATTTGCCATGCCTCGGTGTAATGTTTTGTTTTCTGCATTTATCCTGCTTGGTATTCTCTGAGCTTCCTGTCTCTGTGGTTTGGTGTCTGACATTAAAATGGGAGTAGTTTCTCAGTCATTATTTCTTCAAATATTTCTTCTGTTCCTTTTTTTCTTTCTTCTCCTCTGGTATTTCAAAAACCTGAAATATGTTATACTTTTGTAGCTGTTCCAGAGTCCCTGGACATTCTATTCAATTTTTTTCTCAATCTTTTGTCTCTCTTTGCCTTTCAGTTTTGGAAGTTTGTATTGATATATCCTCAAGCTCAGAGGTTCTTTCCTCAACTGTGTCCAGCCTACTAAAGAGCCCATTTCTGTTACACTGTTTTGTTTATTTTTTTAATCTCTAGCATGTTTTTGTGATTCTTTCTTAGGGTTTCCATTTATCTGCTTACATCATCCATCTGTTCTTGCATGTTGTCTATTTTTTTCATTTAGAGCCCTTAACATATTAATCATAGTTATTTTAAATTTCTAGTCTGATAATTCCAACATTCCTGCCATATCTAAGTCTGATTCTGTTTCTTGCTCTGTTTCTTCATATTGTGGGTTTTATTTTTTGTTTTTTTTTTTCTTTATGGTATGCCATAAAACTTTTTGTTGAAAGCCAGACATGATGTACTGGGTGAAAGGAACTTAGATAAGCAAAGCTTTAGTGCTGTGATGTTAAGGTGGTGGTGGTAGGGGAAGCATCCTGTAGATGTATGATTAGGTCTCAGTCTTTAGTGTGCCTGTGATCTTGATCTATGAACTTCTCAGTTAATACTCCCGTTAGGTGGGAGAGTATGGCTAGAGTGGGCTGCCATGGAGTGTTTCTTTCTTCCCAGGTCAGTTAAAAACTTCATGGAGATCCAGTGTTTGCAGCATACCACACTTCTGGGAGTTTTATCTTCTGAAGCTCTACCAGATTCTCACAGTGAATATTAGAAAAAAAAAAAACCCTCACATTTCTGGCAGGGTGGAAAGAAAAGGTAAAATTTTGAAACATGCTAGAGAATTCTGTTCTTAACAGTTGAAAACTTAAGTTAGGCTCTGATAAAGCTATGAAATTAAAAGATGCTTGCTCCTTGGAAGAAAAGCTATGACCAACCTAGACAGCGTATTAAAACCAGAGATATGACTTTACCAACAAAGGTCCATCTAGTCAAAGCTATGGTTTTTCCAGTAGTCATGTATGCATGTGAGAGTTGGACTTTAAAGAAAGCTGAGGACCAAAGAATTGATGCTTTTGAACTGTGGTGTTGGAGAAGATTCTTGAGAGTCCCTTGGACTGCAAGGTTATCCAACCAGTTCATCCTAAAGGAAATCCGTCCTGAATATTCATTGGAAGGACTGATGCTGAAGCTGAAACTCCAATACTTTGGTCACCTAATGCAAAGAACCGATTCATTGGAAAAGACCCTGATGCTGGGCAAGATGGAAGGCGGGAGGAGAAGGGGATGACAGAAGATGAGATGGTTGGGTGGCATCACTGATGCAGTGGACATGAGTTTGAGTAGGCTCTGGGAGTTGGTGATGGACAGGGAAGCCTGGTGTGCTGCAGTCCATGGAGTCGCAAAGAGTTGGACACGACTGAGTTACTGAACTGAACTGAAAACCCCAATGGTTAGTTTCTGGTAAGATAATTTCTCTAGAGGGCAGGACTTGTTAAGAACAGAATTCTGTAGCATGTTTCAGAATTTTACCTTTTCTTTCCACCCTGCCAGATGTGAGGGGTTTTTTTTTTTTTTTTTCTGATATTCATTGTGAGAATCTGGTAGAGCTTCAGAAGATAAAACTCCCAGAAGTGTGGGTATCCTGCAAACACTGGATCTCCATGAAGTTTTTAATTCTCAGAGTCATTGGCACTGAGTCTCCAGGAATTCATCTATGACAGTTCAGGTTTTTCATACACCTACAGGTTCCCCTGGAGGTTTCTGCCCATGGGTTTCTGCTCCAGTAAGTTGTGATTCTCTGTTTCTACCCATTTGTCTCTCCAATTTTAGGAGCAGCAGTTTGCTTTGTGATTTCAAGTCCCTGAAAGATCTAAGAAGAGTTGTTGATTTTCAGTTTGTTCAGCTTTTTACTTGTTAGGATGAAGTGATGGCTTCTATACTCTTTATGTCCCAGAACAGGAACCCCAATTCTTCATTTTCTAAAATAAGTATTTTTTTAAGAATCTTGTTGGCAATTTCAACTGCTACTGAGCAGAAAAAAGTTTCTCCGAAAGTTGAACTTAAATTTAAAAATTCAAAGCTACCATATTATGTTGTTTGGCATTATTGTTAATAGAACACTAGTTATATGAAAAGTATAGTTATAACAACTTCCTTAAGTTATTTTGCTGAAATGAAGGGGAGAAAATAAATTCATAGAGTAAGTTGTATGAGTTTTTATTTTGTCAATATTACTTATCCAAACATCTACAGCCCATCATCAGGCTATGCAGGCACTCACAATAATAATTAAATCTTGTCATCACTGCCCATGCTCACTAAAATGCCCATGAATCTGCCCATATTCATTAAAATATAGCTTTATACATAATAAAAAATTTTATCTTAGGATAAAGGTAGAAGGACTGAACATATTTTATTTAACAGTTAGCTTGATTTATAACTTTTAACTGTGTAAACATAGAGGTACAACCACTACAGAAAACAGTGCTCAGGTTTCCAAAAAACTAGTTACCATATGCTCCAGCAGTCGCACTCCTGGATGTATAGTGAGACAAAACGATAATTTGGAAAGATACATACACTTCAGTTTTCATAGCATCACTGCTTACAATTGCCAAGACATGGAAACCATCTAAATGTCTGTCCACAGATGAGCAGATAAAGAAGATGAAGTACATATATACACGAGGGAATACTACTCAGCCATAAAAAAGAAGGAAATAATGCCATTTGCAGCACCATGGGTGAGCCTAGAGATTGTTATGCTAAGTCAGTCAGTCAGAGGACATATACTGTATGATGTCACATATATGTGGAATCTGAAATATGCTACAAATGAACTTAATGAAATAGAAACATACTCACAGACATAGAAAGCAAACTTCCACAGTTACCAGCAGGGAAAAGGGGTCGGGGAGCGACAAACTAGGAGTTTGAGATTGGTAGATACAAACTACTGTATATAAAAGATAAACAACAAAGTCTGTATAGCACAGGGAACTATATTAGTAACCTGTAATAAACGATAGTGGAGAAGGATATGAAAAAGAATATGTATATATATCAGTATAACTGAGTCACTTTGCTGTACACCAGAAACTAACACAACATTGTACACCAACTGTATTTCAATAAAAAATAAATAGAATATGGTGCCCTCCTTTGTACTCTTGCCTGGGGCCTGCAGACATGTGGATAGGCCTGCTTGTGACCGCCCCTCAGGTGTTAAGGGACTGGGGAGCAAACAGTATTAGGGGATTCATGCTAGAGGAGTCTGGGCTGAGCAGAGGCGTAGAAGAGAACAGAGGGAAAGAGACGAACTTGGGCTGCACTGGACCTTCCCTCCTGAAGTTTCTGCCTAAACTCTTCTCGGTGTAACCCTTGGAAGAGCTCCCCATGGCTCCAATCCCTACAGGTGATATGTGTGAATTTGATGGCTTATTGACTTAATTTAGAGGAGTCTACAAGCACAACATCCTGGAGGAGGGCAGAGCAATCCACTCCAGTATTCTTGCCTGGAGAATCCCCATGGACAGAGGAGCCTGGCAGGCTACGGTCCATAGGGTCACAAAAAGCTGGACACGACTGAGCGACTAAGCACAGTACATGATCACAACATTAAGCATAACCTTTATTTAAAAACTTTCACTTGAAGTATGTTGCCTGTCGAGCCAGGCTTTAAAAGCTACTTACTGCAGTGTTTGTAGCAAAACAATTAACCTTTTCTGTGCTTGTATCCATTATGGTTGGCCAGAAATAATATACCTTCTAATTACTACCTCCTGTATTACTGGAAAATAAAAATTTCGGTAGTAACATGACACTGCAGGAGAGAGCCGCATATTTTCCTGACAGTTTGATGTATAAAATTGCCTCCTTGGAGCTCTGGAATTGTCATTTGCAAAGAAAGAGATTCATAATGCTAAAGAAAAATAGCTTCAGCTTTGCTGCTTCTTTAAGTTACATTTTGTGCCTATGATTTTATCCTGCTTGGTTTTGTTCTTAGTGGCTTCACTGGAGGTCCAGATAATACCTCACTAGATAGTGAAGGTATTAGCCTTTAAAATTTAGTATTTTACCACTTTTTATAGCAAAGCAGTATGTTAAGTCAAATATTAGAAATTATATTTTCCCTAAAGCTTTTTGCACCTAGAAAAGGACTTCTGCCTCAGACTTAATGATTTAGATAATAACTAATGTCCTTTGATATGAAAAGCCAACTTTATTCCTAATTGTGCTTCATGGGCTGCTCATGACTATATGTCATTTTCTAAAATTGCCTCAAACCAAGTGGGATAAGTATGTGTTACAGGGTGATAAGTGAAGGAAAATACAGAATTAAATTTTAGAGAAAACAGAATGAAAGAAATATTAGTTTTTGCTGTTCAATAGAAAAGATGTTATAGAGGACATCGGCTTTTGGAAACAACTTGAATATAAATTATTGAGAGATTTGTTGTTCCAGACATGGTATGTGGATTGGGAGACAGGATAATTTCAAACAACAGACCTTGTGTGTTTTCACTGGAAGGCAGAGGCAGATTTACCATGAAGCTAATGAAGCTTAAGTCTTATAGTTCCATTTAATTTTTTATTTGAAATCCAACTTTCTCTTAAAAAGAGTCCCTAAAATTTGTAAGCTTCAAGAAACTTAGAGTTCACTCCTCTTGAAAGGAGAAAAAGAATAGTTTGGAGAACAGGGAAATGGAGCAATTCAGGTGGATTTTGAGGTTTCAGTCATGTTCGACTTTTTGTGACCCTATGGACAGTAGCCTGCCAATTTCCTCTGTCCATAGGACTCTCCAGGCAAGAATACTGGAGTGGGTTGCCATGGCCTTCTCCGGGGAATCCCAGGGATCAAACCTAGCATCTCTTAATGTCTTCTAGCATTGGCAGGCAGGTTCTTTACCACTAGCACCACCTGGGAAACCTGATTTTCAGGCAGTTAATAACAATTAAGAGTCTAACTTATTTCCTCTAGGTAAGGGGAAATGATGGGAGGTGAGGTTGTACCGACCTATGTTCTTATTAGTACTAAACCTGGGTTTCCCTGGTGGCTCAGTGGTAAAGAATCTGCCTGCAATGCAGGAGGCCATGAGACTCAGGTTCGATCCCTGGGTCAGGAAGATCCCCTGGAGTAGGAAATGGCAATCCCTAGTATTCTTGTCTGGAAAATTCCATGGACAGAGCAGGCTATAGGACTGTGGCGGGCTATAGTGCACAACTTAGTGACTAAACCATCACCACTTGTAGAACTAGTTAAGTTTTGTTTGTATAACTTTGGCAAAACTCAAAACTTTATTTTATTTGAGAAGAAATGGAGCACTGAGCAGTACACATCCATTCTTGTTGCAGAAATCTTCGAACTGGGGAAAGCCCTGGCCGTCTTTAGCCCTCCACCCCTTCTTCCAATCTAGAAGTCCTTGCTGCCAGCGTTCATGGGAAAAGGAAATTATTCTCCCACATTGCTTGGCCTGGCCCTTCACCCTCTCCATTAGTGATGAGAATTTCTTCCCACGGCGGTGGACTGGGGGGCGGGGGGTGGTCTTTGTTACCCTCTTCCATTGGTTGGATTTTCTTTCCCACATTGCCTTATCTGAGGGTAGAATTCACACTCAAGGTGGATTCAGCCTCCAAAAAAACCTACAAATGAACAACCAAAACCATAACAAAAATGACTTGCTTTCAGTCTCTTTTTAAATATAATTTCAGATGACCTCTTTCACTTTTAATTTAAACACATACTTTTTACTTAAATAACTATGTTTTTGCTCAAATTGAATGGATTATCTTAAAAAGAGAAAGCTTTAAACAGGAATTTTGTGAATAAAATATTTCCATTTTAGTAAAAATTCTGGATAAAATATTGTATTTTAATTGATAAATAAATCCACTGTTGCAAGAATGATAGAATCACATGGGCAGTTCAGCAACCAGAGACATAAGAGATTATAAAAGCAATTCTCTGGGCTTACTGTAATTATAAGATAAATACAGAACGTTTTCCTACATAAAATTATTTAAACACAAAAACACTTCGACAGGTCAAGGCTTGAGCAGGGTGAGATCAAGACATGGTGGAAGGCGGCTTCCCTGGTGGCTCAGTGGTGAAGAATCTGCCTGCTAATGCAGGAGATACGGGTTAAATCCCTGATCCAGGAAGATCCCAGAAGCCATGGGGCAATCACCCAGTGTGTTACAGCTATTGAGCCTGCGTTCTAAAACCTAGAGCCCGTGCTCCACAAGGGCAGCTACCCCAATGAGAAGCCCACATACTGCAACTAGAGAGCAGCCCCCAACTGCCACAACTAGAAAAAAGCCCGCACAGTAACAAAGACCTAGCAAAAATAATACAAATACAAAAATAATAAAAAATAAATAAAAATAATAAAAAAAATAGTAAAAATAAAAAAATAGCAAAAATAATAATACAGTCAAAAATAAATAATAGATAAAATTATTAAAAAAAAAAAAGACATGGCAGAAGGAATAGAGATTCAGAGGAGAGGTAAAAAGATATATTTCTATGAGGTATAGGAAATTGTTGATGTTGAGTCCCTTGTGGCTAGCTAATAGTCAAGTCTAAGGCAGAGGCTGGTGTGCAAAGGGGATTTCTATAGAGCATATATTACTTTTATAAAAAACATTTTGAAGGAAAATAGGAAAATCTTACTGTGTAGTGTATATACAATAGAAAAACAAAAAATACAATACAAAACCCAACAATTAGAATCCACTATACTTCTCTTATGGAGAAGGCAATGGCACCCCACTCCAGTACTCTTGCCTGGAAAATCCCACGGACGGAGGAGCCTGGTAGGCTGCAGTCCATGGGGTCGCTGGGAGTCCGACACGACTGAGCGACTTCACTTTCACTTTTCACTTTCATGCATTGGAGAAGGAAATGGCAACCCACTCCAGTGTTCTAGCCTGGAGAATCCCAGGGACGGGGGAGCCTGGTGGGCTGTAGTCTATGGGGTCGCACAGAGTTGGACACGACTGAAGTGACTTAGCAGCAGCAGCATACTTCTATTAAAATGGCCAAAATCCAGAACACTGATGATACCAAATGCTTCCAAGACTGTGGAACAACAGGAACTCTCTTCAGTTGCCAGTGGCTATGTAAAATGGTACAGCTACCTTGGAAGACAGCGTGACAGTTTCATACAAAACTACAAACTCTTAAGTGAAATAGGATAGGGCCTGTACCTGGGACCCTTTACTGGATGGAGTGCTTGCACCTGGACAAAGGTCTTCTTGAGCAACAGAATACAAAGACACTACAAGGGACTAAAAATACCTCATGAATTTGCAGTTGGGGCCAATCATAAGCAAGATGCAAAGTGGCCAAACCCAACTGCCACTTCTGAGAGGACTGTACATGATTGATCTCTGCACCCAGCACCAGGAAGAGGCTGGGCAGACCACCTAAAGCCACTCCTCCTAGCTGACCCACCAATCTGTCTCCCACCCTCATCCCTTAAGGGACCAGCTTGCCCCACTCAGGGAGCAAGCAAGGGCAGCTGTTATTTGTTTTCGTCCCCTCATGCTGCAGTGTGAGTCAAGCCTTCCCCGAATTCCTTGTCTGACCTCTTACCAATTTCTACTAACTTAAGAATCCAGGGACCCTGATCGGTAACTTTACCATACCACCATATGGTCCAGCAACCATACCCCCTAGTATTTACCCAGATAAGTTGAAGAATTATTTCCACACAAAAATGTGCAGTCAGATGTTTATAGCAGTTTTATTTGTAATAGCCAAAGCTTGGAATCAACCAAAATATCCTTCAGTGTGTTATGGGCTTAATGTTTGTGTTGCCCCTGTCCCCCCTACAAAAGCGTTGAAAACGACTCAGTGACTAAATAACAACAACATTCCAAATTCATATGTTGAAGCCCTACCCTCTATAGTGATGTTACAGGAGGTGGGGTCTTTGGGGGGTATTAGATTTAGATGAGGCATGAGGGTAGAGCCCCCATGATGGGATTCGCTTCTTGTGAGCGAAGGAGAGAACCAGAGCTTTCTTTTTTCTACCATGTAAGGTGACTTCCCTGGAGAAGGCAATGACACCCCACTCCAGTACTCTTGCCTGGAAAACCCCACGGATGGAGGAGCCTGGTGGGCTGCAATCCATGGGGTCACTAAGAATCTGACATGACTGAGCGACTTCACTTTCACTTTTCACTTTCATGCATTGGAGAAGGAAATGGCAACCCACTCCAGTGTTCTTGCCTGGAGAATCCCAGGGACGAGGGAGCCTGGTGGGCTGCCGTCTATGGGGTCGCACAGAGTCGGACACGACTGAATCGACTTAGCAGCAGCAGCAGCAGCAGCAAGGTGATTTCCCAGGTGGTGCTAGTGGCAAAAGAACCTGCTTGCCAACAGGAAACATAAGACACCTGGGTTCAATCCCTGTGTTAGGAAGATCCCCTGGAGGAGGGCATGGCAACCCACTGCAGTATTCCCGCCTAGAGAATCCCATGGACAGAGGAGCCTGGTGGGCTACAGTCCATGGGGTTGCAAAGAGTCGTACAAGACTGAAGTGACCTAACACGCACTCACACACAAGGAGACAGCCAGAAGGAGGCCATCTGCAAGCCAGAAGAAAACTGAATCTAGGTGCCTTTATCTTGCACTTCTCAACCTCTAGAACGGTGAGAAAGAAATTGTTGTTTAAGCCACCAAGTTCATGCTGTTCTGTTATAGCAGCCCAAGGTGACAGAGATAGCAGGTAAATGGATAAACTATGATACATCCAGATGATGGAATAGTATTCAACACTAAAAAGAAACAAGCTATCAATCCATGATGAAACATGGAGGAAACTTAAATACATATTACTGATAGAAGCCAACCTGAAAAAGCTATAGACTGTATGATTTGGGGCTTCCCAGGGGGCTCTAGTAGTAAAGAATCCTCGTACCAATGCAGGAGACATAAGAGATGCAGGTTCAATCCCTGGGTTAGCAAGATCCTTGGAAGAAGGAAATGGCAACCCATTTCTCATTCTTGCCTGGAAGATCCCATGGACAGAGGAGCCTGGTGGGCTATGGCCCATAGGGTTGCAAAGAGCTGGACATGACTAAAGCAACTTACCACACATGGTATGATTCCAACTATACGACATTCTGAAAAAGGCAGAACTATGGAGACAGTAAAAGATTGGCAGTTGCCAGGTGTTAGTGGAGAAGGAGGAATGAATAGGTGGAGCACAGAGGATTTTTAGGGCAGTGAAACTTTCTATTGTTGTTGTTGTTGTTCAGCCACCAAGTCGTGTCCAGCTCTTTGTGGCCCCACGGACTATAGCACGCCAAGCTTCTCTATCCCTCACCATCTCCCGAAGTTTGCCCACGTTCATGTCCATCGTATCTGTGATGCCATCGGCCATCTCATCTTCTGATGCCCTCTTTTCCTTCTGCCCTCAATCTTTCCCAGCATCAGGGACTTTTCCAATGAGTCAGCTGTTTGCCTCAGATGACCACAATACTGAAGTTTCAACTTCAGCATCAGTCCTTCCAATGAGTATTCAGGGTTGATTTCCCTTAAGATTGATTGGTTTGATCTCCTTGCTGTCTAAGGGACTCTCAGGAGTCTTCTCCAGCACCACAGTTTGAAGGCATCAATTCTTTGGACATCTGTCAAAACTCATAAAATGTAAAATACCAAGAGTGATCCCTAATGTAAAGTGTGTCTCTGAGTGATAATGATGTCAATGTAAGTTCATCAATTGCAACCAATTGTACCGCTTTGCTAGGGGACGCTGATAGTGGGGGAAGCTTATGTGTTCATGAGAGCAGGGAGTGTATGGGTATTCTTTGTACTTGCCCCTCTATTTTGCTGTGAATCTAAAGAAAGCCTGAAATATAAAGCCTATTAAAAAGAAAAAAAAGTTTCCGGGAAAACTTCCCAGAAGACTGCAGTCTTGCTTTTGAGAGCCCACTGTTTAGTCTAAAGGGGTAGGTGAAGTTAGGAGTTCCCATTGAGACCTTAAGAAGCCACAAGCAAGAAGGAGTTGAGAATACAGAATAATATAATCAGGGAAATGGGTAAAATAAAGGGACGGTCTGCATATAGACACACAGGCATTCACACTACTCTGCCAGGGTCAAGTTCCTAGCAGTGGGGTGGGAGTGGGAGGTGGTAGAGGATACTCACTTTCCTGCAAGAGATATCTAAACACACACACAATGGGAGGGAAGTGAGTGATACCTCCGGCTCTAACGGAGAAACCAGATAAGGCAGAAGAAATTGCTAGAAAAGTGTGTATGTCTTACATATTTAATCCAGTTTGGCATTGCAGTTCTCTCAGAGAGCTACACACTACCAGACTGTAAAAAAATGTTGGAATGGATACATTCCTTGGCTTTTTTCCTGTTGGACTGGTTTTACTATGTTTGAAGTGTTTCTTGGCAGTCCATTTTACTCAACAAGAAGAGAGGTGATTTGAGACATTTTGTAATTATCATGAGCTGCAGGGAAACTGTATCTTGGAGGGAAAACCCTGACATATCTTGGACATCAAGCATGACTATTAGCTCTGCTTTTATCATTTTATTTAGTATTTGATTCCCAGGTTAAACCTTTTTGCATAAGCCGTCTCATGTATTTTTCTAAACCTAATTTATGCACATTTTCATTTCTTGGTAGAATAGAAACTCTCATAGTGGAAAACTGATTCTCTTTTGGAAAAGCAGTTTTCTTTTATTTCCCTCTAATTGCTCCCATGCTTTGAATAATGAGTCTTCTTAAATATTTCTCCTGATCATGGTTCTAAACTTTAAGTCTAACAGTGAAATTTCTTAGAAACAGGGGAAAAAGAAACACAACTTTGAGATGGAAGAAGTGTGGAAAGTGAATGAGGTATTTGGTGACATCCCAGGCTCTGTAAAGAGAGCCTGGTGAAAGGCACTGGGGGAATATTTACAACTACCAGGTTTTGTGAAGATATTTTTAGTTCCTGCAGACAATCATCTACTTTACATCCAATAGCAAGAAGCAGAGGAGTGTGGCTAAGAGCTAGGGCTGTAGCTTTGTGCTTCCTGAGTTCAAAACCTAGGCTGGACATTTACTCACTCTGTACCTTAGGTAGGTGGCAGTTCTCTGGCCTAGTTTTCTGTATCTGCCAAATCAGTTCAATAATAAACCATTTCTGCTTTTCCACCCATTCCCCGCTTCCCCCACCTGCTTGAGCTACACCAGGCTCACTCAGAGCTCGGGCTCCTGCTAAGCTAGCGGGGCAGTGGCCATCATGGTCACCTACTGGGACCTCGTCAGGCATGATGAGATGTTCTCCAGCATCTACGAGATCTAGGAGGTTGCTGACGGGCTGTGTCTCGAAGTGCAGGGGAAGCTGGTCGGTAACACAAATGTCACACTGATGACTTGGCTCATTGATGGAAATGGCTCCACTGAAGGGGGCGAAGGTACCTAAAGCACAGTCATCACTGGTGTCGATATTGTCATGAGGCATCACTTGCAGGAAACAAGCTTCACAAAAGGAACTTACGAGAAGTACATTAAAGATGACCTGAGGTCAGGCAAACGGAAACCTGAAGTATAGAGACCAGAAGAGTAAAGCCTTTCATGGCAGGGGCTACGGAACAAATCAAGCCCCTCCTCACTAATTTCAAAAACCATCAGTTCTTTACTGGTGAAAACACGAATCCAGCTGCATGGTTGTGCTGCTGGACTTGTGCAAGGATGTTGTGACCCCGTATATGATTTTCTTTAAGGAAGGTTCAGAGATGGAAACATGTTAACAAGTGTGGCTGTGACTTTGGATCTAGCACCTATCTTCATAACTGGCTGGCAGCTGCTTTTCATCTACCAGGACTGAGACAAACGGGACTCAGGTCAACTTGAGCTCTTTATTTTGACATTGATTTATCTGGAGTAGAAGCATTATTTTTGAGGCGGGGAGGGGGGGAGGAACACACAACACATCATGTAGGTTGTCTAAAAATAAAGTTCATATAAATTCAAAAAATAATACATTTCTCACTAGGTCTTTTGAGGCTTAAGAATTAATTTACATAAAGCATTAAAGCCATTGTCTGGTGAATAGTAAGATGCCCAATTAACACTGACCACTAAGTCCATTGAAAAAAGTCTCTAGAGGCCTTTGGGACGCTGGTAGATGACGGCGGCATAGGCTGTTCCGATTGGGACATCAGGCATTCCCTATCTCTTCCCTTCACCTCAGACGGTGCTTTTGAGAATCACACAGCAACCATTAACTGTGTGAGTCATTGCCTATGAATTTACAGGTTAAGCTCACTTATGTGTCTGTGGAGAGCTTATATGTCAGCTAAGTGGCTCTGCTTCCAGAGGTTGGATGGCTACTAGCTATGGTACTTCACCATAGCTAGTGAAGTCTAGCATTCTCTCAAAAAACTAGTCTAGCTAGGGTTTATTCATATGGGTCCTTGAAATTTCTAGGAGAATGAAACTATGCAAGGCCTTTTGAGACCTAGACTCAGAACTGGCATGCTGAGAACTGGTATTGCTTCTGTTGCATTTTGTTAGGTGAAGCAGTTCGTAAGGCCAGCCCAGATTCAAGGAGTGGGGAAATGCCATCTCTCACTGGGAACTATTTCAACGTCATCTTGCAAAAGGATATGTAAAAAAGGAAGAGAATAAGTGCAGCTGTTTTTGCAGTCTTCTCCAGTACCTAATTTGTAGCATTTCTTCTACAGCATTTCTGGCAGGTGGTCATGCAGCTGGAACACCTTCAAAAACAGGCAGGTCACTGTTTTACCAGGCAACTCAGTATTGTTGAAGTGCTTTTATTATGCCTCTGTAGAGACACTGACTTCACAGAATTTTTTAATCATAGAATTGAAGGTCATCCAGGCAATGACATTTTCGAAGCCAGGTTCCTGTACAGGAAGCCACAGGAAGCCTGCAATTTCCACTGATTTGTCCCCGTTCTACCTCTTGGAGCAAAACAATATATTATGTATTTATTACTTCTTTGTTTTCAAGAGAGTCTAACTAAGGCCAGCTTGAGCATTATATACCAGGTGCATGTTCCCATTCATTCATTGTTTTCATTCACTTGTTCTTGCATTTAATATTTATTAAACAGATTCCATGGGCCAGGCACTCATTTTAAGATGAATAAAGGTATGGTGTCTCAAAGCAGTCATATTTAATACAAAGTTTCATTTTACCACTTGCCAAGTGTGTGACTTGGGAAATTTTAATTTTATAATTCTCAGTTTCTTCATGTGAAAATTGGGTATATAGTTCCTCATACTTACAATTTTTAAAATATTTATTCACTTATTTTTGGATTGCCTGCCCTAGTCTTAGCTGTGATACACATGGTCTTCGTTGTGGCAGGCAAGATCTAGTTACCTGACTGGGGATGGAACCTGGGTCCTGTGCACTCGGAGTACAGAGTCTTGACCACTGGACAACCAGGGAAGTCCCTATGAAAAAAATTGGATATATAATATCTCTACTTCACAAGGTGGTTGCAATAATTAAATGAAATAAAATGTCTGGTGTTTAATAGGCCATCAGTCAATGGTAGCTGTCAGCTATGATTAAGGTTATTAAGGGATAATTCCTGTCCTGGATATGTTTCCTGGGATCTCACTGTTTCTTGGGGTCTCAAATTACTTTCCACATCTTGGTAATGCTCCTTTCTTTAGAATAAGTTACGTTCTACACAGATAATATTGTATGGTATAGCACTTTGAATAAGTGGCCTTTGCATTCAGACATAACCAGGTATGAATCCTCACTTAGCCATATATTAGTCTGTGACTTAAGTTCTTAAAGCCTCAGTTTATAAACCTGCAGACTAAGGATGACAATAATCTTAGACTTGGTATGAGGAATAGATGAGAGAATGTACATACAACCTTTAACATGGTGCCTGACACTTAGTGAGTCCCTCCACTACCCACTCTCCACCAGATGGAAGCTGTGAACTTTATTTGATACATTTTCATGATTTGTAGCATGGTGTCATGAAAAGAATCAGAAGAAAACTTGGCCCTGGATTTCCCTGGTGGTACAGTGGATAAGAGTCCACCTGCCAGTGCAGGGGACACAAGTTCAATCCCTGGTCCGGGAAGATTCCACATGACTTGGGCAACTAAGCCCATGTGCCACAACCACCGAGCCTGCACTCTAGAGCCTCCGAGCTGGAACTAATGAGCTCCTGCATTGCAGGAGGCCACAACTATTGAGGCCTGTGCTCTGCAACAAGAGAAGCCACCGAAATGAGAAGCCCATGCACCAATAAAGAGAAGCACTGGTTCACCACAACTAGAGAAAACCTGCGTGCAACAGCAAAGACCCAGCATAACCAAGATAAAAAATAAATAAAAAAACCACCTCAGTCAAGCCACTGTAGCTCTTGGGGGTCTTTGCCTCAATGTATAAGGGAGGGGATGGATTCTGTGGTCCCCAGGATAGTGCACAACTCCAGTAGCTTATTCCTCCAGGTTCTCTTCCTCCTTTGATCAGAAATAGAGTTATGTTGGGATGAGTGTAAGACTGCAAGAAAATGGAGACTCAAAGCCTTTCCAAGATTAAAAATCTCATATTGTGAGCCTCAGCTCCCCACAAATGTGCCAGGCCACCCTGTTATGTATAATCAAGTATTGTGGTCCAGAGAGCCAAAGTCAGAGAGAAACCGACCTCCTTCATCCAGGCCTCATGCCAGAAGTTTCACACCATGCTGTTTCACACCATGCTGTTTCACACCATGCTTCACACCATGCTTCACACCATGTTTCACACCATGCTTCACACCATGTTTCACACCATGCTTCACACCATGCTGTTCTGAATACTGGGCATCACAGCAGCTGTAACTGAGGGGACGGCCACGAGATAGTCTGTTTGCAAAGTCGTAACAGCGCTGTCAGACGTTACAGGTAAATGCTTAACAAACTTTCTTACATTTTCCTCTCTGTGTCCTCCAAAGGCAGGAAAACCACTGTTTGCCTCTCCACCTGCATTTGCTCATGTGCTTTCTCCTGATTTTCTTCAAGTGACAGCCTCGTATACATAACCACTGTGAAAAGAACTTAAAACCGAAGGACCTCACCAACTGATGACCTGCAGCTAATCTCCCATCACTGGCTCAAATATTGTTCAGAGTTAGAAAGAAGGTAGTGAATTATTGACTTCTATGTTCTAGCGCCTCAGAATACTTAAAAACAAAAACTGATCTTAGTCTTGGCAAATGATAGCTGCCATTAAGGACCATCCTCCCAGATATGAAGACCAGATCTAATATGAGAGGGAAAGGATGGCAGAATCGCAGGCCTTGTGATCTTTTTTTTTTTAACCTTAATGTAAAGAGCTCCCACTAGTGTTAATATCAGATCCACAGGAAAAATTCAGAGCAATACACGACTTTGACTGGCTTAAGTGCCTGTCGTGGACCTGTCGTGAGGGAGTACTAACCATAGCCCACTTTGGCCGCATGCCGCTTCATCTGGTTATTGCTCTGTTGCTGCTGCTGCTGCTAAATCACTTCAGTCGTGTCTGACTCTGTGTGACCCCATGGACTGCAGCCCACCAGGCTCCCCCATCCCTGGGATTCTCCAGGCAAGAACACTGAGTGGGTTACCATTTCCTTCTCCAATGTGTGAAAGTGAAAAGTGAAAGTGAAGTCTCTCAGTCGTGTCCTACTCTTCAAGACCCCATGGAATGCAGCCCACCAGGCTCCTCTGTCCATGGGATTTTCCAGGCAAGAGTGCTGAAGTGGGGTGCCACTGCCTTCTCCGTATTACTCTGTTAGGTTCCATTTAAGGCTCAACGTTCCTTTAATGTTTACCCTTTCTTCAGAAGCCTCCCTTGTAAGTCATCTAAGAAATGCACCATATTTCACAATGTAGTTGAACAATAAAAAATATATTTATGTATATTTTTCTCTGATAAGAGAAATATTTCACTCCCAGATGTGTCTCATTAACACTGTTTCTGACTTGAACCAAGATAAGATGCTCCTTCAACACTCTTGGCAAGATGGTTATGTCCTGTGAAATTCTGGTCATTTTCAATTGAAATGTCTCTAAGCAGCTGACAATATATAAGCCATATCAATGTAACTTGCGTAAAAAAAGAGAAAAGTATCTAGATGCTAGTCTGCTTGTCCAAAGCACCAAAAGAGCAGAAGAGATTGTGGGAGAGAGAGCTAGTTCTGGCCCCAAATAATATATTTCATAATAAATTAGGCATTGCATTAGAACTATCATAAAACATTTATAAATATTTACAAGTCTTTCCTGTCTTTAAGAATATGATAAGGAAAAAGTTAAACATGCAGTATAATAATGTTATGATTAAAGCCTCACAGCATGTCATAGTGATGTCAGAGAAATCACTCTGGGAACAAAAAAATAAAAAGTGAGAAAACTTCTATCACTGTGTCAAATCCAACAAACATTATTTTGGCATAATTGCAAACTTTTATAGTGTATGATGAGCTTCCCTGGTAGCTCAACTGGTAAACAATCTACTTGCAATGAGGGAGACCTGGGTCAATCCCTGGGTTGGAAAGATCTCCTGGAGAGGGAAAGGCTATGCTCTCCAGTATTCTGGCCTGGAAAATTCTATGGACTGTATAGGCCATGGGCCCACAAAGAGTCAGACTCGACTGAGTGACTTTCACAGTGTATGATATTAAGTCAGTTTGCCATAACAGTATGATCATTGTCAATCAAATTAAAAAACAAACCAAAAAACCCAACAGTCTATATATACTAGAAGAAGGATGTGAAAGTGAAAGTTACTCAGTCCTGTTTGACTCTTTGCGACCCCATGGACTATACAATCCATGAAATTCTCCAGGCCAGAATACTGGAGTGGGTAGCCTTTCCCTTCTCTAGGGGATCTTTCCGACCCAGGAATCGAACTGGGGTCTCCTGTATTACAGGCAGATTCTTTACCAACTGAGATATAAGGGAAGCCCAGAAGAAGGATAGAAAGACTAAAATCTCTTGCTGGACAAAAAGATCAATAGAAAAGAAGGGAAAACGTTCAGCAAGCATATTAATAGAATTATAGCTTTAAGAAACATTGGGAGATGAATCAGACGACCATCCCTCTAAAGGCTTCCTGTATCTTACCCTCTCCCTACCAATAAAATTTTTAAAATATTTATTTTAGATGGGATAAGTATAACAAACATTTATTTGATGATTTCCATGAGTCAGGCTAGAGAAGGAAATGGCAACCCACTCCAGTATTCTTGCCTGGAAAATTTCACGGACAGAGGAGCCTGGCAGGCTACAGTCCATGGGGTAGCAAAGAGTCAGACGCGACTAAGCCACTTACACACTTCCATGAGTCAGGCATTGGTTGAATGGTTGCATTGTCTTGTTTGGTTCTGCTGATAACTCTATAATCCGAGGAGGTAGGTACTGTTACCATTGCCATTTTTATAGATGGTTTCTAGAGATTGGTTAACCTGACCAGGGTTACACACTCATAAGTAGATACCCGATGGAACCCAGGTCTCTCTACCTTTGACCCTCTACCAGTCATTCGCCTGTTTGCTCTCAGCTCCAATCTAGCCCTTCCATGATCTGCTCTGCAATGCAGGATGCCAAATCTGCACTGTGCAATACAGAAACCACTAGCCACATGTGACTTTCCAAGTTACGCTAATTTAAAGTGAAACAAAATTTGGAATTCCGTTCCTTGGTCATAGCAGCCAGTATAAAATGAAATACTACTCAGTCATAAAGAATGTCACAAAAGACTGAATACTACTCAGTCACAAAAGAATGAAATAATGCCATTTGAAGCAATGTGGATGAACCTAGAGTTCACCTAAGTGAACTGAGTCAGAGAAAAACAAATACATGCTATCACATTGCAGAGTCTGAAATATAACCCAAATGAATTTATTTACGAACAGAAACAAACTCACAGACTTAGAAAACAAACTTAAAATTATCAAAGAGGAAAGGGGGTGAAAGTGAAAGTGAAAAAGAAAGTTCTTCAGTCGGGTCCTACTCTTTGCAGCCCCATCAACTATACAGTCCATGGAATTCTCCAGGTCAGAATCCTGGAAAGGGGTGGGGAGAGATACATTAGAAGTTTGGGATTAGCATATAAAATAAAGTCCTACTGTTTAGCACAGGGAACTATATTCAGTATCCTGGAATAAACTATAATGGAAAAGAGTATGAAAAAGGCTGTGTGTATATATGTATAACTGAATCACTTTGCTGTTCAACAGAAACAAACACAACATTGTAAACCAGCTCTACTTCAATAAAACAACAACAACAAACATAGTGAGCCTCAGCACTGACCGTGAGGAGTGACTGAGGAGCCTGGTCACATCACTTTCTTTCTTTCTTTTTCTCTACCCTTGCGGGTGGTAGCAGATCCCGGCAGTTACTAATCTCTGTTACCTCACTGTCCCTGCTTTGCTCCTCTAACCCTTCCAACACTTTGTGACTCTTCCTTTTATTAAATTCCCTATATGAAATACCAAGAATGTTTCTGACTAGATTTTGATTCTAAGTTCTTAACTTAAGCTATGGTAGAAAGGAAATGAAGAGAGAGAATGATTAGTGCATTTCCCAGATGGCACTAGTGTTAAAGAACCCATCTGCCAATGCAGGAGACATAAGAGACGAGGGTTTGATTCCTGAGTCAGGAAGATCCCCTGGAGGAAGGCATAACAACCCACTCCAGTATTCTTTCCTGGAGAATCTCATAGACAGAGGAGCCTGAAGGGCTACAGTCCATAGACTGAAGCAACTTAGCACACGAGCACATAGAATGATTACTATCTAGACTAAAACTAGAGTGATTACTAACTAAAGTGAGTGCTTACACTATGAAAAATAATTTGTCTGAGAAGGGAAGATTTAGTTTTTTTTCCTACAATAAGTGTCATTACTTACATTATTTTAAAACATTTAAAACTTTAGTTGACTCATTGGAAAAGACTCTGATGCTGGGTGGGATTGGGGGCAGGAGAAGAAGGGGACGACAGAGGATGAGATGGCTGGATGGCATCACTGACTCGATGGCCGTGAGTCTGAGTGAACTCTGGGAGTTTGTGACGGACAGGGAGGCCTGGCGCGCTGCAATTCATGGGGTCGAAAAGTGTCTGACACGACTGAGCGACTGAACTGAACTGAACTGAAAGTTTATAGATCTGCCCTTGAACTTAACTCTTACCCTCAACTTATTTACCAAAAACTAAAACCGGATTCTTAGGAATGGTAAAACAACTAATTAGGCTAATTCTGTGATGAATCAGTTAATCTTAGCCCCAATAACAACATCCAAAACTTACACCTACTGTAGTTAATATATTCAAAGTTAATACTACTCCCTAGTGATCAAATGGGTTGGGGGTACAGAAGGTGTGAAGTCCTAAAATGTGTCCCTATTATTTATAAGTCCCTACCGCACAACCGAGGCCAGGGGTGGTGGCCGGGAGGACCAACCCCACATCCAACGAGCCGTGGCTGCATGGGCATAGGAGGGCCTAGAGGAGCTATCCCACATTGAAGGCCAGGAAGGGCGGTGGTGAGGAGATACCCCTCGTCCAAGGTAAGGAGCAATGGCTGCACTTTGCTGGAGCGGCCGTGAAGAGATACCCACGCCCAAGGTAAGAGAAACCCAACTAAGACGGTAGGTGTTGCAAGAGGGCATCAGAGGGCAAACACACTGAAACCATACTCACAGAAAACTAGTCAATCTAATCACACTAGGACCACAGCCTTGTCTAACTCGATGAAACTAAGCCATGCCCGTGGAGCAATCCAAGACGGGTGGGTCATGGTGGAGAGATTTGACAAAATGTGGTCCACTGGAGAAGGGAATGGCAAACCACTTCAGTATTCTTGCCTTGAGAACCCCATGAACAGTATGAAAAGGCAAAATGATAGAATACTGAAAGAGAAACTCCCCAGGTCAGTAGGTGCTCAATATGCTACTGGAGATTAGTGGAGAAATAACTCCAGAAAGTATGAAGGGATGGAGCCAAAGCAAAAACAATACCCAGCTGTGGATATGACTGGTGATAGAAGCAAGGTCCAATGCTGTAAAGAGCAATATTGCATAGGAACCTGGAATGTCAGGTCCATGAATCAAGGCAAATTGGAAGTGGTCAAACAAGAGATGGCAAGAGTGAATGTCGACATTCTAGGAATCAGCGAACTGAAATGGACTGGAATGGGTGAATTTAACTCAGATGACCATTATATCCACTACTGCAGGCAGGAATCCCTCAGAAGAAATGGAGTGGCCATCATGGTCAACAAAAGAGTCCGAAATGCAGTACTTGGATGCAATCTCAAATATGACAGAATGATCTCTGTTCATTTCCAAGGTAAACCATTCAATATCACAGTAATCCAAGTCTATGCCCCAACCAGTAACGCTGAAGAAGCTGAAGTTGAACGGTTCTATGAAGACCAACAAGACCTTTTAGAACTAACACCCAAAAAAGATATCCTTTTCATTATAGGGGACTGGAATGCAAAAGTAGGAAGTCAAGAAACACCTGGAGTAACAGGCAAATTTGGCCTTGGAATACGGAATGAAGCAGGGCAAAGACTAATAGAGTTTTGCCAAGAAAATGCACTGGTCATAACAAACACCCTCTTCCAACAACACAAGAGAAGACTCTATACATGGACATCACCAGATGGTCAACACCGAAATCAGATTGATTATATTCTTTGCAGCCAAAGACAGAGAAGCTCTATACAGTCAGCAAAAACAAGACCAGGAGCTGACTATGGCTCAGACCATGAACTCCTTATTGCCAAATTCAGACTGAAATTGAAGAAAGTAGGGAAAACCACCAGACCATTCAGGTATGATCTTAATCAAATCCCTTATGATTATACAGTGGAAGTGAGAAATAGATTTAAGGGCCTAGATCTGATAGAGTGCCTGATGAACTATGGAATGAGGTTCGTGACATTGTACAGGAGACAGGGATCAAGACCATTCCCATGGAAAAGAAATGCAAAAAAGCAAAATGGCTGTTTGGGGAGGCCTTACAAATAGCTGTGAAAAGAAGAGAAGCGAAAAGCAAAGGAGAAAAGGAAAGATATAAGCATCTGAATGCAGAGTTCCAAAGAATAGCAAGAAGAGATAAGAAAGCCTTCCTCAGGGATCATTGCAAAGAAATAGAGGAAAACAACAGAATGGGAAAGACTAGGGATCTCTTCAAGAAAATCAGAGATAGCAAAGGAACATTTCATGCAAAGATGAGCTTGATAAAGGACAGAAATGGTATGGACCTAACAGAAGCAGAAGATATTAAGAAGAGATGGCAAGAATACACAGAAGAACTGTACAAAAAAGATCTTCACGACCCAGATAATCATGATGGTGTGATCACTCACCTAGAGCCAGACATCCTGGAATGTGACGTCAAGTGGGCCTTAGAAAGCATCACTACGAACAAAGCTAGTGGAGGTGATGGAATTCCAGTTGAACTATTCCAAATCCTGAAAGATGATGCTGTGAAAGTGCTGCACTCAATAGGCCAGCAAATTTGGAAAACTCAGCAGTGGCCACAGGACTGTAAAAGGTCAGTTTTCATTCCAATCCCAAAGACAGGAAATGCCAAAGAATGCTCAGACTACCGCACAATTGCACTCATCTCACACGCTAGTAAAGTAATGCTCAAAATTCTCCAAGCCAGGCTTCAGCAATGCGTGAACCGTGAACTTCCTGATGTTCAAGCTGGCTTTAGAAAAGGCAGAGGAACCAGAGATCAAATTGCCAACATCTGCTGGATCATAGAAAAAGCAAGAGAGTTCCAGAAAAACATCTCTTTCTGCTTTATTGACTATGCCAAAGCCTTTGACTGTGTGGATCACAATAAACTGTGGAAAATTCTGAAAGAGATGGGAATACCAGACCACCTGATCTGCCTCTTGAGAAATTTGTATGCAGGTCAGGAAGCAACAGTTAGAACTGGACATGGAACAACAGACTGGTTCCAAATAGGAAAAGGAGTTCGTCAAGGCTGTATATTGTCACCCTGTTTATTTAACTTATATGCAGAGTACATCATGAGAAATGCTGGACTGGAAGAAACACAAGCTGGAATCAAGATTGCCAGGAGAAATATCAATAACCTCAGATATGCAGATGACACCACCCTTATGGCAGAAAGTGAAGAGGAACTCAAAACCCTCTTGACGAAAGTGAAAGTGGAGAGTGAAAAAGTTGGCTTTAAGCTCAACATTCAGAAAACAAAGATCATGGCATCCGGTCCCACCACTTCATGGGAAATAGATGGGGAAACAGTGGAAACAGTGTCAGACTTTCTTTTTCTGGGCTCCAAAATCACTACAGATGGTGACTGCAGCCATGAAATTAAAAAAGACGCTTACTCCTTGGAAGGAAAGTTATGACCAACCTAGATAGCATATTCAAAAGCAGAGACATTACTTTGCCAACAAAGGTTCGTCTAGTCAAGGCTATGGTTTTTCCAGTAGGCATGTATGGATGTGAGAGTTGGACTGTGAAGAAGGCTGAGCGCCAAAGAATTGATGCTTTTAAACTGTGATGTTGGAGAAGACTCCTGAGAGTCCGTTGGACTGCAAGGAGATCCAACCAGTCCATTCTGAAGGAGATCAGCCCTGGGATTTCTTTGGAAGGAATGATGCTAAAGCTGAAACTCCAGTACCTGGCCACCTCATGCAAAGAGTTGACTCATTGGAAAAGACTCTGATGCTGGGAGGGATTGGGGGCAGGAGGAGAAGGGGACGACAGAGGATGAGATGGCTGGATGGCATCGCTGACTTGATGGACGTGAGTCTCTGAACTCCGGGAGTTGGTGATCGACAGGGAGGCCTGGCGTGCTGCGATTCATGGGATCGCAAAGAGTCAGACACGACTGAGCGACTGATCTGATCTGATCTGATCTGATTATTATTGGGCTTCCCGAAGTAGGTCGAATAGTAAAGAATCTGCCTGCAATGCGTGAGATCTAGGGTGGATCACTGGGTTGGGAAGATCCCCTGGAGAAGGGAATGGCAACCCACTCCAATATTCTTGCCTGGAGAATCCCATGGACAAAGGATCCTGATAAGCTACAGTCCATGGGGTCACAAAAAGTCGGACACGATGAGCGACTAACACTTATTATTTGCTCAAGAGAACCTTTACACAAAGGGAAGACATTTGATCATCAACTGCCTATTTATCCATGCTTCTGCCACCAACGGCTGTTAAGGGATGAAAAAATGAGAAGGGAGCCCAAGGTTCCCAAAATTATTATTCCAAAATAATAGATTAAGGAGCTCTGAAGACCCTTTCCCAAGGGAAGCAACAATATCACTGGTAGTTCACAGCAATAACCCAATTGTTATTATACCCTGTACTTGCTAATTTTTAAATAATATGGACAATAGTCAAAAGAGAATACCAAAAGAAAGAAAAATCAAGTACAAAATTGTATATATAGAATGATTTCAGTCATATGCACATGTGGCTCAGTGATTAAAAGTCTGCCTGCAATGCTGGAAATGTGGGTTCAATCTCTGGGTCATGAAGATCCCCTGGAGAAGGAAACGGCAACCGACTCTGCTATCTTGCCTGGGAAATCCCATGAATAGAGGTCCCCGGAGGGTTATAGTCTGTGGAGTCACAAAGAGTTGGACGCTTAGCGACTAAACAACAACAAATGTACACATAGATGCATATCTATAGAAATATGGAAGGAAAGATACCAAACGTTTACAGTGGCTATTTCTGGTTTGATAATTATCTCGATTTTTCAATTTGTCCAAGGTATACTGCACTGCTAGTGATTAACAAATCATTATATGTTAGTTTAGATGCTTATAAAATACTTTGCTTTCATTTCTGTTAAATTTACGTTATCACAGGGTAAAGCGATAGTTCTCAAAGAATGGTCCCTGGACCAGCAGTATCAGCGACACTGGGTAACTTGTTGGAAATGCAAACTATCAGACCCACCCAGGACCTCCTGAGGGCAGGGCCCAGTAGATCTGTGTTTTCAGAAGCCCCACAGGTGGTACTCACGAACGCTGAAGTTTTCATTCACGCGTGCCAAGTTGCTTCATTCATGTAGCCTGCCAGGCTCCTCCGTCCATGGGATTCTCCAGGCAAGAACACTGGAGTGGGTTGTTATGCCCTCTTCCAGGGGATCTTCCCCACCCAGGGATCAAATCTGTGTCTCTTATGTCTCCTTCATTGGCAGATGGGTTCTTTAATACTAGCACCATCTGGGAAGCCCTGAAGTTTGCTTAGAAATTGAAAGTAAAACTGTTAGTCGCTCAGTCATGTCTGACTGTCTGCAACCCATGGACGATAGTCTGTCCATCAGGCTCCTCTGTCCATGGTATTCTCCAGGCAAGAACACTGAAGTGAGTTGCCATGCCCTTCTCCAGGTTACCACACAGCTAAAGACAACTTCTGTTACTTGTACCTATAAATCCCCCTAGTGTTTCATAAGTGAGGTCCAAAGCCTTCAGTCATTTAAAGTGCAAGGTTGTGTTATTGTGGGATTAATGAACTGATTGGGGTGAGCCTGCTGATGAGAATGAAAACTCATAGAGTTGTGCTGTCTGTATTCATTGTGGGGCAAATTATGCTGGGGTTTTATGATAAATGTCAGTCTACAGAGTGACCTCTATATTGAAATCCATGGTGCCTTTCATAGATAAAATGCTAGACTGATTTAAATAGAACTCAAGTTCATGGAGGCCACTTGTTATCTGCGATGTTTTACAGAATTGGAATAAGTTAAAAAAAAATTCCTATCTCTGCTTGTCTGATGGTTTCACCTTCTCAAGTTTGATTTTTTCCCCCCATAATTCTTCCTCCTCTCCTCCACCTGTACAAAGATAGCTGATTTCCTCATTTTGTGGGAAAGATCCACTGGCCTCCTGGATTGGAGAGGTTCCTATCTCACCTCCCTCATGGAGTCTTTGTTTAGCCCAATTGTTACATTTAGTTGCTTGTGGCTCTGTCATCCCCCCACTAAATGGAGGACCCGAACCCTTGTGAGAAGAAATAGTTACTTGCCCCTCCCTACATCTCTAGTTTGTTTTTTTTTAATTTAATTTAATTTTTAAACTTTACATAATTGTATTAGTTTTGCCAAATATCAAAATGAATCCGCCACAGGTATACATGTGTTTCATATCCTGAACCCTCCTCCCTCCTCCCTCCCCATTCCATCCCTCTGGGTCGTCCCAGTGCACCAGCCCCAAGCATCCAGTATCGTGCATCGAACCTGGACTGGCAATTCGTTTCATACATGATATTTTACATGTTTCAATGCCATTCTCCCAAATCTTCCCACCCTCTCCCTCTCTCACAGAGTCCATAAGACTGTTCTATACGTCAGTGTCTCTTTTGCTGTCTTGTACACAGGGTTATTGTTACCATCTTTCTAAATTCCATATATATGTATTAGTATACTGTATTGGTGTTTTTCTTTCTGGCTTACTTCACTCTGTATAATAGGCTCCAGTTTCATCCACCTCATTAGAACTGATTCAAATGTATTCTTTTTAATGGCTGAGTAATACTCCATTGTGTATATGTACCATAGCTTTCTTATCCATTCATCTGCTGATGGACATCTAGGTTGCTTCCATGTCCTGGCTATTATAAACAGTGCTGCGATGAACATAGTTTTTTTTTTTAGTCACAGGGCCTGGCAGACAGCCAGAGCCCAAAATGATGGTTCAATGAATGAAGCTATGAATAGAATGTTACACTTTATGAAATATACCCACCTATTCAACATCAAATGTTTTGCATAGCAAATTTTAATATAAGAAATGCAGGCCAGGAATTTTACCCACATTAATTTTAATCTGGAAGGAATGCATGTAGTACTTAAAATATATGTACTGTGCTGTTCATCATTTGATTCATCTTAACCTCATCAATTTTTCAGGAACTTCCAGCAGATGGCACCAATAAATACTGTCATGGGACTGAATTGGAAATTGGTTGATATTTTTCAACATGAGCTTTAAAAAAGCAAGATAAACACAATTTCTTTAGTTCAACTGATAATAACTAGCATCTGTTTAGTATTCTCCAGTTAGCAAAGTGCTTTCATATCCTTGTCTCAATTCTGTCTCAAATTCTGTCAAGGTACTGAGAAAATTTTATTATGTACTTTAGATTTTTGTTGACATGTCATTTAGTCACAGTAGCAGGATAATTTATGCCAGTTAATGACTCCATTATTAGTTTATATTTATAACACACACCAGTCTTTTAAAGATCAAAATTTTCTTAGGAAAAAAAAAAGTTCTTTGGAATATTTGGGCATGATCCTACACATGAGAACTGAACAGTAATCCAGACCACTAATAATTTAGTGAACTGTTTCCCTGGCTCATTAAACAGTAATGATTCCTTTCATTTATAGGGTATACTGTGAATAAAAGCACTTGCTTACACATAGATTCTTTGATCCCTGCAACAGCTGTATGATGTGATCCAAGCAAGTATTATTTTGTGGGTGAAGAGACAGTAGTTCTCTTCCCCTCCTTCTTTCCCATTCCTCATCCCTCCTCCTGGGCCCCATTGCTGCCGTTCCCAGCTTGACCAGCTCAGGCTTAATATGTCATAAACCCAGTGATGCATGAATTGCATTTAACATTAGCTTCCCTTATGTGAATGGACCTAGAGTCTGTCACCCAGAGTGAAGGAAGTCAGAAAGAGAAAAACAAATATTGTATATTAACGTATGTATATGTAACCTAGAAATCTGGTACAGATGAACCTATTTGCAGGGCAGGAATAGGGACGCAGGCGTAGACGATGGACATGCGGACACAGAGCAGGAAGGGCAGGGTGGAGTTGAGAGTGTAGCACTGATATACGTATACTACCATGTGTAAACTAGGTAGCTAGTGGGAGGCTGCTGTGTAGCACAGGGAGCTCAGCTTGATACTCTATGATGGCCTAGAAGGGTGGGATGGGAGGGAGGCTCATGAGGGAGGAAATATATGTATACTGACAGTTGATTCACTTTGTTGTACAGCAGAAACTAACACAACATTGTAAAGCAATTATATTCCAATTACAAAAAACACATTAGCTTCACTTAGAAAATCTCAAGGAAATACTTAGCAAGGTTAAAACTCAGTTTGGCGTTTTAAGGATAATCCACTATATGAGAAAAAATAGGAAACAAAATAGGAGTCACAGAGTCTTTATAGTGTAGATAAACACTCTTATACGGGACACTCCAGTTTGATCCCTGGGTTGGGAAGATCCACTGGAGAAGGAAATGGCAACCCACACCAGTATTCTCGCCTGGGAAATTCCATGGACAGAGGAGCCTGGGGGTCTATAGTCCATGGGGTCACAGAGTCATATACAACTTAGCAACTAAACAACAGCAACAATCACGCATAAACTTGAGATGTGTATTAGTTCAGGCTACCATAACTAAATATCATAGACTAGGTAGCTTGAACAACACAAGTCCATATCTCACAGTCTGGAGGTTGGGAAGTCCAAGATCAGGGCGCTGACTGATGCAGTTTCTGGTGAGAGTGCTCTTCTTGGCTTGCAGACTGTGTTACTCACATGACTTTTTCTCAGTGCACGTGCTAAGTGAGAGAAGGAGGAGAGGAGGGGGGTTCCCAGGGTACCCCCTGGGAAACAAGCTCTCTCATGTTTCCTTTTATAAGTTTCAAGGGCACCAATCCCATCATGAAGGCCCCACCCTCATGACCTCATTTAATTTTATTTACTTCCCAAAGGCCACATCTCCAAATATCATCCCACTGGGAGTTAGGGCTTTAATATATTAATTTGGGGATGCTATGCTATGCTAAGTCACTTCAGTTGTGTCCGACTCTGTGTGACCCCATAGACGGCAGCCCACCAGGCTCCCCTGTCCCTGGGATTCTCCAGGCAAGAACACTGGAGTGGGTTGCCATTTCCTTCTCCAATGCATGAAAGTGAAAAGTGAAAGGGAAGTTGCTCAGTCGTGTCCGACTCTTAGTGACCCCATGGATTGTAGCCTAACAGTCTCCTCCATCCATGGGATTTTCTAAGCAAGAGTACTGGAGTGGGGTGCCATTGCCTTCAATCTAACAAGATACAAACATTCCATCTAACATTCAACCCGTAACAAGGTATTACTGACTTTAAGACAGACAAGGGCTGATTTGGAATCCACAGATTCTCCCCCATTAATTTTCCCTTGTCCCTTTAATACTGAACTGTTTTCTTCCTGGTGAGCTTGTTCTGCAGAGTATTCCTCTCATTTTAGAAATGGACCACTTTCCCTTTCACACTGATTACAAAACCAGGACCATAAAGTCACCTGACAGGAAACACAGCCCTTAGTAGAGCATTATCTGCGCCGTATTTTGAAGTCACACAGTTCAGACCTAGTGCACACCCAGGCCCTGGAGTATTGCTGATTGTTTATTGATTACAGATACAGCACGTACTCACAAATTCCAGAAGTGGAATGAAACCGCTCACCCAGGAAGACTTTGCATGCTGTAAAAGAGGTAGAACCAGCTGTTTATCATGTTGCATAATTTTACACACCCTCTCCCCCCTTGTTACGTGAAGCAATTTGGAGCCTAACAGACCTCAGTTCAAATCCTAAGTCTGAATCATAGCCCTTATGTGGCTTATATAAATTGTTCAAGTCCCACATTCTACCAATATAAAATGGAGACAATTCTCAACTTTGTGGACGTTTGAAAGATTAGGTGAGCTGACACAGGCCACGTGTTTAGTAGAATGCCTAGTCACATAGCCAAGTTTTAATAAATGAAGTTGTTTTAGGTTATTTTTCTCTTTCTCCTTCAATATTAATTGTTTCCTCTATGTACCAAACATTATACACTAAACGTAAGTGGTGAACAAAGCAGATGTCTCCTTTCCCAACAGAGTTTAAAGGTCAGTGGGAAAGACAGACACAGAAGTTGTAAAACAGGTTATCAGTTACAAATAGTCCTCAGCATGCAGAAAGAAAAGAACCTGGAGCATGGGGGCCGACTGAGATCAAGTAAAGGAGCTTTTCTGAGGAGGAGCCAGTTAAGCCTAAAAGACTAGAAGGAACCACCTGGAAGAAAGCGAGGGAGCAGTTGGAAGGAATGTTCTGAAATGGGAAAGAGCTTGACATTCTTAAGTGTTTGAAAAACGGCAAGTGTGGATGCAGCATATGAAGGAGGGAGAAGGTGGCTGAGGTGAAGAGCGAGGTGAAGGACAGAACCCAGAAATCGCTGTCACGTGAGAGGAAGAGGGTGAGGAGGGAGGTGAAGGATGGCTGAGATTCACCAGGCACTACATGTGTGCAGAGTTTTTTTTTGTTTCTTCATCTTTTTCAAAAATTAACATCTTTTTGGAGTATAGTTGTTTTAAGCAGAATTCTAAGAGTTTTACAATGGTTAACTTAAAAAACTGTAGAGAAAGTTCTGATATTATAGGCCACATAAAGGAGTTTGTTTTTATTTTGAGTGCGATGGAAAACCACTGAGAGATTTTAAGCAGGAGAGATATGATCAGATTTAACTTTCATAAAGGCTCTCCTGCTATGTTGAGGAAGGATCAGAGATGTGCAGGAGTAGAAGCAAGTCATTAAATATCCACCCACCCCAAATTTTGCTCTTCCCCCATACCTTGATGAGCTGTTGTATATAAAGTGCCTTCCAAAGGATGGGTAAAATTATCATAGGAAGTTTACTGCTAGTACAGCAGAAAAGTAGAAGCGAAAATGTAAGAAACTGCAACATATGATGATTTTATACCTTCTATACAGCCCTGTGGGTGAAAAGTTGCTATTGGGATAAGAAGCCAAGTTTTGAGAGGGTGAAAAAGAGGATGATGTGAATTCTTTGGTCTTCTAAGAATGCGACCTTACAGAATAGTAATCACATTTACATAAAGAGGCTGAATTGCACTTCTTTTGCAAGTCAGAAAAGAATTTTTAAAATGAATCAAAACTGGTGGTATAAAGTACCTACAAAGGCATGAGAATCAGGTTAATGAAATATATAGAATTTCTAGGATCCAATGTATACAGCATTATGCCTATGGTTAACAGTATTGTATTGTATACTTGAAAGTTGCTATGAGAGTAGATAGATCTTAAATGTTCTCACCACACCCACACAAAATGGTAATTATATAAAGTGATGGAGGTGTTCACTAAATTTATTGTGGTCATTTTGCAATATGTATAGGTGTTTCAAATTATCACATTGTATACCTTAAACTGACACAGTGTTGTATGTTAGTCATATCTCAATAAAGCTGGAAAATAAAATTTTAAAATAAACAAATAAAATGGAAGAAACAATGTGTGGCACTTCCCCACGAGTGTCCATGCCACTGCCAGAGGCTGGGGCTTATCAGTGTGTGCTAACCAGCTTACTGAGTCTTAGCAGAAGTGCTGCTAAATCAGGAGAAATATTAACTTTAATATCTAACACTGGTTCCTTAACACATGCATAATCCAATTTAAAGAATTTAATGGGCATGTCTGAGTTCACATCAAGGGCTGCCTACATTGAGATTTCATGGTTTACTTTCCTCCTTCCATGCTTGATTTAGCAAATTAGTGACCTTAGCCTGCCATCGCTTTTCTTTTTCTACCTTTCATAGTGAATTACTTTTTAAAGGCTTAAACAAAAATCCAAAAGGAATGGCTTTGAAGTTGATTTCTTTGAAGATGTGTGAGAATTTGAAGACTCCGTTCTTCTAGATTGGCTTAAACCTCTCAGTATGGCAGGACCTGGGTCTCTGTTTCTAGCAATCTTCACAAGGCTCAGGTGGTTTTACTACGTCTAGTGTTTCAGTTTGTAATCTATTAGGGTGAGACATTGTACCGGGGATGGCTAGGATGATCATGAGTTTAAAGTCTGTTTATTTCCATCTGTTAGAGAATCAGATTCTGCCTCTGTTGTATACAGTTAGAGCCAGGCTTATTGTTATGATGGAAAGTAGGATGACGTCATTTTCCTGCTGGCTAGCAACTATTCAGGAATGTATTGATAGAGTTTTCTACAGTTGTTTATAAGTGTTTTGCTTGTAAATGGTTGAGGTGTACAAGAGCGTCTTTGTCCAGACAGGCTTTTGCACCCATGGGAAATTTCTCCTTTTCTTTCTCTCCTGGTCCCTGAGATATGCACAGACTCTTTTCCCACTTCCTTTACCATTTCTCAAAACCTGTGATCCAGTGTCCTAGGATTTATCAGTCGGGATTCAGTTATAGGTAAACAGGACACACTTTCATTGGCTTTAGCAGACAGGGATTTAATATTAAAAATTGGGCTTCCCTTGAGGCTCAGCTGGTAAAGAATCTGCGTGCAATGAGGGAGACCTGGGTTGGGTTTGATCCCTGGGTTGGGAAGATCCCCTGGAGAAAGGATAGGCTACCCACTCCAGTATTCTCAAGCTTCCCTGGTGGCTCAGCTGGTAAAGAATCCGCCTGTGATGCGGGAGACCTGGGTTTGATCCCTGGGTTGGGAAGATCTCCTGGAGAAGGGATAGGCTACCCACTCCAGTATTCTGGCCTGGAGAATCCCATGGACTGTATAGTCCACGGGATCGCAAAGAGTCGGACACAACTGAGTGACTTTCACTTTCAGAACTTCTGGAAGGGCTGGAAGGGTAGATTCTAGGCTAAGCCTCTCAAGGATGAGCTCTAGCTCAGAACTAATGTGGCCAGGGAATCTCTGTAAGAGGAGGAAAAAGCTAAACTCTTGGTCAAAGCATATGCCATGAATTTATCACTGATTAAATATATGGCCCCACATGTTTTATTATGGTAACATTGGGAAAAAACTGACCTGACTCTTAGTACAACACGGTCCACAGACCTGTAGCATCAGATCCCTGGGAGCCTGTTACAAATGCAAAATCTTGGGCCTCAACCCCCATCCCTACTGAGTTAGAAGCTCTGGGGTAGCCCAGAGGAATCTTGCTTAACTTGTCCTCCGAGTGATCCTGACGCAAGGGTGACCTACCCTCCTGGTTTCCCAGGGACTACGGAAAGGTTTCCCAGGACACAGGACTGCTATTGCTAAAACCCAAAGAACCCTGGGCAAGCCAGGACACACTGGTCACCTTCGATGCCAGCTCACATTTGAGAAATACATCTCAGGCCATCTGTGGAGCCACTTGTAGACGGGGGATGGGGAGGGTGTTTGTGAGTCATAGATAGGAGCCACAGTAAAACAATGTGGCATTGCTTCAATGCCACAGCAAAATCCTGCTCTCTCAAAATAACTTCAGTTGAAACAGCAAAACACTCCTTTGTCACTACTTTTCAGGCACCGATGAAGAAACAAGGTGCCAAATTTCTGAGCTGAATGACTGCCGAGAGTGAGACATGACAAACTGAGAACGCGTGTGGCAGATGAATTTTCACAAGTCATACACTCATTTCTTTTTTTATAACTGAGCTTAATTTTCATCTCATGTCCCCATTCTGCCTGATAGCAGAAAGTAATCCTCACCGTTTTAAAGACAGACTTAGTCAGATCGGAGTTTTCTCATTCAAAGCAGGTGTTTTTCAGTCAGTTCGTGGTTTTCCCCACCACCCCATTCCCTGGATTCAGTCTAAATTCTGGAGACCGTTCACAGAGCCACAGTGTTGGGAGGAGGGGAGGCATAGGTTCCTGCTGGCATCTATAGAGATGTACCTCATCCCTGCAGGAAATATCTAGGACATCTGGGTTCTCCATCTGGTTTCTGGTGGTCGGTTCAGGAAGGTCACCCTGAATCCCTCTCATCAAAGTCTCAAAGCATCTTCAGGCCTGCTGGCCTCCCTCAGGTGTTCCTCCCCTCATCACCCAGTCCAAAGGAGGTTTCATCTCATCTGGGGTGAGAAAAACTCATTTCTGCATAATCAAGGTCCATTCTCTATTTAGAATTATGGTTTCAACTTTACATCTTGAGTTCTTCAGGAATGTGGCAGAGATTTCTATTTGCAAGCTTTTATTCATTCTCCCTTTCTACTTCCCTAACAATGTTATTTTATTTAGGTCAGTTTTGTGCCCTACAAAAGATTATATTTTTCCAGGGTCCCTTGCAGCTAAGCATGGCCATGTGATTAAATTCTGACAAGTGATATATAAGCCTAAGAGTTGCGTGGGACTTCTGAGATGGTTTGTGAGTTGACTCAGTGAGAAGGAATATTCTTTGCCTTTCCCTAGTTCCTATTTCCTCACATGTGGATATAATGGTTGGAACTTTGTCAACCATCTTGTACCAGGAGGTAATCCTGCAACTGCAAGGAACAAGGACTAGGAGGAACTAAAACATAGATGAAGTCTGAGAATCTGATAACAGTACCAGTCTTACACTATCAGACTGATTTTATAAGAGAGAAATAAATTTCTATATTTACAATGTTTTATTTTTTATTTCATGTAGCTTAACTAACTCTAACAAGGGACTTGGTTTTTATTCTTGAAAACCCTTTTCAAGCTATTTTCTCTGTCATGCATTTCAAAGATCTATATAGCTAAGCTAAAATCAGATTCATTTTGCTTCTTTGCATTTATCTTGTAACAATCTTTTCCTAAGAGCCATGCGGAGGACATCTTGCTACCTGAAGGAATAGAAAGAAAGAAGCAAATGTTAATAATATTTCCAAATGTTACCTTCATACATGAAATTTATCCAAATAGCCACCATGCCTTGGGTTAAAGCCTATAATTTAGAGCTTTATGGATCTAAGAGATGCCATAGAGAGAGATGAAAGATTTTCAATAAATTTGACAATGTCCGAAACTTTTTCAATAAATTTGACAGTGTCCACCTCTACAGGAGTTTGGTTGAAAACACATGTCTGCAGATAGCATATTCTGAGCTTTCACTTGCAGCTGCTGCTACTCAAGCCTAAGAGTTATCCCCTCAAGAGTTGAAGAGTCAATATCTGTATCATATTTCTTTGTATCTCCTGCAGAATTTCACAGTAAACCCTTAGTTAACTTTTTAAAATTGATCTGGGGCCTGTCAGGTTGCCCCTTCAATGAATGGCACCAACCTCATGAATAACTCTTGAATAACTGCTGCTCCTCTGTGTTGATGAGTGTAGCAAATTCTGTGCCTTCTTAAGGAAGTAATGGTTATTCAACCATGGTTAACTAAATTAAGTTTCCTGAAATAGATATGTATCACAGAGCATGTCTGTCATTCTTAATTTTATTTTCCTGCAAGGTTGTAATTAATTTGGTTAACTAAGTTGATAGAATGGATGTTGATTTAGCTCAGGAATCTAGAGAAGTAGAATTAATTCCAATAAATATTCAATTTGTACTCGGATATAATCAAATAAAAGTAAAGATGTTTATGTTTCATCTCCAAGAATACATTCCCCTTTGAAGATCTACTCCCTTTCCTTTTATTAGATATTTATAAGACCTAACTTCAAGTTTTTTGTGTGGTGTTTCATTTTTTATTATTTATTTGTTTTTTTAATTATCATTATTTATTTATTTATTTTTGACTACACCTTCCGGCATGCAGGATCTCAGTTCCCTGACCAGGGATCCAACGTGTGCCTTCTACAGTGGAGGTGTGGAGTCTTAACCACTGGACCACCAGGGAAGTCCTCACTTTAAATTTTATACTATCAATTTATATGAATTAACTTGATTCTTTAATCAGGCACCTGTACTGTGACCATGTAGACAAGGTGGCCAAGTTATATATTTTTTCAGGGCAGTCCTGATTTTTGTTTAATTATTATACATTCTGCCCCAGTCCACAAAGAATATGACACCACTCACAAGAATGTACACAATATTACCAATAAAATTCAAATACAGAATCAGGGTCAAGGAAAATAAGGAGAAAAATCAAGATCAGATAAAAGAAAACTTAAACATATAAAACCCAGGATCCTGAGCCAGCAATTGTCCCTTTTGTCTTTGAGCTTCCGGAAAGGCAAAGCAAAAGAAAAGGCACAGTAAATCACATAATCCTCATTATTAGAAAAAAGGAAGCAGACAACTTCCTCAGGAGGTGCATATTTTATCCTGGAACCAGATTCTCAGAGAAATTTATCTTTGGGAATTTTTTAAGGGGCCCTGAGTTGCATGATGGACAAAACCCTCAACAGTATTCACAAAGTAACAAATTGTTTATGACTCACTTTGTTTTACTTTAAATCAAAGCTGAGGA
The DNA here is from genome assembly GCF_029407905.1 of Bubalus kerabau. Lineage (NCBI taxonomy): Eukaryota > Metazoa > Chordata > Mammalia > Artiodactyla > Bovidae > Bubalus > Bubalus kerabau. The sequence continues at coordinate 63,501,936 of NC_073637.1, forward strand.
AATAGTTAAAATTCTGCAAATGACCTCCTGAATTGATATTCTAGGGAGCAATGTTCTGAGGATATTAGTAGGAATGTCACTTAAAAAAAAAAAAATGTGTCCCAGGCTCAAACAAGTTAATCAAAGTCAAGTAGATTTCTTTGTTGCAGAATTTCTTGCAAACTTTGATATGTAGATATGCAATGTGAGTCTCAAAAACAAAACAAAACAAAAAAGAATACACAATATAGGGGCTCTCATTTTTGGAAGCTTTTCTTTTGAGGTACACCTTAGCTCTGTGCATCCAAGTTCTATGATGTGCGGTTTGGAAGTAAACTGATAGAAATCCAATGATGTGAGGGTAAGGCAGTTACTTTTGTGATTAAGAGCATGTGCTTTGATGTTGGGCAGATTTGGGTACAAATCCTGTCTCTGACACCTACTGGTGTATGACTTTGAAAAAGTTACCCAAACCCACTGCATTTTAGTTTCCTCATTTATCTTAACCCTAACAAGTGCATAATTAGAAATATGTTTGGCTACATGAACAAAAAACATTTGTCAGAGTTACTGGGTATTTATTTTTCTGATCTAACAACTCCAGGATTGGACCATCCAAGAGCCAGCAAAGCTATTAAAGAGTGTTGTCTGGGTTCAGGCTCACTCTGTCGTTCTGCTTTGATATCGTTAGCATGAAGGCCTCTGTCTTCGTGCTTGTTGCCTCATGGTTGCAAAACAGCTGCTGTACCCTCATCCTCAAACCAGCATTTCACTCATGGAAAAGGAAAGGGATGTACATTACTTTGGAGTAGCCATTCCACAGTGTCAGCCATAGGGAGATAATAAGACTCTCCCTCAAAGAATTATTTTGAGAAGTGAGTAATGAGTGTAGCATGCTTACATAGTGCCTGGCACTAGTTAGTGTTCAATAAACATCAGTTATTAATATTCATATATAGCCTTGGAATATATAATGAATATATGAATATATAATATTCATATATCACCTTCAGGGTGATACAATTCTAGCAATTAGGGTTCTGAGAAGGTTGAAGAACACATACTTCAGCTAGTGATGAGGGGTCATATCTTTTCTCAGTGGGGCTTAACTAGAAGCAAAAGATCAGACTGACACTATTCTCATAAAGCTCTGGATTACTGGCAGGTAGAGAGGCTGTTTGAGAGCAGATACTTTAGGAATTAGACAAGTAGGAGGAAAGCAGGCATCCGACTGCACAAATAAGGAATCTACAAGGACTTTCTTCAAGAGGATATATATATATATATGAATATATATATTTGGCTGTGTCAGGTCTTAGTTACAGCACCCAGACATGTGGGATCTTTCTTTGCAGGGCACAGATTCTCTAGTTGTGGTGTGAGGACTTAGTAGCTCTGAGTCAAATGGAAACTTACTTCCCTGACCAGGGATTCGAACCTGAGTCCCCTTCATTACAAAATGGATTCTTAACCATTGGACCACCAGAGAAGTCCCTCCAGCTAGAGGCACCTTATGTGGTTCCTAGGGCAGAATTTGATTAGAAAGCAATTTTGATGACAAAGCTTGGTGGTGGTTTAGTTGCTAAGTCATGTCCAATTCTTGCAACCTCATGAACTGTAGTCCACCAGGCTCCTTTGTCCATGGACTTCTCCAGGCAAGAATACTGGAGTATGTTGCCATTTCCTTCTTCAGGGGATCTTCCCAACCCAGGAATCAAACCCTGGTCTCCTGCACTGCAGGCAGATTCTTTACTGACAAGGGAGACTTGACAAAGCTTGGTCACTTCCAATAACTACCTAAAGCACAGTATGTAATCAGGATGATTTGGGGACATCTCAGTTCTAAATGTTCTGGCCCATTGTCAGATCATGTTTATAATGATGTATCCTGACTTTTGGGTCACAAAATACAGTAACTGTATTTAGAGATAAGATTTTGAAATGTTAACTGACAATTATGTATTGAGTATTTACTGTGAATCCAATGTTGTCTCATGGTCACAGAACTGATGAATATTTTTTGAACCATTTTGGGAAATATTGGGATAAATATAATACCTATTAGGAGAAACTCATTGGCAATTGGAGGGAAAAGTAAGAAAAGCACCATAGGAATGGCTTAACTTGGGACTAAACATTGTCATAGGTAATGAAATTCAGGCTAGTAGAATGGTGAGGAGAAGGCTGAAGACCATGATCACAGCGAAGGCTTAATCAGCAACTATTATGAGTCAGACACTTCTTAATGCTTTGCTTTCCATATGTCATCAATTCTAAATGTGCAATTTTCCTCACATTTTAAACATCAATAACTCACTTGGAGTGTCCAGCACCAGCATTTCATCCATACATCAAATCTATGATGTGGATTTGCATAATTATCACATGACTGGATTTATCTCAAGCATCAAATCATACTCTTTCTTTCCATCTCCCTTCCCTAACCTGCTCTTCCTCAGTCCTCTGCCCACTGAATTCTTTATCCCTACTGCCAAGGAATCCTCAAAAATGTAGGTATCATGGAAGGTGAGTTATATTCTTGCCTGCTAACCTTTTGTGGCTTCCTGGTGGCCTGGGTGGCAGCACCTTCCTTCACAACTTTTACTTCAAGGCATTTAGAGAGCAATTTCAGGGCCATTTCCACTTAGGTGGACAAAACAGGAGTTTAGAGCAATAACGAATAGCTGGAGTATCTTAGATACATTATCTCTTGCCAAAATAAAAAAACAAAAGTTATATTGTTCCACTAGATATTTTCAAATATTGTTTTGTTCCTTAAATTTGTAAAATTCCTCCCCGTCTGCTGCAGCAGGGGCTCCAGTAAAGCCTTGCCTGGAAAAAAAAAAAGTTGTAAACTTCTGACTGATAGCCACCATTGAAGAACAAGTACATAAAAAAGTACATGGAACAGAAGATCCGAGTAATTTGTGATATTGAAAAACACCTCAGAAGAACGTTGTTAGATGTGTAATCTAAAATATGGATGCTCTAGCATGGTGCCAGGCTTCCCTTGTAGCTCAGTCGGTAAAGAATCAGCCTGCAATGCCAGAGACCCTGGTTCGATTCCCGGGTGAGGAAGATCCCCTGGAGAAGGAAATGGCAACCCACTCCAGTATTCTTGCCTGGAGAATCCCATGGACAGAGGAGCCTGGCGGGCTACAGTCCATGGGGTCGCAAGAGTCAGACACGACTTAGAGACTAACCACCACCACAGTATGGTGTCACATAGCAAACGCTCAACAGAGTGTGTTCTATGGAGCTGAGTCCCTTATGATAAAATAAGTGTCCAAGTGACTTCACAGATAAGCACAGGAGCATTTCTAACATGGATAGACTGGTTCCAGAAGCTACAGAGATAAAGCTGAGGCTCTCAAAGGAGCGAGGGATTACATTGGTTTAAGAGGATTAAAAAATTTCATTGAGGAATGAGGAAGCCCTGGAACTGACCCTCAGAAGGTAAGAAGGATTCCCACAGCAGTGGAGAGGGAGGATCCAGTGGAGATCTGGGTCAAAGACGGAAGGCTAGGCATTCAGAGGGCTGCAAGTAGCCTGATGGGGAGCACACAATATGTGCAAGTTGGTCAGAACTGCAGAGACAGCCAAGGCTCTGAAAACCAGCCAGACCAAGAAGTTTATTCTGAAGTCTGGCAATGAGAGCTACTGAAAATTCAGTAGCAGGGAAGGTTCACATTGAACTAATGTTTATTTACTGAGTGCATTTTTTTACAGATGAGGCAAATGAGGCTTGGACAGATTAAATGACTTGCCCACAGTCGAATGGATTAGAAGGAGCAGACATGGGGTCTTCCCTGGTGGTCCAGTGGCTAAGATTCCATGCACCCAATGCAGGGGGCCTGGGTTCATTCCCTAGTCAGGGAACTAGATCCCACATGCTGCAACTAAGAGCTGGTGCAGCCAAATAACTAACTATTTAAAAAAGAAAGAAAGTGGCAGACATGGAATTGTGCCAAGTCCCCTCACTTCAGTACTTGGGACATTCACTGTGCTGCAAGGTATGAGCCGGACTAAAGCCAGGGACAGCAGCTGAGAGCAAATGAAGGATGTTTCCTCTGCATTGACCCACCGAATCACTCCCACAAATGAAGCATCTCAAACGTAAGCTCATCATGGCCCACCTTCCCAATGAGAAGAGGCAGAAAGATTTTCTGAACTGACTGAAGATGATGGAAGGAGCCAGATGTTCAAACAACTATTTAGTCAGCTTAGCTTCACTACAGTCTAAACCTTGAGGGCAGCAAGTACTCTGATCAGACTTGCATTTTTGAAAGATAATTTTGTTAGCAGTGTAGGATCTGGATTAGAGGCAACATGGGAGGCAGAGAGGTAAGGAGACTTGCAGAGATCCAGATTTGGTGGCCTTGGGCTAAGGAGTAGAAAAGACAAATATGAAGCAGCTAGGAAGTGTACAAGACGAAATTTTACAACAGAAGGAGAGGGGATAGTCAGAAGTGACTCCAGAGTGTCTGATTTGAGCATTTGGAGAAGAGTCATCCATTGATTCGGAGAAGGCAATGGCACCCCACTCCAGTACCCTTGCCTGGAAAACCCCATGGATGGAGGAGCCTGGTAGGCTGCAATCCATGGGGTAACTAAGAGTCTGACATGACTGAGCGACTTCACTTTCACTTTTCACTTTCATGCATTGGAGAAGGAAATGGCAACCCACTCCAATGTTCTTGCCTGGAGAATCCCAGGGACAGGGGAGCCTGGTGGGCTGCCGTCTATGGGGTAGCACAGAGTTGGACACGACTGAAGCGACTTAGCAGCAGCAGCATCCATTGCTTGTTGGATGCAAGGCACATTAATGAGGACAAATTTATAGAACTAGGAAATGGTTATTAGGAAGGGAGAAATAAAGACAAGAGGATGGGAGAGAAAAGATGTGACAGCCATACAAACAGATGAGTCAAAAGGAGTCACTGGTCAGAAAGAGCAACTTAGCTGGGGCAGAGGCTGAGCTCTGTGTGGGGATCTTACTTCTCTTCTGCCCTCTCTCACCAGCTTAGACTTCAACATTGTCTTGAGGGTTAATCATGTGTTACCATCAGAAAGATTCTCTTTCCTGCTCCCTAATTTCCTCTCAGGAAAAGCTAAATCTCCTTCAAAATGAATATATTCCAATTGACATAAAAAATTGAGCAAAATGAAAACAATCTTCCTTTGAAGACACAAATAAACAAAGTCCCCAACAGTAAACACTTGTGTCACCAAAGGAGAAAACATCTAGAAGACTGTTGGTTTAGGAATAAGGTGATCAACTTGTCCCCAAATGTAGGAATCATCTTTGATCTCCTCACTTGTTCTCTGACACAAATCTAGGCCTAAAACCAAATTCTGGGAGCTCAACCTCAAAAGTGTATCCAAATCCATCTACTTCTCCAATCAGTAGCTGGGGCCGGGGGGCGGGGTGGTGGTGGGCTTTGAAAAATAACTCCCAATTCCTTACCACGGCCCATGAGGCTTTCTAGACCTGGCCCCGGCCTGGCTCTCTTATCTCATCTCGTCTCCCTCCCTCAGCTCCAGTCACATCTAGAGTCTTCGCACTTGTCCTTCACTTTCCTGGACTCCTCTCTGCTCTGATCTCCAGGAGGCTGGCTCCCTCTGGTCACTCCGCTATCAGCTCAGATGTTTCCTCAGTAGAGAGACCTGCTCTGACCATGTGTCCTGTACAGGACAGATGCTGCCTGGGGAGCAAGAGCTGGACTGGAGCCTTTTGGACCCTTGCCCGGGAGAACAGCTTGGGAGGGTAATAGGCTTTAACAGAAGGCGTCTGTATGGAGGGGAGCCCTGGAATCAGGGGCAGAGAGGCGGGGAAAGGCAGCCACATAGCCCCCAGCACAAGAGTGGCAGCTGGAGAGGCCCAGCGAGGGGGTTTATGGAAACACAGAGAAGTACTCAGGGAACAACAACAAGGAAACAAATAATAAGAATTTAGTGTTCGAAGACCCTGACAAGTGGAAGCAAGCTTCCGACTGCCAAGTAAGAACTCCTGATTCCTTTTCTCTTGAAAGTGAAAGTGAAGGTCACTCAGTCATGTCCCACTCTTTGCAACCCCATGGACTCTACAGTCCATGGAATTCTCCAGGCCAGAATACGGAAGTAGGTAACCTTTTCCTTCTCCAGGGGATCTTCTCAACCCAGGGATTGAACCCAGGTCTCCGGCATAGTAGGCAGATTCTTTGCCAGCTGAGCCACCAGGGTAGCCCAAGAATACCGGGGTATCCTTTCCTCTTATTCTTTGGCAAATTCCAGAATGGAAGATGGAGGGGGTAAGCAGAGAAGGGATGGTAAGCGCTCAGAACCCCTCCCTACGGCAGGGTGGCCACTTCCTGCAGGCCCTAACAAAGGACAAGGCCAGAAGAAATCTCTCTTGGAGTGCAGGCTGATGAGTTGATACCATTCATAGGACTTGCCATTCTGATTTCTGAATTGAGAGATGTTGCCTGTTTGTAAACTTTCAGTGACTGTAGGGCTTTCTGCTACCTAAGAGTACTCTGAAAGGTCTTAAGAGCTGCTGGAAGCATCAGGTGAAAACTTAACTTGGAGACAAAAATAAAGCCATGCTGTGATCATGTCCCAGGAGCCGTGCTACCACCAAGCTGTTTACACTGACTAGCAGCCCAGCCTGGAGCTGAGCCTGGGTCTGTGTGTTTCCCAGGCCCTCCTCGGCCTGAAGCTGTAAAATGTGATCAAGTCTTCAATAGTAGCGAGTGACTGATCTGATCTGATCTGAACCAGTCTCATCTACTCCATCTGTTTTCTTCAGAGGCATTCCCATGTTTTAAACATTAGCCTTGATTTTGCTCAAGAAATGGTAGATGAACTGACTCTATTCTTCTTTAGGAGTTCTCAAAGCTGTTTTGGAAGGATCTTTTCTTTTTTTTTCCTTTTCTTTTAAAGGATTTGATTTTCTGTGCTCATTCAAGTGATGTATTTGAATATACATATTTCTTTGAGTCTTTCCAGTCTGAACCATGAGAGGGTCTTAAATCAAACCCCTGGGAATGGTGAATCCTGATTTCACCATTTACTAGGTGTGTGACCTTGGGTAAGTCATTACCCTGTTTGCCTGTTTATAAAATGAGGCCAAGAGTATCTCATGGTGTAACCAACCAGGGTTCTTGGCCTCCTTAAAAATAGAAATTGATGAGGCCAGACAAGAAATTCAGGCAAGGCTTTATTGGGGCTCCTGCTTCATCAGGGAGGAGTGAAAACAAATACCAGGTTGCTTTGCTCACTCCTGGAGTGAGGGCAAGCTGGTCCCTTAAATGGGGTGAGGGTGGGAGTGGATTATTGGGTGGGCTTGGAGGGGTAGTTAGGTGATTGGCCCGCCCTCTTAGTGGTGGTGGTGTGTGCAGGATGCATGCATAGCACCCTGCTTTTGCACTCAGCTCCTCAGAAGTGGCAGTTGGATGTTTTGTCTTTGTATCTTTTTGTTCATAATTTAGGCCAACTGTGCATGCACAAAGTTATTTTTACCCTTAAAGTTTCTTTGTATCCTGTTGCTCAAGCAGACATTTGCACAGATGCAAGCACTGCCACAAGGGATCCCAGGTCCCATGTTTCAGGTCCCAACCTGACTCATGATAGCGGAAGGATTTAGTAACGGTGTGTATCTAAAGCGCTTAGCACAGTGCCCAGCAATGAAGATGAACACAAGGTTGTTTGTTACTATTGAACTGTTACCCAGCCCTGAAATTTCCAGGATATGGGCAAGACTTGGCATATAAAATTCAGCTCTTAAGGGTAAATGTACCAGAGAACTGGCTCCTTGAATAATTTGTTTATGTACCACAAATGTATCTTTTTTCCAAGATAAGCACTTCTTATCCAATACAGAATGTACCATGGGCACCATGAGATGAAGACAGCAACCATTCTCACTAATGATTTCTCACAAAACCTTCCTAAGAAGCTTGGGCATTGGGCAGATGCATGGACTCAGGATAATGCAGAGGAAGAAAGCTTGCTTAGTTATTGATAGTTTGGGGTTCTAGAAACTTTATATTGTCCCTTTAAACATGTCTGAGATTTTGTTGGCAAATTCTCCAGAGGGTGTGTGTGTGTGTGTTAGTCACTCAGTCCTGTCTGACTCTTTGCGACCCCACGGACTGTAGCCCACCAGGCTTCTTTGTCTGTGGGATTCTCCAGGCAAGAATACTGGAGTGGGTTGCCATTTTCTTCTCCAGAGGGGGGCTGTCCCCAAACTGGGGATTTTCAGAATTGCTGAGATGATTTAGGAACTCACAGCAAGGGAGACTGGGAAATACAACCCAGCTGAGAGAACCACCTGCCCCTTCAAAGAGACCCAAACAAATTTTTTCACTTCGTCTTATAGTACTTTACCAAAACCCTGTTGATCAAACAAAAAACTTAGGAATCACATTGATTTCCCCCCTTCTCTTCATTCCCTAAAACCAGTCCATGAGCAACTCTTAATGTTTCTATTTCTGAAATGTTCTCAGCATCCATTCACTTCTACCCATCTTCAGAGCCATTCCTCTGCTCCTTGCATCTCTCTCCAGGGCTGCTGCAGTGCTTCCTAAATGGTCCCTGCTTCCATTTCTGCCTCCTTCCAATCCATTCTCCTGTTAACTCCTGTCTTCTTTTCAGCATTCATCACCATCTTAAGTTACTGTGATCATTTCTTTATGTCATTATTGTCTGTTTTCTCCATTAGAACACGAGGGCATGGGACAAGTCTGTTTTATTCTTCACTGTATCTCAACTTTGAACACATGGAAGCTTCTTGAGAAATTCCTATGGAGTAAATGAAAGAGGAGGTGAATACAGAACTTTAAAAATGAAATCACATTCGGAGTTTGCCTACTCAGAAAATTTTCCCAAGTTTGACTTCCCAGAACAGTGGGAATGCGGTAAAAGGACCTTGTATATTTTGATGACTCCTGAAAAGAACATGAAAACGATATACTGGAAACACAATTTGGAGCAAGGGTTGCAAACACAAATGTCTCAGAGCTCAAGCAGGTAACAAACGGGGAGGCTGCAATGTGTCAGCCACAGTGAGTGGTGGGGACCCTCATAAGCTGGAGACCCCCAACTTCAGCTAACACAACCTTATCAACTTCAGCTGACTGTATGTAAGCGACAATAAGGACCCAGGGATGAAAGATCTTCCAAGTTTTCAAAGATGGAAAGTTAGTATATTATTTAGAATTAGGTTTGGCTGGGAGTAATGACCTGCAAAGTCCATCCAAGTCTTTCCCCTCCAAGTCCATCTCCTGGCCATGCTAGACCTTCCAGCTGTGAAAGCCCTCCTGTGATCATGGTAGGGAAACCACTGGATCTGCAGGCAAACTTCCTCTCTTGAATCCTTATTCTGCCACGTACTGGCTGAACAGACCATAAATACTTTTTAAACTGTAAATGAGAACAGTGTTCCCCTTACCTGTTTCACGAGGATTTGGGGAGGACCCTCAGGTATCACTTATGTAAAAGCCCATTGTTTATTTATTTTAAAAAATAATCTATTTGTTTGGCTGGGTTGGCTCTTCCTTGCTGTGTGGGGGCTTTCTCTAGTTGTGGAAAGCAGGGCCACGCTCTCGTTGTGGCGCGAGGGCTTCTCATTTCAGTGGCTTCTCTTGTTGCACAGCACGAGCTCTAGAGCGTTCGGATTTCAGTAGTCGTGGCACGTGGGCTCAGTAGTTGTGGCTCCCAGGCTTGGTTGCTCCGAGGCATGTGGGATCTTCCTGGATCAGGGATTGAACCCAGGTCTCCTGCACTGGCAGTCAGATTCTTTACCACTGAGCCACCAGGGAAGCCCAAAGCCCTTTGTTTAAAAGAAACAAGATATCTAAGCAGCTATGTACACAAATTTGCCTTTTCATACTGTTCAAGGGTTTCTCAAGGCAAGAATACTGAAGTGGTTTACCATTCCCTTCTCCAGTGAACCAGATTCTGTCAGACCCCTCTACCATGACCCATCCAGATTGTTCTGGAGCAGGAAAGATCATGTAACGCCCTTTATTCCCCTCTCCTCCAGAAGTGGAAACTGTTTCTAGGTAAACCAGAGACACCCTCTCAAATTAATAAATTCCAAACAATGTACAGTAGTTAAGTGATGGAAAAAACAAGGTTGCAAAGAGGAAGGGGGCTCAGCTGGCAACTGGCAGGGTGGCTGTGCAGGAACACCTTGCACAGAAACGCAGTGCATGAGCCCTTGAGTTTGCTGGGTCGATGAACACCAAGCTTTGGCAGTGGGTGGACGAACGCCAAGCTTTGGCAGTGGGTGGATGAACGCCAAGCTTTGGCAGTGGGTGGACGAACGCCAAGCTTTGGCAGTGGGTGGCTTCTGCTGAGTAATGCCAGAGGGGACGCCAGAGTCACAGGTTTTGCTTTATTATTATTTCTAAAGGTTTCGGAACCTAAAGTTCCCTAAAAGCCCTTTCTCAAAGAATCACAAAATGATAAAGACTTGGTAAAACTGTAGTTTTATGTATGATGGAGTCTTGTAGAGTGATTGGAAGAAAGCCCAGATCTGTAGTTTGAGAGAGAAACCTAGCTTGACCATAAAAATGAGGTTACACTGCAGAACAGTTCACACCACATATATCTCAATGTCTAAAAACCAGCCTCCTAGTTATTTCACCGTCAGATTCAGGATATACAACCGTGACTGTGCGTGTATGCATGCTAAGTCACTTCAGTCGTGTCTGACTCTTTGTGACCCTATGGACCACAGCCTACCAGGCTCCTCTGTCCATGGGATTCTCCAGGAGAGAATACCGGAGTGGGTTGCCATTTTCTTCTCCAGGGGGTCTTCCCCGCCCCAGGATCGAGCCCACATCTCTTCATCTCCTGCAGTGGCAGGCAGGTTCTTTACCACTAGTGCCACCTGGGAAGCACAGCTGTGACTGGCCAGACTCTAAACCTCTCAACCTTACACAGGGTTGTCATTTAATGTTTAATGAATAAACATACAGTCCACTGAAGGAAGGAAGGACACTGCCCGCTTGTGTTTGAGGAATAACATAGCTGGCAGGTAACGAGGCCAAGGATCTGAATTTTTAGCCAGCTTGTGTCAATTCTCTGGACTATGTTAGATAAACATACACCATCAGACTGTGCATTTCTGCTAAACACGGAGTTTATTGGTATCATTCAGTACAACTTTAGTCCTGCCTTTCCCAACCCCAGGCATGTTGACAGTCCTTTAAAAATCAGGCTACATTACTTTGGAGGAAAATACGTCCACTTAACATGTTTAAAGAAATGCTAGAAAATTTTATTCCTATCAAAAAAAATTTTTTTTATTTACCCCCTCAGCTACTTGACTTCTAACAGACTGCATGTTGATCTAAAGTCCATGTGACTTCACACCAACCAGGTACTAACTTCCTAAAGGGATTTCTTTGCAGATACCAAATGACACAGTCCTGAGCTATGCAAAGAGGCCTAAGGGAAGCCGACATGTCCCAGATTTTCTCCCTCTTGTGAGCCCAGTCTTTGATTGGGCCAAAGGTCTTACTGGAGAGAAAAAATACTCAAGAAAACAAGCAAAGTGGAAAGCTGGAAAACTGCAACATCTGCAGAGCCCTGAGGGCGTCTGAAGTGACCAAAATTGCAATACTGTTGTTCAGAGGCTGATGTGGACCCCGGCCTGGGGGGATGCTGAAGACAGGTGAGAGGAAGTGGGTGTGACCGTATCACCGAGGCCTCCTTGGGACACGCTGGTTATTGGTGGGGTTAGTTCCTATAGAATTGGATCTGAATCTGTCTCACAGGGAGCTAAGGAAATAAGAGTAACAGTTTTCCTGTTTCTTGATTCCTCATTCAAGGAAGTTGGGTGAAAGCCAGCTTTTAAGTAAGCTTTGTGATAGTGGTATTTTAAAATAAAGGAATAATGAAGGAATAAGCTGGCCTGAAATAGTGCATACTGCCGTGGCCAGGAGAGCACAGAACTGACCATGACTCAGCCGGAAACCCACCCCTCCCACTTTTCTGTTTCCTAAACTGGCCCGTGGCTTTTGCTCACCATTTTTCTATCAGACCACACTGGAGGAGTTACAAGAGACAAACTGAACACACATTTGTGGTTTATTACCCTATGGGAATACTGTGCCAGTGCATTTATGTGATATACAGGAGGCTGAGAACGTCTCAACAGGTGAAGACAGCATCCCAAAGCCCTTGGCCATGCTCCCACTCAGCAAGGGCAACCTCTTCTTCAAGGTTCCTCAACGGTATCCAGGATGTGAGGGGCACCAAGGAAGTCCCTCTGCCCTTCAGCTGGTGGAACACTGCTAGTTGATGCAGTTCTTTGTGATTCTTCGACTTCTGTCCACCTGTCGGATGCTGTCTGCAACGTTAATGGTGACTTCTTTTGCAGACATCCGCTTAGTCTCCCTTTTGGCCTGTTAAAAAGTTTAATGCAGTGAATTGAGTTACTAAGAAATATCCAAAGGTCCTCATATTGGCATTAATCTCTTGAAGCTGTTACACACACACACACACAGAGGCAGGAAGAATAACTCATAAGGACACATGCACATATACTCCTTTTCATAGGCTGTTCTGTTGAATCTCTTTTACCAACCTAGTGCAGAGCTTGGTATAAGAGATGCTTGGTAAAGCAGTGTTGAAGGAATGAATGAATCAATTAGCAAAGGTCCATCAAAGGGCAATGTGAAGGATTTCACAGTTGGCTTTGGTAGAATAGCTAAGGGTTTGAGCTTTGGAGTCAGACAGACTTTGGTTCGAACACTGACTTTATAATTTCACTGTAGGCAAGTTTTTTTCTAACCTCTCTAACCCTTAGATGAGTTTCCTCATCTGTAAGATGGAAGATAATAATAGTACCTAACTCATAAGGTTATTATAAGCACTAAGAAGATGAATATAAGATACAATGCCTGTCACTAACTAAAATGAGAAAAAAAAAAAAAAAGACCTGGTAAGTATGATAAGTAGAAAATAAGATAAATTGTCCACTTCTTTTTTCTTCAATTTTTTAATCAAAGATTCTTTAAATTCCACAGTGCCTTACAATTTTTGAAAGTTTCACACACATGATTTCATATAATCCTATAATAACTGTTTCCCCCCCAAAACCCTATTATTGCCCCCTCTCTCCTTACCTCTCTGCACAAGTTTGTTCTCTAAATCTGTAGATCATCCACTTCTAAGTGAAGACACACCAGTGAGATAAGTCCAGGATTCATATTAAATACTAAAGCACTGACTAAATTGCAGATTCCTCAAGCATATGTGCACAACCCTGGCATTTCCCCTCAAGAGAAGACAGCGTTAACCAGTCCGGGGGGGGAGGGTAATTCTGCACCTACTCTTCTCAGTGATCACGTGCGTCAGGTGAGCAACAGACGGGCCTCCAGAGTCGTCGCCATCTTGGACAGAGATGCGTGTGCCCTCAACCCCCAAGTCAGGGAGGCCCTCTGCCCAGCTGCAGAGAGTGCAGCCATCAAACAGCCTCAAGCTGTCTCTTCAGGGCAGCCTCAGCTGCAGAAAGCCCCCTCACCCTGGGCCCTCCTTCCCTGAGGTGGCCCAACGAGAGGGTGCCGCAGGGGTATACACGCCTAGCTATCTGACCCAAAGCAGGCCAGCCCTGACCAGCCATTTAGCTCCAAAGCTCCCCGTGGGGTGGGGTCACCGAGGCTGTGGTCAGAGCCGCACTGTGGCTCCACTTCCTCTGCCCAACTCCTGCTTCCGGCTCCCTCTCCTGCTGACTTCCCAAAGAACATGCCACATGATGACATCTCAGAGCCGGCTTCCTGGAAAACAAGTCTCAGAAGTGTGGGAGCATCTCTCACGGCATAAGCATCTCCCCATTCTGGGTGTGAGTCTAGTGTTGATAGAAGCCTCTTTTTCATACAACATGGTCCCTGAACATAAGCCAATGATTTCATCTGTAGTGCATCCTAAGATGTGGTAGCCTGTTGTCTCACTGGATAATAACTGCCCTGTTGTATTTAAACAGATGAAATGCAGGTTTCTAACAGACGCTTACTCCTTGGAAGAAAAGTTATGACCAACCTAGACAGCATATTAAAAAGCAGACATTACTTTCCCAACAAAGGTCCGTCTAGTCAAGGCTATGGTTTTTCCAGTAGTCATATATGGATGTGAGAGTTGGACTATAAAAAAAGCTGAGCACTGAAGAATTGACGCTTTTGAACTGTGGTGGTGGAGAAGACTCTTGAGAGTCCCTTGAACTGCCAGGAGATCCAACTAGTCCATCCTAAAGAAATCAGTTCTGAATGTTCACTGGAAGGACTGATGTTGAAGCTAAAACTCCAATACTTTGGCCACCTGATGCGAAGAACTGACTCATTTGAAAAGACCCTGATGCTGGGAAAGATTGAAGGCGGGAGGAGAAGGGGACGACAGAGGATGAGATGGTTGGATGGCATCACCAACTCGATGGACATGAGTTTGAGTAAACTCTGGGAGTTGGTGATGGACAGGAAGACCTGGCATGCTGCAGTCCATGGGGTCGCAAAGAGTCGGACACAACTAAGTGACTGAACTGAACTGAACTGGACAGGTTGCATAAATCCTGTGTAGTGGCTGCTGGCGATGCTGCTCTCAGATGCCCTCTACTTGGCTGGTGCCTCCATCCCTCAACTGTTTTGAGTTCTGGCTGCTAATCACTCAGAGCTGCACCCTTCTTTTGAGAATTGCCCTCATCTGATTGGAGCCAGCTCACCCAGAAATACCAAACAAGTTATACCTGAATTTCTAGAGATAGCCCAAAGCTAATGCCTGATCGTGGGGAATATAAAGACTGGCCCTTTTGCCTCAAGGGGGTATAAATCCACGATGCCATTCATGCTCTGGAGCTCCCTGAGGGATCAGGCTGAGGCTGCAGCTACACCTCTTCAGCTGAGCTCAGTATTTGCAGAACTTGGTCCTCTGCCCCACCCTGTGTCCCACCACCTTAAGGGTTTCACCTGAGACTACGCTTTTACTCACTTACTTGCACAAGAATCCTCATGTCAAGCTCTGCTTCCAGGGAACCTGACTTAAGATAATACTTCATGGGTAATTTGAGGGATGTTTATCGATCATTTTGACTATATGCAGCTTTAGCCTTATTCATTGATTTCATGAGATAGGATTTCATTGTTTTCCTCGTCAAGTTCCCAGCACCTAGCATAGTCTGAGACATAGAAGGCCTTCAATTTTTAACTTTGGTTGAATAAATGGGTGAATGAATGAATAAACACCACATATCTGAGAATGTACCCTTTCTTTAACTATCAGTAGTCAATACTGTCTAAGAATTTAGTCTTGCACCTGGGGCTTCCCTGGTGGCTCAAATGGTAAATAATCTTGCCTGCATTGCAGGAGACCCAGGTGTGATCCCTGGGTCTGGAAGATCCCCTGGAGAGGGGAATGGCTACCCACTCTAGTATGCTTGCCTGGAGAATTCCATGGACAGAGGAGCCTGGTGGGCTACAGCCCATGGGGTTGCAAAGAGTCAGACACAACTGAGCAACTAAGGACAACTGAGCGACTGATGCTTTCACTTTTCACTTAGCTCCTCCATGCCTGAACTAGCACTAGGGCCTAGCAGTGACTTTTATGGGTTTATTTTGTCCCTAAAAGCAGAAAACCCATAGAGTCCCACAACCATTTTTGTTTCCGAAATATAGGTTGATTCCATCTGATTTCAATTTTGGGTGTTATTGCATAAAAGCTTAGAGGACTGCAGCACGGAGGAGAGACACAGAGGCCCTATTTGAAATGAGCCAAGTGGAGGGCGGCATTCCCATCAAACCAGTAGGCAGTAAGAGAGCTTTCCAGAATGGAAATGTAAACTTTCTGAACTGTAGAACTGCTTTTCTTTAGAGTTATTGGCAAGGTTTCACAAAGTTATTAAAAATTCTACACAGAAAGTTCTCTTGCTCCATGGTTCAGTCTACCTTCATAAGTTTAAAAAAATCCAGGCAACATTTCATAGTTAGATGATCGTTAGTTTTTCAGCCTGTTTAAGAGTTAAAGGCTACAAAACAGTCATTCCCAGAAAAGCCGCAGAATATGTACGGTTTGCATCTCAAGTACACTGGAGCAATTAAAAAAAATTTATTTGGTTGTGCTGAGTCTTCTGTCTTTGTGGTGGCATATGGAATCTTTAATGGCAGCAGTTGAGGCAGGTGGGATCTAATTCCCTGACTAGGGATCAAACCCGCCCGCTGCACTGGGAGCCCTGAGTCCCAGCCTCTGGACAACCAGGGAAGTCCATGGGGCAATTTCTTAAATCTGTGAATCAAAAGCCTGACAATGAAGACATTCAAAGGACAAGCTTTGGGGGCCAGATAGACTTGGCATGAGGCTTTGCCATTATTAAGAGCGGGCTGCAGTCCACAGGGTTGCAAAAGAGTTGGACACGGCTTAGCAACTAAACAACAAGCTGTACAAGACATTGCTTTAACCTCTGAAATTCAGCTCCCTTATCTGAAAGGGGGAATAATGCTTGTTTCTTAGTGGGTTTCGTAAGGAGGGTTTGGGAGAGAATTAAGCATGTCACTTAGCATTAATAGGGTGATCAACTTCTCCTGGCTTGCCCAAGACTGTCTTCAAACAAAATCCGACATTCTGGGAATCTTTCTTGTTCTACTGAAACCATCACTATTGGTGAAAGTGAAAGTCGCTCAGTCATGTCCAACTCTTTGCAACCCCATGACTATACAGTCCATGGAATTCTCCAGGCCAGAACACTATTGATGGGGCTACTTCTAAATACCAACAATAATAATAACTCTACATGATCTGTCTTTGAATAAAGAACAAACTGGAGTTCTGTAGTCTAATAACGGGCACAGACGATTCCAAGCCATAAACAAATCCACTTTCAAATAATTACAGTGTATTTAATATGACAAAGGAAACAATTAGAACAACAGTGCATTGGCTTAAAACAGGAAAGAGAAACTTCCGAGTCTGAGCCCTCAGAGAGGCAACCACCCTTTTTATAATGGTACAATTATCTAGGAGGTTGGCAGTTGCTAAAATGTAGTTACAACTTGGAAACCTCAGATTTGAAGCCCAAATGAGAGGGACAAAGAAGATGAATGAGAAAGAGAACCACAAGGCCAGGGAGTTTGTCTAGAAGTTCCAAGAAGTAAGCCCTCTTCTGAGAAGAGCTATATAAATACACAGAAAAATCACACCGCTTGTGCTTCTGGGACCATGGCGTTTTGTATGACACAGATATTTCCCCCTCTAATGAGGTTTTTAGCCATCTGAGCCTTTTAATTTATTTTTTATTTTATTTTATTTTTTCTCTTCTCTGTGTCCCGGCGCTTGAGGATAGAACCGGCGGACTGCTGGCCGCCAGTACCGAAGACATGACGCCGAGGGGGCCAGAGCCCTGAGCCTTTTAATTTAACAGCCAACTCTCTCTATTCAATGACAGGAAAGCAAAATGTGTCCCTATTGCAATTATTGGCTTAAAAAAGAAAATCTTATGGTCTTCAACTCAATGCTGAGAGAAGCCTGTTTGGCACCTTTTCCTTCTGTGGCTGTCTGTTAATTCAATCCTTCCACGTTTAAAATTCTTGTCTTGTGAGTTTTATCACCATTGGCTTTTGTTAATAGCCACACTCTTGTTTCTCGCCCAGTTTTACAGCTTTTCTATTTTCCCCTCGCCTCGTTTTAATTTCTTCAGGTTTAGAATTATAGATTTTAGTCCTCTCGATACTGCCTTTTTAACTAATAGTAACTTACTGGCTGCCATTTCTCAAGGGTAACCAGACTGACTGTGATAACTTCCTGGCAGATGGATGTGTTTCTTTCAGGGTTTTAAAAGTCAATGAGCAAGCTCATTCCCACAAAAGGAGACCTGAACTCAAGAGGGCAGCTACATCTCCTCAGCCTTTTCTCACTTTTCTCCCAAATGGAAATGGTGATGTTCTTTGCTTTAATTTGACTCCACGAATATACCTACCAGGGCTGTACGGACCTTTTTGCAGGTCCTTGTAGACAATGAAGAAAAACAAGGCTTCCTGAGATCAAAATGTTTTTTGAAAATGTATTTATTGATTGGTGACTGTGCTGGGTCTTCACTGCTGTGCACGAGCTTTCTCTAGTTGCAGTGAGCAGGCCTGCTTTTTGCTGCGGTGCACGCGCTTCTCATTGCACTGGCCTCCCTAGTTGCAGAGCACAGACGTGGTCGCTATGCGGCCTGGTTCCCCAACCAGGGACCTAACCGGCGATCCCTCATTGGCAGGTGGATTCTTAACCACTGGACCACCTGGAAGTCCGTGAGATCACAATTTATCAGACACCAATGTTCTATGTAACTAGTATTTTTTATAAATTATAAAAACGATATGTAGTTATGGTAAAAAGAAATCCACAGAATAGGGAAGGGCAGAGTGACGAGCAACACTTGCTCCCATGCTGGGGCCACACCGTGCTTTCCCCAGAGGTGATCACAGCTAATCATTTCTTTGGGGGTGTTGAAGGGATTTTCTAAGCAGACACAGTATGGGGCTGTCTCATTTCCTCTCCTGGTACTCTGTACTTTCTTCTTGGCCTTTAACCAGAGATTGGGTTATCTATTTATCTGCTTGTTTACATGCTTATTTTTACATCTTCATTAGATTGGGGTAGTGACCCAGTCTGGTCTTCCCAGCATCTAATTTAGTGCCTATCACATAACAGACACCTGACAATCTGATGAAGGACATAAGTGTAAAGATACATCTTCAGAAAGAAAGTGAAAAAAAAATCCCTGGCAGGAGAACCTGTTTGCATTGCCCTGCCTAAACATTCTAGAACTTTCCTACAGGATTTCAATCATGCTCATTATTAATTGCTCCTTGGACCATCCCTGAAAGACAGCCAGGAATGCAGCTGTGTTCTCTTTTTCTGAGGAGGCAGCTGAAGTCACTCAGGCTAAAGCAATTTGCCCAAAGTCAGCGTCAACAGGCAAAGAATCTGCCTATAATGCAGGAAGACCTGGGTTTGATCCCTGGGTTGGGAAGATCCCCTGGAGAAGGGAATGGCTATGTACTCCAGTATTCTTGCCTGGAAAATTCCATGGACAGAGGAACTTGGCAGGCTACAGTCCATGGGGTTGCAAAAAGTTGGACACAACTGAGTGACTTTCACTTTCACTTTCTTTCACAATGTCAACAGGGGTGGTGAGTTGAACTAAAGATGGTAGGAGGGTGGGTGTGGGCTTTGGGTCTCACATATAGATTCCTGCAATCGTCAGCACTCACACTAAATTCTCCACCATTTTGCTTCAGGAAATGGGAAGGAAGATCGTAGGGTTTGGAGGCAGACAGACCTGAATTTGAACTCCAACACAGCCAGATACTACTCCCTGTGCCATGCTGGCCTTACCTTTCCAAGCCTGTTTTCCCAGCTGGGGAATGAATGACGCTACTGACCACTTATCACTGTGAGGGTTACAGGTAATGCCATGTTTATACACAGGGTGTCTGGTTCACAGTAGACACTGAAATGGTTCTTCCTCTCCGCCTTCCCAAAAGATGAAAGCTCGAGCCTTGACAGCTACAACTCAAGACATTTTCTTCTTTTCCATCATGCCCCATTAAAAGGAGACACACAATAATAGACTTCTAGCTGTTCCCCCAATTCCAGGAATTTATTTGTTGCTGCTTCACTGGCATTAATGTGAGGTTGATCAGGAAACATTTGATCTCAGCAGCTCCACTGAGAGCCAGGATACTAGCCTCCAAAGGCAGGAGTCAGACCATGCCTTGGGCAAAACTCTCAATATGTTATGTTATGTTAGCTGCTCATTCATGTCCTACTCTCTGCAACCCCATGGACTGTAGCCTGCCAGGCTCCTGTGTCCATGGAGTTCTCCAGGCAAGAATACTGGAGTGGGTTGCCATTTCCTTCTCCAGGGTGGCATTAACACGAGGTTGTTCAGGAAACATTTGATCTCAGCAACTCCACCAAGGGCCAGGATACTAGCCTCCAAAGGCAGGGGTCAGACCATGCCTTGGGCAAAATTCTCAAGAGCTCCCCAAACCTAAAGCAAATCCTACACAGAACACAGCCACTTGCCCTAGTTCAGGCTAACTAAGTCTAGGGGTTTTTATTTATCAGCTATCTGGTGCCAAAAGGAGTTGTTGCTTTTCAACTTAAACCTCAGATAGATCAAACGCTAGGAGGGCAGTAGAACCTGCTTTAGTAAAGCAGTTGGCTCCAAGGGAACAGTCATCAGTCATATGATGGCGGCACGAGGGGTGGGGTGGGGTGAGTTGGGAGTGGACCCGTGGGAAGTCTTTCTAGTCTTAATGAAGTCCCAGGCCGACCGCATTCATCAGCAATCGGTGAGTTAATATACCATATTTGTTTTTCTCTTTCTGACTTACTTCACTCTGTATAACAGCCTCGAGACGTTGCTGTATAGCACAGGGAACCTAGTCATGCACTCTGATGATCTAGAGGGGTGGGGTGAGAGGAGCGGAGAGAGGCTATATATGTGTACTTGTGGCTGATTTGTGTTGTTGTAGGACAAAAACCATCACAATTTGTAAAGTGATTTTCCTCCAATTAAAAAACCAATCAGTGAGTACATGCTAGGTGCACACTCCTGAAGCAGGCTCAGGGGACAATGGAAGAATACAAAAGAGAATAAGAAGGTCTCTGCCCTGCTGCTGCTGCCGCCGCTAAGACACTTCAATCATGTCCAACTCTGTGCAACCCCATAGATGGCAGCCCACCAGGCTCCTCCATCCCTGGGATTCTCCAGGCAAGAATATGGAGTGGGCTGCCATTTCCTTCTCCAATGCATGCATGCCTGCTAAGTCGCTTCAGTCGTGTCTGACTCTGTGCAACCCTATGGACAGCAGCCCACCAGGCTCCTCCGTCCATAGGATTCTCTAGGCAAGAATACTGGAGTGGGTTGCCATTTCCTTCTCCATCTCTGTCCTGAGAGTCTTCTAATCAAATTGGTTTTTCTGCAGACCCTTAGGTGTACAGCGAGTCTTGCAATTCTTCATCTACATAAGGTAGCAGCTAATATACACATGCAATTGTGGAAATCACCACACACACACACCCCCCCACCCCTAAACTGCTACTTTGCTTCCTTTTCCCAGGCTCAAACTAGAACATGCATCAAAGGAGGGGCCTTCTACTGGGTCTTCCTCTCCTGTTGTCCTAAATGTGCCTTTTTTTTTTCCCTCTCTCTCCTTTTAACATCATGTTTTTGTTTCTCTAAGAGAAACTCACATTTCCTTTCCAAACTCTCCTCATGGATCTTATATTACCACCACCAGGAGAAATTCTGGGTTGATTTCATCCTCCTTTAGGGATTATGTCCCCCCACCCCCACCTCTGGTCACATCCACATCTCTGAGGCTTCACCTACCTTTCCTGGACCCTGCCAAGCCTTGCTGACAATTAGACACTGGAGAGAGGAGCGGGCTGGGAGCAAAGAAAGGAGAGGCTACTTAGCCGAGAACCAGTCCAGGCATCGGCTAATTTGTTTGTCAAGGTCTGGCTACTCTGCCGAGAATAATAAAGCAAACCCAAAGAGATGAAGCTTCTAAGGATGTGAAGGCTCCACTGGGAGGCCAGCCACAGACCAGAGTTTCATGTGCCCAGAGCTACATCCATATTCACTTCTCTACCTTAGCTGAATACTTGAGACAGCTCTGGAGGAGGAAAACAGGAGTCCGCAGCCTGAAGAAATGGGTTGGAGAGTCATGTCTGGAGGTGGCCCTGAGCTCCGGAGCAATTCATTGGCAGGAGAGAACAAGCAGCTACAGAGCTCCCCTTGTGTTGTCTGCTGGGCTCAGGGAGGGGTGGGGAGGAGACAGCCGATGATCTATCAGCTGCTCTTCAGTCAAAAAGGTCCCAGGTGACTGGAGCAAATCAAGGTTTAATAGAGAAAGAAAGAGCACCCCACCAAGACAGTTCCAACTCGTGAAGCATCACTTTTGTCACATTCTTTCTGCCAGTTATCACCTATTAACACCAGGCATGAGACAGAGGCAAGCGGGAACTGAAAGAAAGATGTGGTTGGTCTGATGGGGCGTGGATTGGAGCAGGGCTCCAAATGCAAGGTGCGGCTGCTCATAGGCGTCAGCTGCCCCATCAGATGCCCTTCGGAAAGTGAACTGAACTGGGGGATCACGTCTACATTAAATCGAGTAGGGAGGAGAAGGGGACGACAGAGGATGAGATGGTTGGATGGCATCACTGACTCAATGGACATGGGTTTGGGTGGACTCCGGGAGTTGGTGATGGACAGGGAGGCCTGGCATCCTGCGCTTCATGGGGTCTCAAAGAGTCAGACATGACTGAGTGACTAAACTGAGCTGAACTACCATCCCCTACCAGTGACCTTTCATTTCCTTCGCAGCACCATTTCAAATCCGTAAGGCTTTGTTCATTTACCCTGTATATCTGCTTCTGCAGGCTCAGTGCCATTAAAATTGGCAGCTGCCTCTTCCACTCCTGGACCCTTGGCATCAGAACAGTGCCTGGCACCCAGACAGCACTCAGTGGGTAAGCATCAGATGAATGAATCCAAAACGTTCTTACATGACCCAATGAGGAAATTTTCCACACCAGGTGAGGATTGCCTTTAACCCACAACCATGGTCTATCAGTCTGAACGGGAACACTGAGTAGACATGGGCATGATGATGCATGCTTCATGAACAGGTTCTTCTGGAGAAGGGAAGCTTTAAAAAAGTGCCCAAGAACCATTAGCTGGTGGCCCGATGGTGTCCAGGGGAATGCTGTGAAGTACTAACAGGTGGTCTTGGGGGAGCCGAAGGCAGATCGGAAGAGGCCAGTGGATACTGCCTGAGCCAGACGCAGAAAACGCAGGAAGCTCTAGTGTGGTGTAGGAGACACGCCAGGAAGAGACGGTGTGTCAAAAGCCCTAGATGGAATAGGAAGAAAATCGTTTTCTCTTTATTTAAAAGATTTATGTATTTGTGTATTTTTTGGCTGTGCTGGGTCTTTGTTACTGCGTGCAGGCTTTCTCTAGTTACAGCAGCTCAGTCATTGAGGCACACAAGCTTTAGTTGCTCTCTGGCATGTGGGATCTTCCAGGATCAGGGATCGAACTGCTGTCCCTTGCATTGGCAGGCAGATTCTTAACCACTAGACCACCAGGGAAGCCCAATCTTTTTTTTTTTTTTAAGCAGATTCTACTTTTTTTTTAAGCAGATTTTTTTAGATTTTTTTTTTTTTTAAGCAGATTCTGTTGACACAGCTGAGAGCTGTGTCAATATAAGCTTCAATCAGAGGTGGGCCTGTCTTGTAAGCTGACACCTTTGGTAGAAATCTTTGCCCTTGAGGAAGTCAGGACAACTTGTAGCTGGTGAGGTCTCAGGACAGGAAGACCACTGATACACTTCAGCAATTGTCTGAACGCTTAAAACTGAAGCTATCTGCTCCTTGATCTTATTTTGGAAATACTTAGTACACAGCATTGTTCACTGAATCTGAAAACACAAAAGCTGTGTGTTGGGCTTATCAGTGTGTGCCATCCCCCTCCTTTCCCCCGGTGCTGTGTTGGTCAGGTTGCTCAGATGTGTGGTCCTTACTCCCAGCGACACAGTTTTCAGTACGGCTGGAGCCTAGGGAAGGTGGGATCTACCTGGCCCCCTTTTAACTACCACACAGTGGGGAGAGCTCTCCTGAAGCACCCGAGGCTCCATGCTTATCTGTACACTGGAGACAACAATACCCACACTGTGAGGACCGAGGATATGATGAAGTGCTTAGACCCCAGGCTGCATGTAGAAGACCTAAGAAAGATGGGACTGAGCACAGCTTACTGGCCTTACATTCTTATGGTCCCCAACTGGAACTCATCTGCTGCCAGTTAGCATGTTAAGTGATATAACCACTTTGGAAAACTGTGTCAGTATCTGTTAAAGTCAAATATGTACCCATCCTATGAGTCAGGAATTCTACTTCTGGGTATATACCTCAGGGAAGGGAATGTCTACCAAAGGGCACAAGCATGTTAACAGTTGGGACTTCCCTGGTGGTCCAGTGGTTAAAACTCCCAGCTCCCAGTGCAGGGGACACAGGTTCAATCCCTGGTCAGGGAACTAAGATCACACATGCCACACAATGTGGACAAAAAGAAAAAAAGAATACAAAAAAGACTAAATATATGTGTATATATGTAATATTCACTTTAAGCAACTATCAGGCAGTTCAGTTCAGTCGCTCAGTCGTGTCCGACTCTTTGCGACCCCATGAACTGCAGCACGTCAGGCCTCCCTGTCCATCACCAACTCCCAGAGTTCACTCAAACTCACATCCATCGAGTCGGTGATGCCATCCAACCATCTCGTCCTCTGTTGTCCCCTTCTCCTCCTGCCCCCAATCCCTCCCAGCATCAGAGTCTTTTCCAGTGAGTCAACTCTTCACATGAGGTGGCCAAAGTACTGGAGTTTCAGCTTTAGCATCATTCCTTCCAAAGAACACCCAGGACTGATCTCCTTTAGAATGGATGGGTTGGATCTCCTTGCAGTCCAAGGGACTCTCAAGAGTCTTCTCCAACACCACAGTTCAAAAGCATCAATTCTTCAGCACTCAGCTTTCTTCACAGTCCAAGTCTCACATCCATACATGACTACTGGAAAAACCATAGCCTTGACTAGACGGACCTTTGTTGGCAAAGTAATGTCTCTGCTTTTGAATATGCTATTTAGGTTGGTCATAACTTTCCTTCCAAGGAGTAAGCGTCTTTTTTAATTTCATGGCTGCAATCACCTTTGCTCTAATAAAAATTAATTTAAAAAAAGAACATTAACAGCTGTATTGTTCACAACAGCCCTAAACTGGAAACAACCCAAATGTCCTTCAAGTACGAGTTAAATTGTGATGTATTCATTTAACGGAATATATATGGCAGAGGAGATGAGGAAATTTTTGCAACTCACAGCACCATGGATAATTCCCAGTAGCATAATGCTGAACAAAAGAAGCTGGACCCAAAAGAGCACATACTTATGATTCCATTTATAAAAGTCAAAAATAAACAAAACTGATCTCTAATGCTAGATGTCAGAGAGTGGTTATGTTATGGGGAGGATGGTGACAGGCACATCCAAGTCCCTATGGTGAGGGGCACA
The DNA here is from genome assembly GCF_029407905.1 of Bubalus kerabau. Lineage (NCBI taxonomy): Eukaryota > Metazoa > Chordata > Mammalia > Artiodactyla > Bovidae > Bubalus > Bubalus kerabau. The sequence goes on from NC_073637.1 coordinate 63,527,012, forward strand.
AGGGATATTTGGAGTAATGATACTGTTCTGTGTCTCCTTACAGATGATGGTTACATGTGTGTGTCGCCTTATTAAAATTCATCGCACTTAGGACTGACTTGAGCATTTTTCTATACGTATGCTGTATGTAGTAGATTGCTAATCCTTTGCTGTCTATCCACTGCAGACAGACTCCACTTCCTTGTCTTGCTGATGTTGGGTTTGTCTGTGTGACTTACTTTGACCAATAGGAGGTTGGAGGGTCTGATGGGAGCAGTGACATGAAATGGGTTTGCCCTCTTGGGTTTCCCACAGGCATAATAAATCCCAGAGAGCTGCTGCTCTTTTAGCCTGATTCCCAGAATAATATACACAGAACAGACTAAGCTAGACCTGGAGCCTGAAGTCAGGTCTAGCCATTCAAGTTGTGGTTGATTGCGAGGAGAAAGATTCTTGTTTTAAGCCACTGAATGTTGACTTGCTTTGTCATGCAGCATTATTGTGGCAATAGCTGACTAATATATTATTCTTCAACAAAAAAAGGACTTTAAGATCTATCTGCTCTATTTTTATTATAGTCACTTGTTTCAATTTAATGTTACTGACACCCATCTCTAGCACTTATCGGACCTATTCATGTCATCGATCAAGTGAATTTCAGTTTCCTTGTCTATAAAATGGGATGATGCTTACTTTACACACTCTTGGGTGGAATGAATGAGCCAGTAGACCTAAAGCGTGCGTGATCAGTCGTGTCTGACTCTTTGTGACCACATGGAGTATAGCCCACCAGGCTCCTCTTGTCCTTGGGATTCTCCAGGCAAGAACACTGGAATGGGTTGTCATTTCTTCCTCCAGGAAATCTTCCTGACCCAGGGATTGAACCTACATTTCCTGCACTGGCAGGTGGATTCTTTACCACTGAGCCACCTGAGAAGCCCGGAAGACCTAAAAGCACTGTATAAACTGCACAACACAATTTTAAAGTGATGGATTTTAAAGTGAAGGCACACTCACACCAGGCAAAGCTGCTTCCTCCCTTTGGTGCTCATCTTGGCTCAAAAGGTGAGGGTGCGGTGTGGGGAGCAGGCTGGGGAACAAAAGTCAGGGCCTGACCGAGAGCAGTGACCGAGCTTCTGGGCGTCGTTCTGTGGGACCCAGACTGCCTTGGGAGATGGCAATGATGCTTGGGCCTCTAGAAGGTCAGCTCATGCACGAAGAAAGCAGACCATACAGGACCCCAGGAAGGCCACCGCTGCCCTCAAATCTACTCCCCAGCCAGGACCCTCTGTGTGTCTGAAGAACTACCATCAGTGTTTCCTTTCTCAGGGTTATGGTGCTGGGTGTCTCACCAGCCTCTGTTGAATCCTTTCTCACTGCACTTCTCAGTTCCCAAAGAGCAGGCCCATCTGTTCTCTCATTTTGGTATCATTTCCATTGTATGGATAAGGATCCTGAGACTCTGGGAGACTGAGTGATTTCTGCAAAGCCACTTAGTCCAGGAGTATTGGAGCTAAACTTGCAACAGGTTTTCTGACCAAAGCTTAGAGAGGCAACTCGCTGATGTGGGCAAGAATTCTATCATTAGATGATCCAGTCGGATCTTCAGACATCCAACAGATGGCAATGGCCTGAGGGATAGGACCAGTAAGTTTTGACAGAGGAGATGGGAAAGACAGGTATTGAGTGAGCAGGTAAGTAGTGGACTTTGAAGTGGGTTATGGGAGATGGTGAGGGAGTGAGAGGGAGGAATGGAGTTGGGGGCAAGAGGGGAAAGACTGCAGACCCCCGTGCTGGTCTGCTAAGGAGCAGTCAGGAGCAGCAGCAGGAACAGTCCTTCTCAAGAACGGCTCTGAGAGAAAAGAAAGAAATCAGAAAGGATGCCAGCTAGGTCCAGGGACTCTGCAGCCCCACTCCATCTCCAATAGCAACAGTGTGGGGTGGTGCCGTCACCACATCATACAACAGGAGCCCCCCGGGGGACCCTCCTGCTGTCTGCCTGGCTGGAGGGTGAGGTAAGACTCCAGGCTTGTCTCCTACATGCTGGGCTCTGGTCTCGTTCCCTGCCAAGCCCCGTGACGCCGATGCCTGGCATGAGACTAGTTCCTACAACCAGTACAGTCCTCACTATCAAGATGAGGCAGCAAAGGAGACCCTTGAACAAAGCTGTATTTAAACAAACACACACTTCCTCTAGAGCCCAAATATCAAGGATCCATTTCCGCTGATTCAACCAAACACAGCAGCCCTCAAGGCAGGGGGTGGGAGGTGGGGCCATGCTGTTTTCTTTGCAACGATTTTCACACGGGTGGGTGGAGAATTTCCTTTGGCAAGGTGAGCCATCACGGCCGCTTCCATGGGTGCAGTCTCAGCATGGCTCTGCCCGAAAGCAACTTTCTCCCCACTGACTCCGGTCCCCAGTCCGTTCTGCAGCTGTGACCTACCTCTGCGGTCCGGAGGCCGTTCTGTTTCTGGGCCAGGGGGCCTGAGCTGAGGCTCTGAGGATTCGGGCACTGGGTCCCACAGCTCATCTTCTTCTCTGGGTTAGATATTCCACTCGGGGCTGTCGATCGGGGCACGCCGTTGGAGGTCACGCCATCTTCCAGCACACCTGCGGGGAGGGAAGCAGAGCATGGGACTAGAGTCTTGCCCATGGCAGTTGCTGCAAACAATCCCCTAGACAGCAGAAATGAAGAAATAAATGTCACCTAGAAATCCCATCATGCACAGCTACATTTTCTGTAAGAACATGTGTGGGTTTTTTCCTCTTCTTTTTTAAAAAAAAATTTAAAAAATAATTTTTGACCACAAGACCATGTGCAGTCTTATTTCCCTGAGCAGGGATCAAACCTGTAACCCCCGTGTGTTGAAAGCCCATAGTCTTAACCACCAGGCAAGTCCCTGTTTTTACAAAAATGAGACTTTAAGATAACTTTGTAACCTCAAATTATTACTTAATAATACATCATTGACATTTTCCCACACCTTTAAGTATTCTGCCATACACCTAGTCTGGTGTGTCACTGTATGGATATGTCACTATTTATTTAACTAATGCCCTCTAATTGGATATTTATTTTTACCTTTTCATATCAAATGTTACAGTGATGAAAGCCAGTGGGGCTAAAGTTTTATTTTTAATTATCTCCTAGGATAAATTCCTAGAGGTGGGATTACTAGTTTGAAGGTAACACATTGTTTTTTACAGAATTCCATTTCAAGGTGTTGGACTGAGTATGTGGTTCCTCCCAGGGAAGGCCAAGAAACGACAGAATGAAGTTTAAACATGGCCTCAGTGAAAAGCAAGAGGGTGGGATTCCCTGGTGGTCCAGTGGTTAGGACTCCGAGCTGCCACTGCTGAGGGCGAGGGTTCAATCCCTGGTCAGTCAGGGAACTAAGATCCCACAAGTTGTGTGGGGAGGCCACAAAAAAAGAAAAAAGGGAAAAAGAAAAGCAAGAGGAGGACTACAGAGAGGAATTCATGGATAAAGAGTATTTAATTGAAAAGACAAAAGTGGTCCAGGGAGCACTGGGGGTGGGGGTGGCAAGGGGGAGACAGGAAGACAGCAGAGGCTGTGATGACCGCAGGGAGGCCGAGGGCAGCCGGGCAGGCCAGTCATTCTACTCCTCCAAGGCCAGTCGGCAATGACAGAGCGGTCTGGGAGGGTAGGACACTGTGATACAAAAAAAAACATATATTTGGTCTTCGTCCCCAGTTCCCGGCACAGAGCTCCTAAAACCCTTGTCATTTCCCGAGTAATAATGGGGGACAGCAGCACCTTCGGTGACAACATTTTGTATTTGCTCACATTTCATGACACAGAGCTCCCAAATTCCTTGGAATTTCATGAGTGACAGGAAAGAGAGGAGCACTATTTGTTATAAGGAGGCAACTCCTGGTGGCCCCCTAGGTGGCCCCCTGCAGGGTGAGGGCTGGTTGCCAGGAAGACCTGACCTTGAGTAGGAACTTGGAAATTTCAGCCCCACTTTCCAACCTCTGGGGAGGGGAGAGGGACTGGAGACTTGAGTTAGTAACTGATGATGCCTACATGATTAAACCTCCCTAAACATCCCTACGTGACAGCATTTGGGGGAGCTTCCAAGTTGGTGAAAGCATACAGATGCTGGGAGGGTGGCACACCCCAGCTCCACAGCTCAGATCTTGTGCTTAGAACTCTTTCAGACCCTGTTCTGTGTACCTCTTTATCCAGCTGTTCATTTGGATCATTCATAATATCCTTTACAAATAAAATTTAAACATAAGATATATGCCTATTGGCTAATTGTGTGTGTGTGTTTAAATTTTCGAGTCATTTGCCTGTCTTACTTTTGGGGTGTTGGGGTGTTACTTTGGGGTCTTACTTTTGGGGTGTTTGCTTCCAAACTTAAGGAAAATAAACAAAATCCTTTCCCAGAGTGTTGAGAAATCTGACACGAGGCAGGCATCAGAAGCCGTGTATCAGATACACTGAGAGAGGGAGGGGCAGAGCTGAGGAGGCTGCAGTCTCCGTGCAGCTAAGGGAGGGACCTGAAGGACACACACGTCCACATGCCCCCCACCTGCTCTGCAAAGTGCTAGGAGGCTCCTGACCATGGCCATGGGATAGAAATCCGCATTCAAAACACTGTTAGTCAAAATGGAAGATGCCTGATTGAAAGTTTCCTGACTGGCAGGCACTCTGGATAAGTTCCAGATGTGTCGAGAAATGGCTAGATTCCTTCAGCTGGGCTCACTCCAAATCTTTGTGCTCCTCTTCCTCCACCAGCTGGCAGCCTGCCCACCTTCTCTTCCCATCCTCCCTCCATCCTGCATCAGCAGTGCTTCAAATGCATATGTAGACACCCCAGCATACATGTTCAATCTCCATCCCCACTGCCCCCTGCAAACAGCGGCCCCTTGGCCTAGGGAAATGCAAACCGGGAGAATGACTCAGGTGAAGAGGCCCATGAAGACCCTGGAAGCAGGTCTGTGTGATTTGGACGGGTAATTCCAGGATCCTGGCACCCACAGAAGAGTCTAAAGCAGAGCTTCTTATCATGGTCCACTGTTGTTACTGGTCTGCTGTGAGATAACTATAAGAACTGAACACAAGCATTTGGAAATGTACAGATGTGAGAGGCTGCTGCTTCTGCTGCTGCTAAGTCGCTTCAGTCGTGTCCGACTCTGTGCGACCCCACAGACAGCAGCCTACCAGGCTCCGCCGTCCCTGGGATTCTCCAGGCAAGAACACTGGAGTGGGTTGCCATTTCCTTCTCCAAGGCATGAAAGTGAAAAGTGAAAGTGAAGTCGCTCAGTCGTGTCCGACTCTTAGCGACCCCATGGTCTGCAGCCTACCAGGCTCCTCTGTCCATGGGATTTTCCAGGCAAGAGTACTGGAGTGGGGTGCCATTGCCTTTTCCGAAAGAAGGCTGAGCATGGGAGAATTGATGCTTTCGAATTGTGGTGCTGGAGAAGACTCTTGATAGTCCCTTGGACTGCAAGGAGATGAAACCAGTCAATCCTAAAGGAAATCAACCCTGAATATTCATTGGAAGGACTGATGCTGAAGCTGAACCTCCAATACTTTGGCCACCTGATGTGTAAAGCCGACTCACTGGAAAAGACACTGATGCTGGAAAAGATTGCAGGCAGGAGGAGAAGGGGATGACAGAGGATGAGATGGATGGATGGCATCACTGACTCAATGTACATGAACTTGAGCAAGCTCCGGGAGATAGTGAGGGACAGGGGAGCCTGGCATGCTGCAGTCCATGGGGGTCTCAAAGAATTGGACACACTGAGCGACTGAACAACAACAACAAATGACAATCTGACATCACTGGAACCTCCAAGGGTGAACCTGTCCGACTGAATTTATCCGGCTGAAGACAGTATAGACCAGTTTCAGTGTTGTCAAACTCACGAGGTGAGTCACAATTGCTGCGAGCTGGGTGTTAATCATATACATAGGACCATTTATTTGTCTGTGATGGACTGGGAAAAGGAAAGCAACTGGCCAAGAGCAGACAGTGGAGAACACAGAAGCCGAGAGGCAACAGGAAGTGGGACCGAGCACAAGGCAGAGCTCCAAGCTCCTGGCACATGTTCTACTGTTCCATAGTATTTCACTTACAAAACGCAAATTTAGACAAAACTATTAAGAATTTCAGGATGGCACCTGCAGGGCACTAAATCCCACTCACAGGCCCCTTCTGAGCCTGGCAGGCCCTGTGGGGCTGCCCTGGTGGCACACCCAGGAAGCCAGTCCTGACAACAGACAGATGGAGGCAGAGCTGCTGTGGCTGCGGTGCATATGGTCCGCCCTGCCCTCTCAGCGGCCCCTGACCCCCTGGGTGTCTCTGCTGAGACTCACGACTCCTAGAAACATGGCCATTCATTTGGTCTAGTGTTTTCAGTTTTCATTGGTGGCTGAACAAAAGTTAGAGCTCCTTCTTAATCCCCAGTCTAGGGACTTCCTCAACGATTAAATGGGAAGAATAATTCCCACTTCCTGGGCTATTGTACGGAGAAGGCCATGGCACCCCACTCCAGTACTCTTGCCTGGAAAATCCCATGGACAGAGGAGCCTGGTAGGCTGCAGTCCATGGGGTCGCTGAGGGTCGGACATGACTGAGCGACTTCCCTTTCACTTTTCACTTTCATGCATTGGAGAAGGAAATGGCAACCCACTCCAGTGTCCTCGCCTGGAGAATCCCAGGGACGGGGGAGCCTGGTGGGCTGCCGTCTATGGGGTCGCACAGAGTCGGACACAACTGAAGTGACTCAGCAGCAGCAGCAGCAGCAGGGCTTTTGTAAGGGTTAAACAAGACAACATATATTAAGGTTCTAGTATGTTTGGCACATGGGCTTCCCAGGTGGCTCAGAGGGTAAAGAATCTGCCTGCAATGCTGGAGATGCAGCAGATGTGAGTTTGATTCCCAGGTTGGGAAGATTCCCTGGAGGAGGGCATAGCAACCCACTCCAGTGGGTTTTTTGTTTTTTTGTTTTTTCCTAGAGAATCCACATGGACAGAGGAGCCTGGGCTACAGTCCATAGGGTCGCAAAGAGTCAGACACAACTGAAGTGATTGAGCGTGCATCTCACTTTGCACTTATTATTATTTAAGGTCCAACGCCAGCTGCCTTGACTCCTCAGGTGCCCCCCTCTATTAGCCATATTAATTACATTCTTGATCTATGAGTCACACAAGCAGGGCCTATGAAGAGCTCAACGACTGGCCCACTGAGCCTGATGCGTGTGTGTGTGTGTGTGTGTGTGTGTGTGTGTGCTCAGTTGTTCAGTTGTGTCTGACTCTTTGTGATACCATGGACTGTAGCCCACCAGGCTCCTCTGTCCATGGAATTTTCCAGACAAGAATACTGGAGCGGGTTGCCACTTCCTGCTCCAGGGGATCTTCCCAACCCAGGGATTGAACCCGTGTCTCCTTCACTGGCTGGCAGACTCTTTACCACCAAGCCACCTGGGAAGCCCATACTGAACCTGATGAACAAGAAAATCCCTGATCATAAGCAGTGACACAGGGCCAAGCTTGGGCCTGGCATTGCCAATGAACAGGACCATCTGCTCAGTGTGGTCAGTGCAGGGGGTCAAGAAAACGGAGTCATTTACTGTTACTTCTGCCTACAATCGATCAGGTGGTTTCACTGCGTGGATTTAATTTTATGTGTCTAGTTCCAAAAATAATAAGACTCAATATTAGAAAACCTGTCAACTATAAAAGTGCACAAGGGGAAAGAATTTTTACCTCATCATGCAGAGATAACAAGGAGGTGATGTCCTTCTGACAGATGCTACTTGTGCCCCCACCCAGGTTCAGTTATCTGACCCCAGCTGCGGTGCATGCTGGTGGCCAGTAGCTCATGCCTGCCCCCTTCTCCTAAGGCCTGTCCTTGGCCAAAGGAGGCCCCCTCACTGGGAGAGGCTTGGTTGATTATGTCAGGTATAGCCCATGGCCAACAAAAAGTGTGTAGTGGTGTGTGTATAAGAGCCCAGTACCCACGCCTCTGAGCAGGATAATTTCTACAAAACGACTTTTCTCCAAAGTAACTCAGGGGAGGAAGCTGGGAGTAGGCTCATCCTGAAACTAATACATCTTTGCCTAGCTCCCTCCCCTTGCCCATCCTGCTTCCCTGGCTCCCTCCCTCACATGATTCTCCTGCCAGGAGTATCTCCAGGAGTCAGTTGCATACAAACCCCATCTCCGGCTCTGCTTCAGGAGAACCAAACCCAAGACAGCACATACACCCTGCATGCTCAATATAGTCTTTCTGCCTCATCACACTGACCTTCCCCTCATCTTCACCCTGCTCCAGGTCCTAGAACTCTTGACTTGAAAAGTGCCATATTCACAGGCTCCCTTGCCCACTGGCCTCTAGTTGGGTTTGCCGGTGGGCATCACTAGCTATTGAGCTGGGGGTCTCTGCAGTAGCACACTGAGGTAGGGTCTTTACTTTCCTAGCTCCCTTCCAATACAGTTTCCATTGGTGCCCTGTGTCCTCTACACACTCCTCCACCAGAAAAGGGTATAAAATCAAGAAAAGCCAGAGAGACTCTGCCATTAGGAGGCTCCTGATGGCTTCAAGGGGAGCTCAGAGGACTGATGGTAAGAGAGAACAGATGGTAAGCTGTTGAGTAGGGAGTTACAGACGCTCTATCAGTCAGAGTGCATAGCTGCAAGCAACAAAAATTGACGCCAGTGAATTAAAGTTGAAAAGTGATTCATTTAAATAATCTGAGAAGCTCACAGAATATCTGGAAGGGCTGGAGACTGAGACACAGAGGCTGTCAATCAAGGAACAATGTCCCACATCCTTCTATGGAGCTTGTCCTAGCAGCCCCTGGGCCCTGGAAACTCACCTTGGCATTGTTGCCACAGTTACACTGAAAAACTATTGTTGTTTTTCTGAAATTCAAGTTAACCAGGTGTCCTGAATTTTATCTGGCAACCCTACAGGGTGCCAAGTGACCCAGACTGGGGGGGCACTGTTGTGAAAGTTGCATTGGACTAGATCCCGAGCTTCATCTGCATCCCTACTCCAGGCCAGCCCTTTTCTACCTGGGACCTGGGGGAGTGAACCTTATTTTGTAGGAAAAGAAACTGAAGTTTAATTCTGGTTCTGTATATTTCCAAAGTTGGTGGTCTCAGCAAGTATTCATTCACATTACCTTTGAGGAAAAGCTCCCAAGGAGGCAGTTCTCAAATTTTAGTGTTTGTGAGAGCCACCTAAGTGAAAGAAAAAGTCACTCAGTTGTGTCCAACTCTTTACAGTCCATGGAATTCTCCAGGCCAGAATACTGGAGTGGGGAGCCTTTCCCTTCTCCAGGGGATCTTCCCAACCCAGGGATCGAACCCAGGTCTCCCTTATTGTAGGCGGATTCTTTACTAGCTGAGCCACAAGGGAAGCCCAAGAGAGCCACCTAACGTCCCTGTTAAAATACAGGTCCTTACATCCACCCCCCGCCCAGAACTTCTGATTCATTGGGGGCTCGGGAATATACATTTTAACAAGTTCTTTCCATCCTTTCCTCCACCTCCAGTGATTCTGAGGCAAGGAATTCTAAAGACTACACTTCTACGCTCCTGGCATAGAGATCAACACTCCTAGTAGTTTTGAAGGTTCACTGAAAAATGCCTACCTCCACTTCTCTCCACAGTGAATTCTGTAGCAGTAAATTGAGGGACATTTGTGTGCCCCTGGGGTATGTCCTTTTTGGACACCCTTCACAAAATGTTCATCCCATCCAGAAGACAAGCCAAATCACTGACTTTGCCAGAAGAGGGGAAGCAGCTGTGTCCAAAGCTGGATGACAAATTGCAACCCGGGACTTCTTGCCAGTTTCTTGCTATTTTTGGAAATGCGACTGGGAGAGGGGCAGAGCATAGAAGTTAAAAAAGATAGCCGGGAACTTGTGGGGAGCAGGACAAAGGGCCATTTCTCCTTAACCCTTGTTGAAGGTGATCACAGATTTCAGTCACTGAAACCACCTGCAAGTCATTCCCTCAACGCTCAGAATCCAAAATGTTGAGTCATTAGCAGTCTGTTTGGGAAGAATCTTCTAAAGTCACATCAGATAAAATTCTGGCTCACCAGACACTATCTGGGCTCAGGCTCTGAATACGTGGCTGATAATAAGTCTGTCTGAACTGAGTTATAAGTTAAATAAACTGCAACTACTGAGAATTTGTTTCCTCAATTTTTCAAAATGAACTAGAATAGGAAGGTGTCTGTCATTTCTTCATCCTTGTGGGTAATTTTTGATTACACACATGATGTGTAAGAAGCTTATATGTGACTTTTGGAAAATATTTATTTATTTATTTGGCTGCTCAGGACTTGGTTGCGGCAGGCAGGAGTTTTCGTTGGAACACATGGAACTCTCTAGTTGTGGTTCGAGGGCTTAGTTGCTCCCAAGCCTGTGGGATCTTAACTCTCCGGCCAAGGATTGAACCGGAGTCACCAGGATTGTAAGGCAGATTCTTAACCACAGGATCATCAGGGAAGTCCCTACATGTGACTTTTTGTGTGACGGGTATAAGCAAATCCTTAAAAATGTTTAGCAACCCTTACAATTACTGTCAGTTGATTTTGGGGAAGGATGGGGAAAGAATTGCTTTTTCAAGTGTATGGGATAACTGAATATCTACACAAAAAAAACCTGAAATCAGACCCTGTTTCTCACAATATACAAAAGTTAACCCAAAGTGGATCAAAGATAAAAATGTAATCACTTAAACTACTAAACACTTAAAAGAAAACATTGATGTAAATTTTCACGACCTTGGATTAGGCAATGGTATCTTAAAAATGACCCCAAAAGCAACAAGAATAAAATGTAGATAAATTACAGACCATCAAAATTTTAAACTTTTGTGCTTCAAAGGATACCATGTGTAAAGTGAAAAGACAATTCACTGAACAGGGGAACAATTTTTGAAATTTGGAGAAGGCAGTGGCACCCCACTCCAGTACTTTTGCCTGGAAAATCCCATGGACGGAGGAGCCTGGTAGGCTGCAGTCCATGGGGTTGCTGGGAGTCGGATACGACTGAGCGACTTCACTTTCACTTTTCACTTTCATGCATTGGAGAAGGAAATGGCAACCCACTCCAGTGTTCTTGCCTGGAGAATCCCAGGGACAGGGAAGTCTGGTGGGCTGCCGTCTATGGGGTCGCACAGAGTCGGACACAACTGAAGCAACTTAGCAGCAGCAGCAAGGGAGTCTTACTACCCAAAACTTACACAACTCAACAATAAAAAGACATACAGCTCAATTAAAACATAGGTAAAGGAGGTGAATAGACGGTTCTCCAAAAAAGATACACTAACAGTTAATAAGCACATGAAAAGATGTTCAAGGACACTAGTTATCAGGAAAATACAAATCAAAACCACAATATGACTTCAAACCCAATGGAATGGCTATAAAAAAAGAGAAATAATGACAACTTTTGATGAAGGTGTGGAGAATTTAGAACACTTTTATACTGCTAATGGGAACGTAAAATGGTCCAGTCACTTTAGAAATCAGTCTGGCCGATCCTCCAAAGGTTAGACATAGTTGCCACAGACCCAGAAATTCCAGTCTTAAGTATACCCCCAAGAGAAATGAAAACCTATATCCACACAAAGACTTGTACATGAATGTTCATAGCAGCATTACAACAGCCCCAAAGTGGAAATACCCTAAATATCCACCAGCTGATGGATGAATAAAATATGGTTTATACCTACAGTAGACGGCACCCCACTCCAGTACTCCTGCCTGGAAAATCCCATGGATGGAGGAGCCTGGAAGGCTGCAGTCCATGGGGTCGCTGAGGGTCGGACACTACTGAGCGACTTCCCTTTCACTTTTCACTTTCATGCATTGGAGAAGGAAATGGCAACCCACTCCAGTGTTCTCGCCTGGAGAATCCCAGGGACGGGGGAGCCTGGTGGGCTGCCGTCTATGGGGTCACACAGAGTCAGACACGACTGAAGCGACTTAGCAGCAGCAGCAGCAGCAAACTATTACTTAGCAGCAAACACAATGAAATATTGAGACAAGCTGCAACATTCATAAACCTTGAAAACATTATGCTAAGTGAAAGAAGCCAGTTACAGAAGGCCACATATGGTTCCATTTATGTGAAAAGATCAGAAAAGAGGCAAATCTATAGACAGAAATGTAGATCAGTGGTTGCCTGGAGCTGGGGAGGTTGGAGGGGCAATGAGGAGTGCCTGTTAATAGATACAGGATTCTTTTTAAGTGATGAAAATGTTCTAAAATTGTGGGGATGGCTGCAGAGTTCTGAGAATATATGAACAGCCATTTAATTGTACACTTGAAATAGGTGAATTGTATGGTATGTGAATTATAGCTCAATGAAGCTGTAATTTAAAAAATGGTGAGCAACACATTTTAGAATGGTATATCATCTTCAGAAAACAGCATGTTTGGATTTGAACAGCAACAGTCAGGGACAGAGACTGAACGATGGACTTCAGGTCCATAAGGATGCCTGCAGTACTCATTTCACAGTCCCCGAAGGTCATGAGTCCCACCAGGAGAGCCCCGGAGATGGATCTCCAGCCTGTCACACCTGCCCTTGCCTGTGGGGTTTGGTGGTGAAAACGGATCCCCTCGTCCCCAGCCGTGATGCCCAGCAGCGTGCAAGACAGACACCTGCTGAGAGCAGCGGACCCCAAGAAGGAAGGAAAGTCTCATCTGTCCCCGGTGAAATCACCCCTGAATTCTCTCCCCAAAGAGACACTCAGGAGACCACAAACAAGCAATGAACTAGGAGCCTGAATTCTCTCCCTGATGAGACATTCTGCTGCTGCTGCTGCTGCCAAGTCGCTTCAGTCGTGTCCAACTCTGTGCGACCCCATAGATGGCAGCCCACCAGGCTCCTCTGTACCTGGGATTCTCCAGGCAAGAACACTGGACTGGGTTGCCTTTTCCTTCTCCGATGCATGAAAGTGAAAAGTAGAAGTGAAGTTGCTCAGTCATGTCTGACTCTTTGTGACCCCATGGACTGCAGCCTACCAGGCTCCTCTGCCCATGGGATTTTCCAGGCAAGAGTACTGGAGTGGGTTGCCATTGCCTTCTCCGAATGAGACACTCAGGAGACCACAAACAAGCAATAAACTGGGAGGTAGCCAAAAGGAAAACTCACAGTTTCCCTTTTCTTCTCCCTACCAATACCCTTAGAACCTGTCCGTCTTAGCCTTTGCTCTCACTTTGATCCCCTCGGTGGCACCTCCCTTCCTTGAAGCTTCCACTTCTGCTTAGAGATCATTACAGAGTAGATACTCCAGGGAGGGGACGGCCATATCTCTGAGTTAATTGCCGTGGGGCTGTCTCGACTCTGTAATAAAAACTCAGCTCTCTCTCCCATCAGAGAGCTTATTGTTTTGAAGGTACAAAATACTGCTATGCTAAGAACATAACAATGCCATATGCTTTTCCATAGTCTTCCTCCCAAATTGCCCAAAACACTTCTCTGATATTATTCCCTGTCCATTTTGTCTTCCCTTGAAAAATTTTCTATTTTTTGGTCATTATGAAGTTACAAAGTTATTTTTGTCTGTATCAAAGAAATATTCTTTAATTGAAGTATAGCTGAAGTACAACGCAATATTACATAAATTACAAATGTACTGAATAATTATCTTAAACTTTAAAAATGTCTCCCTTGTGTATTAGCTTGCTAGGGCCATCACAACAAAGTATCACAGGCTGCGTGGTTTAAAACAATAGAATTCATGACCTAATTTTACCTTAATTACCTCTTTAAAGAGTCTGTCTCCAAATATAATCATATTCTGAGGTACTGGGGGTTGGGATATCAATATCTCAATTTTGAGGGGACTGTATCGCCTCGCTTTTCCTTTTATAAAATAATGTTTTTATTTTGCTTGTATGAGAAATAGATCTTTCATATAGAAAATTGACTATATTGGTAAAAAAAAAATAAGAAAATGAAAATTATTCATAATCCCACCAACCAGGGATAGCTGTTAGTTGATGTTTTGCCTACTATGTCCCCAAACGTGTTTCACTGCTTAGACATACAGCTTTTAACAAATGAGACGAGGCCCTAATCCTGCCCCATTTCCCCCTTACCTATCACCATTTCTACTCAGCCTTATTCCTCCTTCATCTGCTTCTTCCTTTTCATAGATCACTTACACTTTTGTCATCTGTCTTTCAATTAGCCAATCATTTGAAAAATATTCAGTGCCTACTGGGGCTTCCCTGGTGACTCAGATAGTAAAGAATCTGCCTGCAATGCAGGAGATCTGGCTTTGATCCCTGGGTCAGGAAGATCCCCTGGAGGAGGGCATGGCAACCCACTGCAGTATTCTCGCCTGGAGGATTCCATGCACAGAGGAGCTTGGCGGGCTGCAGTCCATGGGGTCGCAAAGAGTCGGATACCACTGAGAGACTTCACTTTCCCTTTTCACTTTCATGCATTGGAGAAGGAAATGGCAACCCACTCCAGTGTTCTTGCCTGGAGAATCCGAGGGATGGGGGAGCCTGGTGGGCTGCCCTCCATTGCGTCGCACAGAGTCGGACACGACTGAAGCGACTTAGCAGCAGCAGCAGCAGCAGCCCTTTAAGGAAGGGGCAGCTGGTTTCTTGCTTTTTTTTAATTCCTTGACATTTCTAAATTTAGTACAACTAGCTTTTTCAGCAGGCTCTTGTCAGGTCAGCTTTAGCTGGTACTAAATTTTTCTCTTAGGTGGACATTAGACATTTAGTGATAAAACCTCATTAGATATAAGAAATATATTTGGGTCAATCAGAATCAGGAGATTTAGGTCAACTGAATAGAAATTTTAATTCTTGGAAATTTAAAATTATCCAAAGCAATCAATCAATGCTCTAGCATCTCTGAGCGCCTCCTCTGTGCCTACTAGCACTGGGCTGTCCTTGGAGGATGGAAAAGACCTGCCTGCCTGATCCTTCCTGCTTCTGTAAATTAACTGGAAATTCAATAGCTTATTTAAGAATTACTGGAAAATAGACCCATGCAAAATTTAAATAACAAGGTATCATTTCTCACCCTTCAGAGTGGCAAAAGTTAAGAAGTCTGATAATATTAAATGTTGAAAGGTGTCAGTGAGTGAATTCTCTCATAAACTGCTGGTGGGAGTGCAAACAGAACTATTATGGAGGACCACTGGTAGAATTTAGGCAAGTTTAGAATTGTGCACATCATGACTCAGCAATTTCCTTTTTTCTTTCTTTTGCTGGCTGCACCTTGAGGCATGTGGGATTTTAGTTTCCAGAACAGGGATCGAACCCATGACCACTCCCCTCCCACCCCCCACCCCCTGCAGTGGAAGCCTGGATTCTTAACCACTGGGCCTCCAGGGAAGTCCCCCTTGACTCAGCATTTTCAGTCTGAGTCTACTACTCAGAAAGAGTCGGCTGCTGCTACTTTCTATCTACTGTAGAAAATCTCTTTACCATGGCACCCAGGCCTGTGGAGGACATTCCTTATACCCCTATAACAGTGAAAAGTAGAATCAACGTAGCCATTCATTAGTTGGATAATTACTAAGTTAACTGTGTTTTACCTACACTGTGAAATTCTATACAGTAATTTAAAAAGCATAAAGATTTATGTAGGTAGAAGTCCAGTATATAATCTCTTTCTTTGCAAGCTCAGTGGTGTTTGATTCTCTGCAACAGCATGGACTGTAGCCTGCCAGGCTCCTCTGTCCATAGAATTTTCCAGGCAAGAATACTGGATTTGGTTGCCATCTCCTACTCCATCAGTATTTAATAATAAGTGGAATACAGCAATTAGATGATAAATATGTAAGAATGACAGTTTTTGTATAGGAAAGAAAAAACTATATTACATACTATGCTATTATTGTTATATTTTTGCATGATACATATGCACACATGTGTGTATGTCTACACACCATTCATCACCGTAGGGATTTTTTGTTCCAGGTCTGCCTGCTCCACTAGTCTGGTTGCTCCACAAAGCCAAGGACCATACCTGTCTTGTTCATGACAAGATCTGGCATGTATTAGGCATTCAGAAATGTTTGTTGGAAGAGTCCTGAACCGTTGAGCAGGTTGCCAGAGCTAGAATCATCACTTAGAAAGAAGCTGTCATATAGACCTCTGTGTGTTCAGTGTTTCCTCCTGTGATGGACTGAACAGCTGAAATCCCAAAGAAGCAAGTGCAAAGGTGCAACCTGCCAGTGGTTCCCATGACCGTGGTGGTATCAGGAAGTGGAGGGAAGACCTCACATAAACAGCATAATGATTCCCCAGGAGAGACCTGTTAAAGGCTGCTGGCCACTCACCGCACACCCCTCTTCAGGTTACTGTGACTCCCAGGAGCTCCCAATCAGGGCAGATGTCTTTCCAGGATTTGGGGCTGAGTGCAAACCCTAAGTCCACTTGCCCGTTGGGGGCTCATGCTGCAGGAAGGAGGGATGACTTTCCCTCATCATGAATGTCACGACCCTCTGGCAAGAGCAGTTCTCCCACAACCTCAGCCCAATAAGGTCATCCTGTGCCCAGCTACAGGAAGGGCTGGTGACAGGGCAGTGCAATGCTGCTTGGGGCTGGCGATGATAAAGCGAGAAGTGAGTCAACTGGCCTTTCCTTTCCTCTCTCTACAGATGGCCGCCTCGCTGCAGGGAAGGGGAGCTTTGATGGGGTTTGGCGTGGGGCATGGGAAAGGTGCCAAGGCCCTGACCTCTGGGCATTTGAGTCCAGGCTGAAAGTCTACAGGGTCAACTTTGTGCAGAAGAACCCCCCAGCCTCCACTGATGCTTAAAATTCCTTCCCCAGTATCTTTTATACTATGATTAGCACTAAGGTTTAAATTTTAGTTAGTTCCAGGAGAGAGAGCATGGTAATTGAAATTACCTCTCTCCGCCTCTCCTAATCTTTTAAAAGCAGAGAGGATTCTTGTACACTAGAATGACCTCATGCCTTGCTTCTGAGTTGAAGAATCCACGTAATTAACTGGTGGAAAGGAAATCAAAGAAAAGGGAGACATTAGGTTGACTTAGGATGACTGCAGATGGTGACTGAAGCCATGATATTAAAAGATGCTTACTCCTTGAAAGGAAAGTTATGACCAACCTAGACAGCATATTAAAAAGCAGAGACATTACTTTGCCAACAAAGGTCTGTCTAGCCAAGGCTACGGTTCTTCCAGTGGTCATGAACGGATGTGAGAGTTGGACTATAAAGAAAGCTGAGTGCCGAAGAATTGATGCTTTTGAACTGTGGTGTTGGAGAAGACTCTTGAGAATCCCTTGGACTGCAAGGCGATCCAACCAGTTCATCCTAAAGGAAATCAGTCCTGAATATTCATTGGAAGGACTGATGCTGAAGCTGAAAGTCTAATACTTTGGCCACCTGATTCAAAGAACTGACTCATTTGAAAATACCCTGATGCTGGGAAAGACTGGAGGCAGGAGGAGAAGGGTTTGACAGAGGATGAGATGTTGGATGGCATCATCTACTCAATGGACATGAGTTTGAGTAAACTCTGGAGGTTGGTGATAGACAGGGAAGCCTGGCATGCTGTAGTCCATGGAGTGGCAAAGAGTCGGACATGACTCAGAGACTGAACTGAACTGAAGGTTGACTTATTTATTAGGGTCTAGGTGGAAAAGAAGCAGGAAGTAAAAAAGCCATGTCAGGGACAGAAAGAGGAGGGAGAGGGAGCCACTGCCAGGTTTGTAAAAAAAAATATCTGAGTCAGAAGATTTCAAAGAGGTTTAGTTATGTAGCAAAAGTAAACTCCTTCCAAAATCCTGCCATTTGTGACAACGTGGATGAATCTGGAGGGCATTGTGCTTAGTGAAATAAGCCAAAGAAAGACAGATACTGCATGACATAACTTATATGTATAATCTTAACAACAACAACAACAACAAATTAAATGCATGGAGATAGAGAGTTGATAGGGCTTCCCTTATAGCTCAGTCGGTAAAAAATCTGCCTGCAATGCAGAAGACCCAGGTTCAATTCCTGCGCTGGGAAGATCCCCTGGAGAAGAAAATGGCAACCCACTCCAGTATTCATGCCTGGAGAATCCCATGGACAGAGGAGCCTGGCGGGCTATAGTCCATGGGGTCGCAAGAGTCGAACACGACTTAGCGACTAAACTACTCCTAGAGAGTAGAAAAGTGGTTGCCAGGGGCTAAGGGTGGGGGAAATAGGGAGAGGTTGTTAAAAGGGTACAAGCTATCAGCTATTAGATGAATAAGATCTGAGGATCTAAAGTATAGCATGGTGACTATAGTTGACAATACCATACTGTATTACTGAAATTTGCTAATAGAGTAGAACTCAGGCGATGAGCATGTATTAATTGCATGGGGGGAAATTCTTTCACAATGCACATATATATATCAAGTCAGTGTGTTAGTCACTCAGTCATGTCTGACTCTTTGCAACCCCAAGGCCTGTAGCCCATCAGGCTCCCCTGTCGCCCATCAGGCTCCCCTGTCCATGTAATTTTCCAGGCAAGAATACTGGAGTGGGTAGCCATTCCCTTCTCCAGGGATCTTCCTGACCCAGGGATCAAACCTGGGTCTCCTGTATTGCAAGTAGATTCTTTATCATCTGAGCCACAAGGGAAGCCCATCATGTAGTATACTTTAAGTATCTTACAATTTTATTTGTCAATAGTGACTTTAATTTTTTAATGAAAAACATTTTAAATTCCTTCTTTTGTGATACTTTTCTTGTAAGATAAAGCAGGAATTGAATTGCATTTTTTCCTTTATTCCATATCTCTGAATCTGCCTCCATTTTGAGCCTGCACCTCTTGGGGCCCTAAGTGTCTGTGAGCTGAATGACTTAAATACACATTCATTCAACAGGTGTGACTGGAGGCTGTGTGTCCAAGAGGTGTGTGCTGCAATGGGCAGCATTGCATCTGCAGCCACGCAGGCCGGGGTTCAAATCCCAGCTCTGCACCTTACAAGCTGTGTGACGTTTCTGAAGTGACTAAATAATAACATTTTCCATTTTTTTCCCCCTTTTGGGCTGCTGCTGTTGCTGCTGCTGAGTCGCTTCAGTCATGTCCGACTCTGTGCGACCCCATAAATGGCAGCCCACGAGGCTCCCCCATCCCTGGGGTTCTCCAGGCAAGAACACTGGAGTGGGTTGCCATTTCCTTCTCCGATGCATGAAAGTGAAAAGTGAAAGTGAAGTCGCTCAGTCATGTCCGACTCCTCGAGACCCCATGGACTGCAGCCTACCAGGCTCCTCCATCCATGGGATTTTCCAGGCAAGAGTACTCGAGTGGGGTGCCATTGCCTTTTGGGCTACCAAGTATCAAACTCTCTGCTATGATTATTCCCATTTTACAGGCTAGGACACTATCTCAGAGAGGCCAAGTAACCTGCTCAAACAGTCTGCCAATGGTGGAACCAAGACTCAATCCTCAGATCTGTGTGACTCCAAAGACATCTTGTCCCTATCTTCTGTCTCTGTCTTTGCTCCACTACTCAGCATCATTAAGCTTCAATTTTCTTGGATAAAGAATGAGGATTATGATATCTGCATCAAAGATTGGTGATCAAAGGTAGAAAGGGCAGGTGAGACCGGCTCTGGGCCTGGCACACAGTCAGGGCTGATTTCTCAACTTTCTACCCCCAGGCACAACAAGATGTTGATTCCAGATCTTTACTCAAGAGTAAAGGGATGGGGTCGGGGGAGGGGTACTAGGTGGGTAACAGAAAATGGAGAAAGGAGATGAGGACAAGAGAGTATTATCAAAGATCAACTTTGCCAAGTCCACAGCTTTGTTTCAGATCTGGTCAGGGCATAGAAACCCCTAAAGAGTCCAAGACTTCCTTGGTGGCTCACATGGTAAAGAATCTGCCTGCAATACAGGAGACCTGGGTTCGGATCCCTCGGTTGGAAAGATCCCTTGGAAAAGGAAATAGCAACCCACTCCATTATTCTTGCCAGGAAAATCCCATGGACAGAGAAGCTTGGCAGGCTTCAGTCCATGGGGTCGCAAAAAGTCAGACACGACTGAGCCCGCATGCATGCAAAGAGTCTAAGACCCAGAGACTATGGGGCCCCAGGAGATGCATCAAAAGGTCAGAAGGTTGAGCTAACATAGGAGCCCCAGACGACAGAGCACATGGCTGGCAGATGAGGGTCTCTTTACTATACTGTCATTAGAGAGCTGTTATGTGACACATGTGACGGGGATAAAAGATAAAACACAGTATCCCCAAGCCCTCACTGGGCCCCCCCTTCTTTAGAAGGACAGATCATTTGGAGCTTGGCCAGCTATGGACCTTTGTTGTGCTGAAGAGAAATGGCTTTCTCTGTGCTGAGCCAGAGAAAACGGAGCATGGGCCAGAGGTTCACGAATATTTACTGCACTCCTCCGATGTGCTGGGCTCTACTCTAGGGCTGGGAGTCAGCAGTGGAGGAGAGACTCAGCCCTTGCCCTTTGGTGGAGATATTCGGGATGTGGGCAAGAAAGATATTGCTGGTGGCAAAGAACAAAATCGGCCAAAGAGACGCAGAGGCCAAATCACAGGTGTCAAACCTTGACAAGGAGTTTGGACGACGTCCTGTGGGCAGTGGCAGCCTGAGAACAGTATGGAGGATCCATTCAAAGGGCTTAAGCCTGGAGGCAGGGAGTCCAGCCAGGAGAGCCTTGCCTTTGGGGCTCTGCCTGCTTCTGGAGTGTCCCTTAGCCCTTTGAATGTACTGTTGAGGTGATAATCTTCCCAGCTGGGATCACCAAACTGGAAACCACTCTCAGAAGGCTGTGACTGATAATAACGCCACTTCAGAAAGATAGTGTTTGCCAAAATACACACCTGACAAATGCAATTTAATATTTAGAAAGAAAGGCAAGAAAAGGAAAACAATTGTAAATTAATTGGAATAATCATCTGTAACCATAATCTAGATGAAAAGATTTTCAATAATTTCAAAAGGACACAGACAGAATGGACAGAATTAAGCTTCCCAGGCCACTCACTACAGTTCGCTATGAATGCTTAAACAGTTGGTGAGATCTAAAACCCCTTCTGTAGCATTACATAAGACAGATACTGTGAGTTTTCTATCAGAAGCAGAAAAAAACCCTCCAGTTGGGCTGATTTGATTTTCTATCTCTGAAATGCAGTAATTGGCTCTTATATCCCCAGTTCCTGTCTCTGAGCTCTCCTTGGATAGTTTTTAAAGCAGGTTTAAGCTTAGTATTTTCTTCTGAGAAGTCAAGTTCAAGCTCCCCACCCTCAACAAGTTCCTGCAAGAATCCAGAAGTAGGAGCAGTTGGTTTTGCTTTAAATCCTATTACCATTCTTGATATTTACAGAAGGAAGTGGCTCTTCCAACGGATGGGCTTGGACAACATTACCTGTAAAGTCAATAATCTGCTTGTGTGACCTAACTCCATCCCAAACGCACGGATTCATTTTGAAACAGGTTCTGCTGTTGTGGTTCAGTCACTCAGTGATGTCTGACTCTCTGCGACACCATGGACTGCAGCACTCCAGGCTTCCCTGTCCCTCACCATCTCCCAGAGTTTGCCCCCAAGTTCATGTCCGTTGAATCAGTGATGCCATCTAAACCATCTCATCCTCTGCCACCCTCTTCTCCTTTTGCCTTCAAAATGTCAGCTCATTGGAAAAGACCCTGATGCTGGGAAAGACTGAAGGCAAAAGGTTCTGCTGAGTTTGGCATAACAGAACCAAGGGATGTGAAGTCTGAGAAAAATCAAAATCCCTTCTAGGGATTTTCTTCATTGTAAGAAAATATCGAAACTGATTTTTCTCCAAATTTCACTGAGTGTCTGGATCAGACCTCAACGATATACAAGGAGGTAGGTAGGTAGCCCTGTGGGAAACTTTAAGAGCCCAAGGGCATGCAGGGCCTTAGACAGACGCAGTCCTGGGACTGGCTTACTCAGGCCCCACACTACTGACCCCCTGGCTCTGTAGCTGCTGTTAAAAAAAAAAAAAAAAATCAGCACATGGTGCCCCATACATTTCTGAGAAGATAGCCACTCTAAAAGTCTTTTCCCTGTTCTTTGTTCCCATTCCTCTCTGAGACTACAACCATCTTCACCAATTTGACTCATATCTGACACTCAACCCGCTGCTTCCATCAGTTCATCTCAGCCAGTATCTGCTGAACCCAACACATGCCCAGACATTTCACCAGACTCTGGTATCTCACAGACACATAGTTACAGTCTTTACCCCACAGGCACTCACATTTAGTGAGAGACTCAGATACAGAAATCACTACAGTCCTTATAAATCAAGTCATCCTTGTGGTCCAGTCTCAGAATAACATTCATTTCAGTTCAGTTCAGTCACTCAGTTGTGTCCGACTCTTTGCGACCCCATGAATCGCAGCACGCCAGGCCTCCCTGTCCATCACCAACACCCAGAGTTCACTCAGACTCACGTCCATCGAGTTGGTGATGCCATCCAGCCATCTCATCCTCTGTCGTCCCCTTCTCCTCCTGCCCCCAATCCCTCCCAGCATCAGAGTCTTTTCCAATAAGTCAACTCTTTGCATGAGGTGGCCAAAGTACTGGAGTTTCAGCTTTAGCATCAGTCCTTCCAAAGAACACCCAGGACTGATCTCCTTTAGAATGGACTGGTTGGATCTCCTTGCAGTCCAAGGGACCCTGACAGAAATCATGTTCAACACTTGTAAGTTATTAGAAACTAATTAAAACCCTTTACTTGATTTTTTTTAGAGATAAGCAAAGGCAGTTCCATTCATAATCCACCACAACACTTTACAGTCTCCCTAGAGCCATACTGAATTAGTAATCTGGAAAACCAAATTATGGGCATATGAGAAATAAGAGGAAAAGTTCAATGACATGGAAGATGATGGATTAAAGAGGATGAGTCTGGAGAAAGGAAACTTGGTTAGGACTATTACACTCTCTGAAGGCAGGAGGGGATGAAAACCTCAACTCAAACAGTAGGGTGGGGATGGGTTGAACAGGATGGATTCAAGACACAGTTAGGGGAGAAGGGAGGGAGAGATTCGGGAGGAGATGCCCGCAGTCCTGCAGAATCAACGGCAGTCCAACTCTTCCACATGGAAGTCGCTCAGGTCACCTTAGACTCAGCACGTCCAAACTGAGCTGATGTTACCTTCAGTCTTCTACCTGGCTCTGTCATGTATGTCATGAGCCCATGAACTTTCTAGCCTCTGGTCTTAAAAAATGTTTGTGAGTTATTTCCTTTCCCTTTTCCTTCTTTCCCAATAATCAAGTCTGACACTAAGCTTTGCCATTTCTTCCTTTTATACATCTTCCCACATAGCTCTTTACCGTCCTTTTCTGCTCCCCTTGGTGAGGTCCAGCTCGCCTCTCCTAGATGATTGCAAAGGCGACAGCTGGCCCCCTTGACTGTAGCCTCTCACCGCTGTCCAGAACATCCATATCATGACAGAAAGACAAATCTTCCCAACGCGTGGCTTCCTTCCTCGCATCACATTGCCACACTGCATCAGATCCAAACACCTCTGCTGGCTCTAAAGAGCTCAGCCGTGTGGGCTCAGTCATTATGCGGCTTGGTTCTAATTGCGCATCTTATCCTCCAGACAGGCTGGTGTCCTGTTCCTCGTAAGTGCCAGCCTCATGCCCACCTCGGTGACACTGCTGAGGATGATCTCTTCCCCGCAGGGGTCTCCCTCACTCCTTCACCTTTCCAACCTGGTGAGGGGGCAACACAGACCTGTGCTTGCCCAACACCACCCACACCTGGTGTCAACACCACCCAGCTCAGCACTAAATGACTCCTTCTCATTTGGCGTGCCAGAGGTTTCTCTCCCTTTCCAGGGAATGAATTCTGCCACTGTGCCCAGCTACCTCTGCTAACCTAAGAAGAGGAAAGATCTCTTTGGCATTTTAATTTTTGCTCTCGTTTTAAGAAAAACACTATGTTTTTCTTATATAAACCATGGGAAATATAACTAATTTTGGAACAAATTTGTACACAATTCTAATTCATTTTTAATTATTAAATTACATATTTTATTTAAAATGAAACTATAACTTAGGTTTAAGTCATATAACCTCTTGGAAAACATGAATATCGCAATCTCTGCAAACTATAGTGGATATGGTCCATTTCTTTTCCTTTATCAGAGTTTTTAAAGGTATTAAAAAGAATGGGAAGGGAGTTTCTATTTATGGAGAGCCCATCACATGTCAGGCACTGACTAGTTGCTTTCTTTTAAGCCTCCCTACTCCACTGAGATAGGTATAAAGGTTTTTTTTTTTCCTTTAAAATTGACTTCTATTTAAAAGATATGCTTACAAATAGCACTTGGGTGTGAAGTTGAAGAATTGCAGTTTAAAGTCTAATGGAAATTAAAAGTACTTCAATTGCCACATTTTGGCTTTTAAAAGAAACTAATGAAACATTGTTTTAGAAAGTTGCTTAGTAAAACAAAGATGTGAGATTTCACAAGCAATTTTAGGAATAAATCTGAATAAATTAAGATACAGAAAAATGTAAGTGTTCATCACAGTTGAATACACCGTGGCATATAATCAGGCAAATATCAAACAGTAGTTATATATTTCATGTATTGAAAGGTTGAGGCAGAGCACAGGGTGTCAAATAGGAGCCTATAAACAGTATAACAAGAGGAACATGTAGACAATATTTCCTTTCTATCACAGGTTACTATAGAGTTCCCTGCACCTTCCCAGACCCCATGCTCCCCATACCCTGCAGTCCAGTCTGTTTTAAGCATAAAACTATCAACCCTTTCTCATTTTAAAATGACATATTCTTCATTAGAGATTCTCTTCCTGACCTACCTAGTAGCCCTGTAGCTGCTTTGATAGAACCTAAGATTCTAAACCACTGCAGTGGGCTTGTCCCCCACTACTTCAGTATTCTTTTTCCCAGCAACCTCACCCTCCCACCTTCAGACTGGGTGATCTGAGTTAAGATCACCCAGTTAGAGATCTGAGTTAGAGATCAAGGGCAAAGCCAGTCAGCACTCTGCATTCTCAGGGACCATGTGATTGGCTCAGGGGCATCACATGACCCAGGTCAGTAACTCCCAGGACCCATTAGCAGGAGCTAATGGAAGACGCTCTTTTTCCCACTGGGCTGGACTCTGGGAGCTTTGACGTTGGGCTGTGCCAGTCCTAGGGAAGATGCTTTCTGAGAATGGAGCCCACACAGAAGGGACTTGAGACATGGAGAGGGAGACATGGGGTCCCTGACATAATGTGAGCCTTGAACCCAGCCTCACCCCCAGACAGTCCTACACTTGGCCTTTCTGTTACCTGAACCAATACAGTACTCCCCCTACTATTTTTTTGGTGGGGGGAAAAGGGCAGAACAGTTTATTTTATTTATATATTTTTGGCTGTGCTATGCAACATGTGAGACCTTAGCTCTCTGATTGGGGATCAAACCCGTGCCCTATGCATTGGAAGTTTGGAGTCTTAACCATTGCAATGCCAGGGAAATCTCCTACAGTCCTTTCTTTTGCTTAAAGTTTTATCTTGGTAGATGTTGATTTTTTATTACTTGCCACCAAAAGTGTCCTAACTGATTCATAGTGTAGACCACAAGCTTTACACTTCAATAGCACTCAAGTTCTGCAGTACCTGGACACCAACTCATAAAAGATTCTCTCTTGTTTGAGCTTATGCTAGGATCTGCACTGGAGTTCAGACATGTCAGGACAAACCGGTGCGGGGCGTGGGGGGGGGGAGCTAGCAGCATATGTATATTATCCTCCCCAAAATAACTTGCCCTAAGGGGAGAGGAGCCAGGCTCAGTGGGCGTCACCCAGGAAGGAGAAGAGCCAAGCCTCACGGCTCGAGGGGAGGAGAGGAGCAAAAAAAAAAAAAATTCATCCTTTATCCCTGAGCTCCGTCTTCTGTCCCCAACCTGACCCCAGAGAGCACAAGCAAAAATTAAGAAAGCTGCTGGTCAAAAACTTATCTTAAGTCATAGGGTACAAACCACACCACAGGGGGCCCCTCTAAAACTACAACATAACACAAAAAGGGGAGAGAAGTCTTCTTTCCTACTTTGTCATATAACTCTGCTCATTCTGGACATCCCGCTAGAGCAGAGTTTCTCAAGCTCAGTACTATGCCATTTGGGGATGGGTAATCTCTGCCTGTTGGGACTGTCCCGAGCTCTGCAGGGTGTTCCGCACACCCCTGGCCTCTACCCTCTAGATGCCTACAGCACCCGCCCCCTAGTGGTGACATTCCAAAATGTCTCCAGATCTTGTTCCCAGGGTGGTGCTGTGCTTAGTTGCTCAGTTGTGCCCGACTCTTTGCAACCCCACGGACTACAGCCCGCCAGGCTTCTCTGTCCATGGGTAGTCCCCAGCCGTTTTGGCACCAGGATCTGGGTTTCGTGGAAGACAATTTTTTCACGCATGGGGGGACGGGGTGGAGATGGTTTCGGGATCATTCAAGTCATTACATTTATTGTGCACTTTATTTCTATTATCATTACATCAGCTCAATCTCAGATCATCAGGCATTAGATCCTGGAAGCTGGGTAAATTGCCTAGTTGAGAACCACTGCTTTAGAGTCTCAGTGGTTGTGGCAATAACTAAAAGGGGACTTCAGTGCCCACTAGAGGTGACAGTGATGCCCAGTTGCAAAAATAAAGGTGCCTGGAAGATATGCCAGTGCCTGCCCGGGATAAGAGTCGGACACGACTGAGCAACTTCCCTTTCACTTTTCACTTTCACGCATCGGAGAAGGAAATGGCAACCCACTCCAGTGTTCTTGCCTGGAGAATCCCAGGGACGGGGAAGCCTGGTGGGCTTCCGTCTATGGGGTTGCGCAGAGTTGGACATGACTGAAGCGACTTAGCAGCAGCAGCAGCAGCCCAGGATATGGTTGTCTGTGTGTGGGGAGGGTGGGGACAGCAAGTGAGGGGGCAGTTTCTAAAACAGAATGTATAAAAAAAAAAAAAAAAATTCCAAACAAAAATAGGACCGCATCTTAGCAGAATAGCAGCTGGCTAGTCCTACCCTGAGGACCCCCTGAAATACT
This sequence comes from Bubalus kerabau, assembly GCF_029407905.1. Lineage (NCBI taxonomy): Eukaryota > Metazoa > Chordata > Mammalia > Artiodactyla > Bovidae > Bubalus > Bubalus kerabau. The sequence goes on from NC_073637.1 coordinate 63,554,026, forward strand.
CTGGGAGATGACAAAGGGCTGGGGGACAGAGAGAACAAGTAAGCGGTGGTGAGAAGCGTGAAATATGATCTTTGTTCTTCCTGTGAGCCTCTCTGTACCAAGAGGCCAGTGAGATCTGAGGACCTTTGGATTAAATCTGGAAACTCCCATAACTTTGAATTATACCAAATACCTTTGGCTCAGGATGACCCACTACTGTTCTCTCAGTCACAAGTAAATTTACCTACAGCCACAGGGAATAAATTCCAGCCTCTATTTCTGGGGCTTGGATGTTCCAGTATGTGTACTGAAAGGAGAGAATGCAGGAAGATATCTCCTTGGAAAATTTAATCAATAGTCTTCAGAAAGCAGGAAGATTAGCTTGCGTGAAAAGGAGGCATTGAGACAGACAGAAAATAATCCCTGCTGGTAATAGAAGCAGAGTTTGGTGACGAGCAGAAAAGCCTCTTGGGATTTTCAAAAGGAATCAGATTCACTGATTCACCACATTTTCCTTGGCCTCTTATGTCTGATGATGAGGTGTCATGAGAACTGGCTTTGCCGTCAGACAGAGCTGGGGTCCAAGCCCTTCACCTATTTGTTAAGTGATCTTGAGTAAGTTACTTCTCTAAGGGTCAGTTTCCTCATCTAATAAAGCAGCTAGAGCAGGCTGGACACTTAGGAGGTGCCTTACCACATGCTAGCTGACCTTCCACAAAGGGAAGTGGAAGGTGACTCCTGGACGTTTTCTCAGTGGACAGTAACCACTGGGTGCATTAGTTGACAGCCCTGTAGTGGGGATCACAGACCGATGAGGCTGGTCCCCGCCCTAAAGAAGCTTGACATCTTATTCTTCAATCCCACTGAACAAACATTTAAATTACGTGCAAGTACAGAACTGGGCATGTGGGCTATAGTGAGTGCTAACACAAGACCCTAGAAACAAGTAGAAGAAAGAAAAGGAGAAAAAGCAAAGTGAGGTTGGGCCCCACTCTTCAGGCATGTAATAAGTGGCAAAGGAGATAAAGTGGTGAACTCAAAAATGTCCATACCACAGGGTCTTGTATTTCAAGTTCAAAGCCCTTTGCACATTTGTGTCTATTTTACTAATGACTTGACTACTGTTTGTCTCCAGTCTTAAAGGATATTCCCCATAAAGGCAGAAACTGTGTCTCACTTGCTCTACACTATATTTTAGCACCAGCATTTAGCAGACACTCAGAAATAGTGTACATCTTGATATGATACTATACACAGAAAATCCTAAAGATGCCCCTGGAAAACTACTATGGCTCTTTAATGAATTTGGTAAACTTGCCAGATACAAAATTAATATAAAAATGTTGCCTTTCTATACACTGACAATGAACTATCAGAAAGAGAAACTAAGGAAACTATCCCATTTACTATTACATCAAAAAGAATAACATACTTAGAAATAAACTTACCTCAGGAGGTAAAAGACCTGTACTCAAAAAACTACAAGACAATGATGAAACAAATTGAACATGAGATGAGCAGATGGAAAGATATACCATGTTCTTGTATTAGAAGAATTAATATTGTTAAAATAGCCATACTACCCAAGGCAATCTAAAGATTCACTGCAATCCCTATCAAAATACCAGCAGTATTTTTCACAGAACCAGAACAAATAATTTTAAAATTTTGTATGGAAACACAAAAGACCATGTATAGCCAAAACAATCTTGAGAAAAAACAAAGCTAAAGGAATCACACTCCCTGATTTCAGGCTATACTACAAAGCTACAGTAATCAAAACAGTATGATACTTAAAACTCTTAAACATTCTCTGACATAAATCATACCAATGTCTTCTTCAATAAGTCTCCCTAAGCAACAGAAATAAAGGCAAAAATAAACAAATGGGACCTAATCAAACTTACAAGCTTTTACACAGCAAAGGAAACTATAAACATATGAAGAGATAACCGATGGACAGAGAGGAAATAATTGCAGGTGATATGACTAACAAGGGTTTAATTTCCAAAAGTTCACACTACTCAATAACAAAGAAGCAAACAACCCAACTGAAAAATGGGCAGAATATCTGAATGGACATTTTTTCAAAGAGGAAATGCAGATGGCCAACAAGTACATGAAAAGATGCTCAGCAACTCTAATCATCACGGAAATGCAAATCAAAATCACAAGGAGATATCACTTCACACCTGTTACAATGCCTTTCATCAAAAACAGTGCAAATAACAAATGTTGGCAAGAATGAGGAGAAAAGGAAACCATCATACACTGTTAGTGGGAATGTAAATTGGTGCAGCCATTGTGGAAAACAGTATGGAAGTTTCTCAAAAAACTAAAAACAGAACTACCATTCAGTCCAGTTAAGTTCAGTTGCTCAGTCATGTCCAACTCTTTGCGACCCCTTGAATTGTAGCACGCCAGGCCTCCCTGTCCATCACCAACTCCCGGAGTTCACTCAAACTCACATCCATCAAGTCAGTGATGCCATCCAGCCATCTCATCCTCTGTCATCCCCTTCTCCTCCTGCCCCCAATCCCTCCCAGCATCAGAGTCTTTTCCAATGAGTCAACTCTTCGCATGAGGTGGCCAAAGTACTGGAGTTTCAGCTTTAGCATCATTCCTTCCAAAGAAATCCCAGGGCTGATCTCCTTTAGAATGGACTGGTTGGATCTCCTTGCAGTCCACTCAGCAATTCCACACCTGGGTATATATCCAAAAAAACCTGAAAATATTAATTCAAAAAGATACATGCACCCAATGTTCATAGTCACATTATTTACAATTGCCAAGCAACCTAAATGTCCATCAATAGATGAATGGTTAAAGAAGATGTGGTGTGTATGTATGTATATGTGTGCGTGTGTGTGTGTGTGTATACACATATGTATATGGAAAGGAATACTACTCAGTCACAAAAAAGAATAAAATTTTGCCATTTGCAGCAACATGGATGGACTTGGAGGGCATTATGCTAAGTGAAATAAGTCACAGAAAGAAAAATAACTGTATGATATAACTTATATGTAGAATCTAAAAAATACAGCAAACTAGTAAATATAACAAAAATGAAACAGATTCACAGATATAGAGAACAAATTAGTAGTTATGGGGAGAAGGGAGGAGAGGCTATATAAGGGAAGGGTAGGGGCTTAACTGGTACTATTATGTACAAAATAAGCTACAAGGACATACTGCTCAACACAGGGAATATGGCCAATATTGTATAATAACTATAAATGTAGTATAATCTTTAAAAATTGTGAATTGTGTTTTACACCTGTAATTTATATAAATATTATACATCAACTATACTTCAATAATGAAAGCCAAGTGCCAAAGAACTGCAGTTCATGGGGTCACAAAGAGTCGGACATGACTGAGCGACTGAAATGAATTGATAACTTCAATTAAAAACAAAAAGAAATAGTGTACATCTTGAATCCCAAACAGCACATTTCTGTTTCTGAAATTAAAGTATATTTTAAAATTGATGTCATATTTAATCTGCTCAACGTCTTCTCTTTTTAAAAAAGAAACTTTATTTGGCGGCACCACACCTTAGTTGCGGCATTTGAACTCTTAGCTGCCACATGGGGAATCTAGTTTCCCAGCCAGGGATGGATCCCAGGCCCCCTGCATTGGGAGCATGGACTCAGCCACTGCACCACCAGGGAAGTCCCTCTCCTTCTTAAACGCCATTATTAAACTGATCTCACAATGTGCAGAGTTTTTAGAACTGTGGAAAGGTGTTTCCTAGCTAACTGAACAATGCAGGCAGGGAGAGGCACACTGCTGCAATCTCCTCTCCCCACTTCAGAGGTGAGGGATGGGTGTCCACCCCAGTTCTAGTGCCCCTCAAAGTTCAGGGATTGAGATGTCCCATCATTCAACCCTAAGAAAGACACTTTCCCACAGGTGAATTTGGAAGGAGAAGGAAACAGACGCATATTTAAGGCAGGTGTACCTAATAAAATAGACCTCGGGGAAAGCCCATATGGCAGCTTTGGAACTGCCATCCTGAGATAGTCCCTGGAGGTAGGATGTGCTCCGTGAAATGCAGCTGACCTTCAAGAACAGAGTCCCAGCAGGGGAAGAAGGCACACCTGGCTCTTGATGGAAGGCAATCTGTTTTCCCAGACCAGGTGTGAGGCAGTAATGCAGGCCAGCTGGGTGCAGAAGCCCTGGCATAAACTAAAATATTATGCCTTATTAGGGAAAAAAATTCTTCAGTAAATGATACTGGGGGAGAACTGGATATCCACATGCAAAAGAATGAAACTGGACCCCTGATTTACTTCACTCACGAAATCTGAAATGGATTAAAGACTTCAATGTAAGATCTGAAACTGTAAATCTCCTAGAAGAAAACATGGGAGGAAAGCTCCTTGACATGAGTCTTAGTTATGACGTTTTGCATTTGACAGCATAAGCACAAGCAATAAAAGCAAAAATAAAGAAGAGAGATTACATCAAGCTAAAATTCTTCTGCAGAACAAAGGAAAATATCAGCAACACGAAAAGGCACCCTACAGAATGAGAGAAAATATTTGCAAATCACGTATCTGAAAAAGGGTTAATATCCAAAATATATGAGGATTTCACATAGCTTAATAGTGAAAACACAACCCAATTTAAAAATGGGCACAAGATCTAAACAGAGATTTTCCCAAATGGCCAATAGGTACATGAAAAGGGGCTCAACCTCACTAATGATCAGGAAAATGCAAATCAAAACCACAATGAGATATCACCTCACACCTGTTAGAATGGCTATTATTTAAAAAAAAATGTTGGTGAGGATGTAGAAAAAGGTAAGACATGGGACTGTAGATTAGTGCAGCCGGTCAGGAAAACAGTATGGAGTTTCCTCAAAATATTGAAACTAGAACTACCATATATTCCAGCAATTCCACTTATGGTTATAGAGCTGAAGGAAATTAAATCACTGTCTTGAAGAGATATCTGCACCCTTGTTCACGGCAGTATTACTCACAATAGTCAAGATATGGAAACAATAAAATTCTATTGCTAGATGAATGGATAAAAAAATGTAATATGTTTATATATATACACAATGGAATATTATTCCGTCATAAAAAGGAAGAAATCCTACAATTTGTGACATGTATAAGTCTTGGGGGTATTATGGTAAATGAAATAACTCAGAGAAAGACAAGCATTGTATGATCTCATTTACATGTGGAATCCAAAAAAAACACTGAATTCATAGAAACAGAGAGTAGATTGGGAATTGTCATGGGTGGGGGTGCGAAGTAAATGTCAAATTTCCAGTTATACAATGAATAAGTTCTGGGGATTTAATGTACATCTTCATGACTATATAGTTATGCTATGCTATGCTATGCTAAGTCACTTCAGTCGTGTCCGATTCTGTGTGACCCCATAGACGGCAGCCTACCAGGCTCCCCTGTCCCTGGGATTCTCCAGGCAAGAACACTGGAGTGGGTTGCCATTTCCTTCTCCAATGCATGCAAGTGAAAAGTGGAAGTAAAGTCGCTCAGTCGTGTCTGACTCTTAGCGACCCCATGGACTGCAGCCTACCAGGCTCCTCTGCCCATGGGATTTTCCAGGCAAGAGTACTGGAGTGGGGTGCCATTGCCTTCTCCAATATAGTTAACAATACCATATTATATAATTGAGAGTTACTAAGAGAGCAGATCATGAAAGTTCTCACCACAAAAAAAGTTAACTGTATGATTAGATGAACGTGTTAACTAATCTTATTGCGGTAATCATCTTGCAATATATACATATATCAAACCATGTTGCACACCTTATACTTGTATGTTACGTTGGTTTATGTTATACGTCAATTATATCTCAATAAAGCTGGAAAAAAATGTGCTTTATTAGTACTACTGAGGTTAAACCCTACCTTTAAAAGTACCCGTCAGATACAGGATATTTTCACAATGCATTAGAAAGAATCAGTATACTTATTATAGTTAAACCTATTACGCTTATCAGTATATGTACTATAATAGTATAATGAGTTGAATTGTGCCCCCCCTAAATTCATATACTGAAGTCCTAATCCTCAGAACCTCAGAATGTGACCTTATTTGGAGGTTGTGGCAGATGGAACTAGTTAACTTAATTAGTTAAGATGAGATCATTGTCCTAATCCATAACTGGTGTCTTTATAACAAGGAGAAATTTGGACACAGACACACACACACAGGGAGAAGCCAAACAAAGGCACGAGTCAAGGTGATGCTTCTGCAAGCCAAGGACCCCAAAAGGTCATCAGCAAACTGCTAGAGGCTAAGAGAGAGGCACGGAAAGGATTCTCCCTCACCGCCCATAGGAGGAACCACCCTACCGGCACCATGATCTTGGACTTCAAGTCCCCAGAACTGGAAGAGAATAAATTCTTGTTGCTTTTCGGTTTCGGTTTTTAAACTAATTTAATCTGTGGCTGCACTGGGTCTTCTTTGCTATGCATGGACTTTCTCTAGTTGGTGCGGACGGGGGCTACTCTCTAGTTGCGGTGCATGAGCTTCTCCTTGCAGAGGCTTCTCTTCTTGAAGAGCAGGGGCTCTAGGGCACGTGGGCTTTAGTAGCTGTAGCACACGGGCTCGGTTGCCCCTCGGCATGTGGAATCTTCCTGGACCAGGGATCCAACCTGTGTTCCCTGCACTGGCAGACAAGTTTCCCCATCACTGGACCACCAGAAGAGAAAGTGAAAGTCCCTCAGTCATGTCCGACTCTTTGCGACCCCATGGACTGTAGCCCTCCAGGCTCCTCTGTCCATGGAATTCTCCAGGCAAGAATACTGGAGTGGGCAGCCACTCCCTTCTCCAGGGGCTCTTCCCTACCCAGGGATAGAATCCGGGTCTCCTGAATTACAGGCAGATGCTTTATTGTCTGAGCCACCAGGAGTGATGGACCACGGAGGAAGTCCCAATTGTTTTAAGTGATCCTGTCTCTGGTACTTTGTTGCAGCAGCCCTGGAAAATTAGCACACTTAGTATCAAAGAGAAAGGACTAGCAGAAATCAGAGATAGTGACAGGTAACTGAATCCTTTCTCAATGGCCCTGCTTGGGGAAGAAAGACATGAGATATAAACAGAGTAAACTCCCCAGTAAATTCACTCACTGAGGAATCTTTGATCACAGTGTTACCACTTGATTTTGAGGCCTGGGACAGAGCCCCATGCGCAACTCTCAAGCACCGTTTTTTGTTTGTTTGTTTGTTTTTAGGAAGGAATTTAGCCCACACAGGAACAAGGAAAGGTACTGACAAACTTCAGACTTTGATCAATTAAGGAGATAAAGGAGATATGTTACAACTCTGGGATAATCACTACAATAGAAAGAGAATGCAAAAGCTCCAAACTAGAATTCAGGAAAACATCAGAAGTGAGAAAAACGACAATCTAGAAGCTGAAAAGAGGTGGGGGGAATAGAGAAGCTTGGAAAAGAAAATTTGAAGAATTCCACTGGTCCATTTCTCAGCAGAAGTAGGAGGCGCCATGCTCCCCTGAGAGGAAGGGGCCCAAGACAGACGGGAATGGCGGCCTGCAGAGGCGGGTGAAGGTTTGGAGGGTCAATGAAAGGAATGGGAGATGAGGCCAATCTCGACTGAGTCAGAGGATCGATTTGCAGTCATCAGGACCTGGCTGAGGATTAAAATCACGGTTTTGGAGGACAGCCAATCAGCTATAAAAGACTAAATCAGGCAGAAAGCTGCTTGGTGCAAACAGAATCGGAGCACAAAGAAGGAGAAGGTGTTGAGGCTGTTCCAGCCAGGCTTTGGAGCCGTGAAGCCCAGGACAGGAAGACTGCTCTAGTCTGTGTCATGACACGTGTGCCCTCCCTTTAGAGAGAGCTGGATAATAAACTGAGACAGTCTTATGACTCAGATCCTGCTTTGATCATTCTCTAGAGGCAGCTCTACGTCCGGCAAGTTACAAATCAACCGAGCAAATGACTGTTCTCTGAGCAGATGGGTCTCCAGGCCTGCCCCCTCCCCCCACAGCCTTCTGTTGTCAGCAGCCCAGCAGTCACCAGTTGTCTTGGGCTGAGTCACCACTTCTGGTTGTCCCTCTCATCTAAGTTGATTCTCCTTGGCTTCAAGTTCAGAGGTGACTTCTTACTGTGTTTTTTGTCCATCATCCCTAGGTACACTTCATTTTGAATCCTCTGGGCCTGTTTGGAAGGAACAAAGGGTGGCAGAAGATAGCACGGACTGAAGGACATACAGACAGAATCCCACAGTCCCCAGCTGTGTGATTAAGCCTCTGTGAGTCAGCATTTTCTCACTCCTAAATTAGGGCTTGAATGCTGGGAGACTGAATGAGATAATCTATAAAGCACCTATTTTACTGTCTGACACATCGTAGGCACTCAGTAAATGGCAGATCTCTTCCTCCGTAGCTCTCAAGGTTTTGACCAGAATTCTGACTGGGGCCATGGTGTGGTAGGCAGAATAATGCCCACACCCCCAAATATTATTTAAATACTGCTCTCTTTTTTTAAGATTTTTTTTTTGATGTGAACATTTTTAAAAAAATCTTTATTAAATTTGTTACAATATTGCTCCTGTTTTATGTTTTTGGGTTTGGTTTGTTTTTTTTTTTTGGCCACAAGACATGTGGAATTTTAGCTCCCCAGCCTGTGATGGGACCCACACCCCCTGGATTGGGAGGTGAAATCTTTTTTAATTTTTCCTTTGGGAGATGAAGTCTTAACCACTGGACCATCAGGGAAGTCCCTGTTCTTAATCCCCATAAGTAATAGGGTGTTCCCTAATACATATAATTCCATAATACACTTAATCCCCTGTAAATGTATTAGGTTACCTGGCAAAGGGGAATTAAGGTTGTAGATGGAATCAAGGTTGCTAACTCCAATTAAGGTTGCTGTTTTAAGATGATTGTAAAGTAGATTATCATGGATTATCCAGTGTAATCACAAGAGTCCTTAAAAGTAGGAGGAGGCAGAAGAATAAGACTTAAAGGATGATGTGTTTGCAAAAGGAAGGCAGATGCAATTTCATTGACTTTGAGGATGGAGGAAGAGGCCATAAACCAGGAAGTGTGGGCAGCCTCTAGAAGCTGGAGAAGGAACTCTCTACCAGAGTACCCAGAGAGGAACCCAGCCCTGCTGACACTTCAGTCCAGGAAGACACCCCCCTCTCCACCCCTACAGCTTTTAACTTACAGACTGGAAGGTAATAAACTATGTTGTTTAAACTGCTACATATATGATAATTTGTTACAATAGCCACAGGAAATGAATATACCTGGTGTCATGGGAGTTTTTCCATCCAGACCACATAAAGGAATTCAGTTAGTATCCAACAGTGGTCTGCAACCTTAGGTATTCCAACACCACCACCATGACTTCTACGCTTGGGACCAATTTGAGTCATTAACCATACACTTAGTTTAGTGAGGAGTATGGAGCAGAGGTGATGGGGCTGGGTAGGTAGTCACCCCAAGATCTGTGTTGTAAAAGAATTGACCACTGCTAGCGATTCTGTGGCGACTGTGTTGTTGTTCAGTCGCTAAATCATGTCCAACTGCAAACCCATGGACTGCAGCACATCAGGCCTCCCTGTCCCTCACCTTCTCCCAGGGTTTGCCTAAGTTCGTGTCCATTGAATCAGTGATGCCAAGCAACCATCTCATCCTCTGTTGCCCCCTTCTCCTCTTGCCTTCAATCTTTCCCAGCATCAGGGTCTTTTCCAATGATTCGGCTCTTCACGTCAGGTGACCAAAGTATTGGAACTGTACTGAACCCTAAACGGCCCACCTGCTGCAGGGACCTCCTGACACCCAGGCCAGGGAGGCTCTCCCACTGGTTCTTATTTTCTTCTTGACTTCTCCCTGGGCCCTGCAGTGAGTCACGAGGAAGGAGGGAAGAGCTTGAAGGGTGCTGAAGCTGGAAGCCTCCTTCCTTGAACTGCCTCTGTGTGCAAGGCTGATGCTCTGCATCTAAAATACTTTGGAAACAGCCCCTGTGCTAGCCAGGCCTGCACTCTGCCAAAATGTTTTGGAGGTTAGCATTCAAACCACAGTTTCAGAGGCTGTATCTTCCCTGTGGCCAAGCCCGTGAGCCCTGGAGCAGACAGCCTGGAAGACCCAGATTCAAGTTCGTGTGCAGTCAGCTCCCTAAGGACCCATGATGACTAGTACGGCTCTGAGCGCTGTGCGGTCACTTCCTCTGCCTTGGGCTTCACTGTCTTCCATTCTCCATCTTGTAACAATGGCATTCCTCCTGCTAACCTATCCTATCCTATCTTTGACTTTATCTCTTAGTTATAAATCTGCTCCTCTCTCTCCCTTGTTTTGAACAACTTCCCAATTCTGCATCCCCCTCTCTTATCATTCTCTCCTGGGCTGCCAGGAATCCCAGGACCTGGCCTGGGCCTCACATTCCCTCTGGCCAGGAGCAATGACTCAGGGCTCCTGCAGTGGGTATAGTTGTCCTTCCTTGATCAGGAACTGAGAATTCTGCAACAATGGAAACAGTGACAGACTTTATTTTGGGGGGCTCCAAAATTACTGCAGATGGTGACTGCAGCCATGAAATTAAAAGACGCTTGCTCCTTGGAAGAAAAGCTATGACCAACCTAGTTCAGTTCAGTTCAGTCGCTCAGTCATGTCCGACTCTTTGCAACCCCATGAATTGCAGCACGCCAGGCCTCCCTGTCCATCACCAACTCCCGGAGTTCACTCAAACTCATGTCCATCGAGTCGGTGATGCCATCCAGACATCTCATCCTTTGTCATCCCCTTCTCCTGCCCCCAATCCCTCCCAGCATCAGAGTCTTTTCCAATGAGTATGACCAACCTAGACAGCATATTAAAAAGCAGAGACATTACTGACAAAGGTCCGTCCGATCAAAGCTATGATTTTTCCAGTAGTCATGTATGGATATGACAGTTGGACCATAAAGAAGGCTGAGCACCAAAGAATTGATGCTTTTGAACTGCAGTGTTGGAGAAGACTCTTGAAAGTCCCTTGGACTGCAAGAAGATCAAACCAATCAATCCTAAAGGAAATCAGTCCTGAATATTCATTGGAAGGACTGATGCTAAAGATGAAGTTCCAATACTTTGTCCGCCTGATGCAAAGAGCTGACTCGTTGGAAAGACCCTGATGCTGAGAAAGACTGAAGGCAGGAGGAAAAGGGGATGACAGAGGATAAAATGGTTGGATGGCATCCCCGAGTCAATGGACATGAGTTTGAGCAAGCTCCTGGAGTTGGTGATGGACAGGGAAGCCTGGTGCGCTGCAGTCCATGGGATCAAAAAGAGTTGGACATGACTGAGGAACTGAACTGAACTGAATAGAGACATCCCTAATTCCCGAGACCCTAAGGCCACCCTCTATCACCCCCATCCATCTCAGTACCACTTCCAACTCTCACTACTGAATATTCATCTCACAGTAATGATTGGCCTGCAGCCTCACCTGCCCAGTAAAACCATCAGCACCTTGAGGGCAGGAACCCCGTGTTAGTCATCGTCCAAGCCTGGAGCCCAGTACAGCCCCTGGCATATAATTGATGTTCACAAAGTCATAATGACTCCGCAGTGATCACCTCAGATCCATTCTGGAACAAGAGAGCTTAACCGCACACACTCTGCCAGGAACCAGCTGTCTGCCTGTAGAGAAACCACCTCTACTCGTAGCTGGAAAATAAAGGGGTTGGGCCAGGCCTAGGGCATGTCTGAGGCTCCTGTTCTGCTAGAAGTCTGTGACTCCTGGTAGAACTCATTGTGCTCCTGTGACCCTGTAATTGGTAGTTTTATTTGTGAGGAACAATTGCCCCAAAGCTGGGAGGAGATGGTAAATGTCATCCTAGGAACAATTCCTAACAAGCTCACCTAAAGGTCTTCAGGCTCCAGGGCCCCTGAGAGTCTAGACTAGTGGTTCTTAAGTGGAACGATGTTACTCCCTGAAGATGTTTTTGTTGTCAGCTGGGGGTTGTCTACCCCATTGGCATCTAGTGGGTAGAGGCTGGGGATGCTGCTAAACATCCTATAATGCACAGGACAACCTCTGTAACAAAGGATTTTCAGGCCCAAAGAGTCAACAGTGCTGAGGGTGAGAAATCCTGCCTTCAAGCATGCAATTGTGTTCCCACATTTGGTCTTAACCCCAACATTTTACAATTCTGAGAACAGACAATGTGTGATGAGTTTCTTTTCCACTGGCTAGACAGGATAACCCCAACGACTATGCTTTTATTTTCTTTTTGCCCCATAGGCTATAACAAGTTTTATATTTAATATTCTTACTTCAGCTTTCCTTCTATCCACCACCTATTAAAAACAACCACCACCACCAGTTTCGAACTTCCCTGTTGGCCCAGTGTTTGGGACTTGGCCTCCAGTGAAAAGGACGTGGATTTGGTCCCTGGTCTGGGGAGACTGCACACGCTGCAGGGCAACTAAGCCTGTGCACCCCGAGCCCGTGCCCCACACCAGGAGAAGCCACCGCGATGAGAAGCCCGCACGCCACGACTGGAGAGTAGCTCCTGCCCGCTGTCACTAAAGAAAGCCTTCCTACAGCGACCAAGACCCAGCATGGCCAAAATAAAGACAAATCAAAGAAAGAGATGGAAGGGACTTCCCTGGTGGTCTAGTTAGGACTCTGCACTGCAGAGGACATGGGTTCAAACCCTGTCAAGGAACCAAGATCCCACGTGGCACAATCAAACAAAACAAAAAACCACTTTCTCATGTATTTTTCGGAGCTATTTTTAAAATTATATTTTGTTTTTAAATTAAACTTTTTATTTGTATAGATTCATAAACAGTTGTGATGCCCAGAGCTCTCTGGGTCCTTTACCAGTTTCACAAAGAACCATATACAAGATAACAACCAGGGTGCTGACGTGGGTAAAATCTTTCCATCTTACTCAGATGTCCCCAGCTGTACGTGTATCCATTTGTGCATTTGCATTTAGTCCTATACAGCTTCACACATATGTAGGTTCACGAAACCATCACCAGAGTCAAAACACAGAATAGTTTCACCACCACAAGGATTCCTGCCACCCTTTTAGTGACCATACCAGCATACTCTCTTTTGACTTGGATTTATCAGCCTGCTGTGACCCTTATTAATGAGTTAGTAACACCTGTTTACTATTTGTATGAAAATTTAACATTTTGAGAAAATACACTTTGGGTTTTTTTTTTAAATATTTTGGCCACACCTTGCAGCATGTGGGATCTTAGTTCCCCAGCCAGGGATGGAACCCTGAATTGGAAGCACAGAGTCTTAACCACTGGGAAGCCAGGGAAGTCCTGAGAAATACACGTTGACATATTCCTTTGCCATTATGAAGTTACCCTACCTAAGCAGCAGCTCCAGGCTGAGCGCTGATGACAATGGTAGACCAGTGGTTCCTAATTTCTCCACCATTGAGTGTATTAATGAAAACCATCATCCTATATGCCAGGAACACAGAATGGCCGTGAGAAAGCGACTTCTCTTCTCTGTGATTCAGTTTCTTCTTCTCAAAAATGGGAATAAAAACAGCCCCTACTTCAAAAAGATCATGGAGAATTCAACAAGTTAATACACACAAAGCACTTAGAATAGTGTGGCACATAAATCCTTAATAAATTTTCGTTACAATATGTTCCCTCATTTAATATCCACAACTACCCTATTAGGTAAGTGCTCTTATTATTCCAGTACAATAGATGAAAAAACGGAGCTCAGAAAGTTCAAGTAATTTCCCCAGAATCTTAATCTAGTAAGAGACAGAGTCAGGATTAGAACTCTGGGCTCTATGACTCCAAGTATCACCTTTGCCCCACTCTGTGGGAATATCGTGCTTCTGGGCTAAGTCACTTCAGTCGTGTCCGACTCTCTGTGATTCCATGGGCTGTAGCCCACCAGGCTCCTCTGTCCATGGGATTCTCCAGGCAAGAATACTGGAGTGGGTTGCTGTGCCCTCCTCTAGGGGATCTTCCCGACCCAGGGATGGAACCCACATCTCTTACATCTCCTGCATTGGAAGGCAGGTTCTTTACCACCAGCGCCACCTGGGAAGCCTCCTGTGGGACTATTAAGCAGATGTATTCAGAGTGAAAACTAGAAACTTGGATCCCAGAGGAACACAGGTTGCTGAGAAGGAGGGGATTTGGTATGGGACAAGTGGCTATCAAAAGAAACCAAAATTCTGAGATCCAGATACCCCCAACACCTTATTTCTAGAGTTTCTCTATTCCTCTGAACAATAGAAACCCAAAAGAAAACCTTTTGTAAAACAAGTGAAATAATATTTTTTCTAAAATTTCTTCCCACACGAAGCTGCAAACACATGGGGGAAAGAAATCACTATTGATCAGCTCAAATGTATTCAGCACACCTAGCAAAGGGAAGCTACACAGCAGAAAGGCAGGAGGGGGACCCTGAGCCTCCACCCTTAGAAAGGAAAAGTTTTTGATTCACAGTTCTTTCTTTACTGATGTATTGATTTACATTGAGGCATAATGAAAAACTTCCGGGATCACGACTTAGGCAAGATAAAATCCCAGCCAATCCAGTAGCTTAGGAATTGAAAGCCAGGAGTTGGAAAAGGCTGGATCGTGAGCAGAGATTGAGTCATCCTCACCAGTCCCTCCCATCTCAGCTTCCTGGAGCTGGGACAGCACAGAGCAGAGGTTCCCAACGTTGTTGGGTCACAGGAATGAGATCCCCGGTGCACTGCACCGTGAGAAAAAGGCAGTCATGCAGCAGGTGTATGCGGGTGCTAGGAGGGTCCACGCCCCTTCTTAGGGGGGAGCTCTGCCTCCTTCCTCAGCAGTGACTTCCTCCCCGACATACTCACATCCCTCTCCCCCACTTTATTTTCTCCCCATAGCACTCATTTTTACATACCATGTGCTTTCCTTATTATTTTTTTAATCCATCATGCCTCACTTAGAACTGAAGCACGAGGGCAGAGGTTTTTATTTTGTCACTCTAATATTCTCTAGTGCCTAGAATAATACCTGGCACACAATAGCTTCTCAATAAATACTCACTGAATTAATTTAGAAATGGTTTTTTGTATATGTGTATGTGTGTGAAATATCCTTTCTGATGAAATGGTAGTAACAACAAACGACAGGCCTTTTTCATGCCCCGATGGAAAAATTAAAAATGAACAACTCTGCTGGGGGAGAATGGATACATGTATATGTGTGGCTGAGTCCCTTCGCTGCTCGCCTGAAACTATCACCACGCTGTTAATTGGCACACCCCAATACAGGCTTGCCAGGTAGCTCAGTGGTAATGAGTTTGCCAGCCGGATGTACGTTCAACCCCTGGGTCAGGAAGATCCTCTGGAGGAGGAAATGGCAACACCCTCCAGTATTCCTGCCTGGGACATGCCTTGGACAGAAGAGGCTGGCAGGCTATTTTCATGGTGTCTCCAAAACAGTCAGACACGTGTTAGCAACAACAACAAATACTCCAATACAAAATAAAAAGTTTTTATAAATGGCAATGCTTATATTACCATTCATGCACTCTTACACTTTTTTTCTCTTTTTAATTTTACACAATTAAAACAATTTTACTGGCCCATGAATTCTAAAAGTTTAGGGCTCCGGGGACTCAGAGAATAGTTTCAGAAAAAGGTAGGCTTGGTTTGAACCCGGCTCTACCAGCCATTTGATCTTAGGCAAATTCCTCTATATCTTTAAGCCTCAATAGTCTCACCTGCAAAACAGGAATAGTCATTGAGAGGATGATATATATAAAGCAGGGACCCGGTACAGAGTGAGTTTAGCTCAGTGAATAAATGATGCTCACCGTGTGATTCAGTCGTGCTCAAGGCAGGCCTTCTCCACTGAGGCCGCATCTCAGAAGTCCTTTTGGGGTTTGCTCTCTTGCTCCAGCTACACTGCTGACACCTGGGCCACCCAAAGGAGCTCATCTTAACTCAGTATTTAACTCCCTTGCTATAAATGGTAAACATTGAAAGGTTTCGAGGCCCTACTTCCAAGTTGCTCAAGTCCACTTGCCTGGAGGTGGTGACTTCTGAGATCCGTATAAATTAAGAGATTGACAAATGAATTCTTTTCCCCAGTATGACTAGAAAAGAGAGGAATCAGGTCAGAAACCACTGCCAAAAGGATATCCTTCAGAAATGATGACAAAACAATTCTGAAATTAGAACATAAATAACTGAGGACATAGAAATCATTTCCTGTCAATTTGATTTGCATACATTTTTTAATCTTTTGCCTTCATTCAAGCACAACTTGCCTTTTGTTGGAGTCCATGGTATTGGAAAGCTACGTTAATGAAGAAAAATGAGTGTTAAACTGGGAGCTGCGGAAGCAGAGAGCTGTCTCTGCTGCTTAGCCTTGAGAAAGACGGAGCTGAGTCCGAGCAGAGACCGATGAAAGTCTCTGGACTTTAACTGCTTACGGGGAGGAGGGTATGATGAGTAACTGGAGAGGGTAAAACAGTTCTGCCACATCTGACAAGCTCTGTCCTGTGTAATTCCATCCACGGAGATGGATGTGGGCAAGACTCCGTCAGCAGTGGTTCTCATATGTTCAAAATGATCTGAAAAAATTGGGGGAACCATGGCCAGACTGCTAGCTGCCATCTAACATTGCTGTCATTCAGTTGCTCAGTTATGTCTGACTGCGACCCCATGGACTGCGGCATGCCAGGCTTCCTTGTCCTTCACCACCTCCCAGAGTTTGCTCAAACTCATGTTCATTGAGTGGATGATGCCATCCAACCATCTCGCCCTCTGTTGAATGTTAGCCCTTTGTTTTTACCTTAATAACAGAATCTTGATTTTTAGCATAGCATGTTGCCACTCAGCTAAAAGACATTTCCCAGCTTCACTTGCAGCTTAATGTGGTCATGTGACTAATTCTGACCAATGACATAGAAATAACAAATGATGCTACCAGGGAGTTTCTTTAAAGGAATGAGGCAGGTCCTTCTCCATTCTCTTCCCCCATCTTAACATCTGTAATGTGGATGCCATGCCTGGACCATAAGTTCAAAGGCCACCCGAGAATGGCAGGGCAGTAAGCTCATGGCAAAGCATTGAGATAGAGGAAGCCTGGGTCCCTAAGGACTTGGGATATTGGCCCAGGAAGGAAACAGAGATTTATCCTGTTTTAAATCACTACTTTTTCAGGTTTCTTCTTCACAACTAAACCTAATCCTAACTGATAAAGGTTTTGACTTTTTATTTTGCCAAATAAAACTTTAAAAAATCAAACTACTGCATATCATCACATGATGAAATACCAGAATAAAGAATTGTCTTTTGAATTGAATACTTTTTTTTAATTCATCCAATAATCATTGAACATTTACTATGTGGCAGGCACTGTCATAGGGCCTGGAGGACAGCAGTGAGCATATGAAGGAGACACAGCACTTACCCTTGTAGGGCTAACACTGCAGTGACACTATGTAAAGCTTGCCAGGGACTCCCTGGTGGTCCAGTGGTTAAGAATCTGCCTTCCAGTGTTGGGGGCGGGGGGTGGCAGGCGCATGCTGGATCCCTGGTCAGGGAACTAGGATCCCACACGCCCCAGGGCAGCTGGACCTGCGCACTGCAACTGGAGAAGCCCACATGACTCAGTGAAAGATCCCCCTGTCGCAGCTTAGACCCAATGCAGTCAAAAATAAAATTCATAAACAAATATTTTTTAAAATGGAAGAAAGGAAGTAAAGCTTGCCAAACTGGCTGTTTCTCATTTTACTGCAAGCCAATGATAACTCGCAGAAGTTCTTCTGATAGAAGAACTGTACAAAAAAGATCTTCACAACCCAGATAATCACGATGGTATGATCACTCACCCAGAGCCAGACATCCTGGAATGTGAAGTCAAGTGGGCCTTAGGAAGCATCACTATGAACAAAGCTAGTGGAGGTGATGGAATTCCAGTTGAACTATTTCAAATCCTGAAAGATGATGCTGTGAGAGTGCTGCACTCAATCTGCCAGCAAATTTGGAAAACTCAGCAGTAGCCACAGGACTGGCAAAGGTCAGTTTTCATTCCAATCCCAAAGAAAGGCAATGCCAAAGAAGGCTCAAACTACTGCACAATTGCACTCATCTCACACGCTAGTAAAGTAATGCTCAAAATTCTCCAAGCCAGGCTTCAGCAATACGTGAACCGTGAATTTCCAGATGTTCAAGCTGGTTTTAGAAAAGGCAGAGGAACCAGGGATCAAATTGCAAACATCCGCTGGATCATCTAAAAAGCAAGAGAGTTCCAGAAAAAAATCGATTTCTGCTTTATTGACTATGCCAAAGCCTTTGACTGTGTGGATCACAATAAACTGTGGAAAATTCTGAAAGAGATGTGAATACCAGACAACCTGACCTGCCTCCTGAGAAATCTGTATGCAGGTCAGGAAGCAACAGTTAGAACTGGACATGGAACAACAGACTGGTTCCAAATAGGAAAAGGGGTACGTCAAGTCTGTATATTGTCACCCTACTTATTTAACTTCTATGCAGAGTACATCATGAGAAATGCTGGGCTGAAGAAGCACAAGCTGGAATCAAGATTGCCGGGAGATATCAATAATCTCAGATATGCAGATGACACCACCCTTATGGCAGAAAGTGAAGAGGAAATAAAAAGCCTCTTGATGAAAGTGAAAGAGAAGAGTGAAAAGTTGGCTTAAAGCTCAACATTCAGAAAACAAAGATCATGGCATCTGGTCCCATCACTTCATGGCAAATAGATGGGGAAACAGTGGAAACAGTGGCTGACTTTATTTTTCTGGGCTCCAAAATCACTGCAGATGGTGACTGCAGCCATGAAATTAAAAGATGCTTACTCCTTGGAAGGAAAGTTATGACCAACCTAGATAGCATATTCAAAAGCAGAGACATTACTTTGCCAACAAAGGTCCGTCTAGTCAAGGCTATGGTTTTTCCTGTGGTCATGTATGGATGTGACAGTTAGACTATAAAGAAAGCTGAGCACCGAAGAACTGATGCTTTTGAACTGTGGTGTTGGAGAAGACTCTTGAGAGTCCCTTGGACTGCAAGGAGATCCAACCAGTCCATCCTAAAGGAGATTAGTCCTGGGTGTTCATTGGAAGGACTGATGTTGAAGCTGAAACTCCAGTACTTTGGCCACCTGATGCAAAGAACTGACTCATTGGAAAAGACCCTGATGCTGGGAAAGATTGAAGGCAGGAGGAGAAGGTGACGACAGAGGATGCTATGGTTGGATGGCATCACCAACTCAATGGACATGGGTTTGGGTGGACTCCGGGAGTTGGTGATGCACAGAGGGGCCTGGCGTGCTGCGGTTCGTGGGGTCTCACAGTCGGATACAACTGAGCAACTGAACTGAACTGAATGATAACTTGGTCAGGACTGATACTGGTCCACATGACATATCTGAGAACCACTGCCTAAAGTGGGATTATGGCATTGTCTGCAAACTCAGATACATATTAAGCATTGCCTGTAGCCTGTAGCTCACATATTAACTACTGCTTCCAAAATGTAGGTAGACTCAAAAAAAGGAAATTCATTTAAAAGCATTACTGAATTCATAATATCTTTCTGTCAATTTGGTGGGGGGTGGGGTCAATTTTTCTCAATCACTGAACACTGAAAGTTTGGGACATTATACTGAATACTGAAATTTTTTGGCATTATAAAATAATTACTGTACTCAAAATGTGAGAAAACAAGTATCTTTTTTTCTTATAACCATTTTCGTTCCTAAGGATTGTGAAAGATCACTGAATCCTGTTTCCATAGTTTTCCATGTGAGCACTGAGAAGACTCTCCCTTTTAAAATTCTTGGCTTAGAGACCCTGATAGTTTCTCCCTATTCAGGGTACACTTTCTAAGCTATTTAGAGTCACTTGTCCCTTAAGGATTCCCCTGAGATACTGCCTTTGCTAAGATCTAATGGCATTAATCCATACAGGTTGGAACGGAGCTGAATAGTCAAAACCTCTGTCCTCATAACCCATAGGACAGTGTTAAAAGGGACAAGTTGCTGAGCAGGTGAGGCAGAAATCATCTGCCAAGGTCTCACCGTGGGTACAGATTCCCCACTCCAAGAAAGCAACACCGTATTGGACCTTGGGACCACACGGTCCTTTGAAGTGGCCACCTCTCGGCAAAGAGTTGAAAGCAATGCAGTTGACCTCAGAACAGTCTGAGCACTGAATTTCATAGGGAATAAAAGACGACCAGGTGAAACTTTCAGTCTAGTTTCTGTTCCCAGGCATCCTGACAGACAGTCCTTGTGCAGTCCAGCCTTAGAAAGAAGATTCTTCCAACCAAATTACCTTGGGAGAGATTGCAAGAACACTTATAAAGCAAAGACAGCAGGCAGTTCTGGGAGAGCATTTATGATCTGTGTGATAAACAGAAATGTCAGAAGGATCTGATGTTATACCTCATAGATGTGTGTGTGTGTGATCATATATGTAAAAGAGCTCAAACAGGCAAGATGGGTGAGAGGCAGCAGGAAATGGGAGCTGCCCTTTCTGATGGGAGGACCAAAGAAACACCTGTGTGGCATGGCCTGTAGTTCTGGCCAGTCTGTGGACTCCAGTAACCTCAGGATGGACCCAGACGTGTGAATTTCCTCAGTGACACCACTGTGATTCAGTCACTCCTGAATTCATCTCAAGTGTCGTTTCCCAGAGTGAATTCTTCAGAACATTATGTTTCCAGAATGATAACTGGGATTCTGTTATACCCAAGCAGGAGGAGAAGGGGATGACAGAGGATGAGACAGTTGGATGGCATCACCGACTCGATGGACATGAGTTTGAGCAAGCTCCGGGAGTGGGTGATGGACAGGGAAGCCTGGCATGCTGCAGTCCAAGGGGTCGCAAAGAACTGGACACGACTGAGCGACTGAACTGACTGATTCTGTTATAAGTTTGGGCAACTCTTCATTAAACAAAGGTGTATTTGTTATTATTTTCTTTTAAAAAGCATTTACTTATTTATTTGGCTGCACTGGGTCCTCGTTTTGGCACACAGGATCTTCCATTGCGGTGCACGGACTCTGGTTCAGGCACACGGACTCCAGAGCAGTGGCGGTATGTGGGCTTAGTTCCCCGACCAGTGACTGAACCCATATCCCTTGCACTGCAAGGTCCTACTATACAGCACAGGGAACTATATTCAATATCCAGGGATAAGTCATAATGGAAAAAATATTCAAAAGAAAGTTTATATATGTATATGTATGTATAACTGAATGTTATACATGTACATATACATATAACTGAATCACTTTGTTGTACAGCAGAAATTAACACAACACTGTAAATCAACTATATTTCAATTAAAAAAAAGAAGAAATGGGTTTCTGTATCCTCAGGTCTGTTACAGGTTCAAACAATCACGAATCATCCTTTGTACATCATACATTTCCAGGTTTCCTTCCCCACCTTTGCAGTTCATAAGGTGAGCCCAGAAAACCAGCAAGTTGATACGCCCATAGCAGATACCCAAGGTCTCGGCAGTGGTGCCATGAACACCAGGGAGGAAGCCCCGCCCAGGGCTTGGAAGGAAGACTGCTCCTGGCTGTGCCTGACATGACAAAAAGCGACCTTGTTTCAATTTGTTCTCACCACACAAATAACTTTCTCCTTTATTCCCAGAACACACTGGCATTTTTTCAAGGGGTGATATGCCAGAGGGGTTTCCCGGACGACCGAACTAGAATTTTTGTGTACTTGTCCTTTCCTGCACCAAGTCCATCTTGAAGCAGGAGGCTGGAGGGGTAGCTTCAGGGTCTTGTCCCCCTTCAGAGTTTAATGAACTATCAGCTTCTGGGGTCCAAATTCTTTTGAAGCTGTGCTGTGTACTGGGTGCAGAATTTTCATCCTCAATTGTTTACAATCAAAGCCATTTTTCCAACAAAAACACATTTAATTGTGCCAGAAGGTGGAATTTTCATGTCTCTATTCCATAGTTAAGGTCAAGTGGATTTAAGTGAGCTTTATGAAAACAAATACCAATATCTCCACATTATCTGAATAGGTGGAAAAATAATTCCAGGTTCTAGTAGTATAGGGAGGGCCATTTTTTTAAGGTGTGACTTTTATAAAGAGTTTTTGAGGATGTACCTGTTTTGTATACTTTCTAGCAGAGAGACTTCAATGTTCAAGCATCTATTGTGTATCTGGGGATGTCTGGCATGGATTCAGGGTGCCTCATGTGGCCCCAGGGTGTCTAGCATAGATCCTGGAGACATCTGCTGTGGATTCAGGGCATCTGGCACAACCTGGGATTGTCCAGTGTGGATCAGGGTGTCTGATATGACCCTGGGGTATCTAGCATGGACCCTGGGGTGTCCAGCACAGAATGAGGTGTCCAGCATGGGCTTTAGGGTATCTCTGCTAGGATAACTCTTGCTCATTGTAAAAATGGTTTTCTTTTCATAGCCTCTTCCTTCTTCATGTGATAAGTTTGAAAAGTAACTCCTTTTTCTGGTTCCTGTGAAGACTGGGGACTGGGGCAAGGATCATAACTGATTTTGCATTCTTCATTTCATGCTATTCACTTCTGACACCACTGTTACTAGTGACTTAGACTCAAACTGTTAAGGTTTACATTGAGTAATATTTTTCCTGCTCCTTTAGAAATTTTTGGAAACGAGATTATTGAAACCAATTGATTTAACTTTAGATACCGTTGGAAACCTCTGGCCTTAGTGGATGGTTCTGGCATAAATATCATTCACACTCACCTTTTTCCAGGGACGACTGCACACTTTCTTTAATCTGGGTCAATGTGCCTAACAATGCAGGGGTCAGCACAGTCCTGGGGAGACCGAGGTCATATTCTTGTGCTTCCATTTGGATGATAATTGTGAAAAATATTACATGCATATTTGTGATCATCCGGATGATTTCAGCTCAGTAGAATTCCATGATTTGGTGACCATGTTTGCATTGATTTTAAGGCTCTGTTGGTACCAAGTGCTTTAATAGTCTTGAAGTATAAAGAAAGGAATGTACAAACAAGACCTCTGCACTGTGTATGTGAAGGGGAAATGGCCTCGTGGAAAAAGAGTCATTTAAATGGAAAAAAGGTAAGAGATTCGAATCATCCCCCAACACAAGGAAATACAGGGGGCTGATCTGGAAACAAGGGCATCCCAGCATAAGCAGCTGTGCTCCCGTCCTTACAGCAACCCACCTGCAGTAAGAGTACTGCATGCTGAAAGCTGGAATCACCGTTAAGATGAAGAGTAACTGCGATAGTGACCATGACTCAAATGATGGTCCACTGTGTTCCAACATCAAATGCATCAAGTGGATGAAAGTGAAATAGAAAATAAGCAAACGTATCTTTCTACCACGAAAACTAACAGTCGTGAATCAGCTTCTACAAAATTACCTGTGAAATTAATGCTATTATTCAGAATGTAAATTAATAATAATTATTCATTATTTTAAAATTTAATAATTATTCAGCTATTCTTCAGGCTTTCTTGTTTGTGAATTTCTCCTTTGTGAATTATTCTTTGTCTTACGACTGTGTATGAGTTGTAAGGAGTGGCTCTACCTAATTTAATGTGTATATATTTAAGCAAATTTTAAGTCTGTTATCCACAGGTCAATTAATCTTTAAACCTGTGAGGTTGGCATTATTTTTCCCATTTCTATAGGGAAATGGGAGCTTAGAAGATATACAAATTTGTCTCAGCAAATACGCAATCCAGAGTAGAAATCAGGTTATTATCATTCTCACAAACTTCTACAGCCTTCCTAAAGCCAAAGATGCATCCTTGGATAGGACATGTGGCCTTTGGATCATTTGGTCAAAAAGGAATTCACCCAAAAGCAATTCACTGGAAGACCCATTTGCCAAAAGCTAATTAGTCAAATGGGCTTCCCAGGTAGCTCAGTGGTAAAGAACCTGCCTGCCATTGCAGGAGACGCATGTTCCATCCCTGAGTTGGGAAGATCCATGAAGAAGGAAAGAGCAACCCATTCCAATATTGTTGCCTGGGAAATCCCATGGATGGAGGAGCCTGGTGGGTCTCAAGAGAGCCAAGTTCACAGGGTCTCAAAAGAGCCGGACATGACTGAGTAACTAACCAACAACAATTAGTCAAATACTCTTTTCACTGAAAAACAAAAAAGCCAAACAATCAATCCCCCAAGTACTATCAGTCAATTATTTTAAAGGCAGTTCAGAAAAGTCTGCTGGAACAATATGCTGTCCATGCAGATTCAGACAAAGGCAGGGCAGGGGCTGGAAGTGGAACAGGGGCAGAGTGGAAGTCCAGCAAAAATGGATTTAAAGGAAAGTCTCATTATTGACACTTTAAAGAATCCTGGACTAGCAATTCCGAGATAAAGCAGCCACAGCAAAGTTGAGGCAGAACCCAAACTAGGGGCAAAGTCTTAGGTATTCAGTGGATTCACTAACAGGATTCATTTATTTGTGAAGAGTTGGGCTTTGAACTGGTAGTTCTTTCCTGTGAAGTCTCTATCTTGAGTGGGAAGCCCATCTCACCTGGGCTTCCAGAGTTCAGCCAGGTCCTTACTCCAACCTGAGAGGTAAACAGAGGTGGGGGAGGCAGGAAGTCTGGTATCGAGAACTTTCCTTAAGGCTCCTGTCTCCCCATTGCTGCTCTCTGCTCTGCACAGGTTGCATGGTCGCCCAGCATTTATTAATGTGCCTTTAAGAATTCATGTTCCCAGGGCTTTCCCTGGTGGCTCAGTGGTAAAGAATCCACCGGCCAATGCAGAGGACACAGGTTCAAACCCTGGTCCGGGAAGATCCCACATGCCTCAGAACAACTAAGCCCATGCACCACAACTACTGAGCCTGTGCTCTACAGCCCATGAGTTGCAACTATTGAGCCCACGTGCCACAACTACTCAAGTCCACATGCCTAGAGCCCATGCTCTGCAACAGGAGAAGCCACCACAATGAGAAGCCTGAGCACTGCAACTACAGAGAACCCATGTGCAGCAATAAAGACCCAGCACAGCCATAAAGAAATCAATCTTAAAAAAAGAATTCATGTTTCCAGAGCAAGGGAGAAAGTCCGAGCAATGGCCACCAGCAGAGGCAAAGGATTTAGTTACCAGGGGAGGATGAACTGATCCACCCAACAGGAGGTCCTTAGAAGAATCTATGTGACGGCACCACTAGAGTCTGGGTTGCATGAACAATTTGGGGGACCCAAATTGGATTCTGGAGAGTCTCAGCGATCTCAGGAAAAAGAGGTGGCAGGAGACAAAGGAAGAAGTCATACTGAGTTCACTGTTGCTGGAAGATTTTCCAGTGTTTGGGTCAAAATGAATGGGGACATATTTGGATTCTTTTTTTTTTTCTTCCTTGATTGGCTTTCCTAAACTTCACCTGGCTCTGCTTGGCTTGATGATTTTCCAAAGAAATCAGATAGGCATCTTAAAAGTCAGCCAGAAAAATAAGACACAGATGTGTGCTACATAATGACATTTCATAGTCTTCAAAATTAAGACATACACTAAATGAAACTTCCAGATAACAAAATGGCATAGAGAACAAATTCTTGTTTCTGGGAGAATCACCTTCTGTTTCTCAAAGCACATTTCACTTCTAAGAACACTATGCCACATAGCAATATTCATCTGTGTTAGTTTCTCAGGGCTGCTGTTAACAAAGTACCACAAACTGGGTGGCTTGAAAGAAACAGAAATTTGTTTTCTCACATTTGTTTCAGAGGCTGGCAGTCTGAAATGAAGATGTTGGCAGAGCTGGTTCTTTCCGGAGGCCCTGAGAGAGAAAGCCTGTTCTATGTCTCTCTCCCAGCTTCTGGGAGTTGCTGGCAATCCTTGGTATTCCTTGGCTGGTAGAGGCATCACTCCAGTCTCTGCCTCTGACTTCACATGGTATTCTCCTCTTTGTGTCTGCATCCAAATCTCCTTCTTATAAGGACATTTGTCACTGGATCAGAGTTCACCTTAATCCAGTGCAAAATCATCTTAACTTGATTACACCTGCTAAGACCCTATTACCAAATAAGATCCCATTCACAGGGGTTAGGGTCACTGGGGCTCAGGACCTGAACAGATCTTTCTGGAAGACACAAGTCTATCCACTATCTCATCCAATACAAAACCATCTGAACCAGCAAATCCTTTTTCTATACTATAACCCAAGGTTTTACTTTTTTTAAACCAGGCTCAGTGAACTCCAATTTTCCAAATGGAAAATGTTATAACTGCAATTGCAACTAGGTCTGTCCCACTCAAGCCCTTCAGTAACATCTACTTCTATATCATCCCAACAGCAAGACCTGCACCAAAGAAAATCAAAACTTAGGTAACAAAATAAATAAATACTCATGGCATCATTTTGAGGCATAATTAGGGAGTCAAGTGACTCATCAAGGCAAAAGGATTACACTTCATCCAGAATTAGATTCTCGATTTGTTGTATGAACCAATCATTAGAATTAACCTGTAAGACATGTATTTTCAGAGCGCATTGGATTTAATCATCCTAATGTGTCCTGTGACTACGGCAAGCTAAGTCAGTTTGGGCATTGTGGAATACAAATCCAGTTCAGATGTGTATTCAGAATTACACCCAGAGAAAGAGATTAAAAAGATATGCTTTTCTTTTAAGAGGATTGTTACCAGGCTTTTAAAGATGCCCAAGCACCTCATTAATGGTTAATGTGTTCACCAGGTTTGTACAAATTCAACAACCCAGAGACACATTCAAATGTTTATTTAACCACTCTGGAGATTTAAAAAAAAAGAAAATTGGGTCTTTCTGGATAACAATAAATCACTAGCTCCCCCTCCCCACCATGCTGGCTATGGAAGAGCCCCTTGCCAGTGTCCTGCCCATATTCCAAAACATGGAGGGAGGTGGTCCCTCTCCACTCACTTGCAACATCATCTCCACTTCAAGTCCTGATTCAAGGAGGTCCCTGGCAACACAGAAAGTGTTTCCGAGGCCTGAAAGAGCAGCCTGAGAAAGTAGGACTCTCTCCTCAATGATGAAGATGTAGTTTCTGCCTCCTCCTTATTTATCTTCCTCCATCCCCTTTTATTCTCCCAAGGCTGATCAGAGTGCAGCGGAAATAATGGTCAGAAGGGGAAAAAAGTAACATAGGGAAATGGGGAAACAGTGATTGGATAACCCAGGGTGGTTTCACAGAGGGCATGGCTTCGGGGTTGGATTCGTACAAGAACGAGCAAACGTGAAGGTAAAATGTTCCATCTGAGCAAGTGAGACTCAAGGCATAGAGAAGAAAGGAAAGAGCAGGCCGAGGAAGCTTGTGAGGACTCTAGTGTGGATGTGGAAGGACAGAAGGTTCAGGCCAGAGGGCCATGGGCCTGGAAGGCCAGGCTGGTTTTCATCATCTGTCCAGTAAGAAACAGAGGTCACAAAGCACCCGGGGGCATGAGTGATAGGATCACATCCATGCTCCAGACAGACTCTGGCAGGAGTGTGCGGAATGACTGAAGAAATGAAAGGTCAGAAGTAAACGAGAGGACTTCCCCAGTGGCGCAATGGATTAAAAAAATCCACCTATACAGGGGACGTGGGCTCAATCCCTGGTCCGGGAAGATTCCACATGCTGTGGAGCAACCACACGCCTAGATCCCGTGCTTTGCAACAAGAGAAGCCACTGCAGGGAGAAGCCTGGGCACAAGGGAAAATAGTCCCCACTCACCGCAACCAGACAAAGCCCGTGCACAGCAACAAAGACCCAGCACAGCCAATGTAAATAAATATAAATGTGTTTTTAAAACGAAGTAAATGACAGGCTCAGAGCCTCCATGGAGGTAATCCCAGTCCTGCTTCCCCTGCCCCTGGAGCGAAGCCCACACTCTTGCCCATCACCCATGAGGTGGGGGCTACACATTCCGTCCCCTACAAGCTCATTCCAGCCTTAGGGCCTCTGCACTCGCCGGGGCTGTCCAGGAGCCCATCGGCCCCGAACGTCCACAAGGCCCACCCTGCTTTCCACTCACAGTTGAACTCACATATCACTTCCTCAAAGAGGCCTTTCCTGAGCACCCAATCTGTTAGCCCCCACCCTATCCCCAGTCCCATCTCTTTCATTACCTAGGGTTTGTTTTTTTTCCCCACATGCTTACAAATATCTAAAATTACCTTGGTAATTACCATTACTATCACCGTCACACCCCATCCGAACATAAGCTCCAAGAGCAGAGTCTTGTCTGTCTGGTTCTCTTCTACAATATCTAAAACAGTGCCCCCTACCACCCACAGTGGGTGCCGAAGAGCATTTGTGGAAAGGAAGGAAGGAAAGGAGAGAGTTGCTCACTAGCTGAGGAACCCAAAACAATTCAACTGAGCTTGTGGTCTGGGGAGAGACAAGCCTGGGGTGATGAGAGAGGTGCCTGCCTTGCCACCAGATTGCCCCACGTGCAGGAAGGTCAATGGGAGGCTGTTCAAAGGTGAGAATGCAGGAGGCCCTGAATTAAGGCACTAGTCGGGGCCTAAAGAAATCAATTCAATCCAAGAGGCATTTCAGAGACAGTCTGTGGGATTTGGTTCCACATCAGATATGCAAAAAGAGAGATAAAGGTGGGTGTAAGACAAAAATAACTCTGAAGTCTTGCACCCAGATAACCAAAGGATGACTGTGATAAACAGAGAGGGAATGCACAACAGGATAGGCAGGTGTGTAGAAGAAGAGGTTAATCTGTTTGTGGGAAAACTGAATTGGAAGCACCTGGCTGACAGCAGGGTTTCCCCGGTGGCTCAGGGATAAAGAATCTGCCTGCAACCTCAGAAGACTGGGGTTCGATCCCTGAGTTGACAAGATCCACTGGAGGAGGGCATGGCAACCCACTCCAGTATTCTTGCCTGGAGAATCACATGGACAGAGGAGCCTGGCAGGCTCCAGTCTAAACGGTCACACAGAGTCAGACACGGCTGAAGCGACTTAGCACGCATGCACAGCTGACAGCAGCCAGATATCTTTGGAGCAGTTGGAAATATGATGATTTCCCCAGGAGTGAGTATGCTTAATGAAAGAGAGACTGGAAAGGACATGAAGAGCCACATACCTATAGGAGGAGGGTGAGGGGGAACCAGGAAAGAGGATTCAAAAAGGGAAAATGAGGCAGAGAAAACATAAGCAGAGGTAGAAGGGAAACTCACCAGTGGTGGGGGTGCTGAAACCAAGGGAGAAGGTTGATTTTGATCTTTGATGTGGGCAGAAGAGATTAGCCAGATCAACGCACTGCATAGAGCTCCGACTCTGCATTTACAATACCACTCTTTGTGAGAAGAGTTTCAGTAGATTCGCAGGCACATAAATCTCCTGTACTGCAATCTACTGCCTGTGAAGGAATCCATGTGGACCCATGGGCATCACCCCTGTGAGACTTGGGAAAAGGGGAAACTGATGCAAATAGTAATTCCCATGAGGCTCACTGCACCACAGTGATCAAGCCCTTTGTTTCTGATCCAGGAGTCTCCTGTCTTAACAGCTTCCAAGACAGTGTCACAGGCTAACTAGCCAGATAAGATCTCAGAACTTCCACAGTTGTTAAAACTGCCATGCTCTTCTAGAACCTTGCCATTCCTTCTTCAAGGGACGGTGTATAATTCCCTCCCTTTGAACCTGGCCAGGCTTGTGACTCACTTGTAAGCAAGAGAATGCAGGAGACGTGACACCCCCATGAGTTCCAAGGCTAGGTCGTGAGAGTTAATACAGCTTCTGCCTTTATAGCTGGGACATGCGCTGGAGCTCAGAACAGTTATGTAAACAAACTGACTGTCCCGAGGCCACCATGCCATGAGGAAGCCCAAACTAGCCCAGGCAGAAAGACCATATGGAGGAGCCCCTGGACTGTACTCCGAGGGAAATGCCCAGCCAGCTCCAGCTGCTCCACCCGAGAGCAAAACCCCAAAAATTTCATTCACTAAATAACTATAGGGACTTTTTGCTCTTCAAATATTTTGAAGAGCATCCTCCAAGGATGAAGATTTGCAACTACTGAATATGGTCAAAAAAATAGGTCTAGAGATGTAAACAGATTGTATGTGTCTGGGAAAAAGGCAATTTGCCCATAATCACATGAAAAGAACAGCAACCTCACTCACAGAGATGTACATTAAAACTACCCATTTTCTTACCCATTAAAGTGACAAAACTCCCTATGTTGGACAGTATACTCTGTTGGCAAAAATATGGGACAATAGGCACTTTCAGACACTGCTGATGGGAATGCAAAATGGTAGAAATCCTGTGGAGGGGGATCTGGCAATACCTGTTTGCATTCAGCCTTTGGCCGAGTCATCCCGCTTTTAATAATCTATCTAAAGATACATTAGCAGAAGTGAAAAAACTTATGGACAAGACTAGCTGCCTAGTAAAAGTCTAGGGACAACCCCAGTAAACTGTGACACAGCCACAGAACGGAGTACTATGCAGTTACAAAAAAAGAATGAGTAATTTATATACTGCTCAGAAGTGGTCTCTGGAGTATATTATTAAGTGAAAAGGCCAAGGCACAAAACAGAGGGTACAGTATGCTACCTTTTATCTTTAAAAGGGAGAACACGTGACTGTATGTATTTGTGTGTGTGT
Source organism: Bubalus kerabau (assembly GCF_029407905.1). Lineage (NCBI taxonomy): Eukaryota > Metazoa > Chordata > Mammalia > Artiodactyla > Bovidae > Bubalus > Bubalus kerabau. Next base: position 63,584,559 of record NC_073637.1, read on the forward strand.
ACATATTGTATAAATACATCAAAGTGAAAGTCGCTCAGTCCTGTCCGACTCTTTGCGACCCTATGGGCTATCCAGTCCATGGAATTCTCCAGGCCAGAATACTAGTGTGGGTTGCCTTTCCCTTCTCCAGGGGATCTTCCCAACCCAAGGATCAAACCCAGGTCTCCAGGTCTCCCACACTGCAGGCGGATTCTTTACCAGCTGAGCCACAAGGGAAGCCCTAAATGTAGAGGAGGACAAAGGGTATACAGGGGCTAGAAATAGAAGTTAGACTTCTTAAATGGAGCTTGTTTTGCAGATTTGTCATTGGACACATGTAAAATTTTTACCTAAGTATAAAACAAAATTAAACTAAAATTTTAAAAAGCAACAATTTGGCCACAAAGTTTACAAATGCACTTACCTCTCTAATAGCAAGTTGATAGCTTAACCATATACAGCAAGAAATTATTTCAAATTACTGTTAAACATAGCACTCTAACTATATAGTTCTATTATGCTATACCCTAAGGACAAAACCCCACAAAAATCTAAAAATATTTTCAGTAGCATATTGTTAGATATACAAAAAGTAAATAAGGACTTATAATGTTGTTAGGAACCAAGACTTTCAGCATTTAAAAAGAATATAAAATAAAATAAATAAGGAAAGCCCTACAATTGAAAATTTTGAACTGAAAATATCAATACAAATATCTCTTTAAAAAAGAAAACAACTCCTAGCTCTGTCCACTGCAAAGGTTCATAAACAACAAACTCAATAGCAATGAACACTCCAAGTGCCCAAGCTGTAGTCTCTAAATATCATATTTCAATGAAAAGAACCAGGACTCCTCAGGGAAATGGTTAATTCCAAGTCTAGCACAGGAAAAAATACAATATAAGTCTAGAAAAAATATCACAACAGAAAGCAAGGACTATCAAAGACCGAGTTGTGTAAAAAGGAATTGAACTGAGAAGCTCCCTTTCATCAAAGATGGAACCGTTTAGAAACATACACATACATGGATAATAATAGGTGCAACAAACTAAAACTCATCAAATATGCTAAAAATCCATGAATTCATAATGATATTTCCACTTTCGGAGGAAACCAGGAAAAAAATTCAGTTCAGTTCAGTAGTTCAGTCATGTCCGACTCTTTGCGACCCCATGAATTGCAGCACACCAGGCCTCCCTGTCCATCACCAACTCCTGGCGAAAGAAGTGGACATTTAACTGCCTTTTCAGGGAAACCAAAAGGGCAACAAGGAAAATTATTCTTTATAAAATATCTAATGAATGTTGAAGAAATGTTAGAATGTCACCATTTTGCAATTCCTAATGAAATAACTGATGCGGGCAATGATTATCAATGACTGAAAGCTAACAAGGAACTTAACAGTGGATGGTTATTAGATTGTCACAGGCAATCTTAACAACAGAAAATTGAGAGATAACCAGATAAACATCAACCAAACACAACGTGTGGACATTGCTTGCATCCCGATTCAAACCAATTGTAGAAAAAACATTATGAGGTCATGGGTGAGATTTGGCCAGTGAATCAATCTGGTTATATTAGAGGAATTTTCATCAATTTTTTAGGTGTGCTAATGGTATTGCAGTTCAGTTGAAACATAGAATTGATGATATTACATTTCAACCTACAAAAATAACAGTTTCATATAATTCAACGTTGTATCTTTTTAAAAAGAATCCTTATGTTTTAGACAGCCATACTAAAGTATTTACGGATGAAGTTACACGACTTCCCAAACTTGCTTCAAAATAATCCAGTGGGTGAACGCAGATGGATGCATAAAGGAGACAAGATTTGCTGTGTGTTGATAATGCTGAAGCTGGATGATGATGGTACAAAGGGGTTCATTACACTATTCTCCCAGTTTGAATTATGCGTATTCATTTGTATAGTTTTAAAGTTTTAAACTTTTATGTAAGTTGAAATGTTAATGTTAAAAATGCCTGAGGATACTTCAATAAAAATAAGTAAACAAAATTTTTTAAAAAGAAAAGAGAAAGTGCCTAAGGCTATGATTATGGGGTTCCAGAATTGTTTTGAGCAATTGCAACCAGTTGGTAACTGCTGGGAAGCATCCATGCTTAATTGAAACTATAATCAGTGTGTGGGTGTCTGCTGCTGCTGCTGCTGCTGCTAAGTCGCTTCAGTTGTGTCCGACTCTGTGCGACCCCATAAACGGCAGCCCACCAGGCTGCCCCGTCCCTGGGATTCTCCAGGCAAGAACACTGGAGTGGGTTGCCATTTCCTTCTCCAATGCATGAAAGTGAAAAGTGAAAGTGAAGTTGCTTAGTCGTGTCCAACTCTTAGCAACCCCATGGACTGCAGCCCACCAGGCTCCTCCGTCCATGGGATTTTCCAGGCAAGAGTACTGGAGTGGGGTGCCATTGCCTTCTCCGGTGGGTGTCTGCACACATGTTTAAATCACCTTGTCATATGAGATTTTATTACATTTCCCACTGCTGTCAGTGCAAGAGACTTGGGTTTGATCTCTGGGCTGGGAAGATCCCCTGGAGAAGGAAATGGCATCCCATTCCAGTATTCTTGGCTGGAAAATCCCATGGACAGAGGAGCCTGGCAGGCTACAGTCCATCGGGTCACAAGAGTCGGACATGACTTAGCAACTGAACCACCAAACCACATGCGATTTGGGGATTCCACGAATAATCAGTGTTTGAATTTTGAATTCACATGCAAAAGAAAAAAGGCTATGGGCAAACTCTCCCTGGACTCCTTTTTAACATTTTTGGCAGCTTCTATTTAAACGATGCCTTTTCTCTAAGTTCACTGCATGTTTTCTGAAGCCGTATGTAATGGCTAGATGCCCCTGCCTCTACAAAGGAAACACCTGATTCAGAAAAGTAAACACCATAACAGCAACCAGCTGCCCAGAACCATCATCAACCATATGGTGAGCAGACCTCAGAGAGACACAGCAACTTTTTAAACACCCCAACTCTGGCCTTACAGCCCATGGCAAGAACTGGGTGTTAAGGAATGGTGAGCAGAGCTCAGAGAGACACAAGGAAATGACTGATTATTCCTTTCACCTCCCAGCAGCAGCTCCGCGCCCACAGAAGCACAGGATGCAGCTGGGAAAAAGCCTTTCATGCCACAGTAGCTGCCTCGCAGCTCTGAATCAACAGCGACCCGTGATGAAGGGACAGAAGGATTCCAACATTCCTGGAGACCCAAGGCAGGGACACCTCCTGAGAGAACCAGGAACCCCAACTTTACTCTGGGTGATGCTGCGACAAGGTTTTCTTCCCAAATCCCACTCAACCCAAGAGGGCATGTGTGCATGCTAAGTCACTTCAGTTTTGTCCGACTATGCAACCCCGTGGATGCAGCATGCCAGGCTTTCCTGTCCTTCACTATCTCCCGGAGGTTGCTCAAACTCATGTCCATTGAGTCGGTGATGCCATCCAATCATCTCATCCTCTGTTGTCCCCTTCTCCTCCTGCCTTCAATCTTTCCCAGCATCAGGATCTTTTCCAATGAGTTGGCTCTTCACATGAGGTAGCCACAATACTGGAGCTTCAGCTTCAGCATCAGTCCTTCCAATGAATATTCAGGGTTGATTTCCTTTGGGATTGACCGGTGTGATACTCTTGCAGTCCAGGAGACTCTCAAGAGTCTTCTCCAACACCACAGTTCGAAAGTGTTCAGCCTTCTTTATGGTCCAACTCTCACATCCATACATGACTACTGGAAAAACCATAGCTTTGACTAGACAAACCTTTGTAATGCCTTTGCTTTTTAATACGCTGTCTAGGTTTGTCATGGCTTTTCTTCCAAGGATCAAGTGTCTTTTAATTTCATGGCTGCAGTCACTGTCCACAGTGATTTTGGAGCCCAAGAAAATAAAGTCTGTCACTGTTCCTGCTTGGCAGGCAGATTCTTTACCACTGAGCCACTGGGGAAGCTGCATAATAAGATACCTAATACCTTAATGACCTAATGTTATCAGGGACACCTTACTAGTCTTTCAAAACTGCCTTCCAGGTGAGAAAAGCACTTAATCCCATTTATTTGCTCATTCCACAAACATTGTTTCAGGGCTTACTGTATGTGCTGAGCTTGCCAGAGGTGTGCTTGAGGGCGAGGACTGCTGCTAAGTCACTTCAGTCGTGTCCGACTCTGTGCAACCCCATAGACGGCAGCCCACCAGGCTCCCCCATCCCTGGGATTCTCTAGGCAAGAATACTGGAGTGGGTTGCCATTTTCTTCTCCAATGCATGAAAGTGAAAAGTGAAAGTGAAGCCGCTCAGTCGTGTCTGACTCTTGGTGACCCCATGGACTGCAGCCTATCAGGCTCCTCTGTCCATGGGATTTTCCAGGCAAGAGTACTGGAGTGGGGTGCCATTGCCTTCTCCAGAGGGCGAGGACTAGTAACCGCAAACCTTGTTCTTTTCTCCCTTCCACTCTGCCTTTGGGATGAAAGACACTGGCTCCTAAACCTGACTCAGCCTCAGAATCACAGGAGTGAGCATTGGTACATGGCCACGCTCACTGATTGTATCTTTTCCTTTGGCAGCTTCAGTGCTAAAAACTGCAAAGTTGAGTAGCTGCAACAGAGATCAACGGCCCACTTAGCCTGAAATGTTTACCATCTGACCCTTCACAGAAAAGTTTTCCCAGCCTCTGATCTAGAATCTCCCTTCTCTCCGACAGGTCCAAGCATCACTCGGGAGCTTATTAGAAACGCAGGATCTTGGCCCCACCACTGACAGAGGGAATTCCACTCAGTGCAGACCTAAAGAAGCTATTAAACATGCAGGAGTTCTGGCCCCACCCGCCTACCATGTCTGAAGCCCCAGGGTCGGGGTGCAGGCTTTATTTTAGGTTCACCAAGAGAACCTGATGTGCAGCCCTTGGGCAAGATGCCTCACCTCCCTGACTTCCCCAATCTGTAAAATGGGGTAACAGCACTAGGTACCGAATACACAAGGCCTGGCACGTCCTCTGCACACAGTTTACCAGAAGCCACACTCACAGGCAGGGGTTGTGACTGTGAGTGTTGGCACCCACATCCTTTATCTCCCAGCAAGCAAATCTGAGCCTGACTGTCCTTGAAAAGTGATTCTTGGATGTAATAATGAATTGTGGCCTTGTGGTCAAACACGGCTGTTGTTTATGGAGATGTTTAAGCCTGAACGGTCCCTCCTGTGATCGGCACCAGCCCATCGCCACTTCCCTTGTAACTGCCGCTGCACCCTGTTGTTATGACGACCAGTTTCACAAACAGCCCTGCCATTTTCTACAAATCCTTTCGGTTTCCCCATGCCCTAAAGTCCAGCAGCCCTAGAGATAATAGCAGGGTGATTTTTTTTTTTAACTTTCACAGAAAATACTGTCAATTCTTTAAACGAGCCAGTTGGCTGTCTGCTGCTCCCCTAGCAGGAGCCCCCAGCCCGGGCCTTAGAGTCACCCTGCACAGGGAGCCTGCACAAATGTTCCCACTCATTGGAAACAGGTGCCACAGAGGATCTGTGGGCACATCAGCTTCCGGCTGGCATCAACTTTACAAGAAAATGAAGCAGCAAAGAAAGAAGTGGCCACCACATATCTGTGTACACAGCACAGAGTCTGATGTCAAGAGACCATTTTAAAAGATTTCAATTTGAGTTATTGCTGCGTTATTTCTAAGATTAGCTCAATATTGGCACATGTAACTTTTTCAGCAAATATTCACCTTTATGAATTCATTTGACACGGGGGAATGCTGAAAACAATTATTATTAGAATGTGTTATTATTACAGCAAACTCTTAATGCTAGTCATTATGTTATCTGGGTTTCTGGCAGACCTGCCTCCCCCTCACTTCCTCTTCTCCTCTCCCTTGGCTCCTGCTAATCCTCTCTCCTCTCTGACACAGTCTTAGGATTAAAGGGACAGCACCTGCTTGCAGTCTACCTAGTCTCTGCTCTCCTCTTTTTTCTCTTGGCACAAGGACCCACTACCTTTAAGGTGTCATGAACCCAGCTCAAAGTTTGGACTTCCTAGACTCTAGAAGCCTGTGACAGCCATATAACATGCTTCTGGCCAATGAGAAGTGTAAGCAAATTTACTGGGTCCTGAGAAATCTACTGTTTTACAGATTAAAAAAAAAAAAAAAACCACTTAGGTGGAATGCTTCTTTCTACATTTTCCCCTTCTTCCTATCTAAAATAAGATGTCATAGTAACTTGCAACTATGAGGATGAAATCCACACACCAAGGATGGCAAAATAATAAGCTCAAAGAGCCCAGGTCCTGGATAGCAGTCTTAAGTGGTGGTGTGGCTCCTGACCTCCAGACTTTCTGTTAAGTGGGAAAGATAATGGAACCACCTGTGATGGCCTCACCTACTGTTACATCAAGAAGCAACCCCATCAGTGCACTGAGAATCCAAACAGGAGATGTGAGGAGAGAGGATGGCTAAAGACGTTTAAAAATGCTGAAGTGGCAAGAAGGATGCACAGCAGGTGACTGGAGGGAAAGATGAGAGAATTCACAGCAAGTCTTTGATGTTTTTAGCATTCAGAGGGCAAGAAACAATGTCAGGAGTGTCACATACAGACTAAAACAGCATATTAATAAGGAATTAATAGAACTGCCAAGAACTGGTAAGAACACTAAGGTTCCAGGCATGAGCCTGGATTCAATCACCAACGCTCATCACTTTCAACAGCAACTCTGGGCAACACAGAAACAGAGGAGGGGTGACCCTGGCTTTGAAGCTGGCACAGTAAGCTCAGGGCAAGACTGAGGAGGTAAGGGGATCCTGGGTGCTAGGAGAGGCAGTACGTCCTTCATATTTGTGAGCACATTAATTCTGCAATGATTCCCGTCCTACAACGTGGAAACTGAAACCCAGAGAAGCTAAGAAACTTGCTCAAGTCACACAGTTGGGAAATGTCTGTTGTTAAAGTCTAATTCCTTAACCACCAAACTATACCATCTGCAGGCAAAATAACAAGGAGGAGGAGGATGAAGAAGAGAACGGTTAGGACATGGTCACATGAGAAGGAGGCTGTAAACAGATCTGGCGAGGTGGTGTGGTGTGTGTGGCTGTCTCACAGGCTGCTGCAGGGACTGGGAAGAGAAGGGCAAGAACTTTGGGACTGGATTTCCAGGCTGAAGGGCATCTGGTTAGGAGCAGCTGACTCAGCCTTGCCCAACTGGCTGTTAACATGCCTAGAAGACAGAAAAAGACCAAGACTCACAACAATCCCTAAAGTGAAGACTAACAGACAACCTAATCCAGAATCTGAGAGAAATGGGCACTATTCATAGAGAAGATGGACTAGACTAAGAAAAATCTACTGCTTCCTGGCTTTGCTTCATTACACAGAAGCCACACGGCAAGATGTAGGCAGACACTCAGTACCTATCCCATCTGACACAGAGACCCAGAGCTGGAGCATATGGGGTTGGAGCAACCATAACATTGGGCAGCCAACCTGCATGACCTCGTGGGCATTTGAGACTCAGACAGAGAGCTGGTCCACATATACATCATGTTTCTACATCCATAAAGCAACCACAAATCCCAGAAAACAGCCGGGCAGAATATATAACAGCATCCTCAACCTGAGCGAATTGTAGGGAGGTGGAAGGGAGGTGAAAGGGACATGAAGGGATTACATACAATGGATTCACACTACACATTAGCCTAGTATGTAATGTGTTGTTGTTGTTGAGTCTCTAAGTCATGTCCAACTCTTTTGCAACCCTGTGGACTGTAGCCTTCCAGGCTCCTCTGTCCATGGGGATTCTCCAGGCAAGAATACTGGACTGGGTTGCCATTTCCTTCTCCAGGGGACCTTTCTGATCCAGCGATCGAACTTGCATCTCCTGCATTGGCAGGCAGATTCTTTTACCACTGAACCACCAGGGAAGCCTGCAGTATGTAATTAACCTGAATTCAACTACATTGCTTAGAAAAAAAAAAGGAGGAAAAATCCCTTCACCTATCCATGGTCTTCACTGCTTGCTCTTCTCCTATTCCATCTAGACTTTGGCTGTCACCATCTGTAACTAAGGGGCTTCCCAAGTGGCGCTAGTGGTAAAGAACCTGCCTGTCAATGCAGGAGAACTAAGACACGATTCAATCCCTGGGTCGGGAAGATTCCCTGGAGGAGGAAATGGCAACCCACTCCAGTATTCTTGCCTGGAAAACCCACGGACAGAGAAGCCTGGGCAGGCTACAGTCCATGGGGTGCCAAAGAGTCGGACACGACTAAAGTGACTTAACACAGCATCTGTACCTAAATATTTTTTTGAACACAAGGAGAAAAAAGGTTTTTTTCCCCCTTGGCCTTTGGGTTTCCAAGCAACCTGAAGGCTCTTTTACATATCCCCCAACCAAACTTTAAACATAACCCCTACAGAAGATGCAACACACACCATATACACCTAGATTCACGACCTAAGGATGAAACCTAAATGCTATGGAGGCGTGTTTCCTTCTGTGTGCTTCTCTGCACTTTTTAAATTCTCTGAAGGAATATCCATTGCATTTGAAACCAGGAAAAAAGATTATTCTGCCCAAAGACTGCTCCATCTCTAACAAGCCCATCAAGTGAGTGGGATGCAGGTGATTCTTTGGGCAGCTCCGGCAGCCCTGCCCAGGGGCACTCAGCACTGGCAGGGGTGGCATCTGTGCCACAGGGCTGCGGGCATCACTTCAAGGACTCGTGTCCTCGCCTTGAGAATGCTGGCAGGAGGCTCCCACTCCAAGTGGTTCGCATTTTCAAATAAGCCAAAGGCAGATGGGGTGGAGGAGAGCCCTAAATTTGTGCTCAGTAGTTAGCACTGCCCTGGATTTAGAAACAAGAGATCTGGATTCTGACCTGGGTGCTTCTATTTCCTGGATAGGTGACCCCACTCAATCTCTTTTATTATTTCTATTGTGATTTTTTTTTTAATTTTCTTCATAGTTGATTCACAATGTTGTGTTTAAACCACTCAGTCTCTTAAGCTCACTAAGCCTCAGTTTTTCCTCATCTAGTAGATGTTGATAGCAATGATGTATGAGGTTTAGAGAGTTATGAATACTAATGTCTCTTATTCGTGTCCGACTCTTTGGGACCCCATAGACGGTAGTCCAGCAGGCTCCTCTGTCCATGGGATTCTCCAGGCAAGAACACTGGAGTGGGTTGCCCTTTCCTTTTCCAGGGAATACTAATATCCCCAAAGAAAAATGCTCACTTATAGTAGATGCTCAGTAAATGGTATTTGAATATAAATGACAAGGAAAGAGATGCAATCTCAGAAGGAAATGTGAAGTAGTGACCACAGAAATCCTCTTGCTATTTCCAAATGTTCCGTGCGTGTCTGGGCTCACAAGAACATTTCTATCAGTTTTCTGTGGCTGTAACAAAGTACCACAAACTGGGGGGCTTAACAGAAATGTCTCGTCACAGTTCTGGAGGCTAGAAGGCTGAGACCAAGGCGTTGGCGGGGTTCATTTCTTCTGTGGGCTGTGACAGAGACTCTGCTTCACGCCTCTCCTGCAACTTCTGCTGGGTGGCTGGCCACCTTTGGCCTTCCTTGCTTTCAGTGTCTGCCTTCGTCTTCACATGGCATTCTCTCTGGGCGTTTGTCTATGTGTTCACATTTCCCTTTTCATAAGGACACCAGTCACATTGGATTATAGCCTACTGTAATGACCTCATTTTAACATGATTACTTCTGTAAGAACTCTATCTCCTGAAAAGGTTACATTTTGGAAGAGAACATAGGCAAAACATTCTCTGATATAAACCCATAAATTGTGCCAATGTTTTCTTAGCTCAGTCTCCCAAGGCAATAGAAAAAAATACAAATAAACAAACGGGACCTAATCAAACTTATCAGCTTTTGCATAGCAAAGGAAATCAAAACCAAAACAGAAAGACAGCCTATGGACTGGGAGAAGATATTTGCAAGTCATGCAACCAACAAGTACTTAATTTCCAAAATATATAAATAGCTCATTAAACGCAATAATAAAAAACCAAACAACCCAATCAAAAAATGGGCATAAAAAGATATTTCTCCAAAGAAGACATTCAGATGGCTTGACAGGCACATGAAAAAATGATCAACATCACTAATTATTAGACAATGCAAATCAAAACCACAATGAGGTACCACCTCACACCAGTCAGAGGAGCCATGATCTAAAAGCCTACAGATGACAAATGTTGCAGAGAGTGTGAAGAAAAATGAGCCTTCTTACACTGTTGGTGGGAATGTGAATTGGTATAGCCACTATGAAGAACAATATGTGTTGCGGTCTTTTACAGACCGGGACCTGGTAGACCGGAGTCGACGAAAAGAAAGAGAGAGAGAGAGAGAGCAGTATCTCTTGGGTTACGTAGAAAACCAATAAAGGTTTTCTTTATTGCTATTTCCAAATGTTCCGTGCGTGTCTGGCCTCCACACAGGACTTGTCCCACTCGTGAAGGCACAGGGTGTCCTCTCAAGGAGGTCTTGAAACCCCAGGCGAGAAAGTGAGCTTGGCAGGTTTTCATGCTCCAACAAGAATGAAGACAGAAAGGCCGCGGGGGACCCAAGTCTCTAGTGGAGCTCCCAGGCTAATCCAAAAGATGGAGGTGGGAACAAGCCAGTGTGACCGCTGCTCTCACTGGGCTGGACAAAGGGCCTGGAGAGCCTGGGGCAGGACGAGCGGCCACCCAGGAGACCAGGGTCGTGAGAAGTGAGATTCCCAGATGTTGATGAAAAGCCCGGGTTTGTTGCCACCTGTTTCTTGAAGTGATTTTTGCAAAACCACCCTTATAACAAATGAGCTTGTGTTTGGCAAAGCGGGTGTAGAGAGGGGGTAGGTTTTCTTACTATGCAACCCACCAGGTGGACAAGAACCTGAAATGGAAGAGCGGATAGAACTCTTGAGGAAAGGAAACATCAACTCTGGGGACTACAGGAAGAACGAAATGGATACAGAGAAGTTTTACGAGATGTATTCATTCAAGAGAGGTAGCTTGAGGTCCTACTGTGACCAGGCCCAGTGTTAGGAGCAGGACTACAATGACCAGTGGAAAGACCTCTTCCCTGTCATTCCCAAGAGTACAGGCCTTAATCAATAATTATTTGACTGTCTTGTAATAACCTAAATGGAAAAGAATCTGAAAAAGGATATACACACACACACACACACACACACACACACACACATATGTATTATATATTAGGTTGGCCAAAAAGTTAATTTGGGCTTTTTTGTACCATCTTACGGAAAACTTGAACAAACTTTTTGACCAACCAAACATATATAAAAAGTCACTTCTCTGTACACTTAAAACTATCACAACACTGTAATTTAACTATACTCCAATTCTAAAAACTGTTTGAAAATATTACCAAGTGGTACTACCTGACCTGCCTCTTGAGAAATCTGTATGCAGGTCAGGAAGCAACAGTTAGAACTGGACATGGAACAACAGACTGGTTCCAAATAGGAAAAGGAGTTCGTCAAGGCTGTATATTGTCACCCTGCTTATTTAACTTCTATGCAGAATACATCATGAGAAACGCTCGACTGAAAGAAACACAAGCTGGAATCAAGATTGCCGGGAGAAATATTAATAACCCCAGATATGCAGATGACACCACCCTTATGGCAGAAAGTGAAGAGGAACTAAAAAGCCTCTTGATGAAAGTGAAAGAGGAGAGTGAAAATGTTGGCTTAAAGCTCAACATTCAGAAAACGAAGATCATGGCATCTGGTCCCATCACTTCATGGCAAATAGATGGGGAAACAGTGGAAACAGTGTCAGACTTTATTTTTTTGGGCTCCAAAATCACTGCAGATGGTGACTTCAGCCATTAAATTAAAAGATGCTTACTCCTTGGAAGGAAAGTTATGACCAACCTAGATAGCATATTCAAAAGCAGAGACATTACTTTGCCAACAAAGGTTCGTCTAGTCAAGGCTATGGTTTTTCCTGTGGTCATGTATGGATGTGAGAGTTGGACTGTGAAGAAGGCTGAGCACGGAAGAATTGATGCTTTTGAACTGTGGTGTTGGAGAAGACTCTTGAGAGTCCCTTGGACTGCAAGGAGATCCAACCAGTCCATTCTGAAGGAGATCAGCCCTGGGATTTCTTTGGAAGGAATGATGCTAAAGCTGAAACTCCAGTACTTTGGCCACCTCATGCAAAGACTTGACTCATTGGAAAAGACTCTGATGCTGGGAGGGATTGGGGGCAGGGGGAGAAGGGGATGACAGAGGATGAGATGACTGGATGGCATCAATGACTCGATGGACGTGAGTCTGGGTGAACTCCAGGAATTGGTGATGGACAGGGAGGCCTGGTGTGCTGCGATTCATGGGGTCGCAAAGAGTCAGGCACGACTGAGCGACTGAACTGAACTGAACAGTCTACAGGTCCAGCTGGCGGAGAGGGAGGCTTACCCACCACGAAGTCAGAGGTCAATTCTCCACAGGCACCCTCACTCAGGGAGTGGATCGGGGTCATCGGCTGTGTGCAGCCTGCAGGGGCAGTCCTGTTTCCGCAGGGAGGTCTCCTGCAGGGGTCTGTGCACACGGGCCCCTCCCCAGGCAGAATGACTGACTCAGTCCTCTGCACTCCCCTAGCTCCCTCCCCTCCTGCTGTTCTAGAGGGCTCTCCTCTGCCCTTGGAGGAGTCTGCTGCTGCTGCTAGGTCGATTCAGTCGTGTCCGACTCTGTGCGACCCCATAGATGGCAGCCCACCAGGCTAGGTTAAACTTATTCAGGTGAGCAAACATCAGCAGCAAGAGATGTAAGGCAGAGAAAGCGGGAGGAAACTTAGGAAGACTGGACCGAAGGAGGGCAGGTTTAGATCAAGTGCCTACTCATTCAGAGGACCCCAACGGGCGGCTCCACAGTGTGCTAAGATACAAAGATGAATGAGTCCACTCCCTGCACTCAGAGGTCCTGAGGCTGGGGTGGGCAGGAAAAAAAGTGGTTTCAATGTGATACTAAAAGAGAGTGATCAGGGGCCCAGAAAGAAAGGACTCTTGAGGACTGAGGGAGCTGGAGGCAGGAAGTGTGAAGGGACAGGGAGGCTGTGCAGTGCAGACTGGACAACTTACCAAATCCCATCTGCCTTGCACAGAGACCCTCTCCAGCTCCAGAATTCTAGCCATGAAGCCATTAGTGATGATTTTGTTGTTGTTTAGTCACTCAGTTGTGTCCAACTCTTTGCGACCCCATGGACTGTAGTCTGTCAGGCTCCTCTGTCCATGGGATTTCCCAGGCAAGAATACTGGAGTGGGTTGCCATTTCCTTCTCCAGGGGATCTTTCCAACCCAGGAATCGAACCTGTGTTTCCTGAGCTATCAGGGAAGCCCAGTGATGTTTTTACAATATGAATTATCCTAAATCCTGGTTTTCCTTTTGTCCCCCCATCAGAAAAGAGTTGATGGGAACAGGAAAATGTGGCATCTGGCTTCTTACCACAGCACAATCACTGTGGACCAATGCAGTGCCCCCAGAAGCCTGGAACTGAATTAACAGGTGGCACACGGGCAGAGGGTGGGTAAGACCCGGGGAGTAGGAGGGAAGAAAAAAATAAAGAACGCTGGCTAATCTCCCAGGGTGACTGAAGCCCAGGGAATGCTTGGTTCCATGCTGACCTTCAGAAATGTTTCCTCTCCTCTGAGGCTGATGGAAATTTCTGGGGAATTTAAATGATCCTGCCCATCTAAAAGTCTTGCCAATTTTAGGGTGGTGTTCTGAGACAGCAGTTGAGCCATTCCTGTGAATGACTCAGGTCTTCAGGACCACCTGCCTGGCAGGGCTGTCCCACGTATGGCAGGGTACCATGAATGAGCGTGATTGTCCCAGGTCCCACCTGTTGCAGATCTCATGATACATGACGGGACATGACTCAGGATGGCAGAGTAACAAATGAATAAGTATTGGAAACAAATAAATATGGACATATTTAGCCATCCCATAATAACTCTCCCACACTTGTACACATGTACAGACACACATATACTTCCAGTCACCAAGGCAACCATTCCCTGAAGCTGTATTTTGTTCTTTTCCATGTTAGATATTTTTAACCTTATTTCCTAGGAGTGTAGCTCTGGTCTTTTGAGTCTCTCCTGAGGAAGTACCTCAGTACACCCCCTTGGGACATGCTGTTACATCTAACATTTTCCAGATCAGTTTTGAAGGCTCATGTATTATTCTCTTTCTGACATTGAATTCAGCCAACACACCATTTGAAAATGCACTGAAAGCATCAGCAACACAAAATGACCATTACGATTGCTACTGTGAGTCAGAGAAATTAGAGACAAAGGTCGTGTTTGCCTTGCACAGTTTTCCCTGACAATTCTCGCTTTAAAAAAAAAAGGGTAGGGGGTGGGGGGAAATCACAAAGTTCACGTGAAAAAGGAGCCAGTGTGGTTCCAAAAGATGGAGACAGAATCTCAGGATTAAAAGGGACAGCTCTTATTTTGGAGGCAGGAATTTAGGACTAAGGGTGGTTTAAGAGCAGTTGTTGACATTTCTTTCCTCCTCCTTATAACATATGTTACTCTTCAAATTAACCTCATATTCTATTTTAGCTTTCAATATTTTAAAATGCCAGCAACACAAAGGGGTCAGGAAACAGTTAAAACATTCTTATACAAATATTGATATGGCTTTTGACAACATCCATGTAATAAGCAAGGAAGTTTTTTCCTTTTAACATCACCAACGCGTTCATGATTAAAGGTCAGCCTGTGGCAACAGTTAATCTAATTTCATCGCTACGCTACAATCATTACTCTCTGCTTTAAAAAACAAAAAAAATCTTATTTGTCACTGGTCCAAAAAGTTCTCTGCATATCCTTCCGTCAGATTTCTGCCAGAGGGGGAATGGTACGAGTATTTAATTTACAGTCGTAATCCACTCTCATGCCCTGCCTCTTATTAAGCGTCGGGGCACGGTGGAGTGGAGCAGGAAGTCTTCACTAGGAAACAACTGCTTGTAAAGTAGCTTAAGTGCAGAACTGGTGATGGTGCGGCAGGCGTTTATTACGCCCTGAACTAGGGCTCTGGTTTTCAAAACCCGAGACGGGAGAAACGGTGGGAGCCACGAGGAAGACTGCACCCAAATCAACGGAGAGAGGGGCAAGAGGCCAGTGGATGGAGAGCCTCGGCTGCGTGCACAGCGGCCAAAACCCGGCGAAGGCGCATCCCAGGGGCGGGAGGCGTGGGTGGGCTGCGAAGAAGGCGTGCTAGCCGGGCGCGCAGTCCTCCCACCCCATCCGTCCCTGCCAATGAGCGGGCACCGGCGGGGGCCCGGAGGTGCGGGGTTTCCCGGAGGCTCGGGGATTAACTCAGCTTCCCTGAGGGTCTCTGGTTGGCCCACCCCCTCCCTGGGCCTGGGCGGGTCAGTCACAAGGCAAGTCCCGTCTATCTGTCTGTCTGCCTGTCTCCCGCCTCTCCCTCCCACCATTACCGCCGCCGCCGTTCCGCACCGAACGCTCCGGGGGTCTGGGCTGGCCCTGGCGCCCCGCGTGCCCCCGCCTCCCGCAGCCGGGCGCACTCACCCGCGTGCAGGCCGCCCGCCTCGGGGCCGCTGTCCGGGGCGGCGTTGCTGGGCTGCGCGTCCGAGTCGGTGTAGGTGAGCCAGGTGGACTCCGTCTCCCGAGTCCAGCTCTCGTAATAGCGGGGCTCGATGGCATCCGCCCGGCTCCCGCCGCAGCCCATCGTCCCTCCCGCGCTGCGGGCGCGCCCGGCGGCCGCTGGGGTTTTGGTTCCGGCGGCGGCTCAGCCCCGGCGGCGCAGCCCTGGCCCGTGAGGAGGCGGCGGCGGCGGCGGCATGGGTCCCCGCGCCAGCCCTCCCTCCCGCGCCGCAGCCAGGCGCCCGCCGCCCCCTCCGCCGCGCCCACTCCCTGCGCCCCTCCTCTCCTCCTCCAAGGCCCTCCCCTTCCCCACCTCTCGGCCCCCTGCCGCCCCTCGCCCTCGCCGCGCCCCCTACCTGTCCTCGATTCAAATTCTCCCCCGCATCCTCCCTGGGGGCGCCCAGCCGACCCGGGGACTCAGGAGCGACGGCCTGGGAATGGGAAGGGGGCGAGGGGTGGATGTCCCTCCAGGGGTTCAGCCCCTCCAGCTGGGGTTATGGCTACCAGGCTCTTGCGCATCCATCCACTCCCCCTTATTTATTCCTTCATGCCTTCTTCCTCTCTCCTTCCCTCCCTCCCTCCCTTCCACCTTTGTTCCACTCAAACATCCCGGGGAACCTTGGAAGGGACTCTCAAGCTTTCTGGCCACTTGTTTCTAAAGCAATGGAGCTGGTGACGACCCAGAACCAGGAAAAGAAACTATTGCTGTTAAGAATGAAGGAAGACTCAGAGCCCCCACCTCTCCTACTTGGTTTGGGAAGCAGGGAGTAGGGCCTTATAATTTCTGAGAGAGCTGGACCGGACTCTGTGTCGCTAACACCCTTTCCAGTTCTTTGAACTTTATTCTCAAGAAAGCAAAAAAGCATCAGGAACCTCAAGGAACTCGGAGCAGTCCCTCTGGATCGTCTGTTAAGGCATGGCTGGCTTCCCTCCAAATCCATTGGTGGCCTTGATATTCCCAGGGTTCATACCCCAACTGTCAGCCTTTCATTCCGGGGTGCACGCTCAGGTCTGTGTGCTTGATGGGAGCACTCCTCGAGCTCAGACTTGGGTAAACCAAAGATTCCCTTGTCCCAAACGAACCAGAACACACTGGGAAAAGAAGGAAACTGCCTTAAGGAGACAGCTAAGAAAGAAGGGTTGAAAGAATAAATCCTCAGTGACTAAGCTCTGGCAGAACTTAATAGTGTTGAATAAATACTGTTTTCATTCTTCCAAAAGTATATATATATTATTTTTTTAGTCGAAATATATCTGACGTACACTAGTAGGTTAGTTTCAGGTGTACTACCTAGTATTTGACATTGGCATCCATTATGAAATGATCACCATGGTAAGTCTAGTAACCATCTGTCCCCATACAAAGTTATTAAATTATTATTGACCATATTCCTTGTGTTGTATATTACATCCTTGTGGCTCATTTATTATATCACTGAAGGTTTGTACCTCTTGATCCTTTCATCTGTCTCACCCACCTACTCACCTTCTGCCCATCTGGTGACCATTCTTTTGTTCTCTGTATCTATGAGTGTTTTCAGCTTGTTTTGTTTGGCTTTTAGATTCCACATATAAATAAGATCCAGAGAAGGCAATGGCACCCCACTCCAGTACTCTTGCCTGGAAAATCCCATGGATGGAGGAGCCTGGTAGGCTGCAGTCCATGGGGTCGCTAAGAGTCGGACACGACTGAGCAACTTTGCTTTCACTTTTCACTTTCATGCATTGGAGAAGGAAATGGCAACCCACTCCAGTGTTCTTGCCTGGAGAATCCCAGGGACGGGGAAGCCTGGTGGCTGCCGTCTATGGGGTTACACAGAGTCGGACACGACTGAAGTGACTTAGCATAAATAAGATCACACAGAATCTGTCTTCCTCTGACTTATTTCACTTGCCTCAATATTCTCTAAATCCACCCACATTGTTGCAAATGGCAACTTTTCATTTCTTTTTAAATGATTAATATTACATTGTCTATATACCAGATCTTCTTTATGCATTTTTCTGTTGATAGATGCTTACGTTGCTTGTACATCTTGGCTATTGTAAATAATGCTGAAATGAACATGGGGTGCAAATATAGTTTATTTCTTTATTTGGCTGCATCAGGTCTTAGTTGCAGCACGCAGGATCTTCATTGTGTCATGCAGTGTCTTTCGTTATGGCACACAGGCTCTCTAGTTGCAGTGTGTGGGCTTAGTTGCTCCGTGGCATGTGGGATCTTAGCTCTCCCACCAGGAACTGAACCCCTATCTCCTGCATTGCAAGGCAGATTCTTAACCGCTGGACCACCAGGGAAGTCCCCTTATATCTTTTCAAATTAGTGTTTTTGTTTTCTTCCAGTAAATATCCAGAAGTAAAATTGCTGGATCATATGGTAGCTTCACTTTTACTTTTTTGAGGATCTCTATACTGTTTTCCAGAGAAGGCAATGGCAACCCACTCCAGTACTCTTGCCTGGAAAATCCTATGGACGGAGGAGCCTGGTAGGCTGCAGTCCATGGGGTCGCTAGGAGTCGGGCACGACTGAGCAACTTCACTTTCACTTTTCACTTTCATGCACTAGAGAGGGAAATGGCAACCCACTCCAGTATTCTTGCCTGGAGAATCCCAGGGACAGAGGAGCCTACTGGGCTGCCGTCTATGGGGTCGCACAGAGTCGGACACGACTGAAGCGACTTAGCAGCAGCAGCAGCAGCATACTGTTTTCCATAGTGGTTCTACCAATTTACTTTCCCACTAACAGTTCATAAGTGTTCCCTTTTTCTCTGCATCATCAACACTAATAATTAGTGATGTTGAACATCTTTTCATGTGCATGTTGACCATCTGTATGTCTTCTTTTTTTTGAGAATTAAAAATAATTTTATTATAGTAACATACATATATAAGTTCGTCACCTCACCCACTTAGTGTATGTCTTCTTTAAAAAAACGTCCATTCAGATCCTCTGCCCATTTTATGTTGACTTGTATGTTTTGCATATTTTGCATATTAACCCTTTAATGGATAAATTGTAAACATCTTCTCCCATTCAGTAGGTTACCTTCTCATTTTAGTTTCCTTTGCTGTGTAAAAGCTTTTAATTTTATGTAGTACTGTTTATTTTTGCTTTTGTTTCCCTTGTGTGAGGAGACAGATCCAAAGAACTATTGCTAAGACCAATGTCAAAGAGCATACTGGCTATGTTTTCTTCTAGGACTTTTATAGTTTCAGATTTTTAATTAATTTTGAATTTATTTTTCTGTATAGAGTGAGAAAGTAGTCCAGTTTCATGCTGATGCATTAAGCTATTCAATTTTCCCAACACCATCTACTGAAGAAGCTGTCTTTTTCCCATTGTATTTTCCTGGCTTCTTTGTCATAGATTAATTAACCATATAAGCATGGGTTTATTTCTGGGCTCTCTATGCTCTTCCACTTATCTATGGGTATGTTTTATGTCCGCACCATACTATTTTGATTACAGTAGCTTTGCATTATAGTTTAAAATCAGGACTTGTGATGCTTCCAGCTTTGTTCTTTCTCGAGATTGTTTTGTCTATTTGGGTCTTTTGCATTTCCATACCAATTTTAGAATTATAGCTCTATTCTAGCTCTGTGAAAAATATCATTGGTATTTTGATAGGGATTGCATTGAATTTGTAGATTGTCTTGCAGAGTATGATCATTTTAACAATATTAACATTTCCAAAAGACATGAGTGTGGTATATCTTTTCATTTGTTCATAACATTTCAATTTCTTTGATCAATATCTTACAGTTCTCCAAGTCTCCTATCTCTTTGATTACAATCATTCCTAAATATTTTATTCTTTTTGATGCAATTGTAAATGGGATTTTTTTTCCTAATGTCTCTTTCTGAAAGTCCACTTTTAGTGAGTAGAAATAAAGCCGATTTCTGTATAATAATTTTGTATCCTGCAACTTTACTGAATTCATTTAGTAGTTCTAATAGTTTTTTGTGGTGTTTTTAGGATTTTCTATATGTATTATATCATCTGCAAACAATGAAAGTTTTACTTCTTCCTTTCTGATTTTGATCCCTTTTATTTCTTTTTATTGCCTAATTACTGTAGCTAGGACTTCCACCTCTGTGTGAAATTAAATTGGTGAGAATGGGCATCCTTGTCTTATTCCGGATCTTAGAGGAAATGGTTTCAACTTTTCAACACTGAGTATGATATTAGCTGTGGGTTTGCCATATATGGCCTTTATTATATTGAGGTATCTTTCCTCATTCAACATATATTTATTAAATACCTATTATGACAAAACACTGCCAGTAGATATAATACCCATCTAATACATTTTATCATCAATTGTATGTATACTATAATGTGTATTGTTTAATATATCTTATAAAGTATACAGAATATAGGTATAGTATTCATTATATACTATATAACATATAGAATATAGACTAGGTTACATTGTCTATAGCATTCAGTATGTATTAACAGCATCCAGTAGATAGGCCAAGTTCAGGGCATTCCTGGAACATAGTAGAAATGAATAATGTGGGCTAAAGAAGATCTAGTTAGGGCAAAGCTCTTAGATGTCCCTCTGGCAGGTTCTAATCAGAATCCATAATGCAGAAGTGAGCAAAGACTCCCTGAGCTAAGATCAGGGACTCCTCCTCATGCTGAGTCCAGAGCCTGCCAAATCCAAGGGCCCAGACTGGCTCTTTCCCTGCAGGGTTTGCAGGGGAAGACACCTTTTAAGACACCCTGGCACTGTCTTCAATCTGGTTTCAGCTGTGAGAGGCGGAAGAGGTGCAGTTATTTAGGATGCGGAGGTTTCCCAAGCCCATTGGAATTCAGATGCCCTGTGTCCTTTTTTCTTAACCTTAAGATTTTGGTTTAAGAAGAATGAGCCCTCTGGAACAGAGAATTCTCAACATCTCTAACAGAATTTCTGCTTCCATCAGTTCTAGTGTGAAGTGGCTCCTTTAATAACCAACTACTTTGTAAAAGTCACCACCCAAAGAGCCGTCCAAACAGAAAGAGTGTCCAAGCTGGGAAGGTCCCAGGGAGTTCTAGAAAAATTTAAAAGGCCCCCAGAGCTGGAGCATTGTGAGCCAAGGAAATGAGGTGAACATGAGAGGAGGTGGAGGAGTGGGCTGGACCAGCTCAGGCATGGAAACAACCAGAGAGAGAGATTTGGACTTCATCTTAAAAGTGATGGGAAATGTTGGAGAGCTTGAAGCCATGCACTGTTAACATCAGATCTGTGATTGTGAACTGTCACTCTGGAGGAAGGTGGAGAATATGTGTCAAAGAGGCTGGAATGGGTCCTGCGAAAGCATTAAGAGCCTCTTAGAGACAATGATATTGGAGAATGCAAGGAGTGGGGTGGACAGGCTTGCCAGTTGCTGAGAAGAGGAATCCTGGAGGTGAACTAAGATTGTATCAGCATGGGGAGGTCTGGAAATGGCAGGTAGATGAGGAATACTATTTCAGTTGAATTTGTGATGCCTCTATGGCTTGAGTTCACATAGGTAAAGCACTTAGCTTAGTTGCCAGGAAGTAGTAAGAGTGACTTTGTAAGTGATGTGTGTGTGTGTGCTCAGTCATGTCCAACTCTTTGTGACCCCATGGACTGTTAGCCTGCCAGGCTCCTCTGTCCATGAGGATTCTCCAGGCAAGAACACTGGAGTAGGCAGCCATTTCCTCCTCCAAGGGATCTTCCCAACCCAGAGATCGAACCTGTGTCTCTTGTGTCTCCTGCATGGGCAGATTATTTACCAACTGCGCCACCTGGGAAGCTGGTTGTAAGTGCTGGTTTTTCTTATCGCCTGGCTCCAAGTCTAGAACTCAGAAGAGAGATCTCGGCTAGAGAAATGAGTTTAGGAGGTATCAGTATATTAAAAATATCTGAAGAAATGTCTTCCCCAAATATCTTGGCCTTCTCTGTTCTTGTTTTCTAGTAACTTCCCCAGCTCCTGCCTCCTGCCCCCTGTCCCTTAAAGCTCAGTCTCTTCTGTCCCCAGTCTTCCTCTCTTTCTTATAAAAAGCAGCTTACCTTTGTTCCAGCATCTGACTCCATATTTGATATTTCAGCCACAACTTAACAATTTCTTCAGGCATCTCAAAAAGTTGAAGGATGAAGATATTGTCCACACCTAGCTTTGAAAAATTCTCTATTACTAAGCTGTGAAGGATAATAAATAGTAATCAATTTTTCTTGTCACATATTCAAATTCTAAATAAGGTATCTAATATGTGTACGAGTTGGAAATAGGGCCTGCTGACATTTTGCCAGTGACAGGAGACAGGAATGGAAACCTGCATGAACCAGCATCATGTTTATGACTGACTCCAGCGATGTTTCAGCACCCCATGTGAATTAGCGCCTCAGAAAGTTACTCTGCCAGCCCAGCTTCCTGAGGCTCTTAGAGGAGGAGAATTTTGCTGAGCTGGACTGGTGAGTATGGAAAGACACAGGAATATGGGGTCATCAGAGCCAGATTAGGGAGCAGTGGCAGTGAAATTGTGAGATTGTTAACTTCGAGCTGCCCAGATGACATCTGTAGCAAGATGTCAAGTTGGCAGTAGATAAATATAAAGCTGGAGCCCAGAAGAGAGGTCTGGATGGGGACCACCGGAGTTAGTGAGATCCCAGGGAGAAACCATGGGAAGGGAAGGCTGGGAGTGAGCACAGAGGATGTTCAACATTTGCAGGTGAATAGAGGGAAAGAGCCAGGAAGGGAAATCAAGGGGAAATCATCAGAAGAGAGTGGCACATCAAAGATTCTGAGAGAGGAGACCTCTCCAACAGTGCACCTATACAATGCAGATTGCATCACATGGGGACCAAGAAGTAGACCATGGGATCTAACATCAAGGAGGTCAAGTTCATTGGAATGTTGGCACTGGAAGCCAAACTGACTCAGGTCAAGAGTAAAGGAGGGGTGAAGAATGAGACAGCAATGTAGCAGCTGGAGGGAAAGTCCACATTAGAATTTTGTTTTAATAGAAGAAACTAGAGAATATTCAATCTTGAATATTCACTGGAGGGACTGATGCTGAGGCTGAAGCTCCAATACTTGGGCTACCTAATGCGAAGAGCCAACTCATTGGAAAAGATTCAGGGCAGGAGGAGAAGTGGGTAACAGAGGATGGGATGGTTGAATGGCATCACTGACTCAATGGACATGAGGTTGAGCAAACGCCAGGAGATGGTGAAGGACAGGGAAGCCTGGTGTGCTGCAGTCCATGGGGTCGCCAAGAGTTGGACATGACTGAGCAACTGAATAACAACAACAAAAGAGCATGTTTATGGCTCGAGAAGGAGGCGAGAACACTGAAATCTGGGGATAAAGAGGGAGAGAGCCACAGCAGTGGGATGTGATTGGCCCCTGTGGGAGGAGGGCACCCAGCCTGCACTGTTGTAACAGGGATGCACGAGGAGGGCTGAGAGGATTCAGGTTAGAACTAGGATGTTGAGGGTTCTCCAAAGGGATGGGTTTTATTTTCTCTGTGAAACAAGAAACACAGTTAGCCACTGAGAGAGAGGTAAAGAAGGGTTTCAGAGACTGGGAAAAACAGAGAAGGATTCCATCATTATTATAGAGACCGGGAGACTGAGCTGTACATTTTGGGGGACCAGTCTTCAGCTCAATTGAGGCTGCTGACTTCATCCTGCTGACTGTGGCGATTCCTCGGCAGAGTTGAGCCACTGGGGTGCAAGTTCCAGATGAATGAGGGCTCAGCCAAGACTGGGGGAGGTAAGAGGGACAGAGGGACTGGGAAGTGACTGAAATAGTGGCGCGTGGAACCCACTGAGTGGGAGGGAGCTGATGGGGAGGAGGATGTGGTGAGGCCCCCCAGTGGCCCGGAGCACTCATTGTAGGGGCTTCAGTGGCCAGTTGGGAGAAGTAGGGGTGATGGCAGAGAAAGCAGAGGGACTTTGAAACCCCATGTGGAACGAATCCTAAAAAGTGCTGAGATTGGACAACTACCCATTCAAAACCTGTGAACAAGCTTGTGGGGCCTGGGTAAGAGTACAAATGGAAACCGTCATACCATATATCTACTTTTTAAAGGTTGATAAAAAAGTTAGCACACTTATGGAAAATACGTTCTCTTATCTCAACAGATTATCTTCATAACAACCTGAAAGGCTGGGTTCTAAGGTAGGATTTTTCTCTGGGTCTTTGGAGATCTATGCTGAACATGGCAGAGTGAGCTGAGCTGCCCAGTCTGGGACTCCTCTTCCTGCCTCCATGTCAGTCTTGCTCTCCCTGTTCCATTTGCGCTCTCCTCCTCCAAATCAATGCCCTTGGCCCCTACTCTGGCTGAGGAATCTGTAGCTGGCGGCTGAAATCTGCCTCGAAGGGGCTTGCTTTCCATGCAAGCTCTGGAAGTAGGGTCAGGGCTTTGCAGGGAATTGCAAGTTCCCGGGTACCCAGCAGGGAGGTTAGAAGGGAGGGGTTGGAGCCCAGATTCCAGGTGGATGAAGCCCATGGCCCCTGGATTCCTTACCCTCAGAGAGGACCAGAGTAGGGCCTCTAGAACAGAAGCCAGGAGCAGGGGGTCCCTCTTGCCAGGTGCTGTCCAGTGATTTGAATGGAATTGTGAACACTTCCAGGAAACAGGAGCTAGTTGTAAAGTTCTTGGGTTGAATGTGGTCACTGATTGCATGCACATTCCTGAACATCTATGTATATTTTAAGCTTCTCAAGGATAAGAGCATGATCTCATTGGCTTAGAATCCTTAAGAAAGAATAATGGCTTCAGAGAGTCGATGCTCATCAAATATTTGCTTAATGAATGAATTGCCTCTTAATGACAAGAGGCAGTATGGGGATGTGGTTAAGAATATGAATTCTAGAGCCCAGCTAGAGTTTGGAACTTGACTCTGCCACTTACAACTAGATAGCCTTGGACAAGTTGCTATCACCTGTGCCTGTTTCCTTATCTGTAAATGGGGATAGTGAATTGTGTGAGTATATGTAAAGGCTTGGAAGAGTGCCTGGGACATAGAAAACACTCAATCAATGCAGGTATCTCTGCACTTGGGGGAAAGCAGCAACAATGGCATCTCTCTCCCTTACAGAGGAAATCTCTGAAATTATGTGTTTTCACATGAGATAATGTCTGTGAATTTGGGGGTTTTTGTTTAATATTTATTTGTTTATTTGGCTGAGCCAGGTCTTAGTTGCAGCATGCGAGACCTTCGCTGTTTGTCTCAGCATGCAGGATCTTTAGCTGCTGCATGTGGGATCTAGTTTCCTGACCAGGGATCAAACCCAAGCCCCCTGCATTGGGAGCATGGAGTCTTAGTCACTGGCCACTAGGGAAGTCCCCCAATATCTGTGAATTCACTTAGCACACAATAGAAGTTTGGTAAATGGTAGCCTTTTTTCTTTCCCTTTCTTCCCTTTTCTTTCCCTTTATGATGTTACGGGGGCTTCCCAGGTGGTGCTACTGGTAAAGAACCCACCTGCCAATGCAGGAGAGCTAAGAGATTCGAGTTCGATTTCTGGATCAGGAATATCCCCTGGAGAATAAGGGCATGGCAACCCACTCCAGTACTCTTGCCTGAAGAATCTCATGAACAGAGGAGCCTGGCGGGCTACACACAGTCCACAGGGTCACAGAGATGTGGACACAACTGAAGTGCCCCTGCTCCTCCATGCTCTTTTAATTACAGCTTTCCAGTTGGTATTGAATTTTCTCCCCAAACTTCAAGAATAACTGTAATAAATTAAATGTAACTATGTAAAGTGTAATAAATTATGTTAAACCCTCTGTTCAGAATCTGGAACTCAACTGCCATGAATTAGTCATCTTTTTCCATCAAGTTTAAAAACAACAACCACAAAAATGAATTATTTTTAAGTGGGTATGATTGCAACAGGGAACTGGAAAGTCTTAGCCAAAGTCACCCAGATCAATGAAGTCAATTATGCCTTCAAAAAACTTTTGCTGAATTTTCACAGAAAAACAATTTTACATGAGTTAACCAAATCATGTTGTGACCAAATCCTCAATTTTCAAAAAATTTCAAAGTGTGTTTTAACCTTTGTCCTGATCTTTTTGTCACAGAAAGAGCAATGCCACTCTGGAGCTGTCTGCAGTAAATTAACAAAGTACTTTACTAGGGAGTGAGTATCAAGAGAAAAGTGATGGAAGTAGAGCAGGCTACCAGTCTACTGGCGCAAAGTGTAACTAATGCAGAAAGGCAAACACTGCAAGTCATTGACATCCAGCTGTGGATTACAAACGCTGGCTACTGTGTAAGTAAATAAAGGACGTTGTAACCATCAAGCCATCATCCACTGCAGCCACAAACTGTGCACCCAGAGGGGATTTAGGATTGAGGAAAGCAGGATACTGGCCCCAGATAGTTAAGATGCATAGCAAAGGCATGATTCCAGTGAGTCCAAACTCTTACATCTGCCCATATATAGAAGAGCACTAAATTCATTAACTTGAGATGCCTGGTTTTCTTTAATTAACAGTAATCTTTTGATATTCCTACTACCTTGTTTTTGTTTGCAAAAATCCCTACATATCCTGGCCTCTACCTTACCTATTCAGAGCAGTCCCTCAGAGCTATCTGAGCGCTGTCTTCTAGGCTTAAGTCCTCTGTTTTGTCCCCCAAAAGAAACACATAATTCTCAACTTTAAGGTTGTGCTTTTTTTTTTTTGTCAATCAACAGCCATCTCCACTAAAGGGTCAAGTGACCAGTCTGTCATGAGTAGATAGAGGAGACAATTCCTGTGCTATGCCCTCCTCCAACTTTCAGCTTTCAATTGGAATAACAAGGTAAGAATACAATTATTTGTATGTGTGTGTGATAAGAACACACTTCAATAAAGTTTTCTTTTAAAAATGCAAAAAAAAAAATCCACTTTTGCTGAGTGTTACATCATGTGTTACATGATGGGATTCTCAAAATAAAGTCTCTAAGACCTTTAAGACCTCTTGTAGTGGTTATTCCCCGCCTCCTCCCACACACACTCATTTCTATGGAAACTAGAGCAGAGAGCTTGAGGACCCAAATCCATTCTACCTCCAGGTCATATTTCTGGCCCAGTATCACAAGGCTCTGGCCCACTGTGAAGAGTCAAGGAAAGGAGACCTTTCGTGAGAAAGTCAGGATCCAGGACAAACCTCCCACCAGGATCAGTCATCTGAAAATGAGTAAAGATAGATTCATTGCCTTAGAAGTTTCCATTTTGCCAAGTGAAAAAGTAATACAGATGAACAGCAGTAGCAACAGTAATTCTGGCCTTCGGGTGCAGACTCCAGGTCAGTCTCTTGGGAACCCTTTACTAGCACCCCACTGCTCCAGAGTGAGTGGAACAAACCAGAACTCTGGTCCCTGCCCTCCCTCTGGGGGGTGTTAAAGCATTCCACTGAGCACACCTCCTAATCCCCAGTCTTGGCTGGCTGACGCATCCTCATTCTACGAATTGTAATTTTGTTCTAAAGTAAGAGAGCTCGGGATTAGTATCCCAGAGCACAAAATCTGAGTCCATTCCCTGCATCTGGGTGAATAATCAGCAAGTGTCATTTGACCATTTGACGTGGGCCAGTTCATGCATCTCTCCCCATTGAAGAATGACTTCATGCCCTAGGGGAAGGGCGCAGTGCACCTGGAATTTAGGTGATGCAGATGATGGGGTAAGCATAACAATTAGAGTGGAAACAAGAAAGGGAAACTGAAATTTTTGGCAAAGGGAGACATGAGTTTTTGACTTGGTTGAAGAGGCTAGAAAAGGTGAAAGAGAATTTAGGGAGGGAAAGAAAGCAATTAAATATGGAACCACAAAACATTTATACAGGAAATGAAACGTGAAGTAAAACACTATAAATTTTCCCTCCACTAATCTTTAAACCAAATAATTCTCATGAGAAGAAAGGTCTGCTCCTTTGGGTTAATTCTAAAGAAATTTAGCAAGTTCTTTTAATATCTTCAGAAGCTATCTCAGTGCCTGGATTAATGTCTGTGGCACTTTATTATACCCCAAATAAAAACATGACACTAAGCCATTATGGGTATTTCCAAGCTTCTGATTTCATTACACTTCTTTTCTGTAAAGTACCACTTGTTGATAAGATGTAAGGAATAACCAGTTTGTTCTCTCACAAAGGAATATGAGACACATTCTTCTGGAAATGGCCTGGAGATGAAAATCTGGTGATGATGCAGTGGGCAGGTGATTTTTTTTTTGTCAGAACAACTTCAAATTGTAGATCATTAGAGTGTGAAAGGAGGGTACTCAATTTGAGATGAGAATAGATCCAGAGAGGCATATTCACACAGAACTAATTCCAAAGAGAATTTTGAAAACCCAGAGAAGGTTTTGATTAAGTATCCACCTGGCATCACATATTCTTAAGGACCTTCAGAGTCGTCATTATCTATGTCTTCTAACATTGTAGTGGCTGAATTAATAATTCTCCTCTGCACTTCCTCTTTATCTCGAATGAGGAAAGGTTGAGTAATTCATCAAAGGTTACTCTAGATGTCAGGAAAAGAAAGATTAGATCCTGGACATTTTAGTCAAGACACACAGAGTCTTAATTCTCTTTAGAAGAAAGGAAGGACAGAATGCAACTTCTTCCTGAGTTTGGAGAAAGAGCGTTTTCTATGGATTTGAATAGTGCTTTATTCAGACAAATGGTCCCATTTCCATGCATCAGCTCTCTCTAAGTGTGCCTTCACCTTGAACCCATGAAAGTTTTGACAGCATATAAATCTCAAGAGTGGTTTGAGTCTTGGCAGACACCTTTAAGAACATGATCTGGTGAAAAGAGAACTGAAACAGAGGGAATACATTTTGGCTGAGGCTTTTGAACAAAGGTTGCTAGTTTACAATGCTGGGAGCCCAGAGTGTGGGGCTTGGGTTTCTAAGGCAAAGCTCAAGATGTGGAACAGAATGTTTTCCTCAGCTCTGATCGTGACCCATGAAGGCAACTTGCTTCCTGGGGCTCTCGAAGGTTCTCAGAAATGTTCATGTTGTACACAGTAGACCAGATCATTGGGATTCTTTCTCTGAAAGAAAAGGAAGCACTTTAAGACCATTTTTGTTTGCTATTTGTTTAATCATATGACAGTTGACCTGGACTTCTGATCACTAAAGAGAGCTGCTGTTTCTTATTCATTTCCCTTTGCAAAGATTTGCTTGCCTATTCAGTTAGACCAAATAAAACAATGAGTTCCAGGCAAGTGAAAAAAATACAAATTGATTTCCATATATATTACACTGCTCCTTCCGGTGGGGCAGTTTATATATTAACTAGACCTATATATAAACTTAGTCCACACGACAGCAGAGCCCAGGGCAGCAGATGCTGACTTCTGTTCATCATTTCCCAGGTGAGGAACAAAGGATCACCGTCATTTACACTGTCCATGCCATTTTGGTGGCAGCTGTTGTGTTTGATGCCTTTGTCAGATAAAGTATAGATCCAGAAGAGGGAGGGAGCGAGACCCCGGAAGTCAGCTCATCTCTCAATTCAGTCCCCATAACATGAATGTGGAAATGAGACTCAATTTGCTTTCTGCTAGTCTTCATTAGCAGAAAAATAATTGCCTTATCCTAAATGAAAAACATGACTTCCTGATTATAGGAGAAGGGGGAAAAAAGAGCAGGCAGAGAATGAGGTCTTTCATTTGTAGTAATCTGGAGTAAGCATTGTCTCCCCAGAGAGCTGGCAGCTCTGGAGCTGATGGAAAAGAAGCCGAGGCAGTCCACCGGGCGTTTTGCAGGCGGAAGTTGTTCAGATGCTTGAAGCTCCTGGTGCGCTGCCAGTTGAGGGCAGCAGGGCTTCATCTGGCTTTGCCTGTACTGCGCTTGTGCTTACTAGCTCAGTCGTGTCCGACTCTTTGTGACCCCATGGACTGTAACCCGCCAGGCTCCTGTATCCATGCGGATTCTCCAGACAAGAACACAGGAGTGGGTTGCCATTCCCTTCTCCAGGAGATCTTACCGACCCAGGGATCAAACCTGGATCTCCTGCATTGTGGGTTCTTTATTGTCTGAGTCACCAGGGAAGCCCAAATCATGTCATCTTTTTAATGGCCACAGAGTATTCCAACCTTGGTTCATTCATTCCCCTGCTGATGGACACACTAGGGACATTGTGCAAACATCTGCAATGAACATCCTTGGACATGTGAGTTTCCTTGAGCCCTTGCATCAGCTGGGGGGTAGGTAAACCAAGGATTTAGGATGTTTTGTGCATTTTCCCCTCAGGAAAACCTGTGTTCAAATTCTGGCTCTGATACTTACTAACTGCAAGACCATAGGCACCTTTCTGTGTCTTAGTCTCATCTATGACGTGGAAAAGCATGGTGCCTGCCTCACAGTAGGAGAAGGGAATGGTACATGCAGAGTTCTGAACACAAGTCCTAACATACAGGAAGTCTTCAATAGGTGGCATCTATGATTTTAATCTTTAAACATGTTTTATTCTTATCATTGTTATTCCTTGACTCGGACCACCGGGTCTTCTTTCTGTCCTGCTGTTGACATTGCTGCCCGGACTTGCTCTTTCACAATGTCCTTAAAGCCCTGGCATCCTGAGAGCAGACAAAGAGTGGGGACAAGCCAAGTTAGCCCCCAGCAGGCTCCACAAGTACAGAGGCCCTTCTCCCTTTCTTTGCATTTCCATCTCTGGCCAGAGAGGCAGAGAGCTCACAGATTTCTGCACAGATGCAGCTGCCTTTTGCACCCAGAGGTGACCATGGAAATGGACAAGGCACACTGGAGGGCGTCCATCCCCACAAGAAGATCTTTCTGATGGACGGTGGATCAGATGGCCCTTGGGTGCACACGGATGGCGTCCAGGCTAGAACAGGTATACTCAGGGGAGCAGCAATCCTCCACCCAGCTCCTGTGACTAATGATGGCCTCCCTGGGGGCTCAGATACAAAGAATCCACCTGCAATGCAGAATACCCAGGTTCCATTCCTGGGTCAGGAAGATCCCTTGGAGAAGGGAATGGCAACCCACTCCAGTATTCTTGCCTGGAGAATTCCATGGACATAGGCTACAATCCATGGGGTGGGTAAAGAGTCAGACATGATTAAGCAACTAACACTTTCACTTCCACTCTCTATCTGTCCCAATCTCTATATACTAAGCACTTTGAACATGGATTAGCTCATTTACTCCTCATAGCAACGCTAAGAGGTAGGTGCCATTAAAAGCCCCAATGTCACGATGAGAACACAGAGACCTAGAGAGGTCAAGTCTTAATCGGTGTCAACCATAGAACCAACACTAAGATTTAAACCCAGGCCTTTATGACACCCAAGTCCACACACACATTGATCATCATGCTAATTTCCCATTTGAGAACTGTTCTGGGCTGGTGACCCACAAACGATTGCACATGTCATAGCCCTGGGTGAAGTGCCTGCAAGGTCTTCTCCAAGGGCAATCCCATTGTAGGAAAACTACGTGTGCTCTCCTATTGTCCACGGGAGAAAAATGAAGATTAATAAAGACCTTGGGAGAAATTTTCCAATTCCAAGCATTGTCTATTCTGTGAGTAATCCTATTTAGAATTGAGCAAAGTAGAATAGTTACTGGAAATAAGGTAAAAAATACTCCCTCCACAGTTTAGAACTCCCTCATAAACAACCATATGAGCAAACCCAGGAACAAGCCACGAATATGAGAGCACTAATTTGATTTGGTTTATTATCTGTGTTGCATAGGGTGTTATCCTGGCAGCGCTGGGGAGAAACAAGCTAATAGAAATTATGTGTGGGCTGGTAGAACGTTTGAATTATCTGCATTATTGATTTTGCATCCTGATAGATTCTCTCAGAAGGCTGAATGAATTGATGTGAATTTCAGGTTCTCAGCTACCAGTAAGCAGCTCACTGAAGGATCTGGGAATTGCTCCGGCACAGAGCAGACAGCAGGTGGTCCTCACTTATCAAAGCGCCTCAAACAAGAATAGGGATTTAGGATTTTTTTAAGTGTATTTACTAATAACCCCCATACAGAGAGAACAGTGCATTTTTTTTTTGGTCCCTAAAATGTAGGCAGACATTTTAGGGGGAAAAGGCAGGACCTGAAATGATTACAGAATGTTTGAAAAGTAGGTAATGGTGGTGGGGAGCAGAGTAAAGCAAAATTGTCCAAATATATGTAACCTATTGGACATAGGCTCAGGTGGGATCTATTTGCTTGAGAGGCTGAGAAGCCTCTTGGGAGGAAGATTTAGGGAAAGTGTGGATGTGTGTGCTCAGTCACTCAGTCATGTCTGACTCTTGACCCCATGGACTGTAGCCCACAAGGCTCCTCTGTTCATGAAATTTCCATGCAAGAAACTGGAGTGGGTTGCCATTTCTTCCTTCAAGAGATCTTCCCAACTCAGGGAACCCTCATCTCCTGTATCTCCTGCATTGGCAGGGGGATTCTTTACCACTGAGCTACCAGAGAAGACCTTTATTTCATTTTCAACTTTTTATTTATATTGGAATATAACCAATTAACAATGTTGTGACAATTTCAGGTGGACAGCAAAGGGACTCAGCCATACACATATGTATGTCCATTCTCCCCCAAACTCCCCTCCCATTTAGGCTGCTACATAACATTGAACAGAGTTCCCTGTGCTATACAGGAGGTCCTTGCTGGTTTTCCATTGTAAATGTAGAAGTACATATGTGAGAGTATTCAGTGTTAACTAAGGATACTGAGGCATTGTGTAATCAAGGGTGAAAGGCAGCTCACTTCATTTGAGAACATGAAGGTCACTGGTGAACTTGGTCTGAGTGACATCAGTGAAGGGGTGGACTCAGAGCCAGAGTAGAGGGTTAATGAGCAAGAGAACACAGGCATCTCGTTTTCCTCCTGGAAACCCACAAAAACAATGATAAAGTGATTGTGTTTAACATAAACCCATAAGGATGGTGAGTAGGGGACAGAATAAAATAACCACAAAAAATTGAGAGCTGGAAACCATTTAGATAAGTTTTAACTGATTGAGCAGACTGAAGAAAGCTGACTTTGAAGCCAGCAGTGAAAAAACTTAAAACCAACACAGTTTACATCTTCAAAGTCTTAGGAAGTGGTGGCACCAGGAAAAGTGGGGGTAAGGCAAAGGGGCTAGGAACTAGCATTAAAACAAGGAGAATTGGTTGAAAGCTGTTGAAAAAGTAGGGCTTCCCAGGTGGCTCGGTGGCAAAGAATCCACCTACCAATGCAGTAGACACAGGAGACGTGGGTTCAATCCCTGGGTTGAGAAGATCCCCTGGAGAAGGAAACGGCTATGCATTCCCATATTCTTGCCTAGAGAATCCCATGGACAGAGGAGCCTGACGGGCCCCAGTCCACAGGGTTGCAAAGAGTCGGACAGGACCGAGCATCACGCACCTGTGGAGCAGTGTCAGGCAACCTCATCTGAATCCCACCTCCACCTCTTACCTGCTCTGGGCCTCAGGCACTGGAATTCTCAGTTGAAAAAGGAGTTATATCTGCAGGGTCACCACTGTACCCTGAACAGCCTTTGAACTGCTGCAGAAGCAGGATTCCAAGGGAACAAGGTCCCTGAGAAGATTAGAGGTGTGGAATCTAAACCACAGGTTTGGGGTGGGCTTTGTTACGGAAGGGATACCTCCTTCATGGAAATGAGAGGGGAGGAAAAGATAGATGCAGACACAAATAGAATTGTGGGATTGGCCATGACCCTGCTTCTCCTCTTGTCAGGCCTCAACGATATACCCAGAGCAGAAAACAATGCAATACACTGGCGGTTGGCCAAGCAGTAACACACGCACAAGCTATAACCAGGCGTGTTCCTTCAACCCTCCTATGGTGTGCAGTGCCAAGCTGCCTGTGCTTGATGGAGTCACTCTCACAATGGATGTGTTACCCTTTTACCTCACAGAAATAAGAACATCTACATTTGAAAATAAATGGACTTCCACTGCTAATATGTGGATTCAATCCTCTTGTGCCCCATCCCCAAATCCTGCTGTAAAACAACTACATTGTATATAGAAATATATATACATCGTATATAGAAGAGCTAATTTGGGTACAGCAGAGGACTGCAGCCCAGCAGGCTCCTCTGTCCATGGGATTTTCCAGCAAGGATACTGAAGTGGTTTGCCATTTTCTTCTGCAGGGTATCTTTGCAACCCAGGGATCAAACCCAGGTCTTTTGGACTGCAGGCAGATTTTTTACTGACTGAGCTACCAGGGAGTATGGGGGGAGGGGGGAGAGCAAAACTGCAAACAAAAGTGCTGCTTTGAAGTTTTGTAGCTTAAGGAGCACGGAAGTTGAGGAGGAAAGTGGAAAGTGTCCTGAGGCTAAGAGGAAAAGGGAAAGTGCCTCACTGGGCGACTGGCAATGACAGCAATAGACAAACCAAAGTCGAATGGCCACCACATGCCAGGCGGGGCGAAGGATTACAACAGCCCTATCCGGAGCCATTCATGTCATTTCACAGATGAGAAAAATGAGTTCAAAGAGGTGGAATAACTTGTTCAGTATCACACAGCAATAAGTTATGGAGCCAAACTCGAACCCAGGATGGCTCAACGTCATTGGCCATGTTCTTAAAAACATGATTATTTAAGTAGGTGATTTCAAGATTCAAGCTGTATGGCAAAAGCCATCACAATATTGAAAAGTAATCATCCTCCAATTAAATACATACATTAAAAAAAATTTTTTTTTAAGTTATTACCGTTATGACAGAGAGAATTCTTTCTCTCACCATGGCTCCCCTCCTCATAGACAACCAATGTCATTAGACTATGTGTGATATTCCCAGGATAGTTTATGGATTGCATTTTGCTATGTAAGTGATAGATTATACACACTGTTCTGAACCTCACACCTTTCACTTGGGGAGGCGTCCTGTGGATCCCTCCATGGAGGCACAGAGAGAGCTTCCCTGCTCTGTTTCCAGCTGCAGTGTTGACTGCTGCGCGGAGGTGCTGTGACCTTGTTTACAGTCCCCAGCAATAGACAGAGCCATGTCTCCATTCCTCGAGTAGCTGGAGCGCTTTGCTCTGAGCAAACTCCCACTGCCTCTGGAGAGATCTTGAGACTCTCCCTCGACAGTTGGGCTGCTTTAAGCTGCAAGACACATCAGCACTCTCAGGTTGCCTTGTCAAGCAGGGGTTTACTGAGAAAGGAAACAAACAGCCGTAGAAGCAGGAGGCAGAGAAGCCCTGCCCCAGTACCCTCACCCCCATCAGCAGGGAGGTGTGCCAGGAGCTACCCTCCTTCTGTCACCAAGGCCCTCGGCAGTGTTGGGCTCCCTCGGTGCTCCTGAGTCCAGACCTCCACACAGGAGAGGGCAGGGCAGGCTTGGGGAGCTGCTGACCAGCCAGTTGCCCCAGGAGCATGGACCACTCCTAGTCCCCCCAGGTGTAGCCAGGGTGATGGGGTCAAGGGGGAGAGAGTGTGAGAGGCCTATGTATAAGGGTTCGTTTTCCCAGAATGGGGTGCAGACCCCTTGCTCAGAGCAAAAGAGACTGCTGGGTGGTACCCCCTGTCCAGGAACCCCGGAACTGCCCAGGAGACATTTTCGTGGGCTGCAATTCCTGCCAAGTGAGTGTGGCCAGCCTCACCTCCTGCCAAGACCCTCTTGAAGTTATCTTGTTTTTAGGCCCAAGATGTTTCAGTCTATAGGGGAAACCTGATCACATGGAACCACTTATAAGGCTTTTAGCTTAAAAAACAATTTCATGAAAAAAAAAAAAATTTCACGAACCTTAACTCACCAAAGTCCACTGAGGTAGGCAGTATGGGTTAAATTCCCATTTTACAGATAAGAAAACTGGGGCTTAGAGAGTTTGCCCTGGATCACACAGCCAGTAAATGATGGAGCTGAGACTCAAACCCAGGTCTTCAGACTCCAGCTTGCCTCCTTCTGATTCCTCATCATGACAAGCCTTTTTACCAACTCTCCTCCTTTTCACCTCCTGAATGACAACACTCCCAAGGTTCTCTTTCAGAACCTTCATTTTCCTCTCCCCATACAATCTCAGATTATTCACATTTACTTCCTTCCCTTGGGTATGCATGTGTGAATACCCAGTCGTGTCCGACTCTTTGTGATACTACGGACCATAGCCCACCAGGCTCTTCTGTCCATGGGATTATCCAGGTGAGAATACTGGAGTGGGTTGCCATTTCCTCCTCCAGGAGATCTTCCTGACCCAGGGATTAAACCTGCATCTCTTATGTCTCCTGGATTGTCAGGCAGATTCTTTACCACTAGCGCCACCTGGGAAGTCCCTTCCTTCCCTTGGTCTAATTCCAAAAGCTTGATGGCCCCCGGTTTCTCTCTCCAGCCCAGACCTCTCTCCTAAGTTCCATACCTGTACATCCACTCTCCTACTGAACACCGCCATGTGGCTGCCCAAGTCACCTCCAGTGCAGCGCTTCTAAAATGAAACTTATTGTCTTTCTCCTTCAATGGCTCCTCCTTATGGGTCCTCTGTCTCAGGAACTGTAGCTTCCTCTTCTTAAGCATCAACTATGTGCCAGTCACTTTATACTGGTGAGATGGTATCATCCCATTTCACAGGTGAAGAAACCAAGGCTCGAAGTTATGAACTTACTTGCACAAACCATACTACTCAGTAGTTGGCCATGCCAGGATGCAAACTGAGCTCTATTCTGCGTTGCTTCCTCTTCGCTAGGCTGTCTGAGAACTGCAGGGCCAGAGCTGTTCACTCTGTTTGAACAAACTGGGAGTCATGGATCATCCTCCCATCCCCTAACCCCTGCTCTCACCCCCCACAGCTGCTTCAGACCCAGGTCTACCTCCTAAATGTTTCTCAGGTCATCATGTCTTCCTTCCAGTCCCATGACACCTCCACTCCCATAGTGTGAGTTGCTCAGTCATGTCTGACTCTTTGCAACCCCATGAACTGTAGCCCGCCAGGCTCCTCTGTCCACGGAATTCTTCAAGCAAGAATACTGGAGTGGAGTGGGTAGCCATTCCCTTCTCCAGGAGATCTTCCCAACCCAGGGATTGAACCTGGATCTACCACATTATGGGCAGATTCTTGACCATCTGAGCCACCAGGGAAGCCCCTAGGTCAGCACCTAAATGATTTCTCCCCCACTACAGAAATAGCTTGCTAACAACTAGTTTGTCTCTGGGAACACTCCCGCTTCAAATTCCCTTGCCCTAAGAATGGGCTTTCTAAAATACACCTGATTATTGATTGCCTTCTTGGGCTTCCCTTTTGACTCAGCTGGTAAAGAATCCTCCTGCAATGCAGGAGACTTAGGTTTGATCCCTGGGTTGGGAAGATCCCCTGGAGAAGAGAAAGGCTACTCCAGTATTCTGGCCTGGAGAATTCCATGGACTGTATAGTCCATGGGGTCACAAAGAGTTGGACACGAGTGAGCTATTTTCACTTTCAACTCCCTGTTGAAATCCCAACTCCCCATTCCTGCCATTGCCTGTCCATCCAGGGTCTCTGCAAATGCCCATGGCCTCACTAATAAAAATGGCTTTGTTTCTTGGAGGGTTCCACTAAGCCAATATTCACAACATCCTCATAGCACATTGCACTGGTCCCAGCCATCTAAACTGTATTCCAAAAAAAAAAAAACAAAAAACAAACTGTATTCCAATGAACTACAGAATAATGCTGGTTGAGAGTCATTCATATGCAAAACAGAGAAAGGCTGAAATATGCGGGAACTCTCGATAAGTCTACAGTCATCCATCAAGCCATTGTTTGCCCAATCGAGTGTGTTTATATTGTCTTGGGTGCCATGTAATTTGGTTTTACAATTGGGGAGCCAATTAGACCCAGGATGGCGGGATGTGTTGCTGAATGATTTATTACTCCACATCTCAGGGAGAAGTGCACTTCATAAACTTTCCAAAAGTGTTCGAGAGAGAGCATCATTTGTGCTCTGCAGGCAAAGCATTCTGTTGTTGGATGCACAGTAACAG
The DNA here is from genome assembly GCF_029407905.1 of Bubalus kerabau. Taxonomy (NCBI): domain Eukaryota; kingdom Metazoa; phylum Chordata; class Mammalia; order Artiodactyla; family Bovidae; genus Bubalus; species Bubalus kerabau. Next base: position 63,622,094 of record NC_073637.1, read on the forward strand.
ATTAAAGGCTCAGAAAAACCTAGGAAGTGGAGCGATTTTGTTCTCAGGAATTTTGTCCACAGTTGTCTCTCTGCACATCTATCTGGTAATATCCCCTGAAAGCAGTTTTCCCTCCACAGATGTCTGGGGAAGCACTGGAATGCAATGTGGTAGCCCTGGAGGCTTCTGGAATCTCACCTATTTTGATGTCAGGTTGAAAGTACAAACCTGCCACTCTCTGCCTGGAACAGCTCTAGTTATTCCTAACAGTTCTTCCAGGTTTGGTTCAGGTGTCACTGCCTCCTAAAAGCCATCACACACACACACATACACACACATACATATACATATGTACGACATTTAATCATATGTGACTCCATAACACCCCTCTCTCATAACACCTCTTGGTATTTTCTATTGGTTGACAGAGAGCTCAGCCCAGACCAGAACCTGAGTAGAAGGTATAGGCTCAGGCATCGGAGGCATCCTGACTACTGCAGCTCCTGCCTCCGCTGCTCCGGGTTCAAGTTCAGCAGGAAAGCAGGTTCCTCAGCAAGCTCACTAATAAGTCACACGTCCACTCGCTGTGGATGGGGAAACGAGTTCAGGATGTTAGTACCTGAGGCCTAGACCACAGATGCCATCTCTGAAGTTGAGAGGAGGCAATCTCTCAGATAGGGGACGGTTTCTAAGAGAAGAAGGTGGAGGAGGATGGACGGCCAAGGCATGGCCCCGAACCATCCATGCATGGCCCAGAGCTTTCTCTTTACTCACTAATCTTCCCTGGCTCACTGTGAAGTCCCTGAAGGTAAGCAAAGGCTCATGTCATGAAATATTCAAAGCAAGACCCCTACCTTGAAGAAGGGTTTATGGTCTAGTCCGAGTCAGTATTCATACAGAAAAAAAAAATCAAGGAACCATAGACAGGTGACAGGACGCAAGTGCCAAATGAGTGACTAGGGTGTTGTCAAAGGAATTTAAAAAAGGGACAGTTGAGGAAGGGGCCGAGGAAACCCGCAGCGCCACCCTGCTCTTGCTGGCCCCCAGGCCGCAGGAGGAGCAGCAGGCGAGCTACCCACACAGGGCCCAGCGTCCAGGTGGCTGGCTCACCCCTGCAGAACTCCTGGGTAGCCGGGTTTTTCAACCTCCGTCCTTGAAATTATTGGCTTTGAAATTTGAAACCCTGGGTCTCTCCTGTTGCTAACTCGATTCAATCTAAATAAAACTAATGAAAGAGAACAGCAATTTCTAGCACCCCATATTTAATCGTTGTTTAAAACAGACCCAGTTACAAGAGCCAAGAGAGGGAAGCAACCTAAATATCTGTTGACAGAGTGGATAAAGAAGATGTGGTACATATAAACAATGGAATATTACTCAGCCATAAAAGAGAATGAAATAATGCCATTTGCAGCAACATGGGTGGACCTAGAGATGGTCATACTGAATGAAGTCAGAAAAGACAAATATCACTTATATATGGAATCCAAAAATGGTACAAAGAATTTCTTTACCAAACAGTCACAGTTGTAGAAAACAAACTTATGGTTACCAGGGAGGAAGAAGGGAGGGATATATTGGGAGACTGGGATTGATATATATACACTATTATATATAAAATAATAACTAATAAGAAGTAGAAAATGGCAACCGACTCAGGTATTCTTGCCTGGAAAATCCCATGGACAGAGGAGCCTGGCAGGCTACAGTCCATGAGGTCACAAAGAGTCAGATACAATTGAGTGACTGAGCATGCATGCAGGCACACAACAACCTACTGTATACCACAGGAAACTCTACTCAATACTCTGTAATGGCCTATTTGGGAAAAGAGTCTAAAAAAGAGTGGATATATGTATAGGTATAATTGATTCACTTTGGTGTACACCTGAAATTAACACATTGTAAACCAACTATTCAATAAAAATTAAAAAAAAATACATGTCCCTTATGTGAATGCTTTTATCTACAGTAAAGAGAGTGGGCTCTGTTGACCCTTTTATTCTCAGGAAATGAGGTTCTAAGGTTAACTTATCTAACTATAAGCTCTTTGTTAAAAGAGTAAGATTCAGTATGGTATAAACAGAAAGACAGCTTTAGGGGAAGAAGAGGTGGGATGAATTGAGTAGCACTGAAACATATACATTATCGTAGGTAAAACAGAGAGCTAGTGGGACTTTGCTATATAGCACTGAGCTCAGCTCGGTTCTCTGTGACAACCTAGAGAGGTGGGATGGGAGAGGTTGGTCAAACTGAGGTTCAAGAAGGAGGGGATATATGTATACTTTTGGCTAATTTCACAATGCTGTGTGGCAGAACCCAACACAACATTTTAAAGCAATTATTCTCCAATTAAAAATCAAAAGATATTAACCAAAAAAAGAGAAAAACATCTTGACTCTTTCTAGCCACTACTTTTTTAAGCAACTCCTGGTAAAGTTGTTTTTCTCTGTCCCCAGATGAATTCCAGGTAAAGTCCCAGAGCTTTTCCAGTCATTCTATTTATTAATGAATAGTCTCCCTTTGCAGGTACTGGGAAGTCCAATTCAGTCTACCTCAAGGCTATAACCCCATATCCAAGTTACAGCTCAGGCTTGACTCAGGCTAAGAAACTCAAAATAAGGGAGGAGGAACACGGTGGACATCTCCCCCGTTCCTCCCCTGCTCAAATCCCCTTCCGGCCTCTCCAGACTTGGAGCATGGAGAGGGGACAGGGCACTCCAGGAGAGCGCTTGATCAGTGCAGGGCCCCAAAACCAGTGCCTGGGGTGGTGGTAGGGGTGTCCCGCCCACGTGCTTACTCTCTCCTATGGGGAGCTTCTGCAGTCCCGAGGAGATCCCTCTGTGGGTACATATTTGACATTCATGCTGTTCCTCAAGATGCCCACTTAGCCCCCAGCCTTGGCTTCTGCCGCCCACCCCACCCTGAGTCTCTGCTGGTCACATAGCCTTGCAGGTCGTCGTTTGGGGCTGAGTCCCTTTCAAGGTAACTCCACGCCAGCGCACTTTTGCAGGCCCTCCCGCCACCATGGAAACTCGCTCCTGAGCCCCACATTCCTGAGTTCAGCTCACTGCCATGCACCCCTCTCCTTGTCCCACCACCCTAGGGGACCACTCCAACCAGGCTCTGCCTCTGTGGCTTGAAATGTGGCTCAGGCATCAGTCCCTTTGTTCCTCCAACTCCAGAGGTACCTGTTGAGCTCTCTGCAGGCCTTCTGAAGCCTCAGAATTTCACTTGTCTTCCTTCGAGCCTTGCCAAGTGGCACAATTGGTTAAGAGCCTGCCTGTCAATGCAGGAGACGTAAGAGACGCTGGTTCCATCTCTAGATTGGAAAGATCCCCTGGAGAAGGGCATGGCAACCCAGTCCAGTATTCTTGCCTGGGAAATCCCATGGACAGAGGAGCATGGAGGGCTACAGTCCATGGGGTTGCACAGAGTTGAACATGACTGGAGTGACTTAGCACTCTTGTGGGGATGGGGGGTGGGGTAGAGACAGTCAGAGGTGTGAAGGGAGAAGCACCACCCCCCATTCCTGTACAGCTCTCACCCTTGAGAGCACCTCCCCACCTGTCTCTTACTGGGTGCCCCAGCCTTGTCTTAGGTAGTCTCCAGGCAGGTGATGAATTAACGGTCTCAACACTGACTTCACAATCTCTTAGTAAGGCCTAGACAAGCAGCTCCATATTTTTGTTTCCCTTTGTTGCAGGGGTTGGGGGCAGTGGGGGGGTGGGGGGGTCTCTGATGAAACTCAGAACCGACAGGAGTAGTTAGTAACACCTAAAATCCTGGTACATGGTTCACAGCAGACTTTTCAATAGTATCTGCCGTTTCCAGCTAACACCCTGAGAGATGGACTGACCAAGCATGTCATGAGCATCTTCTTGTGTTACAGACAGTGAAAGCAGAAATGTGAGTTACACGGCTCCACGCAGAGGGAGGGGAGGCTGAACCCAGCTCCTGTGACTCAATCTGAATGTTCTTTCCGTGACAAAACCCTGAAAAGATGCCCCGAAGGCCCCCTGGGGGCAGTCACCAGCATACTGGTCACTGTAGCCCACAGCCCAGCCAGAGCAGACCATGATGGCCTAGTCCTCACTCAGCACCTCCAGCCACGTTGGCCTTTTGCCCTTTCTTCAGACGCATGAAGCTCTTTCTCAGGCTAGGCCTCCTGTATTCACTTCCCAGGGCTACCAGAACAAAGTACCACTAACTGGGTGCTGAAACAACTGAGATGTGTTCTCTCACAGTTCTGAAGGCTAGAAGCCTGAATCAGGTTGTCCGTAGGGCTGGTTTGTTCTGGTGCTCTGAGGCTGAACCTGTTGCCTGCCGCTCCTGGGGACAGCTAGAAGTCCTTGGTATTCCTTGGACTCACAGATGCATCACTCAGATCTCTGCTGTTACTTTCTTCCCTCCACACCTTCATGGAAGCCCACACTTAACACAGATGGAGGACTTCTCTGGTGGTCCAGTGGTTAAGAATCCACCTGCCAGCTGCCAATGCAGGGGACACAAGTTCAATCCCTGGTCAGGGAATGAAGACCCCATATGCCTTGGAGCAACTAAGCCCATTCTCCATAACCACTGAGCCCGCATTCTAGAGCCACAGGTCACAACCACCGAGTCCAGGCGCTGTAGAGCCTGTGTTCCACAGCAAGAGAAGCCACCGCATTGAGAAGCCCAGGCACTGCAGCTAGAGAGTAGCCCCTCTAGCTCAGTGCAACTAAAGAAAGCCCGAGGAGCCTCAAAGACTCAGCACAGTGACCCTCTCCACAAATTTTTTTAATTAAAAAAAAAGACAGATGGAAATTTGATGAATGCACAAAGGCCTCTAATAATCTCTCTGAAAGCATTAGTTGCTCAGCCGTGTCTGACTCTTTGTGACCTCATAGACTGTAGCCCACCAGGCTCCTCTGTCCATGGGATTTCCCAGGTAAGTTTACTGGAGTGGGTTTCCATTTCCTTCTCCAGGGGATCTTCCTGACCCAGGGATCAAACCCAGTCTTCTGCACTGCAGCAGATTCCTTACTTTCTGAGCCACCAGAGAAGCCCAGATATCAGAATGGGATCCTAGAGATATTTTCCGGCTTCACAATGTCTATTTAAATCACTGAATTACCATTCTGGCCCATCTTCTTCTGCCTGACCTTTGACTGAGGCTGGTAACCCGGTCAGAGAAGGACAACGTCCCTGCCTTCACCTAGCAGGAGTGATGGCTTGAGTGACCGAGAAGTGGGTTTTCTCTCTACATTAAACAAACACTAACAAGAGTTAGGTGATCCCCCTCACCCTACACTACCTTGTTCAGAGAAAGGATCTGACTTCACCAGACATAAAACCTGACAGGTATTTCTCGTGAATGAATCAGTGGGGAGGAGCTGAAGCGACTTAGTTCTTTATCTAAAGAAATGTAATATTTAAAGAGAGAGTTCCCTATCCCCCCTCTTTGGGGAAGGGAGCCCTTAATTTTCCCATCAACTCTGACACATGTGAATCACAGCCCTTTCAGTCCTATAAAAGCCTGATGATTCATCAACAACCCTTCTAGCTGTGGGCTGCGCTTTATTCTGACAGGGCAGGCTTTCCCCAGAGAAGGGATCTGGGAACACACCCCTCCCTCCCAGCTGAGCGTCATTGCAAGCCAGGCCTCTGTTTACTTCTCAGAGACTGGGGACTAGGATAACATTAACGCCCTTGTAAGCCTGTGACATATTCAGAGGGCCCTGCAGGAGGGCCGTGCTCCCATCTTCATAGGGACCAGGTCACCTTGACTGATTCAGAAAACTGCATCTTTTTAAATTTCAAATTTTGTGCATAAAAGGGAAAATGATTTTTCCCTGAAGAAACCTGACTGAAGTGTATGTTATATATAATTCAGTTCAGTTCAGTCAGTCAGTCATGTCCGACTCTTTGCGATCCCATGGACTGCAGCATGCCAGGCTTCCCTGTCCATCACCAGTTACTGGAACTTGCTCAAACTCAGGTCCATCGAGTCAGTGATGCCATCCAACCGTCTCATCCTCTGTCAACCCCTTCTGCTCCTGCCTTCAATCTTTCCCAGCATCAGGATCTTTTCCAATGCCTATTTTAGTTCCATACAGTCAAAGCTATGGTTTTTCCAGTAGTCATATACGGATGTCAGAGTTGGACCATAAAGATAGCTGAGCACCAAAGAACTGATGCTTTTGAATTGTGGTGTTGGAGAAGACTCTTGAGAGTTCCTAGGACAGCAAGGAGATCAAACCAGTCAATCCTAAAGGAAATCAGTCCTGAATATTCATTGGAAGGAATGAATATTTTCAGCCACGTGATGGGAAGAACTGATTCCCTGGAAAAGACCCTGATGCTGGGAAAGATTGAAGGCAAGTGGAGAGGGGGACGACAGAGGAGATGGCTGGATGGCATCACCAACTTGATAGACATGAGTTTGGGCAAACTCTGGGAGATGGTAATGGACAGGGAAGCCTGGCGTGCTGCAGTCCATGGGGTCGCAAAGAGTCGGACACAATTTAGCAACTGTACTGAACTGATTTTAGGTATTCGGGTTATTTTGATAAATGGATACACTTGTGCAACCACCATCCTAATCAAGACATAAAACATATCCACCATCACCCAAAGTTCCCTCATTCTCATCTGCAGTCAATCTTATCTACTTCCATCCAGGCAACCACTGAGATGCTTTCTCTCACTATAGATTAGTTTGGCTTATTATAGAATTTCACCTAAGTGAAAAGCATATAGTGTTTTTGGGGCTATGTTTCTGAGACTCACTAAGGACTCACATGTATCATTTATTTATTCTAATGGCTCAGCAGGACTCCTTGTACAGAAAGATCACAATTGTCTTCTCTACTCACCTGTGGATAGGCGTTTGGGTTGTGTCCAGGTTTTGGTTCTCATGAATAAATCTGCTACAAACAGGGATGTACAAGTCATTCCGTGGAAATATGCACTCATTTCTCTCACACATTTACCTAGAAGAGGATCAAACTGCTTTTTTTTTTTTTTAAGAATTCATCAAACATGATGAAGCAGACCATGATCAGGAACTTGGGGGAAAATTTGAATGTTGCAAGTGATTATAAAACAAATTATATAAGAGTGCAATACAGTGACAATCCAAATGATGTGGGCTTCTAGGGATGGGTGATATGGCAGCGGAGAGTCCTGGAGTCCAGGAATTTAACAATCCCTTGTTTCTCTCCAGTTGTCATGAGCCTGGACAAGTCTCTTACCTTCTGAAACCACCACAAATGAATATCTGATCCTTTACTGAGCTTTAAGATCATCCCTTGGAAAATGTTAGCTCATTTGAGAGAACTTCAGCTGTAAAAAGCCAAGCGGTGTACACTGTACTTAGAAATATGGACTTAATTCAGGAGGTCAGGCACATACCACATATGTGGTAGGTACTCTTTGGGGAAGTATGAAAGTGAGAGCATTAGCCAATCAGTGGTGCCCAACTCCTGGTGATGCCATGCAATCCAGCCTGCCAGGCTCCTCTTGTTCATGGGATTCTCCAGCCAAGAATACTGGAATGGGTAGCCATTCCCTTCTCCAGGGAAGCTTCCCCACCCAGAGACCAAATCTGGGTCTCCCACACTGCAGGCAGATTCTTTATCATCTGAGCCACCAGGGAAGTTAAAGGCAAAATCTCCCAACCCAGAAATTCTCTTCCCAAATGTAGTAGAGAACAAAATCTGTTTTGTTATTGAATAAGCACTGAACCAGAATGTGAGGCACTGCACAGACAATCCATCAAGAATTACAGAAGCAGAAAGAAATCTCACCCTTTTAGAGAGCCATGCAGATGCAACCCATTACATACAGGTTCTCAGGATAAATCCCACTAGTCCTGAAGTCAGGGGACTTGCCAGCACCACCGGTCACACACAGCTCATCCTAACTTTACCTGGTAATTGGGGTGACCATCTGTGTTACCTACATGACTTTATCCAAAGGAAAAACAAACTTATACTTCATGACAAGTAGGGTGTTTTGCAACTCACCTATGCTGGGAGACAGGTGCCATCTCCCTTGCCATTCATATTTCAAAGAGGTGCCTGATGAAGACATCCCTGGGTCATAAAAGGGACAAAATGCCAGTCTAGTCTTCAAAAGGATTTACATCTTTCAAAGAAGAGAGCAGATCCTGACAATGACAAGTTTTCTGAAGTCAGTGCTCAAAGTAAAAGAGGGAAATGTCTTCAATTATTTTTAAAGAGGGGGGATGGAACCTCTTATTTTAATTAGCATTTGTCCTGACAGTACCCAGTGAATATTTGTTCCTTAAAATCATGCATCTCGCAGTTCAGAGCCTCAGAGTCTGGGGTGAGCGAGGTGAGGGATGAACCCAAGACTTCCACCCCTGCACCCAACTCCTGCGACAGCCTCTGTGCTGAGTGTTCGCTTTGGTTCCCATCTTTTCCATCTCCAGCTCATTTTTATTCTTGAGGTTGGTCTCTTCTAAGAAACCACCCTCCTTTTTCCTCCTGCTGCTAGCTTGAGAGTCTCTGACATCCTTCCAAAGCCCCAGCAAAATCCTTGACTGGCCCCTTGCCTCCAGAGGCCCCGGGGTCACCAGCGATGACCAGGATACTGGCCAGCGTCACCAGGACACTGAGACTGGGCATGTTTTGGGGTCCATGAGTCCATCTCTGTGCTGGTCATGGAGAAACTCACAAGCTGCAAACCTGACCATGACCTGCATCCTCTTTCCCAAGCTGATCCCCCTATTGTTCTGTCTGAAAGACATCTGTAAGCTGCCCCCATCCAATTACTGCAGTTTCTTTCTCTCTAAAATACTACCAATTTCTAACTGAAATTGGGTGGCCTCCCTTTCTAATTAACTCAAGTGCCCTCGTCTCTGATGGTAGCAACTATAATTACAACTCACTTCACTCTGAAAAGTCTGTTTAAAACTGGGGAACGTACAAGGTGACCTTTTTATCACCCCATGTTTATCTGGGCTTGGTACTGGGGGGAGGAGACAGAAGGACGTTGCTTTCCCGCCTCGTGTCAGAGAGCTGCATCATGACGTACGTGTAGCACTGCCTGCGTTTCAGGCCCGCAGAGAGTAGCTGACTCAGTGGGTGCAGGACCAGAGAGTTTGTGTTCCGTGGCAGAAGGAGCAAGAGGAGGAAGACGGTTGACACTGTCATTATTTAAAATCACTTCCGCCCACTGGGCTGAGTCACTAGAACGTCACTGCCTGGGATTTTGCATCAGTCTCAAAAATATACCTTTGCAGAGCTTTCCAAGCTCAGAAGCATACCCGTTCCCTCACTCAGGCCACTTAAAAGGAAGCTGCGTGGATCCTGAGCACGGCTACTCTCTGTCAAGGGCCTCAGCTCTCCCCCTGCATCTTCCTCTCAATAGTGATGGTGCACGTGTGTGCAGCACGTTTACATGCCAACCTGAGCTCGGAGGGAGATGGTGCCATCTCCCCCCACCCCACTTCCACACTCAAGACAATGAAGATTTCAGGAGCCAGAGAGCAGCCTGGGCTGAAATCCAGGTTTCCGGCCTCCTGGTCTAACCCTGAACCAATAAGAGAGGAAAAGGAGCTTTGGGTCTGAAAACATGGACCACCCTCCTCCCCACATGCGCCTGCAATGGCCAAGTGAACAGAGACAAAACTCCACTTTGGCTGAAATGATTTGAACACTTGACATGTGGTTTCAGATTTCAAAGCAAATGAGACCATTTCCTATTTTTCTTTCTACCCCAGACTATGAATATTCTCTCCCTGTCCTTCCAAGTCCAGAACTAGAGACTTCCTATAAAGGCTTGGCTGGTTTCCAGGATACTTGTGACTATTCACAAGGAAAAGAAGGATTTCCCAGCAGTAAGTTCTAGTGGTTCTCAGAGAGCAAACCTGGGGAGGAGCCCTGTGTGACTTTGGGCTGCTGACCGTGACTCCGTCTATGGTTACTTACAGTTATGATTATCCCCTTCCCTGGTGACTCATGGTAAAGAATCTACCTGCAATGGAGGAGACTCAGGTTTGATCCCTGGGTTGGGAAGATCCCCTGGGTAAGGGAATGACTATCCACTCCAGTATTCTTTATTTTTTTTGACTAACACTTTTTTATTAATCAATTTTTTATTGAAGGATAATTGCTTTACAGAATTTTTTAATTTTTAAAAAAATTATTTATTTTTTAACTGAAGGATAATGGCTTTACAGAATTTTGTTGTTTTCTGTCAAACCTCAACATGAATCAGCCATAGGTATACATATATCCCCTCCCTTTTGAACCTCCTCCCCATCTCCCTCCCCATTCCACCCCTCTAGGTTGATCCAGAGCCCCTGTTTGAATTTCCTGAGACCTACAGCAAATTCCCACTGGCTATTTATTTTACATATGGTAATGTAAGTTTCCATGTTACTCCCTCCATACATCTCACCCCCTCCTCCCCTCTCCCCATGTCCATAAGTCTATTCTCTATGTCTGTTTCTCCATTGCTGCCCTGTAAGTAAATTCTTCAGTACCATTTTTCTAGATTCCATATATGTGTGTTAGAAGATGATATTTATCTTTCTCTTTCTGACTCACTTCACTCTGTATAATAGGTTCTAGATTCATCCACCTCATTAGGACTGACTCAAATGCATTCCATTTTATGGCTGAGTAATATTCCATTGTGTATATGTACCACAACTTCTTTATCCATTCATATGTTGATGGACACCTAGGTTGCTTCCATGTTCTAGCTATTGAAAATAGTGCTGCAATGAACAATGGGATACATGTGTCTTTTTCAATTTTGGTTCCTCAGGGTATATGCCTAGGAGTGGGATTGCTGGGTCAAATGGTGGTTTTATTCCTAGTTTTTTAAGGAATCTCTATACTGTCTTCCATAGTGGCTATATCAATTTACATTCCCACCAACAGTGCAAGAACTTTCCCTTTTCTCCACACCTTCTCCAGCATTTATTTTTTGTAGATGTTTTGATGACGGCCATTCTGACTGGTGTGAGGTGATAGCTCATTGTGGTTTTGATTTGCATTTCTCTAATAATGAGCGATATTGAGCATCTTTTCATGTGTTTGTTAGCCATCTGTATGTCTTCTTTGGAGAAATGTCTGTTTAGGTCTTTTCCCACTTTTTGATTGAGTTGTTTGTTTTTCTGGTATTGAGCTGTATGAGCTACTTGTATATTTTGGAAATCAATCCTTTGTCAGTTGTTTCATTTGCTATTATTTTCTCCCATTCTGAGGGTTGTCTTTTCACCTTGCTTATGATATTTGCTGTGCAAAAGTTTTTAAGTTAAAAGCTTTTAAGCTTTTAAGTTTAATCAGGTCCCACTTGTTCACTTTTGTTTTTATTTCCATTACTCTAGGAGGTGGGTCATAGAGGATCTTGCTTTGATTTATGTCATCGAGTGTTTTGCCTATGTTTTCCTCTAAGAGTTTTATAGTTTCTGGTCTTACATTTAGGTCTTTAATCCATTTTGAGTTTATCTTTCTGTATGGTGTTAGGAAGTGTTCTAATTTCATTCTTCCACATGTACCTGTCCAGTTTTCCCAGCACCATTTATTGAAGAGGCTATCTTTGCCCCATTGTATATTCTTGCCTCCTTTGTCAAAAATAAGGTACCCATAGGTACATGGGTTTATTTATGGGCTTTCTATCTTGTTCCGTTGGTCTATATCTCTGTTTTTGTGCCAGTACCATACTGTCTTGATGACTGTAGCTTTGTAGTATAATCTGAAGTCTGGAAGCTTGATTCCTCCAGCTCCATTCTTCTTTCTCAAGACTGCTTTGGCTATTCAGAGTCTTTTGTGCTTGTATATGAATTATGAAATTTTTTGTTCTAGTTCTGTGAAAAATGCTATTGGTGATTTGATAGGGATCACATTGAATCTGTAGATTGCATTTGGTAGTACAGTCATTTTCACAATATTGATCCTTCCTGCCCAGGAACATGGACTATCTCTCCATCTGTTTATATTGTCTTTGATTTCTTTCATCAGTGTCATAATTTTCTGTGTACAGTTCTTTTGTCTCAGGTAAGTTTATTCCTAGATATTTTATTCTTTTTGTTGCAATGGTGAATGGGATTGATTCCTTAATTTCTCTTTCTGATTTTTCATTGTTAGTATATAGAAATGCAAGTGTATTGTGCATTAATTTTGTGTATTGGTTTTGAATCCTACAACTTTGATAAATTCACTGATTAGCTCTAGTAATTTTCTGATACTATCTTTAGGGTTTTCTGTGTACAGTATCATGTCATCTGCAAACAGTGAAAGCCTTACTTCTTCTTTTCTGATTTGGATTCCTTTTATTTCTTTTTCTTCTCTGATTGCTGTAGCTAGGACTTTCAGAACTATGTTGAATAATAGTGATGAAAGTGGACACCCTTGTCTTATTCCTGATCTTAGGGGGAATGCTTTCAGTTTTTCACCATTGAGAATGTTTGCCATAGATTTATCATATATGGCCTTCACTAGGTTAAGGTAGGTTCCTTCTATGCCCATTTTTTGAAGAGTTTTCATCATAAATGGGTGCTGAATTTTGTCAAAGGCTTTTTCTGCATCTATTGAGATTATTATATGGTTTTTATCTTTCAATTTGTCAATATGGTGTATCACATTGATTGATTTGCACATATTGAAGAATCCTTGAATTCGTGGAATAAACCCAACTTGATCATGGTGTATGAACTTTTTGATGTGTTGCTGAGTTTTGTTTGCTAAAATTTTGTTCAGGATTTTTGCATTTATGTTCATCAGTGATAATGGCCTGTAGTTTTCCTTTTTTGTGTTGTCTTTGTCTGGTTTTAGTATCAGAGTGATGGTGGCCTTGTAGAATGAGTTTGGAAATATTCCTTCCTCTGCAATTTTTGGAAAGAGTTTTAGAAGGACAGGCATTAGCTCTTCTCTAAATGTTTGATAGAATTCTCCTGTGAAGCCACCTGGTCCTGGGTTTTTGTTTTTTGGGGAGATTTTTGATCACAGCTTCAATTTTAGTGCTTGTAATTGGGTTGTTCATAATTTCTATTTCTTCCTGGTTCAGTCTTGGAAGATTGAACTTTTCTAGGAATCTATCCATTTCTTCCAGGTTATCCATTTCATTGACATATAGTTGTTCATAATAGTCTCTTATAATCCTTTATATTTCTGCATTGTCTGTTGTAATCTCTTTTTCATTTCTAATTTTGTTCATTTGATTGTTTTTTTCTTGATGAGTCTGGCTAAAAGTTTGTCAATTTTGTTTATCTTCTCAAAGAATCAGCTTTTAGTTTTGTTAATCTTTACTATTGTTTCTTTCATTTCTTTTTCATTTATTTCTGCTTGGATCTTTATGATTTTTTTCCTTCTACTAATTTTTTTTTAATTGTTGTTCTTCTTTTTCCAGTTGTTTTAGGTATAAAGATAGGTTGTCTATTTGATTGTATTGCTATAAACTTCCCTCTTAGAATTGCTTTTGCTGCATCCCATAGGTTTTGAGTTGTTGTATTTTCATTGTCATTTGTTTCTACAAATATTTTTATTTCCTTTTTGATTTCTTCAGTAACCTGTTGGTTATTTAGAAACGTGTTGTTTAATCTCCATGTGTTTGTGTTTCTTATGGTTTTTTTCTTGTAATTGAATCTAGTCTCATAGCATTGTGATCAGAAAAGATGCTTGATATGATTTCAATTTTCTTAAAATTACTGAGGTTTGATTTGTGACCCAAGATGTGATCTATCCTGGAGAATGTTCCATGTGCACTTGAGAAGATGGTGTATTCTTCTGCATTTGGATGGAATGTCTTGAAGATATCAATGAGATCCATCTCATCTTATATATCATTTAAGACTTGTGTTTCCTTATTAATTTTCTGTTTTGATGATCTGTCCATTGGTGTTAGTGGGGTGTTAATGTCTCTTATTATGATTGTATTACTGTCAGTTTCTCCTTTTATGTCTGCTAGTGTTGTCTTATGTATTGAGGTGCTCCTATATTGAGTGTATAGATATTTACAATTGTTATGTCTTCCTCTTGGATTGACCCCTTGATCATTATGTAGTGTCCTTCCTTATCTCTTGTAATCTTCTTTATTTTAAGGTCTATTTTGTCTGATATGAGGATTGCTACTCCAGCTTTCTTTTGATTCCCATTTGCATGGAATATATTTTTCCATCCTCTCACTTCCAGTCTATATGTATCTTTAGGTCTGAAGTGGGTTTTGTAGACAGCATATATATGGGTCTTATTTTTGTATCCATTCAGCCAGTCTGTATCTTTTGGTTGGAGCATTTAATCCATTTACATTTAAAGTAATTATTGATATATATGTTCCTATTGCCATTTTCTCAATTGTTTGGGGTTGATTTTGTAGATCTTTTATCTTCTCTTTTATTTCTTGACTATATAAATCCCTTTAACATTTGTTGTAAAGCTGGTTTGGTGGTACTGAATTCTCTTAACTTTTGCTTGTCTGAAAAACTTTTTATTTCTCCATCAATTTTGAATGAGATCCCTTCTGGGTACAGTAATCTTGGTTGGAGATTTTTCTCTTTCAGTACTTTAAATATATCCTGCCACTCCCTTCTGGCCTGCAGAGTTTCTGCTGAAAGATTAGCTATTAAGCATATGGGATTGCCTTTGTATATTACTTGTTGCTTTTCCCTTGCTGCTTTTAACATTCTTTCTTTGTGTTTAGTCTTTGTTAGTTTGATTAGTCTGTGTCTTGGTGTGTTTTTCCTTGGGTTTATCCTGTATGGGACTCTTTGTGACTCTTGGACTTGATTGAATATTTCCTTTTCCACGTTGGGAAAATTTTCAACTATAATCTCTTCAAAAAATTTTTCATACCCTTTCATTTTCTCTTCTTCTTCTGGGACCCTTATAATTCAAATGTTGGTGTGGTTGATGTTGTCCCAGAGGTCTCTGAGACTATCCTCAGTTCTTTTAATTCTTTTTACTTTATTCTGCTCTTCAGAAGTTATCTCCACCATTTTATCTTTCAGCTCACTGATTCGTTCTTCTGCTGCAGATATTCTGCTATTGATTCCTTCTAGAGTATTTTTAATTTCAGTAATTGTGTTGTTTGTCTCTGTATGTTTATTCTTTAATTCTTCTATGTCTTTGTTCATTGATTCTTGCATTTTCTCCATTCTGTTTTCAAGGTTTTTGATCATCTTTACTATCACTATTCTGAACTCTTTTCCAGGTAGTTTGGCTAATTCCTCTTCATTTATTTGGACTTAAGTGTTTCTAGTTTGTTCCTTCATTTGTGTATTATTTCTCTGCCTTTTCATTACTGTTTTAAAAAACTTATTGTGTTTGAGGTCTCCTTTTCCCAGGCTTCAAGGTTGAATTCTTTCTTCCTTTTAGTTTCTGTCCTCCTAAGTTTGGTCCAGTAGTTTGTGTAAGCTTCCTGTAGGATGAGATTTATGCTGAGTTTTTTTGTTGTTTTGTTTGTTTGTTTGTTTTTCCTCTGATGGGCAAGGCTGAGTGAAGTGGTAATCCTGTCTGCTGATGATTGGGTTTGTATTTTTGTTTTGTTTGTTGTTTAGATGAGGCATCCTGCACAGGTGGTTGGGTGATGCCGGGTCTTGTTTCAAGTGATTTCGTTTGTTTGAGTTCTCACTATTTGATACTCCCTAGGGTTAGTTCTCTGGTAGTCTAGGGTCTTGGAGTCAGTGCTCCCACTCCAAAGGCTCAGGGCTTGACCTCTGGTCAGGAACAAAGATTCCACAAGTGATTTGCTATGGCATTCAGTTCAGATCAGTTCAGTCGCTCAGTCGTATCCGACTCTTTGTGACCCCATGAATCACAGCACGCCAGGCCTCCCTGTCCATCACCAACTCCTGGAGTTCACTCAAACTCATGTCCATCGAGTCAGTGATGCCATTCAGCCATCTCATCCTCTGTCGTCCCCTTCTCCTCCTGCCCCCAATCCCTCCCAGCATCAGAGTCTTTTCCAATGAGTCAGCTCTTCGCATGAGGTGGCCAGAGTACTGGAGTTTCAGCTTTAGCATCATTCCTTCCAAAGAAATCCCAGGGCTGATCTCCTTTAGGATGGACTGGTTGGACCTCCTTGCAGTCCATGGGACTCTCAAGAGTCTTCTCCAACACCACAGTTCAAAAGCATCAATTCTTCAGCACTCAGCTTTCTTCACAGTTCAACTCTCACATCCATACATGACCACTGGAAAAACCATAGCCTTGACTAGCCGGACATTTGTTGGCAAAGTAGTCTCTGCTTTTGAATCTGCTGTCTAGGATGGTCATAACTTTCCTTCCAAGGAGTAAGTGTCTTTTAATTTCATGGCTGCAATCACCATCTGCAGTGATTTTAGAGCCCAGAAAAATAAAGTCTGACACTGTTTCCACTGTTTCCCCATCTATTTCCCATGAAGTGATGGGACCAGATGCCATGATCTTCGTTTTCTGAATGTTGAGCTTTAAGCCAACTTTTTCACTCTCCTCTTTCACTTTCATCAAGAGGTTTTTGAGTTCCTCTTCACTTTCTGCCATAAGGGTGGTGTCATCTGCATATCTGAGGTTATTGATATTTCTCCCGGCAATCTTGATTCCAGTTTGTGCTTCTTCCAGCCCAGCATTTCTCATGATGTATTCTGCATAGTAGTTAAATAAGCAGGGTGACAATATACAGCCTTGATGTACTCCTTTTCCTAATTGGAACCAGTCTATTGTTCCATGTCCAGTTCTAACTGTTGCTTCCTGACCTGCATATAGGTTTCTCAAGAGGCAGATCAGGTGGTCTGGTATTCCCATCTCTTTCAGAATTTTTCACAGTTTATTGTGATCCACACAGTCAAAGGCTTTGGCATTAAGTGAGATTAAAACAAATACCCCAAAACGAGAAACCAAAGGGGAACCCCAGACAAATGGCAGTTACAAAATCAGGAAAATGATAATTAAAATAATGGAATATACACATACACATATATACCCATAAGCAAAGTCAAAACAGTCCAACAAAAATAAAATACAATAGTTTGACCCAGCGAACAAAGGAAATCAAAAATTATATTTACCAGTTAAGAACAAAACTAACTAAAGCATAAGCTGGAAAACAAAACTAAAGCAGGGTGCCAAGTGGGGAATAAAGCAATGAAAACAAAACTAAAAAATATGTTGAGAAGAAAGGAAAGAAAGAATAGATATGCAAAGTTAAACAGAGGTAGATAAAGAAGATTTATATAAATTAAAGATTAACTGCCAGGAGAAGAGAACAGTAGGAAAAGCAAAGAAAGGAACAAATATAGAAAAAATAATAATAGGTTTAAAAATTTTTTTTAAGAAAAGAAAAAAAAAAGGAAAACGTCCAGAACTGCAAAAGTCCAACAGAGAGGCAGAGGTTTATAACAATGATAAAAAATGTGACTGAGGAAAAAAAAAACCTCAGAAGCTTAATCAGACTTCATAATGCCAATAAAATCGACAACTACAACAGAGGCAGGGAAAGAAAAAAGAAAAAAAAATCCAAAAGAATCTACAGAACAAGTCAAAACGTAAGAATAATAACCGGTTTTCTTGAGTCGCTGCTTCCCAAGTCCTTTCCTTCACTGGGAGTCACAGTCCACCTCACCTCCCTAGGATGTCCTCCAACACTGTGCTGATCTCTGGACCTGCTGTGGGGGCCACTCAGATTCTAATCTGGTTCTACTCCTGTGTGTTCTTGCCTCCAATGTCCACAGCCATCAGAAGTAGTGCATTTTCTTTTGTGGGAGCTCTCGATGTCCTTTTATATATTCCATAGACACAGAGTCTGCCTAGTTGATCATGTGAATTTAATCTGCAACTTGTACAGCTGGTGGGAAGGTTTTGGGTCCTCTTCCTTAGCCACGCTGCCCCTGGGTTTCAATTGTGGTTTTATTTCCACCTCTGTAGGTGGGTTGTCCACTAGGGTTTGCTTCAGAAGCTGCCCTGGAGGACTTGAGTTTGCCCCTGTGAGGGCCAGGTGTGGAGGTGGTGCAGCTGCTTGGGTTGCAAGGGTTCTGGCAGCACCAGGTACTCAAGGGGGTTGGCAGCTAGGGCAGCAGGAAATATAGTGCTCTAGAAGGGAATGGGAGAAGGCAATGGCACCCCACTCCAGTACTCTTGCCTGGAAAATCCGATGGGCTTCGAAGCCTGGTAAGGCTGCAGTCCATGGGGTCGCTAGGAGTTGGATATGACTGAGCGACTTCACTTTCACTTTTCACTTTCATGCATTGGAGAAGAAAATGGCAACCCACTCCAGTGTTATTGCCTGGAGAATCCCAGGGATGGGGAAGCCTGGTGGGCTGCTGTCTATGGGATCACACAGAGTCACACACGACTGAAGCAACTTAGCAGCAGCAGAAGGGAATGGCAACCAGTATTGGCCAATACACTCCAGTATTCTTGCCTGGAGAACCCCCCTGACAGAGGAGCCTGGCAGGCTACAGTCTACAGGGTCACAAAAGTCAGATACAACCGAAGTGACCCTGTGCACATAGACGCAAGCCTTTGCTTGCCTGTGGCAGCTCTGCCCCAGTAAGAATTGAGTGTGAAGGTGGTGCAGCTGCTTGGCTTGCGGGGACCCTGGCAGCGCCAACTGTGCAGGGACACGGACTGCCTCCGCTGCAGGAGTTGTGGCCCTATCAGAGTCTTTTTTGAGCCTCTTGTAGCTGGTGATCAGAAGGTCTCTTTGGCCAGTCTTTCTCTATCTCCGCCTGTTTAGGCACTTAAGAGAGCTCCCTTGCCTGGGTTCCTTTTCTGGTGTTTGGCGCATCAGGCACATAGAGGGGCCCCCCTGGCTGGGGTCCTACTCTGTACATTGGTGCGTCAGGCACTTAAGGGTGCACCCTGGGTGGGGCTCTACTCTGTGGTTCAGTGCATCAGGTGTTTGATGGGCCAGCCTCTCTGTTGTTCAGCTTTTCAGGAGAGAGAGGCTATGGTGGTGGCTCCACCCGCTACACGTGACTCAGCAGGATCGCCTTGCTTCCATGGCTGCCTGGCTTTCCTCCACACGCATTTCCCACCACAACGTCCTCCCTCACATCCCCTCGATCCAACTCTCCGCAGTCAACAGCAGCCCTCGCACTGGGATTCCACAATCCCTAAACTCCAGCTCCCAGCCACTCCACCTTTCAGGGGATCTTCGTCCCTGTTCGGGGTGTCTATGACTATGGCAAGGACTGTCTGATTCTCATTCCATTTAGGCTGCAACAGGTCAGTTGTTTCACTCTCAACCTTAAATGTTTCTCCTCTGACTCAGACAATTGCACCCATGTGGGGATCAGACCCCTGCTTCAGTCCCCCCACCCGTGGAGGGCAGGTCCGATCCTGCTAACACTCCTGTTTTTCCCCCAGTTCCTTTATCCTACTGAGATTTGTGCGATTGTATATATTCTTTTCTGCTGATCAGGAACTCCTGTCCCTCTCAGCTGGTGTTCTGCATGCACTTCTGTGTCTGACAGTGTATTCCTAACGTATCCGTGGAGAGAGATGTACTCCACGTCCACCTGCTCCTCCGCCATCTTGTTCTCCTGCACGCCAATATTCTTGCCTGGAGAATCCCACGGACAGAGGAGCCTGGAGGGTTACAGTCCATGGGGTCACAAAGAGTTGGACACGACAGAGCAACTAACACACACATGATTATCCCAGCGCTGTTATGAGGATAAAATGAGAAAATGAATGGAAACCACTTAGTGCAAACACTTATTAGACCTTCCATAAATGTTGATAACGATACAGTAAATTTTCAGTAATTATCTCATGCTACATATCTGCAAGTGACGACTCTTGTCTTACCTTTTCTAAGCACCTCTTAGAATGACAGTCCTTAAAGATATCCTTTGTAAAAGATATTTAAGCATGTATCTTAAACTCTACATCCAATAATGTTACCAAAACAAATCTCCTACAATGAAAATGTTGATTTTATTTTTGACATATGGATAACTGGAGCCCCCTACTGTCAGGGGAGCCCTAACTATCTGATTGTTTTTTGTTTTTTTCCATCCAATTCTCAAAACTCCTAGGAGCCTTCTAGGAGTCCTGAGAAGACTCAGGACAATTGGTTAACCC
Organism: Bubalus kerabau; assembly: GCF_029407905.1. Taxonomy (NCBI): domain Eukaryota; kingdom Metazoa; phylum Chordata; class Mammalia; order Artiodactyla; family Bovidae; genus Bubalus; species Bubalus kerabau. The sequence continues at coordinate 63,642,094 of NC_073637.1, forward strand.
AAGACAACAGAGGGCTTCCCTTGTGGCTCAGACGGTAAAGAATCAGCCTGCAATGCAGAAAACCCAGGTTCCATTCTTGGATTGGGAGGATGCCCTGGAGAAGGGAATGGCTACCCACTCCAGTATTCTTGCCTGGAAAATCCCATGTACAGAGGAGCCTGGAAGGCTACAGTCCATGGGGTCACAAATAGTCAGACATGACTGAGGGACTAACACACAACAACAGGTCCCACATGGCAAAGAACCTGAGAAAACCAGCCCTCTCCATAACAACAGGAGATGCTCTCCAAGAGCAGGATAAGTTGAGATTTCTTGATGCTTACAGAGTATTCTCAGGGGCTTCCCTGGTGGCTCAGAGGTTAAAGCGTCTGCCTGGAATGCAGGAGACCTGGGTTCGATCCCTGGGTCAGGAAGATCCCCTGGAGAAGGAAATGGCAACCCACTCCAGTACTCTTGCCTGGAGAATCCCATGGAGGGAGGAGTCTGGTAGGCTACAGTCCATGGGGTCACAAAAAGTCAGACAGGACTGAACGACTTTACTTACTATAGAGTATTCTCGAGTCTCTTCCCCAGATAGAAGCCTCCATCCTCCTCACCACCTCCCAAAGAGCTGAGCCCCCTCTCACTGCCCTTCTGAACCCTGGGGATTCTGGTGCATGGAGACTGGCCAGACCCCCATGGCAGGCACCTCATTGTCCCCACTCTGCTCTGCTCTGAGGAAAGGATGGAGCCTGGGAGCCACCCAGCCTCCTCCCCTTTAGAAATCAAAGTCTGAAATAGGCAGTCAAGAGGCTAAGGAAAAAGAAGAGACAGAAGTGACCTGAGAGCATAGTCGCCGCCACCACCACCATGGGCCTTCTCAAGAAACCCAGGAGTGAGATGATCCCAGAGAAGCTGCAGACGCGGGAAGAGGAGAAGGTTAACTCGAGGCCACTCTCCGTGCTCGCGCAGCTGGTCAAGAACAACACCCCGGTGCCCATCAACTGCCGCAACAACAGGAAGCTCCTGGACACTGTGAAGGCCTCCGACGGGCACTGCAACACAGTGCTGGAGACGCGAAGGAGAGGTGGGCTGAGGTTTCCAAGGGTGGCAAGGGCAAGAAGAAGTCCAAGCCAGTCAACAAGGACAGCTACATCTCAAAGATATTCCTGTGCTGGGTCTTCGTGGTCCTGTGAGACCCGCTCATCCCTGACAAGGAGGGGCCTCCTCCCCGCCGTCAGAACCTACCCCTCATTCTTGTTTGTTAAACAACAAACAAAAATACTAAGGAGCACTGATATTCCATTTAAAACTGCAACTCTCCCCCACATCTCCAGCTTTATTCCTCTCCATTGTGTTTATCATCTTCTTACATTCTGTTTTACTTGATTTCTTGGTTGTCTGTTTTCCCCTTCTAGAAAGTAAAATCCTCGAGAGCAGGGATTTCTTTCTTCTTTGCACACTGCTATATCCTAGCACCTAGACCCTGCAACACTGTAGGCTCTGAAAATATTTCTTAAATGGCTGAAGCAAATGAAGAGTATTTATTGGATTTGAAAGTGGCTCTATCTTTTTGACAGATCATAACAGGTCAAAGCTTTAAAATTTCAAATACTGTGAGTTTTACCCATGTCCTCCTTGAAATATTATGAAAGTTTATCACAAGCATCTCTAAAAAGGCTGAAGTTTTAAAATGGATGCAAGGCTTAAAATAGTAAATGATAGTGTTTTCTTTGTTGTTTTTCTTCTATCTGCCTCGTCCCCTCCACCAACACCACTGCCTTCCCACACCCACCCCTGCCCTCCATTGCAACATACACATATACATCCTCTTGGATTTTGCCCCCCTTAGGCATCTAGACTATTTTGTAAATTTAAAAATACCATGATGGAAGGAGGGAGAAAAGAGTCTGTTTTTAGTTTTAAAAGCCTAGGCCCTGAGAAAATTCAGAGCATAGGAAAATCGTGAGTATGGGTCAGATATTTATACCCTCAGACCAGGAAAAGATTTCCCAGGCTGTTGAGGGCAACCACTTGTTTTCTGTATCTATGACTCTGTTTCTATTTTGTTAATGTTCTTCTTCTTTTTTTTTTTTACTGTTTTTTAAAAATTTAATTTTTGGTTGCTGTCTGCAGGGCTTTCTCTAGTGGTGGTAAGCGGGGGCTACTCTTTGTTGCAAGGCAAGGCCTTCTCATTGCGGTGGCTCCTCTGGCTGTGGAGCGCAGGCTCTACGACACCTGGGCTCAGTAGCTGTAGCACTTGTGGGCTCAGTACTTGTGGCACAGGAGCTTAGTTGCTCTGTGACACGTGGAATCTTCCCAGATCAGATCATGTCTTTATCCATGTTCCCTGCACTGGCAGGTGGATTCTTGTCCACTGTACCCCGAGGGAAGTCCCTTTTTATTTTTACTATTTTAAAAATATGTATTTATTTATTTGGCTGTGTTGGTTGCAGCATCAGGATCTTGGTTGCAGCTCGTGGGGTTTCCACTGCCGCTCTCGGGCTTTGCTCCAGTTGTGGTGAGCAGGCTCTGGAGTGAGCAAGCTCAGTAGCTGCAGCACGTAGGCCTAGTTGCCCTGGGCATGTGGGATCTTAGTTCCCCAGCAGGGGATCTAATCCATGTCCCCTGCATTGGAAGGCAGATTCTTACCACTGTAAACAAAACAGGAGGTCCCTGTTTTGTTTCTTAGATTCCACATGTTAGTGAGACCATACAGAACTTACTTCAGTTGGCATAATACCCTCTAGATTCATCCACTGTATCACAAATGGCAAGATTTCATTCTTTTTATGGCTGGATAATATTCCATTGTGTGTGTATGTATATGCATATACACAGTGGAATATTCTTCTTTATTCCTTTGTTGATGGCCACTGAGGTGGTAATGTGATGTTTTACAAAAACAACACAGATATGTGGGATTATGGATTATTTTGTGTGTTCCCTTTTGTGAACAAAAGGGATGACAGATTTAAATCAATTTGGCTCCAGGCATACTGGAACAAGATTTTGTTAGTGCCCCATTCTCCCCCTTACACTGAGGCTCTTCCAGGCCCAGTTACAAGTCTTGCACTACAGTAGATGTAGCCACAACTAATATAGCTTCCAAAGAGGACAAGTCAAGTGAGCCCCCTGGGATCAGGAAAAGCAGCAGGAGGAGGGGCAGTGAAGTCTCCTTGTTTAAATGCATGTCATGTGTGTTCAGCTCAGATATTTCTCTTATTAAGCTCATATTCTATGTGATTAATACCATTTATAAGGTTTCATAGATACATATCCCTATAATGTTACACAACAAATTGTGTGGCTACCCTAGACACAACTTCAAAAAATTCACCTTCTGAATTATTCCTTCTATATGACTTCCTGATCCTTTATTGACAGACCTACAACCCTCATGATTTTAAGTGTCTCTTGCTGATATTTTGCAATAGGAAATCTAGGCTTAAAGAAATTTCTGCCAGGTCATTTATTATTAATGGTGACTATTTCCCTCATTGGAGAAGGCAATGGCACCCCACTCCAGTACTCTTGCCTGGAAAATCCCATGGATGGAGGAATCTGGTAGGCTGCAGTCCATGGGGTCGCTAAAAGTCAGACACAACTGAACGACTTCCCTTTCACTTTTCACTTTCCTGCATTGGAGAAGGAAATGGCAACCCACTCCAGTGTTCTTGCCTGGAGAATCCCAGGAACGGGGGAGCCTGGTGGGCTGCCATCTATGGGGTCACACAGAGTTGGACACGACTGAAGTGACTTAGCATTAGCATTAGCATTTCCCTCATTAAGTTACAAACGAATGAGGTACTTTAGAACCCAGAAGAAGCCTCCTGAACCTCACTTGGCGAGATTGTGTGATATGTAGGCTACTCATAGGCTAAGGAGAAGGCAATGGCACCCCACTCCAGTACTCTTGCCTCGAAAATCCCATGGATGGAGGAAACTGGTAGGCTGCAGTCCATGGGGTCGCTAAGAGTCGGACACAACTGAGCGACTTCACTTTCACTTTTCACTTTCATGCATTGGAGAAGGAAATGGCAACCCACTCCAGTGTTCTTGCCTGGAGAATCCCAGGGGCGGGGGAGCCTGGTGGGCTGCCGTCTATGGGGTCGCACAGAGTCGGACACGACTGAATTGACTTAGCAGCAGCAGCAGCATAGGCTAAGGACTTGAGGTTTATTGTATGTGTGATGGAGACACATGAAGATGCCCAAGGAGAAAGTGATCTCTGCGTTTTAAACCCTGCTTCTCAGAAGCTACTTTTGTAGCAGTATGAGCAAGGGTTGGAGCACCAAGACTGTGTGAGCAGGAAGTGGGCAGCTGCAGTGATATGAGGTAGAGATTATCAGGCCCATAGAGAGAGCTATTATTTGCTGAGTGCCCCATCTGTGTCAGAGAAAAGAGCTCAGTGTTTCTCACTGCTAGTCTCCACAATAACCTTGTGAAGCAGTTCTTAACTTCTTTTCACAGATCAGAGAAATGGAGACTTAGAGAGGTTCATTACGTTGCCTAAGTTCACACAGCTAAGAAATGTTTGTTGTGGTTGTTCCAGTGGCTGCTGCTGCTGCTGCTAAGTCGCTTCAGTTGTGTCCGACTTTGTGCGACTCAATGGACGGCAGCCCACCAGGCTCCCCCGTCCCTGGGATTCTCCAAGCAAGAACACTGGAGTGGATTGCCATTTCCTTCTCCAATGCATGAAAGTGAAAAGTGAAAGTGAAGTCGCTCAGTTGTGTCCGACTCTAAGCAACACCATGGACTGCAGCTCCTCCGTCCATGGGATTTTCCAGGCAAGAGTACTGGAGTGGGGTGCCATTGCCTTCTCCGTTCCAGTGGCTGCTGCTGCTGAGTCACTTCAGTCGTGTCCGACTCTGTGCGACCCCATAGACAGCAGCCCACCAGGCTCCCCCGTCCCTGGGATTCTCCAGGCAAGAACACTGGAGTGGGTTGCCATTTCCTTCTCCAATGCATGAAAGTGAAAAGTGAAAGGGAAGTCACTCAGTCGTGTCCGACTCTTCGCAACCCCATGGACTGCAGCCCACCAGGCTCCTCCGTCCATGGGATTTTCCAGGCAAGAGTGCTGGAGTGGGGTGCCATGTTCCAGTGGCTAGGTGCTACTAAACATTCTTCAAGGAAGAGGATAGCCCCACTCAACAGAGAACTGCTACATCTCAAATGCCAAAAGTGCCTCTTTCACGAAATACTGGAGACAATCTTAAAGGACATCTCCCTGCCAGACTGGAGAGAAGTGGGAATGAGAGACGGAATTTCAGAAATAGATGATTCAGAATCTATGAGATGTATTTTGTTATTCAGTTGCCAAGTCGTGTCCAGCTCTTTGCGACCCCGTGGATTGCAGCACACCAGGCTTCCCTATTCCTATCTCCCACAGTTTGCCAAAGTTCATGTCCATTGAATAGGTAACGCCATCCAACCATCTCAAATGAATGACGCTAAGAAGAGCTCACAAAGAGAGAACATTCTGAAAAACCAGCGAAGTCAGCATCAAAGTGTGGTTTCTGGAGCACCTGGAATCCATCAGCATCACCTGGAATTCATTAGATGCCAAACCTTAGACCCCATCCTAGACCTGCGGAGTCAGAAGCTCTGGGTTGGGGCCAACAACCTGTGACCTAACAAGCCCTCCAGGTGATTCTGATGCACAACCAATTGAGAGAACCATCGAGGGAAGGGCTGGGCAGAAAATGAGGAAAAGAGTGCAAGAAAAGAGAAATGAGAGTTTCTGGAAGAAGTGGTCAATGGAGACAAATGCTGTGGACTCAAGCAGAGTAGCCACTACATCTGATGAAACAGGATGTTCTTGATGACTTTGCCAGGAATAGTTTTCCATGGTTGGGCAGACTGAGGGCTTATCTGGAATAATAATAATAAAATGGAGAGTAAAAGAAAAAGGAGAGACCGCTAGTAGCTTTAGAAGGACATAGGGTTGAGGGAGAGTTTTTTGTAAAGAGGACAGAATTATGCTTATATAAGACAAAGGTGAAAAATAAACAAGAAAAAAAAATTAGAAGCTCAAAGTGACTGGACAGTAAGATTGAGCCGAGTGTTATAGGTAGCAGGGGCAGGGAGATACTGGTTGAAACAGGACATACCTTTCCAGAAATGGGAAGGACAAAGGCAGGGAGAAGTCCAGAGGTGTTGAAAAAGCAAGGACGTTTAACACTTAGCATGATGCCTCCCACCCAGCAGGCTCTTGGGACTAAGGAGGCCACTAAGTCGAAATTAAATTTCAGCTTGACTGTTCAGTGGCCATGTGGCCTTAGGCAGAGCAATGGACCTGAGTCTCGGTTTCGCCCATCTGTGAAAGGACAGGCCAGATCTTAAGCAGAGCTCAAAGGGGGAGGAGCTGGGAAGCAACCTTGGAAAATGAGAAGATCTGGAACAATTCCTGTGAGGAATGGGAGACAGAGACCAGTAAAAAGAGCAAGTACGCAACCTGGTAAAGTGTACATAAGGAGCTTGTGAAACCAGAATGGTACAAAACTTAAAAATAATGTTCCAGCTCTGGACTGACATTCCAGTCCTTCTTATTTTGGTTCAACTTCTGTATACATCAAACAACAAATAACCCCAAACCCAGGATTGTGTGGTTACTGAGAAAGGAAGAGCTGCTTATAGCGGATTAATTTTATGTATCGTCTTGACTGGATCACTGGGTACCCAGATGATAGTCAAACTTTATTCTGAGAGTTTCTGTGTGGGTGTGTTTGGATGAGATTAATATTTAAATGGATGGACCCAGGTAAGGCAGACTGCCCTCCCTGATGTGAGTGGGCCTCATCCAATCAGTTGAAGACCTGAATAAAACAAAAGGCTGACCTCCCACAAGTCAGAGAGAGTTCTCCCGCCTGATGGCCTTAGAGCTTGGACATTAGTTTTTCCTCATTCTACTGCAGCGTCTGGCCTTCAGACTCAAACTACGACATCAGCTCTGGCGATCTGGGACTTTCCAGCCTCCATAACTGTGTGAGCCAATTCATTATAAAAAAATCTCCTCTCAGAGTTTCCTATTGGTTCTGTTTCTCTGGAGAATCCCCCCAACTACTCTACTGTCTCCCTGCATGATTTTACCATTCATCCCCCTCACTTTTGGAGAGGATTTGAAAGGGCTGCTTAGCATCATGAAATTTCAGGCGAGCCTTTCAACATGCAAACTGTTCCTTACAGGAGCAAAAGCAGGCTCATTGGAAAGGGGTTCTGAAATGAAGCGAGAATAAGGGAAAACAGAATAAACAGAAGAATTACCAAGGTAAAACAATCAAAAGAGAACCAGAATGTTAAAAGATTGTGACCAAACAAAATAAGGCATGAAAGATACGTAAAGTTATCAAAGAAGGAGAAAAAAAAAAGGAAAAATGGAGAAGTCTTGATAAATGTTATTGGGCCTCACAATTTCAACGTGGGATTTGATGAGTTTGGGGAGACTAAACTGGAGAGTTAACTTTTCCAGGGAGGAGTAACTGAAGCTGTGTGTCTGAGTTTGAAGATAAGAGCCTTCCAAATCATTTATTTTAGAAAAGGAATTCTGAGGCAAGGGCAAACAGCCAATTAAAATCTGTAGCACTTTGGGAAAAGCTCACACTTCCCTTCAACTAAAGTACCTAATTAGACGGCCCCATTCCAGAACTAACACTAGCAATTCTCAAGCAATCAATTCCTTGTTCCCAATGGTCACACCTCTCTGAAGTTGCAGTACTTCCTGAAAGAGTTAGGAATGCAATATTAGCTGAGCCAGATGAATACTTTAAATGACTTAAGAGGCAGAGGCAAGATAGAGGTTAGAGTAGCAACCATTTATATGATAGATTTATTTATTTTAGAAAAATATTTATTTTCTTGGCTGTGCTGGCTCTTAGTTGCAGCATGTGGGATCTTAGTTCTTTGACTAGGGATCGAACCCCAGGCCCCCTGCATTGGGAAAGTGGAGTCTTAGCCACTGGACCACCAGAGAAGTCACTCTGATAGATTTCTATATTAAGTTAAAGAATAGAGATCATAGCTGCTTGTTTCCCAGCAAAAGGGCATAATGGATTGAAGCAAAAAGACAACTTGCCCCCGTCATGAATGTGCAAGTGAGACATACATATTGGGAAAATGGGAAGGAAACCAGTGTCCTCCACCCCCACGAGCCCTGTTGTCATATGCTGGCTATTGTCAAAGAGCTGCCATACCATGAGTTAGCTGGGTATGTATGTATCCAATAGGGTCTAAACTGCCAAGTAATTTTATAAACACATGATGACTAGGAGTTTGAAGAAATAGGGGCAGAAATTCATAGTAAAGTTCACAAATTACTAAACTCTGCCTGGATCTCTATGGACATTTGCAGGATACCATTGAGTCTGTTCGCAAAGCACTCTTAAAGAGTGATGGGGTGGACAGCTTTGGGGTGCAAAGTCCAACATACTTCCTGGCATAGAAAGTTCTCAATAAATCCAGGTACTGGATGAACCCAGCACTGGCCATAAATGTGACAAACACGTGAGTAAGAGCCCTGCTGGGGATTCTTGAAACATGTCAATCAGACCCTACGGTGGATTCCCTTTGCTATGAGAACTCAATCTAGGTTCTCTGCCGTGGGCTGTAAGACCCTACCGGCTTCAAACTGTTGACACCCCTCTAGGTCAGAAGCTGTGCTGACCTTGCTATTCGAACCCTCTGAGTGCCTTCCCTGCCTGGGCCTTTGCATCTGCTGTTCCTCCAGCCAGGGATGGTCCTCCCCTAGTTCTATGCAGGCCCAGCGTCTTCTAGGGCAAGTCACCACCCTATTTAAAGCAGCTCTCTTCACCCCTTCTCAGCCCAGGTCACTCTCTTATCACCTCACAGGGTCAGAGGTGCAAGGCTGTACTTGATGTGTTTGTTGTCGCCCCACCACCAACAGATCAGCTCCAGGTGGGCAGGGTCCTTCTCCAGACTGCTTCAACACAGCCAGGTTTTCACAACTAGTCAACATTTGCTGAAGGAAATGGATTCTGCCCTCAGGGAACTCATAATGTGTACCTTCAGGGAAGGGTTGTCCAGTGAAAGAATGTGAAGTCACTCAGTGGTATCCTGACTCTTTGTGACCCCATGGACTGTAGCCTGCCAGGCTCCTCTGTCCATGGGATTTTTCAGGCAAGAATACTGGAGGGGGTTGCCATTTCCTTCTCCAGGGGATCTTCCCAACCCAGGGATCGAACCCAGGTCTCTGGCATTGTAGGCAGACTCTTTATTGTCTGAGCGACCAGGGAATCCCCTGGTGAATGAACGAACTAGAGATATTCTCTATAGAGAGTGTATCTATATTCTCCATAGAGAGTGTAGAGGAGTGTCAGTGACATGTACCAAAGCAGCAGAGACCATCAGACCAGTTAATCCTCACATAGCTTATTTCTCAGACATTGCTGGAAAGGAGTGCTGACTGTTGTCATGACAACTGGCAATAGCAGAGTTCCCTGAAACAGATGTGTGACGACCTGGTAGTGGGGGAGGGGTTGGCAGCCTGCTGCAGCTAAGTCCAACTGCAAGATGAGTGGAACAAAGGAAAACACGAAAATAAAGACACTGACAGAAAAGGCCATTAAACCTTGGAATAAATAGCATGAGTACTGAAAGGAGTAAAACCTTGAAGTGTAAAACTCCCCATCTTTCATAAAGGGGAATTCAAATTAATTTTTTATCTACATTGATATAAATATATGAGAAAAGAATTGAGGGAATTTGTATGTAATTTGAAAATTTAAAAACCTGGCAGGCTTTTAAAATTTAGAAATAATAAATATATATTAGAAAATATATATATATTTATTTATATATAAATAAATATATCTTTTATTTATATATAAATAAATAAATATAGATCATAAAATTTATCCTTTTAAAATGTCCAATTCAGTGTGCTGTGCTGTGCTTAGTCCCTCAGTCATGTCTGACTCTCGCGACCTCATTGACTGCCGGCCAGGCTCCTTTACCCATGGAATTCTCCATGTCAGAATACTGGAGTGGGTTGCCATTCCCTTCAGGGAATCTTCCCAACCCAGGGATTGAACCTAGGTCTCCCACATTGCAGGCCGATCCTTTACCATCTGAGCCACCACATCAGTGGGTTTTGATATATTCACAAAGCTATGCAACTATCACCATTATCTAATCTCAGACTATTTTTATCACTCCTAAAAGAATTGGATACAATTAGTAGTCACTCCCAAATCCCTCCCTCTTCCTGGTCTCTACCAACCATCAGTCTTTCTGGATCTTTGGCTTTGCCTATTCCTGACATTTCATATAAATGGAATCATACAAATATATGACCTTTTATGTCTGGCTTCCTTCACTTGGCATAATGTTTTCAAGAGTCATCCATGTTGTGGATTGGAACTCCATTCCTTTTTATGGCTGAGTAATATTCCATTGTGTGGCTATACCACAGTTTATTCACTCATCCATCATAAGTTGCTGGGCACATGTGTCGTGTCCACTTTTTGGCTATTATAAATGATGTTGCTATGAACTTTCATGTACAGGCTTTGTAAGGATATATGTTTACAATTCTCTGGGGATTATGCCTTGGAATAGAATTTCCAGTCATATGATCCTGGTGAGTTTTTAATGGGGGAATTTGCCTTCAAACTATATGTAGCTAGAGAAAAACTGATTTCAATTCACATGAGATGTAGAAGAGACAAGAAACAAACATCAGGTAACATAAAAAATAATACTAACAATAAAAACAGCAGCTAACAAGTTAAACCCCTCCTCTGCGCCATGTGCCTTACTAGGAGTTGGTACACACCATGAGGTTTAATTCTCACAATAATCCTAGAGTGTTGTTATAATTATCCCTCTTCTGCAGGTAAAGAAATGGGTTCAGACCCCAGGATGTCAGGCTGCTCAAGACCACACAAGAAGAGAGCACACACATCTGAACGTGGCAGGGATGTCCAGCTCCAAGAGGCCAGCAGAGACCACAGACCGCTGGGGCATTCCTCACCAGCACCCATGACCTAAATTCCCATCAGCGAGACTCTGGTCAAGTTGAAAACAAACATAAAACAATAATAAAATAATATTCTGCTTTCAGAACCCACACCGAGAAGCTAAATTAAAAAGAAGGAAAGCATCCATTTTGCACAAAGGGACATTGTTCCTGGGTAAGTGAGCTCTTTCGACCTGTGAGCAGACATTCCTCCAGCAGCAGTGCTCGGGCACACTGAGGCTGAGCAAGGGTGGAGACAAGGCTGGCTAGGAGGCTGTCAAGAGAGCAGGGCCGGGGTGGAGAAGGGGAGGAGGAACCCCAAACGCTGGAGTGCCTGGATCAAAGGGCGAGACAAGGAACAGAGAGCAGAGGTGGGTGTGAGAGGCTGGGGTAAGGGGGTGTGGAGGTTTGAGTTTGGATGTCCCTCTTTCCTCCCTTAGCCAGTTATCCTGCCACTGGGTTCAAGAAGGAGGCAAAATCTGTGACAACACATCCCTGGTGAAAACCACCCGCACACAAGGTAGATGTCTGTGTACACAACTTGCCTCTTTCCAAGGCCACCCTGTAAACTGCTAAACTTCTTGCTGAAGACCTGAGCTGTTCACTTTTATGAACCTCTTAAATCCCTCAAAGAGTCAAGAGACAAATAATGTCCTTCAAGAACATGTACTGAACGTCCCCTTAAAATCTCCCTCCAGAGCCTGGCATGGCAGCCGCTCTGCACACAATGAGTGCTAAGTGAGTGCTGACTGACAGGAGAAATTATATTCCCTTTAGAGCCACCCAGCTGTGTTTTCAATTCCGCTGATTCAATATTTCCCATCAGAAACAGCTTTTGGTCTTTCAATATTGCAACTGGTTTACCCTCGTGCGCAGAAAGGCACAAAGTATACGTAGCTGTCTTTTGTGATCAAAGAGAAAGCTGTCTCGTGTAGCAATCTGAGGCCCATCAACAATGACCCAGAAAGCTAGCCTTTGCTCTCCTGGGAAATCAAGTCTGGCAATCAGAGTGAAAAGAAGCTGGGCTGGCTCTGCCAGTTAAGAGACAAAGAGAGCCACCAGACACACAGCATGTTAGAACAGAAAGGGCAGAACAGCTCATTGCTCCGGTGTCCAACCTGACACAGTGCGCTAGCCACTATCACCTGAAGCTGTCCACGTTAACCAAGTTCAAATAAGATTACAAGGGCAGTCCCTCAGTCACCCCAGCCACACTTTAAGTGACCTGTGGCCACCTGTGATAGAGGACCACACTGGGTAGCAGAGACACAGAATGTCCATCACCATAGGAAAATCTCTTGGATAGTGCCGAACCAGACCAACCATGTGGTCAGATCTGGAAAAAAAAAAAAAGGAAAAAAATAGACACAGATGTATAGAACAGTCTTTTGGACTCTGTGGGAGAGGGCGAGGGTGGGATGGTTTGGGAGAATGACATGTATAGTATCACATGTGAAACGAATCACCAGTCCAGGTTTGATGCAGGATACAGGATGCTCGGGGCTGGTGCACTGGGATGACCCAGAGGGATGGTACAGGGAGGGAGGTGGGAGAGGGGTTCAGGATGGGGAACACATGTACACCCGTGGCGGATTCATGTTGATGTATGGCAAAACCAATACAATATTGTAAAGTAATTAGCCTCCAATTAAAATAAATAAATTTATATTAAAAAAATAAAAACAAACAAAAAAAAATTTGTCTATTCTGTACCCACTGACAGAAATAACAGGTTGACTTTTTTGGACCGATATCCTTAACTGTTTTCAGACTTTGGACTTCACAGATCAGTAAAATACCTCTTTCTTATTTGGGGTTGCCAAGTTTATACTTTGTCAAGTAAGGCTGCCACCAGATGACTCTAAGGCCCACCAAGGCAGGCACTGTGCCTTTTTACTGCCCAGCATCATTTAGGCATATGCCCTGTACCTAAAACAATGCCTGGTGCCTGGTATGTGCTCAGTAACTGTCTGCTAAGTAAGTGATTACACAGGCACACACTGACATCCTTATTTTTTTCATGTTTTTGGTGAAAACTCTGTCACTGGCTGGCACCAGAAAGGTGTCTGGGTTCTACACACACACACCACACACACACACACACACACAAGGCTGGATTAAGTAAGAAAATGAATATGAGTCATCTAACATTTTCTGAGAACTTTACATGAATAAATACTTGTAACAAAATATAACAAATCAGAATGGGCTTCTCTAAACTGTATTTCACAACTAACCTGAGGGGCAGTGAAGGGGAGCGGGGAGAGACTGTTAGCTTTTCAACGGCACCAGAGTGCCCTCTTGTGGGAAAATAGAGTACTTGTGTGGTCTCAACTTTTAAAAAACATGTTTCTAGTAACACATTAAAACCTGTACTGACAAGTAATTATTCTGAGAATCAGCCCAAATATGTATACCGGTCACTATAAAATCTGGCCAGTTGTGTTGGTGAAAAAGATAATTAAGAAAGATTTGTCACAGAACTATTCAACGAGGTCATCTACATACCTAGGAAATAGTGAGACCCATTAGAACTGCTTTTTAGGTCTGACATTCTGGTTTGTTTATCCTCTAGTTAAAAAAAGAAAACTACCACTGCCAGGTTTAAGGCAGTGTTGTACATACTGTTTGCTCCACTTTTGGGCAAACATCAACAAAAATTTTTGCTGTATCCAATTTATTTTTCACTTTTGATATCATTTTTTTTGTTGTTTACAGAAACTATTCTTTGAAGCTCTGTTACGGCTGCACTTTCACACTTTATAAGTAGTGATAAACCATACCCACAGTGGATTTTCCATTAAAAGACTAAAAATGGGACTTTGATCATTTTAGCTGATTTTTGCAAATTTCAGCTTGATACTCTGTGGCCTTGCAAGGGCAATGGACACCGACGCTGGTCGGTTTTGGCCAAGGCAGAGCTTTCTGCTTCTCCTGATCCATGTAGATGTAGAATGCTGGTCTGGCTGACAGGTAGGAAAAGCTGACTTATCCATGATGATCCTATTAAGTGTGGTCTGTGTGAAATAGAGAAGAATCACTATTTGAATGAGACCTCAGGAAGCTCACAAATTTTTAAGTCAACAACCCCCTCTGGGTGGAGGGGTTCAGAAGATGAATCTTTAAAAAGCAGTCTCAGATTGCAATTGGCTGACACTAGCATCTGAGCCTCTTGTGTGCTTGTAGGTAATTCCTCAGACGTACTCCTTAGACTGTTAACCACAGCTCTAGAGAATTTAGCAATGAATTTGCATTTTTGTTAAATTCTGCAGGTAAAGAACCACTGTGGACATAATCAAGTTCAATTCTGAGCAACTGTTAGGAAATGTCGCTTGTGTGTGCTGCCTGCCTTTTGCTTTGTTGTAAACTTTCTTCTTCTTGTTATTTTGACAGTTCTTGCATGAAGGTTGCTGTCCTGTTTCCCCTCAGTTTCATTTTTTTAATCTAGCTAAACAATCCCAGGGGTATTCTCTACTGCTAATCACTTCCATGGTTTTATTCTGTTTCCTTTTTCCACTCACAAGTCACTGGACTCGGATCTAAGAATATTCTATGGGTTAATCTGCCAGTAAATAAAATAGTTCTGATGTGTCGTATTTCCCTTTTTTAAAAAGGCCAGAATTACATTCATATATTAAAATAAAGCTATCCATGCTAGCAAAATAAAGACCATAAAAAACTTTACAATACTGAAATGGGTAAACTTCAATTTAGAGACAAGAACTAAATTAGAGCAGTTTTCAACAAATTTCCTCTGGAATACTGTTACAGACTTTCTAGGAGAAACCATCCTTTACTAATGTTAACAGGAAACAATAACCACATTTCTTCTAAAGGCCAGCAAGGTTTTCATTATAAGCTGTTCCACAGTATTTGTGTATACCATGTTTAACCTTGTGTGTGCATGCTAAGTCGTTTCAGTTGTGTCCAGCGCTTTGCGACCCTATGGACCACAGCCCGCCAGGTTCCTCTGTGAATGGGATTCTCCAGGCATGAACACTGGAGTGGGCTGCCATGCCCTCCTCCAGATCTTCCTAACCCAGGGGCAGAACCCAAGTCAGTATCTCCTGCGTTGGCAGATGGGTTCTGTACCACTAGCGCCGCCCGGGAAGCCATTTTAACCTTGTGTACATGTTAATTTCCAACATTTGGGGCTATTTAAAGTGAGAGCAAAGAACAGTTCACATCTGCTGAGTATCTGTTACATATACAATATTACTTTAAAGGTACTACTTGATACATGCTCATTCAGAAAGCTCCACCCAGAACACACAGTGTCTGCTTAAGGGTGACTCTAGCAAGTAGGAAAATCTTCCAGGCTGAATAACTAGCACAGAACACCTGAGCACATCGTCCAAATGTTCTGGGCCAAAAGAGTGACACAGCTCATTATCTGATGACCCACACTCCATGCCTTTTCCACATCACTGTCTATCTTGAAAAGAGATTATGGAATGTGCTTGCCTCAGTCATTCAGCGCCTACTAGAGCCTGGGGGCATGGGAGGAAGAGAAAGAGCCAAGCGGTCAGAAATCTTAGGCTCTGAAGAGTCGGACACGACTGAGTGACCAAACAACAACGAACACTAGGTAACCAAAAGAGTGAGTGAGAGTATGTGTGGTATGATCCTATTTCTATTTAAAAATAAACTGTGTGTGGATAATGTATGTTATAGAGATATAGGAGAAAACCAGAAAAACGATGTAAAAACTTCCTAGCAAAGAAGAAATTGAGGGGGCTGGAGGGGTGGCCTCATGTTTTACTTTATAGAAGTCTGGATTTGTTTGAAGTTAACCATTACTTCTGACTTAACAATATACAATTTTGAAACCAAACGGATTTAGGAGGCTAATTTTCTAGGTGGAATATGATAGTTTAGAAATGCCCTTAAAATGTAAAAACCTCTTTCATTTACAAGCCTGTGAGGCCATGATAAAGGGAGCACTGCCACAAAACCTGATTTCAAAAGCTCACTCAGGACATTACCCTAAGTCTTATTCCAGAGATCTATAAGGCTAGCCATGCCTCTTTTCAAACTGTATCAAAAATAACATAGATGTCAAGATGAGGGAAAAATTAACAATCTTAAAAAACAAACATAAAATAAGGACTTAAGACAAAAGAGACGACTAAAGCAGCAGAGTTCTACTAAACTTTATTCAAAACTGACCCTACTTCCTACTTGAGATACCCCAAAGTCTAGTGTGCAAATATAAATACCCATCACATGTTCAAAAATAATCTTCCAATTGGTGCTCTGACCCAGATTTGGCACACTTGAATCACCATGCAAGTCAGCCACGATGGTCACCTCTTGGTATATATAGCAAAATCCTGAAATGGCACAGGGAGTAGCCATGACACCATTTATTAAGCTCTCACTGAACTGTACTCTTGGAAGTTACACACACCACAACCCACCTTTGCACAGGTAATTTTATTCTCTCCTGTGGGTGTCAACAGTGCTCAGAGATTGTAATTTGAAACATTCAGAAAGCACATACCTGAATATTGTCACATTTCTTTACATCACGATTCAGTAACTATTAAACAATTATGTCTACTAAATACAGTGAACAAAATGGCATAACTGTTTACACCATTCCCTTGTAAACAAGGCTTTTGTCACAATAGTAACAAATGGAATTAATGCATACCACAATATGGATGAGGAAAGACCTTCTTTTTAAATAAACCATTCAGTTCATAAATAAACTCTGATTTTTTCTTCAGTACACATTTACAGACCTGATCAATAAAAAGAAACAAGACATATAGTTTCCTTTTAAAAAGAAAATGTTGCGAAATGGACCTCTAGGAGAGAAGGTGCCTAGGAGAGGAGGTGAGAAGCAAGCAAGGGGTAAAAGAGAGTTAAAAGTGCGGCCCCACTGCAGCCTATGTCTGTTAGCAAACACCGACACGACACAAGGACAGGGCTGTCTGGAGGGCTCATTTTACTTGAATTCCAGCAAGTTGCAATCGATCTTATAGTACACATAGGGGTAGTATTCCTGTTGACTCAGGTTTAAGCCTGGAATATCCATAGGAGCCTACGGAAAAGTCAGATGATTATTTAACTAAGTACTTAGAGAAATGAAAAAAGAAAAAGAAAAAGAAGATTACCATTCACAGGCTACCTTGGAGATAGCAGATTCTGATCCAGACCACCGCAATTAAGCAAGTGTTACCATAAGCCAAGTCACATGAATTTTTTGGTTTCCCATTGCGTATTAATGGTATGTTTACACTTACTATAGTCTACTAACTGTGCAATGGCCTTTTGTCTTAATAAACAATGTACCCATCTTAATTTAAAAATACTTGACTGCTAAAAACTGAGAACCATCATCTGACAATGCACGGTTGCCACAAACCTTCAATTTGTAAAAAAAAATGCAGTTTTGCAAAGTTCAATAAAATGAAGCACAATGAAATGAGGTATGCCTGTACCTTCTTAATGAACTGGGCTAAGTTTATACATTTTTCCTAATTTATTCTGAGTTTGACATTGTTAACTCCATTTTGCAATAAGGAAACAATCTCAGAAAGGCTGACCTGCCCTGGGAAACAGAGCAAGTGAGTAGTAATGCCAGATTCAAGTACTCTGCCCTCAAAGGCTGTGTGGGTTTAACCATGACTCCACCGTCCTTTTCTATGCATACTGTATAAAATTACTTTTTTAGTCTCAGGCTTGGGGTATTGAGTTTATGAGACACAAGGCTTATAAAATGATGGATAAAAATAAACCAACTGTGATTTTTACTGATACCACTTACTATGTATGCATGTTATAAGAATTTACTGGTATGAAATTATGCATCAGTTAGACTTTACATATTATCAACAATTCCATGAAAATTTAGAGTCATTTCCTGCATTTTCTTCCATTAAAAAAACCTTGATTTTTCTCCTATGGGTTCTAACTAATGCACATGTGAAATACTGCCATTCTAAACTAGAGGAAAAATATCAGCAAGCTATTTGAAACAAAAAATATAAAAGCCTGCTACAATTTTAAACAGCAACAACAAAAAGAACACACTGTTGTATGCTTTTGCATGCATAAATGTTCATACATTTCTGTTTTAAAAAAGATATAAACATACACCATTTTAGAGAAATGATAATTCTCTTTAAAAATGCCCATCTATTGACTCTGCTACTTCTACCAAATAAAGTTACAGTAATGACTTATTTTCTTCCTCTCTGCAATTTGTAATTCTTGTAAACAACTAGTATCATTGCTTGTGTGGGTATTTCTGCAGCTATAAACATCAGATCTACAGCAAGACAATGACTGGCTTTTAGAAATACCAAGAAGCAACTACTATAAAATGGAGTAAGCAAGGTAAATTATTTACTAACAAATTGAGAATCTTAAAGCAATTACGTAACATCTTCTTCCAATAATTTTTTTCTGAAATTCATCCAGTTCCTATTCTACCAGGTTAATAAATACTTACATCAATAATAGCTGCTGCGCTGCTGTCTAGATGTTTATACAATTCATATAATACTTCTCTCAGTTTCTTCATTGTTTTCTTATTGGGTTGAAGGAGCATTGCTTGGAAGTTCACTGGCAAGCCATACCTTATAAGGAAGCAGAAATACAGGATGTAACACAAGCAAACATATGCAGAGATTTTCTGCTTAAAAGCAAGTATTCTCATACTCTTCTTTAATCACTGTTAATGGGGAGAGGGTGCCTCATTTTAATAACCACCTTTACAAGTTCAGAAACTCACACCTTCTCTGGTCCTCAATGTCCATTAGAAATCTTTAAAATGAGAGCCAACTGTCCACTAGGAATTACTTTTAATTAGTCTTCAATTTTAAGGTAATTTATGCCCACCCTCAGCAGACAGTGCAGTACAGTGCCTCTAGGTATACGCAGAGAATTGGCTCCAGGACCTCTGTGAACACCAAAATCCAAGGGTGTTCAAGTCTCTTAAATAAAATGGTGTAAGATTTGCGTATAATCTACATATATCCTCCCATATACTTTAAATCATTTCTAGGTTACTTATAATACAATGTAAATGTTATGTAATTCGTTGTAAATAAAATGCAAATGCTATGTAAATCATCGCTAGTGCCCAGGAAATTGAAATTTTGTTTTTTGGAACTTTCTGGAATTTCTTGTTCAAATATTTTCAATCCACAGTTGGTTGAGTCCATGGATTTGGAACCCAAGAATATGGAGAGTCAACTATTGATTCCTTTATGATGATAAAGAATATGGGGGGAAGAAAAGCATGAGATTACCCATCTACCATGGAAATTCAAAGAAATTTACAAATAGCATGATGGCAGATTAGTATTTTGAACTATTTCTAATATGAGCAACATGTACAAAGCATCACAAGATGGTTGACATTTTAAGTATCTCAAAGTAATAAAATATTTTAGGCTACTATGAAACGAGGACTTCAAATAAGGTTACTGTGTATCAAACTACATGTAAAATCTGTGATAGGTCTTTTAAACAAACACTGACTAATATTCATAACCTGCGTTTAACTTACGCACAGAATATGGAAAGAACCAGAGCACAGCAGCATGATCTTTTTCTAAACTCGGTATCAAGGGCAAGACCAACATGCACGTCATAAGCAGTATGATACTGACAATCTCTCCCTCATGAGTAGCCCTTTGGTTTCCCCAAATCAATTTCCTATTAGCAGACTGCGTTTCAATAAAGAGGTGCAATGCCAAGGGATCTACACATTCTTTAGTTCCAAGTTTCTCAATGAGCTTTCTTTACCTCAAAACAGACTCAACAAAAACCCTCAGAGCTTTCACATGAATCCATGCAATAAACGCCTCACTGAAATTCACTTTCAGCCACCGTACCAGTGGTCCCTATAGAAAGAAAGAAAAGAATCACCACAAATTTGGTCTTGAAAATGGCAGTGAGAAATCAGATAAATCAAGTATTTTTAAAGGAGTGACTATCCAGTGACAATCTTAAGGAAAATTCAATCACATTATGTGTCTGTGTGGTCAGTCGTTCAGTCATGTCCAACTCTTTGCGACCCCACAGACTGTAGCCCGCCAGGGTCCTTTGTCCATGGGGATTCTCTAGGCAAGAATACTGGAGTGGGTAGCTATTCCCTTCTCCAGGGAATCTTCCCAACCCAGGGATCGAACCCAGGTCTCCTGCAGTGCAGGCAGATTCTCTACCATCTGTGCTACCAGGGAACCCCCAATCACATTGTAATTCACTTTAAAAATGTTTCATTATTCTCATATCTTGCATACTTTACCTTACATTAGATGAAAAGGTTAGCTACTACTGTGTAACCTCAGTAAATACAAATATCCATTGACTCTATTCACTACACAGAAAAGGCATGTATGTGTGCGTGCGTGCGTGTGTGTGTGTGTGTGTGTGTATTTTTCTTTTTTGCGGCCATGCTGTGCAGCTTGCAAATCTTAGTTCCCTGATCAGGGATCAAACTCATGGTCCCTGTAGTGAAAGTGCATAGTACTAACCACCAGGACTGCGAGGGAATTCTTAAAAAGGCATATACTATAGTGAAGTCATTTAAAATGATACAGAATATAGAAGTGTCCTATAGATTTGAAAACCAAAGTATAAAAATCTAAATTTACTATCCAATACTGTTAAGCATTTAATACATTCAAAATAGAATTTAATTACAAACAACTTCCTTGGAAACAGAAAAAATAGTTATGTAGTAAGTCATTTTATATTTCTAAGTATTAGTTTTCTCATCTGTAAAATCAGGGGGTTGACTTAGATCCCTAAAACCTGCTCATTATGTTCTAATTTCTTAATGATTCTATTATGTATTGACAGCATAAATTCTTTATGAACTTATTAAACTATTCAGTATGATTCCTAGTACTAAATAAAAACACTTCTTTAAAGAAACAAACTTCAAACAACTTATTACCATTTCTCCATACTCAAAAGACACACACGATCAGTTCAGCTAACAGTTATTTGGGTAATATTACTAGGCTCATTTGGATACAGCAATCAATTTACACAAAAAGGATAATAACACAACAAAGTGAAAGTCTTTGGTTAAAATATCTGTTCTTTTAGGGTATAGGATCTCCCCCCAACCAGCTGCTTTTATTTGACATTACTTCATTAGGGTTAGTTTTCTTCCAACTGAGATGTTACGGTTTATAAAGTACTTGGAAATAGTTGTAAATGGAATGTGCTTTTGTTTCCTCTTGCATTAAGGGAGAAACACATTTTCACTCTTCATGTTTCCCCTTCCATACACTCTTTAATCTTCACAAAAATCCTTTACTTGAGGATGGCAGGTCCACACTACCTTTCACTCACAATTCCATCCCTGTTCTCCACCGTGCCTAGAACATACTAACTCACCAATGGTTTACATACAAATTCCTTCAGTAAAAGACTACAGCATTAAAAAAAAAATTCTGCCTCAAGAAAATGAAATTTCCTACTGAAAAGAGAGAATAATTACTTAACTAAAATGACCCCTCACTATAGGAGCATTAATCAAAACACTGTATTTAAAATTAACTTTTGATACAGACTTAGAGGGATTAATTTTAAAATATACATTTTAAGATAACAATTCACAGATCTCAGCTTGCTTAGAGAAAACTCATTTTGACTATTTAATAGAAAAAAATAACTAAAATCAAAATCAGAAAAGTTTTTTCTTTTAAAGAAAAGCAGTACCAGTTTTTCTTCTGCTTAACACTGATAATATTAAATATTAAAAATACATACAAATTGCTTTTTCTTGTCAGTAGAAAGCCTGTTCATTTCTTCTTTGTCGGCTTTCATCTCCTCTTCATTATACTGGAAGTCACGGACGATGAATCTAAATTAGGAAAAAAAAGAAAACCAAAATTGTCCACAGGAAGTAAAGGTAATCTAACAAATTTAAAAAACTTTTAAAATAATAATCTTACTTGTTTTCCCTGGCTTTGTGTCTGAAGTCATCAACTGCCTTCCTAAACAAGGTGACATTACATAGGTAACTGTCTTGGTCCTCTGAGAGAACACTAGAGAAAGAAAGACAAAGTCCATTTAAAGCTTTATATTTATTGCTCACATTCATATTGAGGGCAGAATTCAGAAACGGGGAGGAGGAAGAACAAACAGAAAGGTATGGCAGCCCTTCCTGAACCCCTCAGTGCTTTTCAGCTGTACTGCCTCAAATGCTGAGGACACTCAGTCTTTATGTTTTTACTTACAGTGTCTTAACAGGCCCCTCGTACATTTCTTCCTAACCAACAAAATTAAGCATTAACTCAAGAAAAGCTTCCAAACCCTAAGAACCATGATTTTTCAATCTGTATCAGCAGCAGCCCAGCCAAGGACAAACTGTCCAGCAGCTGGTTGTTTTCCAGACTCTCCCTGCTTCCTGGCTAAACACTCTCTTCTCTTTTGGAACTGAATTCTCTCCTCTTCTCTCCCGCCCTGCCCCCAGAGGCCTGGCCCTTTTAATTTGTGCCCTCTCGAGACTATTACACTTAGTTCTTGCACCCAGTGCCCATCAAATCCAAAGCAAGGCAGCTACCAAGTGGGCAGAACTTGATTTAAAAACCAAGGCAGAAATCAAGTGGGGATAACAGTCTGTGAGCTGCAGGTCTGAGTCTCCAAACTCTGCATTCAATTCTACTGTTGTGTACAAGCAGTAACAGTATATTCTCACCCGTGTAACCAAGCCAAGACAAAACTAAGAGTCAGTGCTTTTCAGCTGCCTCATGGCATTTCCAGTCACCCACGTGTGTGGCAGTGCTTCTGGAGCTTACAAGCTCTTCTGTTCTCTTCTTACCTCTCTCCCAAGGCTCAGTTCTGCCATCTGCTCTGCTCCAATCAACTGACCCATTTCACTGCTGAAGCATCTTTCCTGCTTTTCTTCATAAATTATCTTTGCTAACCCGGCTCCAAAGCACAGATGAAACTTCTCTGCACAATGGCTAGTGTCATCTTTTTCTAGGTCCTCCTTGCTAGCATCCTCTGCTTCATCTAGAACTCCAGCTCCCTGAACAAAAAAGCTTCTGTGAAGCACCACCAAGTTTGTGGTGCTGCTTCCCACAACAGAGAAAAGGCCGAGTCAACCAATGATCCGACCCAACTAGTTTATCTGAACAGGCAAAAGTAGAGACAAACAGCTAAGCGGTAATTGTGAAAGTATATGTGAAAAGCACCTCTTTTTGAACAGTTTTTCCAACAGAAAGAAGCAGAACAATAGTCTAGCTTCCACTTCTTTGGCTGTGTGAACTCGGATGCAGCATTTATACACGTCTTTGCACTTAGCCACCCAATGACGGCAGTATTTCACATGGTCCAATCTTTCAAGATTTATGAACATTTTGCAAATAGCTAGATTTTGTGTGTTTAAGTAAAATTATTTCTTTAGGTTTGAAGATGGTCTTTTTCGATCTATTCTCCCTCAAAAGTCCACTTTCATCTTCACTGCTTCCAAGAGTAATCACTCAAGTATTGTGCCAAAGAGCAACAAGTGACAATGTTGCTACTTAAAATTCACTTTAAAATAAGGCACCTAGAACAATAACTAGCACATAGTAATTACTCAAAAATGTTAGTTATTAGGATAAGCAAAAAATCCAGCATTAGCTCATAGAGCTCTTTCCTAAACCGTGTATAGCATTTCAGACTGACTCACTAAGACGCGTCTGCCTCAGATAAACTAACCATCCTCTTCAGGGCTGGCTGAGCTACTGCCCTGTTCTTAATGACTCAAATGCCTTTTCAAGGAGGTGATCTGAAATCAGTCTTTGGAACTGCTAAGCAGATGAACAGATGTTTTCACTGAGTGAGGAAGAGCTGGAGGTACTCAGGTGGTCAGTGGACACTTGGGGGTCATTCAGAAGATAGGTATCGCCTATACTCAACTGGCAGCATCTGAAACTTTTTCCTTAAACTACTAAAGTGATTTTCAAAAGCTGTAAATCTCTGAAGGAATATTTCTGAAGTCCTTCTTCCTGAGTAAACCTGGGCTCACATGCCACTCCCCTGGGCTCGGCTCTCCACAGCGCAGGAGGGCATGCCATGCGCACTGCGTCCTCTCTCTCCTCCTCCCCCACCCCCAAATGTCAAGCCTATCTCTGTGGCTTTAATGGGCTCCAAAGAACAAGGTTTAAGAATGTGTCATCCGTCCAGATAAACAGCTTCAGAGGAAAACCAGTATCAAGACACAACCTCAATCTTCAGTTTACCATGTGGAGGGCCAGTGTGAATGGAAAGCACTCGCCGAAAATGGGAAAAAAATTCACAATGAGCACAAGTTTGTGGTTTTGTTCTCAAAAAAAGAAGTCAACATTTATGAAACTGCAAGATTCATATTACCTTCTACTTTACATATCCTCTCAAAATTATTTATCTATTTTTTCTGGCTGTGCTAGGTCTTCACTGGTGCGAGGGCTTTTCTCCAGTTGCGGCAAGCGGGGGCTACTCCTCATTGTGGTGCTCGGGCTTCTCGCTGAGGTGGCTTCTCTTGTTGCAGAGCACCAGCTCTAGGAATGTAGGCTTCACTAGTTGCAAAGTGTGAGCTCATAGTTGTGGCGACAGGCTCAGCTGCTCCATGGCATGTGGGATCCTCCCAGACCAGGGATTGAACCCAAGTCTCCCACACTGGCACGCGGATTCTTTACCACTGAGCTAACAGGGAACTCCTACTTCATGTATCTCATCGAGTCTTAAAAGGACCTCATAATGTGTACAGCAGAGGTGTGATGCTCATTTTACAAAGAAAATGAGGCCCAGAGAAGTTAAAAGACTTACCCTAGGTCACACAGCAAGTTGGTAGCAGAACCAGCAAAAGAACTCAAGATTCCTGGATCCAGGACTCTTTCCATTATACTAAGCTACCTCCCATATGACACAATGAAACTGGAAAAGAAAATATTTCATGGGCCTGGCCTTACTACCACCACTTCTCTACTACCTCCCAGACTTTCCTTTCATCATGCTGACACCTCTTGAGGAATACACACACAAAAGAATTCTTTGGGGGAGCATACCTACTGTACTTATATTTTCTTGGCAAGTATCTCATGTGGAAAGGCAGAATACAGGAAAAGATGACATGCTATAGTGTCATGAGCGCACAACTTGAAAAGACCTGAATTTTTAGTCCTAACTTTGCCATTTGACACTTTTATGGCCATATGCTTTAGGCCACAACTTAACTCTTCTGCATTTTTTACTTCATCTATGAGAAAAAGGGTAACAACTGCCCAAACTACTTCACAGAACTGTTGTAAATATCAAATTAGACAATGAATACTAACCCGTAAGTTCAAAAATGCTTAATAATTTTTTTTTCCAAAGGAAAGTACAGACTAGGTAGAATCTATGCTCACTGGAAAGTGATAGTAAATATATGCAGACCAACACAGTAGCCTAGTAGCCATTTTGGTATACTTCCTTGACAAGATAAATGGGGAATTAGAGACACACAGTAGGTATGAGATAAGTACTGAAAGAAGGATCTTGAGAAGGTTGTACAGCAGAAAAAGTACCACACGGGAGACCTGGGTTCTGGTTACAGCTATGCCACATATGAGACATGTGACTCTGGGCAAACCACTTCAGCTCTGTGGCCTCAAACTTCAACATCTATCAACATGAGTGGGTTGGTGAGACTGTGCAAAGGCCCTTCCAAGTCTAAAATTATAATAACTAGAGTTAATATAATTCATTTATTAGGTGAAAAAGATGGTTCCAAAACTATAAAATTTACCACAAAGAAAAGATAAAGATATTTCCTAATCCAACACCCAAACTATAAAGGAATTCTAGGCAAGAGCAGGCTGTAAATCTACTACTTACTTGCTAGACCTTGGAACTACCATTTCAGCTAGTGTCTCATACTGCTTAATCCAGTCGTTGTGGTTTAACCTGTAGAAAAGGTACAATTAAGTT
The DNA here is from genome assembly GCF_029407905.1 of Bubalus kerabau. Classification (NCBI taxonomy): domain Eukaryota; kingdom Metazoa; phylum Chordata; class Mammalia; order Artiodactyla; family Bovidae; genus Bubalus; species Bubalus kerabau. The sequence continues at coordinate 63,667,961 of NC_073637.1, forward strand.
ACTAGAAGAGAAAAACAAGTCCTACTTCCTGCCAGACCCAGAAAGAGAAAAAATTATGAGACAAACTATATATATATATATATATAAAATTCAACTATATATATATATAGTAAATATATCTCAAATCTATCTAACAAAAGAAAAATCAAGTTTCCTACAGAGAATGAATTCAAATACACTGAGTGGTGAAGGAGGAAACATAACGCACCATCTCTTACATCTAGTAACTACTGCAAAAGAGGCACACCCTAGAACTCAGTTTGGAAAAGAAGCAAAGCAAAATGGAGATTTGAAATTATTTTCAAACTTTAGGGTTAATTTATATTACCTCACTAAAAAGAAAAGAAGAAGAAAGCAAAGAAGGAAGAAAGAGAGAGAAATGAGAGAGAAGCCATGCTGAAATCACTAACACTTTTATTCAGTGGCCATTCAGAAGCGCTGGGAGAAAGCACATTTACTGAAGCACAGTGTACCAGGAAGCACTGAGTCAGCCAAGCGACAGTAAACCAAACTGCCACAGATCATTGTGCAACAGCCTTCCTTCCTTCTCTAGAGACCACTGGCTTTAGTGGGTGTGGCAATATAAAATAAAGAACTGTATTGATAGTATTGTAGCCAGGATAATAAATAAACCACTATACAAGGTACCATAGGTCTGACCCTAGGTTTCCAGTACAGTGTACAGAAAACTATGAAAATTTCTTGTCTTAAACACAAATTTTAAACAAAGGTTGCATAAGACAAATCTTTTCTCTGGACAAAGGTTATTTCCATGCATAGTATAAAAACACAAATACACAGACATTTTTCAGAAATAATCAGTGTTTTCTTATTCTGCAGTAAGTGGGGCAAGGCAAAAATCAGATGATACTGTCGCCATTGTAAATTAAACGGAGGTGCTTTCCCACCCCTTTCCAGGAGGCATCATTTTCCTATAATCCCAGTTTCCTAGCCAGATAAAAATGGAGAGCACGGCAAAACAAGACTTTATGAATAATGCTGACAAGAGTCCCCAAATCTCCCACGCCAGTTTGGATCCCCCAATGATTTCCTGACGGTAAGATTTCAGTGCAGGTCAGAAATGAAACCATTAACAGTATTTTCCGCCACCCACCCCACATACAGAATTCTAACCTTCAAAAGATTTCGTTTTATCAAGATTAACTATGCCCAAATGTTAATTAATACAGAAGGCCTAATCTAGAGGAGATTTCAAAGAATTATCCAACCTAAACTATGGCCATAACCTGTACCTGTTTTTGTAAATAAAGTTTTACTGACACCAGACACATCACTTCATGCACACAGTGGGGATGGCTGCTTTTAGCTACAACCACAAAGCTGACGTGGCAGAGTTGAGTAGCTGTATCACAAACCATATGGCTTGCAAAGGGTAAAACACTATTTGGCCTTTTATATAAAAGATATGCTAACCTTTGATCTAATCCAATCCTTTACTTCTTAGAGGGTTTAATTCATCCTAATCAATCATAAAGATTTTTCAGAAAAACAAAGAACTTCCTATTTTGAAATATCTAAAAACAGTATTTTTTTAAAAACCCAATGGTTTAGCATTATTTAATTTTTTAATGGGTCAACTCTACTAAGTTGAACTTGATTTAGAATCTCAATTTATAACTGACATCTCTATTACCAGGTTACGAACTAAATTCCACTGTATGTGCCATATGAGTATATGTTGGTTGACAGAACAAATGACAAGGTGATATTCCATTCACACTTGGGTTTTGTGGAAAACTTCAAATTACAGTATCAGGCACTAACATTTTTCTTGTATTTTAATAAGTAAAAACCTTTTGTAATGAAAAGACATACTTGGGAACTACGACCAGTAACGTGACGAGATACTCTGAGTCAAGAACAAAGTCATCCTTCTTCACAATTTCTGCTAGACTTCGAGTTAGCAAACTCCCTCTGAGGAATAAGAAGAAGATCATTAGGCTGATAATTATGTGGTTCCATAACACAAGTAAAGATACAGCAGGCTAAGTATAGTTACATATACTACACATACATCTCAAGAGGGATTAGCCTGAGTTAACATTTTTATTTGATGTATCAAGAAGCCAAAATTTAGCTGAATATTTCCCATATCTAAACCCAAAGAAATGTCAAAATTTTATCAGAATTTGCTTCTAGTGTCTCCCTTTGTGTTTGTTTTAATTATTATAACTCAGCTCTTCTCTTAATTATATATATATAATGTCTTAACTGGGAAAGTGTTACTCATTAGGCATCAATTAAAGTCTACCTCACCATAATTATGAAATCATATCATCTAAGCACAACCTCTGATTTTCCTCCCTCTCCTTGGGTATCAATTTTGGTTAGTTAACCCAACAATCAACTCTTTGAATCAAGTCTTCATTTGGTCTCCCAGTAGATTTCACACTGAAAATGACTTTCCCTGTTTGTACCCCTGATAGGACAACTCAATTCTGCCTCCGGGATATGAATGTATACCTTGAAGAGTTAAGTGCTCAAAGCTACACCTGTAGTAGTCATACTACAGTGAGATCAACCAAAAGAAGAGTGTTCTATTTTAAGAAAACCTAACATAAAAAATTGAAACATAAAAACAGATAAAAATGGAAACATCGGAAAACAGATAAAGAATGAGAATTACATAAAAAAGGATTTTTCTATATAATTCTTTTAAGCAGCAGATAATTGCTATTAAATTATGATTTAATTTAAAACAATTAACTTTAGATAATTTTTACAGTGAAAAATCAGATGGATAAAGGATAAACCAGGACCCAGCTCAGAAGTATTATGTATGAAATGAGCATAATAAATCAGCCTCACATCTGTTTTGACTAGCCTGAATTAATGAGTTTTTCTCCATGAAGTGAAAAAACACCATCTGACTACAGAAACAGCACAAACTGGAACTTACTAAAACCCCCAACAACAGTTTATCCGCAACGTAGGCTACACAGCGATCCTCGACATTTTCGGCACTAGGGACCAGTTTCATGGAAGACAATTTTCCCATGGGCCAGGGAGGCGGGGCCGGGTGGTTCAGGGTGATTCAGCCCGTTACACTTATTGTGCACTTTATTTCTAGTATTATTACATCAGCTCCAGCTCACATTATCAGGCATTAGATTTCAGAGGTTGGGGACCTCTGTGCCACAGCGCTTCTCCAATTCTAAATTATTCACATATAGTTGACATGCTTACGCGTTCTTTCGTTCCAAATTCTGAAGATTCCCTTTCAGGTTGTTGTATGCGGATGCTCGAGATTTCAGGTCATTGTCAATCTGAGTGACACCCTTTACAGAAGAAAGAAGAGAAATAGGGAGAATCTTCCTAAATCTGCCTCTACTAATACAATTAAAGTAGTTGTGCTTAAACTTTAAAAAACAAACCCACCACCAGTTCCTGATGTAAGAATATTCTATTATTTTAAAGGCATTATTTTTAAAGGTCATTAAAAAAATAACCTACTTCATTTTTAATAACTATGGGAATTTTCATGTAATCTTTTCTACTAAAGATAATGTTTTATCTACATGTATTTTTATTATTGTCACTATATTCTTAAACCATGTAAATGAAATCTAGAACACTGATTAAAGACATGACTAATTGGAAGGTTTTAATACACAAGTCTGAAGAGTTAATTTCCAAAGGAACGAAATCATACAGAGTTTTGCTGTTTATAACACCACCATTCTTACACAAAACATTTTTGCAATGAAGTTAAAATTTTGCTTCAACTTATTTATAAATGTTACACAAGCTGATTTTTCAAAAATATGATTAAAACTACTAACAATTTAAGGAGAAAACACAAAGCAGTAGATTTAACATTTGAAGAACTAATTTCAGCTTAGCTCTACCATTATCAGCTATGTGGCACGCTGGGGTAAATCACTTCACCTCTCTGAGCCTGTTTCCTCATCTATAATAGTATCAGGAAGAAGATGACTAAATCCTTGATAAGGATTAAAAGAAAATAATGCTCAGTCATAATAAGAACACCATTTTATATTATCTGACTACTCATTTTCATTAAATTATTTGACCCTGAGTTAAAATCCTTGATAGACTATTTATTTACATTTAACCACAGAGCACAATGTACAAATAAAGTCAGTGGAAGCTAAGGAAGTCTGTCCGAATGATTTAAACTGTACTGTTCATCCAGCCAGGTCACAGATATGTTGTCAAACAGTGAATAGGTCCTTGTCTATTGCCTCATTACAGTTTCAATTTTACATTTTTCTCTCAAGCTCAAGGACTTTGCAACAGAAAAGGAACTCTTAGTTTAGTGAGTTCATGGATGGACTTTCAACACCTGCGGACTCGCTGAAACTGTTCATAAAATCACGCAGTATGAGAACACAGGCAATTTTTCTGGGTAGGGAATCAATATTGAACGTCAGAAGGCGTCAGAGAACCCAAGAAGTTTAATCTGAATCAGTACTGTACATAAACATACTCAAGTGACCATTATCATATATCTGAATGATTTGTAAATCTCTAATCAATTCCAATTTATAATTCTATGTAATCTCAGTTATGCTTAAAATTTATAATTTTAAAGTTACTTTTCTTAGTCAAACACTGTTGATGCAACCTTTAACTTAACCACTTGAAAAAACAAACCACACACATGGATACTGTGCATGGGAAAGTGTTATCCTTTTCCGACAACTTTCTTTTTTAAGTAAAGTTGCAGAATGTCACATATAATTAAGCTGCCTTGTCAAAACCTAAATTAGAGTACTTGATAGCTAAATACTTATAAAATAAATAGAATCACTGTAAATCAATGTGTCCTACCTGTGTCATTTTTTTATCTTACCTTGGCAATTATTTCAGAAATATTTTTCAGGGACTGCTTGATTGGATATTTAGCCATGTCCCACTGAAACCTTGTTATATAAGTAACCAAGTCAACTGAAATAAGGGAAGAAATTAATTACTGAGGAGAAGCAATAGAGTTTTTTATAGTTTGCTATACCGTAATGCCAAAATGGGCATTAAGAAAATCAGTAAAGATATCATCACTTGTGAAGGTTAAATAAATGTGGGACTGTATTAGGTAACATGGATTAATCAAAATTTTTACCTGTAATCTGACTGAATTCTCTTCTCCTTACTCAAAATTTAATATATATATTAAAATGCTCCTTCTAATTTGATGACTTAATAAATGAAATATGCACATACCCATGATACATGGGAAGGTGAGAGAGACACAGAGATTGAGAAACTACTGAAAAGTGTCTCCTCAATAAGAATTTGACAAAAGTATGTTATTTCTTTGCAACTTACCCAAACAAATTGAAAATGAACTTGTCTGTTAAAACCATGTGATGACTGTTTCTAGGAGTCTGTATTTCAGTAATATTCAAAACGTGGACCTTTTCACTTTCAAATGAAAAGAATAAAAAATGCAAAGCCAAAGAGAAACTCAACAACTAATTCCCTGGAAGTCTAGTAGTCAAGATGACTTTATCCCTCAAGCCTGATGGGATCAAGGTCAGGGAAATCAAATGTCAATTATAGTTAACTGGCGAAAGTAATTCATATCAAAATATCTTCTCTCAACTTCTTCTGACAGAATACCAGCAAGTCAGCAACATATCTGGTATTTTCAAAAGCAGTTTTGGATGCAATGTTCCCTAGATTGTCACCCCGCTATTCTACCAAGTAGACTGACTGCCCTACTTCATCAAGTACTTAGAGATCAGTGAAGGCACCTAAGTTAACACATCTAACTCCTGTCCTTCTGCCCCAGCCACACATTAACAGAAACAGTAAGCAGGTCAGGGTTGCTATTTTAACAGAGAGCAAAAATAAATTACTAATTATTTTAAATTGATTTAAGTACTTACTGAACATCTACGATTTGCAACGGAAAGAAACGAAATTAGAGAAACACTGAATTTAAAATTCAGTGACCACTGAGAGTTTAGCCAAACCTCCATACTACTGCCTCCACATCCATTTTACATGGTCAAGTAGCCAGCAGGAGCCTAGAAATCACACTAGATAATAGCCCTCCTGGCTAACAGCCCTAGATAACAAGCCTGCAATCACAAGTAAATGTAAGCTCAGTTCCTTATTCAATTTCCGACACCAACCTGTGATAAGCACTCTCCCCTGCTGCCCAGGGCCTCCCCTCCTAGTGGACCCTTTAGATAAGACCCCCTGGGGCAGGAAATGGCAGCTCACTCCAGCATTCTTGCCTGGAGAATCCCATGGACATAGGAGCCTAGCAGACTGTAGTCCATGGGGTTGCAGAGTCAGACACGACTGAGCATACATAGGGCTCTTCAAGTTAATCAAAATTCCCCTTTTTAGTTTGAATTAACCAATCAGGACTTGGCTTGGGAATCCCAAATCACTCCACCCATGGACTCTAATAAAGGCATGTGCCCCAGGTCCTACTGTTCTTTCTGTCTGCACCCCGCCCTAACTTCCCTGCATTGCTCCCCTCCCTCCAGGACCTGTGAGTAATAAACTTCTCTATTTCTCTTTCCCCTGTGGTCATTCGTTGAACTGTGGCTCACCATCCTATGATAACCCAGGGCTCTACCTAACAAATGTTAATTTATCATAGTGACCTACCATAGTAGGCTATACAGGACAGAAAGAGAGGAAAGGATTGTTTCTTATTTTAATGACATATCAGTAAAGATCCAACCAGTCAATCCTAAAGGAAATCAGTACTGAATATTCACTGAAAGGACTGATGCTGAAGCTGAAACTCCAATACTTTGACCACCTGATGCGAAGAACTGACTCACTGAAAAAGACCCTGATGCTGGGAAAGATTGAAGCCGGGAGGAGAAGGGGATGACAGAGGATGAGATGGCTGGATGGCATCACCGACTCAATGGACATGAGTTTGAGTAAACTCAAAGTCGGTGATGGACAGGGAGTCCTGGCGTGCTGCAAGTCCATGGGGTCGCAAAGACTTGGATATGACTGAGTGACTGAACTGAATTGAAAATGAAACACATGCTAAACTGATATTTCAGGAGAAAACAACAAGTGCAAGGACAAATGACAATGATGTGGTTGAAACCATCTTTATAAAGCTATTATCACACAGAACAAACTTTATGCAATTATTAGCTTCTAGCTACAGACAGGTCAGTAGTCGACTATTCTATAACTACTAAAGAAATGCCATATGAAATTTGAGGGGAAGAGGCATTACTCTGTAATAAGATTAATAATTTTCATTCTAAAGCTTCTGTAGTTGGACGCAATTAAATACAAAAAGCTAGAGAAAACTGCAAGTATTCACCTGGAACAATGCTGAGATACCTAACTCAGAAACACACTTTTAAGTGGAACTGACAGGTAGATCCTGGAAAGAACTAAGGTAAATCTTTATGATACTGCTATTAGAAGGATCCATATTAAAAAAAAAAAAAACTATACTATATATTATGTAGGACTGTCTTATGAGAGGTTGTGTTTCAGAGGACAGAATGTAACTGGCAGTATAACCAAATTGTTAATAATCATTCTATTTTAATGGCTTTCTACAGCATTTAATACCCTTATCTATCGATCTTTTTTATGTCTTTCACTTTATTGAAGTCAATATCAAATCATGAAACATTAGCTTACCTCCATTGGCCAACAGGTTCTCCTGAACTTTATCTTTACTGTCCTCCAATACGTCAGCCATATATTGAGCCACTTTCTTTACCACCCTTAGGAGAAAAAAAAAATCAGTGGTCACTTTCAGGAAACAACCTAAATTCCATGCTACACAATGAACATGTTACATGAACACATGAATTTGACTCTGTTTCCATTACACTATCTGTATAATAATGTTAAACAATGGGTCCTAACTTCTAAAATAATGTTAAGGACAAACTGAACCAAGATTTTATTCTATGTAAAACTCAACTCAATAACTGTAGTTTTAAGGAGACCACCTGCAATACGTTTATCAAGTCTGGAAAGAAAGTAGTGGAAAGTTGGCGAAGGTAAGCTGAAAGAGTGTGCAACAGACTGCACCCACCCTGCAAGAACACAGTGGGAAGCAGGAGCTTGCATTCATCAGATGCGTACTTCCCCTTAGGACAAAAGGGATCCGACAGGCAACAGAACACAAGCAACAGTGCAGTCCTACATTATGTATTCATTACCTACTGACGAGCATCTACTATTTGAGATTTGTTTTGTTGTTGTTTAGTTGCTAAATCATGTTCGACTCTTTTGTGACCCCAAGGACTACAGGCCGCCAGGCTCCTCTGTTCATGGGACCTCCTGCTCAGTGCTAAAGAGGAAACAAACCATGGTGCCAAACTACTGAAGCACCTGTGTATCACCTTGTCAACCCCTTTACTTTATAAACACACCCAAGTATAAGGACAGGAAGTGATTTAGTTCCAAAAGTCACAAAACCAGTTCCTGGCAGAGCAGTGACAGAAACCTGTCATTCTGATTCTTGTGTTCTGTGTTCTTCACCCCCTCACCCCCCACCATTCCTTGTCCACCTATGGGCCATGGGTGGGATATATAAGTTCAGCTCAGTTCAGTCGCTCAGTCATGTCTGACTCTTTGCTACCCCATGAACCGCAGCACGCCAGGCCTCACTGTCCATCACCAACTCCCAGAGTCCAACCAAACCCATGTCCATTGAGTCGGTGATGCCATCCAACCATTTCATCCTCTGTCATCCCCTTCTCCTCCTGCCTCCAATCCCTCCCAGCATCAGGGTCTTTTCCAATGAGTCAGCTCTTCCCATCAACAACTGTGTATCCCAAGTATTGGAGTTTCAGCTTCAACATCAGTCCTTCCAATGAACACTCAGGACTGATCTCCTTTAGGATGGACTGGTTGGATCTCCTTGCAGTCCAAGGGACTCTCAAGTATTCTCCAACACCACAGTTCAAAAGCATTAATTCTTCAGCACTCAGCTTTCTTCACAGTCCAACTTTCACATCCATACATGACTACTGGAAAAACCACAGCCTTGACTAGACGGACCTTTGTTGACAAAGTAATGTCTCTGCTTTCTAATATGCTGTCTAGGTTGGTCGTAAAATCTGTGGTGAGTGCCAAATGAGATGATCAGGTTACAGACAGAGATGCAGAAAGGAAAAAGATTTCCAGTGACTGTAATCAAAAAAGCATAATGGATCAAGGGCAGGGCAGTGAAGGACAGGAATGGTTTTTTTTGAAAGGCTGATTAGGCATGAAGAATGTATATTCTTGCCACAGAGCATCGTATGAGTCAAGATCTGGAGAGAAAGAAAAGCAATGAATGAGGAGGGGTCCAGACAGTCTGGAGTGTCATGCTGGGGAGAGAGGGAGGTTGGGCTAGGAAGGCAGGCTGTGGTCAGACTGCATGGGGATCACCTCTGATGGCAGTCAGCAGGAAGAGGGGTAACACGGTCAGGACTTGGGACAATTTCTTGTATGACTTTTGTGTTTAATGGCAGGGAGTGTAAACTGGAAGACAAATTAAGAAACTCCTGCAACATGAACCAAGAAGGGCCAGGAAAAGGCGACAGAAGGACAAAATGTGAATGACAAACCTAAACTGAATGACCTCAATTCTAAGAAAGTGCAACAAATTCAGAAAAAAAATGATATAAACTGTAAGTCTTCAACATGCTTAAACCTGGGATCTGTACATACACTTGGCTGTATCTCCAAAATCCACCCATTCCTTCAAAGATGAACCATTATTCCCATATAACTTGAGGAGCATCTTGTAAACAGAACCATGTGCTATGAACATTCAAAAATGGGCATGATCACAACACTGCAAATCAACTATACTTAAAAAAAAGTGCAGGTTTACCACAGAAAATAGTTCAGACTGTAAAATTGCCTGATATCAAATTTATCAACTTAACATTACAGAACTGAAAATTCAAAATCTCCCTCTGCATCTCTACAAGAGTATCTATGACATATGGTCACCTTTAAAAAAAAAAAAAAAAAAAACAGTTCTAACCGTTAGACCACTGAAGAAGTACAAACTATAATTTACTACACCACAATGTTCAAACTTAAAAAACTGTAACACTATAAGCTAGCATCTGTCAATTCTACCAAAGTCTAAGAACCATATGATTTTTAAAATTCCTCAGATATTTCAGGGAGACTGAGAAGGACATGACTGCATAACAGTGCAAGATAACAACAGTACATAAGAACTGCATCTGTGCGACACTTACTTTCCTAAAAAATGTGCACCAATCTTATACTATATTCAAGATATCCTGCTGATGATTTAAAGAAAAATCTAGAAAGCTATCGAGGTGATGAATAAGGCTCCAAATAAGTGTTGATAATTATATTTTCAGGAGCCTCCCTTCCCAATGTCTTTCCTTGTCATGACTTAACATTGTAATGAGGTAGGTGGGGCAGCAGAAAAGACAATCACCTCAAGGTGGCAACCACAAAAAGTTTCCTCAAACTCTTTTATTAATTAAAAACTTACATTAAGAGACCAAGAGACAATTCTTACCATTGGTCAGTTTTTTGAGAGTATCATCAATAATTACTTTCACATTTGCTCTATACGGATGCAAGGAATTATTAACCCTTTAAAAGCAAATCTGTTACTCTTGCTTTCATCCTCTCTTTTCCATTTTTATTGCCTAATGCCTCTTCATACTTGAGGTTTTCATTATTTCTTGCCTAATTCGACTGTAAAACTGGTTCTTAACTGGCCTTTCACCTCAGGAATACACCTTTGCATGTATACCTGCTAAGTTACTGCAATCGTGTCCAACTCTGTGCGACTCTATTGACCACAGCCTGCCAGGTTCCTCTGTCCATGGCGATTTTCCAGGTAAGAATACTGGAGTGGGTTGCCACACCCTCCTCCAGGGGATCTTTCCCACCCAGGGATCAAACTCGTGTCTCTTAGATCTCCTGCATTCACAGGTGTGTTCTTTACCACTAGTGCTACTTGGGAAGCCTAGTACATCTTCAGGTCTATTTATTTCCTTAGCACACGTTGTTATGTGGAAAGATCTCTCTGAAACATCTCAGCCTCTATTACCAGAGCCAGTGCATCTGAGATTCTATCAATTCAGAAAAGTCTAACAACACAGAAGGGAAGACCCTTCTGTACAGATTTGGAGAATAAGTTCCCCTCTATTCAAGCCTGTTCCTTTAAAGTGTCCATCAGATACACACTTCTTAGGATTCGCCAAAATTCTTTTTTTTTTTTTAACTAATTATACCTATTTACCTAAGCCCTAAGTATTAAAAGCTCTGTATCTCAAGACTCAAATGATTTGATTGTAGACTGATTCTGTCAATTAATCAAGATACAGAAAGTTATTAAGGATCCCATATCCACCTTCAGCTAAAATACACAGAAACTGAATTTCCTAAGTAACTAAACCTGTAATCTAGAAAAATCTTTCAATGTAACTGAATTTTGAACACAAAAGCATCACTAAATAAATCTTCCAATAAATGGCAGAACATCCCATGTTCACCAACCAAAGATTTAATATGCTAGGGTGGCAACACTCCTGAAAATATCTACAGATTCTACACAATCCCCACTGAAATTCCAGCTGACTTTTTGCAGAAAATTGACACAGTGTTCCTAAAATTCAAATAGAAATGAAAGGAACCAGAATAACCAAAACAATCCTGAAAAGACTAAATAAACTTGGAGTATTCACACTTTCTGATTTTAAAACTAACTACAAAGCTACAGTAAAGAGGGCAATGTGGTACTGGCATAAGGACAGGAATATGGAACACAAAAGAGAGTTCAGAAATGTTAACAACTCTTACATTTATGTTCGACTGATTTTTGCAAGGGTGTCAGGATAATTCACTGCAGAGACAGAATAGTCTTTTCAACAAATGGCATTAGGACAACTGGATATTTAGTCAAAAGAATGAAGATGGACTTCTACCTCACACCATATACAATAAGTAACTCAAAATGAATTCAGTTCAGTTCAGTCGCTCAGTCGTGTCTGACTCTTTGTGACCCCATGAATTGCAGCACGCTAGGCCTCCCTGTCCATCACCAACTCCTGGAGTTCACTCAAACTCACGTCCATGGAGTCGGTGATACCATTCAGCCATCTCATCCTCTGTCGTCCCCTTCTCCTCCTGCCCACAATCCCTCCCAGCATCACAGTCTTTTCCAATGAGTCAGCTCTTCGCATGAGGTGGCCGAAGTACTGAAGTTACAGCTTTAGCATCATTCCTTCCAAAGAACACCCAGGACTGATCTCCTTTAGAATGGACTGGTTGGATCTCCATGCACTCCAAGGGACTCTCAAGAGTCTTCTCCAATACCACAGTTCAAAAGCATCAATTCTTTGGTGCTCAGCTTTCTTCACAGTCCAACTCTTACATCCATACATGATCTCTGGAAAAACCATAGCCTTGACTAGAAGGACCTTTGTTGGCAAAGTAATGTCTCTGCTTTTGAATCTGCTGTCTAGGATGGTCATAACTTTCCTTCCAAGGAGTAAGCGTCTTTCAATTTCATGGCTGCAGTCACCATCTGCAGTGATTTTGGAGCCCCCAAAAATAAAGTCTGACACTGTTTCCACTGTTTCCCCATCTATTTCCCATTAAAACGACCTAAATATAACAGCTAAAACTAGAAATCTCTTAGAAGAAAATATAGACACAAAACTGTGATCTTGGATTAGGCAATGGTTTCTTAGATACAAGGACAAGAACACAAGCCACAAAAAAGATAAACTGGACAGCAAAATTAAGTATCTTGTGCCTCAAAGGACACCATCTAGAAAGTGAAGAAAAAACCAGAGAATAGGAGAAAATATCTGCAAGTCCTATCTGATAAGAGAGTTGTATCCAGACTATATAAAAAACTCTTACAAGTCAATAATCAAAAGAATGATAAGTCAATTAAAAAACAGGTGAAGGATCCAAACGGACATTTCTCCAAAGAAACATAAATGGCCAACAAACAAATGGAAAGATGCTTAACACATTATTAGCCATTAGGGAAATGCAAATCAAAAACACAGTGAAATACTCTTTAATATCCATTAGGATTGCTATAATCAAAAAGATGGATCGTAATGAGTGTCTCATCAAGAATGTGGAGAAATCACAAGCTTCATACACTGCTGGTGAGACTGTACCATAGTGCAGCCAACTCTGAAAAACAATTAGACAGGTCCTCAAAATGTTGAAAATACAGTTACCGTATGCCCCAGCAATTCCACTCCTTGGTACATACCCAAAAGAAATGAAAACATATGAACATACAAATACTTACACACAAATATTCATAGCAGCATTTATTCATATTAGCCAAAATGTGGAAACAACCTTAATGTCCATCAACTGATGAATGGATTAATAAAATACAGTCTATCTGCACAATGTAATATTATTTGGTAATAAAAAGAAATTAAATGTTGATACATGCTACAACATGGATGAACCTTGAAAACATTAAGCTAAGGCAAAGAAGGGCTTCCCTGGAAGCTCAGATGGTAAAGAATCTGCCTGCAATGCAGGAGACCAAGGTTTGATCCCTGGGTTCGGAAGATCCCCTGGAGAAAGGAATGGCAACCCGCTCCAGTATTCTTGTCTGGGAAATCCCATGGAGAGAGGAGCCTGGCAGGCTATAGTCCATGGGGTTGCAGAAAGTCAGACACAACTGAGTGACTAACACTATAAGGCAAAGAAGCCAGTCACAAGAGACCACGTATTTTCCGATTCCATTTATACGAAATGTCCACAAAAAGCAAATCTATAGTGTCAGAACGCAGATTAGTGGGTAGTGGGGGTAGGGGATAACTGCTAATGGGAACAGGATGTTTATGATAACAGAAGGGAGATGAAAAGGCACTAAAGTTGACTGATCTCTAAATTCATTCCAATAAGCAGAGTATGTAAACATATAATAATAAACCCAATCCCAGGGAGGCTGATAATAGCCACTCTCATTCTGCTCTAGCCTGTTCATATAAATAAATACATTACCCTTCTACAAATGCATCCAGTTTAGCCAGTTCATCTGACAAACCAACCAAGACATCAAGTGTGCCAACCTAGAAGGGAAATACAACATTCTATTACTTAGATTTCTCCTTTTTAAAAAAAAACCAAGGTAATACAGCATCTTGATTTGAAAGGCCTGCAGATCCTAAGTTCTCCATATTTTATTTCATAATATGCAAGTGTGGTTAAAAAATGCAAGACATTTCAAAGCTATTTATATTGTACAAAATAATCCTCTAATTTATGAGGACCACCATTTAGATGTGAAGATTCCACAAGAGCAGGCCCGTGCCTCTACTTGTCCTGCCCAGTGGGAGGGTTCATTTGAAGTTGTGGTTTACATTAGCAGCTTTTAAACACGGATCCAGGGCTGTGCATCAGAGGGTCTTTAGTTCCATTTGGGTTTTTTGGTCCTTTTTTTTAAGAAATCTTTATTATTACTACCCATGCCACAGGGCATGCGGGAACTTATTTCCCAGACCCCGGATTGATCTGTGTCCCCTGCAGTGGAAGCATGGAGTCCTAACCACTGGACCACCAGAGAATTCCCTGTAATTTAATTGGTACACAAAACCAAGTATGTATAAACAAGCAAGTTTTAGAAGAAATGTCCACAGTCTATAGGAGTGTATCAAAGGACTTTAAGTATTTCTTAAATGAGTGCTGTGTATAACTGTCGAATATCATGATCTTTTCATCCATTACAAAAGTTCAGTCAACTGATTACTGGCAGTCTGCTTCACTTACAGGCTGCTAAGTTACTGATGTTTAATAAATGTTAAATATAGATAAACTACATTAAATAACTAGATTTACCAAGAATAATTTAAAGAGATGCAATGGTAGAACAGTTACAATATCAGTGAGTATTACATGAATAACAGAAAAACATATTCACTGTGATATTTAAGAATACATATTACTAAGATTTCTCACTTCTAAAAATCTTCCCTGTGAAAGTAACACATCAAGTATTTTCATAAGATTTCTCATTAAAATTTAAATTATAATTTAAAAAAGCACAAAAGTTTAGGGGAAAATGTTACTTTGTTTTAGTAGTTTTCTTCAAAAAAATCTCAATTTCCTTGTTATCTAAAATCTGAAAATTAGAAAGAACAAGGTAAGTTGTAAATTATGCCAATCCATAGAATTTTCTCTCGAAAGAACCTGGGTATCTCATTTCAACCAAAAGGTAAGCAGAGACAGCTGTCCTTTCCCTCACAAGGAACTATTCTGCACAGCGCAGGTTTACCTTTAAGTCAGGAATGTTGAACTTTGAAGAAACTGCAAGGTTATTGTTCTTTGTAGTTGCCGCATGCAATTTCTCCCATGTTTGCTGACATGTTTTCTCCCCAGGAGCTGATATAAGCCAGAACTCAGTCATGTTGTTTACCAGATGTATCTCCCAAAATTAAGACTCTGAAAGGTAAAACAAAACAAACTAAAAATACATTTACTACCACTTGTTTCTAAATTATTTCAGAGTGATAAGCACAGCCTGTTGCAAAACTGATTCAACAGTGGTATACAATCCTAAACAAAGTCAAATTTACTTACCTGGATATAAGTCCATATAAATGGGAAACGGTCATTTATTTACGTACGATACTAGGAAAAAGTGATGATAAAGACCTAATACATGAAGTACACAATTTTCTAAAAATGACCCAACATCCTAAAATGGGAACTAGTCAAGAAGGGAGACTACTGAAAATGTCAGCCCCCAACAGTTTCAATCCCCCAAAGAAGTTGGAGAGTCACCAATTAATGGGTTTATCTTAAATTTTTAAAATAAAAAACCTAAATAGGAAGCGAAAAGCCATACATAACTCTGACCTTTGAAAAAGAACTGAATCAATGCACTTCAACAGTAGCCACCAAATAAATTTGCCACATCTGGTTTGGCAAATCCTACAAGGTCAGCCAAGTTCTAATCCCTACTCAAACTAATCTCAATCCCTAACATATACTTAATGGTCATCAACCACTTACAAATTTGCACACACAAAAAAATACTGCCAATCAGCCTTGTAAATCAGTCTTTTATTTAAAATATGCCTGGGAGGGGTGCATAACATACAACACTGTTGAATCTGAGTAAGAGGCTGTGGCTCTTACTTTCCAGAGTTCCATTAAGCACACAACCCTCTTCCCCAACCTCTCTCCTCCCCTTTCCCCTCCTTCCTCTCTCTCTCTCTCTACACACACACACACAGACACACACACACACACACACACACACACAGATAAACAAAGCCCAAAGCCAAACTTGGGAATATAAGTAGGTAAGCACGAAAACACAAAATATAAAAGAACTCAATATAACAGTATCATTATTTCTACTTTAATATGCTTTCATTATAACCAACATAAACTTTCTACTACCACAACTTGTTTTTAAACCTTTCCTGAAATTTGGAGTCTTAGAAGATTAACTGTCTTACAAAGTTGTCCTGATAATAAATCAAATAATGAATGTGAAAGAACTCCGCAAATTTACATTTCCTTTAAAATGTAAAGCATGATAGTTAATTACAATGGACTTTCCTAATTATAGAAGCCCACTGTAATTAACCCTACCTAGTCAGTACACAATTGAAAGTGATCATAGATGTCATTCTACATACTTGTTTTTTCCTAACTTGCATTTCAAGAGCATCTACCATATACTAGGTACTGCTCTAAATGTCTTATACATTGTCATCTCAATTAATCTTCCTAACACCTCTATAAGATACATATGATCCTTTCCATTTACAGATTAAAAAACATTCTCAGAGAGATCAGACTGATAAAAATACAGATGCCAGTACTAAATCAATCTTTCAAGAATCCTACTCTAAGATGATTTTTCCAACATTACTGGGGGAAAAAAAAAAAGCTGCACTAAGAACTACACTTTCTCAAATGGCCAACAAACTAAACAGAGCTTCTGTAGTGATGGCAGGCCCAGACAAAGCACTCAGCCTGGCCAGAAAAGCAGTCTTTGATGACATTTTTAAACCTCCTCTCCTCAAAAAATGGCAGGTGATGGAATCAATCATCAGTCCTCCTTATGACACTGTTAAATTATCTAAACTGCAGTTTCTTCAAAGATTCTAACAATATGAGCTATTACAGTAGATGTCACTATCATACCAGAGTTCTAGAAAATCTTTTTCAGCCAACAGGTTTTCAAAAGATTTCAAGAAATAAGAAAGAGGACCACATTTTCTCATTTATAAATAAATATCTGCCCGACTTACTGAGTTTTCACTAGAGTTGAATGAAATGTCATGTTATTTCTAAATAGAACTAGAGTCCCCTCTGGCCTTCAAAGGCTACTCCCAGTATCCCAAGTAGGAATTATCTTGTTTACTTACTATCTTATCAATGCCACTATAATGCAGTTATCACACTATCCTGCTTCATTTTTTTCAGAACATTTTTTCCTCTCCACCTGACTGGGAAATCCTGAAGGACCAAAATCATATCTTCTTTCCTAATGCCCTGAAAGCCCAGCATATACAATTCCTGTCAACATCAGGGACTTTATAAATGCTTGTTTTATGATAAAATGAAATATACCAATGACTCCGATCAAAAAATTTGATTGGAGGAAAAAAAATAAAAGCCAAGAAAAATATTTAAATGTTTTTAAACTTTTTTTTTTTAACTTAAGAGTCTTTCAGAAAACCACCTTAGAGTAACATAGACATTAAAAATTGATAAAGCTGCAAGTAACTAAGCCTTTGTCTTTTGTTATTTAAATGTGAATACAGAAATATAAAAAAGAGGCATTGAGAAAGAACCTCTAGGTACTTTAGGCAAAGCAATGGCCTCACTTCTTCTATCCTCTGGTCAAAGCGAACTAACTATACAAGAGGAACCTGATGGGAAAGACAAGCTACTGAAGTATCTAAGGATAAATATAAGAACTGCTCATGAGAAAAGTATCAGTAAGTCTTCTGCAAAATCCCTGTTTTTAAACAAATTCTTTATTTTTTAAACAATGCCCACTGTTATCTGGTCACTTAGACAAGTCACATAAAAATTTTTCTCTTTGAAATTTAAGTACAATTTAAGCTCAGTTCCAACAAACTAATCTCTAGAGATGAACATGTGTGTGTGTGTGTGTGTGTGTGTGTGTGTGTGTGCGCGAGGGGGAAGGGATGGTAAAAAAAAATGAAATTCATGTTACAAAACACATTTCTCTTTCTCTCTGAGCTGCACAGAAACAGAGTCAAACCTGTCCAAAAAGTCTGGGCACTTCTACCTCTGTTGACCGCTTCAACTCACTGGTTTTTATGCCTAATTATTTCCCTTTGTTTCATCTTGTATATGGAAGTCAGGCATTAACATAGGCAAATCACATGTTAAACAAAAGAGAAAATGATTTAAAAGGCATTCCTCAAAACTCAGATCAAGGTGTAAGTCCCTCTGTTATGTGTGTGTGTTCGGTTGCTCTCTGGTGGTCTTTTTTATACTCAAGGTAATTCCAGTTTAGATGCTGAACACTCCCGAACTGTTAGCTCCAGCCTAGGCTCCTCTGTGCATCCAGAGCTGTACCCAACAAGTCTCAACTACAAGACATTTTCACCTGAATATCTCAAAAAACAAAACCAAAAACACATTTCTAGTCAGACTCCTAATCCCTTCCCCCAAACCTGGTCCTACTTCTGTGTTCCCTTAGCACACCTAGTACCCTGCAACACTGGACAACCGTAATTGTCAAATGTCATCAAGATAGCAGCCAATACTTCTTGCGCACTTCCTACCTACCAGCACCAGTTAAAACAGTTTATATGGATTAGCTCATTTAGCATACTGGATGGACAGTACTTATAAAAGAAGAAACCAAGGCACAGAAAATGCCTCATAAATTATGATATATATTATAGTGCATCATGTCATATATCACACGAGTGTCATATATCACATTTATATGCTAAGCATGAATGTGTTATATGCTCTCATAGCACCTTTTCAGTATTTCCTTGAGAGACATTTTTATTGATATCTTTCTGCCAAATAAACTGCACATTAGAGGAGGTGGAAAGCATGATGTTTTTGCTACAAGTGTATTCTTAGTACCTGGCACAGAAGCTGGTATACAAAACCTCAAAAACTATGTGTTGAATATTTCTGAATGAATACCTAACAGTGAAGATGAAACAAGAGAATAAAGTACCTTGCTTATTAATTGGTTAGGTCCCCTTTACTTCCTTTACATTAAAAGAAAAATCATTCAGGATGGGGAGCACAGGTATACCTGTGGCAGATTCATTTCGATGTTTGGTAAAACTAATACAATAATTGTAAAGTTTAAAAATAAAATTTAAAAAAATAAAATTAAATTAAAAGAAAAAAAAAAGAAAAATCAATTTCACTGAAATATCATTTATATACAGTAAAATGTACCCACAAGAGCACAGTTAGGTGAGCTTTTGACAAACACATACACCTGTGTAACCACCACCAAAACCAAGGTTAAGAACATTTCTGTCTTCCCAAACCCTTCCCTCACATGTAGGGTCGGTCAGTCCCAACCCCACTGCAGACCTTGGGCAGATGCTAATCTGTTTTTTTGCCACACTCTAGGCTCATTGGGCCTGATCTAGAATTCCTGTGTAAATGAAGTCCACACTGCATTCTCTTTTGTATCTGGCTTCCTTTGCTCAGCATGGCTTTGATTGTCCATGTCCTGTGTAGCGATTCATTCTGTTTTACTTCTTAGTGTTCCGTTACATGAATGTACTATGGTTTGCAGTTCCATTCACCTATTGATAAGACATTTGGATTTTAACCAGTTTGGGGCCACTAACAACAAACATTCCTTTTCAAAGCTTTTGTGAAAATACATATTCATTTATCTTGGATAAACATCTAGAAGTAGAATTTTTGAGTCAAATGACTAACCTATATTTAACTTTATAAGAAGTCATCAAACTTTCCCAAAGTAGATGAAGTATTTTGCATTCCATTAGCAAGATGCACAGTCCCAGTTGTCTCGCAGGTCCACTAACACTTAGTGCTATCAGCCTCCTCTGAGCTATTCCAGTGGGCTGTAGCTCTCACTTCCATGATGGCTACAGTTCGGGATCTTTTCACCTCATCAGCCAGTTGTATATCTTCTTTGTGAAGTTTCTATTCAAATATTGTGTCCATTTTTTTTTAATTGCATTGACCTTACTGAGTTAGTTTTTTGTATGATTTTGGTGCAATTTCTTTGAGATATGTGTGTGTATAAAACATGTATTCTGTACCTTGCCTTTCCTTAATGGTGCTCTTGAGTAGAAGTTTTCAATTCTAATGTCCAGTTTATCAACTTTTTCTATGATTCGTTTACCCCAGGGTCACAAGGATTTATCCTGCTTGTAGTTCAGAGAGATTCCTGAACCTGTGTTTAGAGTTTTCAACAATTCAGGACAAAATTCATTTTCTTCAAAATTTGTTCCTACTTCTCTTTCCCTTTCCTGAGACAGATATGACATGTGTATTAAACCACCTGACACTGTCCCACAAGTCACTGAGCTTCCATTCTTTTTTTTTTCCAACTGTTTTTCTCTCTACACTTCAGTTTAGAAACTTTCTTGCTACATCTTCTCGTTGGTTAACTTTTTCTTTACAGTTATCTGCTATTTGTCTCAAGAAGTGAATTTTTCATATTTTTCAGCCTTGTAAGTTCCGTCTTTTAAAACTTTCTTCATTATTTTCATGTTTTCTATTAAATCCCTGAGCATATCTGTAATTCACAACATTAAACTGTTGATCACTTGATTTTGTGTCCTTTAAGAATGTTGTGTTTTAATATATGTAAACATATAGCAGATTCACTGCTATACAGCAGAAGCTAACACAACTGTAAAGCAACTCTACTCCAATAAAACCTATTTTTAAAAAATTTAAAAGAATGTTATGCTTTAAAACAGTATGAAAAGGCAAAATGATAGGATACTGAAAGAGGAACTCCCCAGGTCAGTAGGTGCCCAATATGCTACTGGAGATCAGTGGAGAAATAACTCCAGAAAGAATGAAGGGATGGAGCCAAAGCAAAAACAATACTCAGCTGTGGATGTGACTGATGATAGAAGCAAGGTCCGATGCTGTAAAGAGCAATATTGCATAGGAACCTGGAATGTCAGGTCCATGAATCAAGGCAAATTGGAAGTGGTCAAACAAGAGATGGCAAGAGTGAATGTTGACATTCTAGGAATCAGCGAACTTAAATGGACTGGAATGGGTGAATTTAACTCAGATGACCATTATATCTACTACTGCGGGCAGGAATCCCTCAGAAGAAATGGAGTGGCCATCATGGTCAACAAAAGAGTCCGAAATGCAGTACTTGGATGCAATCTCAAAAATGACAGAATGATCTCTGTTCGTTTCCAAGGCAAACCATTCAGTATCACAGTAATCCAAGTCTATGCCCCAACCAGTAACGCTGAAGAAGCTGAAGTTGAACGGTTCTATGAAGACCTACAAGACCTTTTAGAACTAACATCCAAAAAAGATGTCCTTTTCATTATAGGGGACTGGAATGCAAAAGTAGGAAGTCAAGAAACACCTGGAGTAACAGGCAAATTTGGCCTTGGAATACGGAATGAAGCAGGGCAAAGACTAATAGAGTTTTGCCAAGAAAATGCACTGGTCATAACAAACACCCTCTTCCAGCAACACAAGAGAAGACTCTACACATGGACATCACCAGAGGGTCAACGCCGAAATCAGATTGATTATATTCTTTGCAGTCAAAGATGGAGAAGCTCTATACAGTCAGCAAAAACAAGACCAGGAGCTGACTGTGGCTCAGACCATGAACTCCTTATTGCCAAATTCAGACTGAAATTGAAGAAAGTAGGGAAAACCACTAGACCATTCAGGTATGACCTAAATCAAATCCCTTATGATTATACAGTGGAAGTGAGAAATAGATTTAAGGGCCTAGATCTGATAGTGCCTGATGAATTATGGAATGAGGTTCGTGACACTGTACAGGAGACAGGGATCAAGACCATTCCCATGGAAAAGAAATGCAAAAAAGCAAAATGGCTGTCTGGGGAGGCCTTACAAATAGCTGTGAAAAGAAGAGAAGCAAAAAGCAAAGGAGAAAAGGAAAGATATAAACACCTGAATGCAGAGTTCCAAAGAAGAGCAAGAAAAGATAAGAAAGCCTTCTTCAGTGATCAATGCAAAGAAATAGAGGAAAAAAACAGAATGGGAAAGACTAGGGATCTCTTCAAGAAAATCAGAGATACCAAAGGAACATTTCATGCAAAGATGGGCTCGATAAAGGACAGAAATGGTATGGACCTAACAGAAGCAGAAGATATTAAGAAGAGGTGGCAAGAATACACAAAAGAACTGTACAAAAAAGATCTTCACGACCCAGATAATCACGATGGTGTGATCCCTGACCTAGAGCCAGACATCCTGGAATGTGAAGTCAAGTGGGCCTTAGAAAGTATCACTACGAACAAAGCTAGTGGAGGTGATGGAATTCCAGTTGAGCTATTCCAAATCCTGAATGATGATGCTGTGAAAGTGCTGCACTCAAGATGCCAGCACATTTGGAAAACTCAGCAGTGGCCACAGGACTGGAAAAGGTCAGTTTTCATTCCAATCCCAAAGAAAGGCAATGCCAAAGAATGCTCAGACTACTGCACAATTGCACTCATCTCACACGCTAGTAAAGTAATGCTCAAAATTCTCCAAGCCAGGCTTCAGCAATATGTGAACCGTGAACTTCCTGATGTTCAAGCTGGTTTTAGAAAGGGCAGAGGAACCAGAGATCAAATTGCCAACATCCGCTGGATCATGGAAAAACCAAGCGAGTTCCAGAAAAGCATCTATTTCTGCTTTATTGACTATGCCAAAGCCTTTGACTGTGTGGATCACAATCAACTGTGGAAAATTCTGAAAGAGATGGGAATACCAGACCACCTGACCTGCCTCTTGAGAAATCTGTATGCAGGTCAGGAAGCAACAGTTAGAACTGGACATGGAACAACAGACTGGTTCCAAATAGGAAAAGGAGTACGTCAAGGCTGTATATTGTCACCCTGTTTATTTAACTTCTATGCAGAGTACATCATGAGAAACGCTGGACTGGAAGAAACACAAGCTGGAATCAAGATTGCCGGGAGAAATATCAATCACCTCAGATATGCAGATGATACTACCCTTATGGCAGAAAGTGAAGAGGAACTCAAAAGCCTCTTGATGAAAGTGAAAGTGGAGAGTGAAAAAGCTGGCTTAAAACCCAACATTCAGAAAACGAAGATCATGGCATCCGGTCCCATCACTTCATGGGAAACAGATAGGGAAACAGTGGAAACAGTGTCAGACTTTTATTTTTCTGGGCTCCAAAATCACTACAGACGGTGACTGCAGCCATGAAATTAAAAGACGCTTACTCCTTGGAAGGAAAGTTATGACTAACCTAGATAGCATATTCAAAGGCAGAGACATTACTTTGCCAACAAAGGTTCGTCTAGTCAAGGCTATGGTTTTTCCTGTGGTCATGTATGGATGTGAGAGTTGGACTGTGAAGAAGGCTGAGTGCCAAAGAATTGATGCTTTTGAACTGTGGTGTTGGAGAAGACTCTTGAGAGTCCCTTGGACTGCAAGGAGATCCAACCAGTCCATTCTGAAGGAGATCAGCCCTGGGATTTCTTTGGAAGGAATGATGCTAAAGCTGAAACTCCAGTGCTTTGGCCACCTCATGTGAAGAGCTGACTCATTGGAAAAGACTCTGATGCTGGGAGGGATTGGGGGCAGGAGGAGAAGGGGACGACAGAGGATGAGATGGCTGGATGGCATCACTGACTCGATGGACATGAGTCTGAGTGAACTCTGGGAGTTGGTGATGGACAGGGAGGTGGGGTCGCAAAGAGTCGGACATGAATGAGCGACTGATCTGATCTTATCTGATGCTTTAAAAAAGTTTGTTGTTTTTTTTTTTTAAAGGGGGGATCCCCAGGTGGTCCAGTGGTTGGGACTCCGCTTTCACTGCTGAGGGCCCAGGTTCAATCCCTAATCAGGGAACTAAGATCTGCAAGACACTTGGTGCGACCAAAAAAATAAATATTAATAAAAATATATTGTGCTTTGTTCTGACAGTCTTAAGTTACTTAAGCTTTAGCATGTTTCATTCAAGGCTGGCAATGGGCTGGCCAAAAAATTCTTTTGGGTTTTCTTGTAAAATCTTAAGGAAAAACCCAAAAGAAAATTTTGGCCAGCCCAATACTTTGTTAGGTTAGGTCTAAATCTTTACTCTGGGGCTAACTTAGCCCTATCAGTTAAGATCTGATTTTCCTGGGATTCCTCCGGATGCCCCAGGGATTCATAAGGTATTCATAAGCCCTTCAGCACCATGAGCTCTGCCAACTGTCTCGTTTAAAGCTCTCTAGTCATTCTTTTGCTGGAATGTACCTGTGCCTGAAGCATGAGATCAAGGTCTTTTTATCTCACTGGGAACTGCAGCCATAAAGAATCCAAACGCCAGTTTCCAAAGGAAACGCAATGTAACCACCAGGGCACTGCATTGAGAATATGAAGACTTGGAATCTAATCCCAGTTCTGCACGTCATCGTTTGCATAAATGTTTTCATTTGCAAAATGAGAGGATTGGATTCCCACATCTAGGATCCTTTTTTGCTCCTATATTCCATCAGTCTATACTGGGTAAGACCCAGGACCCTTTTATTTTCTTGTTAAATCCTTCAAGTAAATCAGATGATGAGTCAGGTTTTAGAACCACTGTAGTAGAACAAGCATTTCCATGATTATTCAGTGAATTATACAGTAAATGTTACATGAAATGGCAACCGTTCCCTAATAAGATGGCTACATGTCACATCATCACCATCAAGAATCACACAGTATTGTCAGGTCCATAATGCAGGAATGATTTTTGTTCTATGGAATGTAGAAACTTTAAATGTATCAACCCACTTTTCGCATGCTTTCTATGCGGCTTATGAACTTAAAAAATAAGTGAAAAGCAAAATGACATATGAAATCAAGTACAGAACAAAACAAAATCTGGGTAAACTATTGCTTTGCTCAAGAAACACACAATTTTATTTCATTTGTGAAGGACAGAATACAGAGGATTTTTAAATGCCATATATATAAATAGGTGGGTTTGTGACCACAGTGTAGAGTCCTGATTCACTCCCAAAACTTCTTGAAAATTTTTTCCAGGGCTAAAAAGACTACTCTAGGGACTTCCCCTGGAGGTCCAGTGGTTAAGACTCCACGTTCCAATGCAGGGACAGGGGTTCGATCCCTTGGGAGCTAGGGTGCCACAAATTTGTTTTTTTTTATTTAAAAAAAAATTGCTTTAGGTAATGGGAGGCTGTGCGTGTTAAGTTGCTTCAGTTGTGTCCAACTTTTTGTGACGCTGTGGACTGTGGCCCACCAGGCTCCTCTGTCCATGGCTTCTCCAGGCATGAATACTAGAGTGGGTTGCCATACACTCCTCCAAGGAGGAGTAGAAAGAAAACAAGGCACATGATGAGATTTGAAAAATCGAGCAGAATACACTGGAGGCCCAAGGGAAACACTAGTCACATTTCTTAAACACTTCTATCTGTCTGACTGCAATAAGTATGCTTTTTTTTTTTTTTTTTAAACAGTAACAAGTCTTTTTCAAAATGGAGGGAAGGAAAGAAGAAAGGAAATCCTGGGTTCAAAGCTCAGAACCTGTTTATTTCATTACTGTATCACCCACTTCTAAGAATTTAAAGGCAGTGGATTATTTTCCAACCACAAGAGATTAGGATGCGAAATAAAAAGAGTAAAGCAGGGACTTGCCTGACAGTCCAGTGGTTACGCCTGTGCTTCCACTGCAGGGGTCATGGATTCAGGAGCACTAAAATCCCACAGAATCCCCAAAATCCCCTACCCCAAAAGAAGAGTAAATAACAACTGTCATGATAATACAAGAGGTGAGGATAATAAACTCAAACAGCTACTAGCACTTCTTCTGTGGATGAAAGTAAGAGCCTGACCAAAGATAGGGGCAACCACAGAAAATAGGGCATCCCAGTAAGTGCTCCAATATTTAACTGCTTTCAAGAAACCAACACCTCAGTCTCTGAAATGCAACCACCTTTCACAGTAAATTTAAATTTCACAATGAAGACTGATGGGGGTCTACATGCAAAAAAAACATTCTTTTACAGTCCTTGAAAATACCAAGCTGTTCACTAAAGTGGCTTATTTCGACCTGATAGGAGGTCGATACCTCCTATGATAAGGAGGGATACCTCAGATATCATGAAGTATCACACAGCCTTCCAACTGTGACGCATCAACGAACAGAACTGACCAGAGCGTAAAACAGCCACGATCCATCCATTTTAAAGGCTGCTAATCCTTTCCAAGATTTTAATACCACACAAATAAAAGGTAAGAATAACTACCTGAATGGTAACTTCTGAATGAATGAATAATTCTGAATGCTAAATTCTATCCTTCAACAAGGAAACATCTTAACTGGGATTGTTGGAGGGGCTTACTCACAATAAAATTTGTTTGAATAAAAGCTTCCAATAACAACAAGGAATTCTACCTCTCAAGGGAGACTTTAGTGATTTATATGTAAGTTTGAAATCGTTAGGATACACACCTTCTTTAAATCAATCTTAACTTTTGTGTTCTCTTGTCTTACACTGAAACAGCACTTATAGATGGCCTATAATCACGTTAAGGATTACCTGAACTTCATGCCATAAATATACTGAAATGTGAAAGACCTTTAGTAGATGTATTTTATAAACAGCCATCTTTTTTACATCTTTGTATCTGGCTAGAAATACATTTGCAAAAGCCAAGCCTTACTTAGGCATGTTAATGCTAAGCCGCTTCAGTCGTGTCCTACTCTGTGCGACCCCATAGACGGCAGCCCACGAGACTCCCTGGTCCCTGGGATTCTCCAGGCAAGAACACTGGAGTGGGTTGCCATTTCCTTCTCCAATGCATGAAAGTGAAAAGTGAAAGTGAAGTCGCTCAGTCATGTTCAACTCTTAGCGACCCTGTGGACTGCAGCCTACCAGGCTCCTCCGTCCATGGGATTTTCCAGGCAAGAGTACTGGAGTGGGGTGCCATTACCTTGGCTCCTACTTAGGCATAGATGCCATCATAAAAACAGAAACAAGCCAGAAAGATAATAACACATAACACGATGTTTAAAAATAAATCTCTTGCAATTTCTGCTAAAGCAAGTTGAATCCAGACAGGCAAGGAGAGCACTGTACCATTACTGAAAGGAATCACCAGAACCTTCGGAGCACCCAGACACTTCCTCTCTGCCACAGGCAACTCAACACTGACCCAGGGAGCAAACAATTCCTTCCATGCCAGGAAACTCCCTGACTCTACACTCATTGTCTCCCAAAATGTTACTTCCCTTCTCTTTCAGGTTGGTATCTGATAATAGTGACTGAATCACAACACCACGTTTCTCACCAGAAGGTGTTAATATCTCTAAGACAATGTATTCTAGCCTGAAATTCAACAAGCCAAAGACTTGAAACAAGTTTCATCACTCAAGTAAGCTTGAGATCCTGTTTCCTGGTAATGACAACCACTTATTAAATATGTGCTATGTGATCAGCACTCAATATGCTAAGCAATTTTATACTTGATTCCTTCGAGGAAGATGGTATCACCACCCCTATTTGCAAATGAGAGGGCAGTTAATGAAGTCTTGCCCAAGGTCACAGAGCTAGTGACTACATACATTTTACATGCAAGTTTACTAAAACACTACTCTTAACCTCTATGCCCCCAACATATAGTAGAGGGCCTGTCACTAAGAAGCACTCAGGTGTATGTTCAACAGATAAAGGATGCCATCGCAAAGGGTGTTGCACAACCAACTGGTACCTCTCTCCTGCAGGAGGAGTTTCGAAACATCTGGGATCATTTTAGGTTGTCCCAATGTGGGGGTCACTACCATCATTTAGTGGCTGGTGGCCAAACAAGAGGCAGTTCTGTCCACAATGCCAACAGCACCCATGAAGAAACACTAAACTATAGGCTAGCCCATTAATAACAACAAAAAACTGTCATGGTTAAGTCAATCCACCTATTAACCACCTTTATTTACAAATAACTTCCTATTCATGGATAGTTTGCATAAAGTATCTTAAAAGATACATCATCCTCTTTCTATAAAATACCATTTTTACATTTGTCTAGCATTTTATTTTCAAATACAGAGCTAAGGTTGTATCTTCTGGTCTATGATGGAACCAAAGCACCTCTCCTCCACTGCCCTAAGACTCCTCTTGGAACTCAGTAAATATACAGCAGATTTGCTACACCTGTGGAACAGAAATTTGCTTCATTATCAAGATCAGAGTTTGAATTTTCTAGTTCTAAGGATCACTCATGTCGAAAGGAAAATTTAGATTGCCTGGTGAAGAGAATTTAGATTGCCTGGTTTCACCGCTTGAGCTGTCTTTCCAAGAGCACCATGCTAATGGTTTACTGTGTCTTTAAAATATCAGTGAAATGTGAGCTGAACATGAATTAGATTGTAAATGAAAAGGTATAAAGTTGCACAGCCAAAGAGTGAAAAAGGTTTACTCTGGCAGACAGAACACGTACAAGAACAAAATTCAACTAAGAGGTATGTATTTCCATGGGGTCACAGTCAGACACGACTGAAGGACTGAGTACACACACACATATTTGGTGCAAACTGCAGTTACCCCTAAGCAGACTCAAGCTCAAAAGGAAGACTGATCACTTAGGGACTGTGGACCAGAAGGAGACCCTTTGGCAAAGGTTTATTTTGGCATTCCAGCTTTGCTCTTTGGCCAATGCAATTATTTCCAAAGTTGTGGAAATAAACAGGGAATCAGACTTTTGAGGCCCAAATGTTTCTTTTTAGGTAGAGAGAACTAATGTAAATAAGGCTCCGAAGACTGACATCAAAAAATAAAAGTGATCATTTACTGCCCAGTTCTATACACGAACCATCTAGCTCGCAGCATTTAGTCAGATCCCGAGTACTGTTTCTTTAGATTTTATCTAGTCCCTGAAAGATACACCAAAAGAGAAAAAGATCCGGGAGTTCTGAGACATAAACCCGAGGTTCCCTCTTCGGCACCATTTGAGACGTGCTGGTTGCCAGAGAACCGTGATTGACAAGCTGAGCACCTTTTGCCCACCCTGCTGCTTATTATCTCCTCCAGCTGAACTGTAAACTGAACAGCTTCACCCAAACTAACTAAAAAGCGGTTTTTAAAGCACTGACCACCGCTGCAGAACCCCTTTGAAGCTGTCCTACTCAAGTTTCACCGAAAGTGCTGAATCAAAGGTAAGAATGCACTAGTAGAAACTCACCCTTCTCTCTAGAGAGACTGTGGTTAAGTACTGGGCAGGTAATTGGCAGTCAGAAGACAGCAGAAGTTATGCTAGACTTAAAACACATCATTTGATCTGTTTCTAGGTCCAAGAGTCTATCTAGATAGGTCCCGGTCTATACGATGAATGGCACTTTCATCTACTTCCTCTCAAAGACCTGTGAGAACAAAACAAACAAGAAAGGGGCTTCCGGGGCGGCCCAGTGGTGAAGGATCTGCCTCGCAACGCAGGGGACACGGGTTCGATCCCCGGCCAGGAAGATCCCACATGCCTCAGGACAACTCAACCACGACTACTGAGCCAGCCCGCTACAGAGTCTGTGCTTCACAAAAAAGCACACAACTTGAGAAACCTGCACACCACAGCGGCAACTAGAGAAAGCCGGCTCACAGCAAGGAAGACCCAGCGCAATAAAAGACAATAATTAAAAAAAAAAAAATGTAATTCCTGTGACTGTTGTTCAATAAAAGGTATTCGGGAGTAGATGACAGTACCAAAGGATAAGTTCAGAAGGCCAAAACAGATCTTCACAAAGGAGTCTCCCCAACCCCCAAATGATCCAACATCTCCTGTATACTTCAGGGCTGTTTGGGGGGGGGGGGGTAGTTACAATAACCCTCAGTGAGGGGTGCAAACACCATCTAATCTTTTCTCCCCTTTGCTCCTGTGTTTCTCAGGTGATTCAATTTGCCTGTGTGCCTCTCTCCTCTAGTTCCTTTTCAGGGTTTCTTGCCTACTCTTCCCCCATTCTAATAAAAATAAAAAATAAAAAAAAACACGGTCTGAGTTCTCTGGAATCCAGTTTTTTCCCCTGTCACAGGGACCCTGCGTCCTCGGTGAGGGTCTCCTAGACCCTCTAAACTGCCATCACCTTACTCGCAAGCAAGTACGCCCAGGGGAGGCTGTCCCGCTCGCTGTGACCTCACACACACCACCCCGTATCCTCATCTGGGCCACTCTGTTACCTTTCGTCCCCCGGAGCGAGGATTCGCTGTGACCCTTACCCCAGCCCAAGGAGAAACGCCTCAGACCCGCAGTGTTTATGTCTGCCTCTGCCACAGAACAGCCCCTAGGGCCCTGTCTCTTTTCCCCTCCTTCCCTTCCCCTTAGAGACAGAACCCAGGCCCACGGCGGCGACAAACTCGCGCCGAGAAACCGGACACGGCCGCCGCGCCGGCGGCTCCAACGCCACAGCCTCGGCCCCCGCGCCCGCCCCCATCCCTCCCAAGCGGCGACCGCAGCGCGAGCTTCGGCCCGGCCGGGGTTTCCGAGGGGAGGAGGTAGCCATCGCTCACTGACCCAGGGAAGTGTCAAACGAGGACGTGGCGGCAGTAACAGGCAGAGAGGCGGACAGCCTGGCAGGCGTTAACGGCTCAGCTCTCCATCCCCTCCCCGACCTAAGCTCCGGCCTCACGGTTTCCTCGACCCCGGCGCCTACGGAGCAAGTCACGTGCCAGCCGGGACTGTCAGCTGACCGCTGCTCGCTCCGCCCCGCCTACGTGCGCCGCTCCGCCTACGCGCGCGCCACTGCGCAGCCGCCGCGGCCGAGCCCACGGAACAGGGGCGGGGCTGGGAGGCTCCCCGGGGAGCGGGGGAGAGCCAGGAGTCTGAGGGGGCAAAGCTCTTCCGGGGAGGGTGGGGTTTCTGCGTATGGAGTTCCGCCCGAGTTCCGTCCGCCACCTGTGAATTTCATCGCTGCCATCCTTAAGGTTACCCCACTTCTTTTCACATTTCTGCGGCTTGGAATTTGCCTTCAGGCTTCTCCACTCAGGATTTTCTTCGGACAGCCCGGTTTTCTGAGTAATATCCTTAAGAGTTCCCTTCAGCCTCTGATTCACCTTTTCCTTCCAGTCCACTTCGAGTTAATTCCATAAATGTCCTTGGAGCATTTACTATACGCTCGTCATTGTGCTCATTATCTTAGGATTGTCTACCGGCGTGAATCACTCCTTGCAGGAGAAAGCTTGTAATCTTGTTCGGGCGTCTGTGAGGCATGTGATAAACATCGGATAGTTGGAACCACGGTAGATAAAAATGAAAACCAGACAAGGTTACAGGGCAGAGGCATGGACAGGAGAAATCATGTCCTTTGGGAGAAAAAGATAGCAAACCGCTCTCCTGATATTTCATATTTCATTAGCTTGGGAAGGTAGGTGGTATTATTCTGGTTCAGTTCAGTCGCTCAGTCGTGTCCGACTGTGCGACCGCAGAAATTGCAGCACGCCAGGCCTCCCTGTCCATCAACAACTCCTGGAGTTCACCCAAACTCAAATCCATCGAGTCGGTGATGCTATCCAGCCATCTCATCCTCTGTCGTCCCCTTCTCCTGCCCCCAATCCCTCCTAGCATCAGAGTATTTTCCAATGAGTCAGCTCTTCTCATGAGGTGGCCAAAGTATTGGAGTTTCAGCTTTAGCATCAGTCCTTCCAAAGAAATCCCAGGACTGATCTCCTTTAGAATGGACTGGTTGGATCTCTTTGCAGTCCAAGGGACTCTCAAGAGTTCTCCAACACCACAGTTCAAAAGCATCAATTCTTCAGCGCTCAGCCTTCTTCACAGTCCAACTTTAACATCCATACATGATCACTGGAAAAACTACAGCCTTGACTAGATGGACCTTTATTGGCAAAGTAATGTCTCTGCTTTTGAATATGCTATCTAGGTTGGTCATAACTTTCCTTCCAAGAAGCAAGCGTTTTTTAATTTCATGGCTTCAATCACCATCTGCAGTGATTTTGGAGCCCCCAAAAATAAAGTCTGACACTGTTTCCACTGTTTCCCCATCTATTTCCCATGAAGTGATGGGACCAGATGCCATGATCTTAGTTTTCTGAATGCTGAGCTTTAAGCCAACTTTTTCACTCTCCACTTTCACCTTCATCAAGAGGCTTTTGAGATCCTCTTCACTTTCTGCCATAAGGGTGGTGTCATCTGCATATCTGAGATGATTCATATTTCTTGCGGCAATCTCGATTCCAGCTTGTGCTTCTTCCAGCCCAGTGTTTCTCATGATGTACTCTGCATAGAAGTTAAATAAGCAGGGTGACAATATACGGTCTTGATGAACTCCTTTTCCTATTTGGAACCAGTCTGTTGTTTCATGTCCAGTTCTAACTGTTGCTTCCTGACCTGCATACAGATTTCTCAAGAGGCAGATCAGGTGGTCTGGTATTCCCGTCTCTTTCAGAATTTTCCACAGTTTATTGTGATCCACACAGTCAAAGGCTTTGGCATAGTCAATAAAGCAGAAATAGATGTTTTTCTGGAACTCCCTTCCTTTTTCAATGATCCAGTGGATGTTGGCAATTTGATCTCTGGTTCCTCTGCCTTTTCTAAAACCAGCTTGAACATCTGGAAGTTCATGGTTCACATACTGCTGAAGCCTGGCTTGGAGAATTTTGAGCATTACTTTACTAGCATGTGAGATAAGTGCAATTGTGCAGTAGTTTGAGCATTCTTTGGCATTGCCTTTCTTTGGAATTGGAATGAAAACTGACCTTTTCCAGTCCTGTGGCCACTGCTGAGTTTTCCAAATTTGCTGGTATATTGAGTGCAGCACTTTCACAGCATCATCTTTCAGGATTTGAAATAGCTCCACTGGAATTCTATCACCTCCACTAGCTTTGTTCGTAGTGATACTTTCTAAGGCCCACTTGACTTCACATTCCAGGATGTCTGGCTCTAGGTGAGTGATCACACCATCGTGATTATCTGGGTCGTGAAGATCTTTTTTGTACAGTTCTTTTGTGTATTCTTGCCACCTCTTCTTAATATCTTCTGCTTCTGTTAGGTCCATACCATTTCTGTCCTTTATCGAGCCCATCTTTGCGTGAAATGTTAGAGAACTTTTTAATTCAGTTTTTTATTTTGATTCCTATTGTGTGATTAGTTTCAAGTACTTTCCCCACTTCGTTTCATTGAGACATTTTATCTTTTTCCTCTGAAGAAATTATGAGGAAAAAGCAAATCTTCTCTATGCATAAAAAATCAAAAACTTTTTTATTTTTTAATTCAGTATTTTTATATTAGGGAAGGTGAAGAGCTAGAGATCACAGAGCTTTTTAGGACAAGGGAATAGACATATCTGGTTTTCAGTCGTGGCTCTGCTGCTGACTAGCTGTGTGACCCCAGGCCTGTGAATTTCAGCTTCTTCACCCGTAAACTGGTAGCAATAATATATACGTGATAGGGGTGTTGTAAGGCTTAAATGAAGTGTAGTGCCTGGCACATAGGAAATGCCTTGTGACGGGTTGCTGTTATTACTATGTATTCTATAGGACCCAGGTTTTCTGACCTATTTTATGCCTTTACAGGCTGTTGTGTCCATGCAGAAATTCACCACAGAATTTCTTAGAGCCTTAGTAATACATCTGAATAAAAAGTAACCAACCAACCAACCTATCTTCAACCTAATGCTTTTCACTAATTTTGGATGCTGTTCAGGCAATTCCAACAACTGGTTCTGTAACACAGCTTTGGAAACTCGTCAGAAATTCCAAGGGCTTTATCATAACATGTGCCCAAAGGCCATGTTTTGTTAGCTCTGTCTGTGCAATACAACTTTCTTTGGTGGTGAAAATGTTAATCTGTGCTTTCCATATTGTGTCCACTAGACTGAAGTGGCTCTTGAGCACTTGAGATGTGGCTATTGTGACTGAAGAACTGAGTTTTAAAATTTATTTCACTTTCATTAATTAAAACTTAAATACCCAACAGTGAGACTAGTGACAGCTGCTTTGGGCAGTGAAAATTAGGGTCTGCGTTTGAAACCTTTTGGTTTCTTTATGCTTGTCTGGGGCCCTGAGGCAGAATTCTCATGCCTGTTTCTTAATTTTTAAACTCAAGTGCATCTATTTCTGACGTCTGGACACTTTGCAGTGTTTTAAGCATCATGTTGTACTTGAGAGGCAGTATAAAGCATTGTTCAATAAATGTGAGCTCCATTTATCATCAGACCTAGCACATCTCATTTAAAAATCTAGCAAACATGTTTAAAATAAGCAGGGCATGCTTGCTTTCTAATGGCTTCTGATAGGAAGGAAATGTGTTTACAAAGAGTGGGGACGCTTGCTTTTCCTTACTGTGCATAGGAGCATCATAGGTATCTAAGTATATATAGCAGGCATGACACACGTTTTCCTGCATTTCCATGTACCTAAAGCACCTTTTAAGCTTAAAACACTGAAAAAAATGCATAGAGAAAATTTATTTTTTCCTCATAATTTTTTCAAGGAAAAAAGATAAATGTTTCAATGAAACTAAGTGGGGAAAGTATTTGAAATTAATCGCACAATAGGAATCAAAATAATTTTTCACAGGAGAGTGAAAAAGCTGGCTTAAAACTCAACATTCAGAAAACTAAGATCATGGCATCTGGTCTCATCACTTCATGGCAAATAGATGGGGAAACAATGGAAACAGTGACAGACTTTATTTTCTTGGACTCCAAAATCACTGCAGGTGGTGAGTGCAGCCATGAAATTAAAAGACACTTGCTCCTAGGAAGAAAAGCTATGACCAACCTAGACAGCATATTCAAAAGCAGAGACATTACTTTGCCGACAAAGGTCTGTATAGTCAAAGCTATGGTTTTTCCATTAGTCATGAAGGAATGTGAGAGTTGGACCATAAAGAAGGCTGAGCACCAAGGAACTGATGTTTTTGAACTGTGGTGTTGGAGAAGACTCTTGAGAGTTCCTTGGACTGCAGGGAGATCAAACCATTCAATCCTAAAGAAAATCAATCCTGAATATTCATTGGAAGGGCTGACGCTGAAGCTGAAGCTCCAATACTTTGGCCACCTGATGTGAAGAACTAACTCATCATAAAAGACCCTGATCCTGGGAAAGACTGATGGTGGGAGGAGAAGGGGGCAACAAAGGATAAGGTAGTTGGATGGCATCACCAACTCAATGGACATGAGTTTGAGTGAACTCTCGGAGTTGGTGATGAATAGGGAGGCCTGGGATGCTGCAGTCCATGGGGTCACAAAGAGTTGGATGCGACCAAGCGACTGAACTGAATTGAACTGAAGTCAGGAGGAGAAGGGGATGACAGAGGACGAGATGGTTGTATGGAATCACCAACTCAATGAACATGGGTTTGAGCAAGCTCTGGGAGATGATGAAGGACAGGGAAGCCTGGCATGCTGGAGTCTATGGGGTTGCAAAGAGTTGGATATGACTAAGTGACTGAACAACAACAGCTGTAATATCTTGAAAGGTGGCACTTATATTCCTCTTAGAAAAGGAAGTGTCCTTGTTTAGGAAAATACTTAGACAAACTAGCAAAGTTGAAGATAAGCTGAGCTTGGGTGCATGGAGACAAAAAAACAAAAGCCATGTCTAAACTAGTTTCCAATCTCAATTGGGAAGGAAGGGAAACGGGAGGAGCAGCTGAAGGTATGCAAGGAATGCATAAGGCATAGGGAGCAGAGAAGAAAGAAAGCAACATGATAAAGAACTTGTGAAATTAGGTCTGCTTAGGACCCCATTTGAGATCACTTTAATTGCTGTAATGTAAATCCATTGCCATCTGCTCATACCTTTAATGAACTCAAATGCTTTCATGAACTGTTTTTTTCTTTGGTAAAAATTTATGGTATCCAGTTTATATTATGTAAAGTGTACAGACAAATTAATAAGAACAATAATAAGACCCTAACTGGGAAATGAGCAAAAAGCACAAAAAATTGAGATAAAAAGAAATACCACTGGCTGAAATAAAACATATGGGGAAATGCACACTCTTACTAGTGCT
Organism: Bubalus kerabau; assembly: GCF_029407905.1. Taxonomy (NCBI): domain Eukaryota; kingdom Metazoa; phylum Chordata; class Mammalia; order Artiodactyla; family Bovidae; genus Bubalus; species Bubalus kerabau. The sequence goes on from NC_073637.1 coordinate 63,704,072, forward strand.
CAAAGATATAAGTAAGATAACATACATAGAAATATTTATCAAAATAAATAATATATCAAAGTAAATGTGAATAATAACTTACATTAGCAAAGATAGGAATATATACATAATAGCCAATGCTGGTGAGAATATGATAAGACAGAATCTCTTATACTGCTAGTGGTTCTGTAAACTGGTACAGTTTTTATGGTCAGCAATTTGACAATATAGATGAGAAGCCTTAAAAATGCTCATTCTATTTTCATCCATATAAGGATGGAAATAATGGGAACAGATAGGAAAATATTTATGTAAAATATGTTCATTACATCATCATATCTGTTTTCATCATCAACATTAAAGATTTAGTTGAACTAAGCCTACTCTGAAGGTAGAGCATTGAAAATTATTTGATAACGTCTGGAATTTTTAGAGTTGAATGCTCAGGGTTAATGAATAGGATATGCTAAGGCATTCCCTGGTGGTTCAGTGGTTAGGACTCTGTGCTCTCACTGATGAGGGCCTGTGTTCAATCCCTGGTCAGGGAACTAAGATCCCCCCACAAGCTGCAGAGCATAGCCAAGAATAATAATAAGATACACTAGACCAGTGAGGGATGTTTGGCAATGTCTGGAGATGTTTTTGTCTGTCACAGCCTGTGGGGAATGACATGCTACTGGTATCTAGTGAAATCAGGGCAAAAGTCATAGATGCTGCTAGACATCCTGCAATGTCTAGGACAGCCCCACAACAAAGAGTCATCTGATCCAAAATGTCAGTAGTTCTGAGGCGGAGAACCCTAGTACTAGACTCAGGATGTTCTCAGAGTCCCAGTTTCTTGACAAACAATATATGTTCCTGCAGTTCCATTCCTGGAGTGGAAAAAAAAAAAAAAAAACATAATTTGAAAAGATACAAGCACCCTAATGTCCATAGCGGCACTATTTACAATAGTCATGACGTGGAAGCAACTTAATGTCCATTGACAGGTGAATGGATAAAGATCATGTGGTACATATACTCAGTGGAATATTACTTAGGCATAAAAAAGAATGAAATAACACCATTTGCAGCCATATGGATGGACCTAGAGATTACCATACTAAATGAAATAAGTCAGACAAAGACAAATATGTTGCTCATATGTGGAATTCTAAAAAAAAACAAGTGAACTTACATACAAAACAAATAGATACACAGACATAAAAACAAACATAGTTACCAAAGGGGGAGGGGGTAAGTGATAAATTTTAGAAGATTCAGATTAATATATATATGTTACAATACATAAAATAGATAACTGACAAAGACCTATTCTATAGCATAGGGAAATATACTCGATATTTTGTAATAACTTCTGAAAATATATACATATATATGTAAGGATATATGTATATGCATATATATATATAAGTGGATCAGTTTGTTGTATACCTGAAACCAACACAGCATTTTAAATCAACTATATGTCAATAGATAAATAAATAAGACTTAAAAAAAAAAATCCTCTGTCTCTGACCCAGGGGTTTTGTGTCCACTACCAGCATCCATGAAATTGTGACAGGCCAGGCTAACTTGTTCGGTAAAATCTCAAACCTTTCCCAGTTCTTGATAGTTTTGGTGACAAGGATGGGATATATCAAAGATAGAGTTTTTTTGAAAACAAAGGATGAGCATCGTGTAGGTCAATTAATGGAATTTGCAAGAAATCCATAGAAATTGATAGTAAACCCAATTGTACAGTTTCCGGGAATCAGTTGTAGGCTAGATTGTATGGTCTGCTGAGCAATAAATGATCTGCTTAATTGCCTGTGTTAGTCACTCAGTCGTGCCTGACTCTTTGCAACCCCATGGACTGTTACTCACAAGGCTCCCCTGTCCATGGGATTCTCCAGGCAAGAATACTGGAATGATTTGCCATGCTCTCCTCCAGGGGGATCTTTCTGACCCAGGGATCTAACCTAGGTCTCCTGCATTGCAGGAAGATTCTTTACTGTCTGAGCCACCAGGGATTGAATTGTAATTGCCTGTAAATGAGGAAAACTTGAGAAGTGGTTGCAGGCCATGTCATCTCAAAGATTCCAAATGCGGTCATGGTTGCTATAGTATTCTCTTCCTACTTTTCTGGCACTTAGCCTCATGTCCACCCCTTGTAATGACTGGAACTAATATTTGTCCAGGATAGGCAGAAGTTTCCATAGCCTGTCAAACAACAGTGATAGAGAGCATACAGATAGTGACCATTTGGTTCAATACACTGCTTATCAACTCTCTCTACAGTGGCTCGCGGGCCAAAGTGGGAACATCATCAAGTCACTGTAATAAGTTTATTAAATGCCTTCTCTCTCGTGCCTGACTCAGAGATGAAAGGTCTGGGTAAGAGGAGGGAACGACTGGGGAGAGGCAAAGTTACAGCTACTGGAATGGGACACACAGAATATGTGATGAGGAAAGGAGAACAGCAACCCACCACCTTTGCAGATAACACCTTAGACCTCAGCAGGTTGTCCAGGGTCGGGGAGCAAGAACCCTAAGGACCTTTGTCCTTTGGAATTGTCCCTGGAGCCTTCTTTCAGAATGAAAACATCTTAGCATGGTTCTGCTAAACTCTTGGAAGCACGGTGATTTAAATCACTGCTGGCTGGGTCTGCCATCCCCTGCCAGATGGCTCTGAACACAGTTTGAAGTTTGACCACCATTTGCCTTAACTTATCTAAAACATCTATCTGAAATAGCAAGGGGTGTCCCAACTCCTACACCTCCCACACAAAACCCCTTTCCACACCTCTAGATGTCTTCCCCAACCCCATTCCACAGCCATTGCTCAGTCATTCCTTGGGGTGGAAAAAATGCCACCCGCCTGGTGACCTGGACAAACAGCAGAGTTTAGTCTGACTGCAATCAGGCAGTTCCTCCATAAACAAAGGCCAGATCTGATTATTCAAAGCAACCTGAGATGGCCAAGATTTAACAGCTGGTGGAGAGGCCGTGTTGGCGACACTGCCAGCCTGTGTCCTTGGAACAGTGGAGGTCTGAGGGGCGCCGCCAGTAGTAACCCGCCCTGTCTGTCCAGTGCCACCGTGTGCATTCCCAGGACTATCGCTTGCATGGAAACCAAGCGTTATCTTGGCTTCCTCCCCAAAACATGGTGACTTGCACCTTATAGGCGATTACAAGAGACCTTCAAGTATTTAAGGAAATACCACTAGTAGATCACATAGCCCTCAACTGAGAGCCCTCAATGAAGCTTCCTTTGATTACCTGGAAGAGCTTCCCAAAGGGATAACTGACATTATTTATACACAATCTGTGGCCAATTATTCCTCCAGTGGAAGTCATCCAATTAGAAAAAAACAGTACAAAATTTGTCCCTAACTCAGATTACTGGTCAGGGATATTATAGACGGTAGAATTGCTTTAAACCTCTTCCTCTTGTGCCATGGCAGAGTCTATAGGATTGCTGCTAGGCTTGCTAATAAATCCTGCCATGCTTATATTAACACCTTGGGCCAAGGGGAGAGAGAAATAGAGAAACTTAAGGAGCGAGCCCTCTGACTTTTCTCAACTAAGGCCCTGGTAGTTTGGGGGATTTGTTCAATGGGTTGATTCTAAGACCCTGGGGGTTATAACTGAGGTCAATTCTACAGGAAGGCCTCCTCATGATGCTAAATTCCTGATCACAGTAACCTTAATAAGATGCTGTATGAGACAAATTGAACAGATTTGTTGCCCAGTCTCTGTCAGTTAATCAGAGCAGCCAGTGGAGTGGCTATTTATGGGAAAAATTCACCAGAAACCAAGATGGTGTAGAAACAATGGGTGGGTATTGCTGAAAGATGGTGCTTCATGGATTCCTCACATTTCTGCTGTTGTCTGGATTCTCTTTTCAGGAGTGTTTGTATAACAAACAATGTCAGAAAGTAGAGATATTAATAGTACCCCCACCCTCCAGAGCAAAGGCAAAGTAAACAATTTATTTTAGAATAGTTTTAGATTGACAGAAAGGTGGTAAAGATAGCAGAGAATTCCTATAAACCCCACATTCAATTTTCACCATTATCATCTTTTACTGTTATTGGTGGTTTAGTCGCTCAGTCGTGTCTGACTCTTGCAACCCCATGTGTATCCTGGCAGGCTCCTCTGTCCATGGGATTTCCCAGGCAAGAATACTGGAGTGGGTTGCCATTTCCTTCTCCAGAGGATCTTCCCTGGTACATTTGTCTAGGTAAGCTTTCCTGCTGTCTAGTCTGAGAGATATGGGTTCTCTAAGTCCAGGATCCTCTCTGTGATGGAACCCTCTGTGTGTTTGGGCATCCAGCTCTGTCTGTCCACATCCATCCTGTAGGAACTGAGGCAGGGGAACTGATGTACATATGAGTATGCTCATGTCACTTGCTGTGTGGGAAGTAATAAAGTCCTTTTTCACTGACCTAAGAGATTTGTGTCTTATGTCAGCATCCATGAAAATATGGCAGGCTACCTTGTTAGCTTGCAAACCCGGGTGAAATCCCAAACCCCTCACGTTTTTGACAACCCCCTCTGCCCTCCACCAACTCAACTCCTCGAATATGTGGAACAGCTTCCTGTTTGATAAATATATGTTGAACTGAACTAAAATGGGCTAATGATTTATTCGAGCAATTGTGTAAGATACATATGCAGTCAGAGGTCAGGCTGGTATCTGCAGAGAACATGGTCAGATCAGTCAGTCTTTGTCTATTAATTGAAGGAAAATGGAAGATACTCTACAGGCCCAGAGAAGTAAATCAATTCTAAGGGTAAACAGGAGAGAAAGCGGACTGCTGGGAGAATTGAACGGGTAGGAGCTGAGGTGTGAGGAGAGGGTAGGCCAATTGATAGAACCTGGTGTCTAGAGGAGGCAGGGAGAGTCCTCAGGTAGTGCTGCCCTGTGGTCAGGAGGGCACATCGAGGGGCTTAATGCACAGCAAGCCGTCTCAGCAGAGCACAGAGACAGGCAATCCAGGAGCCACCCAGTGGGGCCCATGAGTCCAAAAGTACCCTGGCTCTTTTTTTTTTTTGTGTAATTTTTAGTATTCATTTTTACTGAAATAGAGTTGATTTACAGTGTTGTGTTAGTTTCAGGTATACGGCAAAGTGATTCAGTTATACATATGTGTATTTTTTTTCAGATTCTTTTCCATTATACATTATTACAAAATTTGAGAATTGTCCCCTTCCTAAATAGTAGGTCCTTGTCAGTTATCTATTTTATGTATACTGCTGCTGCTGCTAAGTCGCTTCAGTCGTGTCCGACTCTGTGTGAGCCCATAGACGGCAGCCCACCCGGCTGCTCTGTCCCTGGGATTCTCCAGGCAAGAACACTGGAGTGGGTTGCCATTTCCTTCTCCAATGCATGAAAGTGAAAAGTGAAAGTGAAGTCGCTCAGTCGTGTCCGACTCTTAGTGAGCCCATGGACTGCAGCCCACCAGGCTCCTCTGTCCATGGGATTTTCGAGGCAAGAGTACTGGAGTGGGGTGCCATTGCCATTTTATGTATCGTAGTGTGTATATGTTAATCCCATAATTCTAGTTTATCTCCCCTCTCCCTTTTCTGTTTGGTGACCATAAGCTTTTTTCCTGTGTATGTGGGTCTATTGATGCATTATATGTAAGTTCATTTGTGTCTTTTTTTTTTTTTGGATTCCACATATAAGTGAGGTCATATGATATTTGTCATTCTCTGGCTTACTTCACACTTCCCTTAAGTATGATAATCTCTAGGTCCATCCATGTTATTCCAAGTGGCATGATTTCATTCTTTTTTATGGCTGAGTAATATTCCATTGTATAAATAGAATCACGTCTTCTTTATACATTCCTCTGTCAATGGATATTTAGACTGCTTAGATATCTTGGCTCTTGGTCTTAAGTTCAACAGTAGGTTTTCAGTTTCTGAGCTGTACAGCTCCCAAAGGCGTGTGTGATATGGGACCTGAATCCCAAAGTAGAAAACCTCAAGCAGAAGAAAATCCCAAAGCAGAAAACCTGGGGATGGCTTTGAAAAGTACAATTAATATCATATTATCACTTTGTTGGGGTGGGGAGGCACAATGCTTTTAATATGAATTAACATCTGACAAAACATTCTTGGTGTAACTGCTCCTCTTGGGGGCCTTGAAAGTTTTGTGACTGAGGGGTAAGCATGAGTTGGACAAAGAGAAGGATTGTGAAGTACAGTCTTAGAGCGACTGGATATCAGGCAGGGACTTCATGTAACGAGTATGTTGGACCTGGGTCTACCACTCGCTATTGTGTATGATTCTGGGTGTTCTCATCTATATACCCCTCAATGGGCTTATTAGGAGAATTAAATGAGATAATGCATTTAAGCAAGTCCCTGGCATCCAGTGACTTTCCACAAACTGCTAGCTATAATGATCATTATTATTTATGAATAGAATTGGATCATAAACAAGGGGACTGAATCTCAAAAAGGCTGCAGCCAAGTTACTGGAACAGTTACCAGTCAGGCACAGGGAGGTGGTCATGAATCTCAGCATGGGGAGCTGGAGGGCCTCCCATCCACGCCCTGCTTATTGGTCTCATAGATGAGAACAGAGTCCTGAAACTCCAGAAAACAGCTGCCTCAGAAGCTGTACATGTGACTTCACTGATGGTCCAGTGGTTAAGATTCCCCCTTCCAATGCAGGGGTTGAGAGTTCGATCCCTGGTCAGGGATCTAAGAGCTAAGATCCCATATGCGGCCTTAGCCAAAAAACCAGAACATAAACAACAGAAGCAATATTGTAACAAATTCAATAAAGACTTTTAAAATGGTCCACATTAAAAACCCTCTTTAAGAAGAAGCTGAACATAAGCTGGGTCTTAAGAAGCAAGTGAATGATCATAACCTATTTTCTACTCACACAAACACTTAAAACTTGTAAAACTTTTCACCTTCAAAAGTTAAAGTGTCAAAAGAAAAAAAAAAAGTTAAAATATCACTAAATACCAGATTACATCAAAACAATCCCTGACATTAGTAATACACCCAATGCATTGATTTATTTACAGAGCACATAGATATAGCTTACACTGTATGAAGGGATATGAGGTGATCTTACCGGTTAAAAAAAAATACTAAAAAAAATCAAATCCAGTTTAAATGATACCACCAAATCCACCATGGCATACCAAATCTTTGGTTTTCTTTCCTGATTCCACTACCTTCATAATCCCGGAAAAAAAAATCAAGTTCCTAACCTGATTTTGAAATTAGACTTGTTACATATAAATTTTGTAATGATTATGATCATTATATACATTTTCCAACTAGGCTTTACAAATATCTAATCCAAAATGGTGTGTCAATACCAGTGTATTCTTTGAGAAAAAAAAAAAATATGTAACATGTACACCCCAAGCAAAGGGAGTGACTATACCTCAGAAGTAAGAGGACGAATTAACAGAGGGGGATAAACATTAATGGGATATAAATGAAAATGGCATTGACAACATGCAAGCAAGCATGAGTGAAGGTGTTGGTTGAAATTTAGACTCCATTTCTTCACTTTAGACAGTTAAATAAGAGCCATAGCAAACGAATATTTTATTTCCATAAACATAAATTTTTCAATCAAGGAGGAAAGAATAGTCTCTCCCAGGACCTATAAGTTTGCTGGGTATGATAAATTATAAAGAAATTTAGGGTGGAAAAATTGGGGTTGGGGAGGGATAAACATGACCCAATGTTTTCCATTCATTATTAATATGCACCCTGATAATTCTTTGTGATTATACTCTAAAGTAAACAGGTATCTTCAAACTTGGAAACACTGTTTAATTGCTAAGACATAATTCACCTTTTCCTCATCAGTCAATTTTAGGCCCAGAAGGGAAATGTTGCATAAGTTCCCTTTGTACATATGACTCTTTGATAAGAGCTGTGGATCCTAGCAACCACCTTACAATATCAGAAAGTAAACTGCTAGTTTAATTTGATGATTCATTAATTTTTTTTTTTTTTTTTAACTTTACCTACCTACCTCAACCACACCCTTAGAGCTACTCTGCCTAACACAAATAGAGCTTGTCCTGGAAATTCCTAAGATTCTTGTGGAAAATTCAAATAACTGAGACCCATGAAAAACATTGAATATGAATTCTGGGTGCTGTGGCCTGAGTATCTGCATTTTAATAGAACCTCTAACTCAATTGGTAAAGAATCTGCCTGCAGTCCAGGAGACCCCAGTTTGATCCCTGGGTCGGGAAGATCCCCTGAAGAAGGAAATGGCAAGCCACTCCAATATCCTTAACTGGAAAATCCTGGCAGGCTACAGTCCATGTGGTGGCAAAGAGTCAGGCAGACTGAGCAACTAACACTTTCAATACTGTATTTACTAAATCATTGAACTAGAACCCATTAGCAGTCCTTCTGAACCTCTATGGCCTGGCTCTATTACTCATTTAAGACTTAAGGTGTCCTACTATATAATTTTTATATAACCAATATGCTTAGGTTCCCACTATGAGTCCAACACTGTACTATGTAAACATTTCTTTGTAATCCTAGAGGCTGATAACGTACCCCCCATTCAACTCCTTTCGCCTTTCCTAACAGAATCCAGTTTTGTTTGGAGAAGGCAGTGGCACCCCACTCCAATACTCTTGCCTGGAAAATCCCATGGATGGAGGAGCCTGGTAGGCTGCAGTCCATGGGGTTGCTAAGAGTTGGACACGATTGGGTGACTTCACTTTCACTTTTCACTTTCATGCATTGGAGAAGGAAATGGCAACCTGCTCCAGTGTTCTTGCCTGGAGAATCCCAGGGACAGGGGAGCCTGGTGGGCTGCCATCTACGGGGTCCCACAGAATCAGACACGACTAAAGCAACTTAGCAGCAGCAGCAGCAGTTTTGTTTAGGGACCCAACAATATAGCCAACGGTTTCAGTGGAAATGGTGAGAAATGGGTCTCCTGCCTCTGAAGGCAATGCCATTTCCCTCACCAATGACCGTGTTGTGAATTTGTATGTGATCTAATTCTGGCCAGTGAGGCATGAGGGGAAGTTGGCTGGAAGCTTCTGTGAGGTTTCCTCACTGTTAGAAGAAAGCAACAAGAAAAGGGGGGTCTCTCTTTTCCTCCAAATAGTTACATGGACTTCTGCTGTGATAGCTGGAACTGCTACAGTTACCTTGTTACTTCCCTGAGGGAAAAGCTTCCACTGAGTATAGCAGGGAAAAGAAATGGAAAAAACTTGGGTCCTTGCTTTGTTGAGCCACCGATCAACCATGCATTTGTTCTTGGTTGCCTACCTCAGTGTTCCAATTTATTGTTAACACTGGTTTAAGTATGTGTTTCTGAACTTGCAGCCAAAGCATCCTCATTGATGCTCAGGAAATGTCAGTTCACGATAATGTTGACAATGATGTGAAAAATCAAAATGGTGGACTTTGCTATATTCCAGGATGGTGCCACCGGCCGTGATCAGATTTATTTATGAATAAAAATACAGGTGTAAGACCTACAGTCTTCACTCCACAGAGCTCCCCTCTTTCTCCTAAGCCCCCATGACCTCCTTATGAGCCATCGAGAAGCAGGAAGGTAAGGAGAATGAGAGTGGACCCCACAAATATCTGGTGGCCAAGACTGTCCTCTTCTTTTTTTTTCTCCTGCCTCACCCTGCCGCATGTGGGCTCTTCCCTGACCAGGGATTGAACCTGCACCTCTTGCAATGGAAGCGCAGAGGAACCACTGGACCACCAGAGAAGTCCTGTCCTCTCCCTTTTTGACCATCCCTCATTCCTTGGCTTCAGTCTGTCTCCTCTTTTGGCTTACCTGACACTTGCTTATTACATCACTTTTCTTCTCTCTCATACAACTTGTCCTCCCTCTCCTTCAATGGCTCCTTCCCTCCTCTACCCACAAAAGACAGGTCTTTCCAAAGAATGAACACTCCATTCTCCGTTTCTTCCATTCAGCTAGAGTTTAAGCCATTTGCTCCTCCTGTGTTGCAACTGCTTAGAAGACACTTTCACCTAGATATTTCACTCTAATCAAAAGCAATGTGTTCCAAGTCAGAACCACCAATTCACATCTGTAAACCATCTTCTTTTTCTGGAAATGATACCATAATTTTATCAAGATGAAGACCTTGTGATCCTCTTTATTTTCTTATGATTTTCACCTAGCTCCAAGTCCTAACAAGTCTTCTTGCGTAATTTCTCTCACACATGCCCCTTTCTTCTGTTCTTATAGCCACTATCCTGGTTCAGGCTCTGACTTTATCACTCACTGAGCCACCAGGGAAGCCCGCTTGTTCTTTATATATCTATTATGTGTGTGTCTTATATATCCCACACTTCCTTGTTCTGGGCACCAAAATGCAGAACTCAGACAGCATTAGGAAAAAAAAGAACTTTCCGATGTGACCAGAGGTACAAAATCATGTGGGAGACTAAAGAGAGAAAGCTCTTAGAAGCTCTTCATTCATTTTCATCCCCTTTAAAATAAACAACAAAATTCCCCCTTCATGCTGTATTTGTTTTTGCTGCTTTTTAAACCAAAATGCAATTTAAGAGACAGTTACTGCAGAGGAATGTTAAATACACGGCTTTCAAGCTGAATCCATTGCAGTCCTTACATTCCAACTCTGGGAAATCAGCAATGGAAATCTCTCTTTGAAACCTGCTGTGGATTTATTTCTCAGCACTTCCCTCAAAATCTCCAAACTGCATTCAGTTACACTAAGGTTAGGACATAAGTATGATTTACATAAGTATCTGTTACAATTTACATAAGTATCTGTTAATAAGGAAATATTTCACTGAGATGAGAAGAGTAGTTAGAACTCAGACCTACTTAAAACAGCTCATTGCGTCCAAGTAAAGTGTGACCTGGTGCTTTGAAAAATATGGCATCACACATTTATGAATGACACAGGATTTAAAATTCCTAGAGATGGAACCCTGGTCCCCAGTCACTGCCTGCCTCAGCAAGGGGCTGGATTATAAGCCACAGGGATTGCAATCTCCATTTCTCAAGGAATTCAGTATAAGTTAGTATGACAAGGACAGATGAGCTACTCTTGGAAAGTCACAGCATTTTCTTCTGTCCCAACATTTTTATATAGGCAAGACCCCCAACTTATGTTTTATCCCCAGATCACCTGGGATGATTATTAAACAGGACAGATCTGGGCTTCTTTGCTGGTTCAGTGGTAAAGAATCCACCTGCTAACGCAAGAGACATGGGTTCGATCCCCAGTCCAGGAAGATCCCACATGCTACAGGGCAACTAAGCCTGTGCACCGCAGCTACTGAAGCCCGAAAGCTCTAGAGCCTGTGCTCTGCAACAAGAGAAGCCACCACAATGAGAAGCCCGTGCACTGCAGTTAGAGCGTAGCCCCTGCTCTCTGCAACTAGGGAAAAGTCCACACAGCAACAAACACCCACTAGAGTCAAATAAATAAAGAAAGAAAACTTTTTTTTTTTTAAAGAAAAGTACAGATCCCCATGCTCAATTCAAGGTTTGAGAATCTGTATTTTGAATGAACACCCACCTTTTGACTGACCCATCCCTCAATTCAAAGTGACTTGGCAGCAAGAAAGCTGGTTGTCATTTGTCTGTTTGTTGTGGTAACAGATCCTCTGGCTTTCTCTTAAAACTTCCTTCCAGGGTGCTGAAGACGGCCCGGATGTGGGGCCAACACCCAGCTCCGTCCTCTGCTGCATCTCTGTCTCATCTCTTTTGCTCATCAATATTCACTTTTTCTCTTGTACCATTTCTTCACTGGGGAATGAAGCTCATCTGATGAATGTTGAAATGATAACCATCACTCGTGAGAGCTTTTATCTGTGACTTGCAGTACCGTAATTTTTTTTCTCCTTCCATGGACCCCTCTTCAGAAGAGTGTGGTAAGTCACTTTAGTCACGTCTGACTCTTTGCAACCCCATGGACTGTATGTAGCCCGCCAGGCTTCTCTACCCATGGGATTTGCCAGGCAAGAATGCTGGAATGGGTTGCCATTTCCTCTTCCAGGGGATCCTCCCCACCCAGGGTTTGAACCGGCATCTCTTAGTTCTTCTGCATTGGCAGGCAGGTTCTTTACCACTAGCGCCACCTGGGAAGCCCCTTTCAGAACAGAGTAATGGTTTCAAATACATAAAATAAAAAGGAAACCAATTGAAATACTGTTCTCAAACTGTGCTTTAAAATGTGAAATATAAAACATACATGTTCTTCTTTATTAATACATTAGAAAATAAGATCTAGAGGCAGGTTTAGTCGTGTTCTTTTTTATTTATTTTTCTCCTTTAATTTTTGGCTGTCCTAAGTTGTGTTTGCTTTGCGCGGGCTTTCTCTGGTTGTGGCAAGTGGAGGTTACACTTCCTTTGTTGCCTGGGTTTCTCGTTGCAGTGGCTTCTCTTATTGTGGAGCACAGGCTCTAGGCGAGCAGGCTTCAGTAGCTGCAGCTCACGGGCTCTCCAGCACAGGCTCAATAGTTTGGTGCACGGGCTTAGTTGCTCCACAGCATGTGGAATCTTCTCAGACCAGAGATTGAACCTTGCTCCCTTCATTGGCAGGCGAATGCTTATCCACTGTGCCATCAAGGAAGTCCTAATAGTATTCTTAATTTCAAAGTAGGTTGGGTATACACAGTGTTTTGAAATAGTCACAGCAACTGTAATATTATATGAAAATATCTATGATTTTTATCAGTGGCCAAGCCTTAGGTAGTGCTAAGTTTTGTTTTCTATATTCAAAATTAAAATTTCAGTTAGATGAGAGTGAAAATAAAAATTCAATTTTCCCCTCCTCCAAGTTCGTGAACTCCCTGAATTCAAGGTCCTTGGAATGTGGGTTCAGGATTAAGAAATCTTGCCTTAATCAAATGACTTGGTTAATCATAGTAATTCTAGTCATTGCAGCTGGCCAGGGAAGGCTCTTCCTACACAGACAGGCTGTGTTGTGAATTTTTTAGCCATAAGTCTCTGACCATATTGCCTGGCAGTTAGGAAGCGATTGGAAATTCGGAGGAAGCTTCTCTACCTTGAGTGTGTTTCTATGTTGCGTCCCCATCCAGCTCCATCTATTTCAGTTTTGCTCCAGGCCTTCCGGCTCCCATCCCATCCTCCTCTGGCATCTTCAGCCGCGGGTCCAGGCTGCCTTTCCTTCTCGCTGTCAGGCTTAAATGCTCCGTTTTGTGCCTGTTCCACTCCCTCCCCTTCGCCTTCTTCTCCTCGTCATTCATTGTGTCCTTTACAAAACCCGCACCCCCTCTGGGAGCTGACCTAGCTGTGTTCTCCAGGGTGTCAACAGGTGCTTACAAAACTCTCAAGGCTCTAGTTCCATTAGAGATACAAAAAAAATGCCATTTCTCTGGTCCCACCGATCAGCCAGGTTTGGAAATAGTTTTTTTCACTCTGTGGTTTCCGGCATCAGTGATAAACACGTGGGCAGGTCGTTTGACTGCAGCCTCACTAGACACCAAAGCACTGACCTGCCCCGCTTCTCTGAGTGTCAGGCCCCCAACCCACACCCGTATAAAAAGAGGCACTTCATATCCTGGAGAGAGAGAGAGAGGTTATTTTGCATGTTTTACAAAGGAGGAAATTTAAATAAGAGAGGCTCAATAAACATGTCTGAAATCAAACAAGTCGGTAGTGCATCCGAAATTTTAACTGTGGTTTCCCTGATGCCCATTAGAAGGTGGTCAAAAAAGTGTGATTATAATAGCAATAATAAATAATGATAATCATAATTATTATTACAGAATTGGTGGTTTTCCATTTTTGCTTTCCCTGGAAGCAGATTCTGAGACAAGGAATATCCATTGGAAAATGACGCATTAGGGAATGTTCTAAGGAAAAATCACTAGGAGAGTTAGGAAGTGGGGCAGGAAAGAAAAGAGGACCAAGTAAGGAAGTGACACAAAGCAGAGGTGATTTGAAGAGGGGCTGGGTCACAGCTCAGCATTGTTCCATCAGAGGAAAGAGGTAGGAACATTTGTATCCCCGTGTCTGTCAGTCATTGATTAAGGCTACTCTTGGGGGTTGCGCACGGAGGGGAATCACCAGGGAAAATTGGTTCTCTTAAGAGCTACAGGTAAAGCAATGGCAGAGAAGGTCTGGCTGCTGGGGGGAAGCACCCCCAGAACCACACTGACAGCATCTGCCAGGGTGATCTTGAAAATGAAGAAGCCTTTTAAAGCAAACAGGGCAGAGTTCTGATTTTCCTATATCTTGTTTCCATATGGATACCTCAGCTTCCCCTCGGAAACGTGTGCAACCTTAGAGACAACACTGAAGATGCTAAGTAAACATTTGTGGGCTGACTGAAATCATTTTATTATTTCAGTGCCTTAGGAATCTAGGTCGTGGCTAGCCTCCAAGCTCCCTTCCTGCTGGGTCTCTAGCAGCAAGACTTCCTCTCATTCTCCATGTTTCTGTTCTTCTTCTGGGCGGGGGGAGGTAGATTGCTCTTGTATATATGATTCAGCTTTTCAGAGGAACTCCTGACAGTCATGTGGGATGTGTTTAATTTTGTACAGTTTAACTATATATTAGTAACAGGGCTTACTGGATGATTCTGCTTTTCCAACAACACTGGAAAGGAAAAAATCATTCAAGATTTTTTTTTTTTAACTAGGAGACTGCAAAAGAAGGAAACATAAACGTCTATTCTCTTTGTAAGTATTCATCTTAAGTAATAGAGAAGAATGGCTTTTTTCCAAAAATGTATGAATAAGTGACTTTTTTCAGTCTTAGATGAGATGGATGCTGTTAGGCCTATTCTCTAGTTTTTGGGGTTCTTCAATTAGTTTGCAGATGGAATATTAAAACAGATTTACTACAGGGAAATGAAAAACAACAGGGCAACTAATATTTGCTTCATACACTACAATTTAAAATATTAGAAACACTGAAAATTCTTGTTAAGTAAACTTAAAAAAATAGTTTGGACAGTTCTCGTGTTCTTGTTACGTTATTTTTCATATGGAGAGAGTGTCTTGTCTATGCCTCTATGGAGAATTGCGTATCTTACTAAGTCTGGATCAGTTTCCAATATATGATCCTTTATGCTTTCGATACTGTGAAAATTTTCCCAGAGTTGCTTCAACATGAGATTTTTGGAGGTCCACCTCCTCTGTGACATCTTCGTCTTTATCTACAACCACTTTCTCAGTTACGTCACTAGCTCTGTCCTCACTGAGTTCCTCTGCTGCCCATCTAAGGTTTTCCAAAGGGTAGTGTGTCCAAGTTCCCACAGTCAACTGCTTTCTCTACACCTTCATTCCATTCAAATTTCACTTGCAGTTTGTTATCCCTTTTTGGATTTTTTTGCTGCAATTTCATCTTTGTTGTCCAATTCCTCTTTCTAGTGTTCATTCTTATAAACTGTCACATGGATTTATTCACAAAGAAACAGGAAACACAACTAGATGCTTGGCTATGTTGTGTGAGCTGAACAAAGATGTGCCGTGACCAGTCACCGACCAACTTTGAAAGAAGTGATGTGATTGATTACCGATCATGACACACATCATCAATTTACATAGTGACTCGTAAACCAAAGAGCTAACAGGGAGCTTTGTACCCTATGCAGTTATGGGCGATTAATACACTGTTATGGGTTCCCCTGGTGGCTCAGACAGAAAAGAATCTGCCTGCAATGCAAGAGACCTGGCTTCGATCCCTGTGTCAGGAAGATCCCCTGGAGGAGGGAATGGCAATCCGCTCGAGTAGTCTGGCCTGGAGAATCTCATGGACAGAGGAGCCTGGCGTGCTACAGTCCATGAGGCCGCAAAGAGTCGGACACGTCTGAATTGACTTAGCACCACACACATAATTCACTGTAATAAGAAATTTGAACCACGTTGTTAGGGGACTGACGTGATATAACCAAGTCATGATAAGGAAGTTTGTGTATATTGGAACTGTGCAAAGCCACAACTAACTGTTCTTCCAACACTTACCATGACTGACCTAGCTGCTACTATCCAATGTCCAATTTGCCTGCAACAGAGACTGATACCAGCCCCTGATGTGACATTGTTCCTCATTGAGACCAACTGGCCCTGAACGGCAAGTTTGCCACCTTAGGCCCCTTCCATTTTGGAAAGGTGGGCAGTTTGCTCCCATATGTTTTGAGTACGAGCTCTCCTTTCCTTCCTGCAGAGTCTCACCCAGCACCACTGTCTGAGGACTTACAGTGTATGACTCACAGCACCAGATCCCATATAGTATGGTGTCAGACCAGGAGATTGACTCAACAGGAAAGCAGGTGTGGAAAGGGGCCATGACTGGATTCCATGGATCATACCACCCAGAAACTGCCAGGCTGATGGTCCTGGAACAGCCTGCTGAAGACAGGGCTGAAGGGTCAACTCTGAGAGTTTTCTCTGTGAGGATGTGGCCTCCAGAGAAAAATATGTGTACCTTGAACCAAAGTCTTCAGATGGCTATGTGACCCCAGTAGGAAAGATAAATAAGTCCAGATGACCTCACTTACTATCATTCTCAATGACTGCTTCTGGGGGACTTTGTGTTTCCCGTCCCCACAGCCCTAAACTTTGCAGGGTTAGAAGTCCTTGGCCCCAAAGACCACTTGCTTGTTCCAGGGGACCCAGCAGGAGTGCATTGAATCATAAGCTTCAGATACTGCCCAGGCACTTTGGGTTTCTTATGTCCAGGTACTGTCAGGCAAGAAGACACCATTTTGGCAGAGATAATTGGCCCTGGTCATCAGGAGCGGGTAAGGCTATTATTAGACTTCCCTCATAGCTCAATCGGTAAAGAATCTGCCTGCAATGCAGGAGACCCAGGTTGGATTCCTGGGTCGGGAAGATCCCCTGGAGAAGGAAACGGTAACCCACTCCAGTATTCTTGCCTGGAGAATCCCATGGACAAAGGAGCCTAGCAGGCTACTATTACACAATGGACAGGAGAAATAGATGTAGAACTCAGATG
The DNA here is from genome assembly GCF_029407905.1 of Bubalus kerabau. NCBI lineage: Eukaryota > Metazoa > Chordata > Mammalia > Artiodactyla > Bovidae > Bubalus > Bubalus kerabau. The sequence goes on from NC_073637.1 coordinate 63,720,981, forward strand.
ACCTCCTTGAATATATCTTAGCATTCCATTGCCTAATCATGACTGTAAATGGACAGGTACAGAGCCTGGCCTGAGAAGGGATTGGTGAGCAGGGCTCAGGCCCCTCAATGACGAGAGTCTAGGTCAAGCTACTGGGTAAGACTTCAAGGCCAGAAGAGGTGGTGGCCAAGGGAAAGGAAGATCGAGAATAGATAGTGAGGGAAGGAAGGTATGTCATTCAGTTGTAGCTGGAGACCAACATCAGAGATGGGGGCAGAATTTATCCCTTAAAAATATGCCTTAACAAGAAAGGCCACTATTGAGAAAATACCCTTGAAGAATGAATCCCATAGCACAAGGAGTGGACTACAGTAGACATGACGATGCATAACCCAGGACCTCCCTTCAGGAAAGGTTAGACACGTTACCCCACTGCAGGGAGAGGTGTCAGTGAACAGCTTCTAGTTGTCAGGGTTGCCACAGCTGCAGAGAGACACCTTGCCTGAGTTCACACCTTTCTCTAGTGACCTAGTAAGGCAGGCAAATAAAAACCCAGCCCTGACACTCTGTCTCAGGTCACTAATGAGCAATATGCACGTCCAGGCGCTGGAATAGTTGAAGGCTTTGTGGCGCTACATCACAATTCAACTCCTTCTGCCCAGTCCTGCTTCTCTGCTTATATTTCAAGCCCTGGTAAACATCTTACACCCCATATTCCATCTCACTGTCAATTTCCAGAGACCTTGACCTCCAACAATATGTGTTCATATCTGGAGATCTTGTTGACTTAAAAGTATTGTGTGATCTTCATGTTTCAATTTTGTTTTCTTTATTTTTGGCCACACATTAAGATCTGAAGGATTTTAGTTCCCCAACAAGGAATCGAACCCGGCCTCCAGCAATGAGAGTACAGAGTTGTAATCACCAGGGAATTTCCTCAATGTTATTTTAGAAGTAATTTAAAATTTTTGTTCTCTGATGGTAAAGATATTAGCATTGGAAAAAAGCTGATAGTTCTCTAAATATAAGATCTCCAGTAACCCACATTGCAAAGACCAGTGTGTTAAGTTGTGAAAGATAATGCTGCATATTTGTGCAATGTGAGCGATTTACAGAACACTTTTATCTTTATGAGGTTGCGTGCATACATTGCAATGAGTGCGTGCAGCCCCTTAGTCACTCAGTGTGTCCGACTCTCTGTGACGCCATGGGCTGCAGCCGGCCAGGCTCCTCTCTCCATGAAAATTTTCAGGCGAGAATACTGGAGTGGGTTGACATGCCCTTCTGCAGGCGATCTTCCCAATCCAGGAATCAAACCCGTGTCTTCTGCATCTCCTGCATTGGCAGGCAGATCTTTACCACGTGCCACCTGGGAAATGCCATTCATGAAGTTACCTGTTCCAAACAGCTGTTCCATGCACTCAGCAGATATTTGAATTCCCTCTTTAGGGAAAAAAAAGTTAAGATGTACTGCAAAATGTCTAGGCATAAATCTCAGAGGAAATTTCCCACTTGTGCTCAAGAAGAAAACACAAAGATGTAAATAAAAGAATTTTAATAGTGAAATATTGAAATAGCAAAAGTTGGAACTAAAGTTCCCTCAGAAGAGGATAAATAAACTGTGGTATAATAATGGTTACAATACCATACAGTTAATTAAAACAGATGAAATATAATTTATAAAATATACCAGATCTCAATACAAATCTCCAACCATAATATCAAATCATTGACTAGAAAGTTTCAGAATATATATACTATTATATCACTTAGGTAAATTTTAAAATATTGAAATATAATTGATATACAATATTGTGTTAATTTCAGGATAAAACATAATGATCTGATATTTGCATATATTATGAACTGATCACCATGATAAGTCTAGTAATTATCTGTTACCATGCAAAGTTATTACAAGATTATTGACCATATTCCTTACACTGTATATCATCCCTGTGACTTAATTTATTACATAGCTGAAGGTTTATGTTATTTTTTTTAGCTGAAGATTTATACTTTAATCTCTTTGACCAATTTCACTCACCCTCTGAACCCCTTCCTTTCTAGCAAGCACTCTTTTGTCCTCTATGAGTCTATTTTAGCTTTGAGGGTTTTTTGATTGTTTTGCTTTTTTAGATTCCATATATAAGTGAGCTCATGCAGTATTTGTCTTTCTCTGTCTGATTTATTTCACTAAGCATAATATTCTCTAGATCCATCCATTTTGTTGCAAATGACAAGACTAATGTCTTATGACTGAGTAATATTCCATATATGTATGATATGGTGGTGGTTTAGTTGCTAAGTTCTGTCCAACTCTTGCGACCCCATGGACTGTAGCCCGCAAAGCTCCTCTGCCCCTAGAATTTTCCAGGCAAAAATACTGGAGTGGGTTGCCATTTTCTTCTCCAAGGGATTTTCCCGACCCAGGGATTGAATCCAGGACTCCTGCACTGCAGGCAGATTCTTTACCAACTGAGCTACCAGGGAAGCCACCATGTATAATATATATATATATATATATATATCTCACATCTTATTTATCCATTCATATATCATATATCTATAGACTCTTAGGTTGCTTCTGTATCTTGGCTATAGTAAATAATGCTGCAACAAAAATTGGAGTGCATATAACTTTTTGAATTAGTGTTTGTGTTTTCTTCAGGTAAGTACCCAGAAGTGAAGTTGCCAGATTGTATGGTAATTCTAGTTTATGTTTTTGAGGGACTGCCATCCTGTTTTCCATAGTAACTGCACCAATTTACTTTCCCTCCAACAGGGCACAAGAACTCCCTTTTCTCTATGTCCTCGACAGCATTTGTTATTTGTTGTCTTTTTTTTGTTCTCTTGGCTGCCCCGGGTCTTCCTTGCTGCACATGGGCTTTCTCTAGTGGCGGCGAGTGGGGGCTACTCTTCCTTGTGGGGCTGGGGCTTCTCATTGTGGTGGCTTCTCTTGTTGTGGAGCATGGGCTCTAGGTGCATAGGCTTCAGTCGTTGGGGCACATAGACTCAATAGTTGTGGCTCACGGACTCTAGAGCACAGGCTCAGTAGCTGTGGTGCATGGGCTTAGTTGCTCCAAGGCATGTGGGATCTTCCCAGACCAGGGATAGAAACCATGTCCCCTGCATTGGCAGGTGGATTTTGATCCACTGCACCACCAGGGAAGTCTTTATATGTTCTCTTTTTGATGATAGCCACTCAGACAGGTGTAAGGTAATACATCTTCATGATTCTGATTTGCATTTCCCCAGTGATTAGTGACGCTGAACATCCTTTCATGTGTCTGTGGCTGTCTACATGTCTTCATGGGGAAAATGTCTATTCAGGCCCTCTGCTCATTTTTTAAACTGTTTTTGTTTTGTTGATGTTGACTTTTTTTTTTATTTTATTTTATTTTTAAACTTTACAAAATTGTATTAGTTTTGCCAAATATCAAAATGAATCCGCCACAGGTATACATGTGTTCCCCATCCTGAACCCTCCTCCCTCCTCCCTCCCCATACCATCCCTCTGGGTCGTCCCAGTGCACTAGCCCCAAGCATCCAGTATCGTGCATCGAACCTGGTCTGGCAACTCGTTTCATACATGATATTATACATGTTTCAATGCCATTCTCCCAAATCTTCCCACCCTCTCCCTCTCCAACAGAGTTTTATGAGATTTTTGTAAATTTTGGATATTAGTATCTTATCAGATCTATCATTTGCAAATATCTTCTTCCATTCAGTAGGCTGCCTTTTCATTTTTTGGATAGTTTCCTCCACCGTGCAAGAGCTTTTTAGTTTGATGTAGTCCCATTTGTTTAGTTTTGCTTTTGTTTCCTTTGCCTGAGGAAACAGATCCAAATACATATATATAGTGCCAAGATAAATGTCAAGGACTATACCACCTATGTTTACTTTTAGGAATTTTATTGTTTCAAGTGTTACATTTAAAGTTTTAATTCATCTTGAGCTTATTTTTCTATGTGGTGTTAGAAAGTAGTCCAGTTTGACTCTTTTGTATGTAGCCATCCAGTTTTCCAACACCGTTTATTGAAAAGACTATCTTTTCCCCATTGTTTATTCTTGTCTCCTTTGTCATAGATTAATTGACCATACAAGTGTGGGTCTAATTTCTGGGCTTTCTATGCTGTTCATTGATCTGTGCCTCTTTTGTGGCAATATCATATTGTTTTGATTACTGTAGCCTTGTAATATAACTTTAAATCAGGGAGTATTATGCCTTCAGCTTTATTCTTTCTCAAGCTTGTTTTTGACTATTTGGGGTGCTTTGTGTTCCCATAAAAATGTTAGAACTATTTGTTCTAGTTCTATAAAAATTGCCATTGGTGTTTTGATAGGAATTGCATTGAATCTATAGATTGCCTTGGATAGTATAGTCATCGTAACAATATTAATTCTCTCAGTCCATGAGCATGTATATATTTCTATCCATTTGTGTCATCTTCAATTTCTTTCATCAGTGTCTTGTAGTTTTCCTAGTATAGGTCATTTACCTCATTGATGAAATTTATTCCTAGGTATTTCATTCTTCTTGATGTAGCTATAAATAGAATTATTTTCTTAATTTCTCTTTCTGATAGTTTGCTTTTAGTGAATAGAAGTGCAACAGATTTCTATATATTAATTTTATGGCTCATACATTTTTAAATAATGTAAAAACAATACTATATATTTATCCTTATATAGAACTTTCAAAGTATTTTTAAATAGGCTGATTAGATACATACTATATTCCCTGAAGGGATTCAGGTGATAGTGAGTAAAGGCAGGGAAGATCCCCTGCTTTGTAGGAAATTTTCTCGGATTTAAGACATTTTCAGCCTTTATTGGTAGCTGGCAAAGAAAGATCCCATTGATTCGTGGTCAGTAAGTATGTGCAGCCTGATTTTTCTTAGTTTCCAGCTCTTGGAGAGACACAGGATCCTCATTTCCCTTTCTCCAAGGCTCACCCACTTCTTCCATGCTCAGATTTCTGATTTTGGAATACAACGGGCACACTGAGAAAGTCTGCGGGAATGGACTGCCCCTCACAGCCCGCCCTCCTGGCCCCACTGCGCCTCCCCAGCCTCATCACAGTGAGGTTAGCCCTGGGGTTAAGCCCAGTGGCAGTGAGCCCTGGGACTCAGCCTGCTTCTTGGCACCTGGGGCGGGTTTAGGGATGCTCTGTCTGCCACCCCTGGATTGTAGGAAGAGAACAGCTTGGTGGAGACCCACTGAATCTTTTCTTATGGAACGGAGTTTAATCAGAAAGGGACGTCCACTGGAAACCAACCCAATGAACGAAGCTCGCACATGTCTGTGGCTCTCCAGGGCATCTAACGCCTGGGTTACTGCTGATATTCCCTCTACGCTGTTCAGTGTGGGCAGGGCATCGACCTCAGGGAGGAGCAAGAAGGTGCAAGAACCTCATTTTTTCCAGTCTGGGAAGGAAAGGAAAGACGGTCTCAGTGCTTCCTTGCGCATAAACTGCTGAGGGATGCAGCATTGTGGGGGTACCCGGAATCCACCCCCAACTCCCCAAGATTTGTCTCGATCTGATTTATCATTCCCAAATTTCACTTAACTATGTATTTCTTGTAATTTTATTTATTTTTTCACCTCTATCCTAACCAGAGTCATTTTGAGTTGCTTCTCTTTTCTCACTTGGTTGAAATTATCAAGGCATCTGAGAGTATCCCAGTTTGTTAGAGTTTGAAGCCCAGGGAATAAAGAGAACAAAGAAATAGTATGTCAAAATATTTTACACATTGAATTCTTTAAGCGATAATTTGAAGATTTTGAGACACATGTATTCTTTACACCAACTGCAACTGAAGGGATCACAGAGAGCAGAGAAGATTGTTGCATTATGAGAATAAAGGTCAACTCTTTAGAAGACTGGGACATTTGAGAATTAAGTGAGATAGGGCTTGCAAAGCCCTTGATACATGACCTTGCTCACAGCAGGTGCTTAATAAACTCAGTTGCCATTCTTTTTTGTGTGGCCCATATTAACTCTTCAGTGCAGTTTAGAAAGATTCCTGCTCTCTTTAAAATAGTCCTTCTCACAGGTTGCTGTTATTCAGTTGCTAAGTTGTGCCCCACTTTTTGCAACCCCATGGACTGCAGCATGCCAGGCTTCTCTTCCTTCACTGTCTCCCAGAGTTTGTTCAAACTCATGTCCCTTGAGTTGGTGATGCCATCTAACCATCTCATTCTCTGTCACTCTCTTTTCCTTCTGCCCTCAGTGTTTCTCAGCATCAGTGTCTTTTCCAGCGAGTCAGCTTTTCGCATCAGGTGGCCAAAGTATTAGAGCTTGTACAAATAAATTACCTGGGGATTTTGTTAAATTGAAAATTCAGACCCAGTGGATCTGGGGACAGACCTGAGAGTCCAAGCTTCCAACCAGCTCCCAGGTGTTGCTGACACCACTGGAATGAGATCCAGGCTCAGGGTAACAAGATCCTATTTTATGGCTTGAAATTACCATTCCTATTCATTTCTACCCCTGCAGTTCTATGTTGCTTTATCCCATGAGCCTTCACCTGTTCATCCCCAATCACCTATTCAAATCCTGTATAACTTTCAAAGTGTTAAGTCCCAGTTTTAAATTAAAACTTCTTCCCAAATCTTTGCAGCTCTAAATGATTAATGTCATCTCTGATACTCTGAATCACATTTAGTCAAATTCTTTTTATTAACACTGGTGAGAAATTAGTTAGATAACCTAAAAAGTTGGTTAAATCATAATTTAAATATACCTACTTTAAATGTTTAATAAAAACCTTCAAAGACACATTTGTTGACTAATTTTTTGATGTGAACCCTAGTCCTTTTGTTCAAGTAGGTCTCCTTTGAGACATGTTCTGCTTCTTTCTTACATAAACCATCCCTATTCATGTTGCTTAATATATTTTTTCTCACTTTCACAGATTTCCTGGCCGCACCTAATTTGACCACATTTTTCAAATGACTCACTTTAATGTGTCTTCCACAGACACTATAACTGTTTTTTGCATGCTCATATTTCATTGGCTTCATAATTTTTTCACTGAATTAGGCAGTTAGAAGAACAACTGGAAACAAACACAATCAACTGTTGCTAAGTGTACAGTTCACCTGTGGGGACTGCCCTGGTAGCCCCGGGGATACAAATCCACCTGCAGATGCAGGGAACATGGGTTTGATTCCTGATCCGGCAAGATCCCACATGCTGCAGAGCAACTAAGCCTGAGGGTGCCGCAACTACTGAGCCCAAGCTCTAGAGCCCACGCTCTGCAACAAGAGAAGCCACCAACATGAGAAACCCGAGCACTGAAACAAAGACTAGCCCTGGTTTGCTACAACTAGAGAAAGCAACAAAGCAACACAGACCCAGTGCAGCCAAAAAATCTTCAAAAAAAAAAAAAAAAAAAATCACTTGTGGGAGAAGTTGGGGGATGGAACCTGTGGGGCAGAATAATGGCTCCCCCAAAATGTTTATGTCCTAGTCCAGGAACTTGTGAGTGTCCACGTATATGGATAAAGGGATTTTGCAGGTGTGATTAAGTTAAGGATTTTTAGATGAGGGATTATCCTGGATTATCTGGATGGGCTCAACATAATCACAAAGGTCCTTATGAGAGAGTCAGAGTCAGTAGCACATGTGACTACAGAAGAGTTCAGAGTGACATGTGGAAGAGGCCATGAACTAAGGAATACAGACAGTTTCTAGAAGCTGAAAAAGGCAGAGGACAGATGCTCCCTCCAGAACCTCCAGAAGCAACCAGCCTGGCCAAGACCTTGACCTTATCCCGGTGAGACTGATTTTGGATTTCTGACATCCAGAGCTGTAAGGTAATAAACATGTGTTGTTTTAAGCCATTACGTTTGAGGTAATTTATGGCATGGGCTTCCCTGGTGGCTCAGTGGTAAAGAATCTGCCTGCCAATGCAAGAGATGCAGATTCAATCCCTGGGTGGAGAAGATCCCTAGAGAAGGAAATGGCAATCCATTACAGTATTCTTGCCTGGGAAATCCCATGGACAGAGGAGCCTGGCAGGCTACAGTCCATGGGGTTGCAAAGAGTCGGACACAACTTAGCGACTAAAAAACAACAATTTATTGCATAGGCTGTAGGGGACTAATGCAGGACTCCAGTGTACTGCTCTGGAGAGGCACTCAGGGTGCTATGGACAGAGCTGTACTGGTTTGTGCTGGTCTGTCTGGCAAGTGCAATAAGTAAAGAATAATCAAAAGCCCTTCTACTGATATGAAAAGATACTCAATAACAATAATTATTAGAAAAATGCAAATCAAAGCTGCAATGAGATATCACCTTACACTGGCCAGAATGGCATCATTGAAAAGTCTACAAATAACAAATGCTAGAGATACGTGGAGAAAAGGGAACTCTTCCATACTGTTGGTGGGAATGTATGTTGGTGCAGCCACTGTGGAAAACAGCCAGTATGGAAGTTCCTCAAGAAAACTAAAAATAGAGTTGCCATATGATCTAGCAATCCCACGTCTGGACAAAACTATAATTAAAAAAGAAACATGCACTTTATGTTCATAGCAGCACTATTTACAATATCAAAGACATGGAAACAACCTAAATGTCCATCAACAAATGAGAAGATAAAGAAGATGTTGGTGCCCACAATGGAATATTACTCAGTCACAAAAAAGAATAAAATGATGCCATTTGCAGGAACCCAGATGAACCTAGGGATTATCATACTAAAAGAAGTAAGTCAGAAAGAGAAAGATAAATACCATATGATGTCACTTATGTGTGGAGTCTAAAATATGGCAGAAATGAACTTCTCTGTGAAAGAGAAACAGACTCACAGACATGTGCCACAGACTTGTGGTTGCCAAGGGGGAGGGGGTTGGAGGAGGGATGGACTGGAATTTGGAGCTAGCAGATGCAAACTAGTATACATAGAATGGATAAATAGCAAGGTCCTGGCACAGGGAACTAGATTCAATATCCTGCAATTCAATAATGGAAAAGAATATTTAAAAGAATGTGTGTATATATATATATGACTGAATCACTTTGCTGTACCATAGAAATTAACACAGCTTTTTAAATCAACTAAAATTTTTTAGAAATGTACTTCTACTGTAATTAATTTAGAATTGTATTTGTTCACTAAATCTTTCATATGCCGTACCAGATGGACGGTGAGTTTTTTGAGGGCATCAACATGTTGTCTTGCTAGCTTTGCATCTTGAGAGATAGCATTTTAAATCTGCAAATAATGATTTTAGTTATTTATAATTTCAAAATTGTCAGGGTGGAGTTTCTGTGGCTTAATCTTTAGACTAGTGTAATTAAGTTTTTTTTTTTTTCCTATCAAAAAAGATGTATTCTCTCCCCCTACCAATGCAGGAGACACAAGCTCGATCCTGTTGCTGGAAGATCCCCATGCAGCGGAGCAACTAAGCCCAGGCACCACAGCTATTGAGCCTGTGCTCTAGAGTCCTCGAGCTGCAACTACTGAAGCCTGCATGCCTAGAGCCTGTGCTCCAAAACAAGAGAAGCCACTGCAATGAGAAGCCTTCCCACCACAACTAGAGAGTGGCCCCCACTCAACCACAGCTAGAGAAAAACCCTTGTAACAACAAAAACCCAGCAAAACCAGAAATAAATAAATAATTTTAAAAAAAAAAGAAAGTTATATTCTGTACTGTACTAAAAACCTGTAATCTAGGAGACAAGAGATGAATGAAACATAGCAAAAGCTTTAGAGTCTTAGCCTGTTTCCTTCTACTGCCAACACTGTGGCCTTGGAACTGTTGCAAAACCTCCCTTACCTTCAGTTCAGTTCAGTCGCTCAGTTGTGTCGACTCTTTGCAACCCCACGAATCGCAGCACGCCAGGCCTCCCTGTCCATCACCAACTCCCGGAGTTTACTCAACTCATGTCCGTCGAGTCGGTGATGCCATCCAGCCATCTCATCTTTTGTCGTCCCCTTCTCCTCCTGCCCCCAATCCCTCCCAGCATCAGGGTCTTTTCCAATGAGTCAACTCTTCACATCAGGTGGTCAAAGTATTGGAGTTTCAGCTTTAGCATCAGTCCTTCCAATGAACACCCAGGAGCAATCTCCTTTAGAATGGACTGGTTGGATCTCCTTGCAGTCCATGGGACTCTCAAGAGTCTTCTCCAACACCACAGTTCAAAAGCATCAATTCTTCAGCGCTCAGCTTTCTTCACAGTCCAACTCTCTCATTCATACATGACCACTGGAAAAACCATAGCCTTGACTAGACGAACCTTTGTTGGCAAAGTAATGTCTCTGCTTTTGAATATGCTATCTAGGTTGGTCATAACTTTCCTTCCAAGGAGTAAGCGTCTTTTAATTTCACAGCTGCAGTCACCATCTGCAGTGATTTTGGAGCCCAAAAAAATAAAGTCTGACACCTTTTCCACTGTTTCCCCATCTATTTCCCATGAAGTGATGGGACCGGATGCCATGATCTTCGTTTTCTGAATGTTGAGCTTTAAGCCAACTTTTTCACTTTCCTCTTTCAATTTCATCAAGAGGCTTTTTATTTCCTCTTCACTTTCTGCCATAAGGGTGGTGTCATCTGCATATCTGAGGTGATTGATATTTCTCCCAGCAATCTTGATTCCAGCTTGTGCTTCTTCCAGCCCAGCGTTTCTCATGATGTACTCTGCATAGAAGTTAAATAAGCAGGGTGACAATATATAGCCTTGACGTACTCCTTTTCCTATTTGGAACCAGTCTATTGTTTCATGTCCAGTTCTAACTGTTGCTTCCTGACCTGCATACAGGTTTCTCAAGAGGCAGGTCAGGTGGTCTGGTATTCCCATCTCTCAGAATTTTCCACAGTTTATTGTGATCCACACAGTCAAAGGATTTGGCATAGTCAATAAAGCAGAAATAGATGTTTTTCTGGAACTCTCTTGCTTTTTCTTGCTGATCCAGCGAATTTGATCTCTGGTTCCTCTGCCTTTCTAAAACCAGCTTGAACATCTGGAAGTTCACGGTTCACATATTGCTAAAGCCTGGCTTGGAGAATTTTGAGCATTACTTTACTAGCATGTGAGATGAGTGCAATTGTGCGGTAGTTTGAGCATTCTTTGGCAGTGCCTTTCTTTGGGATTGGAATGAAAACTGACCTTTTCCAGTCCTGTGGCCACTGCTGAGTTTTCCAAATTTGCTGGCAGATTGAGTGCAGCACTCTCACAGCATCATCTTTCAGGATTTGAAATAGCTCAACTGGAATTACATCACCTCCACTAGCTTTGTTCATAGTGATGCTTTCTAAGGCCCACTTGACTTCACATTCCAGGATATCTGGCTCTAGGTCAGTGATCACACCATCGTGATTATCTGGGTCATGAAGATCTTTTTTGTACAGTTCTTCTGTGTATTCTTGCCACCTCTTCTTAATATCTTCTGCTTCTATTAGGTCCATACCATGTCTGTCCTTTATCGAGCCCATCTTTGCATGAAATGTTTCCTTGGTATCTCTAATTTTCTTGAAGAGATCTCTAGTCTTTTTCATTTTGTTGTGTTCCTCTATTTCTTTGCATTGATCGCTGAGGAAGGCTTTCTTATCTCTCCTTGCTATTCTTTGGAACTCTGCATTCAGATGCTTATTTCTTTTCTTTTCTCCTTTGCTTTTTGCTTCTCTTCTTTTTACAGCTATTTGTAAGGGCTCCTCAGACAGCAATTTTGCTTTTTTTGCATTTCTTTTCCATTTCTTTTCTTGATCCCTGTCTCCTGCACAAAGTCATGAACCTCCACCCATAGTTCATCAGGCACTCTATCTATCAGATCTAGGCCCTTACATCTATTTCTCACTTCCACTGTATAATCATAAGGGATTTGATTTAGATCATACCTGAATGGTCTAGTGGTTTTCCCTACTTTCTTCAATTTAAGTCAGAATTTGGCAATAAGGAGTTCATGGTCTGAGCCACAGTCAGCTCCAGGTCTTGTTTTTGCTGACTGTATAGAGCTTCTCCATCTTTGGCTGCAAAGAATACAATCAATCTGATTTTGGTGTTGACCATCTGGTGATGTCCATGTATAGACTTACCTTCAGTTCAGTTCAGTTCAGTTCAGTCGCTCAGTCATGTCCAACTCTTTGCGACCCCATGAATTGCAGCACGCCAGGCCTCCCTGTCCATCACCAACTCCCAGAGTTCACTCAGACTCACGTCCATCAAGTCAGTGATGCCATCCAGCCATCTCATCCTCTGTCATCCCCCCCTCCTCCTGCCCCCAATCCCTCCCAGCATCAGAGTCTTTTCCAATGAGTCAACTCTTCACATGAGGTGGCCAAAGTATTGGAGTTTCAGCTTTAGCCTCATTCCTTCCAAAGAGATCCCAGGGCTGATCTCCTTCAGAATGGGCTGGTTGGATCTCCTTGCAGTCCAAGGGACTCTCAAGAGTCTTCTCCAACACCACAGTTCAAAAGCATCAATTCTTCGGTGCTCAGCCTTCTTCACAGTCCAACTCTCACATCCATATATGGCCACTGGAAAAACCATAGCCTTGACTAGATGGACCTTTGTTGGCAAAGTAATATCTCTGCTCTTCAATACGCTATCTAGGTTGGACATAACCTTCCTTCCACAGAGTAAGCGTCTTTTAATTTCATGGCTGCAGTCACCATCTGCAGTGATTTGGGAGCCCCAAAAAAGAAAGTCTGACGCTGTTTCCACTGTTTCCCCATCTATTTGCCATGAAGTGATGGGACCGGATGCCATGATCTTCGTTTTCTGAATGTTGAGCTTTAAGCTAACTTTTTCACTCTCCACTTTCACTTTCATCAAGAGGCTGTTTATTTCCTCTTCACTTTCTGCCATAAGGGTGGTGTCATCTGCATATCTGAGGTGATTGATATTTCTCCCGGCAATCTTGATTCCAGCTTGTGCTTCTTCCAGCCCAGCATTTCTCATGATGTACTCTGCATAGAAGTTAAATAAGCAGGGTGACAATATACAGCCTTGACATACTCCTTTTCCTATTTGGAACCAGTCTGTTGTTCCATGTCCAGTTCTAACTGTTTCTTCCTGACCTGCAGTTTCTTCTTATCTAAAATACTGATTATAATATTTCCCACCTAACAGTCTTGTTGGAAGGAATGAATACCAAAAAATGCTTGGTCCTTAGATACACAATGGTGGTAGTGAGTCTTATCACTGTACCGTTGGTACAGATAGTACTCTAAGAATGTGGGAAGGAGTGAAAGGGCATTGAAAACAGCAGCGCAGATCATCAGAACTTTTATATTTTAAAGCCAGAAGGACTCTCCAAGACCATCTATTGATAGAATAGTGTTTGACAAACTACCAGGACAAAGGTCAAAATAGCCTACTTCCTATTTTCATAAAAAGAGTTTTATTAGAATACAACCACATCCATTCATTTATCTATCATCCATGGCTGCTTTTGCACTACAGTGTCAGAGTTGAATCATTATGACAGAGACTTTATGACCTGCAGAGTTTAAAATACTTACTTTTGGGGGACTTCCCTGGTGGTCCAGTGGCTAAGACTCCATGCTCCCAATGCAGGGGGTCTGGAGTTCAATCCCTGGTTCAGGGAACTAGATCCCACATGCTACAAAAAAAGATCCTGCATGCCTCAATGAAGATTGAAGATCTGGCATGCTGCAACTAAGACCCAACGCAGACAAATAAATAAATAAAAATAAATATTTAAAACACATACTTTATGGCCTTTAACAGAAAAAGTTTAACAACCTTGATCTAGAACACCTCACTTACAGATAAGGGAAAAGGGCCAAATAAGGTGACTTTGTCCACAGTCACATGGCTGGTCAGGGACAGAAATAGGACTCAAATGTAGAGGCCTTGGCCCCTAGTTCAAAGCCTGAATGAGGGAAAGAAAAATGACAGTTCTCTGAATCTAGCCTGAATGTGGTCCTGTGGTGGACTTTGTGATCTTGGCTTCTAGGGCAAAGACTGCCAAGTGCCTCCCCAGACACTCGCAGGCTGGTTCACACCTCCAAGTCCTGACGTGTGCAACTTGTAGACCTGGCCTGTGAGAAACGCCAACTGGAGTCCTTCAAATAGAAAGGAAAGGATGCTGGACAGTAACCTGAAGTCATATTAAGAAATAAAGAGTACCAATAAATATAACTACATAAGTAAATAAGAGCCAATATTATTACACTTTTTGTTTGTATGTCATTTTCCCCTTATGTGATTTAAGATACAAAAACAGTAAGCATAGATCTCAGTTCAGTTCAGTTCAGTCGCTCAGTCGTATCCAACTTTTTGCAACCCCATGAACCACAGCATGCCAGGCCTCCCTGTCCATTACCAACTCCCAAACCCATGTCCATTGAGTTGGTGATACCATCCAACTATCTCATCCTCTGTCGTCCCCTTCTCCTCCTGCCCTCAATCTTTCCCAGCATCAGGGTCTTTTCAAATGAGTCAGCTCTTTGCATCAGGTGGCCAAAGTATTGGAGTTTCAGCTTCAGCATCAGTCCTTCCAAAGAACACCCAGGACTGATCTCCTTCAGAATGGACTGGTTGGATCTCCTTGCAGTCCAAGGGACTCTCAAGAGTCTTCTTCAACACTACAGTTCAAAAGCATCAATTCTTCGGTGCTAATATGTTAATAGGCACATAATGTATAAAGCTAATTTGTGATAAAGCTAAAACATCAAAAGGAGTTGGAATTGTATAGTAGTAGAGTTTTTGTATAACATTGACGCCAAAGTGGAATTCATTCAAAACAGTTTGTTATATATACACACTACTATATATAAAATAACCAGGAAGGACCTCCTATATAGTATAAGGAACTGTATTCAGTATTTTGTAATAATTTATAATGGAAAAGAATCTGAAAAAGAAACATAAAGTCTCCTCCTGAGAAAGAAGAACTCCTGGGATTCATTCCGATTAGCCTGATAATGAGTCCTGGGGGATCTGGGGCCCTGATGCCCAGTTCTGTCCTAGAGTCCAGGTCAGAGCCCCACTCAGAACACACAGACAGAGAGTGGGGGCAGAAGCGCCCATCCTAAAGGAAGGAGAGTGCTAATACCAGATGCCAGAGGCCAAGAACACCACCAAGGTCCACACATCTTCACTCAGATACTCCTTGGGGGGGAGACTGGTCGAGAGTCCTAGTCCATGTCTTAGATGGAGCTGCATCTTCAAGGTCTCTAGTCCAAGCCCTTCATTGTGCAACGAAAGAAACAGAATCCTCAGGACTTCCCTAGTGGTCCAGGGGTTAAGAATCCACCTGGTAATGCAGGGGACGTGGGTTCAATCCCCGGCTGGGGAACTAAAATCCCACAAGCCTCCTAGCAACTAAGCTCTGAGCCACAGCTACTGAGCCTGTGCGCCACAACTGGAGAGCCTATGCGCTGCAGTGAGAGATCCCGTGCACCGCAGCCAAATAAATAAAGAGAAACTGAGTCCACGGAAATGAATGACTCCCACAGGGTTACAACTTCTTTGTTGCACTGTGCCAAGGCAAGTCCAGGTGTTCTGACTCCCTATGCAGACTGCTCCCCTAAGTAACCCTAGCAGAAAGTGTTTATTAGTGGAACTTTCTGAGTTTCTCAGGGCAAAATCTTTCTCAGAAATGGTCAAAGATCATAACTTACATTTTCTCTACCTCCCTATATACCCAATAAGACATTGAAATAGATGTATGTACATACATATATATAGATTATATGTATAATACAAGTATTCATATATATGTAGTTGTATGTGTAATAGTATGTGTGTGTGTGTGTATGTGTATATATATATATATATATATATATGGTAAGAGAAAGAATGATCACATTTTAGACTCATGCCTGAGTGGAAACACTTAAAAAGCTGGGGTTTTTTTTTTCCCTTTAAAATGGGTAGCTTTATGGGATAATTATTGTTCCATACCAAGAGAAGGACTTGATTAATCTCAACCTTCTCTCACAGTTTATATTATTTTTATTAATTTTTCTAAAGCTCATTTCCAAACATCTGAGTAAATATATAAGATAAATATTCCTCATCAGTCATTACCATTGTTGCTGGGGCTGGAAGCCAGGCCCTTGCGTCTGTCCCTCTTCCCACATGCATCAGCAACGCGTCAAAGGAGCAGAAGGCTGCTGTGTTGTTCTGCTGGAACCTCTGGCAAGCCTGGCTGTTTGGCTGCAGAAACGCACATGTGGCGGAGGGCGGTGTTACCCTGGAGGCTAGTCTCAGAGCAGCCCATTTGACTGCAGACTGGGACAGAACAAAAGGCCCTGTACCGAGGACATGAACTTGGAAATCTCACTCTTGAGACAGAGGAGTGTTTGTTCCTATGATTTAAGAGACACCATATGAATCTAATCCTATAATCAAACATTGGTACTAGGCCCAATGTATGGCTTTTCCCCCCTAGGATAATCCAACATGCAAAAGAGCTCACCAAAAATAAGTCTAGTTAAGACTCCTTCCTATAAGCTAGCTACTCACTGTGGTCACTAGTCTTGACTACACGTGTTTTTTTATATATATTTTGTTATGGTTTTGGAGGGGGCTGCACTGCAAAGCATGTGGGATCTTAGTTCCCCGACTAGGGAGGGAACAGGCATCTCCTGCATTGGAAACGCAAAGTCTTAACCACAGGACCACCAGGGAAGTCTCTCGACTACAGTTGTTAGGTGTGGTTCACATGATCAGTATCTAAAGGGGTTCTTTGCATTACAGCTTTATAAATGTATATAATAAAATGAACTTGGTACAGCCACTTTGGAAGATGGTTTGGCAGTTTCTAACATACTCTTACCACACAATCCAGCAATTGCACTGTTTGGTATTTACCAGAGAGTTGAAAAGTTATGTCCACACAAAAACCTGCACACGGATGTTTATAGCTCTATTCATAACTGCCAAAACTTGGAAGCAATCAAGATGTCTTTCAGTAGTTAACTGGATAATCAACTGTGGTACAGCCAGACTACAGAATATTATTCAGCACTAAAGAAATGAGCTATCAAGCCATGAAAAGATATGGAGGAATCTTTAATACATACTACCAAGTGGAAGAAACCAACCTGAAAAGGCTATATATTGCATGATTCCAACTATATGACATTATGAAAAAGGCAAAATTATGGAAACAAGAAAAAGATCAGTTGTTGTCTGGGGTTTGGGAGGGAGCTGGGTGGGTAGGAAGGAAAAGAAGGGAAGGGTGAAGCACAGAGGCTTTTTAGAGTGGAAAAAATATTCTGTATTATACCAAAATGATGGATACTTACCATTATACATTTGTACCACACCAAGAATGAACCCTAAGATAAACTGTGGACTTTGGGTGATATCCATAAGGGCTGATCAGTTGCAAGAGATGTACCACTCTGGTAGGGGATGTTGGAAATGAAGAAGGTTTTGTATGTGTGGGGTAGGTAGTAGTATATGGGAAATCTCTGCACCTTCTTCTCAACTTCCCTGATAACCTACATCTGCGGTTAAAAAGAAAAAAAAGTCTTAGTAATGCCACCAGGAAAGCCCAATGTACACAAACAAACAAATACATAAATAACATTAACTCTATCCAACAGCCACTAGTTAATTTAAGTTACTTAAATTTATTCATTCTAAAAATGTTTGCTGAGTGTTTCCTGTATTTTAGGCGCTGAACAACTGATTTAAGGACAGAAAGCAACTCTACAAATAATATCAACATTTTTTGATATCAACTCCCCCTTCTTTGTAGTGAATCGGTAAAAAACCCTCAGACATGCTCATCCAGAAGTCTCTCTGTGTGATTCATCTCAGTGTCTTTTCTCCTGTTGTTCAGTAAACATTTTCTGACTCATTCCCTTCAAGAGTTTGCACTGTTGGTGGTTGTTAATTCCAATTATAATGTCTCTCCATTTTTACACACACAAAACTCATTCTCTAAGTTCAACTGTCTCTTTATCAATAATATTCATGAATCTTGGCTATGGCAGGAATCATAAGAATGCTGAAATTTAAGAAATTCCTACATTTTCATTATATATGTTTTTTACTGCAGCAGTTCCCAACCTTTTTGGCACCAGGGACTGGTTTCATGGGAGACAACTTTTCCAAGGACGGGGGAGGGGGAGATGGTTTCAAGATGTTTCAAGCACACTACATTGATTGCGCATTTTGCTTCTATTATTATTACATCAGCTCCGCTTTAGATCACCAGGCATTAGACCCTGGAGGCTGGGGACTCCTGTGTTACAGTTTAGGCTGAAACCATGTGTCCGTCATCCCCTTTGCCTGGACGTGCAGCTCTCATCGATCTTCGGAACTTTGGGAGAGTATGGAGAGGGGTTTCACAATCACTCTGTGAAGAAAGTGAACCTTGAGGTTGAGAACACAGTCCAGGTACTTTAGTTGCCTGGAAGAGCTGTCACTATTGCTCAGAAGGTCTTGAACTCTATGATACTTCCTGTTCAACTGTAGCTTCCTGTGAAGTTGGCATTCTTCTCGACTCACCCAGTTGCCGTGATCTTTTTCCAGTAACCACCTGAAGTTGTGGCTCATATTAAATACTTTGTTTAGTGCCCTAAGCAGGAATCAGGTAATCCCAGGAGTGGGTAATCACCAGAAAGTCAGTGTGTCTCATTGTGAGCTTTCCATGAGGCTCTTCAAGACTTCGTTCTGACCCCTCTGTACCCCTGAGCTGCTCATCTGGGCAGACCACTCACGCTCAGCCTAGCCCACTTGCCATAGATCTATAAAGGACCTTTTCTTTTCCTTTCTACATCTTAAACAAGACGTTCTATTTTCAGAAGTCACATTAAGGTCAAAGGCATTTTCTTGAAAATTGCGTGAAGTTGACAGTGTTGGATGACAGAATTGGGCAGTCAGACCTAGATGATTTTTAGTCCCTGCTCTAGTAAATTATCTGAAGGCTGCTCCTTCTGAGATTCACCCTTCATCATTACTAGGACTTGGTCAGGTCACCTTGCCAAAACTTCCAGGTTTTTTATTTAAAGAAGAAAACCCTCCAAATGATTTATCCAACAGAGACCTCTCTTCCCTGTTCTGGGGCCCCAATATCAAGGTCACTTATTTCAGTTCCGTTCAGTTCAGTCTCTCAGTCATGTCCAACTCTTTGTGACCCCATGAATCGCAGCACACCAGGCCTCCCTGTCCATCACCAACTCCTGGAGTTCACTCAGACTCACGTCCATCGAGTCAGTGATGCCATCCAGCCATCTCATCCTCTGTTGTCCCCTTCTCCTCCTGCCCCCAATCCCTCCCAGCATCAGAGTCTTTTCCAATGAGTCAACTGGAGTTTCAGCTTTAGCATCATTCCTTCCAAAGAAATCCCAGGGCTCATCTCCTTAGAATGGACTGGTTGGATCTCCTTGCAGTCCAAGGGACTCTCAAGAGTCTTCTCCAACACCACAGTTCAAAAGCATCAATTCTTCGGCGCTCAGCCTTCTTCACAGTCCAACTCTCACATCCATACATGCGGACCTTGGTTGGCAAAGTGATGTCTCTGCTTTTGAATATGCTACCGAGGTTGGTCATAACTTTTCTTCCAATGAGTAAGCATCTTTTAATTTCATGGCTGCAGTCACCATCTGCAGTAATTTTGGAGCCCCAAAAAATAAAGTCTGACACTATTTCCCCATCTATTTCCCATGAAGGGATGGGACCGGATGCCATGATCTTCGTTTTCTGAATGTTGGGTTTTAAGCCAACTTTTTCACTCTCCACTTTCACTTTCATCAAGAGGCTTTTTAGTTCCTCTTCACTTTTTGCCATAAGGGTGGTATCATCTGCATATCTGAGGTGATTGATATTTCTCCCGGCCATCTTGATTCCAGCTTGTGTTTCTTCCAGCCCAGCGTTTCTCATGATGTACTCTGCATAGAAGTTAAATAAGCAGGGTGACAATATACAGCCTTGACGGACTCCTTTTCCTATTTGGAACCAGTCTGTTGTTCCATGTCCAGTTCTAACTGTGGTTTCCTGACCTGCATACACATTTCTCAAGAGGCAGGTCAGGTGGTCTGGTATTCCCATCTCTTTCAGAATTTTCCACCGTTTTTTGTGATCTACACAGTCAAAGGCTTTGTCATAGTCAATAAAGCAGAAATAGATGTTTTTCTGGAACTCTCTCGCTTTTTCGATGATCCAGCAGATGTTGGCAGTTTGATCTCTGGTTCCTCTGCCTTTTCTAAAACCAGCTTGAACATCAGGAAGTTCACGGTTCACATATTGCTGAAGCCTGGCTTGGAGAATTTTGAGCATTACTTTACTAGCATGTGAGATGATGCCACCAAACTTGGGTCCATGAGTGGAGTAAAATGGGTGGACTGTGTACTTTGGAATCTCATCCAGTAGATAAAAACAACAAATGTGATGAACGGACAACAACAAGCTTAGCTCTTTAACACATAACACTGGATTAGAAAAACAAGTTAGCAAGAAAAGATAAAATGTATGCACATACACACAAAACAGTATATTTTCTAAGATAAGGGAAGGCATATTTAAGGAAATACATGAAACATGAAAGTGGGTACTTAGGGTGGAAAGTGGGAGTTGGAAATGAAGGGGAAAAATAAAACAAGAGAAGCTTTGCTGAAAATGTGATCATGAGGTAGCATGAACTGAGAAGAAAGATGATTCTTTTGAGGCCACAAAAGAGGCATAAATACTAGTTTCAGGAACATAATTCTGTAAATTAACGCTTCCAAATAAGCTTCTGTGGGACTTGTCTATTCTGAAAGATGCTCATAGTTATTTCCCCAAAGCAGATTCTACAATCAAGCACTTTTGAGAAAGTTAGGTTAAATGAAGCTAATCAGATCTCTTCACTTCAGATGCTCTCAGAGCACAAAATAGTCACATGCAAGACAGTATATGCAGCATTTCCCAAACCTCTGTGGTCTTGGAATGCTTTTTGCCAAATGCCATTTTGCAAAACATATAGCAGGAGATGCTGCTTCGAACACTGACACCAGTTCCTTCCTTCCTTCAGGGCCTTCTTCATAACCCATCCCCACGTGGACTCCAGGCCTAATGTCTTCTCTGGAGCCCCCTCTGAATGTGACCATGTTAGTCATTCAGTTATATCCGACTCTTTTCAACCCCATGGACTATAGCCCGCCAGGCTCCACCTGTCCATGGGATTTTCCAGACAAAAATACTGGAGTGGGTTGCCATGCAACCCACTCAAACCCAGGAACTGAACCCAGGTTTCCTGCATTGTAGGCGGATTCTTGACCATGTGAGCTACCAGGGAAACCCCCTCTAAGGCCCACAGTAATCTTTGTTCTGATCTTTACTGCTGCAACTGTCTGACCTTCAGACAAAAGCCAAAGAATACTTTACTATTGCTGAAAATACTTATTACTGCAGCAGTAAGATCAGAATACAGCAGGCAAACTACTGCAGCTTCTGCTTTCTTAAGGATGGGTGTGACATAATTTACCTACATCCTCGCTTTCAGTTAAGTTGATTTGAATAAATTACATGAAAGTGACTTTCAGCCAATCATCTCACAGCATCTATTCAAACCAGGTTAATCTTTACTGTCTGCTCACTTACTGGGAGGTGAGGGTAGATGAGTCATATTTACAAAGCATCCCAATAGTCACAGAAAAAAAGAAAAAAGCTTTCTTCATAATGTTTCGATGCTTTAATAAATTTAAAGAAAAGTAAGAGGGGAAAGTGTTGTGGTCTAGTCATGGGTTGGAAAAGAATTCCCAAACATGAGGCAGAACGAGAGGAGAATAAAGTTTATTACAGTGGGAGATGCTTTTAGAACAGTGGGCCAGCTCAAGGGAGAGCTGAAAAGGTTCACAGGATTGCAGCCAAATTCCTACTGGAATGGTGGCGTTAGATAACTGGTTAGGATACTACCCTAGGGTGGGCGTTTAACCTCATATGGGGTCAGAGAACTGGTTGATTTAGATCCAGAGGCTCATGGTGACAGTTGCTATGAGGCTTGGTCAGTTCCAGAGATTGTTGTCCTGTGACCTTGGTATAGGGCTCCACATCTGTGACCTTGGTATAGGGCTCCACATCTGTGACCTTGGTATAGGGCTCCACATCTGTGACCTTGGTATAGGGCTCCACATCTGTGACCTTGGTATAGGGCTCCACATCTGTGACCTTGGTATAGGGCTCCACATCTGTGACCTTGGTATAGGGCTCCACATCTGTGACCTTGGTATAGGGCTCCACATCTGTGACCTTGGTATAGGGGTCCACATCTGTGACCTTGGTATAGGGCTCCACATCTGTGACCTTGGTATAGGGGTCCACATCTGTGACCTTGGTATAGGGGTCCACATCTGTGACTTTGGTATAGGGCTCCACATCTGTGACCTTGGTATAGGGGTCCACATCTGTGACCTTGGTATAGGGGTCCACATCTGTGACCTTGGTATAGGGGTCCACATCTGTGACCTTGGTATAGGGCTCCACATCTGTGACCTTGGTATAGGGGTCCACATCTGTGACCTTGGTATAGGGCTCCACAGAAACAAAGAGAATTACAAGCTTCTAAACACAGCTTCACGTCAGTTGAATTTTTTTTTTATCTTAGTTTAGCCCTATTAATCACTGCTGAATTCTATGATGATGAGGCTAATGATGATGAAGGAGGAAAAGAGGATGAGGATGGAGGATGTGGTGGTAGCTACCATTTAAGTCCATATTTCAGGCTAGGCATTGTTACCAAAAGAGTGGGGCGGAGAAGGGCAGCTGCTTGCCACTCAAAAGCCAATAAAAAAGCCAGGTTGGTGGAAAGGAAAGTTTGCTTTATTTCAGATGCCAGCAACTGAGGGTCAGGGGTAGGGGTGGGGAGGGGGGCGTCCAAAGGCCTACTCCCCCACCCCCCTGCCAACAAGCAAGGGGGTGAGAGGTTTTATAGAAGAGTTGGGAGGACAGCGTTACTTGCAGAAACAGCACAATCATCTCTAACAGTCATCTTCAAACTGGTCATCAGTGGTCTGACCAGCATCATCTTGGCTGTTTTCCATTTGTTCCCATTGATTTGCAGCCAGTTCTCCACATTGTGGCAGGTCATGTCCAGGGTGCAGTCTGGTGGTCAAGTAGTTAACTTCTCCACTTGGTGTTTTGGTATCTGCAAGACAGCTCACAGGATATGGCTCAGAATATTATCTATAGCTCTTGAGAAAGAGCTAAGAGTCCTTGACTATGCTTAATGACTGCTGCTGCTACTGACTACATTATTATTATTTAGTCTCCTCTGACTGTTTTCCTTTGTTTCAGCATTTTGCAGTTCTCTGATTAAACTTATTCTTTGACTAAAGCTTTCTACAGACAAAAGGCAGGCAGAGGACATGGGAGGTGGGGGTGGGCAAGAGCCATAGGACCCTGCTCTGTTTCAGTATTAAGCTAAGCACCTCCACTGCCTTCACAGGGTTAACAAGACTGGTTTATCCAAAAATGCCTTCCCCACCTGCCTCCCATAGACCTAAAACTTCCACCTTTATATATCAATTCCTGGGCTTCTCAGGTGGCTCAGAGGTAAAGAATCTACCTACCAATGCAGGAGATGAGGGTTCGATCTCTGGGTCAGGAAGATCCCCTGGAGAAGGAAACGGCTACCCATGCCAGTTTTATTACCTGGGAAATCCCACGGACAGAGGAGCCTAGTGGGCTAGAGTCCATGGGGTGGCAAAGACTCAGACCATGACTGAGCGACTGGTATCATTTCCTATGGCACCACCTACATCAGCAAACAGGCCACAAGTATTACACTGATGATAGCTTTGCATAAATTGGTTTTTTGTAGATTTTTTAAAAATCACTCAACAGGAGATTTTGGTAAAATACTTAGTTTTGCTTGCAGTGTAAGCGGATCCTCTCTAGGAGAACAGAGATGGATAAAGCAAAGCTATGCAGTTCCTCCTGGTTCTTACTTAATTAAATACTTGACATTCACTAAGAATCCATCACTTATAAAAGATACTTTTAAAGTCCCCGGGGTTTGAAACATCAATATAGACTGCAATCTTTGCCCTCAGCACTTATCAGAGAGGCAATCACAAACAAATAATTATAATGGGACACAATTGCTTTAATAGAGGCATGAGAATTATGTATGTAAAGCACTCAGCCCAGATGCTTGGCACAGAGGAGTTGCTTTCTTCTCCCCATTCCTCTGTGGGAGGCAAAGAAAGCTTCACAAAGAAACACACTGTCTTGAAGGATAAATGGGAATTTTCCAGGGAAAAAGTAGGAGACAACAATGACATGGTGGTTAATGTGTAACAGTCGGCCCTCCAGGAAGGGGGAGAAAGCCCTGATGTGCAGCATGTGCTGATCTCCATGGTGTAAATCCTCCTGCTACAGCAGATTTCAAGGTACCAACATGATGTCACTAAACAGAGTTGAGACTAGGTTGCGTGAGCTAGTGAGAGCCAGCTCTAGCCTGAACATCACTGAAGGGACCAGAAAAAAAGGAACAACATTTGTAAAGGCATGGAGGGCTGGTGATTAGCTGGCTATTGTCGTGCAGAGGGTGAGATAGTGAAACACAGCGGGATCCTGTGGGGTCTTCCTGGGGACAGAGCCCCCCCACACCGCCACCCCACTCCTCCCCCCATCTCCTTCACTCCCCACCATCTCCTCCACTGTTCCCCATCTCCTCCACTCCCCCTCCCCAACCACTTGCTTGTAGAAAAGCTTTAGACTCCCAGGCCTTCCTGAATTCCAAAAAGAAAAATTTAATCAAAGAAGTAAAAAAAAAAAATAATAATACAGAAACAAAACAGTCAAGCAAGACAAAATAATAATGGTTTAGCCATAAAATAGTCAAGGACCTTTAGCTCCTCTTCAAGGGCTATAGATAATACCCTGAGCCATATCCTTGAGTTGTTCTGCAAATTCTAAAACCCCCACCAGGTGGAAGAAGTTAACTGCATGCTGACCAAGAGTTCAAGACCCCAGAGTAGATGGAACCAGAAGACTAATGACTGAGATTCCTGAAACATCACCCTGTTACTTCACTGTCAACCAGTCGCAGAACTGTGCTCCTGAGCTGATCATACATCCTGTGACCCCGTCCCTCACACTGTCTTTAAAAATCCTCCCAAATGAGTTCAGGTCTTTGAGCATGAGCTGCCAGTTTTCCTTACTTGGGCCTGCAGTAAACCCCATACTTTCCTTCTCCATGACCCTGGTGTCAGTAGATTGGTTCTGCTGGGTATCAGTGAGAGGACCAAGTTTGGTTCAATGAAAATAAGGCCCAGACCTAAAGAAACAGTGGATATATGTATACATATAACTGACTCATTTTGCTGTACACCCGAAACTAACACAATATCAATAACACAATATCACAAACAAGTATACTCAAATAAATGTTTTTTAAATATTAGAGATTAAAAAAAATAAAGACTAGAATATTGATGGAAATGGAGACGCTTGCAAAGTTTAAACAGGTAATTCACAAAGAGAAAATGGATTTAGCCTGTGATGGGAAAGACAGATCATGAAAGAAGAATTTGGAACATAGTTTGAGAAGAGATTGCAGTAGCATTGAAACCTTTTGCAATATTCTCTTTTATATAATTGATCGTGATCTAAATCATCCAGACTTCAGAAGAATGACTCCAGTGCCGTCAGTATGGAGAAACTACTGGAGGACGGGGAGACTGGGAGTAAGGCAACTGGTTAACAAATTTTCAAAATCCTCTTGAAACGAGATCTAAACTGCCAGTGCTCGGCATCTTTGGGCCACAGTGCAGCCATTTCAGTACTGCTCGTGTATATTCTAACTTGAAGGGGCTCTTTAACTCAGATCTCTGGAAAACAACAAAAGGAAATAAAATAATTTAAAAGCACTACTAAATGTAAACTATACAATATAGTGCCTAGCATTATCAAACACAACTGTGTGTAGAGGTTTTTATATATGACGAATTATTTTATGAATCCCTGTTCCTCCACAGTAGGGAATAGTTGATCTGCTTCTGCTTATATCTTCTTATGGCTAATTCTTATTGCCTCTTCCTGAGTATCACACTGGTCCCATTAAGCTCTCAGATTTGTTCTATATTTCCTTGATGTTCAATTAGACAAGCGCTCACCCCCTTGAACCATAGCAAAGTTTGTTTTCTGCAGCTGCAGCACCCCTGTTGCTTATTATGCTGAGCCAGGTTTCCTTGGCACTAAATGCTGGGGCTGAACTCAATACTTACCCGGGAGATGTCACACGTCCTCAGGCCTCCTGGCCCAAGCAACACTCCTGGCCACGTGGCCAGGGAACTGACTGGTTGGAAGGCTCCCTGGTGAGTTCTATTCCCTGGTCAACCGTGGTCCACAAGACAGTCATGTGACTGCAGCCTCTGTGCTTTTGCCACCAGTTATTATGATTGTTTTGGGGGTACAAGTATTTACTCCCGTGGGTGGCCCCATGATATAGAGAGAGGTGTGGGAGCTCGCAGGTGGTCTGTGCTCCCAGTTCAGGGGCCCAGTTTCAATCCTTAGTTGGAGGACTAGATCCCACATGCCACAACGCAGATGGAAGATCCCAAGAGCTGAAACTGAGACCAAGTGCAGCCACATAAATAAGAATTATTTTAAGAAGGAAGGTGTGGGTGTGACAGTGTCTGCAGAATCTCATACCAACTCTGTCTCTTATTTTTCACAAGCTCTTATTTTTTCCTGTTCCTTCTGTATTTGGCGTCAGAACCAAGCATCTGTTACTAGGGCAGGGATGGCATCACTCAGCTCCTTTCAGTCTTGTGCCACCAGCAGGTGGGGACAGTAGCAGCGGCAGGATGAGAGGGTGAAAGGAAAAGTCCACTGCTGCTTCCCACTCCTGCTCGACCGAATCCTCACAGCCAAGAAGGCAACCTGCTCACTTCCTCCCAAACACACTGGTATTCATGGAGACCCATGGCTCCGGCCACATTAGTTAAGTGTGTGGGCCCTAGAGTCATGCCACCTGATTCAAACTTTGCTTTATCACATGCCAGCAGGGTGACCTCAGTAGGATTGCCAGATTTAGCACAAACAAACAAATGTGGACTTTCCTGGTAGTTCAGTGGTTAGGAATCCCACCTGCCAATGCAGAGGGCACAGGTTTGATCCCTGGTCTGGGAAGCTTCCACGTGCCATGGAGCAGCTAAGCTCTGTGCCCACATGCTGCAGCTACTGAAGCCCAGGCTCCCTAAAGCCTGTGCTCCACAGCCAGAGAAGCCACCGCAATGAGAAACCCAAGCACCCCAACTAGGGAGAGCCCATGTGTGGCAGTGAAGACCCGACACAGCCAAAAACAAATGAGTAAGGAAATAAAATTTTAAAAAAAGAACAAATGCAAATGGTACATTTATTTCAGTTGGTCAGATAAACAATGAGTAACTTTCAGTATGAGTGCAGGCACGTGTGTGCTCAGTCGCGTCCGACTCTTTGCGACCCCAAGGATTGTAGCCTACCAGGCTCCTCTGTCCATGGAATTTTCCAGGCAAGAATACTGGAGTGGGTGGCCATTTCCTACTCCATTCAGTGTGAGTAAGTCCCATTTAGTATATATGCTAGACTATTATTTATTATTTATCAAATTTAACTATATTTTAGCTGGCAACCCTAGACCTCAGGCAAGTAACTTAACTCCTCTGTGCTCAAATTCTTTTACTCAGAGCTTGAGAATAATGGAATCGTCCACCAGAAAGCATTGTCTTGAGAATTAAATGAGATAATGTATGTAAAATGTTAGGAACCTGCTTGCTGGCACATACTAATAAATGCTATGTGGCTATCGTTCAATATGTTATGATAGAGTACATGCACTTGGGAGCCGTATATACCAAGTTCAAGGTAATCTTGGGCATGTTAGTTAACTTTTCTGTGTCTCAGTCTCATCCTCTATACAGTGTAGATTGTTATGATTTTTACCTTATGCTGTTGAGTAAATAAGACAATACATAGCAATCATTTAGCACAATACCTTGCTCATAGCAAACGTAAACAATAGTATTCTCTGTAATAAGTAGTCATAAGAACACGCTCTCCCCACCAATCCACGAGCCCTCTCTGCTGAGCACTGTTTCCATGCTATTCCAGTGGGCACCGATTTCTCTTCCTTTGAATTTCTGCAGTCCTTGCTGGTTTTACCAACAGAACCCTCAACTATATCCTGCCTTGCACTGTTTGTGAACTATTCTGTTGTGGATGCCTTATTTCATCAGTCAGATCCCTGGAGACCTCTTCCGTCAGCCCCTGTTTGGTTGTGGTTTAGTCTCTCAATCGTGTCCGACTCTTTTCGACTCCATGGACTGCAGGACATCAGGCTCCTCTGTCCTCCACTACCTCCTGGAGTTTGCTCAAATGCATGTCCATTGAGTCGGTGATGCTAACATCTCATCCTCTGCCGCCCCCTTCTCCTTTTGTCTTAAGTCTTTTCCAGTATCAGGGTCTTTTCCAATGAGTCAGCTGTTTGAGTCAGGTGGCCAAAGTATTGGAACTTCTCAGTACGTATTTGTTTTGGGGTTTTGTTTTGTTTTTGGCTGCACCATGCAGCATGTGGGATCTTAGTTCACCAACTAGGGATGGAACTTGTGCTTCCTGCAGTGGAAGCTTGGAGTCTTAACCACCAAAGTGAAGGCCAGGGACATCCTCAGGACATATCTGTTGGCTGGTTAAATTCTTAGTGCCATCGTCATGGACGTGAGGACCAAGAGGAAGAGTCAGATCTGCATAACCAATGACCTACCTCCTTAAATCAACAGGCAGAGATGGGAAGTCCTGTTTAAAATGTCAGTGCACTTTCCCCTGCCTGTGGAACCCTGGAGAAGGATGCAGGGTGGAGGGCTGCCATTGTCCTGAGCACGCTCAAGCAAGGGGCTGAGGTGCTTGCCTTCTCTGAGTGTCTGTCTAGGTGCCTGGCTCCATCTCTCAAGTCCTGCAGGTGGGGCTTGAGACACGAAGAGGTTCAGGACGTGCTTACTGAATAGATCACCACTAGGCATTGGAAACACAGCCCTAGACCTTAGCAAAGTACAAAACCAGGAGTGTTTGATATATCCCAAGCAGCCATGAAATTAAAAGATGCTTACTCCTTGGAAGGAAAGTTATGACCAACCTAGATAGCGTATTGAAAAACAGAGACATTACTTTGCCAACAAAGGTCCGTCTAGTCAAGGCTATGGTTTTTCCAATGGTCATGTATGGATGTGAGAGTTGGACTGTGAAGAAAGCTGAGCACCGAAGAATTGATGCTTTTGAACTGTGGTGTTGGAGAAGACTCTTGAGAGTCCCTTGGACTGCAAGGAGATCCAACCAGTCCATTCTGAAGGAGATCAGCCCTGGGATTTCTTTGGAAGGAATGATGCTAAAGCTGAAACTCCAGTACTTTGGCCACCTCATGCAAAGAGTTGACTCATTGAAAAAGACCCTGATGCTGGGAGGAATTGGGGGCAGGAGGAGAAGGGGACGACAGAGGATGGGATGGCTGGATGGCATCCCTGACTCGATGGACGTGAGTCTGAGTGAACTCCGGGAGTTGGTGATGGACAGGGAGGCCTGGCGTGCTGGGATTCATGGGGTCACAAAGAATCGGATACGACTAAGCGACTGAACTGAACTGAACTGAGGTGGAGAAGGCAATGGTACCCCACTCCAGTACTCTTGCCTGGAAAATCCCCGGCCTGGCAGGCTACAGTCCATGGGGTTGCTAGGAGTTGGACACAACTGAGCGACTTCATTTTCACTTGCATGCATTGGAGAAGGAAATAGCAACCCACTCCAGTGTTCTTGCCTGGAGAATCCCAAGGACGGGGGAGCCTGGTGGGCTGCCGTCTATGGGGTCGCACAGAGTCACAATTGACTTTGCTGCAGCAGCAGCAGGCATTGGAAACACAGCCCTAGATCTTAGCGAAGTACAAAACCAGGAGTGTTCGGTACATCCCAAACAACATAACAACCTCTATATCAGTGATTCTCAACTTTGAATATTGTTATCACCTTGGGGAACTTTAAAAACTACCAAGGTTCTGACTTAGCTGGTCTGGATGGGGAAGGACTGGATGTCTGTAGTTTTAAAAGCTCCCCAAGTGATTCTAACGTGCAGCTGTGGCCAAGAAACTCTGCTTACACTGTTTTACATGGAAACTAATGACCTGACCTGCCTGATAACGTGATCTTTGCAAAGTACAGAGTACTTCTAAATTGCCTAGAGGTTGACACCTAAATACATACTTTTTTTTTCCTTTCTGGACAGCAGATAAAACAACTCTAAAAAGACTTGATGTTCTTCCAAATTACTGTGTAATTAGTTATCACTGAGCAAACTTCTTGTAAAACCTTGCCAGTATCCTATTCCTATATCCCGTTCAGTGAGCAAACTGGGAGCCAGTTTTTTCAGTGTGGAGTGAACTCTGGTTTGTGAGAACTGATTACTAAAATCACCTGGTAGCCCATGAAGGCAGGAACAGGGATCACAGAACTACAGGCTGTTAGAGCTGGAGGGAGGGCGAGAGATCAGAGCTTCCCATATGTCAATGTGCACACAAACCCCCTGGGGTTTTATTAAAGCCCAGATGCTGACTCAGTGGGTCTGGGAGGGACCTTGGGGTCTGCACTGCTAACAAGCCACCAGCTGGTCCCAGGACCACATTGATAAGAAGCCCTTGTAGTAAATCTCCCTTACAGGGCATTAAAAAATCTCCAGGGCCTAAGCCCCACCCCAGAGCTAGTGACTTAGAGTCCTAGGGTTGGGGGCGTGAGGCTGAACGTCAGCACTTTTTCAAAGTTCCCCAACTGATTTTTTTTATTTCCCTGAATTTTTTTTATTTCTTAAAAAAAAATTAATTTATTTACTATAACTGGAGGCTAATTACTTTACAATATTGTGGTGGTTTTTGCCATACATTGACATGAATCAGCCACAGGTGTACATGTGCCCCCCCATCCCGAACCCCTCTCCTACTTCCCTTATTTCTCGGAATTTTTTAAAGTATTTTTAAAAATTGAAGTATAGTTGATTTATAGTGTTGTGTTAGTTTCAGGTGTATAGCAAAGTGATGCATTTGTATATAAATATATGTATATATATATACACACACATATATATTTTTCCAGATTCTTTTACCTTATAGATTATTACAAAATAATGAGTATTGTTCCCTCCCCAACTGATCCTGCAGTTAAGGGAAACAGAATGACAGATTCCAAAATGTTGCCACTTTGGCATGTGGGTTATTTTGAGCTGACAGCATTCAAGACTCTGCTGACTCAGGAAAATCTTTTATCTCTCCATTAACTACCTGAAAGATTCAGACCAGGGTACTGACTCAGAGAGAGCTATTCCCAGAGATAACTGTCTGGAATGACTGACCTTGCTACATGGCAGGCAAACATCTGATTACCAAATATCTGCTCTTATCATTCTGTGAATCTATCCTCCTCCCCTGGAAGTCACAGGCCCCTTTTCCACTCCTTAGCTCAGGATGGCATACAAGACTCAACTGTCCAGCATGTCTTTGGCTGTCATACTGGTGGTTTTATTGGCTGTCTGGTCTTAGTTGAGGCTCGAAGGATCTTTCATTGTAGCACTGAAAGTTTCTCAACAATTATGGTGCTTGGGCTCAGTAGTTACACTGGGCAGGCTTAATTGCCCTTCGGCTTGTGGGATCTTAGTTCTCCAACCGGGAATCAAACTGGTTCCCCTGCACTGGAAGGTGGTTTCTTAACCACTAGACCACCAGGGAAGTCCCTAGATCTCATATACTTACAAGGGCTCCTCTACATATGCAGTTAAATTTGTTTTTCTCCTATTAATCAATTGTATGTCAATTTAATTAATAGACCAGCGACGAGAACCTAGAGGGGTAGAGGAAAGCTCTCCTCCTGTAAAGCAGCCAAGACTGAGAGCCACCCATCTGGCAGCTGAGGAAACTGAGGCCCAGAGAGATGGAGTGGAAGAGGCAGCTGAGGGTCCCACCTTTTAAAACCAGCACCCAGGATTCTGGCTACAAAAGCCTTCTTCCTCAATTCTGTAGAGACAGGAAGTAGATTAGTGGTTTCTAGGGGCAAGAGAGAGGAGAGAAATGAGGGGTAGCTGCTAAGAGACACAGAGTTTCTTTTCAGAGTGATAAAAGTGTTCTAAAGTTGTCTAAGTCTATGAGTCTTTTTCTGTTTTGTAAGTTCATTTGTATCATTTCTTTTTAGATTCCACATATAAGGGATGCCATTCAATATTTCTCCTCTGACTTACTTCACTCAGCATGACACTCTAGGTCCATCCATGTTGCCCACAAATGGCAGTTTCATTCTTTTTAATGGCTGAGTAATGTTCCATTGTATGCATGTACCACATTTCTTTATCCAGGTAGTGGTGATGGTCGCACAACTCTGTAAATACACTAAATTCCACAGGGTGGTACACTCTAAACAGGTGAATTTTATGGTATGTGAATTATATCTCAATAAAACTGTATGAGTTTAACTTCTGCTTCTCAACACTCTATCATTTTCCTTCATCTGATTAAAGAGATTCCAAGAAGAGCAGTGGTTGGGGGTGGACAAGGGGAGGGTGCACGGGTGTGTATAAACTTGAATCAGCTCCTGATTGGATGCCGGCTAATGCGCGGATGTTTCCAGATGAGCTTCCTTGTTCCTTATAAGCCACCTTTCTTCCCGCATTCCATTAACAGCCATAGTCTCACGGCTTCCTGGGGTCTCCTTTCTGTATGGACCTGAGCAGTTCCGGGGTGGAATTTAGGGCTGACTCATTGTTGCAATCACTGCTGCCTATGTGTGCTTAAGTCACTCAGTCGTGTCCAACTCCTCGTGACCCTACAGACTGTAACCTGCCAGGCTTCTCTGTCTATAGAATTTTCCAGGCAAGAATACTGGAGCGGTTTGCCATTTCCTACTCCAAGGAATCTTTCCAACGCAGGAATTGAACCCATGTCTCCTGCATCTCCTGCCTTGGCAGGCAGGTTCTTTACCACTGAGCCACCAGGAGCCCTTTCAACCACTGTTAGGTCACCTGCATCTCAAAGGCAGATCTCCTACTCTTAGAAAAGATTTTTCTCCTATGCATATTGGAGCTGTAACAAAATAATTTCCTTGAAATGGCTTTTCATTTCAAAGACAAGGAAAGAGGAATTGACACTTTTTCCCATAGAGAACATCATTATCATTTTAACACATTTAAGGTTTGTGCATATTTGTATTTCAGAAGATTAAGTAGATCTCAATATTAAATAGATTTAAAGTGATAAACGTGCAGTAATCCTTAGGTAATTAGGCAGGCAAAAGTATTTAAAAAGATAAATCCACCAATTTAACAATAAAATAAGGGAAAGAAATTCAGAAATTCCACATTCCTAATCCTCTTCATAGCAAAGGGTGGAGAAGTTAGAAAAGTCTTCATGGAATCTGATAGTGTCTTCTTTCTTAGTATTACCCCCTCAAGGGCTTTCAAATGACTCAGGCTAACTGAGATTCCAGAGCATTTCATGCCCTGAAGGACATTCTATTCCTCCTAGTTAATTCCTAATGTTTCACCCTAGCCAATCAGGGAAGCTCTTTTCCTTGTCACAGACTTTGGTTCCATTGTTAATCCACAATTTCAAAGCCATTAAGCAACAGAGGACTTCATTATACATACTCCTCAAAAACTTTCTCCAAGGAGTCGGAGGGTGAAAGAGGAAAGCTGTAATTATTCTTTCATTGCTTCAGTGAAAATGAGAAGTCTTAATGGATTGATGTGAAGGCAGGTATTCAAAACCATTTGTTTTCTGGGAAAGGGTCAAAATTCCTTTCTGTGTTCGGGGTGGATTTCTAGTCTGCGGAGGTTGCTGAAATCTGTGATATAAGCCACATTTGTTCTGTGGCATCTTTTTTACCTACCTTTAAGAGAAAGTAGGTTAGGGGCTTCCCTGTCCATTGGTTAGGGCTCTGCACTTCAAATGGAAGGCGTGTGGTTTCGATCCCTGGTCGGAGAACTAAGACCCACATGTTGTGTGGTGCAGCCAGGAAAAAATTTTTATGGTTGCTGGGGGGAAGGGACAGTTAGGGAGTTTGGAATGGTCATATATACACTGCTAATTTAAAATGGATAACCAACAAGAACCTATTGTGTAGCACATGAGCTCTGTTCAATGTTATGCAGCATCCTGAATGGGTGCAGGGTTTGGGGAGAATGGATACATGTATATGTATGGCTGAGTCCCTTCACTGTTCACTTGAAACTCACAACATTGTTAATTGGCTATACTCCAATACAAAATAAAAAGTTAAAAAAAAAAAAGGTAGATTAAAAGATACCTAAAAGACACATTGGGCTTCCCAGGTGGCTCAGTGGTAAAGAATCCACTTGCCTATGCAAGAGATGTGGGTTGGATTCCTGGGTCAGGAAGATCCCCTGGAGAAGGAAATGGCAATCCACTCCAGTATTATTTTTGCCTGGGAAATTCCATGGACAGAGGAGCCTTGTGGGCTTCAGTCATATGGGGTCACGAAGAGTCGGGCATGACTTAGCAACTAAACAACAAAAAGACATACAAAAAAGGGTTCCCCCCCTCCCCACCGTTTTAAATTTTTTTATTTTATATGGGGGTGTAGCCAATGAGGGGCTTCCCAGGTGGTGCTACTTGTGAAGAGCACGCTTGCCAATTCAGCTTTAGAGACTCAGGTTCGATCCCTGGGTTGGAAAAATCCCTTGGAGGAGGGCACGGCAACCCACTCCAGTATTCTGGCCAGGAAAATGCCATGGACGGAGGAGTCTGGTGGGCTATGGTCCATAGGATCACAAAGAGACATGACTAAAGCAATTTAGCACAGCACATCACAGCATGGCTGATGAACATACAATATTGTGATAGTTTTAGGTGAACAGTGAAGAGACTCAGCCATACATAATGTATCCATTCTCCCAAAAACTCCCCTCCCATCCAGGCTGCCGCATAGCACTGAGCAGAGTTCCACGTGCTATACGTTAGGTCCTCACTGGTTATCCATTTTAAGCATAGAAGTGTGTGCATAGGGAGTTTGGGGTTTTTTCCCCTTTCTTCCTGGGAGTTTATCAAAAACACAAAATCTCAGGCCAGTCCATAGAACTACTAAATCAGAATTTGCATTTTAACAAGCTCTCAAGGAAATTTATGTCACATCACAGTTTGACAAGCACCAGTTTTGGTCTACTGTTGTTGAATTTGGCTGCACATTTTAAGCACATAGAAAATTTTTAAAAGTCCCAGTCTTTAGCATATTTAATCAGAATCTATCAGACAAGGCATTAATAATTTCAGTAATTTTTGTCTCCCAAATGATTCCAATGTGCAGCCGAAGTAGAAACTAATGATCTAGATAAGGTGTCAGCAAACTTTTTCTGTAAAGAACCAGATAAGCAAATGCTTAGGCTCCATGGGCCATACCATCTCAATCACACCTACTCAACTCTGCCATTGTGACAGGAGAGCATCCTGTCAATAGAGGAATGAATGAGTGTGCTGTATGCCAGTAAAACTGACCCTGGATGCTGAAATCTGAATTTCACCTAATTTCATGTGTCATGAAAAAAATCTTTTAAAATTATGTCAGCACAGAAAAACCATCCTGAGCTTGAAGGCCCTCCCAAACATAGTGACCGGGTGGGCTTTGATCCTCCTGCCTTGGCTTACCTGTCCCTTAACTAGGTCACTTTCTTACCAAAGAAGGTGGGAAAAGCTTTGAAGATTTCCACTTTAAGCTGATGCATATGATTTAGTCAAGTGCCAGCCACCAAATATCAATTAGCTTTTCTAATGCAGGATCTTGATTAGAGTGCTCCCAAGATGACTCTGGGCAAATAAAGAGAAGCTAAAGAGAGTCCTCCCATTCAACCCCTCCCACTCCCACTCAAACACCACTTCCCATGTAGCTTTGAAGATTTTGGTCAACACATCTCTATCAATCTAGACTCCTTGCCTGCAGGACACGTCATTGGTTGCTTCAAGGAGTTTCAAAGGAGATAGAGAAAGTGAAACTCCTGCCCTGGAAGATTTCGAAAGGTAATAGGTAACAAGACGAAGGAAACTGTAGGGAGCTGGACATATAATCACTTACGCCTGCTAACTTTTTCTTGGTGGTATTTTCATTCCAAATAGGGAACCAGTTATGTGAGCACCTGGTTCTTGATGCTCCACCAGTTTAGCAATGCACTTTAATTGGATATTTTCATGCCTGTTTTCTAAAGAAGTGACTCAGAGTTGCATGGCAGTCAAGGGGGAAAAGGGTCATTTAATTTTTCTCCTTTCCTCCAGCCTTGGTGCTATATGTGTGTATGCGGCACTATATGAATGACTTAAAGCCGATGTCTATGGATTTCCTTTCCTTTAAGATTCAGGTGTGTGAGTCCCCGTTTCTAGTCCCAGCAAAGGCCATCCATCCGCTGCGCCTACCACTGAGGGGCGCTACAATCACTTGGCTCCATTCTGTGGGCTGTCTTAGCAGTCTCTCTTAAAATTTCCTTTTAACTCTTTTCTGATGACTTTAAGAAGAAAGTCTCACTTAGGTCCTAGTTGCCTTTAAGACTTTTCTAATGCTTATTACTCTTCTTTTTAACATAAAACAGCCTTGGGGCTCAGGGTCTCCGCAGGTATCCAGCTGAAATTTAATGACATTACTTTGTGTTTATTGTACTAATCTTTACAGTTAGCTGTAACTCTAGTCTCCATTTAGAGCAGTGACATATAGTTTTCAAAGTAAATGTGTTTTATATGCATAAAATACAGGCAAAGTGATCAATGGCACCCACTCCATTATGCTTGCCTGGAGAATCCCATGGACGGAGAAACCTGGTGGGCTGCAGTCCATGGGGTCATAAGGAGTCAGACACGACTAAAGTGACTTACCACACAAAGTGGATTAATGGCACAGATATATTTAAGTTTATAAAATAAGCTAAATTAACTGTTTACAATAGCCAATACATGGAAGCAATCTAAATGTCCATCAACAGAGGAATGGATAAAGAAGATGTAGTATATATGGTGGAATATTACTCAGCCATTAAAAAGAAGGAAATAATGCAGCAACGTGGATGGACCTAGAGAGTGCTATACTGAGTGCAGTCAGTCAGACAGAGGAGAAATACTGTATGACATCCCTTTTATGTGGAATCTAAAAAGAAATGATACAAATGAATGCACTTACAAAATAGAAACAGACTCAAGACTTCTAGAACCAGCTTATGGTTGCCAGGGGGAAGGATGGTGGGGGAGGGATAGTTAGAGAGTTTGTGATGAACATGTACACACTGCTATATTTAACATGGATAACCGACAAGGACCTACTGTATAGCACATAGAACTCTCCTCAATGTTTCATGGCTGACTGGATGGGAGGGTAGTTTGGGGGAAAATGGATACATGCATATGTATGGCTGAGTCCCTTCCCTGTTCACCTGAAACTATCACAACATTGTTAATTGGTTATACCCCAGTACAAAATTAATATTAAAAAAAAACGGAATTAAATAAAAACAGTAAGCTCCACTTAGGAAAGAAATGATAATTATATGATGAGATAGAGGGGTGTTGTGTGTGTGTGAGCTAACTCAAAAGTGGTAATCATATTGCAATATGTAAATGTATCAGATCACCATGTACACCCTAAACTTACAAAATGGAAGTTTATATCTCAGTTATATCTCAATTAAAAAATTAAAATGTTATGTAAATCTCCTGTCTCCATGCACAGAAGGTACATATCACAAATTGTGACCTGAAGAAGGCTGAGCACCAAAGAATTGATGCTTTTGAAGTGTGGTGTTGGAGAAGACTCTTGAGAGTCCCTTGGACTGCAAGGAGATCCAACCAGTCCATTCTGAAGGAGATCAGCCCTGGGATTTCTTTGGAAGGAATGATGCTAAAGCTGAAACTCCAGTACTTTGGCCACCTCATGCGAAGAGTTGACTCATTGGAAAAGACTCTGATGCTGGAAGGGATTGGGGGCAGGAGGAGAAGGGGATGACAGAGGATGAGATGGCTGGATGGCATCACTGACTCGATGGACGTGAGTCTGAGTGAACTCTGGGAGTTGGTGATGGGCAGGGAGGCCTGGTGTGCTGCAATTCATGGGGTCGCAAAGAGTCGGACACAACTGAGCGACTGATCTGATCTGATCTGATGAGAATAACTGAAATATGGGGGAATGATCTTTGGGAGGAAGGAGCAGGCAGCTACTACAGCCCAAGGTCAAATAGCTGAATGAACCTGGGGGCACAGATAGCCTTTCTAGGGAGGTAATGGGAAGATGGGGCTTCCCAGGTGGCCCTAGTGGTAAAGAACCCACCAGAAGAAGACAGAAGAGATGCAAGTTCAGTCCCTAGGTCAGGGAGATCCCCTGGAGGAGGGCATGGCAATCCACTCCAATATTCTTGCCTGGAGAATTCCCATGGACAGAGGAACCTGGCAGGCTACAATCCATAGGGTCACAAAGAGCTGGACGCGACTGAATCGACTTAGCATGCATGCGCACGATGGGAAGAAGAAGACGCAGAAGGCAGATGTGAGGGGTGACTGAGCAGGCATAAGAGGTCAGCCCTCAGAAGGTCAGATCCAATCAGAAGGCCACTGAAATTTAGCTCTTTGATAATCCACAAAAAGTGTTAAACTTTGGAAAATTCCTGGCAGTCCAGTTGTTAGGACTCCGAGCTCTCACTGCTGAGGGCCTGGGTTTGATCCCTGGTTGGGGAACTAAGATCCCACAAACCATGGTGGTGTGGCTAAAAAAACTATTAAGCTTTTAGGAGCCTCTTCTGGTAATTGCTATTTTTAAAGTGAGAAAAAAATAAGGTAGCAAAGAAAACTATTTTTCAGTTTCTTTTTTAATCAACAAAAGGAAGGCAATATATGTTCAAGGAATACAGTATTTGTTTGAATGTGGAATTAGAAACAAAACTTGTGAAGTACTTTAATAATGAATAGTTATGTGCATATTACGGAGAAGGCAATGGCACCCCACTCCAGTACTCTTGCCTGGAAAATCCCATGGACGGAGGAGCCTGGTAGGCTGCAGTCCATAGGGTCATTGAGGGTTGGACACAACTGAGCGACTTCACTTTCACGTTTCACTTTAATGCATTGGAGAAGGAAATGGCAACCCACTCCAGTGTTCTTGCCTGGAGAATCCCAGGGACGGGGGAGCCTGGTGGGCTGCCGTCTATGGGGTCGCACAGAGTCGGACACGACTGAAGTGACTTAGTAGTAGTAGTATGTGCACATTAAGGGCTTCCCAGGTGGCACTAGTGGTAAAGAACCTGCCTGTCAATGCAGGAGACCTAAGAGATGTGGGTTTGATCGCTAGGTCAGGAAGATCCCCTGGTGGAGGGTATGGCAAGCCACTCCAGTATTCTTGCCTGGAGAATCCCATGGACAGAGGAGCCCAGTGGGCTACAGTCCATGGGATTGCAAAGAGTCAGACACGACTGAAGCAACTTAGCACGAAAGCACATATTAAGAGATTAATAGATGTTGTATTAATTAATAGTTAAATAACATTTGTCAGTTTACAAACAGCTTTTTACCTACATTCTCTAAATTTATAATATGTAGGTAGGAATAATTGTTAATCTTCTTTTTTCTCTTTATTACATGTTAAGCAATATGTGACTCAGAGACATCATGTTTATTTCCCAATATCACACAGGTAAAGCTTGAGTTCAAGTCTTCTGGTTCCAAATGCCACCTTTTTTTTTTTTTTGGCCTGGCTCTGCATGCAAGAAAACATCGACTTTCAAACCCCAGAAATGTTTAGAAGTGTTTTTAGAAGAAGAAGGTACATGTTTTTATCATTTTAACAATCAATCAACAAATGTTTCTTGAGGGCTTACTATGCTCCGATTGCTAGGAAGAATATACACAAAGGAGTATGATACACTTTCATAAAAGCAAGAAAAGTTAGGCGATAAAGAGGGCACTTCTGGGCTGCTGTGAATGGTCTTTGGATTCTGAGTCCCAGGTCAGACAAGTGCAGTTTGACACCATCTGTGGCAGCTGCAGGGCTTGGAGGGAAAAGGACTTTTTCAAACAGGAATTGTGAAGGCTTTTAGAAAGCAACAGAGTGATTCTATTAGAATTTAAAATACATAGATCCTTTCAGATTGAAGGGAGCTTTTAAGGGTATTGGTAATGTCCTGTTTCTTGATCAAAGTATTGGCGACATAGGAGAATCAGACTGCAAAATTTCATCAAGCTATGCAACTTCTGTATGTAATATTTTAATGTATATTTTTTCTGTATGTAAATTTTAGTAAAAGATCAAACAATAAAAGTAGACTGTCTGATACAGTAATCCTTTTCCAAGGAAGTTATTCCAAAGAAACAGGATGTTCACTGAATCATTTGTTGGGGCAAAATATTGGAAACAACATGAATGTCCAGCAATTATAATACATCTCATGTGAGGAACGGCATTCATTTATTGAAAAGAACGAGTTATATTGACATTGACTTGGAAAGATTTTCATGTTGGTTGTTGTTGAGTGAGATCTAGAGAGGTGAATGTAATTTCATTCAAAAAATAACACAGGACTTTCTTGGTGGTCCAGTAGTTAAGAATCTGCCTGCCAATGCAGGGGATATAGGTTTGATCCCCGATCTGGGAAGATCCCACATGCCTTGGGGAGACTAAGCTTCTGCACCACAACTACTGAGTCCACACTTCCTAGAACCCGTGCTCCACAACACGAGAAGCCACCACAAGAAGAAGCCCACACACTGCAACTAGAGATAGCCTTCCAGTAACAACAAAGACCCAGCGCAGGGAAAAAACCCCACACACGTGAAAGGACTTCCCTGGGGATCCAATGGCTAAGACTCTGAGTTCCCAATGCAGGAGGCCAGAGTCTGATCCCTGGTCCAGGAACTAGAATCCCACGTGCAGCAGCTATAAATTCCCAATCCCACACTTGGCAACAAGTCTTCCACGTGCCACAACTAAGACCTGCATAGTCAAAATAAATAAGTAAAAATAAATCTATGAATTTTTAAAAGTGAACATTTGCCAGTACAAATATATAACTATGTATTTTATATATATATCAATCGTATTTATGAGCACCAAGAAAAAAGTGATAACACAAAGAAGTTAACATTGATTTGTGGGGAAAGAGGAAGGGGATAAACTTGTTTCTTATGTCCAAAATGAAGCAAGAAAATAATTTTTTTTAAAAGGAATCAAGAGTCATAATGGAATTTTTTGAAAATAAATGTTATTTTTTAATTGTTTTAGATTACAGAAGATTTTCCATATATCTCAGTTCTATTAGTAACATGTTGTACTAACATGCTACACATGTTACAACTAATCAATCAATATTAAAATATTATTAACTCAAGTCTTTAGCTTACTCAGATTTTCTTAGATTTTACTCAATGTCCTGTTTCCTGCTCCAGGTTCCCAATCAGGATAACTGCCAAGTCTCCTTAGGCTCCTCTGTGACAGTTTCTTATATTAGATGCTCAATAAACTTTTGTTGAATTAATGTTGGATGGATGCATGGATGATGGAGGGATGACTGGACGAATGGATGGAGACAGACAAAAATAGCTCCAGAATTGGCAGAACTGACTTGTAAAGCCCAGTAACCCTACCAAGTCACATCTACTCGTTAAGATCTGTCCTGAAAAAGCTCCTACACACCTTTGCTATGATGCGCTTCCAAACTCAGTTATTTGTAAAATGTCCCTTATATTAAAAACTTATATTCCTTGTTTCTCCACTGGAAAGTCACATTTGTGTTTGGGTAAAGTATTAACATAATTAGATTCATTGCTGCTTCTGGAGGTTTTAGAGTTACCCCCCTACTATTTGCATTTATATTTGAGAAAACTGGGCTTTCCTGGTGGCTCAGACAGTAAAGAATCTGCCTGCAATTCGGAAGAACCAGGTTTAATCCCTGGATCGGGAAGACCGCCCCTTCTGGAGAAGGGAATAGCTACCCACTCTAGTATTCTTGTCTGGAGAATTTCGTGGACAGAGGAGCCTGGCAGGCTATAGCCCATGTGGTTGTAAAGAATCGGAGATGACTGAACAACTAACACTTACTTGAAAAAACTTACTTGAAAAAAACATGGTTTTCTCCATGTCTTGTGATCGCATTCCTTGGGGCCAATGGAAAAGGATTAATCCAAACCAAGAGACACTCTTAGAGACATTGCCATCTTCTAATGTTGTCCCAAGCACCAGGCCCTGATATACTCTTAATTTTTTTAGGAGAATCCTCATTTGTGAAATACTGGATGGGAAGTAGGACACTTCCTGCCCCTACAGAAGCTGGAAGGTGGACCATGTGACTCAAATCAGATCTGCATAGCAGGACTTGTCTTCTCAAAGGACTGATATTATTCAATATGGCAGCAGCAGGGTCCAGGGTCCATTGAATGGTGAAAATAGGTTTTTTGGGTTTTTTTTAAATAAATTTGTTTATTTTAATTGGAGGCCAATTACTTTACAATATTGTATTGGTTTTGCCATACATTGACATGAATCCACCACGGGTGTACATGTGTTTCCCATCCTGAACCCCCCTCCCACCTCCCTCCCCATCCCATCCCTCTGGGTCATCCCAGTGCACCAGCCCCGAGCACCCTGTATCATGCATCGAACGAAAATAGGTTTTGCGGCAGCAACAGAGTATCTCCGATTGTTCCTGTGGTGTGTCCTTGGCATGTTTTACCTGCTGCTCGGCTCTCACGGCTGTTTCCTGAAACTGATTCTCTAGCCCTCCGGTTGATTTTGTGAACACAATATTCTTCCAGTAAATAAGTTATCAAGAGAATGTTTCTGTAGTCAATACTGTGAAAGTCTCTCCAAATTCCCTTTCAAGTCTGAAGGATTTCTATTCTCAGCTGTTGAGCGGGCTGCAGGCAGGCAGCTGGGCTATCAGCTGGGCTATCAGCCCACCTCAAAATTGCCGCAGCTGAAGAGCCTCATTACCCAAGGTCATACCCTTTTCACTGGGGCATCTGAATCCAGAGATGAGTCAACACAGGGTGGAAAGACCTGGCCCCTCACCCCAACTCAAGTGGGATTGCCAGATAAAATAGACAAAGCTCAGATAATTTCAGATAAACAATGAACAATTTTTTTCAGTATAAGTATGTTGCAAGTATTGTATAAGCCACACATATTAAAACGTATTCATTGTTTATCTGAAATTCACGTTTAACTAGCCATCCTCTATTAATTTTTAAAAATTTTCATTTATTTATTTGACTGGTCTCAGTGGCTGCACACAGGATCTTCTTTGCATCATGAGGGATCTTTTGTTGTGGTCCACGGACTCTCTAGTTGTGGCTCCCAGCTCCCAGTGCACAGGGTTAGCTGCTCCATGACATGTGGGATCTGGTTCTGGGACCAGGGATTGAACCCATAACCCCTGCATAGCAAGGTGGATTTTTTGTTGTTGTTGTTGTTGCAAGGTGGATTCTTAACCACTGGGCCACCAGGGAACTCCCCATCCTCTATTATTATTATGCACTAACCATCAGGGCTTCCCAGGTAACTCAGTGGTAAAGAATCCTCCTGCCAATGCAGGAGTTGCAGAAGATGTGGGTTCCATCCCTGGGTTGGGAAGATCCCTGTAGGAAGAAATTCTCCAGTATTCTTGCCTGGAGAATCCCATGCACAGAGGAGCCTTCTGGGTTACAGTCCATGGGGTAGTAAGAAGTTGGACACGACTAAGCACACACACATGGCAACACTAAACTCAGGGCAACTCTGAAGGACCATTCCAGTCTCAGAGCACTCTGTGGGGTTGGCTGAGGATGACACTGAGTCTGCATTCCAGGCCATCTCCTTCCTCTGCCCCCTCCTGTTTCCATCTCTTCTCTTCCTTAGGTGGGGATCCCAACACAACTCCCCAGTATAGCCGCTGCAAGCTGATCTCTGTCTCCCCAGAGTCTGCTCCCCAGACAATCCAAGCTGTCAGGGTTTCTCTTCCTTGCAATAGGATGACCAGCTGTCCTGGTCTGCTCAGGACTGGGAAAGGACCTGAGATGCAATGATCACCCAACCTGTGGAATTCTAGCAGATAGAACCCTCAATAGCTCAGGTAACCAGAAAGTGTCACTGGTCCTTCCCTTTTGAGGTGCCTGATAGTCTGTGGGCCTATGCTTTTACTTATTGCCTTTGCAAGTGCTCCCATGCCCTGCCAGGACCAAACCTTTGTTCTGAATCCAAGCCTTTCCACCAGGGCCCTGAGGTCCTGACTTCTCCCAAGTGAGAGCAGATCCTGTGCTGTTAAAACCCTGAAGCTGTTACTTCCTGACTTAGGCAATTGTCTGGAAGCCAGACTTGCCTTGTTCTAACTGTAAGGTTGGTCTATCCATCTCCCTGTGCTGTGCTTAGTCACTCAGCTGTGTCTGACTCTTTGGGACCCCATGTACTGCAGTCTGCCAGGCTCCTCTGTCCGTGGGGATTCTCCATGCAAGAATACTGGATTGGGTTGCCATCCTCTCCTCCAGGGGATCTTCCCAACCCAAGGATCAAGCCCAGGTCTCCCGCGTTGCAGGCAGATTCTTTACCGACTGAGCCACCAGGGAAGCCCAACCATCCCCCATCCCACCACTATAACTTGCCTCCAACTACACTTGAGGTTCTATTTATTAATAGCTCAGATGTTTCC
Organism: Bubalus kerabau; assembly: GCF_029407905.1. Lineage (NCBI taxonomy): Eukaryota > Metazoa > Chordata > Mammalia > Artiodactyla > Bovidae > Bubalus > Bubalus kerabau. The sequence continues at coordinate 63,765,533 of NC_073637.1, forward strand.
TCCAGGGCCAGTCTCTTTCTTCCCAGAGCTGATTTTTTCCTCTTTTGATAACCCATGTTTCTGAAGCCATATGCCTAAACATGCCTCTCTATTGATTGGAAACCTAAGAGCAAGCTGAAAAAGCATACAGACTCATGTTGTTTCCCAATAATATTAATTGAACATTCTCTATATGCCACATTCACTCATTCAAAAAATGCAACGATAATCAGCTATGTGGTAGGTACTATGCAAATGGCATTGGAGATATAACAGTAAACAGGAAGACCGGGTTTCCTTTCTAGCATGGGCTGCAGTCAATTAGTGAGTGTAGCCAGTATACCCCAGTCTTGCTTCTTGGGATCTCTTAACACTATTTCTGAGTGCCTCTGCCCTGGTTCCTGTGTGAATTTGCTGTGATGGTCATGCCTGCAATTCTCCAGCAGCCTTCTCTTGGGCATCTGGAAGGAGTTAAAAGTGGTTGGGAGTTGACCCCACCCCCAGTTGCCCTTAGCCAATGACTGATTGGAGTGGGAATATGAACATACTGCTCATTTGCTTCAAGTTGGGGTAACCTTAGAGGCAAGACCTGCACTGGAGGGCTCTCCTATGGGACCAGGTTGAGGCTGGGATTTTCCTTATTTAAAATTTTTGGGACTTTACCTTATGGAAATCCCATCTTTATTTCCCTTCTTCCTCATCCCTGTTCTGCTTCCCTCACACCCTTACTTGTTTCCCTGGGAACATTTCTTTAATAAATCATGGCACTTGAACCCTATTCTCAGGATCTATTCCAAGGGAGCCTAATCTGAGACAGCAAGTAAGTAAATCAGTAATGATAAGCTGTGATTAACCTATGAGGAAAGGAGTCCCATGATGGAGAAAGATGCAGGGACCTGTTCTAGACAAGAGGACAAGATAGACCACCCAAAGAAGGGACATTTCAACCAGAAGGAACCGGATACATGAAAACCCAGGGGAAATGTATTTCAGGCGGAGGGAATGGGAAGAATAAAGTTCTCAAGGCTTGAAAGACGTTGGCACTGGGCATGTTCTAGGAATGATTCAAAGACTAGTGGGGGTGGATAGTAAGTCATGCTGAGAATGGGGCACAGGAAGGCAAAGGCCAACTCACACAGGGCCTTGAGGCCGAGATAAGGACTTCGGAGTTTACTAAAAATGAGATGGAGACCGCTGGAGAGTCTTCAGCTGCAGTGTGATACATCCGCTTAACTTCTTTTTCTGCAACTTGTGGGATCTTAGTTCCCCAACCAGGAATCAAACCTGTGCTTCCTGTAGTGGAAGGACAGAGACCTACCCACTGAACTGCCGGGGAACTCCCCTGATAGACATTTTGAAACAATTGCCCTAGCTATCTGGTATAGGTTGTAAATGGAAGGATGAGGCAGGAGGTAGATGCCCCCACCCACCCCAGGGTAAAGCAATTGGAGATTCATTCTTTATTGACTGAAATTCCAAGACAAGAATAGCAGGGCAATTAATGCAAGGAGGCTGGCCTCTGCCCAGACCATATATTTCTCGTTCTCGAAGTTGAGAGACCTCCCCAGCCACACATGTGCAGAAAGGCTCCTTGGAGGCCAAAGGGGAGTTATGGCAAGTGATGTTCTACCCAGACGCCTTTTCAGTAAAACCCATCTTGGCTAAGAGATGCCTGCGCACACATGGGAGGATCCTGAGATAGACCAAATAGGGACTGTGAACCAGGCAAACCAAAATGTTTGGCCAAAGGAAATCTGGAGAAAACAACCCATAAAAGTAATTCAAACTGCCACAAGGGCATGACTCAGAGACCCTCCTTCTGAGTCTGCCTGTGTGTCTATTCCCAAGCACTGTACTCTATTCCTCCTAATAAATGCATTACTCACTTCACTACTTTCCGTCTTTGTGGGAACTCTTTCCTGTAAAGCTGAAGGGGCAGGGCCCTTGTCACTGACTACTGGTCTAGGGGCTAGAATCTGGTGGTTTCACCACCTTGATCCACCCTTAGTTTCTGGCTGGGAACTCAAACCCCGCTCCAAGCCGTTGCAAGCCCAGGCCACCCAAGATCAAGAAAAGCAGTTGGGAGACTACAGCAAAAGTCTAATAGTCAAATGAGGGGTGATATCTACTGGAACTAAGGAGGTAGAATTGGAGGCAGAACTGACAGGGCCTGTTGGTGGGTATTAGCAAGAAAGAAGAAGGAAGAACCACCCCTGGTTTCTGGTCTTAGTCACTGAGTGAATAGTGATGTCTTTCATTAAGATAAGATCACTGAGAAAGACAGAGAAGTTCACACATAATCTATTTCTCACAAAAGCCCTTTAACCAATGTGAAAACTGAGGCAGGGAGGAATAGCTGGCTCCTTTCCAGCCAGTACCTAGTAGTAGAGGACCAAATCCCTGATCTGAATACTGACCTTGGCAACTTGGGCTGTCACAGCCCAGATGAGACCAGAGTCTCATCTGCACAAGAGGATCTCTGTCCCCAGAGAAGTAGACTACAGGAGGGCTCATGCTAGATGCTGAGGTTAAAAGAGATGGAGGAGATGAAGCTACTATAATGCTTCAAAAGACTGATCAGGAAACTCACCTCAAAAGGTGTTTTTTAACTCCTATCAAAGGTTGTCTGAAAGAGCTTAAGACAAAATCAGCTATTCTTTGGGATGGAAGAGTGATGCCTCTTCCCAGCTTCAGGGGCTAGAGGGGTTGCAGGTGGGCCCAGCTGGGATTCCAGTGGACCATTCCTAAGCCATCAGCTTACCACTGCCAGGCTGCTCCTTGCCCGCCCAAACAGTCCTTACTCCGGCCATGATCAGCTACCCGCTGCTTTCTGAAGAGAGCAAGCTCCTTCATGCCCTTGTCAAAAGCACTGCTGTTCCCTCTATGTGGGGCCTGGAAACAGGGTTCCTTCCCAGTCTTATACCTGGGGGCCACACCTCCTTCACCTCTAGGATTTAGCTCTAAAATTAGCTCCCTTGTGAAGTTGTCTCCACTTCTCCAGGCAGTGTGAGTCAGCTCTCTGTGTTCCCACAGTGTCCTGTCAAGGCCTGTGCTATGGATTTAACTATCCCCACTTTGCAAGAGGGAAAATCTGAGCCTATACAGCAACTGAACAGAAGGGAAAGCTGTGGAGCTGGAGGCGAGCACTAGAAAATTCTGTCTCACTTGAGCCACACGGGGAATGAGAGTTTCCAGATGACCCCACCAGGCCTGGCTGGAAGAGGACGGGAGTCCAGGAATGACGACATTGAAGGTGGGATCAGGGAAGGCCCACTGAAGAGGGTATAACCTGGGTTATTCTGCTGCTGCTGCTGCTGCTAAGTCACTTCAGTCGTGTCCGACTCTGTGCGACCCCATAGATGGCAGCCCACCAGGCTCCCCCGTCCCTGGGATTCTCCAGGCAAGAACACTGGAGTGGGTTGCCATTTCCTTCTCCAATGCATAAAAGTGAAAAGTCAAAGTGAAGTCGCTCAGTTGTGTCTGACTCTTCTCGACCCCATGGACTGCAGCCTACCAGGCTCCTCTGTCCATGGGATTTTCCAGATAAGAGTACTGGAGTGGGTTGCCATTGCCTTCTCCATGGGTTATTCTACGCTCCTTCTAAACCCTCTTTTACAACTGTTCACAAGCTGAGATGATTCCTCGATGTGTCTTTCCTCTAGAACTTCTAAGAGGACTGGGGGTGCGGGCAGCTGACTTTGTCTGTCTTCCTCAGGAAGATCCTCAGTGTGGCTCTTCACCACAGCACTGTGCAAAGTAAATGAAAGAGAACCAACCCGTGCTTTATATCTGTGATGGATTCTTACCAACATTTGCATTAATAGAATCTCCTATTTATGCAGCACCTTACAATTCACAAGCTGCCAAACTCTCAATTGTCACACAAAGTCAAGGTAATTCTGCTGTAAACTCATGTTATACATGAGGAAGTTGAGGCTCCTAGAGGTTGGCTACCCTGACAGGAGGTCACAGAGCCAGGACTGAGACCCCAGGTACCACCAACTCTAAGTCCAGGACTGAGCTAAAGAATGACTGACAGATGCTCTCCGAGGAAAGGGCTTGCATCTACTCTTCTAAAAGCCTGAGAAAATCCTAATTGCTTGACCTTCAGAACTCAGGAAGACCATTTTGACTGTGGTTTGTGTCCTGGCCAAAAAAAGCATTTATTACAGGGCCTTGTGATAACAGCAGCTGAGTGCAGCCCTAACCAAACCAGGAAGAGCTCCATCGTAGGTCGATAAGTAACCCTGCTTCTATAAAAGAGAGGTGATTCCAAAGAAAATAAACATACAGCAGATTGCTCCTTGTAGTAGGAATGTTCCAGTGTGTGAGTATAATAAGAAGCATTTTATATGGACAGAGCAGAATGCTGTTGGGGGATAGGAATAAGAGATATTGTTAAAAACAACAACAACAACAAAAACTGAGAAAAAAAATATCAAAGAACAAAAATCAGCATTGAATCATTGGCAAAAAGGAAAAGATGTAGCATGTGGTCCAACGGAAAGGCTTTGAAATCTCAACGATAAACTTTTTTTTAACAATCTGGAAGTAAAAATGAAAGAAATATGAAGTTATGAATTGAATCAGTATGTACTGAATCCCACAGGGTGATTGTGCTGTGGGAGACATTAATGACAAGAGAGAGAAAAAAGGCCATGATAGCTATATTTATTCAGTTTTTGTTATTAATATACTCCAGGCTGTCCTAGGGCTTTCAAGATATAATCCTATTTTAAAAGATGTAATCCCATTTAAGGTGCACAATGACCCTTTCATTGTTTTGTTGATCGTACAGATGAGAAGCTAAGGCACAGACAATTTAGATGCCTTACCCAAAGTCACTTAGCTGGTTGATGATGAAGGTAGGATATGAACCTGAGGCTCTTGAGCTGATGCTCTTATCTCTACCACCTATCATCTGGTATAGGTGACCTTCCTTGACAACTCAAGGTTTCAGATCAGATCAGATCAGATCAGTCCCTCAGTCGTGTCCAACTCTTTGAGACCCCATGAATCGCAGCATGCCAGGCCTCCCTGTCCATCACCAACTCCTGGAGTTCACTGAGACTCACGTCCATCGAGTTAGTGATGCCATCCAGCCATCTCATCCTCTGTCATCCCCTTCTCCTCTTGCCCCCAATCCCTCCCAGAATCAGGGTCTTTTCCAATGAGTCAACTCTTCGCATCAGGTGGCCAAAGTACTGGAGTTTCAGCTTTAGCATCATTCCTTCCAAAGAAATCCCAGAGCTGATCTCCTTCAGAATGGACTGGTTGGATCTCCTTGCAGTCCAAGGGACTCTCAAGAGTCTTCTCCAACACCACAGTTCAAAAGCATCAATTCTTCAGCGCTCAGCCTTCTTCACAATCCAACTCTCACATCCATACATGATCACAGGAAAAACCATAGCCTTGACTAGATGAAAATTTGTTGGCAAAGTAATGTCTCTGCTTTTGAATATGCTGTCTAGGTTGGTCATAACTTTCCTTCCAAGGAGTAAGCATCTTTTAATTTCATGGCTGCAGTCACCATCTGCAGTGATTTGGGAGCCCCCCAAAATAAAGTCTGACACTGTTTCCACTGTTTCCCCATCTATTTCCCATGAAGTGATGGGACCGGATGCCATGATCTTCGTTTTCTGAATGTTGAGCTTTAAGCCAACTTTTTCACTCTCCACTTTCACTTGCATCAAGAGGCTCTTAGTTCCTTTTCACTTTCTGCCATAAGGGTGGTGTCATCTGCATATCTGAGGTGATTGATATTTCTCCCGGCAATCTTGATTCCAGCTTGTGTTTCTTCCAGTCCAGCGTTTCTCATGATGTACTCTGCATATAAGTTAAATAAACAGGGTGACAATATACAGCCTTGACGAACTCCTTTTCCTATTTGGAACCAGTCTGTTGTTCCATATCCAGTTCTAACTGTTGCTTCCTGACTTGCATACAAGGTTAGTATTCAGATTAACCCATAAAACAATGACTCTGTCTGCAATGTGGGAGACCTGGATTTGATCCCTGGGCCAGGAAGATCCCCTGGAGGAGGACATGGAAACCCACTCCAGTGTTCTTGCCTGGAGAACCCCCATGAACAGAGGAGCCTGGCAGGCTACAGTCCATGGGGTCGCAAAGAGTTGGACATGACTGAGTGACTAAGCACAACACATAAAAACAATGAATTATACAAAGTGATCCTAGCAAATGTGTGTGGGAAGAGGAGGTGGAGATGGTGGAGAGAACTCTCTGAAGTTGGAAATGATAAAAAAACAACTTAAACTAGCGTAAGCTAAAAGAGAGATTTTTGGCAGCTGGCTGAGATGTCTCTCAGAATGAAGGATGAGCTAAGCTGTGGAGCTTAGGAAACTGAGAGTCTCTGAAATTTCAGTTCCTGGAACCAAGGATTTGAAATGTCTCAGGACTCTTCACCTTTCACCCTGTTTATTTCCTTGGGTTGATGTCATTTCTCCTATTGAAGAAAGATTCCTTCATGGGGTTTGCATTGGCCTCTGGTAGCTCTGTGATCCCAGTTTATCAATCAACTTTGCAAGCAAAGAGGGAAAAACTCTTCTTACCCAGATTCTTTCCCTTTCCCCACCCCCACAGTAAGAAATATTCCCAGGGAAGAACTATGATTGGTTCAGCTTGAGTTGTGTGCTCAACCCTGAGCCAATTACTGTGGCCTAGGGGCAGGGTTCTATGATTGTCAGCTCCCACTCACTAGGGTCAGATGGGTATTTGGTGGAGCTTATCCCAGAAGCAAGGAGCTGCTATTCTGGAGAGTTAAAACAACAAATGTGCATGAGAAACTGGACTACTGGCAAGAAAATTACAAACATTAGAAGAGATGAAAAACAGCCAAGATCAAAAAATTTGATAGCAAGGATAAAATACTCAATAAACTTTGGAAACTCTATATCATGAAAACAGGTTTTAGTCATGATGAGTGGATATTTATCTAACAAACTAGAAGGTTTAAAAAGTAATTTAAGAAATGAATTAAAATGCCAGCTCTGAAACCTTTAAATAGTTCTATTATTAAGGCAGATGCAGTCTAGGAAGGTTGACTAATGCAGGGTCATGCTCCTAGTTTGTGCCCACTAAATTATTAATTCACTTTGATGACAGATTTTATTAAAAATTATTGCTTGCAGCACTTACATACTTATATATTTTTAGCAGAATAATTTGCATATGCAAAGGTATACATAAATGCAACCAATAATTTATTAAAGAGTCATTGGGCTTATATTTACTCTTTCATGTATGCATTTATTGATTTATTTGATGGTTACCAATGGAGTGGATTCGTTATTTCACAGACTCCTGGGCATGTCTGCTTTCTGCCCCCAAGGTGCTTAGAGTACAGGGGAGGAGACAGAGCGATACGCTGATTGTGCCCAGACAGGTGTGGAGAGGACACTAGTGGACTGGCAGCTCCCCCTCTAAGGCTGAGACACTTGCCCCCATGTACAGGGAGTGAGAAACCTGCATGCAGGTCAGGAAGCAAGTTAGAACTGGACATGGAACAACAGCCTGGCTCCAAATAGGAAAAGGAGAACATCAAGGCTGTGTATTGTCACCCTGCTTATTTAACTTCTATGCAGAGTACATCATGAGAAACACTGGGCTGGAAGAAACACAAGCTGGAATCAAGATTGCCGGGAGAAATATCAATCACCTCAGATATGCAGATGACACCACCCTTATGGCAGAAAGTGAAGAGGAACTCAAAAGCCTCTTGATGAAAGTCAAAGTGGAGAGTGAAAAAGTTGGCTTAAAGCTCAACATTCAGAAAACTAAGATCATGGCATCCAGTCCCATCACTTCATGGGAAATAGATGGGGAAACAGTGGAAACAGTGTCAGACTTTATTTTTTTGGGCTCCCAAATCACTGCAGATGGTGACTGCAGCCATGAAATTAACAGACATTTACTCCTTAGAAGGAAAGTTATGACCAACCTAGATAGCATATTCAAAAGCAGAGACATTACTTTGCCAACAAAGGTTCGTCTAGTCAAGGCTATGGTTTTTCCTGTGGTCATGTATGGATGTGAGAGTTGGACTGTGAAGAAAGCTGAGCACCAAAGAATTGATGCTTTTGAACTGTGGTGTTGGAGAAGACTCTTGAGAGTCCCTTGGACTGCAAGGAGATCCAACCAGTCCATTCTGAAGGAGATCAGCCCTGGGTATTCTTTGGAAGGAATGATGCTAAAGCTGAAACTCCAATACTTTGGCCACCTGATGCGAAGAGCTGACTCATTGGAAAAGACCCTGATGCTGGGAGGGATTGGGGGCAGGAGGAGAAGGGGATGACAGGATGAGATGGCTGGATGGCATCACCGACTCAATGGAAGTGAATTTGAGTGAACTCCGGGAGTTGGTGATGGACAGGGAGGCCTGGCGTGCTACGATTCATGGGGTTGCAAAGAGTTGGACACGACTGAGTGACTGAACTGAACTGAATGTATTTTAATTTGTGTCCTGAGGCTTCCAAAATGTTGTATTTGCTTTTTTCTGAAGATAATACTTGCCCTGTTTACATCAAAAGGCACTTGAATTAGCCAGGATTCTCCAGAGAAACAAAGCCAGTAAGAGTATAAAGAGAGAGAGATTTAGTTATTACAAAGAATTGGCTCATACAATTATGGAGGCTGATCAGTGTCCAGGTCTATAGTCAGCAAGCTGAGGACCTAGAAATAGCTGATGGTGTATTTCTAGTCCAAAAGCCAGCAAGTTCAAGGCTCAAGAAGAGCTAATATCTCAATTCAAGTCCAAAGGCAGGGAAAAAACTCATGTTCATGTCCAAGGCAGTCAGGTTCCCTCTTATTCGAGGGAGAGTCAGTCATTTTTGTTCTGTTCAGGCCTTTCTGGGATTAAATGAGGCCCACCCACACTAGGGAGGGCAGTCTCCTTTACTCACTTTATGGATTCAAATGTTGATTTCATTCAGAAACACTCTCACAGCAGCACCCAAAGTTTGACCAAATGTCTGGGCACCCTGTGAGGTAGTCAAGTTGACATTTAAAAGTAATCATCACAGCATTTTTTAGTATAAAAAGAAAAAATTGATATGAAACTACCTTAGATAATTCAAGGCTATACAAATATAATGAAGTAAGTAGAGAAAAAATTCATTGTCTCTAATGTATGTGTTGTATATTCTCTGTTTGCCCCTCTTGCCCTGTGCCTGGCAGGCTGATCTCCATCTGCTGCAGTATCTGGACTCCTTGACGCTCTGGTTTCTGGTTGGGAGGTCTGGCAGGAGATTGTGAGTAAGTGGAAAGACTGGGCAGTTTATCCTCCTCTACCTGTTTCTTCATTGTGGCTTAGCTCCTGCTTGTGTCCCCTCATCCTTGACTGCAGCTCTCTCCCTACCCTGTCAGGTCTAGGCATTCTAACAGCCTCTCTGGGCTTGAACCTCTGGGTGCTTCTCCATCCCTTATTGAGCTCTTACTGCTGCCAAAGATCAGACATCTAGGAGCTGCACAGATAATGTAAATATTAAATTCACATCTAAGCTCTCAGAGGAAATTCTTGTCCATTTTCATCCTAATCTCAAATCAACTTCTCGCCATCTGTTTTCTCATTTAACATCATAATGACTACTTAAAATGAACATGTGTTTGTTGCTCCAGAAACTGTCCTAATGTAGAGAGAAGACCTGTAGAACGAAATGGCAACCCACTCTGGTATCCTTGCCTGGAGAATTCCCTGGACAGGGGAGCCTGGAGGGCTGCAGTCCATGAGGTCACGAAGAGTCGGACACAACTGAGTGATGAACACACACAGAGAGAAGACCGAACTCCCCACTGAAAGGAGGGTATGCTGCTTAGAGATGGAGGGCGTGCTGTTTCTGGATCTGCCTGATATTCACATATATCAAAGCAACTGAGAACAGTACTCATTTGAGTAATTCAGTTCAGTTCAGTTCAGTCACTCAGTTGTGTCTGACTCTTTGAGACCCCATGAACCGCAGCAGGCCAGGCCTCCCTGTCCATCACCAACTCCCGGAGTCCACCCAAACCCATGTCCATTGTGTCGGTGATGCCATCCAACCATCTCATCCTCTGTCATCCCCTTCTCCTCCTGCCCTCAATCTTTCCCAGCATCAGGGTCTTTTCACATGAGTCACCTGTTCGCATCAGGTGGCCAAAGTATTGGAGTTTCAGCTTCAACATCAGTCCCTCCAATGAACACCCAAGACTGATCTCCTTAGGATGGACTGGTTGGATCTCCTTGCAGTCCAAGGGACTCTCAAGAGTCTTCTCCAGCACCACAATTCAAAAGCATCAATTCTTCGGTGCTCAGCTTTCTGTATAGCCCAACTCTCACATCCATATGTGACTACTGGAAAAACCATAGCCTTCACTAGACGGACCTTTGTTGGCAAAGTAATGTCTCTGCTTTTTAATATGCTGTCTAGGTTGGTCATAACTTTCCTTCCAAGGAGCAAGCATATTTTAATTTCATGGCTGCAGTCACCATCTGCAGTGATTTGGGAGCCCCCCAAAATAAAGTCTGACGCTGTTTCCACTGTTTCCCCATCTATTTGCCATGAAGTGATAGGACCGGATGCCATGATCTTAGTTTTCTGAATGTTGAGCTTTAAGCCAACTTTCACTCTGCTCTTTCACTTTCATCAAGAGGCTCTTTAGTTCTTCTTCACTTTCTGCCATAGGGCGGTGTCATCTGCATATCTTAGGTTATTGATATTCCTCCTGGCAATCTTGATTCCAGCTTCTGCTTCCTCCAGCCCAGCGTTTCTCATGATGTATTCTGCATATAAGTTAAATAAGCAGGGTGACAATATACAGCCTTCAGTTCAGTTCAGTTCAGTCGCTCAGTCATGTCCGACTCTTTGCAACCCCATGAATCGCAGCACACCAGGCCTCCCTGTCCATCATCAACTCCTGGAGTTCACTCAAAGTCATGTCCATCGAGTTGGTGATGCCATCCAGCCATCTCATCCTCTGTCGTCCCCTTCTCCTCCTGCCCCCAATCCCTCCCAGCATCAGAATCTTTTCCAGTGAGTCAAGTCTTCGCATGAGGTGGCCAAAGTATTGGAGTTTCAGCTTTAACATCATTCCTTCCAAAGAATACCCAGGGCTGATCTCCTTCAGAATGGACTGCTTGGATCTCCTTGCAGTCCAAGGGACTCTCAAGAGTCTTCTCCAACACCACAGTTCAAAAGCGTACTCCTTTTCCTATTTGGAACCAAACTGAACTTCCTCAAATACTGGGTCACTTCTTCCTTGGGGTTAGGGTGAGGGCCCGAGTACAGTGCAGATGGTCATATTCTTGGGCTGCTACAGCCAGGGCATGCCGTCAGGGTCTCTGCCGGCTTCTTTAGGGCGGTATCCTCTGGGGGCAGTGAGGACAACCTTGCTCATGCGCTCCTGCATGCCGGAGTGGGAACTGCATGCGGACAGCGGCCCGAGGTGTTACACGCCCGAGCTGCCAAGGCATCCACTGGCTAGGGGAACTGAGCCTGCGATAGATCGATAGATCCGTTTGTGGCACCAAGTATCACACCGGGAGCTGCAGCTCTGCTCCAGCGGGTTCTGTCTTTTTGCCCTGTTTTCTTCCATCTTCACCGCCGGTGTGCTAGTCCATGCCTCTTCTCTCTCCTGGGTGACTGCAGTGACCTTTTAACTGGACTTGATGCTCCTGTGCTGGATATTTCTCCTGGTTTCCAGGATACCCTGGTGGCTCATACAGTAAAAAATCTTGCAATGCAAGAGACCAGCGTTCGATCCCTGGGTTGGGAAGATTCCTCTGGAGAAGAAAACGGCAACACACTCCAGCATTCTTGCCTGGAGAATCCTATGGAAAGAGGAGCCTGGCGGGCTGCAGTCCATGGGGTCACAAAGAGTTGGGACTGGACGACTAACACTTCTTTCACGTTTTCCAGGATAAGCTCTTCTCTGTAATATGGGTTTGGAATGATGCAAAGGAAATCTCCCCACCTCCCAGCTAAACTGGCTTACTGTTAGGTTCTGCTGCCTCTGCTGCTAAGTCGCTTCAGTCATGTCCAACTCTGTGGGACCCCATAGACGGCAGCCCACCAGGCTCTTCCATGCCTGGGATTCTCCAGGCAAGGATACTGGAGTGTGTTACCATTGCCTTCTCCAATAGCATGCATGCATGCTAAGCCGCTTCAGTCGTGTGCAACTCTATGTGACCCTATGGTCAGCAGCCCACCAGGCTCCTCCATCCACAGGATTCTCTAGGCAAGAATACTGGAGTGGGTTGCCATTTCCTTCTCCCTTAGGTTCAGTGTGAGGCATTAAATAGAAAAAGAAAAGTGGAGGGTAAAGAGAAGAGACTCTTTTCTTATTTTTCACTTCCTGCTTTTCAAGGTTGCTCCACAGCAGCATATAATTGGTTTCTGCTTCTAGAGACTTCAACTACGCCCAGCACCCCAACTGCACCCAGGACCCCAACTGGGCCCAGCACCTACCTGCAGGTGCCAGTAGTAGTCATGCCACACTCCCTCACCTGCAGAGCTGTGTCCCTGGTGGAGGTCTCTTTTGTGGAAGCCCCCAGTCAGCACCCACTCAGAGATCTGAGCAAGACAGTGTTTCCTTCAGAGATGCAAGTACCAGGCCCCTAGATCCCTTCTGCCAAGCAACTCTGTACAGGTGACACACCTGTTCTCCAGGCTTAGGAGGTCAGAGCTGCTTCTTGCAATTATTAATCCTTGGATTGCTACAGTCTTTTTTTTTTTTCTTTTCCTTTTCCTCTTTCAACCTTCTAGTGCCTGTGAAAGCAATTCTTTATATTAAAGCCCCTCTATTTGAAATATCAAGTGTGATTTCTGTTTCTGATTGGCCCCTGACTGACATCCCTTCTAATCCATTTGCCACTTAGCGGTTAGTTATCTTTTGAAAATGGGCTTCAGATTGCATCACACCCGTGCTGTACTAGCTAAGATGCTCACTTTCAAACCACAGAAACCAGCACTGGCTGACTTTTAACAGAAGGATTTACTGAGAGTGACTGTGGAACTCAGAGCATTAGGAGGAAGACCGAAAAGCAACGTATGGAGGAAGTCCCTGGAACGGTTTGTTGAGGATGTGGCCCCTGATTCCTTTTCACAGGACACTTACAGGCATCCAGGTGCCAGTGGACATTGGTCAGCATATGCTGGTCTCTGCTGCCCCACACACTTATCCCCATGCACTCCTGACTGTAACACTGTCACCCGAATAATTTCTGACTGACCTTGCATCTTTGAGACATGACCTCATGATTCAGAGCCCCAAGGAGGAGCATGGTTTGGCCTTGCTGTGTGTGCCGCGGGAGAGCAGAGAAAATACATTCTCTTATCTTTGGCTTCTATAAGCCTTGGAGCTAGGATTCTGCCTCACATTAGTTTCGTGATTCCCCAAAATGAGAAGGGCTTTTGAATGCTGGCTAGCCAGTGACAAATGTCTGCCATACTGCCTAAAGCCCTCTTTAGGCAGCCCTAAATTCCTGGCTGGAATTTAGGAATCCTAAAGTCCTCCATCACTTAGAATAAAATCCCCAAACCTGGCTTTCCTGCCTGGCATGACCTGGCCCATCAGACTTTCTGACCTCACCTCATGGCCTCTCTCCCTAGCTTCATGTCCCAGTCCCAAGGAGTTTCTGTCTGTCCCTTCCACAGGCCACATTCGTTCCAACCCCCAAAGAATTGCTGTTCCCTCAGACCCTTTCCTGCTCCTCTCAAGGAACTTCCTTCTCACTTTCAAGTCTCAGCTCAGGTATCTCTTCCTCAATGAAACCTTCCTCTCCCGCACACTTCTTTCCTTTGCAGCGCCTGTTTGTACCTGGTATTCTCTTGTGGGTTTGTCTGCCTCCCCTCTCCTTGCGGTCAGTTCTGCAATGTCCCAGCACCTGGGAGAGTGGCTGGCTCAGAGCAGGCGCTTGAATGTTGAATGGATGGATGAATGGATCCATCCATTCAACAATTTGATTTTTTTAAAAAGCTAAACAGTTTTGTGATGGAAGCAATGGCAAACAGGACTACATGAATGCTTTTTCAAAATAGTTAGCTTTTTGACATTTCTTATGGAACTTTGACTGTGTGGATCACAATAAACTGTGGAAAATTCTGAAAGAGATGGGAATACCAGACCACCTGACCTGCCTCTTGAGAAATTTGTATGCATGTCAGGAAGCCACAGTTAGAACTGGACATGGAACAACAGACTGGTTCCAAATAGGAAAAGGAGTACGTCAAGGCTATATATTGTCACCCTGCTTATTTAACTTCTATGCAGAGTACATCATGAGAAACACTGGGCTGGAAGAAACACAAGCTGGAATCAAGATTGCCGGGAGAAATATCAATCACCTCAGATATGCAGATGACACCACCCTTATGGCAGAAAGTGAAGAGGAACTCAAAAGCCTCTTGATGCAAGTGAAAGTGGAGAGTGAAAAAGTTGGCTTAAAGCTCAACATTCAGAAAACGAAGTTCATGGCATCCGGTCCCACCACTTCATGGTAAATAGATGGGGAAACAGTAGAAACAGTGTTAGACTTTATTTTTCTGGGCTCCAAAATCACTGCAGATGGTGACTGCAGCCATGAAATTAAAAGACGCTTACTCCTTGGAAGGAAAGTTATGACCAACCTAGATAGCATATTCAAAAGCAGAGACATTACTTTGCCAACAAAGGTTCGTCTAGTCAAGGCTATGGTTTTTCCTGTGGTCATGTATGGATGTGAGAGTTGGACTGTGAAGAAGGCTGAGCGCCGAAGAATTGATGCTTTTGAACTGTGGTGTTGGAGAAGACTCCTGAGAGTCCCTTGGACTGCAAGGAGATCCAACCAGTCCATTCTGAAGGAGATCAGCCCTGGGATTTCTTTGGGAGGAATGATGCTAAAGCTGAAACTCGAGTACTTTGGCCACCTGATGCGAAGAGTTGACTCATTGGAAAAGACTCTGATGCTGGGAGGGATTGGGGGCAGGAGGAGAAGGGGACGACAGAGGATGAGATAGCTGGATGGCATCACTGACTCGATGGACGTGAGTCTCAGTGAACTCTGGGAGCTGGTCATCGATGGACAGGGAGGCCTGGCGTGCTGCGATTCATGGGGTCGCAAAGAGTCGGACACGACTGAGCGACTGATCTGATCTGATGGAACTTTTGGAGAAGGCAATGGCACCCTACTCCAGTACTCTTGCCTGGAAAATCCCATGGACGGAGGAGCCTGGTAGGCTGCAGTCCATGGGGTCGCTAAGAGTCAGACACAACTGAGTGACTTCACTTTCACTTTTCACTTGCATGCATCGGAGAAGGAAATGGCAACCCACTCCAGTGTTCTTGCTTGGAGAATCCCAGGGATGGCGGAGCCTGGTGGGCTGCCATCTATGCGGTCTCACAGAGTCGGACACGACTAAGGTGACTTAGCAGCAGCAGCAGCATGGGAGTTCTACTCAGGATTTAGGGCTCTGAGGTGGGTCCTAAGGGGGTTGTTTTGATCATCTGGAGAAACTGTAGGCTTCCTTTTAATGGCTGTCTGCTAGGAGTCCTCTATTTTGTGAATAATAGCAGAAGGTAAAATTTAGGTCAGGAAAACCACAAAAAGCATGAAAGAAGCCAAATAGTATAATTGTTATACTCTTGGGTGTTAGATAGACCTGAGTTTTACTCCCACGTCTGATTCCTATTAGCTGTGTGTTTGCTGGCTCTTTTTCAGCTGTGTGACCTTGGGCAAGTCCCTGACCTTCTCTTTGTTTCAGCCCTACATCATAAGGTTGTTGTGAGGATTGAAATGAGTCAATATGTACAAACCACTTAGAAAAGTGTCTGGCATTTAGTTAGCTTTAATAAGGCACAGTATAAGCACAGACTATTAATTATAGTTAGCATCATGTTGTCTTTTAAGAGGGACTTGAACAAGACAGGAGTTTATTTATCTTTTATACAAGTCAAAGACAGGCAGCCCAGGATGGGTACAGCGGTTCTGCAGTCATCAGAGACCAAAGTCCCTTCTTTTTCCATCACCACCTAATACATGCTTTATATCTTCAAATTGCAAAGTAGCTACTGAAGCTCCTGTCACCACATCTGCATTTCAGGCTTCAGGAAGAAGGAATAGAGAAGGATCTTATGGCAGAGTCAATACTCTTTAAAGAATCTTCCCAGAAGGGCCACATAGTATTTCCTTTTGCATCTCATTGGCTAGAATGTAGGCACTTGATCATCTAGCTACAAGTAACACTGGAAATGTAGTTTTTTCACCACCCCAAATAAAATTAGTACTGTGTTATCAAAGAAAGGGGAAATGGATATTGCACCATGTGCAAATTATTTAACTTCTCCAAATTTTAGTTTTGTCATTTATGAGATGGGAACAATACTTCATGCAGCTTCCTGGCCTGGAAGTCTACATGAAATAAAGCATAAAAACTACACATAAAAACTGCACAGTGCCCAACACATGCTGAATAAACAAAAATATATCTCTGAATACAAACCAGATGGCACAAAAAGAAGAAAAAAATATCCCTACCCAAAAAAGTACCAATTAACTTCAAAAGAAGCCTATTCTACTTGCAGGCTTCTTCTACCTTTTCATGGCTTTGGCCATTTGTATCTCAACTGATTCACAGCTGACAAAGTTCCAGTTTTAAATATCATATCACCCTGCATTACTACAGATAAAGGACTACTGTGTCTGGGTGGTGGGGGGCGGTATCTCAAACTCTTCTAAATCTAACCTCACCCACCATCCAACTTCGTTCATCTGTGTCCAGTGTTCTAGGTCAGGGGGTTATGAACCCAGCTGATCCTAAAACTCACTCACTTGTAAAGTTCTTTAAAAATACAGACTCTCATTTCCCACCTCTGGCACCAACCCGAAACACTTCTATATTTTCCTCACCTGTGTCAAACTGACTCTGGGTATTTTGGACGAAATGACTCAGCCACTTGAATATTTACATAATACAAGCAAATGTATTTTGAAACACAAACACGGATTGAATGTCACTAGGAGGCAGGCCCTGTTCTAAGCACTTTGAATGAACTAACTCATTTAGGTTCTGTCATTCTCCTATATACAGATCAGGAAACAGGCACAGAGAGAATAAGCAACTTGCTTAAGGTCACATGGCTAATAAATGGGGAACTGGGGGCTGGGATTCAAGCCCAGGCAGTCTGGCTTCTGAGAGCCTGTGCACTTAACCACTTCTCCTCTACCACCCTCCATCTCCCATCATCAGCCAGGTTCACATTAAACAGTCATGGCACCCCAATACAAGTTATTTAAAAATCTGAACAAATTTCCTCCCAGCATCTATTAAGAAAATTGCAAGATATTCTTATTCATGATCATTTATCTTCCCAAGCACATTGTGGCACAGATAAGCCTTTATAAAGTATTTCAAGGCAGCCATCAAAAATGGTGTTGAAACTATATTTCTATGTGTTTATATGTTTATATATATATATATATCCATCCATTCACTGTGATGGATACTCTTTATATGAAGAAATATATCCACACACACATGTATACACATACACACTGCGTATGTCTATAGAAAGTCTGGGAGAAAACAGAGTCAGGGTGTGACAGTTAATTCTGTGCGGTAAAATCACCCTTTCAGAAATTATATGCATATATATTTGGCTATCTGGGTCTTAGTTGCAACATGCCAGATCTAGTTGCCTGACCAGGGATTGAATCCAGGCCCCTTGCATTGGGAGTGTGGAGTTTTAGCTACTGGACCACCAGGGAAGTCCCAACATCACCCTTTTTAAATTTATCTGAAATAATCATTTGAATTTTATTTAGTAGAAAAACTCTTAAAATTTAAAAATAAGGTATTTTATGTATTTTGAAGAAAAACCAATGAAGACATCAACTATATCCCTTCTGTTTTCTGAGCATCTTACAAGCTCTTCATCTTATTGTTCCTGTAAGACCCTTTAGAACGAAATCTGATGGAAGGATGGGGGTATAAGTGTGTTTGCACAGTGGCTGAGCTCTTGATTTCATGTGTAGCAGATATGGATTTAAATCCCAGCTGTGAAGCTTCCTGGCTGAGACATAGATGTTAAGACAGGTCACCCATGGGCCCCGCCTTACTCGGGCATCTGTGTGAAGGTCCAGGGGCTGAGGCATTTCAGCGAACTGAGCACGTGTATACAGTAGGGGATACAAGGTGGCAAATGCAGCCAGCAAGCAGCTGTCCACATCAGAACATAACTCAGAATTGTTAAATGCCAATCGCAAACCCAGCATCTTTTCAGCTGGTAATAAAGATTGTAAATAAGTTACTAATTTGAGGCTAAGTATTCACTCCTGTGAAGATGTGAGGAAAGGAAAAGGTCCGACTGCTCTCGGGAATTCAGCTGAAGTTGGTTTAAGGTATTGTTTCTAGTTCAGTGCATGCATGTTACGTGGGACAGACAGTCCTCTAAGCCTTTGGTCTACCAGCTTCTGAACTTTGTTTTCCAAAACACAGATTTGCAGCCGGTCCTACCCTATATCCCTTTCTGACGTCTCTGCAGTCAGCTGGTTCCATATACCCCTGGCTGTGCCCACCTCTCGTGCATCGCTCGCTGGAGGCTCGTAAGTCCTTGCCTCTTCTACTTCCATCTGGCTGCCTTCCCCCGCCCCGAGCACCGCTGACATACCGCCAAATCCAGGGTTCAGCCTTATCTTCCTGGACCTTGCTCCATTAATCATCACTCTCACCAAGTCTCCAGGCACTTTCCTTTCAGTCTATAAATATGCCTCAATCTCTGGTAGCCTTAAAAAATAATTTAAAAATGAATAACCATGGCTTCACGTCACGTCTCTATAGCAACTGCCCCATTTCTGGAATCCCAATGTCTGAGTGGCCAGGAGTTTAGATTCTCGAGACTTCAGCTCCCCGTTCTGCCACTTCTAACTGTACGACCTTTTGCTTAAACTTTCTGTGCCTCAATTTCCTCCTCTGTAAAGTAAGGCTCTGGATATTATCTCCCTCCAGGTCGTTGTGAGAATTAAATGCATTAACACAGAAACTTGTCCTACAGAAGGTGGCCAGTAAATGTTAAGGATGATCTGAGTCCTACTTTCTCACCTCCCTTTTGTCCTTCAAAGTACCAGAACCTGGCTCAGGCCCAACCACCCCTGAGATCCTGCTTCGTAAAGGTCACCTATGACCTACTACCTGTCAGTGTGTGGCCCTCTGTTGCACGTGATGTTGTTGGTTACTTCCTCCTTTCTGCAACTCTCCAAACGTTATCTGCTGCCACTTCCTGCTGCAGACATTGTTATACCCTGGTTACAGTGAATGAATAAACACACACAGAGCTAGGGTTTGTTTCTTACCTTCAAGTCTTTGCTCTTGCTGAAACTGGATCACTGCCACAACCATAGAAGTCACCCCTTACACTTTTAGTGCCCAACTCTGACTTGTCCCCTTCACCCTCCAGATGCCCCTGTCCTTGCTGCCTTCCCCTGGTTAACTTCCACTTATCCTTTAAGACTCTGCTAGGACCTCACTTCCCCAGGAATCTCTCCTGAACACCCTTCTCCCATAAAACTGAGTTAGGTACTCCTTCCTGGTGCTTACATGACCCTCATGTAGTTCTTACACCGCATTACAATTCTGTCTTCTGTCCACCCCTAAAATGACTATAAGCAATCTGGTACAACTTTCAGAATCATTTCTTATCCAGACACATAGTAGGAAGTCAATAAGTGTATATATGGAATGAAATAATCAATTGATCAATATCAATACTCATCTATATCCTTGAGTTTTAGGTAGTAGGATACAGAACAGCTAGACCAACAGGGAGTTAGCAGGGAATGCAGAAGGTTTGACAAGGTGTGGTAAGGAAGTTGGGGGAAGCAGGCAGAGTTTGGCAGGAGTAACATGGGCTGTCTTGTAGAGAAACGTTCAAAATGAAGAGGCCATGCCCTTGGGAAGGTTGACTTCATTAAGCTCTTAAGTAGTCTCACAAAATCGCTAGCAATTTTGTGAATGAATGAATGAATGGAAAGCAAAATAAATTTGAAAACAAAACTAAAGTATATACACTTTCCTTCTTGCTTTTTTCCAAAAGAGCACAATTAAAACCCTATTATTAAAAAAAAAAAACCAACTTCCAGATGCATGCTATTTGTTTTTATGCTAGAAAAACGAGAAAGAAAAATTTTGTTTCCAAAACCTTAGAAGAAATTCAGACCATTCTCCACAGGCTGATACATTCCCACAGGCACTGTTTATTATCCACTTGCAGTTTAATCTTTCACCTTCAAGCACTGAACCCAAAGAACATCTGCACTCTTGCTATCTTTGTTATTATTGCTTTTGCCTCTGACATGAGCCATTATTGAGATTCAGCATTCCTGGAACCAGTTATCACCCCTGAAGTAAGAGGCACTGAGCAGTAGTACCAGTAACTAAGTTTTAAAGAATCAGAATCTTCATCTTTCTTTTTAAACAGATAATGCATTCGTGCCATTCAAAAGATTGAAGAGTGTACAATAAAAATTTTTTGCTTCTGCTTTGTCCTTTAAGACATATTCTGGTTATACCAAAGAACATATACACATATACACTTTTCTTCCTACTGCCTGCTTTCTGCTCGATGTTACTATATACCCTATCTTGCACCTTGCTTTTTTCACCTAACAGTCAGTACATAAGGAAAATTTCTCACTTTATTTGTACATTATATAGATATTGGAGGAGGGAATGGCAACCCACTCCAGTATTCTTGCCTGGGAAATTCCATGCACAGAGGAGCCTGGCAGGCTAGAGTCTACGAGGTCACAAAGAGTCAGAAGAGACTGAGCAACTAAGCATCTATATAGATATAGAACAAAATTTATATAACCACTCCCCTACTCATGGATATACAGGCTGCTTCTGATATTTTGAACCTCAAGCAGCACTGTAAGTAATAGCCTTTACAGGTATCATTTTGCACATGTGACAAAGTATCTGTAGCGGAAGTTCCTACAAGTAGTTTAGCTCAGCCAAAGGGTACATTCATTGGTGGTTCTGTTAGCTCTTGCCAGTGTTCTTTCCAGGGAGGTGGTTGTACCAGTTTACCCTCCCACCAGCTTCCTTCCATCTCCACCAGTGGCCTCAGCTGACTTTCGAGGCTTTGCCAGTTTGGAAGGTGATGAATAGTGTCTCAGTGTATTCAAGCTTGCAATTTTCTTATCATGAGTATGGCTGCACTTTTTTTTCCCCAAGTCCTCAGTGCTATTTATACTTTCTTCTCTATATATAAAATTATGATAACCACAACAATAATGGTGAACATTGATGGGGGCATTTATACCTCCCAGGGAAGTTACAGACATCTCATTTATGCCTTTCAACAATTTTGCATTGTAGGGACTGTTATGATCCCAGTTTACAAATGGAGAAACTGAGGCTTAGAGAATGGAAGGGATTTGCCCAGGGTCTCACAGCAGCAAGCGGCAAGGCCAGCTTGAATCCAGGCTTCTCTGACCACAAAGCCCACGTTCTTAAACACAAGGCACCTTCACCTGAGACTCAACAAACATAACAGAAGTAGAGACCTTGGGGCTCTGACTCTTGGATTATCTCCCAGAGATTCTAAGGACATCACCTGCTGAGGCCCTCTCACTCTCTTGCCTCTTTTTGAGGTTAACGTCTCCTTGGGTTCTTGCTTCCTTTTGAGACACGCTCGCAGGGGCCCACGGAGATGAGACCCTGATTGGAGCCTCCTGGAAGTGCATCCCTGTGAGAGGAGCAAGTGGGCGACTGCAGGGGGCACTAGCTCAGAAATAGCAACCTCAGGCCTACGAGTGAGGAGGAAGTATAAAGTTCATTCATTCAGCAAATATTGATTGAACATCTACTATGTACCCGGAAGTGTTCCACAAACTCGGACACATGGCGGTGAACAAGACAAACTAGGCCTCTGTTCTCATGAAACTTACGTCAGACAAAAAATAAACAAGAAACAAAATGATAGCGTTAGGTAGTTAGAATAGGAAAAAGGAGTCCAGAATGGTGGTGGCTAAAAGACAAGGAAGGGGAAAGCCCGCAAAAAATAGAACAAAGGAAGGTCCGAGGGTCCAAGGACCAGAGTGAGGACCTCAGATAAAATAAACGGCACTCCTGGCTAGCCCAATTTACACAGGGCAGGCACAGGAGGAGGAGAGGGGAAAAAAAAAAACATAAAAAGAGAGGAGCCAAAATTGGGCTGGGGGCCTTTCTTCTCTTCGCGTCTTTTGGGTTAGCCATGCCCTCACGCCTCCAGGATGTATTTTCCTTTACTTTCTAAATAAAACTGAGCTGTAACATGGAGCTGTAACACTGGTCCCACTGAGGGCTCTAACGCTGGTCCGTCCGTCACGTCAAATTTTTGTTGCGACGAGACAGAACCGAGAAAATTACATACTCCCCCGATAATAGTAATAAGAAGTATTCTATTAGGGCGTTAAAACCGCGTGATTTGGTAAAGAGAGGTGGCTTTGGATTGGTGAGTAGGTGAAGGCTTCTCCAAAGGAAGTTACACTGAGAAAATAAATAATCTGAGGTGCCGGGGAGAGCATCGCAGACAGAGGAACAGCCAGTGCAAAGGTCCCATGTTGGGAACAAGCTGGTGCATCTGCAGGCGGGAGAGCCTGGAGGCAGTGGGGAGAGCCTGGAGGCAGGGGCAGGTAGGGCTCAGGCAGAGAGGCCAGACTGGCAGGTGTGATCAGATCTCACCTCGGGGCTCTCTGGATCTGGAAAGAAACCTGCCTTACTGTGTCCAGTGGGAAACTAAGCTGAGAGGTTTAAACTGGTGTGGGGGTGGGGTATGTGTATGTGTATGACATAATATGATTTAATTGTTTTTAAAACAATCACTCTGGCTGCTAGGAGGACAGAAGATTATAGTAAGGTGGGAGAGTAAGTATGGAGACCAGTATGGGAGACCAGTAAGTATGGGAGGCTATGGAGGTGGCTTGGACCAGAGATCACAAAGGCTTAGACCAGAGTAGTACTACTCAAACTTTATTTTTTTTTTTAAAAGGGTTAAGATGGTACATTTATTTTTATTCAGTTATTTATTTATTTGGCTGCATTGAGCATCTTGCAGGATCTTAGTTCCCAGACCAAGGATTCAACCACCTGCATTGGAAGGCAAATTCTTAACCACTGGACCACCAGAGAAGTCCCTACTCAAACTTTAGAGGGCATCAGGAATCCTCTGGAGGGCCCAATCCTCAGAGTTTGTGATTCTGGAGAAGACGCCAAGATTTTTGCATTTCTTACAAGCTCCTTGTTGACACTGCTGCTGCTGGTCTGCCAATCACACTTTGAGTAGCAAGAGACTAGACAGGAGATGGAAGAAGTGGACAGATTTCAATATATTTTGGAAACTCAAGTCAACAGGATTTACTGATGGACTGCATCTAGGGGACGAGCAAAAGAGAAGAATCAAGGATGACTTTGGGGTTTTGGTTTAGCGACTGAGGAAATAATTGCAGGCACATACTGAGTAGAAAGTGGAAGGAGGGGCAGATGAAGAGGGAGAAACTGAGAGTTCTGTTTTGGGGGTGTAAAGCATGAGAGGTATCCAAGTGGAAATGCCAGTTGCTGGGTGGTGAGTTCTGGTGTTGGGGCAAGAGGTCAGGACTGCGGAGACCTCAGCATAAAGATGGAATTTAAAGTGTTGGGACTGGAAGGGGTGGCCCAGGGAGAGATCAGACTTGGGGAGGAGAAGGAGCATGGGACTTATCCCTGGGTATCCAGCACCTAGCAGTCAGGCAAAGCAGAGGCACCAGTGGGTAAGAAGACAACCTAGACTTAATGTCATTCATGCCATGGGCAGAAAGCCTTTTAGGAAAGATGGAATGGCCAATAATGTGACTGGGAGCAATGTGTGATATGAGAGATCCCAAATCCCAAAGTCATCCTTGATTCTTCTCTTTTACTTGTTCACCAGATGCAATCCATCAGTAAATCCTGTTGACTCTGCTTCCACAATATATTGAAATCTGTCCACTTCTTCCATGTCCAGCGTCTAGTCCAACGCTACTTCAAGTGTGACTGGCATGCCAGCAGAAGGGAGCACCCTCCAGGGGAAGAAAAGAAGAACCTGCAAAAGTGACTAAGGAACTTGATGGACTTCCCTGGTGGTCTAGTGGCTAAGACTCCACACTCCCAATGCAGGGGGCATGGGTTCCATCCCCAGCCAGTGAACTAGACCCACATGCTACAACTAAGAGTTTGCGTGCTGCCCCAAAGATTGAGGGTCCCATGGGTTGTAACCAAGATCCAGTGCAACCGAATAAATGAATAAACATTTAGGGGGGGGAAAAGAAGGAACCTGGGAATCTGTAGCTCCTTGTAACCTCAGATGGCCCCATGTAGAGAAGTGAAGAAACCTCAGATCTATTACAGCTAACTCTGCAGCCAGCTCTCTTGTCCTGAAGGGCTAGCAGCGTTTGAAGAAGGAGAGAAGGGACAGATCAAGTCTCAGGTATTGGGCCTGGAAAGGAGAAGACAGGTAGCAGAGGTCTTAGGATTCAGGTATGATAATAGACGGCATCTCAGACAGAAAGGCTGCGCCATTCTGGAAACTTTCTTCCCTTTCACCTCCCAGAAACGAGCATCCCTTCTCCCAAACAAGAGCAATTCTTCACCCAGTGTTTTTGAGCCCTGGGCCGCCTGCCGAAGCTGAGCCCTGGCTCCACTGGCGGTCTCCTCCCTCGTCTGTATTTTGATGGCTTCCTTTAGCCTGGCTCCTTCCCCTCAGACTACAATAATGCTATTCCAGCCTAAAAGAAAGCTCTGTTCCTCCACCCTTCCTCCCCTGCAGCTACTGCTTTCATTGCTTTTACCCCAAACTTCCTACACCAAGGCTCATGCTTCCTCACTTTCTTTTGCAATGGAATTTGGCTTGGGTCCTTGCCACTGTCTCCAAAGCCATGGCCACCTCATAGTCATCCAACCCAAGGTCTGCTCCTCCAGGTTCTGACCTCAGGCCATCTTCCTGCTGTGTTAACACAATGGCCACACAGTCCTTCTGGAAACTCCTGCCTCCTCCTCTCAAAGTCCTCACCATCCCTACCCAGTGCCCCTCCCCCTTCCCAGTGTGGCCTGGTTGAGGGTGAGGGGACAGGACTCTCTGGGTTCTATAACTTGTGGTCTTGTCTCCTTCTCTGCCCGCTCCCAGGTGATCACATCCAGACCCTTCCATGATTGTCTGTGAGCTGATGACTGATGACAACTTACACTGCTATTTCCAGCTGCCCATGTGAGATTTCCATGTCCTGCAGGCATGTCAAAGATGTCTAAAACAAAACCTCACCCACAGTGTGCACTTAATAGATGGACATTAAGTACATGTTTATTGAATGAACTGCTTTCTCCTTGCCCACTCCTGCCTCCTACATGTTAAAGAAAAAGCAATAGGGCTTCCCTCATGGCTCAGTGGTAAAGGGTCCACCTGTCAATGCAGGGTTCGATCCCTAATCCGGGAAGATTCCACATACTGCAGAGCAGCCAGGCCTGTGCACTACAGCTATTGAACCCCTGTTCTAGAGCCTGAGATCCACAGCTACTGAGCCCACGTGATGTAGCTACTGAAGCCTGAGTGCCCTAGAGCCCATGCTCCACCACAAGAGAAGCCACCGCAATGAAAGGCACGTGCACCACAACAAAGGTTAGCCCCCACTCACTGCAACTAGAGAAAAGCCCTTGCAGCAACAAAGACCCAACATAGCCAAAATTAAAACAAATACAATTATTTTAAAAAGTCTCACACATCTTTTAAAAATAAAGAAAAAGCAATAAATGATAAACAAAGCATAAACATGTCTTCCCCTTCTGTCTGGACTAGTGGAATCACCTCACACCCTCCTCTCTTGTACATCTAATTGCTCACACAATGTTGTTGATTCTGTCTCCCAAATGTTTCTGGAAATGTTCCTCTTTTCTCCTTTCCATTTCTGTGTGTGTGCTTAGTTTCTCAGTCATGTCTAACTCTTTGCCATCCCATTGATTGTAGCCCACCAGGCTCCACTGTCCATGGGGATTCTCTAGGCAAGAATATTGGAGTGGGTTGCATGCCCTCCTCCAGGGGATCTGCCCAACCCAGGGATTGAATCCAGGTCTCTCCCATTGCAGGTGGATTCTTTACTGTCTGAGCCACCAGGGAAGCCCTCAGTTCAGTTCAGTTCAGTTGGTTGCTCAGTCGTGTCCGACTCTTTGCGACCCCATGAATCGTAGCATGCCAGGCCTCCCTGTCCATCACCAACTCCGGGAATTCACTCAAACACATCCATCAAGTCAGCGATGCCATCCAGCCATCTCATCCTCTGTCATCCCCTTCTCCTCCTGCCCCAAATCCCTCCCAGCATCAGAGTCTTTTCCAATGAGTCAACTCTTTCCATGAAGTGGCCAAAGTACTGGAGTTTCAGCTTTAGCATCATTCCTTCCAAAGAAATCCCAGGGCTGATCTCCTTCAGAATGGACTGGTTGGATCTCCTTGCAGTCCAAGGGACTCTCAGGAGTCTTCTCCAACACCACACTTCAAAAGCATCAATTCTTCGGTGCTCAGCCTTCTTCACAGTCCAGCTCTCACATCCATACATGACCACTGGAAAAACCATAGCCTTGACTAGACAGACCTTTGTTGGCAAAGTAATGTCTCTGCTTTTGAATATGCTATCTAGGTTGGTCATAACTTTCCTTCCAAGGAGTGAGCGTCTTTTAATTTCATGGCTGCAGTCACCATCTGCAGTGATTTTGGAGCCCCAAAAAAGAAAGTCTGACACTGTTTCCACTGTTTCCCCATCTATTTGCCATGAAGTGATGGGACCAGGTGCCGTGATCTTCGTTTTCTGAATTTTGAGCTTTAAGCCAACCTTTTCACTCTCCACTTTCACTTTCATCAAGAGGATTTTTAGTTCCTCTTCACTTTCTGCCATAAGGGTGGTGTACTCTGATGCAATTATCCTTGTCCTAGCTGACTAACAGTAGCCTAACTCACTGGTTCTCAAAGCTGGTTACACATTAGAATCACTGGGGAGATTTTTAAAATTCTGACACTCAGCCCCACTCCAGATTAATTCCATCAAAATATATAGTGGTGAAGCTAGAGCACTGGTATTCCTAAAAAACTCTACAGATGAGGGACTTCCCTGGTGGTCCAGTGGCTAAGACTCCGAACTCCCATTGCAGGGGCCAGGTGGCGGAACTAGATCATAGCAAAGATTGATGATCCCGAGTGTCACAACTAAGACCCAGTGCAGCCAAATAAATAAAATAAATAAATATTAAGCAAAAAATCAACTCTGCAGATGACTATAACATGCAGTCAGATTTGAGAACCACAGATCCTTTCCTTCTCCAGTATCCAGTATTTCCCTCATGAGACCCCCAGCAAATCTGATCTTAACATTCTTCTGCTTTAAAACTTCAGATGACTTCCTATATCCTACAGTATGATTCTTAAGTTGGAATCCAGTTTCAAATAATCTGTGAACCCCATTAAATTATACACCAAATATTGTGCCCATGGAGAAGATTGCTTCTGTTCTCAAAGGAGTCTGATTCAAAAAAGGTGAAGGATAATTAGCCAGGTAGGAGTCAATAGTTCAGCATTTACTGTGTGCCAGACAGTGTGCTCATCACTTCACATACATTAGCTCATTAACAGTCAAAACTAACCCATAAGTATGAGTATTACCCCCACTTTACAGATGATGGTTAAGTAATGTCTCCAAGTCAACAAACCCTTGGAGTCTAGACTTAGATGCAACCAGAGCTACTCTTTACCACCTCCCTGGTTTGCAGGACTAAACCACACCCTTCATTGAAGCAAACGAAGCTTTCTCCACCTGGCTAATTGGAGGCAACCCTCCTTCCCCATCCAGGCTCGAGCCACACACTTGGATCCACACTCTGGCCCATGCCTCTGTCCCCCTTCCAGGCTGTGACCACTCCCTGGAATGTCCTCCCTGCACCCCTATTCCAGGCAGAATCCTAGTTACACTTCAGGACTCAGCACAAATGTCCCCTGTGACTCTCTGAAACCATCTCTCTCTGACACTTTCCCAAAAGACACTCATTATGGCCTTTCAGCATCTAATGATAGGGGTGTTCACCTCTCTCCCCTGCCAGGCAGAGCTCCTTGAGGGAAAGGACTATGTCTTGTTGACCTGCGGCTCCCCAGCATCTCACAGTACCCTGGCCCACGGAAGGGGCTCAATGAACATTTGTTGAAAATAACATAATTTAAGTGTGCTTTCTACTTACTAGGGATTACCCAGGTTCTAAATACAGAGAGCAGGCCTTTGTCTTGAGAGAATGACATTTGACAGGTTCTTAACGTTACCAGGATGTCCCCACCGATCTCATTGGGTTATTGTTAAGATTAGATGAAATAATTCTTTAAAAGCACTTTGCATTGTTAAACAATGCAAAAAGAAGGCCTGATTATTAACTAACTCTCTGCTCACGTCCAGTGGCTCATGGACCATTATGAATGTCAGGAAATGCAGATTTAACAGCCACCAGTTACATGCCTTAAAAAAAAATGTCAGTCATCGCATTGGCATCTCCTGCTCCGAAACAAACAATGTCCTCATTGCTGTGGCATTCTGCACAGCTGAAGTAGCCACACCAGGAATGCTCAATTGAATTTATACTTACTATAAATTAGTTTTATAAAACATGTCCCAAGTGTCTTAAGAGGTTCAAGCAAAATTGCTTTTTACAGGGGTGAGAGAAAAGAGGCATCAGAAATGCAGTTGTACATACATGGGCTACTGTGAAGCTTCCTGCTTCTGGCGGTATCCTACTGAGCCAACCCTAAAATAGAGCACTTGGGAATGAATGATATAAAAATTAATCTTAATGAAAATTATCAAATTGTGGCAAATTCCTGAAGGTTCAAAATTGAACCTAATTTTGAAGGTTCTCATACTTTCTAAGCACTCTAAAAGGTTACCCTAGCTTTCCCCACTTGCTAATGTAAAGACTGGGATATTTCATATGTGGGAAGTGATTTCCAAGCCCAATCTGACTGGTGGCAGAGAAAATTGTTAAACCGATAATCGAATATTATACCAAGCATCACAAACATGTTAGTCATTTGGCAACTCATCAAAGAAAGAAAGACAGAAAGGAGAGAGAAAGAAAACAAGAAAATTTAAAAATTGAAAGTCTACGAGGAAAGGATGAGAGGAAATCTTACCCGAGTCTGAGAGCCGTAACTACTGAGCTCACATGCTGTGACTACTGAAGCCCACGCGCCTAAACCCTGTGCTCTGCGGCAAGAGAAGCCACCCTAATGAGACCTGAGCACTGCAGCAGAGTAGCCCCTCCCTGTTCACCGCAACCAGAGAAAGCCCATGTGTAGCAACCAAGACCCAGTGCAGCCCCAAATAAATTTTTTTAATGTGGAAATTACAATGACAACAATAATAATAAAAATACCTTTCTCATAGGGATATAGCAAGTCAATGGATTAGATGCGTTTTCTGGCCCGTGATGTGTACTCAGGCTATGCTGTTTAGTTGCTCAGTCATGTCTAACTATTTGCAACCCCATGGACTGTAGCCCATCAGGCTCCTCTGTCCATGGGGATTCTCCAGGCAGGAATACTGAAGAGGGTTGCCATGCCCTCCTCCAGGGGATCTTCCCAACCCGGAGATCGAACCCAGGTCTCCTGCATTGCAGGCAGATTCTTTACCAGCTGAGCTACCATGGAAGCCTGATGAGTACTCATAAATGTTAGCCATTACAACTAAAGTAAACTTACTGAATGCCGATTATATAAACAGCATAATAGTACCCTCTGGTAGTTTTAAATTCATTCTCTATATAGGCTTCTTCTTCTCATTGGCATTTGAATATCTTTGTTCAGCCACTAAACACTATTATAATTATGTTTGGTGTGTATCAGTTGTATCCCTTGAGTTTTGCATGGTGTGTTGTTTTAAACAGCTATCCTGTGTAGATTTCAGAATATGACTTTCATTAGTTAAGATCCAGAAGAAGCTTAAAGTTAATCATGAAGGGTGGTGTGTATAGACTCTAGGGAGGGAATTCAGTGATAGGCAGCTTTGAGATTCCATTAAAATCAGGATTTACATTTATAATAGGAAGCCGAGAGGTCACATGGGTAAGCTGTATATATTCCGAACTGATTTCATCTCCCAGGCCCTCCCCAAGCTCAATCTTCCTCCTTTATTATTACAATCCACTTTACCCACCAAAAAGAATTCAGCCCCAAGCACTAAAATCAAAAACCTGTGTGTGTCACCAAGCCCTTGGCGCTGAGCTGCTTCTGTATATGGAGTGAAGAGGTGCTCTTCCCAAAGGCTCTTGTGTTTGCAACCTGCAAAGAGCCTTCTGGAAGGAAACAGTGAGACCTAGGGCCTCTCTTCACAAAATAAAAGTTAATGTACTACCCCTGCTGGACTTGGGCTGAGGCTAGCTGGCAGGAAAGAGCAGCAGTGCTTCCTGAGGGGCTCAGGGTCAGAGGGACTTTGGTTCTGGAGAGCTGACTCTGGGAGCTGTCCCAGAGCTGGAGCCCTGTGGTCCAGCCACTCGACCCCACGGGTGGGCCCAGGGAAGATGGCTAAGTGTGAACGGAAGAGTTAGTCGCTGAGAGGGTGGG
The DNA here is from genome assembly GCF_029407905.1 of Bubalus kerabau. Classification (NCBI taxonomy): domain Eukaryota; kingdom Metazoa; phylum Chordata; class Mammalia; order Artiodactyla; family Bovidae; genus Bubalus; species Bubalus kerabau. Next base: position 63,796,112 of record NC_073637.1, read on the forward strand.
TTCTCTGGGCTGTGGCCACAGAATAGCATCACACAGGGGCTCTCCTTCCTGAGCCTGAGGCTGGGCCCCTCCGTGGTGCCTCGTTTGCTATTGTGTTCAGGGTCTGGCCTCGACTGTTGTGTTGGCTGCCATTCATGCCTCAGTTTCTGCAGCAGGTCCAGGGATGGATGGAGCCTCCAGAGGAGATGAGGCCACCCCTGATGGAACCTTCTGCTTGGGGTCCTTATACCTTTGGTCACTGCAGAGGAGAAGGGCTTATCAGTAGACATAATGATAACAGGACTGATTCCCTAAGACTCAGTGAGCTCCTCTGGGGTTTGGTAAGCATATTCTTCCGAGATCAGAGGAGATCGGGCGCCTTCAGGCTGATATGGCCAGAGACTGGTAAGCATATTCTAAGAAGGACACCCAAGAAGGAAAGGAAAGGAGAAAGGCAAGTATGTATCGTCATATTTGCTTGAATACATATTTTTAAATATCTCTGCAAGGATACATAAGAAACCAGAAAGAGTGATTGCTGGGACTTCCCTGGCAGTCCAGTGGTTAAGAATCTGGGCTTCCACTGCAGGGGATTCGGGTTCCATCCCTGGTTGGGGAACTAAGATCCTGTATACTGAGGGGTGTGGCCAAAAAATTAAAAAAAAAAAGAAAGAAACAGTAGTTACCCTTTGCAGGTGGGGATGGAAATTGAGGGTTTCCCAGGTGGCAGTAGTGGTAAAGAACCTGCCTGCCAGTGCAGGAGATGTTAAGAGACACAGGTTTGATCCCTGGGTCAAGAAGATCCCCTGAAGAAGGAAATGGCTACCCACTCCAGTATTCATGCCTGGAGAATCCCCATGGACAGAGGAGTTTGGCCGGCCACAGTCCATGGGGTTTCCCGATCTGAAGAGCCAACTCACGGAAAAGACCCTGATGCTGGGAAAGATTGAAGGTGGGAGGAGAAAGGGACAACAGAGGATGAGATGGTTGGATGGCATCACCGACTCAATGGACATGAGTTTGAGTAAACTCCAGGAGTTGGTGATGGACAGGGAGGCCTGGCGTGCTGCAGTCCATGGGGTCACAAAGAGTCAGACACAACTGAGCGACTGAACTGAACTGAACACAGGGAGGCTGATCAAGGATGCCTAGAGGAGAGGCAGACCCCATTCCCAGTGTGAGTCTGGGGTTCCCACAGCATAGTCACTGGAAGGGAGTATGGGAGGACCAGCTGCCTACTGGCTCTGCAGAACTGAAAAGAAATCTGATCTGATTTTGGACCTCAAGCTTGTAAGAGAGTTGCAAGTGTTATCTGTGCCTGCTGCCTCTGAAATGCCCCTTGGATCTGGGCTTTCTTCATCTCTCACCTTGCATACTCTGACCACCTTTCAGTTGGCTTCCTTGTGCCAAGGTTCTAACCCCTCCAGTCCGTCCACCAGTCTTTAAATTTCTTTGTGGAAGTGAAAACCTGATTGTGCCTGTCCAGGAGGGTCCCCAAAGATAGTGTCCTTTCTCGATTTCCCCTGGAGCATGTGATAAAACACCCCAATTCCTTCTAAGTCCTTGGGGGACCCTGTCACTCTGCCACTCACCCTGCTCCACCCACACCTGGCTGCTTGTGGGTTTCTGGATGGCCCATTCTGTCATGTTCTGTGGCTTTCCATACGCTGCCCCTTCCTTCCCACTTCTGTTTAGTCACCCTGGAAAACTGCATTCTGTCATCAGGATTTGATGGAAATGTCATATTGTCTCTGTGACCCATGATCGCTCCTCTTTTTGGCCCTAATCCTGACCTCAATCACTCCACAACACTTTGAACACATTCCTATTCGTGTTTACTTTTGTAAACTTATTGTTTTTACATTTTTATCAGATTCTTAGCCTCAGGAGAGCAGGAGTTATGCCTTATTCATTTTTGTATTTTCAGTGTACAGAAGATACTTGGGTTATATATGGATGAGGGTTTTGTTCCGAATCAAACCCTCAGGATTGGCCACAGAGAAGAACTGCTAAGGTACCCTGAGGTTAAGCGTGTCTTCCAGAATTCTGTAAACTTGGCTCTGTCCCTGTCTAAATAATGATGAAGTTTAAACACTGCAGTTGGCTCTGTCCCTGACTAAACAATGATTGGAGTTTAAACTCTAGCCAAATAAATCCTTAGCTCACTTTTTTTTTTTCAAATGCTTAAGTACTGGAAGGAGATGTGGCCTCATACCAAGCAGCAAAGGAACAGAGTGGTTTTGTGTGCTGTGTGAATGCACTGGAAGTCAGGGCACGTCTCATTCCCTAGTAACAGCGCGGTGATACCGTAGCAACAGGTAAGGCCCAATGGCAACCGTGTGTGGATAGATTCACTCTGGGGGAACTCCAAGGAGTAACTAGTAGTGTTTTCATTTCCAGCTTGGAAAGCCAAGTGCAATTTTCACATGGTACTCCTCTCTGTAGGGTAGTTATGGCGACTGTCAATGGAATTATAAACTGCTGAGATGAAACCCCACAGAGCTCTTTATAGCATAGTTTTTGTGATTTTTAAAAATAGCAATAAAATACACATAACGAAATTGATAATTTTAACCATTTAAAAGGTATAGTTCAATGGTATTAAGTATATTTACAATGTTGTTTAACTACTATTTCCAGAACTTGTTCATCATCTCAAACAGAAACTTTGTCTTCATTAAACTTTTCATTCACCTCCCCCTCCAGCTTCTGATAACCTCCTTACTAACTCTGTGAACTGGCCAATGCTATGCACCTCACGGCTTTCCCAGGTGGCTCAGTGGTAAAGAATCTGCCTGCCAATTCAGGAGATGTGGGTTCAATCCCTGGGCTGGAAAGATCCCCTGGAGAAGGAAAAGGCAAAGTGCTCCAGTATTCTTGCCTGGGAAATCCCAAGGACAGAGGGACGTGGCAGGCTACAGTCCATGTGATTGCAGAGAGTCAGATATGACTTAGCAACTAAACAACAGCATACATAATACGGTAGAATCATATAATATTTGTTATTTTGTGTTTAGCTTATTTCACTTAACATAATGTTTTCAATGTTCGTCCATTTTGCAGCATATGTCAGAACTTCATTCCTTTTTATGAATACTATTCCACTGTATGGACATACCACAATTTGTTCAACTGCTCATGCATTGATAGATATTTGGGTTGTTTCTCCCTTCTAGCTGTTGTGAAGAATGCTACTATAAACAACGGCATACAAATATTTTGAGCCTTTGTGGTTAATTCTTTAGGGTATATACCTAGAAGTGCAATTGATGTACCGTAGGATAATTCTATGTTTACCTTTTGAGGATCTGCCAAACTATTTTAAAAGCAGCTACACCAGTTTACATTCCCAGAAACAACACTCATGGTTTCTTTATATCCTTGCCAACATCTGCTGTTTTCCCGTTTTTTTTGGTAATAGCCATCCTAATGAGTTTGGTAGTTTTGATTTGCATTTCCCTCCTGATTAATGATGTTGGGCATCTTTTCATGGGTTCATTGGCCCTTTGCTTATCTTCTCTGAAGAAATACCTACTTAAATCCTTTGCTCATTTTTTAAATGGGTGTTTATTTTTCTCTTGTTGAGTTATAGGAGTTCTTATACATTCTGGATATTAATCCGTTTCAGATATGTGATTTGCAAATACCTCTGGAAAATGTTAAGATTTTATCTAAAAGAAAGTAGTAATGTTATACTTACAAGCCAAAGTGGTGATGCCCAGGCTTTCCAATGCTAAAATGAAAGCTATGTCACCAGCCGGGAGAGGCACTTCCCTCCTGTCAGCACCTCGGAAGTGGGGGCAAGCGACCAATAGCAGCAGGTGGCAAGAACGGGAGCCCAGCAAGGTCAGGCTGGGAGGGTAAGGATGACCAGAGTGGGAGTCTTGTTTCAGAAACTCGGAGGGTCAAGGGAAAGACCTGGGTTCCCCCTTCCTGTGCCCCCTGCCACCACGGATGTTGACTAGAAAATTTTTTCTGAACCCTCCTCCCAGAGCCTACTCAGAAACATCACTTACAGAATTTGCCACCTGGAGAGAGAACTCCCCCACCCCAACCTCTCACCTCCTGATTCTGTTCCCCAGTCAGCAGTCATGCAGTTATTTTAGGCCAAGCTTTCTTTTCACTTTGTTTCTGGGGCCTCATGCATCCGAGGCTGACAATGGAGCCGGGGATAAGATAGCTGAAAGACCCCATCTCCCCTAAAAGAGAGCTGCAGTTAAGAACAAGGGCTCAGATGTTCATTGTAGCGCCACGATTGAGCTCAGTTTTTGAAGACAATGATGGCATCTGAATCCCGAATCCCCTGTTTATTGGGCCTGTGATCTTAGGGAGTCACATCTCTGTGCCTCTTTTTTTTTTGGTATACCAAAGCGGGATAATAATAGGATCGACATCAGAAGGCCAAGGTGAGGATTAAATGACAAAGTTCCTGGAATGTGCTTAGACCAGGGATGGCACGTTGTGAGGGCTTAATAAGCATTAGCTATTATTATCCTCACTCCCTCCAAGGTTCCTGTTAAGCTCTGGAATTGGCATGTTCCTGGGAGTGACCCTAGATGTTGTTCCACCTGTGAATTTCTTCTCTGCACTTTACCCAGATGACTGACTGCATTTCCTACGAATAGGAGGTGATGCTCCCGAGGGTGTCCAGCACTGGATGACATCAGAAACTGAGTCAATGTGCCTAGGCACAAACCTAAAGAAGAGGGTGTCCGAGGGAAGGTGAATCACTTAGCCCCACCCTCTCAGAGCATCGACAGTGCTATGTGGAATTTTCCTTGGCCACCTACGATAGCATCATGTTCACCTGGGAACTTGATATCATTTCAGTGTTCTAGCCCAAAGTCAGTTATGACAGCAGCAACCCAACCACAGATAGGTCTGGCACGCCCAGGAAGAGACGCTTGAATGCATACCCTGACTCAGTCCAGAATCACCATGGCAGCACAACTGAGAGTGTGGGTACGAAGCTTAGGCAGCCTAGATTTCTATTCAGGCTCTGCTATTCATCAGTTGTGTAACATGGTCAAGGAGCTTCACCTCTTTGGACCCCAGATGTTATCATCTATAAAATGAAGATCAGGGTATTACCCAACTCACATTCTTTTATGAGAATAAAGAGAGTCAATAGGTATATAGAACTGGTGTATAGTAAGTGATCTCTTAAAAATATATGAAACAGGCTTCTCTAGTGGTCCAGTGGTTAAGAATCTGCCTGCTAATGCAAGGGACACAGGTTCGATCCCTACTCTGGGAAGATTCCACATGCCACGGAGTAACTAAGCCTGTGTACCACAACTACTGAAGCCCAAACACTCTAGAGCCCATGCTCTGCAACAAGAGAAGACACCGCACTAAGACCATGAGAAGACCATGCACTGCATCTAGAGAAAGCCCACACACAGTGACAAAGACCCAGCTCAGCCAAAAATAAATAAAATTCTAAAAAGTACATGTAATGCTCTGAATTCATCAACCACTAACCACACAGTAATGGGAAAGAAATGAAACTATCAAAGAGAGACAGATGGAGAGGGTGACCCCCTATCCACCAGGCAGCATGTCTGGCTGTGTGGCGAGAGAGAAGATAGCAAGGTACCACGCCTCGGGGCAGGCACTCAGCAGAGTGGTTACCAACACTATTATGGGGAGACACCTGCACAGTGGGGTGCGGGGAGCTAGCTGGGGTTCGGAAGGAAATAGAAGCCCCACTGGGGCTTTACAGAGGGTAGGTATTGGAAGGTGTCCAGGACAGGGGCATTCATTCCATTCAAAACATCTTGGAAGAAGATCAGCTTATATTCGCACATGACTGAATCAACATCAACTTCATTGTTTGTTTCCACCAGCCTTTAGCTGGGAGATTATTGTTGTTTAGTCGCTAAGTTGGAGTGTGTTGCCATTTCCTTCTCCAGGGGATCTTCCCCACCCAGGGATCAAACCCGTATCTCCTGCATTGACAGGTGGATTCTCTATCACTGGGCCACCAGGCAAGCCCAGAGGCAGGAGATTCAGTTCAGTTCAGTCACTCAGTCGTGTCTGACTCTTTGCGACCCCATGAACTGCAGCACGCCAGGCCTGCCTGTCCATCACCAACTCCCGGAGTTCACTAAGACTCACATCCATTGAGTAAGTGATGCCATCCAGCCATCTCATCCTCTGTCGTCCCCTTCTCCTCCTGCCCCCAATCCCTCCCAGCATCAGAGTCTTTTCCAATGAGTCAACTCTTTGCATGAGGTGGCCAAAGTACTGGAGTTTCAGCTTTAGCATCATTCCTTCCAAAGAAATCCCAGGGCTGATCTCCCTCAGAATGGACAGAATGTGGTCCACTGGAGAAGGGAATGGCAAACCACTTCAGTATTCTTGCCTTGAGAACCCCATGAACAGCATTAAAAGGCAAAATGATAGGATACTGAAAGAGGAACTCCCTAGGTCAGTAGGTGCCCAATATGCTACTGGAGATCAGTGGAGAAATAACTCCAGAAAGAATGAAGGGATGGAGCCAAAGCAAAAACAATACCCAGCTGTGGATGTGACTGGTGATAGACGCAAGGTCCGATGCTGTAAAGAGCAGTATTGCATAGGAACCTGGAATGTCAGGTCCATGAATCAAGGCAAACTGGAAGTGGTCAAACAGGAGATGGCAAGAGTGAACGTTGACATTCTAGGAATCAGTGAACTAAAATGGACTGGAATGTGTGAATTTAACTCCGATGACCATTATATCTACTACTGCAGGCAGGAATCCCTCAGAAGAAATGGAATTGCCATCATGATCAACAAGAGTCGAAATGCAGTACTTGGATGCAATCTTACAAAGGGCAGAATGATCTCTGTTCGTTTCCAAGGCAAACCATTCAGTATCACAGTAATCCAAGTCTATGCCCCAACCAGTAACGCTGAAGAAGCTGAAGTTGAACGATTCTACGAAGACCTACAAGACCTTTTAGAACTAACACCCAAAAAAGATGTCCTTTTCATTATAGGGGACTGGAATGCAAAAGTAGGAAGTCAAGAAACACCTGGAGTAACAGGCAAATTTGGCCTTGGAATGCGGAATGAAGCAGGGCAAAGACTGATAGAGTTTTGCCAAGAAAATGCACTGGTCATAGCAAACACCCTCTTCCAACAACACAAGAGAAGACTCCACACATGGACATCACCAGATGGTCAACACCGAAATCAGATTGATTGTATTCTTTGAAGCCAAAGATGGAGAAGCTCTATACAGTCAACAAAAACAAGACCAGGAGCTGACTGTGGCTCAGATCATGAACTCCTTATTGCCAAATTCAGACTGAAATTGAAGAAAGTAGGGAAAACCATTCAGGTATGACCTAAATCAGATCCCTTATGATTATACAGTGGAAGTGAGAAATAGATTTAAGGGCCTAGATCTGATAGATAGAGTGCCTGATGAACTATGGACGGAGGTTCGTGACATTGTACAGGAGACAGGGATCAAGACCATCCCCATGGAAAATAAATGCAAAAAAGCAAAATGGCTGTCTGAGGTGGCCTTACAAATAGCTGTGAAAAGAAGAGAAGTGAAAAGCAAAGGAGAAAAGGCGGGAGATCACATTAACACAAATTCAAAAGCCCTTCCCTGGCTCTCTACACCTCGGCAGCTTCCTCACTGGGTTAGCAGAAGGCAGTGGCTGAGGGTGCTGCCTTCTATCCTCCTCATCAGGCACATGTGGTCTTCTCACCTCTGCTCAGTGTTCCAGCAGCACTTATACTTGGCCCTGTGGTTTCAGGTGCCACGTCTCAGGTCTCAGACCCCTTCTGGTTTTGGCGCGTTGGCAATGATTGCCTTCCCGGAACAGCTGGCATATCCCAGAATCCACTCTCGTTAAATTTATCAGCCTGCAGCAGCAGCGCAACCTAATGCTGAAAAGCAAATCAGATGAGAGTTCAAATTTGCTTTCAGCTCCTAGTGGCCATGTGAGTTTAGGCAAATGACTCCATCTCTCAGAGCCTTGTTGTTGTGCAGTCACTTAATCGTGTTCAACTTTACAACCCCATGGACTGCAGCACGTCAGGCTTCCCTGTCCTTCACCATTTCCCTGAGCTCACTCAAACTCATGTCCATTGAGTCAGTGATGCCATCCAACCATCTCATTCTCTATTATCCCCTTCTCCTCCTGCCTTCAATCTTTCCCAGCATCAGGATCTTTTCTAATGAGTTGGCTCTTTGCATCAGGTGGCCAAAGTATTGGAGCTTCAGCTTCTGCATCAGTCCTTCCAATGACTATTCAGCACTGATTTCCTTTAGAATTGACTGGTTTGATCTCCTTGCAGTCCAAGGGATTCTCAAGAGTCTTCTCCAACACCACAGTTCAAAAGCATGGGTTCTTCGGCATTCAGCCTTCTTTATGGTCCAACTCTCACATCCATACAGGACTACTGGAAAAACCATAGCTTTGACTAGACGGACTTCAGAGCCTTTAACAAAAGGCTGTTTCCCTGTCAACAAAATGGGAATCGCCTGCATCTTCCAGCATTGAGGTGAGGATTGCAGGAAATAAAGGAGAAGTGTTTAGTGCATACTTGGCAGAGTGAGGGCTAGATAAAATGCAAGCTATTATTAGCTGGCCCTGCCCAGCACATCTAGGCCCTGCAGCTGCTCTTTTGAATCCCCACCCCTGTTCCTTCATTTCTCCCAGGCACCAGGTTTCAGGATTAGCGTTAATTACTAATGTGTTGACATCTGGGTGGGGCACAGGTATGTTTAAAATTGCAGACCAGTTTGTGACAAGCTATTTCAGCAGTGCAGATTGTGGGGCACCACTGCCCCAGGCAACCAGTTGATGCTGTTTGGGGAGGTAATTTGAGTTGAGGCCAGTGTGGGGACACGGTGGCAGGGTCCCAAATGCTGGGCTCTGTGGTTGGCATGGGGGAGTACGCTGACCTGGGCAAGAACTCTAAGGGAACCCACCCACAGGAAGGGGGGATCTGCCCCCTCTCTGTTCTTCATGTTCCAGTTGGGTAACTTTCGAGGGTTGGGGACAGCTGAGCCAGAAGCAGGAGGTACTAGGATTTGGGTTTTTGTAGTGTTTTTCTTTTTTTTTGGCACCAGGGAAACCAGACTTTAAACAACTGTTGTACCCACTCTTGCAAAACAAAAACCACCACCACCGTGACCGCAACAAACCCAGGTGTCTTTGCCCACCCTGAGCACAGTGTCAACCTCTGAAGGCGTCACAGACACGGCCACTCTGATGAGGGGTGCTGATGTTGGGTGACCTCTGACAGGACTGGAATGAGCTCTACTTGTCTTCCAGGCAGAAACAAAAGAAAAGAGAGTTTGAGTCCTCTAGCTCCTAGGAAAATAGTCTTTTATCTCGTTGAGGTCAGTCCTCCCTTTTTGCCTAGCACAAAAGGGTCAAAGATGCCCAGGCTTATCTCTCAGCCAAAGCCAGATTTTCTTTGCCGAAAGCAAGCTTTCAGAACTGGGCACTCTTGGCTAGTTACAAGTGAACCAGATCATTCTTCCTGGAATCCCCTGGGGGCCAGTACCCTTGGGGCCTAAAAGCCCCCAAAACTCCTTCCCAGCAGGAAGCATGGAGCTCCAGCCCCCAGTTTCTTGAAAGTTGGTATTACATGGCCACTGTGTGCATTATATCGCACTTCCTGTATGGAATCCAAACTGGAGCCTTCTGTTGAAAGGGGGCAGAGGAAAAGGAAAGTGGGAAACTAGGAAAAGCAAAATTCCCTGCGGCATTTCTAAGTGGGACTGTAATTACACACACAGATGTATTATCTCCTCTAAAAATGAAGTCTGTAACTTCATTTTTTATTTTTTGGCTTGAGATTGACCTTCCCCCAAAAATCTCCTAAGAGAATCCCTAGTTTTGGTTTCCTCTCTTTCTTTCCCTTTCCCTCATCTGTCCTTAGAGTCTTCTGTTTTGCTCCCCTCCATGGACATTTTTGGAGGCCAGCAAATCAGCCCTACTAGGCAATAGCAGAGCTCAGATGGGGAAGTGAAGATGGCTGGACAGACAAACCCTGCCTCAGCTTCAAATCTCACACAGTACTCCCTGGTGGCTCAGTGGTAAAGAATCGATCCTGGGTCAGGAAGATCCCCTGGAGAAGGAAATGGCAACCCACTCCAGTATTCTTACCTGGAGAATTTCTTGCACAGAGAAGCCCATGACAGCCCATGGGGTCACAGAGTTGGACACGACTGAGCAACTAAACAATAATTCTCACAGTGGATGCCTCTGTCTGGGAACAGCAAGAGAAGTAGTGAGCCACTGGCTGTGAGTCTTCTCACGGCTTTAGTGCTCAAGCCCGCCAGCTGTCTGCAGGTCTCTTGGGGTGATCTCAGAAGCAGCCCACTTGACCCAGGCCTCTCTGCTGTGTCCCTCCTACAGAGGTCTGGAGTGACTAGAGCGCTGACATGAGGACACAAGCAGTTACAACACTGTGGGTAAGCCTGAGTACAGTGTGCAAGGGCCCTGGGCCGGCAGCTCCCTAATGACCAGGCAACACGCAGCTGAGCCCAGGAGACCTGGAAAAGGGACAATAAAAAGAATCCAGAGTCTCCCCATCCACAAGTCCTTAGGCGTGTGAAATGAAATTCATATTTCATGGCAAGACAAGAAAAATCTAAACCTACAAATTCTCTGGGGGAATTCCTTAGCAGTCCAGTGGTGAGGACTCCATGCTTCCACTGCAGGGAACACAGGTTCAGTCTCTGGTTGGGGAATTAAGGTCCTACAAGCCATGTGGCATGCAAAAAAAAAAAACACAAAACCACCTCTACATATTGTGTATCTGCATTAGGCATCAACCAGACACCCTTCCACCCCACTCCCAACCCCCACCAATTAGCAGCAATACCTGCTTAGCCATAAAGAGCAACATTCTCCGAGCATCAACAACTCCTTAGAGATAACATTCTTTCTTGATCTTATAAGGGGTAGTAAACCGTCAATAATAAAACATTTGATGTATCATCATTTCTCTGTCTCAGAAAACGTATGTGTCTTGGCTTTCAACTAGTACAACAGTTCTTGGAGCTTTCTGAGATACTCTTCTCAACTTGTAATCCTCAAATTTGGCTCAAATAGAATTTTCCATTCCTTTCTTACATTGACTGATTAATTTTTCATCAACATGTGCCTTCTTTAAGAGATGGTCTACAAAGTAGAAACTTCTCCTCATAGAGGGGCTGGGCTGCATCTGAAGGCTCCCTATCCTGAGGGGAGACTCCAGAATCCCCTTGGCCTGCAGGGAAGCAAGACCTAGAATTTCCCTGGGACTTCCTTGGTGGCTCAGACGGTAAGGCGTCTGCCTACAATGCAGGAGACCCGGGTTCAATCCCTGGGTCGGGAAGATCTCCTGGAGAAGGAAATAACCCATTCCAGTATTCTTGCCTGGAAAATCCCTTGGATGGAAGAAGCTGGTAGGCTACAGTCCATGGGATTGCAGAGTCGGACACGACTGAGTAACTTCACTTTCTCCCGGGTCACTCAGTGCATCTCAACTTCAGCTTTGGAGGAGAGGCACCAGAATGGTGTGAAACCCCTCCCCTACCTCCATGTATCTGCTCCCACACAAGAAGAAGAAAGCTTTCCTTCTTTTACCTATGGGACCCCTGGACACAGGTGGCTTTAATTTATCTCCTCTTTTTCTGTGAGTATTAGGAGCCACAACATAACCAAACCAGGAAGTTTGTTGTTATTGCTATGAAACCTTTTTTTTTTTTTTTTAAATATTTAAACAAAGGCAAACAAAGGCGACTCATTGGAAAAGACCCTGATGCTGGGAAAGATTGAGGGCAGGAGAAGGGGGTGACAGAGGATGAGGTGACTGGATGGCATCACCAACTCAATGGACAGGAGCTTGAGCAAACTCAGGGAGATAGTGAAGGGCAGGGAAGCCTGGCATGCCTCAGCCTGTGGGGTCGCAAACATGACTTAGCGACTGAACAACAACAAGGGCATAGAAGAACTTCTCCAAAATTTTTGCTCAGAGGACCAAACTTCAACTTCAATCCTTGAAGGATTCTTGGAATATTGTTCAGGTGGGGACAGAATCCCCACTTATCCCACAGGGTTTTTGAAGTTTGCTGCCTGGCCCCTCCACATATGCCAAATAGACAACGTGTCCCAACCCAAGAAACTGAAAGGCTCATGAAGCTCAATCAAAAAAGTATTTGAAAAAAGAATTATCTGAGGGGCTTCCCTGGTGGTCCAGTGGTTAAGAATCCACCTTGCAATGCAGGAGACCCCAGTCCAATCCCTGGCTCGGGAGGACCGCATGTGCTGAGGAGCAATCCAGCTTGTGGGCCACAACCACTGAAGCCCGCAAGCTCTAGAGACCCTGCTCCACAAGAGAAGCCACCGTGATAAGAAGCCTGCGTGCTGCAACTAGAGAATAGCCCCCTCTCGCCACAGTTAGAGAGAGCCGGTGCACAGCAATGAAGACCCAGCACAGCCATAAATAAATAACCATTATCTGAGAAGAAACAGAAAGAGTAACAAGACTGCAGAGGGCCATGATGAATCACACCAACAGCAGCTCACATTGTTTTCCCTGCAGGCACTGTGCCCACGCTGCTAACGGATTATCCCAAATTGACTATCACCACACCCTGTTTAGCCCATTTTACAATTCATGAATCAGAGACAGGGTAAGATAATGGCCCAAGGTGAAGTTCTGCAGTCACTTAGCCAGGTTCCAATCCTGACTCCATCAGTACTTGGCAGTGTGGACCTTAGGCAAACTACCTAACTATCCCCTGCTTCAGGCTCCTCATCTGTTGTTCAGTTGCTCAGTCATGTCCCACTCTTTGTGACCCCATGGACTGCAGCACACCAGGCTTTCCTGTCTTTCACTTTCTCTTGGAGCTTGCTCAAACTCATGTCCATCGAGTCAGAGATGCCATCCAACCCTCTCATCCTCTGTCAACCTCTTCTCCTCCTGCCTTCAATCTTTTCCAGCATCAGGGTCTTTTCCAATGAGTCCATTCTTCACATCAGGTGGCCAAAGAATTGGACCTTCAGCTTCAGTGTCAGTCCTTCCAGTGAATATTCAGGATTGATTTCCTTTAGGATTGACTGGTTTGATCTCCTCATGTAGATGGGGGGTTAATAATATTAGCACCTGGAGTTGCTTCAAAGAGGGAGATAGACACAAAATATTTTAGGGCAGTGTTTGCACACAGTTAATACTGTTTTTATCATTGCCACCTTGTTGGCCTAGCTGGCAAGCCAGAATTAGGCCCAAGTTATCCAGCCACCAAGGACTCTGGCTCCGGACTACGCAGGTAGATTTGAGGAAGCAAGGAGCCGGGGCCTGCTGACAAAGCCCTAACATAGCCTGACTCCTCCAGCTCCAGGCAGCTCAAGCTGGTCCAGGTCTCCCCTCTCACACGGAGGTGGAGCCGAAGTTCAGACACCCTCTGACTCGTCCAGCAGCACTGAACTTCAAATTCGCAGACAAAACCTGCGAGTGTACATCTTTCCCTGGAGCCGCCAGCCAGCTTGTGACGCAAAACCCTGCTCCGAGAACCGATTCTGAGAGGCCATCGCTGTACCTTTCAGCCTGGTGTCCTGCCAAGCCCTGTGCTTGAGGCGGCCTCATTCTCCTGCTCTGGCCTCTCAGGCACCACTCTTTTCCATGAACAATTCAATGAGTTCTTTCTTCAGCCCAGCCATGCATCAGTGAGGCCCGACACGGGCTTGGCTCACCACCTCCAGTCAGTGGGATCGCTGGACTCCAGACACCAGTAGGGGTGGCCCCCTGCCTGCTGGGGGCTGGTCTTTCCTGGGTATTCCCTGGGCTGGTACCCTCACCCTGGTAACTACTCCCAGGGACTTCTGTGATGGTTGTTAAAGCAACCGCTCCTCCCCCTCCGCCATCCCCACACCTCACTGTCAGGCTGGGTTTTCCTTGATCTTGGGGGAAATAGACCTAGAATCCAAGCTCATGTTGCTGCTTCATGGAGAGGCTCAAGGGATACCAAGGAAAACCCAGCCTTTCAAGGTGGTTGTGAGATTTGGCAATATTTATGTAGACTGGTTAGCACATGGCCTACAAATTATAGACATGCATTAAATAACCTAGATCAGGGTCCCCAACCCAGGACCATGGACAAGTCTGGTCCAGAGCCTGTTAGGAGTCAGGCTGCACAGCGGGAGGTGCGTGGTGGACAAGCTTCTTACATATCATAAAGTAATAATAAAATTAAAGTGCACAATAAGTGTAATGTGCTGGAATCATCTCGAAACCACCCCCCACTCCATCCGTGAAAATACTGCCTTCCAGCAAACTGATCCCTGGTGCCAAAAAGGCTGGGGACCACTGAACTAGGATGCTCTATTTGCCATGCAATCAAGCTAAAAGCTGAAAGAGTGATTGGATAACTTCCCTAAGGTTCAAGAGCTGTCAAGAAACACTGGACACTGAGATTCACTGCAGGTCAGCCTGAACCAGAGCTTTCATGCATTTTCCCCAGATTGCTGCCTTTGCCATAGGGGTTCTGGGGTAGGGAAAGCAAGAAAGATCTGGAAATGAGGTAGCCTGATTTCCATTTTGATTTCCCTGATGGCTCAGATGGTAAAGCGTCTGCCTTCAATGAGGGAGACCTGGGTTCAATCCCTGGGTCGAGAAGATCTCCTGGAGAAGGAAATGGCAACCCACTCTAGTATTCTTGCCTGGAAAATCCCATGGACGGAGGAGCCTGGTAGGCTACAGTCCACGGGGTTGCAAACAGTCGGATTTCCATTTCCTGACCCAAGCTACAAGAGGTGGGAAAGCACTTTCCTCACCCCAGCATAGGGCCTGGCATCATCGGCTCCCAGCAAACACTGAATGGGGCCAATGAGAGCTGTGATCAGGTAAGCTGCAGCCAGGCCCTGGCAGTACAGCAGATGAACGCCCACACCACAAATACTATTTCATCTTTTCTAAATGCTCTTCATTTGCTTCTTCCATAAGGATCTTGAATCAGGAGCCTAGAGGAAACTGTAATTATATAGTTTGTTTGGGAACCATTACTTTTCATTTATTTATTTAAAGAGACAACATAAGAGTTCCCATGAGATGCCTATAAAAATAAGGTGGGCATAAATAATGTACAGTCGCTAAGTCATACATAATTTACAATTCATGCTTAATTTTTTTTTTTCATTCTAAGATTCTTAGAATGTATACTTACATTTGGAAGCTAGAAAGGATCTTGACATTTTTATGATCAAGACCCCCATTTTTCAGATGAGTAAGTTAAGACACAATATCATGTGTCTTGTCTAAGGCGAGGATCCATGGTGCAACAGAGCTGGTTAGAAGGCCAGGGCACTTCCTATAGGTCACAATTTTTCAAATTGTGGAGAATAAGCCACTAACAGGTAGTAAAATTAATTTTATGTTACAACTAACTTTTTTTTTAAGATATTTTTAATAGAAATTAAAAATTTCATCTTTTAGAGCAGTTTTAGGTTAACAAAAATTTCACAGAAGAGACATTGGTTAATTGACGAACAGTTACTGAAACACAATTATTAACTAAAGTCCACTGCTTATGTTAGGGTTCACTGTGTTATCCTATGGGTTTGGACAAGTGCATAAGTGTCATGTGTCCATCCTTACCATATCATACAGCGTAGCCTCACTGCCCTAAAACTGTCCTGTGTGCCATCTAGTCATCCCTTCCCCATTCCTCCTGGACCTCTAATTCAATTTTTTACACACAAGATAGAAGAGAATAAAAAAAAATCATAGTGCATACCTCATAGTATGGATATTAGTTCACGAAACTTTTAGCTATTTGTAAATACATATGTATTTGGGTTAAAATATAAAATATATTTCTTATTATGGATTGAATAGGAAAAAAAAAAAGCTTGACAAACGTGGCTCTAAACTATCTTTTACTTAAAATTCTAGGGAATAAATCCAGAAAATGAATACACAGATGGGACATTTCATATATGAAACCAAAACAAGAAAAACATATAACCAAGAGACATTAAGAAAATAAACAAGCATACACAAATGCTCTGAAGGATGAGTACCAAGAGGTCAGCAAGTTGCTGTTTTTCCCCAAATCAGTTTTGATTTTAGTTTTTCCACTGGGACTGCAAATCATTCATATTTGAAGACTTTAATGATCTCAGACTTTAAGGCTCCCCTGGTGGCTCAGACCATTAAGAATCTGCCTGCAATGCAGGAGACCTGGTTTCAATCCCTGGGTCAGGAAGATCCCCTGAAGAAGGGAATGGCTACCCACTCCAGTATTCTTGTCTGGAGAATCCCATGGATGGAGGAGCCTGGCAGGCTACAGTCCATGAGGTCCCAAAGAGTGACTATCACTATCACTTTTTAAGGACCTCAGAGGATAAGATACGGTTAAGTGTGGAGGGGTGGGGGAGTGGGTAGGAGCAAGGGCTGCACCCTTGCCATTGATTCTGTTCAAAGTTTCTAAAAATGTTAGCTCTGGATGGTGATCAACAGGGAAAAATTTCTTTTCTGGAGGGTTTTTGAGATTTGTTTGGCTCTGCAGCTTCACAGTTCCTACATTTTCATTAGAAACATCACGGAACAGGGACTCTGTTGTATTTAACTTCATGTCACTCCAGGTGTCTGAAGAGTTCTAAAAAATTTGAATTTACGCGTGAATTAAGAGTCCTCTATTTTTAAAAATCTCCTTTCCATGTATATCAGTGGTTCATCTGTCCAGGAGACGTGTGGAATCTAGAGACACCAGGGTGTCTCAGAGAAAATCCTAATTTCAAACTCAGAATGGCATGGACCTGTTACGTGGCCTGCAGGTTTGAATCCCAGGTCCTACTACTGATCTCTGTGTGAGCCTGAAGAGGAATTCTCTCCTAGTATGCTTAAGAGTGATATATAAAAATTCCATATTAAGTGATGCTAAGATTATATTAAGAGCTGCTCTTTCTATGAGTAATATGCTGAGCTAAGCCTTTTGCATGTGCCTCTAATCCCATCAAGAATCCTATGACACGGAAATTATTGTACTCATTTAACAGTTGAATAAACCTAATCTCAGAAAGCTTAAGGAGCATGCCGAACATCACCCAGAGAGATAACGCTTAAGGAAGATTGGAACCCATGCCAGAAAGAGCCTGGGCCTATTCTTCTGGGTGTGCTCAGGGCCTAACACATGGCTTGGTAAGCAGTACGTGCTCAGTAGATGTTTCCTGAAGGAATGACTGATGGATGTGCAGGCGCAGCCAAGATTTGGGGATGGGTAAGACACTACAACGGACAAGTCAAAGGCAACCCACTCCAGTACTCTTGCCTGGAAAATCCCATGGATGGAGGAGACTGGTAGGCTGCAGTCCATGGGGTCGCTAAGAGTCGGACACGACTGAATGACTTCACTTTCACTTTTCACTTTGCTGCATTGGAGGAGGAAGTGGCAACCCACTCCAGTGTTCTTGCCTGGAGAATCCCAGGGACGGCAGGGCCTGGTGGGCTGCCGTCTACGGGGTCGCACAGAGTCGGACACGACTGAAGCGACTTAGCAGCAGCAAGACACTACAATGCCAAAGAATGCTCAAACTACTGTACAATTGCACTCATCTCACACGCTAGTAAAGTAATGCTCAAAATTCTCCAAGCCAGGCTTCAGCAATACGTGAACCGTGAACTTCCAGATGTTCAAGCTGGTTTTAGAAAAGGCAGAGGAACCAGAGATCAAATTGCCAACATCTGCTGGATCATTGAAAAAGCAAGAGAGTTCCAGAAAACCAACTATTTCTGCTTTATTGACTATGCCAAAGCCTTTGACTGTGTGGATCACAATAAACTGTGGGAAATTCTTCAAGAGATGGGAATACCAGACCACCTGACCTGCCTCTTGAGAAACCTGTATGCAGGTCAGGAAACAACAGTTAGAACTGGACATGGAACAACAGACTGGTTCCAAATAGGAAAAACAATACATCAAGGCTGTATATTGTCACCCTGTTTATTTAACTTATATGCAGAGTACATCATGAGAAACACTGGGCTGGAAGAAGCACAAGCTGGAATCAAAATCACCGGGGGAAATCTCAATAACCTCAGATACGCAGATGACACCACCCTTATGGCAGAAAGTGAAGAGGAACTCAAAAGCCTCTTGATGAAAGGGAAAGTGGAGAGTGAAAAAGTTAGCCTAAAGCTCAACATTCAGAAAACAAAGATCACGGCATCTGGTCCCATCATTTCATGGCAAATAGATGGGGAAACAGTGGAAACAGTGTCAGACTTTCTTTTTGGGGGCTCCAAAATCACTGCAGATGGTGACTGCAGCCATGAAATTAAAAGACGCTCACTCCTTGGAAGAAAAGTTATGACCAACCTAGATAGCATATTCAAAAGCAGAGACATTACTTTGCCAACAAAGGTCTGTCTAGTCAAGGCTATGGTTTTCCCAGTGGTCATGTATGGATGTGAGAGTTGGACTGTGAAGAAGACTGAGCGCCGAAGAATTGATGCTTTTGAACTGTGGTGTTGGAGAAGACTCTTGAGAGTCCCTTGGACTGCAAGGAGATCCAAGCAGTCCATTCTGAAGGAGATCAGCCCTGGGATTTCTTTGGAAGGAATGATGCTAAAGCTGAAACTCCAGTACTTTGGCCACCTCATGTGAAGAGCTGACTCATTGGAAAAGACTCTGATGCTGGGAGGGGTTGGGGGCAGGAGGAAAAGGGGACGACAGAGGATGAGATGGCTGGATGGCATCACTGACTCGATGGACGTGAGTCTGAGTGAACTCCAGGAGTTGGTGATGGACAGGGAGGCCTGGAGTGCTGAGATTCATGGGGTCACAAAGAGTCGGACACGACTGAGCGATTGAACTGAACTGAAGACACTACTACGGGTACTGCAATAATAATATATACACAATATAATAACATAGTATACTACTACTACTACTTCTATAGCTGTCATTCATTGAACACATTTGTGACAGACACTATGTTAAAGGCTAATATATGAAGAATGTTCATAAAGGAATTAACATGGTATATGTCAGTGTTACTAACATTGTTACACATCACTTTAAAGGGAGTTATTATTATAGCAAAAGAGCAGAAAGTTAGGATCTCTTCCAATCCTCACACTTGGTGTTTCTTTGGAACCATATTGAACAGGTCCCACCGAGGGTCAGCCATTTCAGCTGTGAACCAACTCCAAACTGGTTTCTCCTTCCCTCTCTTTTTCAGATCAGATCAGTCGCTCAGTTGTGTCCAACTCTTTGCAACCCCATGAATTGCAGCACACCAGGCCTCCCTGTCCATCACCAACTCCCAGAGTTCACTCAGACTCATGTCCATCGAGTCAGTGATGCCATCCAGCCATCTCATCCTCTTTTGTCCCCTTCTCCTCTTGCCCCCAATCCCTCCCAGCATCAGAGTCTTTTCCAATGAGTCAACTCTTCGCATGAGGTGGCCAAAGTACTGGAGTTTCAGCTTTAGCATCATTCCTTCCAAAGAAATCCCAGGGCTGATCTCCTTCAGAATGGACTGCTTGGATCTCCTTGCAGTCCAAGGGACTCTCAAGAGTCTTCTCCAACACCACAGTTCAAAAGCATCAATTCTTCGGCACTCAGCCTTCTTCACAGTCCAACTCTCACATCCATACGTGACCACAGGGAAAACCATAGCCTTGACTAGACGAACCTTTGTTGGCAAAGTAATGTCTTTTTCAGGTGGGTGCAATTACAACATGCTGTGTTGGTTAATCCCTGTATTACATAAAGAGCCCTCAGTGTGCTTTTTGGTGTGAGGGAGGAAGGGTGTTGGGTTTTCTGTGCTCGAACCTAGTTTGCATAACGTTCTCTTCTCTTTGGGGCTGAATTGAGAAAGAAGCCATGTGGTCTGGTGGTGGCAGCTGGAAGGAGAGGGTGGTGACTCAGCAGGGCTCTGAGTGGAACAGTGCAGGCAGCTCTGAGGAGCATCATGGTCGGCTTCGCCTAAGCCACATGGGGGCTGAGAGACCTCTGAGCAGAACCAGCCTGACAGGCAGCCTTGGCGGGGAGTATGGAGAGCAAGAAGCTTGTCTGTGGTGGGACCTGGTCAGGCTGTATCTGTGGCCTCGGGGATCCCGTGAGGAAGTTCTGGGGAACAGGACCATGTGGCATCATCCTAGTACTGAAGGTTCTTTGTGACCCGTAATAGCATATTTTTAAAGTGGGAAAGTACCAGGTATTGTTCATGGGTCCAGGTAAGGTCTGAAGCCTATAGCCTCGAAATTAAATTTCCAGATGGTAACGAATCCTTCATGAAGCACGTGCCACAGGTAGGAATATTACACACATTTTAAGAAATAGAGCACTTCAGCACAACCATAAGCCTTCAATCTAGCAGTCCAACTACTGAACTCAGTATCAGTATACTTTGAAGCAGGACTCATAAAAGTAGAATATGAAGTCACTATTGCCTCTAATGACTTGGGAGTTTTTTTTCATCAAGTATTCTTACAGAAGAGATCTAGAATGTATTCATTCATCAATCTTCAATTTATTATCCTTTTAAAAAATATCTGTATTATCTGAGGTAAAGTTGACAATGACCTGAGTAGATAGAGATCTGTAAAACATGAAGAAAATTTCCTTGTCTGTATTCTAAGAACTTTAAAAAAATTCACATGAGAGAATGTATAGAAAGTTTTTGTTAAGTGGTAAAACACGATATGAAGTTATTACATCTTACCTGTTAAAGAAACGGAGACACAGAGTGAGCATAAAATTTCCCCAAAGTCATAATGAGCTAAAAGAGAGGGTCAAAGATAGATATAAATTCAGGTGACTGGACACATTACAGGCTGGAGTTAGTTCAGCAAAACAACTTCCTTCTTGTAGCCAGGATGTGGGTGACTGTAAGAAGCATCCATCTAACGAGGTAAAAAGGGGTACTTACTAAAAGTATACAGGCTTTCCAAGTGGCTCAGATGGTAAGGAATTGCCTAGAGACCAGGCAACCTGGGTTCAATCCCTGGGTCAGGAAGATCTCCTGGAGAAGGGAATGACTACCCACTCCAGTATTCTTGCCTGGAGAATTCCATGGGGTCACAAAGAGTCGGACACAACTGAATGACTAACACCTTCACTTCACCACTTCACTAAGAGTACACAGAGATCTCACAGACCCCAAGGACAGAGAGCAAACTATTGCTCAGCTTCATTCAAATTGGCCAGAGAACTGAGGAGCCCTGAGAAGCAGGGTAGCTCTTCCCTATGTCTCTTTGTCTCTGCTTCTGCACCAGCTTTCACCTTCCTCCATTTTCCCTTCACCGTTTTGCTGTTCACCCTGGACCTCCACCATGGCCACTAAGCTCCAGGATCCAGATTCAACTAAAAATACACACTGAAGTTCTTCAGGGAGAAAGGGACTAGCCTGGCTCTTCTGAGAGAGAACCTGGGCCACACAAGTCATTTCTGAGCAAATGACTGGGTTTGTTCTGCTGGTTCAGGTGTGTCCCATCCCAGGTCCAATCAGCTGTGCATTTCCCCACCTCCACCTCCCTAGAAGTCACATTATCTTACGTTATCTCATGCAGCTCCGGAGAGCTGTGGGTGGCAAGGGTGCTAAATTGCCTGGCTGGATGTTATCACATAAAGAGAGGAACTATTTATAGGGAGACTTGTACTTGGGATGATATTATGATGTATTTTGGTTATGAAGTATAAGACCCAAATTTCCTGGTCAAAAAAACAAAATCATTTCAAGGGAAATCCCTGGCAGTCCAGTGGTTAGGAACCCATGCTTTCACTGCCGAGAGCCTGGGTTCAATCCCTGGGCAGAGAATTCCTCAAGCCACATGGCACAGTCAAAAAAACAAGAAAACAATTCATCTTAATATCACTTTGGGCTCCGAAGATAGATGTATATGTCCATAAGATATGGCCACAAATAACTGTAACACAAGACAGTCTATGAAAGCCTCTTTAAAAACTTTTAAGAAACTTACAAAATTACATGGAAGCATAAAAAAGGATTGTAGGGGTTAATAACAGCCTTTCTTTAAGGTGTGCTACTTTGGGACGTGGATTATTTTGCACTAAAGGCAATGGAGACCTTGCAGGCTCAAGAGAAACTATTGCCCCTCCCTTAACAACCTAGAAGAATTAAAATTGGGGATTTTTTCCCAGAAAAAGAATTATTACCAAGATAAATTTTATCTAAGTGGCCCTATCTATATGGCAGAGTAGACAACTAATTCCCAGCCATGTACTCTTCTTATCATCCTGGAAACTCCCTCCTCTCCTTGGAAGTTCCTATTCCATTGCTCAGCTCCTTTATGCCTCATTCTGTGTTTCTGTCTCAACCTTTCCTGGATGTGGGGTTTCCATATGTACAAGTTAAGATATTATTTTATCTTGTTCTCCTGTCTTACGTCAATCTCATTCTTAGACCAGCCGGAAGAACCTAGAAGGGTAGAGTTAAGCTTTTCCTCCTCTCTGGCAGTTTTATAACTCCTGGGGGAGCCAGGGGCTTCCCAGGCAAGGAATCTTCCCAGTGGTAAGGAATCTACCTGCCAATGCAGGAGATGCAAGAGATATGGATTCGATCCTGGGCTTGGGAAGATCCCTCGGAGGAGGAAATGGCAACCCACTGCGGTATTTTTGCCTGGGAAATCCCATGGACAGAGGAGCCTGGTGAGCTTCACTCCATGGGGTCACAAAGAGTTGGACACGATTGAGCAAGAACACACACCGGGGAGGCAGAAAACTTTCCCTGAGTAAGTGCTGTTTAAAGTATGTCTTGAAGTACTCATTACATTTTTACAGAGTGAGGTGGCAGAGGTCAGGAGGACACACGTGAAGCAGTGGGAAAGGATAATTGGAGGAGTGAAACTACGTGTGTGTTTTGAGAGGGCAAAAGCTTTCATGTGGCTGAAGAGCAGGGTGCAGGAGGGAGAAAAAGAAGCCAGCATGAGCTGACTGTTCTCAAGCGTATGCCAGACATTTTCAGATGTTGCCTCATTTAGTCCTTTCAGCAGTCCTTGAGGTGGCGTCTATTGCCGCTATTTTACCAAGGGTTCCGAGGCCAAAGACCTTCTCTCCATCTTCATGCAGTGCTGAGGGTGAGGTGGAGAGGATGGCCGAGAGTAGATGAGGGGGGGTTGTCCACTAGGTAACCAGTCCACACTCAACTCTGGAGGCACTGGGATGGAAGTCATGCAAGAATTCTGAGCAAGGAATGGCATGATTGCCTCTGACTTTTAGAAAAACAATACTACTGGTAATGGAAGAATTAAATAGAGTACTTTTTCTCTCCTTCATTCAATTAAAAATAATTAATATATTGAAATTTTCCTGTGGGACAAGACTATACACCAAACCCATGGGGAAAATGTTTAGGATTAACCAAATCTCATGAAATTTACAGTCTCTCTCTGTGTGTATATAATATAGCTTATATATGCCTTTCTCTACATACATATTTAATTAATTGAATTAACTGGTTGATTTTTGGCTGTACCATGATGCTTGCTGGATCTTACTTCTCCAACCAGGGACTGAACCAGGGACTTGGCACTTGTGCCAAGTTCCAACCACTGGACCCCCAGGGAATTCCCTCTATATATTTTATAACATACACACACACACATATACAGAAAAGTATATAACAGGAGAGTTAAACATTTATATTTTAATCATCTTTTAGCTCACAAAAACAGTATGACAAGATTTTTCTTTTAAAATATTATCTGTAAATTCTGGATATGAATCCTTTATTAGATATATAATCTGCAAACATTTCCTACCATTTTGTGAGTTAATTTTTATTCTGTTGATAGTGTCTTTTGATGCACAAAAGTTTTTAATTTTCAAATTTGTCTGTGTGTTTTTATTTTTTTTTCCTGTTTCTTTGTTGTCATATATAAGAAACCACTGCTAAATCCATTGCCATGAAGATTTTTCCTAATTTTTCTTTAAGTTTTTCTTTTTTTAGTTTTAAATTTTATATTCAGGTCTTTGATCCATTTGACTAATTTTTGTTTGTTTGTTTTGACTGAATGAGAATTTTTATTACTTCTATGTAGCCTTTTCCAGCTTGGCAATGGGCTTCCCTGGTGGCTCAGTGGTAAAGAATCCTCCTGCAATATAGGAGAGGCGGGTTCAATCCCTGGGATGGGAAGATCCCCTGGAGAAAGAAATGGCAACACACTCTAGTATCTTTGCCTGGAGAATCCCATGGATAGATAAGCCTGGTGGGATACAGTCCCTGGGGTTGCAAAAGAGTTGGATATGACACAAAGTAACACAATGTCCACTGACTTTGGACCAAGGAAGTTGCCTCCCCAGTGATGGCAGATCTCATCATTTCTGTCATTATAACTGGTCCTGATGGCTTCCACCAGCTTAGCCAGAGTGCCCTTGTCTTGCGAGTTGACTTGTGTGAAGGCAACTGTGCAGGTCTTCCTGTGGACCACACACCCTACCCAGCCTGTCCTTCTCCTTGATGATACAGGAGGGAACCCCCATCTTACAACACAGGGCAGGCAGGAAACCCACCAGTTCAATGGGATCCATGTCATGGGCAACCACCACCAGCTGAGCCTTCTTGCTCTCCTCCAAGGTGGGGACAGTATCAAAGCCTGCTCAAAAGATAGGTGGCTCTTAGTGGGGACGTCCCCTTGGCCTGCAGTTTTTGTCTCGGCTCAGGCCAGCAACTTATGCTTCCTCTCTTACTTCGTCTCTGGTCTGCACTTGTGGACTAGCTTAACTAGCTGTCTGGCTGTCCAAGACCTGGCTGAATTGAATTAATCACAGGAGGCACTCTCAGCCGCTTATATAAGGTACTACATGTCACTGCAGCAGAATGTAGCAGGGTCACTTTATGAAGCAGGTGAGGTCCCTTTGGGGCTGGATGTCCAGTTCACTTTCTCAGCCTCCTGATTCTTCACGACAGCAGGGGCCTGGTCTATCTTTTGCTCCTCAGCCTTCTTTCCCCCCGGCATCCTAGTGGAGAGCCCTTGAGCTAATTTTTGTCTATGGGATAAAGTAAGGTCCAACTGCATTCTTTTGTGTGTAGATGTACAGTTTTCTTAGCACCATTTGTTAAAGAGACTGTCCTTTTCTCATTGAATGGTCTTGGCACCTTTGTTAAAAATCATTCTTTCCGGGCTCTCTATTCTCTTCCACTGCTCTGTATGTCTGTCCTATGCCAGAACCATATTGTTTTGATTATTGCAACTTTGTAGTTAAGTTTTGAAATCCAGAAGTGTGAGTCCTTCAATTTTGTTCTTTTTCAAGGTTTTTTGGGGTTTTTTTTTGCTATTCTCTTGAGATTCCATGGGAATTTTAGGATGGATTTTTCTATTTTTGTCAATAAAAAAGTCATGAGACTAATAGCAATTACATTTGAATCTGCAGATTGCTTTGGGTAGTATTTACACAGCATTTTGAATGTACTAAATGTCACGAAATTTATACTTTAAAATGGTTAATTATATCCTATGTGAATTTGAGCTCAATTTAAAAAAAAAAAGATTGGGCAATTATATCTGAAGAGCAGGTATGTGTGTGGCATGAGGCAGCTGGAAGGTAGAGGAGGCTGTGATCAGAGGGAGGAATGTTGGGATTAAAGGCTATATATACTGTATAGTTTAGAGCTGGTGAGGGCCCCTGGAGTTAAGCAGTAAAAATGGCCAAGGTGATCCAAAGCTTATCTATAAAGACACTGACTTCACAAGGTAATTCAAGACGGCAACTTCAGGAGCTTTCCTGGTGGCTCAGTGGTAAAGAACCCAGCTGCCGATGAAAGAGACATGGGTTCCATCCCTGATCTGGAAAGATTCCACATGCTGCAGAGCAACTTAAGCCCATGTGTCACAACCATCGAGCCTGTGCTCTAGAGCTCGCGACTACTAAACCCGTGTGCCACAACTACTAAAGCCCTCGCTCCCTGGAGCCTGTGCCCCACAACAAGAGACGCCATGGCAACAAGAAGCTAAAGAGTAGCCCCCGTTCACCACAACGAGAGGAAGCCCACGCAGCAACAAAGACCCAGCACAGCCAAAAAAAAAAAGACTGCAACTTCAGAAGGATACACATCCAGCTAGGGATGGTGGTCATCACAGGAGTGTGGTGGGGACAGCTGGGATTATAGGGGAATTTTATTATTATGTCAATGGTATCTTTTTAAAGAGAATACTGAAAGCTTTTTGAAAAGCTATGATACAGGAACTATAATTCAGGAAAAGAGGACAATGACCTAAGTCCCTTTTTAAAAAAAAATCATTGTGGGAGTGGCAGGAAGGTGTTATGTGATACATGGGTAGGGGTATGGGTGGGCCAGCTGGCTTCATCTCTTCTTTAGTCTGGCAGTAATATTGGTGAGCCAGGAAATCCCACCTCCCAACCCAGAAGTATGTGAGGCTTGGTAAACACCTCTCCATTCAAGACTGAGGCAAGGGAGGCTATGTTCTTATAAGTTCTTATAAGGGTTCAGTCAAGGCAGGAATGGGAGGCAGACTGGGGATGTGGAAGGATTTGTTTAGCATGAAGTGGAGGTTCTAGAGAAAATAGAAAAATGTGAGAAGGAAAGGAGCAGCTGGGGAATGAGTGTGGGAAGGCACCAGGCAGCCTGGAGACCAGTGCGCAGGATAAGATGGGTGACAGGAGGCATTAACATTCTGGCATTTATGTGGTATGGGAATAGCATAGTTCAATGAGGAATAGGCCTTTAAGGCCCAGCAAGACCTGTGATGTTAAGTTTAGTAACAGTGAAACAGGTCTCCTGGGATCCAAACAGGATATTGGACTTCAGCTGGGACAGTACAATTTGGGTAGACAATAAAACAACAGTACAAAGTCCCAGAGGCAGACACCAGAGTGGATAACTCTTGAGGGCCCATGAGCAAACCAGACAGACTGAAGTTGCAGGTTTGTGTGGGGGATTAGACACTGGCTCTCAAGGGTGGGGCTAGATTCTGAAGAGCTTTATAAGCCAGCAGAGGAGTCAAGACAGGATTGGTAATAAAGTTTCATTATGAGTTTTTTTTACCATGAAAACAGCATCTAAGGAAGATTAGTACATCAAATGGACTTCCCAGATGGCACAGTGGTAAAGAGTCCACCTGCCAATGCAGGGGCTGCAAGAGGAGTGGGTTTGATCCTTGGGTTGGAAAGATCCCCTGGCGTAAGAAATGGCAACCCACTCTAGTATTCTTGCCTGGAAAATCCCATGAACAGAGGATCCTGGTGGGCTACAGTCCATGGGGTCACAAAGAGTCAGATACGACTGAGCACTCACTCACTCAGTATAAGAAATAGCTACACTAAGTGGATTGGGACAGGAAAAATTAGATTTGCCGCGGATTTTGCAGTTATCTAATATGAAGAGGAAAACATGATAATTTCAAAATAAAGATGAACAGAACTTGTTTTATATATGGGAGAAATAAAGAAAAGAAGGAACTGAAAGTTTTCAAGCATGGGCAGGGGAGACATGAAAGAGGAGGATCCGTTTAGTGGGATGGAATGGATGGTGATTAATTTAGTTTGGGACCTAGATTCATTTGAATCTTACAGCTAAGTAAGACTTTGCAGTTAGCCACATGGAACAACTAAGTTTCATGTTTTACAGATAAGGAAATCTTGAGTTTGAGATAACAGAGGATATCCTAGAAAAGGTGTCCTAGAGGCAGTTGACCATTCATAGATGCATTTTTAATGACAGATCAAAACTAGTGACAACAATGTTGGAGTCATAGGCATATACCTGTCAAATAATTCTCTAGGAATGAATAAATTATCCAAGGCAGAGGACAGAAAGTGGGAAGAGAAGAGGAGACTAAAGACACAGGGAAGACAGCAGAGAATTGAATCAAGAGGTAGAAGAGAGACAGGAATTTTGGCTTTGCTATTTGTTAGCTATAGGAACTTGACAATTTATTGACCTCTGGGTCTCAGACTGCAGTCATATAAAGGTTTAACAGAAGGGGGTTGGGAGAGCTGGGGAATCTTCTTCCAAGATCACTCACGTGGCTTCTGGTCCCTAGCTGTTAGCTGGGACAATGTTATCTTAAAATGTAGGCTTCCCTATAAGGTCACTTACAACATGGCAACTAACTTGTCTCTGAAAGTAAGTAAATGAGAGATGGTCCCAGTCTCTTACAACCAAATCTCAGAGCTAACATCTCATCACTTTTGCCAAATTCTATTCATAGAAACAAGTTAAGGGGGAAGGGTAATATAAGGGTGTGAATACTAGGAGGCAGGATTATTGGAGGCTGTTTTAGTGACTGCCTGCCATAATATCTAACAGTTATATTCTTAGACTGTTTTCTACTATTGTAGCTGGTTCACCTAAGTTGGCGATTCAATAAATATTGAATCCACTGAGGTAGGCACAGGCACAGGTGGTGCACAAAGAAGGCAGTTTTGCCTAAAAGGAAAAGCCACAGAAATTTCCACAGGAAAAATTATGCTTGCATTATTCTTAAAGGATAAGCAGGAGTTCATCTGGCGATAGCTGGACTAAAAAGGAAGGCTGAACGCCAAAGAATTGATGGTTTTGAAGTATGATCCTAGAGAAGACTCTTGAGAGTTCCTTGGACAGCAAGGAGATCAAACCAGCCAATCCTAAAGGAAATCAACCCTCAATATTCATTGGAAGGACTGTTGCTGAAGCAGCACTGACCAACTGAAAAACTTGCCTGCAATAGTTCAGAAATTTTCTTAAGGTTACAATTAATATGCTCTTGGGAAAAACACAAAGGCTATCCTCCCATTTTCAATGCTATTACTCTATTACAATAAAACCGAAATTCTAGTTTTGTTTTTCATTGTTGCCTTTGCTAATTCTGTGAGCTTTGGAGGCCCTCAAGGTTGACACATTCTAGTACCTTCTCGCTTTCTTCACCTACACATTCTGTACGTGTGACTGAATGTCAAGTAAGCTGGTTTGGCAGTTTCCCAAAGTGGCAAAAATGACAGAAGCCGAGGAGCTTTTCCAAGGACTTCTCTCCTCATGACTAGACCTGTCACTGTGGAATACGTAGTCCTGGTTCTCCCCTGCAAGTCTGGAGTACTCTTCGGGGCTCTGTGATCACCCAAGCTTTCATCCAATCCAATCTGACTCCCCAGACCAAAGCAACCAGAGGGCAGAACAAGCAGTGATCAGAGGCCCTAAGTAATGCCAGCTCTTCATATGTGAAGAATATTGATTTTGCTTTTTATGACCATTGTTCTCTAACAACTAAAAGGCTTGGTTCATCATTTTACTGTGGTATTAGCCACCAAATGTTGGATCCCAGTGTTTGATAGTCATATAACTCTGCTGCCAGTGGGTACAGTGCCTGGGAAGTAAGTGGCATGCCACAACACAGACCCTCTGTGTTAAGCAATCTTCCACTCAAGGGTTGGCAGCTGGAAATTTGATTTAGGAATCAATGGTGCTGTTAAGCACCATTGTTTTTGTGCACAAAGAACAATGACTGACTTTTTTTTTAAGCATTCTTGATGTTATACTATTATAGTAAACCCACATTTTCCATTCTTTCACTTTCTTTGAAAAGCAAACACTCTTTTTTTGGTAATTAGGCACACAAGTAAAAAAACACACCCCAGTTTTTCTTGGACAGCTTATCTCTACTTTATGACTACCATTTAAAATTAAACAAAATAAAACAAGCAAACAAAAAACCCCTACTATTCAGTTCTCTCAAATTAGACAGGCATTTTCTTTTCTTCCTCCTCTATTGCAGACTACTGATTTTCTTGGAAAAGAGAAGGAATAAATAATGGCTAATCACAGATAAAACACATCCTAATTTAGTACAAGTAAATAAAGCATTATAAAGAAATAGAACTTCTTTATATGTTAATATGTAACCATCATATTTAAAGTTAAAGTAATGCTAAATTTTGCTGGTTTTTAAAAAATAATATTTAATGAGTAGTAATGAATATGTTCACTTTTACTTTGTCATTAAAGAAAGTGTCTAAGAGGTCCCTTTTCTCCAATATTCTCCCAGGGCAGAATCCCATCTGTATCTCCGAGCTAGTCCAGTCACAAGACAGCCTTTTGCTCCATGAGACAACCCAGGGCACTGCCAGTTAGTATGTTGTTAGAAAGTAATCAGAGGTCTATGTTCAAGGCACTGTGCTGAGTGTTCCATCAGATTAAAGAAAAAAGAATAAAATGCTTGTCATAAAGAAACTTAATACCCTGTTGGCAAAGTTCAGAAAATAATTACAATAACATAAGACAAGAATCTAAAGGGGCCATAGAAAGGCACAAACCAAACCTCTTAAGGCTAGGAATGAAACTCAAGGCTAGGAATGAGGTAGAACATAGCCAAGGGAACCCACTGGACCTAGCTCTGCTGTCTGGACTGACACTGTGGTTTCTCTTGTCCATGTGTAGAGGTGACATTTTACAGATGAGTCAAAGAGGCAATGTAGTTGAGCAGCCTGAAGCTGGGTCTAGGGCATTAGACATCTTTGGATATGAAGCTGGACCTTTTCTTTTTTAGCTGCGTCACCTTGAGCAAGTTACATAATCTTACTATACTTCCAGTGTTTGTTATTTTTTTAATATTTAGTTATTTATTTAGTCTGTGTCGGGTCTCAGTTGCAGCACATGGGACTTCTGTTTCAGCCCGTTGTTCCCTCTAGTTGCAGCCTGGGGGCTTGGTTGCCCCTTGGAATGTGGGATCTTAGTTCCCTGACCAGGGATGGAACCTGCATTCCCTGCATCGCAAGGTGTACTCTTAACCACTGGACCACCAGGGAAGTCCCTGTACTTCTGTTTTTTAATTTGTAAAATGGGCATAGGAAGACCTACCTGAGAAACTTACTGAAGAATTAAATGATAATATAAGGGACTTTAGAGTAGTGCCTGGCACCCGGTGTATAAAAAAAAATCATAGCTGTTTGCTTTTCTGTTTTTCCAACTTCCCTCTGATTTTCCCATTTTTTAAACTATATTTGACTATTAAATTTAATGCCTATACAATGCCTGGCTCAGAAGAGATCTATAGAAAATGTTAGGTTAATTCCATGGGGACTGTTAATAACAGAATATCATAAAATGGACAAGCAACAGAACTTTATTTTTCACAGTGCTGAAGGTTGGAAGTCTCAGATCAGGGTGCCAACATGGTTGGCTGATGGCTCCGTTTCAGGGGGCAGACTTCTTGTATCCTCACTTGGCACAAGAGACTTGGGGTCTCTCTGGAGTCTAACATTTTTATCACTCCTATTAGTATGCTGTTGTCTAGACCTCATCTTTATGGCTGTGCTGTGCTGTGCTGTGTCGCTTCAGTCGTGTCCGACTCTTTGCAACCCTAGGGACTGCAGCCCGCCAGGCTCCTCTGTCCATGGGGTTCTCCAGGCAAGAATACTGGAGTGGGTTGCCATGCCCTCCTCCAGGGGATCTTCCCGACGCAGGGATTGAACCGGCATCTCTGATGTCTCCTGCATTGGCAGGTGGGTTTTTTACCACTAGCGACACCTGGGAAGCCTCCATTTTTATGGTTATCCTCCAAACTATCCAGTTTTCATTCTCCTGTATATTATGCTAGCTAGAACTTAACAACAGTAAAACCTTCCCTTTCCAAATTTACTATTTCATGACCAAAACAGTAAACCAAACTGTTACCTTCCTTCTGACCTGTAATTTGTCAATGCATTAACTTATGTCCCAAATTATTGTATTCAGGTGTTTTTGGTTTTGGGTTTGTTTTTAGCAATTCAACACATGCCTTATTGGTTCATGGCCAGTTGTGGTCAACTATCTTTTAGCATTTCTTTTTATTTTTTTAGGTAGTATTTAGATAATCAACAATCAGGTCTCTCCTGTCTTGTACTTATGCAATTGATTCTTGGACTCTAAATGAAGATCTTTTCTTTTCATTCTTTTGTGTAGGCCAGGATTCTTGGTTGCAAGTAAGAGAAAACTAGTTGGAACTTAGGCAAGAAAAACAAATTTTTCTGTTGGTATAGCTGAAGAACAAGAAAAATGGGACAACTGGATTGTTGACTATTCCTTTTTCAAGATGAGTGGTGGCTTCATTTTCTCACATTGCTTTCTCCTAGGACTTTTGTGCCAGCAGCTCCTGGTTCATACTGTCATGAGATGACAACAGAAGAAATGATTCCCTCATCCACTCCTCCTTCTTCCAACCAAGGTCTGAATCAAATATGTACCAATCGTTATTGAGCTGCCTCTACAATCAAGATAGGGTGAGAATCTATCAACCTGTAAACCAGTTACTGCGTCCCAGGAAGTGAGAGGGTTGAAAAGATGGTAGTGCCCAGCAGAGCTCAGGGTATGGCAGGGAAGACGTTCTCCCAAAGGAATGAGGAATACATTTTCTATAAGCAATGGAGGTGGTATAACAGGAGGGAAGAGGGCAGAGCACAACTTTCAAAAGAATGACATAGCCCAAGGACACAATATAAACTGATTAGAATCTAATGGGACAAAGACAGCAGACAAGACTCAATCTTGATCCTCAATCAGCAAGTGAAATGACACACCCAGAGGTGCCATGACCAAGGAGTGGGTGGTGACCAAAATCCTGGAAATCTCCACCCCTTCCCAAAAATAGTTAGAATAATCCTCCCAGTCATTAGCATATGAAATTACCCAGCCTATAAAAACTAACCACTCCACATTTCGCGGCCACATTTGCCTTCTGCGATGGCCCACACTGTCTGGAGTGTGCTTCTCTCTGAATCTAAATAAATCCACTTCTTACCTATCACTTTGTCTCTCACTAAATTCCTTCTGTGATGAGACATCAAGAACCTGAGCTTCCTGAAACCAGGTACTGTGGTTTTAGTACCTGTGGTTTCAGGTACTGTGGTTTCAGTACCTTCTGTGATGAGACTTCAAGAACCTGAGGACCTGAAACCAGGTGCTGTGGATTTTGGCTGGGTTTGAGTGCCAGCCACATGGGTTCACGTCCCAAGCAGGGTTTTGGCTTAGGTTCAAGTCCCAGCCATGTGGGTTCAAGTCCCAGCACATGGGTTCAAGTCCCAGTCTGTGGTAAATGGTTTCAGCAGGGCTTCCCTGGTGGCCCAGTGGTTAGGACACTGTGAGCACAAGAGCATGGCTTCTAACCCTGGTCAGGGAACTAAGATCCTGCAAGCCATTCACTGCAGCCAAAAGATTAAAAAAAAAATAAAAGCAGGGGCTTAAAATTAAATGACTTAGCTAAGAAGGACCAAGATGAAAGAAGGTTTTCAAATTACTACTAGCAACAATGAAGGTTGTTACAGATGGTTGAATGACACAAAAATATTAGTTATTTTTGTGAAATCAAACCATTTATGTTTCTTCTCCCTATTTTAGTAAAGAAGCAACTAATCTTTTTTTGTTTTTATGGCATGAGTTTTTCTCCTTTTCATTAGTATTAGGTAGAGCGAATTTAAATAGCTATAGATGTTTATCACAGAACTTGCAAAACTTCAAATTTTAAATGACAAAGGAACAAAATGTAGCCTGCAGTTACCACTATTAACAATCATTTAGGTGCTTATGTGGCAGCACCTAGGCTATTTATTTTAAAAAATAGAGCATATCATAATTCAAATTGGACAAAAATACATTTCAGAGCTCCTATTTTCTATGACCTGAACCAAAAAGTTTAGGGTATCTGCCAGGCAGTTGTTTGAAGACAAGCCTATCTTGCTATGTATTACCCAACAAACAAAACACTTATCAGATTAAACCTGACAGTAAAGTGAAAATGAGATTAATTTTCCAAGGATTTCCTAACTCCCAAAGATTAGAGGAAGATATGAGGGAGCAAACTCATGTGTCAGCCCATTGATTATTCTAGTCATGTGTGTTTCATTTAATTTGTAAAACTGGATTACTGCTTTGCCCTTTAATACGGGTTTCAAAACAGTCCTCTTAAATTAACGGTGAATAGTTTGTTATTTCTCAAAGTAATAAAAGATGTTAGTGTACAGCTTATGACTTGCTTATCTTAGAAACCACCCAGAATCGCTTGGGAGACACACTGACCTGTATCTAATGATGTACTTAGCCACTGACATGAAAATAGAAATTCTTTTCCCTTAAACTGGGTTTGTGTCTGGACTCTATCATCCTTTGCTTG
This sequence comes from Bubalus kerabau, assembly GCF_029407905.1. Classification (NCBI taxonomy): domain Eukaryota; kingdom Metazoa; phylum Chordata; class Mammalia; order Artiodactyla; family Bovidae; genus Bubalus; species Bubalus kerabau. Next base: position 63,830,141 of record NC_073637.1, read on the forward strand.
CCATGCTTACCACTGTATAGTTCAAATTATCCTGTGAACAAAGATATGCATGTGTGTTCTAAGTCGCTTCAGTCTTGTCCAACTCTTTGCAACTCTCTGAACTGTAGCCCGCCAGGCTCCTGTGTCCATGGGATTTTCCAAGCAAGAATATTGGGGTGGGTTGCCATGCCCTCCTCCAGGGGATCCTCCCAACCCAGGGATAGAAGCTGTGGCTTCTGCACTGCAGGCAAATTCTTTATTTCTGAGCCACAGGAGAAACTCAAAGGACAAAGACTTGGGTGATATCAAAGATACCAGTGCTGGAATGCAGGATGTCTGTTTTGGGATGCCACAAAACCCTACTGACCTGATCCCTAAATTTTGTGAGAAAACAAAAACATGACAATAAAGTCTCCTTCCAAATTAAGTGAGTCCTCATTGAAGGTGAAAATCAACCTAGGTAAAGGAATTACAACTCTTAAGAGATTATAACAACAGATGCTTAGCAAATAAAGGATAGCATATATCAATTCTATTTGGAGAGAGAATGGTACATAATCTGAACTGTCTTCCCAAAGTAATTTACAAAGCAAGTAAATGATTAATTACTCATTTTTCAGTTCAGTTCAGTCAGTTCAGTCACTCAGTCGTGTCCAACTCTTTGAGACCCCATGGACTGCAGCTCACCAGGCTTCCCTGTCCATCACCAACTCCCAGAGCTTGCTTAAACTCATGTTCATCGAGTCGGTGATGCCATCCAACCATCTCATCCTCTGTCGTCCCCTTCTCCTCCACCTTCAATCTTTCCCAGCATCAGGATCTTTTCCAACGAGTCAGTTCTTTGGATCAGGTATCCAAAGTATTGGAGTTTCAGCTTCAGCATCAGTCCTTCCAATGAACACTCAGGACTGATCTCCTTTAGGATGGACTGGTTGGATCTCCTTGCAGTCCAAGGGACTCGCAAGAGTCTTCTCCAACACCACAGTTCAAAAGCATCAATTCTTGGGCGCTCAGCTTTCTTTATAGCCCAACTCTCACATCCAAATGTGACTACTGGAAAAACCATAGCTTTGACTATTGGACCTTTGTTGGCAAAGTAATGTCTCTGCTTTTTAATATGCTGTCTAGGTTGATCATAGCTTTTCTTCCCAGGAGCAAGCGTCTTTTAATTTCATGGCTGCAGTCACCATCTGCAGTGATTTTGAATTTTTACTAGTCTATAAAAGACACAGTGCCAGATTCTTGATAAGCAAGTTGCTTTCATGGAAGATTATCAGTGTACAAAAAGATGTGGTGGACAACTGAAAAAGTGTGAATGTGTTAACTATTCAAAACCTATATATTTTGATTTTCTATAAAATAAAGTATACTCTAAGAATGTATCTTAGCAGTTGGTGACAAAAGCTCAGCTTCTCTGTACACTGGTGCTGAATCAAACCTCAGAGACAGAGTTTTGGGTGAAGCAGAAAAGTTAGTGTAATTGCTTTGCCAGGCAAAGAGGGACATAGCGGGTTCATGCCCTCCAAACTAGGTGTCCCAACTTGGGGAAAATAGTGACAAGTTTTATAGTAATTATTCAAAGAGAGCATGATCAGCTTGTGGACATTCTTCTGATGGGTTGGCAGTGAGCTAACTAGGAGTCGGCATCATCCACCTTCAATTCCAACAGGTCTGGGGTTTACATGCTTTGGGGTAGCATATCATCACTGATCGGTAAATTCTCCCTCCTGGAAGGGGTTTCAGCATCTACAAAATAGCTTGAAGATATTGCTGTGTATATCCATTGATGGGTTTCCCTTGTGTCTCAGCTGGTAAAGAATCCACCTGCAATGTGAGAGACCTGGGTTGATCCCTGGGAGATCCCCTGGAGGAGGGAAAGGCTACCCACTCCAGTATTCTGGCCTGGAGAATTCCATGGACTCTATAGTCCATGAGGTTTCGAAGAGTCGGACAGGACAGCGACTTTCACTCACTCACTCATATCCATTGATGGGAAAATAAGACCTTGCCCCAAGGCTACTCTTGACTATTTCTCCCTGGTCTTGCATTCCCCTCCCTTCCTTAATTAACAACAGCTTGAATCTGCCTCCTGCACACTAAGGCAAGGTTATGGAGGCTAAATGAAGGCTGTTTTCCATAATCAAAGAAATGAGGGACACAGAAAGGCTCTGTGCCCAGGTGCTCCTCAGGGCCCTGCATGGTATCACAATAAAAATTCTTATTAAGCTCTTTTCAAACATTCCGATTAAATTATGATTTTCATGCTCAATTACTATTGGACTGTTTGTCACATTTACATATGTGACTACAAGATGTTTCTATTATAGGCTGATAATTTTAGGGTTACCCATTGTTTTTTGTGACTTGTCTTTATCAGCGATCTAATTCATTCAGTCTTTTACATCTATTGGCACAAAAGCAAACAAGTTTGAATCAATAAACCAGGATGATCTAAGTGTGAATGGTATTATTTTATCTTTAGGCTTTCTATTTAATAATAATACTTTCTCTGGCACTACCTGTGATTTGTGTATGAGTAACCTGACTTGGCAAAAAACCCCAAACCTCAAACCCAAAACACAATTAAATACACTGTTCTCATTAGGCAGCTATCATTCTGTTAAAGTTACTATGCTGTCTAGTTCATTGCAGTAGTTTTTAAGGCTCTGTTGTATGCAATAAAAGCTAGTATGATTTAGATTTGAATACACAAATACTAATTGTGAGAGTACATAGTTTGAATAATAAATTGTTGAGTTGCTTCACTGTATAAACAATGATGGAGTAGGGTTTAGTCCAGTTGAAAGAGTGGACATTCGCTGACTTCATCTCAGCTTCTCTTGACTCGAATCTCTGCCATGCGTCTGTACCTCTCACTCCACTGAAATTATTCAGTTAAAGGTCACGCATAACTTCTTTTCAGGCCCTTATCATTCTCCTACTGGATCCTTATAATAGCTTTCCAAGTGTTCTCCCTGCCACAAATATATAGTCCCTTTTCTTCTCACCCTTACACTCTCCCCTTTTCTAAAATTCAATTCACTCTTATGACAAACATTTTTGGCTAAGAATCCAAACTTCTTAACATGAGTTTGGAGTTTACCGATGACATGCCATTTTCCCAAATCAGAAGAATCCCTTTCAGGAATATGACATTCCGATCATTCATTCCATCTTGGAACACCCTCCATGAATGGCTTGACCTCACACTATTATGATTCTTCTCCTACTCCTTGGGCTGGTCCTCTTTCTCTCCTGCCATTTCTCTAAGTCCAGTGCTTAGATCCCTGTTCCGTTAGACCTTAACATTTCCTTAATTACCATGTCTATAGGAGAGGGTCCCAAATTTACAGCCAAAAGGGCTCCAGATCTCTGTGTTTTCAGGGGCCTTTGGACCATTTTTACATGAATATCCTATCGACAGCTTGGACTATGCTCAAAGAAGGCTCATAGTCTTCCCCCCCAAACTGGGACATTCTATTTCTCTCTCCATTTGTGATTCCAGAATTCTCCCTGTTGATTAGTTTCATATACCCAAATCATTTGATAACTTCTCCTCTCCCTTCGATTCCCTTATAGCTCAGATGGTAAAGAGTCTGCCTGCAGTACTGGAGACCCAGGTTTGATCCCTGGGTCGGGAAGATCCCCTGGAGAAGGAAATGGCAACCCACTCCAGTATTCTTGCCTGGGAAATCCCATGGATGGAGAAATCTGACAGGCTACAGTCCGTGGGGTTGCAAAGAGTCAGACACGACAGAGCGGCTTCACTTCACTTCCTCTCCCTTAACATTCAAAATTATCCCTACTCTCTCTATGCCTTCATCTATGCCCTCCTCTCCTCTATTCCACATTTCCTGCTTCTCTTAACTATATAACAGTCACCTTCATGGTTTCCTCTCTTCCAAACTTTCTATTTTCAATCCCATTGATGCTAGAGAAATCTTTAAAAAAATCTTTGAGTATATCATGTCCCCAGTTAAACGGTACCGAAATGAAATCCAAGCTATGATCCCTACATTTCACTTCACCCTCCTTTTCAGTCTCATTTGCAATCGTACCTATGTTGGAGCCAGAAAGCTAGTTCACAGTTCTTTGAACTGGCCCATTTCTGTGCCTTTTCTTAAGTAGTTCCCTTGCCTGGAATATCTGCTCTCAAAGTCACTTATTTCCCATGTCTGGAGTGTCAGCTCTCAAAATCTCTACCTTTCTCCAGTAGCCTTTCTCTCACTGAGCTGCGGTTATTTCCCCCTTTCACTAGATTCCACACAATATTTTATCTGTTTACAACAATTACTTAGTTATTTGGTGTACTCTTATTTCCCTTGCTAGCCTGTTATCAAGATTCCAAGTGTATTCATTTCTAGCCTGCTTCCCTCCAGCAGGGGGTCCAGTAAAGTGCAGTGCTTGTAAATGTTCTGAAACGAAAAGAATTTTTAAGGAATGAAAGAGAAAACCAAGAGACAGCACAGTGAAATATGGAAATATGAAATCAGGAACAGAGTCCACAGCCCCTAGTTTTTACCTAGTTCTTTCACCTCAGAGCCTATATTCAGCATTGCTACCTTCCTACCCAGGAAAGCTCTCTCTTCCTTTCATATCTGATTTGTAGCAACCACAGTGCTACAAAGTAAACAGATGGTCGGGAAATGCCAGTGGAAAAAAGTCTCAGTCTTTATCGCAAAGATTTTGGAGTGTGTGTCAATATATATTTCATTTGTGCCGTTGCGTCTGAGTTGCAAGGCATTAGCACGGGAGGACTCAGGGTTTCTGATGGGGAGCGCGAAGACATTTTAAAAACATGAGAATAAACTAAAAGCCATGTAGGTCGTCCTAGGTTCCCCAGTAAAAAAAAGTTTGCTCTGGAGTAGTAAAATTAAAATGACCGCGCAATGAGACGCAGGGAATTGAAGTACTGTGCCCTTGTAACGTCGGTAATGCCCTCTCCAATACAGGTCCTTCATGAATAAGGACCTGGTCGGCCGGCCTCAACCCTTCTAAAAAGAAAGACATAAAAGCCACACGCCTAAAAAAAAAAAAAAAAATCCCTACTGCACCACACTGCAACGTGCGAACACTGGGGACATGCCCATGCGGTCACGAGCCCCTGCAACCACCCGAACACTGGGCCGAGCCGTTTTGGCCCTTAGGAACTCGCTTCCAAAAACAAGGAGCGCCGCATCCCGCGGGGGCTGGAGCTTCACCCCGGGAGGGCAGTCCCCAGGCGTAGCCTACAGAGGCCGCACAAAGCGGAGAGCTCTCGAGGAGGTAGGGGGACGGGAAGCTCCGGGGGTGGCCCCCCTCTTTCACCCTCTTCCAGGCAGAGCAGGTTCCAGGCAGTGCAGGCGTCGCGCCAGCTTCGGGCCCGGACCGCGCTTGGCGCCGCGGCCGCCGGGCCCAGCTCCCAAAGCGCCCCGGCCCGCCTCGGGCGTGAGCGCAGGCGCCCGGGCGTCGGGGGCGCGGGCGACGCCGAGCTCTCTCCAGGTCACCTCCCTTCTCCCCCGCCCGCCCACGTCCGCGCAGCGGGCCCTCCACCGGCCAGGGAAGCGGCGGAGGGCGGGAAGTGGCCGGGGGCTGGGGGCGGGGGAGACAGGCACCTGCACCGCGGGGTCGCCCCGCCCCGCCCCCTTCGGCTCGCCCTGCGCCGGCCCCCTCTCTCTTCCGCCCGCTTCCCTCCTCTCCGCGCCGCGGCCCCGCGCCGTCCGGCTCGCGCGGCTGGCTGTGACGTCACCAAGCCCCGCCCCTCGATATAAAGCCTGGCGTTGCCGGCACCGCCTTCCCACACTCGCTGGCTCTTCGCTGGGTTGCTGTGTGTTTCCTTTTTTCTTTTTTTCCCTCCGCCTTCTCTGCCTCTTCTCATCCTTTCTCGCTCTCCGGCTCTGCGGTGTGACGAGGCCGAATCCTCTCCGCACCCAGCCCTCTCGCCTTTCTTCTTCCTCTGCCCGCGCCGTTGTTCCATTTCTCTCCCTCGGCCGCCGCCGCCGCTGCTGCACAGCTGGTGTCGGTGCCGCGCTTTTCCCCCCACGTCGTCCCCGCAGCCTATGGCCCAGGCCGCCTTGGGTATTTCTGCTCAAGGTAACCACATCCCTCTTTAAAAATTCCGCCGAAAAAGAGAAGACGCTTTACCCGACTCTTTGGGCCGTTATCTCACGTGAGTAGTGACCCTAGGGGCGCGGGCTGGGCCGGGGCCGGGGCGCGGGGCGCCGGGGGGTGGGTCGGCCTCCGGGAGCTGTCGGCCGCCTCAGGCTGGGCCCCGCCGACCGGCCGGCATTCCCCCGCAGCGTCCCCGCGGCCGGCCACCTCGAACATGGCGGCTGGCGGCGTGTGTGGCGGCGGCGGCCGGTGGCTCGGCGGCGGCGCGGCGGACTGGGGCGGCTGGCGCGCCTCGGGTGGCCGCCGAGCCGAGCCCCGAGCGGCCGCGGTTGGGGCGAGGAGGCGTGTGCGTGTGTGTGGACTTGGGGGCGCGCTCGGGGGTCTCGCCGCCGCGGGGCTCGGCGTCGCCTCCCGGCGGCAGGCGGCCCCCACCCCGCTCCCGTGGTGCATTGCTGTTTCCGGGGAGGGGGCCGGGCTGCAGCCCCGAGGGGCCCTGGTGCCGCCGCCCGGCCCTGAGCGGCGCCGCGCCGCGCCTTCGTCTCGGGATCCTGGGCTGGCGGCGCGGCTGGCTGCAACCGCCGCGGCCTTAGGTTATGAATGGAGCGGGGCGGGCCCGGCGCCGGCCTCCTGTGACAGCTGCCGGGGGAGGACGGGTGCCTGAGGGTGCGGAGAGCGCGGCCCTCCCCTCTCTGCCGGAGGAAAGTTGACGCCGCTAAGGGGCCTGGCGGCGGGGAAACCCGGTGTCAGGTAGCGAGCAAGAGGCCTTTGGCCCCTTCTGGAAGCCTCGGGGCTGCCGCCCCGCCCCCTGCGGCGCTGGCGATTGGGCCGAGTCGCCTTCACTCACCCCGGGCCGCCTCCTGGAGCCCAAGGATTAGTCACGATGGCTTCGTTTTCCCGTCCGCGCCACGATTCCTGGGCCGAGAGAGGGAGAGCGGTAGGCTTGGATGGCTTATCAAGCACTATTTTGGCAGTTAACGGTGGTGGTTGCTCAGACGGGTCAAGAATCTGCCTTGCAATGCAGGGAACCCAGGTTCGATCCCTGGGTCGGGAAGATCCCCTGGAGAAGGAAATGGCAACCTACTCCAGTATTCTTGCCTGGAGAATCCCTATGGACTGAGGAGCCTGGCGGGCTACAGTCCTTGGGGTCGCAAAGAGTCGGACACGACTGAGCGGCTAACAGTTTCCACCAACGGTGGTGTTTTAACAGCTTTACCCAGTGTATATCTGAAACGTGTGTTTCTTAGGCTAAGCTACTGGTTGGGCAACCTGAAAAGGTCGGGCGCACTGTTAACGGCCCCATGATATTTTAGCAGATTTTACGGGATTTTGTGGTTATATCGTGGACACAGTAAGATAGTTTGTGTCCAGTCGTGTTTCCACCCTTCAGCCTCCAGCTTGGATGGAAACCTGAAGGCTCAAGGAAGAGAGTCGGTATGTGATGAGGAAAGGTTGTTACAGATGAGCCTCGCAGAAATACGGCGAATGACTATAGGGCAGAGCCCTGCCAACCCTTTGATTTCTTTTACAAATATAGGAGGGTGCAGATGCTGGTTATGAAGGCAAATAAGCCCTGAAGAGTTAGTGGGAAAGATATAGGCTCCTGATGGTCATAGGTGATAATGAAAGGTACCGTAATAAAGTAATCAGTGCCGTCCCTCGCCACTCAGGTTTGACTTAAACATTTTCAAACATATAGAGGGAGTGAAAGAATTGTACCCTCACCTGGATTCAGTAAACGATTAACATTTTGCTTTGCTTGTAATTGCTCTATTCATTCATCAATCTTTATTCTGTGTATTTCAAAGTAAGTTGGAGACACCAGAACACTTTACTCCTCCAACTTCAGTATGCACATATCATTAGTCTAACACTGTTTAAATATTTCTTAAAAATCGGGTAAATTTTACATAACAGCAAAATGCACACGTCTTGAATATACCATTTGACGAGTTTTGACAAAAATACAGCTGTGTAATACAAACCTTTATCAAAGATGAGAAAAGTGCCATCAAATCCAGAAACTTCTTTTTTGCCCCTTTAAGCTCCATCCCTTACTACCCACAAAGGCATTCACTGTTCTTTTTATTAACCATAGATTAGTTATTATGGAAGTCTATTCTAGAACTTCCATATAAATGAAACGATATATTGTGTGAAAGGTTTCTTTAACTCAGAATGTTTCTGATATTCATCTATAGTGCACTCACCAGTAAATTGTTCCTTTTAACTGCCGAATAGTAGTCCATTATATGAATACCTTGCTTGATTTTTTTTTTTCTTTAAACAACTTTATTGTGGAATAATTACGGATTTGCGGAAAAGTTACAAAGATAATACAGTTATTACTTCATACTTCTCACCTAGTTTACCTTATAAGAGGTGGTGGTACCTTTGTCAAAATTAAGAAACTGACTTTGATACATTCAGTTCAGTTCAGTCTGCCAGTCCTGTCCAACACTTTGCGACCTCATGGACTGCAGCATGCCAGGCCTCCCTGTCCATCACCAACTCCAGGAGTTTATCCAAACTCATGTCCATTGAGTCGGTAATGCCATCCAACCATCTCATCCTCTGTCGTCCCCTTCTCCTGCCCTCAATCTTTCCCAGCATCAGGGTCTTTTCAAATGAGTCAGCTCTTCACATCATGTGGCCAAAGTATTGGAGTTTCAGTATCAGTCCTTCAGTGAACACTCAGGACTGATTTCCTTTAGGATGGACTGGTTGGATCTCCTTGCAGTCCAAGGGACTCCCAAGAGTCTTCTCCAACACCACACAGTTCAAAAGCATCAATTCTTTGGTGCTCAGCTTTCTTTATAGTCCAACTCTCACATTCATACGTGACCACTGGAAAAACCATAGCCTTGATTAGATGGACCTTTGTTGGCAAAGTAATGTCTCTGCTTTTTAATATGCTGTCTAGGTTGGTCATAACTTTCCTCCCAAGGAGTAAGCGTCTTTTGATTTCATGGCTGCAGTCACCATCTGCAGTGATTTTGGAGCCCCCCAAAATAAAGTCTGACACTGTTTCCACTGTTTCCCCATCTATTTGCCATGAAGTGACGGGACCGGATGCCTACCACCTAAACTCCAGATTTTCTTCGGATTTCACCAGTTTTTAGTGTCCTTTCTGTGTAGAGATCAATCTCAGGTGCCACATTGCATTTAGTTGTCATGTCTTTGACAGTCTAGAGAAGTACCAGCCAAATATCCAATAAAATGTCCCCCATTTGAATTTGTTTGATAATTTTTCTCATGATTAGTCTGGGGTTTTGGAGTTTTGGAAAGAATACCAAAGTCATTGATAAAGGCAGTGTAAGGTGAGACATACTGATAACTTTGGGGATACTAAGTTTCTGGGTAGTTACTGTCAAAGTGATGGGAGGTTTTTAGTGCTTTTTATTGGTCAGCTGCTGACTCAGTTAACTCTAGTTCTTTCTGTGCTATTTGCCAAGATAGTGTAGCAAGGGACATTCTCTTCAATCAGCTAAGAGATTTGATTGCAGTGTTGTACATGATCCAACTGATATAAACACCACTCTAAATGAGAAAAATTTAGCGTTCCCTGTGTCTTCTCCACGCCCCCGCTCATATTTTTATTTAACCTCCTCTTATGGTTGGTTAATCTTGACTGTACAAATAAACATTCTGTTTATCCTGTAAGTAAATGACCCTGTGCCCCCTTTATTTATATTAAAATGTGCCTTTGGAAATTCAGAGCCTTCATTTCCTACTAGTGTCTTTTCTGTTAGATGGAAATGTTTTAGAGATACTACTGAAGAACATTTATGAATTTCTGAAGTTTAATGTCATTAACATTTCACAGCACTGCTCTTCAGTTGCGCTGAGCAACAAAATAGCTACTGATATATAGGGGGAGGGGATATCTCAGCTAGGATAATTATCCTGTTCCAAAGAATAGTTGAGAATAAACTCTGTCTCCAGTGGTGATGGCTTTTAATTTACTTAAATTACGTTGGTTTGGGGAGAATTGGAACCTTTGTTTTGGAGTATTTAGTTGGAATCTAATGTGATGTTAATAGTCACTGTCACATGTTGATAGGATTCTTTTCTAATTATCCGTAAGTGTCATTGAGTATGTGATCAGGATACCCCTAGTAGATTGGAAGAACATTTTACTTTCCCTAAGGGTGCCTCTATCCTGGTTGAGATATGCTGAAGATGTGTCTAGAGTGCTTCTGGAATCTTGGATTCTTATGATTCCTATGTTTCATCATTTTTCTGGTTTCATTCTTACTCCCTATCTTCTAGAAATACTGTCAGGTTATATTACTTTAAAATAGCAATGACTGAAGTACAAATAGAAGTGTAGGTTTAGTTGTTTAGGTTAGAAGTGATAAGTCTGTTCAGTCAAATCTTAATAGGTAAAAACCATTTCTAAAACTTAATTATCATTTTGTAGAGGGCCAAGCATGTTTACATTCATATGTTGTTCCTAATGATAGTAGAGTGACTTAGATGTACATAGGTTAGGAATGAGAAGGAGGTAAACATCTGTTACTTGTCAGATATGTAAGGCAGGTCTCAAAAGTTATTTCACAGGTATACATAGTATATTAGCTAAGTCACAAAAAATGTTTTTCTTTTTAATATGTAGTAGGATTTTATACTTAAGCAAAGAAAAACTTGGAATTTGTAAAGGAAAGGTTCTGGTTAGTTTCAGATTATTAGATAACACATAAAATCTTGCATACATGTTAGGTTAGTGAGAGCACTTGTACATTTAAAAATTTTAGGCCACTTACAAATTTGGGTTTTGGAGTAAGTAAAAGCAAAACTGAAATTGGGTGAAGCCTGGAAACTGAGTGAGGTAGATAGAGCAACTTGTAAGGTGATCGTGGTCTCAAATTCAGTTTTGTATTCTTGGAGCTTGGAAATGCTTACTGTATAAAAACATGATACTATGATAAACCCTTTGAAAACATCATTTTGTGTAATGTGCTTTAATGAAACACTTCAAACTGAAACTTCTTCCTGAACTTAATCTTTATATCAACTTAACCTTCTTGAAGCACAACCTAGCATTTTCTTAACATATGACTTATATATTTTTATTTTCTTTAGGGCGAACTTTCTGACCAAGTATACAACTACCCAGAGGGCCTAGGAGAAGTGCTGTATAGAGAACAGTTCGACTTCAACGCTGAGCCACCTTGGGAACCTAGCTGATGATAGGGGGGTTCCATCTCCTAACTTGTCCATGTAAGTATTTTCACATCTGTGCAGAGGGTGAGGGAGGGTCTTGTAGAAGTAAAGGAGAGTTGTTGTTCAGTCTTTTCAGAACTCTAAATTGTATTTACCACTTACTCCCTCCTCAACTATTTTTGGGCCATACATTGCAGCTTGCGCCATATCAGTTCCCCTGACAAGGGGTTGAACCCAGGCCACGCCAGTGAGAAAGCCTGGAATCATAACCACTAGGCTACCAAGGAACTTCCCTACTTACCCATAGAATAGGGCTTGTAGTATGTGGTTTCGGCTTAGTTGATTCAGTTGTGCACATTATTACTATATTTAAGTATATACTGCAGGCTAAATTTCAAGTAAATCTTATTAGTCCAGATTTTAATATAAGTTGGAGAGATGTTTTTTTATTTTTTTTAATTAAATGTGGGTGGTAACTTATCACACCATTCAACCATTTAATTTGGTAGATTCAAGTATTTGGGCTTAAGTCAGAAAAGAAAGTTTATTTTTAAATATAGTAAAAGATTCTACTCTCCATTCCACTCACCAGAGCACTGTCCTAAAGCATTGCATTTAAGAGGTGAATCTTAATTCTTGTTTTCTGGTTATGAGCTTCTTGCCAGATACAATGTGATTTCTAGAGTTTATATTCTTTTTCACAAAATGACTGTATACTACTCATCTGGTGGAAAAACTGATTGTTTTCAAAGGTCTTACTGAGAGATGATGATGCATGCTTAGCTCCCAGCATATTGCCTTCCCAAGAGATTTTTAAGAATAGTTTTTGACTTTGCTTACTTGATTTTCTGTGTGTGGATTTAACTTTGAATTAAACCTCTGTGCAGAATGCAGTTTCATAGTAAAGTGTTTGAATGTGTGCTGCTAAATTGGTGTGGGTCATTAATTAAAATTGTTTTATTATTTGTAGATTTTTTTAGCTGTTGAAATTTGGGTTTAGGTGTTGAGATTTGGGTGTTTTTAAATGGGCTAAAGAACCTGGAGGGAGTAACACAAGAAAATTTCAAGAAAGAGATCTAATTGGATAGAGTATGTTGAAGGAAACCTTTTCAACACATTTACTGTTAACCTCAAATTACAATTTTAGATTTTTTTTTTTAAGTCTTATAGAGAAAAATAATTTCTGAAAAGTTCTACTGATTTAAAATCCAGATTGGGGGTTTCCCATACTGGTCTTCTCCTAGCTGTGTGAATTTGAGCAAATTGCTTATTTTTTAAATCACAGCTGAGAAAATCAAACTAGAACAGTTCCTTTAACCCTAAATAGGTTGATTTCTCTTTCTTTGAGTATTTTAATCATGCTTTGTTAATGCAGTCTCGTCTTTGGAACATTAGCATAACCTAGAATAGAACTGCAGACACTGGATTCCACCCAGACCTGAATCAGAAATATGCATTTTAACCAAGTGGCTTGTGTGCATATTAAAAAGTATAGTTGTCACCAATTCAGTGCCAAGCCAGTTAGTTCTTATATTTTATTAGTCATCTATTCTACTTCCAGCATATCTGCTATTTTCTCCTAAGTTGACTTGAAGATTTAAAACTTTTCTGGGTGGGATATACTTGATTCCATAGTCAGAAGTAGATTCTAAAGTGGAAATTTCATAGCAAGTTTCTTGTTTTAAGCAAGACCATATTAAAGGATGACTTCTTTTATTTCAAGTCTCTCTTAATGAAAACTTAACTTTGCATTATATGTCATATTTCTAGTGGTATTTCCTCTTAGACTTGAAAAACCAGTATCAGTGAGCTCATACATTGATAAATGATTCAGCTTAAGGAAAAGTCTGTAGGGTAATTAATATTGTAGAATTCAGAAAGTTATAATTTCCTGCTTTTTTATGTGTGGAGGTGTTGTGGTTATAGGCACAGATAGAAAATGCTAACAGTATTCATTCTGCAGATTCTGGCAGCCAGAGTGACTGGCTTATTCATTCTGCCCAGGTACAGTATATATTAAGTGAAACTTTTAATTCATAGTACTTTGCTACAGCCACAATCTCTTAATCATACAATTCTAAAATCAAAAGATTAAAAAAAAATTTTATAGCTTCCTTGATATGACCTAACCTGATTTGGGAACAAAAAGTTGACCTGAATCTGAGCTGAATTTGAAGCTATTTTTATTTTGACTTATCCCATTTAGTGCTAATATTCCTGAATTTTGCTGCAGAAGTATTCTGATAAGCATGTTGACTTGTAGCCTCATGGAGACTGTTAAATAATATATTAAAAGTATATAGATTAAGTTGCTATTCTAAAATCTGAGAAATTTTGAAGTCAGAAAGCTGTCTCTCCCCAAAGATTTCTTGACTAGAATTAGTAAAGATGGCAAGAGAAATTTTACATTCCAGAAATGTCCTTAGATATCAATAGCAGTTTTGAGGTACTAGACATAGAAATCCTGAGATGTCTCCTGTGGAGCAACAATATTATTTGAAAAATTTTAAGTCATTCAAAAGACTTAACACACTGGCCTTTGTGGAAAACAGTTGGCACATAGCACTGCAAAATGTATAGTTAAATAAGCTGTGTTTGAACTGCATTTTACTCCCAATCGGAGAAGGAAATGGCACCCAACTCCAGTACTCTTGCCTGGAAAATCCCATGGACGGAGGAGCCTGGTAGGCTACAGTCCATGGGGTCTCGAAGAGTCGGACACGACTGAGCAACTTCACTTTCACTTCACTTTCATCCATTGGAGAAGGAAATGGCAACCCACTCCAGTGTTCTTGCCTGGAGAATCCCAGGGACAGAGGAGCCTGGTGGGCTGCCATCTATGGGGTCGCAGAGTCGGACACGACTGAAGCAACTTAGCAGCAGCAGCACATACTCCCAGTATTCCAATAGGATTTCTTTGCAGGTGGTCTAAGCTCTAGGATTGACTTTTAGAGTTAGGTTTTCAAATCAGGTAGTTATCTGAATTTTTAGATAGTAATTAAGTATCTAGAAACTTTATAAATTGCTTACATAGTAAAGTTTTTTCTTTTGAATAGTGTGTGGTGGTATGTGTGAGCACTATAAAGATATCTTAATGCTTAACTAATATCTCTGATTAATGAAGGGCTCAAATTGTAGAAAAACTTTGTGGAGTTCCTTTTAAATTTCTTAGACTCTACGCTGCAGTAGTTTTTCAGTGGGCTAGATTTTTCAAGTTATTTTAATTAGAGCTCTGATTATGATTAATAGATCAGCCCAGTGCAAAAATTCTAAAGACTGTTGCAGAAAACCAAATTCTCCTAACCAGCAGCTTCTATTAGCAGATCTAATGACGAAGTCAGATAAATTATTAGTGTATTCCTTTTAATGTTTTGTTCCTATTGATAAGAATGGAAAAGGGATTTGATTAATTGACTTATCTAGATGGAGCTTTAAAATTTTAAATATTCATGTTCTCTCTCCTGTTTGTTAATATCTGCATGCTTTAAAAGGGGCTGCCTTACCTAAATTGAAATTAATTTAAGTAGGGACATAAAATGCTCTTTATGAATTTACTGTGTGGAGCTATTCCTTTGTGTTTTACTGTTGTCAGTAGGAAGGGCAGGTTTTTGGCTCTTCATGGAGAATAGATAGGGTAATTTAAAGATTCTGTGATGCAGGTCGATTCAGAATCTTTATTAATGATTGTTGATAGTCATCAACAATCACAGTAATGAATAAATCTATCATTGAAACACACTAGTTTAGGGACTAGTTTTTAAAGTAAGTGTATCCCCTTGGCATGCAAAGAGCAGTATTCAGTGGTACCTTATTGCTGTGTAAAGTAGTGCCCCAAAAAAAGCATTCTGTATAAGCCCAGTGGGAATAATAGCCTGTTACTGGATAAAACAGGGTTTGGGGGACATGGTACTCTTTCTTTAGGCAAATTTAGACTTTCCTGGGAGGGCCAAATAGAGTAGCAGGCAGTGTAGACCATTCTTAAAGGGGAATAAAAGGTTCTTGCATTTATTACAGAAGATAGTTGAGCTGAGAAAATTAAAGTCACTACCAATCTGTGTATTCCATTACATTCTCTTTAGTCTTAATTTCAGAGTTTTTGAGTTCGGGGTTCTTTGCCCTGAAAAAAAGCATTTTGAGATAGTTAATTCTTCTGATTAGGAGTAAATCAGATATTGTTACTATAAACTGTGTCTTATAAACTATAAAATCTAGGTAAATTGTAGGCTGCTTTTAGGCTGGCCAATTGTTCAGACCAGCATAAGGAGCTGTTGCAAGTGAAATGCTTTCACCTACTAGAAAACACAGATCCTTTTGTCCTTCACCTCCATTCCAGGGTCATCTGTGCACACTTAATTAAGCAATTTGTCACAAGCTAACTGAAACAGCGTTTTGGCCATCCTTTTTTTCTAATCCAGTGAATAATGTGAAGAACATTGTGACATGAATAGAAAATACTTGTACAGCATGCTGAGTTGCGAAGGATTAGGCTGATGATGTTCAGTCTGCCCAAACCATACCCAGCCACCACAAGGTCTTCAATGCCTGTATCTGAGTGATTTGTAGCAGGACCCAAGACGATAAACTCTTCCGGAATGCTCTGCTCTAAACTTTTCCCACCTTTATTATCTTATGTAAGCATGCATTTCATTTCTCTAGGATTTACTTGGTGTGAAGTTTTGACTTTTTTTCCTTTATTGTCTAGTTTTGTAAACTTGTGAATTGAATTCAGTTGTTCAGATGCTCAATGCATTTGAGTGCTTGGGAACTATATAACTAATGGCTATTGTTTTGGATGGTGACAGATCATCACAGAAAATTCTATTGGACAGCATTACTGAGTAGTAGTAGTTGTATTAATCTTAAAATATCTATTAATAAGAATCATAGGAATTACACACTCTCATCTTTCTCCTTAGATTTGTCTAGTAAAAAGCTGTTCCTCAACTGTAGAGGCTTTTCAGTCTCATATTCTTATTGAAGAATTCTTGCATTGCCTAGCATGTTCTTAAAATCAAGCTCCCTGCTGCCTTCATGTGCTCATCAGACTGAAATTAATATTAGGCTTACATTAAATATATGACTATGGGTTATTTTTTGGCTACACTTTTCTTGCGAGACCTTCGTTCCCTAACCAAGGATCGAACCCATGGCCTCTGCAGTAGAAACAGTCTTAAATACTGCACTGCCAGGAAATTCCCTATCTCTTGTTTTTTATTACAAAGATCCTTCAGTGCCCAGTTTGTAAAGAGCTGCTAAATTAGTATATCTTAGCAAATCATCTGGGTTCATTATGATTGCCATGTGATATTTGACATGACCAAAAGCAGGATGGGATGTCCTAGTATGTTCAACATGGCTACTGATAGCAAACTAAAACTCAAAGTGAGATTTGCTATCCTAAGTTCAGGAAGAGCTCCTATAGGTCAGTAAGAAAAAGCGAAGAAAAGAAAAAGACACCCCCCCACCCTCACCCCACACACAAATAGGAAAATGAACAAAAGGCTTAAAAACAGTTTTTCTCTAACAGACTAGCAGTTTCACTCCCAGGTACATGGCCCTAGACTGCAGCACCTAGACGGATGCTCCCTAAACTCCCAGTCGATAACATAGACTCTTGTTGCAGAATGTCAGGTAGCACACTACTTGGCTGTTAATTTGTGGACCAGCTAGTTTGCAGGTCACATTTTTTTTTTTTAATATTTATTTTGTTGTGCTGAGTCTTAGTTGTGCCAGTTGCAGCATGTGTCTAGTTCCCTGACCAAGGATTGAACTTGGATGCTCTGCATTGGGAGCACAGACTCTTAACCGCTGGATCACCAGAGAAGTCCTATGGACCGTAATTTGAGTAATGCTCCTCTTGGGTACATAAATAATAGCAAGAGATTGTATGGTGTTTAGGGCTTCCCTGGTAAAGCGTCTGCCTACAATGTGGGACACCTGGCTTTAATCCCTGGGACGGGAAGATCTCCTGGAGAAGGAAATGGCAGCCCACTCCAGTATTCTTGCCTGGAAAATCCCGTGGACGGAGGGGCCTGGTAGGCTACAGTCCGTGGAGTCGCAGAGAGTCAGACCCAACTGAGCTACTTTACATATGGTGTTTATAAACAATATAACCCATAGGTCCTGTTGTACATCTATAAAGAATAGTGCACAGCAGTGAAAATTAACAGACTCCAGTCCTGTCTGTCTGTGTGAAGGAATTGAAACTTCAAGTTGAGCAAAAGAAGTTATAGTAGGAAAACAGCAGTGATTCCATTCATGGTTCAAAACCAATAAAGCCAATGTTTTATGGGCATATAGGGGAATAAAAAGATTAAATAACGGGAATGATGATTAGAAAAGTCTGAACATGTTTATTCTATAGGGGATGAGGGGATGCAACCACAACTACCCAGTAATGATGTACAGGGGCTTCTAAGGTATTCAGTCCTCTTTACCTGGTGTGTAGTGCAGTAATTGTAATGTACATGTGCTTTGTACAATAAAAATAAGTTTTCCTCTTGGTGAGGTGGCAGTGAGATCTGCCCTTGGGTATTCAAAACAGTAGTTCAGTGCATTTGTTTAAAGGGAATTTCCCCGTGCTGCAGCAGGAAAACTAGAAAGCTTGGAATTAAAATGATTATGTATTTGGTGCTGTTCATGTTGCATTACAATAGTTATCTGCAGTGTTACTACATTTTAATTACCATAAGGATTTACATAGTTTACTTCCATGCAGGTACACACTTGCTCTAGAAAAAAATTTAGTCTTCACATCAGATAGTGAAGACACTTTTTTTTATTAAGGGAGCCTAATCTTGTCAATCACTTGCAATAGTATATTGCTGTGAAATTCTTTTCTCATTAAGATGTATTATAGAATTTAATGGGAAGCATTTTGCATTGAGCAGCCTTTACCTGAGCATTTCAAACTTAGCCTGTTGGGCTAATTTCCTTTAGGATTTGTGTGTCACCTCCCCCTTTATCTATCTCCTGTTCATTCGTGTTCTTGTCTTGTGGGTTTTTTTGTTGTTTTCTTTTTAAAGTAATTCTTCAGCAGTCACCTTAGTGTTCTTACTTACTCTAAAGTTTTTTTCAACCTTATCACCTGAAAAAGAAACTAAAGGGTATTTATTGTCATTATTGGCTTTCCTCTTTAACTGTCAATGAAAGCAACCGCTGTCTTGATATCCTAAGTACTCAAAATAGGCTGTTACTATCCATCACTTTTTTTTTAAATCCATCACTTATTTTTGATCCAGCATGGAAAATTTTTATATGGGCTTATGATCACACAGATTTATTGGCACTTCTCACCTACCAGTTCTGGTGTGTGGCTTCCTGGAGGCCTGCTCCAGATCTCATGTTTTTAGTGCCAATGTCATCCTTCTGCTCTTGTGACCAGTTATTTCTAAAGGTATGCTGTGTGATAAGTAACATTTTTTTGTGGGATGTAGAAGGCAAAGGTGATTTTTGACAGCTTTTTTTTTTTTTTGCAAGAGCGATCTTAGTTTCCTGACTAGGGTTGGAACCTACACTCCCTGCAGTGAAAGTGTGGAGTCTCAACCAGTGGACCACCAGGGAAGTCCTGCATTGTGTCTAGTATTAAAGCTGTGAGCTGAGTGCTAAGTCATTAAATGCCTATGCAAAAATAATTAAAAAGATAGAAATAGCCTTAGGCTTCTCCAGGGTGATAGTAGTAGTGTAAATTTCAAAATATCTTACATTCTCATTTTTAATAAGTAAAACTCCTTTTAGAAAACTGGTGATGTGTTAAGGTTGGGTTTCCTGCTTAGATGTCTCTGAAACAGTACTCTCAACTTTTCAGCTCTCCCTGTTCTACTTCCAGGGAGGTCTTCACTTCAGAAATCCGAGACTCATATTCATCCAGCTTGGTGTCAAGTGGGCTGTTGCTGCCAGAATTATCTTGTGATTATTTGAGAGATGTATCAGTTTCTTCTGAAGTACAATCAACTGTAGAAGCCTTTGTAGCAGGTGTGTAACAAAGCAGGTGCCCAGCTGCTGCAGCCACTCCTGTTGGAGTTTCCCTCTCCATGACATGAGGACTCATGAAGGCTCTAGGGAGCAGTGTGGTTCTTGGGAGCCTTTTCGTTCCTTGGCAGCTCTTCCTAAAAAATGTGTTACCAAAAAACACCAATATGAAGGTGTAAATAAGGACTGTTAAACACTTTTTTCTTCCCAGCTATGATGTCCAAGAGGAAATTACTTATTATAAATGTAGTATTGTGATTGCAGCAATTGTATTGGTGTAAAATAAGCTGAGCTTTCTTTAACCATATATTAAGATGTTTGTTTGTGAAAATAGCCTAAAGGCTGTTGTGAGTAGAGAGCACGTTCTCGAATCTGTTGATAATAATAAATTTGGGAGCGTCTATTAAAAATGGATTTGCTCTTAAGTTACAAAGCATTTTAAGGAGAACCTAAGATTTAAATGGAGTAGATTTCCTTAAGTTTAATGTGAAAATAAATCAATGTCCAGCAATACTAGGCTGTAGTATATTGTGGTCCATAACATGCTAAAATGAGTAAATCAGTCCTATTTCTGATTTATAGAGCATTTTAAAAAATGGCACAGTGGGTTGCATTGGATCAAGGTGAAGGAGTTTAGTATCACTTGGGTTTGAGTCTGCTGCTTTTTTTTTTTTGGACCTTGCACCTGGCTTGCAGGACCAAACCGAGGCCCCCTGCAGTGGAAGCACAGAGTCCTAACCACTGGGTCGCCAGGAAAGTCCTTAAGTCTGCACTCTTAACAGAGAGATTCCTGTAAATTCCCTGTTTTGTAGATTAACTTGGCCGATCTGGCATAGAATAAACTCTGCTCACCCCTAGCACATACACACTTATTTTCATTCTAACTCCCTAGAACATGTTGTGTCAGATTTTTGGTTTAATGTTATCACCAAGTAACTATATGCCTCTTGAAAATATTTCAGTCAAATATTTCTTTACTTCAGTGTCTTATAAAGCAGAAATGTAGCACATAAGCCTTTTTGCAGCAGTGAACTTTAAACTATTTTTGCTTACATGTGAAGAAAACTGCAAGCGTAGACTTCTGAGGGTACAATTATGAACTGCTTTTTAGGACTGCTTCAGTGAGATTGGGCGTAGGAAAGACTCAAGCAAGATCAGCCTACGCTTATCCACCTACTTAAGCCTTTTCAGTTGTTGGAAGTACTGGGCTTCCAAGTGAATGTTTCTTTTGAGCACAGGGTTTGTTGGCTTAAAATTTGTTAGAAACTAGCTTTCCTGAAGGTTTTGTGTTTGGTGGATTCTTTTGAGGAAACAGTTTTTTCCGGACATAGCTTTTAGTTTTTAACTGACTTTTGCTTTTACATGTGGGTCACTTGTATATATCAGGGTTTTGGCTCCTTTTAAGATGTGAAAGATGGACCTTTTTTTCCAACACACTGTAGGGCATTCCTTGCTGTTGCCACCACAAACTTTAAGTTTCAAAACCCCCATCCTTAAAATCAGTTGTCCTTGGTCCATCTGTTTGTCAGCACCTGCCATGCGCCAGGAATCTCAAGACCTTCCTAGGGAGCATCTGAGAGGATGAACCAAGATGGAGCTCCACATGTACCATCTTTTAAGGATAGATGTTATTAGATTGGTTTTAATCAACTGTTATTGCAGTGCTCAGTATAATTAAGGAAGTAAAAAATACTATGTTGACACCTGTTTTAGTGGTCTCAAGTGTGTTAGTCCCCAAATCCTTTTTGTCAGTCCTGCCAATGTAGCAAATTGTATTTTTTTGTCACAGTCCTTTTGTGAGTCAGATTGGGATTGGTAAACTAACCCTATGGTTACTTCAGAAGTGAGAGTTCTATTTCAGTGATGGGAATACAGCCACTCTACATGCACTCTTAAGTCTTTCCTTTAGAGCAGGGAGTACTTTAACATATTTTTATTTGTATTAATAGTACATTTATTTGTCAGCTGTTTTAGTTTGACCTTTACTATTAATATTTGAAATTATTGCACTTCTACAAGAGTCTGTAATGATAGCAAATGTTTGCCTGAGGTGGACAAAAGGACATGAAGAAATTTATCTTTATGATAGTGGTGATTATACTGGTATATACATTCGTCAGAATGAGGGTGTACATTATTGCATGTAAACTATTGATAAGATTAAAAAAAGGAAAAAGTTTAGGGTTTACCTGAGAATTTAGGCAAGTGATATAGAAGGAACAAGGTTGTTACGTAGAAACTAGTCTTAAGAAAGGTGTGAAGACTGTAAGAAGGCATGATAGGCTGTTTTGGTACCATATATGAATATAGTGTAGAGTTTATTAACAACTGTGGGAGTTCATATGTCTGATAAATGGTTAATTGATTTGGGGATGTCATTGTCTCTATCAAAGAGCCTGAGAGTTGTGTTGGATTTATTACACTTGGCAAAGGTTGCATTTTTTATAGATTAAAGGTTTGTGGCAACCTTGTTTTTGGCAATCTGTTGGTGCCATTTTTCCAAGAGCATTATTTTTTAGTTAAGGTATGTAGATTGGGGTTTTGGTGGGGTTTGTTGTTGGTTTTTTTTTTTTTTTTTGCACACTTGATAGACTATAGTATAAACGGAACTTCTATATGAATGGGGAAACCAAAACATTTATGTGACTCGCTTTAATGATATACTCACTTTATTATAATGGTCTGGAGCCAGACCTGCAGTTTCTCCAAGATATGCCTGTAATTTTGTCATCAGCATCTCCCAAGCTAGCCTGATTTTTCTATGCCTCCATAAAATGGAATAATACTGTCATAGTGGTTTTTGAGGGTTAAGAGAATATTGTACAAAGTTTTTGGCACGCTGCTATAAAAAATGTTTGCTTTTAGATTAAGCTAGTTTAGCAGGCAGTGAGATTTGACTGAATCTGTAGATTATATAGTTCGAAAATAGTTTGAAAAAGCCCTTAGGAGAACCCTAGGTTGGGAAGATCCCCTGGAGAAGGGAATGGCTACCCACTCCAGTATCCTGGCCTGAAAATCCCATGGACTGTATAGTCAGTCAGTCCCTGGGGTCACAAAGAGTTGGACACTACTAAGCAACTTTCACTCACATAACCATAACCTTCCTTAATCTACAAAAATATGTGAAGAATGTGGGCATTCAGCAGATAAGACTGGGATGAATGGACCTGATGTTTTTGTGACTACTTAGGATCATAATGTCAGAGGAAAATTAGCCTTCCTGTAAACCCTGTTCAGTTGTTCAGTTGTGTCCGACTCTTTGTGACCCCATGGACTGCAGCACACTAGGCCTCCCTGTCCATCACCAACTCCCTGAGTTTACTCAGACTCATGTCCATTGAGTCGGTGATGCCATCCAACCATCTCTAGCTGAAGGAAATTGAGGTGGTTCTTGTCCTGACTTTAAAAACTAGAACTTTACATGTGGTAGCAGTTGCCTATGATGGTCCATAATTGATAAGGTTCCCAGGTAAATACTACATAGAGAGTAGAAACTCCTTAGGAATCTGATGAGCTGAAACACTAGGCTAAAGATCTTGATTAAGTATTTTTCATTATTAATAGGATAAGTGATCTTTTTTAATGTGTAACCTTTATCATTCTGTTTGCATTAATGCAGTTGAATATCCCCCTAAAATTGATGTTCTGATTGGTCTTACATTGCTTAAAATAAACATATATCCTCAAGCCTAAATGTCTACTTTATGGGCACAGTTTTAAATCATTTCTGGGCACAGTATAATAATTTTAAGATTTTCTCAGTAAACTGAATATAGTTGACTCCTTGGAAATACAGCTGTTGCTGTTTTTAAAATATTGTGTGTATTTCATGAAAATGACTAATGCTGTGGCTTATTGACGAATTGTTTTGGTGCAACCAAAAAGCTGATAACTTTTGAGAACCATTGAAATGAAGTGTATTTTTAGGACAGGGGCCTCCACTTGAGGTGAACTCTGGCATAGAGCATGGGGAGGGGGAGAGAAAGGGGGTAATCAAAGAGGCAGGAAAAGCTGTGTATGTTGCCAGGATCTGGTCTAAGTCCATTAAAATTAATGTGGCACCCAGAAATCAGTCCCAGACAAGGAGCGACGACAGCATCTGTCTCGAGAACTTGTTAGGTTTATAGACTTCATGTTAAAAGAAATCTTTGCCTAAAGTAACCTTGTGTGTGTGTGTGTGTCAGTCACTCAGTTGTGTCTGACTCTCTGCGACCCCATGAACTGCAGCCTGCCAGGCTCCTCTATCCATGGAATTCTCCAGGCAAGAGTTATGGAGTGGATGCCATTTCCTTCTCCGGGGGGATAAGGACCAGTAAGTTCAGCAAAGAAGATAGACTTAGGTATGGGCTGCTCCAGAGGACAGTGGGTGATTTGGAGAAAGAGGGAAACTTTATTTGATTGGGGAAGAGTTGGATTCAGTATGATGCCTTTTTAAAAATCAGAGTTCTTAGTAAATAAATGTTCATGATGTATATATAGGTCCCTAACTTATACCTAGTTTCAAATTGCAGTGACGTTCTTGGATTTCTGGCAGTTAGCTCTTTCAAGTCAGCACTTAAACAAGTGATTGTAATTTTTTTTTTTTTTAACAACAGTTTTTTGAAGTAGTTGACCTTGGATTGCACAGCTATTAAATGACAAAGCCAGGACTAGGTTTTCTGACTTATGTTCCAGAAACATTTTCACCAAATAAGCTTACCTCAAAGAGACTTAATTGTTAACTTGATTGAACTAGTTCTGTTGTAGCTTGTGGTGTGGGATCCAGATCAGAGCTACAGATGTCCTCCTGAAGTCAGCCTCCACTTTTACCCATTCCTGTTGCTTACACATCACCTACTCTAGAATTTTACTTAGAAGATGTTTATCTGCAGTTACCTGGTATCACACTGGTTACGTGAGTGGCAGTGTATTGAAGTTCAGACTATTTTGATTGCTTAGCTGCAGATATTTATTTCGCTAGCTTTCTTTACTTAAAATGAGTAAAGTTGTTTGTGTTATATGGGAGAACCACAAAACAAGATGAATAAAAAAGACTGGCTCTGCAACTCTATGTAAATAAGGTGATGATGTTGATTTGTAACATTCTGCATATAAACTTCAGCTACCTTCTCAAGAAACTGTCATATTAAGCTTGTCTTTTTATGTATAAATTCACATTTGCTTTAAAATGGGCATTTTAAAGGAAAGGATTTTGGTGATCTAGTGTTTCTGAAAATGGTAAGTGATTACGCAGATTCTTCACTAAATTAGGTTCCTCTTATAAGCACACTCCAACTGACAGCTCATATATTAGGTTTAACTAATGAAATAATACAGACTTTGAAATAACTTCTATTTTGACAGTTTGTTGCATATTCTAAGGACCCAGACGTAAGGCTTGGTGGCCCGTCTCTTGTTTTTCCTGGTTTATGACTTTCGGCTTTGTGGAATACGGCTGAGATGAAAGGATTTATTGACGATGCAAACTACTCCGTTGGCCTGTTGGATGAAGGAACAAACCTTGGAAATGTTATTGATAACTATGTTTATGAACATACCGTGGTAAGTGTGTCATATTGGATTTCTTAAAATACAGTGTTTATAATAATTTCTGAAATATGAAGCATCATTACTGCTACTTAAGATCATTTTTGTTTTGTACTTACTGATACAGTAATTTTTGTCTATTGCTTTACGGAAAGAATTTGTTTTTGTTGGAGCTAATTTCCTATATTCCCAAAATTTGAAGAAGTTTTCAGGTTAGTGATGTTCAGTAATAGGATACCCAAAAAGCTTTCTCTTGACCTCTACAGATATGTTTAAGTCTTCTCTCACACCAGCAAAATCCTGCTGCTCTCTTCTGTCATCAGAATTCTTTTTTGGGGGGTGAGGAAGAATGACACTTGTCCTAACATTCAGTCTCTTCTATAGCCTCTCATGTCACTAGTCTTAGTCAATTGTACATTTCCTGGGTCAGAACATTAGGGTGGCAGCCTGTCTTTGGTCAGTATATTCTAATAATGTGGATTATAGAAAACAGTAATATTTTCATGACATTTCAGATAATATCTGAATGTTGTATGTTTTAAATAAAGATTATTTTGTCTGTCATCTAACATTTATTTATTTAATAAATAGTAATTTATTCTCTGGATGGTATGTGTAGTCATCTCTCTACCCCCAGGGTAGCTCCAGCTTCAGAATCAATCATGATTTTTTCCCAGATCGTAATTAAAATCAGTTTACTTTTTCTTTCTTTCTTTCTACGGCTTGTGGGATCTGAGTTCCCTGACCCAGGGATTGGACCCCAGGCCATGGCAGTGAAAACTGGGTCCTAAACACTGGACTTGGATTTATCTGGCATTTAGTGTACTTCTGTATTTTTAAATTTAGTTTTGTCACCTCTACAAATACTACCAACTTACCTCCTTAAAAATGGATTTCTTTTGTTCCCTTTTACTGTCTTTAACTGCAGTTCACGTTGGGGATACGGCTTTTTGTTTAGCATTCCTCATTCTACTCACCTTTTTAGGGAATTAGATCCTGTACTGTTAAAGTAGGTTTAAACAATTAAGGAATGCATGGAATGATATAAGTAATCTCCTTCCCTTCCACTCACCAGAAGTAAAATTGGAACAGTTCGGAAGTAGAAAGTCACTCTCATTGACGCTGTTTTTTTTTATTTTTTTAATCTAAAAATATTTTCTATGTCAGCATAGCACAGCAAACAGTCAAGTTTAAAAAGAAACAAGCCTTAAATGTGGTGGTATGTAAATATTTATCTTGGCTCATTTGTGGAGGAAAAGGGGAGTTCTTTCCTACTTAACAATACTCTGTTTTCAGTGGTTCTTATGTTTCTTTTCTCATAACTATAATAGACAGGGAAAAATGCATTTTTTGTGGGAGATCTTGGAAAGATTGTGAAGAAGCACAGCCAATGGCAGAACATAGTGGCTCAGATAAAGCCGTTCTATACGGTGAAGTGCAACTCCACTCCAGCTGTGCTTGAGATTTTGGCAGCTCTTGGAACTGGATTTGCTTGTTCTAGTAAAGTAAGTCATTTTCCTTACTTTGTTATTGAACTGCAGCATTTTAAAATTGACAGTGTTTGATGGGGCTTCCCTGTTGGCTCAGTGGCAGAGAAATCCACCTGCCAATGCGGGAGACTCGGGTTCAATCCCTAGGTTGGAAAGATACCCTGGAGAAGGAAATGGCAACCTGTTCTAGTATTCTTATCTGGGAAGTTCCGTGGACAGAGGAGCCTGTTGCAGAGTCAGACATGACTTAGCAACTAAAAACAACATTTGGTCACCAGTAGCAGTAGGAGAATTGGAGGAGGAAGTGGCAACCCTCTCCAGTGTTCTTGCCTGGAGAATCCCAGGCACGGGGGAGCCTGGTGGGCTGCCGTCTATGGGGTCGCACAGAATCGGACATGACTGAAGCGACTTAGCAGCAGCAGCAGCAGCAGCAGCAGTAGGAGAACAATTGCAAGGAAGTTTGACTTGTGGATACATTTTTTAACTCGTTTAAATTTGCCATTTAATACTGGAAATTTACAAAGTTTCAAGTATACCAATGAAAGGAACATTACGGTGAGATGAGACTTTATAAGCTTTATCTTTAATCAGAAACTTTTATTTGTTCCTCATTCTTAGCCTAGAGCTAGTTTGATCAAGTTACTTCTGATGACAGCAAGATAATATCCTAAACTGGGAGATTTCTCTGATGGTAGTGACAGGCATACCTCAGAGATGCTGTGGATTGAGTTCCAGACAACTGCAGTAGAGCGAGTCCTATGAACTTTTTTTATTTCCCAATTCGTATAAAAGTTATGTTTGTACTATGTTGTGGCCTATTTAAGTATACAGTAGCGTTATGTCTAAAATATAATGTACATACCTCAAAAAAGAATGCTGTTGAGAAAAATGGTGCCTGCAGACTTACTCAACACAGGGTTGCCACAAATCTTCAGTTTTAAAAATGGAATTCTCTGCAGAGCACAATAAAATGAGATATGCCTGTATACCTTTTAAAAGGTTTTTAACAGAGCATAATATAGCAAGCATTACCAGAATATGAACTGTGATATATGTAATCCTAATTTAATCTTACATAATTTGAATTTAACCAGAAAATAAAGGTATATGGCAGTGATTGAAAAGTAATAGAAAGCTTACCTTTTAGATGACACTGTTTAAAATCTGTTTTTAGACTGAAATGGCTTTAGTGCAAGAATTGGGTGTATCTCCAGAAAACATCATTTACATAAGTCCTTGCAAGCAAGTGTCTCAGATAAAGTATGCAGCAAAAGTTGGAGTTAATATCATGACATGTGACAATGAAGTTGAATTGAAGAAAATTGCACGTAACCACCCAAATGCCAAGTAAGTGTAAAAATTAGGTACAAGGGCATATTTTTTTACCTAGGATTTGGGGTTGTCTTTAGTCTGGGAAAGGAAGGGGGGCATTTATATAGAGCAATGGTTATATGTTGTAATTATTGCAACTTACTACACGGAAAATACTACTAGCATTTTTATTGGCTACTTCTGATCCTTCATGGGCAACTAGGATGAGATAAGGATATTTTGGGATATTGTGTATAATCTTTAATTCAAGGAAGAAAATCTGGTTGGTAGAATGATCAAATTAAAGCTATGGCTATATTTTCACAATTACATTAACCATTCTAGTTATTTGTCATATTAGGAACAGAATACGTTCTGCTCAGCCTTTTTCCTTTTAACTGAGGGTTTAATCTGCCCTTAGCCTCGGTTTCTTAGATGGTTGTCCTTTGTGTCAGTGTCTTAGGAACCTAGTCCTTAAGTCCCTTCTCATCAAACAGGAAGTTTAACGTTTTTACTTGTACCCTACATGGGTCCCAAGATTTATTTTGCAACTAAAAACTTGATTGTTTAAAAACAAAACTCTGGGACTTCCCTGGTGATCCAGTGGTTAAGACTGAGCTCCCAAGGCAGGGGGCATGGGTTTGATCCCTGGTTGGGGAGTATCCCACGTACACAGTGGGGTATATCCCACACAGTGCAGCCAAAAAATACATAAATAAAATGTAAGTTCGCCATGCTTTAAACAAAAACAAATTTTAAGGCAAAATAAATATTACCATGAACTGGTATATCAAGAGGATTTTATATAGCCTATGCTAAAAGTATACTAGTACACAGTTTGCTTTTTAATAAGTTACTGTGTGTTATATGTTACCAAAAATGTGTATCATGTCCATATTTTCCTTATATTGATAATTTTCTTACTGACTTTAATGGTATTCTTTGAAAGGTATTCTATAGGTAGAATAATTTTGCTTTTACAAATAACAGTTTTGTATAATTGTTTTTTTAAGTGATTTGTGGTTACTCAGAGATTGCCTGACAGTCTTGATCACTTTGTCATGGTTTGGAAGGAAATACCAAATATATTTGAATCAGTAGTCTAAAAGGCTGCTGTTAAGATACGTTAAAAAATTTTTTTTTTCTTGTTAGATCTATGTGATTAATTGGAGGAATGGTTCCGAATAAGTGGTAGAAAGTTAGCTAGCTAGAACTTGTTTAGGAAATTTGAAGCGTTTAAAGCCCTGATCGCTTTTACTGAAAGACAGTAATGGCATTGCTATTCAATTTAGTCTTTCTAGGTGGATTTATGGACTGATGGACTTCATTTGAAAGTAATGTCGTCTTTCATTACAGAGCCCAACCGACTCTTGCTGCTACAACAGAGTCTTAACTTCCTGCATTTTCCAAATTCCCATCCTTGTAAGCGTCATGCTTTAGTCCCTAATTGCTAGTTTTTTCTCTATACAGGATTGTTTCTCATTAGGTTCACTTGATTCATCCGACGCTGGATTATGGAGCACTGACAACATTATCAACACACTTCCTACAATCTTCAGGCTTCACATGTGCTGATGATGATGTAAACCAACTCTGCCCCAATCATCTTCCCCTTCTCTTAGGGTCTTACTACATATTGCAACAGAAGATAGTATTGGAGGTGGAGAGGGTAACATGAAGTTTGGCACTACCCTGAAGAACTGTAGGCATCTTTTGGAATGTGCTAAGGAACTTGATGTCCAAATTATTGGAGTTAAGTGAGTAGTTGTTTTAAACTTCATTTTGTTGTGATAATCTTAGTCTTTCTTTTTACCAGTTTAGGTTTTCTTTTGTATAAACGTTAATAGATTCGATTTCTGGTTTACGATACATAGTTTTCTTAGTTTAGGAAAATAAATGTTTATCTTTATACTATTTTGTACTTGTATGTACCTCTGCTTCACCTAGTAAAGAGAGGAAATAGTAAATAACAGTTCAGTTAGTAATTTAAATCACTTCTTTTTAAGTTGAATGGAAGGATTTACTAGAATTCTGATGAATACCAAAATGGTTGTTGGACATGTCATTTCAGTTTTTCTTTTTCCCATCCCAAGACTTTTTATACCCTTTTTAATCCCTCAGAGGCACTTCAAAAAATCAGTAGACTATTTTATCCTCTCAGTTTTTATGTATGAGGAAACTAAGACCCAGAGAGTTAATGATTTGATAATAGTTTCTGAACCATGATCTGAATCAGATTTGGAGCAGTGACTGCCAGATTTTAAAATTGTTCATAAAGATAGATAAAGAATCACCACTGTTAAACTTAATTCTACCTTAGCTGACAATATTGACAGTATTTGAGCATTTTCATATTTCAGTTAATTTTATTGTTAACACACAGGAAAATTGATTTGAGGTGTATTCTGTGAATTTTAACATTTTTATAACCACTGCCACAATTGATACGGAAAGGACCATATTTTAATTAAACTTATAAATTTAATTTTATTTAATTTTTGGTCTTGCAGCACGGCTTGTCAAAGTTTAGTTTCCCGACAGGTTTCAAACACAGGCTTCCACTGGACCACCAGGGAATTCCCTCAAATTTAAATAGTCCGAATCTTTGATAAATACCACTATTAATGAGCAGTACTAACAATTATCAGTATTGCTCAACTGAATTAATGTTCACTTGTATTTATTTCTCAATAGATACTTTTTTTAAAAAAAGATTTGTTTGGCTACACTGGGTCTTTTGCTGCAAGCTGGCTTCCTCTAATTCTGCAGAGTGGAGGTTACTCTGGCTTCTCTTGAGCACAGGAGACGCGTGGGCTTTAGTAGTTGCAGCTCAAGGGCTTGGTTGCTCTGTGGCATGTGGGATCTTCCCGGACCAGGGATCAAACCTGTGTTGGCAAGTGGGTTCTTAACCACTGGACCACCAGGGAAGTCCCACAATAGATTTGTATATTTTCAGGTAATATTGTGCATTCAAAATTGAAGATTTTGTCACCCAGTTTTATTGGGTGATTGTTACTTTTAGTAAAGTAACAATTTATTGTTATTTTACCATATGAAAAGCGTGTCCCTGTCTAATAGCTGTGAAATATAACTGATAACTTATTATTAAAAAAATGATTACCCAAACACTACCTTTTCTAAAAGGCTGGTATTGTAACTTGGGTCATTAGAGGTTCATGTTTCTAAAGCTTTAAATATTGAGTAAAGTTAATGTGAATACTTTTTTGTGTGAATATGGTGAGTTAGAAAGGAACGGCCTCTAAAATTTGCTGCGGCTTCAAATTTATTACTCTATGTCTTTCAGATTTCATGTTTCAAGTGCTTGCAAAGAATCTCAAGTATATGTACATGCTCTATCTGATGCACGATGTGTGTTTGACATGGCTGTAAGTTTTTGCTTAAATTATTTTGATATTTAAGCCAAGATGTTATTTAAGACAAATATTCAGCTTCTTTTCTACTTCTAAAGTATTCTGATCGTACTTATTTATGACATGCACATTTTAAAACCTGGGTGTAGAGAGATGCAATAGTTAACTTACTTGTATGTGTCTAAAGACAGTACAGAGAATAGCAGGAAAATATAATGAAATAATCCGCCTCTGTTAGTAGAAAGCAAGAAATTTACTAAAGGTCAGAACAGAGATTATTTACCTCCCTTAGAGGATTTGTGTGTGTGTGTGATGTCCCTATATGCATTACAGTTTGGAAACGCGTTTAAAGATTTTTTTCCCCCTCCTGCATCTCTAGGGAGAATTTGGCTTCACGATGAACATGTTAGACATTGGTGGGGGCTTCACAGGAACTGAGTTTCAACTGGAAGAGGTAAACATTGTTCAGTGGGTGGACATCCTGGACTGATCTCTCTTTCCTTTCTACTTACATGGTGGATATGTAGACTAGAGTTTTTAGAGCAGAACTAAAGCTGTAGCATTGTGTAACATTTGTAAGAAAATTAATAGCTAATGGAAGACCTTGGAAAAGTTTACTCTGTAGCATAATTTTATCATGGAAAGTGTGTTTTCAGTGCTTGTTGACAATGATTAATTCATTCATCACTTACAGAGCTTGAACTGTTTTATCCATGTACACATCAGTTCTCACCTTCCTCCAGTATAGAAACTGATTGGAAATTTTGCTCCTTCATCACTAGTTATTGAATATGGCTATAAACAATGACTTTTCAATCACCAGGAGCCATTTGACACTGGAATTATAGCTTTTTAAATTAATGCCATTCTGATAGTTAGAAAATCAACTTGGATGACTTGAAAGCCTGCTTTATTTCTAAGCTTCATAGTCTATAATTCAGCTACTTAATTTTCCTAAAAAATTTAATTGCTGTTAATCTCTTAATGTTGTGAATTATCTAATCCAATATTAAAACCATAATATGGGTTTTAAAATCCATAGGTTAATCATGTTATCAGCCCTTTGTTGGATGTCTACTTTCCTGAAGGATCTGGCATCAAGATAATTTCTGAACCTGGAAGCTACTTTGTGTCTTCTGCATTTACACTTGCAGTTAATATCGTTGCAAAGAAAGTTGTTGAAAATGATAAGTTTTCCTCTGGAGGTAAGTTACAAAGTTTATAGTTTTCTGTTAGTAAATAATTCCAATTAGTTTGAAGATGAGTTCATCAGATACTATCACATGTAAATATAATTTTGGACATTTGATGGGTTTTGATGTTATGGGTGTTCTTCATCCATCTGTAGGGAGGAGCTAGGGAGCTTTTCAAAAAGCTATAGCTTTTGAATGCCATAGCTAATATTCCTCTCCATCAGACTCTTCTGATGTTTAGATAGGCTTATGTTAGATAAACTTCCCCAGGTGATTGATTCCCTTTAAGAACCAGTACAATCTTATCCCTATCAAAATAAAATAATTTTCATATCTTAAAATTTATTTCAGTTTTGTTCAATTTTTATTATTTTTCCAGCATTGATTAGTTTGGACTGTCCTTGAACTTCTTGTAAGTGGGATCATGTATATTCTTCTGTTTAAGACAGCTCAGTATAATATTTGATAGAGCATTTCATTTTACATTTATTGCCAATTAATATTCCACTGTTTGAATGCATATACTTTGTCTCCAGTCTCCTGCCATGAATATTTGATTGTTTCCAGTTTTTGGCTATTAAGGGCAGAACTACTGTTACTACATTATTATACAGTACTACAAGTATTGTGGACATTTTTCTTAGGTGAATGATGTAAGAATTCTGCTGGGTCGGAGAGTAGGTGTTCACAAAGATTTCAAAATGGTGTTGCTATTTTACTCCTCTGCTGGCAATGTATATATGCAAGTTCTGATTGCTCCCACCTTTGCTAATTTCTTTTTTTGGTCATTGTTAAATTTTATCCACTCAGTAGGGGTGTATTGTGGTATCTCAGTGTAGTTTTAATTTGCATTTACCTGGTGAGTAATGATGTAGAGCAGTTTTTTTTTTAATGTGTTCATTGGTTATCCTCCTTGGTGAAGTGTGTTCAATATTTTAAGTTAACAGTTTTAAGTTATGTCAGTATATATCACTATAT
Source organism: Bubalus kerabau (assembly GCF_029407905.1). Lineage (NCBI taxonomy): Eukaryota > Metazoa > Chordata > Mammalia > Artiodactyla > Bovidae > Bubalus > Bubalus kerabau. Next base: position 63,863,213 of record NC_073637.1, read on the forward strand.
TTTGAATGTGAAACCTATGAGTCAATTCTATAAATACTAATTCAGATTTTGATGTGCCTTTTAGCTGTTGTACTGTAAGTTCATCTTTGCTTTTCCTGTTTTCATGGTTTTTTTTTGTTTTGTTTTGTTTTGTTTTGTTTTTTAACAGTAGGAAAGACCGGAAGTGATGAACCAGCCTTCATGTATTATATGAATGATGGTGTTTATGGTTCTTTTGCAAGTAAACTGTCTGAGGACTTAAATACCATTCCAGAGGTTCATAAGGCAAGTTTTATTACAAATATTATAAAACCTGCTTATTTGGCAGTTTCTGAATGGAGCTGTTATTTTTAGGATGCATCCTAGTTTAAAAATTGTATTTATTTTTGGATATGCTGGGTCTTCGTTACTGCACAGGCTTTTCTCCAGCTGTGGCAACCAGGCGCTCCCAGGCTCTAGAGCACAGGCTCAATAGTTGTGGTGCGCGGACTTAGTTGCTCTGTGGCACATGGGGTCTTCCCAGATCAGGGATCATACCCGTGTCTCCTGCATTGGCAGGCTACACTTTACCACTGAGTCACCAGGAAGCCCTCATCCCAATTTCAAAGAAATATTTTAGAATGGGGGAAGGTTGCCCCTTTTTTGAGGGTTTGTATTTCTCTGAGTCCTATTAAGTCCTTTGTTCTCTAAATTGCTGCCTTACATGGAGTTAAGGAGGAGTATTACTGCTTTTGGCTCTAGGCCTTTCTTCAGGGGCACATTTGATTTGAAGTGGTGAAAAACGGTCTTATCCACCTTCAAGTTCATTGCCTGCTTGAGTTAAAAGCTTAACAAAAATATACTTTTTTGTCCTACAGAAATACAAGGCAGATGAGCCTCTGTTTACAAGCAGCCTTTGGGGTCCATCCTGTGATGAGCTTGATCAAATTGTGGAAAACTGTCTTCTTCCTGAGCTGAATGTGGGAGATTGGCTTATCTTTGATAACATGGGAGCAGATTCTGTCCATGAACCATCTGCTTTCAATGATTTTCAGAGGCCAGCTATTTATTACATGATGTCCTACAGTGATTGGTAAGAAGGATTATTTTTTTTAAAAGCAGATTGGATATTTGAGGTGACAGGGTTTGCTGGTTTTAATTTTATAATGAATGCACAACTTAAAAGTAATAACAGAATGATCTTTTAAGCGTAATTGGAAGACCAGTTATTTTATAGTTCTTTTCATTGTCTGTTGTGTGGTCTTTGTGCTTAAACTCAGATGTCTTGATTTTTTCCTTAGGTATGAGATGCAGGACGCTGGGGCCACTTCAGACACAACAATGAAGAGCTTCTTCTTTGTGCCTTCTTGCATTCAGCTGAGCCAAGAAGACAACTTTCCCACTGAAGCTTAAGCAGGCGTTAACGCTTCTGTAGATCTGAAGTTGCAGGTTAATAAGCTTGTCTGGTCTACATTCCAGTGTGGAAAAAATTTGAACAATCTTATTCTGTTAATTCTCTTGGAAACAAAAACTACTAGTAATAGCTATTTGGGACCAGACAAAATCAGCTCTATAATTCACTGGGGGTAATTGGGAGATTAAGATAATGTATCCAGATTTAAACCTACCAGTTTGCCCTACCCCTTAAGCGTTTAAAATAAAATATGCAACAAAATGGATGACTTAGTGGAGATGGAAGCCCATTAATTGGGTTCCCCATTAAACCGTTTACATACAAGTACACAGTTTTTATACTAAGGATTCGTGTTAAAAAGTCTTGTAAAGTTAATGTCTTTCACCCAGATATATCAAATGTCAGTGGAAGACCAGTGTGACTTCATTAGATACGTTTAGTGTATTTAGAATGTGTAAATTTGTGCTTTGAACTGTAGTTTAATAAATGTAAAATTGCATCATAGTATTTGTTGTATTTGACCTAATGTAACCCTTGTATGATTGCAATAAAATTTTGTGTAGATTTTACTGTTTTTTCAGGCTAAAATTTTGGGAAAGGGGCTAGCTAGCAAAGGTAGTTTTGAAATAGATATGTATCTGGGCTGTTTCGAAGGTTATTTTCCTTTATAGCCCATTTAAGTTTAGTTTGGCTTAGTACATTTTTCAGTTATTTAATTAGTAATTTAAGTAAAATGTTTGGTAAATCATTGTGATGTTCAGATTCATTATGGAGAGTTGATGTGCAGTAAGCATGATGTTTAACAATTTTAACACCAAAAATGTTAATCCTGCATAAACCAATTGTAATAATTAATAGGTGTTTCTGTATAGATAGAATGCATAGAGTACCTTAGTAAATCTTTGAGTCGCAAATCTTTTGGTTGAAATGGAAGATTCTATTAAATACTTGGAATAAACTTTGGGGAGGGAAATGCAGAAAACTCTGCTGCGCACTAAATCTTAAAGAAGGGCTACATCTATATCCAGAAACCTGATGCTCCTTTGCACGGAATATTATTTAAATTCAGAGTTGTGAGGGGGATGGGGTGAAGCACACCTATTTTCAATTTCTCGATTGCAGTGATTTCAAACTTAGGGTTTGTTTTGTTGTTCACTTAGTTTCCTGTTATTTCCCATTTGTTCAGCAGCTTAGTGTAATTAGTTTTCATTCTTTTTATACTAAAATTTTATGGTGATTGGGGAAGTGAGTTAGAATCACTAACCTGACAGTTGTTGCCAGGAGTTTGCATTGTTCATGGCTAGTATATTAGTAATCCTAGATCTCAGAATCACAATAGTAATAAAGTAAACAACAGGGGTCATTTTTTCCTAACTTGTTCTATGTTCAGATGTGGAATTTCTGTCTTCCAAGAGGAAATGTGACTTCACTTTGGTGCCAATGGACAGAAAATTCTGCGTGTGCTACATAGGAGAAGTTTGGAATGCACTTAATAGCTGGTTTTTACACCTTGATTTCAAGGTGAACAGAAATTGATCATGAATCTAATAAATTTCAATCTCTTAAACCAGTAGGTGCTTAATATTTTTGATTTGATTAATTCCCATTTGAATTTTATGGGTTCTATTAATTGAAAAAGGACTCCAGTCCGTTGTCATCTAATTACCCTTGGAATTTTCCAAGGTATAATGTGGGGTTTTATGCAAAATTCCAAGCTACCATGCAACTTTTTTTTAACTGTAATGAGGAGGAGGAATTGCTCCTAACCTTCTTTACATGTTGTGCTTTTTGGTTCAGAAATGCCAAATCTTTTAAGAGATGGTACAACTTTGAGTCCTTGGCTTGACTATACAACTTTGAGCTTCATGGCATGTCAGTTTTGCCGTATTTAAAGGAGAGCTATTCTGTGTATAACAGCTCAGAGTTGCAGGTACCACATGTGAATGATACGGTAACTTTAAAAAATGTTTGTGTTGTATTTGAAGACTGTTTGCCATAAATCTAAAGTTTGATCTTAATGTATTTCAATTTGATATGCTAAAAAAAAGTACTGAATTAATGTAACAATCTTTTTTTTAATCAGTATTGTAAGTTCAGAATTTAACTGAAAATATAAAACCCAAATGATTTCTATATAGTAAATTGAACTGTAAAGGTAACTTGTGTGTGATTCTGAATACACAGATAAAATGTTTTTAATTCCTCCTTATGTTTTAGTTCTGCTTTGGCTTCTGTTGCGAAAGAGTTGAAGTTTTACTTGTCAGCTTTGTGTACATTGACTTGCAAATATTCTTTCAGAATCTTACTTTATTACATAGTAACAAATTGAATCTGATAAAATGATTCTGGGTATTACATATGGAATACTGAAGTCTTTGATAAAATCAATATATATATGTGGTCACAAAGATTTTTCTAGGGTCGCATTTTTTTAAGACACATTAATTTACCAGCTTCCGAACAGTGTTTAGACTTAAATAGTTCTGTATAAATTAAGCTAGGTATTCCTTCTAAGTAAGATGGGCACTGATATCATTGAATGCAAATTTAGATTTAAAAAGTCACACCAGTTCTCTTTTTGTCCCTTTCTGGGGAGTTACTCTCAATTTCCTCGTGGTAGTTAACAGGTAGATAACTTGACCAATAATAGAGTGAAGAAGGCTTGTTTAATTGGCTTGGTAGAGTGAAAGAAAAAATTTCTTAGTAGTTTTCCATATTCAAGTTGTGAATAAATCCTGCAAATACTTGAATCCCTGCCTCATCCATCCTGAAGTAGGAATAGAAGTGTGGTGTACAGCGCTTGCACTTGCAGGCTTTTGTGGGAACAAACCTGGTTTACGATGAACAAACCACGACTAGTTGTAGTCGAGCTTTTGCTGGAGGCTGATCTCTTCCTACTTAAAGGAATAAGCTCCCAGCTTTTATATGATGCTTGGAGCAGGTAAGTACCATCTGACTGCTTAATTCCTTGAGCTGTATGGCTTCAGTTTCAAAAGCAGTTCCATTTTAACGATCTTTCAAATCCCAGTTCTACCATACTACTGCTCATGCCTGTCAAAACCCTTTGCAGTTGATGGCTTAGTGAGAAATTTAGCACTGGGTCAATTATGGGAAATTGGAAAGTTAATCCACAGTTGACTAACAGATGAAGGGATAATGCATTGGCAATAGAAAAGGAGTTGCATAAGAGTGCAAGAGAAGATCCTCTGGTGAACTAGCAGGCTTTGATTTTGATTAAATTTAGTCCCAGATTCTAGTTAAAGCTTTTCCTAAGTGACGGTGCCAGACTCCATCCTGTGTGCCTGTGCCCACAACTCGGTCACCACTCACTTTTTAGCAACAGTATGCAGAGGAAGGGGGGACACAAAACTGAGCTAAAATTTAGAAAATTTTTAATTCTCTGGATTTCACTGATTTCCTCTCATCTGTTTTCTGTTTCTTAAATTACTTTCTGTGAGATTTTCTCAGCTCCATATTCCAAGTCTTATTTTTTAACCTTTGAAATTTTTACAAGCTAATGGCCTCCAAGAAAGTTTTTCATAAGTTCCCCTCTAACCCAGTCCTACATAGTCTTTTTGTCTCTGTTTTTGGATTGGACTGTTACGTTTTCATCATTAGAGGCATTCTTCAGATGTGTAGTAACCCTTCTGAGTGGGGACTACAAAGCTAATAGGAAGCTCTGAGCACATGAGTGTGGCTTGTCAACTTAATGTGCTGTATCCTAGTGGAGCTGCGGGGAAACCTCTTACGTCACCCTGAAGTCTTTGCCCATTCTCAGTGAATACTTTTCATATCCCCTGCTGGAGGAGTAATGGGCCATCTGCCAGCATTCTAGAAGACAAGTGGGGTTGAAGGGATTGGGTTTCTGTGTTTAGTGTGCAGTAGGGGACTACCCCTGCCCTCAGCAGTGCTCCGTGTCCATTATTCCAGAGGCCTATTTGCCCTCTTGAGACAAGGACTCTCCAGTCTTGATGAATGAGTGGGCTCTTGCCCAGCTGTGCAGTGCAGGAAAAGGGATCCAGGAATTGAATGCTTAGACTTGCAGACCATCATTTTGCTCCTACCTCCAGATGGATCTGCTGTCGTTTTCTCTGCAGTGTTTTGGAATTTGAGGGTTTTTTTTTTTTTGGTCTCTCAACCCCCTGCCACCTCCCACCCTGTCCCTGGTTTGGGATTCTGGTTCCTGCAGCTGCTAAATCATTAATCTGTGCACTTTCCAACTTCATCTTCTCATGTCTCCATCCTTGTTTTTGCCTTAGTTAGGAAGAAACATGTTTGATGTCACCATTGTAAACATGTCTCAATATATTCTACATGCATAGACATAGTCAAATTAGGAGACCTTTTAAATTTGGGGAGATTATCTGCTCATGCAGCTAAATTTGGGGGGTGGCTTAAGGTTTCATACTTATTTCTGCATTTATCTAAAATTCTTTTAAGTTTACCAGGGTGCTTTTAACTTAACAATTTGTGCAACATATAGTCACACACTCAGCTTTTATTGCCCAACCAGTCTTAATGCACTTAGGCAATTACCGTGTATGACTGCTCAGCAATGCCCCTCAGCTTTAGTTAGTTCTATGACTTAAATTTACCCTCTTAATAGTCTCTGTTACTGTTCTCAACAGGAATAAAGAAAGCAAGGGCGTTTTTGAAGTTTGGCTTCCTCCTCCTCTGATTCTACAAGAATACATGTAAAGAGCTTGCTGGGAGAGGGAGGAGAACTTTAGTGTTGTCCAAAAGAAAAGCATCATATTGAAATGTTTCTTAAAAATTGGTTTAGCTAACGCTACCTTCATGTTCTCCCAGTTGGAACTGGGTTTAGAGTATTTTAGATTGGTGTCGGGGAGAGGGTGTAAAACTTCATTTGAGAACATACGAAAAGTTCACATTGTGGAAAATACTGCCCAAGTGGCACAATGCTACCGTGCCCCCCCTGCCCCCCCCGCACCCCGCTTTATGTACAGTCAGTTTTGCTAGAACTTGGCACACACTTGCCTAAAAATCTTTACACTGTGAAATCAGTGTAAAGTAATATGAGGTTGGGAGCACTTATGCTGTCAGTGAACCAGTACAGTATTGATGGTAACCACTTTTAAATGGGTGTACAGTTGTACACATGTTAAATACACAGATGGTACAACCACTGTATCACTACCTTGAAAAACACACATGTTTTGTGGACATGGAAGGGTTGCAGCTTGTGGATTGTGAAGGGGTGGGAATGTGTTAGTCACTTGGTCATGTCCAACTCCTTGCAATCCCATGGACTGTAGCCTTTGTCCATGGAATTCTCCAGGCAAGAATACTGGAGTGGGTTTGCCATTCTCTTCAGGGGGTGTTCCCGACCCAGGGATTGAACCAGTGGCTCTTATGTTTCCCGCGTTGGCAGGAGGGTTCTTTACCACTAGCGCTACTGGGAAGTGGTGGGAGGGGTTATCTGAAATTGGAAGGTTGTACCACCAGAAGCAAAGAGAAACTAAAGAGCCTCTTGATGAACGTGAAAGAGGAGAGTGAAAAAGTTACCTTAAAACTCAACATTCAAAAAATTAAGATCATGGCATCCAGTCCCATCACTTCATGGCAAATAGATGGGGAAACGATGGAAACCGTGACAGACTTTATTTTCTTGGGCTCCAAAATTACTGCAGATGGTGACTGCAGCCATGAAATTAAAACATGCTTGGTTCTTGAAAGAAAAGCTATGACCAACCTAGACAGCATATTAAAAAGCAAAGACATTACTTTGTCAACAAAGGTCCATAGCAGTCAAAGCTATGGTTTTTCCAGTAGTCATGTATAGATGTATAGATGTGAGAGTTGGACCATAAAGAAAGCTGAGCACCGAAGAATTGATGCTTTTAAACTGTAGTGTTGGAGAAGACTCGAGAGTCCCTTGGACTACAAGATCAAACCAGTCAATCCTAAAGGAAATCAGTCCTGAATGTTCATTGGAAAGACTAATGCTAAAGCTGAAGCTCCAACACTTTGGCCACTTGATGAGAAGAACTAACTCATTGGAAAAGACCCTGATGCTGGGAAAGATTGAAGGCAGGAGGAGAGGATGAGACAGAGGATGAGATGGGTGGATGGCATCACTGACTTGACATGAGTTTGAGCAGGCTCTAGAGTTGGTGATGGACAGGGAAGCCTGGCGTGCTGCAGTCCATGGGGTCACAAAGAGTTGGGCATGACTGAGCAACTATGAACCACCAGTTGATGGGTGGGTGTAGCTTGTTGCACCCTTGGTGAATCGAGGTAGCTGGTCCATATATGAGGAGTGTGTATTTTGCATATTTGTATATTAAGAACCACGAAATTCATGTTACCTTAACATTGATCCCCAATGAACCAGTCACCCTGGAACAAGCAGTTTCAAAACTGACTTCCTGCACGCTGTCGGGAATAGGTTTGATGAGTGTATCAATAAAGGATTACACTGGAGTCTTCACTGTTGCAAGCCCACTCATGACAGCAGTTTGGTGGCAATTAAGCAAAAACACAGGCCACGGTGGAATTAAAAGCCTACCTAAGCCATTTATTCGAGGGCCAGCATCTCCGCAGCCTCATGATACTTCTGTGTGACACACACATAAGGGGTTCAAGGGGTCCTAGAAATAATTTCCTCTAACTTCTTCATTTCACATTTGCAGAAATGGAGACCCAGATAGGTTAAGGAATTTGCCCCCCAATCTTACAGCGAGGATGTATCAGAGCATGGATTTGAACCTAAGACTGGACAAACCTGTGTCACTGTCTTAGGTTGGATTCCCTGGACACAGATGGAGACAGAGCTGCGTGCAGGTTGATTGGAAGTGCTCCTAGGAGATGGCAAGCAGGAGTGGGCAGAGAGGGCAAGCTGTCCTGTAGTTCCAGCGGAGGCCTTAACTGATCTTACGTAGGGCTCTGGAGCTGGGATGGCCCTTCAGAACTGGGCCAAATGGAGAACTAGGGGCTGCGACCTGGTCTCCCAGTATTAGCCAGTCATTGGCTACAAGCCGCACCTTGGGAAGAGACAGAACCTTGGGCAAGCAGCTCCCCTCAGAGGTGAACAAAGTCGTGAGCCAGTTCTCAGTGAGGAATGCAGCCCTGAGCCTTCAGCAGGCTGGTAGCTGGGGGTGGGTCCACCGGCCCTCAGAGCTTCTCGGCAGAGTTTCTGCTGTACTCAGTCATTAGAATAAAACAGCTATATCATGTTCAGTGTTTATTTAAGAAGGTCAGAACCACAAATTCTGCTAAGTTGTGTATCAGGGTCTTCCCTGGTGGGCCCATGGTTAAGACTCCAGGCTTCCATTGCAGTGGGCTGGGTTCGATCCCTGGTCAGGGAACTAAGATCCCACATTGCTGTGTGGTACAGCCAAAAAAAAGTGTATCCGTTTACCAGGGCTGCTGTAACAAAGTACCACAAACTAGGGGGGTTTAACCAACAGAAATTTACTGTCTCACAGTTCTGGAAGTCCCAGATCAAGGTATTGCCTTCTGACGGCTGTGAGGAAAGAAAGGGTCTCTTCTAAGCCTCTCTCCTTGGCGTGTAGACCGCTGTCTTCATGTGGGCATGGCCTTCTCCCTGTAGGTATGAGTCTGTCTCCACACTTCCCTTTTTTATAGGGACACAAGGCATACTGGATTAGGGTACTCACTAATGACTTCAGATGAAATTTCATCATGTCTGTAATGATCCTATTTCCAAAGAAGTTCACATCCCTTGGTCCTGGGGATTAGGCCTTCAACATGTGAATTTAGGGGAACACAACCTATAACAAATATGTATTGTAGCTATTTGGAACCAGGCACTAGCTTGACCCTTGACCCCTGGCTTGATTGCCCCGTAGGCACCTCCCTGCCCACCCCCTCCCCTTACAGTAGCCACTGCTTCCTTCTGCCCTCTCCCTTTCCTCACTTAGCACATTTTCACTTTCCCGCTTTCTTTATCTTCCCTTTTCCCTACAAGCTTAAGGGATTTTTTTTTCCTATTATTATAAAATTCTTATAAACTAAAAAAACAAAATTCTGACCAAAAAACCACCTGAAAACTCTCCAGCAGAAAGCACTGCTTTTACTTTTCTGCAGCACTGCCTTCTAGATACCTGTTCATTTAATATTTCCACCCCTCTTCTCCTTGTGGGAAAAGTTTGACCATCTTGGACACTGTCCAGCATTTTACTTCTGCTACTTCCAATCATCTTGAAATTTTAATCTCGAACAGTACAGAGAACAGGCCTCAGGTCCTGCAGGGGCACCATGACTCTGGAGGGGAACATCCGGGGAGACAGTCTTGAGGTTAGTTCACCCCTCTGGTGAGATTTCAGGGGCATCTGCAATGCCTAGAAAGGGTAGATTCAAAGGGATGTGGAGACTTTGCCACCCTCCAGATGGTTCTCTCGGGGACATGAGTCTGAGGTTAGGCCTGGCTCAGGACACCTGGAGGTGTGAGCATGTCCAAGAAGTAGCTTCTTCAACCCGAATGAGCCTCCTCCCCCTCCTTTTTTTAAATGGCCCCATCAGGTGGCATGTGGGATCTTAGTTCCCTGATCAGGGATCAAACCCATGCCCCATACAGCATGACCCAGAAAATCCGCAGCGCCAAACTGCCTCAAGGTTGCGGCAGGGCCCAGAGGCAGCCTGAGACCGAGATCTGGGGCCTTGCCACCTCTCTTTGACCTGGACTATTATATGGTTTCTACTAGTTGATCTGCTACCAGTGTCTCCCCTTTGAGCCACCATCCTTACGGCTGCAGGGTGAGCTTCTGAAACTGGTCTGATTAAATCACTCATCTGCTTTACAGTCGCCTCTGCAGTCCCGTCTGGGACCTGTGCTTTCTAGGCCCTGGTTAGCCTTCAAACAGACAGTGCTATCTTGCTACACATCGCGTGAGATCCCACAGCGCCTCTCAGTGTGGCTCCTTCACACCGTGCCTGGGGTGGGGTGAGTATAACTTCATCATTCATTCGTTCATTTGCTTGTTCATTCTCCAACAAATATCTTTTGACATTTCGAGGCCAGGAACTATTCCAGCATCAGGGTGGCAGTAAACAAAATACGCCCAAGCCCTAGCCCAGATTGAAAGTGTCTTTCAGTGGGCACTTTCAATCCAGGAGGTGTCCTAGAGCCTTTCAACTCACGTCTGAATTCTGAGAGCGAGGCCAGCCCCAGCGTGATCTTCAGGCCTGCTACAGTAAGTGGTCTGACCCTCCAGGGCACCCCATATCCCTCATCCAGCATGCTGGGCTGGGCAGGAGTCCACAACTGTGAAATAGTCACACGACCCCAACTACACACCAAGCAACCGCAGGTGGCTCAGTGCTGCACAGCTCCCCAACTCTCTGCTGCTTCCTCCTCCAGCCTGTGACCTTGAAACAGAGCTTTGTTTCTGCTTGCTGGCCTTGCCTACTGCCTGACTCAGAGTTCATGAAGCTGCAGTCAAGCCTAGTGGTTAAGAACATGGACTTAAGGCGTCCTAACTCCATTTCTACCACTTACTAGCTGTGTGACCCTGGACAAGTTATTTAACCTCTCTGATCCTCAGTTACCTCTTCCATATATTGATGTAAAACAAATTGCACTCAAACTGTGAGCTTCATGTCTTCACCTATAAAAAACAGGTTATAAGATTCAGTGAGCTTTTACCTTTAAAGTAAAAGACACTTGCTCCTTTGGAAGGAAAGTTATGACCAACCTAGATAGCATATTAAAAGGCAGAGACATTACTTTGCCAACAAAGGTCTGTCTAGTCAAGGCTATAGTTTTTCCAGTAGTCATGTATGGATGTGAGAGTTGGACTATAAAGAAAGCTGAGCATGGAAGAATTGATGCTTTTGAACTGTGGTGCTGGAGAAGACTCTTGAGAGTCCCTTGGACTGCAGGGAGATCCAACCAGTCCTTCCTAAAGGAAATCAGTCTTGAATGTTCATTGGAAGGACTGATGCTGAAGCTGCAACTCCAATAGTTTGGCCACCTGATGTGAAGAGCTGACTCATTTGAAAAGACCCTGATGCTGGGAAGATTTGAGGGCAGGAGGAGAAGGAGATGACAGAGGATGAGATGGTTGAATGGCATCACCGACTCAATGGACGTGAGTTTGAGTAAACTCTGGAAGTTGGTGATGGACAGGGAGGCCTGGCGTGCTGCTGTCCATGGAGTCACAAAGAGTCGGACATGACTGAGCGACTGAACTGAACTTTTACCTTTAAAGTACTTAGAAAAGTGCTCAGCATGCGGTAAAGTTTAAGCACGTGTTTGCCATTGTGCCTCCTGGGTTCCTGCTTGTTGAATCTCCCTGGGGCTCAGAATCCTCTCACTCCTGATGACTCCTGGATAAGATGTTTTGGTAATGGAGACTGCGTGGGATTACTGATGACTCCACTTTCTTCCAAAAATTCTTTGAAATATCCTTCATATAAAATAGAAACTAGAGGGACTTCCCTGGCAGCCCAGCGGTTAAGAATCCACCTGTCAATGCAGGGGACACGTGTTCGATCCCTGATCAGGGAAGATTCCACAGGCCACAGGGCAACTGAGTCTATGTGCCACAATTACTGAGCCCACACTCTAGGGCCCGTCTCCGCAACGAGAAGCCTGTGCACTAGAACTAGAGAGTAGCCCCTGCTTGCTGCAACTAGATAAAGCCCATGCACAGCAATGAAGACCCTACGTAGCCAAAAAAATAAGCGATAATATGGCACAAAAACTGTGAAACAACTTTAAATAAATAAACAACTTTAGACAAAGCAGAGGTAAGGTTAATCCAAAAGTAATCACCACTTTTGGTCCTGCTAAGGTTTGACCCCACTTTGTCTCATAGGTTCCTAGCTGCTGCTGCTAAGTCGCTTCAGTCGTGTCCGACTCTGTGCGACCCCATAGACGGCAGCCCACCAGGCTCCTCTGTCCATGGGATTTTCCAGGCAAGAGTACTGGAGTGGGGTGCCATTGCCTTCTCTTAGGTTCCTAGCAGCCAGTGTTAAAAGGGAAACACTTTAAATTCAAATTTTAGAACTGTTTAACAAAATTCAAAGCATCCATAGGATATGAGTGAGGCTTTCTTTCCAGTGTAGAGCACAACGCCAGGAGCCATTAAGCCCAAAATGTTTTTTTTTCTAGCAAGTGCCCAGATGCAGGTGGCTGGTCTTCCCTGTTGGTGGGAACCGAGCAGGCTTCTCACGCAGCTGCCGCTCAAGGAGGGCTCAGGGGTTGGGCGGCAATGGCTGATCTTCCCACTAGATGGCGCTCGTGCACCATCATTACTCGCAGCGCCTCGAGGTTGTAGCAAGCAGTTTTTCCGTTTTCTTAGCCGATTTCACGTGGTTATTAAATTCGTCTGTTCTATCATGTTTCTGAAGTCACACAAACCTCCACCTCTCTGTCCTTTGCACTGTCACAGTGGGTTTTGAGGTTGGGGGGCGGGTGGGAGCCAGGAGGAAGAGAGGATTCTTCCTCACTTTCCCTCCCCTCCTCCATCCACCCACCCTCATTAGCATGAGCTTTTGCCACCGCAAATCCCAAACAAAGTACAGGTTTGCAGTTACCATGACAACTGCTGGAGCTGCGCCCACTAACAAGTTACCATGACAACTCTTAGACCAAGGGGGAACCCTTGTTCCTGGGCTGAGACAATACAACCAAAGGCTGGAACATCTGGACGCTCAAGAAATGTGGTTCTTAACATTTAGCAGGTGGCTTTTTCCTTCAAGTTGGGGTGTCAGGCCCACCAATGACATGCCTATGTCACACAAAGCCAAGTTTACTTAGTCTGATGCATACAAGAAACCCACACACCAGGCAAGCCATTGGAGCCTCTCGGTCTTTAAGTTCAGGGTGGGTTTTTGTAGGACCAAGTGGTTGAGGTCAGCTGGAAAAACAGGGAATGATTAGGGCTGGCTGGTGGGTTAGGAGATAAGGGACTGTTGATTGGTTCAGGTTCAAAGAAGGAATCTATTTTTCTTTGGTGAACATTCCCTGTGTGGCTATGGCTTTGCTAGATCCATGGGTCAGTTGTTAGAACTTAAAGTTAAGATCAAGGCAGTTGGTTAGCTGGTTTCTCAGTCTGCCATCTTCCAGTAGCGCTTGAAGACATGGGTGTATCATTTTCATATTCCCAGAGTGTGGCACATACCAGAAGCTCTTTGAAGGGTAGGTGAAGGAACTCAAAAACACCCCGCTCCTTTTTGTGCTTCCGGTTCTTCCTCCTGGGCTTGTCCCATGATGGGTGAGCAGACAGGGAAGTGGATTCATGGAACACACAAATTCACTGAGGCACTTACTTTATGCCAGGCACTGGGCTAGACCCTGGAAACACCGTGATGGGCAAACCAAACAGGACTGTGTCCTGACAGAATCAACATAAGACAACACAAAAGAGCCTCAGCTTTAGGGAGCAGCACTGATGCTAAAGAGCATATGATGGGGAACATGGCTTGGTCAGATTTCCTGGGGAAATGACAGTTGCAGTGAGATGTGAATGAAGAGTGAACCTACCTCTTTACATAGGTAAAGAGATGGAGGGAGAATGTTCCAGACAAGGGGAACGGCAAGTACAAAAGTTCAGGAGATGGAAATTCACGGGCTAAGGAAGAAGGCCAGTTTCCCTGGAGGGCAGAGCCTGAGAGCACAAGCATGGTGCAGGACAGGGCCAGCCCAAGCAGGCCTCTGCCGGCCTTTTTATGGATTTCTATTTTTATCCTAAGAAATAGGGAGGTGGCATTACTGTTTTTATAGCTAGGGGTGGGGTGTGTTTTAGAGACATCAAATGATTTGGCAGAAATCCTAAGTGAAGCCATGAATCTTGGAGCTGCTCCTGGGGGTGTGCATAAAGTAACTGGCTTTGTGTTTCAAAGGGATTTGTCTGGCTTCATTCTGGAGAATGGACCTGAGGGAGGGCAAGAATTGACAGTGGCAGCTTGATGAGGCTCTGGCATTGGAACCAGATGGTGCTGGCGCAGTGGAGGGCTGTTTCATAGGTAGATGGGCACAGAGTCGGATAAGGACAGGGGGATGGAAGAGGCACTACGTCTCCAGCTTGTGTGACTGGATGATGCGCTTGGTCACTGACACGTGGGTCCCCAGAGAAGAGGACCAGGTTTTGAGGGGAGGTTTGTGAGTGTGGTCTTGGACAGGTGGCATTTGAGGTGACTCTGGGGTGGGGATAACAGTAGGACGCTGGGTCTCCAGTCTGGAGCTCAGAGAGAGGCCCAGCCCGGAGGCCACATACGGTCTGCGTACGTGATAACAGCACAACCGGCGACTGTTAATTGATGAGTATCTCGGTCCCCATGCCCTTCTGGGGACATTACCGTTGTGACCTTCTGGTCATAGTAGTGCTTTAGGTGAGTGGGGGAGTTTGGGGGGAATTCAGCTCTCTTCCAGAATCCCCAGGCAGGCTCCCCTGGGACGAGTATGGCCCTGAAAGTGAACCCAGGAAGAAACAAAGGCACCCACACAAGTGGTGACACTGTTGGTTGGAAGGTGGCAGCTTGGAGAAGCAGGTGTGGCCACACCCAAAAGCCTAACCCAACCATCTCTTACCCTTTCACATAGCACCCCATGTTCACTCACATCGCATCAGCTGGCCCCTCAATTACCTGAGGTCCCGAGGTAACTACTGGTCAAGAACCTGCCTGCCAATGCAGGAGTCATGAGAGACATGGGTTCGATCCCTGGGTCGGGAAGATCCCCTGGAGGAGGGCATGGCAACCTACTCCAGTATTCTTGCCTGGAGAATCCCACGGACAGAGGTGCTGGTTGGCCTACAGTCCATGGTGTGACAAAGAGTCGGATATGACTGAAGTGACTCAGCGTGCGCACGCACGCACGCACACACACACACACACACACACACACTGAGCATGCAGTGTGTAAGAGACTGAGACAAATGAGAAAACACAAGCTCACAGCAGAGACTCCCCTCACATCTCCAAACGCTTGTGTCCAAGATTTCAGTGCAGCCTCTTCAAATTCAAAATGTTCTGGAAACTCGACTTTTTTGTTTAGTTTGGTGTGAACTCATTTGGCCTCATAACCTGACAGAAGGGACGTGAAGATGTTTATAGTCTTTATTTACCCTTTTTGCCATAGGAATGTGGTGTGTTTGATTACAAGGTGTTGTTCCAGAGCCCACAGCTAGTGGTGGAGGTGGTGGGGTTACCTTACACCTATTTCGTGAAAAATCTAAATTCCAAACACATTCCTTCAGATTCTAGACGGGGGCTAGTGGACCACTTTATCATCAATCTTTTACTACTCAGGGGAGCATACAAGAAAACGTAAGCATGCTAAAAATGAAGATCCTGAAAGTGTGAAAAACATAATCTCATGTTGGTAAAAACAACAATTGGTTTTTGAGCACCGGGAACACTGCTAAACAATTTCCTAGACACTGAGGAGGGTAAAGCGAACAACACAACCTTTATACGTTCACAAAACTGACAAAACTGTATTTTTAAAATTCTATAAAGGATGTGCACACAGATTAGCAGATAGGAAGCTCTGAAAGGGCAGACAGTAAAATTGTAAAAGCGTTTCTTGATCCAGGCAATATGAGTAATTTTTTTTTTCTTCTCCACGTTTCCAAATTTTCCTCCAGTGCTCAGGACTCTTTTTTTTTTTTTTTTTTTTTAAAGAGAATCAGTTCAGTTCAGTCTCTCAGTCGTGTTCGACTCTTTGCGACCCCATGGACTGCAACACGCCAGGCCTCCCTGTCCATCACCAACTCCCTGAGTTTACCCAAACGCATGTCCATCGAATCGCTGATGCCATCCAACCATCTCATCCTCTGTCGTCCCCTTCTCCTGCCCTCAATCTTTCCCAGCATCAGGGTCTTTTCAAATTAGCTCTTCGCATCAGGTGGCCAAAGTATTGGAGTTTCGGCTTCAACATTAGTCCTTCCAATGAATATTCAAGACTGATTTCCTTTAGGATGGACTGGTTGGATCTCCTTGCAGTTCAAGAGTCTTCTCCAACACCACAGTTCAAAAGCATCAATCCTTCGGCGCTCAGCTTAAGTCCATTCTCTTTAAGAGAACGGTGATCTTTAATTAACCAGCAAAATCAATGAACTGGACCAGATCCGTCTTCCCCCTCCGCAGTCGTCGCGCCGTAGCTGTAGGTTCGGGTAGGAGGCTTGGTGCAGTTCTACAGCGCAGCAGCAGAGGGCGCCGCGCCCGCGGAGCTCCGGGCGGGGCCGCGGCCGCGCTTTCCTCCCCAGCAACACCGGCCCGCGCGCCGCTCCGGAGGCGCGGCCTCCCGGCTTCCCCCGCCGGGCCTCTCCCTCGCCCCGCCTCCCGCCCTTCTCCAGCCCCAGCCGGGAGGCTGCCTCGCCCCCAGGGCCGGGCCGACCCGGGCGCGGGTTCCTGGCCAGGCTCCTGGCAAGACCCGCCCGCGCCGCGCGGGAGGGCGGAGACGGCCCCGCGCACCCCGGCCGTCGGCCCCCCTCCGCCCCCGGCGCCGCCCTTCCCCTGCCCCCGCCCCCGCCCCTCCGCGGGTTCGGCCGGGCCGCAGGCTGACTCGTACTTTGGAGCCGGATGGGGAGACGTGACCGCCGGGACCAGGGCTGCGCCGGGAACAGGCGCGGGGGCGGGAGGAGGAGGCCGGGTTTCTGGGCACCTGGCGGCCGGGGCGGGGAGCGGCCAAGCCCTCCCCGCGCGCCGGGTTCCCAGGGGAGGGGGAAGGGACGTGCGCTCCGCCCGACGCCCGCGGCCCCCGCCCTGCGCCTCGGCGCGTGTGTGCGTGCGCGCGTGCGCGCCGCCTCCGTCCCCGCGGCTCGTCTGCGCCCCCGCGCCCCGGGCAGCCCCGCCGCGGGGAGTCTGGCCTGGGAGGGCGGCCAGGTCACCAGTCGGGTCCGCCGTAGGTGGTCAGGTAACCCTCAGGGACCGGGGAAGGAATTTATGCCGTCAGAACACAGCCAGCATCGAATCCCAACCTCGGCCCTGCTCGGTTTCCTCGTCTGTAAAATGGGAAAAGTCGATATCCACCTCCCATTAGGCTCGCATCGAGACCAATCAACACTGGTTACCCTTCATAGTTTTCTTCTCAGTGGTGAGGATTGAAAGGGCGAAGAGTGCACAAACATTTCAATGACCCACCTTCTCCTTGGGTTAAATGCCTCAGCTCTAGGTTTTTCAGTGTGGCCTTTCTAGGACTCTGATTGCGAACAAGGCTTGATATGAAAAACTCAAAAATCCCAGGATCTTAGAATCAAAAGGCGGGGAGGGCTTGCCCCACTACATTTAACTGCTGGTCTTTCAGATTCCAGCCCCAGCTCTCTGCCACTTGCTGTCTGTGGCTGCTTCACCAAGTTCTGGAGTGTCACTCGGCCTCGGGTTTCTCAGCTGTCAAATGGGAACACTGCTTGGTGGTGACGGGGTCGGGTACTCAGGACTCATCTCCCACTTTCACAGACTCTCATGCGTCCTTTTGGCAAAGTTGCCCTTTGTCAGGAAATTCTGGAGCTGTAGATCCTCCCCAGGCTCAAGGCTATATATCTGCTTCTCAGTCCCGGCAGAGGACTGTTGGTCACCCCCTTGTTAATCGATGTCATTTCCCTTGTAGGAGATGGGCCACTGCCAAGCTCCTCAACCTGATCTTCCTTTATCCCTGACCTTAGCTACGGTTTCAGGGTCCTCCTCCAATCCTAGGGAGGTGGGGGTGACAGATGCTGAGAAAGCTGAGAGGCCCAGATAGGAAAATTTTCCCTCAATGTGTAAGTTCCTAGCAAAACAGGAAGAAAAGAATGCTTACTGAAAACTAGCCCCATGCTGGGGTGATTTATTTGAAGGCTCTGAAGAACCCTGGAGGCGGGAATCACCTCCTTTTTGCCCATAAGAAAGCAGAGGACCTGTTGCCTGGCACTCCCAGTCTATCCTTAGCTGGATCCTCCTCCACCTCTGAGCACCAGTGAGTGTTACCGGAGGTGGTGCCACCTCCACCTAGGGCCCCTTCCAGCTGCTGTGCGGCATCGGCGACGGGAAACGGCTACAGTTCCTATCACTGCCTGGTCCTCCCACCAGTGAGGTTCCCCGGTGGTTATCACTGGTTTGAAAGGCCAGTTGGCTCTTGGGAAACAAACAGAAGCCTCACCCTCCCTCCTGTTGGAAACTTTGGCCTCAGCTGCAGAATGGATGCTTGGGAAACACATTTCAACTCCAGCCTTGGGGAATCCAACTGCTCCTGGAGATTTTTGTCAGTGCGGCTCTCAGGGCTTGTTGGACTTGGGAAGTCTACAGGCCTGGGGGCCCCTGCTCTGAGTCTGAACCCTCTCGATAGTGACCATCTGCATCAGCGGTTCTGACCCCTGGCTCCCCAGGAAAAGAATGCTGATGCCTGGGATACCCCAGACCAGTGAAATCACCTGGCAGGAAGGGGGCCCGTGTTGCAACATTTGTGTGTTCTAAAGCACCCCCAGGTAATTTCAGTGTGCTGCGGGGTTGAGAAATCCTGAGGGAAATCAATACAGCGTGTGATCAAAGAACACAATAGGAAAGTATTTGAAATCTGAACAAAGGAGGATTTGCATTAGAAACCAGCTAATAAAAGTCGTCCAAGGCCGGACAGCTCCTGCAGTTGTGGCTGACAAATTCTTGGAAAGAATCCATCCGTCTGGGAACTGGCATGACTCGGTGCCCCTGGGGGCAGAGGGCGGGACCCCGCAGCTCCAGGTCCCTTCTGGGCCACGGGGCCTGCTTCTCAGACCCACCTCTGTGCTGCCAGGCCCTGATGCTCTGTGAGCCTCTGTTCTTCCAGTCCAACTGGATTGCTTGCTGTTCCCAGAACTCGCCCGCTGTCTCCCCCTCCAGGTTTTGGTTCCAGGCATTTGTTTCCATCTGGAATGTCCTTTCGCCCATCTGTTCAAATCATTCCTGACTTCAAGGTCCCTGCCCTCATGCCAGCTCCACCAGGAAGCCTCCCCCTGGGGGCTTCTGTAAGTGCCTGTCCCTGCCACCCCCCCCCCCCAGCCCCACTTCCTGGTCTGTCACTGCCAGGGTGTGCCCAGGGTCGTCTCCCCGGCCAGGCTGTGGATGCAGGAAGGGCGGAGGCTGTCGGCACAGGGACCCTCTGTGGCTTCTTCCTGCCCCGCCTGTCCCTGGGGGTGGGGGCGCCTTGCCTGGAGGGGCTGCACGCGTTTCCTGAATGCGACAGAAGTTGGCCCTGTTCCCAGGCAGGGTGGACAGTGACACAGATCAACCCTCTCCGCTCAGGCCCCTTGCTGCTAGTTCCGTGGCCTGGCCGCTCTATTTCCTGAGTTCCGGGGGGGCTTGTGGTTAGCCGGCAGCGACAGGAATGAGCCGAGGCCAGGCCTTGACCCCAGCACGTGGTGTCCCCAGCACCGGAGCAGCTCCCTCGGGGGAGGGGCGGGGGACGAGGGCGTGGAGGCCTGCATGCTGGTGCGGTCTCTTCCCACAGACACCCCTGCCCCCCACGAAGTCTTAAAGAGGGTTGGGGGGTGGAACCCCGCCACTTCAGGGGGCCGTCGGGGGTCAGCGCTGGTGCCGCGGGACCGCCTGCTCCTGGAGCCCACCCGCCCCGGGGTCCCGCGCCGCGGGATGTCCACGCCACGATCGCGGAAGGGGAGGGGGTCCCGGAGGCGGCCCGCCCAGTGCCGGCGGTTGGGGGGGCTTGTTCCTTCCTGCGGTCGCCCATCGCCGGCCCGCGCCGCAGGTGACGCCGGCAGCTTGCCAGTGGTCCCCGCTCCCCTCGGCCGCGCCCAGCCCAGCGCTCCCCCTGCCGCAGACGCCTCCTTGGGGTTTTCCGGCTCTGAGCGCCTCAGATGACCTCGCCGGCCGCCGGCCCGAGCCGCTCCCTCCTCCCGCCCCCCACCCCCCCGGCTTCCCGCCTCCCGGGCCGCGCGGCAGGGCTTTCTGATGAGTCAGCGGGAGCCCGGGAGCCTCCAGCCGCGCCGAGGCATCTGCTCCGGTGACGCACCGTGACTCACGGGCGCCCGGGCAGCCGCAGTCCCCGAGCGCGCAGCGCCGAGTCGGGACGCCGAGCGCAGGCCTCCCACCCCCACCGGCCCCGGGCGGACCCCTCTCCGCGCCCCGCGCGGGGCAACGGGCTCCTCCCGCCTCCAGCGCCCTCCCCACCCCACTCCGGGTTCCCGCCCGCCTGCGGCGCTCTCCTCCCCGTGCCCCTCCGATCCTGGCCCCAGTCCAAGCTGACATCAGACGCTGGCCGCCCGGCCACCCTCTGAGTCAACAGTTTCCGAAGCCGAGCCTGCTGCCAGGGGCGGGGAGAAAGCGCTGCCTCCGGGGGAGGCGGAGGGGGCGGGGCGGTCGGGTCCGGCAGCCGCGGGAGGGTGGAGGTGGGTGGGGACCAGCGAAGCTTTTTTTTACAAGAAGTCACGGGGGTTGGGGGTGCGGGGGGCGGTTAGGGGGAACCGAGAGGGTGAAAACCACCCTGCAGAGCGGCCTGCGCCCAGAGCCACGTGCTGGAGCCGGCGCGGGGTGGGTGGCTTGCGGAGGCGTGGGGGAGGGAGAGGCCGATGCTGGGAAAGGCCCCAGGCCACGTTTCTGGGGGAGGAGATGCGCCGCGAGTGGACACGCTCGGCCCCAGGCCAGCCGGGGACCTTCGTGTCTGGAGAGGGCGGCCCAAGATCCCTCTGATGGGAGCAGCTCTGGCCTAGCCTCGGAGGGCCGGCCCTGCCTGCTCAGGGATGGCCTTGCAGAAATGCCCTGGCCTAAAGGAAATGGCAACCCACTCCAGTGTTCTTGCATGGAGAATCCCAGGGACGGGGGAGCCTGGTGGACTGCCGTCTCTGGGGTCGCACAGAGTCGGACACGACTGAAGCGACTTAGCAGCAGCAGCAGCAGCAGCAACCTAGTTGCCTCCTCTGACCGCGGTGGGATGGGGTTGAGGCTGAAGGGTCTTCTATCTCACCCCGCCCCTGCCCACCACCACCTCAAAGAGGATATCTGTCCAGGGGTCGAAGAATTTGAGAGGCTGAGTAAACTGGGGGTGGGTGGCCATCCAGTGAAGGTGAGGAGAGTGGTAGGAAGAAAAAAAGGAAGCACAAAAAGAAGGAAGGAGAATCTTAAGACCCTGCCAAGGATGTAACTGCAATCCTTGGAAAGGTGAGTTTCCTGTTACCTGAGGTACTAGGCCAAAATCCTGAGGAGAGAAAATGGATTAGCTGCAGGAAGGAAGGTGGAGTCTGGGCTTTTTTTGCTCTGGGTAAGAGGCTGGGCGATGGTCTGCCACTGTCTGGGTTCAGCAACCGCTTTGAGAGGCTGCCTCCTGTGGTTCTAGGATGTGAAAGTGAAAGTCGCTCAGTTGTGTCCCACTCCACTCTTTGCGACCCCATGGACTATGCAGTCCGTGGAATTCTCCAGGCCAGAGTCCTGGAGTAGGTAGCCTTTCTGTTCTCCAGGGGATCTTCCCAACCCAGGGATCGAACCCAAGTCTCCTTCATGGCGGGTGGATTCTTTACCAGCTGAGCCACGAGGTTTTTAGGTTGCTCAAGGACAAAAGATCTTTTAAAGAGCACCTGCTTACACCTAGAAGTTCCCTGACCCTTTGCCCTGCCCTTGTCAGACAGGAAGGAATGGAGAGGAGCCAGGAAGACAGAAAGCCAGCAGACCTCCACGGGCGCCTGGGTTTCCTCTCCTCCCAGTCCCCTCATCTCACCCCACCCTATACAACAGCCGTGGGTGGGGGGCTTCCAGCTGGAATTCATTCTCAATCTCTTTCCGGGATTTGACTGGCCCTTCTTTCCAAAGCCACAGCTCAGCAAGTGATGCCAGCCCCAGGAGGGGATGTCCGGGTCTCATCTTGCAGCCAGAAGGAGCACAACAGCTGGGTGCCCAGAACCCATCCGGGTCTGTGCAGAGCTGTTTGTCGGTGCGGCCTCCCAGGACTACGTGAGCTGCCTCTCACCCTGTATGACCCTCTTTCAGACCCAGGCAGAGCAGAGCTCCCGGCCCCCTTCCCCTCGTGCACAGCCTTCTCCCAAGTGTGTAGGTGGGTGGCTCATTCCTGCCGGGTCAAAACCACATTGAGCTGGACTCCTGGAAAGTTCTCTCCGGACCTCTGTAGAAGAGGTAAAAATGACAGCTCTTGGGAAACCAGGGGGTCTCATTTGCTGAGGTGGGTCAAGATGCGGAGCCCTGTGGCATCCAAGAGCAGAAGGACTGGCTGGGGATCCTCATGGGTGCTGTTAGTTAGGAGCAGAAGGTCCTGGGCCCTGGGTGTTTGCGCTTCGGGGGAAGTTGGTGGGCTGGACCAACGGGGGTTTATCCTGGGAGCTGAGGCCAGGTGCAGCAGGGGGCTCTGGCCGGATACTGAAGTCAGAAACACTGCAACCCCCAACTTCCACTTTTTTTTTTTTCTTCATGCTGAGAACGCCCTTGGTAGTGGCTGCCTCCTCCACTGTTTCAGATTCTGCTTTCTCATGTGTGTGTCAGAGAGGCAGTTATCACCTCTGTCAATCTCTTTTCTCCCACTCCCTGATCTGCGTGCCTATGGCCCTTGGCACCTGCACTGTCACCCTTCCCACGCTCTGCTTGGCCTGAGAGAGAGAGCTTTTGCTGTCTTCAGCTTCCCTCTCTACCCAGAGGCTTGCTGAAAAGGCCCAGAGTTTCATCTTTGCAACTCCTTCCTGGTGGAACGCGTGAGGAAGTGAATTAGCTGTCAGCTCCGTGCTCTTCTGCCCCACGCTTGGCCTGGCAGCCTCTTTCGTGTCTGAGGGCGCTTCCTGTTTGCTGTGTCTGCTGCCTCCATGAGAGCCTCATCCTGAGTTTTGACCCACCCTGCCCTTTGCCTCATGATTCAGCTCAGCCTTTGTGACCCTGGCTTGTTCACCTGATGGACCCCTGGAAGCTGCTCAGCAGGAAGAGCCTATGTGCCTCCCCTTAGAACCTTCCCTATGGGCTTCTCTGGTGGTTCAGGCGGTAAGGAGTGTGCCTGCAATGCAGGAGACCCGAGTTCAATCCCTGGATGGGGGATCCTGGAGGAGGGAATGGCAACCCGCTCCAGTATTCTTGCCTGGAGAATCCCAGGGACAGAGGAGCCTGGCAGGCTACAGTCCATGGGGTCACAAAGAGTCGGACACGACTGAGTGGCTAACACTGTCACCAGGCAGAGGGTCAAAGGGGCCTAAGTGTACCTCACTAAAGGCAACCCACCCATTGACTGTACATGAGCACCCAGGAACGCGGGTGGCCCTAACTGAAGCTAACGTGTCATGTGTAAATTCCGCAATGCTACAACAGACGAAGTAGGGGCTACCTTCCTTCACAAAACGTTTTCCAAGCGTGTTGTTGAATATGAGATTCCTCGTATGCATTTGGAGGACTCATTTTCCTCGCAACTTGTGGGGAATGGATATATTGAAAGTGAGATACGAAATTAGGAGACGAATTGGCAGAGATCAGTCTGTTTTCAGGGAGTCATGTAACCAAGTTCTGTATCACTGCACATGCCAGAAAAGTTGGAGAGGAAACCGAGCCAAACTAAGAACGTCTGCCTCAAAGGATTTGGCATAACTCCTCAAAACATCTGGCACCGCATGGTAGCATTTGTCATGCCACTGAAAAGCTAACCTCCAGTTGTCCTTGACCAGTGGAGCAGAGGGCCGGGGACCCTCTGTGTGAGAAAATGTGGTTCTAGCTTTGGTTTTTCTGTGTCTGAGCTCCACTACCTTGGGCCACCTGCTGATCTGTCTGTGCCTAGGTTTCTTCTGTAAAGTAGAGATCCTTATACCTGCTTCTTAGGGCTCTTTGGAGGACCAGAGAAAGTAACTGGCAGCCTGATGGGTGCCCAGTGTACACCTGGAACTATCACGACGTTGTAAACCAACTGTACTCCAATAAAAATTAGGTGGTTTTTAGCTGTTGGGGGTAACAACTTCCTTAAGTGTATGATCTTCTCCTTTGGGATCCTTTAGGTCTAGGTTCTGTCCAGGGTCAAGAAAGTCAAATTGAGAGAATGTTGAGCTATTTTTCAGAAGCCACTGGAGCAAAAAGACCCACATCTCTAGGAGAGGTAAGGAATTTAAGAGCAGCACAATCTGCCAGCCAATGGTGGATTTCAGGCCTGAGAGAACCTGATAATGAATCATTCTGAGGCCTAATCAGTGACAAAGATGACCTTTGCCCAGACATTGGCATGTTTGAGCCTTTAATGCAGGAGGTGTTGAAAGAACCTAATAAATGCTTATTCACTGAGTAAAATCCAAGTTGAAGGAAAAGTGAAAAATATATATTCTGGGTATCCCTGTGCCAGGTGAGATGTGACCCTGAGGGAAAACACTAAATCAGACCCTGCTCCCGTGGGTGATGGGTCCCAGAGCCTCACACCGGGCCCTGGAGTCTTGCTTCTGAGAATGGGAGCAGATCACATTCCCAGGAAGGACAGATTGACGGGCTGCATTGAGCACCATTGGTAGAGGGAGTAAAAACTGCCCTTTGCACCTCACCTCAGCTCTTTCTGGGCTTCCCTGGTGGCTCAGACAGTAAAGAATCTGCCTGCAATGCAGATAGACCCAGTTTCAATCCCTGGGTCAGGAAGATCCCCTGGAGAAGGGCATGGCAACCCACCCCAGTATTCTTGTCTGGAGAATCCCAAGGACAGAGGAGCCTGGCCGGCTACAGTCCATGGGGTGGCAAAGAGTTGGACATGACTGAATGACTAACACTTTCCCTTTCAGCTCTTTCTAGCCCATCTGACACCAGTCCAGAGAATGTATAGTATATTCTCCTAGGACTCCATAACCAAGGAACCACAAACTGGGTGTCTTAAAACAACAGAAATGTATTTGCTCAGAATTCTAGAGGCTGGAGTTATCTGCAGGGCCCTGCTTCCTCTGAGACTCTGGGTAGAATCCTTCCTTGTCTCTTGCAAGGAAGGTCCCTCATGCGAGTCCAGGGCCCGACATGAGGCTCTGGAACCCATCACCCACTGGAGCAGGGTCTGACTTAGTGTTTTCCCTCAGGGTCACATCTCACCTGGCAAAGTGGTACCCAGAATATAAACTCTGCACTTTTTCTTCAAACTCTTGGATTTGACTCAGTGAATAAGCATTTATTAGGCTCTTTCAACACGTCCTGCAATCCTTGGCATTCCTTGGCCTGTAGCTACTTCACCCCATTCTCTGCCTCTGTTAGCACATGGCGTTCTGTGTGCATCTTCACATGGCGGTCTCTTTATTAGAACCCCAGTCACACCGAATAAGGGCCCACCCTAATAGCCTCTTCTTTGTTTTTTTTTTTTTTTTAATATTTATTTCTGTTTATTTGTGCATGCTAAGTCGCTTCAGTTGTGTCCAACTCTGTGCGACCCTATGGACTGTAGCCCGCCAGGCTCCTCTGTCCATGGGATTCTTCAGGCAAGAATACTGGAGTGGGTTGCCATGTCCTCCTCCAGGGAATCTTCCTGATCCAGGGATCGAACCCACGTCTCTTATGTCTCCTGCATTGGCAGGCGGGTTCTTTATCTCTGGCGCCACCCTATTTGGCTCCACCGGGTCTTAGTTGTGGCACACAGGGCCTTTAATTGCAGCATGTGGAATCTAGTTCCCTGACCAGAGATCAAACCAGGCCCCCTGCATTGGCATCACGGAGTCTCAGCCACTGGACCATCAGAGAAGTCCTCCAATCGCCTCTTCTTAATTTAATTACACCAGCAAAGACCCTGTTTCCAAATAAGGTCACATCCACAGGTACTGGCCAGGGGGAGGGTGTTTAGGATTTCACAGTATCATTCTAAGGGAAAACAGTTCAGCCTGTAACATGTGGTAAGAGTGATGCCTTTGATAAACGGGCTGCTGCACAGGCCAAGAGGGTAGTCAACATGGGTGTCTTGCCCTGTGCCAGCAAGGGGGCAGATAGAAACAGCAAGTTAGCATCCACCTGTCAGGAGTCTCAGGAACACTTATATCCTTTATCCAGCAATGTACCACTAGGAATCCAGCTGGAGAAAAGCATCAAAAATGTTGTAAAACTTAATGCACAGAGGTCTTCTCAGTGTTGTTTATTAGAAACAACTTCAGCGTCCAACAGTTAAGGATGGTTATTAAAATAAGCCACATCCCACATGAGGGGGTGCTAATAGCTTTTAGAAATGATATTTCCAGGAAAAAAAATTTGAAACATGGAAAAAATGAAATGATATATTCCGTATGTTGTCAAATTTATTTAAAAAATGGACATGGAAGAAAAGAATCAATATAATGTTAACAGTCTCCCCCCTTCTTAGGAGAGATTATGAGTGATTTTTTAAAAAATTATTATTATGGGGCTATATATGTTCTCTGCATTAGCTTGATAACCAAGGAGAAAAAAGGCCTAATGTTATTTTAAAAATAGATATATAAATAGTTTCCTGGAATATACATTCCAGGAAAGTTCTAGCTGGGAGGAGAGTAGCAGCTGCTGGGTGTCCTGCTGATTTCTGTGTTTATAAGCCACAGCCGTAACCTCTCTAGAATTTCTCAACATGTAGCTGGATGGCTCCTTGCCTCAGAATTACCCATGATGCTTATTTAAAAATGCAGAATTCTAGGCCCCACCCCAGGCCTACTAAACTGGGCCCAGGAATTTGCATTCTTACAGGCTCTGCGCACTTGAGTTTGAATTCCCTTTATTTTAGAGGCTAGGGATACCCACTCATCAGTAATCCAGCATGGATCCAGCATGGTTTCTCACATCAGTCATTTTGAGGAATAAAACCAAATAAACAGGGAAGTTATTCTTTTTCTAAAGTTCACTCTTGGTTGTCCCTAGGACAGGAAGCTGCAAACCAAATATTCAAAACAATAGAAAATTCATAATTATATTTTATTTTGGAATTAAGCAACAGCAGGTGGTGTGTCTTAATTTATGTTAGGCTAATAATGAAAACGAGTTAACATTCCAGACTCTAGCCTGATAAGTGATAAAGTGTTAGTCCCTCAGTCGTGTCCGACTCTCTGCAGCTCTGTGGATTGTAGTCCGCCGGGCTCCTCTGTCCATGGGATTTCCCAGGCAAGAATACTGGAGTGGGTTGCCATTCACTTCTTCAGGGGATCTTCCTGACCCAGAGATTGAACCCAGGTCTAACCGGCATTGCAGGCAGATTCTTTACTGTCTGAGCCACCAGGGAAGCCCCTAACGTAGGTTGGAATTAAGAAAAGCAGTTGCAGGAGAATGCCGGCCCACAGGAAAAGCTTTGCCCTATTAACAAGCATGTATTCCACATACCGTTAGTTCAGCATCGTAATTATAGATGTGATCACTTTTAACTCACAACCTGAAGCTGAAGCTCTAGTACTTTGGCCACCTGATGGGAAGAACTGACTCATTGGAAAAGACCCTGATGCTGGGAAAGATTGAAGGCAGGAGGAGAAGAGGACGACAGAGGATGAGATGGTTGGATGGCTTCACCGACTCGATGAACATGAGTTTGAGTAAGCTCCGTGAGTTGGTGATGGACAGGGAAGCCTGGTGCGCTGCAGTTCATGGGGTCGCAAAGAGTCGGACGCACTGAGCGACTGAACTGAACTGAGGTGCCTTTAACTAATGGTTTAGGGGAACGATATTACAAGACGGAAGGTTCTTCACTTTGAGGTGTGTGCCAGCTTAGGGCAGGGGCTGGCTGAGAACACCCTCCGGGTCCTGTAGGCTGTGACTTGTCCAGACCCAGAGGAGCTGCAGCTTCGGGTGGGGGGAGAGAAGGGAGGCAGCTGTGCAATTAGCCATCTTGTCAGTAGGTGAAACTCAACACCACAAGGAGGCACGCATTCAGGGTATTAGTCCACACTTGTTGCTTCAGGGAGAAAAGATGAGCCATCAGGAGAACGAAATATCCCGAGAATTAAGACAGCCATGATTAAAAAAAAAAAAAAAAAAAAGAACTGAGAGCTCCAGCAGCTGTGGAACTCTGCTTCAGCCTGGAAGGGGCATGTCCCCTCCCAGGGCCCTCTCTAGAATGATGGCTTCAGGAAGCAGGTTGCCCTGTGCCTGACCCGACCTGTTTGTGTGGGAGGAGGGCGGAGGTGGTGGGGAGGGGGCAAAAAAATTGGGCAAAGTGCGTGGCCACCTTTCAATAACACCTTCCGATTGTGCTATGTCGTAATCCCCAGCGCTCTGGCCTGAGTGGATGGGAAATGAGAGCTGGGTGGGCAGGACCCTCGTCCACTCACCAGCTCTGGGAGGCCCCCAGCCTTCAGGCTGAGAGTAGGGCACTGGGGAGGCCGGGCCAGACAGGCCTTCTTCCCTGCAGCAATGGGAGGGAGCGCAGGAAGTCCTCCGAAAGGGTTAGGGCCCATAGAGGGAAAGAAATGTCAAAGGAAGCCCTGTATCTTTCATACAACGTGTAATTAACTCTCAACAGAAAGTGCCACGAATTCATAATGGGATCTGACAGCGAAGGAGGAAGACTCCGACAAGCATGAGATTTGTCGTGGGGTTTTTTTTTGTGTTTTTTTTTTTTTTAGTTTTTTAAAGGAACACGAACGGTTGCAGCTATAATCGTGGACCTCCTCCGGTGATAGTATCTCCCCAGCAACGAGCCGGATGGTGCTGTCTCCTGCCTGACCCAGGCAGAGTGAGCAGGAAGCGCCGGCGCTCAGGGGGTGGGGGCCGTCCGCAGCCACCTCGCTGTCTGCCTGGGGAGCCAGCCCCAGAGCCCTCTCCTAGCCAGGGGCCGTCCTTGGAGTCATCCCGGGTCTCCAGCCAGCAGCTCCCGAGGTTGCTCTTCCGGCAGAGCCCAGGCCTCCTCCCTAGTGCCCTGCCCTCCGCTGGGCGGCTGCAGGCTGTGAGGAAGGGTGGGGCAGCTGGAGAAGAAAGGCAGGGAGCCCCTGGGTGGGGTGGCTGCAGGTGGGCAGGGCCTGGGCGACCGCCAGAACAAACCAGGGCCAGCATTCTCCCCCCTGGGCACAAAGGGCTCAGTGTGAGGGACACACCCGTCCCATGTGCAAGCGAGAGGCTCACGTTTCCTGACAGAGGAGGCCCGTTCCCAGATCGTCCTGGGTGTGGCATGGAGGCTGAAGCCTGCTGGGCAGGCGCCACCCCCAACCACTGCCCCACCGTGGACTCCTGGTGACCCGGCTGGGTGGCTTCAACCCTCCTTATCCTCTGGTCTGTACATGAGGATGGAGAAAGGCCTGGACAGGCCGCTTAACTCCACAGGACATGGGCATCTGCCTTTTCTTCCTCTGAGAAAGAGCCTTCTTAGGTCCACTCCCCTCCCCCACCACAGACACACTAATGTGTGTGCACACACACACACATTCTTTAGCTCCCAGTTTAAATGAGAGAAGGTCCCGCCCAACCATACTCAGACTAGTCAACTCTATTGTGCAGACCCTTCCACTTCCCCCAGGCCGTTGCCTCAAAGAAGTTAAGACTAGGCCCCAAAGAAGTCAGGCCTAGCAACGTGTAACAAGAACCGTTGTACTGACCACAGTACATCTTTGCTGATGCTCACGGATCCCCTGGGGCGGCTATGCCTTGCCATTGAAAAGGATGGGTCACTAAGTTACTGAAATCTTCCCTGGGCCTGGTGGGCTTTGGGTTTTACAATGAAAGAGTTGGTAAATCAACTCTACTCCAATAAAAAAGGTAAAAAATCAAATGGAAAAAAGTTAAGAGAATACTTTTTCTACTCTCTTTTCATCAGTCAGTCAGGCCGAGAGCCACGGGGTCACAGGGCGGTCCACACAGCTCCTGCAACCCTACTGCATCGGGTGGGCCCTGCGGCCTCTGCAAGCAGGAGGGGCAGGCATGGTCCTCTGACCACTGCTGAAGCCAGTGGTAGTGGATGAGAAGCGAGCAGTCTTGGAATGCAGGGCTTTTCTCTGTCCTGTGTTGTGAACTATGAAGAGGACATTCATGTATTGAACATATATTTCTTGGGCGCCCATCTTGGTGCCAGAAAAGAAACAATAGTTCCTGCTCTCAGGAGCTTACATTTGACACAAACGCCTGGGAGCTTCTCTGCACTCATTTCCTATAGCTGCTCTAACAAAGCACCACAGATTGGGTGGCTTAAGCAAAAGAAATGTTATTTTCTCACAGTTCTAGACGTTAGCAATCCAAGATCAAGGTCTTGGCAGGGTTGGCTCCCTCTGAGTCACCTGATTTCTTTCTGCGTCTTCACACGGCGTTCTCTCTGTGTGTCTGTGTGTCCAAATTTCCCCTTTTTATAAAGATACCACTCATATAAAATTAGAGCCCACCCTAATGGCCTTCAGAAAAGGCAATGGCACCCCACTCCAGTACTCTTGTCTGGAAAATCCCATGGACGGAGGAGCCTGGTAGGCTGCAGTCCATGGGGTCGCGAAAAGTCGGACACGACTGAGCGACTTCCCTTTCACTTTTCACTTTCATGCATTGGAGAAGGAAATGGCAACCCACTCCAGTGTTCTTGCCTGGAGAATCCCAGGGACGGGGGAGCCTGGTGGGCTGCCGTCTATGGGATCGCACAGAGTTGAACACGACTGAAGCAACTTAGCAGCAGCAGCAGCAGCAGCAGCAGCAGCTAATGGCCTTATTGATTATCTCTGGAAAGACTTTATCCTCAACAAAGGTCATGTTCTGAAGTACAAAGGGTTAGGACTCCAATGTGCTTTCTTCTCTGGGAGGTGGACACAATTCAATTCATAACAACCTCTACAGAGACGTATAGGAAAGTATGAAGGCGAGTCAGTTGCCTTTGAGGTGCCTGCAGTCTCCTACTTCTTCAGGGTCTCTGGTGAATGTATGTGATTGGTGGAACCTGGGTCATGAACCTGTGCCGCGCTGCAGGGCAGGCTGGGAAATTCAGTTTCTGGCTTCTCACCTTGGGGAGGATGGGCATCTAATGTGGGATTTTACCCAAATACAGGAAGAGCATTCAAAGGATTCATGGAAAAGTGTCCACAAAGCACAAGAGGAATCTACTATGTAGGTGCTTTCAGATTTTCTCCAAGGGGACCGGAACACAGAGGATGAGAACAACCATGTTGCTGTTTTGTCTCCCCTTTAGTGCCTGGTGTTGTGTGCTGCCCACTGCAGAGACCAAACGTTGGTGACCACAGAAGACATCTGGCAAGTCTAGAAAATGGTGAACAGCTAACGTTTAGTAAGCATTTACTATGTGCCCGGAATTTTTCTGAGCTCCTTACATGCTCCTTACTTGCCTCATTTCATCCTTGAAGCAGCCTTAGGAAGCAGAGCTGATGATTACCTTCCTTTCACAGGTAAGAAAACGGAGATACTGAGAGGTCAAGCAAGCACTTAGTGGGTGAGAGAGTCAGGGTTAGAACTCAGCTATTTCAATCTGAGACTGGGAGCCTAGCCACTCTGCTCCCTAAGAGATGGAAGAAGATGGTGCAAGATGGGGGAAAACCTCCCGGCTAGGCTGTGGGGCAGGTGGGTGAGTGCTATTAAGTCATTTGCCCAGGTGGCAACCTGGAAGCTCACCAGAGCCACCCCTGGGTGGCAGATACATTGTCTCACGCTCTCTGTGAGCCAAGGTGGGTGTGATGTCGGTGTGAGACACTCCTGACAAAGTCCTCGGGAATCCTGGGAGGGAGGCGTGGGAGGAGGCAGTGGGGAGGAGGGAGGGAGTGGTGCAGGCTGGCCCAGGAGGCCCTGCCTGGCGTGGCTGAGGACAGCTTGCGTCAGAGGATGCTGGGCAGGGCGGGCACTGGCTCCCCTGTGAGGCAAGGAGGCCCCAGGCTGGGCCCTTGCCAGGGTGCTGCCTGGAGAGGACTGGATGTTCCCAAAGGTTCTTCCCCAGGGACCCAGAGGAACAGCTGGGTCTTGGAGGGGCCGGGGGGCTGCCAGGGCAGACCCTCAGTGTTAAGAGCCTCTGTGTTGCATTAGGGGCTTCCCTGGTGGCTCAGACAGTAAAAAAATCTGCCTGCAGTGCAGGAGACCTAGGTTCAATCCCTGGGTCAGAAAGAGCCCCTGGAGAAGGGAATGGCAACCCCCTCCAGTATTCTTGCCTGGAAAATCCCATGGACAGAGGAGCCTGGCGGGCTACAATCCATTGTGTTACAAAGAGTCGGACACGACTGAGTGGCTAACACTTTATCAGGTCCCTGCTGGGCTTCTCTGGTGGCTCAGATGGTAAAGAATCTGCCTACAGTGTGGGAGACCCTGGTTTGATCCTTGGGTCGGGAAGATCCCCTGGAGAAGGGAAGGGCAACCCACTCCAGTATTCCTGCTTGGAGAATCCCAGGGACAGAGGAGCCTGGCAGGATACAGTCCATGGGGTTGCAAAGAGTCGGACACGACTGAGCGACTCACACACACTCAGGTCCCTGCCGTGACGCCCAGAGGCAGAGACCTGGAACCTCTGTACCTGTGTCTACCCCTGTGCCGTTGGATGTTGCAGTGTTGCTACCTGAAATACTGTGGGTGAGGGTGGGGTTGGGGGTTGTGGGGAAAGGAACAGGAGACAAAAGTGAATGAGACACATTTGCGAGGCCCCAAGCATGCCTCACTGGAGATCTTCTCTGACCCTGGTCCTTAGGACATTCCAAGTCCAGAGAGTAATTTCAACAGTGTCCACACACGAGGGGTGTCTGTCATTCACCTATGAGCTCCCCTTTTGAGAGAGATGGGACCAACCTAGCAGCCTCCCTTTTCAAAGGGAAACAGGGTACATGGTGGAAGGTGGGCTTTTCTTAAAAGCAACAGAAGAGAAAGGTAAAGAGTATTTTCCTTTAGCACCAATAATAAGGTAAGAATAGGATGCTTTCCTATATACTAGCAAGGCATTTCCAAAACATACAAGAGTAACACAAGTAAAAAAGAAATGTGCAGGTAAAGAAATTATCCATTGGAAGTTTTTGATTTTTAAAAATTTTTGGAGGTTTTTATTACAGTAGGTGACTGTGAAATGAAATCATTTAGTCATGTCCAGCTCTTTGTAACCCCCCGGACTGTACCTCTATTCATGGAATTCTCCAGGCAAGAATACTGGAGTGGGTTGCCATTCCCTTCTCCCAGGGATCTGGGTCTCCTGCATTGCAGGCAGACTCTCTACTGTCTGAGCCAGTTAATAAAATAGATCAGCTTCAAAAATGTTTACAAACATCAGTGATATTCCAGAGTTTTAAAACCAGGTTAAATCTACAATAACATGAAAAATAACCAGGGTGCCCTAAGGTTCAAATATCTCCTCCCAGATAAGAAGCAGAGAAGGGGGATATTCATAGAATTTGAAGAATGAGGTGGGGCTGGGTTGCCAGATGAAATACAAGGTGGCCTGTTGCATGTAAATTCTAGATAATACAACGAGCATTTTGTTAGTATGAAAGCATGGTCCAGATATTGCATGGACATACCTATATGAAAAAAAAAATATTCATTGTTGAACTGAGATTTAAACTGAGCTGGCCATCATGTATTTTCATTTGCTCAATCTGGCCACCTTGGATGGGCCACCCATCCACTCCAGTGGGGGAAGGCAGAGAAGTGACTTCTGGAAAAGAGCCTGGCCTGTTTGCCTGGTGCCTGGTGTCAGGGACTCCAGGGAGACCAGGCCTCTGGCTCCAGGCCTGCCTCCCAGGGCCCTGGGAAAAGGCCCTGGGCCTCTTCTCGGAGCTCTGGCTCCCTGGAGGGAATAGGCAGGGCCCAGCAGCTGCAGAAGGAAGCCTGGAAAACAACCTGGAAACAGTTCAGGCTTCTCCGGGCAGCTGCCAACACATCTCCAAGTGTGCCAGGGCCCCCGACCACACCTCAGGCCACCTCCCGTGGGCCTGAGAGGTCACCCTGACCCCCTGGAGTAGAGTAACACTGAGCCACACTGCAGCTGACCCTGTAGACGGGCCAGCCTGCACTGACCTCTCCTTCAGGCCCGACGCTGAATTGCCCCCAGGTTCTCTGGGGCTGAGGTCATCAAATGCCCGTGGGCCTTTCCTGCAAGGCTGCGGTGCCAATCCGTAGGCATTCACTGGGTGACTAGTTGTGTGTGCTGCCCACAGGTACCCTGGGGAGGGGTCTGCTCCCCAGGATTCTGGGGAAACCCCTGAGTGAGGGTCCTGCGATCTCTCCTCTGAAGGTGAATGGAGCCTGCCTGCCTGAGGCCTCTGGGCCAGCCAAAGACCCTCCAGCCCCTCAGGCCCCCTGCTCTGCTAGCCATGCTCAGGGGCCTTCCTCCCAGAGCTGTGTGGGAGCGGTGTTTGTGTCCTTTCCCAGCAAACAAGGAGGGGAGAGGGTGGGAGGAAGAGGGGCAGGCCTGCCTTGGGAAGTTTCAGCTTGAAATGTTGGATGGGAGCACTCCCTGGGGTGCTGAGAAAGGAATGGACAGCTTATGAGAGAGCCTGGCTTTGTTAAGTATCTCCTGTGAGGTGCTTTTAGTCCCATTTTTACAGAAGATGAAACTGAGGCCCAGAGAGGTCATGGAATCTCTCTCAGGTCACACAGAAATGCCAGCCTCAGGATTCCCAGCCAGACCTCTCTGAGTGTTAACCTGGGTCCATTCTGTGCCTCTTTGTGGCCCGGGAGAGTTCCAATCTAGTTCAAGAGGAAATATCTACTGTCAACTCTGTTTTTCTACTGTGTTAGGTTCCTGCCTCCTCTGCTACCCCCAAGACTTGGCTCATGACTGAAATTTCGACAAGAAACTCATGCTGAAAGGAAACAACTGAACTTCTCTGTGTCCACACCAGGAACCCCATCTCCTGGGCTCTCAACCCTCCTCTCACAGAGCCAAGTGAGCTCTTGGGCAAGACTGTGGTGGTCTCGGCAGTACTTTGGGGATTGTCTCTGGTCCCTGCTCTCGGATGGCTCACTTGGTAATTCCTGACAGACTGCAAACCAGCCTCTCAAACTCAGCCTGTGTGGTTGGTTGAGTTTGGTTAAACTGGAGGATATAGGCCGCCATGATGCCCCACGCCTACCCTCCAGGTGACACTGTGACTTGTCCCTGCCCCCTTAGCCTTTCTTAGATGTCTCCCATAGAGGGCTCAAGCCTTCCTTATCTTGGGCATTTCTCAGAGTGTCTCTAGCACTCCAGCCCCCTTGGGCCACCATTCCACCCCCTCAGCACCTCACAGCAGTAGGATGACAAGAAACGTCTGAGTACGGTGGGGAGAGCGTGGGGGCTGGGAGGTGAGAGGGAAGGCTCTGTTTCTTCCAGTCATGAGCTTCCTCTATTGACTCACGCATATGTATTGGCTGGATGGGGAAACATGGGAGGAGATGGAGGCTGGATGTGGTAATACCAGCCCAGTGGCTCTTGGCTCCAAGTCTGCTCACAGATGTTTGTTAACCAGACGTTGTTAGAAAGGACTTCCAAGCTCTACTTGCACCTCCTCTGCTGAGGGTTGACTCAGTAGCATTTCTCAGAAGCCCCTTTCTTCTGTCACAGCTTGCAACTCCTCTGACTCCAGAAACATCCAGCCTACGCAGTGTCTTTTCTTGACTGAAGTGTGGCTATTGGAACCATACTGCCTGGGTTCCCATCCTGGCTCTGAACCCTCTCAGACTTGGGGGTGATCCTCAATCCCTCTCTGCCTCTGATCCCTTGCCTCTGACGTGGGGATGAGAGCAACTATAGCCTGGAGTTGCTGAGATGGCAATGTTGTCAGCTGTAAAAGACTTAAAATAGTACCTGGTACATGGTAGGTGCTATGGAAGTGTTAGCAGCTGTCTTATTATTACTATTATGATTATTTTCTGTCTCCTCTGCCCTTTCCTTCCATGTCTCCAGTCCAGTCTTTATCGATGCACTGTTCTCCAAAGCCTCGGCGTGCTGGCTGGGCAAAGCTGTCCTTACAGGGTGGTGTAGGGGCCTTGGAAGGCTGGAGACTCTCCCATGGAGATGAACATGTGCCTCTGAGAAGGTGTGGGGACCCCTGCAGATGGTTCTGAGGTGGGAAGGAGCAAGTCACCCTCTGCTGTACTGAAAGGAGTACAGCTGCCTAGAGCAAGGGGCATGTCTCCTGGTGGTGAGGGAACTTTGGTTTGGGTCCAAATAGTTCAGAGAAACACGCATCAGTCAGAGGACTTCTGAGTGTATCCAGATGGAGGTGAAGCCGCACACCTGGTCTCAGGTGGGATGAAACTGTGGAACTCCGATGGAATTCAAACCCAGCCCAAACTCTGATTGAGGTTTGAACCCATGAGCTGGGACTTGAACCCACTGTCTTTTCATTGAAATCACACACCTGGTCTCAGGACTTAATGAAGATCAGCTTCTTTGTGTCTCGGTGTAGAAAGAATTCATTGAGAGGCAAAGTGATAGGTAAGAAGTGTCAATAGATTTATTGAGAGAGGTACACACTCCACAGACAGAGTGTGGGCCATCTCAGATGGCAAGAGGCCCCAAAACAAGTGGTTAGTGTTTATGGGCTGGGTAAATTCTTAGGCTAATGAGTGAGAGGATTGTCCAGCCATTTTGGAGAAGGGGTGGGGATTTCTAGGAACTGGGCCACTGCGCACTTTTTGGTCTTCTGTGGTCAGTCTAACTGTCAGAGCACCAGTGGGTGTGTTGTTCAGCATATGGATATTTTACAGTGAGTGTATAATGAGGCCCGAGGTCTACTGGAAGTCAAACCTTCCACCATTCTGGGTCTAGTAGATTCTAATCAGTTTATGTTGTATCCACGACGACTATGTCATTCTCTTAAAGGTTATATCCTGCCCCCTTCCTCCTGTTTCAAAGGTTACAGTTAAGACACTCATACAATAGGACTCTAGTGGGTTGGTGGGTGGCTCCCCAAGAAATATGTCCATGTTCTAGCCCCCAAAACCTGTGAATGTGACCTTGTTTTTAAAGAGTCTTTGCAGATATCATTAAGAATCCTGAGATGAGGTCATCCTGGATTATTTGTCTGTGTCCTAAATCCAAGGACAAGTGTCCTTGTAAAAAGTAGAAGAGGAGAATTTGCAAACACAGAGGAGAAGGCCAAGTGAAGACAGAGGCAGAGTCTGAAGTTTTGCAGCCAAAGCAAGCTTGGAGCCACCAGAAGCTGGAAGGGAAACTTTGGAGAAAATGCAGCCCTGAGGACAACTTGACCTTGGATTTTTTTTTGCTCCCAGAACTGTGAGAAAAATTCATTTCTGTTGTTTAAAGCCACCCAGTTTGTGGTAATTTGTTTCAACAGTTACAGGAAATTAATAACAAGGACCAACTGCAAACCACAGCCTATCTGTACCCCAAAAGGGAAAGGAAAAGATAAGGGGCCATGGTTTGAAGTGGTGAAGGCAGAGAGAAATGAAACTCAAAGGATCGATGAAGGACTTTCATCGACTGCCGCATGTGATGGAGCAGATTGTGCACCACACAACCGTGCGTGTCATATACTGCATGGTTGTAGATCTGAGTATCTGCTTGGTTTTTCCCTGCAGGGGTCAGCAAGGTGTCTTAAGGAAGGGGTGCCTCTTACTAAAACATACAAAATTACCCTATGGCCTTGTTGGTGTTAGTGAGAAACATCTAAATAGCCCTGTCCAGTGGAACTTTCTGCAAAGGTGGAAATGTTATGCTGTAATTATTGTTGTTCAGTCACTTGGTCATGTCCAACTCTTTGTAACCTCATGGACTGTAGTACACCAGGCTCCTCTATCCTCCACTGTCTCCCAGGTTTGCTCAAATTCATGTCCATTGAGTCGGTGATGCTATCTAACCATCTCATCCTCTGCTTCCTCCTTCTCCTTTTGCTCTTCATCTTTCCCAGCATCAGGGGCTTTTCCAATGAGTCAGCTCTTCACCTCAGGTGGTCAAAGTATTGGAGCTTCTGCTTCAGCAGTCCTTCCAGTGAGTATTCAGGGTTGGCTTCCTTTAAGATGGACTGGTTTGATCTCCTTTCAGTCCAAGGGACTCTCAAGAGTCTTCTCCAGCACCAAAGTTCAAAAGCATTAATTCTTTGGCACTTATGGGACCATCCAATAGCATAGCCATGAGTCACATGTGACCCTGAGTACTTTGAATGTGGCTTGTGCAACCGAGGAGCTGAGTTTTATTTTAGTTAATATAAACTGTAAACGCCACATGTGGCTGGGGGCTACCATATTGGACACGCAGCCCCAGGTCAAGAAAATGGAAGCTCCCTACTGCTCAGTGCAGAATTTAATCACCAGAAGCATGGCCACTATTCACTTGATACTATCCATGGGTCCCTCTGCAACTTAGTCCCTGTTGAGTGGAGGCAAGGGAGTCAGTCAGGGACCAAGGTGGTGGGAGAGGTGGTGACAGGCAGTGAGGAGTGCCTGGGAGTATGAGAAATACCTAACCAGACTGAAGCAAGGGTCCAAAAGCAGAAGGGGGTCTAGAGGAATGCCTGCCCAAGGAGGTTAAGAGATTTCTCTCTAAATTGCTGTCTTTCCCTACCCTTAGTCACCCTTCATGAACTTGTCAGTCCTGAAGTTAGCAGAACTCTTTAGAACCTTTTTTTTTTTTTTGGTTGCACCAGACAACTTGGGAACCCCCTGTAGCTCAGATGATTAAGAATCTGCCTGCAATGCAGGAGACCTGGGTTCAATCCCTGGGTTCAGTGTCTGGGTCAGGAAGATCCCCTGGAGAAGAGAATGGCAACCCACTCCAGTATTCTTGCCTGGAAAATTCCATGGACAGATGAGCCTGGCGGGCTACAGTCCATGGGGTCACAAAGAATTGGACGTGACTGAGAATGTACAAACACACACTGCAAAGGAAGAAAACAAATCTCAAATTCCGTTTTTTAGGTAAATGTGATATAAATCGATAGAGACAATAAAGACTGTGCAAAGAAGAAAATCAAAGACCAGTATCGCTAATGGATGGGTGCAAATATACTTAAAAAAGAAAAAAAGCACATGAGCCTACTCTCACAGGGCTTAGTTCAGTTCAGTCGCTCAGTTGTGTCGGACTCTGCGACCCCATGAACCGCAGCACGCTAGGCCTCCCTGTCCATCACCAACTCCTGGAGTCCACCCAAACCCATTTCCATTGAGTCAGTGATGCCATCCAACCGTCTCATCCTGTGTCGTGCCGTTCTCCTCCTGCCCCCAATCTTTCCCAGCATCAGGGTCTTTTCTAATGAGTCAGCTCGTCACATCAGGTGGCCAGAGAGATATAGAATCACACAGGAAGTGGTATTAGCATGTCTGTAGCATCCATACAGCAGGAGATGCAGCTGTTGAAAATAATTTTCTTAAGAGGTTGTTAATTTTACAAAAAGCAGATCATAAAATAGAATTATAGTCTTTCATTTTTTAAATAAAAATTTATCTATAGTCAAAGAAAAAAATGTCTGGAGGGATATATCCCAACGTCTATGATGTCAGGGCTCATCAGCCAAAGGACACCAGGAACATATGTGTAATGGGGTTTATGGGCAGTGAGGGGCATCTCAAGAAGAAGCTGCTAGAAAGGAATTAGTATCAGGTTTCAGCTTGTGGTCATTGCCTTGGGGGATGGTTCAGGCAAGCGGGGCTTTGCTCTGGACTGGATGCTGCTGGGAAGTGGGGGTAATTTTATGACTCGATGTCCTAATAATTCGCATCAAGATGAATGGAATGAGGTTATAATTGGTAATAACAAAACAAAAACAGCAGGGATTTCCGCAGTGCTCCAGTGGCTGACTACACACTCCCAGTGCAAGAATCATGATCCCTGGTCGGGGCGCTAGATCCCACATGCCACAACTAAGGAGCCCACAAGCCGCAATGAAGACGGAAGATCCTGAGTGCCGCGACTGAGACCCGGCGCAGCTAAATAAATGAATATTACAGAAACAAAAACAACAGTAACTTATAAGCCAGAATAGGGGGGTGTTTGGTTATTTTTGTGGTTTGGATGATGCTTTTGTTTCTGTCTCGTGCAGACACGAGTACAGAGTGGTTTTTTTCTTGATCTTCACAGTGGCAGTGGCCTGGGCTACTGTGGGTATTCTGTGGAGCTGGACATGCTCAAGAAGAGAATGGTAGGCGACATTCTTTGTCCCCAAGACCAAGGTGCAGTTGTGAGAGTGTTGCCAGCTTTGGCCAGCAGGGGCTGGTTTGCTGCTTTGCTCTTTCTTAACGGTGTATCTTAATGCTCTGTGTGTTGGGGTTAAAAGTGATTTTCATTTTCTACTTCATACTCTGGAAAATGTTTTTGTTTTTTTAAATCATGTATTACATTTATCTCATTAAAAATAGCTCTTTTCTTTCTGAGCAAAAAAAAAAAAAACAACAAAAAAAACCAAACCCAAACAAAAAACCCAGCTGCATAAGAAAACGCTAAACTGGGTAAACCCAACATTTGGTGAGAGAGGTAGATGGCCCCGCTGGATGCCCAGAACAAGAGCCACACAGCTGTTCACGCCACATCCTGCCGAGAAGCTCCACTCAGACGTGTCCCCAGGAGGCAGGCGGGGCGTGCCACGGTTAGAGTTTAGATTGGAGGGAAATTGAGGTTGCTCA
Source organism: Bubalus kerabau (assembly GCF_029407905.1). NCBI lineage: Eukaryota > Metazoa > Chordata > Mammalia > Artiodactyla > Bovidae > Bubalus > Bubalus kerabau. The sequence goes on from NC_073637.1 coordinate 63,903,864, forward strand.
AGACTCACTCCAGGGGCCAGGTGGTGAGAAACACGGCTGGCTTCACCACTGGGTGGAGGTCACCTGGATACCTTGGACACCTGCTCCGAGGCGCTGCCAGGCCAGAGGTGGTCACGTGGCCTAGAGCTCTGGCTCTCAGCTTGGCCTGTGCTTCAGAATCACTTGGGTCAGTTGATACCCTCCCACACCTCCAGGGCTCAGCCACCCTGACCAGTTAAATCAGGATCCCTGGGGAGCAGGGCCCAAGTGTGAGCATTTCTTGGCTCTGCAGGAGGTTCCTCCAGCTAAACCCTGCTCCTCCGACCCTGGTTTCATTCTCCTTCTTTAGTTTCTACCCTCATCTTTTCCACTCCCTTCACCTCTACTGAAGCGCAAATCTTCACTTCTCTCACCTAAATCATTCCTGTCCTCCACTCTCCCTGACTGATCTTTGTTAAAAAAAAATAATAACAATTAAAAAATAATAGAGGTCACTGGTTCTCATCTCTGGCAGGGTATTTGAATCGCCAGGGGAGACTGAAAAAGCATTCCCAGTGCCTGGCCCCTCCTTTAAGAGTCTCTGATTCCATCGGTCTGGGGTGGAGCCCAGGCACTGGTATTTTTCTTAAGTTTCCCAGGGGATTCTGTTGGGGAGTCAGGGCTGAGAACCATTGCTGTAGGTACTTTTTCTCCCCAGCCCAGCAGGCGCCAAGCGAAGGAGCTGACCCTGGAAACAGAGGCATAAGAGTTCTTTAGGGTCCTCTAGGGCAGTCTGTCACAAAGGGGAGGGGCCCTTCTCCACAACTTTGCTGGAGAAGATCACCACGTAGCTCTGTTTGCATCTGGGCAACCACGTAGGGTGTTGGGGGAGGAATTCAGCAGCTATGGTGATAGCACCTAGTGATGAGGTGGTCCCTGGCAGAGGAGGACTGGAGAAAGAGAAGGGAGAAAAAGACAGGAATTATGTCCTAGCTGATGTCCTGAATCCCTTGAGGGGAACTTTGCAGAGGGCTGGCTCCCCCTGGAGTAAAGGGTAGGGAGGGGGGCAGAAACTGGGGAAACAGGGTGGATCTCAATGAACACTTGATTGTTAAGAGCTCTGAGCCTGGGAGGCCTATGATGGATGCTGTGGGGTCCCACCCAGATCCCCTTGCAGGGCCCAGGCACTTCACCCTTAGCTGCAGGAAGCTTGTCTGCTGACTGCTCACAGTTGAGTCCTTCCCCAGGAATTGCCCTCTGATGAAGGGAGCTGCCAGGTGCAAGGCTGTGTCCTCTCCCCAGGGCAGTCTGCATAGAATGACTAGTCAACAAGGAGGGTCACAAAGACCCAGGCCCCTTGCCTCCTTTGATGACACCCCAGCTGCAGAGCTCCCCAGGGGATCAGCTGATGTGTCTGATATGAGCACATCCCAGTGCAGCCTTGTCTCTGCCTGATCATTCTTCCCTCACGCCCCTTGCAGTGCTGCTCTGGCTTTCTCCCCATAGGCCTCCCCACATGCAAATTCCCAAGTCTGTTTCCAGGGTGCCTGACCTTAATTTATGTGTGTGGGTCCAGAGAGGAATGAAGTTGGGTTGCGTTACAGCTGCTTTGGGAGCCTCATGGAACATTTGTAGATTCAAAGAACATAAAAACTGCAACTCTGATCAGATACGGGCTCTGCTTACAATTCCTCGGTGACTCCCTACCACCTCTGTGATAATTTGAGAGCTCTTTCGCAATCCAGCCTGACCACCACCGTGGGCACCTCCTCCTCTCCCTGGCTCTCCAGGCAAGGAAAACTGTGATAAAATACATGTAAGATAACATTTATCATCTGAACCATTTGAAAGTGTACAGTCAGTGGCATTTAGTATATGCACAGTGCTGTGTAACTACCACCCTATCTAGCTCCGGAAGATTTTCACCACTCCCAAAAGAACCCCCTATTAAGCAGTCGCTCTTCATTATCTTCTCCTCCCAGCCCCTGTGTGCATGTGTGCGTGTGCTAAGTCACTTCTGTCGTGTCCGACCCCTTGTGACCCTATGGAATGTAGCCGCCAGACTCCTCTATCCATGGGATTCTCCAGGCAAGAATACTGGAGTGGGTTGCCATGCTGTCCTCCAGGGGATCTTCCTGGACCAGGGAAGGGAAGCCCCCTAGCCCCTGACAGCCATCAATTTATTTTCTGCCTCCACGAATTTGCCTACTGTGGATATTTTATGTAAATAGAACCATACAATGCGTGGCCTTCTATTGTCTGGCTTCTTTCACATATAGTGTTCATCCATGTCATAGCATGCATCAGAACGCCATCCTTTTTATGATTGAATAATGTTCCATTTGGAATAACATTCCAAATATATCACATTTTGTTTACCCATTCATCAGTCAATGGACATGTGGGTTGTTTCCAGCTTTTTGGCTTTAGTGCCGCTATGAACATTTGTGTACAAGTTTTTGCTTGAACATATGTACTTAATTCTCTCGAATATCTATCTATATACATATATTAGAATTGCTAGGTTATATGGTAACTCTCTGTTTAACTTTTTGAGGAACTGCTAGACTGTTTTCCATAGTGGCTGCCCCATTTTACATTCCCATGAGCAACGTATGAGAGTTCCAATTTCTCCATATCCTTGCCAACCCTTGTTGCTTTCTGGTTTTGGGATTGTAGCCATCTTCATGGGTGTGAAGTGGTATCTCATGGTGGCTTTGACTCGCTCAGCGCATGGTTTTTACCCCCTACCATGTGGCAGGCACTGGACTAGGCACTGGGGATCCTACGGAGAACACTAAGGCTCTGCTTCGATGGCAGTTCCATCCTGGTGGGGGGATGACACAGGGGAATGCAGTTAGGAGACTGAACCGTGTTCGTTAGCAGGGACAGTAGAATCACTGGGCTGCAGCTGGGAGAGCAGGGAAGCAAGCTCTTTGCGCTTCTTGTGTCTCTCTTTGCCCTGGTGGGTGGAGCAGAGGTTGCAAACTCAAAGGCTTCGGGGGCACTGGACATGGCCAGAGGAGGGAACCACAGGGGTGAGCGCATGTGCATTTGTGTGTGTATTTTGGGGGGTTGGTGCTATGACAAACTACGGGTACCAGTCCTGCCTCTAGGGGCAGATGCTGCTTTAGCACTGGTTTCTTACTGGTGAATAGAACTGGGCCTGGCCACACTGGATCAAAATAAGATTTTAACATGAAATCTATACTTTTTTACATGATGGCACTTTAAAAACATTGTCTGGGGCCCATTTTGATGAACTGCCCACCAGTCTGATTCTGACAGGGATGTGTTTCTCAGAGGCAGAGCCTCATTCATAAAGGCAGCATCTCTGGGCCACCCCCCCACCCCCACCCCCCGACCTGGGAATCTGCCTTCTAACCTAGCCTCCTCTCTGTCCCACCCACTACCACCCACTCCCAGCCACCCCCCAACCCCCTACCCCTACCCTCAGGCAGCCTGAGGCAGCTGGAGTTTGAGAACCACCAGGGGATGTTGTAAGGAAGGCCGTGGAGGGCTGGGCAGGCAGGATCACGTTCCCTGTTTGCACAGGCACTGGAACGCCCGTGGCCTGGGCCCAGTTTCTCAAGGCAAACAGCCGTCCAGAGTACATACTTCCGTGTGCCAGGAACAGGGGCGTGGCGGAGAGGGCCCTGCAGGGGGAGAACGCTCCCTCCGGCCTGCCTCTGGCTGTCCGCAGCCCCACGTGGTTGGATGCCCGGGCCGGTGGCTTTTACCCCAGTGGGCAGTAGCCCCTGCCCGATGCCTGTGGCTTCCCGGTGAACTCTCTCTGTATGGACGCCATTGCGGAGGTGGTGCCAATAGAGATGTCAAGTTCGAGAAGAAAGCAGCTGCAGGCCCAGGGACAAGATGGGTGTGAGGCAATATGTTTGTTGGTCGCTTGCTTCTCTGTCACAACTGCAGTTAAAACAAGCAGTTCTCTGGTAGGGGTGTTGGTTTCACAAAACCGCAGGCTCCTCTTCAACAGCTGTGAACCGCCTGGCCGTTGTGCGGTGTCTAGTCCGAAGCCGCCATGACACCACAGGGTTTCCCTGGTGACCCGGGCGCTCAGTGGGATTGGTGTTCTAGTCCAGTATTTATAGGTTCCAGAACTACAAACGCCTTCCTCCCCTCTCCATGTCCCCGTCAGCTCACTAGTGACCAGACATATGGAAGCAGCAGATACGGAAGAAGAAATAAATCTGGGGTTCATCTTTATGGGGATAATCATCAAAGGAACCCATTCCGCTCACCCCACCAACCCCCAAATGCTCGTTTACATATTGTAGCTAAAGAAGGAACTTTGGTTGATTTCCCCAACAGGAAATAACAGAGAACAAATTAATAAGCTATGTTTCTATGTACATTTCTATCCCTAAAGGGTCCATTTAAACAGCATCTTCTGCCTAGATTACTCTCAGCAAATAATTTTAGTTGTTAAGAACTATAATCAACATAAAATATAACTGCTGTAAAACTATATAGTGGTCTTAATACCTATAATAAAATATCACACTTAGTAGAGATTATGGGTGCTAAGAGCAAGAGCCAGCATTTACTGAGCTCTTACCACAGGCTGGGTTCAGTCCAAAGTGCTTTACTTGGATTATCTCAATCTTTACAACCTTGTGAGATTTAATCCTCAAAACCACTCCACCAGGGAAGTAATATCACCATTTTACAGATGGGGAACCTGGAGTCTTAGAGCTTGTATGTGCTAGGTGTTTTCCAGGGTTCCTATCATATCATCCCTAGGCTGATCCTGTGAGATTCCCCTCCCAACAGGGAAAGTATCATTTTCTTTTTAATGGATGAGGGAAGAGTCAAGGGCAGGTTAAATATACCCATGGTCGCACAGCAGATGTATTAAGTAGAGGAGACTGGGTTTGAACCCAGGGATGTAGCTCCAGAACCCACCCTTTAACCTCTAAGTTACCTCAGGCTGTGAAACAGTTTTGAGGCCCAGAATACACCCTGTGTCCACTGTGTCAGTGTTTGTAGAGGGGAAAAATCTGGAAACCACCCAAATGTCCCTCAGTGGGGGAAGGTCACCCCAGTTAGGTTGCAAACATTCTAGATGGTACAGGTAGATATTAAAAGGACTGCTCCTTTTAATAACCACACGTAAAGTGGATCTTATATGTGCTGATGTGGAACAGCATACATGATATATAAAGTGGAAAAGACTAGTTGCTAAATAATATGCATAGCATAATGCCACTTAAAAATATGGGGCTATGCTACATTGTATCAATCAGGGCCACACTCTTACTGGATAATTCGAGGAGAGTTTAATAAAAGGAATACTTATAGAGCTGTGGGCAGCATACAGTGAGACCTCCAGGCATGGCGCTGCAGTACCCTAGGCAGTATAACACGGGGGGTTCTATCACTACGTGCTGGAACCCAGAGACAGAACTGTGTGGAGGGGTCACCCCCCAGGAACTGAGAGTCACCCACTCTGACAGCCAGGGAGGGAGAAGGCAAATCAATTCCCTGACCTCACTCTCTTCCCGCCAGTCTCCACCTGCTATTCCTCATTTGCCAAAGCCACCTGGAAGCCAGAAGGTCATCACTGAGGGGTCAGTCTCCTGGGGCAGGTGGAGAGCAGGTGCGGAAGTGTGGAGAGGGGACCTCGAGGGCCGGTGAAAAGTTACCAACATGTTAAGGCTTCTGTGCATATTTGTAAATGCTTCAGAAAAGGATCTGAGAGGACGCATATCAAATTGTTCAGGGAGGTTTCCTCTGGGTGGCAGGATACAGGAGGATTTCCACCTTTTGCTTTAAGGTCTGTATTGTTTGAGTTACCACAAAAAAGAGGCACGGTAGGGGTGAGACAGCAGCGTCAGCCCTGGCTCCTTTTCTGTTTCTACATCACGCCGCTGCTGAGCAATGCTAGGAGAAGTGCAGTTTCCAGAGGCCGCGCCTTTTTGCATCCGTCCCATGTGCTCGTCTGACAGTGTGACCCCGGCCCTCCTCATTAGTGGGGGTGAGTGTGTTTCATCCCTCTGCACCTGGGCGGACCTTTGAGAGTCTCTTCATCAATCGAGTGCTGAGGAGGTGATGTATGACTTTCAGGATAAGATCATAGAAGGCAATGCGACTTCCATTTGTCTCTCAGGTGGTGTCCCCTAGAGCTGTGAGCCAATGTGGAAGAAGTCCGGTGTCCTGAAGCTGCCAGGCTGGGGAGGCCACATGGAGAGGCCTCAGAGCAGTGCCGAGGAGACCCGGCTGTGACCCACCCCCAGCCCAGGCAGACTGTGAGCATGGGGGCCTTAGAGGTGACCCAGCCCCGGCCGTGGTGGGACCACGAGCCCGTGAGAGAACCCCTGCCAGAGTCACCGGGTCCAGCAGCCCCTAGATTCCTGAGTCTCAGAAACTGAGAGAATAAACAAACACCATTGTCAAGCTGAGTTTGGGGGTCATTTGTTATCCAGGAATAGTCCCATTCAAGCTGGGAGGAAGGGTGAGGACTAATTTCCAGCAGGCCTGCTGATGGACTGTGGAGCCTGTCGGAGTAGAATAAAGAGTGGCTTGAGGACTGCCACTGGCTCCTCCCCTTGACCCGGGAATCCGGGCATTTTGTCCTTTATATTCACGCGTCCTCTCCCAGCCTGTCTCAGGGCCCTTATTTTGACCAGTGTCCATGCTTGACCTCCCCTTCCCTCCTCTGCTCCCCCCACCCCACTGCCTTCCAGAGCAAGCTGTCTGCTCTTTGTAGTTTCTCTCTGCCCCACCCGGCTGCCCCAGGAGCCCCCAGAGGATCCTGGCCACTATGTTTTGGGGGCTGGATTTGGAGGCTTTTCTCACTTTCATCGGTTGGGCTGTGGACGTGGGGCACTCGGGTCTGGAAAAAGACTCTACCCACTTCTTCTTAGAACTGGCACCTCCCACGGCTCTGAGCAAGAATTGGAATAGTAGAGACCACTCTGTGATAGATCCCCACCCCTTGCCTGGTGCAAGCACTGAGTCAGCGGGCTAACTGGCCATTTCTGGAGGCTTCCAGCTTCAGAGCGCAGAGAGAGGGCACTGAGGGTAGCTCCCCTCTGTGTGTGGAGGAAATCAGGCTGAAATCAGGCTGCAGTAGATGAGAGTTAGTCCAGCTTCCAGGAAAAGAGGGACTAAAGACCAAGAAGGGGAGTCCTGTCATCGGTCTTCTGAGCCTCACCTGCACCCCGCCTCTGTATGACTGGGATATGGGGGCACAAGCCGGCACAGACCTCTTTTTGCTTGTTTGATCTGAAGAGGCAGGAAAAGTATAGGAGGAACCACATTACTGAGGTGTGTTTTTTTTTTTTTTTTTAATGAATGGAAATTTCTTTTTTTAATTGATTTTTAATTGGGGGATAATTGCTTTACAATGTTGTGTTGGTTTCTGCCATACAATGTGAATCAGCCATTAGTATACATACATCCCCCATCTTGAACCTCCCTTCCCCTGCATCACTGAGTTTTAATCCTGGCTTGCCAAGCTCTGTGACTCTGGGCAGGTTCCTCAGTGACTCTGTGTGTAAGATGGGGACAGTAATAATTCCTTCCTCATGGAGCTGTTGGGAGGAATAGCAGTTAAGGTATAGTAGGCTTAGACATGGCCTGATGACAGTGAACACTGTACAAAATTACCTCTTATTACTTTTACTGGAGGTGGGTTTTCTGTCACTTAGCCAGTAGAGTCTTGATCAAGATAAAAACCTTCCCTACTTGCCTCTGGGTTAAAATGTTCCCAAGCACCCATATGTCCCAGGAGCAGGAAATTACCAGGCCAGATAGGTGTACCAGGAAATGCCAGTCAAGCATTTGCCCTCTGCCTTGCTGTGCTGCCTGCTGTCCATAACTGATCTGTCCTGTTCCCACATCTGGAGAGGGTGAAGTCGCATAGCTCTTCTTCCTGCCCTATGGCCTACTTAGGCTATTTACAGACTTCTTCCCTCTGATTTGGAAACCAGCTGCCTTCCTTCCTGGGTGTTTGCCTGGGCTGCAGTCTGGCCCTGCCTGGGTGTCTGTACCCACAGGAAACCAGATGTGTAGCTGGCATACAGAGGAGTGAGCAGAAAATGCAATCTCTCAGAATATCTGTTCCAGTTTCTAACTCTATCAGCTTATCCGGTTACTCACCTCTATTAAATACTTGTGCTCATCACCACCCAGGTAACTAGATTACAGGCAGAAGGGGACTTTTGGAAAGAGAGAATAATGAAAGGAAATTCAATTCAGTGGGGATTTGCTGGCCACCTAGTGTGTGCACATCCTTGTAGGGAGGGGTTGGAAACCACGGATGCAGTGACTGATCAACTGTCCATAGGATAACCTTCCTCTACTCCTAGCTCACCTCTGACTTCCAGGAGGGACTCGGGGTTTTCTTCTGGGCCTGGGGCACGCTGAGAGCAAGGTTGGGGAGCAAGCAAAAATGACAGGCAAATGCCAAGGCTGAAGTGGCGAACTCAGGAGAAGTCTGGACAATTGTGCTCAGATCTGAATTATGGCCTGGGAGCTCCAGCCCAGCTCAAATAGGTCAGATTGAAAGAGCAGAACAAGGGCTAAGCTTTCAGTGTGTGGTATAGAGATGCTGCAAGGGCCAATAGGCTAAAGTAGCAGCCGGGCCCAAGGGACCCTAGCAGAAGACACTGTCTGGCCAGACTCAGTTCAGTTCAGTTGCTCAGTCGTGTCTGACTCTTTGCAACCCCATGAATTGCAGCACGCCAGGCCTCCCTGTCCATCACCAACTCCTGGAGTTCACTCAGACTCACGTCCATCGAGTCAGTGATGCCATCCAGCCATCTCATCTTCTGTCGTCCCCTTCTCCTCCTGCCCCCAATCCCTCCCAGCATCAGAGTCTTTTCCAATGAGTCAAGTCTTCGCATGAGGTGGCCAAAGTACTGGAGTTTCAGCTTTAGCATCATTCCTTCCAAAGAAATCCCAGGGCTGATCTCCTTCAGAATGGACTGGTTGGATCTCCTTGCAGTCCAAGGGACTCTCAAGAGTCTTCTCCAACACCACAGTTCAAAAGCATCAATTCTTGGGCACTCAGCCTTCTTCACAGTCCAACTCTCACATCCATACATGACCACTGGAAAAACCATAGCCTTGACTAGATGGACCTTAGTTGGCAAAGTAATGTCTCTGCTTCTGAATATGCTATCTAGGTTGGTCATAACTTTTCTTCCAAGGAGTAAGCGTCTTTTAATTTCATGGCTGCAGTCACCATCTGCAGTGATTTTTGGAGCCCCCTTAAAATATTCTGAAATGCCTAGAATACAGAGAGATTCTTGACCCTTGAGAATCAATAGCTCCTGGGACTACAATGTCAAAAATTGATCTTTCCAAACCTCATTAGACAGTGGAAAGAGGAAGACTGATGCTCTTCTTTGCTGTTTCAGGGATGCTGGAGGTGGGTGGGGCTGTCTATAGGGATTTGAACGCTCTTGTGGGCTACAGGGCTGGGTTGGGGCTGGGACAGGGATTGATACTTGCTTAGCAGTTTCCAAAACCTGGTTCATAACCAAAAAGGGGGTGACATGAGTAAAGGCCACTTTACTTTGCTTGCTATCTTTCGTTAAATACCTGGCTTGGGCTAGTTTATTTATTTTTGACTATGCTGGATCTTTGTTGCTGCGTGCAGGTTTCTCTAATTGCAGGGAGTTAGGGCTACTGTCTACTTCTGGTGCATGGGCTTCTCATTGCGGTGGCTTCTCTTGTCGTGGAGCACAGGCTCCAGGGCGCTTGGGCTTCAGTAGCTGTAGTGTATGGGCCTAACTGCTTCAGGGCATGTGGGATCTTCCGGGACCAGGGATTGAACCTCTGCATTGATAGGTAGACTGCTAACCACTGAACCACCGGCAAAGTCCTGGGTTAATTTATCTTGAAGGTCCTTTTCACCATTCATTTATTCATCATGCATCATGATAATTCAATCATTATTCATTCACCTGTCAGGTCTTTCTATAATGTAGGGATGCAATTTTGCTCTGACAATCTATGGATCTGTGTGTGGTCATTTATTTATTAAAATAAATGTGTGCCCACTGTGTGCCAGGCCCTGTCTTAGGTGCTCAGAAGAGGCCCAAGTCCCTGCCCTCCTGGGGCTTGCTTGCTGGGGAGAGATGGATTAGCAGGAATCCAATACACAAGTGAGATCATTTCAAGTAGCATTACAAGTGCTCTGAAGAAAGTCTCAGGGGATGTTCCGGAGTGGGTGGGTGGGTAGTGGCTGATGATAACTGTATCTTTGGTAGCTCTCCCTGTCTTCACGGATGAGTAAGAAGGAGGCTAGAACACCCAGACCTCTGCTAAGTGGAACTTTCAGGCTAGTCAAAGTGTGAACTGGGCCAGGAGATGTGAGAACCCATTTGTGCTGCTCCACCAAGGTGGTGACAGGTTATTATTTATCACAATAAATCCCCAAAGCATGAAGTGCTTGGCTGGTTCTGGAGGCTGGCAGCTGTCACAAGGCTTGTGCTACAGAAAACGTGTATTGCGAGTCAGTACAGGGTGATAAGCCCTTCTGAAAACATTTGGGTAACTTTTAAAAGAACATCTATTTTATTTTTAAAAAGGCAAAATATATATACAGTACTAGATTTGAAAGATAAAACAGTAGACATTGCAAAGTCAGTCACCCCCTGGTCTCTGGCCCACCCCTCTCAGTCCACCGCCCCGTCTAGGTTCCGGTAACCTCGAGGGGTCTGTGTGGCTCCCATGCTGGTCCATGAGCTTCTTATGCACTTATTTGTGGATGGATGCTCCTGAAAATTTACAGTCCTCAGCCTTCCCTTCTGCCAAAATATATGCCTGCATCTGGAGAAAAGGCCCAGAACATAACTCCAGAGAACCCCTTTGGGAGGCTCTTGGAGGGAGGGGAATAGAAGCAGGTCCTGTCTGAGGCAGGTGGATCCCCGAGTGGCTGAGAGCATGGGTCTGGAGCCAGCAGACCCAGGCACACATCCTGACTCTGCCTCCTTCTCGCTGAATGACTTGCGCAAGCGAAGGAATCTTCCCAAGCCCAGGCTCCTCCTTCATAAACGGGGGATAATCCTTACTCCACTGAGATGTGAGGATTACATGAGCTAAGGCAGGTAGGCATTTGGCCCCATACTTGGCACAGAGCTGAGTGATAAAAAGCAGCTGCTGTAATTATCATGGAGTGGGTTCCAGGTACCCCTAGAGCCCATATTTGTATGCAGACAAACTCAGGTCATGGGAACTCTTGTCAGGGCGTGGAGGTCACAGAGGATCACCTGCAATATATGTGCGTGTGCATGCATATGCTTGTGTGTTGGGGCTGGAAGTTCAAGTTCAGTTCTGCTGGCTTTGCTTTGGTGGGTCCCGGGTTCTAATGCTAGTCTAGCCACCCACCCACTGTCTGGTTTCATGCATCTCACCTGGCATCTCTGGGCCTGTCTGTTAGATGACAGGACCAGTTTGGGGCATCCTTAGGCAGATCCGTGCCAGGACTCTTTGCTCAGGATGTTAAGCTGGGTAAGGGCCCTCATGGCTGTGGCCTTCAGGGACATAACCCACACTGGATAGAGCCTGGCCCACTGGTGTGAGGAACATGGGCTCTGACTGCCTTCTCAACACTCGCTCTTCTCCAGTGTTTTCTGTAACGTTTTCTCTTCCCGACTCAGTTCCTGGGAATGGGTCTACATTTCCCTAGGCCCTGGCTTGGTGAGGGGAAGTTTCCGAGAGCTCAGGCCAGGCTGGGCTCCGAAGGAAGTGGAGTCAGCAGGGTGTGGGGATCAATCGGACTCAGACTCACGAGGGACGGGAACAAACACGCCTCGCTGGCACTCGTGGGCGGGCAAGACAAAAGCCACTGCGGCAATTCATTGACCATACCTGTCATCCTGCAGCTGGGCCCCAGGCCGCTGTTGTCAAGAACAGGGAGGGTTGCTATGAAAATAAACCCTCTGCAGCTGGCAGCTGTGTGCGCCGGCCCAGCTGTGTGCTCGCACGCAGGCAGCGCGCAGACCTGCACTCTTGTTTGACAGAGCCTGAGCTCCCGTCAGGGCGGTGAAGAGGAAACATCCTGGCAGGCACGGAAAACTCCACAGAGCCTCCAGGAGAAGGAGCACCACAGGGAGCCACCTATTTCAGCTGACGTGACAGGAAGCTGCTGGAAGGAGCTTTATTATGACTGCTCCGGCAGGGTGAGACTCACTGGGGGATCTGGGGACACAGAACGACGAACTTGCTCATTCTCCTGTGATTTCCACGTCCAAGTGAGAGTTCCGAAGCCAAGGAAGCGCCCCAGTGGCCCGTCCCTCATGCTGCGGCCACTCTGCGTTCATGCCTGTGTCTTCACACAGACGGGAAGCCATAGAAGGCAGGAAGCAAAGCAATACGATAATACCTCTTGGTAGCAAACTTCACCCTCCACCCCAGCCCAGCCTACTTGCCTCACAGTCTTCAGGCCTCATGAAAAAAGACTGTGGACAGATGTCTGTTCTCAGGGACGATGGAGAAGCTGGAGCAAGACCCATGGCCATGCCAAGGCCACACTTCTCCAGAAGACAGGGAGCAGAAGTCTCCTGTCTGCCCCTCTGCACCACCTCTCTCTACCTCCCAGTGACCAGACAATGCTGACCAAGACCCCCTCAGCCCAGTCCCCAAACCCCCAGGGAAGACAGTGAGTCTGTGCCCACCCAGGCCCTCGCTGCCGCCTGTGGAGGCTGAAATCTGAGGGAACCCTGTGAGAGATGCAAAGCCCTTCGGGATGTTTCTGAGCTTCCACGTAGTTCTTGTTCCAGGGCTGCTGTTTCTCCCTAAATTTTCCTTCTGGGAAGAAGGGCCTCCTGGAAAGGTCTCTCAGAGCCCCAGAGGAGGTAGTGAATTCTTTCAGCTCTTGTATATCTGAAAAAGTCTATTTCATCTTTGTGTTTGAAATATATTTTATCTGACTATAGGCTGACAGTTTTTTTTCCCCCTTTCACCATCTTCTGACTTGTGCTTCCAATAAGAAGTCTACTGATATTACTATCTTTGTTTCTCTGTGAGTAAATGGCTGTTTGGAAATGGCTGGCGAGTGGCAACATGAACTATTTCTGATCCTGTGTGAGCTCTGCAATTGCTCTGACTGATCCATTTTAGTTTTTTTTTTCTCCCCCAGACCTTAGATGGTTTTCCTACCTGCCTCCACGGATCAGTACTCAGCTAAAGACTTGAGGGAGACCTTCCTCAGGGCTCCAGAGTGTTCTTTCTGTGTAACACTCCCTTTTCCAGTATTCTGCCCCACAGTTCCAGTCACACGGGCCTCCCCAAGCCTGAACGCTGTTTTCTTAGCTCAGGAAAAATCCCAGGCTCTGTTTGGGTACCCATTCTGTGTTTTGTAGACAGAAAAGTCTCTTTAAGCAGTAAGCTAAGAAAGTTGCAGGGCTCACCTTGTTTGTTTCCTGTCTCTGTGCTAGCTGTTTTCCAGGACTTAATGCCATTGTCCCACATGTTTTGTTCAGGTTCTTAGTTGTTTAAGGCAGGAGGATAAATGCACCACGCCTGGAAGTAGAAGCCCTTGATCTGTTTCTTTGGAGTGTGCTAAGAGGTGTCGATTTATTCTGAGAATAAGATGCAAATAATCTGTGGCAGTGCATCAGAAAGACATGTGCCTCTGTGGAATTGATAGAGATGTGACATTTATGTACCACAGCCATTGCCATTTTGCATAGCAGTTGCTAATAAGGGATAACACATGGAACATATCATGAAATGTCACTGAATATAACATGCATTGAAATATATTAATAAACCACTTATTATGTATATTCACTTCTGTTTCCACATCTTATGGCCGCCCTGGTTCAAAAACTCCAAGAAATTGACTTTAAAAGAAACAAGTCACAACCTAAGTGAAAACTAGGCAAGGTATATGAACAAACAGTTGACAGAAAGGAAATACAAATGGCTCATAATTACATGAAAATATTTCTCAACTACATTCATAATAAGAGAATGCAATTGAAAACTATGAAATACCATTTTCACCCACTGCTGCTGCTAAGTTGCTTCAGTCGTGTCCGACTCTTAGCGACCCCATGGACTGCAGACCACCAGGCTCCTCCGTCCATGGGAACTAGACTGGCAAAAATCCAAAAGTTTGATCATATACTCTACTGGCAATTCTGGGGAAACAGGCACTCTCACACTGCCGGTGGTTGTATAAATTGGTACAACTCTTATAGACGGCATAGGTCCTCTGCGGCAGCCATCCCTCCTTCAGAGTCTATCCTACAGAAATCTCTGCACAGATGGGAATAACGAATGCTATTCTCTGGGGTGGTGTCTCAAATAAAAAGAGACTGGGAAAAACTCAAGTGTCCATCAGCAGGGGATTAGTTAAATAAATTCTGGTATATTCACAAAAGCAAATATTATGCAAATATCAAAAAAGACAATGCTGTTTTCTGTGTATTATAAAGATCTCAAATATATTAAGTGGGGAAAAGAAAATAACAAAGTGTAAAACAGTATCTATAGAACTGAGTAAAAAAGAACAGAAATAATAATATTTATTTTGTTTATGTTGTAAAAAAAAAAAAACTGGGAAAATACACCAAATCTAATAATAAAGGTTAGCTGTCAGCAGTGGGAACAAGGCTTTCCTCTGAATACTTTTTAATACTTTTATTTTTAACCATGAGAATGCATTTTCTATTAAAATTTAAATTAAAACCTGCTTCTGGACTATCTCCTCCCCCCTTTACCCCTACCACCACTGCCAGAGGTCCTTATTAAATCTTGCTTAAAGTAGGAAAAGAGCCTCATGGCTGTTTGCTCTGCTCCTGTCCAGTTCTGGCCCCTTTAAGTGGACCTGGGGCTCCTGCAGTTCCCTCTAAGAGTGCATGAAGAGCTGCTGGGAGCCCACCTAGCTCCAAAATTGGTTCCGCTCACTTCCTCTTTGCAGCCCTGCCACTCCTAGCTTTTAGCTTTTCCTTCTTTCCAGTCTGTACTCCCCTCCCAACTTCCCCTTTGGGCCTCCATCCTTGACAACCAGCCCTCTGGACGGATGACTCAGTTTGGGAGCTGCTGGCCTGACCCTCAGCACATCTCTAGATACTGGTCCTGGCATCTGCTGTCTGACTGTTGAGACCCCTTGGCCCCCAAGCTCACTTTAGCTCTGGGCTTCTCTGCCTGCCCAACTGACAGGGGAGGGTCTTGATCATCAGAGCACAGTTGCTCCCCAACACTGTACATATCTCCACATCACTGCTGCATGCCAGTCACAAGGCACAGCTCCCTACCTGGCTCTCCACTTCTCACTGTGTCTAAGAATGAAGTCTACACCTGAACCACAGGAACCAGACTCACCTCCTCTCCAGCCACTGCCTGACACACCATACCCCAGTCATGCTGGACTAAATTCTTCAAAACTGGCAAGTGCTTTCCTACCTCCACCCTTTGCTCTTCTTGCTCCTGGAATGCCCTTTCTTTGGCTAGGAAGTTTCATCTGTTTCCAGTACCTCTGTACATGAGTGCAGGTATATGACTTGCATTTCCCTGTGTGCTCAACGTGCAAGTCAATACAGGAGTATACTCAAACTGTTTTCTAGCAGCGTTTCTAATTACTGTCTCTCTTGCTTTGTTTTGAGCTCCCTGAGTGCAGGAACTGTGCATTGATAAGACCCTAAATCTAGACAACCACGAGGTGCAGAAATGTAATTCAAACTCCTGGAGAGACCTACTAGGAAGGAAGGATTTGGGGTAAAGAGCCGAAGACCATGGTTGGCTCAGGCTGGGTCTGGTGGAAGCCCTGGATTGATGCACTAGGCTGGGATGTCAGAGAGGCTACCACGGGAGCCAAAACGATGCAGGTGGGGGCAGAGAAGGGGAGAGAAAGTTCTCAGAAGGAGGGAAGAGGTGTAGGGTGTGGCTTCCGGGCAGACGAAAGGGCAGGTGTCCATTACTCCTACTCTGGCACTGGGAGACCAGGTGTGTCTCCTCCCTGTCTGAGTCTCATCCGTGACTCATTCCAACTCTTGCCTTGTCATTCAGCTTCCCGAATTTCAAGCCCTCTCCTCACCTGCGCGGGGTGTTGGCTAATTTGCCTGTCTAGAATCCCTTGCAGCTCCACCTGGTTTTAATGAATGGTCTTCTTTTCCTTTCGGGAACTAGGCCCTTTGACCTGAGCTGCCAATCACAGGCCCCGCCCCCCAGGGATGGCACCGTGGCCCAAGCTAAGCCAATCAGTTCCTTCCTAAGAATTGGCATCCTGGGGGAGGCACTCAGAGCTGCTGCATTGACGGCCCCTGTCTAGAGACCTCTAGAGTTCCCACTGGGCTCCCCAGAGCTGCCTGGTTCTTATCCTTCCTGTGGGCAGCCATTCCTTTCATTTGGGAGCCCACTTCGGGAGATGGTTCTGGATTTCTCCAGCACATGTGGTCACATCCTGCCTCCTAGCATTTTGTTCAGATCTGCCTTTTAGTATTTGTCACTGACTTGCATATAATTATGTGCCAACTCAGCTCCATTCATTCAACCTGTATTCACCATTATTCACACACTGATTATGTATGCCCAATAAATTCCTCTGTTTGTTCAAGTTAGAATTGTATTTTGTAGCTTGGAATCCCCAAAACCTGAACGAATATACTACCCGAGCCCCCGCAGAGCCAGGAGGAGGGCTGCTGCTGCCATGCGCCCACCCTCCTCTCTAGCCGTCGTCATGCATGACTCCGTCCCAGTGCTGGACCACCAGGAGGCCATCCTTGAGCTGTGTTGCTCATCACCATCCCTGCGTGTTTCTCCTGCCTCTCAGCTCCACTGTGAGCAGTGGAGTACACACACGGTAACTTTTACTCTCGGCCTCTAGGGGAGAGCTGAGCTCAGGCTGTGCAATCCATCCATAGGCTTCCTTCAGCTTATTTCCATGCTGGCCACCACTGACCCTTCCACCCAGAGAATCCCCTACTGCCATCAGGGCAGAACAGACGGACAAATACCAGACTGGGACCATGCCTTCCTAGAAGCCTTCATGACTTCCCCATGGCTACCAAGGTCCAACCCCCCACAGTGGGCCAGTGGGGCCCTTCTGCAGCTGTACTAGCCCCCGGGTAGAATAGTTCCTTCTATGGGTTGAGAGAATCTGTTCCAGGCCTCACTCCTTGCTTCTGATGGTTTGCAGGCAATCTTTGGTATTCCTTGGCTTGGGGACACATCATCCCAATCTCTACCTTCATCCTTTTTTTTTGGCCATACTATGAAGCATGTGGGATCTTAGTTCCCTGACCAAGAATCAAACCCATGCCTCCTGCAATGGAAGTGTGGAGTCCTCACCATTGGACCAATAGGGAAGTCCCTCTGTCTTCATCTTCAGGTGGTGTTCTTCCTGTGTGCTGATCTCTGTCCAAATCTCCCTTTTTTGGAAGGACACCAGTCATATTGGAATGACCTCATCTTAACTTGGTCATCTGCATAGACCCTATTCCCCAAAGAGGTCACATTCACAGGTACTAGGAGTTAGGACCTCATATCTTTTGAGGACACAATTCAACCCATAACACTAGCATATTCCATGCATGCTCTTCTCCCACCATTCTCCAGCATGCTGCTGTGTCCCTCCTGACCCCGCAGCTGTGAGCACACTCTGCACTTGGGTCCTGACTTGCCTGTTCCCTCAGCTGACTCCCTCCCTCCCTTCTCACTATACTGAGACCCAGCCAGGCCTGAGGTTTAGACCAAACCCCACCTCCCCGTCCCTCAGAAAAGCTTTCCTGATTTCCACCCATATGTGACCACTTCCTGCTCCAAACTCCTCGTGTTTTTGTTCAGATCCCTCTTTTAGTATTTGTCATAATCTGTCTCCTGCATTATTTGCCTATTTATTCATTCACTCTGCATTTGTTCAATATTAGTCAACATTTTTTGAGCATGTTATACATACCAGGCACTCTGCTAGGCTCTGGAAACTCAAAGTTCAAACAGAAAACTTACTCTTCAGGAGTTCCTACATGGGGCAATTAGCATGAACAGCAGTCACACCAGAACGAGGTATGGACTGCCAGGTGTGCAAAGGGCAGAGGGCACTCTGTGTTACAAGGCCACTAATTAATTGCATCTTAAGGTACAGTGAGCCTGTCACTTCCTAGGTGATCTTAGAGGCTCTTTGGCAAGACCATAGGTATGGAATCAGGCAGCACAGGTTTTAAATCCGGCCCTGCCACTTAGAGTTACCTGTAACTAGCCATGCCAGCTTCAATAATGTCATCCATAAAATGGGGTGCTAACAGTACAGACCGCACGAGGCTGCTCTGAGCACTTAGGAGTGATGAATATAAAATGCTTAGCATAGTGCCCGGTACTTCGTAGGTCCTCAGTAAATATCAGTTGGGCTTCCTGGTGGCTCACATGGCAAAGAATCTGCCTGCAATGCAGGAGAACTAGGTTCAATCCCTGGGTTGGGAAGATCCCCTGGAGAAGGGGAGGGCTACCCACTCCAGTATTCTTGCCTGGAGAATTCCATGGACAGAGGAGCCTGGTGGGCTACAGTCCACAGGGTCACAAAGAGTCGAACACGACTGAGCAGCTAACACACACAAACATCATTTATTCATGATGCTCGATCTCGAAGACTTGGTGCCTTTGGAGGTAGGGGTGGGAAGGGAGGAAGAACATCAAACGTCATGTGCAAAGGCATCAGGGCAGGCAGCACCGTGGGATCCTCAGTGAGGGTGAAGGGTGGTGTAGGGAACACAGGGAGAAGAAGATGGAAAGAGGGCAAGGCAAGGTGGAGAACCTGGTCTCCCTTGGGGCAAAGGTGGAGTCTTTCTCACTCTGTACCTTGTACCTTGGGCAAGCTATAATCCCTCATTTCAATGTTTATTAAAATGAATTCAGTGGTTGGATCCAATCCTCTCCAGGGCTATACTCACTTTTCAACTGAGAAACTGTGAGCCAGCAAAAAGAAGGAAAAATAAAAAAGAACTTCCACAAGTTTAGCCCAGAGAGATGCGTTTAGAACAGAGAGCTGCATATGGAGGCAGCCTCCTAGGGCTGCTCTCCAGCAGTGGGCGAGGCTGGGCACCCGGGTCCCGTGGCGGCCTAGACCCTCCACCTGCCCTCATGTTCCTGTCTGTGCCCTTGTGGGATCCGAGCAGCCTGGACAAGGGATGGGAAGTTGTATGAGAAACCAACTGTGCCACTGGACCCTCTTCTGGAATTCAGGCTCCTGCTCTGGCGGGGTCAGCTGAGGACACGTGGGAATGTCTCCTGGTTTTCCAGCTCTTACTCTTTACTTATCCTCCTTCTCAGGCCTCTTAACAATGCCATATAGCCAAGACAGGTGAGTCAAAAGTCCCCGGGGCCTATGGCAAGCAGCAATTATCCTCCCAGTCATGTTTTGTTGACACCTGCACACCCAGAAGTCTCATCCTGCAACACTCAAGCTGGTTTCTAACCACACCCCTTCCAACAGGACGGAATCACCTCTGCCAAGGTTACAGGATTTGCCAGAGGTCAGAGAGCAGGTTCTCCAGCGGGCAGGAAGACTCTGAGACCAAGCCACTCACACCCTGCCCTGGGTGGTGCGGTGACCTTTCAGGAGTTTGCTTCAAAACAAAGATACATACGAACAGGTCTTCAATCCTGATTTTAAAAGAAAGAAATCCCACTAAAACTTGAACTTGCCATGCAGTGTTTCCTGGTTTTTGATTCAGCAGGGCCCAGAACACTTAAATGCCCCATAGTAACAAGCCGAGTAACCAACACTTCCATAAGCACAGAGGTGCCAGCACTTTCCCCAGTGCCGTTCTCTAGTGAGGAGAAGGGGATGACAGAGGATGAGATGGTTGGATGGCATCACTGACTAAGTGGACATTAGTGTGAGCCAACGCTGGGAGATAGTGAAGGGCAGGGAAACCTGGCGTGCTGAGGTCCATGGGGTCACAAAGAGTCGGATGCAACTGAACGACTGAACAACAACTCTCTAGGCTACTCAAGGGCAGCCCTGCCCCCGACCATGCTGAGTTGGGCTGCCTGCTCTGTTGCCAACTGTGCCTTCTACGGAAAGTGAAAGTGACTCAGTTGTGTCCGATTCTTTGCGACCCCAAGGACTATACAGTCCATGGAATTCTCCAGGCAAGAATACTGGAGTGGGTAGCTGTTCCCTTCTCTAGGGAATCTTCCTAACCCAGGAATCGAACCCAGGTCTCCCTCATTGCAGGTGGATTCTTTACCATCTGAGCTGCCAAATGTCAAAACCCCAGCTCAGGAACAAGCTAGGAAAATAAGTTTTGCTGTTAGAGACTGAGGACCTGGATTCTAGTCTCCCCTGGGCCAAGTAATTAGCTCTGTGACCTTGGCCAAATTATTTAGCTGCTCAGAACTTTAGTTCCTTTCACTGTCGAGTGGACTTAATCATTCCTGCTGGGTTCAGCTCGTGGTGCAAGTGTGAGGACCAAACAGGAATAATATGTGGGAGAAGCTCTGTGAATGGGAAGAGCTTACACATGGCAGCTTTGTCATGAACTCCTGCTGGTCTCCCTGGCTAAGGAATGGGGTGCCCCTGAGATGTGAGAGTGAGCTGGGGGACTCTAGCCTTTTGAAACAGAACCCCCGGCGATCCCAGTCAGGGTGTCCCAGTGGATGGGCTTTTGTGTGCTGGATGGGGAAGCTGGAGTTCTGAGGTCAGATCTGAGTTCCCATCACACCTCTGCCCCTTAGCAGCGACAACTGCAAAGCCCTTACTCTCGTATAAACTCCGCTTGTCACCTGTAGTAGGGCCAGGTGTATATGATAGGTTAGGCTTGTAGAGGTTCTCAATGCAGGCTACACACTGGAGCCACCTGTGGGACTTGTAATAAATTCTGCTGCCCGGGACCCAACCCAGGCCAATGAACACACACCCTGGGGCGGGGGCCCAACTGCTGTTGGTTTTTGCAGCTCCCCAGGTGATTCCTGAGGTCAATCAGTAGGGAGGGTCTGTGGGCTGCAGGGTAGAATGTATCCACTGCCAATGCTAGGTCTGACGCCCCAGGCTGGCCCCTACTCAGCCGTGCCTCCCTCCCTTCCACCCAGTCCCTCCGAAGCTCAGCTCTGCCGGATAGTTGAGCAGGGCAAGAGGAAACCTGCAGCGGAGGCCGCAGTTTTGCACCACCCCTGCCCCCGGCCCAGCCAGCTGATGGCGGATGCACAGATCCTGTAGATATAGGCTCCTGACCCGGGCTGCTCTGCTGTTCTTTCTTCCCGCCCCATCTCAGCAACAGTGCAATCACTCTCTCCTCTCCACCTGCCCCCACATCCTCTCTTCTCTCATTCATTGCACATTTCTTGAGGACTTGCTGCATGTCAGACACCGTGGGAAGCGTTAAGAGTTTCAGACCCAGATAAAGTACTGGGATACCGGCCATGAGACGGAGCACGGAGCCAGTGAGGGAGATGGGTGGAGACTGGGGGAGCGCAGGGATCCAGGAGTCAAGCAGAGCTGGCTCCAGTCTGGATCCACAGAATGGCCCTGTTCACGTCACTTAGCCTCTCCGTGAGCCTTTAATCTACAAAATGGGGCTACTCTTCCCCTCCTTTCCAGGTTTGTTGTGAAAATCAAAATAAATGAGGGATGTAAAGAGCCTGCACACTGTAGGTGCCCAGTTATGACAAGAAAAGAGGCTGGTGTGGGGTGCCCCGGATGCCCGCAAAGCCCAGTGGGCTTCCTCTGTGTCCTCATTTCATCTCATCTCCCTGCCACTCCCTCTCCTTTGCCTTTTCTCCCCTTGAATCCTCTTTTCCCTTTCCTTGAACAACATAGGACATGACCACCGCCTCTCTTCTGTGAACACTTGCATAGTGCAATTGGCAAACCTTCATTGACTAGCTATTATATCTCTGCTTTCTATTTTTAAAGCACACGGCTAGAATTTATTACCCTGAACTGTTTTGTGAGTGTGCATGCCTGCTTGTACGTGTGCATCCTTGCCCAATGTGGCTGCCTGATCAGAGAGACAGGGTGGTTTTCTTTCCTGGGGCCAGAGCAGCTGCTGGGCAGCCTGAATTGGAGCCGCTGAGCCTCCTGGCTACTGTGGGGGTAGGGATGGTGGTGTCAGCCTGAGAAGGGAGGACAGAGGGGCTGGTCAGGGTGAAGGCCAGAGGCGTGGGGATTTGGAGCTCTGACTCAGCTCCCCTCGAGGCCTCTGCCTCTGTTCCTGGAGTGAGGCCATCACACAGGCCTGGCGCTGGCTCCCATCCGAGGCCCCACCAGCCCATTTTCCCTGATCACAAGGGAGCTCGCCCTTGGGGCTGAAGGCTGGGGCCTGCTTCCCAGTGACTGTCTGGATTATAGACTGTTGCTTGGGGTGCTCCCAAGTGGGCCTCACTGTACATCAACCCCACAGCCACTGTCCCCTCCCAGCTGCCTGACTTTGCTCCCTCCCAGCCCCACTGATATCACCCACACGGGCCGGCACAGGCCTGCTTGCTCAGCACACACCCCTGCCCCCTGCTCCTGCCCCACCCACCAGAGGCCCAGATTTCTGTGGAGGAGAAAAAGTAGCAGCACTTATTCACCAGGAAGCCATACAGGGAGCCTCACCTGCAGACTCCCAGGCCCTGGGATAAGTCTGCTGTGGGAGGAAGCTGATACTTATATAGAGGTTCAAACCCAAGGGCTGGGCTGAGAATCATTACACGTAAAAAGTCCCCCACAGCCTGCAGCTCACTTCTGAACTGCTGACTGGACACAGATCTTTGCTCCTTTACTCATTAAACTGCTTGTTGTTGTCTAGTCACTAAGTTGTGTCTGACTCTTTTTCGACCCCATGGACTGTAGCCCACTAGGTTCTTCTGTCCATGGGATTCTCCAGGCAAGAATACTGGAGTGGGTTGCCATTTCCTTCTCCAGGGAGTCTTCCAACCCAAGGTTGGAAACCACGTCTTCTGCTTGGCAGGTGGATTCTTTACCACTGAGCCACCAGGGAAGCTGCTTTAAACTGCTAATCCTTCCATAAAATATAACTCCACCTTGTTGACTCCCTTGTTCAAGATGGAGGACTGCAAAAACAAATATAGTAATCTCGGGAAATGACAATGTGCCATGCCTCAGGACTTAGGTTTATCTGTGGGAGACTCCCAGGCAAATCTATCCCTAAATGATAAACTAGACATGCTTCCAGAAACTTCTCAGCCTCAGACAGGCACAAAGAGATAGGGGTCCAGTTCACAGTCTGTCTCTTTTAAGAGTCATCAAGTGGGCTCTGAGCTCTTCAACCACAGAAAGCTATCTTTCTAGTAAGAAGATGGTGGAATTTTTTTTATCGCTGTTAGTAGTTGAAATAGGAGTGCTTTCTTTTTAAGACACATTTGGAAAATAATCATCTCGAGTAAAACCAAGGAGGTAAGAAGGAGTCTATCTCAGATTTTCAGGAGACACAATTTTTAGGACTGTTCTTCACTGAGATGTCACACTCATAGGACAGCACAATAAATAACGCGGACGGCCTTCTTGTGTCGGTGGGCCACCTAAGTGCTCATGTGGAGGAGGTCAGTACTTGGCCATCTCTCCAAGCTCCCAGAAGTCCTGCCCCTATCCTAGTTACTGTGTCTTCCATACCTGGCTCCTTGTGCCCTGCCTGAAGCTTCTTGGCGACCTTGGTCCTTTAATCTTTTCCTTCCTCACCTCATGCCCACTGTGATTACCTATCTCCCAAATGCTTTTCTGATTAGCCTGGATGTCCCCCATGGAGGCAGCAAGCTTCAGGAGGTCTGGAGCTAGTTGTCTGGCTCACGGCTGTGCCTCCAGTGCCGAGCTCAGAGCCTGGTAAACATCTAGCTGCTGAATGAGTGAGTTGAATGGCTTTAGCTCTGCATCCCAGTTCTGGTTTTCTGTGGATGTTCTGCTTCCACAGCCACCTTGATTTCAGGCACTTTGATTTATTTCCTGATCAGAGAAAGGGTAGAACTTGGGAGCAGCCCATCTCAAAGGACTAGTGTGAGGATTACAGGTGACCGTTTCTGGTGTGTTAGTACTTAAAGGATGTTAGAAAATCATATATACTTACTGTATTTAGAAGTCAACCCACTGGGAGCTGTTGCCACTGCTCATTTCAATGGTAGGATCCAGGCTGGGCTGCTGTGATAAAACGACCTCCAGACACAATGGCTTAGACAAAATAGAAATGTATTTGCCTGCAGGTCAGCAATCCAGAACTCTTAGGGAGACTCTACCATTTTTCTTGCACAGATTCCACCTCTGGCTCCAAAGCTGCTGTAGTTCTTTTGATCTCCCAGGTGATGGTAAGGAGGAATGGGAGACAAGGAAATGCTCACCCAATCAAGAGGACAGAAATCATTTTTGCTTATATCCCATTGGCCAAAACTCAGTCACATGACTATACCTAGCTGCAAGGGAAGCTGGGAAATGTAGTCTTTAGCTGAACATTCATGTTCCCGCCTAAAACTATTATTTTAAAAGAAGGGAAGGATAGATATCAGTGACTATCTAGGAGACTCTACCATAGCAAGGTTATAAACCTGGTGAGGTCAGAAATTCCGTGTGTTTTTTGCAGCTGCTCATGATATCCTGGGAAGTGTGATGCTGAACCCTGCCTGGCCTCACACCCGCTTGTTTCCACCATTCAATCAACAAGCCTAATTTATGCTCCAGTGAAACCTGAAATTGCAAGAAGGGGAAGAGACAAGTCAGTTTTCAAATAATAATCGCATGAACAGCAGTGGACTGTGGAAAAGAAGACAACCATTATTGGGAAGCCCAGGGCTTCTCAAAGTGTGGTCCATGGACGCACGCTATTCTGGGACATGTTTGTCACCAGTTTGCACGTGAGAGAAGTACAGAGATGGAGACTTTGGGAACTTCTGTAGCTATTTGACAGAACAGCTTCATATTGGTTGAATTTAATATTTAAAAAGTGGAGCTTGTATATCTTTCAAAATTTAACTGTCCTATTAATTTATTTTTATTGTATTTTATACAAATACTGCAGGTCCACTGCAGATGGTTTGACAAGCACTGGTTTAAGCCCCAGGAACTCTGTTAAACTTTCACACGTTACTTCATGTAGCTCTAAGGGAGGTGTTGCTAACTCCATTTTGCAGATGAGAAAATGGAGGCCTAGAGATGGCTAGAGACGGCAGAACTGGTCTGTGCAGTCCTGTTGGCTGAAGACCAGGAGCCCCCTCAGAGCTCTTGAGGACTGAAGGACTGGCTTTCAGGCCCCTGGGAACCCAGGCTGTCCAGGCAGTGACAGCCAGACCCAGCACTCTCTGGAGCATGCCCTGGGAACACAGAGGCAGTGCTAGGCATGAAAACAGGCTCACATGTGACATTATCCTAAAGGGCTGCCCATCTGCACATACAGGGCCTCTCGGAGAACAGACTGTGGCTGAGGGCACTGCCAGCAGGAGCTGGCATGAGGGAAAGGAAGGAGACAATGAACTATAGTCCCCACCTTGCCTCTGGCCTTGGATTCCCAAACAGCAAGCACAGTTCAAGACCACCGAGGGGGCTAATGAGAAACAGGTGCTTCAATGAGAAGCAGTGGCCTCGTGGCTCTCTTTCTGGCATGTGCAGTGATTTTGCTTTGGGGGATCTCACCCCGCCTCCTCCCTCCCTGGGTTTGGTTTCCCAGCTGCAGGACTTGTTCAGGAAGGAGCAGACGACCCAGTTCAAGCCAGGGAGACACAGGGAGGGTGGAGGTGAGGCTTTCCTTCTATGTTTCACACTGAGAGGGTGTCAGGCTGGAGCCCTCGTGGCCAGCTTGCCAACACAAGAGAGGAGTTGTTTGAGAATGTGAGGAACCCCAAGGAAGGCAGCTAAGAGCTGGAAAAGGGGACCCTAGGCCTTGCCAATATTATTTGAGACCCTAGATCCAGGGCGAGAAGAAGTGAGTGGAAGAGTGAAATGAGAAAGCCAATTGTTTTCTTTGTGCTTTGAAGGAGTTGTGTTTTTTGTAATTTATAATCTTCCTCTCATTCCTGGCCTCACCAAGGCTATACATCAGGCCTTGATAAGAAAAGGGACGTGTGGGAGTTGATAGGCTGGTGGGATTTGGGGATCTGAGTTCTCTCCCCATCCTCACTCCCAGGATCCCTCCAAATGCATTCCAGAAAGCTTTCGTGCTGGAGGCCTGCAGCCCAGCTATCCATCCATGGAAGGATACCAATCAGACTTATGCAGAGCCCCTTTCAAACCCACCCCACCTAATCTTCACGATGTGCCCAAGAAGACAGGTATTATAATCCCTGTACTACGGATGAGAAGACTGAGGCCAAGGAAATCCAAGACTGTGGCCCAGGCTCACAGAGCAGGACTCCTCATGTTTCTCCTCCCACATCCCTGCAGTCTCTGGGACTTCCTGATGTTCCAGAAGCTCATGCTAAGCGTGGGTCCCTCCTCCCTCCTCTGTCAGTTCATTCCTCGTAGAAGCTAATCTCAGCAAGGCAGTGCCCTGCTGAAATCCACTGCCCTCAAGCTAGAGCCCAGCCTCTTCGTCCCAGCCGCACAGAGCCACTCTTAGTCTACCAGGTGTGGAGTGAACACGCAGTCTCTTCCATTTGCTCTGCTCCCCTTCCTCTGGAGCCCCCCAGCCTGGATGCTCAAGCCCACCTATAAGCTCCCTTCCCCAGTTGAGGCCCCTTCCACAGCTGGGCTCTTGAACTCCAGGCTCTTGTGTATACCCGCCCCCGGGTCATCTCCATTTGGAGGCCCTGTGGTGAAGGTTATGGTGAAGACACCTTAACCCCAAGTCCCAAATGGGTTCATGGCTTCCCTCCTGCTCAAACCAGCTTGCCTCCTGAATCCCTGACACTGACCCCACCTCTCTGCATCCATCCACCCAGCAGCCCCAGGCAGAAACCTGGGAGTCACTTTCTCTCCTCCCTTTCTCTTAATCTTGTATCTTCTCAACTCCCTGGTCCCACGCACAATTCCTAGTCTGTACATATTGCCATCCCCTTGGCTCCAGTCATCAGCAGCACCTGAATTCTTGCAATAGCCCCTCACCCTAGCTGGGTCCCAGTCTTGTCCTTCCTGTCCATTCTACAGGCGTCTGTTGGTTCTGAAAGATGGCTTCAATAAGTTTCTTCCTTTGTATTATAAAACCCTTCAGTGGTTCCTCACTGTCCTGGCTCCTACTTACCTGCCTACCTTCATTTCTCCTTGCTGGTTTATTAAGTGCTGCTGCTGCCGCTAAGTCGTGTCCGACTCTGTGCGACCCCGTAGACGGCAGCCTACCAGGCTCCTCTGTCCTTGGGATTATCCAGGCAAGAACGCTGGAGTGGCTTGCCATTTCCTCCTCTAATGCATGAAAGTGAAAAGTGAAAGTGAAGTTACTCAGACATGTCTGACTCTTCGCGACCCCATGGACTGCAGCCTACCAGGCTCCTCCGTCCATGGGAGTTTCCAAGCAAGAGTACTGGAGTGGGGTGCCATTGCCTTCTCCACAAAGTGTTGCTAGGCTCCCTCTATCATAATCTGTGCTTCACCCCAAGGTACTTCCCATGTTTGCCTGGCCAAGCTCTAGGGCTTGGCTCGCTTGCTGCCTCCTTCAGGAAGCCTTCCCTGAGCACGCGGAGGTGGGCAGCTCCCCTCACGCACACCCCACTGTGCTCCCTGCTCTGCAACTGTGGGGAATGGATCACTGTGTGTTTCCTTGTCCACCTCTTCTTAGTTTAAAATAGGGAGCTCCTTAAAGGCTGGATTATTCACTGGTGGTGTGTTTAGCTTCTAGCTCCAAGTCCAGTTCAGAGAAGATGCTCCCCTCATGTGCTTTATTGAATGAATGAATGAATGATCCTGATGCTGGGGTTCCCAAACTGCAGGGCCACCTGAGGGTGCTGTGGGTGGGGGGAGGTTTGGGGGTCTCCTCCACCTGGGGGACCAGGTAGTTGAGAAGGTACAGGATTCCTTCATTGCTCTTATTTGTGGCTCTGGGCTGACTCACCTTAGGATGGATTGTTTTATGGGACACCAGGGCCCCACTTAGGGAGAGTCCTTGGCCGGGAGGGCTGGGGGCAGACCCAGGCAGTGGTGAGGGAGAGCAGTTGGAGGGGTCAGCAGGTTCAGAGCAGGCTTGGGTGGACCGGGTAGAGGGAAACTAGAGATAAAGGGAAGCCCAGCTCAGACACCCCCAGAGACTTCACTGCTCGAACACAAGTGCAAGGCAGAGCCTCGGGTCCTGAGAAGTCCTGGGGAGTGGGCACCAGGCTGGAGCAGGCCCATCTGTCCTCCTCGACCAGGTCCGCAGGCTGGCTGGAGCAGGCCCTGCCCTGGAGGTAAGAGCTCAGTGTCAGGAATGGGGGTTGCACACCTGGGAGCCAGGCTGCCTGATCCTGTGGGTCAGCTTCCTCCCTGCCCCCCAGCCTTTGCCTGCTTCTCAGGACCATGGCTGCCACACCATGACCTGGTCAGCTTTGCTCAGAGGTCTGAGACAGAAATTAGGGCGACCGCTTAGTGGACGCTGTGTGCCAAGCACTCTCCTTGGCGTCTGAGTGTTTGTAACAGAGTCCATGTGATCTCAGTCATCGAGCCAACACAGATGTTGCCAGGATTGTGACTGTCCTTTGTAGGTGCTCGTCCAAGGCCACCTGTCTGGGGCAGGCTGGGTCTGTCTGACCCCACAAGGCATGCTCGTCTTCCAGCCCAGAGTCGCTTCTGTAGCTCCGCCCTTCCCCAGAGACCAGGGCCTCTACAAAATCTGGAGCCAGCCTTCTCCCTCCTCAGGGAATTCCACAGCCCACCCCCCCCCTCCTCCCCCACTTGCCCCACACTATGGCTCTTTGCCAAAACAGAGCTTCAGTCCAGCCTATCCTGTGCAGGGCAAGGATGGATAGACGCGCCATCCTATAGCTTGACGTGGCTACCACGTGCCGTCGCTACCATCCCAGGACACAGAGCAGTCTCCCCAGAGATTCCAGCTTTGCCTTCTTTGTGAAGGCCACACATGCTCCCAGAACAGCAGGAATTTCTGAACTGAGGCCTGCACCTCCTTTTTTTCCTATGAAAGATAGACCCCGTATGTACGCTTAGTTCCAGACCTTGTTATTAAAAAGAGGTTTGAATCCTTATGAGTTTGAGGGCTGTGCAACCCCAGGCAGGTGACTTGACCTCTCTGATCCTGTTTGCAGAGTTTTTAAAAATGGTAACACAGCTCAAGGGGCCCGTGATGAGGGTTAAAAGCGGCTGTGCATGGAAAGCCCCGAACAGTCCTGGCGGTCAGTAGGTAGGTGCTTCATCCGTGGTGGCCCTCACAGTTCTGACTGTTGGCTACAGTGCCTCTGCCTACCTCTTGAGAGTTGCATGCTCCTGGCACAGGCACTACTTTCTCTTCTTGGCTTGCCTCTCCTTTCTCTTTTTAAGGGCATTCGTGCAGCAGCCGGCTACAGCTCCCGCTCAGCTCAGACCCTCTGGGAGTCCTGAGATCCTGCCAGCAATCATGGCCCCAACCAACCTGGCTTCTCTGCTGACATTCCTGTGAACCGTAGTCAGGATCTGCCCCAAGGTCTGCTGGGGTGTGTCCGCGCCGGGAGGGAGGAGGGGGAGGCGAGCAGCAGCTGCTCCTTTGTTCGCCAGCCACCCGGGCGAGTGAGCCAGGGCACAGCCTGTCCAGGCCAAGAGTAGGAAACAGGTGGACTCTGCGGAGGCCCAGACAGGGCAGTGGGACGTGAGGAGGCCCACGTCTGAGCCACGGGGAGGTGTGCGGCGAAATGGAAAGGGCTCCCTTCTGAGTTCCCAGGCTGTGGCGTCTCAGGCCCTCAGCTGGGTTTCAGGTTGCTGTGGGGCAAGGCAATGAGCTGACTCATGTAAGTGCGTACTAAAAGCTGTTTAGTCACTGCCTCTCTGTTAGGGTACAGGATAAGTTGCTGTAACAAAAGGATATCCCCCCACCCCAAAGACAACAGAATACAGGAGGCAGGATTGTAATACTTCCTCCCAGGACAGTCTGGGGGCTCCCCGCAGACAGGCTGGCTTTGCCGTGGGTGGTTTATTTGTGAATGCAGTTTTCTTCCATCTTGTGGTTCCACCACCTCCAAAGACAGATGTTCTAAACCTGGGATCTGCAAACAGCTGGTCAGAACTCAGGGGCTCTCTGAGCTTGCGTGGGCAAAAATGACATTCTGATTTATACCAAGATCCATTGAATACTTGAAAGGTAGCACTTCTTCCTATTCTGACAAGAAGCCTAACAGGAGTATTGGCAGGTATAGTATCTGCAACAAGTAAATGTGACGGGAAGATATCTGTGATTTCTGTTGTGAATCAGTGTTTATGCTCATGATTATTACTTTGAAAACTCAGTAGCTATCAGACCCATTGTTAGATTATTCTTTAATGTGTTAATAAGAAGTATGTACCTACTCTTAGAGTGTAACTTTTTACTATTTTTGTGATATTTCATTGCAGTCGTTTTTCTTGGCCATCTTCTGATTTTATTGCATGAATTTAAGAACACTATTCAGCGAAGAGTCCGCAGGTTTCACTAGACGGCCAGAGGGGGCCCAAGACAGGCCGAGCCAAGAAGCCTCGGCTCACGTGTTGCTCCCTGTGCTGGTTGAAGCTGAATCGACATTCTGGCAGGGGAAAGGGTACAGGTGCAGGCAAACAAATTCCTTCCGGGTCAGTGGTGTGGAACTTGCACACTTCACTTCCGTCACCTGCTGCTGGCAGAACTCAGTCACGTAGCTGCCGCTGGCTGCCAGGGTGGCTGAGATACAGGGTGCTCCCCGGGCAAGGACGGACCCAGCCAGACTCTATAGTTATGGAAGGAAAGGATCCATTTGGGGGGCCAAATAGTGATCTGTCACCATCTCCAACAACTCTTCTTCCCTCCTGGAAGAACCCAGCACCTTTCCACTGTCCCTCTTTCTTGCTTCACAGCGCCACCTCTTACCAGCCCTCATCTGCTTCTTCCTGCATCCTCGACTCCCCTATCTTCTCTCATTTTGTATAAGGGTCTAGGACCTCATCCTTCTTTCCCAACATTATGGGTGCTCCTATCTGAGGCTGACATTCCCATGTGCCCCAGATCCCAACCCCTCTCATGGACTCAAGCCCACCCCTCCCCCGATTCTATTGTTTCTCTCCTGTACCATTGATTCCCCCACCTCTATTGAATCATCCCCACCAACAAGGAACCACTTTCCCATTATCAGAACCCTTGTCTTGACCCCAATTCCCTCACCAGCCTTTGTCTCTTTCTTGTCCCCACCCCCCTCACCCCCAAACTCCTCAGGATGGTGGTCTGTGCTTGCTGTCCACAGTTCCTCTCCTCTCTTCTGCTGCCCTCTTAGATCAGCCCATCAGTTTCCCAACCCCATCACTCCACAGAAGCTTCTGTTGGCAAAGGTCTTCACGTCAGTAACCCAGTCATCACTGCTTCCATCTACCTAACCCACCGGCAGCTTCAGACCCAAGGATCACTCCCTCCACCTGGAGACACCACATTGTCCTGGGTCCTGTTACCCTCCCTAGTTGCTCCTACTCAGCTCTATTCCCCCACCCCCGCCCCCACCAAACACAGGCAAGCCCCCTGAGGTCGGATCTTAGCCATCCTCTCTGTCTGCAGTCTCTTAGTGGGCCCATTTAACCTTACAACCTTGACACCCAACCACTGTGAACAACTCTCTATTTCTCATCTTCAGCCTAGACCTCTCCCGACTCTCCCCTGACTTGACTTCAAGAAACATCTCAAGCTTAACATGCCCAACCCCCCAATCCTAACTCAGCCCCCAAAGCTTCTCCTCCCCTTGGCTTTCCCATCTTGCTAGGTAGCTAGACCAGAGACCTTGGAGTCATTTCTACTCTAGTCTTTCCCTTACATCCTCCTTCTCATTGTCTTTGTCTTCAAACTCAGAAGGCCATTTTTGTTTTATAAATACTACAAAATCAGATAGTCATATATATAAATATGAGGACCTTCTAAATTGTATAAGTGTGAGACCCCACAAAAGCTGAATCTGCCCCTGCATGAGATAAAATGTGGAGTGCTCCACAAAGATTCTGGCATAAAGCCATCAGTTAATAATGAGCAACGTGAAAAAAGAGCCTCATGGGGGAGGCGTCATTGGAGCTGGGTCTTTATGGAGAGGTAGAGGTTTACTAGGTTCCAAACAGGATACTAAGAACATAAGCATCTCCAAGATTTTGCAGGTCTGTCTCCAAGGGCCTCATTAGAGACTTCAGGGAGTGCTCCTGTTGGAATAATAAGAGCAGCCATTTTGCATGCACCCTTGATGCCCTGCTGTGGTATGACAGATCTATTTGGTCTTCGTCCCTGGTTCCCGGCACAGAATTCCTAAAACCCTTGTGGTTTCCCGAGTGAGAGGGATGATAGGAGTCTCTCACACAGAGCTCCTAAATCCCCTGGAGTTGCCAGGGTGATGAGAGTGTTTTGGGGAATCCCGTGGAGGTCCACTGGTTAGGATGCCACACTTTCACTGCTGAGAGCGCTACTTTAGTCCCTCATGGTAGGCTCCTGGATGGGGGCTGGTTACCAGAGAGATCAACCAGGAATAAAAGCTTGGCACTTTCAGTCCACTGCCCATCCTCTGGGTATAGGGCAGAGGCTAGAGATTAATTGATCCTGTCTATGTAATGAAGGAGCTGGAGATTAATTGATCCTGTCTAGCTTCCCAGGTGGTGCTAGTGGTAAAAGAACCTGCCTGCCAATGCAGGAGACATAAAAGATTCGGATTCAACTCCTGGGTGGGGAAGATTCTCTAGAGGAGGGCATGGTAACCCACTCCAGTATTCTTTCCTGGAGAATCCTACGGACAGAGGAGCCTGGAGGGCTACAGTCCATGGGGTTGCAAAGAGTCGGACATGACTGAAGTGACTTAGCACAGCACCCAGCACGTGATGAAGACTCCATAAAACTCCCTGACCGTGGAGAGCTTCTGGGTTGGGGAACACACCCTTTCCCCCTTCCCTTGCCCTGTGCTATCCTCGAAACTCTTCATCTGACTGTTATCTGTATCCGTTGTCACATTAAAAAAAAAACCCAGGAAATGTCAATAAGAGTTTCCCTGAGTTCTGTGAGCCAGGATAGCAAATTATTGAACCCGAGGAGGGGTTGGAGGAATGCCCACTTTATAGGCAGCTGGTCAGAAGTACAGGCGACAGCTTGGGACTTGGGACTGGCATCTCAAGTGGGGGCGGTCTTGCAGGACTGAGGCCACAACCTGTGGGGTCTGTGCCGGGCAGTTAGTGTCAGAACAGAACTGTAGGACACCTGGTCATGTCTGGATGTTAGAGAACTGCCAGACAGTTGGAAAATGCCCTCATGTTTGGTGTCAGAAGTATTCTGTGACAGAAGAAACAGATTCTGTGCAGAAGAAACATTTTTCCCTTTAAGATGTTCTAAAAGCTTTCCCTGTATTAATTTATTAATCTTCACCATAAAACACGCGGCACATCCTCAGAGGTACAGAGAGATCGGAGTATCTGCTCAGGTTCTCACAGCTGTAAGTGCACGGCTAAGACTCCAGCTCCCCTTCCAAATACAGCCCCCAGCCCTGGATCTGCCTGTGTATGGGGCTCTTGGAAGTTTCGTTTGCCCACACGGACCCCGGTTTTCCTCTGGGCACCCAGCACGAACTGTTCCCCGGGGTCTCCCACTTCACCAGAGCCCTAATTCATTCTCATCCCGCCTGAGGAGAGAGGTTGAGGCTCCCCTACCCGCGTCCCCAGCAGCCCACCCTCCTGGCTGCTGGCAGACGTTGGTCACCGCCCCCAGTCACAGCGCAGCGCCTGCCACAGCCCGCTTGCAGAGGGCGGGGGCGAGGCAATTACTCGGAAAACCGCAGGCAAAACTCCCACGGAGCCACAGGGAAGTTTTTTTTTTTTTTTTTTTTTTTAAAGAGAAAGCTCTGATGTGACAGTGTGGTGGCAGGAATCTTATCCAGTCTCATCTTCCAACTCCCATCACAACCCACCCCTGAGAACCTGCTGCCCGGCAGCTGAGAGCACGGTTTGCACCATGTGAAAATGAGATTGAAACCCTCGAGGGCGGCTCGCTGAAATATGTGCAAAATGAAAGAAGCCCTCCCCAAGGCCTGCAGAGTTTCTCCCTTCTCCTCTTCGATCTGCAAAACACCGGATTTCACTGCTGCCAGAGAAAAATACCAGGGTCAGTGTCCCGGGCCCTGGGCCCTTCCAAATGGATCATCCTTTGAGTTAGTCACAGTCGCCTTTGCACACACTCCTGTATTTCACAGGTACTGTCTAGAGGGTAGCATTTGGAGACAAACATGGTTTCCTTTGTGTCTTAAACCCTCACCCCACAGGGACTCAGCTGATCAGAGTAGAAGACAACAAGAAACCAGGTGGGGAGAATCAGAACTCCCTTGCGTGTAGGTGCATTCTGCAACTTACAAGTGCCATTGTCCCACCAAACCATTTGTATAGACACGGCCCTGTAGTGGGTGAGAAAGAGGCATGACTTCTCAAGGTCACCGGGCTGATAAGTGGCGGAGCTAAGGCTGAAACTTAGGGAGTCTGGCTCTAGATCCAGCTCCCTTCATGGAATAAGGCATGGCAGGGGTGTGTGTGGGGGGTGGGGTGGGGGGGGTGGAGGGGGTGTGGAGAGGGACAGAGCCCTGATCCCATCAGCCCCCAGGGCAGGCCCAAAGGAAGGAAGCAGAGCCTGTGAGGTGGCATACTTGACAATTAGTAGGTTTGACGTGGTAATTTACTGTGGATTGGGGTTATTGCCTAGTACATTTTTAGCCTGGAGCTGTGAGTTACGTGTGCTCCAACAGGCCTCTCATGGGAAGACAGGAGTCCTAGAGGGTGACGTCCACATTCCACCAAGAACCCCATCCAGCAGGGAGCCCAAATCCAGGGTTTCCAGGCTGCATCAGGCCAGCACTCGCGTTATGTTTGGCCCCAGAGTATCCTTTAAAATGTCAATTTGGGGCTAACATTTTAAATGAGAAGCATTCACAAAATAATTAGTGTTTCTGGCATCTCTTTAAAAGGTGAAGATTAGGTGATATTAACCTTACTGTTCCGGATCCCAGCAGGGCTGCTGCCCCTAAAGAGGTGTGTGGTCTCCAGGGCACCAGGTCTACAGCCATGCACAGCTGCCGCCTGTCTGCACCCTGTAGGCACTGGGGATTCTGACTCTTGCCACAGAACTGAGGCTCTTAATTTTTTGAAGGTCATGGATATAATTCAGAGGATTGAGGGACTTGGATGGGTAAAAATGACACCTTGATTTTCACTGCTGCTAAGTCGCTTCAGTCGTGTCCGACTCTGTGCAACCCCAGAGACGGCAGCCCACCACGCTCCCCCGTCGCTGGGATTCTCCAGGCAAGAACACTGGAGTGGGTTGCCATTTCCTTCTCTAATGCATGAAAGTGAAAAGTGAAAGTGAAGTCGATCAGTCGTATCCGACTCTTCTCGACCCCCTGGACTGCAGCCTACCAGGCTCCTCTGTCCATGGGATTTTCAAGGCAAGAGTACTGGAGCGGGGTGCCATTGCCTTCTCCGTGATTTTCACTAACCCCTACCAAATGCTGAGCATTTCCTTCCACTAGGACCATAGGCAGACACCATGGTAGCAATGGGATCTGTGACTTTGTCACTAGAAGAAATCACAGACAATTTCATATCACATTAGACTTTCATACATAGCTCCGAATGTCATTTATGCTCATCACTACTCTAAAATCAGAGGGTGGCAGAGGATGAGGTGGTTAGATAGCATCACCAACTCAATGGACATGAGTTTAAGCAAACTCCAGGAGACAGAGAAGGGCGGGGACGCCTGGCATGCTGCAGTCCATGGCGTCACAAAGAGTCAGACACGACTTAGCAACTGAACAACAGCTCTAAAATCGTGACCGATTGCCAGATGTTGTTCTTTAGTGCATTTGATAAAGAAGCATGTATGCTATGATATTAAAGGTTCGGTTTTAAATATATATATAATTTTCAATATAATTGGTTTCATTGGTATTTTACACACTTACTCTGAGAAAAGATCCACAGGCTTCATCAGCTTGCCCAAAGGGTCCAAAGCACAAACTTCGACTCACATCTTTAAAAGATGGTTGTCAGGTCCCTTCGGGTTGGGAAGGCAGTTTTCTAGACTTTTGGAGAAGTGAGGTAGGAGGGGGACTAAGCGCCTCCATTCAGTCCCTCTCTGGTGGTTTCACACTGGACTCCCCACTCAGGGCAGGAAGCCCTCTAAGGTCCTCCCAGAGTCCAGGGAGGGAGCCCTTGGCCTGCGAGTAGGAGGCTGTGCAGAGGTCCTGCACTCAGTGGCCCCAGCCCCGGGTCTCCAGGGTCCCAAAGCAATCCCAGGGTGACCTTGGTGGGAGAAAGCTTAGCTCCCAGGCCCTAGCGGAGACGCCAGGGCGAGGCCGGCAGGGAGCCACAAGCCACGTGGGCGCTGACTCATCCCCGATGGTCCCAGCCCAGCGGTGAGCGCTCCCCCTCCGCCCCCAGCCCCGTCCCCGGCATGCCCTTCCCCCGGCTTCCCCACGCTTCCTCCCAGGCTCTGCCCAGGTGCCTGCAAACCCACGTGCGGGCTCCCCTGGTCCACAGCGCCGCTCCTAGCAACCGCCCCCCTCTCTCCCTGCCAGATCCGGAAATGTGTGGTCTCGGCTGGTTTCCTCCTGAATCCTTGAAGCGCCCACTCAGCCTCTGCCTGATGCTTCGGCTCCCATGCAGTTTGCTGAAGTCACCCTGCTGAAGGGCGTCAGAGCTGGAGGACAGGTGGCCCCGGGCCTCCCACTCCCGCCCTGCGGAGCCGCCTGATGCTTCGACAGCCGCCTCTTCCAGAACCAGTGGACACGCTCGCTCCGTGGTTTCCATGACACTGCACTTTCCCACGTCTCCTCCGGATTTCTGACAGCTCGTTTCCTTGCTGGCCTGCGTGGTCTCCTCCCGGCTTCTCGTTGTTGGCGTGTCCAGGGCGCTGCCCTCGGCTCTTACCCCAACCGGTGCCCACCACCCCCTCTAGAGGGCTCTCCTCCAGGTAGCCTGATGCCACCTCCCACCACTGTGGCCCCTGGGGCCTTGGCTACCCACGGTCCCCAATCCCACACGGCCAGCATTCACAGAACATCTTGTCCTACCTCCTATGAATCAAGTCCTAAATCACAGAAGGTCAGACTGGAGGGGCATGGGGGCCGCGGGAGAGCGGAGGGGTTCGAGTTTGGGCTGGCCAAGCAACCAGTACCTGGGGGATGTTGCTGAGAAGACTTAACCACACCCCTGAGCCTGGGCTACTGTAGGTCTGGAGAGGCAAGCTTGTGCAAGGCTAAGGGTATAGGACTCTGGGAACCCACTGCCCAAATTCAAATCCTGCCTCTGCTACTTGCTGCTGTGACCTCAGGCAAGTTCATCTATTTGTTCATTAATTTATTTAACAAATGTTAATTGAGCCCCTACTGTGTGCCAAATTCTGCTGAAAACACAAACAGAAACGGAAAAGGACTCCTCACACTCTTGATGTTTGGGCTTCCCTGGTAGCTCAGCTGGTAAAGAATCCACCTGCAATGCAGGAGACCCCAGTTCAATTTCAGGGTTGGGAAGAGCCCCTGGAGAAGGGATAGGCTACCCTCTCCAGTATTCTTGGGCTTCCCTGGTGGCTCAGATGGTAAAGAATCCGCCTGCTATGCTGGAGAGCTGGATTCTGTCTCTGGGTTGGGAAGATCCCCTGGAGGAGGGCATGGTAACCCCCTCCAGTATTCTTGCCTGGAGAATCTTCATGGACAGAGGAGCCTGGCAGGCTGCAGCCCATGGGATCACAAAGAGTTGGACACGACTGAGTGACTAAGCACAATACAGCACTCTTAATGTTTAGTTAGACTCAAATACTGTCCAAACAAATGCTAAATTATGACTGTGACAAGCAAAGTGAGGGAGAGATCCAGCCTGCGCTGAGAACTCAACTGAGGATGGTGTTATCAGAAGGGTCAGGGGCGGCTTCCATGAGGACATGACCTAAAGCTCAGATCTGAGGGATGAGTGGAGTTACAAGATGTGGCTGGCTGAATAATGGCCCCCAAAGATGTTCACATTCTAATCCCTAGAATCTGTGAATATGTTCCTTTACATGGCAAGAGAGATGTGATTCATTTAAAGGCTTTTTTTTTTTTTGGCCACACTGTGCAGCTTGCAAGATCTTAGTTCCCTGACCAGGGATCGAACCTGGGCCATGGCAGTGAAAGCCCCAAGTCCTAACCACTGGACAACCAGGGAATTCCCTCCAGTTAAGGATCTTAAGATGGGAGATTCTCCTGGATTATCGGTGTGGACCCAATGTAATCACAAGTGTCCTTATAAGGAGGAGGCAGAGGGTCAGAGAAGATACGACAGTAAAAGCAGAGGTCAGAGTAATGGCGTTGATGGAAGGGGGCCATGAGCCATGGAAACCTCTGGAAACTGGAAAAGGAAAGGAAATGAATTCTACTCTAGAGCCTCTAGAAGGAAGGAAGCTTTGCCTACCCATCTTGGACTTCTGACTCCAGAACTGTAAGCTGATAAATTTGTGTTACTTTAAGCCACTAGTGTGTGAAAGTCTGTTACAGCAGCAAGAGGGAACTAACACCATAGGAGAAGAATAGAAAAGTGTGTGCCAAGGCTGGGGATGAGAAATGGATTCCTGTGATCTAAAGAAAGAAGATGTGTATGTGTGGGTGTGAATGGGGGTGCGGCGGTCAGGGGTGGGAGCCAGGAGGCTGGACAGCTAGGCAAGGGCCAGACCATGATCAACAAGCAGCTCCTGTTTGGCTAATGTTATTAACCCCTCTAAGCCTCAGATTCCTCACTGGTAAAATGATGACTTCGTAGGCTTGTTGCAAGAATGAGAACTGAATGAGGCCGTGTACATGTAGCTCTTACTTAGTAAGTGCCCGTTTCCATCTCACGGTTTCGCGAGTGGGCTCCTGGAGCCCTGGGAAATCTGTGAGATTCCTTTGGGGCTGCTGAGGATCCGGAGGGAAAGAGGGGGCAGTTCTGCCCTCAAGCTGAACTTACATTTGTTTGCCCATTGGACTTGGCTTCTGGTTAAGATCGTGTTTGAATAACAGGTTCCTCAGCTAAGACGCAATTTGAGAGCTGCTACTCGAACCTGCGGAGAAGGCACTGGCAACCCACTCCAGTACTCTTGCTTGGAAAATCCCATGGATGGAGGGGCCTGGTGGGCTGCAGTCCATGGGGTCACTAGGAGTCAGACACGACTGAGCGACTTCACTTTCACTTTTCACTTTCATGCATTGGAGAAGGAAATGGCAACCCACTCCAGTGTTCTTACCTGGAGAATCCCAGGGATGGGGGAGCCTGGTGGGCTGCCGTCTATGGGGTCTCACAGAGTTGGACATGACTGAAGCGACTTAGCAGCAGCAGCAGCACTCTAACCTGACTCTGCTTCTTCTGGTGAGGAAACCATGGCCTGGGGTTGCCCATGGCTAGGACTGCCTCCGAGCCAGCCAGAGAACCCAGCCCCCAACCACTGATGCCTTGATTCTCTGTGGTCCAGGGTTCTGGGCCTTAGGGTCAGACTGGCAGCTTTGTAATTTGGAGTCCACTTCCCTCCCCAGCCCTGCTTCCTGTGATCTGCATTCTAGGTTCACTCGCATCTTCTTTGTTTCTTGTCATTCTCCCTCCCAGGACACTAAGGTGCATGGGGGCAGGAACCTCATGTTTTGTTAAACACAGGATCTCCAGGGCCTGACACTTTGTCTGGCATGTGGTAGTCACAGGAGACACTTGGAAAATGCTCACTCTCAGGCGCTGTTGTTGTCTGCACACATTCCTGGTTCATGCATGCAGGTGTGCTAAG
This sequence comes from Bubalus kerabau, assembly GCF_029407905.1. Classification (NCBI taxonomy): domain Eukaryota; kingdom Metazoa; phylum Chordata; class Mammalia; order Artiodactyla; family Bovidae; genus Bubalus; species Bubalus kerabau. Next base: position 63,943,547 of record NC_073637.1, read on the forward strand.
TCACTTCAGTTGTGTCTGACTCTTAGCGACTCCATGGACTGCAGCTCGCCAGGCTCCTCTGTCCATGGGATTCTCCAGGCAAGAACACTATAGAGGGTGGCCATGCTCTCCTCCAGAGGATCTTCCTGACGCAGGAATCAAACCTTGGTCTCATGTCTCCTGCATTGGCATGTGCGTTCTTTACCACTAGTGCCACCTGGGAAGGCACTTCCTGGTTCATTGGTTGTTGTTGCTGTTGTTCAGTTGTGTCTGCCTCTTTGCAACCCCATAGACTGCAGCACGCCAGGCTTCCCTGTCCTTCACTATTTCCCAGAGTCTGATCAAACTCTTGTCCATTGAGTCAGTGATGCCATCCAATCATCTCATCCTCTGTTGCCCCCTTCTCCTCCTGCCCTCAATCTTTCCCAGCATCAGGGTCTTTTTCTATGAGTCAGCTCTTCGCATCAGGTGGCCAAAGTATTGGAGTTTCAGCTTCAACATCAGTCCTTCCAATGAACATTCAGGACTGATTGCCTTTAGGATGGACTGGTTGGATCTCCTTGCAGTCCAAGGGACTCTCAAGAGTCTTCTCCAACATCACAGTTCAAAAGCATCAATTCTTCAGCGCTCAGCCTTCTTTATGGTCCAAGTCTTACATCCATACATGACTACTGGAAAAACCATAGCTTTGACTAGATGGACCTTTGTCGGCAAAGTGAGGTCTCTGCTTTTTAATACACTGTCTGGATTTGTCATAGCTTTTCTTCCAAGGAGCAAGTGTCTTTTAATTTCATGGCTGCTGTCACTGTCCACAGTGATTTTGGAGCCCAAGAAAATAAAATGTCACTGTTTTCATTGTTTCCCCATCTATTTCCCATGAAGTGATGGGACCAGATGCCATGATCTTAGTTTTTGGAATGCTGAGTTTTAAGACAGCTTTTTCACTCTCCTCTTTCACTTTCATCAAGATGCTCTTTAGTTCCTCTTGACTTTCTGTCATTCCTGGTTCATAATTACCTCTAACTCACACCGTCGGCTCTCAAGGTATTGACAAACTTCTTATCACTTGTGCGCCTGAGTGAATTTCTTTGCCTCCTCTGTAAGATGGGGGTCTACAACATGAACGGTGGTGACAGTGGGGGTGAAGTGGCATCGTGACATCTGCCTGTCGCCTGGCTTTGGGTCTGGCTGCAGCAGCCACTCAGGAAAGGTTGGCTGTTGAAATGACCTCATTGCACAGGGTGCCAAATTGCTCTGGTTCCAGCCACCCTGTTTTGACAGGGCCACTGCTGCAGCCTGGTCCCCTGAGCTGCAAAGGATTGCTTCCCTCCATCAGCCAAGTCATTTCCTGCAAAGTTTCTCCTGCCCACTCCTCCTCCTCTTCCTCGCCTGGGCCCAGACCAGCACATCTGCCCTTCTGGGCTCCAGCACCTTCCCACTGCAGTCACCTCTGCAGGACTGCTTCCTCCTCCACATCATTCCACTGCTTCCTTTCCTGAAGATCTCTGCAACCTGTGTCATCAAATGGGACCCTGCTGGGATCCTGAGGACAGCGTAAGGATCCCTGCTAAGGGAAACACACTGACTGAAACCGCCCACCCTGACCAGGTACCATAGTAAGCATACCTATAAGTGATTTTACAACAGGAAGTCCCGGTGAGGAATATGGAACTAACACGCCACCAGCAACCGGAGCAGTTTAAGAAAGGTCACGTGTCCTGCCACCTCCCAGAATCCTTCTCGCTGGCATTCATCTCAGTTGAGCAATGCGTGCACCACCAGGAAGGGCCCTGAGTCAAAGTGATTGGCCGAAGAAAACCCAGAAACTAATCCCATCACCATAAAACCCGAAACTGTGAGCCACATTGCAGAGTAGTTCTCCTGGGTTCTCTTATCCCCCTGCTCTCCACCCAGGCGCCCCTTCCCAGTAAAATCTCTTGCTTTGTCAGTGTGCCTCCTCGGACAATCCATTTCTGAGTGTTAGACAAGAGCACCCTTTCGGGCCCTGGCAGGGGCTCCCCCTTCCTGCAACATGTCTGTGCCCTACCCCATGGCTCCCAGACCTCCACTAATAGCCCCGGCAGCAGCCACTACCTGTGGCCTGGCCCCACCCCCAGCCCCAGCCTTTGCTGAACCTCCTCCTCTGTACCCCTCCAGCACCCCTTGCTCCATTGTTGCCCGTCTTGCTGGGTCTACAAGTATCTTTCTTGCATCTAATGTAAGATCCCTGAGGACAAGGACCAGCTCCTGTCCCTTTGATACCATTCCCTCCACCCTAGTTGAGGCCGCCTTGGCCCCACACCTGAATGATCACAAAATGTCATAGTCTGTCTGCTCTGGCCTTGCCCACTCCCATCGGGCATTGCGGTGACCTTCGAAAGCACAGATGAGTTCACAGCACTCTCTTTTGGGGCACCCTGTGGCCCTCAGGGGAGCTCTTACCACCAGTTACCACTCCCGGCCCCATCTCACTGGATCTAGACAGGAGAGCTGATTTGCACTGGCTTGAATGGAGTGGGCTCTCCGGGAGGTGAAAGGTTCTTCCTTCTGGCTGGGACACTCTCTGCCCTCTCTGCTCCTCCCCTTCTACCCATTGGGCTAATTCCTGTCCTTACCCAGATCTCAGCTGAGATGTACCTCCCAGGAAAGGGCTCTCCAGCTACCTGAAGCCTTGGCCCCGTGCCTCTTCAGTGAGCCTAGAGCACCGTGTACATTCCCTGCTTTGTTGGAATTATATGTTTGTTGCTCACAGCCCCATTTGCCTGTTGGCCCTTTTGAGAGAAGGGCCCTTGTGCCCACTGCCTGGAGCCTACCTAGCACAGCGGCTGACACATTGTTGTTGTTGTTTAGTGTCTCGGTCGTGTCTGACTCTTTTGCGATCCCGTGGACTGTATCTACCTGGCTCCTCTGTCCGTGGAATTTCCCAGGCAAGAATACTGGAGTGGGCTGCCATTTCCCGACTCAGGGATCAAACCCGCAGCTCCTGCTTTGCAGACAGATTCTTTACCTGGGAGGCCCACCTGGCACATAGTAGGTACTTAACAAACACTCGTTCCGTTGAACTGAAGTGCTCCAGAAGCTCAACCAGATTCCCCATCTTTCCAGATCCTACCAGCCGCTCCTGATAACAAAAACAATGCTGACGCTTGTTAAGTGCTTGTTATGCTCCTGGCACTGGGTTAAGTGCCTCACTCATATTGCCTTTGCTTATTCCTCAACAACCTTGTGAGGTCAGAACTACTGTACAGATGCGAAGGCTTAGATAGGCAAATGAACCACCCTAAGGTCACACAGCTAGAAAGGGGTAGGGCTGGACTGGTATCCACTTGCTGACTTGGAAGTCTTTCTTCTCAACCCCAAGATGACACTGTCCTCCATGCCTGCTTGTTCCCCACCCTCTCCATGATCCCTCTCCTTCCTCTGATCCCCTCAGGGTCTCTGCCTTCCCAGATCCTCCTACCACATCATCTATGCGTGCAGTTTCCTGATTCCACACTGCCCTGAAAGATTCTTTAGCACAGAGGTACTTAACCAGTTAATCTCTCTGACTAATGATAAACTCCCCGAGGTGGAGGTTTATGCTGTTTCTTTAGGAGCCCCCAGGATAGCCAGCACAGTGGTTTGTTGTTGTTGTTAGGTCGCTCAGTCGTGTCCGACTCTTTGTGACCCCATGGACTGCAGCCAGGCTTCCCTGTCCTTCACTATTTCCCAGAGCTTGCTCAAACTCATGACCATTGAGTCAGTGATGCCATCCAACCATCTTGTCCTCGTCATCCCCTTCTCCTCCTGCCTTCAATCTTTCCCAGCATCAGGGTCTTTTCTAATGAGTAGGCTGGTCAAAGCATTGGAGCTTCAGCTTCAGCATCAGTCTTTCCAATGGATATTTAGGACTGATTTCCTTAGGAAGGACTGGTTGGATCTCCTTGCAGTCCAAGGGACTCTCAAGAGTCTTCTCCAACACCACAGTTCAAAAGCATCAATTCTTCAGCGCTCAGCCTTCTTTATGGTCCAACTCTCACATCCATACATGTCTACTGGAAAAACCATAGCTTTGACTATAGCACAGTGCTTGACACCCAGTTGATATCCTCCAGTTCACCAGTAAAGCAAAGGCCAGGTCCCCAGGTTCTCGTCCATCTGAGGAGGTGGCTCAGGAGGTTCTGAGCTCTCCTCTTCTCTCCATGATTCCGCTCTGGCTTCTGTCTAATCCTTGGTGTTTTGGGACATTATGAATCACAGAGACCCACAGAACTCAGGGGAAGAGAATGCCAAGATTTCTTGAGGCCAAATGTGTGATCAGCATATCCAACTTCATTTTCCTGTCCAGGGAGTCCCATTTTTATTTTTATCATAATATGTCTCAGGAAACCATGTCATAAATCAGATTATCAAAAAAAAGATTGTATTTAGTCAGCAAAAAATGTAGTGTACCAAGCACTTTTGAATACACCAAAGTCTAGGTGATGGAAGCTAATGTGACAGGGCTCTGCTTTGAGGGGTCTCATTGTCTTGCTGGAGTCACGAACCAACTCATCATAGTGAAAGACCCTTGAGCGTCACACTCTGGCTCCTGTCTGCTCTGCAAAGTCTCCCCAAGTGTTTCTAGAAGTTTCCTGCAGTGTCTCACGTGGGCTCAGGGCTAAGTTCAGGCATGGCCCCCGAACACGTGATTCCAGCAGTTGTTTTCCTCCTCTTCCCTGCTCTGGTCTGTGCCCTGTGGACTGCACCCCTTCGGGGCACCCGTGGCAGATAGAGAAGCAGGTCGTGGACCTGGGGTGATGTCCCAGGGCACTCCCCTCCCCGTCAGCGTCACACCCCATCAGGGAGTCATAAACCACGGCTGGCGGAGCCCCTGTCTTACAGTCTTGTAGTGAAACGGCTCTGCAGTGGCTGACGTGGCTGTCTAGGACCACCTTTACACACACACACAGCTCAGACCCGATTCCACAGGTTCTGAGGAGTCACAGAGGCTTTCCCCCTTTCCAGTCACCAAAGGCTCTCTCACTGCCTGATGGTCTCCACCCTGGGATCTGTCTCCCCCAGAAGGCTCCCTCTTCCCCTCTCTGCACTTCTCAGCAGCATCAGCTTCTGGCAGCTGCCTCACCGTTTCCCCTACACAAGCCTAGGCATGTCCCAGTTTTGCCTCAAGAACAGCACTCTAGTCCCACCTGTTTTTCTTACACACGTGCTTCTTATTCATGCTCAGATGTAGAAAAAAGACAAGAAAAATACTCCAAGATGTTTTGACTCTGGGAGGTTTTATTTTCTTTTTCATATTCTGCTGTGTTTTCCAAGATTTAAAAAATAAGCCTGCGCTCCTCATGCAATGCCCCCACCCCCACCACAGTAAAAACTTTTATTGTGGTGGATGTTTTTGTTCAAATAGAAAATTAACAACACAAGCTGTAGAAGCAAAGTGGAAAAAGAAAGATGAACTCCAGAGTGTTAAGGGGAAGTAGAAAAGCTTTCAAAAGGAATAATGTTACAATTGGAGGTTCCTGAACAAATGAATCATAGATACAGCCAAGCATATACCATAAGTCAATGCCATAGTAACTGTAAATCTCCACAGTTACTCAAAGGAGTAAAATTATTTTCCAAGCCCTACAAAAATATATGTATCACTTTTATTATATAAGGGGTTGCTACAAACTTTCAAGTGTATCTATCACATATTAAAATGCACACACAACTCTTACAACATGTCAAGGCATAGAAGGTTGGCTACAGAAAAAGTACACATCTAATTGACAGTCATTTTGTTCACCTTTGACTTCAGAAGTTCACGATGCTTGATCTCACGCCTTCCTTTTCTCTGAACCAAACCAGAATATTCAAAATCACTCCTTGGAGCTCTGTGCTGGGCTGCTTGAGGATGAGGGATAGCATTAGGTATCTGTTACCGATGATAATGATGCTGTCTCTTTGACTGAAAATCGTTTTAAATATCTGGAAGGGCTGACGCAGCATCCTCTTCTTCCTCCCCGTCTGTGTATTAAAAGCCACCAGGCAGGGTTTCAGGGTCAGGGTTAACATGGTCTCCAGGAAGGCTGCTGCAGCCTCTGAAGACAGTCCTCCCCATCTTTCCCTCCACATGGACCACTGAGCAGCTGTGATTTTAACTGGCAGCCTTCAGAATACAGAACTGCTGTTGGTTTTCCTCTTCTGGGACAGTGGTGAGAAACAGATGGGGGTTGGGTACTGAGGTGTGGGAACTCATCAAACCCCAAGTGTGGATCACAGAATTAAAGTACACCCAGGATGGAAAAGACCTCTGCTGTGAACTGCTCCAACTTCTAAGCTGCCACCACTGACCTGAGAAAGCACCTACTCTGTGCCTGAAATTACTACAGAGATGGTTTTATTTCATGTAATCCATACAACCCTGTGGAGTAAATAATAGCAACCCCATTTTATAGATGAGAAAACAGAGTCTCTATGAGCTTAAGAAACTTACCAGTGTATTAGTTTGCTGGGGCTGCCATACAAAGTGCCACAAACTGGGTGCCTAAAACAACAGGAAGTGTACTGCCTCACTGTTCTGGAGGCTAGACGTCCGTAATCAAAGTGTCAGAAAGGTTTCTGGGGGCTGGGAGAAAGAATCTATTCCATGCATGCCTTTCTCCTCACTTCTGATGGTTGCCAGCAACCCTTGGCATTCTTCAGCTTGTAGATACCTCACCCCAGTCTCACCCTTCACCCTTTACGTGCTATTCTCCATGTGTGTGTCTTTGTCTCCAAATTTTCTCTTAAAAGAAAAAAAAAGCCAGCCTTTATTGAATGTGTTACAGTGTTGCTTCTACTCTTTTTTTGTGTGTGGACATGAGATCTTGCTACCATTTATTTGAGGTGGTTTAGTTGCTAAGTTATATCTGACTCTTTGGGACCCCATGGATTGTAGCCTGCCAGGCCCCTCTGTCCATGGGACTTCTCAGACAAGAATACTAGAGTGGGTTGCCATTTCCTTCTCCAGGGTGCTTCTATTTTATGTTTTTGGCCCCAAGGCTTGTGGGATCTTAGCTCCCCAACCGGGGATCGAACTCACACCCCCTGCATTGGAAGGCGAGGTTCTAACCTCTGGACTGCCAGGGAAGTCCCAGATTTTCCCTTTTTCAGGGACAGCAGTCATATTATAGTAGGGTTATGACTTCATGTTAACTTGATTATCTCTACGAAGACTCTATTTACAAATAAGGCCACATTCTGAGGTCCTGGGGGGTCAGGACTTCAACATATTTTGGGGGGAACTTTGGGGTCACAAAGAGTCAGACACAACTAACACTCTGGGGACTTCAACAATTCAGTCTGCAACATAAAGACATCACTTCTGATAAATGATGGAGACAATATAAAAAACCTAGGCTATCTGACAGCAGCTCTTAACCAGACCCCGTCCTGCCTCCTATCTGGCTCTTCCTGGCTGTCTGGCTCCCTTCTGTAGAGCATATCTAGGAATAGAGATTGGCAACCACACAGGATGAGCCCACCTACCACGTCTGAAGATTTCCTAAGTATAATCTCTTATTTTCTATGCTCACCTCTGAGAGATATACAAATACCACAAGGATTTTCTCCATGCAGATGTTGACAGACGTTGGCTTTGATAGAGAAACGTTCCCATCTTCATCGACCACTTTTGCAGGAACCACAAGCTCCTGGCCAGTACACTGCCGACCCCTATGGCCCTTCCTCTAGAGAAGGGAAAGGGCACCTCTGTTTTCATGCTAATGGGTGTGCGACCCCTCACTTTCTGATTCTCACAGTGACATCTGACACGGGTCATTCCATGTGCCACAGAGACACCGGAGGAGGTGCTGGAGGAGGGAAAGTGGGCGAAATGCTCAATGCTTCATTGTGATTCAAGTACCTGCACCTTCATGCCCCCACCCGTTTTTTAATTTAAAGAGCACCATGCGTACGACTCAAGTTTAGTCAGGCTTTGTCTTGGTTCTTTCACTGGGAGCTGGTCATCTCTGAACAAGTGTGTTAAACCTGGCCTGAGTAACCCCAGGACTCAGGTCATCCTGGATCTTGGTGACCCCACAGGTGGATGAGGTGGTCACTGGACAAGGCAGACCCCCCAGGGGTCCTGTGATAGAATGGCTGAGAACCTCCAAGAAAGGACTTGCTACCCTAGCTGAGAGGGGTACCTCACTGCATCCCACCCAAGGGCTGGCCCCCAGCCAGTAAGGCCTAGGTTGGGATATTGAAGGCCTGCAACTTGGCCTCACGTAGGCAATTCTGAGGGGCCACCTCAGCTCCAAAGCCCTCTGTGGGGTCGGCTGGGATTGTCCTTGGGCCTAGACTGCAGCTTGATGTCCGCCCCTGCCCCCGCCCCCCCCTGCCTCAGTGTTGCTCCTTAGAGTCCTCTTCAACCCTCCTCCACTCTAACTCATCTCAGAATCTGCCTCCCAGGAACCTTCCCGGACCCGCTTCTCCAGAGACTCAAGTCAACACTTGGTCGTGGGACTTCCCTGGTGTTCCAATGGTTAAGAATCTGCCTTCTTATGCCGGGGACACAAGTTTGATCCCTGGTTGGGGAACTAAGATCCCACATGCCACAGGGCAACTAAGCTGATGCATCGCAAAAAAGACCTAGCGCTGCCCAAAACAAACAACACACGGTCCTGAAGCCACAGAGGAGGCATGAGAGATCAAAGGCCTCTTCTTTCTGAGCCCCAAACTTCAGTTTTCACAAGGCACGACCAGGAGACTCATAGGCCTGCCCACACACTTATGCCCTTCTGTTTGGCACCATCTGAAATTAGCTGGCCAACACCTCCCGCCTACAAAGATTTATTGAGCATCTACTATGTGCAAAGTACTATTCCAGACTCTGGAAATATAGCAGTGAAAAAAGAAACAGAAAAATCTTTATCTGCATGAATCTTGCATTCCAGTAGGGGAAGCAGACAATTACCTAATAAATCAGTAAAATACTATCACTTGGTGATAGTACTATGGGGAGGAAAAAAGCAGGGTGTGGAGAGGGTTTTGGAGCCGGATGGAGGAAATAGAGTGAACAGGGCAAGACTCCCCAAAAAGGTGAGATATGAGCAAAACCTGAAGGAGATAAGGGACTGAGTCATGAAGTTACTGGGGGAGGAGACTTTCAGATGGTAGGAATAGCAAGTGCAAAGGCCCTGAGGCAGGAACTTGCTGTGAGTTTGCAAGGACTAGCAAGGAGGCCAGTGTAAGTGGGTCAGAGCATGAGAACAGTAAGAAGTGAAATCAGAGTCCACAGTGGGAGAAGGGAGAGAGGTTTGTGGGATTGTGGGTGTGGAGGGTCTCTTGGGCCAATGTAGGGACTTTGGCTTTGACTATGAGTGAGATCAGAGAAGGCGATGGCACCCCACTCCAGCCAGTACTCTTGCCTGGAAAATCCCACGGATGGAGGAGCCTGGTAGGCTGCAGTCCATGGGGTCGCGAAGAGTCGGACACGACTGAGCAACTTCACTTTCACTTTTCACTTTCATGCATTGGAGAAGGAAATGGCAACCCACTCCAGTGCTCTTGCCTGGAGAATCCCAGGGACAGGGGAGCCTGGTCGGCTTCCGTCTATGGGGTCGCACAGAGTCGGACACGACTGAAGCGACTTAGCAGCAGCAGCAGCATGAGTGAGATGGGACCCACCAGAGGGCTCTGAGCATAGAAGAGACAGGATCAAAGGGACTATTTTAAAGGGCCACCCTAGCTGCTGTGTGACCTCCTAGACCGGTTCAGTAAATTCAGGTAGAAGGCGGTGCTGTCTCAGCAAAGGGGCTGTGGTAGAAGTGGTCGGATTCTGGAGATTTTTGGAAGGTTAGAGCCAATGGGATTCGTTGATGATCCTTCCAGGAGAGCCAGCACTGTGCCTGGCAGGATCACACACGTGGGTGCAGCCAGCAGTATTTCTCAAGGCGATAAGCACCATGCGGTGGCTTTGGAGCCAGACACGCCTGAGTCTGGATCCAGACTCCATCCCTACTAGCTGTTCATCTTAAGCAGTTTACATCAACTCTCTAATACTTTGTGTCTTCATCTGTCAACTGGGGATGACAATCTTTGTATCATAGGATTATTATGAAGATCAAGTGAGATGATCTTAAAGAGCTGACAGGAGAATGATTGTGATCGTTTTAAATAATGCAGTCTCATGAATCTTGGAGCGGAGGCCTGAGGAGGGGAGGGGCAGGCTCTGAGGGTGGAGGGAACATTCGGGAGGGGTTGGACAAAGCTGGGAGCAGCCAAGACCACCCAGGAATGCTGGTGTGGAAAGAGAACAGGAATCTCGGGCACACACTGGCCTGCCCAAGTGAGTCTGGGGGATTCCAACGCTCGGGCAGGTTGGGGTAGGGTGGCCTTCAGAGAAAAGATGGCCAGAGGGGAACTCCTTGGCTGAAGGTGGAGCAGTGGAAAATGGGAACATCCCCAAATTCTAGAGGATGAGGTCATCCCAGCTGAAGCCAATCAAAACTCTCCCTTGGGGAGGCAAGAAAGGGTTTGCTAGGCCAAAAACTGCAGCGGGCTCTAGCGGCTGCCAAGAAAGGAGGCGAGGCAAGGCGAGCCCCGGGCCCAAAGCCATGAGCTCTGGAGGCCCCACCTTGGCTAGAAAAAGAGACTAGGGAGAGCTGGGGGGCGGGGTGGGGGGGGGCAACCCAGAAGCGGGGGGAGGGCGGGGGCTGTCTGAATTGTCTGGTGGTAATGGGGCACGCTCCTGGAAAAACTGTTAAGTCCTCAGAGGCAGCCAACAAAGCTTCGCACACCAGGGCTCTACAATGTTTTTCCCTTAACAAGGACAGAAAGCATTCCTTCCATCAGAGATGTTCTGTTGATTTATATGCACGTTTCGGGATTCTAAACTTTTCCTCCTACCTAGAGAGAGCATTGACAATGAATGACGTGGGTTCAAATTCCAGGGCAGCGGTCGACCTTGGGCAGGATGCTTGACTTCTGGGTCTTGTAAAATGGGGATCACTGTACTTCACAGGTCACTGGGGGCCATCATCTCCATTCGCTGCCACTCTCCCCATCCCTGGGTTCAGAGAATAAAAGAAAGCCTATTAAATGAATGTGAAGGCAGACAGTCAAGTGTACAGAAGGGTCTCTCCTGCGTGGGCAACACCAGGGGGCTGGTTTCTAGGGGCCAGAGGGGACAGGTGGGGTCTGGAACTTGGGGAGCAGCGCCCCCAGTCCCAAGGTGGAGACCTGATCCTTACCCGATGTCTCCCAGTTCAAACTCCCTCTCTCCTAAGGCACCACCATCTGTTCCCATTTCTCTGAGACCCTGAAGAAGTGGTACGCTGCACTTAGAAGAGGAGGCATCCTTTCCCCAGACACCCCAGGAGCTAGAAATCCCCCAGGCCCGACGCCCTCCGGAGGCGCTGACGTCAGCCCGAGCGGCGGCCGCGGAGCGTTTCTGGTAAGTCTCCCGCCAGCGGCCACCTCCAGGAAAGACAGGGCTGGGCCCAGGCCAAGTCCCGCAGCTGCTCAGCGCCTGCCCGGCCTGGGGAGGTTTCCGGTGTGCCCACTTGGGCCGCAGCAATCCTGGGGCCCTAAGGGCGTGGGTGGCTGGCCGGCCGTTCCCGGCCTGTCGCCACCCTGTCCAAGAAGTCAATCCAGCCCACCGACCGCAGATTCCTAGAGCCTGCGCTCGCTGATGGGAATGGAAACGGAAGTACCTCCTTCCCCCTCCCCTCCCCCATTCCTGCTCTCCCCTCCCCTCCCCCATTCCTGCTCTCCCCTCCCTTCCCCCATTCCTGCTCTCCCCTTCCTCATTCCCCCTCCCCCTCCCCTCTTCCCTCTCCTATTCCCACCCTTCTCCCCTCCCCTCCCCTCTCCCCACCCTCATCCCCCATGACTGCTCTTTCCCTGTTTTTGTCACAGGCTTTGACAGCCATTTGAGACTGCTCAGAGAGAAGACAGGAGCTCTGACCCTGGCCCCCAAATCAGAGGTTTTTAGGCCAGCAAGTCATAGCGTTTTAGAGCAGACAGAAAGGTCTCTCAAGCCAGGCCAGTGTCCTTTGAGTCAGTGGTTTCTGGGTGCCAGGCACAGCACTCCCAGCTTCACAGGCATTAAAACCCTGACGCCTGCACTAGGGAGACACTGCTTGAGCTGCAGTTGACAGGTGGGAAAATGGACACAGTGCACAGGACTGAAGCAGCCTGCCTGAAGCCCCACCTCGGAGCCTGTGTTGGGAGCCAGGTCTTGTGACTGACTTCACAGCTGAATTCTGCCACCGTGTCACGCTTCTCCACGCATGTTGGTGGATCACGTGTTCCTGTCCTCGGTCTGCCAGGAATGAGAGAAACCTGTGGTTAAGCAGGCCTGGGGTGGGGGTGGGGGTGGGGGTGGGGGTGGGGGCAGGGAAGTACCCTAAATTCAGTTCCACTTCATGGAATGTCTTGGAGCATAGTGACAGATTAAAGGCTCTGACAAGTCCTGCAGGGAGCAAATCTGTTTAACTCTCTTTAACCTAGTGTTTCCCAAACTTATATGCATCTGGGAACCCCACCCCCTTTTTAAAAAATGGGAGATGGTTACCATCCTGGAGAAGGTGCTCTGGGAGCTGCTACACGAGATCACACCACCTGTCTTATTCAGATAGTGCCTGGTATATATTAGGAGCTCTGTAAATGTGGGTTGGGTAAAATTAACATTTCCCCCATTGCTGGTCGTCCCAGCCCATTCCCCAGGATTTCTCTCCCTGAAGAGTCCTTCAGCCATGGAAGATAAACCCACTCCTGCTGGTGCCCCTGTGTTGGTTTTCTGGGCTGTGCTGGGGTTACGTGAAAAGAAAAGTCTATTCAGGCAACTCCTGTGGCCTCCCCTGTTTTAGCCTCCCCTCAGAGGTCCTTGCTCTTAAGGACAAAGGGAAAGTTCTGAGATACTTCCATTTAGTTTTGGCATAGGAATATGGGTGTGGATGAGGGTATAAAATGTGCTGTGCTGTGCTCAGTCATGTCCAACTCTTTGCGACTCCATGGACTGTAGCCCACCAGGCTCCTCTGTCCATGGGGATTCTCCAGGCAAGAATCCTGGAGTGGGTTGCCATGCCCTCCTGCAGGGCATCTTCCCAACCCAGGAATCAAACTGGGGTCTCAAATCTCTCGCCTGCATTGCAGGCGGATTCTTTACCAGCTGAGCTACCAGGGAAGCCCAAGTCCTTTCAAGCCCCCCAAGCCTGCCCAAGCAGGATTGCGCAGACCCTTAGGGGTCCTCCTACCCTGGTGCTCACATCTCCGTTTTCACCTTTCTTGGCACCCTGCCCGGTCACCCCTCACCCCCTCCCTCTACTTTTTACACCCTGTCTCTCAGCCCCTCTTACTTCCTACCCTCCTGGACTCGGCTTGAACTCCAGGCTCTGTTGGAATCAGATCCTCTCTGGGGACCCTGAGCACACAGCAGGCCAGGCCCTGTCTCTGAGATTCAGGGGTGACCGCCGTGGGATGGGTGCAGGCCTCCCTTTAGACATAGCCAAGTTAGGAATGACAGATGCTCGCCAGGACCCAGCGCCCTTCTCCCCACCCTTTGGTGGCACCCCCTTGGCAAGCCTCCCAGCCTGGAGCCAGTGCCAGGCCTCCTCCCTCTCTTGGCTCCTGAGCACTGCTGGGAAGGGCACCACCACAGTGCTGGCATCGCTACAGGCTCAGACTCCCAACTGGGTACCACCTGCCAGCACATGTAGCAGCCTTGGGTCTAAACCACTTACTATTCTGGGCCTCCATCACTCTCTCCACATGCTCCCTTCCGACCCCGGGCCTAATGCTTAGCTTCTTGTCTCCTACCACTGGAAAAACAAATTGAGGCCACTGGGATCACATGATCTCCATCAAATCCTTCCTCCCTACTGAGTCTGCTTCCACGCACCACCCCCACCACCCCCGCACCCCACTGCTTTCCTGTTAATTTTAGAAGCAGGCCAAAATCCAGGTCAGATCCCCCAGCCGGTGGAGTCGGGCTGCCGGGGTTCCAATCCCATTTATATCCCTTCCTGGCTGTGTGATCTTGGGCAGATTTCTTAAGCTCCTCAGTGCCTCGGTTTCCTCATCAGTGAGATGGGATGGTACTTGCCTTTACCTCACAGAGTTGATGGAAGGATTACATGAGAGAGGCTGCACAGAGAACTTGGCACAGGCAAATGCTAAGAAAGGCTAGCTATTGCCGCCTGCCTCTCTGCCTCCTTTAAACCTTGTTCCCTCATTATGAATATCTCCTGGTTTCTAGCTCATTCCTCTCAGCCTATACAGACACATAAGTTTCTCCTGTCATAAAAAAATCTCTTCTTGATTCTGCATTCTTGATTTCTCTTGTGCCTTCTCGTCCAGACTTCTCAGCAGCATCCTTTATCTGCTTGTTCCTTTCCTTATCTCCTTTCTGTTTCTCAGTCCACTGGGGACATGGCTTCTGGCTCTACCATACTTCTGATGTTTGTCGGGGTCACCAAGGACCAGGCCAAGACCAGTGGGCACATCTCAGCCCCTGACCTCTGCCTGCTGCACTGACTGTATTAGTAATTTCCTCCTCTGTGAAATGATGGATGGCTTGGCATCCGTGCCTCCTTATCAACCCCTTGGTCCTCCTTGTACTTCCTTGACCTTTCCCTCTCTGTTCTCACAGGACTCCTCATCCACTGCGGGCCCCAGGGGACTGGTCTGCTGGTCCCCAGACTGGGGACCCTGAATCTGTCCTTGGTCAGTGGGTCTCCTCTGCCTTCACACTCCTTTCAGGTGATCTTAGCAGCTCTTAGCTTCCCAGATAGCTCAAATGCTAGAGAATCTTCCTGCAATGCGGTTCGATCCCTGGATTGGGAAGATCCCCTGGAGAAGGGCATGGCAACCCACTCCAATGTTCTTGCCTGGAGAATTTCATGGACAGAGGAGACTGGCGGGCTACAGTCCACGGGGTCACAAAGAGTCGGACATGACTGAGTGACTGACACTTTCACTTTCACTTGGCAGCTCTTATGGCCTCTACTTCCACTTGATGGTTGCTACCTGCTATGGACTGAATTGTGTGCACCACCCCCTCCCCAAATTCATACATTGAAGCCCTAATCCCCAGTGCTAGTATATATGGAGACAGAGACTGTAAGGAAGTAATTAAGATTAAATCAGGCTATAAATTCGGGCCCCTAATCTGATAGGTTAGATAGCATCACTGACTTAATGGACATGAACTTGAGCAAACTACAGGAGATAACGGTGGACAGGGAAGTCTGGCGTGCTGCAGTCTGTGGGGTCACGAAGAGTCAGACATTACTTAGTGACTGAATAATGACAACAATCTGATAGAATCAATGTCCTTATACAAAGAGGAAGAGACACCAGAGATCTCTCTTTCTGGGCTCACATGAGAACACAGCAAGAAGGCCATCTGTAAGCCAGGAAGAGAGTTCTCACCAGAAGTTAACTCTGCCGGTACCTTGGTCCTGGACCTCTAGCCTCTAGAAGTATGAGAAAATAATTTCTGTTATTCAAGCTACCCTATCTGTGGCAAATTCCTAAGCATGTAGGCATGCTAAGGCACCTCATCTGACTCTCTGTGACCCCATGGACTGTAACCCACAAGGCTCCTCTGTCCATGGGATTCTCTAGGCAAGAATACTGGAGTGGGTTGCCATGCTCTCCTCCAGGGGATCTTCCTGACCCAGGGATCGAACCCAAGTCTCTTATGTCTCCTGCATTGGCAGGTGGGTTCTTAACCATCTGGGAATACCCGTTTCTAAGTGTACCAGTAAGCTTTTCCTGCATAACAGACTATCCCAAAATTTCGTGGTTGAAAATAACTACTCATTTAGCTTATCTTTCTGCAGGTCAGCAGTTTGCTCTGGGCTCAGGTAGCAGTTCCTCTGATCTTGGATCTGTGGTCAGCTGCAGGTTTGGCTGGGCACTGGTTGTAGCCTGGCTTTAGCAGGATGGCTCATCTCTGCTCCACACAGTCTCTCATCTTCCAGGAGGCAGGCCTGGACTTGTTTCCATGGTGGTGCAGCAAGGTTCTAAGAAAGCAAGCAGAGTGGAGATTTGGAAGGAAAAGCCTCAGACTCTGCAGACATCCAGGTCTGTGTACTCTGCATTCTTACCTGGTACTATGGGAGTTGACTTCTCAATATCAAGACATCTTGGACAATGAACTAGGAATATAGAAAAGTAATTACACAAGAAAAAGAATGTATGTGTATAACTGCACCACTTTGCTGTGTAGCAGATAACAGTATTGTAAATCAATTCTACTTCAATTTTAAAAGTACTTTGAAAAAAGAATAATAATTAAGTAAACTCTGGAACGGAGAAGGCAATGGCACCCCACTTCAGTACTCTTGCCTGGAAAATCCATGGACAGAGGAGACTGGTAGGCTGCAATCCATGGGGTCGCTAAGAGTCGGACACGACTGAGCGACTTCATTTTCACTTTTCCCTTTCATGCATTGGAGAAGGAAATGGCAACCCACTCCAGTGTTCTTGCCTGGAGAATCCCAGGGACGGGGGAGCCTGGTGGGCTGCCGTCTATGGGGTCACACAGAGTTGGACACGACTGAAGTGACTTAGCATTAGCAAACTCTGGAAAGGCACATAACATTTTAAAGTATAATTGACAGGACTTGCCAGATGTAGAGTAAGGAAAGACGAGGAAAATAGGCCTACTCCTGGGTAGACAATCTTTGTGCTTCCCTGGTGGCTCAGGCAGTAAAGAGTCCACCTGCAATGCAGGAGACCAGGGTTTGATCCCTGGGCTGGGAAGATCCCCTGGAGAAGGGAATGGCAACCCCCTCCAGTATTCTCGCCTGGAAAATCCAATGGACAGAGAAGCCTGGTGGGCTACAGTCCATGGGATCGCAAAGAGCTGGACATAACTGAGCGATTAACACTTTCACTTTGGGTAGACAAATTGCTGGGCTAGATGGAGGGTGAAAAAAATTTGCTGAGCACTTATTATTTGCTGGACACTTTTCTAGCCCCTTGGCACACAGAAAATACTAAGGTGCTTGAGAAAATGTCTCTGGAGCCAGACTTGGCTCTAGAGACTATATGTATTCTTTTTCAGATTCTTTTACATGATAGCTTGTTTTAAGTTATTGAATATAGTTCTCTATGCTATACAGAAGTCAAGTGGGCCTTAGAAAGCATCACTATGAAAAAAGCTAGTGGAGGTGATAGAATTCCAGTTGAGCTATTCCAAATCCTGAAAGATGATGCTGTGAAAGTGCTGCACTCAATATGCCAGCAAATTTGGAAAACTCAGCAGTGGCCACAGGACTGGAAAAGGTCAGTTTTCATTCCAATCCCAAAGAAAGGCAATGCCAAAGAATGCTCAAACTACTGCACAATTGCACTCATCTCACACACTAGTAAAGTAATGCTTAAAATTCTCCAAGCCAGGCTTCAGCAATATGTGAACCGTGAACTTCCTGATGTTCAAGATGGTTTTAGAAAAGGCAGAGGAACCAGAGATCAAATTGCCAACATCCACTGGATCATAGAAAAAGCAAGAGAGTTCCAGAAAAACATCTATTTCTGCTTTATTGACTATGCCAAAGCCTTTGACTGTGTGGATCACAATAAACGGTGGAAAATTCTGAAAGAGATGGGAATACCAGACCACCTGATCTGCCTCTTGAGAAACCTGTATGCAGGTCAGGAAGCAACAGTTAGAACTGGACATGGAACAACAGACTGGTTCCAAATAGGAAAAGGAGTATATCAAGGCTGTATATTGTCACCCTGCTTATTTAACTTATATGCAGAGGACATCATGAGAAACGCTGGACTAGGAGAAACACAAGCTGGAATCAAGATTGCCGGGAGAAATATCAATAACCTCAGATATGCAGATGACACCACCCTTATGGCAGAAAGTGAAGAGGAACTCAAAAGCCTCTTGATGAAAGTGAAAGAGGAGAGTGAAAAAGTTGGCTTAAAGCTCAACATTCAGAAAACGAAGATCATGGCATCTGGTCCCATCACTTCATGGGAAATAGATGGGGAAACAGTGGAAACAGTGTCAGACTTTATTTTTCTGGGCTCCAAAATCACTGCAGATGGTGACTGCAGCCATGAAATTAAAAGACGCTTACTCCTTGGAAGAAGTTATGACCAACTTAGATAGCATATTCAAAAGCAGAGACATTACTTTGCCAACAAAGTTTCATCTAGTCAAGGCTATGGTTTTTCCTGTGATCATGTATGGATGTGAGAGTTGGACTGTGAAGAAGGCTGAGCGCCAAAGAATTGATGCTTTTGAACTGTAGTGTTGGAGAAGACTCTTGAGAGTCCCTTGGACTGCAAGGAGATCCAACCAGTCCATTCTGAAGGAGATCAGCCCTGGGATTTCTTTGGAAGGAATGATGCTAAAACTGAAACTCCAGTACTTTGGCCGCCTCATGCGAAGAGTTGACTCATTGGAAAAGACTCTGATGCTGGGAGGGATTGGGGGCAAGAGGAGAAGGGGACGACAGAGGATGAGATGGCTGGATGGCATCACTGACTCGATGGACGTGAGTCTCAGTGAACTCGGGGAGTTGGTGATGGACAGGGAGGCCTGGCGTGCTGCAATTCATGGGGTCTCGAAGAGTCGGACACAACTAGCGACTGATCTGATCTGATGCTATACAGAAGGTCCTTGTCATTTGTATCTAGTTTATATATAATAGTGTGTATCTGCTAATCCCAAACTAATTTGTCCCTCTCTCCCCTTCCCCTTTGGTAACCATAGGATTATTTTCTATGTCTGTGAGTCTTTTCTGTTTTATAAATTTCATATCCTTTTTAGAGTCCACAAATAAGTTATCACATATGGTATTTGTCTTTCTTTGACTTACTTCACTTAGTGTGATACTCTCTAGGTCCATCTGTGTTACTGCAAATGACTGTATTTCATTCTTCATTATGGCTGAATAATATTCCATTCTGCATCTATGCTGATCTTCTTTATCCATTTATCTGTCAGTGGACACTTAGGTTGCAGAAGCTATGTTCTTAATCACTACTTCCTTCATATTCCTCCACCTACCATTCACCCACAGGAAGATAACCTGTTTGGGGTTGAAGATAATGAATTTGGTTTTAAATATAGATGTGGAGCTGCTTCTAGGACAACCGGGTAGAGACTTCTCTTCAGCAGTTGGGTTTGTATGTGGAGTATAGGCATCAAGACACTGTAGACAGACAAGGATTGAGCCACGAGTAGATAACATCATACAGGGAGATGGTGTGGAGGGAGAGCAGGGGAATGCTGGGGGCACGCTTAAGGAGAGGATGGAGAAGAAGGACCCCACAAAGGAGCCTGAGGATGAGCAGCCAGAGACCGGAGAGGGAGGTTTTGGAGGCAGGGAGGACTGTAAGTCTGAGCTTGCCTGAGGGAGTCTTGGTTTAGGACAACCTGGCATAATAATTAATGCATGCCCCCTTTCACTTTAAACAGTGGCCCAGTTTGGAAGATGGATTATATATATTCACCCTCCTTAGAAGGCCAAGGAGGAGAAAACATTATGGAGAAGGAGACGTAGATGTGAAATGCTGCCAAGAGGATGAAGAAGGTTAAGTTTGGAAAGTGGGTTCCGTTGGGATTGGATTTGGCAAACTGATGACCTTGGTTGGAGAAAAGCTTCTGAGAAAAAAGATGGAAAACGGACTGGATCACGCTGAATCTAGATAAGAAATAAGTAAAGATAACAAATTGCACAAGTCTTTCCAGAAGCTTGGCTGGGAAGGAAAGAAAGAGACAGAGGGACAGCTACACGGAACAGAAGGGGACACACCCTCCCCACCGTTCTCTGCAGGGGTGGGTTGGAGCATGGCAGACCTAGGGACGACTCCAATAGAGACTGCCAGGGGATCAAGGAGACTGCTTATGGGTCGAGGTTTCTGGGGAGCCAGAAAGTACGAGGGTCCAGATAAAAGGGAAAGAGCCTTGAAGAAATAAAGGGGGAGATTTAAGAAATAGTGGGAAAAGTCCCAAGGAGGTGGGTTTCTGGGCACGGAACTGATGAAGGGGCTGGCATCACTTTGCAGACCTGTTTGACCACAGCAGACCATGGTCAGTGATGCCTGGGTCTTCCCTTGGCCGTAGACTCTTTACCCACCCCACCCCCCAAATGCACATACCTGCACATGCGTGATTTCTTCACACAGTTGGGAGGCTCAGAGCAAGCTGATACCCACAGAGGAGTCCAGACCACAGTGAGGAAGTTCTGCTCCCTGGAGTACTTTCCCATTGCTTGGGGGTCGTCACACCAAAGTCTATTCTTTCCATCTCCTCCAACTGACCCATAAATGTCCTAACATCCATGAAGGCAGGCCCTTCTTTATTTTAAAAGGTTTTCATAACATGCTATGACTCCCAGATTTGCAGGTTACTTTTCACCAGTTAATTCACACCCAGCTGCATCCAGATACCTCAAGGGGAGAGGTTCCTTAATCCCATCACTGTGGTTACTAGAAGTCTCCTCCTAGAGAGGGTCCTCCTGAGGGTCCTTCCAGGAAACCTACAGGCTGGTTCCAGGAGTCTGGACTCCCCTCCCAGCTTCGGACCTCAGGTCACATGACCCTCTCAAGGTCACATGACCCTCTCAAGGTCACATGACCCTATCAAGGATGCTCCCATCACTCCCAACCCATGGAAAGACTGTCTTGGTAAGAACTCTCTTCACCTCTTAAAACACTTTATAATTTAACGAATATTAATGAGATAGAGAATGATCACTTTTCATTTATTTAGCAAACGTTTGTCAAGCTCTTTGCATTCCAGGTGGAGCCCTCGGAACACAGAGTCGGTTCGAGCCTGCTCCCCATGCTAGAGGCGGCTTCTGAGACCATGTCCACTCTGTCCTGTAACAGCCCACCCAAATAATTCTGAGTTGACAGCATTTAGAAGCAGTGTCATGTGAATCGCCACAGAATTGTGGATTAAGGTGGTGAAAGTCTTCATTGCTATTAAATAATAGTTTATTTTAGAAATAGAGGCCTGTGTAAAGATGGCATAACAGGGGAAGGTAGGTCTTCTTATACCATGCAGATGATGGATCAGACACAAAGAGGGGTGAGGGCTGCCTCTAAACCCTACCAGTGATCGGTGAGGGAGTGGGGGACAGCCCAGACCCTCTGTTTTCTTAACTGGAGGGAAAACCCAAGAGGAGACAGGAGAATATAGGGAGAGAAAAAAAATAAATAACCTGGAGGAGAATTGGTGGAGAAGAGGGGAAATAGTCAATGAAGTGATATGGATGGAATAGACACCGGATAGAGGTGGGGTCGAGTCTTTGAATGGACAGACAAAATCCTCTGACAAAATGAGAGATTCCCAGGACTCCTGATTCCCAGTGCATGGACACCATGGCTGAAGGCAGACTCGAGTCCCTTGCAGAAAGGGCAGCCCCTTGGGACCCCACCAAATTCTGCCCTGACCCCTTTTGCTTGTCCCTGCCCCCCTCCCCCCACCCCCTTTTCAGCAAGCATGCTTTCTCATCAGGGACTCACTGCCCTGACCCCTCTCCAACCTGCATTCCCAACCACCCACTGGACACCTCCCCTGGCGGTCCCACAGCCATCTCAGGGACAGGGTTTCATTCACTTATTAAATTCTGTCTTGCAACCTGTATTGTGTGCCAGGAACCACTTGTGCCAGGCTCAGAGGAGACAACAGACAGCAAGCAGACATGGTCCCGCCCTTACTGGGGAGATAGAGATAAGTCAAATAAACAACAAGTTGGGACGTCCCTGGTGATCCAAAGGTTAGGACTCAGTGCTTCCCCTGCAGAGGATACAAGTTCAATCCCTGGTCAGGAAACTAAGGTCCTGCAAGCCATGTGAGTGCAGCCAAAAGCAAAACAAAACAAAAAGCCATAAATAATCAACAGCTTGTTACAATACAGTGTGAGGACACCCCACTCACTGTATCCCATCTCCAAACCTGAATTCTAGCAGCAGCATCCTGGGTCCTCCCAGCTCCTCTGCCTCCTCTATGCCCACACGTCCATGTGACTCTCCATGTGTCACCTCTTTTTCTTTCTCCATGACCTCTGCCTGGACTCCTAGCCTGTCACCTCCAATCTCCACCCAAAACCCTCCTCCGCATGGCTGCCCAAGTTTTCTCTTCTAAATTACAAGTGCGATCACAATATTCTCAAGATTAAGACCTTCTTTACAGGAACCTCAAAGAGAAATAGTAGAAAGTCATTGGAGGGACTTTTCTGGTGGTCCAACGGTGAAGACTTCACCTTTCGGTGCTGGGGTGCAGGTTCGATCCCTGGTCGGAGAGCTAAAATCTCACATGCCTCCTGGCCAAAAAAACCAAAACACAAAACAGAATCAATATTGTAACAAATTTAATAAAGACTTTAAAAATAGTCCACGTTAAAAAAAAAACTTAAAAAAAGATACATAAAAAAGAAAGTCATTGGAGATAGAAGAATTCAATTTAAGACTCTTAGTCCATAAGAGAATAAGATTTGGATACAGACACATAAACACACACACACAGCATGTAAAAGAACTAAATAACATAAATAATAAAGTACAACTAATGTATATGCAGTTTTTTCCCCCTCTAAAGATAGATAATACAAGAGCCAAAAATTAACCAAATTTTAGGAAATAATGAAAACCTTAATGGATTTCAAAAAGCTGAGTACAAACAATCTTCTGATTATAATATTACAATAAAATGAGAATTTAATAACCACCAGAAGATAAAAAGTTACAACCACCTAGAAATATACTTCTAAAATTTATCTTAAACAATTTGAGTTAAAGAGGAAATACAAACTGAGAAGGAAGATTATCTAGAAAATAACAATAAACTCTTCGGAAACATCAAAAACGAAGGCACAAGACCTTCATCCATGCTCTCTTTCCCCACCCTCTGTAACGCCCTCTGTCGTTTGCACCCATGACCCCGGTCCCGCTTTCTCTGTTCTCTCCTTTTCCTTGGCTCCCGCACTGAATTTCTCAACAGCTCTGGAAGCTGTCACCTTCTGTCACCCTTCCACACCTTTGCACCCTTATGCCATTGGCCTGGGATGTCCTTTCCCTTCTTACCTACCTAGCAAACTCCTGTTTACTCCTGAAGACTCAGAGTTGTGGTCTCTTCCTTTGTGACACCTCACACAGAATCGTCCACCCCTTCCCCATGTCCCCAGAGGTCTTGGCACTGTCCTCTGGAGAAGATGGTGAGTGAAAAGAGAGCCTGGGTCAGGTCTTAGCCACTCCCCAGGCCAACAGTTTCAACACTGTGTCACTAACACCCAACTCCCTTGTCTCTGTCACCTTCCACCCTCTTGGAAGCTGGCTGCATTTCTAGGGGCTCTTTGCTGTAGGTCAGTTAATGTTGCTGGATAAGACAAAACAAAAACAGGAAATTGTGTTAATTCTGCACACTAACAAACTCATCAGTCCTTAGCTGACACCCTCCCCTTTAGTCTGGCTCACACATAGTCTCCTCTTGGGTCCTTCACATAGTGCTTCCTGGAATCTGTCCCAAAGATTACACATGTCCTTTGAGATATGAATGGGGGTTTTGTGGGGATTTGGGGGTTTTGTTTTGAAGGAAGTTAAGAAAGGAAAGGGTTCCCCAATACATTTGGGAAATGCCAGAAGTAAACAAAAAGTTATATCAATCACCATGATGTACAGTTCAAATATCTTATAATTTTGTACCTTTATTAATGCCTCAATAAAGCTGAGATTTCCAAAAAGAGTTAAACTGGTCTCATGTTTAACAGTTTATCAGAACTTTTAATTCACTGATAAACATTTATGAAGAACCAAACAGTATGAGAATTTCCTCAAAGGACTTGCATTTGGAACCCTTTAGTTAACCGTGCCTAACTACGTTTGGTCTTGTGAAAAACAGTAGCTTATCTGGAAGCAGTGGAAACCGCGACACTCCTTTTCCTCCCCATTAGCGGCTGATCTGGCCTTTTGTTTTACTGGAGAATTTGAAGCTGTGTCTGCCCCCTGACCCACCTTCCTCCCTGACACAAACTTCCCCTCCTTCACATTTTCTCTTCCTTCCTGTACAACTCAGAGCCTCACTCTTTCCTATGTTTTCGATGCAGTGCATTCCGTTGTTCCACTCAAGGGTTGTGGGGTGCTAACTGCGTCCAGTGGGCGGAAGCCATGGATACTGCTACACATCTCAATACCCAGGACAGAGACCCTCCTCTCCAGCCCTCCACCCCAAGCCTAACAAAGACTTTCTGGCCCAAAGTGTTAATAGAGATGAGGTTGAGAAACTCTCACCTTTCTTTTTTCCCTTTCCAAATTTTAAACTTTTTATTTTTTGTTTATAGCGGATTAACAATGTTGTGGCAGTTTCAGGTATACAGTGAAGGGACTAAGACATACATATACATATATCCATTCTCCCTTAAACCCAGGAGAAAAACCTCACCTTTAACAGGATTCTTTAAGAGAATCTCTGAGAATATGAGCGGTGTCTGCTAAGGTGCTCAAGTCGCTCTAGTCTAACATCACCCACAAAATGTCTCAACCTTGCAGCCCCTTGACCTGCCATTCCATCTGTTATGAACTGAATGTTGTCCCTGCCAGGTTCACTGCCCCCAGATGTGATGGTATTAGGAAGTGTGTCTTTGAGAGGTAATTAGAATTAGATGAGGTCATAGTCTAGTCAAGGCTATGGTTTTTCCAGTGGTCATGTATGGATGCAAGAGTTGGACTGTGAAGAAAGCTGAGTGCCAAAAAATTGATGCTTTTGAACTGTGGTGTTGGAGAAGACTCTTGAGAGTCCCTTGGACTGCAAGGAGATCCAACCAGTCCATTCTGAAGGAGATCAGCCCTGGGTGTTCTTTGGAGGGAATGATGCTAA
Source organism: Bubalus kerabau (assembly GCF_029407905.1). Lineage (NCBI taxonomy): Eukaryota > Metazoa > Chordata > Mammalia > Artiodactyla > Bovidae > Bubalus > Bubalus kerabau. The sequence goes on from NC_073637.1 coordinate 63,968,328, forward strand.
AGCTGAAGCTCCAGTACTTTGGCCACCTCATGTGAAGTGTTGACTCACTGGAAAAGACTCAATGGGAGGGATTGGGGGCAGGAGGAGAAGGGGACGACAGAGGATGAGATGGCTGGATGGCATCACCGACTCGATGGACGTGAGTTTGAGTGAACTCTGGGAGTTGGTGATGGACAGGGAGGCCTGGCGTACTGTGATTCATGGGGTCACAAAGAGTCGGACACGACTGAGCGACTGAACTGAACTAACTGAGGTCATTGAGGGTGGAGCCCTCCTAAATGTGATTAGTACCCTTGTAAGAGCTATAGCACTTGCTTCCTCTTTCTGCTTCTCTTCCACGTGAGGACACAATGAGAAGTCAGCAGTCTACAATGCAGAAGAGGACTCTCATCAGAACCAGGGCATGCTGGCACCCTGATCTTGGACTTTCAACTTCTAGAACACTGAGAAATAAATTTCTGTTGTCTCTAAGGCACCCATGGGCTTCCCTGGTAGCTCAGCTAGTAAAGAATCCATCTGCAGTGCAGGAGATCCTGGGTTGGGAAGTTCCCCTGGAGAAGGTATAGGCTACCCACTCCAGTTTTCTTGGGCTTCCCTGGTAGCTCAGATGGTAAAGAATCCGCCTGCAATGTGGGAGACCTATGTTCAATCCCTAAGTTGGGAAGACTCCCTGAAGGAGGGCATGGCAACCCACTTGAGTATAATGCCTGGAGAATTCCCCATGAACAGAGGAACTTGGCAAACTACAGTCTAGGGATCGCAAAAAGTTGGACGTGACTGAGCGACTAAACACAGCACAGCACATACGTCACCCATAAGTCTGTGGGGCTTTATTATAGCAGCCTGGATAGATTAAGACACCACCCTCACACAGCTGAAGAGTACCCACTCCCTTTGCCCCCATGTCTCCACATCCAGTCTCCCGCTGGCCACCTGTGACCTGGCCTCTCTCATCATGACTCTGAATATCTTCCCTCCAGAGTGAAGTCTTGATTGTTAAATTGACACTTTTTGGAACTTTTCTTGCTTCACTTCTCTGCAGTCTTTGAAACTCACCTTCCTGGCTTTGAGACGCCCCATGGTCCTGGTTCAGCATCAATTGCCCCAGCTAAGTGAAGACTAGTAACTGGCAGCATGTCAAGGGGAGCTGGCAAGGACCTGGAAACCGTGGAACCTGAGCCCACATAAATGCAGGGGATTAAGGCTGTCTCAGTGAGTCCAGAAGCCAGACAAGCAATTCTAGAAAACAAGATGCCCTGAGGGCAATGCCAGGAGGAGCTCCAAAGGCAAACAGCAGCTTGATGAAGCTCCCAGGAGCATGCAGCCTGAGGCCCCAGAGCTCAGACGGCCAAGTGGAAGGGCTGCAGGTTCAGAAGAAGCCGAAGAGATGCTCATCCAGAGTGATCATGGCGTTTGTGCTGAACACGAGCATGCAGGGGTTAGCTTCAGGAAGTCGGACCGAACAGAGAAGCAGGGAAGAATGCACATGATGCAATCGTGTGGAAATGCAACAGTAGAAACCTGGAACCAGCATGGCAGAGGGGAGAAGTCAAAGACGGCTTCCTGGAGTTGGTAACGTGGGACCTGGTTTTTGAGTAAAGAATCAGAGTCATATTCTGAGCTGAAAGAAGAGGAAGACACCAGAGAGGGGACGTCAGGTACAAAGGCACAGAGTCAGAGCCATGGAACGGTCCTTAGGTGTGACTGGAGGGAAGTTTGAGGAAGGGTTTGGAGTACACTGGCGGCCTTGGGTGTCAACCTAAGGGCCCAGAACAACCTGTGGGAAATGGTGAATAATGTTTAAGCCTTAGAGAAGTGTGGTCAGATTTGACCTGAGACAGTTAAAAGGTCATGCAGTTGTCTGAACAGACAAAGGAGGTAAAGGCCAGCACTGAAGCACCAATCATTCATTCAGTAGACTTGCTTTAAATAGTCCATTTTAGTCACTAATCTCAAGATGGGGGATACGGACCTGAACAAAGAGACAAGGTTCTCTAGCCTCATGTAGTTGTGTGTGTGTGTGTGTGTGTGTGTGTGTGTGTGTGTGTGTGTGTGTTTTGAGGCAGACCGAAAGGAAGAAACATCTACAAATAAACAATATGCTTCAAAGAAGTTTGGGAAGAATAAAGCTGTGTGACACGATGGAGTCACTGGGAAGCTACTTGAGGCAGATCAGGAAGGGAAGTCCTCTCAAAAGTGGTGACGTTAATGCCTGAGCTCAGAGCTCTCTGAAAAGAGCCAACCTGCCTGTGAAGCCTGAGGGACATAGCCTTCCAGAGAAGCATGGGTTCAAGCACAGTCCCTGAGGTGAGAGTTTGAAAAACAGAAAGAAGGCCAGTGAGGGTGGCAGTGGGAACCAAAGGGGAGAGGACAGATTGCAGAGCTATGAGGGGTTGGTTGACAGCCCTTGGTGACTGTCTAGATGTGGGGGGAAGAGGAGGGGCTGTGGCTGGGATGACTTCCCACATCCACTTGGGGAATGTGGGTACCACTCCTCCCCCAGACAGAGACAGCAGAAGGCACTGGTTTTGAAGAAATGCAGCAGATCACGTAGTGAGCTGAATGGCGGTTTGTCCACTTGGATGAATGATATGTCCATGTTCTAATCCCTGGAACTGTGAAGGTGACCTTATTTGAAAGAAAGGCCTTTGCAGATGTGAGTAAATCGAGACCATCCTGGATTTAGGTGAGCCCCAATTCCAGTGACAGGGGTTCTAGGAGAAAGGCAGAAAGATTTGAAACACAGAGGGAAGGGAGAAGGTCTTGTGAAGATGGAGGCTGAGTTTGGATTCATTGTAGCCAAGAGCCAAAGAACACCTAGGGACCTAGAACCTAGCTTCCAGCAGAAGCTAGAAGAGGTGAGGACGGACTCTCTCCCAGAGCCGTCAGAGGGAGCGTGGCCCTGGGGACGCCTCGACTTCAGATTTCTGGCCTCCACAGCTGGGAGAGACAAAATTTCTGTTTTTCCCCTGGAGGAGGTCTTGGCAACACACTCCAGTGTTCTTGCCTGGAGAATCCCATGGACAGAGGAGCCTTACAATCCATAGGGTCGCAGAGTCTGACATGACTGAAGCAACTTAGCACAAAGCATGCATCCAAAATATATAAAGGATTTACAGGACTCAACAACAAGGAAAAAAAGCAAGATTAAAAAAAAAAATTCTGTTGTTTTAAGCCACAAGTGTGTGGTAATTTTTTACATCAGCCACAGGAAGTAAACACAGGACACTCCATGTTGAGTGTGGGGAGCGAGATGGAGGAGTTGGCTGGGCAGGTGGATACATGAGCTCCCCTGAGGAGAGAAGCCAGGGCTGGAGATAAAGCTCTGAAAGGCGGTTGAGCATACAGATGGCAATTTAAACCCCTGTCAACGCAGAACCTGAAACACAGCCCCAGAAGCTCTTTCTCAGAAGCACAAAACTAGAAGCTTTTCAGATTTTTGGGAACAGATTTCACTCACCAAACACCCACACTATATATCAATGACATACAATGTTCGTATCAAAGAATATGTTTATAAGCATTTTAATATCTTCTAATTAATTAAACAACAGTTCTGTCAAATTATTTTCTTGAGTCAGGAAATCTTGTACTTCCTTGAACTTCTCGGAATCTGATATGAGAACCACCTATTTTACATCTGACACCTCTGAGAACAGAGAGAGGCTGCAGTGGAGAAAGTGCCAGAAATAGTATTTATCAGTTTATCGTTGAAAGATGAAAAGTTGAAAGTGTTAGTCGCTCAGTCGTGTCCGACTCTTTGCAACCTCATGGACTGTAGTCAGTCAGGCTCCTCCGTCCATGGACTTCTCCAGACAAGAATACTGGAGTGGGTTGCCATTCCCTTCTCCAGGGAATCTTTCCGACTCAGGGATCCAACTCAGGTCTTCTGCCTTGCAGGCAGATTCTCAGATGGTAATCTGAGTCACCAAGGAAGCCCCTAGTTTATGGTATCGCCTAGCAAGAATTCCTCCAATGCCTCTGATGGGCTGCAGAAGCACTTCCGTTATACAAACTGTGTGTGTACCACCTCCTTTTTATCACTTCTCTCAAAAGTGTCTACTCATTGGTATCATAAAAGTGACTTCCTCTCATAGCATCGGGTGGGCCTCGAACATTTGTAGGATCTGGGACAAGAGTACAAGTTGAGACCCTAATTTCACACATCAAGGATTTACAAATGATGAGACCCACAAAATGTTAAATAGAATAGAGTTTGTCTACATACCTTGATGAATAGCTGCATCATGCCCTAGAAAGTCAGGATCAAATTCGGAACTCTCTGACTCCTTGGAGTTCTGCCCTAGAATGTGGAGTGTTCGTAGAGCTCCCTCTTAAGCCCTGGCTCCCACTGCCTGCTCCACAGCACAGTCAGAGGGGCTCACAGGATGCAGATAGACACCCGGGGCCAGAGGCCCAGCTCAACCACCCTATGGCCCAAGAACTTCCAGAGGACCAGCCCATAGAGGCCCCGCACAGGCCCTGGAATTAGTTTGAGGCCATTTGGGCAGGGAATTCTGGGATCTGGGGGACGGCATGGACCCTGCATAGGTTTGACCCGTTTGCCCTGCAGACTCCTTGAGCAGTGAGAGGTGAAGCAGAGCACAGGACACAGGTCAGGGGCTCCTCTTGCCTGTATAGACGAGAGGGACTGGTTTGCGAGAGTCAGAGAAGTAGACCAGGAGATGGCCTTGCTCAATGGGTGCATTCTCTTGTACACATTTTAGTTAATAAATTCAATGCTGAAATTTGCTGGTGGTACGGTGGATAAGAATCTACCTCCCAATGCAGGGGCCATGGGTTCAGTCCCTGGTCCAGGAAGATTCCACATACCGCGGAACAACTAAGTCCATGCCCAACTACTGAGCCCGAGGTCTAGAGCTTGTGAACCACAACTGCTGAAGCCTGTGTGCCTGGAGCCTGTACTCCGCAACAAGAGAAGCTTCTTTCCTCCTTTATGATGAGTGATACTTGCTTCTATAAAGTACTATGAACTTCCATTTAAACACATTTCTTTCGTCTTTTTTTTTTTTTTTTTTGGCCACACCAGGCCTTAGTTGTGGCACAAGGGAGCCTCAAACTTTGTTGAAATATACAAAAGCTTTAGTTGCAGTGTGAGAACTCTTTGTTGGGGCATGTGGGATCTAGTTTCCTGACCAGGGATCAAACCTGGGCCCCTGACACTGGGAGCTCAGAGTCTTAGCCACTGGACCACCAGGGAAGTTCCTAAATATATTTCTTTATGTTAAAAAGTGAGATGATTTACAGAAAAATGGTATGTAAATAGTAATATAAATGATACCCTGATATAGCAAAAAATAATTTTTTATGATTAATGGCTGCTCCCTCATATCAAGTAATTATTACTTGTCTAATTTTTGTTGATTTTTTCCACATAATAAAGACTCACGTCAACAACAAGATCCTTAAGGGGGTGGGGGAGAAGTGGAAAAGTAGCAACTCTATGGAAGCAGTCTTCTTCAGGAGCAAATCATTGTTTGCCTTTGTGATATTCTCAAATGTTTTTAGCTCATATCTCATGGATAGAAGCCAGAAACTCAGGCACCCCACAGAGAAAAAGTCAATTCCAAACAGATAAATTGAAATAATTAAAACCAGACAGCCCTAGAACATTAGGCTCCTGGCTACCAGGAAGTGACAGCTTTTAGGGAGGTCTAGCCTTGATCCATGTGCTGCAAACACACTCATCTTTTTTCATCCTTTGCTATAAACACTCAGCCTGTCTCTCTTACCTACTTTATAGATTGCAGATGGCAGACTTTAATCAGGACTATCTCTTAGGGCCTCCCCCGCTTGTGACTGAGCATTTCATGTTTGTTAGCCGAGAAAAGAGATAATGCAAACGATCTTTAATCCTTGTCTATGCTAGCATTCCCCAAAGGTGGTCTCCAGAAAATAATTTTGTTGGACTTCAGTGAATATTACTTGGAAAGGGGGCTCCATGATTTAACAGTGACGCTCTTGGGCCAGAACTGTGATTAATTATCTCAAGGGACTAGTGTTCCATGGACTGACTGGCCTTTCAGTTCAGTTCAGTCGCTCAGTCATGTCTGACTTTTTGCGACCCCATAGACTGCGGCACGCCTGTCTTCCCTGTCCATCACCAACTCCCAGAGCTTGCTCAAACTCATGTCCATTGAGTCAGTGATGCCATCCAACCATCTCATCCTCTGTTGGCCCCTTCTCCTCCCGCCTTCAATCTTTCCCAGCATCGGAGTCTTTTCTAATGAGTCAGTGCTTCACATCAGGTGGCCAAAGTATTGGAGCTTCAGCTTCAGCACCGGTCCTTCCAATGAATATTCAGAACTGATTTCCTTTAGGATTGACTGGTTCGATCTCCTTACAATCCAAGGGACTCTGGCACTAGGCTAGACAAAATATAATCAGGAAAGTAAAACTTTGTCTAAGTCAGTAAGGTGCTCCCAAAGCTAAATATAAGGATATTTGGGATTCTCTGGGTTTTTTTTTTTTATTATTCATATGATATTAATAACAATTTTCAGTAACCAAGCATGTACTTTGCACCAATTACTTACTGTACTATCACCTTATTCAAATTTATAATGACTCTGCAAAGGTCTTTTTTAATCTTCATTTTATAAAAATTTATTTTATTTATTTACTAATTTTGGTTGCACTGGGTCTTCATTGCTGTGCTTGGACTTTCTCTCGTTGTGTCAAGCGGGGTCTGTTCTTTGTTGAGGGCTTCTCATTGCAGTGGCCTCTCTTGTTACGGAGCACAGGCTCTAAGCACACAAGCTTCAGGAGGTGTCGTACACGGGCTTAGTTGACCCACGACATGTGGCATCTTCCCAGACCAGAGATCAAATCCGTGTTCCCTGCATTGGCAGGCAGATTCTTATCCACTGAAGTCCTTAATCTCCATTTTTAAAAGCAAACCAATTAAGAATCAGACCTACTAATAACTTGGTTCATTCATTCAACAAATTTTTATTATTAAGTGCCTACTCCGTCCTGGGCTCTCTGCCAGACTCATTGGCTCCATGGCCCTGCTGACCTCCAGATTGGGCCCTATGACCAAGAGTGGATATTCTTGGAAAACAAGCAAACAAAACCTGAGAGAGATCCCAGTGTATCTTTAGGAGACACTATGGCATGGGGGTTAGGAGCAGAGGTTGTTAGTCTGAGTCTCTCAGAATCTCAGCCTTCCACTTGAAAAGTGACGCTAGAGAGAATACCCAATGTCACTAGGATGTCGGGGAGATTGAGAATTGGTGTCAAGACATGAGAAACTCAGGTTTTCAGACTCTGTGAGAATACTTTGCTTCATCTATCAAAAATCACCAAGTAGGGGAAGAAGGAAATGGAAATCAACCAACCAAAAATGTTGATTTTCTAGTTGAATTAATTGGGGATTGGTGGGGAAGCCCTAGAGTTTGTTTCGCTGTAAAGTGAAAGTGTTAGTCACTCAGTCATGTCCAACTCTTTGCAACCCCTTGGACTGTAGCCCGCCAAGCTCCTCTATCCATGGGATTCTCCAGGCAAGAATACCGGGGTGGGTCGTCATGCTCTCTTCCAGGAGATCTTCCCAACCCAGGGATCAAACTCAGGTCTCCTGCATTACAGGCAGATTCTTCACCATCCGAGCCACCAGGGATGTAAAGTGAGACTCCTCAAATGGTGATCCCAGCTCACCAGAACCAGAGAGCTCAGGAGGTCAGAGTTGCTCTCCTAAAGGAAACCTGTCCCGGACAGGAGCACAGAGCATTGAGAACGACACACAGGATTACAAAGGAAAGAAATCTTGTGCGGCAGTCAGAAATGAATGGAACAGAAACTGAGTTTATTCCTTGAAAGTTGATTAAGTCTGGTTGACTGAGTCACATCTAATAAAAGAACAGACTCAGGCATTGATTGGAGAAGGAAATGGCAACCCACTCCAGTATTCTTGCCTGGAAAATCCCTTGGACAGAGGAGCCTGGCGGCCTGTAGTCCATGGGGTTGCAAAGAGTCAGACAACTGAACGACTTCTCTTCAGGTATTGATGGAAGCTCTATAATGGATGGATCAGGCCAATATCTCCTGAAGCCCCTGATCAATCTGGGTTTCACTAAGGTCGAGTCTTTCCGTCCCTAAGTGCCTCCAGAGGTGACACAATAGAGGGAGCCCAGAACTGCCCAGGAAGAACCCCTGCAAATAAATAAACAATTGAACCTGACTGCAATCACGTCTCTAGATTGACTTTACAAGAAAACTCAGGGGAAACATAAAATGTTAAATGACACCACAAAGACGCTGCCAAACCCAGAGGACGGGACGCTGTACAGGACAGTGGCTTGGGTTTTGGACAACTAAATGGCATGAAAAAGAGAGTGGGTTGGGGAGGGGAATTGTTAGAGATTTATCCTGGTTTAAGAAATGCAAAATGGGGAGCTTGTTTGGATTCTCTTCAAATAAACCAACTGTAAAAAGGCATCTTTAAAGACAGTTGGGGAAAACTGAACCAATTGGGCAAAAACTGAATCCAGATATATTGTTATTATATCTTACCAGCAGGATATTAGATGATATTAAGTAATTCTTGGTTATGTTAGGTGTGGTTACAGTATCAGGTAATGTTTTTACAAAAGTGCTTATTGCTAAGAGATACATCCTGAAGTATTTACAGGTAAAATAATATGTCGCCTAGAATTCACTTTAAAATACTCCAGCAAAATGAACAAACGAATATAAAATTGTTTAGTCGGGGAAGGCTCAGTGAAACAAGCATGAGACAGTTGTTCAAGCTGAGTGTTGAGTCTATGGGGCTTCATTACCCTTCTTTCTACATTTGTGTGTGTTTTTAAAATTCTGGAAAAAGTATCAAATGAATAAAATTTTAATTTTTAAAATCTTGAGAGCTTAACAAAGAGGTTTCCAAGTTCCAATCAACGGGGAAAGCAGGTACCCAGTGAGATTCTAAGAGGATACTCTGGCAGCAGCCCTGGGGGGCCCAGACTCTCAATAGCACAAGACATCAGCTACTCACGAACCCAGATCCTGAAGGCTCCCCACACGGCCATTGTAAAGCTGTCTACTTGACATGCTGCACTGGCTTCCATAACGTCTAACTATCTATGGAGCTAATTAAATGACTAGACTCAGAGCTGTGAGATGGCCCAGTTTACATGGGAAGGGCCCTTCTTCCATTGCTACAGCCACTCAGTGAATTCCCCTTGAAGCCATAATTAGTCATCCGGAGTTGTTCCCAATCAAGTCCTGTCTCTGATAAAGAATTCCCAGTTGGCTCCTAACACCTCCCTGGTGGTGAAGCTATTTATTTGATCTCTGCACAAACAGATGGAGGTGGGGCAGATCAGGGAAAAGGCCCCTCAGTCTGGCCTGGAAAGGCCTTGTTTTTGAGATAAGGTGTCCAGTTTGTGGGGCTCCTCTTGGACTAACAGGGACTAGGATGATTCCTCTTCAAAGATTCAGACAAGGCCTGTTGACTGTGGCCTGGAAATGCCAGTCTCTGTGCCCCTGATCTCTACCAGCATCCCTCAAGGCCAGAGAAGGGACCTTAGTACCACTCAGGTTCCCGACCTCACCCGCTTGAAGAGACGTGATGGGGACAAAAAACTTTTTGGGCAGCAAAACTCCTGTGCTGGGAATAAAAGACCTCAGGTGAAGTTCCCAAACTCACTTGGATTTCAGGGTCCTGATCTGTAAGATGGGGGCTGGACAAAGGGATTTCAAAGACTCCTTTCTGATTAAGAAATGAGTTTGTGTGGCTGGAGTTCTGGGAAACGATGCAAAAATTCAAGGTGATATGTTTGCGGTTTCCATCCTCAGCAGACAGGCTGTTGGCTTAGAGGTCAAGAAAGGACTCTGAAAGCAGGTCACCCTGGCTCAAGTGTGGCTGCCACATCACCAGCCATGTGGCCTTGGGCATGTCACTCAACCTCTTGAGCCTCAGTTTCTCCTCTGTCGAAGGAGGGTCACAGCAATAGCTTCCACATGTTTTATGAGGACAAAGGAAATGAAAACATGTGAAGCAGGCAGAACTTGAAGAACAAGCACCATATAAGTGTTGCTATTATTTTTATCAAGAAAAGTAATGCTTTACTCACCATCACAGCCTTAGGAATCTAACGTGATACTGTTGATGTTTTCTAAATTAATCAGACCCTCGCTAAGAATTTGAGTTTAGAAGTCAGGTATTTCTATTACAAACCCTGGCCTTGACAATGATGACAATAACTGTTAACAGGGATGAATTTTAAAATATGATAACAATGACAAATATAACGTGACAATGATTATGACGGAATAGCATTCACTGTACACTTCATTTTCTGACCTTGTTTTTTAAGTCAGAACGTAGGAAGGACATAGGGTTGGCATGGACCCTTGGGTTTTTCAGTTTAAACGTCAATCGGAAGTTCAAGGCCCTTGACAATGTCATCACAGAGTGACCCTTCATGTTCTGCTTGAATTCCTCCAGGGACAGGGGACTCACTATCACCGGACAGAGAAGCTGTTTGAACCTTGCCCTGGAAGGAAATGTTAAAAGAGATCTGAGGATCTTTAGGCTGGAAGGAAAGAGTTTAGTGGAAACGCAGCTGACTTCAGATGTCTGAAGGACTGTGGTTGTAATTATTAGTAACATTGATAAGATTAACATTAAGCACTGCCACGGATATCTTGTTATTTTGGCAATCATTTATTCATCTCATATCACAGGCCAGACACTGTGCCACATGCTTTACAGGCCTTCTCATTCAATCCTTTAACAACCCGCTCAGGCAGTATTGTTATTCTGATTATACAGTTGAAAAAAATTGAGGTAGAAAACAGGTAAAACTCTGCTCAAGGATATACAGTTAGTGAGGACAGAAACAGGATTCAAACCTAGATGGGTCTGACTTTGGAAGGTAGACTAAGAACAGTTTTGTGGAAGTTATTGGGACCCCAAAACACAGACTATCTGAAAAGCAGGGTTTCAATCAAAATAAAGAGAACTTTCACGTGAGACAACTCATTTCAGACCATGCACTGTTGACAGGGCTTTGTAAAATGAACACAAACCCACACACACACACACACACACACACACACCCCTTGGTCAGCCTGGTGCCAGTTCCTAAAGGGCAATGGATAGGAAAGGCCAGGACCTGGCAACACTGGGTAGGAGGAACGTGGCTGGATGAGTCTCCTGGCGTGTCCATGGCAGTCTCACTGCTGAGGAGAACCCCCCAAGTGGGGTGCCTGGTGCTGCTACACATGTGTGGGCCTCCCCACTGCCCCCTTCCCCTCCACAACCCAGCCTAAGCCTGGCCCCCCTTCCCTTGGCAGGTGACCACTCTTGCTACTTCCTAGGGGAAGCGGAGGTCACAGGGCGTGACCTCGGCCATCAGCTTCTGTGTGATGAACAGGCTGCACCATCTTTGCTCCCCATCTCGCCATCTAAAGAACCGGCACCTAGACCTGGCCCCATCTCACTCTACTCTCTCTCCCCAACCTTTATCCCAGGTCTTGTCTTGGCTTCTTTCCCCACCAGCCCATCACCACACTCAACAGCATAGGAGACACAGCTCTATGGAGCCCACATCCAACTCCCTGCAAGTGGCTTGGCCCCACACTCAGAACTGAATGAATCTCTGAAAGAGCAGTTGGCATTTGCCTCTCGACGCCTCCCTGCATTTGGCCTCAGCCCGCTCCACCTGGCTTCCAACCATGCCAGTGCGGACACCACCACCTCACGTCTTCCAACACCCCAAGGACACGGGTAGGCTCTGGCTTATGTGACCGAATCTGTTCTCTTCCTCTTCGTGAGACTCCCATTTCCCTTGGTGGCAACCAAACACCCGGTTTTATCCCCCACCTTTCCTGCTCTTTCTCTCAGCCTTCTTATTTGTTTATCTGAGACCATCTTAGTCCAGACCCACCTGCCCACACGTGGCTTCCCCACAACTTCCCAGCTGACCAGAACCAGGGCTTGTCCTTGTCTCAAGCATTTCTCACACTGTGGATCCCTTCTCCTTTTTCTTCTCCTGAGGCTCCGCCTCTGCCTGTTTACTGGGCCCATTTCAGTCTCCAGCACGGCCCCTGCCCTGGCCGGTCCCTCCATCCCCTCCCTCTTCTCCTCTTCCTCCCCCCTCCTCCTCTTCCCTGCACTGGGACTCACTCTGTGCCCATCCCAGGAAGCCCAGGATGCCTTTCATGAGGGATGTTCAATGCTCCTCAGATGTCCTCAGACACAGAAAAACAAGCTGTAGATATAATGGAGTGGTTGCAGACCCTCCCAATGCACACTGGGTTCTCCTATGGCTGCTTTCTGATAACCAGGCACTTAGCTCAGAATGGAGACAAGAGAGATTCTTACACTGCACAGGGGATTTCAGTTGCCTCTGTGGACAGTAGTTTTGTTTAGACAACCTTTAACTGTATCTCAGCATGACCCACTCTTGAATTTTCAGTAGATTAAAAGAGCTTAAAGAATGTCAGAAAACAATATTTTCCAAGTTAACAAGAAAATGAATAAACTCTCCAAAAGAAAAGACTGCCGAGGGAAATATGTTAAGAGATTTCAGTTAGACAACTGAGAAGTTCTTCCTGAAAAAAATGCATGTAGATCACGTGTCTTGTATACGTTGCCTGGGTCTTCACAGCCGAGATCATAAAAGTAAGTTTGAAATCTCTTTCTCCTAAAGTAAGAGTGTACGAAATGCAGCTGCAATGTCGAGGCTGGCTTACTGTGAGCTTGGGCGCAGTGATCACTACCACCGCCCCACCCCTGTTTCTTGGGTACCCACTGCATGGGAGGCCCTGTGCTAAGCACTTTAAAGTGAAAGTGAATTCGCTCAGTCGTGTCCAACTCTTTGCGACCCCATGGACTGTAGGCTACCAGACTTCCCATGACCCCATGGACTGTAGGTTACCAGACTTCTCCGTCCATGGGATTCATTCTCCAGGCAAGAATACCCGAGTGGGTTACCATTTCCTTCTCCAGGGGATCTTCCCGACCCAGGGATCGAACCCGGGTCTCCCACATTGGAGGCAGATGCTTTAACCTCTAAGCCACCAGGGGACCCATTAATTTCATCCCCATTTCAGCACCAGGAGGCAAGTATTGTCATTCCATTTGCAGGCCCTCGGGGGTTTACTTGGTGAGCCAAGATTTCACCTTGGTTTGTTCAGAGTCTTTACGCTTGACCCCACAATCTCCTGCCCCATGCTATATTTCAAGTATCTTGCACACCCATTGTCATTCATTCCCATCACCCTTAGTAAAATCCCCAAATCCCTCCCAAATCAAACAAGGGCAGAAAGCATAAAACTTACAGAGTCCATTAACATTTTAAAAGAAATTCCAGAGCAGTCTACATCAGAGTTTCTCAGCGTTGGCATACTGATATTTTGGCTGGGATAATTCTTGTGAGGACTGTTCTATGCAACATAGGAAGTTTAGCAGCATCTCCAACCACTAGATGCTAACAACATCCCTCCCCCAGCCCCAGTCGTGGCAACAGAAGGTCTCCAGATGTTGGCAAATGTCCGCGGGGTGAGTAGGTGGGTGGAGGGAACTGCCTTATTTGAGAACCACCCCTCTAAATGTCCAGATATCAGCATGGACTAAACATCTCGGACCTGCTCACCAACTTTGCATTCTCTGCCTTGCAAACTCCTTCCTGGGAGCAACAGATCTGAAATCCCACAGTAGGACAGACAGGAAGATCTTGGACATAAAGAATTCAAGAAAAGGTGATCCTTAGAAAGCAGGTTGGTTGGCTGCTGGCATCAGATTTAGGAATTTTTTCATACAGATCAGTATTTCCTTAACAAAAATGTCTGCTTCCCTTCAGGCCAAGTCTGTGTATTTTATACAAAGTACATACTTGTTATGTTGCTATTAAAGATGGTTGTGAAGACTATGCATTCATAAAAATGCTCATGACAATGGAAAAAGATTAAAAAGTTGTATAAACATTCTGATGGCAATTTAAGTGACAAGAGAATGATGGAATTAAGGTAGTAGCATTATGGGTTATATTTTCCTTCTAAGTTTCCTTTAACTTCCATAATACCTTTATAATTTAGAAAGTAATATTTCAGGTGGTATCCCCAGACATGGGGTCCCCCACCCCATCATCCCCACCACAGGTAGGATCACCAGAGTAGTGAACCCCACGCCATACAGCTACTACCTGGACTCCCTAAATTACCTCCTAGATCCACAACTTGACTTTAGATGATGCCACCTGAATGACCTGTGCTACATCTGAATTGCATTTACTAAGTCCATATAATGCAATTTATTAAAACTCAAAAATAGCTAAATTATTTTTGATAAAAAAATTTTAAGATCTATTTTTCCATTGCCTGATCCCATTTGTCAATCTTGCTGGACCCCTCTGGGTAAGGGGGTGCCCGCTCAACTCCTCACCTCCCCTCCCTCGCTGATTCCCTTTCTTTTGAGGCAGTCCTGATGCATGAGGTGGGCACTCAGTAGCCATGCTCATATTGTAGATCCTGCCCCTCAATCCAGTAGAGCAGGGTGGGGGTAGGCACAGGAACCTGGCCTGAACTGAGCAAGTCAAATTCTCTTTCTTAGAAATTCAGAAGTTTGAACCAAGAGACCCAGGCTCTTGGATTCCCTAATTTCTGCTCCTTCTGAAATTTCACTGGTCAACTTTTCCAGGGATCCTCCCCCACCAAAAACAATATTATTTATTTATTTACCTAAGCTGGCTCTAATTGATTTTTCAGTTCAGTTCAGTCACTCAGTCGTGTCCAGCTCTTTTCGACCCCATGGACTGCAGCACGCCAGGCCTCCCTGTCCATTGCCAATTCCCGGAATTTACTCAAACTCATGTCCATTGAGTTGGTGATGCCATCCAACTATTTCATCTTGTAAATAAAAGAATCTTAACTCCTAGAGATCACATTTGAGATCTCTTTGTTATTCACATAAATATTAGGTCGTAAGTATTATTTGGATTCTCTTCCCAGTGAGGAGGTCCTGAAGACACATACCGTCTTCCATGGTCGCATCTTAAAAGCGGAAATGTCAGCTTCGCTTCGGTCAGACTGATTTCAAATCTCAGCTCTGCCTCTTTAAGCCTGAGTTTCTTTAGAGGATAGGTAGATACTTAACACCCAGCTGCAGATCTGCCTTGGGGTTTGGATGAGCACACACAGGACGTGGCACACAGGATGTTTCCATATACACGCACCCGACCCCTTATGTTCTGTCTCAAGCCAGGAGATACCAGTGCTTCATTAACTCAGAGTCCAAAAAAATGAATGCTGTTTTGCAAAACAGTCTGTATCTCTATACACATCTCACATCTCTTTTCTCTCCCCACATCCCGAAACCTGATTTGACACATGTCCTCAAGGCTTTCCATTTCCTATCCGGGATTTCCTGAGCCTTAGATGTGCTTGGCAGGTTTCTTCTGACACAGAATTAATGTCCTCACACAGTTCCCTGACAATATGCAGTGGCTATTGGGCTTGAAACATCTTTGGAAATGCTTTACCAGTATCCCATTCAGTTGGCCTGGAAATAACAATAATTAACTGAGGGCTTACTCTGTGCTTTGCTTGGATTATTTCACTTAATCTTCATGCAACTCTGTGAGGTGGGTAATACCATTACTCCCATTTTATAGAAGAGGAAACTAAGGCTCAGAGTGGTTAATTAACCTGCCAGTGTCACAAAACTAGGAACTGATAGAGCTGAATCCAGAGACCTGCTTAATTGCTAACTATGGTGGCAGAGTGGTAAAGAATCTGCCTGCCAATGCAGGAGACTTGGGTTTGATCCCTGGGTTAGGACGGTCCCCTGGAGGAGCAAATGGCAACCCACTCCACTGTTCTTGACTGGAGAATCCCATGGACAGAGGAGTCTGCTAAGCTATAGTCCATAGGGTTGCAAATACTCGGACACGACTGAGCATGCATGCATGCATCTCTGCAACGCTGAATTACTCTCCTGACTTACTGCCTTTATGTCATCTAGGGTCAGCTTCCTGGCCTGTCCTCAGTGCATTATGAGCCGGGCACCAGGATGCACCTCTTCATCCTGGATACGGAGCAAAGATCTCTGTATCCATGGGCCAGAGGGCCCTCGCTTAGTGCCTGGGAGCAAATATGCTGCTCTTTCATCCAGAAAACCCGCATTTGTGCTGCCAACCTAGAATTTACTGCTCCTTTTCCTTGTCTCATTCACCTACATGCCATCTACACCTTCAGCTTCTTTGACTTCTATTTACTGAGCACTAAATTTGTACCACATAAATGTCCAGAACCTAATTCACAATAGATATTAGCTCTCGATTCCATCATTAAGATTCACACATGCAAACACATACACTCACACACACACACACACACACATACCCCTCCTGACGGCTC
The DNA here is from genome assembly GCF_029407905.1 of Bubalus kerabau. Taxonomy (NCBI): domain Eukaryota; kingdom Metazoa; phylum Chordata; class Mammalia; order Artiodactyla; family Bovidae; genus Bubalus; species Bubalus kerabau. The sequence goes on from NC_073637.1 coordinate 63,984,708, forward strand.
TCAGGGCCCTGTGTGAGTTAACCCAGAGCCATCTCCCTGGACCACCCCCGAGCCCTTCCCTTTCCCTCACGGCTCTAGCCCTACTGGTTACTCTGTTCTTCCAAGAATACTCCCAAACACGCTCCTCCTTCAGAGACTTTCCACTTATCATTCTTAGCTTGCTTACCCACTTCCTTTACTCAAATATTCCTTAAAAATTATGCTCTGCCCTTTTCACAAATGATCTCCTTTCATCCCTGGCAACTCTATGAGGTAGGTACCATATTAGGTTGAAACTAAATAATATCTGACCACCTGACTCACACAAAAGCAATTTCATGTTATTCAACCTGGTATTATCCTGATTTTACAGATGTAGGAGTTGAAGCTTAAATAACTTGGTGAAGGTCACACAGTTATAACGGGCTTCCCTGGTGCCTCAGATGGTTAAGAATCTGCCTGCAATGTGAGAGACCCAGGCTCGATCCCTGGGTCAGGAAGACCCCTGGAGAAAGGAATGGCTACTCACCCTGGTATTCTTGCCTGGAGAATGGGCTGGTGGGCTACAGTCCATGGGGTCACAAAGAGTTGGTCATGACCAAGTGACTACCTCCTTTCACGTTCACTTTCACACAGTTTTAGAGTGACAGAGCCAGGATTCCATCTCAGACCTTTCTTATCCTGAAGCCCATGCTCTTAATGTCTAAAATGTACCACGTGCCTCCAAGAACTTCCGTGTTTCCTTCTTGGATCTTTGTCCCTCTGTTTTGTCCAGGAACATGTCACACCTCTACAAAGCTGAGATACAGAGACTGGAACGCTGATACTTCCATTATAAGAGTCCAGAGTCTTTCAGTCCACACACGTGCCTACTGGATGTCCTGCATCTCCCTAGCATCCAGCCCTTGACAAGTGAGCCCAGGCTGCCAAAGGATGTGCTCTACCTGGTTTGTTGCACTTTCTGAAAAGGGAAGAGGAATTACGGGCTGTTAGATGTTGGACACCTGACCTAAACCCAGTGAAGTGACTCAGACACCATGGTAGGGAAAAGAAAACCTGAAAGTCCAAAAACACTTAGAAGGCAAGTAACCCTGCAACTCACTTACTTGCTGAGTAGAAGCCTCCTGAAGAAGTAAACATTGGCATCCTGCCTCCTTGGTGCCTCTGGAGGCTCCTGTGGCTCTACTAAGGGAGGTCAGTGGGCACCAAGAGCCAATTGATTGGTCCCCAGTTGGGGGTCAAGCCCCACCTGGTGCCTCTGGGAAGAGGTGTTTCACATTGCTGCAGAGGCTGTGGTTCCTGGGGTGGGGGCCCTCCACTGCACTCTGCTCAGTAACAGGCCCTTGCTAATCAGATTGTCACTCAACAAAAGTGCCTGGGATTGAAGTTATTATCCTGGCTTTGTGCAACCTCAGCAACTTATAAGACTGATAATGAAATAAATCATGTTAGTCCTAAAAAAAGGAGGGGTGGGAGAAGAAGAAGAAGAAGTAGGCAGAAGGCCAGGGGTTTGGGTAAAGTGACTAAGAGTCACAGCCAAAACACAAATTTAGGGCCTTTAGGGAACACCAACCATATCACATCTTCCCCCCACCTCCTTGTAGTCTGCAGGCCAAATCTGGCCTAGGCTTGATTTTATTGATATTATTTTGAGTATCATTTCTAGATACTAATGTGTGTTATAGAGTTTACCAGTTATGAAACATCTCCTCCAAAAAAAGTGACTCCCATCCTCATTTATCTCCCTGGATTTCCAGTTTTACTTGAATTTGGGCCTTTCTGACAGTTTAGTACCCTGCCAGGTCTTTAAGATCTTTAGAGTATGTGTTGTACATGAAGGGTCATTCCCGAGCCTCTCGCAGCATATTTTGAAAATGGAAGTCCATTCAATGTTCTCAAGCAGGGGAGTCGCATCAGGCCTTTTGATTTGGTTTTTAAAGGATGACTCTGACAGTTGTCTGCAGATTGGACTAATTGTGTGTGAGGGTGTGGGGCAGAATCTGGAGAAGGGAGGCCATTTGAGAGACCATTGAGGAGGTCTCAGTGAGCAGTGGCGACCCCTCAGTCTGACCTGGGGAGACGGTCGTGGATGGACGCAGAAAAGAACCAGTTCAATCGGTGTTGTTGAGGCATCTGTGCAAATGATGCTGGCAGCTGGCCTCCGCAGGTGAACCGAGAAGATGCTCCAAGAGGACCACCCACTGTCTTGACCATACAGCTAATGGACCAAATGACCTCTGAACCCTTCCCAACTGGATGGTTGTCAAATCTGATATGGAAGAGCAGTGACACCTATGCAATATTTCATATAATGGTTATGACCTGGGACTTCCCTGGATGTCCAGTGGTTAAGAATCTGTCTTGCAAGGCAGGGATGTAGATTCTATCCCTGGTCCAGAAACTAGGATCCCACAAGCCTCGGAGCAACTAAGCCTGAGCACCGCAACCTATATGTGTGTGTGTGTGTGTGTGTGTGTGTGTGTGGTTATGACCCACTTCCACATACATAGTCTTATTTGATCCTCCCAGCAACCCCAGGAGGTACATACTATTTCATACTATTTTTCCTATTTTAAAAACTAGAAAACTCAGGCTTGGAGAGTTTAAATGATTCCTTCAAATACTAATCAAATCCAATAGATTTGGGGTTCAAATGCAGGTCTTCTAATTCCAGAACCCTTACAATCTTCTCTATCATGAGCAAAAGGGGCAAGGAGACCACAAAGTTGAGACGAATAAAATCAATGCTGTTATTTTAAAATAAATACACATTCCATGTTATTAAATGGAGTGAGTAGAGTCATAGCAAGGCAATGGCACCCCACTCCAGTACTCTTGCCTGGAAAATCCCATGAGTGGAGGAGCCTGGTGGGCTGCAGTCCATGGGGTCGCTAAGAGTCGGACACGACTGAGCAACTTCACTTTCACTTCTCACTCTCATGCATTGGAGAAGGAAATGGCACCCCACTCCAGTGTTCTTGCCTGGAGAATCCCAGGGACGGGGGAGCCTGGTGGGCTGCCGTCTATGGGGTCGCACAGAGTCGGACACGACTGAAGCGACTTAGCAGCAGCAGCAGCAACAGTCATATTTGAGTGCTTACTATGTGCCAGGAACTGATCAAAGTACCGACTATATGATCATGTTTGATTCTCACAAGAACCCAGAGATATAGATACTATTAGTATCTCCATGTTATACCTGGAGAAACTGTAGGACAGAGGTGAAGTCTATTGCCCAAGTTCACACAACTAGTTAGCTGTGGAATTGGGATTAAATCCCAGCCCATCTCATCCTCTGTCGTCCCCTTCTCCTCCTGCCTTCAATCTTTCCCAGCATCAGTGTCTTTTCCAACGAGTCAGTTCTTCACATCAGGTGGCCAAAGTATTCAAGCTTGAGCTTCAGCATCAGTCCTTCCAATGAATATTCAGGGCCGATTTCTTTTAGGACGGACTGGTTTGATCTCCTTGCAGTCCAAGTTATCAAAGTTGGACTCCATATATTTTATCCATATTATTATAACAGTATAATATATAATCCATATTATACTTTAAAAAGATGAAAGGTAGAAGTGATGTGAGGAACACCTAGTCATTCAACAGACTTTTATCTTACTGTCTAGAAGGGGAGGGAAAGAGAATTCAAATACAGCCTCTGTTCTTGAAATGTCAGTGGCTTTTAAATACATGCAGCGTCTGGAATGAAGCCCCATTTTGGTGACATTAAGATTTATGACGTTATACCAAAGAAGAATATTTCTCTCCCCCCCCAAACAGAAAGTCAATTGAAGTCTTTCTTATTAGTAGTTTAATTCAATCTTAAGTGAATTGAATCTCATCACAAGCAAATGCTGTCAGGTTCTGCCAAGAGCAGAATCCACAGGAGGAGTTAGAGAGTGGGTACCTTTGGGAAGGGCTGACCACACAGAGCATTCGCCACAATGATGGCATTTTAAATCTAAGGACAGTGCAATTTCAATAACAAATGCTCAAAGTATGTGGGGCTTCAAAAGTTGAGTAACCTTTTCCCTGAGGGAAAACAGTAGAAGTCCCAATTGCCTCCCTAAGTCTCATAGATGAGCTCCAAAAAATCCGTGTCCGTCAACATCAGCTTGTCAGACTTTCACAAATCTTTTCCCTATGGACCAATGTTAAAACAAAAAATACACTTATGTGAAACCACCTAAAGAAATGCTATATCCATGGTCTGAATTCTTCTGTTTTTTAAAATTAATTTTTTATTGAAGTATAGATGATGTACAATGCTGTGTTGATTTCTACTGTACAGCAAAATGAATCAGTTCTACATATACATACATCCTCTCTTTTTCAGATTCTTTTCCCATATGGATCATTACAGAGTACTAAGTAGAGTTCCCTGTGCTATACGGTAGGTTCTTATTAGTTATCTAATTCCAATCTCTCAGTTTATCCCTGCCCCCACCAAAATCCTTCTTTTACTTAAAACAATCCTCTACACCCAGAGCTTGCTTTATTTAGGCCAGAATCAGTATTTAACAGTGGCTCTGACAACACGGTCTGGTTAGGACGAGAATTCAAGCATTGGCTGAGATCCATGCTGACAGATGAACTCGGGGTCACTGCTGCATCTGGAAGGGGAGGGGCCGCTTCTCTCTCCAGGAGCCCCATGGAAAGGCAAGGAGAAGCATAGGATCCCAGGCTGTCTTGCTACTGGTGTCTGGTATCATGCAGGGGTCACCAGTGGCCCTGAGTAAGTCCACCTGCCAGATGGTTGGATAGCCTCCGGGGTTGTCCTGGGTTTAACTTTTCGGCTGCAGGCCTCCTAGCTCCGGCCCAGACTTGCAGCAGGAGCTGTGGGGTGTGATTTGAGCCACCCAGTTCCATCCAAAGCAGAGCCTGTTCACCGCTGGTAACATCCAACCATTCAGTACTAATCTTCTGGGCAAGTCTTTCAAGAGACTAGATGAATACCTGGAGCCAGACTTTATCAGACTCACCCAAGTTTGACCCTTATAAACAGTTCAGTTTTCCAGAGTTCTCTGGCGTGCACGTGGTTGAAAGCGGAGCTCTGCCAAGTTCTGAGTCCAGCTTTGAAATGTTTATCGTCCACCACCTGCTCCAGGGCACGAGGTGAGTAAGTGGCCAAGGCTCGGGGCTGGCTGGGTGGGGGTCACATGATGGCCCAGATGGCCACCAGCCGTGCCTCTGGGCTTTCAGCTCCTGACGGTTTCCATCATGGCTTCTCTGACAGCCCGCGGCTTCAGATTGTATTGGGGGGTGTCTTTTCTTGTACCTGTTGCCACCAGGGGGGCATTACATATTTATCTATAACACTATTCTTCAGAGTTCCCTGGGACTAAAGTGCAAGGCTAAGGATAAAGCAAACTTGAAGTACAAACAGTTTACCTGAACTCTAGTCAACAAAAAAATTACTGAGGCCTTCTAAATGCAAAATGTTTTTCCAGGAAGTGTGATGTAGGGGCCTGGGGGAGGGGGAATACAAAGAAGTAAAAGTGCATACAAATAGGAAGTAAAAAAAAAAAAAAAAAAAAAAATAGGGTCCTGGGACTTCCCTGGCAGTCCAGCAGCTAAGGCTCTGAGCTGCCAGTGCAGGGGACTCAGGTTCAATTCCTGGCCAGGAAACTAGATCCCATATGCTGCAACTAAGAGTTCACAACTAAGATCCAGCACAGCCAAATAAATAAATACATAAATATATTTTAAATAGGTCCTGCTTCCATGCAGTGGAGGGGGCAAGCTCTGAAATTCGTGCTTCCTGTGTCTCTCCTTCCTGTGAAGTCTGCTCATGGCTCCCAACTCTGTCCAAAGTATTTAGGGTCAACCACACTTGTCAGTGAATCGTATAAAACTGCTGCTTTTCCCATCAAAAAAGTAGAATGTCAGCAACTTCATTTGGTCCAACCTAATAATCAGTTCTCCCCAAGCACTTTACCTGTTCCTCTCTTATGACCCTCTTTGTGATCTGTCTTGCAAATGATTAGGTATTTACATGACTTTGCCCTCCACTTGCGGAGAAGGCAATGGCACCCCACTCCAGTACTCTTGCCTGGAAAATCCCATGGACAGAGGAGCCTGGTAGGCTGCAGTCCATGGGGTCGCTAAGAGTCAGACACGACTGAAGTGACTTAGCAGCAGCAGCAGCAGCCCTCCACTTGATTACAAAGCTCCTTGAGAGCATCTCCAGCTAGTATGGCACCTTACAGAGGGCAGGGGAACCAATGAATAGGACAGTAAATGAGTGTGTGTGCTGGTGCTGGGGATGAAAGGCTGAATCAACAAGGGCCCTATCTAGGATGAGCTTGGTTCTTAGTGAGACAGAAGGAAAATGTCACTCCATCAAACAACGTTCCTCAACAGCGATGCCATGGACACTTTGGATCAGGGAACTCTGTCCTGAGGGTGGCTGTGCTGGGTGTTGTAGGACGCATGTCAGCATCCCTGGCCCTATCCATGAGATGCCAGTGATATCCTCTCCCCGCCACCCCTACCCAGCCATGACAACCAGTTCAGTTCAGTTGGTCAGTCGTGTCCAACTCTGCGACCCCATGGACTGCAGCACACCAGGCTTCCCTGTCCATCACCAACCCCCAGAGCTTGCTCAAACTCATGTCCATTGAGTCAGTGATGCTATCCAACCATCTCATCCTCTGTCGTCCCCTTCTCTTCCCATCTTCAATCTTTGCCAGGATCAGGCTGTTTTCCAATGAGTCAGTTCTTAGCATCAGGCAGCCAAAGTATTGGAGTTTCAGCTTCAGCATCAGTCCTTCATTGAATATTCATTGGAATATTCATGACAATAAAATATCTTTAAACATGGCCACATGTCCCTGGAGGAGTAAAATCAGCCCTTTTAAGAACCACGGCCACAGATGAGCTAAGGGGGCAGGATGCAGTACAGCAGTTCAGAGAAACTTCCCAGAAAAGATGACACCCAGGAGAGGTCTTGAAGGACAAGTAGGAACTCGTAAGGTGAAGCAAGGCAGGGGCCACGGTACAAGCCTCGACACTGACGGCTTACCTGCGCTTTCCCTCGACTGGGCTCAGGTGTGACGCGAGCCAAAGTGAGAGGTGGGGACTTCAAACACAAAAATCAGCCTACACATAGTCTCTTCAAAAAGTAGATCCCATCAAGTCTTGGTTTCTGATATAACGTCCTTTCTATGAATTCCTCTACTTTCACCAATGCTTGGCGCAAACGTAATGTCTCTATGAATGAAGTGAGATCACTCAGGACAGTTTCACTGCTTGTATGGAAGCAAAATCAAGAATGACAATACTACTACTTTCTTTTGGCAAGGTACTCTGCACATGTTTTCCTCTCTACTTTGCTCTTTTTGCATTAACTTCTAAGTGCTTTAATGAGATGTTAAATGCATACAAAAGAATATTTAACACACAAGTACACAGAGCTGCAGTGAAGCACGAAACCTCCACGCTGAAGGAACTCCAGAGAAAGCTTTTGGTGTTCGCATTTATTCCTTCAACAAACATTTTACTGAACACCCCACTGTGCTGTGGGCCAGGATCTATGCAACAAAGGAGTGAACAGAAGAAAATCTTCTCCCTTACTTAAAGCATTTCATATCAGCCATTCAATGTAATCTGTTGTTCTCAATATCCCAACGAGATACCTATAGTTCAGTTCAGTCGCTCAGTCGTGTCCGACTCTTTGTGACCCCATGGACTGCAGCACACCAGGCTTCTTTGTCCATCACCAACCCTGGAGCTTGCTCAAACTCATGTCCATCGAATCAGTGATGCCATCCAATATAAGCAATGCATAATTACTCTTTCCTCTACCCTCTTCACAGATGAGGAAACAGAGGCTCAGACCATTGCATTGATTTGTCTCAGGTCCCTTGGTTACTAAGTGGCGGGACTGGAGGAAGAAGCCAAGTGGTTGCCTGGCTCCCATTCTCCTTCCATTGCTCCACCTCTCCCCTCCCACCCCGCCCCTCCCCTCCCCTCCCCTCCCTCAACCGTCTTCCCCTCCCTCCTCCTCCAGCCTGACAGCAGATTCACTCCCACCAAACACCTAGCTCTGCAACTAAAGTGAGGCAACTGCAGAGCTGGGAGATGGGCAGGATTCAAAGACCCCACTGGCCCTGCTGGATTCAAAAAGAACCAGACTGTGTGTCAGGGGACAGGGAGAAGTCTCTGCAGTGAAACAGACTCCAGTGGGGACAGACTTATCCCCAGGCATTTGTGTCCATAGCAAACCCCCATCTTAATTTTTTAAAATGTTAACTGAAATATAGCTGATTTACAATGTTGTGTTAATTTCAGGTATATGGCACTTTTAGATTCAGTACATTTTTAGATTCTTTTCCATAATAGGTTATTACAAGATATTGGGCTCCCTGTGCTATACAGTAGGTCCTTACTGTTTATTTTGTATATAGTAGTGTGAATATTTTAATCCCCAACTCCTAATTTATCCTTCCCCCTCTTTCCTCTTTAGTAATCATAAGTTTGTTTTCTGTATCTGTGAATCTATTTCTGTTTTGTAAATACGTCCATCTGTATCTTTTTTTTTTAGATTTCATATATAAGGGATATCATATGATACTTGTCTTCCTCTGTCTGAATTACTTTGCTTAGTATGATAATCTCTAGGTCCATCCATGTCCCTGCAAATGGCATTATTTCATTCTTTTTTTATGGCTAACATTCCGTCGTGTATACATACCACATCTTTTTATCCATTCCCCTGTCGATGCACATTTAGGTTGCTTCCGTGTCTTGTCTATTGTAAATAGTGCTGCTATGAAGATTGGATGCACGTATCTTTTTGAATTACAGTTTTCTCCGGATATATGCCCAGGCATGGGGTCACTGGATCATATATATGGTAGCTTTGTTTTTAGTTTCAAACCCCCATTTTAAAGTTGCACCATACCATACAAGGCCATCCTTTTGCCTTTTTTCATTTGATTGAAAAGACAATGGCTATTTGTAGTTGGTTTATTGATGACTTATATTGAATAAACTTGGGGCCATTTAATTACGGGGCTTCCCAGGTGGCTCACAGGTAAAGAATTCACCTGCCAATGCAGGAGACTCAGGTTTGATCCCTGGGTCAGGAAGATCCCCTGGAAAAGGAAATAGCAACTCACTCCAGTATCCTTGCCTGGAAAATCCCATGGACAGAGGATCGTGGCAGACCCCAGTGCACAGAGTTGCAAAGAGTCAGACACGACTTAGTGACTGAGCACGCATTTATTTACAACTCAGTTTGTACTTGTTGGGATTCTTTGGCAAATGCCTTCCTGCAAACAAAAGTACGGATGTCTCTGATGACCCCGATGGCAATAAGACACCTCTCAGAGGCTGCCCAAGGCGAGACATGGCCTTCATTTAGTATGGCAACTCTGATCAGTTGGTAGAAACTCTTCAGGGTGCTGTCTTGAGAAGACTTGAGGGCCATAATAGATTAGTGACTGTGGGCACTGGAGAATGGATTGTGGCTCCTTATGTCACATATTTATTAACCTGGATGTGGCCTGTGATCAGCCAAGATTGACCAATCACCACTGAAGTCCTCAGACCAGAAAGGTCATGGTGCCCTGGAATCTGGCATGTCTCTCAGTGTGTGAATTACGTCCCTAAGGGAGGCAAAGATCTGGGCCCTGGTTCCTGACTATTTCAAAAGAGGATCGAGCCTGAGAGGAAAGTCCCAGCTCCAGAACCAGATGTGACCTCTGACATAACAAGAAATATGTAATTGATCTCTGCCCCCAGTTCCTGACACAGATCTTCTAGGAATTCCATGGGTGCCAGGAGCATTGTTTGTTCTAACAAGGTGACTCTTGGTGGGCTCCTAGATGGCTCAGGATGGGGGCTGGTCACCAGAGTGATCAAGCCAAGATCAGAAGCTTGGAGCTTTCGGCCCCAGCACCCTCTCCCCCACATTCCTTTGGGGAGGGGAGAGGAACAGGAGGTGAGTTAATAATAGATCGTGCCCACATGACGCAGTCTTCATGGGTGCGTGCGTGCTCAGTCGCTCAGTCATGTCTGACTCTGCGACCCCATGGACTGTAGCCCGCCAGGCTCCTCTGTCTATGGGATTCTCCAGGCAAGAATACTGGAGTGGGTTGCCATTTCCTATTCCAGGGTTTCTTCCTGACCCAGGGAACAAACCAGTGTCTTCTGCATTGGCAGGCAGACTCTTTACCACCATGCTCCCCTGGAAGCCCTCAAGTTTCCATAAAAATCTCAAACTATGGAGTTTGGAGAGCTTCCAGGTTGGTGAATACATCCACGTGCCTGCAGGGTAATCACTCCAACTCCATGGGGCCCAAAGCTCCTGAACTTGGGACTTTCCAGACCTTAACCATGCACCTCTTCATCTATCTGTTCACCTGCATCTTTCATTATATCCTTTATGGTAAATCAGTAAATATAAGTAAGTTCTATGAGCAGTTCTAACACATTTTCAAAGCTGAGGAAAGGGTTATGGGAACCCCTGATTCACAGCTGGTTGGTCAGAAGTACAGGTGACAACTTGGGGCCGGCATCTGAAGTGGGGGCCAGTCTTCTGGGACTGAGCCTGTAACCTGTGACCCCTGCATTGAAGGCGGATTCTTTACCAACTGAGCTGTCAGGGAAGCCTATTTATTTTTATTTATTTATTTGACTGTGCTGGGTCTTAGTTGCAGCATGTGGGGTCTAGTTCCCTGACCAGAGATCGAACCCAGGCCTCCTGCATTGGGAGCATATGGAGTCTTAGCCACTGGAGTACCGGGGAAGTCCTGTAACCTGTGAGGTCTGTGTTAACTCCGGGCTGTTAGTGTTAGAATTGAGTTCAATTATAAGGAACCCAGTTGGTGTACACTGATAATTGGAAAAATGCTGGGTATGGAAAAAAACCTACCCATTGGATATCATTAGTCTGAGGCGTTGAGGAAAACAGGAGTTTTTCCTTTAGCTCTGCTTGATCGATCAACTCATTCCACAAACATTTATTGCATGCTTTTCTGTGCCAGTCACTGGTCACTGGGAATTGAAAGGTGATCTAATTCGAGCCCTTGTCCTCAGGGAGCTCACTGTCTGGTGGGTGGGACAGATGTCAAACACAGAATAACACTACAGTATGGTGAGGGCTGTAGAGACATGCAGGATCCTACCACAGCCGGCTGACACGAATGATCGGGAGAGGGCAGCTGCCCGTGGCACTGGGGAAGGAAAAACTACTTTAATACAAAGAGCCAAGGAAGTGCTATCCTTGCTTTTGGTGGGACTGTTCTGTGACATGTCTATGCTTGATGATACTAGGAAAGCAGTTAGGGACTCAGGGCCTCTAAGCATAAATGGACAGAAGAGAGACCGAGGGTGGCTACATATATTCAGTTATGCCGGCTGTGGTCTGCACAAGGGCACCCAGATTAAAGCGGAGACCAGGAGGAAGGAAAGGGTGACTTTTACTAATGCTTCCCAAAGGGGGCACCTCTTTCTAATGTGCCCAGTTCAGTTCAGTCGCTCAGTCGTGTCTGATTCTTTGCAACCCCATGAACCGCAGCCCACCAGGCCTTCCTGTCCATCACCAACTCCTGGAGTTCACCCAAACCCATGTCCATTGAGTCAGTGATGCCATCCAACTATCTCATCCTCTGTCGTCCCCTTCTCCTCCTGCCCTCAATCTTTCCCAGCATCAGGGTCTTTTCAAATGAGTCAGTTCTTCGCATCAGGTGGCCAAAGTATTGGAGTTTCAGCTTCAACATCAGTCCCTCCAATGAACACCCAGGACTGATCTCCTTTAGGATGGACTGGTTGGAGTTCCTTGCAGTCCAAAGGACTCTCAAGAGTCTTCTCCAACACCACAGTTCAAAAGCATCTATTCTTTGGGGCTCAGCTTTCTTTATAGTCCAACTCTCACATACATACATGACCACTGGAAAAACCATAGCCCTGACTAGACGGACCTTTGTTGGCAAAGTAAAGTCTCTGTTTTTTAATATGCTGTCTAGGTTGGTCATAACTCTCCTTCCAAGGAGCAAGCGTCTTTTAATTTCATGGCTGCAAGCAGCATCCGCAGTGATCTTGGAGCCCAGAATAATAAAGTCGGCCACTGTTTCCACTGTTTCCCCGTCTATTTGCCATGAAGTGATGGGACCGGATGCCATGATCTTCGTTTTGTGCCCGAGGTGCAGTTATTTGTCAGCAGAGAATCCCGGGATGGGATCGTATTTTTCAATGACTCTGTGATCATGGGTGGTCAGGCTTACTGGGTTACTTTGTAACTGCTTTCATGATGTTGGCACATCTTAATAGCCCAGGGACATTTCTTTGGATCTGAATGAAATTTCCCACGTCTTGCTTTATTTTGGATGGGAAGTAGTTTCTTGACCGGTCGGTCAGGGTTCACCTGGGGGGAACAGAAGCCCCTGTGAGTTCTGGGGTAAGGGATTTGCTAGAGGGGAGAGACCTCACCCCCTGCAGGAGGAGTTGGGGAGGTGAAGGCCTGGGAAGGGAGAGTTGGGGAGGGTCAGAGAAGGAGCCACCACAGAGCCAGACCAGAGAAGGGAGAACATCTTTGCGGAGGGGCTGTGCCCCATGTGGGTCTCTCCTCCAGGGGTCAAGCTGTTGAGGGAGACTCTGGGGCTGCTGTTGGGAGAAGCTGGACATGGAGGGAGTGGAGGAGAATGAGGACAAGTGGTCCTGGCACCTCTGTGTCTGAGAGTACTGGCTGCCACCTCACAAGATCTTCCCCAGTGCTAACAAGCTCCTCCCTTGGCCAGCTCTACTTCAGGGTTACAGGGGAGGGAGCTGGGAGAGGGAGTTCCGCTTTAGCCGAGTTTGCCAAGGAACAAACTACCACACTTGAAGGAAAGGGCTGGGAGAGGCGTGCAGAATGAAGACACAAACACTGCAGGTCCTCAGTTCAAAGCCCTGGGGTTCTGAGGTGTGTTTGGAGCAGACTTGCTTGGGAAGCTGTCGAGAGAGAAATTTCCAAGCCTCAGCTCTCAGGATCATGAGGTGGGGTCTGCGCGCCTGTTTTAGAAGCTCTATAGGGGCTTCCCTGGTGGCTCAAATGGTAAAGAATCTACCTGCAATGCAGGAGACCCAGGTTCGATCCCTGGGTGGGGAAGATCCCCTGGTGAAGGGAATGGCTACCCACTCTAGTATTCTTGCCTGGAGAATCCCCATGGACAGGGGAGCCTGGTAGGCTGCAGCCATGAGGTCACAAAGAGTTGAACGTGACTGAGTGACTAACACACACACATAGGTGGTACTGATGCACAAAAAGCTTGAAAACCATTGTCACCAACCTTACAAGCCAGTAAATAGGTTATGAATCAATTCAACTCCAGTGGCCTGCTTGTGGAAGCCTTCGATCATAACCTGCCATTTAGGGACCCTGGGATTGTGACCCAGATTTCAACACTACCGAAATTCCCTCCTGAGGGGGCCTTTGATGGGTTCTTCATCTCCCTGCCTGACCTTTTCAAAAGCAGATGAGATCCTGAACTCTTCTCCGAGGGAGCTGGGTGTGGTGGATCGGCAGAGGAATCTTGTTCAGATACTCCCAAGGAATTGATGGATCAGGAAAGCCAAAGTGTGCTCCACCCTGCAAACTGGGTTTACTGGTAACACACAATTGATTTATCTCATTCAGATGATCACCATTGAACAACATGCACCTGACAGCCCAAAGTGCGAGAGCATCTGTGCAGGGCACCACATGAAGCAAGTGGAAATGGTGGGTGTCTGCCTTAGAGGTCAGGGAGGACCAGATTTACAGACGCTCCAATGGTCCTCATTTGCCCTGGGGCTCTCAAGACCCTCCCCTGGTCACTTAGCTACAATCACTTCCAACTCAGCTCAGTGGAAATTTTTGACCCAACCAAAGCTATGGGAAATGCCAGCCTCTATTTCCTCGGGAGGTAAGGCAGGCAACCCAATAAATCTCAAGGGAGGGCCTGGAGTGGCCCAGCCAAGGTACAAGACTGAGCTGAAGAGCTCCCTCCACAAAGTCAGAGTCAAGGCCAGCATGGACCAGCCCTTTCCCATTCCTGTGTCTTCCAACTTTGTGAACAGAATCAGAAAGAAACTGAATCACATTCAAAATGTCCTTCTCCCCCGTCTTCTCCTCCTTCTAGTATCAGTCAACTTTAGCAGTACTGACCGAACATATCGGTAGGCCGAGGATCCACGGATGTGAAGCCTGCTCAACCACCCAGGGACCTTGATGCCGATTCCTGAGTTCTACCCTCAAAGAACCTGACTCAGTAAGTGAGCCTGGGCAGCTGCATTTTAAATGGTGCCACGATCGAGTCCCATGCAGCTGGTCAAGGACAAGATTCTGGAAAACATTGTCCTAGGCAGAATGCTTGTGGAGGTGGGGTGGGAAGAGGAAGGGGTGGACCAGAAAAAGATTTCACAGCCTCCTTGGGAAGGCAGATGGCACGCAAGTGAAGAAGATGTAAGGCTAGGCGACAAGCAGAGCCCCACAGAGACCCTGGGAATAGGGAGAATTTACTTAAGTCCATTTAATCTTTGTCTGTTTTGTTCATGGTGGTATCCCCAGCACCTAGCTGGGACTGTGATGAGACAAGCCAGGCACCTGGGGCACAAAATGTAAGGAGGCGTTCACTCTCGGGTGACGGCCCTGCTCTCTCTGCTCCTATGAGAAGCACCTGCTGAAAGTCTGTACCCTAGATGCCTCACCACCTCACCCGCCTCATAGCCCTGGAACTGACAACCAAGCTGCTGCATAGCAGGCACCCTGTAAATATCTGCTGGGTGAATGGACAACTCTCTTTCACAGACATTTACCAAGTGGAAACCGTGACACTTGGTGTGGGCAGTGGCGGTGGGGGTGGGCCCAGGACAAAGTGACAGCCTAGGAATGAATTTGGAGAAGGAAATGGCAACCCACTCCAGTGTTCTTGCCTGGAGAATCCCAGGGACGGTGGAGCCTGGTGGGCTGGGATCACACAGAGTCGGACACGACTTACGCGTCTTAGCAGTTAGCAGGAATGAATTAGATGCAGACTGAGCTCTGAAAGAAGTTACAACCTAATAAGGTGAACAGGGCGCTTCCCCAGTGGCTCAGTGGTAAAGAATCTGCCTGCAGTGCAGGAGATGATGTGGCTTTGGTCCCTGGGTTGGGAAGATCCCCTGGAGGAGGAAATGGCAACCTACTCCAGTATTCTTGCCTGGAAAAACCCATGGACAGAGGAGACTGGTGGGCTGCAGTCCATGGGGTCACAAAGAGTCGGACACGACTGAAGCGACTGAGCACACAGGCACCCGTGGTGAGCAGGCTGGGAAATAAAAAATGCAAGACAGTGAAGGCTGCTGGAAAGGGAGGGGCTCGGGTCAGGGGCGAGGGGGCTAAGCGACCTCTGCTCCGTGAGAGCTGGGACTCTGCCTCTGTGGCACACCTTGTCCTGGCGCAGCACAAGCACAGGGTGGCTGGCACTTAATACACATTTGTCTGAATGAATGGCAGGCAACAGCCTCGACGGTCCAGAGACATGCCTGGGTGTGTGGTGCTGCTTTATAGCTGAACCTAAGTCCAAAAAAGCCGGTGCCTGAAATTAGCTGAGGTCAATAACAAAGGCTCCCTAATGATCCCGACCAACAGATCCCACACTTGGTTAATTATCAAAACCACTGTAGGCGTTTGAAAAATACTGACTCCTAGGCCCCACCTCCTACAGGTGCCAAATCAGGATCTTTATGTCAGGGCTCAGGAATCTGCATCTGAAACTCCCTGAGTGCGGCTCCTGAGCACCCAGGCCATTCTTACCCAGCAACATTGTTCGAATCAGGAGACAAGATGCCAGCTTCTTGGGGGCACTTGGTGGGCCCAGACTCCAAGAGTTGCCATGGCCCTCACACATACCCCCAACTTTGTATTGTGGTAAAATACACATAACAAAGTTTATCATCTTAGTCATTTTTAAATGTACAGTTCAGTGGTATTCCCTAGTGGCTCATACAGTAAAGAATCTGCCTGCAATGCAGGAGACCCAGATTATATTCCCTGGGTTGGGGAGATCCTTTGGAGAAGGGAATGGCAACCCACTTCAGTATTCTTGCCTGCAGAATCCCATGGACAGAGGAGCCTAGCGGGTTCCAGTCCATGGGGTGGCAAAGAGTCGGACACGACTAAGTGACTAACACTTCACCTCAGTGGTGTTAAGTTCATTCATAACACTGTGCAACCTTCATCACCATCCAACCCCAGAACTCTTTTCAACTTGCAAAATTGAAAGCTTTGCACTCATTAAACAAGGACTCCTCGCTTTCTCTTGCTCCCAGCCCCTGGCAACCACCGGGCTACTTTCTGTCTCTATGATTTTGATTTCTGTAGGTACCTGATATCTTAGCTGGTTCAGGCTGCTTGAACAAAAATATCATAGGTTGAGTGGCTTAAACAACAAAAGATTTATTTCCTCACAGTTCTGGAGGCAGGGAAGTCCCAAATCAAGATGCCTGTAGATTAAGTATGGACCATTTCCTGGCTCACAGAGGGCTGTCTTCTGCTGGGTCCTCCCATGGTGGAAGGGGTAAGGGAGCTTTCTGGGGTCTCTCTTATAAGGGCACTAATCCCATTCATCACCTCCTACTACTATCGCATTGGAGGTTAGGTTCTCAACATATAGATTTTGAGAGGACATGAACATTCAGCCTGTAGCATTTAAACAAGTGGAATCATACAGTATTTGTCTTATTGTGACTGGCTTATTGCATTTAGCATAATGCCTTCAAGTTTCATCCATGTTGTAACAGATATCCACATTCTTTCCTTTTAAAAACTGAATAAAACTGCATTGTGTGTATATACCACATTTTGCTTATCTATTTGACGTTGGTTCCTTCTATATTTTAGCTACGATGATAATGCGGCAGTGAACATGGCTATACAAACATGTCTTGGAGACCCTGCTTTCAACTCTTTAGGGTACTTATGCAAAGTGAAATTGCTGGATCATATGGTAAATCCTTTTTTAATTTTATGAGAAACTGTTATGCTATTTTCCACAGCAGTTGTACCATCTTACATTCCCACCGGTGGTATACAAGTGTTCTATTTTCTTCACAACCTGAAAACATTTGGGGTTTTGTTTGTTTGTTTCTGTTTGTGTTAATTATAGCCATCCTAATGGCTAGTATCTCATTGTGGTTTTAATTTGCATTTCCCTAATGATTGGTGATATTGACCTTTTTTTTTTTTTCATGTGCTTATTGACCATTTGTGTATCTTTCTTGGAGAAATGTCTGTTCAAGGCCTTTACTCATTTTTTAAACCAGGTGTTTTTTGTGGTGGTTGAGTTTCAGGAATTCTCTATATAGTCTAGACATTTATCCCTTATCAGATAAGTGATTTGCAAATATTTTCCCCGTTCTTTGGGTGGCCTTTTCATTCTAATGATAGTGTCCTTTGATGCACAAACTTTTTCCCTCTCTGTGGTTTTCCAGGCAAGAATACTGAGTTCAAAGAGAGGATGCAGGTAGCTCGAATAAAATGAAGGGAGGTGAACTTCACAAAGAATTAGCCCGGGGTCCAGGGCAATAGCCGGAGAAGGCAATGGCAACCCACTCCAGTACTCTTGCTTGGAAAATCCCATGGATGGAGGAGCCTGGTAGGCTGCAGTCCATGGGATCACTAAGAGTCGGATACGACTGAGTGTCTTCACTTTCACTTTTCACTTTCATGCATTGGAGAAGGCAACCCACTCCAGTGTTCTTGCCTGGAGAATCTCAGGGACGGGGGAGCCTCGTGGGCTGCCGTCTATGGGGTCGCACAGAGTCGGACACGACTTAAGCGACTTAGCAGCAGCAGTGGCAGGGCAATAGCATTTGGTTGTTATATATACCTTTCTAGCAACATACCCAGCTTCTCAGCTTCCTTTTCTGGCCTCTACCAAAGCTTCACTGATGCCCAGAAGGTTTTGAGGGGCGTGGTGAACCTTGGCTTCCATCTGGGATGCAACAGTGAGGTCTAGAAGCCTGGTGTTCAGGTGATGCCAGTTTTATTCTTAAACACAGCAGTAACCCCTGCCCACTTTTCTCTTCTCTGGTTCCTTGCTGAGCCCTCTTCCAGCACTCCTGTTCTTCCTGCCTTGCTTCCACAGCAGGGGTAGTCTAGATGCGTGCCACAAGGGGGTGGGACATGTGACTTGAGGAAGGTCTGAAGCTGTGGGCCCACAGGAGCCATCTCAGCAGGTTCGGCTCCCTTCACTCAGAGAAAAGGAGCATGCTTTGTACTGCTCTTTGCTCTTTCAGGCCCATTTCTTCCCCCAGGTAATGATGAGGAAATAGCTGGGCAAAGGGAAAAGCTGGAACTCCCAAACTCAGACCCATCCTTCAACTTAAAAAACAAGGTACTTGATGGGAATTCCCCGGCAGTCCAATGGTTAGGACTCTGCACTTTTACTGCCAAGGGCATGGGTTCAATCCCTGATCGGGGAACTCAGATCCTGCAAGCCACATGGCTGAGGGGGGAAAAAATGTTGTAAGGTTGTTAATCTACTTCCCGGACCTCACCCAGGCATCCTTCCTACCACTGCATCCAGCTTGAGCTCCTCCAGGGACCATGCTTCTGAATCAGTTCATTGTAACAACTGACTCTTTTTAAAGCAGAGCTTCTCTATGAGATGGCCCTTGCATTTCAGTAGCCACCTTTTGGCCAACTGCTCCCTTTTAGGAGGATAAGAAGCTTGATACAAAGAAGCAGCCTCATTTCATCTCCTTGGACAAAGAAGGCAGGTGGACAGTGATGGAAGGGAGGAGGTAATATTTCAGGTACTTTTTTTTTTCCCTGGCATAGCCAAACAAACAAAAAACAACCGTGTGAGTTTTTTTCCTCCCCCCTCAGCCACATGGCTTGCAGGATTAGTTCCCTGACCAGGGACTGAACCCATATGCTCAGCAGGGAAAGCACAGAGCCCTAAGCTTTGGCCCCCCAGGGAACTCCCTGTTGGGACCTTTCTCTACCACATTCTGGTCAGCAGGTTCAGGCCTCCTCCAAACAGTTGCCTGGGAGTAAAAAACACCCTTTGTTTTGGAGGGTTGTGCAAACACTGTTACAAGTGATTTATTGGCCTGTGTTTAACCTTTATTTAATTGATCCAATTTACTCTACTAATTGATGCTCAATTCCAGCAAAAGCTTTGTTTCAAGGTTTATAGCCTGAAAATGTGGTTAAGATGTGTAAAAACACAGCAGGAAGATTCTCAACACAGTTCAGGTGATAAGGCGCTTCAACTATATGAATGGCATCCACAGAGAAAAAGAGTTAGATTTCTTTGGGGTGGGAACAGCATAGTGGCAGAACTGAGATTAGACAGATAGAAGCTACGGGAAGAACTTGATGCAAGGAAGAAACTTTTGACAAATTATAATTGTTTTTAAAATAAAAGTAAAAATGAAATTCCCTAGGAGATAGGGAGCATGTGAGCGCTGGAAGTTCTAAATGAAGGGGCAGAGGGGTCACCTGTCAGGATACTGGAAGGGGTGTGAGTTGATGTCAAAGAAGATCCAACTTAGGACTAGGATTCTGTGAGGAATGTTGGGGCTAAAAGGTTTATACACAGAGTTACCCTCTGTTGAGGGCCAGAGAAATGCTTTTCAGATAGGACTGAGGAGAAAGAAAACATTATTTCAAAAATTAGTTAACAAAATAGAGCCTGGGTTTGAACTTATTTACCAAATGGAGATGGTGTTACGCATGTCGGCCACAGAGCTGCTGTAAATACCAAGATAATATAGGAGTGTGCATGGAACAGAACCTTAGCTCAATAAGTGTTCACGATTATTAATAGATTATTTACAATGTGAAAAAGCTAGCTGGTCAATTTCTTCCTGAGAACACAGTCGTTAGATGGCTACTGAAATGAGTAGGGATCTATAGAAACTGACTGCAGTAGACAGCCCACGGTAGAGTGGGAAGAGGTAGGTGTTGGCTTTAGAAACCAAAACCTGGTTAATATGCCCACTTCTCCAAGCACAGGAGACAGCAACATTATCTGTAATGCCATATTCAAATACAGAATCCAGTAGCTTTTTGCTCCCCAGCATACACTTTCCCGTATACATTCACCTCTTTTGTGTATAGATGGGGACATACGGCATAAGTATTTATACGTATGGCTTCCCTGTGGCTCAGTGGTAAAGAATATGCCTGCTAATGCAGGAGACGCAGGTTCGATCCCTGAGTATAGAAGATCCCCTGGAGAAGGGAAAAAGCAACCCACTCTAGTATTCTTGCCTGGGAAATCCCATGGACAGAGGAGCCTGGAGGGCTACAGTCTATGGGGTAACAAAGAGTTGGATACGACTTAGCGACTAAACCACAATTACTCTAAATCCTTGAAGACAGGAAGTAGTGAACATATTCTCTAATAAATCAGTCACTTATAAAATTGGTCCTTATTAAAAACATCACGTCTCAGTTAATACTACAATCCCTACCTCTTCTGTGATAGGGCCTTAAAAGTCCAAGTAAAGATGTTAAGATTTATAATTTTGTCAGAAAATGTATGCTGAGAAAAATAACATTTGAATCCTTTTCTAAGGATTAGTGCACATTTGCAGTGATAACCTAGGCTTGTTACACCTAAGAAAGCATATTTTAATGTCACTTAATTTCACTTTTCAACATGAAGCTCCAATCAAACTTTTCTCCCCACTGATTACAAAACCATGATTCTTTGTTTAAGTGAATTCATATTAAATGTTCCTGCCTGGTAGTAATTATCCTCAGATGTGGAAAGAGAAAGAGAGGGAACGTGAGCAAGCACTGGCGACCTTTCTCGATTGTTGCCTAATTTTTTAGCTAAGTAGTAATGCAAGACAAACAGACCCACAGTGCTTTCTTTAAAGCCTTGTGAAATGGAAGGAGAATAATATTTCCTCTTACTAGAGAAGGACCTAGAAAGTTACCCGGGTTCTTTCACCAGACTTTTGCTGTTATCGAGTTTGTACGTTGAATAGAGGCTACACTCAGATCAGATACTTCAAGACACTTCAAAGTTCAAACCTTTTGACTGCCATTTGAATGGCTTCTTAGAATTTCAGAGCTAGAAAACCATGTTAGAAAATGGTCCTGGGGCAGGGGGTCAAACTTGCATGGCTTTTGGTCAAATACATTTGGAGGCAATCCCCTCATTTAATAGGTAAAAAAACTGAAGAGAAAGTAGTTTTTCCCTAGACAACCCTGGAGATTAGTGGCTTGATTGGAGCCAGGACCCAAGTCTCCTGACTCAAAAGTTGTGTTTTTCAACCTTGGCCACACACTGGAATCACCTGAGGAAATTCAAAAACTGATGCTCCCTGATCCTACTGAGGTCTGGGTCCCACCCTCCAGAAACGCTGACTTAACTGGTCCTGGGTGCAGCTGAACTGGGCATTATGAAAAGCTCCCCAGGTGATTCTAAGATGCAAATAAGATTGAGATTCACCCCTCTTTCCTAATTTTTGCTCTTACAGAAGGACTTGTATCACTTCCCACTGCAGTCCTTCTTCCTATCTTTCTACTTTTTCCTTGCAATTAACCCTATTCTTTCTCTGGTGTTGCCATAACCCAACGATTATTAAAGCCCAATGCCTGACAAGGTTGGGGGGTGGTGACCTCCAGTGGGCAGAAGGGGGTGGGGGGTTGGGGACAGGGTGGGGGTAATTCAGAAGGTTTACAAAACTACAGAGCAGTGGGCACCTAGTCTGCCCGGCCTTCTTATACTGAACAGATGGTGAATTTCAAAGCTGAATGTACCAGGGAACCAATGCCATACACTCAAATTTAAGTTTAAATATTCTCCATATGCTTGGGTTTTGAATTCTCTCCTGGAGCAGCAGGCAGCTGAAGCTAACCACCCTGAGTCCTAGCAGACAGCAAACGTCACTTAGAGCTGAAAACTGCCGACTGCTGTGGTGAGGGATTGGAAGCCAGGCCCTGGACCAATCCATTTCACCACCGGCTTGCTCTTCCCTCAGCTGTCAGAGGGGCTTTTCATTGCATTTAGCTGGGTATGTAAAAATGAGTCTTGGACCCTGTCCTAGAAGGACAGTGGTGGAAAAAGTAAATTAGAAATTGATCTTTCCTTTTTTTTTTTGGCCATGCCCTGCCACTGGTGAGCTCTTAGTTCCCAGACCAGGGGTTGAACCTGGGCCCTTGGCAGTGAAAGCGTGGAGTCCTAACTACTGGACCATTGGGGAAGTCCCTAATCTTTCCTTTTGAGAAAACCCTATCCCAGAAGGCCTCATGCCCTTGTGCTGGGCTTGTGTTCACAACCATTATGATGATGAAGGAACGCTCCAGCCCACCTCAGATCGCGGAGTTGCAGCTAGGCTGGAGGAGTCCCATGATGCTCTGTGACCCGGTGGATTTTGTCAGAGGCTAGAGAACGGCTCTGTGTTCTTGCCATTTGGAAATTCCCATAAACAACCAACCTGGCAAATACCGGATCCTGCTGGTCATGTGCACACCAGATCTGGCTGCACAGAAGGTAGCTTCCATTTTTCTGAAGGACGTGAGGTTCTAGTGATGAATACTCCACTCCTTTCTTGCAGAGGCTTTCACTCTAGCGTTTCACCCGCTTCTGCTTTCCTTCCCAAACCGTGGGAACCCAAGAGTTCACTTTAATGATGTCCAATTTTTTTTATTTTTAGATTTATCCAATTATTTCTGGGGCTTCCCAGGTTACTCAATGGGTAGAGAATCTGCCTGCAATGCAGGAGACCCAGGAGACCTGGGTTCAATCCCTGGGTGGTGGAAGATACCCTGGAGGAGGCCATGGCGACCCACTCCAGTATTCTTTGCCTGGAAAATCTCATGAATAGAGGAGCCTGGTGGGCTACAGTCCATAGAATCACAGAGTCAGACAAGACTGAAGGGACTCAGCAGACATGTACACGATCGTTTCTGGAACACACATTCCATCGTTTCTTGAAGGGAAGGAAAACAGTAGATGGTACTTTATACCTTTGGACATAAGGACAGGAGCAACTCTCTCCTTGTTATCATGTATTAATTTGGGGACATATTCTAGCACCATAAAACAAAGCACTTTGAAACTACTACCAATTAAACTTTTAAATTAGGTATAAACTAGTTTGAGGTCAGGTTGCTCCATCCTGTCTTAGGGGACTGGGGGATCCATTTCTAAAACATTGATGGGCTTCTTATGTGATTAATTTTGGGCAGTGGACACAGGAAATTAGGTTCCCATCCTCCATGAGTTCACGGTCTAATGAAGATCAGAAATACTTAAATTATAGACGACTGCCCTGTGTGGTATGTCCTGCAGGAGACAGATGCACAATAAGGGAACTCCTTAGATTCTCTGTCAAATCAGTGGTGTCAGCAGAACTGAGGAAGCAACCCCCTGATTGAATATATCCTGACACACCTGTGGACAGTGATGTCCACGTTACTTTGGAGCCCAGGTTCTGTCTGCTAGGGACCTGCTGCAGGTGAGTGTAGCAAGAAATCAAGATGAGAGGACACCAGCTGCAGCAGGAAAGATGTCAAAGGGAGGAAGTCTGAAATCTGTAGCAAGGCAACAGTGGGGAAAATGGCCCCTGAAATGGGGAGTTACACGTGGAATACGTCAAGTAGGGCTGGACTGTGAAGGTCCTTATGCATTTGATACAGGAAAGCTTTAGATAAAAGTTTTATCTTTTTTTCACCCCAGGTGAGGAAATTTGAATTAAAAACTCAGTTTCTAAACACTTCATCATTAATCCATATAAGGTTCTTTTACTTTTTACTTTTTAACCTCCAAACCCTAATTATATTCCTTTTGGCCCAACAGTACCTACTCTCATGTTTAACTTATCTTTAGATGTGCATGCATACCTTTTTCAAAAGGCTTATCACTATCATGTGAATATATCTTTATAGAAGTGATAATGTGCTATAAATCCTGTTCTGTTTCCTGTCTTCCTCTCAACACTAGGTTTCTAAGTCCCATCAGTGTTGCTATGTACATCTGGTTGACATTTCTTAACTGCTGTCGACTTTTTAACAGTGCACATCTTCCATATTTTACTAATAATACCTTTCTCTAATGATAAGCACCTGGGCTGCCTCCACTATTCACTTACCCCAAGAAATCCCATGATGAACATCCTTATGGACCTGTGAGGGAATTTCTTGGGAGTATATAGTCAAAATTTTTTTCACAAGTCATAGGGCATGTGCATGCTTAATTTCAACAGCTGTAATCCCAGCAGCTGTCAGACTGCTTTTCTGAGTGATGGTACCAACTGACACTCCCTCCAGCCATGCACTGGTGCTCCATCTTCGACATTCTCAGCTGCACCGTCATCACCCTTCTGATATTGGTCTTCTTTGGCTTTCTAAGACAGAAGTTTAGAACAGATACAGTAAGGTCACAGGGCATTCTGTAAAGCTCTTCACCTATGAGTACCACGAGAATGGGGATGCTTTAGGAGAACTGTGCGGGGATGAACGATCTGATTTGCAAAACCAAAAGATGCAATATAAATTCTCCGGAAAGTTTAGGAGATATTTAGCATTACAAATGCAAAATATTTTCTCTATACACTTCTATGTATAAATATCCCATTCAACATTTGTTTCCGCTCCCATGATTGGTTAGTTTCTGCTGATCTGGACTAAAACATGATTTCACTTGGTCATCATCGCCAGTCTTCACCATGGCTGGTAGTGGAAGACAAGAGACAGGGAAGGTGGGGCTGCAAGACCAGAGTATCTTGCTGAGCAGAAGCCTCGCCTCGCTTGATGAGCTGGGTCTGCCTCCTTATCTTCAGCTGTCATCCTCCTCGTGTGAGAGAGTTAGATGGAATATTAAAGTGACACTGAGTGATAACAAGGAACATCTGTAGAGTACTTACTACTCAAAGTGTGGTCCTTGGACCAACAGCTTAGGTATCACCTGGGATGTTGCTTGTTAGAAATTCAGAATCTTCATGCCCGCCCAAGACCTACTGCATCAGAATCTGACTTTAGCAAGATTGCCAAGGGATTCTATGCACATTAGAGTTTGAGAAGCACTGCTTCAGTCTTTGCCAAACATTTTCACATAGTCTGTCCTATTTAAACTCTTCCCAAACCCTGATTTTCTTGGGTATCAGTTATTATGTAATTCCCATGGCACAGGTGAGGAAACTGAGGCTGGGCTGTCTAAAGGGACTAGCCCAGGAATACCCAGAAGAGCCAGTGCAGCCAGATTTTCAGACTCGGCAACTGCCTCTCAAGGTCATACTTTATTTACACCCCCCTCTCCCCATGCCCCACGTTTCCTCATTCCAACAGGAAAACACCCAGAAAGAGCTAATTTCAGAGCCAAACACAAGTGAACTGCTGTTGAAGCTGCCCAGTCCGGTGTCTCCTGGGATGCATGTTGTACTCACTGCTATTCAGCCTCAGTTCTCCTGCGGCAGCCAGATGGTCACTGAGTATGAGATGGGTGGAGCTATTAGGGGGTCCCTCCCTTGATTGTGTACCAGGGTCCATTTTTCCTTCTTAAAAGCAGGTAGGGACTTCTCTGGTATTCCAGCGGGTAGGAATCTGCCTGCCAAAGCACGAGACACAAGTTCAATCCCCGATCTGGGAAGATCCCACACGCCATGGAGCAACAAAGCCCATGTGCCACAACTACTGAGCCTGTGCTCTAGAGCCCGGAAGCCACAGCTACTGAGCCCTTGTGCTGCAACTACCGAAGCCCGCAATCCTCGAGCCCTGCTCCGCAGCAAGAGAAGCCACCTCAGTGAGAAGCCTAGAGAGCAGCCCCCGCTCACCGCAACTAGAGAAAAGCCTGCACAGCAATGAAGACCCAGCACAGCCAAAATGAAACAATAATAATAATAAAAGCAGGTTAAGCAAGAGTGTTTAATATGGGGGCTCCCAGGCCCCCAAGATATTTATGAATAGAGTTCAGGAGTCTTCAAACTTAGCATTTTCTTTATCATAACCACATATAGAAAACACACCACAGCAACAGCAGTGACTTTGTCACTGAGAGAAATCACAAATATTTCTATATAGAATTGCAACTACTGCACATTTCAGAATCATGTTTATGCTCATCACAACTTCAATATTACTTCAGTTATTAGATCCACACTAGATATTTTTGTTTTTGATTTTTATTGGTGCATAGTTGATTTATAATGTTCTGTTAGTTTCAGGTGTACAGCAAAGTGAATCAGTTATACATGTTATACAGTATGAAGTCAAGTGGGCCTTAGGAAGCATCACTACGAACAAAGCTAGTGGAGGTGATGGAATTCCAGTTGAGCTATTCCAAATCCTAAAGGATGATGCTGTGAAAGTGCTGCACTCAATATGCCAGCAGATCTGAAAAACTCAGCAGTGACCACAGGACTGGAAAAGGTCAGTTTTCATTCCAATCCCAAAGAAAGGTAATGCCAAAGAATGCTCAAACTACCACACAATTGCCCTCATCTCACACACTAGCAAAGTAATGCTCAAAATCCTCCAAGTCAGGCTTCAACAGTAAGTGAACCGTGAACTTCCAGATGTTCAAGCTGGATTTAGAAAAGGCAGAGGAACCAGAGATCAAATTGCCAACATCCATTGGATCAGCAAAAAAGCAAGAGAGTTCCAGAAAAACATCTACTTTTGCTTTATTGACTACGCCAAAGCCTTTGACTGTTTAGATCACAAGAGACTGTGTGGATCATAACAAACTGTGGAAAATTCTTCAAGAGATGGGAATATCAGACCACCTGACCTGCCTCCTGAGAAATCTGTATGCAGGTCAAGAAGCAACAGTTAGAACTGGACATGGAACAACAGACTGATTCCAAAGAGGGAAAGGAGTACATCAAGGCTGTATATTGTCACCCTGCTTATTTAACTTATATGCAGAGTACATCATGCAAAATACCGGGCTGGAGGAAGCACAAGCTGGAATCAAGATTTCCAGAAGAAATATCAATAACTTCAGATATGCAGACGACACCACCCTTATGGCAGAGAGTGAAGAAGAACTAAAGAGCCTCATGATGAAAATGAAAGAGGAGAGTGGAAAAGTTGGCTTAAAACTCAACATTCAGAAAACAAAGATCATGGCATCTGGTCCCATCACTTCATGGCAAACGGATGGGGAAACAATGGAAACTGTGACAGACTTTCTTTTTTGGGCTCCAAAATCACTGCAGATGGTGACTGCAGCTATGAAATTAAAAGATGCTTGCTTCTTGGAAGAAAAGTTATGACCAACCTAGACAGCATATTAAAAAGCAGAGACATTACTTTACCAACAAAGGTCTGTCTAGTCAAAGTATGGTTTTTCCAGTAGTCATGTATGGATGTGAGAGTTGGACTATAAAGAAAGCTGAGCACGGAAGAATTGATGCTTTTGAACTGTGGTGTTGGAGAAGACTCTTGAGAGTCCCTTGAACTGCAAGGAGATCCAACAAGTCAATCCTAAAGGAAATCAGTCCTGAATATTCATTGGAAGGACTGATGTTGAAGCTGATACTCTAATAGTCTGGCCACCTGATGTGAAGAATTGACTCATTGGAAAAGACCCTGATGCTGGGAAAGGTTGAAGGTGGGAAGAGAAGGAGATGACAGAGGATGAGATGGTTGGATGGTATCACCGCCTTGATGGACATGGGTTTGAGCAAGCTCTGGGAGCTGGTGATGGACAAGGAAGCCTGCATGCTGCAGTCTGTGGGGTTGCAAAGAGTCAGACATGACTGAGCGACTGAACTGAACTGAATATCCACTTTTTTAAAGATTCTTTTCCCACATAGGCCATTACAGAATATTGAGTAGAGTTCCCTGTGCTATACAGCAGGTCCTTATTAGTTACATATATTTTATATATAGTGGTGTCTATAGAGGGCTTCCCAGGTGGCACCAGTGGTAAAGAACCTGCATTCCAACGCAGGAGACCTAAGAGACATGGGTTCAATTCCTGGGTCTGGAAGATTCCCTGGAGAAGGACATGGCAATACCCACTCTAGTATTCTTGCCGGGAAAATCTCATGGATAGAGGAGCCTGGCAGTCTACAGTCTATAGGGTCTCAAGAGTTGGACAAGACAAAAGCAACTTAACACACATGCACGCATGTGTGTATATGTTAATCTCAATCTCCCAATTTATTGCTTTCCCCTTAGATATTATTTTTTCATGTGTTCATAAAAGGGCACTATATTGCTAAATTATAATTTTTAAATATTTTCATAACTCTGCATACTATGTGCATGTTAAGTCGATTCAGGCAGACTCTATGGGCTGTAACCCGCTGGGCTCCTCTGACCATGGGATTCTCCAGGCAGTTAACACTGGAACGGATTGCCATTGCCTTCTCTGGGGGATCTTCCCGACCCAGGGATCAAACCTGTGTCTCCTGCACTGCAAGTGGATTCTTTACCACTGAGCCAGGGGGGAAACCCCTTGGTAACTCTGTATCAGTATAGTGGTTTCCTTTGTATTTTGACCAACTGCATTTTATGAACTTAGTGTTTTTCAGAGAAGGAGCTCATAGGCTTCATTAAACTGTAAAAGGACTGTGTCAGATTCTGGAAGCTTTATCACATCTTCCAGTCTTTTTGGTTGTTGGGTCGCCTCCTACATTTGTTTTGTATCTGTTATCAGTAGCAACATAGCACTTAAAACCAAAAGGGCCTGTGTGCTTGGCTTCAGGGGTGAAATGAAGGCTTTCCCAAGAGGACTGCACATCATTGCAGTCAGACTTGGTGGGAGAGGGGGGTTGAAGAACCGCAAGGGAGCACATTTATGACACTTGCCCTTCTTCTAGATCTTCTCAACATTCAGAAAATTTCAATTAAAAATGCCAGTGCCAGACTTCCCTGGTGGCACAGTGGATAAAAATCCGCCTGCCAATGCAGGGGACTTGGGTTCGATCCCTGGACCCAGAAGATTCTACATGCTGCGGGGCAACTAAGCCCATGCAGTACAACTACTGAGGCCACCGCTTTCAAGCCCATGAACTGCAAGTACTGAGCCACAACTACTGAAGCCCAAGCACCTGGAGCCTGTACTGTGCCATAAGAGAAGCCGCCACGGTGAGAAGCCCCTGCACCGCAATGAAGAGTAGCCCCCACTCTCCGCAACTAGAGAAAGCCTGTGCCAAGCAGTGATTCACAAAGAAGCTGGAAGACATTTGGCTTTTGAAAAGGAACACCCCTCCTTTCATACCCATGACAAGATCCCCGGGATTCTGAAGTCTGTATGTAGGTAAAAGTTAGTAACTGAGGCTCTACAGAGAAAATGGCAGCTCATACTTTTAAGCAGGCTGTAAGAACTCTGTAATCTTCATGTGTAGCGTGATAGATTATGTTAATAAACAAAAATGCAGGTTACAAAGTAGCACACTGTATTATTTAGAGAAGCAGGAGTGAGAAGGCAGGGCAGAGAAAAAGTCTGAAAAATGTGTATCCAAATGTTAATAGTGGTTAATTCTGAGTATCTTTGTGGGAGATTTTCCTCATTTTATTCCTTTTTGTATCTTTTTCAATGATCAGCGCATATAACCTTTGTTAAAAACAAACAAACAAAGGCAACAAGGCTGTTTTCATTTCATAAGAATCAAAATGTTAAACAACTCTTGTTTTACTGCTAGTTGGAACCCTGCAGTACTGCTTAACTAGCTTTACACCTCTTGGGGACATAAAAAAGAGGGGACTGCAGAGTGGAAATATGTAATTCTTTACCAAAAAAAAATCTAAAATGTTATAATAAAACCATGGACTTTATATAAGGATCAAATTAGGTCTCCTGTATTCCTGGTGAACTAGGCTGTGCTTGCGCACAGCAGGCGCTGGATCAAGTTCACATGAACCTCCTTCCTTCCTGTTACCAGTTTATTTCCGTCTCAGAGCCCCAGTGGAGTGCTGGGGGGTGGGAGTGGGAACAGGGCTGCTGGGGGTTGGGTTCTTCCAGATCTACATACTTCCCCCTTCTGCAAGTTAAAACCATTTATTTCTTCCTCCAATTCTTCTTCCTTTTCTATTTATTTATTCGTTTATCTTTGGCTGCCCTGGTCTTCGCTGCTCCGAGTGGGCTTTCTTGTGGAGACCAGGGGCTACTCTTCCTCGCAGTGTGCGGACTTCTTATTGTGGTGGCTTCTCTCGTGGAGCAGAGGCTCTGGGATGCACAGACTTCAGTAGTTGTGGCTCTCCGCTCTGGAGTTGAGGTTCCTGGACTTTAGAGCACATATGCTCAGTGGTTGTGGGGCACAGGCTTAGTTGCTCTGCGGCATGTGGGATCTTCCCAGACCAGGGATCAAACTTGTGTCCCTCTGCATTGGCAGGAGGACTTTTATCCATCGTGCCACCAGGGAAGCCCCTTCTCCCTTTACTAATACATCAATTATTCTAGACCTCCTTCCCGGGGCACTCTCTCAGCTGTTTTAAATTCTTTAAAAAAAAGTATCGGGTTTTCCAGGTAGCACTAGTGGTAAAGAACCTGCTGGCCAATGCAGGAGACATAAGAGATGAGAGCTTGATCCCTGGGTCGGGAAGATCCCTTGGAGGGGGGCATGGCAACCCACTTCAATATTCATGCCTGGAGAATCCATGGACAGAGGAGCCTAGTAGGCTACTGTCCACTAGGTCACAAAGAGTCAGACAAAACTGAAGCAACTGAGCATGCACACATTCATATAAAATGAGTATTTTGAAAACTGCATCTGTCCCTCCACAGCTGAAACACACTTTTTCAGTTATCCCTTGTGGCATATGAAGCCACCCCCAAACCTAGGGACATCCCTGCAGATAAAAGTGGGGGTAAAGGGATATTGGGTGGAGGGGAGGCAGGAAACGCTGCGTGGGTTGCTCTTCCATTTATTGTTCATGATTCTGTGGGTCAGAAATTCAAGGAGAGCCTATCTCTTCTCCAGGTTGTGTCAGCTAGGCCTGCTTGACCAGGACTAGGAACTCCCCAGATGGAGTCCTGGTCCTGGCTGGTGGTTGGGATACCTTCTCCACGTGGCCATTCTCCCTTCAAACGTTTTCTCTTTATTCAGTAAGTTAGCCTAGCCTAAGCAACTTCTGCCTGGTGGCTGATTTCCAAGAGAGTAAAACTGGGAAATTCAAAGGCTTCTTAAAACCCAGGCATGAAATCCCATAGCACCACCCAGATTTCTACAGGTCATGAGTCATAGGGCCAGCCCAGAATCAAGGGTTGGGGGAATTAAACTTCACACCTCTTGGTGCAGGAATGGCAGTCACTGGAAAAGGTTATGCAGAATGGGAGGGGTTTTGTGACCATCTTTAGAAACAAGCTACTCAACATATCAATATTTTAGAAGATTTTTTTTAAAGAGCTTAAAAACTATGGTAACTAGTGTAATGAAAATAATGAATGATGTATTCACCAGTCAGAGGGGATAATTATTTTTTCTAATCTGTCTGATACTTTCAGTTTCTGAATCAGCCCGTCTGCCTCTCATCTCCACTTTACATCACATTAGGCCAAGAAATAAGTGCATATTTACGCACTTCTCTCATGCAGCATGCGTGAGGGAAGTCCTCACTGTGTCACATTTTGCCAGTATTTCAGCGTGTGGCTGTTCCCTCTTAATCTCCATCCTGAGCCTGTAGTTCACCAGAGGACCACCTGCAGTTTTTACACCTCTTGTTCCTTACTCTCCCTAGAGGATTTCATCCATTCTCTGGTTCTGACTGCCACCTACACCCTGATGACAACCAAATTTTAATTTCCAGCCCAGATTCTTCTCTTCTGGGCTCCAGATGTGAAATTCCAACTGCCTCCTGGATATCTCTGTTTGGATGTCCCAAGGGTAACTTCAGTTTTACACGTCCTAAATCAAATTTGGCATTTTCTTCCTCCCCACTCAAACTTACTACCTCTCTGGAGCCCCTTTCCTGGGCAATAGTGTCTCATTTTTGTCCTGTTTCCTCCAGTGAATCAAGCCGAAAACTCAGCAGTCCTGCTCTACATCTCCCTCTTCTTCATGCCTACATCCAATCAATTACCAAATCCTCCTGGTTCTTGGTGTCTCTATTCCAGCCTTTCCATGCCTGCCACTGTCAAATTTGCTGCCTCTATTGCTACAAAAGACTTTTCACTGGTGTTAGACCCCAGGCTCTCTGATCCAGCATCCAAACTGGGCCAGAATGAATTTTCTATACTATCATTGCTAAAACCTGTCAGTAGGTCCCCATTGTCCTCAATATAAAAGTTCCACATCTACATTCCTTAGCAGGGCACACAAAGGCCCCTGATGTTTGGGGCTGCTTCCCTTAAGATCCTAAACGCCTCATCCTGACTCTCAAATTTGTGAGCAGACAATTCAGAGCATCCTGAATCCCCACCACTCTCTCTACTCTCCACCTGCACTTCTCCTCTCCTCCAGCTTAGATGCCAACCAAAAGAGCTTTCCCTCACCCCTTCCTTCCTCACCTACCTAGGACACGCTGCACACCCTCTACTTAGCATTCATCACACTACAGTCATGGCCGGCCAGCTCACTTATTTCCTTCTTTCACTGTACTGGAAGCTCCTATGAGCTGTGTCTTTTGTTATGGTTGTTTCTCAGTGTTCAGCTAGTGCCTGGCATATGGTAGGGCAATGAATGAATGGTGAAATATCCACTGACTGTAAGGAGCAAAGAGAAGACGGCTGGTGGGGACAATGTGTTTTAGTATCCATAAAACTGAACTGAGGGATCTTTACGTGTCAGCCACCTGCCCCACACCTTCCTTCGCAGTTCCAATTGAAGGAGAAACCAGCACCATTACCAGGAGGGTGACCAGCATTTAACTGAAGTACTGCTTACTCCTGCTCAGGGCTTTCTTTCACTCATGCCTAAGATGACAGTTTTCCATGCCTGCTGCTGTAATGATGCAAGTTAAGGGAAAGGATTAGAAGGGTCCATACTTCTGCCTAGGCAGTTGTCCACATTCTGCCTATAACCTCAGTGAATCTTCACAGACAACCTACAATTTTATTTCCTCCATTAAAGAACTGTGACCACCTAAAGTGTCTGCACTGGACCACAAAGATGATTATGACATGGCCACCATCTTGAAGGAGCTTTTATTTACATATAGTCTACTTGGGGCTTCCCTGGTGGTTCAGACAGTAAAGAATCTGCCTGCAATGAGGGAGACCTGGGTTCAGTCCCTGGGTCAGGAAGATCCCCTTCCTGGAGATCCCCTGGAGAAGGGAATGGCTACCCACTCCAGCATTCCTGCCTGGATAATTCCAAGGACAGAGGAGCCTGGTGGGCTACAGTCCATGGGGTCGCAAAGAGTTGGACACAACTGAGCGACTAACACATACACTCATAGTCTATTTGTCTTTATCCTCCCATCCAAGCCTTTTGAGAGCAGGGACATCGCCTGTCTTATTCATTGTGGTTGTCCCAGTGAATACAACACATAGTAGGTGCTCAACAAATATTTGTTGAATGCAGTAGATAAATGAGCAATACAATGCTTATTGAATGAGGATGTGACCATAGGCAAGGGTATATCTGCGTGAGAGAGAAGACTGGGAGGCTGGGGAAAGTTGGGGGCAGGATGGAATGACCTTTAACCTCCTAGGCAATAGGAGCAAAGGATCATTTTTTAAGGACAGATAATCATGATTGGTCCTGACTTTTGAAAACCCCACTCTAGTTCCAGTGTGGAGAGTTTGCCATTGGCGTGCCAGCGGGGCTGGGGTGGGGGCTGTGCGAGGGGAGTGCAGGTTCTTTACTCCAAGCAAGCACTGATGGCAGCCTGACATAGAGGGACATTTGAGGGGCACAAGTGCAAAGTGAGGGGAGAGAGACATTCTGCTCACACCTGGGGACCAACTGAGGCAGACAGTGAAGGCTGGATGGGAGATGAGAAGCCCATATGGGAAGAAGTAAAAACAAGGGCTTTAGTTTAGGTTCCTTTCAACCTGAGGTGCCCGGGTAACATCTTTCTCTGAATCTCTAGGAATGCTGCCACCACCACAGTGTTCCTCCTACCCCTTTTCTTTCCTGTTTTGAATCACTCCCACAAGCCAGAAATGCTCCCTGCTCCTCAGCGTGCAGGAGAACCATGCCAGCAGGCCCCACATTCCTGAGGAAGGGACCCAGGAACCTGGAGGGCGGGCTGCGGCCTCCCCGGGGGCAGCTCCCTGACAGGAAGGCAGGCTGGGCACAGACAGGAGCTTCCTCTGCTGCAGCAGGTGCCCAGGGCCAGCTGCTCCAATCCCCTCCAGGCTCACATCAACAGGATGGGACAACCCAGGCGGAAGGAAGCCTGCAGGGAGGGCCGCCCGCCGCTGCAGACAGAAGCCTGGGCAGGGGATGAAGGGGAGACAGGAAGAGCTGCCTGAGCTGCTGAGCTGGCGCCCCTCCAGCAGATTCAGGAGAGGCAGTGACAGGCGGCCATTCAGTCCTCCTGCCCTCTCTCAGTGGGCGTGTCTAGCCCTGGTTGATCCTATTATTATTACTACTACTGTTGTTGGCTAGCCTGGGCCTGTTTCTAAAATATTTAATTCATTGATTTTCTTTTTTTTTTTCTTTCTGGCAATGCCCCGAGGCTTGCGGGATCTCAGTTCCCCAACCAGGGGTTGAACCCAGGCTATGGCAGTGAAAGCACCCAGTCCAAACCACTGAAACGCCAAGGGATTCCCTAGTTTATTCCTTTTCTATACTCATTTTTGTGATTATGGGGAAAGAAAAGACACTTACATCATCAGCCTTTCGGTTACACGGAGAAGTGAGGCAGCTGGAGGGAAGGGCAGTGACTTCTGCCCCCTGTTAGCCAGTCCCAAGGAGTGGCTTTAAGTTTGTTTTAAGCCGCGCTATCACCCAAAGGGAGCCGACAAGGAGCCAAAGCAGAACCATAGGCTCGCAGTTCGGAGGCCCCAGACCGCCTCTGACCTGGTTCGGGATGGGGGTTGTGGAGGTGTGGCTGGGGCTTTCGCGGGACCGAGAGCAGGGGGTTTCGTGACTTCGATTTGGCGAGCATTCCCAAAGCAACCCACTCCCTGGCGTGCCCTGGCTGGCGCCTCGTGACCCTAGAAGACCCCGCCCCCCCATCACCACCAGCAGTTTCCCGGCAGAGCGTTTCCGGAGGCCGTGGCCCAGGGTGGGTGTGGGGGTAGGGTCTACCTTTGAAACAGCTTGTAGACTGCAATTTAAACTTTACACCGAGCTCAAAACTCGGTTCTGCAACTGAGAGTCGGCTCCAGAGAAAGATTAAAAAACTCTGGCCTATGGCTCCAGCACCCCCACTGGTCTAGTTTTCGGGGCTTCCTGCAGTCCCCACACCATTCTCTCCACAGCCCTGGAGGAAGGATGGGCGGGGCGGACGGGGGCGGGCAACGCCGCCGGCAGTGCAGATGGAGAGGGCGAGCTAGCGCCTGCGGCCCGGGCGTGGGCGGGGGGGCGCAGGAGCAGGTGTCCGCTCAGTGACAGGATTCCCTTTCCCTCGCCTCCCGTTCCCTGGTGCTACCCACGGTTCAACTAGGCAAAAACCCAGCAAATGCTCCAGAAATCCAGCTCGGTCGGTCACCAGGCTCTCCTTTCTCGCCAGGAGCGCAAGAGGACGGAGCGATTCCAAATGCAAATCTCTTGGCTCTGGACCCTTGGCTTGCAGCCGCCGCCTCCCCCGCCTGGCCACCCGGCGTCCCGCCCACCCCGTGGCGGCAGCGGCCCGAGATGGGACCTCGCCCGCGGAGGGGAATGGGCGGAGCGGGCATCCCTCCCCACCTCCCACGTGGGCCCGGCTCTCCTCGGAGAGCCTGGGCGCGCCGCGGCGGCCGCGCCTCCGGGCTGGGCCCGGGTTCCTGGCGCCGCCCCACCCCTGGGCTAGGGAAGGGGACTGCAGGCCGGGGAGGGAGAGTGGGGGTGGGTGAGGGGTGGGGGCCGCGTCCACAGAGTCAGGTGGTGGCGGGAGTTCCCTCGGGCTGGGCCCGGGGAAACGCGCTGCCAGGGGATTGTGTACACGCTCCACTGACACAAGCTTCACGCTGCCGGGCAGCCGCTGATCACGCGTGGCCCCGCGAGCCCATTGGCCGGCGCCTCACACACCTTTGTCGCTGATTGGCCGGCGCCAGGCTCCGCCCCCACCCCCGCCCGCGGCTCGGGGCAGGCTGAGCGGCTACCTGAATGGGGAGGGGGGCAGACGGCGCGGAGCGCGGCGGCGGCGGGAGCGGCGTCGAGTGTCTCCGGGCGCCCGTCTGTGGCCAGGCAGCCAAGGACAGCCTTGCAGCCAGTCAGCTCGTCGCCGGCGGCCGGGCAGCCAACCATGCTCAACTTCAGCGGCGCTTCTCTCCAGCAGGCTACGGTAAGTCACCTGGGGATGCCCCAAGCCCTTCTCTTGCCTCGCTGCGTCCGGGGAGACCCCCGAGCCCCTGACATCAGCCTCGCCTGAGGACAGAGGTTGCAGGGGAGTCATGGAAGAGGAAGAGGGGCTTCCCGCCTGCAGACTGGGCATTGGTGAGGGTGTGTAGCGGAGCGGGGGGCGGGGGGGAGGTTTCTGAAGAAGCAGGCTGGGAGCTAGAGACGAAGTGAGAGAGGGTCTCGCTCGAGGTGTAAGGAGGGGAAGGGAGCAGCTCCCCTGGGAGACTGGAAGCAAGTGAGGGGTGGGGGAGATGACTGGAGGGGCGGGAAGAGTGAGGAGATTGGGGGGGGGGGGCGCTGGCTGCCCTGTCAGCGAGACTAGGAGGCGTGGAAGTACAGGAGGGGGGGACGAGGGGGCCACCCTGCACCTGGCGCCGGGGGGGAAGAGATGCCTCCGTCTGGATAAGGAATGCGCCCCAGGCTGGCAGGGGGCTGCTCTCGAGCATGTGAGGGGTGGGGAGTCAACCGGAGAGGAGAGGGGGACTCCCCATCTCGGGGGGGTCTTGAACGGAGGCTTGCAGGACTGGGGCTACCCAGCAGATAGCGGGGGGGCTGTGGGGAGGGGCGCCCGGCGTGGGTGCAAGGGGATGGCACGCGGGCCCGGGGAGTTTACCCCACCCCAGACGTCTGGAGGGGACTCCCTTATCTCCGGAACAGGCAGGCAGGTGGCCTCCGGAGGACGCCTTGGCGGGGGAGGGGGCCTCGGAGCCGCCTTGGCGACAGTAGATGGAAAGGGTGGGAAGTGGGACCCCAGTATCGGGGTGAGGAAGGTGGGCGGGGGGAGCCGGGGCTGCGAGACGCGGGGGCCGCGCGCCTGGAACCGGGCCTGTTGGGGACTGCACGTCTGGGAACTCGTGGAGATGCTGGGCTCGGCGCGGGGGTGGTGGGGGGGCCGGAGCTGCCGGAAACCGTGGGGACAGGGGGGCGCCGCGTCTTCGGGGCGAGTCGGGGTGGTCTGAGATCCCGCGGGCGGCGTGGGCGGGAAGCGCCGAGGGCTCGGCCGGGTCCCCGGGGGCTGCGGCCGAAGGAGGGCGGGGGCCGGGTTTCCGCGGGGACCTGGCTCCTCCTCCGGCAGCTGAGGCGGAGGCCGGGGGGTGGGCCGGGAACGGATGCGCCCAGGGAGCTTCTCGTCCCCGAGTGACCCAGCCCGAGCCTCCGCCAGGGCGGGAGCGAGGCCCGGCCCCGCTGTCGGTTCCTAAGGGAACGGCGGGGAGCTGGAAGGGGCGGGCGCGCCGGGAGCCGGGCGGCCGCGGCCCCGCCCCTCCCCGCAGGCCCGGGCGCGCACGGCCGGGCGGTTGGCGGCGGCGCCCGCGGCCCCTCCCCCGGGCCGTCGCGAGGGCGGGGGCCCCGCGGGCTCAGGAAGTAGGTGAAAGGTGACGGCGCGGCAATTCCCAGTTCACGTTTCCTGCGCCGCCCGGAGCAGCCGCTGATCACGCTTTGTTCACATGCCTCGCCCTCCCTCCTCCTCCTCCGCGCCCCCGCCCTCCGCCGCCCAGCCAATCCCAGCCCGGGCCGCCCGGCTGGCTGGCCAATGACGGGGGCAGGGACGCGGGGACGTGCGAGCGGGCGAGGAATGTTCCCAGTGACTCACCCGCGAGCCTCATTGAGGTTAGGGCGGCCCCATCCGTCTGTCCCCGCCAGCGAGGATCTCCCCCGCCGCCCACCCCCGCCCCTTGTCTGCCTCCCCACGCCCGCGCCTCCGCCCGCTCTTCCCTTTCCTGCCTCCCTCGCGCCCCACTCCTTTTCCTCTCCCCTCCCGGCTTCTCTTCCTGCCCTTCCCAGCGCATACTCTTTCTGTCCTGCCTAGCCTTTTCTCTTTTTTTTCTCTGTTGCACTGGCGTCTTGAGGCTTTTACACATACATGCGCTGTCCGTTGCAGCTTACGTAAAAGGCGCGCGATTATGCAATTGCTTGTTAGCTATATTTCAAGAGCAGTAATAGCTTCTTAAAGGTTTCTACACGAAGGGTTTTTAAACAAGAATTGAGAACAATTCCTAGCAATGTAAAGAATATTTTTCGGTGTTTTTACAGTCTCTACTTAAGCCAAAAAGTGGGATCACGTTAGTGGAAAATTGAAGAGATGGAGGGTGGTAACCATTTTAGTACAGTTTAAGCAACTTTAGTATGAAGCATTAAATATCTGATGGGAGGAGTTGTTTAAATAAATACAAAGCGTGTGCTGTTATTTTTATCCTGGAGCAGTTCTTTAAACAGTTAAAATAAGATTCTATTTTGAATATTGCAGATTCCTTACAGAGTTTTTTGCAAATTTTGGTCAAATATTGCAATTTTTGCCATTTTCTGATTTGTGTGTGTATGTGTATGTTTGTGTGTGTTATTGCATTAGCTGGTCATAGACTCCTGTTGCAGTTGGCTACTCTGGAAAGAACATAAAATGTTTCTCTTCCAAGCCAAGCAGTTCTCTTTTGAATGACAAGTGGATTGATATCTTTAATCTTAGGTCCCCTTGATAGTAATAAGTTCCTTGCAAGGTTATCCGTGTTCAAGCCTAAGTTTGAGAGGAAGAATGGAGAAGATTTTATCACTATTACTTCATAGTAGGGATGAGAAGAATAAGTTTTATCTTGAAAAGCTGTGCAGATTGTAAAAAAAAAAAAAAAGCGCATTACTCTGAGTGTCAAGTGGATGACAACAGTATGCTTATAACACGAGTCTTTTGTATTTATAGGAGGAAAGAATGGAAATGATCTGTGAAAGATCAAAAGAGAATGTGTATTCCTGGAACAAAACTGCAGAGAAAAGTGACTTTGAAGCTGTAGAAGCACTTATGTCAATGAGTTGCAGTTGGAAGTCTGATTTTAAGAAATACATTGAAAACAGACCCGTTACTCCAGTGTCTGATACGTCAGAGGAAGAGAATCTGCTTCCTGGTACACCTGATTTTCATACCACAATCCCAGCATTTGTAAGTATTGTTTCAAAGATGAATGTAAATGATAATGCCTCTTACAATTTATATCATGGCCTGGACCGTTCTTCACGCTGTTACCTGTGTTTCTCTTCTCTGCAGTGTTTGACTCCACCTTACAGTCCCTCTGACTTTGAACCTTCTCAAGTGTCAAATCTGATGGCACCAGCGCCACCTACTGGACACTTCAAATCATTGTCAGATACTGCCAAGCCTCACATTGCTGCTCTACCTTTCAAAGAGGAGAAGAACCCCGTACCCGCCCCCAAACTCCCCAAGGCTCAGGCAACCAGTGTGATTCGTCATACAGCTGATGCCCAGCTGTGTAACCACCGATCATGCCCCGTGAAAGCAGCCAGCATCCTCAACTATCAGGACAATTCGTTTCGGAAAAGAACCCACCTAAATCCTGAGGCTGCAAGAAAAAACATACCTTGTGCCGCTGTGTCACCAAACAGGTCCAAACGTGAGAGAGACACAGAGGCAGATGTTGAAGAGAAGCCAAGCCCTGCTGCACTTTATGACTTTTCTGTGCCTTCCTCAGAGACCGTCATCTGCCGACCTCAGCCGGCCCCCGCGTCTCCCCAGCAGAAGTCAGTCTTAGTCTCTCCACCCGCGGTGTCCACAGCGGGAGTGCCCCCTATGCCAGTCATCTGCCAGATGGTTCCCCTCCCTGCACACAACCCCGTCATGACGACAGTCGTCCCCAGCACGCCACCCAGCCAGCCGCCGGCTGTCTGCCCACCCGTCGTATTCATGGGCACTCAGGTGCCCAAGGGCGCCCTCATGTTTGTCGTGCCCCAGCCGGTCGTTCAGAACCCAAAGCCTCCGGTGGTGAGCCCAAATGGCACCAGACTCTCTCCCATTGCCCCTGCTCCCGGGTTTTCCCCTTCCTCAGCGAAAGTCACTCCTCAGATTGACTCATCGAGGATAAGAAGTCACATCTGTAGCCACCCAGGATGCGGCAAGACCTACTTCAAAAGTTCTCATCTGAAGGCCCACATGAGAACGCATACAGGTACCAACCATTTCTTACTTATGTCTGAGAAATTTGGGTGATGTTTTTTTGACGGTGCTCACAAATGTAAACCAGGCATGTTAAGAGAGAACTGGCCTTACCAGCCAATTCAGTGGATGGTATTCACCAGTGCATGGTCTTCTAAAAGATTTCATTAAGGTGTTTTTGTCTTAGTTTCTCAAATGATGATTCTTTTTAAAAAAACATGTCTTTAAGCTTTAAATACAATTTAATACATAAAGGACCATGACCTAATAAATGCATAGTAATAAAGATAGGACTTTTTTTTGTTTCAGGTGAAAAACCTTTTAGCTGTAGCTGGAAAGGTTGTGAAAGGAGGTTTGCCCGTTCAGATGAACTGTCCAGACACCGACGAACCCACACAGGTGAGAAGAAGTTCGCCTGTCCCATGTGTGACCGGCGGTTCATGAGGAGCGACCATTTGACCAAACACGCCCGTCGCCACCTGTCAGCCAAGAAGCTACCGAACTGGCAGATGGAAGTGAGCAAGTTAAATGACATTACCCTACCTCCAACCCCGGCTCCCACGCAGTAATAGACGGATGGTGAAGAATCAGACTAACTTTAACTTTGGTCACAGCCAGAAGCCAGTGGTGATAGAAAAATGCTTCCACTGCAGGTCTGTGGCTCTCCAGTGTGGGCTGCAAGCAGAAGCCCCACGGCCTGGGGAGAAGGCCCAGCCTGGGTTAGACAGTAAGAAGTGCTGCGGCCACAGGCAGGTCACTGAGTGGCAGGACTTGTTTCTTATCACATAAGAGAGAGAAGAAAGCTTTTATTCAATATTTTTTGAAGGTTTCAGGTGAGGTCACCCCAACCACCGGTAGCACAGATTTTGAACTTGTGTGCACAATTTGTTGTTTTACTTTCACCATTACTTTTCAATGTGATTCTTCAAAAGCACTGGTTTCAAGAGTGTAGAGACTGGAAAACATTACGGTACAGAGATGGAGATGTAAAATTGGTTTTGTATCATCACGAATATTATTATCCTTTCCTAGAGTTACCTTGTTTACTATTCTTAGTCTTTCCATTCAACTTGTGGATGTAGTTGTTAAATATATCTAGAACTAGCATTTTTACACTAGTTGCTGATGTTTGGAATTGAGCAACTGTATATTGCTGAAGAGGTCCCAAAGAATTGGAATCCTCATTAATTTAATTGCTTTGAAATGTAGCTTCAATTTTTTCTTGCGTTTTTGTTTTAAAAGTTCAACAAATGACTATTACTAGGTATTTTATTATGCTTTGAATCTTAGTTGGTTGCAGTTTCTTGTATAGATTTGAAAATTGTATACCAATGTGTTTTCCATAGACTCTAAAATACACTGCACTTTGTTTAGAAAAAAAATTGAAGATGAAAACATATTGTAAAGAAGGGATATTAAGGATTTTAGATAACTCCTTGAAAAAGATGGCTGAGGTCATCAGTAAAGTACCCTTATGTTATGAGGATATAACATGTGCTTTATTGAATTAGAAAGTTAGTGACCATTATTCACAAATGGATAAATGTCCTGTTAATTTATAGAAGTTTTTTTGGGGGGAGGGGAGAATGTGGAACAAGATAGGTAGAAAAATAGAACATTCACTTTTGTTAACAGTATTTCTGTTATATTCTGTTGTGTAGTGGATGATGTACACAGTGGTAAAACAAAAGTCAGTTGTTGAAAACATGTAGTGAAAACTGTCACTATGTCTTTCCATTTAACATTTTTCTCTATATTGGGTATAGATTTCTGCCATCAAAACTTTGGACCCTTGGAAAACAAAAAAGAACTTTTAATTAAAAAAAATCCTTGTGATTTACAATTTGCACAATATTTCTTTTGTTGTACTTTATATCTTGTTTACAATAAAGAATTTCCTTTGGTATATAAAATTGGTTGATTGTATTTGTTGAAAACTATTTTCACTTTAACCTTGACGTTGATCACTGTGGAGCTAAGATTTATGGTTAATTTCTCTTAAGAACCTCATTCAAAATTGAGGTTTTTGAACGCAGGAGTTTATCTTTCACATGAGTAATCAAATTGGTGAGTATGCAGAGCAAGGACAGGGAAGCCCCTGGTGGTCAAAAGGTTAGGATGGGACTTGGCACTCCTTGCCAAGGGCCTGGGTTGGGGAGCTAAGATCCTGCAAGTCACCTGAGGTGGCCACAATAATAGTGATAAAATCTAATTTTAAAAAAGACAAGATATCTACCTATATATTTGTTGATAATATGTGAGCCTGCCTTTTCTAAGAAAGCAATCCATTTTAATTTTTAAACATTTTTGTACGTTTTGGTGATTTAGGGTTGAAATATAGCTCCAGCTTTCCGTAAAACCTTAAGTGGCACTGAATTAGAGAACAACACAGTGAGTAATTACAAGTTATGAGATTGCTGTAAAATGAAAAGAAGGCTGACCTATTAAATAGAGAGTAAATTACGCACCTCTAGAAGTTAGATTAATTCAGACCATTAAGTGAGAGCTTAAATGCAATAAGCATACCAGCACTTAAGCTGCATGAAAGTTAATACACCTCCGAGGAGATGCGCTCACTAGTCACTCATGAGTACAACTAGGAGATATAAATGCCACTTGGTGTATGGTGTATAATTTTGGAGATTAGTACTTTAATTTGCTCTGAGATCACCTTGTCATGAGACAACATCTTCCATGGTGTTCAACTTACTGGTTGACCTGGTCTGGCTCGCTGCTGAGTGCCCTGGCGAGGGGCAGTGTGCTCACTTGGCACCAAGTGTAGGACAGGCATCCTGACCCCTCCAGGCACCTGCTGCTGCTTTTCCAGGAAACATACCAACTAAGCACAGTGCAGCTGCTGGAGGGGGCCTTGCCATTGTGTAGTGTGTTGGGACCTGCACCGTCCTAATCCCTAGGGTTTCTCAGCGTGGCAGGTCTTCAAAGTGGGAAGAGAGGGAGAGGGCTGAAGTATTCTCTGCCTGGCCCAAAGCCAGTCCATGGTAATGACAAAGCCAGTGGAACTGGTCTGCCCAATCCTAGTTGACACCTGGCACTTTTCCTTAGAAATCTTGTAAATCAGATTATTTGAATCAAGTATTATTTTTGAGTTCAATGTTGAGGCAGACTGATCTTGATGCAAAAGTTGCCCCCAGGCAAGTGCCATTTGTAGCATGTTATAATAACATGGTATTAAGAGTAGCTTTGTACTGTACTTAGTCGCTCAGTCGTGTTTGACTCTGTGACCCCATGAGCAGTAGCCCGCCAGGCTCCTCTGTCCAAGGGGATTCTCCAGGCAAGAGTACTGGAGTGAGCTGCCATGCCCTCCTCCAGGGGATCTCCCCAACCCAGGGATCGAACCCAGGTCTCCCACATGCAGGCAGATTCTTTACTATCTAAGCCATCAGGGAAGACCAGTGTAGCTTTCAGTTTAGTTTAGTTCAGTTGCTCAGTCGTGTCCAACTCGTTGCGACCCCATGAACCACAAAACGCCAGGCCTTCCTGTCCATTACCAAGTCCTGGAGTTCACCCAAACCCATGTCCATTGAGTCGGTGATGCCATCCAACTATCTCATCCTCTGTCGTCTCCTTCTCCTCCTGCCCTCAATCTTTCCCAGCATCAGGGTCTTTTCCAATGAGTCAGCTCTTCGCGTCAGGTGGCCAAAGTATTGGAGTTTCAGCTTCAACATCAGTCCTTCCAATGAACATCTAGGACTGATCTCCTTTAGGATGGACTGGTTGGATCTCCTTGCAGTCCAAGGGACTCTCAAGAGTCTTCAACACCATAGTTCAAAAGCATCAATTCTTCGGCACTCAGCTTTCTTTATAGTCCAACTCACATCCATTCATGACCACTGGAAAAATCATAGCCTTGACTAGACGGACCTTTGTTGGCAAAGTAATGTCTCTGCTTTTGAATATACTGTCTAGGTTGGTCATAACTTTCCTTCCAAGGAGTAAGTGTCTATTAATTTCATGGCTGCAATCACCATCTGCAGTGATTTTGGAGCCCAGAAAAATAAAGTCAGCCACTGTTTCCACTGTATCCCCATCTATTTGCCATGAAGTGATAGGACCGGATACCTTGATCTTACTTTTCTGAATGTTGAGCTTTAAGCCAACTTTTTCACTCTCCTCTTTCATTTTCATCAGGAGGCTCTTCAGTTCTTCACTTTCTGCCATAAAGGTGGTGTCATCTGCATATCTGATGTTATTGATATTTCTCCTGGCAATCTTGATTCCAGCTTGTGCTTCTTCCAGTCCAGCGTTTCTCATGATGTACTCTGCATATAAGTTAAATAAGCGGGGTGACAATATACAGCCTTGACGGACTCCTCTTCCAATTTGGAACCAGTCTGTTCCATGTCCAATTCTAACTGTTGCTTCCTGACCTGCATACAGGTTTCTCAAGAGGCAGATCAGGTGGTCTGGTATTCCCATCTCTTTCAGAATTTTCCACAGTTTATTGTGATCCACACAGTCAAAGGCTTTGGCATAGTCAGTAAAACAGAAATAGATGTTTTTCTGGAACTTTCTTGCTTTTTTGATGATCCAGTGGATGTTGGCAATTTGATCTCTGGTTCCTCTGCCTTTTCTAAAACCAGCTTGAACATCTGGAAGTTCACAGTTCACATATTGCTGAAGCCTGGCTT
Organism: Bubalus kerabau; assembly: GCF_029407905.1. Taxonomy (NCBI): domain Eukaryota; kingdom Metazoa; phylum Chordata; class Mammalia; order Artiodactyla; family Bovidae; genus Bubalus; species Bubalus kerabau. The sequence goes on from NC_073637.1 coordinate 64,029,558, forward strand.
GGAGAATTTTGAGCATTACTTTACTAGCGTGCGAGATGAGTGCAATTGTGCAGTAGTTTGAGCATTCTTTCGCATTGCCTTTCTTTGGGATTGGAATGAAAACTGACCTTTTCCAGTCCTGTGGCCATTGCTGAGTTTTCCAGATCTGCTGGCATATTGAGTGCAGCACTTTCACAGCATCATCTTTTAGGATTTGAAATAGTTCAACTGGAATTCCATCACCTCCACTAGCTTTGTTCGTAGTGATGCTTTCTAAGGCCCACTTGACTTCACATTCCAGGATGTCTGGCTCTAGGTGAGTGATCACACCATTGTGATTATCTGGGTCATGAAGATCTTTTTTGTACAGTTCTTCTGTGTATTCTTGCCACCTCTTCTTAATATCTTCTGCTTCTGTTAGGTCCATACCATTTCTGGTCCTTTATCAAGCCCATCTTTGCATGAGATGTGATTGGTATCTCTAATTTTCTTGAAGAGATCTCTAGTCTTTCCCATTCTGTTGTTTTCCTCTATTTCTTTGCATTGATCGCTGAGGAAGGCTTTCTTATCTCTCCTTGCTATTCTTTGGAACTCTGCATTCAAATGGGTATATCTTTCCTTTTCTCCTTTGCTTTTCGCTTCTTGTCTCTTCACAGCTATTTGTAAGGCCTCCTCAGACAGCCATTTTGCCTTTTTGCATTTCTTTTTCTTGGGGATGGTCTTGATCCCTGTGTAGCTTTAGTGTGTCATATTTGGCTGTTTTCTGTCTGATTTATATACTGAGATGAACTGTTTGAAATTGCTGGTATTCAGCTCTCTTAACAGTTAATTCTTTAAATTAAAAAAAAAAACACGGCTGCGCCGACTCTTGGTTGCTGCTGGTGTGGGTTTTCTCTAGTTGTGAGTGGGTGACACTCTGTAGTTGTGCTCAGGCTTCTCATCGCAGTGGCTCCTCTTGTTGCAGAGCACGGGTTCCAGGGCACAGGCTTCAGGAGTTGTGGCCCATGGGCTTAGGTGCTCCACGGCACGTGGAGTCTTCCCAGACCAGGGATTAAATCCACGTCCCTTGCATTGGCAGATGGATTCTTAACCACTGGGCCACCAGGGAAGTCCAAGTGTTAATTCTTTTTAGATAATGTAGATTTATAGAGAGAAAGTTATAAAGATAGAGTTACCATATATGCTTAATCCAGCTTCCTCTTTTGATTAACATCTTACATAGCCATAGAACATTTATGAAAATGAAGAAATTCACCTTAGTACAGTGTTACTAACTGAACTACATTTGGGTTTCACTATTTTTTCTACTAATATCTTCTTGCTATTACAGGACCTAATCCAAGGTCTCAAGTTGCATTAAGTTGTCAGGCTCCACAGGCTCCTCCAATCTATGGTTATGCCTTGGTCTTCTCTTATCTCTTTGGAACAGTTGTTATTTAGTTGCCAAGTCATGTCCAACTCTTTGAGACCCCATGGACTCTATGTATCCCACCAGGCTCCTCTGTCCATGGCATTCTCCAGGCAAGGATACTGGAGTGGGTTGCCCTTTCGTCTTCAACGGATCTTCCCGACCCAGGGATCAAACCCATGTCTTCTGCACTGTATTCTTTACTACTTGAGGTAAATACCACTGTATTCTTTATCCACCAGAGAAGCCCCTTTGGAACAGTGCTTGTCAGTTATTTCTGCCTCTCACTTTGGGTCTATCTGATTTTTTTTTATGATTAGATTGAGGTTATGCGTTAATTGGGAAGATAACCGCAGAGTGATAATGTCCTCAGAGCATCATATCAAGGAATACATGATGTCATTCTGTATTACTGAAAATGTTAACCTTCAGCACATGGCTAAGGTGGTGATACCTGCTGGAATTTTCCATTGTAAATTGACCATTTCTTGATTTATAATTATTACATATTTAGAAGGAGATACTTTATACCAACAACCTACTTCTGCTTCGACTTTTCCCCACTCACTTTACTATCCTTCAGTGGATCTCGATTGAGGCAGTTATTACTGTGGTACATTAATGGTGATTTCTTATTTCTTTCATTATTTATTGATCAGAATTTTCTGTGTGAAAGAGTCGTGGCTTCTCCCCCATTTATTTATTTAGTCCATTATTTGTGTCAGTATGGACTTGTATATTTATGTCATTTTTTGGGTTACAATATAATACTATCTGGACTTCCCAGGTGGCTCAATGGTAAAGGATCCACCTGCCAATGCAGGAAAAACTCAAGAGACTCGGGTTCGATCCTGGGTCAGGAAGATCCCCTGGACAAGGGAATGGCAACCCACTCCAGTATTCTTGCCTGGAAAATCTCATGGACAGAGGATCCTAGCGGGCTACAGTCGATGGGGTTGCCAAGAATTGGATGTGACTGAGCATGCACATACACACGCTGATAATACTGTCTTTATTATGTGACTCTACTGTTCGAACTTTGGCCCATATTAGCTCTTTCAATATTCAACCATTTTTGATTGACAGAGATGGAAATTTCATATGGTTCAACCTATCATTTCTCATGGGAGTGAGAGCCGTTTGGTGTTGGTAATTAGACTTTAAAATGTTTTTCTCTACCTGCATTGCTATTACCCTGTCTAAGCCACCCTCTCTCACTTGGATGACCGTAGTGGCCCCTAAGTGTTCTCTCTGCCTCTGGTCTTGTCTCCCCACCATCCCATTACCACAGAGTCTTCTGAAAATGCAAACCTGACCACATCACTTCCTTGTTTAAAAATGCTTCAAACCCTTCCCAGTGCTCTCAGGATGAAGTCTAGACTCCCTAACACGCTCTAGAGCAGTGCTATTGGAGAGAAATGGAAAGTGAGCCACCTGGGGAATTTGAAATTTTCTAGTAGCCAGATGAGAAAAGTTAAAACAGAAAAAAATCAAATAGCTTTATTTAACCCATAATATTATCATTTCAGCACACAATTAATGCAAAACTGTTGAGATACATCTTTTTTTTTTTTTTTATCCTAATCTTTGAAATCCAGCTTACAGCACCTCTCAACTGGGACTCACCGCGGACCTAGAGGACTCCTCACCCTTCAGCCTTTTCCAACCTCCCACTGCAATCCTACCTTATTCTCTACATCATGTCCAAGCTCTGAATCATCACATACTCTGCTTTTTCTGCTGGGAGTGTTTCCTGGCCCTTTTACCTTGACATTTCCGCTATCATAATAATCGTTACCCTTTCCTGAAACTGCTTAATGTTAGTAAAACTCCCTGGGCATAAGGACCCGTGGATCTTGCTCACTGCTGTATCACCAGCATGTACCGTGATGCCAGACACACACCGGGGCTCACTAAAGCCTATCAAACAGAATCAGGAAGTCTATGAGAGTTTAGGGAGGGAGGACAATTAGGAAGTTTTTACAATGGCGTGCCGGATGCAGACCAAGATGATGGAAAGACTGCCTTTTAAAATTCTCATTCAATCTTTGCTGGTGCTGAAAGGATTATTCACTACACCTTCCAAACTCTAAAGTATCTCTTGATTGCATTTTTACCAGGCATGGAAGAAATCTGATCAAGGTGAACATACACAAGGACTCACCAAGGCCCTCTGAAAAATGTGAGAGTGTCACTCACTCAGTCGAGTCCCACTCTTTGTGATCCTATGGATTGTAGCCTGCCAGGCTCCTCTGTCCATAGAATTCTCCAGGCAAGAATACTGGAGTGGGTAGCCATTCCTTTCTCCAGGGGATCTTCCCGACCCAGGGACTGAACCTAGGTCTCCTGCACTGCTGCTGCTGCTAAGTTGCTTCAGTCGTGTCCAACTCTGTGAGACCCCATAGACGGCAGCCCACCAGGCTCCCCCGTCCCTGGGATTCTCCAGGCAAGAACACTGGAGTGGGTTGCCATTTCCTTCTCTAATGCATGAAAGTGAAAAGTGAAAGTGAAGTCGATCAGTCGTGTCTGACTCTTAGCGACCCCATGGACTGCAGCCTACCAGGCTCCTCCATCCATGGGATTTTCCAGGCAAAGTACTGGAGTGGGTTGCCACTGGAGGCAGATTCTTTACCATCTGAGCCACGAGGGAAGCCTCTGAGGCCCTCTAGTTGTTGTTACTGTTGTTTAGTCGCTAGTCGTGTCCAACTCTTTGCGACCCCATGGACTGCAGCACGCCAGGCCTCCCTGTCCTCACTATCTCCCAGAGTTTGCCCAAGATCATGTCCATTGAGTCGGTGATATCCAACCATCTCATCCTCTGCCACCCCCTTCTCCTTTTGCCTTCTGTCTTTCCCAGCATCAGGCTCTTCTCCAGTGGCCCTTTATGTGAGTCTAATTCCTCGGCCTGGATAGCTGGGATGTGTGGCCTCAGCTCAGCCCAGCCTTTCTTCTGGAAGGACATTCAGGATGGGGCAGGGACTTGACTGAGGACTTGCCTCAAGGGCTCCGGACAGTCAGCAACACCCCAGCACTAGGAGAAACACTGGAAGATGACATCCAGGGACCCTTTAAGGGTGGCCTTTCTTCCAGTGATGTCCAGCTGATATATATATATATATATATTTCCTGGTGCCTCTGGCTTGTTGTAAGTGGAAGGAATAAAGTTAAACAGGGCCACATAAATGAGGTCTATTGTTTTAAGTTTCCCCTGCCTCTTGACATCCTAATCCTGACATAGATTTAGAAATTCCTGGCTCTCTGCTCAGTGGATGCCCACACTTCCAGTTTGACCTTGATTGGCCAGCTTGGCAGCTGGATGCTGAATAGGGAGGAATAGCCTCAAATATAAGAAAGTGGCACCTAATCTTTCTTTGATTTCCTTGGAATGATTTAATATTTTTTAATTCTAAGTTTAGCCACTAGTCAATGGAGGCACTGCTTGGGTTTGGAAAAATCTGTATGGTCTAGGAAGAAAATGAAAACCTAAGAAATAACATAAAGTGAAGGGTAGCCTGGGGTAAAAGCAGTTTTCTAGTTCTGGGATTAGATTATCTGGACCTTGAATATCAGTTTCCAAAAGGCACCCTTTTAGTTTGAACAGATAAGTATTGAGTGTTTATTGGGGAATTCCCTGGAGGCCCAGTTAGGTTAGGACTCCACTCTTCCACTATAGGGGGTCCAAATATGATCCTTGGTAGCAAGCCACAGGGTGTGGCCAAAAAAAAAAAAAAAAAGAAAGAAATCAGCATTGAGTGTTTATTGGGGTTTCCCTGGTGGCTCAGAGGGTAAATCGTCTGCCTGCAATGCAGGAGACCTGGGTTCGATCCCTGGGTCAGGAAGATCCCCAGGACAAAGTAAAACACTGGCCTTGGGACAGGAAACATCTCCTGGGACCATGGAACCTGTGTGCTCGTGTGTGTGTATTGCGCCGTCACTTCACTCGTGTCCGACTCTTTGCGATCCCATGGACTGTAGCCCACCAGGTTCTTCTGTCCATGGGATTCTCCAGGCAAGAATGCTGGAGTGGGTTGCCATTCCCTTCTCCAGGGCATCTTTCCCACCCGGGGTCTGAAGCTGTGGCTCTTATGTCTCCTGCATTGGCAGGCAGGTTCTTTACCACTAGTGCCCCCTGGGAAGCCCTGCGTGTTGGTATCAGCTCTGAACTGACTGTAACTGTGAGCTAAACAATTTGACTATTTCATGGTTCAGTTTCATTATCTATAAAATGGGGATTATAAAGCTTATCTGACCTGCTTCCCAAAGCAGAATTAGATCTGAAAACAGAAAAACAAGCCAACAGTTGCCAAGTGAACTACTCTAATACCAGTGGTGGGGATTGCATTATGCCACTCAGATCAGTCATTAAGACAGAAAAGGCCCCTAGAGGTGGGGCCAGAAATCTGATGTTGGTTACAAATGGTCATTAATGGGTTCCTGTTGGGGACGGAGGTCAAACTCCAAACATTCACAAAATCGTTTACAGTTTTGGAGGTTATAAGTCCAAGATCAACCTGTGGGTAGAGTTGATTTCTTCTGAGGCCCCTCTCCTGGGCTTGTAGAAGGCCCCCTTCTCCCTGGGTCTTCACATGGTCTTCCCTCTGTGTCCTAATCGCCTGTCCTTTCAAGGACATCCGTCCTTAAATTAGAGCCCACTCCATTGAGTTCACTTTACCTTAATTAGCTCTCTAAAGACTCTATTGCCAAGTACAGTCATCTTCTGAGGTACTGAGGATTAAGACTTGCTGGTTGTGGATATAACCTGACCGCGACGCCTCCTTATATAATGTCATTCATCACATCCATTCTATTCTTTGCCAGTTTGGTTCAAAATCACAATGATTTTCAAACAGAAGGGGAACCTGGGTCCCCATCCCGGTAGTTCATCCAATATTTCAGGCTGTCTGCTTTTCAGACATATGGTAGCACTGTATTTCTGTCTTGTGGCAGGGTGGTATCAAGCAGTCAGGTCTGGCCAGTGGATTGGAATGGAAATGACATGCATCAATTCTGGTTCAAAGTTATTTGACTGCCAGTGTTTGAACCTCCAGAGCTCTCTTTCCTTCTACTGTGGGAACCAGCAATATTCCAGCTAATCAACCTTAGCCCTGGAAACAGTATGACGAGGATCAGAGTAAGAACTCAACTTTGTAGTTTGAAGATATTGTGATTTGGGGGGTAACCTTGACTTACCAATATATACTGACTGATATCATCACTTTTGCCTCCGAAGCTGCTTTGCTCTAGGTAAATTTATTCACCTCCCTCTCACTTCTGAATATCAGGTTAAGGGGGAGTACTTTAAAGGACAAAAAGACATGAGACAGTTCTTCCCTTTCAACAATGTGTTAGTCGTTCAGTCATGTCTGACTCTTGCGGCCCCATGGACTGTAGCCCACCAGGCTCCTCTGTCCATGGGATTCTCCAGGCAAGAATACTGGAGTGAGTTGCCAGTACCTTCTTCAGGGATCTTCCTGGCCCAGGGATCGAACCCAGGTCTCCTATATTGCAGGCAGATTCCTTACCCTCTGAGCCATCAGGGAAGGAGATAACAATGGGTACCTTATATGTGCATAACCAAGAGGGGCCGAGTCCCAGGTCCTGCATCCTGAACAAGGAGGCTCTACTGCAAGGTGTTTGGTGGTGTCTTTGTCATCTGTCCGGACAGAGACGCAAGCTGCCTCAGCCCTTTCCCTTCAAGTACCACCACTGTCTTGGCTGCACTGATGCTGCTGCTGCTAAGTTGCTTCAGTCGTGTCCAATTCTGTGTGACCCCATAGACGGCAGCCCACCAGGCTCCCCTGTCCCTGGGATTCTCCAGGCAAGAACACTGGAGTGGGGTGCCATTTCCTTCTCCAATGCGTGAAAGTGAAAAGTGAAAGTGAAGTCGCTCAGTCGTGTCCGACTCTTAGCGACCCCATGGACTGCAGCCCACCAGGCTCCTCCGTCCATGGGATTTTCCAGGCAAGAGTACTGGAGTGGGGTGCCATTGCCTTCTCCAGGCTACACTGATGGAGACCAAGAAAAGGTGATGAACCACTGTGATGATGCTGCCTGAGATAAATCAGTCGACTTACTGAAAGTAATTCCTTAATTTTAGAGTCACAAGTGTTTAATGCGGGTAAACTACCACTTTCACCTCAAGCATCATGTGTGTAGGAAGGAAGAATGAGAATAGAGTCCTCTGGGAGGTGCTGAAGGAATCAGGTGAGGGTGGGCAGCTATCTCCCAGCATTTTGTCCTCAGCAGCTCTAAGGAGTAGGAAAGAAAGAGCACAGGGCTGCCAACTGCTGCCTGCTGCCTAGTTTTGATGGTGAGGCTATCATAGATGCTGAAAGGGTAAAACGTTCATCTTTAAATACTTTCAGAAGGCACTGTGGTGTGGCGACTACAAGCATCAGCTCTGGACTGTTGCTTTTCGAATCCTGGTTCCACCATATACTGGCCACATGACTTAAAGCAAGTTAGGATTAAGCATGAGGATGAAATGAACTGGCATATATAAAGCATTAGGGAGTCTTCCCAGGTGGCTCAGATGGTAAAGAATCTGCCCACAGTACAGGAAACCTGGGTTTGATCCCTGATCTATGAAGATTCCCTGTAGAAGGAAATGACAACCCACTCCAGTATTCTTTCCTGGAGAAATCCGTGGACAGAGGAGCCTGGGGGGCTACAGTCCATGGGGTTGCAAAGAGTCAGACATGACTGAGCGACGAGCACACACAGGAAAGCCTGGTACATCATGAACATGACGTTTAAGTGTTTATGAGAGTGGTGATGTTTGCATTTCAGATGCCCCAGCCAAAAGGATCTTGTCTGGGTATAAGGTTGATTTATTTAGGAATGCTGCCTTAAGGGACCAAAAAGGGGTTCTGATGAAAGGTATCATAGGCAGTTTTTGGAATGACACCTATGTTCTGTGACCTTGCCAAGGTTTGACAAGACAGCCGAGTGCTTGACTGTCCCAAATGATGAGTTAAATCTGGCTGGTTTCTTCTCCCCATATCTCTGGCTTGGGTGAAGAGGTCTTTGATCTCTTTTTTTTTTTCTGAACATGAATGTTTGAGGATTGTCTGGGTTTGTTTTCAGGCTTTCTTTGGCAGCTGTGAAGTAAACCCTTTTCAACGAGTGTCAGGGTGGCTGTGCTCAAACCACTCTGTGTCTCTTGGCCAGTGTTGCAGGCGCCCTGGGTGGCCTCCACAGTAGCCGCTAGTCTCTGCAGGAGAGACACGGTGCAAGAACTTGACCCTGGCCCTGGCTCCTCTCTTCTGGTTTGGCCGGTTTAACCCTGAATCTTCCCAGTGGCCATGTGTGGTATGAGGTTAACAGGGAGGAACTGCTTCAGGTCAGGCTGGTTCTAGGAGACTCAGCCTTGCCCCAGCTAACCTACCAGAGGGATCCCAGGTCAACTGGAAGATCAAGGTGAGCCTTATGGTACCAATTCCTCTCTCCTCTGCTTGGAAAAGTTACAAACAAGCGATTGTGATTTTGGGTTCAAATCATGGCTTCCCTACCACCCCCTGCTTACAAAACTCTTGAGCATATTGTTTAACTTCTCTTGAGTCAGAATTTTCTCACATGCAAAGGGAGCATTATGTTCATGTTTATCTCAAACCACAATACTGAAGCCTGAGCACTCTAGAGCCCATGCACCCTAAGAGAAGCCACTGCAGTGAGAAGCTCCAGCAACACAACTAGAGAAAGCTCGCATGCAGCAGCAAAGACCCAGCACAGCCATATTTAATTAATTTTTTTTTAAAAAAAAGCTAAACAAATTCCTAAAAAAAAAAATTGTGAAGAGAGCCTCTAAAAGGATTGACTTCGGCTCAGACGGTAAAGTGTCTGCCTTGCAATGTGGGAGACCCGGGTTCAATCCCTGGGTCGGGAAGATCTCCTGGAGAAGGAAATGGCAACCCCCTCCAGTATTCTTGCCTGGAGAATCCCATGGGGGAAGGAGCCTGATAGGCTACTGTCCATGGGGTCACAAAGAGTCGGACACGACTGAGCGACTTCATTTTCTTTCTTTCAGGCTTTCCCCAACCTTGGAAAGAACCCTGATGGATTTGACTTGATTAATCAAACGTGGCCTCCTGGCCTGCTCCGTGTCCTGGAGTGGTTGGTAGCGGTGGTTTCAGGTGAGATCTGTTACAGGCTCTCCTGCCCCAGGCTTCTCACTCCAGCCCCGTGTCTCCCCTCCCAGGGTAGACTCTGGTGGCCGTTTGAATCCCTGTCCTCCGTGTTTGTTTCCTGGAAAGGGGCTCATCAAAAATCCCCTTCTCCTGTTGACCTGGAGGAAAGACCCTGAAGACCCGTCCCCCTGAGGACGACACTGCCTCAGGAGCAGAAGTGGAGCTGTGGACGCGGTCTGAAGGCCAAGCCAGGCCGTGGGAGAGGACATCAGAAGACAGAGGGAGTCCACTGGAGCAACCGTGGAGGCAGGAGCAGGCCTGCTGAGAAGGTGGCGGAAGGCCGGGGAAGGTAATGGGGCCAGGGCCTGTGCCTCCGCCCCGGAAGGAGTTGGAATTTGAGCTCTATCTAGGTTTTGGGAGAAGGCAATGGCACCCCACTCCAGTACTGTTGCCCGGAAAATCCCATGGATGGAGGAGCCTGGTAGGCTGCAGTCCATGGGGTCACTAAGAGTCAGACACGACTGAGTGACTTCACTTTCACTTTCCACTTTCATGCATTGAAGAAGGAAATGGCAACCCACTCCAGTGTTGTTGCCTGGAGAATCCCATGGACGGAGAAGCCTGGTAGGCTGCAGTCCATGGGGTCGCACAGAGTTGGACATGACTGAAGCGACTTAGCAGCATCTAGGTTTCTGTCCGGGACCCACTGGGCCCACTCTTATTTTTGTTTTAATGTTTGTAGCAGTTTCAGTTGCTGTCTGGTGGATTTTTGTCCCCATTTGGCCAATTTTTTTTTTTTAACGGTTGTAGCGGTTTCTTTTTATTTTCTTTTTTGGCTATGCTAGGTCTTTGATGCTGCACTTGGGCTTTCTCTAGTTGTGGCGAGTGGGAGCTACTCTTCGTTGTGGCGCCCAGCCTTCTCATCGTGGTGGCCTCTCTTACAGCGGAGCCCCGGCTCTAGGTGCTCAGGCTTCTGCAGTTGCAGCACGTGAGCTCTAGAGTGAGGGCTCAGCAGTTGTGATGCAGGGACTTAGCTGCCCTGTGGCATGTGGCATCTTCCTGGACCAGGGATCAAACCTGCGTCCCCTGCATTGCCAGGCAGACTCTTAACTACTGGGCCACCAGGGAAGCCCCCGCCCCATTCTGACCCGTCCTCTAGTTCGACCAGGAGCAGCTTGGATGCCACCTGTGCTTTAGACACTCACCTGGAGACTCATCCTTTCCATTATGCTTCCTGAGGTATCTCTGCCCTCCCGCCCAGTCCCTCTCTTTCCTGATGGTCTATTGGCCTAAGTATCTCAGCTCCCAGCTAAATCCTGTCCTGACCTGTTGTCACGTTGACCCAAAGCCCACTGTCACCTCCTCTGAGAATTCTCACCTCCCTGGACAGGGACAGTGTCTGATGCTGTGGTGGTCCCACACCTGGGGCAGAGCTTTGCGTGGGGCCAGTAGGGATGGACTCAACCCACCGAGGTACCCAGGACTCCCCCTCGACTTCCCTGCCTGAGCTGGGGGGATTTATTACTGGCACAAATGACCCTTTAGGACTTCTCTGGACCACAGGCTTCCAAGAACATTCTCAGGCCAGACAAGAGAAAGGGAAGGAAGTAAAATAAATGCCGGTGGTGAGGGGGGACCCACACCTGGATTCCAGGGAAATGTCACGGGCTGAAACCTCTTTCACAGTGGCAGGTAGGCAGAACCTCCTATGACGGGGCCCTGGCGGCCTCCCTGCCCACAGGCGGGTGCCCACACTTGGGGAACACAAACTGAGGATGATGTGGCCTTATCTGTGTGGTTGCGGTAAACTTTTTCCAACATTAGACGGGCACTTCCAATCCTTACCTGTGAGCTCTGTCTTCACTGGCTGATTCAGGCATCTATTCTGCTGTCTGGGGAGCCCGTGGGAAATCAGCCATCCACATAATGTCCCGGCTTTTAGGATTGGACGGTGGGGGCGGAGGTGAGGAGGGGGCAGACACGCGTGTGTAAGAGAGAGACTGAACCATGTTACAGGACGAGCATTAATACTGCATTTTGCTTTCATTCAGCTACACAAATGTTTATGGTGGTCTTACTCTGTGTGGGTCCTACTCCCAGGGTAAATATTCTAAAACGCAGATCTTAAAACTCAGCATTGAGAGTCACCCCACTATCCACAGGTGAAGGCCCAGATTTCTGATGGTGTCCAGGGCATCTCACCATCTGATCTTGGCCTCCTGTTCCAGAATCACCCACTACCACCGCTCCCACAGTCTACAGATGCCCAGGAACAGAGTGTCCACCAAGCACATTGCTGCCTCCAAGGAGCTCAGTGCTGGCATGGGCAGGGCCCCATCCTCTTCCATGGACCAGGTCTACCTGGCCAGGTAGAGAGAGCCACTTACACCCTGCGTGGTGACAAGAGTGGAGGCAGATGGAGCCCATCCGTCTGTGTGATACACCGGCCCTGGGCCCAGCCTCCCTGGCCTCAGGCTTCCTCTCCTTCCCTCTGGGCCAGCCTGCAGCCGCTTTCCCCACCCAGCCCCGCAGCAGGCTCAGGTCCCCTCCTGGAAGGGGATCCACACATTGGGGGTGTCCACCCAGGAGGGCAGAAATGGGGAGCCTGCCCTGGTCTCACACCTCCTTCCTGCTCCAGGCCTCTGCTGGTTGGCAGAAGAGCCAGTGCTTACGGGGGCAGCCACGAGGTGCTGGCAGAAGGCAGGCCGCACCCCTGGCCCCAGTTCTGTTTTGTTCTTTGGAGGGAGAGGGTCTGGTTCTCAGCCTCCCAGTTCTGACAACAGGACTTTTCTGTGTGTTCAGCGACAGAGCTAGAATTATAAATTCCACAAGACTGCTGTGCAAACTAGCACGTCCATTTATTGCTGTATGGTGGTGGGGGTGGTGGGGATATCAGTTGAGATAAGTTTGGCCACCGTAACCGATAAATGCAGAAAACAGAAGCTAACGTGGCTCCTGCCCTATGGCCACTCCTGCTTCTACTGAGCAGTGACTCAGGAATCCAGGCTCATTCCTTCCATCCCTGGGCCCCAGCAAGATGACCCAGAGATCATCTCCAGGCCACCCTGCCCGACGGGGAAAGAGCAGGGAAGGTTGTTGCATGGAGGAGGAGATTGAACGCTGCTGTAACAAACGGCCGCGACCTGGGTAGCTTAAAAGAACAACGGTGGATTCTCTTACAGTCCTGGAGACCCCAAGTCCAAAGTCAAGGTGTCAACGCAGTTGATTCCTCTGGAGGCTCTGAGCGAAGACATTTTCCAGGCCCCTCTCCTAGCTTCGGGGCAGGGAGGGAGGGGTTGCGTGTCTGCTGACCCTTAGCATTCCTGACTTACAGAGCATCACTTCCGTCTCTGCCTGTGTGTCTTCGTGTCTGTCTGTCTTCTCCTTTGCTGTCTTACAAGGATAACTGTTGTTAGACACAGGACCCACTCTAATCCAGGAGGATCTCATCTCAAGATCCTTGCCTTAATTACATCTGAAAAGACCTTTCTTCCAAATAAGGTCACTGTGATGTAAGAAACATATATTTAGTCTCTGCCCTCAGGTCCTGACACAGAGCTCCTAAAATCCTTAAAATCTGAGTGATAAATATGCTAGGACATCTTTTGTTTTTGATGTCTGGGACTTCCCTGGTGCTCTGGTGGCTAAGACCACAGGCTCCCAATGCTGGGGGCCTGGGTTCGATTCCTGTAGGGAAAAGATCCCACATGCTGCAACTAAGAGTTCACGTGCCACCACTGAGAGCTGGCACAGCCAAACAGATAAATAAATATTAAAAAAATTTTTTGATCTGTGCCTGCATGTCCTGACACAGACTCCTAAATCTCTCGGGATTCCCTGGGTTACAGGAGCATCGTTTGTTCTAATGAGGTGACTCTTGGTGGGCTTCTGGATGGCTTCAGGATGGGGGCTGTGCACCAGACAGACCAAGTCATGATTAGAAGCTTGGAGTTTTCAGTTCAGCCCCCACGCCCACCCCCATTCTTCTGGGGAAGGGAGAGGGACTAGAAATGAGCTCATGATGGATCATACCCACATGATGAAGTCTCCACGCATGTGTGCTCAGTCATTTCAGTCATGTCTGACTCTTTGTGACCCCATGGACTGTAGCCTGCCAGGCTCCTTTGTCCATGGGATTCTCCAGCAAGAATACTGGAGTGGGTTGCCGTGCCCTCCTCCAGGGGATCATCCCAAACCAGGGACTGAGCCTGGGTCTCCTGCACTGCAGGCAGATTCTTTACCGATGAGCCACCAGGAAAGCCCAAAATTTCCATAATAATCCCTAATCTATGAGGTTTTGAGAGATTCAGGTTGGTGAACACATCCATGTGCTAGAAGGGTGGTCACTTCAACTCCATGGGTACAAAACCTCCTGCACTTGGAACTTTCCAGACCTCACCCTATGCACCTCTTCACTTGGCTGTTGTTCACTTGTATCCTTCACTGTATCCTTTACAGTAAACCAGTAAACATACTTAAGTTTGGTGAGCAGTTCTCACAAATTCTCAAACCTGAGGAGCAGGTCATGGAAACTCCCAATTTACAGCTGATTCGTCAGAAGTGCAGGTGACAACCTGGAACTTTCGATTGGTGTCTGAAGTGGGGGACTGAGCCCTTGAGCTGTGGGGTCTCTGATAATTCCAGGTAGTTAGAATCAGAGTTGAGTTAACTTAGAGGACACCCAGTTGGTGTCCCCGGAGAACTAGAGAACCGGTTGGTGTGGGAACCACCACCCCATACACACTGGGTGTCAAAAGCATCCTGTGGACATAGACACAGGGTTTCTTTTAATGACATTCTGAGCTTCTGGGTGGATGTGAATTCTGGGGGACACTGCCTTCCACTACAGGGATGTAGCTGGATATGATGTACCTGTTGTGCCCACTTTCCATTGGCCAGAAAGTAGTCACACGACTTTACTACAAGAGATGCTGAGAAACATCATCCAGTCGTGCCCAGGATGACCAGGAAACTGGTTTGAGGAACAGCTAACAGTGTCTGCCTCATGGGGAGTGGGGAGGGAGGAGGGGGGAGGAGCGTCCTTGTCCAGGACCAGGAAGCTCAGGCTTCCAGAGAAAAATGACCCTCCCTTAGGCAGAACCAGATATGTACTTACTAATCTCTCCAGATCCAACCATGCCCCTCCGCCTTGGCCTTGCAAGTCCAACTTCTAGTTCCAGAACTTGCCAAGAATCCAGTCTGTAGAGATGGTCCCTGGGGGCTCCAATTAAGAAGTGTTGCCCCCCCCCCCCCCACACCCCCGCAAGGGTTCCAGAGATGGAGGGAGGAAGGGTACATGGAGTAGTGGGGTTGGGTAGGGAGGAGCGGGTGCCCTGGAGACTTTGAGAGAGACACAGCCCCACCCCTGGCCCCTGCAACTGACCCTCAACGCCCTAAGATTTCAGTGCCTTATGGGAGGAGATGCGTCTGCTTCCTTACTCCTGTCTTCAAAACTATGCAAAACCAACTCTTCATCTTCTTGCTGCTTTGCCAAGATTTTTTTTTTCTAAGTATTGTTCTTGGCTCCCTTGGTTTTCAGTTCCCTAAACAGCAGTTTTGAGCTGTTTAAGCTATTTTAAAGTGTTCTCTTTAAACTGAGACCAAACCCTACTCTTTGGGAAAAACTGTCACTTCAGAGGAGATATTCTTTTCTCCTCATTCCTTTCTTCTACTGCCCTCTGAACGATCCCTGTTCTCCAAGATGCTTGTGTTTTATTTTTTGCTTTATGTCAAAACAACCTTCCCTTTGAACCACTCCCCTGCAGAAAAACCTTTCCTAGAACAAAAATGTTTCACACCCATGACACTATTTTGTAGCGAGTATACACAGGTTAAATGGCATAGCAATTCCCCCAAGAGCCAGAAGCAAGCAACAACTTTACTTATTTTGAGTGGATGGCCTTCAGGTTTAGGAACACACCCCGTTTCATGATCCAGCAGATAAGATAGAACCCTGGGTGGCTGTGGCTGTTATTAGATGACTCCTGAGGTTTTCACTTCCATTGCTGATCTGCTGCTTCTAGGATCAATTCATTTTATTGCCTGTCCATTTTTAAAGAAAGACTGACAAAGCCACTCTAATAGATCAGGGGTCTGAGTTCAGAGTAGGTCAAAGGCACTCACAGGTAGGGAGGTGGATAAAAATAGGAGGAGGGTTGGCAAGTACAGCCAGGACACCTGCGTTCAGGGTGGACACTAACGAAGGCCAGCCTCTCCTCATTCGTCTCTGGAGGGGAGTCATGATGGTTTCACAGGCTCAAACTCAAACCACGCGCAAATCACGTGATTTCCCCTGAGCATTCCATAAAAGGAAGACCCTTCCATAGTCGGAGTGGCTGTTGAATCCTGGGCTGTTCTGACCGGTCTGATGAGAAGAGCTTGTCTAGAATGGAGCCAAAGGTTTGCTCGTTCACATGTAACCATGTGAAAACGCTCATGGACATCAAATCTACATTGTTGGACTTCCCTGGTGGTCCAGTGGTGAAGAATCCCTCCTGCTAGACATAGACGTGTGGACACGGGGGGGAGGGGTGAAGGAGAGGAAGGGATGAATGGGTGGGATGGGGGGACGGGGGAGGGAGATTCAAGAGGGAGGGGGTATATGTATACCTACATCTGATCCATGTTGCTGTATGGCAGAAACCAACACAATATTTAAAGTAATTATCTTTCAATTAAAAACAAATAAAATTTTTTAAAAAGTAAAATATAAAGTCAATACAAAGTAAAAAAGAAGAATCCACCTGCCAATGCAGGAAACACGGGTTTGATTCCTGGTCGGGTAGGATGCCACATGCCTCGGGACAGTGAAGCCCACATGCCACAACCACTGAACCTGCGCCCTAGAATCTGTGCTCCACAACAAGAGAAGCCGCTGCAGGGACAAGCCAGCGCGCCGTAACAAAAAGCAGGCCCCACTCACTGCAACTAGAGAAAACCTCGAGCAGCACGGCCAGAAAGAAAAAGAAGAAACGGGTGACGTCTTTATTCTCGTCTGCATTTGAATCTTTTGGAACCCACCTGAAAAGGTATTTATATGGTTTGCCCCTGGACCTTCATGGCTACCTTTATTCACACTAAGAAAGGGTTTTTCCATTTGCAGGTAAACATGTCGGAGGCCAAGTTTTTAATACTGTGTGTAATCAGTATCTCACATTTTCAGAGGGGCCTCATTCCAGAATAAAGATGAGAAAAGGACTCTGATGGTAGCAACCCCACCAATTATGAGAAAGTCCCTATACCATCTGGGAAAGTCACTTCATGAGTCTTTGTGTTTTTTTACTCAGATATATAACCAAATACTTTGGCCACCTGCTGCGAAGAACTGACTCATTTGAAAAGACCCTGATGCTAGGAAAGATTGAAGGCAGGAGGAGAAGGGGACAACAGAGGATGAGATGGTTGGATGGCATCACTGACTCGATGGACGTGAGTCTCAGTGAACTCTGGGAGCTGGTGATGGACAGGCAGGCCTGGCGTGCTGCGGTTCATGGGGTCACAAAGAGTCAGACACGACTGAGCGACTGAACTGAACTGATAACCAAAGGATCTGTATTTCATGAATTTTTAAGAGAAAAGGAGCTGAATTTATCCTCTATATTTACTTTTTCCATTTTTCTCAAGTTAGTATTTAAAGACAAACCAACAAAAACCTTTTAGATCCCTGCAGTAGCCTAAAGTCATATTGCTTTGGCAACAGTAGCTAGTCCATTGGACTCACCAAATATCAAGAGAGAAAATTGTTAATGCACTTTAAATTTTATAAAATGTCATGTGGTTCAAGATCATCCTATAGTCGTAACTGACCTTCCAGCGTAAGATAATAAAATTGCCTTTCTCCTGATTGAATGTAAATGGTCAAGAGAGATTACAGAACTTGATTCTTTTTAGGATGTCCTAAAAATTCTAGAATGGTTTTTCTTTTGAGGGAAGTGTGTTATCCAAATCAAAGGGATCTGAAGTTACAAGTCCTTTCTTGAAGTTGGTTATTCTTATGCAAGTGAGTGGTAAGTCCAAAATCAAACTCAATCAATGGGTCAAGCATCTATTTCTATGCTACTTGAAAGAGACCATATGTAGTAGAACTTCGGAGAAGGCAATGGCACCCCACTCCAGTACTCTTGCCTGGAAAATCCCATGGATGGAGGAGCCTGGTAGGCTGCAGTCCATGGGGTCGCGAAGAGTCAGACACGACTGAGCGACTTCCCTTTCACTTTTCACTTTCATGCATTGGAGAAGAAAATGGCAACCCACTCCAGTGTTCTTGCCTAGAGAATCCCAGGGACGGGGGAGCCTGGTGGGCTGCCGTCTGTGGGGTCACACAGAGTCAGACACTACTGAAGTGACTTAGCAGTAGGACTTCGGGGTCTTTCCTGGCAGCTCAGCAGGTAAAGAACTGCCTGCAATGCAGGAGACCCTGGTTCAATTCCTGGGTCAGGAAGATCCCCTGGAAAAGGGATAGGCCACCCACTCCAGTATTCTTGAGCTTCCCTAGTGGCTCAGATGGTAAAGAATTTGATTGCAATGTAGGAGACCTGGGTTTGATCCCTGGGTTGGGAAGATCCCCTGGAGGAGGGCATGGCAACCCACTCCAGTATTCTTGCCTGGAGAATCCCCATGGACAGAGGAGCCTGGCAGGAGTCCATGGGGTTGCAACGAGTTGGACATGACTGAGCAACTAAGCATAGTAGAACCTCAGTTAACGTTATGCTGAACCTGTGGGTATCTGCTACATCTTGTGAGTGCAGAATCAAAACACAGGGATGCCTACATATACTTTCAGTCTTTTCTATACTAGATGTCTCACTGATGTGGGAACTTTCTGCTTAGTCTATGAACTACTAAACACAAATGACATATAGTATATGTTTTCCCTAAGTTAGCAAAAACTGGGAAGCCCTTTATCTGACTGCTGTATTCTTGGGAATGCCTCTTAAGAACCACTAGCTTTTAGCTCAATAAACATGGAAGCCCTAAAGACAAATTTTGAAAGGGATGACTAATTAGGGAAGGTTTGTCCTTGTCCAATGATTTTGGTGCTTTCCTAGGGGTAGGAGAGCCCATCTAAGCTAGCCTGTGGACAACAACTTTATTCCTTTGAATCTATGATGCTCAGAACTGGGAGAGAGCTTGTGGATCAACTATTGACTCTAGTTGTTTAATTTGACAGATGTAAGAACCAAGATCAGAGGACACACTCAACAACCCTCTTGGCCACTCCTCTCACAGAGAGACTCAGGTTCCCTGGAGATAATTACTGCACTGGTACCATGGGCACTGATGATCTTGACTGATGTGGGGGTGGTCGGGGGGGTTGTCCCATGTCCACTGGGAGGAGCAGGCTTGAGTCTTATTGTTTTGCTCTCTCTTGGAGCCAGTGAAATATTTACCCAATAGATATGATTCAGTTTGTACAAAGTCATCGTCTGCAGCTGCCCCTGTGACCATGCATGTTTTGTGAAGAGGAATTGCACACACACAGTCCTGGCTTTCTATTTTAAATGGTTACAACTAAGTCAGTCAAGTCAACGGAGAGACTGTATGTGTTTACAGCTCAAGGAATCCACAGGGGAATCCTTTATTTTGTCTTCAATGAAAGGTCCCTTTAAAAAGAATAAACTTTGGGGACTTGCCTGGTGGTCCAGGGGTTGACTCCATACTTCCAGTGTAGGGGGCTCAGGTTCCATCTCTGGTCAGGGAGTTAAGACCCCACATGCTGTGAAATGTATCAAAAGAAGGGCGTGGGGAAGAACAAACTTTCTAAAATATTTCTTTTCCATCTCTGGCTCAGAACATCATATTTATAACTTTGTATTTCTTATGACTTTGAAAACTAGATCAATTTCTCCTTGGAAACATCAGGAGAAAAATACATTTCTTTCATGTTCCTACTAGAAGCCACCTTCTCAGGGTTAAGGTGTATTGACTAAAAGAGCTTCCTTCTTCAAGAGATCCTAACTGTCTGTAGGGCACTTCATTGCGCTTAGAGGGATGGAGGGATGAATCAGTCTGGTCGGGCGCAGCGCCCCGCGTCCCGACGCCCCCCTCCCCTCCCCCCCGCCCTTCCGTGCCGGTGGGCCTGGAGCTGAGGAGGAAGGCAGGGGAAAGAGTTGAGTTGCGTTAGCGCAGGCGGCCACTAGAGGGCGCCGGAGTACCGGCACGCCCACCTGTAGCGCCCAGGTAAGCCCTCTAGGCTCGGGAGATGGAGATGACCCTGGCAGAATCCCAAGGAGGTGTCCACAGAGGAGGGCTTGGTGCCTGGGTGCCTGTGACTCTCCGGCCCAAATTACCTCGCTTCAGAGGAGGGACAAGGTCTGCTTTCAGCAGCTGGGGCACTTCCAGCCTGGCAGGCTGTCTGGGGTCTGACTGCCCTTTGTTTTTCCCAGAGGAAGGCCTCTGGACCCAGAAACACCTGCCTTGACAGTTTTCAAGCTGCGGGCCTACACAAGGGTTGGCATCGGGATAACGGGGCTGGTGGGCGTGAGTGTGGAGCGTGTAAAAGTGGTGGCATTTTAGTGGGTGGGCTGTGCTCATTCCCGTGACCTTCCTCCCCATTCTTCCTTCTTCCTTTCCGCCTGAGTCTCTCATCCTCTCCCCACAACCCTGCCCTCAGCAGAAGGGTGTCACTGTTCACGCTCTCTGCCAAAAGCTGTATTAGGTGCTGGGATCAATGTGAAGTTCCCAGCTTTTGAAGATGCAGGCTTGAGGGGCAGATAGTGATGTAAGTCAGGGTCATGTGATGCAAAGTCACATCACGTGATGGAAAGTCACGTCATGCGATGGAAAGCCATCACCTGACATAAAGCTGAGGGACCCGAAGTAAAGTCCGGCACCTGATGGAAAGCCAGACATGATGTAGACAGCCACCTCCTGAAGACAGAGATTTTTATCTTGGACCAGCCTATTCAGGGAGACTTCAGAAACCATCACTTGCCAGAAAAAAAAAAATCTTTTCGCTTCTAGGTACCTTGTACCTGTCCACTTGCTGTCTAGTCAAATGATAAAATATTTTTATGAGCAATGGGAACTACAGAAAGCAGTTAGTGATAAGGATCCTTGGTTTATTATCCTTGGTTTATTTCCTTTTTCATTAGGTAATCTTTAAATTCATTAAGTTCATACACTTCTCCAGAGTTATATCAGGATCTCCTGAGTTGGAATAGCCTCTGTGTTTGTCACAGACACGGGGACCATCCCCATGGGAAGAGTGGAAACCCCAGGGGCCTGTCTGCCGAGAAAAAAGAGTTTCCATCAGGTGTGTCTGTATATTTCTAAGGGCTTTCCTGGTGGCTCAGATGGTAAAGAATTTGCCTTCAATGCAGGGGACCTGGGTTCAACCCCTGGGTTGGGAAGATCCCCCTGGAGGAGGGCATGGCAGTCCCCTCCAGTATTCTTGCCTGGAGAATCCCCATGGACAGAGGAGCCTGGTAGGCTACAGTCCATGGGGTCGCAATGAGTCAGAGACAACGAGCGACTAAGCATGGCATAGCACCGCATAGCACCACCAGGAGCAGGCTGCTCGATGCTGCCCGCTGACACTGGTCTTCAGGTTCTCCCTCTCTACTGTCTCTTCCACCCTGCTTCCTTTCCCAAACTGGCATCAAACTTCACAGACCATCAGTCACCAAATCCCCTTTGTTTTCTGCCCTTAGTATTTCCAATCACAATCCTCTTTTCACCATCACCTCTGCCCCACCCTCGTCTGCTCAGGGGATTATTTCAAGCCTGAGGATGAAGGTTGATAGAAATGAAATGATGCAGCAGCACCAGCACAAGAGTGAAGAAAGAGAGGCACCCAGGACACGAAGTTCAGGAGGCATTGCTCTCAGGATCAGTGTGCGGGGTCAGCTCAGAGGAGTGCCTGCCCAAGTTCATGCCCTAGTCATCTCCCTTGACTTACCCTAAATCCAGTCACATGATTTTTTAAAAAATTTTAGTGTAAATTGTTGCCAAAATCTATTAGCACCCATCTGTATGTTATGTACACTTCTCCCCTCACCACAGGTACTCATCCAGGTGAGATTCCTGGGCTCAGATGCTGCCACTTGGTGGCATGCTTGTAAGATCTTGCCCATGCAAAATGTTCAGTTATGTTTCTTGGGTTGGCATTTTTCTTTATGGTGGCTTTTCCCTCTGCTCTTTATATTTTATCTGATTTCATTCTCTGGTTTTACATCAAGACACCAACATATTTTTGTCCTCACAGGCTACCCTTGACAATTAGGTAATCAGCACATGGGACAGGTTGTCAGTTGCAGTATTAAGAAACACACAGGTAGATGCTGCACGCTGAGGGATATCATGAACAGAAGTGACAGGAGCCACAGGTACTCATTATTAATAATAACATTTTGGGACTTCCCTGGTGGTCCAATGGTTTAGACTCCATGCTCCCAATGCAAGGGGCTCAGGTTCAATCCCTGGTCAGGGAACTAAGATCCCACTTGTAACAAAGATCCCCTGTGCCAACACTTAGATCTGGTACAACCAAATAAAAATAATAAATTACCAACACCTGCTAGTGTTGGTTTGCCATACTTGCAGTGATAGCAGTAAATCAGAGCAGAACCAAGGTTATCTCTTCAATAACATCCTTACATTCTCTAGAATTCTCTAGAGTTCTAGACTGCTTTCCTCCACAGGAGAGAAAGAGGTGGCTTTACCTTTAGCCTTCCCAGCACTATTCTTACCTTGTAAACACTATGCACACACGTGTGAGGTGCTACTATCTCTTAAGTGTGTCTCCTCAGGACAAAAATAAAAGAGAACGGTGGGTGTGTGTTGGAGCTTAGTAAATCCAGGAGCTCTGAGATGTTTGACTTCTCCAAACACTGTCTCTCAGGTCCCGCTTGAGTGTTTTCCTGGGAGAGATTTTCCAGGAACTGTCTGCATGTGCCCAGACCTCTGTCTGGTTGGGGCCCCATGGAGCAGGGGTGGGTGGGGGTGGTTCCTGGAGAGTTTGCCCCTCCTCTTGTTCACAAAATGCGTGTTGGCGCCCCCATTTTCACTAGCTTTCCATATAGTACTTGACTAAAAGGCCCTTTCCCTGTTATCTCCCTCTTTTTCCAGTGGATTCACCTTCAGAATGAACTCAGTCTCAGTAGATACTGTAGTTCACTGGCCCTTTTAGGTCAATCAGGTCATCCTCAGTCACGCTTTCTCCCAGTGTTTTACATACTCATATACACGTTTCCATTGCCCTTTCCTACTTTTACGGCTGCTGTAGTCATAAAGAGCTGTTTATTCAGGACATTTCTTCTCTCCTAAATTACTGTAGTTGCCTCCTGGTTAGTTTTCCTGCCTCTGGGCCAAATCCCCTCATTCTTTATAGAAATAAAATATACAAGAATACAACATACCCATGAGACATCTGGATATGCTGATCACAGACTTAATCGTTCTCGTCTGTGTATAACGATTCGATGCAGAGGGTGAGTCTTTGGAACCACACAGACTTGGATTTAAACCCAGGTTCATCCCCTAAGACCTTGTGATTTTAATCACCTTTGGGCATCAAGCTCTTTATCAATAAAAAATAATAACAGTCTCTACCTCCTAGCGTTTTTATGAAAATGAAATAGCACAATGCCTGTAAAGCAGTCAGTACAGGTGTCTGACACATAGTAGGGCTGTTTTTTTTTAATGCATTCTCTATTGATTTGTTTGACTGCGTTGGGTCTTAGTTGCGGCACGAGGGATCTTTCATTAAGGTGCACGGACTCTCTAGTTGTGGCACGCAGACTCAGTAGTTGCTTAGGCCTGGGGCTAAAATGAGAAGGCGTAGTTCTTCTGATTTCTAATATCACCATCATTTCAATGAAAGTTAACCTGGGAAACATCTCTCCAAGGAAATGCTTAAGCTTGGGAGTGGAGTATGGTGAGAAAGGGGTGGAGATGAAAGGAATGGTAGGGAAGGAAAGGGACGCTCATCCATAAGCTGGATGCTCATGGTGCATCCAGCCCACCAGCACCCATTCACCGGCTGATTGATGACAGGAGGGCTCTATTTTCTCTTAAGAACTTTTGAATGAGAAGCATTATTTATATCTTTGGCAAAATTATATCATAACAAATAACCAGAATGAATATCCCACTGGACTCGAGGTGGAATGTTAATTCTGGAGGACAGAAGAAAGGGACTATGTGCTCTGTATCTGCTTCTGAAGGACCAGATTGTAAGAGCAAAGTTGATGGGAGAAAAGTGCCACCATGTCTTATGTTGTAAGACTGCAATCAAATCAAAATAACTAGAAGGGGCAAAACTAATACAATTATGTAAAGTTTAAAAATAAAATAAAATTAAAAGCCCCCCCCAAAAAATAACTAGAAGAGAAAAAGCAATAGACTAACAGTAATTCACTGACAATCAATCTTTTTCTTTCATAAAGTTTTTTTTTTTTATCACTGAATTTTCCCTCTTTTATCCTCACCCCTCCATAGGACTATGCTGAAAATAAATAATAATAAGTGAAAGTGAAAGTCACTCAGTCATGTCCACCTCTTTGCAACCCCATGGGCTATACAGTCCATGGAATTGTCCAGGCCAGAATACTGGAGTGGGTAGCCTTTCCTTTCTCCAGGGGATCTTCCCAACCCAGAGATCGAATCCAGGTCTCCTGCATTGCAGGCGGATTCTTTACCAGCTGAGCCACAAGGGAAGCCCAAGAATACTGGAGTGGGTAGCCTATTTCTTCTCCAGCGGATCTTCCTGACCCAGGAATCGAATCGGGGTCTCCTGCATTGCAGGCGGATTGTTTACCAACTGAGCTACCAGCGAAGCCCACATAATAATAAGCAGGATTCAAATTCTATTTTTAGAATACCCAGATGTTTTCAACAAGATCGTACAAACTGATAAAATGCTAGTACTAAGTGTTCTGAAAGGAAAGTTCATGTGAAGAAAAATTGCACAATATTTCCCCAACCCTTAAATGTCCTTACTTTGGATACCAAAGGGAAGAAGGAAGGGTTACCTCTGTTAAAACCCTACGATGGGGACTTCCCTGGTAGTCCGGTTGTTAAAAATCTGCCTGCCACTGCAGGGTACATGAGTTTGATCCCTGGTCAGGGAAGATCCCACATGTCATGGAGCAACCCATGTACAACAACGACTGAGCCTTCACTGTACAGCCTGAGAGTCGCAATTACCGAGCCCAAGTGCAGCAATTACTGAAGCCCACGTGCCTAGAGCCCGTGCTCCCCAACAAGAGAAACCACCACAATGAGAAGCCCTCGCACCACGATGAAGAGTAGCCCCAGCTTACCCCAACTAGAGAAAGCCCATGTGCAGCAACGAGGTTCAGCCAAGTACAACCAACTCAGCACAGGCCCCCCACCCAAAAAAATATACAGTGCAAATCCATGCATCTACAAAGCATCACTATGTTCTACAGACATAGAAAACAGGCTTGTGGTTGCCAAGGTTGGGGGGATGGGAGAGTAGGAACAGGAGTTTGGGATTAGCAGAGGCAAAGTAAGTACCTACAACAAGGACGTTGCTACAGATTGAGGTCGTGGTCCGGGGAAGACTGACATAGGAGGCACTTCAGTTAATAAGGCCGAGGTTAGCTGTAGGGGCTGGGTGGTTAAGGGGAAAGATCCTGGCCTGACTGGAGCCAGGCTTCTATCTAGAGGACTGGACTGGGCAACTGGTTGTTTAAAGGCAGTGAATCCTCTACTATTGGGTGAGATGGACAAGTTCCCAGCAAGGGGACTAGATTGGATGAGAAGTCCTCCGGAGGCCCCTGCGTGGTAAGAACATCTCTTTTTCTTCTGGGTGTCTTAAGTCCTAGTCTCTGTTCTTGTCTCTGTTTTATGTGGTCTTGTCTGTCCTAATGCTCTTGGAAATCTCTGCTGCAAATGTGAGCACGGGCTGAGCACTTAAAGGCCGCTAGAGCACTGGCCACTGGAAGTCTTCCATAGAAAGTCAGTCAGCCCAGGGCAGATGAGCCCTAGGCACCTTGCTGCCTGGAAGCAAATGTCTGGGTAAGAAAGCTTTAAGTTTTAGTTGCTCAGTCATATCCTACTCTTTGCGACCCCATGGACTGTAGTAGACACACTGTAAAATGCTCACAGCACCCCTATTACCAAGAGCCAGGTCTTGTGATTTGAAGGGGGCTGGTGGCCCTTCAAATTTTAATTGGGGTTAAACCACCAAGAGTTCCAGTCTTCTCCCTAAGACTGATCCAGCACCACCCTCCTGGCTCGGGGCAATGTGGCTGTCTGCAAATTTGAGGCTGGTTTCTGTTGTGTCAAATTCCAGTCCTGAGAAGCCAGCTTGGTTGGTCTGGCAGTTTGCTGGAGAGAGAAGCGTTTGATTGCACGGTGGCATTCCTGGGCTCTGGGCCAGGGCTGGGGGTGCTCAGATGTGGCTGAGCCGCAGGGCGAGGCAAAGGGGGAAAACGAGAGAGGCCAGTCCCCAAGCCAGCATCCAGGAGGTCTTGCCCGGCCTCTCCAGGCCTGAGCTCCTCCAGGAGACCCTTTCTCTGGATGCTGATGCTAAATAAATAACTTAATAACTGCTGAGTACTTGTCAGTCATAGATTCTGTGCAAGGCTCCAGGAAGACCACCCTGGACAGCACATTATTCCTCTTTTCCAGTTGTTTGCAGTCTAGTGGAGAGCTTGTTGAAAAGGCCAATTTGTGAGACTCAGCCTCAAGATTCTGATTCCACAGGACTGGGAGGGACCCAGTGCATCTCTGGTGGTTATGCTGGGGGAGCGGTCTTCCGTCCAGGCTTGGAGAAACCCTGCTCTAGCCTGAACTCTTTGGGGAAGAGCCAAGTGAGACACAGCCCTTGAGAATGTCGCCTGCTTCAAGGTAGCCCCCCAGAGAGTTAGCTCTGGAGGAAGGAGAGGGTGCCCCTGGTGAACAAAGCAAATTGTGGGGAGATGGAGATGCATTTTCTCTGGGCTGGGTCCCCTGTTTCCCACCAGAGGATGCTCCTTGGTCAGTCCAGCCTCCTTGAATTTGCAGCTCTTCAGCATCAAGTGAAGATGTTTTGCCTGGTAGGAGAGCTCACTGGGGCTGGATTCCCTATGCTTTGTGATTTCTGCAGTTGGCCTGGCTGTTGACTCTTGGATTATTTTCTGGACACCTTATTTTTCATCGTAGTTTTCTAACAAAAGAAACCAGTACCCGATGAGTCTCAAAACCAGTGCCCAGTTCTCACTCATTCTAGAATCTTAAGCAGTATCTCTTTTCAGACTCAAAAAGCTATTGGCCCTACTCAACCTCAAACCCATTAAAAAAAAAAAATGCAGAATCTCTGGATTAGAAGCCTGTTAAATGCACACAATGAGATCAGAACTCTATTCTCTGCCCGCTACCACCCCTTGCCCACACAAAAGTTTTAAAATTCGATGTCAAAACTATTAGAACAAGTTTTTAAAGGAATAACCTAGAGGAGAACATAGGCAAAACACTCTCCGATATAAATCACAGCAGGATCCTCTATGACCCACCTCCCAGAATATTGGAAATAAAAGCAAAAATAAACAAATGGGACCTAATTAAACTTAAAAGCTTCTGCACAACAAAGGAAACTATAAGCAAGGTGAAAAGACAGCCTTCAGAATGGGAGAAGATAATAGTAAATGAAGCAACTGACAAACAACTAATCTCAAAAATATACAAGCAACTCCTGCAGCTCAATTCCAGAAAAATAAACGACCCAATCAAAAAATGGGCCAAAGAACTAAATAGGCATTTCTCCAAAGAAGACATACAGATGGCTAACAAACACATGAAAAGATGCTCAATATCACTCATTATCAGAGAAATGCAAATCAAAACCACTATGAGGTACCATTTCACGCCAGTCAGAATGGCTGTGATCCAAAAGTCTACAAGTAATAAATGCTGGAGAGGGTGTGGAGAAAAGGGAACCCTCTTACACTGTTGGTGGGAATGCAAACTAGTACAGCCACTATGGAGAACACTGTGGAGATTCCTTAAAAAACTGGAAATAGAACTGCCTTATGATCCAGCAATCCCACTGCTGGGCATACACACTGAGGAAACCAGAAGGGAAAGAGACACGTGTACCCCAATGTTCATCGCAGCACTATTTATAATAGCCAGGACATGGAAGCAACCTAGATGTCCATCAGCAGATGAATGGATAAGAAAGCAGTGGTACATGATGAACATAGATGCAAAAATCCTTAACAAAATTCTAGCAATCAGAATCCAACAACACATTAAAAAGATCATACACCATGACCAAGTGGGCTTTATCCCAGGGATGCAAGGATTCTTCAATATCCGCAAATCAATCAATGTAATACACCACATTAACAAATTGAAAAATAAAAACCATATGATTATCTCAATAGATGCAGAGAAAGCCTTTGACAAAATTCAACATCCATTTATGATAAAAACTCTCCAGAAAGCAGGAATAGAAGGAACATACCTCAACATAATAAAAGCTATATATGACAAACCCACAGCAAACATTATCCTCAATGGTGAAAAATTGAAAGCATTTCCTCTAAAGTCAGGAACAAGACAAGGGTGCCCACTTTCACCATTACTATTCAACATAATTTTGGAAGTTTTTGCCACAGCAATCAGAGCAGAAAAAGAAATAAAAGGAATCCAAATTGGAAAAGAAGAAGTAAAGCTCTCACTGTTTGCAGATGACATGATCCTCTACATAGAAAACCCTAAAGACTCCACCAGAAAATTACTAGAACTAATCAATGACTATAGTAAAGTTGAAGGATATAAAATCAACACACAGAAATCACTTGTATTCTTATACACTAATAATGAGAAAACAGAAAGAGAAATTAAGGAAACAATTCCATTCACCATTGCAACGGAAAGAATAAAATACTTAGGAATATATCTACCTAAAGAAACTAAAGACCTATATATAGAAAACTATAAAACACTGGTGAAAGAAATCAAAGAGGACACTAACAGATGGAGAAATATACCATGTTCATGGATTGGAAGAATCAATATAGTGAAAATGAGTATACTACCCAAAGCAATCTATAGATTCAATGCAATCCCCATCAAGCTACCAACAGCATTCTTCACAGAGCTGGAACAAATAATTTCACAATTTGTATGGAAATACAAAAAACCTCGAATAGCCAAAGCGATCTTGAGAAAGAAGAATGGAACTGGAGGAATCAACCTACTTGACTTCAGGCTCTACTACAAAGCCACAGTTATCAAGACAGTATGGTACTGGCACAAAGACAGAAATATAGATCAATGGAACAAAATAGAAAGCCCAGAGATAAATCCACGCACATATGGATACCTTATCTTTGACAAAGGAGGCAAGAATATACAATGGATTAAAGACAATCTCTTTAACAAGTGGTGCTGGGAAGTCTGGTCAACCACTTGTAGAAGAATGAAACTAGAACACTTTCTAACACCATACACAAAAATAAACTCAAAATGGATTAAAGATCTAAATGTAAGACCAGAAACTATAAAACTCCTAGAGGAGAACATAGGCAAAACACTCTCTGACATACATCACAGCAGGATCCTCTATGACCCACCTCCCAGAATATTGGAAATAAAAGCAAAAATAAACAAATGGGACCTAATTAACCTTAAAAGCTTCTGCACATCAAAGGAAACTATTAGCAAGGTGAAAAGACAGCCTTCAGAATGGGAGAAGATAATAGCAAATGAAGCAACTGACAAACAACTAATCTCGAGAATATACAAGCAACTCCTACAGCTCAACTCCAGAAAAATAAATGACCCAATCAAAAAATGGGCCAAAGAACTAAATAGACATTTCTCCAAAGAAGACACACAGATGGCTAACAAACACATGAAAAGATGCTCAACATCACTCATTATCAGAGAAATGCAAATCAAAACCACTATGAGGTACCATTTCACGCCAGTCAGAATGGCTGTGATCCAAAAGTCTACAAGTAATAAATGCTGGAGAGGGTGTGGAGAAAAGGGAACCCTCTTACACTGTTGGTGGGAATGCAAACTAGTACAGCCACTATGGAGAACACTGTGGAGATTCCTTAAAAAACTGGAAATAGAGCTGCCTTATGATCCAGCAATCCCACTGCTGGGCATACACACTGAGGAAACCAGAAGGGAAAGAGACACGTGTACCCCAATGTTCATCGCAGCACTGTTTATAATAGCCAGGACATGGAAGCAACCTAGATGTCCATCAGCAGATGAACGGATAAGAAAGCTGTGGTACATATACACAATGGAGTATTACTCAGCCATTAAAAAGAATACATTTGAATCAGTTCTAATGAGGTGGATGAAACTGGAGCCTATTATACAGAGTGAAGTAAGCCAGAAAGAAAAACACCAATACAGTATACTAACGCATATATATGGAATTTAGAAAGATGGTAACAATAACCCTGTGCACGAGACAGCAAAAGAGACACTGATTATAGAACAGTCTTATGGACTCTGTGGGAGAGGGAGAGGGTGGGATGATTTGGGAGAATGGCATTGAAACATGTAAAATATCATGTGTGAAACGAGTTGCCAGTCCAGGTTCGATGCACGAATCTGGATGCTTGGGGCTGGTGCACTGGGACGACCCAGAGGGATGGAATGGGGAGGGAGGAGGGAGGAGGGTTCAGGATGGGGAACACATGTATACCTGTGGTGGATTCATTTTGATATTTGGCAAAACTAATACAATTATGTAAAGTTTAAAAATAAAATAAAATTTAAAAAAAAAAAGAAAAAGAAAAAAAATAGAATGGGTTGCTTAGAAATAAACATTTAATTATTTCATAAAAAATAAATAAAAATAAACTAAAATTAAAAAAATAAATAAATAAAATAATTATTTGTAAAAAAAAAAAAAAGAAAGCAGTGGTACATATACACAATGGAGTATTACTCAGCCATTAAAAAGAATACATTTGAATCAGTTCTAATGAGGTGGATGAAACTGGAGCCTATTATACACAGTGAAGTAAGCCAGAAAGAAAAACACCAATATAGTACACTAACGCATATATATGGAATTTAGAAAGATGGTAACAATAACCCTGTGTACGAGACAGCAAAAGAGACACTGATGTATAGAACAGTCTTATGGACTCTGTGAGAGAGGGAGAGGGTGGGAAGATTTGGGAGAATGGCATTGAAACATGTAAAATATCATGTATGAAATGAGTTGCCAGTCCAGGTTCGATGCATGAATCTGGATGCTTGGGGCTGGTGCACTGGGACAACCCAGAGGGAGGATACGGGGAGGGTGGAGGGAGCGGGGTTCAGGATGGGGAACACGTGTATACCTGTGGCGGATTCATGTTGATGTATGGTAAAACCAATACAATATTGTAAATTAATTAACCTCCAATTAAAATAAATAAATTTATATTAAAAAAATAAATAAAAGACTAACCAAAAAAAAACAACAACACAGATTTAAGGAAAAAAAAATTTAGTCTGGAGGAAAACAGATTATGGTCTTGAGTCTTGTGTCCAGAAAACATTTGGGTAAGACTTTTGCCATGTCTGGGGCAAGAGTCTCTCAGGATCTCAATTCTGATCATTTTTAAGTGTTTCTTGTATGTACCTATTTTAAAATAGTCAGTCTCTGGAAAGGTTATAGGAAAGAAAAAGAATGACAAAGCAAAAAGTGAAGTTTTCACATTCCAGAAGGATTCAGATGGTTTGTTGCGTCCTTGGAAAGACAGCACCAGCATGAACTGCAGTAGTTTGGAAAAGATGGAAAATAGACCAGATGTTCTGTGCCTGGGCTCCGTGCAGACTCTACTAATTCCTAGGGAGCCTCTGAAGCTTCCTGAAAAACTTAAGTTTCCTGACTGGTAAAATGGAGACAAGAGGACCACCTTGTAGGTTCATTAATGAGTGTAAATGAGATAATTTGCACGAAGAGCTTAAAGGACGCGCCTGACACAGAGACCAATAAATGCCTATGACATCATATCATCACCATCACCATCATCTTTCAATGCCAGGGTCATCAGTTTGTTTTCTTAGCAAAATGATTAAAGCCTCTTTAATCAAGATAGCTTTTTCTTATCCTTAAAAGCATAATGACCCCTTTTGTTCTGTGTCTGAGCCAAGCTTTGAGGGATTTTTTTTTCCCCAACAAACACTTGTTAAATGAATGGTATAATTCCAGGCTCTAAACTAAACGCTTTGCATGCCATTTCTCTTTTAATTCTCTCAGCTTTCCTACACAGTTCAGTTTTCTTACTGTTAACGTTTAATGTGGATGAAGAAATGGAGTCAGAGAGTAAGTAACTTGTCAAGGTTACACAGCTACTGAGTGGGAAAGCTAGTTCTTCAGTTCAGGCCTCTTCTTATCATTTAGCTTAAGTAAAAACTTCACTCTGAACTTTGGTCTCTTTATCTATGTAGAAAAATACAGGCTAGTTGTTGAGAGCAAGTAATGAATGATCAATGAATTATTCAAAAATGAAATTATTCATTGTATCTTGAAAATGCAGAATTGTTATGAGATTTCAATGAGAAAGCACATTTTTATAAAGCAACTAGCATATTACAGTCATTTAAGAAATATCTAAAGTCCTCTTATTTATATCCTAGTAACACCAACCCCATTATCAATCAGCCCACAGCCCCTAGGAGGGCTAGCATGAGGCAAGCAGAGTAAGTGCTCACTACTTATTTCTTATTGGAATGAATTTGAGCTTCTTGATGGGCCTTGTAACTGAAAAAGTGTCCTTACTTCTGGGTTTCCTGGCCTGTCCCACACTTGGAACAGCAGAGCCTTGGTGTTGCAGAAAGGGGAACCCCTTCCAGGGCCCAAGAGTGGGCTCTTGTCTAACACTCGGACATGAATTGTCTTAGGAGACCCATGCATGTATTGACAAAGCAAAAGTCTTCACTGGGAAGGGTTGCCCAGGCAGAGAGCAGCAGGGTCAGGGAACCCAAGAGAACTGCTCTGGCTTGCGGTCTTGGGTTTATGGTGATGGGGTTGGTTTCCTCATTGTTTCTGGCTAATCAGACTCAGGGCCCTTCCTAGTGGTGTGTGCATCTCTCAGCCAAGATGAATTCCAACAAGAAAGGTCTTGGGAGGCTGGTATGACACGTGGCGTGGTGTCTCCTCTTTCCTCTCGGCCCCTCCTGAACTCTCCCCGTTGGCACCATGTTCCTTACCGGGACCTCTTGCTGCAAGACTACTCATGCCAGCAGGTATCAGCCTGCTCCCTCTGGTCTATGGGGTCTCTTGTAAGAAGACTGTAGGAGAAAATGAGGAGCCACCAAAGAATCTTTGAAGGGTTGAGCAGAAGTTGGAGGAGGTGGAAGGTTAATGGGAGCACAGGGAGAAAACCAAGGAGGAATAGAAGATGACAGGGCGCCCACCCCTCTTTCTGTTAAGCGTTGATGGACCCCATCCATCACAGTCTCTCCTCAGGCTCTGCCTTCCTGTCCACACCCAATGGCCTCACCATTTAGGTCCTGTTACCAGCTAGAACGGAGACCAGCCTGCTTGCAGCCATGAATTAGGACACAAGCCAGGCTGATGCCATGAAAGGTGGAGTTTCTTTTTCTCACAGTGTGGTTCATACTGACACTCCTAACATCAGCTGGACTGTGGCAAGGGCCCCGGCTGGCTCCGTTTTGCTGTTCAGCCTCCCCCAGGGGTGCCTGCTGTGCACAGCGATGGCCCAGCACTAACCCACAGCCCAGGGGAAGGACAGCGGTAAGGGCAGCACAAGCCCCCTGCCTTGTCAGTGCCCCATTCACCTCAGGTCCGGACTTGAACCCATGTGCCAGAACTCGAACCCACTCAGCCAGGACTTGAACTCAGTCAAAGCCCAGAGCCTTCCAACTGAGATGGCACGCCTGGTTTCTGGACTCGATGAAGCTCAGGTTTTTAATGTCTCAGCACAGAAAAAATTCAGTGAGAGACAAAGTGATAGGTAAGAAGTGGATTTATTTAGAAACATACTCCGCAGACAGGGTGGGCCATCTCAGAAGGTGAGAGTGGCCTCAAAAGGTGATGTGATTAGGTTTTATGGGCTGAGTAATTTCATGGGCTAATGAGCGGGAGGACTATTCCAACTATTTTGGGGGAGGGGGTAGAGATTCCCAGGAATTGGGCCACTGCCCATGTTTTGGTCTTTGATGGTCAGCCTTGGAACTGTCATGGTGTCTGTGGGTGTATCATTTAGCTTGCTGATGTTTACAATGTGTAAAATGAGGGTCAGGAAATCAATGCATCGGTCATTTTGGACTCATTTGGTTCTAATCAGTTTATCTTGTGTCCTTGGGCTAGGTCACTCCTTCAAAGTGGTCACTCCTGCCCCCTGGATGTGATCTGGCTGCTCTTGCCTTCTGAAATGGCCCGCACTCTGTCTGCAGGGTGTTGTTGTTGTTGTTCAGTCACTAAGTCATGTCCAGCTCTTTGCAGTTTCATAGACTGCAACAATGCTATGCATCCCTGTTCCTCACTATCTCCCAGAGTCTGTTCAAATTCATGTCCATTGAGTCAGTGATGCTATGCAACCATCTCATCCTCTGTTGTCCCCTTCTCCTCTTGCTCTCAATTTTCCCAAGTATCAGGGTCTTTTCCAATGGTTTGGTTCTTCACATCAGGTGGCCAAAGTATTCAACATCAGTCCTTCCAGTGAATATTCAGGGTTAACTTCCTTAAAGATTGACTGGTTGGATCTCCTTGCAGTCCAAGGAGTCTTCTTGCAGTCCAAAGACTCTTCTCAAGAGTCTTCTCCAGCACCACAATTCAAAAGCATCAATTCTTCAGCGCTCAACCTTCTTTAGGGCCAACGCTCACATCTGTACATGACTACTAGAAACTATAGCTTTGACTATATGGACCTTTGTTGGCAAAGTGATGTCTCTGCTTTTTAATATGCTGTCTAGGAGTGGAATGTGGAGTCTGCAGAGTGTGTTTCTCTATAAATAAACCTTCTTAACTATCAAAAAAAAAATAAATAAAAGGACATGGTTTGAAAGTTGCATACATTATGCCCTGCACAGTCTGTTGACCAAAGGGTTTTTGAAAATTAACTGGGGGTTATATTACTTTGCTAAGACTGTTGTAGCCAAGTACCACAAGCTGGGTGGCTCAAGCAAA
Source organism: Bubalus kerabau (assembly GCF_029407905.1). Classification (NCBI taxonomy): domain Eukaryota; kingdom Metazoa; phylum Chordata; class Mammalia; order Artiodactyla; family Bovidae; genus Bubalus; species Bubalus kerabau. Next base: position 64,064,143 of record NC_073637.1, read on the forward strand.
GGAAATTTGTTCTCTTCCACTTCTGGAGGCTTGACAATCAAGGTGTCAGAGGTTTGGCTTCTACTGAGGTCTCTGTCCTTGGCTCGTGGATCGCCACCTCTTGCTGTGACCTCTCACGGTCCTTCCCTCATGTGCCTGCCTAGAACTTTTCCCTCTCCAAATTTCCCCTTCTTATAAGAACAGCAGTTAGATGGGACTAGGGCCCACCCTGATGGCCTCGTTTGAACAAAATCATCCCTATACAGGTTCTGTCTCCAAATGCAGTTACATCCTGAGGTCCTGGGAGTTAAGACTCAACATAGGAGTCTGGGGAGAATGTAATTCAGCCCATAGCAGAGCCATATGCCCCTCTAACCTATAGAAGAACACATACACCAAGAAAAAGCTCTCGGTCTCCACCCGGTCCCTAACTTTTCTGGCCTCCAGCCTCTCTCTTCCAAAGCACTGCTCCCGAGAATCGTCTAAATCACAGCTCTAACTCACCGGCCCTTCCTTCGCTGATCAGCCCTGGGCTTTCCTGCCTCCACACCTTTGCTCAGGCAGTATCTCCCTCTAGGGTGTCTTCCTCCCACTAGTAAGCATTTCAAACCTCCCCATCTCCTCCCACAGGTTCTCAGGGTTCTAAGTGCCATGTCCTTGATAAAGTCATTTTAAATGCCCCCCCAACGAAATGTCAATTCATTCACTCTGTCATACACTCAGCCCACAAGCGCCTGCTGATCATCCACTGTGCACAAGGCTGAGATGCTGGGTGCCCAGGAGCAATGAGCCTCCTTGCCTTCTAGCCACGTGGGATCTCACGCCTCTGCTTTCCTCACCATTCTTTTCCTTTTTCTGTCTTTTAAAATATTTTAAATATTTATTTGGCTGTGCTGGGTCTGGGTTGTAGCGTGTGGGATCTAGTTCCCTGTCCAGACCAGGGACTGAACCTGGGCCTCTTGCATGGGGAGCACAGCATCTTAGCCACTGGACCACCAGAGAAGTCCCCCACCATTCTTTTTCGATTCCACTCAGATCCTAAAGGAAAACCACTCCTGTGTGTCTCCTGTATTCTTGATGCTCTAAGACAGCACTGCTTCACTTCACACACCAGCGGTGTGGGCTTTGCACACTTCAAGCAATTCTGTGACACCAGCTGGGTGTCCTACATCTAACTCAGTTCCATCAGGTGACCTGGAGACAGCGTCAGAGCCCACAGGTTAAGGGCTCACTCCACGAGACAGCCTGCCCCTCATTTCAGTGTCGGTCGACAATCTAAAGTCTAGACTGTCACCTGTGCTTCTGACCCACTGGCTATTAGGTCCAGGGTTCCAACAATCCCCTTCTTAGGCTTGATTAATCTGCTAGGGCAGCTCACAGAGCTTAGAGAAAGTTTACTCACTGGATCACTGGTTACGAGAGGATATAACCCAGGAACAGCCAAATAGAAGTGATGCATAGGACAAGGGACATGGGAAGGAAATTGGACCTTCCATGCTCTCGTAGTGACCCATCTCCCACACCTCCACAAGTTTACCAACTTGGAAGCTCCCTGAACCTCATCCTTTTGGGGGATTTTCTGGAGGCTTCATTATATAGGCATGATTGATTAAAGCCAGTCCCAGCCTCCTCCCCAGAGATCAAAGGTGTGAGGTGGGGGTGTTCAGTCCCGCCCCTCTGAGGGGGATGGGTGAGGGTGGGAGGGTGAGCGTGGGAGAGGTGTGTGGGGAGCAGGGTCCCGGAGTCCAGGGGCCATTCCCATCACCTGCGAGTGTGGCTCAGTCTGCCCACTCCCTCCAGACAAGTGATGAGCTGAAACACCCTCCCCTCCTCTTCCACCCCCGCCATGTCACAGGAAGGACCAAACTGTGAGCCCAAAGGTGCAGGGAGGGCGCTTATTTGAACAGAAACGCAGGTACCGTTTCTGGGCTCCTTGCTGACCCCTCAGGGAGGGATGTGGCTGCCCCAGAGTTCTGTGAACTTTAATTAACCTTTGATGCTGTGTACACTTCCAGAGCGGGTCCAACCTGGCTAGTTTGAGAACTTCCAATCCTGGTCTAGATAGGAAAGGGTGTCTGAGAACCTGCAGCTGGCGGGGTCCGGTCACCTTCCCACCCCTTGTCGTTCCACCTGGGATGCTCCTTAGGGCCTGAAACCCAGGTCCCAGCTCACACTTTCAGAGCTTCTCCTGGGTGTCTGAGGCCTAGGCTGGGCTGACGAGTTCTGTTAGGCTTGGTCTCTCCCTCTTTCCAATCTGCCCAGTCCCTGGAACCTGAAGTATGTGGAAATTAGAGATTTCCTATAATTATGGGGAATAACCATCCTTGAGTATCTCATCCTTATTTTAACAGAATGGATCATTAATCAAAGCCAAGATGCCATGTATGGCCCCATATATGGTGAGGGTTAGAATTGGATAATAGTGAAAAGTCAAACTTACTGAATTCAAACCCCATGGGCTTCCCAGATGGCATTAGTGGTAAAGAACCCACCTGCCAATGAAGAGACATGAGAAACTTGGGTTCGATCCCTGGGTCAGGAAGATCCCCTGGAGAAGGGAACGGCTGCCCATTCCAGTATTCTTGCCTAGAGAATTCCATGGACAGAGGACCCTGGCAGACTATAGTCCATGGGGCCGCAAAGAGTCAGACACAACTGAAGCGGCTTAGCATGCTGCCATTTATTGAGTCATTTTGGGCAAGGTATTTGGTCTTCTTAACCTAATTCTTATATCTGTAGGACAGGAATAATAGATAGGTACCTCACTGAGATATTGTGAGGATTAAATAAAATATTATATACATAGTACTCAGCAGAATGTCTGAAACAGAATATATTAGTTACTGTAAGCTAAGTCACTTCAGTCGTGACTCTTTGTGACCCCATGGACTGTAGCCCGCCAGGCTCCTCTGTCCATGGGATTCTCCGGGCAAGAATACTGCAGTGGGTGGCCATTTCCTCCTCCAGGGGATCTTCCCGACCCAGGGATCGAGCCCACTTATGTCTCCGGCAGGTTCTTTACTACTAGTGCCACCTGGGAAGCCCATTAGTTACTATAATTGTTATTACTGACATTCAAGCAGAAGACTATTTTTTTTTAATATGTATATCCAACTTTGATTCTTGGTATTTTCTAAGATCTTTTCATTCCAGATCTATATATGTTTGCAATAATTACTACGTGGTAAAAAGCGGAGAATCTGAGAGTATCAGAACACACAACGCTGAGGAGCGTCACAGCTCTCCACACACCTGGGTGTCCAGCCCAGGAGCCTTTAGGCGTTCCCAGACAGAAAACATGTCCCTAAATTTCTCCAAAGGAAGAAGATATGTGTGAGATGCACTTTGCTTTTCACTGTCCAAAGAAGTAGTAACTGAAAGTGCATGCTGCGCACTGAGTTACATGTCTGGGGAGGCAGCCAGAGACCGAGAACCTGAAGCTATAAACCTTGCCCTCTAAAGAATGCACACCTAATGTACAGCTCCCGCCATCATGCCATTTCTGGGAGAGCAGGTTGGAGTTCTCCATACACTTCAGTCTTTTGTAGAAGGGTCATCTTTTTTTTTTTTTTAATGGAAATATAGTTGATTTACAGTGTTTTAGGTGTACAGCAAAGTGATTAAGTTATACATGCTGTGTGCTGTGCTTAACCTTTCAGTCGCGTCTGACTCTTTATAACCCCACGGACTGTAGCCTGCATGGGCCTCTGCCCATGGAATTCTCCAGACAAGAATACTGGAGTGGGTTGCCATGCCCTCCTCCAGGCAATCTTCCCAACCCAGGGATTGAACCCAGGTCTCCCACATTGCAGGCGGATTCTTTACAATCTGAGCCACCAGTTATATATATCAGATCAGATCAGATCAGATCAGTCGCTCAGTCGTGTCCGACTCTTTGTGACCCCATGAATCGCAGCACGCCAGGCCTCCCTGTCCATCACCAACTCCCAGAGTTCACTCAGACTCATGTCCATCGAGTCAGTGATGCCATCCAGCCATCTCATCCTCTGTCGTCCCCTTCTCCTCTTGCCCCCAATCCCTCCCAGCATCAGAGTCTTTTCCAACGAGTCAACTCTTCTCATGAGGTGGCCAAAGTACTGGAGTTTCAGCTTTAGCATCATTCCTTCCAAAGAAATCCCAGGGCTGATCTCCTTCACAATGGACTGGTTGGATCTCCTTGCAGTCCAAGGAACTCTCAAGAGTCTTCTCCAACACCACAGTTCAAACGCATCAATTCTTCGGCGCTCAGCCTTCTTCACAGTCCAACTCTCACATCCATACATGACCACAGGAAAAACCATAGCCTTGATTAGATGAACCTTTGTTGGCAAAGTAATGTCTCTGCTTTTGAATTTGCTATCTAGGTTGGTCATAACTTCTTCCAAGGAGTAAGCGTCTTTTAATTTCATGGCTGCAGTCACCATCTACAGTGATTTTGGAGCCCAGAAAAATAAAGTCTGACACTGTTTCCACTGTTTCCCCATCTATTTCCCATGAAGTGATGGGACCGGATGCCATGATCTTAGTTTTCTGAATGTTGACCTTTAAGCCAACTTTTTCACTCTCCACTTTCACTTTCATCAAGAGGCTTTTTAGCTCCTCTTTACTTTCTGCCATAAGGGTGGTGTCATCTGCATATCTGAGGTTATTGATATTTCTCCCGGCAATCTTGATTCCAGCTTGTGTTTCTTCCAGTCCAGTGTTTCTCATGATGTACCCTGCATATAAGTTAAATAAACAGGGTGACAATATACAGCCTTGACGTACTTCTTTTCCTATTTGGAACCAGTCTGTTGTTCCATGTCCAGTTCTAACTGTTGCTTCCAGACCTGCAAGAAAAGGCAAAATGATAGGATACTGGAAGAGAAACTCCCCAGGTCAGTAGGTGCCCAATATGCTACTGGAGATCAGTGGAGAAATAACTCCAGAAAGAATGAAGGGATGGAGCCAAAGCAAAAAGAATACCCAGCTGTGGATGTGACTGGTGATAGAAGCAAGGTCCGATGCTGTAAACAGCAATATTGCACAGGAACCTGGAATGTCAGGTCCATGAATCAAGGCAAATTGGAAGTGGTCAAACAAGAGATGCAAGAGTGAATGTCGACATTCTAGGAATCAGCGGACTGAAATGGACTGGAATGGGTGAATTTAACTCAAATGACCATTATATCTACTACTGCGGGCAGAAATCCCTCAGAAGAAATGGAGTAGACATCATGGTCAACAAAAGAGTCCGAAATTCAGTACTTGGATGCAATCTCAAATATGACAGAATGATCTCTGTTCATTTCCAAGGCAAACCATTCAATATCACAGTAATCCAAGTCTATGCCCCAACCAGTAACGCTGAAGAAGCTGAAGTTGAACGGTTCTATGAAGACCTACAAGACCTTTTAGAACTAACACCCAAAAAAGATGTCCTTTTCATTATAGGGGACTGGAATGCAAAAGTAGGAAGTCAAGAAACACCTGGAGTAACAGGCAAATTTGGCCTTGGAATATGGAATGAAGCAGAGCAAAGACTAATAGAGTTTTGCCAAGAAAATGGTCATAACAAACACCCTCTTCCAACAACACAAGAGAAGACTCTATACATGGACATCACCAGATGGTCAATACCCAAATCAGATTGATTATATTCTTTGCAGCCAAAGATGGAGAGGCTCTATACAGTCAGCAAAAACAAGACCAGGAGCTGACTGTGGCTCAGACCATGAACTCCTTATTGCCAAATTCAGACTTAAATTGAAGAAAGTAGGGAAAACCACTAGACCATTCAGGTATGACTTAAATCAAATCCCTTATGATTTTACAGTGGAAGTGAGAAATAGATTTAAGGGCCTAGATCTGATAGATAGAGTGCCTGGTGAACTATGGAATGAGGTTCGTGACATTGTACAGGAGACAGGGATCAAGACCATCCCCATGGAAAAGAAATGCAAAAAAGCAAAATGGCTGTCTGGGGAGGCCTTACAAATAGCTGTGAAGAGAAGAGAAGCAAAAAGCAAAGGAGAAAAGGAAAGATATAAACATCTGAATATAGAGTTCCAAAGAATAGCAAGAAGAGATAAGGAAGCCTTCCTCAGCGATCAGTGCAAAGAAATAGAGGAAAACAACAGAATGGGAAAGACTAGAGATCTCTTCAGGAAAATCAGAGATACCAAAGGAACATTTCATGCAAAGATGGGCTCGATAAAGGACAGAAATGGTATGGACCTAACAGAAGCAGAAGATATTAAGAAGAGGTGGCAAGAATACACAGAAGAACTGTACAAAAAAGATCTTCACGACCCAGATAATCACGATGGTGTGATCACTGACCTAGAGCCAGACATCCTGGAATGTGAAGTCAAGTGGGCCTTAGAAAGCATCACTACGAACAAAGCTAGTGGAGGTGATAGAATTCCAGTTGAGCTATTCCAAATCCTGAAAGATGATGCTGTGAAAGTGCTGCACTCAATATGCCAGCAAATTTGGAAAACTCAGCAGTGGCCACAGGACTGGAAAAGGTCAGTTTTCATTTCAATCCCAAAGAAAGGCAATGCCAAAGAATGCTCAAACTACCACACAATTGCACTCATCTCACATGCTAGTAAAGTAATGCTCAACATTCTCCAAGCCAGGCTTCAGCAATATGTGAACCGTGAACTTCCAGATGTTCAAGCTGGTTTTAGAACAGGCAGAGGAACCAGAGATCAAATTGCCAACATCCACTGGATCATGGAAAAAGCAAGAGAATTCCAGAAAAACATCTATTTCTGCTTTATTGACTATGCCGAAGCCTTTGACTGTGTGGATCACAATAAACTGTGGAAAATTCTGAAAGAGATGGGAATACCAGTTATATATATATGTATATATAAATACACATATACTTTTTCAAATTCTTTGCCATTATAGTTTATTACAAGATATATGCTCTAGAATAGATCCTTTTTGTGTATCTGTTTTATATACAATAGTGTCTGTTAATCCCAAACTCCTAATTTATCCTTCCCCCATCCCCTTCCCCTCCTTGGTAACTGTAAGTTTCTTTTTTTTGCCTGTGAGTCTATTTCTGTTTTTTTGGCTATGCTATTTTTTTAATTTTTATTTATTTATTTGTGACTGTGCTGGGTCTCTGTTGCTGCACCAGCTTTTCTCTCGCTGTGGAGGGCTGGGGCTAATGTCTAGTTGTGCTGTGTGGGCTTCGCATTGCTGTGGCTTCTACTCTGCGAAGCACAGGCTCTAGGGTGCACAGGCTTCAGTCGTTGTAACATCTGGGCTCAAGAGTTGTGCGCACAAGCCTAGATGCTCTTCGGCATGTGAGGTCTTCTGGGATCAGCAAACCTGTGTCTCTTGCCTTGGCTGGTAATGCTTCATTTCAATTATTCATGGTAGAATTTTGTAGGAAAGAAGCTAATATGCTCTAGGAAGCTACATTAAGGGGACACAAGGAGCCAAATGGCAGCCTGTGAGCTCATAGTTCCGCACACAAAACCCTTCCCCGGGGTGAGATACGGAAAATGGGAGGGAAGGATGGAGTTCTTCGTGCAGTCAGGTAGTTGGCATCTTTGGTGTTAATCCTTTTAAAATTAGCCAAGGAGTATATTCTCTTCGCCTTCTTAATTTTTAATGTCTTTATATATGTCTTAACATATGTAGAATTTTTTCCAGATGCATAAATGTGATTGTGCATGGCTCCTCTATTTCTTTTCCTTTTATTATTGGCTCCCCTTTCCCTCTCTTGTCTTCCCTTTACCACCCAGTTTCCACCCTTGACTTACTCGCCCCCAGAGTCTATGATTACAGCCAGGTGTGTCCATATCTTTCTCTGTCCACACGTGTACTGGATGAAGCCAGAGCCAGGCCTGCCCATAGAAAGCTCCTGCGCCTGCTGCTGCTGCTGCTGCTGCTGCTGCTAAGTCACTTCAGTCGTGTCCGACTCTGTGTGACCTCACAGACGGCAGCCCACCAGGCTCCGCCATCCCCCATCTCCAGGCAAGAACACTGGAGTGGGTTGCCATTTCCTTCTCCAAGGCATGAAAGTGAAAAGTGAAAGTGAAGTCGCTCAGTTGTGTCCGACTCTAAGCGACCCCATGGACTGCAGCCTACCAGGCTCCTCTGTCCATGGGATTTTCCAGGCAAGAGTACTGGAGTGGGGTGCCATTGCCTTCTCCGATGGAAAGCTCCTAAGGGGATCTAAATGGTAAAGGCCTGGATCCTGCAAATGCAAGACATCACAAAACCTGAGACTCAGGCACCAGGAAGGGGAGCCCCTGCAGGGCGGACCAGCGAGGGTCAGCTCCCAGGCCCTGGGCGGTGGGCCAGGCAGACAGGGCTTGCGGAGGAGCAGAATTGCTGACTGATGTGTGCATGACATAAGCAGAGGCTGGAGGGCTTTTATGGGGGTAGAAAGCAAAAGCCCAGGAGAGCAATCTCTTCACCTGGCTGGAGCCCTCTGCAGAAAGAAAAGAAGGTGACTCCAGAGATCACCCTCTTTCAGATGTCCCCTCTGTCTGGGCTGTTCTCATATACTTTGGAGGCTCAGTGGAGCTTGTGAATAGGACTAAGAGTATTCAAGGGTTTCATTCTGCCATCTTTATTATTATTATTATTTATTTATTTATTTTTGAAAGTGAAAGTCTTAGTCGCTCAATCATTTCCAACTCTTTGAGACCCCATGGACTGTAGCCTGCCAGGCTCCTCTGTCCATGGGATTCTCCAGGCAAGAATACTGGAGTGGGTTGCCATGCCCTTCTCCAGGGGATCTTCCCAACCCAGGGATTGAGCCCTGGGCTCCGGCACTGTGGGCAGATTCTTTACTGTCTGGACTTCTCTTGTGGCTCAGCTGGTAAAGAATCTGCCTGCAATGCAGGAGACCTGCGTTCGATCCCTGGGTTGAGAAAATCCCCTGGAGCACGGAAAGGCTACCCACTCCAGTATTCTGGCCTGGAGAATTCCATGGACTCTATAGTCCGTGGGATCACAGAGTCAGACACAACTGAGCGACTTTCACTTCACTTCACTTCACTTCTTTACAGTCTGAGCCACTAGGGAAGCCCCAGTTGGAGGTTAATTGCTTTATGATGTGTTGGTTTCTGCCACACATCAACATGAATTCTTCTGCCATCTTTGAACTCAGTTTAGGTATTCTCAGATTCAGTCATAAAGCATAAATTGAGAGTATTTTTAGAATTAATTTGCATATCGAAAAGTGGGTTAGAATATAATATGTATTCTTTTGTATCTTCCTTTTTCTCACTTAAGCAATTCCCTCCGATGCAACTGGCCTGGCGCCCATGCATCCTTCTGTGGCTGTCGCATAACATTCCACGGCGTGTGTATTCTATTCCTGTTCATGAGTGTCAGCAGCATTTCCAATTTGTCTTTTTTAACGGTTATGAAAATTTCTACAATAAACGTTCTTGTACATCTGTCCTGAGGCACAAATGCTTTTATTGCCATGTAATGAATTCCCAAGAATAAAATTACTGCACCATTGATGAACCTTGAAAAACACAATTCTAAAAGACTGAAAGAAGCCAGTCATGAAGGACCACATGTCGAACAATTCCATTTACATGAAATGTCCAAAAATAGGCAAATCCAAGGACACAGAAAATAGATTGTTGGTGGTTGTCTAGGGGTGGGTGGGGAGAGTGGTGGTAGAGAACTGGACTCATTGCTCATAGATTCGGGGTGCGGGTTCTTTTGGAGTGATGAAACTTCTAAAATTGGTTGTGGTGATGGTTACAAACCGAATATACTAAAACCATCAGATTGTATACCTTAAAGGGACACGTGAATTATATGTGTGTTTTTTCTGTTTTGTTTTGTTGGGGTTTTTCAGTTGAACTGTGCAGCATGCAGAATCTTAGTTCCCTGACCAAGGATCAAACCCATGCCCCTGCAGTGGAAGCGTGGAGGGTTAACCATTGGCTCACCAGGGAAGTTCCAATGATGTGTTTTTATTGTAGAAGATGCCATCAGACTACTTTCCAAAAAGGCTATATAGCTTTTCCCATTTCTACTGAATGAGAATAAGTAAAGATAGTGCTAAGTGACTCTTGCAATCGTACAAACAGTAGCCTGCCAGGCTCCTCTGTCCATGGGATTCTCCAGGCAAGAATACTGGAGTGGGTAGCCATTTCCTTCTCCAGGGGAACTTCCTGACCCAGGAATTGAACCCAGGTCTCCCGCATTGCGGGCAGATGTTTTAACAACTGAGGTACACAGAAAGCCCTGATACCCCCTCCCCTCTATTGCTGCCAGCAAAATGTTTTACACATTTTCCCAATTTCACTGATCTTGATTTAGAAAGTGATATCTCATGTTTACTTTAATTTGTATCTCCTGGGTAGATTCTCATTATAAAAGTTCAAATAACACTTCAGTGCACAAAGTAACCAGAGAAGGCAATGGCACCCCACTCCAGTATTCTTGCCTGGAAAATCCCATGGACGGAGGAGCCTGGTAGGCTGCAGTCCATGGGGTCGCTAGGAGTCGGACACACTGAGCGACTTCACTTTCACTTTTCACTTTCATGCATTGGAGAAAGAAATGGCAACCCACTCCAGTGTTCTTGCCTGGAGAATCCCAGGGACGGCGGAGCCTGGTGGGCTGCCGTCTTTGGGGTTGCACAGAGTCGGACACGACTGAAGCAACTTGGCAGCAGCAGCAGCAGCACAAAGTAACAAGTACAAAGCTCTTTTCGCCTCTCAGGTCTCCCCTGAAATAATGCTTCTCAACAGTTAGTTGGGTTTCCAGGCAACTTTTGATTGCTTTTAGTGTATTTATAAACTAATCCACGTAGACATATCATTGTATAATTGATAAGTTGAATCACACTATAATGCTATTCTATGACTTTTTTTTTCATATAAGGGTATGTCTTGGGAGACCTTTCCAAATTAGGATGTATTGCTCTAGCCCATTCTCTAGTTGAACGAGACAGCACGCTGAGGAGAGTCTTAAAGGATTGCTCTCTCATCCTGCTCTGTCCCGCCAAGGCAGCCTCCCAAAGAAAAACTTCAGTGGAAACTTTCCACCTTGCCCTGACCTGGGCAGGAGAGAAGGCTGGGGGGTTACAGCTGATGGTGTCCCTCCTGAATGACGGGCTCGGGGTGGGTGCCCCGGGGCTGGAGGGAGACGGGCGCTGAACCCAGGGCGCGCAGGGACCGCTGTGCGCCCGGCGTCTGTCGTCTGTTAGCAGAAGCGCGTCTGGCTGTGACCTCAGCGGCTCCACCGAGGCTGGAAGCCCCCAGGACGGGTGGGAGCCGGTGCACTTGCCCGCCCCTCGCCTGGGTCAGGAGAGGCTTCTCCTGAAAGACCGAAGGCCCCACCAGCTTGGGTGGAAGTGGGGCGAGCCCCAGAGACGCCTTACCCCACTTAGAAGGTCCCCCCGCGGGCCCTTAGTGGGTCAGCGCTGTGGGTTATTTTTAACCGTGGCTCGGGTTTCAGACGGCCTTTATCCCACGGTCGGAACAAGCCCGGCGGGCAGACGGCCTGGCGGGTGGAGCTGGCAGGAGAGGGCGGGCCAGCTGCGGCCAGGCCAGGCTGACAAGCGGGGAGCCGCCAGCGCCTCTGGCTGAAGTGCGATTACCGCCGGCACGAACTTCAAAAACGGCCAGCCCCTCCGCGGGGTCCCCTTTCCCCTCGGGAACTTCACACTTTTAATAAGAAAGGCATCAGAGGGTTCAGTTGCTGAAACTGGAAGGAGCAGGCGTCATCACACCTGCAGTGCAGGGCAGGGGCGCACTAGGGCCAGATCTCAGGTGCTCCCTGGGGGCGGCCTCTGGCACCTCTCAGCAGACCCGGTCAGGGGCCGAAAGAGTTTATAAGCAAATAAGCAAAGGGCTGCGGAAGCAGAAGTGTGGTGTGTGGGATGGGGGCGGGGGAGGGACTTGTGGCTGGGAGACAGAAGGGGGCTTGAAGGCTGGACCTTGGAGGGTGGGTAGAATCTGCCAGGCAGTTGGGAGTGAGCAAGAACTGAGGAAGAAATAGCCCGAACCAGAAATAGGAGGGATCAGGACCGCTGGGGGACGGTCAGAGGTTCCCGTATGCTGTGTTTAAGGGAGTAGTCCTGAAGAAAATGCTGGAAGGGTAAATTATCAAGGAATTTAAGCCAAAGGCAAATGGAATCAAAGGGTTCTGAACAGGGAGCAATGTGATCTGAGTTATTCTTTTAAAATGTTTTTTGGATGGCTGTGGGTCAGGCTGGGCTGGAAGGGGAGAACTGGATGCAGGGAGACCAAGCAGGAAGCTAGCAACCGAAGAACAGCCCAACCCAAAGTTTTATAAGCAGAAATGTAATTCACTAGCTCAACAAACTGTTAGGCCAGGAGTTCTGGCTTCAGGCACTGTTTGATCAGGGGCTCCCATTTTGTTGGTTCAAGCTTGCATGCTAAGTCGCTTCAGTGTGTCCGACTCTTTGCGACCCTGTGGACTGTAACTCACCAGGCCCCTCTGTCCATAGGATTCTCCAGGCAAGAATACTGGAGTGGGTTGCCAGTTCCTTCTCCAGGGGATCTTTCCAACCCAGGGATCGAACCCAGGCCTCCTCCATTGCAGGCAGATTCTTTACTGTCTGAGCCACTAGGGCTCAATTTATGTAAAAATCCTTAGGAGGCTTACATAAATCAACATTTATGAAGTGCTTAGAACAGGGCCGAGCTCAGGGTATGCACCATATAAATATTTATTGAACAGATATGTAGACTGGGCCTGAGTCACAAGTCTCCTGTGGCCACTCCCTTAGACCACGGTGACTGTGTGGGGAGGAACAGCAGGTGTGGGACAAAGGGGAAACAGACCCAAGGCAGGCAAGAGACTGTTCTCTAAAGGGTTGGAGAAAGGGGAATGGAAGGACTCACGGTTGGATATCGTGGAAGGACAGATTAAGGAGGAAGGGTGGTGACTGTCATCAGAAAGGGGGTTGGAGGCCTTAATGTTCCCTGAAACTGCGCTCACCTTTCGGTTGGTGTCGAGCCAGTAGGCACAACCAAGCCAAAGCTCAGGAGAAGGAAGGATTTATTATTACTTTCAGCAAGTAAGAAGAACACTGGGGATCTTGCCCAAAGCAACGTCTCCCCAAACAGCAAACTTGGAGAAATTTTAAGCTAGGGGTATCCATTCACGAAGGGGCTTGAGCAGAAGAGAGTTCAACATAGAAATGGGGCAAAGGTCCAGAGTCCAAGCTTTAGCGGATTGAAGTCACAGACTTATTGTTATGTAAATATATCCCTTGAGGAAGAGGAACTAGGGCTCTGCACCAAGGTTTGACTGCTTTTTTGTCTTTTCCTGCATTCCTTTGTTCCTTTGAGATTATTCCTTTGTTCTGAGACTTGTTCAGAGGCAAGCATTTCGGCAAGGCTTAGATCACAGAATGGTGTGTGTGTGCCAAGTCACTTCAGTCCTGTCCGACTCTGCGACCCTATGAGCTGTAGCCCGCCAGGCTCCTCTGTCCTTGGGCTTTTCCAGGCAAGAGTACTGGAGTGGGTTGTGGTGCCCTCCTCCAGGGGATCTTTCTGACCCAGGGATTGAACCAGCGTCTGTTATGTCTCCTGCATTGGCAGGCGGCTTCTTTACCAGTAGCGCCACCTGGGAAGCCCTAGGTCACAGAATGGCTTAGGCCAAAAGGGATTCTCTTTTGTCAAGAAAGCCATTCCTGGTTCTTTTCCACCTAACTTATCTGCTTAACATTAATGATGTTGCAATTCCATGATGAAGAGGATGCAAGAGTGGAGATGTTTTGGGTTACAAAGCAGAGTTGGGAGGTAAAGACAGCCTTAAAGCCAGGTTATTGAAGATTTAATCTGTGACAATCCCTGGAGACCTTTATCAACTCAGGCTGAATTTTGTTCTAAAAATGATATTTTCAAAGTTTTTTTTTAATACTCTAGGTTCTAAATATAAATATTTGGGGTTAGGATTTAAATAGCTCAAAGTTTCTTTTTTGTTTTTTTCTTTTGTAAGTGACCTGTCTTTCTATAGTTTTTTTCCTCTAAATCAATTTCACAGAACTTTAGAGCTCAAAGATGTCTAAGAGCCCACATCCAGCTCCTTTAGGTCTTGAGAGTCAAGGGTTTTAATAGGATAGTGGTGGTGGTGGTCAGTCGCTAAGTTGGGTCTTACTCTTGCAATGCCCTGGACTCCAGCCCACCAGGCTCCTCTGTTTTTGGGTGGTGGGGGAGGATTTACTGGGGTGCTGGGCCCAATCCCTGGCTGCTCCCTCCCCTTCCTCTCCCACTTCTGGGCTTTGGCAGATAGACAGGAAGAACCACAACCAGCAAATTAAAGCATCAGTTTCATTACAGGTGAAATTAAACCTAAGAACTCAGAGGATACTCGGAGTGGAAGTGGGCTTTGAACGTGTCCCTCCAGAGCAGATGCTGCAGGTGGGTCCGTGGCTCCAGGGCAGTGCTGGTGGGTCTATCTGGATTCTGTTTTGTTTTTGTTTTTAATATGTATTCATTTGGCTGCACTGAGTCTTAGTTGAGGCACACAGGAGCTTCAGTGTTCATTGCTGCTTGTGGGATCTTTCACTGTGGCACACAGGATCTAGTTCCCTGACCAGGGATCGAACCTAGGCCCCCTGCATTGGGAGCGTGGAGTCTCAGCCCTTGGACCACCAGGGAAGTCCCAGGCCTATCTGGATTCTGAGGCAAGGCTGGAACCAGGAATAAAGTGATTGCAGGACTGGGGATTGCCAGGAGAAATATCAATAACCTCAGATATGCGGATTACACCAGTCTTATGGCAGAGAGCAAAGAGGAACTAAAGGGTCTCTTGATGAAGGTGAAAGAGGAGAGTGAAAAAACTGACTTAAAACTCAACATTCAAAAAACTAAAATCATGGCACCTGGTCCCATCACTTCATGGCAAATAGATGGGGAAAGTATAAAAACAGTAACAGACTTCATTTTCTTGGATTCTAAACTCACTGTTGATGGTGACTGCAGCCATGAAATTAGAAGATGCTTCCTCCTTGGAAGAAAAGCAATGACAAACCTAGACAGCGTGTTAAAAAGTAGAGACATTACTTTGATGACAAAGGTCTGTATAGTCAAAGCTATGATTTTTCCTGTAGTCATGTACAGATGTGAGAGTTGGACCATAAAGAAGGCTGAGCACCAAAGGACAGATGCTTTCGAACTGTGGTGTTGGAGAAGACTCTTCAGAGTCCCTTGGACAGCAAGGAGATCCAACCAGTCCATCCTAAAGGAAATCAACCTTGAATATTCATTGGAAGGACTGATGCTGAAGCTGGAATTCCAACTCTCACATCTGTACATGACTACTTGAAAAAACCATAGCTTTGACTATACACACCTTTGGCCACCTGATTCAAAGTGCCGACCCATTGGACAAGATCCTGATGCTGGGAAAGACTGAGGACAGGAGGAGAAGGGGGCAACAGAGGATGAGTTGGTTGGATGGCATCACCGACTCAATGGACATGAGTTGGAGCACACTCTGGGAGATGGTGAAGGACAGGGAAGCCTGGTGCGCTGCAGTCCATGGGGTCACAAAGAGTCGGATTTGACTGAGCGACTGAACAACAACTATAAGGACTGGGGAGCAGGCAGAGCAGCCCCTCATCTCCAAGGGGAGCCGGAGGGAAGGAAGACAAGGTTGAGCTTGCCAACTCAGGCATCCCAGCACTGCTGTATTTGTGGTTCTCATCCTCTTGAACCATGTATCTATGGAGAGTCCTTGGAAAACCCAGATTATTCTTTTGCTAAAGCATTGCAACTTTATTGCATTTTAGTTTAGAAATCTGATTTGGGAGATTTCATCCTCCTTCCCATTTGTATTCCTGCTCTGCTTTCTCTCAGTGTCAAAACTTGACTAAAGGGGCAGGGCTGGGGAATTAGAAGCTGGGGCTTTGTCATCGCACACCCGGACTGAACCCCAGCTGCTCCCGAGCCTTGTGACTTGGGAGAGACTTTTCTGGGGAGAGATTCTCTGGTCATCAACTTCCCTATGTGTAAAATGGGGTTCCTAGCAGCAGTTACTTCATGGGGCTAGGCAGGGGGTGGAGGAATTGCGGGGTGGTTAGATGGAATAATATCTGCAAAGTGCCCCCACATGGCCCCCAGTACGCAGTAATTAGTCAATAAATGTGAGTGATCATTTTATTTCCTGGAAAATCTGTAAGAGATTCACATGGAGGATTCCTCTTTGTTTTGGGGAGGAACTCACTGGGGAGTACTCTCCTGAAACTTGAATCTTTGTTTTGCCGAGAGTCCCAGTGGTTTAGTCCCCAAGTGAGCTCACAATTGTTGTGTAGCCTCCAAACCACTTCCATAGCAATCTTGCTTGCCCATCATTCATCCTGTTTTTAAGCAGTTGCCTCTAGTGATTAAAACAGAAAAATATTGCAAGAGCAAATTAGAAAATATGTGCTACATCAAAAGCTGTTTTGAGGTACAGTATTTCTTCTTGAAAATTATTTTTTCATTTCTCATTTCATGAGAAGCTAAGATTTGATAGCTGGGACAATTTAATAATAGAAATGCATTTTGATGTCTGTGAAATAAAAGTGTCGTCACCATAATCCAGTATAACGTCCATATGACAAATACACTTAGAACCTAAAAATAGAAACATTTAGAAGGCTATTTTATTACTTGATTTCATTTTTAATCTGTCAAACCTGAATTTATTTTAGATTTTACCTTGTTTAAAATGTATTTTATGATGTTATAAATTTTAAAAAGTCCTATTTTGAGGCTTAAGATGGAAGTTTTTCCTGGGCGCAGATTACTAGGGAAACAGCTTATTTTACTTTGGCATTTTCTGTGGCTATGAACTTAAATCTAGTAGCTGGCATCCATGTTCTAAAAACCAGAATATTCTTTCTACTTTCTTTATTTTTGAACTCAAACTAGTTAACTTTTATACAAATGGAAAAAATAGTTCAAAAGCAACATCTCTTCTTTAGTGTTCTATATCAGCAATTAACATCTAATTTACAGCTCTAAGTGGGAAAAAAAAATCAATCCCTCCCTCAAATATTAGAGTCAGGTCTCTTATGCTGCAGGGGCTTCCCAGGTGGTCTAGTGGTAAAGAACCCCCCTGCCAAAGAAGGACACACTGGAGACACAAGTTCAATCCCTGAGTCGGGAAGATCCCCTGGAGGTGGGCATGGCAACCCACTCCAATATTCTTGCCTGGAGAATCCCATGGATGGAGAATCCTGGTGGGCTATAGTCCGTAGGGTTGAACAGAGTTGGACATGTGTGAAGTGACACCATGCATGCACGCTCTCTTAGTCTGCAGCTAGACTCAGCGCCATTTCACTAGATTGGTTTTTTGGCTGCTTATTTAAAAAATAACCTTTCCTTTTTCTGATTGAAATGTAATCAATGCTTTTAAGGCAACTTGAAAAACAGCATTATCTCTCTCATTGAAAATTTTTTATTGGAGTATAGTTGATTTACAATGTTGTGTTAGCTTCAGGTGTCCAGCAAAGTGATTTAGCTATACATGTATATATATTATTCTCCAGATTCTTTTCTCATATAGGTTATCACAGAATATTGAGTAGATTTCCCTGTTCTATACAGGAGGCCCTTGTTGGTTCTCTATCTTATATGTAGTAGTGTGAATATGTTAATCTCAAGCTCCTGATTTATCCCCCCGACCATGTTTCCCCTTTTGTAACTGTAACTTTGTTTTCTATATCTATACGTCTGAAAAACAGCATTATCTCTTGATAATTTTGAAATAATTTGTCTTTTAAAAATCTTTCCTCCAAGTTGAGGACAAAAACAATATGTGGCTCCTAAAGCAATGATTTTAAATACAGGTAGAGATTTAATCCAAAGATATTGTTTAATTACAGCAAGATGATGTAATAAACATATTTTTCATTAATTACGATGAAAAACTTCAAGCCACCTAGATGTTAGGAAAATATGGTCAATCCATGTAAAGTGTACCTACTATAAATAATTGTTGAAGCTCCATTACTTTGGTTACTTGATGTGAAGAGCTGACCTCATTGGAAAGAATTCTCATGCTGGGAAAGATTGAGGACAGGAGGAGAAGGGGGAGACAAAGGATGAGATTGGATGGCCTCACCAACTCAGTGGACATGAGTTTGAGCAAACTCTTGGAGATAGTGAGGGACAGGGAAGCCTGGCATGCTGCAGTCCACGAGGTTGCAAAGAGTTGGACACGACTTAGTGATTGAACAACAATATAAAAAATACAGTGTGTAGCATTTTCCCTTTTCATTAAAGCTTCTTTTTATTTATAAATTAATTCCATACAGTGCATGAAAAAGCTTCATAATACAAAGGCTGCAAAGAAAAACACATTTTTTAAGGACTTAGAGAAATACTCACAATTCAAATGGAAAAATGAAAACATAAAATTCAACACACATCTTGATTTTCGTTACAGGCCTTGTGGTGATATACCATAAATAAGACAGGCTTTCTCTGGCTGGTAGAATTCAGATAATTTGTCATTTTCTTTCCTTATTTTACTATTTCATGTATTCCCACCCTTATGGTAGAAAGCAAAGAAGAACTAAAGAGACTGTTGATGAAAGTGAAAAATGAGAGTGAAAAAGTTGGCTCAAAACTCAACATTCAAAAAACTAAGTGGCATCTGGTCCCATCACTTCATGGCAAATAGATGGGAAAACAATGGAAACAGTGAGAGACTTTATTTTTGGGGGGGCTCCAAAGTCACTGCAGATGGTGACTGCAGCCATGGAATTAAAAGATGTTTGCATCTTGGAAGAAAAGCTATGACCAACCTGGACAGCATATTAAAAAGCAGAGACATTACTTTACCAACGAAGGATCCGTCTAGTCAAAGCTAAGGTTTTTCCAGTAGTCATGTATGGATGTGAGAGTTGGACTCTAAAGAAAGCTGAACACCAAAGAGTTGATGCGTTTGAACTGTGGTGCTGGAGAAGACTCTTGAGAGTCCTTTGAACAGAAAGGAGATCAAACCAGTCCATCCTAAAGGAAATCATTCCTGAATATTCACTGGAAGGACTGATGTTGAAGCTGAAGCTCCAGTACTTTGGCCACCTGAGCAAAGAACTGACTGAGTGGAAAAGACCCTGATGCTGGGAAAGATTGAAGGCAGGAGGAGAAGAGGAGGACAGATGATGAGATGGTTGGATGGCATCACTGACTTGATGGACATGAGTTTGAGCAAGCTCCAGGAGTTGGTGAAAAACAGGGAAGCCTGGCGTGCTGCAGTCCATGGGGTCACAAAGAGTCAGACATGAGCGAGTGACTGAACTGAACTGATATTCCCAAATGTCTAAAATAAGCAATGTATACTTTTATAATCAAAAGGTAAACTTAAAAAAAATGTATAATAAAAATGATAAAGAAAATACAGAAGCCAAAGAAATGTTTAGACATTAGGGCCACAGGCCACACCAGTTGATGAACATGTTTTGGACTACACGAACAAACCTTAGCCCAGGGATAGTTTCTGCTGTCACTAACAAGCTTCATTCCACCAGTGACAATATAGGGGTAGGGGGGACAATATAGAGGTAGGGGATTAAGAGGTACAAACTTTGGGTATAAAATAAGCTGTGTGTGTTCATGCTCAGTCACTTAGTCGTGTCTGACTCTTTGAGACCCCATGGACTGTAGCCCACCAGGCTCCTCTGTCCATGGGATTTCCCAGGCAAGAATACTGATGTGGGTTGCCATTTCCTACTCCAGGCGATCTTCCCTACCCAGGGATTGAACCTAAGTCTCCTGTGTCTCCTGCTCACATCTTGGCCTGAATGCAGACATACCTAGCCACTTCATCCTCAAGGCCTCAGTTTCCTCTTCTGAAGGGTCCATATAGTGTTAAAGTCCTAAGATTCAATTTGAAAGAATTTAATACTTATTTTTATAACACCATCTATTGAAAATATTTCTGTTTGGCCAAGAGGGTGGCATTCAGTGAAACAAACTTGCTGGGATGAGCTGGGAAAGAACATCTCTGCTTTAAAGACTTTTCCATCTGACAAGAGGGCTGGCTGTGAATAGGTGGCAGGACCTGTTAGAAATACTCAGGGAGCTGAGAGCACGGAGATGTGAGTCTTGACCAGCCCTGGGTTTGGAGAGTCAGGGGAATCAGAGACGTTCTCCTGGAAGAGAGGACACCCAAGTTGGTTCTAAAGGAAAACAAGGTAGCCAGAACCGGGAAGGTACAGATGGCTTTCCATCCCAGTGGCATACTGGCAGTGCTTACAGAGTGAGAGTGATCAGTTTAAAATGTTAAGGAATTTGAGGCAAAAAGACTTTCCAGTGGTTGCCCAAAAAGAAGGCCACAGTGACCACAAATAACAAATGTGAAGATATGTAGAAAAGTAGGAACCCTCATACACTGTTGGTGGGAATGTAAATTGGTACAGCCACTTTGGAAAACAGTGTGGAGGCTCCTCAAAAGACTAAGAATAGAACTACCATATGACCCAGTAGTCCCAAGAGTAGAACATTCAGAAAAAAATGAAAGCTCTAATTTGAAAAGACACACGCACCCCAATGCCCATAGCAGCATTATTTACAATAGCCAAGATATCGAGGTAACCAAAGTGTCCATCAGCAAATGAATAGACAAAGAAGATGTGATACATGTATAAAATGGAATACTACTCAGCTATAAAAAATGATGTTTTGCCATTTTCAACAATATAGATAGGCTTGGAGGATATTATGCTAAGTGAAAAAAGTCAGAAAAACAAAGACATATACAGTATGTTATCACTTATTTAGAGAATCTAAAAAATAAACTAGTGAATATAACCAAAAGGGAACAGATTCAAAGACATAGAGAACAAACTAGTGGTTATAGGTGGGGGGAGGGACAATATAGGGGGAGGGGATTAAGAGGTACAAACTTTGGGTATAAAATAAGCTGTGAGGGTTCATGCTCAGTCACTTAGTCGTGTCTGACTCTTTGCGACCCCATGGACTGTAGCCCACCAGGCTCCTCTGTCCATGGGATTTCCCAGGCAAGAATACTGACGTGGGTTGCCATTTCCTACTCCAGGGGATCCTCCCAACCCAGGGATTGAACCTGAGTCTCCTGTGTCTCCTGCATTTCCTGCATTGGCAAGTAGAATCTTTACCACTGAGCCACCTAGAAAGCCTGCCTGTTTATTCACCCCCAAATAAATTCAGATATGTCAAAGATTTTTCTTATTGCCTTGGAGTAGGGAGGGCCTTTCTAGAAATGATTCAAAACCCAGAATAATCAGTCTGACGACATAAAGGTAAAATACATCTGCATGGGAAAAAAAAATAAGCATAGTGGAAGAGAAATGACAAGCTGAAACCATACCCAAAGGACTAATTTCCTTAATAAATAAAGAACACCTATAAATCAATAAGAAAAAAACCCTAACAAACTGAAATGGCCAAAGGCTACAAATAGTTCCCAGAGAAGAAAATACAAATGTTTCCTTTAAACATTGAAAAGATGGCCAACTCAGTTAAATATAAATTAAAACTATAATTAGATACCAATTTAAATGCTTTCAAATTGGCAAAGACCAGAAAGTGTGACGGCAGCATTAGTGAGGGCGTGGGGAAACAGACCTGTATATATATATGTTGCTGATGGGAGTGAAACCAAATTACCCTTTATGGAGAGTAATCTGGTAATTCTGTCAGAATTTAAATTTCATGTACCCTTTGATATAGTAGTGCCCCTTTATGAATTTAAGAGGCACAAATAAAAGGATGGTTAGTTAAATTATGATAATGGCATATAAGTGAATACAGGGTCAACCCTATATATGCTAACATGTAACATTTCCCAAAGTAGGAAAAAAAAAAAAAGAACTGTATGCATTTACAGTGTGCTCTTCTCTTTGTTTTTTAAAGAGTAAGTTGTATCATTTCCATGGACTTTCCAGGTAGCTCAGTGGTAAAGAATCTGCCTGCCAAACAGGAGACTCGGGTTCGATCCCTGGGTTGGAAAGATTCCTTGGAGGAGGAAATGGCAACCCACTCCAGGGCTCTTGCCTGAGAAATCCCATGGACAGAGGAGCCTGGTGGGCCACAGTTCATGAGGTCACGAAGAGTCAGACACAACTTAGTGACTAAACGGCAGCAGCAGCGGCATCACCCCCATTCTACAATTGAAGAAAGTGAGGTTTGGAAGAGTTAGGCAGCTTGCCCACAGTCATCACACAGTTAGTAGTTAGATAATAGACAGAGTCTGGGCCAGGCCAAGAATGTCTGGTCTCTTTGGCAATAAAATCCAAGTCTTTGGGGTTTTTGTTTTGTTTTGCTTTGCTTTTTTTGGGCTGTGCTGCTCGGCTTGCAGGATCTTAGTTCCTCAACTAGAGATGGAACCCATGCCCTCTGTGGTGGAAGTGCGGAATCCTAACCACTGAACTGCCAGGGAAGTCCTGAAATCCAGGTTTTTAACCACAAGCACTAGGGCCTCCCCTATCGTAGTATACAAGAAACTCTCCTACACCATTTTCTGCTTCTCCCCTTCACATACCTTTCCATAAGCTAAACTGAATTTTTCCACATTCCTCCGCACATCCCTTTTCCCCAAACCTCTACATCTTGGTTCATGCTGCTTGAGCCAGATCAAATGTTACCTCTTTCAGGAAGCCTTCCTTTGGTTCTCCCAGGCAAATTAATTTTGCCTCCTCCAAATGCTTGAGCACTTCATCTCTTTCAAGGAAATCTTTGGAGGGTAGAGTCTACAGAGAATAAAAGAAAGGAAAGGAGGAAAGAAACTTAAGTATTTATCATGGGCCTGTGCCCTTTGGACTGTAGCCCACCAGGCCCCTCTGTCCATAGGATTTCCCAGGCATGAATACTGGAGTGGGTTGCTGTGCCCTTCTCTAGGGGACCTTCCCAACCTAGGGATCGAACCTGCGTCTCTTGCGTCTCCTACGTTGGCAGGATGATGCCAGTTTACTGCTAGCACCACCAGGGAACCCAATCGTGGGCCTACTTTGTGTTAAGCATAATGCCACTGCTTTCACACGAGTCTTCTCATCTGGTGTTTAAGTATTTATCATTGGGTCATGTGTTGTTGGTGGCAGGATCCACGTCTGATGGACGTGGATATCTCACTGAAGACCTAGCACAGTTCCATTCCTCATGCAAACAATTTTTTTTTAACTTTTTACTTTGGGGACTTCCCTGTTGGCTCAGATGGTAAAACTTCTTATTTTGTATTGGGGTATAGCTGATTAACAGCATGGTGATAGTTTCAGGTGGACAACAAAGAGACTCAGCCATACACACACAAATATCCCTTCTCCTCCAGGGTCCTCTCCCATCCAGGCTACCATGCAACATTAAGCCAAGTTCCCTGTGGTATACAGTAGGTCCTTGTGGGTTATCCATTTAAAATATAGCAGTGTATACATGTCCATACCAACCCCCCTAACTGTCACTTCCCCACAACATTCCCTCCAGCAGCCATAAGTTTGTTCTCTAAGTCTGCGAGTTTCTTTCTGTTTTGTAAGTTCATTTGTATCATTTCTTTTTAGATTCACATACAAGGGATGTCATATGATATTTCTCCTTCTGTCTGACTTACTTCCCTCAGTATGACAATCTCTAGATTCATCCAAATTGCTGCAAATGGCATTATTTCATATTCTTTTTAATGGCTGAGTGATATTCCATGGTGTAGATGTACCACATCTTCTTTATCCATTCCTCTGTTGATGGACATTTAGGGTGCTTCCATGTCTTGGCTGTTGTAAACAGCATGCAGACAGTTTTTGAAATGCTACTGCGTATCAGGTACTGTGTGTAGTGCTGGGAATACAAAGATGAATAGGATGAACAGAGCAGAGTCTCAACTGTCTGTCTAGGAGGGAAGCCAAATGTATGACCCAGTAAATCACATTTACTGTTAATAAGGTGGTGGAAGAGGTTTGTTGGATGAATGGATGTGTGCTTTTGAATGCGCCCCGTCTTATCCCTCCTTTCACTTCAAAACTTGCCTAATTCATCTTGCATCCAGTCCTGAAACCACCCTTTTCATGCACAGCCCTGGGGTTACAAAGTGTTCACATTGTCTCTCTAGAACTATATGGTCCAATACCATAGCCAGTATCCACATAGGGCTGTTTAAACTTAATGACAACTTCAAAGAGCTGGAGAAGTTAGAGCTGGGCAGCAGCATTGCCCTTGTCTGTTTTCCAGCACACCCACAATCACAGAGAGCTGTAGCCACGGCCTAGAGAAGGGGGCAGGGCGGCAGGCTCTGGGGTCCCCCGGGGAAGCTCACCTAACAGGAAAACATTGTCTCTGCTTGGGGTCGCCCCAATCTTTCCTCCTCCCACCAGGAGGAGGGAAACAGAGACTCATGAATGGAGGGCCTGCCAGCAGCCCAGCTGGGTGACCCCGTGAATGTGGGACATGGGACCACAGAGGATTTTCCATTCTTATGGCATGCCCAGAGGGGTGCAGATGGGTGAGGGGTGCCCTGAGGTCTCAGGGCCCCTGTGTTCGTGTTCCACCTGCAGCACAGACCTCGAGGCAAGGGAGTTTCCACACTGCCTCCCCTGGTGTGTGCCAGCCTTCCCTCCCAAACTCCCCAGGGCTCAGGGCCCCCTGGTTTTTCTGCCTGGGAATGGGGAGGGCACCAGAGGGGCTGGCAGTCCGGTGGGAGGCATTTTCCTTTCTTCCTCTCCTTCAGCGCTGGGGATCTTATTTCTCCCTCTCTCCTCTCTCTGCTGCTGCTGCGTCACTTCAGTCGTGTCCAACTCTGTGCGACCCCACAGACAGCCCCCCACCAGGCTCCCCCGTCCCTGGGATTCTCCAGGCAAAAACACTGGAGTGGGTTGCCATTTCCTTCTCCAATGTATGAAAGTGAAAAGTGAAAGTGAAGTCGCTCAGTCGTGTCCGACCCTCAGCGACCCCATGGACTGCAGCCTTCCAGGCTCCTCCAGCCATGGGATTTTCCAGGCAAGAGTACTGGAGTGGGGTGCCATTGCCTTCTCCTCCCCTCTCTCTACTCCATGGCTTTTGCCAGCTACCGGGACCAGAGCCAGCCACTAGAGGGTAGCAAAACCCCTCTTTTTAATTCTGAACTCGGTGGTTGAGAAGGTCAGCTCCAGGGAGTTCATGGCTCCCCAGCCCTGCGGAAGTGAAAATAAAACAGCAAGCATTTAAGGAAAAAAAAAAAGAATGCACACCCTATTTTCATGTTTTACAGAAATTTCCAGGTAGACATGAATCAAAAGAAATCCCTCAGGAACCAAATAAGAAATCTCCCAAAGCAAGATGTTCCATGTCCAATTATTATTGTGGGATCTACAGTAATAAATTCCTCTAATAAAGTGTTCTCCAAAGCCCTGGAAACTTAATAACATTGCGATATAATACCGTGTGTTCTTAGAAGGTATTTTACACAAGACCAACATGCAGGTTTCTTTTTCTCCCTTGGGGTTCAGCAGTCTCTTTTATTGTATTTGTCACTTGGTTTAAGAACTAAATTTAGAAATGAAAATTCAACACCTGCCTCAGCCTAGTTCTTGACAATTAGCTCTGTGCTGTCTCTTGGAACTTCTGCAGGGAGAGCAGAATCACTTTGCAGTCCTGTGTTTTATTTCTGCAAACTGATGCCTCCCAGTGGCAACACCAAAGCCCAGATGTTGACATGACCTTTAACCTTTCACCTGGCAAAGTTGGGTTTTGTTTTTTTAATCAATAGAATTGAAAAATTCATCCATCTACTTTACTGTCTATCTTTTGGGCTATACTGTGTATCCCTATTTTGGAGAAGGCAATGGCGCCCCACTCCAGTACTTTTGCCTGGAAAATCCCATGAGTGGAGGAGCCTGGTGGGCTGCAGTCCATGGGGTCGCTGAGGGTTGGACACAACTGAGCAACTTCACTTTCACTTTTCACTTTCATACATTGGAGAAGGAAATGGCAACCCACTCCAGTGTTCTTGCCTGGAGAATCCCAGGGACAGGGGAGTCTGGTGGGCTGCCATCTATGGGGTCGCACAGAGTCGGACACAACTGAAGCGACTTAGCAGCAGCAGCAGCAGCAGCATGTATCCCTATTTATTACTTCTTCATCTCCTGTTTCTTTGCAGATCTTTGTTGTTGTTTACCCACTAAGTCACATCTGACTCTCTTGCACCCTATGGACTGTGGCCTGCCAGGCGCCTCTGTCCATGGGATTCTCCAGGCAAGAATACTGGAGTGGTTTGCCATTTCCTCCTTCAAGGGATCTTCCGACCCAGGGACTGAACCTGTATCTCCTGAACTGCAGGCAGATTCTTTACCACTGAGCCTCCAGGGAGAGAAGTAAATTCTACCCTTTATGATGTAGTTCCATGTCTTCTTGACAATCAAAACAAAATAAAAAAAAATCTTATTGTGTAAATCCTGTTAAAGAGAAAAACCACAGGCCCCAAACTGTATCGCTTGTGCCCATGATACCAAACCTAGACCCAGCTGCAGCTTCAACCTTTCCCAGGTACGTAGTCTTTTTTTTATAATTTTTATGGGGAGTATGGTTAATTTACAGTGTTGTATTAGTTTCAGGTGTACAGCAAAGAGAATCAGTTAAAACTGGGCAGTCTGGAACCTTCTGGCCCTCACCACTGAGGGCCCCACGGGACTTCTCCACCATCAGCACCAAGCCCCACTCCAAGGGAAGAAGAGGTAACCTGCATGGTAGACCCTGTCCTTCTTCCAAAACAAGGTGCCAGACCTGAAACAGTCCTTTCTTTTCTCTCGCCAGTGCCTTCCTTGCTGCACCCTCCTTCTTCCTATTAAAACCTCCCATTTTGTGCTGCCCCTTGGACTGCCCTTTACCACCATCACTGAATAAAGCTGGTCGGATCTTTGAATTTGCTTAGCTGAATTGTTGTTAAGAATCCTAAGAGCTGGATTGCACTGTGTAATTTTCCAAAGGGCCCTGAAGGCACATATTATTCTCCTTCTTTTGTAGATGGAGAAATGGGTGCCCTGGATGTGTGTTGGCCAAGGCCACCCAGCTATTCCCTGGTGACATCCAGGTTTGAAACCTGATTGCTTTGCTCTCCACTCTGATGAACTCTTTGTAGGAAGAGAGTGTGTTGGGTCAGAATCTCTGAAACCCATGGCACCTGGCTGCCCAGCTGGTGCCTCCTAGGTCCTCGGAGCACGTGGATTAAGAGGAGGGTGTGGCCAGTATGGAGAGAGATCAGAAATCACCAGAACCCTAGGGCCCTGCAGGATGGTCTGCTTTGGTTAGTGCACTGCTGGAGGGTGGGGGAGGGGTGCGGAGGGGGTGGGGTGGAAGGGGGGGTGGGGGTGGGGTGGAAGGAGGGGTGGGGGTGGGGTGGAAGGGGGATGGGGGGTGGAATGCGTGGTCTGCAGTCTGTGGGCCCTTTCTGATGCTGATTTCATTTTGCAATTCTCAGCTCCAGCCTAGTCCTCAGAGAATGAAGGATATGAGACGATGCCCCAGTGTGGGCAGGGAAGAAGGCAGAGGAAGTCCAGGGACTTGCCTGGTCATATCCCAGCTGATGGTAGCCCCATTGTACCTGGAGGTACAGGGCTTTCTCACCTTCAGCCAGAACCAGCATTTACTGAGGACCAGCTTGGTGTCTAAGGTGCTTAGCAGAGTTAGTTTGTTTAGTGCTTTCAAAACCCAGCAAGGTTGTATCCTTGTTACAGTAAGAAAAGGAACCCTCAGAGAAGCTAGTTGCTTGTCCAAGAAGTAGGAAAACTTTTTTAACACACATGTTTTATTTAAATATGCTACTTAAAAAAAAAAAAAAGCAAATGAGAGGGAAGTAAGTGGAGAAACTGTGGATGTTCTGTTGCTGAGAGGCAAAGGGTGGAGGAAGGAGCTGTTGTGGTTCTGTTAAATCAGAGCCTCTGGTTAGTGAACCGCTACAACAAGAGAGGAAGGACCAGCCCGAGGCCGGCTGGGGGTTGTGGGCCTGCGAGCAGGAGAGGGGACAGACTCTGGTGCCTGGGAACCAGCTGGGCTCCACAGGGTGCAGGCAGGAAGCCACTTGCTTTTTTTTCTCCCAGTTGCCTTTTTCACCCACACTGTAGGCAGTTCCTTCCAGGCCCTGAGTGAGGTCTCAGGCAGATCCCACAGCTTTTCAGC
The DNA here is from genome assembly GCF_029407905.1 of Bubalus kerabau. NCBI lineage: Eukaryota > Metazoa > Chordata > Mammalia > Artiodactyla > Bovidae > Bubalus > Bubalus kerabau. Next base: position 64,092,186 of record NC_073637.1, read on the forward strand.
TTATCTTGGGTGGGGAAAAAAAAAAATCCAGGCTGGGCTGATGTGGAAACTGACTTCGGGTCCAGTTGAAAAGCTGTTCCCCACTCAGCTTGGGCCTGCTTTTCACATACTGGGTGAAAAAAGAACTGTGCTCGTTACTCTTCTCTGTCCCTTCGTGCCTGTCTTGTCACCCCCCAGCTGCTGCTTTGGGGGGCCGTGAGGGTGGAGGGAAGTAGGTAATTAGCCGAAAAGGTCGTCCGTGAGTGCTGCAGGCCTCAGGTGACCATGACTGTGACCATGACCTGGGCGAGTGTTCCACCACTGATTTTTCCTCAAGAGAGGCGCTTGGTGAGGACTTAATGGACTGCCATCTCTGGGGGCGTTTTACCCACTTGATAGCGACTCCCCAGCTTTCTGCTTACCATCTTGCAAGTCCAGGTGGGCCATGGTCCAGCAGGTCTCACCTGTCAGAAATGGAGAGCTTCGGCTCACCTATACCTGTTGAATCAGAATGTGTGAGTGTGTGTGTGTGTGCGTGCTCAGTTGTGTCCAACTCTTTGTGACCGTATGGACTGTAGCCGCCAGGCTTCTCTGTCCATGGGATTTCCCTGGCAAGAACACTGGAGTGGGTTGCCATTTCCTATTCCAGGGGATCTTCCCAACCCCTGGATGGAACCCACATCTCTTGCAGCTCCTGCTCTGGCGAGCAGATGCTTTACCGGTCTGCCACCTGGGACGGCCACGTTGAGTCAGGATCTACATGTTAACGAGAGCCCAGGTGATGTGATGTGCAGGCAGGTTTGAGGAGCTCTGGCTTCCAGCCACCCCCAGCCCCTGACTCCCAGCAGCATCTCTCTTCAAGGGTTCACCAGACAGGCTTCACCCTGTACTTTTTAGAGCCTCCAAGTCCAGCCCCCTTCCACCCATGTACAAGTATGAGGGGAGTCTCTCCTCTCCCCATAGTAGGTTCTCTGGCTGCAGCTCTGGAAATTCAACTTACAAATTAACAAGAGAAATCAAGTTTATTGACATGCATATGCATGGGAGCACTCAGCTATAAGTAACTCAAAGGGGTGGTAAGACTTTGAGCTTATGCAGCATCTTAACAAAAGAACGATACATTTTTAGAGAAGCGTCAAGACATAAGAAAAGCATTTCGGGCTTCTGGGGGTGGCAAGTTGTGGGACTGCAAATACATGAAGGAATCAATGGTAGATGAGGTCTGGCTTTAGCAAAGTTTGTTATGGAGATTCCTGCCATACTGCTAAGGGTCTAGATTATGTCCAGTGATTAACTTCGATCCTTCTTGATAGAGAGGGGAGAGGACATAGCCCCTCCTGACCAGTCCCTGGGGATCTCACCCATCATGCTTATTAAATGTTCCACAGGATGAGCAGACTGTAGTCCATTCAGCTCTTCCCTCATTGAGAGATACTCAGGTGGTTTTCCGACTTTCACCTCTTCAAGCCAAGCTTCAAAATGTGTCCTCTGGTTTGTGTGCTCCAGAGCTCTCGTTTCTAAGGGTCACCTGCAGTAGAACATGGCCTCCAAAAATACATGCCTTTATTGTAGAGAATGTCAGATTGTTGTCCAAAAGTTTAGCAACTTACACTTTTACCAGCAAGAAATGACTGTGCCCTCTTAACCGCAAGACAGAGTAAAATAGTGTAGCTGTTTATGGGTTAAGCTAATTTGATGTGTGAAAAAGAGTATGCCGTTAATGTTTTAGTTTGCTTCTCTACAATGACCACAGGGGTCAGGGTGTTTTTGTTTTTTTTCATGTCCACTGACCACTTACATTTCCTCTTCTACAAATTGCCTTCTTTATTATTTTAAAATAAACTTTCTCTTTGACTGCAGTATGTGGCTTGTGGGATCCTAGTTCCCTGACCAGGGACTGAATCCAGGCGCTGGGCAGTGAAAGTGTGGAGTCCTAACCTCTGGACCACCAGGGAATTCCCAAAATGAACTTTATTTAAAAGAACAGCTTTAGATTTACAGAAGAATTCTGAAGACCGTGCAGAGGTTCCCACAGAGCTGCGCCCCCTTTCCCCTGTTAGTAACACCTTACATTACTTTGCTACATTTGTCATAGTCCATGGACCATTACTGATACATTATTATTAATTGAAGACCTTCAAATGTCCTTAGTTTTTCGCCTACTGTCTCCTTTCTGTGCCAGAAAGTGAACTAAAACATGAACGGCATACTCTATTTCACCACATTCAGTTCAGTAGGTCAGTCGTATCAGATGCTTTGCGACCCCATGAATTGCAGCATGCCAGGCCTCCCTGTCCATCACCAACTCCCAGAGTTCACCCAGACTCACGTCCATCGAGTCAGTGATGCCATCCGGCCATCTCATCCTCTGTCGTCCCCTTCTCCTCCTGCCCCAATCCCTCCCAGCATCAGTCTTTTCCAGTGAGTCAACTCTTTGCATAAGGTGGCCAAAGTACTGGAGCTTCAGCTTTAGCATCATTCCTTCCAAAGAAATCCCAGGGCTGATCTCCTTCAGAATGGACTGGTTGGATCTCCTTGCAGTTCAAGGGACTCTCAAGAGTCTTCTCCAACACCACAGTTCAAAAGCATCAATTCTTCGGTGCTCAGCCTTCTTCACAGTCCAACTTTCACATCCATACATGACCACTGGAAAAACCATAGCCTTGACTAGACGAACCTTTGTTGGCAAAGTAATGTCTCTGCTTTTGAATATGCTACATTACACTTAGTTATTTCAGCTCCTTGGGCTCCTTCTGGCTTTGATGACTTGTCAGACACTGCTTGTTTTCCATGACCTTGACAGTTTTGAATAGTGCTGGTCAGACATTGTGTATAGTACGTCCCTATCTGGGTCTTGTCTTTTTCTCCTGACTAAACTGGTATTAAAGCCCAAATTATCAGCCTGGCCTTGGCATCGGCCTTGCACACCTGGCAAGGCAGTGTTTGTCAGATTCTCCCCTGCAAAGTCACTCTCTCCCTGCTTTTTCCACCCTCTACTCTTTGGAAGGTAGTTACTATGTATGAAAGTGAAAGTCGCTCAGTCGTGTCAGACTCTTTGCGACCCCATGGACTGTGTCCATGGGATTCTCCAGGCCAGAATACTAGAGTGGGTAGCCGTTCCCTTCTCCAGGGGATCTTCCCAACCCAGGGATCGAACCCAGGTCTCCCACATTGGAGGCGGATTCTTTACCAGCTGAGCCACCAGGGAAGCCCAGGTCCTATGTATAACCCACACCTATGGAGTAGGGGTTATGCCTCATCTCCTTTAGGGTAAAGTACATGAATGATTTTGAACCCTTCTATATGAGAGAGTTGGCTGTTTCCCTTTGTTTACTTAATTATTCATTTACACATATCCATTTGGATGCCTGGATATTTACCTTATACTTTAGGTTATAATCCAATACTATCTTATTTTCTTGCTCAAACTGTTCCAGCTTGGACCATTTCAGATGATGCCCATGACCCTTTGACGTACTACCATCAATGTGTGTGTGTGTGTTTTTAAAATTTATCTATTATTTATTGAATTTTTGGCCACCCCCTGTAGCATGTGAGATCTTAAGTTTCCCGACCAGGAACTGAATCCACACCCTCTGCTCGGAAGGCGGCGTCTCAACCACTGGACCGCCACAGAAGTCTGGGCTTTGTTTTTTTGATCACATCCTTGCCTTCTGGCATTTCGAGGTGCTCCAGGTTCTTCTTGTGTCCTAGAATCAGCTTGCTCTACCCTAGAATCAGCCTTTTCTCCTAATAGTTCTAGTTTCTTTTATGAGAGAATGGTATTGGAAAACAAGGTCTGGGTACAAGATTGCTCATTGCTATTGGGGTGTTATTGCTTCCAGTTTCTTTCAGCACACAGAGCAAGGGAATGTATGTGAACTTATTAACCAGTGTATCTATACACATTTATAAATATTTCTATATGAATATGAATTCATTCCTATATCCACAGCTCTATCACTACATGGAATAGTCTCACCTCCTTCCCATGCTTATTTGTAAATGCCCACTCCAACAGTGAGAATCCTGGCTCCCTACAATATTCGCTTCATTGTTGATTTCTAGTACACATGTATATCAGCATCAGAATTATTAACCCTACCCTGATGGGAAAAACTTCATCAGAGTACAGTTTTACGTGTAGTTCGTTTTGCCTTTAGTCTTATGGCTCCATTCATTTCCAAGGTTCCCTCAGTCAGCACCTATCCCCTCACCTCCTTAAGGGAGGCGTTTTGTTACATTTCCAGTACAGATTATTTCATCCCAGTCTGCATTCAATCCTGGAGTCCCTTAATCTCCTAGATGATTTACTTTAATGTGTATGCATTGGTTCACTATTTGTGCTGTGAAATTCTATGGATTTTGACAAATACACAGTGTCCTATATTTACAAGTAGTGTATCATATAGAATAATTTCACCATCCAAAAACAAAAATTGCATACTTCTATTCAACCCTCTACCCCACTCCTATCAAATTCCTGCCAATCACTGACGTTTTTACTGTCTCTATAGTTTTACCGTCTCCAGAATCTCATATAGTTGGAATTTTACAGTAGGTAACTTTTTCAGATTAGTGTCTTTCATTTAACAATATGTATTTGAGGTTCACACGTGTCTTTTCCTGACTTGATAGCTTATTATTTTTTTTAATCACAGAATAATATCCCATTATGTGGATGTACTACAGTTTATCCATTCCATGTTCTATTGAAGGACATCTTGGCTGCTTTCAGTTTTTAGAGATTATGAATAAAGCTGCTATAAATATTCTTGCCTATTTTTAAATTGTCCTTTGCTTTTCAAATTGTTTGCTAAGGACTTTGAACTTCATCAGGTTTCAACTATTTTTTTCCTAGTCTATTATGTCTCCACTGACTTCATGATTTTTGCCTCACAATATTAAAAAATGTCATTGAATATATCTGTAATTTTTGTTATGGCTTCTGGGTACCCTGACTTGCCCAGATTGTTTCTCTCCATCCCAAGGTTGAAAGATGTTTTCTGAATCTGTCTTCCATTACGTATTAAGGAAGAGTGCCTAGGTTTAAACAGGAGATAGAAATGCTGAAGAATTACAGAGTGCCTGGGGTACAGCGACTTGGGGCTGAGAAGCGTTCTGTCTCTGAATTCCGAGTGGTCCATCACCTGGGCTTCCTAGGGTGATCCCCGAGAAAAGGTTTTCATGGGGTCCCTTCAGACACATGTAGTTCTGGAAGCAGGGACCCATGTGGTCTGAATTTGGCAAAGCAAAACCAGGCCCCAGGCTTGTTTCCTGAGCTCATTCACCCCTATGTCTCCTTATTTTGTTTCCTTCCTAGATTGTAAGTGCCATAAAGTCGAGGGCCAGGTCTGGCTTACTGATCCTTCATTCCTCAATGCCAGGTGAGAAGGAAGGAAAGAGCATGGGTGATTTCCCTCCCTTAACTCTGAAGTTCCACGTGAAGTTCTGCTGTAGGCCCCGGGTGGCTAACCTCACCGGACCACCTCACAGGCTCCCTCACCTCCGGCTCCCCCACTGGGTGTGGCCAATGGATACCCAGTCAGGGGTTTGGAGGCTTGGAGGAAGGGGAGGTGGGAGTCCTGATCGCTGTCACGCCTCACGGGCTGGGCAGGCCTGGCAGCAGCACGTTCTTAGGTACTCACAGCTCCCGTCCTGCGGCCCTCCTCCCAGGATGCCCGCTTTCACCCGGGCACCCACACCACACGTCCTCCTCAGCCTCTGCGGCTCAGGTGGGCGAGCCCCTTCCCTCGGTGGGCAGTGGCTGTGGGTATCAGCGTCTCTTACTACTTAGAGGAAGCTTCCCACACCTCTGTAAATAGTCACTTCACTAAGAAACCTTCTCATAACCCCCGACCGAGTGTGCTTTCTTTGCTGCCTGGACTCTGATGGGGCCTTAAAGGGGGAGAAAATTAGGGAAAGAAGCAAGAGGAGCCTGGAAGGATAAGAGGTTCCCTCAGAAGCACTCACACAGGCCCGGGAGAAGCAGTCCTTGTCATTCCCTGTGCTTACCCCACTGCGGGAAGAGAGGACCTAGGACCGTGCGAGGCAAAGCGATGGCCGGCCTGAGTCAGCCCAGCTCCCCCCGGGCTACTGGCTCTGTCCTCTGTTCCCTCAGTGCTTGGTTCTATCTAGACAAGAAACCTTGATAAAGTGAAATTATAACTTACCCTTTTATAGGCCTATCTCCCTAACCAGACTGGAACTCCTCAGAGGCAAAGATTTGGGTTTTGGCCATTTCTGGATCCTGCCCATTTTCTTGTTTTCTTTTTTTTTTTAATGTTTATTTTTATTTATTATGTATTTTGCCGTGCGGGGTCTCAGTTGTGGCGCATGAAATCTTCGTTGTGGTCTGTGGGATCTAGTTCCCTGACCAGGGATCGAACCCCAGCCTCCCGCATTGGGAGTGCAGAGTCTTAGCCACTGGACCACGCCCCTCACCCACCCCCGCCAAGGGAAGTTCCCTGTCCAGTTTCTTCCAGGCTGCTGGGCACAGAGGAAGTCCTTGAGTGGATTCGCGTTTAGAAGGGAGGAGGGTTTCTCCCACAAATGAACCTGTAGGCCCACCCTTCTAGAACCCACCCCCTTCCTCAGTGGTGAAACCACCTCAGAAGCCGGTGGCCAGGTCCTGAAAGCTAAAAAGTGCTCGACACTGATGATAGCGGAAGTTGACTAAGCTGCTGACGCAAGAAAACCAACTTCCTCTTCCAAGATGGCTGCCGGTTCGATTATCATGCTGTCTCGCCCACACACATCCTGGCCTCGTGCCTCCCTGCCACCTTTGCCTCCTTCTTCATCGGCTGCCAGCTTGGCTCCAACAGCTTTCTCCTTGTACCTTTCTGTTCTGTTGCTGTCTCAGATGTTGTCCGAATGATCCATACTAACCCCTTCACCCCTGGATCAGGAAACCCTCACCACACCAAGTCCACAGTGTGGACCACGTTCTCCCATCCCCAAATCAGGATACCGTCATTTGAAACCGGGGCTGTCCCAGAAAACCTGAGATATCCCTTGGATTTATAGAAGCAACACTAAACCTTGATTCATTTTTAACTTAAATGATTTTGATAACCACAAATGTATGAGGAGGAAAAACAGTGAACAAAGCTTAATTGTGTCTGACTGTAGTTTTCATAGGCAGTGGTGTCCAAATGCCTGTAACTTTCTAAGGCAGTGGCTTTCTAAAATTTTAATTGTATTGGCATATAGTTGATTTACAATGCTGTGTTAGGTTCAAGTATACAGCAAAGTGATTTGGTTATACGTATAATCATTCTTCTTTAGATTCTTTTCTATTATAGGCTATCACAGAATATGGAGTAGAGTTCCCAATGCTACACAGTAGATTCTTGTTGGTTGTCTATTTTATGTATAATAGTGTATGTTCATCCCAAGCTTCTGATTTATCCCTACCCTCTTTGTTTAGTCACTAAACTGTGTCCAACACTTTTGTGACTCCATGGACTGCAGCCCACTAGGTTCCTCTGTGGGATTTCCCAGGCAAGAATACTGGAGTGGGTTGCCATTTCCTTTTTCATCCCCTCTAATGCAGTGTTAATTTAAAACGTTCCATTAGTGGAAACATTTTTATTTTATTTTATTGAAAGATAATTGCTTTACAGAATTTTGTTGTTTTCTGTCAAACCTCAACATGAATCAGCCATAGGTATACATATATCCCCTCCCTTTTGAACCTCCTTCCCATCTCCCACCACATCTCACCCCTCTAGGTTGACACAGAGCCCCTGTTTGAGTTTCCTGAGCCATACAGCAAATTCCCATTGGCTATCTACTTTATGTATGGTAATATGTTTCCATGTTACTCTTTCCATACATCTCACCCTCTCCTCCCCTCTCCCCATGTCCATAAGTCTGTTCTCTATGTCTGTTTCTCCATTGCTGCCCTGTAAATAAAGACTTAAGTACCATTTTTCTAGATTTTGTATATATGCATTGCTGCTGCTGCTAAGTCGCTTCAGTCGTGTCCAACTCTGTGCGACCCCATAGATGGCAGCCCACCAGGCTCCCCCGTCCCTGGGATTCTCCAGGCAAGTACACTGGAGTGGGTTGCCATTTCCTTCTCCAATGCAGGAAAGTGAAAAGTGAAAGTGAAGTCGCTCAGTCGTGTCCAACTCTTAGCGACCCCATGGACTGCAGCCTACCAGGCTCCTCCGTCCGTGGGACTTTCCAGGCAAGAGTACTGGAGTGGGGTGCCATTGCCTTCTCCAATATATGTGTTAGAATACAGTATTTATCTTTCTCTTTCTGACTTATTTCACTCTGTATAATAGGTTCTAGGTTCATCCACCTCATTAGAACTGACTCAAAGGTGTTCCTTTTTATGGCTGAGTAATGTTCCATTGCATATATGTACCACAACTTTATCCATTCATCTGTCAATGGACATCTAGGTTGCTTCCATGTTCCAGCTGTTGTAAATAGTGCTGCAGTGAACAATGGGATACATGTGTCTTTTTAGATTTTGGTTTCCTCAGGGTATATCTAGGAGTGGGATTGCTGGGTCATATGGTGGTTTTATTCCTAGTTTTTTAAGGAATCTCCATACCATCTTCCATAGTGGCTGTATCAATTTACCTTTCCATTAGTAGAAACATTTTTGATGCCGAATATCATCATTCATGTTGTTGTATTGTTTTCAATAAAAGCTGTTATTTATGTGTATAATAAACTGTGACACTTTGTATACCATTGTAAGATTTTTCATCTGAAATCCCAGCCCAGCCCTGGAATCATCCCAGCCTGGTGCCAGATGGTGAATGAAGAAGCCTCTAGAAGACTTCAGTCACCTGAGTTTTCCCAAATGGAGCAAAGACAAGGCATCCCACCACGCCCTTCCTAAATTTCTGACCTACAAATTCATGAATGTTAGAAAAATGATTGTTTTATTTTTAAAAAACCACAAAGTAAAGTAAAACTCTTCTCTGGTTGTTTGTTTGTTTGTTTTTGAACTTTTTTCTTAGTATATGAAAATTCAGTGAAAACTGAAGTTTTAGAAGAAGAAAAAGAGTATTTCTGCACCCCCCCCCCACCCTGAGCCTTCCAGATTGAACTTTCAGATATTCTGATGCTTGGTGGTCCCTATTCCACCAAGAGTAGAAGTTATTCCAGCCACACAGGGTTATGCCCACATCCCTGGGGCACTCTCTATACTGCAGAGAGAAAGATGACCTGCTGGAAGGAATTCTAAGTGGTGGGACCAGTTGTCTATAGAACAGTGAATGCTGGATTTCAAATGCCCTGTCTGGCATCCTGGCTCCAGGACCCTTGCTGTTACTGACTTGTCTGAAGCACACCTAAAGCCCTTGACAATTATATCATGGTGTTAGTCTTGCCTTCACTGAACAAAGCTCCTAGAAAGGTACTTCTCATTGACAACTGCTCCTGGCAGTATCATTACAGGTACTCAATAGAGAAACCCTTGCCTTTATATCAGTTTTCCCTGTGAGGATGATGAGCAGATTCAGGCAACTAACCCACCACCACAGGCCAGGCTTCCAGCTGAGGGGTGGCCTCTGGCTTCCCTGAGGGATCCTGCAAGGCAATGCTTTCATCAATGCATTTTTCAGAAATGCCCAAGGTGCATCCAGAATGCCCCTCCGGCCTCTCCTAGTCCTTGTAAATTCAGTTTCTTCAGAACTCCCTCCTCTCCCAATCTCTCCAAGCACCTTCTTGAATTTGAGGCATTGGTGAAGAGGGTATAGAACACAGCATCTGGTATTTAAACGGATAAGTTTGGCTTGGCACATTAGTAAATGAATGAATCTGGACTAGCAAGAGTGTGAGCAGGTGGGTAGGTGAATAAAAGCATGAACTGTCACCAGGCATGCCCTGGAATGGCACCTTCCAGAGGACAGGGATTCCCACTTATTCAAGACCCCAGCTGGATTCCATTGACCCAACAGCATGAAATTTTTTCAAAATCTATTTTAAAAATGAGTTACTTAGAAACTAGAATATTTATGAACATGTAATCAAAGTGTGGCAAGACACTTATAAAGGTAACTCTACCATTTGGTACATACAAACATTCATTTATACCTAGTTGCTAGGTAATAAATTTTTGAAATGTTCAATATTTTATATCTACCACCTGTATTAGTGGGCCATTATTTCCCTCAACTAAAAGCAAATTATGTTTTCTATCACCATCAATATTCTTTAAACTTAAAGGAAACTTTTAAAGAAACAGGGATGGGAGAGCTTTAAGATCCCATCCAGGGTTTCTCAGCGTTACCTGTGTGATTCAAATTCTTACCTGGGAAGACTTTTAAAAATCTCAATGTATTTTTTTTTCCTTTTTAAAAACATTAAAATTTTTTTTTCTTGTGTGCATTGTGTGTGTGTGGTTTGTCTTTTTTCTCTTTATGGTTTGGCATCCATGTTTTTAAAGTTTCCCAAGTGATTCCCATGTGCAGCCAAGGCTTTAACCCACGTGCAGCTGAGACTAGTAAAGAGACTTACTCTGCAGACGTGTAGGCTTTATGTTCCTTGTAAAAGTCAGACGTGAAATCAGCCCACGTCCTCATTCTGATCCCGCCCCATCATCTCCGTCTTCTTTACACTTATTTCTGTCTTGGTGCTCTAGTGACTCATGGGCCGTGTCTGTGAGGATCCAAGTTCAGGTGAACTATGCTATCATTTTGTGAAAGCTGTACTTTCCACTCATGAACGCTGGACTGAACTTTTGTGCCTTGAAGTAGTTTTAGGGACTGAGGAAAGCAGAGTTGAAATAAATCCTGAGAAATTTGCAAACCACCCTGAGCCACAGCTGGCCCATCCCCCAAATCACAGGAGTGTTGAGAAACAGCAGCTGTATGGTCACCCTCCCCTCTGTCAGTGGGCTTACTCCCCCATACATTTGTACTCTGTTCATTACCCCCAGTCAAAACCCAACCACATGTCCCTTGGAGAGTCACTTTCTCTCCAATGCTCCCTACCGTAGCAGCTTTGAAAAAGTGCTTGTCTTCAACCCTAACTAGTCTCGTTTTCTGCTTTGACTGTTTAATTTCTGGACTAGATCATGTCACTGACTCATTTGGAAAAGCAACATGTGAGGATGCCCACCCACAAAATATCTTTTCCCGGGCTTTGGCATTAGTGGGGTGTGAAGTAGCACACGGGAGGGCAGCCTTCACCATTCACCTTCCCTGCCCATCCCTTCATCCTTCCAGTGCCCACTAACCAGGTGGGGCTCAGGAGTGGGGGTTGAACCAAAAGACTTGCACATGCCAGTGGGTTGCAGTTATGTATTCAGTTTCCTATGTCCTTGAATAACACGGGCCATGGGAAGGGGGAGAGAAACACTGGAAGAGCTGCCTGGCTGGATACATGACTTCTACTAAGTCCTAGGTTCCTACACTTTACAAGATCATCTTCCTACAGGAAAACCGGCTCCCACAAGGATAGCAGGGGTTACAGGGGTCACAGGGGTTACAGGGGCTGCAGGGGCTACAGGGGCTGCAAGGGTTACAGGGGTTACAGGGGCTACAGGGGCTGCAGGGGTTACAGGGGTTACAGGGAGACGTGCAAGGGTAGCAGGGAGACTCGATCTTGACGCAACTGCCGAGCCCGTAGGAGTACGTCACGTCCTTCTCGTCCACGCACGGGGGCAAGCTGAACTCTTTGCAGATGTTCATGTAGCTGTATTTTTTCGACCCCAGGCAGTCGTATCTGTTCTCGCGCTCAGCCGACACACACACCTTTCCGTCCTTCACTCTAACCTTGACTTGATCCGGTTCAAAGCCGCACACGTTCACCGATCCTAAAATGTTACTGCTACAGCAAGAGGAGGCCAGAATTCTATTTGTTGTTCTTCTCAGTCTGGAGTTTAGGAAAAGGAAAGGGTGGGAGGGACAAGCTCAGACGGACTCAGACACAACTTGACAAGCAACATTTTAACCTCTATTGAAAAAAAAACCAAACCAGCAGAAGTAAACACTAGTCACCGTGGGGAGTCAAACTTTACAGAAGGATGTGAAGTGAAAACTGAGAGTCGGCCCATGGGAACCACACCCTCCCACTCCCAGGTAAACCCCTGTTAACTATTGATGAGTGTTTGGTCTTCCAGATCTCTCTCTGGAAGTTTTTTATTTTTACTGTTTATTTTTAAATTTTTTTTCTTTTTCTTTCCAGTTTTATTGAGAGATGATTGACATACAGCATTGTAAATTTAAGGTGTACAGCATAATGATTTGACTTAACATACATCGTGAAATTATTATCTCAGTAAGTTTAGTGATTATCTATCACTTCATATGGATACCAAACAGAAAGATCTTTTTCCTTGTGATGAGAACACCTAGGATTTAGTCTCTTAACTTTCATATACAACCTACAGCACTGTTAATCATATTGTATATTACATACCTAGTAAGAGTCAGACACGACTGAGCGACTTCACTTTCATACATTGGAGAAGGAAACGGCAACCCACTCCAGTGTTCTTGCCTGGAGAATCCCAGGGACGGGGGAGCCTGGTGGGCTGCCATCTATGGGGTCGCACAGAGTCGGACATGACTGAAGCGACTTAGCAGCAGCAGCAGCAGCAGCAGCAGCACTTATTTTGGAGAAGGCAACGGCACCCCACTCCAGTACTCTTGCCTGGAAAATCCCATGGACGGAGGAGCCTGGTAGGCTGCAGTCCATGGGGCCGCTAAGAGTTGGACGTGACTGAGCGACTTCACTTTCACGTTTCACTTTCATGCATTGGAGAAGGAAATGGCAATTCTCCAGTGTTCTTGCTTGGAGAATCCCAGGGACAGGGGAGCCTGGTGGGCTGCCGTCTCTGGGGTCGCGCAGAGTCGGACACGACTGAAGCGACTTAGCGGCAGCAGCAGCAGTACTTATTTACCTTATAACTGGAAGTTTGTACCTTTCAACCACCTTTATCCAATCCTCCCGCTTCCTCACTCCTCTAGTAACCACAAATCTGATCTCTTTTTCTATCTGTGTGGTTGGTTTGTTGGTTGGGTTTTTCTAAAGTATAACTGACCCACAACATTCCTGGTGCACAACATAGTGATTTGATACTTTTTCCCATTACAAAATGATCAGCACTTTCTTTTGCATTTAAATCTCAACTCCTTGTCTTATTAGTTATGGAACCCTGGGCAGGCTTAACCTCTCTGCCTCAGTTTCCTCATCCGTAAAACTGGGACAATACCAGTAACCCATTTCTAGGGATTTCATGAGACAAATTAGTTAATGAATGCAAAGGATCTATACTAGCGCTCCGAGCATGGTTAGCACGTTAGGCTTTTGTCTGTTGTGTGTGTGTCCCACAATGTGCCATGGAAAGTTCTAAGCCATTGGAGGCATTGTTTCATTTGACCTGCATGAGAACCCTGTCACGCAGGTGAAATTGTCACTGTTTTGTAGATGGGGAGATGCTGAAGGTGGTGAGTGCAGAGCCTAGATTCAAATCCAGACCTGTTTAATGCCAAGGTCATGATTTTAACCATCACTTAGACTGAGCTCTCAGCATGAGGACCCAGACACTCAGTCTTGGAGGCCTGGCATCAGCCCTGCCTGCTCTGGGCCTCCTCAGGGACCAATTTCTTTCTAATTGCCTGAGCCTTCCAAAGACAGCCTAATGCTCTGAAATGCTCTTCTTTTTACTCCTTTACCATTAAAAAAAAAATCTGTATTCTAAGAGCCACTCCTGGCAAATCTTGCATCTTTGGCCTCCAAAGGGAGGTCTTGGCATGTGTGCTTTCTAGAACCTCTTCTGGTTTGAGGAGTCTGGACTCTGATTGGGTGATTAATCTCAGATATATTTTTTATTCTGACTTTTTACACTGAATAGTTTATACACTTACTGCTTTTTGTTACATAAGTTATTACAAGTTCACTGTAGAAAACTCAAAATGTGCTGTGCTCAGTCGCCTTAGTCATGGCCAACTCTGTGACCCCGTGGACTGTAGCCAGCCTGGCTCCTCTGTCCATGGGATTCTCCAGGCAATAACACTGGAGTGGGTAGCTGTTCCCTTCTCCAGGGGATCTTCCTAACCCAGGGATCAAACCTGAATCTCATGTCTCCTAAATTGGCAGATGGGTTCTTTATCACTAGTGCCACCTGGTAAGCCCAGAAAACTCAAAGTACAGATTAACAAAGAGATGGACTATTTTTTCTTTTTTCAGTTCAGTTCAGTCGCTCAGTCATATCAGACGCTTTGCGACCCCATGAATCGCAGCACGCCAGGCCTCCCTATCCATCACCAACTCCCGGAGTTCACTCAGACTCACATCCATCGAGTCAGTGATGCCATCCAGCCATCTCATCCTCTGTCGTTCCCTTCTCCTCCTGCCCCCTATCCCTCCCAGCATCAGAGTCTTTTCCAATGAGTCAACACTTTGCATGAGGTGGCCAAAGTACTGGAGTTTTAGCTTTAGCATCATTCCTTCCAAAGAAATGCCAGGGCTGATTTTCTTTTTTAACAGACCACAAAAGCCCTCTTTGTCTTCTGCAGGAGATGGATCTGGGAGCCCGATCTACAAGCCAAGGCCAGCTTCCAGATCCATCTCCTCCTCTCAACAATCTGAATCTTGGGGTATGAATTCATGTTTGTTTTTGGTTTTCCTTAGATTTCCCCCTCTTCCACTATTGCTTCCTATTCCAGAGGGGGTCACTCTGGCCCCCTCTCCACTGCAGCAGATGCACGGGGGTCTCACAAATATGGGTCTTCAGGAAATTGCCCCAGAAATCTTTGCTGGATCAGGTTTCTTCTTCCTTTTGCTCCTAGGTCAGGTGTGACCTATGGGGATGTGTGGGTTTAGGAGAAATTGCAGAAGCCTCATTTTACTCATTAGCTTGAGCTCCGAACTTGCAACCTGACTCCTGCCTGACAATGTACCATCACCCTACATAAGATTTTCCCTGGCTCTGTGAGGTTCTGAGAGATGGCCTGCTTTACTGTGATCATGAGGGCAGAGGTTAGTCATGGTCAACAGAGGCAAGTCAGCCTCTTCGGTGGATGGCAGAAGCCTCTTAGGAAAATTGGGGAAGAGCGAATGGGCAGCGCTGTTTGCCTGCCACTCTGGGGTGTCACCTCCCCTCCCGACTGAAACTGGATTTCACCTGAAGGTATGACCACGCTCCTGAATGTGATTCTGCCCAGAGCAAAGGGGAGTGATACTGCCAGCCATCTTCACAAAGAGATGAATCAGTTTTCTGCCGAATGATGAATAAGGTGAAGAGGATGACGAGAACGCCAGTCTCTACACCGAACCAGAGGATGGCTGCCCTTCCTCTAGTTACTTTTTCTCCTTAGACCCCTGCGAGTAACCCGTTAAGCTTGCTTGTTCCTTTCCAACACATCTTTCCCTCTTCCTTCTTTTCCCTCTTCCTGTCTCCTTGCCTTGTCTCTCCTGATTTTGGATGATACTGGAGAAGTATGACTCTCAGCAGGGGCAGGGTGGCACCACACAGGTGCATCCGAACACCTGTGGCACTTGTTCAAACACAGGTGCCTGGGCCCCAACCCCGGAGTTTCTGATTCAGCTGGTCTGAGGAGGGAACCAATAATTTGCATTTCTAACAAGTTCCAGGTGATGCTGGCTGCTGGGTTCAGACAGCAGATCACTCTGACCACTGCTGACCAGGCAATTTAAGCACATCGATTCCAGAACTCAGGCAAACCTGGCCTCAAGTCCCGGCTCTCCCGTATCCTGAGGATCAAGGACGTTGCCCTGACTCTGTTTCATAATCTCTAAATTGGCCAAGATGTTGCAAGGATTAAATGAAGATGATGTGCTAGGCACTTGGTTTTCACTCCATAAAGGTAAGTCTCTTTATCAGGCTCCGCCTTACACAGACTTCCCCGAAATATGAGGCTTTAAGTGGCCAAGTGCCAAGTCCTGTGTCATTAAACACTAAGGCTAAATAATGGACATGCACTTGGCCTGCAGGGGCAGCAACTCCTACTCCTGCTACGCTGGGTGCCTGGGCCCTGAGACCTATGGGTACAAAGAGATTGCGGTGAGAGGGGACGAGGGGCCCAACTTGCTTCCAGCTCTGCAAGGTCACAGAGGGAAACAGCGAGCTCTCCTCTCTCGGGGAGAGTCAATCTGCTACCAGCCGTAAGGTAAAGCCGCAGAGTTCCTGGGTTCCTCTCTGCTGGCTTCCCACAGTGTGACTATGCCCTGATCTTTGGGTCAAAGAATGAGGTGGGTTGAGGGGAGTGGAATGATTTGCCTGAGGGCTTAAAACCCAGGGAGGCACTGCTAAACCACAAAGAATGCACTCTGGGGGCTGACAGTCATCAGCTTCCCCCAATGAGGGTGATGCAGGGAGAACTTCATACTCAGAGTGTGAGGGGTAAAAGGAAATGAGAAGGCTGGTTTCAAAGTTCTCAGAAGATGATGTCTCTGAGGTGGGGGTTTTTTAAAGGGAACTTCTTGAGCTGCAGGTCAACCAAGGATACTTGGATGAGTGGACGGAAGCAGTCTCAGGATGAATTTCCAGGTACCTGCAAAGGGCCCAGCATTGAGCCTAGGGCATTCCTAAAGCGCAGCTGCAAATCAAGGTTCATTTGCCCACGAACACTAGACCCACATGTTGGAGCCACTCCAGTATGAGCTATAGTTAGATAATGAACCCTAAGGGCAGGATGGCTCTTACCCAGAGGCTAAAGCGTCTGCCTGGAATGTGGGAGACCTGGGTTCGATTCCCAGGTTGGGAAGACCCCCCTGGAGAAGGAAATGGCACTCCATTTCCGTACTCTTGCCTGGAAAATTCCATGGAAGGAGGAGCCTGGTAAACTACAGTCCATGGGATTGCAAAGAGTTGCACACGACTGAGCAACTTCACTTCTAAGGGTAGGATTGAGGAGGGGCTGGCTTTGTTTCTACCATTTGCGTACAGAGGACAGGAAGCCCACGAAATGCGGGGGTGAATCGAGTGCAAACTTACATCAGGCTGGTCGCATGGTTTCCTACAAGAGAAATCAAACTCAGTAACTTCAGTCTCTCTCAATTCAAGAGAGGAAGGAAGGAAGAGTCAGGGAAAAGGCTAGTGCTTCGAGTACAAAAGTAATCTGGGGAGAAGAAAAGAATTTCAAAGAAGCTAATGAAATGGAAGTACTTACTTGGGTCTCCACTATTGAAGATACTGTCAAGGTGTCTTTAGAAGTAGCTGCTCAGTAAACAATGGAAAGAATTTGGACCTTCTGTACCCAGACTAAAAATACACACACACAATCAAATACACACCAATCAAATACACACTCAGGAAGGCTCAAATGACTTTTAGGGGAAATTACATGGTCTGCCAAAACTTCTTGCCCATTATTAACGGAACACCCAGAGACAGAGCACATAGACTCTCACACAGAAAAACAATTCCAGTGGGGCCATGGCAACTATAGACCAAGGAATCTTCTCCATTGGGCAAAGAAGCTTCTGGATAACATGTCCTGGCATCTAAGAGGACATGTCATACCTAACCAAACTGCTGGCTTTTGCTTTAAGGGGTAAAAGGTCACGTGCATATGCTTTCTAAATTCTAAAAGCCTTGGGAAGGTTTCACACCAAAGATTGTTTTAAATCGAATCAACATGGTATTTCTGAATGCATTCAGTCATGGGTTGGGAGCTGAGAGATAAGAAGAGAGGCATTTCACTGAAAAAAATGATAATGGGAATCCTCTGGGACTAGAGCTGGACTAGGCCTTAACATTTTCATTCATATTCAGAAATTTGAATATTTAGGCTTGCAGGTAACTCGAAGCTTTTCAGGACAGTGAAATGTCAAGCTGTTAGAGCATAGGAGTTTCCCAAGGTGGTCTGAATAGGAAGAAAAGTAGCTGGGAAGAGGGCAGACCTGAGGTCATTTCTGAAATGAACGCAGGATTATCAGTTCAGAGATCCCAGAAGACATCAGCAGGTTCATGTACTGCTGCAGGCAACAGGGAAGAAAATTAGTGAAAAATCCAGACATTGTCAGGGAAAGTATCACAAACCATAGCAAGCGTTACCTCTTGTATAAATAAACCACACTGCTGAGATTTAAGCTTGAAATCGTGTCTCCTGCAGATCATTAAGTAGAGACTCCCAGAGTAGGTGGAGAGTGCCCAGCTGGTGAAGAACTCACCTGGAGAGTAAGACAGCCTGGAGACAGAGACTGAGCAGACTTGGAGCAAGGGTATTTGAATAGTCAGAGGAACAGGAAGTAGACACAGGCTACTCACAAGTAGCCCTTCATTTAGACCAAATATTTTTTAAAAAGAACACTTGCATGAAATTTATGTAACTTGATACTCGATGGGGTAAAAATTAAAATTGGTTCAGATTGAGTGTGGATGAGTTTATTTGGCAATGGTCCCATCTCAGACTATTGAAGGAAGTTCGTTACTGACCTTTGGTGACCGATGACCTAGACAATAATTGTTCTATTGCCCTTTCCAGGGAATCATCACTGTCCCTGTTGTTAAGGGCTTCATTCTCTCTCTCTCTGTCTTCACCCATCCATCCATCGTCATCTTTTTCTTTTCTCTTTCTTTCTTCCTCTCTCTCCCTCTCCTCTCTCCCCTTCCTTCCTTCTTTCCTTCCCTTATTTTTCTTTCTTCCTATCTATTCATCTATTAATATATCTGTCTCTCTGTCTAATCTATCATCTAATCTATTAATCTTATCACTGGGATAAGAAGGACATTGTTTAAGGATACAAACTGGCAATGAGTAGTAAGTCCTAGAGATCTAATGCACAGTACAGTAAATGTAGACAAAAGAAACATTGTATTATAATCATCAAACTGGATAAGAGGCTAGGACTTAATCCAATCACTAAAAAGAAATAATTATGTAACACAGTTTGTTGTTGTTATTGTTTAGACTTAGTCGTGTCTGACTCTGTGTGACCCCAGAGACGGCAGCCCACCAGGCTCCCCCGTCCCTGGGATTCTCCAGGCAAGAACACTGGAGTGGGTTGCCATTTCCTTCTCCAATGCGTGAAAGTGAAAAGTGAAAAGTGAAAGTGAAGTCACTCAGTCATGTCCGACCCTCAGCAACCCCATGGACCGCAGCTTTCCAGGCTCCTCTGCCCATGGGATTTTCCAGGCAAGAGTACTGGAGTGGGGTGCCATTGCCTTCTCCAGGGAATCTTCCCAACCCAGGGATCGAATCCTCATTTCCTGCATTGGCAGAAGGATTCTTTACCACTGAGCCACTTGGGAAGCCCCTGTGTAGCACAATAGAGATAGCTAATTATTGGTACAATGGCAATCATATTATAATACATAAATGTATGAAATTTGCAACATTGTACACCTTAAATTTATACAATGTTATGTCAAATATAATTAAATAAAAAGATCATTTGTGCCATCTTTTAAAAAATAGTAGCATATTAAGTAGTTTTTCTGCACCTTTTTTCACTTAGTATGACAATACTTAAAATGCTTCATCAGTTCTTTTTACAGCTACATATTATCCCAATGTATGAACATACCATAATTTGTTTAACCAGGTGACAGTGCTTTCAACTATTTTTTTCTATCATAGTTACAGACTAAACGGCATAAGTAGACAGAAAAAGAAAGTGTTCTCAGGCAAAAAGTAAAATGTGATGAAAACCAAAAAAACTTATAAAGTGAATTTAAAATTATCCAGTTCAATTAAAACCTTTTCAACTGTATTCTGAACACTGTGGCTTCAGTTCTATAATTTCTTTACACAATCTTTACTATAGTTGAAGGGGGAGGCAGACAATAAACCCAATACCAGATGAATTTGAAGTCATCAAGAGTTGGAGAATAGGAGAAAGGATTTCCTACAAAACCAAATAAATGCCTCTATTGTTCAATTTGCTCCCCTGCTCTTAAAGCCTCTGGCAAACGTTTGACTTGATCAATTATTATTACTTCTCCCATAGTCATTTCTGTAAGCCGAAATACACTCAAATTACTTTACTCATAACCAGAAAAAATGTTTAGTTTGCTGCTCCCAATAGCTTTTTAATGACACCCCCTGTTTCTTTCCCTCATTGAAGCCACATTATTTATCACGTTGGTGCTCCTGCCATAAGCTGAAAACAACCTTGCCAATCGACATCATTACACTGTCTTTTGAGAATCTTACAGTTCCCATTATGGACCCTTTTACTCGTCTCTTCTTAAATCTTTTCTCTGTCACCAGAGTCATTATCTTGAACCCGGTTCATCGTTGTTCAAGTATCGATTGTCACCCTCTCCTCCCTTATTCCAACCTAGGAGGCTAATGCACCAACTATAAAAACCTGAAGATGTTGTCTTACTTGGCAAGCTCTCTCTTCTCATCCTCTATGGCTCTAATGGCTTTCCTCTCCAAACTTCTGAGAGACGGGCGAAGACAGTAAAGCTTAACATCACACAGGCAACATGGGTAGAGATCGCACAGGCCGCAGGACCGTGATCGCTTTGAGTAGCACAGGCAGTAGGGGTAGGGGTGCAGGTCGCAGCAGCAATATGGGTGCATGTATAGGTCGCACAGGCATCGTGCGCTGAGCTCGTCGATGCATCTCAACTGCCTTAGTTCTCTGTCCACCTTCTTGATGTCCCTTCTAACACTGTCCAAAAGACAACTCAGTGCAGCCATTACAGTTACACCTTATTGTTCTGTGAGTACCTTCGGGAAATGGCACTCAGGGGGGAAAAAATTGCTCTAAGCTCTTCTCAGAGGTTTCTTTTAAAAATACATGACACACACATGGTTCACTTACTTTAAAGCTTGGGTTCTATGACCTCACCACCCTCTTAAGTATGTCATAGTCTTTCGGTTACCATGAGAACTGTACACAGTCAAGGTCTCCAGAGGCCCTCCTTAGCGTTACAGAGCTACTCTCAGAACCACCCTAATTAACATAAGGGTTTCACTCACCTTGATCTCATTCACCTTGAAGTGGGATGGGCCCTCCAAGTCGTCACAGTTCCTTGGGGTTTATTGGGCTAAGTCGTCCTGCTCTTGACTTGTGTGTGGCCTGTGGATTAGCCACAGCAATGAAGATCTTAGTGTGCAGGGTAGAAGGAGCTGCCTGGCTCCTTCCTTCAGGTCCTTCTCGCTCCAGCCTCGACATCTAGCCTTGCCCCTTATACTCTAGGATTCATTCTGGCTTCTATTCCTTTATAGGTAGAATATTAAGAGCTCCCCAGGGGTTCTCCTTACCAAGCTAACCTTGAGTCAGCCTTTGTCCTTGACCTTCTGAGCCTCCCATCTCTGGGTCCTGCCTGTTCTTTGTCAGCTGGCATCCTGGCTATCCTAGGACCTCAGTTCTCCTGTGACTGCGGTCTTGCTCTTAAGCTCTCATCTCTCAAAGCTCAGAGTCTTGTCCTCGTCACCACTTCCCAGCAACTATGCCTCTGGTCTTACATCCAAGCTGCCAGATGCCCTATTCCCAAGTGCTTCCCAAGTGTTGGTCCTTGATACTCAGAGCCAACTTCCTGAAGTTGCCTGAGACCCTGACTTGGGCCAGTTTCCTGTGTTCTCAGCTGGGTCAACATGCTGGACCTGGGGCTCAGCCCTCAGCCTCAGCTTGGCTACTTCTGCTCCTCTGGGCCATTCCCTTCAAACTGCTCTCTGCCTCTCAAATTCCCTTTTAGCGGACCAAGGCATAGGGTACTTGAGGACAGGTGGTTGGAGGTGGCATTGGAGAGGGAGACCAAGGGCTGGGTTTAAAGGGACTTCTGGCCAGTTAGGCATTTGAACTTTATTTTGAGTGCAGTGTAGACTCACTGGGTTTCCTTTCTGTTGAGAGAAGTTGGAAGGTAAGCCACACTGAAGGTGTAGCATGAGGGGAGAACAGTAGCAATGTCTTCTGCTGGAAGGCAGGAGACAGACAGATTCAGAGCTGGGGACCATGGCCATAGGAGTGGCAGGAAGGAAGCCAATGGGCCGTCTTCCTCTACCCTCCCACATCCGCTCAGGCCCTACCTAATCCACTCTCCACGTTGTAGCCAGAGTGATGTTCATAAATAAATCTATTACCCTTCAACTCTACCCTCCCCTCAAAGTCTTCAGATTCTTCTCTGTCCTCGTAGGAGAAGGCTCAGCATCCTCACGAGGTGGTGAACAGTAGGGCCTCTGCCCACCTCTCCAGTCTCTTCTGTTATCATTACTCCTGCAACTTGTTCTGCATGAGCCACAAAGGCTTCCTTGAAGTCTCTCTCATTCCACCTCCTTCTGGACTGTGTTCTGTCTGCTTAGAAGTTCAACACCCCACTCCAGCCCTTGATCTAGTTAACTCCTAAGGCATTCTTTAGTTCTTCTCTTAAATGTCCTTCCTTCAAGGGCTTCCCTGTTCCCCAGAGTACATGCTGAACAGTCCACATATGTCTTTTGTAACATTGTTTGTCTGTTTCTCCAACTGGACTGTAAGCTCTATGAGGGCAGGGACCAATTATTTTTGCTCACCATTAGATCCTCAGCATGATGTCTGGCACAGAATAGGAAGTTAAAATGGATTCACCAAATGAGTAAAATTAAATAGCATTTAGTGAACAGAATGAGGATAGAGTGAGGGAGGTGTAATGACTCGTAAGTTTCTAGCTTGATTGAGTCGTGGTGCCATTGACTGAGATATGAAACACGGGAAAAAGAGTAAGCTTGGAGGACATGCTAAATTTGAGGTGCTGGTGACAACTTGAAGGTAGAAATGTGGAATACCATGTGGGTAAGTGGGTCTGGAACGTGAGAGAAAGCTGGGTCAGAGATATAAAATTCAGGATCTTGACTGGGCTAGATCACTCAAGAGGAGAAATAGATTGAAAAAATGAAGAAGACTAAAGCAGACTCCTGAAGAACAATGATAAGAAATGAGAGAATTAAAGGAGCTCATGAAAGTCTCATAGAAGAAATACAAGAAAAAAGAATTCCCACTGCCGAAGTCCCTTGTGTATCACTAGACCACGTTCAGTAGACCCCAGTCTTGACCTAGGAACTCCCTTTCTGTAGAGATGAAGCATTTTAGCAAAGAAAGCAAATTTCCCTGACGATATTAGAATGAGGGAGGCTGGAGTCTGAGACACACAGGATGAGTTAGAAAAACAGAGAGGGGTAGTACTCCTCTGTGGACAAATGGTGAAGTCTTTCAAGAGTGATTCCATCCAATTCTGAAGGTAGACTCTGTTAATAGGAATGTGGCCTGTTCTCTTCCTGAGGGTTCATTGTGGAGCTGTTCAGATTTCTCTAGTTCCAAGGGATGGACTTTGAACTTTTATATCACCACAAATTCCATCCCTTAGCAAATGTCAGCAAAGGTCAAAACAAGCAAGCTCTCAGTTTTAAATTCATAAATATATAGGTTCAGGAATTTAAGCACGCACACATCTGTATTATACATGACACATTATGAAGATAGTTATAGCTTTATTTTAACTAGGATTCCCCCATGAGTCCATCCTCCTAGTAACTGCACTCTTTATCGTGATGCATATTCTTCACATCATTTCAAGTGACTTAACAAAGGTAGTGACCCCTTTAAAGATCAGAGGGAAATGTGATCTATTCATGTCAGAAGGACAATGTAGAATTCATTAGAACCTGCAGAAACCCACAGGAACAATCTAGAGTCACAGTTCCCTGCAGCATAAACACAAGAAGATGCCTTGGACGTTTGTACAATGGAAATGAGAGGCTTTCCTTATATAGGACTATGTCTGGGGAAGCTTCCGCC
Organism: Bubalus kerabau; assembly: GCF_029407905.1. Taxonomy (NCBI): domain Eukaryota; kingdom Metazoa; phylum Chordata; class Mammalia; order Artiodactyla; family Bovidae; genus Bubalus; species Bubalus kerabau. Next base: position 64,115,829 of record NC_073637.1, read on the forward strand.
ACTTTGGCTGGTGTCCAGATTGAACCTTCTATGGGATGGAGGGCAAGTGGATGCTTGGTCCCTAGTATTGGTAGAACTATGTGTCCAAAGAGGTCTCCTCTGTCTCTTTCACTAGGTGCTACAGCTAAGTCATTTATTAGGCCAATGGCACAAAACTATTCCTCTAGCAGTTACTCGGAGAAGGCAATGGCACCCGACTCCAGTACTCTTGCCTGGGAAATCCCATGGACGGAGGAGCCTGCTAGGCTGCAGTCCATGGGGTTGCTAGGAGTCGGACATGGCTGAGTGACTTCACTTTCACTTTTCACTTTCATGCATTGGAGAAGGAAATGGCAACCCACTCCAGTGTTCTTGCCTGGAGAATCCCAGGGACGGGGGAGCCTGGTAGGAGGCTGTCTGTGGGGTTGCACAGAGTCGGACACGACTGAAGGGACTTAGCAGCAGCAGTTACTAGTGCTCAAACATCAAGTTCAAAGTCACCCTCAAGGATTAAGTGTGGTCATATCTCAGTAGTGGAATTAAAGATGGTTTTAAAAATTCTGTTCCTAGACTTTTGTCATTTCTTAGTTTCTTTGATAAGAATATCACCAATTTTTTAATGAAACAATTTCTGATAGTATGCTGTCTGCCACACTATCAGTTTTGACCTGAATTGCTAAGCCCACTTCCAGCCTCTTCTTTTATAATCCAGGTGGGCTCCAGGGCCATCTCTCTGAGCAGATTTGCCACTGGGTCTTCCTGAGTTGACTCATTGGAAAAGACTCTGATGCTGGGAGGGATTAGGGGCAGGAGGAAAAGGGGACGATAGAGGATGAGTTGGCTGGATGGCATCACCGACTCGATGGACATGAGTTTGAGTGAACTCCGGGAGTTGGTGATGGACAGGGAGGCCTGGCGTGCTGCAATTCATGGGGTCGCAAAGAGTCGGACACGACTGAGTGACTGAACTGAACTGAACTTCCTGTAAGGGACATCGAATACTTTTCCTAGCCATCATCCATGGCATCCTTCTCCTGATAAAATAACTCTCTTCTCTTCCCCTGCCCTCTGCCATTCATTTAAGTTCAGTTCAGTTCAGTTCAGTTCAGTTGCTCAGTCATGTCTGACTCTTTGCGACCCTATGAATTGCAGCACGCCAGGCCTCCCTGTCCATCACCAACTCTCGGAGTTCACCCAAACTCATCTCCATTGAATCGGTAATGCCATCCAGCCATCTCATCCTCTGGCGTCCCCTTCTCCTCCTGCCCCCAATCCCTCCCAGCATCACAGTCTTTTCCAATGAGTCAACTCTTCACATGAGGTGGCCAAAGTATTGGAGTTTCAGCTTCAGCATCAGTCCTTCCAAAGAACACCCAAGACTGATCTCCTTTAGAATGGACTGGTTGGATCTCCTTGCAGTCCAAGGGACTCTTAAGAGTCTTCTCCAGCACCACAGTTCAAAAGCATCAGTTCTTTGGTGCTCAGCTTTCTTCACAGTCCACCTCTCACATCCATACATGACCGCTGGAAAAACCATAGCCTTGACTAGATGGACCTTTGTTGGCAAAGTAATGTCTCTGCTTTTGAATATGCTATCTAGGTTGGTCATAACTTTCCTTCCAAGGAGTACGCGCCTTTTAATTTCGTGGCTGCAGTCACCATCTGCAGTGATTTTGGAGCCCAAAAAAATAAAGTCTGACACTGTTTCCCCATCTATTTCCCATGAAGTGATGGGACCAAATGCCATGATCTTCATTTTCTGAATGTTGAGCTTTAAGCCAACTTTTTCACTCCCTTCTTTCACTTTCATAAAGAGGCTCTTTAGTTCCTCTTCACTTTCTGCCATAAGGGTGGTGTCATCTGCATATCTGAGGTTATTGATATTTCTCCCAGCAATCTTGATACCAGCTTGTGCTTCTTCCAGCCCAGCGTTTCTCATGATGTACTCTGCATATAAGTCTGCCATTAGGTACCATCAATAATGTTGCCCAGTAAAGGGGCAGACATGTAACAAAAGCTGGCCTATCCGACTTTCCTCTGGGGGTTTGATCTTTCACAGAGAGACTGCGGATGTTGGGAGCTGATTCACGCGGATAGCGTGACAGCTTCGTTACGGCCTTGTTCTGTTGTTTTCAAGTTGGTTCTCTGGCTTTCCTTTGAGTCTCTGAACTCTTCCATGTCCTTCCAACACATTCCTGCTTCTCTTCAGTTATCCAGTCAGATTCAGTTACCTGTAACTGAAGAACACAACTGACATGACAAGGCTGTTCCCTGGACTTGTCTGAGAGGACCACTCCAGGCCAGACGTGTGGGTCTGCCTTTGCTCCATGCGTGCTGTCTGGCGCTAGTCTAGCTCCTCCCTCCATATTCAGAGCTAGCTGCATCAGGGCAGCCACCAATCCTGAAGGCCCTGAAGGTACCAGGCAATGGGGATGACTCAAACTAGGGGAAGTGTCTGGAAACACCCACAAAGGCTCATCCGTGGACACTATCCCTGGAGCAAGAGAGACTTTCCTGGCATTTGGAGCCTCAGAACTTTAGCTTTAGAAAATATAAGTCATCCAGACCACTTCCTACCCAGCAGGGAATCTCTGCTGAAGCACCCCAGGCAGATAAGGATGGAAGAGCTGAGGGGCTTGTATAAGTGATGGAGTGCTCCCTCACTGGGCTAGTGCTCCCTCATCAGGGCTCCTATGGCCAACCATATTGGTCCACATCATTTATCTCCCTCTTTCTTCCTCCCCACCTCCACAAGGAGCTTTGACAAATATCTTCCTGCTAAAGCAGAGAAGGGATACAGAGGAGGAGGATGTTGGTAAGTTACTCTTAAAACTGCACCCAACAAGGGTGAACTCAGGTCCAAGCGGTTGCAGCACACTGGATGTTCTTGGTTACCAGGATCTTGAAAGAGCATCTCATGAGGTGTTTTCCTTTTTTTTTTTCCAGCAAATATCATCATTCAGGCATTACTGAGAAGGAGTCATGAGAATTTGGGGGCTTCCTAGGTGATGCTAGTGGTAAAGAACCTGCCTGCCATGCAGGAGACATAAGAGATGTGGGTTTGATCCCTGGGTTGGGAAGATCCCCTGAAGGAGGGCATGGCAACCTACTCCAGTATTCTTATCTGAAGAACTCCATGGACAGAGGAGCCTGGCGGGGTACAATCCATGGGGTTGCAAAGAGTCAGACACGACTGAAGTGCTTTAGCACGCACATACATGAATGAAGTTCCTCATTAATATCTAAGGAGCGGATAGTGATCTTTGTGATCATCATCCTGGTTTCTCTGGGATGTGGGACTTTGGTGGTGCCAAAACTGGGGCAGGAGATGCAGGTTGAAAATGAGGTGGAAGTACCAAGTGGCCATGGTAGTCCATCCAATTTGTCTAGTTTAAGTGATGCAGCTAAACTCAGTGGGGTGCAAACCTGTATGCCAACCCCTGGTCTTGAAGGTGGTATTGTTTAGTCGCTAAGTCATGTCTGACTCTTGCCACCCCATGGACTGCAGCCCACCAGGCTCCTCTGTCCATGGGATTTTCCAGGCAAAAATACTGGAGTGGGTTGCCATTTCCTTCTCCAGGGGATCTTCATGACCTAGGGATCAAACCTGGGTCTCCTGCATTGCCAGGCAGATTCTTTACCACTGAACCACCAGGGAAGCCCAGCTTTGAAGGTAGAGTCATATTATGAGCTCTGGATCTCCATGACAACTATACTTTATAACTCCTTTCTCCCAGCCTCTCAGATCTCCAATTGCTCCTTCTCCCCCTGCTCGCCTCGAGCCTCATGGATTCACCAAACAAAAATTGTTAACTGCAATTTGGCTTGTTCTTGAAGACAGAGACCAAAAAGCTTCCTTGAACTCCACATGGGAATCATTCAAACAAGAAAGGGTACGTCTATGTCCTCCTAGAAACAGAAGGACTTGCTTCTGCTACAGATGGTGGCCTGATTACTTCAGGGGTGAGGGGTAAGAATTTTCATGTCCCTATCCGGTCCCATCATTTCATGGGAAATAGATGGGGAAACAGTGGAAACAGTGTCAGACTTTATTTTTGGGGGCTCCAATATCACTGCCGATGGTGACTGCAGCCATGAAATTAAAAGACGCTTACTCCTTGGAAGGAAAGTTATGACCAACCTAGACAGCATATTCAAAAGCAGAGACATTACTTTGCCAACAAAGGTTCGTCTAGTCAAGGCTATGGTTTTTCCAGTGTTCATGTATGGATGTGAGAGTTGGACTGTGAAGAAGGCTGAGCGCCGAAGAATTGATGCTTTTGAACTGTGGTGTTGGAGAAGACTCTTGAGAGTCCCTTGGACTGCAAGGAGATCCAACCAGTCCATTCTGAAGGAGATCAGCCCTGGGATTTCTTTGGAAGGAATGATGCTAAAGCTGAAAGTCCAGTACTTTGGCCACCTCATGCGAAGAGTTGACTCATTGGAAAAGACTGTGATGCTGGGAGGGATTGGGGGCAGGAGGAGAAGGGGACGCCAGAGGATGAGATGGCTGGATGGCATCACTGACTCAATGGAAGTGAGTCTGGGTGAACTCCAGGAGCTGGTGATGGACAGGGAGGCCTGGCGTGCTGCGATTCATGGGGTTGCAGAGAGTCGGACACGACTGAGCGACTGAACTGACCTGAACCACCGCCATAGCTGTCTACCTCTTAATAGAGACTTACTTGAATAATATTTCACATGTAAAGAGTGCTCAAGTTGTGGGGCTGTTTATCCCCATTTTACAGATAGGGAGACTGAGGAATGGGGAGTTCACACAGCAAGTGACAGAACTAGGGTTCCAACCAGGTGGCCAGCCTCCTCTCTCTGTCTTCAAGTATAACAACTCTTGAGAAGAAAATTTCTCTTTATGCTCACCTGAAAGATGAAGGAGGAATTAGATTTGAACACTGGGCCTTCTGGGTTGCCTGCTTCTATCATTATCCACATGCCTACAGCTTGATTCGCTGCACATGTTGCTGTTCAAATGGAGTAACATGCTTTTCTGCTCTGGGCCCCACCCCACCCCTTGTCCCCCTGCAGAGCTGGGGCTGCTTCACACCGGCCTCCGGAGTGACCATATTCTGACTCTCCCCTCAACCACAGGGGTTCTCTTGTCTCCTAAAGTAATGTTTCTTACAGAGAATTCTTTCCGTCCCGTAGCATGGTTGGCTTGTTTTGTGAAGTAAGAACTTTCGTTTTCAATTATTACCAAAGAAGATGTAATCAGAACAAAACATTCCCACTGAAGACTCCCAAGTCTTCCTGCCTGGATTCTTGGTCCAGGGGGTAGACTCTCTGCCTCCAGCAGTGCGTGCGTGCTAAGTCGCTTCAGTTGTGTCCAATTCTTTGCAACTCTGTGGACTGCAGCCTGCCAGGCCCCCTCTGTCCATGGGATTCTCCAGGCAAGAATATTGGAGTGGGTTGCTATTTCCTCCTCCAGGGGATCTTCCCAACTCAGGGATCGAACCGGCATCTCCTGTGTCTCCTGCACAGCAGGTGGATTCTTTACTGCTGAGCCACGAGGGAAGCCTCCAGCAGGTGTTGCTCTTAACCCCAGAACGTGAAGTGTGAAGCCCTCTTCTTACTTCATGTTCTGTCTGACTCAGCTTTCCAGGGAACTGAGATACTGAGATTCAGATTCCCCAAGTCTTTCTCAAGTCCCTGCAGAAGCCCAGCAGAAAGAGATCAGTGCAGGGCTCTCGAAGCAAAAGCTAGAGACAGGCCACACCCAGGGTCCCTTCAAGCTGTGGGACAGGAGGCCCAGGAGGAGGGGACGGAAGAGGGGAGGGAGAGAGGGAATGTAGTACCATCTTCCTGCTTTCGTTCAGTGGCTCTCAAACTTCTTGGCCTCAGGACCACTTTACACTCTGAAAGTGGGGATTCCAAAGAGCTTTTGGTCATGTGGGTTTTATCTATGAAGACTGAGCCTTATTAGAAATTAAAACAGACATTTACAGAATATGTAAGCATTTAAAAATAACAATAGTAGGACTTCCCTGGTGGTCCAGTGTTTACAAATCTGCCTGTCAATGCAGGGGACAGGGATTCAATCCCTGGTCTAGGAATATCTCACCTGCTTCGGGGCAACCGAGCCCATGCACCACAGCTACTGAGCCCATGTGCTCTAGAACCTGCACTCCGCAACAAGAGAAGTTATGGTAATGAGAAGCCCAGGCACCAAATGGAAGTATAGTCCCCGCTTGCTGCAACTGGAGAAAAGTCCGTACAAACAGCAACAAAGACCCAGGACAGCCAAAAGTTAAAAACCCAGTTGTGAATAAAGTACGTGTGCATGCTTGTGGGTGTGTAAAATAAAGAAAGAAGAGAGAAATTGATTGGTTATAAGTGATATTTTTTAAAAACCTATGTAGCAATGTCCTGGCTTCAGCTAATTTGGAACCCCTTCAAGGAATTTAGTTGGGTCTGGATGAGCTTGTGGACTGGAATGGTGAGTCCAGCTGGGCTCCATTTGCTTCTGGAGAAAGAACTAGAGGAGGAGGGGGTATAAAGCTCAGATTGGAGGCAGGCCTAGACTTCAAGTGCAGCCTGGTGCCTGTGGCCTGATTGTGTTCTCAGCCTCTATTACATCCAGCCCCTCCGCTGCATGGACCCGTACTGGAGTCTGAAGTTGGTCAGGATGTATGACATCAAGAGAAGAACCCAAAATGGAGCTCTTTTCATTGGCTACTCTATAAAACGAGGGGTTCAGAACAGCAGCAACGGCTACACATCCAGGTGGTTGTCTGGGTGCTGGTCACGTGTTTGTCCACTAGATCCTGTCGCTCAGTCCTTTAACGTCGGTGCTAACACATTGTCACTTTTTCACAGGAGAGGAGACTACGGCAAAGAGCAGCCAAGTCACTTATTGATGGCTGCCCAGTTGGCAAGCCCTGGAGGCCAAAGGTGTACTGGTGATGATCCGGAGCTCCAGGCATAGCCACCATGCAGCACTGCCAGGCTGTGGGCCCCTCCCCAAGCCCGCCTAATCCTTCCAGGTGGGGGAAATTATATTCTTAAAGGCTGGTGCAGGAACTTGCCTTAGAGACAAATATCTCTTTGTGCCAAAAGAGTAGGTGAAGGGGAGAGGGAGAAACCCAGAAGAGTGAACCCTAAGGGGGCAGGAGCCAGGGCGGCAAGACCGCTCATGTCCTGTGCCTTGGAGACCGATGAACAGGACTGGTGAATTGTCATTGGGTGACTCCACGTGTCACCAGCACCTCCATCGAGAAACAGAACCTTCTGAGTACCCCCTGTTCATGCCTCCTTCTGGCTTTAGCAACCCTTCTTGCTCTCAAGCAGCCAGAACTCATTTTGCCTGGTTTTGTATAAATGGAAATATACAAAAATCCATCTACTCTTTGGTGTCTCACTTCTCCCAGTCAACATAAGAGTTGTGAGTGTCATTGTTGCCTGATATTTGTATTTCACTCCTTTCTGCTGTAGGGCGTTCTCTTGTATAAATACACCACAACCTACATATGCTTTCTATGTGCTTGGACATTTGCAGACAGACATCTGGGCATTTTTTCATTTGAGGCTGTTGTTGGCACTATGGCCATAGGGTTATTCTCCTACACGTCTTGGTGAATATTCATAGCATGCCTGTGGGATGGAATTGCTGGGTCAGGGTATATATGCAAGTTTCAGCTGGGCTAGACATTGCTGAACCGTTTTGCAAAGCCTGTGTACCCGGGTACAGTCACTAGTGGGTTATTTTTAAGATGCAGGGAAGTCCAATCTCTTTATGAGTTTATGCTGCTGTGATAAGGGCTTCCCAGGCGGTGCCAGTGGTGAAGAATCCACCTGCAAATGCAGGAGACATAAGGGATGCGAGTTCAAACCCTGGGTTGGGAAGATCCCCTGGAGGAGGGCGTGGCAACCCACTCCAGTATTCTTGCCTTGAGAATCCCATGGACAGTGGAGCCTGGTGGGCTACAGTCCATGGGGTCACAAAGAGTCAGACACGACTGAAGCGACTTAGCACACACACATGCTGCCATGATATAAACCTCTATCTGCCCCCTAAGTGTTTAGTAATGCCTAGCACATCTCACTGATCACTAATATGAATGACAGGTGTTTTTGTTTTTAATAAAAATCAAAGAATGAGTTGAGGTTCATGGCAGGGCCAAGATGGTGTGAAACAGAAAATGGCACGTGTGAGATGGTGAGGGACCCACACGCTGAGCTGACTGTGATGCCAGGAGCTTTGGCCCCGATGTGACAGTGCGAGTGCCAGCTTCCTCTGGGGACCTTGGAGAGTGCCTCAGGCTTGCACAGAGGGGTCCAGGCTGTGAGTCGCCAGGGCCAGAGGGACCCTACCTGACTTTCAGATCATGAAAAAGACAAGATCACACAGTCTCCCCTCTGTGACCTGAAGTAGGGGATGACTTTTGTGTGTAAAGTTTCCAGAACACAGAGCAAAGCTCTGTCCCTTTCCAGGTTTCAGTACATTCAGTGCCCAGAGCCAATCAGGACGAGGTCCCCGCAGGACTAAGCAGAGGGACCCAGGAGCAGTGTCCTTCCAGGAAACTGCAAGAGGCGGCACCAGTGCGGAAGCCCCAGAACACGGCACCCTTGGCAATGATGCCAGAGTCCTCAAGATAGAACAGCCCTGGGGAAGGTGACTTCTGGGCCACACGACCAGGACCCTCCATAGGATGAGCTGGAGCAGGATGTGGGCAGAGTGGTGGGACTCCCAGCAGGGCCAGAGAGGGCTGTTGTGAGCTTCTAGAGACACTTGTGCAAAGCTTCCAGAAAAAAAGTTGAGAAACACCAGGCAGAAGGCTGGGTGCTCAGCCATGGTGGGCACCAGCCAAGAACATGTGGTTTGTTACTGTTTAAGTTCTGCCTCTGGGTGGCCGGGAAACCAGGGTACAGTCAATACTAGCAATGCCTGAGTTTATGTTTCTCTTTTTTTAATCCCATGTACTCCTAGTTTTGCAAACAAATGTTTATCTCTTACATAAATCAGTCTGGAGTGTTGTTTTCCCGATGTTTGTCAAAGTTCAGTCCCCAAACCCTGGCCTTTACTGCGGTCCTAGCTATGTTCCCCTGCCAACAGCAGCACAGCTACCCACTGGAGGCAGCAAAACAGGAAGGAAACAGGAAGGAAACAGGAAGCAGCAAAACAGGAAGGGGCGGGGTCAGAGGCTGCAAAGCCCCCTTTGAACTTTCCTACATGCTCAGCTGGTACCCGCAGGGGGGCCTGTGGTCTCCACTGGGGTCTTTCCTGCAGCTCTTCTGCCCTCTCCTCGTATATTCTGACTGACTCCCAGGCTGGCCTCTCTCCAGGCTCTTCCTTTCTTGAATTGCTCGCCTTCAGCAACCTTCACCTCAGCACCCTCCCTGTAGGCCATAGGCCCCTTCAGCCTCCATCATCTCCCAGAAGTGCTTCACTCTCGACTCTTGATGCTGGAAGTTCTACTCTCTCTGGTCATGGTCTCTCACCCTGCAAGGTTCTCATTCTCTTAATAATCACTGAAGAGTTAAAAAAACTAACCAAGGACTCTAGCCTCTTAACAAGCTCCCCAGCCCTCACACCACCTTCTCCCGGTCTATGAGTTTTCTCTTGCCTCTTGCTGCCTCTCCACCAAGCAGGACTCATCAGAGTGGGGGGTGGGGGGTGGTGGCAGGAGAAGTTTCCAAGAAGGGAGCACTGCCTGAAGACAGCAGAACACGCCCCGCCCTTTCTACCTCAGTGCCTTTGCACGGCTGTTTGCTCTGTGTTGCCCACACTTAACTCCTCTCCACTCAGCTAACCCTACTCAGTGGTTCAGATCTCAGTTCAAATAGCTCTTCCCTAGGGTCAGCCCACTCTGTCCTCTCATGGCCGGCTCTTGTCTCAAGGAGGCATGCCAGTTGTCGCGGCTTGCGTATGTGTGCAGGGACCAGGCTGCCACGTGCACTGCCACACTCATGGCACTAACACAGTGCCTGTCACATTGATGGATGAGTGGGCTGATGGGAGAACAGGCAGGAGGCAGCCAACGGTGCAGACACCAAAGGTGGTGTGGGAGGGCCGAGGTGAGCTGTGTGTCAGTGCCAGGATGGAAGACTCATGCTCGGGGAGCGCTGACCAGAGGCTCCTCAAGCCAGAGCACCCACTGTGATTGTACTTGGACATAGGACCTTTAAGGAAGTCATTAAGGTCAAATGAGGTCATACGAGTAAGCTCTAATTCAGCCTGACTGGTGTCCTTATAAGAAGAGGAAGGGATGCCAGGGATAGGCAGGCACAGAGGAAAGGCCACGTGAGGACACAGTGATAAGGCAGCCACCTGCAAGCCAGGGACAGGAGCTTCGGCAGAAACCAACCCTGCTGACACCTTGCCTTTGGACTTCTAGTCTCCAGGACTCTAAGAAAAGAAATGTCTGTTGTTTCAGCCACCCAGCCTGTGGTATTTTGTGATGGTGGCCTGGGCAGACTTAGTGACACAGTTATGATCCAACCTTCCATTAGAGTAACTTGCCTGCAGTGATATGGTGGTAGGTCTTACCAACTGGCCCTCCAGGGACAAATGACCTGATTTGTAGAATCTGCCAATTACTGCAGTGTCAATACTGCCCCTGCCGATTTCAAGCTGTCGGTGTCACGTCACTGATGTCAAGTTGGGAAGAGATGTGCATGCATGGCTCGAGCCCATCAGCGCCCTGGGGCTGGCTCCAGCGCATCGCTGTTTGTCAGCCAGTCCCTCCAGCAAATATTTATAGCAGCTCACTGTACGGCAGGATCTTGCTTTTTTTTTTTTCTTTAGTAAACTAGGATATTACTAGCTTTCCTTTACTCTCATCCCAAACATAACACACAAGGGCACTAACATGCTCTATGCTTGCCTTCTTACAACAGGAGTGGCTTGAAAATAAAGCAATCCTTGCATTCAGCCAACAAAAGTCCATCTAGTCAAAGCTTTGGTTTTTCCAGTAGTCATGTATGGATGTGAGAGTTGGACTATAAAGAAAGCTGAATGCCGAAGATTTGATGCTTTTGAATTGTGGTGTTGGAGAAGACTCTTGAGAGTCCCTTGGACTGCAAGGAGATCCAATTAGTCCATCCTAAAGGAAATCAGTCCTGAATATTCATTGGAAGGACTGATGCTGAAGCTAAAACTCCAATACTTTGGTCACCTGATGCAAAGAGCTCACTCATTTGAAAAGACCCTGATGCTGGGAAAGATTGAGGGCAGGAGGAGAAGGGGACGACAGAGGATGAGATGTTGGATGGCATCACTGACTCAATGGACATGGGTTTGGGTGGACTCTGGGAGTTGGTGATGGACAGGGAAGCCTGGTGCGCTGCAGTCCATGGGGTTGCAAAGAGTCGGACACGACTGAGTGACTGGAATGAACTGCATTCAGCTGTCCTTTACCCCTTGTCTTTCATGCTGGATCTGCCCAACACATTAGAGGAATGTGGGAACAGAGCAGAGCTGTACACTGTCAGCTGCTTTTGTTTCAGGACCAACCAACTCTCCCTGAGGACCACAAACACAAAAGATATTTCCCATCAGACCTGGGATCTGCCTTGTTCTCTCCTCCCACCCCACCTCATTCTTTCTTCACGCATGCAAACGAGGTAATTCCCAGAAATCTCTGCTTTCTTTCCTATTATTTACCTAGCACATTTTCACCTACCTGGGAAAATATGTGCTAATTTTACATCCATCATGGGTTTCACACCTCTCTCCAGAGCAGGTTTTAAGAGGTACTTGAAATGCATAACTGAGTATCATGGTTCCTTAGACACAAATTTGAATGATTAATTGGATCGTTTCCACTCCAGTTCGTGTTGTGCAGGCTCTGTCATCCTAAGCTCTTCCCCCTAATATTGCAGAATCTGCTTATCCAGTAGGGCTCCCAACTACAGTTCCATTTCCTTTTTCATGAACTCTGTCTGTAGTGGGTGATTATGAACAGAATTTGAAGAGAAAGAACCCCTTCCCCCACCTGAAGGTCTTCGTTCCTGTTTCCACTGCCTGTCCCCACTTTCTTAGGGAATGGGGCTCTGCCTTAGGCGGGCTGCCGGCTCCTTGACAAGGGACCTTGCGCTTGCTTGAGCGTTGCTTGCGGCTCCCAGCATGGTACCCGGTGATGTCCACATGCCTGGTGGGGAGAAGCTCACCCTCAAACACACAGTCAGTGTTACTCTGCCTGTCTCCGTCCCACAGGGATTCCAGCGCGGTGACATTTGCGGCAGATACTGCTGAATTTGTTTCAGGAAGGTCTCCTTTGAATTTGGGGACCATCCCGAGGTGTGCTGGAATGGGTTCCTTCCAGCAGAGAAGAGCCGACTGCATGTATCTCCTCTCAGTTTCATGCTCGGTGACATCATGTTAGTAGCTTGCAAAAGGCCACGGAAGGAGGATTTACTCCAGGGAAATCAGTCAACGGTACGTATCATGGCTTTTTCTTTCTTTTTTCCCTGTAAGCACCCACTTACAACACACCACTGGAAATACTCCTTTAAAAGAAAGAAAGAAATCCCCTCACAGGAGCCAGCAGCCCGTGCAATTAAAATCTTCATCCCACCCTCCCTATCATTTTGCAAGCTCCCGCTACTAAACGGGAGCAAAACAAATTCAAATTAAGCAACCTCTTTTAATGGGCTGTCTTTCTTTACAGTCCTCATCACTCACCTTCCCCTTGTCAGGAGAATCTGGTAGAATCTAGGGGTGCAAGATCCTGGTTCCCCTGCCATCTGATGTCCAGCTTCTTTTCTTTGCATTGACTTCTCTGTAGGTTTATTTCTAATAATTTCATGATCCAACAAGCAGTGCTCTCTGTTCTCAGTGGTTCCTGATTCCCCAGGAAGGATTGCCACTAATAGAGATTTCAGGGCCCAGCCTCCAAGACACTCTCCCTCAATGGCTCAGGGCCGGGCTCCAGAAATCTGTATTTTTAAGAAGTTCTCTGGATGACCCTGGGTTGAGTTGACATTTGGGAACCCCTACTGGGCTTCCCTGGAGGCTCAGTGGTAAAGAATCCACCTGCCAATGCAGGAGACACGAGTTCAAATCCATGGGTTGGGAAGATCCCCTGGAGGAGGAAATGGCAACCCACCCCAGTATTCTTGCCTGGAGAATCCCATGGACAGAGGAGCCTGGCGGGCTCCAGTCCATGAGATTGCAGAGTCCAGCACGACTTAGCAACTGAGCACAGCACACACAATAACGTCTGCGGGTACGCTGGGCTCCTCAGCAGCTCCTGAGAGCAGAGCAGGACTCACTCAGCCTGTTCTGTTTCCCCGGTCGACAGGCAGGTCTGGCCTGCTATCCTCCCATCCACACAACAGAGGGAGTCTTAGTGACTTTCCTGATTACCCAGGGACACAAAGGCTGGCTCTGAGGTACAGAGGGGGTGAACCAATGAACTGTGCCTCGTGAAAAGCTTAATTGCACATCATTTTCTAATTTGTCATCCAAATGAAGCACAGAGGGTGTCAGGTGAGCACATTGCTCTCCAAGTGACTCACTGTTACACCCCAACCCAGCACTGATGATAAGTGGGTGTCCCCTCCCTCCCCATGTTCCTCCTCCACCCCCCACCCCACCCCCCGCACCCCTAGGGACTCCCAAACTTCAGGATGCAAATGAATCACCCGGGAGCTTGTTAAAAGCCGGATCATGGGCCCCTGCCCAGGTTCCTGTTTTAGGACAGCCAGAGTGGACCTGGGAATCCCCTTGTTTAACAAGCTCCCCAGGTGAATTTATTTGACATGCAGCTCGTTTTATTTAAACCATAAAGGTTTTCAGGAAATGTTGGCTCTTAAGAGTATTATGGGAGAAGGCAATGGCACGCCACTCCGGTACTCTTGCCTGGAAAATCCCATGGACGGAGGAACCTGGTGGGCTGCTGTCCATGGGGTCGCTAAGAGTCGGATACAACTGAATGACTTAGCAGCAAGGGTATTATCTTCCCTTAAGGAATTCCTCTGGAGTAACAATGAATCAGCTTTTTCTTTAAAGCCCTTTTTATTTATTTATTTATTTTATTTATTATTTTTTTTAAAGCCCTTTTTAAAAATAAATACTGTGTTTCAGAAATCCAACCATGCATTTCAGCCGAGGCGAGTTGAGTACTGCTGGGGGCCATCTGGCCAGCCACACTTCCACTCGGAGAACTGGTCTCTGGTGAGTGAGAAGGGAGCACCCCCAAGCGGGTGGGCTCCTCCTTCGAAGGGAGGAGGGCGGAGGGGACAGGCCGCCCTGGTTCTAACAGCTGGATGGAATGTCCCCCCACCAGGGTTAATCCGAGTGGTTTCTTTTTGTGAAGATAATCACCAAATTAAATGTTTTAATTACCGGAATTATATATGCATTTCTTCTGAGAAAAGAGCATCCTCTGGACACGACATCCACTTCCCAGAGGGTCAAGGGGCTTTGCTTAGAGGGGAGGGGAGTGTGTGGAGGAGTCCATTTTAATTTCATTATAGAACCGGCTTGAGAAATAAAGGCATAGATTGACATGTATTCCCAGCCAGCTGTGACTTAATGAGCTCAATTCAGAGCTTGGAAGCTGCTAGCCACATCCATATTAATATGTCTGTGGAAAAAAACAACAACAGAGAAAGTGACAAACTGCTATTCCTAGTATTGGAAATGAATTTTAAATGACGGTTAAAATGGCTAACGCGGGTGAGCCTGACTCTGAGGCAGCCCAGCTGGCTGCCCCACCGTGCCTGTCAATAACGCCCTTGCTGCAGAGGCAGACGTGGCTCTTGGAAGGAAGGAGCTGTTTTCAGCCCAGATCAGCAAACCCTGGGGCCTGGGGACAGGGTCTACGGCAGCCCCCTCCCAACCCTCACCCGAGGCTTTTTATCTTGAATTGTTTGTTGCATAACCATCTAAGTCATCAGGATCACAGAGTCTTTGTGATCCTGGTTTCCCAGTCAAGAGCACAGCAACATAATACAAATGTCTTGCTCGAACATTTCGAGATCCTAAAAATAAAAGGTGCTGGGTAAGCCTGCCGAGTTAATAAGCACAAGGGGAGAGGGAGGGTGTAGGTGGGGGAGGGCAAAGGAAATGCACCAGAGAAACCTCGGTTGGTGGATTTTGAAGTTCAACTGCAAAATAGCTACCTGGTTCCGTGAGAAGAGGGCCCCTGGGCTGCTGAACCATTCCTGTAGTACCACATGGGAGGGGGAAAGCCCCTTTTTCAGGTCTGGAGAGAGGGTGTGAGCACTCTCCTGGGTAGGTCTTTGCATTCCCTTGAACTTGAACTCTGCTGAGTTTTTGATGGTGGTGGTTGTGTGTGTGCATGACAGGGGAACAGTCAAGATTCAAAGCATAGCCTTTCGAATCAGACAAATCCTGCCTCTCTCACTTACAAAAGATTCAACTGGACCATCAGTCTTCATTTTTTTAAAATCTGGAAATGGGACTAAAATATTAATACCAATCCCATCGGGCGTTTTCGGATAATTAAATGAGAAAATACACGCTTAGACTCGATTTGGCAGAGGGTAAGCCCTGGATGATTCTTGCCACCATCTCTGACACACATCTCAGTTGCATGGAGTTTCCAGGTTATTCTTCATTTAAAAACAGCTCTCAGTTACTCCCCTGGTGATGCGGTGGCTGTTTTCACTTTCGTCTCAGGTTCAAAGGATTTGTTAACAAAATAAGCTACTCGTTATATACAAATAAATAACACAGATATTTATTAGAGAATTATCTAGTTTACTTTCAATATGCTAGGATTAAATGAAAAGTAGAAAGAGCAGAGGATACATCACCAAATTGGGTTTATGACCAACATCCAGACTTAATCAGCGCTGGGAATCCCGTGTCACAGCTCATCTGGAGTCCCAGTTGGGAAAGGGTCCCAGGCAGCACATCCGCTCTGCTGGTGAGACTTCACAGATTGCAGTTCAGGGGTTCCCACTTGTAATCCCAGGATGGACACAAACGGATATCATCATCAATCTGTGACCAAATTGCAAGCCTGTTTTCCTATTAATGCTGTCTGTCTTGTTGTATAAAACTTGGAATGTAGTGAAGCCTGGGGCTTGGTTGGCCAGGCCCCCTCCAGGGGCTCAACAACCTCAAGATTTCTCCCCCATCCTATCTATGGCGCTACAAGCCTTGCACTCACAGCAGGCAGTCACTCCCAGTCAGGACAGTGTCCAGGCAGGTTAGAAGCAAGGTCAGAGGCCTGCTGTGCACTGTATCTGAAGCCTAAACCAGACTATTCATTTAATTTCCCTAACAGTGGCTAAGACTCCACTCCACGTTCACAATGCAGGGGGCGCCTGGGTTCTATCCCTGGTCCAGGAACTAGATCTCACATGCTATAACTAAAATTTAGTTCATATGCCACAATTAAAGATTCTGCATGTGGCAACTGAGACCCAGCACAACCAAATAAATATATATTTTTTTAAATCTTTCAGGGAAATCCCCTGGCAGTCCAGTGATTAAGAGTCAAGCTTCCAATGCAGGGGCCTGGGTTCAATCCTTGGTCAGGGAACAAAGATCTCATATGCTATGGAACACGGTTAAAAAATAATAATAAGCTACTGTATATGGTGATTATGAGGATTTTTTAAAAAAGCAACAACACCCCCCACACACACACATCTTTCAACACATGTTAAAGTGAAGTTGCTCAGTTGTGTCCGACTCTTTGAGACCCCATGGACTGTAACCTACCAGGTTCCACCATCCATGGGATTTTCCAGGTAAGAATACTGGAGTGGGTTGCCATTTCCTTCTCCAGGAGATCTTCCTGACCCAGGGATTGAACCCGGGTCTCCCACGTGGTAGGCAGATGCTGTACCATCTGAGCCACCACATGCTGCTGCTGCTGCTGCTGCTGCTGCTGCTAAGTCGCTTCAGTCGTGTCCGACTCTGTGCGACCCCATAGACGGCAGCCCTCCAGGCTCCTCCGTCCCTGGGATTCTCTAGGCAAGAACACTGGAGTGGGTTGCCATTTCCTTCTCCAATGCATGAAAGTGAAAAGTGAAAGGGAAGTCGTTCAGCCGTGTCCGACTCTTTGCGACCCCATGGACTGCAGCCTACCAGGCTCCTTTGCCCATGGGATTTTCCAGGCAAGAGTACGGGAGTGGGTTGCCATTGCCAGGCATTTTGAAATCAGTGTTTCAACTCAATGCCTAGTCAAAAATCTCAGACAGCTGTGACACCTTCGGGAAAAAGGGCAAAATATTTCACTTCTGCTTTCACACAATGCTCATGGTTAAATCAAGATAAAAGATGCGACCCAGTGAGTCATTTCTAAAACCAGGAGAGGGGACTGTCACCATGATCGCTGACTAGAGTCTAAGCCCACTGGGAATAAAATGGGAATGGAAGAGACGTAGTCACCAGCACGAACAGCAAACCCCATTTTCTCCAGTAGATCACAGCCAGAAACCGAAAGGAATCGAGTAGTAGTCTACTGCCTTCATCAGGCCTCCGTTTCCTCATCTGTGACATGGTCACAATATCACCCGGCTCACAAGAGGATAATGTAAATTTAACAGGTGGTGTCTGCAAACAGGTGGTGTTTGCCATGTGCTTGAGACAGCACCATGAGCAAACAGCATGCACCACACGCTCACTCCTTCTCCAGCTAGGCGCAGGGACTCAGACCCTTCCATAGCCCTTAGGCCTGTCCAGTCCCTTGGGGACACCTAGGTTCAGCACTCATCCAAACCCTAGCACCATGGACACTCTTAGTTGCCATCAGTTATGCGTTATATCTTCCCCCAAAACAGATTGAAGTTCTACCCCCAGTATTTCAGAATGTATTCTTAACTGGTGACAGGGTCTTTACAGAGATAATCAAGTTAAAATGAGCTCATTAGGGTGGGGCCTAATCCAGTCGGAGTGGTGTCATTATGCACATGGAAATTTGGACGCAGGAAGGATATGAAAACACATGTGAAGATGGAGGACCGGAGCGATGCATCTATAAACCAAGGATGACAGAGAGTGCTGGCAAACCATCAGAAGCTAGGGTGAGAGGAGGAAGGATTCCCCACAGGTTTCAGAGGGAGTGTAGCCCGGGCAAATCTTGATTTCAGACTTCTGGCTTCCAGAACTGTGACAGAATAAATTTCAGTTGTTTTAAGCCATCTGGCGGGACTTCCCTGGTGGCTCAGACGGTAAAGCGTCTGCCTACAATGCAGGAGACCCAGGTTCGATCCCTGTGTTGGGAAGATCCTCTGGAGGAGGAAATGGCAACCCACTCTAGTACTCTTGCCTGGAGAATCCAGTGGACAGAGAAGCCTGGTGGGCTACAGTCCGTGGGGTCGCAAAGAGTTGGAATGACGGAGCGACTTTCACTCACTCACTCAACACAGTGGTGAGTTGCATGATAATTGGCACTTTCAGATGGTAAATATACCGTGTTGTGCTCAGTTGTGTCCGACTCTTTGGGACCCTATGGACTGTAGCCTGCCAGGATCCTCTGTCCATGGGATTCTTTGGGCAAGAATACTGGAGTGGGTAGCTATGCCTTCTTCCAGGATATTGAACCTGCAGCTCTTGTGGCTCCTGCATTACAGGCAGATTCTTACCACTGAGCCACAGGGGAAGCCCAAGACATACTGTATTTATATTCATTTTAATATTTATTTAATATTAAAATTAAATACATTAAAATCTATTCATTTTAACATTCATTATAGTTTTGGATGCTACTGGATTGGCTTTTATACTGACGATAAGAAATACTGGCAGTTGGAAGAAAATGTTAGTGATTCCATTTTTAAGACAAACATTTTCTATTACTTTTCTTTCAAGCTTTTAGATCAGTTTACTTGAAGGTTATCCTGGGGTTGCAAAGCAAGCGGCTAAAAGCTGTTAATGCTTGCCATCACACGTATATGGGATTCAGGATTTTATTGAGTTCATGTAACAGAAATATAACTCAGGATAAACTTGATGCTGAGGCCAGTCTAAAGCTAATTTTAAAAAATGGGTTTTTTAATTTATTTTTATTTTTGGCTGTCCTAGGTGTTCATTGAGTTAGACAAGGTTGTGGTCCTAGTGTGATTAGATTGACTAGTTTTCTGTGAGTATGGTTTCAGTGTGTCTGCGCTCTGATGCCCTCTTGCAACACCTACCGTCTTGATGAAAGTGAAAGTTGAGAGTGAAAAAGTTGGCTTAAAGCGCAACATTCAGAAAACGAAGATCATGGCATCCGGTCCCATCACTTCATGGGAAATAGGTGGGGAAACAGTGGAAACAGTGTCAGACTTTATTTTTGGGGGCTCCAAAATCACTGCAGATGGTGACTGCAGCCATGAAATTAAAAGGCGCTTACTCCTTGGAAGGAAAGTTATGACCAACCTAGATAACATATTCAAAAGCAGAGACATTACTTTGCCAACAAAGGTCCGTCTAGTCAAGGCTATGGTTTTTCCTGTGGTCATGTATGGATGTGAGAGTTGGACTGTAAAGAAGGCTGAGCACCGAAGAATTGATGTTTTTGAACTGTGGTGTTGGAGAAGACTCTTGAGAGTCCCTTGGACTGCAAGGAGATCCAACCAGTCCATTCTGAAGGAGATCAGCCCTGGGATTTCTTTGGAAGGAATGATGCTAAAGCTGAAACTCGAGTACTTTGGCCACCTCATGTGAAGAGTTGACTCATTGGAAAAGACACTGATGCTGGGAGAGACTGGGGGCAAGAGGAGAAGGGGACGACAGAGGATGAGATGGCTGGATGGCATCACTGACTCGATGGACGTGAGTCTGAGTGAACTCCGGGAGTTGGTGATGGACAGGGAGGCCAGGCGTGCTTCGATTCATGGGGTCACAAAGAGTAGGACAAGACTGAGCGACTGAACTGAACTGAGGTGTTCATTGCTGTGCCTGGGCTTTCTCCAGTTGCAGCGACCATGAGCTGTTCTTTAGTTGTGATGTGCGGTCTTCTCACTGTGGTGGCTTCTCCTGTTGCAGGGGATGGGTTCCAGGGCACAGGGGCTCAGGAGTTGTGGCACACAGGCTTAGTTTCCCTGAGACATGAAGAATCTGCCCAGACTAAGGATGGAACCTGTGTATCCCCTGCATTGGCGGGTGGATTTTTAACCACTGGACCACCAGGGAAGTTCCCTAAATCTAACTTTAATTTGTATCTGAACAGCCTCATTTCCCTTGTGTGATTACCATAAGTGGTAAATATTGCCACTTGAAATTATGAAATAAATTTATATGGATAAAAATGGATTTATACCTATTGGAATTCAGTGTAAAGTTGCTTCTGAAAACAAATAAAAGATCTGGACACCACCATACCCGACTAGTACCACCAGCACAGATTGTTGCTGGATGAGTTGGACAGAGCTCATTTCCCACCCCTTGAGCTGCCCTGATCCTCTCTAACCTGTGAGCATGGATCAATTTTGGGATGGTTACTTCCAATCAAATGTGCAACCTGCTACAGAGCATCTCAAGAGGTGGGACATCAGATGCTGTGTTGGAAGGAGACTCCACCGGCCACCCATTCTGCCTGCTCCCCGTAAACCTGCGCAGGGCTTCTGAAAAGTCTGATTCAGCCTGTGGCAGATGAAAGCGTCCTCCTGAAAATTCTCTGCTCTGATGTGGTTCTGAGGAAAACACAAGGACTTTTCTTATAGAAATCCTCAGTTTGATTGCAACTTTCTTCTCCTGGTGAGAAAGACAATGAATTGCATAGAAGTGAGTCTGCTTTATGGAATAGAGAACTTTTATTAGTGATGCATGTATCAACTTGATTGGAGGATTAATTTTTCTTTATAGAACTGGGTTTAAAAAAAGCTGATTTTCTTTATTACATGATTAATACATGTTCATTGCTGATAAATGAGAAAATTCAAGCAGCAAGAATAAGAAGTAAATGAAAATATTCATAATCTAAATACTTGGGGGAAACCACAGTTGACATTTTGGTATACATACTCTAAATCCAAGGTCAGCAAACTTTCTCTGTTAGGGATGAGATAGTAAATATTATAGGCTTTGCGGGCCAAGAAGTGGGCTTCCCAGATGGCTCAGCAGTAAAGAATTCGCCTGCCATCCAGGGGACTCAGGAGATGCGGGTTCAATCCCTGGGTTGGGACGATTCCCTGGATGAGGAAGTGGTAAATCACTCTGGTATTCTTGATAGAGAAATCCTGTGGACGGAGGAGCCTGGTAAGGCTACAATCCAAAGGATCTCCAAGAGTCAGACACAACTGAGCACAGCACAGGCCAAGAGGTAAAACTGAGAATATTATGTAGGCACTTACATTAGTACAACAGAGAATACCAACTGCCATAGAATTCTTACTGATAAAATTCAAAATATAATAATACAAACACTAATGATAAATGAGTTCAATTTTTTGTAATAAAGGTCTACTTACAGTAAGAATGGAATTTTTTGGGGTGAGGATCACATTTTGCTGAATTGGGGTTCAAAGTTATTGTTCCCACTAGTGGACACTGAAATCTCTTGAAACATTTATTGTTATTACTGATATGTAATGGAATTTCATGTATTTTATCTTGGAAAATGTCTTTTTACACAGCAAAGTACTACCAAATACCGATACCAGTTTTCAACCATGCAATTTTAATTGTGCATATTCATTGTTTGGAAGGCATTTTTAGAATTCTATTCCTTCTGTTTGTATTTGGATGGCTAAAAATTTCTTTCAGGTTTTCCATGAAATGGTATAGAAAAACCTGAAAGGGTTTTTTGGTCAACCCAATATTTGCCTTTGAGCACGTCATTGTCTTTCTTCCCTGGTGGCTCAAACAGTAAAGAATCTGCCTGCAATACGGGAGACCCAGTTTCGATCCCTGGGTTGGGGAGATCCCCTGGAGAAAGGAATGGCAACCCACTCCAGTATTCTTGCCTGGAAAATCCCAAGGACAGAGGAGCCTGGTGGGCCCCAATCAATGGGGTCGCAAAGAGTTGCACACAACTGAGCAACTAACACATGCACACTCATGTCTTTATAATGCAGATTAATCACTTCCAATTGAAGATAAGGTGGAAGCTCCTCAACTACAGAAAAGTGGATTCTGAAATATGGAAATTCCCTTTATACTTGCATGGAACTTCAAAAAATGCTGCTGAAACTACAGTATGAGCTGAGTATATAAATATACCCACTGAAAATTTGTGTGGGAATGGAGATCTCAATTATCACTTTAATTTTTAAAAGCACAGAAACTGTGTAAAGCAGTATGACATTACTTGTGATCCAAATGTTAGTTAGTTACCATCAAGATGATCTCATTACAGTACATAAGTTTTGTATATAAACACTATTTTGTCATAATTTTAGATTGAATTCATTAAGCGTTATCAAGTCTGCAATAGAAGTTAATTTTCAAAGCCATTCAGTGTTCAATAATCATGACTGCTTAATAAATAAATAAACAAACAAATGAAAATAATCAAGGGAAGTAGTTCTCACTCAGAAACATTTCAATCTTAGGTTCAAGTTCAAAAGTTGCAATAAAACTTTACAACTGCTAAGCCACAGAACTGTGGTAACGGCTGTGAGATACAGGATATTTAACTTCAGTTCATGACAAAAATTCACATAACCGACAATGGTTAAGTCCACAGCAATAAATAGCAGTATAGATTCAATAATACATGATAGATTCAAGTATTTTCTGCCAAGTACTCTTGATACATAATGTGGTAAAGAACCATAGGTTTTTAATACCCTCCATTTTCACAAGCTTGGTAGTTTTCTGACTGATACTTTCTTTTTCTGCTCCACACATATTTTTTTTTTACCACCATCAGTTGTTTGGTAGTCAGTACTAGTTAGTTAGAAGTTAAGAATTGGAGGCTAAAAAGAAACTGTAAAATACACTTTAAGGTCTATTCATGTAGTCTTATTGAAATTGGCATCATTCTGAAACATACAGGCAAAGATGAAAATATCTGACTACATAAAAAATTTAAGTTCCATTATATCAAAAGACCAAAGTCACCTATAAAAAGTAACACACCTACTAAAATGTTTGGGAAACAAACCAACAGTTGGTATGCTTATGATGCAAAGCACTCCACAAACCAAAGAGAAAAAGATGAATCTCCCCTTTGGCAAAGGCAATTCTACAAAAGAAAACTAAACATGTAAAAGGTATTTGACCTCACCATCAACAGGAGAAATATAGGAAGTGAAGCAACAATAAAATATTCTCCTACTCCCTAACCCCATGACTAACACAGATGGAAAAAAGCAGTGTATTATTTTCCTATGACTGCTATAAAAAGTTGTCACAAACTCAGTTATTCAGTGGACTGAAATCAAAGTGCTGGCAGGGCCATACTCACTCTGGAGACTCAAGGGACAATCCACTCCTTGCCTCTTTGAGCTTCTGATGGCCACTGGCATTCCTGTGGCCACATGACTCCCATCTCTGTTCTCTGTCAAATATCCCTCTGCTTTTGTCTTATACAAACACTCATGGTGCCCACTTGGATAATTCAGAATAATCTCTCCATCTGCAAATCCTTAAGGTAATCATATCTGCACATACCTTTCTTCTATATAAGGTAAAGGCTAAGATGTTTCAGGGATTCAGACCTGATATTGTTTTGTTTGTTTTTAGAATATTTGTTTTTTTCTATTTATTTATTTACAAATTTATTTGTTTATGGGCTTTTATGGACCACGGCCTTGTCTAACTCAATGAAACTAAGCCATGCCATGTGGGGCCACCCAAGACAGGCGGGTCATGGTGGAGAATTCTGACAGAATGTGGTCCACTGGAGAAGGGAATGGCAAACCACTTTGGTATTCTTGCCTTGAGATCCCCATGAACAGTATGAAAAGGCAAAAAGACAGGACACTGAAAGATGAACTCCCTAGGTCACTAGGTACCCAATATGCTACTGGAGATCAGTGGAGAAATAACTCCAGAAAGAATGAAGGGATGGAGCCAAAGCAAAAACAACACCCAGTTGTGGATATGACTGGTGATAGAAGCAAGGTCTGATGCTTTAAAGAGCAATATTGCATAGGAACTTGGAATGTCAGGTCCATGAATCAAGCAAACTGGAAGTGGTCAAACAAGAGATGGCAAGAGTGAATGTCAACATTCTAGGAATCAGCGAACTAAAATGGACTGGAATGGGTGAATTTAACTCAAATGACCATTATATCTACTACTGTGGGCAAAAATCCCTTAGCAGAAATGGAGTAGCCATCATAGTCCACAAAAGAGTCCGAAATGCACTACTTGGATGCAATCTCAAAAGCAACAGAATGATCTCTGTTGGTTTCCAAGGCAAACCATTCAATATCATGGTAATCCAAGTCTATGCCCCACCCAGTAACACTGAAGAGGCTGAAGTTGAATGGTTCTGTGAAGACCTACAAGAACTTTTAGAACTAACATCCAAAAAAGATGTCCTTTTCATTATAGGGGACTGGAATGCAAAAGTAGGAAGTCAGGAAACACCTGGAGTAATAGGCAAGTTTGGCCTTGGAGTACAGAATGAAGCAGGGCAAAGGCTAATAGAGTTTTGCCAAGAGAACACACTGGTCATAGCAAACACCCTCTTCCAACAACACAAGAGAAGACTCTACACATGTACATCACCAGATGGCCAACACCGAAATCAGATTGATTATATTCTTTGCAGCCAAAGATGGAGAAGCTCTATATAGTCAGCAAAAATAACACTGGGAGCTGACTGTGGCTCAGATCATGAACTCCTTATTGCCAAATTCAGACTGAAATTGAAGAAAGTGGGGAAAACCACTAGGCCATTCAGGTATGACCTAAGTCAAATCCCTTATGATTATACAGTGGAAGTGAGAAATAGATTTAAGGGACTAGATCTGATAGAGTGCCTGATGAACTATGGACAGAGGTTCGTGACATTAAACAGGAGACAGGGATCAAAACCATCCCCAAGAAAAAGAAATGCAAAAAAGCAAAACGGCTGAGGAGGCCTTACAAATAGATATGAAAAGAAGAGAAGCAAAAATCAAAGGAGAAAAGGAAAGATATACCCATTTGAATCCAGAGTTCCAAAGAATAGCAAGAAGAGATAAGAAAGCCTTCCTCAGCGATCAGTGCAAAGAAGTAGAGGAAAACAATAGAATGGGAAAGACTAGAGATCTCTTCAAGAAAATTAGAGATTCCAAGGGAACATTTCATGCAAAGATGGGCTCAATAGAGGACAGAAATGGTATGGACCTAACAGAAGCAGAAGATATTAAGAAGAGGTGGCAAGAATACACAGAAGAACTGTACAAAAAAGATCTTCATGACCCAGATAATCATGATGGTGTGATCACTGACCTAGAGCCAGACATCCTGGAATGTGAAGTCAAGTGGGCCATAGGAAGCATCACTATGAACAAAGCTAGTGGAGGTGATGGAATTCCAGTTGAACTATTTCAAATCCTAAAAGATGATGCTGTGAAGGTGCTGCACTCAATATGCCAGCAAATTTGGAAAACTCAGCAGTGGCCACAGGACTGGAAAAGGTCAGTTTTCATTCCAATCCCAAAGAAAGGCAATGCCAAAGAATGCTCAAACTACCGCACAATTGCACTCATCTCACATGCTAGTAAAGTAATGCTCAAAATTCTCCAAGCCAGGCTTCAGCAATATGTGAACCGTGAACTTCCTGATGTTCAAGCTGGTTTTAGAAAAGGCAGAGGAACCAGAGATCAAATTGCCAACATCTGCTGGATCATCAAAAAAGCAAGAGAGTTCCAGAAAAACATCTATTTCTGCTTTATTGACTGCCAAAGCCTTTGACTGTGTGGATCACAATGAACTGGAAAATTCTGAAAGAGATGGGAATACCAGACCACCTGACCTGCCTCTTTAGAAACCTGTATGCAGGTCAGGAAGCAACAGTTAGAACTGGACATGGAACAACAGATTGGTTCCAAATAGGAAAAGGAGTACGTCAAGACTGTATGTTGTCACCCTGCTTATTTAACTTATA
The DNA here is from genome assembly GCF_029407905.1 of Bubalus kerabau. Classification (NCBI taxonomy): domain Eukaryota; kingdom Metazoa; phylum Chordata; class Mammalia; order Artiodactyla; family Bovidae; genus Bubalus; species Bubalus kerabau. The sequence goes on from NC_073637.1 coordinate 64,141,715, forward strand.
TGCAGAGTACATCATGAGAAACGCTGGGCTGGATGAAGCACAAGCTGGAATCAAGATTGCCAGGAAAAATATCAATAACCTCATTTATGCAGATGACACCATCCTTATGGCAGAAAGTGAAGAAGAACTAAAGAGACTCTTAATGAAAGTGAAAGAAGAGAGTGAATAAGTTGGCTTGAAGCTCAACATTCAGAAAACTAAGATCATGGCATCTGGTCCCATCACTTCATGGAAAATAGATGGGGAAACAGTGGAAACAGTGGCAGACTCTGGACTCCAAAATCACTGCAGATGGTGATTGCAGCCATGAAATTAAAAGACGCTTACTCCTTGGAAGGAAAGTTATGACCAACCTAGATAGCATATTCAAAAGCAGAGACATTACTTTGTCAACAAAGGTCCATCTAGTCAAGGCTAAGGTTTTTCCAGTAGGCATGTATGGATGGGAGAGTTGGACTATAAAGAAAGCTGAGCGGCAAAGAATTGATGCTTTTGAACTGTGGTGTTGGAGAAGACTCTTGAGAGTCCCTTGGACTGCAAGGAGATCCAACCAGTCCATCCTAAAGGAGATCAGTCCTGGGTGTTCATTGGAAGGACTGATGTTGAAACTGAAACTCCAATACTTTGGCCACCTGATGTGAAGAGCTGCCTCATTTGAAAAGACCCTGATGTTGGGAAAGATTGATGGCAGGAGGAGAAGGGGACGACGGAGGATGAGGAGGTTGGATGGTGTCATCAACTTGATGGACATGAGTTTGGGTAAACTCTGGTAGTTGGTGATGGACAGGGAGGCATGGCGTGCTGCAGTTCATGGGGTCACAAAGAGTTGGACACAACTGAGCGACTGAACTGAACTGAACTGAATGGTAAAGAATCTGCCTGCCAATGCAGGAGATGTAAAAAATTCAGGTTTGATCCCTGAGTTAAGAAGATCCCCTGGAGGAGGGAATGGTAACCCACTCCAGTATTCTTGCCTGGAGAATTCCATGGACAGAGGAGCCTGGTGCGCTACATACAGTCCATGGGATTGCAAAGAGTTGGACACAACTGAGCTACTGAGCTCACAGATATAAGGTAACACTAAGAAGTTTCAGGGATTTGGACCTGATATTGTTTTGTTGTTTGTTTTAAAATTATTTAGTTGTTTATTCATTTATTTTAGTCGCACTGGGTCTTTTTTGCTGCATGAGGGCTTTCAAGCGAGGCTACGCCACAGTGCACCGGCTTTTCACTACAGTGGCTTCTCCTGTTACCAAGTACGGGGCTCTAGACACGTGGGTCTAGATGTCTCCAGTAGTTCCAGGGCTCTAGCCCAGTAGTTGAGGCGCATGTGTTTAGTTGCTTTGCAGCATGTAGAATCTTCCCAGACCAGGGACTGAACCTGTGTCCCCTGCATTGGCAGGTGGATTCCTATCCACCAGGGAAGTCCTTGGACTTCCCCTTATAAATGGTAATTATTGTTGACAGCCCCCTACAAGTGGTAATGCCCAGTAGCTACAAGGGTATTATGGAGAAATAGGTGCTCACTGCTATTGGGTACGAAATTGTTAACATATTTCTTTATGGCATATTAACCTTGGTTTATTTCTCCAGATCCACTGTCTACTCTTCTCCATCCTTCTGTGTCCCTGGGGGCTGACTTGTGTGGACTGGCCTCTGGCTAGGTGGTGTTAGTTAGAGTCATGGGAAGGAGTTGGGAGGATGGGAAGAAAGTGAGGGTACTGTTTCTTTGGCTTCTGCAGCTGCTTGGGCTTGCTGCATCTCTGCACCAAGGCTGTACCCCCTATCACATCAGATCAGATCAGGTCACTCAGTCATGTCCGACTCTGCGATCCCTTGAATCGCAGCACGCCAGTCCTCCCTGTCCATCACCAACTCCCGGAGTTCACTCAGACTCACGTCCATCGAGTCAGTGATGCCATCCAGCCATCTCATCCTCTGTCGTCCCCTTCTCCTCTTGCCCCCAATCCCTCCCAGCATCAGAGTCTTTTCCAATGAGTCAACTCTTCACATGAGGTGGCCAAACCACTGGAGTTTCAGCTTTAGCATCATTCCTTCCAAAGAAATCCCAGGGCTGATCTCCTTCAGAATGGACTGGTTGGATCTCCTTGCAGTTCAAGGGACTCTCAAGAGTCTTCTCCAATACCACAGTTCAAAAGCATCAATTCTTCGGTGCTGAGCCTTCTTTACAGTCCAACTCTCCATACATGACCACAGGAAAAACCATAGCCTTCACTAGACAAACCTTTGTTGGCAAAGTAATGTCTCTGCTTTTGAATATGCTATCTAGGTTGGTGGTCATAACTTTCCTTCCAAGCAGTAAGCATCTTTTAATTTCGTGGCTGCAGTCACCATCTGCAGTGATTTTGGAGCCCCCAAAAATAAAGTCTGACACTGTTTCCACTGTTTCCCCACCTATTTCCCATGACGTGGTGGGACCGGATGCCATGATCTTCGTTTTCTGAATGTTGCGCTTTAAGCCAACTTTTTCACTCTCCACTTTCACTTTCATCAAGAGGCTTTTGAGTTCCTCTTCACTTTCTGCCATAAGGGTGATGTCATCTGCATATCTGAGGTTATTGATATTTCTCCCAGTAATCTTGATTCCAGCTTGTGCTTCTTCCAGCCCAGCGTTTCTCATGATGTACTCTGCATATAAGTTAAATAAACAGGGTGACAATATACAGCCTTGACGAACTCCTTTTCCTATTTGGAACCAGTCTGTTGTTCCATGTCCAGTTCTAACTGTTGCTTCCTGAGCTGCATACAAATTTCTCAAGAGGCAGATCAGGTGGTCTGGTATTCCCATCTCTTTCAGAATTTTCCACAGTTTATTGTGATCCACACAGTCAAAGGCGACCCTCCCCAAACACCCACCTCTGCAGGTTCTGGTAACTGCTCCCTCCCCGCCCCCTCTGGCCTGGGGGTGGTAGTATCCCCCAGCACTGCACCATCCCTGGCAGGTTTCACACATTTGTACGTCGTCATTTTATTAGACCTCCCTCAATTACCCACGGAGAAGGCAATGGCACCCCACTCCAGTACTTTTGCCTAGAAAATCCCATGGACGGAGGAGCCTGGTAGGCTGCAGTCCATGGGGTCACTAGAGTCGGATATGACTGAGTGACTTCACTTTCACTTTTCAGTTTCCTGCATTGGAGAAGGAAATGGCAACCCACTCCAGTGTTCTTGCCTGGAGAAGCCCAGGGACGGGGCAGTCTGGTGGACTGCCGTCTACGGGGTCGCACAGAGTCGGACACGACTGAAGCGACTTAGCAGCAGCAGCAGCAGCAATTACCCAGTTTTGGCATGCCACCTGTTTCCTGTCAGGCCCTAACTGGTGCAGGTACTATGTATCAAATCAGAGATCTATTTAGGAGAAAGTTTATTAGCAGCATTATTTATTATAACAGAAACTCAGAATAGCCCAAAGAACCAAACTGGAGACTGGCTAAGCAAATTATAATGCCTCCACATAGCATGTAAAAGTGTATAAGAATCATATTATAAAAGAATATTAATAAGATGAGAAAATGGTCACCATATATTCCCACAAAATTGTATATTTAATAATGTCCCATTTCTGTAAAAAGAAAATTTTAATGGTAAAGAAGATTAAAAGCATATGTAATATTAAATTTTAGTAAAAATTATATCAATATGTGCTTGTATATCTAATATATAAAATGTATTTTTTGTGTAGCTTTTATATAATATGTGTTGTTATATAATGCAATTATCTCACAAATGTATATTATATAGATTTACTACATTCCTTGTGATGTCACTTTTTGTAAATTATTTACATATCTACTCATACATGCTTTGTGTCATATATGTAGTATATAACATACACATGTTACAGAGAGCATGTCTGTATATGCATGGATGAAATATCTCTTTTTCAGATGTTGGCTGAGATCATTCAGCCCTCTGAGCTTGAGACAGAATAGGTTGTATCCTCTAGTCCGTGTTTGCGAAAACTACAATGTACAGTGTCCTGTAAAGACTGATCCCGATGCCCAGGAGCTCACAGCTGCCTGCGGCCTCTCTCTCAGCGTGCCCCGGCGCAGACGTGGGATTCACTCATGTCCCTGAATTTCTCCAAAACCAGCTGCACTAGGCAAATGAGTGTGTGGCAGACTTTTCTTAAGATCCAGAGTGCTGCATGGCTAACTGTCCTACTGCAAGCATCTCGGGCACCTCTAGCCCTAGCTCTGACCGCGGAGGGCCGCTCTTGGCCGTGGGCGTGGCTGTGGGCGTGGCCGCGGCCGTGGGCTGCCGATCACAGGGAAGCACAGGATCAGGGCCCGCCTCTCCTCTAGGAGCTTTTGGCTTCAATTTCCCCACCCTCTCCTTACCGTGTGCTCCCCATCCCAATATTACCAACTGAGACTCCTTGGTGACTCTGGCAGACGTCAGTCTGGGACGGAAGATACCAACGAATCGTGACTCTGAATCGTGACTCTGAACCGTGAGTCCCTCCCGACTGCAGGTCTCTAAGAGGAAAGAAGCAGTGAATGATGCTGGCTCTCTGGGTAGGCAGGAAAAATCCCGCCCCGCTGCTCACCTAGCTCTGACCTTTGGGGCACTGGTCTCCACGTACCTCAGTTTCCTTATATATAAAATGGGGGCGGTGCTAACATTTAAGAGGGTCGCTGAGAATTAAATGAATTAAATACAGAATAATATGTTTGGACTTGGTCATAGGCAGAAGTTTCTTAGATTTAATATGTACAAAGTGCTTAGAATATTTGGCACAAAGTAAATACTGTTAAATATTAGCTGTTTTTCTCCGTTAAATATGCATACACCCTCACCTTCATCTCCTCACCCCACCCCACCCCATGAACATGCAGGAGCAGCTATGGTCCACTTGGTTTTGAATTATATATTTATATCTGTTGTTGTTGAGTGGCTGGTGGTGGTGGTTTAGTCACTAAGTCGTGTCCGACTCTTGTGACCCCATGGACTGCAGCACGCCAGGCTTACCTGTCCATCACCAACTCCTGGAGCTTGCTCAAACTCATGTCCATCGAGTCAGTGATGCCTTCCAACCATTTCATCCTCTGTCCTCCCCTTCTTCACCTGCCTTCAATCTTTCCCAGCATCAGGATCTTTTCCAAGAGTCAGTTCTTTGCATCAGGTGGCCAAAGTATTGAAGTTTCTGCTTCAGCATCAGTTCTTCTGATGAATATTCAGGACTGATTTCCTGACTCTCTCTCAAGAGTCTTCTCCAACACCACAGTTCAAAAGCATCAGTTCTTCGGTGCTCAGCTTTCTTTATAGTCCAGCTCTCACATCCATACATGACGACTAGAAAAACCATAGCTTTGATTAGACAGACCTTTGTTGGCAAAGTAATGTCTCTGCTTTTGAATATGCTATCTAGGTTGGTGGTCATAACTTTCCTTCCAAGGAGTAAGCGTCTTTTAATTTCATGGCTGCAGTCACCATCTACAGTGATTTTGGAGCCCCCCAAAATAAAGTCTGACACTGTTTCCACTGTTTCCCCACCTATTTCCCATGAAGTGATGGGACCGGATGCCAGGATCTTCGTTTTCTGAATGTTGAGCTTTAAGCCAACTTTTTCACTCTCCACTTTCACTTTCATCAAGAGGCTTTTGAGTTCCTCTTCACTTTCTGCCATAAGGGTGGTGTCATCTGCATATCTGAGGTTATTGATATTTCTCCCAGCAATCTTGATTCCAGCTTGTGCTTCATCCAGCCCATCATTTCACATGATGTACTCTGCATATAAGTTAAATAAGCAGGGTGACAATATACAGCCTTGATGTACTCCTTTCCCAATTTGGAACCAGTCTGTTGTTCCATGTCCAGTTCTAACTGTTGCTTCTTGACCTTCTCGACCTGATTTCTCAGGAAGCAGGTGAGGTGGTCTGGTATTCCCATCTCTTTAAAAATTTTCCATAGTTGGTTGTGATCCACACAGTCAAAGGCTTTGGCATAGTCAATGAAGCAGATGTTTTTCTGGAACTCTCTTGCTTTTATATATATATATATATATATATATAATATAAATATTTATATATATAAAAGTATATCTTTATATATAGCTATATATATCTTTTATATATAGCTATAGCAAATTCAGACTTAAATATATAGCAAATTCAGACTTAAATTGAAGAAAGTAGGGAAAACCACTAGACCATTCAGGTATGACCTAAATCAAATCCCTTATGATTATACAGTGGAAGTGAGAAGTAGGTTTAAGGGCCTAGATCTGATAGATAGAGTGCCTGATGAACTATGGAATGAGGTTCCTGACATTGTACAGGAGACAGGGATCAAGACCATTCCCATGGAAAAGAAATGCAAAAAAGCAAAATGGCTGTCTGGGGAGGCCTTACAAATAGCTGTGAAAAGAAGAGAAGCGAAAAGCAAAGGAGAAAAGGAAAGATATAAACATCTGAATGCAGAATTCCAAAGAATAGCAAGAAGAGATAAGAAAGCCTTTTTCAGCGATCAATGCAAAGAAATAGAGGAAAACAACAGAATGGGAGGGACTAGGGATCTCTTCAAGAAAATCAGAGATACCAAAGGAACATTTCATGCAAAGATGAGCTCGATAAAGGACAGAAATGGTATGGACCTAACAGAAGCAGAAGATATTAAGAAGAGGTGGCAAGAATACACAGAAGAACTGTACAAAAAGATCTTCACGACCCAGATAATCACGATGGTGTGATCACTGACCTAGAGCCAGACATCCTGGAATGTGAAGTCAAGTGGGCCTTAGAAAGCATCACTACGAACAAAGCTAGTGGAGGTGATGGAATTCTGGTTGAGCTGTTCCAAATCCTGAAAGATGATGCTGTGAAAGTGCTGCACTCAATATGCCAGCAAATTTGGAAAACTCAGCAGTGGCCACAGGACTGGAAAAGGTCAGTTTTCATTCCAATCCCAAAGAAAGGCAATGCCAAAGAATGCTCAAACTACCGCACAATTGCACTCATCTCACACGCTAGTAAAGCAATGCTCAAAATTCTCCAAGCCAGGCTTCAGCAATATGTGAACTGTGAACTTCCTGATGTTCAAGCTGGTTTTAGAAAAGGGAGAGGAACCAGAGATCAAATTGCCAACATCCACTGGATCATGGAAAAAGCAAGAGAGTTCCAGAAAAACATCTATTTCTGCTTTATTGACTATGCCAAAGCCTTTGACTGTGTGGATCACAATAAACTGTGGAAAATTCTGAAAGAGATGGGAATACCAGACCACCTGACCTGCCTCCTGAGAAATCTGTATGCAGGTCAGGAAGCAACAGTTAGAACTGGACATGGAACAACAGACTGGTTCCAAATAGGAAAAGGAGTTCGGCAAGGCTGTATATTGTCACCCTGTTTATTTAACTTATATGCAGAGTACATCATGAGAAACGCTGGACTGAAGAAACACAAGCTGGAATCAAGATTGCCAGGAGAAATATCAATAACCTCAGATATGCAGATGACACCACCCTTATGGCAGAAAGTGAAGAGGAACTCAAAAGCCTCTTGATGAAAGAGAAAGTGGAGAGTGAAAAAGTTGGCTTAAAGCGCAACATTCAGAAAATGAAGATCATGGCATCCGGTCCCACCACTTCATGGGAAATAGGTGGGGAAACAGTGGAAACAGTGTCAGACTTTATTTTTCTGGGCTCCAAAATCACTGCAGATGGTGACTGCAGCCATGAAATTAAAAGACACTTACTCCTTGGAAGGAAAGTTATGACCAACCTAGATAGTATATTCAAAAGCAGAGACATTACTTTGCCAACAAAGGTTCGTCTAGTCAAGGCTATGGTTTTTCCTGTGGTCATGTATGGATGTGAGAGTTGGACTGTGAAGAAGGCTGAGCACTGAAGAATTGATGCTTTTGAACTGTGGTGTTGGAGAAGACTCTTGAGAGTCCCTTGGACTGCAAGGAGATCCACCCAGTCCATTCTGAAGGAGATCAGCCCTGGGATTTCTTTGGAAGGAATGATGCTAAAGCTGAAACTCCAGTACTTTGGCCACCTCATGGGAAGAGTTGACTCATTGGAAAAGACTCTGCTGCTGGGAGGGATTGGGGGCAAGAGGAGAAGGGGACGACAGAGGATGAGATGGCTGGATGGCATCACTGACTCGATGGACGTGAGTCTGAGTGAACTCCGGGAGCTGGTGATGGACAGGGAGGCCTGGCGTGCTGCGATTCATGGGGTTGCAGAGAGTCAGACACGACTGAGTGACTGATCTGATCTGATCTGATAGCTATAGTATATCTTTTATATATAGCTATATATATAGTGATAGCAATGTGTCTGTAGCTATATCTAAAATACCAGGAGAAAATATTTTAATATGTTGGAGGTGGATTAAGGCACTTATTTTCTCCTTTTATTTTCTTTTGTGCCTTTTCAAGTTTTCCAACTTTTGTACATTGAGCATTTGTTGTTTTTGCAACTATGAAAAGTGCAAATTTCTTTTTGAAAAGAAAGTCAAGAGAAGCCTCTTGGGATGGTAATGGTGTAGCTTAGGTGAAATCTTCCCCTTGTGTGTCAGTGGATTAAACCCTCAAGAGCAGGCATGGCTCCTTGGGAAATGGGTAGATCTTTAAAGTTAATGATTCCTTGCTGTTTGCACTTCAGAAGGAATCTGTGATTATTTCTTGCTCTTCAGACCTGCCATTTCAGCATCTAAAAAGAAACCAAACAAAGAGAAATTAAAGTTTGTGACCTGAGTCCTTCCTACAAACCTAATTGTCTTGAAATTTTCCCCTTGGATTCCTAGATTTTAAGAGACTTAAGTGGCTTCCTGGCCCCTAATTGTTGCATTAATTTAATCTGCTCAAAATCTCCCAAGGGTCTAATCATCAGTCTTCAGGGCTGGTTCTGGCTGGCCTGGTCTCTTCCACAGAGCTGTGCAGAGCTATTTTACATGTCATCCTGAGTTCTGTGTTGCCAGCTTTTTCCTTCCGAGAGGGTTTCTCTTGACCTAATTAAACAAGCTCTGTTATTTGTGAGAAGGAACACTTTAAGGGAAATGGTGTGGTTCCGCCGATGGACCCGGAACCGCACATTTGTGCTAATTTTTCTCTGTTGGCTCCTGACCGTTTCTCTTATAGGCACTCAGTAGCTTCATGTTTACCCACTCCAGTGCTCTTGCTTGGAGAATCCTGGGGATGGGGGAGCCTGGTGGGCTGCTGTCTATGGGGTCGCACAGCGTCGGACACAACTGAAGCGACTTAGCAGCAGCAGCAGCTTCATGTTTATCTAGTGTAATTTAGCACTTTGCATAAAAACATACCCTAAGCAAGTTAGCTCACTTTCATTTCCTCATCTAAAAAGTCAGGTGATAACATATGTATTAGTTTTCCAGGGCTGCTGTAACAAATGGCCACAAACTCAGCCCGAAACAGTAGGAATTCATTCTCTTCATAATTCTAGAGGCCAGAGGTGCAGACTTGAGGTGTCAGCAAAGCTGTACTGCCTCCAAAGGCCTCAGGGGGAGAATCCTTCCGGCTCTGAATTTCCTTGGTTTGTGGCAACATAAGTCCCGTCTCTATTTCCATCTTCTCATGGCCATCTTCCCTTCTCTGGGTCTCAAATCTCCTTCTCCTTTCTCTTATAAAGACACCCACCATGAAATTTAGGGCTTAAAGTTAAAATGATGTCATCTCAGGATCCCTAACTTAATTACATCTGCAAAAAAAACACAACTACATCTGTTTTCAAATAAGGTCACTAGTCACAGGTATCTGAAATTCTCATTTGGACATCTTTTGGCGGGGGGGATACTATTCAACTGCTGCAGCTTATCAATCTCATTGAGTTGGTGGGTGAAGATTAAGATATCATATTAATGATATGAAAATGTGTGTGATACAGCTACCACTGAGCCTGTTGCACGCACAGTAGGTCTTGAACCAGTCCTCACCATCACCATAGCTATTACCACCGAGGAGTGCTTACATTGGGCCAGGCCTGATACCCAACCTAACTGTGCTTCAGCCCACTTACTCCATATAGTGTCTCTCTGAAGGAGATAATGCCCCATTTTATAGGTTAGTGAACTGATGCTTCAGAAGCTAAAGGGGGCTGATGATAAGAGGCAGAGCTAGGACTCAAACCCAGGTTTCTGTGACTCCAGAGCCTGTGCCCTTCTCCCCTGCACTTGGTCCCCTGGGTATTGATTGTCTGTGTCTCCTCGGCTGTGACCCAGCACCTCCCCCTGCACTGACCCCTACCACGCTCTATACAGTGAACCGGAGCTGCATCTGGTGGGAGGAATTAGCAGTGGAGAAAGAGAAGAGTGAGGTTTCTCTTGCATGTCCTTTTGACATGGCAGGCGGCCTGGTCCAGGGTGAGTGAGCTGAGAGGGAGGAGGAAGCCACAGAGCTTTTTATGTGCTCACCTGGGAAGTCGCGTGTCCCTTCTGCCACCATTTCATTCATGGGAAGTGAGCTACCGGATTCAGTTCCCACTGCCGGGGAGGGGAATTAGGTGCCAGCTCCTGGGAGGAGAGGTCTCAGAGGGTCTGTGGACACCTTTAGAAACGAATGCACCAGTCAGTCCCTGGTAGGAAGATGGTGTCTGAGGAAGCGCTTGATTTGGCTGTGTCAGCTCGCAGTGCACAGGGAGGCCTGGCGCCAAGTTTAGAGGCAGAGGAGAGCTGCATTTTTCCACATAATCAAATGGGACAACTTGAACTTTAGGTCAAAAGAAAGAAAGAGGGAAGTGAGAGAGGAGAGGAAGCAATGAGCCTGGCATCCCAGGCGCCTGGAAACTTGTGGAACAGGTCCCCCTGGTGTTGTCTGCTGTTGTGTAGGGCGAGTGTTAGAGTCAGACCTGTCCATTTTACCATGCCACCAGCAGACTCTGCTCCACACACACATGCAGGCACACCCACACACACATACTGTGAGAGAGGCTTTCAGTGGTGGCTGTGGAGAGGGGCAGAGTTTCAGATCTGGTTTGCTAGTCTAAACAGGGACCATGTGGGATGGTAGTAAGCCTGTCTGTGAATCCACCCTGTTTCAGAAGCACAGGCTGGAAACACGAGGCCCCTGGGAATTCTCAGAAATCTCAGAAAAGGCAATTACGTCTCTGTGAGCCTGGAAAGGGAGACAGTTTAGTTCTTGCTGTGGTTTTGGTACCCAGCACAAGGCAGGCGTGGAAGCAGTGACAGGTTTTATTTTCTTGGGCTCCCAAATCACTGCAGATGGTGACTGCAGCCATGGAATTAAAAGACACTTGGTCCTTGGAAGGAAAACTATGACAAACCTAGACAATGTATTAAAAAGCAGAGACATCACTTTACTGACAAAGGTGTCTGTATAGTCAAAGGTATGGTTTTTCCAGTAGTCACATACAGATATGAGAGTTGGACCATAACGAAGGTTGAGCCCTGAAGAACTAATGCTTTTGAATTGTAGTGCTGGAAAAGAATCTTGAGAGCCCCGTGGACTGCTAGGAGATCAAACCAGTCCATCCTAAAGGAAATCAACCCTGAATATTCATTGGAAGGACTGATACTGAAGCTGAAGCTCCACTACTCTGGCCACCTAAAGCGAAGAGCTGACACATTGGAAAAGACTCCAATGCTGGGAAAGATCGAAGGCAAAAGGAGAAGGGGTTGGCAGAGGATGAGGTCATTAGATAGCATCACCAACTCAATGGACATGAATTTGAGCAAACTCCAGAAAGTGGAGGACAAGGGAAACTGGCGTGCTATAATCTATAGGGTTAAGTGGAGGAAAGAGTGGTATAAAGCTTGAATGTGGAACATTTCTCCAAGACTCTGTTTCGCCAGGTCACTATATTTAGAAGTCATGCCTGGGTTCTTGTGAGTCACTGTCAAGAATGAGTCTAGGTCTTGGCTCTCCCTGGAGCCCTAGTGCCTGCCATGGTCAATAAACATGTGTTAACTTGGTGTTTCACAGGAGATCATTAACACTGAGAGATCAGTTTGATCTAATTCTAAAAAATACCCAAAGATGAAAATATTTTAAACTAACGAAGTCCCTGATCAGAAGGTCCTGGATTTCCTTATTCCTTATACTAACTTAATCAATATTCAGGAAGGCAGAGGGGGCAGTTCCAAGGGTAGGATGTGGAGGGATTATGGGGGGAAATGGCTGATGCAGATGGCTGGTGCATTTGTTCACACTGTATACACACATCAAAGCTAGTGGTCTTACCCATCCTTTTGACTGCTTTCAAAGGCTTCACTACCAAATGTCATTCAACACAACTAAATGGTGAGTAGACTTTGAAAGGGACCCACCACCCACTGAATGAGATACTAGCTCGTATTCCTCTCCCCTGCTTTTATCTGTACATTTTGAACCCCCAGATATATGTTGATGCTATTTGATCAGTTGATGAGGATGGGGACTATATCTTTCCCATCTTGACCTCCTATAGCAGTCCACCCTAACCCCACCCTCCAGGCACACCTTACTACCAGACCTTCCCCAAATTCAGCTCGTGCTCCTGTCTCCAGGCTCAGTACATTCACCCAGATCCTTAAAGGATGTAAGTGTCAAATGCAGCCTTCTTGCCCCTTAAGATTGTCTCAAATGCCCCATCCCACAGACTTTGGGAAGCCCCGTGCCTTGTCTAACATTTCTACAAGTTCCCAGGGGACCTAAGTTCTGAGTTACCTCTTATTTTGACCTTCTGCTTCCATTAGTTAGTTCGGTTTTGGGCTCATCTCACAGTTTCATATAACCCAGACTCGAGACTCAGCCATTTCCTGTAGATTCACACTGACACATCTTTGTGAATATGGCAGACTTTTGTTTTTATCAAAAATTCAGGAAGATGGAGGAATTTGTATCAGATAATTGGACAAATTTTAAATAAACATTAGCCATCCTTCATGGCCTCCTTGGGCATGTTCTTAAAAAACACTCATCAGGCATTTCTGCTGGTTTGTGCCAGGTTATGTAACCTCCTCTCCACCTCCTTCTTCTTTTTCATCTCTCTCAGGAAAAACAAAGCAGTACAACACAAAACCACCACCTCCTCGTGCCTCTCTCTCTTTCCCTCCTCCTGTTCCAGGCCTCCCTTATATATTCAAGGATCACACCGAAGTTTTGCAGTTACCACTCCTAAGGAAGGACTCTTCTTAAATTCTAAGACAAATCAACCCCATGGCTAGTTTCTGTCTGGATATTAGTAGGGGAATGTGGTAATGGGTTACCCTGATTCCCAGTTTCCCCATCTATAAAATGAGGATATGATAACACTGGCTTCATCCAGGTGATGTGAAAATGAGTAAGTTAAGTCATAAAGTCCTCATTAGCACAGTGCTTGGCACCTAATCCACAGATAAACGTCACCAGTTCTTGTTCCCTCTCTTCCTCCCCACTGAGGTTCCGTTCATACATTTAGGCCCAAGTCAAGTGCCAATGCCTTGACTCTGAGTTCTCCCTTCCAATTTACTCCCTCCTGGTGTTGGGTTTACATTTCACTTCAGTCAAAGAGGAATATGACAAGCCCCTGAATGAATTTGGACTTCCCTGATGACTCAGTAGGTCAAGAATCTGCCTGCCATGCAGGAGACACAGGAGATGCAGGTTTGATCCCTGGTCAGGAAGATCCCCTGGAGCAGGAAAATGGCAACCCACTCCAGTATTCTTGCCTGGAAAATTCCACGGACAGGGGAGTCTGGCAGATGAGTTTACAGTCTGGAGGGAAAGATGGATGTGGGCATATAGAAAGGGAATGATCCAAGCTTGTTAGGGGTGGGATGGAGGAATAACAAGCAAAGAGGTGAGTCAGCCAGCTTCAAGGTCTTAAATTCGAAATCAGCATTGTGATCACATTGCCAGTGTTGTCAGCCCAGAATCCTGTCACGCATTTCTTTAGTCAGTTTTCTATCAGTTGCAGATTTTACCAAGTGCAAATTTCAGGCTTGCCTCTGTTATGTTGTGTTGATTATTTCAACATGTGTGGATCAGTCAGGGTTCCATCCGAAGAAGCAAAATCTCTGTGAGCTATGGGATAAGGAATTTATTATAGGAAATGGACCTTACCCAATTTGGGGAAGAGCTGGGGAAATAAAGGTCTGGAGTGGGGAGCTGAAGAATCAGAGGAAATCACTAACCAGCCCTGGTCACAGGGAAGTCTGGAGCTCAGGCACGTCCAGCTGCTGGAGTGGGATGGGGTGGGGTTGGGGAGCTGGAGCTGAAGTCTAGGGAGGAGTCTGAGATCTTCATGACACACCTCTGTGTGTTCACAGCATCTGCTGGCTGGCCTGGGGGTGCTGCTCTTGGCAGAGTCCCAGGCAGGAGGGAGAGCTGGATGCAGAGTCGGGGAGAGTGGGGACACTGGAGCCCGCTTGCACATCTTGGCTGGCTCTTGCCATCTCTCCGCATTATTGACCTTGAGCCCATCATGGTGCCCGCTTCATTTCTGCTCCCTGAATCTCTCACTACTTCGCTTTTGGCTAACTCCACCCAGAATCACACAGAGAAAAGAATTCTAGGAAACACAATTCCCAGTAGAACAATCCAGCATGTAACATTTATTATAAATCTCAGTATTCATTGAAAATTGGAAGCATGACTGATTACTAATATCTGCTTCTTGGAACAGAGAATGAAAATTTTTAAGAGAGAAAAGTTGTAAGATCAGGGTAAATGGCAGGGTCAAAATTTTAGAACAAATAGGCCATAATCAGACTCATACATAAACATGCAATATGTGTTAGAGACAGTTCTGCAGAACAAGGGGGAAAGGAAGCATTGTCTCTAGTAAATGATGCTGGGCCAATTGGATGTCCGAGTGGAATACACATTAATCTTGACCTCCTACTTCAAAACACGTATAAATATCAACCCCAAGCATATTATTGATCTAAGTGAAAGATAAAACAATAAATCTTCCAAAATAGAAGACTAGCTCCATGATTTGAAGTTAGGTAAGATTTCTTAAACAAAACATAAAAAAGCACTAATCCTTTTTGGAGAAAATACAGAACAACTGTCAAGTACAATTGCTGGATGGAGTACAATCATTGTTTAGTATCCACAGGGGATTGGTTCCAGGAGCCCCATGGATACCAAAATCTGTATTTGTATACAGAGGACTGACTGTATAAATTAATCCAACTACTTTTGAAAGCTGTTTAATGGTGTTTACTAAAACTGAATATATTCAGAACCTATATTCCAGCAATTTCACTTCTAGATATGACCTAATATAAATGTAGAGGTAAGTATACCAAAAGAGCTATATAAGAATGTTTATAGTTGCTTTATTAATCATCAAAAGCAGGAAGCAAGCAAGTTTCCATCAACAATAGAGCAGATAAACCATTTGGTACATTCACACTGTGGAATACTATATGGTGATGAAAAGGAACAAACCACCGCCACATGCAACAACGTGGATGAATTTCACAAACATAATTTTGAGCAAAAGAAGCCAGGCACAACTGAATATACCACATATGACTCTATATAGAGCTCAAAGTGAGGACCTTCCTGGCAGTCCAGTGGTTAAGAATCCATAGTTCCATTGCATAGGGCAGGGGTTCTAAGATTCTATGCACCATGCAGTGCAGGCAAAAAATAAAAATAAATAAAAGGCTCAAAATGGGCAAAATGAATCTATGATGTTAGCAGTCAAGACAGTGGTTTCCCTTATAGTGAAGGTTAATGACGGTGAGTAACGTGAAGTAAATAAAGAAGTTAGTGATGGTGAGGGAGGCTTTGGATATGCTGGGAATATTCTGGTTTTTGATCTGGAAGGTGGTTACAGTCTGTAATAATTCACCATCTATACATGTATGATGTGAACTTTCTGCATGTATGTTTTTCTTCATTTTTTTAAGAAGCCTTATTTTTAGAAAAACTTTTAAATGTCTTGTTTTATCCATCACCAGTTGTCATACCTGGTGGGTTTTTTTTCTTACTTCTCAACCTCTTTTATCCCTCCTACACTATTTCCTATCCTTATTCTCTAAAAATGTTTTCTTTCCATAATTCTTATTGCACCTTGGATCCCTAACCTGGCTACCCAGCAAATACTTCTTGAGTATCTATGATATTTCAAGCACTGAGTCAGTCCTAGAGTTTATGATGGTAAGTAGACTAGCAAAGATTCTGACCTCTTGGAACTCCAGCTTCCACTGAAAAGAGACTTCTCAACAGGTGATTGCATCCTAACCAACTCTTCTTCCCACTTCACCAAAGTTAAGGGAAAGTGAAAGTTGCTCAGTCAGGTCTGACTCTGCGATCCTATGGACTATAGCCTGCCAGGCTCCTCTGTCCATAGAATTCTCCAGGCACGAATACTGGAATGGGTCGCCATTCCCTTCTCCAGGGGATCTTCCCAACCCAGTGATTGAACCCGAGTCTCCTGCAGTGCAGGCAAATTCTTTACCACTGAGCTACCTGGGAAGCCCCTCCTTAAATTTAGGTCTTCCCCAAAGTTCTAGGTTAGAGTCAGCGTCTCCAAATCCAGTGTTTAGGGATGTTAATGACCCCATCACTCCCCACATCATTGCGTGAGACCTCAGCATCAATTCTGATGATTTCCTCCAATCCCAAGCCCAAAGATCTATCCCATCCTGTCCATTTCTACCTCTGAACTGTGTGCACTCACTCCTTCTTCCTCCCATTCCTGTTGCTTCCATCGTCTTATTTATTGACGTCAAGCTATTGCTGTCTTATTTAGGGTTTATTTGCAGACATGGAAGCCACTCAAGCTAGTTTGAGCAGAATCTGGGTGTAGGTGGCAAAAGAAGTGTTGAAAAACCTGACAAAGACATTAGAAACAGAGCTTCTGGGAACAACACCCAACTCCTGGAATCCTCCTAACTCTGTCAGGAATTAGAAGGTGGTTTCTTTTACTGCAGAAGTCCTCCAACCAGGAAGCAAGTGACCCCAGTCCCATGTTGTCTCTGGGCCTTGTGTGTCAGCAGAATGGATCTTCATCTAGAAGCTGAGCTACTGGGAAGTGTGTGAGTTGTGGTCTCTAGTTTTCCAGCCTCGTGGTTCTGGTTAGAATGGATGTGAGCGTGTGAGTCCTCAGCGTCTCCCTGCCCTCCCAGCTCCTCTCTCATGGTCTCTGAGCTTCCCCCGCAGTTCCATTCTTTTTATTGCTTCTGACTCTGATCCCATCAGTCCGCAGCTCAAGCCTCCAGTGACTCATCCCCTACTGTGATCAGATCGCAGCCTGTTTTCCTGGTTTACGTCCCACTCCACTCCTCCAGTTTCCTCTGCTCCAGTCATTCCCCATACCCCAAACACATGCTTCTCTTTCCTATCTATATCTGTTCACCTGCTATGCATCCCACCATCCTTTCCCAATAAAATATGAAGCAGCCTTCTAGACCTTCTAGCCCTCCAATGGCACTTCCTTTCTGCCTTCTCTTCTCTTCCCCTTAACCAATGTGACTTCTCACCCCAGCTCCACAGAGAGCTCGTCCTACCACTTTGGAGACAAAGAGATGTGGGCTGGAATCCTAGCTATGCCTGGGCACATGAGGTCATCCTGAACTCAGAGCCTCCATGTCCTGCCCTGTAAAAAGGAGATAATAACAGTACCTTCTTCACAGGCCTGCTGGAAGGACTGGTTGAGATAAGAACCTGAGCTGCCAGTACCTGCCCGACAGATGGCAACCACTGCTGCAGAGCGTTGTGCGGTTTATCTTGTGCTCCCTCATCCAGGTGCTCCATAAATACTAGTGTGATAAATGGACAGGCCGGACCAGGAAGCAAGATTGACCTTAGGTAGCTTGAGGTCAAACCAACGTGATCCTTGGTCCTTCTCTGGTCAGTGTCAGGCCCTTGGGTCAGGTCAGCTTAGGGCATAGGTATGAGTGGATGAAGAGTTCTCACTTGTTTTATCAAGTCAGGAGACATAAAAGCTAAGCATCTAAACAGAAAGGCCGGGGCATAACCCCGTGGTATAGGTCATGGCAAGTTAACAGAGCCTCATGGATTGAAACTGTTTGAGAAAGTTTCCGCACACCACCACCCCCGCACCGCGCCCACCACAAAGCCTTTATTTGGAGGGCTCTCATCTCCATGCTTGGAGAAGTCTGAACACAAAAAGGTGGAAAGAGGCAGGTGTCAGACCAGGAACATTCCCATCTGAGTCCCCAGTGGAAAATATTCCTGCGATCTCAAAGGCTGCTGGAGGAATGAAATTGCTCTACTGCATTTTGGAGACCCATTGGGCAGTACTTTATTAATTCACAGAGGCACATGCCCTATGGTTCAGCAGTTCTGCTTCTCAGTCTCCACACTAGAAAGACACTCTCACAAGGAGATTCGTTCAAGGAGATGCAGTGCTGCATTGTTTATGAGACCAAGAAATTAAGAACAATCTGAGTATCCATCAGTGATGAATAAATAAAATGTGGTACCTTGAAATGTTAAAGTACAAAATAGCAAATGCAAAGGCATGAACTAGATTTTAATATGTCGGTATGGATAGATTTTTAAAGTATAATTTTAAGGAAAGATAATAAGTTGCAGACTGATGCATTCAGGATGATACCATTTAAAATATAAAAGGAACGCTATTAATATATATTGTTCAGGGCTACATTGAGGTACAGACTTTAAACGATGAGCTGAAGGGATACATGTTAAATTCATCATTGCAGTTACTTTTGGAAAAAAGAATTTGACTAGGAACCAAATTTTATCTCGAATGGTTTTTCTCTTTTATTTGAAAAACAAACAAAAAACACCTTAAAAGGACTTCCCTGGTGGGCCAGGGGTTAAGACTCTGTGCTTCCAATGCAGGGAGTGCAGGTTTGATCCCTGGCTGAGGAACTAAGATCCCATATGCTTTGGAGGATGGCTAAAAAATTTTAAAAAGAAAGAAAAAAAACCCTTAAAGCCTTAAGGGAAAATGTTAATAACTAAGTAGTGATTAGGGTATAAGAACATTATTCCATATTACAAAAATTTTTTTCTCAGAAAACAAAAATATTGCTTAGGAGTCTGATTTTGGATATATGTATGTGTTGTGTTTTTCTAGATGGGGAGCCATTGGTGAATAACCTCAACCGTCGTCCTTCAGGAATATTTACTTGCAGGCACCAGAAGTTTCCCTGCCACAGCATCTAAATTTCAACAACTTGCTGAGGCTCTTAAATACCTCAAAACTCTTTGACCCCTTGACAGAAGCTGTGTGCTCTTGATCCACGGGTGCAGAGATGCACAATTGGTATGCAGTTTCACAAGTGTTATGGCCCTGGGGTTGAGTCTGCACAACTGCAGCATATCCAGAGGTTGACTTCTTTCGACCTCCAGAATAGCTAACTTAAAAATGCATGGCAGAGACCAGGGAGACTTGTTAAAATATATAAATACAACATACTCTTTGCAGAAAGATATGTGCATGTGTGGGTATGTGTGTGTAAAAGCTGCCGAAACCCTAAAAAAGAATAAAATAAGCACAGCTTCTCAGGCGCTGTCAGTTTGCATCCTGAAGTGTAATGTCAATAAGTCAGGTGGTTCTGGGAAACCTGAGACTTAGGAAGCTCAGCTCCTGCCAGAGTAAATGCCAGCACCCCAGTCCCCGGGATCAGCTTCCCTCAGCCGGGAGCAGGCAATTCAGAGAAACCCGTTTAGCCTTGCAGGACCGTGAAGTCAGTCACCCCACCCACCCCAGGGACCACATGGTGTCCGGCCTGTTTCGCATCCAACCTCTGTCTCCTCTTGCTGGAAGTCCTCAGGGTTTCACCCAACATTCTTGAAGGGACAGAGCCTTCCTATTCAGGGCCCACACAGCCCCTTTTTGCCTCTTGACCTCAGGCTGGAACTAAGATGGCTTTTTAAACTAAATCTTTCTTAATCATTTTGGTATTTGGATCTTTTTCATTTGACTTCTAGCTTTCAAAGGAAAAAAAAAATAGAGGGAATGTAACTGAAAAATAGTTCTGCAAATATTTCAAATTTGCAGAAAATTGCACCTTTTCCAGTGGATGCAAAAGTCTGTTAAGTGGGGTGGGGGTGGGGGTGACAAGCTGCCAGCACCCTGGAGCTCATAGCTTCCCGTCAGCAGCATTCACACTGGCAGTGCTGTGGCCAAAACCCTAGAGAATGCATCAGACATTAGAGGAAACATAATCTCTCCCAAAGACCCAAAGTCAGATGGAGCCTTAAATATTTTATAGGAAAACACTTGCCAAAAAATGTGACTTGGCAGTAAATTACAAGATGGTACTCATTAAGGTTACTTGCTGACAGAGACAGCTGAAATGATAATCCACGATGCAAATTATTTTGGAGCCATGAAAAAAAAAAATCTGTCAATAGTTTATATATTCTTGTTCTTTCATTTTGCCAAGATGAAGTGTTTTGGGATTGACTAAGTAAAGCCCCATTAGCTCAACTCTGAAATCCAGAGAAGTGGAGTGGCTTGAGAGAGTGCATGCAGAGCCCCCGCCCTGCTTGTGTGCAAGGAAGAACAGCCTCCCCGCCCCTGCAGCTAACAGTTTTTCTTAAAAACCCCACCTCTGCAGATGGGGACGGAGCTTTAAGAATTCCTTGCCTGTAGACTAAATATGGTTCCAGAGCCTCCCCTCGAACCTCCGGCAGGAGGTGCTCATTCAGAAAAACCACCCGGCACTCTGGTGCCAGCTGTCTGGGGAAAACATTGCTTCCCCACAAGCACTCAGCCGGAAGTTTTAGCATCCAGATGGTGTTTGTAACTGTGCGCCCCTGCCCCGGAGAGTATCTGAGTGCCTCTGCTGCCCTCTGTGCCTTCTTCTGGCCTCTCGGCTCCTCTCTGCTCTCTCAGATGCCATCTGACAGCAGTGGTTCTCTAGTGTAATGTCACCTGCAGGGCTTATTAAAACACAGACCATTAGGCCCCATCCCCAGAGTTTCTGATTTTGTGGGTATGGGGTCAGTCAGTTCAGTTGCTCAGTCGTGTCCGACTCTTTGCAACCCCATGGACTGCAGCACGCCAGGCTTCCCTGTCCATCACCAGCTCCCGGAGCTTACTCAAACTTATGTCCATTGAGTTGGTGATGACATCCAACCATCTCATCCTCTGTCGTCCCCTTCTCTTCCCACCTTCAATCTTTCCCAGCATCAGGGTCTTTTCCAGTGAGTCAGTTCTTCGCATCAGGTGGCCATAGAATTGGAGTTTCAGCTTCAGCATCAGTCCTTCCAATGAATATTCAGGACTGATTTCCTTTAGGATGGACTGGTTGGATCTCCTTGCAGTCCAAGGGACTCTCAAGAGTCTTCTCCAATGTCACAGTACAAAAGCATCAATTCTTCTCGTCTGGGGTGGGATCCCAAGAACTGGCATTTCTAAGTTCCCAGGTGATACTGATGCAGCTGGTCCTAGGACCACACTTTGAGAACCACTGGTCTGTGCTTTAATCTAAGGTGCCCCTCCTTCCTCAGCTTGGGCTCAATCCCAGAATGTAGTGCTCAGCACAACCCTGTGCAGACATCTTGGTTGGGAGAGGGCTGGTGCAGATAATTAGCCAGACACAGTGTCCAAGATCAGAGATCAGATTAGATCAGTCCGTCAGTCATGTCCGACTCTTTGCGACCCCATGAATCGCATCACACTAGGCCTCCCTGTCCATCACCAACTCCCGGAGTTCACTCAGACTCACGTCCATCGAGTCAGTGATGCCATCCAGCCATCTCATCCTCTGTCATCCCCTTCTCCTCTTGCCCCCAATCCCTCCCAGCATCAGAGTCTTTTCCAATGAGTCAACTCTTCACATGAGGTGACCAAACCACTGGAGTTTCAGCTTTAGCATCATTCCTTCCAAAGAAATCCCAGGGCTGATCTCCTTCAGAATGGACTGGTTGGATCTCCTTGCAGTCCAAGGGACTCTCAAGAGTCTTCTCCAACACCACAGTTCAAAAGCATCAATTCTTGGGCGCTCAGCCTTCTTCACAGTCCAACTCTCACATCCATAGATGACCACAGGAAAAACCATAGCCTTGACTAGACGAACCTTTGTTGGCAAAGTAATGTCTCTGCTTTTGAATATGCTATCTAGGTTGATCATAACTTTTCTTCCAAGGAGTAAGCGTCTTTTAATTTCATGACTGCAGTCACCATCTGTAGTAATTTTGGAGCCCAAAAAATAAAGTCTGACACTGTTTCCACTGTTTCCCCATCTATTTCCCATGAAGTGGTGGGACCGGATGCCATGATCTTCGTTTTCTGAATGTTGAGCTTTAAGCCAACTTTTTCACTCTCCACTTTCACTTTCATCAAGAGGCTTTTGAGTTCCTCTTCACTTTCTGTCATAAGGGTGGTGTCATCTGCATATCTGAGGTTATTGATATTTCTCCCAGCAATCTTGATTCCAGTTTGTGTTTCTTCCAGTCCAGCGTTTCTCATGATGTACTCTGCATATAAGTTAAATAAACAGGGTGACAATATACAGCCTTGACGAACTCCTTTTCCTATTTGGAACCAGTCTGTTGTTCCATGTCCAGTTCTAACTGTTGCTTCCTGACCTGCATACAAATTTCTCAAGAGGCAGATCAGGTGGACTGGTATTCCCATCTCTTTCAGAATTTTCCAGTTTATTGTGATCCACACAGTCAAAGGCTTTGGCATAGTCAATAAAGCAGAAATAGATGCTTTTCTGGAACTCTCTTGCTTTTTCTATGATCCAGTGGATGTTGGCAATTTGATCTCTGGTTCCTCTGCCTTTTCTAAAACCAGCTTGAACATCAGGAAGTTCATGGTTCACATATTGCTGAAGCCTGGCTTGGAGAATTTTGAGCATTGCTTTACTAGCATGTGAGATGAGTGCAATTGTGCGGTAGTTTGAACATTCTTTGGCATTGCCTTTCTTTGGGATTGGAATGAAAACTGACCTTTTCCAGTCCTGTGGCCATTGCTGAGTTTTCCAAATTTGCTGGCATATTGAGTGCAGCACTTTCACAGCATCATCTTTCAGGATTTGGAATAGCTCAACTGGAATTCCATCACCTCCACTAGCTTTGTTCGTAGTGATGCTTTCTAAGGCCCACTTGACTTCACATTCCAGGATGTCTGGCTCTAGGTAAGTGATCACACCATCGTGATTATCTGGGTCGTGAAGAAAACAGCCCTTTTCATTAAAAAAAATGTATTTATTAATTTGGCTGCCTTGGGTCTCAGTTGTGGTGTGCGGGATGTTTCTTCGTGGTGTGAAGTCTCTCTAGTTGTGCCATGCGGGCTTAGTTGCCCTACAACATGTGGGATCTTAGTTTCCTGATGAGGGATTGAACTTGCATCCCCTGCACTGCCAGGCAGATTCTTAACTACTGGACCACCAAGGAAGTCCTCCTTCTCATTTCATGTTCAGTGAAGATGCCGATCTATTCTAGAGGCCACTACGGGGATGAGGTTCTGGAGTCACTCCTCTGCCCCCCTCCCACCAGCTCACCCTTCTTGGGGTTCTTGCACTAAAGAGGGCCTGACAGCGACCCTCAGGCTCCCAGGTGGCAGCTCCCTCTCTGTGGAAGAAAAGCCTTTTCCTCTGGACATCCTGCCCGCCACTCCACCCCACCCCCTACCCCAGCCTCTCTCTTGGTTCCTTTCCTCTGCTGGGCTGTGAGTCTTCATTTCTACCTTGCTATTAAATGGCTTCAGGACCTAGGAGTGGAGATAGAAAAGAGGAGAAGCAGCTTTCTGCCTTGTCTGCCCCACAGGATGTATTGTGTGTAAGATAATCAGAACTTTTATACAGCTTGGTGAACAGTGCTCTGGCTGTGCCCTGTGGTATTATGCTAGAAGAGTCTCCCTCTGTTATCCTGGTCTGAACTGTATCCAGTCCCAGGATACAGGACCTGGTAGGGAAAGGGGCAGGCTTGCTATTGCACAAGAATGGGTCACTGTGCTGCTCACCTCCCTGGTAACGCTGCTTTATGCCTCAAAGTGTAGGTTTGACACTAAGAATCTCTGCTCTTAGTAGTGGAGATGTTTTCAGACAGGGATTCTTGTTGCCCTCAGACCACACCTGGTAGGCAGCAGTTTGCAGTTTATCCTGACCCATGTCTAGAGGTGGCAAACACATGGGACATATTAACCCTGATTAATAAATTCCCTAGCAGTGGTTCCCCTACCTGGCTGTCATCAGAATCACCTGTGAGACTTTTTTTTAATATCAGTCAGTTCAGTTCCGTCGCTCAGTCGTGTCCGATTCTTTGCGACCCCATGAATCGCAGCACGCCAGGCCTCCCTGTCCATCACCAACTCCCGGAGTTCACTCAGACTCACGTCCATTGAGTCAGTGATGCCATGCAGCCATCTCATCCTCTGTCGTCCCCTTCTCCTCCTGCCCCCAATCCCTCCCAGCATCAGAGTCTTTTCCAATGAGTCAACTCTTCGCATGAGGTGGCCAAAGTAAATATACAGTATTCGAAAAAATATGTATAACACAGAAAGTAAGACTGTCCTTATTTTCTTAGTATATAAAGATCTCTTACAAACCAATAAGAGAAATATTCATAACTCGATAAAAAAGAAAGGACATATGGTATGTATAGGCAGTTCATATACAAACAAAAATTCTAAATTCTTTTATACATATGCAAAGACAGTTGATGTCATTCATAATTAAAGTCATGAAATTTAAACATTTGAACATTGAGGTATCATTTTTCACCTATCAGACTGGTAAAAAATAAAGTTTAACAATATACTTTATTGTCAATAGTGTGGAGAAAAGATAGTCTCATACGTTGTATGTTGTATAACCTTTTTGAATTGCAGTTTGTCAATATCTATCAAAATGTTACAGGCATATACCTTTGACTCAGTGACTTCACTGCTCTGAGTTTAGCATAGTGATGTCTTAAAACATGTATTAAAAAGTATATACAGGAAT
Organism: Bubalus kerabau; assembly: GCF_029407905.1. Classification (NCBI taxonomy): domain Eukaryota; kingdom Metazoa; phylum Chordata; class Mammalia; order Artiodactyla; family Bovidae; genus Bubalus; species Bubalus kerabau. The sequence goes on from NC_073637.1 coordinate 64,166,533, forward strand.
TAATATGTATTAAAAAGCATATATAGTATTGCTTGTAATGGCAAAACTCAGAGACACCCTAAATGTTTATCAATAAACAGTGGGTAAATAGGTTTTGTCATGGCTATCCACTGAAGCTCCCTGCTTCTTTGAGAAGGATGATGTTAATCTGTGTCCGTGTGACAGTCTCCAAGATATGTTAAGTGAAAACAGCAAGGGGCAAGAACGTGGTAGTGCACTATCATTTCTGTAAAAATATGGGTGATATATATGTATGTACTTACATGCATATGCAGAAATGTGTATAGCTTATTTTTTAAAGAATTTGTAAGAAACTGATGATAGGTTGCCTTTGGGAAGGCAGACATAGACTCTCACTTTTAATATATATTCAATATATATTCCCTTTGCATTGTTGGAATTTATTTTTGCTGTGGGTATGTTCTACTTCATTTAATTAAAAAAATATATATATTCTTGAACTCCCTTCCTGGACCAACTGGGTTTGCTTCTCCAAGGTTGGGAGGCAGAAATTTATGTTTTAGAAAAGAACTCTACCTGAAGAAATGCCTGTGTGTAGTCTGGGATAGGGAATATACAAGAGGGGCTTGGAGCATCTTGTTTTGTCTAAAAGCAGTGAGCGAAGTGGGGTATGTCAGAGAAACCCAGGAGCCAGCCTGGAAAAGCTTCCAATGGCCAAAGCTGGAAAGCTTGAGCAATAAAATAAATAGCATAGTATTGGATTGTAACCCAGAGCGTAAATATCCATGAGTCCATTTTGGTATGCATAAATGATTAAATAAATAAATGGGGAAAGAGAAACCCATCTCCCTTGCAGAAGAATTCCAGGAATTCCAAATTATTTATGTAGATAGTCTCCACTCCAGGAAGTGAAGCTTAATTTCCACCTCTTCCTTGACTGTGTGTTGGGCTCAGGGAGCGATTTACAGTGAAGAGAACTGGTCAACACTACCGCCAGGCCGAGTAATCAAGATTAGCATCAATAGTGATAAATCTTGTTGAGAATATCTACCTTTGGTAAGAATGGTACTTCATCTCTGTGGTATTGTTCCCTAAAACCCATAACCATGAGAAAAACAGCACACAAACCCAAATTGAAAAGCATACCTGGCCTCTGCTATTCAAAGCTATCAAGGTCATAAAAAAAAAAATAAATAAACCAAGGAAACTCGAAGAAACTGACACAGACTACAGGAGACTAAAGAGACATGATGATTAAGTATAATGTGGTATCCTGGATAGGATCCTGCAACAGGAAAAGGATATTAGTGGAGAAACTAGTGAAACCCAAATAAGTATAGAGTTAATAATTAAAAACAACAATAAAAGCCTGACTCCAGGCTGCCATTAGGTACTTGAGAGTCCCTTCAGTTGAATGGAGTGGCTTCCCTGGTGGCTCAGATGGTAAAGAATTTGTCTGCAGTACTGGAGACTGGGGTATGATCACTGGGTGGGGAAGATCCCCTGAAGAAAGAAAAGGCAATCCACTGCAGTATTCTTGCCTGGAGAATTCCATGAACAGAGAAGCCTGGTGGGCTGCAGTCCATGGGGGTCACAAAGAGTTGAGCATGACTGAGTGGCTAACACTTTCACTTTCAATCAAATGGACTTTTTCACTTTGGTGTGCAATAAAAATACCCAGGGAGTTTGTAAGCCCTGTGCATGTGTGTGTGCGTGCGTGCTCAGTCACTTCAGCCCTGTCCGACTCTTTGCAACCCCACGGACTGTAGCCCACCAGGCTTCTCTGTCCATGGGGATTCTCCAGGAAAGACTTCTAGAGTGGGTTGCCATACCTTCCTCCAGGGGATCTTCCCAACCCAGGGATCAAATCTGCGTATTATGTCTCCTGCATTGGCAGGTGGGTTCTTTACCATTAGCACCACCTGGGAAACCCTGTCAGCCCTGTAGACACCACCAACTCTGATTCCCTAGGTTCATGGTGGGCTTGGGGATATGCATTTTTAAAAGACAAAAGCCAAGTTTTTTAATTATTATTATTTTTTTGGTATTTGGAATACTCTTTGATGACATCCTTGGGATTCTTTGCATAGTCCTTTACTAAAACCACCCATCTGCAATCAACCTTTCTACAGGAATTTCTGTCATGAATCTCAGGGAGGTTGATTTTTGTCAGCACAAAGGGCCTAAACCAACTTGATGTAAACAGACTCATCATAATTGGATGCAAGCACTCAAAAATGGGCTTGGCACCAAGAGATGGGCAGCTTCACAAGTGCCACGTGCTAGGTCATCATGGAAGAAGGCAGTCTTCTGTACCTTGTAAAGGAGCAATGCTGTGGTGGTGGGTTGTGGAGCCAGATCTTGAATGTGCTTGAGCCCCTGCCTCTGCCCAGGGGATGGCAGGGAAACAGGACATGCATTTTAATTATTTTTAATTTTAATTTTTTGTTGAAGTATAGTTGATTTACAATTTTGTCTTAGGTTTAGGTGTACAGCAAAGTGATTCAGTTATGTTTTTTTCAGATTTTTTCCATTATAAGTTATTACAAGATATTGAATATAATTCCCTATGCTATATAGTAAATCCTTCTTGCTTATCTGTTTCATTTATAGCAATTTGTTAATCCCATACTCTTAATTTATCCCTCTTCCCCTCCCTTTCCCCTTCAGTAACCTTACGTTTGTTTTCTGTCAGTGAGTCTGTTTCTGTTATGTATATAGATTCATTTGTATCTTTTTTTTAGATTCTATGTATAAGTGATATAGTTTAATATTTGTTTTTTCTCTTGTTTTACTTAGTGTGATATTCTCTAGATGATATTCTCTAGTTGCTGCAAATGGCAATATTTCATTCTTTTTTATGACTGAAAAATAGTCTTTATATATAAAAATGCACACACCATATATATATACCACATCTCCTTAAACCCATTGTCTGTTTATGGGCACTTGAGTTGTTTCTATGTCTTGGCTATTGTAAATAGTGCTCCTCTGAACACTGGGGTGCATGAATCTTTTCAAATTAGAATTTTCATTTTTTCCGGATATATGGCCAAGAGTGGAATTGCTCAAACATAAAGTAGTTCTACTTTTAGTTATTACTTGTTTATTTTTAAACTTTTATTTATTTAGTTTTGGCCATGCCACACTGCTTGCAGGAACTTAGTTTCCCACACAGGGATCAAACCCATATCCTCTGAAGTGAAAGAGTAGAGTCCTAACCTCTGGACTGCCAGGTAATTCCCCTATTTTTTAGTTTTTAAAGGAACCTCCATGCTGTTTTCCATAGTGGCTGCACCAGTTTATATTCCCATCAACAGTGTAGGAGGCTTCCCTTTTCTCCACACTCTCTCCAGCATTTATTATTATAGATGTTTTGATAATAGCCATTCTGAACAGTATGAGCTGATACCTCACTGTGGTTTTGATTTGCATTTATCTACTAATTAGTGATGTTGAGCATCTTCTCTTGAGCCTGTTAGTCATTTGTATGTCTTCTTTGGAGAAATGTTTATTTTGTTTTTTTGCCCATTTTTTGATTAGGTTGTTTGGGTTTTTTTAATATTAAGTTATATGAGCTGTTTGTATATTTTAGATATTAGCCCCTTGTTGGTTGCATTGTTTGCAAATATATTTTCCCAGTTTGTAGGTTGTTTTTTCATTTTGTTGATTGTCTTTTTTTTTTTTTTGCTGTGCAAAATGTTTGATTAGGTCTCATGTGTTTATTTTTGCTTTTATTTCTTTTGTCCTGGGAGACTGCTCTAAGAAAATATTGCTAACATTATATCCAAGAATGTTTTGCCTATGTTTTCTTCTAGGATTTTTATGGTGTTATGTCTTATATTTAGGTCTTTAAGCCATTTTGAGTTTATTTCTATATATGATATGAAGGGATATTCTAATTTTATTGATTTACATGTAGCTGTCCAGCTTTCCCAACACCAATTGTTGAAGAGACTATCTTTTTCTCCATTGTATATTTTTGCCTCCTTTGTTATATATCAGTTGATCATAGACGTGTGGGTTTATTTCTGGACTGGGGATATGCATCTTTAATAAGTGCTACAAGAACTTTTCAAATGCCACAATTTGGACACACTGCACTGAAAACCAAAATCTGATATTCTGTTCATAATTACTATGTCTGTCAATAAGATGTGAGTTCAGTTGGAACAAGATCTTCTGAAGATAGAAAGATCATGAACTTCTATTATATAACATCCCCAGTCTATTTGGGGCTCTTATTGAGTTTCCTAATAGAATCCTTACTACCATTTGACATGTGATAAGTGTGAAATGAACAAATACTGAAATAAGGAATTAACAGGAAACTTCCTGACACATCACTCCTTCTGATCATCCTGACCTAGTATAGCTGGAAGAGTTTATTTCCTGTGGCACTTAATTCACATTTAAGTCATATTCTTTTATTTTTCAATGCAGGTACAATGTCAATCATAAAATTTGTTTGCAGAATTAGAGCTGATGGATATGTTGTACTTCTTTCAAAGGTATCCTGTGCCCTCTCTCCTTAGGTTCTTTCTGCTCATAGTTTCCTCTCCTTGAAACTGTCTTTCCAAACCAATCCACACCCCTACTTCCTGCCTCTCCCCCCACACCCACCAACACATTCCTAGTTAATTCCTACTCAAGTCTTAGCTTAAAGATCATTTCCTCATGCAGCCTCCCACACTGGTAAGGACCTCTCCAACGTGCTCCCAGAGCACTTAGTCTTTCCAGCAGTACCACCGTTACTTACAAGGAAAACAAGGCCAGAATTCCTTTCTTAGTGCTTTGCTATGTTTTTTTTTTTTTTAATCTATTGCTTGCATTTTCACAAGTTCTGGTACTATCCAATAGAACTTTCTGTGATAGTGGAAATGTTCTTTATTTGTACTTAGGTTTCTCCAAGAAATTGTGCCTCTTGACACCAGATAATTTATAGCTTCATAATAATGTAGCTTTTCTATTGTGTATTTCCTTCTATTTCTATCGATTTGACTAAGAGAGCAGGAAAAGCTAGAGGAAACTCTCACACAGGAGGTGATATTAGAGAAAGTCAAGAGCAGCGAAGAGGTGTTTTCCTGCAGGACAGCAGAGACTGGTCCTGCGGCAGATGGAATACCATGGACAAACTTTTCAAAGCATGAAACGGCAAGACAAAATTCAGGAGGTCTCAGAGTCAAACACAGTTAATGTCTAAGGAGGACATACAGGGAACCCAACAAAGACATTTCATATAAGATATGAAAAAAAATTAATTAGAATTTGATCTTGGCAAGTGAAAAGAAAAATTATAAAAAATTTTTATTGTTATTTATAAATATTTTTTAAAAGTTAGGTAATAATTGTAAGTCTCCCCTAATTTGGGGAATAAAAAATAAAGTTCTATCATAGGATTTGGAAATCTACTTTAAAAAAAATGTGTCTGGGAGCACATCTGACAAATAGATTGAAGTCCTTCATTTTTCTCAGCTGCTCCATTTAATCTGTGATTTTCAAATATTTCTCTTTTGAAGATCTATTTTTTCCTCTTTAATTTTTAACTGGTCTAATTCTGTAACTCTTATTTATCAGTGTTTGCCTGTGGTTCTAGCATTTCTTCAACATCGTCTCCATGAATTTCATGAAACCCTGCATCAAAGTTATTCATATTATGATAATTTTTGTGTCCCAAACTAACCAGACAGATTTGGATGTTGTTCAGTCACTAAGTTGAGTCCAACTCTTCGCAACCCCATGAACTGCTGCACACCAGGTTTCCCTGTCTTTCACCATTCTCTGGAGTTTGCTCAAACTCATGCCCATTGAATTGGTGATACCATCCAACCATCTCATCCTCTGTCATCCCCTTCTCCTTCTGCCTTCAATCTTTCCCAGCATCAGAGTCTTTCTCAATCATTATTTGGATCATGATTACCAGCTTAAGAAGAACCTCCTACAGTTCAGTATAGCTGATGTGTTGGGTATTGGGTAAGGAGCAGTGGGAAAACCCTGACATTTACCAGCTTCAGCAAGTAATTCTGACTTTCTGACCTCCAGATTTCTCATTTACCTTGAGGCAGCTGTTGCAAGAGTTCAGTAAGATAGCACAAGTGGAAACACCAAGCATTGTGCCAGGAACGTGACCATCCCTCAGTCAGTATTCATGGTCTTCCTCTGCAATGCTTTGGATATCCCATATTGTGTTTGATTGATTGACTGATTTGTGCACTGATCAGACTTCTGTCTTGTCACTCTTGTCAGATGCACTCAAAACCTGATAGATGAACTTGTGTACTGCAGAGGGACAAAGCAAGGAAACATTTGTCAATTTTTAAGACAGGGGTTCCCAAAAGCTAGCTTTGTAGTGCGTAGAGAGATAAAGCAGAACAGGAATTTGAGATGCGACATATGCTGAGAATGATATTGCTGAGACTAAACAGAGTTCGCATTTGCAAAATATGCAAAGATTTTTATTCCAGGGCCAAGGGATTCTGGAATCTAGCCCTTCCTATGTGTCACTCATTCTAGAGGAATACATATATTAGGCAGGGAAACAGGAGAATCATCATGCTTCACTGCAATCTTAAAATTGAATTTATAAATAAAAATAAGAAGATGGAGCACATCCTGGGAATTATTGACAAATGTGAGACTCTCCTGACAGCTAATCTGAAATGGAATTTTTCTGTCTATTGTTCTTAAAATAATTTTTCAGTTCATATTTTAATGTATTTGTTTTGGAATGTTTTATTTCCCTTAAGAACAAAGGGATTCTTTGGAAAGAATTATGTGCAAAAATTAGCCAAGTGGTTTGCAACCATTTACTATGAAAATTTATATGCCGTGGTGGTGGTCTAAAGTATAATCTTCACTTTATCATATAATTCCCATTCTTTGGAAATACCTCAAAGACTAAATTCATGAGACAGTTAAGGAGCAAGGCTCTGATTTTCTCATGAGAAACTAAAAATAATAATGAGATTTGTTATCAGATTGGAATAAAAAACTCATGAATAAAGAAACAAATTTGAGATTTCAATCTTTGTGTTCCATGATCCAACCACATGATAATAGTATCTTAAGAGAAATTTATCATAATTCCTTTGAGGTAATATTTGCAGCTATTTTCCTGGTGTGGATTAATTTCATGGAAATAAATCCCAAGGATGAATGATCTTGTCTACAGGAGAAAAATGCTGATAGGCTATGTCTTAATCATACACATCCTTCTTCAGAAGTGTTTAACCAAGAATTGTGCATGTAAGCATTAAAAGATGATTTAAGTAAGCTATTGATTTAAGAGAATTTGTTTTGGAAGAGCAAGACTAGATCTTAACAACAGCACACAGAGAACATCTAAGCTTCCCAACACAAATGTCAGAAAACCTCTACTTATCCTGTTACTTGCCATTTCTAATTTCCTCATAGAAGAGTGTTTTTTAAATTTTCTTATTATATAAACTTTAATAAATCAGTAATAGAAAGCTCAACAACCCAATAGTAGACATGAATAGGCAGTTCATAAAGAAACATATTGGGTTGGCCAAAAATGTTCATTCAGGTTTTCCACAACATCTTATAAATATGAAAAATACTTTAACTAGGCAATTATTAAGTCAAATTAAAAATAGAAAGTTATATAAGAAATGCAGTCTTAGTTCCCAACTTGGCTCAGCAACAAATAATATTTATGTAGAAATAATAACCTAAATGCTGAACCTAATATACCTGTAAGTAGCTTATTGAACAAGAGGGACTTGGAAGGTTCCAGCTGCAAGACTCTGTTATCTCACTTTTTCAGCCCCATGGCTGAACTTTCAGACTGTATCTATCATGTTTCTAAGTACTTTGAGGTTATTAATGAATAGTCTCCATTTTTTCCAGGTTATCCAAAGTCCAGTGTCATCTAATATCAGAACACCAAGCTCTTATCCAGTTTTTGCTTCTCCTGTCCCACAGCTTGGGCCTGACACAGGCTTGAAAGTCTACAGTGGGCAAGAAGTATGGGCAGGGTTGCCAAATAAAATACGGAACGCCCAGCTAAATGTGAATTCCAGAAAACAACAAATGCTTTTAGTAGAATTACATCCCAAATATTGCATAGGATATACTTAGACTAAAAAAAGCATTCATTGTTTATCTAAAATTCAAATTTAACTGGGCATCCTGTACTTTTATTTGCTAAATCTGGCAACGCCAAGTAGAAGGTCAACATCACTTTATTCCATCTTGCTCACTGATGCTGCCTCTGGCTCCTCTGGGGTTAGATGAAGACACAGAAAGGGTAGAATGAAGGGGAAGAAGAGCTCTTGGCCTGCAGAGTTGTCATCTGCCACAAGTACGCTCTTTGTACATCAATATGCCCAAGATTGGTTCATGGGAGAACCTGCATCACTGGGATGTTTTTGCTATACTCTCCTTGACCTAGAAGATGCCTCATTTGGCTGACCGCTGACGGCTGTCCACTCAACACCTGGTTTCTGCCTGTCCACTCTGTTGGAGTCATTTTTCATCTCTCCTGATGGTACTGTTGGGTTGAGGACTTTTGAAAACATACCTATTGACAGCTCTCTTGCACAGAATCTGATCTGGCCCACTGAAAACCAGATCTCTGTTCCACCAGTCCCTGGAAATGCTGACCAACCTTGACTCTTTGTCCTGCTACCAGATAGACGGCTCTAGCCAGCTTCTGGCTTCAGATTTTTTTTTCAGGTGTCAGTCATCAAGTATGTGACTGTTGCTGCAAATGATCAGTCTCTCTGAGGTTCCTTGTGAAGTCCCCCTTACTCAATTCCGGATAAGTGGAAGAAGGTGTCCTCTCCTCCAGCACGAGTGATGAGGCAGGAAAAACAGCACTCTGCTGACTCTCCCCAAAGCAGTGCCCAACAGAGGCTCCTTCAGTTTCTTGGTTAATTCTTAAGACTGGAGATAGTTAGTGGTAAAGACTGGAAGAATCACTTTGGGACTACCCCATTTGCAAGCGGTGCATGGATTTGTAGAATCTCTATTTACAAAGTAGGGGGAGATTTGTACCTTTTGTTCTCAACTTTGGAGTCTCAACTGAATTTCAGAGACTTAAGTCAATTTTGACAATGTATGACATAACTAAAATGGTTATATAATTATATTGTGAAGATGACAGGAAAAGTCTATGTGCATATGTTTTGTGTGTGTGTAGGGTGCAAGGGATTATCATAAATCCAAATCCCCTTTTATCATAATGGGAAGGCAGAAGAGTGTGTCTAAAACTGATAGATCAAGAAGTAACAGTATAAGCGCACTATTTAGAAATATGGAGATAAATACCAGAAAGAAGATCCAAGTAAATCAAAATGCTTGTTTTTGGGGAGTGGGACTGGATATTTGAAGATAGTGGAGACAAAATACTGCTATTTTTCATGATATGCCTTTTAATACTATTTTTAAATTTTTTATTTTGTTTTAATTTTTTGGCCTGTGTAGTGTGTGGGGTCTTAGTTCCCCCCATAGATCAAAGCTGCACTCCCTGCATTTGGATGCAGCAAAAGCAGTCTTTAGAGGGAAGTTCGCAGTGATAAAATATTTCAACTAAAAATGAAAGAAATAGGAATGTCCTTTCACTAATGCCATCTCACCAGGTTAGAGGGGCTACTTGGATAATATACTGTGGAAATGCATAAGCAATCTGGGAGGAAATGATCTAAGCGATGGTTCCCAGACATCTTCTTTAAGAAAGATAATGGCTTTGAAAGACCATTTTGGTGGCTGTGTAACTTTGGATATAACTTTTAGATAGTGGAATATTATGCAGGCATTACACTTTACTTTTTCATATAGAATTTATGATCATGAGAAGTACACTTATAAAATGTTAAGGGAACTTGTGTAGATAGATATTTAGCTCTCTTTAAAAAGAATGCTGTATAGAAAAAGTTTGAAAGAAATATACCTAAATATTAACTGTGATTATTTTGAGTGAGAAAGAAAGAATTACGGATGATTTTTATTTTCTTTTTTTGCACTCAAGTTCAAATATGGAATTTAAAACATTTCTTAAAATGTGCTAGAAGTGTTTCTAGTGGGCTGGATCCACTCAACTGCCTGCCCCAAAGAGATTCCAAGAGGAGAGTGTGTGCCCCAGAGGTTTCTCTCCTTCAGAGTCAGCCTGGGAACCTGTCTTCACTCCTACCCTTAAATTACCATTTTCCTAACTTGATTCCCCCAAAGCTTTTGTGAAAGGAGAGCTAGAAGTAGGAGGGTGGTCTGCAGGGTAACGGCTATCATCCCTGTAACTCTGATAGGTGTATTCTCTCTCCGTTGGCCACAGGATGTTACCTTGCCCTGCAGGCCTAGCCTCGGCTGACCAATAGCAGCCACCACTCAAGGCTGCTCGCATTGTTCACCGTGTAACTCCAGGGTGTCATTCACTTGGATTGATGTGAGTCGTGTCTCCTGGGGAGGTGTGTGGGAACAGTTCTTATCATAAGGCTTATCTGGTTTCCTGAGATGTTTGGACTTCCTCCCGCCCTGGCCCGTCACTTATCAGCAGACTGCTATAATAACAATCCAGTGACGGCCCTCAGCTCAGCTTCCCCACTGAGGTTACGTGTCTGCGTGGTGGGCTTCCCTTGTGCCAGCTGGCACATGACTCAGACATCATTAAACTATCCTTAGCTCAGAGCCCGGCTAATTCTCCAGAGGGCTGGGGGGTGGGGGTGGGTGGGGCAGGCCTTCAGGTCTGAGTCAATGGCCAGCAGTACTTTTTGGCTTACATTCTAGAAAAGATTTTTGATTTTTGTGGCCTTCACAGGGATGACTGTGTTAAACATCAGACGAAAATAAAGCCTGCTATGAAGTAAGGTAAGAGTCCTTCAGGGACTGCTAACACCCTGATCTTGAGTCCTTTCTTCTGGTTGGGCTGGAAGACTCCCCTCAGCCCTGATTATTCTATTAACCAGAGACTGACGTAGCACTTAGATGTCTACAAAGGGCTGCTGACGTCCAGGCCTTGGAATAGAATGGAAAAAGTAAATTACAGAAAAGTAATTACGTGGTTGATCCCATTTATGTAATGATACTCATAAATCAGTATGATCCTAAAGATATAAAGAGATATTTAGAGGACGTTCACTTAAAAATGATCAGCGGTTGTCTCTAGGTAGTAGAATTTGGGGGTGGTTTTTTAGGTTTTTTGGGGTTTTTTTTAGCTTTTTAAATTGTAATTCTCAGTCTTAGAAGAATTTTGTTAACCATAGTATGCATGATTTTTATAGACTAAAACCAGTAAAACCATTTTTCTAAAGAAAATGTCTTTTTTTGTCTTTTACACATATGTCTCTTTTTAAAAAAATAATTTTAATTAGTTTATTTATTTTTGGCTATACTGGTGAAATGAAATTATTTTTGCCCATGTTGCTGCGTGGGCTTTCTCTAGTTGCAAGTGGGGCCCACTCTCTAGTTTTGGCACGAGGGCTTCTCATTGTGGAGGCTTCTCTTGTTGAGGAGCATGGGTTCTAGGGTGCGCAGGCTTCAGGAGTCGCGACTCCTGGGCTCTAGAGCACAGGCTCAACAGTTGTGGTGCATTTAGTTGCTCTGTGGCATGTGGGATCTTCCCGGGCCAGCGATCAAATCCATGTCTCCTGCATGGGCAGGCGAATTCTTTACTTCTGTACCACTGGGGTCACCCATATACATCTCTTTTGACATGAGTATAACCTGGGACAATTTAGCTAACTTCTCTGCTCCTGAGTTTCCTCTGTTATAATATGGAGATAATAATAGCTCCTACCTCATTATGGAATGTGTTAATATACCAAAGTACTTAGAAAAGTGTTCAAAACATTGAAGTGCTCAATGTTATTATTTTGGTGGTAGTGGTGGTTGATGTTACTTTTTTTTTCTATTATTATAACTTCATATCATGCAATAAGGTCAGCAGGACAGGAAATACTCAGAAGCAAAAAGCCAAATTATTTCTGCAGGGCTACGAGACAGATGAGCGATAGTTGAAAAGAAAGACGTTGTTGCATTGACATGTTTCCACGGAGAGCCAAATGGTTTGTACAACTGATAATCAGTTTGCTAGTAATTCTTCAGTCAGGTAACTTTCTAGGAGACAACTTTCCAGGACAAAAATGCAGTGATTTTTGGATTGATGAACTTCAAAGAAATGTATGAAGGTGATAATGAGACGGGAACTTCTGTATGAAATTCCTTTACAACATAGGCTCCCTGCAGCTACTCAGTCCATTTCATCAACACAGAACCTTCAGTAAGAATTTGGGAGGGATGATGAGGTGATGCTATATTAACCTCTAGGGTTTTTATTTGCCAGGGGGTGGGGGGAGGGCGGTGCAGTGGTGTCTTTGCCTGGCATGTGTATGTTATCAGAGGCCCAGAAAGTTATGGTTTGTAAGTGTGCACGGGTCAGGGCACCAGGCTCCCTAACCCTGAAATACTTGCTCTGAAGCTCTCCCTGAGTCGGTTCCTGGCTCAGATGCCTCTGGCTCTAGCCTTCTCGTGGTGATGGGAGCACCTAGACTTGAATCCCTCATCCTTTTTTCTGATGACAACCGATAGAGGGTGTGGCAGCAAAGGTATGTCATCATTCAAGCTGATCTGAACCGGGAATCCAGGAGGAGGGACCAGTGTGTGTATCCTTATCATTGACAAACAAAGCTGCCTGCCCATTAAGAAGGTACCACCACAAAAACCCATTCATTATCGTTCCGCTTAGAGGAATTCTGTGCTTAAAATTCCACAATAAATGTAAACACTTTCACTAGCCATGTCATGGCTGAAAAGAGACATTCTTGTGAGCAGCATAAGTAGATAATGTTTATGAACGCAGCCACAAGAAGGGCGTTCGTTCCTGTTTTTGGTACGTGAATTACTTTGTCACACGGTGACAAAAGTAAGACGTCAGAACCCCTGGTAGAAAACAGACAAATGCAGACTCTTCAAAGGGGGATAAAACATTATCTTTGTATGTATGTATTAGTTCTCATAAAACAGAGACTAAATAACATATTTTGAAGTAATAACATGTAGCTTAGTGACCTGCATGCTATATTATTTTGTTTATTTACATCATACTGAGGATAGAAGTGGTTACTAAGAAAATAATTTGGAACCTGGTCTAATATAGACCATGGGAAAAAGCCCCAGGCCTCTACTGCCTTAGCAGTACAGAAATTATTTTGACCTTGAAGGGTTTTAGAGCAGTTATACCAATGACCACCTGGGTCAATAAAAGAAAAAATCTTTATTGATTTGAGTCATATAGCTTCTTGGAATGGGTTCCAAGATAAACAAGTTGCAGATACTTGCTTGTCAGTGTTAGGAGGCTACCAAGTTGAATCCCACAAGTTTGGAGTAAGATGGTCCTCTGGGAGCTAAACTATAATATCAAAACATAATGAACTGAAGTAGAAGTATTCAAAATCACCTCAAAGAAAGAATGCTACCCAGACAGAGCTTTACTGTCATAGAAAAAGCATGAAGGGAAGTGTGTATCCAGGCAAAGGGTGCTGCCTAGGGGATCAGAAATCTTAGACCACAGTTTTTGAATCATGCCTTTTTTTTCACCTTTGGTCTATAAAGGACATTCCCCAGGAGGGATAGAAGCAGAGGACTGTCACCAAGTGACTGTAAGTGTTCAGATCCCTAGATTAGAAGCTCCCTAATGTGAGCAGGCTGCATTGTGCTAGGTGTGCCTAATACCTTGAAATATTCCAATAATCCCAGTCCTCTTGTTCTCATTCCATGTTTATAACCTCTTGCTTACTCTGGCTTCTCAGGTCAGTGTTCCTACAGAGAAATTTTGTATGAAGAATATGAATGTCATGTTTTCCTGTCATAACTGCTATTTTTGATATCGTGAATGAATTTAATTGCTATTCAGTTTAGGAGCTGGCTTCCCACACAACTTGATTAGAGGGAGAAAATGCTGCCCAGGCCCACTTAGGGTTCCAGTCTACAGTCTTCATCATGTTTAGACTGTGTAGCTTGAGTCACAGCGGGCACCTTCATTTCCTGGTTCTTAGAGAATAACATCTTCATAGGATCAAAACACCAATGAAAGCGTGTATGGAACAGGTCTCTCAGTCAGTCAATGCATTGTTGTTTAGATTTTACATCTAATCGCAGGTACCTAATTAAGGTGAGTGTAACTGACAAAATTAGGTTTCTAAGCCTGTAAGACCAAGGACCTTCCCTGGTAGCTCAGTTGGTAAAGAATCTGCCTGCCATGCAGGAGACCCTGGTTCGATTCCTGGGTTGGGAAGATCCCCTGGAGAAGGGAACGGCTACCCACTCCAGTATTGTGACTTAGAGAATTCCTTGGTGTTGCAAAGAGTCAGACAGTACTGAGCGACTTTCACTTTCACTTTCAAGACCAAGGACCACCCAGCAGACCATGGAAAATTGCCAAAGGAGACAGGTATGACAGCCTGGGTAACAGCCTTCCAACTGTCTGACTGTCTTGCCTGAAAAGGCGCACCTGCTTGTCTCTGGGCCCAGCGGATCATGCCCCCGGTCACTCTGCTGCATAAATCTTGGACCTTCTATAAATGAGCTTACCAGTTTTATGGGATTACTTGAGACAAACTAGTAAAAAAGTTGAGGGATATCTACTCAAAACAGTCAATTTGGCTTTTGAATAATTGACCTGAAGCTATTCTTTTGGGCAATAATTAGCCCATTAGGACCAAATGCCTGTTAAGACCACTCCTGGGTCATGATTAACGCATGTGTGTCAACTGCATGTAAGAGAAATGTGTCTTTCATTTTCTATAACCAGCAGTGATGCATCCAGCTGACTCAAAAGCAGTAAAATATGATTATGATCTATGTCTAAAGGAGGAGCGGACAAATTTCAGTTTTATCCTATCAGAGATTATTAACTGATGTTTAAACTTAGACTGGACACAGTTGAAGTCCATAAAGTCACAGCCCAAGGAAAAGCCTGTAAGAACCATCATTTATATTGCTATGGGTAGATCTCTCTTTAAGGTAGCAAAGAATCTAATAGTGGCTTATAGCGGAATATTTAATAGTTACTCCTAAACCCATGGTTCCTCATGTTAAGTTCTGGCCTGGAAATCCCAGATTTAACATATTTTTTAAACAATGGTAATGAGATATTTGATTTCCTTGAGTCGTTTGTATTATTATTGTGGTGGAGTAGATATATAAATACTGATTTGTTTTCTTTAAAAAAAAAACTTTAAATTTTGTTTTGGGGTACAGCTGCTTAACAGTGTTACGATTGTTTCAGATAAACAGAGAAGGGACTCAGCCTTATATATACACATGTATCCATTCTCCCCCAAATTCCCTTCCCATCCAGGCTGCCACATGACATTGAGCAGAGTTCCACGTGTTATAGAGTAAGTTCTTGTTGGTCCTCTATTTTAAATATAGCAGTGTGTATATGTCAATCCCAAACTCCTGAACCATATTCCTTCCCCTCAGCAACCATAAATTCATTCTCTTGAGTCTCTTTCTGTTTTATAAAGTAAAAACTGGTCACCTTTTGCCAGGAACATGTAACAAATTAATAGATCTGTAATCAAGCAAAGAAAAGAGTTTTCCACTTTTTAAAAATTAAGCTTTATGTTTTGAGACAGCTGTAGATTCATATGCAGTTTTAAGAAATAATATTGAGAGATCCTGTGTCCCTTTCCCCAGTTTCCCCAGTGGTAACATGTTGTAAACTTATAGTGTAAGATCACAACCTGGATATTGATATAAATAAGTCAGGAAGGCTTTTCATAGCCACACCCACATGCCCCCACTCCCGTCACTCCTTAATTCCTGGCAACCAGTAATCAGTTCTCCATTTCTATAATTTTGTCGTTTCAAGAATCTTATGTAAATAGTCATACCGTACGTAACCTTTAGTTGGTGTTAGTCGCTCAGTCCTGTCTGACTCTTTGTGACCCCACAGACTGTAGCCCACCAGGCTCCTCTGTCCGTGGGATTCTCCAGGCAAGAATACTGGAGTGGGTTGCCATGCCGTCCTCCAGGGGATCTTCCCGACCCAGGGATCAAACCCGTGTCTCCTGTGTCTCCTGCACTGCAGGCAGATTCTTTAGCTGCTGAGCCATCGGGAAAGCCCCATGTAACCTTTGGGGTCTGACTTTTTTTCACTCAAACATAATCCTGTGGAGATTCATCTAAGTTGTTGCATCTATCCGTTTGTTTGTTTTTTTTTTTCAATTGCTGAATAGTATTCCATGTCATGGATGTATGTACCACGGTTTGCTGACCTGTTTACCCATTCAAGGACAAAGGAGTTATTTCCAATTTTGGACAGTTATAAATAAAGCTGCTAAAATATTTGTTTCTAAGTTTTTGTGTGAATATCATTTTGATTTCTCTGGGGTAAGTGCCCAGGAATGCAGTAGCTGGGTCATATGGTGGTAGCATGTTTAGTCAAATAAACTGCCCAATTGTTTTATAGAGTGGCTGTACCATTTTGCATTCCCAGCAGCAGTGACTGAGTTTCTGCACATCTTTGCCAGCATTTGGTATCGTCACTATTTCTCATTAGACATTTTGATAGGTATTAGCAATATCTCATTGTAGTTATTTTTTTTTTCATTGTGATTTTAATTTGCATTTCTCTGATGAATAATGATGTTGAACATCTTTTCAGGTAATTATTTACCATTTGTATATGCTCTTGAATGAAATGTCTCTTCATATCTTCAGCCCTTTTTTTCTAGTTGAATTGCATGGTTTTATTTATTGTTGTTTTTTTTAATTAATTTATTTATTTTAATTGGAAGCTAATTACTTTACAATATTGCAGTGGTTTTTGCCATACATTGACATGAATCAGCTATGGTTTACTGTTGTGTTTTGAGAATTCTTAGTATGTTCTACATCCGAGTCCTTTGTCAGATATGTGATTTGCAAATATTTTCTTCTTGTTTGTAGCTTCTCTTTCCATCCTCTTATTTCACAGAGCAAAATGTTTAATTTTGATAAAATTCAATTGTTAATTTTCCATTTTACAGATCTTGGTTTTGGTGTCAAGTCTGGATACTCTAGTTTTAGATTCTGAAAATTTTCTCATATTTTCATTCTGAAAGTTTTATAGCTTTACATTTTAAGTCTGATCTATTTTGAGTAATTTTTTCATAAAAGGTGTGACATTTAAGTTGAGCCCCATTTTTTTGGTCTATGATGTCCATTTGCTTAAAATCTTCCTCCCATTGAATTCTACTTTTGTCAAATCAGTTGGGCATATTTGTATGGTACTATTTGTTGCTTCTCTAGTCTGTTCCATTGATCTAATTGCCTTCCTCTGCAGTTCAGTTCCGTTGCTCAGTCGTGTCTGACTCTTTGCAACCCCATGAATCGCAGCACGCCAGGCCTCCCTGTCCATCACCAACTCCCGGAGTTCACTCAGACTCACGTCCATCGAGTCAGTGATGCCATGCAGCCATCTCATCCTCTGTCATCCCCTTCTCCTCCTGCCCCCAATCCCTCCCAGCATCAGAGTCTTTTCCAATGAGTCAACTCTTCACATGAGGTGGCCAAACTACTGGAGTTTCAGCTTCAGCATCATTCCCTCCAAAGAAATCCCAGGGCTGATCTCCTTCAGAATGGACTGGTTGGATCTTCTTGCAGTCCAAGGGACTCTCAAGAGTCTTCTCCAACACCACAGTTCAAAAGCATCAATTCTTCGGTGCTCAGCCTTCTTCACAGTCCAACTCTCACATCCATAGATGACCACTGGAAAAACCATAGCCTTAACTAGATGGACCTTTGTTGGCAAAGTAATGTCTCTGCTTTTGAATATGCTATCTAGGTTGGTCATAACTTTCCTTCCAAGGAGTAAGCGTCTTTTAATTTCATGGCTGCAGTCACCATCTGCAGTGATTTTGGAGCCCAGAAAAATAAAGTCTGACACTGTTTCCACTCTTTCCCCATCTATTTCCCATGAAATGATGGGACCGGATGCCATGATCTTCGTTTTCTGAATGTTGAGCTTTAAGCCAACTTTTTCACTCTCCTCTTTCACTTTCATCAAGAGGCTTTTAAGTTCCTCTTCACTTTCTGCCATAAGGGTGGTGTCATCTGCATATCTGAGGTTATTGGTATTTCTCCCAGCAATCTTGATTCCAGCTTGTGTTTCTTCCAGTCCAGCGTTTCTCATGATGTACTCTGCATATAAGTTAAATAAGCAGGGTGATAATATACAGCCTTGACGTACTCCTTTTCCTATTTGGAACCAGTCTGTTGTTCCATGTCCAGTTCTCACTGTTGTTTCCTGACCTGCATACAGATTTCTCAAGAGGCAGATCAGGTGGTCTGGTATTCCCATCTCTTTCAGAATTTTCCACAGTTTATTGTGATCCACACAGTCAAAGGCTTTAGCATAGTCAATAAGCAGAAATAGATGTTTTTCTGGAACTCTCTTGCTTTTTCCATGATCCAGCGGATGTTGGCAATTTGATCTCTGGTTCCTCTGTCTTTTCTAAATGGGTAGAATGATCTTCCCAGTTGATTCTTCTTTATCAAAATTGCTTTAGCTATTTTAGCGCCTCTATCTTTACACATAAATTTAAAATAACCTAGTAAGATCTGCAGAATCTTTCTGGGATTTTGATGGGAATTGCACTAAACCTATCTATCAATCTGCTGAGAATTGATCTCTTTAATAGGTCGAATCTTGCAATCCATGAACACAGTATGTCTCCATTTATTAGATCTTTGATTTCTTTCATTATCATTTTTTCATTTCAGCACTCAAGTCCTGTACATGTTGTATCAGACTTATACCCACGAATTTCATTTTTAAAAAATATTCATTTATTTATTTAATGGCTCTGTCAGGTCTTAGTTGCAGCGTGTGGACTCTCTAGTCGTGGCAAACAAGCTCAATATTTGTAGTCCACAGGCTCAGTTGCCCTGCGGCATGTGGGATATTAGTTCCCTGACCAGGGATCTAACCCTCATCCCCTGAGTTGCAGGGTGGATTCCTAACCACTGGACCACCAGGGACATCCGAAGAATTTCATTTTTTGAGTGATTTTAAATGGTATTACGTTTTTAAATTTTGGTTTTCACAAGTTCATTGCTGATATATAGAAATGCAATTGATTTTTATGTTTATTTTGCATCTGATAGTCTTTTTTTAATTGTATTTATTTATTTATTTTTGGCTGTGCTGGGTCTTTGTTGCTGTATGGGCTGGGCTTTTCTCTAGTTGCTGAGAATAGGAGCTGCTCTCTAGTAATGCTGCGTGGGCTTCTCATTTCGATGGCTTCTCTTGTTGTGAAGTAGGGACTCTAGGGCACATGGGCTTCAGCAGCTGTAGCATGTGGGCTCAGTACTTGAATCCCGATGCTAGAGCACAGGCTCAGTAGTTGTGGCTGATGGGCTTACTTGCTCTGCAGCATGTGGGATCTTCCCAGACCAGGGATCAAACTTGTGTTGCCTTTACTGGCAGGCAGATTCTTTACCACTGAGCCACCAGGGAAGCCCACATCTGGCAATCTTGATGAATTCACTTATTATTTCTAGGAGTTTTTTGGGGTAGGGGTCCAGGGATGAATTCCTCAGGATTTTCTATGTAGGTGATTACGTTATCTATAAATCATTTTGTTTCTTCCTTTCAATCTCTATGCCATTTTTTCCCTTTAGTTGCCTTATTGCACTGGCTAGAACTTCTACCATTATGTTGAGTAAAATTGGCAAATTAGATATCTTTGCCTGTTTCTTATCTTAGGGCAAAGGCATTTAATCTTTTACCATTAAGTATGTTAGCTGTAGATGTTCTGTTGATGTTCTTCGTAAGTCTGAGAAAGTTTTCCTCTATTCCTACTGCTTTTTTCTGAGAGCTTTTACCATAATGGATATTGACTTTTGTCAGATGCTCTTTTCACATAAGTTTATATGATCCTGTGATTTTTGCTTCTTTAGCCCATTAATATGGTAGATTACATTGACTGCTATATTTGAGTACTGAACAGTGCTGCATTTCTGTTATTACTCCATTTGATCATGGTATATAAATAATTTGGGGGGCATCTCTCGTAGCTCAGTTGGTAAAGAATCTGCCTGCAATCCAGAAGACCTGGGTTCGATCCCTGGGTTGGGAAGATCTCCTGGAGAAGGGAATGGCAACCCACTCCAGTATTCTTGCCTGGAGAATCCCATTGACAGAGGAGCCCGGCAGGTTACAGTCTCTGGGGTTGCAAGAGTCAGGCACGACTAAACCACCACCATATAAATAACTTTATATGTAGCTGGATTCTCCTTGCTTATTTTTTGTTAAGGACTTTTTGTGTCTATATTCATAAAGAATTTTATATTTTCTCTCTCTTTTTTGTACTGTCTTTGTCTGGTGTTATACAAATGAGTCAGAGATGACCTCTGTGTATTAGCCCCCTAGGCTGTTTATTTCTTCACTGCAGGCTGAGACCAATTAGTTCAAAAGCCGATTTGCACCAAACTCAAATTTTTACACATCTAATATCCAGTTATCTTAAAAATAGTCCCAGCAAGCAAACATTAGGCCATTTAGGGCTTCTCTGCTTTGCATATCCCATGAAACCTAATCTGGCATCTGCTGGCCTTTGATAAGATAAAGCTTTGTGGTTATAAGACTGCAAGCTGCTGCCTTTCAGAATTCTCTGACCCAGACAGTCTCCACTATGTTGCTGAGTGACATCATGTAGACATGTAAGCCCCTCTGGTCACCCTTTCCTCTGGGAGTTCCTTTGCCCCCCTCCCCTTCTGGATGGTGGCCCTCTTGCCATAAGCCTCTGGTTGGTCTCATACCGAGACCCTCACATGCAATCCTGTTCAAGCACAACCTAAAAAACCTTACATTGTTGTTTCCTTTGTGGTTATATCATTTTTCTTGATCATCCCCCAAATCTCTCAAATCCCCTACAGATATCAGGGTAATACTAGCTTTATAAACTGCATTGGAAAATGCTCAGTTTTCTGGAAGAGATCATGTAGAACTGATGTTAATTTTTCCTTCAGTGTTTGGGAGAATTCTCCAGTGAAACTCCATTTGTGTCCAGAGATTTCTTTGGGGGATCTTTTAATTAAACATTCCGTTTCCTTGATGGATATAAAGTTTTTCCAGTGATCTATTTCATACTGGGTATAGTGACGATGTGTTTCTGTTTATCAAAAAATCCAATACTTTTCCAGTGCTGTTCTGTTTCTCCTCTTCTAAGAATCTGATGACACCAGTATTAGATCCTCTGTAACAGTCCCACGGGTCCCTGAGGCTTTGTTCGTTGTTTCCCCTCCAGTCTGTTTTCTCCCTGTTGTTCCGATTGGGTCATTCCCATTTTCCTAACTTCAAGTTTACCGATTTGTTCCTTTGTTCCTCATCCACTGAGTTTTTTCATTTCTGTTATTGCATTTTTCAATTGTAAAGGTTTTATTGGGTTCTTCTTCTTTATGTCTTCAATCTTTTGATAAGATTTTCTCTGTCTTTGTTGAGTCGGTATTTTTGTTTGTTTCAAGACATTCTTCATTGCTTACTGAAGCATTTTATTATGGCTTCTTTAACACCTTTGTCAGATCATTTGGACATCTCTGTCATCTTGATTATCTTTTTCCATTCAGTTTGGATCTTCCTGTGTTTTCGTATGATGAGTAATTTTTGTTTGTTTAAACCTGGTATGTGTGGATATTTTGAGACTTTGGGTCTTATTAAACATGCTCTTTTAGCTGACTTTTTCTGACTTTGTTCTGTCAGGGGTGTGAGGGTGCTGCCTCATTACTGCCAAGTGGGGGCAGAGATCCGTATTTCCCACCCAGCTTTGTTGACACCTAATGAGGGAAGGTGCTCCTCAGTTCTCCTAGGGTGGGGAAGGAGTTCAGCTTTCTATCAGGCCCGCACTGGAACCTCTCTTTCTGGGAGAGGGAGAGGTACCTCAATACTGCCCCACGTGTGGGCTCCCCTGACACCACGGGGTGGGGAGTGACCCCTGTTACAGCTGGACAGTGATGCAATTTCTGACTCTCCACCAGGCCTCCCCTGACATCACTCCGCTGGGAAGGAAAGGGTGGGTAGGGTATTACTGTCAGTAGGGATGTCAGTCCCGGCTCCCCACAGGATCTCCATTGCTTCCATGAAGGGGGTCCACCCCCTATTCTGCCCTCTCACACCACCCTGGCAGTGACGTTTACCTTTTACGTCCACAGTTTACATTACCAGCTTGTGAGGGTGGACATCCAGGCTCCCCATGTAACCTCTGCTGTCATTGGTGGGGATGGGGACACAATTCTTTCTATGAGGTTTGGCTGCAGTTGAGTAGTTTTCAACTGAAATCTTTCTCTCCTTGCCAGGCTGCCTCTTTTCTGGTCCTTTGGCTAGAGAGGCTTTTGTTGGGTTTTTTTTTTTTTTTCTTCAGATTGTTGGCATTTCTATGTTGCTGGCTTCTTTAGCTTCATGTCAGAGCTATTCGAGGCTAAGAGGAACTCAGGAAACTCACCACTATGGTGTTCTTTGGGTCTCAGTGTCCTTAACTGGTCTGCCTTCTGCTCTCCATTTCTCAGTCTTCTTATAAGTGTTTTGCATATAATGTTCAGGGTTTTTCATTGTCCTTAGTGGGAAGAATGGGGGCTTCGCAGGTGGCACAGTGGTACAGAATCTGCCTGCCAATGCAGAAGACACAGGACATGCAGATTAAATCCCTGGATTGGGAAGATCCCCTGGAGGGGCAACCCATTCTAGTATTCTTAAATTCCATGGATTGGGACTTACTCCTTGGAAGAAAAGTTATGACCAACCTAGACAGCATATTAAAAAGCAGAGACATTACTTTGTCGACAAAGGTCTGTCTAGTCAAGGCTATGGTTTTTCCAGTAGTCATGTATGGATGTGAGAGTTGGACTATAAAGAAAGCTGAGCACCGAAGAACTGATGCTTTTGAACTGTGGTGTTGGAGAAGACTCTTGAGAGTCCCCTGGACTACAAGGATATCCAACAAGTCCATCCTAAAGGAAATCAGTCCTGAGTGTTCATTGGAAGGACTGATGTTGAAGCTGAAACTCCAATACTTTGGACACCTAATGTAAAGAGCTGACTCATTCAAAAAGACCCTGATGCTGGGAAAGAACAAAGGCAGGAGGAGAAGGGGACAACAGAGGATGAGATGGTTGGATGGCATCACCGACTCAATGGACATGGGTTTGGGTGGACTCTGGGAGTTGGTGATGGACAGGGAGGCCTGGCGTGCTGCAGTCCATGGAATCGAAAACAGACACAACTGAGTGACTGAATTGAACTGAACTGAACTGAATGGACAGAGGAGCCTGGTGGGCTACAGTCCATGGGGTCGCAAAGAGTTGGAGCACAAGTGGGAAGAATAGGAAAAAGTACATTTATTCCACCTTCCCGGAAGCTGAAGTCACTCATTTGCCATTTTGAAAAAT
Organism: Bubalus kerabau; assembly: GCF_029407905.1. Lineage (NCBI taxonomy): Eukaryota > Metazoa > Chordata > Mammalia > Artiodactyla > Bovidae > Bubalus > Bubalus kerabau. The sequence continues at coordinate 64,189,879 of NC_073637.1, forward strand.
GAACAAAATCCATGTGCTGGGTCAAAGCAGAGAGCATCATTTCCATGGGACTCATGAAGGTGACTGGGTTGATAATCATCTGAGTCTACTGCTCTTGGTGGTCCTCCAGGTAACTCTGGAAGCTGGGAATCTCCTTTAAGCATTTATTCAGCTTGAAATTTTTGACCGACTATTTAAAATGAGGCACAATGACCAGGTTGCAGTCAGAGAAGGATCTGAGCGGTTGACCTTGTTTTGGAAATCTGTGGGAATCACCCGCGTCTCAAGTGGGAGCTTTGCCTTCACAACCTCAGTCATTGAGTTTATATCCTTGCTAACTGTCCCCAGGATCTGCCTTCATCCTTGTCTCTGACAGCTAGATTCACATCCTCCCCCTGGGATTTATAATTCTTACTTTTTTTAGGTGAGGAGAAATTTATAATAAGCTTCAAATCTGATGATATTTTAATCATGTCTGTATCCTCAGGCTAGGTGTTGTAGATGTTTGGAGTTGTCAGGTGTAGGTGGTTGGAGAGTATCTGCCATCTTCACCAGAACACTCTGGGTAGAACTGATTTTTATCTTATAGGTGATTCCTTGGTAATTGGTAAGAGAAGAATTTTAACCTTCAGAGGCTGGGTTTTAAGTAGGTCTCAGCCAGTAACTGGTCAGCAGTTGCACTGAAAGTCCTTGGGTCTAGCCTCCCCATCCCGAGCTCACATGCATTAGGAAAAGAGAAAAGATCTCTCTCAGCCTGATCCAAAGCATTCATTCTAAAGATGGGGAGTTTATCAGGATTAGCTCAGCTGCAAGTGGCAGAAAAATCAGAGTGACGGTTGCTTAAACAAGATAGTGATGTATTTCCCCTCTGTATAAGTCTGGAAGGGCCATCCAGCACTGGCAAGGTGGCTCTACACTGAGCAGGCATCTGCATCCCTTTCATCCTCTTGCTTTTCCATTTTCAACTTACGGCTTTCACGTTATGGTTCAGAGAGAAATAGGATATGCTGCTGCTGCTTAGTTATCTTGGTCGTGTCTGACTCTGTGCGACTCTATGGACTGCAGTCTGCCAGGCTTCTCTATCCATGGGATTCTCTAGGCAAGAATACTGAAGTGGGTTGTCATGCCCTTCTCCAGGAGTTCTTCCCAGCCCAGGGATCGAACCCAGGTCTCCTGCATTGCAGGCAGATTCTTTTACCACTGAGCCACCAGGGAAGCCTGAAGTAGGACATATCCTTTACCTATATTGAAGTGAAAGTTGCTCAGTTGTGTCTGACTCTTTGCAACCCATAGACTGTGTCCATGGGATTCTCCAGGCCAGAATACTGGAGTGGGTAGCTGTTCCCTTCTCCAGGGAATCTTCCCAACCCAGGGATCGAACCCAGGTCTCCTGCATTGCAGACAGATTCTTTACCAGCTGAGCCACGAGGGAATACCTATATTGAGACTTCCTTGAAATTGTTTGTGACTGTTCCTTCCCTCCAGCCTGACCTAAGTAAAGTTACGTGGCTACTGTTAGTTGCAAGGAAGGCTAGATAAGATAGTGCTTGTTCTAACTGGCCAAGTGTCCATTTGTTCTATCACTGAGAAAGAAAGGGAGAATGAATAATAAGGGGGAGATAGCAATTTCTGTTACTGGAACTAACAATGAATAAAGATCTGTAATACTAATTATAGGTGACCACCCCAACTCCTGACTGAGCTCTACATGCTGTCATTTTTGAGTATTTAGAGATTTTTTCATTTGATGACTATATCTGTCTGTAAGAGTAGGATCCATAAGGAAGCAACCCTCCGCTTTTCCAGCATCTCACAAAAGATGTGATCTGACTCACCAGCATGCTTAATGTTCAGGTCCAAGAATGATTAATTCATCCATGGAGTCTGTGTTTTAATACAGAATAAATATTATGGCAAAGAGATCACAAGTCCAAGCAAATAGCATGCCCTTGGCAGGGGAAGTATAAATATTAAAAATAAATCACATCAATTTGCCAGAGATCAAAACGGTAGGAGGTTCCAGTGTCTCTGAAGCTAGCAGAGATTCTAGTGACCAAGCCACTCTTCTCTTAATTTCCGCCCAAAATATGGAGAGAAATCCGTGAATGTGAGGAGATTCATTCTAAAGTCCAACTCAGTTGTAAGCGTATAGTGTGAAAACCCACCAGCAAAGCCAGGGTTAAAAGTTTTATTAGTGTGCCCACTTGCTGTGGCCCCCAAGGACTTAGAACTAAGTACTGCATCTGTAGTTTCCAAAAATCAAAAATCATCTGCTGATATAGCCCTACTTTAAAATACAAATTTTACCTGTTTACAACTTCTCACTTCTCCAGAGCCCAGCAGTCTGTAACCTCTTAGGAACACAGCTAAGAAACACACATCTTTGACAAAATAAAATAGTTATAAGAAGTCATGTATTTTTATTCCCTAAGGAAGTAAAGATTATCTACTGGGTCCTGACTCACAGCACATGTAGTCTTGCACTACACACAATGCTAACAAGCGTGTTACCTGGCTTCTCTTTTCTGAGCATATTGGAACTATAGGCATACATTGGAGATGTTGTGAATTTGGTTTCAGATCCTAGCAATAAAGTGAATACTGCAATAAAACAAGTCACACAAAATTTCCGGTTTCCCAGTGCATATAAAAGTTATGTTCATAACATATAGTCTTTTCAGTGTACATAGCAATATATCTGAAAAAAAAAGGTCCCTGAATTAAAAATACTTCATTGATAAAAAATTCTAACCATCATCTGACAAAGCAGAGTTGCCACAGACTTTCAATTTGTAAGAAATGCATTATCTGTACAATGAAGTGAAGTGCAGTAAAACAAGATACGCTGCATAGAAGCAAGAAGAGGACTGTGCAGACTGGCGCACGCATAGCAACAGGAAGTGATAAGTGTCAACCTACCAGCAAGAGAAGAGACAAGAATCTACAGAAGATAGAAAGGAATTCCAGTAAATCTGGTTTCCACAGATATATAATGCAAGGACAAAGAGCCGCTGTCCTTAGCAAGCCCTGGTTACAGTGCCATATCTTTCCTCCACAAACATCCAAATGCAGGGGACTTCCCTGGAGGTACAGTGGCTAAGACTCCATGGTCCCAGTGCAGGGAGCCCAGGTTCCATCCCTGATGAGGGAACTAGATACCACGTAACGCACCTAAAGATCGCACATGCTGCAACTAAGAGCTGGCACAGCCGAATACAGAGTTAAAAAAAAGAAAAGAAAAGAATGCTTACACTGTTCCCCTTGCACCAGGACATGGGAATGAATTCTAGTTGATGAAATATAGATCAGAGTGCTATGTGCTGTGTTCAGATATGGTCTTTAAAATATCTTGTAAACTACTTCAAACCCTCTCTCTTATATGTCCCCAAAGGCAGAGGACTCAGGGATGGAGTGTGCGGCCCTAGAAGACGGATGTTGGAGTCCCAGACAGAAGGAGCCTGGTCCCTGAATAACTGCCTGGTATGGAGCACCTCTGCTAACCCACATTGGACTGTGGTGTCAGCTGGAAATATTTTATTGGGTCAACTCACTGAGTTTTGGGGGTTGTTTGTTATAGTTATCAGCATTTCTCATCCCAGGTAATATAGACTTGGAAATATTGTTTTAAAAAACATCAAAACTATGGCATCATATAGCAGGCAGCAAGAAACAGATATGGCATGCTGATGTCTAGAAACCCATGTCCGACAAGGGCAAACATTTTGGTAATATGTCACCTGTGGTATCTTGGAGGCAGACTGTGTGCCTGTTGAACTTGCGGTTCTGTGGGAAGAAATTGGAAAATGAACATTCAGTTCAGTTCAGTTCAGTCACTCAGTCATGTCCGACTCTTTGTGACCCCATAAATCGCAGCATGCCAGGCCTCCCTGTCCATCACCAACTCCCGGAGTTCACTCAAACTCACGTCCATCGAGTCGGTGATGCCATCCAGCCAAAATGAACATTAGTAGTGTCTATTGGCTGATTAGTAGTGTCTATTGACTGGTACTGGCTGCATTTGACAGACTATCACTAGAAAGAGATGAGCAAAGGAAAATAATGGCCAGTTTGTAACAAAAAGTGAAAAGGAATAGAGAAAATCCATAATTTTAGTGTCTTACAGAGTTGGAAAACTCAACTTTTTAGGCAGGATCTTTAATCCTGGTTGTGGCCTGGAAATTCTGAGTTGCAGCATGTGGGATCTAGTTCCCTGACCAGGGTTTGAACCTGGGCCCCCTGCATTGGGAGCATGGAGTCCTTAGCCACTGGACCATCAGAGTTGAGATTTCTTCTTTGACCAGGGGGTATTTAGAAGCATGTTTTTTTAACTCCTTGTATATTTGGGGATTTTCTTATAATCTCTCTGTTGTTGATTTCCAGCTTAATTCCTCTGTGGTCTGAGAGCAAACGTTGTATGATTTCTGTCCTTGTAGATTTCAGATGTGTTTTATTGCTCAGAATGTGTCTATCCTGGTGAATGCTCCATGTGAGCTTGAGGGAAATGTGTGTTCTGCTGACGAGGTGGATTTTAACGCTTTTTGTGTCTTGTGATGCTGCCACCTTTTCGGGTCTGGGAGCCATCCACAGCATTATTTGTATCTGCTGGCAGATGACAACTGATCCAACAGGCCTACAGACCCCACGTGCCATCACCTAAGACCTGGCACAGCCAAATAAATAAATAGTAAAAAAATTTTTTTTAAACTAAATGAAAATGAAAACACAATTTATCAAAATTTGTGGGATACAGAGAAAGCAGTGCTTAGAGGGAAACTGATTGAATTGAATGTATGTATTAGAGAAGAAAATCGTAAATCAATATTCTTCTACCTTAGGAAACTAGAAAAAGAGCAGTCAAATCCAAAATAAGGAGAGGAAAAGAAATGATAAGAATTAGAGCAGAAATCAATGAAATTGAAAACAAGAACTCAGTAGAGAAAGTCAATGAAAACAAAAGCTGGTTGTTTGAAACTATTAATAAAATCAATATGCCTTTAGCCAGGTGAACTAGAAGGAAATGGCAACCCACTCCAGCGTTCTTGCCTGGAGAATCCCAGGAACGGGGGAGCCTGGTGGGCTGCCGTCTATGGGGTCGCACAGAGTCGGACACGACTGAAGCGACTTAGCAGCAGCAGCAGCAGCAGGTGAACTAAGAAAAAAAAAAGAGAGAGAGAGAGAGGACACAAATCACTAGTATCAGAAATGAAAAAGACATCACTATAGATCCCATGTAAATTAAAAGGATGATAAAAGAATACTATAAACAACTATGCCTACAAATTTGATAATCTAGATGAAACTGACTAAATTCTTGGAAGACACTATCTGCCAAAACTCATAGAAGAAGAAATATAGGATCTAAATAGACCTATATCTATTAACAAAATTGAATCAACAACTAATAATCTTTCAAAACAGAAAACACCAGACCCAGATAAGTTCACTGGTGAATTCTACCAAATATTTAAGGAAGAAATTATACCAATTCTCTACAATAGTTTTTAGAAGATAGAAGCAGAAGGACGACTTCTAACTCACGCTATGAGGCCAGCATTACCCTAATACCAAAGCCAGACTAAGACATCACAAGAAAAGACAGCTACAGACCAATATCTCTCATAAACATAGATACAAAAATCCTCAACACCATATTAGCAAATATAACACAAAGTATAAAAAAATTCTATACTATGACCAAGTAGCTCATAGTATCCCAGGCATGCTAGTCTGGTTCAACATTTATTTATTTATTTATTTATTTTTTGGTTCAACATTTAAAAATCAACTAATGTAATCCATCACATCAACAAATAAGAAAAGACAAATCACATGATCCTATCAATAGATGTCCCTTTCACTCCTTTTAAACATTATCCTGAAAGTCTTTGCTATGCATAAAGGTAAGAAAAGAAAAAGTATACAGATTGAGAAGACAGACATAAAGCTGTCTTTTCATTTGCAGTTTGAAAAACTGTTCACAGTTCAAAAAACTGCAGACAATAATTTATGATCATCTATGTAGAAAATCTGAAAGGATTAACAAGAACACCTGAAACTAGTCTAAATATTATAGCAAGGTTTCAGGACACAAGATTAAATATACAAAAGTTAATTGCTGCTCTCTACGCCAGCCCTTCAAGATGCCAAAGGGAAAGAAGGCCAAGGGGAAGAAGGTGGCCCCAGCCCCGGCCATGGTGAAGAAGCAGGAGGCCAAGAAGGTGGTCAACCCCCTGTTCGAGAAGAGGCCCAAGAATTTTGGCATTGGACAGGACATCCAACCCAAGAGGGACCTCACCCGCTTTGTCAAATGGCCCCGCTACATCTCGCTGCAGCGGCAAAGGGCTATTCTCTATAAGCGGCTGAAAGTGCCTCCTGCACTTAACCAGTTCACCCAGGCCTTGGACCGACAAACAGCTACTCAACTGCTTAAGCTGGCCCACAAGTACAGACCAGAGACAAAGCAAGAGAAGAAGCAGAGGCTGCTGGCCTGAGCTGAGAAGAAAGCCACCGGCAAAGGCAATGTCCCCACAAAGAGGCCACCTGTCCTTCGAGCAGGGGTCAACACGGTCACCACCCTGGTGGAGAACAAGAAGGCTCAGCTGGTGGTGATCACTCACGACGTGGATCCCATTGAGCTCGTGGTCTTCCTGCCTGCCCTGTGCCGCAAGATGGGGGTTCCCTACTGCATCATCAAGGGCAAGGCCCGGCTGGGGCGCCTGGTCCACAGGAAGACGTGCACCACCGTAGCCTTCGCACAAGTCAACTCGGAGGACAAGAGTGCCCTGGCTAAGCTGGTGGAAGCCATCAGGACCAATTACAACGACAGATACGATGAGATCCGTCGTCACTGGGGAGGCAACATCCTGGGGCCGAAGTCAGTGGCTCGCATCGCCAAGCTGGAAAAGGCGAAGGCCAAAGAGCGGGTCACCAAGCTGGGCTGAGTGTGCACTATGGAGTTTTCTGTACATAAAAGTAATAAAAAAGATTCTCCTTCAAAAAAAAAAAAAAAGTTAATTGCTTTCCTATATGCCAACAACAAACAAGTGGAATTTGAAATTAAAAATACAATAAAATTAAAAATACAATACTGCTTGCATTAGTACCCCCCTCAAATAAATACTTAGATATAAATCTAAAAAGCTATGTGCAAGATCTATATGAGGAAAACTGCAAAACTCTGATGAATGAATTAAAAGAGAACTAAATAAGTGGAGAGACATCCCATGTTTAAAGATAGGAAGAATCCATATGGTCAAGATGTTAGTTCTTCCCAACGTTCTCTGTAGCGTCAGTGTAGTTCCAGCAAGTTACTTTGTGGATATCAACAAACTGATTCTAAAATTCATATGGAAAGGCAAAAAACCTAGACTAGCCAACACAATATTGAAGAAGAATGAAGTTGAAGGACTAATACTACAGACTGTAAGACTCAGTGTAAAGCTACGGTGATCAAGACAGTGTACTGTTTGCAGGGGGGAGGGGAGGGGAATTTGGATGAAGGCAGTCAAAAGACTTGAAAAAACCCTGATGCTGGGAAAGATTGAAGGCAGGAGGAGAAGGGAACGACAGAGGATGAGATGGTTGGATGGCATCACCAACTCAATGGACATGAGTTTGAGTAAACTCTGGGAGTTGGTGATGGACAGGGAGGCCCAGTGGGCTGCAGTCCATGGGGTCGCAAAGAGTCAGACACGACTGAGTGAACTGGACTGAACTGAGCCAAAAGATGCAAACTTCCAGTTTTAAATAAGCTCTAGAGATGTACAATAATAAGTACAATAATGTACAACATGATAAGTATAATTAACACTTCCATATATTATATATGAAAGTTGTTAAGAGTTCGCATCACAGGGAAAAAATTATTTTTTCAGTTTCTTTTATTTTGTGTATATATGAGATGATGGATGTTCACTGTGATGTTTTCATGATGTCTGTAAGTCAAATCATTATGCTGTATAACTTAAACTTATATAGTACTGCATATCAATTATATCTCAAGACTGGAAAAAAAGACAGCATACTACTGGTGAAAGAATAGATAAATCAATAGAAGAGTAGAGACACAAAAATAAACCCCTATAAATATATTGATCTTTGACAAAGAAGCAAAGATAGTCTCTTCAACACATGGTGCTAGAACAACTGGATATCCACATGCAAAATAATTAATCTAGACACAGACCTTACACCCTTCACAAAACTGAAAATGGTTCTTTGACTTAAACATAAAATGTGAAACTAAAATTTTTAGAAGGTAACATAGGGGAAATATAGATGACCTTGGATAAGGTGATGACTTTTTAGATATAACACCGAAGGCACCATCCATGAAAGAAAATAATTGATAAGCTGCTGCTGCTGCTGCTAAGTTGCCTCGGTCATGTCCGACTCTGTGTGACCCCATAGAAGGCAGCCCACTAGGCTCCTCTGTCCCTGGGATTCTCCAGGCAAGAACACTGGAGTGGGTTGCCATTTCCTTCTCCAATGCATGAAAGTGAAAAGTGAAAGTGAAGTCGCTCAGTTGTGCCCGACTCTTAGCGACCCCATGGACTGCAGCCTACCAGGCTCCTCTGTCCATGGGATTTTCCAGGCAAGAGTACTGGAGTGGGGTGCCACTGCCTTCTCCATTGATAAGCTGGACTTCATTAAAATTAAAATTTTTACTCCATTGAAGACATTATCAAGAGAATAAGAAGACCATGCACAGACCTGGAAAAAATATTTGCAAAGGTTATATCTGATAAAGGATTGTTATCCAAAATATGAAAAGAACTCTTAAAACTCAAAACCAAAAAAACAACCTGTTTAAAAGTTACCTTATCAAATAAATCACCAAAGAAGATACAAATATGGCAAAAAAGCTTATGAAAAGATGCTCCACATCATGTCACCAAGGAAATGCAAATTAAAACAACAACAAGATGCCACTGCATACCTATTAAAATGGCCAGTATCCGGAAAACCGACAAAACCAAATGGTGGGAAGGATGTAACCAGAGGAACACTCATACACTGCTGGGGGGGATGCAAAACGGTGCAGCCACGCTGGAAGACAGTTTGCTGGTTTGATGGTTTCTTACAATATTAAACATGCCCTTACCATACAACCCAGCAATCATACTCCTTGGTATTTACCCAAAACACTTGAAAACTTATGTATACACAAAAACCTACACTTGATGTTTATGGCAGCTTTATTAACAATTGCCAAACTTTGGAAGCAACCAAGATGTCCTTCAGTAGGTAAATGGATAAACTGTGATACATCCAAACAATGGAATATTGTTGAGTAATGAAAAGATAGCAGGTATCGAGCCATGAAAAGACATGGAGGAATCTTAAACATATATTACTAACTGAACGTAGCCGATATGAAAAGGCTACATACTGTATGATTCCAACGGTATGACATTCTAGGAAAGGCAAAACGATGGAGACAGGGGTTAGAGAGGAGGGAGGCGTGTTAGGTGATGCACAGAGGATTTTTAGAGCAATGAGAATGTCCCATATGGCATTGTAACAGTGGATACATGTCATTATGCCTCTCTTCAAACACATGGGCTGTACAACACCAAGAGAGAACCCTCATGTAATCTGTGGACTTTGGGTGATGATCATTTGGCCATGAAACTTCATCCTTAGTAACAAAGGTACACACTAGTGAGTGATGTTGATGATGGAGGAGGCCACGCATGTGTATAGAAGAGGGTATATGAGAAATCCCTTTACTGTCCTCTTAACTTTGTTATGAACCATAAACTGCTCTAAAACAAATAATCTTTTTTTTTTAATCTACATTATTGGAAGTGATACATCTGTGAAATGCAGTGTTGTTGAAAGTGATGTCTTGGATGAGCTGCTGGGGACAGACAATGAAGGAAACTAAGGAAGAGTTAGGAGAACTAAGAACACGAAAATCTTATCATTGTCACAGATAGTTTCCAATTTGTTCTCTCCGTTGGGCAGGACTACACAATCGAGGCTATGATCATGGGGGAAATCTTCCTGTGGGCCCGCTGGTTTTCTTGTTCCAATCTGGATAAATCCTGCCTGTACAGACCACAGACTGATAGCTGTTGATAGATCAGCACTAAACAGACTCTCCTATATTAAAATCATACCTCAAAGCACACGTACTCTTGATGACTTATGGTAGTGGTGCCCCCATATATAAAAGACTGTTTTACATGATATATTTTTTCAATGAACAGTAGATGAATCACAGAAGTACTTTTTTTAAAATTGAACTTACCTCAGTAATATCTAAGTGAGAAGTATTTGGTCATTATCTGTACAAGAAGGATACCTTACAAATACTGTTTTGAAAGTCTTTATCTCTGTCCATCTCTCTCATTAAAAATATATCAGAAAATGAATAGAGCTGGATATCCTACGTGTCTTTTGCTTTCATTTAAAAATTATCCTTAATACTACATGCCCCTGTAAATAGGAAAGATGAAAGAATAGATAAGATCATTTTAAAAAATTGCCTTACATTCCCCAACTACTGATAAAAACAAAAACTAAACATTAAAATCCAGTTGCTAGGAGAGGAAATGGAGTAAGGTTTAGAGTTGGGGACAGTAGGTATATATGGTGTATATGTGTTCCCACTCGAAGAATTCAAAGAAATCTATCTTGATTCTTACTTAGATTTTGAAAGCTGGGATGTGACTTCTAGTTATGTCTGTGGGTTGACACATTTTTGAATCATGGGCCACTCTTGAGAATTTAATGAGAGCAATGGACTTCATTCCCAGAAAAATGCATGTAAACACAGACATAATAATTGCATATAAATAACCTACTCCCTTGAAAATACTTTTCTTCGAGAATTACCCCAAAAGTTAAGCTTTTCTAATCTGAATTTTCAAGTAAACTTAATAGCCTCTTGAGTGACTTTCACTTTCACTTTAATGCTCTCTTCTTGAAAAAAAGTTACAATAAATAAAAGTTGTACACACATAGAATAAAAAATAGGTTAGTTCTGTTGGAAAGTAATTTTAATGAGAATGATGCTGCTCCTTTGGGTTTATTTTTTGTTTATTTTGTTCTTTGTTTTTCCAAAAAGACATCCCCCATTTTTTATTTCAAGATTTCTGTCGGCCAGAAGTCTGGGCATAGTAAAGCTGAGAATGCTGCAGTGGCCATCTAAAGCTTAGGGTACCCTTCAAGGCCCATTCAGATTGTTAGCAGAATTCCAATATAGGATTGCTGGAGAAGGAAATGGCAATCCACTCCAGTACTGTTGCCTGGGAAATCACATGGACAGAGGAGCCTGGTGGGCTACAGTCAATGGGGTCACAAAGAGTCAGATGCAACTGAGCACTATAGAATTGAGGTCCTTGTCTTTTCAATAACTGTCGGCTGAAGACCACTCTCAGCTCCTGAACGCTGTCTGCAGTCCCTTGCACGGGGCCTTTATAGGCAGTTCTTGGCATGGATGTTTGCTTGCTTCCAGATTAGCAGGAGCATGTGTCTCTGACTTTTGGAGAGGCTCAGTTGCTTTTAAAGACCCACCTGGTTAGGTCCAACCAGCTGGATCGTCCCCCTTTGGATTAACTCAGTATTACACAGGGAACTCTGCTCAATGTTATGTGGCAGCCTGAATGGGAGGAGAGTTTGAGGGAGAAGGGATACGTGTATAGGTATGGCTGAGTCCTTTGCTGTCCACCTGAAACTATCACAACATTGTTAATTGGCTCTTCTCCAAGATAAAATAAACAATTAAAAACAAAACCAGACTTCCCTGGTGATAGAGCGGATAAGAATCCACCTGCCAATACAGGGGGCATGGGTTCGATCCCTGGTCTGGGAAGATTCCACATGTCATGGAGCAGCTAAGCCCGCGCACCACAGTTACTGAGCCCAAGTCCTGCAACCACTGAAGCCTGCGCACCGAGAGCCTGTGCCCCTCAACAAGAGAAGCCACTGCAGTGAGAAACCCCTGCACTGCAGCAAAGAGTAGCCCCCATGTGCCGCAACTAGAGGAAGCCCTGTGTGCAGCAACGGAGACCCAGCACAACCAAATAAATAAAACAAAAAACAACTGACTTGAAACCTAATCCCAGGAGGGATATCCTGTCAGTCACAGGCTCTGCCTCCACTCAAGGCGGGGAGACTACACAAATTGTGTACACACCAGGGTTGGGATACTTGGGGGTCATCCTAGAATTCTGCCTTCTGTAGCTACGTTCCCACCACTGCCTCCACGGGGGCTCCTTTGGTTTAGTAAGATGCTGTATGGATTTTGAAGAGATGAGACAAACATTCTCATGTGGTTGACTTGAAGTTTTGCTTTGATGGACATGAAGGCTTACACCCTGACTCACTCCAGTTTGTGGTAGCCAATGGAATCATGGTCAGTGAAGGATGGGCTGGGATCTCAAACACCAGATTCTCCACCATTCCTCAAGTTGAATTCTTGTGATGTCATTTCCTTTGTTCTGGAGTCATGGAAGTCATCTTTGGCAAAGTCAACCTCACTACTGCCATCTGTCAATAAGGAAGGGATTGTAGGTTTACTTTCCACCTGAAGATTATTTGAGCAGAAGTAACACTCAAACGGCGGAGAGGGCAATGGCACCTCACTCCAGTACTCTTGCCTGGAAAATCCCATGGATGGAGGAGTCTGGTGGGCTGTAGTCCATGGGGTCGCTAAAAGTCAGACACAACTGAGTGACTTCCCTTTCACTTTTCACTTTCATGCATTGGAGAAGGAAATGGCAACCCACTCCAGTGTTCTTGCTTGGAGAATCCCAGGGACGGGGGAGCCTGGTGGGCTTCCGTCTATGGGGTCGCACAGAGTCGGACATGACTGAAGCAACTTAGCAGCAGCAGCAGCAGTAGCAGCAGCACTCAAACGGAGAAGGCAATGGCAACCCACTCCAGTACTTTTGCCTGGAAAATCCCATGGATGGAGGAGCCTCGTGGGCTGCAGTCCATGGGGTTGCTATGAGTCAGACACGACTGAGCAACTTCACTTTGACTTTTCACTTTATGCATTGGAGAAGGAAATGGCAACCCACTCCAGTATTCTTGCCTGGAGAATCCCAGGGATGGGGGAGCCTGGTGGGCTTCCTTCTATGGGGTTGCACAGAGTCGGACACGACTGAAGCAACTTAGCAGCAGCAGCAGCAGCAACACTCAAATGGAGAAGGCAGTGGCACCCCACTCCAGTACTCTTGCCTGGAAAATCCCATGGACGGAGGAGCCTGGTGGGCTGCAGTCCATGGGGTCGCTAAAAGTCGGACACGACTGAAGCGACTTAGCAGCAGCAGCAACACTCAAAAGTATTCTGAGGGCTTTCAGGTCACTACAATTTTCTGACTGAAGCTTTTGTAAAAGCTTCTTCTTTGTTACTTGCACTGCCAGCCCGTAGAAGCATTTGCTTCAATGATGGAAAGTTTGAAGCTTCACCCCTCCCAAGTTATTCTTCCAAGTGTATAGGCTTGGCCAAAAAAGCTTGTTATGTTTGTTTTGTTTTTCAGCAGAATGAGGTTAGTGACTCCAGGACCTTGAATTGAAAGACTTACCTCATTCACTATATTTACCAAAACTATCTGCGTAATAAACCACGCTGTGAACAAACCCCTCCTGGTAGAATTGTTTGGATAATTGACTTTCCTTTTCTTTTTCTCTTGAGTGCATACACAACTTCTGCTTCAAGTTCAGTAAGCACTTCATGATCTGTTCATAATATTCTGCTGTTGTTATTTGACAAAATCTCTTGAAAAGATGGTGATTCAAGGCCGTGGCTCGGAAGAAGATAAAGATATTCAAAGCTTAGGCAAGGCTCTTCTCAGGGTCTTTGGCACTGACGCCCAACTCCCAGCCAACAAGCAGAGCTACTTCCTTCTAAAAGGCAGTGACACCAGATGGGCAGCTGTACTTCCCAGGACACCGCTTAGAAACTGAGCTGGGAGTCCTTTTCATCAGTTTTCTTAGCAAAGCCTTTTCACAGTTTTAAAGGAATTAGTGGTATCTATCTTTTAAAAAATGGGCTCAGAAAACATTTTTTTTTCCCTCTGATAGTCCTGGTCAATAATAATGAACAAAACCCAGAGAAATATTTCTAGTTCCATTCTTTTCCATGCTAAAGAGAAATGTTACCACTTTCAATTATTCAAAGATCTCCTTCAAAATACAAGAAAGGAATATTACACATTTTGGAGTGTGGTCATCGACTGACATATTCCCCCTCAGCTTCAAGGCCCCAGATCGACCAATTTCAGGACATATGGCTTTACCGAGGTGTCTTCAGTCCCATGGGGATTCTTGGATTCTGGCATGAACAATGGGTTTTCATGAGTGATCTTGTAGGATACTTCCAAAAAAAAAGCCTTCTGATTTGAGGTGAATCCATGTGGTAAGATGCTGACATTTCCAAAAAAGGATTCTCATGAATTTAAGTCCGAGATATATTTTAAGATGTAGAGTGTCAGAGCTCCTTCAACTCCTCCAGCCTTAGGTTTACGTTGGCTGAGTCATGTTTCATCCAAAGCACCAAGACTTGATGTCCGATTGTGCTCAGCAATGAAAGGAAACGCCAAAAGCACAGAAATTTGGTCTTACTGTACTTTCCTTCAACAGTTCCAGTTTAAGCTAGACATATTAAAAACAAGAGCAAAGGCAGATATTTTTATTCAGAATGATAAAGTGTATTTTATTCTCATCAGTGGTAAACTATTTTAGAAATCCTAAAATTGGCAACAGTGACAATGGTATGTTACCCAACCACATATTCACTTAGCATGTGAAGAGATAATTTAATCAAGCAGAAAGTCAAATTTGGAAATTTACACCAGCCAAATGCTCCATTCACTAATCATCTGTGTAATTAAAGAGCCAATTGCAAAAGTCCTTCCAGAAATCCTCGGAAGTTTCTCCCTACTGATAATGAACGATGATGTCCAGTTTTACAGGTTTAGAAAGGATCACATAGCTTCCAGGGTGTTACACTTTCCACTGCATTTATAGACATTTTTATATTGCCATTATTTTCACAGACACATGAGTAGTAGAAAACAAAGAATTGACAGTATTCAGAAAACTGATTTTGTTTCTCTCCAGACTCATGACTAATCTAGAGGATAAGCATGGCATAGGCACATGGGGAAATGGTGGCTTTTCTTACTTACTCTGCACCACAATCCTTTGTTAACTTTCCATTCTGTTAACCTTCCATATACAGCATCAGAGGCGTAGTTTTGCATTTTATTCATATAGACTCTGATTTACTGCATATAACTTGATAACCATGGAGAGCTAGTTTTGGCCATGTCTTTATCATGAATGAGACTCTTTAAATGTAGACTTTGATGTTTTCTGTGATCGTCTTGCATAAATCAGTAATTGTTTTTTTCTTTGCCTCATCAGTCTTCTTGTAAAATAGAATTGGAATAAACTGAGAAAAATGATCTTCTTATCACATCTTGCAACTGTCCTGTCTTTGTTATTCCAGTGATTGTGAATTTGTACATTAATAGAAATCAACTCTTGGGTGCTAAAAAATTGCTTTTATATATAGATGAAATAAGATCCTAAAAGTAAATGCTATTTTCTAAGAAAAATAAAATTATTTTTACTTGAGCATGTCAGGTATGTTATACTCTTTTTCACTTGTCTAAACTGAGTGGAGATAATCTATTATCAATGGTTTTACCATAAAAATCAGCATTCAGTCTCGAGTTGCGGTGTTTTCAAATGTTTTTTAAACTTTTTCATGCTTTATGAAATTTTTCAAAGCTACTTTCCATCTGAAATTCTTCATGACTGATTTTTTTTTAAGTGAGCTATATCAATAACTGGTGTTCCCTCGTGTCTCAGACAGTAAAGAATCCACCTGCAATGCGGGAGACCTGGGTTCAATTCCTGGGTCAGGAAGATCCCCTGCAGGAGAACATGGCAACCTACTCCAGTATTCTTGCCTGGAGAATATTGCCATGGACACGGGCTATAGTCCATGGGGATGCGGAGAGGCTGACACGACTGAAGCGACTAAGCACAGCACAGACCAATAACTATAACAGAATATTGTGTTCTTTGTAATAGCATATTCCAACCATTGAACAATTTTCTTAAAGCTTTGCAGTTTACCTGGGATGTTTTGTAATCCTTAGGTAAATTTGTGTTGATGTTGCCAATCATGTAAAGTCATGAACTTCAAACTATATATAGGATCCTAAGTGGAAGCTGACTCATTATCTGGCCAGTAGATAAACTCTGAATAATTACTGGTGACCATAAAGCCCTCTGTTGCATGTTGCTGTCATTGATGTTGTTCTTCAATTTACAATGGAATATTAGCACATTTTGTAAATGATTGCCAAAAACTTTTATTCAGCTAATGTTTTAAAATAACCACAGCTCCAAAACAAACAAAACACACACAGGGATATGCAATTGACCACAGGTGGAATAATCATGCTGCTAAAGAAGAATAACAACCAAATGTGCGTACCAAGCCTTGCAGACTGTAGTGTTGGCAGGAACAAATAAGTCCGCATGAGGTCATAGGCGAAACATCAACAGCAAAAAAGATGCCAGGACTCACCATTGTTTGAGGTGAGATGCTCAATAGCACCCTGAATCCATTCAGGCTGTTATAACAAAATTATCAAATGATTAAAAATAGATGATTATAAACATAGACATTTATTGCTCATAATTTTGAAGGCTGGAAATCCAGGATCAAGGCACCATTTGATTCAGTGTATGGTGAGAACACACTTCTTGGTTCATTGGTGGTTAATTCTTTATTGTATCCTCACTTGGCAGGGAGCTGAGTGGGGAAGCAGGCTTTCTCATGACTGGTATAAGACCATTCATGAGGTCTTCACCCTCATGACCCCATCTAATCTTAATTACCTCCCCAAGGCCCCACCTTCTAATAGCATCACACTGGGAGGTAAAGTTCCAACATGTTAATTTTGGGTGGACATTCAGTGCATAAGACATCCCTGGTTTTTCTTTTCTTTTCTTTTTTTTTTGTTGACATGAAAAAATGTACGTGTGCATGCGTGCTCAGTCACCAGTCGTGTCTGACTCTTTGCGACCGTGTGGACTGTAGCCCTCCAGGCTCCTCTGTCCATGGGATTCTCCAGGCAAGAACACTGGAGTGGGTCGCCATGCCCTCCTCCAGGGGATCTTCCTGATCCCAGGGATCAAACCCAGGTCTCCTGTGACTCGTGCATGGCAGGCAGATTCTTTACCTGCTGAGCCACCAGGGAAGCCAAAAAACAATGTATATTTTTACATTTTCACAAGACAAATAGGACCATGATTTACATTTTATAATTCTCATAGCTGGTTTGAGAGGTATAATTTTTGTTCCATCTGGAATGTTGGGTGGGCCCATGCTCACTGCACCCCAATCTCCCCCACTGCCCCCTTCTTGCCCTACATTATATTTATGTAGTTCTTTCAGAAACTGAATAATACCCACTTAGACATAAGCCTGGTTTTTAGTGTATGACTTTTTTTTTATAAAAGCTTAGGTATTGTATCATTCCATAGTTAAGAAGGGGAGGCCGTGGTGTTCTCTTTTGAGGACACAGTGAGATTTTTTTAAATATGTTTTCAAGTGCATTTGACAATAATTTTAGAGAGGAAATGACAGGATTATAAAAAGAGCTAGAAAGAAAGCTAAAGTTTAGTAGCAAAATATCAAGTCCTTATTTGCCATCAATCCACAAATGAGTGGGGATATCACAGAGGCCCAGAGAATGGTTTCACAGGCAATTGTAGTTAAGAATTTTCAGAGATGAGCTTGAGACAGCATGAATCATTTCACGTGCAAATCCAGATCTCAAAGCCAGTGTGTTACCCTCATAGAAAAACTGAGGAGGAGTGGCAATGTGATCAGCTTAAATGGCCACTGTTGTCTGCTAATGACACCTCGTAGTGAGGACAGGGAACACAGCAATACCCACTAGGGCTTATAGTCCCAGGTTCTGAGGAAGAGCTCCCTGACTGGTAGTATTCCTTGCTTCATACAGTCTCACCCTTTGGGGCTTGGGCACCCATTTCTTACACAAAGGTTGTGCTCTAAATCTAAGAGCTGATGTAACCAAAATGAAAAGCAGATATCTCAAATATGGACTGAGGATTCATGTTGGAAAACAAAGATGAATGAAACAAACTTTATTTTCACAGTTCTTGCTAATTTTATTTATTTTAATTTTTAATTGGAGTATAGTTGATTTGTTGTGTTAATTTCTGCTGTACAGCAAAGTGACAGTTATACACATACATGCATTCCTTTTTTATATTATTTTCCATATGGTTTATCCCAGGATATTGAATATAGATCCCTGTGCTATATAGTAGGACCTTGTTATTTATCCATTCTATATGTAATAGTTTGCATCTACTAACCCCAAACTCCCAGGCCATCCCTTCCACTCCCCTCCCTACCCCCACCTCTTTGGTAAACTACAAGACTCCTCTGAGTCTGCTTTTGTTTTGTAGATAGGTTCATTTGTGCTATATTTTAAAATTCACATATAAGTGATATCATTTAGTATTGGTCTATTTCTGACCTACTTCACCGAGTGTGATAATCTCTAGTTCCATCTATGTTGCTGGCAAATGGCATTCAGTCAGTGACATCATGTCCATAGTTTGAAATGGGCCATGGCACCCATCTGCACCACAGAAATAGACAAGCATAGTATCAGTACTCAAGGGCTTCCCTGGTGACCTAGTGGTTAAGACTCTGCCTGCAGATGCAGGGGACATGGGTTCAATACCTGGTCTGGGAAGATTCCACATGCCATGGAGCAACTAAGCCTGCACTGAAGAGTAGTCCCTGCTCACCGAAACTCGAGAAAGGCTGCACGCAGCAATGAAGACCCTGTGCAGCCAAAAATAAATAAATAAACCTTTAAAAAAGTCAAGAGTTGAGTTTTATTGATTTTTCTAGACTTAGGAGAGTAATGGAGAAAGTATTAATAATTCAGATTGAACTTAAAAGTACATCAAGTCTGTAGCCATTACATTGTAACTGGAACAGAAAAATGAGAAAATATTCTTCCAATATTTAAAAACTATTATCTAATTCAGCAAAGGTGTTCACATCACTGACAAATGAGTCAAGTTCAGACACACCTCTTCATTGTTTCACTTTCATCTTACTCATTAATATAAAGAAAAATATTAACTAACATTCAGGTTGAAATTATAGTCATTAGTTGCAAATTGCTGTTGTCTACTGGCAGTGGCACCCCACTCCAGTACCCTTGCCTGGAAAATCCCATGGACGGAGGAGCCTGGTGGGTAAGAGTCAGATATGACTGAGCGTCTTCACTTTCACTTTTCACTTTCATGCACTGGAGAAGGAAATGGCAACCCACTCCAGTGTTCTTGCCTGGAGAATCCCAGGGATGGGAGAGCCTGGTGGGCTGCCATCTACGGGGTCGCACAGAGTTGGACATGACTGAAGCAGCAGCAGCAGCAGCAGCAACCGGTATGAGAATTAAGCAATAATCAATTTTTTCTCATCATCTCCATTCTTTTGATTCTGTTCTTTTTTTCCTGTATTCTAATTAACATATTAGTTGAATATGAGGCTTTGTTACTCTCATGTTTTCTCTCTGTTATTTGTTTATACTTTCTGAGTGATTTCTTCAACTTCTTCTCCCTTCTATAGAATTTTTAAAATTTAACGATCATTTTAAATTGCCAAGATTTCTTTCTTGTTCTCTAATTCTACCACATTTGCAGCATCCTTTTCTTGTTTTAGAGGTGTAATTTTGCTTTTTTCAGATAGTTCTGAATATGCAAGGGGGTATTCTTTTAATTTGTCCACCATTCTCTGAATTATTTGTCTCTTGTCAGATTGATTTCTCTGTTTAATTTGGTCCTTCTGTTTTCTTGTTACAGTCTCTTCTCCAGTCTCTAGTGGTCCTTGGTTGCTCATTTATATTTAAAAATGAGGCAATAGAAAAGCCTATTACTTGGGAGGTTGGCTATGTGAATGAACTTGTTAAATGACAGTCTTTGTCTTCAGGTGAGCAGTTGGAGATCAGCCAATTCGAAAGGCAGGGATCCTGCATTGTTATCTTCTTGTCTCCAGGCAGGTTAGTCAATTTCCTTAGAGAAGTAGCTCCCTTTCTAACCTTGAGGTTAAACACTAGGCAGTCTGGTATTCTATTACCAGGGGCAGGCAGGGTGATGATTCTATATGCAGACTCCTGTTTTCTGCTACACTTCATTTTTGCCCTCTTGTGCTATGCTCAGTCACATCCAACTCTTTGCAGCCCCATGGACTGTAGCCCACTAGGCTCCTCTGTCCATGGGATTTCCCAGGCAAGAATACTGGAGTGGGGTACCATTTCTTACTTTAGGCTGTCTTCCCAATCCAGGGGTCAAACCCGTGTCTCTTGAGTCTCTTGCATTAACAGGCAGATTCTTTACCAGTAGCTCCACTTGAAATCTCTCAGTTTCTCCAGACAAATCAGTTGCCTCCTTATTGCAGGCCGCATGTTAGGTATGTCAAGAAACAGTTTCCTATATCCTGCTTCATCAGTCACTGCTCTATTTCCTGGTTTTTGTCTACAGAAATTTCTGGAAATTCTCATCACTTCATGGCCTTATTCATGTTCACTACCTTGAAACAAAAAGTTCAATTCATTTGTAACACTGTTTTAGACTTCATGCATAAGGCTGTTTCCTTTGGGAGAGGTAAGAAAAGTTATGGGTATAGGAGTGTTGTCATATTTTTTTAAAGACCTGAGCTAATATTACTGTAAGTATTGGTTCATGAAAGCCCTCTCTCTTGTTTTCTTAAATGCATTTATTTCCATTCCTCACTCTCTTCCTCTCCTTCCATTAGGCAGTCATTTTACTGTGGTATATTACCATAAAATAACAATGTATGTCTCCCAGTAAAATATGTTTTATTATTCTCTGTGAACTTATTTTTAATCTATACAAATTATGTTGTGTTGAAGATCTTATTCTCATTTTTACTTTTTTTGATCAGCTCAAGCTTATTCATTATATTTTCAGAAATGCTTACATCTCTATTATTTTTTTATCTGCTTGATCCATCAGTTAAAATCTCTAACTATAGTTATTTATGTATCTATTTCTGTTAGTTTAATATATATTTGAGACTGTTTTATGAAGTGCTTATATGTGAATGGTTGTATCATTTTGTATTTATTGATATGTCATTCCTTACTAATTTTAATTCCATTTTTTATTTGAATTTTATTTTGTCACATATTAAAATTGCTGCCTCAGGTTTCCTTTAAATTTTTATTTTTGTCTGGTATATCTTTTTCTATCCTTCTGTTTCTAACTTTTCTGTGCCTTTCTGTTTTGTTTTGTTTCTCAAGAAATGATCATTTATTTCTCTTGTTCGTTTCCTTCCCACTGTGTGACATGTTTGAATCAGCTTCTAGATATTTAGAAAGGGCTTAAAGCTGGGGGGGGGGGGGGAAATGATTTATCAGAGTAAATTCACTGCACTGACCTCTGCTGTTCCTGACCTTTGTTTGATAACCATGGGATGTTTTCAAAATTGTATGAGCAAAACACTAACAAAGAGATCATGCCCATTTGGATTCAAGTTGAAAGATGCTTTTCTGTGTAAAATGTGTATTTTATATATGATGTCTTTCTTTTAATCCTCTCTGTTTTTGAATTAGTAACTATGATGGCTAATTCATGTGTCAACTTTGATTAGGCCACAGAGTGCCCGGATGCTGACCAAACATTATTATGGATGTGTCTGTGAGGGTTTTTCTCAGACAAGATTAATATTTGACTCAGTAGACTGAGTAAAGCAGATTGCCCTCTGTGAGTGGGTCTCATTCAATCAACCCTCCAGAAAGTGAAAGGGAATTTCCTTCTGTCTGACTATCTTGAGCTAGAATTTTTTTTTCCCTTGCTTTGGACTGGAACTGAAATAATGTCTCTTCTTGGGTCTCATAACTACTGAATCTGTTCTAGAGCTACACCATTGGTTCTCCTGGGTTCTTGGATCACTGGCCGTAGATCTAGGGACTTGTCAGCCTCCAAAATCACATGAACCAAGTCCTTACAATCAATCTATCTATATAGCGTCTATCTATCTGTCTGACTTCCTTGGTGGTTCAGATGATAAAGAATCTGCCTGCAATGCAGGAGACCCAAGTTCAATCCCTGGATCTGGAAGATCCCCTGGAGAAGGAAATGACAACCCACTCCATTATTTTTGCTTGGAGAATTCCATGAACAGAGAGACCTGGTGGGCTACAGTCCATAGGGTCACAAAGAGTCGGACATGACTGAGCGACTGACACACACAGCTGTCTGTCTGACCTATTTATTCTGTTTCTCTGGCAAACTCTAACACACTAACTTTACCATTTACATCTACCTTAATATTACATTAGGATTTGTTTCTTTCCTGGCATTTCTACTATTATCTTTAATTTTTTTTCTTCTTTTCTGCTTTCCTTTGAGTGGAAAAATTTTTCTTCTCATGAAGCAAATATATCCTACAGACTGCCTCTCTAGTCCATGTTTTATCAATAGAATGCTTCCTGATTTTTAATATCCAAATGTTATAGTACATAAATATATAACAATACAACTTTGGGGGGGCTGATGTTTTTGTAGGAAAAAAGATTGTATTTACATTCCCTAAAGTCAGTACAGTATTTTTTAACATGGAAGGAAGTAGCAAGTTGTGTTCCCAATAAGTAAGATGTCCAAATCATGTGTAGACATTTTGAAAAGTACGCTAAGCGCCAAGTAAGGGTACATGTGTTCCAGATGTTGCAGAAACAGAAGAGGAAACAAAAATTTCAAAGCTGTAAAGCATATGTTGGAGTGTGAGACCTAGCAGAGAGGAGAGAGGTCATTTCAGGCAAGACATACAACCAGCAGAGCTCAAGAAACTGGCATGAGGTCATCCTGGACACAGGATAAAGCTCAGGCTGCAGACAATGGCAGAAAGAAGTGTAAAAGTCTACATTCTGAACCATTGGCCTCATGCCCAAGCTTGGCTCTCATAGCACTGAACGTTAGGCTTTTTCCTATCACCAGTTCCATCCCAGAAGGTTCTGGAAGATTACCCTCCAGAGAAAGTGATCGGCCACAAAGAAGAAATTTCAGACACTTTAATCGGGGAGGGTTGCCAAAAAGAGGCTGGGACCCCATTCAATTACCCTTCAGAAAATACCATCAGAACAATCCTCAACCACTCAGAGCTTCCGATCAGTATTTATCAAAATGATCATATGGCTTTTCACCTTTCGTTTGTTACAACAGAACTCTTTTAACCAACTTATGTTTAACTGACCAATACTCACGTTCTCTCAGGAAAAACTCCTGACAGATGTTTATAGTATATTGTCTGCTCATGGCTAATAGGCTACTTTCTAATATAATCACATACTTCTCTTGCTACAAATTAAGTTATTTGCTTGTTTTCTGTCCCCAAATTGCCTTTTGCCACCTGTGCTTGTTTAAATTTTTGATTTAAAATATTTCATAATTTGGCAAGATATAAGTATGAAACAGAAGAGCTATTGATACTGTTTGGAGTAGGTAGAATTCTAAAGATATTTTCCCCAAGATTCTCATCCCCTGATATTCAAACACTAATCTGCTGCTGCTGCTAAGTCGCTTCAGTCGTGTCCGACTCTGTGCGATCCCATAGACGGCAGCCCACCAGGCTTCCCCGTCCCTGGGATTCTCCAGGCAAGAACACTGGAGTGGGTTGCCATTTCCTTCTCCGTTGCGTGAAAGTGAAAAGTGAAAGTGAAGTCGCTCAGTCGTATCCAGCTCTTAGTGACCCCATGGACTGCAGCCTACCAGGCTCCTCCATCCACGGATTTTCCAGGCAAGAGTACTGGAGTGGGGTGCCATTGCCTTCTCTGAAACACTAATCTAGGTACTGTTTTATAGGGGCTTCACAGATGGAATTAAGATTATTAATCAGCTGACCTTAGAATAGGGAGGTAGGGACTTCCCTGAAGGTTCAGTGGCTAAGACTCCATGCTCCCACTGCAGGCAGCCCAGGTTAAATCCCTGCTCAGGGAACTAGATCCTACAACTACAAGTTCGCATGCTGCAACAAAGATTGAAGATCCCATATGCCACAATTAAGACCTGACACAGCCAAATAAATAAATATTTTTTTAAAAAATAAGGAGGTTATCCTGGATTTTCCAGATGGTCCAAAGTAATCTCATGAACCCTTAAAAGCAGAAGAGATGAGGTAAAAGAGGAGAGCAGAAAGACTGAAAGCGTGAGAAGAAGCCCTCACTGTTGCTGGCTTTAAGACTGAGAAGAGGTGTTGCGAGCCAGGGATGTGGGCAGTCTCTAGAAGATGAAAATGAAAATGACCACGGTCAACAGACCACCAGGAAACAGGACTTCAGTCCTACAACCTCACAGAAGTAAATTCTGCCAATAACACAAATAATTCTGGAAGTGATTCACCTGTAAGAGCCTCCAGTAGGGAATGAAGATCTGCCAACACTTTCAGCCTTGTGGGACCCTGAGCAGAGCTTAGAGAACTCTGACCAAAGACCTATGAGACAGTAAGTGGGCCTTGTGTAAAGCAACCCAGGTGGCTGTAATTTGTTTCAGCAGCACTGGGAACTAATACACTATTGAGAACTAAATGTATTACCTTAAAAACGTAAGTTGGTAAGATGAGATGCTGAAAAAAGTTATTTTTGAATGTGATATGACCATGACAATTGTAGTAGACTGGACAGTTCAATTCAGTTCAATTCAGTTGCTCAGTCGTGTCCAGCTCTTTGTGACCCCATGGACTGCAGCATAGAAGACTGGACAGAAGATTGTAAAATCTTGCAGAATAATACATTACATCTGCTTCACAAATGCCCTTTATGCTTTGTTCCACTTTCAGTTCAGTTCAGTTCAGTCGCTCAGTCGTGTCCGACTCTTTGCGACCCCATGAATTGCAGCACGCCAGGCCTCCCTGTCCATCACCAACTCCCAGAGTTCACCCAAACTCATGTCCATTGAGTTGATGAGACCATCCAGCCATCTCATCCTCTGTCGTCCCCTTCTCCTCCTGCCCCCAATCCCTCCAGCATCAGAGTCTTTTCCAATGAATCAACTCTTCACATGAGGTGGCCAACGTATTGGAGTTTCAGCTTTAGCATCAGTCCTTCCAATGAACACCCAGGACTGATCTCCCTTAGAATGGATTGGTTGGATCTCCTTGCAGTCCAAGAGACTCAAAGAGTCTTCTCCAACACCACAGATCAAAAGCATCAATTCTTTGGTGCTCAGCTTTCTTCACAGTCCAACTTTCACATCCATATATGATCACTGGAAAAACCATAGCTTTAATAGCACCCAAATTAGAATTTGAGGGCAATAAGTGATGTGTATGGCTTATGTAGTAAGGACAACTCAGAGATCCATTGATCTATACTAAAAGAAAAGGACTTACTCTACATGTAAAGACTGATGTTAAATATACACAGTTTCAAGTTAGCCATATACATTTGCCTCTACTAAAAGATGATGCTGTTAAAGTGCTGCCCTCAATGTGCCTGCAAATTTGGAAAACTCAGCAGTGGCCACAGGACTGGAAAAGTTCAGTTTTCATTCCAATCCCAAAGAAAGGCAATGCCAAAGAATGCTCAAACTACCGCACAATTGCACTCATCTCACATGCTAGTAAAGTAATGCTCAAAATTCTCCAAGCCAGGCTTCAGCAATATGTGAACCATGAACTTCCTGATGTTCAAGCTGATTTTAGAAAAGGCAGAGGAACCAGAGATCAAATTGCCAACATCCGCTGGATCATAGAAAAAGCAAGAGAGTTCCAGAAAAGCATCTATTTCTGCTTTATTGACTATGCCAAAGCCTTTGACTGTGTGGATCACGATAAATTGTGGAAAATTCTGAAAGAGATGGGAATACCAGACCACCTGATCTGCCTCTTGAGAAATCTGTATGCAGGTCAAGAAGCAACAGTTAGAACTGGACATGAACAACAGACTGGTTCCAAACTGGGAAAGGAATATGTCAAGGCTGTATATTGTCACCTTGCTTATTTAACTTATATGCAGAGTACATCATGAGAAATACTGGAGTGGATGAAGCACAAGCTGGAATCAAGTGTGCCAGGAGAAATATCAGTAACCTCAGATACCCAGATGACACTACCTTTATGGCAGAAAGTAAAGAAGAACTAAAGAGCCTCTTGATGAAAGTGAAAGAGGAGAGTGAAAAAAACTGGCTTAAAACTCAACATTCAAAAAACTAAGATCATGGCATCCAGTCCCATCACTTTGTGGCAAATAGATGGGGAAACAATGGAAACAGTGAGAGACTTTATTTTCTTGGGCTCCAAAATCACTGCAGATGATGACTGCAGCCATGAAATTAAAAGATGCTTGCTCCTTGGAAGAAAAGCTATGACAGGCCTAGACAGCATATTAAAAAACAGAGACATTACTTTGCTAACAAAGGTCCATCTAGTCAAAGCTATGGTTTTTCCAGGAGTCATGTATGGATGTGAGAGTTGGACCATAAAGAAAGCTGAGAACTAAAGAATTAATGCTTCTGAACTGTGGTGTTGGAGAAGACTTAAGAGTCCCTTGGACTGCAAGGAGATCCAACCAGTCCATCCTAAAGGAAATCAGTCCTGAATATTCATTGGAAGGACTGAGGCTGAAGCTGAAACTCGCATACTTTGGCCACCTGATGTGAAGAACTGACTTATTGGAAAAGATGCTGATGCTGGGAAAGATTTAAGATGGGAGAAGGGGACAACAGAGGGTGAGATGGTTGGATGGCATCACTGACTCGATGGACATGAGTTTAAGCAAGCCCCAGGAGTTGGTGATGAACAGGGAAGCCCAGTGTGCTGCAGTCCATGGGGGTGGCAACCAGTCAGACATGACTGAATGACTGAACTGAACTGAACTGATTTATATGTGTTAAGTTAAAGCAAAATGGATAAGGTGTCTATATGTCATTTTTTAAAGATTCCATGCTCTAAGCAAAATTTTAAATTGACAGACAAATCCTGATTGCCTCTGATAAGAGAACTTCTCCTGTAAGCCAATGAATCATCAACTGCTTTCCTAAAGTTCTAGGCTCCTGTTGTTACTGGCTATACCGCTGCTGCTGCTGCTGTTTCTAAGTCGCTTCAGTCGTGTCCTACTCTGTACGACCCCACAGAGGGCAGCCCACCAGGTTCCCCCATCCCTGGGATTCTCCAGGCAAGAACACGGTAGTGGGTTCTTCTCCAATGCATGAAAGTGAAAAGTGAAAGTGAAGTCGCTTGCTCAGCCATGTCCGACTCTTAGTGACCCAATGGACTGCAGCCTACCAGGCTCCTCCTTCCATGGGATTTTCCAGGCAAGAGTACTGGAGTGGGTTGCCATTGCCTTCTGCACTGGCTATACTAGGTGTGTGTAATGATGTCTTTCAGTATGAACTCTCTGCAGAATGATACCTGTTATCCTGGGGGGAGGGGGAGGGAGCAGAGGGGGTGATTTCCTTTCCTGTGGCTCCGTCTGCAGGTCCCCGTGCTGTAAGTGTGAGATAGTTTCATTGGATGCCATGAATTTTCACCAGAATTTTCAGATGCCGAATTGGGTAGGACCTGAAGTAATTTCCCCACTGCACAGTCCTTGAATTCCTGAGATGACATGTTCCTGGCTTCAGCATTTCAGGTTTTTACTGTCTCTGGGACTGCAAACTGAAATGCTTTTGGGGTGAGGCAGGTAACCTAAATAAGAAAACCGGGAGAGAGAGAGTGACATCAACGGGTGTAACAGGGAATGGGAAGTCCAGTGACAAACCAGAGTGAGTGCTAAAAAGAGAGTAAAGTGCCTGTTATGACTGTGTTGTTGTTGATTTGCTAAGCTGTGTCCGACTCTTTGCAACCCCATGGACTGCAGCACACCAGGCTCCTCTGTCCTTCACTGTCTCCCATGAGTTTGTCTCTCAAACTCATGTCCATTGAGTCAGTGTTAGTGATTGTTGATGCTAATTTCATGCCATCAGTTGCCTTTTATATCTCCTTTTTAATTTTCATTTTTAATGGGCATTTTACGTACAAAAGTATATAGAATTTTTTGAATGACTAGAAGGTATATTAATTACAAGTAGTTTAAAGTTGTATTTTGTAATATAGCAGAACATTTCCCCCAACATTTTAGTAAATAACTAATATGCTATTTTGTCACTATACTGTACTGTCATACAGAGAAGGAACCAGAGTGTCTGAGAGGACTTACACATTTTTGTAGAGAGAAAGTTGAGAAAAGGAAGGATAAGGGGAAATTGAAGAAGGTAGAAATAAAAATTAAGAAACAAGAGCAAAATGAGAATTTTGAGAGGCAATTAGAAAAAAGCCTGGGAGGGGGGTTTAGGATGGGGAACACATGTATACCCGTGGCGGATTCATGTTGATGTATAGCAAAACCAATACAATATTGTAAAGTAATTAGCCTCCAATCAATGGCACCCCACTCCAGTACTCTTGCCTGAAAAATCCCATGGATGGAGGAGCCTGGTAGGCTGCAGTCCATGGGGTCGCTTAGAGTCAGATACGACTTAATGTCTTCACTTTCACTTTTCACTTTCTTGCATTGGAGAAGGAAATGGCAACCCACTCCAGTGTTCTTGCCTGGAGAACCCCAGGGACGAGGGAGCCTGGTGGGCTGCCGTCTATGGGGTCGCACAGAGTCAGACACGACTGAAGCGACTAAGCAGCAGCAGCAACAAAACAAATAAATTTATATTAAAAAAAAGCCTTTGAAATATGAAATAGGCTTCCACAATGGCTCAGCAGGTAAAGAATCCGCCTGCAGTGCAGGAGATACAGGAGGCACAGATTTGGTCTTTGGGTCAGAAAGATCCTCTGGAGGAGGGCATGGCAACCCACTCCAATATTCTTGCCTGAAAAATCTCATGTACAGAGGAGCCTGGTGGGCTACAGTCCCAAGGGTCTCAAAGAGTCAGATAAGACTGAGTGACTAAGCACACACACAATTTGAAAGAGAAAAGAGGCCTTTGACATTTGTTTTCACTAACTAGGAAATATAGTTTTCTAGATTGTAGGTACACAGTCTGCTCAAAAGTAAGTTCAAATTATATTCAATGACTTTCTAAATACTGTTTTATACCCTGCAGAGGGTCATGAAAAATTTCCATGTGCTTTTGAAGAATTCTTCTTGAGAGATTCTTTTCTAATCATTGATGAGAAATTAATTTTAAATGATTTCTGAATCCCTTTGAGGAAAAGCTGCATATATTCTTTAGCACAGCTCAATTGCATTAGAACATTAGCACAGAGATTTTTTTTTTAACTTTACAATATTGTATTGGTTTTGCTATATATCAAAATGAATCCACCACAGGTATACATGTGTTCCCCATCCTGAACCCTCCTCCCTCCTCCCTCCCCATACCATCCCTCTGGGTTGTCCCAGTGCACCAGCCCCAAGCATCCAGTATCCTAGCACAGAGATTTTTGGCAGGGTAAAACTCTGGTGTATTTTGACTACTTCAGTGTTAAAAGTTTTAGGGTGAGGTTTCATTTTGTTCTACAAAGTCTGCCAAACTCCAACTAAAACAAAGCAAATAGGTCAGCAGTATAAAATTAGATACTAGTTATATATCTTTTTTCATGAAACCTACTGTAAGTACATAATTGTATAAGAAAATTACAGAGTTGTAGTGTTGATAAGAAATTTAAAACTAACTATGTAACTAACTTTCTGAAATGCATGAGAACCAAAAGTCCAGAAAGAGTTCAGCTTCATATTCAAAGCAAACAATAACCAAAAGATCTAAAAATTAATTCACTTATTACATTATGTTTTGGAGAGTTACTGAATTTTCTGAAGATTAAAGATATTGAAACACGTATTTCAGGGGCTGTCTTGTGATGTTATGTCGTTCGAAGCAGGATGTGATTAGGAGGGATTTTTTTTCACTAATAGGAAACAGAGGCAGGAATATCTAGAAAGACAAGTTAGAATTATTGCAAATTGGCAACTTATTCCTGAATTGATGATTAAGATTGAGGATAGAAATATTTGATGGTGTAATCTTGTACCAAGGTGGAAATGAAATGTTGCTCATAGTGGGGGGTTTTAGATTTTGACATTTTGCAACTTGTGTGCATTTAAACAAGACTGTTTCACCGTAAGTATTGGGTTGTTGAGGACTTATTTTAGGCAGTCAGCCAGAACAGGAAATGAAAGATTAGAATCATGTCAACGTCAAGTGCCTGCAGGGGCCAGGCAGAGGACACAGTAAACGAGGGTGGCTGGGTGTGAGAACAAGGGGAACTCTGGAGAGGGACCACCTGGGAGTGTGTGTTTCATCTGCAGGAGGCAGCTGTTGACATCTGGGAAAATGGGTGACAGGATCTTCAAAATTTTTTTAATGATTTTAGATATTTGGATTTTATGTGACATCTCTTGATATTTAATTCAGCAAATAATGTCATCGATAATCAAGCCCATGGGTAGCAAAATGTCAAATAGGAAAAACGAACAACTCAAGGGGTAGATGGACCACAAATGACCTACCACCTATCTGTTGTTTAATAATAAGGGGGGAAAATCAAGCATGAAACTGGTCATTTAAACAAACACAAACCTACAGAAGATCTTGTGAATAAGGTCATGTTTTTACTTAGCCTTTCTTGAACAATTTGAACATGGGGCGAGATCTCAGCATTTGTGAATTTGATTTCCTGTTTCAAATACTTGGGTTTTTAGGAGATGGCTCCAGCCTCTTTCTCTGAGTTATGATCCTGCTTTTCCTGCATTTCCACTCACAGTAGAAGAGGGGGGTATGGACCTACAGAGATACTGTGACTCACTGCAGGAATATCCTCTCACAGGGCCTTTGAATACAAAATTACAAAAGGGAAAGTTTTCAAGGACCTCTAGGTGAGTTGTTAAATACAGCACTTGAAATATACAGGAGGGATGCTCTAATCGTGGGCTTCCCAGGTGGTGCTAGTGGTAGAGAACCCGCCTGCCAATACAAGACATAGAGACGTGAGACTGATCCCTGGGTCAGGAAGATCCCCTGGAGGAGGGCGTGGCAACCCACTCCAGTATGCTTGCCTGGAGAATTCCATGGACAGAGGAGCCTGGCGGGCTACAGCCCAGAGGGTTGCAAAGAGTTGGACACTACTGAAGCGAGTTAGCACACATACAGTAACCATAACAACATTGCATTAAGAAGTTCAGTTCTTTGCTCTTTCTGAATTTTAAACATATATTATTCTAAAATCAGAATAAATGCTAATTTTTAAAGTGTAATTGGTAGACATGCATACTATCCAAGCACATACAGCACATACAATCCAAGCATTAAGTATGTAAACAGCTCAGAGAAACAGTTTTCCTGGACACTCTGGCCACTAAATGTTCATTTATCCCACCCTTAGCCTCTGAGCTTCTCAGGTTTCCTGAATTCCGCTGACCTTGGTCTCTTTGCAGACCTACTCTGGATGCCTTTGTCATCTGAGAACAAGTTTCCTCTCATCTTGGGCCTGGATTTCTCCATGAGCTCTGGCCAGTGTGGGTGGGAAATTCCTTTAAGATCTGCCCTAGTGGAATTGCCTGTATCCTCTCTGAGACCACTGTGCATTTTCTTCTCTTCTAATATAAGAATCATTCATTCAGTTTCTGTTATTATCCTGGCTACTCTTTAGTTTTTAATTAAGCGTATGTAATTTGGCAAAGTCTGGGTTCATACACATTGCCACATCTTTCTCACTGTCCTACACCATGTAAGGACAGTACGGAGACCTGACTCTGACCATTCTGTCCCCAGCTTACACATTGCCTGATGTTTTAGTCTCACTTTTTTATACTCCCCAAGTAGTTGCTATTATCGTTCTTATTTTTTCTTAATATTTATTTATTATTTATTTGGCTGCCTTGGGTCTTAGTTGTGGCACGCAGGCTCTTTATTGCTGTGCGTGGACTCTGGTTGTGGCTCACAGGCTCAGTAGTTGTGCTGCACTGGCTTGGTTGGTCCCCGGCATGTGGGATCTCAGCTCCCAGACCAGGGATGGAACCCGGGTCCCCTCCATTGCAAGGTGGATTCTTAACTTCTGGACCACCAGGGAAGCCCCTATTGTTCTTATATGACCTATACAATCATATAAAATTTGATTGTTTGGATTTTCCCCTGTTTACTAATTTTTTTGTTCACCATTACTTAAAAAATTTTTTTAATTTACTTGTTTTTAATTGGAGGAGAATTGCTTTACAATATTGTGATGGTTTCTGCCATATATTAACATGAATTGGCCATAGATATGTGTATGTCCCCTCCCTTTTAAACCTCCCTCCCACGTCCCACCCCATTCCACCCCTCTAGGTTGTCACAGAGCACCGGATTTGAGCTCCTTACATCATACAGTAAATTTCCACTGGCTGTCTAATTTTACATAGGCTAATGGATATGTTTCAGTGCTACTGCCTCAGTTCATCCCATCCTCTCTTCCTCCCCCAGCCTCCATGTGCACAAGTCTGTTCTCTCTGTCTGTGTCTCTATTGCTGCCCTGCAGATGAGTTCATCAGTACTATCTCTATAGATTCTATATACATGCATTAATATATGATATTGGTCTTTCTCTTTCTGACTTCCTTCACTCTGTATAATAGGCTGTAAGTTCATCCACCTTATTAGAACTGAGTCGAATGCATTCCTTTTTATGGCTGAGTAATATTCTATTGTGTATATGTACCACAAATTCTTTATCCGTCCATCTGTTGATGGCCATCTAGATTGCTTCCATATCCTAGCTATTGTAAATAGTGCTGCGATGAACACTGGGGTACATGTGTCCTTTCCAATTATGGTTTTCTCAGGGTATATACCCAGTAGTGGGATTCCTGGGTCATATGGTAGTTTTATCCCTAGTTTTTAAAGGACTCTCCATACTGTTCTCCATAGTGGCTGTATCAATTTGCATTCCAAACAATAGTGCAAGAGGGTTCCCTTTTCTCCAACCCTCTGCAGCAATTATTGTTTGTAGATTTTTGTTGATCTGTGTGAGTTGATGTCTCACTGTAGTTTTGATTTGCATTTCTCTAATAATGCGTGATGTTGAATATCTTTTCATGTGTTTACTAGTGATCTGTATGTCTTCTTTGGAGAAATGTCTATTTAGGTTTTCTGCCCACTTTTTGATTGGGTTGTTTGTTTTTCTCGTATTGAGCTGAATGAGCTGCTTATATATTTTGAAGATTAATCCTTTGTCAGTTGTTTCATTTGCTCTTATTTTCTCCCTTTCCGAGGGTTGTTTTTTCACCTCATTTATAGTTTTCTTCACTGTGCAAAAGCTTTTAAGTTTAATTAGGTCCCATTTATTTATTTTTGTTTTTATTTCCATTACTCTGGGAGGTGGGTCATAGAGGATCTTGCTGTGATTTATGTCAAAGAGTGTTCTGCCTATGTTTTCCTCTAAGAGTTTTATAGTTTCTGGTCTTACATTTAGGTCTTTAATCCATTTTGAGTTTATCTTTGTGCATGGTGTTAGGAAGTGTTCTACTTTCATTCTTTCACACATAGCTGTCCAGTTTTCCCAGCACCACTTATTGAAGAGACTCTCATTTCTCCATTTTATGTTCTTGCCTCCTTTGTCAAAGATAAGGTGCCCATAGGTGCGTGGGTTTATCTCTGTGCTTTCTGTCTTGTTCCACTGGTCTATATTTCTGTCTTTGTGCCAGTACCATACTGTCTTGATGACTGTAGCTTTGTGGTATAGTCTGAAGTCTGGAAGGTTGATTCTTCTTTCTCAAACTTGCTTTGGCTATTCGAGGTCTTTTGTGTTTCCATACGAATTGTGAAACTTTTGTTTTAGTTTCGTGAAAAAATATCACTGGTAGCTTGGTCGGGCTACCCTTGAACCTATAGATTGCTTTGGGTAGTATGGTCATTTTCATGATGTTGATTCTTCCAGTCCAGGAACATGGTCTCTCCCCACCTGTCTGTGTGTCTGAGGTTTCCTTCATCAGTGTCTTACAGTTTTCTGCATACAGATCTTTTGTCTCTTTAGGTAGGCTTATTCCTCAGTATTTCATTCTTTTTGTTGAATGGGATTGTTTCCTTAATTTTTCTTTCCGATTTTTCATTGTTAGTGTATAAGAATGCAAAGGATTTCTGTGTATTAATATTATATCCTGGGATTTTGCTATATTCATTGATTAGCTCTAGTCATTTTCTGGTGGCATATTTAGGGCTTTCTATGTATAGTATCATGTCATCTGCAAACAGTGAGAGTTTTACTTCTTTTCCAATCTGGATTTCTTTTATTTCTTTTTCTTCTCTGATTGCTATAGCTAGGACTTCCAAAACTATGTTGAATAATATAGAGTGAGCACCCTTGTGTTGTTCCTGATCTTAGAGGAAATGCTTTCAGTTTTTTATCATTGAGAATAATGTTTGCTGTGGGCTTGTTGTGTATGGCCTTTATTATGTTGAGGTATCTTCCTTCTATGCCAGTTTATGGAGAGTTTTTATCATAAATGCATATTGAATTTTGTCTAAAGCTTTCTGTGCATCTATTTAGATGATCATATGGTTTTTATCTTTCAGCTTGTTGATATGGTATATGACACTAATGCAAATCACTGCAGATGGTGACTGCAGCCATGAAATTAAAAGATGCTTGCTCCTTGGAAGAAAAGCTATGACCAACCTAGACAGAATATTAAAAAGCAGAGACATTACTTTGCCAACAAAAGTCCATCTGGTCAAAGCTATAGTTTTTCCAGCAGTCATGTATGGATGTGAGAGTTGGACTATAAAGAAAGCTGAGTGCCAAAAATTGATGCTTTTGAACTGTGGTGTTGGAGAAGACTTTTGAGGGTCCCTTGGACTGCAAGTAGATCAAATCAGTCAATCCTAAAGAAAATCAATCCTGAATATTCATTGGAAGGATTGAGGCTGAAGCTGAAATTCCAATACTTTGGCCACCTGCTGTGAAGAACTGACTCATTGGAAAAGACCCTGGTGCTAGGAAAGATTGAAGGTAGGAGGAGAAGGGGACAACAGAGGATGAGATGGTTGGATGGCATCACCGACTCAATGGACATGAGTTTGAGCAAGCTCCAGGAGTTGGTGATGGACAGGGAAGCCTAGCATACTGCAGTCCATGTGGTTGCAAAGAGTCAGACACAACTGAGTGACTGAACTGATGACACTGATTGGTATGTGTATGTTGAAGAATCCTTGCATCCCTGGGATGAAGCCCACTTGATCATGATGTAGATCCTTTTAATGTGTTGTTGGATTCTGTTTGCTAGAATTTTCTTGAGGATTTTAGCATCTATGTTTACAGTGATATTGGCCTGTAGTTTTCCTTTTTTGTGGCATCATTGTCTAGTTTTGATATCAGGGTGATGGTGGCCTCATAGGATGAGTTTGGGAGTTTTTCTTCCTCTGCAATTTTCTGGAAGAGTTTGAGCAGGATAGGTGCTAGCTCTTTACTAAATTTTTGGTAGAATTCGCCTGTGAAACCATCTGGACCTGAGTTTTTGTTGTAAGATTTTTGATTACAGTTTCGATTTCTATGCTTGCAATTAGTCTGTTCATAGTTTCTGTTTCTTCCTGGTTCAGTTTTGGAAGGTTAAACTTTTCTAAGAATTTGTCCATTTCTTCCAGGTTGTTCATTTTATTGGCATATAGTTGCTCAAGCAGGTTCTTATGATCCTTTGTATTTCTGTGTTTTCTGTTGTAACTTCTCCTTTTTCTTTCTAATTTTATTGATTTGGGTCTTCTCCCTCTTTTTCTTGATGAGTCTGGCTGATGGTTTGTCAATTTTGTTTACCTCCTCAAAGAACCAGCTTTTAGTTTTATTGATCTTTGCTATTGTCCCCTTCATTTCTTTTTCATTTCTTTCTGTTCTGATTTTTATGATTTCTTTCCTTATACTAACTTTAGGGAGTTTTGTTCTTCTCTTTTTAATTGCTTTAGATGTAAGGTTAGGTTGTTTATTTGATGTTTTTCTTGTTTCTTGAGGTAGGCTTATATTGCTATAAACTTTCCTCTTAGTACTGCTTTTAGTGCATCCCATAGGTTTTGAGTTGTAGTATTATCATTTCATTTGTTTCTAGGTATATTTTGATTTCCTTTTTTATTTCGTCAGTGATCTGTTGGTTATTTAGAAGTGTATTGTTTAGCCTCCATGTGTTTGTGCTTTTTGCAGTTTTTTTTTTTTCCCCTGTAGTTGATATCTAATCTTATAGTGTTGTGGTCTGAAAAGATGTTTAAAATTATTTCGGTTCTTTTAAATTGATCAAGGCTTGGTTTGTGGCTCAAGATGTGATCTATCTGGGAGAAAGTTCCATGTGCACTTGAGAAAAAAGTGAAATCTACTGTTCTTGGATGAAATAGATACCAATTAGGTTCAGCTGGTCCAGTGTATTGTTTAAAGCTTGTGTTCCCTTAGTAATTTTCTGTCTGGATGATTTGTTCATTGATGTGAGTGGGGTATTAAGGTCCTCAACTATTATCATGTTGCCATTGATTTTCCCTTTAATAGTTGTTAGCGTTTGCCTTGCATATTGAGGTGCTCCTATGTTGGGTGCATATATAATTGTTATATCTTCTTCGATTGATCCCTTGATCATTATGTAGTGTCCTTCCTTGTCTCTTATAATGGTGTTTATTTTAAAGTCTATTTTATCTAATATGAGTACTGCTACTCCCACTTTCTTTTGATTTCTGTTTGCATGGACTATCTTTTTCCAGCCTGTTGGTTTCAATCTATCTGTGTCTCTAGGTTTGAGGAGGGTCTCTTGTAGACAGCATATATAGAGGTCTTGTTTTTGTATCCATTCAGCCAATCTGTTGGTTGGAGCATTTAGTCCATTTACGTTTAAGGTAATTATTGATATGTACAGTCCTATTACCATTTACTTTATTGTTTTGGGTTTGTTTGTGTAGGCCTTTTCTTTCTCTTGTGTCTCCTGTCTAAAAAATTTTCTTTAGCATTTGTTGTAAGGCTGGTTTGGTAGTGCTGAGTTCTCTTAATTTTTGCTTGTCTATAAAGTTTTTGATTTCTCCTTTGAATCTGAATGTGATCCTTGTTGGATAGAATAATCTTGGTTGAAACTTTTTTTTCTTTCATCACTATAAGTATATCCTGTCACAGCCTTCTTGCCTGCAAAGTTTCTGTTGAAAGATCAGCCGTCAGCCTTATGGGGATCCCCTTGTATGTTATTTGTTGCTTTTCCCTTGCTGCTTTTAATATTTGTTCTTTGTGTTTAATTTCCATTAGTTTGATTAATATGTGTCTTGGTGTGTTTCTCCTTGGGTTTATCCTCTATGAGACTCTCTGGGCTTCCTGTTTTTGGGTGGCTTTCATTTCCCATGTTGCTGCTGCTGCTGCTGCTAGGTTACTTCAGTCAAGTCCGACTCTGTGCAACCCCATAGACAGCAGCCCATCAGGCTCCTCTGTCCAAGGAATTCTCTAGGCAAGAATACTGGAGTGAATTGCCATTTCCTTCTTCCTTTCCCACATTAGGGAAGTTTTAAATGACATTGAATGCAGCACTTTAGCAGTAGCATCTTTTAGGAATTTAAATAGCTCAGCTGGTGTTCCGTCACCTTCACTAGCTTTGTTTAAAGAGCTGCAAATCACAGAAGTAGAAAACACACTCTGGAGCCCCAGACTCCCTGGTGAGATAAACCTCCTTGAGAATTGATCAGCTCTGCCTCTTTTTATCCCCACCCAGAGCCTTGGACTGAAACCTACATGCTTCCTCATCTCCCCCCACTGCTGGGTGGATATTTTCTAGTTCTTCCCTTCCCCAAGGACATCGCCCTTCAAGGTTGTAGTCATAGGCAGGGCTCCCAGTTCCAACTCTCTGCTGACTCTACTGTCCCCTTGTGGCCATCAAATCCCAAGTGCCCCAGTTTCCTCCGTAGGGACAGATACCCCCATCCCAGCTGCTGCAGCAGCAGCCTCGCACTCACCTTGTAGTTTCAGGCCCATCTTTCCTTTGGGCCTTTGGAGATTTCTCTTTTCTCAGGAGTTCAGCTACATATTCAAGAGAGTGTTTGTTGCATTTTATCCAACACTTAAAGAAGTTTGTAACAGAAAGGTTTTGATGTTTTCTAACCCCCTCAGCTTTGACCACCTGATGTGAAGAGCTGACTCATTGGAAAAGACCCTGATGCTGGGAAAGATTGAGGACAGGAGGAGAAGGGGGCGACAGAGGATGAGATGGTTGGATGGCATCACTGACTCAATGGACATGAATTTGAGCAAACTCCGGGAGATAGTGAAGGACAGGGAAGCCTGACATGCTTCAGTTCATGGGGTCTCAAAGAGTCGGACATGACTTATCAACTGAACAACAGCAACAGACCTCCTCAGTGGTTCTGGAAATGGAAGCTCACACAGTTTCTCTATTCTTCCTTCTTTTTCTCTTTCTCCATTGGCTCTTTCAGACCAAAGACTCCCAAGTCTAGACTGTGGACGGGAGTTCCAAGCTTGGTTTGGCATCTTTCTTACACAATAAATCCCATGCCGATCTCCTGGATTAAATATGTTATACCAGCTACAGTTAATCAGAGAGAACCAGAAGCCACCCCAGGGAATAGATTCCAGAGAAAGTATCCCAGTACTTATTTCATTCTAATTCTCACAGGTTCATTTAGAATTTTTTTAAAGTCTTTTGAAAAATTCATATGCCCCCTATTAGGGTTCTATCTCATCCATATTTTAGAGATTCCCAGGAGGTGGGAAGGCATATTAAAGTGAGAGGTTTAGTTCACAAAGCTGCCCTTTGACCTACTGCTTTGATGTGCTTACATTTATCTTGGCTGAGATTCACTGTAATAGAGAGCCTGACAATCCTGTTTGAGGGAATTTTGTTGTTATTATTGTTATTAAGGTCAAGAAACATTGCCTTAGGGTGTTTCACTTTCATGTAGATAAATTGAAATGACCCAGCTGAACACTAAAGACAAGGAAAAATATTGGGAGCTTTGAATTTGTAGGGTGAGGAACAGAGGAAAGAAAGAGGGAAATGAGGTAGGATTTCAGCCAAGGGGCTGGCAGTGGACAGACAGGCTGAAACCTTAGGAGGAGCAGGCTTTGGGATGTATAATGGTTAGGGGCCTGCCTGCAATTGGATGGCACGCTCAGAAGAGCAATTACATTTAACGATGGGACTGTTTAGAAAAACCAACAAGACCTGGTGAAGGCCCTGAGGGTAAGCAAGAGCTAAAAGCTGTGTCACCTGCAGCCCGTGAAGAGTCCAGGGAAGGGGACAGTGGCCGGGATCTGGGGAAAGCTGGAGCTAGAGGAGAGGGCCTTCTGCCAGGAATGCAAACCCTGGGAGGGACTGTAGACATAAATGTCTAAGCTCTCTCTCCTTTGATCTCCTGCTAGTGCCACCCACTGGCCTAACACCACTAGAGACAGAGGGCAAGGGAGCCCCACGGATGCAGTCAAAGGAGGTGGGCCTCCGAGGGCAAGGGCACTGTGCAGAAGGATAGAGAGTGGCTGCAGAGAGGAAGGGAGACTGTCCAGCTCAGGTGGGACTGCACCGCTGGTTGGAGAGCCTGAGGGTTAGCGTGGGGGCAGGGCAAACACATGGAGCCGGCGCACAAACATGTGGAGTCGATGCTCTTTGACTTCCTTCTTCCTTCTCCTGTTTCACAGCCTTGTTTCACACTGCATTCTGCTAATGCCTTTTCATGTCAAAAGAGTACTTTATTGACTGTTGAAAAGGCCCCAGTTGGGGAGCCTGTCTTCAGGAGGTGTAAATGCTTTCCCTATTCCCCATTTGCCCCTCCCAGCTCCACTTCTCATGGAAAGATGACAAAAATCAAGCCTTGGTGACATCAGAGTGGCACTGAACAGTAGAGACAGTGGTGAATTGCCCTCACAAGGGTTAAAATATCAGGGCAAGTCTAGAACTCCAGAAACCTGGTCATTTCCCCAGTGTCCAGGAGAATCAGGAGTGTGGAAACCATAGGCTCTGACCACAGAATCAAGTGTATCCCAGGCCACTCCTGTCTAGGACACCCTCTCCAGTTTAATCTCTTGTGTCTCCCTTTTATCACTGACCTTTCCTTATCTGGTAGCTATCAAGGAAAGACAGCGAAAAGAAGAGGAAGAAGAAGGAAGGAAAAGAGAGTGTGTGGCCTTGTCCTCTTCCTCTCTTAATCGTTAAAATAATGTGATGTCAACTGCGCTATGCACAGGACCATGAGTGCTCGGATTGGTCAGTGCAGGGCTCCAGAGCCAACCTTCCGTCCTTTGTTGATTCAATAACCATGGCCTGTAATGTTTTTCTCAGCATTTGACAATGACATTACTCATAATGATTGGTATCTTTGTGTGTGGCCATGGCGTATAGACTAAGGCTAGGCTGATGTTCCGTTTTTAGGCTGCTCATGTAAAATCTAGTTTCTAGTCTGTGGAAACAGCCACTAATTGAAGCATCTGGGGCAATTGGAGAGGCTGTCTCTTTTGCCCTGTGGGAGATTACTTCCCTTCACCCCATTTCTGGTTGATCTACCTGCCCCCCATCATTTCACAGCTCATCACAGCTATGATGTTCCAATTCTGGTAACAATATTCTAGTAGGATCAGGAGTGCAGAAATCACAGGCCCTGGCCCCAGGAACCAGTGCAGGGTCTTATACATAGGTGCTCAAAAACATCTGTTGAAAGCATAAATGGACGTTCTTCAGGTTCGCATTTACTCCCCTGAGGTGAAAGGGTATAATGATAATATGAGAATTTAAAAGCAACATTGGGGTAATTAATAACAGTATCAACTTACAGGGGTTTTTGAAAATGAACTACTATTTGTGAAAATGCCTGATAAAACCTTAAAGTCCTACACACATGTTAATTATTATCATCATATATAGATATTGTAGATAACTAGTCTTTCTGAAAAGAGCATAAGATTTGGAGTCAGAACCTGCTTCCCCTTTCAGGGTCCCCAACTGTTGGACCTTGAAAATTTGCTCAAATTTGCTTTCTGAGCCTCATTCTTTTTTTTTTTTTTTAATGTAATATAATTGCTTTACAATGTTGTGTTAGTTTCTGCTGTACAATGAAGTGAATCGGCTATATATATAGTATATCCTGTCTCTCTTGGACCTCCTTTCCTAGGTCATCACAGAGGACGAAGCTGAGCTCCCTGTGTTACATAGCAGCTTCCCACTAGCTATCTATTTTACACATGGTAGGAGAAGGCAATGGCAACCCATTCTAGTACTCTTGCCTGGAAAATCCCATGGATGGAGGAGCCTGGTAGGCTGCAGTCCATGGGGTCACTAAGAGTCGGACACGACTGAGCAACTTCACTTTCACTTTTCACTTTCATGCATTGGAGAAGGAAATGGCAACCCACTCCAGTGTTCTTGCCTGGAGAATCCCGGGGACGGGGGAGCCTGGTGGGCTGCCGTCTCTGGGGTCGCACAGAATCGGACAGGACTGAAGCGACTTAGCAGCAACAGTGTATCTACGTCAATCCCAATCTCTAGTTCATGTCACCCTCCCCTTCCTCTGCTGTGTCCACATGTCCTTTCTCTATATCTGCATCTCTATTTCTGCCTGGGAAATACCTTTATCTGTACCGCTTTTCTAGATTCCACATGTATGCATTCAGTTCAGTTCAGTCACTCAGTCGTGTCTGACTCTTTGCGACCCCATGAATCACAGCACGCCAGGCCTCCCTGTCCATCACCATCTCCCGGAGTTCACTCAGACTCACATCCAGTGAGTCGGTAATGCCATCCAGCCATCTCATCCTCTGTTGTCCCCTTCTCTTCCTGCCCCCAATCCCTCCCAGCATCAGAGTCTTTTCCAATGAGTCAACTCTTCACATCAGGTGGCCAAAGTACTGGAGTTTCAGCTTTAGCATCATTCCTTCCAAAGAACACCCAGGACTTATCTTTAGAATGGACTGGTTGGATCTCCTTATATTTGTTCTTCTCTTTCTGACTTACTTCACTCTGTATGACAGACTTTAGGTCCATCTACATCTCTACAAATAACCCTGTTTCATTCCTTTTAGTGACTGAGTAATATTCCACTGTATATATGTACCATATTTTCTTTATTCATTCATCTGTCCTTGGACATTTAAGTTGCTTCCATGTCCTGGCTGTTGTAAATAGTGCTGCCTCATTCTTCTCATCTTTAAAGTGGGGATATTAATATTGTTCTTTCCTTCCATACACAGCTCAGAGAGTTGTTGCAAAATGCTTTGAAAGTTGTAAAGCACAATTAATTTAAATGATGCATTTCATTTGTTTGAATAATTAGAGCTCTGTGATCCAGTGGACAGAATGTCAACAGGATACATACTATTACTCCCAGGACTGATAATAAATTTGACACTATATACGTCTCAGAAAAAGTATCCATTTGGGACCAAGGCCATATGGTTGTTGAAACTATGGACCACTCAAGGGTGGATGCCACCGCCTTGCTGCCAAAATGGAAAGTTCCAGCCAGCAGAGCCAATGGAATTAAATCTGTGCATAACTCCTAATGTACCATCAGGAAACCACTCTCCCATCCAGCTCTTTCTGTGACTTCTAATGGATAGCAGAAATTTGCATTCCCTGAAGGATTTAAAAGTAACAACAGCAGACAGAGAATCAGAAGCTGGGTTCAAGACCCAATTGTTGTATTTTCTGGCTGTGTGAGGCAGACAAGTCATTTATCATTGCTTAGCTGGAAATAGAGAATAATGAAATTTATTCTGCCGGACTGTTAGGAGGCTAAAATAAGTTTGTGTATGTAATGTCATTTTGTAGACTAGAAGGCACTAAACAAATGTGAGTATTAGTATTCTTCCCAGACACTGAGGGAGATGCTACTGGGCGGTAAAATCTCCTCACACTTAAAGAGCAGAAGCAGAAAAACAAGCAAAAGTCCTAGGTAATTGGCAAACTGGTTTAACCAGCTTCTGAATCACATAGACTTGGCCAGGCCAGGTCCAGTATAGAGCCCCTCTGGCCCCTTCAGTAGCTGGGAAAAGGGGTCTATGAGGAAACGGAAGGGGTTATTTCCTCTACAGAAAAGATCCGTGGGAGGGAAGCTAATGACCTCCAAGTACACACAGGACGACTGTGGAAAATGTGGCCAGCAGCTGTGTGCCATTTTCACAGAAAACAGGACTTGCAGGTGGCCAGGATGAGGATCTATTGGGGTCAGCAGGATGGGAGATCTCTGTACCTGGGGCGATGGGGCAGGCCAAAACCAGCACCAGAGGGACTGTGACCTGATTATGTCTTCAAGCTGATGGCCCCTCTCAGACCCATTCTGGGGGACAGACACTGCCATGGGGTTTATCGTGTTGTGCCCATGTGGGTCGACCTCTAACAGGGAAAGGTTGATCGTCGTGAGATGGAGTTTAAAGGTGCCCTTAGGACAGGGACCTTGCTCTGATAAGTAGCTCACCCCAGACCTGAACTACACTCAATCCCTCAATTAGTTACTTGGGACAGTTTACTGTAGCCTTATATCACCTTCAAAACAAGCAAATTCAGAGATGGTCAGCATTCATTTGGATCCATCCAGTCTTTCATTTCTTCTCCATTGGCTGGTCCTAGGGACAGTCACACACCAGCAGAAGAACCCAGGAACCAGTCCATCCTAAAGGAAATTGGTTCTGAATATTCATTGGAAGGACTGATGCTGAAGCTGAAACTCCAATACTTTGGGCACCTGATGCAAAGAACTGACTCGTTGGAAAAGACCCCGATACTGGGAAAGATTGAAGGCGGGAGGAGAAGGGGACAATAGAAGATGAGATGGTTGGATGGCATCACCGACTCGATGGACATGAGTTTGAGTAAGCTCCGGGAGTTGGTGATGGAGAGGGAGGCCTGGTGTGCTGCAGTCCATGGGGTCGCAAAGGGTCGGACACGACTGAGCAACTGAACTGAACTGAAATGTGACAGTCCTTTCCCTAAGGAACCCATTCAGTGGAAACAAGTTAAGCCTGGAAATTCCTGTGGTAGGCAGAGATGACGGTAGATGGAGAGAGAAGTACGAAGAGTGAATGGTGAAGGTTCTAGGGAAGGGAGCAGTCTCCCCTGACTGAGGAGGTGATGGATAGCAGCACAGAGGAAGTGGCATTCGGTCAGGGACTGAGGATGGGCAGCTCTGGGCAGGATGTTTGCAGCAGTGGGTATAGCATGAGTCTTTGTGGAAGTATTTGATATGTTTTTTATTATTCAAGATTTTTATTGATTGTGTCTATAATCAAAGAGTAAATAAACGTTAAGAATAGTGATTATACATTGCCCTTCTTTGATGACTGTGCCATTTCTATACACTGCCCCCCACCCCCTGCCCTGCTATGAAATGAATGTCCCTTCTCTCCAGCTTCTCTGCCACAATTTCTCCTCAGAGACTCTGCTCTAAATAAAAGCCTTCCTCTAGGCTTTTATCTGTCATTCTCATGG
Source organism: Bubalus kerabau (assembly GCF_029407905.1). Classification (NCBI taxonomy): domain Eukaryota; kingdom Metazoa; phylum Chordata; class Mammalia; order Artiodactyla; family Bovidae; genus Bubalus; species Bubalus kerabau. The sequence continues at coordinate 64,234,293 of NC_073637.1, forward strand.
TCAAGTCATATCCATCTTGTGAGATCGCTTTTCCTCTTTTTTTTTCCTGAGGAAAAAGGGCTCCACCTCTCTCTAACTTCTGTTTATAAACCAGAACCACATGAAATTGTTGTTTCTGTAGATCAAAAATGGTCAGATATGGACAGTTTTCCATGGTTCAACCTAACGAATTCTCTTCTGCTGACTTGGCGCTGACGTGGCACTCACTTCTCATTATTAAAGTTTAAATGATCTGGTTTCTTTCTTTCTTGGCTTTCTTCCCGCTTTCCACCCCCACCAGGACAACTGTAAGCCCAGTCCAGCAGGAGCTGTACTGTCTTATCTCTGCTGTATCCCTAACTCCCAGTAGATTGCGTGGTACATGGTGGAGGCTCAATATTTGCCTAAGAATGAATAAGTGCTTTGCCCAGGGTGTTAAACACATTTTCTGTCCTTGTGGAATTCAGTGAGCCTCTCCAGGTCTCGCTTCCTCAACTGTAAGAGCCAAGTCGTGAGGTACACTAGGTCAGTGGTCCCAAAACCTGACTGCTCACCAGAGTTGCCTTTGGGAGAGTGTTAAAATGCAGATCCAAAGGCCCACTACAGGCCCATGAAATCACAGTCTGTGGCATTTTGATTTTGACAGTTTCCAGAAGTCTGTAGGTGTCTTTGCCTCCCATGATGACTCTCAGGCAGTCACTGAAACAGCTGTCAACTTGCACTTGAGAACTCCCAGTGTCCATGAAGCCACGGGGAGAGGACGTCATCTGTCTTGCTCGCTGCTGGGCTCCCAGGGCGTGGCACAAGGCCTGGCATGTGGCCATCAGCAATGAACAGTTGTTGAATGCATGTGGGAAGCTCTCCCATTTCTGAGGGGTGTCTTAAACTGCCGAGGCCTGTTGCGTTATTGGAACAGTTTTCTAGGGCCCCCCTGGAATCCTAAACTCATATCACTGTTTGCATGTATCACTGGGCAATTTAACCTCTCTGAGCCTCAGATTTTTCTATAAAATGAGGGCATTGGGTTAATGACCACTAAGGTGGCTCAGATGGTAAAGAATCTGCCTGCAATGCAGGGTTCAATCTCTGGGTCAGAAAGATCTCCTGGAGAAGGAAATGGCAGCCCACTCCAGTACTCTTGCCTGGAAAATGCCATGGACAGAGGAACCTGGTGGGCTACAGTCCATGGGCTCTCAAAGAGTCGGACACGACTGAGCGACTAACATTGTCTTTCTTGCAAGGTCTGGTTAGCACAGCCAAAATAAATAAATAAAAATAAAAAATACACTTCCAAGGTAGAAGCTAGCTTAGCTAACCAAAATTTGTATAAACCAATCTGAACTGAATACTCTGCTAGTGGAAGTATGAAGTCATACAGCCACTTTTCTTCCCCCCTTTTTTTTTGATAACAAATTTATTAAGACATAACTCATATACCATAAAATTAATCCTTTTAAAGTATATGACTCAATGGCATTTAGTATATTCAAAGAATATACTAAATATCCACTATCTAATCCGGAACATCACCACTATCTAATTCTGGAACATTTCTTCATCCCCTCAAAACAACCCAGGCCTGTTAGCAACCATGTCTCATTACCTCATCCTTTTGCCCTCTGGCAACTGATAACCCATTTTCTGTCTCTATGGATTTGTCTCTTATGGAGACATCATATAAATGAAAACAAAATATTTGGTCTTTTGTGTCTGGCTTCTTTCACTTATCATACTGTTTTTAAGGTTCATTTATGCTGTGGTGTGTATGGGTACTTTATTCTGTTTTATGTTAAATAATAGTCCATTTTATGTATCAGTTTGTAGACATTTGGGTTGTCTCCACTTTTTTCTCTGTGTGAATGATGCTGCTAGGAACATTCATGTGCCAGTTTTTCTCTTTGTTGTGTTTTTGTCTTAGCTGAGCCCCGTGGCATCTTAGTTCCCTCACCAAGGGTCAAACCTGGGCCGCTTGCAGTAGAAGTGTGGAATCTTAACTGCTGGACACTGGAGAAGTCCCTGTGTACCAGTTTTTATGTAGATATAAGTTTTCCATTCTCTTGGGTACACACCTAAGTGTGGTCTTATGGTAACTGTATGACATTTTGGAAACTGTCAAAACTGTCAAACTATTTTTCTGAAGTGGCCCCTTCATTTCACAGTCCCATCAACAATGTATGAGGGTTTCAGTTTCTTCACATCCTCTCCAGCATTTGTTATTATCCATCTTTTTAAATTTTAGTTATGCCAGTGGGTGAGAAGTAGTATGTAATTGTGGGTTTTATTTGCATCTCCCTAATGATGTTGAGCATCTTTTCATGTGCTTATTGCCCATTTGTAAGAATGTCATTCAAATCCTTTGGCCATTTTCCCCCTCTTGGATTTTTAAAACTTCATATAGACACTATGGCATATAGTTTATCTGGGGCTGAAAGCCTCACTTTATTTACAACAACCCAATGCTCTCTAATAGTTTTTTCATGTAATAGGAGCTTTAATTTTTCACCTTCACAATATTTATTTTCCTATATTTTCTATACTGCACTCTTTGATGCAGCGGTTAGGATTAAAACATTTTGCCATGAAAGTGAAGTCGCTCAGTCGTGTCCGACCCTCAGCGACCCCATGGACTGCAGCCTTCCAGGCTCCTCCGTCCATGGGATTTTCCAGGCAAGAGTACTGGAGTGGGATGCCATTGCCTTCTCCATGTTAGCACATTACAGCTTTACAAACTGGAGGTTTACTATTTCTTATTCTTCATTCATAAGCTTTAGCTCATTCCCAGCCTCCTCTTTCTCCTTTGTTCATTTTTGAATTGGATGTTTGTCTTCTTATTGAGTTGTAAGATTTTGTTGGGACTTCTCTGGTTGTCCAGATGTGATGAATCTGCCTGACAATTCAGGGGACACAGGAGTGATCCCTGGCCCTGGAAGATCCCGTGTGCTGTGGAGCAACTAAGCCCGTGTGCCACAACTCCTGACTCCACGCATTCTAGAGCCAGTGCTCCGCAACAAGAGAAGCCAAGCCACTGCAGGGACAAGCCTGGCAACTGCAACAAAGAGTAACCCCTGCTCACCAGAGTTTGAGAAAGCCTACATGCAGCAACGAAGACCCAGTACAGCCAAAATTAAAAAAAAAAAAAAGAGTTGGTTATATATCTGGGACACTAGCCCCAATGGCAACCCACTCCAGTACTCTTGCCTGGAAAATCCCATGGACGGAGGAGCCTGGTGGGCTGCAGTCCATGGGGTCACTAAGGGTCGAACACAACTGAGTGACTTCACTTTCACTTTTCACTTTCATGCATTGGAGAAGAAAATGGCAACCCACTCCAATGTTCGCTGGAGAATCCCAGGGATGGGGGAGCCTGGTGGGCTGCCGTCTATGGGGTCGCACAGAGTTGGACATCGACTGGACTGCAGCGACTTAGCAGCAGCCCCATATCAGATATATGATTTGCATATTATCTCCCATTCTGTTACCAATGCTATGGCCCCAGAATCCTACTCTTGCCCCTCCCTCAAATGGAAACCAATTGTTCTTATCTAAGTTTCAGGAGGAAACTGCAAAGAGAGAAACAAGAGCTGGTTAGAACCAACTAGGCCCAAGGTGACAGAAGATCTGACTTCCAGTAGACTTGGAGCATGATTATGCATTCATTGTAATACCTTAGCATGCTAAATGACACCCCCACCTGGACATTGACACCAGGACCATTGACAGTTGCCATGACAGCAATCAGAATAGCCCATACAGGAAAAGGAGAATTGCATTAGTTCTGGGTCCAAACATCAGGAAGTTCATGGTTCACGTATTGCTGAAGCCTGGCTTGGAGAATTTTGAGCATTACTTTACTAGCATGTGAGATGAGTGCAACTGTGTGGTAGTTTGAGCATTCTTTGGCATTGCCTTTCTTTGGGATTGGAATGAAAACTGACCTTTTCCAGTCCTGTGGCCACTGCTGAGTTTTCCAAATTTGCTGGCATATTGAGTGCAGCACTTTCACAGCATCATCTTTCAATATTTGGAATAGCTCAACCGGAATTCCATCACCTCCACTAGCTTTGTTCGTAGTGATGCTTTCTAAGGCCCACTTGACTTCACATTCCAGGATGTCTGGCTCTAGGTCAGTGATCACACCATCATGATTATCTGGGTCGTGAAGATCTTTTTTGTACAGTTCTTCTGTGTATTCTTGCCACCGCTTCTTAATATCTTCTGCTTCTGTTAGGTCCATACCATTTCTGTCCTTTATTGAGCCCATCTTTGCATGAAATGTTCCCTTGGTATCTCTAATTTTCCTGAAGAGATCTCTAGTCTTTCCCATTCTGTTGTTTTCCTCTATTTCTTTGCATTGATCGCTGAGGAAGGCTTTCTTATCTCTCCTTGCTACTCTTTGGAACTCTGCATTCAGATGCTTATATCTTTCCTTCTCTCCTTTGCTTTTCGCTTCTCTTCTTTTCACAGCTATTTGTAAGGCCTCCCCAGCCAGCCATTTTGCTTTTTTGCATTTCTTTTCCATGGGGATGGTCTTGATCCCTGTCTCCTGTACAATGTCAAGAACCTCATTCCATAGTTCATCAGGCACTCTATCAGATCTAGGCCCTTAATCTATTTCTCACTTCCACTGTATAATCATAAGGGATTTGATTTAGGTCATACCTGAATGGTCTAGGGGTTTTCCCTACTTTCTTCAATTTAAGTCTGAATTTGGTAATAAGGAGTTCATGATCTGAGCCACAGTCAGCTCCTGGTCATGTTTTTGTTGACTGTATTGAGCTTCTTCATCTTTGGCTGCAAAGAATACAATCAGTCTGATTTCGGTGTTGACCATCTGGTTATGTCCATGTGTAGAGTCTTCTCTTGTGTTGTTGGAAGAGGGTGTTTGCTATGAGTAGTGCATTTTCTTGGCAAAACTCTATTAGTCTTTGCCCTGCTTCATTTCGTATTCCAAGGCCAAATTTTCCTGTTACTCCAGGTGTTTCTTGACTTCCTACTTTTGCATTCCAGTCCCCTATAATGAAAAGGACATCTTTTTTGGGTGTTAGTTCTAAAAGATCTTGTAGGTCTTCATAGAACCATTCAACTTCAGCTTCTTCAGCATTACTGGTTGGGGCATAGACTTGGATTACTGTGATATTGAATGGTTTGCCTTGGAAGCAAACAGAGATCATTCTGTCATTTTTGAGACTGCATCCAAGTACTCCATTTCAGACTTTTGTTGACCATGATGGCTACTCCATTTCTTCTGAGGGATTCCTGCCGGCAGTAGTAGATATAATGGTCATCTGAGTTAAATACACCCATTCCAGTCCATTTTAGTTCACTGATCGAAATTCCTGATGTTCAAGCTGGTTTTAGAAAAGGCAGAGGAACCAGAACTCAAATTGCCAACATCCGCTGGATCATAGAAAAAGCAAGAGAGTTCCAGAAAAACATCTATTTCTGCTTTATTGACTATGCCAAAGCCTTTGACTGTGTGGATCACAATAAACTGGAAAATTCTGAAAGAGATGGGAATACCAGACCACCTGACCTCCCTCTTGAGAAATCTGTATGCAGGTCAGGAAGCAACAGTTAGAACTGGACATGGAACAACAGACTGGTTCCAAATAGGAAAAGGAGTACGTCAAGGCTGTATATTGTCACCCTGCTTATTTAACTTATATGCAGAGTTCATCATGAGAAACGCTGGGCTGGAAGAAGCATAAGCTGGAATCAAGATTGCTGGGAGAAATATCAATAACCTCAGATATGCAGATGACACCACCCTTATGGCAGAAAGTGAAGAGGAGCTAAAAAGCCTCTTGATGAGAGTAAAAGAGGAGAGTGAAAAAGTTGGCTTAAAGCTCAACATTCAGAAAACGAAGATCATGGCATCCAGTGCCATCACTTCATTGGAAATGGATGAGGAAACAGTGGAAACAGTGTCAGACTTGGGCTCCAAAATCACTGCAGATGGTGACTGCAGCCATGAAATTAAAAGACACTTACTCCTTGGAAGAAAAGTTATGACCAACCTAGACAGCATACTCAAAAGCAGAGACATTACTTTGCCAACAAAGGTCCATCTAGTCAAGGCTATGGTTTTTCTAGTGGTCATGTATGGATGTGAGAGTTGGACTGTGGAGAAGGCTGAGCGCTGAAAAATTGATGCCTTTGAACTGTGGTGTTGGAGAAGACTCTTGAGAGTCCCTTGAACTGCAAGGAGATCCAACCAGTCCATTGTGAAGGAGATCAGCCCTGGGATTTCTTTGGAAGGAATGATGCTGAAGCTGAAGCTCCAGTACTTTGGCCACCTCATGTGAAGAGTTGACTCATTGGAAAAGACTCTGATGCTGGGAGGGATTGGGGGCAGGAGGAGAAGGGGACGACAGAGGATGAGATGGCTGGATGGCATCACACTGACTCGATGGACGTGAGTCTGGTGAACTCCGGGAGTTGGTGATGGAAAGGGAGGCCCGGCATGCTGCGATTCATGGGGTTGCAAAGAGTCGGACATGACTGAGTGACTGAACTGAACTGATCTGGGTCCAAACCGCACTCCTGTTCTGGATGAGTCATGAATATTCCTCCCACTCATTCCATTTCCCTCACATTTGCCTGTGCTCCTCCTGTATTATGTGGTATCTCCACTGAGCTGGGTTGAGAAGTTGACTTGCAAGCTAAGTTCCCTCTTCTTCATTCTTTGGCCATTGTATAAAGTTTGTGCTGTTTCAGTCTCAGTATTGATTTTGTTATTGACTGGGTGAACCCAAGTGGGAAAAGAACCTCCTTGACCAAGACAAGGGGTCTTAGCCTGGGCTTGAACCCTGACAAGGGTCCACTCGACTAATTCGGTAACAATTCCATGGATTGCCTTCCTAGTTTCTTAGTGGTGTTCTTTAAGGACAAAAATATTAAATTTTGATGAAGTCTGATGTATCTGTTTTCTTCTTGGTTGTATATGCTTTTGTCTGTAAGAAATGATTGGCCTATCTGAAGTTACAAAAATTTTCTCCTATGTTTTCTGCTAAGAATCTTAAAGCTTTAGCCTTCACATTTAGGTCTATAATCCATTTTTAGTTAATATTTTTATATGACGTGAAGTTGAGCCACTTAAAAAAAGAAGTCTAGCCTACCAGGCTCCTCCGTTCACGGGATTTTCCAGGCAAGAGTACTGGAGTGGGTTGCCATTACCTTCTGCAGTGAAATACTGTGTAGAAAAACACACAATAAAAATGTGTTCAGTTCAGTTCAGTCACTCAGTTGTGTCCGACTCTTTGTGACCCCATGAATTGCAGCATGCCAGGCTTGCCTGTCCATCACCAACTCCCAGAGTTCACCCAGACTCACTTCCATCGAGACAGTGTGATGCCATCCAGCCATCTCATCCGCCGTCGTCCCCTTCTCCTACTGCCTCCAATCCCTCCAAGTATCAGAGACTTTTCCAATGAGTCAATTCTTCGCATGAGGTGGCCAAAGTACTGGAGCTTCAGCTTCAGCATCATTCCTTCCAAAGAAATCCCAGGGCTGATCTCCTTCACAATGGACTGGTTGGATCTCCTTGCAGTCCAAGGGACTCTCAAGAGTCTTCTCCAACACCACAGTTCAAAGGCATCAATTTTTCAGCGCTCAGCCTTCTCCACAGTCCAACTCTCACATCCATACATGACCACTAGAAAAACCATAGCCTTGACTAGATGGACCTTTGTTGGCAAAGTAATGTCTCTGCTTTTGAATATGCTGTCTAGGTTGGTCATAACTTTTCTTCCAAGGAGTAAGTGTCTTTTAATTTCATGGCTGCAGTCACCATCTGCAGTGATTTTGGAGCCCAAGTCTGACACTGTTTGCACTGTTTCCCCATCCATTTCCAATGAAGTGATGGCACTGGATGCCATGATCTTCGTTTTCTGAATGTTGAGCTTTAAGCCAACTTTTTCACTCTCCTCTTTTACTCTCATCAAGAGGCTTTTTAGCTCCTCTTCACTTTCTGCCATAAGGGTGGTGTCATCTGCATATCTGAGGTTATTGATATTTCTCCCAGCAATCTTGATTCCAGCTTATGCTTCTTCCAGCCCAGCGTTTCTCATGATGAACTCTGCATATAAGTTAAATAAGCAGGGTGACAATATACAGCCTTGACGTACTCCTTTTCCTATTTGGAACCAGTCTGTTGTTCCATGTCCAGTTCTAACTGTTGCTTCCTGACCTGCATACAGATTTCTCAAGAGGGAGGTCAGGTGGTCTGGTATTCCCATCTCTTTCAGAATTTTCCAGTTTATTGTGATCCACACAGTCAAAGGCTTTGGCATAGTCAATAAAGCAGAAATAGATGTTTTTCTGGAACTCTCTTGCTTTTTCCATGATCCAGCAGATGTTGGCAATTTGAGTTCTGGTTCCTCTGCCTTTTCTAAAACCAGCTTGAACATAAGGAAGTTCACGGTTCACGTATTGCTGAAGCCTGGCTTGGAGAATGTTGAGCATTACTTTACTAGCATGTGAGATGAGTGCAATTTTGCAGTAGTTTGAGCATTCTTTGGCATTGCCTTTCTTTGGGATTGGAATGAAAACTGACCTTTTCCAGTCCTGTGGCCACTGCTGAGTTTTCCAAATTTGCAGGCATATTGAGTGCAGCACTTTCACAGCATCATCTTTCAGGATTTGGAATAGCTCAACCAGAATTCCATCACCTCCACTAGCTTTGTTCGTAGTGATGCTTTCTAAGGCCCACTTGACTTCACATTCCAGGATGTCTGGCTCTAGGTCAGTGATCACACCATCATGATTATCTGGGTCATGAAGATTTTTTTGTACAGTTCTTCTGTGTATTCTTGCCACCTCTTCTTAATATCTTCTGCTTCTGTTAGGTCCATATCATTTCTGTCCTTTATCGAGCTCATCTTTGCATGAACTGTTCCCTTGGTATCTCTAATTTTCTTGAAGAGATCTCTGTTCTTTCCCATTCTGTTGTTTTCCTCTATTTCTTTGCGTTGATCGCTGAGGAAGGCTTTCTTATCTCTTCTTGCTATTCTTTGGAACTCTGCATTCAAATGCTTATATCTTTCCTTTTCTCCTTTGGTTTTCGCTTCTCTTCTTTTCACAGCTATTTGTAAGGCTTCCCCAGACAGCCATTTTGCTTTTTTGCATTTCTTTTCCATGGGGATGGTCTTGATCCCTGTCTCCTGTACAATGTCAGGAACCTCATTCCATAGTTCATCAGGCACTCTATCTATCAGATCTAGGCCCTTAAATCTATTTCTCACTTCCACTGTATAATCATAAGGGATTTGATTTAGGTCATACCTGAATGGTCTAGTGGTTTCCCTACTTTCTTCAATTTAAGTCTGAATTTGTGTGCTAAGCTAAATAGATTATCATAAGACAGACACACTGTAACTAACACCCATTGCAGAAAAGAGAACTGTCAGCATTTAGCAGGTCTCCTGGTTCAACTTCCTGATTTATACACCTCCCTCTTCTTGACGTATCTGCTACCACCTTGGTTTGCTTTCCTTAGTTTTACTACCTAAACATGCATCCCTCAAAGTATAGTTTCACTTTGCTGGTTTTTAAAGCTCCTATCAATGGATTTGTGCCATCTTTGACTTCTTTTACTCAATATTACTTTTTGACATTCATTTAGGTTTTGCAAGTCACTGTAGCTCATTAATATTTATTGTTGTATAGCATTACTTTGCATAGACATACCATGATACTCTATTTTTGTTGGTCATTTTGGCAATTTACAATTTAGATCCTTTATAAATAGTGCTGCTATGGTCATTCTTTTCCTTGTCTCTTGGTACACTCTGCATGCCCATCTATTTGATGTACACTTCGGAGTGGAATTGTATGTTTCACTTTAGTAATAAATAACAAAACTGTCTCCAAAGTGATTGTATTGGTCTAAGCTCTCACCAGCTATAAATAAGTTCTTTTTCCACACACCAACACTTTTTATGTCAGTCTGTTTGATTATAGCCATCCTGGAGGGTACGTAGTAATATCTGATTGTGGTTTTAATTTATTTTTCCCTGAGAATGAATGAGGTTGCTATATTTATCGGTCATTTGTGTATCTCTTGCTGCTGCTGCTGCTGCTAAGTCACTTCAGTCGTGTCTGACTCTGTGCGACCCCAGAGATGGCAGCCCACCAGGCTCCGCCGTCCCTGGGATTCTCCAGGCAATAACACTGGAGAGGGTTGCCACTTCCTTCTCCTGGAGTGCCTATTCTAGTCTTCTGCCCATTAACATTTGTTTTTTGTTTGTTTTCTTTTTCTTCAATATGTAATATTGAAGAATACGTACTATGTAATATTTCTAGGCATTTAAAAATATATTCAACCATTAAAAAAAGAAATTTTACTTTTTGAAGCAACATGGATGAACTTGGACGGTGTTAGGAAATAAATCAGACAGAAAAAGACAGATACTACATATATTGCTGATATGTGGAATCTTAAAAATACAACAAACTAGTGAATAAAAAAAAAAAAAAAAGAAAGAAACAGACTCACAGATAGAACAAACTAGCAGTTGCCAGTCAGGAGAGGGGAGGAAGGAGGGACAATATAGGTGTAGGGGATATTAAGAGTGACAAGCCACTAAGTAGAAAATAAGCTACAAGAATATATTGTGTAAGATGGGAAATACAGCCAACATTTTATAATATCTATAAATGTGGAGTATAACCTTTAAAAATTGTGAATCACTATATTGTACACTTGTAACATATAATACTATACCATTAACTTACTTCAATTAAACAATGTAAAAAAGAAAAAATGAGTTTTTTTCTTTAATGTGTAATTTCTAGGAACTTAAAAATGTTTTGAAAATGAGTTCTTTTTCAGTAATATGTATCACAAACATCTTCTATTCTGTAGCTTATTTTTTTCAGTTTTTTGTTATTGTTTTCTTTTTAACCATTAAAAAAATTGAAGTGTAGTTAATTTACAATGTTGTGTTAGTTTCAAGTTCATAATAAAGTGATTCAGTTATACATATATATATTATTTTTCAGATTCTTATCTATTATAGGTTATTATGAATATAGTTCCCTGTGAAATGTAGTAAGACCTTGTTATTTACCTATTTTATATATAATAGTGTGTATATATATGTTAGGCCCAAATTCCTAATTTATCTCCACTCCCCATACCTTTTGGTAATCATATTTTTTTTCAATTTTTTTTTGGGGGGGGCTACATAGCACAACATGTGGGATCTTAGTTCCCCAGCCAAGGTTCACACCTGTGCCTCTGACACTGAAAGCATGGTGTATTAACACTGGATCACCAGGAAAGTCATTTTCAGTGTTTTAATGTTATGTTGTCATTTTGATGAATAGAAATTCTTGTTTATAACATATTCTAACATAATGATCCTTTTTCTTTATGATTAGAGCTTTTATGCCCAGTATAGGAAGTTTACCCCTATCCTAAGGTTATATAGATACTGTTTTATATTGTCTTCTTAGAAATTTCATTATTTGCCTTTTACATTTACATTTATAGTTTGCCTGTGGGTAGCGGTTAAGTTCGGAGAAGGCAATGGCAACCCACTCCAGTACTCTTGCCTGGAAAATCCCATGGATGGAGGAGCCTGGTAGGCTGCAGTCCATGGGGTCACTAAGAGTTGGACACGACTGAGCAACTTCTCTTTCATTTTTCACTTTCCTGCATTGGAGAAAGAAATGGCAACCCACTCCAGTGTTCTTGCCTGGAGAATCCCAGGGACGGGGGAGCCTGGTGGGCTGCCGTCTATGGGGTCGCACAAAGTCGGACACGACTGAAGTGACTTAGCAGCAGCAGCGGTTAAGTTTAATTTTCAAAAATAATGATATCCAGTCATCCCAACACAACTTATTGCAAACATCTTCCTTTCCAAATTGCTCTTAGGTGCCTATGTTATCAAAGTCATGTGTTCATAAACCTTTGATCTATGCCTGAGCTGTTTATTCTATTTCATTGATCTTCTTGTCTCCTCATACATTTCCATATAAGTTTGAAAAACAACTTGTGAATTTCTACTGGAGTGGAAGAGTTTTGATTAAGATGGCACTAAATCTATAGATCAGTTTAGGGAGACTTTATAACCTCACAGAGTTAGTTGTACTAGTCCATAAACATGGTATATTCCTTCATTTATTTAGATCATCTTTGATTTCTCTCAGAAATGTTTTAAAGTTCTCTGGGTAGAGGTTTTATACATCTTTCATTGAATTTGTTCTTAGATATTAGAAGCTTTACAGTTTTTATATCACTTTAATTGCTATAATTTCTAATTCATTTTCTAATTTTTTCATATATTAAAAACAATTGTTTTTTTGTTGGACATTAACTTTACTTCTATTTTGCTAAACTTGTTTATTCTAATTTGTATATATTAAAATAAGTCCTGTGAAAATAATGATGTTTTTATATCTTCCTTTCCAAAGCCTATATATATATTTTTTGAGAGATAAACAGTTTTTTACTGGACTCAGAAGTCTATTAGTCTTGAGGACCTCTCTTTGTTGGTTTTGTTCCCCATGTGCTTCTTGGCTCATTTGAGCTACTTCTTCCTGTAGTGAATCTTGGCCTCATACTTCTTCTTTTCCAGGGTGTTTGTCACTACCTGGTACTTCCAGCCAGATTCATAGGTCAGGTAGCCCAGGTAGGCAAACCTAGAAGTGGCTTCAGACACAAATCTGAACAGAAATGATCATCTGCTTTGTCTTATCAAACACCTTGAGGTGCTCTAGAGCTTCCTGGTCATGCTTGATCTTGTAGGGCAGCAAGTCTTGCACAGTATGTCTGAAGATGTGCTTGGGGACCCAGAACTGGAAAGGACCATTGGTTGGGTTGGTGTGTATGGGCCTGCGGAAAAGGTCAAGGCCTGGCACCTCCATTTAATTCTGTAGAAGTTTGTGAGAAATGTTAATGTCCTCACAGTGCATGACCACTGATTTCTTAGATGAGCAGTACTTGCCTGTTCACCATGGCCTCCAGTAGCCCTGGAGCTGATTTAAACCATTGATTAGCATGATCTGTCCCGCTGACAACTTCGGCAGCTGCCTCAGAAAATTCATCCCTGACCTTTAAAATTCATTTTCTTGTTTTATTGCACTAGCTGGAACTCTTGTGCAGTGCTGAAAAGGAGTGCTTAGGCATCCTTGTTTCCAGTCTTAGGGTAAAAGCTTTCAACATTTCCCTATTGCAAAAGATACTTCCTATAGGATTTTTAAAAATACTCTTTATCAAATTAAAGAAGTCCCCTTCTATTCATAGTTTGCTAAGAAATTTTCTTCATGAATGCTTACAGAATTTTGTAACATTCTTTTTCTTACTCAATTAATGATTTTTCTCTTGCATTATCTTAATATGGTGAATTACATTTTTTGATTTCCATATGTCAAATCATCCAACTTGTTTGTGATCTACTCCTTGTTGTATATCCTGTTGAATTTTGCTAATACCTGCTTGTTTGTTTTCCATATCACGCAGTTTGTAGGATCTTAGTTTTCCGACCAGAGATTGAACCCAGGCCCTTGGCAGCGAAAGTGCACATTCCTAACCGCTGCCAGGGAATTTCTTGTTTAAGATTTTTTAAACAGACTTTGTTTTTTAGAGCAGTTTTAGGTTCACGGCAAAGCTGAAAGGATACCAAGATTTCTCATATCCTCCCTGCCCCCCTGCCATAGATAGTTTTGCCCATTATCAACATCTTCTACCAGAGTGACCCAATTGTTAAAACTGGCAAACCTACATTGATACATCATTATCACCCAGAGTTCATGGTTTACATTAGGATTTGCTCTAGGTTTTGAACATTTTATTGGCTTGCACAAGTTTATACTGATATGTATTCACTGTTATAGATCATACAAAGTAGTTTTACTGCTTTAAGTATCCTCTGCTTTGCCTGTTCTTCTTCCCATCTCCACTAACCTCTGGCAGTCATGAATCTTTCGGCCATCTCCACAGCTTTGCCTTTTCCAGAATGTCATATAGTTGGGGTCATGCAGTATATAACCTCAGACTAACTCCTGTCACTTAATAGTAGCAGTGTTAGTCACTCAGTCATGTCCGACTCTGCGACCTGACAGGCTGTAGCCCGCCAGGCTCCTCTGTCCATGGGATTCTCCAGGCAAGAATACTGGAATGTGTTGCCATGCCCTTCTCCAGAGGATCTTCCCGACCCAGGGATCAAAGCCGGGTCTCCTGCGTTGCAGGCAGATTCACTTGGTAACATGCATTTAAGGTTCCTTCATGTCTTTTTATGCTTTATAGCTCATTTCCTTTTTGTACTGAATAATATTCCATTGTATGGATGTAACCACAGTTTATTTACACATTCATCTACCAAAGGACTTTTTGTTGCTTCCAAGTTTTAACAATTGTGAATAAAGCTGGTGTGAGCATCTATGTGCAGGTTTTTGTGTGGACATACATTTTCAACTCCTTTGGGTAAATATTGAGGACCATGATTCCTGGATCACATGTTAAGAGTATGTTAGGGTTGTAAGAAATCATAACCTATCTTCTAAGATAGCTGTATTATTTTGCATTCCCACCATGAATCAATGAAAGTCCTAATTATTCTACATCCTTGCCAGCATTTGGTATAGTTGGTGTTTTGGAATTTTATGCTCCGTTGTTTATTCAGTCAACATTCTTATACCTACATATTTTCCCTTTTTATTTTTCATCCTTTTATGCCTCTCTGAGCTTACACCAGGAAATCAGTTTCCTTTTACCTAATATCTTTTAGTATGGGTCAACTGCTTAAAATTTCTCGCATTTCTTTTTCTTTCTCACTTTGCCCCTCTCTTCCCTGCCCCACCCCTATAAAGTACCTTTATGTTTCTTTCACTCCTTTTTTGTTTGTCTGTTTGTTTGTTTCATTATTGATTCTATTTTTCGGCCTTTAGGAGTGTGCTTTGCCCACAAGTGGGGAAGCTTGAAGTGTAAGGGGATTCACATCCCAGGAACAATCCTCAACTACTGAGAGGTAGAATTAATGGATAAATACCTTTAGCTTCCTCTCTGCTCAGTGGGCTAATTCTAAGATATGTCCTAACAGCCTCTCTGATGACCCCCAGTGGGACTGAATTCCAGTTGTCCACAGTGGGATTGAATTCTAGTTGTCTACAGTGGCAAAACATTCATCAACCCGCTTTTATTGACTTTTCTCCGTTCGCTATCTCATTTCTCCATTTCCATACAGTGCTTCCTGCAGTCACTTCCTAAATACTTGTGGCCACATCCTTGACTCAAGGTATGTCTTGGGGGAAACCAACTCTAAGACATGGCTTATTTCAGAGCTGCGGTCCTTTAGGGCTCCACACAAAGTGAGAGGAGTTCATTAGTACTCAATCACTACTGCATTAGGGAACCCTGGACATCAGTTCCTGTTGTCTTAGCTCTGAGAGTTTGTAGAAGAACTGCTCAACTTCTTGGCTTCTCACTAGGTCTTTCTGGAACTGGCATTCATCCCAGGGGGAAAAGTGGCTCTAAACACAGGACTCACTTCTTTGGGTCTTATTCATCCCTTGGATCCTAGTGTGGTAATTCATCATTATTTTGTTAACTCTCCTGTTCCTTTAAGCAGGTTTAGAGAAATATTTTTGGTTAACTTTTTAGTTGTCCTCAAAGAAATTAGTTCAAATTGTTAGAAAAGAAGTTCACTCCAGCCTTCTTTTCTCAACTTGTATTGTACTTTGGCTTTTCAAAGAAGCTTCTGCTTGAACCTTGCTTATTTCCCTTCCCTATCTGTATTCCCTCCCTCCCCAACCATGTGATGCACAATTCTGTGCCTTTATTATTACTCTTCCGGTTTCAAAGTGTGACCCACCATAGTGTTAGGGAGATGAATGTTCTAAGATGGCAGCCTGGACAATGCCAAGATAGTTGTCAGTCAGAGACCAAGTGGGTAGTTTGAATGGGCTGCTGAAGAGTGACGAGACCAGCCTTCAATCAGGATAGAGAATCTCAGTTGGTAAATCAAGTTGAAAGCAGGATGGAAGCACAATGAAAAGATGAAGGAGGGCAGATATGGAAGAAAGAGAAATGAAGCAAAGAAGGAATGATGCTAAAGCTGAAACTCCAGTACTTTGGCCACCTCATGCCAAGAGTTGACTCATTGGAAAAGACTCTGATGCTGGGATGGATTGGGGGCAGGGGACGATAGAGGATGAGATGGCTGGATGGCATCACTGACTAGATGGACATGAGTCTCAGTGAATTCTGGGAATTGGTGATGGACAGGGAGGCCTGGCATGCTGCAACTCATGGGGTCGAAAAGAGTCGGACGCGACTGATCTGATCTGATCTGATAGCATGGACTTTGGAGTTTGTGCAGGGGCACAACTAAAATGACTAAGTTTAAACTGGATGTTCTGTTTTCCCAGAACATTCTTGAAAGCTTAAATGAAATGACTTTTCTTAATTCTCTTGGCTGGAACCACTTCCTCCTTTAACTTTCATAGCACTCTTATTGCATTTATCATATCACATTTTCCCATTGACTTTGAATAATCTGTTCCTTCTAAATTATTAAGTAGATGACAGTTGTGGATTAATGGAAAGAGCAATGGAATCAGTTTCAGCACTTATAAGGTATTTGAGCCTCAGTATCCTCATCTATATAATGGGGATAATATTATTTACTCCATGTGATTTGAGTAATAAAAGACCTAAGTATATAAAGTGGTATGTAGTCAAGTGGTATATTTGTCAAGTGGCACACAGTAAGCAACCTGACAAATAAAAACTTCTGCTTGCTGAGATTACTATATGTTATGAAGTGCTCTAGGTACTTGACATACATTATCTTATTTAGGCCTCACCAAAACCCTACGTAGATCTATTACTATGGAATATTTCACAAATGAGGAAAAAAAGATGCTATGATAGGTTAAATGATATAATCAAGTCCACACAATTAATAATTACTAGAAATGGCACAAATTCAAGTCCGTCTGGCTCCAAAACTAACAGTGTCCATTGGTTTACTCTGCTTCCCTGTGGCTCCCACGAATTTCTAATAAATAGAGGCCTTGAAATCACTTTTTAGTCTAATCTGGGCCATTTTGGAGCTGGTGACCTACAAAAGTGTTCCATTATCTGTCTCAAGGGGTACCTACTCTATCCTGATTTATAAATAGTCATATATTTTGTTCAAAAGAACTTCTAAGCAAGTGCGTATGTGTCATGCACTAACAGAAGAAAAGTGATATTTAAAATGAAGAACGTTTCACAGGACCCTTAATTTAACCGAACATACTGGAGAAAGAGGCTTCATGTTTTCACTTTTTTTCTCTTGAAAGAGGTACTTGATTTTTTGAAAGGGCCAGAGAAGCCTTTGAGAAAAAAATCTATTAACTGGTTCCCTAGAAAAAGGCAGATCTATTCAAGAATTAGCCCTTATGATCCCACTGATCATAAGCTGAAGAACGAAACATCTTCGATGAAATAGATATTTCATCTTTCATTTAAAAGAATTAAAATTCATGAGTCATTTAAATCAGGAAATCGGTGGAAATTTCCACATTTTGTCTTTGTGTGGATACGTGATGGTGGCAGTTGCGTGGCGGGTGGGATTGGGGAAATCAGGGTGATAAAAAAGAAGTTGCTGCAAAGTCAGCTTATAATCCTACGATTGGACCTTCTGGAAAGGCCCTTACATAACTACCTTACTTCTCCAATAAAACGCTGTGCGTTTCTTGCCCCTTAACAGATTTCTACACTTCCACTTTAAATATAACTGCGGATGTGAAGGACGAGAAACAACAACAGAAAACCCCTAAGGGTCCGCAAAATAATTAGGGTTGCCCCAAGAGAAATCAGAGCGCGAGACTGGAGGAGCCCCTGTTCCCTCCCACCACCACCGCGCTGGGGACACACACTTAGCCTCCCTCCCGGACTCCCCGCCCCAGCCGGCTCGCCCCTCCGCCTCATCTGTCCCGAACACGTGCTCTCCGGAACACTCACTCGGGAGCGAGCCCACCCCCCCCCCGGGGGGGGCCGGGCTCGGGAGCCGAACGGCCCAATCGGCGCGCGCCTTACAGCGCCGTGGCTGAGCCGCCCAATCGGCAGGGCCTCGCCGCCCGTTTCCCGGAGCCCCGCCCCCTCGCGGCCGTGCCCCCCGCCTGCCGGTCTCCTCCCTCCCTCGTCCTCCTCCTCCCGTTCGCCCCTCCCCCGCCGCTCGGGAGCGGAGCCTGCGAGACGGAGAAACTGGGGCAGAAGTGAAGATGGCGGCGGCGGCGCTGGTGGCGGCGGCGGCGGCTTCTTCTCGCCAGTGACGCGCCGAGCGGGCTCATTTTCCTCCTCACCTCCTTAGTCCGGATCCCGTCCGCCGCCGGGACCACACACCGGCCCCACAGCCCGCAGCCCGTCCCCCTCCCCTCCTTAGTCGGGTCCCTCTCTCCCGACGTCCGGCTGCCGGTGGCGGCGGCAGCGGCGGCGCGCCCCGGGTCCCGGCCGCCGGCCTCGCACTCCTGCGCGCTGTCGCTGAGGGAGCGGGGTGGCGTGTTGATCCGCCCTCCTGCCCGCCCCGCCGGACCGCCGCGCCGCGGACACACGCCCGGCAGGGAGGCGGCGGCGGCGGCGGCCCCTGCGCATTTGCTTCTCTCATTTGGGGACCGGGAGGCGGCGGCGGCTGTGGCTGTGGGTTTTGACGAGGGGAAGGGGTTCGGGGGTGGGGGGAGCCGAGCGGGAGGGGGCCGTCCTCGGGAGGACGACGAGAAGGAAGCACCATGACGTCCATCCATTTCGTGGTTCACCCGCTGCCGGGCACCGAGGACCAGCTCAATGACAGGTAATAGGGCCGGCGGGCGGGCCGGGGGGAGGGGGGAGGGGCGCCTCCTCGCCCTCCCCTCCCCCACGGGGCTGCGCCGGACCGGCGGCCGGTGGGGAGGGCGGGGGTCCCCACTGCCCCCAGGCTAGGCCCCTTCCGGGGCAAACTTCTGGTCCCAAGGGCCGGGGCCGCGGGGTCGGGGGGGTGTGGGGGGAAGCGAGCTGTGGCCGGGGAAGCGCACTGCACCCTCTAACGCCCCCCGGTCCCCCCGCCTCCACGCAGGAGCCGCGTTGAACTCGGTGGGGGCGGCGGGTGGGTATCCAGCTCCCGGTGGGGGGAGCTTCATCACCGCCCGGGCCAGGCCCGAGGAATCCATATTAGTCAAAGTTGAATTGAGACAGACAATGCGGATGGGGGATGGTGAAGGTTGAAAAAAAAAAAAAAAAAGAGGGAAGCGGAGAAGCCGGGCGAGGGGCCCCGGGGTAGGCTGGGTTCGCCCGGGCCCCCGGGAGCTGTGTCCGGTGGGGTGGTCGGACCGGCGGGGGCCTGGAGCTCCCGGGGGGAGGGGAGGCGGGGCGGGGTGGGGTCGGGGGACCCGGGTGGGAGAAGCTGATTCCCTGCAGATCGCGGGTGGGGTGGCGGGAGGGAGGAAGCGCCATGATTATTGTTATTATTATTAAATTTGAGCCCCTGCAGTGAGGCTTGCGGGTCCGGGGAGAGGATGAATTTAGGCGAGGCTGGGGGGCGGGGAGGGAAGTGGATTGGGTTCCCTTTGCTCTGTTTTCTCTCGAAACGGTGCTGGCAGCTCCTGCTTCCCAGTCCCTGTGGTGCGAGCTTTTTTGTTTCCTTTTTTTTTATTCTAATGATAGTGTTTTCCTGAGTTGTAATTTGACAGCTGAAAACCGTGCGTAGAGTCAAAGGAAAACTCTTACGTTTGCAGTTCTCAGTGCTGCTTTTCTTAACACGCTGTAAATTTCTGGGATGGGTTTTGCTGTGGGCGGAGGAGGAATTATGATTTTTTTTTTTTGGTCTTTCATAAGGAGGCTGTTTTGACTCCGGATTCCTCCCCTTCCCTCCTCCACCGTTCCCTGCCAGTTTAGGATATTGAATTGCAAGGCCGCATGCTCTCAGGGAACTGAGATAAAGCAGGAAAAGTTCCTTCACTGTTGCAAAACAGATTCCGAAGAGGTTGAGGGAGACCTCCATTAGGCAAGGCTGAGAATCTAGGACTCAGATCTAATAAGGGCTAAATGTTTTACAGGGTCAGAAAGTGGGGCATTTTAAGTTTCTATCCCAAAACTTTCGCTGCTCTCTATTCCTCGTAAATATAGAAGGCCGTCAGGGCCCACGTTTAGAAGTTAGATATAATTTTTGCTAAGTGACCGGGTGACATAAATTGCATGAAGCCCTGTTTGTCCTGCACTTCCCCGAGGGAGGAAGAGGCCTAACTTGCTGCTGAGATACTGGCCTCTGTCTCGGGGTATCTAACCGCCTCAGGTGGGGCGGTCAGCCTTTCAATCCGGGAAGCTGGAGGCTTGGTTTCTGGCATTGGGTTCGGATTTGTCTAATCTTTGCTGTTGTAGCCATATTGTATTTAACATGTTTGTAAAACTTTTGGAATACTTTCTTAAAATACTAATCGTTTGGAGTGGTCACAGTTCTTCTAAGTACGAAAATAAATTTGAGGTCATTTATTTTATAATGCAGTCTTACTCCGATTTTATTTCATTACAAATCTTTTGTTAAGACTTTTACATAAAGTTTTTTTTTTTTGGGTAAATTTTAGAACCAGGCTAGTAGTGAGGATAGCTGTACTGCCTGTCATTCATAGAACCCAGTTGGCTGTGCTTGTAGGGCAGCTTGTTACATTGCACCAGGAGAGAAGTACGGTGTATTTTTTATACTAATCCTAACTTCATATACCAGGAATCCAAACTAACTTATGCAATTGATCATGCATGCTATTTTGCGGTTTTGTTAGGCACTTTGAATAATTTTTGAGCATTCCTCTTTCAGTTAGTCTAGAAATTTACATGTATCCTTTTTAAAGGTACCTTTTCTTTTTTCATTCTTGGTGTAAACAAATAATCAGCTTTGACTCCTGTACTCTCAGTATACAATATTGAGACTATTTGGATCACTTCACTTTTCATGAGAAATAAAGACAGGTGGTTCCGAAAATGGGATCGTAAAATATGTGCATCAAGAATGTGTGTAGATATTAAAAAAAATAGCTTAGATAAAATTTTAGGAACCTGTAGTTGTATCTAGTAGCAGTAAAATGTCTGGTCTGTTTTATGAAAGCAGCATTTGAGATAGTCATGCTTTCCAGTTTTGAAGTAGTTGACTTGTGGAGCTCTTCTGTGTCTCCCCTTCAGAAGAAGATCCTGTTTGCATACCTAGTTGGAAAATAATAGATCAACGCATTGCTGCATTGTTTAAGGGAAATCTTTTTCCACACTAGACTCTTTTTCTGGAACCTTTTAACTTAACTAGAATGAGCCCAGAAAACTTTTGCCTTTAGAAAAAAATCTACCAAGGTTTAAAGAAAGTTTTGGTAATAGAAAAGATAGTCACAAATGAAATGATAATTGATAGTTTCAGTGAAAAAAAATCTATAAATACATATACTTTAGTATTTACCCGAAAAGCAGTAAGATTGGACTGGCAGCATGGTATTGAAAATAAATTGCTTAGTCAAAATGCCTCAAAACACCAATATTTTGCTATACAAATAAAGTTTTCTATTTAAAATGGCTGCATCCTATTAAAAGTCATATATTTTGTTTAGTGTAGAAATGTGATGTCAGCATTTAAAATGTACTTAGTATTAAAAAAAAATCTGATTTTTTTTCCCTTTGTGTTTTTTTTTTTTCATTTTTAGCAGGAGGAATAATAGAAGCAGGCAAAACAAAACAAATGGTAAACAGAAGGCAGAATGATACTAACAGGGTGATGTGGAGGCAGAAAAGCTAAAGCTAAAAATTGTTGTTTAGTCTCTAAAGTCAAGTCTGACTCTTTGCCACTCCATGGACTGTAGCTCATCAGTCTCTCTTATCTATGGATTTCCCAGGCAGGAATACTGGAGTGCGTTTCCTCTGTGTTTTTATACTTGTTATTTTTGTGATGGGCTTCCCAGCAGTAAAGAATCCTGCCAATGAAAGAGACATGAATTTGATCCCTGGATTGGGAAGATCCTCTGGAGAAGGAAATGGCAACCCACTCCAGTATTCTTGCCTGGGAAATCCCATGGACAGAGGAGCCTGATGGGCTACAGTCCATGGGGTTGCAAAAGAGTTGGACATGATTAAGCATGTGCTCATGCAAGGCAATGGCACCCCACTCCAGTACTTTTTCCTGGAAAATCCCATGGATGGAGGAGCCTGGTAGGCTGCAGTCCATGGGGTCGCTAGAGTCGGACACGACTGAGCGACTTCCCTTTCACTTTTCACTTTCATGCATTGGAGAAGGAAACGGCAACCCACTCCAGTGTTCTTGCCTGGAGAATCCCAGGGACGGGGGTGCCTGGTGGGCTTCCGTCTATGGGGTGGCACAGAGTCGGACACGACTGAAGCGACTTAGCAGCAGCAGCAGCAGCAGCATGCATTTCTGTGACAGTCTTGGTATATTGGGTTAAAATCTTTAATTATTGGCCCTGGGAGACCAAATAATGCAGTAGTTGAATACAGGTGGGGATGGCTAGGCATTCCGAGAGCGTGGGATATTGGTTATGGATTTCCAGAATGATTACAAGGTCCCTGGTGCAGAGAACTGGTCCCTCAGCAAATATTCTTTGTATGGAATTGAAACCACTCAGTGCTCAGATACTTGTGTGACATTTTGATTTTCTTTCTAGCGAATTCCTTGAGTTAGTGCTATGTTCCTGCTTAAAACATCTCAAGAAATATCAGTAGTAAAAACCATACCAAGAACATGGTACTGCATTTTGAGATTGAGAGCTGGAAGTGCAACTCACCAAACCCTGGGAAGTGCTGAAGTCAGTAGACCAGTCTTTTCACAGATGCACTGGAAAACCAGGCCTGAGTTTATGGAATTTATCCAGGGTACTGACAGATGAGGGCCACATGATGGGTCTTTGATTTTTGAAGTCTAGGTCTCTTCACTGTCCCACATGGCCTGTATTCTAGGAAATCTCTGCTTTCTGAGGTGTCCCAGCCTTTGTGCAGCCACCTGTCTTAGAGTTCTCCTCAACTCCTCCCTCCTGTGCTTCAAATTGATTTAGGCCTTTTGTCAGAGCCCGGAACCTCTTAACGCTTTCCTAGTACTAGGTTAGGAGAGGCCTTTTAAGGTGATATGTGTCCCTGAGGCTAGTCCCTGTCTTGAATTACTCTTTGGGATGCAGGTTGGCTACATTGAAACCCAGTTCACGTTGTTGGTCTGGATGTGGAATTTTCCTGTGAGCTTTGTTCTTAGGCATTATAATGTGCTGTGTGACCAGAAACAATCTGGGTTGAGACTGTTATATCAAAAACGTTTTTCTCCAAGGAGCTCCCCCTTTAGTGCTATAAGGCTACAGAATAAGGTAGTGTAGATAGGAATTTAAAATTAGGAATTCCTAAATCTGGTTTGTCTCAGCCCTGCTAGTTATTAACTATGTTGTGGTAGGCGAGTTGTTTAAGCACTTACAGTCTCACTGCCTGTCGCTCCTCGTCACCCCCTTCAGACTCAGTTTCTAAATCAGGTATAGTACCCTGGTTGGTGAAGAATAGTTGAAATAGCAGGTGGGAAAGCACAATATTATAGGTTCTGTGGAAAATATTATAAAGAGATAGTTACTTTTTACTGCTTTTACATTTTGCCTGGTTTCCAAATAGAAAAACAGGAACTAGAGGAATTGCACTAGAATATCCTTAGCATTGAGTACAGAATCCAGACCGTTAGTCTTAGACCAGTGGTTCTCAATTGGGTGTAGTTTTTGTCCCCCTGGGGATGTTTGGCTGTGTTTGGAGACATTTTTTGATTGTCCCAGTTGGGGCATTGTTACTGGCCTCTAGTTGGGTAGACAGCAGAGCTGGTGCTCGACACCCTGTGATGCACAGGACAGCCCTGCAGTAAAGTACGAACCTATCCATGATGTCAGTTGTGGTGAGGTTCAGAAACTCTTATCATAGATCATCTTGAATATATACAGATATAAAACTAAAGGGAGATTTATGAA
This sequence comes from Bubalus kerabau, assembly GCF_029407905.1. Lineage (NCBI taxonomy): Eukaryota > Metazoa > Chordata > Mammalia > Artiodactyla > Bovidae > Bubalus > Bubalus kerabau. The sequence continues at coordinate 64,258,209 of NC_073637.1, forward strand.
AAATTCAAGCAATATAAGTTAGTCTCAAGACATGACTTACTTAAATTGAAATTAGTTGAAAAGAAATAAAATTAAGAAGTTACTGTGGAACTGTAACAGTAAACCACATTTCAAGTGCTCTGTACCTACAGGTAGCTAGTGGCACGGTATTGGACAGTGCAGATACAGAACAGTGCCATGATCACTGCAAATTCTGTTGGGCAGGGTTGACACAGAAAGAGCTTTTTGCACAATACCTGGCATTTAGTAAGTGCATCTTATTTTTATTAGGAACTGTTGGGTTTTAAAGACTCAGGCATATCCTCATCCCTTCAGTAGGATCCAGAAAAGAGGCCTGGGTTTATGTGGAGCTGAACAAAGATTGTGGTGGGTAGAGGTTATAATAGCTGAAAGCTGCCTAAAGTTTCATTGTGCTACACCAAAAAAAACACAGTATTAGGGTGGAATAGAGCATCACGTCACCAAACCAGTGGGAAATCTGACTATTTGATTATTGAGATAGTTACCTAGAAACAATAATACTAGAGTGACTTTACTGGGAAAGTCCAGGCAAGCCTCACTAAAATGATTAAGTTGTTTAAGGAAAGTAAGATTAAAGACAGGGTATGGAATAGCCAAACAAAAAATTGAAAATGAAGACAAACAAGGGAAGATTAGTTTTATAAATCAAAAAATCAGTGACTAAATTGTACATCTAGGAGTAAACAGATACTTGGGAAGGCAATTACATAGTACACAGGAGTACAACTAGGAATAATGGGATGAACTTTAGAAAAGGTCAGTATTTTTCCTTAACAATTAACATTATTTAGGAAATAGTCTTTAAAGGAAAGTTTAGTCAACGAGGACTGTCAAATTACATGTAAGTAGATCTTGCAGAGTGTATTGAGGGGAGTAATTTTATGTTACAGGAGAATGTACTTATGTCTTTGTGCCCCATTTTCATCATACATAGACTAGGCCCTTCATATCCACAGATACCAAGTGCTAACTATTTGTACTAGTTATTTTATAAAGCGACTTAAGCAACCAAGGGTTTTGGTACCTGCCGGGGCTCTTGGAACCAGTACCCCTTGGAGACACAGGGCCAACTGTATTTCTAGTTAAGAAAACAAACTCTAATTATAGTCTTGTGTTTGTCATTTTGACACCTTGGCATTCTGAGCAAATGACAACAGCCTGCCTCCTGGCTCACTGTAATTTTGAAATGTTGATTTGTTTTTAAAATTGATTTTTAAGTTTTATTCTGAAAATTATTTTAAAGCTTTTTATTATGGAAACTTTAAAGCATATACAAAAGTAAAGAGGATAGTATAGTGAGCACCCAATTTCAACAGTTACCTACTCATGGCCAATCTGATTTCAAGTCTCTTCCCTCTTTATTCCTTTCCCTCAGATCATTTATTTGATATACCTTCATTATATATCTCAAAGTTGAAAGCTTTAAAAATATAATCTCAATCTCAGAGTTCAGTCTGTTTAGATTTTTCCTGTTGTTACACAAAAGCTTATTTTTGATGATTGACCATTTTGCAGTTTTACATAATAGAACTAATTCAATTTTAACATGTTATAAAATTTGACATTCTTAAGAGAAATTTGTTTGGATAATAGCCTTAGATGGATAGGCAAGATTACATTGGAAATATTCCTGACAGATGTTGTCACATCTTTAACCTCTAGTGGGATAACATTTGATCAGCAAGTTGCTTATAATAATGATGGAAAGACAGAGTTCTTGAAAGTGGGGCACATTGAGGCATAAGTCATGTGAAAAGTTTACAACATTCTTCTAACTTAATATAGAGGTAAGACTTCCTGGTGGCTCAGATAGTAAAGAATCTGCCCGTGATGTGGGAGACCCAGATTCTGTCCCTGGGTCAGGAAGATCCCCTGGAGAAGGGCATAGCAACCCACTCCAGTATTCTTGCCTGGAGAACGCCATGGGCAGAGGAGCCTGGTGTGCTGCAGTCCATGAGGTCACAAAGAGTTGGACACAACTCAGTGACTAACACTTTCATAGAGGTAAGATTACTGGTAAATTGAATTTGGCTATTAGAAATTATTCTCTAGTGAGATCATATTTTATATTATTTTCTTGATAAGATCACTATAGTGGAAATAAACCCCTTCAAAATGAGAAATATGGTTAATTCTTAGGTAACTGTGGTTTCTGATATCCTCATTTTTTCAGGATATTGAATAAAGCATTACAAATTAATGTTACTTCATGTGTGAATAAAAATATAAGCTTAAACAGCAAAGTGATATTATTTGTTCAGTTTCCAGTGGTATCATTCACCTTAATAAAATGTTTTCAACTTTCTTTATTCTTATTTAGTTTGTAACTCAGCTTTATTGAAGTTTAACTTACATACAGTAAAATTCACCCATTTTTAGTGTACAGTTTGAGTTTTGACAAATGTGTATAGTTGTGTAACCATGATTACAATCAAGATACAGAACGTTTTCATGATCCCAAAAGTTCCCTGGTGCCCTTTTGCTTTCTGAGCCCCTTCTGAAAAACAGCTATTCTTCTTTCTCTCACTGTAATTTTGCCTTTTTTTAGAATTTCATGGAAAAGGGATCATGTGTCTGGTGACTTTTCCTTAGCACATGTAACAGTTTTTTTTTCTTTTGTTAATTATGTTTGTTGTTGTTTAGTCACCAAGTTGTGTCTTGACTGGGACCCCATGGATTGCATTACGCCAGGCTTCCCTGTCTTCATTATCTCCTGGAGATGGTTCAAACGCATATCCATTTGAGTCAGTAATGCCATCCAACCATTTCATCCTCTGTCATCCCATTCTCCTCCTGCCTTTAATCTTTCCTAGCATGAGGGTCTTTTCCAATGAGTTGGCTCTTTGTATCAGGTGCCCAAAGTATTGGAGCTTCAGTATCAGTCCTTCCAGTGAATATTCAGGACTGATTTCCTTTAGCATTGACTGGTTTGATCTTTTTGCAGTCTAAGGGACTCAAGAGTCTTTCTCCAGGACCGCAGTTTGAAAGCATCGATTTTTTGGTGCTCAGCCTTCTTTATGGTCCAACTCTCACATTCATTACATGACTACTGGAAAAACCACAGCTTTGACTGTACACACCTTTGTTGGCAAAGTGATGTCTCTGCTTTTCAATACACTATCTAGGTTTGTCATAGTTTTCCTTCCAAGGAGCAAGTGTCTTTTAGTTTCATGGCTGCAGTCACTGTCCACAGTGATTTTGGAGCCCGAGAAAATAAAGTCTCACTGTTTCCATTTATTCCCCATCTATTTGCCGTGAAATGATGGGACCAGATGCCACATTAATTGTGGTAGTAGTATTTCATTGTTGGGATAATCACTATATTGTCATCTGTTTTCTAGTTGATGGAAATTTGAGCTGTTTTCAAGTTTTTGACTGTTAATAGTTTTTAAAAATTCCTTACTATTAAAAAGCATTCTCACTACAATATTGTAATTAGCCTCCAATTAAAATAAATAAATTTATATAAAAAATAAAAAGCATTTTTATGCAAGATTCAGAAAACACAATCAGTTTATAAAGTCTAGCAGGAGTGCCATCACTGGTAGTATTTTGGTGACTTTCTGGTCTCTTTTTTCCTATACATGGATTTTTCTTTTAAAATATAGTTGTGATCATGCTGCATTAGGGAAAAGCTACTCAAACGTACGTTTTTCTTGATAGCAAATTTTCATGTTAATATATATGTGTGTGTGTATATATATATACATACACATATATAAAAGAGATTATATAGTTTGGAATTTCATTAGTAATAGTGGTATTCTAGATCACTAGTTATAAAGATTATGACAGTGTCCAGTCTAGGGAGCACTGTGAATTGAATGAATAGATAGATTGCTTTCTCATCAGTTCAGGCCCCATTTTTTTTAGTATAAAAGGAAAAGTATTGCGAAACTACCATTTCAAGAAACTGGCTCTGCCCCAGCATGAATATGCCATTCCAGAATTCATATGACAAGGTGGTGTAGCTCTTTATGACCTGCTCTAAGACTTTCTCAGAGGCCTGGTGGAGGTTCACCTGAGTGTTTTCCTGTAGAGAAACAGCCTGCTGCTGTGATGTGAAAAGTGGAGGATGATGGGTTTTTGTAAGCTTTTAGCAAAAGCCAAATTTGAGATCAGGAAGTTAACTTGATGAAAAATGTCAGAAGAGCAGAGATAATATGGTAGGGTTATTTTGATGTCTCAGTGATGAAAATAGGGTTTTATATGAAAAGCTTTGAGGGGAGGAGTATATGAACTTGTGTAGTTCATTGTCTACATTCTTCCGTTGTGGGAGTGACTTTGCTTCCTGTCCAAAGGAATTTGAAGTAGTCAAGTTGTTGCTCTGTGTCATCATCTGCATATGGAAACTTTAAGGGAAGCACCAGACAGGTGATTTTTGTGTGTGTCTGTGCAAATCTAGTTTAAACATTCATTCTCTTCGTATGCTTTATTTTTAGTAATTTTTAAACTTCACTTTAAACTTTTTCATGTTTAAACTTCATCTTTGAGAAGTCCCTGGGTGTTTTCCTTAAGTAGCTGCATTTTTCTGCTTATCAGGTGTTGTGATCATTACAGATCAAGAATATTGAGGGGGAGGGAGTCCTTGGATGCTGTGGACAATTGCTATGGTTGTTCTTTAGGAGAGTATACTGCTACTGCTATTGCTAAGTCGCTTCAGTCGTGTCCGACTCTGTGCGACCCCATAGACGGCAGCCCACCAGTCTCCCCTGTCCCTGGGATTCTCCAGGCAAGAATACTGGAGAGGGCCGCCATCTCCTTCTCCAATGCATGAAAGTGAAAAGTGAAAGCGAAGTTGCTCAGTCGTGTCCGACTCCTAGCGACCCCATGGACTGCAGACTACCAGGCTCCTCCATCCATGGAATTTTCCAGGCAAGAGTACGGGAGTGGGGTGCCATTGCCCTCTTTTTCTTTGCTTCCTGCAGTTGCCAGCAGGGATGAATCCAAATTGCTGCCACATGTTTCTACTGATTTTTCTGTTAGGTTTCTGTCACTGCCGAGGGGACACAGAACCAGGAATGGCTGTCTTCTATAGGGGAGGTTGGCGACCCATGGTCTGCAGGTCAGAGATGACATGGGGGCTGATTTTGCTGGCAGTTGCTCATCTTTCTGCCACTTCGGAGAGCAGAGAGATACTGAAAAAGAAATACAACACCTGATTCCAGAGACAGGAGTCAGTGTGTGGTTAGCAGCCTTCCCATACCATCCAGAATGATTTTGGTTTCATAAAACCCTGTGGAATGGCAGGGATTCTAGGCCATTTGGTCTTTTGCTTTTCTTCTCCAGGGTCTCTTGATTCCTCAGAAGTCTCTTTGGAAATGTAAAAAGCTTTCAGTTGACATGAAGATTCAATCTTTTTTTTTTTTTTTTTCTTTTTTTGTAAATTCAATTGACATTCTTGAGGGGTGATAGCATTTATTTTTGAGGGTGATATATTTAAAATCTTTTTTTTTAATGGAAAGTTTTTCTGGCAATAGTGTTAAAGTTTTGTAAGTAATATAATCTAACCAGATTGTAGTAAAAACATTTACTATGGTAGCCTTTTCTGATTAAGAGGTTTTTTGAATTAAAGCAGTGTTTCTCATAGTGTCTAAATAGACTGCCATCATCAGGAACAAAAGGTGTGAAGATCCTGGTATAAAAGGCTCTTACCCATATTTCTTTGTTTTAAAATTCATCAATGACAGCAAAACCAGTCAGTCCTAAAGGAAATCAACCCTGAATATTCATTGGAAGGACTGATGCTGAAGCTAAAACTCTTGTAGTACTTTGGCCACCTGATGTGAAGAGAATACTCATTGGAAAAGACCCTGATGCTGGGAAAGATTGAAGGCAGGAGGAGAAGAGGCTGGCAGAAGATGAGATGATTAGATAGCATCATCGGCTCAGTTGACATGAGTTTGATAATACTTTAGGAAGTAGTGAAGGAGAAGGAAGCCTAGCGTGCTGCAGTCCATGGGGTCGCAGAGTCGGACATGACTTGGTGACTGAACAACGACGACGACAGCAAATAGGGCCAAACTTGCCAGTTCCTTACTGCCCCAGCCATCCTTTCTCCATCAGACTGTAGGCTCTCTAGCCGTCTCTCTGAGGCTAGAGTAATTTTTATTTGTTTTTCTGTTTTTACAAATGAAATTTAAAAAATTTGACATAAGTTACATAAAAATCAGGTCTTCCCCAGAACTGTGAGACACTGAGAGGATAGCTTTTTAAAAATGCATGTCAGTGCTCATAGGCTTACAGTCTTAGTTAGGGGAGTGACACTGATCCACAGGCGAGTAGCAAACTATGAAAGACTGACAGAAGAGTTTGCCCTGTGTCAGTATTTGCTGTGTGTTGCTGGCAGAGTCGAGAACAATGTTAGGTGAGTTTCCCTTGTTCAGTAAATGTTTGTGTGCTTCTCAAATGTTGTGCTAGGCTTGGGGTAGCTGCACCAACCCTTCCTGGAATTTGGGTTGAGAAGCATTTGGAACTTTTTCTGGCTCTTTTTGGGAAAGTTTGTAGAAGAGTGAAGTGATAGGTTAGTGGGTCCTGGAGTGGCATCAGGTAGGTGGGCCATGTTTGTTAATTTATTTTTAACTTTTTACTTTGAAATAATTATAGACTCACAAGTAGTTGAAAAAATAATGCAGAAAAGGACCCGTGTACTCATAACCCAGCTTCTCCCAACGGTAACATCTTGATTGTGCCAAGTATTTTTCACATCCTTGTCAAAGTACTAGAAATGGGAAGATGTATTTTCTGCATATGCACTTTTGAGAAGTCTTTGTCTGTTAAGAAAATAAAGATTAGAAGACACAAACATAAAGAAAACTTGGTATTCTTGGATGCTTTTGAATTGATGGGATATATAGTAGGCAATCAGGGCTTCTCTGGTGGCCCAGACGGTAGTCTGCCAGCTGTGCAGGAGTCTTTGGTTCTGTCCCTGGGTTGGGAAGATTGCCTGGAGAAGGGAATGGCTACTCCAGTATTCTTGCCTAAAGAGTCCCATGGACAGAGGAGCCTGGAGGGCTGCAGTCCCTGGGGTTGCAAAGAGTTGGACATGATTGAGTGGCTAACACACACACACACAGTAGGCAGTCAGTCTGTTTTTGATACAATGATAATGGGATATAAATTGGAGGAAGTGGTTGGGGATTTGTTGGTTTGTGTGTGTGTCTGATACTAATTGGGTGTGTGACCATGAATAAATGCTGTAACTCTGATTTGTAAAATGAGAGAATTGGACCAGATTATTAGGATTTTTCTGCTCCAGTTTCTGTGCTCTTAGGATTGTGGTAGGGAAAAGGATTTTTGTATTGTAGAATGGCTCAGAGAAAGAAAGGACTGTGGGTCTAAGGTTGTCCATGGTTTCTTTTACTTAAATTTTGTTGATAAATGGAAAAAATAAAGAGGCAAAGTGGGAAAATTTTACTCTTTTGCTCAATTCAATGACTATTTCGTCAACTAAATTATGTACATTGTGATGCAAAGATGATGGCCTCTGCCCTCTTGGAGCTTTCAGTTTAATGGGGAAACAGGCCTGTAAATAAAGAATTAAGTGCTAAGGGAGACTGTAAGTGACAGAGAAGAAGGACCTGATGATTTAACCTGGTGCTTGCAAAAGGCTTTGAAGACAAGGTTTCAGGGTGTGGGTACTGGTTCATCCTCTTACCTCCATTCTCTTGAGCCTAAAGAGTTTTCATTTATAGTCATTGAAGATGCCGGTAGCAACCAGAGGTTCATCATAGATGTCTGTATTTGATACTGATAATCAGAGTTTTAATAGTAGTCCAGAACTGTTGAATTGTTTTGAGAACAGTTTACATACAGACAGTGGGTTGTTTTTTTTTGTTTGTTTTTTTTTCAGTTGTTGTCGTTCCTTTGCATTTTGTTTGCAAAAAATCTGTCTAGGGATAAAAACATAAGAGATTAATGGCCCGCTGGGGTGTGCAAACAAGTTTCTAGTGCTTTGATTTAGTTGTGGAAGAGATATTGGAAAGTGGCAGGGAGGGTCTAGGGGATGCTTGAAGAGCTTTTGTGGGGAGTCTGTGCTCCTTTCTGTTTATGCCTACACAGGCTGGGCTTGGTGCTATTGCTTAGTTGCTAAGTTGTGCCTGACTCTTTGCAACTCCATGGACTGTAGCCCTCCAGGCTCCTCTGTCCATGACATTTCCCAGGCAAGAGTACTGGAGTGGCTGCCTTGAATGCTGCCGGGAGAGCAGTGTCGGAGCACGGAGAAACTTCAAAATGCAACCTGGTGTTCTCTGATGCTTTCATTGTTACTGTCATTTAAAATGACAATTTCATGTAGTACACTGCCAATGAATAGTTTAAGATTTATGGGTCTAGATACTTGTGATCAGTTTTATGGGTTTTGCATTTCATACGAGATTTAAGACCCCAAGATGAGATGAAAATCAATGCATTTCTGAATTTGGATGTATGTGCTTAATCTTTTAAGTTTTCTAATTTTTATCTGTTTTCAGAAGGTTTGTTTTGTGATAATGACATTCATTATCAAGTATTACAGTTCTTACAGTGTTATGTGTCTCTGAAAGACTTTGTGTTTGGTAGGCAGGCCCTGATGGGGAAGGAGCTCTGCAAACTGAGAAGACACTAAATTTGGAGTCAGGAGACATTTGGTTCTATTATCAGTCATGTAATCTTGGGCAAGTCATTTCCTTGCAGTGAGTTTTAGTTTACTCACTTGTAAGATGAGGGGATGGATGTATGTGACGTCTGAAAGTTCATCTCTTTGAGTCTGTGTGGTTGTTGGCCTTTAGATACTGTTTTATGAATTGTATTTAATATGTATTGGTCAGCTTTGCTCTTCTAAGATTTGATTTTTATTTCCTGCCTCAGACCTTCTGTTCTGTTCTTTGAACTCATTCTAATGGGTATCTAAAAGCAATGCTCAGTTGTTTCAGTCGTGTCTGACTCTTTGTGACCCTGTGGACTGCCGCCTGCTGGTCTCCTCTGTCCGTGGGATTCTCCAGGCAAGAAGACTGGAATGAGTTGCCATTCCTCCAGGGGAGCTTCCCAACTCAGGGATTGAACCCAGGTCTCTTGCATTGCATTGCAGGCGGATTCTTTACCCACTGAGCCACCTGCGAAGCCTCTATTTAGAAGCAGTGGACATTCTAAATTCTGAACACCTTGTTTGTTTAACTGGAGTGGATCTCTTCAAAATCAACCCAACTCTTCTGTTTTGTTTTTTATTCCCCTCAATTTTTTAACTGATGGGGCTTGTGTATTTGATTTGACATGAGTAAATTTAATTAGTATAAAATTATGTTATCTTTTCATTATACTTTCCTTATAAACTTAATGGGGGAAGGTTCTGGGTAGCAAAAAGTTATTTGAAATAAAGTGTGATAAAGCAAAAGCTCATTGACGGCTTATACCTCCTGGGCTTGGGAGTGTTTGCTCACCTTTGGGGTGGGTTGAGGCTTTTCTCTTTGGGGAGGATGTTTGAGCAGTCCTGCTACCTTTTAAGTGCTCAGTGGGAATTTATTTTCTGTTTTCTAGGGTACCTATTATCATGCTATGGTAGGCTCTAATAATTGATCTTCCCTTTTGACTTGACTGGATTACAAGTCTACTTGACTTTGCTGAGTAGAAAGTCATTTTTGAGATGTTCAAAATTTTTCATCAAGGAGGATTTTAGGATTTTCATATTTTACAGCTGAGGGAATTGAGTGCTAGCATGCCCAGATGATTAGTGAAGTGGCAGACTAGATGCTACAGTAATTCAGCTTTATTGCTTTTTATTTTCTTCTTGGAATGGGCATGGGAAGTAACTTATTTTTCTGATACACACATACCTGTTAGTATATATATACACACACGCACACCTTTTATTGTGTGTATATATATGCACATATGCAATTAAATATTAATATGTATACACTGTGTATGTTTGCACATGTGTGTCATTAAATAGTATCTTATTGTTTAATTCAGCAGATTTTGTGGGGCTTCTGCTACATGCTAGTTCTAACCTTGGGTATATGGTGGTAGAGCTTAGTGTTTTGTAAAGACAGGCCATTATAGTGCAGTATGATAATACAGGGAAAGATGAAGTAAAGGATTCCTCACCAAAGGCACATAGCCGAGTCTTGCAAAGAAGGAAAGCTTATTGGAAGAAGAAATGTTTAACAGGAGGACAGGATTCTGAAGATGGGGTAGGCTGAGGAGCTGGTGGGGAGATGTGTGATGTAGGGTAGGGCCTGGAGGACTAGAAGAGCTTCCTAGGTGGAAGGAACAGCATATGTGAAGTCCCTAAGGTGAGAGAATGATCATATATAGGGTTTCACATCAGTTGAATAGTTTTCTTATATGTATGTAGTGGGTTAGACATAGAGCAACTAAACCAGTTCAGTGCAGTTAAAGGTGTGAATTCCATCCTAGTTTTGGCCAGCTGCTTGATTTCATGGCTACAAATAGCATCCTTAAACCTCTCTCCAGCCAAGTTGTTGATATTTGTTAGTGTTAACGGGAACAAACAAGCTTGGATAGATGGTTTAGTTCAAATGCCTTAATGCTGTTGGGAAAATCCTGTAAACAGACCAATAATATCACTGAGATAAATAAAAGACTATATTTTTCTGTGTTAAACAGTTCATGGTCTTAACCAGGTTAAAAGATAAAAGTTTCATAAGAACTGGTGAAAGAAAAAGACAGTGTGCTTGTTTATGGGTTATGAATGGTTGCTTTTGATGTCTCTTTAATATGTTTTAGTATTTTATATACTTCTGTGTGAGTATATATTATTTTAATAATAGAAAAAGAATAAATCCCTAGAAAAGTGTTTTAGTTAGCTATTCACGTAAAGCAGGAAATTTCATTAGTTTGTTTTTTCTTTAGAAACTTCTTACATGAAGTATAATTTCTTTGTATAAAACTGAGGAATGATTCTACAAATAATTATTTTTAGAAGTTGTTTTGAACTTTTATATTGAACAGAGCCATTAATATATGACATATATGTTATGTCATATAATATATATTATGTCCTATATATGACATCAGATATATGGACATAATTTCTGACTTGAGTTTACAGAATATTTATTCACAGCCATGCCTCAAAGAAGTTGTATGTGTTGAAAGACTTTTGGATTTTGGGCTAAAGCTTACCATTTCCATTTTATATTCAGATTTCACCCAGGGAGAAGACAGGCAAAAACATTGTGATAAAAAAGTTAAGCACTTTTTTCCTCCTAGTAAATTGACCAGAAGTTTCACCATAATTTAAATGAACATGAAAAGAAATTCAACTTCAGTTCATTCATTCATTCATTATTAGTCAACAAATATGTACTGAGGGCTTGTTTTGGGCCAGATACTTGGGCTGAAAGAGGCCAAAATTCTTGCCCTTGAGGAGCTTACATTTTAGTGATGTACTTTTTGAGTTATTAGTTATGAAACACTTCTTTTGAAATGTGTGGTGTTTAATTTCCATATGTCACATCTATTTGAAATGTATTTCTGTTAAAAATGTAATCAGTTAGGAATGATGGGAAAGCCCACCAAATTATTCTTTGTGGTATCCCTAAATGGTTTCTTAAACATTCTCATTATCCCGCAGAACCACTCTTTAAATTGTCCTTCCTTCAGTTTGAGCCTGTGAGTGGCATCAGGGGAGCTGAGTGATCATCTCTTCGAAGACAGGCTGATTGTGGTCTCTGCATTCCTAGTGCTTGACATATGTTAGTACATATTTTTGTTAAATTAATCTGAACTTCAAAAGTAAGCAAAATAAAGTACTTTATTTTAATAAAAATCAGTTTAGAACTATATTCCAATCTCTAGAATAAGGAATGAATTTAATGTATGGATTTTTTGAATGTACTGTTTTAGTAACATTGAAAGAAACCACAGTATAACTTCACTTGACACCCCCTTCCTCCACCCTCCCCTCATATTTCTTTTCGTGTAGGAGGAGACCTTCCTTCAGTGAGGAAGTCTTGACTCTATATGTGTATGTAATTTTGGTGAGGCGGATATTCTTTTTCCCCACCCAACATTCTATTGTAAACATTTTCAGATATGCAGAAAAATTGAAAGAAGGTAACAGGGAGTTTTTACCTTATCCATTCAGTAATTGTTGTTTTGGTAATTATTTTTTCCAAATTTGCAGAATACACATGTATATATAAATGACTTTGTTGAGCTATTTAGAAGTTGCAGTCATCATGGTGCTTTTTTTAACTTTAAATACATGGTGGACTTGCATCACCAACAGCATGCGCCTTCTTCTGTACAGCCATCATTCTCACTTTAGAAAATTAACAAAGATTCCTTCATACCTTAGCTTTTCTCCACTTGTCTTTAAAATGTCTGTATGCTTAGTTAGCTTAGTTTTTTCAAACCAGAATTCAGTCAGGGCCCACGCATTGTATTGGCTTCATTTGAATTTTGTCATGAAGTCATTTAAAAAAGAAAATTGTGATTTTTCCAAGGGCTGCACTTAATTATTGAAATACTAAAATTATTCTGTTTATAGTTGTGTCATTGTTTCCAATTTTTATGAACTTTTAATTGGTCTGTGTATATAATTTTCATTTGTCAGCGGTCTGTATTTTAATGAATTTCTCAGTGTTGCTTTCTGTAGATGTGATGGAATCATGCATTTTTGCAAGATTTTGCAGTTTTACTCTGCACATGTCTTGCATTGGATTACATTTTGTTTGTCAGGTAACATCCTATGATGAGCACCAGCTTGACTTCAAAAGATGTGGACGTTGTGCAGTTGTAAAACTTGGAGGGGTTTTTGGAGACCACTTTAATGAGATCAGCAGATGGTGAAGGTTTTGGCCTTGTCCACTTCTGTTTCCTTATGTGATCTCTGAACTGAAGGAATGAGGACATGAGAACATTCTGTCAGTATATGTTACTGGGTGATTGACAGGAGAGTTGGCTCGTCAACGTTGTATTAGTTACTAGAGTATATAGAAGTATAGAATTTCTATTGACATTATGTAAAGATTGGCATTTGAGGAAAGATTTACTATTCAGGTGAGTCTAAGGTTAAATAAATTTGTAAATAAGATAGGTGATATAAACATTTAAGAAAGTTCACAGGTTTAGGTATATAAAGTTTTGGTTCTTAAACTTGGCACAGTTAAAGGAAACTGGTAGGAAGATTATCAGAGATGAATAAAAAATGAGGCTTTATTCATACACTAGTGGAACTAGGACCAAAGAAAATGCTGAGATTTCTTTTGACCATCATTCTGGTTTTTTATTGTATAATCACTCCAAACTTAATGGTGTGAAACAGTACTCATTTATTATTATTTCTGGTGATTGACAGTACTCAGCTAGGTGGTTCTTAACTAGATTTATGCAGCTGCTGTCAGATGGTAGCTGGAGTCATCTAGAAGATTCAGATGGCTGGGATGTGAAATGCTGATGTTTCTCAGGCATCTCTACCTTTGTGAGGTCTACCAGGTAGCACAAAGTTTAACAGACATGTGTCCCAGAAGACAGAGAGCCAGGCTAGAATGCCCTTTCCTGACATAGCCTTAGCAGTCATGCAGTATTTCTTCAGCCCAGATGTTTGCTCAAGAAACAAATCATAAGGCCCATATTTGGGAGAAGGATTAGACTTCACCTCTTGATGGCATGAATACCAAAGAATTTATGGATTTTTTTTTAAAAGACTACCACAACGATTAAAAACAATGATAAACTAATAGTAAAGTGTAATTGTTCAGGAGGAGATTTGGGTGCAATGGAGTTTTAGGAAAGATTGATACCATGTATTTGACAACAGAAACAGTGAAGATTTGATATTTATAGTGCTGGACATAATGCATTTTATGGCAGCAGTAACTACTAGTGCACATAATATTTCCAGACTGAAGTATTAAACTAGACAGTTAAACAGCTCAATATCATAGACCTCTCTCCAGAAACATCCAGGTCAGAATCATTAGGGGAACCAAGGTAAATGTATTTCTTTGACCTCACTGAAAGTGAAAGTGAAAGTCGCTCAGTCGTGTCCAACTCTTTGTGACCCCAAGGACTACGTAGTCCATGGAATTCTCTAGGCCAGAATACTGGTATTCCACTTAGAGTCAGGTGGTTTGTTTAGGAAATGTGAAACATTTGCTGTGTCCTGAGACTTAAAGATTGAAATGTGGGCCAGTGATAAGTTCACTATGACTGCTCAAATGCAGTGGGTATTTCCTGTGAAACAGAAATTTCTTGGGACAGAAACTACTCAGCTTTACCATCCCTTTGATTAGTCAGCTTTAGGACTGAATGTTTTTCTATATCCAGAGGCACATCTGTCTTGAAATGACTAGGTATTGCTGCAGAATCTATTTATTTTAATTATCATTTATTTGCATACCTACTCCATACCAGGCCTTGTACTAGCTACCGCCTAGTTAGTGGCATTTAAAAGAAGCTTTACAGACAGTTCCAGAGGAGAGTTCTAAGTCTTTTGGGTAGGGTTATTGTTGGCATAAATGTGTAGGCTACCAGTAAGGTTAATATGAAGGTGACATCTATTTGCATGTAAAATTTGTAAGAAAAATCTTGTTATTAGGTGTATTATTTGTGGTCAGTTTTAAAGTGATATTGGTCATGTATCATTTTTCATGGTGTTTTGCAGTTTTTATTAAATGGAATACGTGATGAAATTGCAGCATCTTTTGTGTGAATGTGAAAAAGAAAGACCCTGCATCTTATTTTTGTGCCTGCAGTAGCTTTTGTTGTTTTTTTCTGTTTCTAGCCAGAAGACGCTTTATTGTTGTCATTATAAAATGAAGATGTGGGGTTGGACAGTTTCTAAGGGCCTTCCCAGGACTAAAAGCATGGAGGAGAGTGGGTGGAAGTTTTAGATGAGAAAGGTGGTAGGAAATGTCAGTGAAGTGTCAGTTTGAGTTGAATCATATTTTGGACTTCCTGCAAGCCACGATTAAAAAAAGCAGTGGCTAAAAAATTAACTTTTATCATGTTATATCAGAGAGAAACTTTTTCTTAATCATGCTCTGAGATACATTTTACTGAATCTTTTTTACATTTAGGGCTACTAAAAACCCCAATGAACAGTGAATTTTATAGTACATGCAGAAGTTTTCTTTATAACTAAAGTGAGCACTGGTAAAATCTGAAGTTATAATGAGAAGTCCTTGTTTTGTGGAGGCCCCTTTATGGGAATTGAGGATTGTAACTTTCTGGGTTAGAATTATGTAATGTTTAGAAGCTGATCTCCGACTTGGAAAATTATGCACTTTGTTCATTTTAAACATTTTTAGCATTGTTACTCCTTATCATGTGTGAAGTACTGCATTTTGGAAACATCATCTCGTTTAGCAGCTCTGAGATGTCTGCAGCCTGGCAGCGCTGTTGCAGAGGCAGTTTGCGCTGAAGGCGTTTGAGTGTAGCTCTCAGGCTGCACAGCTGTGGGGTGGTAGGTCTCTGAGCACAGGCCCTTCCTTATTAAGGCCCATTAACAGGGTCTGCTGCAGAGGCTCATGGGTTATGTGAACTGAAGTTTTAACATTTGTAGATAAAATCAGTGACATAGTAAAGGACTGTGCTCCAGCATTTGAAGGCAGTACATTAATGTTATCTTGTGCCTGCATGAATGCAGCTTTTTCATGGCTTTGAGATCTTGATCTGTTTGCAGAGGATGTAGGCTCTTCCTCCTGTGTCTTTTCTTCCCTCTGCCTGGGGTTTCGCGGAGGAACGAGGGCCATCAAGTGACAGATCGTGTCCGTGTTCAGTTAAGTGTTGAAACTAGGACTGTTGTTCATTTCTGAAGCCAGTATGCTGGTTCCTGTTGAGTCAGCTTTTGTTCCTTTCTCCATCTGGACACACTAGGGTGTGAGATGGTGGACTGGGGACACATTAGAATCATTACCATAGTGACAGTAAATCGTTTCCATCCTTTGTGTGTTGTTTGGCTAGGAAGGGTTGTGAACAGTTAGTCTCTGCTTTTGTGTAATATGCTAGTATCGTTAGTCAATCTGTGTGATATCTGCAATGTACTAAATACCCAGATGTGCAAAAGCTAAGTCACAGATTTTTATCATTAAGGAGATTACCATGTCATTAAAAAAATAAAATAAGAATGTAAAAAGTAGGATAGCGGTATTAGAGACAAAGCAATAAATGATTAATTGCTAAATTGAGTAGAACTGATAGGAAGTTCTGGAGAAAGTCAAACAAAGTGTCCACTGGGCCATGGTATCTTAATTACACTTTCTGTAGCTGCTTGATATATAACTGGGTAAGACAGAGGTAATTCTAAATGTAATTTGAAAAGGTTGAGATAACCAGGATTTTAATAGATGCTGTGGATTCACATGATTTTTGCAGTACAGGTGAGCTAAGAAGTACAGTTTCATCCCTGAGCTTCAGTTGGTCTAGTTGGTCTTTTGTATTAGTTACAAGATCTATTTCAGATGTCTTTCAGTGTTTTTTAATGGGGTACAGTGGTCAATTTTTGGAGTCATTCTTTGCTGTCTTCGAAGTGGTGCACGCGTGCTCGGTCGCTCAGTTGTGTTAGACTTTTTGCCGATCCTATGGACTTTGGCCCGCCAGGTTCCTCTGTTCATGGGATTTCCCAGCAAGAATACTGGAGTGGGTTGCCATTTCCTACTCCAGGGGATCTTCCTGACCAGGGATTGAACCTGTATCTCCTGCATTGCAGGCAGATTCTTTACCACCGAGCCACTGGGGAAGCCCTCTTCACAGTGGTACTGCCTACCAGTGGCTCTGGTGCCCCAAATTCCTTTTTCACCAGTTACCAGTTACAGCAGTTCCTTTTCTTTCCCAGCTCCTTTTCTTTCTTTCAGTCAGAAGTGGTAATGCCAGCAAAAAGAGCAGGAGCCTTTAATATTTTGCACCAGGCTCTGTACTAAGCAGATTGTATGCTATGGTACCCTTTTGGTTCAGTGTGTAAGTAAACTTTACCCTCATGGAAGTGAATTTATGGTTTATATTATTTACTGGATGTGTTGAGGGACTCAAGTCTTTTCTAGTATTTCAGATCAAAAATTTTGATTTAGTTCAAAGGTCAGGCTTTTAAGTTCTGATTGTTGTGGTTAGGTTTTTCCGGCTTGACCACTTTATAGACTGTGGCCAAGCCAATAACTTGAGACACCATTAATAGAGTTTGAAAAATTAGGGTCAAGGCCCTTTAAACTTGCTGGCTTCAGGGAGAGCATGCAAGAAACTCCTCCACAAGCTCAATAGAGCGTCCCTTAGATTTTTAAAAAGAAAATTTTGTCCCTAGGAGTTCTGTTCACACACACACACACACACACACACACATCCAGCACACACAGACACCCCCAGCGCACACACCATTTCTTTACTTGCTGTTGGTCTTTTCTCTGTTACCTGCCCTTCTCCCTCATCCCAGTCTCTGTCTCTGTGGACATTCAGTAATCTTGAGAATATTTCAAGATGTTTCAAGTTGCACGTATACTTTTTAAACACAAATAGTACCTTTACTTTTCTATCCACTGCTGTGAGGTTGGTTGGACAAGTGAGTCTGCATACTTTCTGTATCCCAAAAGGCAGGAGAGGGTAATTGCTTTTGTTTCTAACTTAGTTAACTGTTTTGGTGAAATTTTAAGATTTTTGGATCTAGTTTTGATAGTTTGTTTTAAAAGTTAGTTTTTAAAAGCTTATCCCTTTTCTGTCTTTGGTGTGCCATTTTGTTACTGTATTTAGTTGAAAGCACATTTAATTTTTGTCCTCACTATTATTTGCTAGGTATAAAATTTCTGGCTGGGAATAATTTTTCTTCAAAATTTTGAAGGCAGTGCTTCATTGTCACATAGCCTCCAGTCCTCCAGGGTTCATTTTGAGGAGTTCAGTACTATTTTGACTCCTAATCCTTTTACATGACCTACCTCCATCCCCCCCGTCCCCCCCATAAAAGCTTTCTCAGTGTATGGTGCTGAGAAATTTCATACTGATGTGCCTCTTCGTAGTAGGTCCTTTTCTCATTCATTGTATTTTGGGCCCCAGACACTTGGTAGGTGCCTTTATTCTGGAAGTTCCTATCACGTAGTTCTAGGAAATTTTGTCACATTTTTCTCTCATCCATTTTCTCATTTTTCTTTTTTTTTTTTAAAAACTCCTAGGAGTTGGATGTTTGACCCCTCTGTTGGCACTCTGATTTATTTGTCGTTTCTCCTTTGTTGTCTGTCGCTTTGACTTTTTGTTTTATATTATGCTGAAGATTCTTTTTTCTCCCTTTGGGCCAGTTTCTAGG
The DNA here is from genome assembly GCF_029407905.1 of Bubalus kerabau. Taxonomy (NCBI): domain Eukaryota; kingdom Metazoa; phylum Chordata; class Mammalia; order Artiodactyla; family Bovidae; genus Bubalus; species Bubalus kerabau. Next base: position 64,276,462 of record NC_073637.1, read on the forward strand.
GAAGGGAATCCTGAAAGGTGAGAGCATGGCTTGCGAGCATTGTGGTCTGGGGACTGGTCGACTCCACATTTCAGCAGACAGCCTTTATGGCTTCCAGTGTGCCTAAACCTGCCTGGCCTGGTATCCCTAGGCCGTTATTCTGATTGAATTTCTCTAAGTGCAGAACAGTTCTGTCAGGGTCTAGGAGGGGCAGTCTCCTGCCTATAGAGTGGGGATCTTAACTGCTCCTTATGCAAACTTCCTGCTTGGGGTCACCCCCAGGCTTCAGAGGTACCTGGTGCCTCCCAGTTTCTCAGAGTTAACCTGTTCCTTTCCGGCTCCTACTTCTGGAGACTTTAGCTTTCAGCCTTCTCTCGTTGGTTAAGTCATTTGCCACTTCTCTGTCTGCTTTCCAGATTTTGTTGGCATCTCTTGCTTTTAAGTGCTGTAGCCTTCTCTCTCGTTGTCCTTGTAATCTTAACATTCATTTGTTGTCATTTTAGGAGGTTGTAAGAGGTGATGGAGGTACACACATGTTTAACTAGAAGTCTGTACAAGAAAATTAATTCTGAATACTCTTGGTTCTCCATACCAGTCGTCTTAACCTGCTTGGGCTGTTGTAACAAAATACTATTAACTGGTACCTTTATTAGGTTGGTGCAAACATAATTAGGGTTTCAGACCATAAATTTTAAATCATTATAGCTAGGAACAAACACATCTTGATTAATCAAAATAGGAACCATTACAGTCAACACGTTTTTGCCAGTGAAAAATAAGTTTATTTCTGTAGTGTAAAAATCCATGCCTCAGGATTGGATGAACTCTTGGAAAGCGTTTTCTGTATCCTGCTGGTTGTATAATCATTTTCCCCGCAAGAAGTTGTCAAGATGCTTGAGGAAGTGGCAGTTGGTTGGCGAGAGGTCAGGTGAATGTGGCAGATGAGACAAAACTTTGTAGCCCAGTTCGTTTTACTTTGTTGTGCGATGGGTGGTCTGGTGTTGTCATGGAGAAGAATTGGGCCCTTTCTGTTCATCAGTGCTGGCTGCAGGATTGCAGTTTTTGGTGTGCATCTCATTGATTTACTGAGCATATCTCAGATGTAGTGGTTTTGCGAGGATTCAGAAAGCTGTAGTGGATCAGATAGGCAGCAGACCACCAGACAGTGTCTATGACTGTTTTTTTTGGTGCAAGTTTGGCTTTGGGAACTGCTTTGGAGCTTCTTTTTGGTCCAGCCACTAAGCTGGTCATTGCCGGTTGGCGTATAAAATCCACTTTTCATTACACATCACAATCCTATTAAGAAATAGGGTTCATTGTTGCACAGACTAAGAGAAGATGTCACTTCAAAATGACAGTTTTTTTTTTATTTGTGGTCAGTTCATGAGGCACCCACTTTTCAAGCTTTTTTACCTTTCCACTTTGCTTCAAATGCCAAATGACCATAGAATGAACAACGGTGGGTTCTTTGGCAACTTTTCGTGTTGTTGTAAGAGGACCAGCTTCGATGATGCTCTCAGTTGGTCATTGTCACATCCTGATGGCTGGCAACTACCCTCCTCATCTTCAAGGCTCTTGTCTTCTTTGCAAAAGTTCTTGAACCACCACTGCACTATATGCTTGTTAGCAGTTCCTGGGCCAAATGCATTATCGATGTTGCAAGTTGTCTCTGCTGCTTTACAGTCCATTTTGAATAAGGAAATAAGTCCCATTTCCTCGAATAAGGAAATCTCTCAAATTTGCTTTTTGTTTAACATTTCCATAGTCTAAAATAAATATAAGCAATAAATAATAAGTCATTAGCAAAAAACATAAAGAAATGTACGTTAAAATGATATATAACACGGACACATTTATTAAGAATGTATTTCAATATCAGATGGCAAATTTCACAATGCAAAAACCATAATTACTTTTGCACCAACCTAATAATATTTTTCACAATTCTGGAGGCTGAAATTCCCAGGCCAGGGTGCCATAGTGGTCAGATTCTGGTGACAGCCTGTTTCTTGATTTGTCTTGTTGTATTCTTCCATGGAAGCAGAAGCAAGCTTTTGTCCTGTCTCTTCTTTTCTCTTATTTTAAAATTCAATTAAACTTAATGTAATATTTTACTGAAGTATGATTGACAATGTTGCATTAGTTTCTGGTGTGCAGCAAAGTGATTCAGTTATACTTTTATGTATGTATATTCTTTTTTCATGTTCTTTTCCATTATGGTTTATTGCTCTCAGGGGAGGTTTGAAGCTTGCTATTGGCTTAGCAGTGGTCCTGCATTTTCCTCCTGAGAATGAATGTCCCAGGATGTGCAGGTTTGACAACTTTCCAAAATGGACTAAAGCCTGTCTCAGAATTTAATTTTTGGAAGCCTCTGTTGTTCTTCAGGCATGGGGAAAGTTGTTTAAAACTTACTGTAGTCAGGGCTTGTGTTTTCTTTTACTACCTTTCTTGAAATGTTTTCTCCCTCATTTTCTTCTCCATCTAGTGAAGAGCAGGAAGAAAGGGGCTCTTTCACTGTGCTTCCCCATTTATTAAGTTTCTCTTCAGGGAGCTCAGATTCTTCTCTGAAGCCTTCATTGAGTCTGATTTCATGTCCACAAGAGGTAGCAAAGTGGAAAGATGGCCAGATCTTGTATCTGCTGTCCAGCTAATGAGATCTGCATCTGTGAAGTATGTTGGACTTCCTTTTTTTCTGTTTTCATGTCAGTTTTCTTTCAGTGCATGCATGCTCAGTTGCTTCAGTCGTGTCCAACTCTTTGTGACCCCCGTGGACTGTAACCTGCTGGATCTCTGTCCATGAGACAGAGGTCCTTTGCCCTCCTACAGCGAGGGGATCTTCCCAACCCAGGGATAGAACCTGGGTCTCCTGCATTGCAGGCAGTTTCTTTACCACTGAGCTACCAGGGAAGTCCATTTTTATATTTATTCACCCTTACTTGGAAGGGAGATTCAGTTCCTAAAAGAATAATACTTTGATTACAGGAAGTGGTATACAATTTGTTGTTTTTTGCAGACACTCTGGCACTATCTACTGTTTAGATTATTTGTAAGAAAAATAATTTCAGTTTCTTAGGATCTTTTTGGCTTTTTGGTAACTGTAGCCTTTTTATTTGTATAAGAGCCTTTTTTTTTTAGTTTAGTAGACAAATACTTATGTTTTCATTGACATGTGTCCCCTTTTCTGAGATGATGAATCTCAACACCCTTCAAGGCCCATTTCAAAATCCTGACTCCCCAGAAGCCCTGGCATTCACTGATTCTTCTAACCTGAAATGAATGTTGCCTTCTCTTATAGTAAGTTTTGGTTGTAGCACTTATCTTGACTCCCAGTTGAGTGTTTTATTTGTTTCCCTATGGATGCCTTTTGTTTTTACAAGTAGATTATAGTACACTACTTGAGATGTGTGGATTGAATTAGTGGTTCTCAACTTCCCTTTCTTTCTCAGGCTTCCTAAGGGGTAGATGGCACAGTTTTCCGTAGCTGTGGTTCATAATTAAGGTGATCTTCCCAAGTATGTAGAGACCCCCTCAGGTGGTGCTGTTTGTCTCCCCTCTCTTCCCAGTGTATCATATAGTGCAGCTTATTTCCTGTAATACTTACCCCTGGGCTGTCAGGAAGTATTTGTTGATTGAATTGGACCCATGGCAAGTGTGATACCATGACAAGAATAGAGGCTTCCAGAGGTTTTGTCTCCCCTCCTCTCTTTCACCTCTTATTTGAGTAACTATAGGTAAATCAACCTCTTGTAGTCTTTTGTTTTCTCATGGAAAACAAAGACTATTATATCAAGAATTTGATATTAAATGAAAAAAATCTGTATACTTGTTGTTATGACATCAAATAAAACTATCAAATTGAGTACACTTCTGTGTTGGTGCCAGTTTCTAAGAAACTTTTCACACTCTGTGTATTAGAAAATTTTTAAATTTAGATTCGTCTTTCTTACTTTTTAAATTTTAAATTTATCTTTCAATAAAATATTGGTACCACTAGTTTGTTGCTTTTTCCTTTAATCTTGGCAAGATGAAAAGTTGGCAACCTTACATTTATTCCTTTAATTTGAAGGAAATTTTATTTATCTGTTAAGTCTAGAAGTTGGAATATTCTTTATGCCTTAAAACCTGTGGCAGCCCAGTTTGGGGACAGATTTCTATATATTTATTTGTTAGACTAAGCTTGTTAATGTTCCTTTTCAGTAAAGTTCCAGTACATTTTCTGTCTTTACTGATATTTTTTCTGCTTTAACTATCGCTTTCTGATAGAAGTGTATTTCTCATTGGAGTTGACATTTCCTCAAATGGTCAGTTTTTACTAGAGATGATTTTTGAGATGTGGTATTAGGAGCATTCAGAGTCTTGCATGTTACTTGTTCTTGGTGGATTATTCCTTTTATTGTTATATAATGTCTCTCAGCCCTTCCATCATACTTCCTTTTCCTCCAATCTGATAATATTTGACTTTTAATATGTGTGATGAACCATTTGAATAAGCAGGTTTATTTCTCCTGTCTGAATTTTATATTTTCTGAACCTTTTATTTCACTGCCTTTTTTCCTTTGTTAGATTGCTAGTTTCCTGCATTTCTTTCTTTTTTCCCTCTGCTTTTGACTAGAAACCATAGATTGTTATTTCTGTTCTTTTAGTGGCTGCTATTAAGCTTTTCAGTCACAACATTTATAACAAAACCATGAGTCTAACTCCAGCTTCCAGGATGAACCCAGTCTCTCACTGGGGAGCACTTTGAGCATCATTTCCCATCTGTGGAGATATTTATCTTTTATTTGATCTCAGCTATGTCTTTTGATTTTCTCTTTTTTACAGGTGTCTTTCATGGCTGTATATTAAGAGTGGGAGAGGTTTTCCAGAGAGAGCAAAGTACACCAACTCTATTGCAGCGATTCTTCTAGCCCACTGATACGCATACCTGCCCATAATATTCAGTCAGTGTTTGTTAATTGATACATATCTTATACATTTCTTCCTTCTGTTTTAGTTTTACTCACTTTACTCTTTTCAGCTTTATATGGAAAGGAAAGTAGAGGGAACAGTCTCACCCAAACCTTTGGAAGACCTTTTCATTGACTCCCCACGTCAGACTTGATGGAGTATTCAGTGCTAAGAAAGGAGGTGTCGAGAATGTAGTTAGTCTGGGACAAGCAGCTCTCGAGTCCTACTGTGAATTGGTAGTATTTATTAATAGTAATCTCATTGTTAGGCTGGTTCCGTTTTGTTATATTTGTTAACTCTTCTGCTCTGTCTACACTACAGATGCCAGTTACTTTTGTGGGAACCAGGAGAGCTGTGCTATATGTAGCTGTGTTGTTGCTATGATAATGGTGACTGAATGTGGGAAGCATTCCTCTTCTGCCTAGTGTTTGGTAGGACAGTCTGAGATGGTGCTAATTACAGGCGTGCCAGGCTGGAGGTGAGGCTAGTGTTTGCTTCTGCCTCGCTCTCTGCTCCATCATCTTCCTTTTTCAGGAGGTTGAAGTTAGTTATGAAGAGAGAATTAAACCAGTGAACTTGTTCTTGATGCTGCAGTATTGAGAATATTGCATCTGTGACTAGGAAGTGATTTTTGAGTGTTTTTTTTTTTGTTTTTTTGTTTTTTTTTTTTTTTTTAATGGGAAAGAAACTAGCAGTCTGGGAGTGATAATTAAGGATTGGCAGTTCAATAGACTGATGTCCTTCATGGTCATTCTCAGGATTAGCTCTCTACCTTTAGTTATCCACACATTGTCTAAAAACACCACATTTGTGTGTGTATGGGTATTTGGCTTTTGTTTTTTAAGTGGTTGGAGGTTGAGATGGGATGAGAGCCCTCTCTATCTGTGATGTCAGTCTGTAAATCAGAGACTGCCTGTTGTGTCTGCTAATATTGTGTTAAGTATTTATTGTTAGATGAGGAATTGGAAACTTTTATTGGTAGGTCTCTGAAGGCCAAACGGGGGTGGGGAGGCAACCCTTTGCTGTGTTGCCAGAGAGAAAAGATTTGTGTTCATTAGTGCTCCATAGTGATAAAAGGAATCTGGTAGAGCTCTTAAATTTGACTGTGGTGGCTTATAGTTTTGACCTTTTTAAAAAAATAATTTGTTTGTATCTTTGAATTCCTAGCTCAGAAAACCTGAAGGAAGGTTTTCTTCAGGTTTTCTGAGCTAGAGACCTGGTGTTAAGAACCCTAGTAGGTGCAGATTTCAAAGAAGCCATTAGATACAACTTTCAGACCCCCTCTGGGTGTACTGATGATAACGCTTCAGATAATGAGCAAGGTTGTTGTGTAAAGCCCACTTGGTTAGTCTGGCTTCATGGGAATAAAGATGCCCAGCAAGGTCTACTTACACTGTAGAAGGAAAATAATGAAATCTATTGCTGTCTCCTAAAAGTAGATTAGTTTGAATCATAGCTAAATATCTTTAATTTTTTCTACTTAGAGAAATAGAAATGCTGTTGCCATGTTACTTGGATTTAAAAAACTATCTGCTGTGATATATGTTATGTAATTTTACATAGAGTAAGATTGTTTATGCTGTTTCTCTTTTTAATCCTTGAAGTTGCTTAAACAGTAAGGAAATTGGAAAATCATTTTTGTTTAGATAAAGAAAAAAGGAAAGGCAGCTTGTCACTACTGAGCTGTAGGCTTTCGTGGGGGTAGAGATGAATAACATGTGGTCTCTGTTTCTGGGAGTTTAGATAGTAAATCAGTGTCCTCTGGTTCCCTAAAACCTTATTAGAAAGAATGGCCTGTTTGTGTTCCATGTTAAGTGTTTCCCAAACAGTGCTCACTTCAGTTTGGAAAACACAGGATTAAGCATAGTTAATCAGGTTTCTTTGTTTTAGGACTTACCAGAGTCTAATAGAGGTATGTGGATTGTGAATTTCTAAGAAGGGACTTTCCTAAGAAACATTTCCAAAACTTGAAATAGTAGGGTCCTACATGGACTATTAATCTTGGGACTATTTTAAGACATGCTTACATGTATTTGTGGTATCTTAGAGTAGTGATTTCCAAACTTATTTTATCATCAGCATCACTTCGGGTTTCTTAGACCTTTTTTTTTCAATTTTGAGTTGATAGAATGTTTATGTGATTTAAATTTAACCAAGTGTACATTGGCACTCAGTGAAAAACTTCCCTTCCTGCTCCATTTCCTAGCTGCCTACTTCCTTTCCTCATAGATGACTAATGTTATTCCTTCCAGAGATATTTTATGAATGTGTTATAATTTATTTAGCTAGAACATAAATTACTGAGTCTTGTATTTGGAGATTTCTGACTGAGTAAGTTTGGGTGGGGTCTGGTACTATGTCTTTTAAAATGTTCCTTAGAGATTGGATGATTAGCCAGGTTTAGACGCTATTATTTTAGATGGTACACATTACTTTTGCATGTGACATATTTTCCAATTCTTAAAACAACTCTGAAGCAGTTATGGTAGGCACCATTTCTGGCAGAGGTGGAAACATGAGAGCAGATTTTAAAATGACCTGCTCAAGGTCATGCTCCTCTTTTAATGGTGGAGCAGAGACTCAAAAAAAAGCAGGGCTTTTTTTGGTATCTAGGTAGGACTTGGGTTGGCACTGATTTTGCCTTTTCATGGCTACAATGCAGATGTTTGGCTAAACAACCCCCCTTCCCCCAAAAAAACCCCAAACAAATAAATAATATGAATATTTATATCCAATTCTTATGTTGGCACAGCATTAAAATGTTAAAATATTTTACTGCATTACTTGCCAAAAGATAGCTAGGAATTAGACTTTCTCTCATTTGGTTTTAAGGCGCTTAACCAGTTAGACTCAGGTTATCAGTTTCAGGCACTTACATTCAGGTGAGTTGCACACAGACTTTTATCTGTACTTTTACTTCCTGATGGCTCACCTTCTCTCTTCCCTTTGTTTCCAGCTTCTTTTTGGCCCCTTCAGTACATTCCTTTATGCCAACCAGAATTACACCGTGGAGGAGGGGAAGATGGAGGGAGAAAGAAGACTGTTCGCTAAGTGGAGGGATTAGGAGAAGATCCCTGGCTTACAGTACCAAGTGGTTTTCCTGTCTGGTAAACTCTTTCTGGGGATGATTCTCAAAGAAAGAGTTTAGACAGATTCTTCAGAGTATTGTAAGACCATGTGAATTAGGGCAGAGCCTCCATAGGTTTATTTTGTAGGACAGTATTCCTTAGCGTGTTTTAAAAAATCTAGTCTCATACTATTGTTCTCATAGCAGAAAAGCTAAAATCTTTTAAGAATGACTATGAAAAGAATTTAAAAAGCTATGAATTCACCATTTTGAGGCAGCGTAGGACTTAGCGCAGGGATATGAACGTCTACTCATTTGTTCAGCCACCCATCCATCAGCGCACAGAAGGGTTTTACTATGTATTGGGTGCTGGGGGTTTAGAAATTAGTGAAAACATGGTTCTTGCCTTTGTAGAGTTTCAGGCTTGGAGAAGGAAATGGCAATCCACTCCACTATTCTTGCCGGGAGAGTTCCATGGACAGAGGAGCCTGGCGAGCTACAGTCCATGGGGTTGCAAAGAGTCGGACATGACTGAGTGACTAACACACAGGCTATTCAGTTCAGTTCAGTCACTCAGTTGTGTCCGACTCTGCGACCCCACGGACTGCAGCACGCCAGGCTTCCCTGTCCATTACCAACTACTGGAGCTTACTCAAACTCATGTCCATCGAGTCGGTGATGGCATCCAACCATCTCATCCTCTGTTGTCCCCTTCTCCTCCCGCCTTCAGTCTTTTCCCAGCATCAGGGTCTTTTCAGGAAAGTCAGCTCTTCGCATCAGGTGGCCAAAGTATTGGAGTTTCAGCTTCAGCATCAGTCCTTCCAATGAGTATTCAAGACTGATGTCCTTTAGGATGGACTGGTTGGATCTCCTTGCAGTCCAAGGGACTCTCAAGAGTCTTCTCCAACACCACAGTTCAAAAGCATCAATTCTTTGGTGCTCAGCTTTCTTTGTAGTCCAGCTCTCCCATCCATGCATGACTAGGGGAAAAACCATAGCCTTGACTAGACGGACCTTTGTCTGCATAGTAATTAAACACTTTTTAATATGCTGTCTAGGTTGGTCATAACTTTTCTTCCAAGGAGCAAGTGTCTTTTAATTTCATGGCTGCAGTCACCATCTGCAGTGATTCTGGAGCCCAAAAAAATAAAGTCTGTCACTGTTTCTATTTGCCTATCTATTTGCCATGAAATGATGGGACCAGATGCCATGATCTTAGTTTTCGGAATATTGAGTTTTAAGCCAACTTTTTCACCTCTTTCACTTTCATCAAGAAGCTCTTTAGTTCTTCTTCACTTTCTGCCATAAGGGTGGTGTCATCTGCATATCTGAGGTAATTGATATTTCTTCTGGCAGTCTTGATTCCAGCTTGTGCTTCATCCAGTCTGGCATTTTTCATGGTGTATTCGGCATATAACATATAAGCTGGGAAAAAGATATTTCACCAAAAAAGTAGTTATACAGTATAAGTACAGTGGAGGAAGTATGCCCCAGGGGGGTCAGAAGAAGACCTAGTATAGCCTGGAGTGAAAGATGAGTTAAGGTTTTCCCACAGGTTCTTTCAGCCAAAACTTGAGGGATTAGTATCTATAGATGTGTAGAGGGCAGTGGAGTATAGTTTATTCTAGGCTGAAGAAATGGGTGTGTACAAAAAAATAAAGTAAGGAGCTCTTTGGTGGTTTAGTGGTTGGGATTCTGTGCTTCTGCTGTTGTGACCTGGGTTCTACTTCTGGTCGGGGAACTCTCATAAGCTACACAGTGTGCCAAAAGGAAAGAGAAAAATAGAGTAGTTTGTGAATATAATCTAGTTAAGAACTTGGGAGAGCATAGTGATATCTGGAGTATGCAGTGCTCTGGAAGGGTTAGGAGATGAGACTGGAAGTAGTAGGGGAGAGAAGATAAGGAATCTCTTACTGTTGTGAAATATAAGCTCAGGCACAGGATACAAAGAGTTACAGTGTGCCTACAGATTTCTGGTTCCAGGAATTCCCAGACTTAGTTGTCATTCCCTGGTTCTTCGGGTTCCTACCAGATCTCCAGATTCAAATTGGGCCTTGTTTAATTTGGCAACCGGTTCAAGCTAGAAGTTGGTTGATTGGAAGCAGCAGTCTATAGAGCAAGCTATCCAAGGATGAAAAATATATTTCAGTGATAATGATAATGGCTGCCATTTATTGAGCATTTAAGTGCTTGGCTCTTTCCAGGGTACATTGCAAAATTACCTTTAATCCTTACAGCAGCACTACCAAACAAGTGGTTGATCTTCATTTAACAGAGCAAGAAACCGTCCATGCTCTGGGAGGTTAAAGTGAACTTGCCCAAGGTTGCAGAACCAGTTAATGGAAGAAATGGAATTGAACCCAGGTTGGTTTGTCTGACAGCCCCTTCTTTCCCTACCACCACGCTGCCCCTCAGGACTGCAGGATGGCTCCTGGAGCAGATGGAATGGCAGCTCAAGAATGTCCAGTGACCGTTTCAGAGGCAGTAAAACTACTATTTCATCTTCGATGTTAAAAGGGCAAACAAGAAGCCATCCCATTATCTGTCATTTAAAGAAGCTTTCCTGAGTCTAATGGCATCAGGATCCTTGGTCAGGAACCTAACCTCCTTATAGTCTTGTTTTGTGGAAAAATCAGATTTAATCATAGGTATATAGCTCTATTTAAATAGCTGAGTACCTTGCCGAACAGTAGTATTTATATTACAAAGTGCATTAGTTTCTCATGAGACGTTTGATTTGTATGTGAGTTAAAATGGGGTTTGTAACAGTTTGAATACATTATATGCATTTGGCAGATACTTTATTGAATGATGTTGTAGTTATTCGGAATGTGGATATGGCCTTAGAGTGAAGAAAAACCAAGACTTTTCTCTTAAGATTTTGGCTGGATGCTACATTTTTGGAACAGAAGCACTAAAGAAGTCTTCTTACTCTGTTAGCATGCAAGTTGACACAAGTTTGACTCTTGTATGTATGTATAGTCTTACTGTTAAGAAATTGAAATTAGGTGAGACAAAGACACAGGAAATTATAAAGAAGGATTAATGTGTAAAGGCCAAATCTTTATCTTTTCCTACCAAATTTCTTGTCCATTTGGCATGTGTATTTCCCTTTTCCTGTTTTGAATGGAGCTGAAAATAACATGGATGGTTTTGCTTTAAAGGAAAATGACTCACTTTCTTGTGCTAGTTTCTCAGAGATGTGTTTATCTTTCGAATGGCACAGTACTTTGGGATTTTGGTCTCCTTTTCGTTTTATTATGAAAAATGCTATTTATGGCATTATACAGGAATTTCTAACTAGAATATTTTCTTATGTTAAGGGAAGAAATTATTTGTAAGTATAATGTATTTTTCTTTGTTGTAGTTGCAGAGTATTTCTGTAACGTGGGATTTTCTCATCTTAGTTGTATAGAAATGTTTGAGCTGTTTAAGCTGAAAACCATTTTAGGAGTAAGAATTAAATTTCCCACTTAAAATTTGTATCATTTTCTGTATTTATCTGGAAACTTTTTTTTTTTTGGTCTTGAATGTATCTTGAGGCTGAATGTCTTGTGTTTGTTTATTTAAGGTAAAATGAACACATTATATAAACAGACATTCGTTTTGTCCATAAGCACAAAGTGTATAGAAATCCTACCTATAACTGGTTACTCGGGAAGCTGACAGATGGGTTTTTTCCTCCTATTAAAAGCCATCATTTGGGTGATTTGGAGTCTTTTAAAAGTCAGGGGACCTCCCTGGTGGTCTAGCGGCTAAGACTGCTCCCAGTGCAGGGTGCCTGGGTTCAATCTCTGGTCAGGGAACTAGATCCCATGTGCCACAACTAAGACCCGGTGCAACCAAATTAAAAAAAAAAAAAAGGTGTTTGCTACCTGGCACCATTTTCTTTGGTAGGCAAAAAAGAGAAAAGTCAACTCAAATCTAAAGAAAAAGTGGCTAAGATTTATGTCTAAGCTATATTATGGATATATTATGGATCAAAGTACAAGCTGAGATTTGCATTATAAAACTGAACAGATTACTCTTCACAGGGAAATACCCTCTTTTAGAGGGTGGGAGGAATAATCTGTATCAGTAGTCTCAAATGCAAATGCCTCCAGGTGCTAGGCAGGTAAGGGCACCTCTTGTCACCACTAGTCAATAGAAGCTTGGTTGTTAGATCTCATTTTTCAAGAGAAGCTAGAAATCTGAGTATCTGAAATTTTCCAGTTTTACATGTTGACCAAGTTCTTTAACAGTCTTTTAAAAATTTAAAAGGCCATGTGATTCAATATCATGTGTACACCTGAAGGCTGGCAGTTTGTGACTTAGACTTAAAGACTTTCCCTCCCCACCCCTTTTACTGATTGACTGTAGCTTTTGCATGTAAATCTTAGAAGTTCTTTCTGATCCTTGCCTCTACTGCCTCGCCTTCCCCTACTGAAATAAACGTTTAGTACTCATGAGAAATTTAATGCTATCAGGGAGGCAGGGTTACATTTTTCATATGCTTTATGTTACATTACCATGTCATTTTACATCTGGAGAATCATGCATGGATACATTTATTCTGAGTGCAAAATGTGCAAAATAGACCAGTGGATTTTTAAAAATTAGTTGATTAACTAATTTTTGTCTCTGCTGGGTCTTTGTTGCCGCACGGGCTTTTCTCTAGTTGCAGTGTGTGGGCTTCTCATTATATTAGCTTCTCTTGTTGTGGAGCACGGGCTCTAGGGTGCCGGCTTCAGTAGTTGTGGCTCGCAGGCTTAATTGCTCTGCAGCATGTGGGATATTCCCAGATCAGGGATGGAACCCGTGTCCCCTGCATTGGCAAGTGGGTTCTTTACCATTGAGCCACCAGGAAGCCCCTGGATTTTAGTTTTAACAGTATTAAGAGTTCATAAATAGTGTTTCAGACCCTCCATTGTAACCAGCCTTTTAGAAACCATCACTTGTTGAGTTTTGGTGTAGTGATTTTTTTCTTCTCTGTATGTGTTGTCTAAATACCTGTACTGCTTCTCTCATTATCCACCCCCCCACCCCCAATTCCTGAGAAATTCTGAAGCTAGGAATGCATGATCAGGGTTAAATTCAGATAGAAGCAGTACAGAATGAATCCCTAAAGTGCTGGTGCTTCTTGTTTAGGCCAAAGCAACCCTAATTCCGCTAAGCTCTTCTCAGGCTCACAGGTCAAGGTAGCTCCTAATATTTTTAAGTCACAGCACAGTGGGCTGGTAGGCTGAAAGACTTCATCTCCTTCACCCATAAACAAATCCACAGTGCAGCAGGAGGAGGAGACTCAGTTATCCCTTCCATCTTGACACCCAAAACTACCTCAAGGGGCTCCCCTTGAGCAGGTGGCCTGCTCTAGGGCTGTGTGCAGAGGGACCTGGGGTTGGGATACCCAGTGTGCAGGATTGAAGAAGCTAACTCCAGGCTTTCAGTTTGCTGGTGGGGGTGGGGATGTACTTACTAAATGCTGGCACAAGTAAATGACTGTCTCAGAATGCTCTCTGCACCTTTGCCGAAAGTACATTCTTTTCTCCCAGTTACAGTCCTGCTGCTAGGCAGCACCACCATGTAATAGCTTGAATTTATTGTTATTGTTGATAATGTGAACAGTTGGCATGCAAGGAAGCATTTCAGAGGTGGCAGTGTATATGGTGTGGTGCAAGAACTGTGTTGTGGAGGGCCTCCCAATACTCAGGAAAGTGTGTGATGATACAGTGCAAAGACCATATTCTGTGGTTGGAGGAGGGTTTGACTCCTCTCTCTGCCATCAATCTGGTAACATAGCCATTGCTCCAAAAGAAAAAAAGAAAAAAGTGCGCTTTGATTGCTTCTTGAATTTTAAGCTTTAGAGAGTTTGCTTTCGGAGAAATGCCAGAAATATTCCTACAATATTTCTTTTTCTACAAAAAGATAATCTGGGTGCATTTAAGTTTTGGCAGTACCTGCCTTCTCTGACGTGGATGACAGGTGTTCTTTAAGACATTTTCTGTAGGAATCTTATGATTTAGTGTTGTAAGTAGCCTTTCACTGATTCACTGTTGTTTCTTCATATGGATTATTAAGCCCTGTATTCCAAAATAAAATTATATGGATAGGTAAAAGTTGTATTTCCATGAATGGATGGATATCTAGAGAGTGGTGTGAGGTCACTTTAAAGGTAGTTTGCTAATATGATTATTGGGTAACTGGTGAATTATCAGATGTTTTCACTGTGTCAACTGGTCTGTTAATGAGTTAATATGGGCAACTGTCCTAAAAAAATCTGTATATTCACACTTTTCTTGCTTGTTCTAAACTTCAATTTGAGGTGGAAGACCTGAGGAGTAGTTTAGTTTAAGATCAGGAGTCTTTTCTGCTCCTGAAATGTATTGTAACAAGTATTACTGTACATTTTTTCACTGTTGGGAAGAAATGGAAGAGTGGGGAAATACTTGGTAAGTTTTATCTCTTCTTTGCTTAAAGTCTAAAGCCAGTTTAGATCGAAACACAAATGACTGTAGAATGTCAAGTAGACCATTAAAGGGTCCTGTATGAGGGAGAAGCTGTAGGTTTATGTAGCAAGAAAATTAGAGCTACCAGAAAAATTCATGGAGAGGAGGTAGTGTTTGAGCTGGGCCTGAAGAAATAAGAACAAGACTAGAGGAAATGTATGGGTGGCAGAAGAATTATGCCACTTTCTACCACTAAAGTGAGTACTGATAAACGTGAAACATGGATAGGTATCCCTGGTCTTACAGTTCCAGGTAAAGGAAAAAACATCATCTTGTAGAAGGTGGACTGAGGGAAATACATGCTGGAGAATTGGAGCCTTTTAGGGGTCCAGACACACCTAAATTTTTTTTTTTTTTTCAGACACACCTAAATTTTTTACATTTAGAAATGTAACTAGGAATCTAGCAGGTTTCATTCGTTTTGGGGATGTGCTTATTACTGAACAGGTGGCGGGGGATTCAGGATTAGTGCAGAGAATTATAAAACTGAAGACCCTACATTAAGTGCTGCTGTCAGTTGCGGGTCATAGAAATTATAATGTTAAATTTGGGGGAGATGAGACTGAACTTGTAGGGAATTTCGAGGGCAGCTATGAAATACGTTACCTTCTAGCAGGTACTGTTACACTTATTTCTCTTTTAATACTGGTTTGCTGTTACCTTACCTTGGTGCTTGAAAAATTTCCAGCCTGTGGATCTGTAAATCTGTCTATAAATCTGAAGGAATAGAATAGATTATTGAATCGGAATACACAATAAATCTTTGGTGTCGGAGTACTAAGGATTGTCAGAAACATACTGCTAACCTATCCATTGTGTGTTATAGCCACCTCACAAAGACTTTCCTGCCTGTCTCCAAATGAGATTAAATGCTGAGTTATGAGGTTATTTTGTAATGTAATGCTGTGTTCTTGTTTCCCATCACAATCACATGTAAAGATTTATTCTGAAATGGAATTTGGTGAGCTCTAAGGTGGGCTTCCCTGGTGGCTTAGCGGTAAAGAATATGCCTGCAGTGCAGGAAATGTGGTTTTGATCCCTGGATTCAGAAGATTCCTTGGAGAAGGAAATGGCGACCTGCTCTAGTATTCTTGACTGGGAAATCCCATGGACAGGGGAACCTGGCGGGCTACAGTCCATGGGGTCGCAAGAGTGTACTCCACTTAGCAACTACACTACCACCACCAGGGTGGCTTATTTTTTCTTTTAAAAACAGGAAACTTGTGTTAATATTACAATGGGAAGAAATACAGAAATGCAAAGAAATGGAGGAAACAATAGAATGGGAAAGACTAGAGATCTCTTCAAGAAAATTAGAGATACCAAGGGAACATTTCATACAAAGATGGGCTCAGTGAACGACAGAAATGGTATGGACCTAACAGAAGCAGAAGATATTAAGCAGAGGTGGCAAGAATACACAGAAGAACTGTACCAAAAAGATCTTCCCAACTCAGATAATCATGATGGTGTAATCACTTACCTAGAGTCAGACATTCTGGAATGTGAAGTCAAGTGGGCCTTAGAAAGCATCACTATAAACAAAGCTAGTGGAGGTGATAGAATTCCAGTTGAGCTATTCCAAATCCTGAAAGATGATGCTGTGAAAGTGCTGCACTCAATATGCCAGCAAATTTGGAAAACTCAGCAGTGGCCACCGGACTGGAAAAGGTCAGTTTTCATTCCAATCCCAAAGAAAGGCAATGCCAAAGAATGCTCAAACTACCGCACAATTGCACTCATTTCACGCTAGTAAAGTAATGCTCAAAATTCTTTAAGCCAGGCTTCAGCAATATGTGAACTGTGAACTTCCAGATGTTCAAGCTGGTTTTAGAAAAGGCAGAGGAACCAGAGATCAAATTGCCAACATCTGCTGGATCATCGGAAAAGCAAGAGAGTTCCAGAAAAACATTTATTTTTGCTTTATTGACTATGCCAAAGCCTTTGACTGTGTGGATCACAATAAACTGGAAAATTCTGAAAGAGATGGGAATACCAGACCACCTGACCTGCCTCTTGAGAAACCTGTATGCAGGTCAGGAAGCAACAGTTAGAACTGGACATGGAACAACAGACTGGTTCCAAATAGGAAATGGAGTACGTCAAGGCTGTATATTGTCACCCTGCTTATTTAACTTATATGCAGAGTACATCATGAGAAACGCTGGGCTGGGTGAAACACAAGCTGGAATTGTCAGGAGAAATATCAATAACCTCAGATATGCAGATGACACCACCCTTATGGCAGAAAGTGAAGAAGAACTAAAGAGCCTCTTGATGAAAGTGAAAGAGGAGAGTGAAAAAGTTGGCTTAAAGCTCAACATTCAGAAAACTAAGATCATGGTATCTGGTCCCATCACTTCATGGCAAATGGATGGGGAAACAGTGGAAACAGTGTCAGACTTTATTTTTGGGGCCTCCAAAATCACTGCAGATGGTGATTGCAGCCATGAAATTAAAAGATGCTTACTCTTTGGAAGGAAAGTTATGACCAACCTAGACAGCATATTAAAAAGCAGAGGCATTACTTTGCCAACAAAGGTCTATCCAGTCAAAGCTATGGTTTTTCCAGTGGTCATGTATGGATGTGAGAGTTGGACTATAAACAAAGCTGAGCACCGAAGAATTGATGCTTTTGAACTGTGGTGTTGGAGAAGACTCTTGAGAGTCCCTTGAACTGCAAGGAGATCCAACCAGTCCATTCTAAAGGAGATCAATCCTGGGTGTTCATTGGAAGGACTGATGTTGAAGCTGAAACTTCAATACTTTGGCCACCTGATGCAAAGAGCTGAATCATTTGAAAAGACCCGATGCTGGGAAAGATTGAGGGCAGGAAGAGAAGGGGAGGACAGAGGATGAGATGGTTGGACGGCATCACCGACTCAATGGACATGAGTTTGGGTAGGCTCCGGGAGTTGCTGATGGACAGGAAGGCCTGGCGTGCTGCAGTTCATGGGGTCACAGAGTCAGACACGACTGAGCGACTGAACTGAACTGAACTAAACAGTTAATAACTTTAAGCATTGTAAGCTTTTGGAGGAGGATCCTTTAATATAGATGAATGCCTGATAATTTTGGGAAAACATTCAGTAACTTAGTAAATTTAAATGAATGTGATCAGTAGCCTGCAGTGATTCTGAGTTTTGCATGTCTGCCCAGGATTCTATAATGTTAAGGGGAACAAAGTAGGCTTTATTTTGTAGTTAGTACTTTGTTTTTGTTTTTGAAGATTTCTTTGTTACTGTTATCTGGGATCCATGTAGAAAAAGGTGTATGGGGCCAATTTAGTTATAATAACTATCTTGAAATTTGGAAAAATGATATATATTTTCTATAAATTTGGGGGATTGAATTTAAGAAATTAAACAAATTTGATATTTAGAGAAGCATTCTTAAGTGTCTATTTAAAATAAATTTGTGTATGAAAGTTTCAGATGGGTAAGATGAAATTGAATATGACAGTAAATGCCGTTTCAATATAAACATTAACATAAATATCTTCCACTGATATATTTGCTTTTCATACATTCTTAACAGTTTCAAGACTAAAAAGAACTAGAGAGGACTGAGTAGTCTTCCTTCACATAGATGAGACAGAAAACTTAATGGGCTAGTAGTGGTAGATGAGCTGGGAGTAAAGCCTGGATTTCTTGTCATGCAGTGGGTATCATTTCCAGTACAAATGGGTGTACATTTCAGATACAGTTAGGAGTCCACCATGATTTTTAATAATAGAAAGTTTTATGTCTGTAACCATTTCTTCTATCCCCTTCCTAATGTGAAATTTGCTTTTGAGTTCTTGAATTGTTATTTTATTTCTCTTTATTTCTAGCATTTTGATATCCTCAAACCCTACTTTAGTTTTATAGATACTACCTGCAGTGGTATTTGGAGCCATGAAAGCATCATTTAATTCTTAATCTCAGTTGTTCAGTTTTGAGAACACTTTGACAAATTTTATTCTCCCCTCACTCCCTTATGCTTTGTGAAAACTCTGGAGCCAGTGTTGGGCTAAGAAAAAAGGAATGGAAATGAGGGGTTTAGTTGTATGCTGGTGAACGAGTATCTTTTGACAGTGTCACTACCATGGCTTTTGGGAAGTAAAGCCTTCCTTGGCCTTATCTCACAGTCTTTCTACTCTGTTGTCTGAAGAGTTTTATACGTGGCTCAGAGTAAATGTGAGCTGAGGAGAGTGAGAGCTCATGCCTCCCTGCCAGGTCTTCTCAAGGCTGTGGTTATTGCCCAGAACAGAGCCTCCCAGTTTATTTTCTTCTCCCCATTTTCTAGTCAGCCTTCTTCCAGAGCTCATGAGTTCCGCAGTGCATTACTCTTCTGGTGTTTTCTCTTGTCTTGGAGCACAGATATGTGCATTGTAAATGAGCACACTGAGATATGGTAAAAAAGCTTGACTTTAAAGGACTGAAGAAAACATTTTTTGTTAATGAAAGACTAGAAAAATGAAAATTATTTTATTGAGAGCCAAATCAGAGATGATCAGATGCTATTTGGGAGTGAAAATTAAGTATGACATCATTCGAAAGTTACTTTTGCTTGAAAGTGTTAGTCGCTCTGCTGCTGCTGCTAAGTCGCTTCAGTCGTGTCCGACTCTGTGCGACCCCATAGACGGCAGCCCACCAGGCTCCCCCGTCCCTGGGATTCTCCAGGCAAGAATACTGGAGTGGGTTGCCATTTCCTTCTCCAATGCATGAAAGTGAAAAGTGAAAGTGAAGTTGCTCAGTCGTGTCCGACCCTCAGCGACCCCATGGACTGCAGCCTTCCAGGCTCCTCTGTCCATGAGATTTTCCAGGCAAGAGTACTGGAGTCGGGTGCTCAGTCGTGTCCAACTCTTTGCTATCCCATGGGCTATAGCCCACCACGTTCCTCTGTCCATGGAACAGAGGATGGCAAGAATATTGGAGTGGTTGTCATTTCCTTCTCCAGGGGATCTTCCCAACCCAGGAATTGAACCATCATCTCATGTCTTCTGCGTTGGCAGGCGAGTTCCCAGGTGCTGCCTGGGAAGCCCTGTTTTTGCATAGGAATATGATTTAGTGTTGCACATTTGCTTATACTTAGAGGAGGGCATGGCAGCCCACTCCAGTATTCTTGCCTGGAGAATCCTATGGACAGAGAAGCCTGGGGGCTCCAGTCCATAGGGTTGCAAAGAGTCGGACATGACTGAAGCGGCTTAGCACAGCACCATTTGCTTATACACATTTTAGTGTTTCAAAGATGCTCCTTGTAAAGAACAGAGGATAGAACTTTACCAGATAAAATTAAAGGACAGTTGGTACCTAGTAGAATCTCTTATTGGAATAATTAGCTTATTTGCCCATATGTTGTATGATTTGTGGTAGCTTTTAAATCCTAAACTAGCTTTAAGTATGTTTAATTTTGAGTATGTATACCACTTTCATCAGTTGTTAGTACGAATGACTGAAATTTGATTTTATGTATTTTTGTCACTCTTTACAAAGCAAACTTCATGAAATTTCCTGTTGATTTATTGTTCTGTTTTTTCCCCTGTTTTCTAAAATTCTCAGTTTATTTTTAAAAGAATTTCTGAAAATTATTTTTCAGCTATTAATAATAATAAAACAAATACTGTTTTCAAAGATCAGGCATTTGTTTAGATAACTTAATAGAACTGAACTCTTAAAATCTCTACATTTGATTACATCTTTATATTATAAAATGACTTCCTTAGGTTGACAGAAGTACCTAATTTAAATGAATATTACAGTTCTTTATATTAACTCAAGACTGTTTCTTTGAGAGAAACAGCAAAATGGTAATAAATAACATGAGTTAATGTCTTTGTTAAATAGCCCTTTGAGATTTTTCTAAACATATTCAATAACTCTTAAAAATGTCAGGTGTTACCCTTGTTTTACAGATACGGTCACTAAGGTTTTGCTTTTTATTTTTGCAATTCCACCAGAACACCAACCTGGGCACCAAGGTTTTAATTTGTATAATCGTGTGTCACAAGGCCCTTCTTTCAGAACTTTTGAGACTATTCTCACCTTAAAGTCAGTTTGGCTTTTGGATTGTTTCTGCCTTATTATCTTAAATTCTTTAACAGTTACGTACTTTCCAAATAGTTTCATTTTGTGTCATACCTGTACCTTCAAGAATCTCTTTCAGCGTATGTAGTACAGTGTTTGAAAAATTGGCTTTCCATTGAGCATTGATCCAATTGCCAGTTCTACTGCTGGTTTGTTAAAATCTGGAAGCCTGTTTCCTCTTCTGTAAAATAAGATGATGATTGAAGTTACAAATGAGGTGGTGAGGTAAAGCAACTGCAGGGTTGACTTATGACCTTTTTAGAGACAGAACTTAAAGATAATATACAAATCATTTTGCCTTAGTAAATTTTTTGTGGTTGTGCAATGGTAAAGAATCCAGTTGACAGTGCAGGAGACCCAGAGACGTGGGTTCAGTTCCTGGGGCAGCAAGATCCCCTAAAGAAGGAAATGGCAACCCACTCCAGTATTCTTGCCTGGGGAATCCCATGGACAGAGGATCCTGGCGGGCTACGGTCTATGGGGTCACAAAAGAGTCGGACATGACTGAACGCACACTCATACTGTTAGAGATCTCCAGATGAGAGCTCTTTTGTTTACAAAGGCTCTGTATGTGTTGTTTATTCATGCTTTGTTTTGTTTTTAAAGGTTACGAGAAGTTTCAGAGAAACTGAACAAATACAATTTAAATAGGTAAGAGTTTTAAAATATTTTACATTTCCTGAAGAGAATAGCTTTTTTTAAAAAACAAAAATTAGGAAAACGTACTCATGTTTAGGTAGCAGCTATTAAGAATATTTTAATCTAGCTGTCAGCTTTTTATGAATGAGTTCATTTGAATTATAGTTTATGTTCATACTGATTTTTAAAAACTCTGCCATACCAAAGAGCTATAAGATAATGTATTACAATTATTGCTTTAAAATATATAAATATTAGTTTTTTAAAAATGAGTTTTGCCAGCAATTCTTTTGTTAATTGAAATTGAAAAAACCCTCAAGGGTGTATTTGCCATTTAAAAAATAATTTTCTTATTTAAATTCCTTGGGTCTTTTCATCGTAATGATAGGGTGTTATTATTTTCATTTTATATATATATATACACACACATATATATATGTTCATTATATATGCACACATACACACTCACACATACATATGATGTGTGAGTGTATGTGTATACCATGTAATAAAAGTTTCTAGTAAATACTATGACTTTGGAGGAAAAAAATAATAACTTTGCTTGCATATTTTTCTTTATTCCTCAGCCATCCCCCTTTGAATGTATTGGAGCAGGCTACTATTAAACAGTGTGTGGTGGGACCAAATCACGCTGCCTTCCTTCTTGAGGTAAATTGTTTGTTTACTCTTAAGGTAGAGAAGTGAAAATGAGTGTTAAAATACAACTGTGCATCATCATGTGTCTTCCTTTTGGAAGAAACGAAGAAAAGAGCAGTTTCTTACAATAGTTATTTCAGAGCTCACCCAGTTCCGTTTCCTTATTGTATAAATTCTCTGGGCCAGAGAAAGTGTAAATGATTTACTAGAGCTTGAAACTAGTTAGTAAGAGAATGGAGAAGTTCCTGATATCCAGTTATTTTCTTACTCTGAATTCTGTTAGATTGAGATATTTTACATTATCTTCACTGGTTTCATGGTAACACATATAAAACATACTTCCCTGGCTTCATTATGAGTGCCTTCTGGAACGGAGCTTATTTTTTGGCTTTTTGAATTGACAGTGATAGGTACATAATCTGTTTGTTGAATAAACTCAAGTTTTAATGCACATTTTTACTTGGGAAAGTTCTATTTTCTTTGCTTCTAGGATGGTAGAGTTTGCAGGATTGGTTTTTCAGTACAGCCAGACCGATTGGAATTGGGTAAACCTGACAATAATGATGGGTAAGACATTATGTCCTTTATATTTAATTAATAATTTAATTCTTAAAGGTATAATATTCCATCTGTGTTTTGGTTTGGGGAGCCGTCAAGTTAAAAAGCATTGTAGAAAACCAGATGCTTAAAATAGAATGCAGTGGTTACTTTGTAGTTTGATTTTAATTTTTATGCAAACAGTGATTTATAGCTAAAATATTCACATTAAAAGTAGCAGAGGAATCAATGATCACTTAACAGAATAGATTACCAGAAGTATGATATGTATTTGGTAGGTTCCAAGTCATATCTACTCTTTGAGTGAACTGCCTTTTCAGATCATTTTTTTTCCCCCTTAATATTCCCAAATCAGGTAACTCAATTTGAAATTTTTGAAGTCTTTAAAGTTTTGGTCTTTATAAAGTATGACATGTAAAAAAGATTGCTAGATAATGCATGATGACTTGCAATTGACTGCTTCTGAGGAAAGTATGATTACTTTTAAAAATCTGAGGAACAGTTTGTTTGCAGCTAAACCATGAAAAAGGTTCAGACAGGAGCTGGATTGTTACCAGGTTACAAGTTGTTAGATTTGCTGTTTGTTCTGAAGTGTCCATCTCAATGAGAGTTATCAGAATTGTTAAGCTGATATTTTATGTAGTGAAGCCTGGAATTCCTAGGCATTTGGGGACTTTTCCGTGATTTTTCTACCTCTTGTTTTTTTCCCAGGTCAAAGTTGAATAGCAGCTCTGGGGCAGGGAGGACATCGAGACCTGGTAGGACAAGCGACTCCCCGTGGTTTCTCTCAGGTTCTGAGACTCTGGGCAGGCTGGCTGGCAACACCCTGGGGTAAGTTGTGGCCTGATGATGCATCCACTGGTCTGTGAGTGCTGTCACTGTGAGTGCTCATCTCAGTGTTACCTAGTGACGAAGCCAGGGAACTCTGGGCAGGGTGTCCTGTAGCTCAGAATGAGCCACCATGACTTAAAAAAGCCTACATAGGCTAATTACTGTTAGCCTAGATTTTTCATCTTTTAAAAATGTATAGTGGCTATATGCATTTATGTCATTCATCTATGTTATTTTTAAAATTTCAGTTATATTATCTTTGGTCTTATTTTTGATTAATTCTTGGGTAAAAAAAATTCTAACATTTCTTTCTAGTAGCCAAATCTGGTAGTTCTTTCTGAGTAAATTTAGTGAGGCTTCAAACTATTACGTAACTAAATTTTACTGCCTTTAATGAAATGTTTTTTACTTTAAAGAAATTATTGTGGTTTACTTGACATATAACAGTTGAAAGTGCACAACCTAACAATTCAATATTTGTGTATACATGTATACAAATGTTTATGGCCCTTGAACAATGTGGGATTTAGGGCACATTTTTGATCCTGTACAGTCAAAAATCCACTTGTAACTTCTGACTCCTTCAAAACTTAACAGCAAATAGCCTCTTGTTGACTGGCAGCCTTAGGATTAGCATAAACAGTTCATTAATATGTATTTTGTATGTTATATGTTTTATATTCCATATTCTTATAATAAAGTAAGATAGGAAAAAATAAAACATTGAGAAGAAAATACATTTACAGTACTGTTCTTACCAATACTGTAAGTTTGTACCATCTATTTGCAAAATGAATTGTCTGTCATTACCTATGTCAGTATTTTCCTATATGATACAAAACTCTAGATGGTATACGTATTACTAACACTAGACATCAAAAATGAAAAGATAATGTGAAAGGGAGATTCATATTTATTGTATTTATAGATACAGTGATTGATGCATTGATAGTGAAGAAGCAGCAATATGATTACTTCATGCTAGCCTAACTTAAACACTAATGAATGAATGGTTATAAAAACTTTATGGCATGTAGTATTACAGTCATATTTATCATATGATATTAGAAACATTCATTTAAAAGAAACTACTTACCTGTGATGATAGAAACGCAGTTTCTCCAATTAAGAGAAAGAGAAGCATACTGTATGGTAATGTAATTCTACGAAAGCAAAGTTGTAACACACTAAGAAAACTGTCATTGAGCAGCCAACAGTAAGAAAACTAACAGTATTCGTTTTATATTAAATATCATTCACCTTATGCCTATGTAAGCATAGGCTACTATCTACAAATATTTTATGCATTCATGATATAACTTTTTCTTAACTTTTTTGGAGTTTTTCTAGGCTTCATGGTTCATCTGTAAGTTTTTTAAATTCCTGTTAGTCCCCCCCCAACAAAAATTCCAATATATTTATTGAAAAAAATTATTGTATAAGGGAAGCCACACAGTTAAAGTCTCTGCTGTTCAAGGGTCAACTGTAATGTGAAATTAAACAGTCAGTTAACACCCATCACCAAATCTGGTTACAGATTTTTTTCTTGTGATGAGGACTTTAGAGATCTCCTCTCTTATCAGCTTTCAAATGTACAGTACCTTGCTGTACATTTTATCTCTGTGACATTTATTTTATAACTGAAACTTTGTACCTTATTTTTACTTTAAAAAATTATTTGTAAAATTTTTACTTTTTACACTAGATACTCTTAAGTCCATATTCTCTAAAGCTGGTATGCCATTGAACTGAAAGAATCATATACAAATTCCAAGCCAGATGGTTTTATTCATTTTATACCTTGATTTCTGAATAGCTAGATCTTCTGAAATTACCCATTTAGTGGTTAGATAATGCCAAAGCAATGATGTTAGCATATGTATTCAAAAGCTAAGCAGAGAAATAGAAGCAATTTAAATTGTTTCAAAATATAATTAAGGAGAGGAAGATGGTTTTAAACATTTTGACTCTCTTGGTAAAGTTAGATTTAAAAGTTGAGATCCCATTTTATCTGATAAACTTGAAAATGTTTGATTTTATTTAAGAAAGCATGCTATTATGTATCATACTACATCAAACTTTACCTGTTTAAAGATTAAAATTTAGTTCTTTTTTTAGTTGAGGGGTTGTCACATTGTAGCCTACAGGCTAAATCTGTCCTGACTGCCTCCTATTTTCATTGAGACAACTATATTTGATACTTTCTCTGTGGTTGCTTTTGTGCTAAAATGGCAGAGATGAGTTGTCATGACAGAGACTGGTGAGCCTACAAAACCTAAATAAATGATTTACTTTTCTGCACTTTACAGTTTGCTGATCCCTGCTTTAGTTTATTCATTTACATAGGGGCATTTGTTGCTAATGCTGTGCTCTTTATTTCTAAATTTAACTTTTCATTTGAAAATTATTTGACTTTTAAAAATTGCAAAATTTCACCCAGCTTCCCCAAATGTTAACATTTTACATAATCATAGTACAGTTATCAACACCAAGAAATTAACAGTGATCAGTGCTTAATCTGTAGAGTTTATTTGGATTTCATCACCTGTCCCACGAGTACCATCTCTCTGCTCTAGGATTCAATCCAGGACCCTGTGTTGCATTTGTTGTCATGTTTCTGTAGTTTCCTCCAATCTGGGACAGTTTCTCAATCTTTCCAGACCTAGATGAGTTTGGAAAACTGGTTATTTTGTAGAATGTTTGATTTTGTCTCTTATTTCCTCATGATTAAACCCAGGTGATGCATTTTTTTTTTTTTAAGTCTTTATATTTTAAGAGCAGTTTTCGAGTTCACAGCAAAAATGAGAAGGTACTGACTGTACAGGGATTTTCATATTCCCCTTGACCACATGTATAACCTCCCTTGTTATCAGTACTCCCCACCAGAGTGGTCCATTTGTTACAGTTGATGAACCTACACCCGCACATCATCATCCACAGACCATAGTTTACATGAGAGTTCACTCTGGGTGTTGGACCTTCTCTGGGTTTGGATAAGTTTATAATGACATGCATCTTTGATTACAGCATCATTTAGAGTAGTTTCACTGTCCTAAGAATCCACTGATCTTTTTACCATCTCCATAGTTTTGTCTTTTCTAGAATGTCGTATAGTTGGAATCATTCAATATTTAGCCTTTCCAGATTGGCTTCTTTCACTTACTAGTATGCATTTAAGGTTCCTCCATGTCTTTTCATGGCTTGATAGCTCATTTCTTTTTAGTGCTGAATAGTATTTCATTTGGAGAATGCAATGGCACCCCACTCCAGTACTCTTGCCTGGAGAATCCCATGGATGGAGGAGCCTGGTAGGCTGCAGTCCATGGGGTCGCGGGGGGTCGGACATGACTGAGCGACTTCACTTTCACTTTTCACTTTCATGCATTGGAGAAGGAAATGGCAACCCACTCCAGTGTTCTTGCCTGGAGAATCCCAGGGACGGGGGAGCCTGATGGGCTGCCATCTCTGGGGTCGCACAGAGTCGGACACGACTGAAGTGACTTAGCAGCAGCAGCAGCAGCAGCAGTATTTCATTGTATAGATGTATCACAGTTGATTTACATATTCAGCTACTAAAGGACATCTTGGTTGCTTCCAAACTTCGGCAGTTATGAGTAAAGCTGTGTGCTGATTTTTGTGTGGATGTAGGTTTTCTGCTCCTTTGGATTAAACGCCAAGGAGCACAATTGCTGAATTTTGTGTTCTAGATTTTGGTCATTCTAATAGGCATGTAGTGGTGGCTTGTTTTTTTTAAATTCACATTTGCTTGATGATATATGAAGCACCTTTTCGTATGCTTATTTGCCCAATGTAGCTCTTCTCTGGCGAGGTTTCTTTTAAGGTCTTTGGCTCATTTTTCCATCAGATTGTTGATGTATTTTGGATAACCATTTTTTAATCAGATGATGTCTTTTGCAGTTATTTTGTCCCAGTCTGTAACTTGTCTTTCATTATCTTGACAAGCATCATTTACAGAGCCAAAGTTTTTGACTTTAATGAAGGCTAGCTTATCAGTTATTTATTTCATTGTGCCTTTGGTGTCATAGCTAAAAAGTCATTGCCAAATCCAAGATTGTCTAGATTTCTTTTCTGCTATCTTCTCGGAGTTTTATAGTTTTGCATTTTATATTTAAGTCTGTGATCCGTTTTAATTTTTGTGAAGGCCTGTGTCTTTTTTCCATGTGGATGTCCAGTTGTTCTAGCAATGATTGAATCAGCTGTCTTTGCTTCTTTGTATTGCCTTTGCTCCTTTGTCAAATATCAGTATTTATGTACTTATAGGGGTCTGTCTCTGGGCTCTCTATTCTGTACAATTGATCTATTTGTTTTTTCTCCAGCAGCACACTGTCTTGATTACTGTTGCTTTATAGTAAGTCTTTGAAAGTTGGTTAGGGTCCAGTCAGTCAAAAGAACTTTGTTCTTCAGTATTGTGCTGGCTATTTAGATCTTTTGCCTTTCCCTATACATTTTAGAATCAGTTTGTTGATACAAAAAACGTGGTGGGATTTTGATTGGGATTACAGATGATGCATTTTTGGCAAGAATACCACAGAAGTGATGATGTGACCTTCTCATTGCATCATATGTGGAGGCACATGATATTGACCTGTCTCATTACCGTGATGGTTATCCCTGACCACTTAGTTAAAGTGATGTTTGCCAAGCTTCTCAAGTATAAAGTTACTATTAATATTTCCCCCTTTAAAGTTACTATTAATATTTCCCCCTTTGTAATAATGTATTTTTTGGGGAGATGGGCTTCCCTGGTGGCTCAGCTGGATACTTCCTATGTAAATAGTCCATTTTCCATCATATTTTTGCTCATTAACTTTAGCATCCATTGATAATTTCTTCCTTCATTACTGTGGTGTTGGCCAAGTAGTGCTTTTTAAAATATGTTTTTATTATTTCTTTTACACTCATTAATTGAAATTTGACTGTAAGGAAGAACTTTTCCTCCTCCCCCATTTCTTTCTTATTTATTCTATTTTATTCTGTTACTGTTGAGTTATTTATGTTATTATGGTCTCATGGATATTTGTTTTATTTTATGGTTTATAATCCATTGCTGTTTCTGCTGCTTAAATTATCCTATTTAAATCCTCTTCTCTTTATAAATAAAGCTTGGATATAACCAATTATAATAGACTGCATGACAAGATGACTGAAAGAGAGTAGTGGACTTTTATGTCTTTGGTAATAAAATACACAACAAAGATGATAATAAAGAGTACATTTGAGCTTGAATAAAAACCTTAGTAGACCTGCTCCAAAAGAAGGTTAAGGCTAATTTTAAGACTTTAGAAAGCAGGGAGAATCATTAGTTTTTGTGTTCCTCTTACTTATGCTTGATTGTATTCCTTTTTGAATCATGTTTTTATAAACCTGCCCCACCCCAGCAGACTCTGTGTTTTAGCATTGGGTTCATGATCGCAGTTCTGAAAAATGTCACAGTATTCCCCCTGACTAAGCCATATGTTTACCTTTATTTGGTCTTGCAGATGTCCACAAAATGTAAGCACTTAAAGGCTGATTGTTTCTCTTGGACTGTATGAAAATTTTTCTCAGTTTGTTGATGGAGAAATTGTAACCAGTATTCTGTAAATTAAGAAATTTTAAAGTCAAAAATGTTATCTGTCATAATAAATTTCCTTTCTCTGAGTTGTGTAGTTCCGCCCTCCTCACATTCCTGTGTTGATTATAGTAAACTTTAAAGAAGCTTGCTATTTATTAGAGAATCTAGGACATACAGGTGCAGTCATATTTGAAAGACTGTCCCCACAGACCTTGGTCCCCAGCCTCTTCCTTCAGAGTCCTGGCTTGTTCCCTTTGGGTTCATAGAGGTGTTGTGAATCAGGTGGTCTCTGTTTGAGAACTGCATTTGAAAGATTTTGGCATAATTAATACTGTTTTTCTTTGCTGTCAGTGTGGGTAATTGAGAATTGATCATGTATTATGACTGATCCTTCTTAGGAATAAATAACAGTCAATGTTTCTAGGACTTTTAATGTTTTTCCCTTGGGGGTTTTGCTAATTGGCAGTGTGCTAAGGCTTTCTAGCTGCTGTTTTTTTCTCTTTCATAATTACTCAAATTTATCCTGGAAGATATTTTAAAAATCTCCAGGATATTTTTGTTAAGCGCATTTCAGTCGGGCAAGAACACCAACTTTGAAGGGGAAGAACACCAACTTGGTTTGGAGAAAGAGAGTGTGTGTTTAAAGAATGTTTAAAATGGAAATATTAGTTTCTAAAGTCTCTTTATCCATTGTTTGTTATCACCCATTTTTAAAGGAGGCAGCTAAACAGCTCATGTTACCATAGAAGTCTACAGGGCCATTGTTACCAAATGCAAACCTCCATTTCTCTCCCACCCCCCCGCCCTTTAATCTTAAGAAAAGCTGCAAACTTGTTTTTTTTAAATGGGCAATCTTCTGACTTAAGTGTTGAAACTAGTTGATATTTCCGTGGAAATAAATATGCACATATGCACAGGCACACACATACCTATCTAGTTAAGCATGTGTTTGTATGCTTGTGTATATGTATATGTTCTTTTAAATAAGCTTCATATTTTTGAACAGTTTTAGATTACAGAAAAATTACAGAGGTAGTATTGAGAATTCTTGTATGCTCCATACCCAGTTTTCACTATTAACATGTAACATAAGCCTGGTACACTTTTTATAATTAATGTATGTTGATAAATTATCATCAGCTGAAGGCTGTAGGTTGTTCACATTCCCTCATTTTTTTCTTAATGTCCTCTTGCTGTTCCAGGATCCCATCCAGGATACCACAGTAGATTTAGTTGTGATTTCTCTTTAGGCTTTTCTTGATTATGACAGTTTCTCAGACTTTTCTTGTTTTTGATGCTGTACAGTTTTTTAAACTAGCCAAGTATATGGATAGGACTTATCCCATGGGTTTTAAGATTGTTATCCCAGGGGAATTAAGATTGCAAACTGTGGATTAATTCCATACTATGCGGGATTTTCCCAGTTGATTGGAGTCACTTTGTGTATCTTGAGTATTATGTAAGTGTATCTTGAGTATTATATAATGGGGTCAAATTGTAGGATTAATTTGATGAGTGAGGTGTGGATAGTAGAAACTGGTTTTTACATTATTTTTGAGTTTAATATTAAAAATATTTATATCTCACTATATTTGTGTGTGTGTATGTGTATATATATATATATATATATAGCGAGAGAGAGAGAGACAGAGCTCACTATAATCATAGACAAAGAGAGGATTCCTATACTTTTCTTTTGGAACCACTGATAAACCTCTGTTAATGTATACTTAGTCAAACACCTTGCTCTTTCTCTGGACAGCAAGCTGGATAGAGGAATGTTTAGCATTGGTTGAGGTAGGAAGTCTAGTAGGTTGTTTGGATTCCAACAGAAGAAATCCTGCACTGTGGGTGTGGGTAGGAAAATGTGGTATTTTCCATGGTAACAGTCAGGTTAATGAATGGGCAAGCCAGAGATATTTTGACCTTTGTCTTTCAACTAACCTCAGTTGAGGTTTTGTGAACAGAGATTGCAAATTGGCCATGTAACTTACTGTCCAAACTGGGAAATTTGGGAATGAAAATAATAATAATAGGCTCAGACAGTACGCTGACTCTGGTGTTATCTCAGGCAAACTGGGGACATAACAGTTACACTAATTAAATCTCTTTAAGACTCTAGTGTGGTTCCTCCTGATTTCAAGTTGAGATAATAAATTTAGCTTTTGACTGTTAAAAACTTCTCTACAAGAGTAGTTCCACCTGACTTAATTTTGACTGCTTGCAGGGAACCATGAAGTAGAAATGCTGATTTAATATTTTATTTTAATATCTATTTGTATCTTTCATTGATCCTATATTATTTTCTGTTGCATAATTGTCACAAAGCATATAAGTTGAAAACATGTCTGTTTTCTAGAACATAGCTTTTTTTGGATAACACATGACTTTATATTTTTTAAATCATGTTTAGAAACACATGAAATTTATCATCTTTACAATTATAATTGCACACCTCAGTTAGTATTGAATATAGTCATATTGTTGTGAAGGAAGTCTCCATAACTTTTTCATCTTGTAAAAATGAAACTTTATCTCCATTAAACAGCTCCCTCTACCCCTCTCCCTAGCATCTGGCAGCCACCATTCTGCTTTCTGTTTCTACGAATTTGACTACTTTGGATATCATTTGTGTTTTTGTGATTGGCTTAATTTCTCTTGGCCTAATATCTTCAGAGTTTATGTTGTAGCATGTGTCAGGATTTCCTTCCATTTAATGCTGAATAATATTACAGTATATGTATATCCCACATTTTGTTTAACCATTCATTTTTCATTGGATATTAGGTTGCTTGTACCTGTTGGCTCTTATGAATAGCGCTGCTTTGAACATGGGTATATAGATATCTCTTTGAGACTCTGTTTTCAATTCTTTTGGATATATACCTAGAAATGCAACTGTTGAGTCATACATGATGGTTCTGTTTTTAATTTTTTAAGAAACTTTGTACTGTTTTCATAGCATTGCACCATTTTATAGTCTTACCAACAATGCATGAGGGTTCCAGTTTCTGTACATTCTTGCTAACACTTGTAGTTTTCTATTCTTTTCTCATGGTAGCCATTCTACTGTGTGTGAGGTGATATGTTATGGTTTTGATTTGCATTTCTCTCAGGGTTAGTGATGCTGAACTTATGCTTATTTGGCCATTTGTGTATTATGTTTGGAGAAATGTCTATTCACGTTCTTGGCCCATTTTTTAAGTCAGGTTATTTGATTTTTGTTGTTGTTGTTGAGTGTAAGAGCTCTTTATATATTCTGGATATTAACCTCTTATTAGATACATGATTTACAGATATTTTCTTCCATTTTGTACGTTGCTTCCTCACTCTTGATTATGTCCTTTGAGGCATAAAATCCACTGGGATTTTTGCTAGGGATTGTGATGAATCTGTAGATTACTTTAAGCAGTCTGGACATCTTAACAATTTTAAATCTTCCAAGCCATGGATACAGGTGTCTTTCCATTTATTTGTGTCTTTAAAATTTAAGCTTTGAATTTTACTTTTTGCATTACAGACTGTTGGTAGTTATGTCCGATAGGTCGTTCATGCAAAGAGGAAATGTATTATAACTCATTTTAGAGTCGTGTCTAGAAATGCTAGGTATGTGGTTCTTTAAAAAAAAATGCAGATGCGTGGTATTCATCTTTTAAAAGTGAGGTTATATTTAAGCATTAAAAAAATCAGAACTGTTATTTTAAAGCTCAGTTCTATTATCTTGTTCTGTCAGAATGCCACTGTAACATACCATGTCAATTAGAAAAAGAGCTTTTAGCATGTCCTAAGAGAATGAAAATGAGACCTGGAGGAATCTTGCTGAATGATTATTTAAAATGCTAAATCTATAAATTCTCCAATAATTTAGAAGTCGCTGGAGTTCTGGAGTGGGTGGAAGTGGAGGAGGATCCTCTGGTAGGTCATCAGCTGGAGCGCGAGATTCTCGCCGACAGACTCGAGTAATTCGAACGGGACGGGATCGAGGATCTGGGCTTCTGGGCAGCCAGCCCCAGCCAGTTATCCCAGCATCTGTGATTCCAGAGGAGCTGATTTCACAGGTATGGATCCTGTGGAACACTTAACATAAGAGCAGGACAGGGTGAGGTTTAACTAAATATAGTGGGCTATAGCCATGATTTATGGTGACCTGTCCCTTTTCCGGGGCATCTTCCCATCCCAGGGATCAAACCCAGGTCTCTGCATTGCAGGTTCATTCTTTACCAGCTGAGCCACAAGAAAAGAAAGAAAGTGAAGTTGCTCAGTCGTGTCTGACTCTTTGCGACTAACCCTACCAGGCTTCTCTGTCCCTGGGATTTTCCAGGCAAGGGTACTGGAGTAGGTTGCCATTCCCTTCTCCAGGGGATCTTCCCAACCCAGGAATCAAACCTGGGTCTCCTGACATTGCAGGCAGACGCTTTACCCTCTGAGCCACCAGGGAAGCCTAGCTGGGTCACAAGGGAAGCCCAAATATAGTGGGCTGTAGCCATGATTTATATCATGAGTTGTGAAATACTGCTTTTCTGTTTTGATCCTAGAAAACTCATTTTGATTTTTAAAAAAGTTACAAAAAAGAAAATTAACATAGCACTCCTTATTTTTATTTCAGGCCCAAGTTGTTTTACAAGGCAAATCCAGAAGTGTCATTATTCGAGAACTTCAGCGCACAAATCTTGATGTAAACCTTGCTGTAAATAATTTACTTAGCCGGGATGATGAAGATGGAGATGATGGTGATGATACAGCTAGTGAATCTTATTTGCCTGGAGGTTGGTGGATCACCATCATGGTTCTCTTATCTAGGGAGAGGTGTTTTTTTTTTTGACAGGAATGAAATGAAATGAAATGCAAGTGGGTTTTCTGACTGTTCTTTCCAAGGTGGTAGATATTTCTCCCTATAGTGTTTGATTGTAAAATCTTTTTTAAGGGAAAATAGGGACGTGTTTCTGCTCAGTGGACTTGTGTTTCATCCTAATAAAGGCATGGTTGTATGTGCATAGCTTTATTGCTGACTGACAGATGCCTCTGGAATGTTGTTCTGATGCTGTTATTATTACTGAATATGCAATAATGCATTTAGATTTTGACAGTATCATCTCTGTGATGTCACAAGAATCTTAAATAATGATCCTTTTTTCTTGTGATTATTTAGGATGTAGCCCAAGCAATAATCATGCAATTGATGTTCCTTAAACTCGGTGTTAATGATGTTAACTTTATTTCTTAGGTAGTTACTGCTTCTCTTCTCAGGTTATGTCAGTAGTCAGCTCCTGATTTTAATGTTTTAACTTTAAGGGATTTTTCGGTGGTCTACAGATTTTTTCTCTGTACCTGTTTCATTTATATTTGTTTCACTTTATAGAGGATCTTATGTCTCTTCTTGATGCTGACATTCATTCTGCCCACCCAAGTGTCATTATCGATGCAGACGCCATGTTTTCTGAAGACATTAGCTATTTTGGTTACCCTTCTTTTCGTCGGTCGTCACTTTCCAGGCTAGGCTCATCTCGAGGTAATTGTGCATTTATTTCTTGGTGATTATTAGCTGCCTGAAGAGCTAGTGGTAGAATTCTTTGTATTTGAACTTTTAATATTACACTAGACGAAATCATTATTTATTAGTGTTCTTGGAAGCTTTGGCATTAAAATAATTATTTTTGATTTTTGAAGAGCCACAGTAGAACTTTAGAGATGATTTTATCTATTAATGCATTATAGAACACATATAAAGGATTATGTTTTATCTAACTATATTTTTAAATTTAGGAATATGGATTCTGAACTAAAAGCAGAATTCTACTTAACAGTGACATGCAGCATTCAGAAAATAAGTCTCTCTAGTTTATTTGATTAAAATAGGGTGATTATTTTCTTCATTTTAAATCCAAAAAAAACTTCTGGAATGAGATTGATCCATAATAAATACATATAAATACTTACCTTATTAAAATAGTATTTTCAGAAGTTAAAATCTTGAAAAGCTTTAGTTCATAGTAGAATTTAGAAAGATTTTGAAATCGTACAAACAGAAGCCTTTCTCTGTATACGTTGACATATATTTAACTGGCATTTTAACTTTTTAAAGTCAGTATATTTACTTTTCAGAAAGTAAAACTCCTT
This sequence comes from Bubalus kerabau, assembly GCF_029407905.1. NCBI lineage: Eukaryota > Metazoa > Chordata > Mammalia > Artiodactyla > Bovidae > Bubalus > Bubalus kerabau. The sequence goes on from NC_073637.1 coordinate 64,311,385, forward strand.
GATTCAAATAACAGGAAGGAATCAGCTGTATTATTTACTTATCATTAGTAAACTGGAAAAGATGCCATTTTATATTAAGACTGTACTACAAATGCCTACTACTTGGAAGCAGTTTTAAAACAACAGTCTTACAATGATCTTTTAGTATACTGAAACTGTTCTGTAATAGCTTACAAATTCTTTAAAAATAAGTGAATATTTTACTGCCTTAAATGCATCAAGAATTACATTTCAAATATTCAGTATCTAACAAATAGCTCCTTCTAAATTTCTTCCTTTTGCTTTTCCTTAGGTCATTCTATGTGGGCATCTCTTTCAGTCTGAACCATATGAAATTGGTGGTACTTGACCATGTTTGACCTGCATGGATGGCAGTTTTATATGGTTCAACTTGTTTTTAATCCTTAATATCCAAGTCTTGGGAAGTTTAATTGCCTAGTTAAAACAGTAATGTGTGAGCAACCTGAAAATTTGTTTTAAAAAGTTTGTAAGCCAGTTTCAGTGGTAGTGTTTTTATAAAATAGTCTTTCTATAAAGATTCTTAAAATAGAAAAAAAAATTCTGATTTCTCAAAATTTTTTAAATAAGACTTTTTATCTTATCACAAAAGATAAGATAAATCACAAAAATCTAGTCTGTAAAATTACTCTAAACAAAGATTATCAAAAATTTTACAGTTAATGGATTTTTATTTTGCCCTTTTAAAGTTTTTTCCCCCCTCTATGTGTAGAATCTCTAACAAATACTTTTTTTTTGTTTATGTATCTGTCTAACATGTCAAAATTTTAATTTATGAATAGTTTCTAATAGATAAATTTAAAAAGTTATGGTAAGCATTTTTAATGAAAACTAGAAGTTTAAAACTCCATGTAAAATGTCCAGAATCCAGTTTGAGGCAATTCTGCTCTAAAAGCATATATTTGGAATTCAGAAAAATGCTTAAAGAACTAGTTTACAATTTTCATACATTCACTTGAAAGAGTTAAATGTCTTGAATGTTGCATGTCAGGCTTATTAGATATATAGTTACATTAAATTCTTGTGGGTGGATAAATTGCTGTTAGTTGCATCCTGAAGGGTCTTTACTAGAGAGTGGCTTACTTTTATCCCACTGGTGTGACCCAATTGCATACCAGTTCTCCTTCTTCCCTTAGAGAGAGACTCTGAGCTGTTGCGTGAACGTGAATCCGTTTTACGTTTACGTGAGCGAAGGTGGCTTGATGGAGCCTCATTTGATAATGAAAGGGGCTCTACCAGCAAGGAAGGAGAGCCAAACTTGGATAAGAAGAATACGCCTGTTCAAAGTCCCGTGTCTCTTGGAGAAGATTTGCAGTGGTGGCCTGATAAGGTATTTGAAAAAAATCCCCATCTCTTCCATTTTAAATGGATTCCTGGCACACATGTTACCACCCCCCACACCTCCCAAAAAAGGTTTCTGTTTTATTTCAGGTTTTTGTACTGTCATTTAAAATGCAGACATAAAGTGATGTTTTTGTTTCTTTTAAAATATAAATAATCTTGATTTGACACTGCAGGAATCATTTTAACGAGATGTGTTCAGTGGTGCTTTCTATTTTCTACTTAATGAAGTAAATCAGAGGCATCGGGATGGCAGTTTCAGATAAGACATAAGCATTCTGTTTCAGGATTTCTTTTCTAGTGATACTCGCACCAGTAACTGATGGTATATTTCTTGATAGAAATTTGTTTTGTGCTGTCGAATGGACCCAGTGTCTGCAGAGCAGGTTTCATTGATACAGACATGCACGTGAGGGCAAGATTAGAAATCTGTGTTTCTTTGATTAGTTAGCTTTCCTGATTGATGTCAGCGAATTCTGACACGCTCTTTGCTCTAAAAACTGTGGGAGACAAAGCAGGCTGGACAGGAAGAAACTGAGGGAGTGATGCTCTGCATCCTGAGGAGTGGTATGTGGCGGGCTTCTAGATAGCAGCCAGGACTTAAGTGGTGTGAACCTTTAAAACTCCATCACCGCTGCAAGGACACATCCTGTTGATGGTGTGTAGTCTTCACTGTCTTAAGAGGCAGGTGGTTCATTTTTGCAGGTTCCTATAGGAGGCCATATGCTGTCCATGTGTTTCTTGGAGTGCCTGTTTATTTCCAGATCCAGTTGGATGAAAGATTCTTTTAAGTAGAAGTAAAAGAAGATAAAGAACTTGGTTATCTGTAGCAGATAAGGACATTCTGACGTGCATTTCTTTTCTTTCTTTGAAGTTGACTTTGGAATATTAAAGGGAAAATATTATTTAACCTCCTGAATTTGTTTATTTTTTTATAGTTATTGTGAATCTTGATGTGGTTAATTTTCCTCTGTATTCAGCTCGTGTGGAAAGCTTGAATGCAAGAAGGAACATGAATTTTAATCAGTCTCTTTGTGAGCAAAAGGTTATTCTGTTTTCTTTGGCAGCTGACAAAGTTTCCCTGAATTGCATTCTCTTACTTATTTCCATAAAACCAGAAATGTTCCAGCTTCTACTTTTACTTCATATGGTAGAAGGTGACTTAAACCATTGGGCTTTTTCTTTTCTTTTTTTTATACATTGTTCTTTGTTTCCTGTTTCTCGAGAGCCTTGATTGTATTAGGGCTGCATCTACTTCATATTGACAGGAAGTAATGGAGGACTCCTGAATCTTGTTTTAATAGTGCCAGCACATCTATATTAGTCTAGTCTTCTTCAGCATGTATTTGAAAGTGTTTTGAGCAGTTGGAGTTTAGCAGGACTTTTTCCTGGCCAGTGTACACTTTGTTAAGAGTTAGCCAGTCTTAGTTGGCCTTTACTGATAGGCATGGTTTTAAGTACAGCTTGTTTTCAGAGGCAGTTACTAAGTTCATCATAAAATTTTGACACTGTATAGGCCTGCCTTAGTGTATATTTCCATGGTTTGTTTAGACGTTGAATGAAGGAGAAATAGCAGTATGTGCAACAGAGTATGCCCTACCTATATATTTTTTTTCCCAATAAAGAAAAACCTAATTTAAACTATTTTTTTCTGAATAAGAACTACTTTTTATTAGCTTGTGACTGAAATTTAGACATCAAAAATTTCAGTTTAAGAAAGAAAATAGCATAAGCCTAACTAAACTGATAAGTATTATCCTGGTTTTCAGCAAACCATTAAGATGATTTGTAAGGTTGAATGCTATAGTCAGAAAGAGAATGCAGAGTTGTTAAGGGGAAAAAAACCTTGCTTTTGGAACAGTGTGCAAAATTATCGTATAGGAACATAGGATAAATTCCACATGAAGAATAGGCACTATGGAGGTCCATATTTGTCCTCCGTAGTTGGAGATGGTGATCCCTGAGGAGTAGAAAAGGTTTTTGCGGGGTGCTTGATAGGAGATGGAGAGTGCAGGGAGATATAGGATGTCGGCACACACTATTTGCAAATCGTCTCTTCTTTTTTGCTTTTTTTTTTTGGTGCTAGGAGGGAAAAGGAGTTGTCCTAGCTTAATTTCAGAAATGACCTAATTCGGTATTTATAAATTGTAAGTTTGGTTAGTGTCCATGGTATTTTTCCTTCTTTTGTTAGGGTACCTGAGAAATTCCTTTGTTAAATTAATTGGAATAATCTTGACTTTCCCATCACCTATTTAGAGGAACAGCTGCTTCTTCAAAGTTTCACCATTTTCTAGGCTAATAAAGCTGCTTCAATGGTGAAATGTGGAGTAGGAAATTGGTATAGCCACTATGGAAAACAGATTCCTTAAGAACTTAAAAATAGAACCACTGTAGGATCTAACAGTTTCACTTTTGGGTATTATCTGAAGAAAATGAAAACACTTAACTGGAAATACATGTACCCTCATGTTCATCGCAGCATTGTTTACGGTAGTCAAGATAGGAAGCCACGTAAGTGTCCCTCAGTGGGTTGATACACACACACACACACACACACACACAAGAGTATTATTCAGCCATAAAAAAAGAATGAAATCTTGTCATTTTTGACAAAATGGATAGACTTTGAGGGCATTATGCTAAATGAAGTTAGAGAAAGACGAATACCATATGATGGCACTTAAATGTGGGATCTAAAAAAAAAAAAGGAATCCTATATAACAGAGAACAGATTGATAGTTGCCAGAGATGGGAAGTAGGGAAAATGGGTAAAGGGATTAAAAGATAGAAAAAAATAAATCAATGAATTTTTTCCCCCTTATTAAATTTTCAGCATCTTTAAAAAAAAAATAACCATAATTGATAATTACAGAGATGTTAAAAGATCTGTGAAGGCAGAAGTGAGGGTCATCCAATGAGTAACTGAGTAGTCTTGATTAAGTACATAGGCTTTTTGTTCAGGTGTTAGGGTGAGAATTTTGTAGGAATGCGTAACATTGTTCTGCCTAAATACTGTAATAGAATTAGGTACAAGAGGCTTTGGGGAATCACAGGAGGCCAGAGTGATTACTAAGACTTCCATTAACATGGATCCTTTTTCATGTCTTGGTCATTTTTGAAATTTACTTTTCTCTGATTAGAAATTTAGTTCTCTGTTGCTGAATGCCTACATTTAAGTTGTAACTATATATCTATATGTAGTTATATATATATATATGTATGTATGTGTATGTATACACACACCAACCTACTCACAATAAGAATCTTAAAGTGACTTATAAGGGAATAAAAAATAGTTATTCATACATATATATATGTATGTGTGTATACACACACACACACACACACAACCCCAACCTACTTACAATAAGAATCTTAAAGTGACTTACAAGGGAATAAAAAAATGCATCTCCAATAGTAACAAAGACTGTTAGAAATAAGACTGCAAAGATAAGAGCTAAGTGATAAAATGCTGAAGGTGAAAGGGTGGAGAAAAATTGCAGGGTAATTCATGCTAAGTCAGTCTGCTGAAGTTGAACATAAGAACTTCCCCATTGTGCTCTGTAACAAAACAAACCTTCAGTTTAAGAGATGCACACATCCTTTATTTTAAGTAAGCTCCCAGAGAAGAAGTGCTTCCTTGATAGCTCAGATGGTAAAGTGCCTGCCTGCAATGTGGGAGACCTGGATTCGATCCCTGGGTTGGGAAGATCCCCTGGAGAAGGAAATGGCAACCCACTCCAGTACTCTTGCCTGGAAAATCCCACAGATGGAGGAGCCTTGTAGGCTACAGTCCACGGGGTCGCAAAGAGTCGGATACAACTGAGTGACTTCACTTTCTTTTTTCTTTCCCAGAGAAGAACTTGATGAAGGTTGTATGGTGAGTGATGAGGAAACAACTGATTTAGGTAGTCAGTATTGTTAACTTACAGTCATATCCCTTACTGTTCTGGGTGTGTTTTCATAGAGTCTAGGGGAAATAATAAAATTTAATTCCCACCAGCCTTTTGAATTGTAGAGTTGTACATTATTCTCAATTTTCTTTGAATGGTGTTGAGAGGAAACAGTCCCATGATATTTGGCTCCTTAAGTTATTTGGAGCAGCTTCACTGTTGGGAACAGTTGATCAAACTTGTTGGTCATGATGCTTTGCCTTCAAGGTTCTAAAAGTGAAAGCTGGGTGGGGAATTTAATTGTCATGTAGAAGCTACCAGGAAATGTTTGTTAAAAGTTAGGTAGTTCAGTTCAGTCACTCAGTCGTGTCCGACTCTTTACAACCCCATGAATCGCAGCACTCCAGGCCTTCCCGTCCATCACCAACTCCCGGAGTTCACCCAAACTCATGTGCATCGAGTCAGTGATGTCATCCAGCCATTTCATCCTCTGTCGTCCCCTTCTCCTCCTGCCCCCAATCCCTCCCAGCATCAGGGTCTTTTCCAGTGAGTCAGCTCTTCGCATGAGGTGGCCAGAGTATTGGAGTTTCAGCCTCAGCATCAGTCCTTCCAATGAACACCCAGGACTGATCTCCTTTAGGATGGACTGGTGGATCTCCTTGCAGGAAGAAGGAAGTCAAGAAATACCTGGAGTAACAGGCAAATTTGGCCTTGGAGTACGGAATGAAGCAGGGCAAAGGCTAATAGAGTTTTGCCAACACAATTCACTGGTCATGGCCAACACCCTCTTCCAACAACACAAGAGAAGACTCTACACATGGACATCACCAGATGGTCAACACCGAAATCAGACTGATTGTATTCTTTGCAGCCAAAGATGGAGAAGCTCTATACAGTCAGCAAAAACAAGACCGGGAGCTGACTGTGGCTCAGATCATGAACTCCTTATTGCCAAATTCAGACTTAAATTGAAGAAAGTAGGGAAAGCCACTAGACCATTCAGGTATGACCTAAATCAGATCCCTTATGATTATACAGTGGAAGTGAGAAATAGATTTAAGGAACTAGATCTGATAGACAGAATGCCTGATGAACTATGGATGGAGGTTCTTGACATTGTACAGGAGACAGGGATCAAGACCATCCCCGTGGAAAAGAAATGCAAAAAAGCAAAATGGCTGTCTGGGGAGGCCTTACAAATAGCTGTGAAAAGAAGAGAAGCGAAAAGCAAAGGAGAGAAGGAAAGATATAAGTATCTGAATGCAGAGTTCCAAAGAATAGCAAGAAGAGATAAGAAAGCCTTCCTCAGCGATCAGTGCAAAGAAATAGAGGAAAACAACAGAATGGGAAAGACTAGAGATCTCTTCAAGAAAATTAGAGATACCAAGGGAACATCTCATGCCAAGATGAGCTCGATAAAGGACAGAAATGGTATGGACCTAACAGAAGCAGAAGATATTAAGAAGAGGTGGCAAGAATACACAGAAGAACTGTACAAAAAAGATCTTCACGACCCAGATAATCACGATGGTATGATCACTCATCTAGAGCCAGACATCCTGGAATGTGAAGTCAAGTGGGCCTTGGAAAGCATCACTACGAACAAAGCTAGTGGAGGTGATGGAATTCCAGTTGAGCTATTTCAAATCTTGAAAGATGATGCTGTGAAAGTGCTGCACTCAATATGCCAGCAAATTTGGAAAACTCAGCAGTGGCCACAGGACTGGCAAAGGTCAGTTTTCATTCCAATCCCAAAGAAAGGCAATGCCAAAGAATGCTCAAACTACCGCACAGTTGCACTCATCTCACATGCTAGTAAAGTAATGTTCAAAATTCTCCAGAAGTTTGATAAGTGTATCACAAATGTAATTTAATAATGAAGTAAGAGCAAAGGGAGAAGTGATCATAAAACAGAAAAGAAGCCAGGCATAAGGAGAAAATGGAAACATAGGCAGATGAGGGGAATGAAGTGTGAATAAGGACAGTTGATCAGATTGGGCCGTGTGGCCTGTAGTTGTATAATGTCTGTTTCAGCCATAGTGCACAGTACAGTCTGCTGTTAGAGCTGCTACTTAAGTTGGAAAACTAGTGTTTGTTGAGAACAGGAAAGTTTAAAAAAAAAAAAAATCAAGTTTTGTGGGGAGAAAATTTGGAGTAATAAGACCAATTTTTAAAAAACAGAAGTCAAAATTAGTAGGAATTCAAGTTGCTATGCTTAATGACTTAAACTTTGGCCACTAGGTAATTTTCATTATATTTTTAGCATTTTTCATCCCCTTTGGGGAGAGATTGCTCATTTGGGTGATGACTTGTTTATTGTTTAGAGAATTGCAAATTTGTTGATTAGATTAAGCTTCTAAATAATTTGATTTTGTTTACAAATAAAAAAGCTAGAAACTACCGATCTTTAAGGAAATATGTATATCCACCTTTTCCAGGTTGAAACAGGCCCTAGCTTGCACAGCAGTAGCCATTAGTATCTCATTAAAACAATAAAAACGTTGTTTTCTATGATATTCTGAAGTGTGCGAGCTAAAATACTGTGCCACTGTGTGTATTTGATTGCTTTGTATTTCTCTACAAACTCATCTCAATCAGGCGAGAAACAATAGGTGATTTTTCCATCTTCCTTTGGTTGGTGGTTTGTGCTGTCCATCCACATTTGTCCATAATGGATGTTCAGGGTCTTCGGGGGATGTTCAGGGTCTTCGGGATTCACTTACCTCAGGACTCCTGAGCTGGGGAGCCCTGGCCCATCATTGAGGGGTGCAGGCCAGTCAGTTCTGAGAGAGCCTCACACACCATACTCTTGCTATACCACGACTTGTTCAGGGTTGTACTGCTCTGCCAGGGCTTTTACTCAGAAAGTTCGAGTTGAGATGCGTTTTTTCAGTTATCAGTGTGCTCCTAGCCTGTGGGAACATAGAGGTAGATTTGTTACGGACCAGCCCACACGACTGAAGCGACTTAGCAGCAGCAGCAGCCCGTAGGGAACTCAGTATGGAAGACAAACATTGGCATACTATGAAATGTCTTCACAGTACCACCAATCCTAGGTTGAAGCTGGGAATCTGGTATTTAGGGGTTTAGAGTGGGGAATGACTAATACCACCTGGTATTAGATTAAGATTTGAGAGATTTGGCAAAATCTTCACAGAGGAGAAGACTTTTAAGCAGCATTTTTAAGGTTAAGTGAGCGTTAACCAAGATGCAAAAGCATTCCAAGCATATCAGTATGGGCCTAGAGTCACGAAAGGACAGGGTGTGTTTGTGGAACAATGAGAAATTTGGAATTACTGCTGTGTGGTGGGAAGAGGAGAAGAGCAAGATGGAGCAAGACCAGAGGGCCCTAGATGAAGAGTTAGGATGTTGTTCTGCCAACAAAGTTCTTAGAGAAATGACATGATGAGATTGGTGGGGTTTTGTTTTGTGTGTTTTTAAGTAGACAAGCACTACTGGTATCGGAGAAAGATAGGAATAGGAACAATTCTATGCCTATTCTTAACAGTTAAGAGACTGGTAGAATTGTTTATAGAGAGGGGAATTGCAAGGATCTCAACCAAAGCAGAGGATGAGATGGTTGGATGGCCATCACCAACTCAATGGACATGAGTTTGAGTAAACTCTGGGAGTTGGTGATGGACAGGGAGGCCCCACATGCTGCAGTCCACGGGGTCACAAAGAGTTAGACACGACTGAGCGACTGAACTGAACAACCAAAGCAGTGACAGTGAGGACTTAGGAAGGGAAGAATCTGAGGGGAAGTTGAGACAAGGATAGCATTGGTTTGCTAATCACCATATGGTTGAGAAGAGAGAAGTTGAAGAGAGGGCTCAGGCTCCTTTGTGGTTTTCCTATTACAGGGTGGGTGGGTGGGTGGAGGTCCTTCATGGAGATAGGGACTGCAAGGGGCATGCAGCTTTGGAAGTGGTGATGAATTCATTTTGGAGATGTTATGTTGCTTTTACAACATCCAGGTAGTTTAGTCTGCAGATTAGTCTGGAGATAGGAGAATGACACGTTGAACAGCATGGTGCCCAGTCACATATAAACCTGAAGGTGGAGCATAATTTGAATAAAGGGACAAGGACAGAATCTGGGTAAGGGAGTACAAGGTGGTACAAAGGAAATGGAGAAAACAATCATGAAGATAAAAGGAAGACCAGAAGAGAGTCGTGACAGTAGTGACCTGTGAACAAGAGAGAAGGGAGGTTCTAGAGCTTGTGATGCACAGAGTCACATGGTTCAGAGTTGAAAGAGAAGATGAACTGTTTGAGTAAATGCATGTGTTGGGAGAATGTGTGATTTTCTCAGTTTTATCTCAAACTCACATCCATTGAGTCGGTGATGCCATCCAACCATCTTATCCTCTGTAGTCCCCTTCTCCTCTTGCCTTCAGTGTTTCCTAGATCAGAATCAGGGTCTTTTCTAAAGAGTCAGCTCTTCTTGGCTTCCTCTTTTTATAGTTTTGTCTCTTTCCCCACTACCCCTACCCCACCCCCACCTGCCCTATGCAAATTAGGGCTAGCCAGGAAGGGGTGTGTTTGTTTCACCTGAGGTTCTCACTCAGGTCCTCGGATTTTTCCTTTATTCCTTTTTCTTGGGCTTTTCCCTTTCTTTGTCTGTCTTTTAGCTCTTGCCATTTTGGACTCCTTTTTCCTATTCTAACTCCCTGACACATGGAGCATTGATGTGGCTGTTGCAAGACCAAGTGTCACTGTCAGTGAAAGCCAGTGAGGTGAAACGTATGCCAAGTAGTAGTTCACTTTACTGTGAGTAAGACTGAGGGGAAGACTAGTTTGGATGGTTGTTGGGGTAATAAGAGTGAGTTGCATCCACTTGTGTCTATGAGTTATCCTTAAGCAGTGGAGAGGGACACTTCTTTCTCTGAGATTGTAGGGAGGGGAGAATGGTGTTTTTTCATTAAGTATATTGGGAGATAGGGAGTCAATTGGTCCGATTCCATCATCTTTTTAACCAAGGGGTTGAGAAGGAATTATGAGGTTAGAAGTGTTAAAATTTGATGCAGTCATCCTGGAGAAAGTAGACAGTGGTTTTCAGATACCTATGGTGAAGGAAAGACTATAATTGCTAAGTTGGAAAATTTCAAATTTGGTCTCTTCTGCATCCCTCCATAGGTGTAACAGATATGACTTGAAAGTAGAGCTGACTGGCACTGGTAGAATAAAAGATTAAAAATTAGTAATCTTTTTGTATGGCTCTGAAGTGTAACCTGTTCTCAGTCTTGGCAGGCTGTAGCTGAGTCCCATAACCCATCTGAGATTGGAATTTGATAGAAACTTTAAAGATACTATTAGTTACATGTACTCCTGAGCCAGAATTTCAAATTGAACAGAGAAGTTTTGCAGTAGCAAAAATACAACGTAAAATCTGTTATTGGCAAGTTTTGCTGTGAGATTTCAGGGTAGTTTTATGACTGATCTCTCTGGCCTTAATGTTAAAAAATTTATCACTTTATCCTTGATATTTATTTACACTTATTGTTTAAACTTTTGAAAATTTAATTGCATTCCAACTTATTACTTGTACATTCTTTAAGTGAGCTTTTACCTTTAAAAGCAACGTAAAAAAAAAAAAAATAAAAAAAATAAAAGCAACGTAGACACTTGTTTCAGCAGCTTGGAATGGCCTCCAGGGACGGAGTCTTCTGTTTTGATACTCGACTTTCCTAGCTTCAGTGCCTTAGTCTGTTTTTTCTTCATTTATTCAACATGTTTATCAAGTGTCTACTGTGTTCACTGTTCTAAGAATGGGGGATACAGTGGTGAACAAGACAAAGCTTATATCTGAGTGAAATAGACTATGCATGCATGCTCAGTCGTGTCTGACTCTTTGCGACCCCATGGGTTGTAACCTGCCAGGCTCCTCTGTCCATGGAATTTTCCAGGCGAGAATACTGGGATGGGTTGCCATTTCCTTCTCCAGAGGATCTTTCTGACCCAGGGATCAAACCCACGTCTCCAGCATTCCAGGTGGATTCTTTACCACTGAGCCACCAAGGAAGCCTGAAATAGACTATAAATGAGTAAATATAATCTATCAAGTTGTGAAATGCTATGAACCAAAAGGACAGCAGAGTAAGGAGATGGAATATTAGAGTACTGATTTTGGAGATAGTGTGGTCAGGGAAGATCTCACTTGAGCAAACTTGATTGAGGAGAAAGTGAGTCACCTGAAAAACAGGGCAAGAGACCAGTAAAGACCAATAAGGTGGGATCCTGGCAAGAGCAGGGAGAAGGCCAGTGTGACTGGAAAAGGGTGAGTTCAGGGAGGGGACCTTGCTAAAGTGGTTTATGTGTTCACATAATCCAGATTAGATGTAGTAATTAATGTGATGTATACGAATCATCAGGTTTGGCAGTTGTTATATTTATACTACTATATTATTTTCACTATAGGATGGAACAAAATTCATCTGTATTGGGGCTCTGTATTCTGAGCTTTTGGCTGTCAGCAGTAAAGGAGAACTTTATCAGTGGAAGTGGAGTGAATCTGAGCCTTACAGAAATGCACAGGTATTTCATTATATTAAATCTTTCATTAAGTAGCTCTCCAAATCAATATACAAAATGACAATCACTTTTCTTATGCTTTCGAAGAATCCTTCCTTACATCACCCACGAGCAACATTTTTGGGGCTAACCAATGAAAAGATAGTTCTCCTGTCTGCAAATAGCATAAGAGCAACTGTAGCTACAGAAAATAACAAGGTAAGACATCCTGTGATAAACATTTAAATTCTTGATTTTCTTCCTCTCCCTGCCCCTTTTCCATCTTTTCATTTCTATCTTTCTATCTAACTTAAACCTACAAATACCAAGTGTCTTAGGCCTTAGTACTGTAATCCAGTGTATAATCTTTTCTGTTTTATCTCTATTTTATAATAGTTTTTATAATAGTTTTTATTTTATAACAGTTTCAGAGAGATCTTTCTACTTTAAGGGAAGAAAAAATATTCAAGCTAAGTGCTGACAAAAGAGTAGATACTGAAGAGCTATAATAGATACAGGAAGTATAGCTATTATACTATCCTCAGATTATCAGTTTGACTTTAGAGTCACTAAATTCTTTTAAAAATTGTTGGAGCAGATGTTTATTTTTAATTAATGCCTTAGAACCATCTATTTCAGTACTATTTTGATTGATTTGTGTGAAGGAAGTAATTTAGTTTCTAGTCTCATTAAGAACCTTTTCCTAATTACTTGTTTTTCTATCCTGTAGAATTCTGGTCCACAGTGTAGATATTCCTTGCCCTTGTTTTGACCACAGTCCCTTGGAAAAGATTACGTGTTTTTACTTAAGCTTGTGATATTTTATTCTTCAGGTTGCTACCTGGGTGGATGAAACTTTAAGTTCTGTGGCTTCTAAATTAGAGCACACTGCCCAGACTTACTCAGAACTTCAGGGTGAACGGATTGTTTCTTTACATTGCTGTGCCCTTTACACCTGTGCACAGCTGGAGAACAATTTATACTGGTGGTGAGTATCACAGAGGGGTATTTCTTACCATTGGAGGCTTTTATGTACATTATGGTGGTTGTTGTTCAGTCATGTCTGACTCTTTGCAGCCCTATGGACTGAAGTGCCCCAGGCTTCCCTGTCCTTCATTATCTCCCAGAGTTGGTTCAAACTCATGTCCATTGAGTTGGTGATGTTTATGTACATAGATAGGTGCTTTAAGTAGTCAAAGCAATAGAGAAGGTCAGTTGAAAGATAATGCTTTAGACTCACAGATATAGAAAACAACTTGTGGTTATCAAAGGGGTAAGGGGGCAGGGGAGAGATAAAGTAGGAGTCTGGGATTAGCAGATTCAAACTACTATAAATAGGTAAACAACAAGCTCTTAATAGCACAGGGAACTATATTCAGTATCCTATAATAAACCATAATGGTAAAGCAAAAATAGAATATGAAAAGAATATATACATACTGTATACATATTATACATACACTCTTTTTCCTATTCTGTATGTATGTGTAGCTGAACCACTTTGCTGTGCACCAGAAACTGATGCAACGTTGTAAATCAACTATTAAAAAAAAAGATGCTTATACAGAGGGAAATTTTCACTGTGGAGCAAAGTAACATTAAAAATAAACCTTAAGATTAAAAAAAGGTTACAAAAATAATATATACTTAGTGACTATAATTATGAAATTTTTAAAAAGTATAAGTAGAAATAAAAATCACTTATAATCCTACAACCTGAATATAACTACTGTTAACATTTTTGGTATGTTTTATTAATCTTTTTTTGTATGTATAAATGTGTATTTTTCTTTTGCTTAATTAAAAACAGTATTTTTTATACTTTTTACATTTAACAGTAACATAAAATAGAAATTCATTGAAGTATTTCATTGCCTGAATATTCTGTGCCTCACTTTATTCCTTTAGTTTTCAAAAGGGACTTTAAATATGTTTTCTGTTGTGTTTTAAGAAATCAGCAACTTTGCATTGGTAAAAATAACATAGGGAGATCTTCTAATTAAAACAGAATTAAATTAGTTAAACTAAACAGAAGAAAATGTCAAATGATGAATTTCCTGTAAATTTTAATCCTTAATGATTAAATAAGGGTTAATAATAAAAGTTGGTCCAATTATATACTGTCAGACCTGTGATCAAGTTATTAATAATAAATTGCACACGTTAATATTATACTGAGGCAGAAATGTTAGAGAAGGAATAGTGGCTCAGATGGTAAAGCGTCTGCCTACAACGCGGGAGACCTGGGTTCAATCCCTGGGTAGGGAAGATCCCCTGGAGAATGAAATGGCAACCCACTCCAGTACTCTTGCCTGGAAAATCCCATGGACAGAGGAGCGTGGTAGGCTACAGTCCATGGGGTCGCAAAGAGTCGGACACGACTGAGTGACTTCACTTTCAATAACAATAGTTAAATACAATGTGTGAAATTTTAGATTTGTTTAATGGCTTCTTTGCTGCTTATTTGTCCAATTTTTGCTTTTCACTTTCAGGGGTGTAGTGCCTTTTAGTCAAAGGAAAAAAATGTTAGAGAAAGCTAGAGCAAAAAACAAAAAGCCCAAATCTAGTGCTGGTATTTCTTCAATGCCGAACATCACTGTTGGTACCCAGGTAAGTGATTAGAATTAAGTCTATCTTAAGGGACATTGTTGCTCTTCAAAATCAATTTCTTTCCCTGTAGTTAATTCCCCCATAGACAGTTTTATAAATGAATGTCATTTGAAGGACTAAGTCCCAGTAGTATGTATGTGCCACATCACTTTTTATTCAATAACTGAGTCACGTATAGATTCTGCCCTGATGTCAGTTGGTTTTCCTGTGTAGCCGGGATCCTAGATTTGCTTGATTTTAGGAATCATTCTGTACTTAACTGTATAGCCAGGAACTGCTTACCTGAAACATTCCTTCAGTTGGTTGGTGGTAGGACCCAGGCTTCATTGTGTTTAACAAACACCAGATGATTCTTAACAACCAAGCAGTTTGAAAGATTTTGCTTTCTGGTCATACTGTCAGCATGAGACAGGAGGCTTCTTCAAATCCCTGTGCTTCTGCTAGTTTCTGTATTTTGATTCTGAGATGGTTTTGAAGCAGGAATCCGAGTTCTTGTTCGCGAAGACAAAGAATGAAATCCATGAACACACAGATGCTCACAGTAGCAAGTGAATAAGATTTATTAGAGAAGAGGAAAGTACAAAGCTCTCAGCATAGACACTGAGAGGGAGGGAGTAAAGAGTCCCCCCAAAACACGGGGATTACAGCAGCTTTATAACTTTACCAGTATTAATCTGTACATTTTTGGTTGGTTCCTGTCCTTAAAATCCGTTATTTTTAATCAATCAATTTAAAGGTCCAGACGCTTAACTTAACATCTTTATGGCTTCTCTTGATCTTTGGATTAAATCACCACCCTTCTTCATGCCCACTGGCCATTTTATAATGGACCAAATGTATGGGTTTAAGATTAGTGATCACCAGTTGTTTTTCCCTCAACATATGAAACAGAAGTTAATTACTGCTGTTCCCTGGATCTGCGTGTTGATAATTTATCAGTCCAAGGACATAAATTGCTAAATCTCTTCAGTTGTGTCTGACTCTTTGTGACCCTATGGTAGCCCACCAGACTCCTCTGTACATGGGATTCTCCAGGCAAGAATACTGGAATGGGTTGCTGTTCCCTCTTCCAGGAAATCTTCCCGACCCAGGGATCCATCGCGCCTCCCTTATGTCTCCTGCATTGCAGACAGGTTCTTTAGCACTAACACTACCTGGGAACCCAGACCAAGGATACATTCCAGGAATTGGGGACAAAGGGTGTAGCTTTAGGCTAATGGAGGGAGATGTTTATTGAAAACAAGGTCTCAGAGTCCTACACTGCCTAACAATTTCTACCTCAGCTTTAGGCTCATATATATCTGATGGAAGGTGATTTTTCTAGTATCCCAGTGGTTCCCAAAGTGTGATCCAAGGACTCCTGCTGCCTTCTCAGCTCTTTCAGGGGATCTGTAGAGTCCTTCTTTTTTCCAGTTACCTATCTTTGTTAAGGCTGAGTTGTCTTTATATACTTTAGCTAAAGTAACATATCGTGGCAAATTGAATGCAAAAAGCATACCTGGGACTCCAACTGTCTTACATTAAATTAGACATTGAGATCTACAAAAATGTAAACAATGCCACTTTTCTTGGCTAGTTTTTTTAAAAATGTTTTTTTTTTTTAATAAATTATGCATATTAACATGGGGTTTATTAATTTTAAGTATATACTTAAAGTTTATCAGTTTTAATTACTAACATGTTAAATACCAACTCTAACCCATATAAACAAAATATTTTGGGGTCCTTGGTAATATTTAATGGGGTGAGATAGTCTTGATACTGAAAAAGTTTAAAAACTGTTATACTTCTGATTCATTAGATTCTTATAGGAATTTATCTTCAGGATAAAAGTTGATGTTTATAAAATTATAGCAAGTGCTGCAGTGATTGTTTAAGGACTTTAAATCTCTTTTGTTGCATGACATGGCACTAATTCCCTCATCTAACTTTTTTTTCAATTCAGCTTTTTCACTATAAGATGGTATCATTTACATTACCTATTTCTTACAAAGTAATTACTAGTTTAGTTGTTTTGTCTAAAACTCAGTTTAATAATGTATTTGTTATATTTGTTTGGGCTTCCTATTCGTGGTTGTCTTGTTCCGGCTCCTTTGTAACCTTCCAGCTAGGAAGTTTTTAGTGATGACCCATTATTTTGTTTATTTGTTGTTTAGTCTTAATTATTTATGTCAGTTGCTTCAGACAGATCTCTCACTTCTAGTAGCTACCCTTTACTTATTCAGTTCACATACTGATCTCTTAGGTTTCCAAAATTCCGTATTTATTCATCTCCCGTATTAGCCAGATATCCTAGCAGATGCCTTATTAGCATGAAGGGTGGCATTACTATAGACAGGGAGGAAAGAAAAAATCCTTCAAATGTGCACTGAAGGAAAGCTTTAAGCAAAATAGCTTGGCACTAAGTTGCTGGAAAAGAGCATATTCCAGTACTTTAGTGCAGAACTAAGGTTCTGTTTTAAAGTGTAGGAAGCAGGAGGATTAAGGCAGCCATGGCCACAGAATGGGGAAAGCATTCATATGTTTGCATCAGAAAGAATTGTTGATCGACTTCTCTAGTGGCTGAAATGGTAAAGCATCAGCCTGCAATGCGGGAGATCTGGGTTCAGTCCCTGGGTTGGGAAGATCCCCTGGAGAAGGAAATGGCTGTCCACTCCAGTACTCTTGCCTGGAAAATCCCACGGGCAGAGGAGCCTGATAGGCTACTGTGCAAAGGGTCGCAAAGAGTCTGACATGACGGAGCGGCTTCACTTCTGAGTTTGCAGCAGCATCTGCATTCACAGATTTTAACTGTTGCGAGTAGTATATTTAGCAAATATTCCTTGCATGTCTGTTACGTACTGGATATATACCTCCTTGTCTTTAAGGTGCATTTATTTTTATTCTAAGATATTAATAACTTATTCTCTAATATAGTTTGCCATATTTCTTTTATAATTATAGCCTTCTTACTGATCCTCTTTCAGGATTTAAGCTTTCACTGGCGTTTTTTTGAAAATTTATGGATGAAACCTCTCTTTTAAGTCAAGCTAAGCATACCCTTTCAAGAAGTTGTCTCTTAACTACTCATTCTATGCCACAGAACTGTATTTAACGACAGAACTTTTACTCTTTGTCAGTATTTCCAGTTCCTGTACTCCTGTGTGTTGCCTTCTTCTGTATGACTTTTGTTTAATTATAACTCCCACTCCCAAAATCTTTATATATGCCACTGTCAAGTATAAGGTAATCATTAGTTATTGAATGACTGAACAGAATGTCAGTAAGTTTTGGGCTACTTGAGAAATCAAAAGAGATTTCCAGAAATAATGTTCATATCACAGTAGTAGCTTTTGTTGGTGCATTTGGCAGGGCCACATTACAAGTTATTGGTTTTAGAGTATGACCTGGGGGTGCTCCCTGGCAATAAGAATTTATAGGTTTTTCACTCTTGAACTCAGTTAACTTCTAACACTAATGTCTACATATTTTTTTTTTAATGTAAGAGAAAACTTACATTAGTTAAAATTCTAGCTTATAGAAAACAGTCTTCTGAGGGAAACAAATACCTGTAGAGATGAAGTTTATGGAGCCTATATATAGCATCATGAATTAAGGGAGAAAATAATTGCAAATTATAAGAAATAACAAAAAAAATTGTTTTGTTTACATTTTACTTATAATAACCTTTGTAGTTTCTTCTGTGCCATTTCTTTTCTATGTCCTTGTAGCAGAATGGTCAGGGTATTTGCTGCATGAAATATCAGTTCAGTTCAGTCACTGAGTCGTGTCTGATTCTTTGTGACCCCATGGACTGCAGCACGCCAGGCTTCCCTGTCCATGACCACTCCCAGAGCTTGCTCAAACTCATGTCCATCGAGTCGGTGATGCCATCCAGCCATTTCATCCTTTCCTCCTGCCTTCACTCTTTCTCAGTATCAGCGTATTTTAGTTTGTTTTTAGCAAGTGTGCTAAAATTATTCCTGCTGTTTGATTTTGGGAACACATAACTCTTCTAGTTTGTTTAAAAATTATGTCATTCTGATGGTGATTTTTCTTTTGTTTGCTAGGTATGCTTAAGAAATAATCCTCTCTATCATGCTGGAGCAGTTGCATTTTCAATTAGTGCTGGGATTCCTAAAGTTGGTGTCTTAATGGAGTCGGTTTGGAATATGAATGATAGCTGTAGATTTCAACTTAGATCTCCTGAGAGCTTGAAAAGCATGGACAAAGCTAGCAAAACTACTGAAGCTAAGTAAGTACTATGTCTTAACTAATCTTGATTTTTCTAGTTTGCTCTGTATATGAAGGAGGATAATCAAGGGAGACTTAGGAGAGCTGTACGGTGACTTATAAAAGTGTTAACATGTGGGGTCTTTTTAAGATCCCCATGAGTTTTGACAGGAACTGGTAAAATTTACTATTTGCAGTTACGTTAATATTTGTATATTACAGTTATTCTTAATGTTTAGTGGCCAGAAGGGCCAATATAGAGTTCTCTCTTAATGTCTTTGTTTGATCATTAGAGTATATCCTTTGAAGGTGGTATATAGCAGTGACAATGTGTTCAGCCTTACTGTCTTAGGCAGACTTTTTCCTACTCTCTTCTTGTGTAATCATCTTAATCACCTAACATCTTGCCTGCATCTTGATCACTGGAAGGGTTTTAGAGGTTAATGTACTGGGGAGGGAAAAAAGGATTTTTGTGAATTTTGGGGTGGGGGATAATGTGAACAGAAATAGCACTGAATTATATAAAACCTACATTCTGGAGCTAGCTTACTATTTGGGAGCCATGTACAGATCTTAACACCTGTACTTTTAGAAGCATCTACTCATCTTTAAAAATACTGTATATTATAATTTGGCTGTTTGGTACTTGAGCTTTAATAAAATTTCAAAATAGCTTTTTTCTTAATTTTATAAAATACATGAACATTATAGAAATACGGAAAAGTAACATAATATCACATTGCAGAAATAACATTTTAAATATTTTGATGTACTCTTTTTCTAAATGTATACAAGCAGTTGAAAAGAAATGATTTGGACTGTACTACACAAAAACCCTGTACTACATGGTTTTACATTTCTGTAACTTTTTAGTTCAAATGAATATAATGATTGTACAAGGATTACTGCTAAGTTTAAAAATATTCATTTGTAATTCATGCCTAATTAAGATATTTTGCTTTGTTTTGTGCTTTAGACTCTGTCTTGTTTTTAAAAATAGATTTATAGATTTTTCCCTCTGCTTATATTGATTTTTTAAGTCTTAAAAGTAGCATTTATGAAACTTTGTAAAGGGTATTTGAAATCTTTTTGATATGCATAAAATGAGATTAAAATAGGTTGTCGTATTTATATTTTGTGATTTATTAAGATTTTCAAAATCTTCCTTGAAATTTGCCATCTATATTAATATATTTACAAAGAGCTAAGGTGAAATTAAATGTTGAGACGATAATCATTTTCATGTCAATAGCCTCTTCTAGTCATGGAAATGTGTTGACTTTAAGCGTGCTGGTGATGAGTCAGTGCTGGCTGGCTTCCACCGTCACAAGATGTGCAGAGCAGCCATGAGTATCCATGTATGCTTGTACGGCACACGTTGCTAAGATGCTTGTGAACATAACACTGTTTTTCCCTGGACTATTTTTTTTAAACTCAGGTGAAATTCCTGACAGGAAAAATAGCAGATGAGAGAATTAAGATGATAGCCCTGATTATAATACATACTAGAATGACCTGTATATGACAAATTTCTGAGTAATACATGACTTTTCTGTGTAAAAATTGACTTCTGCCATTTAATGAATAAAAATGTTTTATTTTTTATCATCTGTAGTTGCTGTAGTTATCTTCTCAAGTATAGCATTAATGAAATAACTGAAGGAAGAGGGATAGTTTATTAATACTATAGTTTTCCATTTCAGTTACAGCAGGTGGTTATTCTTAAACTGTCTGGTGTTTAACAAACTTTTATAAACCACTGCAAGTAGGGTTTTTCTTTTGAAATCTAGGAAATGATCTGGAGGACTTTTTATTTATTTGCCTTTATCATCTTTTCAGTTAAACTGCTGTATGCAAGTCAGGGTTCAGTAAAGTGTGAAACTTGTTTGCTCAAGAGGCTTATGATAAAGCTATGTAGACAAATTGAGTGTAGCTTCTGTTGTTATTCCTAGATAAGGCTTATCTGAATCATTGTTCCAAGTTGTTGATAGCTTCACACAGTGTATTTCTTTCCTGCTTTAAAACATTATTTAAAATTTGAGATGTGCACTGTGTATCTTTTTTAGTACCTTGCATTCTAAAGAATAATACAGTTTGTAGGAGTTTTTACTATTTCATTCCCTTTTGAGAGTAAACTTGAGTCTTATTATATAAGGCATTTGTAAGTTCCTGTTTTATTTTCCTAATTATAAAGAGAATGTTGTTTCTAACTGCAGGCCTGAAAGTAAGCAGGAACCAGTGAAAACAGAAATGGGTCCCCCACCATCTCCAGCATCTACATGCAGTGATGCATCTTCCATTGCCAGCAGTGCATCAATGCCATATAGTAAGTTTTATGTGTAGTATACATTGGTCAGAATAGGGTGCCAGGCACATAGCTGTGTAGCTGTGTTCAGTTTGTGTTTCTGATTGGAAACAGCTCAGACTATTTTTAGTATAAATCTTTTAGTTTAAATTGTGCTCCTGCTAGTTTGATTATTTAAAATATGCATATTTATTTGTTTATTTACTGATTTACAAGGCTTATGGGGCTTGCAGGATCTTAGTTCACTGACCAGGAATCAAACCTGTGCCCTCTGCAGTGGAAACTCAGAGTCCTAACCACTGGATCACTAGGGAAGTCCAGTGGTCTTATTTAAATGTAAAAACAATAGTTATAGTGTCGAATATTCTTATTTTTGAGAGTTATAATTTTCCACAGTATATAAAATGCACTGCAGTAATAGAAGGAAGTAACGGCCACTCTCTAGAATATCTGCCTATCTTTGTTGAAACTGTTATTGTAAATTGGTTATGGCCTGGTCACAACTTTTTTTGCTCAGAATTTGTAGAATTTGCAAACTGAGGTTTGCTACTACACCTTGGATATAAAGAAGTTGTTTTTTTTTTTTTTTTTTTAAAGCTTTCCAAAATGTATTTTTTAGTTGTGGTTGCTTCATACTTGAAATTGAAAGTTAATAGTCATTTTAATAGTCTTGTGTTAATTTTAAGGAAGCCCAGCATATCTTCCTTTTTTAAACCTTAGTCCCATAGCCCTAATTTTGAGGGTCCAAAACAAGTATTAAGTTTTTAAATTTTTTGCAGTTGTTTACTATGTGTTCGGAGAAGTCAATGGCACCCCACTCCAGTACTCTTGCCTGGAGAATCCCAGGGATGGAGGAGCCTGGTGGGCTGCCGTCTGTGGGGTCACACAGAGTCGGACAGGACTGAAGCGACTTAGCAGCAGCAGCAACTATGTGTTAATATCGTTAAGCATTAATGAAATTTTTTTTTTTAACCATGAGTTCACCTAAGTGAAAGTTAGTCACGAAGCCTCAATTCAGAAGGCAGTAGTTTGTGAAATATGTTCAGATACCTCAAATATGTATCCCTTTACAAATGATCTTTTTTCATATATTTAGATAAAATCTATAAAGTCTCTTTCACATTTTCTTTTTGGTACTTACCATTTTGTTGTTGTCTAAGAACGACGACGGTCCACCCCCGCCCCCAAAGAGGAGGAAAAGGTGAACGAAGAGCAGTGGTCTCTTCGGGAAGTCGTTTTTGTGGAAGATGTTAAGAATGTTCCTGTGGGCAAGGTTTGTTCAGAATATCTAAGAATTAATTACTAAGTGAACTTTAGTGGTATCGATTATCAAGGAATTTATGGTTGGTGAGTGCTCATCAGCCCTTTCCTCCAGGCTGCCTTGTCTGTCACCTCTGATCTCTTTGGCCATATCCTCCCACCTGATGCACCTGTCTTTGTCCCGGACAGAGGAACTGATGATGCTGCTGCCTGTCCTTGAGCGTTAATGGTGATAGGCTGCTTTTTAAAAAATGTTATTTTGAAATAATTTTAGATTTACAGAAAAATTGAAGATAGATAACATTTTTTGGTACAGTCTGTTCTTTGGGACTGCTAATACAGCGTTTTCATGGAGTTGATCTTTCATAACATTTATAAACCTTACTACTATCTAAGCTTCCACTTTCTCTTCTGTTCTTCCTAGAGTGAGGGTCTCGCTCTCTGAGAAACCAAATGGATAGAGTTCATCAGCTGGAATGTTATTAACTTCACCTTTGTCTTCACACATTCTTAATACAAAATGGGATGATAGCTATAGAGTATCTGCAATGTAAATCTTTTCCTGATGGCGTTTTACTTTCTTTAATGTGATGGTCTTTCCTTTATACTTAAAGGACTGATAACTTGCGTCCTGCCATTTACAAAGGCCTTTCTCATATACTATTCCATTTGATTTCTTTAATAGAACTCTAGTTTATGGGCACCTTTTTTTTTTTTCCTAAGAAGAGCCCACTGGCTTAAAAGAAGTAAGTAACAAAAGTGGGACTCAGGTATTCTGATTTCAAGTGCTGTGCTCGGCTTTGTGTGCATTGCTCACTCTTATGGTGTCCATTATGGTAGCTACTGGCCAGGTATATGTAGCAAATTAAACTTACTAAAATTAGTAACATTTAAAAAGTCAGTCTCCAGTCACATCAGCTCCATGTGCTCAGTAGCCACTTCTGGCTAATGGCTATCATGTTGGACAGCATGGATGTAGAGTGTTAGACCATCATCATAGAAGTTCTTTTGCACAGTGGAGTGCTAAAGTAATAACGAGGGAGGGTAGGAGGAATTTGTGGATTGTGCTTGATTGCTAAACATCCACATGCTAATCACTGGTTGTGTGGGTCAGTTTTCCTACAGAAAATATGTCTTGGATATAGACATCAACAATAAATTTGTTGAGTGTGTTCAGATTAATTTTATAACTTTATGATCATTGAAGAAATATACTCATAAGGAATTTAATGCCTTCAGTGTTAAATTTACTCAGTAATACAACTTGCATATTGATTTCGTATGAGTTAGTGTTAACATTTATCATATCTACCTGTATTCTAGGTGCTAAAAGTGGATGGAGCCTATGTTGCTGTAAAATTTCCAGGAACATCCAGCAACACCAACTGTCAGAGCAACTCTGCTTCAGATGCTGACCCTTCTTCTCTCCTGCAGGATTGTAGGTTACTTAGAATTGATGAACTGCAGGTAAGTGTGGAGGAGTCACCCACTCACCAGTTGAATGTTGGGACCTTGAGCGTATTACAGATTTGAGAGCAAAATTCATTTTTGTGTCACACAGGTTGTCAAAACTGGTGGAACACCAAAAGTTCCTGACTGCTTCCAAAGAACTCCTAAGAAGCTTTGTATACCTGAGAAGACAGAAATATTAGCAGTGAATGTGGATTCCAAAGGTAAAGGTTTTGTAACTTTTCCAACTGGCGTACTCTATAAAGTGTAACAGTATGGAATGAGATGTGTCTGTATCTGAAATGTGACTGGGGATATATAATTTGGTGGGTACTTGCCATTTACTAAAGATGTATAACAATTTTTTTTTTTTAACATCTGTGTATTTCTGAAGGTGTCCATGCTGTTTTGAAGACTGGAAATTGGGTACGGTACTGTATCTTTGATCTTGCCACAGGAAAAGCCGAACAGGAGAATAATTTCCCTACAAGCAGCATTGCTTTCCTTGGTCAGAATGAGAGGAATGTAGCTATTTTCACTGCTGGACAGGTATAGAGGCTTACTTTTGTTTTTGAAAATGTATATGACAACATCAGCTTTTTTGTGAAGCTGAGTTTGGTTCTAGTTTGCTTGTTATTAAACTAGAAGAATTTAGAAGAATTAGAAGAACTAGAAGAATTAAACTGAAGAATTTAGAATATTCAGCACATTTTTAATATTAAGTTTCTGTTTGGTCACTGTTACAAGCATATGTAAAATGTAATTTAAAAATAAATACACCTCTTGCAAAAGTCAGACATGTATTTGATTGGGAGCCAAACTTTATTATTTTCCCTTCTCTTACAGGAGTCTCCTATTATTCTTCGAGATGGAAATGGTACTATCTACCCAATGGCCAAAGATTGCATGGGAGGAATAAGGGATCCCGATTGGCTTGATCTTCCACCTATTAGTAGTCTTGGAATGGGTGTACATTCTTTAATAAATCTTCCTGCCAATTCAACAATCAAAAAGAAAGCTGCTATTATCATCATGGCTGTAGAGGTAATCTGGTTTTTTAAACTACTTGGCATTTCTATTGAGAAGACCCTGCTGGAGTCTAGGGAGACAGTTTTCAGTATTCATTGCCCCTTCCCTATAGGAGCTAAGAGTGTATTAGGATAAGAGAGAGGAGTATGCCGTTGGTCACAGTGTGATACAAGTGTTGGTAAGGCATGGATAAAGGTGTAGAAGCACAAAAGGGAGGGGTTAAATTAGACTGTGACTGGAGAGGCTTCTCTGAGGAGGTGTTGCCCAGACATAGTTTGAAATAGTCAGGTAGGTGTTTCCTAGACACAGGATAAAGGTAGGAGGTGTTATCCCAGGCATGAAGAGCAGCCTTTGTTAATCTCAGTAATATATTGGGAGAACGTATACATTCTTTTGATTCTTTAAAACTAGAAGATAGGGCTCATATGGATCTATGAGTGGCAACTGATAAGGCAGGGAAAGGGATTGGGGTGCCTTGTGTGTTAATCTACAGGACCTGAACATTCCCCTGAAAGCTAGGAGGAGAGGGTTTTAAGCTGCTGTATTTTTTTGTGTTTGTTTTTAAAGAAGATGAGCAGTGGATGGAGAAGCAGCAGAAGTTTAGAGACCAGATAAAAAAGCTAATGTAAACAAAGTAAGCTTGAAGTCTTGGAAATGAGGAGGGGATGGACTTAAGAGATCTTAAGGAAGTAGAACCTTTAAAGCTTGATGACAGGATGGCAGCAGTAACGAAAGGAAGGGGTTATTAAAGCTTTGATTTAGGTGTGGTTGATGGGGAGATGAGAAGTAGAAACAAATGGGATAAGGCAAGATGAGTTTAGTTTTGAACACACTGTGGTTGAGATGTTTTTATTTGTTAGATGTGGAGGCAACACTGCTCTAAGTTATTGGAGCAATTTGAGCAGAGATTGACCTGATTTGCCTAACATTTTCAGAATACGACTGCTGACATGCTGAGAATACATGGGGGATAGGTTGGAAGTAAGGAGGCCAGTTAGGTGGAAGATGCTGTTGGCTTGGCCCAGGAAGTGGAATGATGAGTGACTAGACTCCAGATAATACTAGAAATGTTTTAAAGTAGATCTAACAGGATTTACTTATGGCCAAATACAGGGTGTCTCATAGAGGAAGTAAGAGGGAGAACGGTTTTGAAGAATGATGTTGCCATTTATTGAGATGAGGACACTAAGGATGAATGAAGCAGGTTCAGGAGGGTAACATCATGTTTGTTTAAGTTTCTTTTGTTTTTGGCTGCACTGGGTCCTTGTTGTGGCACAGAAGCTTTCTCGAGTTGTGAAGCTCGGGCTTAGTTGCCCCACAGCATGTGGGATCTTAGTTTCCCAATCAGGATGGAATCTGCAGATTCTTATCCACTAGACCACCACAGAAGTCCCTAAGTTTTGTATTAGATTATCTAAGAGGAGTTAGTGAAGAGAGAGTTGGGTGTGAAAGTTGGAAGACCAGGAGAGAGAGGACCAAACTGGAGAAGTGTACTTAGGAGCTGTCTGGATATCTGTGATATTTAAAGGAATTAAATGGCATGAGATTACTCAAGTCTTGGAGAAGGAAAAACCTAAGGACTTAGCCATTGGAGTAGTCTCAGCATTTAAATGCCAAGAGATAAAGAGGAACCTGTATAAAGGGACTGAGAAGGAGTTGGAGGAAAACTAGAATGAGTGTTGTCTTGGAAGCTAAGCCAAGAGCATGTGTCAAGCAGGATGTGTTGTTCAAGTGCATCATGTGGTGCTGTAGGCCAGTGAGCCTTCACATCCTTTAAAAATTCTTGATTTGTTGCCAACATTCCAAGTCACAGGATTTATATTTAAAATTCAGATTTTCAGTTGCTCTTAAAAAATTAGAAGACCTAGTAACATTGGGCCGTAACAGAACATTAATCTGCTCCTTTCAGGGGCTATGCATGGTCTCTCCAGTTCATTGCAGAGAATGTTTAAAATTTGTTGCTGTGCATTCAGTGTCAGTCACCATTTATTACGTGGTTTATGTTACCTTGTTTTTTCAGCCAGCTTCCTCCATTCATTTTATACTATTCCAAGTGCTTCTGTAGGCCTAATAATTCTATGAACCCTGCACTTGTCAGCGTCTCAATGGTAAAGATAAAACATGC
This sequence comes from Bubalus kerabau, assembly GCF_029407905.1. Lineage (NCBI taxonomy): Eukaryota > Metazoa > Chordata > Mammalia > Artiodactyla > Bovidae > Bubalus > Bubalus kerabau. The sequence goes on from NC_073637.1 coordinate 64,338,139, forward strand.
CATCATCCTAGGGGTAGGGATGAAGCGTGTCATCATTTATCTTTGTACCTCATTTACCAGGACTTGATGCACAGTAGACATGCAAGAAATTTTTGCCAAACTCTGTGCCTTGTTGGACTTCCCAGGTAACTCAGGTAAAGAACCCATGTGCCAGTGCAGGAAACACAGGAGACGTGGGTTTTATCCCTGAGTTGAGAAGGAAATGGAGGAGGAAATGGCATCCACTCCAGTATTCTTGCCTGGAAAATCCCATGGACAGAGGAGCCTGGCAGATTATAGTCCATGGGTTTGTAAAAGAGTCACACACGACTGAGCATGCACACATGCTGCCTTTTGTTATAAGAATAAGTGACAGCATATAGTGATGCAGAATAAACTGTCTTGCTCAGACGTAGTAAGTGAGGTATTGATACTGTCAGCATAATGGCCCCTGTATGGTCTAGCAGGTTGGAGATGAGAGCTCCTGTAGAGTAGCTGCTTCCGACCAGATGACCGATTTGTTTGAAAACATTTGATATCACAGCCATGTGCAGCAAAATATCTTAATTTTAGTTATTTCAAAATGTACTGTGCTTTTTATTCTTTGGAGAGATTTTGACATATTCTCTCAATGTATTGATTAATGCATATTTGCCACTAGATTTTGACAAATTTAGTCCTATGTGGCCCACCTCATGTTCTTAAACTGGAGTTTGTAATTTATGGGGTCATTTCAGAGCCATAGTTAGTCCCACAGTCCAAATGGCCTGTCTCATATGTGTCACATACTGAAAACAGTTTTTTTGGTAATTTGTAAAGAGGTGGCAAGTTCAGAAGCATCTCTCTTCTTTCCTTTGTATTTCCATATATTCTTTTCCCACCTGCTTTCCTCTAGTTCCTATTTTTAGTTAAACAAATTTTCTTATTTTCCGTAACTAAGGCTTCACATTCAGTCCAGTAAGTATCCTATAACTATAATTTACATGGTGAAAAAATACATTTCAACTCTTTGATATATTAATGCTGTGTCTTGGTTTGTTTAGGCTGCTAAGGTCAGAGTGACTTAAACAACTGAAATTTGCTTTTCATAGTTCAGGAAGGTGGGAAGTTCAGAATCAAGGCATGGGCGGATTTGGGGTCTGATGTGTTCTTTCCTGGTTCATGGATGGCCGTGTGTCCTCACACAGTGCGAGAGGGGAGCTCTGGTCTCTTCAGGCCCCTTTAAGGTCACTGATCACCTTCATGAAGGCTCCATTCTCATGACCTAATCACTCTCCAAAGGCACTACCTCCAGATACCATCACCTTGGGGATTATTAGGCTTCAGCATGAATTGGGAGGGAACAGATACTCAGTACCTAGCATGCTGTTTCTCAGGCAGAAAATGGTATGATCCATAAGTAATTTATCATTACTACCTTGTCTTTGACAATGAAATGTGTATTTAGCTGTCACCTTTGGGGAAGTGCATCTGTCGTGATTCTGGGGAGGTAAAGGTTTTCGTTTTCATAGTGTGATGTAACCTTAGAGCGCACAGGAGGGTGAGAATAAGCTTGGAGTGAAATGTATACCCTGCGCTTAATTGGCTAACAATATTAATAGGGTTCTAGTCTGCTAGTTGTATATGACATAAATAAGAGTTCTATAAACTACGATCTGTGGGACTTCCCAGGTGGCGCTAGTGGTAAAGAACTCACCTGCCAACGCAGGAGACTTAAGAGATATGAGTTCAGTCCCTGGGTCGGGAAGATGCCCTGGAAGAGAAAACGGCAACCCACTCCAGTAATTCTTGCCTGGAGAAAACCATGGACAGAGGAGCCTGACGGGCTGCAGTCCATAGAGTCGCACAGAGTCGGACATGACTGAAGCAGCAGCACACACACAAACCGCCATCTGTAGGTCCGGTCCAGCCCCTCCCATTCATCATTTGCACATTGTGTATCTGACTGATTTCCTGCTGCAGTTACTGAGTTTAGTTGCAGAAGCTGAAAATATTTATTGATCCTTTGCAGATCACTCTTCCATTCCTGTCAGTTGTTGTCTCTGCTTAAGAGTATCTTTAAGTTCAGCTTCTTTTGCCAGGTCACCTTAAATTGTCTACTTTCTGCTGAGCCAATTTTATTATTGTGTTGGCCATGTGAAATTTTTGACACGTGTATTGTGGTATGCAAACGCATTGAAGTTTTTTTCCTAATTTGTCTGAGCACAGAAACAAACCTTGATGCAGCACATCCTGCGCTGTGACTATGAGGCCTGTCGACAGTATCTTATGAATCTTGAGCAAGCGGTGGTTTTGGAGCAGAACCTACAGATGCTGCAGACATTCATCAGCCACAGATGTGATGGAAATCGAAATATTTTGCATGCTTGTGTATCCGTTTGCTTTCCAACCAGCAATAAGGAAACTAAAGAAGAAGAGGGTGAGATTAAGAACTATAACATGATCTTTAAAAGGAATTTTGGGCAATTTTGAAAGTAGAAAAATTACTGAAAGAAAAGAAAATCACTGTAAAGAATTTGTGTATGGCTTTGTATATGTATTTTCACTTGGCTTTGTAAAATCTTGGAGTTTCAGAAGGTAACATTCTCAAAAGGTAAAAATGCCTGCTCTCTTGATAGGATGAGTATATAACATGAGTAAGTAAATTTTTCATCATTGTGTTTCTTTTGTCTTAAATTCTCTTCTCTTTGTTTAGTACAAAACTATATACATAGAATCCTTAAGAGCTTGACTGGTTTTATAATTACAGGTGACTTTTATTACCATGGGACTTATTTAGCAAGTTAAGTCAAATTATATGGAGGCAACTTTTATCCCAGTTTTTAGAATGTAGAGGAGAAAATGAAATAGTTTTTAGATGTTTTTGGAAAAGTAAATAAGCTTTTCTTCTGCCATAAGGTTTTTAATTGGCTGATTAAAGGGAGGAAACTGAAAACCTGAAGTGCAATTGTGTGATTCATAATGGTTTTCCTTATTTTGAATTCTACTGATGACATCCTGGTAGCTACATTTTTGAATAGTGGTTTGTGAGTTTCTGACTTTTTATTCATTATCATTGACTGACTAAAGGATTCTAAGCAGTGTAGAAACTAAGACTGAGATACTGGTATGTCAGTTTTTTCTTCCTTGGTAGTGAGAGCTACATTTCCGCCTACTTGTGAATAATACTTTTTATCTTTGGGGTTGAAAAATAAGGCAGAATAAGGAAATAATTCATGTTAAAAGTCATAGTTCAATCTAGCTTAAGTGTTTATTCCTCTGAGGAGGCAAAATTAAGCTGTTATCCCTAGTATGTGAATTAGAACACTAAAACAGCAGTTAGCATTTGATGGCTTGTACATACTTAATCTCTTAGTTATTTTTTGAAGTTTAAATTGATCCTGATTTTTTCTCTTATGTTTCAGAAGCAGAGCGCTCTGAAAGAAACACATTTGCAGAAAGACTTTCTGCTGTTGAGGCCATTGCAAATGCAATATCAGTTGTTTCAAGTAATGGCCCAGGTAATCGGGCTGGATCATCAAGTAGCCGAAGGTAATGTGATTTTTACCAGGGAAGTTCAGTTGATGGAAATGTAATCCAAGTACAGAAAGAAACGTATCTGTTACTTCTCGTATACATGAATTGGTGGGTCCTTTTGTTTTGTTTTTTTTTTGTTCCTACCAATATCAGTCTGGGAAAAATATTTGACAGTATCTCATATTTAGGTATAGAATAGTAGGACCTAGGATCTTTAAAAAATTTGAGGTAATTTAGACAAGTAGTTTAAAGTGGATTCTTTGAATGTGTTTTAAATTTTTCATCATTCTTTTTTCCTAGGAAGTTATTTTCTTTAGTTGGAGAAAAAGTAATAATTGAAAGAACCTCAATCTTTTATTTTCAGATTGTTTACTTAGCTCAGTCTCTCAGATGTACTAATGATCTGGGAAGAAAAGAAAAGCTGGTGTATATTATGAATGTTCGGTATTTAAAATTTTCAGGCCTTCAGAGTTCTGGGATGGACAAAACTTACAACACATTAAAAATTACTAGATGTTTGAATAGATGAAGACTATAAAGAATTCAGGATATAGGTGTTTCTTTTTTTTCCCGAAGAGAAAAAGCACATTTATATTAGACATGAGAGCCAGAATTCTTGGATGCTTCACAAATCATTAATGTGGAAGCACTGCTTACTGTGCTCATGTTGTAAAGTCAACTTAAAATGAAGACTCTCTTTGCCTATTTGCTGTTCTATATTCAACTCTCCCTTTTAAAAATGATTCTTCTAAAATTAGTTCCAACCTGAGAGCTTCCCAGGTTCAAAAACATTCTGAGGTGAGATTTATCAAAAACTATTTATGGATGACCAAATTATAATTTAAAACCATACAGAAACATTATATAGACTATGCAAAATGAAAATTATCACCAGCTTATTTATTCAGGACTTCACTAGGCAGACAAAGTGTTTGGTCTAAAATGGAAAGCGACTTAAATTCTTCATGAAGAAATTAGTGTCTGAATTATTTCAGGTATTTCATTTCCTCAGGGAAAATACAGGTTGAAATCAAGTTGGACTCTGATATGGTTGGTCCAATACCAGTGCTGCCATCTTTTTTTCATGTAAGGATTATTTTGAAGGCAAAGACTAAAAGGAGCTTCAAGAGTGGGTGATGTGTTGCTCACAGAAATAATTTGCAGAGTAAGCTCCTTTGAGGCATTTGCCGAAGATTTCACTGCAGTGCTCTTAACCAGTTCAAACTCAGGGCTGCCGGTTGAACAGATGAAAGCACAGGAGTCTTATTATCCACGCCGGGCAGTAGGAAGTCCACAGACTCTGCTTCATTGAAGTGAAACCCTCCTCTAGCCTACAATGGATTTTCTAGGCGATGCCCCTTGATGAGTATGCAGGCTGGGATTCATGAGCTGTAAGCTCAAAACCGATGCAGTTTCAATATTGAATGGAGTACTGTTAAATGCCTTCAGATGATGATTTGACTGAGAAGTTTTGTTATGTGACTGAATAGTGCCTGAGTTCAAGGGCAGATTTAGTGGAAGGCTTGATTGATGCATCTGATTACAGGTGTATGTACTCTAGAGATTATTAATCTGGAAGACACATGACCTTCGCTTTTTTGTCACAGTGGTATGTTTGAACATGACTGGATTCTAAGGCTTCTGTAGCATGGATATAACGTGCTTACAAAGAGGAAATTACATCATCCTTGAATTCTTCCATATTGTCAGAAAATACGATGACTCCAGGCAAGCCTATACGAAGAAATGTCAAAACTCTGAATCTTAGCAGCCAAGGTGGTATCTCCTCAGTATTGTCCTCAGCCACTGAGGATACAGGTGAATCTTCATGAATTGTGTACAACATCTTGAAGAATAATTTTCTTTTTTTTTTTTGTTTTTTGTTTTTTTTTTTTTGTTTTGAAAGAATCGGTAAGAGGAGCTGGGCATTGTATTTAAAAATGTTCTCGAGACCTAATGAAGAAAAGAGGTTAAGGACAATTTTTTTAAATGACAAGGAATGACCCCTCATTTAATATTGAATTGACTACATCACAACAACAAAGTTGGGAGTTTGCAAGTTCAAGATGAGACTATGGTCTCAGTTTATCTTCATACTTAATCTGCTCTAAGCTAGAGATTGGAAAATAGCCCATATGTTTTGTTTGGCCTATGCAATGTTAAAATTTTTTTTTTCTTTAACATTTGAATGCCTTTAGATGAGCATGCACACTTCTAGTTTGCCATGACCCCCTACTTCTTACACCTAACTGTCCTTTCCTCAATTTATTTACTTTCCAGGCCCAGTAGGCATTGCGTTTGTGACCCTGGTGTAAGCCTTCTTGATAAGCCCAAAACATGCATTTATTTTCAGGTGATTTGCACTGCTTCCCAATTATTGCTGACTCTTTCTCTCTCTCTGTGTTTTGAGTAAGACACATCAGGACACTAAATGTCTGTGTTGAGCTTAATTACAATTGTGTTGGAGCATCACAGTGTGAACAGTCACCCGGGCGGTGCTGTTTGGGTAGCACTGCCGTGCTCTGCGGGTGATGTCTTGGACAGGAAGTGACCTTGACTGAAATAAATCACTGTGCCCTGCTCCCCTCCCCTCCATATTATAAAAGCTTCTAAATTGGGAGAGAGAAGACATGTTACCATAAAACAATTAACTGTAGGTATTTTTTAATAGTGCATACTATAATGACTTACATATTTTTTAGACATTAAAATTTACTTTGCAGAATCTTCCAAAAAAGTTACTCTAACGAAAGATATATTATCATACACAAGCCTTATAAAGTAGGTATGTTCCTGAAGGTAGCTTCTAAAAGAAATTTTGGTAAATGCTTTAAAAATTTTTTTTTCTTTATGAAACTGAAAGTGTATTGGTCTGGAGAAACACATTTACCCTTGGATTAAATTCAAGCATTAATACAAATTACTCCGAATTACTTATTTGCAGACATATAATGTGTACGTGGTTAAGATGTTAGGTTTTTCACATCAGAAGTGTCATGTCTTTGGGATTAAATCTGCCTGGGAGAAAGAAGTCCCTGATGTGTGGCCTGGCTTTTAAATCTAAATTCTTACTTTTTATTCATTTAAAAGCTCTAAAATCATGGCCGAGTGAAGGGATTTGCCTTATGCGCTCTCTCAATTGCTGCTAGTTCTTAATGTATTAATTTTGTAGCCTTTGTAAGCTTTTATTCAGAGGTACAGGTTTTTGTACAGGTAATACACTAGTTCCCCTAATGAAGTCTTGTGTTTGTGATTATTTTTTAGTAATGTGCACACCTCTGCCATATTTTTTTCTGTATAGCAGGAAGAAAAATATATCCATGCCCAGAGAGTATTCTAATAACATATTTTATAAGCTCCAGTTTCATTATTTGATTTCCTTGGGACGAAGTTGTATTGTTAAAAAAATTTTTTTTTGTAAAAAAAAATTAATCTAAATTGGTCTTGTTTGAAAACTACTTACTGTGTGGATATTAGTTCACTTGCTTTTGAGATCACAGAAAAGGGATTTGGTGGGGTAACAATATTGGTTTTGTGCTAATACATATGTTTTGTTAATGTATATATTAAACTTAATTCTTACTGGTAATAAACAGGGGACAGAATTTTTTGTTTTAATGTTCAGGTGTTCGTTTATCTTAACTGTATAAAAGATGATTTCTAATTTTACTTCACCGCAACTTTTGTTCCCTGTGCTTAAGTTTGTGTGGGAGCTTAATACAGTGGTTTTAAGTGCTGAACTCGGTTCTGGGATCCCCCAGTTGAATTTCTATTCCTTGCTGACTTATTTCGTGATTCCAGAATTGGCATTTGTGTCACTTTCCTGCTTGGAGTATTTGCTTGTAGAACAAACTTTGATCTCAGATGAGAAGTTCTGTGCACCTTATTGTTACATTTAGACATAGTAGTGAGCTCTGATTTTGTCCATGTTCTTCTAGTTTGAGATTACGGGAAATGATGAGACGTTCGTTGAGAGCAGCTGGTTTGGGTAGACATGAAGCTGGAGCTTCATCCAGTGACCACCAAGATCCAGTTTCACCCCCCATAGCTCCCCCTAGTTGGGTTCCTGACCCTCCTGCAATGGATCCTGGTAAGACCTGTTATTTTGTTTAGTGTTAAACAAAAAGATAATGTCATGAAAGAAAAGAAACATTTCAGTGGGGTATTTGGAAATCTGAAATAGTTAAAAATTGGCATAAAGAGTATTATAACTAGTCAATGAAGATTTGGTTTAAGGTGTTTGTAAGTTAAAAATTAAAATTCTAGAAAGTCTTGTTAGATAGCCCTCTCCTACTGAAATACATATTTCTATACTGATAAGAAGCCAATTAGTATTATATCAAGTCAATAATTTGTCTAGTGGGTTCATCCTCTTATAGTTTGGGAAAAAAGTTTCCACTGAAACCTCTGTCCGATTTGACCTTTGGCTTGCAGAGAAAAGCCTTAAGGCCAGTTAAATGAGCATGGTAGGGATATGTTTCCTATAATGATGTACATCCTGCTGTTCTGTTTACTGAAAGATGGTGACATTGATTTTATCCTGGCCCCTGCTGTGGGATCTCTTACCACAGCAGCGACTGGCACCGGTCAAGGACCAAGCACCTCCACCATTCCAGGTGAGAATCTCTGTTATTTTATCTACCTGTGTATTTGGAAGATAAAATACACACTTTGTATATATATATTTCTAGAGATCTACACTTTATCTCAAGGAGACTTTTCTTGGCTTGAAATACGTCTAATCCTCTGACTTACCTTCCATATGTCAGTGAAGTTATGGTGTGTATGGGCATGCATTTCATCAGTTGAGATTTGTAAAATGTGTTAGTATGTTTAAATTTTCTGTCATGAAGTTATTAACTTGTTACTAATACCAGAATATTTTTCTGGTGGTATATTTTAAAGATCCTTGGTATGTTATTCTAGAAGTCTTTCACTCTTGTTTTGTTACCAAATGGATGTGCTTAATTACAGGTCCTTCCACAGAGCCAGCTGTAGTAGAATCCAAGGATCGAAAGGCCAATGCTCATTTTATATTAAAACTGTTATGTGATAGTGTTGTTCTGCAGCCCTATCTTCGAGAACTGCTCTCTGCCAAGTAAGAAGTTTAATATACTTTTGAGATAAAGATTTGGCTTAACTCCTTTTTCTGTTGTTAGGTCAGTCTTTGCAGTATATGGAACAACAATTATCTTAATTGAATTTAAGATAATTTATCACAATTTAGCATTGTATTCTCTGTTACTAACCTATCTTTAGTGAAAAAAGCCTTCTGAATATAATACAGATAAACTAAGTTAATACAGGGTGTATCTTTATATGTTAGATTGATCAGGGTGTATATTTATTTGTTAAAAAGATCACAGTATAGTTACCCGTAAATGTTGAATCCATAAGTTAGTTATATCACTGTCACCTGGAGAACTTTAAAAATTATACAGATTCTTTCCCAAGCTTTATACTAGAAGCATGACTTTCTTGGTAAATATTCTGTTGTAAATACTCATTAACCATTAATAGGTTACATCTCTACTTTTAGTATGCTTGTTTATCTTCCTTTACAGACTCATAATTCTATAATAGTTATTAATGATTATAACAGATTAATAGTTATTAATCTGTGCCAGATTCTACTTGCATTAATTCTTTTATTCTAGATATAACTGTCTGGAATAGATAGTTTGCAGGAACTTGCTCAGGATCCCAAAACCTAGTGAGTGGCATAGCTGGAATTCCAGACCTGGTCTGTGTCTTTATTATAGAACTGAAATTCCCTTATGCCTAACCCTTATGCCACTTTCCCTACTTAAGTACAAGAAGATGTTTTGAGTTTTTTGTATTTTTGAGGGCAAGGGAGTTTTCCTGTTTAAGCCTTACTACTCTTAGGATGAAAACGGCCACATTTATGAAATTTTGATTACTTTAATGAAGGCTGCCCCATTAGTAAGATAAAGTCTTTGGATTGTAAATATAGTTATTACTACAGAAGCATCTTACTAATTTGTAGTTTGAGGCATAGATTAAAAAAAAATATATATATAGACACACACATATAACTTTCTGCTTTCATTTCAGTTGTCATTTTTGTTGCATTTATGGTATTTTTAAATATATTATCTTTTTATGATTTTCTCGTGGTGGTATCTGAAAAGTTATTCTGTGTTCTTATTCCCTTTCTCTTTGTTATTAATCCATCTTGTATTTCTACAATTAATTTCTTTTTCGCTAGTCCTTTATTTTAGTACCCTCAAAACGGTTTACTATTTCCTCTTTATCTAAGAAAATATATATCTGGAAAACACCGAATTAATCAACTGATGTGTTAATAAGCTGATATTAAGAGAGGTGGTGTTCTTTTGCTTGACATTTAGGTGAGAAGTGTAGAGATTATCAAACTGGCCCTTTTTTGCTTTTTTTATACTGCAAAATAGGAGAATTTTCTAGAGTTGCTAACAGTTTCCTGTGTGGTATATTATTTACCATGGAGATAACTCAGTTTTGTTTTGTTTTGTCTTAGTGCAGTAGAATTGACTTAAAATTATATTTGTTTCAGGTATACAACATACTGATTTGATATTTTTTTCATATTACAAAATGATCATAAGTTTAGTTACCATCTCCCACTACAGAAAGTTATTACAGTATAACTGATTATAGTTCCCTATGCTGTACATTCAGAGAAGGCAGTGGCAGCCCACTGCGTTACTCTTATCTGGAAAATCTCATGGATGGAGGAGCCTGGTGGGCTGCAGTCCCTGGGGTCGCTGCGAGTTGGACACGACTGAGCGGCTTCGCTTTCACATTTCACTTTCATGCATTGGAGAAGGAAATGGCAACCCACTCCAGTGTTCTTGCCTGGAGAATCCCAGGGACAGGGGAGCCTGGTGGGCTGCTGTCTATTGGGTCTCAAAGAGGCGGACGTAACTGAAGCGACTTAGCAGCAGCAGCATGCTGTACATTAGGTCCTCATGACTTATTTATTTTGTAACTGAAAGTTTGTACCTCAGTCTCCCTCACCTATTTCACTCATTCCTTTAACCCACTCCCCTTTGGCAGCCACCAGTTTGTTCTCTGTATTTGTGAGTCTGTTCTGCACAAGGCTTCCCTTTTGTCCATATCCTCACCAGCACTTCTTATTTGTTGTCTTTTTGATAGCAGTTCTGACAGGTGTGCAGTAATGTCTTACTACGGTTTGGTTTTGATTTGCATTTCCCTGATGTCTAGTGATATTGAACATCTTTTCATGGGTCTTTTGGCCATCTGTTACATCTCCTTCGGAATAATGTCTGTTCAAGTCTCCTGCCTAGTTTTTAACCAGATTGGGGTTTTTTTTTTGATGTTAAATTGTATAGTTTGGATATTAACCCCTTAATGGATATGCCATGTGCAGACATCTTCTCCCATTCAGTAGGCAGCCTTTTCCTTTTGTTGATGGTTTCCTTTGGTATTCAAAAGCTTTTTAGTTTGATGTAGTCTTATTTGTTTGATTGTGCTTTTGTTTCCCTTCCTGAGGAGACAGAGCCAAAAAAAACCCTAAGACCAATGTCAAAGAGCATATTATTTTTGTTTTCTTTTTTCTTCTAGGAGTTTTATGAGTTCAGGTCATACATTTAAGTTTTTAATCCTTTTTGAGTTCATTATATGTTGTGAGAAAGTAGGCCAGTTTGATTCTTTTGCTGTTAACTGTCCAGTTTTCTCAGTACTATTTATTGAAAAGACTGTCTTTTGTTCTTTGTATATTCTTACCTCTTTGTCGTGGATTAATTGATCATGTAAGTGTAGGTTCATTTCTGGGTCCTCTATTCTGTCTCATTGACAGAATGTGTCTGTTTTTGTGCCAGTACCACACCATTTGATTACTGTAGCTTTGTTAGTACTGTATGAAATCAGGGGACATGATGCATCTAGCTTTGTTTTTTTTTTTTTTTTTTTCTCCTCAAGATTGCTTTGGCTGTTTGGGATCTTTCATGGTTTTGTTTTATTATTTTGTGAAAAATGTGTCTGTTTTGATAGAGATTGAGTTAAATATTGCTTTGAATAGTATGGTTATTTCAGTAATATTAATTCTTCGAATCCATGAGCAAGGTTAATTTTTCCATTTGTGTCATCTTAAATTTCTTTCATTAGTTTCTTACTGTTTTCCAAGTATAGGTCTTCTACCTTCTTAGTTAGATGTATTCCTAGGTAGTTTATTATTTTTTATGCGATCATAAGTGGGACTGTTTCCTTAATTTCTTTTTCTGATAGTTTGTGGTTAGTGTATAAAGTGCAACAGATTTCTGCATATTACTTTAGTTTCCTGCAACTTAATTCATTTATTTGTTCTAATTGCTTTTTGGTGGCATCTTTAGAATTTTCTGTATGTAGTATATATCATCTACAAATAGTGATAATTTTACTTCTTTCCAATTTGGATACTTTTTTGTTCTTTTTCTTGTGTAATTGCTGTGGCTAGGACTTAAAATACTTGTTGAATAAAAGTGGTGAGAGTGGGTATCCTTGTTTGATCTGAGAGGACTTGCTTTCAACTTTCCACCTTTTATCATGATGTTAGCTGTGGGCCTGCCAGTATATGGCCTTTATTATATTGAGATGCATTCCTTCTATATCCACTTTCTAGAGGGTTTTATCATGTGTTAAATTTTGTCTCAGTCCTTCTCTGTTTCTATTGAGATGATCTTAACATTTTATTTTATAATTTGTTGATATAGTATATTATGTTGATTGATTTGTGGATATTGAACAGTACTTGCATCCTAGGATAAAGCTGCACGTACCCGCACCCCCCCCCCAACACACACACACACACACACACACACTTCATCATAGTATATGACCCTTTTAGTGTATTGCTGGATTTGGCTTGCTGGTATTTTATCTAGAGTTTTAGCCACTAGACGAGGGAACCTGTGATTCAGTTTCATTCTTGATAATCATTCTGTTCATATTTTCTATTTCTTTCTGATTCAGTCTTGGGAGATTGTATGTCTCTCGGTTTATCCATTTCTTCTAAGTTGTCTATTTTATTGGTGTACAGTTGTTGGTAGTAAGTTTCTTACAATGCTTTGTTACTTGTTTGGTGTAACTTCTCTTTGAATTCTGATTTTACTTATCTGAACTTTTTCCTTGGTTGACTCTGGCTAAAGGGACACATAAGTATACTTTGGAGTAACAGGAGGGAGAAATGTGTTCATTATACAGAAAGCAGCCTTATGAAGATTAAGTTTGAGTAGAACCATGAAAAATAGGGAGAAGGAACAACAACATTGAGAAGTATGAGTATTTTAAGAAATCATAATTCATCCAGTTCGGAGTGAAGGATTAGAAGAGAACAATTGCAAGTGGATCTGGAAAAAAAAATAGGTCTCTGTTCTTTGGGCTTCAGTGCTCTGAATAACTGCCTTTGTTAGACTGTAATATTATCAAAGTGGGATTATAAGAATAGTAATGAGATGGTGGTATAAAAGAGATTAAAATAGGCAAGAGTAAAAAGGAGAGTCAAGTCAAGTATGTTTTATATGTCATAGCCTTTAATATGTGTGTTGCAATAAACTGAATTAAAGAGTTGTTGAAAGTGGAAAAGAAAGATGCATTAAAACATGGTTTAGGTGAAAGACTTTGTGAAGAATCCACATTGTTTGTCTGAAGTTACTTGGGACAGTGATACTGTTGGGTGACATAAATAAGTTAGGTAGAGAGCGGTTTTGAAGAGAAAGATTATTTGAGTTTTAGATATGTTGAATGTAAAGTATCACTGGGAAATCTTAAATAGCCTTATCAAATAAGCAAGTGTAGATGTTGGAACTGAATTATTGTGAGAGAAGTGGTAGTTGCTATAATGGAAGAGAGGGAGGTACAAATGGCTGAGAAACTGACTTTTGGGAAATGCAAGGGTCTAGAAGGGAATAGAAATTCAGTGAAGAATATTTAAAGTACATTTTAAAGTGGAAATTCTTAGTAATAATAATAGCTAACACTTACCGAATACATGTGTTTTGCTAAGCAGTCTGTTGAATTGAAGTAATAATTCTTTTATTCTTCCTCAAAATGTATGAGATAGAGCCTGTTACTATGCCCACATCTAGAAAGTATTAGTTTACTCCAGAACCCTTGCTGTATTCTTTAAAGTCACTAAAGCCAAGAAAGGAAAGCATGGTTTAGAGACACAAAGATTCCACAGAAGTGACTTTCTTAAGAGATAATATGAGATCAGAAAATATCACCAATGATTTTCTTTGAGCATTGACATTATTTACTAAAACATAACTAGTTTTTTGTTTCATCCTGAACATATGTTTCTTTTATAATATCAGGAAGGAAAATAATTGATACTATTTTTAAATACAATTTTTCTTATTTTAGGGATGCAAGAGGTATGACCCCATTTATGTCTGCTGTAAGTGGCCGAGCTTATCCTGCTGCAATTACCATCTTAGAAACAGCCCAGAAAATTGCAAAAGGTAATTTATTTCAAGTTCTAAATGAGTTGCTTATTTTTTAATTTGACTAGATTCTCTTCTATAATTGATTAGAAACTATCAAGATAATTCTTTTGTGTATATGTATAAAATTCATGTACTTTTTTCAAGCATATATTGTCAGCCTGTTAATTGGTATTGGTGATAAAATTTTATGGAAAGAACAGACCAGATGTCTTACTGTTCTTTCTGACTGGGATTTACCACCTAATAGCAAGTGTTAAGGAATATCAGTTCTTGCCATCCAGCCTTTAAAAGATTCGGTAGTTATCTTTTGAAAAATAGTGGCTGTGAATAATTTATGTGATTATCTGTAATTTGTTAAATAGAGCTAGAACTTGAATCTTAACTGCATAATGTAGAGTTGAGCACTTAGATGGCTGATGTTTGATGTATTTGTATTGTTCTCTTGTGTGGTTATGATGTAATTATACTTTGCTTTACTTTGCACCAGAATTGACTGGATTTCTTTGCAATGTTAACTTTGTATGTCATTTTATTTTATTAATATGTAGTAGTTTCTGATTTATACTGTGTAAATGTTAGAACTTTTCCATTTGAGGAAAGTAGTGCTTAAGTTCTTTCTTGATGTATGAACTACTGTGTTTTTAATCTTAGCTGAAGTATCCTCAAGTGAAAAAGAGGAAGATGTATTTATGGGCATGGTTTGCCCATCAGGTACCAACCCTGATGACTCTCCTTTATATGTCTTATGTTGTAATGATACCTGCAGTTTTACATGGACTGGAGCAGAGCACATTAACCAGGTAAGTTATTTTACATTTACCTATATTTGTGCTATCTTCAGATTTTCTTTTCTTCTCTTTGACCATCACTGGAGTTATAGCTCTTAGCTTTGGAATTGGAAGTCTAATGTTTAATTATACTACTTTTTTTGGATGATATAAATTATTTTCGCTCTTCTGGTAATTTTTGATTCCCATTTGTGTATCCATGTGTATCCAGAGGATATTAATTTTGCTCTACTGTTGTTGTGATTGAATTAGAAAATACCAGAAATAATCCTTTTGAGATATACATATCATTCTTTTAAAAAGTATATCCTTTTAATTTTAGGATATTTTTGAGTGTCGTACTTGTGGCTTGTTGGAGTCGCTCTGTTGTTGTACGGAATGTGCAAGGGTTTGTCATAAAGGTCATGATTGCAAGTGAGTGCAATTTTAGTTTCTTAATGCTGTAAACTACTTAGATTCATACTGCCGTATTAAAAATAGCCTGATATGCGAGAAATACGTGATCATACATTGTAACTAGGATCAGTCTTTTAAGAAACATATATATACAGAATGGTTTTGTCTGTATTCTCCAGCCAAAGTCTCAGGTCCCCTGTAGTGCGGTCTGTTATCTGGCATTAAGGCATTAAGGGAGTCATGGTTTGGCCTGTGCCTTGTTTATTTCTTAAACTAAATATAATAACCTTCATCTAGCAATAGAGTTGCTATGGCTAGTTAGTTTTCACATTCATAGATCTAAGAAGCATAAAATACCCAGCACTAACATTTGCAGTGCCTCAGGGTCTCAGCAGGGACATCGCCTGTGGCTGTGCTATAGATATAATAATTAGTAGAGAATTGGTTTGTAAAAACCAACTATTGTGCTTTAAAATAAATAAATATGTGGGAGAAGTGGAAATTTTTTATAGATACTATACTGATACTTATAATTTTTATTAAAAGAATTCTGGGTAATATGTTTATCTTATTTAAATATCTCAAAGTGATAATCTGCTTATTTACTGATTGCTTACTAACAAGTGCCGTCACTGTGCTAGATGCTATGTGATGGTGGACAAAACAGTTAAGTTGCCTCTTCTCTTGTACTGCTTTACAGACTGTATACCACTGAAGTGATCCTTGCTGCATTATTTGAAAGTTAACAAGGTTTCTCTTGAGTTTCAATGAGTTAGGCCTCTGTAATATCAATATAGACCTTTATATTTTTAAAAAATTTCTGTTTGTATATGAATTCTTTCTAGACTCAAGCGTACATCACCGACAGCCTATTGTGATTGTTGGGAGAAATGTAAATGTAAAACTCTAATTGCTGGACAGAAATCTGCTCGTCTTGATCTGCTTTATCGCCTGCTCACTGCTACTAATTTGGTCACTCTGCCAAATAGCAGGCAAGTCGTGGGATTTTTAGGGCATAAATTAAGTTGTGAAAGCACAGCACAGGTAAGTAGTCTTCTTCCTCATAACAATGTTCTGTCTTGCAGAGGAGAGCACCTCTTACTCTTTTTAGTGCAGACAGTTGCGAGGCAGACGGTGGAGCACTGCCAGTACAGACCGCCTCGAATCAGGGAGGATCGTAACCGGAAGACAGCCAGTCCTGAGGGTGAGTTGATTGGACGCTTATGACACCCGGGAAAATCAGCATGTGTATTTCTGCCTTACCCACAGTTTCTTCTTTTCTTTATAGATTCAGATATGCCTGATCATGATTTAGAGCCCCCAAGATTTGCCCAGCTTGCTTTGGAGCGTGTTCTGCAGGACTGGAATGCTTTGAAATCTATGATTATGTTTGGGTCACAGGAGAATAAAGACCCGTATGTATCCATTGAAAGTTTTTTAGACTTGTTTCCTGTGTTAGTGTAGGCAGTTACAGTGCATTCTTTCTTTCCCCTCAAGTCTCAGTGCCAGCAGCAGGATAGGCCATCTTCTGCCAGAGGAGCAAGTGTACCTCAATCAACAAAGCGGCACAATTCGGTTGGACTGTTTCACTCATTGCCTTATAGTCAAGTGTACAGCAGACATTTTGGTAAGTCCTTTGAATGGTTATTTACAAGCACATGAAAAGGGTATGTGTTACGTAGTTTCCCAAAATTTTACTAATTCAAGCTCCCATGGACCAGTAAGCACTAATCAAATACTACATTAAGGGGGATGGAATTTTGGAGGTGATTTAAATTTCTCATTTTAAATCAGTCAGTCAGTGAGAGCTCCTTTTTTTCATTCTAAATACAAATCCTAGAGTGTATTAAAAATACAATATAAAAATGTGTGAAGCAGGGTTCTAAGTTAGTAATAACTCAATGCAGATTTTTTAAAAATATCTCCTTTTGCTATGAATTTAGAAAAGAATATAAACTGTTAAACCCACTGCTGGAGAGGTTATGGAAAAAAGAACATACTTATACACCGATGAGGAGACCCTTCTTTTGGTACTCCTTTGGAAAACAATTTGGCAATGTCAGGAGCCATAAAACTAACATTGCCCTTAGAAGCTGTCCTCAAGAAGTTATCTATGATATGAGAAAGCGAAACATGATGTCACAAAACAATATGAGATGGATGGGATTATGAATTCATTAAAATAAACATCTGAGTCTACTTTGATGTTTTGTTAAGTATCCTATATATTGAGTGAAGTATATTCTTTCTTTGATTGGACATATTAGGTATTGGTCTTCTAAATATTAATTGTTATATGTAGGAGTTTAAGGCAAGAAACAAGAAATCAGACATTTGAGACCCACTATAAGTCAAGCATAGTAGTGGGCATGTGGCACAAAGTTAATCACTGGGATTGTGTTGATTCAATATATTTTTATATTTTTATCATGAAATGTTAATATTGAAAACACGTTAGAACTTTTTATTTATGAATGCCTACATCTTACAAGATGTCTCAACATTAACAGAGTGATTACTGGTTTTAAAGCTTTTAGATACTCTGCTAGGTACACTAGTAAAAGAACTCCAGAACAAGTACACACCAGGACGTAGAGAAGAAGCGATTGCTGTGACAATGAGGTTTTTGCGATCCGTTGCAAGAGTTTTTGTCATTCTCAGTGTGGAAATGGCTTCATCTAAAAAGAAAAAGTAAGGCATTCTTTTTGATTTTGGCTTTTATATTTTTTACGCACATTTTTTGTGATGATAAAATTATGTATATGAAAAGATTCAGAAGATGTCTATATTTCCCTTTTTGTTCTAGCAACTTTATTCCACAGCCAATAGGAAAATGTAAGCGTGTATTCCAAGCACTGCTGCCTTACGCAGTAGAAGAACTGTGCAATGTAGCAGAGTCACTGATTGTTCCTGTCAGAATGGGTATTGCTCGTCCAACTGCCCCTTTTACTCTGGCAAGCACCAGCATAGATGCCATGCAAGGCAGCGAGGAGTTATTTTCAGTGGAACCACTGCCACCACGGCCATCATCTGATCAGTCTAGCAGGTAAATTTCTATCTGGTAACACATTCTGATTATTTCTCTGCAAACGTTACAGATGTTACTAAAACCTAAAACTAAACTAAATCTGAGGCATAGGCACTCTGGTTATGTACAGGATCATTTGTTTAACAAAGGGTAAAGATTTTATCTTGTTTGGAACATGTGAAAAGCACTTTAAAAACTACATGTCTGTACATCTAAAGTAATAGACATAAAATGAGGGGGTGCGATTTGGTTTGTTTGTTTGTTCAGAATGGCACTTTTTATTATACCAAAAAAGTAATCGGGTAAGAAAGTTTACTTCAGGCTTCTGTGCTTCATTACTTTTTTTTTTTTTTTCTTACCTTTAAATATAGCCTGCTAGAAGGCCAAGCTGAAGAATGAAAAGACTTCTTAACTTTCTCTGTGTCCAAAGCTTTGGGCAAGGTGGGCAGGTTATTATATAATCTAAATAACAACAGAATGATGGAATTTTAAAATATTCTGTGCACTCATATAGTAGTGGTCCCCAACCTTTGTGGCACCAGGGACCGATTTTGTGGTAGACAGTTTTTCCATGGACTGGAGTGAGGCTAATTTAAGTACTTTATTTCTGTTGTTATTACATCAGCTCCACCTCAGACTATCCCACATTCAATTCTGAAGTTTGGGGATCCTTGTTATATAGGATAAGACTAAAACAATTCAATTCTAGTTACAACATTAATCTTAAATCGCATTTTTCCATTTGTTTAATAGTTTACCTAACTAGGCTGTAAGTTGGCTGAGTCAGAATGTTTAGCAACTAAAATGTTCTGGTGTCTTTTATCACAATGCTTCTCAAATTTTAACATGCATGCAGAACTCTTGGGTATCTTATTAAAATGCAGAGGCTGATTCTGGAGGTCTGGGTGGGACCTGAGAGTCTGTATTTCTTGTGAACTCGCAGATAGGACCATGCCAATACAGCTGCTCTCAAGGCCACACTTTTGAGTTACAAAGTTTCTAAGATGTACAAGAGACATCTTAGACATCTTTTATAATGGAGACATCTGTCTATTCTTGGCTGTTTCCGAGTCACATTTTTAAGAAAGGGAAATTACTGGGTTGGCCAGAAAATTCGAACTTTTTGGCCAACCCAGTATTTTGCCACCCCATCTTTTGTTATGATTTATTTTATAATTGTACTTCTGAACTTATTTTTTCCCCACACTCATCAGCAAGTCAGTGGTTAATAAGCTGATGCAAAGTAGGTCATATTAGTCAAGTCTCTTTTAAAGAGTAGGTTACTTGTAAATAAGGAACTCTCTTTAGTGGGTGAATGCTGCTACCAGAGCCTTTGGAAGTTGAAAGGTTTAGCGATGGAAAAGGAAACATTGTCTCTGTAGAAATATTTCAGTGGGGAGAACTCGAAAAAGTATGTGCATTAACACAGATTTGAAATGCCTTACTAAAAAGTAAAAACCATTCTCAGATTTATAAGTTAAATCTTCAGTTCAATTCAGTCCCTCAGTCGTGTCCGACTCTTTGCGACCCCATGAATCGCAGCATGCCAGGCCTCCCTGTCCATCACCAACTCCCCGAGTTCACTGAGACTCACATCCATCGAGTCAGTGATGCCATCCAGCCATCTCATCCTCTGTCGTCCCCTTCTCCTCCTGCCCCCAATCCCTCCCAGCATCAGTCTTTTCCAGTGAGTCAACTCTTCGCATGAGGTGGCCAAAGTACTGGAGTTTCAGCTTTAGCATCATTGCCTCCAAAGAAATCCCAGGGCTGATCTCCTTCAGAATGGACTGGTTAGATCTCCTTGCAGTCCAAGGGACTCTCAAGAGTCTTCTCCAACACCACAGTTCAAAAGCATCAATTCTTCGGTGCTCAGCTTTCTTCATAGTCCAACTCTCACATCCATACATGACCACTGGAAAGACCATAGCCTTGACTAGATGGACCTTTGTTGGCAAAGTAATGTCTCTGCTTTTCAGTATGCTATCTAGGTTGGTCATAACTTTTCTTCCAAGGAGTAAGCGTCTTTTAATTTCATGGCTGCAGTCACCAGGTCAGATGATTTCTTTGGGGCTACACATTTTCTGATATACCGTAGATTAATTATTGTCAGTTTCCAAGAAACATTTGGTCAGATTGGAAAGAGCAGGTTGTGAACCACGTTGAATAACACCTAGAGGTCTGCACTGTCTGTCAGGGTGGTGGCCGCAGCGTGCTCATAAGCTGCTTCCTTACAGCTCCAGTCAGTCTCAGTCATCCTACATCATCCGGAACCCACAGCAGAGGCGCATCAGCCAGTCACAGCCTGTTCGTGGCCGAGATGAAGAACAGGATGATATTGTTTCAGCAGATGTGGAAGAGGTGGTTTTAATTGTTTTAACTGTGGTACATGAGAGGCTTTTATTTGGGAGGGAAGGGGAAAGTAGTCACTAGAAGTTTTATTAATGGTAGCTTACCACTGTTACATGTATATGCTTCTACCTTTTAGACTTCTGTTATATGTTCTTATTTGTAGTTATACATATTAAAATATGTTAATAATCCTTGTTTCATTGGCTAATAAGAAATTAGAAATAAACGTAACTCTACTAAAGGGTTCACAGAAAAGATATTCTCAATGTTAGAAAAGTTTTAGTAGTTTTGTGCAATGTATTCAAAGGTAGAGAGGCTGCTGTGTATTTATTATATAAATTTTATAATTGCCGAAGTTTAAAAAACATGTACTCCCCACAGTTTTTCTATTTCTAATTTTAGGGTTCTGGGTATGAATAGTAATCATAAACTTTAGGATATGTTGGCATAATTTTTGATACCAAATTTTTGCTAGCAAATGAAAAATTTCGAAACTGCTTAGTGTTACAGTTCCCTGTAGTTAGTGATCTTTGTATTTTAGTTACTAAATGCTGTGGGGGAATACAGTAGAGATGTGGGTTTATTATGTACTTTGATTGTCTACAAATAAGATCTGGATTTAGGTTGAGGTGGTGGAGGGTGTGGCTGGAGAAGAGGATCACCATGACGAACAGGAAGAACATGGGGAAGAAAATGCTGAGGCAGAGGGACAGCACGACGAGCATGATGAAGACGGTATGCAGGTTATTGGCAAAATTATTCAGTATGAGAAAACCGGGTGCCTTTAAAGAGATATTAATACAGAGGAAATAGTACTTGATGTATAGTGAAATGTTCAGCATACTTCTGCCAGGGGATTCTGTAGTATCTGTCAGAATTTTACATACATAAATATAAATACTGGATTAGCCAAAAAGTTCAGTTGGGCTTTTCCACATCTTATGAAAACCCAAGCAAGCTTTTTGGCCAACCCAATGTATAGACTTTTATATGTTTACATGTATAAAATAATTTATCATCTCTCCATTTACCATTTGGTTTACACTTTCTATTTTCTTAAAAGTCTTTTGAAAATCAAAATAATCATAACCAACATAACATTTGAAAATTGGAGAAAGGGAAGACAACCCATAATCCCACCAAGACGCTAACAGCTGTGTTTTTACTTTCAGTCCTCCCCTGTACTGCCCCATTCCCGTGCGTGTCGTTCATATTATGTGTAAATTTTTTACTTTGATTTTTCATGTAGGCCCTTTTGCTACATAGTCATCATTCTTCTTAATAGCCATGGGATAGACTTCTGGGGATCACCTTTATTGAGGTTTAATTGACATGCAGTAAACTACACATGTTGAAAATTCATAACTTAGTATGTTATGACGTGTGTGTATATACAGTGAAATACAAAGGATACACATGTTTATTAGCCTTCTTCCCCTCTTGGAATCCCAATATGTAAAATTGATGAAAATTGAGCAGTGGCCCTAACCCTGAGCTCTGTCCACTTGTTGAAGTCCTCCTGCCTAATATTTTTTACCTAAGGCGGTGCAGGCCAAATTTTGTGTCTGTGTTCACTGAGTACCATGATTTACCTGGTCATTCTTCTGCTAAGTGGGCAGTTATGCATACTCTAGTATTACCAGTTCTCTCTGCCCCGCTCCCCTCCCTTCCCACCCTTACAGTATTCTGTCTTATCAGCCTGTCTTGATCGATAGTGAGTTTGTACCTTATTTTCTTGTTATTTAAATATATTTGCTAGGGAGCGACATGGAGCTGGACTTGTTAGCAGCAGCTGAAACAGAAAGTGACAGTGAAAGTAACCATAGCAACCAAGATAATGCTAGTGGGCGTAGAAGTGTTGTCACTGCAGCAACTGCTGGCTCAGAAGCAGGTATGTTACCTTCTAGCAGTTTTCTTGCTTATACTAAGGTTGTGTGTGAAGAATTGGTTAAACTGTGCTCAGTACGATATTCCCAAAGGTGGCTAACCCTTTTTTTAAAACTTTGTTTCTCTAGAGATATTAGTGAAGAAGATTATTATTTCAGTGACTCTTTTTTTTCTTTTTTCTGTTTCATTTTTCTGATTTTTAAATAATGAATTAATTTTAAGGTTCATTGAAGAGTTCCAGAATATTTCAATGATGGGTTTTGTGAAATATTGGACATAGTCTGGCATTCTGTTTAATATATTTTCCTAAATGAGGGGTACACTGTAATTTTAAATACAAACAAACTCACAGTGGTTTTGGTTTAAAAATTAAAAATTTAGGTGCAAGCAGTGTTCCTGCCTTCTTTTCTGAAGATGACTCGCAATCAAATGACTCAAGTGATTCTGATAGCAGCAGTAGTCAGAGTGACGACATAGAACAAGAGACATTTATGCTTGATGAGCCGTTGGAGAGGACCACAAATAGCTCACATGCCAGTGGTGCTGCCCAAGCTCCTCGGTCCATGCAGTGGGCCGTCCGCAACACCCAGCACCAGCGGGCAGCTAGCACAGCGCCTTCTAGCACATCCACTCCAGCAGGCAAGTCTGTAAACTTGGTGTTCCTGAGAGTGCTTAAATAGGTTTAAAAATTACACATTTTCCTCTAAAGAACAAATTAAATAATTTCATAATAATTTTTCTTTGTTTTGCTGAGTTCAAATACAGAATTAATGACTTATTGCTCATAGCAGGGTTTCTCAGTCTCTGCACCATTGCTGCCTTGGGCTGAATAATTAATTTATGATCATGCCCTATAGGGTGTTTAGAAGCATTCTTGACCTGTACTCATTAGATGCCAGGAGTGCACTCTCCCCAGTTGTGACAACCAAAAATGTCTGCAGCACTGCCCATGTCTGCATAGGGAGGCAGTGGCAGAATTGCCCTAGTTGAGAACATTACAATATTAATAATTCTTACCTTCATCATTCCCCTCCCCAAATTAGCGTGGCTTAAAGGAAATGCTCATTTACCATATTTACTAATGTAATTGACCTTTTACTTCACGTATGTACAGTGTTAGAGAAACTGTTAGCACGTGACATTAATTTATTGTGGTTGTCTTTTCTTTCCTGATAGCAAGTTCAGCGGGTTTGATTTATATCGATCCTTCCAACCTACGGCGGAGCGGTACCATCAGCACGAGCGCTGCCGCTGCAGCAGCTGCTTTGGAAGCTAGCAACGCCAGCAGCTACTTAACATCTGCAAGCAGTTTAGCCAGGGCGTATAGCATTGTCATCAGACAAATCTCGGACTTGATGGGCCTTATTCCTAAGTATAATCACCTAGTTTACTCTCAGATTCCAGCAGCTGTGAAGCTGACTTACCAAGATGCAGTAAATTTACAGGTATGAAACCAACCACTGAAAAATTACTCATTCAAATATATTTTTGGCCATCTGTTTTGAGAATTCCAGTATGATGGGAGTGAATGTTACAAGTACTTAAATGTCTATATCATATAACTCTATCAAATTTAACTTTATCTGGGTAGTTTTAACTGTTTTAGTTTGGTCTTTGTAGAACTATGTAGAAGAAAAGCTTATTCCCACTTGGAACTGGATGGTCAGTATTATGGATTCTACTGAAGCTCAATTACGTTATGGTTCTGCATTAGCATCTGCTGGTGATCCAGGACATCCCAATCACCCTCTCCATGCTTCTCAGAACTCAGCTCGAAGAGAAAGGATGACCGCACGAGAAGAGGCTAGTTTACGAACCCTTGAAGGCAGACGGTATGAAATTCTTTGTCTGTTTCGACAGAAACCTTCTAGCCTAGAAATTGAGAGTTTTCTGATTGCCGTTATATGAGACCCCACTCTGTTGTAAAGGAGGAAATACATGCCTTGTGTTACTTCTTTTAAATTGTTGTGTAGTTGAAACAAAACAAGTTATAATCCAAGCTGTTATTCAATTTTATGAGTTCTTCATATATTCTGGATACAAGTTCCTTATCAGATACAGGATGTGCAGAAACTGTGTCCTGTTCTGTGGGTTGTCTTTTCACTTTCTTGAGGTGTTCTCTGAAGGACATATGTTTTTTAATTTGGGTAAAGGCTAGTGCTCTTCATTTTCTTTTGCTTTTGGTGTCATTTTTGGCAGTGGTTCTCAAAGTGTGGTTCCCAGAAGAGCAGTATCAGGATCACCTAAGAGCTTGTTAAAAATACAAATTTTTGGTCCCACCCCATTCTTCTGACGCTAAGGGCTGGGTCCAGCAAGCTGTTTTTACAACCCTTCCAAGTGATTTTGGTGGACACAAGTTTGAGAACCATTGTATCTAGGGAAGGAATACCTTCTGGCAATCCAAAGGACGTGGGAATTTCTTTCCTTTATAAATGTACAGTACTGTAAATAATACTCCATGATTCTACTTCTAAAGTACAGCCCAGGCGTAATGAGCTTTTATTTATGGATAGTCTCAGTTCCTGATTTTGGATGTTTATAACAGTGGTAAATTTGATATTTGTGTTCTTTTTGTAAACATTGTGTATTTTTTTTATCCCTGTAGACGTGCCACATTGCTTAGTGCCCGTCAGGGAATGATGTCTGCTCGAGGCGACTTCCTCAATTACGCTCTGTCTTTAATGAGGTCTCATAATGATGAGCATTCTGATGTTCTTCCAGTTTTGGATGTTTGCTCACTGAAGCATGTGGCATATGTTTTTCAAGCACTTATATATTGGATTAAAGCGATGAATCAGCAGACAACATTGGATACACCTCAACTGGAACGCAAAAGGTATTCATACCTGCTGTGAAATTGATATAAGAAATACTTGATCAGTGTGATCTTTATTAGTACACTGTCTGATTTTTGGAGTAGGGAGAAATAGTACAGGAATATTTCATGTAGGCAGGTTAGCTTGGGTCCATCCAGCCTTTCTCTGTAGCCACTCCTCACTTAAATTATGAAACCTAAGAATCCATTTAGGCTTTATGTTTGAGATAGTTTGTCCCGATTTGTTTATCATGTTTCTGAGTTTGTGTAAGGACTATTTCTTGATGCGATTAGCCTTTTGCTTCTTTTGAGCCTATTTTGTAACTGTAGTACATTTGGCTGATCAGTCTGCCATCCCTAGAATCTGAAACTTTTATCCCACTAATCAAAATTGGTTAGGTACTAAACTGACCTCTTCAGTATTTTTATATCAGCTTTGCTCCTGTTCATACAGCATGAAATACTTCATGTAAAATGACGCACTTGTCTTTTTAAGGACACGAGAACTCTTGGAACTTGGTATTGATAATGAAGATTCAGAACATGAAAATGATGATGACACCAATCAAAGTTAGTGTACAGAAAATCTGCTAACCTACTTCAAGAAATGGCTGCCTCAGTATTTCCCCTTCAAGCTTTTTAACTTCATTATTTTCTGTCTGGGTGGGAATTTCTCTTTTCTTCTCTGTGTCCCGTTTCTTGCATTTTCTGTCCATTTTTCCTTATACGTTCTTGCATTAATTACTTCATAAATAAGAATTAATGAACTTTTTAATAATTGATATTTTTTCTGTTTTGATTTTGTATCTCTCCTTTGCATCGTTTATGTTTGCTTTTACGTGTGTTGGTAATACATGCATTTAAATAGAATTTTAGCAGAACTTTTGTTAATATTGCTGCAAAATAGAGTGTGTCAAGAAAATGGAACTCATAAATTTCATTGGAACTTAACAGTTAATGCAATTAAAAGAGAGAAAATATCCCCAATTTGAGAAATTTTGGGATCTTCTGCACTTTCATAGTTTTCTGATATTATTTCAAGTAGAATTAAAATATTTTTCTAGTGCGGCCCACTTACCTGTTATTTAATATCACCTTGTACTTTATTACTTTATTCAACCCTGGGAAAGACAGCTTTCCTTTAATTTCTGCTTTTTGAGAACCCAGCCATAGCTCACTGTTATTTTCACAGCATACTGTAAGCACTGACAAAAGTTTTATTCCTTTAGTGGGAGTTGGTGTTGGTGGGCTGATTTCCTGTTGGGTTACTTGAGTTGCCCAGACATTTCTCTTTTTATCTGCTTATAGAGGAAGCAGAACTTAGAAGTAAGCAAATGCTTAAATTTTAGCTCCTTATTTTCTCCTCCTTTTGTAGTCATCAGTGCGCCAGATCCTGAATATGCTCAGGAAATTGGCTGTATTCAAGTCTGAATCTCCAGGGAGCTAAGAGGTAGATGTGGCAGGTATCCACCCAATGCAAAATGGAACAGTATTTGTTACTGCTAATATTTTTTGCAAGTTTTTATTATATTGAAATACACTTAAATTTTATCACTGTAACCATTTAAAACCAGTATTTTGAATTACCACTTTAAAATATTAACACAATTTTAGACTGTTGTTTTTGAGTGACATTTAAAATTTTATCAAGAGATAGTAGGATTTTTGGATTGAGCAGATGAAGATTCTTTTACCCTTCCGCAATAGGTAATTTTCTAAAAAAAACACATTTTATCTCTTCATGTTTAGGTGCTACTTTGAATGATAAGGATGATGACTCTCTTCCCGCAGAAACTGGCCAAAGCCATCCGTTTTTCCGACGCTCCGACTCCATGACGTTCCTTGGGTGTATACCCCCAAATCCATTTGAAGTGCCTCTGGCTGAAGCCATCCCTTTGGCTGATCAGCCACATCTGTTGCAGGTGATTTAAAGGAACTACTGTAAAGTTTCTTTTCAGTTGAGCTTATTTAAGTGTTCAGTGTAACTGTAGTATTTTTGTTAAAATTCCAGCCAAATGCTAGAAAGGAGGATCTTTTTGGCCGCCCAAGTCAGGGTCTTTATTCTTCATCTGCCAGCAGTGGGAAATGCTTAATGGAGGTTACAGTGGATAGAAACTGCCTTGAGGTAAGATAGTAAAAAATCATTGCAGTATGATACTTGTAAGCTGAACACTTATCCAGGCATTCAGTTTTTTGGAAATGCATTAATTCAGAATATTGTATTTACCCAAATAGAAGTATCAGAAATTCTTTCCTTATGAATTCAACAGTATTATTAGTCTGCTTTGAGGCTTGCTGTATGTCAGGCTAATGTACCTATAAAATGGTGGTTTCATTATGTGCTTCACCTATTTCAGGGTCGTTTGTTGTAATGCTACTGAATATTTAAATTTTTGCACATATGAGCATATATATTGACTTGTAACTTTTCTTTTTGAATCTAGAATGGGAATAAATAATATTAATAATGATACTTAATATTTGTTGAAAAATTCTATCTCCTGGGCACTGTCTCAATTAGTCTTTATAACCATGTTGGGTAGAAAACATTATTATCCTGATTTTATGGGTAAGGCAAAGAAAGGTTACAAGAATTTCATGTGGAGATGTCTATTGTTAGACAACAAGTGAAGTGACAGATGTAGTTTTGAGCCTGAAATTATACTGTCCTGTTTCTCCAGTGAAAAAGTAATAACATGTTTAAGAGCAGGCATATAGAAGAATGGAATTGAATGGAATTTTCTTCATTATCTAAGTGACAAGAGAGGATTTGATGTACATTAAGACGCTTAAGTAACCATAAATGTTATAAAGATGCCTTTTAAAGTTCTCTAAGGCTGCTGTGGCAAATGCATGGAATTGGTGCTCAGCTGTGGGAATCAGACAAGAAATAGGTTGCATCTTCCTAACTAGAAGTACCAGAAAGGGATTATTGAACTTCCATGTGATTTCTGTTGAATATTAGTAAGTTGAAAAGGACATTATAGTCAATTTGTTCTTAATATCTAACATTTAAATGTAAAAATTCATAGGTTCTTCCAACTAAAATGTCTTATGCTGCCAATTTGAAAAATGTAATGAACATGCAAAATCGTCAAAAAAAGGAAGGAGAAGAACAGACTGTGGTGCCAGAGGAAGCTGAGAGTTCAAAGCCAGGCCCATCTGCTCATGACCTCGCGGCACAGTTGAAAAGCAGTTTACTGGCAGAAATAGGGCTGACTGAGAGTGAAGGGCCACCTCTCACATCTTTCAGGTATTTGTTAAGTGAAGGCAGTTTTTCTGTGCTATTCCTTTATGGCTACTATAATTTTTATAAGAGTTTTTCTTTAGGAAATTTATAATCTATGTATTTCATTTGTATATAAATAATAGGATGAAATGTTATTATTTTTGTTTCCCTAGTTTATAATCAGATATTTAAAATATTAAGTTTTCTGGATTTTGGGGGAGGGGGTTGTGACTGTCTTGTCACTGATTGACGTTCTGATTTTCTCTGTTTATTGAAGAAATTCTAACTCTGTTTTTAATGTTCAGTGCTGAGTTTAAGTATATATCCACATCAAATTGGCAGTTACACACTTATATATCCACATCAAATTGCCAGTTACACACTTGTTAGCAGGAGCTCAGATGTGGTGGTTGAGGGGAGAGGATGGCGTGTGAAAAAAGGAGTTTCTAGATTTATGACCTTCACATTTGCTTGGTTTCACTCCTTTACCAAGTTCACATTTAGTAATTCTCTTGTAAGAGGGTAGGTTCTTTGCTTTCCCAGTAAAAATTTGCCCTAGTATATAGTGTGACTCGGTATGGCTTATCACCTAATGATCTGTTTAGTAACTGTTTTGTGCTCTTTGGTTTTTTGGTTATGTAATGTCAGGGTTTTGTTTTTTTTTGTTTTGTTTTTTTTTTTTTGCTTAGGAGGAGTTGAGCTAGTTTAGGCAACTATGTACATCATATATACACAGTCTAGCAATCTACAACCATAAAAAACAAGAATTATGGACTGAGATGGCCCCAGCTTCCTAGAGACAGTATGATTTGAACTGAGATGGTTAGAAAGTGTAGAAGCAGATAGACTGAAGGAGAGAAGAATTAGAGGTAGAGAGAGAAGCTATTACTCATTCTGGCTAATGGTGAAAAAGGGACTGAAGTAGAATATTGTCTTTGGGGATGAAAAGGAAACCATGGGGTAAGAAAAGAAACTCATGAAGGGCTTGATCACTTTGGAAGAACCAAGGGAAGAATAAAATTTGTTGAAGTCTGTGCAACAAAAAAGTAGGCAGTACTTTTGAAGGAAATTAGGAGGCAGTGTCATTGCAGTGAAGAGGTCATGCTCAGTTTTACTAATTTTGAGTATGAGTTAAGTGTAATCGAAGTGGATATACTTCACGCAATGAAATTCTGGTCCATTGTGAAAGTTTGAACTAAAGGGGTCTGGGAATCACCCAGTGGAGATGGACACTGGACTTTAAAGACAGGAGGTAAATTAAAGATGAAGATAGGAGGCAGCCTGGGGATGTATCCTTACATAAAGGACAAAAGGAATAATAGAGTAAAAATGAGAAGTTCTGCAAGGAACAAGTAGTTACAGGAAAATTCACCATTAGATAGTATGTGGTTATAAATTAAGATCTCAGAATATTAAAAGACCAAGTAAGTTACTGTTATTGACCAAAAACCAGGAAATTTTTAAGAGCTGGCTAAATTGCTCTTCCTCTCCCCTTAAATTTCTCACAGGCCACAGTGTAGTTTCATGGGAATGGTAATTTCCCATGATATGCTGCTAGGACGTTGGCGCCTTTCTTTAGAACTATTTGGCCGGGTGTTCATGGAAGATGTTGGAGCAGAACCTGGATCAGTATGTATTTTAAACACTTTACATTCTATTCTGCCTGATAAGTACATATTCAGAGAATAGTTCTGTCATACATTTATGGGTTTTTTTCATTTTGTGTTTTTTTTTTTCCTTTTCTTTTTAAAGATCCTAACTGAATTGGGTGGTTTTGAAGTAAAAGAATCAAAATTCCGTAGAGAAATGGAAAAACTGAGAAATCAGCAGTCAAGAGATTTATCACTAGAGGTAAAGGTATTTAGAGTTTCTTATACATATAGTATACTATTCAATACTATACATGTATTTATATAAAGTTTGAAAACAAAAATAGTAGATGCATACTATGTAATTAAAAATTTAAAGAAAATGAATGGTAGTCACCGAATTTAGAGTAGTGGGTATCTCTGGCAGTTGGTTTCCCTTTATCATGTAATGAGGAACAGTGGGTTTGTTTAAGTATCGTGAATACACAGATTTAAACTGTTGATGTGTTTCATTGATGCTCAAACAGTGTTTTCTTTAGCTGAGAAAGTGAGACTCTCACTGTAGTGAGAGTCCATCCAGTCTTTGATATCTTCCCTACTATTTGATGTGTCTCATTTTCTGGTATTTTCTGTCACAGTCTTTAAATCAGCCATTCCTTTTAACAGGAAATTGTATTTTGAGATTATAATCTGGGCTTTAAATTGTTCACTGCCAATAGGGTTGGTCATTGTTTCCAGGCCTTTTAGTGGATAGAACTAGGAAATGCTTCTTTAAAAAAATAAGAAAATTATACCATGTGTTCACACTGATACTCCCATTTCATATTTAAGATTTAGAAATACAAGTTTTGTTTTCACCCTTTATTCTTCCTTTCTTCTGAACTGATAATATCCAGCTTTCCAGCAACACCGCTAAAATTACTCATTTGCTTTTATCAGCATGCATATAGCAGTCTTAGAATCGTAATGTCAACACTACTGCTAACAAAACGATTATTGAAAATAGAGTTAAGATTTACTTGCAGTTTTTGTTCTTAGAGCATTTCCAGTTGAAGATTTGTAGTCAAATTACATTGTTTTAAAGTCACTTGAGATGATTTCTTTTGTGTGGTTTTGGTACCTACCATCTTATCTCCACATAGTTATGGTCTTGGTTCATTTTGCCTTCATTTTTTAGGGATTGCTGTCCTTTTTTTTTTTTTTTTTTTAATTTTGTTTTGTTTCATAATGTAAAATATCTACAGTTGCAAAGTGAACTCTGTAGAAGAAGTTTATATTCAGAGAACTCTAGTTTACATTTCTATCTCTTTACTTTGGGTTCCCCCTGCCCCCTTTTGGGATTTTTTGTTTGTTTTTTGATCCCCTACCCCCAGCTTATTTCCCTCCCACCTTTAAAAAATATGATCATGTATATGTGTTCATCTCTGTCCCTCACTCCCCACCGCAAGCATTACACCCCAAGTGAAATGTTACACATTTTACTCCATCTTGATTTTTCCAATTAACAGTATATCCTAGAGAGAAAATCGTGGCTATAGAGAGAGAAATGTTCTGTTCTGCTCTCTGTTTTCTAACTACCTAGTAGTCTTAGTACCACATTTTATGGCTTTATCAGTTTTTTTTTTCAACCGGTGTCCTGTTGATAGACATTTGGACTTGTTTCAGTCTTTTGCTGTTACAAATAGTGGTGTGATGAATTGCTTTATGTGTGTTCCTCTATTTGGCTCGCGTGTCTTTGAGATAGAATCCTAGATATGGGTTAGAGGGCATGTGTATATATAATTTTGTCAAATATTGGCAAATGCTCCTACATAATGTCTGTGTATTTGTGCACTTTCTGCATCAATACAAGAGTGCCTGATTCTCCAAAGTCTTGCCAGCAGTTTGTTGTCAGATTTTTGACTTTTGCCAATCTGATTGGCAGTATAATTTTAATTTGTATTTCTCTTATTTTGATCAAAGTTAAACATTGTTACATAGATTTCATGTACTGTGGCTGCTTCTTTTTCTGGGAACTATTATGTATGTTGGCATATTTTGCCCATTTTTCCTATTGTTTTTTCCTCAGTTTTTTTTTTTTTTTTTTAGAAACGCTAAGTGATACATATACACTATTCATGAATCTTTGTTGGTAATAGAAGGTGCAAATATTTTTCCCAGTTTGTCATTTTTCTTTTACTTTGCTATGGTATTCTATAGCCAAGGAATATCCTATCTTTTTTTTAAGGATTTGCTATGAAAAAAATTTCACACTTTGATCTATTTGCAATTTATCTTGCTATATCCCCAAACTGGATGAATTGCTGTGTTCTGGTAGATCTTTTAAGAAAATGTTCTAATTGAGTTAAATTCCATTATCTTGATTTAATGTAAGATATTCTTGTGTGATTTGGAATATATAAGCTCTTGAGAACCCAGATACTTCATAGCTATTTCAACTGTCAAGGAAAAGCAAAAATTAGTTTCAGATTTTACACAGAAAAATGTCAAGGTGGTTTCCAGCACTGAATTTACTGCTTTTTGTTGCATTTCAATAGGTCGATCGGGATAGAGATCTTCTTATTCAGCAGACCATGAGGCAACTTAACAATCACTTTGGTCGAAGATGTGCTACCACACCTATGGCTGTACACAGAGTAAAAGTCACATTTAAGGATGAACCAGGAGAGGGCAGTGGCGTAGCACGAAGCTTTTATACAGCCATTGCACAAGCTTTTTTGTCAAATGAAAAACTGCCAAATTTAGACTGTATTCAAAATGCCAACAAAGGCACTCATACAAGTAAGTACTCTAGAGGTAACAAGCTCATAAAAATTCTTTCCTTGTTTGATTAAAACGATGATCATGGTTATATGTATGTTTAGTTGGAGAAGTTTGTATTTATACTTTTATACTATTTTATTCTAGATCAATTACTTAACCTTGTTAAAACTACTCTAATTGTTTACCAGTTTACCAGTTGGCTCTTTTACTGCCACATTCATTTTCATAAATGGTTATGATTGTACGATTGAGTTTTTCATCTCAATTTTAATGTTTGGGAAATGGGAGGTTTAAGGCAATATAAAAATTCAAAGAGCAAACTGCAGGATTTCCCAATTAGTACAGATATTGAGAAGAAAATGCTGTTACCTAGAACAGAGCTTTTTAAAGTATGATTTGCAGTTTCTACCAGTCTCCAGTGAGGTGGATTTTGCAACCAAAGGTAAATTGGCTATGTCACTAACTTCACTGTTTAATTGAACAAGACTTTGTTTTTTGGTAATAAGGTTTTCTATGTTAACATCCTGGTGCAAGTTCTACCTCCTGAATGATCACCACTTTGGGGTTAGGATTCTCACCTGATTTTCAAGATTATGATAGTGTATTTTAAAATGTGAAAACTACAAAAGGTTGAAACTCGGGATTCATGTAAGGAAATTGTCAGTCTCAGTTAACTAACAGAATCCTGTGTTTTATTAATACCTAGGCTATAGCTGTATCTTACTGTGGTTCTGTAAACTGCACCATAGAAGCTGAATGAGCTCTGGAAAGAATTAAGGATGAAAAGATGGGGGGCATACCCCAGCCTTTCATTATTAGTTTAACCATTTGACTTTTTATAGTCTTACAGTTTTTTAAAAAAGTGTAAAATGTGAATGAGGAGACCTAGGAAGTCATGACATTTCAGAAATCATTTTTCTGCACAGTCATTAGGAAACCATACCCTGGTTTACGCTTAAGGTTTTAAAAAGAGTAATAGCTGAGTGTCTTTAAATGCTTTTAATGCCCAAAACTAAGAATAGAGAAGATACTCAAATATGTAAGAAATATCAGCATTGTTTATGTTGAAACTAACATAGTCCTGGTTGCTACATTTTATTTCACAGCTCTGACATGACAAGGAGATAAATTCATTCTACAGAATCACTCCCAACACTCAAAACCATAGGGAGAATAATAGAAAGGCACTGACACAGATGCTAAGGAGAATGATCTTCAGTTGTCATGTTCTTACTGTGTTGTCTCATTTCCTCACATTGACTTTTAACATTTAAAGTAGTTGCATTTACATTCATCTAAACAAAGTGTATTTCACTTTTTTCCAGGTTTAATGCAGAGATTAAGGAACAGAGGAGAGAGGGATCGGGAAAGAGAGAGAGAAAGGGAAATGAGGAGGAGTAGCGGCTTGCGAGCAGGTTCTCGGAGAGATCGGGATAGGTGAGGTGATTTTGTATCTTTTATTGAGTACCATCGTTTTGGATGAATTGGAGCTAGGCCTGAAAATAAGAGTCTCAGTTGTGAACTTTTAGAAAATGAAAGTTAATAATTGGATAAGTGATGCATTGTAACTAAAATAGTCTAACCAACTGTTAACTAATATGTTCTGCTTTAAAAACCCAGGGGCAGTTGAAATTACATTGGCTTTTTATTTATCATCCAAGTTCCTAAATTTGTTTTAAAAATTTTAACTTGTGGCAATTGTATTATTTAAAACGTTCAGTTTTTCACATGTTAGAATGAGTGGCATTTTACTTTTGTCTTAAAATTTCCAGGAAATATGGGTGGGCTCTTGACTTCTGGTATTTAAAGGTCCTGTTCCCTTAAAATCAAATTAATACATGCATTGCAGACTTACAGATTTACAAGTGGCAAAATCTAGATAAATTTTATTTTCCAAGCATCATTCTTTTTAGGCATTCTTCCACCCTGGTACCATAACTGGAGCTAACTATATGCTCTGGTTTCCCACTTTGTCGCAGTGATATTTTCCATTTTGCAGACAAGGGAAATGAAGTCATCATAGCCTTGTTCATCTTTCAGGGATTTTAGAAGACAGCTTTCCATCGACACTAGGCCCTTCAGACCAGCCTCTGAAGGAAATCCTAGTGATGACCCTGACCCTCTGCCGGCACATCGTCAGGCGCTCGGAGAGAGACTTTACCCCCGTGTACAAGCAATGCAACCAGTACGTATGGCGTGCTTGGCTACCTCTTAACTGGCTGTGCCATTTTAGGTTTTGAATTAAGGCTGATATCTTAAGAAGTTGTCAGCTACTGTGATTTGAAGACTGCCAAAAAAGGAAGCTTAGGAGGGAAAGAAGCAACATTTACTGGAGAATAATTGTATATAGCTTGATGTTTATTTTGCTACATTTGCCAGGTTAACATTCTACCTAATAATTTCCTTTTGTGCTAAGGAATTGTCTGTGCATTGTATTTATTTGTACAAATTACTGTTGCTTTTTAAAGCTAACTTTGTTATCAGCTTGTAGCTGGAACATGTTGAACAATGTCACTCCATAAATATGACAGGAAGGTTTTATTTTGAATGTTCTGTCAGGGGTTTCTTTCATATAATATGAAACATAACCTAGTTTTTGTCTTTGTACATAACTACATGTACATACTAGAGCAAAAGAATAATAAAACAATAAATAAGTTATATTTCAGTAAATCCTTAGCCTTAAGTATGGGCATCTTTTTTCTTTCTGCTTTTCCTTCCTTCGCTTCTTCCCTCTCTTTTTTCCGACACTAAATGAAAAAAAATGTTTCCAGGCCTCTGATGAAGAAGGGGAAAAAAAGGACCTTGAGTATTTTTATGTTTACTCATGAATATCAGAAGTCTTTTAAAAAGGCTTGTCAACAAATAAATATTAAACTAGCTTTAATAAGACTGCTAATGCATAGACTACTTATTCCTTACCAAAGTTTTCTATAATTAGGCTTCTAATCTCATAAAATAAACTCATGTGTTGTTAGTTCTAGTGACTTCTTTGTAGATTCTGTCATTGTTTTCTACATGGAGAATCTGTTGTCTGTAAAAAAGGAGTTTTACTTCTTCTTTCCAATCTGGATTACTTTTATTTTCTTTACTTGCCTTTTTGTACTAACTGGAACTTGCAGTACAATGTCAAATGGGAAGAAACATTACAATTCTCATCATCAAGTATCATGTTAGCTGTGGCCTTTTTCATAGATGTCCTTTATCAGGTTAATTAATAATTAATTTCCTTATCAGGAAAATTAATGTCTCCTCCCTTTCTCTTCTTCATAGATTCCAATTAGAAAATATTTCGGAAATTTTTCAGTTTGTTATCCAAGTTTCTTATATTTTCTTCCTTTTTTTTCCCCCCTTGATAAAACATTGCTAATTTAGACAGGTTTCAGAGAGTAGAGGCAAGTAACATTTGTTTGTCATTTACAGGCATTTGCAAGTAAAATCACTGGCATGCTGTTGGAGTTATCCCCAGCTCAGCTGCTGCTGCTTCTAGCAAGTGAAGATTCTCTGAGAGCAAGAGTAGATGAAGCCATGGAACTCATTATTGCACATGGACGGTAATATGCACATTTGGGAAGACATTTTAGTTTAAAAAACATTAGCTACTTTATTTTTAGGATACAGGTGTTCGCATATCTTATCATCTATATTAAATAGTGCAAGACTTGAATGGTTTTAATTTTAGGAGATGGCTTAAAAATCTGAGTGAGACAGCCAAGTTTCACATGTTACTAGAAGGGCTGAATTTTAGCAGTTACTTTAGGTTTGAGGATAAATTTTATGAACCTTATTTATAAATTAACTTATAAGAAGTACATCTCGTTCTCCACCTGAATACCTCTAATGGCAAAGGCCAGATACCTCAAAGAATTGGGTGTAATCCTTGAGTCTTTGTAGTAAATAAGAAATTTCTTTTAGGCATCCTGATTTATCTTGGAAATCATGCAAATTTTTGCTTTTATTGTGCAATATATTTGTTTTAATATAAAACTTAAAAATACCTAATTTAAATTACTTACCGTTCTTTTCCCCAAGTGACAGGTTAAAGTGACAAGAAGATACATTTAATCTGTGCCCTTCTATCCTGGGGCTACTCTAATATCCAGTTTGAGGCTTTGAAGTGTTATTTTAAATGAAGATGTGGTGTTTTTTTTTTTTCCCTCCTAGTCATGATATTGAATGAGGAACTTGAAGGTTAGATATGGTCCTAGAAATGGATAAGTGCGTTGGCTAAATCCTGAAGTAAACAGCCGTTTAATTTATTCTAGCTATTTACCTATCTCAGAGCCTTTGAATGGTCCAAGCCAAAGACTAATTGCTAGAAGTTTCTTTTCTTTGCTGTTAACTATTTTTCATTTCTTGACTTTTGTGTACTACATTTTCATTCCTCTTCCTCATTTCTGGATACAGCAACACTAGTATACCACAGCCTTGTCTAACTCAATGAAACTAAGCCATGCCCGTGGGACAACCCAAGACGGGCAGGTCATGGTGAAGAGATTTGACAGAATGTGGTCCACCGGAGAAGGGAATGGCAAACCACTTCAGTATTCTTGCCTTGAGAACCCCATGAACAGTATGAAAAGGCAAAATGATAGGATACTGAAAGAGAAACTCCACAGGTCAGCAGGTGCCCAATATGCTACTGGAGATCAGTGGAGAAATAACTCCAGAAAGAATGAGGGGATGAAGCCAAAGAAAAAACAATACCCAGCTGTGGATGTGACTGGTGATAGAAGCAAGGTCTGATGCTGTAAAGAGCAATATTGCATAGGAACCTGGAATGTCAGGTCCGTGAATCAAGGCAAATAGGAAGTGGTCAAACAAGAGATGGCAAGAGTGAATGTCGACATTCTAGGAATCAGCGAACTGAAATGGACTGGAATGGGTGAATTTAACTCAGATGACCATTATATCTACTACTGCGGGCAGGAATCCCTCAGAAGAAATGGAGTGGCCATCATGGTCAACAAAAGAGTCCAAAATGCAGTACTTGGATGCAATCTCAAAAACGACAGAATGATCTCTGTTCGTTTCCAGGGCAAACCATTCAGTATCACAGTAATCCAAGTCTATGCCCCAACCAGTAACGCTGAAGAAGCTGAAGTTGAACGGTTCTATGAAGACCTACAAGATCTTTTAGAACTAACACCCAAAAAAGATGTCCTTTTCATTATAGGGGACTGGAATGCAAAAGTAGGAAGTCAAGAAACACCTGGAGTAACAGGCAAATTTGGCCTTGGAATACAGAATGAAGCAGGGCAAAGACTAATAGAGTTTTGCCAAGAAAATGCACTGGTCATAACAAACACCCTCTTCCAACAACACAAGAGAAGACTCTATACATGGACATCACCAGATGGTCAACACCGAAATCAGATTGATTATATTCTTTGCAGCCAAAGATGGAGAAGCTCTATACAGTCAGCAAAAACAGGACCAGGAGCTGACTGTGGCTCAGACCATGAACTCCTTATTGCCAAATTCAGACTGAAATTGAAGAAAGTAGGGAAAACCACTAGACCATTCAGGTATGACCTAAATCAAATCCTTTATGATTATACAGTGGAAGTGAGAAATAGATTTAAGGGCCTAGATCTGATAGATAGAGTGCCTGATGAACTATGGAATGAGGTTCGTGACATTGTACAGGAGACAGGGATCAAGACCATCCCCATGGAAAAGAAATGCAAAAAAGCAAAATGGCTGTCTGGGGAGGCCTTACAAATAGCTGTGAAAAGAAGAGAAGCGAAAAGCAAAGGAGAGAAGGAAAGATACAAACATCTGAATGCAGAGTTCCAAAGAATAGCAAGAAGAGATAAGAAAGCCTTCTTCAGTGATCAATACAAAGAAATAGAGGAAAACAACAGAATGGGAGGGACTAGGGATCTCTTCAAGAAAATCAGAGATACCAAAGGAACATTTCATGCAAAGATGAGCTTGATAAAGGACAGAAATGGTATGGACCTAACAGAAGCAGAAGATACTAAGAAGAGATGGCAAGAATACACAGAAGAACTGTACAAAAAAGATATTCACGACCCAGATAATCACAATGGTGTGAACACTGACCTAGAGCCAGACATCCTGGAATGTGAAGTCAAGTGGGCCTTAGAAAGCATCACTACGAACAAAGCTAGTGGAGGTGATGGAATTCCAGTTGAGCTATTCCAGATCCTGAAAGATGATGCTGTGAAAGTGCTACACTCAATAAGCCAGCAAATTTGGAAAACTCAGCAGTGGCCACAGGACTGGAAAAGGTCAGTTTTCACTCCAATGCCAAAGAATGCTCACACTACTGCACAAGTGCACTCATCTCACACGCTAGTAAAGTAATGCTCAAAATTCTCCAAGCCAGGCTTCAGCAATATGTGAACCGTGAACTTCCTGATGTTCAAGCTGGTTTTAGAAAAGGCAGAAGAACCAGAGATCAAATTGCCAACATCCGCTGGATCATGGAAAAAGCAAGAGAGTTCCAGAAAAACATCTATTTCTGCTTTATTGACTATGCCAAAGCCTTTGACTGTGTGGATCACAATAAATTGTGGACAATTCTGAAAGAGATGGGAATACCAGACCACCTGATCTGCCTCTTGAGAAATTTGTATGCGGGTCAGGAAGCAACAGTTAGAACTGAACATGGAACAACAGACTGGTTCCAAATAGGAAAAGGAGTTCGTCAAGGCTGTATATTGTCACCCTGTTTATTTAACTTATATGCAGAGTACATCATGAGAAACGCTGGACTGGAAGAAACACAAGCTGGAATCAAGATTGCCAGGAGAAATATCAATAACCTCAGATATGCAGATGACACCACCCTTATGGCAGAAAGTGAAGAGGAACTCAAAAGCCTCTTGGTGAAAGTGAAAGTGGAGAGTGAAAAAGTTGGCTTAAAGCTCAGCATTCAGAAAATGAAGATCATGGCATCCGGTCCCACCACTTCATGGGAAATAGATGGGGAAACAGTGTCAGACTTTATTTTTCTGGGCTCCAAAATCACTGCAGATGGTGACTGCAGCCATGAAATTAAAAGACGCTTACTCCTTGGAAGGAAAGTTATGACCAACCTAGATAGCATATTCAAAAGCAGAGACATTACTTTGCCAACAAAGGTTCATCTAGTCAAGGCTATGGTTTTTCCTGTGGTCATGTATGGATGTGAGAGTTGGACTGTGAAGAAGGCTGAGCGCCGAAGAATTGATGCTTTTGAACTGTGGTGTTGGAGAAGACTCTTGAGAGTCCCTTGGACTGCAAGGAGATCCAACCAGTCCATTCTGAAGGAGATCAGTCCTGGGATTTCTTTGGAAGGAATGATGCTAAAGCTGAAACTCCAGTGGTTTGGTCACCTCATGAGAAGAGTTGACTCACTGAAAAAGACTGTGATGCTGGGAGGGATTGGGGGCAGGAGGAGAAGG
Organism: Bubalus kerabau; assembly: GCF_029407905.1. Taxonomy (NCBI): domain Eukaryota; kingdom Metazoa; phylum Chordata; class Mammalia; order Artiodactyla; family Bovidae; genus Bubalus; species Bubalus kerabau. Next base: position 64,378,338 of record NC_073637.1, read on the forward strand.
GGACGACAGAGGATGAGATGGCTGGATGGCATCACTGACTCGGTGGACGTGAGTCTGAGTGAACTCCGGGAGTTGGTGATGGACAGGGAGGCCTGGCGTGCTGCGATTCACGGGGTCACAAAGAGTCGGACACGACTGAGGGACTGATCTGATATGAGTATAGCTTACCCCATTATATAAAAAGTTGCAAATAATGTGCCTTTTTTGGGGGGAGGGGAAAGACATTTGTAAATATATGTAAGGGTTGCTATTTTAGTAGTATTTTCTGTTGAATACAAGAATATATAATATTGACTGCTTTCGCCTACCTTTATGGATTGAACAGTGAATTTGTTAGTATTCTAGAACAATTAAATACACTGGAACATTTGATTCCTATTGTGGTTGCCTTCTGAACTTTTTCCTGTTATTCTACCGTGTTTTCCCTGAGCTCAAATTTCAGTCCCCCTATGAAGACTGCATTTACTTTGTCTTAAATCGGATAGCCTTTAGTTCATTGTCTTGGATCATACATGTAGTATCTTTGTGTATATTATTGACATTTCTGCTCCTAGAACTGCTTTAAGACTAGTAAAGTGTCCTAGATACTTATTCACTTCAAAACTTAAATATATTGATAAAGTCTTAAAAATTTAAATGTATATGGTTTTCTCTACACTAAATTCTAGAAATTTCAGTTATCTGGAATATTGTTTGTTTTTAGGGAAAATGGAGCCGATAGTATCCTGGATCTTGGATTATTAGACTCTTCAGAAAAAGTACAGGTAAGGGATGTTTTGTGGGCTTCCCTGGTAGCTCAGATGGTAAAGAATCCACCTGCAGTGCAGGAGACCCAGGTTCAATCCCTGCATCAGGAAGATCCACAGGAGAAGGGAATGGCTACCCACTCTAGTATTCTTTCTTGTCTGTTAAGTGCATGCTGTATTTCAATTTGTAAGCTCCCTAAGAACTTCAGGGCCAGTGATAATCATATCTCTTTAACTGATAACTCTTGAAAAAATTAAGAAAGGAACTGCTTGAGAATTCTGAAAAATAAACAGCAGCACACAGATTGGAGGGAAGTCAAAACGTGAAAAACAACTGTTGGGGCATTATTTCAGGCAGGAGTGTAAAGCTGATCCCCATTGCTCTGTCTTAACTGGAAGATAGCACATGCTTTAAGAAATAAACTATACTACCAGACTATGCCACACGGTGCATATGCAGAACAGACCCATAGTAGAATTAAAAGGCTTTTGGTAATGGAAGCACTGACTACTCATTGGAAGGACTGTTATTGAAGCTCCAGTACTTTGGCCACCTGATGCCACCTCATTGGAAAAGACCTGGATGCTGGGAAGGATTGAGGGCAGGAGGAGAAGCAGGGTGACAGAGGTTGAGATGGTTGGATGGCATCACACTCAGTGGACATGAATCTGAGCAAACTTCAGGAGATAGTGGAGGACAGAGGGGTCTGGAGTGCCATAGTCCATGGGGTCACGAAGAGGCAGACACTGGGACCACCGCACACAGAAGATACTTCCAGTCTGAACCTAACCAGGTTATTAACTACCAAGGCCAAAAAATTTAGCATTCTCCATATCATTTCAACAAGACCCAGAGTTTTATAACTTAGTAAAAAAAAATGTCCAGGATACACTCCAAAATTATTCAACATACAAAGAACCAGCAGAGACTCACCAATTCTCCTGGGAAAAGAGCCAAGTGATGGTAATCTTGAGGTGACCCCACTTGTTGGAATTATCAAAAACTTTATTTCATGTTCTGTAAGATAAGCAAATGAATGGAAAGGTAAATATTCACAACAGTGGAATAGAAAAAGAGAACCAAGGGAAAATTATAGAAAGTAGTTATGAAAATTAAAAAGTTCACTGAATAGGTTAGTAGCAGAACGAAGATGATATAGAAAAGTATCAGTCAGTTTGAAGATCGAAACTATCCATTTTGAAGAATAGAAAGAGAAAAGATCTCAAACAACAGTTTTCAGAGACCTGTTGGACCATGTTAAACATTAATGTCATTGGAGTGCCCAGAAGAGGAGAATGAGATTGCTACAGGAAAATATTTGAAGAAATAGTAGCTGAAACCTTCCCAAATTTGGTGCACGACATATTTATTTGCAGATTCAAGGAGGTCAGTGAACCCTAAACAGGATAAACTGAGAGAAAACTCTGACTAGGGATAATCAAGCTGCTGTGAAACTAATAGGAAAATAATAGTGCCTTATATAGAAACAGTAATGTGCAAGGCAGTGGATTTTTCATCAGAAGGCCAGAAGACAGTTGCAGCATCATCCTTACAGTGCCTTTAAAATTGTCAATCCAGAATTCTATCAAGGGAAAATAAATTTAAGGAATCAACGTAAAAGAAGCTACCAGAGTTTCATTGAGTGATTTTACTTAAATGGACAGAGAAATTAACAGGCACAAGCTTTGTATATCACAATTCTGAAAGAATGAATTAAAGTTTATTTACATTTAAATATGAAACTTGCTTTACTTATCAAACTTTACATTTAAGTGATTTAAGAGAACCAGTTTGTATGCTTTATTAAATATCAATCTTGGGTAATGTTAAAAATATTACTGTTCATTTTTTTTTGGAGTGGGTACCTGGATTATTACTAATTTTATTTAAAGAGGGTTATAATGGTATTTTTCAATAATAATCATTCTCTTGTATACACATATACTAAAACATAAATAAAATCTTGGGACTTGATCTCTGATACTCTGTTATTAGGAAAACCGAAAGCGTCATGGTTCTAGTCGAAGTGTAGTAGATATGGATTTAGATGATACAGATGATGGTGACGACAACGCCCCTTTGTTTTACCAACCTGGAAAAAGAGGATTTTATACTCCAAGGCCTGGCAAAAACACAGAAGCAAGATTGAATTGTTTCAGAAATATTGGCAGGTAAAGTCATTCTAATCTTATATTTGAATTTTTTTTTTAATTTCAGTTTATGAGATTTTTCTAAAATATTTTAGTCTGTAAAATGTGTATATATATGTTCTACTATAAAAATTTATTTAGGTGTGTGTATTATGTATATGGGGTTATGTGGTCTAGAATTTTTTAATTTAATTACAATTTGCTTGTTTTTATTTTTAGGATTCTTGGACTGTGTCTATTACAGAATGAGCTGTGTCCTATCACATTAAATAGACATGTGATTAAAGTGTTGCTTGGTAGGAAAGTAAGTGATTTTAATGAATCTAATTGCTTTTACAGTTGCAAAATTTTTTTAAATAAAATATATAGTTATGGCATTAACTTAATATTAAATTTTAAAGCATTCTAGTCATTATAAAGTCATGTTCAAGCATTTAATGACATGGGGAAAAATCTCAATACATGGAGGAGACAGCATAGGAAAATGAGTAACACAGAGGTGAGTTTAGAGGGATTGATGGACCTGGATCCTGTTGCAGACAAATCATTGGACATTTATTACTCATTTATACAATGGTAAAGACAACAGTATAGTGCCTGGCATATAGTACGTGCTCAGTAAGTGTTATTATTATTTGTTCTAGCAAGTAATGGCAATAGAAGCAGCATTGTATTGAAAAGAGCACTCTTAGCTTCAAAACTGTATGTAAGATGTATGTTGGTAGAAGGGAGAAAAGAAGGTAAGAACATCTAGCTCAGCAGTGTTTGATAATTATCTCTTGGTGACAGAATTAGCTTATTTTCTTTTGTGTTTTGATAGTTTGCCAGCTTGTACATTCCTTTATGATGGGGAAGGTAGGAAGAGAAAAACACATTCTTTAAATTAATGCATAATACTATTTACACACTATAACAACAAAATATTGTATGGTCTTTGCTACAGATGCACACCACACATCTGATATGAGTTAGCATTGTTAATGTTGTGGTCTATCAATAATTTTCTCTGCTTAAACCCAATAGTGAATATTGTTTTCTCTTACAGCATATCATACTATGATATATATTTTTTCCTTTTTTTTAAAATGCTGACTCTGTTGACCTCTTAATGTGTTCCAGGTAAAATGCTCTTGTGCAGAGAAAGAACGGGACTTAAAAGCTAGCAGCATAGAAATGTTGAGCCTTTAACGAGGTTTATGGAAAAGGTCATGAAATCAAACAGACTCAAGTTATAACCCAATGATATATGATCTTCAGCAAGTTACTGAATTCCTTTGAGCATTAGATTTATCATCTGGAATTACAGGATGTGTATTTAGGATCAGCTGCTCAGCATAATCACTTTTTAATAATTAGTGCTGGTTCCTGCAAAAAATTTAGAACTTAAAGCTATTACACTCCTGGCTTTAAATTTTTTAAAAATACATACTTTTCATACTTTGAAAATTAAATGTATTATCAGAGCCAAAGACTTATTAAAATTTTACCTCTTTAGATCAGTTATATTAGTGGGATATTCTATATCAGTGTATCATGTATCTTCAAATTAGATAAAATTTTTATCATAGATTTCAACTTAATGAATTCAATTAAGATGTTTCTTTCATAATTCATTTTCATATGATTACTCTCTTAGGTCAATTGGCACGATTTTGCTTTTTTTGACCCTGTGATGTACGAGAGTTTGCGGCAACTTATTCTTGCTTCTCAGAGTTCAGATGCTGATGCTGTTTTCTCAGCAATGGATTTGGCATTTGCAATTGACCTGTGTAAAGAAGAAGGTGGAGGACAGGTAAAACAAATGAATTTGGTTAGTCTATTGTGCTTGATACATAGAAAAACAATTTAGATAGATAGGGACCAAGAAAGAGAAAGAGACACACACACATGCACACAAAGACACAGTAGGAGATGGAGAGAAAGATATGAATGGATGGAGAGTTAGTGAGATAGATTGAGAGGTTGAAGAGTTTATAGTCACTTAGGCCTAGAATGTCTGCATTTCTTAGTTGTCAAATACAGAATTATCTTTAGATTTTAAAATTTTAGGAAATTGTTTTATGAACTGTGAACTTACTCCTGCTTTGTCAAAATTGGTTTTAAATGGCACTGCTAAATTTTCCACAGGTTGAACTTATTCCTAATGGTGTAAATATACCAGTCACTCCTCAGAATGTTTATGAGTATGTGCGGAAATATGCTGAACATAGAATGTTGGTAGTTGCAGAACAGCCATTACATGTAAGTTTTTTCCAAAAAATGTTACTTGATCTGATGAGGCTATTTGTATCTTCTGTGTTTTAAACTAGCTTACAGTGTATTCAGCTTGCTTATGAAGGGTCAAAATTTTTAAAACCAAAATGAGTTTATGTACAGTATAAATTGTACCTGAGTCCAGACCAACTCCTTTCTTTTTGGGTAAAACTACTTGGAAAAACCATGTAATCATCAGAAAGTAGATCTGGTGAGTAAAAATTTGGAAAGGATTCTTTATGGGACTCAGATGACTATTGTTTTAGAGTCCTGCAACCATCCATGCCTCTGGTGACGCACTAGGTGGATTCCTTAGACTTGGAGGCAGTTATCGGTATGATTTATTATAGCAAAAGGACTCTCACAAGGGGAGATTTACATCAGACAGAGTCTGGAGGAATCCAGGTACAAGCTTCAAAGTTCTCTTTCTGGGGGTATGAGTTGTCACAAAAAAACAGTATGTTCTTCCTTCAGCAGTGAATTACAGCAGTGCGTATGCAGTGTTTGTGTTTAGGGAAGCCTACTTAAGAGTCAGGGCGCAGCTTTTTTATTGGAGACCAGCCCTACTAGCAGAGGAAATATCAGAGTCCTGTCAGACTCCCAGAGGAAAAACACATGTTCATCATAAATCACCTTTGCACAGGTAGTCTAGGCAAGCTGTTACAGCAGAGCTTATTCCCACATCAGTTAGTAATAATGTAGGGAACATTCCAAAAGCCAAGTTTCCAGATGCCTGTCAAGGACCATCCTCCCATCAGACTCTTCTAAAGAGCAGCATCAGGCCCACTATGTTAACTGTTTCTCCTCCTGGTGAAAAGTGTTTATGAAGTGGTTTGGATCCCTGTGCTGGGAATAATTGCGTGGGCTCTGGAATTAATACTGTCAGGGTTTATCATGACTGCAGCCTGCTCTAGCTGTATGACATTAGCAACAACTCAAGTACTTTATGCCTTTGTTCCCTCCTCTGCAAAATGAGGATGAGGTTAGTGTTAATTAATTCACATATGTAAGGTGCTTAGAACAGTTCTTGGCATTTCTCAGTAAGTTTGTGTCAGGGATATTGGTTTTTGTCATTATCATACTTTTCCTAGGATATTGACAGGATAACATGATTAACAGATTGTTTCTTAAGGACCAGCCTGTTTGTTACTAACATAATTTTAAATACTATTTAACTCCTGAGATAAAATAATACTCCTTTACTGCTGAACCTGTAGCCCTTTTCCCCTTCTGCCTGTCTTTTGAATTTGTTAATAAACTCAAAATACAGAACTTCATTTTTTAGTATTATTTAGTATTCTTAAGCTGTTAAAATTAGATATTGGGCTTTAATGATAATAACTGCTATGTAGAAAATAAAGTACTGATAGTAATAAATAGGTAATTTTTGAAATCCTCTAGGCAATGAGGAAAGGTCTACTGGATGTGCTTCCAAAAAATTCATTAGAAGATTTAACAGCAGAAGACTTTAGGCTTTTGGTAAATGGCTGTGGTGAGGTTAACGTGCAGATGCTGATCAGTTTCACCTCTTTCAATGATGAATCAGGTATGAAATTTATTAAATGTTTACGTAAGAAATAAACTATACAGATAATTTGGTCAGTTTTCTGGGTTTCTAATTCTTAATCTATTTATAGGGACTTAGGAAATGCTGTTTATTACTTGGGTTTTTATATATTTTAAGATATGTTTGAACTATGATAGCTTATTAGGTTATTCTTAATTCTTTTATTGCTTTATTTTTCTATATTTTAAAGAATGTATGGTTTAGTATGAAATAGTAAAAATTCTTTGTGGTGAACAACTGTGTTGAAAGGGTTTTTATTTATTTAGAAAAAAATAATCCATATGACAATTCTATTGGCCTTTCCCAATTCATGTTTCTTAAGCCCTCTAAAGAATTTGATTGCATGATGTAGCCTTTTTTTCCCTTCTGCCTCTCTTTTGAATTTGTTAATAGGAAACTCAAAAATACAGAACTTCACTTTTTAGAGCTTCAGAACTGAACCCAGAGCACACTTAGAAAGATATATAACATACAACCACATGAAAAATCTAGAAAGAGTAACAAGAGGTAGTGATAATTCTAGAATAACATTTGTCTTCAGTGCTTGATTTGTTGCAACTTTTTCTTTGCAAAGGAGTAGACTTTTTAGCTGTGACTATACAATAAAATGGGCTTCCCTAGTGGCTCAGATGGTAAAGAATTCGCCTGCAGTGCAGGAAACCAGGGTTTGATCTCTGGGTTGGGAAGATCCCTTGGAGAAGGGAATGGCAACCCTCTCCATTATTCTCGCCTGGAGAATTCCAGGGACAGAGGCACCTGGTGGGCTACAGTCTCTGGGGTCGCAGAGAGTCAGACAAGACTGAGTGACTAACACATACAATCAAATACTGGAACTTCCAAGAAATTCATGAGAAGACTATACCTCTAGTCCAAGATTAATTCCATACATGAACGTACCAGTTTTTTCCCTTTTATTCTTCATATTCTGCAAACAGCTTCAGCCAAATTATAGTAAGTTAAATTTGGGTACATTTTCTTGTTTTTCCTTCATGCTTGGTAACATGCAGATCACTGCATAATAGTTTCTGTGCTAAATAATAATATAGTTTTCAATATTTGTGACATAAGAATTTGGTTTATTTATTGATATAAACTAAAAACCTAGAAGGGAAAAAAATATCTAAAGACACTCCCAAGTATGATCCTCAAATCAACAATATCAGCATCATCTGGAAGCTTTTTAGAAATGCAGAATCTCTGGTTTCTTCCCCCATACTTAGTGAATGAGAATCTGCATTTTAAAAAGATCTCCCAAGTGACTTGTAAACTCATTAAACTTTGAGAAGCACTGGTTTAACATCATGAGAAGAATCATGACTTAGTGATGGAATTAAAGTCATGTGATTTTTGAGGCTAGTGGTTTGTTTTTCTTGTCTTGGTCATTGGGATAGGCTAATGAACTGTAGAAGTTTCACATTGTACAAATGGTCTTAATTTCCTGTATTAGGATTAGACACCCCCCCCCCCGCCATTCACATTTTAATTTTATAAGTAGTAGTCTAAAAATACAACTGATGCATAATATTTATTGAATTTATGTTTATTTGTAGGAGAAAATGCTGAGAAGCTCTTGCAGTTCAAGCGGTGGTTCTGGTCAATTGTAGAGAAGATGAGCATGACAGAACGACAAGATCTTGTAAGTGTTTTCATAAAATTTGTAGAAAAAACTGTAAAAACCTTAAATACTGTATGAAAGACAGCCTTTTGTTTTAAATTGGTAATGATTTTAATTTCGGCTAAGGAAATTGAAGGTCAGAAATAAAAGGCAATTTTGTTTCTCTATTCTGTAATAGGACATCTGAAGTATGAGTAAAACTATAAACAGAGTGAAATACATCTTAGCTATTAAAATGCTGTCCTTAGTCCTGAAGATATAATACCAGCTTATAGTTGAGACCTGTTTTTCCCCCTATAGTGAGTGCTGATGTATGTTAGTGGCCTCATTCGTCCATCCTTAATCTTTTTGACTAGTTGCAAGTGTTTGCAAAATTTTTTAATAGAATCGTAATTGCTCTGTATACTATGAATACAGTAACTTAATTACGGGTACTAGGTCTATGATTTTAATCTTTAAAGTAGTAGGACTTCCCTGGTGGCTCAGATGGTAAAGAATCTGTCTGTAATGCCAGAGACCCAGGTTCAATCCCTGGGTTGGGAAGATCCCCTGGAGAAGGGAATGGTCTATGATTTTAATCTTATTACTTATTAACTTAATAAATGAAGACATAAATTAATCATAAATTAAGACAGTATAAACTTTGATCATATTGAAGTCTATCAAGTCTGTGAAGTTTATGTCCAACTGTGAGTATATCCAAATCAACCTGTCCAGTGGCTTTAAAAGATAGCCTCCTCTAGACTTTCTTGTAGAAATTTGAGGGACATTCCTTATCCAGAAAATCTCTATTCATACCTCATAGTTCCCTGTGACATTTCCCCTGTTGAACCAGCCTTAGTTCTCAGTATTCTAAACCAAACCTCTATGGCATGTATAAAAAATGATACAATTTCTAGATATATCCCCCAATTTTATTTGAGAGGGGGAAATAGTTGGGCAGGAAAGCATGCAGTTTCCGATTTACCTTTAAAGGTAGTTGGTAACTTGTTTTTTATGGGGTGGGGGCCACGTGTTTAGCATTCCTTCATCTTCACGTGGCCCCAGGCCTCCCATTGTTTCCCTACTATAGCACAACAGGTTGTCCAGCAGTCCTAGCTGCCAGCTGGTTTTTGTTCTTGACGTAGCCATCTGGTAGCTTCCTAGGCTGTTCCCTAGGTTCATTCCTTATAATTCCATGTATTTTGACTTTGACAAACTTGTAGACCAATCCTGAAGTCCCTACCAATGCAGATACTGTATCTGCACCTTTTGGTTTTAGGAGTACCTGAGTTGCTTATTAGGGTTTTTGTAGTCAGTCTGGATTCAGAGCAAAACCAGTGTGTCCTGTCTAGTCAGTCAAGTTAAATCTCACTGCATTTCTGCCATCTCCTAGAAGAGAAATTTGCTAACTATTCAGTCTTTTACAAAAGAGACAGAGACTACCTCCCTCTGTGGGGGCCTCAAAATGTCCAGCAACAGCTTTAATTGTGAGCTTCACTCTTTAAACTCCTGTATTCTTTGGGCTTAGCAGTATATCAGAGAAGACGATGGCACCCCACTCCAGTACTCTTGCCTGGAAAATCCCATGGACAGAGGAGCCTGGTGGGCTGCAATTCATGGGGTCGCGAAGAGTCGGACACGACTGAGCGACTTCACTTTCACTTTTCACTTTCATGCATTGGAGAAGGAAATGGCAACCCACTCCAGTGTTCTTGCCTGGAGAATCCCAGGGACGGGGGAGCCTGCTGGGCTGCTGTCTATGGGGTCACATAGAGTTGGACACGACTGAAGCGACTTAGCAGCTTAGCAGCAGTATATCATGGTGTCTTCTACCTCCTCCTCTCCCTCTTTTGGGAGGTTATCCTTCACATATTGTTAGGCTTTTCCATATGTGTCTCAGGGTCATAAGAATATAAGAGGGTTTCCTAAACTCTTCTCCCTTGAATTATTGGTCCTAGGGTTATGCAATAAAACTATACACATAGTATATTTCCCTCTTGGAAAGTCATAGTTCACTAGTAAAAGTTTTTGAGAAGTCCTCTGTTATGTATTTATCTTTTTCCAACTTCTTGGAGGTCTAGCAGTGTAGTAATCTGGCTCTGGGTAACCACATTTATCCTCGGAGAAACACTTTACATTGTTTTTTACCTGTAAAATGAGTAGGTTGGGCCAGGTTTATGTCTACAGTACCTTCCAGCCCTTTTATAAATTCTTTGAAGATTTTGGAGACCCTGACACTTGAAGAGTTTTGTTTTTCCCTGCCTGCTCCTATAGAATTCTAGATGAGATTTCTCACATAACTAGTTTAGGGTTCCTCGTCACTCTGAGATAATGAATATATTTGTCTGTCTGTATGTGTTAAGTTGCTTCAGTCGTGTCTGACTCTTTGTGACCCTGTGGACTGTAGCCCGCCAGGTTCCTCTGTATGTGGGATTCTCCAGGCAAGAATACTGAAGTACGATTCCGTGTCCTCCTCCAGGGGATCTTCCCGACCTCGGGGTTGAACCCACAGCCCTTACCTCTCTGCACTGGCTGGTTCTTCACCACTAGTACCACCTTCGGGAAGCCCTTTTATTTGTCTGTTTAGTTGTGTACTATAAATGCAAGATTTTAAAAGCTTTACCTTAAGAGAGAGTCACTGTCTACTATCAATGAGGAAAAGTATGTTTTAATAAAAATATTTCAGGAAAGTATATCTTTGGTTATATTTAAAGAAAAAGTAATTTACACTATATTACACAAATTAGATGTGTTTTAAAACTCAGTGTTAGCATGGCTTATTGCATGGATTTTGATGTACAGTAGATGCTGTCTGACACTAAATTACTGTTACAAAATTATTGTGTATCACAATGCACCACTGAAAAGTATTGGGTGGTTTTGCTAGTAGATAAAATGCAGAATAACTTTTTGATAGCCTCTGTGAATTTTGAACCTTTTTCGGAGACCTTGTACCTTATTCCCACTAAGACATGCCCTGCGAAATTTAGCAACAGGAAGGGCCCTTAGACAGCATTTGATCAAGTAGCCTCATATTGCAAATGAGAAGCTGAGGCATTGAAACATAGTCACTTTTCTACATACCTGACACTTTTTTCTTTTCCAATCCTGAAACTTTCCTTTTCAATACAAGAAATTTAAAAGACACTTCTAAATCATACCCCTTTGTAGGTTTTAACACAAGAATGGGGCTGTATGTATAATTGTCAGAATTAAGGGTTAATCTCTTAAAAGCCAAACTTGTAATTATTATACTCCTGTTTAGGTTTACTTTTGGACATCAAGCCCTTCATTACCAGCCAGTGAAGAAGGATTTCAGCCTATGCCCTCCATCACAATAAGACCACCAGATGACCAACACCTTCCTACTGCAAATACTTGCATTTCTCGACTTTACGTCCCACTCTATTCCTCTAAACAGATTCTCAAACAGAAATTGCTACTCGCCATTAAGACCAAGAATTTTGGTTTTGTGTAGAGTATAAAACGTGTGTATTGCTGTGTAATATTACTCGCTAATTTTGTAGATTTTTCCCATTTGTCTATAAGAGTTTATGGAAGTTGATGCTGTCGCATACCCTGTGGTACCTTTACCTTAAAGAGATGAATGCAAACATTCCTTGCTGAGTTTGTAGCTTAAAGGCCTGAGGAGCACTAGCAACATTTGACTATAATGGTTTGCTAGTCAACAACTTCTGGGTCTAACCCCAGCCAAAGATGACAGCAGAACAACATAATTTACACTGTGATTTATCTTTTTGCTGAGGGGAAAAAATGTAAAACGTTCTGAAAATTCACTGCTGCCTTTGTGGAAAGTGTTTCAGCAAAGGTTCTTGTATAGAGGGAATAGGGAATTTCAAAATAAAAAATTAAGTATGTTCTGTGTTTCATTTTAACTTTTTTTACGGTGTTTAATTTGTGGTTGGCTGCGGTTGTGTATCGTATATGGAACTGGTAAAAAAGTTCTGAACATTCAGATCTTAAGAAATGAAATCACTTTTACCTATAAAAACCACTTTTATTGAGGTTTGACTGCATTGAGCTCTAGGATATTAAATGATATCACTAATATTTTGCATGTAATTTGTTCATTTGAGGGCACTTTTTTGTACATACGATGGGGGCCAATGCACAGTACTTTATCACAATCAACTTTTTTCTTTGTATCCCTATTTCAGTGAGCAGTCAGTCAGGTATACTGCACTTCAGTTCTAACTAGACATTTGTACTAAGGCATTTCAGTTATGTAAACTCAGCCTGGGCACTTTCTGATAACTGTAAAATGTTTTATAAGATCATGATTATTGAAGATACATTTTGGAAAATTTTAAATGTTCGTGAGCAGCTTAACTACTTTTGTATCTAGCCTTTTTTAAGTATCTTGTTACATTTACTTTTTTAAATAAATTACAGAAGAAATGTCAAGTAACACTGAAGAAACAATAGTTTTTATTTATGTAGTTGTACATTTTTTAAACTAAGGGCAATACAGTATCTGACACGGTTATGTGCATAAAAATTTTGTTTTAAAAAACTGAATGTACACACGGACTATAAGAAACAGAAGGAAATTGGTCCACATTTTACAGTTAGCAGAGAATCCTGAATGGCACTGGCCAGGCCACATTTTCTTTTATACAAATGGGGGAAGTAAAATGAGCCTTACTTGGCATCAGAAATCAGTCCAGTTATATTTAATAACTGAGAAGTTCTTTTTTGATGATCCATTAACTATGTAGTTTAGGATCATTATCTCTCAATTCTTGTGGTTTTAGTAGCTTTATTCAGTGGCATAATAAGGAACACTTTTCTTCACCATGTCTTCAATAAAGTGACTTAAACCAGTCACTTTGCATATTGAAAATGAGGAGAGAGTCTCTGGAGTCTTTCCTTCTTTGTCGTTCCTTTGTAGGACTCCTGGCCTTTGGGATGTTTTTCACATTCAAAGGCACTGTGCTTTATTATACATGTATGTGTATATATATATATGTGTGTGTGTGTATATATATATATATAAACAAACTTCCTTCAGAAGACTGAACCACATTATTTTCAGCCCTGCTGACACAATAAATATTAAAAACTAAAGCAACAGTGGTGAAACTCATTGTACTACTTAAAACTTAATATGATGTATTAGATGTGTAAATTAACCAAAGGTTATTTTACAAAATGAGACATTGGTTTTATGTCTAAATGCTATTTCTGAATAAATGAAATAGTAATTAGATTAAGAACTGATTTTCATCAGTGTGTCTGAAAAACTTCTGTATGCACATGATGGAATTGATAAAACATTAAATGAGAACAAACTAGATATGATTAGGACATTTGAAAACCTAATTGTGAACTTATTTTTAATAGTTATTGAAAGAATGAAAGTATTTAAAATAATGCACAATGTCTTAAGTCTTCCTAAATCAAGATTTGGTTAAAATGCTTTTAGGAATATTAAAAGCAGAGTGAGTTTTTTTTTTTTTTTTTTTTTAAGTAAAGCATAAAATGGTTCTAAATGTAAAATAAAATCATATAAAATAAAGTTCTCTTTTGGTCTTGTTTAGTGATTAAATCTAATGGACTTGAAAACAAATTTAGGAAGCGAAGACCAAGAATGAACTTTACTGAAGGTTTTCAAAGTTTTGCTACTCTTTTTTTCCCCCTGAATTATCTGAATATCAAGATTGTTCCCTATAAATGGCTTCCTGGGGAATACTTGAGAGGCTTTTTAAATAGCTAATTTCACTATTTAGTACTTGCCCCTAAAGATAAATATATCTCCTAAAGATAATATTTTTATCTATTTAGAGGTAATGAACCAGTGTCTAGGTCTAAAACGGAGATCTTCCCTTGAGGCAGTAGTTCTCATACTTCTGAAGGTGTGATTCTCTTGTTAATGCAAATTTCTAAGCTTTGCTCATCCTCTCAATCACATTTTGACTTAGTAACTCATAAGAAATTGTTATTCTTAACAGCATCCCAGATGATTCTGAAACACTGTCCAGAGCACTCCTTGTATTTGTGAATATAAAGCCCCCTATTAGTAAACACCCCAAAGCCAAACCTTTCCTTCTTATTCCTTCTTATGGAAAAGTACTTTTAAATCATCTACTCCTGGATTAGGTTCTTCCTCTTGTGCCTGGGTAAAAAGATTTTCACTGTTTACATTAACCTAAAGATAGGCATGAACATAGAGATTAATTCTTCCCTAAACATCATTTGATTAATAAAGAAATGTATTTAAAATGTGACTTAGTCATATCAAAATACCATGAATTAAGTATAAGCAAAGAATCTTATATATATTACCTCATAAAATTAAAAATCACTGGATTGTTCGCAAACATGAAAGCTCTCTTATTGAGTATTTACCGTGTGCTAGGCAGCTTGTCAAATGCTTTCTTTTATATCATTTTATTCTGTGGCACTAATACCATCCTCACAGAGAGGAAATTTGGCACAGATAAATTTGCTCAAGGTTACAGAGCTGGTAAATGCTGAAGTCAGATGTCTCCAGCCCTTCTGGAGATTGCATTCCCAAACATGAGGTACACTAGTTTTTGAAATGTATGATTATAATTAAGTGAGTTGGTCATGGCCATTAAAGGTCCTGAGCACCCAGTTCCAACATGTAGGTGTGTATATATGGAGAGGGGTTCCCCCAAACTACCAAGCAATGTGCTGACACCACGTGAAAGTGAAAGTTGCTCTGGCATGTCCGACTCTGCGACCCCATGGACTGACCATACAGTCTGTGGAATTCTCCAGGCCAGAATTCTGGAGTGGGTAGCCTTTCCCTTCTCCAGGGGATCCTATAATTCAACTCAGTTCTGACTCTATCTACCTAGACATAGCATCAAATTTCAAGGCAAAGACCCAGCCTCCACTGCAGAAACCAAATGCAAGCCCGAGTTGTTACCTGTACTTCTGAATAGCTATAAATCAGGGGTTCCTATGACCACCTCCTTGGGTTTGATGAATCTGTTGAAGTGGCTCACAGAACTCAAAAAACACTGTACGTACTAGATTACATAAAAGGATATAACTCAGGAACAGCTGGGTGGAAGATTAACACTGGGCAAAGCCTGAGAAAGGGTGTGGAGCTTCCATGCCCTCTCTCTGCAACTCTGTGTGTCCACCAACCCTGAAGCTGTCTGAATCCAGTCTTCCCGGGTTTTTATGAAGGCCTCGTTACACAGGCATAATTGATTAAAACACTGACCACTGGTGATTGATTCAACCTCCAGCCCATAGGGCCTCCCTTATAGCTCAGTCAGTAAAGAATGCCTGCATGCAGGACACCCGGGTTTGATTCCTGGATTGGGAAGATCCCCTGGAGGGAGGAGGAAATGGCAGTCCACTCCAGTATTCTTGCCTGGAGAATCCCATGGACAGAGGAGCCTGTGGGCTACAATCCATGGGGTCTGCAAGAGTTGGACATAACTTAGCGACTAAACCAACAAACAGCCAACAGCCAATCCACAGGGAGTTCAAGGGAAAGTTGCTTGGTGCCCCTGGCAACCAGAACCTATCCTAATGAGTGGTCCAAAAAGTCACCATTTTATTATTACTTAGGAAATTCTGAGGATTTGGGGAGCTTAGTGCCAGAAACAGGGATAAAAGACCAAATATGTATTGCTTATTATAAACCACAATACCACATAGAATAATGAAATAGTCTTTAACTTGTCTTATGTTTGTACATTTTATTATAAACATAATATATACTAAAATTTTAAAAGAATTTAAGACATCATTCAAGTTGGAGAAATGAGGGTCTATGCATCTTACTGGTGCACTGTAAGCCAGTAGTAGCATGAAATTACACACTTTCTGTACCAGAGGCTCAGCTGCTTTCTTCAGTCAGAGCACACACATCTCTGTAAGTACAATGGAGGTTATTCCAGTTACTATGTTTGCACAACCAATTATCTTCAAGGTTAGTGGTATAAAACAATCATTCACTATGCTCATGGACTCTGTATTAGGAATCTGCAGGACACGATCATGATGGCTTGTCTCTGATGTCCAGGGTTTCAAGTGGAAGGAAGACTTGGTGGCTGCTAGCTGGAATCCTCTAATGGTTTGTTCATTCACACATCAAGAAGTTGATAGTACCTATTGATTGGGTGCCTCAGTTCCTTCCTATGGCTTCTCTATGTCATCTTTCTTTGTAGGCTAGTTTTTGGATTCCTGTAGAATGGTACCTTAATTCTAAGGCAAACTTTCCAAAAGGTAGAAAAAACCAGGCAAAAGCTGTTCATATTGTTCTTTATGTACTAGACTTAAAAGCCATGTATTCTCTTTGTTAAAAGTCAGTCATTCCAATGGAACATAATTAAAAATCCAGAAATAAACCCATGCATATACAGTCAACTAATATCTGACAAGGGAGGAAAGAATACTGAATGGAGAAAAAGTCTCTTCAATAAATGGTGCTGGGAAAATTGGATATTCACATGTAAAAGAATGAAACTAGAATATTACACCACTCACAAAAATTAACTCAAAATGGGTTAAATACTTAAATGTGAGATCTGAAACCATCAAACTCCTAGAAGAAATCATAGGAAAAAAGCTCCTTGATATGGATCTTAGCAATGATTTTTCAGATATGATACCTAAAGCACAAGCAAAAAAAAAGTGGGACTACATCAAACTAAAAAGTTTCTGCATAGCCAAGGAAGTGATCAACAAAATGAAAAGATAACCCATAGAATGTGAAAATATCTGCAAGCCATATATCTAATAAGGGGTTGATATCCAAAGTAAGAAAACTGAAATAGCAGCAAAAAAGCCAACAGGCCAATTTTTAGTTGGGCAAAGGACCTGAACAATTTTCCAAAGAAGATATAGAAGTGGCCAAAGGTACATGAAAAGATGCCCAACATCACTAATCCTTAGGGACATGCAAGGCAAAACCACAATGAGATATCAACTCACACCTGTTAAAATAGCTAGCATCAAAAAGCTCAGTCATGTTCAACTATTTGCAGCCCCATGTACTGTAACTTCTCAGGCTCCTCTGTCCATGGGATTCTCCAGGCAAGAATACTGGAGTGGGTAGCCATTCCCTTCTCCAGGGTATCTTCCCAACCCAGGGACCAAACCTGGGTCTCCTGCATTGTAAGCAGCTTCTTTACTGTCTGAGCCACCAGGGAAGCCCACCAAAAAGACAGGAGATAACAAATGTTGGCAAGAATGTGGAGAAAAGAGAACCCTTGTGTGCTGTTGGTAAGATTGTAAATTGATACAACTACTATGGAAAACAGTATGGAGATTCCTCAAAAACTTAAAAATAGATCTACTATATGATCCAGCAATTCTGAAACCAAGCAGGACCCTGCAGGGCCTTCTAAAGGACACAACTCCTGTGACCCTTGACTCTTGTTGGTAGAAAAACTTTAGCCTCCTAGGCCTTCCCTGTGTTTCAAAGAGCAGATTTAATATGAGAAGTAAGAAAATGCAGAAACAAAGGAAAGCAGGCAAACAAGACAAAATAATAACAATTTGGCTATAAAACAAAGTTGAGGACCTTTAATTGTTCTCAAGGGCTGTAGTTAATATCCTGAGCCATGTGTTAAGTCGCTTCATTAGTGTCTGACTCTGTGTGACCCCATGGACTGTAACCCGCCAGGCTGCTTTGTCCATGAGATTCTCCAGGTAAGAGTGGGTTGCCATGCCCTGCTCCAGGGGATCTTCCCTGACCTAGGGATCGAAAACACGTCTCTTATTTCTCCTGCACTGGCAGCCAGGTTCTTTACCACAAACCCTGTAGTTATTCTGCAGACATTAAAATCCCAACCAGGTGGAGGAAGTTAACCATATGCTGATCAACAGCACTAGACCCCAGGCTGGCTGTATCCAGAAAACTGACAACTGAGATCCCCAAAATACCACCAGGCCTACTAGCTTATGCATCGCTCCAAAAGAGCAAAGGCATGTTGGCTCTACTGCGGAGATTCCCCATGCCCATCCTCAACTCTGGCCTTTGTAATTATTCCACCAGCTGGGAAGGCTGATGCAGCAAAGACAAGATATATGAGTATGAATGATTAACTTGAATGATCCTTCCACTTCCTTCCCTTTCTGAATCCCATCTTACATAGGTTAGCTACTCCATCTCTTTCCCCTTAATGTATGTTTTCAATTAATTTAATAAATCATGTGATTCAAGCAACTCAGTTGAGCCTTTCTGTTCTATGACCTCTAGGATAGTCTGATGAGTAGTGTACTTGAAAGCTACCATTGTAATTTTCTGCCCCAATAGGTTCTTTACATGTAATATATTAGTAAATCCATGCAACAGTCTTATGCGGAAGGAACTGAGGATACTGAGTCTCAGAGAGGCTAAGTAACTTGTCCAAGGCAGCACAGCTAATAAATAAGGGAGCTAGAATTCATGCCCAGATGACATGGCTCCAGAATCCACATTCTTTTTCACTAGACTCATTCACTTTTGCACGTTCAATACACATAAGAAGCTTGATAAATAGGAGACATACTGTCTGATGACTTAAATGGTAGAATCTTTGCTCTTAGTTTATTTTCCACATGGCCTGTGATAAATTTTCTAGCTTCTTCAAGACTCAGTTTCCTCACAGAACTTATTTAACTATTATTTAAAGTTAACCTGTGGGAATTGATTTTACTCAGCACGTGGCTCCTAGCAGTTCTCTAAGAATGGATATTGCTCATCCTCCACTCTAGGGCAGGATTGAGAATAAACCTTCATCATTTTCAAAGCTCAGTTATCTATCCTGTCTGAACCACAGGTCCCTCAACTAATCACAAAGCAGGTGCCTGTTGTCAAGGCCTGACAAGGGTTCCCTCGACATTTCAGCTTCAGACGACTTAAGCAAATCTCTTTCGCCTCAGTTTTGGTTTTTAGACCCCACTATTTTTTCTTTCTGTGGGCACTTACCTGTAGACAGTTCCCTTGAGAAACAGGCTCATGGGCAGCCCAGCGTCTGTCTCTCTGTCCGCTCCTCGACTCTGGGCCTGGAAAAGAGCGTTTCGCGGGGAGCCCGGGCGCCTTCTACTTCGGGCTGGGTAACCTCAGTCGTTCATCCCAAGCCCGGGCCCCTGGTGGGCCGGCCGAGGGAGGGGGCTTCGCTGTGCAGGGCGCAGAGGCGTCCCGGGACCCTGCGGCCCGGCTCACAGCGAGCGCGGCGCCTGGCACTTGCTAAGAGCTCGGCAAGTGTCACGCCCTCTCCCGTTATTCTCCCCCTCCTCCTCTGCACGCCCCCCGCCTCGTCCCGCACACTTTTCCCCGACCTCTGCTTCTCGGGAGCTTCGGAGAAAAGCTGGGCAGCCTTCCCTCCTCTCTCTCGGTGTCACAGGGACGTCCCCTTTTCCCACCCAGAGCGTGGCTTCCCTCTGCCACCGCTCCACACTCGAAGAGCGCTCTCTCCTCTTTAGCTCTTCCAGTGTGCGGTCCGACCGCGACCCCGCATCCTCTCAGGATAGGCCGAGTTCAGTTCAGTTCAGTTCAGTCTCTCAGTAGTGTCCGACTTTTTGCGGCCCCATGGACTGCAGCACGTCAGGCTTCCCTGTCCTTCACCAACTCCCGGAGCTTGCTCAACCTCATGTCCATGATGATGAGTCGGTGATGCCATCCAACCCTCTCATCCTCTGTGGTCCCCTTCTCCTCCTGCCTTCAATCTTTCCCAGCATCAGGGTCTTTTCCAATGAGTCAGTTCTTCACATCAGGTGGCTAAAGTATTGGAGTTTTCAGCATCAGCATCAGTCCTTTCAATGAATATTCAGGACTGATTTCCTTTAGGATGGACTGGTTTGATCTCCTTGCAGTCCAAGGAACTCTTGAGTATCCTCCAACACCACAGTTCAAAAGCATCAATTCTTCAGCTCTCAGCTTTCTTTATAGTCCAACTCTCACATCCATATATGACTACTGGAAAAACCATAGCTTTGACTAGACGGGCAGAGTAATGTCTCTGCTTTTTTAATATGCTGTCTAGGTTGGTCATAACTTTTCTTCCAAGGAGCAAGCGTCTTTTAATTTAGGCCGAGTTAGCGCGACATATACCGTGTTCCTGACGCACGGCGAGAACTAGCTGGACACTTTCGATCATAAGAGGTCCGGGCACCTCCCGCACTGAGAGGCTAGAAGACCGCGACGCGGGAGGGCCAAAGGCAGCGAGCCGGGAGGAGAGGCGGGGCCGGCTGGAGAGGCGGGACCTAGTGGAGGAGGCGGGGCCCGAGGTTCAGTGGGCGGGGTTTGGCAGGCTCAAGGAGAGACCTTCACTGAGAAGGCGGAAGGCGGTGCCAGCGCAGTGGCGCTGGGCGAATTTTGGCGAGACTATGTTACTCTGGCTGCGGCGGGAGGTGGGGCCGGCGCAGAGGAGTGGGGCGGGGCAGTCGGAGTGGGCGCGTCCCAGTGTGGGTGGGGAGGCGGGGCCAGGCCCGAGCCGGGGCAGGTCATCAATGGGCAGGCGAGAAAGCGGGGATCGGCCAGCGCCGAGGAGCGGGGCGGGACCGGTCGGAGTAGGAGCGGTCCCTGCGCCAGGGGGCGGGGCTTACTCAGAGCACCCGCCGGCCACCTGGTTCTGTCCCAGTTGGAGTGGCCCGAGGCTGTCGGTTCCCTCTGCTCCGGTAGCTCTGGCGGAGTCTGCGCGATGGGAGACCCGGAAAGGCCGGAAGCGGCCAGGCCCCAGCCAGAGGAGGTAAACAGCGCTGTCGCTTCCTCTCCCGCCCCGCGGTCACGCCGGGCCTCTGGGTTGCGAGCTGCGGCGGGGACCTGCGAGGTGCAGGATCTCTGTAGTAGATTTTACTCGTTGCCTCCTGAGACCCGGGGTAGGCCTGGCCTCGAGCTCTCGCTGCAGCCTGGTTTCGTCTTTTCGAGCGCTCTGAAGGCCGTCCCCTCGAAGGGGTGAGGAAGGAGCACGGTTTCTGCTCCACTGCTCTGGGGCGACCCGAGGGCAGTGCTCTGAGACTTCAGATCCGGGCAAGGCGCACCCTCTTCCATCCTTCCCTGCTCTGGAGCCCTGGCAGGGGAGGTTGAGGCTAGGGCCGAGGACTGGTGGCCCTACTGGAGAAATGCATTCCATCTCTGGGATGGTTAATAGGACTTGGAAGGATGCGTGTAGAAACTGACACAAGTGGATGGGGTTAGCTGATCAGTAGAAAGGCTTCAGGAAATCCTCTTAACAATGGCAACGATCAGGTTAGCAGACCAGTTTTACTCAGACCCCGCTAAACGAGCTGTGAATCTTTGGGGGGTACCACTTTCTTCATTTCTACAGTGGAAATGATGCTTCCTTCACAAAGAATTAAGTGCTTTATGCAAAGTGCCACGGAAGTTGTGGGTGCTTAATAAAACCTACCCTAACGTGTTAATCTTCTTGGCTTCTATATTCGTCAAAGTGTTAGTCGCTCAGTCGTGTCTGCCTCTTTGCGACCCCATGGGCTGTCTGTAGCTCACCAGGCTCCTCTGTCCATGGGATTCTCCAGACAACACTGGAGTGGGTAGCCATTCCCTTCTCCAAGGGGATCTTCCTGACCCAGGGATGGAACCTGGGTCTCCTGCATTGCGGGCAGATTCTTTACCGTCAGAGCCTCTAGGGAAGCCCTTCTATATTAGTTGCTGCTGCTGCTAAGTCGCTTCAGTCGTGTCCGACTCTGTGCGACCCCATAGACGGCAGCCCACCAGGCTCCTCTGTCCCTGGGATTCTCCAGGCAAGAACACTGGAGTGGGTTGCCATTTCCTTCTCCAATGCGTGAAAGTGAAAAGTGAAAGTGAAGTCGCTCAGTCCTGTCCAACTCCTAGCGACCCCATGGACTGCAGCCTACCAGGCTCCTCTGTCCATGGGATTTTCCAGGCAAGAATACTGGAGTGGGGTGCCATTGCGTTCTCCGTCTATATTAGTAGAGGTACATAACAACAGTCAACACACTGGGATTCATTTGACTATAGAGCTGTAGGGTAGTTAAAATTGTTGTGCTGTAATTTTCTTAGCCTGTTATTTTGTAAATATTTCTAAACCTGTTGCTGTGTGTGGTATCTTTGATTATTTTTTATTTATTTATTTATTTTATTTTTTAACTTTACAATATTGTATTGGTTTTGCCATATATCAACATGAATCCGCCACAGGTATACAAGTGTTCCCCATCCTGAACCCTCCTCCCACCTCCCTTCCCATACCATCCCTCTGGGTCATCCCAGTGCACCAGCCCCAAGCATCCAGTATCGTGCATCGAACATGGACTGGCGACTCATTTCATATATGATATTATACATGTTTCAATGCCATTCTCCCAAATCATCCCACCCTCTCCCTCTCCCACAGAGTCTAAAAGACTGTTCTATACATCAGTGTCTCTTTTGCTGTCTTGTATACAGGGTTATTGTTACCATTTTTCTAAATTCCATATATATGCGTTAGTATACTATATTGGTGTTTTTCTTTCTGGCTTACTTCACTCTGTATAATAGGCTCCAGTTTCATCCACCTCATTAGAACTGATTCAAATGTATTCTTTTTAATGGCTGAGTAATACTCCATTGTGTATATGTACCACAGCTTTCTTATCCATTGGTCTGCTGATGGGCATCTAGGTTGCTTCCATGTCCTGGCTATTATAAACAGTGCTGCGATGAACATTGGGGTACATGTGTCTCTTTCCCTTCTGGTTTCCTCGGTGTGTATGCCCAGCAGTGGGATTGCTGGATCATAAGGCAGTTCTATTTCCAGTTGTTTAAGGAATCTCCACACTGTTCTCCATAGTGGCTGTACTAGTTTGTATTCCAACCTGCCTGACTTCAGGCTCTACTACAAAGCCACAGTCATCAAGACAGTATGGTACTGGCACAAAGACAGAAATATAGATCAATGGAACAAAATAGAAAGCCCAGAGATAAATCCACACACCTGTGGACACCTTATCTTTGACAAAGGAGGCAAGAATATACAATGGATTAAAGACAATCTCTTTAACAAGTGGTGCTGGGAAAACTGGTAAACCACTTGTAAAAGAATGAAACTAGAACACTTTCTAATACCATACACAAAAATAAACTCAAAATGGATTAAAGATAAAGATTATTTTTAATAGAGTTTCAGCTCACAGAGATTCAGCTCTCAGATTCACAGAGATTCTAACATTTCTTCAGAAAGTTGTAGATTCCAGATTTGGGATTTTACTTTGACTCTGTAAACATTTAGTAACTAACAAATTGTAAATAGCCCTCAAACTTTCTCTTCCTCTTTTGAAACAAACATTGTCCTACTCTAATGGAACAATTCAGATATTTTTGTTTGTGGTGGTAGCTCCAGCAGTTCAGACTTAAGACCTGGAAGTTAATTTTCATTTGTTATGCCTATCTTGGTACAGACCCCAAAGACAGAGGCAGAACTTTAGATCTAGAATGAAGTTCAGTGAGCACCTGTTTCACAGTTTTTAACTTGAGCTGCAAGGATGGCTTAAGTACTTTATTTCTATAGATATATTGGTGCAGCTTGGGCCACCTGCATCAGAATCACCTGGAAAACGTTGTGAGAAATGTAAATATCTGGGTCTATGCCCCAGATATAGTGAATCAAAGTCTCTTGGGATGGGTTTGGGACTGCATTTTTAACAAGCACTTCAGATGATCCTGGTACACAGTTTTGTTTGGGGTATGCCAAGCAGCATGTGAAACTACTCCTACCAGGGGTCCAATATGTGTCCCCTGCAGTGGAAGCACAGTCTTAACCACTGGATCATGGTACACATATTTTAAGAACACTGTCTTGAAGAGTTTATAGATGAGCTTGAAGGGGGTTTATGAATCTCCTGAAGTTTGTAGGTTTTATATGTGCAGTTGTGAATTTCTAGAGAAAGGGGGTCCAAAATTTTGATAGTTTCCCCAAATTAACTATCTTTAATCTAACTGATAGTCCCTGTTTTCGAAATGATATACCCAGGACCATACAACTCAAGTTTAAAACCAAGATCTAGGTTTAAAACCAAGTTCTCACTCCTGGACCAGTAGTCCACCTGTTTTGTCAGATTTGGTGGGAATAGGAAAATGAAAATGAAAACACCTACGAATAGTGTATAACTCTGACAGCATCCAAACATTCTACTACACCCGAGGAGAAGGAGAGAGGTGAAGGCAAGCAAATGAAAGTAGTGTAATTGGAGGTGGATGGGAGGAAGGGGCTGTGTAGAATGCCAGTCTAGATCAGTGCAGGGTGAATGCTAGCTGGGGAGTCTTAACCCAGATGGCTGCCCTCACATGTCCTGGCACTTCTTGGGACCAGGTGTCCAGAATCAGGAAGCACCATTCTGAAAAAGACAGTGGAAAGTTACCAAGGAATGCCTATGAGAAACTGTTTCACGTTTTCCTCACTTCAGCATTTGTGCAGTTATAACAAATTAGTTGTCTGTCTACTTTCAGTCTTACCAGCTGTCCAATCCTGTTTACCACTGCCAAATTAATCCATCAATAAACCTATGCCTCCATGTCACATCCCTCAAAAATACTCCCCAAAGGGTCTTAATTCCCGCACCAAACTGCCCAGTTCCTCTGACTGGCAAAGCAGCTTTTTAATGTTAACTGCTACATCTTAATTCAGGCTGTCATTTCCACCTCTGAAATGGACACTATCGTTGCTACCAAAACCTAGGATTTTCTCTTTTCTAATTCAGCCTACACATGGATATTCAATTTCTCTTTCTCGTGGTACCCCGTTCGTATTAATTCTTACTCAGAAACTTTCCATGATTCTCCATAGGAATGATTTTAAACTGTGCTCCACAATGAATGCCAGCACCTGGGCGTGGGGGCAAGTGGGAAGAGTTGAAGTCTGAGCCTCCTAGCTCACCGAGATGTTTGAAAATCTTTGACCCAGAAAATTCCTCATGCCTTAGTCCCATTGATACCCACAAAGTGGATACTTTAGGGAATTCCTCTTCATCTCATCTTGATCATTTGCTTTAGCCAAGTCAGGTCACCTCTGCCTTTGCTTTATGTCTATTTCTGTCACTTTTAATCCCAGCTGCCTCTTTCTCCACCTGCCCTTTCTCTTTCTGTCAAGAGAAATACCTGCATTCCCTGGTCTGTGTTCTCAGCTGTGCTGCTGCTTTGTATCTTCTCCCTGAATAATCACATCCATCCTCTTGGCAACTACTAATAGGATCTTCCGGAGAAAGCAATGGCAAGCCACTCCAGTACTCTTGCCTAGAAAATCCCATGGATGGAGGAGCCTGGTAGGCTGCAGTCCATGGGTTTGCTACGAGTCGGATGTGACTGAATGACTTCGCTTTCACTTTTCACTTTCACGCAATGGAGAAGGAAATGGCAACCCACTCCAGTGTTCTTGCCTGGGGAATCCCAGGGACGGCAGAGCCTGGTGGGCTACCATCTATGGGGTCGCACAGAGTCGGACACAACTGAAGCGACTTAGCAGCAGCAATAGGATCTTCACGCCCTGAGAGAGGAGTGGAGAGAGTGCTCTACCTACCATAGTGTTATATTTTCAGCTGCCTTCTTGATGTCTTGAAACTGAACCCCTTATCTTCTTTATTGATCAAATTGATTTTTAAAAGCTTTTGTGTTTGTAACTTCTTACTGTTGTTAATGACTTGGGTTGGTGGGGGTGTTTATTCATATTAAATTCTTGTTAAACATGTAATGTGAGAAGCAAGAATTTTTGTCTGATTTATTCAGTTATTCTCCAGGTGCTGAGCACTTTCTGACATTAGAGAGGCCACACAGTTCTTCAGAGCACACTTGGAAAAATTGTGAAGTGTTTACTGCCTTCTTTCTGGTTTTATTTTCTTCCATTGTCCTCCACCACATACCATAAGTCCAGATTTAGAAAGTTTTCCAGTTCTTAAAAATGGCCCATGCCATC
Organism: Bubalus kerabau; assembly: GCF_029407905.1. Lineage (NCBI taxonomy): Eukaryota > Metazoa > Chordata > Mammalia > Artiodactyla > Bovidae > Bubalus > Bubalus kerabau. Next base: position 64,404,513 of record NC_073637.1, read on the forward strand.
GTGACTTTTCTCATATTGTTCTTTACTTCTAAAATATGAGTTCTTAGCCCACATCCACAGAGAATGCCCTGGAGAGCCTAGAATTTGGGGATATATGATCCACTTGACAGTATTTTAAAATGTGTGCGGATTTTTATCATCAGGAAAATAAGCAGTATTATCATCTGTAGCCCAGTTCAAAGGTCTGTGTTCGTTAAAGCCTCTCTCTTCACAAGGCAGGATCTTTCCCAATAGCCTCCTAATTCAGCTTCTTAACAATCCACACATTACCATGATGGAACAGGAAGAATATATGTATTCAAATGTGACTTTCATTTGAAAATCATTTAAAGATAGCTGTCGTCAACAGTTTTTGCAGATCCAGATGTTGATCAATTATCAGCATTTTCAAACTCCATTCAGAGCAAGGGTGCTTGGTGCCAAAGGGTTGCTGCTTATGATGTCATTCCCAATTGTCAGTATGGTGCACACAGCAAATAGAGTGAAAGTAAAGAATTCTAGCTCTGCATATAGACCTGTACTCCTGGGACAAAATACATAACAAAAAGAAAAATGCAAAACCATATCAAAATGCTGCATAGTGGTGATAAAAGCAAGTGCAGTCTACAAGAACTCAAGGAAGAACAATGTGGGCCAAGATAAGTTTGCAGTATTTGTTGACTGCAGATCTAAACCTTTTAAATTGGAATTTGAATATTTCACTTTTAAAGCCTTTCCAGCAATTTTCTAATTACTTCATGAATTATAGAAGACCACCTTTCTAAGGGCAGAAACATCCCAACAGTTAATAGTAACACAATAACAATTTTAAAAGTTCATAACACTTGAGAGTATGCAAAGCACTTTTATTTATATTAGCTCCTCTGATCCTTATAACATTCCTTTTAAACAAGTAGGACAAATGTTAGTCTTTAATTTACAGGTGATGATGATTAGATTAAATGACTTGCCTGAAAGCATGCATAATAATATTAAGTGCTTACTGTAAGTGAACACGATTTTGTACTATAATGAACACTGTGGAGTGAAATATGGTCATTTGGTTTACTTCATGTTCTGATGTAGAGGTAGCAGTTTCCAAAACGTTGATTTTTAATCTCATCTTTACTGTCTTATCATTCACCTGTGAAACACATCCTCCTCAACAACATACTTCATGATCTCATTATACATGGTGATTTTAATCTGGTGAAGGGGAAGGCGAATGCATTCTGAGAAAGTTTTACTCTATTTTGAAATTTGCACCAGTTAAAAACCACTGCTTTAAGCCTTATCAGTTTGGCTGGTTTTCACCAGCTTCACATCACTTTGATTCTTTCAACTTTATTTCTAATGAACTCATCTTTATTTTTACTTTTTCCTAAAGTCATATTTGATGATGTCCTCCTCCTGTCATTTCACTAGTTACATCAGATCAGATCAGATCAGATCAGTTGCTCAGTCGTGTCCGACTCTTTGCAACCCCATGGACTGCAGCACGCCAGGCTTCTGTGTCCTTCACCACCTCCAGGAGTTTGCTCAAACTCATGTCCATTGAGTCGATGATGCCATCCAACCATCTCATCCTCTGTCATCCCCTTCTCTTCCTGCCCTCTATCTTTGCCAGCATCAGAGTCTTTTCCAATGAGTCGGCTCTTCGCATCAGGTGGCCAAAGTATTGGCACTTCAGCATCAGTCCTTCCAATGGATATTCAGAGTTGATTTCCTTTAAGATTGACTGGTTTAGTTACATCAGTACCATTTGTTAAATTAACTTTGTTTAGCAGGAGACAGTACAATTGGTCCTTGAATAGCAGGGGTGTTAGGAGCACTGACTTTTGGCAGTTGAAAATCCTGATATAACTTTTCAGTTGGCATTCTATATCTACTGTTCTGCATCCACTGATTCAATCAACTGCAGATGGAATAGTATTGTTGTTATTGGAAAAAAATCCACAGATAAGTGGACCAATGTGTTTCAAACCTGTGTTGCACAAGGGTTAATTGTAGTGTATACACTTTTTAGGGGCTTCCTGGGTGGCTCAGTGGTAAAGAATCCACCTGCCAATGCAGAAAATGCAGGAGACACAGGTTCAATCCCTGGGTGGGGAAGATCCCCTGGAGGAAGAAATGGCAACCCACTCCAATATTCTTACCTGGAAAATCCCATGGATGGAGGAGCCTGGTGGGCAGCAGTCCATGGGGTCACAAAAAGATGGATACAACTGAGTGAGCATGCATGCACTCTTTTTAACTTTAGTTTATCTTACTGTTTTGAATTCAGGTTTTTAAATGGTAAAGAATCTGCCTGCAGTGCAGAGACCTGAGTTCGATCCCTGGGTCAGGAAGACCCCCTGGAGAAGGGAACGACTACCCCCTCCAGTATACTTGCGTGGAGAATTCCAGGGACAGAGGAGCCTGGCAGGATACATACAGAACATGGGGTTGCAAAGAGTCGGACACAACTGAAGGACTAACACTTTCACGTCACACTGGCCCTAATCTAGCTGCCGTCCACACATACAGAGATGAAGTGCAAGGCAAGGCTTGGAATTCTGACCTATCTCAGTTCTAATCTTATTTCTGCCAGTTACCAGTTATGGAATCCTGGGTATGTTATTTAACTACTTCAAGATTTAGTTTTCGCATCTATAAAATCGGAATACTATAACTATTTGACTAACTTGTTGTACAGATGAAGCAGAATAAATGTGTATAAAGCATCTGTGTGGTGTCAGTTCAAAAGCAGCCTCAGTGTCAGACCTAGAGGACGAGCTCTTATGTGTCCTCCTGTTCTAGAGCCTGGAACTGCAGTGTCTCAGAATCTTACAGCTTTTTTGAGATTGCAAAGTCCTCAGTTCATTTCAGTAGCTCAGTCGTGTCTGACTCTTTGCAACCCCATGGACCGCAGCACTCCAGGCCTCCCTGTCCGTCACCAACTCCCAGAGTTTACCCAAACTCATGTCCATTGAGTCGGTGATGCCATCCAACCATCTCATCCTCTGTCGTCCCCTTCTCCTCCTGCCCTCAATCTTTCCCAGCATCAGGGTCTTTTCAAATGAGTCAGCTCTTTGCATCAGGTGACCAAAGTATTGGGAATTTTAGCCTCAACATCAGTCCTTCCAATGAACACTCAGGACTGATTTTTAGGATGGACTGGTTGGATCTCCTTGCAGTCCAAGGGACTCTCAAGAGTCTTCTCCAACACCACAGTTCAAAAGCATCAATTTTTCAGTGCTCAGCTTTCTTTATAGTTCAACTCTCACATCCATATGGAAAAACCATAGTCTTGACCAGACAGACCTTTGTTGGCAAAGTAATGTCTCTGCTTTTTAATATGTTGTCTAGGTTGGTCATAACTTTCCTTCCAAGGAGTAAGCGTCTTTTAATTTCATGGCTGCAATCACCATCTGCAGTGATTTTAGAGCCTGAAAAAATAAAGTCAGCCACTGTTTCCCCATCTATTTGCCATGAAGTGATGGGACCAGATGCCATGATCTTAGTTTTCTGAATGTTGAGCTTTAAGCCAACTTTTTCACTCCCCTCTTTCACTTTCATCAAGCTCCTCTTTAGTTCTTCTTCACTTTCTGCCGTAAGGGTGGTGTCATCTGCATATCTGAGGTTATTGATACTTCTCCTGGTAATCTGGATTCTAGAAGTTGAGTACAAGTTACAGTTTTGAGCAAAGTCCTCAATGGCAGCACAAATAAACAAAAAACTTGACCACTTCCACTTTAGAAATTTACCTAAATATTTATGGAATAAATATTGAGTAAATACCAAACTGTATGCTAAGCTCTAAGGATTCCACAAGTATAAGTCTGGTTTTTACTGGTTTTTTTTTGGTTGGCATAAATTTCCTTTAATAATTTCTACATTTCCAATAGGATTTAATTAAAAATATGGATCGCTTCACGAATTTGTGTGTCATCCTTGCGCAGGGGCCATGCTAATCTTCTCTGTATCGTTCCAATTTTAGTATATGTGCTGCCGAAGCGAGCACTGGTTTTACTGTTAAGAAGCAGAGTCTAGAGGAAACTGTAGACAGAGAATTAAATTGCAGTGATCTATATGCTATCTTAGGCATATAATCAAGGCCTTTGGTGTGCTGAGGGGAGGGTTTTGTGAGGGTACTCAGAGGAGGCTTGATTTGAATGGTTTTAGATTATTTCACTGATATATTGTGGTCTTATGTTAAATTTTTTAAAATCTAAAGGTATCCAAAAATCAGAGCACAGGCTAAAGAAAGATTAACAGTCCATTCACTTACTTGTGCACAGGTGCTAAGTTGCTTCAGTTGTGTCTGACTGTTTGTGACCCTATGGACTGTAGCCATAGGGTCCTCTGTCCATGGGATTCTCCAGGCAAGAATACTGGAGTGCATGGCCATGCCCTCCTACAGGGGATCTTCCTGACCCAGGGGCTGAACCTGCCTCCTGCAGCTCCTGCATTGCAGGTGGATTTTTTACTGCTGAGCCACCAGGGAAACTAATGTTTACTTGACATAGTACTCTGGAAATACCACAATATATAAAAAACTGGTCTTCATTCTTGCTGACTATTAAAAAAAAAAAAATATATATATATATATATGTATGTATATGACATTTTCCCCCTTTAGAGTGCCATCCTTTTTCCAAGCAGTATGCATTTTAGGTATGTGTTTCTTTATCCCACAAAGCTTTGAGACAGTCCCAGTGAGACCATATGCCGTACAGGAATATTAACATGTAAATAGCAAAGACCAATTGGTACATGGGAAGGCTCAAAGACTGCTAAGTTGCTGGTAAAGAGTTTTCAGATGAGTATGATAATATTTCAGTTAAGATTAGACAAGAAAACTTTAAAATTAAAAAGCAGCTTGTGATAGTAGCCTATTCATGCCAGCATTCTGTGTCGGTGAGAGGCACTGAAGGGACATTTTGTCCACAACTTTAGAAATTTGCCCCCGTGACATTTATGGGTCTAGTTTTTTATGCTTATCCTCAGAGTAACAATAACAGCAATAATATTTTGAGTGATTATTATGCACCAGGCTCTGTTTAAAGCATTTTTATCATCAAAATTAATCTCTAAGGTAGGTGTTATTTTACTGATGAGGAAACTGAGACTCAGAGAAGTTAAGGAACTTCCTATAGCCATGCACTTAAGCAAACCCCATTGACCAGCTACCAGATCACAGTAAGGATTCGAGCTGGGGAGACGGGCTCCCAAACTGTGCTATCTCCCTAACTCTCCCAGACGTGTGTTAGATGTGAGTAAAGGGGAATCTCTACATAAAACGGGTGTTTGTACTTTATTTTTAAAGAGGTTATCTTCAGATACCAATGAACATGAAGCAAAGTCAGATGAAGAGCCGCTCCTGAGAAAGAGCTCTCGTCGATTCGTCATCTTTCCAATCCAGTACCCTGACATTTGGAAAATGTATAAAAAGGCACAGGCGTCCTTCTGGACGGCGGAAGAGGTAAGTAGCATCGCCGTCATCAGCAAACATGTTCTCTAGGGTAGTGTTCACATTTTCTATTACAGGACTTACATTGTAAGGTACCCTGGATAAGATCAGTTGTGTATGATAATGTTTGAAATTCCTGAGACTGAATACAGGGTTCTCCAATGTTTTGTGTTTAGACTTCTACCTATAAACATGTTTTCTTCTGCAAAAACGTCATCTCAGTCTGCCAGATTTTTACCTCTAATATGTTTTCGAACATTTTCCTTTTTTTTTTTTTGCATTTTTTATTTTTGGTTGAGCTGAATCTTTGTGGCTACACACGAGCTTTCTCTAGTTGAGGTCAGCGGGGGCCACTCTTTGCTGCGGTGCACAGGCTGCTCATTGTGGTGGCTTCTCTTGTTCTGGAGCACAAGCTCTAGGCACGTGGGTGTCAGTAGTTGCAGCATGTGGGCTTAGTAGCTGTGCTGCCCTGGCTTAGTTGCTCCACAGCATGTGGGATCTTCCCAGGCCTGGGATCGAACCCTTGTCCCCTGCACTGGCAGGCAGATTCTCATGCACTGTACCACCAGGCAAGTCCCATTTTCCATTTTTGAACAGACTTTTGGTTTGCTGTGACCAAATAAGACTAGTTTTTACTTCCAGTCAGTGGAATAAACGAATAAATAAATAAATTTGCAGCTATAGCTGATGGTGCTGAAAGAGCTGCCACACAAGGAATTTGCCCGGGCAATGTACTCAACTTCTGAACTGCTGGCCAGAACTCACCATGCTCCACCCTGTCTGGCTCTGCCCTCAGCCACATCAAACCTGGCACAACTGCCCGAGCAGACAGGACAGCTGGGGAATGTTTTCTCTTACTGTGGCAATTTCCGCCTAGGAAATGAACCCAGCAAATTAGAAAATGCTCGCTGGTTTGGTAAGGACAGTTGGTCATGCAATTGCTCCATAGTCTGCAAATAATGATTATGTTCGTATTTGAATGTGATGGATGATACCTGTGTATCACTCTGTTCTCTGGGTGTGCATATTTGCCGTATACTGCACATAGATATGACTATTTGTGTAGATATATTTGGATCTATACATCTATTGATACCTATCGATCTGTTTATTTACCTTTTTTTTGTTTTTGTTGAGATTGATTCTTTATATACACTGTTAAGAATGCAGGTGCTGGAGCCAGCTGAGGTACAAATCCTGGGTCTACGACGTACTAGCTGTGCCACTGGGGAAGTTGCTCTGGGAAGCCGCTCTGTATCCTCATCAGTAAACTGGGCTAATAGTACCTAGTTCATTGGGTGGTTGTGTGGGTTCATTAGATGTGTAGAATGTTAGTTGGCATGTAGTGAGAACCAAATAAATGCAGGCTACTAGTTTATACAGAATGGAGGAGGTTTATACTAGATATCAGAAGGCACCAATTTTTGAAGCTTCTGTTACACTAATTTTATCCCGCCACCCGTTTTTGTTACTTTATATCTGTTAACATTATTAACATCTTTGTTATATTGTAGTTAGCATGTAGAGCAAAAAAAAAAAAAAAAAAACCAAACCAAAAACCCAGTATTTTCATATCGAGCCATAGTGGTAGGCACACCTGACTGTCCCTAACCGTGATTTTTAGAAAGCTTTTTGTTAGATGTCATTAACAGAACAAATAGGTTACACAGGTGGCTTTTTCATTCATCATGTTAAAAAGGTACTTGTGATACTTGTGTAATTACATTTCATCAAGAAATTTCTTGCATCTTTTAAGAACTGTACTATGTGTTGCACTATGACTTAAAAATACTACTTTTTAAAAATTAAAATATACAGCTTGGTACATATTTTATGCTTCCCAGGTGGCTCAGTGGTAAAGAATCCAACTGTCAAGGCAGGAAATGTGGATTTGATTCCTGGGTTGGGAAGATCCCTTGGAGGAGAAAATGACAACCCACTCCAGTATTCTTGCCCAGAAAATCCCATGGACAGAGGAGCCTGATGGGCTACAGTCCACGGGATTGCAAAGAGTCAGACATGACTGAGCGACTTTGCACACATGCATGCATGCACATTTTTTACAGACAGCTGATAGGAAGATTCAAATACATAATTAATTGGGAAGTCAAACACATTTTTAGTTCCATATATTATTCATTTAAACAAATTATGTAAGTTACAGTTTAATCATCTTTAGATTTCATTGTTTTACCAGTGATTTACCTTTATTCTTAAACATGACTGATCATTGAAGACTAGATTCAGAAGACAAAGTTCTGGTGTGTGTGTTTTTTTTTTTTTAAAGCTACTTAGGCAGTTCTGTTACCAATAGTTTGCAATCAATCTTCAGATTGTGAAATTGAGAATTTATTCAAATGAACAAAGCTGGGCAAAAAAATTTACCTTTTAGGAATGGAAAATAATGTAGATAAGTTTAATATTTAAGAGTGAGCATATTGTAATATTAAAATTTAGTGTTAGGAGTATAATACACAAAAACCAGGAAGATGTCAGTTTAACCTGAGTGAACTCTTAACATTATAGAATAGGACCTGACTTTTAGCTTGCATATTTTAAAAGATGTATGCAAATATTTCCTCTCTGCTCCATTGTATCCCCGACATTTAGCACAGTGTCTGTCATGTAGTTGGTGTTCAGTAAACATTTAAAACATAATGGGAAAGGATTTTGGAAAAGAACACAAATGATTGAAGAGATGAAACTTTAGTCTGTTTTGGAAGGGTCAAAGAGATTAGGGCTTTTTAGAATAAATAAATAAAGAGCAAAAGACATTTAGTTCAGTTCAGTTGCTCAGTTGTGTCAGACTCTTTGCGACCCCATGAACTGCAGCACGCCAGGCCTCCCTGTCCATCACCAACTCCCGGAGTTTACCCAAACTCATGTCCATTGAATCGGTGATGCCATCCAACCATCTCATCCTCTGTCATCCCCTTCTCCTCCTGCCCTCAATCTTTCCCAGCATCAGGGTCTTTTCCAATGAATCAGCTCTTCATATCAGGTGGCCAAAGTATTGGAGTTTCAGCTTCAGCATCAGTCCTTCCAATGAACACCCAGGACTGATCTCCTTTAGGATGGACTGGTTGGATCTCCTTGCAGTCCAAAGGACTCTCAAGAGTCTTTTCCAACACCACAGTTCAAAAGCATCTTCTGCGCTCACATCCATACATGCCTACTGGAAAAACCATAGCCTTGACAGACAGACCTTTGTTGACAAAACACATTTCAAATGTTTGTGAGATTATTATGAAACATTTGTAAGAGATTTTCCAGAGACAAAATCTACAAGGTACATTTAGAGACAATTTTAAAATTGTAGATTCTACCAAACTCTAGAGTACATTACTATTAATCAAGGACTAGTTCCAATAAACACTTTCCAAAATATTTCTACTCCCAGAGAAAGCTGTACCTATAAATTGTTTTAAAGCCCAGATTATTACCTGTCTGACATTACTTCTGGGTATAAAAGTAGATTAACTAGCAGTAAAGTAGCAAGTACAACTGCTTAACAGGTGTCTAGTTATCTAACACAATGGTTAATATTATATAAAATGTTAAAGCCCTGGCTGCTGAAAATCATTAGTATATTCACCTCAGTTCCTTCTTGATCAGTTTCTACTCTCTCTTTCTATTTTGCCCCTTCCTTCATTTCTTCCAGATTGCAGTTTTTCTCCCAACTTTATTGCTATAATTGACATATAACGTTGTCTAATTATAAAGTATACAGCGTATTGCTTTAATACACTTAACGTATTGCAAAATGATTACCAGCATAGTGTTAGCTAACACCTGTATCCCATCACATAGTTACCATTTCTTTTTTCTGGTGAGAATAGATTAGGTTAATGTTTTGAAAGGACATCCTGGCCAGCTTCTCAATTAGCTAAAAGGTAGAATTCTTCATGATGTTTTGATTTTGTTGTGTTCCTTTGTAATTGTCTTAGTTTGAGCTGATGATATAATAATATCATAGAGTGAGTGGCTTTCAAACAGCAGAAATTTATTACTCACAGTTCTGGAGGCTGGAGATCCTAAGATCAAGTGCCTACAGTTTTGATATCTGATGAGGGCTTGCTGCCTGGTTCATAGACAGCTGTCTTCGTACTATGTCCACACATGGCAGAAGGGGCAAAGGAGTTCTCTGAGGTCTCTTGTATAAGGGCACTAATCCCATTCATAAGGGTGATCTAATCACTTCTCAGGGTTTCCTGGTGGTTCAGCAGTAAAGAATCTGTTTGCCAATGTAGGAGATGTGGGTTCAATCCCTGGGTCAGGAAGATCCCCTGGAGAACAAAATGGCAACCCACTCCAGTATTCTTGCCTGGAAAATACCATGGACAGAGGAGCTTGGTGGGCTACAGTCCATGGGGGGTCACAAAGAATTGGACATGACTTAGTGACTACACAACAACAACAAATCACCTCCTAAAGGCTCCACCTCCAGATATCATCACATTGAGGATTAAGTTTCAATATGGATTTTGAGGGGGCACAAATACTCGGTCTTAGCAAGAATGATGACTTTTTTCATTTTTCACATTTTACTGCAAAGATGTCCCACTTAACATTGGGACAGAAGTCAGTTTTCTATACTTTGAGAAGAAGTTAAATTTTTTGAAAATCTTTTTATTTCAGGTTGATTTATCAAAGGATCTTCCTCACTGGAACAAGCTTAAATCGGAAGAGAAGTATTTTATCTCTCACATCTTAGCCTTTTTTGCAGCCAGTGATGGAATTGTGAATGAAAATTTGGTGAGATTTTTGTTTCTACTTTTGTTCTCATTCAGCAGTTAAATGACAGTGATGGCAGTAAGATAATCAGACTGAACCTGAAAAATGTCTAAGAAGTGAACTAGATGAAGCTTAACTCTTGAAAAATTTTTTTCTAATGGTCAAAGGCAAGTTTTCATTTGTATTTGACCCCACCCCCCCCAAATATCATCAAACCAAGCATATTGTACCAATAAAGACTACTTACAAGGCATAAGCATGAGTTTGTGTTTAGTCTTAGATAGTAATCCTAATAAAGCATCTGCACCTTAATAACCTTTCCAGAGCTTTTTAATAGAACACTGGGTCTGGCTCCCCACTGTATTATGGTTGGTTAGAAGGCATGCTTTCTTACTAAAAAGAATGGGAAGATGCAAACTTTCGTTGTCAACTGGTAGGGGCTTCAGTAGATCTACTTAAGGTCAATTCTACAAAGCAAAATAATTATTTTTGGTAGATATTCTAAAATTTATTTGGCTTTATAGGTAGTATTTCCAACTAACAGTTCAGTTTATTTAATTGCTTAAGAATACAGTATGCAACTAACTGTGGAGGGTTGATGGATTAAACAGTACCACCTAGAATAATTCATAAGGCCTTTCTGACCTGTTTGTGGCATCACAGGTGATTCTTATGTGGTAATTCTGATGTTCAGGTTCTGATCTGCAGTGTTTAATGGGAGCCCATAGAATCGGATATATTTATTTCCCTTGTTTTTTTAGGTGGAGCGCTTTAGTCAGGAAGTACAGGTTCCAGAGGCTCGCTGTTTCTATGGCTTTCAAATTCTCATCGAGAATGTTCACTCAGAGATGTACAGTTTGCTAATAGACACTTACATCAGAGATCCCAAGAAAAGGTATTACTGCTTAGATTTTATTTACAAAGCTCTATTTATCACTTGGTTATGTTAATATTAGGAAACTAAATATAGGGGAAGATTATTCAAATATGGATGTTTAGGAATACACTATCTTCTATTACTCAGTAATGTGTTGGGTTAAAAAAAAACTTGCATAGGACCAATAAATTTTTGGAAATTATAACTTAAAAAACTGTTCATCAACACATTCTGTTTAGAAATTAAATATTCTAATTTAGTCAGTTTTGTATCAGACCAGATTCAAACCACTACTTTGAGTTTTATTTTGACTTCTATAGTTAATGGACTTGCCAAAATACAGAGAAACTCCAGACTCTATGCATACCATAATTTTCATAGAATCAAATATAGTATGATTAAAAACAAGTGAATTGGGAATTTCCTGGTGGTCCAGTGGTTAAGACTTGGAACTTTCTTTGCCGTGGGCTCAGGTTTGGATTCCTGGTTGGGGAACTAAGATCCTACAGGTCTCGTGGTGCAGCCAAAAATGAAAACAAACAAACAAAAAAACCCAAGTGAATAACTTTGCCATTAATTCTGTTTTTACAGAGAATTTTTATTTAATGCAATTGAAACAATGCCATATGTTAAGAAAAAAGCAGATTGGGCCTTGCGGTGGATAGCAGATAGAAAATCTACTTTTGGTATGTAACTTTAATTTATATTTGATCAAATTTGCTTAGGTTATACAATACTATTTTACATGGTGTAATATCAATATTCCTAAGAATTAATTGGAAGCTGGTGAAAAAATAATCTAAATCTGTTATATATTCTGTTTATTAAATTAAAAGTTGAAAGAGTAAAAGTTCAGTGCATAATTTCAGGTAAAGATGAATATCTGGGACAACCCAGAGGGATAGGGTGGGGAGGGAGGCGGGAGGGACACATGTACACCTGTGGCCAATTCATGTGGATGTATGACAAAAACCATCACAATATTGTAAAGTAATTATTCTCCAATTAAAATAGATTAATTAATTAAAAAAAGAAGAATCAAAGAATCAGTCACATAGACTCAGACAAGAATATTAGAGTAAGACTATATACTTTGAGTAATGTTTATTTTTTTCCCTAAAATAAAGCAAGTCAGAGTCCTAATATTTTTCAGGGAACAAATATATAGATTAGTACACTCAAGGCAAGAACAGTTTGCAATAACAGGCTTATTTTTCAAATAAGTTAAATGCAGACACCCTGTAGGATGAATTGAGATCCAATAACGTTTTATTAAGGAAAGAATTAACATTGTCTCATAAACAGTAGTTGCTCAATAAATATTTATTACACTTAATTAAAATATTCAGATATTTAATATAAGTAGCCCTAAGTACCTTTCTTATTCTTATCTATTTCACAATTGATTGTCTTTACTTTCTGGTTTTATTCATTATGTGCAGAAGGAGATCTAAAAATTTTCAGTTTGTACTCCTTTGCATTCTTAAAAATTATTGAGGACTCCAAAGTGCTTTTATTTATATGGTTGTATATATTGCAGAGAAGACAATGGCACCCCACTCCAGTACTCTTGCCTGGAAAATCCCATGGACAGAGGAGCCTGGTAGGCTGCAGACATTTACATATTAGAAATTAAAACCAAGAAACTTTCAAAATATTTACTAATTAATGGATATTAAATTAGCAGTAACAACCCATTATATTTTAAAATAAATAATGTATAGTTATGCAAAGAAACACTGTATTTTTTAAAAAATCAGTGAGAATAACCTAGTTTTTTTATTTTTGCAAATCTTTTTAATGTCTGCTTTATAGGAGGATGGCTGGATTATATCTGCTTCTCCATTCAATTTCTTGCAGACTGTTGTTTTGGTTGAAGTATATGAAGAAAATCTAGCCCCCTTCAGATATGTAGTTACAAAAGGGAGGAGTATTTTACCAGGTTTTTCAGATTGTTGTAATATGTCATGTAGCCTCTGGAAAAACACCACTCTATATTAATGAGAGAATGATAGTAATAATGATAAATAATGCCTTAGTATCACTATGAAAATTGTTTTCACCTCACAGACCTCCTGGTCTGTGGATCTCCAGGGATTCCTGGCTAACACATTGAGAACCAGTGATTCAGTGTAAGATGTGGACAAGTACGTAGTATATCAGGGAAGAAACATATATGTGGCATTGCCTTCAGTTCATTTTGATGATGAGAAAAGCCGTGGTTTTCAATGTGCATAAAAATCATCTGGAGAATTTTAGAAAAATTCTGCAGATTCCTGGTTCTCACCAGAGAGTGATCTGCATTTTATACCCAGGTAATTATCTCATGCGAAGAGTTGACTCATTGGAAAAGACTCTGATGCTGGGAGGGATTGGGGGCAGGAGGAGAAGGGGACGACAGAGGATGAGATGGCTGGATGGCATCACCAACTTGATGGATATGAGTCTGAGTGAACTCCGGGAGTTGGTGATGGACAGGGAGGCCTGGCGGGCTGCGATTCATGGGGTCGCAGAGTCGGACACAACTGAGAGACTGAACTGAACTGAATTATCTCAAAATTGATTGAGAGGCACATGGTGAGAAACTGGCTGTAGAGAAAAACAAAGGGAAACGTAAGTGTTCAATATGGAATGAAAAGATTAGCATGTCTAGAAAATGATGGAAAATGATGGTGTGCCTCGCAGGAAGCATGTTTTCATGACACTACCAGAGAAGTAACCTAGAAAGAGAGAAAATACAGGAGGGCAGCAGTCATCCTATGGCAATCTGCTTAGTTTTTAAAAAAGTGTCATATACTGCTTACTTTAAAAATATCTTTAAAGAACTTTAAAACATTAAATATACAGATTCAACTTTAATATATGTAATGAAATTACATTTCAAACATCAAAAAAAGTATGAGTTACACAATCTTAATGCATTGCATCATAGAGGTTAGCTGTATATTAAAAATACATACTACTTCCCTATCTCTAAGACAAATCATGATGCCTTTGCAATTATAGCTTTTATAAGAAGCATTTTGAAAGTCTCTTTGTGGTTCACATCTATTCTTGAAAATTTGTAAAAAAAAGAAAAAGAAAATTTGTAACATTTACCCTGTATCATCCTATCATCTTTTTCAAAAAGAATAGCCTTCTGTAATTATTTCTGTTATGATTTTCATTCTGTATCATTCATGTGAATGCATAGAATAGTTAAAATGACAATGTTCCTCTTAATCACAGATGTATAAAATTATAGTCTTGTTCCCTTGCAGACAAATGTTCACATGACATCACATTTATGTTGATTAAAAATGTCTCAATTTTAACTATCCATTCTTATTAACAGTAAGATGAAAATATAGTAGTCTATGTAAATAAATGATAAAGCTCCATCCTAAAACAAGCAGTTCACTAGTCTAAAGAGTTATTTTTGTTTCAAAGGGGTCAACAGAGCATAGTATGCAAACATACATGTATATACATACTGCATTCAAAAACATGTACCTGCACCCATACCCATAGGCATGTGTAGCACAGATAAATCACCTTTTTTTTTTTTTTTTTTGAGTGTGGAAGGCTCTCCAGATTTCAAGACCTGCAGGAGTCCAGTGTTGGACATAGCACCTGAAGTAGAGGTGCTTTTCTGCTCTAGTAGGTTAAAGTAGGAAGTTTTCTCCACCGAAGACTTGGCTGTCTTGTTGATTTTAAAATCAACTACCTTGTTGATTTTATTTCTTGGCAAAACAGTTATGATATGGTTGTTAAAAAAAATATATATGTAAAAGCATATATTATCCATAGGTAAGCTTGAACATGTCTGCAGTATATATTAATATTTCAGAAAGTGAAGCTATTTTTTTCTCCCCTAGGGGAAAGGGTGGTGGCCTTTGCCGCTGTAGAAGGAATTTTCTTCTCGGGATCTTTTGCTGCTATATTCTGGCTAAAGAAAAGAGGACTCATGCCTGGACTCACTTTTTCCAATGAGCTCATCAGCAGAGATGAAGTAAGGAGTGAAGTTTTCTTCTAGTTCTATTTGTATTCCTAGCTGGTGTTCATTTAGTTTTCTTTCCCTTGGAAATGCTTATGGTGACACAAATATCCTGGTAATTAAAATAAGAAGTCATTTCTTACTTGGATTTTAAGTCTGTGTTTTCCTCCTAGCTCTCTTAGTGTTCCTCCTCAACCTCTGAGCATCTTTATGCATCAAAGTACTCCTGAGTTCCCACCTTAGCCTCTCTGCTTCCCTCTACATGGCCTCCTGGTTGATCTTATTTATTCCCATGGAATCAGCTGCCACTTAGGTGCTTATAAAAGCTAAAACTTTACCTTTAGCCTGGTCATTCTTTCCTGAGGTCCAAACCCATATATTCAAGTGCATGTTTAGATATTTTCTCCTGGAAGGCTCCACAGATATCTCAAGCCTAGTATTTCAGGAAATCAAACTCATCATTTTCTCCCAAATTATGTTCATCCTGTCTTCTCTATGTCATTGAGCAAATCTATCTTCTATCCAATCATCCAAATTTGAAATCTGGGAGTCATTTTAGATTGCTTCTTTATTTTTTTAGCCACATTCAGTAACTAAATCTTGTCTCTCTCTGTTGGCAACACTCTTTCCATCTTTACTACCCCCCCTTTTTTCCCAGCTCTTGATTACCTTCTCACAAGTTGCCACTTAAAACTTTCCTGACCCAATTAAGGAAAACTAACCACTTTTTCTTCTACATATACCTTTGAAACCTGAGCTTGTCCCTATTTAGGTTTCATAGGATGGCGGAGCCTGGTGGGCTGCCGTCTATGGGGTCGCACAGAGTCAGACACGACTGAAGCGACGTTGTAGCAGCAGCAGCAGCAGCAGCAGCAGTAGTAACATATATTGTACTTGTCTCTCTAAGCTCCTCAAGTGCAGAAACCTTGTCATTGATCTTCTTTTCTCAGGGTTTATGTTACAGCTATTCTGCTCACATTGATTGACTTATCCTGGCTTCTTAGCTTATTTCCATATTGACCTTGTCAAGTTATTTAATTTCTCTGAGCCTCAGTTTCTTCAACTATACATCTTAACAGGGTTTTGTTAAAATGCAATGAAATAGTATATATGAAAGTACTTTTCAAGTGCAACAAAATGCTTTGTGTAATTACATTTCTGTTGTTTCATGTCTTTAAATTTCTAGTAATTTTAATTAATGTCATGTATGATTATTACAGAGAATTAAAAAAATAAAATCATTCAGTCTCAGAACACCTTTCATATTGTATTGATATTTCCTTCTAGACTATTTTCTGCATTTCAGTTCAGTTCAGTCGCTCAGTTGTGTCCGACTCTTTGCAACCCCATGAGTCGCAGCATGCCAGGCCTCCCTGTTCATCACCAACTCCCAGAGTTCACTCAAACTCATGTGCATCAAGTCGGTGATGCCATCCGTCTCATCTCATCTCATCTTCTGTCGTCCCCTTCTCCTCCTGTCCTCAATCTCTCGGCTGAGCGCTGAAGAATTTATGCTTTCGAACTGCAGTGCTGGAGAAGACTCTTGAGAGTTCCTTGGACAGCAAGATCAAACCAGTCCATCCTAAAGGAAATCAACTCTGAATACTCTTTGGAAGGACTGATGCTGGAGCTGAAGCTCCAATACTTGGGTCAACTGATGCAAAGAGCTGACTCATTGGAAAAGACTCTGATGCTGGGAAAGATTGAAGTTAGAAGGAGAAGAGGGTGACAGAGGCTGAGATGGCTGGATGGTATCACCAATGCAATGGACATGAACTTAGGCAAACTCCAGGAGATGGTGAGGGACAGGGAGGCCTGGCCTGCTGCAGTCCGTGGGATTGCAAAGAGTCAGACACGACTAGGCGACTGAACAATAACATTTTAAAGGTCATCATACTTACTTGTAGATTTCTTTCCAGAAATACAATAACAATTTGTAGCACCACCTAACAATATATGAACATGTCTTTTCTACCACAATTGGGAAGTTTTTCCAGTTCTCCTTAAGTAATCCTTCCTTCTCCATTGACTTCTGATATCTTCTTTATTATATATTAAGCATTCAAGTATACTAAAACCTGTTCCAGGGCTTTTTCTATAACCTGTGTGACAAATTCCATGCTGTAACAAACTATTTTCATTATTACAGTCTTTTATGTTTTGATAATTAGTAGGCTAAATCTCATAACTTTTCTTTTAAAGTATTCATAAAAGATTCTGCTCATTTAGTCTTGCAGATTAATGTTTTAACTTAAAAACAGTCCCACTGGGATTTTGATTGAAGTTGCTTTAAACCTGAAAATTAATTTTATTCTCTTATTGATTTAACAATTACAAGTGCTTTCCTTTTTCATACTCAGCTCTGTAATTGGTAGCTAGCTATTGGTTCTAATCGATATTTACATTATCACCTTTCAGCACTATATCTGAAATTCTGCCTTTGGTAATTTGAAATATCCTCTTGAGTCATGTAGGAGGGATATGTTTTACTAGTAAATTTTCTAAGATTAGTTATTTAAAGAGGCTTTTTCTTGTTTTTTTTTAATGATTTCTTCTGGGAATGACAATTTAACTAGGAAAATAATCCTTGGAATACAGCCTTTGATTTGAGTCTCATCTTTCAATTGTCTTTGGTTTTTTATTGATTCTTTTAGGAAAAGGTAAACAGCGCTGATGTTTAATCCTCTAAAGTGCATATTCCTTCCTTCCTCTCCTCCCTTGTTGGCTTACAAAATTATTTCTTTTTCTGTGTAGTTTAGAAATGTTAATTGACTCTGCCTTGTTGTCAGTATCTAATTGTTAATTTTGTTTAGAACTCCATCATCCTTCTATGTCTCTGACCTCCTTCTCTTTTTTGTTTTGAGTTTTTGAAATTTTTTTCAGTTGTTTTCAGCTTTATACCATCTGTTCTGTGTTTTGAAATTCCAGTTATTGTAGGTTGAGTCTCTTTGCACTGTTTTCCAATTATTTAAGATTCTATAACGTTTCATGTATTTGCACAACAATTCTATTCTCAAGGTATTTCACAAATTTGTTTACTTCTGTCTTTGAGTTTTCTGCAATGTCATTTCTGCTTCACACAGCTTCAGATGGTATCCTTAATTCTTCAGTTTCCATTTTCCTTGCACTGAATTTATTTTTATCTTGAACCATTCTTGTTTAATATAACTGTTGTGTTTTTGAAATCTGAGTTTTTCAATCTGTCTTAATTTTTAAAAAGTTAAAAATGAATTAATTTTATTTTTGGTTTTTCTTACTTTGTTTTCCCTTCCAAAATGCTTTTGATTGCAGATTTGTTGGTTTTGTTGTTGTTCACTAATTCTTCTTTCATGTTAATTAACTGAGATTTGCTGGCCTTGAAAATTTTTCATTATAGGTTATTATGATTGGCATTTTAATGAGATTTGGAGAAAAGAAGATCCTGGCCCTATTAATCCTTCTTCCATCTTCCAGAAGTTCAGTGTTGCATTCCTAGCTTATATAAAGCCTGATATATCACTGTGTGAAAATAACTGATAAAATTTTCTTTGACAGTGGTATTTTTCTTCTGTTTCAGGGGCTTCACTGCGACTTTGCTTGCCTGATGTTTCAATACTTGGTAAATAAGCCTTCGGAAGAAAGGGTTAGGGAGATCATTGTTAATGCCGTTGAAATTGAGCAGGTAAGCAGGGACGCTTATATAAGTAGCACATCTCTCTTTGATGTTTGACTGCATTAGATTGACTCATATGAAATTGCTGTTTTGTAGGTCAGAATAGATATCAGAAATATTATATGGTCAACCTGGCAGTACCAATAGATGATGTATTACAATTATGTCATGTTAAAATTTGGCTTATAAGCCAGTCTTTATTATATATTAAGATTTTATGTATACTAAAATTTGTTTCAGGACTATTTTTAAATTTCATTTATACATCAAATTTCGTGCCATACCAAACTATTCTAATTATCTTAGCTTTCGATTTTTAGATTTTTAGCTACTAGAGGGCAATGATGGTTTCTTGTTTTGTATTCTTTTTTTTTTTTTAACTTTTTATTTTAAATTGGAGCATAGCTGCTTAACCATGTTGTGGTAGCTTCAGGTACACAGCAAGGTGACTCAGCCACACGTGTACATGTATCCATTCTCCCCTATAACTCCCCTCTCATCCAGGCTGCACATAACACTGAACAGAGTTCCCTTTCCTATACGGTAGGTCCTTGTTGGTTGTATTCTTTAAAAACCAGCAAGGTATCTAGCTTTAAGCATGCATCCTATGTTCGTAAAATAAAGAAATAAATGAATTAGTGAATAGTAAAATGTGATTTATGGGCATGTAAAGATCTCTAACTAGAAAGACATGGATGCGTCACTTTAGAATGTATTTTTATCATTTGAAAGAGCTAGTTGAAAAATAAGTAAGTTTTTAAACTTAAAAAAAAAATAGCTTTCATATTTGAAGAGAGAAAAGTCATAAAATGGATTTTGTTTTTTTTAATCTATTTTTTATTTATTGCTTTGGCTGCGTTGGGTCTTAGGTGCAACATGTGCACGAGAGCTCAGTAGCTCCAAGGCATATGGGATCTTCCCCGACCAGGGATCAGATTGCAACCCCTGAATTGCAAGGCAGATTCTTAACCACTGGACCACCAGGGAAATCCCAGATTTTGGTATCTTGAATCACTTTTAGAACTAAATCCAAATGGTTAATATGTTTTTATTTTTTCTTTATTAACACTTTACCACTGTCATTAAGAATCTGCCTACAGTGCAGGAGACCTGGGTTCAATCCCTGGGTTGGGAAGATCCCTTGGAGGGAGAAGGGAGTGGCAATCCACTCCTTCTGTCCTGGAGGATTCCATGGACAGAAGAGCTTGGCAGGCTATAGTCCATAGGGTTGCAAAGAGTCGGACACAACTGAGCGACTTTCACTTTACTGTCATTCAATACAATTGGAGTTCAGTTTATCTCCCAATGCTCAGATCCATTTCTATTTCTTTCTCATTTTCTCTGTTAATTGTTTTTTCTTTCCCAGCTCCCTTTTAAGTCATGTTCACCACAGCAATCATCTTAGGTGAATCTTTTTCTAGATATTTCAGAACAAAATATCTCCTTTCTTTCTGTTGAGAAAGCATATAAATTTGGGTCCTACAAGTGCTACTTTAAAATACTAGTAATGTAATAGTTAGTTTCAATTTACTTTGGCTACTTGAGAATGTGAATCAGCGTGACTAGCAGCACCCCAAACCTTTTAAGCAAATGGGCCTTGTTTGCCATGTTGCAAGAATTTATGCTGTTGTACTTTCCTCAAACAAGATCAGTGATTTAGAAGATTAAATCAACTGGTTCGGGTTGATTTAAGCTAAAACCCTCTTTTTATTTGGAAAATATATACTATTTATTGTTCTTTCTTTGTACTTTATTCTGTTTTTATTTATGTCTTAGGAGTTTTTAACAGAAGCCTTGCCAGTTGGCCTCATTGGAATGAATTGCGTTCTGATGAAACAGTATATTGAGTTTGTCGCTGACAGATTGCTTACAGAACTTGGATTCTCAAAGGTAAGGTGTTTCAAACATATTACTACTAGCTAAAATGTTATAGTCAGGTAAGGACTCTAAAATACATACTATATTTCACTGAAAGCGTTTGTAACACACTAGTCTATTTTTTTTTAACTTTAAACTTTTTAATTTGTATTGGGGTATAGCTGATTAACAATATTGTGATAGTTTCAGGTGAACAGCAGAGGGACTCAGCCGTACATATACATGTATCCATTCTTCCCCAAACTAGTCTATTTTGTAAATTGTCCATGACAGGTTTGTTTTACCCAAACCAGTTGATTTTGCAAAATCCTTAAATGAAACTTAAAATGAAATTCATTAACAGAAGTAGGAGGCTGATGAATCATAGAACTAATAAGCTCAATAAATTATTTTATAATAATTGTAGGTACTATTTAATAGGACTATCTTTAAGTAATTGGATTTAACATGCCAATATATGTTTACCCTCAGGTAGATCCCCATGTGTCTGTGTTGTAATTTGAGGGTTAATATTTTTAAATAGGAAATCATTATTAGGAAGACATTAGCTGTCATAATTTGACTCTTTGAACTCAGTTGTCTTTATTTCTTGTTTATCAGAGATAATGTACCTGAATTTTCATGTGTGTCTTTCACATGAGATGGAGGCTGCAGCCAGACTAACTGGGTTTGAGTCCTGATTCCACCACTCACTAGCCATGTGACTTAGGCAAATTGCTTAACCACTGTCTCAGTTTCCTTATCTGTAAAATGAAGATAATAGGAATAATCCTTACCACAGATTATTGGAGAAGGAAATGGCAACTCACTCCAGTATTCTTGCCTGGAGAATCCCATGGACAGAGAAGCCTGGTGGGCTACAGTCCACGGGGTCACAAAGAGTTGGCCACGACTGAGCACACACGCACCACAAGTGATTGCTGAGGAGTCGGTGCACCTGAAGCACGTATAACAGTGTCACACACACAGTAAATGAGCACTCAGTGGTCACGTTGTTTTCATCAAAAGTGTATCCTTCATCACAATTTCCTGTGTATTAATATTGTTAATTAGAAATGTTAGGTTCTGATTTCTCATGGAAATGGAAGTTTAAATTATTGAGAAGCCTTATAAAATCCATGATGCTTGTGGGTAATCATTAACTCTCTCGATAATGCACTTATTTTCTGGTAGCTACAAAAATATTGTGATGAGAATCAGATGGGACAAAGGTTTTTGGTAACTATAAATTGTAAAATATCACTATTTATATTGTTTTAGTTGCAAGATCGTCTCTTTTGCTGATCATTAATGAGATAAATAAAGATTTTAATTATATTAATATGACCTCTGAAATTTATAAATTGTGTATTAAAAGAAATTGTTTCTGTTTCTAAGTTACATGTTTATCATAATAAAATTAATTTGCTTACTTAAAGCCTTAAAATGAACTCACTATCTTTTAACCCACCACCATATCTTTACACCCACACATCCACCTTCTACTTATTGGAAAATTACAGACCTGTGGGTCTAGTCTTCCTTGGAAAGTTTGCTAATTGTAGGTATACAAAACATGCCTCCTAAGGAGAAAATCTGGACACAGTACAAAAACCTCAGTCTCCACAGGCCTTCAAACTATCTCAGTAAATTCCAAAAAGCAGAAATTATACTGACTCTTAGATTTTAATGCAATAAAATTAGAAATGAATAATAAAAGATTACCAGAAAGTTCCATCTACTTAGAAGTCAAAACTGTGTCCTTTAAAATGAGATTAAAAATGAAAATATAAACTAAATGACAATAAGATTACTGTATATCACAATTTGTAGAATGCAACCAAACAGATCCCCAGAGGAAAATTTGTATCCTTGAAGGCATATATTAAGAAAGCAAGACAATTTAAAATGCATGAGCTAAAAAACTTTGAACTCAAGGAGCTAGAAAAGAAATTATTCTTATAATGATAATTTTTGGGCTTCCCTGGTGGCTCAGACAGTAAAGAATATGCCTGTAATGTGGGAGACCTGGGTTGGGAAGAGCCCCTGGAGAAGGGAAAGGCAACCCACTCCAGTATTCTTGCCTGAGAATTCCATGGACAGAGGAGCCTGGTGGGCTACAGTCCATGGGGTCTCAAAGAGCTGGACACAACTGAGGGACCAACACACTTTGGTAAAATAAGAGGTTATTTAAATTAGCGAATGGTTGTCACATACAGAATTCCAAACAGAAGCCACATTAATGTTGTTTTCAACTAGTTTTGGATTAGTTAATAAATATTCAAGTACTTCTGTGTGTCAAAACCAAGCTGCTTGATTTAGGCTGGTCTTAGCTATTTTGCTCCTGCCATGAATGATTGGGAAGAGCCTCAGTTGTAAAGTCTAGTGAACCTATGACCACTGTCCAGTGTACTTTCCACTGTCTCCTGCCATGAGTGAAAACTCACATGTTTACTGCCTTTAACACTGTTTCTGACACAGTTTCACAGAGTTCCACTACATCAACCACACCCAGCATGTCTGCTTTTTTGGGGGGAAAAATACACATGGCTTTATTAAGATATAATTGACAGAACATGCAATATGCCTATTAATAAATTTTTTTTATTATTTGAAAAACATTGAAAAACAATTCAATGGTTTTTGGTATATTTGCAGAGTTGTGCAACTATCACAACAATCTATTTGAGAACATTTTTATCACTCCACAAAAAAATTCTGTTCCCAGTTAGCAATCAGCCACTTGCCTTTGCTTCTTCCCTCCCCCCATAGCCCTGCTGTTGCTGCTTCGTTGCTTCAGCTGTGTGTGACTCTGTGTGACCCTATGGACTGCAGCCTGCCTGGCTCCTCTGTCCACGGGATTCTCTAGGCAAGAGTACTAGGGTGGGTTGCTATGCCCTCCTTCAGGGGATCTTCCCAACCCAGGGATCGAACCCCGGACTCCTGCCTTGCAGACAGACTCTTTATCCTTGAGCCACCAGGGAAGCCCCCACCATAGCCTAGGCATCACTAATCTAGTTTTTGTCTCTTTAGATCTGCCTATTCTGTAATTCCCACTTCATATAAATAGAATCATACAATATATAGTACATACTGTATACTGGTATATGGTATATACAAAGTCAATGTAATGTTTTAAAGTTCCATTCATGTTAGCATGTATCAGTACTTTTTCCCTTATTATGGCCAAATAATATTGCATTGTATGATTATACCTAATTTTGTTTATCCATTTATTGGTTGATGGTGGCATTTGGGTGGCATTTTTTGGCTATTATGAATAATGCTGCACTTAACATTCTTGTATAAGTTTTGGTGGGAAAATATGTTTTCCTTTATCTTGGATACATAGCTAGAAGTGAAACTGTTGAGTCATATAGTGACTCTATCTTTAATCATTAGAGGAACTACCAGACTGTTTTCCAAAGCCACTGCATCATTTTATATTAACACCAGCAGTATATGAGGGTTCCAGTTTCTCCACATGCTCACTAACACTTACTGTCTTTTTTTTCCTTCCAGTTTTGAAATATAATTGACATATAGTGTCGTTTAAGTTCAAGGTATACAGCATAATGATGTGACTTCCATACATCATGAAGTGATGACCACAATAAGCTGTCTGTTTTATTACACACCTACAGCCATCCTGTGTGCTTAGTCGCTAAGTTATGTCCAACTCTTTGCGACCCATGGACCATAGCCTGCCAGGCTCCTCTGTCCATGAGGTTTCCCAGGCAAGAATACTGGAGTGGGTTGCCATTTCCTTCTCCAGGGGATTTTCCCAGCCCAGGGATTGAACCCAGGTCTCCTGCATTGCAGGCAGATTCTTTACCATATGAGCCTTCAGGGAAGCCTCAACAGCCATCCTAGTGTGATGTGGTGTGAAACGGTATCTTATTGTGGTCTCGATTTGCATCTCCCTAATGGATAATGATTTTGAGCATCTTTTCATATACTTATTGACCTTCTGTAGGTATTCTTTAGAGAAGCATTTACCCATTCAGATCCTTTGCCCATTTTAATTGGGTTATTCGAATATGTTCTTTTCTGTGATATTCATAATTACTGCCTGAATATTCCAAATTTAAAGAATTCTCTTTTATTGTTCCTCATGAATCATCAGTATGTCTCAGTTTCCATCAAGTTGTATCTCCAAGCCTGCTTCTTGAATTCAGAAGCAGTGAAAAAGCTTCTTGTCAACATGTGTTCCATTTTTTGTTTGGGGTTACAATAGATAGCATTTAGTCTGTCTTCCCTGATCATGGTTCCTTAACAGCAGTTTGAAGATTACACATCTCCTGTGAACTGAGAAACATTTAGGTCCACGGTACATTGTTGATAACGTAATACTCTGTAGTATCATGTAGATGTGACAGCCTAGCGGTGGTTGTTCGGTTGCTAAGTCGTGTCCAACTCTTTGGACCCCATGGACTGCCGTGTGCCAGGCTTCCATGTCCTTCATTATCTCTTGAAGTTTGCGTAAACTCATGTCCATTGATTCAGTCATGCCATCCAACCACCTCATTCTCTGTCGCCCCCTTCTCTTCCCACCCTCAATCTTTTCCAGCTTCAGGGTCTTTTCTAAAGAGTTGGCTCTTTGCATAGTAGTAATACCTGTGGGAAATGCCTATAATACCTTTGGTGTTTCAGAGTTCTCAAGCTGTGAAAACATTTTAGTTTGGTATTAAATCTTCTATTTCCTGAAATAATCTTTTTTTTTTCTTTCAATTTCCGAGAATACCAGAGTTGCTAGTATAGTTCCTTTAAGAGGCTAGCAGGCGATCTTAGTCATCCTAAAATGTATCAGTCTTGACTGCCTCCAGGACCCTAGGAAATATGTGATCTCCAGGTGGTGATACATGGTGTTGGGAGACCCAAGGTATCTGTTGCTCTTCTTATGTGATGCAATTTGCTTCTTCAGAATGTCTAACAATATTTCTTTTCTTTTCAGGTTTTTCAAGCAGAAAATCCCTTTGATTTTATGGAAAACATTTCCTTAGAGGGAAAAACAAATTTCTTTGAGAAACGAGTTTCAGAGTATCAGCGTTTTGCAGTTATGGCAGAAACTACAGATAATGTCTTCACCTTAGATGCAGATTTTTGAAACCCTCCCCATATGGAAACTAATCATTGGTAAATAACAGCCTATTTTTCTCTGCTTAAAAACAAAACACAAACCTAAAATGTCTCCTTTCGGGCTTAGGAGTTTGCTCAAGAGGAAATCTGAAACCAAATATCAATCAAGTTGGATTTATAGACATACCCTTTAATTTTACTGTTTATCAGTCAGAGTATGACCTCCACATGCTTTTGTTTCATCCCTAAAATATAAGATGGCATTCTGTAGTTGTTAAGAGCATGGGGTGAGGGGTCAGATAGAATTTGAGGTTCTGTCTTACTTTGTGTGACCCTTGGAAAGTCAGTTAATCTGTTTAAACCTCAGATGAATGTAAACCCTAAGGTGAGTGTGAGAGCAGCTCCTAAATTCATAGAGCGTGTATGAGGATGAGACACAGCATGGGTCTCAGCCAACACTGCTGTCGTGGCCTCCTCCTCTCTCTCCCCCTTCTCCCTCTCCTGTTATTATTATTGTTATTAATAGTGTTAATTGCAGTGATGGGATAAAATTCTCTGTCTCTTCAAAGTAACTGTGATTCTAGGTCCTAAGATCTAGAATTAGATCTTTGTGTTTTTGATGTTTTTAGAAGAATGTAAAGATTTCCTCAAAAAGATTGTACTTCTCTTTAACATGAGAATAACTTCTTTGAATTTCTCAGCGTTATAGTTAAGGAAATTTGGTTCTTAGCTGCTTTGGGCAGAATACTTAAGAGTGGAATCCTTGAAGTTTTCATGAGCGTTGACCTTATAAGCAAAATGATTCTGCTCCTTTAGAAATCAAAAGGATCATTTTAGCCAGATGTAGCCCTGAAATGTTTAAAACCAGGGTGAATTAGCTAGAATGGCATTTCTCAAAGAGTATTATAAGAGCTGTTAGCCTGTCTAGGTATTTTGTAGGGAGAAAAAGAAAGATTCTGTGGTCAAATGAGTTTGGGAAATGTTCTGTGCTCCATTCCTCTTTGGAATGTGGAGTTGGTACATCAAACACTGAGAAATTCTGCAGTACATCAACGTATGCTGCTGCTGCTGCTGCTAAGTTGCTTCAGTTGTGTCCGACTCTGTGCAACCCCACAGACGGCAGCCCACCAGGCTCCCCTGTCCCTGGGATTCTCCAGGCAAGAACACTGGAGTGGTTTGCCATTTTCTTCTCCAATGCATGAAAGTGAAAAGTGAAAGTGAAGTCGCTAAGTCCTGTCCAACTCTTAGCGACCCCACGGACTGCAGCCTACCAGGCTCCTCCGTCCATGGGATTTTCCAGGCAAGAGTACCGGAGTGGGGACATCAACATATACCCCACTGCATATTCCAGACCTACTTAACAAAGATCTGTTTTTCACCTGTTAACATCTCACCTAATGTTCCTCAGAACATAGTTTGGAAAAAGCTGCCCCAGGACTATTTTCTACATGGAAAAAGGGCTTGTGGACCAAGCAAGGGAGGGCCTGGTGGGGATTATTGAGCCATTTCCACTTTGTGCCAAGCTGAGAAGTGTCCCTGTAATTGACCGCAGCTATATTTCTTATACTCCTAAAACTCTCTTATGCTGTTATTGAGACTCAATTTTTTTCTGGAACTATGCATGTCCCAGGACAGCAGATGGTGAGGGAGACTGAGGAAAGGCCAGCCCACAAGGTCTCTGAGAAGTCTGCTCCGTTTATGGGAGGGAAGTGTCAAGAGGTAGTCTGAGCCTAAGCAAGCAGTGGGTTTCCCCACTCACAGCCAACTGTTGCGTACAGTTCTGGTTAATAAGGATTAGAGATTTTCTCTTTGCATAACTTTTTGCTCCATTCACTCCACAACTACCTAATGCATTAAAATGGGGAGTTTTCAAGTGGATGCAAAGGAACAGGCCATGACTTTATCTGTTAGAGAGAATATCAGAAATGAGCTATTTTGGCCTATCATAATACCATATACTTGTTCAAGGATTCAGAGTTTGCTGAGTGTTTTTATATCACCTCATTTGATCTCAAAACAGCCTTATGCGTTTGACAGAGCAGGCAGGATTGAAATTTTATGGATAGAGGGGGTGAGGCTCAGTCAGGCTCAGTGGCTTGGCCAAGATCTGCTCGTAGTCACCGTCACTGCAACATACTGTTTTTTTCTTAGAAGTTACCATGTTTCTAATTTTTAGTCCTTGCTATCCATCTTGACTTGATTTTTCCTATTTTCCCATTAAAGTATCATATAGTTCAATTAAGATATCACATATATTAATTATTGTATCATAAACATTATAACTATATATTCAGGTAATAGTTCAAAGATATTCATCTACTGCTAATACAAAAACTTACATTTAAAGCTGATAATATATCGGTTGTGACATAAGAATAAAAGAAAAAAGTTTTAGATTGTATATTCCCTTTGTTTTGAATCCACCTCTTTCTCATAGGTAATGACAGGTGCCTTAATATGAAGCTTATTTATCATAGCAATAAACCTAACTGTAGTGAGATGAAGTTTTAATACTGAAATACTGGATTTTTTAGTACACTGGTTTATTATATTCAGTACTCTATCCCCTTTTCCGAGCTTCCAGGTTTCATATTTATTTATTATGTTTAGTATTTTGGTTCTTAGTTCTTAGGGAGTCAAGAACTTGTAGAATCTCTTTTTGATATTATCTCACAAGCAAAGAAAGTAATTCAGAACATGTTTATAACTTTTTTGTTTTAACAGCACATGTATTTAAATCATTGCTATAGTAGTTAAAGTTAAGTTTATTATTTAAGAATGTAAAAACTAGTCATCCAGTGACAAATTGCATTTATTAAAAATGTTTCATGGTAGCATGTAGAAATCAGGACTTGAAAGGACTCAGGAAGACTGCTCCAGCCTGTCAGACAGGGCTGTTTTGCTGTTCAGTTACATACGAAAATGAAACAAACAACTGTTCTTATAATTTAAGCTTACCTCAGTCATGTTTTTGTATATGAAATGTTTCCTTTCACTCATTTTGAAACATTCAGATGTTTCAGCTTCTTTTGCCATTTTGATTTTCATTTGTTCATGGAAAACACACCATCTTATATATTTAAAAAATAAATTCTTTAATATTCAGAATTTTGAATTTTACATTTAAATATGCTAACATCATGTTATAGAATTCCTAAATTACAGTTATTCAGATTAAGCTAAGGGCCACATGTCAATAATTTTTGGTGATTAAGAAAGCTGATGGGCTGCGAGAATGCCAGTTTAATCCTGTAACCAGCTGTTATGTTTTTGAACTAAGATGAGTGAATGGGTAGCCAACTCAGGAACTCTTCATAATCTACATGAGTGGCACAGATTGGAAATCTGGATATCTTTATTTTTCCCTCCCTTTAAATGGTCTGCTCCTTTTTTAGACAGCTACAGGTTCAAAGGAAAATCTGATAGTCCCAAGGCATTAGGATGAAAGAATTTAAGCCTTCAAATTTGGGGCTTAATTCTATTAAAGAAAATACAGGTGAAAATGAAAGGCTGAAGAATTTTTTTTTATACAGGTAGAAATATAACAATTCAGTCTTTTTCTAAGTTTACAAGAATCTTATGTATTTGACTCTGTTTTACAACTGTGTTTTGATTTTTCCAAATGTCTGGTCATTTAGCAAAGCAAGTATCTACTATGTACATAGAAAGCTTTATTGAATGTGGTATATGCAAATATTTTTAATGTATTTTACATTATGGTGAAATCAAGCCAACCCTGCATATATACAATTTGACAAATGAGTTGTTTTGTTCATTTTTTTGCTTTAGTACGTTGAAATAAACTGTATCATGTCTCTGTCATTTCGTGTATGGCCTTTTGAGTAAGAATGTTTCTTTAAAAGTGCAGGGGCTATCCTAGTGAAGGACTGTATATATTTTCTATTTGTGTATACAGATAAACATATTGGTATTACTTTAACTATTCCTTCTACCACTCTTTGACCTAAGTGGCACCCCCTTCAGCTGTCTCTCATCTACTTTTTCTCAATCCATGAGCCTTTCTTCCTGTCTCTTTGTATCCAGCTAAGATTCTACAATATATCATATTACTAGTAGTAACATTCTTATCAGTACCATGAACTCTGTTCTTTATCTGCGTTTTCTACCTTACATAGAAAACTCAAAGCAATTCTCCATTTTGTTATGAAACAACAATCCAGTTTTTCCGTTTGTACCCCTGCAGCCAAATACTGCTAGAGAAAAAGTCATATAAGACAAATTGGATCTACTTTACATTCATGATTACCTACTGTCTTAGTCCATCTGGGCCACTATACAAAAAACTGCTGTAGAGTGGGTAGCTTAAGCAAGACATTTATTTTTCACAGTTCTCCAGGTTAGGAAGTCAAAGATCAAGATGCTAACAAATTCAATGTCTGGTGAACCTTGCTTCTTGGTTTATAGACAGCTGTCTACTGGCTGTGCTCTCACATGAAGGGGGTGCTCTCTGAAGGCTCTTTTACAAGGGCGCTAATCTCATTCATCGGGGAGATCCCCTGGAGAAGGAAATGGCAACCCACTCCAGTATTCTTGCCTAGAAAATCCCATGGATGGAGGAGACTGGTGGGCTACAGTCCATGGGGTCACAAAGAATCCGACACAACTGAGCAACTTCATGGAATCTCATTCATGGGCTTCCCTCGTGCAGTTCATTAAAGACTCTGCCTACTAATGCAGGAGACATGAGTTCAATCCCTGGGTTGGGAAGATACCCTGGAGAAGGAAATGGCAACCCACTCCAGTATTCTTGCCTGGGAAATCACATGGACAGAGGAGCCCGGTGTGTTACAGTCCATGGTGTCACAAAAGAGTCAGACATGACTTAGCAACTAAACAGCAATCTCATTCATAAGGGCTCTGCCTTTATGATCCACTCACTTCCCAAAGGTTTCACCCCCAAATGCCATCATACTGGTGATTAGGTTTCATTTTTTTAAAAATTTTTTTCTTTTTTGTTTGGGGACTAAGTTTCAATATGAATTTTGGTGGGACCCAAACATACAGTTTATAGCACCTACGTCAGCACTGTCTGACAATCATACTACAATTTCCCGGTGAACTTGTTCTCCGTTCTCCACAACTGCTTTTTCACAGTTTCTACGCTCTGCTCCTACCCTTGCTCTCCAAAGAGGTACTGCTCTCATGTATTTTTTCTTTTTGGGCTATGCGCACTTAGGAGAGATTCTCAGCAGAAAAAATTAACAATATAGGAGTTCTGAACCTAGAACCTAAGAAGTTGGCAGTAGAATCCAGGATACACATTTCTATGCATGACTTCTGCTTCATTACAAGCAGAGAGTGATCGAGGAGAATCTCTCTTCTGCTCTCCCTTCCAGGAGTAACAGCCACTTAACCCTGGGAGGTCTTGCTTCTGTTCCCACCACATGATTCTCACAGGGCTGCAAAGCTCCTTCGTCTGCACAAAGCGCACTGCGTCTGTCTGGGCACAGCATTATGTGTGTGATCCACGCGGGGCCAGGTCCTTAGCTAAGGTGTTTTCTAACTGAAACTAAAGGGAAAAGGTCACTTTTATTCTAATAACAAAGCTAGAGAAAAGGTCCTACGTCTAATGGCAAAGTCCAACCTTATCCCAATTCTTTGCCTCTTTTCATTGTGTAGGTAATAAAAGCCTATATTTTGCCTGAGACAGTTCAAGTTAAGCTTCTTGTGTGTGCTTAGCCTCTCAGTCGTTTTGTGCAACTCTTTGTGACCCTTTGGACTGTAGCCCCCCAGGCTCCACGGTCCATGGGATTCTCCAGGCAAGAACACTGGAGTGCGTTACCATTTCCTCCTCCACGGGAGCTTCCAGACCCAGGAATCGAACCCCTGTCTCCTGTGTCTCCCGCATTATAGGCAGATTCTTCATCACTAGTGCCACCTGGGAAGCCCAGGTTTCTTGATTTGCAACCAAAAGGACCATAGTTAGAGAAGAAAATGGTTCTGGAAACCAAGTGACAGGAAAGAAACTGGGTGTTCTTGTGTGTTTCAGTCTAGGAGCGGAGATTCTGGAATCTGCACCTGGGTGGACCCTGAGAGCCAGGTGTTCGAGTCTTCAGTGAAAGGGAAGTACTGTCTGGAGGACAAGGTGACAAGGAGGAGAGAGGAGCTGAGCTGAGTTGTGAGTCTCAGAAGAGCACAATTGTTTCAAAAGAATGTGGTGTCCGAGGCCTGTATAATCAGTTGGTAATAATAAAAAAAAAACAGCTGTCCTTGCTTTACGTGACCTTTTTAGGTGACTTGTGCATCTGGGCTTTCTGCCCCATATGCCACCTCTCACAACCATAGCTGCTCTCTGTTCATTTCTCCAGGTTGGTATGTTTACACATCATAGGAAAAAAGCATCTCCAGGGTGTGTGAGTATGCTCTCAATGGTGCCTCACCAGTAACAACGGTGTCCAGGTTCTAAGAGGAAAAATGTGTGCTTCACTGTATTTTCAACACTTAATTCTTAATAAAATATTCTTTGTACATACCATAAGGTGATTTTTGCAATCATATTATTCCAATCATTTCAATGGTTCCCTGATTCTTTGCGGAATTACTGTATCATAGTAATATTGGTTTAGCCTTAAAGTTCTTTGGGGTTTTCGAAAAACCTGAAGGAAAATTTCAGCCAAACCGGTAGTTTTTAAGTGATCTGAGGCTCAGACAAGTTACTTGCCCAAGGCCACACAACTAGTAAAAGTTAGAGGCAGGACTCCAACCCAGCTGTCGTGGCTTTAAATCCCATTTTTTCATTGAGTGCACCCAAATTTCTATTCCTTCTACTGCCAGCCCTTGGCTTCTGTGGGTGGTACTCGCTCTGGAAGATTCAGGAAACGTTTTTGCCTGGGGTCACATCTCCTGACTTCCTCATGGTGGCGCCCTTGAGCCACTGGTTTCTCAGCTCAGGTGCTGCTTCTTTACCCAGGAGCTGAGGAGTTAGATTTTAAAGGACTGTTCTGTTTCCAGTTTAGCTCGGCTGCTTGGCCGGAGCATGGCGCCCAGAAACATGCAAGAAACTCACGCTCAGCACTGGCCCCTTTAGAAGGGCAAACTCCCAGCAGGAGCCCACAGGGGATTTCAGTCCTGGCTGACTATATAGAGATGAACGTCGAGGGGGTTGTGCAAATTTTGGTAGCCACTGAAAGAGGAGAAACCTCATTCTATAAACGGATGCCACGCAGTTATAACACAACTGACAAACTACACACCTCTTGTGAGATATCAGGAGCCCCAGAACTAGTCACAGAGTCACCTGTGACTTTGGTGTTTGCTTCTCCATCAGTTTGGAGGAGGGGGTGGTGGAGAGGGGAGGGTTGGAAATGGCAGAAAGGGGGTACTGACCCTCTAGCCCCTTCTGGGAGGATCTGGGGATGGAGGCAATGTACTAGCTCTGTCTGTTGCGCCTGAAAAGGTCACGTGTGTTCCTTTGGCCCTGGATACCCAAAACTCTCCTCCACTTTGGTCTGAGGAGGGTGATACCTACATTTGGGGCAGGATGGGGGTATTTTCACAATTCAGGTTATGGGAAGCAGATTTCCTGAGAGTTAGGGGCCATTGAATGATGCTTCATCCTATGAAGCCTAATTTTTTTTCCTTAACAAATTTTATTTTTGAAGCTCTAGGTTTATTACTTGGGAGTGAATCTGTGTCCAATATTGTGTTATTACTCCCTGTGAAGAGCAGGACCCCACTGACAGCCCTCTATACCTGCAGCACAGCTACAGGCTTATTAAAACACAGAGATCTGGGCCTCCCAGTGTTTGCTTCTCATGTGCGTGAGCTCAAGAATCTGCATTTGGAAATTCCGCTCCTGGTGGAATTTGGTGGAATATCTGCTGGTCTTGGAGAGCTCCTGGAGACTGCAGCTCTCCCTAAGGACAGGCACTGACGGACATCATTGTGCAGTCCTCTCTCTGGCCTAAATCTGTCTTGACCCAGTTAACTCATTTGCAGCCCACAGAAAGTACCTCAAAATGTGGGACACTGTGCTTTTGTGAGGTGTGAGAGAGCACAGGCTTTAGAGTTAAACTGTTGCTGCTGCTGCTGCTAAGTCGCTTCAGTTGTGTCCGACTCTGTGCGACCCCATAGACGGCAACCTACCAGGCTGCCCCATCCCTGGGATTCTCCAGGCAAGGACACTGGAGTGGGTTGCCATTTCCTTCTCAGTGGAAGTGAAGTTGCTCAGTCATGTCCGACCCTCAGCGACCCCATGGACTGCAGCCTTCCAGGCTTCTCCGTCCATGGGATTTTCCAGGCAAGAGTACTGGAGTGGGGTGCCATTGCCTTCTCCGAGAGTTAAACTACTTGACTCATATCCTGATGCTTGACCATTTACTGGCTGGACTTTGGCAAGTCACTATCTGTAAAAGTGGGAAGAAAAACAGTGTGGACTTGTGTTGCTGTGTAAGTATGGAGAACACCTAAAATAGCACCCAGCACATAGTAAGCACTCAACAATTGATGTTATTATCTCAAAGCTCTGTCTAGCTCTAAAATTCTAACTCTATGCCTGGAACATTCCCATTAGCTTAGAGAGACCTTAGATGGTAACAATAACCCTGTGTACGAAACAGCAAAAGAGACACTGATGTATAGAACAGTCTTATGGACTCTGTGGGAGAGGGAGAGGGTGGGAAGATATGGGAGAATGGCATTGAAACATGTAAAATATCATGTATGAAACGAGTTGCCAGTCCAGGTTCGATGCACGATACTGGATGCTTGGGGCTGGTGCACTGGGACAACCCAGAGGGATGGTATGGGGAGGGAGGAGGGATGAGGGTTCAGGATGGGGAACACATGTATACCTGTGGCGGATTCATTTTGATATTTGGCAAAACTAATACAATTATGTAAAGTTTAAAAATAAAATAAAATTTTAAAAAAATCAATAGTTTCTGCAAGGCTATGTCACCTTTAATAATTTCATCATTGGCTAGGTTTCATTTCCATCGTACAGACTGTTGGTTTTTTTTAGTATAAATTTCTAAATGGTCTTAGTATCTAGCATTTTAGTTGGCTAGGAAATATATTTGTGTGTTTCCTTAGCAAATAAGATAGCTTTACTCTGCCTACAACATCAGGAGCAAGTGAAACTCAGTTCACTTTAATCACCTATACGGGTTTAGCAACCCTTACTGCTGTTTTTCGGAGAAGGCGATGGCACCCCACTCCAGTACTCTTGCCTGGAAAATCCCACGGACAGAGGAGCCTGGTAGGCTGCAGTCCATGGGGTCTCGAAGAGTCAGACACGACTGAGCGACTTCACTTTCACTTTTCACTTTCATGCCTTGGAGAAGGAAATGGCAACCCACTCCATTGTTCTTGCCTGGAGAATCCCAGGGATGGGGGAGCCTGGTGGGCTGCCGTCTATGGGGTCACGCAGAGTCGGACACGACTGAAGCGACTTAGCAGCAGCAACTGCTGTTTTTATTAACATTCCCTTTTAAGGCTGATGAACAAATCACAAGCCTTCATAATGAATAATTCCCATTTCATTTTACAAGCAGCAAAGTAACTTTAGTGCCACGATATATCATGGCTCTAAGAAGAGACCTCAGTCCCAGGAGATTATTCCCCTGCTGTTTCCTCAACTGGATTGAGAGGTTGAGGGTCCAGATTTGCTGCTCCTTGGCCTGTGAAGCCTCTCATGGCACCAGCTGGAATTCAGACTGGCTTTCATTTGCAGTAGGGACCTCAGTTTGAGCCTAGGCCCTATCAGTGCCCCCACTGACTGGTATTTTGAGAGAACTTGTGTGGTGGCTCAACTGAAGTTTCTTTGTATGGGGTCTCCTGGGAGGGAATCAACCCTGGGGCAAGGAGACAGGTCTGCTGCGTTTGACTCAAGTGCTGAGACAAGGCAGAGATTCTGAATGTAGTGTGGAGGGCATGAATCAAACCCCCCCAGGAAGGACAAAGGTGAAGGTAGAGCTAGAAAGAGTGGCTTCATCTTGCCCATGTTACGATACAAACCACATTGAGGCGAATACAAAAAGGAGAGGTCCAGGGCCCCTCCCAGGCCAACTTGTAGCCAACTTTGGTGCCTGGCAGAGCAGTAAAAAGTGGATGTGCTTGGTTTTTCCACCTTCTTGCTGTTGTAGATACACACACACCACACTCTAATACATAGATACATCCATATACAACTTTATATATATATTTGCGATTTTCCCCTGGGACAAATTGGGTCAAAGAAATGCAGGATTCTGAAGCTGTCCTGCTTTAAAAAACTGTACAGAAGTGAAATATGCACACATAGATAGGTCTGTCTTTTTTCCTTAAATAATAGAGATATTTATATACAAAACTTCCTTTTTTAAAAAAGTAAAACTGTAGACATATTCTAAAACCTTTTCTTTGGCCTTAGAAGAGGAATTTTTGTTTTAGCCACACTTCTGGAAAAATCCCATGGACGGAGGAGCCTGGTTGGCTGCAGTCCATGGGGTCGCAAAGAGTCGGACACGACTGAGCAACTTCACTTTCACTTTTCACTTTCATGCATTGGAGAAGGAAATGGGAACCCACTCCAGTGTTCTTGCCTGGAGAATCCCAGGGACGGGGAAGCCTGGTGGGCTGCCGTCTATGGGGTCGCACAGAGTCGGACACGACTGATGCGACTTAGCAGCAGCAGCAGCATGCTAAATCAAGTTAGAAGTTTTAATTAATATCTTAGACTGAACACCACTGGGTTGATTTGGATTTGCAATTTATGGACACTGGGAGAGGGTATAATCCAAGGAATAGGAAAATTTTAATCCAGGGGCAGGAAAATAGTATGCTCATGAAATTAATTTTTAAAAGGTCATGAGGTGACAAAAAGTTTTGATTGCAATTCAGTTTGTGCCTGTTTAACATATGCAAGAGGTCGGGTGAGACTTAGTGACTAAAACAGCAGCAACAACATATAAAGGAGGCAGAAAGCAGAGACTGAAATATTAAGTGGGTTAAATTGAATGAATTGACCTTACATGTTGAACAGTTGTCTATATTGGAAAAAATATAGCAAACAGGTTTAATTCATGTAGCGGGACTTTAAGTTGAAGAGTTACAAGCAATCAAGGAGGATTTGGGGAAGGCAATGAAGAAAGATAAACTTGAACCCCTGAAAAGAGACCAACTGAAGTTGCTGGGAGAGAGATGCTGAGGTTCTCTAGGGAATAGAATTGTCACACTAAGCGTGCCAAATACCGTGGCTCCATGCTGCCATCTTCATTGTGGGAACTGGTGGCTGGATAGAGTCAACTTGGTAGAGGACTTTAGGGAAAAGTCTGAAAGGAGAATGTAAATGCTGGCCCTTAGTTCCTTTGCTGCTGGCAACCAGATGCTGAGATCCCTTATAAATACCAGTTACCTAACGGCTAACCTAATTAGAGTCCTTACCCAAGACATCAAGGTTAAGACCAGGTGCTTGGCTGGATCTGTCCAGAGTTCACTACCTAGGACTGGTTTATGATGTCTGAAGACATTTCAAAATGTTTATTTATTTATTTTTGTTTGCTCTCGGTCTTCAGTGCTGGGCGTGGGCTTTCTTGTGTTGCTGTGAGTGGGGGCTACTCTCTAGCTGTGATGCTCGGCTTCTCATTGCAGTGGCTTCTTTTGTGGTGGAGCATAGGCTCTAGGGTCCATGGGCTTCATTAATTGTGGTGTCTGGGCTTAGCTGCTCTGTGGCATATGGCATCTTCCTGGACCAGGACTCAAACCCGTGTCCCCTGCATTGGCTGGTAGACTCTTAACCATGGGACCACCAGGGAAGTCCTGGAGACATTATTTAATGTTCCAGTCTTTGGAAGGGCTTCCCAGGTGGCGCGGTGGTAAAGAATCCATTGGCCAATGCAGCAGATGCAAGAGACCTGGGTTTGAGCCCTCTGAAAAGAAGATCCCCTGGAGTAGGAAATGGCAACCCACTCCAGTATTCTTGCCTGGAAAATTGCCTGGATGGAGGAACCTGGCAGGCTACAAGTCCATGGGGTCACAAAGAGTCGGACACAAGCGAGCACACATGCAGTCTTTGGAAACAATAAAGGAATTAGCTGAGAACAAAAACATAGCTACAGATTAATGATATAGTTTGATTTAAAAAAAAAAGAGTATTCTACGCATGTCAATAATAAATATAATATATGTTATAGATTTTTTTGCTTAAATTTCAATTCCTTCTAGAGGTTTTGGCAAATTTTTCTAGCCACGAGTAGCTAATCTCAAATTTGATTCTAGCCCACCTTTTCCAAACCTTGTCATTCTGATCCGGGCCTGTGTTCACTGCTAGGATTTCACATTGATGTTTACCTCTTAAGGCCACCATGCTGCAACGCATTCCTATGCAGCTCCTCTAGTCTTGACTTTCCCTGGCCTTTCTCCTGCTGGGCTTGATTTTGTTCACATACCCTCTGCATGGCCTCTGAAGACTTGTTATTAGGCACATCTTTATAAAAGCCAAATCTTCAGCCTTCAGACCTTTAAAGAATTGTTTCCCAACCTTTTACCAATCACGGAATACCAAGAAAATGTTATTTTTTGTTTTCCACTTCGAAAAACTGGAACGGATATGGAGCCCCAGTGGGGGCTGCAGAGGGTGGGGCTTGGGACTCCAGTCACTTGAAGGTCAAGGGATCAGTGTCTTGGGACTGTGGGGTCTTCAGCTCTAGTAGAGCCTACCTCGATCACACGGCCGTGAGGTTAATGTCTGTACTGGTTTCCAAGCTCTTTCTGGTCCTGCTTACCTCTTTGACTACACTGGGCTCTGCTGTCCACTTAGTTCAGCTTAGCCTCTCAGCCGACTCTGGCTTCACACTACCCACACCTTTTCTACTCTGAGTGTGGTCCTCGGACCACCAGCATAGATGTCACCCGAGAGCTTGTTAGTTATGCAGAATCTCAGGTGACACTCAGACCTAATGACCAGGAATCTGTATTCTTATTCCTGCCCTTTAGGTCCCATACCTATGTACATGTTAAGTCGCTTAGGTTGTGTTTGACCTGTGCGACCCTATGGGCTCCTCTGTCCGACCCTATGGGCTCCTCTATCCTTGGGATTTTCCAGGCAAGAATACTGGAGTGGGTTGCCGTACCCTCCTCTAGGAGATCTTCCCGACCTAGGGATCAAATTTGTGCCTCTTACATCTTCTGCATTGACAGGCGGGCTCTTGACCACTAGCCCCACCTGGGAAGCTCCTCACATACCTACAGTTTATTCTAATTGCCTTTCCCCATTTGTCTGTTGGTATGTTTATCTTCTCTAGAAAGAGAGTTTTCTCTTTGAGAAAGAAGAATATTCAATAGGAAACAGGAATGTGAGTCTTCCCTTAAGAAAGAGATCAGTTTTAATAGGAAAACTCTGAAGGAGACATTCAAATTATTTATTGTAGCACCACTTGTAAGTTGCTTTCTTTTCTGTCTGCTGATAAGAAGAACCAAACGAGCTAGTATATTTTTGACCTTCAAGGGCTAAATATTTACTCATTGAACAGATGGAGGCAAGGTCTTGAATGAACTTGGTTTTACTACTCTAGGTGGTAAAGTTCTTTGCCTTTCAGTGTAAGGACTCTCTTGATGTCAGATTTTTAGTCATCTGATCTGTAAACTTACCATATGTGTATGCCCCTCAGGAACCATGAAGTATGTTTCAGATAATTATGAGAAGTCACAAAACTCGACTGGTGTAGGAGGTAATAATGCTTAACTATGCTTGGTAGTCAATTCAGATATAATTGAACTTAAAATAAACCTTCCCGAGAGTTTTAAATTCTGTTCTTGCCAAAAGCTAAGTTCCCTGTTCTAACACTCTAAAAACCATGTTCTAATTTCTGGTATGTGAAATACCAGTCCTCTGTCTTCCCTTCTGTAGTGGTTAAAATAAAATCAAAACACAAGGCAAAGCTCTGCTTATTCTTTACTTCTACATGCTCAGCACACTGATCCCATCATCTCTGGCAGGAAAAAATCCTTTGAGATGGAGCATTGTTAAGAAGACTTGTCCCTCTTGCCACTGAACAGATGCTTAATTTATTGTATCTTGCTGTTTCCCTTTATAAACTTTCTTTTCTGTGCAGAACCACTGTTTTATTTTTTTTTATTTATTTATTTTTTTGAGATTACTTAAAAGTATAATTCATATGGTTTCAGCAAATCACCTTTCTATCATCATTCTATATTTCTACCTTCCTAAATGTAAAGTAACTCATTTCAGAAGTCAGTGGTGGATTATAATAGCAAAATTATGATTCAATGATTACAAAATAATATGGAGTTTTAAGTTGCTAAGATTTTTAAAAATTGGAATTCACCTATAAATATATGGGCTTCCCAGGCTGTGCTAGTGATAAAGAATCTGCCTGCCAATGCAGGAGACACAAGAGATGTGGGTTTGATCCCTGGGTCAGAAGATCTCCCGGAGAAGGAAATGGCAACCCACCCCAGCATTCCTGCCTGAAAAATTCCACGGACAGAGGAGCCTGGTAGATCACAGTCCCCGGGGTTGCAAAGAGGCAGATACAACTAAGCACAGCACAGCTATGTTCTGAACATTTAAATAGAACCATAATGGTAGAAAATAATTTGTGGCAGCCAGACATTTATACCTAAAACATCTAGAGAATACATTGACACCAAAATATTTTATTTCAAATGACTTCTTGTTTAAAAGAAGACTCAGGAAAAGACAGGAATCAATTCTCTAGAGAAGAAATAGTGAAATTTAAAACATGTTCAGTATTACTAGTAATAAAATAAATTAAAATTATAAAATAAGATCAATTTTTTTCACTTATGTGGCAAAATTAAATAAATAAAAATGCCTGCTATTGGTGAATTTATACTGAAATGGGCACTCTTGTGTATTATATGGAGGAGAATTTGGTATATGTACTAAGAACTTTAAAATGTGTTCAGACCTTATAATCTAGTAACTCTAGGAATCTATAATACAATTATGGGATAAATATAAAAATTTTGATACATGATAATATTTGGAGGAGAAAAAATAAATACTTTATACACTTCAAATTATGACATATTCTGTTAACAAAATGCTACAAGTTGTAAAAAATTCTGCCACAGGAAAACTTGTAATACCATACAAAAATGGTCATTGATATAATGTTAACCAAAAGTGTAATTTGCAAAGGTATCTGCATATTTTATTTCCTATTTTTGTGTACATACTAATTGATCCTTAATTTCCTGCCTCCTGTCAGATCGGTTTTCCTCTCTCCTGTCTGCCTTGCTGTGTGCCCTGAAGGGTTGGCTGACTTCTGTAAACTGTATTTTGGGTGCTTCTTCATCAATGGCCTTCCAATTGGTTGTGACCAGTGGAAGGTATGGGCTTAAGATTGGACGGTTGGAGAAGAAAGTGCTCTGATGTTTGATTTCTTTCTCCCTTAGCATCAAATCTGTGACTCTCTGACTACAACTCCTGCCGAGTAGCTGTATTCTCTTCCTTTGGCCTTAGGCTAAATAGATGCAACAGCTTACCATTTTTGCTATATTTGGTGTGCCTCACCTTCCCTGGCCACACTTCTGAAAGCAGTCCCTTCATGAAGTCTCTTTGTTTGAACCATCTTTATTTGAATTCAATTTTCTACCAAGTTTGTGACTGACACAACATTCATATATAATCAACATATAAAGGTAAAGAATACATGAACAGTAGTTTATTTTTTTTTCCTGGATGGCAGTATTTATGGTTGATTCTTAGTTCCTTCTATATATATTTTTTTGTACTTTCACGTTTTTATTTTACACAAGAATACATTACAATGCAATATAAAAAGAAAACAAGATAAAGATTTTTATAAACTGACTCTTTGAGATTGAGCTAATGTGCATTTTAGTATTGTTTACACCACAACTAACATTTTGTAGATGGTGCTGTAGTTGAAAACACAGATTATTCTCTGTTCTTTCTCTATGAAGTGAGTGGGTTACCACTGCTGTCCTGATTTTACCTGTTAGGAAACTGGAGCTCAGAGACTCAAAGTGATTTACCCAAACACTATATAGCTGGTTAAAGGCATTGGAAGTAGATCTTCCAACTCATATTCAGTTCTTTTCTGCAATGTGGAGGTTGTGGAGGCTAAAGCTCTGGGCTGTTCCATTATTATAAAAAGCTGAGCCACTTTCTGCTATGACTGATAGAAATGATGTTTATGGCTAAAGAAATGACATGTTATTTTAAAATATTCTATGAATAACCTCACCCCCCTAGGTGACTTGTATTACTCTGTAAGGGGGATTCTATAGATAAGTACCGGGATGCTGTTGAATGAGGACACGTGACCTTAGGGCTAGCGTGGCCATTTCGAAGGAAACCAGATGTGGAGCTGAGCCTGGGTTGGACATGCCTGTATCGCATGGAAAGTCAGTGTCATGA
Source organism: Bubalus kerabau (assembly GCF_029407905.1). Taxonomy (NCBI): domain Eukaryota; kingdom Metazoa; phylum Chordata; class Mammalia; order Artiodactyla; family Bovidae; genus Bubalus; species Bubalus kerabau. The sequence goes on from NC_073637.1 coordinate 64,446,491, forward strand.
GCCCTCGATCTGAAACCTTTGTCAGTCTCTTTTAAAAAAGTTGGGGCATCTATTGCTCCCTAAGTTTTTAGACTTCCATTGTTGCTGAGATATGAGTGGTTATGGATACAGTGGTTCTTTTTTCCTCCCTTCTTTGTAAGTAATATAGCATAGTGGGAAGGAGAAGGAGTTTGGGCCAAACATCTGGCTTGAGATCTTAGCTCAGACACTTAGGCAGTGTGATACTGGGATTATTATTTAACCTCTGTGCCTCATGTGTTAAATGAAATAAAAGCAAGGCTGCTGTGAGGATTAAATAAGGTAATACATGTAAAGACTGAGAACTCTGCCAGGCATTACTAAGAGCTCAGTTAGTATTTTTTCTTTTTCTCCCTTTCTTCTGCCTCTCTCCTCCTGTTTCTTGGCACATGGATATCTATCAATATATTGTTAAAGTACAGTTGATTTACAATATTATATTAATTTCAGGTGTAACACCTCAGGGATTCAATATTTTTATAGATTATATTTCATTTATAGTTATTACAAAATAGTAACTATACAATATATGTATATATTGTGCTGTACAATATATCCCTTTAGCTTATCTATTTTATACGTAGTAGCTTGTACCTCTTAATCTTCCATCTCTCTCTTTGCTCCTTGTCCCTTGCCTCTCTCCATGGGTAACCACTAATTTGTTCTCTCTGTGGGTGAGTCTGATTCTGTTTTGGTACATCCATTTGTTTAATTTTTTAGATTCCACAAATAAGTGATATCACAGTAATTTTCTTTCTTTGACTTATTTCACTGAGCATAACACCCTCCAGGTCCATCCAGGCACATGGATATTTTAAAAGTGGAAATGAGTATACTACCCAAAGCAATTTATAGATTCAATGCAATCCCTATCAAGCTACCAACGGTATTCTTCACAGAGCTAGAACAAATATTTCACAATTTGTATGGAAATACAAAAAACCTCGACTAGCCAAAGCTATCTTGAGAAAGAAGAATGGAACTGGAGGAATCAACCTACCTGACTTCAGGCTCTACTACAAAGCCACAGTTATCAAGACAGTATGGTACTGGCACAAAGACAGAAATATAGATCAATGGAACAAAATAGAAAGCCCAGAGATAAATCCACGCACATATGGACACCTTATCTTTGACAAAGGAGGCAAGAATATACAATGGATTAAAGACAATCTCTTTAACAAGTGGTGCTGGGAAAACTGGTCAACCACTTGTAAAAGAATGAAACTAGAACACTTTCTAACACCATACACAAAAATAAACTCAAAATGGATTAAAGATCTCAATGTAAGACCAGAAACTATAAAACTCCTAGAGGAGAACATAGGCAAAACACTCTCTGACATACATCACAGCAGGATCCTCTATGACCCACCTCCCAGAATATTGGAAATAAAAGCAAAAATAAACAAATGGGACCTAATTAAACTTAAAAGCTTCTGCACAACAAAGGAAACTATTAGCAAGGTGAAAAGGCAGCCTTCAGAATGGGAGAAAATAATAGCAAATGAAGCAACTGACAAAGAACTAATCTCAAAAATATACAAGCAACTCCTACAGCTCAACTCCAGAAAAATAAATGACCCAATCAAAAAATGGGCCAAAGAACCAAATAGACATTTTTCCAAAGAAGACATACAGATGGCTAACAAACACATGAAAAGATGCTCAACTTCACTCATTATCAGAGAAATGCAAATCAAAACCACTATGAGGTACCATTTCACGCCGGTCAGAATGGCTGCTATCCAAAAGTCTACAAGCAATAAATGCTGGAGAGGGTGTGGAGAAAAGGGAACCCTCTTACACTGTTGGTGGGAATGCAAACTAGTACAGCCACTATGGAGAACAGTGTGGAGATTCCTTAAAAAACTGGAAATAAAACCACCTTATGATCCAGCAATCCCACTGCTGGGCATATACACTGAGGAAACCAGAAGGGAAAGAGACACGTGTACCCCAATGTTCATCGCAGCACTGTTTATAATAGCCAGGACATGGAAGCAACCTAGATGCCCATCAGCAGATGAATGGATAAGAAAGCTGTGGTACATATACACAATGGAATATTACTCAGCCATTAAAAAGAATACATTTGAATCAGTTCTAATGAGGTGGATGAAACTGGAGCCTATTATACACAGTGAAGTAAGCCAGAAAGAAAAACACCAATACAGTATACTAATGCATATATATGGAATTTAGAAAGATGGTAACAATAACCCTGTGTACGAGACAGCAAAAGAGACACTGATGTATAGATCAGTCTTATGGACTCTGTGGGAGAGGGAGAGGGTGGGAAGATTTGGAAGAATGGCATTGAAGCATGTATAATATCAATAGGAAACGAGTCTCCAGTCCATGTTCGATGCACGATACTGGATGCTTGGGGCTGGTGCACTGGGACGACCCAGAGGGATGGTATGGGAAGGGAGGAGAGAGGAGGGTTCAGGATGGGGAACACATGTATACCTGTGGTGGATTCATTTCGATATTTGGCAAAACTAACACAATATTGTAAAGTTTAAAAATAAAATAAAATTAAAAAAAAAAAGAGTGGAGAAGATTGGGGGTTGGAAGTGCAAGAGGAAGAAAGGAGAATAACCAGTGTATGTAAGCATATATTTTAATAACAGCAATATGAAAGTAAAAATAACATAAGACAAGAAAGTCAAAGTTGAGAGAGTGTCTGAAGGAATGGGCCACTGGACCTGGTTGGATTGGGAAAGTTACAGAGATAGAAAGAATCTAACGCAGTAGGAGGTAAAGAAGAGACCCAGTCTGTGGAAGCCTTAGTGACGAGAAAGTTGGTGAAATGGGAATGAGACGTGGAGGGAACTGGAAGGATCAACCAGTATGCTTAGGGAGGAAGAGATGGAACGTAGGATTTACAAGATGCTGTCAGAATGGAGAGCCCAGCCGTAAGATGGCGGAAGTGGTGAGAATCGAAGGATCTGTGAAGCCAGGATATCGGATGGGTATTTTGCTCAGATTTTGATGGAATCGAGGATAATAACAGCACCGAATTGCAGAGCAAAACTTTGGCATCTGACATCGTCCTCAAGAAATGAAGGGATGGAAAAAGAGGTCTGATGTCAGTGAAAAGGAGAGAAGGAGACAGGTATAGCCTGTGTGTGAAGAAGGCTATACTTACATTACTATTATTGCTTCTCCTGTTACTACTGGACGAGTGTGCTACTGTTATACCCAGGCCAACTCTCAGAAAATAGTATGTGTTTTGTGGTCCGAAAGTATTAGTGGGGGAGCTAGGAGAATTTTAATGTGCCCCTTTTGGCTGGGTAGTTCCATTGTCCTCGGGCAGTTCACAGTAAGCTCCAGCCACGTTGAGCTTGCTTTTCTTAAATGTTAGCTGTTTCCCATTTTTCAAAGTCACAAACAGTTCTGTGCTGAACTTCTTCACGTGTAACTGACATTTGTTACCAGGCTCTCTGTGGTGGTTAGACCCTAGGATAACACCCATAATCTGCAGTCCTGGTGTTTGTCCTGGTATTAACTCTGGTACTTATTTACAGCTTTGTGTAATTTCCTCACCTTGAGTATAAGCAGGGCCTGTGACTTACTTCCAACCAACAGGATATGATAATGGTGATGGGATGTTATTATGTCGTGTGTGTCATCTTGCTAGCTGACTCATTCTAGAGACTTTCTCCCTGGCTGGATTTGAAAGAGTAAGTGGCTGTGTTTGGAGGTCCATGTGGCATAGAGCTACGGAAGTCTTTCATTCAAAAGCCAAGAGACTCTTCTCAGTTGAGCCTCTGGATGAAAATTGTCTGACTGGCACCTTGATTGAAATCTTGCAGAGGACCCAGGCAAACCTTGCTTAGACTCTCAACCCACAGAAACTGAGATAAGAGATATGTATTGTTGTAAGCTGCACAGTTTGTAGTAATTTGTCATGCAGCAGTAGAAAACTAATATTCTCTGTAATAAATACTTTGCGGATATTATCTCAATTGATTTTCACAACAGCCTTAGGAAGTTTATGATATTATTCCAATGTTTATAAATGAGGATTCTAAGGTTCAGAGAAGTTGAGAAATATGCCCAGAGCCACAAAGCAGGTGATGAGTAGGAACTAAAAAAAAAAGCCAGATCTTATGACTTTTTTTTTTTTTTTTTTTACAATTGGAGTACAATTGCTTTACAATGTCATATTTTTCTGCTGTACAACAGTGTGGATCAGCTATGCTGTTCTGTGCTTAGTTGCTCAGTTGTGTCTGACTCTTTGTGACCCCAGGACTGTATGGCCTGCCAGGCTCCATGCCTCTGTCGATGGGGATTCTCCATGCAAGAATAAGAAGTGGGTTGCTATGCCCTCCTCCAGGGGATCTTCCTGACTGGGGAGTCAAACCAGGGACCTCCTGCATTGCAGGTGACTTCTTTCCCAGCTGAACTACCAGGGATGCCCGTGAATCATCTCTATGTATGTATATATATATATATCTATATATATATCTATATATATATATCTCCTCCCTCTGGAGCCTTCTCCCCTCATATCCCAGCCCTCTAGGTCATGACAGAGCACAGAGCTGAGCTCCCTGTGCTATACAGCAGCTTCCCACTCTTGAGCCCATGGTCTGAACCTGCCTTTAATAACATTTCTATATTCTTGGTTGTGGAGACATAGCTCTGACCTTTCAAAAAGTGATTTTCTTTATTTTAAATCAGTTTACAGTTTTACCAACAGTGGATAAGGAAAACTATTTCTCAACATTCTTGCCTGTATTGGCTGTATATTTTTAAAGTGATAAATGTACAAGTAAGTAAAAACCACAATTTCTAAAATTTGTTCTTTGAATATGCCTTCAGATATTTTTTTTTCTAGCTGTATTTCCTCTTTAATGAGCAGTCCATGTTTAGGTAATACTCTCTTGGGGTATTATGGTAAGAGAGGGGAGCTAATGAGAGATGTGTTTCCAATTTTTGTCTTTTCAAGTAAGAAATAAGTTTTAAATTATATTAAGCTCTTAGTGAAATGGCCACACAGAGAACTGACATAGAATGGCATTTTGAAGCCTAAATGACCTATCCATTTGTGGACTATATCCTGATTATACACCCCTGACTATCAAAGCACTTAAGAAGAACTCATTCCTATCTCAAGAAGGGAAATACTCATACTTCTATGAATCTTAGTCACTTATTTTTTTTAAAGCCAATTTATTTATTTATTTTTAATATAGGTCACCATTTTTCTTGTTTTGGCCAAGCTGTGTGGCATGTGGGATCTTAGTTCCCCAACCAGGGATCGAACCCCCATCCCCTTCATTGCAAGGTGAATTCTTAACCAGTGGACCACCAGGGAAGTCCCATTAGTCACATATTAGTGTGTATTTTCTGTGTGCTTAGGTGAAAGAACTCTGGAGCTCTGCAATTAATTTTTCTTCACTGTGACTTTCTGAAAAACACCATCCCACAAGTTGTGCTTCACCCAGTACTGTTGGCATATGCAAATAAAATAGCTTAATAGCAATTAAATTAAGAAGGTAACTTTTTTTTTTTGATGAATTTCAATCTGTCTTTTCCCTTGAGGGAACCCCACAAAGTTAAAAGTTTTGCAAGTGTACCCAAGGAGGAAATACTAAATGACCGATTTCTGTGGTAATTTTTTCCATTGCATTATTATTAGTGAGCAGATGCTTTCTCTTTCTGAACAAGGACAAAGAAATCATTTCAGTTCATGAAATCACAAATTTCAGACACTTCTTAATGAGAATGGAAATAGTTTGATTATCAAGACACTCATTTTTGTGGTGCAGCAATTGATGCTAAATTTAATGGGAGAAACAATTAGGATTGTAATACACAGATTTTCCTAAACCCTTTTAAATAGAGCATTCAGTCATTAGCCAGTTAATTAATGGCTAATTAATGGTTGCTGGAAAGATTTATCACGAATTTTGAGAGTTTAGTCAATTTCTAATATTGTGTTAGTTTCTGGGGTACTGCATGGTGATTCAGGTATGTTCTTTTTCACATTGTTTTTCCACTGTAGTTTATTATAAGGTGCTGAATATAATTTCCTGTGCTATCCAGCAGGAGCTTTCTGTTTTCTGTTTTGTATCTGTGGTGTGTATCTGCTAATCCCAAACTCCTAATTTACCCCTCCCCTTCCTTTTTCCTCTTTGGTAATCATAACTTTTTTTTCCTGTGTCTGTTTATCTGTTTCTGTTTTATAAATAAGTTCATTTGTATCATTTTCTTTTTAGATTCTATACATAAGTGATATCACATAACACTTGTCTTTCTCTGACTTACTTCACTCAGTATGACAATCTCTAGGTCCATCCATGTTGCTGCAAATGGCATTATTTCATTCTTTTTTATGGCTGAACAGTATTTCATGGTGTGTGTGTGTGTGTGTGTGTGTGTACCACGTCTTCTTTATCTGTTCATGGACACATAGTGTCACAATATTTTTGAAATCAGAAGTCTAGCATTTGTAATTACAGTATGAACGTATCTGTGAAAACAAACATCAGCTCCCCAGTGTATGGAATGTCTCATGATGGAGCTATCTCCATACCTCTCTAACTCTTTCAACGGATTGGCTCTTCACAATGATGATGAAGATGAAGTTGATCATAATGATAGCTATACCTTATTAAGAGTTTATCATGTGCCAGGAGTACTATCTTCTTTAATCTTCACCACAACTCTGTGAATAAGAGTTATTATTATCCTCATGTTACAGATGAGGAATCCAAGACTTAGAGAAATTAGGTTATTCAAGGTCACATGGATAATAAATGTCCCACAAAGGATTCAGATTTAGGTATGCTTGACTCCAAAGATTTTGCTAGACCAAGTCATGTAACTTCACCATCTTGTATTAGCTTTTGAGCTACTCAGCAGGACTGAATCTCACATCTTGATTCTAGGGACATAGCCAAGATAGGATCACAGACAAAGGCCTTTTTATTATCCTCTGCCTTGTCAGGATCACTTTTCAGATATTTCTCTGATACCTGAAGATACAGCATTGTTTGTAACTCTGTCAAAATCCTTATGACTTGGAGATACCCTGCTTTTATCCCAAGTATATGTGGATTTTTAGATACTAGAGGTGACTTTCCATGACTCAAATGGTCCTCTTACTTGGAAAGATGATAAATTACCTAGGTATGAACCTGGTAAACCTACTTGGAAAGTTTATCTCAGGACTGCACACCTCTCAACGATTAGAAGAATGGCTGCTTTCTCTGCCTCCGAAGCCCACCATGGCAACTGTCCATGGTGGTCCCTTGAAGAACTCCCATGCCAAAGGAGGACTTTCCGGTGTTAGACATGGAGCTGACTTTCTAGCTAGGCCTCTCCTTCTTTCTCCTCTTTTCCTCCCTCCCTCCTTTTCTCTTTTTTCTCCCTCCCTTTATGTTTTTAAGAATTAGGGAGATGTTACAGGAAAAATATGTATATCTAACTAACTTTTCCCCTTATAGTTCAAATTTTGAGATTCAAATTTTCTGATGATTAGAAATAAAAATATGTTTATCACATGTTAAGACAATAAAAGAAAGCTCTTTTAGGAGAAAAATCATAGGCTATCTACCACAAATCCAAAAAAAAGTGGTGTCTTTAGATTAAATGTCTGTATTGTTCATCTTTAAATCTCAGGAATATAGATGATTATGGTTATAGGCCTACTTTGATTGGATTTCTGAATATATGGACCAGTCTTTAAGGAGCAAAAGAAGCCACCTTATTGTGGTAGACTATATTACTGTTTATAATTTTGGTGCTCCTCTGTGTGATATCTTTGTCGATGGGAAGATTATATGTCCCTGGCCTGTTGAACTCAGCAGTGGCCGTGAGATTTGCTTTGGCCTATCTAGCATGGGCCTCTTTTGAGCAGAGGCTATGAGAGACAGCATGTGTGGTTCAGTTCCACAGTGAGACGTCCCCATTAGACTGAGTCCCAAAGTTCTATTAATTGGGTCAAAACAATTGACAAGTAGAATAAGGGAGAAACAAGGTGGCTTGTTGTTGTAAGCCACCGAGGTGTTTAGAGCTGTTTACTGCCCTGTATAATCTCCCCTGTCATCACTGATACATACCCGCTCTCATTTGCCACTGCAAAACTCTCTAGGGAAGAGGCAGCCACAAAATAAATTTCTAGTGATGATAAATAGTAGACTTTGAATTTAATATAATAAAACCCATATGGAATACAAATTCTCAACATTCTTTTCTCTCTTGCTGGCTAGAACCAAGCATTCCTTTCCATGTTGGGATATTTCTGAAAACCCTTCAGGCTAGTCTCTGGGATGCCTGTATTTCTTAGTGTAGACTACCATAATGAATTGCCATTGATTAGATGGCTTGAACAACATTAATGGATGCCTAGCATGTCAAGGAAGAGCAGGTACAGGTGGCTGTGAAAATTTTAGTCACTATGCGAGAGCCAGTTTTGACCCCAGGGTCAGGAAGATCCTCTGGAGAAGGGAATGGTAACCCACTCCAGTACTCTTGCCTGGAAAATTCTATGGACAGAGGACCATCTCACATAGTTACTATGCATAACATTTCCCTTTAAAAAAGCAACAAAGTTGCCTAACTTTGAAATGAAAGTCTAATTTTACCTAGTACTAACCTAAAATTAAAGTAATTCCTTGTTTTCTTTTCCACTGTGTTTGCTTTGTTAGACTGAGTGGAAGTTTCAGATCTTATATTGGGTTCCCTTGGAAACAGATTCTGAGACAAGGAGTTGCACGCAAGGGATTTGGGGGGGTTGTCTTGGGACACGTACTTGTAAGCACATGAGGAAGGCAGGACTGTTTAGAATCAGAAGCTAACCAGCAATGTGGTTACAGTTCTTTCTTTGCTGATTCCTGGAGGTGGGAAGGCCCTTCATAACTGTCTCTCATGGAGGCAAAGGCTCTGGCCTTCGTACCTGCATCAGCCAGTCACGGCTGAGGGCTGCCCTCTGGGCAGCGGCATAGCCTTGAGCAAGGCAGAGCAAGCCTTGTCTCTGTGGCTGGGGACAGTGTTCAGTGACAGCCACAACTGGGACTTGCCTGTGGCTGGTAGTAGCAGATGGGGGAATAAGTTCAGAGGTGCTTGGGGGAATGGCCCCCAAGAGGAGATCTTGGTGGGGCACTGTTGAACCCATGGCAGCCAGTGCTTGCACTGTTCCTATCGACTTGCTTCTTACAGTAAGTTTGCCCCACTTCAAAGCAGCTTTCATGGCATTCTGGTTGGCCTTGTGTTCCAGGGAGTGGGGATAAGTGGAGTTACTCCCCATTTCATCCTTTGGTCTCCTGAGCCCATGAATTCTACCACCTGAGACATGGCTTCATACAGCAGTCATTGATTGGGGATGGCACCCAACCCTTTTTGGTTTATTATCTTTAAATCAGTGCCTCAGCTGTGTCTTTAAGAGACCCTCCTGCCGCTCAGGCTGATGGCTTCTGGTGGCGAGCAGTGTGGTGAGACCGATGGGTGATGGGTGCCACCCACGGTCATGTTCCCATTGTTCTACCTTCTTTCTGGAAGGGTCTGTCCGTCATTCTGAGGCAATATTATGTGGCATTTTAACGTTCTGGTGGATCAAATCCTTGGCAAGTCCTTGGCTGGTGATTCTGGGCCACGGCTCTGCAGGAAGCAAAGACAAACTTATGTCTGAAAGAGTCCATCAGTACAACTTGCTGCCTCTCTCCAAGCGGGGGAATAGTTGTTCTCTGTGAGAGACAGTTTCTATTCAAGGGCTTTAGCTGTGCTGCTGGCTGGTTGGACATTGAGCTCTGGTGAGTGGAAGTCCATGCTTCTGGCATAATCTCTCCTGGCCAGCAGGACGGTCATTCATTCACAAGTCCATTGTGTCAGCACTGGGATGGGTGATGCTGGAGGCTGGCTGATGACCCTTGGCCCATCCTTCGTCTGATTGTTTAGTTCCTTTCCCACTGTGGATGGTCTCTGTCGTGTATCAGCATACGCTACATTGATACACTTTTCCATTCCCACAAGCCCATATGTCTCTTTCTGAGCTCTTCTGACCCTGCTATTCTAATTGTTCTCTTTCAAGTTTCCTGACCAGCCAGTCAAACTGTGGCCACTCCCGATGAGTTTGTACATGTTCTTACCCCAGATCTCTTCTCTATCCACACACAGTGGGCAACCGGGCACGGTGTTTGGAATGCTGCGCCATGAGAGGGTTTCCCTGTCCTTCAGAGCCATTACGAAGCAGTGTCAGAAGTCAGCAGCAGACTCACGTAAACATGTCAAGCTGTGTTAGCCCACTCAGTTTTGCCGTAATGAATGACCACAAACTGGGTCGCTCAAACAACAGAAACTTAGTTTTCACAGTTTTGGAGGCTGAAAGTCGGAGACCAGGGTGCCAGCATGGTCAGGTTCAGGTGAAGGCTCTCTGGCTCGCAGACAGTTGTTTTCCTGCTTTGTCACAGAGTGGAGAGAAAGAGAGGAAGTAAGATCTCTGGTGTCTCTTCTTTTAACGGCCCCAGTCCCATCATGGGGGCCCTACCTTCATGCGTGTATGCATGCTAAGTCGCCTTAGTCATGTCCGACTCTTTGTGACCCCGTGGACTGTAGCTCACTAAGCTCCTCTGTCTATGGGATTCTTTAGGCAGGAATTACTGGAGTGGGTTGCTATGTCCTCCTCCAGGGGATCTACCCAACCCAGGGATTGAACCTTTGTCTCTTACATCTCCTGCATTGGCAGGAGGGTTCTTTACCACTAGTGCTAGCTGGGAAGCCCTTCATGATATCATCTAAATCTAGTTACTTCTTGGGAATTCCCTGGTGGTCCAGTAGGTAAGAATCTGCCTTGCAGTGCAGGGGATACAAGTTCAATCCCTGGTAGAGGAACTAAGATCCCACCCACATGCTATGGAACAACTGAGCCCATACGCCGCAACTACCGAGCCCATGCGCCACGACTAGTCTTCACATCACAACTAGGACCCAAAGCAGCCAAATAAATTAAACAACAAATAACTCAACAGATCTAGTTACTCCTCCAAGGCCTCATCTCTAAATGCCATCACACTGGGGCTTGAATATATAAATTTGGGGGAGGGAACAATTCAGTTCATAGCACCAGCCAACCCATCCAAGAACCAAGACTAGCCTATTTCCCTCCCCTTTCACCTGGTAACACGGCTCCCCTCTTCCTCCATCTAGCCATAAACATGAACTGAAGTAGAGGGACTCAGGGCCTTCTGCTTCTGCCATTTCCTTGTAGCCTCAGGCTCTGGTTTGCCTGATCTTTCCCCCTTAGGATGCACTGCTCACCTTTGACAGAACCTGTTTCCTGAGAGGCAGCTCTGCCTGTGTGCTCACTTGCTGTTCCATGCTCCAACTCTACTAAGATAAGATACTCTGACCCACTTAAGGTCTAATAGCAGGCAAGTAGCTGCTTTTGAATTGTGCGTAGTGCATGTATTACCCATAATGATGACAAATGACTTTTCTAAAAGTAATTTAATGATTCAGAAAACGGCTTCCCATTACCGTCAAGATAAAATCTTCACTCCCTCTGCCCAGAGAATCCAAGATCCTCAAAGACCCAGCTCCTGCCAACTCTGGGTCTTCGTCACACTCACATGTGCAGATGTTAGGCTGCTTTCTAGCCCTACAATTTCCACCAAATCCACACACTTATGAGTCAGGGTGCTGGCAGGAAACAGATGAGACACGCAAGAGCAGTAATTGAAGAGTTTATTAGACTATTTACAAAGGTGCAGACAGGGCAAGGGGAAACAGAATGGAAGGTCATTACACTTCTAGGGCTGCAGGGGCCAATGTGAGGGAGCTGTTCCCAGGACCTAGATGAGCTGGGTCATCTCAGGGTAGATCTGTGGCCTTGCTGTTGCTGGGCAGGGAGGGAGCTGGGGGCTAAAGATGGGAACTGTCTCCCACTTCCCTCCATCCTGCACCTGGTATATCCTGTTTGGCTGAACTCAGTTAGAAGCCAGCAGGCAAGGGAGCTCTGAAGGTGCACTGCAGAGGCCAGTCTCAGGCATAGAGCAAGATAGACAGGGGTAGAGTTGCTCTGGAGAGACAAACAATATAAGCATACCCATTGCAGCTTCATCAATGAGCCCCTGCACTTACTTGCTTTTCCTTCTGCTTGAAAGGCTTACATGGGGACTTCTCTGGCAGTCCAGTGGCTAAGACTCTGTGTTCCCAATGCAGCAGGTACAGGTTTGGTCCTTGGTCAGGAAACTAGATCCCAGATGCTGCAACTAAGAGTTTGCATACCACAACTAAGACCCAGTGCAGCCAAATAAATAAATAAATAAAATTTTTTTTAAAAAAGAAAGGGAAACAAGAAAGGCTTACCTGACCCCATCCCTTTTCCTGTGCCTTGTTCACATAATAACTCATTCTCAACCATCAAGACTCATGTCCTACCTTTCAATTCAAATAGTATCCTGTGTAGATTTCAATCTCACATGAAACACATTGCATTGTAATTGTTTATTACCCATCTGTCTCCCTGATCAACCTGGGCGTTCATCCAGCACAGCAGCTGGACCTTTTGTATCTTTCTAATCTTAGAGCCCAGCCCTGGGCCTGCACCTAGGGGGTGCTCAACAGCTATATATTGATGAGTCTCTTTATATTCCTGAAAGTAGAAGGCCCTTTCTTCTTGCAGCTCTTTTAAGAGTAAACTGGAATAGCTTCGTTACTTAAGAGGAACAACAATCCCTTGATTTCCATATTGTTATAAAGTTTTAAAAACTGTTTCCTAGTCAGGGAACAACGCCACTCACCCAGCATCCCTTCACTAGTGATGGCTAAGGAGCGGGTAGAACCCAGGTCTTCTGCCTCTAGTTCATTGCTCTTTGCTCTTGCCACTATGCTCGCGCTCAGTCACTTCAGTAGTGTCCCCCGTATGCCCCCTGGATGGTACCCCACCAGTCTCCTCTGTCCATGGAATCCCATCACTAGCTGTCCTCATGTGAAAGTGAGGGCATCGGGTGGCTCTGTGGAGGTAGTTCACATAATTTTAACAGGGGGCAATCTCAGAGGGACAATTTGAAATGAATGAGGTTAAATGCCTGGTTGAAGAAAATAGCCCCTTACAATATTTTTTTGCTTTCAGAACTTTGCTGTGACATTAAGAATTAAACCCCAGGAAAGGGAATATCCAGTTAGATGGACCAGTTTTTTTTTTTTTCTTTCTCTTTTTGTTTATAAAGTAAAAACATATTTGTTGGCTACAATGTAAGCTGCTGGAGGTCAAGGGGCATGTCTCCTTTATGTTTGTCTTCTGTCAGCCTTACATCAATGTGTCAGAAAAACGGCACATCATACAGAATAACCAGATGAGGCCAGTCTGACATTGCTTTGTGCGATCCCTGAGATGCTTGCTTTGGTTCACTGCACACTTGGAGTAGAGGAGGGTGGAGTGGAATGCAGTGGCCACCAGTGACTTGATGCCTAGCATCCATCTCTCCTTCTGACAAAATCGTCCTGGATTTCTTGCAGGAAATCGCCTCTCCTCTTCCCAGCTGTGTAGTTTGGATGGCACTGACTTCAAAGCCTAGCTGGAGAGGTGGGCTGATTGGCTAGTTAGCAAATCACATGCTCTTGGTTACAGTGATCAGTTCAGAAATGAGCCAAGGTCGTGCAATGACACAGTCACTAAGGATCCCGGGGAAAAGGCTTACTCTCTTCTCATTGGATGTGAAAAAAGAAGGATGTGGTTGCTGGAACTGCTGCAGCCATCTGTGACCATCTAGGTCAAGGAGGTGGAGACTGAAATGGAGAGCATCGTTGGAGTCTTAGATCAGGTTGCTCCTGAACCACGCGCTCAAGTGAGCCTGCCGTCTTAGTGTGCTTAGTGTGGTAAATGGTACACTGACTGAAGCAGTGTTTGTGGTTGAGAAGGAAAGGAGAGTTTCCTGTGGCTTGGTAGGTTAAGCCAGGGAAATGGCTGGCTGTGGATGAGGTCATACAGCAGGATAACTCAGGGAGATTTGCAAACCTCTCTTGCTTTCCTTCTGTACCGGGATCTATTCTAGAATCACTTGGAGTATCTGTGTGTGTGTATAACATTTAAAAGCCTGCCCCAGGGATTCTGATGCAAACTAGTCCAATTGCTGGACCCTTTCGACTAAGAGTAGGTCTGATTTGACCACTTGTATCTCCACCCTGAACATAATGCCTTGACAGCTCTATGGGATCAGCATGTAATTGACATCCCAACAAGAACCGTAACTTGCTAACTTTATTAGGGATACTGGACTTCCCTGGTGGCTCAGACAGTAAAGAATCTGCCTGCAGTGTGGGAGACCTGAGTTTGATCCCTGAATTGGGAAGATCCCCTGGAGGAGGAAACGGCAACCCACTCCAGTAGTCTTTGCTGGAGAAGTCCAGGGACAGAGGAGCCTGGTGGGCTACAGTCCATGGGGCCACAAAGAGTCGGACACGACTGAGCGACTAACACACGCACATTGAACATCCCACCCTCTCCTGGACCTCGCGCAGCGCTAAGTCGCTTCCTTCCCTCGGGGACAGCCACCCCGTTGTCTCTCACTTGCTTTTTATCCCCATCTTTCTTCTTAGAAGCTTGCTCAGGTTTATCTTTTAGGTCCTATGAACTCATCTAGCCATAGAACTAGGAGTTAAAGGTGTGAATTCGCAATACAGCTACTGACAAGGAGTGATTACAAGGATGCAGAAACACAAAATAATAGATATTTAAAGCAATGAGTGGGAAGTGAACACTAGGAAATAGGGCTTTGAAGCCTGGAGGTTTGGCCTCTTCCTGCCTCCTCCCAGAGATGCCATACCACTTCTCTCTTTTTTCTTTCTCGCTACAAATAACACTTGATTAAAATTTTTGTAATGCAGTTTCACATGATGAAAAGCCAATTAATTCTACTTGTGCTCAGCTGACCCATCAGAAGCAAAAAACTGTTTCAAGGAACAGAGGAAGGGATACGTTCTCATACCACAAAAGTGAAAGCAGGGTGAATCAGGAAACAAAATCATGAACACAGCATCCTCTGTTGAAAATGCACAATTAAGTAGTCAAGTTCTTTTTTTTTTAATTAATTTTTATTGGAGAATAGTTGCTTTACAATGTGTTAGTTTCTACTGTACAGCAAGGTGAATCCATTATATATATATATCTCCTCTCATTTTTGGATTTCCTTCCCGTTTAGGTCACCACAGAGCACTGATGAGAGACCCTGCGCTGTATGGTAGCATCTATTAGCTCTCTATTTTACACACAGTATCAGCAGTGTGTATAAGTCAACCCCAAGGTTTTTGATAGAGAACTGCTTGCAGGCTGCCTCCCACATATTAGACGTGGTGGTAGCTGCTGGGAGAACTTTGTGCAGTGGAAGAAAGAGAGGGGAGGACATTGAAAGAAGAGAGAAAAGTGATCACAGAAAATCTCTTCTCACCTTCTCTGGATAGAAAGTCTCTGAAGCTCCAGAACATCTCATTGCCATTTTAGAAAGAGACTCCACAATAGTCTCTAAGGTGACCTAGCACGACGTTTGACTTGACTCTATCTGTGAACAGTGTCGTTAGGTATCCTGGACAATGGTAGATACTCACAGGCCTTGCTGAAGCACCTTCCATTGGGAGAGCTGCCAGGTGGGCCATGATTGCTGTGAGTACCTTGGAAAGTGGAGGAGGTCCTGCCAAGCTGCAGGGTTTGTCCTCGGAGCTTCCCCCAGAGCTTGGGTAGCAGCAGCAAACTCAAGCAGTGGGCATGACTGAACACCATAGATGAAGTAACAAAAATGACACAAGGCAAAAATGCTTTAGCAAAGTCCTTTGACTAGAGTTAGTTTCATTGATATTTCCTGCCTCAGTCTTCTCTGCTAGATCACCTGCTGGTTTAGCAACCACTCCAAGAGCCAGCTTAAGGCATGGGCCGTTGCCAGAGGGTGGATCTGCACTGATAGGACCAACTGTTAGCTTCTTTTCCATTAATTATAATGGATGGTTGCAGGAGGTGGGGAAGCTATCAGGCAATTTATGCCATCTGTGCACATTTGGGAAAAGAATATCCAGATACACTTAATCCCTGAAGTATACCGGTCATAGTTTTAATAGTGCTTTTTGCATCATATTGCATTTAGCTTGTGTATTAAGATACAGAATACCAAAATACAAGTCCCTTCAAAGTTGAAATTATGTTTCATTCTTCTGTCCTTTTATTTTAATCTTCAAGTGATTTTATTTCTTTTTTGTGTTATTTGTACTTCCTTTCTAAAATGAGCCTATATTAGATATATCTTTTTTTAAAAGTAAAATAAAAAATATTATAAATATTATTATAATATATATATAATATAATTATTGTAACATACATAATATATAATATATATTATAATATAATAATAATAAATACTATTTATTTACTTGACCACATATCATTCATTCCATTCCATAAAATTCACCCTTTTAAAGTGCACAGTTTAGGGATTTTGTAGGTAGTTTTGAATAATCTTCATTATCCAATTTCAGAAATATTTCTGTCATCCCTCAAAAGAAACCCTGCACCCATTAACAATCACTCCACAACTCCCTTCCCCCGTAAGCCTCTGGCAACTACTGATCTGCTCCATGTGACCCCATGATCAACTCATAGGTCTCTGTGAGTCAGACTATCCTGATTACTGCTTTGACTTGTTGTCCATCATGGTAACCATGTCCACCTTGCCTTTGGAGATTAAACGCCACCATTTTGCTGCCAGTATCCATCCTCCTGAAGCAGCTGTCTTGATAAAATAGTTGAATGGACTTTTGAAGACTCAATTGCAGTACCTAGTAGGTGACAATACCTTGTAGGGCTAGGAAAGGACCTCAGGTTTCTGATTATGCTCTAAAGCCGTGTCCAATATATGAGACTATGTCTCCTATAGCCAGAATTCATGAGTCTATCAAAGGGTAGATATGTGAGTGGCTGGTAATCCACTAGCAGATTTTTTCTTCTCATCCTTGTGTCTTTAGGCTTTGCTGGTCTAGAGATGTAAATTTCAAAGGGAGGCATAGTTCTACCAAGAGACACAATGATTTCCTTGAACTGAAAGTTGAGATGGTCACCTGCTCATTTTGGGGTCCCCCATGTCTCCAGATCAGTAGGCAAAGAAGGATAATTGATTCTGATTACCATGGAGAAATTGAGCATCCATTACATGAGAGAGTTGAGAAAGGTTATGCCTGTAATCAGAAGATGAGTTAAGGGTGTCTCTGTACTACCACTTCTGTAATCAAGGTCAATGGGAAACTAAAACAACCCATTCAGGCTAGATTGCTAATGCCTGACCCTTTAGGAAAGAAAGCCTGGGTCACCCCACCAGGTAAAGAACCATGTCCAGTTGAGGTGCTTGCTGAGGGCAAAGAGAATGTGGAATGGGAAGTTGAAGAACGTAGTTATAAATACTATGATTGGGTGACCAGTTGCAAGAATGAGGACTACTTATTTTAAGTATTTCTTCCTTAGTTTCTATGAATATGTTTGTATATATGTTAAGCAAATATATTTTTTCTTCCCTCTCTATCCCCTTATCATCAAACATAAGCTATATTAGTAGAAGTTAAATTTATATCACAATATTCAAGTTAAAGGAGTACATCAAGGCTGTATATTGTCACCCTGCTTATTTAACTTGTATGCAGAATACATCATGAGAAACACTGGGCTGGAAGAAGCACAAGCTGGAATCAAGATTGCCGGGAGAAATATCAATAACCTCAGATATGCAGATGACACCACCCTTATGGCAGAAAGTGAAGAGGAACTAAAAATCCTCTTGATGAAAGTGAAAGAGGAGTGTGAAAAGGTTGGTTTAAAGCTCAATATTCAGAAAACTAAGATCATGGAATCTGGTTCCATCACTTCATGGGAAATAGGTGGGGAAACAGTGGAAACAGTGTCAGACTTTATTTTTCTGGGCTCGAAAATCACTGCAGATGGTGACTGCAGCCATGAAATTAAAAGACACTTACTCCTTGGAAGGAAAATTATGACCAACCTAGATAGCATATTCAAAAGCAGAGACATTACTTTGCCAACAAAGGTCTGTCTAGTCAAGGCTATGGTTTTTCCTGTGGTCATGTATGGATGTGAGAGTTGGACTGTGAAGAAAGCTGAGCGCCGAAGCATTGATGCTTTTGAACTGTGGTGTTGGAGAAGACTCTTGAGAGTCCCTTGGACTGCAAGGAGATCCAACCAGTCCATTGTGAAGGAGATCAGCCCTGGGATTTCTTTGGAAGGAATGATGCTAAAGCTGAAACTCCAGTACTTTGGCCACCTCATGCGAAGAGTTGACTCATTGGAAAAGACTCTGATGCTGGCAGGGATTGGGGGCAGGAGGAGAAGGGGACGACAGAGGATGAGATGGCTGGATGGCATCACTGACTCAATGGACTTGAGTCTCAGTGAACTCTGGGAGTTGGTGATGGACAGGAAGGCCTGGCGTGCTGTGATTCATGGGGTCGCAAAGAGTCGGACACGACTGAGCGACTGAACTGAACTGATTGAAGTTATAGACTACCAAAGGAGAAGAGCAGGAAAAGGATTAGTGTGATTTTGGTTGCACACATGACAGTTGCAGCATGTTAAGCAGAAGGATGACTTGTTACTGCGTTTATCTGGAGGTTAAGTATGGTTTAAGGAGGTGTGTACAGCTGCCAAGTTGACAAGGGGTGGATTGTCAACTTGACTAAGCTAAACTTTTCAGTTATTCAGTAAGACCCTAATCTAGGTGGTGCCATGAAGATATGTTTCAGACATGATAAAAATTTATGATCAGTTGGCTTTAAGTTTAAGGATGTTTTCCTAGATATTCTGGGGGGCCTGGTTTGGCTGAAAGGCCTTTGAGAGCAGAGCTGAGGTTTCCTGAGGAAGCACAAATTCTGCCTGTGTGCGATTGCTTTGGTCTGTGCCTCAGACTTGCATTCTGCCCTTCCTGATGGCCTATCTTATCGATTTCAGACTTGTTTCATCAGCCCCCATAATTGTGTAGACAATCTCCTCTCAATAAATCTGTGAAAATATATCTCCCACTGGGTCTGCTTCTCTGGTTGAACCCTAACTCAATGAACCTGACTAAAATGATGTTTACAAAATGTCAACAATAATTACTTCTCAGGGCTGGGATTGATTTTAGGTGAGATATTTTTTACTTTCTCCTTTACTTTTTTTCACCATAATGCTTAAGTGTTTTAAAAGAGCATCATAAAAGAAAGACAATATTTTAAAAAACAACCTTTTTTTCAAATAAAAAAGTTAAAAAAATCTTTAATTTCACAAAATTACCTAAAGCCTAACTCCATGTACAAAATACTCAAAGAACTCTACAAAATTTATAAAACTTAGAGTTTCTAAAAATACAATTAAAAAATCATTTTGACAGTCTAATCATTAGGACTTCAGGATTTCACCGCTGAGGGCGTGGGTTCAATCCCTGGTGGGAGAACTAAGATTCTGCCTGCTCTGCAGCATGGCCAAAAAAAAAAAAAAAAATCCCTTTGGTATTTTCTACAGAATTAAACAAACAAACAAAATTCATCTATACTGTAATCTACTTTTTTTTTTTTTTTTGGTTTGTTTATTGAATGTTAATGAGCCCAGGGATCATATCTCACTCTTCCTTAGTTCTGTTTCTATGTCTAAGGACTGAGTATAATGTAGCTCCCTCTCAACGTTTCTTAAATAGTAAACACGTCTCATATACATAAATATACACATCTTAACTCTTAAGAAACCTGTATGCAGGTCAGGAAACAACAGTTAGAACTGGACATGAAAAAACAGACTGGTTCCAAATAGGAAAAGGAGTACGTCAAGGCTATATATTGTCACCCTGCTTATTTAACTTATTTGCAGAGTACATCATGAGAAACACTGGGCTGGAGGAAGCACAAGCTGGAATCAAGATTGCCAGGAGAAATATCAATAACCTCAGATATGCAGATGACACCACCCTTATGGCAGAAAGTGAAGAAGAACTAAAGAGCCTCTTGATGAAAGTGAAAGAGAAGAGTGAAAAAGTTGGCTTAAAGCTCAACATTCAGAAAACTAAGATCATGGCATCCAGTCCCATCACTTCACAGCAAATAGATGGGGAAACAGTGGAAACAGTGGCTGACTTTATTTTCTGGGCTCCAAGATTGCTGCAGATGGTGATTGCAGCCATGAAATTAAAAGATGTTTACTCCTTGGAAGGAAAGTTATGACCAATGTAGACAGCATATTAAAAAGCAGAGACATTACTTTGTCAAAAAAGGTCTGTCTAGTCAAGCCTATGGTTTTTCCTGTGGTCATGTATGGATGTGAGAGTTGGACTATGAAGAAAGCTGAGCACTGTGGTGTTGAACTGTTTTGAACACCCGAACTGTGGTGTTGGAGAAGACTTTTGAGAGTCCCTTGGACTGCAAGGAGATCCAACCAGTCCATCCTAAAGGAGATCAGTCCTGGGTGTTCATTGGAAGGACTGATGCTGAAGCTGAAACTCCAATATTTTGGCCACCTGATGCGAAGAGCTGACTCATTTGAAAAGACCCTGATGCTGGGAAAGATTGAGGGCAGGAGGAGAAGGGGACGACAGAGGATGAGATGGTTTGATGGCATCACCGACTCGATGGACATGGGTTTGGGTGGACTCCGGGAGTTGGTGATGGACAGGGAGGCCTGGCGTGCTGCAGTGCCTGGGGTCGCAAAGAGTCGGACACGAGTGAGTGACTGAACTGAACTGAACTGAACGTCCCTTAATTTTTTTACTAGTAATTACCAAAAGTATGCTCTTTCCCCTTTCAAGCTAGGGTATCAAGCACTTTAAGTTTAAAACAAACTAAGCCTTAAATTGTTAAATTGTTACATATTTTATTAAAAATAGACAGTACTTATTTTTATGGAGTTAAAATAGCTTTGCACTTACCATTTTGTATTTTGCTTGTTATTAATAATATTTCAAGCCCACATAACCTTGAATCAACACAATCCATAAACCTGTCTTTTTAATGATTACAGAGCCATCCATCGTGTAAATATGCCACAGTTTGCTCATCCATATCTCTATTTTTGGCCATTTGGGCTGTTTCCAGTTTCTTTCTATTATAAATAATGTGACTGTGAAGGATTGTTTAGACCAATGGCTTTAAAAATTATCTCTTGGGGGTCATTTCCTTAGGTCAATATTTCTAAAGATAAAATATTTGGAAAAATGACATGAACATTTTGTTACCTGTTGCCAGACTGCTTTTTACAAAGATTGAAACTGTTTTACAACCCATTATCAACACTACGTTTCCCTGAAGCCACATCCACTTTGATTGTTAATGTTATTATTTATTTTTGCCAGTTTACTTGATATACAATGGCATCAAAGTTGATTTGAGGTGCTGAGGAAAAACAACCTTAACTTTTTAGAAGCTCTGTTGTTGGGGGTCTACAAGTCATGCCCTTAAGATTTTTAGAAGTATTTTTGTCTGGCCTAAGGGCCTCTTGGTCACAATTTAAATCTTTTCTAAGGTCTTTGCAAAAGATCTTGGAGCTGCACCTTTGATCTGAATTTTGCATTGAAGCTGTATTTTCCTGGCAGCATCCTAGATCCGATCTTTACCTTAAGGCTGTCTCTTACTTTGATTTCATTTTGCTGCTGAGATTTCCCTGGACCATCTATATTTCCTCTAAGTTCTGCTCAAATGATTCTTTATTTCACTCATTCCTTTCTTCTTGTATTTTATCATAGCATAGGAAGCTAAAAGAGGCCAGTTGATATTTCCTATATTTTTCCTGGAGATCTCCTTAGCCAGCTCCACAAGTTCATGAGGCATCCTTTCTATTTGTGATGTTACCCCAGGCAACAGTTTTAATAAAATTTCTTTTGGTATATACATGGCATCCCTCTCCCTTTAGCAATCAGTAGTGATCTCACTGCTCCGTCAGCCTTCACTAATAGTCCTTTTAAAAAAGTCTTCAGGCCTCTATCCACTGAAACCAGTATTACATGTTCTAGATCTTTCTTAGAGCAGTATTTCATTGTTGTTGTTCAGTTGCTCAGGCATGTCCAACTCTTTGCAACCCCATGGACTGCAGCGTGCCAGGTTTCTCTGTCCTTCACCAACTTCTGGAGCTTGCTCAAACACATGTCCATTGAGTTGGGATGCCATCCAACCCTTCTTGTCCTCTGTTGTCCCCTTGTCCCCCTGCCTTCAATCTTTCCCAGCCTCAAGGTCTTTTCTAATGAGTCAGTTCTTCACATCAGGTGGCCAAAGTAATGGAGCTTCAGCCTCAACATCAGTCCCCCCAGTGAATATTCACGATTGATTTCCTTCAGAATTGACTGGTTTGATCTTCTTGCAGTCCAGGGGACTCTCAAGAGTCTTCTCCAACACCACAGTTCAAAAGCATCAATTCTTTGGTATTCAGCCTTCTTTATGATCCAATTCTCACATCCATCCATGACTACTGGAAAAACCATAGCTTTGACTATCCGGACCTTTGTCGGCATTGCTGCTGCTGCTGCTGCTGCTCAGTTGCTTCAGTCGTGTCCGACTCTGTGCAACCCCACAGACGGCAGCCCACCAGGCACCCCTGTCCCTGGGACTCTCCAGGCAAGAACACTGGAGTGGGTTGCCATTTCCTTCTCCAATGCATGAAAGTGAAAAGTGAAAGAGAAGTCAGTCAGTCGTGTCCGACTCCTAGCGACCTCATGGGGTTCAGCCTACCAGGCTCCTCCGTCCATGGGATTTTCCAGGCGGCATTACTGGGTACCAATTTCTGTTTCAGTTATCCATCACTGTGTAACAAATCAACACATCACCCCAAACTTAGTGGTTCAAGACAACCACCATTATACTTTTTGTGTGTGAAGGTGATGGTTTATTGGTCTTAGCTGAGAGGTTGCTTTCTTCCCTGGGGTGTTACTGGGCTAGACTGGGCTGGAATGTCTAAGAAGGTTCATTCATATGGCTGGTAGTTGGTGCTGGCTGTCAGTTGTAGTTGTCAGAGGACCTGGTTCTCCTTCATATAGTTTTTCCACGTGGCTTATTTATACAATATGACAACTGAATTCGAAGAGTCAGGGATAGAAGCTTCTAGTCTTAAGGCCTGGGCTGAGTGGTCCCAGAATGTAGTTCTACTGTGTTATGCTCATCAGAGCAGTCCTAGGTTGTTCTTAGAGTTGAAAGAAGGAAAAATAAACTCTACTAGTCAAGGGGAGAAAGGCACAAGGAGGGGAGAACTAGTAATATCATCTCTGGAGTCTATCTATCATGCCAGGGTGATGAGGTCATTTATCAGCTTTTCTCAGGAGTGCTATAGATGTAGAAGACACCTACTGCTCATTCATTTATTCACTTACTCATTATCAGCTTTTTACTGAGCATCTACTCTGTGCTGGGCTCTGTTCTAGACATCGTGGAGATAATGATGAGTAAGACAAAGTCCTTTCTCTTGTGCAGCTTACACTCTAATTGGGGAAAATTAAATATACATATATATGTGTATATATATATATATACACATATATATGTATATACTAGGAAAATAGTAGTCGTGGTTTGAATTGTGTCCACCTGCCAAGCCTGTTTACATGTATCCTTCCTTATAAACATGAAGTTCCTCCCAAGACCATGCATCTTCAGTCTTATGGAGGTCCCCAGTCCACTGGCCCCCACCACTGTCAAACAACTCATCTTCAGCTTTTTTCCTTATCCAGGTGAGACACCAAAGTCCATCATCTCAAACACTCCTCCCTTGGCTGTCTTCCTCCATTGTACTCTCCTAAGCTAATCCCAAACCTAATCAAATTCAATATGTGCTGCCTCTATGCCTGCACTTGCTTTGGTCAATGAAAGTGATTGGAATTGATGTGTGTTAGTTCTGAAAGGAAGCTTTAAAAATCAATGCACAATTCATTGCCTTTTTTTTTTTTTTCTGCAGTGACTGACAACACTCCAAATGAGGGCTGATCTATAAGCCTGGGTGTTGGAGTAAGGAGAAATCAGAGTAGAACCCCCAGCTGACTCATCATCAGCATGTAGTGTGATGTCACCGAGATTTAATGTAGTTTTATGACACTCAGTTTATTGCTTGTTTCTACAGCACAACCTAAACTATACCTCCTGGTGCACGTGAGTACAAGTCTGCTAGATGGAAAAGACAGTTAAGAGCATCTCATACTGAAAGAGCACTATGTAAGAAGGCATAGAGAAGTCTGGTGACATCATGGTGGGGATGCAGCATAGGCTGAGTGATGTGAAGCTGCAAGGATGAACCTCAAAGAGCAGGTTAGGACTCATTCCTGTAGGGCAGTGACTATAGCCCACCAGCCTCCTCTGTCCATGGAATTTTCCAGGCAAGAATATTGGAGTGAGTTGCCATTTCCTTCTCCATGGGATCTTCCTGAGCCAGGGATCCAACCCAAGTCTCTTGCATCTCCTGCATTGGCAGGCAGATTCTTTACCACTGATGCCAGCTATTTGCCATCTATATATCTTTGATGAAGTGTTTGTTAAGGTCTTTGGCTTACTTTTTATTTATTTATTTTTGCTGCATGGCTTGTGGTTTCTTAATTCCCTGACCAAAGACAGAACCCAGGCCCTTAGCAGTGAAAGCGCAGAGTCCTAACCACTGGACTGCCAGGGAATTTCCAGGGTCTTTGGCTTATTTTTAATGAGGAGGGCAAGCAACTTTTATGACCCCCAGTTTCCTTATCTACAAAATGGGAACTTTGACGCTGGTACTTTCTCCATCACAGGACTGCTGCAAGAGTCAAGGTGGAATAAGATATGCGGATACCTTTTGTAAACAAGAAGGCTCTGGTTACATGCTCTGTGTGCTCAGATGCTCAATCATGTCTGACTCTGTGTGACCCATGGACTATAGCCCGCCAGGCTCCTCTGTGCATGGGATTCTTCAGGCAAGAATACTGGAGTGTGTTGCCATTTGCTGCTCCAGGGGATCTTCCTGACCCAGGGATGGAACTGGCATCTCTTACATCTCCTGCATTGGCAGGCAGATTCTTTACCACTAGTGAGTGCCCCCTGGGAAGCTCCTAGTTACATAGAAAGTATTATTAATCTGGTTGTACCTTTAACTGATATTCAGTGTGATTTTATTCTTGTTGTGTTACTCTTGATATGTCATTTAAGTTCTAAGGCTATCAAATTAGATAATTAAAAATCAAAAGAGACAAATTTCACAATCAAAGTAAGTAGCACCCAGCAGCTCTGAATTCTTCAAGCTCTCTGTGACCCCTGTGATAAGCTGGCCCATCTCCCTTCACCACATCTGCAGGGATGCTGTCTTGTCCCCAACCAGATGAGAACAGAAGATGTGGTTGCCTTGGAGAACAAGACAGGGAACAAAATGATCAGAAGTTCTGCTCCATGATGCACCCAAAGCTGATGCCTGACTCCACAGGAAGGGGAGGCATAGTTTTAAAAGACAAGACTTGGGTAATGTCTGTCCCCTAGATGTCAACGAAAGCAGTGCTGAGAGAAATGTTGTACCAAATCCTCATTTTAATATTTGAGAATTTACCTTATATTAGCTACACCAGTACTTTCACATCAGCCTGGCTGCATAAGACTCACTTGGGGGAGCATGTAAACAATTTTATCCATTCAAATATATTTATTATGTCTCTAACATGTACCCTAGACATGGGAATGCAGCAGTTAACAAAACAAAGTTTGGCTCATGTGGAGATTACACTGAGTGTGGGGAGGCAAGTGATAAACACATAAATAGATAATATGTCAGATGATCACAAGTGCTATGAAGAGAAATAAAGCAGAGGGAGGGTCATGGACAGAACGGGATGTTGTTTTGGACAAATGATTCCAGGAGACTTCTCTGATAAGGTGACATATGAACAGAAGACTTAAGGAAGGGAGAGAAGAAGGCATATGGATATCTGGGAGGGGAGCTATCTGAACTAAGAACCATTATGCAGAAAGAATGGGGCTTCCCTGGTGGCTCAGTGGTAAAGAATCCGGCTATAATGCAGGAGATGCAGGAGACTCAGGTTCAATCTCTGGGTCAGAAAGATCCCCTGGAGGAGGAAATGGCAATTGACTCCAGTATTCTTGCCTGGGAAATCCCATGGACAGAAGAGCCTGGTGGGCTACAGTCCATAGGGTTGCAAAGAGTCAGACATGACTGAAGTAGCTGAGCATGCATGGACATGTCAAAAGAAAAGCACGTGCAAAGGTCCTGAGGTAGGAGAACACTTTCTTTCCCCCTTCTTCTTTAAGAAACAGCAGTGAGGCCAGCAACTAAAGACGAGCAAGTTAGGATAGAGGGAGACTTAGGAAATGAGAAGAGGGAGTGGGAGGCTGGCTGTGGATTGGAGGCCACTGAAAGCGTTTAGGATTTTACATTGGGTGAGATTGGAAGGCATGGAAAGCTTTGAGCAGATGAGTGATAAGATCTGACTTTGGTTCTTAAAGGATCACTTGGATTATCCAGTGGAAGACCATAGGCAACGGGGGAAGGTGAGCCGGGATGGAGATGCGGAGATCAGCCCAGGCCTTTCATATTTTTGGTGGGAGATGATGGCTAGTGGTGGAAATGGCATAAATATCTATATTTTTACTGCTTCTCCCACTCTCCACTTCCAATCGAGAAGATTTAAGATAGGAAGAGAAATTCTGTATTTTTATTTATTTATTTATCTGACTGTACTGGGTCTTAGTTGTGGCTGTGGGATTTTTTTTTTTTTTTAGTTGTGGCATGTGAACTCTTAGTTGAACCTCGTTCCCTGGGGATCTAGTTCCCTGACCAGGGATCGAATGTGGACTCCCTGTATTGGTCCAGAGGGTCACCCACTGGACCACTAGGGAAGTCCCAGGATCTGTACTTTTAGAGTTCTCAGGTGAATTGGAAGCGTGGCCAGGTTTCCAATCCAGTGGCTTGGGATGAGAAAGCCACCCTCCTTTCCTCGGGTCTTCCCCTTGGACTTCCCCTCCTGCCTCCGTTCTTACCTCCTCCTCCTCTAGCTCAGGGCCTCTGCCTCAGGCCTCCCTGCCAAGCTCTGCTACCTTCATGTTTCCCTTAAGTGGGAAATAACAATAACTCTAGTTGTTTTCTGCTGTTCTCAACCTGCTAAACCCTAGGCAGCTGTGCACTCATGCCCTGGAGTGTAAACCCCTACTGTGGCTGGATTTATCTTCCAAAAATATTTCTGCCTTTCATCTTGTCATTTCCCTGCCAGAATCTTTCTCATGGTTTTGTTCTGCCTCCCAGAGTAAGTCCAATCCACCAATCCTTTACAGTCTGGTCCTGATCATTCCACCTGTGGGATCATTATCCCATTGTGTCTGCCCAGAGTCACACTCAGGGGGACTGAATGATTTATTTGCCTTGCTTCAGAAATGACATGCTACTAGTTCCCATTTCTACTTTTT
Organism: Bubalus kerabau; assembly: GCF_029407905.1. Classification (NCBI taxonomy): domain Eukaryota; kingdom Metazoa; phylum Chordata; class Mammalia; order Artiodactyla; family Bovidae; genus Bubalus; species Bubalus kerabau. The sequence goes on from NC_073637.1 coordinate 64,473,881, forward strand.
TCTCCATATACTTTATTTTGTTTGTTGGGTTGATTGATTTCCTTTCTGACTTATCAAATCCTGTACATCCTGCAAAGACACTGCACAGTTCAGTTCAGTCCAGTCACTCAGTCGTGTACCACTCTTTGCGACCCCATGGACTGCAGCACGCCAGGCCTCCCTGTCCATCACCAACTCCCAGAGCTTGTTCAAACTCATGTCCATCGAGTCAGTAATGCCATCCAACCATCCCATCCTCTGTCGTCCCCTTCTCGTCCCGCCTTCGATCTTTCCCAGAGTTAGGGTCTTTTCCAATGAGTCAGTTCTTCACATCAGGTGGCCAAAGTATTGGAGTTTCAGCTTCAACATCAGTCCTTCCAATGAATATTTAGGACTGATTTCCTTTAGGATGGGCTGGTTGGATCTCCTTGCAGGCCATGGGACTCTCCAACATCACAGTTCAAAAGCATCAATGTTTCGGTGCTCAGCTTTCTTCACAGTCCAACTCGCACATCCATACATGACCACTGGAAAAACCATAGCCTTGACTAGACGGACCTCTGTTGGCAAAGCAATGTCTCTGCTTTTTAATATGCTGTCTAGGTAGGCTGCAGTCCATGGGGTCGCAAAGAGTCGGGCATGACTGAGCGACTTCACTTTCACTTTTCACTTTCATGCATTGGAGAAGGAAATGGCAAACCACTCCAGTGTTCTTGTCTGGAGAATCCCAGAGATGGCGGAGCCTGGTGGGCTGTCATCTATGGGGTCGCACAGAGTCGGACATGACTGGAGCGACTTAGCAGCAGCAGTAGCAGCAGGTTGGTCATAGCTTTTCTTCCAAGGAGCAAGCGTCTTTTCATTGCTTGGCCGCAGTCACCATCTGCAGTGATTTTGGAGCCCCCCAAAATAAAGTCAGCCACTGTTTCCACTGTTTCCCCATCTATTTGCCATGAAGTGATGGGACCGGATGCCATGATCTTAGTTTTCAGAATGTTGAGTTTTAAGCCAACTTTTTCACTCTCCTCTTTCATTTTCATCAAGAGGCTCTTTAGTTCTTCTTTTCTTTCTGTCATCGGGGTGATATCATCTCTGTTCTCTGCCTATTCATCTCTGCCATCCTCACCAGCCGCTGGCAACCACTGATCTTGTTACTGTTTCTATAGTTTTGCTTTTTCCAGAATGTCCTATGGCTAGTATGTATGTAACCTTTTCAGATTGGTTTCTCTTGCTTAGTAATATGATTAAGGTATTTCCATGTCTTCTCATGGCTTGATAGTGCATTTCTTTTTAGTACTGATTAATATTCTATTGTCCTGGATGTACCACAGTTTATTTATCCATTCACTTACTGAGGGACATCTTGGTTGCTTCCAAGTTTTGGCATTATGAATAAAGCTGCTATAAATATCTATGTGTTGGTTTTTATGTAGACCTAAGTTTTCATTCCTCTGGGTAAATACCAAAGGTTATGATTGCCAGACTGTATGGTAAGAATATATTTGATCTTGTGAGAAACCACCAGCCTGTCTTCTAAAGTGGCTGTACCATTTTGCACTCCCACCAGCAATGTGTGAGAGTTTCTATATATTAGAAAAGAAGAAAGATCTAGTTTCCTGAGGTGGAAACAGTTTACACTGGGATTAATTCTTTTGCTAGATTTGCTAGATGTTTAGGTTTTACCCACCAAGCAAGACACTGTAATTGAGATCATATTTAAGGATTTTCTGGGTGATCACTGAGGACCTTACACCGTGGCTGGTCAGATCTCTTGTCTGTCAACTAGATGTGAACTCTGGGAAATTAAATTAATTAACCATACAATTTTGGAAGATTATATTCCATTTGCAGTTATTACAAAATATTGGCTATATTGGGGGAACTTTATGTTTGCAACTCTCTGGTCATCCTTTGCCTCTCTGTGAAATTCTACTCTATGCATGCCAAACCCAGCACTCATCAAAGACTCAAGCAGACCATGAGCAAATCACCAAGTCTTCTTGCATTGCTCCCTCGAGGGCAGATCCCAGGCCCACAACTCCTAGCTGCCTTGGTCTCCCCAGACTCCAACTCCATATCTGTTTCACTGAGGCCATAGGTTCTGTTTGACTCCCCTAGCTGTACCAGTGACTGTGAAATTGCTGCTGTTTAGTTGCCAAGCTCTGTCTGACTCTTTCGTGACCCCGTAGACTGTAGCCTGCCAGGTTCCTCTGTCCACAGTTTCCCAGGGAAGAATACTGGAGTAGGTTGACATTTTCTTCTCCAGGAGATCTTCCCTATGCCTCTAGGCAAAAAGCTGGGGTAGGTATAGGGCCCAGTTGTTAGATTTTCTTTTCTCATGGACCACTGTCCTGTGTTCTTTTTGTTTATTGATTTATTTATTTTTGGTTGCTCTAGGTAATTACACTGTGCATCTTTAATTATCATGACCTTCTTAGACTTTCTATTGAATTACTTCATGATGTACAAATCTTGCAATAATATAATTGCATCTCTCCCTTTCTTTTTGCTCTTTGTACCATAAATATATTACATCTGTATACATTTTTTGAGATACAGTTCACATACCACAAAATTTATCCCTTTAATCTATGTAATTAAGTGTTTTAAAAACTATATTCAAAAAGTTGTACAACCATCACCACTATTTGATTCCAGAACATTCCATCACTCCAAAAAGAAACCCCCTAGGAGCCTCTCTCCTTTCCCCTCTTCTTCAGCCTCTGGCAATCACTCACCTACTTCTTATCTCTATAGATTTTCCTATTCTGGACATGTATTGTAAATGGAATGATGTGATATCTATATACATTTTAAACCTAACAATACTTTTATAATTTTTCCTTTAAATAGTCAAATATGACTTTTATACAAATTAAGAGAAAGAAAAATACGTAGTTTTACTATTCATCCATACACTACCATTTTTGGTGTTCTTCATTCTTTCCTGTAGATCTGAGTTACCATATGGTGTCATTTCCTTTTATTCCAAAGCATTTCCTTTAGCATTTCTTGTAACTTCCCCTCTGCTGTTTAAGATCTTGTGGCAGACAGTGGGCAAGAAAGCTTCTTACATGTACCAATTCCATCACTTGGTAAGTTCAGGTTTTTCAAGAAATTTCTCCATTTCATTTCTTATTGAATTTATTGGCATAAAATTTATATTATTCCCTTATTATATTTTCAATATTGCGTTTTTTTGTAGTGCTAGTCACTCTTCCAGTTCTGATATTGGTAATTTGTGTTTCCTCTATTTTTCTCTTGATTAGATTTTCTAGAGAGTCATCAGCTGTGATCTCTTCAAATAAATCAATTTTTGATTTTGTTAATTTTCTCTATTGTCTTTCTATTTCATTGATTTCTGTTATAGCTTTATCATATTTGTCTTCCCACTTATTTTAGGCTTAACTTACGTATCTTTTTCTATTTTCTTTAGGTGTCAAGTTGTATCACTGTTTTAAATCTTTTTTATTCTCTCACATAAACATTTAGGTTATAACATTTCTTTTAATTAAGGCTTTAGTTTCAGCCAACAGAGTTTTATTTTATTTATTTTTCAAATTAATTTTTATTGAAGTATAGTAGCCTTACAAGGTTGTGTTAATTTCTAGTGTATACAGCAAAGTGAACCAGTTATGCATATACACGTAGCCCCTCTTATTTGCATTTCCTTCCATTTAGGTGACCATAGAGCACTGAGTTGGAGAAGGAAATGGCAACCCACTCCAGTGTTCTTGCCTGGAGAATCCCATGGACAGAGAAGCCTGGTAGGCTGCAGTCCATGGGGCTGCACAGAGTCGGACACGACTGAAGCGACTTGGCAGCAGCAGCAGAGCATGAGTAGAGTTCCCTGAGCTATATAGTAGGTTCTCATTAGTTATCTGACATAAACATGTCGATCCCAGTCTCTCAATTCATCCCACACCAACCTCCCTTTCCCCGCTTGGTGTCCATATCTTTGTTCTCTACTTCTGTGTCTCTATTTCTGTTTTGCAAATAAAATTATCTATACCATTTCAGGCTTCCCTGGTGGCTCAGTGGTAAAGAATTCACATGCCAAGGCAGGAGACACAGGTTCAATCCTTGGGTTGGGAAGATCCTCTAAAGGAGGGCATGGCAACCCACTCCAGTATTCATGCCAGGAAAATCTCATGGACAGAGGAGCTTGGAAGGCTACAGGCCATGGGGTCACAAAGACTAAAGTGACTGAGTGCACACAGACACACACACACAACGTTTTTCTAGATTCCACATATATACGTTAATATACAATATTTGGCTTTCTCTTTCTCACTTACTTCACTCTGTATGGCAATCTTTAGGTCCAACAAATTTTTATATGTTGTATTTTCATTAGCATTCTGTTGAAAATATTTTCTAATTTTACTTGTGATTTTTTTTTTTCTCTTGGGCTATTAAATGCATTGTTTAATTTCCTAATACTTGGGGCTTTTCTGGCTATCAGTGAGGTCTCTCCATTCTAGCTTTCCCAGTTGTCAGCCCTTTAATATTCAGTCTCTGAAGGGCCTTATAGATTTTGTCTTGCACATGTGCAGTCCAAATACGGTAGGCTAACTTCTAAGATGGCCCTTGGTGGTCCCCCACCTTTTAGTATTCTTACCCTTATATAATCCTCTCCCGCTGAGTGTGGGCTAGAACTAGTTGCATGCTTCTAACCAATAGAATACAGCAAAAGTGATGGCATATCACTTCTGTGATTAGATTGTAGCTTGTCATGACTTCTAGATGCTTGTGGATTTGCTGGCTTTGATGAGCAAGCTGCCATATTGAAGAGGCCCATGTGGACAGAAACTGAGGGTAACCTCTGGGACATTCGAGACTTTGTAAAGGAGGCAGTGATCGAGACCATCCCCAAGAAAAAAGGAAGGCAAAAAGGCAAAGTGGTTGTCTGAGGAGGCCTTACAAAAAGCTGAGAAAAGAAGAGAAGCTAAAGGCAAAGGAAAAAAGGAAAGACATGCCCATTTGAATGCAGAGTTCCAAAGAATAGCAAGAAAAAATAAGAAAGACTTCCTCAGTGATCAGTGCAAAGAAATAGAGGAAAACAATAGAATGGGAAAGACTAGAAATCTCTTCAAGAAAATTAAGAGATACCAAGGGAACACTTCATGCAAAGATGGGCACAATAAAAGACAGAAATGGTATGGACCTAATAGAAGCAGAAGATATTAAGAAGAGGTGGCAAGAATACACAGAAGAACTGTACAAAAAAGATCTTCATGACCAAGATAACCATGATGGTGTGATCACCCACCTAGAGTCAGATACCCTGGAATGAGAAGTCAAGTGGGCCTTAAGAAGCATCACTATGAACAAATCCTAAAAGATGGTGCTGTGAAAGTGCTGCACTCAATATGCCAGCAAATTTGGAAAACTCAGCAGTGGCCACAGGACTGGAAAAGGTCAGTTTTCATTCCAATCCCAAAGAAAGGCAATGCCAAGGAATGTTCGAACTATCACACAATTGCACTCATCTCACATGCTAGTAAAGTAATGCTCAAAATTCTCCAAGCCAGGCCTCAACAGTACGTGAACCAAGAACTTCCAGATATTCAAGCTGAATTTAGAAAAGGCAGAAGAACCAGAGATCAAATTGCCAACATCTGTTGGATCATAGAAAAAGCAAGAGAGTTTCAGAAAAACATCTACTTCTGCTTTATTGACTATGCCAAAGCCTTTGACTGTGTGGATCACAACAAACAGTGGAAAATTCTGAAAGAGATGGGAATACCAGACCACCTTACCTGCCTCCTGAGAAATCTATATGCAGGTCAAGAAGCAACAGTTAGAACTGGACATGGAACAACAGACTGGTTCCAAATTGAGAAAGGAGTACATCGAGGCTGTATATTGTCACCCAGCTTATTTAACTTATATGCAGAATACATCATGCAAAATACTGGGCTGGATGAAGTAAAAACTGGAATCAAGATTGTCGGGAGAAATATCAATAACCTCAGATATGCAGATGATACCACACTAATGGAAGGAAGTGAAGAAGAACTAAAGAGTCTCTTGATGAAAGTGAAAGAGAAGAGTGAAAAAGTTGACTTAAAGCTCAACATTCAGAAAACTAAGATCATGGCATCTGGTCCCATCACTTCATGGCAAATAGATGGGAAAACAATGGAAACAGTGACAGACTTTATTTTGGGGGGCTCCAAAATCACTGCAGATGGTGTCTGCAGCCATGCAATTAAAAGACTCTTGCTCCTTGGAAGAAAAGCTATGACAAACCCAGAGAGAATATTCAAAAGCAGAGACATTACTTTGCCAACAAAGGTCCATCTAGTCAAAGCTATGGTTTTTCCAGTAGTCATGTATGGATGTGAGAGTTGGACTATAAAGAAAGTTGAGCGCTGAAGCATTGATGCTTTTGAACTGTGGTGTTGGAGAAGACTCTTGAAAGTCCCTTGGAATGCAAGGAGATCCAACCAGTCCATCCTAAAAGAAATCAGTCCTGAATATCCATTGGAAAGACTGATGTTGAAGCTGAAACTCCAATACTTTGGTCACCTGATGCTAAGAGCTGACTTATTTGAAAAGACCCTGATTTTGGGAAGGATTGAGGGCGGGAGAAGAATGGGACGACAGAGGATGAGATGGTTGGATGGCATCACTGACTCAATGGAAATGAGTTTGAGCAAGCTCTGGGAGTTGGTGATGGACAGGGAGGCCTGGTGTGCTGCAGTCCATGGGATCACAAAAAGTCTGACACGACTGAGCGACTGAACTGAACTGAAAGCCAACAAGAATGAGGTCGTCAGTCCAACAGCTCTCAAGGGACTGACTCCTACCAACAAACAGGTAAGTTAATTTGTGAAAGTTCTGAAGGAGAGGGTCCATGAATGGTTTCCTGAGCCATAGAAATTGCAAGATGATAGATACGTGTTATCTTAAGCTGTTAAGTTTTTGGGTTATGTAGAAATAGACAACTAATTTGTCAATCCTTGGCCAAGGAGGTATGGTGAACATTTGTTTATCCTTCTGGGGCCCCTCCTCTGTGTAGCTCCCTCTTTTCAGGTACCCTGCCCTGGAAATTCCAATGGCTTTAGTAGCCAGAACTCGAATCTGTATGTATATTTGGATATTTTAAGGGCAATGATTGAGTTATAAGCTTCTTTGTATCCTCTACAGAGCATAGTGAAAGTGTGTTAGTTGCTCAGTCGTGTCCAACTCTTTGCAACCCCATGAACTGGAGCCCTCCGGTCTCCTCTGTCCATGGAGTTCCCCAGGCAAGAATACTGGAGTGGGTAGCCAGTCCTTCCTCCAGGGGATCATCCTGACCCAGCGATAGAACCTGGGTCTCCTGCACTGTGGGCAGAGTCTTCACTGTCTGAGCCACCAGGGAAGCCCTCACAGAGCCTCACTGAATACCACATTTCTCATCAGTGTTCCTTTAGTATTTATTGATGGCATGCTTTCTAAACTGAACTGCCCCTGATACAGCCTTGGTCAGGGGCACATCTCAATGGTAAGTCGTGAGAATCCTTGCAGGGCCCCCCTGTTTGAAGCCCCAGATTTCGTGGACCACACACTCCTCATATAGAGCTCATTTACACTAAGTCATTCCTCGGTCCGCATCTGGATAGAGTGCTGTTCTACAGGAATCTGGTTTTCCCAGTGACCACTAGGGGGCTGGATGACACAACCTGTGGGCACAGAAGGATAGAAAGTAACTAACAGGAAATGGGAAATGGAAGTGAGATGAACAGATAAATCCCACTTCCTTTCCTCCCTCTATAGAATTTTCTGAGATGCAGCTCCTTGTTGCACTCCTTCTAGAAAGGTCCCATAGCACCAGCAAATGAACCTATTGAATGACCAGCTACATCTCTTTGTGACTTATTGTAAAGGACTAGCCAGCATGGTAATGAATCACATAGCATTTCAAGATCTCAATTCCACTTTTTTTTTTCACCCTCACCTCCTGGACTTTGCATCTCTCAAAGAAAACATCCATAGCTTAAATCTTGCCTCATGCTCATCTTCCTAGAGAGCCTGGGCTTTAGAGACATGGCACTCATGATATATCTGCTTTTAGCATCCATCTTAACAAACAATTTCTAAGGACTACACTTTAGCATAACAGACAGAATCATGACTCATTTTTGATCGTTCGCATAGTCAGTTTCACACACTGTCTTGTGTCATGTTCTGTCCTGTTTCAAACATCTTCCCTCAGTTTCTCAAACTCTGTGCTGAAGGCGATGGAGGTTAAAACTGAATGACTAAGGAAAGAATCTGAAGTAAGTGACTGAATATGGAGTTGGCCGTTTGTTCTGTTTGTTGTTCACATCAACTAGCTGGAGGAAGCTAAAATACTTTTTTAAAACGGACAATTTTCACACTTACTGAGTGAAATTCTGTTGTGGTCCAGAAAAAGCTTTTACCTGTATCCCATCTTACCATCCTGCCATGGTGATTTGCAATTTGTGCCATCTCTCTTCAGTGAAAACAGCAGGGGATTTGCTGTAAGAGCAACCCACAGACAAAGAAAAGCACAGACCCCTTCCTTCTTTAATCAGTTCTGATTTTCAGCAGCACACCAGGTGGAAGTAAGAACTCAGAAATGTGGCAGGGGTTTTTTTGCCGTTAAATTAATAGGAACCTAGAAGGAAAATAATTGCATGTACGTGCCTGTTTCTCTCCTTCCACAATACTGCGTGCAGTCAGATGAAAGCGGTTAAAAAAAGCTTCTAACTTCCTATAAATTAGGTGCAATTTATTTTCCCTTTAGCCTCCAAGCTTGGTAAATGTAGCTAGACCAAAAAGGATGTTAATAAAAGCAGATCCTAGGCATGAAGAAAAACTGAGTCTCTTCTGATGCTTTTCATGATTTCAGAGCAGCAAATTAGACTCTTTCATTAGCGTACATAGAGTTGAGAGAGTAGCAGTTACCTAGTTCCTTCCCAGCTCTCATCTCTCTGTGTTCATTGTGCCTCCCTATGGCTTATTGGACCTCGCCACAGTCGGAAGGTGCCCTCATGGTTCTGATAATCAAGTGGCCACGTGGTGGTTAAAAGGGCTCTGAAACCCATATGCTGGAAACATTATGGGGCATCATAGAGAGGGCCTTGATTTAGCTTATAAGGGGGATAGGGTTAAGGAAAAAGTAAGGGAACACCCTTCCAGAGTTTGACACCATTAAACTGATTCTTGAAGTCTAAGTGGGAGCTAGCCATATAAACAAATGAGGGATAAGGGAGTTCTAGGAATTAAAAAAGAGTTCTATAAGGCGTTTTTGCCTTTAGTAAGTAGACCACAGCCTTTAGTCACATTCTTTGAATGCTGAGCTCTTACTTTGCCTCAGAGGCCCTTTATCTGGATGGTAATAGGAATGTACACATAACAAAAAATGAAAGGTAAGACACCATTGTACTACCCTGGCTAAATTAATAAATGGAAGTAGATTATTCTCTTATGTTATTTTTTTCCTAAATAATTTTCTGCTCAACTAGTCTCCTCTTAACTTACAAACATGTTCAAGTGATCCCTATCCAGAGAGAGAAAACTTCTTATATCAGTTAGGACTCATTCAGGTAGACATTGAGGTTGAATAGGCAACTCAACCAAGTAAAAATGGAATTTATAGAAATTGTTGAAGCTTTAGGGTTTCTGCAGTCACAGGGACAGCCAGATTCAGTGACTCAGGTAATGTCACCAGGGCCTGGTTTCTCTCCATCTCATAGCTCTGATCTCTGCTGTGTTGGTTTTATTTTCTGCTAGGCTTTTCTTGAATAAGGATAATATGACTGAATAGCTTCTGCTTCTAAATTTCTAAACCCAAAGATATCTGTAATCACGTTAAATGTAAGTGGCCCAAACACTGTAATCAAAAAGCAGCTATTTTCAGATTGGATAAAAGGCAAAACCCAACTATATCTTGCTTACAAGGAACTAACTTTAAATATAAAGATACAAATAGGTTAAAAATAAAAGAATCAAAAATACCACACTATTATTAATCAAAGGAAAGTAGAGTTTTTACATTAATATCAGAGAAAGTAGATTTCAGAGCAAAGACTATTACCAGAGATACTGAGAATCATTTCTTCATGATTAACTGGATGTGTTATTTAAGAGGACACAAATCTCCTAAATGTTTTTACACCTAATAACAGCACTTCGAAATACACACAGCAAAAAAAACCTAGAGAACTCTAAGGACAAAGAGATAAATTCACAATTATAGTCAGAGATACCAACACAGCTCTCTCAAAATTCTTCTAACTTCCTTTGAAACTTCCTCTTTAAACAATATGTAGTTCAGAAATGCATTATTTAATTTCTAATTATTTGGGGACTTAATTTCTTAATACCTGGGAGTATTCCAGATATCATTCTGCTGTTGATTTTCAGTTTGATACTGTTCTGAGCAGTGAACACACTTTGTAAGCTCTCAATTCTTTTGAAGTTGCTAAAGCTTGTTTTATGGTTTATTGTTTGGTGTTCCATATTATGTTTAAGTGTTCCATACATTTGAAAAGTATATATTCTGCTGTTGTTGGGTTGGGTCAAGTGTTGTAGGTCAGTTAGGTCAACTCAATAGTATTATTTTTAGGACATCTATCTTCTTGATAAACTTCTGCCTACTGTTTTGTTATTAATTACTGAGAGACGACTGTTGTAGTTCCCAACAGTAAAATATAGAGAGTGGGTTGAATTGAGAGACAATAGTTTAATAACTGACACAGTTCATTCTTCTGGCTACTTAACATTTATAACCTCCTTTCTATACGTGTTCAAACTCCCACACAATAAGGAAAAACTTCTTCATGTTTTCATCTAGCTAAATCCACTAAATTTTGTACACCCAAAAACATTCTGCACTGTTTCCCCAAAATGAAGAAATAAACACTTTCAAAGTCATTGAATCAACTTTTAAAAATAATTTTTAATGAGGTGTAGTTGACTTATGATTTATATACGTTTCAGGTGTACAACATGGTGATTCACAATGTTTATACTTTCTCCATTTATAGTTGGTTATACTCCCTTGTACAATATATCCTTGTAGCTTCTTTATTTTACATGGTAGTTTGGGCTTCTTAATCCTGTATCCCTACTTGCCCCTCCGCCCTCCCCTCACCCCACTGGCAACTGCTAGTTTGTTCTCTGTATCTTTGAGTCTGCTTCTCATCTGTTATGTTCACTAGTTTGTTGTATTTTTTAGATTCCAGGTATAAGTGATATCATACAATATTTGTCTTTCTCTGTCTGACTTATTTCACCAAGCATAATACCTTCCAAGTCCATTCACATTGTTGCAAATGCCAACGTTTCATTCTGTGCTGCCTGGACCTGTATATGTTGCTTACTGAGGAAACATCACTTTATCTTGGTTGTTAACTCCAAGTATAACTGCATCTTGTCTTATTCATTCAGAGTGTTGTCTTCCAGCTGGTGCTACAGTTGAGTCTACAGCAGGCCATTCCACCATTCTATTAAGCCAGCTGCTTTTGGATGGTGGTGTGTATGGATTTCATGGGCATGAATCCACTGCTACACCTCATAATGTACTAGAATTAGAAACTAAGGCATTCTATATGAATGTCAGCACCAGCAGGAGAGATTGTATCACTTGACAGGACAAGAGAATCCTGGAAATATGTTCTTTAGTCCTAAATTTTGTGTCTCTGTGTCAGACTGTCAGTTTTACTCCCATACTTTTCATCAAGATATTAAAAATATTGATCAAATCTCATTGTAACTGAACTCCAAGTTATTTTGTTTATTAGAATTTCTTGAAATAAATGGGCTCCTAGATGAAAGAGTCTTGTCGTCATGCAATTTTAATGACCCTGGAATTTACTGTAGCAGGTGTTCAACCTCTAATACATGTAAGGATTAATCAACAGGAGTATTTCTGAATCTTTTTGGATGTCAGAGTTCTTAATACCAGACATAGATAAAATGACATATTTCTTAATCAGGCCATGGAAGTTAAAGGTTTGTATAGGGGTGATTTTTAAATGGAAATAAAAGATGTGATCTGTGAAGAAATTGGTATTTGAATCACAGGGTAAGAAGAGGGGTGGGCATTGATTCTCCTTTTGATTTGAAATAAATTACTAGGAGACCCAAATCTTTCAGTGGCAGAATGCACCATAAAAGTGTCAGAGCTGATAAGAGTACTTTGAATTTTAATAATTATCTTTTTGAATGCAGTTGAGAATATTTTACAGCTGCTCCATTTATTTCAATACAGCCTCAAAATTGAGTATGCTGTCCCAGTACCCAGAAGGCAATTTTCCTACCTAGATATTTAAATATATTTTCTCCATTTTCATTTCTTTAAACACATCCATGATACAGTCCTGTCTTTCAACATAGTCATAAACATACTTTGCAAATATATCTATGTATGGCTCATAGGATCTATAGGAAAGAAGGAAGAATCTATTATTTCAGAAGTGTTGTTTTCTTGAAAGAATGAATCTTTACTCTGCAAAATCCGTATATGGTAAGGGATCTAAATCTCTGAAAAAAATCTTACTGAAGAAGGAAGAAAAGAGAAGGGTGTATTTTTCCATAAGACTTAAAAAGAAAAGAAAACAAAACAGAAGATACATGAAGAAATATTTCCTTGTACAGGAAGATAAAGAAAGATGGGATCTTTCCCCCAAATCAAACCTTACATAAAACCACTGCACTGGCAGTCAGGTTCTTTACCACTAGCACCAGCTGGGAAGCCCCCACATAAAAGCACAGACAGATAACAATAGATTAAAGCAGAGTTCTTCTGCTTACCTTGGGTGGGAATTGGGGGAGAGGTGAGAGGTGGGGAAGGTAAGTCCAAATAAACTCTTCCCTCCACCCCAAAACTTGCAGCCAAGCTGTGCAGGAAGTGGATTCTGTAGAGCTCAGTGCTGAAATCACTGCCTTAAGAAAAGAAAAATTATCAAATGCTTCTCTTTCCAGAATGGTAGGTTTTGAATGTATAGTTGAACTGATGGCAATGGCTATGTGTCCAGTCTCTTTGGAGGAATCTCATCATCTTTTCCTCTGCTGGTTTCCACTCTTTGTATTCACTGCTGCGCACTGTTATTCTGTACCCTCTGCCTCCCCAGTCCTACTCATTCTTCAAGGTTCAGCTCAAAACCTACCTCTTACCTGTAACATCTTTCCGGTTGGGTACCATCACGCCCTATTCTGAAATCCAGTCATTGCCCTTCATTTATATTTGTACTGTGAAGTGAAAGTGAAAGTGTTAGTCGCTCTGACTCTTCGTCTGACTCTTTGCGAGCGCATGGACTGTAGCCTGCCAGGCTCCTCTGTCCACGGAATTCTCCAGCCAAGAATACTGGAGTGGGTTGCCATTTCCTTCTCCAGGGGATCTTCCCGACCCAAGGACTGAACTCAGTTCTCCATTGCAGGCAGATTCTTTACTATCTAAGCCACCAGGGAATTAATTAATTAAAGGTTTACTGTTGAATGCACAGGTGCGGCAATAGGTATTAGAGATATGGTGAGAAGGAATGGGAGAGATAAGGTCCCTGCCCTTTAGAGAACTTACCTAGTGGCAGGTGGTGGTGGTGGAACAGACAGTAAAAAAGTAAACAAATAAATGACATTAAGTGCAGATTATGAAAACTGCCATAAAAGGAATAAAGTGAATGAAGTGATAAAGAGTACCTGTACCTCTGTGTGTATTTTTTTTTTACTGGAGTATAGTGTTTATGCTCTACAGTGTTGTGTCCATTTCTGCTGTGCAGCAAAGTGAATCAGCTATCCATATACATATATCCCTTCTTTTTTGGATTTCCTTCCCATTTAGGTCACCCCAGAGCATTGAGTAGAGTTTCCTGTGCTATACAGGAGGTTCTCATTAGTTATCTATTTTATAAACGGTAGTGTGTACATGTCAATCCCAACCTCCCAACATCTGTGCATCTGCAAACGGTGTGACTGGAGGCTGCGCTGGGGCACGGTGCAGGGCTGGCACTTGAGCCGAGAGGTGTGGGAGGCTTGGGGTCTGTGACATGAAGTCCAGAATATCTGAGGAACAGAAAACAGAAGCCAAGGAACAGGTCAGATTAGAGTGTCAAGGGGCAGAAAGGATGGGGGAGCTGAGGATGGGGGAGCAGCTGGGATCAAGGAACGTGATCTTGGCACTGTTGAGAACCTGGATGTATGGGGGTCCTTCGTGGAGCTCCCTCAAGGTCACAAGCTTTTCTAGGAGAGAGCCCTCATCCAGATTCATCTTTGTGTCCCCACAGAAACTAGAACAGGATTTTGCCTGTGGGAAGTGCTCTGTAATTAATGATAAAACAAGGAATAAAGCCCCAACTAATTCTAATCCAACTAATGAAGACTTCTCTGATTTAGCCAAATACCCTCATTTTTGCCTGAACCCCAGTGAGAGCTTCTGCCCGACCAGTGTAACATTCTAGGATTTTACCCTAATTCTGTTGTAGATATTTGGTAACTTGATTTCTCGCTCTCTTGGAGATGTAAGGAATTGTTGAAGAGCAGGGCTGGGGTGTAGAAGCTGTATTTTTCTTGGTGATTCCTTTTTTGTTTTTTGTTTTTGATTCCTTTGTCTTTTCGTCTTCACGGCCTACAAGCTGAATGGCATGAATCTGTGGAGCTGGTTTCAAAAACAAGCAAGCAGACACAACGTCTCAAAATGCATACAGCCCGTGACCCCGTGGTGTCCTGATAACCCAGCTTCGTGGGGGGTCAGGAGTGAGGAGGGGAGAAATCTGAATTTGTAGCCTTGTCTGTTTCTGCTGTGTACATAATTCCACTGGATTGCCACATTTCCTATTTAATGACCAGTTCTGGGAACTCCAGCACACAGCTCTGACCTCCAGGTTGGTGCCCATCGCCTGCAGCTGCCTGTCAGGACATCTTCCTGGTGAACTGCACTTCATTCTGGTTGCCACTTGACAAGAGACCCAGAGAACATGTTGAAGGCTGTGAGAGGAGCCTCAAAGATGATGAAATGACTGGTGCCCAAGTAAGCAGGCGGGAGAAAGCCGCCATTTCACTTGCTCTCTGAAGCCAACAATGGGTAGCAAACTGCTGAGCTGGCCTCTCCTCTTTACTCATTCTTTTTTTCTTTTGCTAAAATATTTGTTTATTTGCCTGTACCTGGTCTTTGTTGTGGCATGCAGGATCTTTAGTTGTGGCATGTGAACTCTTAGTGGCAACATGTGGGATCTAGTTCCTTGACCAGGGATCAAACCCATGCCCCCTGCATTGGGAGCATGGAGTCTTAGCCACTGGGCCACCAGGGACGTCCCTCCTCTTCAGTCATTCTTGAGGAGGCAAGGAAGCAGCCTAGACATGCAGGGAGGGAAGCTATTTTTGTCTCTCTCTCTCTTTTTTTTTGCCTTGAAGGAAACCAGGTATGTTTTGAGGTATAACTGCAGCAAACCTCTGCCTCCTGTCAAGTTCACTAGGTACTCTTAGGTTGTCCCCCACCCTATACGAAAGTTGCAGGTCTGGGTATGCTGGGTGCAGCAGGGCCAGCCTGGCTGACAGTAATCATGGTGTTTGACGAAAACATTGCTCCCTTCTGATCACAGCTCTGTGCATATGGTTCTTCTTTGGCATCTGGGGCAATGTTCTAGGAGAAAATCAGTGCACGATGAATCCTTGTAGTTTGAAGATGAATCAAAGATGCTCTGAGAAACGCCGAGGAGATAGAGAGAAAGGACAAGAAGGGGGACTCTCTGGGAGGTGCATGAGGGTGGGAAGGTTGGTTCTGCCTCTCACAGTGGATAAGAGTGAGGTAAGGGATTTAGGGGCAAATATTTCAAGCCAAACATGCAAAGATATTGGCTTACATTCTTCTAAGTTAAAACTCAGGGACAAGGTTCTGGAGTCAAAGCCTTGAACTCTTAAATGAGAAAGACCCGGGCGTGTGTGTTAGTTTCCTATTGCTGCTGTAACAAATTACCACAGCCTTGGTGGCTTAAAACAACACAGACTTATCTTACTGTTTTGGAGTTTGGCAGTCTGGAGTGGGACTCAACTGGGCTGAAATCAAGGCGTTGGCATAGCTGTTTTCCTTTCTGAAGGCTCTGGGGAAAAATCTGTTTCCTTGCCTTTTCCTGCTTTGAGAGGCTGCCCACATAGGGATCCCTCCCTCCATCTTCACAAGCCAGTGGAGCCGCGTCTCTGTCTGACTGATTTCCGTAGCTCAAATCTCCCTCTGCTTCTCCTTCTGACCTCCCTCTTCTACTTCCAAGGACCCTCGTGGTCCTATAGGTCCACCAGAATCATCTAGGATAATCTCCCTATTTAAGGCCAATGGGTTAGTAATCTTAATTCCATCTGTATCTTTATATTCCCCGTTGCCCTGTAGGGCAACATATTTATACTAATAGGTCTTGAGGGTTAGGACATGGACATCTTTGAAAGCCCATTATTATGCTTAATGACTTTATTCTGGATTCCAATCCAGTATCTTCAGACCTATGTAGCTGTGGACAAGCCATTAACATTTTAAAAAGGCTCATTAGATAGGGGGGTAATAGGAGTCCCTTCCTCGTGGGCTTTTGGTGACGATTAGTTGTAATAATATGTGCCATGTGCTGAAAAGAGTGCCTGGCACATGCTAAACACTCAGTGAACATTAGCTAGTTTCATTTTAGACTTTCATTATGCTTGCTCACTTTGGCTCTGGATCAGAGACCCCTCTTTCAGCTCCCACAGAAACCTGTCCTTCCTGACCACACCCCCCCACACTGCAATGTCACCCTCTGCTTATGTGTCTCTTTATCAAATAGAATTCCCTGACACTAGGCAGACTAGCTTATGTCTCTTTGTAATTCCTTCCTGCCTGGGACAGAAGAGGCTTCCCAGTGAAATACTGGGTTGAAATGTGTTATGACTGAGAGTGAAAAGTGATTTTGATCCTTTTTTTTTTTTGGACAAAAAATTCCACAAAAGGTCACGGATAAAGTTATCTCATCTGCATCATTTTCTCCGACAACATTTTCTTCAAACTTTTTGGGACATCCTACTGTTTGTCTTTTATGGAACATGTTTAGATTAAACAAAAATATTATGACTACATGCATTAATTGATGAAAATTACTTATTTTAGAAAGTCATTATTAATGAGAACATCTAGAAAGTAACTGATCATTCAGCTATCACTATTACCAAATTACTGGTCTACTTTTTCACAGATGTACTTTGGAGACAGAGAGTAATACTGAAGTAGTACTGTGTTGGCAGAAGTGAATAAACCATTTTAATAAAAACCTGTATATCCTTTCTTCCCAGATGCTACTGTGATTTTGGTGGGGTATGTCAGCATATCCTTTATAGTGGGCATGTGTCCGTTCATGCTCAGTTGCTCAGTCATGTCTGATTCTTTGTGACCCTGTGGACTGTAGCCTGCCAGGCTCCTCTGTCCATGAGATTTTCCAAGCAAGAATACTGGAGTGGGTTGCCATTTCCTACTCTAGGGGATCTTCCTAACCCAGGGATTGAACCTGCGTCTCTTGTGTCTCTTGCATTGGCAGGCAGATTCTTTACCACTGTGCCACTTGGGAAGCCCTAATTAGTGGGCATGAGCTATAATTAAATAAAGATATATTATTAAATGCTCATGTAGGAGTTTAAAAACATGATCTGGATACAGAGTATAAAGATGTGATCACCTTGATTGGAAATGAGGGAAGAGACACTTAAAACAGATAAGATCCTTTTACAGAGCTTGTTGAAGAGGAAAAATGAGATCTGGCAGGAGATTAAAATGTCTTAATTAAGATGACAGGCTCAAAGTACCTCAAGGAGAGTACACAGATTCTCAGGCTACATAAACAAGAGAAAGTCTTCTCTGAAGGCAAAATTCAGAAAAAGCTGGCTTTTAGGTGGCTATGGATATAATGTCAGATCGCAGTAGGCAGACATTCTCTCCTTCAAGGTCTAGGAAATTGAGAGTGGGAAGGGCAAGCACATACTTCCATCAGAGCATTTACACCTTCCTGTAACACAGGCTGATGCATGCATCTTCTTCTCTAGACTTAAGGTAGTGAGGGCATGCACTGAGCGCTAATTTCTGTGTATAGAGGATCTAAAACTCTACCTGGCATATGCTGCTGCTAAGTTGCTTCAGTCGTGTCCGACTGTGCGACCCCACAGATGGCAGCCCACCAGGCTCCCCGTCCCCGGGATTCTCCAGGCAAGAACCCTGGAGTGGGCTGCCATTTCCTTCTCCAATGCATGAAAGTGAAAAGTGAAAGTGAAGTCGCTCAGTTGTGTCTGACTCTTAGCGACCTCATGGACTGCAGCCTTCCAGGATCCTCCGTCCATGGGATTTTCCAGGCAAGAGTACTGGAGTGGGGTGCCATTGCCTTCTCCCACCTGGCATATAGAAAACACTAATAAGTATATGTTGTTGAATAAAAGAGCTGGTCTCATAGATTTTAAGAGCCAGTGGGAGCAAAGAGACTAGTGGTCTCCAGACTGATGGTCTCAAAATCTATCTGGACATCAGAATCACCCGTGGAGTGAGTGTGTGTGAGGGGAGTTCTTTTTTAAGAATACTGATTCTAGAATACAGAGAGGATACACCATTTATGACCTCCTTGGGACATAACCCAAAATACTCTCCTAATTAGACTCAACACTTTCTCCCTACAATTAGGAACAAGGCAGGATGTCTGTTATTACCACTTCCATTCAACATGGAATTGGAAGTTCTATCAAGTACAATAAGATAAGAAAAAGAAATAAAAGCCATAGAGATTAGAAAAGAAATAAAACTCTCCCTTTATTACCAATGCCATGATTGTCTTCACAGGAAACTCTAAGAATCTACAAAGAAATTCCTAGAACTAGTGAGTGAGTTTATCAAGGTCATAGGATACAAAGTTGATGTACAAAAAACAACCATATTCCTATATGTAAGCCTTAAACAAATATTGAAATTTACATGTTCAAAAGCACACAGGAAAAGAAATACAGTTACAGGACTAAAAAAAATGTGCAGGATGCTTGTGTTCAAAGCTAAAAAACAATAAAGAAATAAAAGAAGACTTAAATAGAGATATTTATTATTTTTTTGGATTATAAACTGAACACTTTTAAGATGTTAATTTTTTTCAAAGTGATCTATATATTTAATGCAATCAATAAAAATAGCAGTAGGGATTTTATAGACATTGACAAGATGATTCTAACATGTATGTGCAAAGGCAAAAGAAATAAATAAGAAAGCTAAGACAATTTTGGAAAAGAACAAAGTTGGAAGACTTGTATCACCTGATTCCAAGACTTATTAAAAACCCTCAGTAATCAAGACAGTGTGATAATGGCAAAAGGATAAACACACAGATCATTGGAATGGAAATGTGAGTCAGAAATAAATAAAGGGTTAACTGATTTTTGGCAAAGGTGCAAGGTGATGAAACGAAGAGAAAAAAGTCTTTTAAATAAATTGTGTTGGAACTATTGGATAAAATATGAACCTTGACCAATACTTATACTTTGTACAAATATGAACTGAAATGGATCATAAACCTCAATATAAAATCTAAAACTATAAACCTTTTAGGAGAAAAACTCTGTGACCTGGGATTAGGCAAAGAGTTATTAGATGTGATACTATAAGGATGGTACATAAAAGAAAAAATGGATAAATTAGACTTCATCAAAATGAAAACTTTGCTCTGTGAAGGATCATGGTAAGAGAATGAAAAGATACTCTGCCCCCTGGGAGAAAAATATTTGCAAATCACCTAACTGACAAAGGGTTTGTATCCAGTATATAGCAAGGATACTTAAAACTCACCAATAAGCAAGCAAATGAACCAATTAAGAAGTAGAAAATTTTTTGAAAAGATCCCTCAATGGAATTACATAGGTGGCAAATAAGCACATGAAAAGAGATACTCAGCATCGTTATTCAGTCAGGTCAGTCACTCAGTCATGTCTGACTCTTTGCAACCCCATGGACTGCAGTGCTCCAGGCTTCCCTGTCCATCACTAACTTCTGGAGCTTGCTCAAACTCATGTCCATCGAGTTGGTGAGGCCATCCAACCATCTCATCCCTGGTTGTCCCCTTCTTCCCCTTTGCACATATATGTTAGAATCATCTGGTCAATGTCTATAAAATCCCAACTGCTATTTTTATTGATTGCATTAAATCTATAGATCACTTTGAAGAAAATTAACATTTTAAAAGTGTTCAGTTTATAATCCAGAAAAATAATAAATATCTCAATCTTTGCTAGTAACAGGGTCTTTTCTAATGAGTCAGTTCTTCACATCAGGTGGCCAAAGTATTGGAGCTTCAGCTTCAGCATCAGTCCTTCCAATGAATATTCAGGACTAGTTTCTTTTAGGATTGAAATCAGTTATTATTAGGGAAATAGAAATTAAAAGTACTACACATGATTTAAAATAGCTTAAAACAAAACAAAACAAAACAAAACAACAAAAACTTAGCCATATCAAGTCCTGGAATGACTACAGAACAACCAAACGCTCCTATATTGCTGTTGAGAATATAATTTCAGAAGCAGTATGCGTTTCTTTTATAGGTAGGGAAACATACACTCACTCTGGGACCCAGCAAACCCAGTCCGATGTATTCACCCAAGTGAAACAATAACTTCTATTCACACAAAAACCTGTAGGCCAGTATTTATAGTTGCTTGATTCATAATTGCCTTGAACTGGAAATAACCTAAGCTTCCTTCAACTGTGAGCGGATAAATAACTCATAGTACAGTCACACAATAAAAAGGGATAAACCACTGATGGACTCAACAACACTGATACATCTCACATGCATTGTACTCAGTGAAAGCAGCCAGTCTTGAAAGGCTACCTACTGTATGATCCCTCTGCTGTGACAGTTTGAACAGACAAAACCGTGAGGCAGAAAACACATCAATGGTTTCCACGGGTTAGGTTAGGGGCAGGGCTTGACGGAGACAAGGAGCAGCAGCATTTTTGGAGTGACGGCACCATTCTGAATCTTGATGGTGGTGATGGGTTTATCAAAATTTATATCATGGTCCCTGTAAAAAAGGAACTTTGTACATAAAATTTAAAAATCAATTTAAAAAGAGCCTTCCATGGCTCTGTATTGTTCTTAGAATAAATTCCAAGGTAGACTAAATTTTATGTTGTTTATCCCGACTTGCAAAGCAATGCATGACCTGGCCCTGCTGCTCCGGCCACACTGTCTTTCACCCTCCCCGCTTGCCCACTAGACAGAACTCATTTTATGCACCAACTCAATGGATGATGAGGCACCAATTTGCTAGAGCAAATCCAGCGATGGTTTGTGCTCTTACTGTGGTTGTGGAGCCGGGTGGCCGCACCTCCTGTCACTACCTCGGATTGAATCTCTCAAGTTGCTCTTGGGTATGGCCCTACAGTGTCTCACCTCGCACCATTTGCCTTGTGCCTTCCACCTTGGGACTTCCCTACTACTACCCAGACACCTATTTGGTGGCCACACTCACATGTAACCGGTAGTGCTGATCAGTTAACATCGAGCAACGCGAGAAAGGAGCCTGCAAGTGAATGTTCTCTTCCCTCCCCACCAGGACTATTTCCCTGACCCTGACAGATGTTTGAAGCTTCAGAAGCATCACATTGCTTCTCTGTAGACCAGCCATCAGCATCTTCCCTTTTGACTCCTTCTTTAGCCTATTCGCTAATGCCTCCCTGCTGCCTCCTACAATCCCACCATGCTTCCTGCAGCCTCTAGCACAGCCTCCAGCTGTGTGACTCATTTCTTTGTAGTTGCTCTCTCTGTTGGAGAAGGCAATGGCACCCCACTCCAGTACTCTTGCCTGGAAAATCCCATGGACGGAGGAGCCTGGTGGGCAATACTCCAAATCTCGCTAAGAGTTGAACACGACTGGGCGACTTCACTTTCTCTTTTCACTTTCAGGCATTGGAGAAGGAAATGGCAACCCACTCCAGTGTTCTTGCCTGGAGAATCCCAGGGATGGGGGAGCCTGGTGGGCTGCCGTCTATGGGGTTGCACAGAGTCGGACACAACTGAAGCGACTTAGCAGCAGCAGCAGCAGCTCTCTCTGTCTTCCTAACTCCTCTTTTCTCTCCATCCTTTCCTGAGATTGCACTTTCCTATAGTTTTGTCACCTAACCGATTGCTTGGGCTCAACTTTCTAGGCAGTTCAGCCAAAGACACCCAATAAGCTTCAGTCACATTTGCTTTCTTTGTGTTTCCAGAATGAGCTGTGTATTTCTTCCCTCAAATTAGAGCTTTGGCTCTGTGTTTCTTCTACTTGGCTCTCTCCCTAGTTGTTCCAGCTTATCACTATGTGGAGTCTTGACATAGCGCTCATTTGATGTGGATCTTGTGTGTTCTATCTATATATCTATCATCTATCTTTTCTTTTCTCTCATTAAACTAGAAGCCCCACCAGAATATGAATCTTGTCTGCTTTGTTTATTGCTATATCCTGAGAAATTAGAATAGTTTAAAGCCTTGTTAGGAGGCTTTAGGAAATATTTGTGGAGTAGATACATGAATGAATGTATGCCACCATAGCCCTGCTGCTGCTGTTGCTAAGTCGCTTCAGTCGTGTCCGACTCTGTGTGACCCCATAGACGGCAGCCCACCAGGCTCCTCCGTCCCTGGGATTCTCCAGGCAAGAACACTGGAGTGGGGTGCCATTGCCTTCTCCTACCATTGACCTAGCTAGCCCCAAATTTACACATTCAGTTGCTTCCTTGACAAAAACTTGCAATTCAGTACCCCAAATTGACCAAATGCCATGGTAGGAGCTGTTCCAGCACATCAGAAGTCTGGAAGTAAAAGACTCTGGCCACGGGCTCAAGATCAGTTGTTCCAGTGTACCCAGTTTCCAATATCACCCCATTAAAGAGCATTATAAAAAGGAGGGCCCAATGTTTAGGCATAAATCTTTGTGCCCTTGAATTAGGTAAAGGCTTTTAGATATTGAAGGAGTCCTTGGGCCTAGAAGAGAAAACAATGGTCTCAAAGACCCTTGCTGAATCGTCTAACTTTGAGGAAAACAAAACTGAACTTTAGGTCCCGCCCTGATGCTCAGGGCCCGTTGCATCTACCTGGGACTTATCACCCCCTGCCCAGAACCTCCCACCCCCTGTTCAACTACAAATGCCATCTCAACTAAAGATTACCTAAAATGTCCTGCCTGACTAACATTTGCCTTATCGCTTCCACAAACCTCCCTTTAAGTATGGAGCCTCCCTGATCCCTCTCACACTTAGCCTGGTCGTTAGGCTGGCTGTCACCCCTCTTTGCCTGAATAAAGGTAACCTACCTCCGTTGAGGTCGTCTCTCCTTTTCTGCCTCAGCCCAAACTATACCTTAGAGATATAACACCCAAAGTACAAACAACAAAAGAAAACATAGATAATACATGTTTCATCAAAATGAAAAGCTTTTGTGCTTCAAAGGACACTACCAAGACAATGAAAAGATAACCACAGAATGAGAGGAAATATTTGTAAAGTATTTGTCTGATAAGGGACTTATACCTAGAAGAAATGAAGAACACTTATGCCTGAATCATAAATAATAATAAATAATAAGTAAAAAAGACAACCAAGTTTAAAAAATGCATAAAGGATCTGAATAGACATTTCTCCAAAGAGGATAAGAACATAAGAAGATGAACAACATCATTAGCTGTTAGGTAGATGCAGATCAGAACCACAATGAGATGCCATTTCACGTCCACTGCTGCTGCTGCTGCTAAGTCGCTTCAGTCGTGTCCGACTCTGTGCGACCCCATAGACGGCAGCCCATCAGGCTCCTCCATCCCTGGGATTCTCCAGGCAAGAACACTGGAGTGGGTTGCCATTTCCTTCTCCAATGCATGAAAGTGAAAAGTGAAAGGGAAGTCGCTTAGTCGTGTCCGACTCTTAGCGACCCCATGGACTGCAGCCTACCAGGCTCCTCCGTTCATGGGATTTTCCAGGCAAGAGTACTGGAGTGGGGTGCCATTGCCTTCTCCTCACGTCCACTAGGATGGTATAAACTTGAAAAATGGCAAAGAACAAGTGTTGGCAAGAATGTGGAGAAATTGGAATGTTCACACGCTGCTGGTGAGACTCTAAAATGGTGCAGCTGCTTTGGAAACCAGTGTAGCAGTTCCTCAAATGTTAAACTTAGAATTACCATGTGACTCAATATTTCCACTCCGAGATAGACTCCCATGAGAAAAAAACATACATCCACACAAAAACCTATACATGAATGTTCACAGCAGCATTATTTAAAATAGCCCCAAAGTGCAAACAACCTAAATGTTCATCAACGGAAAAAAAGGATGAAAGAAGATATCTATACCATAGGATATCATTTGTTCATAAAAAGGAATGAAATACTGTTGACATGGATGAACCTTGAAAACAGTATGCTTTACGTGAAAGAAAGAAGTCACAAAAGATTTCATATTGTATGAAGAGTTCATTTATATGAAGTGTCCACAATGGGCAAATCTATAGAGAAAGATTAGTGTTTGCCAGGGGCTGGGGGTTGGGAAAAAAAAGAAAATGAGTGCTAATAAGCATGACATTTCTTTTTTAGGGGATGAAAATCAGTTCTAAAATTGATTGTGGTGATAATTGTACAGCTCTGTGAATATACTACAAATATCAAATTGTATACTTTAAAT
Source organism: Bubalus kerabau (assembly GCF_029407905.1). Taxonomy (NCBI): domain Eukaryota; kingdom Metazoa; phylum Chordata; class Mammalia; order Artiodactyla; family Bovidae; genus Bubalus; species Bubalus kerabau. The sequence continues at coordinate 64,498,493 of NC_073637.1, forward strand.
GGGTGAATTGGATGCTATACGAGTTGTATTTTAACAAAGATTTTTTTAAAAAGCAGAGACTATTAAAATTAAAACTAGATAAAGTGGGTTTTTAAATCATTCTCAGAGACACTCCCACCCCAAGCACTGCCACCTTCTGCCCATCAGGGTTCTTCCTGCAGTCTGTGGGCAATGACCTCAATGGTACAGACCACAGGTTACAAAGTGATGACCTAGGGACATTCTGTGGCCTACAAACTCTTCTTCTTCTGTTTTTTTAGTGCACAGAGCATTAAAAAATTTTTTTTAAGTTGCCAACATTTTAAAATTAGAAGAGTTCACACTAAATATGGGTTTTTGGCTTCTTCATGGGGGGCGGGGATGGGGAGGGGAACAAAACAAAATAAAAAATAAGCAATCCCAGTTCAATGGCTACACTGGACCTGTATTTTCCACGTGGAGAAATGAGACTGTCTTTTTTAGGGCTTGTTGTCCTTCCCTGTTTGGCCCTGTATCAGCAGCCTGAATCACTTCTTTGTTTCTTCTTTTTAATCCCTTTGGGATTTTTAAGTTTGCAACACCTGCACAGACCTTTCCCAGCATCAGAACTTTTTTGTCATTCCATTGCCTCAGGCTCAGCTGGATGATTGGCTAATTCCTGGTTTTCCAATCCTGGCTGCCTGAATCTCCTGGGATTCTTGTAAAATGTCTGCAAGCAAGACTGGAACCCAGTTAAACTGGAACCTATTGGCGCAGGCGGGCTTACCAAAAAATCCAACTCTCTAGGTTCCAAAGTGTATCCAGGGAGGTGAAGCAGTTGGGCTAATGTGCTAATTCAATTCAAGAGCGAACTGTAGTGTCCAATAATGGTTTAACAGCCCCTCTGGTAAGTTTTGTTTCTTAAGCTTTGCCTGAAGGAGTGGAAATGGAAGGCAGAACTAAGACTGTGGTTTTGGTCAGGTGAACCTTTTACCTGATTTTCAAATCAGAGTTGATGTCTGAATCTAAACGTAAGTGTCATTTTTTAACCACTAGTCATATTAAAAGATTTCGTAATCAGAACAAGTATGAGCAAGTCATGGTGCCTTTACAGCTTTGCATGGTGCCTTTTTGTTATTTTTATCAGCAAGCTTTTTAATCAATGAATTTGATTTGCTCTTCTGTGGGTTCTGGAAACGTTGACAAGTACAGGAAGTTATGGTGGCTTTTTGAGAGGTCATGAGTGGCCAACACAAGACAGGAATTGTGGTGGCAGTCACTTGATAAATATTGGTTGAATAAATTGATAAAGAGATTTGCTGCTTCTCATCTCCAGTGGAGATGGACGATTTGGTGACATTCTCTGGTGGCTACAGGAGGTGGGGGGAACGTGGTGAGGAAGAGATCCCTTAGATGTCCTTTCCACCTTTTTGTTGAGTTCTGGTAGAGAAAAAACACTGGTTAGGCAAGGTGGCCCATCACCACCTTGTGGGTTTGTCCTTCTAAGGCTCCCTTGAACTTAACTGCTGCGTGGCGGAGACCCGAGGATCTCCCGGTGGATGCCCAGAAGATGCTCTGTGTTGAACCTGACCTTCCCACGGCCCAAACAGGCAAACAAATGGCGTCCCTTGGAAAGTATTAGTGTAGCCTGGCTAGAAGCCTGGCTGGAAGCTCGGCAGCGGGCTAAGAGTAGGGAGTACGACGGGGATAAGTCTAGCGGCTGCACCCAAGCAAAATAGGGGTGTCCACTGCACCTGCAAACCCCACGCGCGCCTCGGCTTGGCCCCCTGCACTCCAGCCGGCTGCCTACCCTGGAGAGGCTGCCTGGGGGGCCGCAGGGTGTGTGTGTGTGTGTGTGTTGGGGGGGGTTGTCGGCGGCCTCTACAAGGGAGGCGGCGAGCGAGGCTGGGGAGGGGGGCGCGGCGGGCGGTGGCGAGGTCCAGGGGGAGGCGGGCGGAGGGAAGGCGCTGCCGCCGCCGCCGCCGCCGCCTCGCCCGCGGCGACACAGACGCCGGGAGCGGCCGAGGCGGTGAGTCGCAGCGCCTTCCCTCCGCTTCTCGGGAGCTGGAGCGGAGCCGGAGTTGCAGCAGGGCGGGTGTGCAGGGGCGAGGGCGCCAAGAGCAGCCGCCGCGGGAGCCGACGCTCTCGGGGCGCGGCGGGCGCAGGGGTGGGCGCGAGGGGCGCGCGGTCCTGGGCACCCGGTCCCCGCTGCTCTTCCCGGGTGCAGCTCATTCTGTCAGTTCCCCTGTCCTCCACTCAATGCCTCTGAGGAAAGATAGAACTAAACCAAAGACCCCGAGGAGAGTGGCAGGAAAGGAGAGACCAACTTTGCTAAGGGACGCGCAGAGGCGCGCAGGGCAGGCAGGATGGGGGCGCGCTGGGTCGGAAGGGGGCGTTCGTGCGCCTGGTGGCCCAGGACACCAGAAGCATCCTTCCGGGGGTCGGGGGGAGAGGTGGGGGTCGCGGGCACTCGCGGATTCCGGGGGGAGCCTCAGAGTCGGTCCTCCGAAGCCGCAGTGGGCGTGTACGAGGGGTGGGCTCCTGGAGAGGGGGCTTTAGGAACCACCAGAAGGCGCCAGGGAACCCCGATGAGGAAGTGGTCTGCATTGTGGACTCAGGACCTGAAGGATTTGTGTCTCTTGCCCTCGGAGACTCGGGAAGGGGTGTGCTGGGGAGATGTGTTTGAGTGTTTTTCAGTGCATACCAATTTATTTTTAGCTCCCAGAGAAGCAGGATGTGCAAAGTGGGTTGTATCAGCCGGGAGGGGCAGGAGGTCTCCCTGTCCGCAGGAAATACACAAGTTTCTTGCTGCAGATGCTTGCTTTAACTTTCATGCCTGGAGAAATGAAAGCTATTTGGCTGTCTGAAGGTCTCCCCGCAGGGCCGCTTTCTTCCTGCGGGTCTGTCTGGGGCTGCAGGCCCGGCGCGTGCGCTTCTGTTGTTGAGTGCAAGACCCAAATAATGATACTTATTCTGCTCCGTCCGGCAGCTGGTGCGAAACACAGAACCAGGGCTGCCGAGGTCTCACTCTCAGAGAAGGAAACCGCACAGGCTTGCTCAAAGTTTTCCCAGTTCTCGCTGATTTGAAAATGATAGACCTAAGCCTCTGTATTGCCAAGAGCAGACTTTGCTGTCCTGGTTTCTCAGACTTGATTGGAAAGGCTTGTGAGGTTTTTCTGTCCAGCTGGGAAATGGTGTTCTAGGGTCTGATGTGGTATGCAAGGCCACAGCAGAAGAGAAATGGATAGTATGGCAAAGAGGGTAGTGTGGATGTCCAGGTCAGGCTAGCGAGGGCTAATTACAGACTTGGGGATGGAGTTTCCTTCAGAAGAGGCTTAAGAAGCTGAAATCCAAATGTTCAAAGATACCCAAGCCAGACCTCTGGAGATTGCCTTGAAGTCTGCCCGTTTCAGTCACTCAGCACCCATCCTGAATATTCTCTCTCTTTAAATGTGCTTAGGAGAGTGGGCTGTGAGGAGTGTGGACTTTACAGCCAGACTGCTGGATATGAATTCTGGTTGGGACATGAATAGCTCTCAGGCTGTGGGCTCCTTGCTTAATCTCTCTGTGTTTCCTGATCTGTGATGTGAGGTTGACGCATACTAAAAAGCACAGACATTGCTTTGCTGACAAAGGTCCATATAGTCAAAGCAATGGTTTTTCCACTAGTCAAGTATGGATTTGAGAGTTGGACCATAAAGAAGGCTGAGCACCAAAGAATTGATCCTTTCAAATTGTGGTGCTGGAGAAGACTCTTGAGAGTCCCTGGGACTCAAGGAGATCAAACCAGTCAATCCTAAAGGAAATCAACCCTGAATATTCATTGGAAGGACTGATGCTGAAGTTGAAGCTCCAGTACTTTGGCCATGTGATGCAAAGAGCCTACTCACAGGAAAAAACCCTGATGCTGGGAAAGATTGAGGGCAGGAGGAGAATGGGGTGACAGAGGATGAGATGGTTTTTTAAATTTTAAATTATATATATTATATTGAAGTATATAGTTGACTTATAAAGTTTGAACTCATTACTCTTATTACATTTGTTGATGTCTGCTGCTTTCTGTCAGTTTTTATTGTCACTGATTTAGTTAATAACCTCACCACTTCTTGCCTGAATTGCTCCAGTTGCCTTCACACTGGTCTTCTTGCTCCAAATCAGGACACTTTTGCTTCAGTCGATTCTCTAAATTGCAACTAGAAAACTTGCTTTGAATGACCCTATACATGAGACAGCAAAAGAGACACAGATATAAAGAACAGACTTTTGAACTCTGTGGGAGAAGGCAAGAGTGGGAGGATTTGAGAGAATAGCATTGAAACATGTATATTACCATATGTGAAAGGGATCACCAGTCCAAGTTCAATGCACGAAACAGGGCACTCAAAACTGGTGCACTGGGACAACCCAGAAGGATGGGATGGGGAGGGGGTGGTTCGGGATGGGGGACACATGTACACCCATGGCTGATTCATGTCATTATGGCAAAAACCACCACAAAATTGTAAAGTAATTAGCCTCTAATTAAAATAAATAAATGAATTTCTAAAAAAAGAAGACTTGCTTTGAAAACAAAAATCTAAGCCAGTCATGCAGCCTAATTCCTTCAGAGGTTTTCTGTGGTTTTCAGGGTAGAGTTTGGACTTCAAGACCTTTTGACTGTACACTTGTCTCCTTGCCACCTTCATCTCCCAAGCCTCCCTGTGTGTAGCCTTGACTCAAGTCACTGAGTCTCAACACCTGCCATCTTCCCATCCTTTTTCGTCTGGTCAACTCCTATGCATTCTTCCCTGCTCAGCTGCAGTGACATTACCTTCCAGCAGACCTCTGGGTACCCGCCTCCTCCCCAGCTGACCGAGCTACCCTTGTTTCATGCTGCAATTGCACCATACACGTACCCCTCTTATCACTCTGCATCATCTACATAGATCTTCCCTAGCTGCAAGTGCCTGGACAAGTGGATTGTTATTATATAAGTAATTGTTGGATGAATAAATGAACATCAGTCAACCAACGTTCCTAGCTTCCCAGGTGGCGCTAATGGTAAAGAATCCACCTGCCGGTGCAGGAAACAGAGGAGACAATCCCTGGGTCAGGAAGATCCCCTGGAGAAGGGAACGGTCACCCACTCCAGTCTTCTTGCCTGGAGAATCCCATGGACAGAGGAGCCTGGCAGGCTACAGTCCATGGGGTTGCAGAGTCAGACATGACTGAAGCGACTTAGCAGGCACGCACAAAGCCAGAAGCAAACGTGGAAAATAATAGAGAGGAAGACCAAACCAATCTTTATATATATTACTCTGCAATTAAAAAAAAAAACTTTGGAAAATATTAAGGAATCAAAGTTCAGTCGCTCAGTTGTGTCTGATTCTTTGCGATCCCATGGACTTCAGCATGTCAGCCTTCCCTGTCCTTCACCAATTCCCAGAGCTTACTCAAACCCATGTCTATTGAGTCGATGATGACACCGTCTCATCCTCTGTCATCCCCTTCTCCTCCTGCTTTCAATCTTTCCCAGCATCAGGGTCTTTTCCAGTGAGTCGGCTCTTCACATCAGGTGCCAAAGTATTGGAGTTTCAGCTTTAGCATCAGTTCTTCCAATGAATATTCAGGTTTGATTTCCTTTAGGATGGACTGGTTTGATCTCCTTGCAGTCCAAGGGACTCAAAGGCTGGTCAAAAGAAATGTGGTAGACTCTTGTGGAACAATTTCAGAAATTTTTTTTTAATTGTAAGGGGTCAGACTAACAATGGAGAAATGTAGTCATTTGAGCTCTTTCCTTACTTTCCTCAGGTTGGCTGTGAGGAATGGGGGTTCGGCTGTCTGAGAGGTGTGCAATGAAATAGGTCCTGAAGGTAGAATGAAGGTCGCTACATGCATGGGCTTGGGAGCCCTTCCTGGGAGTGTAGCTTCCCCCCAGAGAGTGGGTGTCAGCCTGCCCTGGGATTGGTATGATGAGAACAGAAACTCTCCTGTTATCAAAGCTCCTCTGTACTTTTCAGACAATTCAGTGGGTTCTGTGGGTGTGCTTCTGACTGAGGCGGCATTTCCAAGCACTCCTGGACTAAGCTTCCAGGAGCCCTGCAGAGTGAGATAAAACAGCGTGTGGATCTCTGGGATAGCCCCAGAGTCTGATTTCATGACTCCAGAGCAGGGGTTTTTGTAAACTGAAAGATCTAAACATGCTTTTTAAGGTTTTTAAAGGGTTTAAAACACAACACATCAAAACACAAAGAAGAATATGTAGTGGAGACCACGCCTAAAATACTTACCACACAGTTCTTTACAGAAAAACTGCCAGCTGCTAGTCTCAAGCTAAGACAGTTGGCTTCATTTTGCCTGTCATCTTTGATAGATTGGTCGTGGCTGCCTGGAGAGCTGGGGTGAAGAGGAATCCAAGACTGGGTCCAGGCTCAGTAGGAAAGAGTGCTGTGGTCAATTAGTGTGGTCAGGGTGTGGGATTAGGCAGTAATGACAGCCAGGCTTGGTCCTCACCATCCCTCTCTATCACTATGATTGAATATCCCAGCATTCCTCACAGTGGCAGACTGTGGCCATTGGCTTTGATTGAGTCCCATGCCTGTTTTTGTGGCTGGAGTTCCACACCAGTCTAGGGCTTGGGCTTGGTTACAGGTTTCATCGCTGAGCCACAGGCTAAGAAGTAGGAGCAAGGGTCTTTCTCCAGCAGAATATTGTTATACTGTCTCCAGAAGATTGAGCCGTAGAGTTTGGATTGAAAACCAATAGACATTCACTTACAGTAGTGTCAGTATTCCCGCTTAACTGATGAGGGAAATAGGCTTAGGGGCACTCAGTAGCTTGCTGGAGGATACATGGCTGGCAAACAAAGGAGTTCTGATTTGAAACCCATAATTGATGCACTTAGTAGGGTTATTTGTGACAATTTAAAGTGAGTTTAGCCTGAAACTCTATTCTTTTCATTTCTGAAAATATAGGTAGATAATGTCAAGAAATGTTAAGTACTGACTGGCTGGAAGACTCAAGAAGAAAAGAACATAGACATCTTTGGCTAGATATTTACTCAATTATCCAATTCGATTAGTATTTTTGAGGAGTTTTTCTGCACAACTTTTTGTTAGGTTCTAGGGATTCAGCTGAATGTGAGCTAGTCCCCTATCTTGAAGGAATTTGCATTCCAGCTTGAGAGTGTAAGAGATAACAAGGGAACAAATTGCTGGAAGAAGGGGTATGTGGCGGGGAGGTACAGGAGCTATGCCCCCTTGACGGGGACAGTGATCTTCCCGTTTGTGTATCCCCGTGTAGTTTGCGCAATAGGTGAGCAATGTTTCTTAAACACACTTTAAAACTATGGTTAAGACGCAGGACATAAAGTGCAGCAGTTCAGCCGTTTTAAGGGCACAGTTTTAAGTGCACAGTTTTAAGTGCACAGTTTTAAGTGTACAGTTTTAAGTGTACAGTTTTAAGTGTACAGTTTTAAGTGCACAGTTTTAAGTGCACAGTTTTAAGTGCACAGTTTTAAGTGCACAGTTTTAAGTGCACAGTTGTAAGTGCACAGTTTTGTGGCATTAGGTGCAACTGTCACCAGTGTGCATCCCCAGAACCTTTTCATTTTCCCAAACTGAAACTCCACACCCGTTACACAAAAGCTTTTCCTTTCTGCCTGCCCCCTAGTCCCTGGCCACCACCTTTCGTTCTGCTTTCTGTTTCTATGGATGTGACCACTTCCGATGCCTTATAGAAGTGAAATCATGCAATCTTTGTCCCTTTGTGACTAGCTTATTTCACTTAACGTGTCTTCAGGATTCACTCATATTGTAGCATGTGTCAGAATTTCCCTTCTTTTTAAAGCTGAATAATATTCCATTGTATGGATATACCACATTTGTTTATCCATTTTTCTGTCAAGGGACACGTGTATGACTTCCGTCTTCTGGCTATTTTGAGTGATGCTGCTATGAACATAAACCCTATAAAAGGTTGATCAGCCAGAGTCCTGCTGCGCAGCAGATGACAGACTCAAAAGGGTATATAACTGGCGACTTCCCTGCGGTCCAGTGGTTAAGAGTCTTCGCTTCCACTGCAGGGGTCATGGGTTTGATCCCTGGTTGGGGAACTAAGATCCTGCAAGCTGCAGAGCACAGCCAACAGCAACAAAAAAGGTGTAACTGAAAGAACCTAAATGAAGGGACTATAGTAGTAGTCCCTGCTTAACCTCGGTTTTGCTTTCTAAGGGTTCAGTTACTGGTGGTCAACCGTGGTCTGAATATATTAAGTGGAAAATTCTGGAAATAATTCAAATCACATGATGTTCTGAGTATTGTGATGAAATCTCACGTTGTCCTGCTCCAACCCTGCCCAAGACAAGGCGAATCCCTTTGTCCAGAGAATCCCGTTCACTAGTCGTTAAGAAGATCCACTGTCATGGTATCTTGGTGCTTGTATTCAAGTCACTCATATTTTCTTTAATAATGGCCCTAAAATGCAACAGTAATGATGCTGGAATTCGGGTATGCCAAAGATAAGCTCTAAGTGCTTCCTTTAAATGGGAGGTGAAGGTTCTTGACTTAACAAGGAAAGAAAAAAATCTTATGCTAAGGTTGGTGGGATTCATGGTAAGATGAATCTTCTATCCATGACATTGTGAAGATGGAATTCATGCTAGTTTTTAAAAATTTATTTATTCTTAATTGAAGGATAATTGCAATATTGTGTTGGTTTCTGCGGTACATCAACACGGACCAGTCATAGGGATACATATGTCCACTCCCTCTTGAGCCTCCTTCCCACCTCCCACCCCAGCCCACCCCTCTAGGCTGTCACAGAGGCCCAGTGGCTGTCTGTTTCACATATGTTAGTGTGTATGTTTTTGCTGTCGTACCTCAACAGAAGTTATGGCACCAGTGCGTGATAAATGCTTAGTTAAGATGGAAAACGCATCAGATTTGTACAATAAGATATTTTGAGAGAGGGGAAGAGAGCACACTCTCATAATTTTATTACAGTATATTATTATAGCTGTTCTATTTTATTTGTTCTTGTTAATCTCTTACTGTGCCTAACATAAATTAAGCTTTACCATAGCTATTTATGTATGTATGACTGAACGGAATAGCTATGTATGTACAGGAAAAATCATAGTAAATATAGGGTTCAGGATTATTGTGGTTTTAGGCATCCACTGGGGTCTTGGAATGTATTCCCCATGGATAAGAGGGGCTCACTGTGTTCAGAAAGTTGTGGGTTACAAGGCGTTAAGGGAAATCCCATAGACTGGCTAGACAAGTGTGCAGGCCTTTACTACCCAGCCCTGAAAGGGTGACGTGAAAGAGCAATTTCTGGAATTGCTTTTCAGCAGAATACAGCAATTCCAGAAACTGCTGTGGCCTGGCCGGGAGGCACCAGGTGAGTAAGTCCCAGCCACTCTTTTCTCCGTGTTGCTGGTGTCCGATTGACCAAACCATCCAGAAGCCAGAGGGCTGGAAATGCGAGGACTACCTTTTTTATAGCAATCAGCCTCTCAGGGCTGAGAGCAGAGTGGAGAAGGGAGGGAGGTGGATCTGGAGGGACAAAGCAGAGGGAATTCAGCACCAGGGAGCATTACGGTTATCCTTTACAGGTAAGGGAGCATCAAGAGGCTGAGGGAACTCTTCTAGATTGGTAGCTAGTGAGTTGTGGAGCTGGGATTTCAACCCATGGATGTGTTTTTCTTCTGTACATCCAGTTGGTCCTGAAATGTTAGGGTTTTCAGAATCCTGTGTGTTTTGATTCTTTGATAATAATCTGATTTGCTCAACTGTCAAAATGTAGAGTGACTGCTCAGAAATCACCTCCCTGCCTTTCTTTTCCTAAATAACAATGTGTATTTTGTAGATAGGTTTCATAGCTGATTGGTTATGTTTCAATAATAAATATGATTAGCTTTCTGTGCAGTTGATGGGGGTGACAATATGTCCTTGAAACACATGTGAAAAAGACACAAGTTTGTTTTGTTTTACTTTTAACTGAAGGATTCAAAAGAGTTGACAGTGTAACCTGACTACTTAAACATTAATGAGATTTCAGCCTCATTGGAAGAAAGTGTTGAGGATAAGGAAGGTGGTAGTTCCCTCCCTGCTATTCTGGCCGGAGCGGGTGCAGAGGGCAGAGTCTAGCTCGGGGGATGGGAGTGGGGTGGGGGTGCGCCCGTCTCTCCTGGGGCATGACTTGAGGGGCTGTCTAGCCAGAAAAAGCTCTGTGGGAGCCTGATTATTATGGTTTCCAAATACGTGAAGTACTGCGTTGGGGAAAAGACCTATTCTGGGGCCAGAACTAGGCTCACTGTGAAAACAGCCAGCTGCTTTGCAAGGTCTCATATTTTCCATTCCCCGAGGTTGCGAGGCCGAGGCCACGGTGAGAGAGGTGGCTGAGGGCTTGTATGAGTTTCCTGTGGCCTCTATAACAAATTACCACAAACTGGGTGGCTTAAAATAATAGAACTTCATTTTCTCACCGTCTTGGAGGCCAGAGGTCTGACATCAAGTTATCAGCAGCGCCAGGCTTTTTCCAGAGGCTCTGGAGGAGAGCGTCTTGCTTTCTTCTCCTCGTTTCTGGTGGCTTTTGGCATTTCTTGGTTTGAAGCTGCATCACCTCTGCTTCTGCCTCCATAATCTCCTGGGCCCCTCCTCTTCTCTGTATGTCCCTTATAAGGACATTTGTCATTGCATTTAGGGCCACCTGGATAGTAATTCTAGATAATTTATTTCCCCCAGTTTTATTGAAAAATGCGGACACACGTCACTGTAAATTTAAGGTGTACATACATACAGCAGGATGGTTGCATTTACATGTAGTGTGAAATGATCACCAGAAAGGTTCAGCTAGCATCATCTCATATAGATAGAATTAAAAGAAAGAAGAAAAGAAAAACATGTTTCCCCTTGTGATGAGAACTCTTAGGATTTATTTTTGTTTAACATCTTTCCCATACATCACCCAGCATCATACTGTGTACATTCTGCCCCTACTTATCTTATAACTGGAAGTTTGTACCTTTGGACCATCTTCCTCCAATTCCTTCTCCCCCCATCCTCTGCCTCTGGAAACCACAAATCTGATCTCTTTTTCTATGAGTTTTGTGGGGTTTAAAAAAATTTGTTTTTAGATTTCATGTGCAAGTGATATATAATATTTGTCTTTGTCTGACATTTTATTTAGCATAATGCCTTCAAGGTCCATCCATGTTGTTGCAAATGGTAGGATTTTTCTCCTTTTGATGGCCGAGTAATATTCCATTGTGTATATATACCACAGCTTCTTTATCCATTCATTATCAGTTGAATAGGTTGTTTCCTTATCTTGGCTATTGTAAATAATGTTGCTGTGAACATGGGGTTGCAGATACCTTTCTGAGTTAGTATTTTCATTTTCTTTGGATTTATCCCCAGAAATGAAATTGCTGGATCATATGGTAGTTCTATTTTTAATTTTGGAAGATCTTTCATTCTGTTTTCCATAGTGGCTGTTGTTGTTGTTTATTGTTCAGGTGCCAAGTCATGTCACCCCTTTGTGACTTCATGAACTGCAGCATGCAGGCTTCCCTGTCCTTCACTGTCTCCTGGAGTTTCTTAAATTCATGTCCATTGAGTCAGTGATGCCATCTAACCATCTCATCCTCTTTCACCCCCTTCTCCTCCTGCCCTCAATCTTTCCTAGCATCAGGATCTTTTCCAAGGAGTTGACTCTTCTCATCAGATGGCCAGAGTTCCAGGTTACAATCCCACCAATAGTATACAGTGGTTCCCTTTGGTTTCTTCACATCCACATCAGCATTTGTGATCTCTTGTCTTTTTATTGATGACCATTCTAACAGTGGTGACGTGACATCTCATTATGGTTTTAATTTGCATTTTGCAAGATGATCTTATTTCAAGATCCTCAACTTTATTACATCTGCAAAGACCTTTTTTACAAATAAGATCACATCCACCTGTTCCTGGGGCTAGGATGCGGACACACTGTTAGCAGGGGGTCCACCATGCACCCCACAACAGACTCAAGTGTACACTGTAACTCTTGATCCTCCAATTCTGTCACGATGCCCATAGATTTGGTTCCTATCAGTTCCTCCCCCTGGATCTTATATGTGCTTTTGATTTGATCTATTGAAATTTTAACTTTAAATGACAAAGCAAACAAAATTCTTAGAATCTGTGCCATCATTTATTTCTGAAATGAAGGGGTGAGTGAAAAAGGCTGTCAAAATCCAGTTTGAGCTCTGCCTTTGCTGGGAGTTTTCTGTACTTTGCTCGGTCCAGTGGCCTTGGAGGAAGTGAATGGGAGAAGAGCAGCCTCTGGGCCTGTTCTGGCTTCTCACCTGGGGTTGCAGGATGCTTTTAAAATTGTAATTGCTCAGATGTTAGTATCTTTCAGCAACATGAAGCAGAATAAGTAAAGGTTCAAGGTTTAGGTTTTTAGAAGGCATCGGCTTAGAAATGTGATTTGTAAATGCTGCCAGCTCATCAACAAGCCTTTTATGCATGTATTTTCAATACTGAGCCCGAAACTGGGGCCTGTGTACACCAGGCACACAGGGTGAAGTCAAGGGTAACTCTGGCCATTACCTGGATAATTCGATAACTATAACTCATCAAGTGGACTGTATCAAGAGAGTCCACACCCCAGGGTGTAAATTATTCTGTTTGTTTGTCTGTATTGATCACTTTAACTGGGTAAGAGCCAAACTTACCAAACAGACCCTCTGTGTTATGGGGAGGTAGCTGTAATATAGGTAGGCGTTTCTCTCCAGGGGGCAGCGAATTTTGGCTGCAGTTAAGAGAAAGAGAAAAGGAAAAGAAGGTAAAATGTCCCTTCACGTTATTATGTATTCTGCTGTAACACTGTTACTCTAGTTAATATTAATTTTGGATTTGTTTGCTTTGAATAGTATACCTGAAGTACTGAGATACTTAGAAAATTTAGTCTCACCAGTTGAATAAAATGGTTTGCCTTGCACAAGACTGGAAACACAATTTACGAGGTGCAGTGCAAAAAGAAAATGGGTGGCCCTTGTTAAAAAGTTATAAAGAATTTCAAGATGGTGTCAGTAAGTAGACCAAGCCAGGGTTCTTCTGAGCATAGGGCCTGAATGACCCTCTGCACAGATCATCTGTCCATGAAGCTGGCCTGGAGTCACAGAGATGCTTAGATTGGCATCTGCCAACTTACTGGCATCTTCTTGACCCCCAAAGAGGGACCAGGTCAGTTGAAGCAGATGCTTCTGTATGGACAAGGACAGTGAGCAGGCTAGCCATCTCTAGTCTCCTCTGCATCTCTCTCCTCCCTTATCCACCTGCCTCTGTGCCCTGAGAGGCCCGTCTCTATCACCAGTATCAATGTCCATCCTTGTCTTCTGACTTCTAGTGTAATTCAGTCTCTGGGGGGTCCAGCCGCTGCCGGGAGGGGGAGGGGAGAGGGAGGTAGAGAAGTTATTTCCTGAGTTCCCTCCTGCTGGCTTCATGCTGCAGGGTGGCTGATCTGTTGCCCAAGGCCATGGCTCCATCCAGTCAGCCTCTCCCTACTGCTGTCTTCGGGTGCCTTGAGTCACTCCTCCCTTGTGGCCCTCAGGCCTAGGATGGTCATGCTCCCTGCTATTGTGAGCCTAGCGTTCACTGCTTTCTCGAACCCCTCACTGCCGTCTTCTCACTAGCCTCCTCCCTAGGATCCTTCCTGGAATCACAGAGACCTCTGGGCCCTAACAGAGCTGGCAACCCTCTGCCAGGGCTGGACCATGGCTTGCACTGCTGCGGAGCTGAAAGAGCGGCTGATGGCTCTGATAACACGTGACTGCTGCATCAACTCCTGGGAAAGCAGGGCAGTCAGGAAGCAGTGTGTCCACACCGCAGTGGTGGAGAACATGTGCCGGGAGGCAGGCGCATGAATTCTCTGGCATCATTTTGGGTGAGTCATCTCATCTGCAAAATGAGCGTAATGATAGTTCTTCGCCTCTGGGGTTGTTCTGGGCATGCAGTGACGTCACGTGGGTATCATGCTTGGCACAGTGCCTGCTCTGCAGTAGGTGTTCATGAAGTCTGGTGGCTTTTACCATTAGTCCTCTGGAGTGTCCCCTCGAGGAGATGCACTGTCTACCTTGTCTCTGATCTGAACCAAGGTGCCACAGCCTCCCCTTACACCCATGATGATCAAGTTTCACTGGTTCCCTGTTGTTTTGAGTTATTTCTGTCTATTTCAATGAGATGGTAGTGTTGTGGAGGCCGGGGATTCTATTTCCAGAATTGTCTTGGTACTAATCTAAGTTTCCAACTTAGTAGATAACACATCATTAAACCGTTAAGAAATATGTCTGGGCTAAATATTGTGACCATATAATTTATTGTTCACACCAGGACACTTTTGAGTGTGAACAAGGACAGCTTTTTTAATGTTCATAACAAAACAATGGGCACAAACACTGATGTCCTAGGTAATCCAGGCAAACAGGGACATGTCATACCCCTAGTTAAGTGAGCCTTACGGTAGTCTTCCAAACGGGTTTTAAAGTTTGCCAGGCTACCCTCTTTTGTGTTAGTCTGCCTTTGGTTTATGAAGTAAAAACTTGAGATTTCAGTGACATAGAAAGAATGTGTTTGACACTCCTAGTAGGCTCTTTTCTAAACAATTTCTTACTGGAGTGTAGTTGTTTAATAGTGTTGTGTTAGTTTCTGCTGTGCAGCAAAGTGAATCAGCCACAGTGGGTCAACTCTGTGTGTACATATATCCCTTCTCTTTTGGATTATCTTCCCATGTAGGTCATCACAAAGCATGGAGCAGAGTTCCCCATGCTATGCATTAGTTATCTGTTTTATATAGAGTGAACACTCCTAGTGGATTCTTGGCCCAAATTTGAGACCATAGGTCAGGACTGCTCATACAAATAGAGGCCTACTTTTATACTTTATGATTCTACTTGATATTGGGCACTTACTTATAGAACTTTCTTCTGTTCCTACTTTCGCTCTCCGCATTTAGTCTCCTGATTTTTGTTCTTCTTGGACAAAAATAGTAATCATTTGCGTTTAAGAGATGGCAAAACAGATTCATATACATATATTTTTCCGAACATCTCTGTCTTTGTATTTCTGGTTGCCTAGGTGACATTTCCAAGAGAATGTCTGGTAATCTGCTATTATTAAAGTAGCAATAACATTATTAAATAGTAGCCTATTTTTAGGCTGTTGTATACCTTTCTTTTTCCCCCACCAGACTATGTAATTGGTTTATTTTTTCTGTTACCATTATTGGAAGGCCATGTATAGCTTCTTAATTAACTTTTTGAAAATTGACACAGTAATTCAGTACCTTCTCCATTCAGCATTACTGAGTCTGTATTGATGAACGGTTAGATGGTATCATCAACTCAATGGACATGAGTTTGAGCAAACTCTGGGAAATGGTGAAGGACAGGGAAGCCTGGTGTGCTGAAGTCCATGGGGTGGCAAAGTGTAGGACACAACCCAGCGACTGAACAGCAACAACAAAGTCTGTATTGATTGTCTGCTTGGTTAGTTGACACCAGTTATTTTTCCCACAGGTTGTCCAAGTCAGGCTTGGCCAAAGATATTTTTGGTAGAAGAGAAGGGGGATACAGAGGCGATCTGTAGCTCCATAGGGGACAGAGCCCGAGCTGGATTAACCTGGCTTCGGTCTCGGTCTTGCCGCTTACCAGCTGTATGCCTGGAGCTGGTATCTTAGTAACAGCTGTGTGGTGCAGGGTCCTGCTTCCCGGGGCTGCTCTGAAGCTTGAGGAGGGTAGGTGGGCACCACGTGTGAGTGTGAGGTGCAGCTTCTCACAGGGACACTTGGGCTGCTCTTCAATATCCAAGGTGCAAGTGCACCACCTTCGTTTCAGACCAGAAGTAAAAAATACTCAAACATACTAATGAGATAAGTTAGGGAGATCCTTACATTCTTTTTCTAAAAATTACTTATTTGTTTGTTTGGCTGTGCCGGGTCTTAGTTGTGGCACTGGGAATCTTTTAGTCGTGACATGTGGGATCTAGTTCCCTTACCAGGGATCGAACCCGGGCCCCCTGCATTGGGACCCTGGAGTCTTAGCCACTGGACCACCAGGGAAGTCCCTATATTCTTTGCTAAAATGATTTTTGTTTTAATAAACATTTCAGAGAATTTCCTTTAATGGTGAACACACCACTGAGTGTGCTTTTTCTAGCATTGAAATTAAAAATCTAATTTACCCTCACACTTTTACGGATATAACTGTAGTATTATTACCTATAATTCAAAGGCAGTAGAGTTGATATTTGGGTTAATTCACATAATTTACCATTTATGTAATGTGTATATGACATATATCTGTGTAATAAGGGATTTTGATACTTATCTGGTTGTTATATGTACTTGGAAGGGAAATATTTAGCCTGATTCAGTATTAGGGCCTGGAATACTGCCAATAGGGATCTGAGATTATTAATTTGGATTTTATGGCAAGTTTGAGAAGTGGGATGGACTTTTAGTTCAGTTCAGTCGCTCAGTTGTGTCTGACTCTTTGCGAGCCTTTGGGATAGACTTTAATCTGTTGTTATTTAAAATGATTTAATATTGGAGTGTCATCCTGGCTGGAGTTCTTTTGGTTCTCACTTTTTTGCATTGTTACTTTATTTTGATACATAGATTTATTATTTACTAAGCAGATTTATCCGAGTTGACGAATGAGGCAGATTGCTGCATCATTGCCCTGGAGTTTGTCTTGCGGCCCTTGAAGACAGGGGAAGGAGGGAGGAAGCAGATGTACAGACAGAAACACACACACACACACAGATACACACACACTTCTCTTTAGACTTGTGACCTAAAATTTCTAATAGGATATTTAAAGTAAGAGCTCTTTGATGGGATTTTGCTCTGTGACTTGTCGGAAGGGAAAGATTGGGATGTGGGAAGTCTGTGATGCTGAGTTCCCATCACCTCACCCTTTGGAAGAAATGACAGCCTTTTCCATATGAGATGAAAAGGCAAGCGGTGAGAATCAGAAGTCAAGTCTGACCTCTGAAGTTTCTGGGGAAAGCAACAGGAAGACTGCGCCTTGTAGTTTTCTAATCCAGGCACTTAAAGAATATGTTCCCCAGAGCTTGGGTGCTGTTTCCTTCATATCGTAGTCCCCATCATTATAAAAGGAAGGCATTATCATGAAATAAAATGTGAAGATTATAGAAAATTAGAAAGAAGAAGTAATAATCTGTATAGTCAAAGGCAAAGTTAATATTTGGACATTCATTATTTCGGGGAGAGATTTTTCTTAGTTGAATAGTCATGTTTGTATATAATTTTAAAATTATTTTTAATTTAACGGTATACTCCAAGCTGTGATATTGTGATATAATAAGAAATATATGTTTGGTCTTTGCTCCCAGTTGGAACCTCCCAGGTTGCAAAACACCACAAACTGCTGGGAGGGTGGCATGCTTGGAGAGAGCCTGGAAGCGCCGCACCCCTTCCCCTGCACCTTGGGGTGTGCATCTCTTCTGCTCCTTAGTTCTTTGTTTTTCTAATAATTTGATACTCTAATAAGTAAACTGTTTTCTTGAGCTCTGTGAGCTCTTCTAGCAAATTATTAAACCTGAGGAGGGGGTCCTAGGAACCCCTGATCTATGGCTGATTGGCCAGGAGTACAGGTGACATCCTAGGACTTGCAGCTGCTGTTTGAAGTGGAGAGCAGTCTTGTGGAACCGAGTCCCTCCCCTGAGGGGTCTGCATTAACTCTGGGTCATTAGTAGCAGCAGTTGAGGACTGGGACACCCAGTTGGTGCCCAGAGAGTTAGAGAATTGCTTGGTGTGGAAAAAACCTTCATACATTGGTGTCAGAAGTGAAGTATTGAGAGTAAAGAGAATCCCTTTTCCAGAAATTTCATTTTATTTTATATTCTTTGCAGATAATATGTAATTGGTCATATACTATTCCATTGACTGGATATACCACCGGTTACTTAAGCATTCCATGATTGCTCATTTGATAACAAATCTAAATTTTTTTTTGCTATTGTCACTTTTGTACAGTAACTTTTACTTGATGTGAGGTTGTATCTTAGGATATATTTCTAGTGGATTTAATAGGTTGAAATTTTGAACATTTGAAAAGATAAAAGGTGTTCCAGCACTCTTTATTGAATGATATTGTTTATTTTTTTTAACTTTCCATAAAACAAGTGTCTTTTCTTATTTGCGCTTTTTTTTTATTTTCAACTTAAAACAACGGTATTGTAATCAGAAGGGTCTTTCCTAAGGAAAGAAGATTTTGCATTTACCTGGTAGTTACACTGAGGATAACTTGGTCCCTTCGGTCCTAGATCTTTGCCTTGTAACTTGACCATCACGATACTGCTCGTGGGTGTAGTCTGAGCAGCTCTGCACTAATGAGTTCTCATCCACCTCTACTGCATTGCCAAGAGATGGCAGGGCCACAGACATAAATCGCATCTTAAATGTGAAGCAGTCACACAATCTCAGGACTCATTCAGGGTTATTCCTGCTTTCTAGTCTGATAGTTCATTCTTTTTTATGAGTCTTAGCTGTTCTGCTCTTCCTTCTAAATCTGCTTTAAAGTGATAAATTTATCTTTGAAACTTGAGATGTGTTTGGCTAGTTTGATTACCACGTAGGGAATGTCAGGAAGGTCATATAATGGTAGTTTTGCTTAGAAATGAAGGCTCTTCCAGGACCAATATTACTATTAATTTTTTCAGCAAATATTTACCGTGTGTTGCTTTGTCCCAGACACAATGCCAGGGGACATCCCTGATGGTCTAGTGGTTAAGACTTTGCCTTCCAGTGCAGGGGGTGTGGGTTTGATCCTTGGTCAGGGAGCTAAGATCCCTGGTCAAGGAGCTCGGCCAAAAAACTAAAAAAACTTAAAAAAAAAAAAAAAAAAGAAGCAATGAAGACTTTTAAATTGGTCCACATCAAACAAATCTTTTAATAAAAAAAGATAATGCCAAGTGTCATGGGAAATACAAGGTGAGTAACACACTTTTCCTATCCTCAGTGGATTTACACTCATGTTTTTAGTACTGTTTTAGTTACTTTTATTTAACTGCATTCTCTACTAAAGGCTATCAATATTTTGTGCTGCACTTGCTCCACTGTCTGGAGACCCCGGAGAAGATGTTTTTTTTTATCTTGCAAGTCTTGAGAGTAGAGTGCATGGGATGTTGTATCTTATTCAGGGAACTCCTGTGAGGTCCTTAACACGCCTGAGGACTTGACTGATGCATATTTTATGAGCTAAGATGGACCTGAAGGTCTTGCAGTATCTGTGTTACACTTTTCAGTCCCAACTTCTCTTCCTTTGGGCGTTTAGGTTACTCATGTGGTCAACCAGGATCTAAAAATAAACCTAGAAACTTTGAGAGTTTTTTTTTTTCCTTCTTCTTCTTTCTTGGCTGATTGATGTGTGTTTTCGTGTCTCCCAAACTGCCCTGTGTTACTATTTACTTTTGCATTATGTATAGCACTTAGCAACCAACAGTGGAAATGAAAGTTAAGAGCACAGCCAGTCCTGGCCGAGCTGGAGGAATCAGTCAGCTGAGGCCTCAGAGAATTCTCCTTCCCTTCCGCATCCCTGTGAGTCTGTGGCCCTGGGGTCCGCCTTGCTGGCCTCAAGTTCCTGCTTTTGCCTTCTCAGCTGGTGGCCAAGTGGGGACCAGACAGAGGGACAGGAAGGACCCCTCCTGCCCCTGCCCTTACCCCTCTGAGTTCCCTTGTCTGGTCAGCGTGGGCAGAGTGAGTCCCTTCACCCCAGGAGGGCAGGCCCTGGCTACCAGCGACATCTTGGCACCCATGGCAGTGCTGTATGGTCGGAAGCATGGTAGCGCTGTGTCTTATTTGGAGGTCTGAATGACTTTTCATAAAGGAAGGTCCAAGTTGTGTCTGGGCCGTGCAGGGCCCACAGGACAAAACTCTGTGATTCTTGAGGAAATCTGAGGTTAGCATGGCTCTGTTAGGGTGACCTCAGGCAGGGTTTAGAACATTGTTCTTGGAGAATACTTCCTACAGTCTAAGTATTCCAGGTTAGGGAGAAACTTAGAACATGATCAGCCTGTAAGCTGAGGGACTGGCTTTAAAGTAAAAAATGTGGCTTATTTCTGCATGGGAATGGCCCTTGCTTGAAACACTGGGGTGTGCTAGCCCTTCTCTCCCCCAGCCCTCTTCTGTAGCTGTCAGAATTCATCAGTCCTCTGATTTTTAGAATAGCAATTGTACTGAAAAACTTGCATCCTGCTTCTACCAAAAGAAGGCAGGGAGAAAGGCCTTGGGAAGATAGATTCAATTCCTTGATTATTACCTTTTAGCAAAGAATGGCACCCCACTCCAGTACTCTTGCCTGGAAAATCTCATGGACGGAGGAGCCTGGTAGGCTACAGTCCATGGGGTCACAAAGTCGGACACGACTGAGTGACTTCACTTTTTCTTTCTTTCTACAAAACCAAATACACCAGGGTCTTTGGGATGGGCCCTTATCTTTTTTTTCCTTAGAGAAATACTGATGAAACTTCTGTTCCTTTCTCAGAACTCCTGTGTGTTTCTCATTCTTAATGCATTTGGGGGAACAGATTTGAAGAGTATTTCTGTGAATCTTTTTTTCTGGGGAAATAGAGAAATTTTTTTTTCTAAATAGGGAGGTTTTTTTTTTTTTTAAAAAAAAGATGACTTATATCACCTTTCTTTAGCAAAATCCTTTTTTTTTTTAAAGGCTGGAAGGCACAGATCAGCAGTGCAGAATGATTAAACACACTTACTTGGAAAAGGAACAAAGTCTGTACAGTTGCTTGTGTAATTTTCACAGAAGGGACAAAACAGTTAAAGAGTAAACCCCCTCCCCCAACTTCTAGATGACTTTTTTCCAACCTCAGAAGGGGTGGGCCCACTCAGAACAGGAAGTAATCTCAGGCCAGTGGTTTGAGTAATGAGAGAAGGTTCTGGATTTGGCTTAGCTGAAAGCCAGGTCAGGCTACAGATGCTCTCCTACAGCATCCACACACTGCCCACAGGCACCTGCTCAACAAGAATGTGGAGCCAAGGCAATAGCTGTAGAAGTGCAGCAGAAGAGGAGGCTGCACTGTGAGCAGCTGCAGAGGGAGGAGTAGTCTGAGAAATTGGCATATCAGCCCTGCTATGTGGAGCAAGGGCTTCCCAGATGGTGTTAGTGGTAAAGAACCCACCTACCAATGCAAGTAGACATAAGAGACACAGGTTCGATCCCTGGGTCGGGAAGATCCCCCGGAGGAGGGCATGGCAACCCATTCCAGTGTTCTTGCCTGGAGAATCCCACCGACAGAGGTGTCTGGCAGGCTACGGTCCATAGGGTCACACAGAGTTGGACACAACTGAAGCGACTTAGCACACAGGCATGCAAAGGAATAAACTAGTCCCGAGGGGTCAGTGCAGGACCCAAGAGGAACAGGGCACAGGACCAGATGAGGACAGAGACAGCGTGGCCCCTTTCACGTGCCACCCGTGGCTCAGGTTGTTCCATTAAGGAGGATCTCCCCTGTAGTTATATCCATATGCTGACAGTTCAATATGTATTGCGTAAAAATACATATTTCTATTCAAGTTAATCACTTAATAAATTGTTGCTTTAGTTTGGGCCCTCTCAGTGGTCAAGGATAAGATGTCACTCAAATGAGTTCAAGTACAAGGGGCTCATTGTAATGACTACGACTATCGTTACATTGTCCCGAGTGTATTATCACATGGACTCTTCTGCCCTACCCTGTGGGAAGAGTGTTGTTATTCCCATTCCACTGAGGAGGAGCAGGCTTAGAGAATGTGTCCTAAGCATGTGGATGGTCATTGGGAATCCAGACTCACACCCAGGTGGTCACTTGGGAACCTTATTCTCTAACCACTGGACTGCACTACCCCTTGAAAGGATTCTGAGCCTGTGAAGCAAAGAACAGCTGAGTCTCCTGGGCACCAAAACAAAGGACTGGAAAATTGGGAATGGGGTCATGACCTTTCTCAGAGGTTATGTGGTCTCTGCTCAGTTGGCCCCTTCCCTTTTCTCTCCTATTTTCTGCTGCTGCTGCTGCTAAGTTGCTTCAGTTGTGTCTGACTCTTAGCGACCCCATGGACTGCAGCCCACCAGGCTCCTCCATCCATGGGATTTTCCAGGCAAGAGTACTGGAGTGGGGTGCCATTGCCTTCTCCTCCTATCTTCTTCTATTGCTTCATTTTCCTCATGGTCCCTCAGTGGCCAGCCCATAAGGCTGCAGCCTGGAAGCTCAGAATCTTCTGGCTGAAACTCATAACTGAGAGTTTCCTATTGGTCTAGCTCACTGAGCCAGACTACACAGCCATTGCAACCTGGCTAGGAAAAATATTAGCTGCCTTTGGGTTGCCTGTTCATTTCAGGTTCACTGGGGGTTGCCTCGTGCACAGGCTTCTCCAGCACTATTTTCCCAAGCAGGCGATTGTGGGTAAGATTGGGAAGTTGTTCAGAGCAGGAAGTTAACATCTGGTATAAGCTCATTTTATACTTTAATACTTTTAAATACTTTAACACATTTGCTATCTTTGTAAAGTCTCAAGTCAAAAGAATCTGTATCTGTTCAGACTCTTCAGGTTGTGAATGAAAGAAACTGAATTCCAAGGGACTTAGAAAGAGATCAAATTTAATTGGTTCTTATAACTGTGTAGGCAGAAGCTTGGCTGGACCCAGGTATGAGACAATGACAGCAGAAATGGATCACTTGCCATCACGGGGCTCTGCACTCATCTGAAGTGAGCAGTTGTCTTTCATGACCTCAAGACCCCAGTGGAAGCTCCAGGCTTATCCATTAGCTGAGCCGCCCCAGTGGAAAGTGTCTCTTTCTTTATAGCAGAATTTACCGCAAAATTCCCAGGTTTGAATCTCATTGCTCTGGATTGCCAGTCTCTCAACCAAACCTGGCAGCCAGACTGATTGCCCACTCGTGGAGAGGGGTTAAACCACCCCTTTATTAAAACACATGAACTGAGTATGGGGCGTATAGTCTTCAGAGACAAGTGGGATGTTAGTACTTGAAGAAATGAGAGTGGATGCTGTCCAGACAAAAATAACCCATGTCCACTTAGAAAGATTTTCAGGTATATCATAAATAACTGGATATCCATAATCAAGATTTGGGGGCTTAGGGTAAGCAGTCTGGGTCCCTGACTTTATGTTATTTGTATGTGACAAATCCAAAGACCTAGGAAATCCAGTGTTTGGAAAGGCCTGCTGCTGCTGTTGCTAAGTCGCTTCAGTCGTGTCCGACTCTGTGCGACCCCATAGACGGCAGCCCACCAGGCTCCCCCGTCCCTGGGATTCTCCAGGCACGAACACTGGAGTGGGTTGCCATTTCCTTCTCCAATGCATGAAAGTGAAAAGTGAAAGTGAAGTCGCTCAGTCGTGCCCGACTCTTAGTGACCCCATGGACTGCAGCCCACCAGGCTCCTCTGTCCATGGGATTTTCCAGGCAAGAGTACTGGAGTGGGGTGCCATCGCCTTCTCCGTGGAAAGGCCTAGATCACCTATATTTTCTCAGTCATTAATCCTGAAAAATGATGCTATTAAATCAACCAAAATTATTATTAAGACTTACATCTTTTGAGAAAACCAATCACAGGATGGCCTCGTCTCCATTTTTTGATTAAGTCAGAGGATAGGACTTGAAGAGCTCTTGTTGGGTGCCCTCTATTTAAAGTCTAATCTGTTGTGGCATTGAAATGATTTTGGTGAAATACATAAAGGCTTTGTGTAAACCTTTAGCAGTGCTAGAGTCTAAGACCCAGTTTATCAAGGTAATGATTAAATTGTCCTGTTTATATATCCATGATCTTAATACCCACTGGGAAATAATTGGTTGGTTTTTAACTGTCTCATAAATCAGGAACTTCAAGGCCAGAGGAGGTTAAATTAGTAGGTCTCCATGCTAGCAGATGCAAGTTGAATCTATGCAACTTTGAGTCTTGAATTTGTGTGTGTGTGTGTGTGTGTGTGTGTGTGTGTGTGTGTGTGTTTGTGTGTGTGCAGATATAACTTTGTGCTGACAGAATTGCCATATTTCTTTGCTTACCTTCCCTGCTGCAATGGTCCCAGATGTCCTTGGGAGCAAATGATCCGCTGCTTTTGACTATCAAAGTTTTGCAGGCATTTGCCTTAATTTATTTTACTTATTTAAAATTTTAGGGATTCTATGGCAGTACAGTGGTTAGGACTCTTTTGTGTTTTCGCTACTCATGGGTTCAATCCTTGGTCAGGAAACTAAGATCTCAGAAGG
Source organism: Bubalus kerabau (assembly GCF_029407905.1). Lineage (NCBI taxonomy): Eukaryota > Metazoa > Chordata > Mammalia > Artiodactyla > Bovidae > Bubalus > Bubalus kerabau. Next base: position 64,522,723 of record NC_073637.1, read on the forward strand.
CTCACAGCCAAAAAAAATTTTTTTTTATATTAGTGGGGTTAAAAAAGTTCCCTTATATGCCAAAACGTGTTTCTTCTCTCTTGACCTTCATTTAGTGGTGCAGCTATTATTTGGTTTTATACTGATTTTAAGTTTCAATTGCAAACATCAGTGCCCACTCTGGCTAGTTTACATAGAAAGAGAGTTTGTAAAATGATATTGAAGAGCTCACAGAATTTCTCGGAGGATCAGTCAGACTTGGAGGCCACGTAGCCAGGAATACTACACAGATTACACCCCTGGTAGCTCCAGCAGAGACCCTGGCGTGGCTACCACAGCGCATAGGTCCCTCTGCATGTACCACCAAGTGAGTCCTTGTGGAGGGACACCATCACTGGTGCCGCTGCAAGCTGGGCATCTCTCTGCCATGCTCAACCAACCCCCGCCTTGCTGAATTCCACATGGTGCCTGCCTCTGTACCCCTGCTCTCTTCTGAGAATGTTGGCATGGATGCTGCTGAGCGGTGGAGCCCAGGTCACATGCCTGTACTCCAGGTGCAAAGCAGTCTGGGGATACACATTCCTGACTACTTTGAAAGATGTGGACTCAGAAGGTAGGAAGTTTCTCAAATGTGGGAGGAGTGATCGAAAAAATGCTGTGCCCACACAATATGACAAATGACTACTCTTACCTCTATACCTAGTCAAGGCTATGGTTTTTCCAGTAGTCATGTATGGGTGTGAGAGTTGGACTATAAAGAAACCTGAGTGCCGAAGCATTGATGCTTTTTGAACTGTGGTGTTGGAGAAGACTCTCAAGAGTCCCTTGGACTGCAAGGAGATCCAACCAGTCCATCCTAAAGCAGATCACTCCTAGGTGTTCATTGGAAGGACTGATGCTGGAGCTGAGGTTCCAATACTTTTGCCACCTAAAGTGAAGAGCCAACTCAATAGAAAAGACCCTGATGCTGGGAAAGATTGAGGGCAGGAGGAGAAGGGGACAACAGAGGATGAGATGGTTGGATGGCATCACCGACTCAATGGACATGAGTTTAGGTAAACTCCAGGAGTTGGTGATGGACAGGGAGGCCTTGTATGCTGCAGTCCATGGGGTTGCAAAGAGTTGGACATGATTGAACAACTGAATTGAACTGAACCGAACCTCTATATACTTATTGTTCTAAAATAGTGACTGACATCTAACAGTAGCCCTGTTCCCTGCTGAGTACAATTTGAATGAATTCAGGAAGGACCACCCCCCCCCCCGCCCCCATTGGCCTAATGCCATACTGGAGTTTCATTACTTTTCATCGAGTGGAAACCTCCACACTCACCTCTTTACTGCCTTTGGTTGTCTCATCAGTATTGGCTAAATCAGTCTCCATCCCTTCCCTGCGTGAAGGCAGGAAATGGCTCTGAAAAGCAACGATCTGTTGCTCAGAGGAGGTAACTCACCTGCCCAAAGTCACACAGCCTGTAAGTGATTAAAACCCAAGTCCACTCCAGAGCCCGCTTCTCTAACAGCTCTGCAGGAATGTCTTTGGAGCGGCATGCACTCTGAATTGAGGGTTTTCCTCATCAGTAGTATGTGTTGGAGAGATGGCTGGACCTCTCCTGAGCCCACAACACTGTCCCTCTGCCCCCTTCAAAGATGAATTCTCCAGTGTTGGTGAGGGAAGTGGCATTTACTTGTGTCTCTGCCATGGACAAGCCCCTGGTATAAACCAGGAAATGAATATCATTAGTTGCAAATAGAAGCTTTAAAGATGTTCATTGAAACTTCCAATAACATGGTTTGCTTTACAGCATAATTCATGATTAGATGAGTTGTGTGCCCCACAAATTCATATCTTGAAGCCCTCTTCCCCAATGTGATGGTATTTAGATAGGTCCTGTAGGGAGATAACCGAAATCAGATTGATTATATTCTTTGCAGCCAAAGATGGAGAAGCTCTATACAGTCAGCAAAAACAAGACCAGGAGCTGACTGTGGCTCAGACCATGAACTCCTTATTACCAAATTCAGACTTAAATTGAAGAAAGTAGGGAAAACCACTAGACCATTCAGGTATGACCTAAATCAAATCCCTAATGATTATACAATGGGAAGTGAGAAATAGATTTAGGGCCTAGATCTGATAGATAGAGTGCCTGATGAGCTATGGAATGAGGTTCGTGACATTGTACAGGAGACAGGGATCAAGACCATCCCCATGGAAAAGAAATGCAAAAAAGCAAAATGGCTGTCTGGGGAGGCCTTACAAATATCTGTGAAAAGAAGAGAAGCGAAAAGCAAAGGACAGAAGGAAAGATATAAGCATCTGAATGCAGAGTTCCAAAGAATAGCAAGAAGAGATAAAGCCTTCTTCAGCGATCAATGCAAGGAAATAGAGGAAAACAACAGAATGGGAAAGACTAGGGATCTCTTCAAGAAAATCAGAGATACCAAAGGAACATTTCATACAAAGATGGGCTCGATAAAGGACAGAAATGGTATGGACCTAACAGAAGCAGAAGATATTAAGAAGAGGTGGCAAGAATACACAGAAGAACTGTACAAAAAAGATCTTCATGACCCAGATAATCATGATGGTGTGATCACTGACCTAGAGCCAGACATCCTGGAATGTGAAGTCAAGTGGGCCTTAGAAAGCATCACTACGAACAAAGCTAGTGGAGGTGATGGAATTCCAGTTGAGTTATTCCAAATCCTGAAAGATGATGCTGTGAAAGTGCTGCCCTCAATATGCCAGCAAATTTGGAAAACTCAGCAGTGGCCACAGGACTGGAAAAGGTCAGTTTTCATTCCAATCCCAAAGAAAGGCACTGCCAAAGAATGCTCAAACTACCGTACAATTGCACTCATCTCACACGCTAATAAAGTAATGCTTAAAATTCTCCAAGCCAGGCTTCAGCAATATGTGAACCGTGAACTTCCTGATGTTCAAGCTGGTTTTAGAAAAGGCAGAGGAACCAGAGATCAAATTGCCAACATCTGCTGGATCATGGAAAAAGCAAGAGAGTTCCAGAAAAACATCTATTTCTGCTTTATTGACTATGCCAAAGCCTTTGACTGTGTGGATCACAATAAACTGTGGAAAATTCTGAAAGAGATGGGAATACCAGACCACCTGATCTGCCTCTTGAGAAATTTGTATGCAGATCAGGAAGCCACAGTTAGAACTGGACATAGAACAACAGACTGGTTCCAAATAGGAAAAGGAGTATGTCAAGGCTGTATATTGTCACCCTGTTTATTTGACTTATATGCAGAGTACATCATGAGAAATGCTGGACTGGAAGAAACACAAGCCAGAATCAAGATTGCTGGGAGAAATATCGATAACCTCAGATATGCAGATGACACCACCCCTATGGCAAAAAGTGAATAGGAACTCAAAAGCCTCTTGATGAAGGTGAAAGTGGAGAGTGAAAAAGTTGGCTTAAAGCTCAACATTCAGAAAACTAAGATCATGGCATCTGGTCCTATCACTTCATGGGAAATAGATGGGGAAACAGGGGAAATAGTGTCAGACTTTATTTTTCTGGGCTCCAAAATCACTGCAGATGGTAACTGCAGCCATGAAATTAAAAGACACTTACTCCTTGGAAGGAAAGTTATGACCAACCTAGATAGCACATTCAAAAGCAGAGACATTACTTTGCCAACAAAGGTTCGTCTAGTCAAGGCTATGGTTTTTCCTGTGGTCATGTATGGATGTGAGAGTTGGACTGTGAAGAAGGGTGAGCACCGAAGAATTGATGCTTTTGAACTGTGGTGTTGGAGAAGACTCTTGAGAGTCCCTTGGACTGCAAGGAGATCCAACCAGTCCATTGTGAAGGAGATCAGCCCTGGGATTTCTTTGGAAGGAATGATGCTAAAGCTGAAACTCCAGTACTTTGGCCACCTCATGCGAAGAGTTGACTCATTGGAAAAGACTCTGATGCTGGGAGGGATTGGGAGCAGGAGGAGAAGGGGATGACAGAGGATGAGATGGCTGGATGGCATCACTGACTCGATGGACATGAGTCTGAGTGAACTCTGGGAGTTGGTAATGGGCAGGGAGGCCTGGCGTGCTGTGATTCATGGGGTTGCAAAGAGTCGGACTGAGCGACTGATCTGATCTGATCTGATCTGTAGGGAGATAATTAAGATTAAATAAGGGTGGGGCTCTACAGCTCTGTCTTTCTGTGTGTATGCATGGAGAAAAGGCCACCGTGAGAAGGTGATCGTTTATAAGCCATTCTTCCTCTGGTGCAGAAGAATGCGTCACCAGAAACCAGCTCTGCTGAAGTCTTGGTCTTGGACTTCCAGCCTCCAGAACTGTGAGGAAATCAGTGTCTATTATTGAAGTCTTCCAGCCTGAGGCGTTCTGTTACAGCGGCCTGAGCAAATGATTGTGGGTCCGTTTGCCTTAAATCCCAAATAGGAAGGTAGGGATGGTAGTTACATATGCAACAGAAGCTAGAGGAGCTATGGGGCCTGGAGGAGGATGAGAAAACAGCTCGTCAGGGGCTCATTAAAGGCTCCACCGGAGACAGTGCCAAGGGAAGTGGGCACTGAGGGAGCTGGAGTGCCTTGCGGGTTTCAAAGCATGGGCTCTGGGCTCTGACTTCCTGCGATTGAATCCTTGTGCTGGCTTGCTGGCTGTGTGACTCTAGCCAAGTTGCTTAGTCCTTCTGAGCTTTTCTTTTTTAAAAAGGAGAATAATGACAGTACCTATTTTCATCATAGGTAATAACAACATTGGGGGAGAGATTAAATGAGACAATGCATGTGGAACTATTTTGAGCTATGCTTAGCTTGAGATAAGCGTTCAGTAAATTATTAATATTAGTTATTAATATTATTTGAACCAGCAGAGAATGAGGTAGGGTGTGTCTGCGGAGGAAAAAGGCGACAATCAGAGTCTGAAGAAACATGTGAACAGTGGAGGGAGGCCATGGAATGCATCTTGTGAACAGCGGCGTGGTTTGTCTGGAGCCCCAGTTCAGTCCGGCTCCCTTTTTCTGAGTCTGTGTTCTTCAAGGTGTCTTTTCTTGGAAGAGGTTTCCCGAAAGGAGCTTTGAAGGAGCCTAGAAGCATATCCTGGCCCGCCCGACAGTGTTTCTCATTGTCCATGAGCAATTTGGCCTTCTGGTTTATCAATCAGTGTCTTGAGTCAGTCCCCCAGAGTCTCATCACCCCTCAGGGAACTGATAAAATCAAATTCCTGAATGTGCAGAGCTGAAGACCAGGCCTTGGACCTGCAGTGACCCCTTGGAGGTACAGATATGTGAGGCCCAGCTGCAAACAGAGAACTTGCCCACCGTTCTCTCTCCTCCCCATTACTCTGGCCTTTAAACTTTTAAACAATGTGACAGACTGAACCCCAAATATCTGGTGGGACTGGGCAAGAACATAGCATGAGGAAGGAAGATGTCCATTAAATGCTTGCTGGGCTAATGAAGAGTACTCATTGCTGGTGATGCACAGGACAGTGGACTGGGGCAGGAGGACTCACACCGGGGAAGCAGGGCTCTGGGTTCTGGTTCCTTCTCCCACTTACTGTGTGCTTTTGGACAAATCCCTTCACTGAGCCTCACATGCCTTATCTGTGCTATGACGATAGATCTTTCCCTACTGAAGGCAGAATATGGCTGAATGCCCTTTTGGTTTCTCTTCTGGCTGTAATCCTGATGCCCTAATAAGATGACTCCAACAAGGGTTGAGGATATTTTATGGTACTATATTTTTCTTCCATGTGCAAACCAAGATGAGCTACAGGTAGACTCGAGTCTGTCCTGCCCTCTGATTGTCTGATGTTTGTTTCCTTTTTGGCCCATATGAAATGAAGCAAGGTTGTGTGGGTGGGGTGTTCATGGTGGGGAAAGTCAATGGACACAATTCTCATCGTTCACCATGCCCATCACATCACTGAGCATTTAAAAGGTGCTCAATAAACACTAGTTAAATTGAACTGAATTTTACTGCCTAACAGCTAATGAATTCAAATTGCATTCGTATACTAAAGATATTATTTGCCCCATCTACAGAATGGTAATAATAAGATAAACACAAATGAAAAATAATACTGGTTATTTCAAAGAACAGAGGATGCATTGTGAGGGCTATTAGTTCTGTTCCATAGTGCATTTATTTAATAATGACTCATGTTAGTTTATTCTAGGATATTGTATCATTTTGAAATCATCACCCCTGTCTCTCCAAATTCATGAGACTGAAAAATTCAAACAATAATTTTGTTTTAAAATTCAGCGTCCTTCAGCCTCATTGGCATGAATTAAGGGTGTTAATACTGCAAAGTTGTCCTTCATGTGACTTGGATAAATGCTGCTCACATCTTTATTCTACCCTTTTGTCAACGGAGAATTCATTTCTTGTCTGAGACTAACGTGGGAATCTATTAAGCTGTCCAATCAGTGGACAGCCTGTTTTTATATGTGCGAGAATTCTAAAGTCCCCCATTTCAGAAACACAAAAGGAAAACAAAACCCATATAAAACACCCCTTTTCCATGTGTTATTAGCTTCCTAGAATAAAGTGATGTACTTGTGTGCTGGCCTTCCTGAATGCACAGGCCAGCAGCACAGACTGGGAATCCGTCCTCTGCTGGAGCTGATGCTGCTCAGGACTCGGCTTGCTCCCCCGCGTCGAGGGTGGTGTCTGTATCTAAAGACAATACTGTTAATTCACTTTCCAAATCAAAAGATGTACTCTAGAGGCCCGCTGACATGCTTTAGTTGACCTGCAGCATTTTTAGGACTTAAACTTTGTTGCCAGCTTAAAAAGGAAGGTAGAATATGTCTCATAAAAATGTGGATTTCAAATTTCTCTTGAAATGTCATCATATCTGCCTCTAAAATGGCGCATGGCCGCCACCAGCAAGCTGAGCAGCGCCTGCTGTCTTTAGAGAGCACAAGGCACACTCACTGATGCGAGTCTCTACTCTCCGTACTGTTGCAAACCCTGACCCTCTCTGTCCTACCCACAGGTTGGCTTGCCTCTGTAGATGTGCTCTTTTTTTGGGTGGGGGGCGGGGAGCTGTGGCCTGTGGGATCTTAGTTCCCTGACAGGGAATAGAACCCTGTGCCCCCTGCGGTGGAAGTTTGGAGTCTTAACTATTGGACCACCAGGGAAGTGCATTTGCATTTTTAAATGGTAAAATATACATAACATTTACCATTGTAATTGTTTGTAAGTGTACAGTTCAATAGCATGAAGTACCTTTACATTTTTGTGCCACCGATATCACCATCCATCTCCTGAATGTTTTCATTTTTCCCAACCGTTACTCATTAACCAGCAACTTCTCATTTCCCCTCCCCTCAGCTCCCCACAGTTATCATTCTACTTTCTGTCTCAATGAATTTGACTACTGTAGATACTTCATATAAATGGGATTGTACAATATTTGCCCTTTTGCGGTCAACTTAGTTCACTTAGGACAATGTCTTCAAGGTTAATCCATGTAGCAGATGTCAACATTTCCTTCCTTCTTAAGGCTGAATGATAGTCTGTTGTATGTATACACCACAGTATATCCATTCATCTGTCAGTAGACAGTTGGATTGCTTCCATCTTTTGGTGAAATAATGCTGCTATGAACATGGGTGTTCAGATGTCTGAGTCCCTTGAAAGTGAAATTGTTAGTCGCTCAGTTATGTCTGGTTGTTTGTGATCCCATGGACTGTAGCCCGCCAGGCTCCTCTGTCCATGGGATTCCCCAGGCAAGTATACTGGAATGGATTGCTATTTCCTTCTCCAGGGGATTGTCCCGATTCAGGGATTGAACCTGGGTCTCCTGCGTTGCAGACAGATTCTTTACCATCTGAGCTACCAGTCCCTTAAACATTCACATTTTTTTGGACAATTTTCTTGACCATTTTCCTTCTGTGCTCTTACAGCTCCAGTTTTCCTCTCTTTCACTCATCTCCCAAAGGCAAGGGACTGACTTCAGTTCAGTTTAATGAATTAACTTTTTTGAGAAGCACTGAAAAATCTTTGAGCTGGCTCATGAAAATGACTTAAGTTCTTTAAAATTGTAAAAAGTGGTTTCTGTGGGATTTTCAAAATTTAATGTCACATTAAAAAATATCAGGAGCTAACATTTTGTGATCTATTCAGTCTTGATTTTAGCTATGAAAACTGTTGAGGGAAGAAATTTGCAATGTATTTGGTTTTCTTGATCTGAAGGAAGCTTGTTCATCTTGCTTCGGTGTGCTGTGTATGCTAATGAGATCTTCTTATAGGTGCTGATACATGAGAAATATAAAAATGATTTAGATTTTATTTCTGAATTTTCAGGTTCATTAAGCTAGGAAAAATGTAATCTTTTTCCCCCACTGAGTGCTAAATGGAAAGGTCAAAATAAGTTTTTGCTCTTCTTTTTGAGAGAGTACTATTTCTGATTTGCTCTTTGTTAATGACAACATCAGCCTAAATGTCATTATCTGACATAGGCATATGGCAATTCCATTTCATTATTATGTGAACAAAATCTTGATGTCAGCTTGGAATTTCAGTTATTTAAGTAGGCACTGGGCCAGAATTTGAGTTGCTGATATTTATTCAGCATTTTGGTCTAATGCAGTTCTGGACTTAACTTTTTGATGTAACCAGTGTTGCATAGAGAACATTAAACTCTTTAAGAAAACAAATTGTTTTCATGTACTTACTTGAAAAGTATGAGTTTACAAAAATTTGACATAAAAATCACAAATCTTTTTCATTAAAGCTGGATCCTCATAGTTACTTTCCTACTACATAAAATTTGTTTTAGAGCCTGCTTTGCTTAAGTGTTTTCTTGGAAGTTTTATGATTACATTTCTTTAAAAGTGTTTTATAACCTAGACTTTTAAACTAATACAGTAAACTTTTATCTGAATTAATAAATTTTGCTATAATTGTATTTTATTTTATTTTTTTAATTTTCAATGTGCTTGCAGTTTTAAGAAAACACACCAGTCAATGTGTGTGGGCACATTTTAAATTTCTAATTGGCTTTAACCATTAAATCACATTTCAAGGACAAATTTTCTATCTTAATATAGATCTGTTGTCTCTTGATAAGGACTTGTCTCTTCCTATTTACTTGTTTTAAAACTAATACATTTAAATTTTAAGACATGTAGGAGAAATCCCTTCAAAGTTAAGATCCAAGATTCTTATCTAAGTGCCTTGTAGTTTGGAATGCTCTTTTTCACCTGCCCTGACTCTATCCCATTAAAGATATTATTTGTAATGATTCTAAGGAACTGACTTTCCAATGATAAGTCTTGAGTGCTTTAGATTATTGGTGAGCATGGATTTAGTAATGGAGGCTATTTTTACTACTCTGGGCTACTTTATTTCCAAATGACAGATACCTAACTCAAATTATTTGGGCAAAATAGCTCAAATAACTGAAAATTCCAGGAGTGGAATTGAGACCCATTTATGATGTTCAAAGAATGTGAGGAATTTGCGGGTTTTTTTTACACTTTCTACTTCTCATCTCTGCTTTCATCTATGTTGATCTAATTCTCAGCACGCAGCATGCTCTCTCCACATGGAAGCCAAGATGCCCGCCCGCAGCTCCAGGCATACATCACCCTCACAGTTAGCCATACTAGAAAAGAGAGAAAACTTCTACAGAACCTCTGACAGAATTAGGAGAGAGGGATGAAATTGGCCTTGGGTCACGTGCTCATTTCTGAGCCACTTACTGAGGTGGATGCGTAATGAGTGATTGGCTAGACCTGGGTCATATGGCCATCCCTGAACCAATCACAGTGGTGGGAAGATGAACACCGTGATTGGCCAGGCCTGCGCCCTTCGGTCATCACTAGATCAGGGGCTTGGGAATGGTTGGTTAAATTCCAAGTGTTTGAGATGGATTTCTCATTGGAAGGACAGGGTCTGGTGTCAAAAGAGTAAAGATGCCCAGGACATCATTTAGGTGTCCTGAAATCTCTCTGTGAGGAAGGACCAGTTCTGTTCATCTTTGTTTCTTTTAGTTTACCCAAACCTTAACAGAACTCAATTATGGATTGATGAGAGTTTAATTAAAGAATTGTTATAGGGTTTCAACCAGGTTAAGGGAAACTATTGGGAAATGGCCAGAAGCTGCTGGAAGCTGTTAGAATCCTCAGACTTGGAGGAATAATGAGAGGAATGGCTCCTGAAATCAGAGAGAACAGTGGCTGAGAGAGAGGGAGGCTTGACAAGAGCCCAGGACTGTGCATGGAGGAAGGCACTACTGTCAAATGATGGCCTGGTAAGGAAGAAACGGGGAGGATAAGTACCCTGTTCTCTCTCTCATCCTGACCTCTCTCATGGTCCCATTGCTTGAACCCATGGAAAAGCCAGAGGATAAGAGAGCCCAGTTCATTTAGTACGTGAGGATCAGGCTCCAGGAGGACAAATAGAGGTCCCCCCAGGCTTCTTTCTCACTCTCAGTCTTCTTCAGACCTTATTTAAATGCAGATCTTCTTAGCTGTATTCATCCCCCTCCTCCGACTCATACCCCAAGCACAGACTATACTTATTTTACTGTCTTGTGCCACATGGCTTTGCCAGGGGTACAGCAGATGTCTGTGCGAGAAGCACCGTTCACATCTTGTGGATAGCATCCTCTGAAATCATGCAGTGCACACCTCATTCTGTGGCTCTGCCTTCGCATTGCATTCTGAATTGCGTTGACTAGGGTGTGGCCCAGGGAAAGAAAAGAGGCAGCGTGAAGCCTTATTATACCATAATTTTGAATTTGGAAATAATGATCTATGTAACTGTCAGGACTGCAGATTCTGCTTTCATGGATTATCAGACAGATGTGGTTGGAGCCGAGAGCAGGAGGACTATAGTTTCAGTAGTAAAAATAAAGGGATAAGTTGATGAGAGTCCAGAGAAAGCAGGTACTTAAGCAAAATATTTTTATTAAAGTTTTGTTAATTTACAATGGTGTGTTAGTTTCAGCTGTATAGCAAAATGAATCAGTTATACATATATATGTATCTCTAACTGATATATATATATATGTGTGTGTGTGTGCGTGTGCCTGTGTGTGTGTGTGTGCACGCGTGTGTGTATATGTATCTGTGGCTTCCCTGGTGGCTCAGATGGTAAAGAATCTGCCTGCAGTGCAGGAGACTCAGTCTAAAAGATTCCCTGGAGAAGGAAATGGCAACCCTCCCATATTCTTGTCTGGAGAATCCCATGGACAGAGGAGCCTGGGGGGCTACAGTCCATGGGGTCACAAAGAGTTGGACATGACTGAACAACTAACACTTTCATGCTTGAAGTTTTATATATATCTACTCTTTTTTAGATTCTTTTTCCATATAGGTCATTACAGAGAATTGAGTTCGGAGTAAAGGAGGTACTTTGAAGAGAGGTTACTGACTATTGTCGGAGAGTGAGTTTCAACAGATAAGCTGTATCCAGTCTCATCTAGAACTCCTTGTCTTGGCCTTCATAGCTGACTCAACTTCTGTTGAAATGGCATCTCTGTGTGTCAGTCTTATTAAGAGTAAGGGATCTGGAATAAACATCCTGTAATACTGTGCAAGAGAGGGCCCAATACGACAGCAAGAGATGATGAAATCACCTTGCACTTGGGGTTGGAACTGGTTTGGGGCCTGCTGGTTGTGTTTAAGAACCGTGTCACACAGGCTTGTTATGCAGGTGAATGAAATAATATGTGGGAAATACGGCTGGTCAATGTGATATGAATGTCAGATGCAGTGAATGGACCCATTTCCTGCCCCCACCCCCCGCTAATAGTTCCTTTTTGGTTACTAATTCTTAGTCTTACTTTTTGTAATGTCTGAGACTGTGGGCCTCAGGTAAGCTAAGACTACGGAGCTTAGATAAGCTAAGTGGGAACTGCCAGTCTTCTCAGATCCCTACACTTCCATGACTTCTGGCTTTATCTGTGTTTTCAGGTCAGAAATCACCAGAGAACCTGTACATTGTGTCTGGTGTGTCTTTTCCCTAAATCATTCGGGAGGAGAGGTAGCACCCCTGCCTTGGACATGCACCTAACTTGCTTCAGTTGAGAGCAGCTACTTCCAAAGCACCTGCCCTGTGCCACCCACTCTTCAATCACTAGGAACATGGAGGGGTCAAACACAGGCAAGAGTTTCACCCTCAAGAAAACAGAATTGAAGTAGAATTGAAGAGAATTAGAAGTACGGTTCTAATTAAAGTAGAATTATGTGACCACTCACATAGAGTGGAATGATGATGGGATTACATTTTGTTAGGTGGTTAGGGAAAAACCTCTTTGAGGAAATAGGATTTAAACTTAATTATGAATAACGAACAGGAACATGTCATGAGACTAACAGGGAAAGAACATTCCAGGATGAAGGAAGAGCCCGTGCAGAAACCTGAGGATGGGCATGAGTTTGATGTATGGAAGGAAAAGGTAGTCAACCTAGAGGGCAAATGGGACATGCTGAAGCTGAGGTTGCCCAAGTGCATGGGGGCTTGGCAGCCAGGAAAGTCTGGAGATTTCGTAAGGGCAATGGGTAGCTGTTAATGAGCTTTATGCAGGGAAATGGGATATTTTTTACATTTTAAAAGTGGTTGCTTTTGATCGAATGGACTGTAGGGGGTAGGAGATAAAGCAGGAAGACTCATTAGGTTTTGCTGTAACCCAAGATATAGTGGCGGCTTGAAACGAGCTGTAGTTGTAATGGAGGTGAAGAAAAGAGAGAGCCCACGCAATGTGACAATGGCATAAAATAAGCAGAGACTTGGGGAAGGGAGGGGATTCACGAATGACTCCTGGTTTTTATTTATAGCACTTTGGTGGGTGGCGGTGTCTTTTATTCCGAGCTGGAAAAGCCTAGGGGTATCTTGAGAAGGTATTGTGGGAGTGGGTTGGTGGACCAAAGTTATGTGTTGAATTGTGTTCCCACAAAATTCGTATGTGGAAGTCCTAACCCCCAGTACTGCAGGATGTGACTGTGTTTGGAGGTAGAGTCTTTCAAGAAGTAATTAAGTTAAAATGAGGGCATTGGGGTGGGCCCTAATCCAAAACTGGCATCCTCAGAAAGAGAGCATAGGACACAGACGCACACAGAGGGGAGACACGTGAAGTCTTAGGGAGAAGATGGCCATTCGCAAGCCAAGAAGAGAGGGCTTAAAGGAAAAAACTCTGCCTGCACCTTGATCTTGGACATCCAGTTTCCAGACTTGTGAGAAAATAAATATCTGTGGTTTAAGCTGCCCGATCTGTGGTGCTTTGTTAAGGCAGCCCTAGCAAACTGATACATGTTAAGTTAAATGCCAGGTACACTCAGCGGGGACAAGTCACCAGTTGTGTGTGTGGTCCTGGGGGAGATGGGAAAGCTAGTGAGAGATTTGGAGGTCGTTGGCATAGAGGTGTAGTTAAAGTCCTGGGCTGAATGAGATGATGTGGGAGTGAGGAAGGAAAGGAAAAGAGGCCTGTGGCTGAGTGCTAGAGTAAGTAGTGAGGAGTGAGCACAGGGCGTGGTCAGTGAGATGTCACTGGGTATATGAAGTATGCTGTGCTTGGAAAGCAACCTTTGATCTTTAGCCTATTAGCCTCCTTTCAGACCCATTCCTTGGGCCGCTTCACCTTATAAGATTCTGCTTTGAATAAACAGTTTAGATTTGTGCAGATTTCCTGCCCCGAGGTCCTTGCTCACACGAACGTTTCTGTGGTTCACTAGAGGGAGGTGATAAACAGTGCCGCTTTGCCCAGGATTGAGTGGTTTCTAGGATGTGGGACCTTTCATTATTAAAACCAGGACATTTCTAGGCAAACTGGGACTAATAAGAGGGAAGCTTTGGCAAGATTTATTTACCTCATTGAAAGGTGACTGGTCTAAAAGAAGGTGATAGCTATTGTATTCATATTACCATCTTGGGAATGCTCATCTTTTTTCGCTAGAAGCTATCTAGAAGTTGGTGCTTCCACCATGAAACAAGCACAATAATGAAAAGCAAGTTTGAGATGCTTTCCTTTCAGTTCCATTATTTCCTATTAGTTTTTTTTTTAAACAAGATATTTTCTTGGCTTGGGTTTGTATTATTAAAAATTTCATACATCTCAGGATGTACATTTTGAGTAATTATCTCCTTGATGATTCTAAGCATTTGCTTCAGCTAATTGGACCCTTTAATGAACCCACTAACAGTGTCTTTGGCATTGTATAAGATACACAATTGGAGCCAGCTGTTGTTCAGTGGGTTGTAGCTGGGTCAAGCCTAACAGATGTTTAAAATCTAAACATAGGACTAAATTGGTTTACCTTTCATGGCCCCATTCTGGGTGAGTGGAAAAAATGAGGTCCTCCAGGTCCCTGGATGCAGTAATGAGGAGGGATCCTGCATCACTACCCTGAATACTTGTTATTTGTTCGCATCCCACTGGTCCAGCTCAGTTCTTAAGCCCAAGCTGCCTACCACACCCGGTTCTGCCTCCCTCACTCCATCTGTCACCCGCCATCTCTCTCATCCTTCTCAGCGCCTTGAGACTTGGCAGGAGTAAGTATTGGACATGTTCTCAGCTCCATTTGACCTGTTCATCACCCCCACATCGTATGTGGTGGACATAACTTCACACTCAGTCAAACATGTGACTGCTAAGGCCAAAACAGGCTTAAAAGTTAACAGGGTAACTTTTAATTTCCTAATGTGTTTGCTTGTGTGCTCAGTCGTATCCGACCCTTTGCGATCCCATGGACTATAGCCCCCTAGGCTCTTCTGTCCATGGAATTTTCCAGACAAGAATACTGGAGTAGGGGGATCTTGCCTGGGATCTTTCCTAGGATCTTTCCTACTCTGGGGGATCTTCCTGACCAGGGATCAAACATGAGTCTCTTGTGTCTCCTGCATTGGCAGGCAGACTCTAGCACTCGAGCCACCTGGGAAGCTGTTAATTTTCTAAGGCTGCCATAAAAGGCCACTATAAACAGCATGGCTTAAAACAACAGAATTCTATTTCTTTACAGTTCTGGAGGTTAGAAGCCTGAAATCAAGATGTCAGCAAGGCTGTTCTGCCCCTGAAGGCTCTAGGGGAGAATTCTTCCTTGCCTTTTCCCAGCTTCTGGTGGCTGCTGGTGGTTCTTTACATTCTTGCCTTTTGGACACATCACTTCAATGTGTCTCCATCTTTATATGATGTTCTCCTCTCTGTATTTCTCTGTGTCCAGATTTCCATCTTGTGAGGATACCAGTCATTGAATTAGGGCCCATTCTTGTTCAGTATGATCTGATCTGAACTTGATCACATCTGTAAAGACCCTATTTCCAAATAAGATCACATTCACAGGTACTGGGGGTGAGGATTTCCTATCTTTTGAGGAGGACACAATTCAACCCACAAGAACTGATAAATCCTTTGAAGAAGAGCTCATAAACAGGACATAGTGAAGTCAACCGCATGCTCAAGGTAATAGTAACGGCTGGCTTCAAGGCTCCAATTCTGACACCATCTCCAGTGTGTGTTTTTTTCCCCACACCATTGTTGTTAATTCAAATCTGACACCCCTTAACCTGGAGATAGTGACTGATCCCCTAGGAAAGACTTGGTCCTAAAAGACCTCCCCTCCCTCCAGATTACAAATTCAGGTCGTCACTTATGCTTCTGACTGATCAGGTAGAGAGTAGAGGTATCCATGACTGCCCCCAGCTTGGGTTTAATTAATTTGCTAGAGAGGCTCACAGAATTTAGAGAAACTTTTTACTCACTAGATTACTTTTCACTTACTGCTTTGTTTTAAAAGGGTGTGACTCAGGAACAACTAGATGGAAGAATTGCGCAGGGTGAGGTATGTGGAGAGGGTTCAGAGCTTTCATGCCCTGTGGGTGCCCCTCTCCCAGTATCTCCATGTATTCACCAACTCAGAAGCTCTCTGAACTGTATCCTTTAGGGGTTTTATGGAGGCTTCATCCCATAGGAGTGACTGAGTAAATTATCCGCCATTGGCAATTGAACTCAATCTTCAGCCCCTTCTCTCTCCCCAGAGGTCTGCAGTGGGACTGAATATTTGAACCCTCTAGTCACATGGTTGGTTCCTCTGGTAACCAGCTCCCATCCTAAGGTGACCTAAAAGAAAAGTGAAAGTGTTAGTCATTCAGTCACATCTGACTCTTTGTGACCCCAAGGACGGTAGCCTGCCATACTCCTCTATCCATGGCATTCTCCAGGCAAGAATACTGGAGGGGGTTGCCATTCCCTTCTCCATAAGGTGACCTAGGGGCTTTCATAACAAAAGATACCTCTGCGCTTATAACTTAGGAAATCCCAAGGGCTTTAGGATCTCCTTGCCAGGAACTGGGTGGAAGGCCAAATACTTATTTCTTGCTGAAAATCACAAAGCACAAAGTAGAATGGGGTAGTGAAAATAGTACAGGATATGGAGACAGATTTATTTAAATCCTAGCCGTACTGCTTGTTTTGGAGAAGCATTGGGTAAGCCACTTAGAATGAGTATGCTATCTATCATACTGAGCTGTTATGAGGTTCATGTATGATGGTTTACACAAAGCACAGTGCCTGGCACAGACTGAGTGTGCAATTAATGTCCTCTCTCACTTACTTTCAAAGTCAAACTGACTTCATATGAATGAATTAGCAAATTTCTTTGTGCTCTTCATAGAATCCGAAAGTATAGTTGACTCCTGAGCAGTGCTGGGGGTTAGGGGTGCCAGCTCTCCAAAAGTCACAAAAGCTTACAGATAGCCTTCCATAGAGGGGATTATTCTGTTTTTAGAGGCTCTGCATCTACAGATAAAACCAACTACAGATTATGTAGTACTGTAGTATTTACTATTGAGGAAAAAAACCCTACAGATATAAATGGACCTGTACAGTTCAAAAACCATGTATTGTTCAAGGGTGAACTGTAATAATTACATGACTAATGTTGAGATTGGGATTCCCAGGTGGCAGAGTGGTTAAAAAATCTCTTAAAGAAACATGGATTTGATCCCTGGATTGGGAAGATGCTCGGGTCGGGTAGATCCCCTGGAGTAGGAAATGGCAACCCACTCCAGTATTCTTGTCTGGAGAACTTCATGGACAAAGGAGCCTGGAGGGCTACAATTCATGGAGTTGCAAAGAATCAGACATGACTGCATGACTGAGCATACACCCAGTGCTGATATTACTGGCCAATCTGAGCATTATCCAAGTTTTGTATTTTAAGTGACTCTTTTGGGAGTCTGATTGATTGTTTTGGAAATGCAGTAGGAAATTTCTTTTCATCATGAAGGGGCTGGTGGAATGTCCATCACTGGCAACTTTATGAATAATCAGATACCCTGGCTCACTTAGAAACAACTGGCTTAGGGACTAGGTTGGAGTTGATTAACCCTGATGATTTCTTCTGGCTCTGTGTGCTTAGTTGCTTAGTCATGTCCAACTCTTTGCAACCCCATGGACTGTAGCCCGCCAGGCTCCTCTGTCCATGGGGATTCTCCAGGTAAGAATCTCCAGGAGTGGGTTGCCATGCCCTCCTCCAGAGGTTCTTCCCAACCCAGGGATCTAACCCAGGTCTCCCGCACTGCAAGTGGATTCTGAGCACCAGGAAAGCCCTCTGGCTCTGGGCCCATCTATCATATCCTCAGTAATCTGTGAGGTTCTTGGGTGGCAGAATTTGTTGATTTTTATTAAATATCACATCAGACAGGAATTGTGTTTGGCTTCTGGGAACAGAGCTGACTTCAGTGGCTCAAAAGTATAAGGATTTATTATTTATTTCTTATAAAAAATACCTGGAAATAGTCTAGGGAAGGTGTGAATGCATCTTGGTCCATGGAATTCAGGACTGTTCCAGTTTTTTCTTCCATCATTAATGCACATTGTTTTTGTTCCCATAGGCTCTTATGGGAGAAAATATTTACAAATTATATATCTGGTAAGGAGATAATATTCAGAATATATATAGAACTCATAAAGCTCAACAGCAAAAACTCAATCTGATTAAAAATGGGCAAAGGGATGGAGTAGACATTTTTTCAAAAAAGATATACAAATGACCAACAGGTACATAAAAATATGCTCAACATCACTAATCAAGAGAATACATACCAAAACCACAGTGAGATGTCACCTCACACCAATTAGAATGGTTGCCATCAAAAAGGCACAAGATAGATAAGTCCTGGGGAAAGTGTGGAGAAGAGGGAACTCGCATACACTGTTGGCGGAAATGTAAATTGGTGCAGCCGCTGTTTCCCAGGTGGCTCAGTGGGTAAAGGATCCACCTGCAATGCAGGAGACACAGGAGATGTGGGTTCAATCCCTGGGTCGGGAAGATCCCCTTGAGGATGACATGGCAACCCACTCCAGTATTCTTGCTGCAGAATCCATGGACAGAGGAACCTGGTGGGCTACAATCCACAGGGTCACTCACGACTTCAGCAACTGAGCATGCATGCACACGGCCACTGTGAAAAACAGTATGGAGGTGCCTCAAAAGATTAAAAACAAGACTATTCTATGATCCAGCAATTCTGTTTATGGGTATATCTAGAGGAAATAAATTCACTATTTCGAAACGATACCAGCACTTTCTTATTCAATGAAGCATTATTTACAATAAACAAGACATGGAAACAACCTAAATGTCAACAGATGAATGAATAAAAAAGATGTGATATATTTATACACATACACAAGAAAGAAAATATATATATATATGCTGCTGCTAAGTCGCTTCAGTCATGTCCGACTCTGTGTGACCCCATAGATGGCAGCCCACCAGGCTCCACTGTCCCTGGGATTCTCCAGGCAAGAACACTGGAGTGGGTTGCCATTTCCTCCTCCAATGCACGAAAGTGAAAAGTGAAAGTGAAGTCACTCAGTCGTGTCTGACTCTTCACGACCCCATGGACTGCAGCCTACCAGGCTCCTCCGTCCATGGGATTTTCCAGGCGAGAGTACTGGAGTGGGGTGCCATTGCCTTCTCCATATATTTATATATATATAAAATCTTATGAGGAACCTTCATGCTGTTTTTCACAGCGGCCGTGTGCATGCATGCTCAGTTATTTAAGTTGTATGTGACCCTATGGATGGTAGCCCGCCAGGTTCTCCTGTCCATGGATTCTGCAGCAAGAACTTCTGGAGAAACCATAGCTTTGACTGTATGGATCTTTGTTGGCAAAGTGATGTTTCTGCTTTTGAATACACTGTCTAGGTTTGGCATAGCTTTCCTTCCAAGAAGCAGATGTCTTTTAATTTCATGACTATAGTCACTGTCCACAGTGATTTTGGAGCCCAGGAAAAGAAAATTTTCATTGCTTCCATTTTTTCCCCTTCTATTTGCCGTGAAGTGACGGGACTGGTTGCCATGATCTTAGTTTTTGAATGTTGAGTTTCAAGCCAATGTTTCCACCCTCTTCTTTAACTCTCATCAAGAGAGGCTCTTTAGTTCCTCTTTGCTTTCTGCCATAAGGGTGGTGTCATCTGCATTTCTGAGGTTGTTGATATTTCTCCCAGCAATCTTGATTCCACCTTGTGATTCATACAACCTGGCATTTCACATGATGTACTATGCATATAAGTTAAATAAGCAGGGTGACAATATACAGCCCTGTTGTATTTCTTTCTCAATTTTGAACCAGTCTGTTGTTCCATGTACAGTTCTAACTGTTGCTTCTTGACTCCCATACAGTTTTCTTAGGAGACAGATAAGGTGGTCTGGTGTTCCCAGCTCTTTAAGAATTTTCCACAGTTTGTTGTGATTCACACAGTCAAAGGCTTTAGAAGTTCATGATGCAAAAGTAGATGTTTTTCTGGAATTCCCTTGCTTTCTCCATGATTCAGTGAATGTTGGCAATTTGATCACTGATTCCTCTGCTTTTTCTAAACCAGCTTGTACATCTGGAAGTTCTCAGTACATGTACAGCTGAAGCCTAGCTTGAAGGATTTTGAGCATAATCTTGCTGGCATGTGAAATGAGAGCAATCGTGCAGTAGTTTGAACATTCTTTGGTATTGTCCTTCTTTCAGTTCAGTTCGGTCACTCAGTCATGTTTGACTCTTTTGCAACTCCATGGACTGCAGCACACCAGGCTTGCCGTCCATCACCAACTCCCAGAGCTTGTTCAGACTCATCGAGTTGGTGTCCATAGAGCCAGTGATGCCATCCAACCATCTCATCCTCTGTCATCACCTTCTCCTCCTGCCTTCAATCTTTCCCAGCATCAGGGTCTTTTCCAATGAATCAGCTCTTCACAACAGGTGGCCAAAGTACTGGAGTTTCAGCATCAATCCTTCCAATGAATATTCAGGACTGATCTCCTTGAGGATGGACTGGTTTGATCTCCTTGCAGTCCAAGGGACTCTCAAGAGTCTTCTCCAACACCACAGTTCAAAAGCATCAATTCTTCGGCACTCAGCTTTCTTTATAGTCCAACTCTCACATCCATACATGACTGCTGGAAAAACCATAGCCTTGACTAGATGGACCTTTGTTGGCAAAGTAATGTCTCTGCTTTTGAATATGCTGTCTAGGTTGGTCATAGCTTTTCTTCCAAGGAGCAAGTGCCTTTAATTTCAATGTTGTCAAAGAGTATAAGCTTCCAGTTATGAGATGAATATAAGCTCTGAGGATCTAATACTGCATGGTGAATTTAGTTAACAGTACACTTGAAAGTTTACCAAGAGAGTAGACCTTAAACAGTTTCACGATACATGCTAAGAATGGTAAATGTATGGGGTGATGGAAGTGTTAATGATCTTTATTGTGGGAGTCATTTCACAATATATATGTATATAGAAATCATCACTTTGTATACTCTAAAACTTATACAGTGCTATATGTCAAATATATCTCAATAAACCTGGAAGAAAGAAAGGCAAAGATAATCTCATAGTCCAAGATGTTGACTGGAACTGGAGCCATCACATTCATCCTCTAGTTAGAAAAGTAGAGAAAAGAAGCAAAAGGCACATGGCCATCCTTCCCCCCCCCGAGCCAGCCCTTTTAAGTATTCTTACGCAAAATTTTACCTTCTGTTCTGTTTTGTAAATCTCACTAGTCACACTTATCTATAACCTAAGGGAGGCTGGAGAAATGCAAGCATTTTTGTTTATTTATTCTTAAATTTATTTATTTATTGAAGGAGTTTACAATTTTTACAATATTTACAATGTTTTGTTATTTTCAGGTATACAGCATATATATATATATATATTTATATATATATATATATTTCAGATTCTTCTCTCCTATAGGTTATTACAAGATATTGAGTACATTTCCCTGTGCTATATAGTAGGTCTCTGATGGTTATCTATTTATTATATAGTAGTGTGTATATATTAGGGCTTCCTTTGTAGCTCAGTTGGTAAAAAAATCCGCCTGCAATGCAGGAGACCAGGTTTGATTTCTGGGTTGGAAAGATTCCCTGGAGAAGGGATAGGCTACCCACCTCCAGTATTCTTGGGCTTCCCTGGTGGCTAAGATGGTAAAGAATCTACCTGAAATGTGGTGGACCTGGGTTCGATCCCTGGGTTGGGAAGATCCCCTGGAGGAGGGCATGGCAACCCACTCCAGTATTCTTACCTGGAGAATCCCATGGACAGAGCAGCCTGGTGGGCTACAGTCCATGGGGTCACAAAGAGTCAGTCACAAGTAAGCACAGCACAGCACAGTGTGTATATATTACTCTCAGTTTCCTGATTTGTCCCTTCTCTCCACATGTGGCCTTTGGTAACCATAGTTTGTTTTCTATATCTGTGAGTTTGTTTCTGTTTTGCAAATAAGTTCGTTTGTACCTTTTTTTTTTTTTAGATTCCACATATAAATTATATCACATGATATTTATCTTTGTCTGATTTGCTTCACATAGTTGGCAAATCTGGGTCCACCATGTTGCTGCAAATGGTATTATTCCATTCTTTGTTATGGCTGAGTGATATTCCATTGTATGTGTGTGTGTGTGTGTATATAACATATATACGTATGTGAACATAAGCTAAAACTGAAGCTTTGATATTTTGACCACCTGATTCAATGACCAGACTCACTGGAAAAGACCCTGATGCTGGGAAAGATTGAAGGCAAAAGAAGAGGGTGGCAGAGAATGAGATGGTTGAATTGCATCACCAACTTAGTGGACATGAACTTGAGCAAACTCTGAGAGACAGTGGAGGACAGGGAAGCCTGGCGTGCTGCAGTCCATGGGGTCACTACATGACTTAGCAGCTAACAACAACATCTTCTGTATCCATTCAGCTGTCAATACATGTTTAGGTTGCCTCCTTGTCTTAGCTGTTATAAATAAGCTAAAATGAACGTTGTGGTGCATGCATCTTTTCAAATTTTGGTTTTCCTTTTTTGTGGTCTCTTTGTCTGGTTTTGTTATCAGAGTGATAATGGCCTCATAGAATGGGTTTGGAAGTATTCCTTCCTCTGAAATGCAAGTATTTTTAGTTGTGTACTTTGTCACTCAGGGATATAGATAAGAGAGAATTGACATTTTGGCAGCTAACAATCTCTGACTCAACTCCCTCAACTCATTTGCTCATCCCCTTCATGATTAAAATGCATTTCCTACTACTCAACCAAAAGTATCAATCACAATAAAAAGAGTCACTTAAAAAACTAAAGAGTACCTGGAGTACCTCGGACAGTTCTTTAATTCATGGGAATTAATGAAGCCATTCATTTATGCAACAGATTGTGTGTTTGTGTGTAAGTTTGTGTGTTTCCTAAATATCTGGCAAATTTTGAAGCTTGAGGATAGAGCAATGAATCAGGTAGCCTCAGTCCCTTCTCTCCTAGTTACAGTGCAGTGAATCAGAGTCCCATAAAGATAAGAAAAATTTGTGATGAAAAAGAATGATGTGTCTTAGATACAATAAGAAAATCTCTCTTGGTCATAGGGATAGGGAAGGCTCCTGACTCCATAGATGAGTTGAAATTTGATGGATGAATAGGAAACACCTAGTTGAAGGGAGTATGTGGGTAAATAACATTCCAGGAATTCCAAGGATTCCGGAAAGAAGGAATAGTGCAGATGAAGGCCAGTGGTGGAAGGACCATGGGAAAAAGGCTAGTTAGTGTGGCTGGACCACAAGAAGCAAGAGGAAGCAAATTGTGAGGTGAGCAAGGACCAGCCATTGGAGCTGTTAGGCATGCTAAGGATTTCACTCTGCCTTCCAAGAGCAATGAGAAGACATTGAGTTTTAAGGTAAGGGTGGAGACTGGGGGCTTGTGAAACGATCCCTTTTGCTCTTTGTAAAGATTACTCTGATGGAGAATGAACCAGACTGGATTGAATAGTGGCAGAGAGACCAGACTGGGGCCTAGATAAGAGATAATGGTGGTTTGATCCAGAATGATGGAAATTATAGATATGGAAGTGAAGTGAAGTGAAGTCGCTCAGTCGTGTCCGACTCTTTGCGACCCCATGGACAGTAGCCTGCACCAGGCTCCTCCATCCATGGGATTTTCCAGGCAAGACTACTGGAGTGGGTTGCCACTTCCTTCTCCAGATATGGAAAGAAGTATACAAATTCACTAGTTCTAAGAGCCATTTGACTTTTGAGGGCTGATAATGGTCCAGCTGAGTCTTTCTGAGATACTTGCTCCAGGTAGAAAGCATTAACATGGAAGAGAAAATGTTTGCATTAAATTTATTGGTAGTCACAGGATTCTGTTCTAGAGGTTTGTTCAAATTCAAATTAACCCAGGCTTCACCAGGCCTGAATTGGTGTGAGATTTGGTCCTGGCTTGATCTTAGTAAAATATTCATGATTTAATGTATTTTTTCTAATCCTAAACTCAGGTATTTTAATAAAATGTACATCAAAGATGTGTAGGTTCTTGTACACCGAGATGAGAGATGCTTAGGTGATGTTTTCCTTGCCTTTGAGATTTGTGAGCTTTCTTCATTCACCAGAATTTGAGAACTGAATTGGGAGGTTTCAGATTAAGCATGGTACCCAAATGCAGCATTTGTTTTGGACTCTCCCTCATGTTTCACATTACTAAATGTCAGAAAAAGGATTAAACAGCATTTCCAAATAAGGAAAAAGAGAATGGGGAGGGCAATGACTGAATACAAAAGAGACCAATAAAATTTTGACGTATGGAAAGCAGATGGATGAGTAACTGCCTTGGGTTTTAGTTTTTTCCTGCTTGGTTAAAACCTACAGCCAAAAATAAGAAGGCTGATTTGTACCACAAAACCCCAGACAGGCTCAGATACTGGTGGTGCTAGATTCCTCTGAAGGTGGGGCTGATGGGAGGATTAGCTGAAAATGGAACCCCTCCCTCTAGGCTAGAGGCCAGGCAGGTACCCTTCCTCTGCTCTGGGCAGATGGCAGTTTACTGCCTAGAGAGGATGAACTGGGGAGCTCCCAGACTGTGGGACAAGTCAACAGATATTTGGCAATACTTGCCATTGTCACAGCTTGGCAGGAGTTTGTTCCTGGCATCTAGTGGGTAGCTTCTGCTAAATATTCCACAATACTCAGGGTAGTCACCACAATAAAAGACCATCTGACCCAAAATGTCAATAGTGCTGAGCCTGGTGGGCTGCAATCCATGGTGTTGCAAAGAGTCAGACATGACTGAGCGACTACCACTAACACTGACAAATTCTGAGTTAAGTGCAAATCGAGGATGAGAATCCCTGCCTTCCCACCCAACACAGACGTATGCATGCACAGGCAGTTTAGGAGATGGGAGAATATTTCTATTAGGAAGTTGACCAGCAAGGATAAGGATATCGACATCTGTAAATCTCCCAGTGTTCCAGGTCTCTGCCAGTCACCCACTGTGTGTTCCATCCACTCTCCAAGAACTTTTTATTCATTTTTTTGAGACTGTCTTAAATGCGAACAGAGAGCCACAAGTCTCTGGATAGTTGAGGACAGTCTCATAATGAAAAATGGTGAGAAAAATGGAGGGGGGGAAAAAAGGAGAAAAATAGAGAACACAAGAAACAGAAGTAAACAAAAATAACTTGATTATAGTACTTCTAGAGAGATAAGAGATGCTTTTGCAGTTCTTAAGCTAGAATAGTATGCTATTAACAAGAGAGGTATATTGAGAAAACAAAAGAAGTTATTGGAAAGTTAAAATATGAGAGTGGAAATAAAAATGAAGTGTTGGAAAGTACAGTTGAAGAAGGCTTAGCAAGTGGAACAGAAAGACCAAGAGATGGGGGAATAAAGAGAGCAATGGAGGAAAACCCAGGGGGTCAACATCCAGCTAATAGGGATTCTAAAAAGAGCAAGTAAGGAAGGAAACTAGAAGAGAAAAAAATACGAGAAAATGTCCCCAAAGGGTATGCGTTTCCAGAATAAAGGGTCTGCTGGCTAGCCAGTACTAGAGAGGCAAACCATAAACCAGCAATAGCAGAAAATCTATTTTCTAAAACAGATTTTAGAAACCTATTTTAGATTTTAGAAATCTATAAAATCTAAAACCAATTTATGTATTTACTATTTTTGGTTGTGCTGGGTCTTTGTTGTTGCACACAGGCTTTATCTAGTTGCCACAATTGGGGGCTACTCTGTGTTGCGGTACGCAGGCTTCTCATTGCAGTGGCTTCTCTTGTTGCAGAGCATCAGCTCTAGGTGCACAGGCATCAGAAGTTGTGGCTTGCAGGCCCGAGAGCACATGGGCTCAAGGAGTTGTGATATATGGACTTTAGTTGCTCCACGCCATGTGGAAATCTCCCAGACCAGGGTTGAACCTGTTGTCCCCTGCACCGGCAGGTGGACTCCCATCCACTGTACCATCAGGGAAGTCCCAGAAAATCTTATGAGCTATCAGAGAGAACAAGAAATCAGTTATGAGGGGCACGAGGCTTTTTAACAGAAATGCTGCAAGTTAGAAGCTGATATAGCATTGCCTTCAACATTTTGAGGGAAAGTGATGTCCACTTAGCAGTCCATGTTCTGTGGACCTTCGGGCACAGATAAAGGTAGAATGAAGACAGGCTTAAACTTACCTGACTGAAGCAGTTTGCCTCCAAATACCCTGTCTTGGACCTCCCAGGGGGCTCAGTGGTAAAGAACCTGCTTGCCAGTGCAGGAGACGAAAGAGGCACAGGTTTGATCCCTGGGTGGGGAAGGTCCCCTGGAGGAGGAAATGGCAACACACACTAGTATTCTTGCCTGGAGAATTCCCTAGACAGAGGAGTCTGGAGGGCTACGGTCCATGGGGTCCCACAGAGTTGGACACGACTGAGCAACTGAGCACACACACACACATACCTTGTCTTAGCAATATGGGAGGGATGGGATCCATCAAAAAGAAATATAGATTAAGAGGAAGAAAGACCTGGGACATGGGATTGTGCCAGAGACACAGAGTGAAAGAAGAAGGTTATGCCTGACTTAAAGTGTGCATCAGGCCCTCAGTGTTTGGGCAGACTGTAGCAGGAGGAGGAGCACTCCAAGGATTATTTTTTCCATTTCAATTAAAAAAATTATTTCTAATTGTAGGATAATTAATTTGCAGTATTCTGATTGTCTTTGCCATACACCAACATGAATTGGCCATAGATAACATGTGTCCCCTCCCTCCTGTACCCCCACTCCCAATTCCCTTCCCTTCCCACCCCTCTACGTTGTCACAGAGACTGGCTTTGGGTTCTCTGTGCCATACAGCAAACTCCCACTGGCTATGTATTTTGCATATGGTAATGTGTATATTTCAATGCTAAAGAGGGATATTTTTTAAGGAAAGCAGACAAGTACTACATAATGTAAAACCTCCAATGAAATTTTAGTTTTGTGGGAGTTTTCAGGAGACACTGGTGACAGTTACATAGAAAATTAAATAAATGAAAAATGAGGG
Organism: Bubalus kerabau; assembly: GCF_029407905.1. Taxonomy (NCBI): domain Eukaryota; kingdom Metazoa; phylum Chordata; class Mammalia; order Artiodactyla; family Bovidae; genus Bubalus; species Bubalus kerabau. Next base: position 64,549,487 of record NC_073637.1, read on the forward strand.
GAAAACAAAGGGAAGGGGATGGACAAGAAAGAAAATCTATTCTGATTGTGCATTTAGAGAGCACGCGTTTTGTAAAAGGCATTGTTTTTAGTGTTTGTACATATTTACTTATTTAACCCTCACAGCAACCCCATGAAGTGGGTATTAATACTATTTTTATTTTGCAAATATGGAAAGTGATACATAAATTTACATAGCTAGTATCTGTTGGAGGCAGAATTTGAACCTAGGCAGTTGGGGTTGATAATATAACAATGTGAATACTGTATTGCTTTAATCAAAAGAGTGACATTACTATATAAAGATAATGGTGGGGTAGAGAAATGGGAGGAGGTCATGTATCTCTTAAATTCTAATCTTTGATAGTAGGAAATTGTCGTTAATGTCCACATAGAAAAAGGAAACAAGAAATAGCAATGAAGAAGTTAATATAAAAATATGGAGGTTATGATCATAGGAAAGAGTTAAAAAGGGTTGGGAGTGGTTACTTGTGGGGAATGGGACTGAGAAGTGGATGGGGTGGGGTAACAAGCTGCTCTCCTTTCCTCTTAGCTTTATAGTTTGATCTGACCTTTTAAAATAATACACAAATGATAGCTTGATTAAAGATATGAGTCTAATAAAGATAAAAAGAATAAATGAGTCTTTAGCCTTGTATTGGGTTGCACAGTTGGACTCTAAGCTGCCGCATGGGAAAGGATAGCTGTCCCCATCTAGAGGCACTGCACCTTCCTTTTATACTCATGAGTGCAGCCATCTGTGACCAGTTATGGGAAGGTTATACAGGCCTCCAGAATGGCTTGTTTATTGCAAAAGATAAGCCCAAATCATGCTGAGTCAACTTGAAATACTGGTCTGCTATTCATGCGTTATTTCAATTAAAGGAAAGTGTCTTCTTGGCTTGTGTGTTCTCACTCAGTTGTGTCTGACTCTTTGTGACCCCATGGATCGATCGTAGCCCACCAGGCTCGTCTGTGCACAGGATTTCTCAGGCAAGCATACTGGAGTGGGTCATCATTTCCTCCTCCAGGGCATCTTCTCGTCCCAGGGATTGAACCCGTGTCACTTGCATCTCCTGCATTGACAGGTGGATTCTTTACTACCTGGGTGCCACCTGTGAAGCCCTTATTCTTGGCGTGAATGTGTTTCATTAGACAACTTCTGTGTTAAAGTTGTGGGGCTGTTGCCATTTTGGGATTGAGTCAGACTTTATCAACTCATCAGTGGGGGAGACACTCAGGTGGTATTTCTCTTTTATGAGTGTTGTCACCTGAAGTTTTTTTTTTTCTTTTTGTTCTTTATGAACCAAAAGAGAAAAAGTCATTGTTAATAAACAGAAGCAGTGGAATACATTGACTTTTCTCTTGTCCTTTTGGAAGAAGGGAGAGGAGATGTTCCTATCTCAGGAGTAATTCTTGGTTTTCTATTGAGGTCTCTATTGTATTCTTCTCCTATGGACTGGAGAATGATTTGAATGAGAGCCATAGAAGGAACGGCCTCAGCCAGGGATTTAGAGGCAGGCCAAAAGCTCCCATGAATGTGCAGCTCCATTACAGACGCACCGTGCTGGGAGGGAGCGCTCACTTTCTTATTGCCAGAAAGTCTTCTGAGCTTCATTCGACCATATGGGATCTTGAAAACTCCTTTCCTTTTATTTTTTTTAAAAGTTGTTGATTTCTTTACTGATGCCTCTAACATAAAAGGCAATGATTCCTGCAGTGACCGAGGAATAATAATTTTAAATGTTAAACAACACATAGGGATACGTTTTCTTTGTGGGGCTTTAATGGAGGCTGCATATTTAGACTCTTTGGAATGAGAGTTGGGAGGGGGAGGGGTGCTCCATATCTGTGTTAGTTGGACAAGGATTTGGGGAGAAGCTGCAGTTCGAAGGGGTCTTTTAATTTTCATCAATTTCTGGTAAGGACAGAGAACTCGTGTCCACCATATCTCCAAAGAGAGCTTTGCTTCTCAAATAACTGCCCATCTACAGAGCTATTATTTGAAAATACTAAGCACCAGGAGAAGGTGTCACAGGCATCGCCATTCTCATTGCCACCAGCATCCTCACACTTTCTTTTGATGATTCATTGGCAATATTTTGTGATGACATCATGTGCGTGGTAATAAGGAATTTTCTTATTCTGGTGGGAGTGTTGGGTTTTGAAATTATGTGTAGGAAGGCAATTTAAATACAACACATATTCAGTGACTGCTAGCCACTACTAGGTCATGTTCCCATCCATAGACTAAATTGTTGCCTCTAGGATTTGTCCAGCAACCGGTGGGTTCCATGAGGCTTAGTGTTGGAGAAAGCGCTAGCCGTGCCCAGCTGAGTGTTTCTATAAGGCCTGGTAAAGGGCTTACAGCTGAGTGTTTCAATTTTTCAAATTGTTATGTTAAAGCAATCGTTTTGTTTATGTTCAAATGATTTCTGTTAGTTAGCTGGGGGCTACTATAACAGAATGCCATATATTGGGTGACTTAAACAATATACATTTATTTCTCAGTGTTCTGGAGGCTGAGAAGTCCAAGATCAAAGTGCTGGCAGATTCAGTGTCTGGTGAGGGCCTCTTCTGGCTACCGTGGCTGCCGTCTTGCCATGTGCTCACATGGCCTCTTCTCTGTGTGTGCCTGGTGTATGGATGAGGAGAGAGAATTCTCTCTCTTTTTCTTCTTATAGGGCATTAATCCCACCACAGGGGCTCTACCCTCATGACTAGGTCTAAACCTAGTTACCTCCCAAAGGCTGTACCTCCTAATACCATTACACTGGGGATTAGGGCTTCAGTGTATGACTTTTGGGGAGGCCACAAACAGGCCTCAACAGGTTCTAAATGTTTTTCTTCTAATGATGAAAAGGAGATGGTCTTCAAATATCAGCATGATGTCTAGTTAAAAGTATGGGTACAGAACTTTAGCTGGCCAACTGACTGAGCCAACGGGAGAAATAATGGAAAAGGAGTGTGGATTCAGAGAGCCGAGAGAGCGTGCTTGTGTGGAAAACCAATGGGTTGTTACCTTCCCGTTATCTGAAAGCTCCTCAACATGAAATCCATAATAGGCACGAATGGGCTAAACTATTTTTAAGCCCAGGGACTGTTTGTGCCGCAGGGTACTCCTCTTTTCATCAGTCTCATATTAATAATATTAAAGAACAGTTTTCTGTATGAAAAGGGCTTTGTTGGGTTAGTGAAAACCAAATGACTCATTAGAGACTTAACCTCAAAAATAATGTGCTAATGCATTTGAATTCTAAACAGAGCTGGTTTAGCCTGGTCATATTGTATTTCTGTGATTTATTGACCCTGTAAACAGTACATTTTCTAACATTGTGAAAACAACATTCTATCTCTTTTTCTGTTTAATATTTTATCTTTTTTATCTGTTCTTTTTTTGACAATAAGGGATGAACCACCAAGAGAAGGGGTAATTAAAGAGCCCTATTTATTGCTTCTCTTTCAGGGAGCAGTTCTCAAATTTGGGGAGTGTGCATAAAATGCAGACAAGAGCCCCCCAGATTTAGATTCAGAACATAAGGAAAGGAGCCCATGAATCGGAATATTTAATAAATACCACAGGTAATTATAGGGCTTCCCTGGTGGCTCAGTCGGTAAAGAATCCACCTGTAATGCAGAAGACTGTCTGCAATGCAGGAGACCTGGGTTCTATCCCTGGATTGGGAAGATCCCCTGGAGAAGGAAATGGCAACACACTCCAGTATTTTTCCTGGAGTATTCCCTGGACGGAGGAGCCTGGCGGACTACAGTTCATGGGGTTCCAAGAGTCGGACATGACTTAATGACTAAACCACCACCACAACACAGGTAATTATGATACAGGTAGCTTGAACACCAAACTTGGGTGGGGGGTGGGGAAACAACAACAACAAACAAAAAGAAAAAAAAACCAAACCCTCTCTAATATCAAAACTTGTCCCATATCTCAAACCCTTAAAGTCTATATGCTCTTAGAAGCTTTGCCTTAATGCCTAATGAGTGGGCTGAAGACCTAGGCTCATGAAGGTCCTTCATAGCCCACTGCTGCTGCTGCTGCTAAGTCACTTCAGTCGTGTCTGACTCTGAGCAACCCCATAGACGGCAGTCCACCAGGCTACCCTGTCCCTGGGATTCTCCAGGCAAGAACACTGGAGTGGGTTGCCATTTCCTTCTCCAATGCATGAAAGTAAAAAGTCAAAGTGAAGTCACTCAGTCGTGTCCGACTCTTAGCGACCCCATGGACTGCAGCCCACCAGGCTCCTCCATCCATGGGATTTTCCAGGCAAGAGTACTGGAATGGGGTGCCATCGCCTTCTCCGTCATACCCCACTGGCAGTATGCAATTTGAGAACCACTGATTAGGTATAAACCTGCACCAGTACTGACTTCTCTGTGTGACTGCAGTTTCTAGGGGAGCCCCAAGCCCTTCACACCCGCTGTGCAGAATGGCCACAGACTTTCAGTGTCCCCCAAAGGCTCCCTGGAGCCCATGCTTTTGTCTGAGAGCTTTCCTTCCGAGTAAAATGATCCCGAGGTATTCCCTTTGATTAGTGGGAACGCCTGCTAAATTCCCTTCCCTGTTGAGCCTTTGACAAGAACATATTAGTCCATTGGGGTTGAGGTCCCCTGAAGTTCCATGAGCAAGCTCCGACAGGAAGAAAACTATAATATGCTCAGGAGCCAACCCTTACAATCCTCAGTGAAGCATGCTTACCTGCTGCCTTCGTGCTGTCTGAAAGCCTGCCATGTGACATGGTAGATTGTTTTTGGATACTTCGGCAGGCCGGTCTTGAAATGAATGCTTATAGGAGGCTGTCAAGATGAACCTAGTATTAGGCTATAAAGGCCAGTTGGGGGTAGTTTAAATAAAGGTATTGGGATTGTTCAGAATAATGGAGCTCTTAAGCGAAAAGTCAAAATAGCAAACACTGCTGGCTGCTGGAGCACACCACACCATGAACCTTTCATGTGAAGTCACTGATTGGAAGAGAGATGGATGTTTCGGGGGTGGATTATTTTTTTTTAAAAGATGGTGGGTGGCACCAAGGATCTATTTTTATTCGAAAGGTTTGAGAAGTGCAATGAAATGGCTATGTGTTTGCAAGCAGGTCTTTCCTATTATTTGACAAGACGTGAATAATCGGAGGCAGAAGATGCAGTATTCCTGCCTCACTGCTGTGGCACCTCGCTGGCTGTGCTTTGTAATATTTGGGCAAGTTTGCCATTATCTTTGTGTCTCAAATTTTCACTTCTTTAACTTTGATTCAACGCCCCGTGGCATGATGGGATTTCCTTAATTGCTGGCAGATTGCTTTGAGTGTTTGGATGTGCAAAGAGAAAGTAATCCAATTTATTAATTATGCATTGCAGTTAATATTCATTTAAAGCTGTCAAGTGATTAGCTGTAAGAGATGCGTGAGAAAAGAACTGTTAAAACAGCAACAGTTGTTTCTGTAGATAGGGCCCATTGCTGTTATAGTAATTCAGCTGGTAAAAAATCTGCCTGCACAATGCAGGAGACCCCAATTTGATCCCTGGGTCAGAAAGATCCCCTGGGGAAGGGATATGCTCCCCACTCCAGTATTCTTAGGCTTTCCTGGTGGCTCAGACGGTAAAGAATCCACCTGCAATGCAGCAGACCTGGGTTCAATCCCTGGGTTGGGAAGATCCCCTAAAGGAGGGCATGGCAACCCACTCCAGTATGCTTGCTTGGAGAATCCCATGGATAGAGGAGCGTGGTGGGCTATACAGTTCATGGGGTCGAAAAGAGTCGGACACGACAGAACAACTAAGCACACAGCACAGCTGTTACACCTGTAACCTTTCAAAGAAATGCATGGTTGTAGCTTTAAATCCTCCTAATTTAATGAAAATTGCATCCTGGGTGGCAGAATTGTTTCTGTTCTTCCTTTTTTGGAAAGTGAAGTCTTTCATGCTGTGACTGTCTTCAAAAGAGTGGCTTCCATGTCCTGGGAATAGGGATCATGTTTCATGAGAAGAAGAGTTAGTCCATCCTATCTTCAAACTGTGACTTTGCTAGGGACTGGAAAAGTCATGGGAAAGACACGTATACTTCTGGGTCTCAGTTTCTTTCCCTATACAATGGTATTATGTTTGTGTGTATTATGGTTGTGCAGAATATCCTCTTTGTCCAGCTCGCTTCCCAGGAGCATTGTGAAGGTTAGAAAAGGAACAAACAACAGGTAGCTGGTAGCTTTGCAGTCTCTGCTCTAGATTCAGTGCTGTTGGTGTGCATGAAACAGATGTCTCCTGAAGCTAGTGCAGGGAAAGAGGAAAGGAGAAAGGACAGGCCGGAGATTCTAAAACCTGCCTAAAGTCTAATTGACGTTTCCTAGACAGACTCTTACGATATTACTTGTCTCTCTCATCATAGCTTTCTTTTAATTTATCTCCCTTTTACAGACTTTTTACTAGTTCTGTTTTTTACTTTCCAAAGGCTCTTAGAGGTCCTTGGTACCACTAGCATCTGGATTTCTTCTCATCTTTTTGTCTTGTCTCCTTTCTTGGTCCACCTTTAAAATTCCTTTTCATGGCCACTTCTAGGAACACAACCAAGTGTCCATAACCCCAAGTAACTTGTGCCCTGTGGAGGAACCGTAGGTTGAGGCTGCCGCTGTAGTCAGCACTTCTCCAGGCAGCGGTGAGATGATTCTCCCAACCCAATTCAGGTTCTGTCAGAATAAATCTTTCACCCAAATAGTGCTAAGTCATTCCAGGTTCCCCTCAGAAAAGAGACAGGGAAGGGATGGAGAGCAGGTTCGGGAATGCTGCGAGCAGAAGTTGGTTAAGAGACTCAACATGATTTCAGAGGGGTCCTCTGAGGAGGTGGGTGTTTGGGAAAGTTGGTTTAACATTGCTTCTTTCCATTCTCTGAATTCTCCATCCTGGCCAGCAGGTTGTGCGAATGTGAGTATCGGCCGCATCATAAATGGGTCACAGATACAGCAGAGCAAAAAGTGTAGATGATTGTACAAATCCACCATCACCATTAGAAAAACAGCTTAGAGTGTGCATCCTTGAAAAAGGAAGGCAAGCCATTTACCGCATGGAATTACAGTTACGTGCACAGCAGTGTTAGAGAGACATGCCTAGAGAGACAGCGTGGCATCCAGTCCCATCACTTCATGACAAATAGGTCAGGAATAAGTGGAAGCAGCAACAGATTTTATTTTCTTGGGTTCCAAAATCACTGGACGGTGCCCGCAGCCATGAAATTAAAAGACACTTGCTCCTTGGAAGTAAAGCCATGGCAAACTGAGACAGCATGTTTTTTTTTAACTCAATTAAAAAAAATTTTATTTTTTCTTGTGCTGGGCTTTGTTACTGCACAGGTTTTTCTCTAGTTGTGGCGAGTGGGATTTACTTTAAGGTTGTGATACACAGGCTCTAGGGTGCCCAGGCGTCAGTAGCTGCGGCTCCTGGGCTCTGGAGCACAGGCTCAGTAGTGGTGCACGGGGTGAGTTCCTCTCTGCTATGTGGGATCTTCCTAGGCTAGGGATCGAAGCTATGTCTCCTGCCTTGGCAGGCAGATTCTTTACCACTGAGCCACCAGGAAAGCCCATAAACATAGAATATTATATAAATATTCATAAGCACATAAAACCAACTTTTTGAGCCATACAGGCCTGGTAACATCTACATGGTTTGTACTTCCTAGGTGTGGCACTTGCTACTAGCTGCCTATTTACGTGTCCCCTTTCTTAGGAGCAGAACCTGATTTTGCACAGGGCGGCAGTGGATGTTGTTAAAAACTCAATTCCTCAGCCCTAAAGGTGGCCATGGGACTCAGTTCTGAGCAAAAAGAGGTTAAGTAGAAGCCTGTGGTGCTGTGACTTCACTTTCCTCTCTCCTTTTGCCTGGAACACAGTTGATGGCGAGAGGTATGGCAGCCATCTGATGAATAGCAGAAGAAAACCATGCATAAGGAGTGTGGAGCAGCAGTAATCAAAGATTCACAGCTAAATGTAACCACAACTGAAATGCCTATAATTGGTTAAAAGACATTCTAGCTTATGCATTTATTTATAACTTCTTCACATTCTTTGTAGAAAGAGTTATGCATACATCTGTATCCCCATAAATCATAAATATTTTGTGTGAGTCAATATGCCCGTAGGAAGAGATTGAGGATTTCCTGTGGAACTGACTTGACAGTTGTTGATACAAGTTCAGTCAGGAGACTGTGGAGCTTAATTCCTGAGACCCAGAGACCAATGAGGAAGCATACAGGTCACCAGTCTGGCTTTGGGGCACAAGGATTAAGATCTCAAAGGAAGTAAGGGTAACAAACAGGAAGTCAGGCCAGACTCTTAGGGGTTCAGAATGAGTTGTTACACCAAGGTCAGGAACTTCGGAGGTAAAAGTTAAAGATAGGGAGAACTTCACAGATTACGACCAGAATCTAGTGTCTTAGAGTGGACACCAGGCTGTATTTCTGGTGCCGTTTCCTCCACTAGAATCTGTCCACTTGCTTTTCCTCTGCCTTAGTGCTGCTAGAGGCCCGGGGAGTGCTGAAAAATGAGGGCAGGTGTCAGTGGGCACTGACATTTCTGTTACACCTCTGGTGATGGGAAGATTTTTTTCTATAGACTAGCTTCTGGCTTGGGAGAAGGAAATGGCACCCCACTCCAGTACTCTTGCCTGGAAAATCCCAGGGACGGAGGAGCCTGGTAGGCTACAGACCATGGGGTCGCGAAGAGTCGAACACGACTGAGCGACTTCACTTTCACTTTTCACTTTCATGCATTGGAGAAGGAAATGGCAACCCACTCCAGTGTTCTTGCCTGGAGAATCCCAGGGACGGGGGAGCCTGGTGGGCTGCCGTCTCTGGGGTCGTACAGAGTCGGACACGACTGAAGCGATTTAGCAGCAGCAGTAGCAGCAGCTTCTGGCTCTGTATGTTTCAAAACTTGCTTCTCCTCCAGCCTACCTACTTCCAGTGCTGGGCACCGTGAGGTTCCTAGGGTCCTAGGATGTGTTCACGTCTTTTGGCCTCGCCGCTTCATTAGTTGACAATGGATGAGTCAGCGCAGGGAATGGTGGGAATATTCCTGAAAACCACATCTACCATGGGACAGCCAGCAATACCTTAACTATACCTGGAAATGATCATAAACCTTATTAATACATCCTGTGATGCCCCAAACCAAATGTATCTGAAGGCAACTTCCTTTTATCCAGACCCCAAAATGTCCAGGGCAATTCCAATGCCACCTAAAGTGAGACAGAGTATGATGAAGGAGAATTGTGGTTGAGATAATGGTTTTAACCAATTGCTGTTGAAATAACTTATTTAAGCAAAATTAAACAAATAAATGACAATGTAGGTGCATTGTTAGGAACCTACCTAGAATATAAGAAAGGCCCTGTGCCCTCAGAAAGGCTCCTGAAGCTGCAGCTTCTTTAGCTTTATGGTAAACCCATCTATGTGCATTGCTTTAAAGAGATGTGCCTGTGGCATGCATGAACAGCCTTTGGACTGTTTTGTATGCTGCCAGACAATTTAAAGGCAATAATTTTTTAGCAACTTAAATTATGTTTTTCTTAATCACTCGGTTGTGTCCGACTCTTTGCAACCCTGTGAACTGTAGCCAGCCAGGCTCCTCTGTCCATGGCATTTTTCAGACGAGAATGCTGAAGTGGGTTGCCTTTTCCTCCTCCGGGGGTCTTTCCGACCTAGGGATTGAACCCACGTCTCCTGTGTCTCCTGCCTTGCAGGCAGATTCTTACTTGTTGAGCCAAGGGGGAAGCCCCAAATAATGTTTAGTTTGCTTTGAAATTAGGTGATCCATGCTGTTGTTAAAAAGAAAATGAAAAAAAAAAAATTTACTGTTAAATTTGCAGTTATCTTACTATGTAGGGATTTTGTATTTTCTTTCAGATATTCTCCTTATTGAATATATATATACATACATATATATATATATATATATATATTCCTATTTCTTCATCTGCAAAAGGGGACAACTTCAATATGTTATTTTTAAGATTAGTTATATGATGTGCTTCCTTGAGTTCAGTTCAGTTCAGTCGCCCAGTCGCATCCGACTCTTTGCGACTCCATGAATACCAGCACGCCAGGTCTTCCTGTCCAACTCCCGGAGTTCACTCAAACTCACATCCATGGAGTCAGTGATGCCATCCAGCCATCTCATCCTCTGTCGTCCCCTTCTCCTCCTGCCCCCAATCCCTCCCAGCATCACAGTCTTTTCCAATGAGTCAACTCTTCACATGAGGTGGCCAAAGTACTGGAGTTTCAGCTTTAGCATCAGTCCTTCCAATGAACACCCAGGACTGATCTCCTTTAGAATGGACTGGTTGGATGTCCTTGCAGTCCAAGGGACTCTCACGAGTCTTCTCCAACACCACAGTTCAAAAGCATCAATTCTTTGGTGCTCAGCTTTCTTCACAGTCCAGCTCTCTCATCCATACATGACCATTGGAAAAACCATAGCCTTGACTAGACGGACCTTTGTTGGCAAAGTAATGTCTCTGCTTTTGAATATGCTATCTAGGTTGGTCAAAACTTTCCTTCCAAGGAGTAAGTGTCTTTTAATTTCATGGCTGCAGTCACCATCTGCAGTGATTTTGGAGCCCCCCAAAATAAAGTCTGACACTGTTTCCACTGTTTCCCCATCTATTTCCCAGGAAGTGATGGGACCAGATGCCATGATCTTAGTTTTCTGAATGTTGAGCTTTAAGCAACTTTTCACTCTCCTCTTTCACTTTCATCAAGAGGCTTTTTAGTTCCTCTTCACTTTCTGCCATAAGGGTGGTGTCATCTGCATATCTGAGGTTATTGATTTTTCTCCCAGCAATCTTGATTCCAGCTTGGGTTATTTTAATGTGTTTTATATTATAAATAAGGTGCTAAACATCCTTCAACAAATATTTGTATATGCATTTTTTACTATGCACATAATAAATTCAAAGAAATTGAGTTACCACGACACATGACAAATGTAAAGAATTTTGTGCATATGTGTTAGTTGCCCTCTAGAAAATCTTTATGAATTTATACATATATATTTTAATTAATTAAATATTTTATTTTTGGTTGCACTACGTCTTTGCTACCGTGTGCAGGCTTTCGCTAGTTGTGGAGAGCGAGGGCTACTCTTCGGTTGTGATGCATGGGCATCTCATTGCCGTGGCTTCTTTTGTCATGGAGCACAGACTCTAGGCGCCTGGGCTTCGGCAGTTGCAGCTTGAGGACTCTGGGGGCAGGCTCAGTAATTTTGGAACCTTGATTAGTTTCTCCATGACATGTGGAATCTTTGAGGACCAGCGAATAAACCCATGTCTCCTGCATTGGCAGGCAAATTCTTACTGCTGTACCTCCAATGGAGTCCTGAATTTATATTTTTTAAAGAAATGTGTGAGAATGTTTTCCCAAACCTTTGCCAGAAATATTTACTATTATAAAAAAAATCTTTGGGATGGTATCTTTTGGTTTTATGCTCATTTCTCTGTTGTGATGGTGAATACTTTTTATATGCATTCTGACTTTGTGTTTCTTTTGCAAATTGTCAGTTCATATCCTTAGGAAAGAGTTTTTAATTAGATAATTTTTAATTTTTTTTGTGTGTGTGAAGTTGCTCAGTTGTATCTGACTCTTTACAATCCTGTGGACTGTAGCCTACCAGGATCCTCCGTCCATGGAATTTTCCAGGCAAGAGTACTGGAGTGGGTTGCCATTTCCTTCTCCAGGAGAATATTCCTGACCCAGGGATCGAACCCAGGTCTCCCACATTGCAGGCAGATGCTTTACCGTTTTAGCCACCAGGGAAGGTAACGCATTTCCCCAGGTGCCTAGAGCTTATCATCATCATCATCATCACTGTTATTTTGTGTTTTCCCCTGTCTGCTCTTACTCTGGCTTTTCTTCCTCTCCCTAAATAAAGGAATGTTCCCAAGAGCTGTTCTTAACGCCCATTTTTATTTGTCTGTTAAGACTGAGCCATATGAAATGACAATTCTTAGAAGGTTGAAAAATGGCCAAATACCAGCAATTTTATATAGTTAAATCTGATCTATTTCTTTTGACAATCTGCTTCAGTGTCCTCCTATGCATCCATCTTCCATCTGTCCATCCATCCGTCCAACAGATCTTTATTAACTAGCTATACGTGTCAGTCCTCTAAGAATGACTCACCCCTGAATCATCTTTAGCTGTGACCTTTCTCCTGAGCTCCAGTCTTTGTATTTTATGAGCTGGCAAATCAGGTACACTGGCTCTGTAATAGTCTTCACACCTTCTGTGTTCCTGATTTATCTACCTCGGCTCCGATTCTCGTTTAGCATGTCTTAGTGTGCCTGGGCTGCTATAAAGACACTGTAAACTAGATGGCTCATAAAACAACAGGCATTCCCTTTCCACAGTTCTGGAGGCTGGAGTCCAAGATCATGGCACCAGCAGATTTGTGTCTGGTAAAGGACTTACTTCCTCATAGATGGTGCCTTCTCACTGTATACTCACATGGTGGAAGGGGTAAGATAGCTGTGTGGAGTCTCTTTCTTAAGGACACTGATCCCTTTTCATTAGGCTTCACCCTCATGATCTTAGCATCTTCCAAAGGCCTCACCTCTCAATCCTCATCATGGGGATTAGGACTTCAGCATATGAATTTGGAGAGAACACGAATACTCAGACTTTTGCAATGCTAGTGTTTTCTCTCTTGCAATCTTCTCTTCCTTCTCTCACCTTCACTCTACATTTCCTTAGGTTCAAATTTTTTTCCTTCTTTCAAGGGTCCTTTTAAATATAGTGCCTCTACCCCCATTCTTCACTACAACCTCAGAAATTTCATGTCTAATATCCTTTTACATGCACATCTTTTCTGGAACTTTTTATCCTCCTACCATCTGGTTGTTTCTATATTTTCTTTCCTATTGAGAGATCATTTATATAGAGTAAATGAAAAAAATCTTAGTTGTACAATGTAGTGAATTTTTACACATGCATATTCCTGGCAGCAACCACTCAGATGAAGACAGAACATTTCCACCACCTCAGTAAGTTCCCTTATGGTCTTTCCCAGTTAATGACTACTACCAGCTACCAAAGGTAATCTGCTCTGGTTTCAGTCATCATAGATTAATGTTAATGTCCTTGAGCTTCTAATTAGTGGCATATATACTATGTACACTTTTGTGTCTGGCTACTTTTGCTTAAGATATTGCTTTTGAATTTCATCCATGCTATTGTGTCTATCAATTTTCCTTTTTGTTTTATTGCTGTGTAGAATTCCATTGTATAACAGTTTGTTTATACATCCCCCTGTTGGCAAACTTGGGTTGTTTCCAGTTTTTCACAATTATAAATAAAGATACTATAAATATTCTTGAACAAATTCCTTTTTCTCATGCATGTATACTGAGGAATGGATTGCTGGATCGTAGGGTATGTATATGTTTAACATTACAAGAAATCACCAAACAGTTTTCCAAAGGGATTATTTGATTTTATATTTTTACCAGAAATATATGAGTTGATATACATCCTCATCATCTTTTGATGCTGTACATCTTTTTCATTGTATTGTATCTGTAGAAGTATCTCATTGTGATTTTAATAAAGCCTGTGGTTTAATTCCATCATGATTAATGATATTGAACACATTTTCATATGAGCTTACTTGTGTGCTTTGTTGCTTAGTCGTGTCTGACTCTTTGCAACCCCATGTAGCCCCCCAGGCTCCTCTGTTCATTGGATTCTCCAGGCAAGAATACCAGAGCGGGTTGCCATTCCCTTCTCCAGGGGATCCTCCTGACCCAGGGATCGAACTCAGGTCTCCTGCATTGTAGGAGGATTCTTTACTATCTGAACCACCAGAGAAGCCCACATTTTCCTATACTTTTTGTTTATTTGGATGTCATCTCTTGTAAAGGGCCTGTTCAAGTTTTTGGCCAGTGTCTTCATTACAGTAGTTTTATAATATGTCTTAAAGTCTGGAAGTTTAAGCCCTCCAACATTGTTTTTCTCAATTGTCTTGACTATTTTGGATCCTTTGAATTCCCATATAAATTTCAGAATAAGCCTGTCAGTTTCTGAAAAAAAAAAAAAAAAAAAAAAAATGCCTGCTAGGATTTTGATTGGGACTCTACTGAACCTATAGGTCAATTTGGGATAATTGATATCTTAGCAATGCACTTGCTTAGGTCTTCTTTCATCTTCTCAGTGATGTTTTCAGTGTATAGTTCTTACATGTATTTTTAAAAATTTATTCTTGCGTATCTGATTTTTTTATGCCATTGTAAATGGTATTACTTTAAAAATTTTATCTTCTGATTGTTGATTTCTAGAATATAGAAATGCAAATGGATTTTGTATTCTAATTTTGTATTTTCTCTTAATTCACATACTAATTGTTATAGTTGTTTGTAAATACGTTCCTTTGCGTTTTCTAGGAACATAATTATGTCATCTGCTAATAAATAAGCTTTCCTTTCTAATATTTATGCCTTTTATTTTTAAAAATTTCTTACCCTGCTGCAAAATTTTTGTACATTTTTTTTTCTTCCCCCACTAAACTGTAAGCTACTTGAGGCAAGATTCTTTGAGGCAAAGACATGGTACTTTAAGAGAATTTTGGTTGACTATTCAAATGACAATGGGGAAAATAATGAAATTAAAGCTATAATTTACTATTCTCTATGATCAGTAAACAACCACCAGCAAGAAAAAGGATGTTTGTTAAAACCCACTTTTGTGAGTTGGTACGTCTTGATTTGTAAGAGTTGCTACAGGTAGTCTGAAGAATCTCCAGGTCATTCTGCCTGGTTTGTGGTTCCCATTTCTAGGATGCTTCTCAGAGGTTATGTTCGTGTCGTACGACTCTTGCTAAGCATTTTGAGACTTCTAAAATAGCAGTGACTGCTTCTCCCCAGGATATCACGGAGCAGATGGATTCCTGGACTTCATTGCCTTCAGTCCCAATTCCCCAGGCTTCTGTTGGTGTAGGAAAAAAAATCTGCATTTTCAATATTACTGGAGTGAAGCCTGGGAAATTTTCAGTTTGAGCCTTTAAATTCCAGGAGCAATGTTATTTTTAGGTTTCTAGTATGCACTTGGAGTTTGTGAGTGAGCTTAAGGAGTGAGGATGAGAGTTCCTGTGAGTGGGCGGTGGTCTTTTCCCAGTACGCAGTGGCTTTTGCCCATTCTGAAGATTCATAGGATGGTGAAGTGGCAGCCTGGGACGTGAGATGACTCCAAAGGCTGGAGGAAGAACACTGATAGGACTTTGATACCCATCTTTGCATTTTGGTTGCAGTAGCCATTTCTTTCTTGCATTCTGTTGTCCATGTGGCTGGAAAAGGATGTTTCTTCCATTGTGTGATAAGTTTGTTTCTAAGGAGCTAATTCTATTGTTTCTTTGCAAGCAGCAAAGATGCTGTTAGAAATTTAAGCAGTAGGCTGATAAAATGTTTAAGGCAGTTTTGAGTTGATGCCACACGGACTGCTCTGTGATCGTCTCCATACTGGTTGACATTTTAGTATCTGATTAGGCTCACACGTCGATAAAGAACCAGCATATGAATGAACTAACTATATTCTTGCTGTTGAATAAATATGGATCAACTTGAAAAAGATAAGAATGATAGAAATAATAGAAAAAAGAAAAATAAAAGAATGCATGCCCTTGTAAATTTGGATTAATATAAATGTGGGGTGATTTTTCAACTATTTGAATTTTTCAACTATTTGAAAAATATATTTAGTTCTCCTCAGCATTTACATGGGGCTTCCCAGGTGGCGCTAGTGCCAATGCAGGAGACATAAGAGACGCAGGTTTGATCCCTGGGTTGAGAAGATCTCCTGCAGGAGGGTATGGCCACGCCCTCTAGCATTCTTGCCTGGAGAATCCTGTGGACAAAGGAGCCTGGTGGGGTACAGCCCATGGGGTTGCAGAGTCAGACATGACTGAAGCAACTTAGCACCCATGCATGCAAGTATTTACATACTGACATTAAAACAGTCTTCTATAAGTATTTTTGATATTTATTTATTTCTTTAATTGAAATGCAGTTGACAGACAATATTGTGTTGGTTTCACTATACTACATAATAATTTGACATTTGCATACATTATGAAATGATCATTACGGTAAGTCTAATAACCATCTAATACCATACAGAGTAACAGATTTCTAATAACCAACAAAGTTATTAAAATATTATTGACCATATTCCTTACACTGTATATTGTATCCCCATGGCTTATTCATTTTATAACTGGAGGTCTTACCTTTTAATCCCTTTCACCTCTTTCCCCACCTTTCATACCCTCCCCTCTGGCAAATAACTATTTGTTCTCTGTATCTGTGAGTCTCTTTTCATTTTGCTTTGTTTGCTTGTTTTGTTTTTCGGATTCTACATGTCAGTGAGGTCATGTTATTTTGTGATTTTTTTCACTTAGCGTAATATCCTCTAGGTGTATTCATGTTGTTGCAAATGGCAAAATTTCATCTTTTTTTTATGGCTGAGTAATATTCCATTGTGTATATGTACATGGATCTTCTTTATCCACTCATCCATCAATAGATGTAAGCAACTTAGGTTGCTTACATATATTCATTACTATAAATGTTGCAGTGAATGTTGGGGGTGCATATATCTTTTCAAGTGAATTCTTTTGTTTTTGTCAGTAAATACCCAGAAGAGAAATTGCTAAATCATATGATAGTACTATTTTTAATTTTGGAGGGAACCTCCATACTGTTTTCCATAGAGGCTATATCAATGTACCATCCCACCAAAGTGCTTGAGGGTTCCCTTTTCTCCACGTCATCATCAATCTGTTTTGTTAGTTTATATTCTCATGGAATATAATTTTCTATTCCCTCACTCTCAGTCCACATATGTCTGTAGATCTGAAGTGTGACTCTTGAAGGCAGCATATATATGGGTCCTTTAAAGAAATTAATTCAGCCACTTTGTGTGTTTTGATTGGAGTATTTAATCTAGTACTTTTAAAGGAATTATATGGATGCATACATACTTACTGCCATTTTGTTAATTGTTTTCTTGTTGTTTTTATTGTTCTTATTTTGTTCCTTTCTTCTCCTTTTACTCTCTTCTCTTACAATTTGATGACTACCTTTGTATTCTGTTTGGATTTCTTTCTCTTTTGTGTTGCTGTGTAGCTATTTTAGATTTTTGGTTTGCAGTTGCTATGAGGTTTATTGGAGAAGGAAATGGCAACCCAGTACTCTTGCCTGGAAAATCCCATGGGTGGAGGAACCTGGGAGGCTACAGTCCATATATGACAACCTATATATATGAATTGTTATTTTAGCTGATGATCTCTTAAGTTTGAATGTATCATAGCAGCCCTACATTTTACTCCTGTAGCCCCCCATTTAATGTTTTGGCATCATAAATTACATCTTTTTGTTTTGTGTATCTCTTTATTACTAATTTCAGATATAGATCATTTTACTATTTTTGTCTTTTAACCTTCCTACTAGCTTTATAAGTGATTGAATATTACCTTCATTGTATATTTGCCTTTATCCGTGAGATTTTCCTTTCATAATTTCATAATTCCTTTCATATTTATAGTTGTGGCCTTTTTGTTTTCCACTTTGAGAAGTCCCTTTAAAACTTTTAAACTTGCAAAGCCATTTCAGTGATGCTGAACTCTTTTAGCATTGTTTATCTCTTGAACTCTATCTCTTCCTCAAATCTTAAGATAGCCTTGCTAGGTAAAGTAATCTTGGTTGTGTTTTTTTTTTTTTCCCCTTTTTATTACTTTGAATATGTTATGCCCACTCTTCTGGCCTGCAGAGTTTCTGCTGAAAAGTCAGCTGATAGTCTTATAGGAGTTCCCTTATATGTAAGTAATTGGTTTTCTCTTGTTGCTTTTAAGATTCTTTATCTTTAATTTTGGACATTTTAATTTAATGTGTCTTGGTGTGTACCTCTTTTGGGTTCACCTTGTTTGGGACTATCTGTGCTTTCTAAACCTGGATGTCTGTTTTATTCCCCAAGTTTGGTAATTTTTCAGTTATTATTTCTCCTGCTCCTCTCTCTCTCTCTCTTTTTTCCTTCTGGGACCTCTGTAATGTGAATTTTAGTATGTGTGATGTTGTTCCAGAGGCCTCTTAAACTATCCTCATTTTTAAAAATTATTTTTTCTTTTTTCTGTTCAGTTTTAGTGACTTCCATTACTTTGTTTTCCAAATCCATTTTTACATATCATCTAATCTACTGTTGATTCCTTCTAGGTTAATTTTTAATTTCTGTTATTGTGTTCTTAAGCTCTGTTTGTGTCTTCTTTATTGTTCCTAATTTTTGTTGAAATTCTTGCTATTCTTCTCCCAAGTGTGGGGAGCATCTTTAAAATCATTCACTTGAACTCTTTATTAGGTAAATTATTTATTTCCATTTCATTTAGTTCCTTTTCTGAGGTTTTGTCTTATTTCATTGTTTGGGACATATTCCTTTGTCTCCTGATTTTTTCCCAATTCTCTGTGTTTAATTCTAGGTATTAGGCAGGTCAATTATGTTTCCAGATATTGGAAAAATGGCCTTATGTAGGAGATGTCCTACAGGGCCCAGCAGGACACTTCTCTCCGGTCACCAGAGTTATTTGCTCTAGGGGTGCCCCCTATGGGCTGTGTGTACCCTTCTGTAGTGGAGGGGCTGACTACTTTGGCTCACTGGTAGGCAGGGTTGGCTCCTGTCCTGGCTGTCTGTGAAGCCTAATGTGTGGCTGTGAGCCTCTGGTTGCAGAGTAGGCTTCCTGTGTAGCCCAGGGAAGCCACCACTAAGCTGCCTACCTGCTGAAGGGTGTGACTGTGTTCCCACAGGACTCTCTGAGCTGACCAGGAGGCCATGGGGCTGGTTCTGGGTCAGGGCCCCAGGCAGGGCCAGGTCATTGCATGGCTATGTGACTGTTATTAACAGAACAGTTCTCTTTGCTTCAGGGCAACTGGCCCTTTGTCCAATCACCTGAATTCCTACCACCCAGAAATAATTACTGTTTTTACTTGTTATGAAATAATTATAATTATTTTCCATTTCATTGCTTATACCAGCTACTTGGAAATCTGCTTTTGTCATTTAATGCTCTGTGATATGGGTATATTTCCATGTCAAAAAATACAGAGCTACATTATTTTAATGGGGTTCTTTCCTTGGTGGTTCAATGGTAAAAAAAAAAAGCCACTTGCCAATGCAAGAGACATGGGTTTGATTCCTGGGTTGGGAAGATCCCCTGGAGAAGGAAGTGGCAACCCACTTCAGTATTCTTGCCTGGGAAATCCCATGGACAGAAGGAGCCTGGTGGGCTACAGTCCATGGGGTCTCAAAAGAGTTGAACACAACTCAGGGACTAAACAACAGCATTATTTTAATAGCTTTTTAGTGTTTTTTTTTTGTGTGTGTGAGTTTGTGTGTATGTGTGTTTGTTTTTAAAATAATTTAATCAGTCCATTTTTTGATGGACATCTTTAAAATTTTTTTTTTAACTATTGTAAACAACATAGAAATGGGCATTGTTGTTCAGTTGCTAAGTTGCATATGACTCTTTGTGACCCCATGGACTGCAGCACTCCAGGCTTCCCTGTCCCTCACTGTTTTACTGAAGCTTGCTTAAAGTTGTGTCCATTGAGTTGATAATGCTATCCAACCATTTCATCCTCTGTCACCTCCTTTTCCTCCTGCCCTCAATCTTTGCCAGCATCAGGGTCTTTTCTAATGAGTCAGCTCTTCATATCACGTGGCCAATATATTGGAGCTTGAGCTTCAGCATTAGTCCCTCAAATGAATATTCAGGGTTGATTTCCTTTAGGATTGACTAGTTTGATCTCCTTGCTATCCAAGGGTTTCTCAAGAGTCTTCTCCAACACCACAATTCAAGAACATCAATTCTTCATCACTCAGCCTTCTTTATGGTCCAGCTCTCACATCCATACATAACTACTGGAAAAACAATAACTTTGACTCTAGGGCATATTTATACATAAAATCTCGAGCATTTATCTGATCATTTCCTTATGATACAATCCTAGCAGGGGTATTCTAGGACTCAGTCTATGTGTATTTTACCTTTAGATTCATTTTGCCAAACTTGCATGTGGAAAATTTGAATTAATTTTTATTCTCATCTATATCATATTGGGAGTGTTTACCTACACCATTGCAAACACTATTTATTGTGAATCTTAACCTGTTTATATTTCTAAATTTTTATATATTTGTCTCTTTCTGAGGGTAATAAGCTGAATCAGTCAGAATCCAGTCAGAAAACCCTGTATCACACCAACTATTTCAACTAGCAGAGATTTCACACGTGGAATTGGTTCCACATGTATTGAGAATCTGAAAGTACAAAAAGGAAATGCTAATGTCGCCCAGAGGTAGTAACTGCAAGAAGCAGCAGGGATGAGGTAGGAAGATGAGACCTGGGCAGTGTGGGGAGGGCCCTGGAGTGCATGGGCTGGGCCCGAGGAGGGAGAAGCCTGTCTGGTGAGGTTGTGCAGCAGCTCGTGGTTTGATTGCCAGGAGAGTGTGGCCCAGCTGCTGGCATCCCTGGAGGCACCAGGTGGCTGGTGCTAGAACTGTACAGAGAAACCGGGGACTGAGGCCAGCCTTGGATGGCTGTTGGTTTGATTGCCAATAGAAACTGGAAACCGGAAGGAAGTCCCTTCTTTTTCCACTTACCTTCCAGTCTCTCTCTAGTGCTTCATATTGGCAGAAACTTCCAGGAAGCCGGTTGACAAGGGAGTTAGTAAAATCAATTTTGCAGAGTCCCATCCTCAACATCACAGAGTGGCAAAGAGAATGCTTGGCTTGGACCTAAGAGGCAATAAGTCATAACCAGGGGTGTTGCTTTGCTGGGACAGCCATATCAGAGTACCAGGAATTGAGTGACTTTGAGCAACAGAAATTTATTGTATCACAGTTCTAGAGCCCAGAAATCAGAGATTAAAGTGTTTCTTATGAGTCACATTGGATTAACAGTCTACCATACTTCAGTATAACCACAATTTAATTTAACTAATTATATCTGCAATGACTTATTTGCAAATAAGGACACATTCTGAGACTCTAGGATTTTAACATATGAAATTTTGGGGCACAGAATTCAACACCAGACACCAGTATATAAACTTCTTTAGAACAGGGTCCTTTTAGCCTTAAAATGCTATATTAATTCCTCTGTATCTTTCTAGTTCTGGGTACAAAGAATACATGTAATAATTGCTAATAAATAAATAAGTGCTCAATTAAGTGATGAACATTCATCTACAGGCTCTTAAATTTAAAGTCATTACTGACGTAACAAAATGAATGGACAGGAAGTTGCAACATTTTTTTAACATTAATATGCAAAAGCAGCTAATCTTACTTGCTGCTAAGTCGCTTCAGTCGTGTCTGATACTCTGTGCAGCCCCATAGACGGCAGCCCACTAGGCTCCTCTGTCCCTGGGATTCTCCAGGCAAGAATACTGGAGTGGGTTGCCATTTCCTTCTCCAATGCATGAAAGTGAAAAGTGAAAGTGAAGTCGCTCAGTCGTGCCCGACTCTTAGCTACCCTATGGACTGCAGCCTTCCAGGCTCCTCCGTCCATGTGATTTTCCAGGCAAGAGTACTGTAGTGGGTTGCCATTGCCTTCTCCATAATCTTACTTAGTTAAACAATTCTTATATGTGGGATTGTGTGCTTCCTGCTGTGATTTCATAGGCCTGTATTATGCTAGTAACTTATTTCTTAAATGTTGGTTAGAGTTTCATTAAGTTCTGCAAAATACATGGAACATTGTACTATCTGAGCAAATGAGATTAACTTGGTTCTAGCAATCAGATCAGCGATAACTCCAATCCTTAGGGATCTGATCAAGGAGTAGAGAGTTAGGACTAACTGTAACTTACAATGCACCAAGTCAGCCCTACCATGGAGGAAACTAGTGGTCAGTGTCCTGGGCTTGGTGGTTTGATGTGAAACCGTATGACTTACCTTTGTTATTTTTCTTCCTTCATCACATTCCTTTTGTGATGCTTCCTCTGAGCTTATGGTGTGGAGTGAGGGGACAGAGGGAGTCTCTACCCTTGAAACCCTGTCAGTTTAGTGAGGGAGGCAGACAAGTGTTATACTTAATATGTATTGGAGCAGAATGAGTTGGGCACTGGGGGAGACCATGGGCTATGGGAGGACCAGGGGCCTTGCTGCCTTTGTTTCTTGGGTCCCAGCACAGGGCCTGGTGCCCAGTCAATGTTTACTTGTTGAAACGGGCAGCACAGTCCTCAAGTGTTTAGAAGAGAAGTTACATTTGAACTTGGTGTTGAAGGAGAAGGAGAAGATGGTGATATGGGGGAGAAATTCCGTTTACCCACATTTTCTATCTTTAAGCCTCCTTCTTTAGATATTTCTAAAATTTGAGTTATGGTGATGGGTGTGACCATGACCTACCTCTGTAGGGTGTTTCTAGGATAAACCTCTTTCCCCTAGGCCTCAGTATAGGACTGACTCAACCAGTCATACGAGCTCTGGGCAGGGAGTCTAGGAAACTGGACTTCAGTCTCAGCTCATCACTAACTCTGAAATCTTGAACAAGCCATTTAGCTACTTTGCTAAGTGTCTTTATGGATAATAAGCTAAATGATGTGGGTGATGCATTAAAATGGATTTAATACCAGATAGTAATCAGGCATTATTGTGAATTAGGAGGTTCATCTTAACCTTAACACTGATTTCATGTACATGGATTACATGCAGATTACCTTCCAGGAGTTGTTGTTCAGTCGCCAAGTCATGTCTGACTCTTTGTGAGCCCATGGACTGCAGCACACCAGACTTCTCTGTCCCTCACTATCTCCTGGAGTTTGCCCAAGTTCCCTTCTAGGAGATGGACATCCAAATGAGGGAGCAGAATCTCAGATCATTCTGGGATTGTGTGGGGTTGGCGAGTGATTCCAGGTTAGTAGGGTAAGGATTCATGAAGGGTTTGTTTATTACTAACGGAGTGCTGAGAATGAGTTACTGCCATCATAGAGGTCAGGCTGAGCCAAGACCTGAAGGTAAGAAGAGAGAGAATTCTGCAATGTGAGTGACAATGAGGTTGTATATCCATTCTTTCTCCAGTTACCTAGCAAATTCTACTGTGTGTCAAACAGGGATCAAGACAGACACAGTTGCTTCACTTTTGACATGTACTATTGAACAGGGAAATCGGGTTGTTGTTCAGTAGCTCAGTCAGGTTCGACTCAATGGGACTCCATGGACTGCAGCACGCCAGGCTTCCCTGTCCTTCACCATCTTCCGGAGCTTGTTCAAACTCATGTCCATTGAATTGGTGATGCCATCCAACCATCTCATCCTCTGTTGAACGCTTCTCCTGCCTTCAATCTTTCCCAGCATCAGGGTCTTTTCTAATGAGTCAGCTCTTTCCATCAGGTGGCCGAAGTATTGGAACTTCAGCTTCAGCAACAGTCCTTCCAATGAATATTCAGGATTGATTTCCTTTAGGGAAATTGGGAGCTATACAAATAATTAAACAACTAATTAATTGTATTTATTATAATAAATGATAGAAAGCAAAAGTGCACTGTGCAATGATGTATAGTATCAGGACCTCTTCTGATGTGTGTTGAGAGGGCCAGGAGCTGAGATCTAAGAATGAGGAGGAGCTGGCCAGGTGGGAGAAACCAGTGCAGCAGGAGCTTCCTATGTGAAAACTGCAATGAAAATGGGTGTCTCCAGGAACC
This sequence comes from Bubalus kerabau, assembly GCF_029407905.1. NCBI lineage: Eukaryota > Metazoa > Chordata > Mammalia > Artiodactyla > Bovidae > Bubalus > Bubalus kerabau. Next base: position 64,573,219 of record NC_073637.1, read on the forward strand.
AGAAGAAGGCTCACAGCTTAGGTAAATGATTTTGGACTTTGTCCTTGGAGCCCTGGGGACATGGGGCATGGTTACAGTTTTGGCCTCTATTAGATAAGTGTTGGTCATGCAGATGAAGAAAAGTGGGCAGATGTGAAAGGAATTTCAGAGGAAAGTTTATTTGAATTGGGGACTGATTTTATGCAAAAGGGAACGAAAGGAGTGAAATGTTTAGGTAGACTTGGGGTTTCTGGGTGGACAGTGAGGCCAACAACCAAAGGAGGTCCAGGCTTGGTGCCGGAGGATAGTTGCCTCAGATCGGATGCCGTAGGTGTGTGCTCTTGTGAGACGTTTAAGTGGAGATGCCAAGGAGACATCCAAACGGTTCTCAGGATGGGGGTCTGTTTAGAGAGTCAGAGGTCTTTTGTGGAGTCAGAGGTCTTTAATGTATGATAGATTATAATCGTAACCACCTCAGCAATGAGACTGGGAATAAGAGAGAAGAGGAAGGGGTCTATCTGATGGGAGTAGAAATAAAGTGAAAATCAGAAGAACAACAAAAGGCATTTACTTCAAACCTGGGATGAATCAATTCTTCCTTAATCAGATAGATTCTTGATCTGGGGGCTGCTATGCTTTTCTGAGGAATCCCAGGTGACCCAGTGGTAAAGAACCTGCCCGCCAATGCAAAAGATGCAGGAGACGAGGGTTTGATGCCTGCGTCAAGAAGATCCCTTGGAGGAGGGACTGGAAACCCACCCCAGTATTCTTGCCTGGAGAATCCCATGGACAGAGGAACCTGGCAGGCTATAGTCCATGGGGTCGCAAAGAGTCAGACACGACTGAGTGACTGAGCACACATGGATGCACTTTTCTGATCTGACTTAAATCTCCCTTCTTCCCTTGGGAGTGGTGTCCTGTGGAGATGACCCATAACATTGGGCCTACTGGAAAGGGTGGTTTACTATTAAAAAAAAAATTTATTTACTAAATTATAGTTGAGTTACAATGTTGTATTAGTGTGAAGTGTACAGCAAAATGATTCAGTGATGTATAAATTAAAATATATGTAAATTGTAAATATATATACACATATATCGGAGAAGGCAATGGCACCCCACTCCAGTACTCTTGCCTGGAAAAGCCCATGGATGGAGGAGCCTGGTAGGCTGCAGTCCACGGGGTCGCTGAGGGTCGGATACGACTGAAGTGACTTAGCAGCAGCAGCAGCATCCACATATATATTTATTTTTAGATTCTTTTCCATTATAGGTTATTACAAGATATTGAATATAGTTCCCTGTGGTAATCAGTAGGTTTTAGTTGTTTATTTTATATATAGTAGTACATATTTGTAAATCCCCAATTCCTAATTTATCCCTTCCCCTCTTTGCTCTTTGGTAACCATAAGTTTGTTTTGTATGTCTGCGAGTTGATTTTCGTTTTGTAAATAGTTCATTTGTACCTTTTTTTAAAGACTCCATATTTGTTTTTCCATATCTGACTTACTTCACTTAGTATGGTAATCTTTAGGTCCATCCACATTGCTGCAAATAGCATTATTCCATTCCTTTTTTAAGGCTTAGTCATATTCCATTATATATACATTATATGTACACACACCCCACACCTTCTTTATCCATTCATGTGTCAATGGACACTTAGGTTGCTTTCACATCCTGGCTATTGTAAATAGTATTGCTATGAACATTGGAGAGTGTGTGTCTTTTTGAATTAGAGCTTTTGTCTTTTATGAATATATAGCCCAGAGTGGGATTGCTGGATCATATGGTAGCTCTGTGTTTAGTTTTTTAAGCAACCTCCATCCTGTTCCCATAGTGACTGTATGAATTTACATTCTCAACAACAGTATAGGAGGGTTCCCTTTTCTGGACAGGGGTTGGTTTATTTTCCCTTGAACTTTTTGTGTGGCTATAGTCTTTACATTTAACATTCTCAACTGTTTCTTAGCTGATGCCTTATAACAAAAATATTTCATTTGGTCACTTTTTCCCCTGTCAAAATTGCTCTCAGAATGTGCTTCCCTTTATATATGTTATTTTTGCTTTATCTGTCTAAGAACAGCAACAATTTGTATTTTTTTACGTCGTTTTCTTAGTTTTTACTTTTCTAGGAGCTCTGTCTGGCTTCTATTTGTACATTTAATCAAAAATAGTACATTTAATTTTGCAATTGGAGCTTTTACTTAACAATTAGAAAATAATATGGATTATTTTTATGTAACATTAGAAAGTCACTATGATCTAACAAAGTCTTATCATCTCAGTTCTGTAGATTAACTCAGTTTATTCTAAAAACAGTACGTGATATATATATTTACTACTGCTCGAGTTTAAACTCCACAGAGGAAGGATTTTGGTTAGCTTTGTCCACTATATATCTCAAGGTTGTAGAAACACATCTGGCACATAGTAGGTGCTCAATAAATATTTGTTTAATACAGATGACCCTTGAACAACATGGGGACTGGAATACCGACCATCCAAGCAGTCAAGCATCCACCTATAACCTTAAAGTTGGCCCTCCAATTCATGGTTCACATCTGTGGACTCATCCAACTGCAGATCATGTAAAACTATAGCAAGTATTTAGTGAAAAAACATCCACATATAAGTGGACCTACACAGTCCAAACCCATGTTGCTCAAGGGTCCACTGTAATTGACAAACATGTGTGAGGAATACAGATAAAGGGGTCTGAGGAACAACAGCATCTTTGCTCCATCTAATCTTCCAAATCAGTGAGCATCTTTATGACCATTACTTTGGTGTGTGTATGTGTGTGTGTGTACTGTAACACCATCAGTTGTTTTATTTATTTATTTTTAACTTTTTATTTTGTATTGGAGTATAGCCAATTAACAATGTGATAGTTTCAGGTGGACAGTGGAGGGACTCAGCCATACCTATACATATATACATCTTCCCCAAATTCTCCTCCCATCCAGGCTGCCACATAACATGGAGCAGTGTTCCCTGTGCTTCACAGTAGGACCCTGTTCGTTATCCATTTTAAATATAGCAGAGTGTACATGTCAATCCCAAACTCCCTTTCTCTTTCCTCCATTCTTCTCTCCTGGCAACAATGAGTTATGACCATTACTTTGAACTCTCAGTCAGCACCTAGATCAGCACCTGACTGAATGCTGGACTCTCAGGCAGCAGCTCTTAAACTATGCAATAATAGACAGTCCTGTGGGACCACAAGCATAAACCCAGTTGGCTACCAGACCAGGTGGTTTGGAGGTGTCCCTTGGGTGACAGTTATAGAAATCAGTGTTCTGGAAGAGCATATAACCTCCTTTCTGGGAGACCCTGGTGAGCTGTAGTGAGGCAGTTGCTAAGTCATGTCTGACTCTTTGTGACCCCATGGACTGCAGCAACCTAGGCTTCCCTGTCCCTTACCATCTCCTGGAGAGTGCTCAAACTCCTGTCCATTGAGTCGGTGATGCTATCTAACCATCTCATCCTCTGCTTCCCCTTCTCCTCCTGTCCTCAGTCTTTCCCAGCATCAGGGTCTCTTCCAATGAGTTCGCTCTTCACATCAGGTGGTCAAAGTACTGGAGCTTCAGCACTGGAAGGCATTAGCCCTTCCAATGAATATTCAGGGTTGATTTCCCTTGGGATTGACTGGTTTGATCTCCTTGTAGTCCAAGGGACTCTCAAGAGTCTTCTCTAACACCACAGTTCAAAAGCATCAATTCTTTAGTGTTCACCCTTCTTTATGGTCCAATTCTTGTATCCAACTACTGGAAAAACCATAACTTTGACTATATGGACCTTTGTTGGCAAAGTGATGTCTCTGCTTTTTAATATGCTGTCTCATAGTGAGGCAGATAGAGAGGGAAAAGATGGGGTCCCCCAGATCACATTCCTGAGTGCCCCTCTGTAGCGTCCAAGTGTGTGCCAACCTGAAACCTGCCTTCCAGGTTGAAGCTCCACAACAAGCAAATAGGCCTCTTTCACAGAGAGACTTGGGGGAGGGGATGCATTTGGTCTGCTGTCTGTGTGGTGTCCTGGGTGGGCAGCCTGCCAAGAACCATCTCTCTGATTGTTACAGTCCCATAGGACCATTGAGGACAGCCTCCCTGGTCACTAGAGTGAGGTGTTCCAGGGATTCCCCTGGGTGGAAGCTGCAAAAACCAGGACACTTGGTATAAAAGCTGGGACACTGGACATAAAAACCAGGGCACCAGACGTGTGTAAAAGTTCCTCTCTGGGAGACAGTGGTGCTGTGGAGTGGTGGAGAGTGCAAGAATGACACCTTCCTAGGAAAAAGAAAAAAATCAATATGGCTTTGCCTAGAGAGAGAGTGCTGAAACGGTGCCCACCAGGATCCCAATAGGCCCCAGCCCCTCAGGCTGATGCTATAAGATTTGCAAATGAATCTCTTTGACGTAAAGTCTGTTTGTTTCTTGAACAGTTGCTTCTGCACTGGACCCCGGTGAGTGAGTCTGTGCCCTTAGAGAGGCCTTTCTCAGTTCACTACAGCACTTCATGTCTTGTGGACATGAGCCCCGTTAATTTTCAAAGCCAAATATTTAGGAGGCTCATCTCTCAGCAGTAGGTCTTAAATATGGGGTATGAACCCCTCTCTCCTCAGGGGGACGCTCTGGCTTTGTGAGTTCCCTCACGATTGCAGGTCGCTGCCCTGGGCTGGGGTTTATGGCAGTGCCACGGCTCAGCCTCTCCTGCTCACTTTGATGTGGCTCCTTTCTAGTTTGTAGACATGAAGCCCCTGCACAGCTGGTTTTAAGGTCTTTTTCAGAGGAAATTGTTCTATATGTAGCTGTAGATTCAGTGTGTCCGGGGGAGGAGGTGAGTTCAGAATCTTCCTACATTGCCATCCTAGCCAGCCTCCCCTCCATATTATACTTGCTTCAGTCAGGAAATTCTCCCTGCTATGGCATTAGGGGACTAGTGATTGACTGAATTTTATGAATTTTATACTTTTTTTTTTTTGTTAAGAGTTTTTGGTTTGTTTTTGCTTTCTGATCCTTATGGAATTGATACTCTCTATTGATTTGTTTATTCAGTTAGCTTGTGCTAAGTTGCTTCAGTTGTATCTGACTCTAGGTGACCCTATGGACTATAGCCCACCAAGTTCCTCTATCCATGGGATTCTCCAGGCAAGAATACTGGAGTGGGTTGCCATGCCCTCCTCCAGGGGATCTTCCTGACTAAAGGAGCAGGTAGAAATTTCAGCCTAAAAATTTAGATATATAAGAAATAATACACGTTTATTTTAAAAGTTGAATTAAATTTGACTTGCAGATCTCATCTTCTGAGTGTAATCTCAGTCATTCTTGAGGCTCCTTTCCTCCTCAGGGTTGCATTGGAATTGAGGAGGCTTATGGCTAAAGCACTTGGAATACAGGCAGAAAGTCTCTAATTATAAAACAGTGGAACCTGGACCTGGGTGCAGGGTCCAGACTTCCCAGCTGTACTGCACATATACTTAACCACATCCTCAGGGCATTGTCATCTAGGGGTGGCCAGGTCCTCCTCTCTCTGTGTCTCCCAGCCCTGCCTAACTTGTGCTGACCATGGTGGACAACTCTTGAAGCAACCAACCAGTGAACCTCAGTGCTTAACATAATAAATGGTTAGACTGGTTGGATCTCCTTGCAGTCCAAGGGACTCTCAAGAGTCTTCTCCAACACCACAGTTCAAAAGCATCAGTTCTTTGGTGCTCAGCTTTCTTTATAGTCCAACTCTCACGTCCATACATGACTACTGGAGAAACCATAGCTTTGACTAGGTGGATTTTTGTTGGCAAAGTAATGTCTCTGCTTTTTAATATGGTGCCTAGGTTGGCCATAGCTTTTCTTCCAAGGAGCAAGCGTCTTTTAATTTCATGGTTGCAATTGCCATCTGCAGTGAGTTTGGAGCCCCCAAAAATAAAGCCTCTCACTTTTCCATTTTTTCCCCATCTGTTTGCCATGAAGTGATGGGACCAGATACCATGATTTTAGTTTTCTGAATATTGATTTTAAGCCAACTTTTTCACTCTCCTCTTTCACTTTCATCAAGAGGCTCTTTAGTCCTTCTTCACTTTCTGCCATAAGGGTGGCATCATCTGCATATCTGAGGTTATTGATAGTTCTCCAAGCAATCTTGATCCCCACTTGTGCTTCATCCAGCCTGGCATTTATCTTGATGTACTCTGCATATAAGTTAAATAAACAGGGTGACAATATACAGCCTTGATGTACTCCTTTCCCAGTTTGGAACCAGTCTGTTGTTCCATGTCCAGTTCTAACTGTTGCTTCTTGACCTGCATATAGATTTCTCAGGAGGCAGGTCAGGTGGTCTGGTATTCCCATCTCTTTAAGAATTTTCCATAGTTTGTTGTGGTCCACACAGTCAAAGGCTTTGGTGTAATCCATAAAGCAGAAGTAGATGTTTGCTGGAATTCTTGTGCTTTTTCTTGATCCAACGGATATTGGCAATTTGATCTCTGGTTCCTCTGCCTTTTCTAAATATAGCTTGAACTCTGGAAGTTCATGATTCACATACTGTTGAAGCCTGGCTTGGAGAATTTTGAGCATTACTTTGCTAGCGTATTAGATGAGTGCAATTGTGCAGTAGTTTGAGCATTCTTTGGCTTTGTCTTTCTTTGGGATTGGAGTGAAAACTGATCTTTTCCAGTCCTGTGGCCACTGCTGAGTTTTCCAAATTTGCTGACATATTGAGTGCAGCCATTTCACAGCATCATCTTTTAGGATTTGAAATACCTCAACTGGAATTCCATCACCTCCACTGTCTTTGTTCATAGTGATGTGTCCCAAGGCCCACTTGACTTCACATTCTAGGATGTCTGGCTCTAGGTGAGTGATCACACTATTGTGGTTATCTGGGTCATGAAGATCTTTTTTGTATAGTTCTTCTGTGTATTTTTGCCACTTCTTCTTATCTTCTGCTTCTGTTAGGTCCATACCATTTCTGTCCTTTATTGTGCCCATCTTTGCATGAAATGTTCCCTTGGTTTCTCTAATTTTCTTGAAGAGATCTCTAGTCTTTCCCATTCTGTTGTTTCCCTCTATTTCTTTGCATTGACCAATGAGGAAGGCTTTCTTATCTCTCCTTGCTATTCTTTGGAACTCTGCGTTCAAATAGGTATATCTTTCCTTTTTTCCTTTGCCTTTTACTTCTTTTCTTTTCTCAGCTCTTTGTACCTCCTCAGACAACCATTTTGCCTTTTTGCATTTCTTTTTCTTGGGGATGGTCTCGATCACTGCCTCCTGTATAATGTCACGAGCCTCCATCCATATTTCTTCAGGCACTCTGTTTATCAGTTCTAATCCCTTGCATCTATTTGTCACTTCCACTGTAATCATAAGGGATTTGATGTAGGTCATACCTGAATGGTCTAGTGGTTTTCCCTACTTTCTTAAATTTAAGTCTGAATTTGGCAATAAGAAGATCATGATCTGAGCCACAGTAGCTCTCAGTCTTGTTTTTGCTGACTGTATAGAGCTTCTCCATCTCTGGTTGCAAAGAATATAATCAATCTGATTTTGGTATTGACCATCTGGTGATGTCCATGTGTAGAGTCTTCTCTTGTGTTGTCAGAAGCGGGTGTTTGCTATGACCAGTGAGTTCTCTTGGCGAAACTCTGTTAGCCTTTGCCCTGCTTCATTTTGTACTCCAAGGCCAAATTTTCCTATTACTCCAGGTATCTCTTGACTTCCTACTTTTGTATTCCCCTATAATGAAAAGGATCTCTTTTCTGGGGTGTTAGTTCTAGAAGGTCTTGTAGGTCTTCATAGAACCATTCAACTTCAGCTTCTTCAGCAGTACTAGTCAGGGCATAGACTTGGATTACCATGATATTGAATGGTTTGCCTTGGAAACGAACAGAGATCATTCTGTTGTTTTTGAGACTGCATCCAATTACTGCATTTTGGACTCTTTTGTTGACTATGAAGGCTACTCCATTTCTTCTAAGGGATTCTTGCCCACAGTAGTGGTCATCTGAGTTAAATTCACCCATTCTAGTCCATTTTAGTTCACTAATTACTAAAATGTCTATGTTCACTCTTGCCATCTCCTGTTTGACCACTTCCAATTTGCCTTGATTCATGGACCTGACATTCCAGGTTCCTATGCAATATTGCTCTTTACAGCATCAGACCTTGCTTCTATCACCAGTCACATCCACAGCTGGGTGTTGTTTTAGCTTTGGCTCTGTCTCTTCATTCTTTCTGGAGTTGTTTCTCCACTGAGCTCCAGTAGCATATTGGGCACGTACCGACCTGGGGAGTTCATCTTTCAGTGTCCTATCTTTTTGCCTTTTCATACTGTTCATGGGATATACATGGTAGACCACAAAATTAGTTCTCATATGAGTCTGTGGGTGAAACAGTGGAAGATAAAGCCAATTGTGTAGAACAAGAGTGGTAACACCGGAAGACTGGAAATGTAACTGTAATTCAAAAGAAGGGAGCAAATGTGGAGCATGAGATGAAAAGGATTCTGGCATTGGGAAGCCAGATGGAAAATAGTGTTATTAGACTATGAAAGATAGAAGGAAAAACAGGCCCCATATAATATGAGAGGGGAAGTCTGTTTGCTAGCCATGATTTGGTTCTGTTCTCTATTCTCTGCTCCCTCTTTCATTGGGCCCCTGCTTCCTGCTGCAGGATTGTGAGGTGTGTTACCAATATCTGGAATGAGGTCTTGAGCTACAAAGTTCTCAATAAAGAGAATGTACAACTGATACTGCCTAGTCTGCTTAAAAGGTGCATGTTTAACTTTTTGAATATGGTTTGTATTATTTCAAAATTCAAAAATACCCATGTTCTATGGTATCAGGAGGCAGTTGTGGTGATTTAGAAAGATAACCCCTACTGGTACTTTACTAGATTCTCTTCCTGGAAATTATGTCAAGGTCATAAATGGACAATTGGTATCTGTGTGTGTGTGTGTTTGAGCTGATTCTGTATCACTTAAAAGTACACAGTTGAAGGATAGGAAAAAGTCATAGCAGAGATAAATGTTTGAATTACATGGTATTTTTCTTTCAGTGATACCTGATCTGAGCTCATCCTGACATGGTCTGCAGATTTAGATTTAGATTTATTTTTTGTTTTAAAATGGCTTCATGTGTTTTCCTGTCATTTTAGGTGCCCCAGAATCAGTGTGCTGGAAAGAAGCAGAAATAGAAATAGGTAATGACCTAGGGTTTGCACAGTTGAGGGGAAAACTCATGGGATGGGCTCATTTCTCGATGTGGGTTAGGACCGGGCAGCAGTTTGGGGGAGGTTTGATGGGTTCAGAAAACAATAGCATTTTATCATTTTAGTTTCTAGAATCAGAAGGATTTCTTTCAGTCGACAAGAGTCCTCCTTTAAAATGCAAGTAATTCAGAGCCAGGCCATGACCACCCAATACATACATTGTAGGTTAGCTTTTCTGCTGGAACTAGTGGAAATGGGCTAAAGGGTCGGTGTCCAGGGGCAGATGGACAGGGGTAAGGCTTGCAGGAGGTCCGAGTGGGATGGGACATGGTGCTGATGGGACTTAGGGAAGGACATCAAAGACAAGCATTAGGCCAAATGCCTCCTCATAACTTGACTTCCTTTGTGAAATGTTGTGCTTCGGTTGAAGACTTTCCTCCACTATTTTAACATAAATTTGTGTGTTTTGCACTGATGACTTGGGATGCAAAAGCTCATGTTGCTTTCTCAGAGTCTGAGAAAAAATGAGGTGGCATTCCTTTTCAGAGATGGCCCACAGTCCACGTTAACCTGTGAACCTCTGCCTTTCTCACTGCTGATTTTCCCTCTCTTCCCTAACCATTTTTTGAAAGGAAATGGTGTTCTGTTAAAACTATTTCACACTTGTAATTAAATGGCTGTTTATGTAATTAAGGGCTGCCTCCTAGGCTGTGCCCAGGCCTCACAAGCCAGAACTCTGTCTTGTTTGTGGTGTGTCCTGCAGGTCCAGCACCACACCACTCACAGAGGAGGGGCACCATGAAGGTTCTGGAGCGACTGAACAAAGCTCCGATTAACTGCAAAGTGATAGTAGAGACACAAACTTTATCTTACCTTAGGTAGAAAATTTCAATTGGTCTTTTTTTTTTTATTTAAAGTATTTATTTGGCTGCTTTGGGTCTTAGTTGCAGAATGAGGGGTCTTTAGTTATGGCGTATGAACTCTCAGTTGTAGCACGTGGGATCTAGTTCCCTGACCAGGGATGGAACCTGGGCTCTCTGCTTTGGGTCCACAGAGTCTTAGCCATTGGACCACCAGGGAAGTTCCTGCTTCAGTTGATCTTCTAAATAAATAAGGTCCTAGGAATGGAGAACCCAATACATAAAATACATTTTAGGAAGAGTAAGTGAGGAAGGAGCTGTCCTTGTGGGAAGAATTTTTTCTGGTTCAATGTCTTTGTGGTTCTCTAATTCTAGAACACATAAGCTGCCATGTTTTGGACTTCTGTGGGCAGCCTGCATTTTAATCATTTCAGTATTTATTGGCCTCATGGAGGGAAAGGAAGTGTGAAGAAAAATGACTCATTTTACTACTTTAGCAACTCTATGTTGGGTCAGGAAGGTGAAACTAAGAGCTCAAAGAATTTTGGTGGGTTTTTGGAGGACATGTTTGTCTTCTCTTAAATTATTGAGAGTCATGTATAGTTATAAAATTGTATATAGTTATAAAATAACTATATTTATTATTTTTTATATTTATTATAAAAATAATACAATTATTATTAAAAACTGCCAAGAAAACCCCCCAAATCCTATCCGCTTGGAAATATGTTAGGGTACAAATGTGCTAGGTTTTTGGGAGGGCCGGGAGGACAGTGGTGATATTCATAATACTGGTGCTGCAATAGGTAACTCCCATACTGCAAGAAGAGTTTAACATTGGAGATTAGGTCCTGGAAAGGAAGATGCAGGTGATGGGTGTAAAAAGCTGAACATTACTGGTGGGACTATAAATTGGAACAGCCACCATGGAGAACACTATGGAGGTTCCCTAAAAAACTAAAAATAGAGCTACCATATGATTGAGCTATCCCACTCCTGGGCATATATCTGGAGAAAACCGTAATTGAAAACATACATACACCCTAATATTCATAGCAGCACTATTTACTATAGCCAGGACATGGAACAACCTAAATGTCCATCAACAGAGGAATGGATAAAGAAGATGTGGTACATACATACAATGGAATACTACTCAGCCATAAATAAAGAATAGAATGATGCTATCTGAAGCAACATAGATGGACCTGGAGATTGTCATATCGAATGAAGCAAGTCAGACAGAGAAGGACAAATATCATGTGACATCGCTTATATGTGGAATCTAAAAAAAAAAATGGTGCAAATGAACTTATTTATAAATGAAATAGAGTCACAGATGTAGAAAACAATCTTATTGCTATCAAGGGGGAAGAGGAGGAAGGATAAATTGGGAGACTGTGATTGACATAGGCACACAACTAAAATAGATAACTTTGAAATAGATAACTAAGAAGGACCTACTATATAGCATAACAGTACTCTACTCAATACTCTGTAATGACCTCTATGGAAAAAGAAAGTAAAAAAAAGTGGATGTATATACAGTGTATGTATAATTGATTCACTTTATGTACCTCAGAAAGTAAAACAACATTGTAAATCAATTATACACCAATAAAAAATTTAAAAAACCCCAAACAAACTAAAAACAAAAGGCTCATTGCCTCTGCCTTTGGCGCTACCCTTTTAGTGACAGTAAAGGCCTCAGCTTTATATTTAAGCCTTTGAAATGGAGAAGTAACCTCTCAAAGGTTTGGTGGGAACATTCCTTGGGGATCTGCCAGGAGCTGGGACAGGGGCTTGAGTAGTTCCTGGAACTGTTCACATCCCCACCCCACCCACTGTCACTCTGTCCCCACCCCCTCACGGAGGAGATAGGAAGCTGCAGATGGGCTTCGCTGGGAGGTGGTGCCTGTGTATGAGGCGGTGGAAATACAGGGACGGATATGAAAAAAAAAAAAGCCTCACTGATTCACATCAGGACAAAGTAATGTGACTTTTCAGATTAGCAGATTGAAATCTGTTGCCTCGGCTCAGCATTTCTATTTTGGGTCTGGAGACCATCTTTCCAACTGTTTCTTTCTTCTTTTTCATTCACCTTTCAGGCCTCCAAGCCCCTTCTGCTTTTTAGCTTTTTCATTTTTCCAGTGCTGTGGAGTTTCTTGCCTGGGGTTTCTCAGTTGCCTAGGATGAGAAGAATTGTTGAACCTGATATTTTATCATAGGCTGGGCTCCATTACAAGAATCTCAAATTGAAGCAGGCTGGGTTCTCCGTATTGAGTGAGTGCAAGACTAGATGAGGATACACATACCAAAAAGAACAAAGCACCAAAGAATAAAGCATGAAGTTCTATTAAGAGACTAATTGCGTTGTGGGCTCTTTGCAAGAGCACCTCCCACTGACACCACATAACTTTGTACATTGGCTCAAACATCCATGACAGAAAGTTTCTGTTCCTGTGTGATATATAATCTTTGTGCATTTCATATCATCAGTACAGCAGAAACTCAGTTTAGTTGCTATAGACAATTATTATCTGTATCATATATATACACATGTATTTATATACACACATATATATGTATATCACATATGTGTGTGTATATATATACATTGCTGCTGCTAAGTCGCTTCAGTCGTGTCCGACTCTGTGCGACCCCATAGACGGCAGCTCACCAGGCTCCCCTGTCTCTGGGATTCTCCAGGCAAGAACACTGGAGTGGGTTGCCATTTCCTTCTCCAATGCATGAAAGTGGAAAATGGAAAGTGAAAGTGAAGTTGTTCAGTCATGTCCGACTCTTGGCGACCCCATGGATTGCAGCCTACCAGGCTCCTCCGCCCATGGGATTTTCCAGGCAAGAGTACTGGAGTGGGGTGCCATTGCCTTCTCCGATATATATACACAGATATGTGATATACATACATACATAAATAAACACATGCATACATACACACATACATACATACACACACATTCATAAATATATTTTCCCCTCTCTGTGCCTCTGCTGGCTTAAGCAGCTGTGCAGGTGTTTGGCAATTTACTGGGATGGGACAACTGAGAGAAATGAAATCCAAGAATTGTTGAATTGCATCTCATGACCAATGAAGTATTGGCTCTTTCTAGTATTTCAAGTAAGGGGTAAAGGAATTGGATATTTAGAATTGTTTTTAATTTTGATATTTTATTTCTAAGGAACACTAATATTTACAAAACTCCTTATCTTTTCCTTTTCTTTCCTTTTGCTCTTAAGGGACAACTTTGCTAACTTTGCTAAGTTAAAATACTGTAGGGTTAATCTCTTAAATATATCTGTGTATTAACTTGTACTGAGTGCTTTTTGATTTAGCTTTTCCTTTAATTGGTTAGTTACAGTATTACTGACTTAAGCAGTGTTGAAGTTTCTGCTTCAGTTCCCATCTTTAAGTCATATTTAATGAAAAGCCTTTTCTCTTCAAATGCATCATGATCTTGTAGGAGGGTGTTTATACATTCTCCTTTTTATCTAGTTTTAGACATAAAATTGAAACTAATAAATATTCTCATGTCATCCAGAAGTAAGAAGGTAACTTCAGCATTGTCTTAATGTCTATTACATTTTATTGTGTCTCTCAGTGATAGAGTCTTGGAACGGTACTTGGCACAGAGGAGTTGGTATATCAATATTTGTGATGATGATGGTGGTGGTGGTGATGATGATATTCCAGAAATGTCTGTGTATATCCTGGGATTGACCGAGTAATTGACTCAAACATCTAGCATCATGAACAGATTCACTGGGCAAGTACTACATGTAGGCACTGTGCTTGACCCAGAGGTTTTGGAGGTCAATAAGATTTAGTCCCTATCCCGAAGCGTTAGTTGCTCAGTTGTGTCTGACTCTTTGTGACCCCATGGACTGTAGCCCACCAGGCTCCTCTATCCATGGAATTCTCCAGGCAAGAATACTGGAGTGGGTAGCCATTCTCTTCTCCAGGGGATCTTCCTGACCCAGGGATTGAACCTGGGTCTCCTGCACTGAAGGCAGATTCTTTACTGTCTGAGCCACTAGGGAAGTCCATCCATATCCCGAAGGGGCCCTCTGTTGGTGGAATGCTGGTTTTGACCTGCATCAACTGTAGAAGTAGAAATGACTTGACAGATGAGGAGAGAACAGTGTTCACACACAGAGTGGAAGAATAGAAAGTGGTTCAGCAGATGTTATTTGTATTTGGAAGACTTGAGCCTGGTTGTGCCATGGAGACGTGGGAACCATCCACTGGTCCTCCCTCAGTCCTCCTTGTCCCCGTGGCACATGTTTGAGGGGTCTGGGTCGGGTTAGAGGAACATAAACCTGTCTCACATGAGTATCTAGGGACTTGCCCTGCACCCTGGCAGTGTGGGGGAGTGACCTTCGTCAGTCTCCTCTCCTCTCGATTCGAGATGCTCAGAGCTCTGGAGTTAGAGGTTGGAAGATGAAGGGTTAACCCCGGGGTTGCTACAGCTGAATATACAGCATAAAAGCGATTGAGGATGAGATCACTTCTGTTTTGGGAACCTAAAGGCAAACACAGTTGCATTTGTTCATGTAATCATGGCCTTGTTTGAGGTTGTTTATGTTTAGAAAGTCATGCTGGAATATTTATCAGCTGGGGTAAAGAAACCAACCCTGGCTACTTAGGCCAGAAAGGATTCCACTGGAAGGCTATTGGGCAGCTCTTAGAATTGAAGGAAAGGGATGAAATACGTGACCTGGCCTCAGAAAGGAAGTTGGGCAGTTCTAAGGTTCTAAATATTGGGGAACTAAGGGATGGTCTTTTTAGGATGAATCAGCAGCAGTCATTTTCCATCCTGACATTCTTTCCCTGGAGATTCAAATTCCTGGAAGAGTGAGTTGGCTGGGTCATTCTGCCCATCTATTTACCAGAAGGTTGAGACTGCAAGGAGCTAGGGGGTTTATCTTGGTGGATATCTGCAGACACTGACAGATATCCACTCCTGCCATGAAATGATGGTATATTTCTCAGGCCTCCCACTTCCCAATATTTCTGGTCTATTTAGTCATAGGTAGTCTATCAAGAAAACTTTCGATCTTTTAGTGCATGGCTTGGGCATGCTGGTAACTCTGAATGAGCAACAGGAGGTGATGGGTGGACCTATGGACCCCAGAACGGGAGGTTGCACATAAGTGGCTTCAGAAGCCATAGAGTGGAGACGGTGTTTCTCTAATGGAGGTCTGCATTTCCCTGAAGGACTCTCAAAGAGAACTTCAAAAATGGGAAGTTTCATTTCAATAATAATTTTAAAAATTCGTCCCTTTATCTACTTATTCTGGATCAGCTGATGATACTTAACACCACAAGTACTGAGTTCCTTCTGTGTTCATTTTTGGGGCATTGGGTTTTCTGAAGCTCTGGCTTTGATAGAAATTCATTAACTGTCATGGTCTAACAAGAGAAAAATAGAAGCAGGCTTAATATAAAAATAATCTTTGCATCAAGTGCAGACCAAATGATATCACAGGGTGCTGTTTTTAGAAGAGAGAGAAATGTTTGGGGAATGGTGTTTTCATACGGCAAGTAGCAGCACAGGCATGATGAATGCAAGGGAAATTGGGCCGTAGCCGTTAGCACCGTGGGCAAACTGAAAGTGGCAATTTAGTTTCAACGAAACGACATAATCCTTTACATGCACTAATGGTATTTTGAATTTTATTGGCTTTGCAGTTTTGTCTGAGTTTAATTTGTCCATTTACTTTTTTATAGTGGTATAAGACTACCAGCATAAGATATAGATCTACACGTATAAACGTAAAGTCCTTTTATATATTTAAGTTTACCTATTTAAGCAAATTGGAGAAGGCAATGGCACCCCAATCCAGTACACTTGCCTGGAAAATCCCATGGATGGAGGAGCCTGGTGGGCTGCAGTCCATGGGGTCGCTAGGAGTCGGACACAACTGAGCGACTTCACTTTCTTTTCACTTTCATACATTGGAGGAGGAAATGGCAACCCACTCCAGTGTTCTTGCCTCGAGAATCCCAGCGACGGGGGAGCCTGGTGGGCTGCCGTCTATGGGATCACACAGAGTCGGACACGACTGAAGCAACTTAGCATAGCATAGCATAGCATTTAAGCAAATTAAAATAAAAAATAGCTTTGGTCAACTCTGGAGGTCCTAGAGGAGTTTTGTTTCTTTAAAAGGAAAAGTCTCTTATTCAGGTTTTGGAAATGCTGGTCTGCGGGGGACACTTGCCCCCCCATCCATCCCATCTCCATGGAGACGTACACTTCCCCTCCCCAGGGGTGCTGGGTGTGGTCATGCCACTTGCTTCAGCCAGAAAGGAGAGGCTTGAAAGGAGCTGATGGTTCAGTTTGGCTTCTCCTTTTCCTATTGTTCTCTGGGAGAGGATAATGAATTAGGTGCTGTTGGTCCGAAGAGAATGACAGACATGTGGAGCTGACTGGGATTCAGCTGAGCCCAGCCTAGATTAGCTGAACTCTAGCCAACCAACAGGTGCGTCAGCAAAAGAGAAATTGTTGCTTATTGCTTATTGAGAGAATAATTGCTTATTATTATATGATATTCCCAGGTGGTTTGCGACACAGTTTTATAATAGTGATAACTGATTGATATGGCCTAGCCCATTGGTTAGTTAGCACTAGAGTGTATATGTTTGGGTTTTTAAAAAATTATTTATTTGTTTTAATTGGAGGATAATTACTTTACAATATTGTGATTGTCTCTGCCATACATCAACATGAATCGGCCGTAGGCATACACGTGTCCCCTCCCCTCTAAACCCCTCTCCCACCTCCCTCCCCGTCCCTTCCCTCCAGGTTGTCACAGAGCACCGGCTTTGGGCTCCCTGCATCATATGTCAAACTCTTACCGGCTGTCTGTTTTACATATGGTAACATATATGTTTCAGTGTTATTGTTTCAAATCATCCCACCCTCTCCTTCTCCAATTGTGTCCAAAAGTCTGTTCTTTATGTCTGTGTCTCCTTTGCTGCCCTGCACATCGGATTGTTGTCAGTACTGTCCTTCTAGATTCCATGTATATAATACTCTTGGATTTTAATGCACACTATGTACCAGTTATTGCTGTGGGTACTGTGGCTGTGGAAGTCTTCAAAAAACAGACCAAGTCTCAGCCCTTAGGGAGTGCATATTCTAGTGGATGTTCAATAATTTTTCTCAACTATTTATGGATCTGATAAATGCTTTGTTTTTTCCCTTTTCCAGCAGGGCAAACTAACATTGCACTGACATGTTTGCAAAGTGACCTTTATCTGGATAGAGGGGATTTTGTCTACCTGTGTGGTCTTATCTGCATATATATGTCATATATTGAACAGAAAAGTCAGGGAATAACTTGACTACTTGATGTTGCCACCATTATCATCAAAACTGCCTTTATTAAGGCATTTACTTCTCTTGACTCATGGCCAGAAATGTCTAGAAAAGAATATAAAAATAGATGGAAAAATAAGAGCATCATCACTTTGTCTACTAATTTTGCTCTTGCTTGATTTTACTTCATACAAAGTTTTGACTGGGTTCCATAACTAAAAATAATCTCCCTGCATACGTGAAATTTCACCAGGGTAAATGGCTGTGTGTGTGCTTATATTTATGCATGTCTGAAAATTCTGCCGACTGCGGAGGTCTGTGGTGGCTGGTCTGGAATGAAAACATCATCCTGGGAAGGGAATTTGAATGTAATGTTGAATACATTTAAAAATATTATTCAAATGATGGAAAAGTTCAGTTTTATGACTTTGGAGACTATTGGGAATCAGTAGCAAAAATTCACATTTCTTGTTTCATGGAGAGCAGAACTGAAATGCAGCTGTATGTATTACATTCTCAGAGGCCTTAAAGCTGAAAGGCCCATTTCGGGTGGGTTTAACTCTAGAAATGTAAGGCTTGCCTGTCCAGGTTAGCCCTTGATTTCGTTGTTGCTGTTGTTCAGTTGCTAAGTCATGTCCAACTCTTTTGTGACCCCATGGACTGCAGCACACCATGTCTCCCTGTCCTCTGCTATCTCCCAGAGTTTGCTCAAGTTCATGTCCATTAAATCGGTGATGCTAACTATCTCATCCTCTGCCACCTAGACAGATAATAGCAAATACCAGGCAGTTTGAAAAATAATTTATTCCACTTGGAATGTGGTGAAGTTTGATATTTTTTGCTTTGATGTTCAATTCCTTTTTGTCTAGGTCTCAAATGTCAGTTATCTAGGGTGGGGTAACCCTGTTGACAGACATGGAGTACTTGGATGTCCATCAGAGCATGAAAGGTCTTTCTCCCTCTATCCTGGGCATCCGTTGGTAGGTGAAAGTCTAGTTTACTGAGAGAAGCTGGCTTCCCTCTCTGTCCATTCTATAGGTAGTCATACCCTTGGCTAAACTTAACTCACCATAATCTTTGGGGTGATGTTCCTTGCACTTTCTTAGAACCTCTGGTTTGTCTTTCTGGAGGAAGTAAGGAGGGAATGGTTTCCAAGCATGTGGGGTGTATTACTGGGGTATTTTTCCCAGCCATTTAGATATAATGCTTTATTTCTAGGTTAAGACATGAATGATTTCCTCCTGATTGAGTTAAGTCAAGTGCTCAGGACATAGGTGCCTAATTGTGACGTGATCTCGTAGGATCTGCTCTCAAGGCTGTTGAGTTTCCCCGGCTCTCTGGCGACTTGCTGCTTCCCAGGGCCTGGACACTTTGACTGGTTTGTGTTAATGATCAGGCTCTGGATTTCCATCAAGGTGTTGCAATGACTGGAGGCAGGCATTAAGTGCTAAAGTAACTGAACCTGAATTGAGAGTCTGGTTTCGTAAGAAAGACCTCCATGTGCTTGGTTGGGAAGATAATTATTTACCTAAACTCCTCTCCGACAAGGCCTAGGCCAAGTGATACTGGCCAGTGCCTGGACTTGGAAGTGAGGTCTCCTAAGACTGACCGTCAGAGAAAGGGTTGGAACCAGAGGTCTGGGGTGAGCCTTGTCCTACAGCAGTGGTTCTCGAGGTGTTTTCTCTGACCAGCATCTTCTGTATTGCTGGGAACTTATTAGAAACATCACAGCCCAACTCCAGACCTGCTGATTCAGACACCCTGGGGATGGAGCTCCGGACAGATTGTTCTAACGAGCCCTCTGGGAATCCTAAATTGAAGACTCACAGCCCTAAAAAGAGCATCGGGGATCCCAAATCTGTCACCCAGGGTTGGAGGGTGGCCATCCAAGGCTCATCATGAAAAAGATTTCCCCTGCTATCAGTTAACACATTTAGCAGAATAGTCACTTTTTAAAATATGGAAAAAAATTTTTATTTATTGGCTGGGCTGGGTTTTCATCGCTGTGCGCAATGAAGGCTTTCGCTAGGTGTGGTGCACGGGCTTCTCATTGCGGTGACTTCTCTTGTTCCAGAGCATGGGCTCTAGGGAGCATGGGCTTCAGTCGTTGTGGCTTGCGGGTTCTCGAGTGCAGGCTCAGGAGTTGTGGTGCACATGCTTAGTTGCTCTGAGGCATGTGGTAGACCAGGGATCGAACCCATGTCTCCTGCATTGGCAGGCGGATTCTTAGCCAGTGGGCCACCAGGGAAGTCCCAGAATGGCCACTTCTAAGACATCACTTAATACTCATCCATTTATTTCCCCAAGTGTTACAGTAGCATGTCAGTGCTTCATGGCACATTGCAAACGTAGAGAAATTGGTGCTCAGAGCATATTTTGATATTTTACTTTTAGGTTTACACATTTTTGTAGCCTGATTTCTTTTCATGTTTACCCTGCATTCTTTTAGAACTTAAGTCTATGACTTCAGTTTTTTAAACACTCGTTCAGTCACTCATCTATTCACTCAAATACCATGGAGCACCTGTCATATATTAGAACTCATATTCTGTTGTCGAGAATAGGTGATGTGGGGATGTGATGTCTAACATAAATCACAATATGCCCAGTTGAAGTGAATATGAAGAAACTCGGGAGCAAAGAGGATGGAGGGGCCCACAGGACCTGAAGGAAGGATGGCCTTTGGGAAGTTCTCACAGGGAAGGCAGCATTTGAACAGAGACCTAAAGGAACAAAACATTTACCAGGGAGTCAAGACGGGTAAGAATGTTCTGGATGGAGAGAATATACATGGGTCTGTATCTGCTATAAGAAATTACCAGAAAGTTGGTAGCTTAAGCCATACAAAATGATTTATTATGCTGTAGATCAGAAGTCTGACATGGGCTAAAATCAAGGTGTTGGCAGTGTCCACTTCTCTCTGGAGACTCCTAGGGGACAATGCGTATCTGTGTCTTCTCTGCTTGTATTTCTTGGTGTGTGGCATCCTTCTTCCATCTTCAGAGACAGGTATGATAGATGGTATCCTTCCCGTGTTGCCACCTATCTGTGTGTTTGCACTCATAATTAAATTGGAGCTACCTGAAAAATCTAGGATCAGATACCCAGCTCAAGGTCGCTAACCTTATTACGTCTGCAAGATCCCTTTGCTATGCCAAGTAACATAGTCTCATGTCCCGAGGATTAGAGCATCTTCAGAGTCCATTATTCTGCCTACCCAGGGCACAGCACGGATGCCTGAGTGTGGAGACTATTTTAGAAAGAATAAGAAAACCCAGTGTAGCTGCACTATGTCCAGGAGTGAGGGAGAAAGTGCTATTGAGAATGGAAATGAAAATATGTGTATGGCAGGATGAACCAGAGATGCTTTCAGCAGAGGCCTGAGTTTAAAAAGTTTTAGTGACTGAGTTAATTCAGTCACTACTATTTTACAAAAAAAATTCTTTTCTTTGTAATAGAAAAAATGGATATTGGCTACACGATCAAAAAGAAGTAGGTAGACAAATTCCATTTCTTCTTCTTCTAGTTTTTCTTACTTATCTGTCTCACCCACCAGAAATTTATTAGGTAAGCCACTGTGACTCACAGGAGTTTTGGTACAATATATTTGCCCTCCAGTGAAAACTAGCATTACATTGCTAGCTATAGTTTAAAAAAAAATCAAATTTTATATTCACAGTACCTGAGGGGTACATCCAGGCTGGACAGAGTGTCCCTCTGGAGTGAAATAACAGTAAATCTTGCTCACCTTCCTTTCTAACCAGGTTTGACCTGTGTCCTTATTCTTTCAGCTGCTTTCCTGGGTGAAGATGGTATATCACAAAAGGAGACCTTGCTGACTGTATTAAAGTCCCTAATACTTAAGTCCCTTAGCTAGGAAATCTTCTTCCTTAGTCTGCTCTAGACTGCATTTTCAGATCGTCATTGCCAATATTTATTGAATACTTATGAGCAATAATGGGCTTTAGGTTGGCCATAAACTCCACACCCTCTTCCATTCCAATCTCCATCAAATGTTTTATTGTATTAAAGCTCAGATGTTAAAAGCTTGGTCTTCAAGTTCTTCATGTGGCAAAACTGTCCTGAATGTAAGTCACTTATTATTATTAAAAATTTTTCCCTTAATACTTCACCATTGGGAAGAGATAAAAGAGACTAAAATCTGACAGGGAATGTTAGACAGATCTGAGAAATAAATGTAGATGGTGTGGATTCAGAAGGAATAATTTTCACCCAAACTGAGAAGAATAGTTGGTCAGGGTAGGGAGAAACTCATTAATACAGGAGTGTGGGCTTGGAGGACACACAGATTGGAATTTAAATCCTGGCTCATCAAGACGTGTGGAAATGTAAAATGTAACAGCTACTTTTTCTTTTTTAACAACTGCTTTAATAACCAGGATTTGAAAATTTTAGCAATACATGTTTCTAACAGGAAAACCTTAACATATAGTCAAACTTACTTACCCAGAAATAACTTTTATTAAATATCTAGTTGTATTTTCTTGCAAACCTTCTTCAGTATACTCACAGCGGCTGAGGTCTGAAATTGAGGAATTCTATAAATAGCATTCTTTCCTGCTTGAGTTTGGAGATAATTAAGAAAGAGACACAGGAGGCAGACAGATGAAAATAATGAGCCTCACATCTAAACCAGCTTACCCTCAAGTCTAAAGCCAGATTCGTCAATCTAGTTTTTGCGTGCTCAGTCGCTGAGTTGTGGCCTAACTCTTTGCGACCCCATGGACTGTAGCCCGCCAGGCTCCTCTGTCCATGGAATTTTCCAGGCAAGAATACTGGAGTGGGTTGCCATTTCCTTCTCCAGAGGATCTTCCTGAGACAGGTATCAAACCTGGGCCTCTTACATCTCCTGAACTGGCAGGAGGATTCTTTACCACTGAGCCCCCAGGGAAACCCACTACACTTTCATCAGGCTTTAAACATGAGGCTCTGTGGGTTTGTGGATTCCTTCTTCTAAATCTATCTCAGGCAGAACTAGAATATAAGATGTGTCCACCTCACAGGCAGAGGGAAGAGGACCAGGGAACACACACGGTCTGAGGATACAGGTACATCTGTGGGGACGAGAGGGTGGAGCCTGCTGCCCGCCGTTGGCGAGCTATCAGTCGGATACTTCACTGCTCGTTTCAGCAAAGAAGAAACCGCTCCTGCTGGGATCCTAGGGCAGCCCCTGTCTTGTCTCGTGCCACACGTGAAGCTAGCCTTGGCATGTCTTTGCATTACCTCCACAGAGCCCATTTCGATTTTATTGAGGATTTCATGATGGAGTCCTGGGATGGGGTGGGAAGTTACATCACACACCCTGTAGTTTTTTTTCCATTCAAAAAAAAAAAAAAATCCTTTTAGTTCACCTTAGTCTCAGATTTTAGCACATTAGAAACTAAATCTCAGAGCTTCCCTGGTGGCTCAGTGGTAAAGAAACCTGCCTGCCAATGCAGGAGATGAAAGAGATGCAGGTTTGATCCCTTGGTTGTGAAGATCCCCGGAGGAGGGCATGGCAACCCACTCTAGTATTCTTGTCTGGAGAATCCCTGTGGACAGAGGAACCTGTAGGGCTACAGTCCAAAGGGTGGCAAAGAGTCAGACATG
Organism: Bubalus kerabau; assembly: GCF_029407905.1. Classification (NCBI taxonomy): domain Eukaryota; kingdom Metazoa; phylum Chordata; class Mammalia; order Artiodactyla; family Bovidae; genus Bubalus; species Bubalus kerabau. The sequence goes on from NC_073637.1 coordinate 64,596,210, forward strand.
ACTGAGCACACAGGCATTTATAAACAACAAATAACTTTTTCATATAAGTGATTGTGGAATATTGAACTTTTAAGGAAAAAGCATAAAATTAAAGCTTTTAAAGCTTACTCTTCATTTTGCTGTGGTTTGGATAAAACTGGTGAAGGAGTCCCAAAGTTTATACACTGGAGAGCTGCCCAGCATCACCTGGTTCCATGTTTTGTTTCATCTTTAGAAAATGGTCTCTGGGGTTGTCTTGACTAAATGGCAGTCACTCATGGATCCTGGAGTGGCTTAAATACTGCCCAGACAATGCTTCATGTCTCAGACAATCCTTATTTGTTTCTTATTTACGTGTAATCGGGAGGGGTGACTTACATATGGTGAGTTTTGGAAGAAGAACTTGACATACCAGGCTGACATGTACCAGGTAAGTTTGATAGGCGCTTCCATGCTGAGTGTTTTGAACCCTGTTGCACCTCCCTCTTTAAAGCCGAGGAGATTTCTATGAACTCCCGGGTGCTGAAGGTCTCAGAGCTCTTATGCGCTGTTTCTTTCTCTTGTTTGCAGCAGGTTACCGTGTTCTACTCTTTCAACAAGTGCTTCATTTCCGTTACTATGTGCACAGGGTCGACCCTGTGCCAGGCAAGGTGCTGTGCAAGGAAGGCATTGGGGGCCAGTATGAAAGAGCTTCCATCACTTCGCTGCTGCCTGTGGCGACTGCCTCCGAAGGGTCTGCCCGCTTTTGCTCCAGCCTTCTTCCAGGCTGTGCCTTGCACTGCTACCACGGGATGCTCTTGTCCCCCGTGACCCACGCAGCCCCAGCCCTTGCCGCTGCTCCCGCTGCTTTTAGGGCAGTTAGGTTCCTGAACATGGTCTGCAGATGACAGCCCATGTTCACCCCGGGTACTTCCTCCTGCCTCTTCTCCCGCCATGACCCTCTCCCGGGGCTTCTGTTCTTCTTCCCATGGTCTCCCTTCAGTTTGTCAAGTACGACCTTTCCCCTCCATCTCAGAACTTGGGGTGTGTGGTTTTTCTGCTGGGAGGATGAGGGGGCTCCTTCCTGCCTCTCCTTTTTCTCTGGGTAACTGCTACAGTTTCCACTTCAGCCTCATTCAAAGTGATCACCTCTCAGGATTCTTACTAGGAAAAATGCAGCACAAAGCCTGTGTGTAGCGATTTGCAGTTGTGGTTTTATGTTCATTTGAGAGATGCCTATCTCCTCTACTAGACTGTGAGCTGTCCAAGGATGGAGTTTTGACTATGGTCGTCATTGTATCCCCAGTGCCCACTACAGTGTAGGCTCAATAAACCCTTGTCAAATGGTCGAATGAATATAGACAGAGTCCTACCCTCTAGGAATTTACAGTCTGGTGGAAGGAAGAACGACTCAAACAGAAAATTAAAATATGACGTAAGTGCTGTCTATGACAGAGGAACTATGGAATGCTATAAGATCACATGGCTACTGCCGTAGACAGGGATGGGAAGGAGGAGGTGGAAGAATGTATATAGTGTGGTGGTTAAAAAGCACTGGCTCTGGACTCAGGCAAAGTTATGTTCAAATCCTCGTTTTACCCTTCTTAGTTGGGTAGCCATTAGGAAGGTCATTGGACCTCATTGTACCTCAGTGTCATTATCTGTAAAATGGGTCCAGTAATAATACTGAAGCCTGAAGACTTCTTCTACTTGTAATGGTGTATTAGTTATCTATTGCTGTGTAAAAAATTACCCCAGAAGTTAGAAGCTTCATACAACAAATACTTATCTTACACAGTTTCTGAGGTCAAGAATCCAGGAGTGGTTTAGTTGGGTGGTTCTGGCTCAGAATCTCTCATGAGGTTGTTACATTGTTGAGTGGGGCTGAAGTCTTGAGTGGGGTTGGAAGACCCACTTCCAAGCTAACTTACCTGGCTACAGATAGGAGGCTTCACTTCCTTCCCTGATGAGTCTCTTCATAGGGCCGCTTATGACATGGCTTCCTCCAAAATGAATCCAAGAGAAGACAGGCCCAGATGGAAGCAGCAGCCCTTCATAATCTAACCTCAGAAGGGAGAGAGCATTGCTTCTGCATATCCTAGTGGTCACAGAGGCAGCCCTGGACTAATGTGGGAGAGAATTGCACAGAGGCAGGAATATGAGGAGGTGGGGGCCATCTTAGAAGCTGGTTACCCAGATGGGCAGATCTCAAGGAAACCTGGCTTTGGTCTTTGGTTTGACCTGCTGAGGTTGCCCTGAAATGTAAGTGGTCAGGCTCATGCTCACTGGTGAATATTTTCAAGACAAGATGCACTGATAACTCTCTCTGACGGTGTTGATTTAGAGTTTTGACCGTTTTCACTATTCCCTATTGATCTGTTCTTCTCACCAGCACTGACCAGCCCCACACAGAGCCTCTGGGATTGTTTGTTCAGTTGTTCGCTTACTCATCCATCCTTTCTTTCAAAAGTACATTTACTGCATTTATTGATAGTGAAATGTAGGTGTGCGAGGCTCTATAATGAACTTTATCTCTCTGGACTGATGCAAAATCCTCTTTGAGGGAGGTGTACATTATTCCTATTTTCCAGGCTGGCACTCAAGAAGCTAGGTGACTTCCTGAAGGTCATGTAGCTATTAAGGGGGCAGTTTCCGAGTTCTGACTCAGGGCTATTTCATCCCATAGCTCATCCTCTTAAACTTAAAAAACAAGCATAAACCCCACTGTTCTTACTAGGGGAGTGACACAAATTCTTTGTAAAAATTTCAGAAAATGAACAGCATAGTTAATCTTTTCATATATCTTATGATGTTATTTTTCCTTTTGGATTATTTCTGAGAAGTGTGCTTAAAAGATATTCAAAATGTTAAGGCTTTAAAAATGTATCTGGCATACTGAGCTCCTGGAAGAGTACTGAGTTACTCCCCCAAATATATGTTTTTCATACAAATCTGTATCTAAAAGATAACTAAGGATATAATGAAACTCATATCTGAGTGTTTGTCTTGTGCCTCCCATGTGCTCAAGGGCTCTGTTTTATTCTATAACAACAGGAGGTGGGGAAAATGAGGTTCTAATAAAAGTTTGGTTTACCAAGATCTATCCAGAAATAAAAAAAGAGCAGCAGAAAGGCGAGAGCAATTAGATTTAGGTTTACTTTTGTTCTATCAGCTGTTCATTGTGAAATTTCAGACAATGGTGTGTTGTGTGTTTAAGAGTAAGGTGGTGTAGTTCACACCAGCTGACAGATGACTAATCATTTCCTGCTCTTCGTTAATTTGCTGAAAAGGGAATCAATCCAGCCTCGTCTTCAGTTCAGTTCAGTCACTCAGTTGTGTCCAATTCTTTGCGACCCCATGAACCACAGCACACCAGGCCTCCCTGTCCATCACTGACTCCCAGAGTTTACTCAAACGCATGTTCATTGTGTTGGTGATGCCATCCAACCATCTCATCCTCTGTCATCCCCTTCTCTTCCCGCCTTCAATCTTTCCCAGCATCAAGGTCTTTTCAAATGAGTCAGCTCTTTGCATCAGGTAGCCAAAGTATTAAAATTTCAACTTCAACATCAGTCCTTCCAATGAACACCCAGGACTGATCTCCTTTAGGATGGACTGGTTGGATCTCCTTGCAGTCCAAGGGACTCTCAATCTTCTTCAACATCACAGTTCAAAAGCATCAATTCTTCAGGGCTCAGCTTTCTTGATAGTCCAACTCTCACATCCATACATGACTACTGGAAAAACCATAGCCTTGACTAGATGGACCTTTGTTGGCAAAGTAATGTCTCTGCTTTTTATATGCTATCTAGGTTGGTCATAACTTTCCTTCCAAGGAGCAAGTGTCTTTTAATTTCATGGCTGCAGTCACCATCTGCAGTGATTTTGGAGTCCCCCAAAATACAGTCTGCCACTAGTAAACTGATTATTCAGCAGAAAGGGATGATTTATCAACAGGGCTTATTTGGTACAACCATATACAGAGCAGGGCTTCCCAGGTGGCGCTAGTGGAAAAGAAAGTGAAAGAAACTGAAAGAAAGTTGCTCAGTCGTCTTTTTCTCACCCGTCCGACTCTTTGTGACCCCCATGGACTGTAGCCTACCAGGCTCTTCCGTCCATGGGATTTTCCGGGCAAGAATACTGGAGTGGGTTGCCATTTCCTTCTCCCGACCCAGGGATTGAACCCGGTTCTCCTGCATTGTAGGCAGACGCTTCACCATCTGAGCCACCTGCAATGCAGGAGATACAGGAGACATGGGTTTGATCCCTGGGTTGGGGGACTCCCCTGGAGGAGGGCATGGCAACCCACTCCAGTATTCTTGCCTTGAGAATCCCATGGACAGAGGAGCCTGGTGGACAACAGTCTATAGGGTCTCAAAGAGTTGGACGTGACTGAAGTGACTGAGCATGCATATACAGAGTAGAAGTGCCAGGGAGAAGGCAGGCATTTTGCTTAGCAAGTCACTTAAAGGAAAACAGATAAATCTGTATTTTTATATCCTTAATAATGGCTAATATTTAGCGAGCACTTGTTATATACAAACACTGCTCCAGGGCTTTCTCTTTCTGTCATTAATACAGGCTTTTCACTTTGAGGTATGTGAACAACAGGCCATTTGTAGATGCCTGGAAAGTGTGAGAACTGCTACTACTGTCTGGAAAAGGTGTGGGGTCCAAAAGTGTTAGACGTGGTTCCATTGGCTTTTTTCAGCTTATTGTAGATGAATGTGACTTAGGTTTGAAGGAATGACTGAAAGAAAGATGTATTAGCTCATTATCTATAGGAGATGCCATAAGGATGGGTGAGAAAATGATAGTTACCATGTTCTAATATCTTTGAAAGCAAGATGTTAAAGAATCTCAATTTGTGTAATAATTGCATCCTGATAGAACTTGAAAGAATACAGTTTTTATGTGAATAGATAGTTAAACTTCTGTGAATGCTTGGGTGGAGTCCTTATCTATTTTTTTTCTTATTTGGTGACTCCACAGCTTTATAATTGAGGAGCCTTTAAAAATATGTATTTATGTATCCATGAAAGTAAAACATAAATGCCTAAAAGAATGAGAGGCCATTTAAACCCCAAGATATCCCTGAATCAAAGAGAAACAACATCTAACCAACCTGACATGCTTGGAGAAGGAAATGGCAACCTACTCCAGTGTTCTTGCCTGGAGAATCCCAGGGACGGGGAGCCTGGTGGGCTGCCGTCTATGGGGTCGCACAGGGTCGGACACGACTGAAGTGACTTAGCAGCAGCAGCAGCAACCTGACTTGTGTTAGTATTTCCAGGTGTTTTATGATGCCAGCTTCAGAGTTAGACTGCCTAGGCTTGGATCCTGGCTCCACCGTTTATTAATTTTGTGCCTCAGTTTCCCCCACTGTAAAATGGGGATAACAGTGATCAACCTCGAGAGTTTCTGTGAAGATTAAATGAATTACATATGGAAAATAGTTAATCTAGTGCCTGGTGTAGAGTAAGAGGTCAAGCAGTGTTACTTATTAGCACTCTCTTCATATTTATCTTTTAATACGCTGCTTTAAATAGCCAGTTAAGGGTAGAGATAATATGTTTAAATATCCCAGTTTTGAGTGTTTAATATTTAAAATCAATATTAAAAAATTAATGTTTCTTATTAGTATTTAAATACTTAATATTTTACCAACCTTTAAATAAGGAGGATGTTGTAAATTAGATTTTAAAGAAATCAAGATTTCTTTAAATTTTTAAGATTTCTTGAATTTTGTAGCACATATGAAATGAGATTATAGCATATATGATGACTTTTTAAATATACATACCCCAGATTTCTGAGGCATATTGTTCTTTATATTGTCATTTGGAAGCTTGTCTCCTCATAGGATTCCTCAGGTGGTTCTAATATAAGGACCTGGCTCCTGTTTGTTTTGTGACTATCACATTTTTTGAGATTTCTTTTAAGGCAAATTATGACTTGTGAGGTACATCTGGCCTGATGCTTGTTTTTGTGTAACCTTTGAGCTGAGAATGGTTTTTACATTTAGAAATCAAAAGAAGTGTAATATTTCATGACATGTGAAAATTATATTAAATTCAAATTTCCTTGTCCATGGATAGAGTTTTATTGAAATAAAATCCGCAGCCACATGGATTCCTTTTCAGCTTGTCTGTGGCTGCTTTTGTGGTGCTGCTACAGAACTGAGTAATAGCAACAGGGACCGTATGGCCCATGAAACCTAAAAGATTAACTACCCAGCCCTTTATTAGAAAAGTTTGCTGGCACCTGTCCAGTTCCAAATGTGGTAAAACAGAGAGGTCAGATTCAGCTTTGTTCATTGTGGAACTTGTTAGCAAGTGAGGCCAGAGGCAGAAGCTTTTAGGTAAAATAAACTTCCTGGATTATATGTGGATTTAACTACTTTAAGCTGTCCTTACCTTCTGAGGCAGTGCCAAGTGAGAACGTTTAGAGACAGCAGAGTGCTGGATGCTGCTGCTACTAAGTTGCTTCAGTCATGTCCAACTCTGTGCGACCCCATAGACGGCAGCCCACCAGGCTCCGCCATCCCTGGGATTCTCCAGGCAAGAACACTGGAGTGGGTTGCCATTTCCTTCTCTAATGCATGAAAGTGAAAAGTGAAAGTGAAGTCACTCAATCGGGTCTGACTCCTTAGCGACCCCATGGACTGCAGCCCACCAGGCTCCTCCGCCCATGGGATTTTCCAGACAAGAGTACTGGAGTGGGGTGCCATTGTCTTCTCCCAGAGTGCTGGATGAAAGAAAGGGAAATGCCTTCAGGGCTGAAATCAGAAGGTTGTCCTGGCAGGTGGGCCTGATCCTTAGGCAATCAAGAGAGAGCCTGTGAATAGAGGTATGTAATCTGTAATTTTTTTAGGTCCAAATGCATTAGATAAAAAGGGCACAACCCAGTGGGAGTGTTTTTTCTTTTCTGTCCTGATATTCTTAGGCTATAATCTTCTCAACTGCTTCATCAGGGTTTATCTGCTGTAATTACTGAGATCTGTGGTACATGTTATCAACATGTCAAAAAAACTAAGAAATTTTTCCCTTAAAAATATGAAAAATTATCTTAAGCTGCCAACCATGAAATGCTTGAGACTTATTTCTTTGTAGAACTTCATAAAAGTGCTTCTGAGTGATTCTTCCTGTTTACCTTGCTGCTGATAAAAATCCAAAGAACATTAAATTCGGTTACTTTCTAGACAGAAAATTTCTGATAGATATTAATTCTCTGTGGCAAGTTAGAAAGTTTGTTCTACGCTTTGAAGACTTTCTTTATTTAAATTTTTGTTGAAATTTCTTTTTTGACATAGCTCCTCATTATTGTTTGGAATGAACTCACTAGAGTAATAATACCTTTAGGATGTCTCATGTTTTAAAAATACTGAAATAATGGGGCATTATGTTAGCCTAATGCACTGCAGTTTGGATTCTGCGTGGTGCACTGTGGTTTTTGACTTCTTTGTTCTGACGGCTTGGTCATGGGCTGAGATTGTTCAAGGTGTTGTTGAGATGATCCCCTCATTTCTTCCAGTTGTCCTATCCCTGCAGCCCTATGGAGTACAGGGCATTGAATAAGAGTTATAACTCTGATCTTGACATAGAACTTGGTGACATTGGAAAAGCAGCAGTTGAGTTCCAGGATCTAGTTGACAAAATCAAGAAGAAAATTATAGAGCAGAGAGCAAGGCTTTATGTTTTTATAACAGTGAAAAATGATTGTAAGTTCTTACAACTCAACAAAAGAAAACACAGAAGTAAAAAATGGACAGAAGAGCTAACAGACGCTTCAACCAAAAAGGGATACAGATGACAGTAAGCTTTGGAAAGTATGTCCAACATCATATGCCATTAGAGATTGCAAGTGAAAACACAATTGAATACCACTACACACCTAAAATCCAAAACCCTAACAGTATCAGATGTTGGTAAGAATGTGAGCCAATAGGACTTCCTGTTCATTGCTCTTGGGAATGCAAAATGGTACAGGTATTTGGGAAAACAGTTTGGCAGGTTTAACATATTCTTACCATACAATCCAACAATCACATTCCTTGTTATTTATCCAAATAAATTAGAAACATATATCCCTCCAAATGTTTTAGCAGCTTTGTTTCATAGTTGTCCAAACTTGAAAGTAACCAAGATGTTCTTCAGTAGGTGAATGGATGAACTGGTACATTCATACAATGGAATAGTATTCAACAATAAATGTGTATTCCTAAATGGAAGAAGCCAGTCTGAAAGAGCTATCTACAGTATGATACCAATTATATCGATGCTCTGGAAAATTGTCTCCCAACTATGGAGACAATAAAAGGGTCAGTGATTTTCAGGGGTTAGGATAGAGGGAAGGGTGAATAGGTGGAGCACAGGGATTTTCTGGGCAGTGAAACTGTTGTGTTTGATACTGTGGTGCTGGATATATATCATTATACATTTGTCAAAATCCATAGAATGTATAACAGACAGTGAACCCTAATGTAAACCATGAGCTTTAGTTAAAAATAATTTATCAGTATTGACTCATCAGTTGTAACAAATGCACAACATTAACATTGGATTTAATCATAGGGGAAATTTATTGTGTGGAGTGGAGCAGGAGAGATGTATATGGGAATTTTGTACAATTTTTCAGTAAACCTAAAGCTGCTCTGAAAAAGTATATTAATTAAAAACAAATAGGTAGTGTATGATTGCAACATCTAGGTCCTAATCTATTTCCATTCTTGTTAACATTCATTAATTTTTTGAAACTCAGTCCTGTTTATGGAAGAACAGCAATTCGGCCACTTTATATAACCTAGAGACATAATTCTTAGAATGTATATTCCCACAGTTGCTTACATTGTACTGAAATATTTGTCGACTGGATAAAAGTAGTATAGAAGAATGAAAAGATTGATGGATCCCTTTATCCTTAGAATAAAGAAGACTCTTGAAAGGAGGAAGTGATAGTTTAGCAATAATTGGAAGATTTTTTGGAATTTCTATTCAAGTTACCAATTTAGAGCGCAGCTGTGGTATAACCAAAAGAAGCAGGGGTAAGAACGCTCAGCTGGTCAGTCTGCCAGTATTGCTTGAATGCTACAGTGTGCTGGGCCCAGCACACAGATGTTCAATATAGTCAGGGTCCCTTCTGTCAAGGACTAACAGTTTAAAGACTTTGATCATATCTGGGATGGACCATCTTGGTTTTGATTCTAGCTGCGACACATATAGGCTGTGAAATCTTGGGTGATTTACCTGTGCTTTTCATTTCTAATATAGCAATAAGGATCATTCCTACCACTGGGAGACTCATGAGGGTTAAATTTAGGCATATAAAGCACCTCACAACAAAATTATAGACGAAGTTTTCCTTTTACTTCTCTATGGAACTGAGAGTACAGTGAGGCTGTCAAAGGCTTTGCATTTCTTTTTTTTTTTTTTTTTAGGCTTTGCATTTCTTTATCCTCTTTAACTTGATTCTCTATGACAAGCTCAAGGAAAATAGGAAGGAAAAAGTGGGTTAGAGGCAGCTGTGAACTGAGGGGTAAGAGACAACCAACTTCTCTAACTGATAAAGACAAATCATTGTTTGATCTGATAAAGACAAATCATTACTCTTTAGAAAATCCCCATAGACGTTATTGTTTCAAATTAGTGTTTGTGTGTGATTATTATGATTATTTTTCTTCTTCAAATAATGAGACAGAACCACAAATTCAATACATTTAAAGCTTTACACCCACACGCATGCACAAATTCAGTTCAACTGCAGGTAAGTGACAACAGGCAGTTCTTCATTGATAAAGATTTCCCACGTTGACATGAAAGAACATACTTGTAGAGCCAAGTGGCCACATTTCTCATCCTTTATGGTAGTGGAGAGGCCTATTAACCCTTAGTCCAGCTTTGAGTGGTTATTAGCAACAATGGACAGAAGAGGCCATTCAGATAGGACCCGGCAGGCAAGCCACGTCTGAATTAGTGCAGACAGACATGGGCAGAAGGACACTCACACACTCTCAAACAATGAGCTCCTGAGCTATGTGGCTTCTCTTCTCAGAGAACCGCCTTTACTGAGTTATATTTTCCTGCAACATTATCTGTTTTTGTTTGTTTGTTTGAAAGAGAGATGAAAATTACATGAGCAACCCGTGTCTTTAATGAAAACCATACACCAATTTGATTGATTTCATTCTCTGGAAAAAAACAAAGAACAACAGGTCCTGTGCATAACCTAATGCCTCCACCTTTTTAATAAGTAGGTGTTAATAAAATATAAATTAATTGCCTTAGCTGGAAAGCTTTTGTCAGTCCTCTGTCTCAGAAATCAGGTGCTTAAAATCTTTAACCCATTAATTTTTTTCCAAATGACCTCTGCTTTTTATGATCTTCACATGTCTTAATCTATAATCCCCCTCAAATTCTCTCAGAAGCAGGCAAGAAAAAAACCTAAAGTAAGTGTAAAAATAGTATCATAGCTTCAGATGGGCCACGGAGACATTTGTTTTTAGAACTGAAAGAGTCCTCACTCAGAATTTTCCTTCTTTTAGAGGCCAGTCTGGGGTACTAAGTAGAGGAAATTTTTTAAAGGATAGAGAAAGAGTCATTTATTCTTGAGTCTTTCATACAGCTCTTTTTCCTACCCACTGAAATTAAAAACAGACACACACACACACACACACACACACACATTGCCAGTGGATATTGTTGTGGGAAGGAATACAGCTCAGCTCTGTGCTCTGGGGGCAGACATGGGTTTGAACCTCAATTTCATGACATACTAGCTGGGATCTCAGTTTCTTCAATCGAAAACAGGACATAATAATGGTACTTCCCAGGCTGAACTGTCTGAGAAGTAAATCACATAATGCATATGCTGCTGCTAAGTTGCTTCAGTCATGTCCGACTCTGTGCGACCCCATGGACTGCAGCCCACCAGGCTCCTCCATCCATAGGATTTTCCAGGCAAGAGTACTGGAGTGGGGTGCCATTGCCTTATATAAAGGGCTTAGACTAATGCCTGACCCCTGATAAATGTTCAAGTAATGGCACCTTTTATTATCATTTTCTTTATATTAAAGTCATTAGGATGTACCATGATAAGTTCTAGATACACACTAGTAGAGAAGCTACTTTCCACATGTGACTTTTAATTTAATTAAAATAAAATAAAAGTCAACATTCAATTCCTCAGTTGCATTAGCCGCATTTCAGGGGCTTAGTACCACATGTGGCTAGTATTTTTTTCCCCTCTGTGAATTTTGATGAGAGGAAATTGAAAAGTCAGTGGTGTAGAGGAAATTCAAGTATCAGTTGGATAGCTGAACCCTGTTGTTGATGATGATGACAAGCACAGGTAAAATCTGAAGGTTTACCATATATCAGTGCTTTTCTTTTTCTACACAAATCACATTTTATTTGTAAAGCATTACATATAACTCAGTTATGTAACAAAGAATAAAATGTAAGAATTTTTAATGTTATTCTCATATGCAGTCACTCAGATAGGCACATAATACTCCTAGGCTATGTTTCAGTGAGGTTAAAGTGTCTTTTCAGGGTCACAGGGCTGCTGTAGAAATGGAGCTTTGAGCCAAGACTCTCTGTCTCCAGGGTCAGTGGACTGGAATCATTATGTTTTCTTTTAAGATGCCTTTGAATGAGGCAGTTCTCAAAATTTTGGTCATGACTCAATGACCTTCCCTCAGAGTATAGCCCATAGAAGCAACAGGAGGGGAAGCTAGACTTGGTCCCTTTCAGTTATGGTGCTGGACAATAAAGAAGGCAGAGCACCAAAGAACTGATGCTTTCAAACTGTGGTGCTGGAGAAGACTCTTGAGAGTCCCTTGGAGAGCAAGGAGATCAAACCACTCAATCCTATAGGAATCAATCCTGAATATTCATTGGAAGGGCAGATGCTGAAGCTGAAGCTCCAATACTTTGGCCGCCTGATGCAAAGAGCCAACTCGCTGGCAAAGACCCTGTTGCTGGGAAAGATTGAGGGCAAGAGGAAAGGGGGGCAACAGAGGATGAGATGGTTGGGTGGCATCACTGACTCAATGGACATAGTGAAGGACAGGGAAGCCTCACGTGCTGCAGACCATGGGGTTGTAAAGAGTTGGACACGACTGAGCGACTGAATGACAGCAACAACCTTGGTTTCATGGCAGCAGTGCATTATGGTGGGGAGCCCTGAGTTTAGACATAGAGACTTAAGTTTGATTTTAAACAGTTGCTAACCTTTGTGAGCCTTGTTTTTCTCCTCTGTTTTCTTCATCCGTTTTTTGGTAGAGTTGTTGTCTCCTGAAATCTGTGCACTTCAGGGCACCCCCTCTGTGCAAGGCCTTTTTCTAAGCACTTCTCACATACTAATACACTGACATCTCACAGCCCCTTACCTAGTAGATTCTGTTAGCATCCCTGTTTTATTAGTATCAAAATGGAAGGCTTGAGAAGACCAGCAACTTGCCTAGACTCACACAGCTACTAACTGACATTGCTACAATCCAACTCATATAGACTTGCTCCAAGGCTATGCACTTGATAATAAAGATCCTCTCCAAATGTTAAAGGAATCCTTCTTAAATTTCCCCCATACAACTCTTTGGATGCCTTTTGGAGTCCCTTCTGATTGGTCACAAAAATTCTTTCTAACTTATAGAAACATGTGTTCAATATGTCAACTACCCCTCTTCTCCCTGCTAACTCCATTTGTAGAATGAGGTGTGGTCCTTTCCTTCCCATGCCTGGAGAAGTTATGCTGAGCTTTTTCCTCAGCCCAGGAGAGCAGTTTCCCAAATGTTCTTCTCTTCCTGAACCACTTCTCTGAGTCCTCAAATTCCTTGTTAATCCTAGCAAGGATTAACTCCTTTTTGGGGGGTCACTTTATTCGTTATTTAAAGTTGTAAATAAAAACTCTACAGACTCTCCAGCTATCTTCCCAAACTCCTCTTCTCTCTCTCTTCTAGTATTTTATCAGACTTAATTAGACGTAAATTCCCTAAAAAAAGAATTACTTTAAAATAACTCACATAGCAATTTTCCATATGTTGTTTTAACATGTTCTGCTTAAAATGAAGGCCATAGCTGATGGCAAGTAACTGAAAATATATTGAGATTCTAACGTACTTCTGAGTGTTAACTCAGAGATTCTGATAGTATTTTACCATCAGTCATTTGGGGCAAATTAGAGTTCTTGAACCAATGATAGAATCAGTTTTCCTCCCAGTAGTGATGCAACTGAAGTCCTCGAGTTTAGGAGTAGCAGCTGAGTGTCATCTTTCTGGCTTGGCCTTTCAGGAAGGGACAAGGAAGCAAAGAAAACGAGCAGCTACAAAACATTCCCCTTCCAACCCCTCCTTCTACCTCCAACCTGATTTAGTACAACATAGGTAGCTGCATTTTTTTATTAAAAAAAAATTCTATCTGTGATAGAAATGGAGAACAGCTGCTTGCTAACCTCCTGACATTTTGCCTTTTACTTTTTAATTCCAAGTTCAGGTCACTTAGTTGTCCCCACTTCTTTGACTTTTCCTTGTCCAAGCCTCCAATCCTCAGACTTTAATTATTTTTACAGCAATTTGCTCACACCCAGATTTTCAATCTATGATGACCTAGTAATATTGAATCAATAGTATAGATACTTGCTGCTAGATTAAGGACAAGATAACTATCCACTCTATGGGAACAATTAGAAATATAGAAAGCAGGAGGAAGAACATCAAAAAACAAAACGAAACCCACCAACCAAACAAGCCCACCAAACCCTCTAAATTCTTTCTCATTAAAGAAGATTTTCCAAAGCTTAAACTTCAGCAAAATATTATCCTCAAATGGAAATGAGTCAAGGACTCACATGGGCCATATGCTAATTGAGGAATCCAGTTGGATGCCCATAATTATGTGATGAAAAGTTTAAACAAGAATAAGCAGGTGTGACCAAAATGACTTCCTTGTGTGAGAGGTGAGTTTCTACTTTGCTTTTAATACCTTGATGACAGTAAATCTAAGGTAAGTCTCAGGGGACCTTTTCGTTGGCAGGGCACTTTGCTGCGGTGGGTCCTCTCCTGGCACACACAGAGAAGGGGTGTGCTTGGTCCCGTCATGCGTGTTTCCTTTTCCTCCCATCCCAGCGGCTGCTCGAATCCTCCTTGTCCGAATGGAAAGATAAGGGGAGCCAGAAAGTTTTGACTTGACGTCATTGCTGTCACACAGCTTTATAGTCTCTGGACCTGGCAGGTATTTAAGGCTAACATTTTTCCTCCTGGGTGTTTTTATAGACTCTTCAGAGACTACCCACTTCCCCAGCCCCACACTCCCACCCCCACCCACACCCCCACCCCTGCGTGCGGCTCTAATCACTGGGCCCTTTCCCCAGTGTAGTTCTCTTTATGCAGACGATGCACCGTCTCTTCTTCGGCTCTTCATTTACTCCCTCTTCATCCCAAGGAATCTAGAGTCACCTCTAGCTTTCATCAAGCATCTAGGAGACCCTACTAGAAGGCCCTCTCGTGACCTCACACCAGCCCTCACGCAGCCCCCTGTCCACTTTATCACTGGAAATACGCAAGCGTTCTTTGCACTGATGAGCTCTGGGAGTGCAGGCCCATCTGATTCCAGTACGTCCTTGAACTCAGGTCGGCCCCTCAAGTCCGCTTCCCACCTTGTAGGATTTTCAATCCAAGGTGACTTCTGCAATGCAGGAGTAAACTGCCCTTCACCAGGCTTGAAGTGGAAATAGCTGGCCTTCACCTTTCCCAGGGGTTAAAAGTATAGCTCTCTCCAAATAAATCCTTCTCACAAATTCTTTTCTCAGTTGTCTCCATCTCATCTCTCTCTTTGATGTTCTTGTTGAAGGTGAGGGGTCTGCATTCTGTCACGAGTTATTGGGCACTTAAAGTTTGCCATGGGTTTATCATCTCTAAACTGAGAGAAAAGTTTTCATTTTGACACGTTGCCACACACGTAATCCACAGACTACACTCACTGAGGACTGGTGTACTGTGAGGTCTGGACCAAGCTCTGCTAGGGCGAAATGTGCTCTCAGAGGGATTTTAGCAGGGAGTTCTTCCCAGGAAAAAGACCTCTACTTAATGGGTAATGCCCTGATTAGAGGAGCTAAATGGCTTGAAACCCACTCTACCATAGTAGTGATTGGATTTTTTTTTTTTTTGATTAGAAAGAGGAAATGTTTGTCTTTGATCAAAATCTCAAGGGTAATTGGGTTCCAGCAGGGAGGCCTTTGCTCTTGATTGCAGCCCTCTGTGTTTAGACCGGTGTGTCATTGCAGCCTGTCCTAGACTTCCAGGCCACGCCAAGTGGAGAATTCTGAGTTTACCTATCAGCTGGGCTGGCAGTTTTCAGAGAGCAGTTCCAGTTGCTTTGACTTTCTCTTTTGAGCTCCTCCTGTCTTTGCTTGGGGGTCTGCATTCCTCGTATCAAACTGGCTTTTGAAAGAACTTCCTACTCTCTAGGTCAGGGGTCCTTACAAAAGTGGCCCCAAGCCACCCGTGGCCCACCGGTGAGATTTTTGTTTGGCTGGAAGGTCTGCACAGTGTTTTAAAAGCCGAGTCATCTAGGCTTGTTCCTTTCAACCTCGATCACATAGTTGCTGTGGGCTAACTGCACACCTGCAGGCATTGAAGCTTTCCTACCTCCATTTGGATCTTTCGGGATAGCTTCCAGTGTGAATTAAGGTACATGCTCTGAAATGAATCAATATGTCTTTGAGTGATTAGGAGATAAAGTAAAGTTCCTTTTTGTAGTTTTCCATTTCCTTTGTCCATGACTGATGGTTTAGTGGGAAGAGGAGTGATGCGTGCTAAGTTGCTTCAGTCTTGTCTGACACTTTGCGACCCCCGTTTGCAACCCCATGGGCTGTAACTCACCAGGCTCCTCTGTCCATGGGATTATGCAGGCAAGAATACTGGAGTGGATTTCCATGCCCTCCTCCAGGGGATCTTCCCGACCCAGGGATTGAACCTGTGTCTCTTATGTCTCCTGCATTGGCAGGCAGGTTCTTTACCACTAGCGCCGCCTGGGAAGCCCTGAGAGGAGTGATGGGAAAGTATCAGAAATAAAGGGCCTCGTCTCTCTGTGGCATGAAGGCTGCTCAGGTGAGGGCTGTGCACAGGTAGAGACAAAAGAGGGGCATTTATTACACACACACACACACAAAAGGATATACTCACATTTTCCCTCCACACTGACAAGAGTTCTTTAACACTTAAATTGAGAAATTAGTCAAGAAGATGAGGGATGATTAAGTAGACCTTTGGTCAGTGATATAACGGGACCAAAACACATTGGGCAGATATGCCTTTATCCCTTCAACTTCTCCAGAGTATAACCAAAGCGGTGCCCACAAACTAAAGCACCCTCATGTCCACAGCAGCCCTGACCTATGGGGAGCCTGGCGGGGTACTCTTTGAACTAGAAAGTGGCCTGTCTCCATATTATGAAGGTGATACTCCAGCAGCTCACCTTGAACAATCCCAGTGACGAGACCACTATTGTCACATATGGATTTGGCAGCCCCTTGGGAGGCATTGCCAACCCTCCGCCAACTGGTTTTTTAATGGATTTTCTGTGACTGAGTTTACGTGGGAGGAATGCCTGTTGCAGCTAGTCAACATGGCAGCCCATCTATGCTCCAGAGTGTGTGTGATGTGGGCTGTGTGAGTCTAATTATAGCATCATGAACCCACTTGCATCTGTGGTCTCATCTCAAATCCAGAATTCTGTTGGAACCAGGATTTGATTTACCTGGTCACACTCCTGCTTGCCCCTGGAGCTGTGGTCTTTTCTAGGGGGTGCAAAAAACTCATTCTTTCTTGCCCGTGTTCATCCCCCCACACCCCACCCTCCTTAACATTCTACTCAGGACAATAGGTAAATGGTGGAAATCTGTTCTTTCCCTGATGTGGATTACTTTTCTCCAGGAAAACACACTCCAGTGTTCTGGAATTCTGGAGTTCATTCAGAATACTCCAGTATTCTGGCCTGGAGAATTCCATGGACTGTGTATAGTCCATGGAGTTGCAAAGAGTCAGACACGACTGAGTGACTTTCACTCAATGTTGTAGAACCTGCTAAAACCATAGACTTTAGTTCTTGCAATGTTTCATAGCGGGAAACAAACAAAGTTAGTTGTGCTTTTGTGGTGTGTTTAGATTCCAGCATTGATTACAAGAACAATAAACACTTGTCCAGTGCTTAATAGGAGCTAGGCTTTTATCATATTGTTGTTTTACAGGTGAGGGAACTGAGGCACAGAGAAGTCAAGGAATTGGCTTGAGCTCATCTGGTGAGTAAGTGGGGGAGAAGAGGGAGTCGAATTCAGGCAACGTGGCTCCTGAACCTTTGTTCCTAATCATCACTGCCTGGACTCCTTCAGATTAATGATGAAAAATTCAAGTGAGATTGCATGTGAAGGTTCAATGAACTCCAAAGTATTAAACAGATATCAATTATCCCTTTCTGTGTTCCTTAGGGGTGAATGTTGGAGAAGGCAATGGCACCCCACTCCAGTACTCTTGCCTGGAAAATCCCATGGATGGAGGAGCCTGGAAGGCTGCAGTCCATGGGGTCGCTGAGGGTCAGACACAACTGAGCGACTTCACTTTCACTTTTCGCTTTCATGCATTGGAGAAGGAGATGGCAACCCACTCCAGTGTTCTTGCCTAGAGAATCCCAGGGACCGGGGAGCCTGGTGGGCTGCCGTCTATGGGGTCGCACAGAGTCGGACACGACTGAAGTGACTTAGCAGCTTAGGGGTGAATGTTATGGACAGGCACTCCTTCTGAAGAGAGTAGAAGTATGAGAAAGAACTTTAGCAGCACATGTGCTGATAATGTCACCAGGATGGTCATTGCATTAGTTTTCTGCCGGGAGCCGGCATATTGCATATTGAGTGAGGATCTGTAATAGCTCAACTGGAATTCTATCACTGCCTGGAGCCAGCGTGAGGAACTCCGCCCATGACAAAGGTCATGAGGAAGGAGGCTCGGCATACGCAAAGGCGGGATCGAGCCTCAGGAGTCCCCCTGGAAATTCTCGAGCATCTACCCCCAAAACCAGAGTCTGCCTACTTTCTGCTTTGTGCTTTCACCTACACCTCTGGCTTTACGGGGGGCTGTCTCCCACTACCTCTCTCTGAAAAAAGAGTTAGCTTACAGCTCCAGTTAATAATTCTTGGATGTGACAGTGTTTCAACCTACAAACTCCTTTGGAAATCCTCTAGCCTGCCTGAATGGGTTTTTCCGGCCACATGTGATTGTTCAGAGCCTCCCAACTGTGAGAGGCAGGAGATGTTCTAAACTGCCTAAACACAGATTCCTTTGAGTAGTTAAAAGATTGATTAGAAATTGTATTGGTGAAGGGTTTTTCACTTGTTGGGCCAATGTTTGCTGCTAAGTCTCCATACTCCTTACCTACTGTGTCCTTGGCAGTGTATTGATTGATATAATGGGTGTATAGAAATGTAAAATGCAGCTTTGTCCAATGCTTTTTGGAAGGCTGGTGCCTGACTTTGGAATAATCACCTTTAGAGAAAGATAAGTTTCTTAAAATGTTAACAGGCCTCCGGGCCAGAAGATGATGTCAATCACCTGAACTTTTGCGTATGATAAGTTTGCAGGAAGAAAGCCTGGCTTGCTGCATGACTCTAACCCCTTCCCCCATTATCCTCTATGCATAACTTAAGGTATAAAAACTACTTTGGAAAATAAAGTGCGGGCCTTGTTCACTGAAACTTGGTCTCCCCATGTCGCTCTCTCTTTCAACTTCCGGCTGAGTCTCCATCTGGAGCGCGGAACCCGCCATGCTTGCTAATTATGCCTGGGCTTCTAAGATCCGACCGGGGAGGCCTCAGTGTCTCCTCTCCTTCGGGAGAACGGAAGGACGCCTGTGGCCTACGTAAGTGGTGCAAACTTCTTGTCTTGAAGTTTTATTGGTCTCCCGCGTAAACCAAGCTACTCAGCCTCTTTTCTCCACTGAATTTTCCTACTGAGCTATCCTTATTTCAGCCGCTTTTCTCCACTGAATTTCCTCACTGAGCTATCCTCATTCTATTACTCTTTGTATCCTTAATTAAAATGTAATTAAGCAGTTGTTTCCTGACCCTCGCCTATGCCGTCTCTCCTTCGAATACCCTGGATCAGCCGGGGCTGGTCCCTGGCAGTTTTCTATTGTTGGGGGCTTGGACTTCAAATAACACAAGTTTATTATCTCTTAGTTCCTGGGGGTCAGGAGTCTGGCATAGGGTAGCTGAATCCTGCTCAAGGTCATCTCAGGCTGAAATCCAGTGGCAGCTGGGGCTGTCATCTGAGGCTCAGGGCTGTCTTCCCAGATCACTGGTTATTGGCTGGATTCATTTCCTTGAGGTTGTAGGACTGACATCCCTCCTTCCTTGCTAGCCTTTGGCCGGGAGCACCCTCAGCTCTCAAGAACTCCTGAGGTTCCATGCCAGTTGTCTCTCCCATAGGCAGTTTGCAGCACAGATGTCTGCTTTCTTCCAGGCCAGGAGGAGCTCACCTCTCTCTGGCTGGCTGGGATGGAGTGGCGGTCCCGTCACTACTAGTCATATGAAAGGAAGTGAAAGTGTTAGTCGCTCAGTCATGTCCAAGTCTTTGCAACCCCTAGGACTGTAGCCCACCAGGCTCCTCTGTCCTTGGGATTCTCCAGGCAAAAATACTGGAGTGGGTTGCCGTTCTCTTTTCCAGGGGATCTTCCTGACCCAGTGGACAAACCTGCGTCTCCCACATTGCAGGCAGATTCTTTACCATCTGAGCCGCCAGGGAAGCATATAATGTAACCTAATTGAGGAAGTGGCCATCCCATCACAGTTCCAGATTCTTCCCCCACTTGAGGGGAGGGATTATACAGGTGGATAGATACAACCTGGGCGATGGAGCCTTGTGGGTACCTTAGAATTCTGCCCACTCGGTTGCAGTTTTGGAGCCCAGGGGGATCTCAGCAACACTGCCAAAGTGGATGTTAGAAAATTGTGGAATAGGTTACTAGTGCACAGGGATACTCCCCTAAACATATTTATGAGCTGTTCTGGTTAATGCTATAGAATCTTGAGCCTTCTGCTTAGGTCTCCCAGGGGCTTTTCTGCCACAGGAATAATCAAGGCCACCAAATGCCTGGTGGGGAGAACTGCCGTGGAGTTTGTGGACTTGATTCTGATGAAAGTTGATGCAGCACCCTTTGCAGGCACACAGGCTCACCCTGTTTCTTACATACTTTGCAAACCCTGCACACAGTACTATGTGATGGATGGCAGGATTGCTCTTTGACAGAATGTAATTATTGCCTCTGTCCCACTGGCCCACAGACAGTTGTTTTCTTTCCACATGGTGTGGACAGAGTCTGTGTGGATGGTGCTGGTTTGATTTCTGTCATATTTTATTTGCCCATTCCCTGAAGGCAATTTAAATCCCCAGATTGGTTCAGTTGAGAATTACCATGGAGGAGCCCTAGGATCAGTTTAGTACCATAAAGCAATGGCCATTAGGAAGTTTCAATGAGTCAGAGGCCCTAGAAGACCCCATAAGAAGCAACAGTATCCTCACCAGCTGGAAATTGTGTTGCTAAAGTTAAGTATATGTACACTGATAAACTCAGATGGTTCAGGGTTGAAGGCAGAGCATAGAGAGATTTTATTTGGGCACAGGTTGAGTGCTTTGAAACTTCAGGTGTTGAAATCATAAAAATATTTATTGTTAAAAGATATATATATATATATATATATATATATATATATATATATATATATACACAAAGTGCTATCAGTTCAGGTTAAGATCCTTTATTTAGTTTCCTTGAAGATTTAAAAACAACAGCTGTATCTCATGGTCAAGAAAAAAGGAGGCAAACTGATGTGAAATACTTCAGTTTGTTCAAATAGTCATGCTAAGAACTGGGTCCCTTCCAGTTCTAGGCTGAGGGCAGTGGCCATCAGGAATATTTCAGTGATGGTACTGAGAGCATATTTTATTTTGAAATTCATGAAGGTAACACAATCATCCCTTGGCATCTGTGGCAGATTGGTTCCAAAATCCATAGATGTTCAAGTCCCTTGTATAAAATTGCCTAGTACAGTGGGTTCTTGTATCTGTGGTTTTCACCAATGGGTTTCTTTGGATGGGTAGGTTTCTGTGGATCTGCGGTTGGTTGAATCCATGGATGTGGAACCAGTGGCTACAGAAGGCCAACTACATGTGTTCTTGGCAAAAAAATAAAATTAGAAAAATAGAAGAAAGAAAAAAGTTTAAAACATTGTATATGATTTCAATAACAGTTGGTATTTTGCCATACATGTGCATATATATTATACACATATGACAGGGTAACAGGCGGGAAGGCTAGAGGTCCCCAGGTGGCAGGAGGAAATAAACTGCAAGTGGCAAATGTTTTTTTTCCTTCTCTACACGAAATTAAAAGAGGCTTCTTTTAATTCTGTGTTGATGACACCTGGCTCTGCCTTGAGCTAACCAATGTGTTTTCCCAGGTTAATGAAACTGTGTATTTGCTTTGGAATTTGCCTTTCTTCAAAATGGTTCTGCCTAAGACTAACTTTTCTTTTCTCAAACCTTGGGCTGATAATGGCTCAACAAACCAGTGTTCTTGTCAATTGTTTTATGGCTGGGGGAAGACACACCTCGTGCCAGCCTATCTCAAAAGTGCAGATTGTGGGAGAGGGGCCTGGTGAAACTCCGTCAGCCTTGAGGTGTCTCTCTTACCTGATTAACAGCTTTCTAACAGACAAAACACCTTGCTGCAAACCAGCAAGGGGGCACTTTCTCTGTCCCCTTCTGATATCTATGTCAGAAGCTTTCCCTATCTCTGTTATACTTTAATAAAACTTTGCTACACAAAAGGCTCTAAGTAGTCAAGCCTCGTCTCTGACCCCAGATCAGAATCCTCTCCTCTGGAGGTCACAAATCCTGGTGTAGGACTTGGCTCGCAGCAGCAAACTTTCACACATACACACCCAATATAATTTCGTTTAAAACATTTTTGCAAGTATATTTTGAAATTTTTAATGTGACATTAGATATTCTTCTATAGTATAATGGTGTGATGGTTGAGAGTACAGAATTCTGCCATCAGAACAGACTTCCTGAGTTTGAATAGCTCAGCGCCATCTAATTCAGTGGTCTTGGGCAAGTTACTTAACTTCTTTGCCTTAGTTTTTCTCTGTAAAATGGGGGCAATAATAGTACTTACATCATAGAATTATAGTAAAGATTAAATGTGTTAATATATTTACAAATTGCTTAGAATAGAGGCTGCTGCATGGTAAGTGCTATGTAATGTTTGTTTTTATTAATGGTTGCATAGAATTCCATCTTCTGGGTGAGTCATAACTTATTTATCATCCACTGCTTGCTATTTGGATGTTTTTGATTTTTGATGATTACAAATTGTGAAACCCTGGTACGCACTTTTTGTGTGCCCATTTAAAAAGTTATTTCTTTATTTCAGGAAATAAAGTTTCTGGATGAAAATATATTAATATTTTTACAGTTTCTGTTACATATTAGCAAATTAATCTCTGAAAGGTTGTACCAGTTTACATGTCTATAGTACTGAGAATGTCTGTTGTTCTCAGTGTTGAGACAGAAACAGTATCTTACATTGTTTCCATTGGCATTTCTTTGATTACAAGCCAGAGAGGTTTTTCCATATGTTTATTTACAATTTACATTTATTCTTTATAAATTATTGCTTCCTGGCCTTTACCAATTTTTACATTTCTCTCTTAAACTGACATTAAATGTTTCTAGTATATCCAAGGCATACTGAGTGCATTTAACAATAATCATGATGAAGATGCTGAAGACAGTTGCCCAAGGCATATATCACATCTCAGAGACAGTAACCTCCTGTAGTCAAATTCTTGTGCAAGGCTCGCTCAGCTCCTGATCTTCCATCAGAGGCATTTCATCATAGCCTACATGTTCTTCAAATTTATTATTATTATTTGGTTATATTTCTATGGGGCTTCCCAGGTGGTGCTAGTGGTAAAGGATCCATCTACCAATGCAGGAGACTCAAGAGAGCCAGGTTCGATCTCTGGGTCAGGAAGATCCCCTGGAGAAGGGAATGGCTACCCACTCCAGTATTCTTGCCTGCAGAATCCCATGGACAGAGGAGCCTGGTTGGCTACAGTCCATGGGGTTGCAAATAGTCGGGCACAACGCAACTGAGCACACATAGCAACAGTATAAATCTGTGGTATAAAGAACTTATGGTTCAGTTATTTGAGGAAGAGGTTGCCATGAATGTTGCTTGAAACACTGCAAGAACAGGATTGTATCCTGCCTCTGTAAC
Organism: Bubalus kerabau; assembly: GCF_029407905.1. NCBI lineage: Eukaryota > Metazoa > Chordata > Mammalia > Artiodactyla > Bovidae > Bubalus > Bubalus kerabau. Next base: position 64,619,498 of record NC_073637.1, read on the forward strand.
TTCAGAAATCATCTTGTATGGCAAAACCAATATAATATTGTAAAGTAAAATAAATAAATTAATTAAATTAATACAAAATTTTTAAAAAAGAAATCATCTTGAGGTGATGCACTTTTCTGACTGAGATTTCATTAGCAACAGTTTTCGTTTTTGCATCACAATAAATATTGTGACTACCTGGGAGAGAATCTCTTGGTTTATTAACGAGCTAAGTAGTCATCTAATGAGAAACTGTCAGTAATCCTGTGAACATGTAGAAGAAGATTTATTTTTAAAGGCCTGGGTGTGCAACGGGTCTCAGGAACAAGAATTTATTCACTCTTTAAATTGGCTCCTGAATTCTGCCTTCCCATTGGCTATGGAGACCTCTGGCTACATGGTATGCTGTTGCTGAGTGTTGAATATCAGCAGCAGTTGATGGTCTTAACTTGTGTTCCTGATTTTCTCCATGCAAATCTTGCAGGTTAAAACACATGATAAAATCATGTTTTTAAAATACCACAAAATCATGTAAACTTTGATGAAGTGAAACTTGTTCTGTTCTGGAAAATAGACCAAGATCAATGGGGATAACTTCAACATTTCCTGTTAATGTAGGAAAGAACTGTTTTTTGTTGTTTTTTTTTTTTTTTAAATCTCAGAAAGTGTCTCCTCATAGTATGGCTCACCTTTTTGAAGCAGTCACTTCAAAAAGATTTTTCCAGCATAGATCAGATGATTAAAAAGTAATGCTTACTGGATTTAAGATGGAAAAGGTGGGACCATGCACTAGGTAACTTCTAAACTAGATTACTTCTAAGGTTTTTTCCAACTTGGAGATTCTACAATTATGTTAATTAAAAGAAATCATCTGCCTATTTTTCTAAAGTGGTACAACTAATAGAAACTGGAAGTGGAGTGGTGGTTACCAGGGGTTGGAAGGAGGAGGAAAGGGGACTTGTTATTTAGTGGGTATAGAGATGTGCTAGGTGAAAAGTTCTGGACATCTGTTTCAACAAAGTGAACATACTTAACATGACTGTACACCTAAAAATGGTCCAGAAGGTAATTTTTTTTGTATATTTGTTTTACCAAAATAAAACCAGAATAAAACAGCCATGAGACTGCTATGAGTTTTGCTCTAGGCCAGGCACTGTAGGGGACCCATAAGTCCAAGACAGTCCCTGCTCTCAGCTGGTTCACGTCCCCTCTTCTGTGAGAAGTGAGGTGCCTGGGCAGGCCAGGGTCCTCAAGAGCCGGTTGAGGCATCACTGCCCTTGCTCCTATGGGCACAGCCAGTAATGCAAAGAAACAGAACGCCTTCTCCCTTCTGCTGTCTTCCAATTTCCTGCTAGTGCCCCAGATGATAGAACCCAATAGGAAATCAGCTGCTGAGTTAGTCTGAAAAAGGTGGTGTGCATAGAATGTACATAGAAAGGAAGAATGTCCACAGAAAAGAGTGTGGGGTTGAGCGAGGAAGGTGCTGTTAGGCACAGTCCACCCCTTTGTCTCTTCTGCATCCACTCACAGCCTTCTACCCACACATAAACTTGATAAAACAACCCCAGCAGCATTGCAGTGCTTCCCTTGATACAACTATCCCTTTAACAAATGAAGGCATGCTCCCCTTTCCCCCCAATAAGGGAGATAACAAAGTTTCATCAGTCAGGCATCCATGTTTGAATGATCTTAGTGACTCTCACAGGTTAGTCAAAATTCCATTGTATAACCCACAAGGCTGAATTCTAAAGTTAAATGATCAACCAGCATCCCTGATATAACAGAGCAGGGGAAAGGGAAAAGGAGGAAGTGATTTCTATATACAAATATGTACATTAAAAAACAAAGAAGAAAATACACATAGTTGCTGCAGTTCTCACTTCTCTAGCTGATCACAAGGCCATAACTGATATATAGTGGTAGGTAGATAGATATAGGATCTGCATATGAACATGAATTTGGGCAAACTCCAGGAGATGGTGGAGAGGGAGGCCTGGTGTGCTGCAGTCCACGGGGCACAATTTATCGACTGAACAACAACAACAATAATATGAAACTATTTCTGTAGCTATATGCTTTTCTTCTTCTCTTATCCACTTTCATGTACCTTTTCCTTTTAACTAGTCCTTTGGTTTGTGAGGATTCTTTCTCTGCTGGGTTGTGGCTTCATTCCTGAAGAGTCTGTGTCCCTAGTCGTTCTTTCTTAATTGGGCTGGTAAAATCCTCTATCAACTTTACTACTGAACATGGAAGTAATAAATGGAACCCCAGAGAATCCTCTGAATTACAGACATCCCTCTTCAGGCCCCTATTGTTCAGCAGCAGTCCTATTTTCATCTTTACATTTGGGACCAATCAACTTAACATGGACAGCAAAACCTTTCTTTGTCCATTAGTTTAATGGCACAAGGAGTCTAAAATGACAAGGAGGAAGTCTCAAATTTGAGTATGGTAAAACCATTTTTTGTGCCCATAATGGAACTAGCAGAGCCCCAAATCTCAGGAGTGGGAAGCAAATTTTTAAGTGTAATAATAAAAGCAGATCCTGTAACTTTAATCCTTGGTTTCCAGATCCAAGTGTACTAGTTACGGAAGAAATAACACTGTATATGGGTTATTGACTCAAAGCATATACTGCAGGCTATAAGACAGTGCCATAAAATTTCAAGGTGTTGTCTCCCAGTGGGTGATATTACTGAGCCTTCAGTTGGTGATTCCACCATTCTGTCATGCCAGCTGCTTCTGGATGATGGAGTGTGTGGCAAGACCAGAGAATTTCATGGTCATAAGCCAGTTGCTGTACTTTTGCTGAGAAATTAGTGCCTTGGTCAGAAGAAATGTTGTGATGGGTACTATGATGATCAATAAGTATGTGGATGGTGGTGTTTGCAAAAGGCAAATCCATATCCAGGATGTATTTATTCCAGGGAGGACAAATCTTTGCCTCCTTCTTTCTGGAAGGAGATCTCAAGGTAATCAACCCAAGGTAATCAGATTGGCTAGCTGGTCCACCAGGGCTCATTGTTGGCTCCTGCTGTTGGGAAGTTGAGAACTCAGCAATGGTGATAGCAAGATTTGCCTTGGTGGGCCTTTGCACAACCAGCTTGATGCTGCCATTGACACTCTGAAGACAAGTCTTTGGAGAAAGCACTGAAAAAAAAAAAAAAAGCATAGGGAAAGCACTGGGGAAAAAAGGCTGACTGTCATCTGACATCCTCAGAATGTTATCTTGTCTACCTTATCACTGAGAGCCTCTGCAGTGGTGCTCTTTTGTGGCTATTCACATGGGATACAAATATTTCATGGGGCTTCCCTGATGGCTCAGTGGTAAAGAATCTGCTTGCAATGCAGGAGACATAGGAGATGCAAGTTTGATCCTTGGGTAGGGAAGATCCCCTGGAGGAGAAAATGGCAACCCACTCCAGTATTCTTGCCTAGAAAATCCCATGGATAGAGGAGCCTGGTGGGCTACAGTTCATGGGATCACAAAGAGTAGGACACGGCTGAGCAACTGAGTGTGAACACACACACACACACACAAATATTCCATACCCTTTCCCCATTCCGAAAGATCATCCATACACCTATTTCACAGTCCTCCTTTTTACCAAATTTCCAATTCCATCCTTTCTAATTCTCTGACCATCTGGCTAAATCATTAACTACTACTTATGAGTTGGTATAGATTTGTACTTCTGGCTATTTTTCAGCCTAAACAAAGTGGATATTCAGACGTACTGTAAAGTTCTACCAATGGGCAGGATTTTCTTTCTCCACTATTTTCCAGGGCCACTCTGAGTGAATATGCACCAGTCTGTTTCCAGCTAGTGCTGGTAATATAATGATCTTTTTTTGATCATTAACTGGTTACAGGGAGCTCCTTATGAAGTCGTGGGTGTGGGCTGAGAAAGGGAAAGCAATGTAGCACAAGTAGTGGCCATAGGAAGCTGAGTCACCTAATTATATAACTTATTGTACCTTCCAGACCTGCTGTAGACCTATCATATATATTATATATATATATAGGTGACAGACTGGGACTGCACTTAACTGAGCCTATGGTATGGGGGATCAAATGACATAATTAATTTATAGTGGATACCTTAGGTCATGTGGTCATCAAATGTCCAAGGCCAGGAGTTCAAGAGCCTAGGAATGTGCTTTCAAGGGGAAAAATCAGCAGCTGTTTCTCTGAGGGAGAAAATCAACAGAAAAGCCTGGTGTTTTCCCACAACATTAGAATTCTAAGTTTTGATTTTTATATAGGGCTTGCCCCATGATTGTTAAGTCATCCCCTTTTTTGGTGGGGGGTGGGGGATGAGCTATAACACTTTTAGGGAATCACGATGAGATTTATTGGGAACGGAGGCCATAGCCAGTCAGCATCTTTCCTTTCATGTTTTCTTCATTGAATTATATTTCTTCCTAGCTGACTTATTCTAATATTTATTATAGAAATGTATTGAATATATTTTAGCTCTCCTTCCCCAAATATAAATCATTGATGCATTATTTACCTATCATACTTCCCTAAATTTGGAAAATATCAGAAGCTTCTTTATATCCTTTTTCATGCTTCTAAGGAGTTTGCTAGAAGTATCTTCTTTTTTAAAAAAAAAAAAAATCAAGTTACTTTGTTGTAAAACAAAACACAGATAGATCCCCTCTTCCAAGTGAAATATATAGCTTAGTCAATTAGAAAGTGAAAGTGAAAGTCGCTCAGTGGTGTCTGACTCTTTGCGACCCCATGGACTGTATAGTCCATGGAATTCTCCAGGCAGAATACTGGAGTGGGTAGCTTTTCCCTGCTCCAGGGGATCTTCCCAAGCCAGGGATTTAACCCAGGTCTCCTGCATTGCAGGCGGATTCTTTACCAGCTGAGCCACAAGGGAAGCCCAAGAATACTGGAGTGTGTAGCCTATCCCTTCTCCAGCAGATCTTCCCAACCCAGGAACTGAACCTGGGTCTCCTGCATTGCAGGCAGATTCTTTACCAACTGAGCTATGAGGGAAGTCCAGCTTAGTCAATTACCATAAGGCAAAAACATTTTTAACTACAACCAAAGTTCAGCAAGTAAAAATTACCACCCACTCCAGAAGCCCCTTCCATGTTCCCTGTGTCAATCACAACCCCTTACTTCCCTTCACAAGTAACTACTACCTACGCTTTAACAGTGATCACCCAAATATGCATCCTTAGGTCCTATAGTTTAGCAGTTAAAAAAAAATGAGTGTGCTTATTAAAAAAAATGCTACAGCTTTCTTTTAATCTATAGGTTCCTGCTCCATCTCTCTTTTCCTTATAGTTTATCTGTGGATGAACCCAGTCTGCTGACCCGTAGAGTTTCTCACGGTCATGACACATTCCACTGTTCCTCTGTCTTCTGTAGCCCTGTAATGTGGTAGAAGGATTTAGAGGCTTGATCAGACTCAGATATAATTCTTTTGGCAACATTCTAAGAGCGTTCTTCCATCAGGAAGCATGTAATATCTGTCTTGTCCTTTTTGTGATGCTAACTCTTGCTGATGCTCAGTGCTTAGATTCCTTTATTCACTGGGGCTGGCAAAATGGTTATATTTATTTTAGACTTATGTTTTCATTTATCGGATGGAATACTTTCATAAAGAATTGCTTCCCCTCATCTACTTTTTGATTACCCAGTGGTGCTAGTCACATAGGAGAGACAAGATAAATATTTGACTCTTCTATTTACCAAGCATCAAAACCATGAATCTGAGTCCCTTTCATCTTCCAATATTTTGCATATATATATATGCATGACTTTGTGGACTTAAGCATATTTGATGTGTTCCATTTAATTGCAGTTATCTTTTTGAAACCTCAAAGCCTGACAGAAGCCTCTTAAAGTTGTCTCCTGTTTATTTTTCCCGGATGTCCTTTGTAGATATGAACTCCATGGACTGAAAACTCAAGAACAACTTCTCTAGCTCAGCCTTTTCTCCATTCATTTATGGCCTTAACTTACCAGGGAATATGTTTGAAGAGCGGGCACACCCTCTATAGAAAGAGAATATGTGCTTTCTGTTTACAAATATTCCTGGCTTTGTATTGAGAGCCTGGAGCACTGGCTTCCTGTCGGGCCATTCTCCCCTGAAAAGGAGATTGCTTTGCCAGTGTTGTCCACCTTTTCCGGAAAGATTTGATATTAATAGTTTTTCTCCAGAATGACTTGTTCTTCTATGAGGCATGTGCTCTTGCCTAGTCAAACTTACCTGCAATAGAATTAAAAACAGCTGAAAAACTGTCTTTTACTGCCCTCCCCCTGAAATTCCCTATGTAATCCAATAAATATCTGTAAATTAACCTTTGGGAAAGATAAATTAGTCTTATTAAATGCGAGATTGCCTCAGGCTTCTTGGGGTGGGGTAGAAGGACTTGCTTTCAAAATGTGCTGTGCCTTGAAAATGTAATTTCCTATGCCCAGTGGAAATTTATCACATCCCTCGCCTCTGGGTAACTTGCTTTTCCTTTAGTTCAAATGCTGTGTTTTCTGTTTTCATCCTCTCAAGCTTGGACATTCTGAACTTTTAAATTCTCTCAGTTCTATTTCTGTGACAGTGGTTTTCGGTCAACAGAAGTGAGAAGTTGATGAGGAAGCATTGACGGAAGAAGTGATACTTGGCCCAGCATACAAAACAGAACCTCCCACAGGAGAGAGTAAAGGTGGTTTTGAGAAGCTTATGGCGTCAACACCTGTGACAGTTTTCTTTTGGTTTATTTCATTCAAATTTTTAGGCTAGATAATATGGATTTACAAAAATACCCATTTATAAAAATGGGTATTTTTATTGTGTAAGACTCTTCTGGAAAATGTCCCTTCCCTTCAGTTGTGTCTGACTCTGTATGACCCCATGGACTGTAGCCCACCAGGCTCCTCTGTCCATGGGATTCTCCAGGCAAGAATACTGGAGTGACTTGCCATTTCCTACTCAAGGGCATCTTCCTGACCCAGGGATCAAGCCCACGTCTCTTATGTCTCCTGCATTGGCAGGTGGGTTCTTTACCACTTTTGGTTTATATCATTCATGTTTTTAGGATAGAGAATATGGATTTATACTTATGGATATTTTTATTGTATAAGAATCTTCTGGAAAAGATCTGTCTGATTCCCTGGGCTTAAGTGCCGAGCCTGATAGTCAAGGCCATTCACGGTCTTACTACCATCCTCACTCTGAACACTCAGTGACTCCCTATTGTCTTTTGGACAGAGCATGCAATTTTCCTACAACTCCTATTTACCTCCCCCGGCTCATCTCCTTGGCTTTTCTGTGGGCACCTCTTTAGATCAGCTATATTAGATGGTTCCCATTTCCCTGGCATACCCCATGCTTTCCTACTTTGGCTTTTGCTCACATAATTCCATTTGGAATGACCTTGCCTCCCATTGCTAACTGCAGAAATATTACTATAATATCTTAACACGAGCTTGAAATTCCTTTTTTCCCCAAGATTCTCTTCCTGATTCTCCAAAGGAATTACTTCATTCCTCCTTTGAATTCTTTGAAATATATTGTTTTGATATATGGTTAAAGATTGCTATTGGCATCCTTTACGTATTTGTTTGATACGTGTGCTTATGGGATATAAGTAGGATGGACATATACCCAAATGTTATTGAGACAGTTCCAGTTTTCCTGGGCTAGTCTCAGAGTATGTGCTGTCCCAGTACCCTGTCTGGTTAACTCCCTGTTGCCTTCTCCTTAAGCTTCCCAGGTGATGCTAGTGGTAAAGAACCTGCCTGCCAATGCAGGAGACAGAAGAGGTTTGGGTTCGATCCCCGGGTTGGGAAGATCCCCTGGAGAAGGGAATGGCTACCCACTCCAGTATTCTTGTCTGGAGAATCCCATGGACAGAGGAGTCTGTCAGTCTATAGGGTTGCAAAGAGTCAGACATGACTGTAGTGACCTAGGATGTACATGCCTTCTCCAAAGTATCTTGATCTGAATGATGAATTAAGTAGTCACCCATGGAATAAGTCACTGGGGGACTGGGGCTGCCTCATACTCATTCTTGAATTGCTGGTCATTTATCAGGAGGGGTGATGGAACCCACATACGGTGGGCAAAGGGGCAAAAAAGTTCACAGGAAGGAGACTGCCTTGTGCTGGGGCAGGGCCCACATTGCAGAGGCCATCAGGAAATGCTAGAGATCAGTTTTGACTCCTCCCAGAGCTAGTCCTCCTCATGGCATTGCCTGGAGCTATTACTTTCCCATCAGAAAGTTAGATTCCCTGAGGATTTAATAAACAATCTCTCCCAACATGAAAAGCTATGGGCATTGTTTCTTCCTTGGGTCCTTGCAGTTGGAGCTTCAAAGAATACTCGGGTATTGTGTAGAATATTGAATATGCACGTGAAAAGGACTTTGTTTATTTACTTGTTATTTATTTATTTTCCATTTCTTTTCATTTTTAAAATTAGCCTGCAGAAAAGTCAACAGAACTGTACATAGTGATAGTCCCTTCATTTTGATACATGAACTTTTCCTCTCTCGCTTAGTTCATATTTATATACGTCGGATTAAGTTTGTGTTTAAGTACGATGTATGTATAATGTCCACATTCTCCTTTTGCATCATTTGTATATAGTTTGAGTACATCATGGTACTTCACCCCAAATACTTCCACATGTTTCTTTTAAGGATATGGACATGCTTCTAAGTAACCGCAATGTCATTATTACACCCAAGACAATTAACAGTAGTTCTACAAAGACATCTAATATACAGTCCATACTCAAATGTCTTCAGACAAGTTTTGGATCTTGAATCCATTTGATCCATTATGTCTCTTTCATCTCTTTTAATCTTGTATAGTCTCTGTGCCTGTTTTTGGTGTCTGTGTAACTTATTTTTGACATACAGTGTTTGAAATCCTTCCCCCCTCACCCTTGAAAGAATTTTGCCTTTACTCAGATTCTTCCTCCTCCTCTCTCTTCTAAAGAAGGTTGCCAGATCTGCTCTCTGCTGTTTAGAATTCCCTGATGAAGACTCTAAAGATAGGTTAATGGGCTGGAGTGAGTGAGAGGCGGAAGGAGTTTGGTCTTGAGGCTTTAGAAAGGCCCAAGCTCCTCTCCTGTGGTCCACACCCACCCTGCAGCTCTGAAGTGTGGGGCCTTGGAGAGGAGCGGAAGGAAATTGGAAGGAAAACTGCTGTGAGCTATGTATTAGATTCTTTTTAGTATTTTTCCAGAACCAGGAAAGATTATGTTTATTAGTTACTTTTGGGCTATGTTTTCCTGGAATATGACATCCCCTCAGAATGAGGCTTCAGGGGAAGTCAGTATTTATTCTGCTCATACACAATCTTTGCTCTTCAAAGGAGAAAGCATTAACACCCAGAGAGAGAGAAAGCTTTCTTATAACTATGGTCGTAAGCTTTAGAATGTCTTAAGAGGATTTTAGCAGACTGCAGAGTTTTGTCATCCAAATTGGGACATGTTTGAGAGTGAAACATTTATAGTGAATATTAAATAATTATTGACAATGAAAATATTTATTTCAGGCCATGTGCTTAAATCAGGTTGGTGTCAGGCAAACCAAAATATATGGTTAACCTGGTTATATACACCTGCTTTTTGCATCACAATTTATCTTGTCCAAATGGATAAGAGTTAAAAATAAACATGGAAAAATGAAAAAAATGAATGCAGGTACACTACTATGCATAAGTATTAGATTAAACCATATGAAACTCTTATAAAAGCCACAATTTCGTGAGATATCTACAATGATTTCAAAATTTGGGCATATCTGCTGTTTATTTCTTTAAGTAGTGAATTCTTTGAGGATAAGAATTGTTCATTTTTCATTCTGTTGTTTGTTTTTTGTTCATTTTTCATCATTTATTAGTACCTACAGCATGTAAGCAGTATGCTAGATGCTGGGGATAGATCAGTGACACTGAGAGGGATACCTGGTTCCTAAGAGCAATATAATATTTAGTTAGAACTGAGCATAAAGGAAAAGCATAGTAAGTTCATGTTTGTTATTTGGTGTTGCAAAAACAAGCAATTAAATGCCAATTGAAGTACCAAATTATCTTGCTGCCATTCTTGTGGCACCCTCACAACTGATATCTGAAAACATGTGTCCCCCTGTGTACCCTCTTTATTCTGCCTTAAAGAAGAATTGCCTCAAAGATATGACACGGTTTTTGCAAGGAACAACACAAGGAGCTTGTAGTAGAAGAACGATGTGGAGGTGCATGAGGCATCATGGATGCTCTGACTTAAGTTTTTTCAGGGACCTGTCTGAGCTGCAAGAGAGGAAGTGATCCTTAATTGCTTGGTGGTAATGAGTGGAAAATTATTCATAGAAGCAATGAGGCCGGAGATACCATGCATTGGCTTAAAATTTTTATTGAGTGCTAGGCCTCTGGGGATTAACTTTGGATCTAAACTATTCCTAATCACAGAGTAAGTGTCCACTGAGGATGGTGAACTTTTAACTAACCTACCACAGAAGTAAGCAGACAGCTGTCAGTTGTGATAAATGCAAAAAGGGAAAGGAATAGCAGGTTGCAAAGTACATCAGAGAGGGATAAAATTTTCTTTTGGGGGTCAAGTAAGATCTCTCTGAGGAAATCATCTTGAACTTGAGACCCAGTGGAGGGCAGCAGACCCTACAGGGATCTGGCTGGAGCTCAGCAGTGGAGGAAGAGGGTAGTGCGAGGTGAGGTCAAGGAATTTTCATCTGGAAAGAAGTGGAATTGTTAGATGGGCCCTTTAGAAGGTGAGATGGGAAGGTGTTGACCACTTAGGATGTGGAGACCTGAATATCACAATGGAAACCAATCAGTGGAGAACTGTACACAGTTTGGCAAGGCTGGAGTGTGGAGTGTGAAGCCAGACACCATCTTGAATATTGAGTCCTTCCTGTAAGTAACAGGGAGTCATTGAAGAGTGGTATGAGTAAGGGAATGACGTATCAATTGTGTATTTGAGAAAGAGAAATCTCAAGGATGAATGAATTCATTGAAGACATCAAAAGCTGGAAGATCTTGCAGTTGTTCAGCAGATTGGGGATGAAGATTTGATCTGAGATAGTGGCAGTAAAGAGGCAGAGTAAGAGACAAAGATCCTTTGTAAGCACAATCTATAGAATTTGGTTTTTGATGAGAAGAGAAAGTGGACTATGGTCAGGTTCCTCGTTTGTGTGATTAATAAGAAGGGATGGCAGGGTGGGGGACTGGTTTGGGTAACACATGATGAATTAGGTTTGTTCCTGATAAGGGCTGGGGCTTCCCAGGTGGTGCTAGTGGTAAAGAACCTGCCTGCCAATGCAGGCGATATAAGAGACTCAGGTTCAGTCCCTGGGTTGGGAAGATCCCCTGGAGAAGGGCATGGCAGTCCACTCCTGCATTCTTGCCTGGAGAATCCCATGGACAGAGGATCCTGGTGGGCAATAGTCCATAGGGTCACAAAGAGTCGGACATGACTGAGCGACTTAGCACGCGCTCTGATAAGGGCTAAGTACCTGTAGGAGATCCAGCCTGATGTTAACTAAGCAACTGTTTAGTTAATATTTTCTGAAGTTGATGGAATTCTCTGAATAGTTTTCATATGTTAATATGGTATCTACTGAGAGAGTTGGATGCATTCAAACTACTTAGGAAAGGATTCTTGAATTTTACAACTGACAGATTGCTTTATTTTGAATTACTCATGACAGGCTTTGTGTGTGTGTGTGTGTACGTGTGTTTGAAAGACATTTGACTTTGTCACAGTTCTGAAAATATGTTACTTATGGTATGTTTAGATGGTGGGTTTTCAAAAACAGTTAAATATTACAACTAGGCTTGCTGCATTTTGTGTTTTTCCCCGTTCAGTTTCCCATTAAATATACAAGAATAACATCTGGTACTCTTATTTTTAAGAACTCTGGGGGAAAGAATAGCAGTGATTAGACTGAGCACTTGACAATCATCCAGTTGTAATATTTTTGTCTAGAGTCGAGATCGGGGCTGACTGAAATGTCCATGTCAGGAGCAACACTGTGTAATGTTGCAGAGAAGCCACTTAGGAGAATTCCTAATATGGTTGGAGCATTCTTGAGATGCATGGAATAGCCCATTTGTGCGGTATCATCCGTGATGGGAATGCAGCCTGAATGCATCCAGGCCGGGATGACAGAATCCGCAGAGCACTTCTTTTCTGTTATTTGTCAGGCTATAGCCCCGTTGGCTGATGATGACAATTCCTCCTTCTTTGCTTCATTTGTCAATGGCACATCCTTGGACCCTGAGCTGGAAAGTCCCTTTCCTAGTTTGAAAGTCATATACTGTACGAGATGGAAGGGGCCTCGATAATTATCTTCATGGTAACCTACTCCAGTATTCTTGCCTGGAAAATCCCACGGATAGAGGAGCCTGGAGGGCTATAGTTCATGGGGTCGCTAAGAGTCAGACATGACTGAGCGACTGAGCACAAACCCCTGGCATTTTTACAGATGAGAAAAATGAGATGTGGGGAGGTTAAGCAATTTGGCCGCAGCCATCCAGTTCATTGGGCTTCCCCAGGGGCTCAGCGGTAAAGAATCTGCCTGCAATGCAGGAGACGCAGGAGGTGTGGGTTTGATCCCTGGGTCGGGAGGATCCCCTGGAGAAGGAAATGGCAACCCACTTCAGTATTCTTGCCTGGAGAATCCCATGGACAGAGGAGCCCGTCGGGCTACAACCCATAGGGTTGCAGAGAATTGGACATGACTTAGCAATTGAGCACATCCAGGTAATTACTGAACCCTCTGCTCAGCTCCCCTCCTCGTTCAGAATGGGCAGGAGGGCAGCCTCCCTATTGCTTTTAGTTTGTTATTTGCCAGAACTTCGAGTCTTCCTTCACTTTATAAAGCCTCTGGGAAATAGTCTTAACTCCTTTGAAAGAAGAAAAAACATGTTTACTCAGAAACCTTATTTTTGTTTTTCTCCAAATGGATGTTTGTTTCAAGGCGGTGTGACTCCCCTGTATTCTGAGAGAGCTTTCACCACACTGCATGACATCTCTCTAATGGCCAGGGCTGCCCAGCTGGACATCTGTGCAACAGTCGCAGCAAAAGCTCGTACATTTGGGGGCATGGCAGTGTCTCTAAACTCTGGAAAGGATGGATGCTACAATATGCTACCCAGCCCGTGGCCTGGATTTTTAGGCTGAGTGATCCTGGGAACTTCCTTAGAAGCAACTGTTTATCAAGCCTTCAAACGGATCCTTGATTCTTAAAATTAAAAATCGCAGAGCGCCATCCTGGGACTGAGCACCCTTGGGATTCCTGAGCACCCCGGGACTTGGCTGCTGCTCCTGGGCAGATTGGAGCTCAGTGCAGCCAAGGAAGGGGAGAAGGGAGGTTTGAAGATGAGTTGTGAGTGAGGAGAGGAAAAGAGCTTGTGTGGTGCTGACCATCTACTGTCTCAGCGTTGTGGGGGAAGGACTCGGGGGCCCTTTCCTCAGGCTGGCTCATCATGTCTAGTCGGTCCCAGCTCTCTCTCCAGACTTTCAGGCCTGGGTGTGGGGTGGGGCAGGAGCAGGTGGTCAGCATTGCTCTGGCTTGTTCGTGTTGTGTGTGCTCTGAGATGCCAGGTGCTTGGGTTTAGAAAGCCAAGAGCCTTTATTTTGCTCCTGCTGGAATGTCTCTTCTGTGAGGTAGTGGACGTTGTGGGAACCTTCTTCTGGAAAGAGGGAAGGACCTCAGGGTATAAGACAAGGAGGGAGGAAGATTAATTACTAGCTCAAAACACAATTCGACCACATTTGTAAGAGCTTGGTGAAAGAGAAACAGAGGCCATTGAGTGTGATCTTCTCAACCTGAGCTGTTTCCAAAAGCAGCAAATGAGTGCTGCTCTCTGAGCTAAGAGAATGATGAGAAAATGTGTCCTGGTGGATTTCTCTGCAATCTTTAGAGTAAATAGACTTTTAGAGTAAATAGACTTGCTGTGGCAAACTTAATTCTGTAAGGAAAAGGCCATAGGATACTGCAGCTCTGTGGGAACTCAGAGACGATCTGAGATGGACATGCTCTACTTCCAGATCCCTTCTCCCCTTCTCTCCATGCTGTTCTGGGTCCTGGGAGGCTAGTGTCCATGAACCACATCAATCATGTGTTTGGCCAGTAAGAGGTCTTGCTTTACCATCCCTTGGTGGTTTCTTTAATCCTGTATACATCTTGTAAATAATCCCCTTCATAAAAGCTCCCATTTGAGTATGTGATCTCTTTCTTGCTAGGACCCTGAATGGCTATACCGTTTAATCCTATGTGGCCATTTACAGATGAGGAAACTGAGGCACAGAGACTGGCTTTTCAAATGGTGTCCCTCTTCTCATCCTTTTCCCAGCCATGATTGAGTATTCACAAGCTGAGATCCTGAGGCCCTGGAATGCTGGGCTGAGAATGAGAAAACCTCCGACACTAGAGTCTGCTCTGCGCTAATGTGATGACGCATTTCTAAGAAACTTCCATTTATTTAAAAGCTGTGTCCTTATAAGTGTTATTTTATGTGGCATATCTGGAGAAGGAAATGGCAATCCACTCCAGCACTCTTGCCTGGAAAATCCCATGGATGGAGGAGCCTGATAGGCTACAGTCCGTGGGGTCACAAAGAGTCGGACATGACTGAGCGACTTCACTGTGTGGTATGTGGGGCTTCCCAGCTGGCTCAGTGGGGAAAGAGTTCACTTGCAATGCAGGAGACATAGGCAGATGTTCGTTTGATCCCCTGGTTGGGAAGATCCCCTGGAGGAGGGCATGGCAACCCACTCCTGTATTCATGCCTGAAGAATCCCATGGACAGAGGGGCCTGGTGAGTTGCAGTCCATAAGATCGCAAGAGGCAGACACAACTGAAGCCGCTGAGCACACATACACACATGTAGTGTATATACATAATGGGATATTATTCAGCCTTCAAAAAAAGGTGATCCTGTCAGATGCAATAACATGGATGGTCCTTGAGCATGTTAGTGAAGTGAAGTCACTCAGTTGTGTCCGACTCTTTGCAACCCCGTGGACTGTAGCCCGCTAGGCTCCTCTGTCCATGGGATTCTCCAGTTAAGAATACTGGAGTGGGTTGCCATTTCCTTCTCCAGGGGATCTTTCCAACCCAGGGATAGAACCCAGGTCTCCTGCATTGCAGGCAGATGCTTTATCCTCTGAGCCACCAGGGAAGGATGGTGAGGATGTTATGCCAAGTGAAATCAGCCAGTACTGCATGATTCTACTTACCCAAGCTATCAAAACGTTCAAACTCATAGAAGCAGAAGGCAGAGTGGTGGGAACCGGGGGCTGGGGGAGAAGGAAAAGGGGAGCTGCTCTTCAATGGGCATGAGGTTTCAGTTATGCAAGATGAATGAGCTCTAGAGATCTGCTGTATAGCATCGTGCCAGTGATTAACCAGACTATATTACACAGTTAAAATTTTAAGAAGGTCGATTTCATGTATTATTTTTTTAACCAGAAAAGAGAAGCACAAAAGGTATTTGAATAGGTTAAAAAGTAGTTAGAGAACAGAGTCCCTCTGGGAGGACACTGTCCATGGGGGCGCGGCTGGGTTGGCAGAAAGGAAGGAAATGCCTCCTTCCTCCAGCAGGGAAGCACCTGCTGCAGGGCGGGGCTGGGGATGAGGGTGGGCTCTGCCCACCCTCCTCGGCTCATGCCTCCTGCACCCTCCCAGCTCCAGCAGGCGAGGAATCAGAGCTGCTGGTCATGCCTCTGACCATGAGTGAGTGTTGAGTGTGTGTGTGTGTGTGTGTGTGTGTGAGAGAGAGAGAGAGAGAGAGAGAAGGAAGGAGAGGGAAAGAATGAATTCACATTCTTCCTTTTAGTAACTTTCCCAGGTTCTCTTGAAGAGTGTTTTTTGACCTCTCATATTTCATTGCTTCTAAGACATGCTTTACTTTCCTCACATGTTAATGCTCTGATACCCGGCTGTGTCTGACACTGAAAGCACCTTTTATTGCAACTGGTCAGGCGATGGCTGTGTTGCAGCTGCGTGTCCTGTGTGTGCGTGAACTTGGTAGATCTGGGGGCACAAAACAAGTGAAACCGCTCATTGTTTCAGTCTGTGGTCCGTTGCATGATCACCAGAGAGAGGGATGTGGTCCTAGTGCTTAGTGAAGTCTTCTGCTGGCACCTGTAAGTAAGATTTTCTTGCCAGCATCAACACTGTGGAAAGGCATCAAAAACTTAGAAGGAAATCCCCAATGCAATACTCTTTTAAGACACGTTGCATCACTGAGTTTCTTGGTGGCACAGAGGACAATATTGTGTGGAAAAACACAGTCATTGGACCCTGTGACAAAAGTGATTCAAAAGTGTGAATCACTTCTGTGATTGGATGTCTAAATCAAATTAAATTGGAGCACCCAACCAATTTATTTCACTAATATTTTTACATTTTCTTTTTTTATGAGTATAATAAAACCCACCTACCCTATTATTAAGCCTAATAGAGCCTTTTCAGTAAATACCTGATATTTAAGATACAAAAAAATTTTACAAAATTAAGAATTTTACAAGAGATATTAAGAATTTAAGATACAAAAATTCTTAATCTTACTAGTGTATCACAGTTTAATTTGCAACCATTTTTTTCTTTCCTAATGTTACATAAAATAGCGTTGTCTCTCACAACCAGTGAATCTTAATCAATGAAGTACAGTAATGAAGTAGGAAGTTGATTAAATTATCATTATGAATCAAAAGATGAGTTGGAAAGCTAAGAACTGAGGAATGAGTTTAGTAATCCTTTGATTCAATATTTATTAAATGTCTACTGTGAGACCAGCACTGGGATTGGCATGAGGGTACAGCAATGAACAAAGCAGATATGATCGCTGGGCTCACAGTGAAGACAAGATATATTGAATAAGTAGTTGCATGTATGATATCATAGAGAAGACATGCAGGTTTCTTTGGAAGTATAAATAAAAGAGCTTAAGATGGTCAAGGGGAGCAGATGGCCCAAGTGAGGATGTGACACTTAAGCAGAGAATGGAAAGATGAGCAGGAGTTAGCCAGGTGGAGGTGAGTTGGGGAAGGGGAGGGTAGTCCTGGCAGAGGGAACCACGTGTGAAAGCTGGGACCTGGCTAGGAGAGACTGAAGCAAGTCCAGTGCAGTGGGAGCCCAGACAGTGGTACGGGGATGAGAGACAGGCTAGAGAAGTAGGCAGGCCTCAGATGACCAAGGGCCTGATAAGTCATGCCAGGGAACTTGGCTGTCATCCCATGGGTAAGAGGAGCTTATGGGAGGGGTTTCAGGAGGGGTGTGGTGTGTCATGCTCAAGTTTTAGAACTTTGCCCTGGCTGTGTGCAAAAATGGAATGCTGTAGATCAAGGGCAGATGAAGAGAATGTGGTGGCAGTCATCTTCACCGAACAAGAGATGTGGTAGCTGGGAGGGGGAGAAGATATCAAATGATGCAAGAGAATCCTGTACCAAACAATAGTCCCCATCACTGACAGCTTTCCTCAGATATTATATCCATAGTTGCTGATAACATATAACAATAACTTTCTTTCTTTTTGACAGAGTGACTTCTTCTGACTTGAGCTTGCAGAGTGCTTTGAGAGATCCTCTACCAGGTAAATGCAGAACAAATTTCCTCAGGTTTATAAACCATGACTTTCTCCCAAGATTTCCTGAGACCAAAATCCAACATCTTATTTAATCCCTGCAACAGCCCTTAAGTTAGGTTTATTTCCGTGTTATACAGGAGGAAATTGAAACATAGAGAAGTTAGACAGCTTGCACAGAGAAGTTAGATCAACATGCACAAAGGCATTCATCACACCATAAACCATACTTGCCAGATAAAGCAAAACAAGAGGAGAGAGCTGAAATATCCAACAGCAGGCAAACTGTTAAATCATTTGGTGAAGTTACTTTAATAATAGTCTATATGAGATTAAGAAGTTTTTTTCCTATTCCTCATTTGCTAAAAGCAAATTAATTATTTCAGGTATTGAATTTTATTGAAAGCTTTTCTAATCTACTAAGCTGTTAAAATGATTTTTATTCTTTATCTGTTCATGGTAATTTCTATTAACTGATTTTCTAATATTAAATACCTTGCATTGCTAAGGTAAAACCAACTTGGTCATGATGCATTATCCTTTCTATCTTTAGCTAAGATTTAGTTTTAGTCCTGAGATTGGATAGTTTTCCTTTCTGGTATTTTCCGTGCCAGGAATGGTTTTCAAAATATTGGAATTACTTGCTACTTGAATGTTTGATGATAAAGGATTAAAACATTTGAGTCCTGTTGTTTTCTTTGAAAGGAGAATTTTTACCTGCTCATTTAATTTCTGATTTATTTGCATTTTCTGATTTCTTCTTGAGTCAGTTTTGACAAATTTTGTTTTTGGTTATATATTCATTTTCTGTTGGATATATATGCAGCAAGGGAATCTCTGGATCGGGGGGGGGTAAGTATACATTCAGTTTTAGCATATAATATCAGTTTTTCTAAATGCTTGTATTGATTTAAAATTGACACGCTAAGCGGGAGTATATGAGAGTTCCGATTGCTCTGTATCCTTTTCAGCACAAGGTATTTCTGTTTGTTTGATTATTTAGTCTGTACTAGTGGGTGTGAAGTATTACAGTGTCGTTGTAGTTCTGTATTTGCTTGTAGATTAATGAAGTTGGATGCTCTTTCATATGTTAATTGACTATTTGAATATCTTGTTTTGTCAAAAGCCCTTTCTAGTCTTAAAAAAAAAGGGGGGAAATGCTTATTCAGGTCTTCTGAAACAAAAAATTGGGTTGCTTTGTTGAATTGTCTTATTGAATTACAGATATTTTTAATAATATATGTTCTGGATTTGAGGTCTTGTTAGAATATATATGTTGTAAATACCTACTTTTGTTTCCTATGGTTTACCTTTTCACTCTTTGTGGACAGAAATTCCTTTAAAATAGTGTAAATTATCCATTTTTTTTCCTTTTGTGGTTGGCACTATTGTACTTATTTAAGAAATCTTGGCCTTATTCTAAGATCACAAAGAAGTTGTACGTTTTCATCTGAAAGTTATATTATTTTCCTTTTACATTTGAGCCACAATACATCTGGAATTGGTTTTATTGTGTACGGTGGGAGGCAGAGGATCAAGATTGATTTTTTCCATGTGGACATGCACCTGATCAGGGGCCATCCTTTGGTCATAGCTCTGTTTATATACTTGTTTATTTCGGTTAGGCTCACTAAGGTACAATGAACACAGTAAAATTCATTCTCTTGAAATTGACGGTTAGATAAGCTTGAACAGTTCTATAACCACCACCACAATCAAGATGCACCACATACCCAACCTCTGAGGGAATGCTCCTTTGTAGTAACAATCACTCATCTGATTTCTGTTCCTAGATTTTTTTTTTTAGAATATATAAATGAAGCCATAGAGTATGTAGACTTTTGTTTCAGATTTCTTTTTAAAAAATCTCAAAGAATCTCAAAAATTCATCCCTGTGTTGCAGTACCAGTTGTTTGTTCTTTTTTTTTTTAAGAGTAGAATTCCATTGTGTAGATGGAACACAATTTGTTTATCCATTCACCAATTGATGAACATTTAGATTATTTATAGTTTTTGGCTCTTATGACTAAAGTTATTATAATTGCTCACTTTGTACGTCTTTGTATGGATATATGTTTTAATTTCTCTTGGGTAAATTACTAGGTTTATTGAGTCATATACTGTGTAGCAAGTATATATTTAACATTATACAAAAAAATCCCTCTAGCTGTTCCCAAAGTGATTGTGCCATTTTGCATTCCATTCAGCAATGTATGATATTTTAGTTGCCCCATGGTCTTTTTCCAGATGGCGCTAGTGATAAAGAATTATTCAGGAGATATAAGAAACTTGTGTTCGATCCCTGGGTTGGGAAGATCCTCTGGAGGAGTACATGGCAACCCACTTCAGCATTCTTGCCTGGAGAATCGCATGGACAGAGGAGCCTGGTGGGCTACAGTCCATAGAGTTGCAAACAGTCAAACACGACTGAGTGACTTAGTACACACACAATCTCTCCAGAACTTGGTATAATCAGTCTCCGTAATTTGGGCAATATGAGTTGGTATGTAGTTTTATCTCATAACTCTAGTTCTTGTTTCCCTAATCATTAATGATGTTGAAAATTTTTTCATGTGCTTCTTTGCCATCTGCCTGTCTTCTTTGGTGGAGTGTCTATTCAAATCAGTCACCCATTTTAAAAATAAAGTCATCTATCTTTTCATTTTTGAGCTACAATAAAATATTATTCCAGATACAAAGGGAAGGGAAGTCGCTCAGTTGTGTCCGACTCTTCGAAACCCCATGGACTGCAGCCTACCAGGCTCCTCCGTCCATGGGATTCTCCAGGCAAGAACACTGGAGTGGGTTGCCATTTCCTTCTCCAACGCTTGAAAGTAAAAAGTGAAAGTGAAGTCGCTCAGTCGTGTCTGACCCTCAGCGACCCCATGGACTGCTGCCTTCCAGGCTCCTCCGTCCATGGGATTTTCCAGGCAGGAGTACTAGAGTGGGGTGCCATTGCCTTCTCCATTCCAGATACAAATCCTTTATCAAACGTGTGCTTTTCAAATACCCTTTCCCAGCCTGTGGATTGCATCATTCAAAGAGCAGAAATTTTTAATTTTCATGAAGTTCAGTTTATCAATTTTTTTCTTTGCTGGATAGCAGTTGTGTGGCCTAAGGAGTCCTTGCTAAAACCAAAAATACAAAGATGTTCTTTTTTTTTTTTCCTAGAAATTGTATAGCTTTTTAAAAAGCTTTTAGTTTATTTTTAATTGAAGGATAATTGCTTTACAATTCCCAGATGGCGCTAGAGGTGAAGAACCTCAGCCAATGCAAGAGATGTAAGAGGTGCAGGTTCGATCCCTGAGTTGGGAAAATCCCCTGAAGGAGGAAATAGCAAACTATTCCAGTATTCTTGCTTGGAGAATCCCCTGGACAGAGGAGCCTGGTGGGCTATAGTCCTTAGGGTTGCAAACAGTTGGATACGACTGAAGTGACTTAGCACAGCATATTGTGTTGGTTTCTGCCATATATCAACATGAATCTGCCATAGATATATGTATGTCCCCTCCCTCTTGAACCTCCCTCCCACCTCCCACCCCATCCCACCACTCTAGTTTGTCTCAGAGCATGGGATTTGAGTTCTCTGTGTCATACAGCAAATTTCCACTGGCTGTCTAATTTTACATATGATAATGTTTATGTTTCAATGCTACTCTTTGAATTTATCCCACCCTCTCCTTCCCACATCATGTCCATAAGTCTGTTCTCTAGGTCTGCGACTCCATTGCTCGCCTACAGATAGGTTCATCAGTACCGTCTAGATTTCATATATATGCATTAATATATGATATTTGTTTTTCTCTTTCTGACTTCCTTCACTCCGTATAGTAGGCTCTAGGTTCATCCACTTTATTAGAACTGAGTCAAATGGCAGAGTAATATTCCACTGTGCATATGTACCTTTTTATGGCTGAGTAATATTCCATTGTGTATAGGTACCACAACTTCCTTTTCCATTTATCTGTCGATGGACATCTAGGTAGCTTCCATGTCCTCAGTTCAGTTCAGTCGCTCAGTCATGTCCCACTCTTTGCAACCCCATGGACTGCAGCATGCCAGGTTTCCATGTCCTAGCTATTGTAAATAGTGCAGTGATGAACATTGGGGTACATGTGTCTTTTTCATCATGGTTTCCTCAGGGCATATGCCTGGTAGTGGGATTGTTGGGTCATATGGTAGTTTTATTCCTAGGTTTTAAGGAATCTCCATACTGTTCTCCATAGTGACTGTATCAATTTACATCCCCACCAACAGTGCAAGGGGGGAATGCAAATTTCTCCATACTTTCTCCAGCATTTATTGTTTGTAGATTTTTTGATGATGGCCATTCACACCAGTGTGAGGTGATACCTCAATGTAGTTTTGATTTGCATTTCTCTAGTAATGAGGGATGCTGAGATCTTTTCATGTGTTTATTGGCCATCTGTGTGTCTTCTTTGGAGAAGACATTTTTATTTTATTTTTTATTTTTTGGCCCTGGCATGCAGAATCTTAGTTCCCTGACCAGGGATCAAACCTTTGCCCCCTGCAGTGGAAGCTCAGAGTCTTAACCACTGGATCACCAGAGAAGTCCCAATCATAGCTATTTTAAAGTCTCTGATTATTCTAGTATCTGGGTCATCTCTCTGTCTAGTTCCATTGGTGGCTTTATTTTAACAAACGGTTGCTTTACCTTGGTCTTTTGAATGTCTTCTTAATTTTGCTTGGATGTTGTTGGTAGAAGAGCAGTAGGTAATAAAATTGATAATATTGCCACCCAGAAATGGGCGCAGTTCTTTTGCAAGATGGTTAATGTAACAATGGTTTAGTCCTTTGTTGGCAGTTGATAAGATCAGTAGTTGGGAGTTTGGGTGGGGTTGGACTCTTGATTGTTGTCACTTTCTCTCGCCCACCAGACTGCAGAGTTTTCCAGTCGTGGACTGAAGTTACCTCATGCTTAGTGTGTGGCCTGGTGTACCAGAGTTTTTCTCACTGTGTAGACTCTGTCCTCAGCTTTCAGCGGACCCTGCACTCTCAGGGCAAAGCTCAGGGCAAAGCTGTAGCCATGTTGGGGGCTTCCCTGTTCTTCTGGTCCTCCCTCAGTCTTGGGTAGGCCTTGGGGCTTTGCCTGTGTTCCTGTTCCTCTTCATGGCTTTCAGTTTCTGCTTGCTTCTGTAGGTGGCTTGGGTAGGAGAGAGCTCCCTGCAATAGTAGCAGACCTCTTCTTTGTGTCAGTGCAGGATCCTAGGCCTAAGAGTCCCTTGTTCTGCCATCAGAGCAGGACCAGCAGCTCCAGTATCACCTGAGAGCTTGTTAGAAGTACAGAATCACAGGTCTCATGCTCAGACCTGATGAATCAGGATGTGCATTTTGACGAGATCCCTGAGGGAGTCATGTGCACTTTGAGAAGGGGTGTTTCACACAATCACTGTTTCTTTACCTTCTTTCTGCTGCTTCTTTTTTTTGTCAATTGTGTTTTTCATAATGAGATTAAGATCCTTCAAAGTCAAAATATTGTGAAAGTAACCCTACTTTAAGAATGGTGCACCCATATTTAAATTAGAACATTTAATTTTTTTTCTAGTTAAATTATTGAATTTAATTGAACAATTACCACTGATATGCATATTTAAAGGTTCTTAGTTTCAAATACTTTTTTGAGCTTTGCGTTCCTAGCACTCAACAACCTTGAGTCTTTCTTGCAGCCGGGATTTTTCTGTTGCTTCCTCATAAAAAGGGGTTTCTTAGATTTCTGAAGCCTGCCTCCTAGGGGCAGTTCTGTCTTCCTCTCCACCTTGGGTTCAGCTCAAACAACAGGTTGCTTCGTGAAATTTCTATTGATGCTTCACAGCCTGACCTAAAGGGTTCTAGCAAGGACCCACGCCTCTGACAAAGTTCTTGCCAAGAGACCCTCAGCTTTTGAATCTTTCCAACTTTGAGTATTTTATTGATGCAGTGATGGGGCTGTGCTGCCAGAATTTTAGTTTCCTCTATTTTTTTCTCAACTTGCAATAAATTTTACATTTAATTGATTTAAACTTAATTAAATATAAATTTAAAATTTACATTTACTTTTACATTTATCCTAATTTCTAATTTGTTGTCTTTCCTTTGATTTCATCAGAAATGTTGGCCAAGATTGCTGGATTACAGCATCTGCTTTCCTTTTGTCTTTACCTTTGCTTTTGTGTCCCAGTATTTTGAGGCCTTCCCCTTCCCCTCCTTTTGCCTCCTCCTTGCGGCCCCAACCCCACACGCCTTCATGAGAGACATCAAGTCAAAGAGTTCTGGCTATATCATTAACTTGTTTTAACATATATTGTTCAACTTGCAGCCATCATGGTAGTAATCCAAGCAAATGGACAGAGAGGGGCACAAGATCATGCCTCTTAGCTGAGTGAGCCCAAGTGAAGAGTTGCCCTGGTTTCCGGGGACCAGTGAATTATGCTTTAATCTCAGTCGTCACCCTTAGCTGCAAGGGAGCCTGGGAAATATGTCTTAGAGTTGGGCATATTGTTGGTGCAAAAGAAATCAGGGCTGGGTTTGCTATGGGTAGAGAACTAGATGCAATTATCAGACAGGGAGCTAGATTTCAGCTTCATTCCTGATAATCCTAGATTGGAGGATGAGCTTAAATTATGGACAAGATCAACTAGAATCAGGTATCCTATTACTTTTATTGCTGAAGATTTCTTTCATGGGAAAGAAACATACATGCTGCTGAAGCCAGAAATAGAGAGAAGGGAAGATGCCCAGACCTGCACTTTCCCTCACTCAGTCTGAGCAATTCAAGGAGTCACTCCCTTGAGGAGGAGTGAAGGGATGTTGTGAAGTGTAGAGGTCACCTTCCAACAGTTTTAAGAAGACAAACGATTTTGTTTTATGTGCCCAGGCAGGAATGCTGGGAAGGAGAGAATGATGACCTCCTAATAATTGTTAAATATACATGTGTGTCAGACACACACACACACAGTGTCTTATTGTATATTATGACAGTTGTGTTATATTTATTTCTTTATATATTGGGTTGGTCAAAAGGTTTGTTTGGGTTTTTCCATAAGATGTTACGGATACATCTTATGGAAACACCATTTTCCATAACATGTTTTCCATAAGATGTTATGAACCCAAATAAACCTTTTGGCCAACCCAATATTTCCCCCAACTCCTACTTCTAATGACCTTGTAAAATCGATCGTAACCTCTTGCAATAGTTGAGAAAAGGGAGAATTCACATGTGTTGGAGTTGTGAAACTCTTGAAAAGGAGATGGGGATGAACCTCTTATAGGTCTGAAAGGTTTTTAGAATTGTTTCAGGTTGAGAAGAAGGGTGAGTCAGGGCAAGTAAACAGCATTGGGCTGTAGTCAGTAGACTTCTAGCTGCTTGGGCAGCTTGCTGCAGGATTCTTTATGATGGCCCCTTTACTGCTGCACAAAAACCAACCCACAAACTGCTGCCTCCACCCCCGCACCCCTGCCCCACCTCCGCTCCCAGCCCAAGGGTTTTGCTGCAGAAGCCCTCAGTGTGCAGCAGAGTCCTTTTGGGCCGCTCTTCTCATAACCACCAACCCTGCTCCCTCCCTGCTCCCTCCGCAAAGCTCAGCTCAGGACTGAGCTGACGCCTAATTGTTGCTGCTGATTGCTTTGCTGACAGTGCTTTGTGGCTATTTTGGTTTTTCTCGAGTGTTTCTTAATTAGAGGAAGTGACATCATGTGCTGTCCAATCAGCCTCTTGCCATATATTATTACATCTGTGGGACCATCGGGTGACATTTGGGCTTGGTCCTGCCAAGCTGGTGTGAGGATCGTGGCCTGTGGTGCAGTTGGCTTGGCAGAGCGGCAGTCCCCGCCAGGCTCTGAGACAGCAGCGCTGCTAATGGTGGGAGGGAAGGGAGTTCTGTATTCCCAGTGAGGCCTCAGAGACCGCGGGGTTCACTGGGGGGCCTGTTCAGGCAGCAACGTCCCACTGAAATCTGACACCTCACAGGGAACCTCATAGGATGCTGTCTTCTCTTTGAAACATGGTGTTTCAGGATTTCTTTGATATTTGCCTTTCTGGCTAATGTGGAGACACCCTTTTATTTTCCCCTGGGAAAAATACAGATACAACCCGAGGAAGGCTGCTGCTTGGTGAAGTATTAGAGGTGGTTTGCCATGCAGTGTAGTGAGCTCTCACTACATTGCTTTAATTACCAGAAAGAACCATCTTAAGTTGTAACAATTCTGAATTATAAAAGAAGTTTGAAGAGATTTACAGCTCTGAACTCCACCAGATTTAACTTTTGGCAGCTATTTTTTAAGGCTCTTTGGTTGAATGCTTTATTTTGGAATAACTGTGTTTATTTGCATATAAACCATGTGCAAAAGTTTAAAAAAATCTATTTGTGTGAGTATGAGTGTGGACCCTTCTTTTCTAATTTTTTTTTTGCTTTGTTTTTGGTATCAATTCATTGCAGCAAGGATTTATTGCGCCTGCTGAGGTGTCCTTGAGCTTAACAAAGCAGTGTGAGACACAGTTCCTCCTTCAAGGAACTTACATTCTAATTAGGGAATCAACATTTGCCAGTGGTCCTTTCTTCATCCTTTCGTTGAAGGCATCTTCACGGTTACATGGCTTTTCTCTAAGAGTGTTAGAGCAGAGAACACAGAATATACGATTATCCAGGATTGGGATGGAAAGAGAACAGAGATATTGAGGGGTCTATGGAGAGAGCATAATCATCTCATGTTGGGCACAGAAGGAAGGGAGGCCAAGGTGTGTGAGTGGGGTTGGATGGAGGTATCATGAAGATGCAGAAAGTGGTTCATGGACATGACGGGTGGAAGTTGAGGCCAAGAGGACTCCATTAGGCCAATAAAGAAATGGGGAACGGCTAAGAGGCAAGAGAAAGAGAACAAAATGCTACTTGACTCTTTCCAGTGAGTCTGTATTGTCTCCTCCACCAGAGGGTATAAAAGGGCAGGTATGACATTTCTTTTGTTTCTCCTTCAGCTCCTGGTTCACCATGTTGCTCAGACCATGTGTTTCCCAAATAGTTCCTGAAGAAGTCCAGCTTCCTCATGGGCTTTCTTTGGAGTCATAGATCAAATTTCTTTCACATATATAGAAATGATTGGTGGGTGGGGTCATTGGTTCACGCAAATGGCAAGCTTCCAAGTGACTCCTGATATAATCTGACGATAGCGTAAACACGCACGTGTATACTAACCACAGTGAAGGGGAAGTCTCCATCATCTGACACTTGTTCAATACTTCCGGGTGAAGGGAAAGTATCATCTTTAGGGAGATGGCCTGAGGAGACTTTCGAGAGTCCCCTGTGCTGGATGTGATTCTGCCTTACCCAGAAAGCCAAACGCTCCTCCTTCCCATAGGCCACCAGGTCTCCTTTTGCTCTTCGTGATTTTGCAGGTGATGTACATTTGAAGGCCCAAATGAACAGCTTAAACTTCTTTCTGATCCCATTACTGTCCCCATGGCCAACTGTTGACTTTTTCTCGTGTCTATATTTAGCTGTAGTAATCTCTGTGAAGGACTTCCACACTTGAAGTCACAGTATAAACTAGATGATAAAATTTAAATTTTGGAATAAAAACTAAAACTTCCCTGTTACTCTCTCCGTTTGTCCCACCCTCTCTTTCCTACCCAATCCCACCCACCCGTGTCCATAAGTCTGTTCTCTATATCTGTGTCTCCACTGTTGCCCTGTAAGGATGTACATCAGTACCATCTTTCTAGATTCCATATATATGCGTTAATATACGATATTTGATTTTCTCTTTCTGACTTACTTTACTCTGTAATAGGCTCTAGGTTCATCCACCTCATTAGATCTGACTCATGTTGATGTATAGCAGAGGCTAACACAATATTGTGAAGCAATTTTCCTTCAATTAAAAATAAATAAGTTTAAAAAAAACAAAGCTAAAACTTGACTCTATCACCCCTGAATAGTCTTGCGGCTCCCTGGGGATTACACGCACTGAGCGTTGTTGGTGATGTGTCTTCTAGTCACTCGGTTGCCCCAGTACTGTCCCGGTCAAGGCTTACAAGTGTGTGTGTCCCCGAAGAGCTTGTGTTGTGCATCCAGTTCAAGCATACCAACAGGGCTCTCGTGCAAATGTTCTTAGGCAGCATTTTGAAGCTCTTTAAGTTGTACCCCAGACACAACAGACTTGACCAGAATTGTGCTGTTACCATGGCATCTGAAGAGCGCCCTTAGAAGCCCGTTGACTTCTCCAGACAGGAAGATGGTAAAACTGCTCTGGGAGGACATTTTCTACCTTAGAAACTCAGAATAGACACTGTGTGTATCTGAAACAGCAAATCTTATTTCCAAAACTTCTCTCCAAGCATCATCTTCTCAAAGACATTCACGGAAAACTTCACTGGTTTATATGCTCTAGCATTGACTTGGAGAAGCTTTTCTTTCATCTCTGATCTGGAAGCTTCTCTTCGAATAAAATAGAAATGTTGAATGGCTCTGGCTAAGAAATCCTTTTGAATTTCAGACAAGAGTTGCAGTAACTGAGCCCGGTTTATTCAGGAAGAGTGGAGCCAGAATGGGTCTGCTGTGAATAAAATGACAGGCCTGCTTTCTTCACAGGCGACTTCTTCCCTCTGACCGAATTCTTTGATGTTAATGTAATTCTCATTAATTGCTAACGCCAAAGCAACAGAGCTTCAATCTTGGAAAGGACTGCCTTTTATAAATTCTTATTGTTTGAGATTTCTGCTAAATGGAAAGACCACTGAACTGCTAGTTTTTTGCTTCAGAGTTAGAAAGCAGGGACTGTTTAAGTCATTACTTTCTATTGCTTGACATTTGTATAACACTTTATAGTCTTCAAAACACTTTCACATCCATTGTTATTTGAGCTTTTTAATGACCCCCGGAAGGTAGATTTTTTTTTTTTTTAATTCCCATTTTTTGGAATGAGTGTACTGAAGGTCAGAAAGATGTAAGCGTGTGCGCTAAGTCACTTCAGTCGTGTCCGACTCTTTGCCACCCTGTGGACCATAGCCTGCAGGCACCTCTGTCCATGGGATTCTCCAGGCAAGAATACTGGAGTGGGTTGCCATGCCCTCCTCCAGGGGATCTTCCGGACCAGGGGATCGAACTGGGTCTCCTGCATTGCAGGCAGATTCTTTACCATCAGAGCCACCAGGGAAGCCCGCAGAAAGATGTGTGCCTCCTTTAAAATCAGTTCTTACCAGATGTAGACCAGGAACTAGAAGCTACCCTCCTCTTCCTAATTCCTCTTCAGATTGCTCTATCATGATAAGCAGTGTGAGGATGGCAAGGGAGAACTGATAGCTTGTTTGGCAATTATCTGCTTAATAGTCTATCTCCCTGGTATGACTTTAAGCTGCCTAAAGTGGAAATGAAAAAAAGAATTTTTTTTGGCTAAGCTGCATGGCATATGGGATCTTAGTTTGCCAATTAGAAATCAAACCCATGCCCTGTGAGTTGGAAGCATGGAGTCTTAATCACTAGACCACTAGGGCAGTCCTGAGATTATTTTATTCACTGCTAGATCCCCAGTACCTAGAATAGTGCCTCAGTTCAGTTCAGTTCAGTCTCTCAGTCGTGTCCGACTCTTTGCGACCCCATGAATCACAGCACGCCAGGCCTCCCTGTCCATCACCAACTCCCGGAGTTCACTCAGACTCATGTCCATCGAGTCAGTGATGCCATCCAGCCATCTCATCCTCTGCCGTCCCCTTCTCCTCCTGCCCCCAATCCCTCCCAGCATCAGAGTCTTTTCCAATGAGTCAACTCTTCGCATGAGGTGGCCAAAGTACTGGAGTTTCAGCTTTAGCATCATTCCTTCCAAAGAAATCCCAGGGCTGATCTTCAGAATGGAGTGGTTAGATCTCCTTGCAGTCCAAGGGGCTCTCAAGAGTCTTCTCCAACACCACAGTTCAAAAGCATCAATTCTTCGGTGCTCAGCCTTCTTCACAGTCCAACTCTCACATCCATACATGACCACAGGAAAAACCATAGCCTTGACTAGCACGTAGTAAATTCTCAAGGAACATTTTTGTTGATTAGGCAAGTAATAATAATGGCTTCCCAGGTTTTGCTAGTGGTAAAGAATCTACCTGCCAATGCAGGAGACGAGGGTTCTATCCCTGGGTCCAGAAGATCCCCTGGAGAAGGAAATGGCAACCCACTCCAGTATTCTTGCCTGGAGAATCCCATGAACAGAGGAGCCTGGCAGTCTATAGTCCATGGGGTTGCAAAGAGCTGGACGTGACTGAAGAGACTTAGCATGCAATAATGCCAATATTTTCATTTCCACCCATCCCCTTCTTATACGTTCCAATGGCATAATAATAATTTTATCTAAAATAAGTAGGCAAAGATATGAGAACAGTGGGGAAGTGCAGGTTGTCAGTCCATCAAATAGTGGATGAAGAACCCTCAGTAGAGCTGTAGAAAAACACAGAAGAAACTGAAAATAGAGTCCCTGCCTTCAGGGAACTTAAAGCTTAGAGAAACAGGGTAACCCACTGTGAAAAAGATGCAGAAAATCACCATTCAGCAGTCTGTTTGGTTGGCCCTGCTCTTTTGGAAACTCAAAGTTGGGGAAAATAGAAAGGATACATACTGCAAAAAAATAAAAAAAACAATCTCAGAGGGAGGAGGAAGTGAAAGGGCTTTACTGCGCACTCTTTGTTCGGTCCTATAATTACCTGTACCTCTTCAAGTGTTTTCATGCTGGAAACTAACCAGGGAGACTGGTCGAAGGATGAATCATTCTAATTAACAGGAATAGAAGGTGAACTTTGACAAAGCTTCAATTGGCTCTTTTCTTTAAATAGTCAAGTAATTATGCTGCAATTTGGCATCGTAAACAATTGTTTCCATCCTTATCTCAACCTGAGATAATGGTTTCTGAGTCTTTTAGGGGCAGTGATTTTCAAAGTTTAGTCCTCAAGCCATCTGCTTTAAATATCCACTGCCAAAATTCTGATTCATGGGATCTGGGGCAGGGTCTGGAAGTCTGCTTTTTTTCTTTAAATAAGCATTTTATTGATATTTTGGAATAATTTTATATGTATAGAAAAGTGAAATAGTACAGAAACTTCCTGTGTTTCCTGCACCTGGCTTCCCCGAATGTTAACTCCTTACATAACCAGAACGTATTTGATAAATTAACAACAAAGCTACAGACTTTTTTCAAATTTCATCAGTTTTGTCATTGTTGTCCTTTTTCTCTTTAATCCAGGATATTACATTACATGTAGTTATCCTGTCTTCTTAATCCTGTCTTATCTGTGATGGTTTCTTAGTCTTTCCTGCATTTTTAATAAGCTCCCAGGTGGCTCTCAGACACTAGAACGCGAAACCCACTGTTCTTCTAAAGCCAGGGACGAACCCTAGGCACACCTAACAAGTGCTCAGAAACCTGGGGAACCTCCCCTTGCCTAAGGGGGGACCTTGTGCTTTTCATCCTGTCAGTCAGGGACAGAGCCCCAAACCGAAGGCACATTCTGGGGGAGCCCGGGAAGAATTTAGCCAAGGTGCTATTTACGGAAATGGAGGCAGGGTGAAGGAAACAAATAAGAGATATTAAGGCAGCCGGGAGTTTTTGGCAGTGAAGAGCTGTCCTCTCTTCGGGACGGGTGACCTGGTGCAGCAGTAGTCATGGATGTGTAGATGGAAAACCAGTCACTGCCAGAATGTTAGCCCCCAGTGTGCGGAGGACATGTGTCTTTGTCTTTGCCTTGGAGCTCCTGGTGGTGCCTCACATTGGTGAGACTTCACTGGAAGCCAGAGGGCAGGGGATGGACAATACAGTTGCTGGACAGAGAAGAAGAGAAAGACGCAGAATGGATCTGGAGAATGGATCTAGTGAGGGGGTGAGGTGAGAATAACCAGTCCTGTGTTAAAGCAAAATGCAGGAGAGAGAGTCTGATTAGTTAATTGTGCCTGGGTTAAAACATGTGCTCTGCTTATTATTTCACAGGTCCTATGTTAGTAGGGAGGGCCCTGTAGTTTAATAATAATAAAAAAAAGGATGCAAAAAAACATTGCATTTAGACTCTGAAACTGTACGATTGATCAATATGTTGCAAATTCCACAAACATTCTTTAGGTAGGTTAATGAAAATTAAAAAACTGTAGCCTCCAGCTAAATAAATAAATATCTAGACTGAAGAAAAAGAACTACCATCTGAGATATAGCCTTCTACAATTTGGATAAAACAGTGCTTTTATTCCACCCCACCCATTTTGTTATACTTGGCTCTAGTCTGTGAAAGACCATATCATCACCCCTTCTGCAGTATAGAGAGTTAAATTCTGGGCACCAAAGAAAAAGACTCAGAAAATGGTCCTCTTCTTTTTGCAATTGCAAAAGGATAAAAATGGGGAAAAAGCCCATCTTTCTTAAGCATCCATGGGACTTCTGGAGAATCACTAGTCTTTAGGAGGAGGCTTTCCTGGGGTTTATCCAGTGGAGGTTGTTTTTGATGATGGAAGTGAATGGGTGAGATTTTTTTTCTCCCTTCATTTCAGAAAAGGAGTATAAGTTAGCACGGAGGAATAATAGTCAAATTGTGCTGTTTTTGACATTAAGTGTGACATTAAATACATCAAGTGTGCCAAAATAGAAAGCTTGGTGGAGATTTGTTTTGCTTATATACTTTTCCTCATACATACTGGTCTCTGGTGTTTGCTCACCCTCTTCAGTGAGGAAACAAGCACTGCTGTATTTATTTTGCAAAGTGGTTGCATTGGGATCTTAGCAGGAAACAGAATTCACCTCAGAGGGTTCGAATGAAGAGAGTTTAATGAAGGGACTATTGCAAACCTACGGGCAGGGTTACGAGAACAGACAAGGGGTGGCCTAGCTTCCAGGAACCAGCAGCAATGGGAAGCCCTTGCCATCTCCAGGGCAAGGGACAAAAGGGGCAAACAGTGGTGAGGGTTGGCAACAGCTGTAAGGACACTTAAGTGAAACAGGGAGAGAGAAGGGAAAACAGCACCTCATTGCTCTCCCTACAGCTCTCCCGACAGCTCTCCCTACAGCTCTCCCATCTTTGTCTGGTGCCCCCATTAGTTAAACCCAACAGGAAGCCAGCAGTATAGATGACACAGGGGCAGGAGAGGTGGGGTAGGGTTGTGGGTGTTTAAAGGCAGGTGGGGAATAACTGGCAAGTGTTTTTTCCCCATTTGAACCCCTGAAATGATTACTTGTGACATTATATTTAGAGGAAATTCAACGTAGGTACATGAAATTAATGAGCAAATCCATTAGCCATTTTTTTTAAATTAAAAAATTTTATTTTATATTGGAGTATAGTTGTTTATGTCATGTTAGTTTCAGGGGTACAGCAAAGTGATTCAGTTACACATAGACATGTATCTTTTCTTTTTCACATTCTTTTCCCATTTAGGTTATTACAGTAAGCAGAGCTGATTTTATTGTTTTAAAAACTTGCTACTCCCTTAGCCTGTTCTGAAGTTTCTTTGAGTAGACCCAGATTTTCTCCAGTTCTCTTAGCCTCACACTGTGGTGAGCAAGGCATTGTCTTTACCATGACATGAGGCCTGAATTTGACCTCCGCAGCTTGAAGGAGGACAGTCACCAGCATAGCTTGTCCAAACTGGCATTTTCAGAGTTAAAGATGGCCACCATAATGTGTATGCTCTTGTTGTCTTAATAAGCTGTTTCTGTTGGAGCTAAATGTAATTACTAAACAATCATTTCCAGTTGTTCATTGATTATTTGTGCATGATTATTTAATGAAAATACACCCAGATGACCAAGAGCTAGCAAGGCCCGCTTCTGGGAAAGAATTCACTCTAGCTGGGTACCCTCAGTTGCAGATTATTTCAAAATGAAAGCAAAGCAACAAGACCATCTTAAATGCACCTGGCAACTTTTAACCAAACTTGGCCCCAGGATCATTTCAGAGCTTCTGCTGTGAGACTCATAGAAACAGAGCTGAAAATAGATTGGTTGCAGCAATTTCAGCAAGGGGACCTGAAAATGTTTTCTTTGGCCGAGGGTTTTTAGTGAGTGATGAATCGGCAGTGCTCAGAAGATTGCATTCTTGGTAAAATAAATTCATATTTGATTTTTCCTTTTCCTGGTGGACTATTTCTGTGAAATACTTTATATCAAATCTTTAAATATGATACAGTGGAGGCTGTCAGTCTCCTATTTGTTGTGATCTTTTGTCCTATTTCATTAGCTCCACTTTTCCTTTCCATATTTGTGATGGATTCTTGGGCAAAGTTACCTTCATCTAAAAGGCTCCAGAAAAAAATAAAATAAAATCATGCTCTTTAAAGGTTTTATTTATATCAGTTAATTAGTTTTCCCTGTTCTCAGCCTCGACTGTATTCCCTTTTTCCCTAGCTTGGAAAAATGTCTGGCCTGGCTTTGTCTTCAGTCATATTGGCTGTTCTCTTTATAATTGTGAAAATGCTAAATAAAAAAGTAAAAAACAAAAAACAACAAACAAAAAAAAGAACATGATCCTAAGCTATTCATTCTGTGGCCAGTTGGCTTAAAGTTCAAAAGTCTTTGACTCTCATAGCATAAATGAGTTTTGTTGCAATTTTGAGCAAATCTAGAGAAAAAAAAAAATCTGTCGATTATGTCTTAAATGAAGTAATGTCATGGCTTTGAGCAGCTAGAATCTATAAACTGCTTTTAATCAGTGACTTTCAGTGGATACAAAGACCTTTTCACCCTACCGATCTAACCTATGCACAGCGTTAGGGCAGGTAGGTAGTGGTTAATGCAACACTATGCTGGCTTGCTTTAACCTAAGTTAAGAACCTGGACCCCGTGATAATAGGGAGTAACACTGATGGAAGGATCATCTCTGTCCTTGGCAGCTATTCTTGTCTGTGTCAGGATCATTTTCCAAACGGCTATGGGGGTGAACATGGCTGCATCTTTAACTCTGGGGCCCTCCGCACTCCCTAAGGTTCAATTAGTCAATGGCTCTGGAAGATAGATCTGTTTCCTTTCCCGCTGTCACCGCCATGGTGAGGACCTTCCTAATGGTCTGGTTATTGAGACAACCTCCCACAAGCCTGCCTGCTCAGAAAGGAGAGAAAAGCAAAGAGCTTTCCTTGCTCTTGTCACATGAGCTTCTTAGACCCTCATATTTATCAGGATCTGCCTCTGCTCAAAAACTCTCAGCCAGTTATTACTGACAGAGTGAAATCTCTATCAGTAACCAGTGAATACATTTCTGTGAGCAACTGCTGTGGGTAAGACTGTCTAGTAGGTCTAGTGCAGAGGCAGTCTGGACACGTATTAGGACCACATGAGATCTTCTCAGTTGCCCCTCACATTTGACTGGAAGGATGCTTTTCTTCTAGACACTGTTCTTGGCTCTGAATGATCATTCTGGTCATAATGTATCCCCAAATGAAACAGATTGGTCATCACCAAAGATGCTCCTGCTGGAGGCAGTTCCCAAAGGAATTGCCAGAAACATGTTAAGCAAAGGAACCTGTAGGGGGAAAAAATGCTGCTTAGACATTTTCTTAAGGTAATTACTTTGGAGAGCATAATGCACATTCCTTGTAAACTAAAGAAAAAACTATGTCACCACTTTCAATCAATCTTGAATAGCAGCTTTCATTTATGGAAGTTCTGGAAGCTGACATGCTTCTAATCTTCAATCAGCCCCATTAAATAGATATTATTTAATTTCCAAGTGTACAGATGAGGAAACTGAGGCTCAGAAGACTTTTGGGGTGTTGGCAGGTCACAGAGTGGGAGGTGGTAGAGCCAAGATTTCAACCCAGTTGGACTGATTCCAAGCCCATTTGCATCCTCAAGAAGTCTATCCTTTTAGCTGTGAAAGTGCAGATTGTCCCTGATGCAACAGGCAGACAAACGCCGTGAAGAGCTGATAGTCAGGAGAGGGAAGGACAGTGGTGAGACCAAGAGCGCTTGTTGGCACTTCATCCGTGCCTCCTCCATCCTGAACTGTCAGCCCTGCTTCTCTTTGATTGCATCATTGGAACTTGCTGGTTTAAAATAGCATCCTCACCAGTGTTACTTCTTGGACAGCAAGCGTCCAGAAAGCTGACACCTGAAATTGTCATCTTCCCTGTGCAGTGAAATTGCCTCCAGTTTGCTGGGACAGAGGCATATCAGCCGATTAGCAGATAAATTTGTGTTGACCTTTCTATTATTATCAACATAATTGTTTGCTTATTTAACTAACGGCATGTGCCCTTGTTAGGAGCTGTGGACATAGAAAAATCTTTGTCATTTCTGGACAAGTGATCTTTGTTAATTTCGGGTATGTCAGTCCAATCCACAGCATGTGGGAAAGGTGGTGGCAGAAACTAATGTTGCCTTTACTGCACATTCTGGAGATGAAGGGAGTGATTTAGCATGTTTCCCCTATAGAGTATATTTGTGGAGTATGCATAAACTAGCAGATTTAATCTAAGAACGACCTGGCCCCTTCCCTGCCTGGCCAGGAGGTATGGTCAGAGAGCCTGAGTTCTAGTTAGTCCCCTAGGATTTGAATCTTGATACTTCTAGTTTATGGGCTTCCCTGTTGGCTCAGATGGTAAAAAATCTGCCTCCAATGAGGGTGACCAGGGTTTGATCCCTGGGCCTGGAGAGAGCATGGCAACCCACTCCAGTATTATTGCCTGGAGAAGCCCATGGACAGAGAAGCCTGGTGGGCTATGGTCCATAGGGTTGCAAAGAGCTGGATACAACTGAGCAACTAACACACACACACACATCTTAGTTTATGGGCTTCTCTGGTGACTTAGCAGTAAAGAATCTGCCTGCAATGCAGGAGACACAGTAGGCTTTGGTTCAATCCCTGGGTCAGGAAGATGCCCTGGAATAGGAAATGGCAACACACTCCAGTATTCTTGCCTGGAAAATTCCTTGGACAAAGGAGCCTAGCGTGATGCAGTCCACGGGGTCACAAAGAGTCAGACAGGACTAAGCAACTGAGCACACTTTATAGGGTTATTCTGAAGACTAAGCAAGAAAATCCTTGAAAATTGCTTGGCACATTATTCAGTTCATAGTGAAAACCCAATAATGAGAAGAATAGCAAATACAGAATGAGCAGGCCTGGGCATGGGCTGTGCATTGCACGGCTCCTGGGGGCACCTGCCTCATAGACAACCTTGTGGATATCACCCAGAAGGTGTGCAAGGTATGCAAGGCAGTGACCCTGTGCCAGGAGCTGCTCCAAGGGCTTCATGTGTTTTAACTTTTTAATCCTCCGAACAATCTATTATTAATCCTGCTCACAACTTAGACACAGTTGTTAGTTACCTTGCGTAAGTTGCACCAGCTGGCAAGTGGCAAGGTGAGGATGTTGGCCATTTGTTTTATTACGGTGTACAGTCTTTCCTGTCAATCACAAAATGGAGGGAAGATCTCCTCGAGAGTTTGATGTTCTTTTTCAACCCATAATGCATTCAGTGTCCTTACATATTTTAATATTTTTGAAGCAGTTTATATTTTCTTCCTTTATAGATAGTATGTGTTAGCATAATAATGAAAATTCATGAATTCAGTTGACCTTGGGAGAAAGTGACGTACACTCTCTTATCATAATTGAGTTCTCTGTGATTAGGATCGAAGGAGGGAAGGAGGAAGAAGGGGAGAAAGAGAACAAGCCCACTGGACATTTGAATAACACCAGCAATTTTGGTCTTCCCTGGTGGTACGGTGTATAAGAATCCATCTGCCACTGCAGGGGCCTGGGTTCGATCTCAGGTTCAGGAAGATTCCACCTGGTCGAGGCCTTAGTTGCCTTGGAACAGCTAAGCCCATGCACCACAACTACGGAGCCTGATACTCTAGGGCCTGTGAGCTTCATCTTCTGGGGTCTCTGTGCCTAGAGCCCATGCACCTAAACAAGAGAAGCCACAGCAATGAAAAGCCACGCACACTGCAACTAGAGGGTAGCCCTTGCTTCCCACAACTAGAGAAAGGCTGTGCACAGAAACAAAAGACCCAGCACAAACAAAAAGAAAATAAACAAGCAAACAATTAAAAAAAAATTCCCCAAACAACACCAGCATTTCTACCAGCCCTTTCATCAGGAGGTCATCACCCATTTTCTTTGCTCAGATGGCTTCGCCTCTCACATGACTTACATGATGTGAGTATCTTGCCACGTAGAGGTTTAATAACACACTTTTCATCCAACATGGCCCATAGATGAGGCTGCTAGTTCAGCTGGTGCTCAAGCAAAGATTTACTCCACATCAGAGCCAAAACTGGCGCTGCTGGAATTTTTGACAAGTGACACAACAAGACCTCAGTGAGACATCTTCCTGAGGGACTTTCAGGGGGACTGCCTCTTCAAGAGACCCTTTTTGCCCTGGATGGCGGGCAGTGGGCTGTCAGGAGGAGCATAGCAAGGGTTTTAGTTGTATTGCCTGTGCTTTCTGAAATGGCTCTGTGTCCTCCCCGGCTCTTGCCTGCCTCACAGATACCCTGTGATGAGCACCTCCGGGTTTGCTCCATTCTCCTTCGTTCGCTCTTATTCGCTAACTGCATCTCCCTTTTATCAAGCTCTTTGCATCTGATGGTTGGCTGGATCCTTTCCTTTTTCCTTTTATTTTTAAGTGAGTGATAATTGCTTTACAATGTTGTGTTAAGTTTCTGCTGCATAACTGTGAATCAGCTATAAGTGCATATAAATATATCCCCTTCCTCTTGAGCCTCCTTCCGGCCCCCGCTCCCCACCCGCCTCCGCCGCCCCATCTCCCGCCCTGGGTCATCACAGAGAACCGAGCTGAGCAAGCTGTGCTCTACAGCCCCTCCCCAAGACCGTCCGGTTTACGCACGGTAGTGTGTTAGTGTGTATATGCCTCGCGCTACTCCCTCAATGTGTCCCGCTCTTTTCTTCCCCATTGTGTCCACATGTTCGTTATGTCTACACCTCCATTCCTGCCCTGCAAATAGCCTCATCAGTACCAGTTTTCTATGGCTGGATTCTTTCTTTCCCTGTCTCCTCAGCCCTGTCTTTTCCCTCTGTTGCCCATCTTGAAAGTGAAAGTGAAGTCGGTCAGTCGTGTCCGACTCTTTGCGACCTGGTGGACTGTAGCCTCCCAGGCTCCTCCATCCATGGGATTCTCCAGGCAAGAATACTGTTGTGAAGGAGTGAAGAATACTGGAGTGGGTTGCCATTTCCTTCTCCAGGGAATCTTCCTGACCCAGGGATCGAACCTGGGTCTCCTGCATCGCAGGCAGATGCTTTACCCTCTCAGCCACCAGGGGAGCCCATCTTGGGCCTCCCTAAACTCCGCCTGTACTCCCTCTGCCTTGGGGGAGAATTCAGGCATCATTGGTACCATTTATGTGAAGCAGATAACTTTTACAAACTTCAGAATGTTTCAGAATTGCTTTTTTCTCCTGAAATTTTACTGGAGAGGCTAAAATCAGATTTCAAGGCTATTTTGTATTAATGGGATGACAATGGAGGTGGATCAGCGCTGACTCCCTTTCTTCTCAAATTCCCATCCTCCATGAAGCCGGAAGCGCCTCAGCCTCAGGAAGACAAACGGAATTGGTGGTTTTCCAGGTGAGGTGAGGGGCACCTGATAATCTGCTGTGGGACACGGACGAGCCTGTGTCAGTGTGTGGTTCCTTAGGCTTGTCACACTGAGGCTGCTCAGGACACCGTCAGAATTAGGGAAGACGCGTCTTTTCTGTAAAAATAGCATGTTGTCTACATGATGCCAGGCAAAAGAAGATGATTCAGCGTGCCCTTTGCCACTCTTAGAAAACAACAAAATATGTCTTCCTTTTTACTTAACACCAGAATAAACTACTTCCTTCCACCGTCATTCACAGAGCTAAATTAAAACCGTGCCAGGAAGGAGAGAGGGAATATTTTCATCCAGGACAGAGAAGATCAAAATGGCAGGACTGGCAGTTGGATGAGGGCCTGGCCCATGGCGGGCTGTGGATATTAGCTCACCTACTGTTTGCTGAGGAGACTTTGCTCTTCAGATTATTCATGGCGTCTGCTTTTGAAGGAAGAGTTGGAGGCGCTGTTCAGGAGGATGTTACTTTCCCTAAGGACAGGACAGTGTGAAAGAACATGGCTTAGAAACAAAGTCTAAATATTGAATAGAGAGTCTGAGTGTTGGGTCTGTTTCTTCGTTTTTTCCCTACATGATTGATTTGAAATCTTCAGGATTGAATTAAGGGAGGATGTATTGTCACTTTCCTGTCTTCTCTCCTCAATCTCCCCACACTTCCTCTCTCAAGGCCCCCATCTCATTTTATGAGAATTCCCTGTTCTGTGCATCTTTGGCAACTTGGGGCTGGGACATAATCTGTACCCCTGATAGTGTCTGGCAGGCACGTCGCTGATGCTCATTTGTGGAAAGAAACAGTGAAGGAATGAATGGCATTCACATGTTATGTTTTTCTCCTTTTTTGCAAGTTCCTTAAATAAAAAACCAGGTCTGATTCTACAGGTAATGTGGCAGAGATCACAGGTTCTCAGCAAGAGCCTTCTTCCCAGGACACTACTTATTGTTCCAGGCATGCTGGGACTGTTATTTAAAGCAGTGTGTTATCAGAGGCTTTATTAACCCTCTGAATCCAATCATCAGAGAATGTGAAACTTGAAAAGCTTCAAAGTCAGAAGAATAAATGCAAAAGCTTTTACTTGTTATTCTTGTTCTAGAACTAAGGAGAGTAACAGGGGGGCCACGTCCAGATCTCTTTAAACTGGAAGGGCAGTTGCAGATACTAGGTTCGTTGGGTATAATCTCCTAAAGTCATTTTATCTGAGGAAAATAAAGGAGTTTTGAAAGCCTGGAGAAGCCTGAGTTAGCCAGAAAGAATCAGCAAGCAGGGCTATAGCCCGTAATTTGAAGGACAGTGCTATTTTCTGTGCCCTTGAAGCTGGAAGCAGACAGTTCCAGGATCAGCATCAGTATTCTGAGCTTTTAAAAAATTTTATAAGTTTCAACAGTATCATTTTAAACCAAGTCATATTATTCTATTAAATCAATGCACTCTATTTTGGCTGATTGTTTCCATTTTTTTTAAACCTATTATAAATAATGTTGCCATGAGCATCTTCTTGGGTACAACATTTTTTTCCCTTTAGGATGGATTAGTACTGTACCGAGGGGGATGCATGCTTTTATGGCTCTGGATACCTATGGCTAAAATAGTCTTTAAAGGGCTGTAATGAATATATTTAGGGAGTGTTTTAGCTTCTTTTGAAAGCTGTGTGCTTTGCTCAATGATGTTTACCACTTTGTGATAGTCTGTCCTTGTAAATCTGAAACCGTGGGCTGCACATGTCTCTGTCTCTCTAACTCATCTGGACCCATGTATCATGGAGGCTCAGTCTCAGTATAGCCTCACAGCCAAGGGAACAACATCCAACAGTCCAATGTTGTGGAAGTGAAAGTGTTTAGTTGCATAGTCATATCTGACTCTTTGCAACCCGATGGACTGTAGCCCGCCAGATTCTTGTGTCCATGGAATTCTCCAGGCAAGAATACTGGAGTGGATACCCATTCTCTTCTCCAGGGAATCTTCCCCACCTAGGGATCAAACCTGGGTATCTGCCTTGCAGACAGATTCTTTACCGTCTGAGCTACTAATTCCTATCTTTACTGTAATTCTCAAAGAACATGAGATGAACATGTTCATGTTCTTAAATCTACCTCTTCTTTTTAATTCTATTTCATGCTGTAGTTGCTTGGTGTCCTGTCTTCATATTGCCATCTCATTTCTAAATGGCTTTTCTTTTCCTTTTCTGCTGATACATACCATCAAGCTCATATATTTAGCCATCTTCCCTCAAGCCCACACACTGGACCCATGACTCTTTTCATATATAGAACCTCCCCTGGGAGATATAGTCTGAATGTTTTCTGGTGAATTTTCTTATACCCAGACTCAGACTTAATGCAACATGAGAAAACCCTGGAGCTGACCTGACAAGCTGGAGGGGATTAGGAAAGACCATGCCTAGAGGGTATTAATACTTTTGTCCCTGTCCCAGGTAATAATAACAGCTAACACTTACAAGTGTTTACTAGGTACTTTTCTAAGTACCTTGCATGTATTGTCATTGATTCCTCGTAACAACCTTTTGAATTAACTAATAATATCAAAGCCATGTTTTAGATCAAGACACTGAACTAGAAAATATTTTAAGTGACTTTCTCATTGTCACAAAGGAAGTGACAGAGCTGGAATTTGAAATAGCTGGTTGGCTTTAAAGGGCTGGAGAAGGAAATGGCAGCATTCTTGCCTGGAGAATCCAATGGACAGAGGAGCCTGGAGGGCTACAGTCCATGGGGTTGCAGAGTTGGACGTGACTGAGTACACACGCATGCTTTAGAGGGTGGGTTCTTATCTACTGTGCTATATTCCTTAAATTTCTATTTTAACATATATATAGACAAATATGTACACATTATATATATATATAGTTATGGATAAATTACATTTCCTTATTTAATCAAAATATAGAGCCAGAATTTGAAAACAAAGTGGAGTGTTCATTTCTTATGAGTTAGTTTTTCTAAATTAAAAATCACTTGGGAACTTTATGCTGCTGTCTCAATCTACCTGTCTGATCTTATTGATTCGGGCCATGGTGTTGCTTTTATTACTTCTTATGAGAAAGGCCTATTTTGACAAGGTCAGTGGAAAGATTTAATCCATCTTAGAATCTGGAAGATAAATCTAGTTTAAAAAAAAAAAAAAAGGATTTGCTAGTATACCAACAGGGAGTGATTGCTGAGCCTCTTAAAGAAAAGGATTTGTAATTTAAGTTGCTTTTTATCAATTTTTCAAGTAAATGCATGCATCCTGCCTATGTTCTGGGTTTGCTTTTAATGCATCAGCTTTCATCTTTTATATTTTCCTCTTATCCATGCCAATTACCTGGTCTGGTTCACTGTTTTCATCCCAGAGATGCTGTATGATGCAGTGCTCAGATAAGAGTCCCCTTCTCCTTTGGAAAAAATTGCTTGCAAGTTAGATGCATGAATGTATCTTTCTCAGTCAGAGGAATAAAAAAGCAGATTTTTTTTTTCTTAAGAAGAAAATGTTTAGCAATTTAGGTCACTCTTTACAGTCAAAATTAACTTTAAAAAGATCATTTAAATGTTCAGCTTGAAACTGTCTATAGTCTGCTCTTCAAAGAGGAGTGCTCACTGAGAGATGCAACAGTCCTCCAGTTTTCTGGAGTGGAAAGAATGCCGGAACATTCAGGAGACTTGAAATCAATGTCAATTCTGCTGATAACCAGCTGCTTTGGGACTTATTACTTATCCTCTCTGCATCTTACTGTCTTCATCTGTAAATGGAAGGTTTATACTAAATAATTTTTGCACCTTTCTTCATGCATAAATTTCCCTGGTCAGCTCTAACATAGGCAACCACCTCCACATCTAAGTGTTTCCCAACCCCTCTCCCCAAAATGCTTACCAACCCTCATTGGCTGGCTGAGGCTCAAACTTGCCCAATTAAAGCACCATTCCTTAAGATTGCATGCATACATGCTAAGTTGCTTCAGTCATGT
Source organism: Bubalus kerabau (assembly GCF_029407905.1). Taxonomy (NCBI): domain Eukaryota; kingdom Metazoa; phylum Chordata; class Mammalia; order Artiodactyla; family Bovidae; genus Bubalus; species Bubalus kerabau. Next base: position 64,662,574 of record NC_073637.1, read on the forward strand.
CTGACTCTTTGTGATGCTATGGACTGTAGCCCACCACGCTCCTCTGTCCATGGAATTCTCCAGGCAAGAATACTGGAGTGGGTTGCCATTTCCTTTTAAAATTGGGCACTGGTTGAAATAAAAGTATTATTAGATGGAACTATGTAAGCTAATTGCCATATTATTTAGTTCACCCACTCCAGTATTCTTGCCTAGAGAATCCCTTGGACAGAGGAGCCTGGTGGGCTGCTCTCCATGGGGTTGCACAGAGTCGGACATGACTGAAGTGACTCAGCATGCATGCATGCATTAGTTCATTTAAATAGTCCAATAAGCAATAAGTGAGCACATAAGATATTCAAGATACTGAGTGGGGCACTGGGTGTGTTTGGAATGATGGAGAGGAATGTAAAGATGAATAACTTATGGTCTTGGAGTTGAAGGGCTCAAAGTGAGTGGTGAGGAATGGAAAATCTGCATAAATATCAGATGACCCCTGTGGCTTTTGAGTGCTGTAAGATTTCAAGTGGAGAGAGGGATTGCTGTCAGCTGCATTGCTGTCAATTAAAAAAAAATTAAGATTAGGCTTGAGTATGGCTTTGAAAGACAGTTGACTGGTTAAAAAAAAAAGACAAAGATAAGGAGCTGTGACTTGGCATGAATCAAAGTTTTGAGGTGGGAATAACCAAGGCAAACTGGGAAATACAGTTCAATAAATGAGGTGAAGCCATGATACTGGTAAAAGATAGGCAAAGAACATTAGACTTAATACAGTAAGTCAAAGGGAGCACTCGTTATTCTTGAATGAGAGAGTGACAAGCTGCTGGGCAAATTTCAGGAACTTCATGTGATGGGCTGTGCAGAAAAGTTTTCAGGAAAAAAAACACATCCTAAGGCTTCAGAGATTCAGCCCTCACCCCATGAATGTTATTGAATGAGTGCTTTTGGAATTTGATTTGATGTCCTTCTAAGAAAAGGGTTGACTATAAATAATCTTGCCAGCAAAAATAAGCAGCTTGGGAAGAAAAAGGAAGTATATGAGGGATTTCAAAGTGAAGGGACAGAGATTGGCATGCCCACTCACCTCCGGTTCTCCAGTCCCAGCATCATTAGCATTCATCCTCTTTCCTTTTCTAATTATTCTACCCCGTGTGTGTGTGTGTGTGTGTGTGTGTGTGTGTGTGTGTGTGTGTGTTAGTTGCTCAGTCATGTCCGACTCTGCGACCCCATGGACTGTAGCCCGCCAGGCTCCTTTGTCCATGGGATTCTCCAGGTGGTTGCCATTTCCTTCTCCCTTAAAAGTGGGTAAAATGTCAACTGTAAAAAGTCAGAGGTGCCTTTGGGGAGGGGAGGTTATATTTAGCTTCTCATGGTTTTAAGAAGCTATAGAACCTGTCTTTTCTCTCATTTCTCTGTCTTCTCACTGGAGGACATATTTAATAGGTTCTATATTGGAATTGGGCTTCCCTCATAGCTCAGTTGGTAAAGAATCCGCCTGCAAGGCAGGAGATCCCGGTTCGATTCCTGGGTTGGAAAGATCCACTGGAGAAGGAATAGGCTACCCACTCCAGTATTCTTGGGCTTCCTTTGTGTTGTGGCTCAGCTGGTAAAGAATCTGCCTACAATGTGGGATACCTGGGTTTGATCCCTGTGTTGGGAAGACACATTGGAGAAGGGAAAGGCTACCCACTTCAGTAAAAGTTTTAGAGTCTAAGCGTCTGTTCTGATATTGCTGCATAACAAGTCACCCCCAAACCTAGGGGCCCAGCAATCATTGACATGCGTCACTCATCTAAGTGGAGCTGGGCTGGTGGGGAAGGTGTGTCTCTGCTCCATGACATCAGTTGGGACAGATCAAGGGGAGGTGGGAGGACCCACTGCTAACATGGCACTGTCTCCTGGCTGGAAGGTTGGCTCTGGTTTTTGGCTGGGAGGTTGAGGCGAGGGGTTTGCCAGAAGGCTGGGATGGAGAACCCTGGGTGCTTGGCTTTCATGTAGGTTGGTGGCCGAATTCCAAAAGTAAAAATCCTGAATGAAAGAAAGAGAGAGGGAGAGAGAGAGCCAGACAGAAACTCTATTGCTCTAAAGTTGCAAGTTACCAGCACAGCTTGCACCACATTTTGTTTGGTAGGTGGGAGTAAGTCATCTCAAGAGGAGGGGAACTTGACTCCACCTCTGAGAAATATCCCAGGATTTGCCAACAACTGTTAAAACCACTGCAGTATCCATAGGATTCTCCCTCCCTCCCCCCGCCCCCCACCAGTTCATCATCCCCTATCCTTCGCTGTATCTTTTTAAAATTAAAAAATATTTTTTGGCTGTGCTGGGTCTTCATTGCTCTGTGGACTTTTTCTCTAGTTATGGTGAGCAGGGGCTCCTCTAGTTGTGGTGTGTGGGTTTCTCATTGTGCTGGCTTCTCTTGTTGTGGAGCACAGGCTCTAGAGTGCAGACTCAGCAGTCGTGGTGCTCGGGCTTAGTTGCTCCATGACATGTGGGATCTTCCCGGACCAGGGATTGAACCCATGTCTCCCACATTGGCAGATGGATTTTTTGCCACTGAGCCAGCAGGGAAGCCCTAATTGTATCTTTAAATGTTCATAGGAGTAAAGCCTCAGATGCCATCTAGGACAGGGCCAGACAGGTCATGTTTGTGAGTGAGGCAGGGTGTGGGGTTGGTGATGTAAAGGAGAGGAATTTCCTCCCGTAAAGCAGACAAACCCACACTCCCAAGCCACCAGTCTGGAACTTCTGGCTGGATAGAGAGGCAGAAGTAAACTTCACTCTGTCCCTCTAGACTCTTTTTTGTTGTTGATCAGTGAGTCTTCTTGATTATTTTTTAAGGGCAGGAAAGGGGATGATATAACACGTATGGGTCAGAAGTAGAAACATGCCTTTAGAGGGATGTCCTTCATCCTGTTTAAATGACAGTTCTCAACGTGGGGCAGGTGGTGGCTTAAAGGAACATTAGACTAACTTTGTTTAGATATTTTATGCTCTAACGGAGGAGATAATCTTTGGATAGACCCTTCAGCTACATGGTTCCATAGAATCCATGTCCCTGACTCTGGTGTCTGCTCCCACAGGGTACTTAGAAAGCTGGAGTCTCTGTGGTACTCCAGCCCCCAAAGTATGTGGGATGCCTAAGCTCCCAGAACAGATGAGAAAACTAGCCACCTGATCTGGGATGAAGGTGGAAACTCTCTGGGTAGAGTTATCTTAGCAAGGCACAGATTCAATCTTGAAATACCATTCTCTGTGATTTGAAAAAGTGGTGGTTTTTCACCACCCCTTTAACCTTGTTCTTAAAGAAACAAAGAAGAGTGTTACTGTATTCTCTTTTCTTTAGATGGGTTCTGCATGGCTAAAGTTACACTCGATAGCTTCTGGCTTGCCTTTGGTTTCAAATACAGGAGAGAGCGGATGTTATTTGGAGAGAACTTTAAGCCCTTTCCACTGATGGAAAGATCATGCTTCGGTGCTTGTTGATCTCCTAGGTTTCCAGGAGTTGTTTTTGAGTCATTTCGAAATAGCTGAGCAATTTTGGTATTAAATTGCAAACTCCTTTCACTTAAGAGCTCCAACATTTATTAGTCAACTGTCCTACAGAGCAGATTTTTCACTCTTATTCTTAAAGGCTTTGCCCATTTCTCCTATAAATAATACCATCTGATGTCAAAATGATATATTTTGTTGTACTGATATTTATTAAAGTTCTTTGAGTCATGGAAAACCATATGCTGGAAGAGGTCTGTGTCTATACCATTGGTTTTAGAAGCAGAAATTTGTTCCATTGGATGCAGAGCCTGGACTGGTGGTAGATGACATTGTAATTAAGCAGTGCTTTTTGTTTCTTTTGTTTTGTTTGCTCTAAAGCCTTTAGAAAGGTTAAGACGTCCAGAATGAGTCGACGTCCAGAATGAAAGGACTCCAAAGAATGAGTGGTTTTTATGAACAGTGTATAACTAGTTGGTTTCTTTCCTCTGACCTTATTTCTTAGATGCTCATGGTTTAGAAACTGCGGGTGGAGGCATTTCTGGAGAATGTGAGATTGAAATACTGCTAGAGTCCAGGCAGAAAACAGAGGCACACTCAACCAAGCAGTTTCAAAGAATTTGAGAGCAGCTCAACTAGTAAAAAAATCCGCCTGCAATGCAGGAGACCCCGGTTCAATTCCTGGGTGGGGAAGATCATCTAGAGAAGGGATAGGCTACCCACTCCAGTATTCTTGGGCTTCCCCTGTGGCTCAGCTGGTAAAGAATCCACCAGCAATGCGGGAAACCTGGGTTCAATCCCTGGGTTGGGAAGATCCCCTGGAGAAGGGAACGGCTACCCACTCCAGTATTCTAGCCTGGAGAATTCCACGGACTCTAAAGTCCATGGGGTCGCAAAGAGTCGGACATGACTGAGATCTATTTCCGGAAGTGTAGCCATGGTGAAGGGGAACCAGAAAAGGACAGTGAAAGCACTCTGAGGGGCCATCACCACACCTGAGCCTGAGGGGACAGAAAGGGGGAACCGAACTGCAGGTGGGAGAGGCCGCTGGGTGGCGCTGTGCTGTGGGCGGAGGAGCACATCCACCCCCGACTCCTAAACTCTCCTACCCGCAGAAGACTGAACAGCAAACCCTCCAGCCTCTCTTCCTTCTGCTCACCGGCTGAGGCCTTCCATTGCGGACCCCAGCCCGAACCCAGGGAGACAGCAAGAAGCCCAGGGCAGCATTCTGTAAAAGGTAGCCTCCTGGGGTTCTGAGCAGGGTGAACAATAGAGAGTGAACTTGAAGGGGCCAATGGAAAGTGGCCATCACAGCAGATAAACGCAACCCTACAGCTTTGGTTTGTCAGCTGTGTTTACAAAAATATGCTCATCGGGTGGGCCTAGTTGCCTGCTGAATTTAATACAATTCAATATTCATACAATATAGTATATGAATATACAATAATATGAATTTAATACAATACAATTATTTCCCTCTAATAGGCTAAGGGTGAAAATTCAGATGCATAAAATCCTTCTCCACCCCCATTTCATTAGCTTGGGGCCACAAGGAAATTTGAGGCTTGCTATTTCTGGTTTTCTTCAGACCCTGTTGTGGAGGTGGAGTTCTGAGGGTTGATAGCAGAGGTGGGCTAAGGTATTTGGAACTAAACTTTCTTAAAGAAGAGGAGATTCTGGTTCTGGACTAGGGCAATAACTCTTTGGCAGAGCCCCTGAGAGGACTAGGGATGGGGGAGTGGAGAGAAAACGAGCCCATCAGTTAGATTTGCAAACCCCTGACTGGTGGCAGAGGCGCGGGACCTCAGAGGCAGGGAAATGTCTGTGGTAAATGTGCTCAAAAGGGACAGCAAGTTCCAAGAAGCGTTCAGCCTCTGTCTCAGAGATGTATTTATCTGGTAGCGTCTGGCCATTTGGGGGTTTGGAACCGTTCACACTATGGTTTATTTCTCTTTTAAAAATAGAATTGTCTAACTCTGCAAACCTAGCGGGGTCCTGACTGTTAGTGTGGAAGCTGGCTGGAAATAGAAGGGCAGAGAGCCCTTGACAGTTTCCAATGTATGTTAATTTATGTAATGTCGTGGAAAATCCATTACATGAAAATAGTATGTGCAGCTTTTTATGTAGAAGACATCATAGGGGTTTTCAAGGCTATAACCTTTTACAAGAAGCCTAACTGCATGCACAGTGGCTCTCAACATAGAAAGTGGGTCTGTGATGTTTCTCAATCTGCTCCAGTCTCAAAGTATCAAAGGGCTTGGTGTAAGGCAAGCTCATGGTGCTTGCTCAAAAGCAGCATCTTGGGGGTGATTGCAGCTTCTGAGGCTTTGGCTTCTTCTCCAAAGAAAAGTTCATTCCAAGATATTGATGTGAACTACCCTCAGATACTGGAAACATGTATATATCAAAGGCTACATTTAAAAAAAGAAATGATCACTTAAATAGGTTATAGAAGGAGCCACATTCAGCAGGGTAGCTGTGTAAAGACTCGAAAGGGTGGAAAAGTTCCTTTAGTCATTCAGTTTGAAAGTCACCTTAATCTGTTAATTGATCTTTTTGTTTGTTTGTGGTGTAAGTTGGTAATCTACCTCTTCTCCAATGGATACCCAGTTGTCTCAACATCATTTATGGAGGAGTCATTTTTTTTCCCCATTGATTTTATTCATTGATTTTTGACTGTGCCCTGTGGAATCTTAGTTCCCCAACCAGGGATTGAATCCATTCCCCCAGCAATGGAAGTGTGAAGTCCTAACCTCTGGACTGCCAGGGAATTCCTTGTTATTGTTCTTGAATTCAAATATTCACAATGACAACCTCTGTGTGGGAGAATAAATCAGTAGTGTTAATTGCTCTTGTTTAACTCAACCATGAGAAAAATTAAGCTTTTCATAATTGGCTGGTTTTCTGGATGACATTTTCTGCTGCAGAACCATTTCTCTTATTTTGTGAGGAAAGAAAGGTTTAAAATGTTTTCAATTAAAAGTTTCATTGTTTTTCTCCCTGTTCTCTAAAAATATGCTCTGGAAGAATATTATTTTAATTGGAAGAAATATTTAGTTCAATAAAACTAAAATATAACTGGGTATAATTAGGAAATGAAATAATCAGGATTAGACATTTGAAAGAACCCACAAGTTTTCTTGTTTGGATGCACACAAGAAATTTATCCTGAGGCCTGAATTTTTATAGTATAGGCACTGAGGAGTCTTGGTAATAAACCAACAGGCTGGGCATTTGCTATGTGCAAGGCTCAAGACTTGTTCTGTAAATATGGGAGTATTGCCTTCCAGAAGCTGTTGTCTAATTGCAGAGATAAAACCCATGAAAACTAACTGATATACAAGAAATACATAACTGTTTAGTTGAAACAATGCCACAAAGCTGTACATGCTTATCTCCCAGATAAATGGTACAAGTAATAAGTGTCTTATTCAGAAAAGGGAGAGATGATTAGGGAAAGGCCTGGAGTGACTTGGAGATGGAACTTGAGTTGGGTTTTTCAGGGCAGCTATGAATCAATAGACTTAGAATGGCCTTGGGCATTGAAGGAGGAAATCATCATGAAATAATAGAGCATAAAATGGACAGAGATCTTCATGGTCACATACCCTGGACTCTACTTGAACACCACCAGTGAGTCATAGCCTTCAAGGGTAATCTGCTCTATTTTTGCTTAGCATTAGTCATCAGAAAGTTCTTCTGTTTGGTTTCAGGTGGAATCTATATCCCTTCCACATTCCAACTCTTCAACTTCCATTAGAGTTCTTTCAGGGAACTCTGAATCCCTCTTCCATATGAGAGCCTTTACAAGTATTAAAAAGGATTCTTTTCTATCCACTAGGTGTCCCCCCCCACCTCCCCTCAGCTTCTCATTTATCATTATTTCCAGATACTTCGCCATCCTAGTCATTTTTCTCTAGGCTTCTTGAGACGCTTCCTTCACCAATCCATCTTTCTCCTGTGTACCATGGATCTGATCACTCCACTGTTGAAAACCTTCAGTGACTGTCCAGTCTGCACAGAATGAAAATGCCAGGTCCTGGTTTACCCAGCAGCTGTGACGTAGTTCCCCACTAGGAACCCAAAATGTTTGTACCTTGTTCCTCCTTTTGTAAAATGCCACCTTAACCGGAAGATACAGCATCACTAGGATGCAGCATCTGATGTGTTCCCACCTCCACTTCTCCTGGGAGTGGATTCAGCTAAGCCCAGTCAAGGTTCCTGGTGCATGAAAGTGAGGGAGCGGGGTGAGGTTTTGTCCTTGGAGTATTTTTCCTTTGGTGAAGGATCAAGGCCATTGGCTGAGAGCTGTAAGATCCTGGCATTGCATATGGCTTCCAGGGATGCCAAAGCTGACATGCAATTACCAGTTCTTCCTTTTGCTCTGGCCTCAGCCCAGTGCTGTGTGTTGCTCCTCATGGCTGCCAAGCCTTTGACCAAGGCGGTGCCACCACCACCCCTGTCCTGAGCATGAGCTGATGAGGGCTCTGAGGCCCTGGTGTAACACAAAGGCTACGCTGGCTGAGTTTCTGATTTTCATTGCTCCATGAAGCTAGCAGGTCTTTTGTGACATTTACACTGGCTGGGAAAGCAGGTTAGAAAGAAAGATAAACTGGGGCTTGCAAAATCCATCCCTTCCTCTATATGGACTGACTTTCATTTACTTTTTTTTATTTACTGTTCTTGCTTTGTCTAAATAATGATTTGAGCTGTTATGGTCCAACTCACTACCCTTATCCCAGCATCCTGGAAGGAAAAGTCTGTTTAGAAATTCAGGGAGGAGTAGGCCTAGCTCTTGACTTTATTGAGAAAACTCAGAATGACTTTGTGTTTTCATTCTGTGTCATTTTAAAGTTGATCGCGTGGTTTCTCTGCAGAGCCCTTATCCTGTACCGATATTTCTCACAGTCAGTTGCTGACTTGTGGTAAGCACCGTTAACAGCCTCCAGCATCCCATTGTAATTTTCTGCAGGGCACTTGTCACTTCCTAGTACTTCTGTTGTGAGCTGCAGGACAGTAGTTTTTTAGCAAAAAGAGGAAAATTTTCCAGAATGAGTGCTATCCGAAAGACACCCTCCTGGTTACTTACCGGTCCCTATGGCTGCTCCTAGTGTCTCATGCTCAGCTGTCATCTGCCCATCCCCGCTGGAATCTTCAGGAGTGAAAAGCTGCCCACTGCATTGTACTTCTATGGGGTTTTGCTCTCTGAGTAGTATTTTTGCACATTTATATGTGGCTTAAACCAATTGTTCTGAGTGCCTTGTTTATCGTATGACAAATATTTTGCTGCCAATCTTATTCATTCCTCTTCTATCTCCCTGAACACCTGGAAAACTATCTCCTTATTTCTCAAGGGGCCATGGCATTCAGATCCAGAAACTGAGCTACAGACCCTTATCCGTTTCTATCTACTTTACCGAGCACATGCTGTTTTAAGAGTCACCCCTCCTTCTTTCCTGCCTTTCTTCCTTCCTTCCTCGCTTCCTCCCACCCTCCCCCTCTACCTCCATCCCTTTTCTTCAGCCGGCTTTTGTTGAAAGACTTGTGCCAAGTCTTATGCTAGGTTCTGAAATACCGTGGAAAATAAGACAAATAGGAAGTCTGCCCTCTCAGAGTGTACAGTCATGAAGGTTTATGAGAAATAGCCAATAAAAACAATGCTCCTCTTACCCCCCCTGCTCCATCACACATAGAAGACATGCTTCAGTTGAGGATGAAGTTCTATTTTAACAAACATCATTATGAAATAGACTGGATTGTGCACTCAGATAAGTCTGGGTTGACCTCCCAGGTCTTCCATTTATTACCTGGGTGACCTCGCCCAAAACACTTATTCTCTTTTTAGCTTCCTCATTGGTAAAAGGGGGAGAATACGATTATTCACCTTACAGAATTTGTGGGACGGTGAAATGAAATACAACTGATTTAAAACACTTGGGACAGGATCTAACTCTTAATAAATGATAGTCATGAGAATGAAGATGGTGATTATAGCTGGAGCCTGGATGGAGCATTTGGAAATAGTTTGACACTGGCTGTGATACATATGCTCTTTTTTAAAGATTTTTTTATATGAACAATTTTTTAAAGTCTTTATTGAATTTGCTACAATATTGTTTCTATTTTTTATGTTTTGTTTTTTTGGCTGTGAGGCACATAGTTGCCCAACCAGGGATCAAACCTGCACCCCTTGCTTCGGAAGGTAAAGGCTTAAGCACCAGGAAGTCCCCTGATACACACACTCTTAATCTCTATCTTCTTGACCAAGATAATAGGATCTATTTAAATTAACAGAAAGGAAAACGAGGTTAGCATAATTGGGATATATATGAGTATAGTAATCACATTTTCTGAACTCAAAAGATCAGCACATGTTGACTGACAAGCATGCATCTGCTTTTCTCTGGGAAGGCGGCAGCATATTCACATCTGGGTCACTGGTCACAGTGTATGTGGCTGCCATCTCCTGTAACAAAAAAGCTCCTGAGAAAAGACGAGGGGCTTGTTGGGGAGGGGCTGCAGAGAAGAGGGAGAAGGAAGAGCGGACAAAGCCCAGGGGCTTTCTCATTTCCTGCTCTATTTACTGTGACTTGCCTGTAGCTTTTCTAGCCTGGTCTTTAAATAATTGAAGACCATCTTAAGTACCAGAACCTTCCATAAATGACATGAAAGTGAGTAACAGGCCCTTTGGCTCTGTGCTGGACTAGGAAGGAAATTCTACGTATCTGACTCTGAGAGGACCTCAGTCGGTGACAGGGAGGGAGTTCACGGCCAGAAAGGGAGGGCAGGGTCTGCCTGTGAGAAGCCACAGAGGAAAGGCAGCTGCTGTGAAACTGGTGTCTGAAGGGCTATATTGCAATCCACTCGTTAATACCAGGTTTGTTGCTTGAAAAATTCAGCTTCTGTGAAAATTCGTTCATTATTCTTTTAGTGCCTTTTAGCATTTTGAGCACTTAGAATGAATGACTTTTTGGGAAACCACAATTCTGACCAAAAAAATGTCCTTACAGAAAGAATAAAAGCCTCCTAATTCTCTTAGAATACTTGTTTTCCAGTGGAGGTATCTAAACATAGTAGAGTGTGAATATTGAATAAAAATAGTTTAGGACAAAAATAGAAAAAAGAGACTTGTTCTCCTGGTGTGAAAAAAGTGTAACAATCCCAATATTTTTGTTTTCCATCTTGACCATTTCTGAGCACATGTCACGCCGGGCAAACAGTTGTTTCTCCTTCTTGCCATCTTCTAACTCCCTCCCTCAGCTCTTTAAGGGACTTTTGTGTGTCTTTGTTTCTTCTTTTATTGTAATATTTCCATTAGGAGAAGACTCGGAGGAGACTGCAGTGAGATGAAGTATGTCTACATAAACCTGCTATTTCCTTAGCTTGGTCCGGCTACCTTCCCTCAATTTGCCAACCGTCCCCTCCCCCATAATCCCCTCCCCTATCCTGCAGCTTTGCCTCCTGTACTCTTAGCATTGGCATTTCTCCTGCATAGCATTTATCATAGTAATAATCTAAGAATAAATATTATAATTCATTTTAGGGTAGCTCCCTTTTTTGCAAGACTGGGATCTCCATGAAGGCAAGAGAGGAGACTGCCCTGTTCCCTTTGGTGTTCACTGGGCCTGGCCCAGTAACTGGCATATTGCAGAAGCTTAGTTTATATTCTGAGTGGTAGCTAACATTTATTGAATAACTGTCTTCTTGCTAATGAAAGAATCAGCCTCAAAATACTTGCAACCATTAAATAGCATTGCTCCTTGGAAGGAAAGCTATGACAAACCTAGACAGTGTATTAACAAGCAGAACCATCACTTTGCCGATAAAAGGTGTGTATAGTCAAAGCTGTGGTTTTTCCAGTAGTCACGTACAGATCTGAGAGCTGGACCATAAAGAAGGCTGAGCACCAAAGAATTGATGCTATTGAACTGTGATGCTGGAGAAGACTCTTGAGAGTCCCTTGGACAGCAAGGAGATCCAACCAGTCAATCCTAAAGGAAATCAACTGTGCATAGTCATTAGAAGAATTGATGCTGAAGCTGAGACTCCCATACTTTGGCTATCTGATGCAAAGACCTGACATATTGGAAAAGACCCAGATGCTGGGAAAGATTGAGGGAAGGAGAAGAAGTGGGTGACAGAGGATGAGATGGTTGGATGGCATCACTGACTCAATGGACATGAGTTTGGGCAGACTCCGGGAGATAGTGAAGGACAGGGAAGCCTGGCGTGCTGCAGTCCATGGGGTCGCAAAGAGTCAGACACAACTTAGCAGCTGAACAACAACAAAAACAGTGAAGTCTAAAAAAGTCATGTGAGACCTATGTTGTATATGGCTTTGAAATTTTAAGCCATGATATATATCAAATGCTACAACTAAGTTGGATATGAACATTTGAGTTTCTAAAAGTCTGCATTGATTTCAAATAAATTAGTGTATCTTCTCATCCCTGTGTGAGGCAGAGAAGGGGTAGATAGTTTTACTGAATTACAACCAGCAAGTCATGGATGCAGGTGGGTCCACAAGTCCTGGTCTTCCATGACAGCAGTCAAAGAAACATTGTTATATACCAGTTGGGGTCCCATCAGGATGTGAAGGCAACTTTGACCTGGCAATTTGAGCAGAATTTAGCAAAATGAAAGTAAGGCAAGGGCTTTATAGAAACTATTCAGTGATACTTCAGTACCCCAGGATGAGCTACAACTCAGAGACTTTACTCCTGCTAGTCCTGCAAGGTCAGGAGATGGAGAGTTACCAGAACCCACACAGGGTGTCTGGAAGGAGAGGGAACCCCAACAGGAGCTGTGCCCTTTGGTAGGAGCACTGCCAGCCCATGGCATCTTGGCAGGAAGGAAGCTGGGGCAATGCAAACAACATCCTCATCTTCTCCCACTTCCTAGCCTCCTGCCAATGTCTTCTATGGATATAACCCAACCGGAAGTCAGGGGATAAAGGAGTCAGTCCATAAGGATCAAGTGAAGCAGGTTGGAGAATGAATATGAGGTGCAAAGAGAAGATAAAAGGTAAAGGAGGTGGAAGACACGGCCGCATTCTCTTCACTGAAACCCGACGGAGGATACAGAAATGCTGAAATGAAGTAAGATTATTTATGTTAGGTCTTTGGAGTGTCATCCTGTTCCAATGAGAAGTGTTATATCCAGTGCCATGGAGCTGCTCAGTACAGCAACTGACTTTACATCCTAGCCATCTCACTGACTGGTCATCCGTTAAGCAAGTATTCGCAAGCACCTTGCTGTACTGTATATAAGAGCTTGTAAGGGAGGTTTTAGATGCCTTCATTTCCAATAGTGCAAGGCTGTATCTGTGGGCTGTCCTTGAATGCAGGTACTCAAGATGAGGTTCCCAGATCAGGAGCAAAAGCAGCACCTTGAGGCTGGTTAGAAAGGCAAATCTAATTTATGTTCCCACTATGGGCAATAGTGTGGAGAGTCCTTAGAAAACTAAAAACAGAGCAACCATACAACCCTGCAATCCCAGGCACATATCCTAAGAAAATCATGATTTGAAAGGATACACGCACCCCAATGCTCACTGCAGTGCTATTTATGACAGCCAAGACATGGAAGCAACCTAAATGTCCATGGACAGAGGAAAGGATAGAGAAGGCGTAGTACATATATATTGGAGAAGGAAAGGGCAACCCACTCCAGTGTTCTTGCCTAGAGAATCCCAGGGATGGCGGAGCCTGGTGGGCTGCCGTCTAGGGGGTCGCACAGAGTTGGACATGACTGAAGTGACTTAGCAGCAGCAGCAGCAGTGCATATATACAATGGAATGTTACCCAGCCATTGAAAAGAATGAAATAACACCATTTGCAGCAACATGGATGGACCTAGAGATTGTCATACTAAGTTAGAGAAGGAGAATTAATTGTATGATGTCTCTTGTATGTGGAATCTAAAAAGAAATGATACGAATGAACTTACAAAACAGAAAGAGACTCACAGACTTGGAGAACAAACGTATAGTTGCCGGGGTGATGGATGGGGCCAAGGGATAGCTGTGGAGTTTGGGATGGCCTTGGACATACTGCTATTTTAAAATGGATAACCGACAAGGACCTACTGTATAGCACTCAGAATTCTCCTCAATGTTGTGTGGTGGCCTGAATGGAAGGGAAGTTTGGGGAAGAATGGATACACATGTGTATGGCTGTGTCCCTTCACTGTTCAGCTGAAACTGTGATAACATTGTTTGTTAATTGACTATATCCCATTACAAAATAAACATTAAAAAAAAATAAAGAAATGCAAACCCACGACCACACCCTGATCTTTAGAATCAGTGTCTCTGGGTTAGGATTCAGAAAGCTGTGTTTTAACAACTCTCCAGGTGATTCCTAGCAGGCTTAAGCTTGAGAAACTTTAGCAGATATGTATTATAAACTTTCGGGACATGAAGAAATAAGCTCAGGGCTGTGAGTAATAAACACACATAAAAATACACATACCCATGCACACTCACTACTGCAGTTCACACAGTTTTATCTTAATCTTGGCATATTTTCAAATAGTCCTGTAAAATAAGGAAATTGGATTAAAGAAGATTTTTTTCAAGCACTGTTTATCTGATCCTCTTCAGAGCCAAGGATGTCAGAGGGCCAATCCAAAATAATTATTTTTGTATTTCATTTGAACGTGGAGTTCTAAGACTGAAGAAGCATTGAAAACCCCTATTTGAGATAATCTAAGATTATTCCCTCTGTTCAAATGTACCATGATGCTGTGTATCAATGCAATGTCTATTGCATTGATGTTGTGTGGAATCTATATTTATAGCTTATATAGATGCATATTTTATTTCAAAATATTAGCATTGACTTATGGCCAGAGGTGCTTTTTTCCATTTCCTGCACTTTGTGGTTCAGCTACAGGATGTGCCCATATGCCTTGCTACCCTGAATGCATGTGTGATTTCCAGAATGGCGGTTGCTTCTTGGCAACCTGTCCTTAGCTGTTTTATCTCTTATTGCTGTTTTGAAAACAAAGAATTTGCAGAAGGTGTTATTGCACTTCTGCTTGCATCAACTCTTGTGTCTGAGCTGTCCATGTTAGCTTTAGGCTATTAAATATTTAAAAATAGAAAGTGGTATGGTTCAGCGGGCAGGCTCGGAGTTGTTCTAATCTTGGTTCTGTATTTGGCCTACAGATGCAAAAGATTGGGCAATCATCCATCATTTCTATGCTTGCATTTTCTTATTTGTCAAAGAGCCATAATAATATATATCGCCTGCCTATATTACGTGTGGTGGGTCCAGAATTTCTATGTAGAAGACTTGGGGCAGTAACCATATTGCTGAGAGTAGGGAGTAGAGTGAGGACTTATTTTTCTTGAGGGCAAATTTGTAAAGCAAGCACACACTATTTTCTTAGTTTGTATTTCAAAATTCATAAAATTAAAGTGTCCAAAAATGCTTTTGTTTACGCTATGTGGAAAAATTAATAAAATGGCAATTAATTATATCAAAGAATACTCTTTAAAATTAGATTGACTTTTTTTGTATTTAAACTTTTTGTTGATATTGCAGATTGTTGTCCAAGCTTGTTCAGTGGTTTGTACTCTCACCCACTGTATTGAAGACAGTATGTTGCACAACTCCTATTACCAAACGTTTTCATCTTTACCAGTCTGATAAAATATCTTGTTTTTAATTTAATATTTTGTGTGGGGTTTTTAGCATTTTTCTAGATTGAGTTTTGAGGAAAAATTATTGGGGCAGAAAAGACTAAAATTTTGCCCCCAGCCATTTTTTTAATTGAATATAGTTGATATACAATATTCTATTAGTTTTGGGTGAACAATGTAGTGATTTGACATTTAAATACATTACAAAATGATCGCCATGATAAGTCTAGTCGCCATCTGTCTCCATACAAATTTATTACTGAGCATATTCCTTATGCTGTATGTTATTTATTTTATAACCAGAAGTTCAGTTCAGTTCAGTTGCTCAGTCGTGTCTGACTCTTTGCGACCCCATGAATTGCAGCACGCCAGGCCTCCCTGTCCATCACCAACTCCCGGAGTTCACTGAGACTCACATCCATCGAGTCAGTGATGCCATCCAGCCATCTCATCCTCTGTCATCCCTTTCTCCTCCTGCCCCCAATCCCTCCCAGCATCAGAGTCTTTTCCAATGAGTCAACTCTTCGCATGAGGTGGCCAAAGTACTGGAGTTTCAGCTTTAGCATCATTCCCTCCAAAGAAATCCCAGGGCTGATCTCCTTCAGAATGGACTGGTTGGATCTCCTTGCAGCCCAAGGGACTCTCAAGAGTCTTCTCCAACACCACGGCTCAAAAGCATCATTTCTTTGGGGTTCAGCTTTCTTCACAGTCCAACTCTCAGATCCATACACGACCACAGGAAAAACCATAGCCTTGACTAGACGAACCTTTGTTGGCAAAGTAATGTCTTTGCTTTTCAATATGCTATCTAGATTGGTCATAACTTTCCTTCCAAGGAGTAAGTGTCTTTTAATTTCATGGCTGCAGTCACCATCTGCAGTGATTTTGGAGCCCAAAAAAATAAAGTCTGACATTGTTTCCTCTGTTTCCCCATCTATTTCCCATAAAGTGACAGGACCAAATGCCATGATCTTCGTTTTCTGAATGTTGAGTTTTAAGCCAACTTTTTCACTCTCCTCTTTCACCTTCATCAAGAGGCTTTTGAGTTCCTCTTCAGTTTCTGCCATAAGGGGTGGTGTCATCTGCGTATCTGAGGTTATTGATATTTCTCCCGGCAATCTTGATTCCAGCTTGTGCTTCTTCCAGCCCAGCATTTCTCATGATGTACTCTGCATATAAGTTAAATAAGCAGGGTGACAATATACAGCCTTGACATACTCCTTTTCCTATTTGGAACCAGTCTGTTGTTCCATGTCCAGTTCTAACTGTTGCTTCCTGACCTGCATACAAATTTCTCAAGAGGCAGGTCAGGTGGTCTGGTATTCCCATTTCTTTCAGAATTTTCCACAGTTGATTGTGATCCACACAGTCAAAGGCTTTGGCATAGTCAATAAAGCAGAAATAGATGTTTTTCTGGAAAAGGTCAGTTTTTATTCCAATCCCAAAGAAAGGCAATGCCAAAGAATGCTCAAACTACCGCACAATTGCACTCATCTCACATGCTAGTAAAGTAATGCTCAAAATTCTCCAAGCCAGGCTTCAACAATATGTGAACCATGAACTTCCTGATGTTCAAGCTGGTTTTAGAAAAGGCAGAGGAACCAGAGACCAAATTGCCAACATCTGCTGGATCATCGAAAAAGCAAGAGAGTTCCAGAAAAACATCTATTTCTGCTTTATTGACTATGCCACCTCTTAATCCCCTTCACCTAGTCCACCCAACTCCCCACTGCCCACCCCTTTGGCAACCACTCATTGTTTCTGTATCTATCAATTTGTCTTCGTTTGTGCACTTGTTCTGGGTTTTCTTTTGGCCATGCCCCGCAGCATGTGGAATCTTAATTCCCCGACCAGTGATTGAACTGATGACCCTTGCAGTGGAAGCATGGAGTCTTAACCACTGGACTGCCAGGGAAGTCCCTGTGTCCTGTTCTGTTTTTCAGGTTGCACATATAAGCGAGATCATACAGTATTTGTGTTGCTCTCTCTGACTTTTTTCACTTAGCATGATACTCTCAGGATCCATCCATGCTGTTACAAATGGCAAAATTTCATTTTTTATGGTTGAGTAATAGTCCATTGTTTATATATACCACATTTTCTTATCCATTCATTTACTGATGGACCCTTAGGTTGCTCTCAATCTTGGTTATTGTAAAAATGCTGCAGTAAACATAGAGATACACATATCTTTTCAAATAAGTGTTTTGTTTTCATTGGGTAAACACCCAGAAATAAAATTGCTGGATCATAGTGTAATTCTGTTTTTAATTTTTTTGAGGAAATTTTATCCTGTTTTCCATAGTGACTGCACCAACACACAATCCCACAAAATCCTAGTATCCTAGGATTTGCCTTTCTCCACATCTCTGTGCCAACACTTGTTATTGGTTGTCTTTTGGATTATAGCCATTCTTACAGGTGTGAGGTGGTTTCTCATTGTGGTTTTAATTTGCATTTCTGCAATGATTAGTGATGTTCAGCATCTTTTCATGTATCTATTGATAATTTGTATATCTTCTTTGGATAAATGTCTATTCAGGTCCTCTACCCCTTTAAAATTGATTTGTTTGTCTCTTTGATACTGAATTGTATGAGTTCTTGATGTATTTTGGATATTAAACCCTTTTTGGATACATTGTTTGCAAATTTCTTCTATTCAGTTGACTGCCTTTTTGTTTTGTTGATGTTTCCTTCAGTTTGCAAAAGGTTTTAGTTTTATGTGATCCAATTTGTTTATTTTTGCTTTTGTTTCCCTTGCAAAAAGAAAAGATAAATCCCCTAAAATATTGCTAAGACCTATGTCAAGGAGCAAGTACTTCCTAGGTTTTCTTCTGTGAGGTTTTTATGGTTTCAAGTCTGAAAGTCTTTAATCCATTTTGAGTGTATTTTTGTGTGTGGTGTGAGAAAGTGGTTCAGCTTCACTCTTTTGCATGTAGCTGTCCAGTTTTCCTATTACCATAGATCAAAAAGGCTGTATACTCCCCACGATATGTTCTTGGCTACTATGTCATGGATTAATTGGCCGTATAAGCACTGGTTTATTTCTGCCGTCACTATTTTGTTTCATTGATCTTTGTTTTTCTGCCAGTGCCATACTTTTTTGATGACTGTAGCTTTGTATCAATAGTATAGTTTAAACTCAGGGAGCATGATCTCTCCAGTTTTGTTCTTCATTCTTTCTGAAGATTGCTTTGGCTAATTGAAGTCTTTTGTGATTTCATACAAATTTTAAAATTATTTGTTCTAGTACTGTGGGAAAATGCCAGTGGTACTTTGAGAGAGACTGCATTGAATCTGTAGATTGCCTTGGGTCGTATGATCATTCTAATTCTTCTGACCCATAAGCATGGCGTATCTTTCCATCTGTTAGTGTCCTCTTCAGTTTCTCTCATCAGTGTCTCATGGTTTTCAGAATATAGTTCCTTACCTCCTTGGTGAGACTTACTCCTATGTGTTTTATTCTTTTAGACAATTGTAAATGGGATTGTTTCTTTTTTCTCTTCCTGATAATATACATTACTAGTATATAGAAAAACAGTAGATGTCTGTATGTTAATTTTGTATGCTGCAACTTTATGCATTCATTTATTGGTTCTAATAAATTTTTGATGGAGTCTTTGGGTTTCTATATATAGTATCATGTCATCTGTAGACAGATGTAAAACAGAAGTTTTACTCCTTCTTTTTCAATGTGGATTACATATATGTGTGTGAATGTGTGCCTGATTGCTGTGGCTAGGACTTCCAATACTGTGTTGAATTAAAGTTGTGAGAGTGAGCATTCTTATTTTGTTCCTGATCATACAGGAAATGCTTTCAGTTTTTCACCATTGAGTGTGATGTTGGCTATAGATTTGTCATATATGGCCTTTATTACGTTGAGCCTCAGGGTGGGCAGTGGCAGCGGAGGGGCTGGGGTGCCCTCCTCTCTTGGGTGTCCTCCGATATTGGCTCCAGCCTTCCCTGGACCCCCTTCCTGGCAGCTCCAGCAGGGCCTCTGTCTTGGCCCCTGGGCGGCATGTTGACCAACCTCCAATGGCCAGTGGAGGTTTACACATTCACTGAGGACCAGCAGTGGGGCAACCAGGGCGCCAGGCATCTCATCTCACTATGTGGAGTGACTGAAGGACATGTCTCTGCTAGTCAGGGCCTGACAAAACGTGGTCCACTGGAGAAGGGAATGGCAAACCACTTCAGTATTCTTGCCTTGAGAACCCCATGAACAGTATGAAAAGGCAAAAAGATATGACACTGAAAGATGAGACCCCCCAGGTTGGTAGGCGTCCAATATGCTACTGGGGAAGAGCAGAGAAATAGCTCCAGAAAGAATGAAGAGGCTGAGCCAAAGTGGAAAGAATGCCCAGTTGTGGATGTGCCTGGTGATGAAAGTAAAGTCTGATGCTGCTGTAAAGAACAATACTGCATAGGAACCTGGAGTATTAGGTCCATGAATCAAAGGAAATTGGATGTGGTCAAACGGGAGATGGCAAGAGTTAACATCAACATCTTAGGAATCTGTGAACTAAAATGGATGAGAATGGACGAATTTAATTCAGATGGCGATTGTATCTACTACTGTGGGCAAGAATCCCTTAGAAGGAGTGGAGTAGCCATCATGATCAATGAAAGAGTCTGAAATGAAGTACTTGGGTTCAATCTCAAAAATGACAGAATGATCTCTGTTCATTTCCAAGGCAAACCATTCAATATCACAATGTTCAATATCTTTGGGTTCATCTTGTTTAGGACTCTTTGTGCTTCCTGGACCTGGATGTCTGATTCCTTTTTCAGGCTAGGAGAGTTTTTAGCTGTTTTTTCTTCAAAAACATTCTCTCTCTCTCTCTTCTCCTTCTGGGACTCACAGTGCAGCTGTTAGTGCACTTAATATTGTCCAGAGGTCTCTTAAACGATCCTCATTTTTTAAATTCTCTTTTTTCTTTCCTGTTCAGTGTGCATGATTTCCACTATTCCTTCTTCCAGATGGACAGTCCATTTCTGTGTATCATCTAATTTACTGTTGATTCCTTCTAGGGTAGTTTTCATTTCAGTTATTATATTCTTCATCTCTCATTGATTCTTTAAAAAAAAATATTTTCTTTTGATTGAAATCCTCACTGTATTCATTTGTTCTTCTCTTGAATTCAACAAGTACCTTTATTACCATTACCTTAAACTATTTACTGGGTAGATTGCATACTTCCATTTTGCTTAGCTCTTTTTCTGAGGTTTTTGTCTTGTTCCTTTGTTTGGAACGTATTCTTTGGTCTCTTGAAAGAAAGTGAAAAGAAATCTCTTTGTTTCTGTACATTAGGTAGGCCTGTTACATCTCCCAGTCTTGGGGAAATGGCCTACGTAGGAGATGTTCTGTGGGGCCCAGCAGTGTTCTCCCCTCTGGTCACCAGAGCTTGACGCTCTGGGGGTGTCCCTTTTTTGGGCTCCGTCGTGCTTCCGTTGTGACGGGGCTGATTGCTGTGAGAGTGCTGGTAAATGGAGCTGGCCTCCAGCCTGGCTGGCTGAGAGGCTCTGTCTCATGCAGTTGCTGTGGTCAGTGCACTGGCGGGCAGGACAGGTCTCCAGCATGACTTGTTTTGATGCCTGGTGAGGTGCTACTGCTGTGGGCCTGTTGGCAGGTGCTGCTGGGGGCAACACCCTAGTGCTAATTGGCCAGAAGTAGGATTCCAAAGTGGCGCATGCCAGCCCCATTGCTAGCACGGTCGATCAAGATCCCCCAAATGGCTGCTGCCGGTGTCTCTGTGCCCAGGGAGAGTCCCAGCTGCCTTCTGCCTCTTTGGGAACGTCTCCAAGAGCAACAGGAGGTTTGTCAAACTACCTGCTTTGTCAAAGAACTGCTACTGAACTGGGACTCAGAGCATGTGAGATTTTGTGCATGACCTTTAAGAGCAGAGTCTGTTCCCTATAGCCTTCCAGCTCAGTTGAACAACAAGCCCCACTGGTTTCCAAGCCAAGCTTCCTGGGGGCTCATCTTCACAGTGGTGGACCCTTGGGCTGAGGAGCCTGATGTGAAATGGAGACCCCTTCACTCCTCAGGGAGGGCTTCTGTGGCTGTGATATCCCTTCTGTTTGTGGGTCGCTGGCCCAGGGGGACCAGACCAGACCAAGTTTCCTCCATCCTTCCTGCTTGTCTCATGGAGGCTCCTTCTATCTTCGGTGGTGGAAAATGTTTTTCTCTGGGCTTCAGGTCGTTCTCATAGGTAGTCATCCCATAAGTAGCTGTAGTTTTGGTGTCCCTGTGGGAGGAGGTGAGCCCAGGGTCTTCTTCCTACTCTACCATCTCAATCTGTCTCCCCTACCCATTTCTGGGTGTAGCTCTTGGGATATTGTGAAGGTAAAAAAAACAAACAAACAAACAATTAAAGGACTGAGCATGTACAAGAATGTAAGGATTATCAAGCTGATAGGATTTAAATGTCTCGAAGTTTCTTTGTCTTGGTGTCTTCCCCTAGCAACTCTGTACCTAGTACAATGCCCACCTTTTAGTGTAGATAGATGTGTAACTCAGCTGTTACCTCGGTCACCTGGTTCTGTGAAATGTACATAAAATGGCCTTGAACTGCACCCTAGGTGCTCTGAAGTCCTGGTGACTTAGTCTCAGGACCCTGTTTTGCTCTGGTTTTTGGTTGCTTCTGAGCTCTTGGTCACACGTGTGGCTCATCTGTGACTGTTCTTTCTCTGCCCCGAGTGGACCCACATATAGTTACCTGCCCCCTCTCTTTGGTTTCCCCTAAGTAAGTCTCATAGCTGGCATTGGTGTGCCGCAGGCTTCCAACTACTCGGAAATACTAGTTGAGGGAGAGCAGCACATAGATAATTTAGGGTTAAATATTAGTTTTGTTCTAAAAAGTTCTCCTGGAGTGTATCACTTCTACTTTCTTAATTTCATGTTATGACGTCCTTCTAAAAAGGACAGTATGGAAAATATGGGGCGAGAATGACTTTACAATGGAGAAATCTGACAAGTGATCAAGGTCAACTTTAACAGCCAAACCTCCCCAAATCTCATAACCCCATTCTAATCATGGGGAAAACATCATACAAATCCTAATAGAGGGGCATCCTATAAAATGCCTGATCAGTCCTCCTCATAACTCTCAAGGCCATCAAAGACAAGGAAAGTCCAGAATATCATCAAAGCCAAGAAGGGTCTATGGAAACATGACACCTAAATGTAACAAGGTACCTGGAACAGAAAAAGGACATTAGGTGAACTAAGAAAATCTAAATAATCTATGGACTTTATTTAATAACAATGTATTAATACTGGTTTATTAATTGTAACAAAGGTACCCTATTAATGTAATTAATATGTTAATAATGGGAAACTATATGGGATGTGGTACACGGAACTCTCTTTACCATCTGCTCAATTTTTCCATAAATCTAAAATTGTTCTAAAAAATAAAGTCTGGTAATCAAAAAACGTTTGCTTGGTTGTTTAGCTGGAACAGAAAATTTCTCTCTGCCAGTTTCCCCCTTGCATTCCCTATCAAGGCGCTGCCCCCAGCATCTTTCATATCCACATCCCCGCCTTTCTCCTCCTCATGCCCTCCCTGCTTCGCAGCATCTCTAAGTGCCTCCCTCACTGATCCCCAGTCATCCTTTCACAGAGCATGTTGGGGGTTCTTTGTCTCACTGTAGTTCGTCCAGATGCTCCTGCAGTTATAATTACTGTGTCTTCCTGCTGCAAATGAACAAACAAACTGATTCCATTGATTGCTGCCCCCAGCCCAGATCCTGCTCACTCTACACAGTCCTTGGGGGTTCTGGGGTCCCAGTCTGTCAGTGGGACCTAGCTCAGGACAGATGAATTGCACCCAGGGAGGCAATGTTCATGTGGAGAGACGGGTTTGCTCTTTTTCAAAACTTTACCTCAGTATTAATTACATGATTCCCTCAGCAAAGCTCACATTGAAATGTTTCTAAACTATTCTAGCGGGTTGGGAAAAAGTAATTTTCTGTGCAGACACTGAGGACACTAAAAATGTGCTTGTTGATGAACACTTTGGATTTAAGTTACAATCACTGAATAACAGATTTCACATTAGCTTCCAGGATTCATTGTTTCTGTAGAAATCCTCAGTCTGCAAAGTAGGTTTTGTTAGCTTCCTCATAGTCATTCTAAGAAAAATAAGCGGGGAGGGAAGGGAAAGGATACTTACCTTCATTTTACTAGAGCAGAGTTCAGATGATCTCTTTTCATCTCTACATTTTGAACTAAGTATTTTTGTCCCCATTTTAGCCCAGGAAGCTGAGATGAGTGAACTTGTGGGGTGGTGCAACCTGTGAGTGGCCCAGCCAAGTCTGGAGCCCAGAACTGCCTGCCCTCCAAGCTAACGTTCTTCTCATGGGGCTGCCTCCTTACCCAGTCCCCCCAGAGGTGCTGCCTGGGCCACTGGAAGCCCTGGATTTTGTCCATGTGCTTGGCTTTAGCTTTAACTTGTTGCCAGTGCTATCCAGAGGTAGAAACTTTTATTTGCACACAAGTCTTCACCCTCATCAGCATTATCATTCTCTCCATCCTCACATACCCCTACTGAATTGGTTGACTCCTGCTGGGGATTTTGTGAAAATACATAGAAAGACTATTTGGACTTGATTCTCTTCCCACCCAAGACAAATTTAAGAGTCCACTTTCTCAGCTGCAGAAGATGGCCAGGCTTTCTTTTGATCCATTAAATATTTTTTCACACCTTTTCCAGCTTTCTCATGCATAGTCCCTATGAGATGAAGAGTAAAGGGAGCATGACTGGGATCAGGTGGGAAAAAATAAAGTTGGGGGCCAGGTCAGTCCTTCCTGGGCCTCCATCTTTTATTAAGACATTTCAGTAAACAGCAGAGGCAAGACTGATCGGTGGCCACATGGGTCCAGTTCCACTTTGGACTATCGCCTAAGCTTTGGACTCTGAGGGAAGGGGTGATGCTGCAAAAGACAGTGGAAATTAAGTTGAAAACCATGATGGACACTGAAGCCTTATGCTTTGTGCCTTTAGAAACCTTCAGGGAAATTACCTCAGCAGTGGGGAAAAATTTAAGCAATGTTGTAACAGGCACAGATGATCCAACTTAGAGGGTTTACAGGCGTCTGAATTTTTTTTTTAAAGCAAGCCTGATAGAACCTTGGTAGAAGTTGAATTCTATAATATGCTTTCTTAAAAACTGCCTAGTTTTTCTTAAACCATATGTCAAGTTTGAGCCCTGAAACTTAACAAGTATATAGAGGAACAAGCTGCTAGAATATGGTTATTTCACACAGCTTGTAAAACTGTCTAGGGGGGCAGATGGAGCTTTATTGGTTGGGGTCCCACAAGTTCTGCAAAATGTCCAGACTCTGAATAGTAGAAATATGCCCTGTGGGAAGAGGTAAACGGTAGTAGTGATGGGAAATTAGCATGGAGTGATTTTATTCTTACAACACTATTACAATATAATACATAATACAGTTAAAGTGTCCAAGAGATTGGAAGGAAAAGTAGAAATCAGCAGTTTAAGTGAATAAGCCTCCATAGTTTCCTTGTTAAGAATAAGAAATAAAAGGCATAAAGGAAGTTGTTATTTCTTGCATTCTGAGTATCTATCTGGTGGTGGGCTTGGAAATGGTTTGTGTTAGCTAAGTACCTGTAGAGATAATCCCTTGATTAGAAACATGAATTTAGTAAGAGGCAGGTTTGAGGTGGGCTGGATGAAGCACAAGCTGGAATGAAGATTGCTGGCAGAAATATCAGTAACTTCAGATATGCAGATGGCACCACCCTTACGGCAGAAAGTGAAGAAGAACTAAAGAGCCTCTTGATGAAAGTGAAAGAGGAGAGTGAAAAAGTTGGCTTAAAGCTCAACATTCAGAAAACAAAGATCATGGCATCTGGTCCCATCACTTCATGGCAAATAGATGGGAAAACAGTGGAAACAGTGGCTGACTTTAGTTTTCTGGGCTCCAAACTCACTGCAGATGGTGACTGCAGCCATGAAGTTAAAAGACTCTTACTCCTTGGAAGGAAAGTTATGACCAACCTAGACAGCATGTTAAAAAGCAGAGACATTACTTTGTCAACAAAGTCTGTCTAGTCAAGGCTATAGTTTTTCCAGTGGTCATGTATGGATGTGAGAGTTGGACTATAAAGAAAGCTGAGCGCCAAAGAATTGATGCTTTTGAACTGTGGTGTTGGAGAGGACTCTTGAGAGTCCCTTGGACTGCAAGGAGATCCAGCCAGTACATCCTAAAGGAGATCAGTCCTGGGTGTTCATTGGAAAGACTGATGCTGAAGCTGAAACTCCAATACTTTGGTCACTTGATGCGAAGAGCTGACTCATTTGAAAAGACCCTATGCTGGGAAAGATTGAGGGCAAGAGAAGAAGAGGACGACAGAGGATGAGATGGTTGGATGGCATCACTAACTCAATGGACATGAGTTTGGGTAAACTCTGGGAGTTGGTGATGGACAGGGAGGCCTGGCGTGACGCGGTCCATGGGGTTGCAAAGAGTCGGACATGACTGAGCAGCTGAACTGAACTGAACTGAAGTTTGAGGCAAGGTACTTAATATTTATAGCTTCTTATTTGTTTATATTCTGAGAGCACTTTGGAAATTGTACCTAAATGGCCAAGTCAAATGATTTATGCTTTATTATCTATAAACACACACATATAATTAGATTGACTCCTGCTGTTTACATTTCCCAGACCTGAAATAAAGCTAAGAGCTTGGACCTATTTATGCTACAGAAGATTGAAAGTTGTAAAATATTAGGTCAAATCATATGGAATTGCTTTTATAAATCAAAAACACCCAAATATTGGCAGTTTCATATGATTCAATCTAATATGTGAAAGTGATCAGTAAATTCTAGGTGGGTCACAAAATGTAATGAAATATCATCCATTTTCTGATGGTAGCTATGAAGGATGAAACTTCATATTGGAAGAAATCTAAAAGTCCTCCCAAGGTTTGTCCTGAAGCTTTCTTTGCTAGTGGAAGCCATCCTGATCTCTCATAGCCAGTCAGCCCACCTAGGAGTTGGCAAACCTCAGCTCTTTGTATATCTTTGTGAAAAGAGATGATAATTAATGTAATTAATACTTTCCCCTACCTGTCTTTTTCAGGATTTCTTTTGGGACCAAATAAAATAAGCATTGAAGGGCTTTGAAAAGTTAAAAATTATATTGGATAACATAGTGTCATTATCATCATGGCTAATTGTCGGGGAATCCGACTGAGACAGTTCAAACAGGAGAATGTAATCTTGAATAAGACAAACCACCCAGACTCGTCTGTCTCTTCTGGGCAGTATATCCATCAGCTCCTGCAGGCGGGAGATTTCTCCCCTTAATGTGATAATAGGTTAGAAGAGCTAGGTTTAGATAAAAATGGAGACATTGTTTGGATGGCATCTTATTTTTTTTTTTAATTAAAAATATCTTCAGCTGTGTGCTGAGAACAGCAAGGAACAAATGGTTCTGTATGTCACCAGAGCTAGTGAGACAGGTGGTGTATTCCGCTTCACCCTGGGTGCTTTTTCTCACGTGCAGAGAAAGCGCTTGTTGGCAAATTCCAAGGTGGTTAAGTGAATGAGCCAATGGAGGCTCCAACCTGCTGTCCCGCCTGTGAACACAGTAGGATTCAGTCACAGTTCATCCAGGACTGTATTCGCAAGCAACCTGGGGGCCCAGAGATGCTTCAGTTGCATGTTGCTATCAGGTCTTTTTCATCAGGTTGTAGAGCATCAAGCCAGCTGCTTCAGGAACATGTTCACCAGTTCTCTCTGTTTACACTTTGGGGGTTTGCTGAGATTTTATTTGGTGGGGAAAATCACTGATTTCCACCATGTAGAAAGCATATGTCATTTGGGCTTTTTTGGTTGGTTGTTTTACATAAAAGGGTGTGCAGGGTTTTGGAGTGAATCTTCACAGCCTCCCATGATGCAGGTAGCCTTATGACTCACCTTACAGATAAAGAGACTGAGCTTTAACAGCACAGCAGTCTAGTCAGTGTCTTGGTCCCAGCCACTGACCTCAAAGAGATGACCTTCAATTACCATGATTTAATCCTAGGTGGATAAAGCTCTTGCACGGAAAAGTCTATTTGTCACCAAAATTATGTATTGATCTCCTTGCTATATCCAGAAAAGTTTGCTTTAAGCAACAGGGGGCCTGCTGAAGGGGGAACTTAAATCTTTTCTTCTTCTTTTAAGCAAGACACACTGGTCCTTTAAAGTTGGTGGCTGTTTCTGTTTTCAGTTTTTGTGGTTCTTCACCTGGAAAGAAAACTTTCTGATTCTGCAAAGACTCACTTGAGTAGCCCCCTTCAGTTGTGTAGCTATAAACCAAATACCAACCTACTCTTCTGAGACTGTAGCAGGAGAGTTTGGGGCTTGGAGAAAAACTGGAGTCAGATGAATAGAGGTGGTCATAGATTCTCCAACACTCATTGTTATGTGGAGCAGAAAGGTTTCTGGGTGGAGTGATGGGCAGATTTGCATAAAGCCTCTTCAAGAGTCACCGTCTATATTCTAGTTCCTTTTGAGGATCTACGGCTTCCCGGGTAGCTCAGAAGGTAAAAAAGAATCCGCCGGCAATGCAGGAGACCTGGGTTCATTCCCTGGGTTGGGAAGATCCCCTGGAGAAGGGCATGGCAACCCACTCCAGTATTCCTGCCTAAAGAATTCCATGGACAGAGGAGACTGGCAGGCTACAGTCTGTGGGGTCGCAAAGAGTCAGACAAGACTGAGAGACTAACACTTTTACTTTGAGGATTTAACTTGTTTTCTTGGCTAGCAATCTGGATTCCATACTAATCTGGAGTTGTTAGAGGGGAGTTTCTGATGCTAGAACCTGAAAATGGTTCTGTGTGTGTGTGTGTGTGTGTGTGTGTGTGTATAAATTGTAAGAACTCTATCAATAAGCTGCTCTAATGTTGGGAGAGCAGGCCTGCTTTGGAGGGGAGTATTCAAGAAAGTGAGGCTGGGAGAGAGTCCTTACCCCCAGCTGTCTTACTGGCCTCAGTTCCCATGGCTCTTACTTGCGTAGGTGAACTCTTCAGTCCTTAGGTTCCGGGCCACCCGCTGGTTGACAGGCCCTAGCAAGGGCACTAGATTCTGCTTTAGCAGTGGGTAGTCTACAGTGGCAGAGACTGGGCATCTCAACCAATAGATCCAACTGTCTATCTCCTCCTTCACAAAGGAACAGTAACTGCATCTGACTGCATGGATTGAATAGGGGTCCTCAGGATTCTTGTCCTGTCCAGATGAGGGTTCCCAAGGAGAAAGACCTTACCATGATAAGAATGATCCTGGAGTCATTTTGTTTTCACACCAACATGTGCTGAAGAAGCACTTCAGTGCTCTCCAGTAAACGTCTTTCAATTCCTTGATTCTATCTGCTCCCCTCCTCTTGGAGAAAGGAGAATTCAGTACATATCCTTAGCACCTTCTGTTGTGGTTTATAACACTGTTCAAGACCCAGTGGTAACATTTTAAGATTTTAAGATCAAAGTAAGCACTGTTATCACTAATAGGTAAGAAGTAGAAATAATTAGAATTTAGTTTGTTCCAGAAAATTTCAGCAGTTATTTTCGAAAGCACTAGCTCTTTCTCTTCATCAGGCATTCCCACTACTTGTTATATAGATGTTATCATATACTACTGACCATACTCATATATTCCATAAAATTAGGCTCCTGCAATGTATATTATTTTGCTTCCTAATTTATTTTTTCTGCATAACAGTATTTTGTGTTATTAAATATTTTTCAGAAGTATAACCTTTAATGGGTGCTTTTGTTTTTCTTATATAGATGCCCTGTAATTTATTTCAGCAATGGATATTTTCATTTTCACTATTAGAAATAATGCTATGATGTATATCCCAACAGAGAGGATTCTGTGATTTTCTCTGATTATCCCTTTAAACTAGACTCCCAAATATGAACTTTGTGGATCAGAAAGCAATTTGAAGCCTGTTCATGCCCGTGGCAAACAGTTCTAGATGAGAATGCTGGGTTAGCACATTGTTGTCAACACAGATACTAATCTTTCAAAAATTCAGTTACAAATGGGTAACTTTTCCCAGTATTTTTTTGGTTTAATTGCTATTGAGTCAAACATATTATAATGATAGTTCATATTTGGTGAATTGTCTAATCATGTTCTTTATTTCACTTATTTAAATACATCAATGTATTTACTTTTCTTTATTTCCTTATTTGCAAGAATTCTTTGTATTTTAGGAATGTTAGCTCTCTGTCACAATCACTGCACGTATTTTCTTAATTTTAAACTGTTTGTTGATATACCAAGGGTTAATTTTTATATAGTCACATCTATCAATTTACTCTTTATGATTTTCTACTTCATATTGTTAATTAATGAATAAATAAGAATAATGTGAGAATAACATAGCACAGCATTGTTGTTCCTTATAAGTAATTCAGGCAACAGAAAGTATTTTCTAAAAATAAAATAAATGTTTTTACTTCTGATTTGCTCCTGTTCCTTTATTACGTTTTGGAGGAAATGAGTTTCCCTAATGCACTCTTTAGGAAGCCGTTGGGAAGCACTCTTTTTAAGATGTTTCCCATTCCATGCCAAAATATTTTCTATTTTTATGAAATAAGCAGAATGTGCTGTCATACCTATTTTCCTGTGGGACTCCACTTTTTGTCTTTCCGAGTTAGGCAAATCCTTGTCTGTCTCTACGGATAATTTGGATTTCTGTAAATACTTAGACATTTAGACAGATGTTTTCATATGGTATTTGTGGCAGAAATTGACAGGCTGTTCACCAAGTTTGTGTCCTCTTCCTCCTGGTCACACAGCTAAATATGTTTTTCATGTGTGTTTTGAGTGACATGTGGCATCTCACTGGGTTGTGGCCAATGGAATGGGAGGAGAAGTTATGGGCACCACTTCCAGACTTGGACATAACCACACCTTTTACTGGATCCTCTTTCCTCTTTTCCATGGTTGCTTTGGAAGCTGGTGTTGAAGTTGGTGGAGCCACAAGAGAGAAAGATCCTGAGACTCTGAATCCTGAAGAGATCAGTGAGAACTTTGGTTTCGAGTTTTTGTGAAGGAGAAATAAACTTGTATTGCAAATAAATAAACTGTAATCTAGTTACAGCAACTGGTGTAATCTTGGCTAATACTATATTCTTGTAGTCAAGTTAGATAATTCAGATTTGTTATGGACTGAAACATCATATGCAAAGAAAATAGAGTGCTCTGGGCTGACGTCAGTGTGTAGGGATCTGTCTAGAGGCATGCCACTGGACTCTGTCCTTCTACCCATGGATAAGAGGTGGTGAGAGGTCTGAAAAGTGGGGAATGAAGATACTTAGAAGAGATAAGCCATAATCAATAGTCTCATATATCTCAAGGTCTTTTTGCATGTGATTCAAGAGAGAAGAATTGTGGCTAGTGACTAGAAAGTACAGCAAGGCATATTTTAGCTTGTCACAAAGAATTAAGAATAATAAATAGAATAAATAATAAAATAGATACTGCCTTGGGTGAATATGAATCCACATTCATTTTAAAAGGCTGATGGCCTGTCGTGGATGCCTTTGGTGGGAAGTAAAATTATAGAACCTTTAAGATCCTTTCCATATCTAAGATTCGGTGAGACTGTGAAGTGCTCTAACCTGCTGTTGTCGTGATCAGCTCCTCACTGGTGTCTTTCAGATCGTTTCTCTCTTCCTCAGATTACAAAGCTGGCAGGAGCCACTGCAGGCTGTATTGGTGACGTCCTCATTTGGGTTCACAGTGATGTGGCTTGTTATCCTGTCAATGAACTTTTATCTCCCAGCACACTGTTAGGTTCGCTTTCGTTGCAGGTGTAGAATCTAGATGTTTATTCACTCCTGTAACGGAAAGTCTGTAAGAAGGGTGAGTTCAGAGAAAGTTGATTCAGCAACTCAGAGATGTTATCAACACTCAGAGCCTCCCCCTTCTCCATCTGCCACTCGCCATGCTAGCTCCACCCCATTGCAGTCCTGTCCCTGGTTGTTGGAAGTTAGATGCTGACAATAGCTGGGCTTACATGCTTCCTCAATCATGACCTCAAAAACTGATGGGTTGAAGGAAACAGAAGTGGCAAGTAAGTAGTATGTTCAAAAGAACTAGAAAATGAAGTGGGATAGAGTATGAGGAATGAGAAGGGGTTTTTGAAAAACAGAAAAAGAGGTTAGAGGTGTGCACTCAGTGAATGATAGAGAACCTTCTTCAGATCTGGAGCAGGGGCATGAATGACGTAAGGATGTTTAGAAAGTCTAGCCTGACATCATCACTTAGGTTCAAGCAAGGAGTGGCCATGATTTGAAAAGAGATTTCATTTATGAGGATCTTTCAGTGGCATTGGAGTAGTTCATAACAATTTGTAAAAGGCAATTATTAAATTTTCTAGAATTTTGTGTGGCAGTTGTTAAAATCATTGGTAGCTGTAAATTGATCATGAATGAGCAATTTACACCATCAGATCAGATCAGATCAGTCTCAGTCGTGTCCGACTCTTTGCGACCCCATGAATCCCAGCACACCAGGCCTCCCTGTCCATCACCAACTCCCGGATTTCACTCAGACTCACGTCCATCGAGTCAGTGATGCCATCCAGCCATCTCATCCTCTGTCGTCCCCTTCTCCTCCTGCCCCCAATCCCTCCCAACATCAGAGTCTTTGCCATGAATCAACTCTTCACATGAGGTGGCCAAAGTACTGGAGTTTCAGCTTCAGCATCATTCCTTCCAAAGAAATCCCAGGGCTGATCTTCAGAATGGACTGGTTGGATCTCCTTGCAGTCCAAGGGACTCTCAAGAGTATTCTCCAACACTACAGTTTAAAAGCATCAATTCTTTGGCGCTCAGCCTTCTTCACAGTCCAACTCTCACATCCATACATGACCACGGGAAAAACCATAGCCTTGACTAGATGAACCTTTGTTGGCAAAGTAATGTCTCTGCTTTTGAATATGCTATCTAGGGTGGTCATAACTTTCCTTCCAAGGAGTAAGCGTCTTTTAATTTCATGGCTGCAGTCACCATCTGCAGTGATTTTGGAGCCCCAAAAAATAAAGTCTGACACTGTTTCCACTGTTTCCCCATATATTTCCCATGAAGTGGTGGGATCAGATGCCATGATCTTCGTTTTCTGAATGTTGAGCTTTAAGCCAACTTTTTCACTCTCCACTTTCACTTTCATCAAGAGGCTTTTGAGTTCCTCTTCACTTTCTGCCATAAGGGTGGTGTCATCTGCATATCTGAGGTTGTTGATATTTCTCCCGGCAATCTTGATTCCAGCTTGTGTTTCTTCCAGTCCAGCGTTTCTCATGATGTACTCTGCATAGAAGTTAAATAAGCAGTGTGACAATATACAGCCTTGACGAACTCCTTTTCCTATTTGGAACCAGTCTGTTGTTCCATGTCCAGTTCTAACTGTTGCTTCCTGACCTGCATACAGATTTCTCAAGAGGCAGGTCAGGTGGTCTGGTATTCCCATCTCTTTCAGAATTTTCCACAGTTTATTGTGATCCACACAGTCAAAGGCTTTGGCATAGTCAATAAAGCAGAAATAGATGTTTTTCTGGAACTCTCTTGCTTTTTCCATGATCCAGTGGATGTGGGCAATTTGATCTCTGGTTCCTCTGCCCTTTCTAAAACCAGCTTGAACATCAGGAAGTTCACGGTTCACATATTGCTGAAGCCTGGCTTGGAGAATTTTGAGCATTACTTTACTAGCATGTGAGATGAGTGCAATTGTGTGGTAGTTTGAGCATTCTTTGGCATTGTCTTTCTTTGGGATTGGAATGAAAACTGACCTTTTCCAGTGCTGTGGCCACTGCTGAGTTTTCCAAATTTGCTGGCATATTGAGTGCAGCACTTTCACAGCATCATCTTTCAGGATTTGGAATAGCTCAACTGAAATTCCATCACCTCCACTAGCTTTGTTCATAGTGATGCTTTCTAAGGCCTACTTGACTTCACATTTCAGGATGTCTGGCTCTAGGTCAGTGATCACACCATCGTGATTATCTGGGTCATGAAGATCTTTTTTGTACAGTTTTTCTGTGTATTCTTGCCATCTCTTCTTAATATCTTCTGCTTCTGTTAGGTCCATACCATTTCTGCCCTTTATCAAGCTCATCTTTGCATGAAATGTTCCTTTGGTATCTCTGATTTTCTTGAAGAGATCCCTAGTCTTTCCCATTCTGTTGTTTTCCTCTATTTCTTTGCATTGATCGCTGAAGAAGGCTTTCTTATCTCTTCTTGCTATTCCTTGGAACTCTGCATTCAGATGTTTATATAGTTCCTTTTCTCCTTTGCTCTTTGCTTCTCTTCTTTTCACAGCTATTTGTAAGGCCTCCTCAGACAGCCATTTTGCTTTTTTGCATTTCCTTTCCATGGGGATGGTCTTGATCCCTGTCTCTTGTACAATGTCATGAACCTCATTCCCTAGTTCATCAGGCACTCTATCTATCAGATCTAGGCCCTTAAATCTATTTCTCACTTCCACTGTATAATCATAAGGGATTTGATTTAGGTCATACCTGAATGGTCTAGTGGTTTTCCCTACTTTCTTCAATTTAAGTCTGAATTTGGCAATAAGGAGTTCATGGTCTGAGCCACAGTCAGCTCCTGGTCTTGTTTTTGCTGACTGTATAGAGCTTCTCCATCTTTGGCTGCAAAGAATATAATCAATCTGATTTTGGTGTTGACCATCTGGTGATGTCCATGTATAGAGTCTTCTCTTGTATTGTAGGAAGAGGGTGTTTGTTATGACCAGTGCATTTTCTTGGCAAAACTCTATCAGTCTTTGCCCTGCTTCATTCCATATTCCAAGGCCAAATTTGCCTGTTACTCCAGGTGTTTCTTGACTTCCTACTTTTGGATTCCAGTCCCCTATAACGAAAAGGACATCTCTTTTGGGTGTTAGTTCTAAAAGGTCTTGTAGGTCTTCATAGAACCGTTCAACTTCAGCTTCTTCAGCGTTACTGGTTGGGGCATAGACTTGGATTACTGTGATATTGAATGGTTTGCCTTGGAAACGAACAGAGATCATTCTGTCGTTTTTGAGATTGCATCCAAGTACTGCATTTCAGACTCTTTTGTTGACCATGATGGCCACTCCATTTCTTCTGAAGGATTCCTGCCCACAGTAGTAGATATAATGGTCATCTGAGTTAAATTCACCCATTCCAGTCCATTTGAGTTCGCTGATTCCTAGAATGTCGACATTCACTCTTGCCATCTCTTGTTTGACCACTTCCAATTTGCCTTGATTCATGGACCTGACATTCCAGGTTCCTATGCAATATTGCTCTTTACAGCATTGGACCTTGCTTCTATCATGGAAATTAACAAATGGTACAAATCAGGGATTTTTCCTCCAGAAAACCAGTTTACTAGCACACCACAGGGTATTGCTTAATACATCTGATTTTCTTACCCTGCTCCAGGATTATGAGAAATCCTATTACATAAAAAGGGAAAACAAATTCTAAGACCAAAATAATATTACCAAAAAAGCCCCCATAGGGTATATTATCAGTTATTGCTGTAAGGCAAACAAGCCTAATAATTTGTTCCACTTC
This sequence comes from Bubalus kerabau, assembly GCF_029407905.1. Taxonomy (NCBI): domain Eukaryota; kingdom Metazoa; phylum Chordata; class Mammalia; order Artiodactyla; family Bovidae; genus Bubalus; species Bubalus kerabau. The sequence goes on from NC_073637.1 coordinate 64,697,285, forward strand.
TTCCCAAATGATTGGGGACTGATAGGGAATGTTTATTTCATTTGAAATAAATATCTCAAATACCATTATTCTAACTTGATGCTTCTCAGACTTTATTGTGCATGTCAATTACCTGGGGATCCTGTAAATGTAAAATTTTGATTCAGTACCTCTGGATAAGTGTCTAAGATTTCAATTTTCTAATAAGTTCAAAGGCATTGGTCTAGGGACTTGGGTAAGAAGCCTTCAAGCCTTAACTTTTATAATATGTTGCAAGAGAAAAGGTGACAGCGGCACTGGAAGTACGCAACGGAAGCGTTAAATCAGAGAGAGCCTTTCTCCTGATGGTACTTTGATGGGAGCCATGCTTTTCATGTCTGGTCTTGCTGGGGAAACTGCCTTTGGTTAAGTCAATTCAATGGAAGTAGGTTTTCCAGGTGCTAACCGTGGCAGCAGACTTTGCTAAGTTGCTTCAGTCGTGTCCGACTCTGTGCGACCCCATAGATGGCAGCCCACCAGGCTCCCCCGTCCCTGGGATTCTCCAGGCAAGAACACTGGAGTGGGTTGTCATTTCCTTCTCCAATACATGAAAGTGAAAAGTGAAAGTGAAGTTGCTCAGTCGTGTCTGACTTAGTGACCCCATGGACTGCAGCCTACCAGGCTCCTCCATCCATGGGACTTTCCAGGCAAGAGTACTGAGGTGGGGTGCCATTGCGACTATTGGAAGCACTAAAAGTGATTTGATTGAAGCCAGTTACCAAGCAGAACAGCAGCCAAACTGGCTTGATTGACATAAACAATCAAGGAATGAGAGCAAGCTGAATGGAAAGAGAGATTTACCCTTTTTCTTTTGGGTCCATTGTTTGCAAAGAAATCATATATTCTATTGGGCTTCTCAGGTGGCACGAGTGGTAAAGAACACGCCTGCCAATGTAGGAGAGGTAAGAGACTTGGGTTCGATCCCTGGGTTGGGAAGGTCCCCTGGAGGAGGGCATGACAACCCACTCCACTATTCTTGCCTGGAGAATCCCATGGATGGAGGAGTGTGGTGGGCTATGGTCCATAGGGACACAAAGAGTCGGACACGACTGAAGCAACTTAGCAGCAAACACACACATGGATTCTATCACACTATCAAGGTAAAAGATGAATGCGGCTGCAAACTTGAACTTAGCAACTCTGACAGGACACAGCTTTGTCTATGAGACACATTGCTTTGTTTTTAGCCTGTTGCCCAGGAATCATTTCTCAAGGGTGGATGAACTAAATTACTTAGTTCAGAGTCACTGAGAAGATCATCATGGACTTTTGAGTAGGTAGTAAAGGCTACTGCATTTTTTCTTGGAAATAACAAAATGAATGATTCCAGTTTGGTTTTTGGCTCTAATAATGCTTCTAGGTGCTCTCTCTTTGGAGATAAATTGATGTCTCCAAGACTGTAAATTTCTACCCAGGGTCCAGAAATTCCACTAGGAATATCTGGATGAAACACCAGCATTTACTGCTCTTTCTGAAATTTTCCAGAGTTCTGTTTTGATAAATCTTTCATTATAGTCCAGGTCAGATGACTGTTAAACTAAAGCCATCTTCTGTTTAGTGCCTGGAAATTAAGATAGGAAAAAGAGTTGAGGTGCAGTGGAAAATGCAAGAACTTTGCAGAGTTGCCTAGAAACTCCTTGTAAACTTGAGCTAAAAGTATAGTTAGCAAATGGAAACTGAAATACTAAAGCAATGCCACAACTAGCCTTTTTGAGTTGCTATTAAGGCAACAGTAGTTCAGTTACCATTGAGCAAGGCTGGAAAATTTGACCATTAGATATTCAGTACTGTGGAACTTTAAATTCTGGAAGAGACCTCAGAGATGCTCTAATCCATCACACAAGATTTAAGATGAGATGCTAAGGCTCAGAGAATGTATGCTCCTGCTGCTGCTGCTAAGTTGCTTTAGTCATGTCCGACTCTGTGAGACCCCATGGACGGCAGCCCACCAGGCTCCCCTGTCCCTGGGATTCTCCAGGCAAGAACACTGGAGTGGGTTGCCATTTCCTTCTTCAATGCATGGAAGTGAAAAGTGGAAGGGAAGTCGCTCAGTCGTGTCCGACTCTTAACCACCCCATGGACTGCAGCCTACCAGACTCCGTCCATGGGATTTTCCAGACAAGAGTACTGGAGTAGGGTGCCATTGCCTTCTCCACAGAGAATGTATAGCTTGCCGCAAATCATCCTGCTAGTTGAAGAAAGAGCCAAGACTAGAACTTGGGGCCCCTGATAGCTTAATTATACCACAGATTGTTGATTTACTATATGCCAGGTTCTATGATAAATATTTTATTTTTATTATTTCATTTCATACTCATAAAGTCATATAAAAAGCTGCCATTCACTCATTTATTTCTGTCATCTGTATTTATTATACACCTGCTATGTGTCAGCCACTGTCCTGGATGCAGGGGCTTCTATTCCTGTTCAATCACTAAGTCGTGTCCAACTCTTGGTGACACCGTGGACTGCAGCATGCCAGGCTTCCATGTCCTTCACTATCTCTGGGAGTTTGCTCAAATTCATGTCCATTGAGTTGGTGATGCTATCTAACCATCTCGTCCTCTGCCACACCCTTCTCCTTTTACCTTCAATCTTTCCCAGCTTCAGGGTCTTTTCCAATGAGTCAGCTTTTCGAATTAGGTGGCCAAAGTACTGGAGCTTCAGCTTCAGCATCAGTCCTTCCAAAGAATATTCAGGGTTGATTTCCTTTAGGATTGACTTGTTTTATCTCCTTACAGTCCTGGGGACTCTCAAGAGTCTTCTCCAGCACCATAGTTTGAACACATCAATTCTTCTCCGCTCAGCCTTCTTTTTGGTCCAACTCTCACATCTGTACATGACTACTGGAAAAACCATAGCTTTGACTATATGGACCTTTGTTGGCCAAGTGATGTCTCTGCTTTTTAATACACTAGATACACTAAATAATACATTAAAGTGCCTTTAATTTCATGGCTGCAGTCACCATCCACAGTGATTTTGGAGCCCAAGAAAATAATGTTTGTCACCGTTTCCATTTTTTCTCCATCTATTTGCCATGAAGTGATAGGACTGGATGCCATGATCTGAGTTTTTTGAATGTTAAGTTTGAAGCCAGCTTTTTCACTCTCCTCTTTCACCTACATCAAGAGACTTTCTGCCATTAGGGTGGTATCACCTGCATATCTGAGGTTACTGGCATTTCTCTCGGCAATCTTGGTTCCAGCCTGTAAGTCATTTAGCCTGGCATTTCACATGATGTACTCTGCATATAAGTTAAATAAGCAGGGTGACAATATACAGCCTTGACGTACTCCTTTCCCAGTTTTGAACCAGTCTGTTGTTCCATGTCCAGTACTAACTGTTGCTTCCTGACCTGCATACAGGTTTCTCAAGAGGCAGATCAGGTGGTCTGGTATTCCCAACTCTTTCAAAATTTTCCACAGTTTATTGTGATCCACACAGTCAAAGGCTTTGGCATAGTCAATAATGCAGAAATAGATGTTTTTCTGGAACTCTTTTGCTTTTTCCATGATCCAGCAGATGTTGGCTATTTGATCTCTGGTTCCTCTGCCTTTTCTAAAACCAGCTTGAACATCTGGAAGTTCACGGTTCACATATTGCTGAAGCCTGGCTTGAAGAATTTTGAGCATTACTTTACTAGCATGTGAGTTGAGTGCAACTGTGTGGTAGTTTGAGCATTCTTTGGCAGTGCCTTTCTTTGGGATTGGAATGAAAACTGACCTTTTCCAGTGCTGTGGCCACTGCTGAGTTTTCCAAATTTGCTGGCATATTGAGTGCAGCACTTTGACAGCATCATCTTTCAGGACTTGAAGTAGCTTAGCTGCCTTCTCCTGCTAAGTCACTTCAGTCGTGTCCAACTCTGTGTGACCCCATAGACGGTAGCCCACCAGGCTCCCCTGTCCCTGGGATTCTCCAGGCAAGAACACTGGAGTGGGTTGCCATTTCCTTCTCCAATGCATGAAAGTGAAAAGTGAAAGTGAAGTCTCTCAGTCATGTCCGACCCTCAACGACCCCATGGACTGCAGCCTTCCAGGCTCCTCCGTCCATGGGATTTTCCAGGCAAGAGTACTGGAGTGGGGTGCCATTGCCTTCTCCATAGCATAAGGTAAATAGTCAATAAATGCTAGCTACTATTCTTATTATTCCTTAAGGTGTTAAAACATCTATATAATTTATTCTTCTCAGTCCTTTATAACTTCCTTGAATAAGCTTAAAGAAGGTCCTTTTTTGTACTGAACTCCTCCCTGTGTTCAATGGCACCCCACTCCAGTACTCTTGCCTGGAAAATCCCATGGATGGAGGAGCCTGGTAGGCTGCAGTCCATGGGGTCGCCAAGAGTCGGACACGACTGAGCGACTTCCCTTTAACTTTTCACTTTCATGCATTGGAGAAGGAAATGGCAACCCACTCCAGTGTTCTTGCCTGGAGAATCCCAGGGACAGGGGAGCCTGGTGGGCTGCCGTCCATGGGGTCACACAGAGTCGGACATGACTGAAGTGACTTAGCAGCAGCAGCAGCTCCCAGTGTTCAGTGGTGTCATAAGTAAACTCCAGTTTATATGACCAATTAAGCTCTAAAAGTAAATATCCACAAGCATTCTGAGATTATGGTGACAGAGTTATAGGCTCCCTCAGAGCTGTTGGGGAGACTTATGGTGCATCTTTGGCCAACAGGACGTACTTGGGAGATTTGGCCAGATAAAAATAGGTTGATTGCTAGCGCCCACATCCAAGATTGTGAAGGGTCCCAAATTAATCTCTCTGGGTTTGGAATTTTAGAATGGAACATTGTAACTCCATTTTTAGAACTGCAGTTACCTTTGGAGATCACTGGACCCAACCCTCTCATTTTATAGGTAAGTGGTCTGAGGTCCTGAAAAGTGACATTTGCCCCATGTAGAATCACATCACTGGTGACACGCTGGTTAACATAGTTTGGGCTGTGGTGGGGTCCCATGACAGAAGGAAGAAAATGTTTCTGGTGGAGGAAGGTGCATCTTTCAAGTGACAGTGGAGGAATTTACCAGATTCTAAGTGGGACCTCTGCGGGGAGGATGCCCTGACGTAGTAGATTCTAGGCTGGGGGATCCATTCTGACAACCTAGTAAGGTATCAGCTCTAGAACCCCAGCTGTTTCTCAGTATAATATATAATGTGCCTTACATACCGTAAGACAAAGGGCTGCCTCATTTCCGGATGGCCAGCACTATGTCCAGCAGGTTTCTGTAAGGTGTCAGGCTCTCAGCCTTGAACCCCTGACTGATCTTTCTGATTCAACAGTTGAGTCAGATTCCTCAATTGCTCTGATCACTCTATGTCCATGCCACAGTTTAGGAGACTCCAACTATTTTTTGGTAGGAAAACTAATATCCTCCAGCTGCTAGTGAGTTTTCCAAGACACATCTTGATTCATACAACCACCAAGATACAAAGCATTAAAAAGAGGGAACTTGCTTTAATATTTTGTTTGGCATCAGAATACTAAGTTCATGCTAACTGCAGTCAGTATTGAGACCGATTTCACTTGATTTCCTGGGTAGGATGCTCTTTGGCTGTGAAGGGCAGCTTCTTGTTTATCTTTATCTCTGCTTGGCTTCAGATTAAGGCTTTGTGAATTAAAAAAAAAAAAACAAAAAAACTTTTCTTTTCACCACCCATCTGTTTAATAATTATTTTCCCTTTTCTTTTTTTAACTTGCTTGTTATGCTAGCATTACTGTGTCTAAATAGAATGTCTATATCTGATTGCATTGTTCATTTTAGAACTTTTTTTCCTTGTTTGTTTAATTAGAATTTAGAGTATGCCAGAACTAGATCCCTTTCAATAATTCAAGAATCAAAATTACTTTCACAAATCCCAGTGGGTTAACGATAGTGTCTGTGTTTATCTCTGAGACTCTTAAAGGAGGAAATCTTTCCTGTTTTCATTTCTTTCTTTGGGGGAAAAAAAGCACTGAAAATTTGTATTTAAATATGGCTTGTTCAGAATTTAGCTTGTCCCCCAATTGGTATTTCTGTATTTTATTAAGCTGCACAGTGAACTCTGGATAAATTGTATTTTGAGAATGAAGTGTAATTGTTACATGTTACATGATTATATCCTTCCAGATGGGCATGAAGGAGTGGGTTAGGTAAAAAGGTTTTCAACCTTATGAGGAATGTTCTTCAGTCATTTCTCTCGTTCAGTCCTATGAAGTAGGAGGCTACAAAGTTTAACTGTTTGTCTATATTGTTTCTTGGCTGTCCTCTAAGTAAGCGTTATCTTATAGTCCATAGTAGTAGATGCTTCTTTCTCTCTCCCGCTCTCTTTTTCCCTCTTCTCCACAACCTGTATATTCTGTGTATGCATACACATACCCGCATCGCTATAATATTTTAAAGACAATGCATTTAGTGGATGTTTGCGGCAGCAGTTGTAGCTGAGGGACAATTGGGGGTTAACAATTTCTGTGACTTGGACAGTCCCACTCTGATTAAGGTGTCTCTTTCTACCCATTATGTTTGGATAAACTTTGAAAAGCTGGTTTGAGTTGGTTCATTTAAACATAATCTTTTTTTTTCTTTACAATATTGTATTGGTTTTGCCACACATCAACATGAATCTGCCATAGGTGTACACGTGTTTCCCATCCTGAACCCTCCTCCCACCTCCCTCCCTGTACCATCCCTCTGAGTCTTCCAGTGCACCAGCCCCAAGCATCCTGTGTCCTGCATCGAACCTGGACTGGTGATTCGTTTCATATATGATATAATACATGTTTTAATGCCATTCTCCCAAATCATCCTCCCCCTCCCACAGAGTCCAAAAGACTTTTCTATATATCTGTGTCTCTTTTGCTGTCTCGCATACAGGTTATCATTACCATCTTTCTAAATTCCATATATATGTGTTAGTATACTGTATTGGTGTTTTTCTTTCTGGCTTACTTCACTCTGTATAATAGGCCCCAGTTTCATCCACCTCATTAGAACTGATTCAAATGTATTCTTTTTAATGGCTGAGTAATACTCCATTGTGTATATGTACCACAGCTTTCTTATCCATTCATCTGCTGATGGACATCTAGGTTGCTTCCATGTCCTGGCTATTATAAGCAGTGCTGCGATGCACATTGGGGTACACGTGTCTCTTTCAATTCTGATTTCCTTGGTGTGTATGCCCAGTAGTGGGATTGCTGGGTCATAAGGCAGTTCTATTTCCAGTTTTTTAAGGAATCTCCACACTGTTCTCCATAGTGGTTGTACTAGTTTGCATTCCCACCAACAGTGTAAGAGGGTTCCCTTTTCTCCACACCCTCTCCAGCATTTATTGCTTGTAGACTTTTGGATCGCAGCCATTCTGACTGGTGTGAAATGGTACCTCATAGTGGTTTTGATTTGCATTTCTCTGATAATGAGTGATGTTGAGCATCTTTTCATGTGTTTGTTAGCCATCTGTATGTCTTCTTTGGAGAAATGTCTGTTTAGTTCTTTGGCCCATTTTTTGATTGGGTCATTTATTTTTCTGGAATTGAGCTGCAGGAGTTGCTTGTATATTTTTGAGATTAGTTGTTTGTCAGTTGCTTCATTTGCTATTATTTTCTCCCATTCTGAAGGCTGTCTTTTCACCTTGCTTATAGTTTCACTTAACTACATTCTAAAACATGTCACCTGTCCATGCTTGAGTGCATCTAGCCTGAGACTTCCCTGTGTTTTTGTTACACAAGATGGGAAAAACCGTGTTTCAGGCCTAGCATCAGGCAGAGGAGCCTCTCTGCTCCATTAGCATCTGTGGTTTATCCAGTCATTTTCAAGTATAGTGTGTATGTGTGTGTGTGTGTGCACATGTGCACTCAGTTGTGTCTGACTCTTTGCAGCCCCATGACCTGTAGCCTGCCAGGCTCCTTTGTCCATGGAATTTTCCAGGCAAGGATACTGGAGCAGATTGCCATGTTCTTCTCCAAGGAATCTTCCAGATCCAGTGATTGAACCCACGTCTCTTGCATCTCCTGTATTGGCAGGCAGGTTCTTTACCAGCTGTACTATACTTATTCAGCCCAAGTATAGTACAAATAGTTCTAATTCTATTACCCATTTTCTACATATGTTTACATTTTGGATTGTTGGCTTTGTCTCTTTCTCTTCCCATTTTCCACATGTGTGTGTGTGTGTATTTTTCTCTGAACTGTTTGACAGTAACTGGGAAACATCACACACCATTACCCTTAAATACTTGAGTGTGTATTTTCTAAGATTAAACACAGTCTCTTTCATAGCCACATTACAAAAGTAGTAAATTTAACATTAATACAGGACTACTATCTAATCCACAATTGCAGCCATGAAATTAAAAGACGCTTACTCCTTGGAAGGAAAGTTATGACCAACCTAGACAGCATATTTAAAAGCAGAGACATTACTTTGGCAACAAAGATCCATCTAGTCAAGGCTTTGGTTTTTCCAGTAGTCATGTATGGATGTGAGAGTTGGACAGTGAAGAAAGCCAAGCACTGAAGAATTGATGCTTTTGAACTGTGGTGTTGGAGAAGACTCTTGAGAGTCCCTTGGACTGCAAGAAGATCCAACCAGTCCATCCTAAAGGAGATCAGTCCTGGGTGTTCATTGGAAGGACTGATGTTGAAGCTGAAACTCCAATACTTTGGCCACCTCATGTAAAGAGTTGACTCATTGGAAAAGACCCTAATGCTGGGAAGGATTGGGGGCAGGAAGAGAAGGGGACGACAGAGGATGAGATGGCCGGATGGCATCACCAACTCGATGGACATGGGTTTGGGTGGACTCTGGCAGTTGGTGATGGACAGGGAGGCCTGGCGTGCTGCGGTTCATGGGGTCGCAAGGAGTCAGACATGACTGAGCGACTGAACTGAACTGAACTATCTAATCCACAGTCTAGATATAAATTTTGTCAATTGCCTCAACATCTTCTCTAATTATTTAAAAAATCAATTGTGTTTTAAAACACAGACTTTTGATTTTGCTACCTCTGTATTTGACCATTTCTCTCTCAGTATCATATTTAATTAAATTGAAACTATAATAAGACTTGTTTGATTTCTAAAGCATAGCTTTACATTTTACTAGAAATTTTTATAAGTACGTGAGCCCAAGTTTCTTAAGAGCAGAGCCTATTGTGTTATTAAACTTTATATCGCCTAGACCCTTAACTCACTGCCTGTATTTGCTAAATGAACAAATGGATAAAAGCCCAATTTTAGATCCCAGATGTCTCAGCTTTCTAATTATTGATCACTGTGACCATTTTTTTCATGAAGGTAACTTCTCATGCTTCAGTTTACCTCTTGTTCTGCATGGCCTCTGACGTAGCCCCGATAAGTCTAAACTTTTTGTGAGGCTGTTTGTACTCAATTTGCCTTCTCTACAAAAGGGATAGGTTGGGGATCCATGTGAAGCATTTCCCTAATATTTCCCCAAATCCACATCTTCTTTCCCATTAAAAACATGAAAGTGGGTCCAGGGATTGTATCGGTCCATCTCTAAATTCCCATTTAGCTAACTATATGAGGCGTCTGGGACACCTTTTCTTTAAAGTTTTTCTTCTGTCTCATGACACTTACTGTTCCTGCCATTTAGCCACTTGACAAAAGACAGCAGTGATTCGAAAGAGACAGAGGGAGCTGCGGCGTGGATGAAAGGTCTCTGGGCTCAGAGTCTCAGGATCTCAGCCACGTCCTGACTCCGTCACTGGCTGTTTGTGTGACCTTGGAACATGGGTCTAAGCTTCATTTTGCTGGTAAAGAACTGAGGCTCAGAGGGGATCAAGGACTTGGACGAAGCTGTAGACAGACTATTTCAGAGACAGGACTTCTTGTCCTAGCTTTGCCACTTACTGGGGCAAGGGTTAATCTTTCTGGAATAATCATTTATAAAAACGTTAATTGTTACTCTAGAACCATGCCTAGCATGAGTTGAGACTCATTATTTAGATTTATGGTGATGATGACGAGTCTAATTTCTATATTATCTGTAGTACAACTTCTAGTCTACGTATACCCCCGGAAGTGGTGAAGGCAGGCTTCATTTCGGGTGCTACAGGGATCACTTTGCAGAGCCTGCCTGGAGCACTGTGTGGGGAGAATACTGGTCCCCATTCTCTCTTCTTCCTATCACTATTGATTGTTAGTGCAGAACAGTGTAGCTATTCCTGAGACTGAAGGAGGAGGAGAATTGCTGCTCCCCTAAGTGAGATTGTTTTCTCTGATGAAAAAGCGAGAGCAAGACAGTGACACACACAGAGAGAGCGAGAATGAATGAAGAAAAAGGGGAAGTGGGAGGGATGGGTTGAGAAGGAAAAGAGAAACAGAGGGCAGGGAATTCCCTGGTGGTCCAGTGGTTAGGGCTTGATGCTTTCTTTGCTGGGGCCTGGGCTTGATCCCTGGTCAGGGAACTAAGATCCCACAAGTTGTGCGATGTGGCCTAAGTGAAAAAGAAAGAAAGAAAAGAAAAGGGCAGACAAGCCAAAAGAAGTCAGGAGGAACAAGGAGGCTCTCAGGGAGGGGAGATATTTCTGTGTGGCATGACCCATCTGGGCAACTGAGAAAGGTATTGCTCACCTAGGAATTTTCTAAGTAGAAACTCTTCTATCCTGAACAAAATGTTGCATTATTACATTGAATTTAGGAATAATTTATTGAACACCCATGAAAGCCAAGTCATCTTTCTAATTTTTGAAAACTGTAAGTGAATAAGAGACAGTTCCAGTGCTATGTACCAAGGTAGGTGCCAGGGGCTCCTTCTGCCACAGACCCCACCATGCTTTATAATTTACTTCAAACAAGGTTTCCCCATGTGAGTTGCTTATTCTATGTCTGGCATCTTGGCTAGGCTGTGGGCCCCATGAGGGCCAGAGTATGTGCCTGTCTTTCTTAATATGTGTCTACAGAGTTGCACTGTAATTCTGACATTAATTACCGGGGGCTACATCAAATTTCACAGGTGAAGGGCTCAGTCTTCCACAAGACTTCCCTCACTTTAGACACTCTGCGGTTCCCAGGTCACCTGCACTTTTGACCAATTGACTGAGAATTCTGGGCTTTGCACCATGCCCTGAGGTTGAGTAATAAGCTTGAATGACTCAGAGGTCTCAGGAAAGCTCTACATTTCTGATCATGGCTTTATTATAAAAGACACAGAGCAGGGCCAGCTCAGTGCAGAAATGCATCAAGTAAGGTCTGGGAAGGTCCCCAAAACAAAGCTTTCTCATCCTCAAAATGCATCACCCTCTTGGCACATCAATGTGCATCACCAACCAGGAAACTCAGCCAAGTTTTGGTGTCCAGAGTTTTTATTGGACATCAGTATGCAAGACGATTGAATAAATTGTTGGTCATGTGATTAAACTCTTTTTCCGACTTCCTTTTCCTCCCTGGAGGTCAGATGATTATGGTGTGGTTCAAAGGCCCAACCCTCCAATCACATAGTTGGTTTTCCAGCCTGGCCTATCCCATCCTGAAACCACCCAGGGCCCCACCATGAGCCACCTCATCAGCATAAACTCAGGCATGGTCTGAGAAACCATCAAGAGTGACATAATCAAAGTTTCAGGTGAGCATGAGAGTCAATTATGTGAATCCAAGTCTCAAACAAAAGCTAAGTTTGAAATGATACAAATGAAACCCTGCCTTAATCTAGATCAGTAAGCGCAAGTATCTTAAGAGCAGATACACATGAGGGTCTCGTGGTTGTGATGTACAATACTGAACTGAAAGCCCAGTTAATTTTCTCCATCTGTTCAGTTTGGGGAGCCCATTCTTCTTTCTTTTCTTTTATAAACCACTTTGTTGAGATCTGATAGACATACAAAAAAGCTGTGCATTCTTAATGTATTCAGAATTTAGAGTAGATACTTTTCCAACATATATTTAGTGAGTGAGGACATGAATCAATTTCCTATTAATACGAGCGCCCTTTACCCCTTCCTTTATGTTTGAGTCCATATATCAACTGACACTTCTCCCTTCCTCTGGTCTCCAAAATTCTACCTCCACAACTTGTAGCAACCTGGAAGCAATGTAGGGTGGACAGAAAAGGCAGAACAGGTTGGTGTTGGACATGGAGACTAGAGGAGTCTGGACCTGACTTCTGGACCTGACTCCATTATGTACTGTTGTGTGACCTTGGACAAGCCACTCAACCCTTCTGTGCCTCAGTTGCTTCATTAGTAAAGTGGGGATAATGATAGTATCTATCTGATATGTTTGTTATGTGAATCAAACAAGCTTATATAGACAGATCACAACACTGCTTTGGCACGTAGTGTACGTGATGTAGTGTTACCTGGTATCATCGTTACTCACCATTTCAAAGAGGAGCAGGAGGGACAAATTTAAATCCTTTGATTTGAAATTGCTTGGCTGTTCCCTCAAGCCTTGGGTCTCCACCTTGCAGCTGCTGAGTTACCTCTCCATTTTCCCCTCCCACATACAGCCTTCCCCTTCCCCGCCTTCCCTTCTCAGATCTTCCTTCCCCAGGCTTCTCAGTCTTTTGTTCCAAGCTTGTAGACCCCCAGTCTCTGCCGTGTCCTGTCTTGTCAAATTCCAAGGCTTTTTACAGAGAATGGAGACATTGCTTGAATTCATTTGCATTCTTTCATGTACCATTTACGGACTGGATATGTAGCTACTGCTGCTACTGCTAAGTCACTTCAGTCGTGTCTGACTCTGTGTGACCTCATAGACGGCAGCCCACCAAGCTCCCCCGTCCCTGGGATTCTCCAGGCAAGAACACTGGAGTGGGTTGCCATTTCCTTCTCCAATGCATGAAAGTGAAAAGTGAAAGTGAAGTTGCTCAGTCATGTCTGACTCTTGGCGACCCCATGGACTGCAGCCCACCAGGCTCCTCCATCCATCGGATTTGCCAGGCAAGAGTACTGGAGTGGGGTGCCATCGCCCCTTAATGTGGCTCTGTGCATAGAAAAGGGCACATAAGGAGACAGACAGCCAAGAGCCAATGGAGTTAGATTATGAAACACTTATGTTGACAGTACTTAATCCCTACTTTCCACGGCAGTAGGGAGCCATGGAAAGGTTTTGACCAGAAGTGCAGGCACAAGGCAAGTATTTCACAAACAGTCTTCCAGGTGTGATTATTCCAAAACCCTCTGCATCCTAACAAAAGGTAAGCCAACCACAAGGCTGGAAGACTAAGAGGCTGTGCCCTCTAAAATCCACACAGTCATTTCATAAAAAGCAGCACAACCTGAGTTACCCTCCTTCCATCTCATCGAATGCAGCGTGCATCTTTCATTCAAAAGGCTCTGGACCAGGCCTGTTTCTCCACGTGAATGGTTCCTTGAAACTGTTTTTATTGTAGGAACTCCTTGAGGCCTCTGATCCTTCATTTCAAAACAGCAAGACGTCTTCAGCTTTTGAAGAGGGCAGAGTGTTAACTGCCCCGAAGTCTTTATTTTACAAACTGCTTAGCACAAAGCAGATTTTTACCCGATTCTCAATGTCTTTCCAAATTGGAGACAAGAGAGATGCTGACAGAGGTGGTTGGATTAAGGCCGGGTTCCTAATAGCCACCAGTGGACCCTTAGTGTTTTTGATGAAAACTTCAGACGGTCTGTGGCAACCTTGCACTTCCTCTAATGTTCTTCAAGTCGGGGCAAGAGCCCAGCAGTGGGATATACCCACATGCCCATCAGCAGAGGCTGTTCCTCCCCAGTGACCGATGACGTGGGTGAGAGAGGGGCAGCCATGGCCCCATGCCTCCCTTAGGTTGGAAGAGACTCTGCGGCTCTTTCAAACCTGAACACGTGATTGTCCTGACAGCTCCTCTCCCCTTAGTGAGAAGTCCAAGTCCTGGGCCAGCAGCAGAAGGCTTCCTGAAGAAATCCAGGCTCATTAGAGAGATCTGGCATGTGCAGTCACCCAAGTCACCCCACAGAAACTGTGGGGATGGAGGCGAGAAGGAAGACGGAAGGGAAGTTGGGAAAGACCAGATGTGATTTCTAAAGAGAAGAGTCTCACTGCTGTCTGCTGACAGCTGGCTCTGCCAGACGCATCTGCCCAGCGGTGGGTGGAGCCTGAGTGGAGAGCTTGACATGGTGATCTCTTTGCTCCCTGGGGAAGACTTGGCCCCAGGAAACCTCTCCCCACCATCCACGCTGCAATCTCTCGCATCATCGCAGCATGCATGCCCAGCGTGTCCCCACCTTTCTGTCTGCCTCCCCTCAGCCTGTGAGGTCCCACGCTCTACCTGCAGCCTCTAAGTGCTTCTGGAGCTCGTGAGGAGCCCCGGTCAGGAACTCGCTGATAACACGTGGGCTCTGCAGCTGTGCTCAGAGATGGGCCGCGGGAGGTGGCCCCGGGGAGTGGATGTTCGGAACGTTTCCCCTGGAATGAGGGCCGAAGCGTGTCTAATCGGTGCCGCCTGCATGGCCTTGCCTGGTGCCTGTGGCTGGGAGACCAGCGGGCCAGAGGAGGTTGTGGTCCTGCCAGCAGCGGCCTTGTGGAAGATGAGGTCAGGGAGCGAGGGAGACGTTAGAGGAGAAGGAGGTACCCGAGCTTGGCAAAGAGAGGCAGTGGGTCAGCCTGATCGACTTTCAGTTGTTTCAGTGTGAGGAGAGCCTGTGAAGATGTGAGTTGTGTAGTGGTTTCCCCGAGTCTGGAAGAACCGACATTTGCATTCTTTGCACGGACATCTGACTCTCTCAGTTGCCTGAGGAACAGAGGACGGTGAGGGGCAGCTGCCTGACTTTCTCCCAGATCCGTGCAGCGACCGGTTCCCACTTGCCTCCTGGCCAGATCTTCCAGAGATGCTAAAAAGTGCTTGGATGCAACACTGCCTCCTGAATAACTTGCTCCTTTTTTTTTTTTTTTTTTTTTTTTGCTGAAATGACCAAAAAATTCTTGGTAGCTGGAATAGACCCGAGGCCTTTGACAATACATAACTATCCTTCTCTCTCTTTTAGTCAAGCTTGGCTGTGGTGCCCTGACTTTGGAAGAAGCAGGGGCCCAGCATGGAGGGGACTGAGCACTTGGTTCCTGCCAGCAGATGCCTGAGGGACCATCAGAAACCAACCAACGGCTCCCAGCAGTCACCAGGCCTCCCTATAGCTTGAGGATTAGAACAAATATCCATTGTGGCATCTTAGCACTGGAAGAAACCAAGGAAACTGAAGTTGGGGTAGGGGAGTTGTTAGTGACTTTTGAAGAGCGTTTATTTGTTCAAGAAACATGTGTTGAGTACTAGGCACTGGCAGGGATGTTCAGATATGATACCCATAGAGTGTTTTGGAGACAGCAGTTCCAGCATGTTCTGGTCATGCTCAGTGGCCGGCAAAGGAGTCTTTTCAAACAAGATACCTCTACTGAGAGCTGGAAACATCATCGAAGCCCCACCCAAGGGAAGTGGGAGTTTGGGATCTGCACTGTCTTATTCCTTGAGTCCAGCCTCCCTCCCTGTGCAACCTGCCACACATCCACAGAGCTGCCCACCCGCAAATCCTTGCATACTTGTCTGCTCCTTCTGTGGCCCAACATTGCTGAGGACGCTCCAGTCACCTCTGGCAACATTCTGCCTAGAAACCTCCTTGCATGAGACTGAGTTTGTGAGGTATTTTTTCTATCTTCCAAGTCCAGCTTTCTGTGATGCCATGCTTTCTGTGTAGCCCGCCAGGCTCCTCTGTCCATGGGATTTCCAGGCAAGAATACTGGAGTGGGTAGACATTCACTTCTCCAGGGCTTCTTTCTGGATCCGGAATTGAATCTGTGTCTCCTCCATTGGCAGGTTGCTTCTTTACCACTGAACCACCAGGGAAACCCCTTGTAAGTTACTTTAGGTAACAATTAAATCAGTGTTTTTTCCTTTATAGAACATGGGGCACCATTTTACCGGCTCCTACGATATTTTCCTTATTAATTTTTAGCTCTCAAAATATATATATGTTGCAATATATAAAAACATTGCAATATATAAAATACATGTATTGTAATATATTTTATACATATTAGATATATAATATATATTATATATATGTGTATATATATGTGTGTGTATATATATATATATATCTATCTCACCACCTGTGACCTGTCCCCAAAGCCAATACCACGTACTTTAGTTTTATTATCGCATATCTGTTTGCATGGACCTATTATGGTCTCAGCCAACTGTGTTGAGGAAGAGGTCACCGCAGGATATCGGTGGCATATTACAGCAATAAGCACTGTCTCTACTCCTGTGACTGCAGGTCAGCTGGCTTGACTGGCCTGGGATCCAGGCTGAGTGCTCAGATCCGCTCTGTTCCGTTCCATGCCTCTCGTTCTTTTTGGACCAGCAGGCTCCTGGGGACGTAGCCTCTCACAGCCACCACCAAACTAGGGACAAGCAGAAGTGCACAGTGCTGTGGGCTCGGCTCAGAACTCGTTCACAGTCACCTCTGCCCACTCTCCATTGGCCTGCGCAAGATCAGTGAGACAGAGATCCAAGCTGTCTTTCTAGTAGAAGCAACTGCACAATCATGGGGCAGAGGGAGGAAGGAAGACTCGAGGAGATAAATCTGCTCCGGCTATCCTGCTGTGTAGGAGGGATGTCTGGGCATCTGCCCGCCTCTTGAGAAGACTTTCAGTTAATCCTCTTGCTTTTAGCCCCAGGAGCATCCCCTTCTTCCAGAAACCCCGATCCTGCCAATTCCTGAGGCATGTGTGCGGGTTACACAGTGTAAATCTGGCCGCTTCTTCCCTTTCCCACCACCTCCTTAGGAGTCATATTTTCAGATTTGTTAAGTCAGCTACCACTTGCCCATCTGCTTTCCAGCTTCCAAAATTTCATTGCTTTTGTCTCTTT
Organism: Bubalus kerabau; assembly: GCF_029407905.1. Lineage (NCBI taxonomy): Eukaryota > Metazoa > Chordata > Mammalia > Artiodactyla > Bovidae > Bubalus > Bubalus kerabau. The sequence continues at coordinate 64,714,116 of NC_073637.1, forward strand.
TCATGTTTTCTTTGTCCTTGTGGGTTTATGCCTGTAATAAAATCCTTTTACTGTCATTTTCATGGGGTTTGGGGAGAAAGTAAGGCTAAATGCATGTTTTCAATCCACCATCATTCCCACCTGGCTCCTTCTTGACACCTTAATGATCAGCCTTCCTTCCTCTTCAGCTCCTCTGGCTTTAATTACGTGCAGCTCAGAGCCCCTTGTTTCCCAGAGACAGCTAAGCAGAGGAACTTTGATGGAGTGTCTGACGGGGTGATGACTCACTTCTCAGTCTGGCTGGTTGTTGGAACACAATGTCAGCCGTGGAGTAACCCTTTCTGACTCAGTGTTGTGTCTGTAAATATAGATACATTTCAAGGAATCATCTAACTCTTCAGAGTCCTTAAATATATAGCAGCCCTATTTTTGGTCTGAACCTGAGGTACAGATGGACCTGTTTGCAGGACAGCAATAGGAATGAAGATGTTGAGAGTGGATATGTGGGCACAGTGGGTTAAGGCGGGGTAGGATGAACTGGGAGATTGGGATTAGCATACATACACTGCATATGTGCATGTATACATTCCCATGTGTAAAATAGATAGCTAGTGTGAAGCTGCCATATAGTGCAGGGAGCTCAGCTTGGTGCCCTGTGTTGACCCCGAGGGGTGGGATGTGGACATGGGAGGGAAGGAGGTCCAAGAGGGAGGGGATATATGTATACACACAGCTAATTCACTTCCTTGTATAGCAGAAGCCAGCACAACATCATAAAGCAACTATGTGTGTCTGCATGTGTGTCTTAGTCGCTCAGTCATGTCTGATTCTTTGTGACCCCGTGAACTGTAGCCCACCAGGCTCCTCTGTCCATGGAATTCTCCAGGCAGGAATACTGGAGTGAGTAGCCATTCCCTTCTCCAAGGGATCTTCCTGACCCAGAGATTGAACCCAGGTCTCCTGCATCACTGAAGAATTGATGCTTTTGAACTGTGGTGTTGGAGAAGACTCTTGAGAGTCCCTTGGACTACAAGGAGATCAAACCAGTCCATCCTAAAGGAAATCAGTCCTGAATGTTCATTGGAAGGACTGATGTTGAAGCTGAAACTCCAATACTTTGGCCATCTGATGTGAAGAACTGACCATTTGAAAAGACTGGTCGTTTGAAAAGACCCTGATTGTTGGAAAGATTGAAGGTGAGAGGAGAAGGGGATGACAGAGGATGAGATGGTTAGATGACATCACCAACTCAATGGACATGAATTTGAGTCCACTCTGGAAGTTGGTGATGGACGGGGAGGCCTGGCGTGCTGCAGTCCATGGGGTTGCAAAGAGTGGGACACAACTGAGCAACTGAACTGAACTGAACTCCTGCATTGCAGGCAGATTCTTTACCGTCTGAGCCACCAAAAGCAACTATATCCCAATTAAAAAAAAGAATCATTCAATTGAGCACACACATACACATATACACACAATACTATGTGTTATGCGTGTAGAACAGTAGCAAGCTGGATTTTCTTATACTAAGTTAAAATGCAAAAGAGTAAAAATACAACTACCTGGTCTATTTTTATTGCTTTCGTTATTTTCCTATCTGCTCCTGGGAAATAGTAGGGGTGGGAAAGATACTCTATAACTCATGGTTTGATTAACTCTTTCATGTTTTCCAAATGTTGGTTTACCATTAGCACTTCCCAGCAGATGGATGGGAGGACTGAGGACAAGGGTACTCTGACAGTAACAATATTTACATCCTAAACTGTTAGCCCACAACCTCTCTAACAGCACTGGGTGTGTTAGAGTTGCAGCAAAAGTTATCGCAGGTGAAAATCATCTCAAAACTGAATGGAAATATTTTGGAGTACTATCCAAATATGGATCAACAAATGCATTTCCAAGCAGGGGAGGAAGGGAGAAAAACGATCTGTAACAATTAGCAAACCTTGAATCAGAAAACTGGAGTTCAACTCCTGATCCCACTTCTAACATTCTGTATGTGCATGCATGCTAAGTTGCTACAGTCCTGTCTGACTCTGTGCGACCCTATGCCAGGCTCCTCTGTCCATGGGATTCTCCAGGCAAGAATACTGGAGTGGGTTGCCCTGCTCTCCTCCAGGGGATCTATCTTCCCCATCCAGGGATCAAACTCGAGTCTCTTCTCTCTCCTATGTTGGCAGATGGGTTCTTTACAACTAACGTCACCCGGGAAGCCCTACATTCTGTATAACCTTGAATAACTTTCCGGATCTCTTCGATGAGAAAAAAAAGTCTCCTTGCTCTTGAAATTGTTGGAATAATGACAGGAGACAATTAAAGCTCTTTGCTAAATAAAGGTTCTATTCAATACAAGTTTTATTTGGGGACCAGTTCAGTTCAGTAGCTCAGTTGTGTCCGACTCTTTGTGACCCCATGAATTGCAGCACGCCAGGCCTTCCTGTCCATCACCAACTCCCAGAGTTCATGCAAACTCACGTCCATCAAGTCAGTGATGCCATCCAGCCATCTCATCCTCTGTTGTCCCCTTCTCCTCCTGCCCCCAATCCCTCCCAGCATCAGAGTCTTTTCCAACGAGTCAACTCTTTGCATGAGGTGGCCAAAGTATTGGAGTTTCAGCTTTAGCATCAGTCCTTCCAAAGAACACCCAGGACTCATATCCTTTAGGATGGACTGGTTGGATCTCCTTGCAGTACAAGGGACTGTCAAGAGTCTTCTCCAACACCACAGTTCAAAAGCATCAATTCTTTGGCACTCAGCTTTCTTTATAGTCCAACTCTCACATCCATACATGACCACTGGAAAAGCCATAGTCTTGACTAGACAGACCTTTGTTGGCAAAGTAGTGTCTCTGCTTTTTAATATGCTATCTAGGTTGGGCAAAGTTATGAATATAAGTAGTTTGCACTTATGCCAGAGGAGCCTGGCATAGGGTCGCACAGAGTCAGACAGGACTGTAGCAACTTAGCATGCATGCACATACAGAATGTTAGAAGTGGGATCAGGAGTTGAACTCCAGTTTTCTGATTCAAGGTTTGCTAATTGTTACAGGGTGGATGAGTAATAATAAATCTATTTCTATGTACCTTTCATTACTTGGAACACATTAGTCCTGAAAAGCTGGATGAACTCTGCAAATGTTCACTATAAGGTACACTTGATGAAAATTAACACCTGATGGGTACTTGGTAAATACCATGTTCTGTTCTAAGCACTTTACATAATCCTCAGAACAACTCTATGAAGTCTATTCTATACATGTTATTATCACTAATTTAAAATAGGAAAAACTGAGGCCCAGAGAAGTTAAGCAAGTTGCTTCAGATCATGTCATTTGCTGGGGGAGCCAGGACCTACCCATGGACAGCTTGGTTCCATGGTCTGCAGTGTAAGAGCAGCCCTACACTTGGGGTGGGGGTGGAATGGCCTCAGCCACACTGCCCATTCTCTCTAGCCTTTCCTTTTTGGGGTCTTCTTCCTCTGGTGGCCCACGAAATGTTCTTCAGACTTCTCTCTCAGCCTCTATTGTTATCTCAGTCATTACTTTCTCCCTGAACAATCCCTATGTATCCATGGCCTTAATTTCCATCTGTATGCTAAAGACTTCCATCTCTGTGTCAGATTAGATCTCTCTCTTGGTTTATTCAACTGCTTACAAAGTGTCTTCCCTTGGATACCTTGAAATGACCAGAAAGGCTTATTTAACTGCTTACAAAGTGTCTTCCCTTGGATACCTTGAAATGACCACCAACTCTCCATACCAAAAGTTTTACCAATGATTTTTCCTTCTTATCCACTAAGCCTGTTTCTTTTCAGTCTGGCAAGTCTATTCACCAGGGTGGGCAATCACCCTAGGCAAGCCATGAGATGATGAGGAGAGGCATGGCATTATCCTTGAGTTTCCTCATTCACCCTCCATATCCATCTAGACCATCACAAAGCCCTGCCAGTTCAGCCACCTGGATAGCGCATCCATGTGTGTGACTTATTGGATTGGGTCAATACCTTCATTGAGGTCAGCATCATCTTTCCTAGATTATTTTGTAACATCCTCCCTAAATATTCTCCCTGCTTTAAGTCTTCAATCCTCCAGTCCTTATCTACATCAATAGTCCTCATGGTCTTTCTAAAACATATATTGTCCTCTTTAGGACTCTTCAAGGGACTCCTGGCAATCTTAAGATAAAAGCCAGCATCCTTAACTTGGTTTCCAAGGCTGGTCATTCCTATGATTCCAGTGCCAGTCCCCATCTCTCTTTTTCTTGTGTCCTTTCCTACAGCTGAACATCCTTCAGCATCCCTACATACCTCTTGCTCACCACGGTGCCTTTGCACATGAAATTTCTTCTGCCTAGGTCAGTCTCAATCCCTTACCCACTATACTTTTCTGCCCAGCTCCTATTTATCTTTTGGGTACTAACTTAAAGTAAGAACATTCTCTGGGAAGCCTTCTTTAACTTTTCTAATCTATATTAAATGCCTTCTAAGTATCCTGTGTAACCCTGTGATTTATTGCAATTGCTTATTTATTTGTCTGTCTCTGGCTACACCAGAAATCCCTTAAGTGCAAGGGTCATGTAGGTCTAGCTCATAAACTGTATCCCCTGAGATTAGTATAATGACTGGCACACAATAGGAACTAAGTAATTATTCATTAAATATTAGCAAATATTATATAAAACATCAAAGATTATAAATTACTCCATTCTCAAAATAGGACTGCCTCCCCACGAGTTTAATGCTCCTTTGTCCCTAATGGATCACCATGTAAGAAGGCAGACTGAAGACATATCTTTGTTCCTAGTTGTTCAAGACATTGAGGAATTAATGAAAGTTAAGACTTTCCTTCTCTCTTTTTTTTTCCTAGAAATTCTGTTGCCTTGTTAACTCAGATTACTTCTCCCCCTGGGGAAGCTGTGAAATGATGAGGAGAAAATAGTGGGTGAGGTAGGAGGGGTTCTGGAGAGTGTTTCTAAGTGCTTTGTGCCCTCAGAGAAAGGAGAATGAACTTTTCCCCAAACTGAATAAAGGAAGTTTGAATAAACTGAATAAACCAGGCTTTACCCTGGTTCACAGTTCTTCAATTACAATTCCTTTCCTCTTCAGAGACAGGTTCTCTGGAGACAGGAAGCTTTGAAAGCAGGAATTGGGGACAGTGCCTGGACTAACCTTGACCATCATAAAACCTGTCCTAAAACAAAACAAAACAAAAACCTGTCTTCCACGGAGCATAGTTATCAAGCCCCAGCATCATCTGTTTTCAGCAACAGAAGACACGCTGATGGAGCTGAGGTGGCTTTGTAGAATCAGCCCAGGCGTTTTTACCTAAGCATGCTATCTCACACTCCTCTCCATATTCCCTGTGGCTAGGTTTCCTTTTTATCAATCCCTTCATCCATAAGATGGTAAATTTCGCCAATAGCAATGTCAGTCATTAGACAGAGTCCATGTTCTAAATGAGATCCCCTGTTAGTCTCTTAGCTCCTTCCAGTTTTCCTCTGAATCACTGCTCAGGGTTAGTAATGCTCCGCTTATCTGCGTGGTTGTCTGCTGTCTGCTCCCTTCCCTACTTCAGCCCCTGTCCACCCCCCAACTATCGTGAGGTTCACGGGGGCAAAGACTGTTTGTCACCTGGGTCCCCCAGCCCAGCATGCTGCCTAGCACACACTAGGGCTCAGCGAGTGAGTGAGTGATATTGCTCAGTCATGCCTGACTCTTTGCAACCCCGTGGACTGTAGCCTACTGGGCTGCTCTGTCCATGGAATTCTCCAGGCAAAATTCCTGGAGTAGGTTGCCATTTCAGTGAATGCTTGGGTAAAACTTCACTGGTTGAGTGACCATTGTGACAGGAGAGGCCTGTGGGCAACTCCTTGACTTCCCCCTAGGAACTCGAGGCTCAGCAGGGGAACCTGCTCTGCTTTCTCAGGTGATGAGGTTTCTCACAGTAGAGGATCGGGGAGAGGGAGAAGACCTCTGAGCAGAACTCGTGGAGAGCATGGACCTTGCCTGAGAGCCCCACGGTCTTTTCACTCGTTTTGGGTCCCAGTGTCCTCTGTCGTGTGTTCTCTCTCACCTCAGCCCCAACTGAAAGAAGAGCCTCTGAGGCTTAGATTTGAAAGATTTTCTGAAAAGAACTGTTTATAGAGGTGTGCGCAGGAGCAGGGGGACCAACAGATTACTGGAGCTTCCGTGGACCAGCGACAGTGGGAGGCTGTTACCATTCTTGGCCTGGAGATAAAAGCTGGAGCTGGTGAGGCCCAGGGTATGGCTGTGGCCAGAGGCACGCTTGTAAAGAAGAAGGCTGAGGTCACTATCCGGAGACAATGTGAGACGGGAGGGGAAGAAGATGAGATGTCCAAACTCTCCGCCTTCCCATTCGGCTCCTACTGAGTCTCCACTGGGCACAGCCCCATGGACAGCCAGGAAGCAAGAGACCTGTGGAGCCAGCCTCCTGAAGTTCAGAAGGCACGGGATGGACTGGGAACAGGAGAAAAGCTAGTGCACACGGTATTTTTGTTGAGTGATTCCCTTTAAATAGAGAGCGGTTGCTTATAATGAGCTTTCTTCTGCACGCCCGTGTGCTACTCCATTGCACGCTGATGTCTCTTGGCCGGTTTATGGCATCTGCCTCTCTGCTTCTCTGCTCCTCCACTGCCTACTCTTCTGTTGTGCGTCTTGTGCGTAAACTCCTCCAGAGAACATCTAATGGTGTTACCCTCTAAGATTGGACAGGGCACTCACAGGGCAGCCTGTGAAGTTTGTCCTTGGGTCACACACATGCCTCTGGTTCAATTAGCTGCAAAGCAGGAGGGTCTGTGATGAAAAATCTCTCAAAACTGGTTATGGGGTGCAGATCCCTCAGAAGAAACAGTCTGACTGGAACCCAATTTACACATCCAGTACTTTGTCACCCCTAAGATGACCATCCTCACTTGCACGTGTGTGTCTGTGTTAGCTGCTCAGTCATGTCTGACTCTTTGCAACCCATGGACTGTAGCCGGCCAGGTTCCTCTGTCTATAGAATTTTCCAGGCAAGAATCCTGGAGTGGGTTGCCATTCCCTTCTCCAGGGAATCTTCTGACCCAGGGATCAAACCCAGGTCTCCTGCATTGCAGGCAGAGTCTTTACCACCTGAGCCATCAGGAAAGCCCCTATCATCATTTATGAAGACTAATAACATCAGTGTTGGGTTGCTGGATGGGACCAGCTCATGCTCACTGTTAGAGTCTGTGAACACGCAGCCAGTTGCCTGTGTCACCTGGGTCCATCATGTGTGCCTCATCCCCTCTTGGTGACGAAGCTTCAGCTCCCTACCCGGCTCTGGGATTGTCCTGCCCTAGATGTTGTGCTCTGAGTCCAGTTCTTGTTCTGCTTCTAATCAGAATAACCATATTCATCTGTCTTCATAAAAAGTAAATGACTCTGTCAATGAGGTTCCTGATAAAAGAAACAGGGCATGATGCCTTTTAGTCATAATCAGCTCTGCAAAACCTCCTGCAAATAGGAAATGAGTGTTTTCTGGCATTTTGGATTACGTTGAGAGTCACAGTTATGAAAAATGACAACAACTGTTTGTTGGTAAAGTTCCAGGAGGGCAGCCTTGATTGGTGGCCAGGACACTGTTCTCTTTGAATGCTCATGTCTCCCCAGTGTGGATTGTCTTCTGAGCTACCCTGTTGAAGAAGAGAACCAGTTGGGCACCCTGGTTATTTATTGAGCCATTCCAGCCCATTTGTCGATGTCAGGACTTTCCACGCTGCTTGCTTCTCTGCACACACTCTTTCCTGTCCCTGAGAACACCCTTGCCCTTGACCTCCATCTAGTGAAAATCTTGTCTTTCAAGTTTCTGCTCCAGTGCCTATCGGGGTGGGATAGTAGTGCCCATGAGGGGAGGCTCTGCAGTCAGACCACTTGTAGTTTGTATCTAGTCAATCTCTCATCAGAGCCCTGATTTCTTCTTTCATAAACATGGGGTGGTAAATGGGTGAGGCTGCATATTTCAGTGGTTCAGTGTAAAGGCATCAGAGCCAGACTGCCTGGCTTCAAATGCTGGGTCAACCCCTACCAGCTGTATAACCTTGAGAAAGTTAATGGACCTCTCAGTACCTCAGTTTCTTCATCTGTAAAATGGAGGTGATCAGATCTGTATAGATTTGTTGTAAGGATTAAATGAGTTCATTAAAGAAAAGGCCCTTAGAACAGTGCCCTCCATTTTTGGTAACCCTTAATGACTGTTGTACTTTATTATTTTTCTATCTCATTTCTAAGGATAAAGATTAATTAGACAAAACATGCAAAGCATTGAAATTATGCCTGGCCAAAGTCAGTTCTCAGTAAGTAATAGTGCCGGTTGTGATGAATTTTTCTTATTATTTTCACACATGCCAGGGAGAGACTGTCCATTCTTTGTGTCCCCGCAGTATGCTGTTCAGTTCAGTTCAGTTGCTCAGTTGTGTCTGACTCCCTGTGACCCCATGGACTGCAGCACACCAGGCTTCCCTGTCCATCACCAACTCCTGGAGCTTACTCAAACTCATGTCCATGAAGTCAGTGATGTCACCCAACCATCTCATCCTCTGTCGTCCCCTTCTCCTCCTGCCTTCAATTTTTCCCAGCATCAGGGTCTTTTCCAATGAGTCAGCTCTTCGCATCAGGTGGCCAAAGTATTGGAGTTTCAGCTTCAGCATCAGTCCTTCCAATGAATATTCAGGACTGATTTCCTTCAGGATGGACTGGTTGGATCTCCTTGCAGTCCAAGGGACTCTCAAGAGTCTTCTCCAACACCACAGTTCAAAAGCATCAATTTTTTTGGCACGGGTCATACCTCTTTTAGCATTTTTTGCACTGTGTTCTCATCGTTTGGATTCCATCTTACCTATTGGGCTTTCAGGCTCTTACAGGCTAGAGCAGGTAATTGATAAATGTTTGAGATTGGTTAAAATAAAAAATTACCAGACCTCAGCGAGGGTTTTTGGCTCAAGACTGATGTGGATAGCTTGTCAGTGAAGTTCTTTGTTCAGCAAGAGGCCAGTAGCAGATGGGTTAAGGCTTCTGGTTTTGACTGCATCTGCCTCCCCTTATCAGTTCACACAATTTACCAAGTGCAGAGTCAGAGCATGAATTCTAGTGCCGAGACAGGTCTTCCCCTAGTCTGTAGGTGAGCTCTAGACAGTGTTTGAAATGAATGATATATAGTGAGACTTGGCACCTCTCCTGACGCCTCTCCCTTTCACTCCCCTTTATATAAAACATTTGCTGGGGTTCAAATGTCGCTTTCATACCCTTGATTCAAACTGGAATTCTACCACCATGAAGAAGTGCTTGCTGTGAAAGCAGCCACATCCAAAAGATGACTCATTCTGATGATGGCTAACTATGTTCCCTCCCCAAGCGGATGACTTGAGATGTTGGGGAATAAAAAAAAAAGACAAGACATAACGATTTACTACTTCCTGTTTTTGGCTTCCCCTAGGTGAAAAGACATAGATCTTTTTTCTACCTTGAAACTGCTTCATCTATGCTTGTGATATATTAATGACTGTAAAAGAATTGACATCAAACAATGATTTACTGCGGAAATCACTGAAGCTAAGGCTGGGCGTGTGCGTTCAGTCAACACCCCATGCCAGCCTGTCATCCTGCACCTTCATGAGCATCTTTCCAGGTGCAGATTCACACATGACAGATGCACCATAGACACTCAGTGTGAGTTCCTGCTTGTCGCCCAAGTTGGAAAGATGCACGGATGTTATTTTTGCAGTGCGATTCAGAAGTTTATGTTGTGGCGCTAGCGGTAAAGAATCTGCCTGCCAATGTAGGATACATGAGAGATGCAGGTTTGATTCCTGGGTCATGAAGATCCCCCGGAGGAGGGCAGGGCAATGCACTCCAGTATTCTTGCTTGGAGAATCCCATGGACAGAGGAGCCTGGTGGGCTGCAGTCCTTGGGGTCATAAACAGTCTTCAGACATGACTGAGGAGATTTAGAACACACAATCATAAATGTTAGCTTGTATAGATAGGGAATGAATGAATGTTATGTTAGATTTCTGATTAAAGGAGCCTAGACTGCTTTTGCGGTTTAAAATGCTACATAACTTAGATTGCAGAGCAAAATTTATCTAATAGCGTTTCTCCATTTTATTTGTTATCTGAGATTAAATTAAACTCTTAAATGTGTTGGCCTTGTTTGTTGGCAAAAAGTTGGTATTGCCCCTCTTTAAAAAAAATTTTTTTTTGTAAGCTCTTGTAAATAACAGTTGTAATATTTTATTTCAAAATACTTTATAGGTTTGGAGATGGGCTCTGCTCAGAAACCTCTGGATCTCTCCCAGTGTGTTCTCTGGCAGTGGGGATTTGGCTGTTCTGCATGGTGTGCCTTTAGCCGACAGACCTTTCAGCTTCCGTCTGTGTTTTCCTTCCTGCAGCCAACTGATTAGTTTCAGTGAAGTTTATCCAATGTATTGTAATGCTTCAGAATATCTTTTGTCCAAGCCTGGAGCTTGTCTCATTCAGGACTTGGATTGTCTGTTGGCTTAACAGCTGTGTTCATTACACAGTGTTTGCCCTCCGAGTTCCCCGAACCAGCTGTGCCTACTGCTGTTTGCACAGGCTCAGTGGGGGAGGCAGAAGCTGTCACTCTGAAGATTAAGCAGATCCCGGAGCTCTAAGATTCAAACATCTAGTGCTTTTTGGTATATTTGTGTATGGTTTATATTTTTATTTTCTGTATCTTATGATGGTTTTACACCTTAAATCCTTTCTGACTGGGGAAAGCCTGCCTCTCCCTCAACCAGCCAATTTTTAGAGATAGCAAAGGGCTCTGTGGGATCATACCTTTGATATGAAAACTAACCAGTCAGAAATGGCAACCCACTCCAGTATTCTTGCCTGGAAAATTCCACAGACAGAGGAGCCTGGCGGGCTACAGTCCTTGGGGTCGCAAAGAGTCAGACACGGACTGAGCATACACACACACACAGCTCACCCAGCATCTTACTTCCTCCATTGGTCAAATTCACCCCAAGCTAATATTTTGCCTGCTCTAAATCACCCCAGGGCCTGAAAGAGACCACCTCTATACAGAGCTAAAGCCCAGCCTGCAGGGATTATTCAAACTAGCCAGTCTTAAAACTGTTTACTCTGCCCTGCCTTGACTGTGGAAACACCTATAAAGGCTCTGGCCAAACGTCCTTCTTTCTCTTGCTTTCTGCCTTCTGACCACCCTGAGCCTGCCCCACGTGGCCCTGTGTGACCTGGTCTGCCTCCTGTTTTCAAGGCCTTTGACTATAATACACTTTTGTTTTCCTCAGCCTCCCCTGTGTCTCCTCTTGTGGCCACACCTGACTGCCTGTCACATAAAAGAACACAGGACAATTTGTATTTTAACTGTTGGTGTCAACATTTGATAAGGGCACGTTGGGGTCATTTCAGATGGATCATTCTTTTGCTCCCATACACATTTCCTCTGACGGATGATGGATTACTGATTGTTTTATATTTTCATCCAGGCATGTCACTAAATTCCCTTGGTTCATCTCAACGTTTATCTTGTCTTATTGTCAGGAAGGGCTCCTTGACATCCAACCCAATATTTTCCTACTGCTACCCAAGGCAACCGATTATCCCTGGATCTCTGCCTTAATAATGAATTTTCTAAAAGTATTTGAGGTTCATCTCAACATGTCAAGTCCAGAATATTCTTCCAGGTACTCCTCTCAAAATTGCAAATGAAAGGAAATCCAGTGCCCTTAAGATATGTGTTAAGAGTTCAGAGTACAACTTCAACTTTGAAAAGAATGTTGTGATTAAAAAATAGCAATAAAGGCATGCTGACTGCCACTCTCCTAAGCTCCTTTTATACACTGAGTCAGCTCCCAGAGAATCAAATCTTATTTTACAGTGTGATGAGGAATGCATGCATGCTAAGTTGCTTCAGTCGTGTTTGACTCTTTGTGACCCCATGGACTGTAGCCCACCAGGCTCCTCCATCCATGGATTCTCCAGGCAAGAATAGTGAAGCAGGTTGCCAGGTCCTCCTCTGGGGATCTTCCCGTCCCAGGGATGAACCCTGGTCTCTTACGTCTTATTCATGGGCAGGAGGGCTCTTTACCACTAGTATCACCCAGAATGGACCCCATCGATTTTGAAGACTGACTGACTTAGAGTCGTGCTGGTTGCTGCCACTTACTAGCTGTCTCATCATAAGTCCATCATTTCAAGACTCTAAATCTCAATTTCAGCATCAGTAAAATGGGGATAATAGGTGCCTCATGGAATTCTCATGAGGATCAGATGACATCATCAAGTGAAAACTACCTTGAAAATGGCAGGCATTCCACGACGTTAATTTCTCTTGGCCGTGTTTGTTGATGCAATGAAACTGCCAGGTTATATGTGGATAAGTATACGGGATTGGATTATTACAAAAAAATCGTTAATTGAATCAGAATGTGTAGCTGTTCAGACAGGGCTAAGCAGAATTTATTTATTTATTTTTCTTTTTTACTAAGAAGAGGGGATTTGCTAACTAAATTTTTCTTTCAACCAGAATGGTGATGAGGAAAAAAGTCAAGCTATTTAAAGCCTGTAGAAACTCTTATTTGCAAATAAAGGGAAAGAGTTAATTAAAAACATTCATTATCTAAGTCATTTGAAAGTGTTGGAGAGAAAACCTACTTAGTAATTCTTGCCACTGGTTCCTGTGTAATTACCTTCTGTGTGATTTTCACATGCATGACTCCTTTAAAACTTATCTGCATTTCAGACATCTCATCAATTAAGCACATCAATTAAGATGTGCTTTCCTTTCAATTAATCTGAATCTATGTTTCTCTAACACTGAAAGAATGGAACATTAAGTAAAGTGCTGTCCATCTTCACCAAGAGTGTAGGAAAGACCTTTATCGGCCTATACTAATATGTGCTATGGTTGCATTCCTCTTTCCTATATCTTCATTAATTCATTGAATCATTATTAACAGCCAATCAATGACCCAGTTTGCAATTACAGAAGAATTTTTCTTCTGCATCAGGGTACAAACTTGTCAAGTGGTGAAAATGCGCTTTCTCCTTTTACTTGGGAAGGCTGTCAGATCCCAGCACTGGTAGATACCAGATTTAACCAGGTGTATAATAATGTCATCACCTACATGTTGTACTCCATCCTTTCTTTGAGTGAGTAAGGAAAAGGCAAGAGTTAATTATTACACATTGGTCAGAATGGCCATCATCAAATGGTCTGCAAATAATAAATGCTGGAGAGGGTGTGGAGAAAAGGGAACTGTTGGTGGGAATGTAAATTGGTGCACCCACTATGGGAAACAGTGTAGTGGTTTTTCTAAAAACTAAAACTAGAGTTATCATATGATCTGGTCTAACAATCCCACTTGTGGGCATATATCCAGAGAAAATTCTGATTTGAAAAGGTGCGTGCCCCTCAGTGTTCATAGCAGCATTGTTTAAAATACCCACAACATGGAAGCAGCTAACTGTCCATTAGCAGATGAATGGGTAAAGAAGATACGTGGTGGTTTAGTCTCTAAGTTGTGTCCAACTCTTTGCAACCCCATGGATTGTAGCCTGCCAGGCTCCTCTGTCTATGGGATTTCCCAGGCAAGAATCCTGGAGTGCGGTGCCATTTCCTCCTCCAGGACATCTGTTTTGCAGGCGGTAAAGAATCTGCCTGCAATGCAGGGGAACTGGGTTTGATAAATAATAAAGAATATTAATCTTTATTATAAATATTAAAAATATTATTCAACCATAAAAAAAGAATGAAACATTGCCATTTGCAGCAACATGGATGGACTTAGAGATGTGAAATAAATCAGATAAAGATGAATAGCATATGATATCACTTATATATGGATTCTAAATATGATACAAATTAACTTATTTAGCAGAGAAGGCAATGGCACCCCACTCCAGTACTCTTGCCTGGAAAATCCCATGGATGGAGGAGACTGGTGGGCTGCAGTCCATGGGGTCACTAAGAGTCAGACACGACTGAGCGACTCCACTTTCACTTTTCATGTTCATGCATTGGAGAAGGAAATGGCAACCCACTCCAGTGTTCTTACCTGGAGAATCCCAGGGACGGGGGAGCCTGGTGGGCTGCTATCTATGAGGTCGCACAGAGTCGGACACAACTGAAACGACTTAGCAGCAGCAGAACTTATTTAGAAAACAGAAATAGACTCACAGACATGCAAAACAAACTTACCAAAGGGGGAGGGGAAGACAGGGAGGGGTAAATTAGGAGTTTGAAATGAACAGATATATACTACTACATATAAAGTCAACAAGGACCTACTGTATAGCACAGGGAGCTATGTTTAATATCTTGTAACAACTTATAGTGGAAAAGAACCTGAAAAAGCATACATACAATATACATAGGTAATGGAATCACTTTGCTATACGTCGAAAAATAACACAGCATTATAAATCAACTCTACTTCAGTAAAAAATAAATTTTTAAAAAAGATTTATTTATTTGACTTTCAGTGGTGAATACAAGGATGGCCCAGCCCTTTAGCAAGGCCAGACAAACACGGGCAATCACAGGTAATTACCAGGAATCGGTGGGGTCGTGTGCCTGTGCTCAGCCCAAGCTGAAGTTCTGACCTCCACGTCAGGCTTGAGGATACACTGTGGGTCATTATCATTATTTAGACATTTTCATGATGCAGTTACTTGTTGCATGTTTCTATTGCCACTTGCAAATTTGACTATTATTTCTTTGTTATTTGGCCAAGAAATTACTATCAGGAAATGATTAGAAATGACAAGACTGAGTTGGATCATTCTGTTTGCCTGCACATCCTGATGCTATAAATTTGATCTTTTATTCCCAAGATTTTCCAAATATGTGTAGCCAGAAAGCTACCAAAACCTTTTGTCAAGGTCCCCAGTGACCTCTGTCCTGCTCACTGGGATGATTAGTTCTCAGTGTTCATTGTACTGGGCTTGTCAACAGCATTTGACACCACAAATGACTCCTTTCCTCTTGTTCTTTATTTTCCTTGACCATTTTAATCACTTGTTTTCGGTTGTGGATTTTAAACTCTTTGCTTTTATACTAGATCCATCAACATCTTATCTGGCCACTTAGTTGCATGAAAAGAGCATTTTAACATCCTTAAATTCAATTTTCCATTCTTTGTTTATTGTTATTAAGTTACATTATTATATAAATGTTATTCTGTCCTAGGTCAGTACTTAGGAAATGCTTGCTAAATTTGAAAGTGTGCTAAGAAATTGTGCTAAATTGCTTCAGTCACGTCTCTTTGTGACCCCGTGGACTGTAGCTAGTCAGGCTCCTCTATGGGATTCTCCAAGCAAGAATATTGGAGTGGGTTGTCATGCCCTCCTCCAGGGTATCTTCCCAACACAGAGATCAAACCTGTGTCTCTTGTGTCTCTTACATTGGCAGAAAGATTCTTTACCATTAGGGATTTTAAAAAATATTCCTCTGTTTCCTGCGTTAGTGCTGTGTCTTAATTCTTCAGAACTAAGAACCTTCTTATTAACACTCACCCCTGTTCTGTGTGCAGTAGTTTCTGTGCGATTTATAAAAGTGTGCCTTGTTAAAACTAGTCTGCATTCCAGACACATTGTCAATTAAGATGTGATTTTCTTCTATTATTTTTATATTTTTTACCCTGTAGTTTTCATACTATTTTGTTTAACTTATCAATTTTCCCCCTTTGATATAGAATCCACTTCTTTGTCTTCACCTTCTTAATCTATTCCCACTTTTTTTCTCTAGTTCATCTACTTCTAGATTTCCTTATTTCCTTCTTGGGATCTTTAATTTGAGGCTTCTTTGACAGTTTTTTAAATATATAGTCTCATACTTCTGTAATGTTTTTCTTCTCCCCAGTCAGCTTGCCCCACTGTTCTTGTGACGATATTTCCACTTATTTTAGCTTTGCCCAAGTCTGCGGAGGATGGTCCAAGTTGATTCTTATCTTCTCATTGTGTATTTAAATCTTATCTGTTCTTTTTAGTGGCAGCTTATAAAGCCTATTTTGGTCTCCAAAGTTTAAAACTCTGACAAGCAGGCATGGTTCTCATTCCTGTCTCAACCAAGATACTGGAAATTGTAGGCTGAGCGTGCCACATCGACTTCTACTTCGTTATTTCCATTTACCTGAAAGCCCCCTTGCAGTCTGGTGTTTACACTCATCATCGAATGAATCTGGTCTGAGGAAATTCTCTCCTGGCCTCCTCTGGTCCCTTTAGCATTCATCTTCCTCCTCAGCTCCCGCCCACCCAAAGCTCTCTATCCTCAGCAATTTCCCTCCAGACTTCCTTCCTACTCCTCTTTTTCTTTTTGAACTAATTCACGGGCTTCTTTTCCTGTGCCTTCTCTCTAATCCTTCCTCCTCTCCAAGGCTCTGTCTTGCTTCTTCTTTTATTTTTTTTTTGCTCATTGTGCAGTATCTTCCTGGGGGATCTCACCTACACATTTAACTCCCTTCACATCACTTCCACTCTTTTGTGCTGTTTCCTCCACCCTGAACGTCCCCCTCTTTCTCCCTGTCCTTTTCATCCTTCGAAACTCCTCTTAGTTATTACTTCCTCCAGTAGGGCTTTCTTCAGTCTGCACATTGGACCAGCTGTACCCCCCGCCCCCATAACACTTGGTGACACCATTGTCATGTCACTAATTACATTATAATGAATTTATCTCTGATCTCCTTGACGGTAGGAACTATGACCTCACTTTTATCTTTGTGCCTGCTACAGAACTCAAGAGCTCTCTTTGAGGCTTGCTTTTCTCCGAATGAGACATAATCCTCTTCATTAGCTATCTGAGATTGCATTTTAGCTCAAGAAAAATCTACAAAAATTATACTCCAGACCACATTTTCTCTTGTTAACTTTCTGTGGATCTCTGGTAGACTAAACCTCCGATCCACTTCCTGTTTCTACCAAGGACACTATCATATGTTTATATGGTCCAGCTGTGGTTTGACTTCAGTTCAGTCGCTCAGTCGTGTCCGACTCTTTGCGACCCCATGAATCGCAGCACGCCAGGCCTCCCTGTCTATCACCAACTCCCGGAGTTCACTCAGACTCATGTCCATCGAGTCAGTGATGCCATCCAGCCATCTCATCCTCTGTCGTCCACTTCTCCTCCTGCCCCCAATCCCTCCCAGCATCAGAGTCTTTTCCAATGAGTCAACTCTTCGCATGAGGTGGCCAGAGTACTGGAGTTTCAGCTTTAGCATCATTCCTTCCAAAGAAATCCCACGACTAATCTCCTTCAGAATGAACTGGTTGGATCTCCTTGCAGTCCAAGGGACTCTCAAGAGTCTTCTCCAACACCACAGTTCAAAAGCATCAATGCTTCGGCACTCAGCCTTCTTCACAGTCCAACTCTCACATCCATACATGACCACTGGAAAAACCATAGCCTTGACTAGACAGACCTTTGTTGGCAAAGTAATGTCTCTGCTTTTGAATATGCTATCTAGGTTGGTCATAACTTTCCTTCCAAGGAGTAAGCGTCTTTTAATTTCATGGCTGCGATCACCATCTGCAGTGATTTTGGAGCCCCCAAAAATAACGTCTGACACTGTTTCCACTGTTTCCCCATCTATTTTCCATGAAGTGATGGGACCGGATACCATGATCTTTGTTTTCTGAATGTTAAGCTTTAAGCCAACTTTTTCACTCTCCACTTTCACTTTCACCAAGAGGCTTTTTAGTTCATCTTCACTTTCTGCCATAAGGATGGTGTCATCTGCATATCTGAAGTTATTAATATTTCTCCCGGCAATCTTGATTCCAGCTTGTGTTTCTTCCAGCCCAGCATTTCTCATGATGTACTCTGCATATAAGTTAAATAAGCAGGGTGACAATATACAGCCTTGATGTACTGCTTTTCCTGTTTGGAACCAGTCTGTTGTTCCATGTCCAGTTCTAACTGTTGCTTCCTGACCTGTATACAGATTTCTCAAGAGGCAGGTCAGGTGGTCTGGTATTCCCGTCTCTTTTAGAATTTTCTACAGTTTATTGGTTTGACTTCAGACATCATCTATATGCCCATGATGCCCAAATCCTTTTTTGTAGCCCCTACTGCTGTCCTTGGGCTTCCCTGGTGGCTCAGTGGGTGAAGAATCCACCTGCAATGCAGGAGACATGGGTTCAATCCCTGGGTTGGGAAGACTCCCTGCTGCTGCTACTGATAAGTCACTTCAGTTGTGTTCAACTCTGTGTGACCCCATAGACGGCAGCCCACCAGGCTCCCCTGTCTCTGGGATTCTCTAGGCAAGAACACTGGAGTGGGTTGGCATTTCCTTCTCCAATGCATGAAAGTGAAAAGTGAAAGTGAAGTCACTCAGTCGTGTCTGACTCTTAGCGACCCCATGGACTGTAGCCTACCAGGCTCCTTCGTCCACGGGATTTTCCAGGCAAGAGTACTGGAGTGGGTTGCCATTGCCTTCTCCGGAAGATCCCCTAGAGAAGGAAATGGCAACCTACTTCAGTATTCTTGCCTGGGAAATCTCCTGGACAGAGGAGCCTGGCAGGCTACAGTCCTTGGGGTCACAAAGAGTCAGACACGACTGAGCGACTAAACAGCAATTGCTGTCCTAAACTGAATTGTTCCTGTACATCTTACCCTTTGTATGCAAGTGCTGCTTGTCCTCATAGGGCAGGGTTAGGTCTCCAACACCATGACATGTCTTTCAGGTTGATTGAGAAAGAAATACTCTCTAATTCCTCATTTGGATGTAGTATGCCCGTTAAGGGAGGGGAGCAAAAGTGTGCTGGTGAGGTCAGTATAGAAAAGCAGTGGCAGAATGAAGATGCAGTTGTATCAGTTTCCTATGGCTGTTGTAACAAAACACCACCAACTTAGAGACTCAAAACAACACAGATTGATTCTTTGATAGTTGTGGAGGTCAGAAGTCTGAAATCAGGTTCAGTGGGCTAAAATCAAAATGTCAGCAGGGCCGGTTTCTCCTGGAGATTCTGAGTGGGGAATCCATTTCCTTGCTGTTTTCAGCTCCTGGAGACTGCTGGCTTTCCTTTGGCTCCTGGCAGCGTCACTCCAGTCTCTGCTTTCACTGCCTTCTCCCTTGACTCTGACTCTCCTGCTTCCTCTTATAAGGACCCTTGTAATTACACTGGGCCCATCTGGATGATACAGGATAATCTCTCCATCTCTAGAACCTTAGTTTAATCATATCAACAATGTTCCTTTTGCCATATAAGGTGACACGGGTGCTGGAATTAGGACCTATTTGAAGGGACATTGGGCTTTCCCAGTGGCTCAGTGGTGCCGCAACTGCAGGGGATATGGGTTCCATCCATGGGTGGGGAAGATCCCCTGGAGGAGGGCATGGCAGCCCACTCCAATATTCTTGCCTGGGAAATCCCATGGACAGAGGAGCCTGGCGGGCTACAGTCCATAGTGTCGCACAGAGCTGGACATGACTAAAGCGACTTAGTACACATGAGGGAACAGTATTCAGTCGACAACAGTGATCCAGGATCAGAGGGGAGACACAAACAAAAGTCTCTCCACTTGTAATGGGAGGAGCTCCAGAATCATTGATTTTCAGCAGGTATGAAGGTCGGGGGTGTGTGTGTGTCTGTGATGGAAGGAAAACTGGTGCAACTGATGCTGTTTCTAGGTGATAGAAAATTAATAGTGCCAAAGGGAAAAATTCTAAAGTTCTTTTTGTGTGTGTGAAAGCAATAAACCTTAGAAGAGTCATTTATATGAACTGCCTCTGATTTATGCCTAAATATCCGAGAGCAAAATTATATTTTCTAAGTAATGAACTTGTCAGATTATCATCATTTAAGTCTTGTTTTATTACTGTGTGTTCAGGTGTCTGCTTCTCACCTGAACAGAGCAGAAGGTATTGTCAGTAGCTCTGATGAACTCTGCTCCTAATGGGACTTTGAGACTGGGCTTCAGGACTCTGAAAGGAAGAGAGATGTTATAGCGTGCTTGTTTGTCTTGCATCCTTTTCTTTCAAAGGAGTTGTGGTTAAGGGAAATGACTGGTTAATGAAAAAAAAAATGGGAAGAAATGCTTTCATTTGAGAAGCTTAACAGCCATATAAAATGCATGTATATTGAATCAGAGGGTCTCCGAACAAGGCAAATGTAATTAAGAGGCTCAGTGGAAGATATTTTTGATTTTGCCCCAGAAGCAAATTTTGAGGCAGGATTTTGAGCAGGCAAGTGGGGATGTGATTACTGTAGAATGTCTCCCAGGACTGTGTAAAGAGGACCGCAGGAAGTTCAGCCACTCACTCTTACTCTCCCCTGGCTGAGAACTGTCTTGGGGGGCTCCTTTCCAGTGCTTCCTGGCTGCACCTGCAGATTGTAGGTTCCCAGCACCAGGAAAGGACTGGAGACAGAAAGTCAGCAGATGCCCAGGGAGAGGCCTGGGAGGGCACTGCTAAGCCCCAGAGGAGCCTGCATCTCTACCACTTGCCCTCCAGCTACGGCTGAGAGCAGAGGGGCGGGCAGGATGTGACGCATGGTTGCCGAGGAAGGACCCTCCACTCCATCCTGTGATGCATCTGTCTATCAAGAGAAAGATGCCAAGTGTTCCTTATAGAACCGGCCTGGGCTGTGGTGAGTAAGGCAGGATGGGCTCACACTCGTCAATACAGCAGTCACCTCCCAAAGCCTCTGTTCCCTGTAAAATAAGAACGCCGGTTCCTCCTTTTTAGGATTTTGTGAAAGTCAGTCATGTCCAACTCTTTGTGACCCCATGGACTATACAGTCTGTGGAATTCTCCAGGCCAGAATACTGGAGTGGGTAGTGTTTCCCTTCTCCAGGGGATCTTCCCAACCCAAGGATCAAACCCAGGTCCTCCTGCATTGCGGGTGATTCTTTACTAGCTGAGCCACAAGGGAAGCCCTTGTGACTTTCAGGACTTTATGTGAAGTAAAAGAGACAGTGTATTGGTCTGTGAGGAACTCTGCACGCTGTTGTTATTGTTCAGTCACTCAGTTGTGCCCCATCTTTGAGACCCCATGGACTGCAGCATGCCAGGCCTCCCTGTCCTTCACCCTCTCCCAGAGTTTGCTCAAACTCATGTCCAGTGAGTTGATGATGCCATCTGACCATTTCATCCTCTGTCACCGCCTTCTCCTCCTGCCCTCAATCTCTCCCAGCATCAGGGTCTTTTCCAATGAGCTGGCTCTTCACATCACATCGCCAAAGTACTGGAGTTTCAGTTTCAGCATCAGTCCTTCCAATGAGTATTTAGGGTTGATTTCCCTTAGGATTGACTGGTTTGATTTCCTTGCTGCCCAAGGGACTCTCAAGAGTCTTCTCCAGCACCACAAATCTAAAGCATCAATTCTTTGGTGCTCTGCCTTCTTTATGGTCCAACTCTCACATCTGTACATGACTACTGGAAAAACCATAGCTTTGGGGTCATGCCTATATCCACAAATGAGAGGAGTTGTACTAAAAAGGAAAAAGAGAGAGCAAAAACCAACCAATCAAACCAACAAAAATAGAAGAGAAGAGAAATAGGAAGAAAAGGAAGGTTATTGTCATGTGAGGCATCTGTTATGAGATACAGTCATGCATATTCCTGTTTCTTGCCAAATAATGTTTGTGACTATTTCACAGCTCAGGATATGTAGTCACACACATTTCACTCAAGTCTCTGGCCCAAAGTTCTTTCTGCTCCCGGACCCCACTTCCTTGGCATTTCTCTGGTAGAGGTTCTGACTTCAGATGCACACAGGGTGCTTTAACCAGCATGACCTGACCAGCCTAAGAGAGGAGTCCTGGCTTCTTAGCCAGACCTCAGACACTGCAGGTCATCAACCAGGTTCTCATGTAAAGTCCAAATCACTGCTGGAGAGTAAATGGCCTTTTTGCCTTGGGGTGGACATTCGCTTGTTCACTGATCCTTGGAATACAGATAATACTGAATCTGCCCTGGGCTGGCTAACCCCTGAGGCCCATAAAGAAAGTTGATGGAATGGTCCAGGCTGTTTTCAGGCTCAGTGATGCCAGAAACAGTGATGCTGGGGACACAGCCTGCTCCTGATTATACGACACTGAGAAGGAGCTTCTAGTTCAGAGCGCAAAGTCATGGGCGAAACACCCAAAAAAGGAGTTGCACAAGCTTTGCAGTGGAAACAAATAGAGGCTGCCAGAGTAGCCCTGTCACCACTTCCCAGGAACAGGAAAAGCTGAAGTCATGGCCAGAGCGCTTGATGTCCTGGTTGTGGAGGGACACTCACCTGCACCCCCCGCAGGCACACACTGGTGCTGAGAAAGATGGTTCAGTGGTGGCTATGTTGATGACTGTCTCATCAAATGACATAGAGCCCAGGCTCCAGCAAACTCCAGTGGGATCCACGTTGCTAATCATCCTGAAGCACAGCTTCCCATGTGTGTCTTGTGGGAGGTAGCACATTTTGTTGAGTCTGGACCAGGGGACCCAAGCACTTCTGACTTATTAAACCAGGAACATGGACTCTTTTCTGCTTCCTCTTTGTGCTGATGTGGGAGGCAGAGGACACTCTGATCACGGGAATACGGCAGACTTGGAAGAGGGGAAACGCAGCAGGATCCACCCTGAACTCAGATGCTTGAGATACCTTTTCACTGGGCTCACATGGTCGTATGTTTCTGTAAGATTTTTTCAGAAGACAGAGATTCTGACTACAGCAGTGGATTAAGAACACTGCCTCTTTCCACTGAGCTTGCCTTTACTCTCACGTGGAGAGGTGCTGGCATAGCCAGAGGCATATTGGGGATCAGTCTAAGGGGAAGCTGAGTTGGGGATACACTTTGTTTGGGCTTAGTCAGATTATTTGTGTGATTTACAGTCACTTCCATACATACATGTGTCTGGTAGTTGCTTACTAAACATGTATTATGATACTAAGCAACTTTTCAGTTATTAAAATTTGTAATTTCCATAATGGCTTTTCTCATTCTAAAAAATATTCCCATTTATGTTTAATTTTGTATTCATCATTTGTATTTTTTTAAAAAAGGGCTTCTAACACCACAAACCCGGATCTACCTTCCTTTCCTTCCCCTCCCTCTTTGCTTCCCTCCCCCGCCCCTTCCCTTCCTTCCTCCCTGCCTCCTTCCCTGCTTTCCTCCTGTTTCTTTTCCTCCTCCTCCTCCTCCTCCTTCTTTTAGATACTATGACTTTACAATATTTACCTGACTTTCTGATTTCTTGCTCCTGTTGCACTTCCTCAGGTAATCAAGGGGGAAATATTTCATGTGTATAATAGATTGTTAGATTTTATAGAATGGTTTGACAACCAAACCACCGTGTAAAATGCTATTCCCATAGAAGAGTGTGCCCTGAGTTAAAAACTACCATCTTGGAAGGCCCTTCTGGATAATCTGTGTCCTACATGGCCTGGCCTCTACTCATGGTTCTAGCTCATTCCGTGGCCTCTTCTGAGGATACCCTGCACACCTGCCCTTTGAAGTCAGGCCCCCAGGACACATTATCTTCCACAGTGCTGTGTTTTTGAGTTTAATATTCCTCCCTTGGCTTCTCTTTACTCTTCTTCTACTAGGAATGCTAGCAAATTAAGTTGTCAGGTTTCTGAATCCCAAGTAACAAATACCATGTTAATATTCAAGGAAAAGTTTCAAGAGACAGCCACACTGAAAATTGCGAGAAATAAAGTCTCCAAAGTGAATAAAGAGAGGAAAAGAATAAAACACAGAAAACAAAAATAATAACATAGAGTCCTGAATCTGTAATACAAGCCCATTTCCTTTAGGAGCAAATAGATGTTTACATTTCAAAGTGCTTGAGAGCAGCAACATGAAATCACTGATGTTCACGTGGTTAACATGAGCATTTGGTGATACAAAGTACAGAAAATGTGAAAAATTCTCATCCAACAAAGTATGTATTTTAAGTTGTTGTTGTTTTTACCAGAATCTGGTAAAAATCTCCTGTGGTACAGGAGGCTTACATCATTCTTCAGTATTGTTGATCAAACATCATGGTATTTTATTAAACTGATGGAATTTGGGGGAAGTGTGACATGATGGTTAAGACTGAATTTGGGGACCAGAGAGTCTTGGTCATACATCCTGGTTCTTCCACCTAATTAGCTATCGGACCTGTCTGAGCTTCATTTTCCTCATATAAAATGAGGAAATATGTGAGGACGTGAAGGTAGATCCAAGATCTGCCTCGTAAGATCCTGGAGAGATTGTCTGTGAGGCTTTTTGCAGGGTCGTTTTCTAGTTGGTTCCAGGCTTCAATCTGCAGCCCAGTGTTGCAGGAGTGTAGCACTTTGCCAGCTGCTTTGGCATTAAATATACAAGAAAATATTTATTAAAATATTTCCCTTTTTTAAAGGTTTATTTTCTTTGATATATTTTCTTATGGGAGATCCATTACTTGTGGGAGTAAGAGGATAAGAAGTTGCACTCAGAATAAAATCCAGGCTTCCATCGAGCCCTGACTCTCTTGGTTGGCTCCCCTAGGTCCCTCTGGCCCTTACTCACTGCTCAGACCCTGGAACATGCCAGCCCTTGCCCACCTCTGGGCCTGTGCATGAGCTGTTCCTCTCCTTAGACTGGGGACCAGTCTAACCCTGGGTTGGGTTGTCTCCTTTCCAGCCTTTGTTTCTCCATTCGGCAGACACGTCCTCTGATGTCGGCCCTTCTCTGTGAGACTCTGCGTCTCTGCCCATCACACTTAAACAGTGTGCATTTGTTAGATGATGCTTACGTTAGCTCGCATCTGTCCATTTCCCCCTCTAACTGGGTGCTCCATGAGGGGTTCTGTCTTATTTACTGGACCCTCTCTGTGTCTGGTAAAGAGCCTCAAGACTTCAGATCCTCACATATTTTCTGAATGACTGATAATAAATGGGTAAAAAGGCAAAATGAGATGGGAGGCAGAGCATGGGTGGGTGACAGAGGATGGCAGGGTGAGGACCGAGAGTTGAGAGTAAATACACTGGCTGGGATCTGACACTTGGTGGGCAAGGACTGCAAACCAGCAATCGCTGGAAGGAAAGGGGAAGCCAGAGGGGAGAAAGAGGGCCAGTGTCTGTTATGTGGAGAGAGAGTAGAACCACCTGTTCCAGGCGCCTGTTTTAGCAGCTCTCAGTGGGAAACCAGCTGTTCTGATTTCCTTGCATGATACGGATAAAAAACCCATAACATGATTTGGAATGTGGGGGAAAGCAGCCCAGCATCATGACTGTGGAAACCAGTCATACTTCCCTTAAGTCTATGCATTCCCTAAGGACACCCACCACCACCTGATCCTCCCTAAACCACCATGACTCACCCGGCATCTCCAGTTCTTTCTCACACACTGAAACCTGTGTTTCTCAGGAGGACAGAAGGGAGGAATGGTTAAGGTTTTAGTCTTTGGAGTCAAATGACTTTGTAGTCATTGATAGAGTAGGAGCTAAGACACTTTACTCAACATCTGTAAACCTCGTGCATGCTAAGTTGCTTCAGTCATGTCCAACTGTTTGAGATCCTATGGACTGTAGCCCACCATGCTCCTCTGTCTATGGGATTCTCCAGGCAAGAGTACTGGAGTGGGTTGCCATTTCCTTCTCCAGGCGATCTTCCCAACCCAGGGATCGAACTCAAGTCTCTTCTGTCTCCTGCAGTGGGAGGCAGGTTCTTTACCACTAGTGCCACCCGAAGAGCCCTGTAAACCTCAATGTTCCCATTTTTAAATGGAGGTAGGCACTCAGAGAGATACGTCTAGTGATTAAGTTGGATAACTCCTATAAAGGGCTCAGCTCAGTGCCTGCACCGGCTGACTGTTCAATGAAAATTCTTTACTGAGAAGCCCTGCAAACCACATTTATCTTTAATCAGACCCTGTGGTCATAGAGAGCTTTGGATGTAATCAACAGAAATAAACAGAGATTACTGGAGCCTGAAAAAAAAAAGTTTATTGGAAGGATATAAATAGCTGATAGAACTTAGGGAAGAGGCCTTGGGGAATGTGGGAACCAGGGCAACGGAGGGTCTTCAAAACAAAAACAAGTAAACCATCTTCTGAGGTGCTGCTGCTCCTGGTGGCACAGCCTCGGAATGCCCAGGAAAGGGGAATCCAATGGCCCCACTTGGGTCTAGCCCTCCCCTGTGGTAAGAAGAGTGGAAGTCTGGGGTGGGCTGCCCATCAAAGCCATGAAGACAGGACACGGGGCAGACAAAACTCCTGTTCTCTGTAGATCTATTGTGGGTGTTTCTGAGGACCTGCTAAGCCAGTTTCTCTCAATTGACTTTTCAACTTCTTATTTGCCAAAATTTAGTTGTCTTTCATAAGAACTCAACCTCATTCCCTCTCATCTTTCTAGACAATCATCCCCCACCTTTTTTTTTTTTTTGAGTTAATTTCTGCAGTCTTTATTCACTCATACATTGATTTAGTAAACAAATACTTATTGAACACCTACCGGTGTCAGGTTTTGTTCTGGGGGCTGATTTACTTCAGTAAGCCACAGAAATCCCACGCCCTAAGGACTTCTTTGAGTTGGCTTGGGGGGAGGCAGACAAGCAAACATAAACAACAGAGAGATGACATCCAGCGGCCACAGGGCGAGTGACAAATCACTGGTGAGAACAACCGCAAGCCAGGGAAAGGAAGGGGTGAGGTGTGTGCCAAAGCGTTGCTCTGATGGCTTAGCCAAGTTTATACAAGGCTGTCATTCATCTGCTCACATCTTGATTATTTTATTTGCTTACTCGTCTGTCATAAGTGACTAGCTGGCTTCCCCACCTAGCAGCAAGCACCTCAGGGGGGAAGGCATGTCATTCATTTCTCGGGCTAGCCTCGGCCTCTCTGTGGGTGCTGAGTTAGAGCTTGTTGAGTGAATGGACAAGCGCACTCCTTATGGTGTTGCTATCAGATGACTGTATGTTTCTGCTGTGAACCAGCCAACCAGCCAGCCATTCTCCCAAGTGGGGCATTGCAGGTGACCTGAAATTCCTGCCCTTGTTGGTTCTCTGTTGTTGACTGACCAACTGGCTGAATAAAACTTTTCTTTTTTTTGGCTGTCATGGGTCTTTGTTGCTGTGTGTAGGCTTAGTTGCATGTGGGATCTTAGTTCCCCAACCAGGGATTGAACCCACATCCCCTGCACTGGAAGGCAGGTTCTTAAGCACTAGACAACCAGGGAAGTCCCTGAATAAGACATTTCTTTAATCCCTATTTAGTGGATCTCTCTTCTTTGGAATCAAGTTGATTTCTTTGTGTTATAGTTTTTAATTTTCTTAAACATGCTTTCTGAATGTAAGACCAAATCTGAGGAACAGAGGAGAAAACCTCTGTTCCTCACAACTTACGTCCCAGAATCATGACATCCGAATGAAGTGTGGCGTTTGAAGGAAGCTTAGGAAGCATCCAGCCCAAGTGAGGCTGTGCCGTGAGACACAGGGGCGATGGCAATGGTCCTCTAAGGGAAACTGGATTCCTATTGAATCTGCTCCCTCCGTACTTAATGTCCTAACATGGAAAGAACTAAATTAATCCTCAGTTAAGTACCCAGTCTAAAAGTAGAGGACAAGACAATGAAGTGCTTTAAAATATTTTTATTAAACATTTGTATAAAGTAGAGCAGGGTTAACGCAAGATGTTCCTACGTGGCCCCCACCCTAGCAGGATTCATGCCTTTGTACTTCAGACCAGTGGATGGACTGCCACTGACACAGCTCTGGTTGCGATGGTAGCTGTGTTTATAAATGGTCAGCTGTGCTGTGAATATATTTAGCTTATGCTAAATGCCCCTGAGAGGATGAATATCATCTGTTTCCAGTTTAATTATGTTTTGGAGCATGGTATGCTTTTTTCCAGATGAATAAATACTAAGTCTTTTTCACTTCCAGAGCAAAGTCAGGGATGGATTCTGAAATTCAAGGTACCAGACTTGTTAAGTCAAATTAAAATGAAATATAAAAAGCTGTTTGATTCTATTTATAAATACTTGTCAGAATACCACTCAATGAAAAGTTGAGGTTTTGGATAAAAAATTAGATACAAAAACTGACACCAGAAACCATATCTTTCATCATTAGCATGGTTAGATGGTGTGATCACGTAGTTAGAACTAATGGTTAAATGGTGTTGGTAACTGTACAGTATATTTATATAACATTAAAAACTTTCAAGGCAGTTTTTATCCAAATGTTCTCAGACTTTTCATATCATAGACCTTGAAGTTTGTGTATGCATGCCAAAATATATACAGTGACTATTTTAAGCACTATCACCATTAAAAAAAGATTCACTTCAGCCTTCTGAAAAAGCTAATTTGGCTGGCTCTATTTATTTGTTCATAAGCCATAAACTTCCTGATAGAGATCTTGAAGGAAAAGAACCAACTTGAAATGGATATCAAAAGGGATTTTATTGTGATTACACACATTCCCCAAGTATCGCGATCTAGTGATAGCAGATGAGTGCTCCAAAGTTAGCCCACTGCTAACCAATGGTCACGCTGGAGTTAGACCCTAGGATTCCTGACTCCTACACCTGTGTTCTTTCCACCTTATCCCCTTGTCTCCCTCACACGATCATTTGAATTAGCAAAATGTGCATGTAATCTACAAACTTTCTCTTCCGTCTCAGTTTCAATGAAAGTAGCTGTTATATATATATATATATATTTATATATTTATATATATATATCCTGTGGGTTATTTACACTTGCTTTCTCATGTGTCCTCCTTCCTCCCTCCACGTCCATCTTTTTTTTAAAAATAAATCTCTGAGAAAAGCTAGGTAAGATAGGCTGTTTCAGTATGCTTCTGTGAGCACATCAGTGAAACTTGTCCAGTGGCATAGGGAACAGAGAGAGCTTTGATACTACTCAGGTGCTGTCCTCTTCTCCTGGTCTTATCCCCTTGACTTGGATGCCAGCAACAGGTTTGGTTTTTAAAGGCCTGTCCACTCTGACACTAGAGAAAAACCTCAGGGGTCCTATTTCTGGCAAGCTGCTTATTTATTCATCTTGCTACTTTAATTCAGCATCTGTGTTTTGTTTTGTTTTCAGTAAAATTTAAAGCTCTGAAACAGAGTTAGCTATGTATTGGGTTGGCCAAAAAGTTTTTGGAAAAAGCCAAACAAACTTTTTGGCCAACCCAATATATTTTAACATGTAAAACCCTGTGAATTCACTTGACTTAATTCCACATCTTAACAACAAAAAAGCCAAAAATACCACTTCTCAAATTGTAATGTGCTTATATGTCAACAAAGTAACTATGAGATAAAGGAAAATACACAAAAACCATTTCATAGATTTTTTTGTTTCAGTTTTTAAAAAGTCATGCTTGGAAAAATTGCATTATATTAAGTCAAATTATCTTTTGTGCTGCGCTTAGTCGCTCAGTCCTGTCCAATTCTTTGTGACCCCATAGACTGTAGCCCGCCAGGCTCCTCTGTCCATGGGGAGTATCCAGGCAAGAGTACAGGAGTGGGTAGCCATTCCCTTCTCCAGGGGATCTTCCCAACTCAGGGATAGAACCCATGTCTGCTGCATTGCATGCAGATTCTTTACCATCTGAGCCACCAGGGAATCCCATCTTTTATATAATGATTTGTATCATTAAAATGTACAGGTTATTATGGGTAAGAAAAAAATTCAGAATCTGTCTTAGATCAGAATTCTTATATTGCCAGAACTAAAAATAGCATAATAACTATTGTTTGTGGGATATCCAGAGGTTCAGTATTTCCTTACCAGTGAAATATATTGCTTCTATCTATGTTCAAAGGGGCAAATCTATTAATTCTTTGGTAAAGTTCATAGTTCTGCTCTAACTGTATTCAGTTCCATGGTAAATGCTTGGAGGAATATGAGTCCTTGGTTTATTGACTGAGATACCTTTTGAGATGATTAGTACACCATCAAATACATAGAAGTCAGTGAAATATTACATGTTTTCCTAACATGTCCATTGGAACATCTTTTCTTCTTGAATTACTCCAATATATTTTTTTAATATAAGGAGGATTTTTTAAACCCCCAAATTGTGCATTTCTTAGTATTTATTTCTAATGAAAGTAACATTCTGATATTTAAGAATTAAATGATATGAGTTGGGATATTTTTTTCTTTTTTCTTTCTTTTTACACATCTCCCAAGAGGGCTTTGACCCTGTTGATCATTTTGAAACTGTAGTAGTATGCTAATTAGATTGTTTGGACCAGTGCTCACAGAGGTTCTAAAATCCACTTTTTCTCAAAGAGAGGTTATCAATGTAAGAAACAAAATCTGAGAGACCACCCCTCTCTTGTGTCCATTGGCGATGGGGTTCACTAGACCACATACCACCACCCCCCTTACTCCAAGCCTTCTCAATCAGGCTCTTTCTGCTACAGTCTCCTCCAGGCTAATCAACACCTTTGATCATTCCTTTCTTCTGAACTATGAATCTAACCAGTACACTATTGGTTAGATAGTTGGGACAATAGTCTGAATTGTTGTCTGCTTATTGTAATTTCTTTTTGTTACATGATGACACTGTGTCTGCTAATTCATTTTGGAATGTACCTGAACTTTGGTTCGTCTAAAAGGAGGCTCATTTGGTGCTTGCTCTGAACTGAACGAAAAGGGAAGACCCGTGTCCCTGACTGTCCCTTCCCTTGGATTTGTATTCTCTGCCAAGGGGTTTATAAATATCAAGAGGTCAGGGACAGACTCCCCGTTGTGTTAGCCTCTGCCGCCTTTTCTAGGCAAGTCCCTTCTGGAGATCCCTGCCTCTACGTGCATTCCCTTCCCCATGGACAGTAGCCCTCCAGGCTCCTCTGTCCATGGGATTCTCCCGGCAAGGACACTGGAGTCATTTGCCATTTCCTTCTCCAGGGGATCTTCCCCACCCAGGATTTAGACTGGAGTCTCCTACTTTGGCAGGTGGATTCTTTACCACTGAGCCACCTGGGAAGCCTCTTCTACTAAATACATGGGGATAAATCACCTTTAAAAAATCCTTTAAGATTTTTTTTCAATCAACATAGTTATTTTGTGTGTTTTCTTTTAGATCACCTCCAGCTTTGGTCCCCTGGCACCACCCATTAGCGACAGTCATAAGGTAAGTGTACATTTTAAACTGTTTCAATCAGTTGTTGATGGAAATATCAGTTTTGTTCAGTGGTTTCCACCAGAAACAGTTTTATTCAAATATGGAAGTTTCATATATAGGAAAGATAATAAACCTCCTCTGTAAACTTTGTGAATAGGATAGAAATGGATAGAAATTAAATTACAAAAAGTACTGGTTATCACCCTTGACTATTGCCTGTAGCATAATAAAGTATATTTGCAGCCACCAAGTGGAGTGGTTTTTATGTACCATCTTCATCACAGGCAGCTGCCAGAATCCTCTCAAGAGGCACATTACAACAGCCTCTTCTTCTGTTTTAAATTGGGCCATAGCCCAAGAAGTGTCTCAAATGGCTTTCGGCACCAATTAACATCTAGCAGAGAGTTTAGCACCTAATGGGCACATGATAGAAATTGGCAGGAGAATGGACTGATGGATTCATTAATTCATCACTTTTTATGCTCTGTGAGGTTCTCGGCAGTGTGAGGCAGTGTGCTGCACTGGTTAGTGCCCTAAAGCTGGAGCCAGGTGCTGGGTTCGGATACTGTCCCTGCCACTTGCCAGCTGTGTGACTTTGAGCACAGGTCCAAACTGTTCAGGGCCCGGGGTTTTCCATTCACAAAGTGGGGTTTATAATCTACCTCTTTTGTTGTCGTTATAAGGTTATTACAAGAACCTCAAAGTTTTTATAAATATTACGAGGTGATTATAAATATTTATAAAGTGCTTAAATTAATACCTGGCATAATAGTAATCTTTATGAAATGTTTGTTGAATAAATTAAAATATATTAAGCATATAGGGATATTCCGAGGTTCCAGATTTAGAGACTGAAAAACTGGCTTGACCTTAGAAGCAATGATGCCCTAGGAGCAATAAATATACCTGCCACTCAAATCTTTGTTTCAATATTATTTTCCCATAAAAAGAATCAGAGAAATGACCGAGGGCTGGGGCGAGAAATATGCACAAAAAGCCTGGATTGTCTTATAGTGCCAGGAAGTAAGGAAGTGCTAAAAGAGAAAAGATGAAAACAGACCCCAAATCTCATAAAGGTGACTATGGCAACAGTGTGTGGAAAGGTTGTAGGAACCGATCTAAGGCACTCCCATCAGCCAAAGCAGGAACAGTGTGAGCCGCAAAATAAATAAGCAATATTGAGGTCTAACCCAAACCTCATACCTATCTATTCTGGTGTAAATAAATGATTGGGTAAATATATGAGGGAAATAGACAAATCTCTCCAAATAGTGCATGTAGATACTCTGTTTTCTAGGAGGTAAAGCATAACTCTGCATGGAGCTACACATAGTTTTTTTCTTCCAAAGAGTACAGTATAGAAACAGGAAGTTTTTTTTAAAAAAGGGTAACTCACAGTAGGGGCTTCCCAGGTAGCTCAGTGGTAAAGAATCTGCCTACCAATGCAGGAGACACAAGAGATGCAGGTTCAGTCCCTGGGTTGGGAAGATCCCCTGGGTAGGAAATGGCTACCCACTCCAGTATTCTTGCCTGGGACGTCTCATGGACAGAGAAACCTGGAAGGCTACAAGTTCATGGGGTCACAAAAGAGTCAGACATGACTTAGTGACTAAACAGCAACAGTTCAACAGAGAAACTTGACAAACACTACCTCAAGCCAGGAAATCAAGGTAACATTGACAGTGATATATCATATTAATAGTAGGTATCCTTCACAGGATGTGATGAGAATGGCACTTGACCTCTGTGATCTTCCTCTCAAAACATATTACCCCCCAGTCTAATCATGAGAAAAACACAAGACGATTTTCAATCGAGGTGCATCCTACAAAACATTTGGCCAGTCTCCTTCAAAATTGCCAAGCTCATCAAAAACAAAGAAAGTTTGAGAAACTGTCACAGCCAAGAGAAGTCTAAGGAAACTGGAAAGCTGCCTGTAAGGTGGTATCTTAGATGGAATCTGGGAACAGAGAAAGGACATGAGGCGGAGACTAAGGAAATGTGAATAAAGTTTAGTTAATAATGAAAGTGAAAGAAGGTGAAGTTGCTCAGTCATGTCCGACTCTTTGCAACCCCATGGACTATAGCCTACCGGGCTTCTCCATCCATGGGGTTTTCCAGGCAAGAGTACTGGAGTGGGGTGCCATTTCCTTCTCCAGGGGATCTTCCCAACCCAGGGATCAAACCTGGGTCTCCCGCATTCCAGGCAGATGCTTTACCGTCTGAGCCACCAGGGAAGCTATTACAAGTTAATAATAATTTTCAATATTTATTCACTAATTGTGAAGAATGTACCACCCCAATATAAGATACAATAACAGTGGAAACTAGGAGTGGGGTATACAGTAATTCTCTATTAGCTTCACAATAATTTTGCACTTCTGAACTTTTAAAAATAAAATCTTTGTTTAAAAAAAATAGTGAAGTGATTTGGGAGGGCATACTCTTCAATTTTCAAGTCCCAAGATAATGGTATTTTTTAAAATGTTGAATTCAACTAATTTATGTTTTGAGACTCATACATGGAGAATTATATTCTGCATTAAAGTTTTGAATTAAAATAGAGATGTACACATCTATAAAGCATTCAGTTATATTCTCTCCTCTAATGGAGAAAGAAAATAGCACTAGCAACACAAACCTTTTTTGCGAGAATAGTTGTTATTGGAGTTTGAAGTAGATTATCATATTTGCATTAGTTATATATTGTAGCATGACAAATTTCCACAAATGTAGTGGTTTGAAACAATATATAATTCCTATACCACAGTTTCTATGGATCTAGAATCTGAGTGTATCTTAGCTGGGTCGTCTGCTTAGGGTCTTGTAAAGTTATAATCAAGATGTTGGCCATGAGACAAGAAGGGGGCAGGGCGCAACCATTAAAGGAATGACATAATCCAAGAACACATCATAAACTGAATAGAACCAAATAGGTCCAAGATGGCGGACCAGTCAACTTCCTCCATTACACATCAGCAAGCTAGATGACACACCCACAGGCGCCATGCTCATTCCAAGGCCAACCATAAAGGTCAAAAAATGGGCAGTGGCCCAATTTTTGGAAATCCCCACCCCTTTTCCCAAATAGCTGGAATACTCCTCCCACTCATTAGCCTAAGAAATACCCGCCCCTATAAAAACAGATAACCCCACACCTTGCCATCTCTTGCCTTATGAGATGGCCTGTTTGAAGCCAAGAACTCACACTTGGCAGCTCTCCCAGGGACTCAGATGTGACCTGGGATGTGACCATCCTCTCGTACCCCACTCTCTTTCCCGCAACAAGTAGGCTGTGTTCCTTTTAGAAGCTTTTTTTTTTTCCTTCTTCTTGGTTTGTGCGGTTGTTGGTGGGATTCACTTGAGGTTGTAGGATTGAGGTCCCTTGTTTTCTTGCTAGCTGGCACCTGGGGTGCTTTCATCTCCCAGGTATCACTCAAGGTTCCTGGCCATGTGGCCGTTTGCCTCTCACAGGCCCTGTCACAACATGGCTACTCACTTCGAAACCAGCAGGAGGATCTTGGACTCCAGTCTGCTAGGACAGAGACTTGCATAATGTAACCTTATCGGGGAGTGACTATCCCCTCTGGCTTTGCAGTGTTCTATTGGCCGGGGCAAGTCAGGCTGGGAGTATAGGTGGTGCTTGTACTCAAGGGGAAAGGATTATCCTAGAGACTGCACTCACTGGGCAGGCACTTTAGGGTGTGTCCACTGCAACAGGAGAGTTTTGAAACAGACACAGGCAGCTGGGCAAACTAAATAAGAGAATATGAGCAAACTAAATAAGAGAACAAATCAGAAATGCTTGCTTCTTGCCTTCAAGTAAGCTACAACTTGAGGTAACTAAATAAATTTAGCTTCCCCACACAAATACACAACATTATGTTTAACTTGGAGAAATATTTCTAAGTTTTGAGGAGTATTTGAAGATGAAGGAGTCAGAGAAAAATATTTGGAGATAGCTCATAAATACATCACTATTTTCCTAATTGGGGTAGTTTTTTTTTTTTTTTTTTCCTTAGCAGTGAAGAAATTTGCATAAAAATATGTTCTCAGTGGCAACAACATTTATGTGCTTTGAGAACTCTCATTATGAACATCCAAAAATATGATCTCATTTTCAACATTTCATGACTTAATTTTCTTCATTTTTGAGACTGTTTAGTTTCTTAATACTTATGTTTTTAAGTTCTGCCTACTAATAATTATTAATAGGATTGTACTGTATAATTTACCATATGAAAAAATTAAAACTACCCCAATCAGGAGAAGAGAAGAGGACGTCAGAGGATAAGATGGTTGGAGGGCATCACTGATGCAATGGGCATGAACTTGGGCAAACTTTGGGAGATGGTGAGGGACAGGGAGGCCTGGTGTGTTGCAGTCCATGGGGTAACAAAAAGTTGGACACCACTGAGTGACTGAACAACAACTGTTTAATTTATAATTTTTACATTTTACATGATGCTTAGACATTTGTATATTTTAAATGTATTAAATATCCATTTTCACTGATTTCTTCTTATGGGTTCTGAATCCTTTTCTTATAAAACATTAAATACAGAAATTCTGCTATTGTCATTTGGCGTCAGCATTTTAATCACCACCCAGATTTTCAGGAACTCAAATTTTTTTTCCCCTGATGGCTCCTTGTAACACCAAAATGTCCTAGAAATCCTAACATTTAGCCATTGGAACTACATTTGCCAAGCTGCTGCTTGCATCTGGAAATAAAACGCAAGCATCCTTTGCTAGACCCTGCATCCAAATTGTGGGTTTGGACAATAGGATGACTGTGCACCTCCACAGAGGTTAATGCAAACCTATTAGTGGACTGAACCAGAGACCTTTGCTGTTTATGTCTCAGATATGCAGCTACCTTGAAGAATACAGGCAATGAAGCCCATTAGCAGCCAAGTTGACATGAAAATATGTATGGCAATAATTTAGCTAAGAAACTCCTAAGAGAAATGATTTCCTGTGGCCCCTCCCCCACCCTTCACCTCCTTTTCAAGTCTTTTTCTGCCTGTGTTTCTTTTTTCTGCTCACTCACGACCACGCCTTAGGCTGTAGCTGTTGGTTCTCCTATGCCAAGGGGTACAAAGAGTTGTTATTCAGAATGGTGAGAACTTAATCACTTGTAGCTGTTGGGAAAATAACTCATTTAGCAAATAAAGGTCAAAGTGTGCTTGCTTGCTTCCTTCCTTTCTCCCTTGAAGTTGTTTTCTTTGTAGGAATTAAATAAAGGAACCCTTTTAAAAAAATAGGACACAAAATAAGGAAGTATTAAATGCAAGCTCAGAAGAAGATCATTTGTCTTTGACTGGAAGGTCACAGGATAAAGCGCTCTTATCAGAGCTGAAGCTAGGGGAAGGTCTTGGAATTTGCCAATGTTGTTAGCCTGTGTGATCATCAGATCTTTCTCCCAGTTTTAGAGGGATTTAGTCTTGCCATATGATTTCAGATTTATTCACCATTTATAGTAATATATAAATCTGGTACTTTCACCTATTACTGAAATTCTGGATTTTTTAGTAATATGATAGAAGCAACTGTTAGATCTTTTTAAAAAGACCTGAGTTTAACTTGAAGTAGAATATTTTCTAAATAATATCTCTGTACATTATATCTGTTTTGTTTCTAGACCATCTTAACATCATTTTGCATTACGGTGATCAAATACAAGCTGGATTTCCTTGTTGGGGAGTACCGAGGTAGCAATTAGTTATGATCATCTGGGTCTTCTTTTGGCATAAGACAGGCAACTCATTCATTGTATCTCTTTATTTAGTACTGTCCTTGAGGCCTTGTGTGGTGCCCACACCACCCCTCCCACACTGAGCTCTCCTTTCCCTGAGTTTCCTGTCACACGTGGATTCTGTTCTTGGTCATTCCTGTCTTGTCTTATTTACCAATTCTTTGCTATGGATACTTTTTCTCTCCAAAAGAGACTGTTGGCTCTTTGAGGGCAAGGATTCTGCCTTCTTGTCTTTTTGTGTCTTCACAGTGCTCCGGGTCGTTAGCACTTGATGACCACCTACCACCATACCCCATGCCTCCAACTCTTAAAGCTGCTCAGAACAGTGTTTCCTCGAATCAGGAGACTTAACATATGTTCTAATTGCCTCATCCTGTACTGGGGGCTACAGAGGTGGGGTCAACCAAGCAAAACAATCACCCCAGACTTTGGTCCTCTCATTCTCCTCTCAGGACCACTTTGCCATTCTCAGATCCCAAGCTCCTTTCTAGGCATCTCTCCTGTGGCTCATTCTCTAAGGCCCTGAGGTCTCAGCTGAGTATGACACTTCCTAGGGCCATCTTGTCTAATAGAGAAATCCTGAAAACCAGAAAGATGTCAAGACCCAAAGTAACGTATCTCTAGTGGTGAAATCCCAGGCACTGTGATAAGCAACAGTGAAGATATTTTTAACCCATCCTCATCTGGCCTCCCTAAAGTAACACCACACAGGAAGATGCCTACTCTGCTTGTTTATAGGTGTACCCAGACTAGGGACTGTTAAAAGAATAGAAATGTTGATCTCTGTTCTTATAGCATAAACGACCTAGCAGGGCAGTTGGACCACATGCACCTATGGAGCACACCAGTGTACTGTTTAAGAGTCTTTCTGATCACACAGTTCTGGCTTATAATCTCAGTTGTCCTACCCTTTAGCTGTGTAGCCTTGCATAAGCTTCTGAAATTTTCTGGAGATCATTTCCTTCATTTATAACTCCAGGATAACAAAGCCCAAGGAGGTCATGAAAATTCAATGAGTTAATGTATGGGCCATTTGGGGCATATAGTATATATGCATGGCATGGGTGGCAGTGATAATAATAACTAAAGAAAGGGAGGAGTGTAAGTCCAAGCAAGGCATCTGAGGCTGAGAAGAGGTGTGTTGATCAAGGCAATGATGTAGGTGGAGGAGGATGCAGGAAAGCTTCCTGGGAAGCACCTCCTTGCATCATAGGAGAATGTGAGTGTCCAGTATCTGTGCTTGTTTACCCACTGATACCTGATCCACTGATCAGTTGGTCTGCAGAGGCATTTTTTTTTTGGCCTGGAAGCAATGTGTTAGAGAGTAGAAAAAGTCTGAGTGGAACGCATGCCCAACATCATTATAGAGTGGAGGTGCAGGTATCTTCACCCCTTCTCTTAACTGTCTGCTTCTGAGTCTCCCTCCTCCATCGGACTGTATGGTCCTCAAAGCCAGCTTCTGACAGTTAATCCCTGTTATCCCCAGGTCACTGTTGAGAGCACATGCTGGGTACTTAATTGTTGGTAGAAAGATTAAAAGGATAGGAGATGCTGGCGTTTTGCTATGCTACCTCATCTAGCAACACAAGACTCAGTACAGGTATGAGAATGTGTTTTCCCTGCATGCAAGGATGACTCGGTCCAATGAAAGATGGAAATACTGTGGTTTGTGATTCTTTCTCCGAAGCAATGTTGTTTGTGGGGTCAGAGACCAAGAAAGATGTGACTTAGGAAAGTTGCAACAGCCTTAAAAATGTTGGTTGTTGTGCATGAAAGAAAAGGAAACAAACAAACAAACAAAAAACCCAAGCTTATAAAACTGAAAGGGGAGTCTGTTACATCAAGCCTGCTGCCAAAAGGGTTGAGTCAG
Organism: Bubalus kerabau; assembly: GCF_029407905.1. NCBI lineage: Eukaryota > Metazoa > Chordata > Mammalia > Artiodactyla > Bovidae > Bubalus > Bubalus kerabau. Next base: position 64,752,771 of record NC_073637.1, read on the forward strand.
CAGATTGGAATGGATCATTGCAAGTTCCTGCAGCCACCTAGCTTGTGATTTAACACTTCTCTGAGGTTTTGTTCCAGATATATGAGGCTGAATTTATTCCCATCTTATTGTCCTTGTAAAAGCAATTAAAAAGAAAAAGCTGTATGTTTTCTTTTCATTCTTATTTTTACCTTGCCATCCTGCTGTTTACAAGATTAGTCTCTCACACTCTGCCTGGGGTGTTTTCTATTCTTGTGTAGTTAAAACTGCCAGAGGATTCTTGGAGCAGCTCTATTTTGAAGAATGGGGAAGCCATGCTGCCCTGTGGAATCTCAGCATGGTGTGGTGGCTCCCCAGTGAAAGAGGCACATAGCTGTTATGAACCTGTGACCAACTGTGAAGCTTTGCACATTCAAGCACTTCAAATGCTTGAAAGTGCGCGTTGTACATCTCATTACAGAGATACAGTACCAGATGTGACTTCTCATGAGGGTTGATGCCTCGCTGGAAGTTGTCTGGAGTAACATGAAATGTGATTTCTTTCCAAAATGGAGCACCTGCCACTTTTCTCCCCAGCACTGGGTTGGAAATGATGTCCCCATAGCTCCTGTTCTTCTCCTCTGCTCCTGCATCCTATCTTCCCTTTGGTCCAATCCCTCTCTCCCATCCTAATGGTTTCCTCAGTGCCCTGTGTTCAGATGACGCTCCTTCTGATCACAAAATCATGGTGGCACCTGGGACAAATGGGAACTGGAAGCGGTTCTTTGGCTTTCTTGATCCATAGAATCCAGAAAGGCTGGGGAGTTTGAGCAGAAGTTGCTTTAATTACAAATTTAACAGTTCTTAGCACCAAGAGGATGACCCTTTGTGAAGTGGTGAAGCAGGCCAAAGTTGGCCTTGTCCTTCTGAGCCTTTTCATGCCTCCATCTTCTGTTGTTGTTCAGTCACTAAGTTGTGTTTGACTCTTTGTGACCCCATGGACTGCAGCATGCCAGGCTTTCCTGTCCTTCACTATCTCCTGGAATTTCCTCAAGTTCATGTCCATTGAATCAGTGATGCCGTCCAAATATCTCATCCTCTGTTTCCCACTTCTCCTCCTGCCTTCAGTCTTTCCAGCATCAGGGTCTTTTCCAAAGAGTCAGCTCTTTGATTCAGGTGGCCAAAGTATTAGAACTTCAGCTTTGGTGGTAGTGGTTTTGTTGTTAAATCGTGTCCGACTCTTGAGAACCCATGGACTGTAGCCCACCAGGCTCCTCTGTCCATGGAATTCTCCAGGCAAGAATACTGAAGTGGGTTGCCATTTCCTTCTCCAGGGGATCTTCTTGACCCGGGGATCGAACCCAGGTCTCCTGCACTACAGGCAGATTCTTTACCAACTGAGCTACCATCAGTCCTTCCAATGAATATTCAGGGTTGATTTTCCTTAGGATTGACTGGTTTCATCTCATTGTTGCCCGAGGGACTCTCAAGAGTCTTCTCCAGCACCACAATTCAAAAGTATCAATTCTTTGGCGCTTAGCCTTCTTTATGGTCCAATTCTCACATCTGTACATGACTACTGGAAAAATCATATCTTTGACTATATGCACCTTTGTCAGCAAAGTGATGTGTCTGCTTTTTAATATGCTGTCTATGTTTGTCATGGCTTTTCTTCCAAGAGGCAATCATCTTTTAATTTTATGGCTGCAGTTACCATCCACAGTGATTTTGGAGCCCAAGAAAATAAAATCTGTCACTGCTTCCACTTTTTCCTCATCTATTTGCCATGAAGTGATGGGACCAGATGTCATGATCTTAGTATTTTGAATGTTGGGTTTTAAGCCAGTTTTTTTCACTCTCCTCTTTCACCCTCATCAAGAGGCTTTTTAGTTCCTTTTTACTTTCTGCCATTAGAGTGACAGCTTATATCTGAGGTTATTGATATTTCTCCCAGCAATCTTGATTCCAGCTTGTGATTGATCCAGCCTGGCATTTCACATGATGTGCTCTGCGTAGAAGTTAAATGAACAGGGTGACAGTATATAGCCTTGATGTACTCCTTATTCAATTTTGAACCAGTCTGTTGTCCCTTGTCTGGTTCTAACTGTTGTTTCTTGACCCAATCCCCTATTTATCTCAGGACTTCCTTATCAGGGTAGATATCACTCAATACTTAGGCTCCTTCCCTTATGTGCAAGTTTCCTTCTATGAAAATTTCTAGTCCCAGATATTATTCCTTTTGGGTTTTCTCTGTGATATAAATATGGGTGGTATTAGGTCAAAGATACGTATACTGGATATACTTCTCTATAGTAGGGGAAATGTAACGAAACTCACCAGGCCTCAGATGACCTGCATTTATAATTCTAGTTTTGACACTTATTAGCTGGCTACCTTGGGTTATATATTGGGCTTCCCTGGTGGCTCAGTGGGTAAAGTGTCTGCCTGCAATGCAGGAGACCTGGGTTTGATCCCTGGGTCAGGAAGATCCCCTGGGGAAGGAAATGACAGCCCACTCCAGTACTCTTGCCTGGAAAATCCCATGGACAGAGAAGCCTGGTGGGCTACAGTCCATGGGGTAGCAAAGAGTTGGACATGACTGAGCGACTTCACTTCACTCGGGTTATATTACTTAACCTTTCTGAATATGCCCAATACGATAGAATTGGTGAGTCTGTACTAGCATGTCTTAAATATGAAACTTTTATCTCCCAGGATTATCATGAAGCTCAAATGAGGTGAAGCACTGGAACTGTCTCTATACATGAGTGAGGTTCTGTGCAAATGTAAGGCTGGAAGGCAAGAAAGTGCCATGTCCACAGTGTTAGCTTCTTGACGAGACCCATGGGTGCTCAAGAGTCGGACACGATTTAGCAGGAAGCTTCTACCTGGCTTTAATACTTTCAGTAATCTTGGTTTATTGAGCCTCCATTTCCTTATTCATACAAAAGAATGTCTACAAAACCACATTGACTTGCCATGAACAATTATGAAGTTCCTTACGCTAGTGTCACTTGGGACTTAGTGTGTGTTTTATAAAACTTTAATTCCCTTTTCACTTTAACATGTTCCTCAAGAAGTGACTCTAAAGAATCTGGTACAAGAGTGTCCATATGCTTCAAACCTGTCTGTATCTGAGGCAAGTCCAGTAACCAAAGTGGTGTCAAAGCTGCTCAAAGGAATGATCTAGTCCAAAGGCAACATTAAATAGATGTACATTGTTCTCTGAAAGGAGGAGGGGTGCTGATAATACATGCACAGGGTGACATGGAGCTGGTGCTGAGGAATGGGGAAGAGGATGGGTAGGGCACTCGTTCTGGCACCAAATTAAAGAGGACACCATATACCCATGAAAGTTCATAATCGAGATAAATAATGCCTAATACAATGTGTGTGTGTGTGTGTGTGTGTGTGTATATATGTTTTATCTGGCTGTGCCAGGTCTTAGCTGCAGCATGTGGGATCTGGTTTCTTGACCAGGGATTGAACCCAGGTCCCCTGCATTGGGAGCATGGAGTCTTAACCACTGGACCACCAGGGAAATCCCGATGCAATATTTTTAAAAATCAAAACTAATGCAGAAAAAGAAAAAAGTCTATGATAAACAAAACATCAATTGAAAATAATGTTGATTTTTTAAAATATTGCATTAAAACATTTATTTTGATTACTAAGCTTTTTGGTGCCCCCTGAAAATATGTGCCCAAGGAGAGTGAGTTTCTCAGTCCATTGGCCTTGTTCTGCCCCCATCCTGGGGTAGTATCCACAGGGCTGGGGGGAGAGTCTCAGAGAGAGCTTCCAGTGCCCACTTCTTATGTCCCCTCCCTCAACCAGGGTCCTGAATTTGGTTTAACTGTAACCTTGTGAAAAAGAAAAGACCATATCAAGTGAAATTCTACTGTTCTTTCTAATCAAGTGACCACAATGAAAGAGTTTGTAAAGAAAGTATGAAGTCAATTGTTCACCAGAAGCTTGATTTAGGTTTGGAGTTGGCAGACAATGACCCACATGCCGGCTGCCTGTTTTTGTAGGTAAAGTTTTATTGGTGTACAGACTGGCTCATTTGTTTTTGTGTCAACAAGGCTGCCTTCTGACACAATAGCAAATTGAGTAGTTGCAGCAGAGACTGCAAAGCTGAAAATGTTTATTATCTGGCCCATAGAAGACCCCTGATTTAAATTATTAAAGTGCTCAGATGTTTTTGAAGCAGCATGTGGGGTTGGCAGCAATTTAGAATATGTAGTTATTTGGAGATATATGTAATAGAATTCAAAGATGTTTACAGAGAATATTATAACTTTCCATGTGTAATAAAAGAGAGAAATGGGGAAGAATTCAGTTTAAAAAGTAAATCAAGAGAAGCTGCTGAGAGCGAGAGTGGATGGGGTCTGTGTCAGTCTCTGCCCTGGAGTCCTATCAAAATCCAGCTGTGACTTGACATCAAAGGATATGAGATGCTTATGAAAGCTTGACATCACCCATATTTAAAGTAAGCCAGCAATGGGTTTGTGGAAAAGTACATCCACTTGCATTATCATATAAGTGATTTGTAGATTTAATCACTTCATCCTGTTGATGTATATAATTTAGAACTGACTTCACAAATTCAATGCAGGGGACCTGGGTTCAATCCCTGGGTCAGGGAGATTCCCTGGAGAAGGGAATGGCTACCCACTCCAGTATTCTTGCCTGGAGAATTCCATGGACAGAGGAGCCTGGCGGACTATAGTCCATGGTGTCGCAAAGAGTCAAACACGACAGAGCAACTAATACTTCACAAATTAAACAAGCATGTAGTGAGCATATATTTATGCAGAAACTGCAAGAGTTGCCCTCAAATAGTCTACTAAGTGTAAGATGGTGACTGCAGCCATAAAATTAAAAGACGCTTACTCCTTGGAAAGAAAGTTATGACCAACCTAGATAGCATATTCAAAAGCAGAGACATTACTTTGCCAACAAAGGTCTGTCTAGTCAAGGCTATGGTTTTTCCTGTGGTCATGTATGGATGTGAGAGTTGGACTGTGAAGAAGGCTGAGCGCTGAAGAATTGATGCTTTTGAACTGTGGTGTTGGAGAAGACTCTTGAGAGTCCCTTGGACTACAAGGGGATCCAACCAGTCCATTCTGAAGGAGATCAGCCCTGGGTGTTCTTTGGAAGGAATGATTCTAAAGCTGAAACTCCAGTACTTTGGCCACCTCATGCGAAGAGTTGACTCATTGGAAAATACTCTGATGCTGGGAGGGATTGGTGGCAGGAAGAGAAGGGGACAACAGAGGATGAGATGGCTGGATGGCATCACTGACTCGATGGACGTGAGTCTGAGTGAACTCCAGGAGTTGGTGATGGACAGGGAGGCCTGGCGTGCTGTGATTCATCGTGTTGCAAGGAGTCGGACACGACTGAGCGACTAAACTGAACTGAAGTGTAAGCAAACTGATAGGAAGGCCCTAACAATGTGTTCTGATATGCCTTGAGGTTAGAGTGCATAGAGGTGACCGCAGGAGGTAAGGGGAGAAAAGTCAACTCATAGGTGTCCCTAAATGCTGGCTAGGGAACTTGAACTTTAACCAGGAACCAGCAGGAAGCTTCCTTGACCAAGAAAGTAGCATATCCATATTGGCACTTTAATTAGGATGTTAACTGAGTGACAGTTTGTGAAGAGATGAAAGGTGAGTGAGAATAGAATTAGGGGGACTAATCAGAAGGTGATTTCAATAACCTGGATAGCCTGGGTGATTTGTAGTCATACTGAAATGACTACAAGTTAGCAGTATCCATGGAAATGGGAAGAAAGATCTAAGAAAGCTGGTGAGGGTAAAATTGACTAAGATTCATACAGTTGACTAGGAAGGCTACTAGATTTAAGGCTGAGGTGATTAGAAGGCTGGAGAAGATATTACTAGAGATAGAGAAGCCAGGTAGAGAAGTAGATTTGAGGTCTAAAATAAGTTCAGTGTTATATATAATGAACTGAAAATGCTATATAATATCAAAGGCAAAACAGAGAAACATATCAGATGAAGAGAGAGAGGGAGAAAGTGGGGGAGGGGGCATTGGTGCTAGAGATGAAGGTTTAGAAATGATCTGAGATAAGATAATCATGAAGACAAGGGCATAGAAAGCATCAATGAGGGAGGAAATTTGTGGAGATGAGCATTAAAGAAACAAATACTGTGGAGTTGTCTGTAAAATAGAGGATGCTTGGTTAAAGGAATAATGTTTTAGTATAAGACTATCTCATGAAATATTTAGGACATATTTATTCATTGCTGATCTGAAATTCATATTTAACTGGGCAGTCTATATTTTTATTTATTAAATCTGGAAACCCTAGACTATGGGGATTGCCCATGTTTATGGATGGTCAGGAGACGAGATAGTGGAAGAGCCTAGGAATGGACAGATGGGTCCTAGGAAAGCTAGGATGTTATACCATCATGGCATCAGAGTGCAGAGTGGGATTCATGAGAGCTAAGCAGAAAGAACAAGGTCATTGCATTTGGCAACCTGGAAGTCATTAGGCACTTTGAAGAAGGCAGATGAAGGTCTGATTTTGTGGGTTAAGCAGTAAATAAAGGAATGGATTTGGAAATAATCAGTGTAGATCCTTCTTTTAGGAAGCATGATAAAGAAGAGGAGGAGAGAAATGGGTTGGTAAAGTGTAACGAACTAGAAGGCAGATTTATAAGATTAGAGAGGTTGAAGCTTTTTCAGCTTCAGAGAAGGAGATGAAGGAAGTAGCATCTTGAGTAGCATCACTCCATATAAGAGGAGTGAAGGGGATTAAGGGATGGATCAAGCTGTGGATGATGCTGGGAGGTGGGGAGAGAATGTGGACATAAATAGAGAGATCAACCTTTGCATGGAGGAGGCTCCTTCTCCATCCAAGTCATGACTGAAGGAGGGGTTGATGGACAAAGAGGTGGAAACTTTGAGAGCAGGGAGGAGAAAGAAACACTTTTTATTTCTTTTTTGCTGTCCAACTGTGCTATTGAGAGTGTGTGGTATGATGGAGGGGTTAGGGGAGCAGTAGGGGAAAAACTCAGGCTTGAGATACTCCCTTTTTTGCTGGTTGCACAGGACAGATACGATGCAGAGCTCAAAACTGCATGTAATTCATCTAAGCAGGAACCATTTATTTCCCTCACATTGTCCTTTCCTCCAGCTCTAGTGATCCATATTGATTCATAACATAATTGAATTTCTCGCTAGGGAAGGGAAAAATGACAGAAACAGAACTAAACAGACTTTCTCTCCTCCATTTTGTTAAATCATGAGATCTTAGCCACGGAATGAATGATCAGGGTCATTTATCCACGGCACAGTCTTAGAAGTGACATTGGCTGCCAGTCCTAGACAGCATTTCTGGGGACACGTAAAATTCCTAGTCTGTGATTTTCTGTCTCCGCCATGCAGATTGTGTCATGTGGAGTTAATGACTTTGCCATGTCACACCTAGCATACTGGGGACTTGCTGATATGTAGGCAACTCACTCTGATTCCAATCACCCTCTAATCTCCAGGAGCCAAAGTCAAAAGATGGCCAGGATAGTCTGCAATTGGGAGAGGGTGAGGCTGAGAAGCAAAGCAGCCTGCAATCTCTTAGCTGCTTTTCCTCTCTGCTGGCAAGAGCAGGGATGCTTGTTTGCAGCACAGGGAGGGAAACATTTGCAGAGCTGCAGAAGCCTGAGAAAGCTGAGAAAAAGAATGAGCTATTTTGGGGAGAGGGTTGGGTAGTACTGTCTGCCTGAGGAAGCTCCTAGTGCCTCCTCCTCCAGAGCATTAACATCCCCAGTCCGGTCTCCACAGCACTGTCTCTCCCCCTCCTCCTCGCCCCCAACACAAAGGCACAAATGAAATTCCTAAAAGTAGACTACTTCTGCCTAGTTATTTTTAGTGTTTGCTGTTAGTATTTATCAAGCTTTTCAGTGTTAATTTGTCCTCCCACCCATTTCCCTTCCTGCCTCTAGTTGTGGGGCTTGGGATGGAAGGAGCATGTATCAAAAGCAGCTGGTGATCTCACAGAACTGAATCCTAGAGAGAGAAGACTATGGGGTTTTAAAATCAGCCTCCTTCACCCCCAACTTGAAGAGAAGAAAGAAAGATCCGGATTCCATTAGCTTTGGAGAACAACATAAGTGCTGATAAAAGTAAACCCGTTGAAATGTGTAGGTGGTGCTTAGCTAGGTCAAGAGCACCACCAGTCAAGGAGCTGGGTCAGGGAACCCACACATGCATGAAATGTCATAATGCAAGCAAAAGTGGATAAGAGACCAGGTAAACAAGCAGATGCCAGAGGAAAAGTATGCCAGATGACAGAAAAGTATAAAAATCTATGCAGAGTGTAGGATCTGAGGGAGCTGAAGGACTGAAGTAACATGAGGTGGGGTTGGACTGAAAATGTCAGAAGAAAACTTCATAACACTGGTAAACACTGCTGAAATACTGCTTATTCCTACCTCAACTGCCTGTCTTGTCTCCTGGAGGTAGTCATGCCCAGAACAGCTACATTGCTCTGGAGAGAAAACCCCAGAGCATGTTCTAACAGAGGGCTATTGAATGAAAGCAAGACCCCTTACCTACTGATCAAAATGTTTACTTCTTAGGAAGTGGAAGACAGCTGTTTCCTTTTGCAACTTCAAAAAAAATTTTTTGGGGGGCTTGATTTTTTGTGTTCTTTTTGAAATTTTATTATCATTTTCCAGTTTGCTAGAAATTGAAAATTGTAATAAATGAAGTAAAAAAAATTCAATTCATGGTCTCAACAGTAGACTGGAGGGGACAGAGGAAAGAATCAGTGAGTTTACAGATAAAATGTTGGAAATTACCACCTCCCCCCCCACCACCACCCAAACAGGAAATTGTTTAGCAAATGTACCATCAGCATCCTGGAAGGAGAGAAAGAGAACAAGGCTAAAAAGGTATTTTTTTAGGCTGAAAGTTTACCAAATTTGGCAGAAAACACAGACCTATACTGTCAAGAAGTTGACTGAAATCCCACCAAGATTAACCCAAAGAAATCAACACTAAGATATTATAGCCAAACTAATGAAAAATAAAGTCAAGGAAAAGATCTTGAAAATAGCAAGAGAAATGGAATCTTATCTGTGGGGGAAAACAATTAGAATGACAGTGGATTTGTCATTAGAAATCATGAAGGCCAGAAGGAAGTGGCAGAATATTTTTCAAATGCTGAAAGAGAACTGTCAATCCAGAATTCTATATCCAGTAAAAATATCCTTCAGAAATGAAGAGGAAATTAAAAGTCTTAGTTGAAGAAAAGTATAGAAATTTGTCACCAGCAGGCTTATCTTTAGAAAATAGCTAAAGAAAATTCTCCAAACAAAGAGGAAATGATAAAAGAAGGTTCTTGGAATAATTAGAAGGAAGAAAAAATAATACAAAGAATAAAAATAGGAGTAAGTATAATAAACTTTCCTTGCTGCTGCTGCTGCTGCTAAGTCGCTTCAGTTGTGTCCGACTCTGTGCAACCCCATAGACGGCAGCCCACCAGGCTTCCCCGTCCCTGGGATTCTCCAGGCAAGAACACTGGAGTGGGTTGCCATTTCCTTTTCCAATGCATGAAAGTGAAAAGTGAAAGTGAAGTCGCTCAGTCGTGTCCAACTCTTAGCGACCCCACGGACTGCAGCCTGCCAGGCTCCTCCATCCATAGGATTTTTTAGACAAAAGTACTGGAGTGGGGTGCCATTGCCTTCTCTGAAACTTTCCTTAAGTTTTTAAAATTAGGTTCGATGATTGAAGCAAAAATTATAACACTGCTTGATATAATTTTCCATGCAAGGAGATTTTTTAAAAATTATTTTAGAAAGAGGGAGAGTAAAAGGATGTAAAGGGAGGTAAGGGCTTTACTTTAACTGATTTAACATCAACAACAATGCATTGTTCAGTTATGTATATTTACTGTAATATGAAGAGCAATTTGTGTATGTATGTGTAAATTTTATTTATGCTTTTGTTAGACTGGAGTGAAAATGGAACTGGGAAAGCGGTAGAAAAGCAAATGTGAAAAGGCTTTTTCCTCTTATTTTATGCTGGTATCTTAATTTCCTTGTTATATACCCATTTATCTTTTTTTTTAATTTATTTTTAATTGGTGGATAATTGTTTTACAATGCTGTGTTGGCTTCTGCTGTACAACAACATGAATCAGCCAGAAGTATACATATCTCCCTTCCCTCTTGAACCTCTCTCTCACCCCTCTAGGTTGTCACAGAACACCAGCTTAAGCTCCCTGTGTTATACAGCAACTTCCCACTAGTTATCTATTTAACATGTGGTGGGAAATTTGTATGCAGGTCAGGAAGCAACAGTTAGAACTGGACATGGAACAACAGACTGGTTCCAAATAGGAAAAGGAGTACGTCAAGGCTGTATATTGTCCCCCTGCTTATTTAACTTATGTGCAGAGTACATCATGAGAAATGCTGGACTGGAAGAAGCACAAGCTGGAATCAAGATTGCCAGGAGAAATATCAATAACCTCAGATATGCAGATGACACCACCCTTATGGCAGAAAGTGAAGAGGAACTAAAAAGCCTCTTGATGAAAGTGAAAGTGGAGAGTGAAAAAGTTGGCTTAAAGCTCAACATTCAGAAAACGAAGATCATGGCATCCAGTCCCATCACTTCATGGGAAATAGATGGGGAAACAGTGGAAACAGTGTCAGACTTTATTTTTGGGGGCTCCAAAATCCCTGCAGATGGTGACTGCACCCATGAAATTAAAAGACGCTTACTCCTTGGAAGGAAAGTTATGACCAACCTAGATAGCATATTCAAAAGCAGAGACATTACTTTGCCAACAAAGGTTCGTCTAGTCAAGGCTATGGTTTTTCCTGTGGTCATGTATGGATGTGAGAGTTGGACTGTGAAGAAGGCTGAGTGCCGAAGAACTGATGCTTTTGAACTGTGGTGTTGGAGAAGACTCTTGAGAGTCCCTTGGACTACAAGGAGATCCAACTAGTCCATTCTGAAGGAGATCAGCCCTGGGCGTTCTTTGGAAGGAATGATGCTAGAGCTGAGACTCCAGTACTTTGGCCACCTCATGCAAAGAGTTGACTCATTGGAAAAGACTCTGATGCTGGGAGAGATTGGGGGCAAGAGGAGAAGGGGACGACAGAGGATGAGATGGCTGGATGGCATCACTGACTCGATGGATGTGAGTCTGAGTGAACTCCGGGAGTTGGTGATGGACAGGGAGGCCTGGCATGCTGCTATTCATGGTGTTGCAAGGAGTCGGACATGACCGAGCGACTGAACTGAACTAAACTGAACTAATGTATATGCTTCCAGGCTACTCTCTCAATTCGTCCCACCCTCTTCTTCTCCCACTGTGTCCACAAATCTTTTGGAGAGCAACTATTAAATAAGCTATACAAAGAGTTATACTGAAAGAAACACTGTGGATGGAACTCTGGAAAATGTTCAAGTATCCACAATAATATTAGAAAATTAAAATAAAGAAAAAGAAAATAGAGAACATACAGAAAACAAATAATATAATGACATACTTTAGCTCAAGATTATCATTAAATATAGTCTAAATAAATAATTTATTAGATGGAGATTAACACAGTTGACTAAAAAAATGATTCAACTGTATGATATCTACAAGACACTACCTTCAAATAAAATAGTATAGAGGGTGAAAGTAAAAAGATGGATATACCCTGCAAACATTAATCAAAAGAAAGAAGGAGTGATTATACTAAAATCAGATAAAGAAGATTTCAAAGCAAAGAAAATGATCAAGAACAGAGAGAGACATTACATAATGACAGAAGAGTCAAAAAGACAGCAAAGATACATATTTTGCATGCAAATCCTAAATGTGTACCAAACAACAGAACAAAATATGTAAAACAAAATTGCAAAAGCTGCTGGAATAGACAAATCCACAATTAGAATTGGAAGCCTCAATATACCTCTCTCAGCAATTAATAGAACAAATAGAAAACTAGCAGTCATGGAGATGAACACAGCACTACCAATCAACTAGGTCTAATTTACATTTATAGAATCTAACCAACAACAGCAGAAAAGATGTTCTTTTCAAGCACCACAAAATATATGCCAAGATACACCACAAACCATTAAAACTAGCTTCAACAAATTTTTTAAAACTCTCAAGGTCATAAAGAGTGTATTATTCTCTGAATTACAGTGGAATCAAAATGGAAATCAGTAACAGAGAGATGACAGGAAATTCTCTAAACATTTGGGGAAAAAAAACCCCAACAAATTTCCAAGTAATCTGTGGGTCAAAGAGGAAGTCACAAAGAAATTTAAAAGCAAATACATTGAAGTGAATGAAAATACAATATATCAAAATTTGTGAGACTCAGCTAAAGCAGTTCTGAGAGGAAATCTATAGCACTAAATATTTACTTTAAAAAGAGGAAAATCTCAAATCAATACTCTAAGCTCCCACTTCCAGAAATGAATTTTTAAAAGAAACTATAGGGGAAAAAAAGAGCAAAATGAACCCAAAACAAACATAAAGAAGAACATAGTAAAGATAAGACCAGAAACCAATGAAACTGAAAACAGAAAAATAATAAGGAAAATATATCAAGCAAAAAACTGCTTCTTTGAAAAGGGTGACAAAATTGATCAATCTTTAGCAACACTATCAAAGAAAGAGAAGACACATTACAAGTAAGCATGCTTGTGCGCTCAGTTGTGTCCAACTGTTTGCAACCCCATTGCAGCCCGTCAGGCTCTGCTGTCCATGGAATTCTCCAGGCAAGAATACTGGAGTAGGATGCCATTTCCTCCTCCAGGGAATCTTCCCAACCCATGGATAGAATCCTCTGAGTCTCCGGTGTCTCCTGCCTTGGCAGGCAGATTCTTTACCACTGTGCCATCTGGAAAGCCCCAAATTACCAATGCTAACTGCTACTGCTGCTACTGCTAAGTCACTTCAGTCGTGTTTGACTCTGTGTGACCCCATAGACGGCAGCCCACCAGGCTCCCCCGTCCCTGGGATTCTCCAGGCAACAACACTGGAGTGGGTTGCCATTTCCTTCTCCAAATTACCAATATCTGGTATCAAAAAGGAGATATCACCATAGACCTCCTGACATCAAAAGAATAGTAAAAGAATATTTCAGACAAATAAGTCTACACACACAAATTTCACAACTTATGTAAAACAGACAAACTTCCTGAAAAGCACAATCGCAAGTTGTTAAGAGATAGATAATTTAAATAGCCTTACAACTAAGGAAATTGAATTAGTTTAGAAACTTGCCAAACAGAAAGCTCCAGAAGATTTCACTGGAAAAGTCTACCAAATATTTAAAGGAGTTCAATTCAGTTCAGTTCAGTCACTCAGTCGTGTCCAACTCATTGCGACCCCATGAACTGCAGCACGCCAGGCCTCCCTGCCCATCACCAACTCCTGGAGTCCACCCAAACCCATGTGCATTGAGTTGGTGATGCCATCCAACCATCTCATCCTCTGTCGTCCCCGTCTCCTCCTGCCCCCAATCTTTCCCAGCATCAGGGTCTTTTCCAGTGAATTAGCTCTTCACATCAGGTGGCCAAGGTATTGGAGTTTCAGCTTCAAGATCAGTCCTTCCAATGAACACCCAGGACTGATCTCTCCTAAGATGGACTGGTTGGATCTCCTTGCAGTCCAAGGGACTCTCAAGAGTCTTCTCCAACACCACAGTTCAAAAGCATCAATTCTTCAGCACTCAGCTTTCTTTATAGTCCACCTCTCACATCCATACATGACCACTGGAAAAACCATAGCCTTGACTAGACGGACCTTTGTTGACAAAGTAATGTCTCTGCTTTTGAATATGGTGTCTAGGTTGGTCATAACTTTCCTTCCAAGGAGTAAGCGTCTTTTAATTTCATGGCTGCAGTCACCATCTGCAGGGATTTTGGAGCCCAGAAAAATAAAGTCTGACACTGTTTCCACTGTTTCCCCATCTATTTCCCATGAAGTGATGGGACCGGATGCCATGATCTTACTTTTCTGAATGTTGAGCTTTAAGCTCACTTTTTCACTCTCCTCTTTCACTTTCATCAAGAAGCTCTTTAGTTCTTCTTCACTTTCTGCCATAAGGGTGGTGTCATCTGCATATCTGAGGTTATTGATATTTCTCCCGGCAATCTTGATTCCAGCTTGTGCTTCATCCAGCCCAGGGTTTCTCATGATGTACTTTGCATATAAGTTAAATAAGCAGGGGGACAATATACAGCCTTGACGAACTCCTTTTCCTATTTGGAACCAGTCTGTTGTTTCATGTCCAGTTCTAACTATTGCTTCCTGACCTGTATACAGATTTCTCAAGAGGCAGGTCAGGTGGTTTGGTATTCCCATTTCTTTCAGAAGTTTCCACAGTTTATTGTGATCCACACAGTCAAAGGCTTTGGCATAGTCAATAAAGCAGAAATAGATGTTTTTCTGGAATTCTCTTGCTTTTTCAATGATCCAGCAGATGTTGGCAATTTGATCTCTGGTTCCCCTGCCTTTTCTAAAACCAGCTTGAACATCTGAAAGTTCACGGTTGACAAACATTAATTCTATAAATCTCTTCCAGTAAGTGTCAGAGAAGGGAACACTTCTCAATTCATTATAAGAAGCAATTCTAATAACTAAACTTGAAAAAGACAGTACAACAAGACAGCTAGAGACTGATCACTCTCATGAAGATGGATGCAAAATCCCTTAACAAAATATTGGCACATAGCATTCAGCAGTATATAAAAATAATTATGTATTGTGATCAAGTGATGTTTATTCTAGCAATGCAAAGATCATTTAGTATGAAAAGCAGTCAGTGTAATCTACCATATAAACAGTCCCTAGAAAAAGTATCCCAATTACACTAATTGAAGCAGAAAAATCATTTGACAATATTCAGCACCCATTCATGATAAAAAAAAAAAGTTTCAGAAAAATTGGAATAGAAGGAAACTTTCTAAAATTGATTTTTTTTAAATCTATGAAACACTTGCAGCTAACAGCACACTTAACAGTGGAAGACTAAATCCTTTCCTCATAAGATTAGGAGTGAGGTAGGAATGTTCTCTTTCACAACTCCTGTTCAACATAGTACTAGAAGTTCTAAACAATGCAATAAAGTAAGAAGAGAAAATAAAAGTCTGATCAGAAAGGAAGAAAGAAAACCATTCATTCACCATTCATATTATTCTCTTCTGGGATGGTATGTCAGATCTGTTGATCATTTTCCTATTGCGTTGTCTTTTCTTACTGATTTGTAACATGTCTTTATATAATCTGAATACTGATCTTTTGTTGATTTCATATGTTGCAAACTTGTCTCATATATTGGTATGTCTTCTGCTTTCTTTATTGTACCTTTGATAAACAGAAAATCTTGATAGTAGAGCAGGCAAATTTATCAGTCTGTCCTTTGGTGATTAGCTCTTTTGTGCCTTAAGAACTCTTTCCCCGTTTGGAAGTCAGAAAGATGTTCTCCTATATTTTCTTCTAACATTTTGCTTTTCACAGATAAATCCTTAATCCCTCTGGAATTGATCTTCAGGTGTGGGTCCTCCTTGACTTTTTGCTTGGTAAATTATTCCAACCTTTGTGAGAGCTCTGTTATCTTTTAGTTCCAGCTTCCCAGCCATGCTGGTTCTGGTTCTCTGTCTCTAAAAATCGTGTGGGTTTTTTTTTTTCTTTTTCTTTTGGCAAGCCTTGTAATTTTTTCTTGATAGCCAGACATGTTGTGGTGAGTAAAAGAAACTGCTGTAAATAGATTTTCAGTAATGTGGTCATGAGTTTTCAGGGAAAAGAAATATTCTATGTATCCTATGATCAGGTCTCACTCAGTGTTTTGGTGAGCCTGTGCCTCTAGACTGCGATCTTCATGAGTGTTTCTCAGCTTTTTCTCCCCACGTTGGTGGTACAGGATGGCTAGAGTGGGTTGCAGTCAAGTAGTCCCTTCTCCCATAGTGGATGCCTGGAGGAGTCTGAAGCTGAGTATCTCCCCTCTCCAGGTCAGTTGGGTTCTGAGGATGCACTTGCAGGTTAGACTCTGGTAACTAGTTTCCCCTGAGGGCAAGAACGTAGTGCTCTGGCATATTTCAAAATGCTCTTTTACCCACTCTGTTCCGGAGACCTGAACTGACTTTTCTCTGGTATTTATGGTGGGAATCTGGTAGAGCTCCTTCAAGTAAATCTCACAGTATTGTAAGGACTGCCCTCCATCATGACTGTGTCCCCCTGATGTGTTGAACTCTCAGAGTTGTCCTCACGGAGACTCCAGCAATTGGTCAATCACAGTTCAGGTTTTCTTTTCCTAGTACAGGGCTTCATGCGGTGGTTTCTGCTGGCAAGTCTCTGAGACTTCCCTGTATTCCCCTGCTGGTCTCTCCAATCTTGGGTGCAGCGGTTTATGAATCCAAGAAGAGTTGTTGATTCCTATTTGTTGTTAAGAGAGAGAGGTGACTTCCAAGCTCCTTATACATGGAGCCAGACACCAGAAGTCTTCTGTTGTTTTTTAATAACTAAGTCAGTGAGAAAGTCTAGAGAGAAAACTCATCCATGGCTAAATCTGGGAAGATGGTCAATTCTGCCTTAGGTAGTCTTGAAAGAAATTTTGGTCAAATGACCGTAGGTTTGTTTTTCTGCAGCCAAGGCATTCTTGTCTTAGAAATTTTGCAAGTGCTTGAGTGTTACATGTTAAAAAGCTAAAGAAACCAAAAACAGAAGAATGGTGAGAGACTCCCCTCTTGGCATCATAGCTATGACTCAGATCATTTAAGCGAGCTATTTGTTAAAAAGAAAGCATAAATTTAAAATGTCTGTCTGTACGGTATTCAGAGTATGGATTCTGCTTATGGAGAGGCAACACAGAGAGTCAAGAAACCTGGGGTTAAGCCTTGATCTGTCATAACCAGATTGTTAAGGTTCTTTGTATAAGGTGTATGTTTAGCTGCACGGAACAAGAGCCCTTCTATGGTGGCTTAACAATATAGAGGTTTTCCTCATCTAATAGCCCAGGAGGAGGCAGACAAGGCCCAGTATAGTGGCTTTTCCTTTCCATTTGGTCTTCCCAGCATGTGGTATACTTGTCATTCCGTGGTTGCAAGATACGGCTCCACCTCTGGCATTTTACTGGTGTTTCAGGCATTGCAAGGGGAAGGGCAAAAAGCAAACACCAGAGCCCTTTAATAGAGCTGTTCCCAAAGCTCTACCTAGTACTTTCAGCTTACATGTCCAGGGCCCAAAGTGTTCTACCTGCCCATCCTTAGCTGTAGTTTAAACAGGGCAAATTGCTGCCCTGAGCAAAATCAAGGTCCAGTTAGAACAAAGAGTAGACTGAGTGTTGGAGAGTTAAGAGCAGTATCTACCCTACTCTCTAAGCTTCTGCCAAGGTTATCTATCTACCTAGAAGGGTTGTTTGAATAACAAGGTGGAAGATCGTATGCAAGCACACTTTATACACTATATGTGATTCATAAACAAAGTGGAAAAATTCTGAACTATTTTCTTAGCAAACATAAAAACATAATGTTAATAGAAAATCTTACTAAATGCAAAGATTTGGGTAATCAATATCTCTTGAACCTCAGCTCATTCTCTTTCAGACATCTTTCAGTTCAGTTCAGTTCAGTTCAGTTGCTCAGTCATGTCTGACTCTTTGCGACCCCATAAATCACACCATGCCAGGCCTCGCTGTCCATCACCAACGCCCAGAGTTCACTCAGACTCATGTCCATCGAGTCAGTGATGCCATCCAGCCATCTCATCCTCTGTCATCCCCTTCTCCTCCTGCCCCCAATCCCTCCCAGCATCAGAGTCTTTTCCAATGAGTCAACTCTTCGCATGAGGTGGCCAAAGTACTGGAGTTTCAGCTTTAGAATCATTCCTTCCAAAGAAATCCCATGACTAATCTCCTTCAGAATGGACTGGTTGGATCTCCTTGCAGTCCAAGGGACTCTCAAGAGTCTTCTCCAACACCACAGTTCAAAAGCATCAATTCTTCAGCACTCAGCCTTCTTCACAGTCCAACTCTCACATCCATACATGACCACTGGAAAAACCATAGCCTTGACTAGACAGACCTTTGTTGGCAAAGTAATGTCTCTGCTTTTGAATACGGTGTCTAGGTTGGTCATAACTTTCCTTCCAAGGAGTAAGCGTCTTTTAATTTCATGGCTGCAGTCACCATCTGCAGTGATTTTGGAGCCCCAAAAAATAAAGTCTGACACTGTTTCCACTGTTTCCCCATCTATTTCCCATGAAGTGATGGGACTGGATGCCATGATCTTCGTTTTCTGAATGTTGAGCTTTAAGCCAACTTTTTCACTCTCCACTTTCACTTTCATCAAGAGGCTCTTTAGTTCCTCTTCACTTTCTGCCATAAGGGTGGTGTCATCTGCATATCTGAGGTTATTGATATTTCTCCCGGCAATCTTGATTCCAGCTTGTGTTTCTTCCAGTCCAGCATTTCTCATGATGTACTCTGCACATAAGTTAAATAAGCAGGGGGACAATATACAGCCTTGATGTACTCCTTTTCCTATTTGGAACCAGTCTGTTGTTCCATGTCCAGTTCTAACTGTTGCTTCCTGACCTGCATACAGATTTCTCAAGAGGCAGGTCAGGTGGTCTGCTATTCCCATCTCTTTCAGAATTTCCCACAGTTTATTGTGATCCACACAGTCAAAGGCTTTGGCATAGTCAATAAAGCAGAAATAGATGTTTTTCTGGAACCCTCTTGCTTTTTCCATGATCCAGCGGATGTTGGCAATTTGATCTCTGGTTCCTCTGTCTTTTCTAAAACCAACTTGAACATCAGGAAGTTCACGGTTCACATATTGCTGAAGCCTGGCTTGGAGAATTTTGAGCATTACTTTACTAGCGTGTGCTGCTGCTGCTGCTAAGTTGCTTCAGTCGTGTCTGACTCTGTGTGACCCCATAGATGGCAGCCCACCAGGCTCCCCCGTCCCTGGGATTCTCCAAGCAAGAACACTGGAGTGGGTTGCCATTTCCTTCTTCAATGCATGAAAGTGAAAAGTGAAAGTGAAGTTGCTCAGTCGTGTCCGGCTCCTAGTGACCCCATGGACTACAGGCTACCAGGCTCCTCCATCCATAGGATTTTCCAGGCAACAGTACTGGAGTGGGTTGCCGTTACCTCTCCGACTAGCATGTGAGATGAGTGCAATTGTGCAGTAGTAACCCAAGATCTAGTATTTTCACAGATACACATCCTCAAATACCAATCTTCGGATTATTGCCAAACATTGTCATGGCAGACATTTGTTGATTTCCTCCAATATTCCTTTCCCCCTTGTCCCTTTTTCTTAGTAACCTGAATGCCCTTCCATGTGATTTTTCTTTGGAACATCCTACCCTCATCTCTGGGTTTCCCAGGTGGAACCAGTGGTACAGAACCTGCCTGCCAATGCAGGAGACTCAAAAGACTCAGGGGAAGATCCCCTGGAGTAGGATGGCTACCCATTCCAGTATTCTTGCTTGGAAAATTCCATGGACAGAAGAGTCTGGTGGGCTACAGTCCATGGGGTCAAAAAGAGTCAGACATGACTGAGTGACTGAGAGAGAGAGAGACTGTCACCTCTCACAAGGATAAGGCTTGATTAAAGCCATTCAGACAAGTACAGTGACTGATTCAGTGATGGGCAATCAGAATGACTTCAGAGCTTGAGACTGGCAGCACGCTAACACTGCCCTCTTGGAAGATGGATGTGTGATCTTGAACCACTGAAGTTATTTGTTTGCACCAAGAGGAAAGGCAGCCAGAAGGTGAAGTCACTCTACAGAAAATACCATGCTAAGAGACTTGCAGAGAATCAAGAGATATAAATAGTGAAACTCTGTTTTCCTAAAACCAGCCCTATATCCAGGTTTTTCTTCCCCAACTCAATAAACCAAAATATTTTCTTGTTTTGTTATTTATTTGTTGAAGGGATTTTGAGCTGGGTTTTCTGTTATGTGTAGACAAAAGATTCCTAAATGATAGTTTCCACATATATTCCAGGAAAATTATATATATTACTTTAATATGCTGCTTATTGTTTTAAATAATCTATATTTAAATAATATATTGCTTAATGTATTATATATTTGTACTTATATATACACATATATGTGTTGATATGTATATATTTATAAATATTATATATATATATTCTGAAATTTATAGTCCTTCCAGGATTAAGGTCATAAGGCCTGAATGTTACTAAAATGCTTGTAATAAATTCCCTGCATGGCATCTGTCTAAAAGATTTTAAATTCTGCAATAGAAGGATCTGAGTATTGCTCTTTTAGGGACATATCATGTCTGTGGTACAAGACTCTCCACTGAGTACTTTGAGAAAAGACCAATTAAGCTGAGGTCTGTCAGTGTTCTTGTAGGTGTGTTTCCTGTTTCCTGTTTGCAAAGGCAACTACAGAAGAAGTAAAAGTAACAGCCTTTCATAAACCACTTACTGAGCTGTCAAGTGTTCAAGTAAATTATTCATTAATTATGAGTGATCTCAGTTGCAGGGCCAGAGAACTGCCGGCGAGCAAATCTGTCCTTACAGCTGTGGAAGGCTCTGAGACCCAGGACGCTGCGTGACTGCATATTGTGAGTTACTTTTTTAACCTTTCAAATGCCTGGGTTTTGAATTGTGTAAATTATGATTCAGAATGCAAAGATGTTGCATCCTGATTAAGTTGTTGTGTGTTAAATGTTTCTGGTATTTGGTAAATAGAAAATGCTAGCTTATATCTGCCTTTAAAGCTTTGTCATGAAGTATGCATTTCCATTTTTAACTCTAGATAAATTTCTGTTACCAAAAACTATTTTACCATTTTACTTTTTAAAAAATTCTTTTCTGTAGTAACTCTGATTAAATAGAAATTTACTTAATTAAAAAAAAAAAAAACAACAAGTAGGAGAAGGGATAATGAAATAAAAAACCTAACTTGCTTCCTGGAGAAAAGGACAATAAATATGTGCCCCTCCTTACTTTCCATATCTATCATTTAATACGAAAGATTGAAGAGGATATTGTGCAGCAAATAGATGGAATATTTTTTAATTCAGAAAAGATTCTTTTGAAATCCTATTATGGCACAATGAGGGCAGCAGCACCCGCAATCATGAGTTTCCTGTTAAGACAAGAACACTATTACTTTCCCATTTAGTTGGTGTGGGTCTCAAAAGCCATCTCATTGAATGTTTAGGAAATTGGCTTTTCAGGAAGGGAAATCTATTGATTTATGAATTCCTTGGACAATTTTCAAAATATGTGAATTGTTCCAGATGCGAGCCAGCCAAGGTTTGTAGACAAGGTAATTTGGCTTAAGCCCTGGTAATACTTTTTGTGACTGTGAAGAAGGCATGAATATTTACTTGGCCAAATAGTTCTATATGAAGACCAAATGGTAAAAATATTAAAGTGAACGTGGGCCAGAACAGAACCTTAGTTTGTATTTTGCTGATATTTCAGGGAAGGGAGATAAGTCAATATAAAATGAAACTTATATGTATTTAGCTCTTTTTCATCCCACTTCCTTCATCACCCATTAATTCTCTATGGTTTAATTAATAGATGAGTAACATAGCTCATCTGGATATAATGAGAAAGTGAAAGTGAAAAGCCTTTCACTTTCAATTGTATTCCAAATTGAATAAAGCCAGTTCTTTTAATGAAAGCTATAGGACAGGAATAAAATATTTGAAGTCGAGCTAGTCAATAGCTATTGTTGTTTTTTTTTTTTTCTCATAACATTTATAACTAAGCCTCAATGCCAATACATTTCTCCTGAAGACCAGGAAAGAATTATGCATTTAAGTTGGCAGTAATCAGGCGGCTTGAGATACTCTGAAGTACTTATGGATCACAACCCTAAACATGGTAGTAGCCATTGCATTAATTCCTTGGATCGTTGTGATATTAAGCTAAAGAATAATGAGAAATGGGTATTTTTGGCCCCAAAGACAGTAAAGCATGTGTATGATCCAACATAAGGACCCTCCCCTTAATGTGACGGTGTGGAGAATCAGGATGTCTGCTACTGGCTCTCCTCAAGCATCCAAGTCTCTCTCTCTTTTAAAAAAATTTTATTTATTTACTTATTTATGGCTGCACTGGGTGTTGGTTGCAGTGCTGTGGCTTTCTCTAATTGCTGCAAGTAGGGGTTACTCTTTGGTTGTGGTGCATGGGCTTCTCATTGCAGCGGCTTCTCTTGTTGTGGAGCACGGCCTCTAGAGCTCTGGCACAGCAGTTATGATACATGGGCTTAGTTGCCCTGTGGCATGTGGAATCTTCCCAGGCCAGGGATCAAACTTGTGTCCCCTACATTGCAAGGAGGATTCTGTTTTTTTAAATAATTAATAAATTAATTAATTTTTTGGAGGCTAATTACTTTACAATATTGTATTGATTTTGCCATACATTGACATGAATCCACCACGGGTGTACATGTGTTCCCCATCCTGAACTCCACCTCCCACCTCCCTCCCTATCTCATCCCTCTGGGTCATCCCAGTGCACCAGCCCCGAGCACCCTGTATCATGCATCGAACCTGGACTGGCGATCCATTTCACATATGATAATATGCATGTTTCAACGCCCTGCTCCCAAACCATCCCACCCTCACCCTCTCCCACAGAGTCCAAAAGACTGTTCTATATATCTGTGTCTCTTCTACTGTCTCACATACAGGGTTATCGTTACCATCTTTCTAAATTCCATACATATGCGTTAGTATATGGTATTGGTGTTTTTCTTTCTGGCTTACTTCACTCTGTATAATAGGCTCCAGTTTCATCCACCTCATTAGAACTGATTCAAATGTATTCTTTTTAATGGCTGAGTAATACTCCATTGTGTATATGTACCACAGCTTTCTTACCCATTCGTCTGCTGATGGACATCTAGGTTGCTTCCATGTCCTGGCTATTATAAACAGTGCTGCGATGAACATTGGGGTACATGTGTCTCTTTCAGTTCTGGTTTCCTTGGTGTGTATACCCAGCAGTGGGATTGCTGGGTCGTATGGCAGCTCTATTTCCAGTTTTTTAAGGAATCTCCACACTGTTCTCCATAGTGGCTGTACTAGTTTGCATTCCCACCAACAGTGTAAGAGGGTTCCCTTTTCTCCACACCCTCTCCAGCATTTATTGCTTGTAGACTTTTGCATCGCAGCCATTCTGACTGGCATGAAATGGTACCTCATAGTGGTTTTGATTTGCATTTCTCTAATAATGAGTGATATTGAGCATCTTTTCATGTGTTTGTTAGCCATCTGTATGTCTTCTTTGGAGAAATGTCTGTTTAGTTCTTTGGCCCATTTTTTGATTGGATCATTTATTTTTCTGGAGTTGAGCTATAGGAGTTGCTTGTATATTTTTGAGATTAATTCTTTGTCAGTTGCTTCATTAGCTATTATTTTCTCCCATTCTGAAGGCTGTCTTTTCACCTTGCTTATAGTTTCCTTTGTTGTGCAGAAGCTTTTAAGTTTACTTAGGTCCCATTTGTTTATTTTTGCTTTTATTTCCAATATTCTGGGAGGTGGATCATAGAAGTTCCTGCTGTGATGTATGTCAGAGAGTGTTTTGCCTATGTTCTCCTCTAGGAGTTTTATAGTTTCTGGCCTTACATTTACATCTTTAATCCATTTTGAGTTTATTTTTGTGTATGGTGTTAGAAAGTGTTCTAGTTTCATTTTTTTACAAGTTGTTGACCAGTTTTCCCAGCACCACTTGTTAAAGAGATTGTCTTTTCTCCATTGTATATTCTGGTCTCCTTTGTCGAAGATAAGGTGACCATAGGTGCATGGATTTATCTCTGGGCTTTCTATTTTGTTCCATTGATCTATATTTCTGTCTTTGTGCCAGTACCATACTGTCTTGATGACTGTGGCTTTGTAGTAGAGCCTGAAGTCAGGCAGGTTGATTCCTCCAGTTCCATTCTTCTTTCTCAAGATTGCTTTGGCTATTCAAGGTTTTTTGTATTTCCATACAAATTGTGAAATTATTTTATCTAGTTCTGTGAAAAATACCGTTGATAGCTTGATAGGGATTGCGTTGAATATATAGATTGCTTTGGGTAGTATACTCATTTTCACTATATTGATTCTTCTGATCCGTGAACCCAGTATATTTCTCCATCTATTTGTGTCCTCTTTGATTTCTTTCACCAGTGTTTTATAGTTTTCTATATATAGGTCTTTTGTTTATTTAGGTAGATATATTCCTAAGCATTTTATTCTTTTCGTTGCAATGGTGAATGGAATTGTTTCCTTAATTTCTCTTTCTGTTTTCTCATTGTTAGTGTATAGGAATGCAAGGGATTTCTGTGTGTTGATATTATATCCTGCAACTTTACTATATTCATTGATTAGCTCTAGTAATTTTCTGGTGGAGTCTTTAGGGTTTTCTATGTAGAGGATCATGTCATCTGCAAACAGTGAGAGTTTTACTTCTTCTTTTCCAATCTGGATTCCTTTTATTTCTTTTTCTGCTCTGATTGCTGTGGCCAAAACTTCCAAAACTATGTTGAATAGTAGTGGTGAGAGTGGGCACCCTTGTCTTGTTCCTGACTTTAGGGGAAATGCTTTCAATTTTTCACCATTGAGGATAATGTTTGCTGTGGGTTTGTCATAGATAGCTTTTATTATGTTGAGGTATGTTCCCTCTATTCCTGCTTTCTGGAGGGTTTTTATCATAAATAGATGTTGAATTTTGTCAAAGGCTTTCTCTGCATCTATTGAGATAATCATATGGTTTTTATTTTTCAATTTGTTAATGTGGTGTATTACATTGATTGATTTGCAGATATTGAAGAATCCTTGCATCCCTGGGATAAAGCCCACTTGGTCATAATGTATGATCTTTTTAATATGTTGTTGGATTATGTTTGCTATAATTTTGTTAAGGATTTTTGCATCTATTTTCATCAGTGATATTGGCCCGTAGTTTTCTTTTTTTGTGGCATCTTTGTCAGGTTTTGGTATTAGGGTGATGGTGGCCTTATAGAATGAGTTTGAAAGTTTACCTTCCTCTGCAATTTTCTGGAAGAGTTTGAGCAGGATAGGTGTTAGCTGTTCTCTAAATTTTTGGTAGAATTCAGCTGTAAAGCTGTCTGGTCCTGGGCTTTTGTTTGCTGGAAGATTTCTGATTACAGTTTCAATTTCCATGCTTGTGATGGGTCTGTTAAGATTTTCTTTTCTTCCTAGTTCAGTTTTGAAAAGTTGTACTTTTCTAAGAATTTGTTCATTTCTTCCACGTTGTCCATTTTATTGGCATATAATTGCTGATAGTAGTCTCTTATGATCCTTTGTATTTCTGTGTTGTCTGTTGTGATCTCTCCATTTTCATTTCTAATTTTGTTGATTTGACTTTTCTCCCTTTGTTTCTTGGTGAATCTGGCTACTGGGTTGTCAATTTTATTTAACTTCTCAAAGAACCAGCCTTTGGCTTTGTTGATTTTTGCTATGGTCTCTTTTGTTTCTTTTGCATTTATTTCTGCCCTAATTTTTAAGATTTATTTCCTTCTACTAACCCTGGGATTCTTCATTTCTTCCTTTTCTAGTTGCTTTAGGTGTAGACTTAGGTTATTTATTTGACTTTTTTCTTGTTTCTTGAGGTAAGCCTGTATTGCTATGAACCTTCCCCTAGCACTGCTTTTACAGTGTCCCGTGGGTTTGGGGTTGTTGTGTTTTCATTTTCATTTGTTTCTATGCATATTTTGATTTCTTTTTTTATTTCTTCTGTGATTTGTTAGTTATTCAGCAGTGTGTTGTTCAGCCTCCATATGTTGGAATTTTTAATAGTTTTTCTCCTGTAATTGAGATCTAATCTTACTGCATTGTGGTCAGAAAAGATGCTTGGAATGATTTCAATTTTTTTTAATTTACCAAGGCTAGATTTATGGCCCAGGATGTGATCTATCCTGGAGAAGGTTCCATGTGCACTTGAAAAAAAGGTGAAATTCATTGTTTTGGGGTAAAATGTCCTATAGATATCAATTAGGTCTAACTGGTCTATTGTATCATTTAAAGTTTGTGTTTCCTTGTTAATTTTCTGTTTAGTTGATCTATCCATAGGTGTGAGTGGGTTATTAAAGTTTCCCACTATTATTGTGTTATTATTAATTTCCCCTTTCATACTTGTCAACATTTGTCTTACATATTGTGGTGCTCCTATGTTGGGTGCA
Organism: Bubalus kerabau; assembly: GCF_029407905.1. Classification (NCBI taxonomy): domain Eukaryota; kingdom Metazoa; phylum Chordata; class Mammalia; order Artiodactyla; family Bovidae; genus Bubalus; species Bubalus kerabau. The sequence goes on from NC_073637.1 coordinate 64,778,914, forward strand.
TATATATTTATAATTGTTATATCTTCTTCTTGGATGATCCTTTGATCATTATGTAGTGTCCTTCTTTGTCTCTTTTCACAGCCTTTGTTTTAAAGTCTATTTTATCTGATATGAGTGTTGCTACTCCTGCTTTCTTTTGGTCTCTATTTTCATGGAATATCTTTTTCCAGCCCTTCACTTTCAGTCTGTATGTGTCCCTTGTTTCGAGGTGGGTCTCTTGTAGACAACATATATAGGGGTCTTGTTTATGTATCCATTCAGCCAGTCTTTTGGTTGGGGCATTCAACCCATTTACATTTAAGGTAATTATTGATAAGTATGATCCCATTGCCATTTACTTTATTGTTTTGGGTTCGAGTTTATACACTCTGTCTAGAGAAGATCCTTTGGCATTTGTTGGAGACCTGGTTTTGTGGTGCTGAATTCTCTCAGCTTTTGCTTGTCTGTAAAGCTTTTGATTTCTTCTTCTTATTTGAATGAGATCCTTGCTGGGTACAGTAATCTGGGCTGTAGTTTACTTTCTTTCATCACTTTAAATATGTCCTGCCATTCCCTCCTGACCTGAAGAGTTTCTATTGAAAGATCAGCTGTTATCCTTATGGGAATACCCTTGTGTGTTATTTGTTGTTTTTGCCTTGCTGCTTTTAATATTTGTTCTTTGTGTGTGATCTTTGTTAATTTGATTAATATGTGTCTTGGGGTGTTTAGCCTTGGGTTTATCCTGTTTGGGACTCTCTGGGTTTCTTGGACTTGGGTGACTATTTCCTTCCCCATTTTAGGGAAGTTTTCAACTATTATCTCCTCAGGTATTTTCTCATGGCCTTTCTTTTTGTCTTCTTCTTCTGAGACTCCTATGATTCGAATGTTGGGGCATTTAACATTGTCCCAGAGGTCTCTGAGGTTGTCCTCATTTCTTTTAATTCTTTTTTCCTCTCTGTTTCATTTATTTCTACCATTCTATCTTCTACCTCACTAATCCTATCTTCTGCCTCTGTTATTCTATTGTTGGTTCCCTCCAGAGTGTTTTTGATCTCATTTATTGCATTATTCATTATATATTGACTCTTTTTTAATTTCTTCTAGGTCCTTGTTAAACATTTCTTACATCTTCTCGATCTTTGTCTCCAGGCTATTTATCTGTAACTCCATTTTGTTTTCAAGATTTTGGATCATTTTCACTATTATTATTCAGAATTCTTTATCAGGTAGATTCCCTATCTCTTTTTCTTTTGTTTGGTTTGGTGGGCATTTATCCTGTTCCTTTACCTGCTGGGTATTTCTCTGCCTTTTCATCTTGTTTATATTGCTGTGTTTGAGGTGGCCTTTCCATATTCTAGCAGTTTGTGGTTCCTCTTTTTTGTGGAGGTTCCTCACTGTGGGTTGGGTTAGACATGTGGCTTGTCAAAGTTTCCTGGTTAGGGAAACTTGTATCTGTGTTCTGGGGGGTGGAGCTGGATTTCTTCTCTCTGGAGTACACTGAAGTGTCCAGTAATGAGTTTTGAGATGTTAATGTGTTTGGAGTGACTTTGGGCAGCCTGTGTATTGAAGCTCAGGGCTATGTTCCTGTGTTGCTGGAGAATTTGCATGGCGTGTCTTTCTCTGGAACTTGTTGGCCCTCGGGTGGTGTTTGGTTTCAGTGTGGGTATGGAGGCATTTGATGAGCTCCTATTGATTAATGTTCCCTGGAGTCAGGAGTTCTCTGGTGTTCTCAGGATTTTGGACTTAAGCCTCCTGCCTCTGGTCTTCAGTCTTATTCTTACAGTAGCCTCAAGACTTCTCCATCTCCTTTCGAAGACAATGGGCTGCCTTTCCGGGTGCCTGATGTCCTCTGCCAGCATTCAGAAGTTGTTTTGTGGAATTTGCTCAGCGTTCAAATGTTCTTTCGATGAATTTGTGGGGGAGAAAGTAGTCTCCCCGTCCTATTCCTCTGCCATCTTAGGATCGCCCCCTGCAAGGAGGATTCTTAACCACTGCACTGCCAGGGAAGTCCAAGTCTGTCTTCTGGGTCTGTGATCTCAGGGCCAGTTGATTTCTCACTGCATATTTCCTTCTTGAAAGGGTTACTCACTCAGTCATGTCCAACTCTTTGTGACCCCATGGACTGTAGCCAGCAGGCTTCTCTGTCCATGCAATTTTCCAGATGAGAATACCGGAGTGGGTTGCCATTCCCTTCTCCAGGGGATCTTCCTGACCCAGAAATTGAACCCAGGTCCCCTGCATTGCAGGCAGATTCTTTACCATCTGAGCCACAAGGGAAGCCTTTTCCTTCTTGAGTGAGCCTCAAATATACTCTACTCCATCTCTGATTTATGCAGAGCAACGAGAGGCTGAGAGTGTGCCAGAGGTTTGAGGCATCTGCCAGACCCAAAGGAGGAGGATTTGAATAAGAAATTAACTGGAAAGTTCTTGAGGCAGTGAAGGAACCAATTCCTGCTCAATTACTGTTGGCTTAAGAGGAGAAGGCAAGGCAAGGGTCAGGATGACCCCTTGAATAGAGATTGAACTTTCTAAGCATTCCAAAATAATGGCCTAAGGTAGCAAACATTGCCCAATTTCCTGGGCTTTCTAGAATTTTGTTCAAGAATTCCAGACTCTTGTAAAAGTCACCTAGTGACAGAGTTCCTGACAACAATAGATAGGAAAGATATGTGTAAAAAAACTATCTGAAAGTGAAGTATATGAATAGACTCTAGATCTACAATCATTTTTGATTTGCTGTTGTCTGGGTATCTCTCTTTATCTCCCTTAGCTAGAATTTGTCTGAATCCCCAAGAAGTTCATACTCTTCCCCAAGGCTTCCTATATGACTAACTTCTCAGTTACATGGATTTTTATTTTTCTACAGTTTTCTGCACTAAAGACCTTTTTCCTCCTCCTCTTAAAAAACGCTATTTTAATCCTCTTAGCCTAGGAGCTTACTATTTTTGTTTTCAATGTCGCATAAATCCTCTTTTATTAAAAAAAAAATCTACTTCATCAATAGCATATCTTTTGTTCAGGAGTAGTAACGGAGAGAGATTATCTCAGAGCTGAGAGCACAGGATACCACATATCTAGAGGATAATTAAGTATCCATCCATATGTTTTCAAATAGAGACAAATACTGATTGTTCAGATAATTGATTCCCTGCAATGACTTTCCATTCAGTCATGTTTTTAAGGCCAAAACATCTAATAAAGTCAATGAATTTTTAGAAAAAAGAATCGACTGTAGATGACTTCTCAGCAATTTTGCACTAAGTTCTTGGAGTATCATGTAGACTTAGGAGAATGTTGTTTGTAGTAGATAACTGATGATTCCAATTAACCAAAAAGTACAGGTGATGCTAGTGGTAAAGAACATACCTGCAATGCAGGAGATGTAAGAGACTTGGGTTCAATCCCTGGGTCAGGAGATTCTCCTGGAGGAGGGCATAGCAACCCACTCCAGTATTCTTGCCTGGAGAATCCCATGGACAGAGGAGCCTGGCAGGCTACAGTCCATAGGATCACAAAGAGTTGAACACCACGGAAGCAGCTTAGCATGCATGTATGCACTGATTAAGCACCTACTTACTTGATCCCTAGTGGAAAATAATATAGTATATCATGACTCATATATTTAATAACAGATCATGTTCCTAGAAACCTAATTCATTTACCCATCCAGTAAATATTGAGTGCTTGCTGTATTTTAATAACAGGCATTGTGTTAAATGATGAGGATTTGAATGGAGAACACAGCAGGGATGGTTTCTGTCTCCAGTTGAGTGGTGTAGGGATGTTCATCAAATAGTTACAGAAATATTCTTTACAAATGTGATCAATACTATGATAGGAGGAAAGAGCACAAAGAAAGATGGGAAACCAAGACTATAAAATAGAGGCACTACATCTAGTTGAAATGGTGATAGGGAAGGCGTCCCTGAAGAAATCTGAGGAGGTGGACAGTGGGGAGGAGAGTGTTCTAGGCCAAGGCCCCGAGGTAGGAGGGAGCTTGGAGCTTACTGGGAACTGAACCAAGGCCAGTGTTGCTGGAGAACAGAGGGAGCAAGGTGTGAGGGAAAGCAGAGCGGTGGCAGGGGCAGAGCATGAAAGGCTTGGTAGAGAATGAATGAATGCATGAATGCATGCACGGACAAATGGACATACTGTGGATTAGTCCTGTTGTCTCCTGTTGTTAGAGTGAAAATATAAAGGAGTTTGCAACTGTATAATGACTCTGCTATTTGGGAGAAGGTATTCATTGATTCATTCACTCATTCGGCCATTAAATACAAGACAAAATTCCCTGTTCACCTGGATCTTAAATTCTAGTTGAACAAGCAGACAATATGCCAGGAAGCAAATATATAGGTTTTATAGTAATGTTTTATCTATGAATAAATGGTGTAAGTGGTCTTTAGATGGAATTTAAAAAATTATTTCAAATATATATTGAATTGTATCTGTGTATGGTTATTCCCCTGTTTAGTTAAATAAAGGTATGTCCTCTAGCAGAGCTAGGACCACGCTCTGCACAGGTGTTCTTCAGAGTACTCAATTCATAGTCAAAGACTTCGGAGAAATTCCAAGAGAATAAAATAAGAGAAGGAGGGCTTCCCTGGTGGCTCAGTAGTAAAGAATCAGTCTGCCAATGTAGGAGACATGGATTCGATCTCTGGCCTTTAGGAAGATCTCACACACTGTGGAGTAACTAAGTCTGTGCATCACGGCTATTGAGTCTGAGCTCTAGATTCCAGGAGCCACAACTACTGAAGCCAGAGTGCCTAGAGCCTGTGCTCCACAAGAGAAACCACTGCAGTGAGAAGCCCAAGCACCGCAACTAGAGAGTAGCCCGCACAGCAGTAAAGACCCTGCACAGCCAAAAATAAATAAATAAAAATGAAAGATACCTCTGTCTTAAAAAAGTAAGAGAAGGAAGCTGACAGATTTGTATTTACTCTTGTTTCTGAGAAGCTAGCGATAGCACTACCCACTGGCAACTGACCGGCTCTTCCTGGAGTGGTGGGGGCAGGAGGAGGGGAGCAATGAAAAGATTTAAATAAAAATAGCTGAGTTGACACCAATGGGAAACGATTTAAGAGGGAGTCTTTCTATTTCTTTTTACAGAAAGAGAGCTACATATATCTTATTATACACACAAAATACTTTGTAGATTTTGCACACATTATCTCAATAAAAGGTTCACATCATAAAATCAACATCCACATTTAAGGAGAGATGGTTCTTTGCCACATTCCTCAAAGCTGTTTTTTAACTGATAGTGCATGTTATAATCATCAGTGACTTACATTCAGAAAATAATACTTACCTGGAACCTTGTTTGCATTTTCAGTCATGCCTGTCTTTTCTGCTTGAAGATTTCCATGTGGTACTATTTTCATATCTGCATATAAATTATTACCATTGATGCAATTAATAAACCAAACACCTGTGGGGTCACCTTCAGGTCTTGCTTGCCAAAATCAGAGAGTAGTTCATGGATCAAAGGGAGGCATAATGCGTATCTGTTTTAATTTTCAGGAATTTCCTGCTTTCTGATTTCCAGATTACATGAATCAAAGTGATTATTTCTATATAAGACATGAGGAATAATAGAAATGTTGTTAGTGTGATCCTTTAGTGCAGGATTTCTTAGCTGCAGCACTGTTAACATTTTGGACTAGATAATTCTTTTGTGAAGGGCTGTCCTATGTACTCTTGCCTGGAAAATCCCATGGACGGAGGAGCCTGGTAGGCTGCGGTCCATGGGGTCGCTAAGAGTCGGGCACGACTGAGAGACTTCACTTTCACTTTTCACTTTCATGCCTTGGAGAAGGAAATGGCAACCCACTCCAGTACTCTTGCTGGGAGAATCCCAGGGTTGGCGGAGCTTGGTGGGCTGCCGTCTATGGGGTCACACAGAATTGGACACGACTGAAGCGACTTAGCAGCAGCAGCAGTCCTATGCATGGTAGGATGCTTAGTGGCCTCATGGTGCCAGTAGTATCTCCCAAGTATGACAACCACCTCTAGACATTGCCAAATGTCTTCTTGGGGGAGCAAGATCACTCTCAATGAGAACCACTTCTTCAGTACATCATCATCAGGGGCTCGCAGTGCTGTTTTAGCTTTGTGTTGTATTGCAAACACATCCAACTCCAAGTGCATAGCTTTCAGTTTAACAGCATGGTTTCTTTCTAATTCTGTAGTTCTTACATCACAATTAAAAATTATATTATGAAACCAGAATTAGATTTTTATTCAGCCAAATGTGTGCAATCCTGACATTGTAATGTGTTCTGTAGGAAGGGAGGGAGTGGTTTACACTTTGAGGGCCTTGTTTCAATCATTAAAAACCTTACAAAATTTTATCCTCAAAGATTAAAACTTACTTAGCTGCTCAACTATTTTTTTTAAAGAGACATTTATGGGAATCTTAAGCCCTAGCGTGTGAGATGAGTGCAACTGTGTGGTAGTTTGAGCGTTCTTTGGCATTGCCTTTCTTTGGGATTGGAGTGAAAATTGACCTTTTCCAGTCCTGTGGCCACTGGTGAGTTTTCCAAATTTGCTGGCATATTGAGTGCAGCACTTTCACAGCATCATCTTTTAGGATTTGAAATAGCTCAACTGGAATCCCATCACATCCACTAGCTTTGTTTGTAGTGACCTGCCTCCTGAGAAATCTGTATGCAGGTCAAGAAGCAACAGTTACAACTGGACATGGAACAACTGGACATGGAACAAACAGACTGGTTCCAAATCAGGAAAGGAGTCCTTCAAGGCTGTATATTGTCACCCTGCTTATTTAACTTACATGCAGAGTACATCATGAGAAATGCTGGGCTGGAGGAAGCACAAGCTGGAATCAAGATTGCCTGGAGAAATAACCTCAGATATGCAGGTGACACCACCGTTATGGCAGAAAATGAAGAAAAACTAAAGAGCTTCTTGATGAAAGTGAAAAAGGAGAGTGAAAAAGTTGGCTTAAAGCTCAACATTCAGAAAACTAAGATCATGGTATCTGGTCCCATCACTTCATCGCAAATAGATGAGGAAAACAATGGAAACGTGAGGTTTTATTTTTTGGGGTCCAAAATCACTGCGGATGGTGACTGCAGCCAAGAAATGAAAAGACGCTTACTCCTTGGAAGAAAAGTTATGACCAACCTAGACAGCATATTAAATAGTAGAGACATTACTTTGCTAACAAAGGTCTGTCTAGTCAAAGCTATGGTTTTTCCAGCGGTCATGTATGGATGTGAGAGTTGGAGTATAAAGAAAGCTGAGTGCCGAATTGATGCTTTTGAACTATGGTGTTGGAGAAGACTCTTGAGAGTCCCTTGGACTGCAAGGAGATCCCACCAGTCCATCCTAAAGGAAATCAGTCCTGAATATTCATTGGAAGGACTGATGCTGAAGCTGAAACTCCAATACTTTGGCCACCTGATGCGAAGAGCTGACTCATTGGAAAGACCCTGATGCTGGGAAAGATTGAAGGTGGGAGGAGAGGGGGATGACAGAGGTTGGATGGCATCACTGACTCAATGGACAAGAGTTTCAGTAAACTCCAGGAGTTGGTGATGGACAGGGAGGCCTGGAGTGCTGCAGTCCATGGGGTTGCAAAGAGTCGGACATGACTGAATGACTGAACTGAACTGAACTGAACTGGTGATACATAGAAACTTGCATGAGGCACATTCAACAAGTTTATTTCTGGTTTTATAGGAAGTTGAAAACAGCAGAGAGAAAAAAGCACCACTCTTGTATCCTTTGGTGATGGTTCTTGACATTTTAGTGCAGGTTATTACAATAGCATATTGGTTTAATGTTCCCTTAACATCTGTGCTTTACTCAAAGTTTCTGAAAATGGGAAAAATGTGTGTTCTGTCGTTGTTCAGCTAAAAAATGGCATTTCCAGATCACTTTAATCATATATGATTGAATCTTCGAAAGTGGATTTTACTATGCTGTGGTGCCTGGGGAGACACAGATTGCATAAATTCACTTAGACTCATGACTAATATATGACACCATTAAGAGAATTTTATTTTGAATTCCTTTTTATTGTTATTATTTACTTTGCCTAAAGGCCTCTTGACTCAAAGTGTTTCACAGAGCTCAAATGAGACCCATGTTATTTTGTTAAATAGAACTTTCTTTCATGTTGCTATGATGTTCAGGAATATTTAAGAGCTTCCAATTGTCAAAAATAAAGTTCTAACTCTTTTCCATGGCACTTAAAGCCTTTCCTAACTGGGCAACTTTAGGTTGCCCATCTTTTCAGATTTGTCTCCTTTACCTCCATTTGCTCGTCTCCATATCACACTTCAGGGGCAATGAACTCAGTTGCCCAGGGCATCCTTGCATTTTTCTGCCTTTATAGCTTTTCTCATGTTATGATCTCTACTCCACAGATTCCAATCCATGTTTCAGAATTTTTTCCATGAAAATTTCCCAAATTTTCTCTGTTGGAATTAATCTCTCTCTGTGTCCTATAATATTTGGAAAGCACTGCTGCTGCTGCTGCTAAGTCGCTTCAGTCATGTCTGACTCTGTGCGACCCCATAGACAGCAGCCCACCAGGCTCCCCCGTCCCTGGGATTCTCCAGGCAAGAACACTGGAGTGGGTTGCCATTTCCTTCTCCAATGCATGAAAGTGAAAAGTGAAAGTGAAGTCGCTCAGTTGTAACCTGAGCGACCCTGTGGACTGCAGCCCACCAGGCTCCTTCATCCATGGGATTTTCCAGGCAAGAGTTTTAGAGTGGGTTACCACTGCCTTCTCCAATGCATGAAAGTGAAAAATGAAAGTGAAGTTGCTCAGTCATGTCCAACTCTTCACGACCTCATGGACTGCAGCCTACCAGGCTCCTCCACCCATGGAATTTTCTGGGCAAGAGTACTGGAGTGGGGTGCCAATTGCCTTCTCCATTGGAAAGCAATACACTGGTGCTTTGCAAACTATCTGTGGGAAGAACTAGATTTTTTCAAAATTTCTTATTTATTACAGTCCAATATGTATTCTCCTGTCTATGACCAGTACTGGGATAGCGCCATGTAAAATTCACATATCTGAACTGTCTAGACCCTATTCAATGAGCCAAGTCCACTTGATCACACATTTGAGTGGTGCAGCTATGTCCACTGCTGTAAATGTGTCTAAATGATTACTCGCAATCTCTGCACTGGTTCTGTTGCTGTCTGATGAGAAATAGTTCATGAGGTGGTGCTGGTTCAGAGACTACACTTTAAATAGCTCTGCCCTAGATGATAAGCTCTGCAAGACAGGGCCCATGTCTGCTTTTTTCATCATTATTATCCTAGCATCTGGCATCGCCATCACATGGTAAGCACACTTATTCCACATAGAAGTATCATATTACAGATCAAAGTACCAAAGTAGCTTGGATCAGATCTTGATCACTTTTTAGCATTTACAGGATGATCATGTCTAACCTGTATCAATAAGAAATATCGGACTGAAAATAGAAATTAATGAGAATATCAGACTGTTCTCTTTTAAACATACATTCTCTTTAGTATAAAATCGATTGAAATGGAACACCCAACCTGCTAGTCCTGGTATAACATTTAAGAACGAAGCTCACTTAATGATTTCATTTTCTTTCCCTAAATAGTTGCAAAAACTCACTGTATTCAACTTAATTTAAGTGAAATAAATGCAGATAAAAGAAATCTAAAACACTTCGCTTGTTAAATAACAGTGTTGAAAAACTAAGAGAAATGTATTTCTTGTAGGAAAAAGACCCCATGTAAAGAAAACTATATTTGAAATCAAAATGGCACCTCAAGGGGATACTAAATAGTCCAAAATTTTAGTTTTGAAAATGAGAATCACATGGAGTTAGTTTAACATCTACCACTGTAATTTTCTACTTGGGAAAACACCTGGTATATGAGTCATATTTTCAAAATTTAAAATTTAAGAGATATAGAATACTTGACAATGCTGTTTTTGAACATAGATTTCAACTTTTAGTAGTTCAAGAGTGTCTTTCTGAAGTGGTAAGTAGTTGTAATTGAATGTTCATATTTTTCATTGACTATTTCATTGTATTAAAAACTGACAGTCAAGAAAAACATGAACACTTACTATATGTTTTCCCCACCCTTATTAGCCACCGAGTTTTCCACAGAACGTTTGTTATTTCTGGGAAACATGTGGCATATGACCAGAACCATAATTAGTAACAATTTGATGTTATAGGAATTCAGATTTTGACAATTTCTAACTTTTTCATTTGAAATGCAAAAGCAGTGAATACAGATCCTAAGGGTGCATTCTGGAGTCAGCTTTTCCCTCCTTTACAAACTGTGATATTGTTTTGAAGACACAAACACGTTTATAGCTCTGCCCTAGACCCAGAAGGTGCCAGAAGGAGGTGCTGTTCTAAGCACTTTACACACACCAACTTATCTAATCATGGCAATAACAGGGGAGAAAAAAACAGCATGAAGACATTAATTTGCCAGAATCACTTCCATGAGAAATTGTGTAGTTGAGATTCATCTCAGGGAGTCTGGCTCCAGATTCTGTGCTCTGACTTTCACAGAGTAGTGTCTTGTGCTGCGTTGCTCCTGTAAGTAGAGACTGCATTGGTAGAATCCTGCTGAAGAGTTTATTTTCTTGCTGACTGTCTCTGGGAAATGCCAGATGACTATGAATGATGGGTAACTGGGAATTCTGGGTAGCCAAGGAATCCTGGGTAACCAGGGAATGCTGGGTAACTGAGGGAAAGGGGTGCAAAGCCCTTAGTTATCTGCTTACTCTGAGCAACTTTCTAGCATCTGAAAACCAAAGAATTCTCATCAATACAAGGTCAGGGACTGTCCTACAGAGTCTGTCACTCTCACATAGGATCCCTAAAAACAGTGTTATCTTTGAATCAGAAGGGTGAATATTTGTAGTAATCACTTTTGCTTTGTGTTGGAAGCCATGGCTGCTGAGGCTAATTATTCACAGAAGTAAGGCATCCCATGTTACTAATGGAGTAACTGAGGACTGAAACTGAGACATTGCTTAGCAACAGGCATCATAGTATTTACTCTTTTGAGCAGGAGCAGCAAAAGCAACTGGTATGTCTTATTGATGTCCTGGCAGGCATTCTTATTTTCCTTCCAACTAACACTGCTTGTATCCACTGTCCTGGTATTAGCAAAGTGCTTAGACTGCGGCTTGGTGGGGCTTGATTTCAGTAAATTCGCTTAAGTACAGAGATCAACCCTGAAAGCTGGTGTTAAACCAATAGAACCAAAAAGAAATTAGGCTGCACTAAGAAAAAGTAACAAAAGATTCCTACCACTCTAATGTTCTGAGTGCTCAGTCTCTCAGTTGTGTCCAACTCTTTTGTGACCCCATGGATTCCAGGCTCCTTTGTCCATGGGATTTTCCAGGCAAGAATACTAGAGTGAATTGCCATTTCCTACTCTAGGTTAATGTTCTGTATAAGGCTCCTAATTTTCACTCCTGGCAAGTATGTGATGGTAAGTGATATCACTCCTGTAAGATGCAGGAACTTGCTGAAATACTGTTTGGACTTATTGTTTTGTTGGCCTTGATCTTCCAGGCACTGACAGAATCCATAACTAAAAGTGAACATAATCCATGTTTCCTCCTAATAAAAATGCAATGGTTTCACTAATAACAGTGCTAGTACTCCCCTGTCATTTACTCAAGCCCTCCTTTCGTCTTCAAATTAAGAGTAGCTGTACTTCTGAGAATCCTGGCATTCTTCTATCTTTTCTTTCTCTGCCCCCAAAGTCATTCTAGCTTGGTATCTTAAATTATGGTGTTCTAACTTGACTTCTGGAGAAGGAAATGGCAACCCACTCCAGTGTTCTTGCCTGGAGAATCCCAGGGACAGGGGAGCCTGGTGGGCTGCTGTCTATGGGGTCGCACAGAGTCGGACACAACTGAAGTGACTTAGCAGCAGCAGCAACTTGACTTCTGCTCTGATGATGAGCAAGAAATTCCAAGGATTGAGGCCATCTTAAAGGAAAGACTCTCTAAAGTGGCTTGAACAGTTGTGGGAGGAAAGAGGAGCTAATGTTCCTGCATGAAGACAGTGGGGAAAGAATCAGTTCATCCCTGGAACAGAGGCAGCTGTTCATCCTGGAGCAGGGAGATGTTCCACTTGGATTGTCATCCATTGATTAATGACTGTTTGGTCCCAAGATAGATGGAGAAGTTTGGAATTCGAGTGAGCATATTGTTCAATTCTTTGTCCCTCTTGGGGAAGGGTCCTGGAATGTGCAATTTTTCTTCTTGTTTCAGTTTGCAGGGATTTCCACGTGCTTGGCTTTGCTTTTGTTATGTTGTGTCCTAGAATCACTAATTAATTATGGACCCAGTTCCTTCTGTGCACTTTGCTAATTGGATGTCTTGAAAATTGCTCCGTGCTGGCTTAAATAATGATGAGAGAATTAAAAGGCTGAGAAGTGCTGGGAAAGATAGAGACCATGACCACTGGAAATTCAGCAAGTGTCACAGCTGATATCTGTTACCCCAGTAAACAGGTGAGACAGAGGACTGGGACCGCAGGGCTATAAAAAGTACATGCAATGAAGCGATGAAAGGGGACAGGGTCAGTAAGAGCATCCATTGTTGAGAAAAACATTTTTGCGGATGGAAATCCTCTCTGAAGATTATATGGTCTGGGCGGCTCCAGTCAGTTAATGCCTCCTGTTGGGCAAGTAGAAGGGAGAGTGCTCCCTGAGAACAGGGAAAGAGCCAGGACTTCGGAGTCCAACATCCTGACATCTGTGTCTGGACTCTGCCATTTGCTAGCTGTGGGATTTGGAGCAAATGACTTTACCTCTCTAAGCATCCAGCTCTTCATCTGTGAAGTGAAAAATAGTGGTACTTGTCTCAGAATTGTGGTGAGGAGTAAGTGGGAGCAAATTGGTTAGTGTCTAGACCACTTCCTGGCACACAGCAAACTCTCAGTAGTGGCTCGCCATTATTGTTATGCAGTTATGTTCTCAACATAATGATTTAATAACAGTAAAAATATTAATAACAGGTAAAGTGCTTAGCCTGGCACAGCTCAGGAAGGGTTGGCTTTAAAATGCATTATAGGATAATCATTATTCCCATTCTGTCTTCTCCACTCTCCTCCTGGCCAGTTTGGTTTTCCCTCTTAGCCCCCATCCCCACCTCACCCCCACCTCACTCTTCCTCTTAGGGAAGAAGAGGAATTTTAAAAACTGGATGAGAAAAGTGCAGCTGTTCAGCTGTGGCCTTTGGTTATTGGAAAGGAGGCCCCCAGACCACAGCTGGCCAAATAACCCCTGGAAACCTTTCCCAAAGTGCATTCTATTAGCCTCTGCTGCTACTTATATCATTTAGACAAAGGTGATTTGCAATTTCAGATTCCAAATTTTTCTTCCCCATTAGAATGAAAGCCTTCAAAATGGCAAGGATTTTTGTCTCTTTTGTTCACTGCTATTTCTCTAGTGTTTTATTTGGTGTTATTTCTCTAGTGTTTAGAGCTATGCCATGCACATGTATGTGTCCAGTGAGTATTTGTTGGAGGGAAGAGGAAAGGAAGGAAGGAAAGAAGGAAGAACAGATGAATATCACCCAGCAGAGCTTGAAGCCAAAAACAAAATGTCTTAGAAAGGAGATCTCCTGGCTAGTAGTCTAATGGATTGACAGAGAAGGCCTGTGGGTGTTCAAGTCAACAAGCATTTAGTGAGCACCTACCCTGCACCTGGCACTGTGCCAGGTGGTAGGGATACAACAAAGAAGATGCTGTCTTTGCCACCAGTGACAGAGGTCTAGGAGGGATCCAGGCAGTCTTAAGTGTGATGTAACCAAGGCGCCTTTTGGAGGAAAATGGGTAATTTGTGTATTACCAGTATATACAGGGTAAAAACAGTACAACTTGATCGGTGCTGTATTGGTGATGGACAGGGAGGCCTGGCATGCTGCAGTTCATGGGGTCGCAAGGAGTCAGACATGACTGAGTGACTGAATTGAACTGAAAAGCTGCCATAACAAAGTATCACACACTGGCAGCTTAGAACAACAGAGAATTATTCTCTCACAGTTCTGGAGGCTAGACGTTTGCAATCAAGGTTTTGTCGGGACCATATTCCCCCCAGAGGATCTAGAGAAGAAGTCTGCCTTGCTTCCTCCGACTTCTGGTAGCCCAGGTACCAGGTCTTGGTTTGTGGCAGCATAGCTCGAATCTCTAGTTCTGTCTTCATGTGGTAGTCTTCCTTTTGTGTCTCTGTCTTCTCTTAGAGGGACTCCCATCATGTTGAGTTAAGACTCCATCCTGCACCAGTCTGACTTCATCTTAACTAATCAAATCTGCAACTACTCTATTTACAAATCAGGTCACTCTGAGATACTGAGGATTAAAACTTCAACATATCTTATTGAGAAGACACAGTGCTGACTAGGATTTTATTTATTCTCACTAGGATTTTAGACGCAAGGTAGAGGCTTTAAGGTGACCCTGAGTGTCAACGTTAGGTGAGTTGATTCAAAGTCACTGAGTCATATCTGAGGATATCAGTAAATCTTGTATTTATACTGATATATAGATTAATAGATAGACATATATGTATGTATATATACACAGCTATGTTCTTATATGCAGATGTGTGTATGTATATCACACACATATACATATACTCATATACATATTTATATACACATGCAGATAAATAGATACAGAAATTAATATTGATATGTGTGTATTGATGGGTTCATGTACATACACGTATTTTCTAGCTCTATCTACTGAATGAATCTAGAAGCAATGATTCCCAGTAACAAGGAACACACCCAGCTCCCACATCTTGGTTTCTAAATACCATTCTCCAAATGGAGGAATGGCTGATTTTAGAGCTGAGGCAGGGAAAAATACAAGATGAATTTGGGGTACCCTGTAGTGCTAGAATGTTTAAAAGTGATTTTTTTTTAAAGGATAGAGCATGTCAAAAGATACAGGAGTCAACTTGAAAGCTCCCTGTAGCCAAAGATGGATTAGTTTAAGAAAAAGAAGAAAAGTAGTAATTCCCTCATGGTCCAGGGAAATCCTGTAGAAAATCCAGTAGAAAATCCTGATGATTAGGATTCTGAGGTCCCGCTGCAGGGGCACAGTTCAATCCCTGGTTGGAGAACCAAGATCCTGCAAGCTGCATGGCATGGATGAAAAAAAGGAAAGAAAGAAAGATAATGATAGTATTAGTATAGGTTATAGACAAAGGATGAAATACACCCATGTGTCTATACTGGTATAAAGAAATGATAGAATGAATAAATAAATAAATAGAAGAAAATCTTTCTTACAGAAGAATTCAAACTACAAATGTAGAAGATATGAAGGCAAAAAAAAAATTTATCCTTAGAACACTTGAGCAGACAAGTTGCTGCAGACAAGATCCACTGATGAATCCTAAGATTAATGGGCAAATCTTTAGGAGAAAAAGATGTTTGCATAGTCTCAGAGTCTCTCTCCCAAAAGATTTATTGATTACTGTGGTTGCTGCTGCTGCTGCCAAGTCGCTTCAGTCGTGTCCAACTCTGTGCGACACCATGGACTGCAGCCTACCAGGCTTCTCTGTCCATGGGATTCTCCAGGCAAGAACACTGGAGTGGGTTGCCATTTCCTTCTCCAATGCATGAAAGTGGAAAGTGAAAGTGAAGTCACTCAGTCGTGTCTGACTCTTAGCGACCCCATGGACTGCAGCCCACCAGGCTCCTCCATCCATGGGATTTTTCGGGCAACAGTACTAGAGTGGGGTGCCATTGCCTCCTCCCAATTACTGTGGTAGTTTTCATTTAATGCACAGATTGTTTGATAGCTCTCCATCCAGGAGGTGGAGCCTAATTTTCTTTGGGTTTTCACTGAACTTAGTGACATATTTCTAAGATGTAGAGTATGAAAGAAGAACTTTCCAGTGGTAAACTTCACAATATTACTTAAGCAAGGAGTCCAGATGAATATCACTGTTGATAAACAGCATCTAATCCTTGAAATAAAGGGCACTTTACCTTGGTGATATCCTTCCTCCAATTCCCTAAACCTGATCATGAGAAAATACCAGACAAACTCAAACTGACAGAAAGTACATGACACCTGACCTCTTCTAAAGTGTTACAGTCATGAAAAACAAAGAAAAGTCCAGAAACTGTCACAGATTGGAGGAGACTAAGGAGACATGGTGACAGATGCACTGTGGTATCCTCGGTTACATCCTGGAACAACAACAACAAAATAATGGGAAAACTGGGGAAATCCAAATACAGCCTGTAATTTACTTAATAGTATTGTACCAATGTTAATTTCTTAGTTTTGACAAATATGCCATGGCGATAAAAGGTGTTAGAAATAGGAGAAGCTGGGAAATTCTCTGTACTACCTTTGCAGCATTTTTGTATGTCTAAAATTATTCAAAAATAAAAAGTTAAAAAAAGAAGGCTCTAAGAGGAGGATCCCATAGCAATAATATCAGATTGTTCCAGGGACCATTCTCTGAGTGCTTACATCACTTACTCTGGCTGTGTGGTCTAGATGAGATGCAGCTATCAGCTCCCCCTTTGGGCTGGACCCCACAAAGTCCTCACACTGCCCTGAAGTCCTGACAGTATCTCCCTCCCAATATTCATGTTATCCCTCTAATTTTATCTCCTACTACTCTCTTAAATATTGTTGTTGTTGTTGTGTTAGTCATTAAGTCATGTCCAACTCTTTGTGATACCATGGACTGTAGCCTGCCAGGCTCCTCTGTCCATGGGACTTCCCAGGCAAGAATACTGGAGTGGGTTTCCCTTTCCTTCTCCAGGGGATCTTCCCAACCCAGGGATTGAATCCGTGTCTTCTGCATTGAAGACAGATTCTTTACTACTGAGCCACCAGGGAAGCCCTCTGTTAAATATAGCTAGATATAATTAGGAATAGATAAGACTTTCAGGGCATTGGAAAGACTCATCTAGCAGAAGTAACATAGTAGAAAGATTTAGAATGAGCAAACTTTGGGGGTTGAGTTCTAATTCTGCCGCTCTTCACTGGGGAGATATGGGCCAAGTCATGTGATTTTTTTGGCTTTTTAGCCTCTAAACAGAAAGAGTTGAACCAGAATGCTTCTAATTGTAAATCCGATGGCAATGTTATCCTTGGTTACAGGAAGATATGAATTTGATTTATCCATTCAGAAAAAATTCTTCATAGTTTGGTCCCTAGTGTGAAATTCTGAATCCTTGCCTGTGTAACAGCTGTGTTCCCACTCTCTGCCTCTCTGCCCCAAGCTCAGGGCTTTGCAAGGAAGAAGGAAGCATATCCAGAAGCTGACCTCATGCCCCATTCTCTCTGGTTATAAGTCATTTTCATCAAATGGTGCTTCTCATGCTTGAATCATTCATGTTCTATCTTCATGATTTTTATTATATCCATATACACTACTATTTTTTACTTAATATCTTTCTTAACCACTTTATATTTTAACTTACAATTGCTTATATTTTAACTTGCATTCACAGTAATAGCTGTGAAATTGCAGACTTGATATGCCATCTATATTTTTTCTAATGTACATTTCATAATTACACAATACAAATCCACCATAACTAGGCACTACCCCAGATGCTCTCTACACTTTGGGAAACCCCTCCATGAAGTGAAGGGAAGAGCCTTAGAGGTCTTAGTGCCATCTGTGACCTTCTTCCCAAAATCTTAGAACTTGGGAGGATTTAAAAAGCTTTTCCGATCAGCAAGAATATTGGGGATCCCATTTTAGGACACTGGGGACTCCTCATTTTATTTTGGTTTGGAATGAAATATAGGAGTGACTAAGCCTTCCCTTTGAGGGAAAAGCCCAAAAGGAGCTGGAAGGAAGGAAAAACAGGTATTTTTTTTGCTTTAAAAAATAGAAGTCAATGGCAGAAGAAAGGGCTGGAGAGAAAGAGCAATTAACTAGAGTAAGACAAAGTAGCTGGGCAACAAGGGGGTGGTGAGGGAAAACTCTGGAGGGAAAAGCAGCTGCTCAAAGAGTTGTTGTTGTACAGTTGCTAAGTCGTGTCCAACTCTTTGCAACCCCATGGACTGCAGCGTGCCAGGCTTCCCTGTCCTTCACTATCTCCTGGAGTTTGCTCAGATTCATGTTCATTGAGTTGGTGACGCCATCCAACCGTCTCATTCTTAGTCTCCCTCTTCTCCTTTGCCTTCAGTTTTTCCCAGCATCAGGGTCTTCTTCAATGGGTCAACTTTTCGCATCAGGTGGCCAAAGTACTGGAGCTTCAGATTCAATACTTCAAAGAGGCAGAGTGTAAAATGAAAGATGAGAGACTTTGTAGAGGTCCTGACATCTTTCATCCTTTTTAACTTTTAGACTGTCATTCATGGTGTGAGAACCGGTTAGATACACCAGAGGGCCAGCATGAAGGGCCAAAGGGATCAGATTGTCCAAGAAACTTCCTGATAATGGAATCAGGCCCTGTACAGTTTAGTTTCTCCTTGGCATATGACCTTGGCATAAGAGATAGATTTAATACTGTCAGATAGAAGGGGTTAGCAAAGAGTCTAGATTTTCCCTAGCACCCTTTCATACTTCAGAAAAAAAGGAGAGGACCTTAGCCTGTATCAGAATACAGATCTGATTTGTTCGAACCCACACATCTGGAAGGGTCAGTTAGATTTAGAGTAAATTTTTTTTAAATCTAAATTCCAGAGGGTTAAAATATCTCTTTTTGTGAACATCTTCGCTGGCACACAGCTGAAGTAAGTGTCTGCAGATGGTCATGGCCCTGATGGGCAGAGGTATAATACTGGGGTACAGCATGTGTCAGACTGGACTCCAGTAGAAGCTGATGATCCTTGTACCACAGAATCTTAATTGAGAATGGGGCTGGGGGTCAAGGGTATGTTAGGAGCCAAGTCAGCTGCCCAAGGGCCACTTAGGAAAAATTTCCATGTTGTTTTGTGTCTTTCCAGATTTTTCTGTTTTAGAATTGTGCTGTCTGAGAGGGAGTGCTGATATTGTTTCTATCCTTTCCAAAAGAGGACAGGAACTGAGAGGCTCTGAGAAGACTAGGTATGGTCTATATATCCAAAAGAACAGATACGGTTAAAAGACAAGACACTCTTTGTCAAGCTATGCCAAGAATGCTATTGATTACCCCTTCCATAGATGAATTTAGGAAAAGCCCCCAAATGAAATTGCACTCAAAACACACGACATGCAGTCTCATATACTGTCCTTCTAAAACATCAAGTGGGATATTTATAATAAGGTTTCAGTTTCTTTCCAGACTTAGGAGAACATTCATCCAAAATCACATTTTCAGGTCAACTTCTTCCAGATGTATTAATACCTCAGATAACATATGACAACTTTTTTTTCCTTCATTTTTCTTTCTTTCTTTTTTTTTTTTTTTTGCTCAGAATATTGTCCCTTGACGGTCCCCTTGTCTCTTTCCCTGCTTATTTTCTCTTTGTTTTACAGTGGGTTCTCTTTAGAGGTAGACCCATGGATATCATCTTACTTCTCCAGGACTGTCACCTCCAAAGAAAAGAGAGGCCATTTTTGTATATACCTTGACATTTCAGAATTTTCAAGACTATATCAATGTTTGGACCAAGTCAAACCTTCCTCATGGGCTTCCCTGATAGCTCAGTTGGTAAAGAATCTACCTGCAAAGCAGGAGACTCCGGTTGGATTCCTGGGTTGGGAAGATCCACTGGAGAAGGGATGGATTACCCACTCCAGTATTCTTGGGCTTCCTTGGTGGTTCAGCTGGTAAAGAATCCACCTGCAATGCGAGAGACCTGGGTTTGATCCCTGGGTTGGGAAGATCCCCTTGAGAAGGGAAAGGTTACCCACTCCAATATTCTGGCCTGGAGAATTCCATGGACTGTATAGTCCATGGGTTACAAAGAGTTGGACATGACTGAGCGACTTTCACTTCACAAACCTTCCTCAGCAACAGCCATGGTGAGTTGGCTTCTTCCAGAAGAACGTTCACCCTGTGGTGTGGGCCTCTGAGTTCCTGTGCATCTGACAGCTTAGCTCACTGCCCTTGGCTGGCTCTTGGGATGATTCAAGCAAAATAACAGCTTAGATTATTGGACCAGAAAACTAAAAGCAGATTCTTTCATGTGATTTTGATTCTTGTTTGTTTCGTATGAACTTTATGTGAACAAAGTGACTTGTGGTGATTATATATACAACCAAGTCAAAACTTAAAGAGAATCCCCTAAGATAAAGTAGAAACTGTGGGAAAATGTTTATTTTATTAGGTATTTGTTTTGCCTATCCTCCAAACACTCATTTCTAGCACTTCTTTCTGGTTGGGAAAAGAGTTATTGTTCTGTAGATCTAAAGCACTGTAGCAATCATATGTTTGATAGGGAATTTTTTTTTTAAGTGTATGAATTGAGGGGAGTTGGAAAAGAGTTATTGTTCTGTAGATCTAAACCACTGTAGCAATCACATTTTTGATAGGAAAAATTTTTTTAAGTGTATGAATTGAGGGGAGTTGTAGGAGTCTAAATTGAACAGATCAGGACATTAATTTAGTCCTCCCTGCTTTTCATGGATTAGCATCATGCCCATGCCAATGGCCTGGTGTATTTTCTGCTTTTAATTTCCTCAGTTTTTCAATTGTAGAATAAAGTATCAAAGTGTCTTGTTTCCTGGGAACAGAAAACACAAGTAAATATTTGAGAAATTTGATACAGGGAAATTTGGTTTGAAGCTTGTCAAAAAGATGCATGAAATCAAGCCCCAATAAAATACCATTCTTCCTTGCATCTGGTTTATTATGATTTGATGAAATTCTTCTTTGTAGCCCACTCCTAAATAATTTTATGACTAATACATAAGTGGATGGATTACTTAAACACTGTTGTGCTAAAAATACCTGGCATTTTGGCTACTACTGCACAGATGAGACACTTAGACTGCATTTATAGACTTTGGTTTAAGTCTTTTATCGAAACAATATCTTTGGACTCTATATTATTATAAATTAATATTTGAGGCTGCCTGAAACAAGAGTATAGATGGAAGCCTTAGCCTGCAGCCCCTCATCTTCCAACCTCTCAGGAGAGGTCTTCCACGCAAGCAAACTGTGAACAGGTCAGCTTACTTTCCTGCCATTCTGAAAGTCAGAAGTCTAAAGTCAAAGTCTCAGCAGGAAAGCATTTCTTTTGGCGACCTTGAGGGACTAATCCATTCCCTTACTTTTTTTAGTCTTCAGAAGCCGCCTACATTCCTTGGCCCGTGGCCCCTTTCTCTCAATCATTCCAACCTCTTGCTTTAGTCATTATTTTCTACTACTCTTATCTACCTGCCCCCGTCTTACAAGAGCTCTTACAATTACAGTGGGCCCACCCAGCCAATCCAGCATAATCTTTCCAGCCAAAGTCCTGACCTTCATATGTCTGTCAAGTCCTTTAATCATGGGAGGCAGCATATTTACAGATTCTGGGGACCGGGAGGTAAAGACCTTTGGGAGGTCTATCATGCATATGATCTCTCCAGTCCTGTGTTTTCAAATTCTGTCCTCTGGCCGACTCTTCCACACACATATACAAGGGATGCTCTGTCTGCCTTTGGGAAGGTCAACCTGAACAAGGGTTCACGTAGGTCCTACAGGAGGCTTGGATGAGCTGGACAAGATAGTCTGGGATCCTGGGCAGTGGGAATGTGGTCTTGGTTAGGAGAAGGTCAGTACAAGCTCAGTGTAGGCATATGCTCTTGGCTGTCAGACTCCTTGATCCATAAGGAGGAGTGTGGTCCAAAGAAGGCCAGAGTAGGGTTCTCTAGGGCTAGAGGCTCAGAACAGGGCCCGTTGTTCAGATCCATAAGCAGCATTGCCTCCAGCAGCCAGACAGGTGACAGAACGGGGTGCCTGGAGCTGGACTGTGGGAAAAGGGAGACTGTCTGCCTTTCTAAAGGAGACAGCACATACGCTGTCCCAGAGGAAGGGGGCCCAGGGCTGCTACCTCTTCTGAGTGTTTTGAACAAAACTAGAAATCTGTTTTTGTTTTATTTTAAACACGACGTGAGACAAAAAAATGTTCACCAAGGCCATTCAACTCTCCACTTTATGACTAACCTCTGGTTTAACGGAAAAAGCACAGAATCCCTAGGAATAGACAACACTATGTTGAATGAATGAACAATAAACGTCAGTGCTAAGTTCAGAGATGATGCTTTAATTAAATTACTCAAAGCTGAAAAATTCATCCCTCATTGTGCCACATTGTCCAATAGGCTCATCAGAAATTTGTCAGGGACTTTAAATGACATTATTAAGATAGATATTAATGAAGTGACAACAGTAAGGTGATGACTTTTATTTGGTATAATCTTTTTTTTTTGTATTATGAATTTCATAGAAAAAAATTAAAGTCTATAAATTAAAATGCCAAAATAAAGCCCCAAGGAATTAAGATCCAAAATCCAAATCTTTTACTCTTCTGAGTTAAAACCTCAAAGGAATCAAAGCCCTAATTATTAAGGTAGCATTTAAAATCACTTCAGAAATTTCTAAGAAATTACTTCACAGTCATTTAGTCAATCAACAAATAATAATTGAGCTTCTACTATATGAGATACTCAGGATAGAACAGTGAACAGAACACAAGAGCATCTTGCTCTTATGGAGTTTATATTTAAGGTAACACAAGTAAAATTCATAACATTTTAGTGATGGTTGCTAAGGAGAAAACAAATTAGGGAAACTGGGAGTAAAAGCAGTTTAGGATTTTAGAGAAAGGCCAATGATGGTCTCATGGAGAAGGTGACTTTTAAGTAAAACTTGAAGGCTATGAGGGAGGTAGCCTGGCAGAAGTTTGGAGGAAGGTCATGCCGGGTACAAGGTGTACAAAGACCAAGGCTCTGTAGCAGGTGTGGGCCTGGAGTGTTTGAGGAGCAGTGGACGTCCAGAGTAGCCAGAGCAGAGAGCAGAGGGGAAGGCAGGAGGTGGTGGTCAGAGAGGAAATGGGGGCCAGGTCATATAGGGCCCTGCAGAGCACCTGGGCACTTCCTCTCAGTACGATGAGTGCGCCAGAAAATTTTGAGGGGAGAAGTGATATCATCTGACTTCAAGTGCAAGTCAGCCCCCTCTGGCCACTGTGTTACGAAGAGGCTAAAGGAGATTAAAGGCAGAAGCAGTGATGCCAATGAAGAGGCCATTGCAATACTCCTAGCAGTGATTTGCAGTTTAAACTAGTGGTGAAAGGGAGGTTTAGATTCTGGGTATATTTTGATGATCTAGATACCAGAATTTTCTAATTTGTCTGGAGTGTGAGATAAAGAGATGAGGATGACACCATGGTTTTTGGTTTGAACAACTAGAGTGGAGCTGCCGTTAACAGACTGGGAAAGACTGGGAGGGAGGGAGGTTTCAAAGCAAAGATCAAGGGGCCAGTTTTGTATATACTGAGTTTTGTATATATGAGGTGCATATTGAACACGCACAAGTAGCTGGACAGGCATTTGAACATAGACGTCTGCAGTTCAAGGGAGAAGGGCCAAGCTGGAGATAGAAATGTGGCGATTATCACTATATAGATTTTTCTTAAAGCCATGAGGCTGCATGAGATCACCTGCAAGGTACATGTGGACAGAAAGGAGAAGAATTTTAGGACCTAAGCCCTGGGGACTCCAACACAAGGATCAGGAAGATGGCAGGGGTGGGGAAACAGCAAAGGAAAATGGGGCCAAGCACCTGGGAAGGTATAAAGGAAACCTACCAAGTAAAGAATTTGTTTCAAGGAGAATAGACTAAACAACTGTGTCCAATGCCGCTGGGAGGTTGGAGGGGAAGTACCGGGAACTGCCCATTGGATGTAGCAACATGGAAGTCTGCAGGGACTTTCATCAGAGTTCAGTTCAGTTCAGTTCAGTTCAGTCGCTCAGTTGTGTCCGACTCTTTGAGATCAGAGTAGCCTCCGCCAAACTGATGGACACTGATGCCTGAGTGGGGCTGAAGTTTTCCTTCAGCAACTATAGGCTGACTGTCTTCCATAGATGTTGTTTCTTCAAGTATTAATGTTCTAAGTAGTAGAGTTAGACAACAATCATCTAAGTGGTTGCTTTTTAGTAAATCTGAAGAGTTGATGGTATAATACTTGAAAGTATTATAGCGGTGGCCTCATATACATGAAATAAGAAAACAAGACAGTCCATGGTTCCTGAAGAAACTACATAAGGCCCAAGGATATTCCCCACCCAAGCGTTTAGTATTGCCAAATACTACAACAGAAATCCAGTGACACTCGGTGAAGGAGGTAGCTGGAGGAAAGCTTGATTTGTTTCACCAAAATCCAGTAAGTCAACAAAATGGAGACCAAGACTTGTAAACTCAAACTGAATCAGAAAGAGGAGAAAGAACACCTCCCAGTGATAAGCTCTGCATCCCTAAGCATACGCTGAGAGCGTACAAGAGTTCATGCTTCCTGCAGGCAGCTGATGCTACAAAGAGGAAGGAGAGAGTGAGAAAGGGCTGAAGCTGCGCACACCCAGGTCCTGTCCCCAAGCGTCTGATTGGAGAAAGCACTGCTTCTCTCTAGGACAGTGAGGCAGGGAGGAGAGAGGCTAGGAATATCCCTCCAAGAGTTCCCGCATAAATGCAAAAATCAGGAAAAGGGTTTTGACTTCCATAGCCCTAAGCCCCCCTAAATATATCAGGGAAGGAAATTCAAACTATTGTATTTGGTTAGTTCTTTGGTATCAGTTTGATTAGGCATGGGTGAACTTTCATTATTCAAGCTCTTAGTGCTGGGAAATCAGGAAGTGGGTTTAGAGTATTTAAGCCACAATTTTAGATGCATATGTGTACAGGTCTGTTGATCAGGGAGAAACTAGAAGCCCCTGACTTCTTGTTTTTGAGTCCCTGAGTCCCACCTGCGGATGGGAGCAACTGAGTTAACTCACTCTAACCAATTTTTGTGATTACCTGAAGAACAATTCTGAGTCCTGCATTCAAAGTAGATAAAGGTTACAAGTACTCTTTGTCCTTCTAGGAAATTAGAACAATCCTATAGGGCATATGCAGACATATTTTGGTCAAATCTTTATGATAATCTGTTTTTTATTGCTTTAATATGTCTAGCTCACTCCCCTCCCTCTTCTGGTTGCCTTTTCTCCATCAGCATTTAAGAGTCCAGTCTTACACACAGGTGTATCATTCATCCCATAAGCCTCACTCAGCACTAGCATTCCAGCACCCCAGTGTGAAGGGGGGCTTCTGGTGGTCACAGTCCTGTCTTCTCGTGGGTCATTGATATCCATGTGTAGCAAGTAGATGCATTTTACTCACTGTAGGCCTCTTAGAAAGAGGCTGGAGCTCAGAGTTGCCTTCGTGGGTGATCTGATGCAAAAAGCTTCCTGAAAATGTTTCCTGAACCACATATTGCAGTAAGAAGTCTTGCTTCATGTGTCTTATAAGGTCAATTGAGGTTCTAGGAAGTGTGTGAAAACACTTACAAAAGTACACAGTCCTCTCTGATGGTCAGGCAGTGTTCTGATCACAGATTCGTGTAGTTCACATCTCTGTCCCATTGCACATTAAGTCACAGGTCTCCTCAAAGTGCTTTTGTGTTTTACAAAGTGCTTGACGGCTCCCCTTCATGACATTGATATTATGTGGGATGATAAGGAGTTGAATTCCATTTCCATGGAGTAATGGACTCCTGCCCTCTGATGCATCATGCCTAAATTTCTAATCCCTCACTGTTTTTAAGAACCACAGAATGGAATGCTAGCCCAAACTCTCCTGGCTGCTGGGGTAAAGCAGATGATAGAGGAAGCCGGAGTTTTGATTTTTTTTAAAAAGTGAGAAACATGGCTTTAAGACATTCCAGAAAGAAGAGAGAGGAGATCCAATCTAAAAATTGAAAGCAGATCTTTGGCAGAAGTCAAGCTGACAAATGGCAGGAAGCCTCATCCCTGTAGTTACAGAACCAATATTCAGGTTGAGGGAATCAATCCGACTGTTTCAGGAAAAACCTCAGAGTTGAGAAAAAATGGTCATAAGAGACAGAGATGCCACATTCATCCCTGTCATGTCTCACACCTGATGATAAGGCAAGGAGAATCTTCGGAGCGGGGTGGGGAGGGGAGGGGGGGGTGGGTCAGGAGCCTGGTGATTGTGGCAAGGAGGCAATGTGGGAAGGGAGGGAGCAGGGTCCAGGGTCAGTCTGTGTGGACTTGAGCCCAGGCCCACTGCTGAGCTGCTGTGATGACTTAACAGTCTTGACTTTTCCTTCCTGAGCCTTCACTTCTTGTACAGAGGGAATAGCAAGAGCCCTGCCTCATCGGGGTATTGGAAAGTTAAATGAAAAAATATGGAAAGTTGGCAGCAGAGCACTTGGGAAATAGCAAATGCTTACAAGCATCTACTATAATTAATTCCTTAAAAAAAAACTGAAGTATAATTGATTTGCAATGTGTTAATTTCTGATGTGTAGCAAAGTGATTTGGATATATGTCTGAATATATATGTATATATGTACGTTCTTTTTCATATTCTTTTCCATTATGGTTTATCATAGGATATTGGATATAGTTCTCTGTGCTATACAGTAGGAAATTGTTTTTCATTAGTGCTGTTTTATAAGTACAAACTGCCAGAGAAAGCTGAAAACGTTTGCTGTTAGTCACAGGAGCAAGACATGTGA
The DNA here is from genome assembly GCF_029407905.1 of Bubalus kerabau. Classification (NCBI taxonomy): domain Eukaryota; kingdom Metazoa; phylum Chordata; class Mammalia; order Artiodactyla; family Bovidae; genus Bubalus; species Bubalus kerabau. The sequence goes on from NC_073637.1 coordinate 64,805,538, forward strand.
CCAGACTTTGACTCTTCCTAAAATACCATAAGGGTTCTATTGCCCTCATTAGGGACAACTAGTGTTAGATTTCGGAGAAGGCAATGGCAACCCACTCCAGTCCTCATGCCTGGAAAATCCCATGGACGGAGGAGCCTGGTAGGCTGCAGTCCATGGGGTCGCTAAGAGTCAGACACGACTGAGCGACTTCTCTTTCACTTTTCACTTTCATGCATTGGAGAAAGAAATGGCAACCCACTCCAGTGTTCTTGCCTGAAGAATCCCAGGGACGGGGGAGCCTGGTGGGCTGCCGTCTATGGGGTCGCACAGAGTCGGACACGACTGACGCGACTTAGCAGCAGCAGCAGCAGCAGTGTTAGATTTTGAGCTTCCCAGGTGGTGCAATGGTAAAGAATCTGCCTGCCAACTCAGGAGACACAAGACACATGGGTTCAATCCCTGGGTCAGGAAGATCCCCTGGAGTAGGAAATGGCAACCCATTCAGTATTCTTGCCTGAAGAATCCCATGCAGAGGAGCCTGGCAGGCTACAGTCCATGGGGTTGCAAAGAGTCGAACACGACTGAGAATATACACACACAGTGTTAGATGTAAACAGAAAGTTGCTGTAGATAAAGTTATGAGAAATGGGCAAAGCTGTTCATGAGTATTTTTCATTTAAAAAATTTTATCCAAATTATGTTCCATCATTATTACGGTATTAAAATTAATCACTATTTAATATTTGCTTGTAATTAGAGTAGTTTACTTTTAGAAAAAGTGGATGCTAAACATTTTCTAACTTTTGTCTAAAACTTAGATCAAGCTGAGGAAAGGCTTCATGGGTCATAATTAAGAAAGCACTACTTATCTGAAACCAGTCCCTACATGATAGACTTTGTATCTATGGCCTCAAAGGGATAACTTGGTTAGGAGAAATGCAGTTTCCTAGAGTATGTCACAATTGCATAGTAGTTACTAATCAGATTAATTACTAATTACTAATCAGATATACTAATTACTAATCAGATATACTTTATATGTAACAGTAATTTACTAATTAATTACTAATTAGACATACTTTATTTGTAACAGTAATTTATATGTAACTTTTTTGATTTATTTATTTTTAATTGAAGGATAATTGCTTTACAATATTGCATTGGTTTCTGCTGCTGCTGCTGCTAAGTCACTTCAGTCGTGTCCGACTCTGTGCGACCCCAGAGACGGCAGCTCACCAGACTCCCCCATCCCTGGGATTCTCCAGGCAAGAACACTGGAGTGGGTTGCCATTTCCTTCTCCAATGCATGAAAGTGAAAAGTGAAAGTGAAGTTGCTCAGTTGTGTCCGAGTCCTAGCAGTTTCTACCAAACATCAAATGCATCAGCCATAGGTTTACCCGTGTCCCCTCTTACTTGAATATCTCTCTCACCTCCCTCCCCATTCCACCCCTCTAGTTTGTTACAGAGCCCTGGTTTGAATTCCCGCTGGCTATCTATTTTACGTATGGTAATATATGTTTCCATATTACTATAGTTAGCAGTAACTATGTTTCTGTACAGCAGTGCCTGAAACAAATTTTTATAATTTGATTCATTTAACTTATAATATTAACTTAAAATATCCGCAAGATGTCTTGTTTCTGATTGGTTTTAATTCACAGTAACTTCTAATTTTTTGTCAGGTGTAGTAATTAAAAACCTATAAATGAATACTTAGTGATATCAGAGAACACAATGGTCTTCTTTACTATTTAAGGCCAATGTAGTAATGAACTCTTTTGCAAACTTGAGAGGGTTTGTTTTGTAATAACAATTCTGTAATTATGAGATAATAAGTGATTATAAGTTCTTTGAGGGCAAGAATCGTATCTTCTATCTATCACAGTATCATACAGTGAAAAACAAAAACACCTGTTCATGAAACATGCCCTGGGTACACATGCAGCCTTAAGAACTAACTTGCTGTATATGGTTTCTACTTTGGTGAATACTATCTTCTCATCTCTCTTTCTATCTCATGAAACCAGAGAATCTCAAATGGAGTCATATATGTGAGAAATGCAGTCAAATATGTGAGAAGAAAGTGGAAGTCTAAAGTTGTCTTTATGGGAGGAGGTTGTTGTTGTTCAGTTACCAAGTCCTGTCTGACTTTTTGGACTCCGTGGACGGCAGCACACCGGGCTTCCCTGTTCTTTATCATCTCCTGGAGTTCACTCAGACTCATGTCCACTGAGTTGGTGATGCCAACCAACCATCTCATCCTCCATTGCCCCTTCTCCTCCTGCCCTCAGTCTTTCCCAGCATCAGGGTCTTTTCCAATGAGTTGGCTCTTTACATCAGGTGGCCACAGTGGAACTTCAGCTTCAGCATCAGTCCTTCCAGTGAATATTCAGGATTGATTTCCTTTAGGATTTTCAGCAGGTACTCACCCATTTATCCAATGATTCATTGCCATTTAATGTATCTGTTATTTTACACTGCAATTTTCTTCAAGTAGAGCACTTATATACTTCGATTAGTTGTTTTCTTTTTCTTTTAATTTTTATTTTATTTAGTTGTTTTCTTTTTAAAAAAAAAAAATAATCATACGTGTGGTCTTAAAATCCCGGTTTTGCATTGCTCAGGCTATGTCTTCAAGTTTCTTTGTGAGTTCTTTGTTCCTCTACTCCTCCCATCCAGATGTTCAACCCCTGCTTTTCGCATCTGTCTGTACTGTGCTTTTCCGTCAAGAACCATGGTGGGACTACCCAGTGGGGGCTGAAAACCCCAGTGACCCAGAGAGGGAGGGGCAAGAGTTTACTGAGCTCCTCAGTGAATTTCCCTGAGCGCAAGGCTAGCCCAGTCTCTTGGCTCCTCAGCCTGGATAACTAACACAAGCCAAGAAAAACACAGCCTCCTGTATTCGTTTCTTTTTGGTGCTGTAACAATTTACTACACACTTAATGACTTAACACAAATTTTATTATCTTACAGTTCTGGAGGTCAGAAGTCCAAAGCGCATTTCACTGGGCTAAAATCAAGGTGTAGGCAGGACTGGTTCCCACCGGGGGCTCTAGGGCAGAATCTGTGTCCTCATTTTTTCCACTTCTAGAGGCTGAAACTCCAGTACTTTGGCCAACTCATGTGAAGAGTTGACTCATGGGAAAAGACTGATGCTGGGAGGGATTGGGGGCAGGAGGAGAAGGGGACGACAGAGGATGAGATGGCTGGATGGCATCACCGACTCAATGGAGATGGGTTTGAGTGAACTCTGGGAGTTGGTGATGGACAGGGAGGCCTGGCGTGCTGTGATTCATGGGGTCGCAAAGAGTCAGACACGACTGAGCAACTGAACTGAACTGAACTGAAAGGCTCCCCAGGTTCTTTGCCTCCCGGTTCTCTTCCACCATCTTCAAAATCAGCGACAGTGGGTTGAGTCCTTTTCCTATCATACTGCTTGGACCTTTTCCTGATTTTTAAACCTGCCTCCCTCTTCCACTTTTAAGAATGCTTGTGATTGCATTTTCCAGATAATCCAAAATATTTTTTCATTTTAAGGGAAGCTGATAAGCAGACTTAATTCCATATGTAACTGTAATTCCTCTTTGTCTGTGACCTAACCAGGACTCCATCCCAGGTCAGGTTCTGGGGATTAGGAAGTGGGCATTTGTGGAGAGGGGGCATTGTTCTGCCTCCACAGCTTCCCTAGAGCAGTCATTCCCAGTGTGTGACCTTCAGGACAGCTGTGTCGGAATCACTGGCTGGAGGCAGAGGGAATTCAGTGCTGATTAAAATAAAAAACTCTGGGCTCTATGAAAGCCAGAGAATCAGAGTGTCTGGGAACAGAGCCCAGGACTACATCTTTACAAGTTTCTCTACTGATTATTACAAACACTAGAGCTGAGAATCATTGTATTCAAGTATTTAGCCTACCTTTAAAAAAAAAAAAAAAACTTGTTTTATTCAGTAAGTTCATTATAGATTATGTTGTTTCATTGTAGAAAAATTAAAATATTTACAAAAAAGGGTTTTCTGGGATGTGAACATTTAGTACTAAAACTGGCAAACCAAAAAGCATTAGTTTCCCTACTAATTTCTTTAATTTAGTTAACTTATCATGATTTCTCCAATCTTTTTGCAGCAGAGATAGTTACTGACAATGGGAGAAAAAGAACTAAATCATGTCCTGCCTCTTTCACCTCCCTTCCCTCCATGTCTCCATCTTCTCAGTAGACAACAGAATTTGACTCACTACCCTATTCTGCATGTAAATCTCTTCCCCCTTTTCTTTTGGAAATAGAAATTAGACCAAATTAGAGATGCCATAAGAAGTGTAAAAGCCAGATGAATGACATTAGCAGAAAAATCTGAAGTCAGTGTTAGATTATTTCTTCTGGACTTGTTCTTAAAGACTAGAACTCAGTGGAAAATCAGAATTCTATAGAAGAGAGAAATCCTTGAATGAGTACATATGTGCATCTATTATCTTGGCTCCGTCTGTGTTATATTGTATTTGGGATGGGAGCCATGTTGGAAATTCAGTATGCCAAAGAGAAAATGAATCTTATTATCCAGGTAGGTCTTATTAAAACTCTGTCATCCGAAAGAACTATAAATCAAAAAGGAGACAGAGTTTGAGGAGGAAGATGGACATTGTGTAGTAAGGGCAAGCTAAAATTAAATCACATCCTCTGGCATCTTATCATTTATTCTGTGTTTTGCTATGTTAGAACCATATGGTACCAGTGCTTGGCTCATAAGCAGTTTTGATATTGCCTTCATTTATTAAATCAGGGAGGCACTTGGACCCAGAGTTGAAAGAGCTTGCAGCATGGTAGGGAAGGGAATAAAAAATATATAAAACAGGGACTTCCCTGGTAGTCCAGTGGTTAAGACTTCACCTTCCAATACATGCAGTGTGGGTTTCATCCCTGATCAGGGAGCTAGGATCCCACGTGCCTAGTGCCCAAAAAACCAAAATGTAAAACAGAAGCAATATTGTTAAAAAATTCAATAAGGACTTAAAAAATGATCCACATCAAAATAAATCTTTAAAGATATATATTTATATAGTGTTAGTCACTCAGTCGTGTCCGACTCTTGGAGACCCCGTGGACTGCAGCTCTCCAGGCTCCTTTGCCCATGGAATTCTCCATGCAAGAATACTTGAGAAGTAGCCATTCCCTTCTCCAGGGATCTTCCCAATCCAGGGATTGAACCCAGGCCTCCTGCATTGCAGGCAGATTCTTTACCATCTGAGCCACCAGGGAAACCCAAAATCATACCAGTGGTGGCCTGTATGGGGATATGCATATATGTATATATATGTGTGTGTGTGTATATATATATATAAATATGTATATATATTATATGTATATATACATATAAAGCAGGTTATGATGGAGATGTTAGTGAAGTGCTATAATTTTAAGCAGACTGGAAGGAATAACTTATGGGAGGAGTAGGGAAGGATTTAAGGAAGGCATCATTAAAGATAGACATTGAACTGACTTCTTAAAAAAAAAGCAGGAACTTGCCAGCAGACAAAGGAGTCAGGACATCCTTTATAAAAAATCTGTGTGTGTCATGACACAGTACTTTGACAAGCTATGGTATGTCTGGGGAGTGTGTCTAGCTTGGTGGGAAACTATAGAGCTGGGAATGTAGGGTGATCTTGGCTTCCAAGGGCCCCTTATACTTTGGTAACAAGGAGGTCCATTAATTATCCCATTGCATTTCATATTTATATTTTAAAAACTGTGGTATTTTGTTTCACCTAGACCAGCAGTTTTCTTTATTTTTTCTTAATAGCAGAACTCTTTCTTCAAATAAAAATGTACACATAAGCTCAATATAGAAATGAATAAGAATTGCTGTTGTATATACTGCAGGGATGGGATTTAGATCCCATTCTTCACCTTTTCTGATCCTTAAGGTGCCTTTAGGCAGCCTCTAGTGTCCCAAAAAGACTTTGAAATGCAGCGACTCTGCCTGCGTTGAAACCCTAAGAATGTCTCAGTAAGAAGTGTGAGTATTCACAAAGATATTAACATTTGGTCATCTATGGGCTTCAAAGGAAAGAAGTGAAAATTATTGCTAAGATTTTATCATTAGAAACAAGTAATGTGGCATCAACAGTGCAATCGACTTTTAAGAGCATTGGACTTCTAAGAAACCACTGTCATTTTTATTTCCAAAATTTCAAACTTAACTTGTCAAACGCTGAGCATTCACAGGGCAGAGGAGGCAGGCAAAGGACCTACCTCCCAGTTTCTCCTTGGAGAGGTTAGACTGCATACTTTCCCGCCTGCTATCTGAGGGTTGGGCTTCTGATTAGCCTGGGTCCTGACTGCAATCCTTTCTTTGGGACACTGATGGGTCTTGATGTACCCTCAACTACTGGGAGCTACTAACAACAAAGAGAATAACAGACAATTGCAAAGGTTTGAGAGGCAATTTGGAGCTTGGGCCAGGCTGCTTGATGAGGTTCATCTCCTACTCAAGATCAAAACTAGAAGAGGTGGCTGTTTACCTAATGTGCAGAAACAAACAGAATCAAGGAAAATAAAGAAACAAGGGAATATATTCTAAACAAAAGAACAAGGTAAGTCTCCAGAAACTTATCTTAATGAAAAGAAGATAAGTAATTTATCAAATAGAGACTTCAAAATAATGATCATAAAGATAGTCACTGAGGTCAGGAAAACTATGCATGAACAAAATGATAATTTCAACAAAGAGAAAATATTAAGAAGTACCAAACAGAAATCATAGAGTTGAAGAATACAATAACTGGACTAAACTATGCAACAATGGGCTCAAAAACAGGTTAAATCAAGCAGAAGAAGGGATCCACATATGCAGTGGAATTCATCCAATCAGAGCAGTAAATAAAAGAAAAAAGGGAAAAAGAGTTAAGATAATATAAGGGACCTGTAAAACATCATTAAATGGACCAGTATATGTATTTTAGGCATCCCAGAAGGAGAGGAGATAGAGAAAGGGGTAGAAAGCTAATTCAGAGAAATAATGTTTGAAAACTTCCCTAATCTGGGGAAACAGACATCCAGATCTAGGATGTCTAAAAAGTACCAAATAAGATAAATTTAAAGAAACCCACACCAACACACACTCTAATTAAACTGCACAAAGGTAAAGACAAAGAGAGATTATCTTAAAAGCAGCAAAAGCAATTTGTTATGTACAAGGGAACACCCATAAGACCATAAGTAGACTTCTCAGCAGAAACCTTACAGGTCAGAATAACGTGGGATGATACATTCAACGTGCTGAAAGAAAGAAAAAACTGCCAACCAAGAATACTCTAACTGAAAAAATTCTCCTTCAGAACTGAGGAAAAGATACAATTTTCCAGACAAACAAAAGTTAAGAGACTTTGTCACCACTGGGCCGGTTTAACAAGAAATGTTAAAGGGAGTTCTTCAAGTTGAAATGAAAGGATGCTAATTAATAACATGAAAATATATGAAGACGTAGCTCACTGACCAAGTAAACATATAGTTAGATTCAGAATAGCCTAACATTATAGTGATAGTGGGTAAATCACTTACAAGAACTCTAAAATATAAGAACAAAAGTATGCAAAATAGCTATAACAACAATAATTTGTTAATGGATATACAGTGTTTTAAGATGTAAACTGTGACATCAAAAACATAATATATGGGGGAGGGTAAAAATGTAAAGCTTTTGTGTGCATTCAAAGTTAATATCAGCATAAAATATATGGCTATAACTATAAGGTGTTTTATGTAATACGCACAGTAACTACAAAACAAAAACCTATAATATACACATAAAAGATAAAGACAAAGGAATCAAAACATACCACTACAGAAAAATCATTAAATCACAAAGGAAGAGAGCAAGAAAAGAAAGAAGGAACAATAGGAGTCACAGTTACCTGACGAACAACTTGGAGGTTAGGGGCACTGACCTGGGTAGTGGAAATTCCACGTATAACTTTACAGTCAGCCCTCTATTTCTGTGGTTTCTCCATGTCTGTGGGCGCACAACCATTGATTCAATCAACTGCCGATTGTGTAGTATTGTAGTATTTACTGAAAAAAAAATGCATGTAAGTGGATCCACCTAGTTCAAACCCGTGTTGTTCAAGGGTCACTGTACAAAACAGTTAGAAAGCAATTCAAAAAATGGCAGTAGTAATTCCATACTTGTCAATAATTGGCTTTAAGTGGAAATGGGTTATTCTCCAAACAAAAGACATAGAATAGCATAATAGATTTTTTAAAAAGACTCAACTGCATGCTGCATAGAAGAGATTTACTTCAGCTTTAAGTGCACCCTTAGACTGAAAGTAAAGGGGTGGAAAAAAAGTATTCCATATAAGTAGAAATTTAAAGAGAACAAAGGTACTCCTATGTCATACAAAATAGATTTTAATCCAAAAACTTTAACAAGAAAAAAGATGGTCATTATATAAAAATAATGGAGTCAATTCATCAAAAGAATATAACAATTTTAAATATTTATGTACTCAACACTGGAGCACTGAAATATATAAAGTAAATATTAACATCTCTGAAGGGAGAATTAGACAGCTGTACAATAATAGCAGACTCACAGACTTAGAAAACAAACTTATGGTTGCCGGGGTGGGGTGGTGAGAAGGGATAGTTAGGGAGTTTGGAATGGTCATGTACACACTGCTATATTTAAAATGGTTAACCAACAAGGACCTATTGTACAGCACATGGAACTCTGCTCAGTGTCCTGTGGCAGCCTGGATGGGAGAGGGGTTTGGGGGAGAATGGATACACATATATGTATGGCTGAGTCCTCTTACTGTTTGCCTGAAACTGACACAACATTGTTACTTGGCTGTACTCCATTACAAAAAAAAAAAGACTTTGATACCTCACTTTCAACAATAGATGGATCGATAGATCATCCAGACAGAAAATTAGTAAGGAAACATTGGATTTAAACTACACATTTAAGTCAACACATTAGACCAATGGACTTAATAGATAAACATAAAACTTTCCTTCTAAGCACACATGGAACATTCTCCAGGATAGATCATATGTTAGGCCACAAAACAAACCTTAATAAATTTAAGAAAACTGAAATCATATCAGTATGTTTTCAATCACAATGATATAAAACTAGAAATCAATTACAAGAAGAAAACTGGAAAATTCACAAATATGTAGAGATTAAACAACATGCTTCTGAACAACCAATGGGTCAAAGAAGAAATCAAAAGGGAAATTTAAAAATACTAAAAGATAAATAAAAATGGAAACAGAACATATTCAAGCTTATTATAGTAAAAGCAGTTCTAAGAGGGAGGTTTATAGTGATAAATGCCTGTATTAAGAAACAAGGAAGATCTCAAATTAACAACCTCACTTTACACCTCAGAGAGCTAGGAAAAGAAGAACAAACTGAGCCCAAAGTCATTAGAAGAAAGGAAAAAGATCAGGGTGGAAATAAATAAAATAGAGACTAAAAAAGATAATATAAAAGGTCAATGAAACTAAGAGCTAGTTTTTAAACAGCTATACAAAATTGACATACCTTTAACTAGACTGGTGAATTCTACCAACATTTAAATAATAATAATACCAATCCTCCTCAAACTATTCCAAAAAATAGAAGAGGAGGAAATACTTCCAAACTCATTTTATGAGGCCAGAATTACCCTGATACCAAAGTCAGACAAGGACATTACAAGAAAAGAAAATTGCAGGCCAAGATCTCTGATGAGTACAGGTGTAAAAATCCTGAACAAAATATTAACATACTGAATTCAACAGTGTATTTAAAAGGTCATCTGCATCATCTGAATAGATGCAGAAAAACCATTTGACAAAATTTAACATTCATTTTCAACATGATAAAAACTCAGTGAAGTGGGTATAGATGGATAAAGGCCATATGACAAACCTACATTCAACATTCTACTCAGGGGTGAAATACTGAAAGCTTTTCCTCTAAGATCAGGAATTGATGCTTTTGAACTGTGGTGTTGAAGAAGACTCTTGAGAGTCCCTTGGACTACAAGGAGATCCAATCTGTCCATCCTAAAGGAAATCAGTCCTGAATATTCACTGGAAGGACTGATGCTGAAGCTGAAGCTCCAATACTTTGGCCACCTGATGCGAAGAGCTGACTCATTGGAAAAGACCCTGATGCTGGGAAAGATTGAAGGTGGGAGGAGAGGGGGATGACAGAGGTTGGATGGCATCACTGACTCAATGGACATGAGTTTGAGCAAGCTCTGAGAGTTGGTGAAGGGCAGGGAAGTCTGGCGTGCTGCAGTCCATGGGATCGTAGAGTCAGACATAACTGAGTGACTGAACAACAACAAAGATCAGGAACCAGACAAGGATGCCCACCCTCACCACTTTTATTCAACATAGTACTGGAAGTTCTAGCCAGACCAGTCAGATGAGAACAAGAAATAAAAGTCATTTAAATTAGGAAGAAGTAGATTTTTCTGTTTGCAGATAAGTGAAAGTGAAGTCACTCATTCGTGTCTGACTCTTTGCGACCCCGTGGACTGTAGCCCACCAGGCTCCTCTGTCCATGGGATTCTCCAGACAAGAATACTGGAGTGGGTTGACATTTCCTTCTCCAGGGGATCTTCCCAACCCAGGGATCGAACCCGGGTCTCTACATTGCAGGCAGACGCTTTATCCTCTGAGCCACCAGGGAAGTCCTGGTTTGCAGATAACATGATGTTATATACAGAAATCCCTATAGACTCCACCAAGAAACTGTTAGAACTAATGAATGAATTCAGTAAAGTTGCAGATACAAAATTAATATACAAAAATTACTATGTTTCTAACTAACAACCAACTATTAGAAAGAGAAATTAAGAAAATCCCATTTACAGCAGCATCAAAAAGAATAAGTACTTGTTAAGTATAAGAATAAATACTGAGAATAAAGACATATTTTGCAGTGTTTTGAGATCATGCTTTGTGGAAGTAGGTTCTATTATCATATACATTCTTATTCTGGTGAAGGATGATGAATAATTTTAACCAATAATAAATTTAACCAATGAAATGAAATAGCTGTATACTGAAAACAATGATATATTGATGAAAGAAATTGAAGAAAACACGAATGAAAGGAAATATGTCCTGTGCTCATGGATTGGAAGAATTAATATTCTTAATATGTCCATACTACCCAAAGCAGTCTACAGATTCAATGTTATTCCTGTCAAAATCTGATAACATTTTTCACAGAAATAGAAAAAAAAAGTCAAACAGAGAAACAGAGTAGTATGGTGGTTGCCAGGGGCTGGAAGCTAAGGTAAATAGGTAAAAACTGGTTAAAATGCATCAGCTTTCAATTTTAAAATGAATATAATTGAGAATTAGATGTATAACATAATGTATAATGTAGTGCTTATGGTTGAAATTTGCTGAGAGAGTAAAACCCAAGTGTTCTCACCAAAAAATGAAGAAAAACAGTAAGTAAATATGTAAATGTGTGAGGTGATGGATGCATTAATTACCTTGAGAGTGGGAATCCTTTCACAATGTACATGTGTATTAAATCATTACATTTTAAATATATTACAATGTTTTCAATTATACCTTAATAAAACTCAAAAAATAAAGACATATTTTGCAGTGTTTTGAGCTCATGCTTTGTGGAAGTAGGGCCTATTATTGTATACATTCTTATTCTGGTGAAATGGATGATGAAGGATATTAGTGCTTTGAAAATTATGTGATCATTCCCTTTCACCCACACAGACAGGAAAGCCTTCCTGGGAGAGAGCTTTGAGATAAGAGGATATAACTTAATGGATAAAACTGTGAGGGTTTTGAGTGGACATTCAATCTCTAAGTAGCCAAAAGTAGCTAAGAGTGGCTGAGTTTTTGAGTGGCAAGTACAGGAATGAGCTGTACTTATCTTTGTGTTCATAAAAGGCAGCTGTTTCATGAGTGTTCCATACCAGTTAAAACTTGAAACAAATGTGAAATAAGAATAGAAATAATACCAAGAAATAAGTCTTTTAAACTGGAAAAGAAGTTAAAAGGTAAATACATTTGAGCCTCCGTTTATTAAGTGCATCCATTTCTCTAAATATAACTGTTTCTGTCATGATGGACTATATTATGCTGCTATTAAAAAAAAAAAAAGCACACAACCCTTCAAATCTCTGGTTTAAGACAGCTAAAGTTTATTTCTCACCCACATCTAATCCATTATGGGTCCAAGTGACTCTCCAGGGTAACTCATTCAGTGCATAGGCTCAGCCTTGCAGACTGCTTCTCATCTTGCAGAACCTTCTTATCAGCACGTTTCCAAGAAAAGATAAAACTGGAGCATCTTCCGTTAGCAATCAAATGATCTGGCTCAGAAACGTCACGTATCACTTCTACTCAGACTCCATTGACCAGACTTAGCCATGTAGTCCTATCCAACAGCGAGGGAATGGGGTATTGTCCTGCTACATGCCTGGAGAAAGGGACCCAGACATAGGAGAACAATAGAAGTTTCTACCGTATTATCAAGTCACATAGCTAGGATCATCCTAAATTTCTTTTTCAGTTGCTACATATAATAAGTCACTTAGCCCAGTGCCACTGTTGCTCATTTCCTCTAAATATCTCCTCCAACCATCTTTCTAGTCCATCCCCATTACCACTGTCTTTATTTGGATCCTTATTATGTTTCACTTCCGTCACAGCAATAATTTCTTAACAAGTGACCTGTCTCCCCATCTGGTTCTCCTTCCATTCACCCTCTACCTTCCTTCAGAGAGATGAAGAGTGTTTGAGTGGCTCCATCTCCTTCTTTATAAACTCTATTCCCTGACTGATCTTTCATGATCTAACTTGTGAAGACTTACCTGCATGGTGTCATTTCTCATTACTTTCCCATGTGCTCGAGCCACACTCAGTCCCTAGAAGATCTTGCAAGAAGCCATGAGTGCTCCCTGCTTCCAAGGCACTCTGTGCTTCCCTGTAACCCAGCCTGCTCCCGCTGCTCTGCTTGCATGGAACGCGCAGGTCTCCGGGTTGGACCAGCTCAGTGGTTGTATCATGCATCTCACTGTCTCCCTTACTGAGAGTGCTTGGTGTATGTGAATATTCACCAAAGTTTGCTGTGTGCAGTGAATGAACAAATGTTGTAAATTCCTAAAAGAATGATTCAGGTGTCCAGTCTTAATCTGTTATCTTATGAATTTTTTTTTTAGAAAGTCATAGAAGAAGCTGTTGTTATACTCTAATAGCTGTGCTAACCCTGCACTGAAGCTTGAGGCTCATGTCTTCTTTCATGGCAGACTGGAAAAGCCATATGTTTATAATTCAGCAGTAAAATACAGTTTTGGATTTAAATAAACTGTTGGTCAATGGTTGGTCTTGGGCTGTAAGGAATGAAGCATGGAGAATAAGAGAAGGCTTACCAGAGAAAGTGAAAGTGAAGTCACTCAGTCGTGTCCAACTCTTTGTGACCCCATGGACTGTAGCCTACCAGGCTCCTCCATCCATGGGATTTTCCAGGCAAGAATACTGGAACTGGTTGCCATTTCCTTCTCCAGGAGATCTTCCCAACCCAGGGATTGAACCCCAGTCTCCTGCATTGTAGGCAGATGCTTTACCATCTGAGCTACCAGGGAAGACCAGGGAAATTAGAAGCAGAATAGTAAAATGCAGGCCATGAGAGGAAGAGGAAAGACAGTGAAGAGGATAAAAAAGTCCACAGGCAGTGGGACAGTGAGTGTAGGGGCTTCGTGTCCTGTGCACTCAGGATTGTGGGTCTACCACCCAGGCCCACTCCCCCAAATGCTCTCCCATGTCTTAGGTTACAAGTAACCAATTTGTTTGGGGCTTCCCTGGTGGTTCAGTGGTAAAGCATCTGGCTTCCAATGCAGGAGACATGGATTCGATCCCTGGGTTTGGAAGATCCCCTGGAGGAGGGCATGGCAATCCACTCCTGTATTCCTGCCAGGATAATCCCATGGACAGAGAAGCTTGGTGGGCTACACTCCGTGGGGTCACAGAGTTGTACACGACTGAACACGCATGCATATCCAAATTGTTTGAAACCAGATTGGAAGTAGAGAGGCTCCAGCCTTGTTACCAGGAGAATCATTTGATCTGTTTAATGGAGTCTGAAGCCTCTTGGGGCCAACAGATAATGTTGCTCCAGGTCCAGACCCTCAGAAGGGCGCCAGGCTGCACCTGCTGCCTTATTTCAAACCACTCACAGAGACCTTTGGGCACAGGGAATGCTTTCATCTTTCTAAGTAAACAGTGCATAGCACTAGAGGGTTTTTTTTTTTTTTTGAGGTTTTATTTTTTAAATGTACTTTATATCCTTCATCTTAGGCGGCTCAAGCGGGTTCTTGGGCCAAAGCAGATGTTAATAATCTGATTTATAATCCTTGAAACAGCAGTTGTTCCTGAATGTCCCCTTTTGCTTCTTGGTGTCTCCTGTGGTGACCTGCAGGTCAGCCAGTCCTCTCCCATGACTTTTGATGTATAAGGGCTTACATTTCAGATGGATTTGGTTTTCTTAGTTTCACACTGGTTGGTGGAAGGAGGTTAACAGGGGTATCAGAGCAGGGAGATTTCAACAGATGGAAGTTAATTGTCTCTTGAGGAGAGAGGGAGCTGGTGAGCTTTCAGCCCACAGTCAGCGGCTCCCGTTCTGCCTGTCAGCAGAGAACAAGCATCCATCCCCCAACCACCGTGCCTCACCTTCCACCCTGCCCCCACCCAGAACCTAAAGGCCAACTTTGGTTCAGTTCAGTCTCACAGTCTACTCGACTCTTTGCAACTCCATGGACTGCAGCATGCCAGGCCTCCCTGTCCATCACCAGCTCCTGGAGTTTACTCAAACTCATGTCCATTGGGTCGGTGATGCCATCCAACCATCTCATTCTCTGTCGTCCCCTTCTCCTCCCACCTTCAATCTTTCCCAGCATCAGAATCTTTTCCAATGAGTCAGTTCTTTGCATCAGGTGGCCAAAGTATTGGAGCTTCAGCTTCAGCATCTGTCCTTCCAGTGAATATTCAGGACTGATTTCCTTTAGAACGGACTGGTTTGATCTCTTTGCAGTCCAAGGGACTCTCAAGACTCCTCTCCAGAACCACAGTTCAAAAGCATCAATTCTTAGGTGCTCAGCTTTCTTTATAGTCCAATTAGCATATCCATGCATGACTACTGGAAAAACCTTAGCTTTGACTAGACGGACCTTTGTCTGCAATGAAATGTCTCTGCTTTTTAATATGCTGCCTAGGTTGGTCGTAGCTTTTTTTGATGAATTCCAAATCCAGAAATTAAATGAGTTTTCCATTCTTCCTGTGTATAGGAGGAACCATTTGCCTTCCGTCTTTCAAATTTTCCTGGGTCTTATGGAGGTTTCTGAAGTCCACAAAGAAATACATTTTAACTCATATCTCATTTTCATGTCAAGTCATCAGATTCTATTAAGTCCCTCCTTTTTTAGGCCATGTCACCAGAAATATTATTCTGCAGTTTCTTCACCTTTCCCCCTCTATTTTTGTGGCATCTTTGATCCCCAAATGTTTCTCCATCCTGGTAAGTTTAAGCCTGAGTGAGACATTTTAATATATCTGCCATCCAGGAAGTTCCAAAGTTGGCCTGGGTCCTTGGGATATATATATTTTTTTAAGAACTGAGAAAAAGCAAAAACAAGAAAAAAGCCCCACTTATTTAGCATTTAACAAAATGCCTGCTACCATCTAAAGCACTTTATTGATGTTCATTTACTTAATGTTCATTAAACTTTATTAGTAGGTACTACTATAATCTTCACTTTATAGACGAGGAAACAAGGCGAGGTTACAGGACAGCCAGTCAGTGATGGAGCCAAGACTCAGACATGGGCAGTTCAGCTCTAAAGTCCATGTTAACTACCATACTTTGCAGACTCGTAAGCAACTTACCTTCCCAGTCAATAGTCTAGATCAGAGTATGTAGACTGGTCCACAAATGTATTTTACATGGCTCATCCACAATCCGAAGTTTCAGAAAACATACACAGAAGTCTGGATCTTCTGATTTCTTTTGAAAATGGGGATACCAGGCATCATTAGGTTTATATTCCCAACTTACACAGAAGCTGAGAACAGTCAGGCAGAGCAGACAAGCCTCCACAGTTCAGCTTACCACTGTGTCCATCACAGTGGGGAGACCACAGGGTCCAGTGAAATGCTCCATGTGACCCTCCAAGCCTGGGAGCTTGTGCTCTCTAGTCTAGCTGCTGTGTGTATGGACACTGTTCCAACAGCAAGGGCCAAGTCCAAAATGAATTCCTTGACCTTCTAGACATCTATATTAAAAAAAATAATAATAATAATTTCCTCACTTTTCCCAGTAATTGGGTTTCTGGTAAGTTATGTCTAGTGGTTAATCTCATCCTAGAGATAAAAACTGAAAGGGAGTGAGTCACTCCCTCTGGCCTGGAGTCCCAAACCCCTACTGTTCTGGAAAAAGTTCTAGCTAAGTGGCTGATGGTGTGGGTTGATTTCCCACAGTGAGCTGGATATGTCAAACTTGTGGCTTCCCTGGTGGCTCAGCTGATAAAGAATCCGCCTGCAATGCAGGAGACCTGGGTTTGATCCCTGGGTTGGGAAGATCCCCTGGGGAAGGAAAAGGCTACCCACTCCAGCATTCTGGCCTGGAGAATTCCATGGACTGTATAGTCCATGGGGTCACAAAGAGTCAGACAGGACTGAGTGCCTTTCACTTTCACTTTCAAACTTGTGTCTAGTAATGAAAGGCAAGGTTCCAAGGCCAAAATGAGTCCTAAGTCTGGAGGACCATGGGCATCACAGAGGCCAGAAGCTCTGAGTTGGGCACAGAAAGTGTTAGGAGAGTAAGGAAGAGAGAAGAGCACAGTACAATGTAACAACAGAGAGGGAACTCAACTCCGGCAGACACGACTCCTTGGAAAAGGTACTTATGTCCGCTGAATCTACACTTCCTTCTTCACGTAAGGAAACCTGTGTCCCAGCCTCACAGAGCTGGTGTAGGGATTACATGGCACAGTGTATACCCTGAGTGCTTAGCTTGATGCCTGGTGTGATCTATGCTAATTCAAAGCACCCAGGAGCTCCGGGGTGACTGCTGAGAATACTAATGGGTATTTGCAGTTTGCTTCTGTGCAGAGCAGGTGCGTGGGGTATGGATGGGTCCAGTCAGTTCTCAGGACAAATCCAAGACAAAGATCAATTATTTATAACCTTAATAGTGTGTTGCCATCATTTATTTTTATTTTAGTGTATTCATTTATTTTCAGTTTATTTTTATTTTCAAAAGTAAATGGGACAGAAGGGAGAGCTAGAGTAGACCTGTGGGTGATGATGCTAAGTGTTTTTTAATCACACATACTATTTGTATCTTTTTAAAAAATGTTAGTTCAAATGGCATACACTTTCCTCTGTCTTTACATCTTGAAATATTGCATGGAAAATGATTCCATAAGATGCTGGTGACTTCAAATCACTTTAGACTTTGCATTTTGTGATTTCTTTCCTCTCTTTCTCTCCACTCCTTTCTTTAGAGCAGCTCACAAATTTGTTTCATTTATTGCAGCATTTCCTCAAAGGTAAACCAAAGAACACTGGTCCCACCAAATTCTCCAGATAAGAGTTTTGTGATCTAGTAACTACATTTGGGGAATGTTGCATATTTTATTTCCTGCTTTGAGATTTGCTGTGCATGTTAAAACACATACAAGGCTTTCGGTTGCCTTGAAATTGAAAAAATAATTAAATATTTCTCAAATGGATTGCACCATGGAACTTTTTGTCTCTCAAATAAATCCCATTAACACCCTGCTGGATACATTTGGAGAGGTGTTGATCTAGGGCTACTCATTACATGACTTTCTAACCCTGAAACTGAACGAATATTGCTGCTGCTGTTCTCATTGAAGGTGTCGTAGTCTGTATTTATAGATTTCTCTAACTCTCAAAGATTTAACTTCAAAAGGAAAATCAAAAGAGCATGTCTTTTACTCTCTGCTTCACACATATTTGAAGATGATATAAGGCTGCGTAATGGGAAAGCTCATGCACAATGTACAGAAAAGTTGTTCCAAGACTTTCAACACTTTATCTTGTATCTTATTATGGTTCAAAATATTGTTTTGTCCAAACGTTTAAGAGACCCCCAATAACTCCCAAATCTGCATATTCCTTTTCTTCCCAACGTGGGCTTTGCATTCAAGGAAAACATTAACGCAACACAAGTTCTTCCTTAAAACAGGTGTTTAGCATGGTTTTCCCCTCATAGACTGCTCATTTTTGCACTCTCATTCATCATTTACTTACAGAAAATATGACCCATCAGAAAGCAATGTGTTCTATGTTAGATTCATTTACACAGCAACTCAGCTGGTATGTCCTGACTGTATATGTGGGCAGCCATCTCCCTGTATCTTGGAAGTGCCTTGACTCAGGGTTCATCTGGGCGATGCTCCCTGGAAGATGTGCTTTGGAGTATTAGCCCAGAAGAGATAGGACTTTGGCTGTAGGAAGAGGTTTCTAGTGCAGGGCTGGGGGCTGATGCCAGGGCCTGAGACACCCCTTTGGCTCTTTCAAAGACTAGGGCTTCTTTAGTGACAAGCACTCCAAGGGACTGTACCCAGTCTCTCTGAGTGACATCTGAGCTGGATTGTGTACGTGCTTGGTCCAGAGGCTGTGACAAGGCTACTTCCACAGACAGTAGTGGAAAGTATTTTGAATTAATGTCATCTAAAAAGAAACTGTTTACATCTTTATTGGCTTTATTGAATTTGGAAGAACTTCCTGAATGATGTGAGCAGTTGGAGAGCCACAAGAAAGGGTGTCTGTCTTTAATGTGAATGTACCACCTTGCCCTGCTCAGAGCCCTTTCAAATTCCACGTCTGTCACAGCAGCGAAGATGAAAGCTAGCACGAGCTTGTTTCTGCTCGATTATAATTCTCTCCAAGACAGGCTTACGAAATGAATGATTTTTTCCATCGTAGTGGCTGCTTTGGCTAATTTTAGAAAAGTTAGGATGCAGGAGACTTCCATTCTGGTGCAAGTGCAGCCAGGCAAGTCGCTACCATCACCCAGGTGCATCAGGTGAATTTTACCTTGATGTGTTTTATGGTTTCCTATCTGGAAAGTGGGCAGAGAAATAAAGACTTTTTACAGGGTGAAATTATGAATAATGGACAAAAAATTTATCATAGAACACTTTACAGATTAACAGCTCCATATTCATGCTGCTGCTGCTAAGTCATTTCAGTCATGTCCGACTCTGCAAACCCATGGACTGTAGCCCACCAGGCTCCTCTGTCCATGGGATTCTCCAGTCAAGAATACTGGAGTGGGTTGCCATACCCTCCTTTTGGGGATCTTTCTGACCCAGGGATCAAACCCACATTTCCTGCACTGGCAGGCGGATACCACTAGCGCCATTCATGCTAAGTATCAACATAGAATTTTTATCTTATTTAAAGCAACAAGGTAGTCACAAATTCTCAGCATACTTTGAATCTGATATCAAATTCTATTCATTTAAAATTTATGGAAGCAGTGACGTAGAACAACATTTTTCCAGGCTGGACTTTATCTTTCTCTTTTATTTGTTACTATCCGATTCATGTAAAAATTCAAAGTTAATATCATAGTTTTATTCCTTTAATACAGAAAATAGAGAAGGGATTCAGTTAAAGAAACTTTAACTTTCAACAGCAAAGAGTAACTGAACATTAAAAATCTTAGGACCATTTCAGTGAAACTCTTTGTGTAAAATCTACAGCCTCTGAAAGACATGACCTCTTCTTTTCTAAGTATAATTTCTCCAAACTTAGGATAAAACGCTTTTAGGGTTGGAAAGCACCTTGAACAGGGAGCTTCTAAGAGGTCCAACAGCTTTTTTGTATCAGTCTGAGAGTTAATCGTTCAGCACATCTAAAACATGATCAAGAGGTCTTGAACCCCAAACAGTAGTCTTTTCAGGTTTTCTCTTGCCCCTTCTCCTCTGAATTATTTCATGGTATCTCAGCCACTCCATTTTCCACCTGTACCTCAACTTCTTTCCCATAATTTGGTCCTTGTCGCCCTTGGTGGTCCGTGGAGACCTCGAGATGTAACAGGAAAAGAAAAGTTGATAACTAAGGTTCTCTTATGACGTATATAATCAAAAGAACTCCATTTTGGGCATTTTTCTTGTGATACTTTCCTGAAATTAGGGGTCCAGGACTTTAAAATGCTTACAAACTCCTGCTCTCCCCCATCAGAACCACAGGCTTATCTTGCTCAGTATTAGTCTCCCAACTTCCAAAGTCTCTTTGTCAGCTTTGGATCATTTCCTTATTTTCTTGAACCATTGCTTCTCTCAGCCTTTTGTAATGATTGTTCCTCCTAGATTCCCCTTTGCACCATGGACCATTCCCTGTCATTGTGACAGACCCGTACATGTCCCAGAATCCTCTTTTCACAAGTGATCACTGTTTCTCATGAGCCTGAATCCTGGAGGTAAACTCTCTTATCTCAAGATCCCTAAATTCAACCTCGAACCTCACCCTGCAGTCTACTCTCTGATCTAAGTCTCTAAAATGGTTTTGCAGAAAGCCTGGAGGTATTCTGGCTGCTATTAACTCTCCAGCTCCTTGAGTCTCACATTCACCCAGGAGCAGTGCTGTTTCCAGTACAGTTTCATAGCTGTACTATAAAGTCCTTTAGGGCAGAAAACACAGCTAATTGTTCCATCTCCACATCGAGCATTGGTCTTTAATATGGAAGGTGTATTAGGTAAGAATTCCATTGGCTCCAAATAACAATGGCTTGAATACATTAGGGGCTTTCCTTTTCTCACATAATTAGAGCTGTAGAAGGGAGCACTCCAGAGCTGGCATGACCGCCCATTATGTCATCATGGACTCAGGCACCTTTGTCCGTTCAAGGATCCCTAGCGTCTGCTTGTTGCCTGTGGTCCCCAGATGGCTGAAGCTCCTCCAGCATCAAGTCCACATTATAGGGAAGGAGAAAGGGTAATCTGTGATAGGCAAAGTTGTTAGTGGAAGACACCAAGAAAGCAACGATCAACCAACCTCCTTTATTAGACTTTCCCAGAAGTGATTTCCAGTGAGCACACGTACATTTCATTGGAGAAACCAGATCATGTGGACACCTATACCTGAAAGGCGTCTGCAAATGCAGTGTTCTTGAACCTAGATATGTTGTTGTTAATAAAACTGGGGTTCAGCTGGGAAAGAAGAAAGAGATAATAGATAATTGATAGGTGGCCTGAGATCTCTGCCAGATTAAGTAGGCAAGGATGCTGCTTATGAACGGAAGGAGAGACTCCCCTACCCCAACAAATGGACTGTGCTGAGTCCCCAGAACTGTGGTTGTCCAGGTGTAGTCCCCAGACCAGCTGCATCAGTGTCCCCCAGGAGCTTGTTAGAAATGCAGATTCTTAGGCCTTACCTCAGGCCTACTGAATTATAAGAAAATGCAGTCAGTAATCTGTTTTAAATGCCCCCAGGGGATTGTGATGTGTGCTGAGTCTGAGGCCCACTGATGCAGAGTGACCATGCACGGAGCTCCAGCCTCTCAGGCTCTTCCTGTCCTCATGTCACCAGCATAGGCTGGATGGGTTAGTGGCCAAGTTAGGCCACCGGAAGTTTTTACAAAACAATTCAATCTCACCCAAACAGGGCCAGAACAATCCAGGGTCATGATGTTCCTGGTTTCAGGAAAAAGTGGAAGAAAACGCTGTGTGAAAGAACCAGGCTACTAATGAACTATAGCGTGCCAGCAAGCACCAAAGACCTCTTCCCATCAGACGGCCATGCTCCTTCCTACTCAGTAGAAGGGCTTCCATCCTGTGCGGCAGCAAAGCATTACTCTAGGAGTTTGTAATTAAAGATTATTTGAACTGTACAGTTCTTAAGCTTCAGTGGAGCCACTAAAAGGTAGCTTGGGTGGGGGGTTAGTCATCCTGTAATATCCATGTGTATCTGCTCCAAAAAACCCAAAGCTAACTAATGAAATTATGTTTAAAAAAATGCTCAGAGAGCACAGGCAGCTCTAAGTTGGATCTCACGGTCTGGACCTCCCTAACGCATGGTTCACAGGGGGATCCAATCCAAGAACTGTTTGCTAGTGGTCTGAAACAAGATGAAGAACTTGAACTTGAATGTAAATCAAGTACAGTCTCTCTCAGTATGGCAGGGGGTTGGTTCCAGGATCTCCTGCAGATAGCAAAACCCACAGATGCTCAAAAGTTTCTTTTGTAAAATAGCCTAGTACAGTTAACCCTTCTTATCCACTGCTTCCCCATCCATAGATTGAACTACCAACAGATGGAAGAGGGCCATTGGCCCCAAGCTCACTGTTCAGTGCAACTGACATTTTTTTCACACTGATTTTCTTAAAGAACATATCGGTGCAGGAGAGAAACTAATAACGACCTGCTTCTTTGAGAAGCTGTTCTAATAGCTCCCATCCAGCCAAACAGCCACCCTGGCTCCTTTCTGGAAATTCTTGATCTGCCACTCTAGGCATCTTTCTGTCCATCATTTCTTTAACAAGCATTTAGTTGGTGCCCACAGCGTACTAAGTACCGTGCTGGGTACTGGGGACACAGTGGGCAACAGGGCAGTCTGTGAGGGTATCAGTTGTCATCAAATGGGCAAAGTGTGTGTGGATGTACTTTGTAAACCTAATTATTTTACAGAATCAGGTAGTATTCTCTCTCCTCCATTAGCTAGAATAAAAGATGCATAGAAAACAAGGAGATGATGATACTGGCTGAATTAAAACCCACTGCTCCCTGGCTTCCCTGCCGTGAGCAGAATGTGCTTCATTCTTTCTCTCTTTATGGTAGTCCTCTTTGAAAGAGTATTGCTGTTGAAGAGGAAAGAGAATTTACAGTTACATTTTGAATGAGAAACACATGATATTGACAATTCAATTTGTGGCCAGCCTCCCTCCTAGACATCTGAATATACAGCCAGTCTCAGTGTGCATCACTGGAACCTAAGCAAAGGGCTACTGAAGCTCCAGGTCATGAAAGCTGCTATTAACTCAGCCTCTGGGGGAGCATCAGTGAGAATATGTACCTTCATCAGATGCGCATGGTTTCTTAACCTAGGGATTTAGGAAGCAGCAGGAAGAGGCCAGGTTGCTTAGGAACAGAGATGAGCTGTCGGAGAGGATTGGAAGGATGGGAGGGAACCATGCTGGGCCTAGCAACTTTAAAAAGACATTCAAGCAACTGTGGTAAATGTTAACATTTGATAAATCCTAGGAGTATGTACCTGGATGGTTTATATTTTTCTCTCCACTTCTCTTTACCTTTTAATATTGTGTGACTTAACATTTAAAAAGTTAAACAATATCCTGAGAACAGAATCGCATCTTCAGATGATCAATGAAACACAAGAGAAATTGCAATAAATTAAATATTCATGGCCCTAAAATTATGAAGGACACACAGCTTAGTTGTATGTGTGTGTGTGTGTATACATGTATTCAGAAGCTTTAGCATGCATCAGCATCCCCTGTAGGATGTTTTAAACACAAATTACTAACTTCTCCTACTTCTGATTCAGTATGTCTGGGGTGAAGCCTGAAAATTTGCATTTCTAACAACTTCCAAACAAATCCTAATGATGTCTTGTTGAGTAGGCATTATGTGCTTTTCCCGCAATGATCTGCATTGGTTTGATTCATGCATTTGATAGATATTTAGTAAGTACCTACCATGTGCCAAGTATTATGCTGGAAATATGTAACTGACAACTCCTTATCAAGAAGCAATCATTCATTAAGTACATTTTATGTTTATACCAAAAGATGAGCAATCACTTAGACACTGAAGCAAGCTGTTGGATATTATAATAGCTAATCAGCAGGCTGGGGGAACACCCTAGGGAAGGCTGTGTATGAAAACTTTGCTTTTTTGTAAATGGTAATTGATAATGATTACAGATAACTTTTCTTTTCTCTTTTTGTCTTCTCCCCAGTCTTGTCTTTTCTCTCTTTCCTCTCTCCCTCCCTTGGACAAACATGGTTGATTGACTAACTTGATAGCTATCTCAACCCCCTTCTTCCTTGCTGTATGCTACCAAACGTTCTGGAAAGCCAGATATTTGCTGTTCCAGATTCCCTGGCAGCCAGAGCTGGCCACATGACCCTGTTACAGCTAATGAGACGTAAGTGGAAATATGCTGGGTGGGGTTGGGGGGAGTGGTCACCTGAATGGTTTTGCTTCTATATAAAGGGAACAGGAGCAAGAGAGCGATTACTGGTGTAGCCTATTTCTCTTTCTGTCTTGAAGGGGGACATGATGTCTGGGGTTGCAGCAGCCATCTTGTGACCATGAGGCAATCAGGATGAAAAATCCAAAAGTGGCAGAGAAAGAGCCTGGTCTTTGATAATATTTTTGACCAGCTGAACCACTGTTAGCAAACCACTCATATTCAGACAATGTTAGTGATAAAAGCAAAACCTTATTTTAATATACTGTTCATTTCTATCACCTTCAGAGGAAATCATTCCCAACTGATACACCCACTTCTCTTCCCACCCAACCCCCTTTTTTGGTTTTCTCATCTGTCTACCTTTTTCTTCTTTCCTTCTTATGGGATTAATTGTGAACCCCTCCCCAATCCCCATCAAATTCATAGATTTAAATTCTAACCTCTAGTACCTCAGACTGTGACTGTATTTGGAGATAAGGTCTCTAAAGATGTAATTAAATTAAAGTGTAATTGCTAAGGTTAGTCTTAATCCAATGTAACTAATGTCCTTAAAAGAAGAGGAAATGTGTATAAGATGCAGAGAAAAGACCATGTAAAGACGTGGGGAGACGATGGCCATTTGTAAGCCGAGGAGGGAGACCTCAGAAGAAACGAACCCTAATAACCACTAATCTTGGACTTCTAGCCTCCAGAGCTGTGAGAGAATACATTGTTACTCTTATTTGCTTTAATTAGCTCTCAACTAGTAAGTTCAGTTCAGTTCAGTCGCTCAGTCGTGTCCTGAGTCGTGGCATGAGGTGGCCAAAGTACTGGAGTTTCAGCTTTAGCATCATTCCTTCCAAAGGACACCCAGGGCTGATCTCCTTTAGAATGGACTGGTTGGATCTCCTTGCAGTCCAAGGGACTCTCAAGAGTCTTCTCCAACACCACAGTTCAAAAGCATCAATTCTTTGGCGCTCAGCTTTCTTTATGGTCCAACTCTCACATCCATACATGACCACTGGAAAAACCATAGCCTTGACTAGACGGACCTTTGTTGGCAAAGTAATGTCTCTGCTTTTGAATATGCTATCTAGGTTGGTCATAACTTTCCTTCCAAGGAGTAAGCATCTTTTAATTTCATGGCTGCAGTCACCATCTGCAGTGATTTTGGAGCCCCCCAAAATAAAGTCTGACACTGTTTCCACTGTTTCCCCATCTATTTCCCATGAAGTGATGGGACTGGATGCCATGATCTTCGTTTTCTGAATGTTGAGCTTTAAGCCAACTTTTTTCACTTTCATCAAGAGGCTCTTTAGTTCTTCTTCACTTTCTGCCATAAGGGTGGTGTGAGATGAGTACAATTGTGTGGTAGTTTGAGCATTATTTGGCATTGCCTTTCTTTGGGATTGGAATGAGAACTGACCTTTTCCAGTCCTGTGGCCACTGGTGAGTTTTCCAAATTTGCTGGCATATTGAGTGCAGCACTTTCACAGCATCATCTTTCAAGATTTGAAATAGCTCCACTGAAATTCCATCACCTCCACTAGCTTTGTTCATAGTGATGCTTTTGACTTCACATTCCAGGATGTCTGGCTCTAGGTGAGTGATCATACCATCATGATTATCTTGGTTGTGAAGATTTTTTGTACAGTTCTTCTGTGTATACAGTAAATAGAATCTAATAGAAGTAATGTAAACAATCAAAGTAATACCAATAATAAAAACCACCAAATAGGAAATATTTGGGCTTCCCTGGTGGCTCAGACGGTAAAGAATCTGCCTACAATGCGAGAGATCTTTGTTTGATCCCTGGGTCAAGAAGATCCCCTGGAGAAGGGAATAGCTACACACTTCAGTCTTCTGGCCTGGAGAACTCCATGGACAGAGGAGCCTGGCAGGACTGCAAAGAGTCTGACACGACTGGTCAACTTTCACTCACTCTAATAGGAAATATTAGGCACAGTGATCAAAAGAAAAGTATCATCCCTTATACTAGAATATGGGCATAGTCCTTTAGGAGGGAAATTTGAACATGATAAAATCAACATATACCTAACATGCCATTTCTGTACAGAGAAATCTCACTAGCCTAGCTACTGAACACTAAACATGCTAGAAAATACTTTTAACTGTACTTTTAAATTCATATCTGAGTTCATGGGGGGTTAATAAAATCAACTGAAGGTAGGTTGGGAAAAAGTGAAATTCTGTAGGATAATTTGGCTCTGGAATGGATGACTTCCTAGGTCCCCATCCCTTTGGCCTAGAAGGACCCTAGTTTTAAGGACCCATGATGGCATAGGGGCAGGAACAACAGTCTGGGACCATGTTAGTCTGCTTATTTCTGTTTTTAAGCTACTTAATCTGTGCTACTTTGTAATAATTCAATTGCGGCCCCTCAGCAGCCTTCACGTGCCCATGTGTAAACCAGTAGTTGAGAAGAGGAATGGGTCCACCAGAACTGATCTGGCCAGTCAAGATTGACCTCTTTTGGCTGGGAGTGGAAACTGCCTTTCTTACCTCATTGATGCTCATAGAATGATGGGGACCAGATTATACACAGGGTTCTATAAGAAGAGTGGGTTATCATCCAGGGAAGATTTTGCCCCCTGCCTCCAAACCAAGGGGCATCAGCTAATGTCTGGAGACATTTTTGATTACCATACCTGGGCGGGGGGAGTATTACTGCTGGCATTTATTTCATAGAGACTAGAGATGAAACTAAACTGTAGGACAGTCCCTACAACAAAGAAGTATCCATCTCGGATGTCAATAGTGCAAGACTGAGGAGCCCTGTGATAGAGGGCAGGGGGAGGGGACTGTGGGGAAGGAACAAGTAGTTGCCTTTAGACCTGTCACAGATGGAGCTACTCTTGCGACACCGCCCTGCTGTCCAGCCAGCTGCAGGAGACAGGGCCCTGAGTGATGGAAGCTGATCTGGCCAGCCACCATCCCTCGGTCCACAACTGTATGTCAGAGACCTCAGTGAGTCAGAAAGATTGGTGCGGACTAAAATTAGAAGAGAAAAAACAAATGATGATTGGGAAATGAATTTAAGTAGACCCATGTAGATCCTTTGAGACTGCAGTCTGACACACAAATAAGGCTAAAAATATAAAAATATGGTGCCCAGTCACTCTAATCACTAGACTTCACAAGCTCTGAGTATAATAATGCCTTAGTTACCATGTACGATTAATGCCTTTTAATATTTAAAATATGTTAATAACCTTATTTTGGTATATTATTGGTGTATTCAAATTAACTTCATAATTTCTAGGAGTAGCTCTTTTAAGCATTATAATCAATAACTAGGTTTTTTGTATCCATCCATCTTGACATTTTGTGGTAAACAAGAAATGATGTAATAAAATATATTATGGTTTAAATAATAATTCAACAGTTTTTAAGCTTCTTTGCAAACTTTTCTTAAAGATGATTTATATATTGAATGATAGGTGTACTTGTTTCTACAAAGGTGGCTAGATTAAAAAAAAAAATCAGTGCCATGACCTGCAATTTCCTTTATAAATAGAATTTGTTCTGTTTGCTTTATGGCTTCTGTTTACAAGATGACATTTTCCCCTGAAATAAAAATGAAGCGAGGGACATAGAAGACTTTGACCAAATTAGCTAAGTTTCATGGTGTCCAGTTTTGTTAAAAGTGACCATGCACCTACTTTTATCAGTTTATTTATCATAATGTAGCAGCTTTGGATATAGCAGAAAGCACAGTTAACTTAAACTGCAAAGCATTTTCTGCTTTGTAGGTTACGGTTTACAGGGCTTCCCAAGCTGCACTTTTGCTTAAACATTCTTTCATCAGTTCACTAGGAGTTTGCCTTAGACTTCATTTCTAAAAGAATGACCACTAATATATTCACTTGGATGTGCTCCTATGCATTCACATACAATTTTGCATTTACTTCTTTTTTTTTTTTTTTCACAAATGTCTAGAAGAAGGAACCATAATCCTTCAGTCAGCCCTATTATACACCTAGGGTCTTCATAGGAATATTCCTTCATTTTGAGGATGATCTTGAGCTGTGTTTTTCTGTTTAGTTGCCTATGGATGACAGATAATGATGTTTTACACATTTAAGAGCACTCCAGTTCCCTATTACATGGCCATATTTCTAATTGGCTCCAGGCTCCTTGCTATTAATAGCTGTGGAAGATACGCTGTACATCTAATTTAGCACTGCCTGGAGCGACACAATTGGTTCTCAGTTACTTTACTGCCAGTATGTACAGCTTATGCCACAGGCAGCCTGGAGCTAATTGATGAGATCCCTGCTTGCCCTCAGAGACTGAATCCAAGACAAGCTTCCAGACAGTTTCCCTTCATTGACCTCAGTGTCCCTCATTACCCCAGCTATCTCTAGTATGGTACCACAACTGAAAAAGCAAGGCAAGCTACCTTGTAGCTTCCAACCCTATTTAAGACTCATTTAACTCATTTAACAAATCTGCTTTATGGCTTCCCAGATGGCTCAGTGGTAAAGAATCTGCCTGCCAAGCAGGAGATAGGGGTTCAGTCCCTGGATCAGGAAGATCCCCTGGAGAAGGAAATGGCAACCCTCTCCAGTGTTCTTGTCTGGAAAATCCCATGGATAGAGGAGCCTGGTGGGCTACAGTCCATGGGGTCATGAAAGAGTTAGACAAGCCTGAGCAACTAAACAGCAACAAACCCACCCTGATGGACTGTGGATGCCCTTGGGGAAGCTCCCGAGTTTCTACACATTTGTTGTTACTGTCATTGTTCAGTCACAGAGTCGTGTCTGACTCTGCAACCCCATGGACTGCAGCGTGCCAGGCTCCTCTGTCCTCCACTATCTCCCAGAGTTTGCTCAAATTCATATCCATTGAGTCAGTGATACTATCCAACCATCTCATCCTCTGCCACCCTCTTCTCCTTTTACCTTCAGTCTTTCCCAGCATTAGGGTCTTTTCCAATGAATTGGTTCTTCATATCGGGTGGCCAGAGTACTGGAGCTTCAACTTCGGCATCAGTCCTTCCAATGAATATTCAGGGTTGATTTCCTTTAGGATTGAATGGTTTAATCTCTTTGCTGTCCAAGGGACTCTCAAGAGTCTTCTCCAGCACTACAATGCAAAAGCATCAGTTCTTCTGCACTCAGTCTTCTTTATGGTCCAGCTCTCACATCCATACATGACTCCTAGAAGAACCATAGCTTTGACTATATGGACCTTTGTCAGCAAAGTGATGTCTCTACTTTTTAATACACTGTCTAGGTTTGTCAGAGCTTTCCTTCCAAGGAGCAAACATCTTTTAATTTCATGGCTATAGTCACTGTCTGCAGTGATTTTGAAACCCAAGAAAATAAAATCTGTCACTGCTTCCACTTTTTTCCCTTCTATCTGTCATTAAGTAATGGGATCTGATGCCATGATCTGAGTTTTTTAATGTTGAGTTTTAAGTCAATTTTTTCACTCTCCTCTTTCACTATCATCAAGAGACTTTTTAGCTCCTTTTCACTTTCTGCCATTAGAGTGATATCATCTGCATGTCTGGGACTATTGATATTTCTCCTGGAAATCTTGGTTCCAGCTTGTGATTCACCCAGCCTGGCATTTCCCATGATATACTCTACATATAAGTTAAATAAGCAGGGTGACAATATATAGCCTTGACTATATTGACTATACTCCTTTCCCAGTTTTGAACCAGTCCATTATTCCATGTCCAGTTCTAACTGTTGCTTCTTGATTTGCATACAGGTTTTTCAGGAGACAGGTAAGGTGGTCTGGTACTCCCCTCTCTTTAAGAATTTTCCACAGTTTGTTGTGATCCACACAGTCAAAGGCTTTAGCACAGTCAATGAAGCAGAAAGAGATGTTTTTCTGGAACTCCCTTGCTTTCTCTGTGATCCAATGAATGTTGGCAATTTGATCTCTGGTCCCTCTGCTTTTTCTAAACCTAGCTTGTACATCTGGAAGTCCTTGATTCATGCACTGCTGAAGCCTAGCTTGAAGGAGTTTGAGCATTACCTTGCTAGCATGTGAAATGAGCACAGTTGTGCGGTAGTGTGAATTGTATGGGCTTGTATGGTGTTTGCTATGACCAGTGTGTTCTCTTAACAAAACTCTGTTAGCCTTTGCCCTGCTTCATTTTATACTCCAAGGCCAAACTTGTCTGTTATTCTGGGTATCTCTTGACTTTCTGCTTTTGCTTTCCAGTGCCCTATGAGGAAAAGGACATCTTTTTTTGGTGTTCGTTCTAGAAGGTTTAGGTCTTCAAAGAACCAGTCAACTTCAGCTTCATAGGCATCAGTGGATGGGGCACAGATTTGGATTACTATGATGTTGAATGGTTTGCCTTGGAAATGAATAGAGATCATTCTGTTATTTTTGAGGTTGCACCCAAGTACTGCATTTCAGACTCTTCTGTTGACTATGAGGGCTACTCCATTTATTCCAAGGGATTCTTGCCCACAGTAGAAAATATATTGGTCATCTGAATTAAATTCACCCTTTCCCATCCATTTTACTTCACTGATTCCTAAGATATCAATATTCAATCTTGCCATCTCCTACTTGACCACATCCAATTTACCTTGATTCATGGACCTAGCATTCCAGGTTCCTATGCAATATTATTCTTTATGGCACTGGACTTTACTTTCACCGCTAGACACATCCACAGCTGAGCGTTGTTTCTGCTTTGGCCCAGCCACCTCATTCTTTCTGGAGCTATTAGCAATTGCCCTCTACTCTTTTCAAGTAGCATATTAGACACTTTCTGACCTAAGGGCCTCATCTTCCAGTGTCATATCTTTTTGCCTTTCCATACTGTTCATGGGGTTCTCCTGGTAAGAATACTGGAATGGCTTGCCTTTTCCTTCTCTAGTGGACCACATTGTGTCAGAACTCTTCACTATGATTCATCTGTCTTGGCTGGCCCTGCGCAGCATAGCTTATAGCTTCATTGAGTTACACAAGACCCTTTGCCATGACAAGGCTATAACCCATGAAGGGGTCTACATATTCAGGGGAGCAATATGGAAGAAGGCTAGGAGACTTGTCTTGAATGAATGGTTGCTGGGTGAATATGTTTTGTTTTTTATTGTATTTTTTCCTTTTGAGTCAGTTGCACCTAGGCTCATAGATATTTGGTGGGGACGGGAGTATAAAGTTCCTTGAATCACTGTTTGGCAGAGCGATCAATCATTCCCCTCATAGAAAGCCCCTTTAAGTGGTTCCACTGAGGGCTGATTTCTTTGTATGGCTTTTTTGAATATAATATATAGCAGTTCCTGAGTTCGGAAACAAGTCACACAAAAATCAAATTTATTATAGATTTTTGAGATCAGAGTTCTTGTTTTGTCACTAAGTCATGTCTGACTCTTTTGCAACTCCATGGGCTGTAGCTTGCCAGGGCATGGGATTCTCTGTCCATGGGATTCTCCAGGCAAGAGTACTGGAGTCAGCTGCCATTTCCTAGTCCAGGGAATCTTCCCTACCCAGGGATAGAACCCGTGTCTCCTTCATTGGCAGGCATATTCTTTACCACTGAGCTGCCAGGGCAGCCCAAGATCAGAGTTACCTATATTGATATGTAAAAATTCAATTTAACTAATAATTATTTAGGGTCTACCAAGATTCTCTTCAGGCCATGTGGGGTTTCATTGTGTATTCTTCTACATGAGGCTAACTATAATGTACGCAAAAAACTAAAGGATTGGGCCAGACTAATTTTGCCTTTTCAATGGTAATTTAAAATTTAGAGGGAAAAAAATTGATTTATTATGAGATGAATAGAGGTTTTTACTGAGATTGTCATATGAACTAATCATAGACTGTTAGAACTGGAAATAAGTGATGCACTCTATCAGGGATTTTCAAAAGCTGTAAACAGTATTTTACACCGATGTGTAGTATGTCAGACAAACAAGAGTGGAGTTGGACATGGGGACTGATCCCCATTGACTTGCTCTGATTATATCTCCAAGGGATTCCCCAGGACAGAGTTTGCAAATTGCTGCTCAGGACCTGTCTCCGTATTTTGCTAAGGAGAGCACAAGGAATGGCAGTGTCTCCCCCGTAGTACTGCTTGTCAGAAGCAGAAAAGTGTCAAGTTCGGATATTTTGACTTATTTCATTGAACTTTCTTCTCAAAATCTCCCTACCACAATTTGCATGTCTTTTCACTTGTTTCGAATGTCCATGCCCTTTGAAACTAGGTCACTGTCTGATTAGTGATAATAACTGGGGAAAGAATGGCTGTGCTGTCCTGGGCTGAGAAGCAAAGAGGTTAAGTCCACTGTGTCATTTTTAATCCCCTTAGTGTATTTGACTGTGTTCATCTTTGCTTTTCAAATAGATAAGGGAGCCTTCCGTGAAGCTCAGCGCCCTTCCTGAAGTGGAAAAACACAGTTCCACCAAAAATAGTGGGTTTCTACCTGCATCTTCCATGTGATCCTGGCAGCCAGTTGATTGGCTCTCATGTGCTCTTAATGAGCCCTGGGGCAGGGGTGGGAGTGGGGGGAATGGGGAGTTTGTGTCCTTTGTAGACTCCTGGATGTCGCCACACTATGAGGAGTGATGCCCCACCTGGTTCTGCTTTGGAACCACTGCATATGGACTCTAGGCTCATCTGCTGCTGCTAAGTCGCTTCAGTCATGTCCGACTCTGTGTGACCCCATAGACGGCAGCCCACCAGACTCCCCCGTCCCTGGGATTCTCCAGGCAAGAACACTGGAGTGGGTTGCCATTTCCTTCTCCAATGCATGAAAGTGAAAAGTGAAAGTGAAGTTGCTCAGTCGTGTCCGACTCTTCGCAACCCCATGGACTGCAGCCCACCAGGCTCCTCCCATCCATGGGATTTTCCTGGCAAGAGTGGGATGCCATCGCCTTCTCCCTAGACCCATCTAGTGTGCTGTTTATTACTGGGTGTGTTCACTGAGAAGACTGGGCGGCACAGCTAGCTCTCCACCAGCTCTCCATGATCCCCTTGCGTGGCAAGGGTTTGTTTCTAGGGAGTAGCTTCTCAACCAGAAACCACATTTCTTCCCCTCCCCTCCCCCACCTTCCAACACACACCATTCGGCCCACATAATCCAGTTCAGCTCATGAACTGAGTGTGGTCGTGACGCGCCACTCCCAGGCCTGGCCCATCAGACTCCATGCAGTGTTCCTATGCGCTCTTTCTGTATCTGTTGGCGGAATATACAGAATTTCAGGACCTAGACGAAGGTTTCTTAAGCTCAGCACTGTTAGCATTTGCAGTGCTTAGTTGCTCAGCTGTGTCCGACTCTTTGTGACCCCATGGACTGTAGCAAGCCAGCCTCCTCTGTCCATGGGATTCTCCAGGCAAGAATACTAGAGTGGGTTGCCACGCCCTCCTCCAGGGGATCTTCCCAACCCAGCGATCGAACCCAGGTCTCCCGCACCGCAGGCGGATTCTTTACCGTCTGAGCCACTAGGGAAGCCCATTAGCATTTGCGGCTGAATGATTCCTGGGTGTGAGAGCCTATCTTGCCCGTTGAAGGCGGTTCAGCAGCATCTCTGGCCTCTGCTCGCCTGATACCTCCCCACTGCTGTAGCACCCACAGTTGTCTCCAGACATCACCAAGTAAATGTCCCGTGCTTGGGGACAGAGTGCAGACAAAATGATCCCTACTGAGAACCACTGCCTGGGGCATTAAAGACGCACTGATGGAAGGAGCAGGGGTCCCAGCATCACTGTGAAGTAGAAAAGAATTACTGCATCTGATTATCAGCTGTGGAAAATGCGAGGTATGCTTGTGACTGCATATGGTGATATCTAACCAGACACAGTACTTCGATCTGCTTTGCAAATTGGACTTCTACACAAGATTTCTTTTAAAGAAAGTTTTCAGGGACTTCCCTGGTGGTCCAGTGGCTAACAACTGTGCTTCCAACACAGGGGGCCGGAGTTCAACCCCTGGTTAGGGAACTAGATCCCACATGCTGCAGCTAAGACCCAGTGCAGCCAAATTAATTCATTTTTTTTTTTTTTAAAGAAAGACAGGTTTCCCTCAAAAATAATAAACTGGACAAAATCCTTGGAAACTTTGGACCCAATTGGGCCTCTTCTCTTTATAGGAGTGGTTCTCGTAGAACCAGGTACAAAGATGTGCAGTGACTGCAGAAACAGGCCCAGGACTCAAGCCTCCATAGGCTGCGTCCAGTGACTTAACCAGAAGTCACCCACCACTGACCCTTTCCCATCAAAACAGATGATCAGACCAGCTACATTGAAAAATAGCATTCTCTCCAAAGCTTGGTGCACTTCAGCTTGGCCAAGACTTGCACTGATGTCAGCCTAGTCCTCCGGGTACTCTGGGTGGATTAAAGCACCTTCAGTCACCCCTCCATTGTGTTTCTTCTACCTGTTCATCGTGTTCTATCATCTGAGTCACTATTTGAAGATAAAGCTTTGCCTCACTCTTCAAAGATGTTGTTCAGTGGGGTCCCAAGTAGATAAGTCCCCAAAGCTGGGCCAGTGCAGAGTTCTAGCTGGGAAGAGAAGAAGACTGAAGGTCCACCAGGTGCCCCAACCACAGCTAATCTGTGCCCTGAGTGGGCAACAAGCCCACTTGCTAATGGAAAATATGTTTCTAGGAGAAGTCTCTGGCTCAGGCCCTGGGCATGCTAAGCTTGCAGCCATGCCTGGGGCATCTGGGTGAGGCAGGTCCCAGCAGGAGGTGTAGGCACCTCTTTCCATGGGAGAGAGGTGTCCTTTGGAGGAAGCTATGGGGTGAGTGTGCCAGTTAATGCACCTGCACACACGTCTACACCCTCCTTCGTCTGTTCCATGTCCCTTTATCCCCTGAGCTATTTCTGACCGTGTGCCCTGGTACTACTTCTGCATTCACAAATTCCCCCCAGAAGACCCCATGATACGGTTCCTTATTAGCTTTTTCTTACCTGTTATGGATAACAAGGAGATGAAACCAGTCAATCCTAAAGGAAACCAACCCTCAATATTTATTGGAAGGGTTGAAGCTGAAGATGAAGCTGAAGCTTCAGTACTTTGGCCACCTGATGTGAAGAGCCAACTCATTGGAAAAGACCTTGATGCTGGGAAAGACTGATGGCAGGAGGAGAAGGGGATAACAGAGGATGAGATGGTTGGATGTCATCACAGACTCAGTGGACATGAGTCTGAGCAAACTCTGGGAGATAGTGAAGGACAGGGAAGCCTGGTGTGCTGTAGTCCATGGATTTGCAAAGAGTCGGACATAACTTAGAGACTGAACAGCAACAAATGGAGAGAAGTATGGACTTACCTTCCCTGGGGTTTTTATACACAATGATCATCTGTCCCAGGTGGTTAAGTTTCTATAAATTCTCACAGGTAGCAGAAGGCAGACTCTCACCCACCAGGGAAGGCTGAGTTGTCTGCCTTACCACTGCCAGATTCACTTGGAGCTGCTGTTTCTCTCTTCTGCTAACTAGTCTTTCCAGACAAGACTTAAATTGGAAGAAAGGAAGCAATTCTCACTCTTTGGGAATTACAAATTTTATTTTAATTTGGGAGACTCACCAATCTTAGATACTTCTCTCTCCCTTTTCTTCCAGTTTGGATAACAGTCTTGGAATTAAACTTCAGGCATGAGGATGTCTAAATCGGGGTTAATTGTTGCATTATCCTGAGTCAACAGCATTGTAAAAAAAGAAAAAGAAAAATCCATCTTAATTGCTCATGGGGAAAAAAAGTAAAGAAATGTGTGTGCATGTGCTTTTTCAAACTAAACTGTCTCGGCTGAAGTGTTTGGAGAGTCTGCTGAACTGGGTTAATATTAAGACTTCAATCTTTAGATATTTAGCTTTTCTTTATTATTATTATGTTGCAACATTTGTGACTTAACCTTATGACATCATTTTGAATAAGGAAAAAATGCAGTATGAAAAGTTTCTTTAGAAATCATCTAACATCGTGCTACTCAAAGTGTGCCCATGGACTGGTCAGCAGCATTGCCCTTGCCCTCCACCCCCCAGAACTTGCTAGAAATGCAGGATTTTAGGCCCCTCCCAACCTACTGAATTAGAATCTGCAGTTCAGCGAGGCCCCCAGGTGATTTGTGCATACCTGAAAATTTGAGATGCACTTGTCTAGTCAGACTCCTTCATCTGACATATGAGGAAACCGAGGCCCAGGCAGGTTCTTAGCATCTCAGAGAACAAGGGGAAACCATGGCTTCCCCTTTTATAATTGTTAAAAAAGAATTATAAAATTCTTTTTTTAAAAGACCGGGGGCTGCATCGCTAAAGGAGGCTGCCACAAACATCTTCATCTCCCCAGAGGCAGGCTTATGGGGTGACTGAAATCTCTGTGATATTCCCTTTCAATCACACTTAAACATGGGCATGGAGAGAATGTTCTAGAGCTACTTCCATGGTGGATGCTTTTCTAAAAATAACTGTGAAAGATACCCCCGGGGGATAGATATGAGATAACATGGCCATTTCAGGGGTCTTCCCAGGTGGCACTAGTGATAAAGAACGTGCCTGCCAATGCAGGTAGACGTAAGACACGCAGGTTCAATCCCTGGATCAGGAAGATCTCCTGAAGGAGGGCACAGCAACCCACTCCAGGATTCTTGCCTGGAGAATCCCATGGACAGAGGAGCCTGGTGGGCTACAATCTATAGTGTCACAGAGTCAGACATAACTGAAGCAACTTAACACACACACATACTTGGCCATTTCAGACCTGACAGGTAAGTAGTGAGTCTCCATCTATTCAGCCCCTGGCATGGCTGTATGCTCTACAAGGAAGCAGGAGGTCAGAAGCCACAATATTTATGTTGGAATTTTCACTGTTTATATAAGGAAACATCCTCATTAATCCCAAGCATGTCTATTATTAAGCAGGTCCCTGAAGTCAGGTGTTCTTTTAAAACAATAAACATGACCTACGTCTCATGTTTCAGGCTTGACGTGATTACTACCTAAGGCAGCTTAGTTTTGGGGACTACAGTTTTCACTGTAAACAGAGCTAGAAATCCAATAAAATTGGTCACCCATGTGTATGGATTCTAACATTTTGCTGTCATTATGAAAAATAAATAGTTCCTGATTGTCAAATGTTGCTATGTGCTGGGAAGCAATGAAAAGAATTATTTTAGAAACCAAGATGGAGAGAGTAGAATGTCGTGTGTTTCTGATGGGAGAGGAAGAAGTTAACACGCCGCATCACAGGTGTAGGTCCGAACTCCGTGCCCTAAGCAGAGGATCAGGCTGTTAGAGGTGACAGTAGATGATCCCATGGGTGTGTGCATCTGGAGAGAGGAGCGGAGAGAAGGAGGGTTTCTCTCGGCTGGAGGGGGCACAGAAAGGAGGCTTTGCATCCCTTTGTTTTCTGAAGGCTGTGCTGTGTGTGCTGTGCTCAGCCACTTCAGTTGAGTCCGGCTGTTTGTGATCCTATGGACTGAAGCCTGCCAGGCTCCTCTGTCTACAGGATCCTCCAGGCAAGAATACCAGAGTGGGTTGCCATGCCCTTCTCCAGGGCATCTTCATGACCCAGGGATCGAACCTGCATCTTTTTTGAAGGCTGGATACATTTAAATAAGCTATCAGTTCAGTTTAGTCACACAAGGGATCGGACCTCCATCTCTTTTGAAGGCTGGATGCATTTAAATGAGCTGTCAGTTCAGTTCAGTCACTCAGTCACGTCCAACTCTTTGCAACCTCATGGACTGCAGCACACCAGGCTTCCCTGTCCATCACCAACTCCCAGAGCTTACTCAGACTCATGTCCATCGAGTCTGTGATACATCCAAGGATCTCATCCTCTTCTGTCCCCTTCTTCTCCTGCCTTCAGTCTTTCCCAGCATCAGGGTCTTTTCCAATGAGTCAGTTCTTCACATCAGGTGGCCAAAGTATTAGAGCTTCAACTTCAGCATCAGTCCTTCCAATAAATATTCAGGACTGATCTCCTTTAGAATGGACTGAATGGATCTCCTTGCAGTCCAAGGGACTCTCAAGAGTCTTCTCCAACACCCCAGTTCAAAAGCATCAATAAGCTATAATCAAATGAGCTAGAACAAATAATCAAATAAGTTATAACAAATAATCAAATGAGCTATTACACACCTGAATAACACAGACCAGATCACCAAATCTGGTGTCCAGGAGCCAGCCAAGGTGCATTCTCTCCCTTCAAACCCTTCCCTGTTTGCTACAGAGAGGTGCACTGATGACAGCCCCGGCAAGACCAGAGGTAGATTTGGTTTGCTCAAGACGCTTTGTCTGTAGTGAGAAAACATTAAGGAGAACGTCTTCATTGTTACTAATAAAAGAACAGCTGTATGAATCACGGCTGCTTCATGAGAACAGTAGCAGCAAATGCAGAGTCTCCTTCCTCTAAGGTCAGGAGAAATCTGGATTTCCTGACAGGGGCTAAGCTGTCTGCGGGTTTAATGTAAAATGATGGGAGTGGAGCCAACCACAATCCATGCTTGACTAGATCTGGAATATTCCGGATGAAGTCAGAGGGGACACATGGCATTTCTGACCTAGCTGCAGTGCTGAGGTGCTCGGGGCAGGAGAGAAGATGCTAGGGAGAGGCAGAGCAATCCCAGGAGAGGATTCTCAGGGTTCACGGGAAAGGTGACAACGAGCCCAAAATGTTTAAGGGGGAGAAAAGTCTGTCTAATGCATCCCAGTTTTCTTTCAAGGAAAATATATAGTTACAGTTACAAAAATAGGGACAGGCCAGAGGGGCAACAGTCTTAGAGTTTCAGATACCCTTTCATCAATTTCTTCTATCGGGTTATGACAATTCTGTTTTGCCAGGGAATGGAAGATGAGTTTGAGAGTGGGTTCATGCAAGGCAATGGACTTAGGTTAAGAAAATCCAAATAACACAAGTAGGCCTTCCTGGGTAGTAATAGTCATTTAAAAAAAATTATTGAGATATAGTTGATTTATAATGTTGTATTAATTTCTGCTGTACAGCAAAGTCATTCATTTATAATTCTTTTTTAATATTCTTTTTCATTTTGGTTTATCACAGGATATTGAACACAGTTCCCTCTGCTCTACGTTGGGACCTTGTTGTTTACCCATCCTACATATGCTAGTTTGCATCGGCTAGTCCTAAACTCCCAATCCTTCTCTCCCTCACCCACCCTTCCCCTTGGCAAGCGCAAGTCTGTTCTCCATGTTTTGTAGATATGTTCATTTGTGTCGTATTTTAGATTCCACATATAAGTGATATTATATAGTATTTGTCTTTCTCTTTCTGGCTTACTTCACTTGGTATGATAATCTCTAGGTCCATCTGTGTTGATACAAATGGCATTGTTTCATTCTTTTTGAGGCTGAGTAATATTCCATTACATATATGTACCACATCTTCTTTATCCATTCATCTATTGATGGACATTTAAGTGCTTCCATGTCTTGGCTATTGTAAATAGTGCTGCTTTCAGCATAAGGTTGCATGTATTTCTTCAAATTATAGTTTTGTCTGTGTATATGCCCAGGAGTGGGATTGCTGGATCATATGGCAACTCTATTTTTAGTTTTTTGTGGAAGCTCCATACTGTTTTCAATAGTGGCTACACCAATTTACATTCCTACCAACACTATAGGAGGGGTCCCTTTTCTCCGTACCCTCTCCAACATTTATTTGTAGACTTTCAATGATGGACACTCTGACCTGAATGAGGTAGTACATTATTGTAGTTTTGATTTGCATTTCTCTAATAATTAACAATGATGAGCACCTTTTCATGTACCTACTGGCCATCTCTATATCTTCTATCAGGGCTTTCCAGGTGGTGCTAGTGGTAAAGAACCTGCCTGCCAGTGCAGGAGACCTTAGAGGCATGGGTTCAATACCTGGGTTGGGAAGATCCCCTGGAGGAAGGCATGGCAACCCACTCCCATATCTTGCCTAGAGAATCCCATGGACAGAGGAGCCTGGTGGGCTACAGTCCTTAGCATTGCAAAGAGTCAGACACGACTGAAGCAACATAACACATATCTTCTATGCAGAAATGTCTGTCTTCTTCCCATTTTTCAATTGGTTTGGTTTTTTGTTATTGAGCTATGTGAGCTATTCATATGTTTTACAAATTAAGCTCTTGTCAGTTACATCATTTGCAAATATTTTCTCCCAGTCCAAAAGTTCTCTTTTCGTTTTGTTTATGGTTCCCTTTGCTATGCAAAAGCTCTTAAGTTTGATTAGGTCCCGTTTCTTCAAGTAATTCAGTCTATAGACCATTCTCATGACAGTGGTGTGAGGAATTTCCCTCTAAGGCTAGTGCTTCTTCTACTAGATCAGTGGCTTGTAAAATGGACAGCCTACTACGCCCTGGAGGGTACACATGATAAATCTATTGCTTGCAAAAATAAACTGTTTAGAGTTTCTGCCCCTAAAAGTCAGAAAGAAATTCAGCTTTATCAATGTTAAAAATATGGATTGAGCTTGACATGTTTTGTCAGTTTTTATGTCAGACAGCCCCATGTCACATTGTTCAAGTGTGGTCTCCTGAGGATTGAGGGCTTTCCCACATCTTGGGTCAGAGTGACACCTGCTTCCATGTTCAGTTTCAGCACATTGCCTCATGTTGCCCCTTATTCACCTGTAGTGAAATGAATTTATAGACTCAGCTTCTTCCTTCCTCTGACAGAGAGGACAAGCAACTTAGAATGAATCCTGCTAAGAGAAAACAAGTGGGTAATACTTATGATGCAAGCACACACCGAGTCAAGCAAACAGCAGAGGCAATGTTTCTGTTATTCTTGCTATGCTCTCCTTCTCAGCCACAATATGGCACTGAAAACAACAGTCTCATCTAAGCTAACCAGTTGTGAAATATTTTCAAGGTGAATTGAAATGTGAATTACACTCACTGTCCTTGATGAT
The DNA here is from genome assembly GCF_029407905.1 of Bubalus kerabau. Classification (NCBI taxonomy): domain Eukaryota; kingdom Metazoa; phylum Chordata; class Mammalia; order Artiodactyla; family Bovidae; genus Bubalus; species Bubalus kerabau. The sequence continues at coordinate 64,846,584 of NC_073637.1, forward strand.
GAATGTCACCCAGGTATCCCTTGCACTTTAATATAAGTGCAAGGACATTAGGAAGCCACCATGATTAGCAATTTATTTAAATGCTATATATCTAAGACTTAAAGACAAGCTCTGTAGTCCCCTCCTTCCCCTAAAGGTGGTTAAAGAAATGTAATTCTCAACAGTACTTTAAAACTTGCCAACTTTACAGATACTTAAAATTCTCTTTTGAGATTTCTTACTTATTAGTGAAAAAGCCACATATGACTGGGTAAATATCTGTTCTTCTTACTGCTGTTAAAAAAAAATGGCCAAAATAATGCCTAAAATATATTTAGGGACAAACAAAATGCCTTTCTTGTCAGCTGACACTGTTGAAATAGAAATAGAAAATATTATTGAATGTCTGAAGAAGCAAGGATTAGAACAGGTGGTGCAGTGCAGGGTGTCTGCTATGTAGTTGCATGCTGCTGCTGCTAAGTCGCTTCAGTCGTGTCCGACTCTGTGCGACCCCATAGACGGCAGCTCACCAGGCTACCCGTCCCTGGGATTCTCCAGGCAAGAACACTGGAGTGGGTTGCCATTTCCTTCTCCAATGCATGAAAGTGAAAAGTGAAAGTGAAGTCGCTCAGTCATGTCCAACTCTTCGCGACCCCATGGACTGCAGCCTACCAGGCTCCTCCGTCCATGGGATTTTCCAGGCAAGAGTACTGGAGTGGGGTGCCATTGCCTTCTCCGATGTAGTTGTATAAAAGGGTTTATTTTGTCCATGTGTTTCAGCTTAGAGTATTTGCTAGATTCTGTTTCAATAATTTAGAACCTAAAGGACTACTTTAAATGTGTGTGTGTGTTTTGCCAGTGTGCATACCACATATGAGAAAATATACTGGAAATGATATATCTTCAACAGTTATTTCTTTAATTAAAAATATTTCATGGAAAACTTGGGTAAATATGACTTCTGAGTCAGATAGGGCCAGATGAAAGTCTTTCCCTGCATCATACACAGGAAAGCTTTTGTAACAAAGTAGTTAATGCCAGGGCCACCCAGAGTGTTACAGATGTCATCCATTTGGGGAACATTATAAACACAAGACCTTTCAGATATCGTGGGGTCTTTAAGCACTGTGTAAAGAGAGGGATGTGCATGAGTACATGTGCTCAGTCATTTCAGCCGTATCTGACTCTTTGGGATGCTATGGACTGTAGCCTGCCAGGCTCCTCAGTGTGAAATTCTCCAGGCAAGAGTACTAAAATGGGTGGCCAAGCCCTCCTTCAGGGAATCTTCCTGACCCAGGGATCAAACCCAGGTCTCCTACACTGCAGATGGGTTCTTTACCACTGAGCCACCTGGGAAGCCCAATGAGATGGATAGTGACTATGAAAATCTTCTGTAATACATAGAGTTTCCTTGTAAGTTACATTCTGTCAAAATATTAAAGGGTTTGTTGAACTTATGATGAGTTCACTTATTTTTCTAAGAAGATGAGACCCAAAGAAGTTGATCTTTTTTAGTGATGACAATTATGCTATTTAGATCATAGTTTTTGAGAAAATGAAAATTAATCCTATAAAACCATCATGAAGAATGAAGGTGGGAAGGAGATGTATTCATTGACTAATCGATCCATGAATGGTATGACCAGGACAACTAAAGTTTTGTCTTTCCAGTGCCCATCACCTCTGGCTAAATTAAGAACACTTCTCTTCTTTGCATTTCCATAATACCCTGTGTACACATCTACCCAATCAACCCACCTTTCCATCTACCTATCCATCCATTCATCCATCCATCCATTACCCATCCATCCCACAAATATGTATTAATCAACTACTAGATGTCAGCATTCTAGATGGTGTCTATTACAAAACAATTAACGAAGCTATCAATACTGCCAACTGTCATGAAACTTACATCTTAAGGAGGGAAGAACAGATCATTTGAAAAATGAACAAGATATATAAGTTAGATAATGATCAATATTATGGGGAAGAACAAAGGAGAAAAGGAAATTAAATTGTACCAGGGAAAACACTGCAATTTTTAATTCAATAATCAGAGAAAGCATCACTGAGAATATCACATTAAGACCCAAAAGAAATGAGCAGCAGGGTCCTACAGATTCCTGGGCAGTTTACTGAGTGGAGGAAACAGTAAGGACAAAAACTCCAAAGGAGGATTGTGCTTTAGGTTTTAGTTGGAGCTGAATGAGTGAGGGGGGAGGAAGCTCTGGAGTCAGAGAGGTGACAAGTCAAAGGAGAGGGGCAGTGCCAGGCTGTGCAAAGCCTTGCAAGTATTTTCGCTTTATTCCAAGTGTAAAGTGAAGACCCTGGAGGGCTCTGTGTGAAGGACATGACTTCGTCTGACTTATGTTTTAACAGGATTGTTTTGGGTGTGTAATAGAGACTAGACTAAATGGGGGCGTCTTATTCTGTTCAGTCTGTTCTGACAAAGTACCATAGACTTGGTGGCTTATAAACAGCAGACATTTATTTCTCATCATTCTGCTGGAAGTGTGAGTTGAGGGTGCCAGCATGGTTGGGCTCTGATGAGAGCTCTTTTCCAGTTTGCATCGTGCTGTCTCCTGACTCAGAGAGCAGAGGGAGGAAGCGAGTGCTCTCGGGACTCTTCTAAGGACACTAATCCCATCGAGGGGCGCGCACCCTCATGACCTCATCTCATCCTAATTACCATCCCCAGCCCCCACATCCTATTACCATCACATCATGGGTAGGGTTTCAATATAGCCATCTGGGGGTGGGGAGACACAAGTATTCAGTCCATAACATGAGACAAGCACAGAAGTAGAGCCCTGTTAGGAGATACTACAGTAATCAAGGGCAGAAGCAATCCAAGGTGGCTTGGATCAGAGGAGAGATAGTAAGAGGTGATTGCATTCTCAGGCATCACACTATATTGAAATTATCTACTTTTTTTTCTGTCTCCTCCACCTGTGTAGTGCATTTTCAGCACCTGTCACAATGCCTCACTCATAAAAATCATGAAGTAGCTCCTTTTGGGGAATGAACTATTCTCATTTTGAGGGTTGTTTAAAACTAATTACCTCAACCTGTGAATAAGAGGGGAGAGAGGTAGAAAAGGTAATTTATTTAAGGATTAAAAGAAAAGTAAGTGGTTGATACTGGGTTGTTATGAAAAAGAGGATGTTTGGGGGAGTATATTCTTGGTCATAGAGGCTGATTTTAAGGAAATCCTTTCTTTCCCAATACAAGTCTGGGGGTTTGGGTCAGACTCAAAACTGTTTCAGTCTGATGTAGTACTTGGAATCACAGCATTGCACAATTCCTGTACACACTTTTCCCACAAAATGCAGCATGGATCCTTGAAGCCGTGTGACATGCTGATTTATGGATATGTCTCTATCTGTATTTTTGAGAAGTCTTTAGCCATTGTTGGGGGGGTCATAAATTCAGATAATCACTGAAGCAAAGCAGAAGCCATGATCTTAAATACTATTTGTTCATTTTATCACCTATAAAATGGGGATACTATTTTTGGCTCACAGCGTTCATGTCAAGATTAAGTAAAAGAGTTAATATAAAGATTTCTACACTGCTAGGCAAATAGTCACTCAGTCGTGTCTGACTCTTGCTACCGCATTGACTGTAGTCCACCCAGCTCCTCTGTCCACAGAATTCTCCAGACAAGAATACTGGAGTGGGTAGCCATTCTCTTCTCCAGGGAATCTTCCCGACTCAGTGATTATACTTGTGTCTCCTGCATTGAAGGCAGATTCTTTACTGTGTGAGCCACTAAGGAAGCTTCCCAGGTGGTGCTAGTGGTGCAGAAAGAACCCATCTGCCAGCTCAGGAGACATAAGACATGCAGGTTCAATCCCTATGTTGGGAAGATCCTCTGGAGGAGGTAATAGCAGCCCACTCCAGTATTCTTGCCTGGATAATCCCATGGACAGAGGAGCCTGGTGGACTCCAGTTGATGGGGTCTCAAGAGTCAGACATGACTAAAGCAACTTCAGTTCAGTTTAGTCGCTCAGTCGTGTCCGACTCTTTGGGACCCCGTGAATCCCAGCAAGCCAGGCCTCCCTGTCCATCGCCTTCTCCCGGAGTTCACTCAAACTCATGTCCATCAAGTTGGTGATGCCATCCAGCCATCTCATCCTCTGTCGTCCCCTTTTCCTCCTGCCCCCGATCCCTCCCAGCATCAGAGTCTTTTCCCATGAGTCAACTCTTCGCATGAGATGGCCAAAGTATTGGAGTTTCAGCTTTAGCATCAATCCTTCCAAAGAACACCCAGGGCTGATCTCCTTTAGAATGGACTGGTTGGATCTCCTTGCAGTCCAAGGGACTCTCAAGAGCCTTCTCCAACGCCACAGTTCAAAAGCATCAATTCTTCGGTGCTCAGCCTTCTTCACAGTCCAACTCTCACATCCATACATGACCACTGGAAAAACCATAGCCTTGACTAGACAGAACTTAGTTGGCAGAGTAATGTCTCTGCTTTGAATATGCTACCTAGGTTGGTCATAACTTTCCTTCCAAGGAGTAAGCGTCTTTTAATTTCATGGCTGCAGTCACCATCTGCAGTGATTTTGGAGCCCCCCAAAATAAAGTCTGACACTGTTTCCACTGTTTCCCCATTTATTTCCCATGAAGTGATGGGACTGGATGCCATGATCTTCGTTTTCTGAATGTTGAGCTTTAAGCCAACTTTTTCACTGTCCTCTTTCACTTTCATCAAGAGGCTTTTTAGTTCCTCTTCCCTTTCTGCCGTAAGAGTGGTATCATCTCCATATCTGAGGTTATTGATATTTCTCCTGGCAATCTTGATTCCAGCTTGTGCTTCTTCCAGCCCAGCATTTTTCAGATGTACTCTGCATATAAGTTAAATAAGCAGGGTGATAGTATACAGCCTTGATGAACTCCTTTTCCTATTTGGAACCAGTCTGTTGTTCCATGTCCAGTTCTAACTGTTGCTTCCTGACCTGCATACAGATTTCTCAAGAGGCAGGTCAGGTGGTCTGGTATTCCCATCTCTTTCAGAATTTCCCACAGTTTATTGTGATCCACACAGTCAAAGGCTTTGGCATAGTCAAGAAAGCAGAAATAGATGTTTTTCTGGAACTCTTTTGCTTTTTCCATGATCCAGCAGATGTTGGCAATTTGATCTCTGGTTCCTCTGCCTTTTCTAAAACCAGCTTGAACATCAGGAAGTTCACGGTTCACGTATTGCTGAAGCCTGGCTTGGAGAATTTTGAGCATTACTTTACTAGTGTGTGAGATGAGTGCAATTGTGTGGTAGTTTGAGCATTCTTTGGCATTGCCTTTCTTTGGGATTGGAATGAAAACTGACCTTTTCCAGTCCTGTGGCCACTGCTGAGTTTTCCAAATTTGCTGGCGTATTGCATGCAGCACTTTCACAGCATCATCTTTCAGGATTTGGAATAGCTCAACTGGAATTCCATCACCTCCACTAGCTTTGTTCATAGTGATGCTTTCTAAGGCCCACTTGACTTCACATTCCAGGATGTCTGGCTCTAGGTGAGTGATCATATATCATCATGATTATCTTGGTAGTGAAGATCTTTTTTGTACAGTTCTTCTGTGTATTCTTGCCACCTCTTCTTAATATCTTCTGTTTCTGTTAGGTCCATACCATTTCTGTCCTTTATCAAGCCCATCTTTGCAAGAAATGTTTTCCCTTGGCATCTCTAATTTTCTTGAAGAGATCTCTAGTCTTTCCCATTCTGTTGTTTTCCTCTATTTCTTTGCATTTAGCACAGGCAAATAGTAGTCACTCAAATCTTTGCCTGTTTCAGCTGGTGTTATTGTTGAGCTAAAGAAAATTCACAGGGAGAGTATCAGCCCTAGTTCAGTTTATTGTGTTTTGCTTTATTACACTTCACAGATATGGCATTTTTTTGCAAACTGAAGGTTTGTGGCAACTCTGCTTCCAGCAAGTCTATTGGCACTATTCCAACAGCATTTGCTCACTTCATGTCTCTGTATCACATTTTGTAATTCTCAAAATATTTCAAATGTTTTCATCATTATTGTCTTTGTTATGGTGATTTGTGATCATTGATCTTTGATGTTACTTTTGTAATTGTTTGGGGGCCTCACAAACTGTGCCCCTATAAGATGGCAAACTTTAATTGATAAATTGTGTGCTCTGACTGTTCCACTGACCTATTGTTCCCCCATCTCTCTCCCTTTCCTTGGGCCCCCCTGTTCCCTGAGATACAGCAATATTGACATAGGCCAGTGAATAATCCTAACAGTGGCCTGTAAGTGTTCAGGTGAAAGGACAGGACACACATCTCTCAATTTTAATAAAAAACTAGAAATGAGGAAGGTGTGTCAAAAGCCAAGATCAGCCAAAAGCTAGGCATCTTGCTCCAAACAGTTAGCCAAATTGTGAATACAAAGTTCCTGAAGGAAATTAAAAGTGCTATTCCAGTGAACACACAAATGGTAAGAAACCAAAACAGTTTATTGCTTGTTGAGGTCCTTTAATGGACTGGAACTTGGTGGTCCAGAGTCGACTGATAAGAAAGTAAAGGAGAGAAAGAGGCTGATATTCCTTGGTTTACACAGAAAGCCAATAAAGCCGGTTTACGCAGAAAGCCAATAAAGCCCCTGGCACGGAGCTTGCTGTGTTCACGGAGGCCTCAGGCGCCCTCTCGATGGGGTGAAGGCGCAGAGCACCTTCTAGAGAGGGTCTTAGAAGCCAGGGCAGGAAAGTAAACTCAGAGAGCCTCTGCGCTCCAGGGGATCAGCCTGGAAAAGAGGGGGAGAGAGAGAGAGAGAGAAAGAAAGACACGGGGACCAGAGCTCTGATGGAGCAAAGGTGTTTTAATCAACATGGTGTGGGCATATATACTATCTTACAAAATAGTTATTCTCAGCAAAGATAAAGATTAAAATTCCAGACTTACAAAACATAGGCAATCCATATTAAAGAGAGAGATTTGTAAACAATCACTTTTACCATATGGTTCACAAGAAGGAAGAAGGTACTTATCACCGTATAGAAACGCTAATGAAGGAAATGCCTGGATTCCTCAGTCCCAGGAGAGGCTTGCCTCTCCTCTTAATTCCTGAATATTCAGGAATGAATAAGGAGCAGAGAATTCCTGACAGATCCAAAACAGCACACAGGAAGCCTCCTGTTAAATGCTTCCTGACAATTGCTGACATGGAGAAAGTTTTACTGCTTTGGATAGAAAATCAAACCAGTGACAGCATTTCTTTAAGCCAAAACCCAATCCAGAGCAAAGCCCTGACTCTTTGCCATTCTGTGAAGGTTGAGAGAGGTGAGGAAGCTAGGGTGTAAAAGTCTGAAGCTAGCAGAGGTAGGTTCGTGAGGTTTAAGAAAAGATGCCATCTTCATAACATCAAAGTGCAAGGTGAACACTGCAGCAGGAGCTGATGTAGAAACTGCAGCAAATTATACGGAAGATCTGGCTGAGATAATTAATGAAGGTGGCTACACTAAAAACAGATTTTTAGTTTAGCTGAAGCAGACTTATATTGAAATAAGATATCATCTAGGACTTTCATAGCTAACGAGGAGAAGTTAGTCCCTGGCTCCAAGCTTCAGAGGACAGGCTGACTCTTTTGTTAGGGACTAATGTACCTAGTAACTTGAACTTGAGGCCAGTGCTCATTTACCATTCTAAAAATCCTAGGATCTTTAAGAATTATGCTAAGTCAACTCTGATTTGCTGTATAAATGGAGCAAAGACTGGATGACAACACATTTATTTACAGCATGGTTTCCTGAATATTTTAAACCCACTCTGGATAACTAATTTCAGGGAAAAAAATCCTTTCAAAATATTACTGCTCATTAATAATGTACCTGGTCATCCTAGAGTTCTGATGGAGCTATACAATTAGATGAATGTTGTTTTCATGTCTGCTAACACAATATCCGTTCTCCAGCCCAGAGATCAAGGTGTAATTGCAGCTTTCAAGTCTTAAAATTTAAGAAGCAAAAGCTGTAGCTGCTGTAGATAAGTAATTCTTGAGATGGATATGTGAAAGTCACTCAATCATGTCCAACTCTTTGTGATCCCATGGACTGTAGCTCTCTAGACTCCTCTGTCAGTGGAAATCTCCAGGCAAGAGTGGGTTGCCATTTCCTTCTCCAAGGGAACTTCCCAATCCAGGGATCAAACCCAGGTCTCCAGCATTGCAGGCAGATTCTTTACCATCTAAGTCACCAGGGAAGCCCTTGATGGATATGGACAAAGTTAACTAAAAATCTTCTAGAAAAGATTCACCTTCTAGATACCTAAAGGTCATTTAGGTATCTGAATGATTCACAGGAAAAAATCAAAATATCAATATTAATAAGAGTTTGGAAGAAGTTGATTCATGGATGACTTTGAGAGGTTCAAAACTTCAGTGAAGGAAGTAACTCCATATGTGGTGGAAATAGCAAGAGGACTAGAATTAGAAGTGGAGTCTGATGATATGTCTGAAGTATAGTAATCTCAGATAAAACTTGAGTGGATGAGAAGTAACTTCTTATGGATGAGCAAAGAAAGTAGTTTCTTGAGATGGAATCTGCTTCTGGTGAAGATGCTGCCAAGATGGTTGAAATAACAACAAAGGATTTCAAATATAACATAAACTTTGTTGATAAAGCAACAGCAGATTGACTCTAATTTTGAAAGAAGTTCTATTTTGGTTAAATGCCATCAAACAGCATTGCATGCTACAGAGAAATTTTTGTGAAAGGAAGAGTCGATTGATGTGGCAGACTTTGTGGTCATCTTATTTTAAGAGACTGCCACCACCCCAAACTTCAGCAGCTACCATTCCGATCAGTCAGCAACCATCAACCTTAAGGCGATACCCTCCATCAGCAAAAAGGTTACAACTTGCTGAGGGCTCAGATGGGTAGCATTTTTAGCAATAAAGTGTTTTTAATTACGGTATGTACATTTTTTTAGGCGTCATGCTATTGCATATTTAATAGACCACAGTATAGCATAAACATAGCTTTTATATGCCTTGGAAAATGAAAAAATCCATTCGACTTGATTGATTACAATATTCCCCTTATTGTGATGGTCTAGAACTGAACATACAATATCTTATGCTTGTGGCAAATTTAATGAGCTTACCATCTAAAGTGTTGGTGGGAGCAGTGGTTCAGCCAAAAAAAAAATTTTTTTTAAGAGCTTATATAAAAATAATAGGATATATCTGCAGTGAGTTATTAAGGGAAATTAGGGTCTGCACCTATTTGTACGCCAATATGGTGATTTTGGAGAAGGAAATGGCAAGCCACTCCAGTGTTCTTGCCTAGAAAGTCCCAGGGACAGGGGAGCCTGGTGGGCTGCCGTCTATGGGGTCGCACAGAGTCGGACGCGACTGAAGTGACTTAGCAGCAGCAGCAGCATGGTGGTTTTATTTGTACTTTGAAAGTGGTTGTAAGAACAGCAATAGTTTATGGGCACAGCTTTGGGTCCCCTCAGGACCAGGGTACAAAAGACCAGTAGAAATTGAGGGGGAGTGCCTCAATAGACAGGGAGGTGGATACTGATCAGTACAAGTACTGCCAGTAATAATAACGTGTTCCAGCTGCTATATAGAGACTGGGAATGGGTCAAAATGACAGTTAGAATAGAGCATAGGTCCTGTGCTCTACTTACAGAGATTATTTTTTTCTTTCCTTGTTCTTTGAGATGAGAACAAAGAAACAATTGACTGGATATAGATGTTTCATGACAATTAAATGACATTTTCTTCAGAATAATTATAGGGTTTACATGTTTCCTTTTGACAGTTGATCAAAAGGAAATGAAAATTTGCAATGCAGACTGCCCCCATGTAGATCAATAAGTAAGCTGCTGCATTTAATTTTCTTCCTAGGACTTTGGAAGGCAAGCTGAGGGGTCTTTCCAGAATTTTCCTTTTCCACTGCCTCAATTGGCGCTGCCCTACATAATTGCTCCCCTGATGCTGCCAGTGGGTTGTTGTCAACTTCCATCATACTCAGAAAATTTTATGGCTTCTCACTAAGGCTTTCCTGTATTCTGAGCCTCAACTCTCATTAAAGAACAATATACTTGAGTACAGTCTTTAATTTCCTAGTATTTTGAGAACCCATTAACCTGTGAACATTCATGGACTCCTTCCCTTTTTCTGGAAATGTTTTCCCCTGTGCAATTGACCTTAAGAAGCCTGGATACTAATGGTTTTTACATTTTTATTTCCTGAAAGTCTCATCAGGTTTGGCCAAAAATACTGTTTTAGTACCTTTGTCTTAAAGAGTGCTGTGAAATTCCAAGGCAGGCCAAACTCAGGACACTGGTGGGAGTGATTTTCACCAATGGGGAGGCCTTATGTACAGAAACTTAAACTTGAAGGAAGAACATTGAAGGATCCCTCTGATCTTTCATGTGGGTGCCTCTTAAAATTGCAGCCTTTTAAAAAGAGGTTTCCAGGACCTAGTTTTTCAGCCAGTACTAAGAGCCCTTTCTCTTCTCTTTTTATTAACCAGAACATTTCATAGCCTTGCTAACAGCAGGAAGAAAGTTTTTTCACATTCTACATGCACACTATATTTTTAATTTTCTAAAACTGTAACTAGCTGCCAAAACTATTCTGGCATCCTATGAAGCAATGCCATTTGTCATCAGAAAACTTTTGAACTCTGCATAGATGCAAAATATCAAAGGACATTTTTATATCCTGACAAGGCTTATAAAAACAATTTGACTGCATTTTATGGGTTTTGTTTGGGTTGAATATGATTCTGATCGTCAGAAAAGGACTTTTCTTTTTTTTTTTTTATGGACTAATTATATCAGTAAAGGTTTAATCAGGAAAATAGAAACCACATTAGGTATGTCAAACAAAGGAGGTTTAAAATAGGGGACTGTTTTCAAAAGTAAGGGCTGAGGAACACAAAAGGGAAGGTGGGTTAACACAGCCACTACCACCAGAAGAACAAAGAACTGAGGTGGTGCCCAGAGCCGTGCTCTCCTTGGAACTGTCCACGTCTGCATCTGCTCTTGGACCTCCTGTTGCTGCTGCTGGAACTGCAAAGGCTCCTGGAGCCACAGACACCCAAAGCTGCTGCTCCTGGAACAGTCAACACCCTGGTAACCCAGGGCTGCCTGCTGCCTCCACTGCTGGGCATGGCACGGGAAGCAGAGAGAGGATGCGCAATGGCTTCTCTCCTCCTCCCACCTTCCAGACATATGCGTGTGTGTCCCCCTGCCGGGATCTAATAGATAGTCAGTTGGCAGGATTCTGGGGAGCGTAGCTGGCAGAGTCCAGCTCCCTGCAAAACAGAGCTGAGCTGAGGAAGGGAAGGAATAGAATGGAGAGCAAACAGGCAAATCACAGCTCATCTCTGTCCTTCACACAGAAGAGAAACGTGTTCTAGGCACTTCTGACATGCAACAGCGCAGTGTGACACCCCCCTTCCCAGCTTCATGAATCGATAAATGTTCACTTGGCTTTCTTTCCACTTCCCCAAATATTTTAAATTTGAAATAGCTTCCATTTTTTAATATTTAAAGATGGAATATGAATGAAAAAAATCAAGCAATGCATCCTGTAGTTTATCTTTTGAAATTTGTTTTTTAGCCTGTTTTGGAGGAAGGCAGCTTTGGCTTATGTTTTCACAAAATGCTCATTGGTCTACAAATATTTCTCATTTAATACTTAACAATAGCCTTATGAAATAAGATTTACTTTTATATACACCACCCCTCCTCTTTAAAGCAGAATCTCAGAAAAACCTTCGCAGCTCTTCCTCTCCAGAGCTGAGACAAGAACTCTGCCTGATGCTTTCCAGACAGCACATGGGAGCTTTGTAGCCTGGGGGAGAAATGGTGATTTTTTTACTTGCAACCCAAGAGAGATCTTGAAAAACAGGATTTGTAAATAGGTTGCTGAATTTTTTTTTTTTTTTCTACTGTAATGCTACTGTGAGCTCAAAGAAACAGTGTATATGCCAGTGCATACTGATGCCTGTCTTGAATATCCAGAGCTCTTTGCTTGAATCTCTTTATAACACAGGTTTCAGTATGTTTTGTATAGTATTCATTTGCTTTTCTGTCATTCCTTCCCAGTAGATTGTAAGCATCTTAAGGACCACTGTGGTGGTCACATTCATCTCTGGACCCCAGATCTGGTGGAGGCCTACCACTTAGGAAGAGGTCAAGCAATGTGTGGTGTGGAACTGTGGGTTTGGAAGGTCCTGCCCTCTTCATGGGCTATGCAGGACCAAGCCACAGGAATCACGATCTTCAGAGACTTGATTCATATCCTTCTTCACCACTTACTAGCTATGTGACCTGGGAAGGTTACTAATTTTTCTATACCCTCTTCCATATGTGTGTTAGTTGCTTAGTTGTATCTGACTTTTTGCGACCCGATGGACTGTAGCTTACCAGGTTCCTCTGTCCATGGGATTTCCCAGGCAAGAATACTGGAGTGGGTTGCCACTCCCTTCTCCAGTGGCTTTTCCTAACTCAAGGATCAAACCCAGGTCTCCCTCGTTGCAGGCAGATTCTTTACTGTCTGATCCACCAGGGAAGACCACCTACACCTCAAAGATCATTATAAAAATATGTTGTTTCATGTATGTAAAGTTTCTGACACTGTAGCTACCATATGCTAAGTACTTAATAAATGCCAGTTTACTATTGTATACTTTTTACTGGTTAAAAAAACATAACAATCAGGACTTCCCTGGTGGTCCAGTGGTTGAGAATCTGCCTTGCAATGTGGGTGGACAAGGGTTTGATCTCTGATTGGGGAACTAGGATCCTACCTGCCACTGGGCGACTAGGCCAACCCACTGCAGTTACTGAGCCTTCGCACTCTGGAGCCAACAGAACCACAATTAGAGAGCTCGCCTGCTGCAACTAAGACCCCTCACAGCCAAATAAAAGTGAAACTGGAAGTGTTAGTCGCTCAGTTGTTTCCAACTCTTCATGACACTGTGGACTGTAGCCCACCAAGCTCCTCTGTCCATGGGGTTATCCAGGCAAGAATACTGGAGTGGGTAGCATTCCCTTCTCCATGGGATCTTCCTGATCCAGGAATCCAACCCAGGTCTCCCACATTGCAGGCATATTCTTTACCATCTAAATAAATAAATATTAAAAAATAACAATCAGTTTCATCAGATTGCAATAAAAATACATTAAATTATTTTTTTAAAGATTTGTAAATGAGAAATAAGAAAGACTTAGCTCATTTATATGTTGAATATTTAGAAGCTTTCTGCGGGGGAAAGCAACTGGTTGAATTGAAGTGATCTGAGTTTTCAAGCACAGATTTAGATGCCTCAGTCCATTTAAGCTGCTATAACAGAATCAGTTCAGTTCGGTTCAGTCTCTCTGTCATGTCCAACTCTTTGTGACCCCATGGACTGCAACATGCCAGGCTTCCCTGTCTATCACCAACTCCCAGAGCTTGCTCAAGCTCATGTCCATCGAGTCAGTGATGCCATCCAGCCATCTCATCCTCTGTCATCCCCTTCTCCTCCTGCCTTCAATCATTCCCAGCATCAGTGTCTTTGCCAGTGAGTCAGTTCTTTGCATCAGGTGACCAAAGTATAACAGAATACCATAGCTTAAAAATAGCAAAAATGTATTCCTCCCGGACTAGTGCCTAGAAAATCTAAGATCAGGGTGCTGGCATATTGGTGTCTCATGCAGGTCGACTTCCTGGTTCACAGACGGTTGCTTTCTTGGATTGTCACATGGCCGAAGGGAGGAGGAGCTCTTCAGAACTTCTTTCAGTAGAGCCCTAATCCTATTCTTGAGGGCTTTGCCCTCATAACCTTTTCAATTCCCCAAATCTCCACCTCCTAACATTATGCATCAGGGGTTAGAATTTCAACATATGAATTTCAGGGGGACAGCACAAATCACTTGGTATGTGTGTGTGCGCATGTTCGTGTACTTGCACATGTGTTATTCACTTCCTCTACAAAACTCTCCTTGGGAATTTCACTTGCAGGTTTGCTTACTATGAATTTTCTATACACTTGAGGATTAAAATGTCCCTGTTTGGTTTTGCTTCCCTGTTGCTTTCCCAAGTACCTGGGTGTTTGCCACTTCCTGCTATGAAAGCATTAGAAAGCTGGTTCTAATGCAGATAATTCAAATACTGGCTGCATATTTTCAAGTGTATTGTTTTGGAGAAGTTTGAAGGTCAAGGGTCAGTATACGCTAACATTTGTGACCCTGTGGACCGTAGCCCGCCAGGCCCCTCTGTCCATGGGATTCTCCAGGCGAGAATACTGGAGTGGATTGCCATGACCTCCTCCAGGAGATCTTCCCCACACAGAAATCAAACCCATGTCTTAGATGTTTATATGTTGCTATTTGTAATAGAGAAGATCAAAAAGCAAGCAAACTGTAGCAATCAGAGAATTAATATTAAATATACTATGGCACATCATTTCATTAGAATTTATATAGCAACTGAAAAGGATAAATATGGAGGCTTTGAAGGCTTTAAAAAGTATTCATCAGCCCACAATTAATGAAAAAAAGGGAAAATCTTTGGCTTCTGGATTTGAGTGCCAGCTCCTGTGTGAATTATCTGACTCCACGGATTAAATCAGGCATCTCAGGCATGGGATGGTCGCTCTTCTAAAACTCAGTGTCATCATGTCTATATGGTACTTACCTCATGGGGCTATTGAAAAATCAAATGAAGTAATTCACATGAAGTGCTCAGCACAATGCCAAATGCAAAACAAGCCCCCCTAAAAGAATCATACCTAATATTATCATTGTAACTATGGTCATTTTTTTCTGTCAACATTAAAGGTTAGAAGAGAGCATGAGAAAAAAATGGGATAAAGTTCTTAAGCAGGATAATGGAATGAGTGAATATGTTATTTTGGAGCATTTCCCTTTGTAATGTTTTATATGTTGGGGACATTTTAGAAAACGTATTTCTCCATCCCGATGCCTCCCAGGGGTTAAGTCCTCCTATCAGAGGTCCTCCTCTTTCCGTCAGCTAGAAAGCCGCATTTCTCAACCCTGCCACAGCTCTCAGAATGCAAGCGTTAAGCCTGGGAGTCCACCGCACAGATTCTAAATGGACCAATTGTATCTTCATCCTTTCCGCAGCTGTTTTTGGAGAAGCTGCTGTTCTTAGATGCCTGATTATCCCACACCTGTGAGGATATGAGATCGCTCCCTGAGAACCAAATCATGGTTGAAATTTCTGATGTCAGAGGGTCTTTTAAAAAATGGGATGGCTTAGCATTTCCTCAGAATGCCGCATTCACGGGAGGGGTCTTCCACCTGACCTGTCAGGAACAATGTGTCTTTCAGGCTGCGGCTGCAGTGAATGGGACGCTCTGAACCTCCTCTCTTTAGGGTTATTATTCCAAAATCCTCATTGTAGGCAATGCCCTCTTGGCAGCTGGACAGTAAAATGCATCTTTCTATCAATTCAGTCTCTTTACTTTTATTTTTTTTTTTTTTGATAGCTGATTGGCTAAAGAAGTAAAAGCCAGCAGAGCTACATTTTATTTCAGTGCACCTGCATTATTTATGCTGTCAGAAACTCAAGGCAAGAGGCTGAAACTGTGATTATTATTAGGCTTGGGAACTGCAAAGACAGGCAAAAGAGACTTTTCTTTTAATGTGGGTGGCAGGGAAATAAAATGACAATCCAGAAAGTACAAATTCTAAGGCATGAACTCTAAAAACAATCTGCCAATTAACTGCGAAGAGGATGGCATCTTAATTAAGCACTGCCCAGGCTTCGCGGGGCTCGTCCACTTGCCACTCCAGCTCGGAGGGAAAGGTTGATTCCTTAGAGCCTCCTTGTAGAGCCTTCCCAGGAGGAAGAACAAGATGCTTCCATCCTGGTTGTTGTTTAGTCACTAAGTCGTGTCTGACTCTTTTGCAACTCCATGGACTGTAGCCCACCAGGCTTCTCTGTCCATAGAATTTTCCAGGCAAGAATACTGGGTTGCTATTTCCTTCTCCAAGGCATCTTCCCAACCCAGGGATCGAACCCAGGTCTCTTGCATTGGCAGGTGGATTCTTTACTACTGAGCCACTGGGCAAGCTCTTCTATCCTGGTACATGAATCCTTATGAGAAGTGCTGTTTGAGCTTGACCAAGGAATTGGAGCTGCTGGCAGTGGGGAGAAAGGTGGGGACATCCTCAAAGCTTCTATGGTTGAATGATGAAAACAGCATCTTCTGATTTTGAAATGGACAGAGACTTTCTGGAGACCAGGCCATGAAGAGACCAGGAATGTGCAAATATAGTTTATCAGATGTTTTTCCTGGTGGCTCAGACAGTAAAGCATCTGCCTGCAATGCAGGAGACCCAGGTTTGATCCCTGGGTCAGGAAGATCCCCTGGAGAAGGAAATGACACCCCACTCCAGTACTCTTGCCTGGAAAATCCCATGGATGGAGGAGCCTGGTGGGCTACAGTCCATAGGGTCACAAAGAATTGGACACAACTGAGCAATTTCACTTTATTTGAGTATAGTCACTCAATTATCTCCAAGTCTACATTTTCATGCAGTAAAAATGGGCCAGCAGCTGAAATATGGGGAAGAGTGTGGGGTCCTCTGTGTAATGGACAGATTTTTACCCTTAAGCCTAATCCTGAGACTTTTCTGGGGTTCAATCTGGACAAATCCTATAATTAGAGACATTCTAAAGCTGTCCGCTGCTGCTGCTGCTGCTAAGTCACTTCAGTTGTGTCCGACTCTTCGCGACCCCATGGACTGCAGCCTACCAGGCTCCTCTGTCCATGGGATTTTTTAAGCAAGAGTACTGGAGTGGGGTGCCATCGCCTTCTCCGAAAGCTGTCTAGTGTCTGCGGATTAACAGACCTGTTGAAGATGATTGCTTGATGATATGTAACCTGGGGGCCATTTGCATAAGGCTTTTTGTGCTGATAGAAGATATATACTCTGCATAATCATACTCTGTATACCTTCAGAATCAGGAATTTAAAAAAAAATTACTTTAAAAACATTTCATCGGTCTTTGTATTAGAGCTCGGATGAACCTAGGAGCCAGTCTGCCACCTGTTAACCGTTACCTGATTACATAAATTTACAAAGCCCTCCTTAAACTACACATGACCAGCTCGCCCATCGTGTGCCACTTGCTTCTCTCAGTGCTCTGCATCCTGGCCTATTTTTCAGTTCCTAAAACATGCCATGCACCCTCTCATCTCAGAGGTTTTAAACCCACTTTTTTCTCTGCTCAGTGAATTGACTTGCTCCCAGCTCCTCAACGACTCACTCTTTCTTCTTCACTCAAGGGTCATATCTTCTGAGACCTTTTCTGTGGACTCCCAGACTGTGTTAGGTCCTCCGTGGCGGGCACCATGTAGCTCTCCTTCTGTATCACTCATTATTTACTGAAGGTTGTAATTATTCAATAACTATAAACTCCAGAGACCAAAGTCCGAGTCTTTCTTATTCATTGCTATTCCCCTGACACACAGAGAGAGCACTCATTGAAGATTGTTAGGTGAATAAGTGAGTGAAAGTGAATGAACGAGCGAATGAATGCAGATATCATGGATATCTAGGCCAGATATCAGTGAATCTAGATAAAAAGTCTTTTCCATTTTGAGGAATCAGTGACACTAATTCTGTGAAGGACAAAGATGTGCTGATGATGTTTATATTAGAGCTCAGTGGCTCCAAAAGATCGAAAATCCATTCAAGCTGGCGAGGCAAAAAGAGAAGTTATTCATTCGCTATTGAGGTGCTCATAGACCCCAAGGAGTCTGGAGGAACTGGAGAGGCCTGTGAAGCTCAGACACTCAGCCGGGGACTCGTGCTATAGGACTCAGACTCCAAGCCCCTCATCCTTGTTCAGAAGGTTCCACTGTTACTCATTCCCACGTGAACAGCCTCAATGAGTCAGGAATCTTCTTTTCATCTTGACTTCATGATTCTCCTCCTTTGGGGAGGGTCGCCTCAATCTCCCTGCCCTCTGCCAAATTGCTTCTCTACTCCCATTCCGGTTTAAGCTCTCTTTACTGGCAATTGAGTGTTTCATGGTAAAATTCCTCATAACAAAATTTCTTGGAGAAAAGGCCAATGCCAGATCTTGATGCTCGGGAAAGTTCTCTGAGTCCCTCCAGCCCTGGCACAAGTTTACCCAGCACTGTGGGCTCTCACTTCTATTTGGTGAGGTTACTGATCTCACGACTGAGCACTGAGGATGCTGACAACCGTACACTGTGGGAAACTCAATCATTGAACATCTCATTTTACGTGTTACAAAAAAAAAAAAAAAAAAACAACAAGGCCCTAAAAGCTCTGGCAATGAGCTTAACTCTCAGGCTGTTTTGGTCCTGGTGGTCAGGAGCCACATCCCTGGGGTCTCTATGCAGCACCATTTCAATGATCACACTGCCTCTTCAGAGAGATCTTACTTTTGGTTCTTTGGTTGGTATCAAAATATATGAAAAATGCTTTTGCTTTCCACAGATAAGAGTACAGGAAATTAAAACACTCTCAAGGCAGGTCTAACAGGACAGACCTCTAGGATAGCTTTGGATATAAAACACCCCATTCTAATGGACAGGTACACACTGCTATATCTAAAACGGATATCCAACAAGGACCTGCGGTATAGCACAGAGATCTCTGCTTAATGTTATGCGGCAGTCTGGAGGGGAGGGGAGTCTGGGGGAGAATGGATACATGTGTATATGTGGCTGAGTCCCTTCACTGTTCACCTGAAACTATCACCACATTGTTAATCAGCTGTATCCCAATAGAAAACTAAAAGTTTTTATAAAAACCAAAACCATCCCATTCCACTCAGCCAGAGGATACGCTCTTTCCTGCAATGCTGAGCTACATCTTGCTTGTAGATGACAGCAAGAGAGCAGTGTGGTCCCTCAGTTTCTTTTCTTGCTTGCTGTTTAGCACATTCTTTGACTTGAACGTCAACCCAGTCCTTGAAAATATTATTATTGCAATTGAAGTCCTTTTATAGATGGAAATTCTGGAATCAGAGGACTTGATGGAAGGGCAGCCCTTGGCCTTCTGGAATGCATGATGTGAAGATATTGCTGTAGATTTTCTGGTAGTGGGTTTGCTCCTAGCTGGGAAAGACAGTTCCCCCCGCTGAAGCTCTGTAGTACTTTGCTGTGCTTCTCTTGGGATATTTGCTTTCTCCCTTACTCTGTCCTGCTAGCTGCTTGAGGCTGGATTCATCTTCATTTCTCCTCCAAAGTTACACTTGGGAGACATGCCCAGTACACACCGTTTGCCTGTATTAGTTTTCTATTGCTGCTATGGAAAATTATCCCCATCTTAGTGGCTAAACCAATACACGTTTATCATCTATCAGTTCTTGAGGTCAGAAATCTAAATGGGTCTCACTAGGCTATGCTCAAGATGTAGGCAGGGCTGTGTTCCTGTTTATAGGCTCTACGAGTGGATTCACTTCTCTTAGTCCATTCAGGCTGCTATAACAAAAATACCATAAACCAGCTGGCTAATAAATAACAGAAATTTATTGCTCACAGTTCTGGAGCCTGGAAGTCCAAGATCAGGGTGCTATCATGATCAGGTGAAGGTCCTTTTCTAGGTCATAGATCTCTCATTGTGTCCTCATGTGGTGGAAGGGCCAAGCAAGCTCTCTGGGACCTCTTTTATAAGCGCCTCATACCAGTCATGAAGGCTCCACTCTCAAGACCTAAACAATCCCCAAAGACCCTACTTCCTAATACTATTCCATTAATGGTTAGGTTCTCAACATACAGATTTCAGGAGGATGCAAACATTCAGATGTAGCGATTTCCTTTCCTTTCCCAGCTCCTAAAGGAAGATTGATTGATTCATGGCCCTTTCTCCATCTTCAAAGCCAGCAACATTGGACCAAGAACTTTCCATGCGGCCATCTTTCTACCTTTCTCTTCCACTTTTAAGGACCTTCATAATTACACTGGTGTCACTAGATATTCCAGAATAATCTCCCTATATTAAAGTGAGCTGATTGGCAACCTTAATTCACCACTGACACATAGGATAACAAGTTCAGAGTTTTCTGGGATTAAAGCAGGGACACCTCAGGAGCAGGGGAGGAGAGCATTAATCATGTTGCCCAACCATGATAACTGAAATCAGTAGCCTATTAGAGCAAAAGTCAAGAAGATGGCAGTCTCCTTGAGACAAATGTCTTTTTGAAAAGTTGTAATAAATTGTTCTTTTGTCCGACTCTTTGCGACCCCATGGACTGTAGTCCACCAGGCTTCTCTGTCCTCTAGGCAAGAATACTGGAGTGGGTAGCCATTCCCATCTCCAGGAGTTCTTCCGACCCAGGGATTGAACCTGGGTCTCCTGCATTGCAGGCAGATTCTTTACTGTCTGAGCCACCAGGGAAGCCCCCTTTCCATAACTGAATTGCCTTTTATATTCACCAGGGAAGGTAGTTATGCTTTGAATGTCCTAGTCAATTATTTTGTACATTAGGATTTGTATACATTTGATTTTATTAAAGCAAGATTCACATCTTTTACATTGTTAACACATTTGTTTTCTATTAAGTCTGTGTGAGGGTTATTATGGAAGAGTTTTCACATTAATAAAAAAACTAGGAATTTGCCATTTTTGAAGTATGTGATGCAGGCATTTTTAGGGATGGATTTTTTAGAAGAGAAGCTAATGGCAAGTTTAATCCTATTTTCCCTCTTTTATATAAAATGAATAACTTAATAGGCTATACTGTGGTTTTTCAGTTCAGTTCAGTTCAGTTCAGTCACTCAGTCCTGTCCGACTCTTTGCGACCCCATGAATCACAGCACGCCAGGCCTCCCTGTCCATCACCAACTCCCGGAGTTCACCCAAACTCATGTCCATCGAGTCGGTGATGCCATCCAGCCATCTCATCCTCTGTCATCACCTTCTCCTCCTGCCCCCAATCCCTCCCAGCATCAGAGTCTTTCCCAATGAGTCAACTCTTCACATGAGGTGGCCAAGGTACTGGAGTTTCAGCTTTAGCATTATTCCTTCCAAAGAAATCTCAGGGCTGATCTCCTTCAGAATGGACTGGTTGGATCTCCGTGGTTTTTAACTGTCACTAAATGCTATTAAGTGGAAATATAGACTATGAAAATATAAATGCAAATTCATAGTTCTCTTGATGTTAAGAGTTATTGCAATTTACTTACTAAGGAATTCCATGAAAATCAGAAATCACTTCATGTAAGTATTCTTTAGACAGCATAAACTTAAGGTAAAATGGACCCTAATTAGCACATTTCTTAATTATTCTTCCTAATTGTGAAGTTTAGCTCTCTCTTTAGCTATTTCAGAGGCACTACTAAACTTGAGCATCACTCTTTACACCACCCTGTAAGGTCATTAGTTATCACTGTTTCACAGATAATCAAACAAAGACTCAGAAAGGTTAAGTAAGTTGTCCAAAGTCACAGAGATGAAAAGTTGTATTTGGGGAGCCCACAATTAAATCTGAGTGTACTTGATTCCAAAGTTCATACACTTTAGATTGCAATGCACCAGGAATCCTTGATGTTCACATTTTGGATGAAAACTCAGCAAAATGTTTGACTTGTGGTTGCAGATAAATTTCAGGATTGATGCCATATTCTTCTTTACAGGAATTGCATTTCAACACAAGCACCACAAGAAAGCATCTAGATTCCTCATGCTTTAGAGTCTATTTCTTTAACTCTTGGAAGTAAGAAGGAATATAATCCTTAATCCTTGATGATTTGTAAAAGTCAGGTTTATAAATGTGCAAGAATGTCTGACAGCAAAGACAGTTATGGTTCTGAGAGAGTCTTGATCACTCAGTCATGTCCGACTCTTTGCAACCCCATGGACTGTGGCCCACAAGGCTCCTCTGTTCATGGGGTTTCCTAGGCAAGAATACTGGAGTGGGTTGCCATGCCCTTCTCCAGGGGATCTTCTCGACCCAGAGAACAAACCTAGGTCTCCTGCATTGCAGGCAGATTCTTTACCATCTGAGCCACCAGGGAAATAGTGCATGTAAATTTTGGTATATTACATTTTTGTTGTTTGGTTCAAAATATTTCTACATTGGAATGTAAATCTTTTTAATTCATGGATTATTTAGAAATGTATTGCTTGGTTTCCATTTAGAGATTTTCTATTCGTCTTTTTAATATTGAGTCCTCGCTTTGTTCCCCTGTGTACAAAGAGTGTATTCTGTGATTTTGATAATTTATAATGTGTTGGAAAAAACTCCTGTGGCCAGCATATAGTCAATATTGTTAAATATATTTGAGAGGAAAAGTTGTGTACTTTGTAATTTTTAAGATTATCATTCGTCATGTGTTGTCAATTAACTGCATCAATTAATTGTATCATTAAAGCATTCTTTATCTCTATCTTCTTTCATTACTTATTCTATAAGTTATTGAGTAAATATGTGGAGTAAAGAGTTAGAATTTTTGTATTACTATAGTCTGATGTTTGTTGCTTTTTAATTGGAATATTTAGTCAGTTTATATATTATAGTAATCATAATAATTATTGAAATGTGTTTATGATCAACTCTTCAATGTTACTGTTTCTTCCTATTTATCCTATCATTTTCTCTTCTCTCCCATCTTATTTTTTTTGCTTCTTTTGGGAATCAAGTAATTTTAAAAATTATTTTCCTGCTGTATTAGTTTGTTAGCTATACATCCTTTTGTTAATCTTTTAATGGATACTACAAGGATTACATTGTGCACCTTACCTAATTAGAGACTATTATTAATTAGGACGGGCTTCCCAGATGGTGCTAGTGGTAAAGAACCCACCTGCCAATGCAATGAAATGTGGGTTCAATCCCTGGGTCGGGAAGATCCCCTAGAGGAGGGCATGGCAACCCACTCCAGTATTCTTGCCTGGAGAATTCCATGGACAGAGGAGCCTGGCAGGCTACAGTCCATGGGGTGCAAAGAGTTTAACATGACTGAATCGACTTAGCACGTATGCACATTAATTAGGATTTTGATCAGAATATAAGAATTTTAGAAAACTTTGATTCTCATCTTCTCTTACCATTCGGGTTTATAAAGTTAGTATTCATTTAAATTCATATATCTGCCCTTTCTGTATCTCTATTAATCCATCTAGGATCATTTTTATTCTGCTTAAACAACACTTCAGAAATGTATGTAACCCTATTGAAACAATACCCTCAGTTTTTGACTGAAATGTCTTATGTCAATTTCATTTAAAATTTTTAATTAAATTTTTATTTTGAGATAAGTGTAGATTCTCATGCAGTTGTGAGCAACAATACAGAAAGAACCCGTATGCTCTCTCTTCGCTTTCCCCCTAAAGGTAATATCTTGCAAAGCTGTAGTAGAGTGTTCAATTCAGTTCAGTTCAGTTGCTCGGTCGTGTCCGACTCTTTGCGACCCCATGAATCGCAGCACGCCAGGCCTCCCTGTCCATCACCAACTCCCGGAGTTCACTCAGACTCACGTCCATCAAGTCGGTGATGCCATCCAGCCATCTCATCCTCTGTCATCCCCTTCTCCTCTTGCCCCCAGTCCCTCCCAGCATCAGAGTCAACTTTTCCAATGAGTCAACTCTTCGCATGAGGTGGCCAAAGTACTGGACTTTCAGCTTTAGCATCATTCCTTCCAAAGAAATCCCAGGGCTGATCTCCTTCAGAATGGACTGGTCAGATCTCCTTGCAGTCCAAGGGACTCTCAAGAGTCTTCTCCAACACCACAGTTCAAAAGCATCAATTCTTAGGCACTCAGCCTTCTTCACAGTCCAACTCTCACATCCATACACGACCACTGGAAAAACCATAGCCTTGACTAGACGGACCTTTGTTGGCAAAGTAATGTCTCTGCTTTTGAATATGCTATCTAGGTTGGACATAACTTTCCTTCCAAGGAGTAAGCGCCTTTTAATTTCATGGCTGCAGTCACCATCTGCAGTGATTTTGGAGCCCCAAAAAATAAAGTCTGACACTGTTTCCACTGTTTCCCTATCTATTTCCCACAACCAGGATATTGACATTAATACAATCAAGATACACAAAGTTTGTCTCTCCAGTTTTGAGAACACTAGGAGTCCCGTACCACTTAGGGATTATCGAGTAGTTTGAGGGAAAACATAACAGAAAATGTGGAGATTGTTGGGCTTATATCAATATATTTTCTTTTTATCTGAGATCTTGGTACTTAAAGACTTTGCTGCCCTTTCTACTCTTTGATGCCTTCCAGTCACTTAAAAAAAAATCTA
This sequence comes from Bubalus kerabau, assembly GCF_029407905.1. Lineage (NCBI taxonomy): Eukaryota > Metazoa > Chordata > Mammalia > Artiodactyla > Bovidae > Bubalus > Bubalus kerabau. The sequence continues at coordinate 64,870,781 of NC_073637.1, forward strand.
CCCATTATTATCTCAGTGAGGATATTAGTTTGAACACAAAAAACTCCTTTATACTGTGAAACAAAAATTAGTGAAGCCTGTGAGACCCAAACATTTGCTTCAGTTAAGACTATAAAAATTTGGGTGATTTTGTTCAGGATATTTTCAGTATTTTACTTTGCCCATTTTCCTTGATTCAAGTCTTTTGGATTAAGCTTTCTTGGCATATTACTCCTTGTGTGTGTGTGTTAGTCGCTTAGTTGTGTCCAGCTCTTTGCAGCCCCATGGACTGTAGGCTGCCAGGCTCCTCTGTCCATGGGGATTCTCCAGGCAAGAATACTGGAGTGGGTAGCCATTCCCTTCTCCAGGTGGTCTTCCCGACCCAGGGATTGAACCTGTGTTTCCTGCATTGAAGGCAGATTCTTTACTGTCTGAACCACCAGGGAAGCCCATATTACTCCTTAGGCCAAAGCTAAATTAAGATAAGCAGAGTTCTCAAGTGCAAAAAAGATCAGTTGGGCTTCCCCCACTCATAAAAAATTAAAAATATAACAATCCCCAAGTATAAAATAGCCATAAGAAATAATCCAATGCTTTTCAAAAATATATCGAATGTAAATTATCTCCAAAATCTATGGAGCTAGGTTTCCTGGGTGTAAATACTGACTCTGCCATGTACTAGACAGGCAAGTTATTTAACTGCCCTATGCTTAAGTTTCTTAATTTTGAAATGTGGAAAAGAATACCTCCTACCTCATAGTTATTATAGTGAATGATTTAATACACCTATAACACTTAGAAAGATGCTCCAGATATAATGGGTGCTCAGCTGATCAGTTAATGTAAAAGATTACCCAATATCACCAGCAATAGCCATAAAATACATCACTATATAACTTGTGTGCACTTATAATAAACATGATTTAGTAGGGATAAATTTGATTTACTTGACAAATTTACTTAAACTCATTCATTGCTAGAAAATTTTGTGATTACTCAGTATTTTTTCTTCCTTCCTTGGCCTTTTTTGGAGGTTGAAGGGAGGCTCTCCTTTGTTAGCAGAAAGAAAAAAAGAACTATTTCTTTCTCTGCATTTGTTTCCCAGTAGAGGACGTTTCTGAAGTACCTCAGCTGGTAAAGAATCCGCCTGCAATGCAGAAGACCTGGACTTGATCCCTGGGCTGGGGAGATCCCCTGGAGGAGGGCATGGCAACCCACTCTGGTATTCTTCCCTGGAGAATCCCCATGGATAGAGGATCCTGGTGGGCTACAGTCCATGGGGTTGCAAAGAGTCCAACATGACTAAGCACAGAGGCGTCACCAACATTTATTGAGCACATGTTGTGTTCTGGGCCCTGTGCTGGGCCATGTTGTGTTCTGGGCCCTCTCTACAGAGTTGTAGAGATGAGTAAGAGTCATCTTTTTCCTGAAGGTCTTTGTAAACTTATCAGAATCAGACAGATAAATAAGAATTGACATATACCTTGAGCCACTTACCCTGTGGCAGGGTGTCATAATTTTAGAAAACCTTAACTTTGTAATCCTCATAAACACCTTAGGATGTAGGCATTGAGTAACTTGCCCAGATGAGGTTTGAACCCAATGCTTCTAAAAACTTCTAAAAGTGGGAAAGTCTATGGCCTTCCCACTAATGTTGAGATAGTGACACAGCAACATTTCTACCTAGAAATAAAAGGCTAATTATAGTTGTCTACTCATGGTCTAAACCACCTGTTAATTCAAGTGTGTGAACCCAAGTTAGACTGCTTGTTTAGTGGCATTTACCAGTTATTTCCGGCAAAGTGGTCAAACTAATAATAGGCAACTTTGACATTCATATAGCAAGTGAAAGTTATGGTGCAGAGCTATTTTGGAAGGGGTATTTTTAAATTCAGTGAATCATGTTCACCTAAAAAATGAGTTTTTGTTTAAAAAGAAAATGACTCATATTCTCTTCAACATAGTGGGTTGTGTTGGAGAAGGCCCTCATGTGTATTTCCTATGATGTTTTCAACTACATTTGGATTAATTAGCCAGACTGGTAGCAACCTGGGGTTTCCCAAGTGGCACTAGTGGTAAAGGACCCGCCTACCAGTGCAGGAGACAAAAGAGATGCGGGTTTGATCCCTGGGTCAGGAAGATCCCCTGGAGGAGGGTATGGCAACCCGCTGCAGTATTCTTTCCTGGAGAATCCCATGGACAGAGGAACTTGCCAGGCTAGAGTCCATCGCATCACAAAGAGTCTGACATGACTGAAGCGACTTAGCATGCATGCGTGATGATTTTAGACTTTCTGGTGGCCTAGATGATAAAGAAACTGCCTGCAATGCAGGAGAGCCGGGTTCAATCCTTGGGTCAGGAAGATCCCCTGGAGAAGAAAATTCACTCCAGTATTCTTGCCTGGGGAATTCAATGGACAGGGGACCCCGGCAGGCTACAGTCCACGGGGTCGCAAAGAATCAGACATGACTAAGCGAACAACACTTTCACTGAGCTCCAAAGAGATCATTACCACAATGTCAACCCTGCAGACCAGTAACTTACTTTGCTGTAAGAGGAATCTCTAATTCTAGATGATTTGCAAAGGTAAATCAGTGATGGCAGGTTGGAAGCATGTTACAGAGAAAAGAATGACAACTATCCACTTTTCATTTGGAAGGTCAGTCCACTCATAATTTTAACTTACAATGAGTGCCTGAGTCAGTATACAATAAAGTATTCTAAGTCTTAAAAGATTTAGAAATATAGAAAATTCAAAATGAAAAAGTGTGGGTATTGGTTAAATCTTAAACTAATTTAAGGCCAGAATTTTAGGAATTTTTAGAACTGGTAACTTCTTGTTTCAGAGGACATCACCTATAGGCAAACGGTGGTACTGCAGTCTGTCTGCATAAAGGAAGTGCTGATCAGGCTGCTGTGGATTAAAGCAGGCAGTTCAGAGCACATGGGGCCCTAGAGGTCTAGAAGGAAATGCTTTCTTTCCTCTCCTCCCACTCCCCTCATCGCTGTGATGTGCATTTCTGACAGAAAACCAGAACCCTCCACTGGAACAAAACACAAATTTGTGAATTGTGACTGCAGCCTAAATCTGCCATTGGTGCAACATCCTGAGGCATTGAGATAGACCTTGGAATCAATGAGCCAACGGTCCTGGTGCTAATAGGTAAATTTCCCGCTGTCATTATCTGAAATGCAAGGGGGAGCTTTCCTTGCAGCATTACACTTTAATGTTACTTTTGCAGTGCTATAGCTAATAATAGCATCAGGAAGCTATCTTTTCAAATAAAAATGTATCTTTTCTCCCAGTTGGGGCTGGGACAGAAGTAAAGGAAGAGGGAGATGGGACAGGAGGATTCTATGGTCAGACAATTTGAACATTAGTCTTATTGTTCTAGAAGCAATTCCTGACTCGAACCGAAGAAATTTCATTCTTTTGCAGTGACATGAATGTAATCTGCTCAGCTGGCTTTTTAGCTTCCACTTGTATTTTGTAGCACCCTAGACTTTTTTTTTTCCCTGTTTAAAGATGCCAGACTAGATATCCCAATAACTCTAGCATGGGAAGATCCTTCAGGATTTGAGAGCAGTCTTTTCTCCTTGCCTTTTAATCTCTTTCCTCTTTGAATGTGTATATATTTTCTGAATGTATTTTTCAGAAGAACTTCCTCTGGATTTCATTTCATTTTATTGAATGGACTTCCTGTTAATTAAAAGGGAGAAGGAACTGGGAAATAAGCCTTTGTGTGTGGTATTAGAAGTAAGTGAGGCTGGTCCTAAGGGAAACGAAGCTGAAGTTAGAAAACAAGCAGGGCTGTCCTTTTCTTCTGCTACCCTGGACTTTCACTGAGGTTTGTGTTTGGGGACACTTACCCATTTTTTTCCACGCTGAGTCCCAAGGGGACGTGGACAAGAGTGTTTTGAAGGGGAGAATTTGGCAACTGCATGATGACCCCTAAAGTAAAAGTCCCCAAAAAGTTTTCAGTGTCAAGTATTTTAAAGCCTCACTGCTCTGAAGCTCTTTCAGTCATTCATTCCTGCATAGACAGCTCACAATGTACGGATCCTGAATTCATCTCACCTGATTCCCCATCCTAGTTGATGTGAGGCTCATCAGACTCGGATCTGACTCGGGGCCACCACACCCCATGTTTCTCCTCTGTCTTGTCATGACTAGCATGGTCTCAGTACAAGGATGTGGATTCTTAGATCATTTAAAAAATAATCTTTTCTTCCAGCTCCCTTTTGAGCTTGTTTTTATTCCATTTACTGACAAACAGATTTAATTAGCTTGGAATACTACTCCCAGAATTTCTCAGTTCTTTCCTTCTGTTCTACAGAGAGAGAGAGAGAGCCACGAGCTTCACGCTGGTAACAGTGGGACTAGTGGAACCCGAGAGGGGCATGCCTTTTCCTGCTGAGAACTGTAAGGAACAGACCCCCACAGCCCTGAAGAGGAAAGTTGTAGGCACTTTGCAGTCACCACTTCAAGGGCTGAGGTTGTCGGGGAGCTGTCCGTGATGGGTGGTGGGGTGTGCACACAGACACACACACGCATCCACACACACATACACACCACAGTGACAGATGACCTATTGAAATAATTTCAGAGCTGTTCTGTGGTTGCTACGACAACCAATGCTCTCTTGGCTTTCATCTGGCCATGTGACAGGGACTTTGACGTCAGCTAGAGGCAGAGCCTGTGGCTGAGTCCACACAGTCAAAGGCCTGTGAGAGGCTGGGTGGGTGCTGGCCGCTGCCGCTGCTCTCCACGCTGCTGCTTCTGCGTCCCAGGGGCTGCGGAGCATGGACTGTTAAATCTTGCACTTCTGCTGTGTGAGGTAATCAGTTTGCTTTATATACAATAGTAAGATGCGTTTATAAATCACAGCGGCTTTCCCCTCTCTCTCACCTCTTACAAGTTTGTCTTCATGAGCAATTATTGTTGTACCCGGAGAAAAAAATGTGAAGCAGCTTCTAGTTGTTCATTTGGGGCGGAATCTCTGGCATTTGGTTAAATTTGGATTCATGTTCTGGGAAGTAGGTTAAAATATAATCGCCTCCCTTGTTCAGTACTTGCTAACGTGACATAGTTTAGAGATACAGACTTTGCAGCTTGAGCCAGATATTCCCCGTTGAATTCCAGGAATCTCCTCTTCAGTATTGTTTCGGGTTTAAAGACTCCAGCGCAGCTTAGCAATATGTGGCTAAGTTTGCCTTTTTATATATATGTATGTATTTGCTACCGTATTCTGAATCAGCCTAGAATAGTTGGGAATTTGGTCTCTGTCTTGTTTGCAGCGTTCATAAGGAGCGACAATAGGCACAGTGGTAAAGAATGTTACAGTTTGAAACAAAAGTTGGGGGTTTTCTTGTAAATCAAGTATTCTGAAAATACCAGGGAAAACCGTCAACAGCTTCCTGTTTAGAGAAAAATACTCTGGACTGTGCCAAGGAAGTTGGGGAGGGACCCCCGACATGTGCACATGCCGTTGCTTTTTGGTTGTTTGAGCAAACGTGCGCATTTGCAGTATCTTCCTCTGAAAATTCAGCTGTGAAAAGGAAAGTGTTGGATGGTCTTCACTAAGGCATCGTGTAAGCTATTTTTGTACTTCAAAATTGAAATAATTACCTAGAGAAGAAAGCAATAGCCCTAAAACTAAATTATCATGGGTAGATCTACTTTAATTCAAACACAGATAAAAATAGTCACCAAAAATTGTTCTAGTTCTTCAATGAGTAATTTGATAACTGTGATTAATAAGGCTTTTTATCTCTATTCCTATAACAATATGTACTGCAAATTGGAGGAGGGGGGATTTGCATTGCTGTAGTTCATTTCTTTCCCAGGTTGAGTAATTCTGAATTTTCTGTCATTGCATACAAGTTGGATGATGTTTGTAGCTTGTAATTCAAATAAAACCTCTGGTATTGAAGTTAATTGAAGCCTAGATTCATAGCCAGCTAGCTAAATCTTACAGATGTAACTGGAAAAAAAGAAAATTTTAGAGCAGCACATTTAATATACCTACTGATGAATAGAAAATAATGATTTGACCATTTAAATGAAGAATACATATTTTATAATATATAAGCTATATATCAATTTAATGCAAGAATAATATTGTTCTTTTCTGTATTCTTTATTAGTTTCTGAATTCTGATCACCTTTATTTTACTCTTGGAGATGAATACTTTAAACAGTATTTAACTTCAAAAATAAGTTGTAAGTGCACAAATAATTTCTCAATACCTTTCAATGAGTGAATATTCATTTGACTTGCTGGCATTCGATATGTCTATTTTTGGCCAGAGTCTCCATGGAGGATTTTCCAAAAAATCTAATGTGCTTACACTCCAGGCACAACTACTGAGGCATTATCTCATTGTTTAATTTCTTTTATAATAACTCAGAGGTCATATTCTTAACACTTCTAGAAATATGTTCATTGATTTGCAATGCTTCCAGTAAGTATGAATAGGACCAATAGCCAGCAGCACTGTCATTTAAAAGCAGTATCTTTGATGGGGTACTTTGATGTTAGCTTCTTCTACTCAAAATTAGGAATTATCATTATAGTTTTTCCAGGAAGCAATGATTTTCTTGATGCTCTCTATATGCTTTAGAGTTATAAAATAATTGTATTCAATGCCCTAATAAAACAGATTGGATTTCAGCAACACAAAATAAGTAAACAATTCAATATTGATTGGCAAAATGTCAATGACAAAGTTTATCATTAGAAGAAAGCAGCCTTTCTAATAATAGCGGAGATACTTCAGAATCTATAGGTCTTTCCTTATGGCAAAATAAGGGGGGCGGGGAAGGACTGTCATCAGAATCATCTATTTACAGCATTGAGACTGTGTTGATTTCAAGGTTAAGTTTGCTTCAACTTCAAAAGATACTAGCAAGGAATGATTTACTCTAGAAACCTGGATGTTGCATGTCAACTGCTTTCAGTTTCAGGGACTGTAACCTTTTGGATGTCATAGACCTTTTATCAGGCTGACAAAGCCTATAGGTTCTTTTTAGAGTGATGTTTTTAAATGCATAATAAAGTATACAGGATTACAAAGGAAACTACTTTTATTGAAATACATTCACTAGATTTTTAAAAATTGTGAAATGTGTGTTGTTAATAATTCATTATTAAATAAACCAAATCAGCAGCAGTTATAATAACTACCATAATTGTGAAGTAGTAATGAGTGTAAAAGGTATTTTGAGATGGCTACAGTGCTGTAATAGGAAGTGAGAATATCTGTGACTTCTCTTGGCAACAAAATCACGGGATGGTGGTAGGTGGTTTGTGGCCTACATTTTAATTGAAAGATACTAAATTTCAGTTTGAGGTTAGTGAAACTAAAGATATAATATTTTTCCCATCCAAGTTCCTGGATCCTGCATAGTCTGTCCACCTCTGAGTTAAATGATATGTAAGCTGGTGATGCTGAAAGGTCTTGGAACCGCACTGGACAAAACCCACACCACTGTTTCCGTATCAGTTCCACCGCATCTGATTTTATTCTCTGAGTGTTGTTAATTTCACAATATTCTCTAATTTCCCTGTGAAACAGATAGTATCCACAGAGTTACCAAACTGTAAATTTCTTTTGTTTTCCTCCTTAATCCTTAAGTAGTCTTGTATACTTGGACTGACCTCCTGCCTGGTTAAATAGGGGTTAAGAGGGAAAACATACAGTGTTAATACAATTTATACAAGTTAAAGCCGTGGATCAAAGAAGTAAGACTATAGCTGTTTACAAAGGGACTTTTATCCAGTCAAAGAAAACAAGCAATAGTACTCAGATGAAGAATGCAGAATGTTATATGAAATTGATCGTAGCTGCAGGAATATTCTAGAAGATACTTTGTGTGCTCGTGACAATGGAAATGAGCATTAGAGAACTTATGTCACTTTTCAGTTTGATATAAAGCATACACACATGTAACACACACACACACATTGATCAGTTGTAATGTAAATCTCAGTTACTCTGAATAGAGCCTGCAGGTTCACCTATCAGAGGTTCTTAGAACAGGACACAGTCAAAATGAAATAGGGAATGCTGACACTTCCCAAGTAATCTGAATGCAAAATCTTACTTGATTTATTGGATATTCAAGAACAATATAGGAGATATTAATATTATTGTTTAGAGTGACTTATATAAGAATTGCCTCATTTCCCATGTCACTCTTAATTTGCGGAAGATACTGCCTAATTTTCCTCCCCAACTAACTAGGTGCCTTTGCAGTTAGCTGGCTGCTGTCATGTATTATTGCGTTTCCAGCCCTGTGTTTAGTCCCAGCCATCCTTTCTGTTACATCAGCACCATCACCCTAGCCTAAGAAAATTGGAGCTATGACATTGTGTACAAGCTGGTGTTTAAACTCAATCCAAATCCCTAACATGTGAAATGGATGCTTAGCAATGTTTCTTCATGTATTCTCAGGGGAATTACAAAAGAGGATTTTCTCAAACATGCCTTATTCTTTGGACTAGGAAAGAACACCTGCTTTGGGGGGCTTTGAGTTTCTGTGGCAATTTGATAAAGAAACTTGGAAAAAAGTTGAAAATCTCTGACTCCAGGCTGTACTGTTTGCTTCCTTCATGGCTGGTGTTTGAAATTTCAAGTTTAGAAAGGAATGTGCCATTATTTTTCATGAAATCAACCCTTATTTTAATGGTGCCCTGTGATGGAAATCCAACCAGAAATAGCATTCCAAAATATAGTATTTTTTATTGTTTCCAGAAGTAATGCCATGAAAGTTAATGCTCATTAACACATTGATATAAAAATTATATGATAAATATTTAAATTCACTGGAGCCACATACTCTAAACCAAAAGCAGTCTGTGCTTATTATTTTTGTAATGAGCTTTAGGGATTTCGGGGACATATTTTTATAAATCCCTTTAATTAGAGACATAGCATCCCTTTAAAATTTAGTTGGCACTAATGGAAAGCATAGTATACTTACATTAAAGTTCAATATTTGATTTTCAAGAAAAGAAATCTGTAGTCTGCAAGATATCCCAGCTGCCTGTCCTAAAGGGAGAATTGTCCATATTTTCTGAATTCTGTCCCAATGAGTACATGTTCAGTCACTCAGTCGTGTCGAATTCCTTGTGACCCCATAGACTGAGGCCCGCCATGCTCCTCTGTCCATAGGATTTCCCAGGCAAGAATACTGGAGTGGGTTGTCATTTCCTTCTCTAGAACCCAATGAGTGTAGGAAAACCAGACTGCATATTGCTTTTATGCAAAGATGAATTCTCTGAAGGTTTGTCCTGGAATTTTTTTGCTTTGATGAATTTAAACCCCATCCATTAGAGGTAAATGCTGAGAAGAGTGTTGTATTCTTTGGCTCGCTGCTCTGCTGACTCCCACAGACTTTCATCTGATTCATACAACTAAAACCACGACGAATTTTGTGACGACCATATTTACGACATCCTTGGAGATAACTTAAAAAATGGCATCCCACAGTGGTTATCCAATCCTATGCCTTCCCACGTTTTACCATGGATCAGGTTCAGCATGAGGCAGCATCACTCAATCAGCAAGCATTTTAGTAAGTGGCTGTGAACCCACAGTTCATAGCAGGCATTTTGGGCTTCTTCCTCAGTGGCCCTTGAGTAATAGCTGCCACTGGCATAAAGAGCCCAAGTTACTTTATGGACTCCTGACTATTGTTTGCTTGAGCTTTTATTCAAACCTATAGTCTTTCATGCATTCAATAAGTTTTGAGCACCTACTGTGTGCCAGGCGTTAGACTAGACACTACGAATGCTGTGGTGAACAAGAGGGACAAGGTCTCCACCACCATGGAACTTACAGTCTCATTATGCAGGTGACCTGCCCAGAGACCTAAGTGTTGACAGCAACCAAGGTTTCTCCTTCACAGCCATGCTGGCCAGTGTAGTCAAAAAGAGAATCTTCTCTGTAAGGTAAAAAAAAAAATTAAAAGAAAAGAGACAAGCAAACAACCTAGGAACCACTGGATTTTACACCAGAGTCAAACCTTAGAAGAAGCATTCCTCAGTTGGTGATCACCGAGCCTAATTTGCGTGCACTTGTTCATATCAGTGTCAAGGATTCCACGTCAGTACACCCAGCCCTATTCCCAAAGGCTACTTGTCCTCCTAGTTGAGAAGATATGAGACTGATAGGGACTGACCTAGAGAAGAATTTTCCTTTATGCACGTACCCTGCCTCATGCAAATAGCAAGAGCCATTTCATCTTATAAAAGGAAATGCTTAAGTTAGTTGTGCTCGAGTGTATCAATCCTGTCTTTCCTGTACTAATCCAGTCAAGATAGGCTCACTGCTCCAATAAATAGCCCCAAATCCCAATGGCATAATGCAGTATTGTTCCTTTTTCAGTCACCCATGAATTAGATTTGGGAGAAGGGCTCCACTCCACACAGTAACCCAGGGATTCAGGCTCCTTCCATCTAGTTAAACTGATCTAGAGGTAAATCCTGTCTCTACCACTTACAGGTCTCACTTTGGGCAAATTACCAAGGTCACAGTTTCTTCCCTGGCTAATATAATAGTAATTAGTACCTACCTTATGTGGCTTCCCTGGTGGCTCAGTAAAGAAATCTGCCTGCAATGCAGGAGATGCAGGTTTTATCCCTGGGTTACGAAGATCCCCTGGAAGAGGTCATGGCAACACACTCCAGTATTCTTGCCTGGAGAATCCCCATGAACAGAGGAGCCCCAACGGGCTATAGTCCCTAGGGTCTCAAAGAGTTAAACAAGACTGAAGCGACTGAGCATGCATGCAAGCATATAGTATTTTTTTCCTAGAAGTAATGTTACATGTTGTGGCAGATTGTACTCTCCAAAAATGGCCCTGTAATTATATCTACCCCATCCATCCTCCATGCTTTTCTTGAGTATTGCTACTCTACCCCAAGAAGTAGAGTCTATTGCCTTCCTCTTGAACCCACACAGGCTTTGTGATTGGTCCAGTTGATAGAGCACAATGGAAACAATGCCAGGTGACCTCCAAGGCTGGAATATAAAAAGCATTCAACTTATTTTTTTTCTCAGCTATTCTTTAGAAACCAGCCACCATGTTATAAGGAAGCCCAGACCATATAGAGGGGCCACATGTAGGTTTCAGCTAACACCTCCAGCTAAGATCTCAGCCAGACAACATGCATCAGCAACCAGATGTGTGAGTGGGCAGGTCTCCCGAGGATTCCAGGCCCCAGCCCCAGGTCCCCCTTGCCCTTCCTGATGCCAAGTGAACTGGAGAGAGACTGTCCCTGCTGAGCTGTATTGCGTGTTTAGTCGCTTAGTTATATCTGACTCTTTTGAGACCCCAGGGACTGTAGACCACCAACCTCTTCTGTCCATGTAATTATTCAGGCAAGAATAATGGAGTGGGTTGCTATTTCCTAGTCCAGGAGATCTTCCCGATCCAGGGATCGAACCTGTGTCTCCTGTGTCTTCTGCATTGGTAGACAGATTCTTTATTACTGTGATCCCTGCGGAATCCTGCCCTAAACGACAAATTCATGTGCAAAATAAAAATTGTTAAGTCCATATATTTTAGAATTATTTCTTAGGCAACCAGAGTAACTGGAATGTATGGGGTAATTAGAAATTACTGAAATAACTGTACCTATGTGGACTTTGGGTACATATAGAGTAAATAGGTTTGGGGGATTTGGCGTAAGTGTCTAACCTAATTAAAATTATTTCTGGAGAAAAATACATTTCAGTTCAGTTCAGTCCAGTCGCTCAGTCATGTTTGACTCATTGCAAGCCAATGGACTGCAGCACGCCAGACTTCCCTGTCCATCACCAACTCCCGGGGCTTACTCAAACTCATGTCAGTGATGCCATCCAACCATCTCATCCTCTGTTTTCCCCTTCTCCTCCCACCTTCAATCTTTCCCAATATCAGGTCTTTTCAAATGAGTCAGTTCTTCGCATCAAGTGGCCAAAGTATTGGAGTTTCATCTTCAGCATCAGTCCTTCCAATGAATATTCAGGACTGATTTCCTTTAAGGTGGACTGTTTGGACCTCCTTGCAGTCCAAGGGACTCTCAAGAGTCTTCTCCAACACCTCAGTTCAAAAGCATCAGTTCTTCGGCGCTCAGCTTTCTTTATAGTCCAACTCTCACATCCATATATGACTACTGGAAAAACCATAGCTTTGACTAGACAGACCTTTGTTGGCCAGTTAAATTACAAATGGGCTTTAGGTATATATCCTGTTCATAAATTTGGAAGAGTGACCCTACATAGTAATGCTACTGCTGGTTCTAGGAGAAGATTTGGGCTCCACACAGAGATGGTCAGTATGCATTAGTGGAATCTCCCTTCTTGCCTCCTGCTGGCTGGGCCCATCTCTACAGGAGAGTCTCATGTGGACAGCAGGACTTGTGCCATTTTCCCTGGTCACTGCTTAGTCTCTTTATCTGCTTTTGTCTCTTTCTCATGCCTACTCTGTCTAATCCACTGCCTACTTTTCTATTGTTATATCCTGCTATCTCCTTGACTCTCTTTTTTGGCCTGTTTCCAATGCTTCTAAACCTATTTTTTCTGCTCTAATGGTTTATAGTAAAGCTAGGGAATTTCTGTTGACCAGGTAAGATTTAGCTCATTCAGCCGTCTTTTTTCTCTTGACAAAGGTGCCAAAATGGCAGCCCTCCCACTGGCATGCAGCTCCACGTGTTGGTCAAACCCATAACTTGAAATCGTCAGAAATGTAGTCCTTAGGTCCTGACTCAAAGAAGCAATCTCTGTCTCTTCTACCGCAGAGAAATCAATACCTCTGACTTTCTTCCTGCTTACTTAAACGTCACCTCATCCTGAGTCTTCCCTCTGGAAGGCTAATCGATATGTTCACCTTGATGTATTCATTCAATATATCTTCACTCCATATGGTGGCCCCTGTTGTTGAGCACCTAAGTATAAAGATTTCTTTTGTGTTCAGGGACTGGTAAGGTTCCTCCAATTCTCTCTCATTTGCTCACCACTAACACCAGGCAGATGTGGTCCAGTCACCTAGACCTTTCAATGACCAGCACACGTCCCACCTCACCCAGGATGTCCCAGCTAAGTAGGATACTACAAGGGTTAACACAGGAGCAGCTAGTCTTTGAAAGGGTTACAGTCCAGTTGGGGAGGCTGGACAGCATAGGCAGCTGAGATCTAGAACTATATCTTCCGTGTTGGGTACCAATTCTCACAGTGCCTAGTGTAGTGCTGGACACATAATAACCACTCAGTAAATCTCTGGTAGGTGATTAATGAATAGATTAAGTATGGGTTTATGGCATTGAGATGACTTCGGAGGGGAAGTGAACTTTGAATTGAGCTTCAAAGGATATATAACATTTAGCATAACCCAGGAGTGAAAGGATTACCCATGAATAAGAAACATCATAAATACTTTCCTAGTAACAGAAATAGACACTCACTTATCTGAGATCAAGAAAATAGCTTGACCCCATGAATGGCAGTACACCAGGCCTCCCTGTCCATCACCATCTCCTGGAGTTCACCCAGACTCACGTCCATCGAGTCAGTGATGCCATCCAGCCATCTCATCCTGTTGTCCCCTTCTCCTCCTGCCCCCAATCCCTCCCAGCATCAGCGTCTTTTCCAATGAGTCAACTCTTTGCATGAGGGAAAAGGAAAAACGTACATGGTATGTACAAGGTACTCGAAGGACCTAGAGTTTATCAATTTAAAACAAACTGGGTTTGATTTGATCTGACAATAAGAAGCTAGTGAAATTTTGGGAGCAGGTAAGTGATACATGTGTCAAGTGACGTTATAATAGGTTAATAACCCTGTTTCCCTTTGCTTTAGACAACTTATTTTAATTATGAATATATGTTAAGTGTTTCCTTTTCCTCCATTTTTCTCATAGAAAAGTTCTAACTTTTTAAATGAAAAAAAAAAATATGAGGGATTTCGTTGGTGGTCCAGTGGCTAAGACTCTTGCTCCTAATGCAGGGGGCCAGGGGTCAATCCCTATCAGGGAATTAGATGCCACACGCCACAGCTAAGACCTAACTCTAACCCATTGCAGTCAAATAAATTAAAACAAATTTTTTTTTTTTAAATGTGAATTCCATTTTGCCCTCAATACTGTGTAGATGGCTCTTTTAACTTTAGCTGGGTGATACCTGTCAGGGGAACTATGTTAACTTCATATTTAAAAATATATGTAATCTGCTATTTAACAAAGCCACATCAGAATAAAACCCAAACCAACTGAAAATTCAAACCTTCATAACATTTTCTATAGAAGAAGAGATCACATTGACGTCATGTTGAATCATATCTAGATTTAAGAAATAGGGACTTTTTATTGTGATAAAATATACATAATGTAAAATTAAGCATGTTAACCATATTCAGTGTACCATTCAGTGGCATTAAGTACATTCTTGCAACTGTTACTAGATGTGTCTCCAGAACTCTTTCCATCTCCCCAAACTGAAACTCTGTGTCCATTAAACACTAACTTCCCTTTCTCACCCACCACTCTCACCCCCATCTCAGTCCTGGGCAACCATCACTGTACTTTCTCTTAAGGTACATTTTAAGGAAGTTTAAAACAAACCTACAATTCCTCTTTCTCTTGCCTGAAGTCTTCAATTAATAAAGTCCTTGTTCAAAGTCCCCAGATAGGTGCTTTCCTGGTAGCTCAGTGGCAGAGAATTCACCTGCCAATGCAGGAGACATGGGTTCGATCCCTGATCCAGGAAGATCCCACATGCTGCAGAACAGCTAAGCCCGTGCACCGCAGCTACTGAGCCTGTGCGCAGCTGCAACCACTGAAGCCCTCGTGCTCTAGGGCCCACGCTCCACAACAGGAGAAGCCACCGCAGTGAGAAGCCCGAGCACTGCAAGTGGAGAGTAGCCTTCACTCTTCACAACTAGAGAAAAGCCCCTGCAGCAACAGAGACCCAGCACAGCCAAAAATAAATAAATAAAATTATATTTTAAAAAGTCCCCAAACAATTGGAAATTTCTTAGGTTTATACAAGTGGGCAAAGTTTACACAGTTCCATGATGTAGAGATTTCAGACATAAAACAGAGACAATGGGTTAAAATGTGTTCAACTAACTTACTTAAACCATAGTCAATAGAATTTTTATATTATCACTCAGCTTTGCCATCTCCCTTGTCAAAAAGAAAGCCATGGAACCTGAGATTTTCTGGTCCCAGGAGAATCCTGTGAACAGGGGAGCCTGGTGGGCTGCTGTCCATGGGGTCGCACAGAGTCAGACACATCTGAAGCGACTTAGCATGCATGCATGCATGCATTGGAGAAGGAAATGGCAACCCACTCCAGCATTCTTGCCTGGAGAATCCCAGGGACAGAGGAGCCTGGTGGGCTGCCATCAATGGGTTCACACGACTGACGTGACTTAGCAGCAGCAGCAGCAGCAATATACTCAAATAACCCTATATTAGTGTTCTGTTCTAAGAAACTTAAGTATAGAATCAGTACATGTTTATGAGAGAATATTCAGAAAAATAAAGAATATAAAGGAAATAGAACTTATTTTTAATATTCTACTGCCTAAATAATCACTATTAATATATTAAAGTTAAAAAGCAGTATATCTCATCTTACTTTATATTTCATCGTACTTTACTTCAACAGAAGAAAAAAACAAACTCTGAAATGAACTCAAGCATGTGAACTTCAGGTAACTGTTTCTTTAAAACAGGAATTAATGATTTTTAACTAAATTGAATTGCCAATTAAAAATTGAAATTCAATCAAGCAATAAGAGATTGAGGAATCAATGTTTGTTAAAAACTAATTATTTCTTAATGGGTATGGATTAGGGCTTCCCTGGTGGCTCAGTTGGTCAATAATCCACCTGCAATGCGTGAGACCGGGGTTCAGTCCCTGGGTTGGGAAGATCCCCTGGAGGAGGGCATGGCAACCCACTCCAGTATTTTTGCCTGGAGAATCCTCATGGACAGAAGAGCCTGGTGGGCTACGGTCCATGGGGGTCACAAAGAGTCAGAGAAGACTGAGAGACTAAGTACAGCACAGCAGCTTCGGTTTGTATTTTCAGATAGTAAAGCTTACTTAACTATTTTATAAAGACCAGAAAAGATCAGGAATAAGCAAGCAAAAGTGGCTTTGGGGAAAATAAAAGGTTTAACCAGAAGTCACCTTCTCCTGGGGGGGGGGGGGGGGGGGAGGATAAAAGGAGATAAAGGGGATAATATGTAAGGAAAACAGACCATAAAGTCAAAACCACTTTCAAAAGGAAAAATAAAGTCATACAATAGAGAAGCAGGTATCTTACCCAGTGGCCTGGAACTCACAGAGAATTTAGAGGAATTCACTGTATTGATTGACTCTCTCCCTTGGCCATAAAAGTTTGACTTTATTTGCTTCATACATCAATGGTTTTATATTCCATTAATTGTTAAAATACAAACTGTATTTTAGTTTCCTTCGTATTTAGACCATAATTCTTTTATGTATGTTTATCTTTCTAGAGTTTCTAACTCTCTTTTTCTCCTCTGGAGAAACTTGGATCTTCAGTACTTATGTGACACCTCACGATTTACTTCTTGATTCTCAAGCATCCAGTTTGGTCATGATAACCTTTTGCTCTGTTGAAGATGTTCTTCGCCAGGCACTCTGTTCTGTTATTCCAGTTTGGATTAAGTATAGGCTGTCCCACTAGGGTTTCTTTTCATCTGAACTGGAGTATTTCCATTGTTTCATGGTTTCCCTATTTCTTGGATTCATTTTCAATTTTGCTGGAGTAAATCTTTTAATTATTTTTTTCAAAATGGCAGAAGAAGAGCTAAATCCTTGTAGCTCTACATTTTGCTTTCATAATTGAAAAATAGAGGTAGGATAGGTAAACTCCCAAGCTTAGTCTGCTATCTTAAAGTGAGACTGTATGCCCATTTGGAGTGGTTGTCCCAGCATGTTGGTCCTTGATCAACTTGAGACTGTGGCACACATCTTACTCAGCACAAGGCCATTTCTTTTTCTTTTATGGCTCTGGACAGCACTCCCAACACTGGTTGACCATATGATCAACATGGATCATTTTTACAAAGAAGTTAATAAGGTCACAAGAGTCAGACATGGCTGAACTACCAAACCGCCACCCAAAAGTAAAAGGATGGATTACATGAGCCAGTTCCATCACCAGACCCATATCTGCCTCCAGCAGGTGCTGCCTCATCCTTCAGGACACCGCTCAGGCCCCCCTTCTCTAAGAAGCCTTCTGAAGTTCCCCAGCACTCGCTCCTACATCATACAAACCCCGATTGTACCACTAACCACATGTGTGCCTGCTAAGTCATTTCAGTTGTGTCCGACTCTTTGTGACCCCATGGACTGTAGCCCTCCAGGCTCCTCTGTCCATGGAATTCTCCAGGCAAGAATACTGAGTGGGTAGCCATTCCCTTCTCAAAGAAGATCTTCCCAACCCAGGGATCAAACCTGAGACTCCTGCATTGTAGGAGGATTCTTTACTGTCTAAGCCACCAGGAAGTCTAAAAGAGTTGTGCATGTGTGCTAAATCGCTTCAGTTGTGTCAGACTTTTTGTGATCTTATGGACTGTAGCCCACAAGGCTCTTCTGTCCATGAGCTCCTCTAGGCAAGAATACTGGATTGGGTTGCCATGCCTTTCTCCAGGGGATCTTCCCGACCAGGGCATCAAACATGCATCTCTTATGTCTCCTGCACTGGCAGGCATGTTCTTTACCACTAGTGCCACCTGGGAAATCCAACACTAGCCACATCTTTCTACAATTTCCTATTTGTCTCTTCTGCTAAACTCTAAGCTCCCTGAAGGTAACCGAGGTGACATTTCAGGTCTGCATCCTCACTGTATCCACAGGGGCTGGTACGCATTAAGTATCCGATACAGACCAAATGACCAAGTAACTGAGTGCATGAACAAGGGGATGAGCAAGCTTGATGTTGACCTTGGAAACAGGTGTGTCATCTTTCCTTGCTGAAAATGAGGCCACTGACCTGCTCATTCGGTAGGAGAAGCCTTGGAAGGTTGTTTCAGGCAGAAAGAGCCATATGGGGGGAAAGCTTGAAGGCAAGCTGGGACATAGCTTTTGGGGGGAATGATGGAGGTTGTTCCCAGAGGGCTGTAGATATTAGGTTCATCCACATTCAGTCTCTAATCTCTCCCATGTCCTTTTGTTCTGATTACAGTCTGATCCCAGGGTTCTTCAACTTTTGCCAGTTCAGTAAGTACAGGTCTCATGAAAACAGTTGTGTTTTAGCAGAAACACTGGTGCCTCAGTTCCTTCAGTTCAGTTCAGTCACTCAGTCGTGTCCGACTCTTTGCGACCCCATGAATCGCAGCACGCCAGGCCTCCCTGTCCATCACCAACTCCCGGAGTTCACTCAGACTCACGTCCATCGAGTCAGTGATGCCATCCAGCCATCTCATCCTCTGTCGTCCCCTTCTCCTCCTGCCCCCAATCTGTCCCAGCATCAGACTCTTTTCCAATGAGTCAACTCTTCGCATGAGGTGGCCAAAGTACTGGAGTTTCAGTTTTAGCATCATTCCTTCCAAAGAAATCCCAGGGCTGATCTCCTTCAGAATGGACTGGTTGGATCTCCTTGCAGTCCAAGGGACCCTCAGTTCCTTAGGTGTCAATAAAGGTGCTTCACAATCATGATTTAGAAACTGCACCAATAAGGTCTTCCCACATTTACACTAAAGGATCTGCTTATATTTGTATTAAGTATCATGAATTGTATGGAGCCTTCACTTCACCGGAACAAAATGAAACCCCAGGTGACTTATAATGAAGCTTTTCCATCATCCTCAGACTCTTGAAGCCTGCTGGAAACTGGTGCAGCACAGAACTGAAGTTACAGATCTCTGCTGCTTCCATGATTTCCTGGCAGAACTTCCTTGCTCTAATGTCTCTGACTCCAGTCGCCACCTGAAAGTCCTCCCCAGAGGTCTGAGGGCCTCACCTCCTATGTCTGGTGCTGCTGCTACTGCTAAGTCGCTTCAGTCATGTCCGACTCTGTGCAACCCCATAGACAGCTGCCCACCAGGCTCCCCGTCCCTGGGATTCTCCAGGCAAGAACACTGGAGTGGGTTGCCATTTCCTTCTCCAGTGCGTGAAAGTGAAAGTGAAGTCGCTCAGTCGTGTCCGACTCTTCGCGACCCCATGGACTGCAGCCTACCAGGCTCCTCCGTCCATGGGATTTTCCAGGCAAGAGTACTGGAGTGGGGTGCCATTGCCTTCAGTACTTAATTAAAAACCACTAGTTGTCAGAAGCAAGTAGGCTCTCAATTCCTGCTTAGTTAACGTGAGCCTTTCAGTTTTGAGATGTGTTATTCTACCCACATAGCAGGTGTTCCTTAAATATTTTGTCAACGGGGAGAAAGAATGAATGAAACATTCAAGGAGAGATGGGGTTTGCCTTTTATGAGATTAGAGTGAAGGAGCGCATTTGCTGGAAACTGTCCCCGGTGAGTGAAGGGATCTGCTTTTGGTTGCAGGCCACTCATTCTTTCCATTTCAGCCATCATGCATTGTGTACACCATCCATCTCTCATCTTGGGAGATAATTCATTCCAGGATTTAGAATGTCACTGAAGACATCTCAGCAGGGACCTTTTATTTGTCCACAACACAGGATTGTCTGGGGGATGTGCTGTTCCCCATGGCAGAGACCCTGACTCAAAGGGCAATCTATCACATACCAGCTTCTCAGCATCAAAAGGAGTGAAGCAAGTCAGAAAGGGATTTGGGTTTGCTGTTAAGAGTGAAGCTGGGCAGCCCCTCGGCGGACCAGGGTTGGATGTAAAGTATATTTCCCGGTGGTCTGACTCAGGAGCTGCCTTGGCAATCATCAGTGAAATGCCAGGCCAAGCTCATAGGAAAATGAGGTCTGGGGAATGCTAACAGTGTAAGGTGACTGGCAAAAGGGGACACATTTTTGGCAGCCCTTGCCATAGTGAGGGCTGGAGACATCAGGAGAGAAGTGACTGCATGAAGATCACATAGGAAGAGCAGCTCAAGTCTTCTCATTGTTCAAAGTTCCAGCTGGATCTGAGCTGCTGGGCCAGTGGAGAGGGAAAGCAGCCCAAACTGACCTCCAAGGGCACTTGGCTAGAATCGTCCCAGGAGCCTGAGGGGAGAGACACAAGGTCTAAACACAGATTCCTGGCCTCTGGGGGTAGAATCACAGATGCAGATCCTGAGACTGAACTCAGAACTTGGGACTCTAGAGGGCTGGGGCTTGGGGTCTTCCTCTTTACACAACTTTCTAGGTGATTCTTAACTCACACCAGCTACCTGCACTTCCTAACCCTCTCATTCTCCAGGAATCTTTTGCAGACTGCCCAACACCAGAAACTGCAGTCACACATGTGGCTGGTCAGTACATAACTAGAAAAGGCAAGTTCTGTGTCCTTGTGTTTAACAAGTAATTCTAGAACATATGCACCGCTTCAGGCGTTGAAGACAAGTCTTACTTTTAGGAGTTAGTAAGTTGTGAAGTCATGATCTGTACCCTCAACCCAGTAGGACCATCTACTATCACTGAAGACTCCTTTTGTGACTGCATGTCACAAAGAGATCTGACGCAAATAGGAAGTCACGGCCCAGGGATGACTACCACAGCTGGAAAACACTGCCAAATTGCTGATTTGTGAGGAGCAACCTAAGGGTATGACTAATTTACAAAGTTCACATGAGACTCTGCAGATCCCTTAAGTAGGATTGTCAAATTTAGCAAATAAAAACACAAGTGTGTGTATTCAAGCACGGCCCACTCTTTGTGACCCTATGGACTGTAGCCCACCAGACTCCTCTGTCCATGGAATTCTCCAGGCAAGAATACTGGAGTGAATTGCCATTTCCTCCTCCAGGGGATCTTCCCCATCCAGGGATCAAACCCACGTCTCTTGTGTCTCCTGAATTGGCAGGTGGGTTCTTTGCCACTAGTGCCACCTGGGGAGCCTTATTTGGGACAAACTTGTGCTAAAACATTATTGGTTGTTTATACGAAATTCAGATTTGACTAACCACCTTATATTTTAGCTCTCAGTCCTACCTCTAAGCTTATTTAGGGATACTTCTGATACGGCTATCAGATTTGGGTCACCATAAGTTGATGAGAGTCGAGGGGCAGGGAGCTTGTCCTATTATTTTCACCTTCCTTCAGTTCAGTTCAGTTCAGTCACTCAGTCGTGTCTGACTCTTTGCGACCCCATGAATCGCAGCACGCCAGGCCTCCCTGTCCATCACCAACTCCTGGAGTTCACTCAGACTCACGTCCATCGAGTCAGTGATGCCATCCAGCCATCTCATCCTCTGTCGTCCACTTCTCCTCCTGCCCCCAATCTGTCCCAGCATCAGAGTCTTTTCCAATGAGTTAACTCTTCGCATGAGGTAGCCAAAGTATTGGAGTTTCAGCCTCAGCATCAGTCCTTCCAATGAACACCCAGGACTGGTCTCCTCTAGGATGGACTGGTTGGATCTCCTTGCAGTCCAAGGGACTCTCAAGAGTCTTCTCCAACACCACAGTTCAAAAGCATCAATTCTTTGGCGCTCAGCTTTCTTCACAGTCCAACTCTCACATCCATACATGACCACAGGAAAAACCATAGTCTTGACTAGACAGACCTTTGTTGGCAAAGTAATGTCTCTGCTTTTTAATATGCTATCTAGGTTGGTCCTAACTTTTCTTCCAAGGAGTAAGCGACTTTTAATTTCATGGCTGCAATCACCATCTGCAGTGATTTTGGAGCCCCCCAAAATAAAGTCATCCACTGTTTCCCCATCTATTTCCCATGAAGTGATGGGACCAGATGCCATGATCTTCCTTTTCTGAACGTTGAGCTTTAAGCCAAGTTTTTCACTCTCCTCTTTCACTTTCATCAAGAGGCTTTTTAGTTCCTCTTCACTTTCTGCCTTAGGGGTGGTGTCATCTGCATATCTGAGGTTATTAATCGTGATTCCAGCTTGTGCTTCTTCCAGCCCAGTGTTTCTCATGATGTACTCTGCATATAAGTTAAATAAGCAGGGCGACAATATACAGCCTTGACGTACTGCTTTTCCTATTTGGAACCAGTCTGTTGTTCCATGTCCAGTTCTAACTGTTGCTTCCTGACCTGCATATAGGTTTCTCACCTTCCTTAGCAAGCCTAGAATAGCACTCAGCTTATAATAGACACATGGCAAGGGGGTGGGGTGTCAGTGTTAAATGGTTCTTGTTCAGTGGAGGCTAACCTCAGTGCTGGCCACTTAAGAGTTGTAGGAGGGGAGCGCCTGCCTAGTAGAATTGGCATGCCATGGTAGAACTCCTCATAGTGGTGACTGCCTCTACCCTGACCCACTGACCAAGCTCTCCATCACTCCATCCCTTATGAGAAAAGCTGGTGATTGGAAAGGGCTGAACACGGTATGCATAAATAAGTCTTTTTCCTCTTACAGCTCTTTATAGCTTTATGGCAATAAGCCTCACTTTAAATATCATGAGTTACTGTAAAGATTTTGTAAATTAAAGCACATTTCCCCACTGGTTAACATGGTCATTTCAGAGCTATATCTCCATTTTGAATTGATTTTTTTTTTCTTCCAAGATTAATAATTTAATGAATTGTGCACAAGGGAGATTCCTAGTGCAAGAAAGCTTTCTAAAGTGGAAGAACACTTTGGTTATTTCTTTCATTGTAGATCCACATTCTCTAAGTTGAGGCACACCTGTTTCTAGGACACAGTCTGTCAGCAGGACAGTATTGGCTTTGTGGGAATGTGCCAAAGGAGCTTCAAGATACTATGTTCTTTACTTTTGATTTATTGTCAAATTGCTATCCAGAGGAAAGATGTTACTGGGAGAAAGAAAAGCAACCATCAGCGAGCCCATGCTGCCTGCTTCATTGCACTTCAAGCTGGCTCCTTATTTATAATTATTGGGCTGTCTTGACAGTGTTTAAGGGGCAAATCACTCAGATCCCCTTGCTTGTCTGCAAAAGCATTTTAACTTTGCCTAAGTCATACCTCATGGCCGCCTGAGTTAGTCATTTCTCATTATTCACCTTTGAGGCAAGTTAGCATTAACCCCTCATTACTGGATCAGAAAACCAAACCCTAAAGAAGTTGATTCTGGCCCAAGAACATGTACGTGGTAATCAGCATCAGGCCCATGATTCTAAAACCTCTTCCCTCCTCTGAGAAAACACATTTGTCATCTTTCACCAGCCTCCGTGGAACGTACAAAGACCAAAATTTAGACACAGGGTTTCTGTTTACATGGCTAGCTTCATATTTAAAATAGGATTATTTAACTCTAGTCTGTTATAAAATCATCCAGAGCTTTTTAAGAACATGCCAGTACTAGGGTCCCATTCCTGGAGATTTTGAGTCATTTGGTTTGTGGTGTGACCTGGACATAAGTTTTTTGCCAGATAGATAATTAGATAAACAGATGAAAAGTTTCCACGGTGCTTCTGTGCAGGGAGGGTTGAGAATGCTGGGCCAAGCAAAGTGAGCAGGGGATCGTGGGATGCTAAGTTCCACACCTGACTCAACACTCTCCCTGTGTAGGTCTCCACCATCTTACCATTAAAGTCTACATTTAGCCTGGGTTAAAGCATGTTGTCACCAGAAAAGAAACATTAGCACAGGGTTAACTCCAGTAGAAATGCATCGCTCTGACAGAGGGACGATGAGAGGAGAACAAAGCCAGGGTATATGGTATGCTGACCAGTTGGGGAGGGGTGGTGCTGGGCAACAAGGGCTTCTCCAAGATCCCAACCCCATAGGAATGCCATGCTCCTGAGCAGTGGTTCTGGAAGATGAACAGGTACTTTTGTAAGAGGTAGGGATCAAGGGAGGTTTGTTGGCTCAGACCAGCATGTTCTCTGAGGGCTGAATTTTGTTGTTATTCATTTGCTCAATTATGTCCAACTCTTTGCGACCCCATGGACTGTAGCATGCCAGGCCTCTCTATCCTTCACCATCTCCTGGAGCTTGATCAAACTCATGTCCATTGAGTTAGTGATGCCATCCAATCATCTCATTCTCCTTTTCCTCCTGCCTTCAATCTTTACCAGCATCAGGGTCTTTTCCAATGAGTTGGCTCTTCGCATCAAGTGGCCAAAGTATTGGAGCTGCAGCTTCAGCATCAGTCCTTCCAATAAATATTCAGGGTTGATTTCCTTTGGGATAGACTGGTTTGATCTCCTTGCAGTTCAAGGGACTCTCAAGAGTCTTCTCCAGTACCATAGTTCAAAAGCATCAATTCTTCAGCATGCAGCCTTCTTCATGGTTTCTCACATCCGTACATGACTATGGGAAAAATCATAGCTTTGACTGTGAAGGTTCAAATCCTGGCTCTGATACTTTAGCTCTGTGACGTGGGCAAGTTACTACCTCTCAAAGGATCGTATCCTAATTTAGAAAACAGAGGTAGAAATTGCAACTACCTCATCATTTGTTTGGAGAAGGCAATGGCACCCCACTCCAGTACTCTTGCCTGGAAAATCCCGTGGATGGAGGAGCCTCGTAGGCTGCAGTCCATGGGGTCGCTAAGAGTCAGACACAACTGAGCGACTTCACTTTCACTTTCACTTTCATGCACTGGAGAAGGAAATGGCAACCCACTCCAGTGTTCTTGCCTGGAGAATCCCAGGGACGGGGAGCCTGGTGGGCTGCCGTCTATGGGGTCGCACGGAGTCGGACATGACTGAAGCGACTTAGCAGCAGCAGCAGCAGCATCATTTGTTGGGATAGTGCAATGAGGTAATATGTGATACAGTTATCTGAGGCCCCTGGCATTTCAAGGGTCAGTAAATCACTGTTAAGTTCTCTTGGTTTAAATGGAGATGGACCATTACCCTCTCCTTCAAGGTAACTGATTCTCACAAGGCAGTGCAAGGTTAGATCTATGGTTGTGACGTAATATGTTGACTCTGAAATGAGAGTAGACAAGACCTAACAAGGGAGACCCTTGCCTCAGAGATGTAGGGTCAGGCAATATCCTTGGGCTAAAGAATGAGGACTTTCCTGGTGGCTCAAACAGTAAAGAATTAAACTGTAATGCAGGAGACCTGGGTTTGATCTCTGGGTCGGGAAGATCCCCTGGAGAAGGAAATGGCAACCCCCCCCCCACCCCAGTATTCTTGCCTGGAGAATTTCATGGACAGAGGAGACTGGTGGGCTACAGTCCACAGGGTCACAAAGAGTCAGACACGACTGAGCGACTAACACACACAAAGAATTAGAACAGGTACCAGGAAGCTACATGGGATTGTGACAGGACTCGGCTCAAAGGGCACAGAGAGCTTCAAGTCAGAGGTTACAGAGGCTGTGAGGTCAAAAAATACATGACCCGGAAACCAGAGAAGGTGCCCAAGGCTGAAGAAGCCATCTCTGGAATAGCCTTCCAGAGTTCACTGTTGAGAACCAGCAGGGCCTTGTTCTCTGCCTGCTTTAAGAGTTGTTTAAGCCTACGAGGTCCCAGAAGTGAGTATCTTCACAGGTCATACGGACAAGTATGGGTGCAACTGGGAAAATATGTTTTCTAAATCAGAACCTGCTAACTCCACTCTAAGACTGTGAGCACGTCCCAGAGCGGGACGCGTGGAAGGCTGGTTCTAGGACTATCCCATGGTAGACAGACTTGCTTGGTAAATGGAAGTTGGTATGTTTCTTGATTGCAGAACTTTTTATTTTTAATGTACATGTATATTTCTAAGAGAAAATATGGTAAGATTGGTTTCCCAAACTGGTTTTATCATGGACCCTTTTCTCCTTGGAAAGAAGTCCCAGCTCTTATGGCTCTTTGCCTTCTTGACTCCTGGAGCTTCTGCCGTAAACCTCATCCTCACTTCTCAGGGGTGTGTAGAACCCTCTGTGGCACGTGGCCTCATTCCCAGGGCCCCTACTGCTAAGGTAAGGACATAAGATGAGGCTGTAAACAGCATAAAGGGGGGCCCCTGCTTGTCTACTTCTCTCTGGCATACAGTGGGGCCCCAAACACTGTCTGTTTGTGAGTGACTATTCTTCAAGTTAATGCATGAATCTAGTTATGCCAAACTGTACAGATAGCACCTTGAATGTTCAGAATTAAATACTCAATTGACACAAAGTGATTGCTGAGGTGATTTTGTGTAAGACTAAGAATCAGGAGATGTGAGTGCTTGTCCTAACTTGGTACTTTTTTTGTTTCACCTATCCAAACTTGTAATAATCCTGCCCATTGTACTTCAAAACAGTCATGAAAATAGTTTGCAAAAATTAAACTCTCCACAGATATAAAATATGTTCTTAATATTTTCCTTTGGAATTAGTCTCAGCTATTTTATTATTTATTTCTTTGGCCGCAGCAGGTTTTTGTTGGAGCACACAGGGTCTAGCTCCCTGACCAGGGATCAAACCCATGCCCCTGCACTGGGAGTGTGGAGTCTTAACCACTGGACCCCAGGGAAGTCTCAGTTCCAGCTATTAAAGGTCTGCTGGGCCCTTCAGTGGTGCTTCCTGGTGGCTCTGTGGTCCACCTGCCAATACAGGAGACTAAGACGTGGGTTCAGTCCCTGGATTGGTAAGATCCCCTGGAGGAGGGCATGGCAACCCACTCCAGCATTTTTGTCTGGAGAATCCCACGGACAGGGGAGCCTGGTGGGCAACAGTCCATAGGGTCACAAAGAGTTGAACACAAGCAACTGAGCAGGCACACAGGCCCTTCAGTGTGTAGTCTGAACCTTTTGGAAAATGTAGGCATATGGAAGCAAAGGCTGCCTCCAAGTATGTTTTGTAACCACAGGCTTTGCAAGCTTAAAAGGAAAAGGGAGATGGAACAAGAATGGGCTATTTTTTTTCAGCTCTTTTATAGTGGGTAGTGTTTATTTTAAGCAGTTTCCCAAATCAGTTGTGTTTCTTTTATGTTGCTGCACCCGAGGAATGATGCATTTTTGTGAAAATTTTCACCTGCCCCGACCCACCCCTACCCTGAACTTGCTTATCTGGAGGTGCCATGATCTTCATGTGGCTCCTGCGAAAACTCTGCAGAGGCGCCTGCATCAGGTAGAGCCGAACCAAAGCACCGCTGGGAAAAGAGTTGGGGCTTGTTATTGCTTGGGCATCTTGTCCATCTGCACCTACCCTACAGCACTTCGTTTTTATTTTTATATTTTGGAAAGGGTGCATAGAAGGAAAGTAAACTACTTTGATGGGGGAGGAACTGGGACTTAGATCAGACCCGCGACTGCAGTGACTAAGAAAAACAGCTCATTTGTCCAAACTCTGCATTGTAAGTTACATTTGATTGGGAGGGTTAAATTTAAATGTCATGGCTACACATAATGTATGAACATATAGTGACCTTATTTTAAACCCTGAGTCATAGACCAGTCTAAAGATTTTATCTATTTCTTAAGCATTTACATGAACAGTCTTCAACCAGCATGAGGATTAAACCACATGTAGATTTCAACAAATCTCTGTGTTGGAAATGAAATTATTTGAAACTAGGTCCTTGGGAAATCTGGACTGTAGCCATGTCTGCCCTGTGCCTTGGGAGAGAAAAAGAGACTTGGAAGATCATGCTGTTTGCCAAGTGGGTCAAGAGGCCCCTCTGTCCCAGATGACAGCTGGCACACACAGGCATGCTGCTCTCTCTAACTTTATTTTTTCCTGGTAAAGAAATAGCAACTATAGTTGCCAGCCTACTTCTCTTCAGGAAGGCAGCAAAGCATTTGCATAGTGATTCTGGCATTTTTAATCATTTCTTCAGTGTAAATGGTTACTATCAGATAGTCAGAAAGAGCCTGTTTATAGGAGGCCATAGGTAATGGGAAAAATCCAGGAAACAATAATTATGACAGTTTTTTTATGCATATAACACCAGCTCTAGATGGAATTTCTTAAAGGGAGTTAGTCTAGTGTGCTGGGCATGTTCAGCTGTTCGGAGCACTCTGTAGGAGAAATGAATAATACAGGAGAATCAATGAATGAGTTCTTCTGGCTATTCCACAGCAGTCTAGTACCTGCACAGAAACATCAGTGCTTGTGGAGCCCAGTTGGAGAGCACAGGGTTACACAGTTGGTTTCCCAAACCCAAAACTTTCTCTCTGAAACATCTGGTCACAAAGGATGCCTCTCTGGGACCTGTTGTCTCCTGGCTTATTCAAATAACGATGACGTTAGGAGCCTTCCAGGGCTCCAGGACTCTCCTTCACGCTCAGTGACAAGGACAACAGAAGCCTCATCAATCGGCCAATGACCTTCCCTCCTGTTGTTTGGATTCTGCTCCTGGGCCTCTGGCTCTTCATCCATGCTTGTCTGCCCTCGCTTCAGCCCAGCTGGCCCACATTACCCTGGGTCCTCTGAGTGTACGTGGCTCAGCCTTGGTTAATTAAGTTATCTGATTTTTTTTTCCTTTTCTTTCTCCTGGGTGGCTAATTTTGTTTGAGATTTCACAGTGCTTCTAAATTTATATATGTAAACAAACAAGGACATGCCTTTCTTCAGGTCATTTATTAGAATCAAAATTAGGAAGAGTTTTTTAACCTTTGTACAATTGAGCTGATGGAAGTCGCTATTGGAGGTGGGTGTTGAAGATGTTCACAAGTGTCTCTGCAGAAGAGAGAGTCCGCATTCCCTTCCCATCATGCCTGCCTGTTTCAGATTTGACATACTGAGGGTCAGTGAGTGAACGTGTGTCAGTCAGAAGAGAGCATGTCTAGGTCATTTTCCAATGGAAAGAAAATGGCCTTCCTCCTTTAGATTTTGGAAACCTCTAGAGGGTATTCCAGAGAGGGCAATGGTACCCAACTCCAGTACTCTTGCCTGGAAAATCCCATGGACGGAGGAGCCTGGTAGGCTGCAATCCATGGGGTCACAAAGAGTCGGACACGACTGAGCGACTTCACTTTCACTTTTCACTTTCATGCATTGGAGAAGGAAATGGCAACCCACTCCAGTGTTCTTGCCTGGAGAATCCCAGGGACGGGGGAGCCTGGCGGGCTGCCGTCTATGGGGTTGCACAGAGTCGGACATGACTGAAGCAACTTAGCAGCAGCAGCAGCAGAGGGTATTCAGTGCAATGTTCACTTCAAAGCTCCCAGGTCAGAAATTAGAATTCACTTTCTCTACGTAAAGGGAGAATAAGATCAATCAGAACATCATTAAGGGAGTGTTTGAAATATCAGGAAACATTAACCTTAGGAACTTAGATAAATGGTGTGTAGAACTTTATGTTTAATAGAGTGTCTCTTCAATGTGCCATAAATCAATCACTATTTTTGAATAGAAAAAGAATAGGACAGTATTTGTCGTGACACACTTGGGATGTGGGCACTGTATTAGTGTCCTGTTACTGCTATGACAAGTCACCACAAATTGAGTGCCTGAAACAACAAATTTGTTATCGTACAGTTCTGGAGGTAAGAAGTCTAAAATCGGTCAGCAAGGAAGAGTTCCCTTATGGAGACTTTGGGGGAACCTCCTCACATTTTCTTCTTTTTTTTAAACTTTGGCTGCACCACCTGTCATGTGGGATCCTAGTTCCCTGACCAGGGATCAAACGGATGTCCCCTGCATTGGAAACACTGAGTCTTAACCACTGGGCCGTCTCACATTTTCTAGTTACCAGAGGTTACCCACATCACTCCAGCAGTCCTGCTTCCCTCTTGTGATGGGACTGGGCCCACCTGGATCATTCAGGATAACCTTCCTATCTCAAGATCCTTAAATTTCGTCATATCTGCAATGTCTCATTTGCCACATAAGGTGACGTATCACACGTTTCGGGGATCAGGATGTGGGCACCTCTGGGGGCTGTTATCCTGCCTTGTCCTTTGTTGTTTAGTCGCTCGGTCATGTCCAACTCTTGAGACCTCGGGACTGTAGCCCACCAGGCACCTCCTCTATCTGTGGGATTTTTCAGCCAAGAATACTGGGGTGAGTTGCCATTCCCCCGTCTAGGGGATTTTCCCGGCCAGGGGTCGAACCCACCTCTCCTGTGTTGCAGGTGGATTCTTTACCCACTGAGCCACATAAATGATTCCCAACTCTAATTACATGAGAATAGACGGTTTGATGTGAAGTTATCCTCACTGAAATCCCTCAGGCTGTTGCCTGAATCCAGAAGAAAGATACGCTGAAGGATGCCGGACTCCATGCTCCTGATTCAACAGGCCTTCCTCTTGAAGGAGGAGAGCACCACCTTTCCTGCAAGTCCCGACAGGACTTAGGAGGAGTTAGTGCTTGTTTTTTCTGGAATCCACGGGCTCTCCTTCTGCTGCGGCCGCTTCTGTGTCTCTAGAGCACCGACGCCACTTCTCCCCCACACACGGTGACGCTCCACCACGCATGCAGAAACTGCCAAGACGCCACCTCCTTCAGCTGTCTCTGAGCTGGTAACCTCCTGCTTGTTCCCAGAGAAACACTTTTAAGAAAGGATTATTGTCATCTAAGGTAGAGCCCCAAAGTGAGCAGGGATCCTTGGACTAGTGAACTTTCTGGGGGAGCTTCTTGTCCTCCGAAGTTCCAAGGCCACTCACTGTGTCTGCAGCGAGGATACCGTGGAGCTGGCATCATCGGGGCAAACTTTCTGAAGCCTCTAGCACTTGGCTTAAAACAAGGAACAAGCAGACTCTGTCTCCCTCCGTTGAGGCTGGAGAACCCTGCTGTCTTGAACAACCCACGCCCAAAGTCAAAGAACCCTTTTAAGTCAGGTCCTTGGCAAGATAAAGGAACACCTCGCTTTATAACAGAAGAGTCTGGGGTCAGACTCATGCATGAGCGGAGGTGCTGCACTCAGTGTTCAAAACCATGCAGATATTGGAGGGGGTGGGTGTCTCACCCATGGCACCTTCACTCCCAACACTTTAAATTGTTGGCATGATCGGTGCAGCTTACCATCTTCCCCAAGAGGTATAGGTATAGAGGTATATATACCTGAAGCTTCCACAAAGTCCTAGTGACTGCCTACTGCTGTAACTCAGGTGTTCCATATGGTAGTTATTCTGCCTACCATAGATAATTTATCCTTTCTGATTGGTTTTCTCACTGGTCCTCCAACAAAGCTGCAGGAGTTCAGCTTAGCTTATTCTTTTAGTCTCTTAAGTCGCGTCTGACTCTTTTGCAACTCTATGGACTGCAGCCTGCCAGGCTCCTCTTTCCCTGGGATTGTCCAGGCAAGAATACTGGAGCAGGTTGCCATTTTCTTCTCCAAAGCTTAGCTAAGATCTGCAGATGCGGACTGGGAATTTGACTGTGCCGTCCTGCTGCAGGACTTCCTACCAGGAAGGCCTTCTGGTGCTTAGGAATCTGCTGTGTCCAAGGGAAACTCCCAATGGGTACCAAGCTGATATTTTTTTCTGTTTTCACCAAAGTCTTCCAAGTGTAAAATGTAGTTCACTACACAGAACCAAAAGCTGTTGTGGTAGCTTTCAGCAGTGCCAGGACTGTGGAATAAAGCAATTCAAATACCAAATCTGCCCCTTACTAAGTGTGTAATGTTGCACAAACACCTTATTTTAATGAACCTTAATTTCTGTACTGAAAGAGATGACCTCCAAAACTGTTATGATATAATAAAAATAAAATGTGCAGGTGTGCACACGCCTGGCATATAGTTGTTCCCCTGGGAGTGGTGGCCGTGGTAGGACCTCACACCAGGCCTGTGCTCGCTCTGGGTCACCCAGGACCCCAGAGGTAAAGAGTGGACACAGCCAGGCAGAGAGCTCTGGAGGGGAGACAGCTGCAGGTCCAGCCTGAGACCACAGCTATTCCTGTATTAATAAATGAGGCAGACCACCAGCATCCTCAAGGGAAATGGAATTCTCTGGATCCATTGATGGAACTTGCACCATTTGCATATGCAAAGTCTTAGAGCTTAGTACTCAGAAGGCAATGACAACCCACTCCAGTACTCTTGTCTGGAAAATCCCATGGACGGAGGAGCCTGGTAGGCCGCAGTCCATGGGGTCGCTAAGAGGCGGACACGACTGAGCAACTTTACTTTCACTTTTCACTTTCATGCATTGGAGAAGGAAATGGCAACCCACTCCAGTGTTCTTGCCTGGAGAATCCCAGGGACGGGGGAGCCTGGTGGGCTGCCATCTATGGGGTCGCACAGAGTCAGACATGACTGAAGTGACTTAGCAGCCGAGCTTAGGACTAAGACCCAGAATGGGAAGGCAGACCCCAGCAAAGAATGGTATCGATCGTGACCTTCTCAGTATCATAGAAAAGGAGGACTGGGATTTTAGAGAAATGCAGTTTCCTTGGTCATGCTGGTTAGGACTGACATCCGATCCGCCATAACATTTGCAGCTGTATAAATCATCATTTGCTTGCTGACTTACTCTTAAGTAATGGATAATGCCATCTTATCCCGAGTGTGGCTTCAGCTTTATTCTCAATAATCCACTTGATTGTCATACTAAATCCTGATTTGAGAAACCTTCTCCAGATGCTGTCATATATGTGAATTTGGACCAAGTGCATTCTATCTAGAAAAAGTACTAATATTTATTTGGATGTTTACTCTATGCCAGTCATTGTAAGTGCCAACTGCCCAGAATATATTTTACTATTCATTCCTCGCAATAACTCTATTATAATTCTAGCCAGTTTTACAGATGACAAAGCAGACTTCTCAAGTCTGAGTAGCCTTGCTGCACTTACAGAACTTGTAAGTGGTAGCCAGGAGTCCAACCCAGATCTTTCTGTCTCCAAGCTTGGATTCTGGAATTCAAAGGGACAAAAACCAAGGGATAATAAAATAATATCAAGAACAAACAGTATTTCTAAAATGGAAAAATGTCCATAAATGGAAAAAAGTGAATTGCTGAATTATATGTAGATGATTAAATTTTTGTAAACTGCATAGGATATATATATATATAGCTACATAGGAATATATATAGTTATATAAGTATGCTACACTTTGTTATATGTAGCTCTCTATATATGTATATATATACATATATTTTTTTTAACTTTTTGGGAAACTGATGAAATTTATGATTCCTTTTCCTTTAAAGTATATATACATATATGCACACAAAGTTTTCACACACAATTTCAGAAGTTTAGGTTAAGGATTTCTGCTACTGCTGCTGCTAAGTTGCTTCAGTCGTGTCCGACTCTGTGCGACCCTGTAGATGGCAGCCCACCAGGCTCCCCCGTCCCTGGGATTCTCCAGGCAAGAACACTGGAGTGGGTTGCCATTTCCTTCTCCAATGCATGAAAGTGAAAAGTGAAAGTGAAGTCGCTCAGTCCTGTCCGACTCTTAGCAACCCCATGGACTTCAGCCTACCAGGCTCCTCCGCCCATGGGATTTTCCAGGCAAGAGTACTGGAGTGGGGTACCATTGCCTTCTCCGAAGGATCTCTAAAATATATATATTAAATATATATTTGGGCTTCCCTGGTGGCTCAGATAGTAAAGAATCCACCTGAAATGCAGGGGACCCAGGTTCGATCCCTGGGTCAGGAAGATCCCCTCGAGGAGGGAATGGCTACCCACTCTAGTATTCTTGCCTGGAGAATCCCATGGACAGAGGAGCCTGGCGGGCTACAGTCCATGGGGTCATAAAGAGTCAGACATGACTGAGCTTACTTTACTTCATATATGTGTATGTATATATATTTATGCACGTATGTGTATATGTGTATATATATATATATAAAACATGTATATTTTTAAAATATGGAAGGATATACACATTCTCTTTGATAGATGGGATTGTAAGATACCTTTCATGTTATCCTTTATGATTTTTCTGTTTAGGTTGAATTTGTTTTCAGTGACTATGCATTATTTCTGACTTCCCTGGTGGCTCAGACAGTAAAGCGTCTGTTTATGACATGGGAGACCCGGGTTCGATCCCTGGGTTGGGAGGATCCCTTGGAGAAGGAAATGGCAATCCACTCCAGTACTATTGCCTGGAAAACCCCATGGACAGAGAAGCCTGGTAGGCTACAGTCCATGGGGTCACAAAGATATATTTCTATAATCAAGAAAAAAATTTAAGATTATAAGTGAAGTTGAACTGTTTCCAATTTAAAATGGAATTTACTACTTGTTTCTCTCTTGGTGACCAGGCTTTTAATGTTTTCCTGTGTCATAACCCAGAGATGATTGATAGACTTCTGAAAAAATTCAAAGAATGCCTTTGTGAAAGCACTCAGTATGGGCTATTTTGTCCAAAAAAGAAACTTTCCGTAAAAGTTACGAATGACTGAAAATAAAGAGCTATGAGAAGAGGAGCCATAGAGAGCGTTTCTGACCGAGTTATTCATGCTCTCCACTGTGAATGAGGGAGACCTGTGCGTGAGCCGTAGGTGGAGTGCTTTGTGTGAGAACTCACTGGATCTTTAGGACTAGTGATGTGTGAGACCTGAACAGTAAGTGAGGGTAATGCTACCTTGCAGAGAAGCAGAGCAGAGGGTACTGTAGGAGAGATCTGTATGCTAAGCAAATTATCCTTCAGCATCGTTTGAAATGACCTCTTAATCTGTATTTCAAGTCAGTCTGGCACTAATTGAAATGGCTGTTTCCAGGGCGCCCTGTGCTTAACCGAGGGAATTTTCTTTAAGCTCTTCACTGCTCACTCTTGCCATTCCTTTGCGTTGGGGTGACAGGCTCACCACCTTCCACAGTGACATTGAGTTTGGAAGATACTTTCTCTCCTCATTCCTACCCTTTCCCCACACGTTATGCCCTGTGTCTCCTCAGAGCAGGGAATTTCCATACAGCTTTACAATCAAATTGTACTCCAAGCATGAACAAAGATACTGGGAGCCTCTTACTTTCCAGTAAGGGGGAAAAAAAAATTTCATCATGCATTTTGGTAAGGAATCTGTAGTATGCATCTTGATGAGGTCTTGGTGCAATAGGGTTTTTTGTTTGTTTGTTTGTTTTTACATGTTGGGATTTGACATGGCTGGACATCCCACTTATCCTCACTGCCAAGAACAGCAGTGAGCCTCTTCCCATCCCATCTCCAGAACCGTGTGTCCTTCCGTTTAATGTAGCAGTTGCAGGAGCAGCTAATATTAAATGAAGCTCCTTGCATCCATACCAGTGTGCTAAGTAACAAAGGACTTTAGACCCTGCCTGATCTGAATATAGAATTTGCAAATTGCTGTTTGTTCCTCTCCTTGGATAGGATGCAAATACCACTTGCATGGAGCAGTCAGTGTAAAGGTATCGTTCTTACACCTCCTTCCTAAAGGTTGCAACCAGTTGTTGCATGAGGGTGGTACAAATCTGTCTGCCACACTGTTCTGCCCAATTAAGTGCTTCCTATACACCCTGATGAGAAACCTGACAGTTACATTGGTCCATGCATTCGCAGGCCTTGCCTCCCTGTGGGAGGCTATATTATGGGAGGCAGTGACTCTCTGCAGGAAAGAGTCTCTGCTTTCAAGTTTGAACAACCTGGGTTTAAATCTTGACACAGCCACTTACTAAGTGTGGTTTTGTGAAGTTTCTCACTTTCTCTTAACAACTGTCTTTTTGCATGAAAGATAGAGGTAGTGATACCTACACTGCAAAACCATGGGGAGGGTTAAATAAGGAGTCACATGGGAAACACCTAGCATCAGTGCAGTGCCCCACAGATGGCAGCTAACGATACCATCAACATGCCATTGTTGTTGTTCTGTCTTGAAGTCATGTCTGACTCTTTGCGACCCCATGAACTGCAGCATGCCAGGCTTCCCTGTCCTTCACTATCTCCCAGAGTTTGCTCAAACTCATGTCCTTTGAGTCAGTGATGCCACCCAACCATCTCATCCTCTGTCACCCCCTTCTCCTCTTGCCCTCAGTCTTTCCCAGCATCCGAATCTTTTCCAGTGGGTCAACTCTTCATATCAGGTGGCCAAAGTATTGGAGCTTCAACTTCAGCATCAGTCCTTCCAATGAAAGGACTAATGTGCTGTTCAGTTCAGTTCAGTTGCTCAGTCATGTCCGACTCTTTGCAACCCCATGGACTGCAGCACACCAGGCTTCCCTGTCCATCACCAATTCCTGAAGCTTACTCAAATTTATGTCCATTGAGTCAGTGATGCCATCCGATCATCTCATCCTCTATCCCCTTCTCCTCCCACCATCAATCTTTCCTGTTAGCTCACCCATTAAAAATATCTGTCCTTTGCCCCCTCTTCCCCTTCCAACAACTACCCCATGTTCTTGCACACCTTTTGAGCAGCTCCTCCAATAAGGACTCATATTCAGTGGCTCTAACGTCCCTCCATGCCTCTGCTTCTAAGCCCACCCCAGCAGGGTTGGCCCACCTCTCCAAGGCTACTCTTCTTGTCACGTCACCAGTGGCCAGAGCATTTACCAGTGGTGGTGACCCATCAGCAGCATTTGAAAGATGAGATCTTTCCTTCCTCCGTGATGTGATTTTCCCCTTGGCTTCAGGACAACACACTTCCTCGGTTTCCTCCTGTCTCAATGGCTGTTCCTTCTCTGTCTCTGTGACTGAGTTCCTGATCCTTAGACATTGTGGGGATCCAGGACTCAGTACCTGTTCCTCTTTTTTATCAATATCTGTTCCCTTGATAATCCCATCCAGTCTTCTGGTTTTGAATACCATCTTAGCCAGTGATTCCCAAATATATATTACCAGCCTGAAATTCAGCCCCAGATTCCTCATATCCATCTACCTCCTGGACTCTCCTCTTGAAATCTAGTCAGCATCCCAAGCACTGTGTGGTAGTCGGAGTTCTCCAGAGAAACAGAACCAATAGGATGTATGTATGTAGGTGGGCTTCCCAACTGGCTCAGTGGGTAAAGAATCTGCCTGCAGTGCAGGAGTTGCAGGAGAAGCAGGTTCAATTCCTGGGTCAGGAAGATCCCTTGGAGGAGGGCATAGCAACTCACTCCAGTATTCTTGCATGGAGAATCCCATGAATAGAGGAGCCTGGCAGGCTACATAGTCCATGGGGTTGCAAAGAGTCAGACATGACTGAATGACTGAGCATGCGCTCACATGCATTATGTTTTATAAGGATTATAGAGGCAGGCAAGTCCCAAGATGTCTGCAAAATGAGTCAGCAAACTGGAGACCCAGAAGAGCTGATGGCGTGGCTCTAGCCTGAGGCCAAAGGCATGAGAACCAGGAGAATCAATGGTTTCATTCTTGTCTCAAGGCCAGTAGGTTTAAGACCCTAGGAAGAGCTGATCTGAGTTTCAATCTGAGTCTAAAGGCAGGAAAAAAAGGCCACGTCCAAGTGTGAACGTAGTCAAGCAGGAAGAACAGAAGCCCATTCTCTCCTGTTCGCAGACAAGTCAGACTTTCTGTTCTGTTCAGGCCATCAAGGGATTGGATGAGGCCCACGCACACTGGGAGGGCAGTCTGCTCTGCTCGGTCTGCCAATTCAAATGTTGCTGCTGCTGCTAAGTCGCTTCAGTCGTGTCCGACTCTGTGCAACCCCAAAGACAGCAGCCCACCAGGCTCCCCCGTCCCTGGGATTCTCCAGGCAAGAACACTGGAGTGGGTTGCCATTTCCTTCTCCAATGCATGAAAGGGAAAAGTGAAAGTGAAGTCGCTCAGTTGTGTCTGACTCTTAGCAACCCCATGGACTGCAGCCTACCAGGCTCCTCCGTCCATGGGATTTTCCAGGCAAGAGTACTGGAGTGGGTTGCCATTGCCTTCTCCGAGTTTAACCCAAAAGCACCCAATGAATAATGTTTGACCAAATACCTGGCACTTTATGTACCAGCCAAACTGATACATAAAATTAACCATCACACACAGCATGTCCAACAGTTGGACTCCTGATCTTTTGGACAAAGGTTAACTCTCCACACACCTTGCCCTGTCACTGGTTATCAACTGCATCCTTCCAGTTTGTCTCAAGTCAAAAGCCTTGAAGCATCCTTGACTCTTCTCCTCCTCTCACACTTCACAGACAACCTGTCAGAAAATTCTGTTTACCGACAAAACATACTCAGAATTCAACCATAGCTGGTGCCTTTCATTGCTAATAGCCCAGTGGGAGCCGCCATCCTTGCTCATGGGACTTATGTGGACATCACATTTAAGATTGCTGCCACCAGCACTCCTGCTCTCCTTTGCTCCAATTTTATCCATACATACTTCTCACCTTTTATATACCGCATGATTTCCTTATTTATTCTCCCTGTCATTTTTCTGTCTGCTGCTGATAGAATGCCTAGAACAGTGCCTGAGATGTAAGTATACTTGCAATAAATGTTTTCAGTTGAATTTCCACTGTAGAGATGAGGAAACTGAGGCTTAAAAGAATTGAGTAATTTGCCAGGGGGACATTACTAATAAGTAGTAAAGCTGTTGTAAAACAGTACTTAACAGAGCCACAGGCAAGAAACCCTGAGGTTGGGCAAGGTTCTGCAAATGGTTGTTAGACATCTATTT
Source organism: Bubalus kerabau (assembly GCF_029407905.1). Taxonomy (NCBI): domain Eukaryota; kingdom Metazoa; phylum Chordata; class Mammalia; order Artiodactyla; family Bovidae; genus Bubalus; species Bubalus kerabau. The sequence goes on from NC_073637.1 coordinate 64,909,148, forward strand.
TTCATTTTTTATTAAAAACAGACCTTATCTAGATAGCAGTGTCTATTGGTCAGTGCTAATTTACATGATTATGCTTGACCATAGGAAAGGGTTTATTCTCTCTTCTTATCTCATTGCCTTTCATTCATCTGATAAAATCTTCTTGCTGTGAAATATTTCCATCTTTCAGTCACTAATAGATTAACATTATGTTACACCATGCCTTTTTTTTTCTTTTTGACCCTTAAGAAGCCAAGCCAGGCATTGCTTTGAGTTTTCCTTATAAGCTAATAGTTTTATCTTATAAGAGTTGGACACGACTCTTTGCAACACCATGGACTGTAGCCTATCAGGCTTCTCCATCCATGGGATTTTCCAGGCAAGAGTATTGGAGTGAGTTGCCATTTCTTTCTCCAGCGGATCTTCCTGACCCAGGGATCAAACCCAGGTCTCCTGCATTGCAGGCAGATGCTTTACCCTCTGAGCCACGAGGGAAGCCCCTTAATACTTATAATGGTATCAAATTATTTCACAAGAGCAAAATTGAGTTTTTACTATATATATCTTTGTATCATCATCTGCAAATATGAGGTGAGCTCTTACTCTGTGTGGCTCCTTGATTGGGCTGGAGAACTAAAGATGCTTCCAGAAAATTTTGGTCTGTTAGGGGAAATGTGTGTGTATTATTGGAATATTGATTTGGCTTCTTAACAGAGACTAAATAACAAACAGTGCCTTAAACAAGATAGAAGGATTGCCTTTCACCACCGCCCCCAGCCCATCTCTGTCTCCTCCTTCAGCTGATAAACAACCAAGAGAAAAGATTGTCTCCCAAGGTCACATGGGGCCCAGCTCCCTCCATACTGCTGTCCTACGATCATCTGTTGTACTCCTCTCCTGATGGCAGAATTTAGCTCACACCCCCACATACACGTTTCAGGCCCTGGGAAGCGGGGAGTAGGAAATATGAGCCAATGGATTCTTTTTAAGGATATGACTCAGAAGTTGCACAGCTCACTTCTACTCATATTCCACTGGACAGAACTTAGTCACATGACCATACTTACGATAAGTCAAGAAGCATAGTCTATAGGGGAGCCATATGTCCAGCTTGAGGGATTCTGTTATCAAGAGGAAGGAGAGATGGAGTACTGGAAGACAAATAAAAGTTCCCACTCAGACAAATCTGTAAATATTTCTGTCACCGACTATATAATTAGGTCTTAAAGGGCAGGGCTGAGTCTTACGTTCTCAGCACCTGGCACATGGTGAGTATTCAGTAAATGTTTGTTGATTGGATGATTTGGTTCATGCACTTTCATCCAAGAGACTTTTGCAGAGAGCTTTTATTATAATGCCCAGAACAAACACTATTCAATCCCAGGGTAAATACTGCAGGAAAATAAATGTCAGAAGGCAACATGGTCATAGATTGGCTCTCTGTACACTTAAACACCCCTTCAAGTTAAGCTATAGAGGCCGCCTGTTGTAAAACAGATGCAGAAGATAGATTCAGACTGAAAAGGATTCGTGTTCCAGTCGAGAGGCTGCTTCATTAATGTACCCTGAGATCAAGCTACTGCTCCAGCGAATTTGCTGACCTAATTTTGGGAACAAAAAACCAGAGGTAAATGTGGTTTCATGGCAGACTGCATTCCTTTCTTAATTCATCATGCTTCATGGGAACCAGAATCCCAGGCTTCCCCTCCCCCAGGTAGCAGTTAAGCTGGTAGAATTGTTCACTGTGGCCCATAAGGAAGTGAAAACGGATCCTCCTGGAGGAAGTAAATAGAGCAGCAATAAAGCGTTCCCTCCTCCTGAATCGGAACATCTGTTCAAACTTTTCACTGCTCCCATGAGGAAGGGGACAGAGCACAAGGCTCCCAACGATCAAGGAAAAACCTCATCTACTAGACTCTGCTAACGACTTACGCTCATTCGACCTGAGCTGGGCTGGGTTCATCTCTATGAATCCTTTGAAGGAAGGCCAAGCTGGGTATATAAATAGTAAACAGGAGTGTAAGGGGTGATGTTTATCATATTCATGAGAGCAAAGCTTTGCAAGACTTAACTTCATGAATGACTGAATTTAAATGACTGCTGCTTATGCCAAATGAGCTGCAGATTCAGTAGCAGAGGGCTCCACCACACCTTAGTTTAAAACTTACGGTTAAAATAAAAGTTTAGTTGCTCTATGGACTTGAAAAAAAAAATCCTTTGCTCTATAGTTTTGGAATTTCACTAATGCACACAGGCCTTTCTACATTTATCTGAATTAGCAAGAAGTTGACTGTATCTGGCTAAGTTAGCCAGACACTCTCCTGGAACCTCAGTTATCCTTACTCTAGATGTCAGTTTGCATTTGCTTTAGGATGATTGGAGGTTCCTTCCCCCTTGTTTCATCATCTATTCTTCCCAGAGTATTTAGCAGTATGGCCTTTGGCCAATTCCTTTCTTCTGCCAGTGTAGAAGGGTTCCAAGTGGCTGGTTGCTCAGCTGGGCCCACAGCTGGCCCTTGTTTCCAGCTACTTCAGAGCCCACTGGTGAGGGGTAAAGCCACAGTGATAAGCATTGTAAAAATGAAGTCCATTGCTAGCCAGGCCGGCCAAACAGCACAGGGGGAGTGGAAAATCCAGGCTACATGTTCTTGGCATGACACATTATCAGTATCTGAGGTGTTCCACTGGGACAGATGGGATAAGCTGTCCTCTAACCAAGCCTAATCTGTGTATTATCAGTCAGTAGCTCCTGGAGACTCATTTCAGGACCTGGCTAATGGGACCTTGTTTACAGACCACCATCTTGACTGGGGTCTGGTCTGGCCTTGGAAATTCAGTCAGAAGGCAAGAGTGGTTGCCCTTTATTGAATTTATAAGGGAGAGTAAGTATTGGAAACTCTTTAATCAGGGACCAGGTCAGTCTCTCTCCTTTGATGTGGCCTACTGATGATACATTTTGATCCAACGGCTTCCCCAGTGGCTCAGCAGTAAAGAATCTGCCTGCGGTGCAAAAGACTCAGGAGGCCTTGGGTTCGATCCCTGGGTCAGGAAGATCCCATGGAGGAGGGCATGGTAACCCACGCCAGTGTTCTTGCCTGGAGAATCCCATGGACAGAGGAGCCTGGCGGGCCACAGTCCATAGGATCGCAAAGAGTTGGACGTGACTGAAGTGACTGAGCATGCGGGCACACATGCTAAGCATCAGATGCTGCTACCCAAGTCATACTTTGAGGGTACCTGTACATTTTCACATTTTTCCATACATGGGAAAGAAATAATAGTGGCTGTAGCCTCTGGAAATTCAACTGGGCAGCCTGAAACTTTGGCGACTTTCTCTGGTCTTCTTGGGAATGTGCATTTAGCACCCTGCTGCTTGCTTTCCAGAACGCTTTGTTTCATGGTTGAATCAAAATAAGAGTAGAAAAGAAGACACTGCTGTCCCTCACTGAGATTAGGCAGGCACCTGGTATTTTCTCAAGACCTACCTGAAATTCAGATGAGAGCTCCTGACAGGAGAATAAATGTGCATTGTCTTCATTTTCTGGCTTACAATTTCCCATCTATAGCAGGGGATTAAAGGCAAGTCTTTCCCACTGCCGCTCCCTCACTTCCTCCCTCCTCTCTTGTCCTCTCCTCTCTCCCTCAGTTTTCTTGTCTTTAAAGACTCTGACAACCTCTCTGGCATGTTGCCTATGCTTTCCAGAGAGAATCTTTGTAAAAAGTTCTTCTAGCCAGTGTCATGGAAGCACTGTGTAAGTCAGCAAGACATTTTGTTGTAAAACTTTCTCATTATCAACATTCACTACTGTTCCATTTTATGAATGCTTCTTTGTCTTCCAAAAAGTCCTTCAGATTAAGCAATGCTGATATTGAAAGTGTGGGCAGTTTCTGCTTGCCTGCTTGGTTGAATTGCAGATGGTTGCCATGAATGCTATATCGCCAAGTTCCTGTAGGTGAGTTAAATATATTTATGAAATAGGTTACAGATGAAAGTGCAGAAAGTTTCCTTATTATCCAGTTGAGTCACTGGATTATTCTTTCTAGGTAAAAGAGCTCTGAGAGCTACATATGGCTCGACTACCCTATTCAGTTGGGACAGAGCTTTTTCCTATTATTGGATGCATAGATTCAAATTCAGTTACCAAAAAAAAAGTGTTCTGCACACCCTTTGTGCCAGCAGTATGCTAAGCACTAGAGATATTCAGATTAATAAGGACCAACCTTGCGATTGAGGTGTTCATAATTCCTCCAGAGAACGTTCACCAGTCAACTGCAGCTCTCTTTGTCATCTGGTAAGCACTATTGCAAAGATATGTGCTGGAGACATGGTGGGGGAGGCGGTGGGACAGGGTGGGTGGGATAGCATTTACCTGAAGAGTACAAGCGCCTGACCTTTGATACCAGATGTCATTATCAACTGGGTAAACAAGTTAGTGAATGAATTAAAGCCTGACTCATTGTTATTATTGGGATTCAAAGGAACATTAGAATGGCGTGTAATGTGTTCACAACAGTGTCTGACACCTAGAACATGCTCCATGAATGCTCATTTGTAGATTAAGAGTAAGCAGTTGATTCAGGCTTTATTACTAGGTGTCTGGGCAGTATGAGGAAGAGTCGTAGACCATGCAGGAGACACCTGAGGTGAGATGGGGGCACAAGACACATAAAAAGAGCCTGCTCCTCCCGGTGGTTGGGGCAGGAGTGAGTGGAGAGAGGGTCAAGAGCTTTAGAAAAGATAGGTTGGGGCCAGATTGCTCAGCGATTTGTCATGTCAGACTGAGGGATTAGACTTGACATTAAAGTGGGGTGTCACTGGTATTTGCAAGCAAGAAGGCAGCATAGAGATGTGAGTTTTAGCTGATAGCTGATAGCCATCTGATAGCTGCAGGGGGAATAGTCTAGAGGGGAAGCTCGTTAGGAAATGAACACACTAGTGCAAGCAAGATATTATGTTCACATTCACTGTTTGTACTTGGTGAAAGCCTGTGCATCTGGGCATTTCTCTGAGAACAAATAAAACCAGAGTAGCCAAAAGATAGAGAAAGAGAAAACAATGCCATACATTTCATACATTTTTCTGAGAGAGAACTGATAAAAACTGATGACTATCTAGAACACGAGGTGATGGAGAATGACAAGTGAGAAATAATTTCATGGGAAAGTGAGATCTTTCAGACGCCTGGAATTCGAAATACTTCATCAGCACTAGGAAATAAAGACAGCCATTTCTCTCCTAGCCTTTCTCCTCCCCTCGATCTTACTCTTTGGGGGGAAGAAATCGCAGGGGCCAGTGGTGGCAAGCCCTCTCTAAGCAGCTGGTCCAGCAGCCTTTGGGGGTGAAGTCATGTTCTGTATTGTCTCCCAAAGAGATCATGAAAACAGAGTGACCCATGAAAAAGCAATGAACGGCTTTGGACCATATTCTCATGGCACCTTGAATGTTTAACTAATTTTCTTTTTAAAAGAGAGACCAGATTGTGACTTTGGAAGGTTGTTTTTCCCATCAAAGGTGGAAATGTTATGAGAAGTGATATCAGATAACAGAAAACATGAAGTTATCTGATGAGATGTTGAGGACGGGATCTGAAGGGTATGTTAGGTAAACAGTTGGAGCGAGTGGTGATGTGTAAATATTTACATGGAACCTAAGAGGAAACAAGGAGAGGAAAAAGAATTACAGCATGAGATAGTTTCTGCTCATTGGAAAGATGTTCATGAAGGAATAACAAAATCTTAAAAAGAAGACAGAGACATATAAGTCTATTGTCTTTGACTTTGTGAATTCTTCTAGAAGTTACTAGCAACACTCTTATTGGAAAGATGACTATGTGGCATAATTTATTGCCGTGGGTGAATAGGAGTCAATATAACTTATATATTAAATAGTAGAGTCTCTAGTGGGATGCATTTAATAATCATGAAAGAAAACACACTTTGTAGAATGTGTGTTTGAGCCAGTTTCTTACCAGGATAATCTCATCCAGCCAGATTCTCATCAGATGCATTTGTAACTAGTGAGAATTATTCTACAAACTGGGGTTTAAGTGAAATTGCATTCCTCCTGATTTTTACTTAAATCTTTGGAACTCTCATACACCCTATTAGCAGGCAAATCAGTATATCTCTCTTGGTCTGACCCCTTCCCTTAATTGTTCAACATTCTCCAAGGCTCATTCAGTTCCACGGAAGCACTAATCTTCCACATGCCTCACCAAGGTTGCTGAGGTCTCGTTGGTCTCACTGGCCTGCCGTGTTCTTGCTTCTCACTGTCACACAGTGGTGATGTTGAACACTGGTCCCCTGCACTCTGACAGTCACTGCTTGTCCATTGCTCCGGAGAATCCTAGCTAGTCCTGCAGTTCACTCAGGCCAAGAGAGTATCCCAACCAAGAAGGTGTACCTATGAAAACTCTTCAGAACACAGATCAGCCCCAGGTATGCTGAGTCAAAGCCTCTAAGCATCTACCACCTCATGGCATCTTTTTCTCAAGTCTTTCACCCAAACAGAGTACCTGCTTTTCTATTAAATCGTCAGCATGAGGGATCTTGAAATACTTCTTCCCATAGACAATACGGCCACTAGCTCCCCATTTATACTCACGAATGAGGCCAATTCTGATCTGATTTTTCCATTTGTCTTAATAAAAATGAGGCAGGAGAGAGACTTCCCTGGTGGTCCAGTGGTTAAGACTTCATGCTCCCAATGCAGAGGGCACGGCTTCGATCCCTGGTTGGGGAATGAAGATCCTGCATGATGCATGGCATAGCCCAAAAAGACTAGAATAAAAAAAAAAAGATTGAAAAAAATAACTGACAGGAACTCCTCTTAAAAAAAAGAGGGGGAACAAACATTTAATCTCTGACAGATCTCCTCTGTAAGACACCTCAGTTTGTATAGTGTGTTTAAAAATTAGTTTGCTTCTTACTCTCTGCATATCAATCATAATTCCAGAATTCAAAGGATTCATAGTTCAAGCTTAGCCCATAATGGCATTAACACACTGGGAATCTCCTGTTGCCACTACTGTACATGTTCACTGGCTAAAACAACAACCACAACAACTCTGGTTTGCCACATAGCCCCACATTCCCAAACATAACAATCTTGCACAGGACATAGAGGCCAAAAGGTTACCCATAAAAGGTTTGCTTTTTCCTGTTCTGCTATTTAAAAGGGAATGTTGATCCTTAGTTATAGAGGATTTCAGCCAAAAATAGAAGCTAGACAGTAATGTATTTCCCTAGCTTTTCAAAACCTATTACCTCATTTCTGCCAGCAAGACTTACGATGCGAGATGCAGGCTGGTAGGAGGCTGCTGGAAAGGAGACTAGAAAAATAAAGAAAATGAGATTTTTGAAAGAAAGGAGAGAATGGGATGAATGGTAGACAGAAGAGGTGGTAAAGTGTGATAGGTACTGGGCTTGAAATCTCTCTGTTAAGTATGAACCTTGATGGCTGTTGGATCCACCTTTATCCAAAGGCAGGTGTGCTGGGTGTGGTTGACAAAGCATAGAGAATAGGCCAAACTTAGCTCATATTTACCATGATTAAGGTAGCCCTTAAATTTATTGTCTGAACAGGACTATTTTGGAGGGTATTAATATTACTCTTCTACTAATAAAGCCAGGGTAACAGGTGTAAACCAGGACATTGTAGGCACACCAGAAGTTATGGTTGTCCTAACCAGGATAGGTCTATATTTTGAAGATGCTATATTTAAATCCCCTGGAGAAGGGAATGGGAACTCACTTCAGTATTCTTGCCTGGAGAATCCCCATGGTCAGAGGAGCCTGGCAGGCTACAGACCATGGGGTCGCAAAGAATCAGACACGACTGAGTGACTGACATTACAACACTAATGCTGTATTTAAAAATTGAGCTTGAACTGTGAAAAATGCATTATTCTGATATTTGTGGGAGCTGTAAAAAAAAAAAAAAAACCGTGCCACCGCAAGGAACTGACAATCTGGCCATAGAGAAAAGACTCATACACAGAGAAATTGCTAGGAATCATTTAACATAATGTCTAATCAAGCACCAAATAAATAATAGTCATGGTTTGTCATTGACACCCCAACAAAGCTGGGAAAAATGATAGTCATAGGATATGGTAGAAAGAGTAATGGCCTTGAGGGCAGAACACTGGTGTTAAGTCATGGATTTGTCTTTAACTGGATGACATTATACAAAGCACTTAATCTCTTTGGGCACCCATTTATTTTGTTGAATTAAGTGATTCATTCATTCAGTAAACAAGGATTTGCTCTGTGCCATTGTATCACAGGGGTAAAGAACAAAACCTTTACAGACACATACTTGGGGTCAAGTTGCAGCTCTGTCACTGATACTTAAACTTGTCACTTAAACTCTCTGAGCTTCAGTTTTCTCATCTGTTATGTGGTGATAATAACCCAACTTATGTGGTGAAAGAAAGGTGAACGTGAAGTCACTCAGTCGTATCCGACTCTTTGCAACCCCAGAGACTGTAGCCTACCAGGCTCCTCTGTCCATGGGATTTTCCAGGCAAGAGTACTGGAGTGGATTGCCATTTCCTTCTCCAGGGGATCTTTCCAACCCAGGGCTCGAACCCGGGTCTCCCGCATTGTAGATAGACGCTTTACCGTCTGAGCCACCAGGGAAGTAAGCTCTTGTAAATGAGGAAATAAAGTCAGACTTTGTATATAAAATATTGAACCATTTCAAATACATAGAAAATGTTTGAGAAATGATAGCAATTATTCTTATTATTCCAGGTACTGTACTAGTTTCTGGGAATGGAAAAGAAAATAGGGGAGAGAGATATGGGTGAAAGTAGACCATGGTATCTGCCTAAACACCTCCCTGGGCTGTTAGAGGGATTCCGTGAAGACATTAGGTGAAAGAGCTCCACATATATATCCTGCTGAACAAAGGAAAGATATTATGGCTGTTACTAGTGGTTGGGGCATTATCTGGCTTTTTCCCTTATCTGTTAGAAAACTAACCTACAAGTAAGAGATAACCCCACAGTTCTTGAATAATCAGTAAAAATATTCTCTCACAAAACAAAAAGTCCAGAGGTGGAGTGCTTCCAGGATTGGTTAATTCTGTGCTTTGATGATGTCATCAAGAGTCCATATTTCCTCTCTGCCAATCTCAGAGGTCAGTAGATTCACTTCAGGATGACAGATATTACCTCCTCATCTCATCACACATGAGAGGCAGAAAGAGATCGTCTCTTCCTTGCATTTTTTCTTAATATCTAAGAAGTCCCTCCTTGCAGTATAACCAGTAAGTCTCAACTGGCCAAAACTGGATTCCATGTCCATTTCTAAGCCAGTCAATGATAAAATAAAGTTACTATAATTGGCTTATGCTAAGCAAGATCTGGGCTTCCCTGGTGGCCCAGTGGTAAGGAATCCACCTGCCAATGCAGGAGACGCAGGTTCCATCCCTGGGTCAAGAAGATCCCCTGGAGAAGGAAATGGCAACCCACTCCAGTATTCTCACCTGGGAAATCCCATGGACAGAGGAGCCAGTTGGGGCTACAGTCCTTGGGGTCACAAGAGTTGGACATGACTTAGTGAAGAGACAACAACATCAAGATCCACTCTCCTGGGGCTGGGAATCCTATCCTCTTCTCCCCTCTCATTGCCCCCTGCTACTGCTGCTGCTAAGTCACTTCAGTCATGTCTGACTCTGTGCAACCCCAGAGACACAGCCCACCAGGCTCCCCCGTCCCTGAGATTGTCCAGGCAAGAACACTGGAGTGGGTTGCCATTTCCTTCTCCAAGGCATGAAATTGAAAAGTGAAAGTGAAGTTGAAAGTGAAGCCGCTCAGTCGACTCTTAGCAACCCCCTGGACTGCAGCCCACCAGGCTCCTCTGTCCATGGGATTTTCCAGGCAAAAGTACTGGAATGGGTTCCCATTGCATTGCCCCCTGCCTCCCTACAAATAACAAGATATTGCAGAGGATACAGAGCACCTGAACAGAATCAATCTCTTGTTAACAGGGAAGAAAAAAAAAATGGCTGCTGGGTAACCACCCACAGTGTCTTCTACTCTATTTCTAGTCCTAATTCCACCTCCAAAAGATCTCTTAAATCCACTGTGGTCTTTGCCCTGGTTCCCAACTTTCTTGCCTAGACTCTCAAATCCTTCTATCCTTTTCCCAACCATCCAATCAGCTTCCAGTCAGCTCTTCATATAATGCCTGTCTGAGTATAGCATTTCCTAACTTAAAAATTCTCAAGGGTCAATTCAGATGCAACCACCTCTTTGAAATGCCCCAGATGTTTTATGTATGATTCTTTATATCCCTGCTGAGGAGCAGTCTTGCTTTTGAGCTTTTTGTATATTTTCTATACCTCTGTCTCTCCTCTCTGTCCAAAATATAGTCGTAGCATTAGCCACACATGACCACCTGAAACATGGCTGGCCCAAATTGAAATGTGGTCTTAGTACAAAATATACTTTGAATTTTAAGATTTAGGACAAATAAAAGGAGAAATGTAAAATATTTAATTAATAATTTTTAAATCAATTACATGTTGAAATGATCATTTCAAATGTGTTGGATACATTTTGGTTAAATGACAACCCGCCTCAGTATTCTTGTCTGGAGAATCCCATGGATAGAGGAGACTGGTGGGCTACAGTCCAAAGGATCACAAAAAGTTAGACTGGACTGAAGTGATTTAGCATGCATGCACACATGCATATTTTTATCATTTATTGTATTCTTAGCTAGGATTATTTAGAAGGCCAAGAAATTAACACATTCCAGAAAATATTTAGCAGGAAATCTGTTTATAATGGAACAGTGAAGTCAGAAACTTTTTATATTTCTTGAGCAAAAATGAGGGAATTGAATTTTACAGTTATGGCAGCTGAAAAATGCCATTGTTTGAAGACAGTCATCTTTTTAAGAGATGGCTGGAGAACTTAACAGTCCTAACTTAGAAATAAATCATATCTCTGCTCACGAATCATGTGCTGAAGATGACAGCAGGCTCACCTGGTCACTCTCTGGTCGGATGGCTCTGGGGCCCTTGGAAGGGGAGTTCTGTTGCCCAGCCCCCACCTCTGGGGCAGGCTGACCCCACCCCACAAATGAGCAGAAACAACTGCAGAGTCCATTATTTTGTCAGGAGCACTGCTCTTATAAGTGCCCTTTGCCAGATCTTGTGAAAAGCAGTGTTTCCTCTGGCTTTGATTTTTCTCTTGGTCACTCGGAAAAGCGCTGTGCCTATGATATCTGGAAGCAGGGCTGGGATTCTGGGACCCTGGAACCCTTTCTTTCTAAGGACTTGTTATCCCCGGCCTGCTTGATGGTTCTTTCTTTCCCTTTCCTTCTGTCTTCCTTTCTTTTTCTTTCTTTCTTTCTCTTTCTTTCTTTCTCTTTCTTTCTCCCTCCTTTCCTCCCTCCCTGCCTTCCTACCTTCCTTTCTCTATCTCTTTCTATTGTAGAAAAATATGCGTAACATCAAATTTACCACTTTAACCATTCTTAGCTGTACAATTCAGTGGCATTAAGTACACTGATAATACGGTGTAACCATGGCTACTGTCCATCCATAACTTCTTCACTGCCCCTGCTTCATTGGTATGCCCAGTAAGCACTAATTCCTCACTCGCCTCCTTTCTCGCAGCCTAGTAACTGCTATTCTACTTTCTTTCTCTGGAAATTCACCTATTCTGTGTACTCATATAAGTGGACATGCAGTATCTGTCCTTTTGTGTCTGGCTTCATTCATTTAGCATAATGTCTTTAAGATTCATCCATGGAACAGCAGGCCGAATGATATCTCATTACATGGATAAAGCACGTCTTTATCCACGGATCTGATGATGGACGTTTGTGTTGTTTCTACCTTTGGGTTATGTGTAGTTTTTAATAGAGCATAGAAACATGTGATGACACTCTGGCCATTTCTGCATTTGTATCTGTTTCTAATGAAATAAAGAAACCTAGATGTTATCACCAAAAAAAACAAAAGTCTGACTGCCTTGCTGAAAAAGAGAGCCTGCTAGCGTGGGAGGGTGTCATTGAGTGGAGACCTCTTTACAGTTGGTATTTATTTATCTGAGTCAAGTGCAAACACCTCCCAGGAAAGACAGCCCTGCCTCATCGCCTGGCAAAGACCAGAAGCAGGGACTGCCCTCTTCCCACCAGACACTCCCAGGCAAGAAGGGCTTCTGAGTGTCTGTCAGAAAACTCCAGCCAAGGATTGTCTGCTCGCTATTAGGAAAGGGGACTTTTAAAAGGAGAGTGGACGTGTCCCTATCTCTGGAACTAAAGCAACTCGGAGGAGAATTTCACATAGTCTTCATTCAGGAGAGTGGGGCTTCTTTTTGGTGTGTGCTGGCTGCCATTGTATTCCGAGACGCAGTGCTGGTTGAGGTTGTAGCCAGAGACCTGGAAGTCTCCAGATCCTGTTCTGCAGGTCCTCTCTCCTCCCACTTGAGGTTTCCCTGGAGCTATAACACATGCTAAGTCACTTCAGTTGTGTCTGACTCTTTGTGACCCCATGGACTAGCCTGCCAGCTCCTCTGTCCATAGGATTCTCCAGGCAAGAATACTGGCGTGGGTGCCATGCCCTCCTTCAGGGTATCTTTCCAACCAGGGATTGACCTGGCATCTCTTCTGTCTCCTGCATTGGCAGACAGGGTCTTCACCACTAGCGCCACCTGGGAAGACCTATAAATATACAGACCTCAGGAAATCAAAATGCCTCATCACTAGCCGGACACGTGGGCAGGTCTCTCTGGTGATCGGGTTGGAGTAGATGGTTCGAGCTCAAGACCCAAGTGAGGCCTCCTCCACCCTCTCAGCTCCTGAGCTGGGGGGAATAGTCACTGTACTATGAGTAAACAGAGGGATGAGGGAGAAAGTGCTGGAGATTTCTGCTTATCTATGGAGCCAGGGCAAAGCAAGGAGCAGAGGGCATGTATTGAACTTCTGCAAACTGCTTCTGGCTTTTGGCAAATTGGTAGCTGGAAACTTAAGCAGTGACATTAGTGTTTCCTGGGGAGGGACCCAAATAGAGGCAGAGAGAAGGCAAACTGCTCCTTCCTCTGTGTGTGTAAAGGTCCTTTGTACACATTTCTTTTATAATGTGCGTCCCGCACTGCACACTCGTCATCAGCGCTCTTCTGAAGAGATGATACCGAGGCTCTGAGGTTGTACATGAATGACCTGCCATACACCTGAGTGCCAGGGCACGATTTGGACCTAGATCTGTTGGACACCACGGTCTGCAGTCAAACAGTTGTTCCATAATATTCTTTTGTCAAAATTGGCCCCAGAAAGAGTACCTCAGGCCCTACAGCACTTGTCCTCGTCCACCCTCTTCCTGATCCTGTTCATCGGAGAGAATGCCACTCCTGTCAATTCCAGTAATTCACTTTGGTTCTTTGGGGAAGCATTTCTGACCATGGAGACCATCCGTTCTACAGAACCATTTATGAGTCCTAATTTAGAAACAATTGAAGTGATTATAACATGAAAATTGTTTTAAAAGAAAAAGACAAATGACCTTATTTCAGAATAATGTAATTATTTTAAGGGTTTCTTTCTACTCCACAGTCAAAGCCTGGTTAGAAATAATTGTTAGACAGCAAAACAGTGGCTTTGAAAAGTTTCACTGAGGAGGTTGTAAGCGCTTAGGGAGTTAAACCCACATAGTTCACAAATGCTGCTACACAATCCCATTGATGCCTGGTGTACAGAAAACACACAGGCACACATACATGTGCGCACACACGCCAGGGGGAAAGGAGCAGAGGAGACCACAGCCACCTTGAGAGAAGTGAAAGTGGAAGTCACTCAGTCACGTCTGACTGTTTGCGAGGCCATGGACTATACAGTCTGTGGAATTCTCCAGGCCAGAATACTGGAGTGTGTAGCCTTTCCCTTCTCCAGGGGATCTTCCCGACCCAGGGATTGAACACAGGTCTCCTGCATTGCAGGTGGATTCTTTACCAGCTGAGCCGTAACATCCACCTTACACTGTGACAGTAACAAGGCCCACATGCTCTTCGGCACCGAGAGAGCCTTACTCAGTTCTGCCCTCCAGGTTCACTTCTCTTAACCCCCATGGTTTTTTGGTTGCATCAGCACAGAGATTGCATAACAGACTGGTTAAGAATATGAATTCTGGAGCTGTGGACCTGCATCTTAATCCTGTCTCTACCACTTCTTAGCTGTGTGGTCTTGAATAACTCACTTAACCTCTCTGTGCTTCAGTTTCTCCACCTGTACAATGAGGATGATGGTAGGACCTCCTTCAGAGGGTTGTTCTGAGGATCAGATGAGCTAGTGTGTGTAAAGCACTGATCCGTCGGGAGTGCTCCATAGAAATGTGAAAGTGAAAGTTGCTCAGTCTTGTCGACTCTTTGTGACTCCATAGACAATACAGTCCGTGGAATTCTCTAGGCCGGAATACTGGAGTGGGTAGCCTATCACTTCTCCAGGGGATCTTCCCGACCTAGGAATTGAACCAGGGTCTCCTGCACTGCAGGCAGATTCTTTACCCACTGAGCTATCAGGGAAGCCCCTATAGAAATATGGTGAGTAACAAAATATCACAGCAGCCAACCAGAGCCTACCATGGGTGAGAGAGGAGACAGGTGGGGAAAGTGTTTTGTTTTGCTTTTTATAATCTGGGCCTCATATTTACAAAGGATCATACACTCAGACTCTTGTTATCATTTATCCCCACCCCAGTTTACACATTAAGTCACAGAGTTAGACTGATGAGATTGATGGATGGGAAGTTCATAATGCCACTCTAACGGGGTCCCTGGACCACAGCATCTATGGTGCACTATGACTTAGCATTCTTTATGAATCCTGTAACTCACTTCTAAATATGGGACTTCCTTGGTGGCTCAGTGGGTAAAGAATCCACCTGCAATACAGGAGACCTGAGTCAATCCCTGGGTCAGGAAGATCCCCTGGAAAAGGAAATGGTAACCCACTCCAGTATTCTTGCCTGGAAAATCCCATGGACAGAGGAGCTTGGCGGGCTACAGTCCATGGGGTCACAAGAATTGGACACGACTTAGCAACTAAACCAACCAAAAAAACAACCAACCAAGAAACTCACTTCTAAATAGTATAATTAAAGAGCTTTGAATTTTTACAAGTATCATAAAAGCATGAATTTCCTAAACATCAGTACATGGACTACATCCCGATTTTTGGAAGTCTGTTTTGGCGTGTCCTCTCACTTTCTTACAAGCCACTGGGACATACAAAAAGGAAGCTAGCCAGACCTCCTTCACAATCTGGGATCAAACCCATGCCTTTGGGGTGTTTCATGAAGTGGACATGTCTCATTTCATTAGAGGAGGAAGGTCTGAGTTGCTGGTGGCAAGTCCTTCAAATGCAAGCTATTTTTTTTAATACAACTATTAGTGTATAACCATGTTCCCCCAAAGCTCAGTGGGAAAAGGGGCTCCTGGAAAACAGACTTTAGAAGGAAACCATCTGGACTTCCCAAGTGGCTCAGTGGTAAAGAACCTGCCTGCCAAGCAGGAGATGCAGGTTCAATCCCTGATCAGGAAGATCCCTTGGAGAAGGAAAAGGCCACCCACTCCAGTATTCTTGCCTGGAAAATCCCATGGACAGAGGAGCCTGGAGGGCTACAGTCCAAAGAGTCCCAAAGAGTCAGACACAACTGAGCAACTGAGCAGCAGCAGTAGCAGGAGACCGTCTGCAGGGACGCGGAACTGTGATTGTTTGCCTGGTGCTCCAGTTAGGACACTGCCAGCCATGAGTCTCAAGAGCTCCAACCCTGGCTTGCCATAGGTGAAATTTCTCTCACTCCACTGGAAGTTATGGGCAACACCCCAGTGAGTGGCTCCATAACGTCCTCAAGGATTTTTCTCTTTTCTCACGTCCTCAGCATCACATTATCTTCATGTTTTGTGGTCACAGGATGAAAACAACAGGTTCAGCCATCACATGGAGCTGCAGGAGAAGACCGTTTCTTTTCCTGTTCCCCCATTTTATCGGGTTTTCCATGTGGCACCAGTGGTAAATGCCAATGCAGGAGACATCAGAGATGTGGGTTTGATCCCTGGGTTGGGAAGATCCCTTGGAGGAGGGCATGGCAACCCACTCCAGTATTCTTGCCTGGAGAATCCCATGGACAGGGAAAGCTGGTGGGCTATAGTCCATAGAATCACAAAGAGTTGGACAGGACTGAAGCAACTTAACACACACCTGTTTTATCAGTAAGGAAAGCCTGTCCCCAAAGCTTCTAGCAGCCTTCCACTAATGTTTCATTAGTGGCCAAAACTGAGGCTCATGCCTTCCCCAATCAATTCTGTGCATGAGGAATACAACCGCCGCCATTGGCTTAGACTAGTCAGAATTTGTTCAAGTTACAATGGGGAAGAGGAGGAGGCATCAGAACCATAGCAAGGCTCTGCTGGCATGGAGCAAGGACAGAGCTGCTGGGTGCGCGTCCAACAGTATGTGCCTCGGTGACTTGCAAAAGTAGAGGTGTCTAAACGGGGCTTCTTGCCGGATCCCATTGGAACAACTTCAGTTGGATATTGTAGGGTTGGCTGCTTTGGGTGCTATATTGTACTGACTTCATTGAGATTGAATCATATCTGTTACTCAGCACACATTCGTTGCTTCAGATGAATCTCTTATCCCATTAACACCCACAGGAATAACAGGAGCTACTCTACAACCAGGTTGAAATTCCAGGAGGGGGTCATAGCATCTCAGATTTGGCATGCTCACAGCTACCTAAGAGCAGTCAGCAAGATTGCACAGATTTGACCTCTAAGTCCATGTTCATACCTTACCATCATGCAATCTCATTGTTGCAAAGTGATATCACAGTGTTAACCTCAATGTCATTATTTCCGAATTTCATCTTGTTATGGGAGACCTGAAGTTTCTCTGGATTTCTGGCTCAATGAGTCTCTCTCTGAGCCTCAACTTTCTTATCTATAAAGTGGGGATAACAATAGTTTGCAGAGTTATTTAAGTAAGATAATGGATGTGAAAGTCATTTGTAAAACTGTCAAGTATTACACAAGCGAGGGTTATTGCTCATCACTAGCTGCCATTCTTTAAATGTGACACAGTGCTGCATAATGATAAAATCCCCTGAGAGTTTGGGGATTCTAACTAAGCTCCACCACTTATTTTCTGCCTGAACTGGGAGAACTTATTCTCCTTAAACCTCAATCCACTCATCTGTGAAATGGGTGAGTTATTCTCCTCTCATAAGATTGCTGTGCTGTGTGTATGCTAAGTCACTTCAGTCATGTCCGACTCTGTGACCCCATGGACTGTAGCCCGCCAGGCTCCTCTGTCCCTGGGACTCTCCAGGCAGGAGATGGGTTGCCATGCCCTCCTCCAGAGGATCTTCCCAACCTAGGGATCAAACCCTCATTTCTTAGGTCTCCTGCATTGGCAGGCAGACTCATTATCATGAACGCTACCTAGAAAGCCCCATAAGATTGCCATCAAGATTAAACGAGGTAATATGCTTCTACACATTGTGGACATCTAACCTAATGATATGGAGGGATCATTGGCCTGGGCACACTAAGAGGTCCTTGATGAGTTGGAGACTGATTACACAGCAAGTGATTGTGATAATGCCAAAGGACAGGGAAAGAACGGACTTATGGGAATAGGATCGTCTCACTAACTACACATGATATCACTGTGTAATTAGGTCTTTCCCCACAAAAGAATTGTTTTGACTGAGTCCTAGCTATAACAGATTCTAATTAACTCTAGCCACTGCACAGTGCAGAGAAAGACTGCTGTGCTGTATCCCCTGGCTTCCATAGATCTGCTTTTGTATATTGAAAGAAAACTTGACTATATGAGTCAGGCTGTGAGATGAAAATAAAATATTCTGTTGATTGATTGTCTTCCTCTAAATTTCGGTGACCAAATTTCAAAGCCCATTTCTATCTATTTGCTAGCGCATGATGAGTAAGTATGAGTCTGGGTGTATATGCATTTTGAACAATAAGGGACAACAGCCTGACATGGGGAAGTGTATCTCATCAGAAGAAAACAACCAGGTTCTGAGTCAGTGGTGAGGCATTTGTAATGGAGTCATGAGATGTCCTCTTTCCTACAATTAGTAAATTTTGCTTTGATCATCTAAGTCAGGACTTCTCAGCCCAGGTATGGGGCCCATGGGTGAGCTGTGGGTGGTGTGGTATTGATCCCTCAGTCCTCCCGGTGGCACAAGCATCCATCCAGCACCCTCATCTACCATCCCCAGGGTGCTACATAAATAGCGTCCTCTCCCAGGGTGCTAAGAGACACTGAAGTCCAAGAGACACCACTGTGTCCTGCCTGCACAACAGGAACACGTGATGAGTAGAACTTCTCACAAGTATTTCTTTACTGAGCTTGACCCTAACAGTGAAGATATGTGGTAAACTAGTAGTCAAACAGGATGCCTGCTCAGCCTGAAACTTTGACCCTAAGATTTTTTAAACCTTGGTAGGGAAAAGCTTTTATTTTTCAAGTGAGAGTGAGAGTCACTCAGTCGTGTCCAACTCTTCCCAACCCAGGGATCGAACCCAGGTCTCTCGCATTGCAGGCAGATTTTTTTTTAAAGTTACTTAAAAATCTGCAAATACAACCTGTCTTTCTAGAGGTGGAGCTCCTCTATTACTTCGGGCTTGTTTCTTTGACTATGAAGAATACCTAAGTGATGTCTGAATTATGCAAATGTAAAGCCATGATTCTCTTTGGAAATGTAATTATTTAAAATGCATTTTCTAGTTTCAAAAAGCTAACTTCTTTTTTGCTTTGGGGAGAAGTGGGGGTAAGGGATAGTCTGCTGGTGAAGCAGAGCTAGGATTCCAATTGAGGTCTGTCCAAAAAGATCAGGTTCACAACTGCCATGCTACACTGCCTCCAGCAGGCGAACAGTGGTGGGATGAGGTAAGCATGGCAGAAAGAAGGTTGGGTGGAGGAGTGGGAGTTGGGAGAATGATCATGGGGAACCTTAACACCAGGGAAGGTAGGAGTTGAGGAAAAGAGAGAGGGGAGATGAAGACAAAGTGGTGATTCCTGGACTGAGCCTTGGTGGGTCTCTGACCCTTCCACCAACAATCCATATTCTCCTTGTGGCATGTGGGTCCCTCCTCCAAGCCAATGCCACATGCTCTGTACATTTCAGTGTCTTTCTACCTTCTTTCAGGAGTTAAGTGAGGACTCACACTCCTCTGTGACTTCCCATCCAGCATCTCGGTCCGAAGGATCCCTTCCCACTTACTGTTGTTATTCCAAGTGTTCACCCTATTTGCATTCCCACCCAAGAAGAGAGGAACAGATTTTACATGAAATTTGGTCTTGAGATACTGTGTCCAGAGCTTTACCTTTTAGCTTCATCCTCAGGGCACATTTATAATTTGAATCTGATATGATGTCTTTGTAAATCTAAGAAGAAATTAGTTTATTGTCATCCTATTTCTTCTGGTGTCTAAGACTAATGAAAACAGCCTCAGAATTTACAGTGTCCCTTTATAGCGCAGAGCTTTTGGAGAGAGTCAGAAGAATGAAGGGCAGGGAAGGTTCAAGAGAAAAGCTTCCTCTTTGAATCACTTTCTCTTTGTCTCACCTGTATCTACTTCCCATGTGACCATAAAATCACCTTTACATCTTTTAACAGGTAGGGTTATAGGCAAAATTGAGTCTTTCTAAATACTTCTTAACCCAACCACGCAGTGAAAAGAACAGCTGTCCTCATTGTTTACATGTGACGTGTTATTACCTTGCTTGGATAATGCTCCTTGAGTATAGAGACCATGTCTTTTATGTGGAATAATAGTCTATCTAGTTTGCCAGCTGATTAGTGTCTCTGCCATTTCATCCTACATTATTCTTTGAATCCACTGTCATATCTTGCACAGTCCCAGGCACACGGACTTCACTTCTGGCGAAGTAATTCACAAGGAGATAGGACCTCCTTGAATGAAGACATTACTCTAAGCTTTTCCTAGATACCCAACTCAGTTTTATTCTAGGAATAGTGCTTGTTCTAAGTTTTCAATTGCATTATTTGATCTACTGCAGATAAATTTAAACATTTAAAAATATACCTTTTAATGCATATTTAAAATTCTTATAATCTAAATGAAAGAAACGATTTAAACTACATGCCCATCACTGTTGAAATTTAGATGCTTGTCTTTATTTTTGGCTTTTATTTAAAAACGGATCCAACTCAGTTTTGATTACTGAAGTGTGTTAATTCTGGTGCTTTTACTTCACTTCTATGTTCTTTTATTATCACTTCCTGTATGAATACAATCAAATTCTAATTTTGCATAATTTTCTTATAGTAGAAAATGTTGCTCTTAAAGAAACAAGCAATTGGCTTGGAGGATTGGAATAATGTTCTCTATCATTTTATATGCTGCTGCACATCATAATTTGTTAATGAAGGGAAAGAGGAGTACTGGCAAATTTATCTTCATCATTATTCAAATAGAATAGTTACATATAGTACAACACTCTTCCGTTATTGCATTCTCCTTCAGTGAAATTATTTGGGTAAATTTCAGATTTTCATTAATTTTTTTTTTTACTATAATCATTTTTGTTCCAACCCCATCCACAAAGCCCAAATTTTATGTAGGAGTAAGCATATTTGAATCTCTGGATCTGTCATCAAGAAGAAAAATTTAGGTTGTCAGATCCAGCCATTTGTTATATA
Organism: Bubalus kerabau; assembly: GCF_029407905.1. NCBI lineage: Eukaryota > Metazoa > Chordata > Mammalia > Artiodactyla > Bovidae > Bubalus > Bubalus kerabau. Next base: position 64,929,833 of record NC_073637.1, read on the forward strand.
TTGATACTTCTGAATCCATGCTGTTTGGATTCAGAAACATGTTTGTTATGAAACAGGTTTGCCTGTTTCATAAATATAAGGTGTTTTGCTAGTGACCCATGATGAATGCATGGCCCGAAAGCCTCCTCTCTTTAGTTCATCTCTGCGGCTTCACACTGAGGCTGCATTTGCTGTCGCCATAATTACTAAGCTATGTGTACCAATAAGCCCTTTGGTGCTGCACAAATAAGTAGGAAAGGCCAGAAGTCACATTATTCAGGAAAAGGTAATTTTCTTTGCCGCGGCTGCTGATGAAGTCAGGACACCCTGGTTTGGCGGCCCCGGTACCATGAAGTGGGCTTCTGTGCGTGTGTACGGCGTGGGGTGCAGGATGCCGCCTCTGCTGTCCTCGCCACGGTAATCACCTTGGGGTCAACCTGATACCGCTTCTACTGACCCTCTCGCAGCAAGCAACGTGCCAGGAATACGCTCCCAGCTTTTCTGAACAACTTTAGGATATTTTGAGAACGTTTTTTACACTGATTCTACACTGCTCTTAAGTGTTTGCTGTAATATAATGTGTAAAATAAGGTGGTTCAATAGAAGTGAGCCACTCTGATCAGAATTTAGACATAGGGAAGGGATGTCCCTGGTAGTCTGGTAGCTGATACTTCACGCTCCCAATGCAGGGAGCCTAGGTTTAATCTCTGGTCAGGGAACTAGATCCCCCATAATGCAAATAAGACCCTGTGCAGCCAAATAAATAAAAACATTTTTTTAAAAAGAAATAGGGAAAAGGTTAGGAGGGTCCCCACTGGCAAGGAGGTAGGGTGTGCAGGATAAGTTAGAAAACCCACCCAGGCCCACACAGTCTAAACGAGGAGGTGTGTGTGCTTGGTCACTCAGTTGTGTCCGACTCTCTGTACCCATGGACTGTAGCCCAACAGGCTCCCCTGTCCATGGGATTTCCCAGGGAAGAATACTGGAGTGGGTTGCCATTTCCTACTCCAGGGGATCTTCCCAACCCAGGGAACTTATGTTGTAGCTTATGTCTCCTGCATTGGCAGGTGGGTTCTTTACCACTAGCGCCGCCTGGGAAGCCCAAATAAGGAGGGGGCTGACCTGGGCAGACACAGACCCTCTCTCAGAGCTGGTTGGATCCTCTGTTTGAATTTATTGCATTGCTATCACTTTGTGGATATATTTTCACCTTCCCTCTTTTCAGATTACGCTTCCATTTCCATTGTCTCTGAGCAAGAAAAGGAAATAGTAACCGGAGTGTAAATAGCTAGACGGGAAGGCGTTTTTTAAGCACACAAACATGCGCACAGCCTTCCACCCCTGGCAGCATCCTCCCCGAGGCTCTGCTCTGTCTCCCACCATGAGGAGCTGCGCTGAGAGGACAGAGGACAAAGCCCTGTGTCCTGCTTCCACCTTTGAAACTTATCACCCGTGGAACCTTGGGGACATGCTTACATCAACACCCTCAGTTTCTTTATTGTAAGTAAGTGATCTTGCCTCTTCCTTTCTCAACAGTATTTCAGGGATCTGCTGAAACATTATGCTGAAAGCCCCATAAACATGCAAGGGGTAGGGGGGCTGTGCTTTATTTAGTTTGTGGCATTGGGTTGCTGGTGTAGTGGCCTGCATACACCTGGAGTTCTGTAAACATTAGTGGCATTCTTTAAAGTTACACCAGCAATGTAATACCCTCTAGGATCGACAGAAAATAAGCTCCACAGAACAGAGCCATTGTTTCTTAAGCACCTACCACATGCCAACATCATTCTCAGAGCTGTAAAGAGAGGCCCCGACAAAACTCCATAGATATGCCTCACACTCACTTAGAAGAGAAAGGCCGGCTGAGTGTAGAAAGTACTACAATAATCTCCACCTGACACCAAGTAAGATGTCAACAAGTAGAGAAGGAGAGAGGCATAGTTATAATAGTGACTACTTGGAAATACTTCAGTGTTTACAAAGGGTTTTGAGTTTTATTTGCTCGTAAGCTTCATTTCCTAGACCACTGTGAGGACTGGAGTGAAAATAAATCTGTCAAGTTGAGGGTTAGAATGACAAATTCTGCAGTTCCAATGAGGTTGGGGTGCAACCTTAAGGCCTCTGAGGACCAAGCAATGGGCTTTCACCTCTAATCTGTCATCAGTATGGAACATGGAAGATTTTTGAGAAATGGCATAATCAGATGCAGAGTCTTAAGACTGGAGAACAGTTAATATTTCTGAATTCAGATGAGAGATAAGGTCTGCATTAAGAAATGGTGGCAGTAATTGGAAATAAGTTGAGAGACAAGGATTTTCCTAATGGGCATTTTTTTCTGCTCTAATGATAAATGGTTTTTTTTTTTTTTTTAATTTATTTCTTTTTCACCTCTGATCTTAGAAAAGAGGTTTTAAAAAAAAGTAATAAAGCAACAAAGAATCATTTCTTCCCCCAGGTAAAGAAGAATTGATTCAATCAGTCATTGATATCCTGTTTTTTCAGTGGTATCCAGTTCTGAAAATTGCATTCTTATCCAGCCAGACCCTGAGAACAGGTTACAAGTCCCTCTTGCACAAGCCGGACCACCCCACTGCAGGAAGGCTGATCTTCCCATTGCCATGGGGCTCCTCTGAAGAGGATTCTGCCCCAGTCATACGTCCCAGCCCCAGGAAGGAAACCAGAGAAAAAAAGTGTCCTACTCACCATCAGCAGCTTCTCCAATCTGCCTTCTTTGCTTAATTTCTGGTTAGAATAATGACTGCTATGCAGAGAAAACATTCAGCCAGGGGCCTGGCAGGAGTCCTCTCTGGGTGCAGACCCCAAATGTCTTTCCTATCTGGCAAGTGATCCAAGGGGAAAGTCAGGCAGAAAGCTAGCAATGGTTCTCTTTCTCTCATTCTCTCATGTCACATTCTTGCTTTTGTTCTAATTCTTCATGAAGCTAAAGCAAGGGGGACAATGTCCCCAGCTCTGGACGGCTCCTCTTTGTAAACAGCCCACCAAGCTTAATCCTTATCTCTCTCAGATTAATAGTCAATGTTTTCTGAGCACCTAGTAGATGCCAGACACAGTGCTGAGTTTTCCCTCACTCATCAGGCTTTTTCTCATTTCATATTTTCACCAAGCAGCCACATGAGAGGTATCACTATGTCTATTTCACTGTAGAAGAATGAGACCTTAGGGAGGTCAGATGACTTTTCCAAAGTCACATAACACTGGACGACAATAAGGACCTCGATTCACTTCCTGTGCTACCAAGTCCAGTTCTCTTTCCATATATCTTGCTGGGGGATGCAAAAGTTGCAAGAAGTGAAGAAAAGGTACTTTATAGTCTCTCCTTGTCAGTCAATTATTGGACTTCTTACTTGTACATAAGTTTGATGGACGAGCATTAATATTTCAGCCGCATTGGCCAGGATACAGACTGATTGATCAGTACCTTCCAACAGAAGCATTCAAATACCAAAAGTAACCCAGCCAGAGATGTGGGAGGGATGGAAGTGGGGAGGGTGGTTCCCACGCTACTCCCCTGGGGCCACCAGCTGCATGAATTTGTCACTATGGTTAACTTCTCAAAGCCCCTTTTAGCCCCTTGGAGTAAAACCAGGATATAACATCCCTCTCATCAATTCCACAGAAAAATTGTAAAGATGAAGTATTAATGAAAATGCTCTGGGCCGCAACTGGAATCCCAGACTCCCTCACTTCCTTTCCCTATCTTATGTAGGATGCTATTTTTGTAGGAATATTCATTTCAAGCCAGGAAACGGTAGATGTTAAACACATGTTTGCTGAATAAATAAAAAAGAATTAAGAACTATTCTCAGACTCTGTGGAGGCGCTTGCATCAATTAGCTAAATGCATTTGTGGCCCCTGGAGAATGTCTACCAATGAGACTGGAGCTCCTTGTGTGCCTCTGGCTGCAGGTTATGTGAGGAGGCCTGGATCCCTGTAGCTGATCCGTTTGGCCTCCGGAGTCCTTGCTGGCTCAGTCTTGTGTTTTATGGTCTTATCAAAACTCAAGTAGTCATTCTTGTCTTTCAAATAAGAGACTGTTGGACTTCCCTGACGGTCCAGTGGTCAAGACTCCACACTGCCACTGCAGGAGGCACAGGTTCCATCTTGGTTGGGGAACGAAGATCCCGCCTGCCATGCCACACGGCCAATAGCTAGACAGATAAATAAATAAGAGAATATTTAGTACATCTAGCTAAGCAGAAATGTATCACTATAGGAATTCCATGGAAGTCAGCCAAGGTAGGGTCTTAGCCTGTACAGCCCTGGAGAATGCATGGGGGCCCTCAGAGCTTCCCCCTCTTTTCCTCCCTGCAGCTGGCACTGAGCTGGCATCTGGCACAAGGTGGCCCAGACAGGCAGCTCTGATGCAGTGGTCTGCTGGCCAGGTGTGCTGATGGCAAGGGGACCCATGTGCTTCATCTGAAGCCCTTGACTTCAGGCACTCTGACAGTGTCTTTCGTTGGATCAGCTTTGTAGTTTCTTCATGTGGTTTAGTGTGGGCCCTGTCCATTTACTCAAGGCCACTTACCTAAGGGCACTTTAAGCTTGCAGTGTAAGTTCACCTCCAATTGCTGGCAATCTGAGAGGGGTGTCGGGGGAGTCAGCCATTAGCTGGACTTGAAGTAAGGAGGAAGGCGTGGGCATGAAAAGTCAGGAGGTGAGTATCAAACAAGGGAGGATTTAGAGTGCTGTGTGCATAAAATAGTCTTTAGGCTAAAAGGGGGCATTTATGTGGTGATCGTGGCGCACTCTTTAAAGACCAGGGTGAACGTGGCCTTGGCCTCCAGGCACAAGAATAACTAATGTCAGACTTGCATGTGTGTGCCCGTAACACAGGCTGAGGGAGTAGGGTGAAATTCCAAGTCCAATTCCAAATCCGATTCAATTCTAATCCTAGCTGGTGTATAAACCCTTACAAAATGCATGGTTGGCATGTAAAGGCTCGTGTGATGAATCTATAAGGGAGAGTCTAGAGATCATGGTACTTGCCAATGACATCAAGAACCTGTTTGTAATAAATACTACCCAAGGAATCCAGGAACCATGACCAAGGTAAATGCCGAGTGATTCAAAGAAAAGTGGGATCAATCGGAATGGCCATCAAGGGGGCTTTGTTAAGTAAATGTCGTGCAATGAACTGTGAGCCTCATGTTACTAAGTATCCTATCAGCTGATATCCAGTTCACTGCTTGGCCCTAGGTCACTGTTCAATACCATCTGTTGAATCAGTTAATCAAAATTCAACAATTTTAAAAGATGAGATACATCCGCATGGAATAATATCCACAATATACTTTTAAGTGAAAACAATCCCATTTATGGTTAGCATGTACAGAGTTCATATTGTTTAGTTTCTAAGTCGTGTCCAACTCCTTTGTGACCCCATGGACTGTAGCCCACCAGACTCCTCAGTCCATAGGATTTTCCAGGCAAGAATACTGGACTGGGTTGCCATTTCCTTCTTCAGGGGATCTTCCTGACCCAGAGATTGAACCTGCATTTCCTGCATTGCCTGCAAATTCTTTACCACTGAGCCAGCAGGGAAGTCCCACAGATTTCATATATATGCATTTAAATGTATAATATTATATATATATTTATAAAACTGTTATATATACATAAAATTGTTAGTAATGGTTATTTTTTATGGAGTACTATTGGATCAGAGCAAGGGTGTTCACATTCTAGTTTTGATATCCCTTTATTACTTACATTTTTTGCAAAGTAATGTAGTACTTTAGCAGTCAGCAGAACTAAAAATATTTCCATTTTGGGAGACGAGGGAAAGGGTTGTTGTTGGATAATGTTCTACTCAGAGTCTATCAGAAATATATGTTTTATTGGCAGTAATGTGGGTTGTACTTTATTTTTTATGGGAAATAAAACTTGGAAAAAAAGCCCAAGGCCAGGCCCTGTCTAGTCTGAAATTCAGGCTCTGTAGAACCAGGGCCCAGATATTTCAGAGTCCGTGACCACTGCTAACCCTGGGAAGACTGGAGGGGTTTCGTGGGCTTTATCTCAGAGCCTGCGGAAGGCTCTAGGCTCACCGTCTCTTTTGAACCAGTTAAGTTCTCATCTCACGCCCGTCACCTCTCTGCAGGGGGAGCGAGTGCAGGTGTGTGACCAGGTGTTACAGGTATGACCAGGCCATCAGAAGATGTGGGCCCAAACACCCCATTCTCATCAGGAAGAAGGCCTCCCTGCAGGCAGTGGCTTCGTGACAGATTTCAGGCAGCTCCAGCAAAGCCATTTTGTGACCCAGATCAGGGGATAGGAAGTACGTATTGCTTCCTCATACGAGCCCATCTCACCAAAGACTGGCAGGCAGAGCAGTCTCTGGTCAAGGCAACTAAGCTATTGAGAGTGTTGGGTTTTTTGTTTTTAAGTTGCTAAGTCGCATCCGACTCTCTGCGACCCCATGGACTGTAGCCCAGTAGGCTCCTCTGTCCATAGCATTTTCCAGGCAAGAGTACTGTAGTGGGTGTTACATAACTTCAATTCTCCCTCTGTAATATTTTAATTTTTTTTCTCTTTCTGCCCCACTGCGTTTCATTTCCTAATTTGCTCACTATATATAAATATGTCAGTTTATATATACGGTCTCCTTTCAAACTCCCACTGAGAGGCAAGTTCCACTGAAGAGACATTTCTGAAGCACTGTGCTCTTCAGGTTTTTATTTAGTCATTTTTTTTTCTCCCAGTGAGAAGTAAGGACAACTGACCTTGAAATGAATTTGCTGGATTTTAGCTGCCTGTAAAATTCAGATGGCCAAAACAATGATGTCTTGGTCATGGTAAATGAATGCTTCCTCCCATTAACCTATAACTTTTATCATTTCCTTCCTTACATTTTAGGAGCCTTTTTTTAGCTATGTTTTCATAATTTAGACATTCCATTGGTTGGAAATTCAAAGCAACTCTTAGAGGACAAGGTTACATGTTCCAAAGAGGCAAACATTTTAATTAACCTGGCCCCTTTCGGAAACCACTGTGAGCTCTATGTTCCTTGCTGCAGCTAAATGTAACTTTAGTTGCTAATTTCTTGTAAATTCTGTTTTAGAAGAACTCAGTGCAGTTTGCATTGCAACTTCCTCTGAGGTTAACCAGACTGTCCAGGTTAAGTTATGGACTTTTCCCCTAGAAAATCTAACTCTGGGCGTTGAGAATTAACTCACCGAGTTTTGGAACCTTATGAGGAATAGCAGAAATGAAATGCTGCAGCTCTTTCTACTCCCCAGATACAAAATATATAGATGGGAGCATGTGCGTGTCGAAAGGTTGATCCTCCTCGCCATTTCCTTTCCCTGCGGCATCATTTTTAGGGGTTATTCCTTTTTTAGTTCTTTTTAGATGGAAAGTTAACTTCATAGTGTAGATTCCTGTGCATGGTTCTTTGTTGGTGGTTTGGTGTCTTGTATATTTTTCGTTTGTCATCTGTGGTCAATATTAACCCCAGATTTATATTTTGGACACTGGATGACTGGATGTGTCCCAAAATAAGTTGGGAAATTTCACATTGCCCATCTCAGGTTAAACTACTGAATAACAGAATGCTGGTGTCTAATAGAATACATGTGTGTTTCATTTAATTAAATGCAGTTGAGATTCAACAAAAATGAATATATATTATATATGTACCTTACAGTAGATAGGTACATAGAATGATCTTACAGGGTACATGAACTTGAAAGGGCTGAGGACCCAATTGCTACGTAAAAGTATTTTTCAAGGGACTTCCCTGGTGGTCCAGTGATCAAGACTCCCGTCTTCCAGTGTAGGAGGGCACAGATTCAATCCCTGGTTGGTGAACTGAGATCCCACGTGAGATGGGGGAGATGAAATGAAGATGGCCATGATATGAAGTCAAGAAAGTATAAAAAGTAAAAAATTATATATATATATATATATATATATATTACTTTATACACACATATCTATGTATTCTTCAAGGCTCTGAAGCAAAAGTCTTTAAGAGGTAAAAGCTGGAGCATGCAGGAGGTCAGAGTACCTGGGCAAGGGGGGCTGAAAGGAAGTCAGGGATGGCCAGGGTAGCTCAGAGCCTTTGAGCCACAGGAGGAAGTCTGGGTTGGTGTTCTCCATGTGTTAGGAAGGCCACGTAAAGCTTTAAGCAGAGGAGGGACCTGGTCTGTTTTATGTTTTTAGAAACCCACTCTGGGGATCTGAGCGGAGAGCCAGGCAGGAAGAAGGAGGATAACAGTGAAGAGTGAGAATCCAGAGAGGAGGGTGTTACAGATGTTCAGGAAGGAGGTGATGGAGGTTCAGACTGAGGCATGACAGTGGAGATGTGCAAGTGAATGGATCTGGGACAAATTTTAGAGACAGAGGCAAGTTTGGACAGCTCCTGCTTATGGAACAAAAGTGAAGGGAATCACGGGTGAGTCCTTGGGGTTGGGAGTGAACAACTGGGCAGAAGATGACAACCTTTAGGGAGACAGGACAGGCTGGGGTGGAGGAGACAGTACAAGGTTCAGAGGAAACCAGGAGCCCAGCCCTCCTGTGCGGCTGCCTTGAGCACGTTCATGTGCCCCCTTGAGCTGGCGCGAAGGACGAAACGGCGGAGAGTGTGGTCTCAGCCTCTGTGTCTCCCTACCCTCTCACTGCCCGTCCTTCTCCTTCTCCCTTGCTAGTTCCTTCTCCTCTTTCTATTGGCAAAAATTCTAAATGGCAGGGTGACCAAGAGCTTGGTCCTTATCCCCTTTTCTTTTCCATCCTCATTCACTTCCAGTCTTTGGCTGTAAATACAATCTATGTGCTGCTGCTGCTGCTGCTAAGTCACTTCAGTCGTGTCTGACTCTGTGCGACCCCACAGACGGCAGCCCACCAGGCTTCCCCGTCCCTGGGATTCTCCAGGCAAGAACACTGGAGTGGGTTGCCATTTCCTTCTCCAACGCATGAAAGTGAAAAGTGAAAGTGAAGTCGCTCAGTCCTGTCCGACTCTGAGTGACCCCATGGACTGCAGCCTACCGGGCTCCTCCGTCCATGGGATTTTTCCAGGCAAGAATACTGGAGTGGGGTGCCATCGCCTTCTCCGATCTATGTGCTGATGACTCCCAAATTTAAATCGCCTCCTGGACCACTTTCTCTTACTGTAGACACATCCAACTACCTGCTCAATATCTCCAGTCAGCATATAATCAGCATCTGAGAATTAACATACGGACACAACGAAGTCCCCTACCTCACCCCAAAGCCCTGCTTCTCCTGCATTTTTCTTATTTCAGTAAATGTCAGCTTCCACCTTACAGCGGTGCCGAATCCCTCCAATTCTCACCTCCTCTGCTCCCCTGACTTCACCCACCATCATCTCTTGCCTGGGTCATTGCAGTGGTCTTCCCACTGCTGCCCTTATCCTTCTTTAGCTTTCTGTCCACACAACAGCAAGGTCCTGTTAGAATATAAATCTCTCCTGTCACTTCTCTACTAAGAATCCTGCAACGGCTGCATCTCAGAGTGCAAGCCAGAGCGCTCACGGTTCCCTCCTGGTCGTACATCATCTGGTCCTCGTTGCTCTTCTGATCTCATATCCTTTGTTTCTTCCCACGCTTGTTGCAGCCCTGTCCTTGAGTGTGCTAAGCATGCTCCCGTGGAGACCTTCTCATCTGCTGTTTTCTCTGCCTGGAATAGTCTTCTCCCAGTCATCTCCATGGCTACCTCCCTACCTCCCTGGTCTTTTTCACACATCACTTTCTTAATGGGGCTTTTTATTTAAAGTGTTAACACCTACCCACCCACTCTGCTATTCTCCATGGTGCATCTCCTTCTCATATTTCACTTATTTACTGCGTATCTCCTCCCAAGAGGCTGTAAGCTCCAGGAGGACAGGAGTTTGCCTGTCTGTTCCCGGCTGAATCCCCAGTGCCCCGAGCCATGCCTCCCTCCTGATAGACACTTTGCCCATATTTGTGGAATGGGTGTGTTCTCTCTTTCCTCTTGGGCTTCCCTGACGGCCTGTGTGCTAAACTGCTTCAGTCATGTCTGACTCTGCAACCCCACGGACTGTAGCCTGCCAGGCTTCTCTGTTCATGGGATTCTCCAGGCAAGAATACTGGAGTGGGTTGCCATACACACTTGGGAAGATGCCAGGGGATCTTCCCAACCCAGGGATCGGACTTACATCTCTTATGTCTCCTGCATTGACATGCAGGTTCTCTCAGACCATAAAAAATCTGCCTGCAATGCAGGAGACCCCGGTTCAATCCCTGGGTCAGGAAGATCTCCTGGAGAAGGGAATGGCTCCCTATTCCAGTATTCTTGCCTGGAGAATCCCAGGGACAGAGGAGTCTGGCAGACTATACAGTCCATGGGGTCACAAAGAGATGAACATGACTGAGCAACTAACACTTCCCTCGTTTAACTACTGCTTTCTGGCATGTTATAAAGCTTTTGTCTTAATTTCTATATTTGCTTGTCTCTGAAGCTAGTCAGACACAATTGAAAAAAGAAAGACAGTTGACAGTCACATGCAAATTGAGCTTCCTGTCTGGCTCCCTCACTCACAAGCTGTGGGACCCAGGACAAGTCACTTTGCCTCTCTGAGTTTTCTTTCTTCCTTTTCTTCTTTCTCTCTCTTTCTTATAAAATACTGAAATCTACCCTACCTATCCCCCAGAGTTGCTGTGAAGGCTCAGTAGAAGAATGTATGAGGTGCAATCAAGGATAGGATACAGCATATGTATAGCTGAGTTCCTTTGCTGTCCACTTGAAACAATCACAGCATTGTTAATCAGCTGTACTACAATACAAAATGCAAAGTTTAATAATAAAATAAAAATGTTGTCCTCTTAACAGAGAAAAAAACCAAATTCTAGTTTCATACTACTTTACCTTTAATATTTAAATTCACTCATTAAAAAAAAACAGGAGTAAGATGTAGTTATCACTGACTAGAGCATCTGCCCCTGACTCAACGCTAGAGGTTTACATATATGACTGTCTCGTTTAATTCTCACACAGAATCAGTGAGATATGAACTCGGACAACTGACCTCATTTCACAGATGAGAAAACTGAAGTGCAGTAAGGATTGAAGTCAATTACCCAAGAGCTGGTCAACAATAGAGCGAGTCTTTGAACCCAAGCATTTTTATTCCATGCCCTGTTCTACTGGCACAAAATAAACATTTTAATGACTGAATGGAGCAATTAAAAGTATTTGATCTGAGGTGCAACTTCTGTCTCTGGATGGTGTGTTTTCTTTAGACTGCTAATTAATGTAGCATTTCCCTTAAGGTCCCCTCCCCATCCTTCAACTCCAGCAAAATTCCTGTCTTCCAAAAGAAAAAGGTATTGTCAGGCATTTTCTATCCTTCCCTCTCTCCCTCAAAGGAAGAAACGGTATCTTATGTCCCCGGAGATTTTTGTTGTACAGCCTAACCACGTCCAGATGGTTCCCTCAAGTTCGGACATCATACTTAGTAAAGTGTTTGCAGTTATCTACTGAAACAAATTCTGGCCTAAAATGCAAACACCCGCTTCCCAGATAACTTATTCCATGCTCTTCTGCCTTGTTTGTCTTATGGCCTTTCTGTGCTAATGAATTTGTAAATGCGGTTTAATTACTGTTTACGGGAAAAATAGCCTCACACAGATCAGTCTCAGTGGGAGCCTTAGCCAAAATGTTGAAGCAATTTGTTTCTAGTGCAAAAACAGCTAATAAATGAGACATACTTTTTAAACATGGGGAAAGGAACTCAAGTTCAGTTTTGAAGAAACAGTGCTTTCTACATCCTGGGAAATAAATCATTCTTTAAGAGAGCAGATTTTAATATCAAAGTGGAGTTTTTTCCCAAGGCCTTGCACTCAGTGATTTGCACAGAACCAAAGTGTTCTCACAGTGATTTGATTGAACGCCACACCAAAGGGCTCTTCTCTAAAGCACTCCCCAAAAGGAAAACTCAACATTACGTGTAAATTCCATAAAATGTTTCGGAGCTCTATAAATCCATGTATTATGTATTACCTTGTGTTTCTGAATTCTTGCCTCTGGCAAGTTGCCAACTTAGCAACTAAATGCAGTTTTGAAATTCTAATACAAACCAGTCTCTCCTACTTCACTTTTTATCTCAAGGGGGGGAGAAAATGACACAAGAGGGAAGTGAACGTTATTGAAAGGTTCACTTTATAAATTATGTTTGTGTTGTGCTTGGAGCTGTGGTTTACTTTTGCTCTTACGTAAAAGGGTATTGGTCTGAATCTGTAGTTTAGTTTTGCTCTTATGTAAAATGGCATTGGTCTGATTCTCCGTAGAGTGTCACCTCTGAAAGTGAGCTCCTTCAGGCAGCTGTTGGTCGTGCTGATGGGAAGAGAATTGTTCCACCCTTTCCGGGGAGCAGAGACAGAGCAGGGCTGATTCTGCTCTGTGCAGAACTCAGGGAGCAAAAGCAGTCAGCTTGGCAAGTCACAAGTATTGCTTGTCATTTCCTGAACTGTGCATATAATGAAGGAAGTTTGAGCAGTGTAAGATTCAAACCCTGCCTTCAAGGAATTTATAGTGGTGGCAACAGAGAGGTACACAGGCAATTCAGTTTTAACAGATCCCAAGGGTGGGGGGAGTTCAGTGAACGTGGTCAACAAGTAGAAGCCTCAGATAAGTTCTGGGCATGCATCGTACAGCATGGTAACTATAGTTAACAATTTGTTGTTGTTCAGTCACTAAGTTGTGTCCAACTCTTTGCAACCCCATGGACAGCAGCAGGACAAGCCTCCTTGTCCTTCACTATCTCCTGGAGTTTGCTCAGACTCATGTCCATTGAGTTGGTGATGCTACCCAACCATCTCATCCTCTATTGTCCCCTTCTCCTCCTGCCTTCAATCTTTCCCAGCATCAGAGTCTTTTCCAACGAGTCGGTTCTTTGCATCAGGTGGCCAAAGTATTGGAGCTTCAGCTTCAGCACCAGCATCATTAACAGTACTCTATTGTATATTTGAAAGATGCTAAAAGAGTAAATCTTAAAAGTTCTCAACAGAAGGAAAATTTCTGTAACCATGTGAGGGTATGGGTGTTAACCAGACTTACTGTGGTGAGCATTTCCCAGTATAAACGTATATCGGGTCTTATGTCATACACCTTAAACTTATGCAATGCTCTATGTCAATTATGTCTCAATAAAACTAGTGGAGAAGTGAAGAAAAGATATCCCAAGACCGAGTCTTAACTACCAAATAGCTTTAGTATCTCAAATAACGTTCTGAAAGCTAGGGCCTCATCTTTGGGGCAAAAAGACTCCTTTTCCAAGAAGATTATTCCATATTTCCCTGTTGTAATTATTTATCTGAGTCATTTCTTCATTCACCTAAGTTATATACAGTGGACCCTAGGGAGATGGAGTAACCTCAACAAGACTCCATCTCAAGGGGCTCACCCTGCATTGGGAGGGAGGCAGACATAAACAAACACCACAAAGTGAAAATCTCAAAGAAATTCGGAATCATGATTAAAATGGGGGTTAAAATCTTTTATATATTCTGTAAGTTTCCAATACAAGAAAAATGTAAAATACAAGTGTAGAGCCCCTTAGTTAGAAGGGACTTATCTTTACTATGCTTATATCATAAGACTTTGGATATGGGAACTAAGCTCACCTCCTCCAAGAAGGCCTCCCTGATAGCACCCAGATCCCCTTTTGGTTCGGGTGTCCTGTCCATGTACTTTCACTGCGCCACGTCCATTCCCCTGGTACCGTGTTTTGAATGTTTATTGTGTTGTCCTCTCACTGCCACCCCCCACTTCCATATATAGGCAACTGAGAATGCCAAAGAATGCTCAAACTACTGCACAATTGCACTCATCTCACACGCTAGTAAAGTAATGCTCAAAATTCTCCAAGCCAGGCTTCAGCAATATGTGAACCGTGAACTTCCTGATGTTCAAGCTGGTTTTAGAAAAGGCAGAGGAACCAGAGATCAAATTGCCAACATCCGCTGGATCATGGAAAAAGCAAGAGGGTTCCAGAAAAACATCTATTTCTGCTTTATTGACTATGCCAAAGCCTTTGACTCTGTGGATCACAATAAACTGTGGAAAATTCTGAAAGAGATGGGAATACCAGACCACCTGATCTGCCTCTTGAGAAATTTGTATGCAGGTCAGGAAGCAACAGTTAGAACTGGACATGGAACAGCAGACTGGTTCCAAATAGGAAAAGGAGTGTGTCAAGGCTGTATATTGTCACCCTGCTTATTTAACTTATTTGGAGAGTACATCATGAGAAACGCTGGACTGGAAGAAACACAAGCTGGAATTAAGATTGCCGGGAGAAATATCAATAACCTCAGATATGCAGATGACACCACCCTTATGGCAGAAAATGAAGAGGAACTCAAAAGCCTCTTGATGAAAGTGAAAGAGGAGAGTGAAAAACTTGGCTTAAAGCTCAACGTTCAGAAAAGGAAGATCATGGCATCTGGTCCCATCACTTCATGGGAAATAGATGGGGAAACAGTGGAAACAGTGTCAGACTTTATTTTTCTGGGCTCCAAAATCACTACAGATGGTGACTGCAGCCATGAAATTAAAAGACACTTACTCCTTGGAAGGAAAATTATGACCAACCTAGATAGCATATTCAAAAGCAGAGGCATTACTTTGCCAACAAAGGTTCGTCTAGTCAAGGCTATGGTTTTTCCTGTGGTCATTTATGGATGTGAGAGTTGGACTGTGAAGAAGGCTGAGTGCTGAAGAATTGATGCTTTTGAACTGTGGTGTTGGAGAAGACTCTTGAGAGTCCCTTGGACTGCAAGGAGATCCAACCAGTCCATTCTGAAGGAGATCAGCCCTGGGATTTCTTTGGAAGGAATGATGCTAAAGCTGAAACTCCAGTACTTTGGCCACCTCATGCGAAAAGTTGACTCATTGGAAAAGACTCTGATGCTGGGAGGGATTGGGGGCAGGAGGAGAAGGGGACGACAGAGGATGAGATGGCTGGATGGCATCACTGACTCGATGGACGTGAGTCTCAGTGAACTCCAGGAGTTGGTGATGGACAGGGAGGCCTGGCGTGCTGCGATTCATGGGGTCGCAAAGAGTTGGAAATGACTGAGCGACCTATCTGATCATATCTGATCTGAGTGTCCCTTAAGGAGGAGGGGTCGCATCTTACTTTTGCATCCACAATGCCAGAAACATCCCTGATATATGGCATGTGGTTAATATTGACTGGCTCTGTGAATGGAAAGATGGGAATCACAGGGTTTTTTCTGTCTAATAAAAGTTGCCTTTATTCCCCACATTATATTAAGTTTTAAAATAAGTAACAAAGGGTATATTTTCTTGTTTCTTGAAATATAAACATATGAAAACATATATTAATAGCATTTTAGACAAAGGTGCATATACAAAATCTAGAACACACACCAAATTGTTGGCAGTTTTTAAGTGTTAAGATTTGAAATGATGCTGACTTTCCTGTATGTATTGCTGTGTTGTTTGCTCTTTTACTATGGGTGTGCTATTACCGTGATAAGAAAATATGAAGCTTTTTGTATCTTAAAAAGAAAAATTTGGCCAGTTTCATAAGCCACAATCATAGGACATAACTTTATGAAACATCATCTTTACTATATAAACACAATGTTGACAGTGATTTGACTTTTTGGCTTTAAATAACTGACCAAGCTTGGTAGCATTTAATGGAATTAGATGAGTTTCTACTTCCCTTACTCATGTCTATCTTTATAATATTCAGAAGATACCCAAGCACTTTATTTGCAAATACTCTAAAGCATGTGACATTATCTCTTTTGCTCTCTCTCTTTTTGATCCTTTCCTTTAATTCTCCCTACTAATACTTGGGTTGGGTATTAGAACCCCGGTCTTTCTAAAGCCAGGCTCAGCCTCTTGCAAATAGATAAGGCAGCACTCAGTAATCATTTCTCTGTGTGTGTATGTGTGTGTCTTTCTTTTTCATTATAAATCTCCTGTCTTTCATTTGGCTCTGTGTCAAAGAAGTATCAGTTTTCACTGATATTTCTGCTCTGCATCTTCTGCCAGCCCCTCTTTCTACATTTTATTGGGCTGACCACAAGGTTGGAAAGCCCTAGACAATGTTATTGAAGTTACACTTTTTTCTTTCTCCCAAAGGAATAATCACAGATTATAAAATGTGCCTCTGAAGAACAGGTTTAGGAAACTCTCTATATTGTATTCTTTTCTGTCTGCAGCTGAATTCTTGCTGTCAAGATGGGAAAACAGAACAGCAAGCTGCGCCCGGAGGTCATGCAAGACTTGCTGGAAAGCACGGACTTCACGGAGCACGAGATCCAGGAATGGTACAAAGGCTTCTTGAGAGACTGCCCCAGCGGACACTTGTCAATGGAGGAGTTTAAGAAAATTTACGGGAACTTTTTCCCTTACGGGGATGCTTCCAAGTTTGCAGAGCACGTCTTCCGCACCTTTGATGCCAACGGAGATGGGACGATAGACTTTAGAGAATTCATCATAGCCCTGAGCGTAACGTCAAGGGGGAAGCTGGAGCAGAAGCTGAAATGGGCCTTCAGCATGTATGACCTAGACGGAAATGGCTACATCAGCAAGGCAGAGATGCTCGAGATTGTGCAGGTACGTAGCCCCTGCCCTTTACAAAGGGGAGAGTGCGAGTCACAGGAAGCACTGGAAAGCCCACAGTATAGCTTAGTGGAGAGATTGCAAGCTGGGGGCCTGCCTGCTTGGAATTTCGGCTAGCCATGGTCTTTGAAAATGTGGAACCCATAAATGAAACAGGGAGATTACACATAGCAATGCAGACTGGTTAGCATCTGTTGGGAACTCAGGAGCTCTGTTAACGCTAGACCCACGTTCTTGCCTGGAATAGGTCACCAGGGGCTTTGCAGTGACTCTCCCCTACTGAGGGACATGCACTCCTCAGGTGGTCATGATCACTGGGGCCACTCCATCCACCCATTGCAATGACCTGCTTGGACCCAGAGCCTAGAGTAATGTTTATGACCAAACTCTGACCTGGGTTCAAATCCTACCTCTTTCAGTCACTATGTCTGTGACTTTAACCAAGTTAGTTCACCTAAGTAAGCCTCAGTGTCCTTATCTGTAAAATGGAACCACAAAAGTACCCACTGCTGTGGGATTATTTTTAGATCGATTCTCCTTGTTCAGTGGTTAGCACAGTGCCAGTTATATACATATATATATAACTAATTATTATCAGCAACATTAATTTCCAACTTTATTAGACTTTTTTTCTTGGTCACAAGGTACAGTTTGAGGGATCTTAGTTCCCTGACTAGGGATCAAACCTGAGCCCCTGCAGTGAAACTGCCAAGTCCTAACCTCTGGACTATCAGGGAATTCCCTAGACTCTTGAATAAAAGTAGAGATCTCTAGTCTAGTTTCTGTCTCATTACAGATATAAACAGTGCAGAATCAAGGCCTCCATCACTTTAATAGGAAGTTCTCCATTTTATTTCCCCAAACCACTCAGGCAGAGTGAATTTCCTAAAAGAACAGGAAAAGGGGCCCTAGTGTTGGCCACATTTTCTGTGGGATCCCAGCAAGCTTTGCAGAGGAGGGAAGGCTGAAGGAGCTAGTCATGGCAACGACAGCTTCCTCAGCAGAGGGTGGGGCCCGGAGACCAACCTCAGGAGCCTGAAACACAGCGTGGGGGAGGGTCAGAAGAGCCTCGGCTGCCGTAAAACCACCTACGCGGGCGAGCAGCCCCAGGGAGGACGCACCGTCCTGGCACGTGCGTGGGACACGAGAAGGAAGTATCTGGCAGCAAATAGCAGGTACAAGAAAGTGGTCATCTGGCTTCCTGGAGGGCTCATCTCGGAGGCTTCATCCCAGGATAGGCTGGGTTCAGAGATAGAGCTGCGGCCCCTGGGAGACCTAGTGGGTGCTGGAACGGAAGCAGGGGGTGTAATACAAAGAGACAGGAGACAGAAAGAACTCAGCTACGTTATGGTAAGGAGGGGATGAGGCTGGAGGTGTGTGACACCTGCTTTTAAGGATCCATGGAAAACAGGGTTACAGGAACTGAGGACGGAGCCTGGGTGAGAGCAACATGACTGGCCTGCTGTTGAGCCTGTGGCTGAGGCCCGGGGTCTGCTCCTGGGAGTGGGACTCAGACCCCGGGGCAGTCAGAGTGACAGATGCACACATCGCAGGAAACCAGACGAGCTCTCCCAGATCCTCCAGCCCCCTCTCCTTTCTGCCTGGGCCGCCAGTGGCTTTCCCTCGCCCCCAAACAGTAACTATCTGGACAAGTTGTGTTGAATGAATCCCCCACAGACAAGAATCTTAAACCAAAAAATAAAGGATTTCTCTCTTTCCCCAAGGATAAATATACAAAAATATTATGTCGACTATAAAAATATAGGGCTTCCCTGGTGGTAGAGTCTGCCTGCAATGCAGGAGACCTGGGTTTGATCCCTGGCTTGGGAAGATCCCCTGGAAAGCGGAATGGCTACCCACTCCAGTATTCTTGCCTGGAGAAGTCCATGCACAGAGAAGCCTGCTGGCTATATACAGTCCATGGGGTCACAAAGAGTCGGACATGACTGAGCAACCAACACACACACACGCACATAAAAATATAGGGAGTATAGAAGAAAAGAAAAGAAAAAGAAAAATTCTCCACAATCCCACTTCACCTACAAAGGGAATCATTACTAATAATTTTCTAACATATCTTCCTGGTCCTCTTTCCATGTATTTAAAAATATCTAATTGATTTCATAATGCATGTGAAATTCTGTACCTTGCCATTTTTCACTTAGCATAATTAAAACATAAGCATTTCTCATACTACTGAAACTTTCAATACAAACATTTTAACGGCTGCATAATGGTCATACAACATAGCATAATGTACCTAATTTTCCCTTATTGGATATTTAAGTTGTATCCAGTCTTTGTTATATATAACACTATAGCTTTAAAAATGAAATAACAAATACGTGATTCTTATGCATGAAGCTTTTTCTATATTTAGGATTATTTCCTAAGAATGGATTCCCAGAAGTGCAATTACTGGGCCAAAGGGAATGAGCATTTCTTTCTAAGACTCTTGAGATAGTCTGCCAAATTGTTTTTCCAAATGTACCTCTGAAGTGAATGAAGGGTGCCCTCTATCTTTGCACCTCTCCAATTGTTCTGAACCTTTGCTACTTAAACAAAACTTCAAATTTAAAACGTGGTTTTTAATTTTAATTTGGGCTTCCCAGTTGACTCAGTGTTAAAGAAGCTGAGTGCCAGTACAGGAGAAGCAGGTTTGATCCCTGGGTCTAGAAGATCCCCTGGTGAAGGAAATGGCTATCCATTGCAGTATTCTTGCCTGGAAAATTCCATGAACAGAGGAGCCCCATGGACTGCTGTCCATGGAGTCACAGAGTCAGACACGACTGATTGAGCGTGCAATTTTAATTAGCTTTCTTTTGTCTCTCCTTTTTACCTGGGAATGTGGTGCTCTGCCCTTGTTCCCTGCCTCCCTGCAGTGAATGGGATGGGTACCTTCTTTTTGGAGAGAATTGCTTCCTGATTG
This sequence comes from Bubalus kerabau, assembly GCF_029407905.1. Lineage (NCBI taxonomy): Eukaryota > Metazoa > Chordata > Mammalia > Artiodactyla > Bovidae > Bubalus > Bubalus kerabau. The sequence continues at coordinate 64,949,341 of NC_073637.1, forward strand.
AGATCTAAGAAAAAAAAATTTTCCCCATCAACCATTATGTTTTCACCTGTTTAACATTTTTTGCACAGTTCTCCTGGCTGCAATGGTGTGGTGGCCAGTACTGAAGATGTAGATCCCCAGCCAGGGAGGATGGTCCTCATTACGTGAGTTTATAGGAATCAAGAATTATTCACAAACTCCTTTCACACCTGTGGTAAAACACCTACTAAGTAGCTAGCACCGGGAAAAAATATAAGGAGGAAAACAGACACTCTCCCTGTGGTACTGAATCCACTTTGCAAGGGAGGGTGGAACTTTGCAGAGAATGTGCAAAAGGTGCCGGTAGACACTTGCTGAGCCCTTGCTGACTCTGTGTTCAGAAAGTGATCACAAAAATGAAGGGACATTCCCCCTAACAAGGTACTTTCTCTACTATAAAGCAGCTCTGTCCACTCACAGGCCCACAGTCAGTTTGCAGGTCATAATAGGAAGGACACAGATTCCTTAATAAAGCTTTCATACTCAGGGTTCTTAAGCAGCCTGCAAATGGAAGGTTCAAATTTTCTGAATTGTTTTCCATAGTAACGCACCCTGATGATTAATATTCATGACCATGGAGAGGAAACCTTGCAGCACCCTGAGGCACCTTCCAAATTGTCAGTGAGATTAAATTAAATTTAGAACCATTTTCCTATTAAGGGCTATTTTATCCCATTCTGCTGCACTGCAAACTGATAATTCAGGTATTCTATCTTATTCTTATGCTAATCCCCTGGTTTTCATTGTTTCTGGATGAACTGGAATTTGCTGTAGGATATTACTAAACTCCCCACTCTCCTTTCCTTTCTCCACCCCCTCTTCTGTGAAAGTCTACTCCAGGCCTTGTCACCATCCCAAGAAGCCCTGTGGGGATTCTCATTATTTGATTCTAGCTGGTCCGCACCATTTAGGACAATGCATGTTTGCAGACGCTGCAGTTGCTTTAGGTATCCTTTCAGTTCAGTCGCTCAGTCATGTTCAACTCTTTGTGACCCCATGGACTGCAGCACGCCAGGCTTCCCTATCCATCACCAACTCCCGGAGCTTACTCAAACTCATGTCCATCCAATCAATGATGCCATCCAACCATCTCATCTTCTGTTGTCCCCTTCTCCTTCCACCTTCAGTCTTTCCCAGCATCAGGGTCTTTTCTAATGAGTCAGCTCTTCACATCAGGTGGCCAAAGTATTGGAGTTTCAGCTTCAGCATCAGTCCTTCCAATGAATATTCAGGGCTGGTTTCCTTTAGGATGGACTTGCTGGATCTCCTTGCAGTTCAAGGGACTCTCAAGAGTCTTCTCCAACACCACAGTTCAAAAGCATCAATTATTTGGCACTCAGCTTTCTTTATAGTCCAATTAGCATATCCATACATGACCACGCTTTGACTAGACAGACCTTTGTTGGTAAAGTAATGTCTCTGCTTTTTACTATGCTGTCTAGGTTGGTCATAGCTTTTCTTCCAAGGAGCAAGCATCTTTTAATTTCATGGCTGCAGTCACCATCTGCAGTGATTTTGGAGCCCCCCAAAATAAAGTCTGACACTGTTTCCATTGTTTCCCCATCTATTTTCTATGAAATGATGGGACCAGATGCCATGATCTTTGTTTTCATCAAGAGGCTCTTTAGTTCTTCTTTGCTTTCTGCCGTAAGGATGGTGTCATCTATGTATCTGAGGTTATTGATATTTATCCTGGCAATCTTGATTCCAGCTTGTGCTTCATCCAGCCCAGTGTTTCTCATGATGTACTCTGCATGTAAGTTAAATAAGCAGGGTGACAATATACAGCCTTGACATACTCCTTTCTCTATTTGGAACCAGTCTGTTGTTCCATGTCCAGTTCTAACTGTTTCTTCTTGACCTGCATACAGATTTCTCAGTAGGCAGGTCAGGTGGTCTGGTATTCCCAACTCTTTCAGAATTTTCCACAGTTTGTTGTGATCCACAGAGTCAAAGGCTTGGGCATAGTCAATAAAGCAAAAGTAGATGTTTTTCTGGAATTCTCTTGCTTTTTCGATGATCCAGCAGATGTTGGCAATTTGATCTCTGGTTCCTCTGCCTTTTCTAAATCCAGCTTGAACATCTGGAAGTTCACATTTCACATATTGTAGTTATCCTTTAGGGGTCTGGGAAAATATCTATTTGAAAGTGATGAGATGGAGGCAAGCTGTGGGCCAGCAGAATCATACAGAAATTAAGGCTGTATTTGTTCAAGTAAGTGAAACTGCAGCTCAGCTACAAGTGTCAGTCCATAAATTCCTGGCTGAACTTTTGTCCCTCCAAGACTCAGAAATTCAAGCCATTTAAGGGAAGCCCCAGTGGCTCAGTGGTAAAGAATCTGCCTGTCAATGCAGGAGACGTGGGTTCCACCCCTGGGTCAGAAAGATCCCCTGGAGAAGGAAATGGCAACCTACTCCAGTATTCTTATCTGGGAAATCCCATGGACAAAGGAACCTGGTGTGCTGCAGTCCATGGGGGCTCAAAGAGTTGGACATGACTTAGCAGCTAAATAGCAGCAATGTAAAATGCAAATTCATGATGTTCACCTTCAAATACTAATAATTGGTCAGGGTGAAGATTGGGGTCCAAACAAGTTTATAATAGGCTTGTCAATGAATGAGGGTAGTTGTTTTTCAGTCACCAAGTCATGTTCAGTTCTTTGAGACCCTATGGACTGCAGCACACCAGGCTTCCCTGTCCCTCACTATCTCCTGGAGTTTGCCCAAGTTCATGTCCATTGAATCGGTGATGGCATCCAACCATCTCACTCTCTGCTGCACTTTCTCCTTCTGCCTTCAGTCTTTCCCACCATCAGAGTCTTTGCCAATGGCCTTTTCTTTTACATCAGGTAACCAAAGTATTGGAGCTTCAGCATCAGTCCTTCCAGTGATCATTCAGGGTAAATTTCCTTTAAGATTGACTGGTTTGATTTCCTTGCTGTCCAAGGGAATGGAGATTGGGACCCCATAAATTTTCTAGTTTTTCTTCCCTAATGTTGTTCTCCATGGTTTAACTTTGGTATCCACTGAGTATTGTTGGTGCTAACAGACTGGAATCCCCTAGTTTCTCCTGGCATTGGTAGGGAGGATTTTGTGGTGGACTTTGTAACACTGAAATACACTGTGTTAGTCTCCTCTTTTTGCTATAATGAAGGGCCATACATGTAGTGGCTTTTAACAGCACAGAGTTTTATCTTATGGTTCTGGAGGTCAGAGATCTGAAATCAGTTTCACTGGGCTAAACTCAAGGGGTAGGACAACTTGCATTCTGTCTGAAGGTTTTGGGAGAAAGTCTGTTCCCTTGCCTTTCCTATTTTCTGAAACATTCCTTGACTTGAAGCCTTTTATCAGATCAGATAAGATCAGATCAGTCACTCAGTCATGTCTGACTCTTTGCGACCCCATGAATCGCAGCACGCCAGGCCTCCCTGTCCATCACCAACTCCCAGAGTTCACTCAGACTCACGTCCATCAAGTCAGTGATGCCATCCAGCCATCTCATCCTCTGTCATCCCCTTCTCCTCCTGCCCCCAATCCCTCCCAGCATCAGAGTCTTTTCCAATGAGTCAACTCTTCACATGAGGTGGCCAAAGTACTGGAGTTTGAGCTTTAGCATCATTCTTTCCAAAGAAATCCCACGACTAATCTCCTTCAGAATGGACTGGTTGGATCTCCTTGCAGTTCAAGGGACTCTCAGGAGTCTTCTCCAACACCACAGTTCAAAAGCATCAATTATTCGGTGCTCAGCCTTCTTCACAGTCCAACTCTCACATCCATACATGACCACAGGAAAAACCATAGCCTTGACTAGACGAACCTTTGTTGGCAAAGTAATGTCTCTGCTTTTGAATATGCTATCTAGGTTGGTCATAACTTTCCTTCCAAGGAGTAAGCATCTTTTAATTTCATGGCGGCAGTCACCATCTGCAGTGATTTTGGAGCCCAGAAAAATTAAGTCTGACACTGTTTCCACTGTTTCCCCATCTATTTCCCATGAAGTGATGGGACCGGATGCCATGATCTTCGTTTTCTGAATGTTGAGCTTTAAGCCAACTTTTTCACTCTCCACTTTCACTTTCATCAAGAGGCTTTTGAGTTCCTCTTCACTTTCTGCCATAAGGGTGGTGTCATCTGCATATCTGAGGTTATTGATATTTCTCCCAGCAATCTTAATTCCAGCTTGTGTTTCTTCCAGTCCAGCATTTCTCATGATGTACTCTGCATATAAGTTAAATAAGCAGGGTGACAATATACAGCCTTAACGAACTCCTTTTCCTATTTGGAACCAGTCTGTTGTTCCATGTCTAGTTCTAACTGTTGCTTCCTGACCTGCATACAAATTTCTCAAGAAGTAGATCAGGTGGTCTGGTATTCCCATCTCTTTCAGAATTTTCCAGAGTTTATTGTGATCCACAGAGTCAAAGGCTTTGGCATAGTCAATAAAGCAGAAATAGATGTTTTTCTGGAACTCTCTTGCTTTTTCTATGATCCAGTGGATGTTGGCAATTGATCTCTGGTTCCTCTAACTTTTCTAAAACCAGCTTCTATCTTCAAAGCCAGCAGCAATGGATCGAGTTCTTCTCCTGTTGCCATTCCTCTGGGTATCTCATTCTGCTTCTCCCTTCCACTCATAAAGAACCCTGTGAGTATACTAGAACCACCCAGATAATTCAGAATAATCCCCTCCCCACCCCCAGCTCAAGTTCCTTTTATTCTGGAAGATAACGTATCTACAGGTGTCAGGGATTGGAACAAGCACATCTCTGGGGGGCTGTTATTCAGTCTACTGCATATGTCCAAATGCAGTTATGTTCCTTTTTCCAAAAAAGTAATTTTGTGCTATATCAACATCTGGGCAAAAAAGCAAAAGCCATATAAAGATTTATTTTTAGAATCTTACATAAAGATTTTCATGTCTGTGTGTGTTTTTTTTAAGTGACAAACTTAGGAACATGATTTAGACCCAATATTTTATTATTCCATCAAAACCATCTCTCATGAGTCTTAAACCAGATCACAGTTCTGAAGTTCCCCCTGTGGCAGCAGATCCACTCCTCAGGGGGGCGCTGGTGTCAGCTCATCGCTGCAAGAAGGAGAAGCCTTCCGGCCTCACCTATTTCTCTGTCCTTGAGTCCAGCCAGAGGCAGGTCTGAACACCCACACCCAGTCCAGAACAGGCTGTGTTTGAGGAACCGGCCAGGGAGCATGTGAGTTCCATTGCCAGTTAACATGAATGCTCAGATGATTTCTGGATCTTGAGGGTGAAGGAACTTGAACTTAGGGATTCATCGACAGGATCACAGCCCTCCCTGGGTGCAGGGGAGAATGCAGGAAGAACAGGGAGTGAAACTGACTCTCTTCTGTTCTCAGAAAGTAACTAGGACCCTTGAAGGAACAAATTCAATCCAAATTCAACAAATTCAATCCAAACAAATCCAATAACTACAGGACTGTCATTAGGTAGGAGTACACAAGCTGTGTTGCTTTACTCTTTATCTGAATGAAAATCACAAGCTTAGACAAAAATTGATCACCTGTATCCCAAATAAAGATGAAGGAAGGGAAGAACTAGCATGTGAGAGTCGGTGTCTTGGGCAAGGTGGGTCAGTATCATCTTGCCTCTCTCTTTTTTCTTTTTCTATCTCCTTTTCCTTCTTCTCCTCAGATAAGTTATTTAACCTTTCTGTACATTGTTCTCATGATTTGTGAACTGGAACTAATCATAGCACCTGCCTCTAGAGTAATCGTAAAACAGTTATGACAAGTAGAGTACTTTTCTAGATACAACCCAGTGCCTCTCATGGGGTTGTTGTTGCTGTTCAGTCACTCAGTCGTGTCCAACTCTTTGCAACCCCATGGACTGCAGCACACCAGGCTTCCCTGTCTCTCACTATCTCCTGGAGTTTGCCTAAGTTCATGTCCATTGAATTGGAGATGCCATCCAACCATCTCATCCTCTGTCGTCCCCTTCTCCTGCCCTCAATCTTTCCCAGCATAGGGTCTTTTCCAATGAGTCAGCTGTTTGCATCAGGTGACCAAAGTATTGGAGCTTCAGCTTCAGCATCAGTCCTTCCAAAGAGTATTCAGGGCTGATTTCCTTAAGGATTGACTGGTTTGATCTCCTTGCTGTCCAGGGACTCTCAATAGTCTTCTCCAGCACCACAGTTCGAAAGCATCAATTCTTCAGTGCTCTGCTTTCTTTATTATCTAGCTCTCACATCCGTAAGTGACTACTGGAAAAACCATAGCCTTGACCATATGGACCTTTGTCGGCAAAGTGATATCTTTGGTTTTTAACACACTGTCAAAGCTTTCCTGCAAGAAACAATCATCTTCTAATTTCATGCAGTCACCATCCGCAGTGATTTTAGAGCCAAGAAAAGGAAATCTGTCACTGCTTCCACCTTTTCCCCTTCTATTTGCCATGAAGTGATGGGACTGGAGGCCATGATCTTAGTTTTTAATACTGAGTTTTAAGTCGACTTTTTCACTCTCCTCCTTCACCTTCATCAAGGCTCTTTAGTTCCTCTTCTCTTTCTGCCATTAGAGTGGTATCATCCACATATCTGGATTCTTCTCCCAGCAATCTTGATTCCAGCTTATAACTCATCCAACTCAGCATTTCACAAAATGTGCTGTGCATATAACTTAAATAAACAGGGCAACCAGAATAATATCTCTCATGGAGTATTACTCAGTAAATGCTGGCTACTGCTATTCTATAGAAGTTTCTAGAGCTGGGACAGGATGTTCCCCTGCAAAATAAAGGGAGGTCATTTCCCACTCAAAGGACAAAGTAACAGAGTTTTCCATTAAGTTTTATGTTAAGTTTACCTCATCATAAAATGTATGTTCACAAACCCAACATACAAGTTGGGTTTGTATGTTCACAAACCCAGCTAAACCTCTGAAGGGTGGAACCCACAGAAGAGATGTGCTTGTACAGATAGCTTTAGGAGTACCCAGGCCACTTCAGCTGTTGTCTTTCCCACCAAACACCAGCCCAGCTGGGAAGAAACCAAAACTTCTGGGCTGCTCTGATGCTTATGGGATTTAAGTAGCAGAAAGAGATACCTTTCCAGGAGACAGTGTGGTTGGCACCAGGAATTCACCAAATCTCAGCTGTTGCCCTGAGTTCATGGGTGCACCTCATGCATTCAGACTATTGGGGCACAGATCGTCTGGATTTGTTCTCAAGTTCCAACTAGAGGCTTTCCCAGAGGAATACAGAGGCTAACACAATGTTACCCTTAGCAGTTCTCGGGGAACTCACTTTAATGACCAGGTTGGGATAATTTCTAGTTAGCATATTCATTCCTTGGATGGTAATGATTGCTTTACAGTACTTGGTGTTCAAATGCGTGTTGTCTTAGAATCAGACTCTCCCTCCTAGTTCTGATTCAAGGTTGATTGGCTCTTTTGATGAAGGCAAGTGAGCTTCATAACACCCTAGTCTACAGCTCCACATCTTTTGAATGGATGGAAACGAAAGGAAGGAAGTGGGCTTATGCTGGCAGTCTAAGAAGAGTGCACTGCTTTGGTTTTTTTCACAACATGGGGATTTTTTTTTCCTGATGCACTCATCAGAGTAAGTTACATGTTTCTATGCAGCAATGAGAAGAAGAGAAAGGGAGATTGTGGTGTTGGTCATACAAAGGGTTACTGTCCCCAGACACCAAACAGACTAACAAATTAATCTGACCTAGTCTCAAGAGCACCAACTGTGACCAGTTCAGGCAAACCACATCGTGCATATTTGTGTCACAACAGATCTAAATCAGGGCCAGAAAGATTTGGTTACATTTTTTCTAGAACCACTTCCTGAGTGGTTTTTTTTCTCCCAAAGATCTTTCTAAATTTGTGTCATAGACACCATGTCACTTGCAGTATGTGCCTTGAAGACCTGAAACACAGTTTTTTTTCTGATTGTGAAAAAAAAAAAAAGGAAGTAGGGGTGGTAGTGAGAGCTTCTAGTCCATCTTGACATGGCCCTTGGGGATTCAGCACCAAACTCTTGCCTAATACTCAATTACAAGTGTGGACCACAGATGTTACACTGAATTCAACTTCAGTTTCTTTCCTGGAGAAAATTCTTTAAAGCATTTGTCCAGGCTAGTGACTTTCTCTAAGAACTAACCTTACTGTTTGTTTATCAGTTATATTTGGCTTATCCCTTTCTTATTAGAGGATTAACCATATCATGACAAGCCACATTATAGTTTAAGAGTTGAAGTTAGCCCTCTTTTCCTTCTTTTTTTTTTCCCTTCTGGGACATCTCATCTTCTCAGTGCTTGTGAGTGCTTCTCAGTGCTCAAGCATTGTGTTAAGTATTTTTCATACTGTGTTAGTTTCCTGGGGTTCAGTTCAGTTCAGTTGCTCAGTTGTGTCCGACTCTTTGCGACCCCATGAATCGCAGCACGCCAGGCCTCCCTGTCCATCACCAACTCCCAGAGTTCACTCAGACTCACGTCCATCAAGTCAGTGATGCCATCCAGCCATCTCATCCTCTGTCATCCCCTTCTCCTCCTGCCCCCAATCCCTCCCAGCATCAGACTCTTTTCCAATGAGTCAACTCTTCGCATGAGGTGGCCAAAGTACGGGAGTTTCAGCTTCAGCATCATTCCCTCCAAAGAAATCCCAGGGCTGATTTCTTTCAGAATGGACTGGTTGGATCTCCTTGCAGTCCAAGGGACTCTCAAGAGTCTTTTCCAACACCACAATTCAAAAGCATCAATTCTTCAGTGCTCAGCCTTCTTCACAGTCCATCTCTCACATCCATACATGACCACTGGAAAAACCATAGCCTTGACTAGACGGACCTTTGTGGGCAAAGTAATGTCTCTGCTTTTGAATATGCTATCTAGGTTGGACATAACTTTCCTTCCAAGGAGTAAGCGTCTTTTAATTTCATGGCTACAGTCACCATCTGTAGTGATTTTGGAGCCCCAAAAAATAAAGTCTGACACTGTTTCCACTGTTTCCCCATCTATTTCCCATGAAGTGATGGGACCGGATGCCATGATCTTCGTTTTCTGAATGTTGAGCTTTAAGCCAACTTTTTCACTCTCCACTTTCACTTTCATCAAGAGGCTTTTGAGTTCCTCTTCACTTTCTGCCATAAGGGTGGTGTCATCTGCATATCTGAGGTTATTGATATTTCTCCCGGCAATTTTGATTCCAGCTTGTGTTTCTTCCAGTCCAGCATTTCTCATGATGTACTCTCCAAATAAGTTAAATAAGCAGGGTGATAATATACAGCCTTGATGTACTCCTTTTCCTATTTGGAACCAGTCTGTTGTTCCATGTCCAGTTCTAACTGTTGCTTCCTGACCTGCATATAGATTTCTCAAGAGGCAGGTCAGGTGGTCTGGTATTCCCATCTTTCAGAATTTTCCAGAGTTTATTGTGATCCACACAGTCAAAGGCTTTGGCATAGTCAATAAAGCAGAAATAGATGTTTTTCTGGAACTCTCTTGCTTTTTCCATGATCCAGCAGATGTTGGCAATTTGATCTCTGGTTCCTCTGCCTTTTCTAAAACCAGCCTGAACATCTGAAAGTTCATGGTTCACATATTGCTGAAGCCTGGCTTGGAGAATTTTGAGCATTACTTTACTAGCGTGTGAGATGAGTGCAATTGTGTGGTAGTTTGAGCATTCTTTGGCATTGCCTTTCTTTGGGATTGGAATGAAAACTGACCTTTTCCAGTCCTGTGGCCACTGCTGAGTTTTCCAAATTTGCTGGTTTATTGAATGCAGCACTTTCACAGCATCATCTTTCAGGATTTGAAATAACTCAACTGGAATTCCATCATCTCCACTAGCTTTGTTTGTAGTGATGCTTTCTAAGGCCCACTTGACTTCACATTCCAGGATGTCTGGCTCTAGGTCAGTGATCACACCATCGTGATTATCTGGGTCATGAAGATCTTTTTTTGTACAGTTCTTCTGTGTATTCTTGCCACCTCTTCTTAATATCTTCTGCTTCTGTTAGGTCCATACCATTTCTGTCCTTTATCGAGCCCATCTTTGCATGAAATGTTCCTTTGGTATCTCTAATTTTCTTGAAGAGATCTCTAGTCTTTCCCATTCTGTTGTTTTCCTCTATTTCTTTGCATTGATTGCTGAGGAAGGCTTTCTTATCTCTTCTTGCTATTCTTTGGAACTCTGCATTCAGATACTTATATCTTTCCTTTTCTCCCTTGCTTTTTGCTTCTCTTCTTTTCACAGCTATGTAACAAATTACCATAAACTGGGCAGTTTCAAACAACAAAACATTTATTCTATCATAGTTCCAGAGGCCAGAAGTCCAACATCAAGGTGTGGGCAAGGTTGGTTCCTTCCAGAGACGCCTGGCCGGTGGGGGTGCGGGGGATCTGCTCCATGCCTCTCTCCTAGCTTCTGGTGGTGGCTGGCGATCCTTGGTGTTTGGGGGTTGTGCTTCTCTCGTCATCACATGACATTTTCCCTGTGTATCTGTATATAAATTTCTTCTTCCTGTAAGGATACATCATTGGATTGGGGCCCACCCTAATCCAATAGAATCTCATTTTAACTTGATTACATCTACAAAGACCCTATTTCCAGATAAAGTCACATTTACAGGTTTTGAGTGAACATGAGTTTTTGCACGACATTGGTCCACCTGGTACCTGTGTATTATCTCATTTAATCCTCACGATAACCTTCTTAGCCCCATTTTATGGATGAAGAATCAGTGTACTTTCAGGCCTTCACCTCTACTCTGTCCAGCTGTTAATGGACATCTCTCTCCACTAAGACATTGCAGTGGTATCTCACAATCAAACATTCCAGAAACAAACTCAGTATCACCCCCCAACCTGTGAAGTCCTAAAGCACGGCAGCTCCAGAATGTCTTTTTAGGGGAGTAAATGGGATCTTTGGAAGGCGTTGTTTGAAGCAGCCTTTGCCGAGCACTTTATATAAGACTGAAACAAATAGTAACTGCCCAGATCTAAAAGTGAGGGGTACCACCATTGACTTGAAACAAGACAGTGGTGGGAGGAATGGGCAAGAATGATAAATTAAGAAAAATATCAAGGAAGCAGATTTGACAGATCTAGTTGACCACATGCCTGTGGAGACAGAGAGGTGTTCAAGATGCCTTTGAGTTGATTATAGAACAGTGGATGGTAGGGCTATTTACCAAGAAACAAACAAGAGTGGTGGCAGGGGGACTGGGTAGTAATGAGTTTCAAGTATTAATGAAATCGTATGAGAAAACTAACATAAGAACGGAGCTGCTTTGCTGGAAAGAAGGGGTAGGGCCCTTATTCTCCCCTAGTCCTCCCTGTCTGTGAAAGGCAGGGAGCACTTTGGTAAACATTATGGGTTCACTGACTTTCTTGTATTCTTCTAGCTCTAAACAAGAAAGTGCTGATACATAGATACTGGTACCATTTCAAGAGCATTTACAAGAAAGATCCTCTTGGCCTCTTTCTACCCTCCTTTCCTGCTGTGTGGTGTCCTTCTAAGGAGGGTGCTCTTCTTTACCGATAATCTAGAAACAGCCCTGTGCCACTTAACTTCTTTTGCCCTCGGTGGGTTGTTGTGGGGCTTGGGTGTCCTGTTAGAAAACCCTATGTCCTCTGATGAAAACTCAGCCTGGTTTTCTTCAGAGAGAAGAGTGAACTTTAGCTCTTGGAATTGTGCCTGCCCTCAGTTAATTCCACAACCTTTATCAGTTCAAACTTGAGTCCTTCCTTTCCAACATTCTGAGAGGTGGTTCATTCAGAGGGAAAAAGAAAAAAAAAAAAAAAATCCTAGGCCCTGAGGAAGCTGGTAAGACCCCCGGCCACAGGTTGTGCTGTTCTGGGTCTGCCTAGGGCCAAGCCAGAGCTGGGCCCCTGGGTGACCCATAGCTTTGTATTTACACACAGACAAGAATAAGGCTCTTCAAGTTTAATTAAAAACAGGATGTCCCTGCTGGGCCTCTCACTGACATTGCCAAAAATAAAGTAGGGAAATAGCCTGGCCTCTTCATGATTTAATCCCATTAAATTGGCGGGGAGGTGGTGGGGGGTGGTGTACAGAAACTGGAGCTAATAAGACACGATTTGTTTCAAAGTGCTGTCTGGGCTTGTGCCTTCTCTCTCCCTGCTCTGTGGAGTCCTAGATCCAATACAGTCAATGCTGACTTGTTGAGACCATGCAAGAACACTAACCCTAACCCTGCTGAGGTTTTGCAGGGATGTCACCCACTCACTCACTCATAAGAACCCTGGGACTTGTCACCTCATCTCTTTGCCCCCTGCTCTAGTACACTCATGTTCATAGACCTGGTATTCTGAATAATTTATTCATCATTTTCTGTGAGTTGGTGCACATGCAAAAAAAGGGGGAAAAAATCTAGTTTGAATGCAATGAAAGAACTATTTAGAAATGTGAGGCTCTTAAAGGTGCTCTCTTTTCCTCTTCAGCCCCTTCGTACACTCAGACGTTGTAATTCTTTTTGCTTATGGGTTCTTTTTCGTACCAACGCATCCTCATTTCTTGGCCCCAACCCTACTCCTTTAGACTGACAGCTAAAGACTAAACTATTGAAGACTTTCTGTTGGGTACAAGAACCTTTATTTCAAACACACAGTCATCTGTTGGCTTGGTCCTTCATTCACTTGTTCAACCAGAGTATTAAGAGAATGATCTCTAGATTATCATATCATTGACTTGCCTTCAGGATCCCAAGAAGGAGAATTTCATGAGCCTCAAGTCTTAGAGACTGAGAGCACCAAGGAGTATTCCAAACCAATGGGTTATCCTTGCTACTATGGGACCTTACTGAGGCCCAAAAAGACCAGGGAAAGGAACAATGCAGCCCCAAAGAAGGTTGATTACACAACATCCTTAAGGCTTCTATTAATACTCACTGGAAGGACTGATGGTGAAGCTGAAGCTCCCATACTTTGGCCACCTGAAGCGAAGAGCTGACTCACTGGGAAAGACCCTGATGCTGGGGAAAATTGAGGGTAGGAGGAGAAGGGGGCGACAGAGGAGGAAATGGTTGGATGGCATCATTGACTCAATGGACAGGAGTTTGAGTAAACTCTGGGAGATAGTGAAGTATAGGGAAGCCTGGCCTGCTGCAGTTCATGGGGTCACAAAGAGCTGGACACGACTGAGAGACTGAACAACAACAAATAGCTAAAACTAAACTTAATAGTTATGCCCCTCCCTCATTACCTCTGTAACTCCTGAAATGTTGTAGAGTTCTTACACCTTTAAATGGGTGTACCTGTGATCTAATGAGATACTGACAAATAGATACTATTTTGTTGTTGTTGTTCTAAGATACCTGGGCTTATGAATTCACAAAATACTTCAGATTGTGTAAGTCTGAAATCCAGGTGAGGTGTGTGTGTGTGTTCATCTGTTTGAGCCACCAATTCCTCTTTGGGTCAAGAGTTTCAGAAAAGCTTCCATGAGGACAAGGGCTAGACCTCAGGACACAGGTGGTATGGAGAGTCTCCTGCTATCTACTTTTGTTACTAAATATTCACGTGGACCTGAAAGCTCAGCATCTCTGTTTTCCCATTTGTTAAAAAAAAAAAAAAGTCTCTATCTCTATGGCCTTTTCTAATTCCCCCAAGGATCCAGGTATCCCTGCCAGCTTGGCAGGTGGCACTATAACCCCAGCACAGATGGCAGGGTAGTCCCGGGCTAGAGGGGATAGCGGGAGGGGACCAGGAGGAAGACAGAGTGAGGTTTGCCTCTTGCCTGTGGAGCACACTTCAGTGAGCGCTTCTTAGGACAACTGTCTGTGGCCCAGCTTGCTCACCCCCAGGCAGAGCCATGACTCCCAGCTTGCCCTTCCTCCTGGAGTCACTGTGGAGGCAGCTCTTCAGTTCAGCAAGGGCTCTGGGTGGGTTCAAGTCAGACTAGGGGAGCCTGGTCTAAGGGGTCCCTGTGGCGTGGGATCAGCCCAAGAGTCGGCACACTGGCAGAGTCCATATTTCATTCCTGTTTTAGCAACTGAGATTGTAATATTTATCACCATCTCTCCAGACTATTTTAGGAACTTGAGGCAGGTTGACCTGAACAAGACTGTAAAGCAGCAAAGCTTAGCCTTTATCTCTTTCTACCATCCTTTTTGTTCCTACATTTCCCCTTTGGAGACTACTTCCCCTCAGCTGCCTTCCTTTTTCTCCTCCCTCTGCATCCCTAGTTCCAGAACTTTCCAGATTTCTACCCCCCACCCCCACTCTGGGAAATTCCACTTTTTCTAAAACTCCTTCCCAGGGCCAGAGTTCCCAAACTGAATCTGAGTAGCAAAACCATGGTCTGGGGATAAAAACAATGACTTTACATTATTCTTCCAAAATAAAAACATCTGATAGCTGAGGTCTTCCAGGCCCTGAGCATCTGGGGTTAGGGTGTGGGGTCCACAGGTGGTAGGGGAGATAGTTTCAGTACTGCTCAAAAACCTCTTTAGTTTTTCAGGGTTTCAGTCAAAAACTCTTTTGATCATCAGATTTCAGACATACTCAGTTTATCTCAAGCAGAGATTGTACACTCGTTCAGTTGCTAAGTGAACTCTTATCTGACTCTTCACAACCCCATGAACTGCAGTCCACCAGGCTTTCCTGTCCTTCACTATCTCCTGTAGCTTGCGCAAACTCATATCCATTGAGTCAGTGATGCCATCCAACCATCTCATCCTCTGTCATCCCTTTCTCCTCTTGCCTTCAATCTTTCCCAGCTTCAGGGTCTTTTCCAATGAGTCAGCTCTTCTCAACAGGTGGCCAAAGTATTGACTCTTCAGCTTCAGCATTAGATCATCCATTGAATATTCAGGGTTGGTCTCCTTTAGGATTGACTGTTTTGATCTCCTTGCAGTCCAAGGGACTCTCAAGAGTCTTCTCCAGCACCACAGTTCCAAAGCATCAATTATTCGGGGCTCAGCCTTCTTTAAGATCCAGCCTTCTTTACTTTTATTGTGCACTTATTTCATCCAGCAGTACTCAAGTCGCAGATGGTTCCCATCCTGGGGGATAACTGACAGTGTGCTGACAAGGAGTGCAAGACAATTGCCACACACAAGTGGAGAGGGCACTGGGATGGATTGGTAATGTCTGGAGGAGGGCAGGCCCTTACAAACAGTGTTTGTCATCCTCCAGGGACCCAGGGAGTAGACCCTGACCTGTCTGTCTGGCCCGAGGAATGTTATCTACAGCCTGAGAGTGGGAACCCCAAAATTAGCAACAGCATCACACGGGATCCCTGTTAGAAATGTAGAATCTTATGACTCCCATTTCCCAACCCACCCTACTCAATCAGCTTCTCTTTCTCATAAGATTCCCAGGGGGTTCATATGCACAACATGATTAGAGACATGGAGTAGGGGGTGCGTCTAGTGGATCTTCTGGTCAGCTGTCGTTCCTGAAGGTCCTTACCACTGGACATGCTTTGCTCGTCTGACTGCTCTCACAGCCACTGCACATTTGATTTCCACAACAAGCGAGAAGCAAGAACAGAGCCTGCTCTCTGTGTGAAGGGAAGGCATTCCCTCCCCCCCTGCATTTGGGAGGTTTAATAATAGGGCCATTGGGTGCAAAACCAAACTGTGTTTCCGTCTCCCCACCATGTTGCTTCTTGTCCCCAGGCGATCTATAAGATGGTTTCCTCCGTAATGAAAATGCCTGAAGATGAGTCGACCCCAGAGAAGAGGACAGAAAAGATCTTCCGCCAGATGGACACCAATCGAGATGGTAGGAGGCCACGGCTACTTTGCTTGGTTTTGCTCAGAGTGGGGACTCCTGGAGGGTCTGGAGGGTCTAGATCACCCAGGCATGGAAATGCCACTCGAGGACAATTTATTGGCCACAGGATCTGGCTCAGGGTCCTTTGTGAAAGTGGCTCTTGTTGCATGCTCCCTGCAATGGGAGGATGGAGGAGGACCTGAGTGGTTCCCAGTAGGCTGGATCCTGCAGGCTAGCTAATCAGAAAGTGGGGAGGGGCTTGGTATCCACTCAGACCCTAGAAGCTTCCCTTCCAGCCTGCCCAGGGGGTTTCCTGCACATGCTCCAAAGTGTAGGGTTTCCCAGAACCAAGTGGGGCCCTTCAGCTTTTGAGGGGTTAGGCCAGCAGATTTCACCCCAAGAGAGCCACCCACAATTCAAACCCAGCAAGGGGGTGCAAAGCAAACTGAAATGAAAGGAAAGATGGATTTCAGACTCAAAAACAGTGGACTTTTAGATGCTGGCTTGCCAGATAGAATAAAGAGGTACAATTAAATTTGATTTTTGGAGATATAACAAATGATTTTTTAGTATAAGTGTGCCCTATGCAATATTTGGAACATACTAAAAAATTATTGTTTATTTGAAATTGAAAGCTAACTGGGCATCAAGTATTTTATTTGCCAAATCTGGCAGCCCTGTGTGTGTGTATGTGTGTTTTGCTTAGCTGTGTCCGACTGATTGCAACCTCATGGATGGTAGCCTGCCAGGCTCCTCTGTCCATGGATTTCTCCAGGCAAGAATACTGGAGTGGGTAGCCATTCCCGACCCAGGGATTGAACTCAGGTCTCCTGCATTGCAGGCAGATTCTTTACCATCTGAACCACCAGGGAAGACCCTCTGACAACCCTAGTTAGATGTAATACCTGAGTTTAAAGTTTTGACACAGATTCTGGCCCATAAAAAGCCCTGAGTCATCTATAGCTCTTGCTGTAATTTCCGGCTTGCCTGTTCTGCTGGGCATCCCAGCAGTTCTTGTCAAATATATGACCAAAGTTACTCATATAGCCCTGATGAAGGCTTTGTGTCAGAGCAAGCCTTAATTTCTATACCTGCCCCTCTGGGGCACCAGCGGCCTGAGAATCTGGGTTTGCAGGGTGCAAGCTAATCTGTTTGTTTGCTTGTTCCTTCACAAAGGTGCCATTACATCCTGTTTCTTTGTGTGCCTTGATTCACAGCGAATAGTTCATCTTGCAAAGACCAAACAAACAGGATTCTTTTAATACGATAGTAAAGGCCCTGGCATTAAACTGCACATTTTCCTGATGTTCCAGGGGAGCACAGGGGGGCTTGTGTCCTGCCTGTAACCTGGCCTCCTCTTTAGAGTAGGGGTGAAGGATGGGAGAAGATCCAGACAGGCGGGATCAAACTCTCCCTGCCGGAAATCAGAGCTTCTGCCGGGGAACTTGGCCACAGTGGACTCACAGAGCCCTGAGAGGGTCTGCATTACTCAAATGCATCTTGTTGCTAAAAGCCCTGTGTTTTCCTAATGGAAAGCCTTGATTAAGAAATAGATGGGGAGGGGAAGTTAGAGCCATACAGGGAGGGGTTTAAGTCTGCAGGGGGTCAGATTCCACCCACCCAGGAGACTTGGTGCTTCTGCTCTGGGCTTCTAGATCCAAAGGCTGGAGCCTGGAGCAGAGGCCTCATCTAGAGTCTCCTGCGGTTAGATTCCTCCTCTTTGCATCTATCACTTGAAAAGTCTGGGCGCTCAGCAAGTTAGGTCGAAAGCCAATTCGGAAGCACAGCAGGTTACTGAGGTAGCAAGACTTCTTCGCTGAACGTAGGGTTTGCTCCACCCCCACCCCCCACCCCCAGAAATGGGGGAGAAGCTTGTATGACTGAGGAAACTTCTGGAAGGGAACTTAATACATATTGTAGCCTAGGTAGAAAGGAAAAGGATCTGGAATAGGAGTAGAATCTCAGACAGCCAGTCTCCCTCCCTCAGTCCATCAGGGTAGGAGGAAAGACTACAGACTGAGGAGTCATCTCTCTGTTTTGGAATTCCCTCACCTGGGGTGGGAAGGGCAGCCCTCCTCACACCTTGTCCAAAAGAACTGGCCCTCACCCTACGTGTCTCTTCAGACCCCTCTGCTCACAGGCCAAACTAGGTGTACCCAGGTGACCTGAAGGAGCCCCGAGAGCCCAGTAGTACCTCGTGGGATGTGCAGCAGGAACCCAGCTTACTCTCTGAAAGGCGCGAGCGCCATCTCTTCCATGGACACTGAGTCCCTTCAGTGGCCTTAGCTGGAAGGGCCACGAGGGCAGGGACCACGTGGGGGACACACAGCACCCACCCACCCACCCCACCCCTTTCCAGAGCCAGGGCCGGGCACACGGTGAGCTCTCAGTAAGCCGCATGCTGGGCTGTGCGATGCTGAAGGACCCACTGCCCCCGGGGCGGGGGTGGGGTGCGTCTCAGCTCGTTAAGACAGAAGGTGGGGCTCACGGCTGGTGTGAGACCCTGGGAAAGGGTGTGCTGCCGAGGCCGCCCCGGAGATGCATCAGGAAGACCCGGTTCATCCGGCTGCCGTCGGCCAACACTCACCGCTCCTCTTGCTTTTCAGGAAAGCTCTCCCTGGAAGAGTTCATCCGAGGGGCCAAGAGCGACCCGTCCATTGTGCGCCTCCTGCAGTGTGACCCCAGCAGCGCCGGCCAGTTCTGAGCCCGGCGCCACCAACGGTAGAGCTGCCTGTGTTCCCTTTGGATTTTTTTTTTTTTTTTTTTTTTTTGGCCAAACAATATTGACAGTGATGCTGTTCCCCCTGTGGTCGGATGCGCCTCCTTCCGTGCCGCCTTCAGCTTCTCTGTCGTGGATGCTTCGTGGGAATGTCTAGACCCCCCGCGCTTGTGGAAGCATGGACAGCGCTGTCGTGCACACAGACCGTGGTGTTTGTTGTTCTGACGATTTTTCATCATTACTGTTATTATTTTTCCTTTGATTCGGAAGTCTGTGTTCTAAAACTGAAGACTCGGGGAGGCGAGGGAAGGGAAAACAATCCAGTCCAGTGATTCTGTTGCAAACTTGAGGGTCCTGTTGGAAAAACAAAACTCGCCACCTGGGTCTGGAGTCATACATGCCCTAGGGGTGGCACCACTTGCTGGATTCCCCGGGGACCAGGAATCCTCTGGGGCCAGACTCTAAAAGGGACCTGGGGGATCCCCCCAGAGGCCCACCCCACCCTCTTCCCAAATAGGCTGTAGTTTCTAAGCTGTGAACATTTCAAGGTAAATTCATAGAGAAGAAGAAAAAGATGGCTCAGCTATTTCTTGCCAGGTTTACACTAGTTGAGCTGAGTTTCTTTGGAAATTAAATGCAAATGGTAACTTATATTCCAAAACCAGACCCATCTTGTTGCCTATTGTGATTAAAAAAAAAAAAAAAGATTGCTGTATATAAAATATTGGGTATTGCAGACCAAATTGTTTTGCCTTGTTTAAATGAAATGCATGTTTAGTGAGCACTAATACAATCTTATTACAGAAGACTGTTTTCTGTAGCTTATTGTAAAGTAAGCCAGCTGTAATGAATGTCTATGTCTTGTTTTAAAGTCATATCTGTCTTTGCACAAATGCACCCATCAGCAGGTATATTTTATATACTCCAGAAAAGTACAAAGTAACCATGACCAGGGCCCAACCTTAATTTTGAGTGCTTTTCCGGTGGTACTGCCAAGGGACTAGAAGTGGGGCAGGTTGAGTGGAATGTGTCAAGTGGAGCACCAGAAGGTCCATAATTATTAGAGCTGTGGGTTTGCCCACCAGCCCAGCAGCTCACTAATGTAGTACTGGATTGGAGGTCTGGTGCTTTTCTGAGCAGATGATGTTCTGTAGATTTTCCCACCCTCCTCCACCCCAAATAGCATAAATTCTGGGGGTTTCCCGATGCTTTAATCCACATGTATAGTTAGGAAGCCATAGCTGGAACGTTGACTTTTCCATGCCCCCAGTGACCCTTAAGAGAGTCAGAGGTTAGGCAGTCATCTGGTTCATCTTGAAGAAGGCATAAGCAACTGTGTCTGATTTCCAAGGCCCACTATAAAGAATCCAAAAACTATTTCCCATCATTGTGTTCTCTGAAAGCAAATTTCTCTTTCCAGAAGTGATGACACAAATTTGAGTTGCTGTTTGGTCTGATGACCTTTGTATTGAAAGGTAAGAGTCAAAGTCGCTGGTCACAGGTAAGTCATATTTTCACAAGCCGTAGGCAAGGGGAAGCCCAAACACTCAAGGATGTAGATGAGGAGATCTTGCCCCAAGAGAAGGCAGACAGGTTCCCTGGGCTGCAGCCAAGCTACTTCCTACAGACCATGAACCACACAAAGTAAACGTATAAGGGAAACGATGCTGAGCCTATTCTAACCTCCATATTCCTGGGTATTACTCAATTCCATTTAAATTGATAGTAAAAATCTGCATTTATGTGGTTGACCAAAATGAACGAACTTTGCAAGGTGAAATTTTGAGACCTGGACTCACCACCTGTAAAATAATCCTCTTGCTCCGAGTGTCAGCTTTTTTTTAATAATGATTTTACACCTTGAGACTTTTGGAGTTCCTCCATTGGCCAAGAGGTAAAATCTGGTTTTGAAAACTAGGGAATTAACCTAGTGGCATGCACAACGGCATGGGGACCCAGCACCTCTACAGGTGATGTTCATGAGCTGCATCCCACTTTCTCCTGCTCTTGATTGAAGACCTAATTCCTCCTTTAGTTTTCCTTAATGGTAGAGTTGGTTAATGTCAGGGAAAGCCCATTAGGACTCCATCCTCAGTCATGACATCTTACTGAGCCAGACTCACTCTGCTCGTTAGAGCCTACAGCTGGGGTAAGAAGCAGGGGAGCGCATCGCCAGCTGTTAAAACAACAGAGCAGACACAGGGCTGATCGATGCTGATATGCCCGGGATGGCCGGAAAGTAGTCCTTGTCCTGGCCTGCCACTGACCCTGACTGTGTTTTCTTGAGGGTTGTTTTTCTCATTCTTCTCCTCCCCAGGCAGGCCTTTGTATGTCTGATTCAATGCACTGTGTGGCCAAGGGGCTCAGCAGCACCCAAAGGCTGAATGCCTAAACGCTTATGTCACTCCTGAGCTGGGCTGTTCATTGTCACTGCTGTGTTGAGGGACCTCTGGAAATGGAGTCTGTTTTGTCTGAAAGCAGCTCAGCCTGTGATGTTCAAGGGACTGGAATAAAGTGGCTTACGACTTGAAGGATGATACAGACTGGTCGACTATTCATACCCTTGTTTAGGGTGGGGAAGGGATGCTGAGGGTGCAGTCCAATCCCATTGATACACCCCGGGGGCACTTTCCGCAGGGGAATTTAATAATATATATCTATATATATATCGATATATTTATGAATCCTTTCCTATGGAGTGGGTCCTGCATCAGTTGACTTTGGGTCGCTCTAGCTTGGCAGTCAAGCATGTTGATTGTTTAATATGATTGTCTGGGACCCAAGCTTTCTGTGCCTAAACTGGTCCAGCTGAATCTGTGCCTGAGTGAGGGTCCAGACGCTGTGTTGGCCTCCTTCTAGGTATGGTTTCAGCCCTGGAGACACAAGGAAGCAGGGTTTGTGAAAGAGGGATGAGAGGGTCTGTGGGCCTAAAGCATTGTCCAAGAGCATCCTAGGTCTACATGTGGGCATCTTTACTTCCCTCCACTCATGGCCTTCACTTTCTTCTTACCTCTTCTCCTTCCTCACAACTGACTGGAGCTGTAAACTCTAGTCTCAACATTAGGTGCAATGGAAGGAGAAACGGAGGCACCTTCCTCTTCAGTGGGAAATTAGCATCCTCCCCCGCCCCCTCCTCCAAACCCCTAGACCTCTCAGTCTGGAGAAAAGTTGATAGAAAAGATGACATGATACACAGCCCACAGCCTCAGCCAATTCCGATCAAGGTGTTTGTTATTGCTGTCACTGGCTCTGCCTCCAGCACAGGGGTCATGAATGTAGGAAAAAGAGGCTGAAAGTCAGCTGTAGTAGGCGTCTCATAGGCCAACCAGACTTCATGCTGGAGTGAGTTGGCCTGGAGGGGAGTCCTTTTGTACCGCAGTTTCTCTTTATGGTTCAACAGTGGTCCTGATGCCTATGAGGACTGCATGAGCATGAGGAACACCATGTCATTCATGGCAATGATGGTAAGCAGGTGGCTGGGACCCTCCAACCTGATCAGGAGTCTTCACTCGCACACCTGTTGGAGGTTAACTGGTTAATTTCCAGCAAATTTTCAAGCCTGAAACTCCAATCTTCAGGGTACTGTCCCAACACCCCAACCCAACCCTGGACTCCCTGACAGTCTAGTTCAGGTGTGGGGAGGGGGTCACCGGCTAGGTAAGAAGGAGTCCATGTGTTCTCAGTCAAGGTAAGGGGAAATCACGACTGCTTTCTTTAGGAAAAATGGAGCTGCTTCAGCAAGCCTCTCATCTTTGTCAGGTGTATGCTTGCATTCTCCTGAAAATTCTGGTTTTTCAGGTGGCTGAAGAAACAAGAGAAAGAATACTGTATTTGCCAAGGCATCAGAGTATCAGTCAAATCCACCTACAATAGAAAGATTATTGTACAGTGAAAAGATATCCACGCCAAGAGCCAGTGATATATTTTATATCTAACCAATGATATATGCATTTCAGATTTCTCTACACTTGAATGATGACTGTGTGTCCAGGACTTAGGTCCTGGGCACTTGCTGCCCTGGCTGCTAAGATGCCATTGATCCTCAGACACAGGGGTGCAGACACTTGAGTGGGCAACCTTCCCAAAGCGAGGTTAGAGTTTGGTGACCTCTCATTACGTTGTGAAAGTCTAAGGGTAAGAGGGGCTTGTATGCCCTGGGACTGGGGTGACTGCGAGCCCTGCCTCTCTGAAAGTGAACTGCTATCCTGGCACAGATGCCAGGCTGTCATCACTTGGCACATCACAGCCTCTGAGGATGGACTGCATCTAACCTGCCTCTCCGTCCCCAGCACCAGGCACAATGTCCGGCCCATGGTAACTGAGCTGAGTTGGTATAGAGATGAAGATGAAGGCAAGAGCCAGTCCTGGACCCCGGGGCCTTGATAGTTGGTCATCTTCACCCACCGAGTCCCAGTACAGGGAGGTGGGGGGTGGGGTGGCACATGTGGGGAGCCATGTTCACGGCAGGACCAGAGCGGCCATGAGTCCAGGAAGAACCGCCTCAGGAGAGGAGGCGAGACTAGTGAATGCCCTCAGGACCTCCTCAGGCAGGGGTGGGGGTGGGGGGAGCACATTCAGACCTCCTACTGATACTGGGGAACACAGATCATGGCAAAGGGGCCTTTGGCCCATTTCTGATCCATGATCTCTTCAGAAGCCTCCTCAACAAGCACTTCTCCCAGCCTCCTCTTTAACACCCACTGGTCCAGGTGTGGAGGCTGCCAAGGATGCCAACAGGGTTGAAACTGGTCAGAGAAAGCTTTCCCAAGGTGGATTTTTAGCCAAGATTTGAAAGCTGTGGACATAGAAGGTGAGATGTGGAAGAACACAGAAGCTGCTACTTGTTTGGAACAGAGAGGCTCTTGGGAGATCATCATGGAGGACAGTTGAAGGAGTGGGTGGGTGGTCACTGAGGAAATGCCGAGAAATACTGGGATTTGAGCTGGTGGATACTGGTGAGGCTGTGGGTTCCAGGGCAAGAGACTGTTGTGATGAGCTTGGTGTTTCAGCCACATGGTTTTAGGATCTGTGAAAAGGTGGGTGAAGATGAGTTAAAGGACATGAAAGGCTCTTCTGGTAATTTAAGTGGGGAGAGAGGAAGACAAACGTGGACGGACAGAGCCTACTCCCTACCCCGAGGAACTGAAAGAACAGCCATCCTGGTGGCCTTTTGTGGTCACACTGGAGGCGTGGTGATGTCTTCAGCCTCTTCTCATTTAACCTTGGGGTGGAGGCACAATGGGGCAACCGGAAGAGGAAATGCCTGCTGTGTTGGAACCCAGGACCTGAGGTGCCCATGGGGAGCCCAGAACCTTCCCAGCGCACACAGAGGCTTCTTCCCAATCAGCCAAGGAGCCCCAACACCCACCTCACAGAAAACATGGGACGCTTGAAGTTTACTCTTACATTATGAATATTTATTTTTTTCTTCTTAAAAATGTACAAAAAATAAAATAACTGTATTTATAGTTTATAGATTCCCCCTCTCCCATTTACAAAACTATTAAGTTACATTTGCCTTTTTTTAAAAAAAAAAAAAAACATGAGCACAAATTGTCCATCTCGCAATCTCCTTTGCTTGTCTTTACGAAAGGGCTGTTCGCAGAATTTGGCACAAACCCCCTGCTTCTGTTGCATTTTCATAATTTTAAATAAGAAGGAAAATAAATGTTTGATTCAGTTCATGCTTCTTAAGTTTCTGGGCTGGGACATGCCTTAGTCTTTTAGGATCCAATTCCA
This sequence comes from Bubalus kerabau, assembly GCF_029407905.1. Taxonomy (NCBI): domain Eukaryota; kingdom Metazoa; phylum Chordata; class Mammalia; order Artiodactyla; family Bovidae; genus Bubalus; species Bubalus kerabau. The sequence continues at coordinate 64,973,529 of NC_073637.1, forward strand.
AGATGACATCTGACTGCATTTTTCTGTCGGACCCAATTTCCCAGAAAGTCTAAGCATCTGGGGTAAGTATAAGAAAAACACTTGTTGCATATGTCCCTCATCTTACATGGAATTTTTAAAGCTTATTTATTTGAGTCTGATTAAGAAACCAAAAAAAAAAGAGGAGGCAAGTTTTCCTATTTCTCTGGAGTGTTTTGTTTTTTTTTTTTCCCTTGGACAATTTTGCTCATCAAAGCTCTGCTACACACACAGTGAAGGCCACGCTGAAGCTAAGCCACGGGCACACTGAGAGTGCAGAGAGGACGTGGTGAGATGGGGACAGACTGGATGGGAGGGTACACTGTGAGCCACCCTTTGCTGGCACTGACCTCATATGCTTTGTTCTGGCAGTGGCCACCACAATGATTGCCCAGGGCCCTGGGACAAAGGCAAAAGTATCTTGGATTCATCTTCTGCCTAGGGCAGGACCAGAAACATTTTGTCCACAGAGGCTGGGGAGAGAAGGTCAGGGAACCCATGTCTGCCAAAGATTTTCTCTTTTCCCTATTCTGGAGTCCTACGCCCTGGCCTGATAGTACTTACCACTGGGCCTGGCAGTGATGCCTGAAATCACCCCTTAGGCGAGGAACATGGTGGCCCATTGTACATCATGCATTTCCAATACTGAGTCCCATTAGTACCGCATGCTGGTCCAGGATGTGACTGTCACAGAGTGGAGGACGAGGGGACAGACTGGAGCAGAGCTAAATCCAGGATGCAATCTTTGGCACCGCAGGGAGGAGTAACACGTCCAGAAGACACACAGAAAGGTGCCCCCTCACCACACCTACTAGAGATCTTCCTGGGCACGCACCTGCCCTCCAGCCCATTTGAATCCTCTGCAGCCTCAAGGACAGAGAGCTGGGCTGAAAGCAGCCCTTCTGTCCTGCTCTGGGCCTCGGAGGGCAGGGAGGCAGGGAGCCCTTGGAGAGAAAGCCCCCAGGTAAGACATCAAAGTGCTTTACAAACAAATCTGGGCCCTTCCATAGAACCTGCCCTAGATCCGGGACCTCCTAGGGAGTGTGGCTACCAGAAATCTATGCTTTAGCCCACAAGGCTGAACACAAACCCCTAGACCATGTACCTGTCCCTCAAAGAGAACTGTGGCCCAGATGGTACATGATGTTGCGACTGTTTGGGGAAGCATTTCATCTCCTCTTCATCTGCCAGGATACCTGGTAGGAGGACAAGCCTTCTCTCTCCATCTTCCAGACGCTGGTTTCAGAAGTGCCCGGGCTCCTGGGGTTTTCTTGCACCCATCCAGCATCCAGCAGCCCAGCCTTCCAGAGCCGGCTGAGCCCCAGAAGGCAGCCCACGCCTGGCAGGCCAGAGCTGAGCTGCTGGCACCACTCTCAGGACTGCAGTTGGGCCTCCAGGGAGCCACTTGAGATGAGGATGTGCTTGTAAACTGTGAGACACTGCACAGTGGCTGGATCCTCACGAAAGCCCAGGAGTTCTGCAGCAGACCCAGTGATGGAACCCTGATGGCAAGTCCCTGCGGCATCTCCAGAAAGTTCTGGCGGCACCAACACCAAAGCTGGAGGAGCTGGGACCTCAGACAATCCGACCTTTCCCACAGACAGCTCAGAGGGAGAGTCAGGCGAAGCTCATCACCATGAGACAAATTCAGTGGGTCTCCGGGGCAGGTAGTGCCCATAGAGAGGGAATGGGGGGGCTTCAGGCATGCCCACGGGGGGCAACCATCTTGGCACCCACTGCCTGACAGCCTGAAGGCCATGTCCCTCACCCAGCATGTCTTCTGAACAGCACGGAGGCAGAAACCTCTTGGAGAAAGCAGGGTCTCCAGGTATGCGCCTCCCCCAGGCCTGCGGCAGTAAACATGCCCACATACCACAGGTGAAATATATTATTGCGATATTATAAACACTATGTACATGGTAGCCAGGCACACTTTTGGGGTTACTTACTAATTACACGGTGGCCGAATGTCTTCCTGTACACGGCCTGGTGGCTACTCACTAGGAACCCCTGAGGGTACCCACCAATGCCCTTCCTCAGAGCAGACTGAAGGCTCCTGATCAGGAAGGGGTGTCCACCTCTCCCCCTACCTCGGACGAAGGAAGCGGCTCATTCTGTCCAGCCGCTCAGGAGACATCAGGGGTGAGATGGCAGGAGGGAGCTCCCTCAGGCTCTTCAGGATCAACGGACTGAAAGGGAGAGCTCCGGCCCGTGTCAGCTGGAGCCAGCAGTGACCTGCAGAGTCCTGGCGGGCCCTGGGCCCCGGGCTCCGGAAAAAAGGTGGACAATAAATAAGGATGTGATAAGCTCAAGGCCCCGTCCCAAGGGGCTTGGGCCGCGGCTCCAGGGCAGGAACCGGTGGGTGGCCCAAACGCAGGGATCCCAGGGTCTTTGGGCCTCGCCCCGCTCCCCAGCGCAGTCATGTAACAGCAGTCATCAAATGGGTGAGGTGGGTCTGTGGGGCCTGGGGGCCGGGGCCTCCGACTTCCCCGGGGGAGGAAGGCCCTGAGGGCTGCAGCCCAGAGTGGGGCTCAGATTTCCATGAGTGTGATCTTGAAGCCTTCCACCATGCTCTCCATGTTGAGGATGAAGGTGTCCTCATTCGAGTAGTGCTCAATGATGTTGTCGTCCATATTCACCAGGATGCTGCGGGGGTGAGTGCAGGGGGAAACAAAGATGCCATGACCAAGGCACTCAGTGAAGGGAGGCTCCAGGCTGGGGGTTCCCTCAGCCATTCTTTCACAAGGGAGGCCAGGGAGGTGGGTGGGGGGTGGAAGGGAGAGGAGACAGGCAGGGAGAGAGGCCCTCACTGTATTTCTTTCCCAGACATCAGTTAAAGGGACGCAAAACCTCGATTTCTCAGAACTAACTTCTTATGAGACAGGATGTCAGAGATCATTTAACCCAAACCTTTGGCTCTCCAGACTGGTAAACTGAAGCCTAGAAAAAGTTAACAGAGCCTGAAATCACAGAGCTAACTATTGACAGAGACTGGATCTAAAGAGTTAGGTCTCCTAACTCTTTTCATTAAACCATATTGCCTCTTGAAAACACCTTTTTAAAAAGTCCTCTGCACTTACAAGAGGAAAATAAACTAGAGCTGCGGCTACCCTTCCTCAAGCACGGAGTCTGTTCCACAAACCTGTGTTCAGTCCTCAGGGCAACCATGGAGGCAGGTGCGATCACCGCCATGGTACAATTGAGTAGCCTGAGTTCAGTGAGGTTAGATCATGTCCCCAGGTTCACTCAGCCGGTTCAAGGCTGAGCTCGGTTTGGGTACTAGCTTTGCCTCACTCTGAAGTTCGTACTCTATCACATGTGACTTAGCCCTTAGTTAACCATCTGAGCTGGGTTTCGTTTTAAGAAAACCAACAACTTTCAGGGCCTGTCCGTGAGACAAGTCCTTGAGCCAATCCCCTTCTTTGAAGTCAGACAGACCTTCGTTTGAGAAGTGACTATCATTTTACAGCTATGTGTCATCAGGCAAGTTGTTTAGCCTTTCAGAGTCTCGGTTTATCCTTCCACAAAAATAAGAATAACAACCCTGCTTTAGAGGGTTGTGGTTAGGATTAAAGTATTTAGCCCAGGGCCTGACACCGGACCCCATGGAAATGAAATGCTACCATCGGCATGCACATCAGCACTCAGGGCTTCTGCTCAGCATGAGACCCTGAGACACCACTCAGATCTCACCATCAAAGGAATCCACTCAGCCTCTTGCACTGACTTTGGAAAGAACATGCATGTTAGTGAGCTTTTCAACCAGGGCTCAAATGGAAAGGGTTTCCCGCTTGACTCCAAATTAACTGAGAAACTCCATTACTTGGAAGTCCCCAGTATCCCAGATCATCGATTTCTTCTATGAAAAAGGCCCAGAGAAGAGTTTAAAGATCAACTTTCTGCTTTTTGTAAGAAAATAGATCCAGAAGCTGACTCACTGGAGACCCTTTTCCGGTACTAAATCCTGTTCCATGGCCACTATGCTTACAGCTTCATTCACAGGAGGCCCCAAGAGGGCTGGAGGCAGCAGACAGCAGAATGTGTAAGCTAAATACTTGGGCTTTGGGGCCATGGAAGTTTACTTGGGTTAAATCTGCATTTCACCTACTGAACACAAGACTTTGGGCAAAATGCTTAGCCTCCATCTGACTCGATTTCTTCGGCAATAAATTAGGGATAAGAATCTGCCTCACTGAGTGATGAGGAATAACAGAACAATGTGCATAACGCGCTTAGCAGGGGGCCCAGAACCTACCGAAGACCAGATAAAGGAGAGCTATTGTTCTTAACACTGAGAACAAGCAGGTTCAGTAATCACTTCGATCATTCTGTTAATAACGACCCCAGAAGAATCCCTGATGGCCTGAATCCTTTGTATTCCTACTGTGCTGCTCTGAGACCAAGCTTAAGAGCAGCTCGTGATTCCTAACAAACTCGGCTCTCTGCCCAAGGGCCACTCTCCCTACTTCCAGACCCCTCTACTCTACCCACTAATCCTGCCATGGAGGGGGACATCTCAGCTGATACCATGACAATGCACTCTCACCCCTTCTCTTTCTCTCATTAAAGATCTTCAAAACGCATGGCACAGGTAAGCTGCTCAGCACTCCTTCGGGAAGACGACACACAATTTTTATAAAAGGCGAACAACAGAACTGACAAAAGACGGGCGCCATCTTGTTTTTATAAAGGCACTGTGCAGACATATCTGATTTGGAAGTCAATTGAAATTAGGTTTCTTTCTTACCCTTTTTTGCTTTTCTTGTAAAGCTTTGCTATCTTCTCCACGGGCAGCCCATATTTCTCAGAAATCTGCAACCAGTAACAAAAAGGCAGATGAGTGTGGAAGGGGAACCGAGCAGAAGCAAGAGAGAAAGTTCCAACATCACTGTCCTGGCGATGTTCCTGGGTGCCAGTGGCCTTCACTCACGAGTCAAGCTTTCAGAAAGACTCATTTGCAAGGCTCTGCCTTTGGACACACCATAAATCAATCAGCAAAAGATTCAGTCCCACAAGAATCTGATCTATGATAAAGATGTCATTTCAGTTCAGTCAGAAAAAGATGGACTGTAGTCATAATGTTGGATTAAATAGGTAGAAAAAAACTAACAAGTTACGCTGGATCCTTTCTCTACTCCTTCCATCAGAATAAACTTCATCAAAGATTTATATGTGAAAGATGAAACCATGTAAGAAGAAACCATGAATCAATTCTTTGTATGAATATTATCTTTAGATAAGGAAGATCTTTCCAAGCAAGTACGAAACCTAAAGAAAAAAGGCCAAAATGTTGATAAAAGAGCATTATATTTAAAACACCAGTAGAGCAAAAACTACCTTAAAATAAAACTGAGGACAGACAATACACTGGGAAACATTTCTGTGGGCAATATAAATGACAGATGTGGAACTAACGTCCTTAAGTTAGAAAGAACATCTATGAATACAAATAAAAGGCTAGGGCTTCCCTGGTGGCTCAGTGGTGGGAAGTCTGCTTACCAAATGCAGGAGACACAGGTTTCATCTCTGATCTGGGAAGATTCCATATGCCACGGAGCAACTAAGCCTGTGAGCTACAACTATTGAGCCTGTGCTGTCGAGTCCAGGAACCACAAGTACGGAGCCCATGAACTGCAGCTAACTGAAGCTGGAGCGCCCTAGAGCCTGTGCCCCGAAACAAAAAAAGTCGTGCAGTGAGAAGCCAGTGCACTCCAAGAAGAGCAGGCTCCCCCGTCACCGCAACTGGAGAAAAGCCCATGCAGCAATGAAGACCAAAAATAAAATAAATGACAGACTAAAACAGCCAAAAATAAATAAATGAAAGACTAATGTGCTCACTTTAGGGCTTCCCAGCTGGCGCTAGTGGCAAAAAACCTGCCTGCCAATGCAGGAGACACAAGAGACTCAGGTTCGATGCCTGGGTCAGGAAGATCCCCTGCAAGAGAGCTTGGCAACCCACTCCAGTATTCTCGTCTGGAGAATCCCATGGACAGAGGAGCCTGGCGGGCTGTAGTCCATGGGGTCTCGAAGAGTCGGACACGACTGAGCAACTGAGCACACAACACACGAGCTCACTTTGGCAGCACGTACACTAAAATTGTGGAGAAGGAAATGGCAACCTATTCCAGTATTCTTGCCTGGAGAATCCCATGGACAGAGGAGCCTGGCAGGCTACTATCTATAGGGTTGCAAGAGTTGGACACGACTTAGCAACGAAACCACCACCACACTAAAACTGATACAGAAAAGATGAGCATGGCCCCTGCACAAGGATGATACGCAGGCTCCTGAGTCAGTCCATATCCTTTCATACAAATGAATTTATTTGCAAGACAGAGACAGGCTCCAAGACATAGAAAACAAACTGATGGTTACCAGGGGAAGTGAGGAGGGAAGAGGGAGGGATAAATTAGGAGTCTGGGATTAACAAATACATACTATTGTATATAAAATAAACAATAGGACATACTGTATAGCACAGGAAACTATATTCAATACATCTTATAACAACTGATAGTGGAAAATAATCTGAAAATATATATATCTGAACCACTTTGCTGTACACCTAAAACGAACACAATATCATAAATCAATCATGCTTCAATTAAAAAAAAAAGACAGTTCAGTGAAAAAAGGAAGAATACAACATAAAGAAGTAATTTCAGATAAATGCAACAGGACAATACACAAATGAAAAAATGCACCACCGCACTAATAACTTAAAAATGCAAATTAAAGCAACCAGAAGATACTATCTTTATCAGGGCAACAAAAACTGAAAGCTTGATAATACAGTGACAGCCAGAGGATAAGAAACAGCAACTCTCCTAGTCCATAAACAGGAGAGCAGCAAGCTCGACCTTTCTGGAGGGAAGTTTGGCAGAAGATATTGAAATTTAAAAGGCATATATCTCTTGACCCAAATAGTCCACATCTAGTAATCTGGTCTACAGAAATATAGTCAGATGTATGTAAGTACATACATCTTGAAAGTATCACTGTTCATAACACAGAAAACAACCATTAAGCATACTTTGATATTTGCTCAGTTAAAAACCATGAAGTCATACAATCATTCAAAGAAATGCACAATGCCTATATAAAAAAAAAAAGTCCTTAACATATTAAGTTCAGTTCAGTTCAGTTGCTCAGTCATGTCCGACTTTTTGCAACCCCATGGAAACATATTAAGTGCAAAAACACAAACAGAAAAACAGTGTATATTGTGTGATCCTGAATGTATATTTTTAAAAATATGTATGTAAGTAAATGGGCTTCCTGGGTGGCGCTAGTGGTAAGGAACCCACCTGCCAATGCAGGAAACATAAGAGACACGGATTTGATCCCTGGGTCAGGAAGATCCCCTGGAGGAGGGCATGGCAATCCACTCCAGTATTCTTGCCTGGAGAATCCCATGGACAGAAACCTGAAGGGCTTACAGTCCATAGGGCTGCAAGAGTCTGACATGACTGAAGTGACTTAGCACGCACGCACACATGTAAGTAAATAGAAAATATTTGAAAGACCCATCAAGCTATTAACAGTGGCTACCCTGGAAAAATGGACAAAAATAAGGAGATTATTTTTCTTTTCACTTTGCATAATTCTGTACTGTTTACTTTTACAGTCACTGTGATTTATTTTCATAAATATAAAGCAATATAACATTGGAGATACGTTCCGGAGAGACTTACTCGAAGTACTTTCTCTCCCAAATCCAATCCACCCACCTCTTGAGTCCAGTGGCTGGCGTGGTGCACAAACGGCTGGCGCTGGTGAGGTTTGGGACTCTGACTAGCCGGTGCTCTAGCAGGGCCTGGGGAAAGAGCCCGAATAGCTCCGGGGCAAAGGTGGGATAGCTTTGTCTCCTGGGAAGAGCTTATTCTCCAGAGAATCATAGATTCCCACCTGTCCATCCCTCATACATAGGAAGACCATCCCCACTTCTCCCCCAAGCCCCCAAAGAGCAGAACAGCTGGGCTAAGGGCTGAGACAGCAAAGAGAGACTGGGTAACAAACAGCCTGCCTGTGGTCCACCACTGCTCCATCACTGATGGGACTGCCCCATGGCCAGACTGGAGCCCAAGTGAGCCCAGCACATAAAAGAACCTGGCCTGTGGCGTAGCAAAGAAAATGTATAGAACTTGTGTGGAAGGTATGCATGTGAACAGAACATAAAAGAGCACTTAGGAAGATTGCTGTATAGCACACACATACGTGCAAAATCCTGATCTAAAAATATGACTGAACTAAAAGATCTGCAGGTTCAGTAAATGAGTTAAAGGCTAGGTGGTTGATCCAGGAGTTAGGAAAGGTCAATTAAGAAAACCATTTCAAGTGCAAAGCAAAGACACATAGCATAGTCAGAAATCAGGAAGGGAATAAAAGGAGAGAGCGAGGGAGGGAGATTTGAAGAATAGAGGCAACCATATCAAATGTCAGGGAATTTCCTAGTGGCTCAGACTGTAAGGAATCCGCCTGCAACACAGGAAACCCAGGCTCCATCCCTGGGTCAGGAAGATCCCCTGGAGAGGGGGATAGCTACCCACTCCAGTATTCTTGCCTGGAGAATTCCATGAACAGAGGAGCGTGGCAAGCTACAGTCCATGGGGTTGCAAAGAGTCAGACATGACTGACAAACTAACACTTTCAAACTTTCAAAGTCCCAGGCAGAGAAAAAGGAGCAAATGGAGATGAGAAAACAATTAAACAATAGAAGACCACATTTTTAGACAGGAGAGGTATCCTGAATCCCAGAAGGGATCAGTGAGAAAAGAGCCATGCATCTGGCCATTCTGAAAAGTGCCAGATCTCCAAAGGTAAGAATAAAAATAAAACATCCTGGAACCTCCCAGACAGAAAGTACAAGTTATTAACGTTAATACTAATACTAAAAAAAGAAAAGAAAAAGAATGAACCTGGCTTCAGTCTTCTCATCTGCAAAACTGGAAACCGAAGTGGAATAACCACTACAGACTACCGAAAAAAGGGATGTCACCCCACGAATTCTGTACACTGACAAGCTCTCCTCAATACTCAGGTTAAAGAATGGCATTTAACAAATGCATTTCATTCAAAAAATCCCATTTGAAGAAAATACTCATAAAAGATCTCTGCTGCTACTGCTGCTGCTGCTAAGTCACTTCAGTCGTGTTCGACTCTGTGCGACCCCATAGACGGCAGCCCACCAGGCTCCCCCGTCCCTGGGATTCTCCAGGCAAGAATACTGGAGTGGGTTGCCACCTCCTTCTCCACTGCATGAAAGTGAAAAGTGAAAGTGAAGTCGCTCAGTTGTGTCCAACTCCTAGCTGAACAGAACACACAAAAGAACGAAGACTTCAGCAAAGCAAAGGGGGAAGAAACAAGTAACCAGTGTTATACCATTAAAAAAAAATATATATACACATATACACATGGAGAGAGACATACTCTATATACATTATATATGGCTATATAACTATAGTTCTCTATACAAAACTCTTTATATACATATATATACAGTTCATATATAGATATAGAATTATAGATATGTATATAATATATTCTGGAGAAGGAAATGGCAACCCACCCCAGTATTCTTGCCTGGAGAATTTTATGGACGGAGGAGCCTGGTGGGCTGTGGTCCGTGGGGTTGCAAAGAGTCTGACATGACTGAGCAACTAACACACACATATATAATATATATCTATTTATATCTATGAGTGACTCTTTGCGACCCCATGGACTGTAGCCTACCAGGCTCCTCCGTCCGTGGGATTCTCCAGGCAAGAGTACTGGAGTGGGTTGCCATTTCCTTCTCCAGGAGATCCTCCACACCCAGGGATCGAACCCGGGTCTCCCACATTGCAGGCAGATGCTTTACCATCTGAGCCACCAGGGGAGCTCATATGTGTGTGTGTATATATATATATATATATATATATATACACACACACACACACACACACGTAGGTAAATGGACTGGGGAAGTGAAATAAGTGTTAAATAAGTGTTCTTGAAGTGAAAGAACACAATGGGAGGAAAAAATCTAATCGTGTCCTAGAGAGAAAGCAATAAACTCCTTCGGAACATCCAGAAGCCTGGAGTGTGTGGGGGCAGTACGGGGTAAACATTTCAGCGGACTCGTCCTAATGAGTGAAGGAGGGGAGGAAGGGGAGAGACAAAGGCTTTAGAAGGCTCCTCTCACCCAGTGGGCCAGGGGGCTAGAGAGCAGGGGTGCAGAAGACAGTTGAAAATTTATTTTCAAATCACAGCACAATAAGGAGAAGAGATGGAAACAATTTAGGAAAAGTAAAGAATAACTTCCAAGAAAAGGTGAAAAACATTGATTTAATCCAGCTGCAAAACTAAACAGAAAGAGGAAGCCACAAAGTGAAATAAATAAATAAGAAGTTTTTCGTTGTGAGTTGCTTGACCTGCTAGTGTTGGGTTTTGACCTTTGGTTGGTGTCATTTGGAACTTGTTTTTAAAATGAAATGGATAAATAAAGGAAAAGGTGTTCTATTTTCTCCTCAACATCAGCAAGTTCACATCTTTTCTGAAAGAGAAGTGAATTTGATTCTTGGATCTTCCCTTTTCAGGGGTTTGACTCCCAGTTTCCAAAGCATGAATGCATATACTCAGCTCACAAATCAGTTGATAACAGTGAGGAAATTTGCATAAATCTGCATTACTCCAGTTTCGATTTGGGTCTGCCTGGAACAGCAGCAGCAGCCTGCATTTTCCGAGTGCTTACTAAGCGCTTAGCATATGGGCATGGGGAACTCTGCTATTAACTCACTCAGTCCATGAATCACTGCAACAGAACAGGTGCTTTTATGGGACCTGTTTCTCAGCGAGCAAACTCAAGCTTACAGTCATTAAGTAACTTGCCCAGGGTGCCTCAGCTAAGAAGTGACAGAGACAAGATTTAAAAGGGTAACAGTCTGGCAGTCTGGTTTTGGATTCTAAACTTACGGAGAAAAGAGGCATATGTTGGGACTGTTTGGAGCAGGGCTCCAAGAAGAGACTGGCAAAGTGGGCTCGGGCATCAGGCTGCCAAGGGCAACAGCCTCCAGGAGGGCAAAGCCCTGGCCTCCATGCAATCATCAAAGGCAAAGGCAACTGGATAAAAAGCCACCTTCACACCGCATCCCCTGCCTCCACGCCAGGCAAGGAAGTGTGCTTTGCCAAACCCAGAAGCCTGGAAAGAAGTGAGACCATGCCGCATGGCATGTGGAGGAAGCGGGCCATCTGTTGGGAGGTTACGGAAAGGAATCGTTCTGCCCAGGAGCTGGGTGATCTCACCGCAGCATCCCCCTTCCGTGTGCGTGGAAAGCGTGTGCTTTGCGGCAGTTCTCAGAGCAAGGCATTAGGAGTGCTTAGTTTTTTTCTCTGTGTTTTTCAAGTCGTCTGAACGGCCCAAACATGTCCATCATTTTTAAAAGCCCGTGATGAATATTTTTAAGGACCCCTAAGACTTCCTTGACAGGCTTCCCAGGTGGCGCTAGTCATAAAGAAACCGCCTGCCAATGCAGGAGATGCCGGAGACGCAGGTTCCTGACACATGCAGGAGACACAATCCCTGGATTGGGAAGATCCGCTGGAGGAGGGCATGGGAACCCACTCCAGTATTCTTGCCTAGAGAATGCCATGGACAGAGGAACCTGGCAGGCTACAGTCCCTGGGGTCGCAAAGAGTCAGACACGACTGAGCACACATGCACACACACACAAGATTTCCTTAAGGATCCTAGGCCTTGGACATATCTCATCAATGTGTTACTGGCTATCTGATGATCTGGAACATTTAGACTTTTACTCAGGGCAGAGTTCTGTTTTCCCAGAAACCTCTGGCCTGTGACAGGCAGAACAAATTCCCATTGGTTTTCACCACTGCAGGACTCTGTCTGCCTGGTCTAGAGGCATCTAACACAACTGCCAGTTCTGGAAGCCGATGACTTTTCTGTGGAGTTATAAAATGTTGAGTGTGGGCTCTAGGATGCACTTTTTAAAAACCGGTGACTCTTGCTTGCAGATACTTCCTAGGTGACTGCATTTGATCTGTCAATAGAATCAGGAGGAACAGGCTTGTATCTCCATGCATGAATAAGTCAGCAGCATAGAAGTGGGTGCTCCCAGGTTCATGAACCCTCCTTTCCTTGTGCACCCTAGCCAGCTTCACCATGGAAGAACACCCTTATTTTTAGTCCCTCTGGTTAGAAGGACTCTGCCTGCCTCCCCACCCCATAGCACATACAGTCATCTACTATATATAAATACTCACCTATAGAGTAGTCTATGTGCTGCTTTAAACACCTCGTCTGTGAAGTCACTTAATCCTCGCAACAACTCTACATCTTGTTATCTTCATAATAATAGGCCATATTATCATTACTCTGATTTCAGAAATGATAAACCTGGGGTGTAGAGAGGCTCAGAAATTTGCCCACCACCCTGAAGTGTCAGAGTCAGGACTTGAACCCTGACTGTGTGGTTCAAAGCAGTACACACACACTTCTTGCCTGATGGCTCACTATTGCCCAAGCTTCTTTCCTTTAGTTGATATGAGCTGTGGCTTGGAAGGTCTGTTCTTCTTGTAATAACTTTTCATGTGTGGACGTCTCCCTAAGTGCACTTAAGTTGCTCAAGGGCTTACATTGGCTCTGCCACTCTGTGGAGCTATCAGAACTCTCAGGACACCCACATCTGCAAAGGATGGTGATGACATCTGACCTTCCGAGTTTACAGGGATATTCTGAGGATCAAATGAGAACAATGCACGTGGAATGCGTGCCACCCATAGCACTCGGCATGACGGCATGCTCGATTCAGTCAATCAAGCATAATACTTATGCATAAAGACCTGGGGATACGCAGAAGACAGCAAGAGACAAAGTCCCTGTTCTCAAGAACTTCACATTCCATTGGGGAAGAGAGAAACAAATAAGCAGAGTTAGTCACAGTGCGGGTGGAGGTGAAGGTGATATCGAACCCCACTGTGATCCAGCGAGACCACAGCTACCAAACACTTGCAGAACTGAACAGATGTCACAGACAGGAAAGGAAGACATCAAGGAAAAGGGTGTGATGAATCAGTTTAGAATTGGTCTAGATCAGCGGTTCTCACAACTGGTTGATCTAAGAATTCCCTGAAGAACTGTTAAGAATATATTTTCCTGCAGCTCCATCCCCACCCCACCTCCAATCCAGCAGAACTGGAATCTGGGTTGAGGTCTAGGTTTGTGCACTTGAAACAGCCAAGTGAGTTTCAGTAGTATGATCTTAAAGGCCAGGTTAAGGGTATGAAGGGCTTCCCAGGTGACGCTAATGGTAAAGAATCCCCCTGCCAATGCAGGAGACATAAGAGACTCAGGTTTGATCCCAGGGTCGGGAAGATCCCCTGGAGGAGGACCTGGCAACCCACTATTCTTGCCTGAAGGATCCCATGGACAGAGGAGCCCGATGGGCTATAGTCCATGGGGTCGCAAAGAGTCAGACACGACTGAAGCAACTTAGCACGCAGGCACACAGGGTATGAACTCTATCCAAAGGGCTCCTCTAGCTCATAAATCAATCTTCCAGTGATTTTCGGGTCATTTAAAAAATCTTGGTTCTTTTGAAGAGGTAGAGCTCACACTTTTTGTTGTGTTCATTTCTGGTTGTGTTTTCCCTTTACAGGGGCAGATTCAGTAACGACAAACTCCATTCCAATGGCAAATCCTGAGAACAGAAGAGATTACCAAGCCGGGCATTCATGTGTTTTCTTAGAGGGTGGTCCTCCATGCCCTGTTCTGTATTGCCTAACAATGCCAACCACAGAGGGGGCCAATGTGCATTGGTAACATTCTTATGCTTTTTAAAAAAAATTTCAGGTGAACAAATAATTTTTTTTACATGTCATACAAGTCCCCACTTAAATCATTTAAAGTATGCAATTCAGTAGTATTTAGTGCATTCACGATGTTCTGCAAACATCAGGACTATGTAGTTTCAGAACAATTCATCAGCCCAGAAGGAAACTCACAAAATAATCGTTCCTCATTCACCTTTCATCAAAATCCTGGCAACAACGAATCTGCTTTCTGTCTCTATGGATTTGTTTATTCTTGATATTTCCTAAAAATTGAATCATACAATGTGATCTTTTGTGTCTGGCTGACAATTCCACTCCTCATATATATCAAAAAAAATTGAAAAAACAAGTATTTAAAAAAAAAAACAACTTGTACCCGGATGCTTTTGGCAGCACTATTCACAATAGCTAAAAGGTGGAGGTGAAAATCCAAATGTCCATCAACTGGTGAATGGGAAGATGAAATGTGGTATATTCACACAATGGAACATTAGCCATTAAAAAGAATGAAGTACTGGTTTATAGTACAGCATGGATGAACCTCAAAAACATTATGCTAAGTGAAATAAGCCATCCACAAAAGACAACACAGTGCATGATCCCACGTACAGGCACTGTTTTATATACACATTTTGACATATTACTCCATAGCCCAAAATGCTGTTTCAATGCAGCAGGTTTCCAGACTAACAAAAGTTCTGGACTGGCCCTTGGCAACCCTATTGTCTCCATCCCTATGTGCTGTGCTGGGCTTAGTCGCTCAGTCGTGTCCAACTCTTGTGACCCCACAGACTGTAGCCTGCCAGGCTCCTCTGTCCATGGGCTTCCGTAGGCAAGAATACTGGAGTGGGTTGCCATTTCCTTCTCCACTCCATCACTATAAAAAAATACACGTCTTCTGCAACACAAATGTACAGGGGAGTCAGAAATCATATTCAAGGTAGAATCATATTCACATAGACAATACATAAATAAAATGTAAAATATCTTCCTGAGTCCCCGGTTAGTTAATGCTAGATTAAATTGGGGATGAGAAGGGAGGGAAGACCTTCAGAATCTTACTTAAATTATTATAACTCTGCAATATATACTTTTTCCTTAACCAAAAGAAGTCATAATTTATTCTGGATTACACTATACACTGTCACAGCTGGTGAGACACTTCCTAATTATTTTTGTTCCGTACATATTTGGAAGTTGCATGCTAAGTCGCTTCAGCTGTGTCCAACTCTTTGAGATCCTATGGACTACAGCCCACCAGGCTCCTCTGTCCATGGGATTCTCCATGCAAGAATACTGGAGTGGGTTGCCATGCCCTCCTACAGGGGATCTTCCCAATCCCAGGATTGAACCCTCATCTTTTATGTCTCCTGCATTGGCAGGTAGGTTCTTTATCACTGGTGCCACCCGGAAAGCCCATCTAATTTGGTTTCTTGCAAAGAGGCTGATAGAAACCCACAATTTAACCTTCCTCTATGGCATCTTTACTCTGATTAGCCTTAAACTGACAGGAAATTCGCAGTTTTCCAATTTCCTTCTCCTTAAGATAATAAGCCATGACAGGATAGAAATCAGTGTCTCCATAAATCTCCACTTTTCCTTTTTCTTTTATAAAGCTCATTCCAGAGCCAACCTCGAAGGCTGCCTTTTAATAAATGGATTCCAGCCCATAGGAGACTGCATGCTGGTTTCTTGGAGGCTGAAGGGGGCTCACGCTTACCGCTTCCATCAGGCCCTTCACGGTGGGGGATTTCAACATCAAGGCATCAAACACGTCGTCCGTCTCCTTCCTCACGTACAGAAGCACTGGAAGAGAGGGGCGGGAAGCCATGACGGCGGAGCCCACGTGGCTGTCCCTGGAGACCGCTCCTTTCACACAGGGGTCAGAGGCTGCCATCATCCGACCCCTGACCCACACGACATCCCACCCAGTGATGAGGCACCTGCGGCTAGGGACTGTTACTGAGGATTCAATGAAAGAAACCAACAGTAGGGTGTAAGACGTCGTCACATCACAACCATCACATTTGAATTCCTTTAAGGTGGGCACACGATCTCTTTATGACCCATCTCTCTGTGACCTCTATCTTCTATTTATTTGACCATTCAACAAATATTACTGGATATCCATCTGGGCCCAAGGCCCCAGGCGGTATGACAGGAGCTGGGGTTGCAGTAATGAGTTAAGATACAGCCTGCCCTTCAGAAGTCTGTAGTCCACTTAGAGAGGCGGGCATTCCTCAAATGAGCAGACAGGGTGTCAGAGTTATGAAGGAAAAAAACCACAAGCGGGGGCTTGTAAGGCCTGAGCTTTTTCGAGGGGGTGGGGAAGGAGGGCTCCCAGAAGGCTACTTTGAAGGAGGGTGTAGAGGCATCAGTGCAGGCCATGGGGGAGAGGAGGGTGGGAGGGAGAGGACAGGGAGGCGACCCCCAGGTGGACAGACCAACAGGCCCACAGGGAGACGGGGCAAGTCAGAGGCAAGCTGAGGGAGGAGCTGAGAACCTGATCTGGCTTTGAGCCCGGTTCAGCCTGCTCGGGGGCCCTGGTCATCCAACCCCTCCAAGCTGAGGACGATACCTCCCTCGTGGGGCTGCTGAGAGGGCTGAACAAGACAGCAGCCGTGGGCACCAGGCACTCAGGCGGCACCCCCGATTTCTCCATCCTGGGCTCGTTATGAAGCAAGTGTAGTGACGGTGCTGGTTCCCTCGGCGAAGGCACATGCAGTTTTCTGCTCATTTCTCTATAACCTAACACACTGAATCCAGCAATGCACAGAATACGAGAGATGGCAGGGACACCAAGGGTCCTCAGGGAGGCAAAGGCACACTGTTACTGCAGACCCACTCTTACAGCAACTGCACCAGGCTTAGCTCCAGGGAAGAACTAGGAAGCACTATTCAGATGCGACTCTCCAGGCCCAGTGAACTGCCTGCCCTTTCTTTCCCTCCTCCTGGTGATGACCTGGCTTCTGCTTCTACCTTCAGAGGGAAGGAAGGGGCCGAGGCTGAAGCCCCATGCACCTGGCCGCAATAGGAAGAATGCACAGGTCAGAAGCCCTGTTGAGCCCGGATCCTGACCGCCGTCAGATACCCATGGAGCCGCGGTCACCACCAGCCTGAAAGAATGGAGCTGGAGCTGGGAAATGATATCGGCTCTAATCCAAACTCCCACTCCTTCTCCTCCTGCCCAGTCCCCAGGGACATCATTAAAGTTGCTGCTTTGTAACGGCGGCGTCTATGGGTGCACACGGGCTCTGCCCGCATTTTCCTTCTGCAGCCAGAGGTTCAGTTTCTGTATGATGCCCCAGAAAGAAAAAAACAAAACCGTAAGCATTGCAGTTTCTTCTCTTCACCAAGTATAAAAATAAAATACCAAGGAAATAGATTGGAGAATAGTATCTCCAATATTGGATAGCCCCCATTTCAGCTACAATGATCTAGAGAGCTAATGGCACTGTATGAGGACTCAATGTTAGCAGCACAGAGAGAAATAATTAGACCACAGGGCCTCAATTCTACTAGATGGGGGAAATTTAAAGTGAAAAACAACAAAACAGAACAAGAAACCCCACCGGTGCCTCTCACAGATGAACGTTCTGTAACTTCTTCCCATGGACCCCCAACAGAAAAACGTAATCTCCAGTACCCTAAGGAAACCCCAAACCATGTTCTATTAAAGCGAGTACCACTTCCACTGGATCTGAGATAGTGCAAACCATGTTCTATTAAAGCGAGTACCACTTCCACTGGATCTGAGATAGTGCAAACCATGTTCTATTAAAGTGAGTACCACTTCCGCTGGATCTGAGATAGTGCAAACCATGTTCTATTAAAGCGAGTACCACTTCCACTGGATCTGAGATAGTGCAAACCATGTTCTATTAAAGCGAGTACCACTTCCACTGGATCTGAGATAGTGCAAACCATGTTCTATTAAAGCGAGTACCACTTCCACTGGATCGAGATACTGCAGCTGCCACTCCTGCTGCAGGAGTCCCCAGAAAGGGTTAAAGGGGGCGTGGCGGCAGGTTGACCGGCTGCATGCTGTGTCACCGTCTCCTGCTGGGCTTGTTGACAGCCACACTGGCAGCGCTGGGCTTACAGCTCACCCCCGCGGCTTGCCCGGAGAGACAGCTCTCATTAACTGTGTGTCTGTGGATAATAATCACTCCGCTAATGACAGCAATAACCATTATCACACATCCAAGACCTCCTACAGACAAAGGCAGCCAGCCAAGGGGGGCCAGCCCCTGGTGACTCCAAGGGAGCCACCCTGAGAAGTGGCTACAAAGACAAAGCAGCAAACAGTGGCATTGGTGATAATTACGGTCACTGCCTCTCCTGGAGAACTTCTAACAAACAAACAGCGGGCACCATCACTGATCCTGGCTCCTCGTGCTCATCAAAGCCCAGCTCAGAGCAGGAGTCCTGGTGGAGGGGCTCAGGTACTCCACAGTCCTTTTCCAAAGACAAGCCACTCCTGGGAGTTCTCTATTGCTGGAAGGTTGCAGCGCCCTCATGTGTCCCTACGATTGAGATGTTTCAAAGGCCATAACCGTGTCCCGTCTCAAAGGCCATAACCGTGTCCCGTCACAGCCCAATACAAATTCTGGTGGCAATTTTTGTGCTAACTTCACCACCTCAAAATAATCTGAAAAACACAAACTTTAGACCAGTCACACTCACTAACTATGGATCTAAGCTGCAATCACTTTGGCCTGTGTGATTCTTGATTTCCATACAACACTGCCCTCCTTTTAAAGCATGAGATATAAAAGGCATGCAGGAACAGAGCTCAAAATGGACTCAAATATTTGATGGTGAGCCTGGGAAATCTGAAAACCCTTTAAAGGTTTAAATATTACTACTGCAATCAACACTACTCAGGTATTTATGCTCTTTGAATTCTGAAATGTTCATTACTCAATCATAATTATGATAATATGCCTTAACTAGATCCAGGCCTAAAAATAAAACTAATAATAGTGAAGATGGAGTGCTTACTATGCACTGGGCACTTGAGTTTAGTGCTTTACATACATTAACTCATCAGTCCTCACTCTGTGATCCTTGTGGTCCCCACTTTACAAGTGAGGACTCCAATGCACAGAGGACCTTCCCAAGGTCATTCAGTGTGACAAGGCTGAGGGAGGCTGCAGAGGGGATGCTCTTACCACTATACAAACCCATTTTAGCAAATAGGGGAAAAAATTCTCAATAACAAAAACCTCAAGCCTGTGCAGATGGTGGGCGTATAGCAACCTTTCTCATTAACAGTCCAGTGCTGCATAAGCCGGAAGTTCTGGAAGCTCTTGGTGTTGGCTACAGCAGAGTGTGCGGGGTACGCCCCCCTTCACCCCTTCTTCTTACTCCCAGGAAGGACAGTGGGTCAGCAAAGCATTGAGATGCTGAACAAGACACTAACATGCCCATGCTTCCTTTCTTACCCTCTTGGTGAAGTGGAATAATATCCTCGACCAAGAGAAAATGAGTTAAGTTGTGATATCACAGAAAATAGGTTCATTTACTTGTGCCATGATCCATCGTTGGCGTCTATTGAACAAGTCTCAGCTCTTGGTGCTTATGAGAGGCTATTGTCAAACACAGTGCGGGTTTCTTTTTAACTTTCTATCTTACTGCTGGATGAGTCAGTATGTTCATTACATTGCCCTCAAGGTAAAGGAAAGAACCAGCTTCCAGAAAGAATAAATGTTTGCTTAGGGTGTTTAAAGAGGCAAGGTGGAAAGCAAAGGAGGAAACTGTGGACTTCCTTTGTCAATAAGAGCATCTCCAGGCCAGCACGGAACCGCAGGGCCCGGACGGAATATGATCTCTTTTGGGTGAACCATCCCCCACTCTTCCTCATGAGAGTGAGGCCAAGGAGGGCAGGGCCCCAGGGGGAGCGGTACCTCGCTTCATCCCTTCTTCTTTCATCTGCTTAGAGGGTGCTGGACCGAACTCCTCTTCCATGGGCCTGAACATCCGTTTCACAAGGACACTGCTGCTAGAAAAGATGAGAAAGTGTTCATTCATTAAAGTATGCGGGGTGCCAACAAAAACCCTTTCCCACTGTGTATACCATCCCTCGTCACAACTGGATCCATGCACCAACCTCCCGCCTTCGGGTCGCAGGTCCCGAGTGGGCGTGTGGGGCAGAACACACACCCCAATATCTTTACTACTTGGCCCCGAGACATTCTCCCTGTCCTAAATACGGATCTGCCAGGGGAGACCGCTGGGTTTCACCCATTCTGTCCTGCACCTCACCCCCTTCCTGCTCAAATGTCTAGGGCTAGGGAGGCGATGTGAACCCTGTGTCTGTATGGCCTCCAAGTTACCCAGCCCCTCCCATCTAGCTAGCATCTGGGTGTCCTGCACCCTCTCGCCAGCCCCGAGGGCACAGCATGACCTCTGTCTGGAAAGGGCACAGGCCTCCCTCGTGCGTGCGTGCTAAGTCGCTTCAGTCGTGTCCGACTCTTTGCGACCCCGCCAGGCTCCCCTGTCCGTGGGATTCTCCAGGCAAGAATACTGGAGTGCGTTGCCATGTCTTCCTCCAGGGGATCTTCCCAACCCAGGGATCGAACCCACATCTCTTATGTCTCCTGCATTGGCAGGCAGGCTCTTTACCTCTGGCGCCACCTGGGAAGGCCCCAGGCCTGCCTCGGTGGGTCTCAGTTATGAGGTTGCCCTCAGATTCTGCTGTTCCACGGCTCCATCACTTGCGACAGAGGAGACTGCAGTGCTGGAGGATTCCTAGATCCAGCCCTCCCTTCCTCCAGGAGAGGGTTTCAGCCCCTCTTCCTGAGGGCCCACAGGTCCCCAGTCAGCAAGTTCTGGTAGTTCTACATTTCCCCCCAGAGTCCCTGTCCGTTGCGGGCTTTCTAAGGAAGGGAGAGCTGTCAGGAGAAAGGAACCCGGAAGAACAGTAGTCGTCGCTGCTGAGAGTCGCAGCCGGCACGTGTGTCCCCTCAGACTCAGAGGCTGAAACCCAAGCCCCCAGGAGAAGGGTATTCAGAGGTGGGGGCATTCAGAGGCAATTAGACCCTGTGGGTGGAGCCCCCCATGATGGGAGCATCTTTTAAGGAGCGGATGCCCTCTCTCTGCCATGTGAGGACACAGCAAGAGGATGGTGGTCTGCAGGCCAGAAGAGGGTCCTCACCAGATGGCAGCCACACTGGCATTCTGATCTCTTCCAGTCTCTCCTTCTAGAGACTTCCAGCCTCTCAAACTGTGAGACGCACGCTGTGCTATCTGAGCCACCTAGTTTATGGTATCTTGTTACAGCAACCCAAACTGACCAAGGGACCGAGCAAACGGTCCTGCATGGCGTCTTACTGTCCGTAAAGCCCTCAATAGAGTGGGTGCAGGTTTTCAGAAAACTTTCATCTCTCTGGGGATTCCTGGACCCAGGCATATGAAGCAATGATAGACAGGCAGCTCAGCGGTATTGTTAAGACATGAACTCCGGGTACAGACCACCGTGGTTTAAACCCCTGCTTTGCAGACTCACAGACAAAGAAAACAAGCTTATGGCCACCAAAGGGGAAAGTGGGGGGCCATAAATTAGGAGTTTGGGATTAAAATCTAAAATACATAACCAACAAGGACCTACTGTATAGCACAGGGAACTCTACTCAATATCTCGTAAAAACCTATAATGGAAAAGATTCTAAAAAATTATATATATAAC
Organism: Bubalus kerabau; assembly: GCF_029407905.1. Lineage (NCBI taxonomy): Eukaryota > Metazoa > Chordata > Mammalia > Artiodactyla > Bovidae > Bubalus > Bubalus kerabau. Next base: position 64,995,070 of record NC_073637.1, read on the forward strand.
TGAATCACTTTGCTGGACACTTGAAACTAACACAACACAATAAATCAACCATATTTCAATAAAAATTAAAAAAATAATAACCCCGTGCTTTGCAATCTACTAGCTATGAAAACATGGACAAGTCCTTCAACTGCCCTGAGACTCAGCCTGCTTGTCTTTAAAAGGAGACTGTTGAGAGAAGTAAATGAATTCAACATAGGTGAAGCACTCACAAAGTTGCCTGATACATTGTAAGAACAACTGAAGTGTTATTAGAGATGCATCATGATGATCATGAAAATGAACGAGAGAGAGATCTGAGGAAGAGAGATACGGGGAAAGAGTACAGAAGGCAGACGATTTGAAAAAGCTCAAAGTTCCCATTTACCATCATATGGCAAATAGTCCAAACTACCTCTCTGGTCCAAATTAAGGGCCAAAGTTGGAAAAACTTCCTGCATTGGAGACTGACATTGTATCAATCCCAAGCTTCCAAGACATTAATAATATAAAACTCTGTTTCAAAACCAAACCTCTACTGGCATCACTGTCATTAAGAAGCTTTTATTTCCTCAATTCTCAAGTGGAGCTAATGGTGGGATCCAGTGGTAGAAAGAGCACATGGGATAAAACTGTCCAAACAGCATTTCTATTAATTCTAATGGTTTAAATTATTAAACCAACAAGCCTTTAATTGACCATCTCACAGTCTAGATCTGTGACTGTGAAAGTCATTCAGTCGTGTCTGACTCGTTGCAATCCCATGTAGCCCGCCAGGCTCCTCTGTCCATGGAATTCTCCAGGCAGGAATACTGGAGTGGGTAGCCTATACCTTCTTCAGGGGATCTTCCCAGTCCAGGAATCAAACTGGGGTCTCTTGCATTGCAGGCGGATTCTTTACCAACTGAGCTACCAGGGAAGTCAACTAGATCACACTCTAGATCAGGGGTCCCCAAACTCCGGAATCTAATACCTGGTGATCTGATGTGGAGCCGATAAAATGATAGAAACAAAGTACACAATAGGTATAATGCGCTTGAACCATCCTAAAACCAATCCCCCTCCTCCAAGGTGCACAGAAAATCATCTTCCATAAAACCAGTCCCGGGGGCCAAAAAGGATGGGGATTGCTGCTCTAGATGGTCCAAATGTATGTTTACCAGCCCTTAAGAAGACCACTTTTTATAAAGCACTTTTCATCTCCTTGGTAACTTAAGTCTCTTGAACGCTCTGTGAGCCAGCAGGGCGAGAACTAATCTTATCCCTATTCAGGGATGACCAAACTAAGGCACCGCTGTCGTGTCTTATGCTGGGCAATGCAGCTAACAGGGAATCAGGCTGTTAAGAGAACCCAGCTCTGAGGGACAACCTCATGATAAAGTACCCAATAAAACTGAGATGACGATGAGTGAGAGTATGAGAAATGATATTAAGAGTCAGCATTCTGTTTCATCCCATGGTAATCGAACCATGGAAAGAGCTAGAGGAAAAACTCAAGGTCAAGTCCCAGTTGAAGGTGGTAATGAGTTTTTAGGGCCCTGTTCCCTCTATCTTCCCCTCACTTTTCTTTAAAATCATAAAAGTGGGTCATATTATTCTGTCATGTCTTGAATCTGGACTGACCATGACCTTGGGAGCAGAAGATTAAAAATTCATTGACTTGGCAGTCAGTGACCAGGAGGTTAATACTGGGTAAACAGCCTGAACTATCACCACTCATGCTGTGTCAGGGTTCCTTAACTAGTGATTTTCTTTTTCTCACCAAGGAAGATTTATTTATATTTTTCCAGTTCTGTTGACTTTTGACAGCACCCCACTCTGAGCCATGACAAACTTTGTCATTAGAATAACATCTTGGATAAACCACATTTCTCTTAGGAGTTCAGAGATGCTTTTTCACACTTCCAAATCTATAAACCCAGTGGGAGTCAATAGCTTGTGTGGTCTGAATTCAGTGGTTTCATCTCTTTTCAAGGCAAGGTGAGAAAAGAAGGGCAGAAATGACTGCCCAGTTGATAGATGGGAAGAGCACAGATTTCGGGTCTCCTGATGTCCTGTTCAATTACAGTAGATTGCACCACAAAAGGATGAGAACAAGGAGAGGGTGCTTTCTCTGACACCAATCTTCTTCCTTCAACCCACACCTTTTGGGCACAATGTGTTAGGTTAACGTGTGGAGGGACTCCAGACCCAGCAACGTATGAAGCCATTGTTTTATGGGGTCAATTTCAGGGACAGCAAGTCCCTGAGGTATTAACAAAGGATAGCTGTTTCATCAGGAAAAAAACTGGGAAGGTGCCTGGGTCTGGAGGCTGCGTCTCTGGACGTACTTGGCAATGTTGAGCCCTACCTGTCAGGCCAGGTCACACTAGACATCAGTACCTAGTGAGGAGGTGTCAGAATAAAACCCAGAAAGGAGCTGCTGGCACCATGGTGGCATGGTTTGTCTAGTTCACAGCTCTGCTTATGACTCGTGTAGGCTGGCGACCACATCCGCCCTAAATAAATGAATGTCCCTACCCTTTGTTGGTTTCCCTGGTGGCTCAGATGGTAAAGAATCTGCCCGCAATGTGGGAGACCCAGGTTCAATCCCTGGGTCGGGAAGATCCCCAGGAGAAGGGAATGGCAACCCACCCCAGAATTCTTGTCTGGAGAATTCCATGGACAGAGGAGCCTGGTGGGTTACAGTCCATGGGATCACGAAGAGTGGGACACAACTGAGAGACTAACACCACCACAACCCTTTATTAGCCTCAGAAAAGTGGAGGTCCTCTTATGTTCAAGTCCTCACAAAGGCTCTCACATAATGGAGTAGAATCTCAATTTATTTGCAACAACAAATCGCTCTTTGGGGAAGAATCTATCCTTTCCAAATGACTTTAATCAATGCTAGTTCAGGGTCTTGGTAGAATTCATCTGACACAGTAAAAAGAAACCAAAGTCAAAAATCAAACAAACCCCACATATATTTAGTAACAATTATGGTAGTTAAGAGCTTACAATTGAAAGCAGTAAATAATTAGGTCAGTAGGCCCGAGAAGGATCATTTTAAGAGGAAATACAGATATTTCTGTTTGTGGCTAAGATGTTGCAGTTGTGGCAAACCAAGCAATGTTCCAGCCAAGAACAACGTAAGTACCTGTGCGTGTGTGCATGTATATATACACGTTAATGTTTAATCTTATTGAAGGTATTGGAGACTACTGTTGAGTCAGCCAGAACCTGACAGTAAGATCCCAGAGGAGAAAAATGCAGCGAGGTGGGCTGATAGGCACTGAGCTGCTTTTCCCTGAAGCATCTGCCATTTCCCAACTGGGAGCAGAGGATGGCGATCCCAGCAGATGCACATACGTAAGGGCAAAGAAGCCTGCACAGCTTTGGGCAATCTCATGGTGTTAGAGAAACAGAAATTGGTGTTTAGGGGTGCAAAGGTATTCAGGACTAATGGGAAAACTTCCAGAGAGAAGAGAAGCAGGAGAAGTGAGCCAGACACTGCAGTATACCTTCCTAGGTCTTTGTCAGATTCTTAAGCTGCACAAGACAAAGACAATAAAACAAAAATACGCTAGAAAAATGATGACCGAATAAAAATGCTTACAACAAATAAACAAATATGAAAGAATTCTTTGCCAAAAGTTCCACAATGAAAGAACAGTTAAACAGAATTCTTCTGGCAACAGGAAAAGGAGCCCATGTATAACTGAATCACTTTGCCAAATATCAGAAACTAACTCAATATTGTAAACCAACTATATTTCAGTTTTTGAAAAATGGTGGGGCAGAGTGCCATGTGCTATACAGTAGGTCTTGTTGATTATCCATTTTAATACAGCAGCGTGTACAATATTATGTGACAGCTTGAATGGGAGGGAAGGTTTGGGGAGAGTATGTATGGCTGAATCCGTTTGCTGTCCACCTGAAACTATTACAACATTGTTACTCTGCTATACCCCAATATAAAATAAAAAGTTTAAAAGTAAATAAAATTAAAAATTAAAAAGATGGTGAGGGAATTTCCTGGTGGTCCAGTTGGTTAAGAAACTGCACTTCCAATTCAGGGGGCCCCAGTTTGATTGGTGGTGAGGGAACTAAGCTCTCCCAGGCCGTGTAGCCAAATAAATAATGGAAAAGCTCTTTGGTATTCATAGGTAGGTTTATTCTTAAGTATTTTATTCTTTTTGTTGCAATGGTAATGGGACTGAGTCCTTAATTTCTCTTTCTGATTTTTCATTGTTAGTGTACAGGAATGCAAGTGACTTTTGTATATTAATTTGGTATTCTGTGACTTTATTAAATTCACCAATTTAGCTCTGGTAATTCTCTGATAGTATCTTTAGGGTTTTCTATGTATAGTATCATGTCATCTGTAAACAGTGATAGTTTTACTTCTTTTTTTCCAATCCAGACTCCTTTTATTTCTTTTTCTGCTTTAACTGCAGTGGCTAGGGCTTCCAAAACTATGTTAATAACAGTGGTGAGAGTGAGCAACCTTGTCTTGTTCCTGAACTTAGAGGAAATGCTTCCGGCTTTTCACCATTGAGAATAATGTTTGCTAAGGGTGTATCATATATGGCCTTTATTATGTTGAAGTAGGTTCCTTCTATGCCCATTTTTTAAAGAGTTTTTATCATAAATGGATGCTGAATTTTGTCAAAAGCTGTTTCTGCATCTACTGAAATTATCAAATGATTTTATCTTTTACTTTGTTAATATGGTGTATCACATGGATTGATTTCCATCAACAGATGAATTGATAAAGAAGTTGAGGCACATATATACAATGGAATATTATTCAGCCACAAAAAGGAATGCATTTGAGTCGGTTCTAATTGAGGTGAATGAACCTAGAGCCTATTATACAGAGTAAAGTAAGTCAGAAAAACAAAAGTCGTATATATATGGAATCTAGAGAGATGGTACTGATGAAGCTATTTGCAGGGCTGCAGTGGAGACGCAAACATAGAGACCAGACTTGCAGACACAGTGAGGGGAAGGAGAGGGTGGGCCGAATTGAGAGAGGAGCATGGAAACATATACATTATCATACATAAAATAGATGGCCAGTGGGAATGTGCTGTATAAATCAGGGAGCTCAAACCAGTACTTTGTGACAACCTAGAGGGGTGGGATGGGGTAGGAGATGGGAGGGAGGTTCAAGAGGGAGGGGACATATGTACACCTATGGCAGACTCATGTTGCTCTATGGCAGAAACCAACACAATATTGGAAAGCAATTACTCTCCAATTAAAAATAAATAAAGAAAAACACAATTAAAAAAAAACAATGGAAAAGGATCTCAAAGAAAAACAGAAATAAAGGAATGAAGAGCAACAGAAAGGGTAAATGTAGGTTAAATTTATAAAAGGAGGTAAAGCTCAGTTTTATGAGTATTTAGTTCAAATCTTCCAATTTGCAAAATGGCTAACTAGTATACAAGAATAACCGGAACTAATATAAGAAACTGATAAAAAATCTGCTACGCTAAGGGATGGTAAAGATGATTTTCATTTTCTTAAATATTTTCTAAAAATCTCCCTTGTGTATCTGATGCAGATTTGAATATTACTGGGTGGATTTTTTTAACTGCAATATCTAACAGTAAAAGTAAAAATATATCCGTTGAAAAGGAGACGGTCCTGGGAATTCTCCAGTGGTTCAGTGGTTCAGACTTGATTGACGCTTTCACTGCTATGGGCCTGGGTTCTATTCCTGTTGGGGAGACTAAGATCCTGCAGGCTGTGCAGTGTGGCAAAAAAAAAGAAAGAAAAGAAAAGGGGGTGGGTTTCTTACAGCTGCATGTGAATCAATGATTATCTTGAAATAAAAGTGTTTAATTAAAAACAAAATTTAAAAATAAGAGGCAACATGGCGGCAGTCACTTATGTAACTAATATTACAAGAGTCAATATTTGTGACTTAGGACAGAATTTCTAAGTTCCGTATCTCAACTTTGAAGGTAGCGAAGAACTGCCTTGATACATAGTATGAGATGACATAAAAAGTAACTTGAAGGATGAGAAAGATAAGGATGTCATGAATTGTGAAGAATTCGGATAAAAGTTTCAAAAAATGTGAGATATTTCTAAATTATGTTACTTTTTAAATGCTTGTTAAACAAAGTAAATTAACAACAACAACAAAAGTATCAACAGAGCATTGATTCTTTTGGCTATATTCAAAAAAGTTTACCTATTCAAGTGGCCCCAAAGCTTTAGTTTATGTTTTCATATTCTCCTGGGGAAACTGTCCTATATTTGTAATCACCTGTGTATATGTGGTTAAGACATAGCCCACCATGTCCTACAGCTCATGATTTGCTTAGCATCCCTGAGAACCTCATCAAAAAAAAAGTGCTTGGTCCTCCAGGAAATTGCTCCTTTAAGAGAAATAGGGCAGAATTCTGGAAGAACTTTATTTTGTGCTGATGAACACAGCATGATGAATACTTAGGTTTAATATTATGTTGATTAAATGTACTCACTGGTGATTGGTCAACAATCTCTAACATCTCCGAAGTGCATTGAATTTTGGCCAAAGTGTTCTAGGTGGAAGATAACCACCCAGAACCGCCTCTTGCTCAGCAACACTGTAACCAAGCTCAGGGTTTGGTCTGGCAGCATCTATGAGAGGAAAGGCATGGCCCTCTGCTCCAGTCATTCAGAGGCTGATGAGTGAAGTCACTTTGGAGGGCTGACTCTCTGAGCTGTGATGGAACCAAATTCAGACTTGCTGTGCTCTACATTTGTCTTCTTCTGGCTTTTATTTTCCTAAAGACTCAGTCTTTAAGGCTTCCCTGGTGGCTCATTGGTAAAGAGTCTGCCTGCAATGCAGGAGACATGGGTTCGATCCCTTGTTGGGGAAGATCCACTGGAGAAGGAAATGGCAACCCACTCTAGTATTCTTGCCTAGAGAAGACCATAGACAGAGGAGCCTAGTGGGCTACAGTCCATGGGGTTGCAAGAGTCGGATGCAACTTAGGGACTAAACCCACCTACCAGCCTTTGAGGAGATTATACAAGATGGGCCCAAAGGAGATAGTGGCATGCCTTTGAGAAGAAGCAAAAATAAGAGAAATTCTGAGAGAGGATTGTGGTCTGAGTGCCCCATGTGGCATCAGGCGATGGCAAGTTCTTGGAGGGAAATCACTGTTTTTCCAGACTTAAGGATGCCCAAATTCACCAAGAAACCCTGTATCCTGAATGCAGTATGTGAGCCATAGAAACGCAAAACTTGAGGGGACCTCATAGAAGGCTGGAACGTGGGCATCCCAGTGGGGATGAGTGTGGACAGAGGATCAAGGCAAGAAGGGTCTTCCAGGAATTAGGGGTCAGATGGAGATGGAGACTAGATCCCCCAATCCTCAGTTTCCTCAGGAGAGATCTCACAGATCCTCTTCTACAAAATCTTCCTTTTACAATGGAGAACACCAAAGTCCAGAGGTCAGGGACCCAGCACCAGGCTTCCCACTGGGGAGCAGCAGCCCAGGCGGAGAACGTGGGCTTCCTGGCTCAGAGTCATCATTCCTTCCATGACGCCACCCTGTCCTTTGTGAACCAAGTGAACAAGAGAGTAGAAGTGATTGGTGCTAATTGTTCCTGTTCATTCCTGCCGCTGGAATATACGACCTCTGTAGCTCAGACGGTAAAGCGTCTGCCTACAATGCAGGAGACCTGGGTTCAATCCCTGGGTCGGGAAGATCTCCTGGAGAAGGAAATGGCAACCCACTCCAGTATTCTTGCCTGGAAAATCCCGTGGATGGTGGAACCTGGTAGGCTACAGTCCATGGGGTCGCAAAGAGTCGAACACGACTGAGCAACTTTACTTTCACTTCACTTTCACCAAGATAAAAAGAGAACAATATAACTAGGTATTTAGAAAATTTGGAACTCAGAATCTGGAGGTCAGATCCTGGATGAGGCTCTGCTCCTGACCAACTAGGGAATTATTAGGCTCTTTTGAGATTCTCTATCCTTTAGGACAGAGGGTGGCACACTTCTGCTGGAAAGTAAACAGTTAGGCTTTCCAGGCTAGACAGTCTCTGTTGCAACTATAACAGCGTCTCTCTACTGAGCTCTGCTGAAGCTCTGCTATTGAAGCACCCAGGCAGCCAGAGACAAGACTTGGAGGCGTTCATGTGGCTGTGTGCCAATTAAATGTGACTGTGTGCACTTGAATCTCATAATTTTCAAATGTTATGCAATATTATTCTTCTTTTGGACTTTTTCAACCATTTGAAAATATGCAGACAGTACAAAAAGAAGTGGCGTGCTGCAGTGGGGTGGGGGCGGCGGGGGGCGCTCAATTTGGCCCTTAGGCTACAGTTTACCAAGCTCTGCTTTGGAAAAGAACCCAGGACTATCTGTTCCACTTGACTTCATTTTGAAATGTTGCACAAGGAAATATTGCCTAAGAATAGGGAAGTCTTGGTTTGACCACAGTTTGAAAAACAGTGATCTAGAGAGTTTAGTTATACACATGTAATTAGTGCAAACCAAGATTTTAGTTGTAAGTGGTGTAACATGATGAAAATTGAATGTAGTTCTAGATTGCTTTAAAGAGACAAACAGCATCCAGGTGGCAAAAAGAAATGATCTCAATATAATCTCCAACTCATGTGGTTCAGAACATGTGTACTTCTGAGAGCCAATTTTAAGGAGACCAGTAACAAATCTGGTGGTACCCCCTGGTGGAAGAATTAAGATGTTGAGAGGTAAAATGACATGTGAATGAGGAGGAAAGGTTGAGACTCATCCAGAAAGAACTACAGCCAACGCATATCAGTCAAAAGAAGGCAACATCGGTTCAACAAACTAACTTTTTGGAGCTGGAATTGTCCAATAGCGTCATGAGCTATCTCCTACAATGAGAATAGTCAGAATATTCCCATCACTGGGAACATTCAAGTAGAAGTTGGCTGACCCCCTATCAAGGCTGTGGTATACTGCGCTGTATTGCCTGGGAATAGGATCAGCTAAACGACCTTGAAGGTTCCTTTTTGCCTCCAAAATTCTAGGAGTCTACACAATGAGTTAATGAACAGAAAAGCAGTATGCAGCGACTTGATACCCAAGACACTGGGAGCCTTCAATGCCCCTGTGTAAACCCTCTCTTCCCTACAGTCCTGAAGACAGTGACAAGGTTCTCAGTCTTCCTAGCCCCCATCTAAACCAGCCTCACCACTGGCCCAGGCAGCTCACCCTCTAGCGTGAGGGATGTGCGGGGATGGGGAGGGGGGTCCAGGTAGCACTGAAAGGAGGACAGGCTGTCTCCTTAGCTCCTGCCTTGAGCTCAACTCAATCTTGTGTTGGGGCCGAAGATTTCAGTAACTGGATTAGCAGTGAAAGGGTGGAATCAAAGAGATGTACCACTTCAAAGGCAGATCATAGGAAGGAGAGAGGGGTAAAGAGAAACTTGGGGACTTCTCTGGCAGTCCAGTGGTTAAGACTCCATGCTTCCAATGCAAGGGCCACAGGTTCGATCCCTGGTCAGGGAAGATGCCACATGCTGTGAGGTGCGGCCAAAAATAAAAATAAAAAAGGGAGAAACTTGGAAGGAGAACGGTACTTCCAGGCTTCTCCCAGACAATCCTTGGAGTCAAGGCTTCTTTAGCTCTGAGTCTGGGGCTGAAAGGACGTGCCCACTCCCTGTCCCATTATCCTGTGCTTGGAAACCCATTTGTACCAACAGGAACTGACTTTGGGTGTTGAAATGAAAAGCCTGAGTGTCTTACCCTTCTCGTTCATCATCCGTGTTGTAATACACCTGTGGAACAAAACAACAGACTTACTGTAGGTCAGGCACAAGAAAGGGAAATATATTATGTGATGCACAGACTTTCCTAAGGCATTACACTGTCTCTTAAAAAAAAGACAAATCTGTTTAATCATTTGTATGTGTCTAATACAAATCTGTGTGTGTTGAATACAAATTTAACCTCTTCAACAGTCTCCTAGGGTTAATTCTTAGATGTTAATGAACTAAAATTAGAAATCTGACTATTTCTAGCTCAAATCAGTCTGATCAGATTACCTATAGCTCAAAGCCAAACCTTGCTTTAGACATTAAGGAAATATTTTAGCAAGATCTAAAAATCATTGCTTAGAAGGGCCTTGGCACAGGGCCTGTAAGTAACCAATCCCATCCAGTCCACAGGTGAGCTGATTGCAGACTGGTATACTTTGGTAAAGGGAGGGAAGCAAGTGCCAGGCAGTAAGCCCAGGCCTTTGTTTATTTCCCAAAGGGACTTGGGCTACCCTGGTCCCATGACCACAAAAATCTAGGAGTCAACTATCTTCAGGCCAGGAAATGTCACCTAGCCCTAGGAGGTGTTTCTGGCTATAGGAGGTGTTCTGGCCAGAAGGGAAAGAAACTTCTTCAGGTGGTCAGCCTGGCAACAGGCCAAATCGGAGTTAAAGACATTACGAAGCATCCTTATTATTTTATGCAGCTCTGGAAATCCAGAGGGGGAGCTGCTGTGTATGTTAAGTCCTCTTCACCCAGTTATTTACGGCAATTAATCGTGGGCCTTTCAAGAGCTTTAACTATGTGCTTAAGGATCATTTGCATTTGGGTGAAGAATGACACTCGTTAGTATCCAACATTCACACGTTAAACTTCAAAAATCACCTCTGGGTTCCAGTCCATTTCATTAATGTCCCTGCCACAGCACAACACCCTCCATGTAAACTTTCTCAAAGGCTCGTGCCAGTTTCCAGGATGCCGCCAAGCCCAAACTTAGTTATACAACAGAGCTCGTTACCTGGAACTCTTCGGGAATGAGTCATATTAGTCATTGGCTGAGATTTCCATGGGGAACTTTTTCCTCTTAAACAATTTAATGTTTATGGTAGTATTATATCCTTTCTTCTTAAACACAAGGCAATGAAGGTGAAGGTAAGACGTTTCCTCCCCACGCCCCAAGTTTCAGTGTGGCATCGGAGCACTGGGTTATGCTCATAATGGACTGTTTATTTAGATGTATACAGAGGGACACACATAAGCCAGGGAGCCTGGGCCACAGCACTGGACCTAAGACTGATGTTGACTTGGTTTTTTGCTGCTTTCTTTAAATGTGGCATAATACACCCGCCCTGCTTCACTGCCCAGGCAGGGTAACGGCCAGCTCTCTGCAAAGGTGCCTGGTGATCCAGAACCAGAAGCGACCTTCTCTCGAGTGTCCCCCTGGCCTCCTGCACAGCCTCCACTGCGCTGCCCCCGTCGCCTCTCCGCACCGCCACTCCTCCTCCTCCTCGCACGGGATGACCCTCCATCTCTTCCTAGTCGGCCCTAGTGCTTATGGCACAAGTTTAATTTTTGGACAGTGTTCTCAAACTTCAGAACACATAAAAACGATCTGGAGAACTTCTCATAAACACAAATTCCCAGGCTCCCCTTTGGAGATTTTAATTTGAAAGACCTGGAATGAACCTTGGGAACCTGAATTCTTATCAAGAACGCCTGTGATTTGGGCGGAAGTGGCTTACAAGCCACAGGTCAGGGAGACGGCTCTCGAGGGTGTAAGGGAGAAGGGATGTCCTCCCTGGGTTCAGGTGCATTGAGGGAGGCTGATTCCTGCCAGGTACACGGGATCCAGAGGAACGAGGCCTACACAGCCCACAATTTCTCCCAAGCTCCTCTATCACTTCTTTTCAAGGGTTCTTGATGAAAGGCACCTTGCATCAGTTCAGTTCAGTCGCTCAGTTGCGTCCAACTGTTTGCAACCCCATGAATCGCAGCACGCCAGGCCTCCCTATCCATCACCAACTTCCGGAGTCCACCCAGACTCACTTCCATCGAGTCGGTGATGCCATCCAGCCATCTCATCCTCTGTCGTCCCCTTCTCCTCCTGCCCCCAATCCCTCCCAGCATCAGACTCTTTTCCAATGAGTCAACTCTTCACATGAGGTGGCCAATGTATTGGAGTTTCAGCTTCAGCATCAGTCTTTCCAATGAACACCCAGGACTGATCTCCTTTAGGATGGACTGGTTGGATCTTCTGGGCTTTAATGCGAGGAGAAGGAAACCAAAGACCTCCATAGTGCCTGCACCCTGGGTTCATGCTGTTTCAGGGGACAACAAAATCTGACTCCATGGTGGATCTGTTTCTTTAACTTTTGCTTCCCCCCATTGCTTTTGTTTACTAAAAGGCTTGCCTGGGGAACCCTGCCCCTCTGCCTGAATTTTACAAAAAAAGAAGACATTAACACAACCTGTCCCCATTCCACCTCCCCCCTCAGGCTGGCCATTCCAGGAGATACTTGCAAGACTCATGACCTTTTTATTTTACTTCCTCACCTCCTCCCCATCTCTGTTCTATAACAGAAACTGGCATCCAAGCCCAGAGAAGATGGTCATTTGGAGATACTAGTCTGCCACCTTCTTGGTCTGCTTGCTTTCTGAATGATGTTGCATTCCTTGCCTCCACATTCCTCATCTCTGATTTACTGGCCTGTCATGCAGGGAGTGGAGTGAGCATGGACTCGGTAAGAATGCCCTCCTGTGAGTGTTTGATAACCATCCAGTGACTATTTCAACCCACGAGTGAATCAATGAGACAGGGAGGGAGAAGGGGACATGTGGGCTGACAGTGAAAGCTAGCCGGCAGCTTGTTCTGCAGCTGAAGGGCTGCCACGTGGCTGACTTTGCCAGGTCCATGGCAGTTACTGAGCATCACACCATCACTTGCCTTCCTCCCTTCCATCTCTGCTCTCTTATGGGAGAACTAGGCCAGCTCGTGATCTGCCACAGCTGGCTCTTGTTTGGCCTGTCGAAGTTCAGCAAGCCCTGTCCCTTGCCCACTTCCAACATCACAGCACTGCCCTCTTCCCTCCTGCCTCTGGACACATCCCCCCAAACTCCTGACTCTTCTAAGGAAAGGCAGCCTTTCTAGTTCTGACCAGCTACCGCAGGTGCTCTTTTCCTTCAGCCAAGCACGTTGATCAACCACGGGATGTTCACACACTGTCCCAGCGCACAGAAGAGTGCGTTCCTTTGTCACCCGGGGCTCAGGCAGGCTCCCTCACTGACCCCCTACATTCTGACTCCAAAGCCACAGGGAAAGCCTGAGGCTCTTCAGGGACAGCAGGACTTAACTTTGCTGATGCCCCAGGGGACGCTGATTGGGCTGCTTTGCAAACTGCTGAAACCAACAAATGGGAAAGACTACACTTTCCTTCCGCTCAGCCACAGGCTAGGAGTCCCGCTCAGGACACAGAGGGGGCACGTGAGGCCAGAGACAGTCACGAGCCGTCACATTTGGTCAGTTTTCCTCTTAAGATTCATTTACAGCTTTGCGTATTTTAGAGAAATCTTGCCAAGAGAACAGGTCAGGCTGTCAGCTTTGACACAGGGCTGAAGCCAGAATCACAACAGGAAACAATGAGAGCAATTTAACTCAACCATCCCCTCTTTCCTAAAAGTGTGACGACCTAGCTTCAAAATACACCACGTATTTACAAAGACTGTAAATACACACATCACCATGTTCTTGGGAATTAAAAAATAAAATCAGGCCCTGGCACTCATGTCGTAATAAATCATTACGTTCTTCCTTTCATCTCTGTGTCTTTTTCCTATCAGACAAGTAAGACAAGATGAGAATGTTAAATTTTAATGTAATGCTCTCTAAGAAAAAGAACTAGGGGGTATTCTGCTACCCATATTTAGTTGGCATCAAAAACACCAATTAAAAAGTTCTGGTTGTATAACTGGTTGTATGTTTTGTCTCATACACAAAATGAAATGGCCCAGGGACAAAATATTCTCAAGAAAAAGAAAGTTAAGCCAATAATGATTTCTGCTCCTAGACTAAGGTCAATTCCAGTGAGCACCTGAACGCTAGAACGGAAGAAAAACTTGAATGTGTCTGTATGCACCTATTTCTCAACAGAAAGACAATTCTGGCTAAAGCTAGGGAAGTAATTTTTTTTTCACACAATTTTAATTTATCACATAAAATAGACAATATTAAGACATTACAAAAAGAAAGAAAAATTATCCATCTCTTAAGCTTACTTATCAAGTATTACAATTTTTCTTGTAACATCTTGCAAAAAACCCAAATGAACTTTTAGGCCAACCCAGTATTTGGAATCACAGTATAGACACAAATGAATATTCTACCTTTTCCCCACTGAACATTATCATAACTAGTTCCTATGTTGCTACATAGCTTTCCTAATTATAATTTTAGTGGCTGCATATCATTAACGTGAGCTACCATAAGGAGCTAATTATTGGGTGTTTATGTATTATAATATTATCTCTATAATTTCACTTGTAACTAGAACTAGAAGACAGGAATTGTCTTTTAAAAGGCTTGTCTACAATCTCATTTTTCTTTTGGTTTAAAATAATTTACCTATTCAATAGTAACTGTCAATTTACTAAGAAAAAGTTTTTAACAGAAAGAATTTTCCTCTTAAGCAACTTTCCAATGGGTGCAGTTCAATTTCCCACCATTAGATGGAGCCCTATTGCATCATGCGGATCCCACACAACAAAACTCACAAAACTTGCCTTACAGGTTATCAGCCTTCTTACTTTCTTCCTCTTTCATTGCTTTGTCAACACTTCACTATTATCAGCTCACTTTCACCTTCCCCTTAGTAAGTTGGTTTCCTCTCCTGAGACATTCCTTTCTATAAAAATACATTTTCTGTAGGAAATGGCTGACTTATGGTCGAACGCATGGGTTTTATTTTTCAGGTCAATAGCGCCTGAAGTGATGGTCTCTTAAGGCTCTACCTGCCGAGTGGATGGATGGCAGGCGATGTGAGCGGGTCGGCCATACCTGTCCTGTTCTCTGCAGGTTTGCGAAGTGAACATCAGGTATGAAGAGGACGGGCTGGGAGTGCAGATCAGGCATTGTCTTGAAGTAGGTGATGTCACTCTTCTTCTGTAACGGTATCGCTGCCAATTTCCCATCAGAGGCTGGACACGATCACAAAACCCGTAAGTGCAAGGGTCGTGGATGACTTAAGATCTCTTACTTGTAAGCTCTAGTCTTGGCTAAAGTTCGCAATGGTCTCCTATGAAGCTTCCCAAATGCCATATATGTGAACAGACTTTAAAAGCCTCCCGTCTCCCATCACCAGACCAGCAGAAAGAGTGTGGACTTGGAATGAACACTCCTGAACGGGTGCTCTCTTGTCACTCTCTGCACCCTAGATTTGTCTGGAGAAGGAGGATGTTGGTCTCTGGAATATTAGAACCTCCCTCCTAGCTCTAATGTAATCACATGATTCTATTTGCTTTTCACAGGCATGGTTCACCACATCACCATGGCTAGCCATAACTTGTGTTGTGCTTAGTTGCTCAGTTGTGTTTGACTCTTTGCAACCACATGGACTGAAGCCCGCCAGGTTCCTCTGTCCATGGGGATTCTCCAGGCAAGAATACTGGAGTGGGTTGCTATGCCCTCTTCCAGAAGAACTTCCCAGCTCAGAGGTCGAACCCAGGTCTCCCTCATTGCAGGAGGATTCATTACTGTCTGAGCCACCAGGGAAGCCCAGCCATAACTTGGACGTGCATATTTTACCTGCAACCCACTTCTTTCCACCCATTCCTTGGTGGACCTGGCCCGGCTGAAGCCCATCCCCCTTCTCAGCCACACTCACAATTGTTGCACTGGGTCTGGGAGGCCTGGCCTTTCCCCTTCTTCCTGTTCTGCTTCCTCTCTTCATCTCGGATTTTTCTTTCTGCTCCCTGACAGGGAAAAACAAATGCAGACAATGCCAGGCATGTTACCAGAGCGTGCAAAACAACTGTGCACACACAAGTCACAGGGATAAGAAATAAAACGTGGGGAGGGGAGGCCGGCAGCCGCGGCTCCATCCTCCAGCGAGGTCGACCGCCCCTTAGTCTACCTGATGTTGCTGATCTCCTGGGGTAGGGAGGGATCCCACTCCTCCCAAAGTCTCCCCTTTTTTGGTATCTTGCCTATTTAAACAATTCCAATTACAGAAAGGCCAGACTCAGTTCCCTATCCCAGTAAAGCTGGTTAAGTAATTTTAGTGGTATTTATTTAAAATAAAATGTTGTAGGATGAAGCATTGGCCTGTTATCTTTCCTAATCATGGAGTGGGCATGAAAGTTGAGTGTGAATTTCCTATAAAACTTCCTTTGCTCCTTGGTATGGAACTTTAAAAAATTATTACAGAAGAGGAAATGAGGTAGGGCTGAAGCAAACTACACAAGGTGTAAGATTTTGTATATACAACTACGATCTGGGCTTTTGTCTTAATATGTTCATATGCTCTTGGAAATGGCATTCAATTTGCCTTTTAGCTCCTCTGTTCCTTGTAATTTGACTTTTTCATTGGCATCTCTTGCCAACTCCATCCAAATTAACCAGCTGACCATCACCCATGTCTCTTGCCCTCTTGGTCTTCCACAATTCTTTGATCATCCTCTTCTCTTTTTGGTCACCCTTCGATGTCAGCTTTGCTAATTTTCCTCTTCTCACGCCCCAAATACAGACATTTCAACATAGTTCCCTTTTCCTTTCCCTCTCTCCATTCTTGTGGCAGAGAAGTCCATCTATACCCATATTTCCAAGGTGCTCTAACAAGCAACACCTCTCCCAGCCTAGACTCCTCCCCTACATTTCAAATCCTCACTGACTATTTCTGCCCTTTGTGGCAGCACATTTAAAAAATAGCAAAGGGTGGACTGCTCAGCAACCTCTACCCCTGGAAAATCCCCAAGTTATCACACACAAAAGAGATAGATCTGAGAATGTACAATTTAATCCTTCTGTAAAATGCACACAGATCAATTAAAAAGGAAGGGACAAGTTGGTGGAAATACTTGCTATATAAATCTCATGTGCTGTGCTGGGCTGGGCTTCATCACTCAGTCGTGTCTGACATTTTGTGACCCCATGGACTGTAGCCCACCAGGTGCCTCTGTCCTTGGGGATTTTCCAGGCCAGAATACTGGAGTGGGTTGCCGTGCCCTCCTCCAGGGGGATCTTCCCAACCCAGGGATCGAACCCAGGTCTCCCACACTGCAGGCGGATTCTTTACTGCCTAAGCAACCAGGGAAGCCCATAAAATCTCATATAATGTGTTAAATCAATAACATATAAATAATGATTCAAATGTAAAAAGAAAACAGCAACTAACATACCAGTTAAAAAATGGACAAGAGTCACGAAGGCAATTCACAGAAAGGGGCACGCTAATGGTTTAGAAGTAAAACACTGAAATATAGATTTTGCTTATCAATCTGGCTTAAAAAAGAAAAAAAACCAACATATTCCCAATTCTGGCTAAAGTAAGGCCATGACACAATGGAGACATGTGGCCAAGGCAGGCATCCATCATAAAGGACACGGTTTTAGAGCTAATTCTTGATGAACAAGTGATAACAGCTAGTCAGATGTGGCACTTCCTCTGTGCCAGGAGAGTTCTAAGAACTTTACGTTGGTAAGATTTGGATGCTTATAATAGTTTAAACAGATATTATAAATATGCATTTTTATGTCAAAAAGCTTCTACTCCAAAAAGAGACTAATCATTTACAGTGCTCTATTTTTAAGTTTTAAATTGTCACTGATGTTTATAAACCATAGAAATTCATAGAAAGAAGGAGATGAAATATAAAAATATTTCCTTGGAAAGTCTCTTCAAGATACACTAAAAGTTTTGCAGAGATTTTTGTCTAGATAAGGTATAATATTTTCAGAAAAAAAATAAAGTGCTAAATGCACAAACATGACCTTGTTCAAATGGGTGTGAAAAAGAAGCAAAAGGCCCTTATTATTCATTTGTAGTTGTGTCCATGTAAGACTTTTTTCTCTGTATTTGAAGTTCTGTACAATATAGTATTGCATGTAAGTCAAAATATAGAAATTTACCTACATAAATCATAACTCACTGAAGACACATCCCAAAGTTTGTCGAGCAATTTTATTTTAAAATTACTCTTCTGTCTTGTACAATTTATGTGAAGAAAAGTTCTGAAATTACCGTTCCAAGATTTATATATGTTCAGTGTCAATTTTTAGGAAATAATGTCACCTGCTTATTATTTTACAGGGGTTCTTTGATACGCCAAACCTGAAGGATTAACATAAAACACAGAGTAGTTCTCCATAGAGCCTAGTCTGGGTACCACATCTATGTAAGAAACTTCCTGCCCAGAAGGCCCAGATAGCAGCACTCCAAAACAATTCTGATAGTATCCAAACTTAGGAGGGCCACCATCCTCATGTTTAAAATAACGCTTTGATTCACAGTGACCCAGGGCAGCTTTGATACATTCAATTATGATGAAGAACCATCCTTGAACATGACCTTCCAAGAATTCCTTTCCTTCTTTTGATTATTTGTGACCCAAAGCTTCTGGAAAATATTTTCACTCTCATTAAAATGTAAAAAAGTCTGGTTCTTCCCGAAGGGTATAATTTGCTACAAATACCAAATTTATCATTTGAAAATAATTTCCCCCACTTAGATGTTCATTATGAAGTGTTAAATTTGGAGAAAAGAAAAAAAGATGCCAGAGGATTTCCTGATTATACTGTGATCACCTTTGCCACCTCTTGAGAGGTGATGGCTATCTTTATATTTGTATTCGATACTTAAATTGTTTCTCTTAAATTTGTCTCAATAATGTGGCCTTAACCTAATTAAAGTTGGCCAAGATACCAAGAAGGTATTTAGGAAGAATATCTTTAGTTTTTTATAATCTCCAAGATAATTCTAAGCAAGAATTAATAAAAAGGGGGAAAATTCTTAGGAGAAGGTGGCTTTATTTTCAAGTTTTGAACAATATATAGTTGCTCTTTGCAGTAATATGATTCTTGTTTTTCATGAAAGATAACTGAATTAAATACAGATATAAAGATATCTGTTTCCCAGGTGGCGTAGTAGTAAAGAATCCATCTGCCAACATAGGAGACACAAGAGATGCAGGTTCAAACCCTGGGTTGGGAAGATCCCCTGGAGTAGGAAATGGCAAGTCACTCTAGTATTCTTGCCTGGAAAATTCCATTGTCAGAGAAGCCTGTCTGGCTACAGTTCATGGGATCACAAAGAGCTGGACACGATTGAGTGACGGAGCCCATAAAAATACAGACAAAAGTATTGATAAAGATATAGCCATATAGCAGATCCTGAATTTTTAATTCATAAACATATGTATTTCATAAAAAAAATTTTAATATCAAAAAAAGGGAGAGAAGTCCTTTATTTTCATCTGCAATCTTACAGGTACATTAATTAGAAATCAACCTGGGGAACTATAAATAGTACAAAATTCCATTTGTTTAAAACTCTAAACTGTGGGAAATTTACAGTTTTAAAATGGAAGAACTCTTAATTCTTTTGCTTTAGAGGATGATTCAAATTAATCTTTTGCATTTACACACCTATTTGAAAGTGCAAGAATTAAAATGTCCCAGGAGTGAGTTTTGCCTGTATTTTGAAATCATGGCTACAAATATAATGACAAATCATAGCAAAAGATTTTGCATCTAGCTTATCGGAATAATTAAGAGCAGTTAAGATTAATATCGGAGAAGGCAATGGCAACCCACTCTGGTACTCTTCCCTGGAAAATCCCATGGACGGAGGAGCCTGGTAGGCTGCAGTCCATGGGGTTGAGAAGAGTTGGACAGACTGAGCGACTTCCCTTTCACTTTTCACTTTCATGCATTGGAGAAGGAAATGGCAACCCACTCCAGTGTTCTTGCCTGGAGAATCCCAGGGACGGGGGAGCCTGGTGGGTTGCCATCTATGAGGTCACACAGAGTTGGACATGACTGAAGCGACTTAGCAGCAGCAAGATTAATATACTCTGCTTATCCCACGAGATTCCTTCCCTATGAGTTTCCTGATCCTCATCATCATGTTAACTAAAAAACGACCCACTAGAGACTCTTTACATCACTAGCTCCTTGGCGTCCCTCTCATTCTAGGGCATAGTGAACAACCATATAGCACTCTCTGTTTATTCTGCATTTTATGCTTTATTTTGATTTTTAGTATTTATTACATCAACACTTGAAACAAATAATTATACGAGCATCCCTTAAGCCTTCTCTTTCATACTTTCAAGTCCAGCTGTGACATAAAGGTAAACGGATTGCCCAGGGCCTCCATTCCACCCTTCCTTCCTTTTCTCCTTGCTCCTAATCTTCCTCCTTCCTTCCAAGAAGGAGATTCAGGGAGGGCGATTCTACTATTCCCCTTGAAACTTCTGAAATAAAAGAAGGGAATTCAAATCATTTAATTGTTCTCCCATGTGTACTTTAAAAATTCCACCTTGTACATCATTTGAAAATGCTTTCTTCTTTCTGGAGAAGGCAATGGCACCCCACTCTAGTACTCTTGCCTGGAAAATCCCGTGGACAGAGGAGCCCGGTGGGCTGCAGTCCATGGGGTCGCTAAGAGTCAGACACAACTAAGCAACTTCACTTTCACTTTCTTAACATTTAATATGCTGAATTAAAGATATAAGGAACCTGAGTTTGGGATCAGACATGGATTTACACGCAGCTACTCTGCTTTTTCCGCCACATGACTCTGGCAAGTTACCTGTGCTCACTGGCAATTTTCTCATCTACATAACAACTGTGTCTACAGACCTAACTGTGCCTCCTCTGTATCATGGAAGCTGCCTAACTGGGCCTGAGAGGGCTGTGCTGCTCTGACAATTGGCACTAACTGAAATCATTGCAACTTGAAACGCTATCAAGATTTTAGAGACGTCTTCCATTATGCCACGTGTCCCTAAACTCAGTGCAGTTCGAGTTAATTTGCTTCCTTCTCTTGTCTCGTGACCATCTTTGCCTTCTGTTCAGAGATGCCCACTTTTTCCTCCTCTCCAACTCTGCTAAATGACAACTCAGACATTTTAATGGCCCTACAGCTCTTTGATCTACATCTGACTGCAGCACTGTTAAGAGTGCTGGCAATTCTGAATTAGCCACTAAACTCTTTTTCCCCTTTCTCTCTTCTCCCCAGGATCTAACTGAACTCCTACTCTTTTACATCCAGCCAACTCCCTGGCGGCTCAGTAGTAAAGAGTCTGCCTGCAATGCAGGAGACTTGGGTTCGATCCCTGGGTTGGGAAGATCCCCTGGAGAAGGAAATGACAGCCCACCCTAGTATTCTTGCCTGGGAAATCCCTTGGACAGAGGAGCCTGGCAGGCTACAGTCCATGGGGTCACAAAAGAATTGGACATGACTTAGAAACTAAAATAACAGCAACAGCAGTTGCCAGTTTATTCTATTTTTCATATTCTCTCCCCACCCTACCCAACTGCTAAATAATTATGTCTTGATTATTGTCAGAACATATCATATTGCCATTCCTGTCTCTCCCATCATTTTATCCAAGATAAAAACACGTGGAATGCTCACCATCAGTCCTTTTATCAATGTCTTTACAGTCATATTGGTGTCTAAACAGTTTTCTACTAGATTCCTCGAGCAGAAATATTCCCTGGATTTTTGCCCCTTTGGTTGTTTGTTCACTGGTGGTTTTGTTTCCTCGTTTTACTTTGTTTTGCATTTGCCTGTTTTCTTTATACTTGAAAATCAGCTTGGCTGGATGTAAAATCCTTGGGTCACATTTTCTTTACTTGGTTACTTTATCATCGTCTCCTGACAAGATGTTGCTGTTGAAAAGCTTGATAATAAAAGTTTCTTTATAAATGATTCATTGCTTACCATATATAAAGTATATGGCTAATAGGGACCTACTAATGGCACCCCATTCCAGTACTCTTGCCTGGAAAATCCCATGGGCGGAGGAGCCTGGTGGGCTGCAATCCATGGGGTCGAGAAGAGTCGGACACGACTGAGTGACTTCACTTTCACTTTTCACTTTCATGCATTGGAGAAGGAAATGGCAACCCACTCCAGTGTTCTTGCCTAGAGAATCCTAGGGACGGGGGAGCCTGGTGGGCTGCCGTCTATGGGGTCGCACAGAGTCGGACACGACTGAAGCGACTTAGCAGCAGCAGCGTAACACAGGGAACTCAGCTCAACCCTGTGTGGTGGCCTCTATGGGAGGAAAGTCTGGAAAAGAGTGGATATGTGTGTGTGTGGCTGATTCACTTTGCTGTGCACCTGGAACCAAGGCAACACTGTACATCAACTACACTCCAGCAAAAAATTAATGAAAAAAATTAATGACCCATTGTCTATTTTATTTTTCTTAGATGCCCAAAAAATATTTTTAAAGTCCAATAGCTTTTGATATTGGCTATCCTCAATCAACTTTCCCAAGTGCCTGGTAGCTCATTTAAAAATGTGTTCTTTTTCAGTTTTCCTGATTTATCCTTTTTTAGCTTTTCTTCTGTTCCATTGTTTATGTTTTCTCCCACAAAGATACATATTATATGTCTTTGTATCTTCTTTCCCTCTCTTCTGTATCTGTTATTTTCTCATTTCTTCACGTTTTTAAAATTTTGCCATTTTATACTTGTATTGTTCTTAAGGAATTATCTTTTACATTTATTTACTCCCATGTTACTTGTACTAGTCTTTACTTCTGAAACATTTTACTCTTCCACTTCTAAATTTTTTCCTGAATTCTACTATATCTCTTTTCAAGTCATTCTGGTCTCCAAACATCTCATGTCTGAGTTTTTCAAATTGTTGTTTATGTTGTTCTTCATAATTTCCATGATTTTGTTAATTTCATATTTTAAAATTTTGTTAATTCTCAGCCCATCTGGAACAGTAGGCTATAGACATAAGGACATATAATATGTATCACCTGTTTCGGGGGCATGTCTTTCTGGCATGCATCCATGGTCCACAAGAAGTTAGTCTAATTGTAATTATATTTTTCATGTGACACTGTATGCGACTCAACACTTTTTCTTTTCTGTTGGTCATTTCTAAGTGAAATGAGTAAGTTACGAAATTCTTCTAGCTTGATGGTCCTCACGCTCCTACTCTAGCTGCGTTCACAAAGTGATAACAGAAAATTGTCCTGTATTTCCTGAGATCTCACTACTCTGTTTTCTTTCCCCTCTTCCTTTTTAATTGGAACTTCTCATTCCTTTGAACCTTTGCTTTGTTTTTGTCTAACTCAACTTGGATTCTACTCCCAGCAGCCTTTTCTCAGAGCAGGATTTTTATCCCAGAAGGGAACTTCAATTTATAACTTTCCCAAGTTTACAGAGCCCCAAACACTCCAATGTTTTGTCCCCTTGCACCCACCCACCAGTAAATTCAAGTCTGCACAATCCATCCCCTTCTACCCCAGTCTCACCAGATGTCCTCTGATGGCCCACTGCACTCTCTGCTCTTATGGACCACTCGATAGTGTCCTGTTCTTCGGTCATCAAGTGAGTCCATTATTTTCCCTCATGATGCTGACATCGTACAGGTTCTGAAACTGTTGATGCTTGGTCCCATTCACATTTGGGATTTGTAAGGGTCTCTCATCACATAATCATGGGATTTTACTCTTTGCTATTCTAATTGATCTATCTCATACAGGGGGATTCAAGAAGATTCAAAAACTACGTGTCCTCCTGAAGCATCGTGTCTGCTAGTGAACATACTTAAAAGGTGCTGTGTCCATTCCAAAAGGCTCTAGATGAGACTCCATTTAACCCATGAAAGAGGTTATATTAGTATGTTCTGGGACAGGATCTACCTACCCATGAAAAACTATCCATCTGTTAGATCAGTTATATCTATGTGAATCAGACTCATAGCACAGCACAGTGTCAGTCATTAAATTAGTGCTAGAATGATTGACTGAAAAAAAAAATACAGTTGATGGCTCCCGAGATAGCTAATAAGAACAGAGAATGAAAGACTGCCACTCCCACTGTGACTGGAAAGTGATTATTTGGACACCACTAGACAAGAAAAGGTGACAAGGGGGAAATGCCATCAAAAGTAATATCTAATAACAGAAATACCTTTATGACAAACTGTCATCTTTACTCACTTTGTCACAGAAGACCTTGATCTGGCAATAAGCTCTATGAATGGGTTTATTGCTACGATTATTATAACTGTACGTATCAATCTGAATCATCAAAGGAAGTCCTTTCACTCCTTTTTGGGAGGAGAAATCTGTACTCAGGCAGTTCACGGTGATGAAAATCTGAGGGAGGAAGAAAGGAAAAAGTTCACGAGTCACCATAAAAAAGATCTATTAAAAAAATGCATAAGCCTTAGACTTAAAATTAGAATATTAAACAAACCTAAAAGTACAACTAAAGAATATGTGGATATTCTCACACAAAACTTACTGAATACATGAAACTGATTTATTATAATTTCTAGTTATAAATTTACAACGTTTTTGCTTTTATATTTAAACTTGAAACAGACAATTTAAATTTATCTTTATATCAGCAATGCCTTATTTTCCATAAGTTAGTTGGGTGAAACACTATCTCCTCAACATATTAAAACTGTAACTTTTAATAATTACATCAATTTCTATAATCTCTGACCTGTGGGGGTTAAAAAAAAAAGCTACACAACATCTTCCTTTGCATCTTATTGCATCGAAACATAGTTATTTGTTTACACATCTATTTTTCTTATTTTCATGACAGTATGAGATTTGAGACAATTTTTTATTATTTTTGTATTACTGGTACTTAATGTAATGCCTAGCAGAGAATAACCATTCAATAAACATCTGATGAATGAGGTCAATGAATTTATCTAGAAAGCCCACTAGACTGAGAGTCAAAAGCCCCGGGTTTTAGTCCCAGCTCTAACATTAACCAGATCTCAGTCAAGCCATTTCTAGTTTTTGGTTTTCAATTTTCCCGTTAAATAATTCTTAAACCCTCTCCAAAGAACAGAATATAAATGCTAAGATGCTTTCAACTTGGTGAAAAAGTAAAAGAGCTGGCAAAGTAAGACATGGAACAGGAGGAGGGATGGGTAGTAAAGACATCAGCATTCTCATTTTACAACATGAGGTATCAAGAGAGACAAGCAAAATGATATGAATCTGAAAAAATGGAATTGCCCAACAGAACTAAAAATAATAATCTCATTATAAAATACTGAGAGGAATGGAAGGAGGAATACAAATGATTAAATTTATCCTCCTTTTCTATAGTATATAGACATCAATACATACCACTTTATTTATGAAGGACTAGGGATATAAGGGGGCTTTCCAGGTGGTGCTAGTGGTAAAGAACTAGCCTGCCAAAGCAGGAGACATAAGAGACTCGGGTTTGACCCCTGGGTCAGAAAGATCCCCTGGAGGAGGGCATAGCAACCCACTCCAGTATTCTTGCCTAGAGAATCCCATGGATGGAGGAGCCTGGTGGCCTGCAGTCCAGAGGGTCACAAAGAGTTGGACATGACTGAGCGACAGCACACGCGCAGGGATAAAAGGACAGCACTTAGATTTATCTGGTGACTACATGAATAGAAGAGGCAGTCTCTGGGGAAAAACAAGCACAATAGATTACATCCTTGATACTATTTTCAGTTCAGTCAGTTCAGTTCAGTTCAGTCTCTCAGTCGTGTCCAACTCTTTGCAACCCCATGAATCGCAGCACGCCAGGCCTCCCTGTCCATCACCAACTCCCGGAGTTCATTCAAACTCACGTCCATCGAGTCAGTGATGCCATCCAGCCGTCTCATCCTCTGTCATCCCCTTCTCCTCCTGCCCCCAATCCCTCCCAGCATCAGAGTCTTTTCCAATGAGTCAACTCTTCGTATGAGGTAGCCAAAGTACTGTAGTTTCAGCTTTAGCATCATTCCTTCCAAAGAAATCCCAGGGCTCATCTCCTTTAGAATGGACTGGTTGGATCTCCTTGCAGTCCAAGGCACTCTCAGGAGTCTTCTCCAACACCACAGTTCAAAAGCATCAATTCTTCGGTGCTCAGCCGTCTTCACAGTCCAACTCTCACATCCATACATGACCACAGGAAAAACCATAGCCTTGACTAGACAGACCTTTGTTGGCAAAGTAATGTCTCTGCTTTCAAATATGCTATCTAGGTTGGTCATAACTTTCCTTCCAAGGAGTAAGCATCTTTTAATTTCATGGCTGCAGTCACCATCTGCAGTGATTTTGGAGCCCCCAAAATAAAGTCTGACACTGTTTCCACTGTTTCCCCATCTATTTCCCATGAAGTGATGGGACCGGATGCCATGATCTTCATTTTCTGAATGTTGAGCTTTAAGCCAACTTTTTCACTCTCCTCTTTCACTTTGATCAAGAGGCTTTTGAGTTCCTCTTCACTTTCTGCAATAAGGGTGTTGTCATTTGCATATCTGAGGTTATTGATATTTCTCCCGGCAATCTTGATTCCAGCTTATTCTTTGTATTCAACAGAAAACTTTAAACTCACTGTTTTAAAATTGTACAGTTATGTATTCTGAAATCCATTTCATCAGATGTATTATCTGACTCTTGTTTTATTTGGTCCCTTTGAAATCTTTATTCACCTTCAAACTCTTGTCCTAAAGCCTTTCATATCATAGCAACACCCCCAGAAAACACCCTGCAGAAAGCAAAGAGCCACTTCCAGGAGCTGCATTTTAAAGGCCATTCAAATTTTTGATCTAATTCATTTCAGGCCATATCCCTGGTTGTCCTTTGGTAATTCATACAACCAAATCTCTCATTTTTAGTGCTCTATCTATATAAAGATCACCTTTTTCTGAGCCCCTTGCTTGGCAATAGAGACACATTAGCAAGGCAGCACACCACATCAATATCAGTCAAGCCCAGATGACACATCTTAGTGACATGCTAATTACAACATCTATGGACACCATGACACAGGATCTCACTTCTCTAGCTGCATCGGGAAACAAGTGCCTAAAGATGATCTAACAATAAATATGGGCATTCCATTCATTCATTCCTTTTTCATTCATGCATTCTATAAAGATCAACACAAGTTCATAGTAGTTCAAACGCAGCGTTAGACACTGGGGATACAGAAGAAAGCAGATCCGTCTCATGGAGCTAATAGTCCAAGGGGAAGACAGATGAGTAATCCAGCAATGATCAATACAGAGTGGTCAGGGCTCCCCAGTGAGAGATGTGTACAGAGGCCATGAGAACACAGAATACTGAACTTGAAAGACACAAGTGAAATACACAACCCACAGAGACAATGGGCTAAGATCAGGGATTCCATAAATACTTGTTTATTATTTAGGAAAATAAAGGCAAAGAGTAACTAGAGATGCAAATGTCAAGTGATTTAGGAGAGCTAAGTGATGAAGACCACTCAGAAGGAAGATGCCATGCTGGTTTTTCCTACTGAATTTTCAGGGTAAAAGTAGACAGAAGATATCCTGACAGCAGAGAACATTCACTCACGCCACAGATATTTTTAGGTATCTACCATGTCTCTGAGACTATGCTGGATACTAGCAGAGGTACAACAACAATGGTCCCTGCAATCACAGAAGTTTGAGGCTAGCTTTCTCGGTGGCTCAGCGGTTAGGAATCTGCCTGCAATGCAGGAGATGAAGGTTCAATCCCTGGGTTGGGAAGATCTCCTGGAGGAGGAAATGGCAACCCACTCCAGTATTCTTGCCTGGAGAATCCCCTGGACAGAGGAGCCTGGAGGGCTAAAGTCCATATGGTCACAAAGTCGGACACGACTGAGTGACTGAGCACACACACGCACGAAAGATTACAATAACTTCATCGAACAGGTCAGAAAATAAAAGCATACGTTTCTAGGAACACTTGACTTCTTAAATTGTGATTGTCATTATTGGCGATGGGGTTTTTCTTGGCCAGAATGTATAAATAAATGCAGCTTTATGTCAGCAAATCAATGATCACTCTGGTGAGCTATGCAGTTGTTCCAATCTGGGGCTGTGTATTTCATGTAGAAATCTTCCTGTTGGTGGCTATAATCGACAGAGTCCTCAACCAGACTGTTTTTTTCCCCTTTCCCTCATAAAGCCTCCCGAGTCCTGCAGGAGCCAGAAGAGAAAACTGTTCTGTATTTCCCAAGCTAATAGGATTCATGGTTGGCTCACTGATTGATCCATATGCTTACTCACCGTGGACATATACCCAGACAGACAGGAAGCAGTATCAATTGTGGCCTCATCAGCCCAAGGTCTCAGCTAAGAAAGCTTAGCTGATGAAATACGTATATTCAAAGGGCCACTTGAGTAGGACAGATCTATGGAAATAATAGATGCTTACTGGCAATACTCTGCAACACATGCACTAACTCGTCCTTGGAGGAGCTGTAACAACGAGCCATCCAGTAGAGAAGGTCTTAATGGTGAAGTGAGCTACAGTACACTGGCCCCTACCAGGAGACAGTTAGACTTAGGTCCTCTTCATGGAGAAAGGTCCTTAGTAGAAGATCCAGTGGGCCCTCTTTGATTCATGGCAGCCTGATTCTACAAAAAGTAAGCAACACAAGACTCTACCTTCTTTTTCTGCTATGTTATGTTACCAGAATTATCCTAACAATTAGGGATTTTATAATAGGGTTGGCACTGCTTTCTTCTTGCCTGACTGCCTGACCCGCTAGCAAAGCATGGTCTATGTGCCTGATGGTATCAATTGTGGTCTCGCTGTGCTGCACTTAAAACCCAAATGGTTGAACTTTAACTGCAATGGGTGGTAGGATGGGGGAGTGGGGCATGGAAAGACATTAACTAAAACCTAGGCTGGGACTGATAAGCATTCATTTGTTTCATCTTGCAAACCCAACCATGTCCCAGCTCTGTACACAGCAGGAAAATGTGACAATGAATTTCTTGCAAGTTTATCTACAAAGCACTGTTTGTAAACGTGTGTTACAGAAACGTGTGTTACAGAAACGTGTATTACAGAAAGTGTATTGGGGCAATACACTTTCCCTCACCAAATGTTAATCCAAATGTCAAGCACAGAAAGTTCTTTTTAACTTTAGTAGAAGCCCTAATTATGTAAAGAAATGCTGTGAACAATTAGTCTGCCAACCAAGAGCTGTAAATGTTGTTTTCCTATAATTTTTACAGCACGTAATTTATTTTTTAGAAAAATTTTAACTGAATCAAGTGTATCCAGGCAGATAATAGATACAATTTTAATTTTGTCATTGGTTCAAAGATTGATTCCAACAGAGAGATCATTTGTAAAGGTACCAAAACCTTTTCAGAAACAGAAGCAGTCTCATGACAATTGATAATTTTTAATAAAATCACTTTTTGACACATGAATTACAACTCCCATTTTGTACACAAGAAAAGTGACTTTATCTGGGTTATAATACCTCTCAGTTGTGCATTATGGGTATAGTAAGATTTATTAAAATAAATGCAGAATTAGTGTGCTTTAGAAGTGCTACGTTAACTTGATTATTAACTTCCAAGATTTTTCCAAGAGCTTGCCATTAAAATAAATAGGCCAATCTTGATCTACAAAGCAATTTGGGACTTAAAAAATCATAAGGTCTATGGTTTGATGGAAAGTGTTTATTTTCCTCTTTAAACAATTGTATTTTGTGTTTTCAAGATCCCCTGATTAGAGACTAAGAAAGCTACTTATTTCCTAAGGTTGAGACTCTAAACAGCTCCTTTACAAGAAATTGCACACATTAGCCTCCAAATTACAGGGACACGACATACATCAAGAAATCCATATTTTCACCGTAAAACACAAAGAATATATAAACGCGTTAAGTGTACTCTTGCCAGTTTCCCTACTCTGTTTTCTTCTCTGTTCTTAGAATTATGAAAGACCTTATAGATGGTTTTCTTACATCTTAGCATTTTTTTTCCCATTTATATGATTGCATTTGATGCAAATGCAATGCCAAATTGAGATAGAAAGATAAACTAAAAGCAAATAATATTAACATGGGACATCTCAGTCTTAGGCAATTATTTGTTTCCTCTATGCATTCATTCATCAAATACTTACTGAATATCTTTTCTCTGTGTCTGCCATTATGCTACGAGGTGGGACATAAGAATGCTGAGACAGACTCCCTGCTCTCAGAGAGCTTGCAATTTTGTTGAGAATCTATGAAACTCCTAGATTTCCTGATGCCTCCATTTATATAATACCTTTAGGAAATGATTACAACCTGAATAAATATTTCTTTATTTTCTCCTACAGATACCGTGAGTAGGCACAGATACATTTTTGGTTTACTCACATATTCTACCACATCTTCCATATTCCTTTAGTACTCAATAGTCTCCATTTCCAGAATATACCAGGCTTGTTTCCAGTTGCCAGACTTTGCTATGGGCAGTGCCCTCTACCCCCAAAGCTGATCCCATAGATGATCACACTGCCTGTCCTTCTTCTCATTCAGATTTCAGTCCAATGTCAACTTTTCAGAAATCCCTGCCCTGACCATCTAGAATTGTCTTCCTTCTCCTTCTCCCACAAGGAGTAGCTTACCTTACGGTGCTGCTCTTTCTTGGTTTCTTCACAGTACTGAACGTTATCTGAATTTATCTTGTCATTTATCTGTTTAGTACTTAATTATCTGTCTGCCCCATGCAGCTCTAAACCCATAAGAGGAGGGGCCTTGTCTGCCTCAAGCTACTTCTGTTCCCAATGCCAGGCTCATGGAAGATACTCAACAAATATTTGTCTAACAAATTAAGAGAAAATTACTTTTCTAAATACACAGTTCCTCCTTTATCAGTGTTTTTGCTTTCATAAGCAAAATGTTCTAAGAGCCAAGAATGCTCTGAGTAGCTGAAGTTGTCAAGATAAAATACAGCAGAGTTAGTTGCTCTGACCAGATTTAGACTCAAAAAAATGTTATCTAGCTGTATATCAACAAACCCAAATCAAGCCCGAACTATATAATCAAGTATGAATGTATATATGTATGTATCATGTATGTCCATGTATATAAGCTAATGAAGATGATACACATGGATGTTACAGGAAAAACAGAAATCTAAGGTAGGGCATTGCCCTTGGGGAAAAGGGCAGCTACAACATTTCTCACTGTGGTGGGGTGTATAAAAATAGGAACTGAGGTGAATATCTCAGGGTGTACATACTGTGAGAACCTGAAAAAAAAGGAGACAGCTCAACCAGGGAGGATTTCCCATAGGAGTGCTGAGCTACAAGGAAGAGAAATGGAGGAGAAGAAAGTGCATGCTGTTCTCAAAAGAGAAAAGAGTCCAGGCTAATGCGAGAGGAGGGTTCGTGCTGAGGAGGTTCAGAAGGAGCCTGAGAAAAGGCAGCTGGGGAGGGGAGACACCAACCAAGATGCTTGTATCCCTGTGATCGAGTCACAGACACTTGATGAAGTCAAGTGTGTATCACTGAGGCCAAGGGCAGATAGACCTGTGGCCACAGTATCAACACCCAAGTTACCGAGAGGACAGAGTAAAGGCTGAGAAAAGACCAGGAGGATCAGAAATCGAGGGTCTGCACCCCTTCAAGAGGCCAGACCTCTGGAGGGAAGGACAGGAAGCTAGGTTGCTGGGGCGAGGGAGCCAGGATGTGAAGATGGGGAGAGAGCACCCAGCTGGGGAGTCTGGCAGAAGCAGGAGGACAGGCAGGAGCGTGCGCTGGGGGGTCATGCAGAGGTATCCTCCCAGGATGGATGGGACACAGCCAGAGAGGAGGAACAGAAGGCTGCAAGGCTGTGGAAGGAGGCCCTGTGGGAGCTGAGAGCCCTGGAAACAGGGATTAAATGGAATCAGCTCACAGGTGAAGTTGTGTTAAGAAGAAGGAGCCTTCTTCTGAAGCTGGAGGGCAAAATGAGAGGAAATCCCAGCAAGGAAAAAAAAAAAATGTACAAGAGGCTCAAAATTATGTCCCTGGTACAAACGCTGACACTGTGGCCTTGGACTAACTATTGAACCTTTCTGGGCTTCATTGGCCTCTTCTTTTAAATAGGTATAACAATCTCTAGCTTGATACTATGATACTTCAAGATCACGTTTTTAAAAATTTATTGTTTTGGAATTAATTTTTATGCACGTATAGCTGCTTTACAAGGTTGTGCTAGTTTCTACTGCACACGATCTCAGTCAGATACGGAGACTGAGATCTCATCTTTCAACTATAAGATGCCATGAAAATCTTCGGCAACTTGCTATGACCACCACGGTCTCCATCTTCTCAGATACCTGGTCACCCTGCCAGTCCTGCTCTGAGACTCCAAGCTCCTCCTCGCCCCCACAGCACAATCCACAAAGTACTGCCCCACATGTACTACCTCAGCAACTGCGGTCCCCAGCTCAAGACCCCCTTCCGACCAGACCGCTCCAAGAGCTCCCTGTCCAGACTCTCTCCAGGCATTTGATTCCACATGGGTCCAGAGTGGTTATATATTTAATGAAGGTGAATTGATCTGGAAAGCACAGACTCTATCTCTGTGTGACCCTTTCAGAGGGGTGGAGCCGCAGGCTTCGCTGGGGAGAGAGCAAAGGTGAGCCCTCTGGGGCAGAACACTCGTGGCTCTGCAGACGGCCAGTCTCGGCCTCTCGGCTCTGTCACCAGAACAGGTCTTGTGAAGCAGCACCTCAGGACAAGGAAGAATCTGGATATTGTGTAACAACGGGTGGGGCTGTTTCACAAATAATGAGCTCTCAGTGGGAGAAGGAGTGAAACAGACTGAAAGAGCCACTCACTCAGATTTCTGGTTATCGGTTATGACTTTAAGCCTCTTCTATTCGTGTTTAACACTGAAAACTTGTTTTGAGTTTGTCATAGCTGAATCTAGCACAAAATTCAAAAGGGTAAACGTGGAAACCACACCCCCTCCCCGCCAGCACTGCTCCCCAACCAACAGTTTCTTGGATATCCGTCACAGTTTCTAGTGTATCCTTCTAGAAGCCTGCTATGCAAATTCATATCCTTTTCTTTCCAACGCAAATGGTAGCATGGTCAACACAGTTCCGCAGCCTGCTTTTTGTTTCACTTGACAGGACATTCTGAAGAAAGTCCTTTCTCTTTTAAAAAAAAAAAAGACCATGAATATGGAGTAACAATTTCTTTAACACGAGGCTGTTTCTAGCCTCTTCGTCTTGTAAACCATGCTGCAATGCAAGCTTTCAACACAAGCACGTATAAATTAGGGACCGTAAGTAAAGGCCCTGTCCCCAACAGTTTTAAACTGACCTCGGACTTCACTGAGATTGCTTTCCTCCAGGTAGCATCCTTACAAGCGGTGGTATGCTGTTCAAACGTGTCATGACTCTGCCCTCTGGGTCCCAGGTGGGAGGTCCAAGTATCTGCATTTCTAACCATTTCCCAACTTGCTGCTGCTTTCAGAGGTTCCAGCTGTGAGAAACCACCGCCTGCATCACCCACTTCGCCGGTCACTTCCTCCTTCTGTCCTGCTCTCCCGTATCCTTCTGTCCTCTCCTTGCTGACCACTCCATCCCTCTCTGGTTCCTTCTCCCCCACGTCCCCCAAATGGGTGGATCTAAAGTTCCCACCTTGAGTGTCTTTCACCCACCCTCCAAGCCTCCCCATGGCATTTCACCCGTCTTGCAATGTCTCTCATGCCCCTCCACAGCCACTCTGCCTTCTCTCGGAGCTCCGCCGCCCCAGGTTCTGCTGTGCTGCCCAGTCTCTGAGCCTGCGAGCGTCCCGTCCTGCTACCTGGAGCCCCTTCCCGGCCCCCGCTCAGATGCAGCTCAAGCACCACGCCCTCCCTTGGGTCTTTCCTGATGCCACACAGATGGCACCCTCTCTACCTGCTGAAGAGCAGGGTATGTGGTCATAACTGTATTAATCTTTCAACTTTTCATTTGCAAGCTTTTAAAATAAGACATTGGGGGAACTTTTAAATTAAAAACGTAATAGAAATGCTTTTATAAAAATAAAACGAATTAAAAGATGAAACTTGTTACAAAGCAGAAATAGACTCATGGACATAGAAAACAATCCTCTGGTTACTAAAGGGGAAGGAGGAAGGTATAAATTAGGAGTTTGGGATTAACATATACACACTACTATATATAAAACAGATAATCAACAGGGACCTAGGGACTTCCCTGGTGGCTCAGAGGTTAAAGCGTCTGCCTGCAATATGGGAGACCTGGGTTCGATCCCTGGGTTGGGAAGATCCCCTGGAGAAGGAAATGGCAACCCACTCCAGTATTCTTGCCTGGAGAATCCCATGGACAAAGAAGCCTGGTGGGCTACAGTCCACGGGGTTGCAAAGAGTCGGACACAACTAAGCAAGTGAAGTTTACTGTATAATACAGGGAATTATATTCATCATTTTCTAATAACCTATAATGGTTATTAGAAAGAATTAGAAAAGAATCTTTTCAGACTCACAACATATACAACTGTATCACTTTGCTATATACCTGAAATTAACACAACATTGTAAATCAACTATACTTCAGTTTCAAAAAATGGTTTGAAAACATTAAGTTACCAAAAAGTTCCTGGCTACTAACCATAAACAAGACAAAAAGACAAGCCTCAGAATGGGAGAGAATACTTGTGAACTGGGCTACTAATCAAGTAGGTGGATGCTTATTTGTGCTCAAGAAAATTTTTTTATTTTGTGATAAAAAATAAAAAACCAGGGCCACCATCCTGTCCAGAACTCTCCTCACCCTTTAATTCTGTTTTCATTGGAGGCTTTGTCGCTTTCTTCCTCATTTTACAGTCATGTACAGAGGTGTCTGAGTTCTCAGCCCAGCCAGTATGGCCTCTGAGAGCAGCAGACACCCTGTTTGGCTTTTTGTCTGTAAATCCCCACTGCCTGCCCCAGCATGTGATGCACAGCAAGCAGGCTGCTTCAAGGGGATGCCAGCCCCTTTGCCAGAGACAAGGTGGAAGACACTATGACCACCTCCTCCCCAGACAAAAAGGCAGTATGGAAAGAACACGTGCCTCAGACAGACATTCCCAGGGTGGGAGTCTCCGCTCTACTGTGCATTCACTGTGTAAGCTCTCTGGACTTCAATCTCTTCATTGTTTAAATGAAAAATAATAGCCACTTAAAATATGAATATTGCATAAGGTATATAAACAACTGGCAGACTGCCTGGTATATATCAATAAGTAAGCACTGAATAAATACTAACCATGGTGAATACACACACACACACACATTATCAGTCTATGAAATCTGTCTGCAGTCTCACTCTCCGCATGCACACAAGAGTTCATGCCTGTGAGTTACAGAGCCCTCAGCAGAATTTAGGCTAAAAACCATGGATACTCCACATTCTAACAAAAGATCAAGCTGTTGATAGCTCTGGTGAGATGCTTTCCAAAGATTATTCCTTCCAAATGTGACTTAACTCCAGCTTTATGGCTTTTTCTGCCATCCATTACCTTATAAAACTGGAACAAAGGTATGGCTTTGTTTAAGTTCAATAACAAAGACTCCAGCAAATGTTTACCTTTCCCTTTGAAAGTTTCCTTCATCCACACCACGCCCCAGCAAACACATAAAAATGCCATTTGCCCTGCTTTGCAGTGTGTATCTCAGCCCCTCAAGACTCCTCCCAGGAGCCTCTCAATACTTTGTTTACTTTGGAGACCAAGGAAGATGCCTTATAATATTTGTCTTCTTCCATAGGATGACCTGTTGAAACCTGGGCTCTACTTAGGCAAAACATTAGGACATAAGGGACTTCCCAGGTGGCACTCATGGTAAAGAACCCACCCGCCAATGCGGGAGACACAAGAGACAAGGTTGCAGTCCCAGGGTTGGGAAGATCCCCTGGAGGAGGAAACGGCAACTCACCTCTAGGATTCCTGCCTGGAGAGTTCCATGAACAGAGGAGCCTGGCAGGTTAGTCCATGGGGTCACAAAGAATCAGACTCAATTGAGCACACATGCACACACATTAAGATGTAACTTTTTCTGAATTAGTAATATCCATCAACTCCATTTCATCCTGGACTGTCTGATACGCAGAAAGAGGACTCCCTGGACTGCTAACAGGAGGTTGGGGTCAGGGAAGCAAACTAGATCATGAACCCATGGATACTCAGGAGTGTGGTTTCCTTTGACCAGTTCTTTGGGTTCCCTTTTAATCCCCCAAATCAGTATTTACACATCTCCCCTTCTCCCTGGTGTCCAGCACTGGAGTTTGGTAGGAAAGGAAGACAGTTCATTCAGAAGCATCCCCTTGGAAGACATGATTCATCAAGACTATCGAAACTGTAACTTTCCAAAGCACTTTGCTTGACACACAGTGGAGCCCCATAAAAACTAATTAAATCTTTAGACAAAAAAGAAGTGTTGAGAGAAAGAGAAAAGGAAGAAGGGTGAGATAAATCAGGGACGATTTTAGTAGCTCTGCCATGATTTGGTGCTAAAAGTCTTTCAATAACCTTATTTTCAACAAAGAGAGACTGAATAATTTGCAGGTTCAAGAAGGTTAGAATACTTGTATTTCCTCCAATTTACTGCCTTTACATAGGCTGTGATCAAACACTGCCGCTGGCACCATCCTGTCTCTGATGCTACCAACACTGAGATCTGAGGATCTCAATTGAGGGGCTGGTTTCCTTCCCATCAGGAGCAGATGGAGTAGAGCCACACTTGGCCAGCGGACCACTGGCTGTACCTGGAAAAGACAGCACTGGAAAGAGAAAGGGCTGACCCACACGGGAGGAAAAGGAAGAAACCCGGACTTCACGTGACAAAAGCAAGTCACCCAATATGAGAGCTTTATTTATGTCTCACAATATGAAGCAGTTCCTGACACGGACCACATCCAATGTTCCTATGTCCAGTAAAGTAATGCTCAAAATTCTCCAAGCCAGACTTCAGCAATACGTGAACTGTGAACTTCCAGATGTTCAAGCTTGTTTTAGAAAAGGCAGAGGAACCAGAGATCAAATTGCCAACATCTGCTGGATCATCGAAAAAGCAAGAGAGTTCCAGAAAAACATCTATTTCTGCTTTATTGACTATGCCAAAGCCTTTGACTGTGTGGATCACAATAAACTGTGGAAAATTCTGAAAGAGATGGGAATACCAGACCACCTGACCTGCCTCTTGAGAAACCTGTATGCAGGTCAGGAAGCAACAGTTAGAACTGGACATGGAACAACAGACGGGTTCCAAATAGGAAAAGGAGTCCGTCAAAGCTGTATATTGTCACCCTACTTATTTAACTTATATGCAGAGTACATCATGAGAAACGCTGGGCTGGATGAAGCACAGCTGGAATCAAGATTGCCGGGAGAAATATCAATAACTTCAGATACGCAGATGACACCACTCTTATGGCAGAAAGTGAAGAAAAAATAAAGAGTCTCTTGATGAAAGTGAGAGAGGAGAGTGAAAAAGTTGGTTTAAAGCTCAACATTCAGAAAACTAAGATCATGGCATCCGGTCCCATCACTTCATGGGAAATAGATGGGGAAACAGTGGAAACAGTGGCTGACTTTATTTTGGGGGGCTCCAAAATCACTGCAGATGGTGACTGCAGCCATGAAATTAAAAGACACTTACTCCTTGGAAGCAAAGTTATGACCAACCTAGACAGCATATTAAAAAGCAGAGACATTACTTTGTCAACAAAGGTCCATCTAGTCAAGGCTAAGGTTTTTCCAGTAGTCATGTATGGATGTGAGAGTTGGACTGTTGAAGAGAGCTGAGCACCGAAGAATTGATGCTTTTGAACTGTGGTGTTGGAGAAGACTCTTGAGAGTCCCTTGGACTGCAAGGAGATCCAACCAGTCCATCCTGGGGGAGATCAGTCCTGGGTGTTCATTGGAAGGACTGATGTTGAAACTGAAACTCCAATACTTTGGCCACCTGATGCAAAGAGCTGACTGGTTTGAAAAGACCCTGATGCTGGGAAAGATTGAAGGTGGGAGGAGAAGGGGACAACAGAGGATGAGATGGTTGAGTGGTATTACCGACTCAATGGATATGAGTTTGGGTAAACTCCGGGAGTTGGTGATGGACAAGGAGGCCTGGCATGCTGCGGTTCATAGGGTCGCAAAGAGTCGGACACGACTGAGTGACTGAACTGAACTAAACTGATTCCAGTGAAAAGACCAAAATAGAAACCTTTTCCTCTGAGCACTAAGCAGCATCTTAACATTCAGGTAATTCTCTGTAGTCACATGAGAGAGGCCTTTGTAGCACATCGAAATTGGTTTCATCTTGAAATCACTATGAACTGAGAAAAGGGCTGTGGACAAAACGAAGGGGCCTGGTTTCAAGAATCTCCTTAGAAACTGGGGAGAAAGGGAAGCCTGTAATTAGGGTTTGTGAGCTCCTGCTCTGAGATGATGTCATCACCAGCATTCGGTGCCAGGAATCAGAGCTCACCGCTCTTTAATAATTCAATAGGGGCTTGCCTGGGAATTTCTCATCTTGGAAATTAGCGAGCAACAAATCTACGTTGTAGGTACTGGATTGGCTGTGGGGAGAAAGAAACATTGAATGACCTTGTAAGTGGGAGTCACACGAAGAAACTTAGCCCTGTAGTCCTCCACTAGAATCATAAGGATGGAACCTTAATACTTTGTCAACCCTGCCCGGTTCCCCTTCCTGTCATTTTCCAGCTGAGAAGCTAAAGCTTAGAAGGAGGAAGACACAAAACCGGCTATTCATATGCCCAGAGACCTGGCGGCCTGAGCCCCATTTCAGTGTTTTATCTTCTTTATTATCCTGTGCCCCACCCCATCAACTTCCAAACTGTGACTGCAAGGATGCTCAGAACCTCACCTACCTGGATGCTACCTAAGTCATTCCCAGGGACCCCGGGACACCCGTTCACATTACAAGAGCTGCTGCTAAGTCGTTTCAGTCGTGTCTGACTCTGTGCGACCCCATAGACGGCAGCCCACCAGGCTCCTCCGTCCCTGGGATTCTCTAGGCAAGAATACTGAAGTGGGTTGCCATTTCCTTCTCCAACAAGAGCTTCTAGACCGCGGGAAATATCTCTGGCCAGCAGGTGTCATTGTGCAAAGACACTGTAGCATAACCAGCAGAACCGGTTCTGGGAGGAAAAACTCTGCAGGAATTCTGCCAGAACCACACTGCCCTTGAGACTGGCAACCTGGAGTTAATCCCACAACCTCATTTTAACAAACAGTGTTAACACCTTCCCTGGCCAAATTTTCTCCTGTAATTAAATTAAACTAAGTGATTACAGTTTCACGTTCTTTCTTTACTTCTGTTCCCACTAAAGGAGAGGTAAGAATAGAATGTAGGTCAGCAGCAAAAGACAAGAGTAGTGTTCTGGAAAAAATCCATAAATTTTGTCATCAGGTCTTGATGATGCGTATGTGGGGAGACTACCACATATGAGACTATTCTATTCTTTTAGTAAATGCACCAAAACCAAAAGTGAAAGTGAAAGCCGCTCAGTCGTGTCCGACTCTTTGTGAACTCGTGGACTGTGGTCCACCAGGCTCCTCTGTTCATGGGTTTCTCCAAGCAAGAACACTGGAGTGGGTAGCCATTCCCTTCTCCAGGGGATCTTCCTGACCCAGGGCTTGAACCTCGGTCTCTAGCATTGCAGGTAGATTCTTTACTACCTGAACCACCAGGGAAGCCAAATGTCCAAATAAAAGCTATCTTGGGAAGACACATGGTTTTCTCAAATGATGCTTACATGGCTCAAAGAACATTCATAGCATTTCTTCAGCTATTGCGTACTTCAAAGCTGGTCTTGTGCAAATATATATATTTTTGTATGTATGTATGTTTATATTTGTATATGTATATGTAAATTTATATATGTATATATATGTACATTTGTATACATATATACATATATATGTATATATATGTTTGTATATATGTGTATTTGTATATGTAAATTTATATAGGCATATATACATTTAATAAATTATATATATATAATTTTTACCCTTGAAATGGTATTATTCAAATTGTTGGTATATATTTACATTTGGACCCAAGTGATTCTGATTTTTTTTTTAATACTTTCAAAGATCAAGATTTACTACCACTCTGTGTGTTCCAAAGGAAGGCACTGCAACTCTCTGTGTGGGCACCAGCTCAACCTCTGCGCGACCTGCTGCCAAAGGAAGCAGCAGAGGGTGACGGTGTTGCTGACTGCCCCATTCCTCCCTTGTTAACCTCCCTTGTATCACTACTTTCCCTAACACTGAAAGCCAATAAAGAGGTAAATTGCATATTTGATTGCTTGAGAGGGTGTGATTCAGGCATGGAAACTCAAATGTCCATGAGGACCAGGCAAGGGAAGTTCCAGGAGGGAGAAAGGCAGAGAAAGCATTCAAGAGAACAGTTGGTGCCTCACAAGAGCCACTCACAGCCTTGCAAACACTCAGGCTAATGTTGCTGGAGTCCAAAAGAATCTGGAAACTTGGATTTAAAAAAAAAATCTGATTATTAAATGCGGGCAAAATATTTTAAAATTTGGAATAAAAGTACTTAAAGTGCATTAAACCCACACACATTTATGTTCTGTGGACCATATGAAGGTGGTGGGTCACAAATTTGTGTCCTCTGGCCACACCAAAACCAAAACAACAGGTGACATTGAATGGGGCCCCGATCCTGAAGCCTCCAGTGGATTTCTGTGTGGTTGTTACCAACAGGAACTCGTAGGCCAAGGCAACTGCTTCTGAGAATTCCACAATATGAAAATTATAAACAATTCCACCGTGAGAGGGACACCTTTCATACCTTGCTTTGTTGTCATTTCATCACTAAGTCATGTCCAACTCTTTTGGGACCCCGTGGACTGTAGCCCTCCAGGCTCCTCTGTCCATGGGATTTCCCAGGCGTGAATAATGGAGTGGGTTGCCATTTCCTTCTCCATGGGATCTTCCCAACCAGGGATTGAACCCATGTCTCCTGCCTCTCCTGCATTGGCAGGTGGAATCTTTACCACTGAGCCACCTGGGAAGCCCTTTATATGCCTTGCTTTGTTGAAAATTTTTTCCCAGTTGTGTAATTGTGGGGTTATTTTTTGCAGCCTGCTTATTATAAAATCAATTATATTTTAAAGAAAAACCTTTATGTCCTGCAGCCTGAAAAAAAAAATCTTCTCAGCCTACCTAATGAAACGAGTTTAACTTTTATGGTTTTTCTTTAAAAGTTCTTCCAGTAGTTCAGCAAAATTCTTTGGAACTGTTTCTATTACTTATCTAGACTGTGCACAATTACAACTACAAAATAATAGCTACTAAAAATATGTATTAAAGAAACAAGTTGTACTACAACAAGCAAGTACTGCCATTTGTCAAAGCATATGTGAGTGTAAATGTGTCAGCCTGGAACAATACACATGTACAAACACACATATTTAAACAAGACAAGTGAGCCCTGCCTATGGGAAATGAAAGAAGAGTCAACTCAACCCCAAATTAACTATCTCGTTGGTTGACCAGAGAGCCACCATCATTCAAGATGTGCCTTCCGGTTTTGGCATTTTCTTTAAAAGGTTCTATTGACTGGCGACAGTTAATACATTTACGTTCTAGCAACTTATTATCAGATTCCATGAAAAGGAAAATGAGGGTGCAGTTTCAGCTGGCTTTACCTTGACAAGGTATTCCAAAGGTAGGATCTCATTGTTTCACAGTGGATGGCTGTTCTCGGACCTGCCTCTCACTCCTCACACACTGCCGTCCCCCACCTCCCTTGGAGGCTGACTTTTCACACATCAAACCCCACAAGCACATGCTTGGTACAGCAGAGACGATCAGAAAAGTTGTTTTGTTTTTGCTTTGTGTGAGGGAACTGAAGCCCAGAGGGGTCAGATGGATTCCAAGGATTCCAACTCCAGGCCTGACACCACCGCACAGGCTGCCTCTCCCTTACCCAGCCCAGTAATCTAGCCTCTGGGAGAAGCGAAGGGCCACGAGAAGGCCTGGGGCTCGGGTGAGGAACTCAAAGCGGAAGCAGAGAAAAGCCTTGAGGAAAAGCTCTTCCTGCCCTTCTGCTCGGTCCCTGAGTTCGCAACACATCGCAAGGCCTCCCTCCTTCCCTTGGACGCACTGAGCCCCCGGAACGTTCCCTCGGCCGCTCCGGAGCTCTGTTTCTGCTTGCCCATTTAGGTCACCTTTCTTGGGCCTAATGCCAGTTTCATTTACTTTGTTTTATACCTGAGTGAAATGAGACACTGAGCAATTCATCTTCATCTCTAAATCATGCCCACGAACTCCCATCCAGTTTCCTTTCTCACCCGGCCTTCCCCTGCTCGCAGACAATGAAGCATTGAAAGCGGTTGTTTACGTTGACCTTTTCATTAATTCGAAGACAAAGTCTTCTAACGCCTGCCTAGATGGTAAGTAACCGAAGCAGAGAACAAGCTTAGGCTTCATGTGAAAACTTCCCTTTGGTACAAAATGAAGCTCGAGAATCAGAAGGTACAGAACCCAGGATGAAGAGTGGGCACAGCCACAAAACTCAGTTTCCATACACTCAGAGACTCGTGGCTGGAAAGCAAGTCTGAGTATCTGCAAGTCTTGCTTTTTTTTTACCCAAATCCATGCAACGGTGGATGTCTATCCTCCGGATGCACCTGGCCAGAGATTTTTACCTTTGCCCTTCTTAACTGTGCTGGCACCAGACAGAAATAAGAAAAGCCTCAGGTCAACAGGAAAGAAATGGCTCAAGGTCACAGTGGTGGCTTTTTCTCAGGGAGTGAAGTTCAGAGACCTGCAGCCCTGCTCCCTCCCTTGACCAGGTGAAGCCTGGAAGGGGCAGGAGTCGGGGTGGGGTCGTCCAGCTGCTTACCTGTGCAGACAGAAGCTCTGAATGCCATCCTGCCTCTGAAGAAGGAGGCAGTTGCAGAGGTGTTTGGGGAAACTTCAGTACAGGGAGGAAAGATTTTTAAGCCCAGTCCCGTCAGCCCCAAGTGATAAAATGGAGCTTGGGGGCCTGGAGGAATTGGGAGGGACAAGGAGCCTGACCCTTTCAGCAGGAGGCCCCAGAGAAACAGGTACACCCCTTTGCCTGTCAAAAGGCAATTGATTTAGCTTCTCAGTAACTGAATGTGTGTGACTTCTAGAGAAACCCAATAAGTTCATTTCCCGTTTTTCTGGCTCAAGTTAACAGATCTTTCTCTACTCACAGAGGCTTTTGTCAAAGAATCCGCTGCAGAGAAAGGCTGTGATACTTAAAAGGTATGACCAATGAATCAATGCTACTTTCTCACTCACTTTTGCTTCTTCATTCACATCCCAGGTGAAGGAAACAGCATTATAGGCAATCTCTTCAATGTTGCCAATCGTATTAAAGCTCTCCTTGTAATCAGCTGTGACATGAAACAAAAAAAAATTAAGAGTCAGTGTTACTGGTGACATGTATTGAAGTATCATTTTCCAATGGAGAAATTGCAACTTTGTCTATTCGGCTGACTATTGCCATGGTAACAGTTAGGGATTTGTGCTTATGGATAATCTTTTACTACTATTTACTCTATAAGAATGTGAGCCCATTCCTATATTAAAACAGTAAATCTAGGAGAAGCAGTGTTCCTAAATGATTTGTTCATTAGTTTCATTTCTCACTAGGTTTATAAATTTCTTCCCCCTGAGTCCCTTGTCACCTACCCATTCCCTCTCCTACTCTCTTTTCTGCCACTTAATTTTGCCAGCAATGCCGAACTATTTCATAGGGATCGTTTTGTAGGACAGAATAATCTATCAGCCAGGCAGTGTCTTCAGGACTTCAATAAAGAAATCCAGGAGAGTGAAGAAAATTTTATTTTTTTACTTCTTTTGGATTTAGGTACAGAGAATTGAGTCAGTCTGATTCAGTTCATTACCATCCACCTGTCAACTTAAGGCCCTCTCATTTATTTATGTAATCTCCTCTGTCCCCCTGCCCCCGCAATAGCTATTGACATGTTTGCTCTATATGCTTATGAAATAAATTGGGTCGATCTGCCTGTGTACATAGCTTTCATTTTCACAAACTGTGCCATGCTATGACCAGGGTTGCCAGATTTAGCAAATATTTGGACCATACTCTAAAAAAGTATTTGTTGTTGGTCCGAAATTCAAAGTTAATTCTCTATTTTATCTGGCAACCCTCGCTGTGGACCTTTTCAGATGTAACCACTTTACTGGTTGCATGTCTAATCCTGGCTGTGGCTGCACAGAATTCTGTGGTGACCGTCAACCACAATTCACTTATCCCCTCTCCCCAGATGGAGCCTTCAGTAGTCTCCAGCTCTCCGGTACCACAGACAACACTGATAAAAATCCTTAGTCTTCTGTCTGCACCGTCACTGCCTTAGCTGGTCTTCAGGGCTAGACATGATATTCTTACTCTTAATCCTCACTACTACTTCCTGAGGTTTTAGCTCATGCTCACCATCTGGATTTTCCCTCTACTCTTGGCCTCCTTGGATATGACAACCTACCTTCACTCCATCTCTTGTGTACGAAATAAACACTGACCACGTCTTGCTTGGCTGGCATCATGGTAAGGTCCATCTGCTTTTCTTTGAGGTCTGTTTCACTCACAGCTTGATCACCTAATCACGTATGTTCTTTTTATCTAAATTTCTATAATTATTTTCTAAAATGAAAACTCTAATTATGTACTTTTAATAATTTTTTAGGGCTAAAACATACACCATGACCTACACTATCCTTCA
This sequence comes from Bubalus kerabau, assembly GCF_029407905.1. Lineage (NCBI taxonomy): Eukaryota > Metazoa > Chordata > Mammalia > Artiodactyla > Bovidae > Bubalus > Bubalus kerabau. The sequence goes on from NC_073637.1 coordinate 65,039,512, forward strand.
CAATCAGGCCCTGCATACTTCTCTCTGCTCATACTCCAGCCCCACAGTGGGGGTCAGAGGAAGGTACAATGCTGACCGTACTGGAGTCTTTTTTGTTTATAAAATCTTTCGAATGTTTTTCTAAGTTAGGAGTGAGTTATGATGACTGACTTTCAGGGTGTATAAAGCATTCATTGTCTATAATATCTGACATGTTTCTAGTCAAATGGTCATTTCCTCACCTGTGTCCTAAGCGGCCCTGCGACTCCAGGGTCGGTGGTTTCTTGAGGTTTCAGCAAGTTCTCTACGTGAATGCTGCAAATTTTTGAAGTCTGCTTTCCTAAAATTCATATATCTGATCATTTTATCCATTTTCTCCTCATTTATCACAAAATCTAAATTCATGTGATCATTTGCCAAAATTTTACTTACGTTTTCTTATTCATAACAACACACTTTGTGTGAATTAGACTCCTATTTTCTATCCATAGTATAAATAATAATAAAACAAAGTCTATAATACTAATGAGCTCAAAATATAATAAAGTCAGTTTGATTTTGTTTAAAAGAAAAAAATCCTTATTACTACTGGGACCTGGATTGATGGTTAACTGCAGAAAAACCTACCTCGATGTGCTCTCAGAATGGCCTTGGATGCACTTCCTGTAAAGGGTAATGTTGGTCTAGACCCTGACCAGAATTCTAGTTCCCTTCTTTCTCACCAAATTTCTACTTTGGGGGCCAATTCAGTGGGTACAAAGTGGTATCTCAATGTCATTACAATTGCATTTTTCCATCACCTATGAGTTCAAGCATCTCTTCACATCCAGGATAGCCAAGCAGGTGTCTCCTTACATAAACTGCCTATTCATGCCCTTTGTCTGTAATTTTATTCATTTCTCCAGGGAAACTTCAAGGCAAGACTATGGATCTTCACATTTTAAATAAAGCACACAAGTTTTAACATAGACGCTTGTGTGATCACCACAAGAAAGTCACAGACCATGAACAAAAAAGAAAAATATTGAAAAGCAGGCACAATTTTCTCACCCACTCCAAACACATCTCTGTAGCCTTCATTTTTCCTACCTCAGTCTCTGTCTCCCTTTCTCCAAAATATGTAAATATTTTAAACAATATTGTAACAATTATTTTTTAATTTGCTTCTTTCCCCCTGTAATACATCTTCAGCATCTTCCCACATCACTAAATAAAATTGTGGAAAATATTCTTAATGTCTAAGTACTATTATATTGGATTAAGATAAAATGCTATAAACTTTATTTTGCTCTTATTGATCCTATAAATGATGTCTAATACTTTGCTACCTTAAATAGCACTTCATCTAATTATCTTCATGGCAAAATAGCCATATATACTTCACTTTTTCATTAATATATACTCTCAGAAGTGAAATTAATAGGTCAAAGGCAAAATATTTTCGAGGCTTATAATTCATTTTGTCAAATTGCTCCTGGAAAGGTTAAAACAGTTTATATTCACAATAACTGTATGACTTCCTGTTTCCTCAAACTGTCTCTTTCCAAGTTGGTATGCAAAGCAGGTTACATTATTTTATTTGCAGTTCCTTGATTGCTAAAGAATAGAACAGTCTTCCATTTGGCTTCTGGTTCTTTGTGTTTCTTTATATTCTTTCTCTTTGTTTTTAAAATTTACTCATTTATTGTAACAGTTTATTGTTCTGTCTTTTGCTCATTTTTCTCTAAGGGAATTCAAATTTTCTTGATTTAAAGTAAATATTTAAAGTTAAGAGATAAAACAGATAGCAAAGGAAAACCATTTTATATCCTAAAATTTTACAAGTCTTTATGACTATATTTCAGATGATTTTAAATGCAAACCTGTGTTTTCAGCAGGCCAATTTCTTAAATTTTGAAATGAGAAAAGATCACTGAACTTAAACAAATTGAGTTCCCTGAGTCTTCATGCTATCTGTTTTAAAAAATAGTCTTACAATTTTGTTTCAAAACTTTAATAAGCCTCTTAAAAATTATCAATCAATCATAAATTAAAAAAACAAATACTATATCTAGCAATAAAGAGAAATAAATAAAAGTGGTTTGGTCCAGCACTTATTCTAGATCTTACAAGTTTTTATTTTTTCATACTTTCTCTACCTGAAAAATTTCTCCCCTAAAAAAATGTTAGCTTAGAAAAGTAAAGAATTTTAAAAACAAATGCAATACAAATACAAATAAAAGGCATTTGGGGCCCCCTAGTTTTGCCCAGGGGATCTGCCAGTTTCACTCCATCATGTTCCCTTGTTGTTGTTGTTGCTATGGAGTCACTAAGGCCTGTCCAACTCTTCTGCAACCCCATGGCCCACCAGGTTCCTCTGTCCACACGCAGAATACTGGGTTGCCATTTCCTTCTCCAGGGAACCTTCCCAACCCAGGGATCAAACCTGAGTCTCCTACATTGCAGGTGAACTCTTTACCACTGAACTGCCTGGGAATCCAATTTCCCTTACTCAGTCCACAAATACATTGAATAAATATTTGCTCTGTGTTCCCTATATACCAGGCAGCATCCTTACACTTGAGATCAGCAGAAAACAAGATGAAGTCCCTGATCTCATGGTGCTTACAGTTCAGAAGGAGACAGAATATAATTAAGTAGATGAATAAATAAATGAACAACACAATTATGTTCAATATGCTTCAAAGAAAAGGGTGGGGAGCCTTCCCTGGTGGCTCAGCTGGTAAAGATTCCATCTGCAATCTGGGAGACCTGGGTTTGAGCTCTGGATTGGGGAGATCCCCTGGAGAAGGGGATGGCTACCCACTCCAATATTCTGAACTGGAAAATTCCATGGATTACAGTCCATGGGGTCGCAAAGAGTTGAACATGACTGTGCGACTTTCACTTTCACTTTATGCCAAAAACAAGACTGGCAAGGCTGCCTTTTACTAGGTGGTTATATTATTTACCCATTTCTTTCATACCACACATCAATATTTTGTTTGTTTATTTATCACTATCAGTTCTCATTAGCTACACATGTATATGAAGGCAAGGAACTTGTCATTAATACTGCTGCCTTCTCGGTGTTTGACATTATTCAGATGATACTCATTCAATAAAATTTTTGAGTAAAAAATGAATAATGGTTCCATGAATAGTCTAACAAAAAACAAAACTAAGACACCAGCGTCACACACTCCCGTTTGACCTTATACAAGAAATACCTGTTCTTCTTGACTCCCTTTGTTGTTCGTGTCTAAGCCATTCACCTGCAGATGGCAAAACAGCCCTGCTATCACACGGTGACTGTCAAAGTTTTCTACATGACTCATACACCTGATACTGCTTTGTCCACATGCATGTTAGTCCAATAAACAGAACGCTAACGGATGTGTCTCCCGTTTCTGAAAACTGTCTTAATGTCCTCTGATGAGCGTTGCTGGCTTAAGGGTTCATGATCCTTGGTGTAGGAATAAAACTCCCTGGTGGCTCAGAGGTTAAAGCGTCTGCCTCCAATGCAGGAGACCCGGGTTCGATCCCTGGGTCAGGAAGATTCCCCGGAGAAGGAAATGGCAACCCACTCCGGTATTCTTGCTGGAGAATCTCGTGGACGGAGGAGCCTGGTAGGCTGCAGTCCACGGGGTTGCAAAGAGTCGGACACGACTAAGCAACTTCACTTTCACTTTCAATCTGTTTTTAGGGGGGCTTCCCAGGTGGCTCAGCAGTAAAGACCTGCCAATGCAGGAGACGAAGGTTCAATCCCTGGGTCAGGAAGATCCCTTGGAGAAGGAAATGGCAACCCACTCCAGTATTCTTGCCTGGCAAATCCCATGGACAGAGCAGCCTGGCAGGCTACAGTCCACGGGGTCACAAAGAGTCAGACATGACTCAGTGACTAAACAACAACAAACCTGTTGTTACGTCTTCCTGAATTTATTTCCTCAAGAAAGTTTCCAGAACCTAAGTTTTATAAATGTTGGTAGCTGCAAACAGTAAAAGGGAGTGTCATGAGCTCGTGTCATGACTTTATATTCCTAGAGCTGCCATAACAAATACCACACACTTGGAAGTTTAAAACCATAGAAACATACTCTCTCATAGTTCTGGGGCCAGACGTTCCAAGTGAAGATGTTGGCAGGGCTGGAACCTTCTAAAGGTTCCTAGCTCTCCTGGCTTCTGGTGGTTGCTGGCAATGCTTGGCATCCCTGGACTTGCAGACCCAGCATTCTAAGCGGCCTCTGTCTGCATGTGCTGTTCTCTTCTGTGTTTCTGTGTCTCCTTCCCCTTTTTCTTCTCTTCTGAGGATTTGTCATTGCATTTAAGGCCCACCATAATCCAGGATGATCTCATCTAGAGATACTTAACTTACTATATCTGCAAAGACCTTTTTCCCCAACAAGGTCATATTTACAGGATCTAGTACTTAGGATATGAACATATAATTTTTGAGAGAGTTATCATCAACCCCTGTATCTGCGATTCCCTCCTATGATTGGAAGTCCTATGATTTGAATGCATGGCTTGTTCTTGTATGAGAGCCACTGTAGCTAAAGAGTCATCACACTTTCTTTTAAAGCATTTCATGGTGAACATATAGGCATGTCTCAGAGATTTTGTGGGGTTTGGCTCCAGAGAGCCTCAATAGAGCAAATACTGAAATAAAGGTAATCACATCAATATTTTGGTTTCCTAGTGTACATAAAAATATTTGTTCTGTAGTCTATTAAGTACATAATAGCATTAGGTCTAAAAAACAATGTATATACCTTAATTCAAAAAACTTTATTGCTAAAAATGCTAACCATCATCTGGCCCTTCAGTGAGTCATAATCTTTTTTTGACTTTTTTTTTTAATCTTTTTTGCAGGTGGAGCATCTTGCCTGCAGTTGATGGCTGCTGACTGATCAGAGTGGTGGTTGCTGAAGGGTGGGGTGCTTGTGGCAATTTCTTAAAATGAGACAATTCCTTCAAATGAGCTGAATTGATTGTTTTTCAAGAATGATTTCTCTGTAGCATGCAATGCTGTGCTGCAGAGCACAATGCTCTGTGCCATTTTACCCACAAGAGAATTTCTTGAGACTGGAGTTAATCCTCTCAAATCCTCCTGCTGCTTTATCAACTGAGTTTTTATGGTAGTCTAAATCTTCGTTATCATTTCAACAGTTTTCACAACATCGTAACCAGGAGCAGATTCTATCTTAAGAAACCACATACTTTGCTCATCCGTAAGAAGCAATACACATTCATGGAAGTTTTATCATGAGATTGCAGCAATTCAGTCACATCTGCAGGCTCCACTTCTAGTTCTCTTGCAATTTCCACCACATCTGCAGTTACTTCCTCCACTGAATCTTGAACCTCTCAAAGTATCCCATGAAGACTGGAATCAACATCTTCCCAACTCGTGTTAATGTTGATATTTTTACCTCTTTCCACGAACCACATTCTTAAAGCATCTACAATGGTGAATCCTTTCCAGAAGGTCATCAATCTTGTCCAGATTCATCAAAGGAATCACTATCTATGGCAGCTATTGTCTTAAAAATGTATTTATTAAATAATAAGATTGGAAAGTTGAAACTACTCTTTGATCCATGGACTATAGAATGGATATTGTGTTAGTAGACATGAAAATAACAATAATCTTGTGGTATCTCTCAATCCTTGCTCTCGGGTGACCAGAAGCATCGTCAATGGACAATAATAATATTTGGAAAGAAGTCTTTTTTTCTTAACAGTAGGTTCCAACAGTGGGCTTAAAATATTCAATAAACCATGTCATAAACACATATGCGGTCATCCAGTCTTCGTTGTTGCATTTATAGCTATGCAGGTCCTAGATGGCATTTTCTTTTGATCTACATTGATAATTGGGGGCTTCCCTAATAGCTCAGTTGGTAAAGAATCTGCCTGCAATGCAGGAGACCCTGGTTCAATTCCTGGGTCGGGAAGATCCGCTGGAGAAGAGATAGCCTACCCACTCCAATATTCTTGGGCTTCCCTTGTGGCTCAGCTGGTAAAGAATCTGCCTGCAATGCGGGAGACCTGGGTTTGATCCCTGGGTTGAGAAGATCCCCTGGAGAAGGGAAAGGCTACCCGCTTCAGTATTCTGGCTGGAGAATTCCATGGACTGTAAAGTCCATGGGGTCGCAAAGAGTTGGACACAACTGAGCCACTTTCACTTCGTGTAGCCACCTTCATGAATTATCTTAGCTAGATCTTCTGGGTAACTTGCTGCAGCTTCTACATCAGCACTGGCTGCTTCACCTTGCAATTTTATAAGTTAATGAGCGACACCTTTTCTTAAACCTCATACACTGACTTCTGCTAGCTTCAAACTCTTATTCCCTAGCTTTCTCACCTCTCTCAGCTGTCATAGAATGGAAGAGAGTCAGGGCTTTACTCTGGATTGGGTTTTGGCTTACAGAAATGTCGTGGCTGTTTTGATTTTCTACCCAGAGCAGTAAAACTTTCTCCATGTCAGCAATAGGCTGTTTTGTTTTCTTATCATTTGTGTACCCACTGGATTAGCACTTTTAATTTCCGTCAAGAACTTTTCCTTTGCATTCACAACCTGGCTAACTGCTTGGAGCAAGAGACCTAGCTTTTGGCCTCTCTTGGCTTTTGCCATGCTTTCCTCACTAAGCTTAACGATTTCTAGCCGTTGATTTAAAGTGAGAGATGTGATTCTCTTGGTAAATGTCACACTGCACTTGAAAATGTGTGGGTTATTTTCAAATATCTTTGATAATTTGTTTCTAACATAATTATCTTTTGATAATTCTAACACAGTGATAAGAGAACAGACTCTGTATGCTCTCAACACCTTTAAACCATGAAATTTTTGCACCCTGTTTTATGTCCCTGGATATGTTCCAGTGTCTCCTAGTTTATAGTCTACAAGAACTTGGATAGATGTACATCCTACTGTTGTATGAAAATTGTGTAAGTCTTGGTTCATGACTTGGTTCATGGTACTTTTCAGGTCTACTATATCCTTCTACTTTTCTGTATATTCATTCTATTAATTTTTGAGAGTTTGATATTGAAACTCCAACTAAAATTTTAATTTACTACTTAAAAGTAATTGTAATATATAGTGGAACTATATGTAATTTTGTTCTGTATTTTCTGTAAATTCATTATCATACTTTTATAATTTAAAAAATAAAAAAAAAAAAGAGAATTTTGAAAAAAAAAAAAGAAAGTGAGAGAGGTAAGGCTTGTTCTTTCACTTGAACACTTAGTGACCATTGTTGGGGTTATTAATTGGCCTAATTTCAGTATTGTATCTCCAGGCACAGGAGGGCCTGAGGAAAAGGAGAGATGGGGGAATGGCTTGTTGGTGGAGAAATGATAACACATACATTTATCAATTAAGCTTGCCATGGTATACGGATGTGGTTTGTGATGTCCCAAAACAATCACAATAGCAACGTCAAAGATCACTGATCACAGACCATCACATCAAATACAACAATAATGAAGAAGTTTGAAATATGGAGAAAATTACCAAAATGTGACACAGGCAGATGCTGTTGGAGAAATGGTGCCAACAGACTTGTTCCATGCAGGGCTGCCACAAACATCCACTTTTTAAAAAAGCATTATCTGTAAAGCACCATAAACTGAAGCCCAGCAAAACACTTTGTATTACATTTTGAATGGACTTTCTTTCCTAAAAAAGATGATGAGGCAACACACAAGCTACATGTTTTGTATACTAGTTTGTAAATATCTATAGAATATAAACATCTACTTGATGAGCATGGAGGTATAAATAGAAATATGGCTTAGATGTTTCCCAAAACTGGCATGATGGAACAAAACTACAAGTGGCTAAAACAGGTTTCTAAAAAAAAAAAAGTATGTCAATTGCATCTGAGTTAAGAAGGTACTTCTTATTAATCTTAGTGATTTACACACAAAGGGATAACCCTAAAGTACACAAGCAGCTCAAAGCATCAAAAAGAACAAAACCATGGAAAGAAGAAATGAGAATCTAATAAAATAAGGGTGAAGTTGATCTCATGTTAATGTCATGTCTGGTGATAGAGTCAAACTTTCCAGGGTCTGTTTTCAGGTTGGGTGTGTCCTTGAAATGTCAAAGTGAAGCATATGGGAACGCACAGCCATGAAGATTCTCTAGGGCCTGTTAGGATAGCCTCCAAAGACGTAGACTGATAGTTTCTGGATTCTCATGCTTTGTAGCCTTGTGCAGATGTTCTGCTATAGCAACTCTCAAGTGCTGGGGTGCATCAGAATCACCAGGAAAACTTTGGTAAAATGGAGATGACGGAGCCAACTCCCAGAGATTTTCATTCAGTAGGTCTGGGATGTGGCAAAGAATCTGCCTTTTTAATAAGGTCCCAGGCAGGGCTGATGCTGCTGGTCTGGAGACCAGACTGGGTAGCATAGATCTATGGCAAATTGAAATGACTGAATCCTTTTTGTGCATTCAATTTATTTCACATATAGGCTTAGAAAGCACTCCATCTACAGTGATGTCCCACATCAATTATCCATGATGTCCATGAGACAGACTGTCTTCATCCTCAAGTCTCCCCTCTTAGGTAAATGCCAGCACCACATACAGGAGGACCAGGCAGCTACCTACATGGTAAGACCTGGGGACCACCTGCTCCAAGACCTCTACTTATTCTCTGGCCTGGAATCCCATCCTAGGACTCTCTTTGGGAACAAACACTGTCATCTCCTGACATGAAAATGCAAGTGCTCTAGGGACACTAATACCTGCCGTAAAGTGAGCTCTTACCAAATGCCAAACCTTCTCCTGACACAGCCTCCTCTAATCCTCACCATGGCTCCAGGAGGTAGGTATCAGCACCCCCTTCTAAACAGAAGTTAAGCTGCTTGTGCAAAGCAACATGGCTGGTGACAAAACAACCTGTGATTTGAATCTAGGTCTGTTTAGTGCCAAAGGCCACAGTTTTAACCACTACCTGTATTTATCTTGTAAGTTTATCTTGCGAATTAAACAATAAATGGCCACCAGACATTAACATCTTACAGAGAAAAATCATAGCATAGCCTATGTGGAAACTAGCTGGTAGAGAAGTGCCGGAGGAATGGAAGTTTGATGAGGAGGAGAGTCTGGACATTTTTGGACCATTGCAAATGCCTGAGCAAACCAGGGCAAAGTTAGGGGTGTTGCAGTGAAGAGGAAGCAAAGAACACATCTCCGTACCCTGCAGACACTGGGAGGATGGAAAGAAAGCTCACAAATTAGCCCGTCTAAGAGAGCAACGGAGGCGTGTGCTTAGTTGCTCAGCTGTGTCCAACTCTTTGTGACTGCAAGGACTGTAGCCGCCAGGCTCCTCTGTCCATGGAATCTCCAGGCAAGAAGACTGGAGCGGGTTGCCGTGCCCTCCTCCAGGGGCTCTTCCCAACCCAGGGGTTGAACCCAGGTCTCCCACATTGCAGGTGGATTCTTTACCATCTGAGCCACCAGGGTGGAGATGACAAACTTCACACTGTTATCAGCAAAGGACTGCTAGACAAGCATGGATATGCAATACTTTCCATATGTTTTTGGGAAGTTATATTCTGTGCTGATATTATAGGATCCACTCTATTTTAATTGCTATGGAAAGCAGGCCAGTGAATTAATTTGTTATACCCTTTTATTTTTTTGCATATAAATACTGGTCTGTTAAAAGGTCTTTATTTTTTCATTTAAAAAAATATTTGTTTATTTATTCATTTGACTGCTCTGGGTCTTTAGTCGTAGCAGCAGGATTCTTTAGCTGTGGCATGCAAACTCATAGTTGTGGAAAGTGGGCTCTAGTTCCCTGACCAGGCCCCCTGAACGTAGGCCCCCTGCTTTGGGAGCAAGGAGTCTTAACCACTGAACCACCAAGGAAGTCCCAAAAGGTCTTTAAATTCAGACTTTTGTTGTTTTCTTCAAACTGATTGTATGTGTAAGTGTGATTCTGGGATGCTGTCAAAGAAACTAGTAATTCCTTTACCTTAATTAAGTTCACATGCTTGGTAAAGTATAACTACTCCTTATTATTTTTGTATATATTGTTGGAGATTAAAAGAAGTGGTATAATTAATGCAAAAAATTGCTTCTCTTTTGAAAGGTGTGGATTCTGCCTGGACTGGTATAATAATGAAGCCAGAGTGCTGAAAATGGCTCAAGGCACTGGTACCACCTCAGTGTGCGGTACGTCACAGCCCAAGAAGATGCTTCTTTTGAAAAGCCAAGAACCTGTGGTAGTTTATGCATTTTATGCATTTGGGGTCAGGATGCTACAAGGAGTCCATTTATATGGTGGTGCTCAAAGCACAAAGAGAAAAAACACTGGCAGGGGAGATACCTAGACCTGAATTAAATTTATCCTCCTCTCACCAAAGCCTGAGACCACCAGTGAATTACTGCACTTGTATTTCCTCAGTCATTAAAGAGAGACAATGTCTAAGAGAACAGACCTCACTGGTCCTGTAGTCGGTGACAGAAACAACGCTGGTCCCCACTTTCCCCCATCCCTTCTGTCCTCAAACATCTGTGTCCCTCTATCTGCAGTGACAAATGGGATCAGTTCAAATTCCGGAAACAGTCGAGGGTCATTCTAAAAGTATTCACTCTGACTTGAAATATGAAAAATAAATAAACCCTAGTCGAAGTAGGTTCTGAGATTTTTTTTTTCCTGTTTTCAAAACTAAAGAATCAGCTTCTTAAAATCTGAATGACTCACAAGAACTCTGAGTTCATGATTTCCTTTATATACTTTTACCAAGTCAGAGGTGACCTGGGTTTCCTTAAGGGTGTTGACACTTGAGCTGATTTTTAGAGGCACTAAATGTATTTCCATCACTGGGTTCTGAACAAACAGTTAGGAACAACCACCAGTCTTTGAGAGCTGAGTGTGTACTAAATACACATACTTCATGAACACAACCTCAGATAATTCTGATTAGTAGCTTTTAAAAGTTATTCCTACTTGGTATAATGGGCAAATGCATCAAGTACCTCCCCTCCCTGGCAGTCACTTAGTTCTGAAAGGGACAAGCTGGGATTGAAACCTAAAAAGTTCTGTAATATATAACCTTTACAATGAGCACCTTTCCATACATAATCCAGAACAAAAGGGGCTGACATTATGAAAACAAAATTTGTGACTCATAGAATTGTGACTGGTGTAGAGTGACTCTTTGGCACTATTAAAGCTGGAGTTATTAATATTGTTATGATATTTACTCTCCACATATCATTTAAGATGAACTCTTTCTTAGAGTTTTCCCCTTAGGAGAAGCCTAATATTTTATTTGTTTGACTCACCCTTCTATTTCTAGAGAAAGAATTATACAGGCCTGTGAGATAGCTTTCAATTGCACTTAACATAAACTTAGAATAAGGAAATCATTGACACTGTAACCCGTTTCTGCATTCCAGATAGGCTAGTATTGAGTTGGCCAAAAAATTCGTTCAGGTTTACATCATCCAGAAAAACCTGAACAAACTTTTTGGCCACGCCAAGGGTACGGAAAAACCCAAATGAACTTTTTGGCCAACCCAATACTTTTATTCTGTTTGATTTCATTGCTTAAGAATGCTGGTCCTGAAGACCTAAATAGCTGTTTCTCCAGAGAAGACATATAGACGGCCAACAGACACACGAAAAGATGCTCCTTATCACTAATTATTCAAGAAATGCAAATCAAAACTACAAGGAGGTGTCACACCAGTCAGAACGGCCACCATGAAAAAGTCCACAAATGACAAGTACTGGAGAGGGTGTGCTGAAAGGAACATATGATCCACCGATCTCACTTCTGGGCGTACATCCCGGCAAAACTATAATTCAAAAAGATACATACACCCCTATGTTCAGTGTAGCACTATTTACAACAGCCAGAACATGCAAACCACCTAAATATCCATCAGTGGATGAATGGGTAAAGAAAATGTGATGTTTATACATCAATGGAATATTAGTCATAAAAAAGAATGAAATAATGCCATTTACAGTTACATGTAGGACCTAGAGATGATCATACTAATCAAGGTAAGTCAGAAAGAGAAAGACAAATACTATGTGATATCACTTATATGTGTCTGAAATAAGACACAAATGAACTTATCTACAAAACAAAAATGGACTCACAGATATAGAGAACAAACTATAGAGAACGAACTTCCCAAGGCGGAGGGGGTTGGGGAGGGGAAGGGTTGGGAGTTTGGGATTAGCAGATGCAAACTAGTATATATAAAACAGATAAACAACAAGGTTCTACTGTATAGCACAGGGAACCATATTCAAAATCCTGGGTAGCCATTCCCTTCCCCAGGGAATCTTCCCAACCCAGGGATCAAACCTAGGTCTCCTGCATTCCAGGCAGATTCTTTACCATCTGAGCCAACAGGGAAGCCCAGCATACCATAATGGGAAAACAGGGAAAAAGAATGCTGGTCTTGACCCATAAAACTTGACTTCAGACTGAAAGTAGGTCACATTCTGTTTGTAGGCACACATACACATATGTCCTAGAAAAGGGAATGACAACCCACTCCAGTATTCTTGCCTGAGAAATCCCATGTAGCCTGGCAGGTTACAATCCAAGGGTTTACAAAGAGTCAGACACAACTGAGTGAGTAATGCTTTCACTTATATATATACACACACATACCCACACACACATACAACATGACTTCTAGCTCTGAATTTAAATCAACTGGGATGGGCTTAAAATTAAACTCTTCTCATTAGTCTGTTATTCAGTGAGATTTAAATTCAATCTAACTATTATGTCTTTTTAAACTATGTGTCTTTTAAATTTGTGAAAACACAAAAGTGCCTAACACATCCTGACATTTCACTGAATGAATGAAGAGAGAGGTAGTGCTTCGGTAAATAATTTATTTGTGTATACTGTGGGAACTATTCATGTTTTATTTCAGTTTTCCATTCTTTATTTCATTACTTAACATGCTAACACTCTTAGGGGAAGGCAGAGGACAAGATGTTATAGACATCTAGGATTAGAAGTTACTGCCCAGAGTGGTTATTCGGCCAAAATCATGTCAGACCTACACACTGGGCTCCCTTCCTCTAGCACAAGTCCCCAAGCTTTCCCCACGTCAGTTGACATTTCCGGAAAGTGTGACACTTCCTAGTTAAACCAAGTCTAATTTATGAAAGACAATGGAACTCTTTCTCAAACGATGGTACTTTATTATTAGCAACAGTCTTCAGAATTGCTTTTCTGTCCTAAGACATTCCAGTCTCTCTCAAAGTCTCATTCTAGTATCTAGTAGCCCTCAATGTCAGAAATGATTTTCCAACACCTATAACTGCCCTTTTGAGTTGAATAGATTCAAACAAAAGAAATGACTTTTTGGTAACTGGGGGTGCAGGACACAGACACGCTACAAGAACTGTAAATCTTCACACGGATTACCCTTTGATCAACCAGAAATTACAAACCCAATTCTTTCAGTAGCTCTAAATCCATTAAAAGCAACCTCCACTTTCAACCTTCCCATTAGCCCCTGGGCTGCCCAGTCACTCACCAAAGTGGTCTACAGATAAAGGAAGGTAAGTTTGTTATGTGGATGATGGGGGTGGCGGGTGTTTGTTATATGAGAGATTTTTGCATTAACTGCTATTAGAACTCACGTTGCTATTCCTGTTTATTTTTCAACAGTTATTAAAGGATTTACATATTATTTCAAAATGGAAATTCCAATTCTCTTATATATATTTCCTCAAGAAGATAAATGTGTCCTTCAAAGCAGGGAGGCAGTTCCTGCTGTTACCATTCTCCTTGGAGATGCTGAATCACAGCATCTGAGGACTGCAGGTGTGCACTGAGAGGAAACCAACAGCCACCTTAGAAAAGTTGGCTCCTTGATCTGTGAAATGGAGCTACACAGTGCTGGCCTCACAGCATAAAAAACTTTCTGTTTTTTTCTGTTGTACAGAAAAAACTTTCTCTTGGCAAGTTTTAGATTTTGTAAACAGGGAAGAAAAATTTTACATTTGCCTAATTCCACACTTGTGGGTACTGCAAAGACAAGGAAGACATGCATTTGTTCCTGCTAAAAGGCAGGGTGAGAGAGAGGTTTCCAGTCCCTGCTGGAGTGCAGCTGAAAAGACCAGCTCTGTAGTTCTGTTCAGTAATTAGCTGAGTCTCGTGACACTATCAGACTGTCTTGCCAGGGTTTCTTTTTTTGTAATTCTTAAGTCAACCAAGTAACACTAAAAAATGTGAGACTATTAGGCTGAGGTTTCACTAAATGCATCTCTAAAGAAAGAAAATAATTAGGCCCCAAGCAAAAAACATGAAATCAGGGACTTCCCTGGTGGTCCAGTGGTTAAGAATCCGCCTTCCCAGGCAGGGGACATGGGTTTGATCCCTGGTTGGGGAACTAAGATCCCACATTCCAGGGGACAATTAAGCCTACAGGTTGCAACTTGAGAAGTCTGCATGCTGCAACAAAGATCCTGGGTGCTGCAACTAAGACCCGACGTGGCCAAATAAATAAATATTTTTTAAAGACATAAACTCAAATAGAGAGCATAGATTACATGTTTGAGATGAAGTCATGGTCAAATATAGCTAAAGATACAGGAAAGGTCCCACCAAGTAGGAGAAAGCAATGTGGCATCCAGTAAATGTGAAAAAGAAAATGGTGGAAGACAGGAAATTAAAGTATTTTACAGTATTAAATATGATAGGTCTGTTGAGTGGTTTTAGTTATGTGTGTGTGTGTTCATTTTGAAAGCTCATTATGTAAACCACGATCTCTTTATGTGAAAGTTTCAGCCTTTCACTGAAACAGGTTTTCAGAGCATCCATTCAGTGGATGCCCTTCAAGCACCCATTCTTACTTTAACCCTCTCTGTAACATTCCTTCTAGTTAACCACTCAGGGTTTTAAAATTGCCAGCAGTGGGGAAGTACTTCTCCAGAAAAGGTTTCTTAAACAATAATGCCTACAACCAGGCAAACACACTTCCCAGGAGCAGTGAAAAAAAAATTAACCCAAATTAAAGACCAGATTAATTACAATTTTTAATTTCCATATTTTTTCTTGGTAAAGTTTGCTTTAAAGCAAATTTCTGTTTGTTTCAGGGAAATAACAATAATTTCCAGTTAAGTTAAAAGAAAAATTTATTAATGAAGCCCCCAAGTTAAAAAGGAAAAGTTCCCCCTTGGTTTATTAATGTAGGTATTATGTTTCTATGTTAGCAATTAAGTCTTGGAGTTAACCATGCTTCATGAAAAAGTCTATAGAATAATGCAACAATTTTTAAAATATAAGAAATCAAAGTACCAAATGCACATTTAGCTGGCATCCAGAAAAATACCACCAAAACTGATTCTTTCATCATAGAAGAGGACAGAGCCCAACCCCACCCTGATTTCCCTGTTAACAAGGCACATATTCCCTTACCATGGTGTTACCTACATACACAGAACAATACACGGAAGTTTGCTCATCAACTAGTCAGCACTAGTTAAGCATCTTTTCTGTGCCAGGCACCATACCAGGTGCTGCTCATACAAAAGTTACAGAAGAAAATTTTCTCTCCCCTCGAGAAGCTTGGCATTTAGTGGAATGGACAGAATTTAAACTGATCAACCAAGTGAAAGCCAGCAATGTTACGGTCTAAGTACAAACTAAAACCTGTGGAGGAAGCAGCTGATGTCTGAAAGATCAGGAAGATCTCACCTAAGTGGGGCGTGGAACAAGGTCTTAGGAGGGAGATGACTGCCAGGTAAAGGAGGGAGGAAGGGCCATTCTAGGCAAGGAGAGCCCAAGAGGAGAAATGAAGGGGAGGTTGGAAGTAACCTAGGGGTGAAACAGACCTACGGATATGGCATTAAGAAATTTGAATATTAAAAAAGATACACACACCCCAAAGTTCATTGCAGCGCTATTTACAATAGCCAGGGCATGGAAGCAACTTAAATATCCATCAATGGAGGATTGGATAAAGAAGATGTGGCATATATATATATATATATATACACACATATATGTATACATATACATACATACATGTATGTATACACACACACATATATATACAATGGAAAATTATCAGCCATTAAAAGCAATGAAACTGTGCCATTTGCAGAAGTATGGATGGACTTGGAGACTGTCACAGAGTTAAGTCAGAAAGAGAAAAATAAATATATGACACACATTTTGGGCTTCCCTTGTGGCTGATCTGGTAAAGAATCTGCCTGCAATGTTGGAAACCTGGGTTCAATCACTGGGTTGAGAAGATCCCCTGGAGGAGGGAAAGACTACCCATTCCAGTATTCTGGCCTGGAGAAATCCAAAAAGTGTATAGTCCATGGGGTCGCAAAGAGTCGGATACGACTGAGAGACTTTCACTTTCATATGTGGAACCTAGAAAAATGGTATAGAGGACCTTATTTGCAAAGCAGGACTAGAGATGCAGATGCAGAGAACAAACATAAGGGTCCCAAGGATGGAAGAGAGGCAGTGGGTGGAGCGATGGGGACTCACACACTACGTGTTTAACACAGGTAACTGACGAGGATGCACGGCACAGGGAGCTCTACTCGGCGCTCTCTGGTGACCCAAATGTGAAGGACGTCCGGAAAAGAGGGAGATATGTGTACATACGGCCGACTCACTCTGCGGTGCACAGAAACTAACACAGTATTGTAAAGCAACAATACTCCAGTTAAAAAAAAAGAAATCTTAATAAAAGGCAGATTATGCTGGATTCAGACGTGAGTAAGATGTGAGGTTTGGAAGTGACGCCTCTTTTAAGAAACATGGATTGTAAGGAAAGAGGAAGACCCAGCAATAGTTTGGAAGGAAATCTGCCTGGATGTGTGGACAGTTGATGAACTCTGGCCCTGTCTCGGGGGAAGGCTGGAGGAACTCTCCATCACCCTAGGCACACACGCCAAGGAGGAAATGATTCTCCCCAGAGGTGCTGTCCCCAATAGAATCAGCTCCTAACACTCATATGGAGACACACATGCAATAAAGAAAAACTCATGGTGGTTCAATTTTTATTGAAAATGAGCATGTTCTGCTTGAACTAAGATTAAAGTTTAAAGAAGATTTGCAGTGTATCATCTTTTAAATACAGCATTAACAGGCTACCATTTTTATCACGGCCATGTTTTCTAACCAAAGTTGATGATGAAAACAGTTGTCCAGTAGCTGCGGCTACAGTGCTTCTCTGTAAATCAGAGGGTGCCTCGCACTGCCTGTGACTGTAGCAACAACCGGAGCTGATGATCAAACAGCAGGCGGGGCAGAGCCGGGGCCACACCCCCACCCCTCCTCCCTGCCCCCACCGTGCAGGAAGCAGGGGCCAAGGCTGCTCCACTATCTCAGCTCTGACTCACTCACCGCCCTGACTCTCACCAACCAGCCCTGGGTTGGGTTATCATTTATTTATCTTTTAACTTGAGGGCTCTCAAGGGGTTTGGTTTGGTTTTGAATCAAATTTACTTTTCATATCTATTCAGAAGTGTGGCAAGAGTCTAGGAAATATAAAAAAATCAAAATTCCATTTCCTTGAGTTATTTTTAAAGGAGGGAAGTCCCACACTTTCCCAACTGCAGGGAGAGAGCAGGTTTGTTCAGTGCTGGGGGAGGAGGGCTCACCGCAGAACAAAACTCAGGGGCAGAGTGGGCAACCCTGGGGAAGAGAGAGGCAAGCTGCAGGGCACCCTATGGTGATCTGGGGTTCCCCCAGCCGTCCCCACAAGGGAAGGGGCCAGGACAGGGCCAGAGTTCACCAAATGACCACACATCCAGGCCCTGGTCTTGGCAGATTTCCTTCCAAACTATTGCTAGGTCTTTCTCTTTCCTTCCATCCATGTTTCTTGAAAGAGGAGGCACTTCCTACTCCACATCTTACTCATGCCTGAATCTAGGCCCATTTGGGCCACAGACTCATGCTGACTACTTGGCTACCTGACCTCTCGAAAACCAGCAGATGCCTCTCCCAGCCCACCAATCTCTACACCACCACGCCCCACTTCTCTGCACAGCTTTGAGTAGCCCAAGCCAGCATTTGACTATAAAAACTGCAAGAAAGCACACTTATAAGGCACATCCAAAGCCAGGCTCCTCTAGAAAGCTCAAAGGAAAACTAAAGGTGTAACTTCATTTTATTCACAATTCCTATTTGAAAGTGGAGTACAACTCCACACAGAAGAGAGCTCCCAGCCCTGGACAGATGAGCCAAGCTGCGAAAGCCACAGTGGTCAACGAAATTCTGTATTCGAGAATCTCCCGAAAGGCTTCTCTTTGACCCTCACAGAAAACTATCTCAAACTAAACTTGAAAAAATGTTTTGATTTCATCAGACCTTAAGGATTCATGAAAACTTTATCTTAATACAAGATTGCTATCAACAGGACAATTTTAAAATAAAGAAATACATTTGTATTAGGGCACAGATGAAAATCCTATAATCACATGCTAATAACCAAAGAGACTATAACTGCCTGTCAATGGAAAACAATGGGATTAATATTAACAATATAATACATACTAATACAAGGAAAGATTACTTTCTGGGAACCAAAATCAAAGACAGATTGAATAAAGAGCAAATAGTTGGTTTCACAATTAACTGCAAAATGATGTCGATACTGATTACATTGGATGTGACTATCAAGTAATTTTGCTCATTTGGACGTGCTTGGGGAATTAGTCTAATTACGTCACCATCCATACCACCCTTTCGGAAAGTGCAAAAACTGTGATGCTCATTATTTTGAAAAGGCTGCATTGTCAAGCAAGCAAATAATTCTTAATTCTGTTCAGTAGAGAAGCTATATTTGAATGAGTCTCAATGTATCTGCTGTAGCTTCTGATTTTTCATTCTATAAATCAATGTTAGTTGTTGAATGTCTTATAATTTTCCTTCCTTGCTTGAAAGGAAACAGAAAAACATTCTTTCCCAAGAAAGTGGTTCTGTAATTATTCATGCTTTGAGTAGACTTGCTACGCATTCTGGTTCATTTTATGATTGGTAGTTCCTTTCAAATATTTTTAAAATGGCTTACATGGGGCAAAACTGGATCTCTCCACTGTGCAAATGAGTCCCGGGGAACTCCTAGCCTGTTTAATGTGTAGACAGTGCCTAAAAGTCATTGTGCCCCTGGCTGGACTCAGCATCAGTCAGCCCCCACTGCCCTGGCACCTGGGGCACCATGCTTGCTGCTACTCCCAACCCCTACCTCGTTGGCAAAGCTGCACTTTCTTTCTGTGATCTTTTTCTTCTCCTTTATCCCTACAGCCAGTCAGTTCTGAAAGTCTACCAGTTCTAGAATTCATCTCTCATTCCTGAGTTAATTTTTGCATCTCTCCTTTACAGCTTACTCCTCCGGGTCTCTCCCCAGCTATAACCAGTCTCTCCCTCACTTCATCCCACCCGGACCCTGGCTCAGAACCACCTCTCTGAAAGACAGATACCACTGTCCTGCTAAAACTCATCAGCAGTTGAGCAAAGTCTCCCAAATAAAACCCTGCAACTCAATAAAGAGAAATGTCACTTCATCACAGTATTCCATTTGCCTGTATTTCTGCCCAATCTCCCCGTTGTCAGAGTTCTGGGAGGACCAGTGGGTGAATAGAATACTCCCCTGGATGAGTGACATCTTTTATGGGCCCTCACTTATATATTCCTGCATCTCTAAAGCCCACTGTGTTCAACAAGAGAAAAACATGGATTAATGAAATACAAAATATGCATGTTACACCTCAATATAAAAAAAGTATAAGCACACACATTTCGAAAATCTCCCCGACAAAACTGCAAAGCAAGGTTCTGTGGAGCCACACTAGTGTCAAAGCGGCAGAAGACGAGAAACTCTGAGCTCAGTTCCCCTCAGTATCTGGTGTGGTGACGCTCCTCTGCAAAGACCCACCCAACGGTCTGAGAGAGCATTTCCCCAGTGCTCCGCCTGCAGCTCTGAGTTGACCACCAGGATACGTGTGGTCGGAGTCAACAGCCCTCTCATACCAGAAACTTTCTGGGCTTTGGACCCCAAAACACCCTCCTGGGCTCATTCAGCCTCCATGGGAGACCCAGAGCTTCAGTCTGTACCTCATTGAAACAGCTTTACATGGGTCTCCTCTTACAGCTTGAGACCAGCAAATCCCATCTATACTTCCTACCCCTGTCACTCTAAGAAAGTGTTAGCCACTCAGTCATGTCCGACTCAGTGACCTCATGGACTGCAGCCCACCAGGCTCCCCTGTCCATGGGATTCTCCAGCTGAGAATACTGGAGTAGGTAACCATCCCCTTCTCCACGGGATCTTCCCAACCCAGGCATCAAACTCAGGTCTCCTGCATTGCAGGCAGATTCTTCACTGTCTGAGCCACCAGGTTACTCTAAAATTCCCCTTAAAAAAGCAAGCCTCTCCACAATTCCCACAGCCTTCCAGCTCATTTTTCAGCCCAGTTTATTCCCAGTTCACTTGTCTCCCCACCCACTGTGTAAGTTGAATCAATGATACGCCCACCAGCATGCACGAGAGTTTCTACCCCTCCCATTTTTGCCAACAGTTTTATCAGATTTTATAAAATCACATGCCAATCTCACTTTGGTTTTACTGTCTTGATTCCTATACCTCTGCATGGTCTGTTTCCTTGGCTCACAGCACCCTCCCCCACCTTTTTGACCTCACATGTTCTGGTTATCTTTTCAGAGGGGACTTAGAAGCATCTACGGCAAGTGTTCCTCCCATCTGCCTCTCACCATGTGATAACCTCAGCCAGTCATCTTCTTGCCTCCAGTCTGGAGCAGCTTGAAGATGGGGCTCTGCCTTATTTATTTATCTCTGAATCACCAGTTCCTAACGAAGGGTCGGTTTGCTGAGTGAATGTGAAATTACTCTGCCTTTCTGCAAGCTGGTGGTAACTAAGATGGGATCAACACTGACTCCATGTCCGTTGAGAAAGGGGGTTTCACACTCAGAAATGAGCAAAGGACAGATACCATCAAAGTGGTGATTCCATACAGTAGGTACAATTAGTGCAGGAACTTTAGGCTGCAGAATGTGAACATATTGATGACCTGGAGTAGCTGTTGTTATCCGACGAGTTCATAAGAAAGAACTTGTGAAACTTGGAGAACTCTACTTATGTGCTTTGCAGAGCAGCAGAGTGCATTTGGGCTGGGGTTTGTTTGTTTTACTTATATCCAGCAAGAGCTAATTGCTAATGTTTCCTTCCCCACCAACATAGTTTATGGCCTAATGTACAAGAACCACACATCTGAACTGGCTTTTAGAAATGTCAGAACTAGCAGCAGCTGAGTCCTGCCACCCAGAGTGCAAAGCGTTCTCAGGGTCTGGAAAGGCAGCAGCCGAGTCCTGCCACCCAGAGTGCAAAGCGTTCTCAGCGTCTGGAAAGGAAGGCGCAGCGGAGAGAGGCAGGGCCTCAGCGCAAGGTCAATTCATGACAGCTTGCAGTTACTCTGCATGTGATTAGGGGCTGGCGGGGGGCCCAGAGCAATCTAGAGGTCAGGATACAGAGATGAGAGACAGTGGAGTGAAGACACACAATAACTAAAAAAACAAGGGGTGCACACTCTAGCAATCCTGAATTTCCATCTTCACCACTTACCAGGTGTTTGATCCTGGGTAAAATTCTTCACACCTCACCCTCTCAGCTTTTCAGCAATAAAATAAGCTGTTTTCAGGATGAAGGACAAAATGCTTATGTCTGATGTATAGAAAGAGTGTGGTACACAAAAGGCAACAGACACATGGGAGCTGTTACTAAGACACAGTTCGCGCCTTTGAAAGCCAGCTTCCTATCACTGCAGTAAGAGTTTCATCCTTACGTGCGTTCATTCATTCGTTCATACGTTCATTCATTCCTTCAGGAAATATTTATCAAATGCTCACGGTGACTCAGGCTCTGTGAGAGGCATTAGGCCTGGAGCAGAAAAGAAAACAGACTAGTGTCTGCTCTTATGGGGCTTAGTGTAGCATGAGGGGGGGCACAAGAAGAAATAGAAACATGTATTCATAACATGTTTGGTGGCGACAGGGTTCTGCAGTGGAGTAGAGTTAAGGCAGCTTAAGAGAGATGAGGGCGTGATGTTTGGGTGAGGTGAGAGGGAAGGTCTCTCTGATACGGTGACGACAAGCAAAGGCCTCCAAGAAGTGAGGGAACAAGTCAGGCAACATGTGAGTATCCGCCCAGAGAGGGATGTGACTGGTGTGAGGCAGGAAGGGCCTCACCAGGGACTCTGCTCAGCACTCAGGAAGCTGGCAGCTGAGGTGCCCCCTGCTCTGAGGAGCAGCTCTCTTCCTTGGCCCTCCACTTTCCGTGGATGGCCTTTCCACAGATGGGGACTCCAAGAGGGACACTGTGGGTTCTCTCCCATCAGGCAGCCGGCACACACGGGTTACTCAGAGGAGCAGGAGTGCGTGGGCGATGAGGTGGGGCCACAAAGAACAACCAACAGTCTAGTCCAGAGGAGACAATTTATGTAGGGAAAGATGGAGAATGTTCTCCAGGCATGATTATATCAGGGCCCAGAGGTGACAGGGTGACCCTCGAGCATGAGTGCTGAGTTCCCCGGAGAAGGAAATGGCAAGCCACTCCAGTATGCTTGCCTGGGAAATCCCATGGACAGAGGAGCCTGGTGGACTACAGTCCATGGCGTCGCAAGAGTTGAGTTAGCACATGAGTTCTGAGGGGATGTTGAAGACACAGAGAGGTGAGAGCTCCACTGGGTGCTGCTTGGAAGGGAAGCAGAGAGACTGAGGGATGGAGGGAGGGCTGACTGTCCTGGGCACCCCTGGAAAGGTGAAAGGACCTGTGTACCCAAACACAGAGTGGTATTGCCCATAATTTGAGGAGTGGCGGTTCCCCAAAGCCCACCCACAGACCCCAAGGACCCAGGTTATGAACGCTCGTTTTAGCAAAAAAGGGCCTCATCTCAGTCTCTAATGCCAGCTTCAAAGTCACTACCTACAGGCTTCAGTTGGACTTGCTGACCACAGTGGCTGGGAGAGGCTTGGGGAACTGCAACTTGGGACACCCAGCTTTAATCTCCAGTTCATAAAGGTAAAGAAAAATAACATATTAAACACTTCTGGATTTTTCCTTTTCTCTTGCAGGCCAGCCACTAGAAGGTTCTCCACCCAAACTGACAAAGGTATAGCATAAACGCACTCTTGGGCCTCCTCCCCCTCAGCGGGCATTGGTACCCCCCTGGCTGAGCCCAGGTGCAGCCTCACAGACATTCTCAACACGGCCCTGCAGAGTTACCAGCGGGGAGGGCACACAGCACAGGGATGGAACCCCACAGCAACCTCACCCCCCACCCTTTCTATTGGAAATGGTGTTAATCGCCCACTGACAGAGGAACAAGTTGCTTGATTTTTTAAAATCTGGTACAAGAATGAATGAGAGGAATTTCTTCCATCTTTCCTCATCCTGTCAGGTTGAGGTGAGGGGTAGAGACTGTGGTCAGAAGATTGATTTTTCATTTGAACCTAAGAGGCTGATTCAATGCCTTAATCTCAGAGTCAGCAAACAGCCCAGGTAGCCATGAAGTTACTGAGTCAAAGTCACAAATCTCAATGATAAATGTGTATGTGTTTGTGTGCACACACACATGTGCAAAGGGTTACATGAGGGAGAAAAAGCAGCCAAGAGGTGATAAAGAAGAGAGATAAAATCTGAAATCCTATGAGACCTGAGAGATCATTCTGGGCTAAGAAAAGTAAACTGTGTAACAACATCAAAGTTGAACCCACAGGTATGCCAGTAAAACGTGTTTATTATTTGCCTTATTTGGACCTAGGCCACATTTCTACTTAATTGCTCCTTTCTTGGGCAGTAATTATAAGGCTAACTTTTCAAATAAAATAAAATTGTTCCTCTGCTCTGGGCAGACTGCCTCCAAAGCAGGTTACAGCAAGTATTCCCAAACCCTTCTTCCCAGTTGGTCGATCTTGGGGGTTCAGGGTGTGACTTGGGTGAGGAAGATTGCTTTTATCCCAGCACTTGCACTAAGTCTTGCACTAATTATCGGAGGAAAGGAAAGGTGGGTCAGTAAGCCTTGGTTTCCTTGTTTATTACATAAATTCGTTTGACTAGTTGAAAGGAGATGTGTGTGAGTGTGTGTATCTGTGGTAGAGATAAGGAGTGGTGTAGCCATTTTGCAAGAAAAACCAGCAAATTAGTTTCCATATGTTCTACAGCGAGTCTCCAACCCTACCTTAGTTCCTCTACCATTGGTCAAAGGGTCCCAGCAAGTGTGAGATAAAAGGTTTGAAAAAGTCCTTCGTTATAATGTGAAAGAAATCAAAGTAAACATCCTTCTAGTGCTTCATTATCAACTCTGGTGTCCAACACAGCAGAAACCTTCCTCACTGGACTTGGCCTGCCCTCACTGGGACTGTGCCTTGAGGTCTGGGAAATGTGAAAATAAAGCCTATAAATGAGAAATGATTTCTTATGGAAGCAGGATGTAGATGAACTGTTAAAATTATTTAAAAACACATATAATTACTGTGGTCTTAAGTTATTTCTAGACACTTTAAGATCAATCCCTGGCACCCCCTGCTTTGCTCTGTGTCTAGAGGTTGATTCCTGCAAAGTGCATGTGCCCTCCTCTTCAGGCTAATGGGGTCAATGGAAAGCGCTAGGGGAGGCTGAGGGGCAGGGTGTGCCATCTCCCCCTCGCTTTGCACTGAGGGGTGTTTCTGGCAGATTCTCTGCAGTTCTCACTATTCTAAGATAGCTGCTTCCTCTGGGGTCCACGTTCTCGCTGCTCTAAGACAGCTGCTCCCTCCACGGTCCCAGCTGTGGCTCCAGGCCGATCCTGTCCCTGCCTGGGGGCTCTCACAACTCCCACCCCCTCTCCTTTGATCCTTCAACCCTCCAGCAAATAGCAGCAAGTTCCTGCTGTGGCTCCTCTCTCATGGCCTCGTGGGGCCTTCCACCCTCCCAATCTTGGCAATGAATTCTCTACATGGAACCACTTGGTATGGGCTCTGTTCTCTTGACTGGACTCTTGAGTCCCACCCAGGGGGCTCCGAATCTCTGAAGAACAAGCATGATGTTTAGGAATATACAGACTCCAGGAAATGCACTGGGCAGATCATTCCTTCTCTACTGCCAAGAACACTCTCTCAAACTCTGCATTAGTCTGATCACCTAGTACTCTTTGCACTAGACGTGTATTTGGATAGAAGGAACACAAGATAGAAAATTAGAGAACTAGAATGCTCTATCTAGTCCCGTGACTTTCACGAGTACCTTAGATCCAAATGACCCCAGGTTACTTGTGATATAGGAAGGAATAAGAGTTCCTCTGGCCTGCCTGCCAGTTATTAGGCTCAAACACAAGAGGGCATGGAAATATGTTTCAGAAACTGGCCTGGCCATGGTAAATCTAAATCTATTATTATATGAGACACAGTTGACTTCTATGGGACACAAAGTGTTTTGCTCTAAGCTTAGCCCGATCTTGACTTCTCAGTCTAATTTGTACTAAATATACTGAAATATTGGAAACGTTCCAAGCTAGTGCCAGGCACATCACAGGAGTGATGTAGGTCTCAGCTGTGATTTCTGGGCTCTTCTTTCTATCAAGGCAACATGGAGGTTTACCAAAGACCATACAAGAAGGTCAAGGTCAAGGTCAACTTACCAATGTCGAGGACCCTCTGCTTTGCGGTGTGCTGCCGAGAGTGCCAGTACTTCCAGTATTTCAGCTGCTCATCTCGGTTTTTGTCCTCACTGAAGACCACCATCACCACGCTCTGCAGGGCAGGGAGAACCACACAGCTTAGTTTCCATTCAGCCCCTCCTGCTCCACAGTGTCCAGTTCTGGGAATCCTACCAGAGGTGTGTTGCCTTAATTTCTGTAAATTTGCTTTTCTTGCTTTAGATAAGCTCAGTTGTAGGGTTTATTTTGTTTCAAAATAGGCCTACTTTTTAGAAAATAAATGGGAAGTGAAAGCAGCACAGAGTAAAAAAGAATGCTACCTCATCTTTACCATGACTAACACACAATTGGATTAACCAATTTACCAGCAAATGTATTATTTTGTGAGGTGAGTGGGAATACCAAAAAAGATTTTTTTCTTACATTGAATACAAGGCCATTTTTGAAATGGCATATCCTTAAACATAGAATTTGGTGCTTTCGTAAAAGAGCAAATATGTGTTTCTGGCCTAATTAAGTGCCTCTGACTGGATCAGTGATGGTACTGAGAGAAATACTAAAAGATGAGCTCACACTGATGAACAATGATATAAAATACAGATATATCACAGACCAAAAGATACAAAGTCAACCATATGATTTCCTTAAATATGTGGATATACTTTTAAATGAGCCCATGAAACTAATTATATCTGTAGAAATAAGAATCCCAAATGACTTCCACTTCTAAGTTCCAAACTGTCTTGCTAAACTAAATATATGTTAATTCATTGTCATTTACGAGATGGAGAAGGTACCCAAAATCACCAAACAAACCAAAAAAAAAAAAAAACAAACCAACTTACAACCCTTTAATTACAGCATGAGGAATACTATATCCAGGAATATACTCCCCATCTCATTCCATATCCAAAATACCTCTTAGACATTTTTCTGCTATTTCAAGAGAATAGTTCATCAACTCTCATTCCTTAATGCCTTGACCCCTGTAGCATTTGATACATATCTACCTAATTACTTACAGTTACTCAGTCCATGGCTGTGGCTTATGTTAATAAGGGCGGGGATATCGTGTCACTCACCACCGTGTCCCTGCTGCTGCTGCTAAGTCACTGCAGTCGTGTCTGACTCTGTGTGACCCCATAGACAGCAGCCCACCAGGCTCCCCTGTTCCTGGGATTCTCCAGGCAAGAACACTGGAGTGGGTTGCCATTTCCTTCTCCAGTGCATGAAAGTGAAAAGTGAAAGTGAAGTTGCTCAGTCATGTCCGACTCAGCGACCCCATGGACTGCAGCCTACCAGGCTCCTCCATCCATGGGATTTTCCAGGCAAGAGTACTGGAGTGGGGTGACCGTGCCCCTAGTGCCCGACAAATAAGATACCAAATGCATGATAGTGGCCATAGTGTCAAGATCTGGCTTATTCCCAGTGGTATGTAAACATGTGTCACACAAAAAAAGCAGAGGTTTGTTAGAAAAGCTGGTTTAGAAATAATGCATCCATATTATTCGAATCCACAAGCAGCATGGCTCACAGAGGCGTGCAGGAGAGCTGACGAGAAAGGGACTCGCGGGCTGTGCTGGTGGAACCCGGGCTCGGCCTCCCTCCATCCTTCCCCCTTCCCCTTCCTCAGGTCTTTCTATTTCTATGTAAACATTCACTGCACAGCCTCCTGTTGTTTATTTCTGTCTGTCCCAAAATAAAAATAACATTTTGGGTGACTTTTTTCTAGTCAATGACTAAATTAGCATAAGTAATGGCCTGGTTTTGGTATGGAAATGTATTTTTCCAGTGATAAAGAAAAAGGCGGTTTGAAACTGCTATTACCAAGACCACAGGCTCTGACTTAGGATGTAGCACTGTTCACAGAAATCAGTGCTCAGAGATTCTAAGTGCATTCCTTGCTCCTCCAGGCGGCTTGCTCTCCCAGAGCAGAGGAGTAAGACAGACCCACTCCGAGAAGGGCCATCCTGCTCTCCAAGGCTGTTAGATTGAAGACCTGAAGAGAAGGAAGGCTCTTTGTTTTAGGCAAAATGGAACAAAAGGAGATAAAATAAACTACATTATTTTCATGATTTCAGTGAAAGAAAATTCTTGGAAAAGTCGCTGTACTCCAAACTGCTGCCATGGCCTTAGATTACTAACATCATCTTTTCAGGGTGATGATAAGGTGTTATTACCAAGGTGTATATGAGTTATACACTACCTTGTAATTGGCAAGATTTTTTGAAAAAGAAGAGGTATCCAGTGTCTTCTCACCAGGCATTCATATACGATGGCATAGGGCGCACCAGGGTCAATTTCCAGAGGTGGAGCCTATGCCTTTCAGGCCTCCATGCTGCTCAGTACTGTACACTTGGGTGTTAAGAGAGTAGGTTAGAAGTCTGATTGTTTGGGATAGAACCTGGGTCCCTCACATTTGAGCTGTGTGACCTTGGCCAGTCGCTGGCTTCTGAAAGGCCAAGTTTCCTCATCTGGAACATTATAGAATTAATGCCTATGGCATAGGGTTGTTGCTAGTTTCCGAGAGTTACTTGATGTACGGTGTTCAACGTACACACACAATAAATACGAGCTGTTCTATTGTGGCTCTGGTTGTTGGGATGATGGGGACGAGGACGGCATCCCTCCACTGCAGGCCTGACCACAGGCTTGGGACATAGTAAGCCCCCTGGAGGCACACAGCACACTGAGCACCTTTGCACCTGCCCCGGAGCGCAGCCTCAGGTAGGACATTAGTCCCAGAGCCTCCCTCCCCATCCTTCCCTTCACTCTCAACCGCCCTGCCTCCTGAAGCTCCAATCTGGAACCAGGACAGACTTGCAGGGAGGAAGGCCTAAACAAAGGAGGAGCAGTTCCTCCTTGTCTTTCTCATGGAAACAATGTCATAAACCTGGTTGATTCAATAGCACACCACTGCAATGATTTTACCTAAAGCTAGTAACAGGCAAGTCAGCCAGCAGGTGCCCAGATACGCTTTTCCCTGTAACCTCATGTGTTACCCTTTGTGTGGGAATTTGAGATGCGGTGAACTGGGCCCGGCAGAGCACGGCGTTCCTTTCTCAGTGTACTGAAGAAACAGCTTAGGAGGAGGCAGTTAAGATAAAATAAGGAGGCATGCACACAGCAGCATAAATCATTTTACAACAGGGCAGGAAAGTCCTTCAACCTCTTTTCAGAGCTCTTGTATATATAATTTTCCTTTTCAGTAGAGAAGCATTACCAGGTCCTGCCCTTCTTGGCAGAGTTGAGAATGCCAGAAGCTGGCAGACTTCCAAAACAGTTTCATTTCCCACAAACAGAACTAGCCCTCATGGATGTGAAAATTCTTTCAAGTCACTCCAGGTAGGGATCATATCATGCCCACTCCTTGACTTTTCATACTGTTCATAGGGTTCTCAAGAATACTGAAGTGGTTTGCCATTCCCTTCTCCAGTGGATCATGTTTTGTTAGACCTCTCCACCATGACCCATGTTGGGTGGCCCTACATGGCATGGCTCATAGTTTCACTGAGTTAGACCACGCTGTGGTCCATGTGATCAGTTTATTAGTTTTCTGTGATTCTGATTTTCATTCTGTCTGCCCTCTGAGGGAATAAGGATGAGGCTTATGGAAGCTTCCTGATGGGAGAGAATGACTGTGGGGGAAACTGGATCTTGTTGTGATGGCCAGGGCCATGCTCAGTAAATCTTTAATCCAATTTTCTGTCGATGGGCAGGGCTGTGTTTCCTCCCTTTTGTTTGACCTGTGACCAAACTATGGTGGACCTGATGAAAGCGAAAGAGGAGAGTGAAAAAGTTGGCTTAAAACTCAACATTCAGAAAACGAAGATCATGGAATCCAGTCCCATCACTTCATGGCAAATAGATGGGGAAACAATGGAAACAGTGACAGGCTTTATTTTGAGGGGCTCCAAAAATCACTGCAGATGGTGACTATAGCCATGAAATTAAAAGACGCTTACTCCTTGGAAGAAAAGCTATGACAAACCTAGATAGCACATTAAAAAGCAGAGACATTACTTTGCCAACAAAGGTCCATTTAGTCAAAGCTATGGTTTTTCCGGTAGTCATGTATGGATGTGAGAGTAGGACTATAAAGAAAGCTGAGCGCCAAAGAATTGATGCTTTTGAACAGTGGTGTTGGAGAAGACTCTTTGAGAGTCCCTTAGACTGCAAGGAGATCCAACCAATCAATCCTAAAGGAAATCAGTCCTGAATATTGCAAAGACTGATGCTGAAGCTGAAACTCCAATACTTTGGCCACCTGATGAGAAATTTCAACTGACTCATTTGAAAAGACCCTGATGCTGGGAAAGATTGAAGGCAAGAGGAGAAGGGGACAACGGAGGAGGAGATGGTTGGATGGCATCACCAACTCGATGGACATGAGTTTGAGCAGGTTTCAGGAGCTGGTGATGAATAGGAAAGCCTTATGTGCTGCAGTCAATGGATTGAACTGAACCCCTTGACTCTTTAGTAAGCACTGGGCTGCAGAAGGCTTTTAAGCAGAGCTGCAAAGGGCTCTTTGTATGTATGAATGTATGAACTGCACCCTCCTTTACAGAATAAAGCCCAGCTCTTTCCCGCCCACAGATATGCTCTGACTTACAGCTACTTACTGGAAAAATGAACATCATTTGATTGAAAACAATGATGATAGTAATTAGATACCACATAGGCAATGAATGAAGCTGGGAAAATCCCCTGGATACAGTCAGAAAGCATGTTCCCACCATGTCTGTTCCCTGGGGTTTATTGGTTACTGATTAAAATGATAAACTGCAAGCCAATAAGTTCTTGTGCCCCAATTCTGACATTTGTTCTAGAATTATTTACTTTGGCATTTTTTTCCATGCCCTTCCACAAGGCTGGTAAGTAACAATGCCTTCATCTGATCCCTCCATGCTTTATTTGAGAAATGAGGCTCCTACCCTGACTTTGCTGATGGGGTGTCGGAAGCACTTGTTGTCCCCCGTCTCGCTGAGCGTGATGGCATAGAACTGCCCCTTGTTGAGGTAGGTCATCGGGCCCTCCCCTTGCTTCTGACGGAGAGATTTGGTGGCTTCCAGGGTGTACTGAAATGTGCCACTGTGAACAGAAAGCAAATAGTGGTCAGATTCACTCAGACATTTCTGCCTTTGGGATCAATTTCACATCAATAACATTTTGTATGAACATTAACCAACGTTTACTCCATTTCACAGACAAAACACAGCATACGGCAAAAGAGATGAGACCGTACCAAAGGTCACTGCTAGTAGGGCACATAACATTTCTATTAGTGGCCCATAAACCAGATGGTTAAGAAAGGGAGAAAGTCCATGGCATGCCCATCCCACTGAGCCAGGCAGGGCCAGGGGAGCCTCTGTTAGGTTTTAGCTGGCACTTTGCAATGCCTGAACTTAGATAGGACTTGCTTCTTTCATGCTGGCTATAAGCCATAGGTGTGAGTACCTTTGTTCAATTGATCCATATACTTCACCTTCTTCTGTCTAACTGAGGTGTTGCACACAGCTACATCCCACTTTAAAATGCCTCAGAATATAAAAATCTAGAACTCAACACTCATGACTGAAAATTCTAGGGAATCTAGTTTCATAACAGGGATTATTTTTTGATTTGGGGGTCTTGTTTTCTAAGCCTGCAGAAGAACTCATGACAGGGTTACCTCTCTAAAGCAGGAGCTTGCAAACAATGGCCCCTGGGCCACAGCCAGTTGGCTGGCTGTTTTTGTAAATAAAGTTTTACTCGCCCACAGCTACACTCATCTGTTTTTATCTTCTCATGGCCGCTTTTACACTGCCACAGCCGGGCGGAGGAGTTGCGACAGAGACTGTGTAATTCGCTAAAACTAAAATACTTAATATCTAGCCTATTACAGAAAAAAAGTTTGCAGATCACTGCTCTTAATAATTTCCCTAATATTTGACAAATATAATTTAACTTGTAAAAGGAAAACACTGATTTTCCCAACTTTGAAAAACATAGCCATTGTTTAAAATGAGCAACAAATATGAACCACCATCTTTTTTATTTAAGATGCTCGTTCAGAATACTTATTTCTGCTGCCCTGCAGGAAGGCACGGATGATGATCCCACTGCAAACGCTTTGTCTGTTTTCTGGAGCATCAGAAACTCTTCACTGTGTCTATTTTTTTAGCCCTTTAAATTTCATAGTCTGTGAAAGACTAGGTACAAAAAGATTCAAAGTTTGCTTCCTAAAACGATCTACCCATAAGATTACGGGGGACTCTTGCTTTCTATGTTGAGTATTTCTGCAATGTTTCATATCTTTTAGCTTAAATGAGAAAGAAATCTGAAGGGCAAAATAATATTTCTCTTATATGATAAAAAATCTTAGGTTAAAGCTGATAAAGTGAATTCCAGAATATGCGTCTTAGAATAAGGTGGGAAATAAATCATTCAAGATAGAATCGATTCCACTGTCATTTTGCCTGGAAAAAGCAATTTCGAGATAACCACTGAATCAGAAAATGAGACCTGGACAGGATATTAGGAATCACTGCTTGAAAAATATGAAGAAAGCTGTGAACTTTCTTCCCAGATAAAAGCACATATGCACACAAATGATTTGTAATATAATTTCAGGGGATTCACGTCCCCCAGGCTGATCAACAGCATAAGATAAGAACCACCTTCCTCATTTCACAGCTGAGAAGAAGCTGAGAAACTCGCTCATTGCAGGGAACAATGACAGCAGCAGAAAGCGAAAACAGGGCAGGAAAATGGTAGGTCAATGCTCTTTTTAATGGCCCAATAGCTGGTTGCATGGTTATCTGGATGGACAGCATGTAAATTACCCATGCATTTCCATATTTTAGAAGTTGATTCGAAACTTTCTTCTTTGCCTTTTCCCTACCCTTCGCCGCCACCACTGCACAGCCAAATTCTGTCTGGAACAATCTGGAGAGGATAACTGGGGAGCCTGAGGTTGGAACAAGACTCTGAAGGAGAAGAAAGACTTGAAGAGAAAACAGACAGAAGAAAAGAGGGTCATACACGTAAAAGTAAAGGGGCAAGAAACACAGTGGGAGAAGAGGTCTACAATGCATGGAGGGCTCTAACCACCTTCATAAGGAATTTGTGTTTTATTCTGAAATGGTGAAATCAGTGGTAAGATTTGCAAATGGGAGAGATTCATTCATTCACGCCCTTCTCTCCCATCTTCAGGCACTTCTGGAGTGTGTGGCTAGGAGGATGGCTACATCATTACGCATAACAAGAAATGAAAGTGGGACTTCCTGGTGGTCCAGTGGTTAAGAATCTGCCTGCCAGTGCAGAAGACATGGGCTCTATCCCTGGTCCAGGAAGATCCCACATGCCGTAGGGCAAGTAAGACTGTGCCCTGCAACTACTGAAGCCATGCACCCAGAGCCTGTGTTCCACAACAAGAGAAGCCACCACAATGAGAAGTCCGTACACCGCAACGAGAGAGTAGCCCCTGCTGGCCAAAACTGGAGAAAGACTGCACGCAGCATTGAAGACCCAGCACAGCCAAAAAAATAGAATTAATTAATTAATTTTTTAAAAGAGGGAATAAAAGTGGAAGAACAGATGTGAAAGAAGTCAAGAAGGAAGGGGAAAGGAGGAGAAAAAAAGAGAGTTCCATTATGTACATGGTGTGTTGGAGGCCCAAGTGTTTGACGTTCAGAGGAACACCTAAGAAGGGATATCTAGCCAACTAAAGGACAAAGAAAGAGTATGGGTCTCAGAAAGCTGATCAAGACTGGAAATAATAATTTAGAAGACATTGTGCAGAGAAGAAGATTTTATTTTAAAGGTGCAGAAGTATAAGTTGAAGATACATTTAAACAGTTATCGGTGCATCAGTGTCTAGGGGCATCTCCTGGAAACCAACCTTGATGTCTGATCGTACATGTACTCCTCAGCCCCAACCGAAGCACTCCGAAATTTCTGCAAAATATAAAAAGTCATCAAAATTAAATAGGTGAGTCATTATGCTCCCCCCACCACCAAAGTGGCAAAGGTATCCAAACTGTCTTATCCTTGTTTTAGAATTACACATTTTTTTGGTATTGTATTTTCAACTACAGTGAAAATAGTTACCATTTGTGTACAGAACTGGCATAGTACCTGCACATTGAGAATTATATTCAACATAAAATGTATTTGTACTTTTCTTCACATATTCACAGGTGCTCCTAAGGTGCTTTCAGGTACTGGAAACTGTTACCTCAAACGTTTAAACATCTCTTCTATTTTCTTATCTCCAGCACTATTCCAAAAGTCACGAATTCCGAGTTAATGGAACACTGAATACAGAGAGGCCACACAGCATATCATAAGCCCTATTGAGAGTGTTAAGAGCATAGTTTCAGGAGTAAGACTGTCTAGAGTCAGGTCTAGTTCTTTTACCTGCAGCCTGTGTAGACTGGGGCAAGTGCCATATTTTCTTCAGCTGTAAAATGCACAGTTGTAGTGATGAGAAGAATTAACTGCATTATTAGTGGTGAACTACTAAGAACAGTTCCTGGAATGTGGCGAGCCCTATCTACGTGTATTAACTTCTGTTCTATAGTGACCACTTGACCATATTTAGTGCCCTTCTCTAAGATCTTCATTATTGCAACACTGTTAAGAGTGAGTTTGCAGAGGAAACTCTAAGTCATAATATTATAAGTCATAATACTCTAAGTCATAACATAAGGAGGTTTGGGTTCACAGACATCCAGTTGTTGTATATTTAGTGCAAGTAGGATGCATTTTACTATATTTTAGAACCTTTTCATGGAGAAGGCAATGGCACCCCACTCCAGTACTCTTGCCTGGAAAATCCCATGGACCGAGGAGCCTGGTGGGCTGCAGTCCATGGGGTCGCTAGGAGTCGGACATGACTAAGCAAGTTCATGTTCACTTTTCACTTTGATGCACTGGAGAAGGAAATGGCAACCCACTCCAGTGTTCTTGCCTGGAGAATTCCAGGGACGGGGGAGCCTGGTGGGCTGCCGTCTCTGGGATCGCACAGAGTTGGACACGACTGAAGCAACTTAGCAGCAGCAGCAGCAGCAGAACCTTTTCAAGCAGATGCACAAAAGCGCTAACTCTTGATCCTAAAGCGAATATAACAGAACATTGAAGAAAAAGCACTTGGTGGATCACATACATCTGGACCTTCCACTGTGGCCTTTTTTCTAGTCTCTCTAAGAAACAACCTTCTTGCTTCTCCTTTCCCTGACATAAATGTCCATTCTTTGACAAGTAATTCAAAGATTTCCTTCTCAGGAAAGGGTTTGGTGGTGTTGTTGCTCAGTTGCTAAGTTGTGTCCAACACTTTACGACCCCATGATCTGCAGCACACCAGGCTTCTCTATTCTTCACTGTCCCCAAGAGTTTGCTCCAACTCATGTCCATTGAGTCAGTGATGCCATCCGTGCATCTCATCCTCTGTCATCCCCAAGAAAGGGTTGCTCCCAGCTATTTTCCAGCCACCATCTCTAACCACTATCTCTAGGATAGTGGTTTATTTTCCAACCACCATCTCTAGAACGCAGTGGACCCTTACATCACAGTTTATATGTACATCAGATATAGCTATATAATTCCATGTCTTTAATCAGTCACCAATTTTTAGGTCTTATTAATGTATTCATTCATCCACTCTTTCAGTAAATACTTACTGAGCATCCACTTTGTATCAGACACCATGCTAGGTGCTATGGATACCACGGTGGAAAAGAAAAGATGCAGGCCCTGCTCTCATGAAGCTTCTGGTCTAGTAGGTGAAAAATATTAGCCAAATAATCATTCATTTAAAAACTTAAAAACCATGTGCAAACACTCTGAGGAACAGCCACAGATTCTAGGACAGTACATCACAACTGAGAAAGTAGAAATCAGTCCCACTGACAATCAGCCTAGATGGTTCTAACAGGATGTACTGTTTCCAGTGGCACAACAGAGAAGACCAACAGAAGATAAGCAATGCTCCCAACAGAAACCCAGAAGACAGCAACACAGCTACACAACGCTCCCTCCTCCTGTGGGACTGATGCTTTCCTAGCAAAGATATCCTCAGCCTCGCTTTGTTCATCACCTCTTCTGAACAATGACAACCAAGATACCCAGTTTCTAGACCGCCCCCACATCTTGATATACAGAATCCAGAACTGGTTGTCACTTCCATGATCCCTTCTTAGATTCATCCAGCACAAGCCCAAACAGTATCAAGAGCTCCTCCCAGCTCTCTCTTATGAGCTGTCCCTGAGGATTCCCTGCAGAAACAGACTAAATAAATGCAACTTTGACTACAAATATGTTCGTGGTAGTCTTTGGCTGGTGGACTTAGATTCAAAGAAAACTGATTTTACTAGAAACTGAAAGGAGAGGACAAGGAGGTCTTCCCTAAGAAAGTCACACAGGAGGAAGGGTGTGGAAGGTAATAAAGAACATTCTAGAATAACATTGTTCAACAGAACTTTATGCAAAGATGGAAATGTTCTATATCTTCACTGTCTAATACAGTAGCCACTAGCCACATGTATCTACTGAGCACTCAGAATGGAGATAATGGGAATGAGGAATTAAATTTTAAATTTTATCCATTTTAATAGCTGTATGTGGCTACTGACTACAGTACCTAGTGCACAGCACAGATCTGAAACATGGAGCAGCATTCACAGGGGTCTTGAGGCAGAAGGAGCATATTAGGCTCACAGAACTGAATGAAGCTCAGAGCAGAGAGCACCAGGGGGAAAGATGTGCAAGGTGAGGTGGGAAAGGCAGAGGAGAAACAGAACGTGCAAGGCCCTGAAAACCAGTTACAGATTTAGACCTTGATCCTAGAAACAATGGGATTTCAATAAGAGGGTGTCATGATCAGATTATAATTTTGAAAAGACCATCCCAGGTACAGTGTACAAAAGTGGACTGTTTCAAAGACCAGAGATAATGACAGCTTGAGTCAGTAAGGTGGAAGCAGAATGGAGACAAAGGAAGGATTTCGGAGAGATGTAAGAAAGTGAAGTCGGAGACTTTTCCTGGTGGGTCAGTGGCTAAGACTATGAGCTTCCAATGCAGGGGGTGTGAGTTCAATCCCTGGTCAGGGAACTAGATCCCACATGCTGCAATAAGAGTTCAGATGCCACACCTGGTAGATCCTGCTAGATGCAACTAAAAAGGGTCCAAGTGCAACTAACACCTGGCCCAGCCAAATAAGTGGATTAAAATAAATATTTAAAAAAAAAGAAAGAGGAGTTGATAGAACTGGTAATGACTTAGACCAGGATGATAAGAGAGCAAAGTATGCAGAAAAAAAAAATCCTAGTCTCTTCAGAAACCAGAAAGATGGTGGTGTCACTCCACTAGGGTGGAAAACAATTTGTAAACCAGGTTTTGTATAGGTGGAAAGTCAAACAGGGGGCTTCCCTGGTGGCTCAGATGGTAAAGAATCTGCTTTCAATGTGGGAAACCTGGGTTCGATCCCTAAGCTGGGAAGATCCCCTGGAGAAGGAAACGGCTACCCACTCCAGTATTCTGGCCTGGAGAATTCCATGGACAGTGGAGCCTGGTAGGCTATAGTCCACAGGGTCCCAAAGAGTTGGACACGACTAAGCGGCTTTCACTTTTACTTTTCAAAATCAAACAGGCAGTTGGGCACAAAGGTACAGGGTGCAGAGAGAACTGGGCTAGAGAAAAAAGTGTGCAAAGTATTCAGGGCATAGATGGCAACTGAGCTATGGACATAAAGACAAGAACTTCTTCAAGAGGCAAGAGTATCAAAGTATCAAACGGTGCTGCCAAGAAACAGCTTTAACAGAAAGGGAATTTCCAAATCCATTCTATGCAAGAGTTGGATAGAGGGCTCCTAGGAGCCAGAATAATGGGACATCCAATTCTTATCAACTTTGACTACAGAGAAAACTAAGGGCTTCCCACAGAGAAGGCAATGGCACCCCACTCCAGTACTCTTGCCTGGAGAATCCCATGGATGGAGGAGCCTGGTAGGCTGCAGTCCATGGGGTCGCTAAGAGTCGGACACGACTGAGTGACTTCACTTTCACTTTTCACTTTCATGCATTGGAGAAGGAAATGGCAACCCACTCCAGTGTTCTTGCCTGGAGAATCCCAGGGACGGGGGAGCCTGGTGGGCTGCCGTCTCTGGGGTCGCACAGAGTCGGACACGACTGAAGCGACTTAGCAGCAGCAGCAGCAAGGGCTTCCCAGGTGGCACTGGTAGTAAACAATAATGCAGGAGATGTAAGAGACACAAATTCAAGCCCTGGGTTGGGAAGATCCCCCAGAGGAGGGCATGGTCACCAGTTCCAGTATTCTTGCCCAGAGAATCTCATGGACAGAGGAGCCATTACAGGCGGGTTACAGTCCATAGGGTTGCAAAGAGTCGGGCACAACTGAAGCGACTTAGCACAGCACAGCACATACAGAGAAACCTAAATCTTCCCAAAGTATAAAATTTGTATTCTAAGGATTTTCCAAAATTTTTCTTGGCTCAAGAACAAAATAATAAATGATAGAAGTTTTAGCGGTACTACATGCACTATTTCGAGTATTTGAAATAAAAAATAATAAAATTGGTTGCACTAATCAAAAGCAAAGCCATGATCCATTTTAGTAACTGGATCAACATTTTCAAGGTTTTATTCTTTAGTTAGGGGAGGAAATGAAAAATTTAAAAATCACACTGGACAGTGTTTAGATCCAGGGTAACTTTCCGTATCAGTCTACAGATGAATAGGAGGACATCAATGGACAAAACCATCATAAGTCTGTTGGGTATGACAAATAATAATTCTTTGATTTCATTACAGGATTCTCTGCAAACTACATTAATTTGACAATTAACATACCAGGGGCTAAATAATGAAATACACGGTAGAGATATCTCATCTTCCCTATAAATATTGGGTGGGCCAAAAAGTTCATTAGGTTTTTCCATAAGATATTATATTTACATACATGTATATAATATAATACATATTATATTTCCATATTTATATATTTCCAAATATTATGGGAAATCTGAATATATATTATATACCAATTACTATATACACTGATATAATTATCAATTATTATTATTGATATATTACATGAAATATTTAATATATTATATGAAATATATATTTTCATATTTTATATTTTCAGATATTATGGAAAAACCTGAATAAACTTTTTGGTTAACCTAATGGTTCTCAAGTAGGCCTTAGAAAGCATCACTATGAACAAAGCTAGTGGAGGTGATGGAATTCCAGTTGAGCTATTTCAAATCTTGAAAGATGATGCTGTGAAAGTGCTGCACTCAATATGCCAGCAAATTGGAAAACTCAGCAGTGACCACAGGACTGGAAAAGGTCAGTTTTCATTCCAATCCCAAAGAAAGGCAATGCCAAAGAATGCTCAAACTACCGCTCAATTGTACTCATCTCACACGCTAGTAAACTAATGCTTAAAATTCTCCAAGCCAGGCTTCAGCAATATGTGAACCGTGAACTTTCTGATGTTCAAGCTGGTTTTAGAAAAGGCAGAGGAACCAGAGATCAAATTGCCAACATCCGCTGGATCATGGAAAAAGCAAGAGAATTCCAGAAAAACATCTATTTTTGCTTTATTGACTATGCCAAAGCCTTTGACTGTGTGGATCACAATAAACTGTGGGAAATTCTGAAAGAGATGGGAATACCAGACCACCTGACCTGCCTCTTGAGAAATCTGTATGCAGGTCAGGAAGCAACAGTTAGAACTGGACATGGAACAACAGACTGGTTCCAAATAGGAAAAGGAGTCCGTCAAGGCTGTATATTGTCACCCTGTTTACTTAACTTATATGCAGAGTACATCATGAGAAACGCTGGACTGGAAGAAACACAAACTGGAATCAAGGGTGCCGGGAGAAATATCAATAACCTCAGATATGCAGATGACACCATCCTTATGGCAGAAAGTGAAGAGGAACTCAAAAGCCTCTTGATGAAAGTGAAAGTGGAGAGTGAAAAAGTTGGCTTAAAGCTCAACATTCAGAAAACGAAGATCATGGCATCCGGTCCCATCACTTCATGGGAAATAAATGGGGGAGCAGTGGAAACAGTGTCAGACTTTATTTTTCTGGGCTCCAAAATCACTACAGATGGTGACTGCAGCCATGAAATTAAAAGACGCTCACTCCTTGGAAGGAAAGTTATGACCAACCTAGATAGCATATTAAAAAGCAGAGACATTACTTTGCCAACAAAGGTCCGTCTAGTCAAGGCTATGGTTTTTCCTGTGGTCATGTATGGATGTGAGAGTTGGACTGTGAAGACCGCTGAGCACCGAAGAATTGATGCTTTTGAACTGCGGTGTTGGAGAAGACTCTTGAGGGTCCCTTGGACTGCAAAGAGATCCAACCAGTCCATTCTAAAGGAGATCTGCCCTGGGATTTCTTTGGAAGGAATGATGCTAAAGCTGAAACTCCAGTACTTTGGCCACCTCATGCAAAGAGTTGACTCATTGGAAAAGACTCTGATGCTGGGAGGGATTGGGGGCAAGAGGAGAAGGGGACGACAGACGATGAGATGGCTGGATGGCATCACTGACTCGATGGACATGAGTCTGGGTGAACTCCGGGAGTTGGTGATGGACAGGGAGGCCTGGTGTGCTGTGATTCATGGGATCACAAACAGTTGGACACAACTGAGCGACTGATCTGATCTGAATGGTTCTCCTTCCTGAGCAAACTGGAGGACTAAATGGGAAATCGACTTGTCAGCCCTCTTGCAGTTAGTTGAGACCATGTGACTGGTTCTAGCCAATGAAATGTGAACGGGGGAATAGCACCACTTTCAGATCAAAGTATTTACAAGCCAGTGTGCCATCTCCATGGCCTCTATTCCCCAGCTAGGGTGACTCTGAAGTCAAATATAGAGACGGTAATGTCAGAAGATGGAGAGGACCTGGATTCCTGATCAGAAGACAAGTCTATAGACTTGTATCAAGATTGTTAGCAAGAAATCAACTTTTACTGTATCATATCACTGAGATCTGGAGTTTCTTCATTCCTACAGCTAGACTTCTGTTAACTGACTTATACAAAATTATAGAGTAGAATAAGCAAATTCTTTCTTCTACTTTGATTCTTATAACGACAATACACATGATTTTCCTATAAAAACTCTTTCTTCCCTCTCACAAGTTTTACATGTTTCCTAGAAACCTGATAGGGCTTTCCTTGTGGCTCAGCTGGTAGAGAATCTGCCTGCAATGCGGGAGACCCGGGTTTGATCCCTGGGTTGAGAAG
Source organism: Bubalus kerabau (assembly GCF_029407905.1). Classification (NCBI taxonomy): domain Eukaryota; kingdom Metazoa; phylum Chordata; class Mammalia; order Artiodactyla; family Bovidae; genus Bubalus; species Bubalus kerabau. The sequence continues at coordinate 65,080,430 of NC_073637.1, forward strand.
ATCCCCTGGAGAAGGGAAAGGCTACCCACTCCAGTATTCTAGCCTGGAGAATTCCATGGACTGTATAGTCCCTGGGGTCGCAAAGAGTTGGACAGGACTGAGCGACTTTCACTTTCACTTTAGAAACCTGATAGCTGTTAATACTACACTGATTTATATTTATCAACTCGACTCTTTGCTTATTAGCTGTGTGACATTTGGCACATTCATAAGCTCTCTGGATCTGTTTTTTCATCTGTAAAGTGGGAAAAATAATACCTTCCTTGCAGAATTGTGGCATAGTAAATATTAAATAAAATGTGTAAGCCACAGTGCCTGGCATACAGTAATACTCAATAAACAGCAACCATTGTTATGTCTCTTCACAGATTATATAGTAACCTTCTAGAGCACAGAAACCAAGGCACACCCCCTTCTCTCTACTCCCACATTTAGCAAAATGCCTAACAACGAGTGTAAACAAATATTTACCAAATGTTACTACAAAGAGGATATAGAATAAAATATAAATCAAATTAGCTAAATAAATTCATTAAAGAACTTTTTAATGCTACTGGCTTGAATTGAACCAAATTGCTCCCTTCCTTAGTATCAGTACACACACACACACACACACACACTCACCCACACAGACACACTCACACACATACACATACAGATACAGAGAGAAGTCATCTGTAATAGCAAATGAAACTTGCCAATTCAACAAGTAGTAGGGATTTTAATAGTTTGCCTAAAGGAAGTACTAGGTTTTAGACAAATTTTCCTTAGTGAAATTTACTTGGTGAAATCACTCTGAAATCACCTAATTTTATAACCTGTTGACAATGCCATGGCTGAAGATCATGACAGATGATTTCAATTAATTTACATCACATTGAAATACCTTATGCAATGTAAATACTGATTTCCAAGACTAGGAGAGCATCTAAACTAAATCCAATGGAAATAATCTTCACATTTCATTTCTGGTGAGCTGCTTTCTCATTCACTTCAAAATAAAACCCCGAATACAATAGCTTCCTTTCATAAGCCTCTTTATCTACAACACAACTGATAACACATCCCCCAAATAGGGTGACGGTTCCATTGACATTGGACCACATCCATGGACTCTTCTGTGACTAATGGAATATTTCTGCACTGTGTGAGAAAAACATTAGTAGCAACCCTTTAGTGAAAAAGTATGCACCTCACATTCCTTTGTGGAGAGATTTGCTTTTCCCTACAGAAGCACCCCTGACTGCTTGAGGGCAAACCAAATATTCAACAATACCAAAACCCTACAAGATCCCTTACTCAGTTTGAAAAAAAAAAGAAAAGAAGAAGGAGCAGGGGGACTCCCTTGGTAGCCCACTGGTTAAGAATCCACCTGCCAATGCAGGGGACACAGGTTCAATCCCTGGTCTGGAAAGATCCCACAAACCTCAGAGCAACTAAGCCCATGGACCCCAACTTTTAAGCCTGCTGCAACCACTGAAGCCTGTGCACCTAGAGCCCGTGTTCCGCAACAAGAGAAGATACTGCAATGAGAAGCCCATGCACTACAACTAGGAAGTAGCCCCCGCTCATCCCAGAAATAACAGGAAAAAAAGGAGAGGGGAACAGGGAGAAGAAGCTTGTTGATGATTTTAAGCCACACAGGAAGCCAAAGAAGCAAACCTGAAGATACCATTGTCACTACAAGGACATTGAATGCTTGATGTAAAGCCCCCAGAACCCCAAAAATATGGAACCCTGATGAGCACAGCAAATTTATCCTGTCTCGCTCTGCTCTTTCCCCAAGTTCATAGAAAGCAGCAGGCATTCAGGAATGACGAGTCAGGAAAGGAAAGGCTGCTAGTGTGACCTGTCTACTGTGAACCCCCACCAACGCTGAAGAGAGCTGGTTCCTTTTGTCCCTCTTATTGTCATATGAAAGATGAGAAACTGCTAATGACATAGATAAAGAACACTCAGATTAAAAAATGAACACATCGGGGTAAGGCAGTATGTTCAGCAATGGAACTCCTGAGAACCAGAAGGCCCCACGTTGTCTCTGAATATAGAGGTAACGGTCAAGGACGTTGGCCCTGGAGACCAATAGCTTGTGGCAAGTCCCATCTTTGCCACTTACTGCGGTATGTTCACAGCTGCCCTTACGCATCTCATTTGGAAAACAGAGATGACAATAATAGTACCTACCTCGTGGGAGTTTTGGGAGGATTACATGAGTCCACATTACATAGAATGATCCCAGCACAGAGTAAGTGCTCATCAAATGCTTATTGTTTTAAGATACTATTGTTTAAGGTTACCATCTCAGCCTCAGTGGCTGAAGTTTGTCCTATTGGCAGCTAAATGGGCAGCAGGCTGCAAGTGTTCAGTATGCTGCCACCACACTCCTCTTTAAGAGAGGAAAAAAACACAAGTTTTCTCCTTCTGCTGTTGTCTTTAATCGGCCAGGCAAAATGAGATGTCAGTGACCAGTGACTCAAATGCAGAGTCACTGCTCCGAAATGTGGAAGAAGCTGACACAAACTCAAAAAAAAAACCATGACATACGCCAAGTCAAAAATTGGAGTGGTGATTCACAATTATATTAGCAACTGATGTTCTACAAAGATCTCAAGGCAATTAAATGAAGAGAATACTGCCTTTTTAACAAGTGGTTCTGGAACAGGAACACTGGATGTCAACATAAAAAAAAAATGGGACAGCACTTCTCTAGTATCCAATATGAAAATTATCTCAGAGTGGATCATAAACCTACACTCAAGAGGTAAAAACTATTAAATGTTTAGGGAAAAAAAAACAGAAAATATTTGTGACATTAGGTTAGGCCAAGATTTCTTAAACAATATATCAAAAGCATAAACTCTAAGAGAAAAATATTGATCAATTGGACTTTATCAAGATTAAATATTGTTGCTGTTTGAATAGTTAAATAAAGCAGCCATCAAATTGCAAAACATAACTGGTCAAGGGTTACACAATTTAAGAAACTCATACAACTTAATAAAAGAAAGACCAGCAGCCCAATCTAAAAATTGGGGGAATTATTTGAAACAGACATTTCACAAAAGGAGTTATAGAAGTGGTCAAATAAACACACAGAATAATATTCAACATCACTAGACATCAGAGAAATGCAGGTTTAAACCATAATGAGACAACATCACATATACACTAAAGTAAAGCTAAAAAGATTGGTGGTATCAAGCTTGGGCAAGAATGTGGAAAAGGGGAATCCTCATGCAATGCTGGTGAGAATGAAAATATTACAGCTACCTTGAAACATTTCACATACATTTCCCACATGACCCATATAAAGCTACATATACATTTACCAGATGACTCACCAAGTCCAGCCATAGTTATGTACCCAAGAGAGATGAAAACATACGTCCACATTAAAACCTGAATGTCCACAGCAGCATTATTTATATAATAGCCAAAAACTAGAAGCAACAAATATCCACCAGCTGGTGAATAAATTGTGATATATGCTTACCATGGAATACTACTCAGCAATTTAAGGAACAAATTATTAATATAACCAATAACATAGATGAAACTCAAAAATATCATACTAAATGAAAGAAGAGAACATACAAGATTGCGTACTCTATCATTCCATTTACATGAAATTTTAGATAAAGCAAAACTATAGTGACTGACGGCAGGTGAGTGTTTGCCATGAGCAAGAGGGGAGGGGAGAGCTTCAAGTTCAGACTTTTAGGGTGAGGAAGCTGTCTGTTGATTCTGATGTTGGTTACACAACTGGATACAATTAACAAAATTTTCAAACTGTGCCCTTAAAACCTGTGAATTTAAAACAAACAAGCAAGCAAAGATCAACTGCTTCTGCAAATTCTTTGGGCACATGAGAAGAATACACAGAATCTATCTGTAAGGTGCAAAGTACACATACATATACACACTTTATTACTGATAATACCAATTCTTCCTTGAGTTTTCATCTGACAAGTTCTTTAAAGAGTTATATAGTTTTAATCTATAAACAATAAATGTTGGAGAGGGTGTGGAGAAAATGGAACCCTCTTTCACTGTTGGTGGGAATATCAATTGATATTACTACAGAGGAGCATATGGAGAAGCATATGGAGATTCCTTAAAAAGCTAGGAATAAAACTAGTTTTATAAAAAATAAAACCGTAAGACCCAACAATCCCACTACTGGGCATATACACTGAGAAAACCATAATTGAGAAAGACACATGTACCCCAGTGTTCACTGAAGCACTATTTACAATAGCTAATCCCAGGGACAGGGGAGCCTGGTGGGCTGCCGTCTATAGGGTCGCACAGAGTCAGACACGACTGATGCAACTTAGCAGCAGCAGCAGCAAGGCATGGAAGCAACCTGTGGATGGCCATCAACAGATGAATGGATAGAGAAGCTGCGGTACATATGTACAATGGAATATTACACAGCCATAAAAAGAACACATTTGAGTCAGTGGTAGATAAACCTAGAGCCTATTATATGGAGTGAAGTAAGTCAGAAAGAGAAAAAAAATATTGTATATTAACACATATATATGGAATCTAGAAAGATGGTACTGATAAACCTATTTGCAGGGCAGGAATGGAGGTGCAGATATAGAGACCAGACTTGTGGACACCATGGGGGAAGGAGAGGGTGGGTGAATGGAGAGTAGCATGGAAACATGTACACCACCATATGTAAAGTAACCAATGGGAATCTGCTGTATGACTCAGGGAGCTCATCACATCAGCTCTGTGATGGCGGAGTGGGGTGGGAAGGAGGTTCAAGAGGGAAGGGACATATGTATCCCTATGGCAGATTCATGCAGCTATATGGCAGGAACCAACACAATATCATAAAGCAATTATCTTTCAATTAAAAATAAATAAGTTTTTAAAGAAGAGTTGCTTCATTTTTAAAAAATGATGGGCAGGCAACATCTTTGGCTGCCATTTGAAAGGTTACAAACTAGGAGAAGTCAAGGTTAAAACTTTAAAAAGTAGGAAATTTCCACACAAACAGCTCTGTTCTTCACAAATATTTGATTTTAAGACTAAAATTAAAGCCAATAGAGGAATCTGTCATCTCAGAGTCAGGAAAATGGGAATATTCCTTCACACAACCAGTGTTTTAATAAAATCTGTTTATAAAGAAAGAAGCAAACATGTTCCAAAAAAAAAAATGAACTCACAGTTGAAATCACTCATCCCACATAAAAAGCAAATAAAGGGCTTTTCTGGGGGGCTCAGTGGTAAAGAATCCACCTGCCAATGCTGGAGACAGGAGTTCTATCCCCGGTCCAGGAAGATCCCACGTGCCGTGGAACAGCTAAGTCAGGGGGCCACAACTATTAAGCCTGTGCTGTAGAGCCCATTCGCTGAAACTACTGAAGCCCAGGTCCCCAAAAGCCCGTGCTTTTCAACAAGAAAGGCCACCGCAATGAGAAGCCGATGCACGGCAACTAGAGAGTAGCCCCATTTACCGCAACTAGAGAAAGCCAGCATGCAGCAATGAAGATCCCGTGCAGCCAAAAAGAAATAAATACATTTTTTTTTTTAAGCAAACAGAGGAAAAAAGTTAGGTATGGGCTCTGGGTTTCGGTTCGGGCTCCTGATGTAAGAGCCAGGGACTCACCTCTGTGTTTCCGTCTTTGAAGCTCTCGCTGTAAGTGCTGTCCGGGGTGCTCCGCTGGTCGTCCTTGAGGTAGGTGCTATGGCCGGCCATGGACGGCACGCCATACTGAGTCTGTTCAAAGATAACCACGCGTTGCTCCTCCCCTTCTCCTCGGGGATAGTGCACAGGTGGTGTCATGAAAACCGGGGTGAAATCTTCAGCCTTCACCACTGTGATTCCTGACACGGGGATGATGGCTGGGCTCTCGGGGACGTTCGTGCTGTACTGCTCCCGCTTGGAATGCTCCAGGTGGTCTTGATTCAGGGAAAGGTTCACTGGAACAGTCTTCAGGACCTGCACTCGGTTTTCTCCTCCGCTCAGATTACTCTGGGCTTCACTCGTGCCGTGACAGTTTCTGTGTATTGAAACCCGCCCCCCAGCAACAGGATAGAATTAGAAAAATCATCATTTTGCAACTCCTAATAACTGATGCAAGCAAGAATCAGCGGATGCTAATGCATTAGAGGAAAAAAAAATGATGGTGAGCTTTACAATGGAATGAAATGGATCTTTCCATCACTAGAAGTAGGACAACCACCCCCATGTGTCTCCTGGTAGCATGCGATCAGCCCCACCTAGAAATTGCTCAACAAAAAACAAATGTTGACTCTAAATCAAACCAAGCTTTATATCTAACTTCCAGTTCTTAGGCTATATGGGAGCTGGAAGAATAATTTAAACAACACTGAAAAGAAACAACCATACAAACCAGAATATCACACATCTCACTGACCTGGTTTCCTCAATAAGGCAGAGGCATGAAAAAAGAAAGAAAGAAAGGTGGAAGACTTGTTCTAGGTTAAGAGATTTAAAAGCCATGACAGCCAAATAGGACGAGCAGATCTTGTTTGGATCCCAATCTAAAAAGCCAAAGAGGTATTTATGAGGCAATGGGATTTTTGAGACAATCAAATATGAACTGAAAGTTAGCTGATGTTAAGGAGTATTGTTCATTCACTTAGATGTGATAATGATTTTGAGATTATGTAATAAAAAGTCCTTGTTTATTTAGAGATCCATATCAAATGGATATGGATCTCTAAATAGGTCATGTCACAGGTGAAATGACATAAAGTAAGCCAGGAACTTATTTTAAATACTATTGCAATAAAAATTTTTTAAAAAAAGAAAGAAAGAAAGAAGGGAAAGAAAGAAATGGTGAAGAATAAATAGGTGTAAGAAAAAGTTATCAAGTACTGAATCTGGAGGATGGAACAGGTCTTTGGGGGTTCATTATACTACCGTTTTTTTAATGAATATGTTTGAAAGCTTTCAAAAGAAAAAAATTTAAATAGCCTTTTTTTAAAAACACAGGGATTTGGTAGAAACCAATACAATACTGGTTTTGTGATACTAGTAAATACTGGTAAAGCAATTATCTTTCAATTAAAAATAATTTTTTAAAAATTCACAGTCATTTAAAAAATAGGGGCAGAACAATAGGTTGAAGGAGAAGATTGGGAAGAATAGTTTTCACTGTTCTGCAGGCTAAACCCTTTGCAGATAAAAATAAGATAATGAGAACTTGTCATTAAAATATTTTCACTTAATTGAGAAAAACCATGAGCTCATTGATATCCTGAGCATTGAATTACTATCAGGACTTAAGGAAGTGGTGTAACTGGGCTTATGTAAGACAAGAGCTCTCAGATCTCACACCTCCTGACTGGTACAAAGAGAAAAAAAAAGGATTTAGAAAATTAATTCTTACCAGGATAGGATGAACTATTTGCATCTATACTGCAGGATTTTGAGTGAGAGCAGAAGCAAAGAGCAACTTCTTACTAAATAAGCACTGTTGACAGCAAAGTGATTTTACTAACCAAGTCCTAGTACTCAGTAAGGTTTGAGGCCATCTCTTATTTATAGATTATCCTGAATGACAGAAAGAAAATGCATGTTTTGTATGCAGCCCTGTCCCTAGTGTCTGCTTTTTTTAAACCAGTAGGTGCTTTCTGGGCTTTATAGGCATTTTTCATCAGGAGAAATGTTTGAACAAAATTGGTTCTTCTAAGAATTGAGCTTTTCTGGCTCCTCTCTGTAAAGGAAGTCAACTGGCCTCTGAACTTGCCTAACTCTCAAACAGGGCTGGTATTTTTAGCTTTGATTTTTCAGATAAAACTTCAAAGGGAAGCTTGGGGAGAAAATGGCTCCTCGTGAGCAAAGCCAACAGAAAAATACCTGAACCTCTCTGAGTCAGCCACAGACCTAAAGAAACCACTCTAGAAAGGAATCCTTTAAAGAATAAAATCACGAGTCTATAAACATTCTGGCTTTCAGTAATAACCTGCTTTCGTGGCCAAATCAATACAATGAATCTGTGTCTAAGGCACAGTGAAAATTAGATATTACATTTAATCTGAATCCAGTGAGCGGATGATGCCAAAACCCAGACCACCCATTTATATCAGTATTTCCTAAACCTTGTTGTTCAGAACATCACATGGCATGTTAATACATGTTCCTCAAGAAAGGAGTCCACGATAAAATCAATATTTTAAAAAAAGATGCTATTGCCACAGCGAGAAGACCACCCTGGTGGGTCACAGCCGTGAACATAGTAAAGGCCCCCAGGGGTTCCTCCAAATGTTTAATTGTAACCCAGAATCTCCCAAACTCATTTTATGCAGTACCCTTTGGATAATATCCTGCAAGTTGAGTGTAGAAGGGTTGGTCTATGTTCAGTAGCTACCAAAGCAATTATCTACTTTTTTCACACTTTTGGGCTTTGCACAAGCATGGTCTTACTGGCTTGGCCAAAATATTCTAAATTAATCAACTCCTCTACCATCAGAGTCCACTTCAGTCCAAATTTCTTAAGTCTGTATTTCATGTAAAACACTTGGATTCTAAACAAGAAACACAAGTCAAAATATTTTGGGGCATTCTTATAAACAAATACATAAGCAAGCAAATAGAGTCGTGCAAATATAGTTGAATCTTCATTACCACGAAACAAGGAAAGAATAGACTCAGCACTGTCCTATAATGTGTAACAGTGCCTCTACAGATAGCACTGACATGAAAAGCTGATGCCAGAGAACTTTGAAAGTCATCCCCCAAAATGGGTGATTTGAGCAAAGTTAAGAGCAATTGTGAGATACTGACTCACTTGCAATAGAATTTAAAATTGAACCAAACATCATAACATGAGGAAAAAATGCAATGCTAGGAATGGTGATGAAAATATACTCTTAAAAAAAAAAAAAAACTGGACTCATCTCCTTGAGATTGCTTTTCAAAGTGGTGACTTCTGTATACAAACATTTGTAATGATATTATGCCAGCCCATGGCACCTTTGTAGAATTGTACTACAAAGTACAATTCTTTGTACTCATGAATTTGTACAAATTCATGAGTACACTGCAGACCAAATGATATCCTTCCAAATTACATTTAACCAGAAGTCTACAAAGTCATAATTAGTCTATACAAGGTAATTTGTCTATACCTTACTGCCAGTTTTTTTTAAGGCACTCTGTAGATATCATAAAAACAGCCTTTAAAATACAATGGGCAAAAAAAAAAAATACAATGGGCAGCTGTCAGTCTTTAAGGTTGCTCTAAAAGATACTTCACCAAAACAGGGCCTCTTGTATCTATTACGATACATACAGAGCACACATTTTAGATTCATTTCTCTCCCCATCTCCACCTCCTGCATGCATCCCTAATCTTTCTGTGATTACTGGTGTAGGACTTAAACTTCTTTAACTTCTTCAATACTGACTGGATGGAGGAAAAGTTATTGGACCTGAAGAATATCAGCCTCTTTCTCCCTGTCATCACTGCTACTAACCAGTGCCCGGGTCCCCAAAGCAGCATAAAGTTCCAGAAGATCCCCTTGGAACAGCAAATCATATGCAGACAGCCTTGACCTTCTGCTGGGGGTGTGCCCTGGAGGTGAACGTGGACAATATCACTGGCTGGCGGGTGGTCCCCACTGCTAGTCACATGACAAGATCGCAGGGTCACAGCAGTTCCTATCAAGGGCAGGAGAGATTCTGACATCTGTTTTAGTAGGAGACTTCATTTCTCTTGGCTTCATGTTTCCAAGTGGAAAACCCTCCAACAGAAAAGCACTGTGGCATCTCCATTCCTCTGCAGGGGAAGAGATATATTTGATTGGTTGTGTTCGGGAGCTACTTTGGGAGAAGTAGCTGAGCAAGGTGGTTCAGACCTTTATGGGTCCTCCTTTATGTCTGGATCATCTTGGCCAAAGAAAGGGGACAGACACTCCAGTCACCTTGGCCAGGCCATAAGTCCCTTCAGGGAGGCCTGAAGTCCTGCCTGGGACTGGATGATAGGTCATATCTAAGTCAGTACTGATATGTTACAGATTGCCCATTCAAAATCACATTCTCTGATTAGCTTCATCAGAAATAAAATTGATTTATTTTCCTTTTTAATTTCAATCTGTGTCTTGTTTTTCACCTGGTTCTTAATTCAGGATTGAAGGAAAAGAGTGTTACCTATGGTCTCCTAATATCTTTCCTGCCCCTGCACCCTGACAGTGTCCTCTGCCACCCATGGCTCCCTACCAGCTCCTCCCTGGACTGAGATCAGCCTGGCCTCCTTCCTCTCCCCCTTACCAAAGGTCATCTTCAAATGTCTCACTCCCTCAAGAGCCTCATCGCAGTTACACAGCCACTGAATTAACAGAAAAGTTCACACTAGCAGTGGGCTATCTTGCCAGTATATCATCTCTGTCTCTTGGGATTTGCAGCCTCCTTGGAAGACACTAATGAACCTCTGCAAATTGCAAAACCAAAAACTACGATTTGCTCTCCCAACTGAGAAATCCGACATTAAGCTTCTTAACTCCCATACCCTCTCAAGAAAAAAGTTATAGTTTAATACTATTGTTGTCAAAAACATAAAAAAGGAGTTATCTGGGGAGTCAGGCATATTCCTATATATATCATCATACCTCTTATCCTGGTCCTCTTGGCTGTCGCTTGCTTTGCTTACAGACAGTAGCCTCTTGTCTCGAGGAACCTGAAATCATGACCAACCGTCAGTCAGACTTACATAGATGCAACTGTGACCCTGTGCAGAGAGCTTGACACCAGCATAAGCAAAGAAAATGAAATGGAACATTCTCTGGAGAAAGGTGGCAAATTTGCAATGGCCAGGAGATGGTTAAAGGTGAGAGGCCTGAGTAGCAATGACAGTGGACCAGACACAAAACGGTGATGATTGATGCAAAGTCACAGCAATCCTGATTGTGCTGTGCTCTGCTGACACAGGCAGTTATCGCTGGACCTGAGCACCTCTTGAGTCCTCCCCTCCTTGGTTGGGCGCAGATGAGGGGAAAGGGTATCTGTACTCTGGAGCAGAGAAAAAGCATCTTGGAGCTACAAGTATCCCATTAAGGAACAGGACTGACCCTCCACTGTGATGAGGGACTCTAGACTGACATGTAGAGGGGAAAACTGGGTAGTGGGCTGCACCGTTCAGTGGTGAGGCAACACCTAATACCTGGGCCACCTTTATCCAACCTCCCTACATAGCTCACGGCTTGCCTTCCACCTTTCTTCTTCTGCTAAGTCGCTTCAGTCATGTCCAACTCTGTGCGACCCCATAGATGGCAGCCCACCGGGCTCCCCCGTCCCTGGGATTCTCCAGGCAAGAACACTGGAGTAGGTTGCCATTTCCTTCTCCAGTGCATGAAAGTGAAAAGTGAAAGTGAAGTCATTCAGTCGTGTCCGACTCTTAGCAACCCCATGGACTGCAGCCCACCAGGCTCCTCCGTCCATGGGATTTTCCAGGCAGGAGTACTGGAGTGGGGTGCCATTGCCTTCCACCCTTCTTCTTCTAAGGCACTTTTATTATGGACTTCACAACTACAGTGCCAACGCATTACCTGAAAGATTATTGAAAAAGCGATACTTGAAAGAAAGGACCGACAAGCTGTGTTTCTGAGCATCATCTAATCACTCGACAGCACTATGGATCGCTTTTCTATCTCGACCACAGTTCTCAAATACATGAACAGTGGGTTTAGATTTGTTTGGCTGGTTGGATGTTTTTGATTTTTTTGTTTTTCAATTTTGTTTTTCCCCTAAATCTTCAGATCTTCCTTCTAGCCACACACCTTTGTACTGAAAATGCACCCTGCACTATTTTGACATAAAAGAGTGTTTATGAGAAGTTTCTCTTTTCTGGACTTCTCTTGCAATCCTCATGGATGGTTTCCACTCACCCAAATGTGTCTGCAAGCCCAGCCAGCTGGGCGAGGGAGGCGACACAGCAGGGTGACTAAGAGTCCAGACCTCGACCTGATCGTTTCGGTTCAAATCTCAGCTCTACCACAAACTAACTCTGCCTCAGTTTCCTCAGCTGTAAAAAAGGAATAGTGGTAGTTCTACACCTCACCAGGTGTTTAGTAAAATTAGAAGAGTTGATTTTTTAAAGGCACTTAGCGTGGAAATTTATAAGCATTTGTTAAATAAAAATAAAGTAAATCAATTTTAAGTCCTTCATGCACATGTCAATGTTGAGGGTCTACAGAGTAGCAGCATTACTACATGCTAAACAAGAAACGAAATGAATAAAACAAAACTCCTATCATCTACTGAAGATGACAGATAATCACAAAATTTTAATACTAAGCAAACGCATGTTCACAGCAGCATAATTCACAATAGCCAAAAGGTGTAAATGACTCAAATGTCCATCTACAGATGAATGAGTAAACAAAATGTGTTTTATATGTATATATATATATATATATACACACACACACACACAATGAAATGTTATTCAGTCTTAAAGATGAAATTCTGATACATGCTATAATATGAATGAGTCTTAAAGACACCACACTAAATCCCATGTGACTCAGATCCATCCACTTCCCTGTGGAGGCCTGCCTCCTGGCTCGGCCCCCCACCTCTTTTGCCTGGGTTACTGCATCAGCTAACTGGTCTCTCCTCTCCTTCACTTAGTCCCTGCAAATCCATCTGGCTCCATTGAGAAGGACCAGAGTGCTCTTTCAGGCTGACCCCACCGTGCCTTCAGATTTCCTCCCTCCCATCTGGGCCCCCCTGAACTATGTTTACTTCTAGCTTCCCAAAGACTGTCCTTCTTAGAGAAACCGAGACCTCTGAACTCAGGCCCCTTCCGAGTCTAGACTCACCACCACACATCCCTACCTGGATATCCTACAAGCACTTCAAACTCAACGTACAACTATCCTTTTCCCCAAAGCCCTTCTTCTGTACTCCGCCTTGGTTAATCTGAGAATCAACTGAGCTATTGTGATCCTAGTTATAGGGCTCTCTCATCAAATCTCTCTCTCTCTCTCACACACACACATACACGTACACACACACACACACACACACACACACGTACACACACACACACAAACAGAATCAGTTGCCAACTTTTATTCAAACAAATACTCAATGATCTCCTGAACATACAGCTTTGTTTCTGTGTTGCATGACTGACTAAATAGAGTGGCTGATTTAAGAAGAAGCTCACAAATGCTGACCCAGGGAACAGCTACCATTAGGTCTTACTTTAGGGCTTCATACTTTTTTATCTGGACAATCACAACAACCTGTTCACTGGATTCTCTGCTCATAATCCATCTCCCGGCTGCTGCTGTTGCTATAACATGTGTAAGTCATTTCTCCAATCTACCAGCCCAATGTTGAAAATCCTTCAGTAATAGAGAAAATGATGTCAAAGAATATAATAGAAAAATTACAGGAAATTTCATTTTCTTTAAGCTTCTATCCATTTTCTATAATGTATATAAACTGAAAACAAAAGGCTCTATTTTTAAATTAAAAATAAAAAGATTTCTTTCAAAAATTTTAAAGCTTATGAATATTTATTAAATCATTTATTCACTCATTCATCTAGCAAAAAACAAGGCCATGTACCTAGCCCTGCACTCCCTCTTGGGGGAATAAAGCCCAGCCCACCAGTCTGGTCACTTCCAGAAGGAGTCGCTGCCTTCCTAACCAACCTTGACTGCCCTCCCCCTCACTCACCCCCACAGTTCAGCAAGGCTGATTCCTTGGATTTCACTGAATGCATCCTGGAGTTTGACCTCCCATGTTTTCTCATCTTCTGTTTGCTTTGCCTAAAATGCTCCCTCTCCGTATGCCTACCTGAAAAACTCTCCTCTGCTTCCCCGTAGAACAGGCACTGCTTCCCGTCTCTTATGTCTCCTGCATTGGCAGGTGGGTTCTTTACCACTAGCACCACCAGTTTCAGTCCATGGGGTGGCAAAGAGTCGGACATGACTGAGCAACTGAGCACAACTCTGGAAAACCTGAGCTCTCTGGAAGGCTGGCACGCCCTCCTCACTGCACCTGGAGCACATCACTTTCATCGTATTTACTGCCATGCACTGTGGTTATAGGTTTACGGGACTGTTGCAGACGTCCTGGACTGTGACCTCACTAAGGTCTTAAATGGGGTCCCATCTGCCTTTGGATACTCAACCCACCCCCTAATATCTAACACCATTGCTGGAAGGTCGTGGTGAATTAGCACTTGTTGGATGGATGGATGAATAAATGGATGACCAAATGGTTAGACAAACAAACAAACATCTTGGTGTCCAGCAGCACCAGGTCAACAGAATAGAGAGGAACCAACTGGCCAGGGAAGAATACTTTCACCAGAGCTAGAATCAGATGATTACGAATCACCAGCTTCTTCAGGGGAAAAGTAAAGTAAGCTAAAGTAAATCAAATCACATAAAAATAACAAATGAAATCTGTCATATTTTTCTGTTATGCCTGAAATTAATCAAAAGGTCACAATTGACTTCAGAGCTGTTGTTGGTAAGTAGCTTGAACCGAATAGAGAACTAGGCTAGTATCTGAGTCTTTAAATTATGACAAATTCTAGCATTTTGGTTATTTTTATAATAGATTTCATCTAAGCTTCAAATGCATATTTTAAAGTTTTGAGCTTATTTTCAAATAGATTCCATTAAAGCATTTTTTAAACAGGGTAGAGTGTTATGGACTGAATTGTATGCCTCCAGTGTTTGTATGTTAAAACCCTAATCTCCAATGTGACTATACTTGGAGACGGGGCCTTTAAGGAGATGGTTAAGATTAAATGGGGCTTCCCAGGTGGCACTGGTGGTAAAGAATCCACCTGCCAATGCAGGAGACACAAGAGACGTGAGTTTGATCCCTGTGTCAGGAAAATCCACTGGGGTGGGAAAAGAAAAACCACTCCAGTATTCTTGCCTGGGAAATCCCATGGACAGAGAAGCCTGGGGGGCTACAGTCCGTGGGGCTACTTAGTTGGACACAACTGAGCGACTGAGCACATAAGGGTAAATGAGTTTCTAAAGGTGTGGCCCTAATCCGATAGGATTAATGCCCTTCTAAAAAGAGGAAGCGGAGAAGGCAATGGCACCCTACTCCAGTACTCTTGCCTGGAAAACCCCATGGATGGAGGAGCCTGGTAGGCTGCAGTTCATGGGGTTGCTAAGTCGGACACGACTGAGCAACTTCGCTTTCACTTTTCACTTCCATGCATTGGAGAAGGAAATGGCAACCCACTCCAGTGTTCTTGCCTGGAGAATTCCAGGGACGGGGGAGCCTGGTGGGCTGCCGTCTATGAGGTCGCACAGAGTCGGACACGACTGAAGTGACTTAGCGGTAGCAGCAGGAAGAGGAAGAAATGCCAGGAGTGTGTGTGCACAGAGGAAATGCCACATGAGGCCACAACAAGAAAGGAGCCATCTGCAAGATGGGAAGGAAGCAAGGCCTCTCCAGAAACCAACGCTGTCAGCACCTTGTAGTCTCCGGAACTGTAAGAAAATGAATCTCTGTTGTTTAAGGCCCCCAGTCTGTGATATTCTGTCTCAGCAGCCCAAGAAGACTAACTGAGACAGCCTAATGACATAGAAATTGGGCATGTACAGGATTGCCCTGGGACCTTTGCAAATTCCACTTAGTTGCCTGAGCTGAAAATAAAAGACCTGATTTGGATTCACTCCAGTGATCCTATGGGGACAGTTTTAAAATACAGGTGGAAAGACTTTGTAGTGGATAAAGTATTACACCAAGGTACACTTGTGCAGTTTCCAAGGACAGGGACCACCACTTCTTTTGAGTGCCTGCTGCATGTCACACACATTCCTCTCTCTACTGTCCAGAGAGGTGATGTACTCCAACCTCAGCAGTGAGGGGAAAATGGTATGTTTTACAAAAACAATCGATTTTTATTTCCAAAGAGGTATAAAAAGTCTACAGAATTTAAATGATACTGCAGTAGCAATCGCTACAGTAATCTGACTTCCCCAAGTTTATATTCAAAAAAATAGAATCTATAATTTTTTTTCCATTAACACTTTACTTTACTACAGATAGAAAGTCCATTCTCAAAGTAGATTTAACTTTGTTATAATTTTACTACCAGCATACACAAACTGTAAACAAGAGAGGGCTGACTGAGGCCTGAAAATGATCATTTGCACACAGAGTTTTTAGAAACAAGGCTAATTCTTTAATGTTTAAAGTTTCAAGCAAAAATATAGTGAAGCTTGTGGGAAATAAATGAGCTATGTAACTCTGCTAGTCCACACAGTCTTAGAAAACATTTTATTGGAATATTTTATATTCTAAATTAATAAATTAATCTTGGAAAATATAGATTCAACAGTAGGAGTTTAGACTTGTTTATAGATTGAGGGTGTTTTGGGGGGGTGGGAGCAAGTAGTGATGACTATTTACTTATTTATTTGAGGTCTGGTTCATGTACAATGTTATATAAGTTTCAGGTGTACAACACAGTAATTTCCAGTTTCTAAAGATCATACTACATTTAGTTATTATAAAATATTGGTGCTATTCCCTGTGTTGTACAATTTATCTTTGTAGCTTATTTATTTTATAAATAGTAGTTTGTAACTTTTAATCCCCACCCCAAGCTTGCCCCTCCTGTCTTCCATCTCCCCACTGGTAACTACCAATTTGTTCTCTATATCTGAGTATGTTTCTTTTTGCTATATTCACTGGTGTATTTTTATCTTGTAGATTTTACATATAAGTGACATTATATAGCATTTGTCTTTCTCTGACATTTCACTAAACATAATATCCTCTGAGTCCATCCACATTGTTACAAATAGCAAATTTTCATTTTTTATGACTGACTAGTATTCCACTGTGTATGTGTGTGTGCACGTGCACACACATACACACCACATCTTTATCCATCCATTGATGGACACTTAGGTTGCTTCTATATCTTAGCAATTGTCAATAATGTTGCTATGAACAGTGAGGTACACATATCTGTGAATTAGTGTTTGGGGTTTTTTCTAATATATATCTGAGAGTGGAATTGCGGGGTCATATGGTAGTTCTTCCAAGGAGTAAGCGTCTTTTAATTTCATGGCTGCAGTCACCATCTGCAGTGATTTTGAAGCCCAGAAAAATAAAGTCTGACACTGTTTCCACTGTTTCCCCATCTATTTCCCATGAAGTGATGGCACCGGATGCCATGATCTTCGTTTTCTAAATGTTGAGCTTTAAGCCAACCTTTTCACTCTCCACTTTCACTTTCATCAAGAGGCTTTTGAGTTCCTCTTCACTTTCTGCCATAAGGATGGTGTCATCTGCATATCTGAGGTTATTGATATTTCTCCTGGCAATCTTGATTCCAGCTTGTGTTTCTTCCAGTCCAGCATTTCTCATGATGTACTCTGCATAGAAGTTAAATAAACAGGGTGACAATATACAGCCTTGACAAACTCCTTTTCCTATTTGGAACCAGTCTGTTGTTCCATGTCCAGTTCTGACTGTTGCTTCCTGACCTGCATATAGGTTTCTCAAGAGGCAGATCAGGTGGTCTGGTATTCCCATCTCTTGAAGAATTTTCCACAGTTTATTGTGGTCCACACAGTCAAAGGCTTTGGCATAGTCAATAAAGCAGAAGTAGATGTTTTTCTGGAACTCCCTTGCTTTTTCCGGAACACTCTTGCTTTTTCCATGATCCAGTGGATGTTGGCAATTTGATCTCTGGTTCCTCTGCCTTTTCTAAAACCATCTTGAATATCTGGAAGTTCACGATTCACATATTGCTGAAGCCTGGCTTGGAGAATTTTGAGCATTACTTTATTAGCATGTGAGATGAGTGCAATTATGTGGTAGTCTGACCATTCTTTGGCATTGCCTTTCTTTGGGATTGGAATGAAAACTGACCTTTTCCAGTCCTGTGGCCACAGCTGAGTTTTCCAAATTTGCTGGCATATTGAGTGCAGCACTTTCACAGCATCGTCTTTCAGGATTTGAAATAGCTCAACTGGAATTCCATCACCTCCACTAGCTTTGTTCGTAGTGATGCTTTCTAAGGCCCGCTTGACTTCACACTCCAAGATGTCTGGTTCTAGGTGAGTGATCATACCATCGTGATTTTCTTGGTTGTGAAGATCTTTTTTGTACAGTTCTTCTGTGTATTCCTGCCACCTCTTCTTAATATCTACTGCTTCTGTTAGGTTCATACCATTTCTGTCCTTTATCGAGCCCATCTTTGCATGAAATGTTCCCTTGGTATCTCTAATTTTCTTGAAGAGATCTCTAGTCTTTCCCATTCTGTTGTTTTCCTCTATTTCCTTGCATTGATGACTGCAGCCATGAAATTAAAAGATGCTTACTCCTTGGAAGAAAAGTTATGACCAACCTAGATAGCATATTGAAAAGCAGAGACATTACTTTGCCAACAAAGATCCATCTAGTCAAGGCTGTGGGTTTTCCTGTGGTCATGTATGGATGCGAGAGATGGACTGTGAAGAAAGCTGAACACCGAAGAATTGATGCTTTTGAACTGTGGTGTTGGAGAAGACTCTTGAGAGTCCCTTGGACTGCAAGGAGATCCAACCAGTCCATTCTAAAGGAGATCAGCCCTGGGTGTTCTTTGGAAGGAATGATGTTAAAGCTGAAACTCCAGTACTTTGGCCACCTCATGCGAAGAGTCGACTCATTGGAAAAGACTCTGATGCTGGGGGGGATTGGGGCAGGAGGAAAAGGGGACGGCAGAGGATGAGATGGCTGGATGGCATCACCAACTCGATGGACATGAGTTTGAGTGAACTCCAGGAGATGGTGATGGACAGGGAGGCCTGGCGTGCTGCAATTCGTGGGGTCGAAAAGAGTCGGATACGACTGAGTGACTGAACTGAACTGATGGTAGTTCTATTTTTAGTTTTTTGAGAAACCTCTGTTTTCCAGTTGTTGAACCAATTTACATTCCTACCAATAGCTAGGAGGGTTCCATTTTCTCCATATCCTCAAATTGAGTTTTATGTAAACTCCCTACTCTGTATCTTAAAATATTTATGAAAGTAAAATTTCAACTTTCCTTTTAATATTAATAATGTGCAAAAGGACAGGTAATCTAGGTACCATATTTACTAATAGTTTATTCTTTGAGCCTATGGGAAATTAAATTCTTTCCTAAATTACTAATGAGTTTTGTTTCAAGGTATATTTCTCTTTTTCATTAATATGAAAAAACTGTCATCTAATAAAGATAGCTGAAATTATGATAGTAATGGAATAAAATCTGTTTTTAAAAAATAAGAACAATATGTTTCTTCAAAATTATCTTAATATATTTCTTCATAGTCTTGTAAAACTATTACTAACATATTTGCTTAATGAAGTTATATAGGTTACCAAAAAGTTTTAATGACCCAAGTTATTAAATCATAGTCACTTTAATGATATGTTACCAGATTTTAATGAGTGTCAAGCTTAACTATTTTTTATAATAAATAAAAATTGCTTTGCAATTTCTAGGGATGAGATCATTTCCAGACATTAAGTATTAACACAAAAGTCTAATAAATCGAAACCCTCAAGAAGTAGCCTAGAACTTGGAACAGTCTAACATGATAAGTTCTGTACCATCCTTAATACATTCTGAAAATGTTCACCCCAAAACGTTTAGAAATTATCCTTGTGTTCTTCAAATTAGCTTCTCAGTCAAAAAGGATTTAAATATATAAAACAGCCACAAACAAAAGAAGAAAAGAAAGCCTGCCGAGAGTCCATCTTTGTTTTTCAGGCTCAGTTGTTTTCGGGTGCTTCCTGTTCCGTGTAGGAAACTGCCCTGCTTGCATGAAGTGGAGACTAGACCCTACCTCCTCTCATGTGGACCCCCGTTCCCAAATTTAAAACCCCTTTTTGCTAGGTCACGAGTCATGTTGGGAATTGTACACCTTCACAAGAGAGCTGTGAAATCTGCCAATTCCAGCTCTCTTAGTAAGGGGGAAAAGTCAGCCTAGACTGCAAGGGTGCAAGTAGAATGCCTTTCCTTTATTTCTTCAGAACTTTCTAACCATAAAAGATGCATTTATTTGAGTCAATAATATCCTCATTTAAAATAGCCTGGATGGGCCAACCTATGAGTTACTCAAACCTTGTATCGGGTTGGCCAAAACGTTTGCTCATAACAGCTTACAGAAAAACTTGAACCAACTTTTTGGCCAACTCAATATCTCATCTTTAATAAGCACAACTTGGGGCTTCCCTGTCTCAGATGGTGAAGAATCTGCCTGCAGTGTAGGAGACCCACCCGGGTTCGATCCCTGGGTCGGGAAGATTCCCTGGAGAAGGGAGTGGCAACCCATTCTAGTATTCTTGCCCAGAAAGTTCCATGGACAGCGGAGCCTGGCAGTACAGTCCATAAGGTCACATAGAGTCGAACACAACTGAGAGACTAACAAGCACAACTTGGCTTGACTCTATTTTCTCTCCCCACAGAGGGAGCCCTCCTTAGAGTTTTAATAGAGAAAATTAGAGGAAGCTGGAAAAGGAATGAATAATTTTAGGGAACGTTGGTCAAAGAGTAGGCTTGGGGGTGGTCGGTCAGTGCCAGGGTTGGTACTGGTGTTGGTGTTGGTGGGAGATCCTTGGAAAGCATGAAAACTCGGGTTTAGGAGAGACACAGGAGGCAGCACAACTTGCAATGGTGGAGACTGCTGGAAGGAAACAGGAACTGGGATGCAGGAAGGAAGTAGGAAACCGAGACTGACGCTTAACTAAAATAGAAATTCCTCCCGTGTGATTTTCTCCTGATGGAGGGAGAGGGCAAGAGGAGGATTTAGTGCTTATTCTAAAGAGTTGCGCCCAACCGGCAAAATAAACTCAGCCATTTTCACCTTTGTGCCAATCCCAGCATAAGCCCAGGTGTTTACAATCAAATCAGGCAATGAATATCCTCAATCAGTAAATACTTGTTGACTTTTTACATTTCAATGGTTCTAAGGAAGCAGGTCATACCAGATATAGTCCTTCATAGTAGAGACAGACCAATGTTTGTTCAATTTCCTGAAATACTCCTATTTTGAAGGTACCTGTGACAAGTATTTTTGTAATGCAAGTGAATTACACTCATTTTGTTTTAAGAGTTTTTCAAAATAAATACTGAGTGCCTGGTGAAACAAAGGGAGACAGATTTTGGAATTACTGCAAAAGTCTACCATAAAAGCATTCATTGGTATATTTCTTACAAAAGTTTTCATCCTGATGTTTCTTATAAAATGGAATATCTAAAAGCAAACTAGGGAGTTCCCTGGCACTCCAGTGGTTAGGACGTGACACTTTTACTGCTGCTTTCACTGCCACGGGACTGGGTTCAGTCCCTGGTCAGGGAACTAAGACCCTGCACATCACAGCGTTCAGCCAAAAAATAAACAAAAACATAAAGGTTCTCATTCTTTCATTTATTTATTTCATTTTATTAATTTATTTATTTTTGGCTGCACCATGCATCATGAGGGATCTTAGTTCCCCAGCCAGGGATGGAACCCACGCCCCCCTGCAATGGAAGCACAGAGTCTTAACCACTGATTGCCAGGGAAGTCCCACATTACTTAATTTTAAAATAATAATAAAATAAAATAAGAAATAAAAGCAGCCTCAATGTCCCAAAACAGCAATAACTAAATTACGGTACAGCCACACAATGTAATATTCTTTATTCACCAAAAGTCATAAAGTAAAAATGGCAGCAAAGAAGTACTGCAATATGATATGAAGTAGGAATTAAATGTGAAAGTGAAACTTGCTCAGTTGTGTCCGACTCTGCAATCCATGGACCGTGGAATTCTCCAGGCCAGAATACTGGAGTGGGTAGCCTTTCTCTTCTCCAGGGCATCTTCCCAATCCAGGGATTGAACCCATGTCTCCTGCATTGCAGGCAGATTCTTTACCAGATGAGCCACAAGGGCAGCCCAAGAACACTGGAGTGGGTAGCCTATCCCTTCTCCAGTGGATCTTCCCCACCCAGGAATCAAACCCAGGTCTCCTGAGTCCCTTGGACTGCAAGGAGATCCAACCAGTCCATTCTGAAGGAGATCAGCCCTGGGATTTCTTTGGAAGGAATGATGCTAAAGCTGAAACTCCAGTACTTTGGGCACCTCGTGCGAAGAGTTGACTCATTGGAAAAGAGTCTGATGCTGGGAGGGATTGGGGGCAGGAGGAGAAGGAGACAACAGAGGATGAGATGGCTGGATGGCATCACCGACTCGATGGACGTGAGTCTGAGTGAACTCCGGGAGTTGGTGATGGACAGGGAGGCCTGGCGTGCTGCGATTCATGGGGTCGCAAAGAGTCGGACACGACTGAGCGACTGAACTGAACTGAACTGAACTGATGTATGCTTGTGAAAGGGCACGGTAGTCAGTATCCGAAAAGGAAAACTCCCTCTGGGCAGGGGTGAAGTTGGGCTTCATAGACGGGAAAGCAGGGAAGCAACGAGACAAGGAAGAGGCTGAGTTCCACGGTGAGTGTGGAAATACCCTAGGTTCTCTGGCCTGGGACGAAGTTTGCTCTCTCTGCCCACAGAGAGGAGCGGACCTAGGGGCCGAGGGCGGAGGGAGGCGAGGCTCCGAGGTCTACCTTATAGTAGTCGTACAGCAGGCCAAGCGCGGCCGCGCTGTCCTCGTCACCGTTGATGCTCATCATAGCCTTGGTGGCCGCCGTCAGGGGGTTCTCCAAATACGACTTCCAGGCTTCATCCTCACTGGTGTAGGCTCTTCGGGTATTAAATGGAGGCTCACTGGGCATGGGCACTAAGGCCACCAGTCGTTTATTACTGCGAAAGCAAGAGAAATGAGATTCCTGATCAGAGAAGTGTTCTTTTTTCCCACTAAATATACACGTGGAATAAAAATATGCACATTATTTGGTTCATTTGTACTTCCCCAGAATGGAAGAGAAGGAAGATTAAGACCAAAGTGATGGCCACGTCACATTGATAAAGCCACTGATTTATTTCTTTACTGTCCAGGAGAGGTAATAATGGCCTTTAAAAGGTAGTGTAGAAGTAGTGTAAGTTGACTCCCTTCACACTCAGCTTTTCATAATCAATCAGTTCAGGAGCCAAATCATTTTATTTGATTATCCTTCATTAATATATATTAGAATGAAACCTTGGGAGGGAACAGGTTTCATTTAATTCTGTAAGTTCTAGTGTATAAATATGTGCAACACATTAAAAGTCATTGGCATGTTAATGGCAGTTAAAAAACAGTTTTATCTAGTGTAATTTACACTATGAAGTGAAGTGAAGTCGCTCAGTCATGTCTGACTCTTTGCAACCCCATGGACTGTAGTCTACCAGGCTCCTCTGTCCATGGGATTTTCCAGGCAATAGTCCTGGAGTGGATTGCCATTTCCCTATAGACCAATCCATGTCCTTTAATGTAAAAGGCAATAGAAGCTACAGAAACAAGGCGCAAGGCGTACTGTAGATATGATGCATCAAACGGATGCGAAGCAACAGGAAAGAGATGAACTCTGTACATGAGTCCTGTGTTCCATGGGATCCTACTATATTTAAAGGGCATCGAAGCTACAGATCATAAAAGATCATCATGGAGAGTGAGGAGGCACCTGGAGAATCTTCAGCAGACAAGAGGGGCTGGAGCTGTCGGTCCTAAACAAGCCAAACTCAGGTAAAACAGGAAATGACCATCAAAGCCATTTTTTAAGGAGGATTCAATAATAACTCAAGTACCTGGTGGTTCAGATGGTAAAGAATCCCCCTGCAATGCAGGTGACTCACCCGGGTTTGATCCCTAGGTCGAGAAGATCCCCTGGAGAAGGGAATGGTTACCCACTCCAGTATTCTTGCCTGGATAATTCCATGGATAGAGGAGCCTGGTGGGCTCTACTCCACAGGGTTGCAAAGAGTTGGACACGACTGAGTGACTTTCCCTTTCACCCCTAAACCACCACAGTCCTCAGCAGCACACCCCAGGCTTGTTCATTGAAATGAAATCAGAAAGTAACAATGAGACATTGTATTTCAGTAACACCTGGGTCTACTCAGGGTAACCTGACACAGAGAAGTGGCAGGACTGCAAAGGCAGCATGTATGCCGATCAGTGGAAATTCATCCAGCAAGAACCGATGGTCATTCAGTAAAGACAAACCTTTTTGCTGATATTTCTGCAGGGCCCTCTAACGGTACATGGTCTTCCAGCTCACTTTGTGGTGGAAGACTGTGTGAACTCACAACAAAGGCTGTGTTGAGGGCACTTTGTGTGGAGGCATGGTGTCATGCATCGATGGAGGGTCAGAAAATGAAACTGACATTGGTGACGTATATTGGGGGGTGCGGGCGGGAAGTCCACATTGAGCAGAGTGGGATTTTAGATGGTCTCCAGATTTTAGATGGTTTTAACTCTTTGTGCCAGTGGTTTGGTGGAACTGATTGGGAGGAAAGAGAAAATAATGACCCAACTGTACATGAATTGAATTAAAAGGGTAAAAACCAAGTTTCTGGAAGTAAACGGGAAAATCCTGGTGGAAGGCCTTTCTAACCATTCGGCTGTGTGGTGACACGGAGCAGCACAGGTTCTGCAAGTGAGTCTCTGTTCACTGTTTACCGAGGAGGAACACTGCCTGAGGTTCGGTTTCTTCTTGCCTTACATAAAGACAGCACTATTTTTAGTTTCTTAAAGAACCTCCATACTGTTTTTTCCTTAGTGAAGTGAGTGAGTGAAAGTCGCTCAGTTGTGTCCAACTCTTTGTGACCCCCTGGACTGTATAATCCATGGAATTCTCCAGACCAGAATACTGGAGTGGGTAGCCTATCCCTTCTCCAGGGGATTTTCCCAACCCAGGAATCGAACCAGGATCTCCTGCATGGCTGGCAGATTCTTTACCAACTGAGCTCTGAGAGAAACCCTTTTCCCTTAGTGGCTGCACCAATTTACATTCTCACCAAGGCTGTAGGAGGCTTCCCTTCTCTCCACACCCTCTCCAGCATCTATTGCTTCTGGAGTTTTTGATGACAGCCATTCTGACTGATGTGAACGAATAACCAACAAGGACCTACTGTATAGCACAGGGAACTCTGCTTAATATCATGGAACAACCTAACTGGGGAAAGAATTTGAAAAAGGATACATGTATATGTATAAGTGAATCACTTTGTGGTACAACTGACATTAACACAACATTATTAATCAACTCTACTCCAATATAAAACAGAAAGTTAAAACACCAAGCACAGTAATGCCTACCCTACTAACCTCACAGTATGACTGTGAGAACTCAATAAGATAATGGAACTGAACAACAATAACAAGTATTACTCTCACGGCACACTTCTATATTCCTATAAAGTTTGAGGGCATAACAACTTTTGGCTATAACGTAGAAGTGCTAAAGGTAATCATTAATTAAGGGAGTCTGAAGTTGTTTACTCAGCTATTTTCCGTAAGAGCCCAACAGACACCATAAGAGCTATATGTGGAGGGTGTGATGGCAAAGGACATGGGCGCTGCCCTGTAGCCCACGTAGCCTCCAGGAAGGGAAAGCAAGCACCAGTGTTACATGAGTGATGAGCGTGAGAAATGAACAGTGTCATGAGTGAGGATTCATGACAGAGGGGACTAACCTAGCCAGAGGACCCAGGAGGAAGCAAAGCTTCCACAAAGACCTGAAGGAAAGGCAGGAGAGTGCTGGTCAGTGGTGAAATGGGCAGATGTGGGAAAAAATTTTTTTAAGTGAAGAGTGTATTGGTAATGCAAAATAATGGGATTTTCCAACAAAAGGAGCACATTTGTATTCATTTTGGAGAGTCCAAGAAATTTACATATTTTATATACACTGGCGTATTAGTCATAAAAAAAGAAGGAAATAATGCCATTTGCAGCAACATAGATGGACCTAGAGACAATCATACTAAGTGAAGTAAGTCAGAGAAAGACAAATACCATATGATATCCCTTATGTGTGGAATCTGAAATATGACACAAATGAAGTTATCTACAAAAGCAGAAACAGACTCACAGACATAGAGAACAGACTTGTGATTGCTAATGGCAGGCGAGGTGGGGGAGGGATGGGGTGGGAGTTTGGGGTTAGCAATGCAAATTAGTACATAGAGAACAGCTAAACACCAAAGCCCTACTGGATAGCGCAGGGACCTACATTCAATATCTTGTGATAAACCATAATGGGAAAGGATATAAAAAGGAATGTATATATATATATGCATAACTGAATCTCTTCGCTGTGCAGCAGAAATTAATACATCATCATAAATCAACTACTCCTCAATGTAAAAAAAAAAGAAATTTACACATTTTGATTTAACAGTAAAACAGCATTTCCATGTTGTGGACATTACTAATCACAGAGGATAGAGTTGGATTTAGAGACAGAATTTTGGCAGACTCCTAAGAGTCTGTAAGTGGGAGAAATGAAGTCTCTGGGAGGACCAAGAGGGAAGGCAGTGCTGGTGGGCCACATGGGACAGTGCCATTACCACCCCTCCCAGTCACTTAGAAGAAGCCACTCTGCAGCCTTCACTTAGAGGGCAAATTAGAAGAATCTGAATCCTAATTGCTGCCCAGGAGGGCCCACACATCATGTGCACTTCCTAAAACCATGCAGCAGGAAGGAAGAGCTTTACGTTACTTGTAGTGACCTCACCACTGAAAAAGATGGGGATTTGACTCTCCTTACTTAAGAAAAGCGGGGAGGCGGGGTGGGGGTGGGGTGGGGGTGGAGTGTTAATTACAATACTGGCTAATTTCCAAAATTTAGCAGGAAGCGCCAGGGTGAAGGATAAGAGCCAACTCTTGATTTACACTAAGTAGCGTCCTCATTCACTGGAGACGTTTTTTCCTGAGTCTTCCTTCTTCTCCGTCCTGCGAAGTCTCCTGGATTGCTGATTTCATATGTTCCCAGCACAAACGTTCACTCATAAATCTAGATTCATCAGCTTTTCTATGAAGAAATGCTTGATGAATCTTCACACGATCAATAGAAAAAAATATTCTGGGAAAGTACAACCTTGCTAGCTGTTTCTGTTCACATTTTTTGATAGCCAAAGGAGTTTTATGCTCTTCCCTTTAACTGCATAATGACTTTGTTGTTGTTGTTGTTTTTTCCTTAGATTATAATCTCTCTGGTACAGAGCACTGTTGAATAAAGCTTGGTTTAATAAAAACAGAACAATCTCTCTGGTACATTGAGCAAAAATGTAGACCTGTAAAGAAAGGAAAGTTTTCACAGAACAGCTTTTACAAAAGTTTGGAACACTTTCTGAGGGTGAGTTTCATCATTGCTTTTTCGGAATGGCAGTTCTAATCATGCACCAGTCAGCTTTTTAAATATCCTTTCAGTAGCTTTAGGTGTGCAATTTTCAGTTGCCTTGAACTATACACCTGATCCCTGTTCTTCCTTGGAGGAAAGTTTACATTAGCACCTGAGTATTCCCAGCAAGGCAAAAGGCCTTGTTAGATCATAGATATTTTTTTTTTGTCTTTCATTTGTTTCTTTAATCCACTACTTCATTTTGTTGATGCTGGGAGAAAAACTAACAGATGAGTGAGTCATCAGCTGAAGTAGTGAAAGAGGAGGAGCATTCATGAGACTGAGATCATAACCAACAGGTCAAGAAAAACTCCAGATCACTCTACCACAACCTACCATGCCCTGGGGCATTAGTAAGAGTCTAACAGAGGGAAGGCTTTGCTGGGGAAAAGCTTACAGAACTGAACACATAATGCCTTCACCTCCTAAAAATATGTGCAGTAATAGTCAACAAATTCAGACATAAATTCATTTCACTTGGGACCACAGAAAACCAGGACAGTGAAGTTTTCATGTCAAATTATCAGTTTCAATTCATTTCTTACCATTCTTTAAAAAAAAAAAAAAATTCCTAGAAGAGCTTTAGTCTTTCTTTGTGGGGAGGGTTGTTTGGGAGCTTTTTGCCTTAATCTAGGGGGAAAACGGTTAAACTTCAGTTTCAATCTCAGCTCTGTCAATTTCTGAATTTGGATGAGGTACTTTACTTCTTCAAGCTTCTGTTTCTTCCTCTGTATCATATCAGACTTACAGTGTTGTTCTAAAGGTAAACTCAGATATTCACATACAATGAGCCTGGTACATTACAGATCTTCAGTAAATAATAGTTAGAAGTATTCTCTTTAGAACTGATTCTATTAATGACCTCCACTCAAAATCCTCCAGAGAAGGAATGGCAACCCACTCCAGTACTCTTGCCTGGAAAATCCCATGGATGGAGGAGCCTGGTAGGCTGCAGTCCATGGGGCCGCAAAGAGTCAGACACGACTGAGGGACTTCACTGTCACTTTTCACTTGCATGCATTGGAGAAGGCAAGGGCAACCCACTCCAGAGTTCCTGCCTGGAGAATCCCAAGGACGGAGGAGCCTGGTAGGCTGCCATCTACGGGGTTGCACACGACTGAAGCGACTTAGCAGCAGCACTCAAAATCCAACAGACGGCTCTCCGTTCTTAATCTCCTTGGATTTTCTTGGCCATTTCTCACTTCTTGCCTGGCCTGGCTTCTAAGATACTGTACAAGTGCAGTTCTCCTCTGCAGCCAAACATTCTTTTCCAATTGCTACTCTGCGTGCATGAGAAGTCGCTTCAGTCGTGTCTGACTCTTTGCAACCCTATGGACTATAGCCACCAGGCTCCTCTGTCCATGGGATTCTCCAGGCAAGAATACTGGAGTAGGCTGCCATGCAGATCTCCAGGGGATCTTCCCAATTCAGGGATCAAACCCCCATCTTTTACATCTCCTGTGTTGGCAAGAGAGTTCTTTACCACAAGCTCCACCTGCAAAGCCGAAGTTCTCCTTTCCTCTTCCTGTTCTCTAACTCTCATCATTTCTGGGCCCTTGGTTCTCTTGTCTCCCTTGTTGATTCACACAGCTTTCATTCATCCTCTGTTTTCATGTCTAACAGACATGTATCACCTAAGAGCCGGTTCTGCTTCTCTCTTAGACGTCCTGTTGTGGACTTAAACTCAATCCAGAACTAAGGTAACCATCATTTCTCAGTTGAGCACAACTCATCATCCCCTGTCCCTAGTTATCCAGAGCCAAATCTTATGTACTGGTTTAAAATATAGACTCTGTGGGCAGGGAGGTGGGAGGGGACACCCATGGCTGATTCATGTCACTGTGTGGCAAAACCCACCACAATATTGTAAAGTAATTAGCCTCCAATTAAAATAAATAAATTTAAAATAAAAAATAAAATATAGCTTCTGGAGCCAGATGGCCTGGGTGTAAATCCTGGCTGTACCGCTTACTAACTGTGTAACCTTGGTTGAGTTAGTTAACCTTTCTGGGCATCAGTTTCCTCACCTGTAAAACTGAGATGTACTCCCAAATGAAACAGAATAATAATATGCACTCTCTAGGATTTTCTCAGAATTAAAATTGACACAGTATAAAAGTCTTATGTATGTTAGCTATTATACTTTCTCTTTGTCCCTTATATGGAGTCAGTCACGGTATCCACGATCACAGTTTTAGTCTTATCTCTTCATGCCTCCAAGTGGTCTCGTTATCCTTCAGCTTCCCCACCCCCCCACCACCCCGCCTTCAATCTCTATTGAAGCCCTGTGGAATCACCTTCATAGTTAATTACTTTCAAGAGTGTTCTATGTTTCTTCACCACCTGTAATATCAAGCCCAAAATCCTCCATCTGATACTTAGGATTCTCCATGATCAGCCCCCTACCTACCTCTCAAAATTTATTCCTACTTGCTTAGCATAAGGAGTTGAACCATTTAGCTGAAATTCCGCAAAGAAGCCCCATTTCTATATCCATGCTTTTGCTCAGACTGTTCCCCTGCCTGAAATTGCCTTCCTGCTTCTCTCCATCTAAACTCTACTCTTAGCAAAGTCCAGCACCAACATCCCATCTTGTAGAAAATACTCCCTGGTTGTTCCTATTTGAGTTTTTAAGGGCTTTCCTGTACTACAAACTCCTACAGTATGTATATTATTTACTACACATGCTGTGCTGTGCTAAGTCTCTCAGTCATGTCCAACTCTTTGCAATCCCATGGACTGTAACCCACCAGGCTCCTCTGTCCATGGGGATTCTCTAGGCAAGAATACTGGAGTGGGTAGCCATGCCCTCCTGCAGGGATCTTCCCAACCCAGAGATCAAACCCAGGTCTCCCGCACTGCAGGCGGATTCTTTACCATGTGAGCCACCAGGGAAGCCCAAGAATACTGGAGTGGGTGGCCTATCCCTTCTCCAGGGGATCTTCCTGACCCAGGAATCGAACCAGGGTCTCCTGCATTGCAGGCAGATTCTTTACCAGCTGAGCTACCAGGGAAGCCCATTTACTACATATTCTACCATTTAATTTTTACTATGCAAAGAATACCAATTATGGAGAGAAAACTGTTATTCAGTTGTTAGATCCACCAAGATCTAACAACAGTTATTCAGCTGCTAAAACTACACCAAGAAAGTAGTATTTGTTAATCAAAAAGCCAGGAGTTCCCATACATAGTCCAGTCTATCCCACACCACGTCCCTGACCTGCCTTGGATTTCCAACCTGCCTGACTTCACTCAAAGATCTGTGAATCCCTCTTCTCCAACTTTGCACTGGCTTTGTTCTGAAAGCACTAGTCCCCACTCTATCACATATACGCGCACACACACACACACCTCCCTGAGTCAAGGAGCACACCTAGACACCTGGACTGGCCCTAGGCACTTATCTCTTAAAAGGCAGCTACCGCAGCGTCATCCATGAACCTTCATTTTCTTCCATCCACTTCATTTAAAAATCCTATAGATATTACCTTCAAAATATACCTAGACTGTGGCCTCTCTCGCCATTCCACTGCAAGTATGCTGCTGCAAGCCACCCTCATCTTCTACTTGGATTACCGCAATTGTCTCTGAGGTAGGCAACCTCCACTACGGGCTCCCAACAATCCTTGCCTCCTAGAACTCACAGCCTTGTGGAGTGCCCACCCACACTGTACCAGACTTTGATATGATGAATAGCAGATGGCAAAAGTGAGAGTGTGGCACTCCTAGAATTAGATAATCAAAGTCTTCCATTTTGGTAAGTCTCTCTCTTTCTCTCTCTTTCTCCTCTCTTATTCTGGGGAAACCAAACTGCCATATTATTGTGAGGAACTGAAGCCTTAACCAACAATTAAGGAGAAATTGAAGACCACCACCAACCTGTGAGGGAGCTTAGTACATCCTGCAGTCAAAGTCAAGTGCAAAATCAGTTACAGCCCCAGGTGACAGCCTGAGTGAAGTCTTACGGAGACCCTGAGCCCCAACCATCTCCAGCTAAGCAACTCTTAGACGCCTGACCATCAGAAACTGTGTAAGATAATGTTTGCTATTTTAGCTGCTAAATGTTTAGATACTATGTTACCCAGCAACAGAGAGTTAATACTGTTTCTGAATAAACCTCCCGGCTTTCACCTTTGTGCCCCCCTCCCTCCAGTCTATTCTCAACAAAGCAGCATCTAGAGAAATCCCATTAAGACATAAATCAGATCAGGCTACTCCCATCCTCAGTCCTATATTATCCCCATTTTCCTTAGAGGTCAAGGTCCTTCCAGCGGCCTTCCAGGTCCTACAGAACCTCTCCTCCCTTACTTCTCCCAGCTTCCCTCCTGGTACTCTCTCCCCTTGTCATCCTCCGCCCTCATTGTGATCCTCTTCCTTGGTCTCCATGTCTCTATCTTCGGGTCTTGGCTCCAGCTGTTTTTCATCTTTCTGGAATGCTCTTTCCCCCAATATCCCCTCATAACTCTCTCGCTGCCTCTAAACTTCTGCCCAGACCTCAGCACAGTGAGACTTAATCCTGGCTACCTTTATTAATGCAGTGACCTGCCGCCACCCACCCTCATTGTTGTTCAGTCACTAAGTCATGTCCGACTCTGACCCCAAAGACTGCAGCACATCAGGCTTCCCTGTCCTTCACCCTCTCCTGGAGTTTGCTCAAATACATGTCCACTGAGTCGGTGATACCACCTACCCTAAAAATCTCAATTCCTCCAAACTTTACATCTCCCTTATACAGCTTCTATTCTTTTTAAAAAACTATTTATTTATTTGACTGTGCTGGGTCTTAGTTGCAGCATGTGGGATCCCCAGGTGTGGCATGTGGGATTTAGCTCCCCAGCCAAGAATCAAACCATCACCCCCTTTCCAGCCTTGGGAGCACAGAGTCTGAGCCACTGGACTACCAGGGAAATCCCTTCCCCTTTCTTCCCTGGTAGTCACCATCTGCTCATACAATGTAGCCTACTTACTATGTTCTGAGTTCATGGTCTATCTACCCCCATGAGAATGTAAGCTCCACGGGATGGAGATTCTTTTTTTTTTTTTTTACCTCATGGATGTATCACAAGCATTGAATGATGCCTGCCACTCAATTAAATTTGTTGAATGAGTGAATAAAAGTTCAGCTGAAGAATTGAAGTGTTAGTTAGAGTTTAAAGTACTAGGAAGATCACAACATTGTAAATCAACTATACCCCAATAAAAATTAATTTTTTAAAAAGGTTAAAAAGTAAAGAGTCAAGTACTATGAAGGGATTGGGCAAGCTATTTTTTCCATTTTGATAAAATCAGTTTATAGTATATTTGTAAATTGGTTGTGAACTGTAAAGGGTTCACACAGATGCAAGATGCCTTAATTGTAAGCAGCAGAATTCTAAAATTAATTTAACAAGTATGGATCCTACAGTGTCCTCCTCTCAACTCTTAATTTTCACCTTCACTTTAAACACAACGAGGATTCATTCTTCTGTTCTCCTGAAATAAGAGCTGTGAATGCATGCTAAGTCGCTTCAGTTGTGTGCAACTCTTTGCAGTGCTATGGACTGAAGCTTACCAGGCTCCTCTGTCCAGGGGATTCTCCAGGCAAGGATAGAGAGGGTTGTCGTGCCCTCCTCCAGAGGATCTTCCCAACCCAGGGATTGAATCCACATGTCTATGTCTCCTGCATTGGCAGACAGGTTCTTTACCACTAGTGCCACCTGGGAAGCCCCAAAATATGAGCTACACACTAGGAAATCAAGCAGACTTATTTGGAGATCAGAGGCAAAACTAGAGGACTGAGCTCTACTCAGCAAAGGTCTGCAGTACGTGACCCTTCCTCCCACCTGTTGTCTATCATTCCCAACACTGACTCGAGTTGGGGACAAAAGAATTTTTCCACCTCTCTTTACAAAGTGAAGTTTTGGGACTTCCCAGTTGGTCCAGTGATTAAGACTCTGCTCCCACTGTGTGTGTTGGGGGGGTGAGGTGGGGAAGGGCAGGCAGGTTCCTGCATGTCTTGCAACACAGGCAAAAGGAAGAAAAAGTGACGTTTTACCTAGAGATTATCCTATTAAGTGGAGTAAGTCAGATAGACAAAGACAAATACCATATGATGTCACTTACATACGGAATCTAAAAAAATGACACAAATGAACTTACTTACAAAACAGAAATAAACTCACAGACATAGAAAACAAACTTACAGTAACCAGAAGAGAAACATGGGGAAGAGGAATAAACTAGAAGTATGGAATTAAAAGATACACACTACTATATATATAAAATAGATAAACAAGGACCTACTGAATAGCACAGTAATAACCTATAACAAAAAAGAATCTGAAAAGAAATAGTGCATATATATTATACACACAGGAGAAGGCAATGGCACCCCACTCCAGTACTCTTGCCTGGAAAATTCCATGAAACGAGGAGCCTGGTGGGCTGCAGTCCATGGGGTCGCTAAGAGTTGGACACGACTGAGCGACTTCCCTTTCACTTTTCACTTTCATGCATTGGAGGAGGAAATGGCAACCCACTCCAGTGTTCTTGCCTGGAGAATCCCAGGGTCGGGGGAGCCTGGTGGGCTGCCGTCTATGGGGTCACACAGAGTCGGACACGACTGAAGCGACTTAGCAGCAGCATTATACACACAAACACACACATATATATAACTGAAACACTTTGCTATACACCAGAAATAGTGTAAATCAACTATACTTCAATTAAAAGAAGAAGTGATGTTTTAAAATGATTCTCAGGATTTCATGCTATGTTCTCTGTCTCAATATCTCCCTCCTTCTCTCTGTCTCTCTCTCTCTCTATCACACACACACAACCTTTATCTTGAGATTATATGAATTCTATTTTCTAAATAGAATGCCTCTTCTTATACTGAGTCTTCAGCACTTGGAATTTAATCTTCATCCACTTCAATTTCTTGTAGCTGATTTAACGTAACTGCTTACTGACATATAATCACTTCAGCTTCTCAGCCAAAAAGACAAAAAAAAAAAAAAAAGACTATATTCAGATCCTAAACTTAAGGGCAAGATTTAAGAACTGACAATCATTCTTTCTTTGGAAATCCTGGCATTTTCTCCAGTAACAGAATATGAGTTTCAAATGGAAACAAATGAACCAACCATGCTGACCAGGGGAAATGTCACAATTTAAATGCCAAGGATGTTAGTCATTTCACTAGTAGCTACTTTCAATAAATCCCTCCTTCTGGTGCTTGCTAGAGGCAAATCACAAGAGATAACAGATACTTTCCATGTTGGAAGAAGGGTTGAAATTGATTAGGAAGTTTCTACACTGAGCATTTGTCCTTAATGACTCTTTTTGCCCTTGACCAAATCCATATATAAGTCAAAGGAAATAAAATGAATCCAAAAGTCCGGGGTGACATCGATAGTCTTATGTTGAAGATGGTTATATTTGACAAAGAGAATTTTGATTAATTCAGTGAAAATACTATAATGCTTTCATATTAGATGCATATAAACCATATAAAATGCACAGTTCTTAAAAATAAGTGCATTTTAAAACAAAACTTGTTTCTTAAAATTAAGATAGTTCCACTTAAAATATATTAACTGCAGAACACACTGATCCATTGACTGAAGGTCTCTCTCACCTGGGCCCTAGGTTTGCTGGTGCCCATGGACTACAGTCCGTGGGGTCACAGAGACTCAGACACGACTCAGCAGCTGAGTATGCACATACACAAGCATCCTTCGTCCACCTATTAATTAATCAAGGACTCAGAGGATTAGGGATATAATTAAGAAGCAACTGGAAAGGCACATCATCAAGCAGTAAAAACAAACAGGAGGAAAAAGTTACCAAAATGGAAAGCAAAAGAAAGAGGACAAGAAAATAATTTTTTAAATGGAGAGAATTTGTAGAGTTTACAATCTATGAAATAATTAAAAGTGGTTAAAATTGTGTGTATGTAAGTCAAAATCCAAAATATTAACAGGGATTATGGGTGAATTTTTCTTTTTCACTTTTCAAATAGTCTTTAATAAGTCACACATACTTACAGCCCACTCCAGTGTTCTTGCCTGGAGAATCCCAGGGACAGGGGAGCCTAGTGGGCTGCTGTCTCTGGGGTCGCACAGAGTCGGACACGACTGACGCGACTTAGCAGCAGCAGCAGCACACATACTTATTGAGCCCCTACTATATGCCAGATGGTGTTCTAAGCTCCTGACACGGGTTAATACGTTTATTCTTTACTGGAGCCATAAAGTCGTAAAGGTAACCAAGCCCTTTACACAGACAGGGACGTTGAACAAAGTGCTAAGTTACATGCCTAGGGTCACGTAGCAGTCAGCTTAGACCAGGATGGCATCCCAGAGCCTGAGCTCTTAAGCATTCTTTTTCCTTGTTGTCAATTCTTGACTATGCTCTACTTTCATAATCCAAAAAGTTACTTGAAAAGAAGGAACTAGAAAACAGACCAGATACAAGAGACCAATGTGACAGGGGATTTTCTTACATGGAAGTAAATGAAACAATACCTAAATCCAAAGTTCTAAAAATACTGCACAAAGTGGAAGTCTATAAGATCCTTGAAGACAGAGATTATGTGTTTTAATTATTTGTAGAATTCCAAGCTGCTGAAACTTTCTGTGGGGTATGTATTAGGCAGGTAACACAAATAAACTGCATATGGAGAAGAATAACTACTACACCTTATCCACATTTAATCTGACACAGTTAGAGGCCATCTGTTTTTAAATATCCTGTAGAAAATGTTAAATAATTGACATAATAAAAACATACATTAAAAAACTAGGAAATATCAGAAACATTATATTTCAGTAGTGACCAAAATTCAATTTTTAAAGGAAAAAAAAATCATCTTAAAGCCAAATCAGCTTCAGAAATTAAAAAGAGAATCAGTTCTTTAGAGAAACTTATCATGCTCAAATCTCCAGCAGGAAAAAAATAAAAAAAAATAAGAGCCTCTTAAAAGGCTGCAGGACAGATTTCTATCTCATGACCATTTCATGTGTTTACTTTTCCTTCAAAAGTTTCCCTGAACTGAGACACGTAATAATGTGTAGTCAATGTGAAAACAGGAATTTTGTGCAATTCTAGAAGACAGAAAGCAGAAGACTGGAATAAGGAGAACCCAAAGTCAAGAGCACTGCACTCCCACTTACTGCGTAAGTGAGAACTGGTTTTCCCACTGAGCTTGGAAAACTCTAACTCAGAGTCTTCAGCATCTATAACCAAGCCAGTCATAACAACTGGCTACGTGTTCACTTCTTGAATACAGAAGGGATCAGTCTTTGGAAGGGTCCTAGAACCAGAGAGAAAAACAACTTGGGAAAATGCCTAGAATAATTTCAAACTACCAAATGAAACAAAGGGGGTTGTGGAAGGAACACAGAGGGAAATTCAGCTTTAAGACAACAAGAAACCCTCCACTGAGTCCTACCTTCAGTTTGCCCCCTTGCACTTCACCTGTACCTATGCAAAGGAAACTTCCAGATGCCCTCTACACCCTTGAGCACTCCTTACATTTAAGAGCACAGTCCACCCTAGGAATGAGCCCACCTGCCAAGTTTTGATGTAGTATCCAAATATCTACAATTATCTGAAAAGGCTTTAGAGATACATCTTTCTTTTCCAACTATCAGCATGAAGCAGGATTTTCTTCACATACACTTCAACCAAAATAACATTTTGCAACACACTGAATGAAGCAGATATGAGAATCCAGCTGTCATCTATGAAACCAGACATTAAAGAGAATTGCAAAAATATAAATCAACACCACTCTTCTCACTAAGGGGCTTCCCTGGTGGCTCAGACAGTAAAGAATCTGCCTGCAATGCAGGAAACCTGGGTTTGATCCCTGGGTTAGGAAGATCCCCTGGAGGAGGGCATGACAACCCACTCCAGTATTCTTGCCTGGAGAATCCCATGGACAGAGGAGCCCAGCAGACTACAGTCCATATAAAACACAGCACTTCTCACTAAGTTCCTCGTTTTGGAAATTTTAATTAGTTTTCATTTTTAAAATGTTATGTTAATATGCAATGGGTTTATAATCATTATTTTAATTGAATAATAAAATATAT
Organism: Bubalus kerabau; assembly: GCF_029407905.1. Classification (NCBI taxonomy): domain Eukaryota; kingdom Metazoa; phylum Chordata; class Mammalia; order Artiodactyla; family Bovidae; genus Bubalus; species Bubalus kerabau. The sequence goes on from NC_073637.1 coordinate 65,117,789, forward strand.
TTTATATTTCTCATCTCTAATTTCTAGATTGGCAAATTATAATATATATGTCTGTGTGTATACATATACACATATATATACGATGGCACTAGTGATGAAGAACCTGCCTGCCAATACAGGAGACATAATGAGATGGCAGGTTCAATCCCTGGGCTGGGAAGATCCCCTGGAGGAGGGCATGGCAACCCACTCCAGTATTTCTGCCTGGAGAACCCCGTGGACAAAGAGGAGCCCAGCAGACTACAGTCCATATAAAACTCACACAAACACATGTTTTAGGGACTTCAACAATTTAAGAGTGTAAAAGGATTCTGAGAACAAACAGTTTGAAGATCACGCTACTAGAAAATCACTAGAGAAAAATAATGGAAAAAAAAGAAATATTGATCAATGAAACAGAAGTAAGCAAAAATAAAAATGACCAAATAACCTGTGAAAAATAAGACCTTATAATTTCAGCACTGCAATAAGTGAAAATGAGTTAACTCTACTTTTAAGAGATTTTTTTCAAACTGAATTTTAAAAAGATAGGAGTATTCTTTTTAAGCACCCATGATATATAAGAAGATTGATCCTGTATCAAGCCATTAAGCAAGACCACCCATTTCAAAGAATTCTTATGAAACAGACTAAATTCTCTGACCACATTATAATTAAATTGTAAGCCAATAACAAAAAGATGAACGTTAAACACTGCATGTTTAGAAATTATAAGATACTCTTCCAAATACTCACAGATCAAAAAAAAAAAAAAAGGAATAATTTCAAATTAAAACTTAATAAAAAATACATCATACATGCTGTGCGATGTAATATGCTTTTAGTCGCTCAGTTGTGTCTGACTCTTTGCGACCCCATGGACTGTAGCCTGCCAGGCTCCTCTGTCCATGGGATTCTCCAGGCAAGAATACCAGAGTGGTTTGCCACGCCCTCCTTTGGGAGATCTTTCCAACCCAGGAATTGAACTGGAGTCTCCTGCATTGCAGGCGGATTCTATACCAGCTGAGCTACCAGGGAAGCCCAAATTCTTGCCAAATTAATCCCATTGTGGAGTCTTTAGCTTGGAGAGCCCAGACTAACACAGGTCTAATTTAGATAGAGATGGGGCTGCATAAGAGTGGATTATAGGGGAAGCGACACTTAAACTGAGACTTGAAGGAGGAGGAATTTAGTCAGGTGGAAAAAAAAGAAATGGAGAGGTGAAGCAGTGAATGACACAAGCAGCAAGTGCAAGGTCCCCGAGGCAGTGTGGAGCCTTGTCCAACTGAGGAACTAAATGAGGGCCAGTGTAGCTGGACCATAATGTTTTAAGAAGGAAGACAGCAGTGTCTGATAAAACTTAAGAGATAGGCAGAGGCCAGATTATGCAAGGATTTGTAATTCACTTTAAGGATTTTAAATTGTATTCTAATGCATTGGAAAGGCAGGCAAGATCCTTAGCAACAGACCAACTTGGTTAAATGTGTGTTTTTAAAAAGGGCACTGTGGCTGCAGTGGATGGATTTGGGCGGGGGGCGGGGTGGGGGCGGGTGAATACTAGGAGATTAGGAAACAGGCTTAAAAAAATCATTTTCATAGTGTTTCCCTTGAGAGTACATAGCCCATTTCTTTATCTGAAGGCATTCAATATTCTATGCCTTACTCTTTATTCAGCTACAAGTTTTAACTTCTACTATCTTTATGCAAGTGGGCATTATGTCTTACTCAATTTGGAATAACACATAGCATGTGAGTTAGTCTATTTTTTCCAATATTAGCAGAAATATTCATTGATAAAAACATTAGAATCCAACTTCAGTAGATAAGGAAATAAATCTCCAGTATATAAGGAAATAAATCAGAGAGCCACAAAGGTTACACAATGAAGTAATGGAAAAGCCCATACAGAATCCACACTAAACGTAATGATTGAATAAGAAGTTCCTTCTACAAAACAAAACAGGGCATATGAATGGGCTTTGCTTTATAATAAATTTGACCTAAAACAAAAGTGCTGGAAATAACCAAAACCAGTTAAGTTTTAGTTTGCCTTATTAGAATTTAGATGGGCTTCTGGGAACTCTATCAGGAAAATAACAGTTGGTTACATCCTTGTTTTTCCTCTTCTAGACAATAATCAAAAGCACTCAAAGTTATTTCTTTGGCCTTAGATCTGTGCTTGAAGTTAAAAATTAATCTTAAACTTGTACCTGTTATGTGAATGTATATGAACGTAGGAATGTATATATACATAAATCTTTACATATACATCCTTAGGGTTGGGGTGGTAGAATGTGTGAGGTGGGTGACAGGAAGTAGGAGTGGAGAGGAGAGGCAAGAAAAGGAAAGAGGAAGGTACCCAAACACACTGTGCACAATATTATCACACTCGTGCATTTATATAAATTATGAATTTATATAATTTATAGAAGTTGTGTGTGTGTGCAAAATTAGGTACATGTAAAGAAATTTTACAGGAAAAAGGAAGGACAAAAAGGAGAGAGGGATGATGGGAGGGAAGAAGGAAAGAAGGGAATCCAAAGAATTCCTCTTCCAATAAACGATATTAGAGTAAGTAGTTGAGGTGTTGGGTTTCATTTGTGCGCTTACTTATTTAAATAAGATTCTTACCTGAAACTATTACAAGAAATCCCAAGCAACTCTTTACTTATGTTTAATATTAAACCACATATACAAAGACAGCTTGAATAATGGTTTAGGAAAACCCTTTGAGAAAAATCGGTACCTCCCCCATTAGACTTCAGGAGAAACGGCAAGAACTTGGGATCTTGCTAGCCTGGGAGAAAAGACAGGACACACAAAATGATCTCAACCATGGAGGCAGCTGTCATTGGCTACGAGTGCATCATTCTGTACTGAAGGGACATTGATAGAAGGGTAACATGTTGTCTTGGTGACTAGCAAGGAGGCACTGGCAGAATCATCCTAAAAAGGAACAGGAGCCTGCAGAAGGGTTCTCATGACCAAACAGAGAAGGAAAGACAGAACCAAGTGAGGAGGAGACGCAGTGTGCACATCACTTATAAAACCATATTTTTAGTTGTATAATGGGAAATGTCACATGTAAGTATAATAAGTAATAATTAGGAGGACGGCAATACAGAATGTGGGTGTCCCCACAATAGCGTAAGATGTGCAGGACAGTTCAGAGCGGGCCATGCCGTAATCTGGACACAGCACATCACAAGGGATGAGCCTGTGTTGTAAGTAAAGAGGACTATCTTGAGCCTGAAAGGTCTAGAACATTTAGGATTCTACAGCACGTCGACTTTCCTACTGACCATGTGACAGGGTCACAGATATTAAGGAACCCAAGTGTTGCCTTGCCTCTTCTAGCTGGTTTCACAGCATGAAAATATGCAGCTTTATTTCCCAACCTCAGCCACACCAAGAGGACACTAACCAAACTTGTGCTTAAACCTGTTAGAAAGAGAGGTGGGATTGCAAGAGGCAGAAAATTTTCCAGGAATTAGAGTCATTTAATTGCAATGCTTTGAAGTTTGTATCAGACTGCTGCAAATGTTCTTGGAACTCTGAAGAAGAAACAAGTGTAGGTGTTGTATTTTTTCTATTATTTGACTTTCTTTGACCTTTGTCTCCTTTGTCTCTGAGGAAAGTGAGCATTTTTTAAAATTACACAGACTCCCCAACAAATGTTAGAATATTGCCCAATAGAAGTGTCCTGCAGAGCTCAATCTAACACAGGGAGCAGCCTGATTTCTTTGACAGAGAGAGCCACTGAGTGACAGCAAAACCCTTGCTCTCGGTGGCTTCTGAGACTCGTTGGGGTTGTAGGAGCAGCTGTCTGGACACTCCCTACCATCTTTAACTTGACTGCTCTGGTGCAGCCAGAGAGGGGAGGGTGAGTGGAAGAAGGAGCTGGCACTAAATATCCCCAGCAGTGAAGAAAAATAGAACTGATGATAGATACAAAATGATAGATAAACGCCGTAAGACCCTTTGCTGCTGCTGCTGCTAAGTCGCTTCAGTCGTGAACAACTCTGTGCAACCCCAGAGACGGCAGCCCACCAGGCTCCCCTGTCCCTGGGATTCTCCAGGCAAGAACACTGGAGTGGGTTGCCATTTCCTTCTCCAATGCATGAAAGTGAAAAGTGAACGTGAAGTCGCTCAGTCGTGTCCGACCCTCAGCAACCCCATGGACTGCAGCCTACCAGGCTCCTCCATCCATAGGATTTTCCAGGCAAGAGTACTGGAGTGGGGTGGTAAGACCCTTTAGAGGAGGGAAAACTGGGGAAAGGGCAGGCAGAAGCTTGTCAAAAGCTCCAAATGTACTTTCCAGTGTGAACAACAACTTTCCAACACTCTCAGGCACCTTTTTCTTTCAACCCTAGTGACTGATGGGAGTGAGAAAGGAAAGGAGAGACATGATCAACCAAGGCGACTGTCTCCAGCCGAAGTGGAAGCCCCACAACCCCAAGGTCAGGTAGGGGACAGACCTAAAACCCAAAGGCAGGAAAGAGAATGCCCTCCTTCAGATGGGGCGTGAACTCGATACAGGACATTTAACCAAGTCACTCAGAGGCTACACAAGGCCAGCTGAGCCTTCCCATGCTGCCCCATCTTCAAATGCCCAGGCTCCAAGCCAACCTTGAAAGGGCAAGCAAACACGACTCAGATGGCAGAAAGACGGTAAAGAAATCATTCGCTTTGACTGCAGCATAACAAAAGGAGGTTTGACTAGAACACATCAAGCACGAACAAGTCAAAAAGAAATGGCATAGCAATAGAGCAAAAAATGCTACAGGAAATCAGATGAATAATAAAAGAACATAGCACACATAAGAAAATTAAATTAACCAAAATTAATTAACTATAATTAATTAAATTAACCCTCCCAAATCCCAGAATTTGCTTTATACTATAAAACATAAAAACATGAATTCAAGAAAACAAAAAGTGCAAAGTTGATGGCACAACAGAATTAGGTAAAAAAGGAAAATTGCAGAGCTAAGAAAAGAAAGACCGAAACAACAGCATACCAGAACTGAAAACAGAATTACTGACAAAGGAAAGGCTTGAGATAATCACAGCGATCGCAGAAGAGAAAGAGAGAAATTACAAGCATTAGACAATAGATAATCAGGGACAAAGAGGAACAAATATGGAGATAAATGTCGCTGAAGTAGAACACCAAACAAAAAAAAGACAAACACTACTCACAGTTACACTACAGGGATGCTTCTGGTTAATGCGGCAGGCTGAACATCTTTGCTGAAATCCCATTAAAGTGATGGTTATTAATACAAAAACCTGTAATCACTTTTAAAAATCCTGATGTACATCAGAATAATCTTGGAATTTTTTGAAAAATACAAATGCCCAGGTATTTGCTTTTTTCTCCAAAGCTCCAGATATGTTTCTAATGAGCAGCCATGTTTAAAAACAACTGGACTCTACGATGATCTTTTACTTTTTATCTAGCTTGTTTTACTTTTTCTATTTCACATTCAGTGCTCCCATTTCATTTAGTTTATGCTTTCCAATTTCTCCATCTCTTCTTTTTTTTTTTTATGTTCTTTCTCAAGCCTTTATTAGGCATAGGAGAAAAGCTTTTCTATACACAAATAGTATGTATATGTTTTAGAAAGCTTATGAATTTTTCCCTAACTAAAATATTTATGACATTCTAATTCTCTTTGTTAAATGCTACTTGTAAATGCTTGAATAAAATGCTAGATTTCTAATTTTAAAAATATATATATGCAACAAGCAACAAAAGTTTACTGTATAGCACAGGGAACTACAGTCAATATCTTGTAATAACCTACAAGGAAAATAATCTCAAAAATAATGCATATGTATAACTGAATCACCTTGCTGTACACCTGAAACATAAGTCAACTACAATAAAATATATACATATTAAAAATTACAAAAAAAAAAACAACTGATGGTTAAACACAGGGAGCTCAGCCCAGTGTCCTCTGACAACCTAGAGGGGTGGGATGGGGGAGACAGTAGGAAGGAGGTTCAAGATGGAGGGGATATATGTATACTTACAGCTGATTCACACTGTTGTACAGCAGAAACCAACATAACATTGTAGAGCAATTATCCTCCAATTAAAAATAAATTTTTAGAAAATGAAAAAAAAGAAAGAAGGTTAAAGAGGCCAAAGGATTTGGGAGAGGGCCTGACTTGGCCTTTGGGCCTCTACTGTCTGCAGGGTCAATCAGCCCCTTGACCTGAATCAGGGACTGAAATGTAAGAAGGACAGTTTCCTTTTTCTCTTTTCTCCCTTTTTTCCCATGCTTCAGAGACACAAGAATTAATAACCGTTTTTTTTGTTTGTTTGTTTGTTTTTGGTTAGCAAAAGAAAAAAAATCTTTATCTTCATGTTGGGAAGTCAGTATCTAAGGTCTTAAATGGGCAGATGGAGAAATGACAGTATTTAGTATCGAGACGTACGGGAATAAGTACAAAAGAGGGGAGCACAGCCGCCGCTGAGACCAGAGGAGACGGAAACCGGGGAGCGGAGAGGGGCTCAGGAAACCACTATTTTTCATAAGTCTTTTTTGTATTAAATAATTTTAAACTAAATACATTTTAAACTAAACTAAATACATCTTAAACTAAATATATTTCTTTGTTAAAAATACAAAATAAATGTTAAAATATTGATACTATTGAGTCCTATGAAATATATCCGACTCCAGACGTAGCCAATGACAGCCAGCTTTACCCACTAAACCACCAAGCTTCTGGCAAGATAAAGTAGGTGAGGAATCTCTTGAGAAGGAGGTCAGGCAAGAAAGCATGATGACTAAATTCAGATGGTGACGTCTGACCACAGGGGTTCCAATCCCAGCTCTGCGCCTGTCAGCTCTAGGACTCCTGTTGTTGATGTTCAGTCACTCAGTCGGGTCTGGCTCTTTATGACCCCATGGACTGCAGCACGCCAGGCTTCCCTGTCCTTCACCATCTCCCGGAGATTATGCAAACTCATGTCCATTGAGTCAGTGATGCCATCCAACCATCTCGTCCTTTGTCGTCCCCTTCTCCTGCCTTCAATCTTTCCCAGGAACAGGGTCTTTTCTAATGAGTCGGGTCTTCGCATCAGGTGGCCAAAATATTGGAGCTTCATCTTCAGCATCAGTCCTTCCAATGAATATTCAGGACTGATTTCCTTTAGGATGGACTGGTTAGACCTTCTTGTAGTCCAAGGGACTCTCAAGAGTCTTCTCCAACATCACAGTTCAAAAGCATCAATTCTTCGGGGCTCAGCTTTCTTTATAGTCCAACTCTCACATCCATACATGACTACTGGAAAAACCATAGCTTTGACTGGACAAACCTTTGTTGGCAAAGTAACGTCTCTGTTTTTTAATATGCTATTTAGGTTGGTCATAACTTTCCTTCCAAGGAGCAAGCATAATAACCACAGATAAAAAGGAAATCTGAAACTGATGATTTTCTGGAAAATATAAGTGCTCAAACTTGCCTGGAGTAGAAAGAATAAAGAGACAAAGGAACCACAGAAGAAACTGAAAGGTTAGTCAAGGACCTTCACCGAGCCCAGGCAGCCTTCAAGGAATAGATCATTCCACCATTGTTTGAATTACTGCAGAGCATAATATGACATGGAAAGTTTCCCAACTCATTTTAATCAGCTAGCATAACATGGATATCAAAACACAACACAGGTAGCAAGCATCCACGTACATACACCCACACACAAACAGCAATAATGATGACAGCTAACATTTATTGGGTGTTTTCTGAGTACCACAGACTGTTCTATACAAGTTATCTACCTCAACCCAATGCTAGGAAACAAGGTCTCTTACCATTATTTCTGTTTTCTAGAGGGAAACTGAGGACACAGAGGGATTAAGTAACTTACCCAAGGTCACGTCACCAGTAAGCAGGTGGGACTGGGATGAATACAGATATAAAATTCCTCAAAATAATACTGATGAACTGAATCTATTGATATGTTTTTACATCATGACCATACAAGGCTTATCCCAGGAATACAAGACTGCTCTGAAAAAAATTAGGAAATTTATTTATGAATATCATTACATCAAGAGAATAAAAAATCCAATATGAAAATCATTCTTGATAGCCAAGAAACCTACAATACCATCGCTTTTAAAAGTGAGACATTAATACCACTTCCTTCACAGAAGGTCCTCTGCCATCCTACTTGGCAACATTTACTTGACATCCTGAGCTATATAATAAAAGAGAACAACCTAATAAATCTAAATACCAGAAAGGAGAAAAAATAATTATTATTTGTAGACAATCTAATTACTGGACAACTTGAAATTCAATAAAAGAGAAAGAGGGGAAAGGGAGATGAATGGCTAGATAGATATTAGAACAGAAGAGTTCAGCTGGGTGGTCAGATAGAAGATCATATAAACCCAAAAGCTTTTCAAAGACCAGATCATATTTAATGCTGAAATCCTAAGGACATTAGACAAGAAGGTCTACTCTCACACCTAATAGTATTAACTAACATTGTTCGATAGTGATAGGTTGATACCCTTAGAGATGAGAATGAACTAAAAGTATAAAAACTGGAAGAGATGAATAAAAAGCATTTGCACACAATATGGCAGCATGACTGATCCCCAAGAGAGGCAGCTGAACAGCAATCACCTCTAAAAAAGAAATAAAATAAGGTGGCTGTATACAAAATAATATTTTAAAATCAATACCTTTCTTACTCAAAAAGAATTAGCTAAAAACATCCCACTTAAAACAGTAACAAAAAGATAACATATTTTTGAGTAAACAAATTTTTTTAATAAACAATAAAAGTACATGATCTATATGAAGAAAATGTTTAACGATATTGAGGAACATCAAAGATTTAAATAATAGAGCAAAACACACCCTGTTCTTAAATAGGAAGATACAATAGTAATATGATATCAACTCTATATCAAAGTTACCCATAAAATTTAATGTATTCCCTCTCTTCTTCCCCACCCTCAAATCTGGATTTCTTAAGAACTACAGAAGCTGATTCTAAAATGTATACTTAAAAAAAGGAAAAATAACCAGTAATATTCTTTAAAAGAAGAGTAATGAAATGGCATAGCACTTTCAGATATGAAAACATTTTATAAAGATAAATAAATAAGTTAGGTAGATAGCTGCTTTTGAAACATAAATAGGTAGATCAATGTAATGTAATGAAGAGTTAGGAAATAGTCCCAAATATACACAGATATTTAATATATGATATGGGTTGGATTTCATATAAGTGTAAGAAATATTATTATAGTAGGAACAGTATTATTCAATAAACACTATGGACAAAATAGGGGAACCATCTAAAAAAAATAATTAAGGAGCCTACCTCATTTCTTCATCAAATAAATTCCAGACGGATCAAAGTTTTCAATGGCAATGTGAACTCTTAAGTCATAGAAAGAATACAATTTGAGAGAAGTTAATATTGGGGTCTGGAGAAGGGGCTTCCCTAGTAGCTCAGACAGTAAAGCATCTGCCTGCAATGCAAGAGACTCAGGTTTGATCCATGGGTCAGGAAGATTCCCTGGAGGAGGAAATGGCAACCCACTCCAGTATTCTTGCCTGGAGAATTCCATGGAGAGAGGAGCCTGGCAGGCTACAGTCCACGGAGTCACAAAGAGTCAGACACCACTAAGCGACTAACACACAATATTGGGGTAGGGGTTGTTTGTAACTTTAGAACAGAGAAAGCCTTCCTTAGTAAGACAGAAAACCTAGAAGCCATTTAAGAAAACAGATGAATTTAGCTACCTAAATTTCTAAAACCTCTACAGAGCAAAAATACAGCATAGTTGAATGACAACAAACTGGTAGACAACAGGCTAATTAATCTCTCAGTACAACCGCATCTCTTAAAAATCATCAAGGAAAGACCAAGAACACCACATGATCTAGCAACTCCACTTCTGAGTAACCAAAAGAATAGAAATCAGGATCCTAAAAGGATATCTGCACTCCCATGTCCACTGCAGCACTATTTACAATAGCCAGGATATGGAAACAGCCCAAGTGTCCATTGACAGATGAATAGATAACATAATGTGGAATTTTATTCAGTCTTTAAAAAGGAAATTCTGCCAATTTCAATAACGTGGATGAATCTGGAGGACATTATGTTAAGTGAAAAAAGCCAGATGCAGAAGGACAAATACCACAGGACTCCACTTCTATGAGGTATTTGAAGTAGTCAAACTGATTCACACAGGAGAGCATTCAATAGTGGTTGCCAGCAACTGCAGAGAGAGTGAAATGAGGAGTTGTTATACAGTGGGTTTAAACTCTCAGTTATGGTAGATGAATAAGTTCTGGAGACCTGCTGTACGACAGAGTGCCTGCAGTTAATATAGTATTATACATTTCAAAATTTGCTAAGAAGGTAAATATGCTAAGTATTCTTAACACACACATACACACACGCACGGGGATACCAGGAAACTCTGGGAGGTGCTGAACATGTCTATTATCTTGATCGTGATGATAGAATCACAGGTGTTTGCCTAAGTACAAACTCTCTGCACACATTAAATATATGCAATTCTTTGTGTGTTAATTATACTTCAGTAAAACTTCTCTTTAAAAAGGCCAACAATGGAGACTTCCCAGGTGGCTCAGTGGCAAAGAATCCGCCTGCCAATGCAGGAGACATGGGTTCGATCCTTGGTCTGGTAGGACCGTACATGCTGCAGAGCAACTAAGCTCCTGCACCACAACTATTAAGCCTGTGCCCTAGAGCCCGGCAGCCACAGCTACCATGTGCCGCAACTACTGAAGCCTGCACTTCCTAGAGCCCATGCTCCGCAACAAGAGAAGCCACCACAGTGAGAAACCCGCAGGCAACCCGAGAGTAGCCATGACCCACCGCCGCTAGAGAAAAGCCCGTGCAGCAACAAAGACCTAGCACAGCGAAAAACAAATAAAAATTTTCATAAATAAATTAAAAGGCCACCAACAAAACAGAGAAATAGACAAAGAACATTAACAGTCCACACGGTGGAAAAATACAAGCAGCTTTTAAATATGTGGAAAGAATTCTAGAAATGTAAATTATGGGAATAATTTTTCACGTAGGCAAAAACTTGGTAGACTGATAAAATCATTGACTGAGGGTTGGCAGAAATAAGCATATGCTAACATTATTGATTGGAGTATAAATAAAAGTAGCATTTTTGGAGAACAATCTAAGATTTCAATATACAAAATCTTTGCCCCAGAAGTTCCATTTCTATAAAGATATCCTTTAGTCACTGTATATTCATACTGTGGAATACTGTGCAACCAAAAAGATGATTTGGTATTACCTGCATAGAACAATCAAAATCATAAAACAAGATATATAAAATAATCTGTGAAATTTTTTAAATTCTCAACTACATACACAATCATATGGGATATAATACCTAGAAACACATCTAGAAGGCTATCCAGTAAACTGTCAAAATTCTTTTGAAAATAATAGAAGACAAAGAATTATAAAAGAGGTGTTTATTCTTTTTCTCCATAAGTTTACAGCTACTATTTAACAAAATTTTCTTCATATTTGTGACTTTCAATCCAGAAATTTCCACTTGTAGAAACTTGTTCTAGGAAATGATCTAAAACCTTGAAAGGTTTTAAGTTTGAAGATTTTTAAGAAAGTATGATTTAGGGACTTCCCTGGTGGTCCAGTGGTTAAGACTCCACGCTGCCAATGCAGGGGGCGTGGGTTTGATCCCTGGCTGGGGAACAAAGATCCCGCATGCTGCGCAGCCAAAAGATTAAAAAATTCTTTCAAGTATGATTTTATAATAGTGAAAACTATGGCAACCAACTACATGAAACCTAAATGGAAGTCAATGATAGTAAATCCACAGCACATCATGCTCTGCAGCTATTCAATTATTTAGAAAAACATCGTAAAATCATGACCAAATATTTATATTATAAAATTCGTTTGGGAAAAGAGAAAAATATGCAATATGACCAATTACTTAAAAGTTCCCCTTCATTGGCATTGTGCTTTTTAGGTTTCATAAGGAAAGGCCATTATTTACAGCTTGCAAATTCTGGAATTTCTAATCAAACAATCCTTAAATTTACAGCTTCAAGAACATTGGTAAAAACGGGAGAAGGTGTAATATGTATCACATGAAATTTTAGATAATCCAAGAATTTATTTAAAATAATGAGTTCAAACTTCTACTGGAATTAGATACTTTTTTTTCCTTTTAATCAGTAGTCAAACTAATTAAGCTGAATTTTCCTCTTCATGCCCTCTCTGTTAGATCTGTAGAGAGGAAAAAAAATTATATATCTAAAAGGTTAACCGTAAGAGAAAGACTGAAGAAAACAGCCTGGATAATTCACAGACCAGATAATGAGTTCCTGATTAATGCAGCTGGCTCTAATGTCACCAACATTTTTAAAATAAATTTCTAATTGTCCTAGATGTTTTAATTTTATATCTCAGTTTAGAAAAGTACCAAATTACTTTTCATAAATTGCCAATTTCCACAGATGTTACCTTTTAATGCAACAAGCAATATATATACATGAGAAGGAATATAAACGGATGTTTGAACCCACAGCTCTAGAAAAGTTTTTAATACAAAGTTTAATTACAGAGTGCTGAAGATTTATCTTTGAAAAGTAACACCACTTTAAATAGTCCTACTATTTAGATAAATGACCAGTGTTTCTTAACCGCTAATAACAGACCAAAAAAGGAGTGGGGGTAGTGGGGGGAGAGAGGAAATGGATGCAAGCCTGACCAAACCTGAGAAATGAAAAACAGTGGCAGATTTTTTCAAATCAACATAAAGCAGAAAATTTGAAGACTCACAGGATTTTGTCTTATTTTGGACCTGCCTGCCTCTATTTCTCCCACAACTAATTACCTCAGAAATGAAAGATAAGGTGTGCATTTTCAAAAGTAAATTGTGTTTTACCTAATTATATTGTTTAAGGTTCTCAAACCTTAAACTAGTAGTCTGTCTAATCTTTGTGGTCTCTGTGGCTGGCATGGTGCCCGGCCGGCTCTGTTCTGGGCCTGTAGGCACTCAGTAAAGAAGTGGAACAGATTTGTGCGGTGACCACTCATTTGCCGTTTGGACGTATTCATCCTGAGTTTAGTCATCACCAGGCAGCTTGGACATACCGGAGTTTTACACTGAGTGGAACCCAGACTAATGTAACCAGTTCCTTGTTGAACATTTGAATTTTTCATGTCAGTATTTGGATGAGTAAGTTCCATGAACTTGTGGCCTTTGATTAGGGCGCTTGAGTGAAGGCCTGGGTCACTGCTCTCACTGGCAAAGGATGGAAGCTGTGAACTAAGGACAGTTCTCAGAACCAATGACTTGTACCAAGAGAAGAGACCATGGCTGGGCCTCTTGTTGATAAACTCTTTTTACTAACACTGAACTCTATAAACCTCAAGAAGAGCCTTTAAGATATCAAAATACTATATATATATTTAAAAATATATAATGTTCAACTGAACTAGAAAATACAATTTAAGTAAATGGGAAGTAAATTCAAAACGAGTTACCATTTCACCTATCAAACTGGCAAAAACCAAAAAGAAGAGCATAAACACAGTCCAAATAGATAACCAACAAGGACCTAGTATATAGCATAGGGAACTACACTAAATATTTGGTAACAACCTCTACAGAAAAAGAGTCTTTAAAAAAAAAGTATATATATAACTGAATCATTTTGCTGTACACTTGAAACTAACACAACAATGCAAATCAACTATACTTTAATTTAAAAAATAAAGAGGATACTATGAATTTTTGGAGAAGGGAGGTGAAATCCTCCTTCAAATACATTGTTTATGGGAGTGTTAATGAAGAGAGGATTTTTGGGTGGAAATTTGGAAATACAAACCAGATAATTTTAAAAAGAGGATGCCTTTTGATTAGGGATGTCTATTCATTGGAATGTATTACAAAGACACAACCAAGAAGTATGTTAAGATTTAGATATGTCATCCAAATACTGACTTTAATAGTAGAAACATGAAAAATTTAAATATTCAACAGGGAACTCATTAAATCAATCTGGACATTTCCATTCAATGTAAAACCCGGGGCCATTAAAACTATTTACCACCATGAAAAGCTCTTTCTGATCAATATTAACTTAAAAATTAAGTTACTACTACTACTACTAAGTCACTTCAGTCGTGTCTGACTCTGTGCGACCCCATGGACTGCAGCCTACCAGGCTTCTCCGTCCATGGGATTCTCCAGGCAAGAACACTGGAGTGGGTTGCCATTTCCTTCTCCAGTGCATGAAAGTGGAAAGTGAAAGTGAAATCGCTCAGTCATGTCCGACTCTTGGCGACCCCAGGGACCGCAGCCCACCAGGCTCCGCCATCCATGGGAACAGTATATAAATACATTACTCTCACTTCTGTATACACATGTACAGACACAGAAAAAAAGTGAAAATATAGACATCAAATTGTTAGCAATGTTACTATTAACATCTTTGAGTGGTAGTTTGGAGAGTAGTTGCATTCGCTAATGTTTTTGAAAATTAAGTATGAATTAATCATCTTTAAAGGGTCTTTTAAAGAACCTTAAAAATAAGGCTAAAATAAAAGAAAAAAATTTAATGAGCTAAATCCATAAAGGTTGATCTCAAACTCTCTACATTTGAAAGCAGTGAAAGCACTCTCACACATAAGATAATATATTTGAAAAAACAAGAATAATATATTTGACATCAAAAAATTTAAAGCTTCAAACATTTTTTAAATCGTGAAATTAAATGATAATCAAAAATTTGAGAAAATTATAAGCAGAATTTTGACAAAAGAGTTAATCATTTTAGGTGTGTAAAAGTGGCTCAGTGATAAGGAACCCACCTGGCAATGCAACAATCAAGGGTTCAATCACTGGGTGGGGAAGATCTCCTGAGAAGGAAATGGCAACCCACTCCAGTTTTCTTGCCTGGACAATCCATGGACAGTGGAGCCTGATGGGCTACAGTCCATCCCTGGGTGGACACGACTTAGTGACTAAACAACAACAAAAAAGCTCTCACAAATCAGTCATAAAAATATCAGCATCCCAATTTAAAAAAAAAGTGAAAATTAAGAACAGCCCACTTCTAACGCATGTGGTGCATTTGTACAGATGTGGGAAGGCACTCTTTTCCCTGGGCAGCAGCCAAGGGGAAGCATAGCTGACTCTCAGCCCCAAGGTCCCCTCAACCAGGACACAACAAAACACCCATACGTAGTAAGCAGCCAAGGCAAGAGCAGGAACTTTGGTAAAAGAAGAAATTTAAATGATCAACAAACATCTGAGAAAACGTTTAACCTCATTAATTATGAGACTGCAATCTAAAACAAAACTGTACCTTTTTTTTTGCTTTTCAAGTTGACCAAAAAAAATTATAATTATCATATACTGGTGACAAGATGTGAGAAAGACACGCTCAAACACTGTTGGCAGAAAACATAAATGTTTACAACCTATCTACTAGTCATTTTCGAAGTATGAATCAAGAACCTAAAAATGTTTATCTTTTGTTCTTGTACTCTCAGAAGACTATTCTAAAGTAATAACCAGAGATACAAAGATTTATGTACAATCATGATTTATAATAATGAAAAAGCAAAACAACCTAAATATTAAAAAATAAGAGATGATAAATTTCATCTTTAAGCGATATATAGAACACTTCAGAGACTAATAAAACACCAATAATTATAGCGTTAAGTAGAAAACTCAGAACAGCATGAATGATATCAAAATGGGAGATCATAATTTGTATACTTTTATAATCATATTCATGTGCATGTGAGAGAAGGCAATGGCACCCCACTCCAGTACTCTTGCCTGGAAAATCTCATAGATGGAGGAGCCTGGTAGGCTGCAGTCCATGGGGTCGCTAAGAGTCAGACACGACTGAGCGACTTCACTTTCACTTTCTACTTTTATGCATTGGAGAAGGAAATGGCAACCCACTCCAGTGTTCTTGCCTGGAGAATCCCATGGACGGAGAAGCCTGGTAGGCTGCAGTCCATGGGGTCGGGTCGCACAGAGTCGGACACGACTGAAGTGACTTGGCAGCAGCCTCAGCAGCAGCATGTGCATGCACGTGTTAGATACTGCAAGAAAATATATGACGTGTTGCTGTCGTTTAGTCGCTAAGTCGTGTCTGACTCTTGCAACCCCACGGACTGTAGCCTGCCAGGCTTCTCTGACCGTGGGATTTCCCAGGCAAGAATAATGGAGTGGGTTGCCATTTCCTTCTCCAAGGGATCTTCCCAATCCAGGAATCAAACCCACAACTCGTCAACCTCAGACTGGCAGGCAGATTCTTTACCACAGAGCTGCTAGGGAATCCCATATGAAGTGTCAGGGCCCAGGAATTATGAATGGCTTCTCTTCTCTGTACCTTTCTCTAGTTTTCAGGTTTTTTTACTTGTGAACTTATATTATCTTCATAATCATAAAAAAAGGCCTCAGGATATGATGCTTTAAAAAGAAAACACACTACAAATACAAAACTGTACCATAAAATAGTTGCAGCAAAAGTCAGCCTGCACCATAGCATTGAAAGCAGTGAGGTAGGCCATTCAGAAATGCTTCAAACAGTGATTTAAAAAATAATCCATTAAATACTAAGTACAATAAAAAAGAAGTCTGAGAACCATAAAAACATTATAATGTCTTCCATAGTCCAGGAATATCTGGCACAAAAATAGTAAAATCTGGTTAGTCCTGAAAGCTCAGCATAGCATGTTCAATTCGGTTCACCTGGCTAACCATGGGTTATGCTGCAAGAGGAAAACTCCCAGTTTGCAATTAAATGTGTCCTGGGTATTGACCACACAGGCATTTTATTGTTTAAGAAGGACCAGGAAACCAAAAAATAGCATGTGTGTGGGTCATTTAAATGAGGAAAAGAGAAGAAAAACAGCTACAACCACCGGTCAATTCAACTTCAGGATACTAGAAATGATAAATGAACTGTGTCCCAAGATTTGTGGGCAAGCTTAACAAGCAAATTTGTGGTTTTGTGTGGCTGAATACAAACCTCACCTTTTAGGATGTTTACTGAAAAGTGAAGATAAACACAGGATAAAAAAGTAGCCTTTCTTTATCTCCCTCTCACAAGACCTACAAGGATGTGCACCTTTAGACTTCCAACGTCCAAAGAAGATAATGATTTTGAAAATGTAAGGTACGGTATTTAAGACCTGATGAATTTCAGCAATATGAGAAGAAAAGTATGGGCAAGGGGAAGCCAGGCTGGGGTGGGAGAGAAAGGAACAACTGCATATTTCTCTGTGGAATCCACAACCAAGAAGTATATATCTTAGAGTTCCTGTGTCATAAACCATGTTGATTCCCACAAGCTAACGTTGCTTAGGTTTTGTTCACGAAGGCAAAGTTTCTTAACACTTTTTTTTAAACCTCACCCTCTCCAACCCCCACTCCCCACCACCACCCCACCACCCCTGCTTTTTTCCTGACACATTTTTGGCAACTTGAGTGATTCTGTGAGGCCACTTTCTCCCTCAAGTTCACCTCGTGTACTTTTTGTTCCCTGCTGTGGATGCTCCTTGGACATGTTAAGTAAATAACTTCACATTTGCGACAAAACCACCCTGAAAGACGCCTGCAGGAAATCCAGTGATGCAATCTCTCCACAGCTTAACTAACAGACTCCAGCTCGCGTCTGGCATGATCTATGAACCAGCTTGTAGAAGCAGGTAGATGAGTCAAAGGCTGGGCCCTCCAGGGAAAAGCAAGCCTATGTTATGGAAAAAATAAGTAGCTGTTAAAAAAAAAATTAATAAAAACTCAACCGTGCCTACATCTACCTTTTGTTTTCAAAGGAAGTCATATTCCAGGTTCTCTTTATTCCTGCAAAAGATTAAACACTACTGGACCCACCACCGAGTCGCTCCCAAGAACACGCACTCAGGTGAGGTCTGAGAAGGCCTGGAAGGCGGCCCCGCCTACAGAGAATTTTCTCCAAGGGAAACTGCGCAGGCGCGCAGGCAGCCTACTGAGTAGATGAAAACGTTTCTCTTCTGCTTAGTCACCCTCGACCCCCCCAGCTCCAAGTTACACAGAGGCTGGAAACTCCCACACCTATTTGTGCTGTTTTGAAAAATAGTTGGACTTGATAATTGGGCCAACCCAAAGAGACAGGGTTGTTGAGACCAACCCAAAAGTGTCCAGGTGAGTGAGGCATAGTGCAAAAGACACACGTGGTGTTCCAGCAGTGATGAGTAGAATGGCATGCTTGGATAGGAGTGAGGGAGCGGATGAATTCTACCTGGAACAACTAAGCAAGCTGACTCTCTCTCCCCTTTTATTTAGGGTACGTGTGTGCTATTTTTACACATCTGCATGGCCAAATGACTATTCTTTAGAAAGAACCTTTAAATGGTTCTCTTTAATTACAAAAACAGTACAAGCTCACTTCTGCAAACTAGAAAAGTACAGAGAAGCACAAATAAGACACGGAAGTGTCTGTAATTTCTCCATGCAGAGAGCAAACTACTGTTAACCTATTGTGGCTGTATTACTATAGTTTTTTGTTTTCTATCCCTGTAAACATTCTAACATAATACACCATGACATTTTTTTCCCTGTTATTAAAGATTTTTCCATAATATGATTTATAATGCTTGCAGAGTTCTCCATCATCTCACTGAACAGTGATTTACCAGAGGATTTAAACCAATCCTCTGTAGCTGGACACTTAGAGCTTTCCTGATTTTTCAGGAAAATATTTCTTTTTATATATTTCTACAATTAATATCTTTGATTACTTCTTCAAAATAAAGCCCTAAAACTGAAGTTCAGATGTCAAAAGATAGGCCCATTTCAACCACTTTAACCAAACTGTCTTCCAGAAAGTTTGTAATAATTCATAATCCTAGAAATGTATTTTACTCAAACCCAATTTTGTTAATCTTGGCCCATTTGACAGGGAAACCTCGAGCTTCCCTGTTTTATCATCTGTACTTCTTGGATTATTAATAAACTAAATAGTATTTCATCTGCTTATTAACTACTTGTAGCTTTTGTGAACTGTCTACTCATGGTTATGGACCATATTTCCATTGTGACATGTGTCCTTTTGAAAAATGTTTTCAAAACTATGTATAAGATAGACACCAAGATGCCAAAGCAGCTAAAAACCATGGTCTGCACAAAAAGCACAAATGTATTTACAGGGCTTTATAACCTATCAGAAGTCCTCCACCCTGAGAACCTTCCAGGGCCTATAGTCCATTTTGTCTAGGTACCAATACTGGCTTCAGAGAAAATGAACTTCAGAGACTTTTAAATCTTAGAACACAATAGAATACCAGAAAAGGAGATTTTATTCCTGACCTAAACAAATAGTCATTTGTGTGCCCTGGAGTGAAATAATATATTGTCTTATAATCGAGGAGAAACTGCAGGTGCTATTCTTGTCCTTATATTATTTAATACCTCTTCTGAACTCTTATCAAACCACTGGTTTGGCAATCTGGTTGACAATGGGTTTCCCTGAATTATGTCTTATTAAGAGGAGGAGGAATCAGGAAGTTGGGGGGGGGAGTAGGGGGAGGAGGGGTGAGGGAAGAGGACGATGGGGAGGAGAGGAAAGGGCAGGAAGAGCAAAGAGGAGAACCCTTTGTCCTTTTTGCTGCTGTTTGCAATTTAATAAATTTTATTCAGTGTCCCGTGCATTCCAACATTACCTCTCACTCCACGAGCCTGCACAGAATACACCACTTCCTGGGCGCTCTCTGGCAAGAGAGTTCTTCGAGAAACTACCAGCGCTTTTTATCTGATTTTCTTGTACCTTTATCTACCAGCCCAGTGAGGCTGTTCAGGGATCCACTCGGTAATCCATTGATCTCACAGCCTAGCTGCCCTTCTGAATTCCGCGTGGCCCTCTGAATTCCTCCTGCCTGCCAGAAGTCTGTTTGTCATCTTAAACCACCTTTTATTTTGCTAAAATAAAATGATTGAGTGGGGGAGGGCATGGGAACAGAAGCAGGTCCCACTGTGCTGGGTCCTCTCCTATCTTGTTAACATCATCTTTCTGTGAGCTGCCAGCAGTCCAGACCCCTCTGGAAGGGAAAAAATGAAACTCGCAGAATGTTGGAGTAAGTGATTATCCTCAGAGATCATTTAGTTCCACTTCATTTTACAGGTGAAAAATAATGAAAGAAGAACCCTCTGATCTTATGTTAATTATCTTACTGGCAATACAGGAAAGAGGCTAAAGCTACCTTTGTTCCTTGCTCCTTTGAAAAGTTAGATCCAAGAAGTACAGAAAGCAGTTATTTTCTGAGGCTCACTGAACTGAGAACCAAAACCAATGATTTGGGGTGAGTGTGGGAAGGAAAGTGTTCTAGCAGAAACACTGTTGAAATCTTAACCGGGTATTTCCTACAGTCATGTTCATATTTTAAGACACAAATAGGCAATGCCTCCCCTGTTCTCAATCTCCCTACCCATAAAAGCAGTGTATTTTTTAATCAAAACGTCAGATTTTCAATTCATACAACACTGGTGTGCAACACTCAAGAAAGAATTAAGGCATTTTTATCTCCAAACCAAACTTTTAGCTCCAAATCCTACACTTGGGTACTCATAGACCTGGAAGGTTCATCCTAGAAGGTCTGGAAGGTTCACTTGTAAGATCTGGAAGGTTCACCCTAGATCTCAGATTCAAGGCGTCAAGTAAGAATCAGTTGCCCAGGAAGACAAACAGCACTTGGTCATCTTCTCCTAGACCCCAGCTCTGCAGGCTGAGCCAAGCAACTCTCTCATCTACTGAGAAAAGCCTGCAGCTCAATAGCGGCTGAAGCGCAGTTTCTTTCCGTTTCTTTTTTCCTCCTCTCTTTTCTCCATTCTTCTCCCCTTCACTTCAACCTTTCCCCTTTTTCTAAAATCTTGATCTAAACTCAGGAGTCTTAAAAAAAGAGACTCTGGGGGAGTAGGGTTGTTATACATATACATTCAGCGTTGGAAAGACAGGCGGGCACCAAAATAAAAAGAAGCAACAGGCGAATCTTGCTTTCCTTTTCTGCTCCGGAGGGTGTCTGCATTCACACTTGTAAAGGAAGCATTTCCTTGGGAGTGAATGTGAAGTCAGATCACTTTAAAAGTGCACCCCACAAAGTTCACTGCCCTGTTCATTACAAAGTAAAATAAAGGCTCTTTATCGCCACAGGCAGCGATGGCTTTCTGCTGAATGCCCATTTCAAATACATGGTCAATCTCCATAACCCCGACAGATTGTCAAAATGTACATCAAAATCCGCTGAAATGCACCAGCTTTTTTAGTGCCTTCCATAGCACTCAAAAAATGTTTGTTTGGTGGGTATTTTAAGTAACAAATCAAAATACGCTGTTTTTAAAAATAATATTATTTTAATCCCGTTACTCCCCAGAATACATCAAGCTAAAACACTTAATTCTCTTCCCAATATAAACGGGGGTGGGATGTGGGGGTAAATCCCCAAGGTAGTACTTTCTGTTTCTATCCAACCTGCCCCTTTATAGTCCAGTCCTTTTTACCATAGACCATTAAAAGACATGGCACAAAATGTAATTTTCTGGTGATGGATGGATATAGGATGGATGGATGGACGGATAAATAAATAAAATGGAACTAAGGACTACTTTAGTGGATGGAAATACACAGGGCACATGGAGGGTAGAATGAACCTGAATTTTGGAGGCCTAAATTTGAAGACTTGTGAAGCTGTCTGAAGGACTCCTAGGTATATGTTGTTGTTACTAAGCAACCCACTCATCCTCGTGGCCCGAAGCAGAAATTCCTATTCAGCCTGTTGCTGCTCGCTAAGGAATTTTTCCTGGACACGTTTGCCAAACCAATCACTACCCTATTTCAGCTTAGACCTAATGTTTTTATAATTGAGCAGGAATCCTTGAATACCTTTTGAAAAGGAAGAGTGTACACACCCCAAAGTGAATGGCAGGGATCATGAGTGAGGACTCTAGGGCAAGGCTTGCCTTAAACTAAGAAGAAGTTAAAAGTAAACATTTCCCAAGGTTAAACTCAGTTGACTTGAACTAGATAGGGTGGCATCATCTACAGCCTTCATCTTAACTCTTGGCTCAGGTAACAGGGATGGTCTGCTGATGCTTACAAGGCTAAAAGAACACAGCAAAGTTCACTGACTAAAGGAACGTCTAAAATCAGATTCATATTTATCTCTCTGCACAGAAGATATGCATGTGTAAATTCCTATCAAGTAATATAGGAGGAAAAAAAAAATCAGGAAAGTGGCATCAGGAGACAGACCAAGAAGCGAAGGAAGGGAGAGAAGGAGGGAAAAATGGGGGAAAAAATATTGTGTCAGACTCAGGATGAAATAAGAGGGAAAATACTATTTAACCAAATTGTCAATTTTTTAACCTGAAATGTATGCCTAGTTGTATCAAAGTCACAGAGAGGAACCAAAGCATTTGTACGAGTTACCTAAGATTTTTTAACAACTAGTTTTAATAACCTAACATCAAAATAATAATCTTGTTTAAAGTATCTGTAGATTTTAAACAAATACTTCGTGGGGTTCTTTGATCGTGTTTTTGCATAAATGTTTCTATGTATGTTTTTGACTTACTTGGCTATCTGTCTAAATTCTCTTTTTGATTTTGCAGAATATAGTACAAATTGCTAGATACAGCTCTTCAGCACTGCTCCAGCACTGACTTTTAATCCTCCTTTAAATCAGATGGCACTGGGTGCATTTGAGTGACCTAGTCTCTGCAGTCAGTTTAAAATAGGATCTAATAACAGATCAACAGAGGGCCTAGTGCCATCTTATCAAGGTAATACTTAAAGCTACCATCTTAAAGCAGCCTACTTAAATACTTAAAGCAGCCCTAGAAATGAAACTGCAACCACCATCCCATTAAATATTTCACCAAGGACCAACATCATATCATACAGATCAGAACTTGTTATCTTTGACTTTGTGCTATAAAACAGAACCTAATTTTAACGAAATAACTGTGCCCAGAAAAATGAACACCAATTTTATGCTGTAATGTGAAATTATGGAAGGATGAGGTTGGCCTTCTAACTCCAACTCAGCTCCCTAGTGAGTGGGATCCAGCCTAAAATCTGAGCTTGACCTTTTAGCTCTGGGCCTGGCAGAAGCCCCCGTGGGGTGACATCACTCCAAATCAGGTGTTTAGCAGATCTGGAAATGTATGACCTGTCAAAAGGGTCCCATTCTTCCACAAGGGACCATTCAGCAAAACAATGAAAGTAAATGACATTGAGAGAAGGCCTAAGAACTCTTAACGAAGAACTCTTAGAAAAGAGAAAGAAAGAGAAGTCACTCAGTCATGTCCAACTCTGCGACCCCATGGACTGTAGCCTACACAGGCTCCTCCGGCCATGGGATTTTCCAGGCAAGAATACTGGAGTGGGTTGCCATTTCCTTCTCCAAAAAACTCTTAAACCCAAGTTAAAATGTTAGAAGCTAATCATTTAGAAGCAGTAATACTGAAGGTAAAACAAAGCCCACAGACTTCATTTCACATAAGCGAATATACACCTGAAAAGTTGCTTATGAATTGAATTTATTATTCACTTAAAGCATTAGTTTGTTAAATAATCCAATGTAGATGCCCTGGCCCCTCTCCCCACAGCTCTGGGGTGGGGCACATGGAATGTAGTTTTACCAAGTGCCTCAGGTGATATTTTTGTAATCAGATGAGGTTGCAGTGATTTAAAGAATTCCTACGGACATTCCTATTACTAAGCACATACATGATTATCTTCAACCTTTTTTCCCCAATCAATCTAGACTTTCGTATTATTGTCTGCTGCTGCTGCTGCTGCAGCTAAGTCGCTTCAGTTGTGTCTGACTCTGTGCGACCCCATAGACGGCAGCCCACGAGGTTCCCCCATCCCTGGGATTCTCCAGGCAAGAACACTGGAGTGGGTTGCCATTTCCTTCTCCAATGCAGGGCAGTGAAAAGTGAAAGTGAAGTCGCTCAGTCATGTCCGACTCTTAGTGACCCCATGGACTGCAGCCTACCAGGCTCCTCCGTCCATGGGATTTTCCAGGCAAGAGTACTGGAGTGGGGTGCCATTGCCTTCTCCGTGTATTATTGTCTAGCAGTTTCTTATTTTTCAGGTAGGTTAATTTTGCCTGTATATTGGTTTATTTCACTGAAGATGCAAAACTAAGGAAAGCACACTGTTTGCTGTCTCACTTCGGAACACAGTGGATCCGTCTGTTTTCTGACAGATGCAAGTTTGCAGAAATTGAATGACGGCAAGAGAAAGGGTAAGCCTTATTTTGCTGGAGGTTAATTTAGGGTTGAGACTCCTCTATAGCACAGATGGTAAAGAATCTGCCTGCAATGCAGGAGACCAGGGTTCAGTCCATGGCTCAGGAAGATTCCCTTGAGAAGGAAATGGCAATCCACTCCAGTACTCTTGCCTGGAGAATCCCATGGACAGAGGAGCCTGGCAGGCTACAGTCCAGAGGGTCACAAAGAGTTGGACACAAATAAATGACTAACTCACATACACAATTTAGGGTTGAGATAGCCAGGAAGGGTGGCAGCTTAAAATAAGAGGTTTAGACAGGAATGTCAGAGCAATACCATGCAGGTCCCTCTCCTTCAGTTCTAATTCCCCAGGGTCATCCAGAATGTGTACATTTTTTTCATCCCTAAATTAAGACATGTGCAAGATTTAATCCATTGCAGGGAAGATGAACACTGGACTCTAGCCATTAAACTAGTGATATCTGAGGAAAGAAACAAGACTGATGCTATTGGCTAATTCTTTATTTACTACCCTCTTGACTGCCAAGACCATTTATAAGTATAGTGTTGTCTGGTTTTGAGTGTACAAGTGTCTGGACTATTAAGTAGGGAGTTGGTTATGTTAGTTTACTTAATGGGACCGCTGTCTGTCTACATCTCTGATTCACCCACACTGGGCTCCTTTCTGATCTAGAATATGCTAAGCACTCTCCTACCTCAGGGCCTTTGCACCTGCTCTCCCATCTGCCTATAACACTCTTATCCCAAGTATCTTCAGTGCTTGAGCCCTCACTTCAGCCATCTGATCAAAAGTCATCTCATCAGAAAGGCCATGCCTGACCACCTTATTTAACATAATTCCCATTATTTTCAATCCCTTTAGCCTGCTTTGCTTTCCTTTGTAGCATTAATCATCGTCTAACTTGTTATATATTTACTTCTTTATAGATTTCCTCTGTTTCCTGGCACTACAATGCTAGCACCATGATGGCAGGGAGTTTGTTCTATTTGCTAATGAATCTCAATGCCAGGATCAATGGCATTGTTCAGTATATAGTGGCACTCAAGATATATTTGTTGAATAAATGAATGGGTATTTTTAGTGCTTTGAGGAAGATATGGTTAACTTGGTGTTTGTGATTTTAAAAGATATTTTAGGGATTTCCCTCGAAATCCAGTGGTTAGGACTCTGCATTGTCACTGCCCTTGCCCAGGTTCTATCCCTAGTCAGGGAACTAAGATCCTGCAAGTCCTGTGGCATGGTCAAAAAAAAAGTCTATAGCCAAATAGAAACATATACATTTATAAAACCAAAGAGTCAGTCAGTCAGTCAGTTCAGTTGCTCAGTTGTGTCCGACTCTTTGCGACCCCATGAATCGCAGCACACCAGGCCTCCCTGTCCATCACCAACTTCCGGAGTTCACTCAAACTCATGTCCATCGAGTCAGTGATGCCATCCAGCCGTCTCATCCTCTGTCGTCCCCTTCTCCTCCTGCCCCCAACCCCTCCCGGCATCAGAGTCTTTTCCAATGAGTCAACTCTTCGCATGAGGTGGCCAAAGTACTGGAGTTTCAGCTTCAGCATCATTCCTTCCAAAGAAATCCCAGGGCTCATCTCCTTCAGAATGCACTGGTTGGATCTCCTTGCAGTCCAAGGGACTCTAAGGAGTCTTCTCCAACACCACAGTTCAAAAGCATCAATTCTTCGGCGCTCAGCCTTCTTCACAGTCCAACTCTCACATCCATACATGATCACTGGAAAAACCATAGCCTTGACTAGACGGACCTTTGTTGGCAAAGTAATGTCTCTGCTTTTCAATATGCTATCTAGGTAGAAAGCTTAATTAAAATGTTTCACCCCATTAATTGAAAGATTACCCACCCACATAAGGCATCTATAAATTTGTTTATTTTTCTTTATAGAATTATGGCTGGACTCCCTAGATAAACTGCACCGAATGACTGAAGGTAATTGCCCTAAGGCTAAAGTAGGGTGGATAGAGAGAAGGGGGACTTTTATAATATCTGTTCAAGTCTCATCTTCTGCTGGATTGTGAAAGTCCCTTGAGGACATAGCCCACATTATGTATCTTTTTATTCTCCTATATACTTATCTGAATGTGTTGCAAATGGTAAGTAATCAGAAAACACATATAGGTAATGAAAAACACCTGTGGGTTTCAAATAAATCATATATATTCTGAATATTTTGGCAGTAATGTAAGAGTTTCTAAATCCATCACTCTGCTGCTAGAACATACATGCTTGTTGACAAAGACCATAAATCTTCATAAAATGTTAGAAAGGGGGAGTAGAAAAATTTTAAATATGTACAAAGACAAACTGTCCTAAAAATACTTTGTTTTAAATAGCGATAGCATCAACATTGCAGAACATAAAAAGTAGATCGTTTGCATCTGAAAAGTTCACAGCTATAAAAAAGATGATGCTACTTCAGTCCAGACTTGCTGACTGGAATTATCTTCCTGTGCTATCCAAAAGCTTACCTACTCTTTGATGGGTTTATAGAAAGGAAAAAAAAAAAACCTGTGTGTATTCTTTTAGGTTAGTTCCAGAAAATGTAGACAGGCCTCCTACACAGATTTACCGTGAAGCTGATCAAGTTCAAGCTTCAGGATCCCCATTTGTTCTGGCAGGAAACACCAGAAAACAGGCTCATATGTGTGGGTTTTTTTTTTTTTTTTTCTTTTGAGATCTCACCCCTACTCCACCTAACACACACAATTGCATAAGCTTCAAGCTCATAAAAACCTGGACTCATCCTGACAGCCCTCCATTAGAATATTAACTTTAAGAAAACTAGGCTAGAATCTGCAAAAACGATCCCAAAATCATTTTTTAATGTCAAGCATTTTTCCATAGTCCCAGCAAAGAGAGGTGAATGGGGTTCAACAATCTCTTTGGGGTATTGTTAGTATTTCTTTTCCCCGAAAACAAAATGAAGTCTTGGAAACCATGACTAGATAAAAGTTACTTTCATTAAATGTAAGTATACATAACCCTAGTTTTATCCATAGAAATTTGGTAATGTATCACAGTGAACTAGATTGCTAGTGTTCTGAACTTATTATTTCTTTAAATTTATTTTTAATTGACATATAATTCACAGTCGACATGGTATTAGTTTCAAGCACACAACACAGTGATTTGATGTCTATATACTGCACACTCAGTGGCTAAGTTGTATCTTTGCTACTCCATGGGCTGTGGAGCCTACCCATCAGGCTCCTCTGTCCATAGAATTTTACAGGCAAGAAAATTGGAGCGGGTTGCCATTTCCTGCTTCAGAAGATCTTCCCTACCTAGGGATTGAACCCATGTCTCCTGAGTCTCCTGCATTGGCACATGGACTCTACCACTGTGCCACCTGGGAAGCCTGTGGACATTATCCGCACAATAAATGCAGTTACTGTTCCTCACCAAAGTTAACACAACGTTATTGACCATATTAGAACTTATCTTCAATACTAAATAAATTATCTTTATTGGTGCTAAGTACAACCGGTTAAAATATAAGCCCATCTGATTTCACCCTAAATTCGAGTCCCGTTGTATCACAAAATGAAGGGGTGCGACCAACGTTATATGATTTACTTAAGGAATTACAGTAAGTCTTATTCACTAGTTTTGCGACCATTTTTGACAAGATGAAAACAAACCAAAAAAAAAAAAAAAAAACAACCCTGCTGCCATATCGGCTTTTGGTTACTCAAGTTTTCAAACTCGGAGTAGTGAGTTCTTAAAGGTTAGAGAGAATTTAGGGGGAAGAAACAAGGATACACTCAATCACTGCTCCAGTCCTACCCTTCTCTCGCCCTCTTCTCGTCGTTTGCAACCAGGTCCATCCCTCAGGTGTATATAGTCGCGGTAGCTAATTTTTCACTAATGAGTAAAGTGGTACTAATACCTAATTTTTTAAAAATATGCTAGCCTGTGATGTTAACTACGCCTACCCTACCCGGGGCTTAACTTTAGGGACAGTCCCCTCCATCTCTCGATAGGTCCGCGGGGCATTCGCGCTCCCCGCCTCAAGGTCCCTCAATCCGAGAAGGTCCAGGGCCACCTGGCCAGGAGAGGCGCCCTGAGAAAGGTCTCCTTGGGTTGGCCACAGCGCCAAGATAAAGCTACCGGGCAAGGCGGGAAGGTGGCCCCTACGCACTCCAATAGGACGCAGCCCGTTCCCAGCCGGGGACGCGCCCGACAGGAGGGGGAAGGGAGTGTCGCCACCGAATCCCAGGGAAGGCCGCGGGACCCACCTCCGGCTCCCCCTCGCTCCCGCCCTCGGCCCCACCTCCCCCAGCCTGCACAAAGCCGGCGCGGAGGCGGGGGCCAGGCCTGCTGGGAGGCCGCCCGGACGAGACTGGACCGGGGCCCGGCGCCCCGCGGCTCCGGCCGCCGTGCCCCGGCGCGTCTCCTGTTCCAGTCCCGGACGGGGCGGACGCGCCCCCCGGCTGGCCTTAGGAGGCGCGGGAAGCCGGGCTCCCCGCCTTTTCAGGCGACAGTCCCCCAGGGAGGCCAGGCGCACTC
Source organism: Bubalus kerabau (assembly GCF_029407905.1). Lineage (NCBI taxonomy): Eukaryota > Metazoa > Chordata > Mammalia > Artiodactyla > Bovidae > Bubalus > Bubalus kerabau. The sequence continues at coordinate 65,146,626 of NC_073637.1, forward strand.
GCGCCGTCCCGCTAGCCACGCCCGAGGTGGCGGGCTCCAGCGCGCGGCGCCCGGGCCGTCGGGGCGGCGGAGGCCGGCCGGGCGCTGGGGTGACTCCCTAAGTCGCACGCGCCCCTTCGCGCCCAACCGTGGCACAAACTCTGGCCTCAAATCGATCCCCCTCATTTCCGAAAGGCCCCCGTCCTCCGGCACCTGCGTAAGGTGGCCAAACAATGCGGGGGCGGGCAGGAGGGGCGGGGAGGCCCGGGGACGGGGGTGGGTTCGGCGCCCCTGGCCCCCGAGATCCCGGCCTGCCGGCGCCTGGCCTCCCGTCGGGGGCGCACACACGCACACCGTCCGGCCCGGTGCGGGAAGATGGCCGTTTCTGCTTTCAGGATAAAGGCTCTTTGTTGCGCTCACACAAAAGCCGCCAAGACCCGCTTTTCCAGCAGGCCCTTTGGGCAAATCGAAGGAACGCAGCTGAATTTTCCAAATGGCCCTCGGAGCCCGAAGCGGTGGGAGCAACTAAAAGAGAGGGGGAATAAGAGGCCTCCCGCCCTCTTCTACCGAAACCTCTGCCAATATCCAAGGATTCGTCCTGGGAGACCGGGGCTGAGATCATTCGTAAAGGGAGGAAGGAAAGAGGAAAACCTATTTTTACTATCAAGGCCCAAAGGGGATATTAAACATTCACATTCTTTCAGGGTTTCTCCCCTTAACCAGGGTAGAAACATAATCTGGAAAAGTCTGGATACACCAAAAAGAAAAAGAAAGAAAAAAAAATACCAACAATAGCAACTTAAAAAAAAAAAAAATAACAAACCAGTTGCCATCAGCCCAAAGTGGTAGTAGCAGCAGCCGGCGCGTGTGATCCACTTACTTGTCCGACTCTTGTGACATGTTTGATCCAATGAACTCGCTCCCCTTTTCCTGGAGCCTCAGCCTCTGGTGAAACTGGACTTTCAAGTCTGTGCAGGTGAAGGTGTGTGAGAGCGCCCGAGATGGCAGAACAAGAGCTACAGGTAATTCTGCTTTTCCGTCCCCCCTCACCACTCTCGCTCGCTCGCCCGCTCGCGCCCTCACCTAGCCGGAAAGGTGGGATAAGGGGGGGGCCCCTCACATGGGGCCCGAGCTCGGAGGCGGCCGGGCGGCGCGGAGTCCCTCCCGAATCGTGGCAATGGGCAGCCACAGAGCAGAAAGTGGCGGACTTGGGCGGCCACAGGTAACTTTCTCGCAAGGAGCTGAATTCTTTCACTAAAGGGTACGAGCCCGAGGGACGAGCTGCGCGGTGATTGGCTGCGGGGCTCCCTCAGGTGCGCTGCCATTGGCAGAGGCGCGCTCAGGTAAGGCCCTTCTCCAAGTGCAGGTAACTCACTCCGAAGTTTACCTGAGTGGAGCGGCGGCACGCTTGCAGCCCAGCGGCGGGCCGTGGGAGCTGAGGGTCGGTGCTTGGAGCAGACTTCGTGCTACGTTTCCCTTCTTCCCGGGGGCCGGCCTGGGGTGAGGGGTCGGGGGACTTTGAAGGAGAGAAGTTAACCAGGAAAAAAAAAAAAACCAACACCTGCAACCACTAGGGATTGTGGGTCGAACGGAAGGACTAAGGAGAGCTGAACTCGGGTGTCCCAAGCCAACCGGAATCAAATGCGCAGCACAACCACGAGGCTTTTAATACCCACATTAAGAGGACAGTGTTGGACAGTGTCAGAAGAATAAGGGACTGAAGTTTACGTTGTGCTCCGAGGGGGCGAAAAGCGCAAAGATCGCCAAGTCTGTTACGTAATTGCATTTTTAACATTCTTATCCACAACAAACAACATGTCATGTCCCAATGTGTAAAAGATACGGTAGACGGCTAGACTTATAAATAGATAAGCAGACACGACAGCGACTGAACAGCAGCAGCAGCATCCTTTCTTGACCTCGGCGGGTAGGGAGTGGCTGATTTTGATGGGATGAAGAAATTTGGTTGAACAGACACTCAAAGGGCTCAAGCGCACCTCTTCCATCTCAATTCTGCAGCCCAGGATTGCAGAGCTGCAAACGACTGAATCCCTTCCATAAACCTATTGTCATTTGACGTTTCCAGGCAGGCATCAACATTTACATTGTAATTCAATAGAAGCAGCAACTACAAAGGTGCTTTATCCTTCCAGCTTAATATGGTTGCTACGGAAACAATTCAGGATGAAACTGACTTTTTGCAGTTTTGTTGCCCCTGGTTGAGAGCAGCGAATTTGCAAACCTGTAATTTATAACCAATTCTTCCAATGAGTACTTGTGTAAATTCTGACAGTAATCTAGCCCATGCATATTAATTGTAGAAATAAAGAGGGCATGAAACTTTTATCATAATTTATTTCGAGTTATTACTATGTTGGCAGAGATGAAACAACTCCCATTTTAATCTGTATGGATCATATATTTCCTGCACATGACATTATGAGGCAAGGTTTGGTAGCTCCATGTTTCATTCTCAACAAATGAATTTCAGGATTTTTTTCTTTTTAAATACAATATAAGCACACACACTATCTTTTTTAAGATAATACAATACTTTAAGGTAATGCAATACCTACTTTCATGTACCTTCTTAACCTCCTGTCTAGAGGCTACCAAATTCCACTTTTAGCTGTCTATTCTGTCATTACCTTCCTATTTCTAGTAATTTAAGCAGCTATCCCTTGATTTATCAATTTTGATAACAGGTGCTTTGACCACCTCTTGCCTTAGATAAGGACTTAGCTCTTTCAAACCCTGTCCAGTTTCATCTTCCACCATTCTTCCAATGTATCTCTTTCACAGCTTAGGCACAGCAAGTAGTCAGTGAGTGTGCAATACTAGTCACAACAGAACCACCTACTGTACTACGCTTGTTTTCTTATTTTTAAAACAAATTTTTATCTATTTACTTAGTTTGTGATGTTTCCAATCTGATATTTTTTTTCTACAACATGTCTATCAAATGACTGTCACATTTATTTTTCAAATGATCAATCAATCCTACCCCCCACACCCCCAAACATCCCTCCGAAAGTCCACTGCCCTTTTGTCCCAATGGAGATGAGTTCCTCTTTGGACCTGCTACTCAGTTGTCATCTTGGGACAATCCATCATCTCCAGAGTAAGAGCCCCATTTCTCTGTCCTGTGACTTTTTGCTTGGTTTGCTGCTTTATTTTTTCCATGGCATATGTTCCAGTAGTAGCCCAAGAATGGGTTCAGAAGGCAAAACTTATTCAACTTTCTTTTTTTTCCCCAATTCTTTCTTTTGAAGCAGTTTGACCAAGTGTCAAATTCTAAGTTGAAATTTTTCATTCATAAGTTCATAAAAATTTATCTTTTATCTTTTGGCAGCCAGTGTTGCCATTGAGAATTCTGACGCCATCCTGATTCCCATTCCTTTGTGACCTAGAATTTTTCTTCCTAAAAACTCATAGAATAATCTCTTTATCTCTGATATTCTGAGATTTCATAATTATGTGCCTTGGTTACCTAATATTCTGAAATTTCAGTATATTGGAGGCTTTCATCAAATGTTTGCAAACCTTTGACTGTCGCTTCATACTTAAGAATGAGATCTTAAAACCCCTCTGGAAACTAGACATAGGGGTGGGAGGAAGGGTTCTTGCTCATTGATGGGCTTGCCGTGTGGTGATCGTGTTCAAAGTTCATCTTTCCTTAGGAAGATTCCCAAATATCAGAAATGAGATGTCTTTTCTTCTGGGCTCTTCAGCATCTCAAGAGAAATATCTGCCATCCCTTGACTGAAGGTACGTTCACCTGGCTGCTGGTATTCTCAGAACAGGTCAGAAGAGATCCAGAGCAGCCACTGCTCAGTATGCAGTCTCTGTCTTTCCTGTAGGCGCTTTCCTCCTGCCCTTCTTTCTGCCAGATGCACAAGCCTCTCTCCTCTATTTCCTACTGTCATTGTAATCCCCTGGCTGCAAGAAGTGGGACAGGGGACCTGAGGATCTAACAAGTTCAAACATCTACACTCACTCAGCTCTCAGCCTCTTGCCTCTGTCTCACTTCTGGGATCTTGCGCCCTCTCCTCAGCATCTCTCTCATGACCTCTGGCATCTCCAAGACCCGGCCCAATCTGGTGTTTTATAGAAGAATCTCTTGGGCTGTTTCTATACTGACCTCTAGGATGTCATTAGAGTAGCTTCTGAAGTTCTGTTAAACCAGTTTCCACTCTGCTGTTCATCCCCATCTTCCAGAATTGTGTTGAGATATATCTTTTGCAGATGACTCCACCTCCATCCTCTTTGTCCCTGTGAATTTATCCTCTTACTTTCCTTTACTGTCCTTTTCAGGAGACAATGAACATAAACAAGTATGGGTCAATCTGCTATCTTTAATCTGAAGCCATTTCCAAAACCATCCCAAAACTTTTACCAAACTGTTCCAAATTTGTTTGTGCAAACAAAACTAGAATTTATGAGCAAACCTTGCCTTTTTTTGGTCAATGATGCTCAAGATTCCCTTCTTTCTCGCCAATATCTAACAACTCAGCCTTGACTACATTGCTTAGTATGCCCTGTTTGACTACCCACTGCTATATTGTTTGGTTAGATTCATGAAGGAGAAGATCCTCGTGAACAATTTAAAATCATCAACCATGAAGTTAACTCTGTTACCCAATTGAAGTTTTTTTTTTTTTTAATTTTTCTTTCTTTTTAAACTTTTTATTTTGTATTAACATTGGGGTATTAACAATGTTGTGATAGTTTCAGGTGAACAGTGAAGGGACTCAGCCATACGTATACTATTTATTTATTTACTTATTTTTGACTGTGCTGGGTCTTCATTGCTGCACGGGATTTTCTCTAGTTGCAGGGGTTGGCTGGGGGCTGTCTACTCCTTGTTGCAGTGCTTGGACTTCTCGCTGTGGTGGCTTCTCTTGTGGAGGAACACAGGCTCTAGGGCACACGGGCTTCAGTAATTCCCATGTGTGGGGTCAGTAGCTGCAGCTCCTGGGCTCTGGAGTACAGGCTCAAGTTGCTCGGGCTTAGTTGCTTCAAGGCATGTGGAATCTTCCGAGACCAGGGATCAAACCCATGTCTCGTGCATTGGCAGGCATATTCTTTACAGTGAGCCACCAAGGAAGCCCCAGGTTACCCAATTGTTTTGATTCTGTTGACAAAATAGTTCTAAGTGACTACGAAACCCTGCCACACCCAACATGAGAATGTACTTCTCTCTCTTTCTCAAAATCTTTCTCTGTAAACTCTTAAGTGCCGCAGTCGTTCCCAATGTAAGGTCCCTGGACAGACCATCAACATCAGATTACCTGGAAGCTTGTGAAAAATGCAAACTCACCAACTCACCCCAGGCCTCGAGAAACTCATGGACGTGGACAGCAGACTGTGTGTCTAGCAAGTCCTCCAGGTGATTCTGATGCAGGTTAGAGTTTGAAACGCATCACTACCGAATGCTGACGGGAGGAAGTAGCACCTCAGTAGCCATTGAAAGCCATCATTGTAAATTATGCCAAATTTGGAGTTTTCCAGCAATTTGTAGCAACCGTGGGGTAGGCAGTCAATTTTACCTGTCTGGATTGTTTTATTCCTAATCTAGTGACTGCTTATATAATGGTTGACTATTATTCTCAATTGGAGCAGTTCAAGCTGGTTTTAGAAAAGGCAGAGGAACCAGAGATCAAATTGCCAACATCCGCTGGATCATGGAAAAAGCAAGAGAGTTCCAGAAAAACATCGATTTCTGCTTTATTGACTATGCCAAAGCCTTTGACTGTGTGGATCACAATAAACTGTGGGAAATTCTGAAAGAGATGGGAATACCAGAACACCTGATCTGCCTCTTGAGAAATTTGTATGCAGGTCAGGAAGCAACAGTTAGAACTGGACATGGAACAACAGACTGGTTCCAAATAGGAAAAGGAGGACGTCAAGGCTGTATATTGTCACCCTGCTTATTTAACTTCTATGCAGAGTACATCATGAGAAACGCTGGACTAGAAGAAACACAAGCTGGAATCAAGATTGCCGGGAGAAATATCAATAACCTCAGATATGCAGATGACACCACCCTTATGGCAGAAAGTGAACAGGAACTCAAAAGCCTCTTGATGAAAGTGAAAGTGGAGAGTGAAGAAGTTGGCTTAAAGCTCAACATTCAGAAAACGAAGATCATGGTATCTGGTCCCATCACTTCATGGGAAATAGATAGGGAAACAGTGGAAACAGTGTCAGACTTTATTTTTGGGGGCTCCAAAATCACTGCAGATGGTGACTGCAGCCATGAAATTAAAAGACACTTACTCCTTGGAAGGAAAGTTATGACCAACCTAGAGAGCATATTGAAAAGCAGAGACATTACTTTGCCAACAAAGGTCCGTCTAGTCAAGGCTATGGTTTTTCCTGTGGTCATGTATGGATGTGAGAGTTGGACTGTGAAGAAGGCTGAGCGCCGAAGAATTGATGTTTTTGAACTGTGGTGTTGGAGAAGACTCTTGAGAGTCCCTTGGACTGCAAGGAGATCCAACCAGTCCATTCTGAAGGAAATGAGCCCTGGGATTTCTTTGGAAGGAATGATGCTAAAGCTGAAACTCCAGTACTTTGGCCACCTCATGTGAAGAGTTGACTCATTGAAAAAGACTCTGATGCTGGGAGGGATTGGGGGCAGGAGGAGAAGGGGACGACAGCGGATGAGATAGCTGGATGGCATCACTGACTCGATGGACGTGAGTCTGAGTGAACTCCGGGAGCTGGTGATGGACAGGGAGGCCTGGTGTGCTGCGATTCATGGGGTTGCAAAGAGTTGGACACGACTGAGCGACTGATCTGATCTGATCTGATCTGAGTGCATTTTTTTAAAACAGCCTGTGATCTGCTACATTATTTGACATACCTTTAGGAATTTCAGCACAGGTTAGTATTTGATGTCATTTTATGTGGCCACAACAAAGTAAATTCTCATGTAAAAAGCTAGCGATAAGAAAAAGCTAGTGTTTTTAAACTATTCCATTTATGAGATTAAGTGAAGTGAAGTCGCTCAGTCGTGTCCGACTCTTAGCGACCCCATGGACTGCACCCTACCAGGCTCCTGCATCCATGGGATTCTCCAGGCAAGAGTACTGGAGTGGGTTGCCATTGCCTTCTCCAAGTTTTAGGTTAAATTTCTAGGGGAGAAAAACTTCTATTATCATTTTAGTATTTACTTCTGTTATCATTTTAATGGGAATTTTTACCATCTATTATAATGGCCAATGCCATTTTCCTAAATTAAAACTCTAGTATTTGATATCAAATTGTTACTTTATTATGTCTTTTTTTTCCCTCAGTTGTTTTGGCTCCACAAAAATCAGTAGATGCTACCCCATAGCCAACTCATCCCCATAGTGCCCTGAGTGAAGACAAGTCCATTCAGATGTATGATGTATTAAAACCCACTACCTAAGGCTCCAGGGAGTGAGACCAGCCATCAGATGTTAAATCTCTTATAATGAGATGTGGGGAGAAGAATGCCGCTTCTGTGCCATTTGGGCAGAAATACCAAGTTTGTTTTTAAATCGTATGTATATACATATATATAATTTATATATATGAGATCAGATTAGTTGCTCAGTCGTGTCCAACTCTTTGCAACCCCATGAATCACAGCACGCCAGGCCTCCCTGTCCATCACCAGCTCCCGGAGTTCACTCAGACTCACGTCCATCGAGTCAGTGATGCCATCCAGCTATCTGATCCGCTGTCGTCCCCTTCTCCTCCTGCCCCCAATCCCTCCCAGCATCAGAGTCTTTTTCAATGAGTCAACTCTTCACATGAGGTGGCCAAAGTACTGGAGTTTCAGCTTTAGCATCATTCCTTCCAAAGAAATCCCATGACTAATCTCCTTCAGAATGGACTGGTTGGATCTCCTTGCAGTCCAAGGGACTCTCAAGAGTCTTCTCCAACACCACAGTTCAAAAGCATCAATTCTTCGGCACTCAGCCTTCTTCACAGTCCAACTCTCACATCCATACATGACCACAGGAAAAACCATAGCCTTGACTAGACGGACCTTTGTTGGCAAAGTAATGTCTCTGCTTTTCAATATGCTCTCTAGGTTGGTCATAACTTTCCTTCCAAGGAGTAAGTGTCTTTTAATTTCATGGCTGCAGTCACCATCTGCAGTGATTTTGGAGCCCCCAAAAATAAAGTCTGACACTGTTTCCACTGTTTCCCCATCTATTTCCCATGAATTGATGGGACCAGATGCCATGATCTTCGTTTTCTGAATGTTGAGCTTTAAGCCAACTTTTTCATTCTCCTCTTTCACTTTCATCAAGAGGCTTTTGAGTTCCTGTTCACTTTCTGCCATAAGGGTGGTGTCATCTGCATATCTGAGGTTATTGATATTTCTCCCGGCAATCTTGATTCCAGCTTGTGTTTCTTCCAGTCCAGCGTTTCTCATGATGTACTCTGCATAGAAGTTAAATAAGCAGGGTGACAATATACAGCCTTGACGTCCTCCTTTTCCTATTTGGAACCAGTCTGTTGTTCCATGTCCAGTTCTAACTGTTGCTTCCTGACCTGCATACAAATTTCTCAAGAGGCAGATCAGGTGTTCTGGTATTCCCATCTCTTTCAGAATTTCCCACAGTTTATTGTGATCCACACAGTCAAAGGCTTTGGCATAGTCAATAAAGCAGAAATCGATGTTTTTCTGGAACTCTCTTGCTTTTTCCATGATCCAGCGGATGTTGGCAATTTGATCTCTGGTTCCTCTGCCTTTTCTAAAACCAGCTTGAACATCAGGAAGTTCACGGTTCACATATTGCTGAAGCCTGGCTTGGAGAATTTTGAGCATTATTTTACTAGCGTGTGAGATGAGTGCAATTGCGCGGTAGTTTGAGCATTCTTTGGCATTGCCTTTCTTTGGGATTGGAATGAAACCTGACCTTTTCCAGTCCTGTGGCCACTGCTGAGTTTTCCAAATTTGCTGGTATATTGAGTGCAGCACTTTCACAGCATCATCTTTCAGGATTTGAAATAGCTCCACTGGAATTCCATCACCTCCACTAGCTTTGTTCATAGTGATGCTTTCTAAGGCCCGCTTGACTTCACATTCCAGGATGTCTGGCTCTAGATCAGTGACCACACCATCGAGATTATCTGGGTCGTGAAGATCTTTTTTTATCTATTTCGCTGCATCAGGTCTTAGTTGCAGCACATGGACTTAGTTGCCCCGCAGTATGTAGGATCTTAGTTCCCAGACCAGGGATCGAACCTGTGTCCCCTGCATGGAAGATGGTTTTTAATCACTGGGCCACCAGAGAAGTTCCTAAAAATACCAGGTTTCTAGGAACCCATCAACTGAATCTGCTTTGCTGCTTTTCACCCACTGAATGTTATATACAGAGCCACTAAAGCACATTGAATCTACTGTAGTAGATGACTGGTGGTATCTCCTAGGTTTCTTCACATATAAAAATACTGTTTTTTGGTTTGCCTTTTATCCCCAAGAAGTAACCTTGTAAAGAATGAAATGTACCTGGGTGTCTGAATTTGAAATCGACATAGAAATATATAACTTAACCAACTAAGCATTAAATGGCACTTTTTTGGGGCCACTTCTATTTTTCATAGTTGTATGGATATGTATATTTGCATTGACACTGTTTCCATGAAGACTCTGAAACTAGCAGTGTGGACTTCAGCTAGTAGCCTGAAGTAGCACATCTCCTTCAGAGAAGTGAAGGTTTCTGTTTCTTGGACTGGTCATTGGTAACTCTTCAACAGAAAGCGTGGTCCTGTTAAAACATGCTGCAATGAATACATATCTTTATCTCTACTTCTTCCTGAAGTCCCATTGATGGAAGAATAAGAGAGGAGATGAGATGGTTCAAGGTAACAAAATTTGGAAGGTGGAAAAAAAGTGGAAAGTGACTGGAGAAGTAGAAACTGATTTAGGTGAACTGAGAAAAATGAACCAGAGCAGCTGTAGACAGGATCAAGCCTGTTTAGGCTGTAGAACCTCATAAAGACATAGAAAATCAAATTTCTAATTGTCATTGAAGGTGGGAGCAAGTGGAAGGACTGAAACCAGAGGAATGGATTAACATTTTTAATTCAAAGCTGTTAGACCCTGTAGGTCCTCTTACCCCCCTCCCCCACCCCCAGTATAATCAAGCTTCTATCTGTATTAATTTGCTTGTCATTCAGTTACTAAGTCATGTCAAACTCTTTGTGAACCCATGGACTATCGTATGCCAGGCTCCTCTGCCCTTCACCATCTCCGGGAGTTTGCTCAAACTCATGTCCATTGAATCGGTGATACCATCCAACCAGCTCATTCTCTGTCATCACCCCCATCATCCTCCTGCCTTCAGTCTTTCCCAACATCAGGGTCTTTCCCAATGAATGAGCCCTTCGCTTCAGGTGGCCACAATATTGGAGCTTCAAATTCAGCATCAGTCCTTCCAGTGAATATTCAGTGTAGATTTCTTTTAGGATTGATTGGTTTGATCTTGCAATTCAAGGGACTCTCAAGAGTCTTTTCCAGCACCATAATTTGAAAGCATCAATTTTTTGGCACTCAGCCTTCTTTACAGTCCAACTCTCACATCTGTACATGACTACTAGAAAAACCATAGCTTTGACCATACGGACCTTTGTTGGCAAAGCTAGGGCTACCATAAAAAATACCACACATCATGTGGATTAAACACGAGAAATATATTTTCTCATGGGCTAGAAGTTCCAGGTTAAGGTTTCGGCAGGGTTGGTTTCATTCTGAAGCCTCTCTGCTTGACTTACAGGTGGCCATCACTGGCTCTGTCCTCACAGAGCCTGTTCACTGTGAAGATGCACGTGTCCTAATCTTCTCTTCTTCTAAGGACACTGGTGATGTTGAATTAGGGCCCACACATATGACCCCATTTTACCTTAATTGCCTTTTTAGAAACCCTGTCTCCAAACACAGTCACATTCAGAGGTAAGGCCATACCTTGGAGTTATTGGAGGTTTAGTTCCAGAGCACTTCAATAAAGTGAATATTGCAATAACGCAAGTCACATAAATTCTTTGGTTTCCCAGTACATACAAAAGCTCCGTTTACACTATATTGTAATCTATTAATTGTGCAATGGCATTATGTCTAAGAAAACAATGTGCATACTTTTAAGTAAAAAATACTTCATTGAAATCATCCCCTGCACAACAGCATAGGACTAAATAATGGGTTGTCTTTTCTTTTCTTTTTTTTCCTTCCAACATATCTATCCTTTTCCCAGATCAAGACGTACTCCAGAAAAAATAGTTTCGTTTTTATGTTGAAATAAGATGTTTTGTACCTTTTATTTTCATGTGCTGCTGCTGCTGCTAAGTCACTTCAGTCATGTCCGACTCTGTGCGACCCCATAGATGGCAGCCCACCAGGCTCCCCGTCCCTGGGATTCCCCAGGCAAGAACACTGGAGTGGGTTGCCATTTCCTTCTCCAATGCATGAAAGTGAAAAGTGAAAGTGAAGTTGCTCAGTCGTGTCTGACTGTTCGAGACCCCATGGACTGCAGCCTACCAGGCTCCTCCGTCCATGGGATTTTCCAGGCAAGAGTATTGGAGTGGGGTGCCATTGCCTTCTCCATTTATTTTCATGTAGAATACCACAATTTATTGCTTAAAAAAATACTTTATTATTAAAATGTTAGCCATCATCTGCACCTTCATTAAGTAATCTTTTTGTTGGTAGAGAATCTTGCCTAGGTATTGATGGCTGCTGACTAAGCAGAGTGGGGGTTGCTGAAAGTTTGGGTGGCTATGACGACTTAAAATAAGACAACAGTGGAGTTTGCTGCACCAGTTGACTCCTCCTTTCACAAAGAAATTGCTTGGTAGCATGCAGTACTGTTTAATAGCAAGAACTTCTTTAAAACTGGAGTCAATCCTCTCAAGTCCTGCTACTGCTTTACCAGTTAAGTTTTTGTCATATTTTAAACCCTTGTCATTTCAACAATCTTCATAGCATCTTCACCAGGGGTAGATTCCATCTCAAGAAATCACTTTCTTTGCTCAACCATAAGAAGCAACTCGGCATTCATGAAAGTTTTATCATGAGATTGCAGCAACTCAGTCACATCTTCAGGTTCTACTTCTGTTTCTGATTCTCTTGCTATTTCCACCACATCTGCAGTCATTTCCTTCACTGAAATCTTTTTTTTTATTTGTTTTGATCAGAGAATAATTGCTTTACAATGTTGTGTTGGTTTCTGCCATATAACAACATGATTCAGCTATAAATGGCAACCCCCTCCAGTGTTCTTGCCTGGAGAATCCCAGGGACAGAGGAGCCTGGTGGGCTGCTGTCTATGGGGTCGCACAGAATCAGACACGACTGAGCGACTTAGCATAGCATACGTATATCCCCTCCCTCTTGAATCTCCCTCCCACCCATCCCCATCCCACCCCTCTACGTTGTCACAGAGCACCAGGTTGAGCTCCCTGTGTTTTATAGCAGCTTCCCACTAGCTGTCTGTTTTACATGTGGTAATGTATGTTTCAATGCTGTTGTCTCAACTCATCACACCCTCTCCTTCCCTCACTGTGTACACAAGTCTGTTCTCTATGTCTGCGTCTCCATTGCTGCCCTCCAAATAGGTCCATCAGTACCATTTTTCTAGATTCCATACATATGCATTAATATGTGATATTTATTTTTCTGACTTCACTCTATAATAGGCTCTAGGTTCATCCATCTCAATTCAACTGGCTGAAATGTATTCCTTTTTATGGCTGAGTAATATTGTTTTGTATATATGTACCACAACTTCTTTATCCATTCATCTGTTAATGAGCATCTAAGTTACTTCCCTGTACTGGCCATGCTGCAATGAATGTTGGGGTACATGTGTGTTTTTGAATAATGGTTTTTCTCAGGGTATATGCTCAGTAGTAGGAGTGCTGGGTCATATAGTAGTTTTATTCCTGGTTTTTTAAGGATTCTCCATACTGTTCTTCACATTGGCTACATCAATTTACATTCCCACCAACAGTGTAAGAGGGTTCCATTTTCTCCACATCCTCTCCAGCATTTATTGTTTGTAGATTTTTTGATGATGGCCATTCTGACCATGTGAGGTGGTGATACCTCATTGTAGCTTTGACTTGCATTTCTCTAATAATGAGTGATGTTGAGCATCTGTGTGTCTTCTTTAGAGAAATGTCTGTTTAGGTCTTCTGCCCATTTTTGGATTGGGGACTGTTTGTTTTTCTGATACTGAGCTGCATGAGCCTCTTGTATATTTTGGAGATTAATCCTTTTCAGTTGCTTCATTTGCAATTATTTTCTTCCATTCTGAGGGTTGTCTTTTCATTTTGTTTATAGTTTCCTTTGCTGTGCAGAGGCTTTTAAGTTTAATTAAGTCCCATTTGTTTAGTTTTGTTTTTATTTCCATTACTCTAGGAGGTAGGTCAAAGAAGATCTTGCTGTGATTTATGTCAAAGAGCCTTCTCTGAAATCTTGAACGCCTCAAAGTCATTCATGAGGGTTGGAACCAACCTTTACCCAACTCCTATTTTTGTTTTTTTTAATTAATTAATTTTGTCTTTTGACTGCCCTGGGTCTTTGTTGCTGCTCAGAGGCTTTTGTCCAGTTGTGGTGGGCAGGGCATACTCTTCCCTGTGGTGTGCAGGCTTCTCATAGTGGCTTCTCTTGTTGCAGAGCACAGCCTCTAGGTGTGTGGGCTTCTGTAGTCATGGCACACAGGGTTAGTTGCTCCACAGCATGTGGGATCTTCCCTGACCAGGGATCAAACCCATGTCCCTCCCCTGCATTGGCAGGCAGATTCTTAACCACTGGGTCATCAGAGAAGTCCTTCCTAACTCCTGTTAATATTGATATTTTGACCTTTTTTCCATGAGTCACCTCATCTTAATGTTTTTAATGACCGTTTTTAATGGCATGTAGAATGACGAATCCTTTCCTGAAGGTTTTTCATTTACTTTGTCCAGATTCATGAAAAGAATCATTGTCTATGGCAGCTTTAGTCTTACACATTGTATTGCTTAATTAGTAAGACTTGAAGGTTGAAATGACTCCTTGATCCACGGGCTGCAAAATGGATATTGTCTTAGGAGGCATGAAGCATTCATCTCTTTGTACACCTCCATCAGAGCTCTTAGGTAACCAGGTGCATTTTCAGTGAGCATCAGTATTTTGAAATTAATCTCTTTTTTTCTGAGCAGCAGGTCTCAACAGTGGCTTGTGCTGCTGCTGCTAAGTCACTTCAGTCATGTCTGACTCTGTGTGACCCCCTAGACGGCAGCCCACCGGGCTCCCCTGTCCATGGGATTTCCAGGCAAGAGTACTGGAGTGGGTTGCCATTGCCTTCTCTGCAACAGTGGCTTAGAACATTCAGTTAGCCATGTTGTAAACACATATGCAATCATACAGGCTCTTTGTTCCATTTATTGAACACAATCAAAGTAGATTTAGGATAGTTCTTAAGGGCCTGAGGATTTTCAGAGTGGTTGATGAACATTGACTTCAACATCAAGTCACCAGATGTATAAACCTCTTTGATGAGAGTTTGCCTGTCCTTTGAAGCTTTGAAGCCAGTTGTTGACTTCTCTCTAGCTGTGAAAGTTCTAGATGGCATCTTCTTCCAATGTAAGAGTTTTTCATCTACATTGAAAGGTTGGTGTTTAGTGTAGCCATCTTTGTTAATTATCTTAGCTAGATCTTCTGTATAACTTGCTGCAGCTTCTACATCAGCACTTGTTGCTTCATCTTGCACGTTTATGTAACAGAGACAGCTTCTTTCCTTAAAGCTCACGAAACAGCTCTGCTACCTTCAGACTTTTCTTCTACAGCTTCCCTACCCTCATCAGGCTTCACAGAATTGAAGAGAATTAGAGCCTTGCTCTGGATGAGGCTTTGGCTTAAGACGATGTGGTGCCTGGTTTGATCTATCTAGACCACTAAATTTGCTTCATATCAGCAATAAGTTTTTCATTTTCTTATCATTTCTGTGTTCACTGGAGTAGCACTTTTAATTTCCTTCAGGAACTTTTTTTTTTTCCATTTACAACTTAGCTAATTATTTGGCACAAGAGGCCTAGCTTTTGGCTTGACTCAGCTTTCTATATGCCTTTCTCACTGAACTTAATAATTTTCAGCTTTAATTTAAAATGAGACACATGTGATTTGTCCTTTCATTTGGACACTTAGAGGCCACTGTAGGGTTATTAAGTGGCCTGATAACAATATTGTTGGGTCTCAAGGAATAGGGGGGCCTGAGAGAGATGGGGGAATAGCCTGTCAATGGAGACATTAGAACACACACAACATTTATCAATTACGTTGGCCATCTTATATGGGCACAGTTCATGGTGCCACCAAAACAATTACTGTAGTAGCATTGAAGGTCACTTATTGGGCTTCCCTGGTGATTCAGTGGTAAAGAATCCACTTGCCAATGCAGGAAGCATGGATTTGATCCTGGTCTGGGAAGATCCCACATGCCACGGAGCAATCACGCCCATGCACCCGACTATTGAACCTGTGCTCCAGAGCCCGGGAAGTGCAACTACTGAGCCCATACCACAGCCACTGAAGCCCATGTGCTAGAGCCCGTGCTCTGCAATAAGAGAGGCCACTGCTGTGAGAAGCCCATGCACTGCAAGGAAGAGTAGCCCTGGCTCACTGCAACTATCACCGAAGACCCAGCACAGCCAAGTAAATAAATACAAATGTTAAAAGAGCACATCACATATCACTATAACAAATATACTAATAATTTAAAAGTTTGAAATATTGCAAAAATCGTGAAAATGTGACACAGAGACACAGAGTGGTCAAATGCCATTGGAAAAATGGTGCTAACAGACTTGCTTGATGCAGGGTTGCCACAAACCCTTGGTTTGTTAAAAAAAAAAAAAAAAAAAACCAACAACAATAAAACAATGCACATAAAGCACAATAAAGTGAAGTGAAGTGCAATAAAATGGAGTATGCCACTGCAGGGTTAGGACCTCAGCCTATGAATTTAGGTGGGGGGCACAATTCAGCCCATAACACCATCCCTCCTCATTCCAGCAGGAGACAGAAGTGTATTCTAGACAAACTGAACCAGGAAGACTGCAGACTTGGGTGTATCGAGGGAATCATCAGGACTGAGGCACTGGACCTATAACAGGGAGAGTTTGTGAAGGCCATATGCTAATCAGTGAGATACCATCTCCTGGTTTCCTCCACCCAGCCCAGTGAGCCAGGAACCAAGCTTATCCCACCAGCAGCCACGCCTCCCCTCAAAGCAGGAGATCAGAAGATCTTTCTTTGGATTAATTGTAAGGTCTTGTCTGCAGATACTGATGTGGGTGTTTCCCAATCAGGAAGAAAGAGAGAATGGGGGGAGAAAGAAGAAAAAGAAGAAAGAAAAAAGAGGGCGAAAGGAAGGAAGGAAGAAATGAAAAAAAGAAAGAAAGAAAGAAAAAAGAGGGCTATTCTCTAATACATCTCCAACAAAGTCCATCAGTCAACAAGTCCTACCTTCATACAGAGAGTTTCTAAGGAGCTCTTTCTGCCACACTCTTGAATATAGATAAGAGGTTAGGGGTCAGACATTTGAGAAAACCTCCAAAATGAAGACTTGACCAAAATGTAACTAAAAGAGTGATTTTAAGGAAAACAGATGGTACAAAGATGGAATAAAGATTATATAATTAAAATATGAGAAAACATTGCCTCCATGAAATGAGAACAGCATACTACTTATTTTTTTAAATTTTTTTATGGAATGCTTCATGAATTTGCTTGTCATCCTTGCACACTTGCCATGCTCATCTTCTCTACATTGTTCCAATTTTAGTATGTGTGCTGCCGAAGTGAGCACCAGCATACTATTTAAAAGCAATGAAACAACCATCAGGGAGTCAAAAAGGGCTCACAGACATTGAAATATCAATATGAAAGCCTAAAAAGAGGCTAAAAAGAAAGCATAAAAAGAGCCTTCCACGATATATTTGAAGATAGAATCTAGGAAATCTCCCATACAGTAGGAAAAAAGACAACAAAATAGAGAGTAAAAGAGAAAAAAAATTAACAATTGTAAGATCAGGCAGATACATCTAATACATGACTAAGAGGTATTGCAGAAAAAAAAAATGGAAAAATGTTGGGAAGAAAATTATCAGAGAAAAGATAATATGTGATTTTTAAATAGCTCATGTATTTTAAGTCTTCTAATTGGTATGACCCACACGGTGGTCAGTACAGTGGGCTCTAAATGAAGTAAATTGAAGCAATTCTCATAAAATGTCTGGGCTGATCTTTCTAGCCCAGAGAAATGAAATGAAAATAAAATGAAGCAAGCAAAGAGCAAACTGCTCAGGCACAAAGGATCAAGAATAAGAAAAAAAGAAAGAAAGGGGAAGAAACGGAAGTCCCTGGTGGTCTAGTGGTTAGGATTTCTGGCTTTTGCGGCCTGCTGTGGCCCTAGCGGTGAAGTAGATCCCACAAGCTGTAGGGCATGGCCAAAAAAAAGAGAAGAATCAGAATATATTATCTCATTCAACGATACTGCCAGCTTCAAGATTTAGGGGGGACAAAAACCTTTAAATGCTAAATTATATGCCTAGACAAGTTATCAGTGAAGTATGAAAGTAGAATAAAATTCAATTCCAGAAGCTCAAGTTCTAAAACCTTGCATCCTTTCTCAAAAAGATACTAGACAATGTGCTCTATTAAGACATGGGAGAACAGAAAGAACCAAGAAAGAGATAGCCTTAAGATTCAGGAAAGAGGGGAGGCAACAGAAGAGAAAGTTAGAGGGATGGCAGAAAATGATAATGGCTTAGCAGGCTTAGAGAGCAACTAAATTCTCTCATCCAACAGAGGTCTTGGGGTGGGGGTGAAGGGTTGAACCCAACAATTAAGTTTAACATGATGGAAAATCATATTGAGATGGTGTTTGAGGGTATGAAAAGTATTAGGAATAGGTACAGAGAAAGCTTAACAAATATTTAGCATTCAGTAGTTCTGGGGGAAAATTATACAAGAGTGGAAATATAATCAAATTAATCTTACTACATACTTGGTTCAACAGTGAATAATATTCATATGATCTTCATAATAGAATTACTGAATGATAATTTACTAAAACCGGTGATAAACCTCAACTGGGAAGATGAAAGGAGGAAGATACTGGTATTAGGTGGGTGATGACGATGTGGGAAATTGTGAGTTAAATTACCATGTGCGTGTGTGCGTTCTTTGTCACTCAGTCGTGTCTGGCTCATTGCGATCCCATGGACTGCAGCCCACCAGGCTCCACTGTCTGTGGGATTTTCCAGGCAAGAATGCTGGAGTAGGCTGCCATGCCCTCCTCCAGGGGATCTTCCCAACCCAGGGATTGAACCCACTTCTCTTACATCTTCTGCATTGGCAGGTGGGTTCTAGCGTCACCTGGGAAGCTCAAAATTGTCATCTTCTATAACAGAAAGTCAATACCTATTGCCCAAAATTCATAAATCAGAAACTAGCAACTAAACATCAATTAGAAATGCTTTTGGCTGCTAGTAATATCAAGGCTGATTAACAGTAGTTTAGAAAGATGGGATTTAATTTTTCTCATTAAAAAAAAAAAAAATTGCTCTGAAAGTTAGCATTGGTCCCAACACTCAGTTGTGGTATCTCTGAGAGTCTCTTGGCCTTTTTCATGTGGATACAAGATGATCCCTTCAACATTAGCTGTTACATCTATGCTTAAGACAGTAAGGAGGAGGAGAGGATGGTGCTTACCTCAACTAAGTCATTCATGAAGAAAGAAATGCCAGCACTGAAGAAGCCTCCTATATGCCTCTATCTCATTGGCCAGACCTGGGTCACAGAACTGTGTTCTGGGTTGGCCATTCAGCATACTACTTAGAAATATAGAAGTGAATGCTAGAATTTGAAAAAGAAAGCTCAAATAATGAAAAAGAGTTGCCCCTGAGGAGTGGGATTGGAAAGTGGGGAGGAGCGAGGCATGGACTGATATTTTTCGATGATATTAACATGTATCATTTTCAATATTATTACTCAAGGTAATTATTTGACTTTTAAAATTACATATAGTTTATACACATTGTAGTTTACATCCACAAATATACAACTTTGGTCAAATAAAATTAAATTTAAAAATAAAAGTACAATTGCAAATGTATCATGTTCACTCTTTCCCAGGGTCTTTGCATTTGCTGTTCTGTATCCTTAAATCTCTTGGTCTCTTTACTCCCTCATCCAACTAGCTCCTAACCTTCCTTCAGATAGTGCTGTATCATCTCATCCCCAGAGAAGCATCCTCTACTCTCCCAGATCATGTATAGGTATATTGGGAAGATACATTTCTCCATGATTTATTAATCCAGGAACATGTTCCTCTTTTTTGAAAACACTTGTCACAGTTGTGATTTCATATTTACTTGCACAGTGTCTGATCGCTGGCCGTCACCTTCCACTAGACTCTGAGCTTCAGGAGGGCAGAGATGATATCTGTTACTGGCTCTTCATTGTCTCCCCAACACTTAACACCATTGCTGGCATTTGGTCAGCAGTTTCATAACTCAGAGTTCTGAGTCAGTGTCTTGGCACTCATCTGCCTCTCACAGTAGAAACTTTCATGTTCTTACACAACCAAGTTTAAAAGCAGGAAGAAGGTAGATAGAGCACGTACTTTAGGGATGAAAATCTTTCCCAGAAGCCCTCATCAGACTTCACCTTGTATCTCATTGGCCAGAACTGGGTCACATGGTCTGTACAAATCAGGAGCTGGATCCATCTTTCATAAGATCAAGAAATCTCCACTCAATATTTGAATAGATCTGGGTTATCTTAACAAGAAAGTAGTGGGAGACTGCCACTGAGTTAAAAATAAGTGTTAACAGGGATAACACAGAATTGATAGCTTCATAATACAGATGATAAATTTGACCTTCGTTTCAGATAATGTAAGTAACAGATCTGGGATTCAAATCTTTATCTGCCTTATTCTAAAGTCTGTATCATGATACCTCCTAGCTTTAAATGTAAAGTTCTTCCTGATTCAAGATGTGGTAGATTTAGTCAGGAATGGCTTCATAGAAGAAAAATATCTTAGGCATGGTCTTGAAAGAAATAACACAAATTGAGTTGATGGAGTGAATGAGAGGAAAGTTATTAGTTATATTAAAACCACTCTCTTAGACTTGCTTGGAGGCCCAGTGGTTAAGAATCCATCTTACAATGCAAGGGACATGAGTTTGATCCCTCATCAGGGAACTAATATCCCACATGCCATAGGGCAAATAAGTCAGTGCTCCCCAACTTCTGAACCCATGCAACAATGAAGACCTACTGCAGCCCAAAAAAACCCCACAAAAAAACACCCTTTTCATTTTCACTTTTATATTAAACTGCTTTTCATGTATCCCATTGATCATCAGAGCATTGCTCTCTATTTTGGGAATTATTATTGCTTTGATGGTCTAAATGAACTATAAATAAACTGAGACAAGAAGACATTTACCCAGTGGAAAATGTCACAGTGAAAACCCAGAGACCATGGCTGGGCTACAGGAGGACAGAATGTTCTGAGATTTTTAATGAGGCATGCTCATTGTTGATGCCTCAAAGTACTCTTAAAAATGTCTCAACCTGGAAAACATATTCAAATAACCTAATATCATGGAACTGCTGCTTTCCTGCTTGATAACCTTCAGCAGTTCCTCAGTGCACACAGGGCAACCTCATCTAGGAATTAAGATGTTTCCCAATCTAACTCCAGTTGCTCCGATTCATCCCAACTGGTCTTCTGCACTCAGAGACCTGAGTTGAATGTGGCCGGATGTGGAGAGTGCAGGGCGACATGTAGGAGGGAGCTGTCTTTGTCCAAGACTTGTGACCATCCCCCCCACCATAATCACAAGTGTAAGCAGAGCCATAAAGTGCGCATGAAATTGGAAGATGGATCCAAAAATACCAGAGAGGGTATTTGGAAGGACCTTAAAGCTTAAGTGAGTAAGCCAAAGCATTAAAGTGTTAGTGACTCAGTCGTGTCCAGCTCTTTGTAATCCGGTTGACTGTAGCCCACCAGGCTCCTCTATCCATGGAATTCTCCAGGCAAGAATACTGGAGTGGGTAGCCATTCCCTTCTCCAGGGGATCCTTCTGACCCAGGATTTGCCAGAAAGACAGCCCTATATAGTGTTGCCCAATTTAGAACTGTACATGGGTCAAACATGGGTCTCCCACATTACAGGCAGTTTCTTTACCATCTGAGCCACCAGGGAAGCCTTAGGAGAGCTCAAAACTAGTACATGATCTAGGACATCAAACCAAGAGATATGAGTGAGTGGTTGCCAGTTGGGAGCATTGAGCTTTGGACAGCAAAAACTCTAGGGCAGTCGTCTATGGGGACAGACGACTTTTGCTGCTGGGGACAATTTGCTTTTATTACCCTGGTCTTGGTACAGCCCCTTCCCTCCCCTGCATCACATGTTGTCAGTTCTTCCAGGGGGGTCTGGCCAAAAGCCTTGACCTTTTCCAAGGTACTCTGGAGATAGCAGACAGTCCTCTATGGCACATGCTGGTCCACGTACTTCCCAGTATACTAAGTTCTGGAGACAACCAGAGCATAGAACATTTTTAACTGCACTTTTTCCATCTCTTGTTGCAGGACTTAACAGCAGAAATATGCACGAGGCGAGGAGAAGGAAGAGGCTAAATCTAAGTGGTCCAACCCAGTGAGAAGGGTCTCGTCATGGGCTCGGGCATTGCATGCAGAAGCCATATGAGGAGGCCATGATTGGTCTCTAAGTAGCAGTTTTCCAGACTGAAAGACAGAAGATTTGCCACAAAGACAGCCCTATAGTGTTGCCCAATATAGATATACTCCTTGATTCTCAGGGCCAGTTTCTTGAAAATCTCTGAGTGGCCTGTACATAGCTCCTTCTGGTTCCTGTGGGATTTTAGTTATTAGAAATGCCCTAGGGCCTTGCTCGGAGAAGGCAATGGCACCCCACTCCAGTACTCTTGCCTGGAAAATCCCATGGATGGAGGAGCCTGGTAGGCTGCAGTCCATGGGGTCGCTAAGAGTCGGACACGACTGAGCGACTTCCCTTCCACTTTTCACTTTCATGCACTGGAGAAGGAAATGGCAACCCACTCCAGTGTTCTTGCCTGGAGAATCTCAGGGACAGGGGAGCCTGATGGGCTGCCATCTATGGGGTCGCACAGAGTTGGACACTACTAAAGCGACTTAGCAGCAACAGCAGCAGGGCCTTGCTCAGTTAAGTATAGCCACAGATAAGCAATTTTGGAATAGCCTGGAAGCTGGTTAGAAATATGGAACCTCAAGCCTCCTAAATTAGACCTATATTTTAATAGGATTTATATGCACATTAAAGGGTTAAGAAGCAGTTTTCTAGAGTTTGGCGATACAGTCACGAGAGGAAGCCGCATCTCCTGGAGGTTCAGAGCAAAGAAGTACAACGGATGACTGTAGGTAAATTTAACCAGTGGGTCAGTTGTGCTGTTATAGCAGAAAGTCTTCAGAACTCACTTGGGATTGTCAATGGATGAAACTAATGTGATGAACCGGTACTAGGAAATTTTAGAATGAGCTATCAGGTTGGTCACCCCCTAAAGCCACTGAATGATCTTAGCATCATTAAAAGCAAAACAACCAGATACTACAGGCTTTCTGAGGTATTCTATGAAAAAGCCTGTGGCATCACCTATTGCCTAAAAAAATGAAGCAACCTAATCAAGCCTCTGGAAACCAGGAAGAGAGGGAAGCAACTTGAATGACTCCAAAGGAGCCACACTGACATATGTAGAATGTTGGGAAGGCTGTGGGAAACAGACTTAGTTACCGCAACAGGTCAGTGGCTTGTGGGGTGGGGAGAAATCTACATTAAAATGGGTATAAAAGACAAACCACCAAACGTAATTTGTGGACCTGGTTTGGATCTTGATTTAGACAAGAAACATATTTAAGAAATGTATGTGGTAATACAGAGATGCACATTGACATCATGGGCTTGGGCATTGGATGCAGAAGCATATGAAGGAGGCCATGATTGGTCTGTAAGTGGTAGTTTTCCAGACAGGAAGACAGAAGATTTACCAGAAAGATGGCCTCATAGTATTGCCCAATTTAGATGTCTGAAATGTCTGAAGCTGGCTTGAAAGGAAAGAATTCAACAGAAGGGAGAAAAAGGGTAGATAAAGTAAATGTGGCAAATTTTTTCATAATTACTGAATTTGGGTGAATGGGTCTGTGAGGATTCGTTGTATTATTCTCTCTACTTGCTGTGTGAGTTTAATTTTTTTATACCCCAAAAAATGTTTTTGAAAGCAACAAAATCCAGAGCTCAGTGTCCACATTCGTTTGACCGTGATACTACAGGGAAGGGAGTGAACGGATAGAAGTGAGTATGCAGGGCTTCAGACAAGGCTTTCAAGAACCTGAATGTGGAACCATCTGGCTTCTCCATCCTTCACTGGCCCCTGCCTGGGTGGGAGAGAGCATGGGAAGTATGTGTGTTATGTGTGTTTATGTGTGTGTGTGTGCGTGCACTGAGGGAGGCACTCAGTTTTAAA
Organism: Bubalus kerabau; assembly: GCF_029407905.1. Taxonomy (NCBI): domain Eukaryota; kingdom Metazoa; phylum Chordata; class Mammalia; order Artiodactyla; family Bovidae; genus Bubalus; species Bubalus kerabau. Next base: position 65,170,167 of record NC_073637.1, read on the forward strand.
TATGACATTTAAGCAAAATGATATGATTCTTCCCCGGGAGCTGGTGAGGACCAAGCTGAGGGTGAAGTTCCCAAGGACCAAGTTTGGAGTAGGGAAGTTCTTTCCGAAAATATCAGGTGATGCCCAAACCAAGAAAGCAAAAGGAGCAGAAACTGTAAAAGAAGCAAGGTGCCCCAAAGCCATGTAGGTCCCCAGAAACAAAAGAGTCTCAGGAATTATCAGGGACAGTTTTATGGTAAGGCTTTGGATTGAGAGATAGAATGAGCACGTAAGACTTGGAGGTAACAGAGCCAGCCCACCAGGAGTCTCTTAGAACTCGGTCTCAAACCTGAATGTCCATAGAATCTCCATAAGAGGCTGTCACGAATGCACATTTCCTGACCCGACTTCTAACTTAATGACTTAGAATGCCCAGGGGTGAGGCTCAGGAATCTGTATTTATAACACGCCCTTCCGTATGCCCAGGGATTTTTTTTTACAACAGGCAAGCAGTGGTATCAAGACCACAGGCCTGAGGAACGATCAGGTTGCCTTTAGGAATCTACCACTTCATTGGGCCAGCTGGTGCATGGCTCCTGTATGGCTCATCCCAGCTCTAATGACCAAGAGCAAAAAGACATCAATTTACCAAAAAGACCTCAGCTTACTCAGTCTTACCTCCTAAGACTTCCTTTCATTGACTATGTGCCCCAGGCAAAGTGCTCTGCACATTGTATCTTAAATACTCATTGCATTTTCCAGCTGGTATTTAAAGCAATTTAATTACTTAAGACTGCTGTAGGAATGAAGAGAGATGAAGAAAGGTGACCACTCTTTATCTTAAGGCTTTTAGAGAAATAGAGTTCTTTGGCTTCTACCAGAATCATAAATTGTCCAGAAGGAGGGACCCACAGAAATTATCCTGGAATCCCAGATTTAATCTTGCATTTCTCATTCTGTCTCTGGCTGCCACATACTTTCTGTAGCACTGGTGGCTTGAAGTCAAAACTGCCTGTGATTTTGTGACATGTAAGGCGTTCAGTTCAGCTCAGTGGCTCAGTCATGTCCGACTCTTGGAGACCCCATGGGCTGCAACAGACCAGGCTTCCCTGTCCGTCACCAACTTCCAGAGCTCACTCAAACTCATGTCCATCAAGTCAGTGATGCCATCCAACCATCTCATCCTCTGTCATCCCCTTCTCCTCCTGCCTTCAATCTTTCTCAGCATCAGGGTCTTTTCAAATGAGTCAGTTCTTCGCATCAAATGGCCAAAGTTTTGGAGTTTCAGCTTCAGCTTCAGCATCAGTCCTTTCAGTGAATATTCAGGACTGATTTCCTTTACGATGGACTGGTTGGATCTCCTTGCAGTCCAAGGGTCTCTCAAGAGTCTTCTCTAACACCACAGTTCAAAAGCATCAGTTCTTTGGGGCTTAGCTTTCTTTATGGTCCAACTCTCACATCCATACATGACTAATGAAAAATCCATAGCTTTGACTATATGGAGCTTTGTTGGCAAAGTAATGTCCCTGCTTTTTAATATGCTGTCTAGTTTGTCTTAGCTTTTCTTCCAAGGAGCAAATGTCTTTTAATTTCATGGCTGCGGTCACTATCTGCAGTAATTTTGGTGTCCAAGAAAATCAAGTCTGTCACTGTTTCCATTGTTACCCCATCTATTTGCCATGAACTGATGGGACCAGATGATGTGATCTTAGTTTTTTGAAAGTTGAGTTTTAAGCCAGCTTTTTCATTCTCCTCTTTCACTTTCATCAAGAGGCACTTTAGTTCCTCTTCACTTTCTGCCTTAAGGGTGGTGTCATCTGCATATCTGAGATTATTGATATTTCTCCCAGCAATCTTGATTTCAGCTTGTGCTTCATCCAGCCTGGCATTTCACATGATGTACTCTGTTGCTGGCTGCTGCTGCTAAGTCGCTTCAGTTGTGTCCGACTCTGTGCACCCCAGAGACAGCAGCCCACATAGAAGTTAAATAAGCAGGGTGATAATATACAGCCTTGACATACTCTTTTTCCTATTTGGAACCAGTCTGTTGTTCCATGTCCGGTTCTAACTATTACTTCTTTACCTGCATACAGATTTCTCAGGAGGAAGGTAAGGTGGTCTGGTATTTTATACTCCAAAAATCTTGAAGAATTTTCCAGTTTGTTGAGATCCACGGAGTCAAAGGCTTCAGTCAAAGAAGCAGAAGTGTAAGGCATTAGTCATTAAGTAATCCTCTGCTTTACAAGCGCCTTTATCATTTCAACGACTCATAATAAAGTGAAAATTTTAGGAGCTCTGCTTGTATTTTTGAATATGTAAAGTTTTTTTAAATGGAATAATGATATATTTGGTATCTGTTGCTGTGTAACAGGGTTTCCCCAGTGGCTCAGTGGTTAAGAATCTACCTGCAATGAAGGAGTTACAGAGGATGCAGGTTGGATCCTTGGATGGGGAAGATCCCCAGGAGGCGGGCATGACAACCCACTCCAGTATTCTTGCCAGGAAAATTCTATGGACAGAGGAACCTGGGAGGGGGCTACAGTCCATGGGGGTCACAAAGAGTCGGACACGACTGAAGCGACTTAGCACACATGCACGCTGTGTGACAATCTACCCCAAAATTTAGCGACTTGAAACAACAAAAACTTATTGTCTCACTTGGTTTTTGAGAGTCAGGAATGTGGCAGCAGCTCTGCTGGGTGGTTCTGGCTGTGGTCTCTCATGAGGCTGTGGTCTCTCATGAGGCTGTGGTCTCTTATGAGGTTGTGGTCAAGCCATCAGCCAGGTCCGCAGTCACCTGAAGGCCAGAGGATGTCTTCCCGAGTTCACTCACACACTTGTTTCATGGACTGTTGGACAAAGGGCTCAGCTACTTGCCATGTGAATCTCTCCACAAGGATGTGTGAGTATCCTTCAGAAATGACTGCTGGCTTCCCCAAGAACAAGGGAGAAAGGGAGAAAGGGAGATCGTGGTATCTTTTATAACTTAATTTTGAAGGTGACATTCCATCTTTTCTGCTGTATTCTATGAGTCACACAAATCGATCTTGGTGCAGTGTGGGAGGGAACTATGCCAAGGTGTAAATATCCGGAGGCGAGAGCTTTTGGGGCCATCTTGGAGACTGCCTACTGCATATGGGTGGGTTTTAAAGCTTACAAAAAATTATTTAAAAAAGAACTTGAAAAATGAATAGACTCACACATCTTCATTTATGACAAAGTTATATACAGTGTAGTGGGAACAGGACAGTCTTTTTAGTAAGGGACTCTAGGCCAATAGGATGTCCAGATGAAGGAGGAAGGGAAGTGGAAAGGAAAGGAAGCAAAGAAGGACTTGACCCCTACCTCACACACAAGAAGTTAATTCCAAGTGGATTATAGTTTTAAATATTAAATGTAAAACAATAAACCTTCCAGAAGCAGATAACAGAAAAATATCGTCATGACCTTGGAGTGTGTGTGTTAGTTATTCAGTTGTGTCCAACTGTTCGCGACCTCATGGACTGTAGCCCAGCAGGCTCCTCTGTCCACGGAATTCTCCAGGAAGAATACTGCAGTGGGTTGCCATGGGCTTTTCCAGGGGATTTTCCTGACCCAGGGATGGAACCTGCCTCTCCAGCATTGCAGGCGAATGGATAATTTACCATCTGAGACACCAGGGAAGCCTGACCTTGGAGTAGGCCACAAAAAAAAAAAAAAAAAAAAAAGAGAGAGAGAGAGAAAGAAGGAAAGAATACAGATTTCTACAAATCCATAAGAAAAGATAATGCAATTGGATATGACCCAATAAACTTGGGTAAGCAATTTTTCAAAAGTGGTATTCAAATAATCACTTAACAGAAATGTACTCAAAAACATATTTTTAATACAATTTATTGAAACAAAAGTCTTATTAAAATAGTATACCTGTGTGAAAACATTGTGTAATGTGTAAGTGTGTATTATGTGTACACATCCTCTCAGAAAGGCCACTCAGTTTTAGAGGAGAGCATAACATGTTCTACGTGTTTCTCATAAAAAGTAGTTTTCAGGCTTTCCCTGGCAGTCCAGTGGTTGAGCCCATGCCGCCAATGCTGGGGGTGTGGGTTCCATCCCTGGTTTGGGAACTAAGATCCCACATGCCACACAGAGTGGACAAAAAATTAAAAAAAAAAAAAAAAAGTAGTCGTCTTCATTTGGGGCTCTTTAATGATTATATTTTCTCCACAGCAAATGAAATGCTGTTTTGTTTTTCCCGGCGGCTGTATTTCATCCCAGATATTCTGCCTTTCTGGTTGGTCACTGCAGCCCTGGGTTCAGCTGTTTAGCCAGGTCCCGCAGTGACTAGAATTTACCAAGTACACACTGATCTCCAGAATCTGAAACTCCAGCTGAACTTCTCTGGTTTCCAATGGAAACAGTGAGAATGGACAGGTTGGAAGGAAAGAAAAATTAAGTGAAAGAAAGCCTGCAAGTGGATATGGTCAGCTTGGAATCTCAGAGAAAGCACTGGGGAGTCACCTGCAGCTTTGGCTGCTGCTGCTGCTAAGTCGCTTCAGTCGTGTCCGACTCTGTGCGACCCCATAGACGGCAGCTGCCCCAGGCTAAAAGCAAACTAGGTGTTTAGCCAGGATCATCCCACCATCCCCACCTGCTCTGTCCCCTGTTCCAAGCATCTCAGTCCTTACAAAGAAAGACAGCCCGTTCCTAAGAGGGCCCAGTCTTCCCCAAACAGATCTCACAACACAGGTAGTCGGCTATGTCCAGCCACCTTAGAAGCTCCCTGTGGCTTCTGATAATAATCAAACTGTCAGCCCCGATGGAATTATGGAGGATTCTACCAAAAAATGTATTTTGTGGATATGCTCAGTGATTCTTTTTAAAATTGAGGTAGTATTTTTTTTTTTTTTAGTGAAATTTAATGTAAAAATCTTATTTCAGCTTCTTTTTGAAAATCAGATGACCTGGCAGCCCTGGGCCCACGTGCATTAATGGCCTTAAGCAAAGATCATTGCCTCCTGTTTACTCATGTTATGCATCTCTGCAATCCTCGGGCTGAGTGTCAGCTGTCATTTCTAATCATTCTTCCACTATTTTTCTAATATTGTTTTGCTCCTATGCCTTTATCGTAAGTTGGGGGAAATTTTAGACTGAGAAGACCACTGATTTTCAGAAAAGTATTGAGTCTATTTCTCTATGGAAATAAAAAATATTGTCTATTATGTAAAGAAAGATTGGGACTTCCCTGGCTGTGCAATGTGTAAAGCTCCATGCTTCCAATTCAGGGGGCACCAGTTCAATCCCAGGTTGGGGAACTAAGATCCCACGGCAATAATAATAATAATGACTATATCTGTGAGAGAGTTTCCCTGGAATCTCAGCTGGTAAAGACTCCTCCTGCAATGCAGGATACCCCAGTTTGATTCCTGGGTCTGGAAGATCCCCTGGAAAAGGGATGGCTTACCCACTCCAGTATTCTTGGTCTTTCCTGGTGGCTCAGCTGGTAAAGAATCCGCCTGCAATGTGGGAGACCTGGGTTCGATCCTTAGGTTGCAAAGATCCCCTGGAGCAGGGAAAGGCTTCCTGCTCCAGTATTCTGGCCTGGAGAATTCTATATAGTCTATGGGGTTGCACAGAGTTGGACACAAATGAGCGACTTTCACTTTCATGACTGTGAGAACAAAGAGATGATTGCCAGAGAGAAGAGATGTGGGGAGGTGTGGGAGGAGAAGAATTAGGTGAGAAAGATTAAGGCATGCAAACCCCCAGTTGCAAAGTAAATTAGCCATGGGTATGAAGTGTACACTGTGGATTATGTAGTCAATAATTATATGCTATCTTTGAATGATGACAGGTGACAACCAGACTTATCATGGTCATCATTTTGAAAAGTATAGAAAAATTCAATCACTGTCCTGTGCCAGAAACTAACATAATACAGGTCAATTATACTTCAACAAACTCATAGAAAAAGAGATCAGATTTGGGGTACCAGATGTGGGGTTGGAGGAGAGGGAATTGATGAAGGCAATCCAAAGGTACACATTTCCAGTTACAGGATAAATAAGTACTGGGGGTATAATGTACATGACAAATGCAATTAACACTGCTGCATGCATGCTAAATCACTTCAGTCCTGTCCAACTCTGCGACCCTATGGACTGTAGCCCACCAGGCTCCTCTTCCATGGGATTCTCCAGACAAGAACACTGGAGTGGGTTTCCATGCCCTCCTCTAACACTACTATATATTACATATAAAAATAATTGAGAGTAAATCTTGAGTTCTCATCACCGGAATATTTTTCTATTTCTTTAATGTTGTATCTATATGAGATGATGGACGTTCACTAAACTTCTTGTGATGATCATTTCATGAGGTATGTAAATCAAATCATTATGCTGTACACCTTAAACTTAGTGTTATATGACAATTATATCTCAGTAAAACTGGAAGAAAAAAAAGAATGACACTCTCTGAAAAACATTAATAATTATCATAAATAAACATAATAAGAGCTAGGATAAATGAGATGATAAAGGATGATAATGCTATCAAACTGAAAAAGAAGATGAACAGGTCAAAGAGTTTGTTTTTACATGTGAATAAAGTCAGTGAAGTTGCTGCAAAATACTATTATGAATTTGATGTCAGGACTTTTAAACCTTTTACAGATGATGGTTTTATAAAAGCATCTCTTGAACATAGCAAACTATATCTTCCCTTACTAGCAGCTGGGAGACACTGGAACTCAGCATGTATAAGACAGCACTGGGAAAATCGGAGGAACCGTTTGTTGAGGTCTCAAAGAGGTCCCCATTAAATTACACTCCTCTTTTTCACCTAGGTTCTAAACAAGATGAGACACAAAATAAAGATTAAAGATGGAGGCCGAATGTCATCCCTCCTACTGAGAGAGGTACACACGAGGTTGTGACTTAGTGGAAGAATGAAATTGGGCCTGCAACCTGAGTTGAGTTCTGGTCCCCACCTGGCCGCAGGCCTGCAAAATGCCCCGTGGAAGAGCAAAGAAAGCCAGTGCTGCCCACAGTACTGTTCAAGGGGATGAAAGACATCAAGAAGCTGAAATAACATGTTTAGCTAATCTCCCCAAATTTTCAAATCAGGTAAGTCACTCTAAAATCACTAAAGGTGTGTCCTAGGGACAAGAGCACAGGTCTAAACAATGCCTCTCAATTAGCTCTACCATGACATTAGTGAGATCTTAGATGGGACCCTAGAATTCTTAGACATGGCAACAGAGGGGTCTTTGGTTTGGTTTGTTTGGTTGTTTTTTTTTTCTTTTTTTTCTTTGGCCTCATAACATGGCATGCAGGATCATAGTTCCTCAACCAGGGATGGAACCTTGGTCACCTGCCTTGGAAGCACAGAGTCTTAACCACTGGACCACCAGGGGAGTCCCAGACATGGCAACTCTGACAGGAAAAGACTTTGTCCAGTGTTAAGTCTACACCAGTAAAACTCATTAAGTGTGACCTCTGATGGTGCTCGTGTGAGGGACAGGACAATGTCAGGCTTGCTTCATATCTTCCTGTATGATAGTAACATGTTTTCCATTCCTGGAACACGCTGATGGAAGCTGTTGAACTGCAGTACGATGCGTCTACCAAAGTGTCATGTGCCAATATTAGAATATCTAATTCTGTGAGTCTCTTGGGAGTAGTTATCCTAAGTATAAAAATGGGCACCTATATTTGTATATAGTTGTTTTCTGTTATGAAATAGACTTCAACTAATCTCCCTTAGAAGACTCAATGGAGATACAGACTCTTGAAAAATCTGTATGCAGGTCAGGAAGCAACAGTTAGAACTGGACATGGAACAACAGACTGGTTCCAAATAGGAAAAGGAGTATGTCAAGGCTGTATATTGTCACCCTGCTTATTTAACTTATATGCAGAGTACATCATGAGAAACGCTGAGCTGGATGAACCATAAGCTGAAATCAAGATTGCCGGGAGAAATATCAATAACCTCAGATATGCAGATGACACCACCCTTGTGGCAGAAAGTGAAGAGGAACTCAAAAGCCTCTTGATGAAAGTGAAAGTGGAGAGTGAAAAAACTGGCTTAAAACTCAAGATTCAGAAAACGAAGATTATGACATCCAGTCCCATCACTTAATGGCAAATAGTTAGGGAAACAGTGGAAACAGTGGCAGACTTTATTTTTTTGGGCTCCAAAATCACTGCAGATGATGACTGCATGCTCCTTGGAAGAAAAGTTATGACCAACCTAGACAGCATATTAAGAAACAGAGACATTACTTCACCATCAAAGATCCATCTAGTCAAAGCTATGGTTTTTCCAGTAGTCATGTACAGATGTGAGAGCTGGACTACAAAGAAACCTGAGTGCCGAAGAATTGATGCTTTTGGACTGTGGTGTTGGAGAAGACTCTTGAGAGACCCTTGGACTGCAAGGAGATCCAACCAGTCCATTGTAAAGGAAATCAGTCCTGAATATTCATTGGAAGGACTGATGCTGAAGCTGAAACTCCAATACTTTGGCCACCTGATGCGAAGAACTGACTCATTTGAAAAGACCCTGATGCTGGGAAAGATTGAGGGTGGGAGGAGAAGGGGACGACAGAGGATGAGATGGTTGGATGGCATCACCGACTCAATGGACATGAGTTTGGGTAAACTCTGGGAGTTGGTGATGGACAGGGAGGCCTGGCGTGCTACTGTCCGTGGGGTTGCAGAGAGTCGGACATGACTGAGCAACTGAACTGAACTGAACAGACCTGAGACAAGCATCTTGGTGTTTAAAGAATGGTGAACGGTGTGGTTCTTAAGGAAGAGGAATGAAGTCCCTCCTCTCTGCAGGGGCTTTGGAACCTCTCCTCACTCCTTGAGAAGGTCATTCTGTAGGTTGGATTTCCACAGCACGTGGAATTTATGCTTGTATTGGTTGGATACTGAGTTGCAAGCACAGAAATCCACCTGAGCTGGTTATACTCGTAGGAATACATTATCAGGACCCAAGGCTCTCACAGAATCCCAAGACAGGCACACAGCTGGGTACCAAAAGAGAGCTGTAGCCAGCAGCTGGGTGGGTGGCTGCCTCTCTGGTTTCTCTCTGGCAGTCCCTTCATTCTTCCTTAACAGACTACATGGTTTGGCTACTTGTCCCCTGGTGGGCAGAAGGCAGCTTCCCACCCCACTCAAGCGTTCATGGTTTAGCACCTGGAGGAAACCGACTCTTTCCACCTTTCTCTCTGTCTTTCTCCCTTCCTCTCTCCAGCCCTGCCCTCCCCTCTCACCCCATCCCCATTCTGAGTGCCATGGAGAAAAATATGATTGGCCTAGATTACATCAGCATTGACCCTGTGGAACAATCTGTTGTTTGCTGGTGGGTAGGGGCATGCAATGGCACCCCACTCCAGTACTCTTGCCTGGAAACTCCCATGGACGGAGGAGCCTGGTGGGCTGCAGTCCATGGGGTCGCTAAGAGTCGGGCACGACTGAGCGACTTCACTTTCACTTTTCACTTTCATGCATTGGAGAAGGAAATGGCAATCCACTCCAGTGTTCTTGCCTGGAGAATCCCAGGGACGGGGAGCCTGGTGCGCTGCCATCTACGGGGTCACACAGAGTCAGACACGACTGAGGCGACTTAGCAGGGGCATGCAGGAGAAACAGCCATACTCCCTACCCAATCCCTCACCACCAACCACCACCCCACGGATGTGGAAGGACTTGGCTCATAATCCAATAGGTGTCCACGAGATGTGGTGTAATATATTGGTGGGATTTTTCTCCTAGCTAAGTGTAAGCACATACACGCCATAGCCTTGAAATAAAGTATTGAATTTTATTCCCTTTTTTGTTTTGTATACTAACTCAATGGCCTAGATATTAGTGAAAGAAATATATGTGATAGACTGAATATATGTGTGTTGCATGGTCAGCGCTGAAAATGCAGACCCAGGCTGTGCTTCCAGGGCAGAACACACACATGTGTTTGCACACATACAGACACACACACACCACTGTGAGTTGTGTCCCTCAGGATTCTTCGGTTACAGTCAGAAGTATTTAGCTCTGGCTACTCTAACATGAACAGATCTCAGTGGAACCTATGGGTAGCTGACAGAATCAAAGAGAAATCTGAATCTCCAGGCTCAGGAGGGACAGGAACTGGGGCTGCTCTCAGGTTCGCAGTCAGCAGGAATGAGGGGATGGTCTCCCTTGGATGCTGTCCCACCAGTTTCTGCTCTTAGCTCAAAATTCAGATCCCAGGAGAAGGCATCTCACTGGCCTCGCTCTGGTCAAATGGCCCCCTGCCCCCTACCCCACACCTTGATTGATTGTCCCACCAAAGGGCATCCAGTGGGATGAGGACTGGGTCCCCACAGCAGTACTGGGACGAGTCCAGACAGGCAAGGACAACAGAGCCTGCTGTGAGAGCCCTCTGGACCATCAGGGCAGTGATGCCAGTGGTGAGGTGGATGGTAAATGAGGTGGCCTCTGCCTGGGCCATTCATCTTGCCCAAAAGTTTCCGGGAAGCTCCCTACGCAGGGACCCGGAACAGACAGAGGCCTCTCCAGCCGTGGGACCGAGCTGGGACTCCATCCAGGAGTGTTTCCTGCTCTGCGACCTTCTTAAATAGGGCATCTAGATGGGAATCTTAACCAACACAGTTTTGGCTGAATTTGACTGATCCCTAAATATCCTGGGGCACATTCCAAATCACGGAAGCCAGAAGGAAAAGCAAGGTCCTTTCCTTGGGACAGCAGAGGGAAACTTGAGCTGGAGCTTAGTTAAAGCTATAGCCAATTTATCCCATGAGTCACTGACCTGAGGACCCAGATGGAGGAGAGCCTCACAGTGTGCAGAACTCACAAGGTCTCCTTGAGAGTCTCCAGTCCTTTAGCTCTGGTGATTTCCAGTCCAGGGGTCCTGTCTCAAAGGGAGAGAACACAAGGTCAGTCACGCAGTGTTCATTTCTGGATCCTCATTTAGTGGACGGAAGCAGCCAGCCTGTGATGAGCCACGTGGCTGTGTCTGCCCCTTGTGCCCACCCTGCCCAGCCTGGTCCTAGAAGGTGGGACGCAGCACCCAGGACAGCGCCACTCAGGGCAGACCCTTGCAAGGCCTCCTGAGCGCAGAACCCTTTTATTTAAAAAATCTTGTCTCATGGCATCTTTCCGAAGCCGTCAATCTAGTTTGCATAGAAACAACTCTCTTAGGAAAAAAAAACACCTCTCTTTGTTTTCTCACTCAGATTTCCTTAATTTATGTGGTGTTCAAGTAAAGCACTTCCATTATAAGGGTCATAAGCAGTATGGTGACAAATCCTGCTCACCGTAGTACATGCTTGCCGCTCAGCGGCAGGGGCCCAAGTCTTCCGGAAAGCCCAGCAGTGGTGGCTTCCCGCCTATTACACAGAAATATGGACAAAGGTTGATTACAATTGGTATGTTTGGGGATAAATATTTTTTTAGGTTCTATCTTATAGTTTCCAGCATTTACAAGGGCTTATATTACTTTTCTTTTCTTTTTTCCAGCTTCGCCATGTACCTTGCAGATCTTAGTTCTCCAACCAGGGATTGAACCTGGACCCCAGCAATGTAAACACCAAATCCTAGCCACTGGACCACTAAGGAATTCCTTATATTACGTTTTATAATTAAGGGAGAAATGTATGTTTTCAAGGTTTATTTGCATGCTATTTACCTCTGTATATTTTTGGTATTTGTTAAGAATGTACTGGAGAACAAGGATTTTGTTCATAAAAGAGGTTTAGAAAAGGGGAAAAGTTTATTTTCTTATAATGGCTGATAGAAGATAGGTTTTGTAGATTTTTGGAGTACATTTATGGGTCTACCATGCATTATACAAGCTTCTATAATCAAGTGGAAATAGAATTAAGCATTATGAAAGTAAAAGTGAAAGTCGCTCAGTAGTGTCCGACTCTTTACAACACCATGGACTGTATAGTCCAGGAATTCTCCAGGCCAAGATACTGGAGTGGGCAGCCTTTCCCTCCTCCAGGGGATCTTCCCAACCCAGGGATCGAACCCAGGTTTCCCGCATTGCAGGCAGATTCTTTACCAGCTGAGCCACAAGAGAAGCCCATTAACTATTATAAAACTCCCCATAAGTGGGCCGACTAACATAAAATTTTTTTTAAGTTACCTTATGTAGCATTATATTTTTTCTAATTTCCTATTTGTACTACAAAAGTAATGAAATTCATTTCAATAGTCTGTTGAGAGAAAGAAATACAATAATCACTCATAATCTAACCACTTAACTGTTGGCATTTTTGTATCAAGTTATTTTCTGTCCTAGATCTTCAAACCATTTCATAAGTTTTGCCCTGTTTTAGCCTCAAAACAGGGTTCAGGAGTTCTCTGGTGGCTAGTGGTTAGGATTCCAGGCTTTCACTGCCTTGGCCTGGGTTTAGTGCCTGGTTGGGGAACTGAGATTCTATGATATGGCTACACAAAAAATAAAATTATGACTTTTGGAATTCCCTGCTGGTGCAGTGGTTAGGATTCTTCACTTACACTGCCAAGGGAATGGGTTCAAGCCCTGGTTGGGGAACTAATATCCCACAAGCCATGCAGTACAGCCAAAAATAAATAAACCAAAGGAAACAAACAAACAAACAGCAGCCCCCCCTCCCCAACACACACACACCAAACCAAAACAGAGTTCGGAACAGGCTAGGGAGATGTTCTTGTTTCCATAATCCAGGCCTGGAGCCCACATCTGACTGCTTGGCTGGCAGCTTCTCCAGACACAAGTTGACGTTGTCCCGTGAGGGACACCTGTACAGTGGGAACAATTAGCACAGTTCACACAGGTAAGTCACCTTACTAACTGAACTCCTTTAAGTGGATCACTAAGGGCCACAAAGACAGACTAAGGTCACTCATTTAGATAATTTTGTTTCTTTGTGTTTTTTTGTTTGTGTTCTTGTGTGTCTTTAAATCCTTAATATTTGTTTTATCTCATCTTTCAGAAATTGTATACTGATTAAGTTCTTATACCAGAATTTGATATGAGCATGTGAAATATTTAATCTACCATTTGGGATTCTGTTTTCAATGACCCAGATACTCATTTGGCTAAAGTTAACATGAATTTGTGTTGATTTCATTTAGCATGAATTTTTTGTTTAGCTTTTATGAAAATACACAGCAATTGGAAATAGGCTGCACAGTTTACCTGCACCCCTATCTTTTTAATTGTAAAACCTCTGGAATTTTTTTTGTTGTTCTATAACATTTTTGTGAAACTCTTATCATATCACAGGACACTTCTGGCACTTTCGTGTGTTTCAGTCCAGAGAAACTAAGGGTAGAATCCAAACAAAACCTTGTTTACTTTTTCCACACTTCAGGAACCAGAGTTAATTCAGAGCAAAGAAGCCTAAAGGGAAAGAGGAAAAAAAGGGGAAATAAAAAAAGGCTGTTCATTGTACACAACTGAAATTAGTGAAGATTTTAATTATACTGGATAAAGTTAGTCACTCAGTCATGTCCGACTCTTGGTGACCCCATGGACTGTACCCCACCAGGCTCCTCTGTCCATGGAATTCTCCAGGCCAGAACACTGGAGTGGGTTGCCATTCCCTTTTCCAGGGGCTCTTCCCAACCCAGGGATCGAACCCAGATCCCCCACATTGCAGGCAGACTCTTTACTGACTGAGCCACCAGGGAAGCCATTTATACTGGATATCATCATCCTAATCAACAAGAGTAAGGCATCGATAACGGTAAGTGATTGTCCTCGAGTGAAAGTGAAGTGAAAGTCGCTCAGTCTCGTCCGACTCTTTGCAACCCCACAGACTGTACAGTCCATGGGATTCTCCAGGCCAGAATACTGGAGTGGGTAGCCTACTCCTTCTCCAGGGGATCTTCCCGACCCAGGAATCAAACTGGTGTCTCCTGCATTGCAGGTGGATTCTTTACCAACTGAGCTCGAGAGCCCTTAGTAATGAAATGAGATAGTCAAATGGTTGTTCAGAGGCGTTCAGATGTTAATGGGGTCGAATTCCTTGAGCCACCCAATCTTTGCAAAGGGATCATTACTTTGGGCAGGGTACAATTTTTCTGGGTGTCCCCCTTGATGGTCGTGCTTTGCCTGAGTTCCAACTGGGAGTATTTTCTCTTGGGGGCTTGTGTCTTGGTTGGATTGACTTCAGGAAAGGAGAGAGCCCAGCAGCATGCCCCTGCCCGGCGGTGGGAGGGGAGACGGAAAGGCTGGTGGCCGCCATCAGTCTGTCTGGGGCAGCCTCCTCGCCAGCCTCCTCTGCTGTCTCTTGTTTCCAGCCATTGACTCCCGGTGAGGGGTACTGCTGCTGGGGCTGGTTTTCTACCTCAGTGAGCATTCCACAGTCTGTTTTAATGCTTTGCTTTTAGAACGGGGTTTAACAAAGTAAGGAATGGAATTGCCTTCCTAAGAAGTCAAGGGAAACAAGCCCACTCGAGCCTCCACTGGGAGGTTGCTGCTCCTGCCATAACCCAGGCAGGCTGCCTCTCTTCTGGGTTCTGCTGGATCACATGCAACTGCTGCTTTTGAACCAGTTTTTGTTCTAAAAATGTTCATTTAGTGTGATTGAATGGAATAGTTGAACTCTGTGGAGCACAATGGGATGAATTAGGGCACAGGAGCAGAGAACTGACATTTATTGAAGACACAATATGTGCTGGGCTTGCTGACCACCCCCCCCACCCCCGCATACCTCAAATTACTGCCAGAATTCAAGTCCCATTCTTCACTTAGCATATCACTGTTCCCAGCAGAGTATGTGGCTTCATTTGTTTAGTCGCAAGCCAGTGTCCAACTCTTTTGCGACCCCATGGATGGACTGTAGTCTGCCAGGCTCCTCTGTCCAGGGGATTTTCCAGGCAAGAATACTAGAATGGGTTGCCATTTCCTTCTCCAGAGGATCTTCCCCACCCAGGGATCAAACCCAAGTCTCCTGCATTGCAGGCGGATTCTTTACTGCTGAGCCACAAGGGAAGCCCTATACGTGGCTTCATAGATATTAGCTAAACAGGAAGGTAAGAATCACAAGAGTAAAATAGACTGGGATGCTAATAACACCTTACAGAGTGCATGTGAATACCCTCTCATATAGTATACAAAATACACACATATATTTATATATTCAACAAAGTGCCTGGCGTAAGGTAGCAGCTCAATAAACATTAGGATGAAGAGACTGAGATTGAGAGAGGCGAACTAATGTGCCCAAAGACAAAGAGTTCATAAGCAGTGGAGGCAAACTCAAGCATATTTAGTTAGATTCAAAGCCCACATTATTTTCATTGTGCTCATACTGTTGTATTTTACATAAGCTCCAATTGCGGTAGCCCCGTCTGCTCTGCTTCTCCATCCCTCCAATCTCCACCATCAATTCTTACCTGTTACCAATGAGATCTCTGGAGATAGGGAAAAAAGGACAAAACCAAAAGGGCTTGCCTCTGCTGACCCCTGCTTAGCTTCCCTGAGAGCCTGCTGATGGCCAAGACCTGCCAGGCCCAGGCTGTGGATTCCTGGCAGACCGGACATACAATTGTGCCACCCGCTCTGACTCCAATTTCTAGGGGGAATAGTTACAATAATAAAGAGAAGGAGGAGGAGAGAAGTGAGAATGAGGAGAAATATTGCAGAGGCACCTTTTATGTGCCAGTCACTTCTCTAAGCTCTTTGCATTATTTCACATACGTTCACAAAAATGGATGATTATCAGACAGTACAGAATCTGCCTGCAATTCAGGAGACCTAAGTTCGATCCCTGGTTTGGGAAGATCCCCTGGAGATGGGCATGGCAACCCACTCCAGTATTCTTGCCTGGAAAATTGTCAGAGGAGTCTGGCAGGCTATGTCCATGGGGTTGCAAAGAGCTGGACACGACTGAGTGATTAACGCACACACACCCTCATTTTACACCCTGAAATCACTTACACAAAGCCACCCAGGGCATTCTACCTTAGCTCTCTCTTATTCCAGAGCCCAGGCTTTTAACCTGTTTGTACTAAGATGGAAAAGAAGTATCATCCTAACATCAAGGAGCATAAGAATAGCTAGAAAAATGCAAGGTGGAAATATCAGAAGAGAGTCTATTTTTGATTCTTTTGGTCATACAATGTCACAAGAAATTGTTCAGAAATTCCCACACTCTTAGCAATGTCCTTGGGGGAGTCAGAGGCACCTGCCCTGTCTTTAGGAATAAGAAGAGTGTGGGGGAATATGCTGTCGGTAAAACCATCCTTCAGAACTGGAGGTAGAATTAGAGAAAGATAATGATGGGCCAAGAGAAAAGGGCAGGAGGAAGGCTGCCTAGCATTGAGAACAGGAGTGGGGATCCTGGAGCCTGGGATACTTAGGCTTGAAACCCGGCTCCACTGTGGGTTTACTGTATGACCTTAGAAAAGTTACCTCCCCTCTCTGAGCTTTAGTTTTGGATAAGTATAAAAGGCAACAAATAAAGCTGACTCATTGGGTAGTTACAGGATTTAAAATGAGGGTGTTTGTGAAGGACTTGGCTTACATTAAGCATTTAATAAATATTGATTCTCCTCCTTCTTCCTGGGGATTAGAGGAAGCAAATTCATTCTGCTTAAATGCGTGCAAAAAGTTTCAGACTGCTTCGTAACAATGAGGATTTTTGTTGGTGAATATGCAAACCAAAAATAAAGAGAAGTTAAGAAACCCTGGTCAGTGGCATCCCTATCTCTCTTAAGATCAGCCTTATCTCCAGGGCTTTCCATCTTAGGAAAAAGGCAGAGTCTCCCGTTAGAGACTTTCTGTCTCTAGTGGAGGTGAACCCCCTCCTTCCGACTGCAGCCCATGCTGGGCACCCAAGGAGCGTGGCCTGAACAAGCTCCTTCTAGGGGCTCCCTTTGTCATTAGCACAGAAGCCAAAACTTAAAAGGAAGGAGGAAGGTTGGGGATTGGGGAATGGCAGGATGGTAGCTTGGTCTTCCAGCATGCTATGAAATGTGCAAAAAAAGAGGGCAATTCTTAAAAATTCACCCTGATTTCAGAATCCAGAAGCATTCTCTTCAAGAATCCAAGCAAGATCAATAACATAATGCTGCTGTTGTTCGGTCGCTAAGTCATGTCTGACTCTTTGCGACCCCATGGACTGCAGCACCCCAGGCTCCCCTGTCCCTCAGTATCTCCCAGAGTTTGCTTAAATTCATGTCTGTTCAGTCGGTGATGCTATTTAACCATCTCATCCTCTGCTGCCCCTCTTCTTTTTCCCAGCATCAGGGTCTTTCCCAGGTTGGCTCTTCACATCAGGTGGCCAAAACAGTGGAGCTTCAGCTTCAGCATCAATCCTTCCAATGAATATTCAGGGTTGATTTCCTTTAGGGTAGACCGGTTTGATCTCCTTGCTGTCCAAGGAACTCTAAATAGTCTTCTGCAACAGCACGGTTCAAAAGCATCAATTGTTCAATGCTCAGCCTTCTTTTACTGTGATCATTAATACACTCTCTCATCAATACAAGCTAATTACAGGTACAGCTATTTACCTTCTTAGCACACGCTTTGCTTTTATTTACCAGTTTAGGAAACAACTTCGGCTACATTTTCCAATTGCAATTGTTTCTTTGGACCCTGATGCTTTAGTCACTGCTCATCAAAGAGCTTTCATTAATTCACATCTTCTGGCTGTTTCTATCTTAGAAAACAGCATTGGATTCCAACACTCTTCGTTGAGTCCTCATTGGTGTTAACCCGGTGCCACTCTCTGCTGTAAGGTGCTACAGGGGCTGGGGGAGCCCTGCGCCTCCCGTGGTTCATCTCCTGCTTTCCTTCTTTTCCCTCTCGTATCACCCAAGGCAAACATCTCAAATGGACCATTTAACCCCCACCCCACCTCTTTCCTTCACCTCTGTTTGATCTCAGGCTTTAAAACAAAAATCGAGTCATTCAAATTGACTTATTCAAACTAACAAAATGCGGTTTTACACAACTCTCGCCACAAAACACTATTTGTTTTCAGTCGCTAAGTTGTGTGCGACTCTGTGACCCCACGACTGCAGCACGCCAGTCCTTCCCCATCTCCTGGAGTTTGCTCAAACTCACATGCATTGAGTGGGTATAGAGATGGTCTTTATTACTGGGCAGAATAGAAAGAAGTAATTCAAATGGATGTCTGTTTGTTTAGTGCAGGAGGACTGGCATGTGGGGGATGGGAGTGGGGGTGGTTGAGGCGCAGGTTTCGGCTTTGGCATTCTGTCATCTCCCACTCCACTCCTCTGCTCCTGGACCTTAGGACTTGCTCTCTGGACAGGCGAGCTGATTATTTCTGTGGGAAGACAATCTGCCATTTATTTGATCCACACTTGACTTTTTTCTTTCCCCATCCTCCTCTTTTTTTTTTTTTTTAATAACTAAATATTTTTAGATTTTAGCCTGATTTTAGCTTGAGGCTAGAGAGTTGGTCTGGGACCTGCAGGCATTTGCATGCCAAGGGAGGGAAAGGCCAAGGTTGGCTTGTGCGTGGACACCTATCAGACATAAAGGCATCAGATGATGCTTTTCTAGATTAGACAAATACACACCAACCTACTTCAAAAAGCTTGTGTTTTCTCCAGCACACTCATCTCCTTAAACTTAACACCAGGCTTATGGAATATTGGGAATTTCATAGCACGTGCTAGGCTGTGCTTAGTCGCTCAGTCCTGTCTGACTCTTTGCAACCCCAGGGTATGTAGTCCCCCAGCCTCTCCTGTCCATGGGGATTCTCTAGGCAAGAATACTGGAGTGGGTTGCCATGCCCTCCTTCAGGGGATCTTTCCAACCCAGGGATCAGACCCAGGTCTCCCACATTGCAGGAGGATTCTTTACCATCTGAGCCACTGGGGAAGCCCATTTCATAGCATGCTGCTGCTGTTGCTAAGTCGCTTCAGTCATGTCCGACTCTGTGCGACCCCATAGACGGCAGCCCACCAGTCTCCCCCGTCCCTGGGATTCTCCAGGCAAGAGCACTGGAGTGGGTTGCCATTTCCTTCTCCACTGCATGAAAGTGAAAAGTGAAGTCGCTCAGTCGTGTCCAACCCTCAGCAACCCCATGGACTGCAGCCTTCCAGGTTCCTCCATCCATGGGATTTTCCAGGCAAGAGTATTGGAGTGGGGTGCCATTGCCTTCTCCATTTCATAGCATAGTTACATGCTATAAAGTGATTCACTTTTTATTTGTTTGTTTTCGGATGTGCTTGGTCTTCGCTGCTCTGGACCTTTCTCTAGGCTTTCTCTAGTTGTGCTGCACAGACTTCACATTGCAGTGGCCCTTCTTGTTGCAGAGCGTGGGCTCTAGGCATGCAGGCTTCAGTAGTTCTGACACATAAGCTTAGTTGCCTCCACAGCATGTGGGATCTTCCTGGACAAGGGACTGAACCTGTGTCCTGTGCATTGGCAGGTAGATTCTTAACCACTGGACCACCAAGGAAGTCCTGAAAGTGATTCTTGACTCACAGAAAGAACTCAGGAAAGAACAGCCACACTGTCTTTGCCTTTCTAAGACGCCCAGACTATTGTAGGAAGAACTCCCTATGGAATGAAAAGCAATTCCACCATCACCAAGAACACATCAAATGTTGACTAAATAAATTATTTTCTTCTTTTACTATGCATGGGGTTCACCTGCGATAATTATAGAAACACACAATTGTCCAAACTCTGCCCCAGGTGTTCTGATTCAAGGGGCCCAAGCTTAAGTGTGTAAAAAGTGTTTCGGGTGATTCTAATGAGTGGGCAGGTCTAGACTTTTTGGGCAGGCTCTATGTTTTCCCAAGAAGATCCAGAATTATTTTAGAAGAATCTAAAAAGTAGATTTGTTGTTTAGTGGTCTCCACTGAGACTAGAACTATGTGATTGTGCTGTAACTAAATAATTCTTTTATCATTAATGCTGTGTGAAACTCTGGACCTCAGTCTCCTCAACGGTACGATAGAGGCTTAGATTATGTATTTTCAAAGGTCTCTCCCAGTTTTGATTTTCTAGCATATTATGACCCTAAATTTGTTTATCACTCAAATTCCTGAAGAGGATTACAGCTGGAGGAATTATGTAGGAATTTGAAAAAGGCTGAATAAATAGATAAATAATAAATAACAGCACTTGGTAGATCCAAATCTTAAAGCTGACTCCCTGAAGGGGCTGGATAAGAATACAGACTTAATGGAGCTCAGTCTCTCGTGACCTTGGGCAGATTACCTAACGGCCTCGATTTTCTTACCTGTAAAATGGAGTCAGTAATAGTACTGGCATCACGAAATTTTTCAGATTAAAAGAGTTAATCCATGTGAAGTACTTTGAATACTGCTTGGCTACAAGTGCTCAATAAATATTACCTGTTATTATTGTGATTTCAAGGCTCCTTCCTTTTACTTCAGTTCATTTAACTACAACCCAAAACACCTCTCTACCTTCAGGTTCTACTATCCCATTAGCGGAATGAAATTTGTATCAAGAAGAAGAGCAAGCTCAACTAGTGTTGTGAAGGCAAGTCTGTTGCTGGAATCCTGTGAGAAAATCTTAAAGAGGGCAAAATCTAGATGTGTGAATTTTCATGCCCCCACATGGGACTGCCATAAGCTGCTTGCTCAAGAAAGAGAACAATGTGGACTTTCTTGGTGGTCCAGTGGCTAAGACGCCGAGTTCTGAATGCAGGGGACCCAGGTTCAATCCCCATTCAGGGAACTACATCCCACATGGTGTAATGAAAGATCCCGCATGCTCTAGTGAAGATCAAAGATTCTGCCTTCTGCAACCAAGACCTGGTGCAACCAAATAAATAAATATTTAAAAAAGAAAAGAAAACAAGAGTGGTATCCTAAGATTTTAATTGTGTTCTTAAACTCATCTTTCCCTAAGAGAATCAAGCATTCTCTCTAAAATCACCTAGAACAGGATCACCTCAGGTTCTACCACACACTCGGTACTTCTACGATGCTACAAGAGACACAGGGCATCGTCTGGGGATCCTGATTCCAAGACCTGGACCATACTCTCTAATGCAGTGCATGCCCTGGCTCTTCCACCTCCCATCTGTCTTCCTATCCAGGATTAGAATTCTGAAAGAGTCACCATGACCATTTATAAAAGCAAGATTTCCCTTCTCTCCGGCCACATCTATTACAGCTGTGGATTGTTCTTCCGAAACCAGAGAAAACAAGTCTAACGCTTGGAGTAATCCCTACTTTGAGTGAGTCAAAATAGGACCCTTTTTGATTCATGCAGGGAGACAAAGTAGGAGGCAATGATTGACTCACTCAAGGGTTTCTTATTTTAAGACATAGTTCAGTTCTCTTCTTTGGCTTTCCTACTGTCTTTCAAATAGAGGTTGGTATGCGAGCATCCATTTGGCAGCATCAGAAGCCCCAGGCTGGCTCAGCCTATTTGGTTTCTAGTGTTGCCTCTGCCTTGTCCTTACCGCCCAGGCTTAAAGCCTCAACCTTTTTGGCCGTTTTATAGGATGGGTGGTTTGAGGGCTCTCTCCTCAGTGAAGTCTGTTTAGATATGACTTTTGGTCAATCTACTAAACATTTGTCTGTTTCTTAAAGTTAATTATTTTTTAATTTATGTTTTTGGCTGCGCTGGGTCTTTGTTGCTGCTCTCAGGCTTTCTCTAGTTGCAGCAAGCTTCCTCTAGTTGTCGTGTGAGGGCTTCTCTTGCAGTGGCTTCTCATTGCTGAGCCCAGACGCTAGGCATGTGAGCTTTAGTAGTTGTGACACACGAGGTTAATTGCCCGGAGACAGGTGGGATCTTCCCAGACCGGGAATCAAACCTGTGTCCCCTGCATTGGCAGGCAGATTCTTAACCACTGGACCACCAGGGAAGTCCAGTATTTGTCTATTTTTTGGTCTTTCAGTACCAGCTTTTGGTTTCACTGATTTTTTCTCTATGATCTTCCTTGTCTCTATTTCATTGAATTTTGACTCTAGTCTTTATTATTTCCTTCCTTCTACCTGCTTAGGCTTGTTCTTCTTGTTCCAGTGTCTTATTACGGAAGTTCAGGTTACTGACTTGAGATCTTTCTCCTTTCTTAATATTAGCATTCATCACTCTACATCTCCCTTTAAGGAGGGCTTTAACTGAATTCTGTACATTTTAATACATTGTGTGTTCATTTGGATCCATCCCAAAGGATTTTCTGATTTCTTTTGATTTCTCCTTTGACCCATTGGTTATTTAGGAGTATTCTGTTTAATCTCCACATATTTCTGACTTTCCCCAATTTTTCCCTGCTGATGATTTCTAATATCATTTCATTGTAGTCAGAGGCCATACTTTGCATGATTTCTCTCCTTTTAAGTTTATTGAGGTTTGTTTAGTTTGTTTTGTGACTGCCATAACAAAATAGCATAGACTGGGTAGCTTAAAACAAAATGAATTTGTTTTCTCAGTTCTGGATGCTGGGAAATCCACGATCAAGGTGTTAGCCTGTTTTAGTTCCTGATGAGACCTGTCTTCCTGGCTTGCAGATGGCTGCCTTTTCACTGTGTCCTCACACAGTAGAGCGAGAGAGAGACAGCACCAGC
Source organism: Bubalus kerabau (assembly GCF_029407905.1). Taxonomy (NCBI): domain Eukaryota; kingdom Metazoa; phylum Chordata; class Mammalia; order Artiodactyla; family Bovidae; genus Bubalus; species Bubalus kerabau. The sequence goes on from NC_073637.1 coordinate 65,192,666, forward strand.
TTGCCGGCATTTCTTTTTATTTTACTTCTAGTTTTATTGAGATATAATTGACAAACAGCACTCTATAACTTGAAGGTGCATAGTATAATGATTTGAATTACATACATCATGAAATGACGACCACTGTATGTTTAGTGAACATCCATCATCTCATATTGATACAAAACTAAAAAAATAGGAAAAAATGTTCTTATGGTGAGAACTCTTAAGATTTACTCTTAACAACTTTTATAGATAACATACAGCACTATTAATTATATTTATCATGTACATTATATCCCTAGTACTTATTTATCTTATAACTGGAAGTTTCTACCTCTTGACCACTTTCAACCAATTTCCCCTCCTGCCATGCCCTGACTCTCAAAATCTCAAATCTGATTTCTTTTTCTATGAGTTTGTTTCTTGTTGTTGTTGAAGTATAACATTATGTTAGTTCCTGGCACAGGACATAGTGATTCGATACTTCTGTACATTTCAAAAGGATCATGTAATAATTCTAGTTACAATCTGTCACCATACAAAGATATTACATTGTTACTGACTACATACCCCACACTGTACATATCATTCCCATGACTCATTTATTTTGCAACTGGAAATTTTTACCTCTTAATCTCACTCACTAATCTGTTTTTTTTTTTTTTTTTTCTCTCTTTCTACCTTCCTCTCCTCTGGCAACCAGCTGTTTTTTCTCTGTATCTATAACTGTTTCTGTTTTATTATGTTTGTCCATTTGTTTTGCTTTGTTAGATTCTACATATAAGTGAAATCATACAGTATTTGTCTAAATTATTTCACTTAACATAATACTCTCTGGGTCCATCCATGTTGTTCCAAGATTTCATTATTTTTTATGGCTGAGTAATACTCTATTGTGGGCATTCCTGGTGGCTCAGATGGTAAAGAATCTGCCTGAAACTCGGGGGACCCGGGTTCGATCCCTAGGTTGGGAAAACCCCCTGGAGAAGGGCATGGCAACCCACTCCAGTATTCTGGCCTGGAGAATCCCCATGGACAGGAGAGCCTGGCAGGCTACAGTCCCTGAGATCACAAAGAATCAGACACGACTGAGTGATGTAACACCACGTCTTCTTAGGTTTCTCTCCTATCTTGGCTGCTGTAAATAATGCTGCAGTGAACATAGGGCTGCTTATATCTTTTCAAATTTGTGCTTTCATTTTCTCTGGATGGAGCGGCTGGATCATGCAGCCATTCTATTTTAATTTTTTGAGGCGTCTTCAAACTGTTTTCCATAGTGACTGCATCAATTTACATTCCCACCAATAGTGCACAAGAGTTCCCTTTTCTCCACATTCTCACTGACTTGTTATTTGTTGTCTTTTGGATCCTAGCCATTGTGACAGGAGTGGGGTGATACTTTATTGTGGTTTTGATTTGTGTTTCCCTGATGATTAATGATACTAAGCATCTTTTCATGTGCCTGCTGGGAAAAATGTTCAACACAGTGGGTATAGAGGGAATATACTACAACACAGTAAAGGCCAAATATGACAAGCCCATGGCCAGCATTATACTTAACAGTGAAAAGCTGAAGCATTTTCTCTAAGATCAGGAAGAAGACAAGGATGCACTGCCACCACTTTTATTCAACATAGAATTGGAAGCCCTAGCCACTTCTAATACGGTCAATGAGAAAAAGACATAAAAAGAATCCAAACTGGAAACGGAGAAGTGAAACGGGTCGCTGTTTACAGATGACATGATACTATACACAGAAAACCCTAAAGACACCACCAAAAAAATAAATAAATAAAACCTGCTGCTGCTGCTAAGTCGCTTCAGTCATGTCTGACTCTGTGCAACCCCATAGACGGCAGCCCATGAGGTTCCCCCTTCCCTGGGATTCTCCAGGCAAGAACACTGGAGTCGGTTGCCATTTCCTTCTCCAATGCATGAAAGTGAAAAGTGAAAGGGAAGTCGCTCAGTCGTGTCCGACGTTTCGCGACCCCATGGACTACAGCCCACCAGGCTCCTCCATCCATGGGATTCTCCAGGCAAGAGTACTGGAGTGGGGTGCCATAGAATTCATCAATGAATTCAATAAAGTTGCAGGACACAAAATTAATATACAGAAACCTGTTGCACTTCCATACACTAACAGCAAACTGTCAGAAAGAGAAATTAAGAATACAGTGCCACTTACAATCACATCAAAAAGAACAGAATAGCTAGGAATATATCTAAGTAAGCAGGTTAAAGACCTGGACGTTGATGAAAGAAGACAACATGATTGGAAAGACATACCATATTCATGCACTGGAAGAATTAATATCTTTAAAATGATCATACTACCCAAGGCAATCTACAGATTCAACGCAATCTCTATCAAAAATACCAATGCCATTTTTCATAGAACTAGAAGAAATAATTCTAAAATTTGTATGAAACCAGAAAAGACAATAGCCACAACAATCCTGAGAAAGAACAAAGCTGGAGGTATCATGCTTCCTGCTTACAAACTGTACTACAAAGCTACAGTAATCAAAACAGTATGGTTTTGGCACAAAAATATACTCATAGATCAATGGAACCGAATAGAGAACCCAGAAATGAACCCACACTTATATAAGCAAATTATCGGTGACATAGGAAGCAAAACTATACAATGGAGAAAAGATAGCCTCTTTAATAAATGGTGCTGGGAAAAGTGAACATTAGCATGTACGTGATTCAAATTGAGTTAATCTCTCACAACATACACAACAATAAATTCAAAATGGATTAAAGACTTAAGTATAAGACCTCAAACCATAAAACTTCTAAAAAAATATAGGCAATATGCTCTTTGACATTGGTATTTCTTCTTATAAACATGCTAATCCTATTGGATCAGGGCCCCACCTATGACCTCATTTACCCTTAATTACTTCCTGACTCGAAAATAGTCCTACCTTGGGGGGTTAGACATTTAACATATGAATTTGGGGTTGGACATAATACAGTCCATAGCAGTGACCTAGCATATGGTTTATCCTGGAGAATGTTCCATGTGTACTTGGAACACTTGTTGAGTAGAGTGTTCTCTAGATGTCTGTTAGGTCTAGTTGGTTTATAGTGTTGTTAAGGTCTTCTACTTCCTTGTGATCTCTATGGTTTATGAATCCTTAAGTCAGCTCTGAAGAATACTTCATTTGTGTGAAGCCTACAGTAATTCAACTTCTAAAGGATTGTTTATATCTGTGTAAGCACAACATTGCTGTAAAGCAGATAGCCAGTGATATTAGTAAAATATTTTTACCAGACATATAAATGGACAAGTGGAGGCCTGGAGTGATTAACTTATCGACCCAGGATCAGAGTGAGTGAATAGCTGAGCAGAGACAATGTCAAGTCTTTTGGCTGCTCCTACTGTTACCTGAGACTTTATTTGTGGGGGGCTCCAAAATCACTGCAGATGGTGACTGCAGCCATGAAATTAAAAGACACTTACTCCTTCAGTTCAGTTCAGTCACTCAGTCGTGTCCTACTCTTTGCGACCCCATGAATCACAGCACACCAGGCCTCCCTGTCCATCACTAACTCCCGGAGCTCACCCAGACTCATGTCCATCGAGTCAGTGATGCCATCCAGCCATCTCATCCTCTGTTGTCCCCTTCTCCTCCTGCCCCCAATCCCTCCCAGCATCACAGTCTTTTCCAATGAGTCAACTCTTCACATGAGGTGGTGGCCAAAGTACTGGAGTTTCAGCTTTAGCATCATTCCTTCCAAAGAACACCTAGGACTGATCTCCTTCAGAATGGACTGGTTGGATCTCCTTGCAGTCCAAGGGACTCTCAAGAGTCTTCTCCAACACCACAGTTCAAAGGCATCAATTCTTTGGCACTCAGCCTTCTTCACAGTCCAACTCTCACATCCATACATGACCACAGGAAAAACCATAGCCTTGACTAGACGGACCTTTGTTGGCAAAGTAATGTCTCTGCTTTTGAATATGCTATCTAGGTTGGTCATAACTTTCCTTCCAAGGAGTAAGTGTCTTTTAATTTCATGGCTGCAGCCACCATCTGCAGTGATTTTGGAGCCCAGAAAAATTAAGTCTGACACTGTTTCCACTGTTTCCCCATCTATTTCCCATGAAGTGATGGGACCAGACACCATGATCTTCATTTTCTGAATGTTGAGCTTTAAGCCAACTTTTTCACTCTCCACTTTCACTTTCATCAAGAGGCTTTTGAGTTCCTCTTCACTTTCTGCCATAAGGGTGGTGCCATCTGCATATCTGAGGTTATTGATATTTCTCCTGGCAATCTTGATTCCAGCTTGTGTTTCTTCCAGTCCAGCGTTTCTCATGATGTACTCTGCATAGAACTTAAATAAGCAGGGTGACAATATACAGCCTTGACATACTCCTTTTCCTATTTGGAACCAGTCTGTTGTTCCATGTCCAGTTCTAACTGCTGCTTCCTGACCTGCATACAAATTTCTCAAGAGGCAGATCAGGTGTTCTGGTATTCCCATCTCTTTCAGAATTTCCCACAGTTTATTGTGATCCACACAGTCAAAGGCTTTGGCATAGTCAATAAAGCAGAAATAGATGTTTTTCTGGAATTCTCTTGCTTTTCCCATGATCCAGTGGATGTTGGCAATTTGATCTCTGGTTCCTCTGCCTTTTCTAAAACCAGCTTGAACATCAGGAAGTTCATGGTTCACATATTGCTGAAGCCTGGCTTGAAGAATTTTGAGCATTACTTTACTGGCGTGTGAGATGAGTGCAATTGTGCGGTAGTTTGAGCATTCTTTGGCATTGCCTTTCTTTGGGATTGGAATGAAAACTGACCTTTTCCAGTCCTGTGGCCACTGCTGAGTTTTCCAAATTTGCTGGCATATTGAGTGCAGCACTTTCACAGCATCATCTTTCAGGATTTGAAAGAGCTCAACTGGAATTCCATCACCTCCACTAGCTTTGTTCGTAGTGATGCTTTCTAAGGCCCACTTGACTTCACATTCCAGGATGTCTGGCTCTAGATCAGTGATCACACCATCGTGATTATCTGGGTCGTGAAGATCTTTTTTGTACAGTTCTTCTGTGTATTCTTGCCATCTCTTCTTAATATCTTCTGCTTCTGTTAGGTCCATACCAAGAAGGAAAATTATGACCGACTTAGATAGCATATTCAAAAGCAGAGACATTACTTTGCCAACAAAGGTCCGTCTAGTCAAGGCTATGGTTTTTCCAGTGGTCATGTATGGATGTGAGAGTTGGACTGTGAAGAAAGCTGAGAGCCGAAGAATTGATGCTTTTGAACTGTGGTGTTGGAGAAGACTCTTGAGAGTCCCTTGGACTGCAAGGAGATCCAACCAGTCCATTCTGAAGGAGATCAGTCCTAGGTGTTCTTTGGAAGGAATGATGCTAAAGCTGAAACTCCAGTACTTTGGCCACCTCATGCGAAGAGTTGACTCATTGGAAAAGACTGTGATGCTGGGAGGGATTGGGGGCAGGAGGAGAAGGGGACGACAGAGGATGAGATGGCTGGTTGGCATCACTGACTCGATGGACATGAGTTTGAGTGAACTCTGGGAGTTAGTGATGGACAGGGAGGCCTGGGGTGCTGCAATTCATGGGGTCGAAAAGAGTCAGACAGGACTGAGTGACTGAACTGAACTGAACTGTTACCTTTCCATCAGACTAAACTGCATTCCTTATGAACCAGTTATAAGGTAGCAGATGTACATAGTGTATGTGTGTGTGTGCATGCGTGTGTGTGAGTACATGTGCAACAGAGAGAGACAAAGTACACTAAGCAGCCTTAAATTTCTGTTTATCCTAGAGCCACAGTTGAGTTTAATCATTCTTGGAATTCTTGTACATGAACAGGGTGTAGTATGCACTCATTATTTACACAACATTCTCCTCTCCCTCTTGCCTGAGGGAGAAAGAGGCTTTCTCTGGAGCCCCTAGAGACCCTCCCCCACCCCCTTATCTTTCCCCGCTGAAAGCCCGCACACGTCTGCTGCCTTCTTGGACTATGCTATGAACGTGACCTGGGTGTCAGACTGACCATCAATAAGGTAGATAAGCTGCACACAGCTTCTCTATTCTGTGCTTCCTGCCTTCGCTCGTTCTCACCTGGCTGTCGACATAGTAGGCACTCAATCAATATTTATTGATTTGGTTTGCAATGAGCAGTGGGGCTGAGTTGTACCCTGGTTAATGAACTAGTGATTCAGCGAGAGGAGGAGCTGACAGAGACCCAGGGAGACTCCTGCAGAAGAGTGGTAGATGAAGACCGAGAGGAACTGAGAAGCAGCATGGGGTCCAGCATGAGTGGGACACCTGGACTCCTGTCCTACTGCTGAGTTTCATCACCTCCCAGGGAGCTGCCACCTCTATCTCCTTGACTGTTATTATATGCAGGTGCTTCATCAAATGGGCTCCAGGGTTTATGTTTGCCTTAACATCTTTCTCATTCTGTGAAATGCTTTATTCCTTTGTTCACTTACTTTCATGCTCTGACCCAACAATGCTTATATAGCTCCTATTTACAAATATTTATAAATATAATATTTATAAGGCACTTAGGTGGTAAGCACCAAGTAGACCTGGGCTAAGAGATGAGGAGGGAGATGCAGAAATAAATCATGAAACACTGCAGCCTTTGAACCCACTTTGATGAGTGGAGGGAGAGGATGGAAGATAGACATCCACATGGAAAACAAATACTAGGCAAGATGAGGTTGATGGCTCTTGAGGTAAGTCCCAAGCACATTCCTGACTAGATGGTACACTCCTCAGGAGCCCGGGAAACCGAGCCCATGCCAAGGGAAAGCTGGGAGGTAGAGCATGGTTCTTGAACAGGTAAGAGGGCTCAGTGGGATTCTCTTGAGCATTGACTGCTGTTTGAGGAGAGCATGGAGCCCCTCTCACCTGCCCGCTGGAGACATGAAGAGTGGATGCATCCTGCGTCTAGGTATCTTGGGTTGAGTGGAGAACCCACATGGAGGTGTTTCAGCTATTGGCTCTGTCCATCAAATAGGCCAGCAGCAGTCTCTGAGCCCGGCTGCCCCAGGGGGGGACCGTGGTCCTCCACAGCCCTGGCATGGTCTCAGTGCGGCCTGACCTGCAGCTGAGCACACGGCTTCTCTGCAGCTCAGCTCAGCTCCATGCTTGGTGATCACAGAGCCCACAGGCCAAACAGCTCATGCAAATGTCCAACAGAGCTTGCAAACAAAACCAAAACTGTAAAAGGAAATGAAAGAAATACTGAGTCATGCAGTCTCCCATGCAGCCTGAAGAACCTCGCTGCCGTGGGTGACAGCGTGCCATGTGCAGCGCCCACTCCTGGGCTCTGAATGCCAGGAGTGCAGGGTACATTCACCTCATTGCTCTTTGCATCAGACCAGAGAGTGGAAAGTCTCCTCTCGATCTGTGCACGCAGCCTAAAAGGGATGCAACTAGGGTGTGAGTGAAATCCTACAATGTCAGTGAAAATGACAACAACATGGATTCCACTTATACGAGGTACCTAGAGTAGTGAAATTCATAGAGTCAGAAAGTGCATTGGTAAATGCCAGAAGTGGGGTGTGTGGGAGATGGAGGGGAAATGGGGAGTCTGTGTTTAATGGGGACATAGTTTCAGTTTAAGAAAGTGAAAAATTCAGGAGACAGATGACAGTGAGAGCTGCACGACAAGGGGAATGTACTTAGTGCCTCTGAACCATACAGTTAAAAATGGTTAAAATAGTATACTTTATATGACTTTTACTGCAATAAAAAGAACTTTAAAAAAGCAAATGGCAGCAGCACTGCTAAACATATTGCTTGCTGTGTGCCAGGCAGTGTATTAAGCACTTAGTGTCCATTATCTTACTTTGTTCTCCATCCTATGAGGTAGGGCTGTTGCCCCTGTTTTTAGTGATGGGAAGAGTGAGACCTGGAGAATTTAAGCAAACAGCACAATAATTAAAATCCAGACAGAGTAAAACTCCTAAAGACACCTTCCTATTACTCAGTATTGCACTTCTCATGACTCTGTTTTACCACACGTGAAAAATTAAGCCATGGAACACCCACGTTGGAACATCTTTCCCTTCCTGTGGCTTGAGTTTTGTTCTGAGTTTTGTGTGCTTCTGAAACATTTCTGTTGGATGTGTGTTTTTTAATATTGTAAGCCTGCGCAAATCCTTGATGGAAACAGGCACACCATAAAGCACAATTAAATAAAAAGTCAGCAGAACACACACAGCGATCATGGAAATGACTCCGATCTCCGTCTGGGTTGGGGGCTGTGGGCGTTGTCTTTGTGGCTGGCAGACAGAAGGTTGTCTGAACTTGGTTATGAGAGCCAGCAGAGTGAGCTTGAAGAGAAAGATAAACATACAACAACCGTTCAAAGCTTCAGGTGTTATGATTGCTAATTGGGAAAGACTCTACATGATACCCGCTGGTGTGTAGGAATTTCACTCCCAGGGATAAGTGGCTCAGGGAACTCTGGGACTCTACTCCTTCAGATTTTCCCGTAATGAGAATTCAGAATAGTTGTAGTGCGCTCGCTCATTGGGAGCAGGCATGCCTCAGAGTTGTAACCCAGGGCAGCTAAAGCTGCTTTATCTCTAAACACCTTCAGGTGGGCTCTTCATACAAGCAGCCTCTCTCTCTCACTCTTTCTCTCTCTCTCTCTCACACACAGTCTCAGACATTTCACACACAACCTACATTCTCACGTGCCCCCAGACACATACAGCCTTGAACACATTCTGGCTGATGACACGCTTGCTGCCTATGTGCAAAAACACACACCAGCTCATGTAACACTCACACATCCACACATTCACATGCACTCATACTTTCCCTGTCTGTCTCTCTCACACACATACACTCAGTCTCTCTCTCACCTGCACGACATGCTTCTGGCAGAGCACCCGCAGCTGTACTAACCTGCCCGCCTTTGTTCCCAGGCCTGGCCTCAGCAGCATTTTCCCAGGCCCAGGCTTCCTTCAGCTGCTGCCTCCCCGTTTCCCTCTGAGCCTGGTCACTGGGCCCTGATTCAATGCCTGTGTGTATGTGGGCCTGGGGGCTGCCCACCGAACATTGGTTGAGATGAAAGGCGGGAGCCTGGGGCTGGCCCCTCCCAGCCGTGTCCCCCCCACCCCCCGACACTGTGGCCCCCTTCTGGTTTCTTCTTGTTGTGGAGAAGTGTGCTGTGGCGGGCCAGGCTTTGGGAAACGCCTGGCTTGGGTCCAGCCCCAGTTCCCGGCGCTCAGGTGAGCCGCTCTATTGCAGGTACGTGTCAGGAGTCGTGCAGCGTCACAACCCCTGCTGGATGTGAACACGCTGTCCCGACAGCGTTGTTACCGGTTGTAAGATGCCTCTCCTACTGACTCCTCATTCCTGCTGGCAACCTTTACTTCCAAGTGAGTCAGCTTTGTGTCCTTGTTGTTCCAAAAATTTTTTAAAAACCAAAGAGGCGCCAAGATACTATGCAGCTTACCCTCACAAGAAAGCACCTTTATGCTGCTTCTAATAAATGAATGCCCGAGGAGAAAATGCTTTTCAAACCTTTGTTTTTATGTGTAAGAAATTCAAGAGCGAGTGGACGTTGTGAATGACAGTGTAAGCTACCAGTGTTCTCAGAGGGTGTTGCCACAAAGAGCCGTTCTGAAGACCCTGAAACAATGCCCCCTCTCCCCCAATTCTGCTGACTTCTTCCTGGAGCTGTTTAATGGTGCCAGATAAGTACTAACTTTGATATGAAAAACTTGAAATACCAGAGTTCCTCAGGAGAGGGAAACTGTGGATACTGAATGTAAAATATCTCTTCTCACAATTTTGCTGTATGTGATCCCTGTAAATATCTTCCCAGAAATATCATTTCTTCAGCACCTACTATGTCCCAGGTATTACATATTTAGTATCTAACATGCTTCATCTTTCTTCTCCCTTCTAGCAATTGTAGAGGTGTTGTTCATGTTATAATCTATTTAATGTTTATCTCCAGGAGGCGAAGGGCCGTGTCTGTGCTGTTTGCTCTTGTATCACCATATCTTGCATTATGTCTGGCTCATGATTAAATACTCATTGAATAAATGAATGAATGAGGTATGGTCCTTGCAGCAAAGCAGCAAATGAGGCACTATTATCTCATTTTACAGATAAGGAAATGGATGCTTAGAAAACTGAAATGGGGACTTCCTTGGTGGTACAGCGAATAGAAATCTGCTTGCTAATGCAGGGGACACAGATTCGATCCCTGGTCCGGGAAGATCCCACATCCCTTGCAGCAACAAGAGCCTGTGTGCCCCAACTACTGAGCCTGCGCTCTAGAGCCTGCGCTCTGCAACAAGAGAAGCCACGGCAATGAGAAGCCCGAGCATGGCAACGAGGAGTAGCCTCAGCTCACTGCAACTAGGGAAAGCCTCAGTGCAGCAGTGAAGACCCAGTGCAACTAACAATAAATAAATAAATTAAAAAAAAAGAAAACTGAAATGCTTTCCAAGGAGATACTCCTCTGCGGTGCTGGGAACCAAACCCAAATCCATTGATTCCAAACACATTTGCTCTCGTGGCTGTGACAGCGACTATTAAGACTATCCGATGGAGTGCCTCCCCTGTGTTGCCTCGTGTGGGTTGTACAGACCGGACGGTTCTTGTTGAGTGAACATTGGGCTGAGTTTTGCTCCTTCAGCCGGGCCCTAGGCTCCCTGGTAGGTAGTTTCTTTTCCTTTTAGCTTCTCACTCATTTATGTCATCCTGATTTACTCATCCTTGCCTTGGTCTCATCAGTCCTTTTCTTTTGCTCTGAGCGGAGGGCTCACTTCAAGACAACTCCATCTGGTCTTCCTGGGTCCTTCTGCATTCTAGTTCCTTCCTCTGCTCCAGGAGCCTCAGCTGAGAAGCAGCCAAGGATGAACACCACCAGGGCTGTTTCATATCATTCACAGTCACTCTGTGAATGACTGTGAATTTGGGATGCTAGGTGTTCTCATCCTACTTGGACTCAGTCTGAATCTGCCTCTAGTGACCACTCCCACCAGAAACCCCTTGTGCCCCTGATTCCTTCCTCAGCCCATCTCCTTTGCAGCCTCTTCTGCCGTGATCCAGGGCTCTCATTTCACCCTCAGGAGTCTCCCTGGGCACCTCAGCTGCTGCCTGGTGGTTTGACCTCATCTTTATCCAGAGCCTCTCGATGTTAGTGGGCAGGAGGCTGGGCTGAGGGAGCCTGATGATGACCCAGACTCCTGATTCTGCCCGGGGAAGGTGCTGCATTCTGATGACTCAGTGCAGGCCATCCCCCGGGTCTCACACCACAGGATGGGGTACTGTGTCATAGGCTGATATCCCCCAATACCGAGCGCTTCCAAGCTCCAGACTGGAACGGCCAACTGCCCACCATGGAAGCGGCTTCTGTTCCTTTCACTGCAGCCATCACCGGGCATGCCGCCCAGAACTCCCTTCGGGGAAGGCCTTTCTGCTCCAGTGGCAGGGAATGCTATCTGCCTCCAGCTGTCGGCTGTCAGCCCCTTCCAGGATGGCCTCAGCTGGAGAGAACCTCCTTGTCCAAGTTCATGTAGCTTCTTGAGGCGGCCTCGTCCAATCACTGATTAGAGCGGGAATATAAAGGCTCAGCCTTCTGGCCTTATTTGGAACAGCTCTGAAAGGCCATCCACGTTCTGGGACTCCCAGAGCGGTGAGCCGATGTGCCCTTTATCTCTTGCTGTATCACAAACCACCGCAGAATGGAATATGGCTTCAAACAACGACATTCACTTTGCTGATGCATCTGGGCCAGGTTCCAGGTAGGGGAGTGGACAAAGAGGTCATTCGTCTCTGCCCTACTCGGTGTCTCCTGGTCTGACTTGGAGTTGGGCCTGGACACATTGCAAAGTTCACTGCCTCACACACGTGTCTGGCATGTGGACTGTGCACACTCACACTGCTGGGGGCCAGAACCCCTGGCTTCCTGGGCATCTCGTTCTCCGTATGATCTCTCCACGTGCCCTCTCGGGTACAAGGCACCAGGGGAGCCAGGCTTCTTACTTGGTGATTCCCAAAGTACATACCCAAGAGAAGAAGTCAGGAAGAAGCCATATTGCCTTTTATGACCTAGCCTCCAAAGCCATGTAGCATCACTCTGATTGAACAGTTACAGGAGTCCACCCAGGTTCAAGACTGTGGAGTGTGGACCCCACCTCTCCACAGAGGAGCATCAGGGTCACACTGTAAGAAGAACATGTAGACTGGGGTGCAAGCCGGTGCAGCCATCTTGGGAGAGTATAACCTGCCATGGCCACAGGCGTGTCCATAGGTGGGCCCTGCATCTCCATCTTTCCCTCTGCCTGTTGCTGTCTTCTTCCCCTCCCGTCTGTGACGTAGCCATCAAAAGCACACCTGCAAAACTATCCTGCTCACTAAACTGTCTCAGAGCCTGCTTCTCAGGAACTCAACCTGTAAGACTAGTCCCCCAAAGCCAACATGTTCAAGGTGTCATCTTCCTGACCCCTCTGCTTTATGCCTGACCTCAGTGGATGGCACCTCCACGCCCTCAGGCACTCTCCACATTCTGTCTCTCCTGGACATCTTTCATACATGTCTGTTCATCTTTCATACATGTCCCTCCTTTCCCAGGCCACCCTCAACCAGCCGCCCCCATCAGCACAGAATCCTTTGACCCGTCCTCCATACTCTCTGCAGCCTCAACTCCACGTGTTGCCAGAATGCTCATATTTGATGAGCTCCTTCTCCATTGCCCATATCATAAAGCTAGACTTCTTAAGTTGACCTGCAGCATCCTTTGTAACTAGACTTTGCCTTCCTTTGAAGTCCGCATTTTTTAATTTCTTTTTTTAAAAGTAATTTTTATTAATTTATTGGTTGTGTTGGGTCTTCATGGCTGAGTGGGTTTTTCTATAGTTTCAGGGAGCAGAGGTTGCTCTCTACTTCTGGTGCCTGTGCTTTTTGTTGCCGTGGCTTCTCTGGTTGTGGAGCCTGGGCTCTAGCACACAGGCTCAAAAGCTGTGGTTACAGGGGCTTTAGCTGCTCCACAGCATATGGGAATCTTCCTGGACTAGGGATCGAACCCGTGTCTCCTGCATTAGCAGGCAGATTCTGAGCCACCAGGGAAGTCCTGAAGTCCAGATTTCTTAACCCTGCCCATCACACCTCTTCTGAGTTTCTTTTAGCTCTGTTATGAGCACGGTAAAATTTCTCTGCCCTTTCTGGGATATTCTTTCTGGGTGGGCAGCACCCTCCTTCTACTACACCTCCAGACCTCCCTACATTCTTATTCTTGGGTTTGGGCTTAAGTTTCATTTCTTCTAGCAAGTCCTGCCTGACCCCTGGACTGAGTGAGGGGCCCTGACCTAAGTTCCTGAAGTGCCCCTCCCACCCTAGCACAGTCACGCCTCATGGAAACCTTGTGTGTGACCACCTTCCCTGAAGTATAGATGTTCCACCGGGTCCGTGACCACATCATCTTGTCACCAGTGTAGCCAAGACATGGCCCAGCACATGGGGTGGGACTGGAACACTGCCGTGTGCATAGAACAGGTCGTGCACTGATCAGCTCCAAGGGGCTCCGCCTGCATAAGCTACACTGTGGACACAGGTCTAGCAGCTAGGACTCAGAACTTCCACTGCTGCAGCCAGGGTCCGAATCCTGGTCAGGAAAGGTATGACTTTGGGGGAGCTTCCCTGGTGGCTCAGATGGTAAAGAATCTGCCTGCAATGAAGGAGACATGGGTTGGATCCCTGGGTTGGGAAGATCCCCTGGAGGAGGGCATGGCAACCAACTCCAGTATTCTTGCCTGGAGAATCCCCATGGACAGAGGAGACTGGCTATAGTCCATGGGGTTGCAAAAAGTCAGACACGACTGAGCAACTAAGTACAGAATTATGGAGTGCCCACCAAAACATACATGTGGCTCAGCTGAAAGCTTTAATTGTATGATCCAGTGAGTAGATATATTATACTATCTTTGGTCCTCACCACTAATCAGTGAATTTATATTTGGCAAAAGGAAAATAATCTGATTTTGTGGGGTTTTTTTTTTTCCTCAAATGCCAAAGAATGCAATATTTGCAACTAGAATAAAAAATGCAAAAACCTAATGTAACAGTTCTCAATCCTGGATGCCCAGTAAAAATCACCTAAGGAGCTCTGGAAAAATACCGATGCCTGGGCCTCACCAGTTTTCTTAAAAAGAATCTCTGGGTTGAGTCCCAGCAATGGGATGTTTTTACTTTGCCCCAGCTGTCTTTCAGGTGCAGCCAAGGTTGAGAGTCTCTGGCCTAAGGAGCATCCAAGCACATCCGAGGAGCTTAAGAAACCCACCTGGCAATCATTAACCTCACTCTTTTAACACCTCGTTCAGGAGCCATGGGGCTAAGCACCTATGATGAAAACTTGTTGGGCTGAATGTCTGTCTTTGCTAGACCTTTCTGGACCTCAGATGCAGAGTTGAGTTTGTCAGATCCATCAGTTCAAGCACATTGCTTTCGTTGGCCCAGGCAAGGCCCTCTTGTCTAAGCATCTCCCCACCGCCACAACTGCTGCTGCTGCTGCTGCTAAGTCCCTTCAGTCGTGTCTGACTCTGCGAGACCCCGTAGACGGCAGCCCACCAGGCTCCTCTGTCCCTGGGATTCTCCAGGCAAGAATACTGGAGTGGGTTGCCATTTCCTTCTCCAATGCATGCATGCATGCTAAGTCGCTTCAGTCGTGTCCGACTCTGCACGACCCCATAGACGGCAGCCCACCAGGCTCCTCTGTCCCTGGGATTCTCCAGGCAAGAATACTGGAATGGGTCCCCCACTACAGACAACCATCCTAATACACTGGATATATATACAATATTTGCATGTGTTTATGTACATTTTTGTAAAAATGTGTTTCACTGGTTTTTACACCATACTTTTGTTTTATATATATATATATGTATTGTGCTCTTCACTCATTCTGACTGTTAATTTTTTCACTCCATCCATGTTGCTTTGGATCTTCTCTGTAGCTCAGATAGTGAAGAATCTGCCTGCAATGCAAGAGACCCGGGTTCGATCCCTGGATCGGGAAGATCTTCTGGAGAAGGGAATGGCGATCCACTCCAGTGTTCTTGCCTGGAGAATCCCACCGACAGAGGAGGAGCCTGGTGGGCCACAGTCCACGGGGTCGCAAAGAGTCAGACACAATTGAGCAACTAACATTTCCACTACTACCATATTGCTTTGGGTACATCCTGTCTGGTGTTCCTAACTCCTGCAGAGGCTGCCAGTCTGTGCTTCCACCACATTTTTCCCATCCACACCCCCAGTGATATTCACCCACATTGCTCCCAGCTCCCCAGCACCCCCACACTGCAGGATCCATCCTTGTGAATGTCTCCTTGTGTGGCCTGTGTGAGAGTTTATCTGAGATAAGCATCCCCCTCTGATCTATTAGCTGTATCCTTCAGGTCTTATTGTCTGACTCTTTTTGACCCCATGGACTGTAGCCCGAGAGGCTCCTCTGTCCATGAGATTTACGAGGCAAGAATACTGGAGTTGGTTGCCATTTCCTTCTCCAGGGAAACTTCCTGACCCAGAGATGGAACCCACATCTTCAGCTTGGCAGACAGATTATCACTGAACCACCAGGGAAGCCCCTCATGTCTCATTGCTCATGTGTTTTTACATGATAGGTACTTTCACACCAATACGCACCAAAAAGAAAAATCCAAGTGATTCGTAATACATTGACTTTAATAATGTTGCCCAAATCATATGTGTAAGTGGCTATAAGTAAACAATCTAGTATACCCCTAATGCCTCTGAAAGAGTTAGGAATCTTGGGATTTCAGTGTCATTTAATCCCTATACTGTATCAGGTTGAGGTGTTGTTTTTTTTTTTTCCTTTGCCATTACATGAGGCTTACAAGATCTTAGTTCCTTGGTCCGGGATTGAACCCAGGCCCTCAGCAGTGAAAGGGTGAATCCTAACCACCGGACTGCCAGGGAATTCCTTATCAGGTTAAATTTTAACAGGAGAAGAGGTCTCTAGCAGGGACCATTAGATCACCCTGAATGAAATCTCAGTGAATATATAAGTCTTGGTTTGTTCCAAAATGCCTTTGGGTATGACTTTCAATTCTGTTGATCATAGCTGAACCTCTTATGAGTTCAAAAGAAGCAAACACTAAATCTGGTTCAAGAAACCAGGCTGTATGCGTTAAGCCTAACCTCTGTTGACAAAACCAGGCAGAATCAGATGTCCTGGTTTGGTAAAGAATGAAATTTTGCTGAAACTCTGCTTTTTATAATCAGCATTGTAAGCTGAATGGAATGTTTAGAGAAAACTTCAATATTTAATTGGAAAATATTCTGAGTGGTAGCAGATCACGGAAAACCCTTTGTACAATAGCTATGTTGTGTGATGCACTGATATCCATGAGATTTCCAAGCTAAATTTTGTGTTTTAAAGCAGTTGTTACTTTAGCGGAAATCTTGAGGTTAAACCTAACACTTGCGATAGTTTTCCTGCTTGATCAGAAGTCTCCTTATTTACTGAGCATTTGCTGTCCAGCTAGTAGAGAGCAGTGCTTCATATTGCAGGCTCCTTACTAGTTCTGTCACTTCAGGCGGGTGATCATCCTCTCTGTGCTTCTATTTCCTCATCTGAAAAGCTGGGGTGGTGTTTGAACCTGCCTTTGGTGGCTGTGTGAGAATTAAGTGGGATGACACCCATAAAGTACCTTGCATATTGGAAGTCCTACAATGTAATAAGCCCTGGAGATACTCAGCAAGTGTCCTTGTGATGGTTTACTGGGACATCCTGGTCAGAACTGGGATATGTCAAGTCCAAGTAGTATCTTGAGATTCACTTACTCTATGGAACCCGTCTGGCTAGTCCCGTGGCACATGCTCTTCTGCTGACTCTGCGTCCCCAGGCAACACAACTTCCCCAAACTTCCTTCACTTACCCATTGCTTTAATGTGTCTTTCTTCTGTCTACCCAATTAGATAAAAAATTGGAGGGAACTGATGGTCTCTTCTATATCCTTTATCTCAGAAAGTCCTTGGCAAGTTCAGGGATACACAACAGACTGGTAGGAATGTTTTTTTCTGCTTGAAATTATAAAATCTCTTTGAAATTTTGCTAACCTAAGAATTTTACTTTCTTAGTGTGTTCTATAAACGTATTAATGAAAACCCGGGCAGGGTAACATTTCCTTCCCCAGAGAAGTTAGACTAGCGTTTCTCTGTAACTGGCTTTAGCCAATTAACTCCATGATATGGTTCATTTCTCTCCAAAGGTCCCATTGAGGTCACCATTGATTTGCCTTGGACACAGATGGGTCTTTGGTCCTATTACTTTTTCCATGGAGGGACTTCCTGTTAAAGTAATTGAATTGCACAAACCCTTATGGGTGTGTGTGAGAGAGTATGTGTGGCTATGTGTTTATTAAAAAAAAAACACACAAAACACTTCTCTTTGACACTGGCCAGTATCACACACCATCACAGGTTATTAACATTCATTATTATGAAACATTATTGCTTTTTCCAAGTGGGAAGTTGGATGCATTTCAATCGCTTCATTCAGCCACTAACTGATTCACCTAGTTTGTTGACATTTAAGTTTGGACGTATAGCTTCCATAAACAGGAGCAATACCTTCCATAAACAGGAGCAATACCTTCCACTTGGGGATGTGGCCCGCACGTTCCTCTCTCTTAAAGCACGAACTGATTTTTGCAGATCCTCATCGTTTTTCCTGTAAAGAGTGTTTCCCCTTTTGTTGATAACTAATGAAAAGCTACTGTACAGCACAGGGAACTCTATCAGTACTCTGTGGTGACCTGAATTGGAAGGAAATCCAAAAAAGAGGGGATCCATGTGTATATATAGCTGATTCACTTTGCTGTACATTAGAAACTAACACAGCATTGTAAAGCAAATGAATTCCCAATAAAAATAGACTGTTTCCCCTTCTGACATGATTTTTTTGGTGGGGGGATGTGCTAGGTCTTAGCTGTAGCCTGCAGAATCTTTAGTTACGGTGTATGCAATCTAGTTCCCTGACCAAGGATCAAACCTGGGACCCTTGCCCTGGGAGCTGGGAGTCTCAGTCACTGGACCACCAGAGAAGTCCCGTGATTTTTTTCTTTAGCTAGCCAATGGGTGCTACTGATGACTTGGTGGATTCTAGTTCTATATTCATATACTCAAGGAATTTTTATAAACACCATCACCACCCTCCCTTTTTACTTTCAATATTAAGTTTTATTTTATTTCACTGTTTTGTACTTTAGCTTGTCTTGGAAAGGACTTAGGATGGCTAGTTGAAGAAAAATGTTCTTTTCTCTCACATCTAACTGCATTCTGTAAGTTTCTAATTTATAATCTTATCCATGGCTCAGGGTCTTGACTGCTCACCTCCCCTGAGCAGAACCAGAGGTCAGGCAGGCGATGGCTGTGGGACAAAGAGGCAGGAGGGAAGGAGCTGGAGCAACTGGGCGTGGCTCCTTTTGCACTCAGAAGCTCATCCGCTTCTGTTCATACTTACTTTTAACCAAACTGTGCTCAGCCGCTTTAGTTTGTCCGACTCTTTGCCACCCTATGGACTGTAACCTGCCAAGCTCCTTTGTTCATGGGATTTTCCTGGCAAGAATACTGGGGTAGGTTGCCATGCCCTGATCTTCCTGACCCAAGGATCAAACCCACATCTCCTACACTGCAGGCAGGTTCTTTTCTGACTGAGCCACTGGGGAAGCCCCTTCTAACAAAAGTCCTTGGCCAAATACTGTTGACTCTCCTTCTCTCCAAGGGTAGGAGGTCACAGCAGTTGATGTCCTCCTGTCTTTCATGACTTTTAACTCAGATATTCAATCCTGATGCCCTCTCAGGAGTACCTGGGTGAGACCTAGGAAGCCTTTGCTTCATATTCCTTCGGTGTCCTTTCCACACTGGTTAAAACTCCCCCACCCCAGCTCCCTCTGCTCTCTCTCTAACCATCACCTGTCTGGGGCTGTTTTGTTTTCTTTGCACCAAGTTTAGTGTCTCTCCTCTGAGGTCAGGAGCTCTGGGGGTTTCTGGAGGCTGTTTGCATTCCTGCACCCTCTCTGCACTGCCCACCCAGGGCTCTTCCACTGTCACTGTCCCCAGGGCTGTCTCTTCCCTGAGGCCACTCCAGGCCACCCCCAACATTTCTGCATTTGGAGACCTCCCCTTCAGACCTCATTCTTTCATAAAACCTGCTTACTGCTCAGGGTCTAGGCAGAAAGCAAAAATGTGCATCTGCATTCAAACTTCTTTTTCAACCATCATAAAGACATTTTTCAGCGTATGGCCCTAAAGGAGTCTTTTAAACACGTCTGAGGGTAAAAATGGTTCCATCTCAAACAGCAGCTGCTCCCAGAGGGCTGCACAGCTGCCTCTGAGAGGTCACAGGTTTGCTTGAATTTGAATTTGAGGGGAGCTGGCGCCTCTTGATTCCCTTCATTACTGACTCAGAACCTCATTAACTAAACTATTTGACCCCTGACTTGGTTAATTGTGGAGTGAACAGAGTATTCCTGGGGCAGCTTCTTGTAGAAGCTAAACTCGTAGGCCTGGATTAAAACAGATTCTGCCTCTCTCCTAGCTCGGTGACCACAGGTGAGTTATTTCACGCCTTGAAACCTCGGTCTCTCCATCTGTTGAGTAGATGTGGTTCTAGTGTGCTCTAGGGCGGTCGTGCAGATTAAACGAGAAAACACACACACATACTGAACAGCGTGTTGAACAGGCTGCCATGGGGACTGATATGGAAGGCGTGCCTGTCATCGCGATGCTTAGGGCCTGGGAGGGGGCTACAGACAGGCTGCGGTAGCGTAGTCATTGCTGTAGAAGTGGGTGTTTAAGCAGGTCCCTGAAGGCTGAGGAGGGCTGGGCAGGGAGCGTGTTCCAGGCAGAGGGAACAGCAGGTGTGCAGTGTGCCCTGGAGCACCGAGGGGGCGAGGCCAGGAGCGGGGCTGGAGAGAGAAATCAAAGGCCTCCGTGAACCATTCTTGGCAGACCAGTTAGGAGGCTGCTCCATTAATCCAAATGCAAAGTGCGAGTGCTCTAAAGGGGAGACAAAGCAATGAGGATGTGAAGCGGTCAATGGATTTAAGCGAGATTTAGGAGGTAGAGTTGACAGGATTTGGTGACTCATTGGACATCCTGGGTTTAGTCAGCAAGGATTCAACCACTGTTTGTTGAGGACACCATCCGTTCCTTGCAGAAGCTTGACTGATGCAGTTTCTTATCAACGTCTAGGGCAAATGTCCAGCAAGCCTCTCTCGATGGGTCCATCCTTATCCATCCCCAGGGCCCAGGTTACTTTTGCTGGGGGCGGGCCGTGGGGAGTGTGTTTGGGGTGGCCCTGGGCTATTCCTGTTTCAGAAAAGCCAGGACTTTGAAGAGAGCTGTCAACACTTGAGGATTTGGGAGTTAATTAGCTGATGAGTGGATTCTCTCTGTCTTTAGACTCTTCTTTCTTTGAAAGCCTGCGTTGTAATCAGTGACCTAAAGAAATGGTTGGAGAGAGACAGTTACCAACAGCGTAACTACTGCCATGCAGTCATTTGACTGAGCTGAGCCAGTGGAGGGGGAGTGTGGTGGAAAAGACCCCCGAGCAATAATCCAAAAGTACCCTCTCCTTCACAGTGCCTGTTCGAATCTTTTTTTTCCCCCTTGAGCTTCTTGGGTGTGCAGACTTTTATCACATTTGTAAGTTTCAGCTATTTTTTTTCCTTGAATATTTTTCTCTGGTACTTTCTTCTCATAATCACATTGTGTCTGTTGATGTTCTCTTTAAAATATTTATTTGGGTGCATTGGGTCTTAGTTGCAGCAGGCAGGACCTTCATTGCATCATGCGGGATCCTTCACTGTGGCCCATGAACTCTCTAGTTGCAGCGTGGGGCCTCAGTAGTTGTGGTACATGGACCTGGTTGCTCCGCGACATGTGAAATCTTCCCAAACAAGGGATTGAACCACATCCCCTGCACTGTAAGGTGGACTGTTAAACACTGGACCACCTGAGAAGCCCCCTACCTGTTCTAATCTTGCTGTGGATTCTTTGATGCTAAAATCTGTTTTAAACCCCTGAATCTTTACCAACAAATGGCAAATGGAGGCAGTTAGAAGTATGAGGAATGGCAGGGGAAGGAGCCTAGAATTTAATGTGAACAGAGAGGCCTTCCCCGGTGGCTCAGTGGTAAAGAATCTGCCTGCAATGAAGAAGACACAGGATCGATCCCTGGGTTGGGAAGATCCCCTGGAGAAGGCAATGGCACCCCACTCCAGTACTCTTGCCTGGAAAATCCCATGGACCGAGGAACTTGGGAGGCTACAGTCCATGGGGTCGCAAAGAGTCAGACACAACTTAGTGACTAAACAACAACAAAACAAAGAATAGGCAACAGTGGCAGTGGCACCCCACTCCAGTGCTCCTGCCTGGAAAACCCCATGGACGGAGGAGCCCGGTGGGCTGCAGTCCATGGGGTCGCCAAGAGTCGGACACGACTGAGCGGCTTCCCTTCCACTTTTCACTTTCATGCATTGGAGAACGAAATGGCAACCCACTCCAGTGTTCTTGCCTGGAGAATCCCAGGGACAGGGGAGCCTGGTGGGCTGCTGTCTATGGGGTCTCACAGAGTCGGACACGACTGAAGCGACTTAGCAGCAGCATGCTGTGTGAAGAACCAGAACCACTTCCCCCACAGGGTTGGAGAAAATGAATGAAGAACCCTGAGTTATTCTGAAGTTACTTTTAATCATCAGAATACCATTCTGAAACTGGGTCATGTGAGTCACTATTTTAATAAGCTTTTTTAAAAATCAACAATAGCAACCAAAATAGTTGATGTTAAATGTATGTGTGCTGAAGCCCCACAGCAGGCCAGGAACTTTATTTCACTTATTCTACAAATGGTGCCTCGAGGAAAATAGGACAAGTGTTCCCATTTTGCAGATAAGAAAGTTGAGGTTCGGAAAGCCAATGCAACTTTCTCCACAGCCAATGCGCAGTGGAGTGAACCAAGGGAAGAGCATGAAATTTAGGATGTGTGCGTTGAATAGATGCTGATAGCTATGAACAATTTATTGTTTGTCAAAGATTTTGTGTTTGATAATGAGAAAATAATGCTAATCAGGTATGTTGTGTAAATACCATTTGATATCTGTTTTAAAGTAACCACACTGTGATCTCCATGTTCCCAGAAGGCTTCATGAGAGGAAGCGCCTGTTTATCCAGTTTGGCCTCTGAAGGCCTCTCCAGGACATCCAGCCCCTCGGTGGGGGGGTTATGGCCCCCCACGGCATAGGCCAGCCCTCGTGAGTTAATGGCATCCCAGAGAACAAGCCAGGCAGGCTTCTGGTTGAGTTTCTTCTCCGTGAGCCCAGGCCCTCTAAACTTTGCTCTCCCTAGAGTGAATAGCCCATGAGAAGGATGCTCAGCAGGCCTGCAGACTGCCTGACTCCAGCGTCCCACAGCCCCGAGGAAGTTTCCCTCCTGGAGCCCGGCCCCAGCAGTTTGGCTCTGGTGGACAAGTCTGAGCTGGATGAACGAGCAGGAAGTGCCAGTTCCTGCTCTCCAAGCGGTGATCCTGAGCTCTTTGTAGAATAACCTGTCCATCCCAGGAGGAGAAACCCCTCCCCCAGCAAACTGGCCTGACAGCACCACCCATCTCAGAAACCTGCTCCAGAGCTCAGGTTCTTGGCCTGGAGTTTTGAAATTCCTTCACTGGAGCAGCCTTTGGGAGCATCTTCCAATGTCACTGCTCTGGCAACGATTTAGGGAGCCCACAGTGTTCCCCAACTCCCAAGGAGCCTGACTCCTTGCAGGATATATATGGCAACTCACACCCGTTCCCTGGGGGCTCTTGATCTGTAAAATGCAGTGGTTGGATTCAGTGAGCCTGTAGCTTGGATTCTGTATTCCTCATCAGTAGAATAAAAAAGGATAGTCTATGCTACCCAGACACAGAAAATAATCGCATATCCCAATAAAAATGACTGAACTCACTGGATGAGATACAGAAGGGGACCTGAGGTTAAGATGGATTCTCTGTGTTCTATTCAGATGTCTCCAGAAGAGGAGCCCAGGGTTTTTCCACACTTGAGGGAAATCTTTAGACCTGGGCAGATAATCAAAAGGGGCCCTCGGCTCAGCCAGGGTCCCTCCAGCAGTGCTCAGCGCCCCATTCAGCCCTAGATATCAAGGGTGAAGAAGCGTCAGCATTCCTCTTACATGATCCCCCTACTTTGAGTGGCAGCGATGAAAGGAAAGAAAACAGAAATGGTGCTGGAATAGGCCTTCCGGTCTGTGTAGTTCCCCTTGCTTCTCTTTGCTAGGGGGTGGGGAAAGAGGGGCGATGCTGAGGCCCACACAGGTCACATGACTTGCTCGTGGTCTTACCTGTAAGTAGCTTTGAGGCTGAGCCCACCGGCCCTGGTCAGTGCCAGAGAGGAGAGTAAGGGGATCTGCCAACTGTGAGTCACCTCCGATTCTATCCACTCAAGGGAACTCTCCATCGGTCAGGGTGGACAGCTTGCAATTTCCACGAGTGATTTAGGACTTCTGGATTTCATTTCAGAAGCCCTAGCTACCCTAGCCTTATGCCTTCCAGGGTCATCTTGAGTGACCGCAGTGTACTAGTCCAGAAACCCCGAGCTGTGTGATCAGTTTTACCATCCACAGTGAGGGAGAAAAAAAGAACCTGTGTGCCCGTTAAAAAGTCATCATTCACATTTACATCAGCCCTGGTTGAAATCATCAGGGGAACTTGGGAACGACAGAAAGGTCAAAGGTTGGCAGGGTTAGGGTTTCGTGGGAACATGCGCATGTTTGGACCAGACCCAAGTGCCTGGTTGACCTGTTTGACAGGTAACAATTAGAGAGTGGGAGCTTGCCTCGCTGGAATGCGGCTGCAGAGGCCGGTCGGAGGATCTGGTTTACCTGCTCAGCAGGTGGGGCCCGCTGAGTCCGACAGGCATGTGCACGCACAGCATTCCAACGGATCGCTTTTCTTTTAAAGACGCAGTGATGGCTGCAGGGCACAAAAGGGTTGGGTTGAGCCCTGGCTGGAAGCCGTTAGCTATTTGCAAGGTAAAGAAGCAAAATAAACAGTTCCCTCTAGACAGCTCAAGAAAGAAACTGCAAAGGCATTCAGAACTTCTTCTTCTTCTTCTTTTTTTTTTTTTTTAATGTCTAAACCGAATATGTGCTTCTTGTCTCCAGACTTGAGAAACCCCCGACTGGTACAAAATACCAAAGATAATAGAATGAAGAGTTATGCCCCCTGTCCCGACCTTTTCTTTTGAAAGAGATCTTAATATCATAAAAGATGGGCTCCTAGAAGGGTGGTGTCTGGCTTAAGGCAGTCTAGAAATGCTTGCTGGTTTTCTTTATACGGCTGCGGAGGACACTCAGGAGCACAAAGTTCCGGGGTTTTTTTTTCCTTCATAAATTGTACACAGTCTGTATATTTTTTGAAAGTTAAAAGTTTCAATACATATAATTAAAGAAGGTAATCTGGTGTTTAGAATAATAGGAGATTAGAATAATATCATGTACATAATATACAGTATAATGGAGCATCTACCTGGGCAGAGACCCACATACATAAAGTGACTGCTTTTTGACTCAAAGGGATTTGGGGTAGATCACTTCAACTTCCTGTATCATATTCATCATTGATGAGAAGGGGGGAAACCAGGCCCAGGGAGATTGGGACCTGAAAATTGTGATGCTATAGGGAGCATTGCTCAAACAAACTCAAAACTCTTTGAAAATTTCCAGTTTAAAAAAATTTACCAAGTTAGTTTTGTTGTTGTTGTTGTTGTTGTTGTTCTTTTTTGGCTGTGCCATATGGTTTGTGGAATCTTAGTTCCCCAACTAGGGATCGAACCTAGGCCTCCAGCAGTGGAAGTGTGGAGTTCTAATCATTGGACTGCCAAGGAATTCCCAAGGTTTTTTTGTTTTGTTTCAGACAGCAAATAATCTACCTGCAATCCAGGAGACCTGGGTTCGATCCCTGGGTTGGGAAGATCCTCTGAAGAAGGGAATAACAATCCACTATTCTTGCCTGGAGAATTCCACGGACAGAGGAGCCTGGCAGGTTACAGTCCATGGGTCACAAAGAGTCAGACACAACTGAGCGACTAACACTTTCTGAGCAACTAACACTTTCACACTTTTGTTTTGTTTTGCTTTTACCAAGTTAGTTTTCTAAAAAATAAAATCTCTCTCTCCTTTTCTCTCTTCAGTGCAGAAATTATTCAAGTCCCTCCAAATGAAAGATAGGTGTCTCCCACTGCTCTCTGTGTTCTCAGTGCTCTGACGTCCCAAGGCAGAGCCCAGGATACCGTCACTGCGGCCCTGGAGTGTGGTGAGAGAGGCAGGCAAGACCTGGGCAGCTGGTGATTACCCTGCAAGCGCCTTGCCAGTTCAAAGAGTTAATTATAGGGAAGCTGGAGATCTTAAAATTCAATTGCCAGGAACAAACAAGCAAACAAAAGCTCAGGTGTCTCATTGTTGACTATTGGTGGTGGTAAGACAGCTGCTAATATGGCAATTTAACTCTTTGGGTATTTATGTAAATGTGAAGGTTATTGTGTACAGATCTTTTATCAGAATTAATCAAAGGTAAGTTATAATAATAATGAAAAGTCAGAACAACAACAGTTATTGAGCTCTTGCTATATGCTCTGTGCTGTACTCGACTGGCTGCATTTTCTCGTTTCATCTCCACAACCATCCTGAGACAGCAAGTGTCATGCTCTCCTTTTTATGGTCAAGGAGATGAAGGCACGGAGAGGTTCCAGAACTTGCCTCGTGCCATGTGAGGATCTGAACCCAGGTGCTTCACTCATTCATTCCCAGTTCTGAACTCCCACTCAGAGACAGGCACAGTGCCAGGGGTTCACTAGACCAAGAGGAACTCTTAGGGTTGGTCCTTCATGGACAAATTGGACTAAACAGAATCTGATGACAGATGGTCCCTGACCTTTGATGGCTCAGTGTTTGATTTTTTTACTTCATGATGGTGCAAAAGCAATACTTACTCAGTAGAAACCACACTTTGAATTTTGATCTTTCCTTGGGCTTGTGGTGTGTGCTGTGGTCCTCCCTGGTGAAGTCAGGCAGTGACCTTGAAACCTGGTTCCTGGTCAGCCACACGATCCATGAGGGTCAACGGCCGATATGCTGACAACCATCTTGTCCCCAGACAGTCATTGTTTCTCATTTTTAGTACAATGTTAAGTGAATTATATAAGATATTCAATATTTATTGTGAAATAGACTTTATGTTAGATGGTTTTGCTCAACTGTAGACTCATGTAAGTGTTCTGAGCACATTTTAAGGGAGGTGAGAATGAGCTGTGATGTCCCTTAGGTTAATGTGTTAAATACATTTTCGACATACGTAATTTTAAACTTACAATGGATTTATTGGGATGTAACCCATCATAAGCCAAGGAAGATCTGATTGTTTCTGACTCCAATACCAGTTTTCTTAACTATCAGACAGCCTCTTCAAGGTTCACATACTTTGAAGTCTGTCATTGTCTCTGATGCCACTGAGTACTATGCCAGAGACCATGACCTTCACCTCTGCCTTGCCCCAGCCAGGCTGAGACACTCTCAGTACAAGAGTCTTGGTGTTGCAAAGGACGATGGCCATATACTTATGTATATTCCAGGCCTGCATTGTCTCATTTGCCTAATTAGCATGGGAGCAGCAAATTCAAGTTCAAAAGCCCTGTAAGCAGAGCTTACCATGGGTGTGAGAAGCTGCTCCGATTACTAAGTATCTTATCAATAACAAATATTTGTGTGTTGGTTTTCACCCCTTGATAACTGCACTGATCTTCACAGATTCAGACATAACGACTGCTTCCTTCAGATCCCGAAAAAAAAAAAAAAGCAAAATTAGCTTGTACTTTATCTACTCGAAGGGAAGTCCCTCAAAGCAGTCTCCTTCCCCTGCAGCACTACACTTACCTGCAAGGTCATTCTTATTTCCCAAGTGATAATACTTCCTTCTGATGGCGTGTACAAATCCCAAACTCTGTGCTCTTCGACCAGGCCACTCCTCGTGTGCCTTTGAGCAAACTCTAAAGGACAGATACGACTTCTTTGGCGGTGACCCACTTCAGTGGCCATGGAAAGACTGAATGGCCACTTACTTGGGGTAGAGAAATAATAGTGACACGTGGCAGTGGTGATAGCTGTACTGAGGGCCTACTATGGGCCAGAAACCATGCCACACGTTCTACACGCGTTCTCTCCTCTAATAATCACAGTGGCCGTGTGTGTGTGTGTGTGTGCTCAATTGCTTTAGTCATGTCTGACTCTTTGTGACCCCATGGACTGTGGCCTACCAGGTTCCTCTGTCCATGGAATTCACGGGATTTTCCCAGGCCATTTACCTGTAAGTACATTTTATGATAACAGGTAACAGTGAAGAAGCCTGTTCACAAAGCATCAATGAAGCTGAAAAATGGCAATGCTAAGGTGCAGAACTAGACTCATCAGGTGCTAGAGCCTGACTCAGGCAGGAGGTGGAAGCAAATTTCCACTTAGTCTTTAAGGTTTTCTGATTCCAAGATGCTCTTTTCTACTCTGCTTTAAACAAAGCATATCAGGAATGTCACCTGGGCTCCTCTGATCACTGTGCTTTAAATTGGAAAAGAAACAATCTGAAGCAGGTTTTAAAAAGAAAAACCAGAGGACTTCCCTGGTGGTCCAGTGGCTAAGATTCTGGGTTCCTGTTGCAGGGGGCCTGGGTTTGATCCCTGATTAGGGAACTAGATCCCACATGCCGCAATTAAGACCCGGCACAACCAAATAAATAAATATGAACAACAACAAAGAACAAGCAGGGTGGAAAAGACACTCAAGCCATGTCATGTGAAGAAAAGTTTAAGGAACCAGGAACACTTATAACCAGGAGTGAATAGAACTAGGGACTGGGGAGGGAGAGTATGCTAATTGCTTTCAAATAATCGGAGGGCTGTCAAAATACGCTAGTGCTGTGTAGCTCCAAGTTGGAAGACCAGGACCAATAAGAAGACCTTGGAAAGAAACAGATTTTGATCCATATAAAGATGGGTTTGTTATCCCTTTAACTGGAAAGCAGGGGAAGGACAGTTGAAATGCCAGTCCCATCACTGCGGTAAGCATTTGCTATTTTTGCTTTCCAGAGTCCTTTCCTCTTTATTCAGAAAGCAATGGCCTGATTTTCTTTGGGGAGATAACATTTCCCCATTGCAAACTGTCTTGGTGGGATGATCCTTCAAGTTGTTCTATTCACCCCTCTGCCAGGATTTGAATGTGTGATCCAAGTTGGCCCAGTCAGATTCTTTTTCCCAGGATGCTCTATCTTGAGTAGTCACATGAGGGTGGTAAGATGACTGGAGTGGACTCTTCCCTGAATAGTGCCCTGACCAGTGAAAATACAAGATGCATTCTTGTGTATTAAACATCCCCTGAAAGCTCAATTTCCACACCATTTTCATCCAGTCTCTAAAGAGAATCTCCAAGGGTTATACCTCCAATCTAAATTCCTTACAATGCAGTTTGCCCTTGAAGGACAGAGGTATTATCCTCCCTGGTCCTGTTCTTCAACATCCTCTCAATTTCTTGGGCTTCCTCTGTCTCCCCAGTAAATTCTATTTTTAAGTTAATAGAAATGTTTTCCTATTGTGAACAAAATATCCTAACTGACACAGCCATAAACTAGATCCATGGCTATGGTTGTGGGAAACAATTTGACCCCTCTGAGCCCCAGTTCCTTCATTTGAAAGTAATCCCAGGAGGTTTTAGAGTATAACATGAGAGAGCATTTGTGAAGAGAAATACACTAGTAGGTGTGCAATCAATGGTAGCTATGGAAATGATTTGATTATAATTTCCTGTCTCTGGAAGTATTCAAGTATGGGCTCGAAAACCACAGTCCAGGGATTTACAGGGATGATTCAACCATGGAGAGAGTGGTTGGATATGATGCCCTCATTTCTTTCCCACATTGAGAGTTTATGATTCTATATGAGAGAGATTTAAGGATGTGCAGATCCATCAGCTGAGCACCAAAGAATTGATGCTTTTGAACTGTGGTGTTGGAGAAGACTCTTGAGAGTCCCTTGGACTACAAGGAGATCCAACTAGTCCATCCATCCTAAAGGAAATCAGTCCTGAATATTCATTGGAAGGACTGAGGCGGAAGCTGAAACTCCAGTATATTGGGCACCTGATATTGAAGAACCAACTCGTTGGAAAAGACCCTGATGCTGGGGAAGATTGAAGGCAGGAGGAGAAGGGGACGACAGAGAATGAGATGGTTGGTGGCATCACCAATGTGATGGACATGAGTTTGAGTAGGATCTGGGAGTTGATGATAGACAGGGAAGCCTGGCATGCTGCAGTCCATGGGGTCACAAGGAGTTGGACACAGTTGAGTGGCTGAACTGAACTGAACTGAGATCCTTTAAGGCAAAATGGCAGAGGCAAGAGTTGTGGTGTGAGAGCTGAACACGGATGGGTTCCATTCCCTGGGCTGGTGTCCAAGTCAACACTGACCTAGAGTCACTAATCAACCTGCCCTTGAAAAGAGCTCTGGCGGTCACCCAGGTTAGTGTCCATCAAGGCTAATTCACTCAGTGCTTCCACCATGGTTTTGCCATTATCAGAAAAAGAGACTCATTCAAGTTGTTCCAGAAATAATGGGATTTATTGAAAGGACATGTATGCATGGGAGTCTTGGAAGAATCAAAAAAACAAGCATCAGGAAAGGCAGGTATCAAGGCAGCTCTGTGATATGCTTTTTTTACATTTTCAACTCTTGTTCTCACAGCAAAGTCTTGCTCTCTATATCACCTCCTTTATCTTCTTCCTTGCCAGCTGGCTATTTCTCGTTATTTTTCTACACATGGCCCTAGATGGCCATTGCAGTCTCCAAATATGCATGACTTTTCAGGTTCAACAACCATAATTAAACTTCCTTCTGGACATCTTTACCTAAATCCTCAGAGAAGAATTTGACTGACTTAGCCATTGAGCCAGGCTATGTCATGAGCCACCATTGGCCCATCCCTGAGATCTGGGTCCTAACCAGGTATAAACAGCTAGCTGAGTGTGGGGACAGGCTTACCTGGTTTATTGCCTACTCAGCAGGTGATGGAGACTGGTCAGGAAACTAGCAAAATTTGGTAGGAGACATTTTACCTGTGATGATACAAAAATATAAGATATATCCTTATAGATTAAACATCTCCTTCAAAGTATGTTTTCTCACCATTTTCTTCCAGTCCTTAAAGAGAATATCCAAGGGTTGTACATCAGGCTTCCCTGGTTGCTTAGATGGTAAAGAATCTGCCTGCAATGCAGGAGCCCCAGGTTCAATCCCTGGATCTGGAAGATCCCCTGGGGAAGGAAATGGCAACCCACTCCAGTATTCCTGCCTGGGAAATCCCATGGACCAAGGAGCATGGTGGGCCACAGTCCATGCGGTCACAAAGAGTCAGACACTCTTTGTGTCTGACTGGACGACTAACACGCACACAAACAAGGGTTGTATTTCCAACCCAAATAATTTAGGTTGTGGATTTCCCTTGAAGAGCTCCTGTGAGAACATGGAAATTTCCCTTCTGAATGTTGACTTGAAACATCTGGGTCTTCCGATGTGTTGTATAGAATTCCTGAAAGCATAAAGCATTAGTCGCTTCAGTCATGTCCGACTCCATGTGACCCCATGGACTGTAGCCTGCCAGGCTCCTCTGTGCATGGAATTCTCCAAGCAAGAATACTGGAGTGGGTAGCCATTTCCTTCTCCAAGGGATCTTCCTGACCCAAGGATCGAACTCAGGTCTCCTGTATTGCAGGCAGGCTCTTTACCATCTGAACCACCAGGGAAGCACTTGTATTCAGTTTGAAAACTTATAAATTCTTAGCCACTATATTCTCCAAGCCAGGCTTCAGCAATATGTGAACCGTGAACTTCCTGATGTTCAAGCTGGTTTTAGAAAAGGCAGAAGAACCAGAGATCAAATTGCCAACATCCGCTGGATCATGGAAAAAGCAAGAGAGTTCCAGAAAAACATCGATTTCTGCTTTATTGACTATGCCAAAGCCTTTGACTGTGTGGATCACAATAAACTGTGGGAAATTCTTCAAGAGATGGGAATACCAGACCACCTGATCTGCCTCTTGAGAAATTTTTATGCAGGTCAGGAAGCAACAGTTAGAACTGGACATGGAACAACAGACTGGTTCCAAATAGGAAAAGGAGTAGGTCAAGGCTGTATATTGTCACCCTGCTTATTTAACTTCTATGCAGAGTACATCATGAGAAACACTGGACTGGAAGAAACACAAGCTGGAATCAAGATTGATGGGAGAAATATCAATAACCTCAGACATGCAGATGACACCACCCTTATGGCAGAAAGTGAACAGGAACTCAAAAGCCTCTTGATGAAAGTGAAAGTGGAGAGTGAAAAAGTTGGCTTAAAGCTCAACATTCAGAAAACGAAGATCATGGCATCCGGTCCCATCACTTCATGGGAAATAGATGGGGAAACAGTGGAAACAGTGTCAGACTTTATTTTTGGGGGCTCCAAAATCACTGCAGATGGTGATTGCAGCCATGAGATTAAAAGACGCTTACTCCTTGGAAGGAAAGTTATGACCAACCTAGATAGCGTATTCAAAAGCAGAGACGTTACTTTGCCAACAAAGGGTCCGTCTAGTCAAGGCTATGGTTTTTCCTGTGGTCATGCATGGATGTGAGAGTTGGACTGTGAAGAAGGCTGAGTGCCGAAGAATTGATGCTTTTGAACTGTGGTGTTGGAGAAGACTCTTGAGAGTCCCTTGGACTGCAAGGAGATCCAACCAGTCCATTCTAAAGGAGATCTGCCCTGGGATTTCTTTGGAAGGAATGATGCTAAAGCTGAAACTCCAGTACTTTGGCCACCTCATGCAAAGAGTTGACTCATTGGGAAAGACTCTGATGCTGGGAGGGACTGGGGGCAGGAGACGAAGGGGATGACAGAGGATGAGATGGCTGGATGGCATCACCGACTTGATGGGCGTGAGTCTGAGTGAACTCTGGGAGTTGGTGATGGACAGGGAGGCCTGGCGTGCTGCGATTCATGGGGTCGCAAAGAGTCGGACACGACTGAGCGACTGATCTGATCTGATATTCTCATGACCTCTGACTAAACGGAGGTTCAGGAGAAAGAAGGAGAATGTGTTTCGAAGACCAGGAAAATGTCTTAAGCCATATTTAACACATGGGAGGGTGGAATATTCTAGAAAGGTCTTGGAAATAATGTTTCTGGGAAGTTTTGAAAGCCAACCTGGGGATTTCCCCATGATTTGTTGTAATCTTGCATCCATAAACATGCCAGTGAGACCCAACCCCAGGACTGAACTAGAATCTTCCTAGTTTGAGTAGTGTCTCCAAGAAAACATTAGCACAAATCTCTCTTCCGGAGGAGGAGGTTTAATGGCTTACCCAAGAGCCTCCAGGGACTGCATTATGCAGAAGATTCTGGGCCCAGAGTTTCAGGCCCACACACTTCACATCTGAGAATTAATGACTGATCCTTCTCCGAAGGAGAGTTAAGCCTCTGCTGGTCGATTACAAATGTTCCAGATACAGATCTCTGAGGTGAGAACCTTGTGAATAATAGAAACAACCACAGAAAAACTCAACAGAAAGCCTTACCTTAATTCATTACTCAACTTTGTGAATTTTCAGGATTTAATGAGGCATTTTAAATAAAGAAAGGAATTACTTCAAGGTTAAGGAGATCTGGGGCCAGCTTAAATTGAGCGATGAGAAACCTAAGTTGCTCTTTCAGGATATTATTCACCCTATGAAAACAAAATGTATTTGTTCGTAGTAAACATGTCAGAGCAGCAGCTATAGAGGACAAGTGTAGACTGGTTGCTGTCCAATCTGCCAATTTGCAGATGAAAGATGGGGATCTGATAAGTGACAGCTTACCATGAGAACATTTGCATCGAGATCTTTTCTGGTTCATTATTTCATCCCCAACTATATGAGTGTATCAATAAAAGGTCAAGACAACTGCTGTTCTCAGAGCATATTTATACTTATCTAAAGCAGGGGAGCTCTGTTTGATGGCAATCATCATGACCCACCAAACATAAATGAGCCATCCTAGTACTTGCTTGTGGGCTTCCTTCCTTGCATTGGCTTAGATGGTAAAGAATTTGCCTGCAATGCAGGAGACAGAGGTTTAATCCCTGGGTTGAGAAGACCCCCTTGAGAAGGAACAGAGGAGTCTGGTGGGCTACAGTCCATGGGGTGGCAAAGAGTCAGACACGACTGAGCAACTAACACTTCACTTCAGTACTTGCTTGTAAGGATAGGGATTTTTCAGTTCAGTTGCTCAGTCTTGTCCGACTCTTTGTGACCCCATGAAAAGCAGCACGCCAGGCCTCCCTGTTCATCACCAACTCCCAGAGTTCAATCAAACTCATGTCCATTGAGTCAGTGATGCCATCCAACCATCTCATCCTCTGTCATCCCCTTCTCCTCCCACCTTCAATCTTTCCCAGCATCAGAGTCTTTTCAAATGAATCAATTCTTCGCATCAGGTGACCAAAGTATTGGAGTTTCAGCTTCAGCATCAGTCCTTCCAATGAATATTCAGGACTGATTTCCTGTAGGATGGACTGGTTGGATTTTCTTGCAGTCCAGGGGACTCTCAAGAGTCTTCTTTGACACCACAGTTCAAAAGCATCAGTTCTTCGGGGCTCAGCTTTCTTTATAGCTCAACTCTCACATCCACACATGACTACTGGAAAAACCACAGCCTTGACTAGATGGACCTTTGTTGGCAAAGTAATGTCTCTGCTTTTGAATATGCTATCTAGGTTGGTCATAACTTTCCTTCCAAGGAGCAAGAGTCTTTTAATTTCATGGCTGCAGTCACCATCTGCAGTGATTTTGGAGCCCCCCAAAATAAAGTCTGCCACTGTTTCCCCATCTATTTCCCATGAGGTGATGGGACCAGATGCTATGGTCTTAGTTTTCTGAATGTTGAGCATTAAGCCAAATTTTTCACTCTCCACTTGCACTTTCATCAAGAGACTCTTTAGTTCTTCTTCACTTTTCTGCCACATTTTCTTCTGTGTGGTGCCATCTGCATATCTGAGGTTATTGATATTTCTCCCAGCAATCTTGATTCCAGCTTGTGCTTCTTCCAGCCCAGCGTTTCTCATGATGTACTCTGCATAGAAGTTAAATAAGCAGGGGGACAATATACAGCCTCGACACACTCCTTTTCCTATTTGGAACCAGTCTGTTGTTCCCTGTCCAGTTCTAACTGTTGCTTCCTGACCTGCATATAGGTTTCTCAAGAGGCAGGTCAGGTGTTCTGGTATTCCTATCTCTTTCAGAATTCTCCACAGCTTATTGTGATCCACACAGTCAAAGGCTTTGGCATAGTCAATAAAGCAGAAATAGATGTTTTTCTGGAACTCTCTTGCTTTTTCCATGATCCAGCAGATGTTGGCAATTTGATCTCTGGTTCCTCTGCCTTTTCTAAAACCAGCTTGAACATCTGGAAGTTCACAGTTCACGTACTGTTGAAGCCTGGTTTGGAGAATTTTGAGCATTAATTTACTAGCATGTGAGATGAGTGCAATTGTGCAGTAGTTTGAGCATTCTTTGGTGTTGCCTTTCTTTGAAGGATCTCTCAACTGTAAGTAAAAGTATTTTGTCCTATTCATGAACAGATCCTCTCTCCTCTCCACACATTAGTTAATACATTGATAGAAAGAGAATTATCTTAGTTCAGTGTGTCCCCTGACTTGCACACTGCCTCACAGTTTCTGCTATATCATCATTCCAGCTATAGCATTCTTCACTGATTTATTTTCTTTGTCAACTCACCTTTTTTTTTAATCTAAATAGAATATTTTTTAGTAACATTGTAAATATCTTCAAAATCTGTTTTGTCTGTGAATTTGTAGCTTTTATGGGCTATTTTTTTCTGATATCAGTTGAAACAATACATAGCTAATATAAACAGAAAACAATGTTGGCCCATTAAAAAAAAATAACTAAAAACTTCTTGTGTAACCATGACTGGCATGCAGACTGCATTTTGGGAAATCCTACTCAGTGATAAGGAAGAGGCTAGGTGTGAGTGAAGCTTTATGCCCAGTTCATCCTGGAAGAGGCCAATTGGTTCCAACACTCTCCTTAATTGGCTGATCCATCTTGGGTTAGTCACTCACCTCCTACAACTTCCTTTCCTCATCAGAAGAAGTTGGACTCAACAGGCTCTGAGTTCCTCCCTAATGATCTGTAAGTTTTCTAAGATTCTGTTGCCAGGCCCAGATGCAGTGTGGCCTTGAGCTCCAGGTGGTTCTCTAGCACCGGTTGATACATGTGTTTAATCTGGGAGCTTTGCAGGCCGTTGCTGCTCCTTTCATGAGCAATGCTTAGGGAATATGCCTCCCAGCCAGTATCTGAATGCAAAAACCGCCTTTCTCTAGTTTGGATGAATTGCGGTGGAAGAAAAAGCAACTGGGCAAAAGGAATTTGGAAGGTGGCTTTGAAAGATTGCTGATTTCACTCCTTCTATTTTGCTTCCTCCCAGGTCTGACACCCCAACTACTCTGGAGAGATCCTGAGAAAAGGAAAACCTGGTTTGATGACCCCACACCTTAGAGTGCAGTGCTGATAAATAATGGCAATGGTGCATAATTAATAATGCGCGTGCATGCATGCTCAGTCTCTCAGTA
Organism: Bubalus kerabau; assembly: GCF_029407905.1. Lineage (NCBI taxonomy): Eukaryota > Metazoa > Chordata > Mammalia > Artiodactyla > Bovidae > Bubalus > Bubalus kerabau. The sequence continues at coordinate 65,228,406 of NC_073637.1, forward strand.
GTATCTGACTCTTAAGTCAGACACGACTGAGCAACTAAGACTAACACACTGTAACACTAACACGCTTCGGCTGTGCTGGGTCTTCGTTGCTGTGCGGACTTTCCTCAAGCTGTGGCTAGTGGGGGCTACTCTCCAGTTGCGGTGCACGGGCTTCTCATTGCAGTGGCTTTTCCTAGGTGGCACAGTGATAAAGAATTCGCCTGCAATGCAAGAGACACGGCAGATTCTCTACCGCTAATAATATGCTGCCAGACTAATAAAATAATGGCAACTCTGCTAATCTCGGGGCTTCCCAGCTGGCACTAGTGGTAATGCATCTACCTGCCAGTGCAGGAGACACATGGGACACCAGTTCGATCCCTGGGTCAGGAAGATCCCCTTGGAGTAGGAAATGGCAACCCACTTCAGTGTTCTTGCCTGGAAAATCCCATGGACTGAGGAGCCTGGTGGGCTGCAGTCCATGGGGTGGCAAAAGAGTCAGACACGACTGAGTGACTTAACACAGGATCAGGTCAGCTAATCTCACTGAGCCTTTACTTTCTCATTTGGAAAACACAGAATTTGAACTGGATATTTTGTGAAAATTCTGCCACCTCTGAAGTTCTTTGACTGTATGACTTCAGTTTTTATTTTTTTAAACAAAAAAAGTGCTAAATTTAAATTTGATTGAATCCCTTTAAAAATCTAGCATTAGAAGACAAGAATAAAGTTACCTTTGGGATAATCATCTATGTGTAATTTCTGTAAATTTTCTGGATACTACGATATGGTCTATGGTACACCTAAATTGAAATGTCACTTGCCCATATGAATCAATTTAAAATTTTTTATTTATTTATTTAGTGGATTAGGTGGTAAAAAAAAAATCTGCCTGCAATGCAGGAGACCTGGGTTCAACCCCTGGGTTGGGAAGATCCCCTGGAGAAGGAAATGCAACCCACTCTGGTATTCTTACATGGAGAATCCCAGGGACAGAGGAGCCTGGCAAGCTACAGTCCATGGGGTTACAAAGAGTCAGACACGACTGAGCGACTGAGCATGCAAGCTTCCCTTGTTGCAGAGCGCGGGCTCTGGGCACATGGCCTTCAGCAGCTGTGGCTCCCAGACTCTGGAGCATAGGCTCCATAGCTGTGGCGCATGGGCTTAGCTACTCCACAGCATGTGGAATCTTTCTGGACCAGAGTTTGAACCCATGTCTGCTGCATTGGCAGGTGGATTCTTTACCACTGAGCCCCAAGGGAAACCCCATATTAGGCATTTTTTCATTCATTTACCTGGCCATTTTTTCTTCAGAAATGCACTGTACACCAATTATGTACCAGGTAGTAGGACATGATTGCATGTAATTCTGGAGGCAGAATAATTTGGGGTTGAATGCTGTTTTCACTGCACATTAGCTCTCTGACCCTGGCTAAGTGACTTAATCTCTGTAAGCTTTGGCTCCTTTATCTATAAACCAGGAATGACAGTATATCATAATTATAGGGCTATTGACAATTGAAAGAGATAACATGTGGAAAGTCAATAACAGAATACAGTAAGCATCCAATAAATTGTAGCCGTTACCATCCTCTTTGTAACCATTGTTACAGACTGAATTGTGTCCCCCGCCAAATTTATATGTTGAGTCTCAACCCTCAGTGGGTCAGAATATGGCTGTATTTGGAATAGTCCCTTTAAACATGTGATTAAGGTAACAATGAAGCCATACGGGTGGGTGCTGATCCAATATGACTAGTATCCTTATAGGAAGAGGTGATGAAGACACAAAATACATGGGGGAAGATGTGTGAAGATACAGGGAGAAGACAGCCATCTACAAGCCAAGGAGACAAGCCCCTGAATGAAATTAACCCTGCTGACATCTTCATCATGGATTTCTAGCCTCTGAATTGCAGGGGAATACATTTCTGTTTTTTCAGCCACCCAGTCTGTGGTGTTTGTTACAGCAGCCCTAACAGACTAGTACAATCATCTTCAACATCATCAGTATCATCATTACCATCTCCGTGTGCTGGGATTCAGAGATGATTATGCTGTTAATTCTTTTTTCAGTGAATTCACAATCTGAGGGAGACAAGCTTATAGACAAATATATTTTTTAACACAGTCGTGTCTAACTCTTTGCAACCCCATGGGCTGTAGCCCACCAGGCTTCTCTGTCCGTGGGGTTTTTCCAGGCAAGAATATTGGAATCGGTTGCCATGCCCTCCTCCAGGGGATCTTCCCAACCCAGGGATCAAACCCAGGTCTCCCGCATTGCAGGAGGATTCTCTACTATCTGAGCCACCAGGGAAGCCCCACTTTATAATCCAAGCTAAGGACAAAAATAAAGGTCTGCAACATACCCATAAGAGCACAAGAGAAGGAATGATTTACCATATGGGAGAGGGTACTTAACAAGACATAAAGGAGAAAATGGAGAGGGGTTATTAAGTATAGTAGTCCTGAAAAGACCAAGGAAGATCAATTACTTCATAAGTAAGGAGGGACAGGGCTTCTTAGGCAAGGGAATAGCACTTTACAGTGGAATTTGTGGGTGACAAGGACATTCTTCAGGGTTTGTTTTTTAGGAGTCATTTGTTCTGTGACACAGGACCTGACCTGGGTCATGATGGAGAGAAAGTAAGTTCCTAACCCAACAAAGCCAGACGCCATTAATCAGCTCGATAAGCTAGTGCCTGGACATTCATTCCTACTGTCTGGATAACGGAAGGATAAAACACAAAAAGAGAAATTCCCATTTTGGCCCACCAGAAGCATTTAGCAGGCCTCTTGTTTTGTGTTTGGGAGCTAGGGTAACATGACACTTCAGCCTAAGCTCAGAATGGATAAGAGCACAAAGAGAGTGGGGGAGATGTAACCTAGTTCCAAAGTGGTGGTTAAAATGTAATCCGTTCCTTCTGGTGCGTACATCTGCGGGGATTTATAACATGTAAAAATATGATTATAACGTGCCTCACATAAAGCCCTCATTATAAATTCAAAACAATTATACCTTTAAATGAACCAGAATAAGCAAAGTGGGGGAGGTAATATTATTCCCTGGCTGCCTGGTGGATTGTTGAGGATTAATGGGCTAATGTCTGTAAAGCTCTCTAGCAAAGCAGAAGTAAAGAAGTGCAAAGCTAGCAGGTGTTAGTATCTGCACCCCTACCACATGCAAAGCTAAAAGACCAAACACAGAACAGTCTGTCTCACGTGTTTACCTGTTTTACTATAACAACAACAACAAAAAGATTAAAGAAAATTTTGTTAAAAAGACCAAAAAAAATTCTCCATTTTGCTAATATGGCACCTTAAGCGCTCCACAGTTTCTTCGTCTTTATTCTCATCCATCCATGCTTATGATCATTTACCTACTTTGTATTTTAAATATTGATACTTACGTATTTTGCATTAGCTTGTTTGTATTTCCTTAAGGTATCTATCATGTAATGTGTTCATGTTGGTACACAATCTTCATAACAGTTTTTTAAAGTATTGTTGTTGTTCAGTCTAAGTCATGTCTGACTCTCTGTGACCCCGTGGACTGCAGCATGCCAGGCTTCCCTGTTCTTCACCATCTCCCAGAGTTTGCTCAAACTCATGTTTAAAGTATTATATTCATGTAAATTTATATAGCATAAAATTAACCCATTTTAATGTTAATTTAGTGACCCAAAGACTTTTCGTAAATTTATAGAGTTGCTGAAAATCCAGTTTTAGAATATTCCCATCACCTCCCCACCACATTTTCTTGTGCCCATTTGTAGTTCGTGGGTTTTTATCCGCCATCCTAGGAAACTACTTTCTGCCATAGCTTTATATTTCCTAGAAATTTTATGTAAATTTGTGTCTGGTCTGGCTTACTGCACTTAGCAAAGTGTTTTTGAGGATCATCCATGTTGTAGTATGTATCAATCGTTTGCTCCTTTTTGTTGCTGAATAATATCCTATTGAATGGTTATACCACACGAGACTCACCAAGTGATCAACACATGGATTGTTTCCAGTTTGGGGCTGTTACCAATACTGCAGCTATGAATGGCATGTCTGTGGGAACATATGTTTTCATCTTTTTTGACCAGATGACTGGGAGTGGAATCGCTGAGTCATATGGTAACTCTGTGTTTAACTTTCTAAAGAAACAACTAAACTGTTCCAAAGTGGCTGTGCTACTTTACATTCCTGCCAGGAATGTGTAAAGTTTCCAATTTCCCCACATCCTTGCCAATACTTGTTATTGTCTCTCTTTTTGATTATTGCCTTCAAAGTGGGTGGGAAATGGTATTTCATTGATTTCAACTTGTATTTTCCTAACTAATAATGTAGAACATCTTTTCATGTGTAGTAGCCTTTTTTATATCTTCTTTGCTGAAAAGTGAAGTCGCTCAGTCGTATCTGACTCTTTGTGGCCCCATGGACTGTAGCCCACCAGGCTCCTCCATTCATGGGATTTTCCAGGCAAGAGTACTGGAGTGGGTTGCTATTTCCTTCTCCAGGGGATCTTCCCAACCCAGGGATCGAACCCAGGTCTTCCGCATTGAAGGCAGACTCTTTACCATCTGAGTCACCAGGGAAGTCTTTGCTGAAATAATTATTCAAATCTTTTGCTCATTTTAAAATTAGGTTGTTTGTCTTGTTAGTGAGTTGTAAGAGTTATTGATATAGCCTGAACTTATGTTCTTTGTTAGATGTGATTTGCAAGTACTTTCTCCCAACCTGTAACTTTTATTTTCATTGTTGTTGTTTAGTCACTCAGTCGTGTCCGACTCTTTGCAACCCCATGGACTGCAGCACGCCAGGCTTCCCTGTCCTTCACCATCTCCCAGAGCTTGCTCAAACTCATGTGCACTGAGTCAGTGACGCTCTCCAACCATCTCATCCTCTGTCATCCCCTTCTCCTCCCGCCTTCAATCTTTTCCAGCATCAGGGTCTTTTCTAATGAGCCGGCTCTTTGCATCAGGTGGTCAAAGTATTGGAGCTTTAGTTTCAGCATGGGTCCTTCCAGCGAATATTCAAGGTTGATATCCTTTAGGATTGACTTGTGTGATCTCTTTGCAGTCCAAGGGACTCTCAAGAGTCTTCTTCAGCACCGAAGTTCAAAAGCATCAGTACTTCGATGCTCAGCCTTCTTTATGGTCCAACTATCACATTTTTTTGAAGAGGAAAAGTTTTTCATTTTGATGAAGTCAAATTTATCAAAATTTTTTTCTTTTATAGATCATGCTTTTAGCATCATACTTAAGAAATCTTTGCCTAACCCAAAGTCACAAAGATTTTTCTCCTCTGTGATATCCTACAGTTTTGTTCTTATTTTGAGGCCTGTGGTCCATTTTAAGTTAATTTTTGTGTCTAGTGTACTATACGGTCTATGTTCTTGTTCTGTTCTTTGATTTTTTTGCATGTGGACAGCCAGTGTCTCACCACCATTTGTTGAAAAGACTATCTTTTCCCTCATTGAATTGCCTTCACACTTTCATAAGTCAAAAGTGAAAAACAAATACCAATATATTAATGCATACATGTGGAATCTAGAACAAAATGGTATGGATGGTACCTATTTGCAGGCAAGAGTAGAGACTTAGACAAAGAGAATGCATGTGTGGACTAGTGGGGGAGAGGGTAGAATGAAACGGAGACTGGAGATTAGGAATGAAGTATGTGTAAAATAGCTAGTGGGAACCTGCCGTACAGCCCAGGGAGCTTAGTTCAGAGCTCTGCGATGACCTAGATGGGTGGGACAGGTGGTGCAGAGGACGGCCAAAAAGGAAAGGAGGTATACATATACACATATATGGCTGACTCATTTTGTTGTACAACACGGTAAGGCAGTTATACCCCCAGTTAAGAAAAATCAACTGATAAATGTAACAGTTTACTTTTGGACTCCCGGTTTTGATTCATTCATGTCTGTCCTTATGCCAATACTGTACTGTCTTGATTTCTGTAACCTTCAAATAAGTCTTAAAATCAGGCTGTGCAAATCCTCCAACGTTTTTCTTTTTAAAGATTATTTTGGCTATTCTTTGTGATATATATATATGTGTGTGTGTGTGTGAGTGTGTGTGTGTATATATTTTCGCCATGCCTCACAGCTTGTAGGATTTTAGTTCCCCAAGCAAGGATTTAAACCCCCATGGCTGGGCAGTGAAAGTGTCAAGTCCTAACCACTGGACCACCAGAGAATTCCCTCTTTGTGACAATTTTTAACGGTTGCAGGATAGCTCATAAAATGGATGTTTTACAATAAATGCACTTCATCATTTAACTGTTCCAGTCTATTTTGTGTTGTTATTAAGTTTGTAAAGAATAAAATTATATCTGTATCTAATAAAATTATATCTGTATCTCATTTCCTCTTGGGCGTAGAGTTACTTAAGGTGAAATCCTGAGAGAGGAATTACTGGATGAGGTCTGTGAATGCGTGTTCCCATCTGTTTTGTGTAAAGAGACAGCCCTGATGTGGAGGGGAGGGGCTGCCACACTGAGTGACTAATGGTTCTCAAGCACTTCTCAGATGCCAGGCCTCATACCCTTTATTTCACTGACTTTTCACAACTACTCTAAAAGTAGGTGTGATTATCTCCATTTAAATAAAGAGGATACTGAGTTAAGTACTGATGCTTTGACCTAGCTTGAGGAGCAGGTAGATGGCAGGGCCGAGGCTGCAGCCCAGAGAGTCTCCCTGATTTCCTGCTGAAGTAACCTGCTGCTCATCTCTAGCAAGCAGTTTCGATTCACCCCCCGAGAGGATCAAGCAGGATGGAGGAATTAGCTCATCTGTTTCACAGTCTTAACCAGATGTCATCATCCTCTCAGTGTCTTTATCAACACTTTCGTTATTTGTCACAGAGGCTGCACGAGGACTTGTGGACCGAGGTGACCCATTTTATAGGCAGGAAAAACTGTTAGGAGCTTAATAGAACTACCAAGAAATTAAAGGTCAGCCACCAGAGGAAGCCAGAAAATTATTCTGACTCTTTCATTAAGACCTCCAATGGCAACCCACTCCAGTACTCTTGCCTGGAAAATCCCATGGACGGAGGAGCCGGGTGGGCTGCAGTCCATGGGGTCGCTAAGAGTCGGACACGACTGAGCGACTTCACTTTCACCTTTCACTTTCATGCATTGGAGAAGGAAATGGCAACCCACTCCACTGTTCTTGCCTGGAGAATCCCAGGGATGGGGAAGCCTGGTGGGCTGCCGTCGATGGGGTTGCACAGAGTCGGACACGACTGAAGCGACTTAGCAGCAGCATCAGCAGCAGCCTTCTTCAGTGTCTCATAAAGCGACTGTTGAACTTTCCATTTTTGTTGTTGTTGTTTTCTATTTTTGTTTCATGTTAAGTTATGAATGTGAGGCTTCAGTGGAAGTCTTTCCAGAAGGCTTGGGGCTGGGCTTTTGCCCAATTTATCGGTGTTCTCACTCTGTACTTTTTTTCTGCACTCTCTTCCCATCCAAGAGCTCACAAGCCTTTTGAACTGAGGACACAGCGCCTCCTGCTCCGTTGGCCTGGAGCGTGAACCGGGAGGAAGACTTGAGAACGCAACAGAGCGCATAGCAGCGGGGCTGTCCATCTGAACAAAGCGAGAGTCCGGGAGGACATACAACGTGGGCGTCCTCACTTGGAGGAGCAGCCTTGAACAAAGCGGCTGGGGCCCTGCCTGGGAGCCTGCAACGTGGAGTAATGGAGACTCTGAGCTCGACTGAGCATGCCCCACGCAGGTGGCCCAGGCCAGGAGAGTCTGGGTGCCCGCTTTGTCCAGGCGGGAATTTGGGCTGCCTGGCCCAGGTCTCGGCCACTCTCAGTCAAAAGCCAGCATTGATGAGGGAGCTGGGTCTGGTTTCATTCCAGAGCTTGTGCCCTGAAACAGCACGAGGCTGAAAGCAGCTCTCTCTTCCCTGGGGAGCTGCTGAGAACGTGCAAAGCTAACACTTTACCCCTTCTCCCCCTTTCCACCCAGGTGGAGCAGAGCTAACCTCACATCAGGCTGTTGATTGTTCAAATATTGTCTTCTGCCCAAAGTGACTTTCCCACCTCTGTAGCTGCCATTCTTCCAAGTGCAGCTGAAATCCGACTTACATTATTGATTCTGCAGGAACGCATTCTGCTTGCTCGGTGCCTCTCCCAATCTGGGGGTTGTCCTGGGGTCCTTGGTATGAATCATCTCTCTTTCCCCAGGGCTTGCTCAGCACTCTGTCTCTATCGCTGATAGTTGTTTGTTTGTTTGTTTGTTTTTATCCACATGGCGTGTGGGATCTTAGTTCTCTGACCAGGGATTGAACTCACACTTCCTTGCAGTGGGAGCACAGAGCCTGAAACACTGGACCACCAGAGAAGTCTCGATCATTGTTATAGTTTCTCCCTGGCAGGGCTGTCTTGCTGCCCCAGTGGCCGACCCCCAGCTCTGGAGCTTCTTCTCTTTCTCTTGATTCTGAGCTTCTCCCTCCCAGTCTCTGGCTCCGCAAGCTCATTCTCACTTCCTGGTTCTTACTATTTAACCAAGTTTTTGTTGTTGTTTTTCTCATCATCTCCCTATAACAAGGGAGGCCAGTCTTGGCATTGACTTTGGGAAACATTGCTCTATTTGTTAACACCAGCCTGGAGGACTGGCTCAGAATCTGATTGCTCCCTTGACTCATAGTTTGATTTTGACCTTGTTATCCCAGGACAGACCAAAGCTATGCCTATCCAGGCATAAATGCTCTACAGCAAGAGCCGTCTTATATATATATTAGTGGTAAGTGGCTTTTGCTATAGATAAAATTACTTTATAGCAAAGGAGGTATAGTTGTGATGGTAGATGGAGCTGGGTGCTGAGAATAGATTCCTCTGATCTTCTGGAAAATGGCCCTTTTGCAGAGGGGACTGAGGGTGAGAACTGGGGTTAAGTTCTCTGGGTCTCCTATAATTCTAGAGACTTGTTAAGAGAAAACCATGCAGGCTTTTGACCTCCTTGCATCTCTCAAGTGCTGACCATGTTTTCCTTCTGAAGCTCTCCCCTGCCTCAGTTCTCTTCCTAATTTTGCATTCCTGCTCAGTCTCCCTTGCTGGGGCCTCTTTTTTTTTTTTCCCCACTTCTTAAGTTGGATGTTCCCTAGAGCTCCCTTTTCTTCTTCTCTCCACTGACCCACTCTGTGATCTCAATCAATCCATCACACCAATTGAACTTCCACATGTTTGTTGAGGATTCTCAAATGCACCTCCAGCTCAGCTGTCTTCTGGAGCCACAGACCTATAGATAATCAGCTATGTCCTGTCCTTCCTCTCGTCTTCCCCTTGGGGCACAAAGGGGCCCAAACAATCTACTCCTCAATCCTTAGAGATGGGCTGTAGGAGCTGAGGATGGAATAATGCATTGGCTCATGCATCTACTCATCCATTCCCCAAACACCATGCTCCTGCTGGATGCCAAGCACTGGGTTAGGCACCAGGAAACCCAAGAGGAGTAACACATGGTGCCTGCTGTGAACAGCCCAGATCTGTCCAGCAAACAGAAAGAGAACATATACACAATGTGGTAAACACAGTACTCGGGATATATAAACAAAGTGGAGGGCAGCAGAGGTGGGAATTACTAATTGTACCTGTGGAAGATGTCAAGGGCAGGTCTCCTGGAGGTCTCACTTAGAGACAAGTGTGCTAGTTGCTCAGTTGTGTCGGACTCTTTGGGACCCCGTGGACTGTAGCCCACCATGCTCCTCGATCCATGGGATTCTCCAGGCAAGAATACTGGAGTGAGTAGCTATTCCCTTCTCCAGGGGATCTTCCTGACCCAGGCATGGAACCTGGGTCTCCTGCATTGCAGGCAGATTCTTTACCATCTGAGCCGCCAGGGAAGCCCCCACGTATAGACAGGTGCTTAGTAAATATTTAACACCTGAGATGGGATGGGAAGCAATAGCTGGTGCTGGAACTTCCCTGGGTGTTCAATGGCTAAGACTCTGAGCTCCCATTGCAGTGGATCTGGGTTCTATCCCTGGACAGGGAATTGGTTCCCACATGCCACAACTAATGATTCTACATTCTGCAGCAAGGATCGAAGATCTGCCTGCCACAACTGAAACCCATCACAGGCAAATAAATAAATATTTTTAAAAATAGCCAGTGCAAAGAACGGTGGAGCAGGAAGAATGAAGGTCAATACTGATGTTGTAGAGCAACCATCCTGACCCTGAAATCCATTCTCTTTTCACATGACAGAAAAGTGGACCACCCCCTCTCTCTTTAAAGTCCCTGTAACCATTTACCTTGCTATCAAACAAAATTCTTAACTAATATGGAAAAGAATCTTTGAGGTCAACTAGTTTTATTAGAGCAGAACTCTTCCCTGATGGCTTAGATGGTATGGTAAAGAATCTGCCTGCAATGCAGGAGACCTGGGTTCCATCCCTGGGTAGGAAAGGTCACTAAGAAGGAAATGGCTACCCACTCCAGTATTCTTACCTGGAGAATTCCATGGACCAAGGGGCCTGGTGGGCTACAGTTCATGGGGTTGCAAAGAGTCAGACACGACTGAGCAACTAAATCTTATGCCTCCTGGTAAACCTAAAGTTGGAGTTGAGGCCGGTGCCCTCCATCAGCCTTCCTACCCTGTAGGAAGTGCCCCTGACACACTTCAGCCCACCCCTAAGACTCCAAGCTGCAGACCACCACGTTCCCTCTTTTTTTTTTCTTTTATGGTTGAGGAAATAAAAGCCCTGAGAAATCCAGTAATTTGCCCAAGGTCACACAACTAGATTGTGCTAAAGCCCAAACTAGATTAACATGTTAGTACTCTGCCCACTGTTTTGCTTTAGTTTTTTTCCCCTTTATAACTCTGACTTGGGGAGCTTGGAAGAGATAAAGCAGAAATGCTAATGAAGAATGGAAGGGTAGACTCTGAAACGTAGGAAGTAAAAAGAGGGGAAAAAGGAGGAGTAGGAAAGAGAAAGGAGAAAACCGTGGGACTGAGTACTGAGACTGTTCCTCTATTAACTGGCTGTTTGTCCTGTTTTACTTGGGGAGGCTGAGAAATCTTGATCCCCTAATACTGCCTTGTCACTGTTGTGGCAGATTTTCTTTCCTAGCGTAAAAATGTTACAGTAATCAATCAATCGGCCTGCAGCTTCCACAAATCACACGTGTGCTCAGCACTGTATAAAATGCTATGCAGATATGAAGGAATGGCAGAGATGGCCCTGCCCAGGATAGACTGCTCTGGGGAGTTTTGCCCAAGTTCAATGTCCCCTTAACTTCCCCCTAACTTGACACATTCACAGAAAGCCAGCTCCTTACAGATATGCTTAGTCAAGGGATTTCCCTGGTGGTCCAACAGTTGAGAATCTGCCTTCCAATGCAGGAGACTCTGGTTTGATTCCCGTCGGGGAACTAAGAGCCCGCATGTGGCAGAGCAACTAAGCCTGCATGCTGCAACTACTGGAGCTTGTGCTCTGCAACAAGAGAAACTCGAGCACCACAACTAGAGAAGCCTGTGTGCTGCAGCAAAGACACAGAGCAGCCAAAATAAAATTTAAATACATATATATATTTATTCAAATAAATAAATGTTTAGTCAACATGATTGTGCACATTGGACCCCGTTGATTGGACCAGAGATGTCCATTTGACACACAGAACCAATCAGAGCCTCTTCACAGTGAATGCGGGGGTTGCTCGCTCAGTCAGTCAGGTGTGTCCCACTCTGCGACCCCATGAACTGCAGCACGCCAGGCTTCCCTGTCCTTCACCATATCCCGGAGCTTGCTCAACCTCAAGTCTTTTGAGTTGGTGATGCCAGTGTGGAGGTAAGGAGAAGTAAAAGAGAGAGAGAAAACAAAGAAGGAAGAAGAGGCGGGAAAGAAGAGAAGGGGAACATGAGGAAAGGTAGAAAGAGACAAGAAGCAGCAAGAGAGATGGCCAGGGGACTTCCCTGGTGGTCCAGCAGCTAAGACTCCATGCTCCCAAGGCAGGGAGCGTGGGTTCAATCCTTGGTCAGGGAGCTAGATCCTGTATGCCTTAAGGCCCAGTGTAGCCAAATAAATAAATGATTTTAAAAGAGAGAGAGAGATGCCCAGATAAAGGGACATGCAGCACAAGCCAGAGAAAACATATATGCTGGGTGAGAAGAAGATAATGAACATTTACAGAGAACCAGACAGAGAAACAGATTATCCGCGATGTTCCCAATAGCAGATTCCAAATCTTGCTCCAGGACAGGACTAGAGAGTTGGAAGCTAGCAGCACTCGGGCAGGAGGTGACAGCTCCTTTGGACTTCAGGGACTGCAGGTGAGACCTGGATGGATTTGACCTGCCTTGGCTTATCCCCCACAGGGATTCAGACACGTCACATCACAGTGGGAATGAAAGCTTCTGCCTTTAACCTGAAGTCAGAGCCACCATGAGGCCGAGGACTGGCATGAGGAAGAGTCAGCCATGTCCCTGGAGATAGCCCTGCCCAAGTAGCAGTGCCCACTTTCAGAGGCAGAGGCTGTGGTCAAGACCGGCCACTCCAGAATTCCCATGGGAGCTGGTATACAGTAGGAAGGCCGTCACTAAGGGAGTTTTTTAATGCTGCATTTGCATGGTACACCCATTGTTTTCACTTAGATTGCTTGTTTTGGGGTGACTTGGGTAAGAGGGGACTAATTCTTCCAACCACCTCTTGGCACTGTAACTGGTTATATCATTGGGCTGTTGCCACATAACGTTGTATAACAAACCACTGCAAACCTCAGGGCTTCCAGGGCCAACACTTGTTCTCATGCTCGCCAGTCTGCGGGGCTCCTGTGGATCACATGACTGCACGAGCTCCAGCTGGGTTGGGCTGGGCTCCTTGGCGAGGGTTGGATTTTGGTCTGTGCGTTCACTCTGCAGGTCAGGCTGAAAGGAAGCTGCTATCCAGGGAAAGCTCTGTTCGTGGCCACGACAGAGGAGCAGGAGGCCAATCTCACTGTCTGGGTCTGCATGGCATCTGTTCACAACCCACTGACCACAGCATCTCACAGGTGAGCCCAAAGTCAAGGGACAGGGAAATGGGTGCTTAGCATGGGGATGGAAGGAATGAATAGTCTCGAACAACCAGCCATCTCAGTTCAGTCACTCAGTCATGTCTGACTCTTTGCAACCCCATGGACTGCAGCACACCAGGCCTCTCTGTCTATCACCAACTCCCAAAGTTTACTCAAACTCATGTCCATTGAGTCAGTGATGCCATCCAACCATCTCATCTTCTGTCATCCCTTTCTCCTCTTGCCTTCAGTCTTTCCCAGCATCTGGGTCTTTTCCAATGAGTTAGTTCTTCTCATCAGGGGGCCAAAGTATTGGAGTTTGAGCATCAGTATCAATCCTTCCAATGAATATTTAGGACTTATTTCCTTTAGAATGGACTGGTTGGATCTCCTTGCAGTCCAAGGGACTTTCAAGAATCTTCTCCAGCACCCCAGTTCAAAAACATCCATTCTTTCCTCACCACCCCTCATCACCAGCCATCTAATCTACTGCCTAATGTTCATGAACATTGTCCTTCCCTGACACCTGCCTAAGAACGGCCTGGGGACTCCAGCTCCATCTATCCTACCTACACTCCCCCAGACCCCAGGGTCCAAACACTGTCTTCTCAGGCCACCTTCTATTTCCTCCAAGGCAATCTCTCTTAGCACAAACTGTCACCTACATATGATTGCTCAGGCAGCTGGGCTGGTTCTGACAAAACTGTCTTTTCAAGCAAGCTTTGCAGGGTACCTCACCCCTCACTACAGGGCCTCCCAATGATCGTGACCAGAATGGATGACTCCTGACCTCTGGTGCCACTGTCTCTCCAGAGCAATGATTATAATTCACAGTTTTATAATTTGGATTTGTTTATTATCTAGGTCTTCTTTTCCAGACCCTAATTTGTTTTTTTTATTGGTTGTTTTTCTTTTTTTTTTTTTTGGCTGCATTTTGTCTTAGCTGTGGCACTTGGGATCTTCAATCTTTGTCGAAACATGTGGAATCTTTAGTTGCAGCATGCTTAGAGTCTTAGTCACAGGACTACCAGGGAAGACCCCAGACTATAATATTTTAAAAACATTTTTACTGGAATTTAGTTGATTTGCAATCTTATGTTAAGTGTCAGGTGTATAGCAAAGTGAATCGGTTATACACATACATATGTCCACTCTTTTTTTAGATTCTTTTCCCATAGAAGCCATTAAAGAGTACTGAGTAGCATTCCCTCTTCTAATAAGTAGGTTCTAACAGTAGGTTCTTATTAGTTACCTATTTTATGTATACATGTTTGCTCAGTCGTGTCTGACTCTTCTCGAGTGCATGGACTGTAGCCCGTCAGGCTCCCCTGACCATGGAATTCTCCAGGCAATAATACTGGAGTGGGTTGCCATTTCCTTTTCCAGGGGATCTTCCTGACCCAAGGATCAGACCCACATCCCTCATGTCTCCTGTCATTCCTCATTCATCTATTTCTTTCCACTAACATTTTCAATAAAACCAGGTTAGAGTACATTTCACACCAGCCTAGAAGAAGACACTGGGTTAACTTGCAAGGTCTGGATTCTTTTACCATCAGTACCACACTAGCGTATATGTGTCGATCCCAATCTTTCAATTATTCCTCCCCCACTTATCCCCTGGTAGCCATAGGTTCATTTTCTAACCTGTGACTCTTCCTCTGTTTTGTAAATAAGTGCATTTGTACCCTTTTTTAAGATTCCATCAATAAGTGATATCATATGATACTAATATTTGTCTTTCTGTGTCTAATCTACCTAAGTATGATAATCTCTAGGTCCATGTGTGTTGCTGAAATGGCGTTATTCTTTCTTTTCATGACTGAGTAATATTCCATTGTATTTATGTACCGATCTTCTGTATCCATTCCCAGATTATAAATTTGGCAAAGGGAAAAGCCTATGTCTGTTATACTCACCACTAGCGGTCTCAGTGCCAGCCATGAATAGACACTCAAAAAATATTTGTTAAAGACAAGGGTGATGGGATTAACAGAGAGACACTCTATATAAAACAGATAAAAAAACAAGGTCCTGTTGTATAGCACAGGGAATAATGTCCAATAGCTTGTAATAACCTATAATGGAGAAGAATTTGAAAAAGAATACATATGAATACATTGCTGTGCACTAGAAACTAACACAACATTGCAAATCTGCTGTACTTCAATAAATAAACAGTAGAAAAAGGAATGAAAAGAAAGAAAAGAAATGAGTAAATAGGCTCCATAGTGACAGGTTCTATTGTCCTTGGAGCCCAGGTTTTCAACATTTCTGCGAATGTTGGCCACATGCCTCATTTTGGTTCCTTTGAAAACCCCTCCTTCCCCTCCTATTTTATCCAGCGAAGGCCGCTGGGTCTGGATGGTGGTTGCAGAGCCTTCCCAACTGCTCCCTGGGGCACCTCCCAGCTCCCGGAGCAACTTGTGCTAGCTGCCCACCTGCCTGGACAGGTCACCTTTTCTCTAGTCTTTGCCCTCTGTAGGGCTCCTGGCTTGGCGACAATCACAGTGTCCTGCTAGGCTGGGCACTAAGCATGTCAGGTTTCACCAACTTTCTCTCTTTCCCTCTCCTCCTCTTTCTTGGAGTGCAGTAAAATAATCTGATGGTGGAGGGGTTGGGGAGCAGATTCCCTTCAGGTGACATCTCAGATCAAGACCTTGTAAGCCCAAAGCAGAGTTCTCTTTGGATCTGGGACTTACCTACATGGCCTGAGGCAAATGCCAGAGGGGAAGTCAGAATGTATGGTGGCCCTTTCCAAGGGCTTTACAACTGGACAGATTTGAGTTCAAATATCATTTCTACTACTTTCCTGACCACAAGACTGAGGTCAAGTTGCTCTGCTCCTTGGTCCTTGTTTTGTAAGGCTTAATGGTGCCGCCCAGCAGGGCACTTGTGAAAACTAGTGAGAGAGTCCATTTCAAGCGCCCAGCACAGTGCCTGCCAACCATCAGGCACTTGAAGAAAGCATCTTTCCTCCTCCTTGTCATTAGTCATTCATCTGTTTCTTTCTGCTAACATTTTCAATAAAACCAGGCTAGAGTCAATTTCACACAAGCCGAGCAGAGGAAACTGGGATTAACGTGCAAGATCTGGGTTTGGGAGGAAAGGAAGAATAACCTCAACTTTTTATTTCCCAACCTTATTAGACTATGTGTCTGATGAAGCCTATGAAGTATAGATTTAATTATTTAAAATATCTTCTCATCTTTTGTAAAATTACCATGGAAATTTAATATTTGAATTTCATAAAAAGCAAAATTAGGGGACACTGAAGCTTGTTGCAGGGTGTTGAGTGATGTCAAGGATGCATTGATAGAGATGATCCTGGGGAGCGGAGGCAGGGGTAGCAGGCACATCTCAAAGTCCCCATATATCAGCAGTGACAGTCACCAGGGTGCACTTCAAAACTGAGTATGACAGGTATTTCTACACGGATGTGTTCCAGAATACTCAATAGGCTGGCAGAGTTAGAGTCATGTCAGAAAGCTCTTTCAACATCACGTAATAGCACTCCCTCTCTCTCTCCCCCTCCAGATGGCTACACCCTCAGGGCGTCAGGGACTGGTCTCAGGTTCAGGTCCAGCCTGGATCTCTCTCCAGAAACTCAAGCCTGTGATGGGCCACCAGCTGTGCTGGAGACCAGAGTTCAATCCCTGGGTTGAGAAGATTCCCCTGAAGAAGAGAATGATTACTCGCTGCAATATTCTTGCTTGGAGAATTCTGTGGACAGAGGAGCCTGGTGGGAGTCCATGGGGTGGCAAAGAGTCAGACATGCCTACCCACCCAGATGTTCCTTAAGCCCCTAACACCCAACACCTTGAAAGTAGAAGTTGTCATCACCTCAGTCTTGCCTTGCTCCCAAGTTTCCTCCATTTCAGCCTTGGGCATCACCATCCACCCAACCATACAAGCAGGAATCACTAGCTGGCCCCTCTGTCTCTCACTTCCATGTTTAATGAGTCCATTCATTCATCCACAGGCTGCACTGGTCATCGGCTGCACCAGGCACCTGGATTCTAGAAGTCAGTAAGACAGGCTCTTCAGCTTCTGCAGCCTTGCCACCCATGTGTGCCATCTTTACCCTCTGCACCCTGCCCTTCCTGTCATGCCCTGGCTCAGCCTCTGCCACACCTTGGCTGCAGCTCCAGGCTCCTCATCTCCCAGCCACCCCCCACTCTCCTGATGTCATCCTCACACCCCGACCAGTTTTGACTCCAGAACACACATCTGTGTCTCTCCCAGGGTAAAGGCCTTTCCATTTCCCCTTACCCAGGACTCCACAGGGTGATTTAAAAGAAATAAATTAAACCGATGAAATGAAACAAAATATATGTTAAACAGAATAATATTGGAGCTGCCAACTTTTTCTTTTGCCAAATAAGTCATTCGAAAGCAATAATCATTTAATGATCACTATCATTTCATGAAAGAAAGGTCATTGTAACAAAGAGTTAAAAAAAAAAAGAAGAGGAAGAAGACTATATTTTAGGGGGGATGAGAAGTCCTAAAGGAGATAGATGTCCATGTTTTTCTCATTTCAGCAGGACCGGTGAGAACTCCTTTCATGGTAGACTGGGAACCGTGGGCCTGTGGATGGACCCAACCTTCCGGCCCTGACCTCTTCTACTGACCACTCCTCCACCTCCCACCCAGCCCACCTGGAACTAGAGGCTCTTCCACTTCTCCCGAAGACATTGCTCTCCCTGCCCACTGCCTTCTTCTCTCTCTTCCATTTTGCCTGGAATGCCCATGCAGCTTTACTCTACCGGGCAACTCTCACTTGTCCCCAAGGTCCAGCCTAGGAATGATCTCACCCAGGAAGTGCTGGGCTGTGAAACCTTCCTGGCCTGTGCCCTAGCCCCCACTTCCACAAAGGCTGTAGGCTCCATGCGTGCGTGCATGCTAAGTCGCTTCAGTCGTGTCCAACTCTTTGCAATCCGATTGACTGTAGCCCGCCAGGCTCCTCTGTCCATGGGATTCTCTAGGCAAGAATGCTGGAGTGTGTTGTCGTGCCCTTCTCCACGGAATCTTCCCAACCCAAGGATTGAACCTGAGTCTCTTATGTCTCCTCCCTGGAAAATCTCTTTTTAACTCTTACTGTATTGCACTGGCCCAACGTCCTTAATTTATAGCCCAAATTGCCTCCCCTCATCCCCAGGGTAGTAGGGTCTGCAAAGTCACCCCAGTCAACTGGACTGCAGAAGTACTTGTGCCTCAGCAGCTGAGTCCACTCTCCCAGGTCTCCTGACTCTGTATCCTTACCATGGCCTCCTTGTCTATTTTAGACTCACAAGTCCAACTCCTCGCCCAGCGTTTCTGAGCCTATCTGGGCGCTGCCGGTCCCACACTCGGCCGGCATCCAGCTTCCCTGCTGCCTGCGGGGTCCTCAGAGCAGCTCTTCCCTCTCCTTCCCACAGATAACAGCAGAATTCTGGACTTTTAGTGAAGGTTTGAGGAAGAGAAGGACTAGACTGCAGTGAAGCATCATATGAGCTTCCCTTGTGGCTCAGATGGTAAAGAATCTGCCTGTGAGGCAGGAGACCTGGGTTTAACCCCTGGGTTAGAAAGATCCCCTGGAAGGGTATGGCTCCCCACTCCAGTATTCTTGCCTGGAGAATCCCATGGACAGAGGAGCCTGGCGGGCTACAGTCCATGGGGTCCCAAAGAGTCGGACACAGCTGAGGGACTAACACTTTCATGCTTTCACTTTCAAGCATCATTTAGGCAGCCACTTAAAAGTATGTATGAAATAGCAGTGTTGCATAATTCTACCAACCATTCCTTGGCTTCAGCTGTAGCCCACCAAGAGCTCCCTTAGATATCTGCCCTGGGACGGCGCTTATCTTACCCTGAGGCGTATCAATATTTGCATATATTCTTTTCACCCACCAGGCATCGCCACCCCCCCCCACCCCCCTGCCCCGCTGCATTCCCATCGTGTCCCTGTGTTTGAGTCTGAGTTTCCTCCCCTCACTAAGACCTGGGTTTGTCTTTGGATATCCAAGTCTCATGAATGAATAAAAGAGTGCTGCCTCCCACAGATCCACCCACTTTGGCAGCACACATGAGCAGCAGGTGCTCTGAAACCAGCTTCCTGCATCCTCAGGCAGGGGCGAGTGCCCTGTGTAGTCAGGCTCTGTGAATGGAGTAGGGGTGGTCCAGAAAGCAAGCCCCTGGGGTTGTTGGGGGTTGGTTTATTTGTTTGGATTAGTGATTTTTTTTTTTCTTAGCAATTTGTCAACACAACTTCTCTGCTAAACAGGAGCTTCTGGGGACAGGGACTTATTTATCTTTATCTCTTCAAGATGAAGCATTCAGTAAATATTTGCTGAACAAATTAAAGAGCTCATGAGTGGAACTAGCTGAGCTTAACAAATCATGAGCACGCAAGAAATATTTGTTGAAGAATTGAGTGAATCAATGGCTTGATGAATACATTCTAAATTGCTGTAGCCTTGGGCTTCCTAGAAGGCTCCCTGGCATAGAATCCGATTGCCAAAGCAGAGGTCACAGGTTCCATCCCTGGGTTGGGAAGACTCCCCTGGAGTAGGAAATGGCAACCCACTGCAGTATTCTTGCCTGGGAAATCCCATGGAAAGAGGAGCCTGTCGAACAACAGCCCATGCAGTTCCCAGAGAGTCAGACACAACTGAGCATGTAGGCTTACTCTACTTCCTTCTTAGCTGATTCATCTTTATGTTTCTGACTCAGGCAGTTCCCCTGACCCCAACTCTCCATGATGTTCAGCTTGGCTTGACCTTGGGCTGCGTACAGTCTAGTGGTTAAGGATCCAGCCTCTGCAATCAGGTAGATGAAGGTTTAAATATCTGTCAGTTAGGAATTCTGCATGACCTTAGGCAGGGCGCACAATTTAAATCTGAGTTTCCTCCTTTTAACATTCAGAATGATAACAGTACTGACTCAGAAGGTTTGAGGAAGGATCAACGGGGATAATCCATCTACGGAGCTTAGCATAACACCTTAATGCCAGCACAGAGCAAGCACTCAGTAAATGTGGGGGTTGCTATCAATCATTGCCACCGTCTCCTCCTTTTCATGATCACCCAGGAGTCTGGGCTCAGTGAGAAGGCTCTAAGCCCCTTTCTAAGACAAAGGTTCAACCTCTCTACAGATTACAATTACCCCTTTGCCAGGTACAGCGGCACGATAGAGATGCTCTGATTACTCTAAGCGGGTGGTCTTTAAGCCTTGTTTGGAGAGTGGGTGGTTTGTTATAACAACCTAATCCGTTTTTTCTCTTTTAACAAAACTTTCCAAGAAAAGCCAACACATGATGGTATCAAAGAAAAGTGTTTATGAATGCAGCTTCTAGAGTCTTCTCCTCAGTTGCAGTTCTGACTCAGTTACTAGCAAGTGAGATTGTGCAAATTATCTGACTAAGCCTCAGTTTTTGCATCTTCAAAATGGACAAAATAATGTTACACATATCACGATATAGTTGCACGAGCTAATGAACATAACAGAGGCACCTACTGTGTACTCAGAGGTTAGCAGTTATTATGAGTGTCTGATGGTAGAAGAAAGGATAAATCAACTCTCAGCCATGGTTCAGGCATCTCCCCTGGGACTGTGATTCAAAACTCCAGATCTGACTAGTTACCCTGTTCTGATTGTATATCTGTCTAGACTGGTGCCACCATGCCCAGGAACATTCCAGAGTGCCTCGACAAGTCCTTTTTCCTTGACTTTATAAGCTGTATTTATAGACAGGAAGGGAATCGCATCTCAATCATGCAGGCCCTGCCTGTGTCTGGTGATGTCCATGTATAGAGTCTTCTGTTGTGTTGCTGGAAGAGGGTGTTTGTTATGACCAGTGCATTTTCTTGGCAAAACTCTATTAGTCTTTGCCCTGCTTCATTCCGTATTCCAAGGCCAAATTTGCCTGTTACTCCAGGTGTTTCTTGACTTCCTACTTTTGCATTCCAGTCCCCTATAATGAAAAGGACATCTTTTTTGGGTGTTAGTTCTAAAAGGTCTTGTAGGTCTTCATAGGACCATTCAACTTCAGCTTCTTCAGCATTACTGGTTGGGGCATAGACTTGGATTACTGTGATATTGAATGGTTTGCCTTGGAAACGAACAGAGATTATTCTGTCGTTTTTGAGATTGCATTCAAGTACTGCATTTCAGACTCTTTTGTTGACCATGATGTCTACTCCATTTCTTCTGAGGGATTCCTGCCCGCAGTAGTAGATATAATGGTCATCTGAGTTAAATTCACCCATTCCAGTCCATTTGAGTTCGCTGATTCCTAGAATGTCGACATTCACTCTTGCCATCTCTTGTTTGACCACTTCCAATTTGCCTTGATTCATGGACCTGACATTCCAGGTTCCTATGCAATATTGCTCTTTACGGCATCGGACCTTGCTTCTATCACCAGTCACACCCACAGCTGGGTATTGTTTTTTCTTTGGCTCCATCCCTTCATTCTTTCTGGAGTTATTTCTCCACTGATCTCCAGTAGCATATTGGGCACCTACTGACCTGGGGAGTTTCTCTTTCAGTATCCTATCATTTTGCCTTTTCATACTGTTCATGGGGTTCTCAAGGCAAGAATACTGAAGTGGTTTGCCATTCCCTTCTCCAGTGGACCACATTCTGTCAAATCTCTCCACCATGACCCGCCCGTCTTGGGTAGCCCCACAGGCATGGCTTAGTTTCATTGAGTTAGACAAGGCTGTGGTCCTAGTGTGATTAGATTGATTAGTTTCCTGTGAGTATGGTTTCAGTGTGTTTGCCCTCTGATGCCCTCTTGTAACACCTACCATCTTACTTGGGTTTCTCTTACCTTGGGCGTGGGGTATCTCTTCACGGCTGCTCCAGCAAAGCGCAGCCATTGCTCCTTACCTTGAATGAGGGGTATCTCCTCACCGCCGCCCTTCCTGACCTTCAATGTGGGATAGCTCCTGGTCAACACTGAAATCAGATTGATTATATTCTTTGCAGCCAAAGATGGAGAAGCTCCATACAGTCAGCAAAAACAAGACCAGGAGTTGACTGTGGCTCAGACCATGAACTCCTTATTGCCAAATTCAGACTTAAATTGAAGAAAGTAGGGAAAACCACTAGACCATTCAGGTATGACCTAAATCAAATCCCTTATGATTATACAGTGGAAGTGAGAAATAGATTTAAGGGCCTAGATCTGATAGATAGAGTGCCTGATGAACTATGGAATGAGGTTCGTGACATTGTACAGGAGACAGGGATCAAGA
Source organism: Bubalus kerabau (assembly GCF_029407905.1). Classification (NCBI taxonomy): domain Eukaryota; kingdom Metazoa; phylum Chordata; class Mammalia; order Artiodactyla; family Bovidae; genus Bubalus; species Bubalus kerabau. The sequence continues at coordinate 65,250,624 of NC_073637.1, forward strand.
CCATTCCCATAGAAAAGAAATGCAAAACAGCAAAATGGCTGTCTGGGGAGGCCTTACAAATAGCTGTGAAAAGAAGAGAAGTGAAAAGCAAAGGAGAAAAGGAAAGATGTAAGCATCTGAATGCAGAGTTCCAAAGAATAGCAAGAAGAGATAAGAAAGCCTTCTTCAGCGATCAATGCAAAGAAATAGAGGAAAACAACAGAATGGGAAAGACTAGGGATCTCTTCAAGAAAATCAGAGATACCAAAGGAACATTTCATGCAAAGATGAGCTCGATAAAGGACAGAAATGGTATGGACCTAACAGAAGCAGAAGATATTAAGAAGAGATGGCAAGAATACACAGAAGAACTGTACAAAAAAGATCTTCACAACCCAGATAATCACAATGGTGAGATCCCTGACCTAGAGCCAGTCATCCTGGAATGTGAAGTCAAGTGGGCCTTAGAAAGCATCACTACGAACAAAGCTAGTGGAGGTGATGGAATTCCAGTTGAACTATTCCAAATCCTGAAAGATGATGCTGTGAAAGTGCTGCACTCAATATACCAGCAAATTTGGAAAACTCAGCAGTGGCCACAGGACTGGAAAAGGTCAGTTTTCATTCCAATCCCAAAGAAAGGCAATGCCAAAGAATGCTCAAACTACCGCACAATTGCACTCATCTCACACGCCAGTAAAGTAATGCTCAAAATTCTCCAAGCCAGGCTTCAGCAATATGTGAACCGTGAACTTCCTGATGTTCAAGCTTTTAGAAAAGGTTTTAGAAAAGGCAGAGGAACCAGAGATCAAATTGCCAACATCCGCTGGATCATAGAAAAAGCAAGAGAGTTCCAGAAAAACATCTATTTCTGTTTTATTGACTATGCCAAAGCCTTTGACTATGTGGATCACAATAAACTATGGAAAATTCTGAAAGAGATGGGAACACCAGACCACCTGATCTGCCTCTTGAGAAATTTGTATGCAGGTCAGGAAGCAACAGTTAGAACTGGACATGGAACAACAGACTGGTTCCAAATAGGAAAAGGAGTTTGTCAAGGCTATATATTGTTGCCCTGTTTATTTAACTTATATGCAGAGTACATCATGAGAAACACTGGACTGGAAGAAACACAAACTGGAATTAAGATTGCCGGGAGAAATATCAATAACCTCAGACAGGCAGATGACACCATCCTTATGGCAGAAAGTGAAGAGGAACTCAAAGGCCTCTTGATGAAAGTGAAAGTGGAGAGTGAAAAAGTTGGCTTAAAGCTCAACATTCAGAAAATGAAGATCATGGCATCCGGTCCCATCACTTCATGGGAAATAGATGGGGAAACAGTATCAGACTTTATTTTTCTGGGCTCCAAAATCACTGCAGATGGTGACTGCAGCCATGAAATTAAAAGACACTTACTCCTTAGAAGAAAGGTTATGACCAACCTAGATAGCATATTCAAAAGCAGAGACATTACTTTGCCAACAAAGGTTCGTCTAGTCAAGGCTATGGTTTTTCCTGTGGTCATGTATGGATGTGAGAGTTGGACTGTGAAGAAGGCTGAGTGCCGAAGAATTAATGCTTTTGAACTGTGGTGTTGGAGAAGACTCTTGAGAGTCCCTTGGACTGCAAGGAGATCCAACCTGTCCATTCTAAAGGAGATGAGCCCTGGGATTTCTTTGGAAGGAATGATGCTAAAGCTGAAACTCCAGTACTTTGGCCACCTCATGCGAAGAGTTGACTCATTGGAAAAGACTCTGATGCTGGGAGGGATTGGGGCCAGGAGGAGAAGGCACTATTGACTGACATTTAAACCAGGCTAATGGCTTTGGGGACGACAGAGGATGAGATGGCTGGATGGCATCACTGACTCGATGGACGTGAGTCTCAGTGAACTCCGGGAGTTGGTGGTGGACAGGGAGGCCTGGTGTGCTGCAATTCATGGGGTCACGAAGAGTCGGACACGACTGAGCGACTGATCTGATCTGATTTGCCTGTGTCACGGTCAGTTTAACTGGACTCACTCTGTGAAGGATGTACCTGCCTTTTATTAGTTGATCAACCACCAGAAATGACCATGTGGTCCAGGATGTATCCTGAGCCCTTTTCACGGTCAGTAATTCCATGTCCTGAATCAGTTTGAAATGGAACTGTTTTGATCTAAAAAGTATTGTAGCTTTTTATGTGTCATTTTTGCAGACATATTTTTTCCCAGTTATATAAAGACCACAGATGAATCGCATGAAATTGGTAAGTCCAAAAGGAACTAGATTATGGGGTGAGAGATATGTGAAATCAAAACAGCAATTATAAACACCACACCAACATTCTCTCCAGGAAAAAGAGAAGGTAATTTTCAAAATCAGGGAAAGTAAATAAATATAAGCACTATGTCCTAGACTTTCAGTCCAAATAGTCAAAGTAGTAAGATACAGCTCTAACTGAGTCAATGGATCCTTGATTAGCTGGGATTCTTTGGGAATAGCATGTTTTGGTTAACTGGATTTTCTCCACCTTGTAAGGAATTTTTCTAGAACATAGTTATATCCTTCTCTTCCTCCTTTATTCCTTTCTCCCTCCTATTTTCTCTCTTTCCTTTCTTAAAAATGAATATAAGGAATAGAATTTAATCTTTCATATCTTCTGGACAATCATTCTAAACATGAAATTTCATTGTTCAGTCTTGAAATAAGGAAATTGGCTTGATTAATTCTCTGGAAAAATTGAACAGCAAAGAAGACCATGGTTATTTGACAAATCCCTAGTCTTTCTCTGTGACATAGTCTTCATTTATTTTCTTTATGACCTGTAATACTATCTGAAAATAAACAAGTCACTTTTAGGTGTTTCCTATCAGCCTGGCCCTCTCAAATGTAATCGTCATGGGCAGGGACCCCATCTAGTTCTTAATAGACTCTTCAGCAGCTAGAGGTGCCTGGTACGAGACAGCCACTTTGTAAATGTTTGTTTGGATAATGAGTATCCCACTTTCTTATTCTTCACCTATCACCAAAAACTGAAGTCTAAACATTTCCTGGTTCAATGATGCCTGGCCAAAATGCCATCACAAGAAGTCTGCTTTTTACCACATAATGTTCCAGAAAACTGTATCATAAAGTTGATGGATACAAAACAAATTATCTTTTCTGAGAAAGAAGGTAATCTTCTTTTGAGGTAAAGGGATTTAATTGGAGAATATCTTAAAAGAACTCATATGCAGACCCAAAATGATAGCTAAAGGACCAAAAGTTCTCTAAACCATTATCAGCATTAAAATGATCTGCTGGATCACTGGCCTTTATTTGTGCTGCTTAGACGCCTGCAGGTTCAGCCACAGTATGTCAGGGACTTCCTTGAAGAGCAAGAGGAGAGTCCCAAGAATTGGCCCCCAGTTCCTCAATGATCCCTCCCCCTTCAACCCTCTGGTTTCACTTAAAGACTTCCGAGATTAAGGAAGGCTTGAAAACCAGAGTTTTAGCTCTAGATTACCCCCACACCTCACTATACTCCACAGTGCCCCAACTCAGTTCTTGCATTTTATTTTTTTGGCTGTGTGGTCTGTGGGATCTTAGTTTCCTGATCAGGAGAACGCAATGGCACCCCACTCCAGTACTCTTGCCTGGAAAATCCCACAGATGGAGGAGCCTGGTAGGCTGCAGTCCATGGGGTCACCAAGAGTCAGACATGACTGAACGACTTCACTTTCACTTTTCACTTTCATGCATTGGAGGAGGAAATGGCAACCCACTCCAGTGTTCTTGCCTGGAGAATTCCGTGGACAGAGGAGCCTGGCAGGCTACAGTCCATGGGATTACAAAGAGTCAGAGACAATTAACACTTTTTTCTTGCCTGGAGAATCCCAGGGACGGGGGAGCCTGGTGGGCTGCCGTCTATGGGGTTGCACAGAGTCGGACACGACTGAAGCGACTCAGCAGCAGCAGCAGCAGTTTCCTGATCAGGGCTCGAACCCAGGCCCCAGCAGTGAGAGCACTGAATCCTAAGCACTGGATCACTGCGGAATTCCCTCCCAATTATTAATAATTTCTCTCAGCCATTCAAAAGTGTTTCCTGAGTGCCTCCGGTCCCTGTGTCTGGAAATGCACCAGCAAATCAAAAAGACAAAGCTTTTGACTTCACTGAGCTAGCCTTCCATTGGGTGAGACTGCCAAAACCAAACCATTAAATGCATGAGCCAGAGAGTAAGTGGAAAGCAAACAAGAAAGCTGGGTAAGGGTTGGCAGGGGGTGACAAGGGAAGACTCTCCTGATAAGGCAACCTTATCAGTAGAGGCAGGAAGGAGGTAAGGATGGAGCTGATCAATTTCTGAGGGAAGCATGTCCTACTCTGAGGGCAGAGCAAGAGCAGAAGTGTGTTGATGCCTTTGAGAAGCAGGAAAGAGGCTGGTGAGGCACTGGGAGCATTTGTACCAGAGTGCTGTGCATGGGTAGCCAAGGACCCCACTGACTGCTGTGCTGAGACTAGATCACTGAAGGGCAAGGGTGGAAGCCAGGAGACCCATTAGGAGCCTTCTGCAAAACTCTCGTGAGGGATGATGGTGGCTTGGATGAGGTGCAGCGATACATGGATGGAGAGAAGTGGTCACTTTGAAGGTAGAACCAAAATACTTTGCTGATGGATTGAAAGCAGGATGTGAGAGGAGAGGAATCATCACAGACACCTTAAGGTTTTAGCCTGAGCAAGTGGAAGGGTAGAGTTGCCGTTTTATGAGATGCTCAGCTTTTGTATAGAACACTCTTGAAGAAATGCCCTGGTGTCTTCTTAGAGGATTCTGGTCCAGTGTTGAGGAGAGGGTCAGCTGGCCCCTGGTGTAATCATAGCAGGTCTTAGGGGCAGGAGGTCATAGAAATGTCATGTAGTGAAATAGGAGAGCCTACTTTGCAAGTAACCTTCCTGAGAAGATTCTCCCTGCAGGAAAGTGGAAGAGGCCAGCTGTGCCTCAGTGAACCCACCTTCTCAGCCCATGGAAAGACGGTGGCCAAAACCTAGGACTCCCTGAACCAGAATGTCCTTCTGTGTGTGTTGGTCGCTCAGTTGTGTCCGACTCTTTTCAACCTTATGGACGTAGCCTGCCAGGGTCCTCTGTCCAAGGGATTCTCCAGACAAGAATACTGGAGTGGGTTGTCATGCCCTCCTCCAGGGGATCTTCCTGACCAGGGATCGAACCAGTATCTCTTATGTCTCCTGCATTGGTGGGTGGGTTCTTTACAATTAGGGCCACCAGGGAAGCCCAGGACATCCCTCTGGGGAATTCAAATAATGGCTGCAGATTAGGGGGAGTTCCAGAGACCTTACTAGTCATGAAAGAACACTTCACTTGTTTCCTACACTGAGGCTGTGGAGAGAGCTCTGTGGAGGAGATCCTGTTCTAGGCACTGGTTCCAAGGACCACCTGAAGCCTTTGTCCCTGATGAATGATGGTGGATCACAGGGGACTGAGAGGACTCAGAATAGACAGGCACTATTGACTGACATTTAAACCAGGCTAACAGCTTTGGGGACGACAGAGGATGAGATGGCTGGATGGCATCACTGGCTCGATGGACGTGAGTCTGAGTGAAATCTGGGAGTTGGTGATGGACAGGGAGGCCTGGCGTGCTGTGATTCATGGGGTCACAAAGAGTCGGACCGGACTGAGTGACTGAACTGAACTGACTGAATGGCTTTCTTGGTCCCTGATCTTAGCCTTCTGGATCTTATCACTCTTAGGTTGAAAAGGTCAGGAATGGTTAATCCAAAGAAAAGTCCATCTACAAAAGATGACTTCTCCTTAAAGCTCAGAGCAGAGCTGGCCTGAGCAATGCACCACCACCTTGGAGATGGACAGTAATGGCAGCCCCAGAAGCATCTACTCTGCTGGCCTCGTGGGGACTTCTAGGAGGAGAAAGAATACAGAAACATGATGACACAAAGTCAGGCCCAGATCACAGAGATGCCGGAGCCTCGAAACTCTTCACTCCTCAGCTCATAAGTTTCATCCTGATTGCTTGGGCTTAAGAAGGTCATTGACTGGGCCCATCTTTGTGCTCAGAGACAGAACAGAGTGGAGCCTCAAAGTGCTGCAACTGGCAGGGTGATCTGAGAAGCAGGATCCAATCTCAGTCAGATGTGCATCCGTTACCTCCCAGAACCCCTCGTATCCACTGAGGGCCAGGCTTTTGCTGTTTCATAAAGAGTCTCATACGGAATCATCATGGCAACCTTTGCAGGATACCTATCAGTATTCTCACTTGATAGGCAGAGAAACCAAGACTCAGAAAGATGAAGGAATAGTGCGAGATATGGACCCTAAAGCTCATATTCTTCCTCCTCCACTGCATTTCCTCCTGGGAAAGAGGGTATGCAGACGGAGAGGAGCAGGAATTCTAAGATGTCTTTCCTACCTAAGCCAAAAATAAAGTCAGCCTTTATTTGTCACCCCAAAACATCACTACGAATGCCCTCCATTGAAATGCATTATAACCCCATCACACTCCGTGATGTGCCTGGTTCTGTTTGCTTCTCCATCGTGTCCCCAACCAGCTGTGCACATATTCATAGTTTTCCTTCTAGCACTACTTGCCAGTCTGGATGGCTTGGCAGCTTCTGGTCTTGTCAGTATCTTCATGCACAACTGCTCTGAGCAGGCCTGAGGGGGACTCTGCCTTTCCTGAGAACTTTAAGGGGCTCAAAGACCTTTTGTCTGACTTCAGTGTTCAGAGCTATACTCTGAATGACTGGCATCATCAAATACCCAGTTTCAGCATACAGAGGTTCTTCTCAATGGCTTGCTAATCAAATTGGGCTAACATATTAAACTGTGTACTATTTAAGCTTTTGATTTGAGATTTACAGAAAAGGTGCAGGGCCGGGGCAGGGAGCTCCCCTGTCCTCTCCTAATACTAAAGTCTTACATAACCAGAGTTCACCTGATGCAAACTAAGAGGTCAACATTGATTGTAGAGGTGCTTTTAATATATGAGCACTGTGTTAAGTAATGAATATTCTCTGGTTTTCTAGATGATCTCATTTGTACATAGTGGTCTGGATTATATACAACAACCAGCTCTGTGACTTGACCCAGTATGTACGTGCTGAGTCATGTCTGACTCTTTGTGACCCCATGGACTGTAGCCCACAAGACTCTTCTCTGTCCATTGGATTTCCCAGGAAAGAATACTGCAGTGGGTTGCCATTTCCTTCTCCAGAGGATCTTCCTGACCCAGAATCGAACGGGTGTCTCCTGCGCCTCCTGCCCTGGTGGGCGGATTCTTTACCACTGCGCCTAGGAATTCAATTGCCTCTTGGGTCTTCATCTTGTGAAACTCTTGTGAAAAAGTGTTCAGTCCCCTTTTGCCCCGCTGGGAAGTTTACAGTTGTTGCAAACCCAAACTTTTGGTCATTTTCTTTGTTATTTTAGAACTGAATTAAGAGAAATACTAAAATATACTTACAACAAAATAGCACCTAAGTACCTAATTCCACCTCACTGGTTTGATCTGCTTTGCTTCTTAGCTAACCAATTACGAGAGAACAGATAATGCTGCATTTATTTTATCTAACCCAGTGGATAAAATCCATCCTGTAATCTCTCTCTTCCATAGATTTCAGAAAAGCTGTATACAGTCATTGGGTAGTGTGGTTATTTCTAAGGAAAACTGTTAGAGTGGGATGATTTTCTTATCAGTTTACCAAAGCACCTGTAACAACCAGACAATACAAACAAACAAAAAAGGCTAAAGAGAGAATAGAAGGAGTGAAAGGGAGAGAGAGAAAGGGGTATTTTGAAATTGCTGTGGCAGAAATCAGGAAGGAGCTTGTAATTAGTACAGTGGCAGAAAATGAGGTGAGGAAAACTGGAAGACTTTATTGTTCTAGGTCAGGTCCCCTGGACGCGAATTCCGAGGTATAGATTTGGGAGATCTCAGGAACAGCGCCTTGAAGGGAGGAAATGAGGGAAGCAGGATTGGGCAGAGGGAGAAATTCTAATGAGATGTGGTTGCAGCAGAAGCCTCCGCCTGTCCAGGCCAACTGGGAGCTCCGGAACTGAGCTAGTCCTTCAGCAGTGTCTCACATTGATGCTTTGTATCCTCACATCAACCAGTCCTTGGCTATGGGCTATCCCTGGGAGGGACAAAGCAAGTCTGCCCTTCTGAGGACAATTCCAAGATGGACAACTGGGGGAAGCAGTTCGTTAGTTCTGCTGGGGAATCTGGGTAGCATGGCTGAGCATCAATTCTAGATGGTATCCTCAAGGACAGATGCTGAAGCTGAAGCTCCAATACTTTGGCCACCTGATGCAAAGAGCTGATTCATTGGAAAAGACTCTGATGCTGGGAAAGATTGAGGGCAGGAGGAGAGGGGATGACAGAGGAAGAGATGGTTGGATGACACCATCGACTCAATGGACATGAGTTTGAGCAAACTCAGGGAGGTAGTGAAGGGCAGGGAAGCCCGGCGTGCTGCAGTCCATGGGGTTGCAAAGAGTCTGATACGACTGAGCAACTGAACTGATCTGAAGACCTGTTCCACCAGTTTTCCAGAGTATAGAGTGCCTCATTCCTGCATCGTGAACTCCCTTCAGGGGATATTGAAGATCGGTAGCTGCAGCAGCACCTGATCTAATCCTTGTAGAGGTAGATGGCAAGTGCCCATGGCAAGTGCCCATCTGCGGTTGACAGGAGACAGGGTATAGACTATTTGCTTGAGAATCTTATCAGTCAGTAGAAGCAGAGCGATTGGGTGTTAAATGGAGAAAGACACGGGGTCAGGGGAGGTTTTTTATTTGCTTTAAATTGAAAGATACCAGAACATGTTTGCTGACAAACAAAAGGGTATAAATGATGGGAGAATTGAGAACCCAGAAGAGAGAGAGATTAGTTGCAGGAGTCTGTCCTTGAGCAGGTGAGAAGGAGTGGGAGGTAGGGCACAGTTAGAAGAGGTGGCCTTCGATCGGGGCAAAGATATATCATGTGTAATAGTTACAGAGTGGGTTTCCAGTGGGTACTAGGCAACCATACCTCCCTGACTGTGTTTGACAGAACAGAGGAGAGCTAGACCAGGCCTAAATAGGGCCTTCAGATTCCCTCAGTGTGGAATTTAGAATGCGGATTAAGAGACAGAGGTCAGTTTCTTGAAAGGTGATTTGAACCCAGGAGCTCAGGAGTGGCCATGTTTCATCTACCACGTGTTCACGGAAGTGGAGAGAGCATTGAACTGGGTGTTTATAGAGATAGAAATAAGACAGGTTACAAACCCAGGATCTGAGACAGAGTCTCATCTACTGTATGGAGCACTGCCTGACTGATATACAATTAGCCTCAGTCCAGATATCCCAGAAGGCCTCCTTGACTTAAGCCAGCCTTCGTCAGAGAGAGTTACTTTGCCATGTGACATGAGCTGTTTCCTAGGACTGAACCATGGATACTGTATAAAAATGTGGCTTCCAGTGCCATTCCACCATGGAAAAACTGGAGGCAAGAAAATCTAAAGCTGTAAGGGACAATTAGGATAAATATGAGCTATTCTTTCAATACATAGTATCTAGCCAATCAAAGGCATTATTATGAAGACTGGATAGAAACACAAAACAAAAGAGGACACTGACTTTAACATACATTATTAAAGCATTGTAAAAGAGTGCATTTGCAAAAGATGAAGGAAAATACATCAAAATGGCAACAGGAATAAAATGTCAAGTTAACAAGATCATGTGTGTTTTCCCTTATTTTTTTCTATTTTATTGCTAAAATGTGGTTATATTATATATACGATTTTAAACAATTCTCCTTAAGCTCCAGGCTGAGCAGTTTCTGGGAGCTCCTCGGGTCATCACAGATCATATACCTAAAAGGAAGGAAAGAGTCAACTTGAGGATTAATTGGAAAGTGGTTGTTGGCATCAAGGGGACACCCACCTGCCAGCTGGGGCCATGAATGACTCCCTGCATCACGCCCAAGAGGAGAACTAGGTGACCACTTGAACAGGGTCAGATCCAGCAGCCTGTTACCACTGCAGAAATAACACCATGAAACAGCTGCAAAACAGACAATGAGGCTAGGCCATGTCCTCCCAGTGATGGCAAATGGCCAGCTGCCCAGTGCTGCCCTCCCTCAGCCCCTCCCCGGAAGGGCCCTGAAGCTCTCGCCCTTCCTTAGCAGCTCTTCTCCTAAAAGCTCCAAGATGTTTATTAGGAGCCATGCTGAGCACTGACCCTGAACTTCAACTCTGCTAAGTGTCTCCAAATTGTCTTAATGAGGATTCCATTCCGGGGCTGGTTGGCTCTTCTTGTAGCCAAGGTGCAATGGTCACTAAGTAGTTGCTCAGATGCCCCCTGGGAGGAGACCTGCAATCAGAACTTTGTGTTCCTGGGCTCTGAACGCTTCTTAGTTCACCAGGCCCCGCTGATGCTTCAGGTGAGCAAAGACTGAGAAGAATAAGCAGTGAAAGGAGGTGAGAACTGGGGAGCCAAGTTCTACCCCAGAGAGCAGTCACGCTTCTAAGCCTCCTACTGTTGCACATCCTTGAAGCCACGTGTATTCCTCCCGCTTAATCTTCCAGCTGTGCAAACAGAGGCCAGAAGTCTAGGGGCTGCTGAAGCAAGTGTGACAGAGGCCAGGAAGGAAGGACTGCATGGGTTTCAGTTCATCAAAGTAACGAGACACCCAACCCAGAGGCTGAAATGTAAATTAGCCATTGGCCTTGTGTTGGCAGATAGTGAAGAAAAAAACAAAAAAACAAAACCCTGATGCTGGGAAAGATTGAGGGCAGGAGAAGAAGGGGATGACAGAGGATGAGATGGTTGGATGGCATCACCAACTCAATGGACATGAGTATGAGCAAGCTCTGGGAGATGGTGAAGGACAGGGAGGCCTGGCGTGCTGCAGTCCTTGGGGTCACAAAGAGTTGGACACGACTGAGGGACTAAACAACAACAACAACATGATGATTATGGAAGATAGAAGTAAGCTAGCACTAGTTGTCCCCAGAGGGCAAAGGAATGTGAGAATAAGGTGAGAGGAGACCCCAACCACAGAGGAGTGGAGCTAATTCCTAAAGAAATGGAAATTCTTTCCTTTATATGAAATATTAATATTCAGCGAATGGTTACTATGGGCAGGCCCTGTGCTAGGTGGTGAGGAAAGCTGAAGCAATTGGATGGTCCACGTGTCAGACACCCACTGTCAGGGACCTTGGGGTGGTCCCAGGGGAAGGCTTGGATTAGTCTGAGTGGTTCCCTGGCAAGAAGACCAAGTAGAGCAAAAGGCCAGGGCATCACACCCACTCCTGGGTAGACGGCAGAGAAGCCAAGCAAGTTAGCTGGGCTTCAGGCCTCTGCTTGGACACCACTGCCTCCCAGCAGCCACCCCTGCCTACCCTATTATATCCTGAGATTGTAATTGTAGCACCTATGAGTGCGATTGTGAGATTAATGGTCTATTTCCATGAAAACAGGCAGGGGGTGTCTCTTGATGATCACCATTGTGCCCTCTGCCTGGCATGAGTAGCTCCCTACAAATATTTAGTGAGCAAATATCCTTCATAGTGCTCACCACACAGTAACGCTGTGGATACTTAGGTAATTATTTCTCGACTACCCTGTTCATTGCCGCGTCTCAAGTCGCAAGCACACAGAGACCTCCTTTACCTTGTCTCCACCAGCTCTGGCACGGTGCCTGCACATGGCCGCACCCAATACTGGTGGCAGAAATTAATTAATTAATTAATTAATTAACAAACATGTATAAAAGATCTAGAGATAGGTAGGGAAAGGGGGATAGAACCGAGAGGTCAGGAGTCAAACATGCCCAAGAATGGACCAGATGAGCAGAAAATGAGAATGTCTAGGACTTCTACCTGAGTGGACGTGGGATGCCCAAATCCACCTTCCAGGTGTTGACTGTGTGTTGTGTGTGGTTAAGGAAACGGAAGGAGATGATAAACCAAGGTCAAGGCCTCTTTACCCACAGCGGAAAAGCCAAGCCACTCACTTCTTCCTCTGCAAAGTAAAAAGCCCAGCTCCTTTTCTTTTGTGAGATGGAGACGTGAACTCCTGAAAGCTCCAGGGAGAGGAAGAAATGGTTTGGCACCTGTGAGAGCAGGTTCACACATGGGGGGACCCCGCGTGCTGGCTGGAAGCATCCGTGTATCTGGCTGACTAGGATCGAGGTCAGCTTTGTGTCTAGTATGTAGAGACCCGAGCTTGCATCACGGGTGCTGCCGCTGCCAGAGGCAGTTCCGTTTCTTTCCAGGCATGCGTGCAAACAGGCTCAGGGAAGAGATCGGGAAGGTGAATGAGCCAGCAGTCTGCAGCAGGGTGACGAGGGGAACATGTGAGCCATCCGGAAAGCTACTCACGGTCTCTCTCCCCTCTCTTTGCTGTAGTGTGTCTCCCTGGACCACTTGCCAGAATTGGCTGCCAAGGCAGGGACTCTCCTGCAAGTTGAGAAACTGCAGAAATAGTGTGAAGATTCAGGAAGCATAAACCGAGTTCCAGATGGGAATCCTGGAACAGTCCTTTCTTTCTGGGCCACCTTCTTCTCTTTCTACTATCTTTCTAAAACTCATCATCATGGGCTACTTTAAATGAAATTCCTTCTTATCCTGCCTTCCTGAGCACCAAAAAGGGAAGGAGAAGCACAGATTTTTTTTTTTCCACTGTTGAAGGGTTTAATGTCTCTGAGTGTCTTCCTCTTTTTTTTTAATTTTAAATTTACGTATTTTTTTTAATTGAAGGATGCTTGTTTTACAGAACTGTGTTGTTTTCTGCCAAACATCAACATGAATCAGCCATAGGTTTACATATGTCCCCTCCCTCTTGAACTTCCCCCATACCTCCCTACCCATCCCACCCCTCTAGGTTGTTACAGAGCCCCCGTTTGAGTTCCCTGAGTCATACAGCAAATTCCCACGGGCTATCTATTTTACGGATGGTAATGGACGCACTGAATTTTTAAAGCAGTTGCCCAGTCCCCACCTGAACACACACACACACACACACACACACACACATACACACCCTTCTAAAATCCTTAACCCATTGTTAGCAGATAAACAGGGAAAGGAAAAGACAGATGTTTCGATAACCTATCTTTTTTTAAAAAACAATTTTATTTATTTATTGGTCTTCAGTGTGGCTTGAGAGCCCCTCTAGTTGTGGCGTGTGGGCTTGGTTGCCCAGCGGCAAGTGGGATCTTATCTCCCTGACCAGGGCTCGAACCCATGTCCCCCGCATTGAAAGGCAGATTCTTTACCACCGGACCATCAGGGAAGTCCCTCTTTATTGCCTGGTCAATCCATTTGGATGAAGACTGTTAAATTTTAAAGTAGGGCTTCATATTTTAAGCTGGCTGCTCTGTGATTGAATCAATCTTGTTTCAAAATCAGGCTTTTGTCACAAATACTCTGTAGGACTTCTTGGAGGATAGAAGAGGCATACTCTGTACACAGCTTATCTAGGGGCAGCTTTTAACTTATTTGTGCTAATTTTACCTTTTAGGAGACATACTAATTTTTTTCCTTTTGTGTGCTTGTATATAGGTGAGATTATTCTTCTATTTAGTACCTCCATCCAATTCATCCAAGAAAATTTTCTAGGTACATTGACTTTACTTATTTTTATTTCAGTCAAGTGTCACAAATTGAGAGTATCCGTAAATTGCTCTGAGTCAATTTAAGCCATTGTCTAAATTGACCTTAATCATAACAACAACAAAAAAGCAAACTCTTTAGTGTTTGACAGATGCAAGTAGTTTATATGTTCATTCAAATAACGTGTTCACAGTCATATTTTTATTTAAATGTTGAGGTATAAAATTTCCAGGCAAGAGCAAGGAGTGTTCCCCAAACTTGTAACTCTTTAAAATTATCTCATTCTGGGACTTCCCTGGTGGTCCAGTGACTAAGACTACGTGCTCCCAATGCAGGGGGCTAGGGTTCAGTCACTGGTCTGGGAACAAGATCCCATATGCCACAACTAAAGATTCTGAGTGCCACAGCAAAGATCTGGTGCAACCAAATACAATTTTTTTTCCATTGGTGGACTTTAAAAATAAATAAATAAACGATCTCATTCTGCCAATAAATGGAACCCAGTATATCTGTTTCAGTCCTGGGGGCAGTGCACAGGGATGGCGATGACCCAGACTGTGAGCCAAGAGACTCACACTGTGGTCCTGAGCTGTGTGAACAGGGGTCAGTCACTTTGTCTTTCTGGGCCACTCTTTCCTTCTGTGGTACCCAGGGCGTTTGGATTTGATAGCTTCTAAGCCCTCCCCCTTTGAGTTTGGGTAGGCTCCGGGAATTGGTGATGGACAGGGAGGCCTGGCGTGCTGCAGTTCATGGGGTCACAAAGAGTCGGACACGACTGAGCGACTGAACTGAACTGAACTAAAGCCCTCCCCCCACCCACCAATTCTGAAATATCATAATGCTAAGATTAAGGAGGAAACAGAATCATCTAGACTGAGGACAAACTTGGCCCACTGCTTGATTTTATACATCCCACAGCTAGGAATGGCTTCTACATTTTACATGGTTGGCAAAAGAGTATCTCATAAAAGGTGAAAATTACATGCAATTTTAATCTCAGTGACCACACATAAAGCTTTATTGACACACTGCCACACTCGTTTCTGTATTTTCTCTGGCTGCTTTCCTACTACAATGGCGGACTTGAGTAGTTGCTTTAGAGACCACAACCATGAATATTCATTGAAAGGACTGATGCTAAAGCTGAAGCTCCAATACTTTGGCCCCCTGATGCAAAGAGTCAACTTATTGGAAAAGACCCTGATGATGAAAAAGACTTAAGGCAGGAAGAGAAGGGGACGACAGAGGATGAGATGGTTGGATGGCATCACCAACTCAATGGACATGAGTTTGAGCACACTCCGGGAAATGGTGAAGGACAGGGAAGCCTGGCATGCTGCATTTCATGGGGTCGCAAAGAGTTAGACATGACTGAGCAACTGAAAAACAACAACAGAGACCTCATGGCCCACAAGCCGAAAATACTATTCGACCCTTTGCATAAAAAGTTTTCTGGCCCTGACCTAGTCCAACTCCTAAACAGATGAGAAAATTAAAACTTAGCCAAGTCCTGATTCCTAAAGGAAAAACATTGTTATAGAAAGAAAGTAAATGGCCATTTGGAAGCATCCAAAGGGACAAAAACAATGAAAAATAAACAAAAGATTAAGGATGAAAAAAGAATTTCTTCCTCAAATGGCAGAGGATAATGCTTTATACAAAAGACAAGGACAAAGAAATTGTGACACCCTTGGGGCACACTGCCTTCATTTGTACAGCAAAATTGCTATTTTCTTAATCTAGAATCAAATTATGAGGGCTTGATGAGGATTTGGGAGGTAGGCAGAGAACACCAGAAAAGACTTCAGATTCTTCATGCTGATAAGGCTCCAGGAAACTCACATTCAAACATGCTGCAGGAAATGGAGGCGGACATTAGAAACGCTTTAGTGGCCTTTTCAAGAGTAGGAGGTCCGGGAGGGGTGAGGCAATGCTGTGACTGGGGAAAGGGAACCTGGGAGAGATGGGAACTTTCAGACAAATGGAGGCCAGGTGTCAGAAAATCCCAAAGCCTTTTAGAACAGTCTTGACTTAGAATAGCCAGCATTCAGACTTCCCTGGTGGTCTCGTGGTTAAGAATCTGTCTTCCAGTATAGGGGCCATGGGTCTGATCCCCAGTCAGGGAATTGACTACATGTACAAATGTGAATATTGGACCATAAAGAAGGATGAGCACCCAAGAATTGATGCTTTTGAATTGTGGTGAATTCTCCTGAATATTCATGGGAAGGGTTGATGCTGAAGCTGAACCTCTAATAATTTAGCCACCTAATACAAAGAGCTGACTCATTGGAAAAGAATCTTTCCCTTATGCTGGGAAAGATTGAGGGCAGGAGGAGAAGGGGTGACAGAGGATGAGATGGTTGGTGGGCATCACCAACTCAATGGACATGAGTCTGAGCAAACTTCGGGAGACAGGGAAGGACAGGGAAGCCTGGCATGCTATAGTCCATGGGGTTGCAAAGAGTTGGACACGACTGAGTGACTGAAAAGCAATAACAGGGAACTGAGATCCCACGTGCCACGGGGAAGCTAAGCCAACTACTGTATCTAAGACTGGGCTCAGTAAAAAAAAAAAAATAATATTAATAACTAGCATCGTTCTGAGAACTTGGCCCTTACTAGTGACGGGCTCACATCCTGACACAGTAGTAAATAGGAGCAAAGTATGCAGTTGGCCACAGAATGACTTCAGGAAGGTTTGCACAAAGTTTCAGGGGGGCAGGAGTGGGAGGGTGTCAAGCTCATTATCCTTTAATTCACACAGGACTGGCACTTGGGAAGTTACTGGGGATGGGTAGAAAATATTTCAAGCCCAAGAGAGGAGAAACTGCAAGATCTATACTACTGGTGATCAACAGGTGCCAAGCATTACTCATGTGGGAAAGGCTCTAGGCAGTTAAAACATAAAACTGAGCTTGCCAAACAGATAGAATTTACCCTGGAAATTCCACTTATTGGCAACACAGTGTGTGTTGCACTGGGTCCGTGAGTCAGGGCACGTTCTAAACATGACTCAGTGTCACAGTGTGAGCCTGGGAGTCAGGCTGCCCCAGGGTTGCATTCAAAATCTACTGTTTGAATTTCCCAGGCAAGTTACTGAACTTCTCAAGTCTCACTGCTTTCTTCTGTAATAATAACAATAATTTTTAAAAGAATGACAATAATAGTACAGCTATGAGTTGCTGTGGGCATTTAATAGTTTGGGGAGCCTTGCTGACAGGCCTATGGGATCTTAGTTCCTGAACCAGGGATCCACCCCATGGCCCCCTACACTGGAAGCACAGAATTTTGACCACTAGACCACCAGGAAAGTCCGTAATATGAGCATTTAGAACCAGAGATCAAATTGCCAACATTCACGGGATCAAAGAGAAAGCAAGAGAATTCCAGAAAAACATCTACTTCTGCTTCACTGACTACACTAAAGCCTTTGTGTGGATCAGAACAAACTGGAAAATTCTTAAAGAGATGGGAATACCAGATCGCCTTACCTGTCTCCTGAGAAACCTGTATGCAGGTCAAGAAGCAACAGCTAGAACCAGACATGGAACAACTGACTGGTTCAAAATTGGGAAAGGAGTAAAACAAGGCTGTATATTGTCACCTGGCTTATTTAACTTATAAGAAGAGTACATCATGTGAAATGCCAGGCTGGATGAAGCACAGGCTGGAGTCAAGATTGCCAAAAGAAATATCAACAACCTCAGATACACAGAGGATACCATTCTAATGGCAGAAAGAGAAGAGGAAGTAAAAAGCCCCTTGATGAGGGTCAAAGAGAAGAGTGAAAAATCTGGCTTAAAACTCAACATTCAAAAAACTAAGATCATGGCATCCAGTCTCATCACTTCAAGGCAAATAGAAGGGGGAAAAGTGGAAGCAGTGACAGATTTAATTTTCCTGGGCTCCAAAATCACTGTGGATGGTGACTGCCGCCATGAAATTAGAAGGCTCTTGGTCCTTGGAAGGAAAGTTATAACCAGCCTAGAGAGTGTATTAAAAAGCAGAGACATCACTTTACTGACAAAAGTCCATCTAGTCAACGCTATGGTTTTTCCAGTAGTCATGTACGGATGTGAGAGCTGGACCATAAAGAAAGTTGAGTGCCAAAGAACTGATGTTTTTGAATTGTGGTACTGGAGAAGACTCTTGAGAGTCCCTTGGACTGCAAGGAGATCAAACCAGTCAGTCCTAAAGGAAATCAACCTTGAATACTCATTGGAAGGACTGATGCTGAAGCTGAAGCTACAATACTTTGGCCACCTGATGCGAAGAGCCACCTCACTGGAAAACAACCGTGATGCTGGGTAAGATTGAAGTCAAAAGGAGAAGGGGACAACAGAGGGTGAGATGGTTGGACGGCATCACTGACTCGATGGACATGAGTTTGGGCAACCTCTGGGGGATAGTGAAGGACAGGGAAGCCTGGTGTGCTACAGTCCATGGAGTTACAAAGATTCAGACATGACTGTGTGACTAAACAGCAAAAACAAATTGAGACACAGAGCTGGAGAGAGCTGAGCATTCGTGGTGGTGGTGGTGTTCAGTCGCTAGGTTGTGTCTGACTCTTTGCAACACCATGGACTGCCGCACACCAGAGTGTTTATTAAATGCTCCTGCCAGCCATTGGCTGCATCGTCAAGCATATTAACTGAGAGCATGGATTTGAGTGCAAGCAGTTCTAGATTTGACTTCTAGCTTCACCACTAAGTAGCCTTGAAACCTTGAGCAAATTTCCTTCGACTCTAAGCTTCTGTTTTCTTACTTGTAAAATAATGAGAATAACACCACTTATACTAAGGGGGCAGTTGTGAGGATTTAGTGAGGAAATGTATTTAAAGTGCTTGGGAGAGTTTTCAGTATTCAGCTGTTATCATCATCATCTTGGAAGGACTGATGCTGAAGCTGAAACTCCAATACTTTGGGCACCTGATGCGAAGAACTGACTCATTGGAAAAGACCCTGATGCTGGGAAAGATTGAAAGGGGGAGGAGAAGGGGACAACAGAGGATGAGATGGCTGGATGGCATCACCGACTCAATGGACATGAGTTTGAGTAAACTCCGGGAGTTGGTGATGAACAGGGAGGCCTGGCGTGCTGCAGTCCATGGGGGCACAAAGAGTCAGCCACGACTGAGCGACTGAATTGAACTGATCATCATCTTCTTCATTGTTATTACTCATTGGTTCCCTAACATCCAAAAATATTCTGAAGACAGGCCTGAAACAGTAAGCCTGATAAGATGCATACTTGGCATACACATATATAAAGAATTCTCACATAAGCTATTTGATCAAATGATGGTGAAATGCCTTTGGATTGTCATGAAATTCCTCCACTGAGGAAAGACCAGATGCAGGCTGGAGGGAGACTGTGGAGGTGCTCCCCATGGGCCCTTCCCACCAGCTTGGACCCTGTCCTGCCCCAAACCCCACCAAGCTAAGCCCAGAGGCAGCATATGTTTGGCACCTTTGATTCTCTCCCCGAATCCCTGGGATTCTTGCTTCTTGTCTTCCCACTTCCTTTCTGCCAAATTCTGTGATTCTGGTTTCCTGTCAGGCTTCTCCACATTTGAAACATGTGGTTGAAATACTGCGTCCTCTTCCAGGTAGAATTAAACTCCTGATTCATTCTCTTTATCAGCAAGAAGACAGAAATGATGGCCTCTGGAGAGGAAAGGGCTCTTTAATAGCTGCCCAATCTCTCTTCTTGGTTGGCTGAGCCCAGACTTTGTTTCCTCCCATTAAGAGATTTGTTTGCTTATCTGATATTCTGCAGATTAAATTACCAGGTGTCCACGGTGATGGTGCTTGACAAACCTGCTTTTTTGAAGGCTGGCTACCCACACCCTTTCACTCCTGCTAACACCTTCACAATAAGCAGGACGTGTTCCTATCCACTGAGATCAGGAATCTGCACATGTGTTACAGATATCAGCAAGGTACTGGTTAGCATCAAGTGTGATAAGGCATCACGTGTGATAAGTGTTGCTTCCAGTTGAGTTCTTAGGAACTGAGGGTCTCTTCTCCAAATAAGCCGATCGGAAGCCTTATCTTTCCTTCTGCTTTCCCACGTGCCCATATGGGGGCCACTGGGGAGTAAATAACACACGTGACTCAAGTTCTTGTACTCGTATGTTCTTTCCTATGAACCTATGGAATCTTTTTATCAAAGGTTTTCTTTTTGCTGAGGAGGAAACCATGAAGTATGGTAACAGCTGGATCCTACCCAAGCTGAGATCAGAGCCTGGGTCTCTTGTTTCTCAGGCCACTTCCCTCTCCTCCTACAGCTCTTGTTGCTCTCCCTGCTGGTGGCTGTAGTGGATTCTCCGCAGTGCCGTTTCTGATTGTCCTGGGCAGCCAGGACTCATCTGGGGAGCCCAACCTGTCTGCTCACCCTTGTGTCCTGGCCGTTGTTTGGCCTCCCGCATGCTTGCCGTCCTCCGCAGACCTAAAGATAGTCTGTAGTGGCCTGTGGTCAGGATAGGAGCTTCCTTGGCTGAAGAAATGGGCTGCCCAAATCTGACTGGCAAAAGGCTTTATGGCGAAGCGTGAGGAGTCACTGCAGGCTCTTTCAGCTTGAGTCGGGCCCAGAACCCAAGTCCCAGTAGAAAGGGTGACTCTGAGCCAGATCAGAAGCCAAGCAGGCCTTAGGGCCTCGAGACTACCTGCCATTACACCCCCGTCCCCCCACTACCCCCAGCAGCCAGAGTCCTGAAAGGGCAGTCTGAGGAGTGACCTGATATCTTGGACCCGTGGTTGTATAGGTTGAGTCAAGGGGTGACTGTCAGCACTGGGTCCCAGGAAACACTGACACGGGGGCTCAATGTGTATTCCAAGTCGGTGACCAAAGTTGGAGGCCTGGGGGCAATGCTGGGAATCAAGCACAAAGGGCCATCAGAAAGCCAGACAAGAGCTCCTGGAGAAAGTTTGTGTGAGCAGGACTGCCCTTTGTAGGCCAAGACAACCCAGCTGGTCCTTCCTTTTCCATACAGTTCTTGGAGGGGGATTCTTATTCTCCCCATTGTAAAGACCAGAAAACTGAGACTTGGAGAAGTTAGTCGCAGAAGTCACAAAGCTAGTAAGTCAAGACTAGAACCCGGGCCTTCTGACTCCAAAGCTCTTGCTCTGTGCAGGTCACCTTGTTGAGAAGTCTGTCTACCATCACCAGAGAATTCTGACTGCCATGTGTGGTGTGGATTTCATAATCACACAGTCAAACATGTAGT
This sequence comes from Bubalus kerabau, assembly GCF_029407905.1. Taxonomy (NCBI): domain Eukaryota; kingdom Metazoa; phylum Chordata; class Mammalia; order Artiodactyla; family Bovidae; genus Bubalus; species Bubalus kerabau. The sequence goes on from NC_073637.1 coordinate 65,271,425, forward strand.
CCTGGATGTGTGTCCCTCAACTCAAAATACACTGTTTTCCTTTGTCACAGTGATACCAAACCAGATGTCTGGTGCCCGGAGAAGGTGCACTCACAGGGACTTCAGTGAGGACAGAAAAGGAGGATGGGCACAGGCCATCTGCGGTCTGCACTCAGCCCCCAGTCCTCTTCCCACCATCACTTCAAGCAGAGCTGCTCCCTTTCTACAGGTTAGAACCCCCCGCTCGAAAAAGGCTGCAACAACTTTGGTTCTGCTAGATGGTCCAGCTTCTTGTTTAACATCTTGCGTGAGAGGAAACTCACAAACGGGGTGGCCTTCAAGGTCCTCTAGAGCTGAGCAAATGAAGATGCCTGGGAGGTGCCCATGACATTTGTCTTTTGGATTGAAGAGCCCTGTGACACTAACAGAACTGTGATGCTCCATGGAATTCTGATCAGTGTTATGGCAGCCCGGATGGGAGGGGAGTTTGGCGGAGAATGGATACATGTATTTGTATGAGTCCCTTTGCTGCTCACCTGAAACTATCACAGCATTGTTAATTGGCTACACCCCAATGCAAAATAAAAAGCTAAAAAAAAAGAAGTGTGATGCTTTGAAGGGAGCACAACCACAAGAGTAAACAGCTGCCTTAGAATTCCTTCACATTCATTCATTCATTCACTTGAAAATATTGAAGTTAGAACCATCATATGTCTGATCCAGCAATCTGGCTTTTGCAGAGGCCTATGTTTGAGAGACAAACAGGACAATCTGTTCAATGTCACCCTCAAAGGATCAGAGAATGGCACCCTCAACTCCCAGCCAGTGATCTGTCAGGCATGAACTTAGCTAAACTTTTTAATAGAGATGCTATTCGTGTTTTTGGTTGTCATCACTGCTTGACAGAACAAGTTTAGTAAGTCACTCCCACTTCCTTTCTCTGTCCTGGATTTATATCTCGCACTTTCCAGGGTCACCCTAGATGTTGCAAGCTGGGGGACAAGCTCAACCTGATGTGCCTGAAGCACCAGTTAAACAAATAATTCTTGAACTGACAGTCCCTGACCTGTGATGTCACTCCAGATGCACACTGGTTCAGGTTTTCACTCCCTTAAAGCCCTTCCTCTCACCATTGTTCTGAAATCTCTGGCACACAAGTAGTTTTTCCTATTCCTTAGATAGCCGAGTAGCTGGAGTAGGGGGTCTTGGCTGTGCCCTCTTTTACTTGGGTTCCTTCACATATTCTCTCCTTTATCAGTCTAGCTAACTCCATACCCGTTTAAAGAAATTCAAACAATCTGTTATCTTTCCATATTCTGAGGCTAAAAAAAAAATTCTCATTTTGACCATTGTTGCACAGGTTGTTGACAATTCCAGGACCTCTACAGGACCTTCTTTATAGTGCCCTCCACTACAGAGGTGCCTCAGTTTGGATAAAGGAGCCCAGAAAACTAAGTATAACTCTTGAACCCCCAAAAGAGTTTTGCAGTTTGTAACCATTGCAACCCAAATTTCTCCATGTAGATAAATCTGCCTGGGGTTAAAATGTGGGGTTAAGATTATGATTTCACAGACTGTAACCAATGATATTTCTCTATGCTGGCCTCATCAGCTGGTACAGAGCCATGGTAACCATGAAGATGAACTGCTTAGACCTCTTTCCATGGAAGGATGATTGTCTGAAGACTCCAACATTGTCCTTTTGTGTCTACTGTCATGTATGTATCCTGGCTGTGTTTCCCATGGGTACTCCCAGCCAGTGAATGAACATGACGGGGGTCTTAGCATGGCGTGACATGGGACTCCCCAGCCAGCAGATGTTGGCCCCAGGACTCCCCATCAGCCTGGCTGAAGCCACCTGAGACCTGGCCTGAAGTCTGAGACTTTTCTTACTTCACAGGGGTCAGACATGTCCATGTGAAGGCTCTCCCCATCTTCCCTGACTCTCTTTTTTTCCTTCATTGGAGGGCATTGCTCTCAATCAATTCCTTGCAGGTTTAACTTTGACAGGATGTCTGCTTCTTGAAGGGACTCCCCAGGTGGCGCTAGTGGTGAAGAACCTGCCTGCTGTTGCAGGAGATGTAAGAGATGTGGGTTTAATCCCTGGGTCAGGAAGATTCCCCTGGAGGAGGGCATTGCAACCCACTGTAGTATTCTTGCCTGGAGAATCCCCTGGACAGAGAAGCTGGGCAGGCTATGGTCCATAGAGCCTCAAAGAGCCCAGAGACACAACTGAAGTGACTTAGAATGCACACACTGCTTCTTGAATACCTGATCTAACATAGGAACCCACTCCCAGATGTTTCCAGGAGGTAGCTCACAGGTAGGGTTGTAGACAGCACCACCATGAGAACCTTGTGGAGCCAAAGGAACAAATATTGGAGTATAAGAATAATCAAAAAGGAAAGCCTCTAGTTACGTGCTAATATTGGGTTGGCCAAAAAGTCCATTCCGCTTTTCCACAAGATGGCTCTAGTAGCACTTAGTGGTCTTTAACTTCAAAACAATTTTTTTAGATTGTGCTCTGATGGCTGTCATATCAGCATGCACTTTTAAAAACTTATCAAAATTGGTGAATTTTTGTGTAGCCATTTTAATATGAAAGATGGAAGAAAAAAAAGCAATATTTTCAGCATATGATGCCTTGTTATTTCAAGAAAGGTAAAAAAGCAAAGAAAGATTTGTGAAGTGAATACAGAACGTGCTGTGACTGATCAAATGTGTAAAAAGTGGTTTGCAAAGTTTCATCCTGGAGATTTATCACTGGATAATGCTACATGGTTGGGTGGACCTGTTGAAATTGATAGAGTTCAAACTGAGACATTAGCTGAGAAAAATCAACATTATGCCACACGGGAGACAGCCAATATACTCAAAATATCCAAATCAAGTGTTGAAAGTCATCTGCACCAGCTTGGTTATATTCATCACTTTGATATTTGGGTTCCATATAAGTTAAGCGAAAAAATCTTCTTGACTATATTTCTGAAGGTGCTTCTCTACTTAGACATAATGAAAACATTCCATTTTAAAAACAAATTGTGATGGGCAATGAAAAGTGAGTACTGTATGATAATGTGGAATGGAAGAGATCGTGGGCAAGAGAAATGAACCACCTCCAACTGCACCAGAGGCCTGTCTCCATCCAAAGAAGATGATGTTGAGTGTCTGGTGGGATTAGAAGGGAGTCCTCTATTATGAGTTCCTTCTGGAAAATCAAACAATTGCAACAAAAATTGCTCCTAATTAGACCAACTGAAAGCAGCATTTGACAAAATGTGTCAGGGATTAGTCAACAGAAAACACATAATATTCCATTAGGATAATGCAAGACCATGTATTTCTTTGATGACCAGGCAAAAACTGTTACAGCTTGGCTGGGAAGTTCTGATTCATCCACTGTATTCACCAGACATTGCACCTTCCATTTATTTTAATCTTTATGAAATTCTCTTAATGGAAAAAAAAAAAATCAGTTTCCTGATTTTTTCCTGGAAGACTGTAAAAGGCACCTGGAAAAGTTCTTTGCTCAAAAAGATAAAAAGTTTGGGAAAGGTGGAACTATGAAGTTGCCTGAAAAATGGCAGAAGGTAGTGGAATAAAGGAAATGGCAAACCACTCTGGTATTCTTGCCTGGGAAATCCCATGGACAGAGGAGCCTCATGGGCTGCAGTCCATGCGGTTGTAAAGAGCTGGGCATTACTGAGCAACTAATTCAACTCAGTGGAACAAAACAGTGAATACACTATTCAATTAAGTTCTTGATGAAAAAGAAAAATGTGTCTTTTATTTTTACTTTTAAATGGAAGGAACTTTTTGGCCAACCCAATACATTAGTTTCAGATCCTGAAGGGCTGAACTTGCACAGTAAGTGTGGTGATGGATGAATCTTCACACAGAGCACAGCTTCCAATCATCTCCACCCCTAAAACCAGATTAGGTTGATCCTTGATTGGTACAACTTTAAACTCCCACTGAGAAACAAATATAAATTATCTCTGAGAAAAGATGGCATCCTTATAGTCCTTAAATTATTCTATAACTGTGCATATACAATGTCTGAAACTTAACAAAAAATGACCAAGCACACAATGAGACCAGATTATATTACTAAAATCCATGAGACACATGAGACGATAGAAACAGACTCAGAGGAGATACAGAAAATGAAGTTATTGCAGATTTTAAAATAAGTGTGCTGACTGTATTCAAAGAGATCAGACATATGACTCAGAATTTTGTAGATCACTAGAAGCAGGATGGCAGCCATAACACTTGCACTGGGAAAGAGGTAGACCAGGTCACCTACCTTTGTAGATTCTTCCCTGATAACCCAGGTAATCAAGACACTGCTTTCTCCCTCTGGCTCATATATGGGAATGTTTTTTGTTTGCTTTGTTGTACTGTGTTGTATTGTTAGTCACTCAGTCGTGTCCGACTCTTTGTGATCCCAAGGACTGCAGCCACCAGGCTCCTCTGTCCATGGGATTCTTCAGGCAAGAAGACTGGAGTGGGTTGCCATTCCCTTCTCCAGGGGATCTTCCCTATCTAGGGATCAAACCCACGTCTCCCACATTGCAGGCAGATTCTTTACTGTCTGAGCTACAGGGAAGTGCTCCCCTTAATGCACTTCCTATTTTTGGTTCTGGTTGTTTAGTTGCTAAGTCATGTCTGACTCTTTCTCGACCACATGGACTGTAGCCAGCCAGACTCCTCTGTCCAGGAGATTTCCCAGGCAAGAATACTGGAGCAGATTGTCACTTCCTTCTCAGCCTTTCAGGATCTGAAACTAATGTATTGGGTTGGCCAAAAAGTTCCTTCCATTTTAAAGTAAAAATAAAAGACATATTTTTCATTTTCACCATAAACTTTCAATTTCACCCAGGGATTGAATCTGCATCCCCTTCACTGGCAGGCAGATTCTTAACCACAAAGCCAACAGGGAAGCCCTCATACCTTTCAGTTCAGTTCAGTCACTCAGTCATGTCCGACTCTTTGTGACCCCATGAACTGCAGCACGCCAGGCCTCCCTGTCCATCACCAACTCCCACAGTCCACCCAAATCCATGTCCATTGAGTCGGTGATGCCATCCAACTATCTGATCTTCTGTCATTCCCTTCTCCTCCTGCCCTCAATCTTTCCCAGCATCAGGGGCTTTTCAAATGAGTCAGCTCTTCATATCAGGTGGCCAAAGTTTTGAAGTTTCAGCTTCAACATCAGTCCTTCCAATGAACACTCAGGACTAATCCCCTTTAGGATGGACTGGTTGGATCTCCTTGTAGTCCAAGGGACTCTCAAGAGTCTTCTCCAACACCACAGTCCAAAAGCATCATTCTTCGGTGCTCAGCTTTCTTCACAGTCCAACTCTCACATCCATACATGACCATTGGAAAAACCATAGCCTTGACTAGACGGACCCTTTGTTGGCAAAGTAATATCTCTGCTTTTTAATATGCTGTCTAGGTTGGTCATAACTTTCCTTCCAAGGAGTAAGTGTCTTAATTTCAATGGCTGCAATCACCGTCTCCAGTGATTTTGGAGCCCAGAAAAATAAAGTCAGCCACTGTTACCACTGTTTCCCCATCTGTTTGCCATGAAGTGATGGGACCGGATGCCATGATCTTCGTTTTCTGAATGTTGAGCTTTAAGCCAACTTTTTCACTTTCCTCTTTCACTTTCATCAAGAGGCTTTTTAGTTCCTCTTCACTTTCTGCTATAAGGGTGGTGTCATCTGCATATCTGAGGTTACTGATATTTCTCCCAGCAATCTTGATTCCAGCTTGTGATTCTTCCAGCCCAGCATTTCTCATGATGTACTCTGCATATAAGTTAAATAAGCAGGGTGACAATATACAGCCTTGATGTACTCCTTTTCCTATTTGGAACCAGTCTGTTGTTCCATGTCCAGTTCTAACTGTTGCTTCCTGACCTGCATACAAGTTTCTTAAGAGGCGGGTCAGTTGGTCTGATATTCCCATCTCTCTGAGAATTTTCCACAGTTTATTGTGATCCACACAGTCAAAGGCTTTGGCATAGTCAACAAAGCAGAAATATCTTTAGTCTCCTCCAATTTTCTTTTGGATATAGTTTGGTGGGAGTTTTGTCAGTTGTCCCCTCCCAGCCAGGGGAACAGCATAGGGGCCAGATTGAACCAAGTAGACCTTTACTCTCCCAGTGGAAATTGACTCTTAAACTGAATGGCAAAGATCAAAAATGGTTGCTTTGTCCAGCAGCTCCAGCCTTATGACCACTCCTTCCCACTCTCTCCCTAATCCCTCACTCTCAGAACTGATGGTGTTCCCTATTTTCACCCCTGGTCTCTATGTGGGGCTGCCCACTTTCTTTCCATAGTCCCTTTGTTTGTTTGTTTTTTGCTTAATTGCACCAGTGTCAGTTTCTGTTGCTTGCAAACAAATAAACCTGATGTGTCCCCTCTTTCGTTTTAATTAAAACAGTTTAAAAGTGTTTATTGAGCGTCTACTGTGTCAGGCAGCACTAGATATGGGGGATTACATAGTGAAAAAAAAAAGACTATCTGCCTTTATGAGGCTTTCAGTAAAATAGGAAAGGAAACATAGAATAAATTGTTCCCCAACAGGCCATAGAGTGAGTTGGCCATAGGTCAAGTTCAGAATAGTGTGACAAAGGTCAAGTTCAGGATATTAAGCAAGTGCATCTCCAGATTCTTTATTTATGTTGGGCCCAAGGAGACAGCACAAAGGATGACACATGTATCAGAGACATTGAGTGAAGAACATTCCAGGCCGAAGGGACAGCCCCTGTAAAGGAAGACCTGAGGCAGGAAGTAGAGTTGCCTATCTTGACATGACCTTGGCCTTTGTTCAATTGTCTGGTGGGACTTGACCAGGTTCATCCCACCCTCTTTCTGTTCTGCCACCACCTGGGGTGAAGGTCTTGGCTGCAGGAACTTGGCTCTTTCTCCATGAGCTCTGATCCCTTTATTCTAAGGCTCAAGCCAGCAAATCAAGTCAGTCACCTCCAGTGAACATTAGCAATGAGAGGTGTGGTGAACGCTGGAATGCCCCCAGCCTGTTCCTTGCTTCATGACTGCAGAATTCACCAATTCCCCCTCTCCCTACCCTGATATGAATGCTACAGTCAGACAACCTTTAGTTATCAGTCTTACTTCAAAAGCAGGCAGTTCTGGAATGCCATCCCATGTTCAGAACTCTTAAGATTTCTGTTGAAACTGCAACGTCATTAAACTTCTTTCTCTGCCCAATCGTGCTTCCTTCCCTCCTCTTCCACAGGCTCTGGTCCCAAGAGTGTTCCTGCACACTAAGTGGCATTTCGGGGTCTGCCTCCTAGGGACCCACCTTGCAAGAGCTGGAAGAAACCAGAGTCAAGGATGAGAAGACTGTGTTTGAGCCTGTCCCATCCTGATTATGTTATCTTGGACCAGTCTCAGTACGTACAGCTGGGGTTGGTACTAGGCACCATGCCTATCACACAGAAGGAAGGTACACATTTAAGTGTTTGTTGATTCAGACAGTGGGTGGAACTTTCTATGCATATGTTTCTAAAACCCATATTATTGTTAATTATTATTGTTTAGAGTTGGAAAGGAAAAAAAAACACATAACTCTAGTGAAAAAGTGAAAGATGAACTTAGATGTAGAATCTAAAAAATATTACAAATTAATCTACACACCAGGCTTCCCTAGTGACTCAGATGGTAAAGAATCTGCCTGCAATGCAAGAGACCCGGGTTCAATCCCTGGGTTGGGAAGATCCCCTGGATGAGGAAATGGCAACCCACACCAGTATTCTTGCCTGGAGAATTCCATGGACAGAGGAGCCTGGCAGGCTACAGTCCATGGGATCACAAAGAGCCGGACACAACTAACACTTTCATTTTCACTTTAATCTACACACAAAAGAGAAATAGACTCACAGACATAGAAAATTCAGACACATAGATTCAGACACTGTCTGAATCAACAAACACTTAAATTGCATACCTTCTTTCTATGTGACAGGCATGGTGCCTAGTACCAACCCCAGCTGTACATACTGAGGCTAGTCCAAGACAATACAACTTATGGTTACCAAAGGAGAAAAAGACAGGTAGGTGGGAGGGTTAAATTAGGAGTGAGATGAAGAGATACAAAGTACTATACATAAAATAGGTAAGCAACAAGGGTACACTATTGCACAAGGAGCTATATTCAATATCTTATATTAACCTATAATGGAAGGTAGTCTGAAAAAATATATGTATATATTACTGAATTACTTTTCTGTGCACCTGAAACTAATACAATATTATAAATCAAATATTTGTTATTGTTGTTCAGCTGCTAAGTCACGCCCTCGTGACTGTGACATCAGGGACTGCAGCACGCCAGGCCTCCCTGTCCCTCACCATCTCCCACAGTTTGTGCAAGTTCATGTCCATTGAATCAGTGATGCCATCCAACCATCTCATCCTCTGCTGCCCACTTCTCCTTTTGCCTTCAACCTTTCCCGGCATCAAGTCTTTTCCAGTGAGTTGGCTCTTTGCATCAGGTGGCCAAAGTATTGGAGCTTCAGCTTCAGCATCGGTCCTTCCAACAAATATTCAGGATTGATTTCCTTTAGGATTGACTGGTTTGATCTCCCTGCAGTACAAGAGACACTCAAGAGTCTTCTCCAGCACCACAAATTGAAAGCATTGGTTCTTTGACCTTCAGCCTTCTTTATGGTCCAACTCTCACATCTGTACATATCTACCAGAAAGACCATAACTTTGACGACATAGACTATTTCAATTTTTTTTAAAAAAGTGAAAGAGAGTACTAAATTATAAGTTGGAGATCCTGGAGCAGAGAGAGAGGGGAAGAGGAAGCCACAGATGTCCAGAGGAGACATAATGAAGACAAGAAGGAGACCAAGCATTCAGAAAAATGAGAACCGGCACAGAACCAAAGGGTGAACACATGTACAAAATGTGCACTGCTTCAGAAATGTCAAGTGGATTAAATGATATAAAGCATCAGATTCCAGAGCAACACTCACATTCACTCTTCCAGAAATGATCCACAGGTCATCAGCAGTCTACTCAGAAACCAGGGAGCATGGGCAGGAATGTATCTGCCTCTTTTGTTACTGTGGACCCTGGGCTTAAGAAGCTTTTGGTACCCACTGGGCACCTGACACTCATTTATTATTGCTTTTTTTTTTTAAGGGAATTTTAAAAAATAATTTGTTTTTATTTATTATTTATTCTTAATTTTTATTTTTGGCTGTGCTGAGTCTTCATTGCTGCATGCGGGCTTCTCAGGGGGGTGACTTCTCTTGTTGCAGCAGAAGCTCTAGGGGGCAAGGGCTTTAGTAGTTGTGGCTCATGGGCTCTACGGCAAGCATGCTCAGTAGTTGTAGTGAACGGGCTTAGTTGCTCCTTGGCATGTGGGATCCTCCCAGACCAGGGATCGAACTGGTCCCCTGCATTTGAAGGCAGACTCCCAACCACTGGATCATCAGGGAAGCCCTATTATTGTTGAATAAGTCTTGTGCTATGCTCTGTGCTCAGTTGCTTCAGTCGTGTCTGATTCTTTGTGACCCTACAGACTGTAGCCCACCAGGCTCCTCTGTCTGTGGGATTTTCCAGGCAAGAATACTGGAGTGGATTGCCATGCCTTCCTCTTGGAAAGAAGAGTCATGCCTGACTCTTCCAGACCCAGGGATTGAACCCATGTCTCCTGCTCTCCTGCACTGCAGGTGGATTCTTTACCCACTGAACCACCTGGGAAGCTTGTTGAATAAGTCTTAGGTGTTTGAAAATAAAGTCAATAATTTATTGTCACTAAGTACATCATGAGAAACGCTGCGCTGGAAGAAGCACAAGCTTGAATCAAGATTGCCGGGAGAAATATCAATAACCTCAGATATGCAGATGACACCACCCTTATGGCATAAAGTGAAGAGGAAATAAAGAGCCTCTTGAAGAAAGTGAAAGAGGAGAGTGAAAAAGTTGGCTTAAAGCTCAACATTCAGAAAATGAAGATCATGCCATCTGGTCCCATCACTTCATAGGAAATAGATGGGGAAACAGTGGCTGACTATTTTTCTGGGCTCCAAAATCACTACAGATGGTGACTGCAGCCATGAAATTAAAAGACGCTTACTCCTTGGAAGGAAAGTTATGACCAACCTAGATAGCATATTGAAAAGCAGAGACATTACTTTGCCAACAAAGGTCCATGTAGTCAAGGCTATGGTTTTTCCTGTGGTCATGTATGGATGTGAGAGTTGGACTGTGAAGAAAGCTGAGCACCGAAGAATTGATGCTTTTGAACTGTGATGTTGGAGAAGACTCTTGAGAGTCTCTTGGACTGCAAGGAGATCCAACCAGTCCATTCTAAAGGAGATCAGTCCTAGGTGTTCATTGGAAGGACTGATTCTAAAGCCTCCAATACTTTGGCCACCTTATGCGAAGAGTTGACTCATTGAAAAAGACTCTGATGCTGGGAGGGATTGGGGGCAGGAGGAGAAGGGGACGACAGAGGATGAGATGGCTGGATGATATCACTGACTCAATGGACGTGTGTTTGAGTGAACTCTGGGAGTTGGTGATGGACAGGGAGGCCTGGAGTGCTGCTATTCATGGGGTCACAAAGAGTCGGACAAGACTGAGCAACTGAACTGAACTAAATGAAATAGTGTGTTAAAGAAATCCATCTGCCACCAACCTTGGCCACACACATGTGAATATACACACCCTACCTACCCTATTCTATTTAACCCAGTTGCTGAATATAAACAAAGCTGTTTCCTGGTATATCAGGAGCTGTTTTCCCAATGCACCAACCCAGGAAGGGAATCCCCTGGGTCCCTCCCTACACTTATTTAAGGCCTCTGTACCTCTTTTGATGATTCTTTAAAGACTATATAAATGAACCACTAGTTAGATAGCTTATTTCTCAGTTTATTCAGGAAAAGGTAAACACATGTGATAGAATGTAGATAAGAGATCTGAAGACACATTTTGAAGAGGGTGCTAACAAATATTAGAGGCTGTGGGGCTTGTTTCAAAACAAAACAGTCCCCCTTTGAAGTGAGATACATCAGAGAAGTTCTTACCTTTAAGGATTTGGGACCTTCTGTCTGAGTGGAGACTCTGAACCCACATCCCAGTTGGATCTCCCCTCCCCACCTCAACCTGATTGTGCTGATCTGTCATTTGACTACATATGACTGTGACATTCAGTGCATCATCGCACAATGATTGATCTAATCTCTCCACTGGAATGTGAACTTTTTGAGGGTAAAGACTTTTCTTTCTATCTCTGATTCCCTAGTATACTGCAGATTACCTGTAGCACGGGAGACATTAAAAGCATAAAGGACGGGACTTCCCTGGTGGACCAGTAGCTAAAACTCTGCGCTTCCAGTGCTGGCGGCCCAGGTTCCATCCTTGGTCGGGGAAGTAGATCTCATAAGCTATAAGGAAGATTGAAGGTTCCATGTATGGCAACTAAGACCCAGCACAGCCAAATAAGTAAATAAATAAGTAAAAGAAAAAAAAATTTAAGCACAATGAAGGAAAGGAGAATAGGAAAGGGATGAGAGAAGGGGTCCAAAAAGACTCTTGAACCTCATTCAGAATTGTTGAAACACTTAACTCCTGTTGACCTTCAGGTAGCTTCTTGTCTCCTGGAGTCCTGGGGCATAATGAGAAATATGATTGGAAATACAATTGGAAGCAGGAAGCTTGGGCTAGACAACTAACTCTCCCATTTAATTGGGGTTTATTATTTCTGCCTTAAAGAAATCTTGAGTAAGTAAAATGATAAATGTGACACCATTCAACAAACAAGTACCACATAATCGTCACTTTATGTATTATCACTGGGGAGTCAGCCATCTTCATCAGAACACTCATCTGTTTCATTTGGCAAAACACTGTACTTTGAGAGAATATTTTGGAGTAAGGGAAAAAGCCTGATCTTTTACTCATTTTTCCTTCTTTATTTTCAGGATTTTGCTTGTATTTGCATTTCTATGGCTGTCATTTTTAAAATTGATCTAGGGACAACAGTGATTCCAAAGACTGACCAGTGATCGCCAGTTGAATCAGAATCACTTAAGAACTTTAAAATATACAGAATTCCAAGTCCCAACACCGAGCAAATCAATCCAATTATTCTAGAGTGGGGATATGTGCATGCCTGCTAAATCACCTCAGCCGTGTCTGACTCTTTGCGACCCTATGGACTGCAGCCTGCCAGGTTCCTCTGTCCATGGAATTTTCCAGGCATGAATACTGAGTGGGTTGCCATGCCTTCCTCCAGGGGATCTTCCTGACCCAGGGATCGAACCCATGTCTCTTATATCTCCTGCATTGGCAGGCAGGTTCTTTACCACTAGCACCACATGGGAAGCCCAGAGTAGGGGTGGGAATTCTTTATTTTGAAAAGCTGCCCAGATGAATCTGAGGAGCAGCCAAGCCAGGATATCTGGACAGGCTTCTTTTTTCCATTATAAAACCATCAAAAGACCTTCAAGGTCAGGCCTGAGAGCTTATGAATATCCCCCTTTTTGCTGGATGACTGCCTGGAAAATTCTATGAAGGTTCATGGCATTAGGTTTTGTTATTTGAAACTAATAATGTAGAAATGCTAGCATGAGCATGACATTTCCGTAACAAATTCACGAGTAGGCATTTGAACCTAAAATCTAAGCTCTAAGGCTAGAGTAGATGATATGGAGCTTAGTAGGGTTTAGAAAAAGCATTTCAGTTGCTTCTATATATTTCCTTAGCTTCAGGAGGAAATGGCATAACATATATCTATTTCCCAGGGATGTTTTGCTCTGAAAACTAATGTGAAAAATGAATGGCGCCTTGGACTTCTTGGAAAGACTCATGTGCATTAGCATCTGTTTGTTCAAGCAAATATTTATCTCCAGGGTTATCATCCATCATAAATCTTGCAAAAAAAAAAAAAAACCTGTTTAAATTCTCATACTTCTTGTTGGGGATACAAACTGGTATAACCATTTTGGAAAACTACTTAGTAGTACCTAGTAAAGCTGAATATTTCCACATCCTATTTCCTATACACAAACCATACTGAAAAGCAAACATATGTTTATCAAAAGACATGTACTAGAATCGTGATAGTCTCACGGATCATAATAGCTCAACACAGGCAACTACCCAAATGACCATCCACAGTAGAATAGATAAGTAAATCATCATACGGTCACATTAAAGAATCCTAGTAGCAGAGAAAGTGAATGATCTACAAGTACACACAAAAATCGATGAATTTCAGATTCATGAGTTTAAATGAAAGAAACTAGATTCCAATGAAAAGTTAAAATCAACTCCAACGATGTATATACAAAATATATATGGTGCTGTTCACTAAGGGAGACAGTCCTTATTTCCCAGAGGACTCCCTTTCTTATTGGGCATCCCTTGTGGCTTAGCTGGTAAAGTATCTGCCTGCAATGTGGGAGACCTGGCTTCGATCCCTGGGTTGGGAAGATCCCCTGGAGAAGGGAAAGGCTACCCAGTCCAGGTTTCTGGCCTGGAGAATTCCATGGATTATTTAGTCCATGGGATCGCAAAGAGTTAGACCGACTGAACGAGTTTCACTTCACTTCATTTCCCTTTCTTATCAGAGATGCCCACACACTGGAAAGAGCCCACACACTGCAACCTCTGAACACTCTTTTCCCAATTGACCATTGTGGTTGTCTTTAAAGACATGTGATCAATAAAATGTCTGAAAAAAGATAAGCCCATAAGACACATTTTACAAAAGATTTATGAGTTGATAATTCAACAATGCCGTCCAAAATGAAGGAAAGTGTTGGCTCCATGTTCAGAGTAACTTTTTTGCAACTCAAAACCCCCCTTCAACAGAGCTCAGAAAGAGGTGCTGTTTAACTGGGCAGCTGAGCAGCGTGTTCAGAAACTACCATGGGAAAAAAAAAACACCACATTTCAAAGCATTTGAAAAATAGCATTGTCATAATTGTTCTGTATGTTTTTAAAACCTCTCAAAATGCCTTTTCTTTTCACAAAAATGATGTGTATTCAATTTTAAGTCAATTGATACAGAACAGTACAGAGTGAAAATCAATATATTAAATAAAAATCACCCCCATCTCACTTCCCCAAGTAACTGTTATGAGCATGTGTGCATACTAAATCACTTCAGTCGTATCTGGCTCTTTTTCAACCCCATGGACTGTAGCCCACCAGGCTCCTCTGTCCATAGGATTCTCCAGACAAGAATACTGGAATGGGTTGCCATGCCTTCCTCCAGGGGATCTTCCTTACCCAGGGATCCAACCCAAGTTTCCTGCAGCTCCTGCATTAGCAGGCAGATTCTTTTCAGCTGAGCCACCTGGGAAGCCCCTTATGAGCATTAGGTAACTTTCATTCCAACACATCTCTAGGCAGGGGTAGGAACTATTTTGTAAACACAAGTGCAAACTTGAAAAACAAACGACAAAGGAACATGCTCGGGAGATCTCTGTGGTGGAGGAGAGAGAGGGACTTGTGCTCTCAGAGATTGTAAAAGAACCTCTTTCTGGTCCTTCCCCTGATGAGATGAGTGCTCTGATAACAAAATAGTTGGAATTCTAAGGCAAATAGTGCCTTTTGGATCAAACAGTAGGCCTAACTCAGAGGTGGGAGGTGGGATGGGAAGGAGGGAACAGCTTCTAGTTCCCCTTGGGGATTTTCTCAAGGAAAGAAAGAGCCAAGATGTAGACCATCACAGAGCAGAGAAGGGAAGAGGAATTATGCCTCTGCATTACTGCCAAAGCAATAAACTTCTAGGGCGCCTGAGGGAAAAGTAAGATGACTGGGAGAATGAATTCTTGAAGGTTTTGAAAAATGATCCTGGATGTGACCAAAGAAAAGAAATAGAATAAAATACTGTGTGTCATTGGTCTAACTGCTTTTACTTAATATGATTTCAACTTCTATCATGTTAAAGAAATGTCTTGGAACCACAGATTAAAAGTGCTAATTCTTAGACTCTACCTGTTTACAAGTAAACTGAGCATAAAAATAAAATTCTGATTTGTTGCACGGCTCCTTCTCCAACTGGTTTGAGCAAAATTTTCACAAGATGAGGATCAGTTTAACTGAGGGGACCGGGGACAGTAAGGGGCAGACCTGGCCTATGTAGAAACCTGAGATGCTGCCCATCTAACCCAGGGGACTGAATTTATCACCTGCTGACCTAAGGAGTCAAGGATACTCTGAGACTGAGAAGGAAAAAGGATAGTTGTCCCCTGCCTGGAAGGGTTTTCAAGTGTAAGGGCTTATAAATTGCAGGCATTTCAGCAAAAAGAAGAACTTAAAACTTAGTAAATCTCTTCTTGGATCCCATTTTGATGTCAAAATCCCAAATTGATGTCCACCTTTGGTCAACTTCTCACTTGTTAATGATGAGCCAACCCAAGCCATTAAGGGCCCACTGTCCCTGAACACATATGTGCCCTAACTGGTTTATGAGCTTCATATGTTTTAGTCCAGGTAGTGCATAACTCCCTAAGACAGGCACTATTATTTCCCCCATTTTACAGATGAGGAAATGGAGGCAAAGAGAAGTTAAGTTACTTACCCAAGGTCACAGAGCTCGTGTGTGAGGCTCCAAAGTAGATGCTCTGAACAAAGAGCCTGATGCCAAAAATCTGACTCATGAACACTGAGGGCAATCAAAGATAGGCTCGAGCCCACAGTTCCTTAGGGCAGATCCGGTGTCACTGCTGTAAGCCCTCCACTTATTTCCAGTGGCTGTGGAGTCATCAAATCCCACAGCATACTTCTCGCCCCCCCACCCCAGGTTTATTGTCTTAGGTGTTGGCCTTCTGACCTTGCACCACAGTGTGTCCTCAGCTCCTCCACAGGAAGTGAAAGGAGTACGTGTGTGGGAGTGTGGATTGTGTGAGTGTGCATGTGAGTCATACGCACGCGTGTGTGAGTGCATGTGAGCATGTGGTATGAACTTACGTAAGTGGAGGTGTTGTGACCCCATGAATGCATGTGTGAGCGTGTGTGGGTGATGGATGTGAAGGTGTATATTTGCATGTGTGTGTGTGTGTAGGTGAGAGTGTGAATGAGTGTATGAGTGAAAGTATTGAGAGTAAATGTGTGTGGATGTGTGTCTGAATGAATGTGGCTATGTGTGCACATAAATGTGTGTGGGGGTGTGAGTGCACCTATGTGTGTCTTACTGAACACATGCACACAGAGTGAATGTATGGGTTTGTGTGCTGCTCCCAACTTCCTTTACTGGCAGCCAGATCAAGTGACACCTGAGCTTGGCCCTCTGATGAGAAAGCTTAAGGAAGCTGTCCAAGGATAGCGCTGGAGAGGGAGGAGGTCAGCTCTGCGCCAAGAGGACTCTGACGGGAGGGAGCAGAGCAAACCCACGGGGGCCACCACCCACCTGTCTTCCTGGACCACTCCCATGAGTGCTGCCCCTCCCTGGGGTTGTGTGGGGTTTCCTTCTCTTCTAGTCCAAGGGAGGTGAAGAGGGAAGTGGTCAGGCAGAGAGAGGGAGCAGCCTTGGAGTCAAACAGACTGGGGCTGAAATTCCTGTTCTGCCTCCAGACACTAAGAGCTGTGGGTGAGCTCCTTAATGGATTCATCCTTGGCTTCCCCATCTGATAAAGGAATGTGCTATGATACCTAGCACAGAAGCTTATGGGGAATATCAAAAGGATCAATGCATCTTGAAAAAAAAAAAAACCTATATATAGCACTCTGCACAAAGTGTATGCTCAATAGATGATATTATTGTTCCACTGAAAGAGTAGCATCACCATTTCTTTCTTTCAGGTTGCCACTTTGGGTCAGATTCACAGCTCTCAGAGTGGAGACAAGACACTACTGGAGGTTTGTAGAAGCTCTTTGGTCCAACTTGATTAGATATTAGGGCACTTGGGAAGCCGTTAGCAAGAGGCCCCAGGGTTGGGAAGAGTTAATGTACCAGAACAATGCCAACTGTTGTCACCAGGAAATCAGCTCTTTGGTTTCCGAAAGGAAAGCAGAAAAGTCTCTCTTACCCAACAAACCCAACTCAACACTGAAAATTCTGACTGCAGTCAAATATGCCTCTTTTAAAATGAAACACTACACCTGCAAGCATGAACTGATTGCCTGGCTTTTCAAGGGCCAGAAAGTGAAATAAACAAACGAACTCTCAATAGGGAGCCTCCCCGCCCCGCCTTCCCGTTACGGAGGAGAACTGAGTCAGAACAATGACTGAGTGGCTGGGAGGCCACCTGCCTTGGAGGCGGGAATTGAGTCAACACAGGCCCTAAGCAAACAGTCGGGCTTTAGTGTTCTAAATCAGTTTGAACAGTGGTTAAAGCCTGTGGGCCGAGGAGCCCTGAAAGCCTGCACACATCCTCTATTAAGTCCGAGCCAATCTTCCGGGCCGGCGCTGTGTTTATTCAGCGTCTTTCATTGCAAAATGGCCGCCCCTTGAGCTGGGTGGGGCGGGGCACTGAGAAAGCTGAGGAGAGGGGCGCTCCTGCGTCCCGGGGCGCCGGCTTCCCTGCCTGCTGAGAAAGCGTGGGCTGCCCGTCCCTCACAGAGAGGGGTTGGGGTTCTATGACCCCAATAAAGTGGAGACCTGAGGGGAAGAGAACGCAATGGAAAGACAAAAGGCATAAAACACACCCTGTCAGCGAGAGGCCTTGTCAATAGCTTTTAAGATTCTCTTCCAAGGTGGGGAAAGGACTTGAGAAAAAGAGAGTGGTGTGCTCAGGTTCCTGGTCGCTTTGGAAAGCAGGTCTCACCCTTGGCCAGCAATGCCTCTCCGTCTGCCACTTCCGCACCACAGAGGCCTTTAGAGTTTGGGCAGATGAGAACTAAAGAACTTTGGGAATGTGTCCTAAGGTCTCACACGTGAAAAAGGACACTATGTCGTGTCCATGCGTGAACCATATTTATGGCATTCCCAAGAGGTAGCTTTGTCATCGAGAAAAGCTGGAAATACTTTCTTCAGGGTGAGGGGGTGGGGAAGGGTGGATCTCATAAACCCGAGTCGCACAACATTTCATGTTTTGCAGCAGGAAGGAAGTGAGGAGGAGACAGCAGGCCACCAGAGGAGGCAGAGAGCCCATGCAGGCACAAGGTGCTATTCCACACAGAGAGGCTTGGTCTTCAGTGCATAACTGTGTCTCCTGGCGACCTGACTCGCACACAGTGAGGAGGGCTTTCTGGGGCTGAGATATAAGTGGACCATGAGAAGTAAGAGGGTATTAACACCCACCCCCAAACTTCCCCAGGCCTGGCCTCCTCTAAACCTTCCGGTGTTGCAAAATATCTTCTTCCTACCTTCTTCCATCAAAATCCCATTTCTTCAGGACAGTGGTTCTCAGCTAGAAGAGATTTTGCACCCAAAGGACATTTGTCAGTATCTGGAGATGTTTGTAGTGATTCTAACCAGGGACTGGAGTGCTACCAGCATCCCCTATAAGTAGAGGTCAGAGATGTTGCTAAACACCCGACAAGGCACAGGACAGCTCCCCGCATCAAAGAAAAATCCAGGATAAAAAATGTCACCAGGACTGAAACTGAAAACCTTGCTGGCATGTACTGACATCACAGCTGTATGATTGAAAAGCATCTATTTGAACTAATTCACAATATGGTTTGAATGGCTGATAATCTACGTATAACCTTCCAGGGTCAGTTGGTTTTTAAAAGAGGTTTTCACTTTTTGGCAAGCATTCATATGGCTTAAATACAAATGCAAAAGGAAGAGAAGGCTTTTGAGAAGCTACGGGAAGCAATGTTTTATATGTATGTGTTGGGGAGGCCCTCCTGGCTATTCCTTCATTCTTACCATGAAGGCATCTACCTACTTGTTCCAGGGGTAGAAAGACCAGTCTTGTGCACTCATCCTGGCAAGAGCCGAAATAAGGGCCACGTCACAAAAATACAAAGACAAGTGTTAACAATTCCACTCAGGTACCTAGAGTAGTCAAATTCGTACATATAGAAAGTAGAGTGGTGGTTGCCAGGGACTGAGGGGAGAGGCAGATGAGGAGTTATTGTTTAATGGGTATAGAATTTCAGTTTTGTAAGATGAGAAGAGTTCTGGAAATTGGTTGCACAACAATGTGAAAGTACCTAATACTAACGAAGTATATAGTTAAATGTCATTAAGATAGTAAATTTTATGTTATGTGTATTGTCCCACAATTTTTAAAGAGTGTATATATATGTGTGTGTGTGTGTGTGTGTATGTGTATATATATATAAAAATACAACTTGATAAATTTTTACAAAGTGAACACACTTGTATAACCAGTACCCGTGTGAAGAAATGAAATATTACCAGCCCCCATAAGCCCCCTTTATTCCTCCTATATACCACCTCCCGGTTCTATCCCTACCTCAAGGGTAATGGTATCCTGACTTCCAAATGGTAACATAAGTATAATCCTTAATGGAGCTGCAATAGTTTGTGAATGTATCATATTTAATGTAATCAACCCTCCCCGTCCTTTAACTGAACTTGGAAGATTCTTTAAAATAAAACACACGAGATGATTTGGTTATATATTTTTGTCCACATCTCTACTCTCTGAAAATAGATGGATTCTTAGAGGTGGAATTTCCAAGTCACACGCTGTGAAAAATTTAAAGAGTCTTGATTCGTACAAGCATCAGTATTTCTAGAAGCTTCTGGTGGATCATGATGTGTGGCCGTGGTGGAGAATCACTTCATTAATTTATGGATTGCCCGTGATTAGTTCTCTAAGGAATATACTCAAACCACCACTGACACTCCGCTATTAAAAAGAACGAAATAGACCACACACCACAACTCTGAAGTCTGCAAGCTCTTCAACAACAGAAACCACCACAATGAGAAGCCCACGCAACTAGAGAGTAGTCCCCAGTCGCCACAACTAGAGAAACCCTGAATGTAGCAATGAAGACCCAGTGTAGGGGAAAAAAAAAAAAAGCATGGAATAGGGATTTTCCTGGGGGTCCAGTGGTTAAGAATTTACCTTGTAATGCAAGGGATACTGGTTTGATCCCTGGTCCCCTGGTCAGGGAACTAAGACCCCGCATGGTGTGGAGCAGCTAAACCTGTGCACCGCAGCTACTAAAGCCCATGTGCCTTGGAGCCTGAGAGCCACAACTGTAGAGTCCAGGCGCCTCAAAGAAAGATCCCGCATGATGCAATGACAATCCTGCATGCCACAACCAAGACCTTACACGGCCAAATAAGTATTTTTAGAAAAGAAAAACAAAAAGAATGGAATAAACCATTTGCGGCAACATGGATGGACCTAGAGATTGTCATACTGAGTGAAGTAAGTCAGAGAAGGCAAAATATGTGATAATGCTTATATGTGAAATCTAAAAAAAAAAAAAAGATACAGATGAACTTATTTACAAAACAGACTCAGAGACTTAGAGAACAAACTTAGGCTGGGTGGGGAAAGGGACAGACTGAGAGTTGGGGATGGACATATACACACTGCTCTATTTACAGTGGGTAGCCAACAAGGATCTGCTGTACAGCACAGGGAGCTCTGCTCAGTGTTTTGTGGGAGCCTGGATGGGCGGGGAGTTTGGGGGAAATGGATGGATGTGTATGTATGACTGGGTCCCTTTGCTGCCCATCTGAAACTACCACAATGTTGTTCATCTATCACAACATTGTTAATCGGCTATACTCCAATACAAAATAAAAAGTTTTTAAAATGGGAGAAGAATTTGAACGAATAAATGTATATGTATAACTGAGTCACTCTGCTATATATCTGAAACACATTGCCATTTTTAAAATTTTAATTTTATTTATTTTTGGCTGTGCTGGATCTTCATCCCTGTGTGCAGACTTTCTCTGGTTGCAGGGAGTGGGGATTACCATTTGTTGTGGTGAGTGGGCTTCTCATGGCATTGGCTTCAGCTCGAAAGCTTCAATAGTTGACGCTCATGGACTCTAGAGCAAGGGCTCAGCAGTTGTGCACAGGCTTTGATGCCCAGTGGCATGTGGGATCTTCCCAGACCAGGGACCAAACCCGTGTCCTCTGCATTGGCAGGCAGATTCTTAACCAGTGGACCACCAAGGCTGTCCACTAACACAGCATTGTTCATCAACTGCACTCCTTAAAAAGTTAAAAACAAGCAAACCACCAACCCACCACTGATAATTGCTTGGACTTGATCCCAGTAGAAATGCTTTATGGGTTCAAAGGATGCAGAAGTAGCAGTTCAGATGTCTTTAGGTGTAAGGAATGCTAGCCAGTCAACATAATTTTAACAACATTTTGTTGTTGTTGTTGTTCTTTCCAAACAAGAAACCCTGGGTTGGCAGATAAAGAATTTGAAGATAGGAAGAGAAAGAAGCAAAAACAATATATAAAGCATTCCCTTTAAAATCCTTTTATGGAGAAGGCCATGGCACCCCACTCCAGTACTCTTGCCTGGAAAATCCCATGGACGGAGGAGCCTGGTAGGCTGCAGTCCATGGGGTTGCTAAGAGTCAGACATGACTGAGCAACTTCACTTTCACTTTTCACTTGCATGCATTGGAGAAAGAAATGGCAACCCACTCCAGTGTTCTTGCCTGGAGAATCCCAGGGACGGGGGAGCCTGGTGGGCTACCGTCTATTAAAATCCTTTTGGAACAAACAGCATGTGTATCTAGCCAGGCAGAAGAGGGCATGGAGTAGGAATGGGAGGAAGTCTAAGTGAACAAATCATAATGTTTTAAGCCAGATACCTGATTAAGTATTTAGAATTCATTATTTCATTGTATTTCACACACGCAAGCACATATATTGAATAGGTATCACTGTCTCTATTTCAGATGAGATCCAAGTTAGACATTTCAGTGATGGGTCCAGAGTCATACAGTTAACCAGCAAGGCCCGGGGAACCAGCAAAGCCCCAGTCGTGGTGACTTGGGCATTTAACCTGCCCAGGTCAATTTTGAGATACTCACATCAACTTATCTCAAAGGTTTCTTTCATTCTGTCATTTTATTTATTTGTCTTGGCTCTTCTGGGTCTCTGCTGTGATTCACAGGTTTTTCTAGTTGTGGCACACAGGCTTAGTTGCTGTGAAGCAGGTGGGATCTTGGTTCCCCAACCTGGGATTGAACCTGCATTGCCTGCATTGAAAGGCAAGTTTGTCTTCTTCTTTTTTTTAAATATTTATTTATTTATTTGGTTACACTGGGTCTTAGTTGCAGCATGTTAATTCTTAGTTGAGGCATGTGGGGTCTAGTTCCCTGTCCAGGGATTGAACCTGGGCTTCCTTCATTGGAATAGATCTAAAACCAATGGCATTAGCCATAGTTTAGGAGTGAGTCAAGGATTAAGGCCCATTGAACAAACTTTGCAACTTAATCCACACTAAAGCACTCTGGGCTGTGGGATTCCAAGCCCCCCAGAGTGCCAAGGACACTTACTTCCCTGTGGGTGGTGCAGGCATAAAATTCGGTCGCCATTGACTTGCTTCATGATACGTGACTGCCATGGTGGTCATGGCCCTTGTGAACTCAGAGCCTTTCCAGGAGCATTTCTGTCTTCTGGATGCTTCTATAGGTGTCCACCCAGTTCAACTTCTTGTTCTGTCACACCAATGAAGTCTTTTCTAAGTCGAGCCAGTTAATGGAGGAGCCAGTAGTTTAATTAAGGTGAGCTTACCCAGAAAGTTGTGGTACATATACACAATAGAATATTACTCAGCTATTAAAAAGAATGCATTTGAATCAGTTCTAATGAGGTGATGAAACTGGAGCCTATTATACAGAGTGAAGTAAGTCAGAAAGAAAACACCAATACAGTATATTAATGCATATATATGGAATTTAGAAAGATGGTAATGACGACCCTATATTTGAGACAGCAAAAGAGACACAGATATAAAGAACAGATTTTTGGACTCTGTGGGAGAAGGTAAGGGTGGGATGATTTGAGAGAATAGCATTGAAACATGTATATCATATGTGAACTAGATGGCCAGTCCAAGTTTGATGCATGAAACAGGGCACTCAAAGCCGGTGTCCTGGGACAACCCAGAGGGACGGATGGGGAGGGAGGTGGGAGGGGGGTTCGGGATGGGGGACACGTGTACACCAGTGGCTGATTCATGTCAATGTATGGCAAAAACCACCACAATATTGTAAAGTAATTAGCCTCCAATTAAAATAAATTATATATATATATATATATTTTAAAGATGAGCTTACCCAACACCACTCAGAGGGAGCTTCCTCATCCCAGTCTATTAGCAGCAACTTTCACTAATGTTAAAATGCTAATGAAAGAGCAAATTAACATTACCATGAGGACTCAGAATTTTATGATTTTGGAATTGACATTCTGAGCCTCCATCTTTTCTCAGCAAGGTATTTAGCATTTAATAACTTCTGAGATTAGGGGCTTTCTTCTCCAGAGAGCAGCATTTGCTGTGGGCTGCAAAGATGGCCACTGTGGAAATACTGAATAAATCCAGAATGTTTTCTCCAAACACCCAGAAAACATTTAATTAAATGCTATCTATTTCTCACACTCCTACAGCTATTAGCCTAAACACTTCTCCATATATATTCAGACTGAAATTTTAAAAAAATCTCCAGACATTTCTGAAGGGGGAGTTTTATGTGACTTTTTTTCAACATTCACAATTTTAAATGTGAATAAAATTGATGTGACTGGCGATCTCAGTTTTGGATTAAAAAATGATAGTTTAATGAGTCTGGAAACCAGATATTAGTTTTGAAAGAAAAAAATAATTCTTTCATTTTTTTCAGACAAAGCTATTTAAAACTACACATTTCTGGGTATCACTTTGTCTATGTCATTTTGCTAAGTGGGTCTAATCCATCATCTTCTCTGTTTGGTTCCGATAATGTCAGCCGGAATGGGAGCAGCACATTTAGATTTCAAATCAGTGGAGGTAATAACGGCAAGGACAGACTATCCAATAAATATTTAACTCAGGACTTTTCAACATTTATTTAACCAGCACATATTCATCCATCCAAATCCACCGAGAGTGACAGTGCTTGTAACATTCATAACCATTTGCATTTATACCTTCTGCTGGGATACACAAACACATGCAAAGGCAAAGGGAAAATTAAGGACACAGCTTCATTACATGATAAAGACATAATACGTGTTTGATTCAGGCTTTTTCCTACTCTTTTCAAGTAAAATTTCGTTCCTCACTTAATCTTTTTTTTTCATTGTTTAGACATAGAAGAACCAAAAATGATAGCTAATATCAAAAGGGATAGTATGATTTGTGTGAAAAAAAAAAAAAAAAAACCAGGGATCTATTTTCACTATAGGACGCCCACTGACATCTTTTTAGTCCTCGTGAGGGCCAGGTCTCCTCCTTGATGAACAAGTGCTTCTGTTCTCCCCCAAACAGCTGGGTGGGAAATGAAAGGCATATTTAACAAGGCGATGGCACCCCACTCCAGTACTCTTGCCTGGAAAATCCCATGGATGGAGGAGCCTGGTAGGCTGCAATCCATGGGGTCGCTAAGAGTCGTACAAGACTGAGCGGCTTCACTTTCACTTTTCACTTTTCACTTTCATGCATTGGAGAAGGAAATGGCAACCCACTCCAGTGTTCTTGCCTGGAGAATCCCAGGGATGGGGGAGCCTGGTGGGCTGCCGTCTCTGGGGTTGCACAGAGTCAGACACGACTGAAGCGACTTAGCAGCAGCGGCAGCAGTTTGACCTTAGCCTGTGAGTATCAGCCAAGCTGCTGATTTGGGCTCTCCAGAACGGTCCTGCCAGCTCGGTCCTTACGTTGGATTTTTTCCTGCAGTGGAACCAGGTAAGTCATGGCTGAAGGGGTGTCAGCCCAGCCTTTTCAAGGTCCACCACCCCCTCCTTTCCTAACAGGCTGTGGTCACAGCTCCAAAGACTTCAGCCAGTGCTGTGCTGGTTAATGTTTAACATCAGTCTCTTCAAAAAGAAAATTCCCTCAGTGTAAGTAAACCCACCATGGCCAATTTTCAAGCTATCAACGTGAGATCACCAAACAGAGAATTGGGAAGAGATGTGCGTAATTGGGTCTAACAAGCTGGCATAATCTGGCTTCAGCGCACCTCTGGCTGTAGCCCTGGAGACGGTACCAGAGTTTCACACCTTCTCTTCCTACTGAGCTGGGAGGTGGAGGGCCCAGGCCCACTGCTGACTTAGCCAAGCACAAAAGTACTTGAGACAGAAGGTGAATCTCATGGACATGGTGCCTTATAACCCCAGAGAAAATAAGAAACCAGTATCATGGAAAATGTAGCCCATGAATATTATTAGCATGTAGTTATGTCCACCGTGTTACCATTACTGGAAGCCATTACCTGGAGCATGGTTTGTGGGTTGAATGTGGTAGAAATCACATTCAAATTCAGACATGATGGGAACTGGCTTGTCCATATTTTTAAATACGACAATGAATTATATGAATTATATTTAATGAATTATATTTAAAAATATGAATTTTTAAATTCAGCATAATTGAATTTAAGTAATTCAGTTATGCTATATATTCCTTTTCAGATTCCTTCCCATTATAGATTAGTACAGGATACTGAATATATTTCCCTGTGCTATACTGGTTTGTCCCTTTTGATCTAAATTCATAAGCAAAATGATTAAACTGTCACAGAAAAGAAAGAAAAAAATCTAGAGTCCTACCAAGAGTCAAGCAGAGCAGAGGTAAGGTTTTGAACAGTTAAAAGTAGAAAATTTTATCTTCAAACCTTATCTCAAATCTATAGATGGACCATGGTGTAGATTTCACACCCTGTACATCATGTATCCATGTTTTCTGTATGCATTATAACCAAATAATAAATATACCTTTTTCATCAGTGAAAGATACATATATGCTGCCTAGCACTGTGTGTTTTCTCTGAATTGTTTGGAAGAACAAATTGTAAAATAAATCTGTATTATGCCTTCACACTGTTGGAAGATTGAGTGGGGAAATGACTTAAAAGTAGTTTGCCTAATTTCTTTTTTTAAAATTGAAGGATAGCTGATTTACAACATTATATTAGTTTTAGGTATACAACATAGTGATTCAGTATTTTTGCAGATTATAATAATTGCAAGATAATGGCTATAATTCCCTATGCTCTACAGTCTGTCCTTGTTGCTTATCTATTTTATACACCGTAGTTTGTATCTCTTAACCTCATAACCCATCTTGCCCCTCCCCCCCTTCTTTGATAACCACACTTTGTTTTCTATATCTGTAAGGCTGTTTCTGTTTTGCATATACATTCATTTGTATCACTTTTAAAATTGCACATATAAGTGATATCATCAGTATTTATCTTTCCGGGTCTGACTTATTTCACTAAGCATAATAATTTCTAGGTCTGTCCATGTTGTTGCAAATGGCATTATTTCACTTTTTTTATTAGTTCACCTCATTTCTTTTTTCTACATAATGTTTTTTTTTTTTTTCATTTAAGTGTGCTTGATTTATAATATATGTTAGTTTTAGGGGTACAGCACAGTGGTTTGGTTATATATATATATATATATACACACACATATATAGATTCTTTTTCAGATTCTTTTCCCTTATAGGTTGCTATAAAATGTTGACTATAGTTCCCTGTGCTTTACAGTAGATCTTTGTTGGTTATCTATTTTATATATATCAGTGTGTATATGTTAATCTCAAACTCCTTATTTATCCCTCCCCCAACCCTTTCCTCTTTGGTAATCATATGTTTATTTTCTATGTTTCTGATTCTCTGTTTCATAAATAAGTTCATTTGTGTCATTTTTTTTTTCAAATTCTACAAATAAGTGATATATGATATTTATCCTTGACTGGCTTACTTCATTTAGTATGACAATCTCTTGGTGTATTCATATTGCTGAAAATGGCATTGTTTCATTCTTTTTTAAGGCTGAGTACTAGTCCATTACATATATATACATCACATCTTCTTTATCCATTCATCTGTTGATGGACATTTAGGTTACTTCCATGTCTTGGCTATTGTAAACAGTGCTGCAATGAACATTAGGGTGCGTGTATCTTTTTGAATTATGGTTTTCTCTTTATGTATGCACAGAGTAGGATTGCAGGGGATCATACAGTAGCTCTGCTTTTTAGTTTTTTAAGGAACTTCCAGGCTGTTCTATAGTGACTGTACCAGTTTACATTCCCACCAATAGTGTAGGAGGGTTCCTTTTTCTTCACACTCTCTCCAGCATTTATTATTTACAGAGTTTTTGATGATGGCCCTTCTGATCAGAATGAGATGATACCTCATTGTAATTTTGATTTGCATTTCTCTAATAACTGGTGTTGAGCATTTTTTCCAGTGTCTACTGGCTATCTGTATGTCTTCTTTGGAAAAATATCTGTTTAGATCTTCTACCCATTTTTGGATTGGATTGTCTGGTTTTTTTTTTTTATATCAAGCTGTATGAGCCATTTGTTTATTTTGGAAATTAATCTCTTGTTAGTCATATCATTTGCAAATATTTTCCCCCATTCTGTAAGTTATCTTCTCATTTGTTTATGGTTTCCTTTGCTGTGCAAAAGCTTTCAAGCTTAATTAGGTCCCAGTTGTTTACTTATTTATTTTTTATCTCCACTACTCTAAGAGAGGATCAAAAAAGATATTGTTGAGATATATGTTAAAGAGGGTTGTGCCTATATTTTCCTCTAGGAGTTTTATCATATCCAGTCTTATATTTAGGTCTTTAATCCACTTTGAGTTTATTTTTGTATGTGGTGTTAAAGAATGCTATTTTTAAAATTTTTATTTTATTTTTGGATGTGCTGGGTCTTCATTGCTGCATTCAGGCTTCCTCTATTTGCAGTGAGTGGGGGCTACTCTCCAGTTGCTTGTAGGTTCTAGAGCACAGGCTTATTTGCCCCACAGCCTGTGGAATCTTTCTGGATCAGAGATTGAACCCATGTCCCCTTCCTTGGCAGGCAGATTCTTAACAACTGGACCATGAGGTAAGTCTTAAAGAATGCTCTAATTTCATTTACAGGTAGCTGTCCAGGTTTCCCAGCACCACTTACTGAAGGGACCATCTTTTCCCCATTGTATATTCTTGCCTCCTTTGTGATAGATTAATTGACTATAGGTACATGGGTTTGTTTCTGGGCTTTCTCTCCTGTTCCATTGATCCATATGTCTGTTTTTGTGCCAGTATGATATTGTTTTGATTAACGTTGCTTGGTAGTATAGTCTGAAGTCAGGGAGTCTTATTCCTCCAACTGTGTTTCTTTCTCAAGATTACTTTGCCTTTTCAGGGCTCCCCTGGTGGCTCAGTGATAAAGAATCTGCCTGTCAATGCAGGAGACACAGGTTCCATCCTTGATCCAGGAAGATCCCACATACCACAGGGCAACTAAGCCCATGGCCACAATTATTAAGCTTGTGCTCTAGAGCCCAGGAGCAGCAACTATTCAGTTCTCGTGCCCTAGAGCTCGTGCTCTGCGACAGGAGAAGCCAGTACAGTGAGAATCCTGCACATTGCAACTAGAGAGCAGCCCCCACTAGCCTCAATTAGAGGGCAGCAATGAAGACCCAACACCGCCAAAAACAAATAAATAAAGGAGTGGAATTATATATAAAAAGATTGCTTTGGCTATTCAGGGTCTTTTGTGTTCCCACACAAGTTTTTAAAATAAACCAATTGAAATTAAAATGACCAACAATATCAAACGTTGGTGAAGATATAACCCAATGGTTTTGCTCAAACACTTCGGTGAGCCTGTAAACTGGTAGTACACTTTGGGAAATAGTTTGGCATTATCTACTAATGTTAAATATATGCATACTGTATGACATAGCAAGTCTATTCTCATAGATATTTCAGGGGGAAATGTATGTCCATGTGCACCAAAATCCATGGGCAATAATGTTGATAAACCCAACCCAGGAAGAACCCAGATCTCTACCAGTAGAAAATAAAATAAACATGGTATAATCATACAATGAAATTCTACACAGCAATGAAAATGAACAAACTACTGCTAATATACCAGAACATACCCAAACTTCCCGAATGTGAAATTAAGCAAAAGAAGCCATACACAAAAGAATCATACTGTATTATTCCACTTATTGTTGTTGTTCAGTCACAAAGTCACACCTGACTCTTTGCGGCCCCATGGACTGTAGCACACCAGTCTCCTCTGTCCTCCACCATCTCCCAGAGTTTGCTCAAATTCATGTCTACTGAGTTAGTGATGATAAGTAACCATCTCATCCTCTGCTGCCCCCTTCTCCTTTGCCTTCAATCTTCCCCAGCACTGGGGCCTTTTCCAGTGAATTTGTCCTTTGTATCAGGTGGCCAAACTATTGGAGCTTCAGTTTCAGCAACAGTCCTTCCAATGAATATTCAGGGTTGATTTCTTTTAGGATTGACAGGTTTGATGTCCTTGCAGTCCAAGGGACTCTCAAGAATCTTCTCCAACACCACAGTTCAAAAACATCAATTCTTCAGCACTCAGCCTTCTTTATGGACCAATGCTCACATCTGTACATGACTACTGGAAAAACTGTAGCTTTGACTATATGGACCTTTGTCAGTAAAATGATGTCTCTGCTTTTTAATATGCTGAAGAAGAACTAAAGAGCCTCTTGATGAAAGTGAAAGAGGAGAGTGAATAAGTTGGCTTAAAGCTCAACATTCAGAAAACTAAGATCATGGCATCCAGTCCCATCACTTCATGGCAAATAAATGGGGAAACAGTGGAAACAGTGGCAGATTTTATTTTTCTGGGCTCCAAAATCACTGCAGATGGTGATTGCAGCCATGAAATTAAAAGACACTTACTCTTTGGAAGGAAAGTTATGACCAACCTAGATAGCATATTGAAAAGTAGAGACATTACTTTGTCAACAAAGGTCTGTCTAGTCAAGCTATGGTTTTTCCAGTAGTCATGTACAGATGTGAGAGTTGGACTATAAAGAAAGCTGAGTGCAGAAGAATTGATGCTTTTGAACTGGGGGACTCTTGAGAGTCCCTTGGACTGCAAGGAGATCTAACCAGCTCATTCTAAAGGAAATCAGTCCTGGGTGTTCATTGGTAGGACTGATGTTGAAGCTGAAACTCCAATATTTTGGCCACCTGATGAAAAGAGCTGACTCATTTGAAAAGACCCTGATGTTGGAAAAGATTGAAGGCAGGAGGAGAAGGGGAAAACAGAGGATGAGATGGCTGGATGGCATCACTGACTCAATGGACATGAGTTTGGGTAAACTCCGGGAATTGGTGATGGACAGGGAGGCCTGGCGTGCTGCGGTTCATGGAGTCACAAACAGTCAGACATAACTGAGCGACTGAACTGAACTAGGTTTGTCACAACTTTCCTTCCAAGAAGCAAAGATCTTTTAATTTCATGGCTTCAGTCACCATCCACAGTGATTTTGGAGAAAACAAGAAAAGAAAATCTGTCACTGCTTCCACTTTTTCCCCATCTATTTGTCAGGAAGTGATGGGACCAGATGCCAGGATCTTTGTTTTTTGAATGTTGAGCTTGAAGTCAGCTTTTTCACTCTCTTTCACCCTCATCAGGAGACTCTATAGTTCCTATTTACTTTCTGCCATTAGAGTGGTATCATCTGCATGTTGAAGTTGCTGATATTTCTCCCAGCAATCTTGATTCCATCTTGTGATTCATCCAGCCCAGCATTTCACATGATGTACTCTGCATATAAGTTAAATAAGCAGGGTGACAATATACAGCCTTGATGTACTCCTTTCCCAATTTTGAACCAGTCAGTCGTTCCATGTAAGGTTCTAACTGTTGCTTCTTGACCTGCATACAGGTTTCTCAGGAGACAGGAAAAGAAAGAAAGAAAGTGAAGTCACTCAGTCTTGTCCGACTCTGTGACCCCATGGACTGTAGTCCACCAGGCTCCTCCATTCATGGAATTTTTCAGGCAAGAGTACTGGAGTGGGTTGTCATTTCCTTCTCCAGGGGATCTTCCCAACCCAGGGATCGAACCCAGGTCTCCCACATTGCAGGTAGACGCTTTACCATCTGATCCACCAGGAAAGCCCCAGGAGACAGGTAAGGTGATCTGGTATTCCCATCTCTTTAAGAATCTTCCACAATTTGTTGTGATCCACAGTCAAAGGCTTTCCCATAGTGAAACTGGAGATGTTTTTCTGGAATTCCCTTGCTTTCTCCATGATCCAACAAATGCTGGAAATTTGATCTCTAGTTCCTCTGCCTCTTTGAAACTCAGCTTGTATATCTGGAAGTTCTTGGTTCACATACTGCTGTAGCTGAGCTTGAAGGATTTTGAGTATAACCTTGCTAGCATGTGAAATGAATGCAATTGTGCAATAGTTTGAACATTCTTTGGCATTGCCCTTCTTTGGGGTTGGAATGAAAACTGACCTTTTCCAGTCCTGTTGCCACTGCTGAGTATTCTAAATTTTCTGACATATTAACAACATCATCTGTTAGTATTTTCAATAGCTCAGCTGGAAATCCATCACTTCCACTAGCTTTGTTTGTAGTAATGCTTCCTCAGGCCCACTTGACTTCACACTACAGCTCTAGGTGAGTGACCACACCATTGTGGTTATCTGGGTCATTAAAACCTTTTTTGTATAGTTCTTCTGTGTATTCTTGCCACCTCTTCTTAATCTCATCTGCTTCTGTTAGGTCCTTACGTTTCTGTCCTTTATTGTGCCCATGCTTGCATGAAATAGGCCCTTGATATCTCAAATTTTCTTGAAGAGATTTCTGGTCTTTCCCATTCTATTGTTTTCCTCTATTTCTTTGCATTGTTCATTTAAGAAGGCCTTCTTATCTCTCCTTGCTATTCTCTGGAACTCTGCATCACTTGAGTATATCTTTTCTTTTCTCCCTTGCCTTTTGCTTCTTTTCTTTCCTCAGCTATTTATAAAGCCACCTCAGGCAACCACTTTGCCTTCTTGCATTTCTTTTCCTTTAAAATGGTTTTGGTCACTACCTCCTGTGCTGTGCTCAGTTGCTCAATTTTGTCCAACTCTTTGAGATCCTATGGACTGTAGCCCACCAGGATATTCTGTCCTTGGAACTTTTCAGGCAAGAATACTGGAGTGGGTTGCCATTTCCTACTCCAGCAGATCTTTCCAACCCAGGGGTTGAAGCTGTGTCTCTTAGGTCTCCTGCATTGTCAGGCAGATTCTTCACCACTGTGCCACCTGGGAAGCCCCATGCCATGTCCTTTACAATGTTACAAACCTCCATCATAGTTCTTCAGGCACTCTGTCTACCGGATCTATTCCCTTGAATCTATTTTTCATCTCTGCTGTATAATCATAGGGATTTGATTTAGCTCATACTTGAATGGCCTAGTGGTTTTCCCTACTTTCTTCAATTTAAGCTTTTCCCTACTTTCTTCAATTTAAGCTTTTCCCTACTTTCTTCAATTTAATTGAATTTTGCATTAAAGAGCTCATGATCTGAGTCACAGTCAGCTCTAGGTTTTGTTTTTACTGACTGTATAGAGCTTCTTCATCTTTGGCTGAAAAGAAGACAATCAATCTGATTTTGGTATTGACCATCTGGTGATGTCTATGTGTAGAATCACCTCTTGTGTTGTTGGAAAAGGGTGTTTGCTATGACCAGTATGTTCTCTTAACAAAACTCTGCTAGTCTTTGCCTTGCTTCATTTCATACTCCAAAGCCAAACTTGCCCGTTATTCTGGGTATCTCTTGACTTCCTACTTTTGCATTCTAATCCACTATGATGAAAAGGACATGCTTTTTTGGTGTTAATTCTAGAAGATGTTGTAGGTCTTCATTTGTGTGTGTTCAGTTGTCTGACTCTTTGCAATCCCATGGACCATAGCCCATCAGGCTCCCTCGTCCATTTCCCAGGCAAATATACTGGAATGACTTGCCATTTCTTACTACATAGATCTTCATAGAACTGGTCAACTTGAACTTCTTCAGCATCAGTGGTTGGGGCATAGACTTGTATTACTGTCATGTTGAATGGTTTGCACTGGAAACAAACCGAGATCATTCTATTGTTTATGGATTGCACCCAAGTACTGCATTTCAGACTCTTTCGTTGGCTATGAGGTCTACTCCACTTCTTCTAAGGGATTTTTGCCCACAGTAGTAGATTAAATAGTCATCTGAATTAAAGTCGCCCATTCCCGTCCATTTTAGTTTACTGATTCTTAAGATGTTGATGTTCAATCTTGCCATCTCCTGCTTGACCATGTCCAATTTACCTTGATATATCATGGACCTCACATTCCATGTTCCTATGCAATGTTATTCTTTTCAGCACTGGACTTTACTTTCACCACCAGACATGTCCACAATTTGGCATCATTTTCACTTTGGTCCAGCAGCTTCATTCTTTCTGGAGCTATTAGTAATTGCCCTCCACACTTCCCCAGTAGCATATTGGACACCTTCTGACCTTGGGGGCAGGGGGGTGGTCTCATCTTTCAGTGACATATCTTTTTGCCTTTTCATACTGCCCTTGGGGCTCTCTAGGCAAGAATACTGTAGTGGGTTGCCATTTCCTTCCCCAGTGGACCACATTTTGTCAGAACTCTTCACTATGACCCGTCCATCTTGGGTGGCCCTGCACAGCTTGACTCATAGCTTCATTGAGTTATGCAAGCCCCTTCACCACAACAAAGCTTTGATCCATTAAAGGTATTATTCCACTTACATAAAGATAAAAAGCTGGCCAAACAAATCTACGGTTAAGTTGGGAAATTGGTTACTTTTAGAGAGGAGAGGATAGGCAATAGTTGAGATAGAGCATAAAGAAGGCTTTTGAGTCCTGCCCTAGTTTTATTTCTTGACATGAGTGGTAGTTACATAAGTGTTCACTTTGTTAGAATTTTGTGTTGTATACTTATATCCTGTGCATTTTTCTGTATATGTGTGTATTTAACATTGAAGAATTTAAGTAATAAAATATGTCATTCATTCATTCATCCATTGGTCTATTCACTGATTCATCAGTAAACCTTTGTTGAGGGTCCTGCAATACAATCAGTGGACCTAGCTCTAGTGGGTTGCAGTGTAAGTTTCTTATGGAAAAATTTTTTTTTGTTTTTCTTTTGATCTCTTGATGCTGTGAAGAGGGCTTAACAAAAAGCAAGTGACCTAGAACCATTTACTCATTGTACTTGGTTTAGTCTTCATTCTGCCAATGGTTGATAGTAAGGATAATCAAGCCATTTTGTCGCTCTGGACCTGTGATCATCTGGAGCAGCTGATGTTTCCTTCAGCTTTGAAATTCTAATCAACTTGAGTGGAGTTCATATTCTCTGTGCTAGCCGTTTTGCTAAGAATTGGGGTCACAAGAACAAGCAATCAAACAAAAACATGATCCTGCCCTCTAGAAGGGCATAAACTTGCCAATAGCAAAGGGATCATTGTGACACAGTGAGACAGATGGTGCTTTGATGGTTTGTCTGTCCAGGTTGCTAAGGCAGCACATATGAGGAGCAGCTCACCCAGACTCCCAAAGGAAGGCTGCCCAAAGCCGGGAAGCCTGGTCCTGCTTCGACTGTGCAGGAAGTGATGCTGTGTGAGGCAGAGTCTTAGCCAGGCTGGGCCAGCAAGGCTTCCCTGAGGACTGGAAGTGGGAGGAAGCTTCTGCCAGGCTGAAAAGCAGGGGAAAGAGAATCCAGAAGACTCAAAGGAACAATATAGAGTTTGTTTTAATCCTTAATTTTCAGCTTACTATGGAAAATTTAAAGGTCTGTGAAATAGAATGGTGGGGGGCAGTGTGCAGAAGGGGGTCCCGCCTGTGGCAGGCCAGGACAAGAGAGGCCTTGATGGCCAGGATAAAAAACCACAAATCAATATTTACCCAGCAGAAAGAGCTCTGTTTTCCCCCCTGTTTACAGCTTCTGGGTGTCTGGCTGGCTGAGCAAGGCTGGGTGAAAGCAGACTCCTGGGGGTAAGTCTGGGATCACCTGGTTGCTGGTAGCTTGATAATCATGCTCCAAGGAGTGAAAATTCTAAGAGTTCTTCCAAACCCTAAGGGTACACAGGCCCACTGAGAATTTGGGTCATTAGCGATGCACATGTGAAGTTCCTCGAACTTTGAAAAGCACAGTAAACAAAGCTATGGACCTCGCTGAAAGGTCCCCACCAGACATCTTGATCTGTGGAGTTAGAAATCTGAGAGCACCCAGCAGTTCTCCCTGAGGCAAAGATCTGTGGATTTTGCTTATCCAACTTGCTCAGAGAGAGCCTCCCCCAAGCCTTTGCAAGATCCAAACAGTCGTTTTGCATTTGGGCTCAGCAGATGTAGCCATTTGCATACAGGTAAATTTCCATATATATAAACATAAAGACCTAGCAGACCTTCAGATTATTGTCAGATTGAAACCTAAAGACTATTTGGGGCTTCCCACGTGGTGCAGTAGTAAAGAATCCTCCTGCCAATGCAGGAGATACAAGAGAGGGTTCGATCTCTAAGTCGGGAAGATCCCCTTGATCAGGAAATGGCAACCCACTCCAGTATTCTTGCCTGGGAAATCCCACAGACAGAGGAGCCTGGCAGGCTACAGGTCATGGGGTCGCAAAGAGTCGAGCATGACTGAGCACAAGCACCAAAGACTATTCAGCACCCATCAGCATAGCCAGCAAACAGATGTCAAGATCAACATCAGAGAACCACGGTCCACAGTTATTTAAATGGTATGGAGTCCTCTTAGAAATGGTACTTAGAAAAAAAACTCAGAGAAATCAATACAAACCCTGGGGAGTTCTGGGAACTTGGTCCCAACAGCTGCACACAGGATGTCTCGCCTGCTCCCTCGGAGGGAAGGGGCTCATTCCTGGGCCCACTGCCTGTCTCACTGTGCTCATAGAGGTGCCCTTGGCTGTCACTCAACACTGATGGGGAGGGGCTGCTGGTGTGTGAGTGGGAGAGGGGCGGAGACATTCTGCAGTGTGTGCGCCAGTCCAAAGAACTGTCTCTTCTCCTGCAAGACTTTAAAAACTATGTATTCATTTACTTGGCTGCGCCGGGTCTTCATTGTGGCGTGCAGGACCTTTAGTAATGTCGTGTGGGATCTAGTTCCCCGACCAGGGATTGAACCCAGGCCCCCTGCATTGGGAGCTCGGGGTCTTAGCCACTGGGCCACCAGGGAAGTCCCTCCTCCTGAAAGACTTTTGACTGTTCACTTTAATATGTACAGGCACACCTTGAGTTGCACAGAAACTTAAATTATGAGAAAAGTCATGAGACAGGATCATCACTAAAATATTGAAAATCCACAGGAAAATAGAAAAATCAGTCTCCGATTTGGATATAATCTTTCAGAATCAGTTCAGTTCAGTTGCTCAGTCATGCCCGACTCCTTGCAACCGCATGGACTACAGCACGCCAGGCTTCCCTGTCCATCACCAACTCCCAGACCTTGCTCAAACTCATGTCCATTGAGTTGGTGATGCCATCCAACCATCTCATCCTCTGTCATCCCTTTCTCCTCCTGCCTTCAATCTTTCCCAGCAAAATACCTGTGGGCATTAATGGTGCTACATTCCAGTTTGAGTCATTGAGGGGTGTGTGTGTGTGTGTGTGTGTGAGACAAGTACACTTTCGGTGCTAAAGGGCTTTTGATAGAACTGAAATGGGTGGGGCTGGTTTGATATGCAGAGGCTGAGGAGCTGCAGCTGGATGTTCATAGTGTGAAGTCAACATCCATGGAAGGGCACTGGGGCCTCAGCCCAGCCTCACAGGTTCAGGTTGACGGCATTGCAGGGTGAGGCAGGGGCTTTCCTAGTGGAACTCACAGGGCCCTGGTTTGGGGAAATTGTGTGGGATGAAGGTGGCTGCAGAATGTCTCCCATGGGCAGATCTTTCCTTTTTCTTTTCTACGTATGGTAGTATATGTTTCCAGGCCGCCGTCTCTGTGCATCCCTTGCTCTCCTTCCTCCCCGCTCCATGTCCATACATCTGTTCTCTGTGTTTTTCCACATACCACGGCTCTGCACAACCTAGAGGGGTGGGATGGGCAGGGAGGTGGGAGGGAGGTTCAAGAGGGAGGGGACATAGATATACCTACGGCTGATTCATGCTGATGTTTGGCAGAAACCAACGCAGTACTGTAAAGCAATTATCCTTCCATTAAAAATAAATTTTTTAAAAAAAGAACTTTCCTTTTTCTCTTTTGGCCACACTCTGTGGCCTGTGCGATCTTAGTTCCCCAACCATGGATAGAATTCATGCCCCCTGGATTGGAAGTACATGTCTTAACCACTGGACCACCAGGGAAGTCCCCTAAAGATCTTTCCGATCAGTTCTTAGCATGTGTAAGGATAGTCTGGATTGGTGGGGGACACTACAACTGAGGAGAAAGAGGGAGGTGGGGTGGTGCAAGGGTGAGCAGGTACCTCCAGGGGATTCGTGTGAAAGCCTGGGGAAGTCATCTGAAATCAGACACTGCAGAGCCACCCTCCAGGGCTCTGCATCACCTTCAGAGGTCATCAAGGCTATGTGTGTGTGGTGGGCTGAGCGATGGCATCAAGGCATTGCGTGTATAATGGGTTGAATGACGGCCTCGACACAGTGCGTCCATTTGTCCTGCAATCTATGGAAGTGATCTTATTTGGAAAATGGGTTTTGCAGATGTAATTAAGTTCAGGTTCTAGAGTTGAGGTCACCTGGGATTGCCCTGGGGGCCCTAAATCCAGTCGCCAGTGTTGGTGTAAGACGCTGGAAGCACAGGGCTCTGTGATGTGGGGTCTCCGTGAGGACCCTGCTGGTGGGCTGGAACAGCAGGATCCAGGCACAAGGTGGGGAAAGCATTCAGAGAGGCCGCAGTGGGGGCAGAATGACCAGGGATGTGGGTGGTGGGGAGACCGGCTGTGTGGCCAGGGATTCTCAACTACAGAGGTGGGGCGGGACCCCTGGTCAGGTTTTGAGGCAAGCGCAGTATGCTGTGGGTTACAGCCAGAACCCTGCACCCAGAGGTGGGACCCAGAGAGAAACCCAAGATGTGTCTGTGGTCCTGGGATCCCAACAGAGGTAGAAGTCATGACCACACATTTACCCTTTGGCTTCCCTGGTGGCTCAGATGGTGAAGAATCTGCCTGCAATGCAAGAGACCCAGGTTTTATCTCTGGGTTGGAAAGATCCCATGGAGAAGGGAAATGGCAACCCACTTCAGTATTCTTGCCTGGAGAATTCCACGGACAGAGGTCTCAGAGTTGGACACGACTGAGTGACTAACACTTTCACTTTTCATTTTTTGCCATTGCTGTTCAGTTACTCAGTTGTGTTCGACTCCTGCCAATTCCATGGTCTGCAGCATGCCAGGCTTCCCTGTCCTTCACTGTCTCCCAGAGTTTGCTCAAACTCATGTCCATTGAGTCGGTTATCACATCCAACCATCTCATCTTCTGTCATCCCCTTCTCCTTTTGCCTTTAATCTTTTCTAGCATTGGGATCTTTTCTAATGAGTCGGCTGTTTGCATCAGGTAGTCAAAGTATTGGAGCTTCAACTTCAGCATCAGTCCTTCCAATGAAAATTCAGGACTGATTTTCTTTAGAATGGACTGGTTGGATCTCCTTGCAGTCCAAGGGACTCTCAAGAGTCTTCTCCAACACCACAGTTCAAAGGCATCAATTCTTCAGCGCTCAGCTTTCTTTATAGTCCAACTCTCACATCCATACATGACCACTGGAAAAACCATTCAATTTTCACTTTACCTGGAATAAAAAACTGTTACCAGGGATTGATGTGTGTCTGGCCTGGGCTCAGCACTGTGCACCCTCACCCAAACCTTCATTTAATCCCCATTTTACAGATGAGGAAACTGAGCCTCAGGGAGCTTGAGTAACCTGCTGATGCTCCTGTAAGACATGTCAGCTGGTATTTGCGTTCAGATCTGTCTGCCTCCAGAGCCCAAGAGCTTGTAACTGCTCTTCAGTGGGCCAGGAGTTCGTTTTCCTAGTCGCTGGAACTGTGCTCTGCAGCAAACCATCTTTTTGTACTTCCTCCACTGGGAGAAACCTCTTCATCTCCATCTCGTTACACACCTGCTTGCTTTATGGACGATGCACTATTAACTCAGATCAAGGCTCAGGGTCTCCTTCACAAGAAGGCTGAGCGTGGCCACAGTGACGCCCCCGGGCGCTCTCTGTCCCTACACCACAGTCCCAGGCCTTCAAGTCCTTATTTTCTCTTCTTTTCATGTTTCTGTGCTCCGTCTTACTGCCCTGAGTTTTGAACTCAAGTTCATCTTTGTATTATACTTTAACAATTACCCCCTCTTTCAAACAGCTGATTTTCAATCCATATAAACTGGAAAACTAAGTAGCCTGATTAGAATTATCTCCAAAATGATAACAGCCCCTAACTAAATTTAAAAAGCTTTGTGTCTCTTTCAAGCGTAAGTTACACGAATTTGTCTCTGCAGCTCAGAGGCTAAAAAATCTGCCCACAATGTGAGAGACCCAGGTTCGATCCCTGGGTGGGGAAGATCCCCTGGAGAAGGGAATGACTACCCACTCCAGTATTCGTGCCTGGAGAATTCCATGGATAGAGGAGCCTGGGGGGCTACACACCACAGGGTCGCAGAGAGTTGGACACGATTGAACGACTAACAGTTTCCATCAATTCTGCAACAATTTTTTTGCTGTAAATGCTTCCCCCCTCCCCCACCTTATTCCACTTTTTGAATGGGGTCTTGAGAGCTGAAATGATTGCACTGGGGATCTCCAAAGTGAGAAGTGGCTATAATATCCATTGTCGTTAGAAGAACCTACCCTTCTCCTGGCTGATTCAGAACGCTGTGTACCTGCTTTCAGGAGGCAGGAAGTCGCCCTCGGAGGATCTGAGGCTGAGAATGGAGGTCCCATTTCTCACCGCCGGCGCCTCCTTATGTCTGAACACCGCCCCCAAAGAACTGCTTGAAATATCTGTGTTGCTTTGTTCCTGTGAAGAGACAGGATTCCAGCTATCAGACCGTAGCCCATTGTCTTATTTTAAAATAGAGCTATTGATACGGAAATAAAATCACCATTTACCTCATCAGCGAAGAACGTTGGATGTCCCTTGTGACGCAACATCGCCACCTGCTGACTAAAACATCACAGTGCAACTGGGTGCATAAAATACTGTGAACAGAGTATGTATTGCGGAGAAGGCAATGGCACCCCACGCCAGTACTCTTGTCTGGAAAATCCCATGGATGGAGGAGCCTGGTGGGCTGCAGTCCATGGGGTCGCGAAGAGTCGGACACGACTGAGCGACTTCACTTTCACTTTTCACTTGCATGCATTGGAGAAGGCAATGTCAACCCACTCCAGTGTTCTTGCCTGGAGAATCCCAGGGACGGGGGAGCCTGGTGGGCTGCCGTCTATGGGGTCGCGCAGAGTCGGACACGACTGAAGCGACTTGGCAGTAGCAGTTAAACTAAACACAGATTATTGCAATGTGTCTTCCAATCCAAAATAACGTTGGCAGTTCGCAACATCACCCAGGAAAGCATCAATTTCTGATTACATCTCCTTTATCGAATTCTTCAGAAAGATACATCAGATCAGATCAGTCGCTCAGTCGTGTCCGACTCTTTGCGACCCCATGAATCGCAGCACGCCAGGCCTCCCTGTCCAACACCAACTCCCGGAGTTCACTCAGACTCACGTCCATCGAGTCAGTGATGCCATCCAGCCATCTCATCCTCTGTCATCCCCTTCTCCTCCTGCCCCCAATCCCTCCCAGCATCAGAGTCTTTCCCAATGAGTCAACTCTTTGCATGAGGTGGCCAAAGCACTGGAGTTTCAGCTTTAGCATCATTCCTTCCAAAGAAATCCCAGGGCTGATCTCCTTCAGAATGGACTGGGTGGATCTCCTTGCAGTCCAAGGGACTCTCAAGAGTCTTCTCCAACACCACAGTTCAAAAGCATCAGTTCTTCGGTGCTCAGCCTTCTTCACAGTCCAACTCTCACATCCATGCATGACCACAGGAAAAACCATAGCCTTGACTAGACGAACCTTTGTTGGCAAAGTAATGTCTCTGCTTTTGAACATGCTATCTAGGTTGGTCATAACTTTTCTTCCAAGGAGTGAGCGTCTTTTAATTTCATGGCTGCAGTCACCATCTGTAGTGATTTTGGAGCCCAGAAAAATAAAGTCTGACACTGTTTCCACTGTTTCCCCATCTATTTCCCATGAAGTGGTGGGACCGGATGCCATGATCTTCGTTTTCTGAATGTTGAGCTTTAAGCCAACTTTTTCACTCTCCACTTTCACTTTCATCAAGAGGCTTTTGAGTTCCTCTTCACTTTCTGCCATAAGGGTGGTGTCATCTGCATATCTGAGGTTATTGATATTTCTCCCGGCAATCTTGATTTCAGCTTATGGTTCATCCAGCCCAGCGTTTCTCATGATGTACTCTGCATATAAGTTAAATAAGCAGGGTGACAATATACAGCCTTGACATACTCCTTTTCCTATTTGGAACCAGTCTGTTGTTCCATGTCCAGTTCTAACTGTTGCTTCCTGACCTGCATACAGATTTCTCAAGAGGCAGGTCAGGTGGTCTGGTATTCCTATCTTTCAGAATTTTCCACAGTTTATTGTGATCCACACAGTCAAAGGCTTTGGCATAGTCAATAAAGCAGAAATAGATGTTTTTCTGGAACTCTCTTGCTTTTTCCATGATCCGGTGGATGTTGGCAATTTGATCTCTGGTTCTTCTGCCTTTTCTAAAACCAGCTTGAACATCAGGAAGTTCATGGTTCACGTATTGCTGAAGCCTGGCTTGGAGAATTTTGAGCATTACTTTACTAGCGTGTGAGATGAGTGCAATTGTGCGGTAGTTTGAGCATTCTTTGGCATTGGCTTTCTTTGGGATTGGAATGAAAACTGACCTTTTCCAGTCCTGTGGCCACTGCTGAGTTTTCCAAATTTGCTGGCATATTGAGTGCAGCACTTTCATAGCATCATCTTTCAGGATTTGGAATAGCTCAACTGTATGTAGAAAGATACATACTTCTATTTAAAGTAAGAAACCACGAAGTTGTCCTTTATTGTTTAATTTGCTCCGACATCTACAGTTGATAAATAAGAATTGTAGAAAGAAAATAACAGATTTGTTATCTAGTGATAAACACAGTTAGACAAATCATGAGAGATACCTGATGTCACAATACCCCCTTCCCATCAGCTGTGTAAATCTGAGCCTCAGTTTCTTCATCTGTTCAATGGAAAAAAGAATACCAATGGTGAAGTCCTGTAAAATAAATAGATTACAGATGGTACATAGCACAAGTAATTTACTACATCGTTGATTTAGTCTCCTTTCATTAAAAGAACAATCATTCTGTTAACTAAATATATACTCATTCACCAAATTTCCTCTATAACTATCATCATCTCTTGGTCAGCAATCATTAGAACTCTTCACCTATTTTCTCTCTAGTCTCTCTCTCCATATACATATTTTTCCTGGCCACACCACTCGTCATATAGGATCCTAGTTCCCTGACTGGGGATCGAACCCACGGCCCCTGCAGTGGAACCACTAAGTCTTTACCAATGAACCAGCAGGGAAGTCCGTCTCAGTCTATTTTTATGGATTTTTTTCCTTGAGTTCTTTAGGTATGGTTTCTGAGGCTCAGTGCCTGGGTGCTTGCAATTCCATAC
This sequence comes from Bubalus kerabau, assembly GCF_029407905.1. Taxonomy (NCBI): domain Eukaryota; kingdom Metazoa; phylum Chordata; class Mammalia; order Artiodactyla; family Bovidae; genus Bubalus; species Bubalus kerabau. Next base: position 65,314,017 of record NC_073637.1, read on the forward strand.
CTTTTTATCCCCAAGGTATTCTCATTACCAAATATGTTGCTAGCTTATTTTTTTTTAATTGAAGTAGATTTACAAAATGATATTCATTTCATGTGTACTGCATAGTGATTATTTTTACAGAACAGACTCCATTATAGATTATTACAAGCTAATGACTATAATCACCTATACACTTATGTAATGTATATGTAATACTATACAATGTATCTTTGTGCTTATCTATTATATACATAGTAGCTTGTATCTCTTAATCCCATACCCCTAATTTAACCCTCCCCCTTCCCTCCCTCTTTTGGTAACCACAAGTTTGTTTTCTGTATCTGTGAGGGTTTATTTTTGCATATACATTGATAGTTTATTCTGAAACTCAGCTGGTTTTTTTTCTTTTCTCCAAATTTTTGCTAGTGGTAAAATTCCACTTGATGCCCTGTATCTCCCAGCACCTTGCAGTTAGACGGTGTCACAACTAGTTCTGGCCATGAAATGTGAGTAAAAGTGTTGAGTGTCACTTCCCTGCCCATATGCATCCCCCTAGGTGTTCTCTTCTGCTGTGGTTGCCTAGGAACACATGCACCCAGATGGTGCAGCTGCAAGACAATAGCATCTCTGAATCCCTGAATGACTGTGTGGAGCAGAGATCTTCACTAATGCTCACTGGATATGTAGCATGAGTTAGAAATAAACCGTAGTTGCGTTAAACCACTGAGGTTTTTGAAGCTGTTTGTTACTTTAGCATAGTCTAACCTGTACTGCCTTATAAAACAGGATGATACTCTTGTAAACTGATTAAGGAAGCACCAAGAGCATAATGAAATTCTTGAGGGGAAAAGAAAAGAAAAAACATGAAAACTTTGGTTGCTATTACAAACCACTATCCTATTACCAGAGATCAAATTCCCAACATCCGCTGGATCATCAAAACAGCAAAAGAGTTCCAGAAAAACATCTATTTCTGCTTTATTGATTATGCCAAAGCCTTTGACTGTGTAGGTCACAATAAACTCTGGAAAATTCTGAAAGAGATGGGAATACCAGACCGCCTGGCCTGCTTCTTGAGAAACGTGTACACAGGTCAGAAAGCAACAGTTAGAACCGGACATGGAACAACAGACTGGTTCCAAGTAGGAAAAGGAGTACGTCAAGGCTGTATATTGTCACCCTGCTTATTTAACTTATATGCAGAGTATATCATGAGAAACACTGGGCTGGATGAAGCACAAGCTGGAATCAAGACTGCCTGGAGAATTATCAATAACCTCAGATATGCAGATGACACCACCCTTATGGCAGAAAGTGAAGAAGAACTAAAGAGCTTCTTGAAGAAAGTGAAAGAGGAGAGTGAAAAAGTTGGCTTAAAGCTCAATATTCAGAAAACTAAGATCATGGCATCTGGTTCCATCACTTCATGGCAAATAGATGGAGAAACATTGGAAACAGTGGCAGACTTTATTTTTCTGGGCTCCAAAATCCCTGCAGATGGTGACTGCAGCCATAAAATAAAAAGACGCTTACTCCTTTGAAGAAAAGTTATGACAAACATATTAAAAAACAGAGACATTACTTTGTCAACAAAGGTCCATCTAGTCAAGGCTATGGTTTTTTCCAGTGGTCATGTATGGATGTGAGAGTTGGACTATAAAGAAAGCTGAGTGCCAAAGAACTGATGCTTTTGAACTGTGGTGTTGGAGAAGACTCTTGAGAGTCCCTTGGACTGCAAGGAGATCCAACCAGTCCATCCTAAAGGAAACTAGTTCTGAATATTCATTGGAAGCACTGATGTTGAAGCTGAAACTCCAATACTTTGGCCACCTGATATGAAGAGCTGACTCTTTTGTAAAGACTCTGATGCTGGGAAAGATTGAAGGCGGGAGGAAAAGGGGATGACAGGGGATGAGATGGTTGGATGGCATCACTGACTCGATGGACATGAGTCTGAGTAAACTCTGGGAGTTGGTGATGGACAGGGAGGCTTGGCATGCTTCAGTCCATGGGGTCGCCAAGAGTCGGACATGACTGAGAAACTGAACTGAACTGAACTGATTCTATTACAATTTTATAAGGCAAGGATGTTACTCAAAATGTTTAACAACTTGTATGTCATGAGCTCAGCTAATCAAAACATATATCCCATAAATGAGAAAGGCTATTAGCTGATTGGCCATGCAGGGATGTCAGCTGAAGATTCCAGACACAGTATCAGAACAACGTTAGCATTAAACATTCTTAGAAGACAGAATAAATAAATGAGTAGCCAGGATAATTATAAGCTGACCTCATAGTCTCTGTATTTAAGATTTTCAGAAAACAGTGAAGGTGGACTCCAGAGTTTAGATGGCTAACTGGCTGCACTTCTTCCTGCCTTCCATCCTCAAAAGGAAAAATAAAGGAATTCAATCTAATCATCCGTAACTCTTTCTCTATTATAAGGACAAATCATTCCTTATCTATTAACATTTAACCTGTTTAAAAGTTGGTTATTTAAACATCAACACATTTCCTGATATGTTTTAGAATAAACTTCTAGTCATCCAGAATGCTAACTTCTAAGAAGCTCAACTAATTGAGATACTGCTTCCAGTGTGGATAATCAGCAGAATGTACCCTGAGTACATTGCAAAACTGAGACTTTCTGAATCATCAAAGAAAGATCCAAGAATATTCTGGGTGGTTCTAGGGTTATGTATTATACATTTTGCTATGGGCTTGTTTGGACATTGATCATCATTTTGGTAACTTTCACATAACTCAGAGAAACAACTCATTAGGAACTCTATTTGTCAATCATTGAAAGAAATGAGAGTTTCCATAGTATAATGAATGCAAGTCAAAGCAGAATAAGAAACCACGAACCTGTAAATAGTTGGATGGTGAAAATTACACGCAAAAGTTCTGTGGTTCTGTATTTACTAGCTGAGCATATCATGCATGTATTTATAGCTTTTTATGTGTCCCAAGAATATTTTTAGGAGATGACTAGCCCCCAAGTTATAAAGATAATTTCCTTACAAGGAAAGAGCTTTGTCTGACTAATCCAAATGGCAAAACAAAAACAGGAGACAGGAAGATTAGCCTTTGAATCCTGAATAGCCTTGAAGTACAGTTAAAGCCTCAGATGGTGAAACTGTAATGCATTTAAAAGAAAATTAAAATGAAGAAGGAAGCACTTTTTTAAAAAGAAAGCACTAAATATTTCTTCTCTGGATTTGCTTCCTGCAGCTTGAGTGGGGGGTCAGAGGTGGGAGTAGATGGCCTCTTGGAGATGCTTCTCCACTTCTGAGTCCCTGGGCTTGAAGAGGAGTGAGGCAGGAATATGACCCTGACAGGGAGAGTAAAAATGGGTTCCAACCAGGAAAGTCATGGGAGGCAAGGAAGGTGAGTTCCTTGAGATGGAGATCCCTTAACTTGGAGGAGAGGTACCTCCATTCAAAGATCCAACTGCTCTTTTACTCATTTTAGAAGAAATTAGAAGAAATAAAGGAAGATATTGAAGCCTGAAGAGTTTGAGGACTGACTGGGAAACCCAGACTGAAATCATAGAATAGAGACCACAAAATAGCTACTAGCAATTTATTTCAGAGGAAGGCTTTGGTATTGGAAACAAATTCTTTTTTTTTTTTTTTTTTTTTTCCAGCACAGGGCAGATTGAAGGAAGAAAGTCTAGGTGGAGGTTTTTAGGAGAACCCTGGGAATTCATATTCCTTTGAAGTTCCAATGTCTTTATTTATTTTAAAGCTACTAACAAATCTGCCATAAACACCAGGCCTGGATGGTTCAGCTGGGCTGCACTGTGTTATGGAACAAACTCAAATCTGTGGGTCATTCTCATGACCAAGGAAACTTGCCCTATTACCTTTCATAAGCATAAAATTTAGGATTGTAAAATAAACTTGAATCAGCATTTATGGAATGGGTCTGAAGACCTGTGGTTAGATCACGTGTTATGGCTGCAAAGGCTCCTTCCTCTCTGCTCTTGGAAACTACCCCTGTTTCCACCACCCACCACACCCTTCCTCCTTCCTCCTGGCTTCTCAGAGCTCCAGCTCCAGGCTCCCTCTCTGCCCCAGGGACACAGAGAAGCTGAGCAGCTCTTCCTGTGAAGAAGGGGAGAAGGGAGCTTGGGGAACAAATGGCCATCTGCCAGTCACTCCACTTTCCCTTCTGTGTTTCAATGTGCAGACATACGACTCCTTCATCCCTTTTGTAGTCTCAGAATCGAGCCCAGTGCCCAGAACATAGTAGGTGCTCAGTGAGTGAAATGCATGTCACTCAGTTGTGTCCAACTCTTTGTGACCCCAAGAACTATACAGTCCATGGAATTCTTCAGGCCAGAATACAGGAGTGGGTAGCCTTTCCCTTCTCCAGGGGATCTTCCCAGCCCAGGGATAGAACTCAGGTCTCCCGCATTACAGGCAGATTCTTTACCAGCTGAGCCACAAGAGAAGCCCAAGGATACTTGAGTGGGTAGCCTATTCCTTCTCCAGCGGATCTTCCTGATCCAGGAATTGAATCAGGGTCTCCTGCATTGCAGGCGGATTCTTTACCAGCTGAGCTATCAGGGAAGCCCAGGAGCTCAGTAAATGCCTGCAAAGTAAGTGATCATTGTGTCAGAGAGTCATAAGAGACAAACTTTTCAGTGTAACACTGAGAGTATAAAAATAAAATGCCTTTTTAAAAAATTTAATAACTTGTTTTACTCTGTTAATATCGTAACTCACTTAACGAATTCCCTATTAAAGGGTTTTTCAGTTTCTTGACTGTAACATGACTATGAATATGCTTATGTATCTTTATATCTGTCCAATTTCTTCCCTATACAGGGAGTGTCTGAGTCAGAATATTTTCTGACTCAAGTGCCTTTTATATGAGTAGAACATTGAGGACACTGATCACCTACATTCTAAACCAGAGACTTCTAAATCCAGAAAACTTCTCATTTCTTTAAGGATGGAGACCTTTACATTAAAACAGTAGACAAGAGGTAGAAAGTAGAAGACGAGTGGGCTACATTTGAGCTTAATCTCACCTTCCTGAGTTCTGATTGCAACCCTTTTGCTCACCCAAGAAGGCAGCTGTAATCCCGGGGCTGTAGAAGGAAGTTTGTCTTTCCTTTGCAACCAGAGAGCAGTGGGCATGATTGTCGACCTATCCCAAGCAAAGGCTGGCACCACTAGGGGGAAGGAGAGGGGTCTGGGGATGAGATGGATTCTAGACTTGTGATGTTTAGGAAGGTTATGTCAAAGAAAACACCTCTGGACTTCCCTGGTGGTCCAGTGGTTAAGAAGCTGTCTGCCAATGCAGGGGACATGGGTTCCATCCCTGGTCCAGAAGATCCCACGTGCTTCAGAGCAACTGAGCCTGTGTTCCACAACTACTGAGCCCGAGAGCTGCAGCTACCGAAGACTGAGCCCTGTGCTCTGCAACAAGAGAACCACCGCAGTGAGAAGCCTGTGTAGCACGACTAGAGAGTAGCCTCCGCTTGCCACAACTAGAGAAAAGCCGGCACAGCCACGAAGACCCAGTACCACCAAAAATAAATTAAAAATGAAATTATTTTTAAAAGAGAAAAGAAAACACCTCTGGTGCGATAATGAAGAGCTTGGTTTACCTTTCAAGCAAATTTGTAACACTCGCACGGAATTCAGGCTTCTCCCAGGAGGTTTTCAAGCCAACACTAAAAGCAGGTCTTGGAAAGGTTTCCTCCAGGCTCCACCCAGCCCCCGAGCCCTGATTCAGAGTTTTCTCCTCTGCTCCTCACAGAGCTCACCGTCCGGTGGGCAGAGAAATACAACCCGGAGTGGTGGGCAGCATCCTGGAGCGCAGCCAAGGCATCCACGCACAGGAGTTGGGTGTGGGAGTTTCCGTGGAGCGAGCTGCTGGAGAGATCTGGAGGGCCACTGGGAGTCAGGGAGCCAGGGGGTGAAAGGGAAGGGCTCCTAGACTTGAGAACGAGTGTAGAGCAGGAGGCAGGCAGGGGAGAGCACGGCTACGGCCTGGGAAAGTGCTGGTGGTTCAGGGAGGCCCATGAGGAAGGCACCATGTGGGGCAGGGAATGGGCTTGTCATGCCATGGAGCTTGGATCTCATCTTTGGGGCATGGGGAGCCATTGATGAGTTTTAAGAGGAAGAGTCTCATGTTTGGATTGTGTCATGGAAAAATTCTTGAGGGGGACAGAAGAGAGAAGGCTGGGGAGAAAAGATGAATGTAATCATCCAAGAGAGACAACTAAGGCCGAGTCTTCATCCCCACTGCCAGCAACTTCCAGGAGTGGGGAGCGTGGACTGGGAGGCTAAGGGGAAGCTGACAGACTTTGAATAATGACAGGCATCAGGGGAGGGAGAGAGGAGAAGGGGGCAAGGGGAGTTGTTGGATTTCCGACATGAGCCATGTGAAGCTTGAAGGTGCCATTACACCTTCAAGGAGCAAGGTTGCAGAACGTGGAGACTTTAAAAGTGATGAGTCTGACTTTGTAACCTTGAATTTAAAATATCTAAGAGCTAGGACTTCCCTGGCCGTCCAGTGATTAAGATTTCGCCTTCCAATTCAGGGGGTGTGGGCTGGATCGAGGAGGTCGAGGTGGGCGAGGAGCTGGGATCCCATACGCCTCGTGGCCATAAAACCAGAACACAAAACAGAAGTAGAATTGTGACAAATTGACTAAAAACTTTAAAAGTGGGCCACATCAAAAAAACAAAACAACTTTAGGACTTCCCTGGTGCTCCAGTGGTTAAGAATCTGGTTGCCAATGCAGGGGACATGGGTTTGATTCCTGGTCCAGGAAGATTCCACATGGGCAACCAGGCTGCTGCACCACAACTATGAGCCCGAGCTCTAGAGCGTGTGATCCACAACTGCTGATGCCCGTGCACCCTAGACTCGGTGCTCTGCAACAAGAAAGCCGTCGAAACGAGAAGCCCACAGACCACACCTGGACAGTAGCCCCTGCTCACCTTAGAAAAAGCCCACAGGCAGCAGCAAAGACAAAGCATGGCCAAAAGTAATCAATAAGTTTTAAAACCTTTAAAAAATGTAAAGAGGATGAGATGGTTGGATGGCATCATCAATGCAGTGGACATGAGTCTGAGCAAACTCCAAGAGACAGTGAAGGACAGGGAAGCCGGGTGGTCTGCTGTCCATGGGGTCGCAAAGAGTCCGACAGCCCTGAATGACTGAACAATGAACAACAACAAAAAACTTCAAAGTAAAATATCTGAGGCCTATCCAGGTGGAAGAGTTCAGTGGGCAGCTAGCTCTGCAGTCTGAAGAGAGATCCAGCCTGGTGAGGGATGTATGACTTCTGTCTCACATCTGTCTAAGGTTCCCAGGAAGTAGGCGCAGAGAGAAGGACTCACATGTGAGTGGTTCACCATGGCAACACTCCCAGGGTAGGCCAGAAGGGAGTGGGAAGTGGAACAGGGAGGGATGAGAAGCAAGTAGATTTGTCTCCCAGGACTGCCATAACAAAGCACTGCCATCTTTGTAGCAGGTGGCTTAAGCAACAGAAATGAATTGTCTCACAAGTCTGGAGGCTAGGAGTCCAAGGTCCAGGCAGGTTGGTTCCATACCTCTTTATTAGCTTCTGCTGGTTTGCTGGCAGTCTTTGGTGTTCCTTGGCTGATAGAGCATCACCCCAGTGTCTGACTTAACATTCACATGGCATTCTCTGTGTGTGTGTGTTCAGTTCAGTTCAGTCACTCAGTCATGTCTGACTCTTTGCAACCCCATGGACTGCAGCACACCAGGCTCCCCTATTCTTCACTATCTCTTGGAGTTTGCTGAAACTCGTGTCCTTTGAGTTGGTGATGCGATCCAACCATCTCATTCTCTGTCATCCCCTCCGCATCCTGCCTTCAATCTTTTCCAGCATCAGGGTCTTTTCCACTGAGTCAGTTCTTCGCATCAGGTGGCCAAAGTGTTGGAGTTTCAGCTCCAACATCAGTCCTTCCAATGAATATTCAGGACTGATTTCCTTTAGGATTGACTGGCTTGATCTTCTTGCAGTCCAAGGGACTCTCAAGAGTCCTCTACAGCACCACAGTTCAAAAGCATCAATTCTTCGGTGCTCAGTTTTCTTTATGGTCCAACTCCCTCATCCATACATGACTACTGTTATAGTTTTGACTATGTGAACCTTTGTCAGTAAAGCAATGTCTCTGCTTTTTAATATGCTCTCTAGGTTTGTCACGGAGAAGGCAATGGCACCCCACTCCAGTACTCTTGCCTGGAAAATCCCATGGACGGAGGAGCCTGGAAGGCTGCAGTCCATGGGGTCACTGAGAGTCTGACACGACTAAGCGACTTCACTTTCACTTTTCACTCTCATGCATTGGAGAAGGAAATGGCAACCCACTCCAGTGTTCTTGCCTAGAGAATCCCAGGGACGGGGGAGCCTGGTGGGCTGCCGTCTCTGGGGTCGCACAGAGTCGGACACGACTGAAGCGACTTAGCAGCAGCAGCAGCAGGTTTGTCATGGCTTTTCTTCCAGGGAGCAAGCATCTTTTAATTTCATGGTTGCAGTCACCATCTGCAGTGATTTTGGAGCCCAAGAAAATAAAATCTCACTGTTTCCACTGTTTCCCCATCTATTTGCCATAAAATGATGTGACCAGATGCCATGATCTTAGTCTTTTGAATGTTGAGTTTTAAGCCAGCTTTTTCATTCTCCTCTTTCACTTTCATCAAGAGGCTCTTTAGTTCCTCTTCATTTTCTGCCATAAGGGTGGTGTTGTCCACGTATCTTAGGTTATTGATATTTCTCCGGGCAATCTTGATTCCAGCTTGTGCTTCATCCAGCCCGGCATTTCGAATGATGTACTCCGCATATAAGTTAAATAATCAAGGTGACAATATACAGCCTTGATGCACTTCTTTCTCAATTTGGAACCAGTCCATTGTTCCATGTCTGGTTCTAAGTGTTGCTTCTTGACCTGCATACAGATTTCTCAGGAGGCAGGTCAGGCGGTCTGGTATTTCCATCTCTTAAAGAGTTTTCCACAGTTTGTTGTGATCTACACAGTCAAAGGCTTTGGCATAATCAATAAGCAGAAGTAGATGTTTTTCTGGAATTCTCTTGCTTTTTCGATGATCCAGTGGATGTTGGCAATTTGATCTCTGGTTCCTCTGCCTTTTCTAAATCCAGCTTGAATGTCTGGAAGTTCTCAGTTCACATACTGTGTGTGTGTGTGTGTGTGTGTGTAGTTGTGTTCAAACTTTTTATAAAGGCACCAATCATATTGGATCAGGACTCACCTGACTCCAATAAAACCTCATCTTTGTTAATTATATCTGTAATGAGCCTATTTCCAAATAAACATTCTGAGATACCAGAGATTAGTATTTCAACATGTGAATTTTGCGGAGACAAAATTCAACCCACTACACCGAGCAAGGGCTCCTGCAGCCTCACCCCTCGGGGCAGCTGTGAGAATAAGGATCACCTCAGAGCTGTCCCAGGCCGAGCTGGGCTCTCATGTTCCCACACTCACAGTCTAATGACCTTCAGGGTGTGGAGGAGGGGCAGATACTCCATGGCACTTCCAGGGTTGTGTATATCTTTGTGTGATTAAGAGCACATCAAAATAACTTTTTAAAGAGACCCAAGGTGATGCAGAAAAAGCATGGTATTGCCCATTACAAGATCGTCAAGATAGAAGGTCATTGGTTTGCCAAAAGAAGGGTTCAAAGTCAAAAACCCACACTCCAGAAGCAGGAAGAGCAAGAGGGACCCAAGGAGAAGGAGAGGTGGGATGGGGGAGCCAGGAATCAGATGATAAAACCAAGTGTCTCTTACAATGAAAACTTTAGATCCCAATCCCAAACATCAAGGCAGCTGGTTGACCAAATATGGTTGGTGACAAAAGGGCATTTTTAAAATCAGAACTGAAACATCTGAAATTGTCTATGGTCATCATTTCTGGGCTTCACATGTGTTGAGAATCAAGATGAAGGCTCTGGGTCCAGTCAGCTGGGGTCACCCCATGGTGGTGGGTAGTGTGGGGACACTCATACTTTCCGAGGGTTGGATTCTAGCTGCTGCGGAGTTTGAAGAGTAAACACTCGGGTGGTGACTGCAGCCTGAGTCATGTTAAAGGAAACATCAAATAAAAGCAAAAAAAAGCTCTGATTGGAAAAACATCATCTAAGACAAGAAGTCTGATGTCTGGACACACTCATCCAGTTCCCAGACCTGACCAGAAGACTTCCAATCAAACCACAATGGCTAACAAAATATTTTCTCTGTATTTTTTTTTTTTTTTTGGAAGCCTCTTCAAAGATAGGACCATCCAGGAGATCAAAGTTGAAAGAACAAACATTATTGTTACATATTTCTTTTAGAAGGGGATTGCTTCTCAGAACAGTTCTCTAAATAAGTAATTATCGAACGGGTACCATCCTCACCCAAACCATGTGGTCTGAGATTGGAAGGGGACCCAAGGAAAGTCAGGGAGTTGCTGCCTAAGGAAGGGGTACTGGGTGCTCGACCGGCAGAAACAAAGGATGTGTGAGCGTTGGCTCATCGGTCTACATCTCCCTTTAGAGACAAAAAGGAAGGGTATGTGGGTCCAGAGGAGCCGACAACTCCAATGTGGAGGTCCTTCGTAGCTCTTGCACCTAGGAAGAAATTTTAAAAGCTGAAATATCGCTGGCAGTTACTATTAAAGGATTTACTTGTTACGTTGCTAAGGAAGTTACAGAAACAGATGGACCATACTACTTAGGAGATGAAATCTCAAGAGTTCCTGGGGGTTATGGGGCCCCATTTCCATCCCTCCCTCACTCCATCTGGACTTTGATGTGGGCTGTGGCAAAAATACCACCACTCGCCAGCAGAACGGCAGAGTTTAAAATACGATACCGTCACGTTGGTGCGCTGATGACATAGCTCAGCTACCGTCTTAGACGCCAGCTCTGTCTGACACTCTTGCCTTTTATCCTTTTATGGTGCCGGGCAAGTAGACACTTGCTAAATGAATAAAAGACAACATGAACTTGTAAACAAGCAATGGACATCTACTATGCATCTGTATACACCAAACTCAGGGCTGGTTAGTTTCACGTGTAATTTAATTTAATCTGCATAATATTCCCGAACTGATTATCAGAGTGGTATCTTCAAGGAATTTAGGCTCTAGTTTAGAATATAAATCATAATGGAAAAAAGTTACATGTAAAAATAATAGATAGTGGTATGGGTATAAAGATAGGTATATAGATCAATGGAACAGACTAGAGAGTTCAGAAATTGTCCTACACATATACGGCCCCTTGCTTTTTGAAAAGAAGCCAAGGAAATATAATGGGAAAAGAACAATCTTTTTCACAAATGGTACTGGAACAGTTGGTTATCCTACATAAGAAAAGGAATCTTAACCCTTACTGCATACTGTATATAAAGCGTAAACCCAAGAGGATCATAGGCCTAAGTGTAGGAGCTGCTGCTGCTAAGTCGCTTCAGTCGTGTCCGACTCTGTGCAACCCCATAGATGGCAGCCCACCAGGCTCCCCCATCCCTGGGATTCTCCAGGCAAGAACACTGGAGTGGGTTGCCATTTCCTTCTCCAATGCACAAAAGTGAAAAGTGAAAGTGAAGTCACTCAGTCGTGTCCGACTCTTCGCAGACGGCAGCCCACCAAGCTCCCCCATCCCTGGGATTCTCCAGGCAATAACACTGGAGTGGGTTGCCATTTCCTTCTCCAATGCATGAAAGTGAAAAGTGAAACTGAAGTCGCTCAGTCGTGTCCAACTCTTAGCGATTCCATGGACTGCAGCCTACCAGGCTCCTCCACCCATGGGATTCTCCAGGCAAGGATACTGCAGTGGATAGCCATTCCCTTCTTCAGGGGATCTTTCCGACCCAGAGGTCAAACCTGGATCTCCTGCATTCCAGACAAATTCTTTACCACTGAGCCACCAGGGAAGTCCTGTGAACACAGGAAGTCTGACTCAAAATCCCAGCTTTAACCACTTTGTTACTCTTACCCCAGAAACACTGAAATGACTTCAGTTTTTTAAATGCCTCCAAAAAGCACCAGGTCTATCAGAGGGAGCCGATACAATAGGTAGAAATCTCAAATAAGGGAGATAACATTGAATGTTGAATGTGAAAGTCGCTCAGTCGTGTTCAACTCTGCTACCCCATGAACTATATAGTCCATGGAATTCTCCAGGCCAGAATACTGGAGTGGGTAGCCTTACCCAAAATACCAAAGGAAGATATTCCACCTAGAAAAATAATCAGAGGTTTGTAGATCTCTCAGTCTCTAGGGTAGCAGTTCTACTATCTGGGTAAGATTATAATTTACAAATATAATAAAGAAGAAATCAGTTTATGACGCTTTCATGAAATGCTGATTAGGTTATGCCTTCTAAGCTGGTTTCAGGCGTGCTTGGCGGATCACACCTCTTCCTATGTCCCGGCGGCTATGTCTACTGAAGAAGGTCCTGGTCAGCTCCCCTGTGCCTGTTGTCAGATGTACCAAGACACAGAGGGGACCCTGGGGAGACCCAACATCCAGCAGAATAAAACACAGACTCAGAACATGTGAATCATACCGTCCCTTGGTATCTTGAAGGGCAGAACAAACATCTTGTTGCTCACAGAACAAAGTTCAAATTCCTTAGTTTGACCTTTGAGGCCACCCACAACGACTTTTCCCAACTCATGTGTCACCGCCTCCTGCCACACAGCTCTTCTCCAGCCCAAATGACCCACCAACCATCCTTTCAAGCTGACTTGTGTATTCCTAGGCCTGGGTCTTCAATCTCAGCATCGCCTTGGGCTGTCTGCACCTGCCCCGCCTTGCTCCCAGCTGTCCTTCCAGGCTCAAGTCAAGGACAAGCTGGTCACTCTCCTGAGGCATTTGTTTAGCGCTTATTTGCATCGTTCCTCACTACCCCGCCCACCCTCACCCCCAAGGGGGCAAGACCAGTCCAGGACAAGCTTGCATGCCCCCAGAGACCAGGACTGGGCCTGACAGACACCAGGTACTCCTTAAATATTTGCTAAATGACTGCAGAGTTTACTTAATTTTTATTACCTCCAACTCCTAAGAACCACAGAAAATTGTATTTCACAGCTCCGCTCCACGACTTGGTCTAGAATCTACTGAAGTGATGTTAGGAAGATGTTTTCCTGATGTCTAACTTAGCTCCTCCTGCCACTTTATCAGCTTACTTTGGTACTGGCGATGCCACCTCCGTACTTTGGAGAACAGCAGGCGCCCACATTCGGAGCAACAGCTCTTGGTAGAACTCAGAACTCTGTCACAAGACAATTTGCTAACACACGTAGCCGGATGACTCCTAAACAGAACCCCGCAAAGTGGGCGCCCCCATGGTGTAACTGGCCCCTCACCTTTCAGCCCTATTTCTACCTAATCAAGTCCTGCTCTTCATCTGAAGTTTCTATTCTGTTTTCTCCCCTCTAGGTTGAATCTCCCTCAGTTGTCCCAGGGATTATTTCTGGTCTCGTCCAGTATTTTCCATTTGAAAGAGGAAACAATAGTCGTGTAAGGGTCTAGGACTTCCCTGGTGGCACAGTGGAGAAGAATCCGCCTGCCAATGCAAGGGACATGAGTTCACTCCCTGGTCTGAGAAGATTCCACATGCTTCGGAGCCACTAAGCCCGTGGGCCACAATTACTGAGCCCACGTGCTGCAGCTGCTGAAGCCTGTGCGCCTAGAGCCTGTGCTTGGCAACAAGAGACGCCACTGCGATGAGAAACCTGGGCACCACAATGACGAGCAGCCCCTGCTTGCCGCAACCAGAGAAAGCCTGACTGAAGCGACCACCACCCAGGGCAACCAAAAAAGAAAAAGTTATTGTAAGGGTCTAAGAGAAACATCTCAATATATTAAATTCTGAGTGTGTGTATAAGAGAGAGAGTGAGATAGAGCGATTGTGGAGTTTCCATTTTTATGGAGGTTCCATTCTAAAGATCAGGCTACAGTATAAAAAAAACCCCACAAAAACCAAAGCAGTCTAAAATTTAATGAACATAAGGTAAGCATTTGGAAACCCACTTAAATACTTGGAATAGCTCTTCTCACAGCTGGGTCCTCTGTCATTTCAGCTCTAGGAAACTGATCAAAGACGGCAAATAAGCCTTTATGTGGTCACCTCAGTCTGGCCTCAGAGCAATAGATGTTGAGAGAGACAGAGAGAGCGAGGTGCCTCCCACGGAGTTCAAGGCTTGGCATTTTTTAGTTTTTAGAATTATTTGATGATTTTTTAAGTTTGTATTTTTCTGGCACAGCCCCAGAGATTCTTCACTGCCTGGATCAATCCTAAAGAATAGTGGGGTTTGTGGCTCTGCTTTTGGGCATTAGGTAAAAAATCTCAATCATTGTCTCCATCTACATAAATACACATACACACACACACACACACACACACAGTATACTCACACACACACTCACACAGTATACTCACACACACTCACTCACTCACTCACACACTCACACACACTCACATCCACAATGGCGTGCAACCAAACTAGCGAACGTGTCCAGGCTGAGGATTGCCTGGAGCTCTTTCCCGAGAAGAGCTGCTTGGAAGTAACCCTCCCGGCTTAGAAAAATAAGCCCAGTTTTACACTTTATCCAGCAGATGGCGCTGTGCACCGCGCTCTGTAGAGCAATGTGCTCGCTGCGCGCTCAGTCGCTTCGGTCTTGGCCGGCTCTTGACGACTCTACGGACTGTATGTCACCAGGCTCCTCTGTCCATCGGATTCTCCAGGCAAGAATACTGGAGTGGGTTGCCATGCCCGCCTCCAAGGGATCTTCCCGACCCAGAGATCGAACCCGTGTCTCTAATGTCTCCTACATTGGCAGGCGGGTTCTTTACACGAGCGCCACTTGGGAAGCCCATCCCTGGTGTCTCAGGCAGTGAAGAATCAATCTTCCAGCAATGCGGGAGACCTGGGTTCGATCCCTGGGTCAGGAAGATGCTGTAGAGAAGGGAATGGCTACCCACTCTAGTATTCTTGCCTGGAGAACCCCATGGACAGAGGAGCCTGGCAGGCGACAGTCCATGGGATCGCAAAAGTGGGACACTACTTAGAAACTAAACAACAACTCAACACCAACCCCCAAACAGAAGAGTGTGACCCCCCCAAAGCCTGGAGTTAGGACCGGTCTCCACTCTGATTCATTCTCCCCTGCAATCTACAAGACATTATGCATCCACCACAAGCCTGGGCGTAGATCAAAAATGCATAAAACTGCTTCCCACTGAGGAATTCATTCATTCAGCAACAGCTCAGTGGTGCTTCCCATATGCCTGGTACAATTCTCAGAGCTGGGGAAAGAGAGCTGAGCGAAACAGATGATTAGATGAAGTCCAATAAAAACAAAGATAACTCTGTCATGTAATGGCTGTTTCCAACATGTGCTCAGAAGGAAAACTAAGCCGGCTCTTTCAGAGGGCAGGTCTGAGAGCCTTTCTGGGGAGGTGACCCGTGAGCAGAGGCCTGAATGATTCTAAGTAGGTGGCTCCAGCCTCAGGTCCATCTTGAAATCACCTGGGACACCCTAACCACACTGGAGCCTGGGCCCACCCGGAGCCTGCTGACTTAACTGCTCAGGGTGGGGTCCAGGCACTGGGGGTTTTAAGTCTCTCATATAACCCTGGTGCATAGCCAGGGTTGATAACCCTTAATTCCAAATAGCTAAGCAAGAAAGCATGCCCCTTGGTAGGGAATTATCACAAAGCTAAATGAAAAGGGACTCTCCCGTGCGGATGGAGGCCTGTCCCAGGCTGCTAACCGGAACCCAGGCGAGCTGGGCAGCAGAGCCCACTGAGCCAGCCAGGAACCACTTGGTGCTATGCCCGTCATCTGGGCTGGTGAACCGCCCGCTTCTCTGAGGATCAGGAGAAACGTGACCACTGCCCCGTCCTGCCCCTGCGTGGGTTCCCTGGAGTGGCCTGCCCAGAAGTAGGGGCTGTCCTCCCATTTCTGTGCCTTAGTGTAAGGAGCACCCTTTTTCTTCCCAGGGTGACCCCCTTGAGCTGCTTCTCCAACACTCCCATCTCTTCTGACCTTGAACCTCAGCTGCCTGCCTCTCCCCTTCTCCTCTGCTGCTACTGCTAAGTCGCTTCAGTCGTGTCCGACTCTGTGCGACCTCATAGAAGGCAGCCCACCAGGCTCCCCCATCCCTGGGATTCTCCAGGCAAGAATACTGGAGTGGGTTGCCATTTCCTTCTCCAATGCATGAAAGTGAAAAGTGAAAGTGAAGTCGCTCAGTCATGTCCGACTCTTTGCAACCCCATGGACTGCAGCCTACCAGGCTCCTCTGTCCATAGGATTTTCCAGGCAAGAGTACTGGAGCGGGGTGCCATTGCCTTCTCCTCTGGAACTCATCAAAAAATCTTTAAGGGGGTTGGGTCTTCCGATTAGATCTGGGACATGATGATGGGGTCACAAAGAGTCGGACATGACTGAGCGACCCAACAACAACAAATACCTCATTAGCTCAAACTCATATTTCTGTATCTCAGATGTCAGTTCTCTTAAACTGAGATCAGATTGTTACTTGATATACACTTTATTGATTTTCCATTTAACCCACTTCAATTCCCAACCTTTCTTGTTGGAAGCAGGGCAGGGAAGTAGGTGAGAAGGTTTCCCTTTAACATTGACCTGAGAGGTTTAGTGGAAGGTGTGTGGGTCTCAGGCTCAAACTCAACCCAGATCTGCTCCTTGTGAGTTTGGGGTCTGGATGAACGTCTCCTCGGGGAAGGCAAGCTTGCTGATTAGGCGCCTCAAAATTCACAGAGAGAGGTCTGTGAAAATACTTGCCAAAAGTAAATAAACATTATTACACAAACCTCCAGTATTTCCCCTGTAAAAAAAGTTATTAGTTGAGCTTGGTTCTCTGATGTGAAGTCAACTGTACCACCCAGATCTTTCTGAAGAAATGCGTTTCATGTTTCATGGCCTTGTTCTTAAAAGAAAACAATGTTTGCCACCCTCCTCCTCCCAAAAAGCATTGAACTGCTCTTTCGAGTTTAGAAGTTTAAAGAAAAGCAAAATTCACTGTCGCCCTCCCTTGTCATTAGAGGATGGCCTTTAGCTCTTGTTTAGTTTGTTTGTTTTTGTTTTTGTTTGTGTGTTTGCTGGGTCTTCATTGCAATGTGTGGACTTCTCTTGTTGCTTTGCATAGGCGCCAAAGTCCGTGGGCTCAGTAGTTGTGACAAGGGGTCTCAGTAGCTCCCTGGCATGTGGGATCTTAGTTCCCTGACCAGGGCTTGAACCCACGTCCTCTGCACTGGAAGGTGAATTCTTTACCACTGGACCACCAGCGAAGTCCCCAGCTCTTGGTTAGTTTTGATTTGTTTTCTATGGAAACTGTTCACTTAAAAAGAAAAGAGGAGAGAAAAAGGAGAGCAAAAAACCAAAGTGTGTTCACAGGGACATAGTCAGAGGCAGGATGCTGTATTGTAATTTATCTCTGAGCAGAAAGAGATTTCACTGCTCTGTATTATTTACCAGGTCAAGCCCTTTGTTGATGTAAAACCCACAGGGTGTCGGAGGTAATTTCTTAGCGATGCTTTAGGGCAGTGTATTAGTTTTTTGTTACTACTTTAACAAAGCACCACAAGGGTGGTGGTAGAAAGCAACACACCTTTATTGTCTTACAGGTCTAGACATCAGAAGTCCAAAATGAGTCTTACAGAATTAAAATTGAGTTGTTGGCTGGCATGGTTCCTTACCGAGGCTCCAGCTGAGAACTTCATCCCCACCTTCTCCAGCTTCTAGAGGCTGCCCTCATTCCTTGGCTCGTGGCCCCTCCTCATGTCACTCAGACCTCTTGCCCTGTTATTACAGCTTTACTCTCCACTCTGATCTCCTGTATCCCTGATAGGAAGACCCTTGTGATATATCGAGCTCCAGAATAATCTCCTCATCTCAGCATCTTTACCCTAAACACATCTACAAGTTTCTCCTGCCATGAGTACTGACATGCACAGTTTCAGGGAACTAGGACTCAGAAATTTTTCAGAGGTTGAAAAATTCTGAATTCCTTTCCTGGGAAGGAAGGAATGAACTACTGGAAATCAAGGCCTCACAAACCACCTCAGAACTATCTCCTCTTTTAAAGCCTTCCTGTTGTTGTTGTTTAGACGCTAAGCCATGTCTGACTCTTTGTAACCCCATAGACTGTAGCCAGCCAGACTCCTCTGTCCATGGGATTTCCCAGGCAAGAATACTGGAGTGGGTTGCCATTTCCTTCTCCAGGGTATCTTCCTGACCAGGGATCAAACCCACATCTCCTGCCTTGGTAGGTGGGTTCTTTACCACTGAGCCACCAGGAAGCCCCTTTAATGTCCTCCTGGGGATGATCAATGGACATTTACATACACTGTGCCCTGGCGAAACCCAGAGCTGGTCATTTGTCAAAGGGCAGGAATTTGTGGGCCCCAAAGCAGATAACATGTATTCTTCCCTTCCCTAAGAGTAGAAATGCTGCAAAACTGTGAGCATCCATTTCTAGACAGGTATTCCTTCTGCTGTAATCATCAGGCGGTATCTATCATCAGACGGTATCTGTTCAGGTCCTCCCTGGCTTCATGGGGCTATGCAGACATTGGATACATTTGCCATCCCTCAGGCCCAGGCCTCAAGAGTCAGGCAGTGTTCGCTTCCGTCTCTCAGAACGCTACCCCTGGGGGCTCTGATCCTCTACACAAGAAGCGTCTCTCTCTGCCTTGCTGGAGAGACCCATGGAGAGGCCCAGAGGTAACTCAGAGGAGAAGAGAAGCCGAACTGAGTGCAGCCAGGGAGCTGTCCTGACCGAGGCACGGGGTGTGTGAGCAAGCTGCCTCGGACCTTCTGGACGAGCCCAGTGGCCAACCAAATACCACTAATGGCCCAGTCCACTCCACGGGCAGCAGCAGAGTCACCCGGTCAAGTCCTCCCTGAACTCCTGCTGCACAGGCTGTGAGAGAAGACAGGGGCTGCAGCGTTAGAGCCCCGGGTTTCAGGGCAGGCTGCGACACAGCAGGACGCAATTCAGTCGCTGTGCCCCGCGCCCTCTGTGCGCCAGCCGCTTTCCGGCGGGTCCGAGGGTGGAGATGGGCACCATCCCTAAATCCCAGTCCAGAGCGTCATCCGAGGGCGTGGACGGGGACCGCCCCACTCTCCACAGCGATAAAGAAGTGACTCATCTCTGAAGTGGGCACAATGGAAATGAGGACTTCCAGAGCTGTTTGTGGTGACATGTGGAATAAGAAGAGCTTTGTAATCTGAGAACGCCTATTCTGATGTAACAGTTTCTAGTGGTAGTTATAGCAACGGTACTACGGGAGGAATCTAAGGGAGGGCTGCATTCCCTGCTTGTTTGAACACTGTCTCCAAGTGTGGGTGTTGATTACCAGGTTTAAAGTAATTTGATTTTTTCATCATAACTTGTTTTCAGATTTAAGAGGGGAAAAAATGACAAGGGAGAAGAAAAACAATTACTTTTTTCCTCCACAGGAGTTTGGGATCTCATATGGTCCTTCTAATACATTATGTAATTGCGGATTATGTAATCTGTGGACCGGTGTATTATTCTCTTCCTGTCCTGAGCTGACCCTCCACTCTCTTGCCTTCTCTGAGCCACTCACAGTTTTACATGTGCTCACCCACAGCAGTGGAGTAAGTGTGTGTTTCATAGACTTCACTTGAGCCTATGGCTAATTTAAAATCAATTGCCCTTCAGAAAGTTTGATCAAGCCTAATCCAAATAGTGATGAAATAGCTGGAGTGGGATAAGTCTGCTTCTCAAGGGAGGACAGTTCAGGCGATCAAGCAGTTAATTTGAGTCTAGAAAACAGCCAGCCCATGCAATGCTCCAACACTGCCTTTGAAGACAGTGTAGTCTGTGAGTGTAGTCTGTGCACCATGAGGCCTATAACAGATCAGAAGCTGAAATCCAAGGGTTGTCAGGAGCCAGGCCAGTGCAGCCTCTGGGATCCGAGGCCTTTGGCTCCAAGATCTGGGAGTCTGTTCTCAAGTACTGAGACAGGTACACAGCTACACACGTTCTTTTCTAGTAGAGTGAGATTTCTGGGCTGACTGTCCAATTTTGAATTTTAAAAACCGGCTGGGCATTTGCATACATTCTTAGCCAGGTGAGGCTTTGCTCGTGGTTGACTAGCCTACTCTGACTGAAAACAGATGACACCCAGGCATTTGAAAGCAATACGCATCGGGCCTGTCGTGGCTCCACCTCCATGGGACCACCACCGCCACCCTGGAGGAAGGTGAGGTCAGTGGCGCACAGGCTTTAGCTTTTCTGTGTCTGAGGTCTTTTCACTTGTGGGAGTCGCTGTAAGTGGGGGTAACAGGCTCTTCCAAGGTCAGGGCGCCAGCTTCCCTAGAAGGGGCCCTGGTTATGTGAGGAATCAGCTATGCCCCGGGCCCAATGTTGAAGGCCTGGGCTAGGAGTTGAAACCACGGCCTGAGCTCCAAGCGAGTCCCATGGCCTGGAGAGAAAGGGAAACGGCCAATACTGTGAACCCCGGCCATGATCTTTGTTTGTTTGGGCTGAGGAAAGGATAGAAAGATTCCTTTCTCCGACAAAGTTGAAATATCTCAAGGCCAAACTGGCACCCTGTGATTACACCCCCAAAATGTCTAAGCCACAGGACACAGGAGGTATCAGTGAAGCGCCCTGGAGGGTGTGAACCTGCAAACCAGCCCTGAGCCCGGGTGGGCAGGGAGGGGTGGGGCTGAGACGCGCATGTGGCTGGGTGGGGGTGCAACAGAAGCCTAGGGGAGGAGGACGGCAAGCATCTCAAGGGAGGGACTGGGGACGAGCCTGCTTGCTTCAACCACTTGGGTGGGCTTTTGGCAAGTCCTCGGACCTCTCGAAGTTAGAGTTCCTTCATTGAGAGAATGGGACTGTTGCTATCTCCCTTGGGGGTTGCTGATGAGTCTATGTCGAGGATGCCTGTGGAAGGTCATGGGAATGGTGGTGGCAGGCTGGCTGGAGCTGGGGTTAAGGGTGGGAATGGTGGAGTGAACCTCATGAGAAACAGTGGGGGGACTTCCCTGGTGGTTCAGTGGTTAAGCATCCACCTTCCAATGCAGGGGATGTGGGTGTGATCCCTGGTCAGTAACTAAGTTCCCACGTGCCTTGGGGCAACTAAGCTGGCATGCCAACCCGCTACTACTGAACCCCTGCCCTCTACAGCCCAAGCGCTGCAGTTAGAGAAAAGCCCACGTGCCAGAACAAAGACCAGTGCGGCCAAAAAACAAAAAAGACACTGGGGCTGAAGTCAGTCATTGTCCTCCCATCCCATCCTGGGGATGTTGGGTGGATTCTACATGGGGCTTAAGGCCTCCATCAGGACTGCTCTGGGAGCCAGCGGGTGGGGTGGGGAGAGTGGCCCTGGTTTCCACAGCATCGTTCCTGTCCCGAGCTGTGCCACAGGCAAGGGGGGCTTGGGACCCCCCACTCCATGCTGGGCCGACCCTCAGCTCCTAACCAGTGCTTGTACATATCCAGCAGCTCCAGATTCCAGGTTCTCTGCTTTCCCTGTCCTCTTGGCCCCATCTGGCAATCAAATTTGATCAAAGATGGACTTTGAATGACTATTTAGAAAGAAGATTAAGTAGCAGCTCTTTATTTCCCTTTTTTTTTTTTTTTTTTTTTTGCAGCTCTTATTCTAAGCCATTCGCCCCCAAAATAAACTTGCTTTCTTGGTTTGAACCAAAAATTTCCCTTGCCAGACAGATGCACACACAGCAATCGCTCTGGATTTGCAGAATTCTTTAGATACATTATTTATTAGCTCACAGGTGCCATGTCTAGTTCTGAGATAGATGTCAGGAAGGCTGGAGAAGAAAATGCTAAAGGAAATTTCTGTTCATGAGTGTGGTGTCTTTGAAACCATCTCTCCATTAACCATGTATCACATCTAACGTGTGTGTGTGTTTGTTCGTGACATCAGGAGCAGGATTTCAAAACATGTTGTGAATCCCATATTCCAGCCTCAGATTTTCGTGCATAATGGCCTTGCCTGTTAGAGTAAACAAGTAAGCAATATTGTTTTGATGAAGTCAAGTTTTTTTTTTTGGAAAACAAAGGCAATGATGCCTTTTTCCATTCTCCTAGTTCCAGGGCAGGAAAAGAAATGCAGATGTAAAGAACAGATGTGTGAATACAGAGCAGGAAGGGAAGGGGAGGCTGAATTGGGAGATTAGGTTTGACATATGTAGACTACGATGTGTCAAATAGCTAGTGGGAAAGCTGCCGTGTAGCACAGGGAGCGCAGCCAGTGCCCTGTGATGACCCAGAGGGGTGGGATGGGGTGGGGCGGAAGGGAGGGCCAAGAGGGAGGGGATATATGTATACATATAGCTGATTCATTTGTGTACAGCAGAAACTAACAATGTTGGAAAGCAATTTTTAAAAATGATGCCTTTCCCCAAATGCTTTGCATCCGCTCACTCATGAGATAATCACAGCAGTCTTGTGAGGCCGCACATGGCTCCAGCGTTGGCATTTGTGGAAACAAAGCCACAGAACCATCGAGGGTCCTGGCAGATGTCAACCGCAGAGGGTGACACAGGAAGGTTGGAGCCCAGGTTTACCATTTTCCGGTCTCTTACTGATGAAAATTTAAAAAATAACAATTTAAAATTTTTACTATAAAAATAATGCAAACGTGGCAAAAAAAAAGGAAGTGGAGAAAATTAGGGAACAAAAATGACCCTTAGTTCCACCACCCAAACACAATATTTTTAACATCATGATACTGTTTTCCAGATCCAAAGGGAGATTTTTTGACCCAGAAAATAAACCACTCCTCTAAGTTCACGTTGTGGGAGTATTTGCACTTAGCTGCTTTGTTTGCTTTAGGTACTTGCTTTAGTTGGACTGTCACACAGATCCACGTTTGTGTCTGGGGAGACAGGTGGCAGCCCACATAGTGTGAACTGCCTGGCACCGGAAGAGAGCCACGGGTGCCCACTCTCGTCCTCTGGGGCCGTGGTGAAGTCACTTTCCAGGCGAAGGGGTCATGTCTCTCCCTGCTAACTGCCAACATGTCTCCTGGGATGAGGAACCCATTCCCAGGCAGGAGTTCCTCAGATTAACCGGCTCAGAACAAGGCTGTGATGGAAAGATAGGATGAGCCGCTGTTAAAACTAGCCTTGGGGTCTTTCCCAGATTGTAACAGGGGTGGGTAGTCTCTGGTAGATGTGGGAAGGACGGTCAAGGCGCCATTACTTCCACGGCGGCCATTGCCCACATGCTGGGCAGACCTTACTTTGCAAGGATGGAGCTATCTATCTCACGCATGGGCTCCCTCACCATGTGCCTGGTGCCCCCGCCCACTGAGAGGTGGGCCTGTTTTTCCTCCCTTTGGGTCTAGGCGCTAGCCTAGAGAGACACTGGAGAAATGTTGAGAGTGATGCTATGGGCCTTCAGAGGCTACAGCAGAAGGGGGTCATGATTTCCACCTGACATTCACATTTCTCCCCACCACCTTCTAAGCTCACCTTGGGAAACCAGCCTCTGTGTACTGAGGAAGCCCAAACTAGTTCAGGTGGAGAGATGGCATGGAGAAAAGCCAAGAGAGGCCTTCAGCCAAGAGCCAGCATCCACCACCAGTTGTGTGAAAGAACAAGCCTTCAGAAGGTGCATCTTCAAAGCTTCCAGCTGAGGCTGTCTCTGCAGAGCGGACACAAGCAAGCCATCCTCACTCTGCCCTCACTGGACTCGTGACCCACAGCATGAGTATGACACATGGCTGTTTGATGCCACTAAATTTAGGGGCAAATGGTCACACAGCCCAAGTTGCTGGAACAAGTGCGCCCAATGTCATCTAATGAAGAAAGACATCTAACCCAGAAAGTCGCATGTTCATTTTGTAAAAATATCACCAGCCCTGAGTCTCATACTATAAGTCCTGCAATCTAGGAGCCACGATAAACCCCCTGCCTGAACTCACCTCCCTGTCTTTACTTGACTGATTTCTCTCTCCTTTCCTCCAAGTCAGAGGTGTTGTAGCTAAGGTTACCCAGGGACCACAGGAGGGCCCCAAACTCTTACTGTAGAATTCACCCTCCATGTCTCCCAGCCTCCAGTGAGTGGGGAGAGGGGTGGAGGTTTATAGGCATGAGACACGGAGGCTTTCATGAGGGATGGCACACGGGAGGTTTGGTGAATAGTCTTTAGACACAAACTCCCAAGAGTGTGTGCTGGATGTCACATCTAATACTTTTAACAAAAGTAGTACAGCAAAAAGTAGTACAGATTCAAGATTTAAAACTCTAAATCATGCAGGCTGAGGGGCAAACACCCCCCCATCCACTCCTTCCATGCCTAGCAGTGAGCACTGTTAACACACAGGGAGGCCCCTTACTGACACAAACCCTGGAAATAGACTGTCTGGCATCGAGTCCCAGCTTTGCTGGGGGACCCGCTAGGAGATTCTGGCCTCAGTTCCCTCATCTGTAAAATAAGGATAACTTGCCTCATGTTTGTTGTGAGAGTTAGTTAATAAATATAAAGCATTTAGAACAGCATCTAGGGGCTTCCCTGGTCATCCACTGGTTAAGAATCCATCTTCAGATCCAGGGGACACAGGTTCAAGCCCTGGTCTGAGAACTAAGATCCCGCGTGCCTTGGGGTAACTAAGCCCACACGTCAAAACTACTGACCCCTGAGCTCTGGAGCCCATACCACGACTAGAGAAAGTCCAGGTACTGCAACAAAGACCAAGTGCAGCCAAAAAAAGAGAACAGTGTCTGACACAGAGTCTCAGTGCGGGCTGCCCACTACCTCTGCTGCTATCGTCATCATCATCATTATGAATCGTGCTTGTAGCCTTGATGGGCTCAAGAAATAGAATGTGCTGGAAGGAACCCAGAACTAGAGAAGAGGCTCCCAGACCAGAGGGCATGCCTCTGGGCACAGTGGCCACTGCGAACACAGTGAACACCCTCCACTTCATCTCACTGTACAGCCTTCAAGTGTGTCCGTGTCCCTGGGGCCTCTTCTGGTGCCACAAATCATGTTTCCTAGCACCTTGTCCCTGGTGGCTCAGACGGTAAAGAATCTGCCTGTAATGCCAGAGACCCACGTTCAATCCCTGGGTCAGGAAGATCCCTGGAGAAGGAAATGGCAACCCAGTCCATTATTCTTGCCTGGAAAATCCCATGGACAGAGGAGCCTGGCAGGCCACAGTTCATGGGGTCACAAAGAGTCAGACAAGACTGAGTGACTTCACTTTCTTTCTTTCTTTGTGGAGTAAAAGGGTCAAGTAGGGTTGAAATGATGATGCAAGAAAGAAAATAAGCAAAAAAAAAAAAGGACAAATCTTGACAGCTCAGGAATCCTGCCTGACAGGTTATGAGATGGAAATGTGACCTTTTCCACCATCACTCCCTTCAGCTTTCATCTCTGGAGTTCTGTGAGGCTGTCACTAAACACAGCGTAGTTCCTTCTGCTTGCAGCCATGAGGTGGCTGGAGATGAAGGTTACCCTTGTGGGTACTGAGTAGACGTTATGAAATAAAGATGCCTGTGACCTGTTTCCACCACTGGCAGTAACAAGAGAGGACAAGAGACTTCAGTTTGGTCTTATATATATGTATGCATACATATATATATGTAAGTATGTATACCTATATGTATGTATACATATATATGTATATATGTACATATGTACATGCATAAAAGTATACATATATGTATGCATGTATCAGTTCAGTTCAGTTCAGTCGCTCAGTCGTGCCCGACTCTGTGACCCCATGAATTGCAGCACACCAGGCCTCCCTGTCCATCACTAACTCCCGGAGTTTACTCAAACTCATGTCCATCAAGTCGGTGATGCCATCCAGCCATCTCATCCTCTGTCGTTCCCTTCTCCTCCTGCCCCCAATCCCTTCCAGCATCAGGGTCTTTTCCAATGAGTCAACTCTTCGCATCAGGTGGCCAAAGTATTGGAGTTTCAGCTTTAGCATCAGTCCTTCCAATGAACACCCAGGACTGATCTCCTTCAGGATGGACTGGTTGGATCTCCTTGCAGTCCAAGGGACTCTCAAGAGTCTTCTCCAACACCACAGTTCAAAAGCATCAATTCTTCGGTGCTCAGCCTTCTTCACAGTCCAAATCTCACATCCATACATGACCACTGGAAAAACCATAGCCTTGACTAGACGGACCTTTGTTGGCAAAGAAATGTCTCTGCTTTTGAATATGCTATCTAGGTTGGTCATAACTTTCCTTCCAAGGAGTAAGCGTCTTTTAATTTCATGGCTGCAATCACCATCTGCAGTGATTTTGGAGCCCCGAAAAATAAAGTCTGATACTGTTTCCACCGTTTCCCCATCTATTTCGCATGAAGTGATGGGACCAGATGCCATGATCTTAGTTTTCTGAACACTGAGCTTTAAGCCAACTTTTTCACTCTCCTCCTTCACTTTCATCAAGAGGCTTTTTAGTTCCTCTTCACTTTCTGCCATAAGGGTGGTGCCATCTGCATATCTGAGGTTATTGATATTTCTCCTGGCAATCTTGATTCCAGCTTGTGCTTCTTCCAGCCCAGCGTTTCTCATGATGTACTCTGCATAGAAGTTAAATAAGCAGGGTGACAATATACAGCCTTGACGTACTCCTTTTCCTATTTGGAACCAGTCTGTTGTTCCATGTCCAGTTCTAACTGTTGCTTCCTGACCTGCATACAGGTTTCTCAAGAGGCAGGTCAGGTGACCACCTGACCTGCCTCTTGAGAAACCTGTATTCCCATCTCTTTCAGAATTTTCCACAGTTTTTTGTGATCCACACAGTCAAAGGCTTTGGCATAGTCAATAAAGCAGAAATAGATGTTTTTCTGGAATGCTCTTGCTTTTTTGATGATCCAGCAGATGTTGGCAATTTGATCTCTGGTTCCTCTGCCTTTTCTAAAACCAGCTTGAACATCTGGAAGTTCACGGTTCATGTATTGCTGAAGCCTGGCTTGGGGAATTTTGAGCATTACTTTACCAGCATGTATATATGTGTATGTGTGTATACATATATATGTATGTATAATATATAATTATTAAGTAAATGAGGGTTTTTTTAAGATTTGTTTATTTTTTGGCTGTGATGTGTCTTTGTTACTGTGCATGAGCTTTCTCTAGTTGCAGCGAGCAGGGACTGCTCGTCATGGCGGTGCTCAGGCTTCTCACCGCGGTGGCTTCTCTAGTTGCAGAGCGCCGGCTCTAGGCGCGTGGGCTTCAGTAGTTGTGGTGCACAGGCTTAGTTGCTCCGCAGCATGTGGGATCCTCCTGGACCAGGGATTGAACCCGTATACCCGGCACCAGTAGGCAAACTCTTAACCACTGGATCACCAGGGAAGCCCTTCAAGTTGGTCTTGATAAAATGGCCCTCAAAAGGGGCAGCCAGCCATACCTGCTGATAGGCTAATAGTCTGATCTCATGAGTGGAGCATAGTTAGAGACCCAGAAGTGTCCTGTTTTCTATCAGTTCAAGCATTTTTGACTATAAACAACAGAAACACCACACTAAAATTAGCTTGAATAAGAAGGAAAATTAATTATCTCACCTAGCCAGAGGGCAGAGGCAGGGGGTCCAGGAGTCTAGCTCTGAGACTCAAGATGGCATCAAGACTCAGGACCTTTTTCATCAAGGAAAACTTTTCCAGAGTGCACACCCCTGCCCCAGACTTTATCTTACATCTCATTGGCCAGAGTTATGTCATATGACCATGCCTAACCCAGTGTAAGTTATGGCACATGACCATGCAAGGGGCGTGGAATTACCATGATTGTTTTAGACTAATCAGCATTCACCTGACAACTGGATCAAACAGATGGGCCTGGAAGTACAGGAAAGAAAGGCCTGCTGCAGATAAGCAATTGATGACTCCCCTTTCTTATTCCAAAAGGCTTCCTTTTGGAGGGCTTCCCTGGCAGTCCAGTGGTGAAGACCCCTCGCTGGGGCAGGGGTTCAATCCCTGGTCACAGAACTAAGACCCTACATGCTGAGTAGTGAAAGTGAAAGTCACTCAGTCATGTCCGACTCTTTGCGACCCCATGGACTATAGCCTACCAGGCTCCTCCCTCCATGGGATTCTCCAGGCAAGAGTACTGGAGTGGGTTGCCATTTCCTTCTCCAGCGGATCTTCCTGACCCAGGGATCGAACCCAGGTCTCCCGCATTCCAGGCAGACGCTTTAACCTCTGAGCCACCAGGGAAGCAAAAAAAAAAAAAAAAGACAAAAAGCCCCCTTCAGTGACAGGTGCAATTTAATAAGATTATATTTAACAGGATTAAGTGATGAAGATGGAGCAAAACAAAAACAAAAACCAAGGACATACAAAAGGAAGCTCAAAATATGATCAAGTACAAAAAATGCACAGCATGACTTCCTCTAGGCTTGCAAAGGTAGTCACCAACATGGTCTTAGTAGTCAGGGCAGGGAGGTCTGGGATTCCCAGGTGGCATTAGTGGTAAAGAACCCGACTGCCAATGCAGGAGACGTAAGAGACCCAGGTTCAATCCCTGGGTCAGGAAGATCCCCTGGAGAAGGAAATGGCAATCCGCTTCAGTATTCTTGCCTAGAGAATCCTATGGACAGAGGAGCCAGTCTTAAGGACAGAGGACAGACGGGCTACAGTCCATAGGGTTGCAAAGAGTCAGACATGACTGAAGCGACTTAGCACGGGCAAGGAAGTCTTGCCAGATGCTGCAAATGGTGGTTTGTGGGCCAAATGTAGCCCATGAATAAATTCTACTTGGGCCTTTCCAGGACTGTTTATTTTTCAGTTGGTTGCTTGCCAATCTTAATAAAAAGGGTTGGGGGGCAGCTATTTTAAGGTTGTTCAAAAGTATTTCTGGCTTCCCACTAAAAACTTCAGAAGATGGAGCAGCACTGGGCCTGCCCTCCCACCTGGCAGTAGCCGACTGGAACTGACGTGTTCACCTCTTAGCCCACGCTCCGCATCTGTTACCTTTTTTGTTTGTTTGTCTTTGTTTAAAAATCTCTTTTAATTATATTTTCATGAATTCCAAGAACATCATTGCAGTTAACGTTACAAAAAAGCAGAGAGGGACATCTGAACATGCAATAAAAAATGGATTCCCAGTGAAAATAATGTATGTTTGGTACTAAAATAGAGTTACTTGGCTCCCTGAAGGGAAAAGGTTTCTTCTCATAGACGTTTGAGTCTGTGACCCTGGAGTGAGTTTACAGGGTCCTGAGGGAAGAAGCCAGTGAGTCCCTCAGGAGATCATGGATGTCCCAAGACATCCTAAACCTGGACCTCACAAAGTGACCACTGTGGGGTGTGACAGACACCCCCACTCTGATGCATCTCATCCTCACTGCCCACCTGGAAAACCCTCAGAGGCTCATTTCTTATTCAGGCTTTCTACACAAACCAGCGGGGCATGGATGAAGGGAGCAGTCATGGGGGCAGCTGGGAGAGGGGCCAGTGACATCTTCAGGATAACCTCCGAGAGTAAGTAAGTTTACTGTTGGAAGAGGGCTGGAGCGGGTACCGAAGGGGAATCTCGCAACAGTTGTGAGGTCAAAGAGAGAAAGAATGGGTTTGCAATAACGACTAGATTCGGAGAACGAGTCTCTCTCCGAGAATAATTTTACAGCCAGTGACTAGTTTAACCTCTGATGTTTCACTCCAGTTAAAGAGATCTTGGATTGAAGCTTTCTGCCTTCTGATTGATTCAGCCTTTCACGGCAGCCCTGTGTCTTCCAGTCCAGAAACATCCACTGACTCCAGCAAGGGATTTAGAAATTCAGGCAAGAATTTTTCAGTCATATTGCTTGAAATGCAAAGCTCTTTCCCCAGAATCAGGTAAAGAGGTCCCCGAGCAGATGTGCACACAGATGGGCCTTATCCGATTTCCTGTCCATCTACGCCCACATGCTGCTGGCTCCCTGGGAAGGTTAGATAATGACAGTGACTCAGGAAGCCAAAATGCGAATTATGTGACCTGCATGCAGGCAGGACCCAGTCCATGGGTTATTCTTGTTCAACCCACTGTAGCAAGCCTGGAAATAGCGGCCATCTTGCTTTAAAAAAAAAGTGGGGGAGGATATTAGAACACATGTGTTCATGAAATAACACGTGTTTGTTAGGGGAAGCACACTGGCTGAAACCGCCCATGCTGGCCAGGGACCTGGTAACCTTTGAGCTATTTTACAACAGGAGATCCTGGTAAGGAACATACAACTCATAAACCACCACCCGCCAGAAGAATTCAGGAAAGGTCAAAAGGAGACACCACGTGTCCTACCGCCTCCCAGAATCCTTCTTGCTGGCATCCATCTTGGCTGAGCAATGTGTGCGCCACCAGGAGGGACCCTGAGTCAGAATGATTGGCCAGAGACAACCTGGAAACTCATTCCATCTCCATAAAACCCGAGCCACGTGGTCGAGCAGTTCTTCTGGGTTCCCTTACCCTCCTGTTCTCCGCCAGGCACCCCTTCCCAATAAAGTCTCTTGCTTGGTCAGTTCGTGTGTCTCCTTGGACAATTCATTTCTAAGTGTTAGACAAGAGCCCACTCTCAGGCCCTGGAAGGGGTCCCACTTCCTGCAACATGTTCAATGTGCTGGAGAGAGAAACCAAGAGAAAGAGAGACAGACAGAGACTAGACCCACTGGCAACCTTGCTTTTGACCCCCTGCCTCACGCACACCACTCACCCTGCCTTCCCACTTACCCACCCATCTTCACCCACCTGGTCTTCATCACAATGGCAAAGGCCTGTGGTGGAACCCGAACCAGGAAATCAATTTACCAAGATGTTACTAAAGCAACTGAAAATCCATTATCACATTATACGCTTTACTGAGCTCTGAACTGCAGAAAAGCAAGCACGGGCACTGTCCCTCTGGGGTGGCAAGTAGGGACAGCTGCCATCCGCCTAGACCTTGAGGGGAGGAGGCCTGGGGCCTGAACTGCTGCTAGGACCCTGTGGTTCAAGGGGAAGAAAGAGCAAAGGAACTCAAAGGAGGGCTGAGCCTGGCCTGGCCAAGGGGAGGCCTTGTTCAGACCCTGGATTGACCCTGGGCAGGGAAGTCTGCCCACCTCCACTCACCCTCCTCGGCCTGGCCAGGGCCGTTTGATGTATGTTTTTGAGACTCATTTTTATAAAATTTTGTCAGTGTAGAGATCCTTGAGGAAGAGAGAAAAGTGCAGGGAGTTAGCAGACTGATGAAGTAAGTGCTGGGAGTCTGAAGGGAGACAGCCTGGCTCTGCAACTTGGCTTTGCCTTGTGTGACTGCCAGCTCTTTGCCTCAGTTTCTCTATCTGTGAAATGGGTGTGATAATAGCCTCTTAGAGGAATAACAAAGGATTGCTATGAAGATAAAATAAGATTGTACAGGTAAATCTGGACCCAGTGCTGGACACAAAATGCTCAAATAGTGTTTGTTCATTCCTCATCCAGACTCCTCATCCCTGAAATGGAAATGAGTATGCACCAAATATGAGTGAAATTAACAAACACAATTTATCCCTGACACTACAGTCGGTAAAAACAAGAAGTCAGGACTTCCCTGGTGGTCCAGTGGTTAAGACTCCGCCTTGCAGTGCAGGAGACACAGGTTCAGTCCCCGGTCAGGGAAGATCCCATATGCTGTGGAGCAACTAAGCCCAGGAGCCACAGCTACTGAGCCTGAGAGTTGCAACTACTGAGCACATATGCCTGAGAAAGCCCATGCTCTACAACAAAAGAAGGCACCTCAGCGAGAAACCCACACACCTATAGGAAGAGTAGCCCCTGCTCCCTGCAAATCGAGAAAGACCAAGCACGGCAAAGACCCAGCACAGCCAAAAGTAAATAAGAAATAAGTAAATAAATATTTTTCTAAAAATCAAATGAGAGCATATCCCTGACATATCTTCATAGAACACTGCACGCCTTTCAGAGTCCACTAAAGTGATTTCAAAGAGGCCTGGTATTTTTCAACAGAGAGGAAGAAAAATTAAGTCTGGAAGTATTTGTTATATTCTTCAAACGTGACTATCACTAGAGGGAAAAATAGTTATAATAATAATTGACATAATTATTACTTTTCGCGTTCCAAGTACTGCCTGCAGATTATTTTTATTTCTTACAATCCTTCCAGGTCGATAATATTTTCAGTGTAAAAGTAAGGAAATTCTGACACAGGTTAAGCAACTTGGCCAAGGTCGCTCAATTAGTAAACGGCCGAGCTGGAGATGGAACTTGGATCTGTCGATGACGATGTGAAGACAACAGTATCTGCTAAGTGCCAGGCATACGCTGGCCTGTCCCTCTGCTGCTTCATCTACTCTTGACGCCACTGCTATAGGGCAGGTGGGCTGTGGGGCTCAGTTGCTGTCGTGTCTGACTCTGTGACCCCATGGACTGTAGCCCACCAGACTCCTCTGTCCATGAGATTCTCCAGGCAAGAACACTGGAATGGGTTGCCATGCCCTCCTCCAGGGGATCTTCCCGACCTAGGGATTGAACTTGTGTCTCTTATGTCTCCTGCATTGCAGGTAGGTTCTTTACCACTAGTGCCACCTGGGAAGCCCATAGAGCAGGTACAGGATGTTACTTTTTTTAATTTATTTTTAAAATATTAATTAATTAATTTGTGCCAGCATGGAAAACTGTTAAAGAGATGGGAAAACCAGACCACCTGACCTGCCTCCTGAGAAGTCTGTATGCAGGTCAAGAAGCAACAGTTAGAACCGGACATGGAACAACAGACTGGTTTCAAATCGGGAAAGGAGTATGTCAAGGCTGCATACTGTCACCCTGCTTATTTAACTTATATGCAGAGTACATCATGCAAAATGCCAGGCTGGATGAAACACAAGCTGGAATCAAGATTGCCGGGAGAAATATCAATAACCTCAGGTATGCAGATGACACCACGCTTACGGCATAAAGCGAAGAATTAAAGAGCCTCTTGATGAAAGTGAAAGAGGAGAGTGGAAAAGTTGGCTTAAAACTAAACATTCAGAAAACTAAGACCATGGCATCCGGTCCAATCACTTCATGGCAAATAGATGGGGAAACAATGGAAACAGTGAAAGACTTTATTTTGGGGGGCTGCAAAATCACTGCAGATGGTGACTGCAACCATGAAATTAAAAGACACTTGCTTCTTGGAAGGAAAGCTATGATCAACCTAGACAGCATATTAAAAAGCAGAGACATTACTTTGCCAACAAAGGTCTGTCTAGTCAAGGCTATGGTTTTTCCAGTAGTAATGTACAGATGTGAGAGTTGGACCATAAAAAAGCCGAGTGCCAAAGAATTGATGCTTTTGAACTGTGTTGTTGGAGAAGACTCTTGAGAGTCCCTTGGCCTGCAAGGAGATCCAACCAGTCTATTCTAAAGGAAATCAGTCCTGAATATTCATTGGAAGGACTGATGCTAAAGCTGAAACTGCAATACTTTAGCCACCTGATGTGAAGAACTGACTCAGTAGAAAAGACCCTGGTGCTGGGAAAGATTGAAGGCGGGAGGAAGAGGGGACGTCAGAGGATGAGATGGTTGGATGGCATCACTGACTCGATGGACGTGAGTTTGAGTAAGCTCTGGGAGTTAGTTGGCAATGGACAGGGAAGCCTGGTGTGCTGCAGTGCATGAGGTCACAGAGTCAGACATGACAGAGCGACTGAACTGAACTGAACTGATGCCAGCCCTGGGTCTTTGTTGCTGCCCTCAGGCTTTCTCTAGTTGCAGAGAGCAGGGATGGCTTCTCTCCAGTTGCAGTGCAGGGGTTTCTCATCTCGGTGGTTTCTCTTTGGGGAGCACAGGCTTGCAGATTCAGCAGTTGTGGCTCTCGGGCTTAGTTTCTCCATGGCATGTGGGATCTTCCCGGACCGGGGATGGAACCCGTGTCCCCTGCACTGCCAGGCAGATTCTTAACTGCTGAACACCAGGGAAGTCCTTAGATATTATTATTATGATGCCTATTTTACATATGGGAAAAGACCAACTCATGAACCCAAAGTCTCACAGCTGCATAGAGGCATCCACTCCAGGTCAAGGCGGCCTCAAAGCCCAAGCTCTGATCTGTCACCAGCCTGCACCCTTTGTCTCAACAACTGCAGAAAAACTGCATAATAACAAGAGCCCTCCATCGGTGTGGACAGCCTGACTCAATCCTTCATGCAAAACAGAACGTGATTTCTTTCCCTATACCACAAATAGTTCTTAACCAACATTCTCTCCTAGGAGAGTGTGTTCAGTGTCCCCTCCAAAGGATATGGCTCTCAACCTTTCATGATGACCTCATAATCATCAAGGGAAAGGTCGAGGGAAATAGCATCTCTAAGAACATGTGGCTAAAAGAAGAGCAAGGGGTATTAAAGTAGCTTGGATTTAGAAGTACTTTACAAAAAAAAATTGGAATAATGTTATCAGGACTTATTACAAGATCTCTGAGCATCCTGAGTGGCACAAGTCTTGTAAGTCTGTGATTTGTGAGTCCTGCAGGTGGGACTCTCTTATGAACAGCATCTGCTTTAAGTCATGATCCTCCAACCTCACGATTTTCTTCCAGAGAAACAGGTGAAAGGAAATTGTCAAAAGTCCGGGTTTTCACCCTACCCTGTTTTCTTATTAGCCCTCAACCTTTGGTTTATGGATTCCCCTGGTGGCTCAACAGTAAGGAATCTGCCTGCAATGCAGGAGATGCAGGATACAGGAGATGTCTCAATTCCTGGGTCGGGAAGATCTCCTGGAGAAGGAAATGGCAATCCACTCCAGTATTCTTGCCTGGAAAATCCCATGGACAGAGGAGCCTGGCGGGCTACAGTCCATGGGGTCGCAAAGAGTCAGACACAATGGAAAGGACTTGGCATACATGCACACTTTGGTTTCTAACAAGTCAGAATTCATTTTAAGTCTATGAAGAGGAGACAACAAAAAGATAGGATTGTCCTCTAGACCAAGGGTCCCCAACCTCCAGGCCACAGACCAGTACCTCCTGTCAGATCAGTGACAGAGTTAGATTGTTAATAGAAATAAAGTGCCCAATATATGTAATGGTCTTGAATCATCCCCAAACCATCCCCTGCCCCCACTCGCGGTCCATGGGAAAACTGTCTTCCACAAAATCAGTCCCTGGTGCTAAAAAGGCTGCCCTAGACACATGCTGATACAATAGTTACAGACCAGATGTGGTTATTCAAACATATATTAAAATTAAGCAAAAATTAAAAATTCAGCTTGTCAATCACACGAGCCACATTTCAAGCGCTTTCAAAAGCTTTATAGCTACCTATGGCTAAGTGATATCGCTAGGCACAGCGCAGATCTGGAACATTTCCATCCTCAAAGGAAGTTCTGTTAGACAGCCCTGACCAGCACACCTGCACCCCTCTTGCCAGCCCCCAATCCTGCAGAGCAGCCCCTGCTCACACACAGAGCAGGCTTCCTCCGTCTGAGCACCCGACCTGCTGTTCTGCCTCTAGCTGGCACCCAGGCTCCCCCGCCTTCTTCAGCTTCTTTTCAAGAACATCCTTGGCTCCTCATTTGTCCTATACTTTAATCTAATCAGTGAGCAGATCAATGTTCTTAACCCTCCCACCCCCCTTCAGAAAGCAGAGTTCTTTATTTTAGAGAGTTAGCTGTTGTGCTACATCCTGACTTGGGTTGGGAGTTAGGACACACGGGCTTGATTGACACACAGAGTTGTCTTTTTCTGGCTGCCTTTTTTCTTTTTCTTTTCGGCCAAACCATATGGCATGGGAGATCTTAGTTCTCAGACCAGGGGTGGAACCCGTGCTCCCTGCAGTGGAAGTGCACAGCCCCAACCACTGGACCACCAGGGAAGTCTCCCTCCTACTTCACGTCTTTGGGTCTCCCTGGCTTCCCACAGCTCAAAAACAAGATATTTGAATATATTTATATGTGCAACTGGTTCACTTTGCTGTACACCTGAAACTAACACATTATAAATCAGCTATACTCCAATAATTTTTTTTAAATGATATGTTGACTTGATCAGTGATTTTCAACATAGACAAAAGGGTATCAGAATCATGGGATGTAGGGAATTCAGGATTCTTTCCAACTGTGTGGTCCAGACTATTCTTGATCACCTTTATTAAAAGGTATCTGTACTATGTCAGGAGAAGGCAATGGCACCCCACTCTAGTACTCTTGCCTGGAAAATCCCATGGACTGAGGACCCTGGTGGGCTGCAGTCCATGGGGTCACTAAGAGTCGGACACGACTGAGCGACTTCACTTTCATGCATTGGAGAAGGAAATGGCAACCCACTCCAGTGTTCTTGCCTGGAGAATCCCAGGGGCGGCAGAGGCTGGTGGGCTGCCATCTGTGGGGTCGCAGAGTCGGACACAACTGAAGCGACTTAGCAGCAGCAGCAGCAGTCCTATGTCACCTCTGCCTTCTAGATGACAGAAAACAAATTTGACAGGCCCCCTCCCCCACCCCCTGAGGTCCCAGGTGTGACCTCCTGGTCCCATCCGGGCTCGAATCACTGCTGCAGAGGATCTCCTGCTGACAGACGTGCAGCTCATCCCTGCAGAGTGTTGGGCGGAAGGAAGACTGTCAATGACCCAGGTAACCTCCCGGATCCGTGGCAATGCTTACGTTCCGTGAGACTATGATTTCTACACAATGCCGGTGTGAACAGCTCAGCCTCCTCCCTGTGATTCATGCTGCCAAGCAAAGGAAAAGATAATTAGCCTTAAAAATGGGGGAAGGTGGGGGACTGGGGGTGGAGGAGATATGTTGGGTGGTTCTGTCATGAGTCACAGAAATGTTTTGCATAATAGAGTCATTGGGAGATGCTCTGGGTTGCTTGGGGGAGGAGGGGGTGGTCACTTTCCCAGCCCCTCTAGAGGGGCTGCAGACTCACGAGATGTCCCAAAGCTTCTCTCATCCCGGGAGCTCTGTGCACGTGTGTTCCCTGCAGAGGAGGCTGTCTGTGTGCCTGACTCCCTTCACAGCTCTGCTGAGACCTTCTTCCCTCGTCTCCAGGGCAGTGGGGAAAGCCAAAAGAAGTATTAATATTTATCAAGCATCCACTGAGCCTAGAATGGGGGCTGGATGAGGAATACGGAAAGAGGTGGGGAAAGCCAAGTAACCTTCAGGCCCTGGTCTCCAGAAGCTCTGTGTCCAGTCTCCTCCCCCCCATATCACTCTTCAGGGGAGAAAGAGAGAGTATGGAGATGAACAGAAAGTAAAGCCCTGTGTTTAATTATTCTTTTTTTTTTTTAGCCACACCTAGTGGCATGCAGTATCTTTGTTCCCTGATCAGGAATCAAACCCATACCCCTACAGTGGAAACACTGAGTCTTAACCACTGGACCACTAAGGAAGTCCCCTACTTACCCCAGTGCCCCCACCCCCGCCCCAATCTCAGTTCTCATTTATTCACTTGTAAAGATTTCTCAGGTGCAGGGATGATGAGCACACCCAGAGGCCGAGAGGAGTGAGTGAGAGGGCTGCTGTCCCCTGCCCCACTCTAAGCTGTTTCTGTTTCACCCTGGTCTGACAGTCCATTCTGGTCCAGTGGCCCAGATGATGACCTAGGAGGGTTAGACAGCTCTGTTCAGACCAGATTTCTTCCAACTCCCCTGGAAACTCAGGATCCAGGCTCCAATTCCCATAAAAAGATAAACACACCAGTTTCACGCTTCTTCCTAAATTATATTTCTACAAAATTTCTAACTCAACGGGGATTTTTGTATTACCATAGCAACCCCTGCATGTGAACAGCAGACTCCAGAGAGAAGGGGATGAAAATGCAGAAGTCCATGCTTCAGAGCATTTGCATGGAGAGAGGGGCTTGGTTGGCCAGGCTGGCTAGCCACAGGGCTGGCCCTGCCAGGAGGGTCTGATCCGGGTCCCCAGGGTGTGGTGGTCTGTGGCTTTTTTTGCAGCTGTATTTGCCTGTAAGTTACACAGCCTGGAGGTCCAAGAACAGTGACATTGCCCTGGTTTTCACTTGACTGACACAAGCACTTTCTACCTCTTTCTTTCTTTCTTTCTTTTGTTCTTCTGTTTGTTTCCAGATGATGTCAATCGGTGGCATCGTTTGAAAGAGACAGGAAGCAAACAAAGCAGAATACGATACAGGGATGAAATCAAAGAGTCGGATATGAATAGCTGCAGCATCCTGAGGCTAAGAGCATCCTGTCCCCTTCACTGGTGCAAACAGTCCTTTGGTCACTGTCCCTTCCAGGTCACAAGGCCATGGCTACAAAAAGCCTCCATTCAAGAGGCTTCAGAAACAATAAGAGCAATAAACAAACAGGCAGCATCCCTGGGGGCCAAATCAGGCCCGCTCTTCCCCACGAAATGGTCTGTGTCCCCAGGAAAGGAAATGGCCTACAGATAGTGTTAAGGAAAACAGATGGCCAATAGCAGAACTGACGTCACACAGGTAAAGCGCTGTCTACAGGGCCTGGATCTTGGGTTTGCTACTTTAAAATGCAGAGAAAGTTTTGTTCCCAAGGGTAGCTGCATAAAAGGGCAGTGGGATTGCTTTCTCTGGGTCCCGGTCTGTAAAATAGGTTGATTCCTACGACTGGACTCATCACTGAACTTCCGGAGAATGTTCCCTTGATTATGTGTGTTAGTCACTCAGTCATGTCCAACTCTTTGTGACCCTGTAGACTGTAGCCCGCCAGGCTCCTCTGTCCATAGAATTCTCCAGGCAAGATTACTGGAGTGGGTAGCCATTCCCTTCTCCAGGGGATCTTCATGACCCAGGGATCGAACATGGGTCTCCTGCATTGCAGGAAGATTCTTTACTGTCTGAGCCACTGAAGTAATTATATTTGTGTGTATGTGTGTATCTCGCTCACATACACATAAAATTTTCTGAACACCCAAATCTCTAAGTGATATAGATGGTGACATCTGCACATGTTTTAGACTCCTGCACACATTCTTCTGACATCAGGGCAGGTAAACACAGAGACTTAAGTCCTAGCAATAACAAAGCACGGAGCATGACAGATGCACCATGACTTACTGCCGGATCTTCGCTCCTGCTGTGCCTTCTCCCTGGAGCCCTTTTCTGTACTCTCTTCTTTTGCTGACTCCTATGCATCCAGCAGTGTATCTCTGAGCCTCCTCTAACACTAAGTTTCTCTGACACCCCCAGGCTTGGTTAGGAGCTTCCCCTAAAAGAAGGTTTCTTAGGCAATGTGACATTTCCCGCTTGCAATCTGACTAAGCTGCCACTGGGGCATGGAAGTAGGTTTGCTAGAATTTGGCAGACAGTGCAGAGCAGGAAAACAAAGCAGCAAAAGCAATATGACAAATATTGTCCCTTATCAAACAACTGTTGTGGGCTGGGGCAGTACAGAGGGCTAAGGGATTTAATGTCTCATGTAAATTCCCTCCAAGGCAGGTATTCTTGTGCCCAGCTTACAGATAAGAAAACTGAGGCTGAAAGAGGGTTAAAAAAAATTCCCTAAATGGGGATGAATGTAAAGCACAATGACTCTAGTTAATATAGTGTGTGTGTTCTTAATCACTCAGTCGTGTCCAACTCTTTGCAACTCCATGGACTGTAGCCCACCAGGCCTCTCTGTTCATGGGATTTTTACCAGCAGGAATACTGGAGTGGGTTGCCATGCCCTCCTCCAGGGATCTTCTTGATCCAGGGATCAAACCAGAGTCTCTTCCTCCTCCTGCACTGGCAGGTGTGTTTTTTACCGCTGTGCCACCTGGGAAGTCCCATGGTTAATATTATTATATTGGTATTTGACAGTTGGTAAAAAAGTGTGTTTATTATATGTGGCAAAGACTTATCATGATAAATCTTGTTAACATCCATCATATACAAAGTAACAGATTTTTTTTAATCTTGATGAGAACTTTTAAAACTTTGTTTAGCAATTGTCAATATAAATATATATTTATACTGTATATGTGATAGGTGCTAAAAAAAAGTCATTAAAGTTCTTGTCAAAAAAAAAATCTGTTTCTCTGTATGTGATGGATGTTAACAGGCCTTACCGTGATGATCTACTGTGATGATCACTTTGCAACACATTTAAACACCCAGTCCCTGTGTTGAAACTAATATAATGTTATATGTCAATTATATGTCCATGAAAAAAGATCAGTACTCACTTTATATTTATATCATAGCAGTATAACAGTGAATGAAATAAAGTTGTAACATTAAAAAAAAATACTTCCCTAAGTCAAACAATTATCAGGTAGGAAAGCTGGTATTTAAACACAGAAGCTGGCCAACGTCTTTGGTCTTAACCACTGTGCTAAGTTGCTTCCCATGGTGTTCTCTTGGTCCAGGAGTGTAGACAAAGATTCTAAAACAAAGTGATGTGGCCATTTTGTGCCAGTAGCTTCCTGCCTCCTTTGTAAGCTTTGGTCAAAATCCCGGCCACAACCAATCACAAGCTAGATTCTAAGGAAGCAATGCCAGGCATCGTTGGCTGGTGCAGAGACCTGGGCATTCAGCCCCAAGAAGGGGTGCACTTTGCTTGGAGGTCACTCAGCATTTTTGCTTCACGCTCCATTGATTTCTAGCCAGAATGTATACAGGTACTGAAAGCTGGAAACTTTGCCTTGGGTTTAATCCACACACAGTCTCTTCTTTTTGATTCTTTTGTTGTCGTTGTTTAAAATATTCACTTAGCTGCACCAGGTCTTAGCTGCAGAAGATAGGATCTTGGTGCTTTGTGGCATTCGGGATCTAGTTCCCCAACCAGGGATCGAACCACTTGGGTCCCCTACCTTGGGAGCTTGTAGTTTTAGCCACTGGACCACCAGGGAAGTGCCTTTGTTCTGATTCTTGAGGTTTAAGATTAGCCTTCTCTTATTCAAAGTTGTGCTTCTAATGAAAATGCCTGAAGGCTAAT
Source organism: Bubalus kerabau (assembly GCF_029407905.1). Lineage (NCBI taxonomy): Eukaryota > Metazoa > Chordata > Mammalia > Artiodactyla > Bovidae > Bubalus > Bubalus kerabau. Next base: position 65,354,837 of record NC_073637.1, read on the forward strand.
TGGAAAATGTCAGACCCCATCAGTCATGAAAAGAGAGGCCAAAGCGGGCTGTCTGACGCCCCAGACGTGTATGGCTCCGCAAGCGGTGCAGTCTCCTGTTCAGTGCAAGGAGCTATGTCGCTCTGAGAGGTGTCTTGCTCCTCACCCCACCCTCTCCGCGTTGCCCCTGGGGAGGTGGCGGCCAGAGGCAACACTAACAGGCTTGCCTCCTCTGCTCGCTACCCGGTGGGGCCTGAGTGAGTCCATTTTGAGTCTTGGGTTCTTTGTCCGTAAAAGGAAGGCACCAATGCCCCCTCATACAGATGTTGCGGGGGTGGAGGGGGGAGCGGAATTCAATAAAATCACGTCTGTATACACAGCATTTGACAGCAATACCTAGAACACAGTGAATACCCTGGTTCAGTAAGTAAATCTGGTGGTAGACTTCGGATCAGCCGACAAGGGAGGTTCAGTTCTATTGGAAATCCTTTGATTCACTTCAAACACCCTTCTGACAATAAAATTCCTATCTTAAACTATGACTCACCTGTTTGTAGAGGCAGGAAGTACATAGAGATGAAGTCCCAAGAGAGTGTGGAGATCAGGGGGAAGGTGCCTGTGGGAGACGACAGTGAGAGAGGAGTCAGAATTCTAGGTGGCCCCCCAAGCTTCCACTTCCAGTATGTGTGCCGATCTCATCCCCTCAAAGCACGCTGCCGTGTGCAGGACTGCCTATGGGGCCAGGTGTCTAGGGCCTGACGGAGGCCCCCAGGAGCTGAGAGACACTCCAGACAGCCGCGGGCGAGAAGGCAGAAACCTCAGTCCTACACCCCCGAGAACTCAATTCTGCCAACAAACTGGATGAGCATGGGAGAGGATGCCCAGCTCCAGTGAGAACATGGCCCCAGCCAATGTGTTGATCTCAGCCTGGTGAACCCCTGAGCAGAGAGCTCGGCTACACAGTGCCCTGACCCACAGAAGCTCCATCCGAGATAATAAATGGGTGTGGTTTTAAACTGCGATGTCTGTGATATTTTCTTGGCCAAAGAGTTTGTTCGGGTTTTTCTGTACCATTTTATGGAGAAACCCGCGCACACTTTTTTTGGTCAACCCAATCGTTTGTTATGCAGCCTAGAAGCTACCTCAGTGAGAAAGGGCAGAGGTTAGAATTTCTTCTTGGCCCTTTCCTGCTTCTCCTACCTGTAGAGACGGCACTTAGAGAAGGCAAGGAGGAGGCCCGGAGGTTAAGAATCTTCCAGCTTCGTGTACACCAGCTTTCCACACCTCTGGCTCCACCAGGGGCTAGAGCCTGGGCTGGCTCTTCACAGGTAAGTCCAGTCCACACAGTCACATCCCTCACTACCCTGATGGGTCTGGGAGATCTGGAGAGCATATGCATTGGGGGCGGGGGATGGGGAACAGTGTATGGAATTATTCAGAGCAGAAAATTCTACCACCTTCCAGTGTCTCCTATAGCCTCTCCAACAAAATAAGAAAACATTTGGTGGGCAGCCCAAGGCCTTGAAAAGATATGGATGCGTTGTCACCTGTGAGGAGAGGCCAGTTGGGAGGGAGGTGATAATAAGAATAGGACTCAAGAACTGAGTCATGAGGACTTCCCTGGTGATCCAGTGGTTAAGACTCCATGCTTCCCACTGCAGCAGGGCATGGGTTTGATTCCCAGTCAGGAAATCTAAGAACCTGTGTGCTGTGTGGTACCCCCCAAATTAAGTTCAAAAAAAGAAAAAGAACTGAGTCATGGAGTTGACTGTGAAGATGTGAGGATGGCCAGGTGGTGATGGAGAGCGGGTAGGACCTGAGGCACGACTCAGTGACACGTTGTCTTCTAAGAAAGGATGGTCTGGCTCTGGACCTTTCCAATCAGTCCCCTTCCCCTTCCCCGCACCCCCCCCACCTTTCATAGAAGGGAAGTTTTGTAGATTCGTGTCAAGTCCCTCTCTCTCCTCCCCTTCCCCAGCTAGTAGATAAGAGATTAAAGGGTACCCCCTCCAAAGGTATTAGAACATCAGTACAGACCTATGGCAAGTCTTAAGGTCTTCAGGGTTCAAAGGAAGGAAATGCCCATTGGTGGTCTGCAGGCCCTATGACACAGACGACACTGTCTGGGGACAGTCAGACAGTGGAGCCGCCTCCCAGGCCAGCCGTCATCTGTCTGCTTGCTTGATGTCCCCGGATTAGAGACCATTAGAGTAGCATGCGATCCTCCAGTTCTACAGTTCTTGAGTTCCTTTACTCCCTGATCGTAGAGTAAAGGAACCCAGCCTGGGACTTCCTTGGTGTCTGGTGGCTAAGATCCTGCCCTCCCAATGCAGGGGGCCCCAGTTTCATCCCTGTTCAGGGGATTGGATCCCACATGCCACAACTAAGACCCAGCACTGCCAAATGATAAATAAACAAGCAAAAGGCACTCAGGCTGCAGAGTAGCCTGTGGGAGGCTCCTCAGCACAATAAAGTCAGGGCCTGGGCTGGAATCCAGCCCCCTGGCCTCCTAGTAGGACCTTCTGCTCCACAGTCTCCAGTGAGGGTGGATGTGGCAGAAGGTGGGAAGGGTCAGTGGCCCAGAGGGGAGAGGAGAACAGCCCCCGCCTCCTCCTGGGTGGACCGCAGGGGAGCCCGAGGGAGATCCCCACACAAGGGGGAGTGCAGAGAGCCGGAGGCTGGAAGGGACGGGCCTGCAGGACGGCGAGAAGCTCCTCTCGAGCCCCCGACCTTGAGCTCAGCTGATCAGGCGAGGCAGCCTCCTCCTGGGCCTCCCTGCCTCCAGCCTCTAATCCAGCTCCGTATTGATGCCAGAGGGATTTCTCAAAAATAAAAAGTCCCTTATTATCCCTTCAGCGGTTCCCCCCACCCACAAGTCAGAGCAGCCCAGTGAAATCTGCAAGGGGACACTGACTCTAGGACTCAGGAATCGTTGGTGCACTTCTCGAACATCTGACTCGCAGAGGCTGAAGGACATTTCCTACCTTACATAGGAGTGGTCTGGGCTTCCCTGCTGGCTCAGATGATAAAGAATCCACCTGCAGTGCGGGAGACCTAGGCTTGATCCCTGGGTTGGGAAGATCCCCTAGAGAAGGGCATGGCAACCCACTCCAGTATTCTTGCCTGGAGAATCCCCATGGCCAGAGGAGCCTGATGGGCTACAGTCCCTGGGTCACAAAGAGTTGGACACGACTGAGCACAGGAGTGGTCTGGATGGAGGCGACTGGAGCTGGACCAGCGGCTCGCCCTCGAGACTCCTTCTCCTGCCCGCTTCCCACTCCCCTCCCTGCAGGTAAGTTTACTGCCTCAAGGCTCCAAGCTGCTTGCTGCAGCTCCACATCACGACTGCATTCTAGAAACACAGGACAAGAATACAGGAATACGAGTTCCCTATCAGTAGCCACGACTGTCTCCTTCGTTAGGAGAATAAAGTGCATTTCTGTTGCAAACCCCAACCAGATACAAGCATACGTGTCATTGGCCAGAACTGTGTCACCTGGTCACTCCCACCTGCAAAGGACACGGTTAAGATGGGGATCTAGCCTGTCCAGTCATGGTTAAGATGTGAGGGGAGGAGGATCCCATTCATACTGGGACCACTAAGGCCATGGGAGGCCCCTTGCTCGCTGCCCAGCATGGTGGGGTTCACCCAGGGCTCCCGGAGCTGCTTGCCCTTCTGTGGGGTTTTGGCTTGGATGCCCCTCCGCACCTCACCAGCCTGGCTCACCCTTGCTCCTGCCTCACAGCTCAGCTCAGGGCCTACTCTGCACCCCCTCCAGCATCCTACACAACGTCTCCCACAGCACACAAGGCCGTTGTTAGACTGTAGGCTCTTCTGGGGCAGGTATCGTATCCCAGTCTTATTTCTCAGCTTTCAGGACAAGTAGCTACTCATACCCACTCTCTTTTTTCCCATATCCCATATCCAATCCATAGCAAATCCCACCAAAACCATGATTGCTAAGTAAAGATCAGTGACCTATCTTTAAGGTACCCTGGTCAAACAAATGGCAACATCCAATGCTTCACCAAAGGAAAAAGGCCAGTGGGAGCAACCATCCTCCTGCAAGCAGTAAGGGGTGCATCGTTTTCCTGGAGAATTCAAAAGCAACAATAAGGCTGACCTAAAGTCAAAAAAAAAAAAAGCAAATCCAACCAGGTCTCTCCTCAAAATCTACCCAGACTTGGGATGCCTGTATCCCATCAGCTCTCCCTGTATCACTGCTCTGGTCCTGCTTATACGCTTCCCTCCCACCCCAACCAGTCAATTGTCACCACAGCAAATCTGTCCCTCCTCAGCCCTGAACCCCCAGATGGCCCCCATTTCACTTGGTGATGAAGTCAAAGTTTTTTCTGTATCTTATAAGACCTATGTTACCTACCCCCACCCCTTATTTCTCTGATCTCATCGCCTATGACTGCCCTCCTCACAATCAAAGCCCCTGCCATGTTAATGACTCCTGAGTGATTTCACCAAGCACATTCTGCCTCAGGGCCTTTGCACAGCTTTCTGTCTAGACAGCTCTGCCCCAGATGTCTACATGGCATGCTCCCTCACCCCCCGCAGGTCTTTATTTAAGTCATCATTGCAGCGTGGCCTTCCGGATGCCCCACCAAACAGAGCCCGTATGTCTGCCAGTATTTCTATTTAGGTGTTTCTCTAACATAATCTAAATTTATGTGTGTAATTTGGTCCTCTGTCTCCATCACCTTGCCTGTAGATTATAAACTCCACGAAGGCTGTTTGGTTTTCTGCTGTGGAACTGGCACCTAGATCACCTAAGAGTCATTTAACAAATATGGATACGTGATTGATTAATCCCCTGGTGGCTCAGATGGTAAAGAATCTGCCTGCAATGCGGGAGACCTGGGTTTGATCCCTGGGTTGGGAAGAACCCCTGGAGGAGGGCACAGCAACCCGCTCCAGTATTCTTGCTGGAGAATCCCCATGGACAGAGGAGCCTGGCAGGCTACAGTCTATGGGGTTGCAAAGAGTCTGACATGACAGTGACTAAGCACAGCACACTTCCCACACCTTCTCTGTAGATTATAAACTCCACGAAGGTTGTTTGGTTTTCTGCTGTGTAATTGATACCTAGATCAGCTAAGAGTCATTTAACAAATATGGATAAGTGATTGATAAGATGAATGCATTCCCAGCAAAATGCCTGGTCCATAGGAAAACCTAGGGAAAGTATTGAACTCACAAATGACTGACTGAACTGGCAACTGTGGACGGGAGAGAATGGATGTGCTGTGCAGAGGCTCTGGAGAGAAGCTGGCATCAGGACTGTGTGTCTGGAGCCAGGCGTCCCAGCCTTGGGGACAGAGCATGGGGCGGGAGAGGGCTGAGGCAGGGAAGAGGAGAGCGATGACATTCAAGCCATTCATTCCATCCAGGATTAATTTCAATTAACTTCCCGAAAGACAACTCAATTCTGTTTCCTCTTTCATCCTTCAAGTTCAAGTTCTATTAGCAAAAGCTGCTGCCCACGGCATGAATCTTGATTTAGAGGCTAGGAGGAGGGCTGTTTCTGTGCAGATGGAGGAAAAACACAAGAATTGGCAGCCCCACTGACTTTGCTGGGTAGGCAGCCAAACAGAGGCCCAGTTGTGCTGGTGTGGAGACTGTGCTGTGGCCAAGAGATAAAGCAAGGAGCAGAAAAGGGAAAAGGAAGACGCTGGTACAGTGCCCAAGCCTGGCGGCTGCTGTAACACAAGCTGTGTCTGTGACCCATTTTAACTGCAGCTGGTCGTGTGTGTCAGAGTCAAATCTGGGCAAATGTGGTGACTGTTTTTAGAATCCAGTTCCACTTGGATGTTTGGTACCAGGTTTCTCTCTGTTGCTGTTGTTCAGTTGCCAAGTCGTGTCCAACTCTTTGCGACCCCAAGGACTGCAGCATGCCAGGCTTCCCTATCCCTCACCATCTCTTGGAGTTTGCCCATGTACATCCGTTGAATCGGTGATGCCATTCAACCATCTCATTCTCTGTCAGTTTCTCTCTGGTGCGTGGTTACTAAAGCTCCATTACCTCCAACCTGGAAGAGACCATGTGTCTCTCCTGTTCAGAGTCAGAACAGGTAACATCAATCAGATGCAAGGAAGGATTTGACTTTGTAGCCACAGGCACCTTTCGAGTCCTGAACATGGATGTAAATAAGCTCCACGCAAGGCATCTCCAAAGTGGAAGAAAATTAAGCTCCTGGACACGTGGCCAGGAGTGACACTGGACATGCCGGTTGGTAATTTACGATTGTAAAGGTTAAACAAGAACAAGCGAATGTGGGAAAGCACTGTACAGCTTTAGCGACTATAATATTTGCTATGGTTCCAAGTTTTCATTGGTTTTTATTTTTTTTATAGTTACCTGCAGAGAGAGAATGCAAATCTTATTTTAAAAACTTATCATGTGACTCTATTTACTTAGATTTCCTTTAAATTGTAAAACACTCACTAAATCTTAAGAATGGCTTCCTGCAAAATATTCTAGGTTAAGACAAACAGGGAGCTTAATTTTATTGATGTTGTAAAATAGGCAACTTAAAAGTACTTACTGTTATAGTGGAGGATAAATGGTTCCAAAAGCGGCATAAAATGGGAAGACTCAACTAATGAAGTCTATTCCCATATTTATATAATTATAATTTTATAAGCAAGGTAGAAATGTCAGCAAATTGTACTGCAATTAGGTCTTTATTAATTTTAAAATGTGAAAGAAATATGTGGCTGCTGGTGTTTCTGGAGCTGAGCTTAATCAAATTAATACTAAAATCTCACTATTTCTAATTGCCATAAAATAAAGTTGTTGGCACACTGCCATTGCCAGATTTCCTTGTAAGGAGAGCTCTCGCAGCAAACGATGTACAGTCTCATTCTTAGAAATTCCAGGCAGGGGACGTCCCTGGTGGTCCAGCGGCTAAGACTCGGGGCTCCCAATGCAGAGGATCCACGTTCAATCCCTGGTCAGGGACCTAGATCCCACATGCCACAGCTAAGAGTTCACAAGCCACAACTAAAGATCCTTCATGCTGCAGATAAGCCCTGGTGCAGCCAAATAAATAAATGTTTAAAAAGAAAGGAAGAAATTCCAGGCATTTACCTGACCTAGATGTTTACTAAATCCTTCAGAAACTTCCTTGGGAGGAAACCAGGGGTTGGGGGGGGGATGGGGCACAGACTGAAAAGTGGAATAAAATTTCCTTTAAAACATGTGAAAATGGATCATGACATAGATCAAAGGTCACATTTGTTTTCAAGTTTGAACAGTTGCTAATTTCCTAATCTGAATTTTTTAAAAATATATATATATATAATTAACCATCAGAATCCTACAGTTCCTCTTAAATATTATTTCTGCCAGATTTCTTTGAAGAAGCCTAATAAGTAGCCAATTTCTATTGAACTGAATTTCCATATTCACAAAAGAATTACTAGAAGTTGTTTATAAATCACTTTAGCCTTCCACAGAGAACTTTCATTATTAAAATAGTAAGCATGGCTCTATACCACATAGCATCATAAATACAGCCACAATTGTCTCAGAGTTTTTGGATAATCCTGATTCAAGTCATTTTATTTTTTTCACTGAGGGCAATTGGTTAAATGTGTAGCTCAATGAGGTTTAAATTTTATGAGCTTTCTTTTTCATTAAAACCAAATTCAGAGAAATTAACAAGAATACTTGGTGAGACCACATGTGTTAGTTTTGAGTCTGGAAATACTGTCATGGTGGCTACAAACTTTTTATTGAGAACTATACTACTAGAGCTGATGGGATCATTTTAATTTCTTCCAGTTTCTCTGAAAGAAAAGTTCTACCCCAGGTAGAAGGGACAGGCCAAGTCTCCTTTGCAACTGGATGGCAAATATGACTCTAGCAGGATCACATTCCCAGGTCATGGGATAAAGCCCCGGAGACAGGAGATGCCCAGGCTAAGGGACCCAAGGCACCAAGGTCCAGCTAAGGCGCCAAGCTAACCATTGGGCTGCCCTGTTGCCTCACCTGCCAAATGAGCCTGAAAATACCTTCCTCCCCCTTGAATTTTTGCAAGATCATATGTGATGTCTGTGAAGCTGTTCTGTTGTGAACTGAGCTGTGAAGGGAGCCAGGTGCCCTGAAACCGAGGGCCCGAGAACCTGGACAGGAGCTTGGCTGAGATGCCTGTGTAGCTGAGCTGGGCTGAGAGTCCACAGGCTCAGAAAGGCCAGGGCGCAGGGTGGCCCCTTGGCTGCAGGAGAATCTGGGATGGCGGTGCAGGGCTCAGCACTGCACCTCATGGCTGAGGGCCTGCTGCCTCTGCTCAGATCCCAAGGTCTGGAGTGAGCTGTGTGTCCCTTGAACTACAAACTTGACCTTGGCTATTGTAGGGGAGATGCTCTGTGGGACCCGTAGGAATAGCACCCGGGGCTATGAACTATAAGGTACTAAGGTGCCCCTTCCTCTTCCTTCATAAGTTCACATTAATGAATTTAAAAAGTAATTGATAGCATTCCTCCTCTCTCTCCATCCACCCTCTCCCCAGTTCTCATCCCTGCCTTTAAGAACCCACTTCCCATCCTCCTGGGGAGAAAGCTCTCTCTGTTGACTGAGGAAGATCATAAGAAACATTGCAAAATGTTCCCAGTTAACACCCTGAGCTCTCTTTATAAAGGAAAGGAAATTTCGTGATCAGCCCCAGATTTGATGAGTCACCAGCATACACCTGTGTACAATTAAAACTTCCTCTCATCCAACCAACTGTGGATCCATACGTAAGTGTAGTATGTAGCAGTTGGCTGAACACAGTGTAGCCTTGGATACCAGGAAACCCAACTTTCTCAGTCTTATTGCTAAGGCAACGGGATGGTGTGGGTGCGGGTTGCCCTGCATATGTGTCTCCATGCCGTGCTGCCAACAGGGGTACCTGGGACGGGGTCGGGGAGAGACGTGCCCATCTCTCCAAGGCTTCCGCTGAAAAGGCCACAGGAACAACACAATACCCTGTGTCACCAGTGGCCAGGAAGATTCTAGGGGGAACCCTACAACACACTCCTAGAGGGTGCAAGGCAGTCACGAGGAAGGTTGTGGGGAGGCACAGATGGTGAGCCAAGGTGGGATGAAGGACAGGGATGCTGGTGAACTGGGGAGTCTGGGGTAGTGGGGGACAGGAGCTATCTTGTGAGGTGAAGGCTGGATCCAGAATATCACTGGCACAGAATGAGAACATCCGGAATGTAGTCCCAGCCACAAAATTCATGCCAGCCATTATGCATGTTAGCATAATAGGTTAATCCTATAATGAACCCCCAGCGTGTGGTTGAAAGGTAAAACTGAAGGTTTTTAGAATATTCTAAAGATCAGATAGAAGACAAAAGTATTAAAAGGAGAAAGCACCCGCCTCTGCTCCACTACTAGTTTGATCAGAGAGCCCATGTTTACTCTGTCTGCATCAGATTTGACCTGCAGAGCCGGACATCCCCTGCAGGTGCAGGAAGGGGACCACCCTCACTCTCCTTCAGGGCCAAGCATGCAGAGTCACTTTCATGTACCCTCAAACCAGACAGTGTCTCCGGTCTTCACGGCCTTGAACCATCTGTCTCCAACCTGTTATTTACCACTGGTATTATTTTGTTAAGATCTATAACTTTTTCTAAGTTATAGATAAAGGAAGTTCACTAGTGGCACAGTGGATAAGAAACCACTTGTCAATGCAGGGGACACAGGTTCGATCCCTGTTCTGGGAAGATTCTGCATGCAGGGGAGCAACTAAGTCCATGTACCACAACTACTGAGCCCATGCTCTAGAGCCCCAGAGTTGCATCTACTGAGCCTGTGTGCTGCAACTGCTGAAGCCTGAGGGCCTAGAGCATGCACCCGGAAACAAGAGAAGCCACTGCAATGAGAAACCCGTGCACCTCACTACCACTCGCTGCAACTAGAGAAAGCCTGCCCAAAGTAGCAAAGACCTAGCACAGCCAAACATAAATAAAACAAATTTTAAAAATAGAGTCTAAAAATAAATAAAAAATTTTAAAGATATAAGAAGTTCACAAAGACACACAGGCAATGGGTCATTGAAGTAATCATTAACGAAAAATTCATAAAATTTTGGATACAGTGGTAGGTCAACCAAGGAACAGATAGATAGGAAGGCTTGTCTAGGAAAAATCTAAACTGAAGACGTGTGCGCTTGCGTGCTTAGTTGCTAAGCAAAGAGTCGTTTTGGACTCTTTGCGACCCCATGGACTGCAGCCCGCCAGGCTCTTCTGTTCATGGGATTCTCCATGCAAGAATACTGGAATGGGTAGCCATGCCCTCCTCCAGGGGATCTTCCCAACTCAGGGATCAAATCCAGGTCTCCCGCATTACAGGTGGATTCTTTACCATCTGAACCACCAGGGAAGCCCAAACTGAAAATAGTTGCTAAAATTAAACCCAAAATCTAGATCGGAGCTTTATAGCTACCAAGACTAATCCAGTAACCCAGTGATGTTGTGATGATCTCACAGACATTAAAGATGTCAGTCACTGTGCCTTATGCCTACTGACTCTGCAGAGGATACTGTCTGTGTCCAGGGCCCTTACTACCCTCTCAAGCCCACTGTCACTCATGTCCACAGCCTACAAGATGAAGGGAATGCTTCCACAAACTGGCATCTTTTCAGGTAGCAATTACCTTCTGAGGCCCAACCACGTGCCAAGCTCTGTGTTCTGGGGACAAAAAGGTGAATGAGAGCATCAAGTCTCTTTCCTTTCAACGTTTATAATTCACAGGGAAGAAAACTCTGAAAAAGAATTCCCTTTTGACCTAGCAGGATTGGATGAACTGGACCAATCAGAGTCTTCTCTCAGAACCAGGGGGTTAGACACTGACCAGGGGAGCCAGGCAGCTGAGAGGGCAGGGAGGCCTGGGGCTGAGAAGGTGCCACCATTGTAAAGTCAAAAAATTCTAAGTCAAGCCATCATACATTGGGGACCACCTGTACACTAAACGTCTTAGTCCATTTGGGCAGCTATAACAAAATACTACAGACCAGGTGGCTTATAAGCAGCAGAAATTGACTCCTTGAAGTTCAAGGTCATGGTGCTGGCATGGTTGTATTTGGCGAAGGAAAGCCCCCTTCTTGGGTTATAGATTGCCTACTTCTCACTGTGTCCTCACATGGTGGGAGATGCCAGGGATCTCGCTGAAGACTCTTGTAAAAGCACTAATCCCCGTCAGTAGAGCTCTGCCCTCATGAACTAAGCAGGGCCTACCTTCTAATACTATCATCTTTGGAAGCTAGGATTGCGTCGTATGAATTTCGGGGTGGGTGGTGGACATAAACATTCAAACTGTAGCACTATATGACCTCTCAAGCCTAATATGGTGAATGTCCCTCGTTTGGGCCCTCCAGCATTCATTTGTTCTCTCCTGGTACTTAAATACAGCACTGATTTATCAGTTCCTTCTCCAGTCCCATCCATTGCTCTGGGTGGAATGGTGGAGCATGTGACCTAAGTCTAGACCAATCAGAGCATGCCATTCCCTAAGCCCAGAGACTGGACCCAATCAGAGTCCATGAGATTCAGTGGTGACCATTGCAGGGACTTCTGGGTAAGAGACCACTTTATCTGGTGGACTTGGAATTGGAGGAATGTGAGGAGCAACTGCAGCCATCTTGCGGTGCTGTGGAGCTAAAGGATAAAGTCAACACTTAGGGCTGCTGCTGCTGCTGCTAAGTTGCTTCAGTCGTGTCCGAGTCTGTGCGACCCCATAGACAGCAGGCCACCAGGCTCCCCCATCCCTAGGATTCTCCAGGCAAGAGCACTGGAGTGGGCTGCCATTTCCTTCTCCAGTGCATGAAAGTGAAAAGTGAAAGCGAAGTCGCTCAGTCGTGTCCGACTCTTAGTGACCCCAATGAACTGCAGCCTACCAGGCTCCTCCGCCCATGGGATTTTCCAGGCAAGAGTACTGGAGTGGGTTGCCATTGCCTTCTCCAACACATAGGGCAGTAGAGCTAAAAGATGGGGAGAATACCTGGGCCCTGATCACAGTGTTTGAAGTCCTCTCAAAGTTGTGCCTGAAACCAAACTCTTCTGAACTTTAGGTGATACAAGAAATTTCCTTTTTGTTCAAGCCAGGCTTTGTTTCTAATTTTTATTCTGTTTGTCTGTTGCCATAGGCAAGTGAAATACCCCTAAATAAAATTATATAGCTTATCTGAGTTTGGGATGAGACGCAGAAGTGAAGATAAATATTGGTAAGCAAGTAAGGTTGCACAGGTTTGGATAGCCTGATTGAAATGTGGAGGGGCTTGGATGAGAGGTACAAGCTATGTGGATTTAGTAGTGATCAATCAAAATAAGGCATAAGTGAAGTGCTCATAGCTTTCTTTTTTGTTTTCCACAAGGTTAAACATTTTGTGATTTTTGTATGCTATTGCAGAAATATATAATTTGACTTTTTATTTAATAATTTATAGAACTGGCTTAATTTCTTTGCACAGTTCTATCATATTTCCAAAAATCTAAAAAGAGGAATATACCACTCACACACACACACATACACACACACCACTGTACCCGCTGCCCCACACTGCATTTATGTGGTGTAGATTCTGTTTAGGCACATTTTATTTTCCCTTTCTATGTCAAGCATCCACAGCAGAAAAGTTCTCTGCATGTGTGCAGCTTTGTCCCCAGACCTGCGCCCATTTGACTAGTTGGCCCATCACTAACCACTATCCTCTCCTCCCTCTTAAGGATCCTTCTGGCAGCAGGACAGATTCTCTGACTGTCCCCAACTATGTCATTTTCAGCTTTACTTTCCCTTTTCATTTTATAGAACCACTGTAAATGTGGTTTCATCTTCCTCGGGTTTATATCTGTTTTTCAAAGTGGATTTAGAAGAACACGAGTCCTAGGAGATGTTTCTCACAGAGTTTGAAAACTAATTTGGAAAATAATGCACGCCACAACCTCCCTTAGAGATTTGTAGTATACACTTTTCATTTCAAAGCTCTGAGAGGTCCTACAATTTAAATTTTATCGAGCCCACCTTCTCTCCTATTTTACTAGAAAGGTATTCTTTTTAATGTTGTGTTAACTCCCAACAGTCTTCAGAAAAGGTATTCCACAGAGCATGGTTCGAGAAATGCTGATTTAAAATAGAGTAGAACTTGATCAATGAATTATAAGCAAATCTTTTGACTCTATTATTGTTATAAGAATGGAACTTCAAATAATTTGAAGCAGATTAGGAATGTTCTTTTGCCTTCTGCTTTGATGAAAGCAGATGCTTTATATGTGCAAATGATATGAATTCATCATTTTCATTCTTTTTCCTAAATCACATAGCTCCAGGTGTTCTTCATGCAATAACCATGCTTCTTGCCAAGGAAGATGAAGACTGAGAAATGTCCTTGGATTTGCTCTTAAGGAATATGGATGCTGCAAAGAGGAACAGGGGTAATAACTAAAAATATGCAGCTGAGGTAGGGCACAGCTGGGAAACTGGTTAAATCTACAACAAAGGCAGGGACACTGCTAACAGAGGTGCTGTGGTCGCCTCTGTTATTGCTTCCCCTCCCCAGAGGTCAGAGGAATATGGAGCTGAGCGACTGTGGGAGACAGAGGTGGTGGAGTTTTCAAGATGGCGGTCACAATGGACATCATTTCTTGTTCCCAGTGTGAAACCACAAAACATAGGCATTATATTTTGAGCACTGTGTATGCGGGTTATAGTGCTAAGAGTTTTTTTAAGCAGCCAAGAGTTTAATATGGGTTTCCCAGGTGGTGTTAGTGGTAAAGAACCCATCTGCCAATGCAGGAGACTTTGTCTATAAACGAGAAAGCACACATCACTAAAGAGAACAAATTGTCTTCAAATTCTCCTGGGGTTTAGGAGTACTCTCTACATAAAACTGAGGTACTAGCTGGAAGTGGTTTCTTATTTACTTATTGAGGTGACTCTCAATAGGGGACTCTCTTGTTTCCCACGCTGGGTCTCCGTTGGGTGATTGATGGTTCAGAGGTCTTTCTAACCTAGATTGACTGGTTGTCTCCTTAGCTGGTTGGAACAGAGAAGATCTTACTACCGAGTCTACTGGGTACTTTGTACTTTGTCTCTCCATCCTGCTCTGAGCCCTGGTGGGTTGACCCACACAAGCTGTAAAAACGGGTTTGTTTCTAGCTGGGTTCAGCCACAAGGAGGTACTGGCAGGATACTGAGGGAGAGAGAAGGGAAGTGATGGAGGAGCATTTATTCCCAGGGTCTGATACTCCCTCCCTTCCGATCTTGTGGACCAGTTGTGTTCTTCCAACCCGGCCACAGCTCCTGTGAGGGCGGCCTCCCCACACAGCCTCCACTCCCCTCCACCCGTTTTCTGGGTTCTGTAAACCCCTTCCATGGTTATACTGGCAGTAGCCCCATCCCGCTGCTATCTCCCTTGTCCTTAACCCTTCAACCCTGCCAATAGCTTTGTAAAAACCTGTCCAGGGACTTCCCTGGCAGTCCAGTAAGACCTTGCCTTCCAAGACAGGGGATGCAGATTCAATCCCTGGTCAGTCAGCTAAGATCCCACGTGCCTCATGACCAAACACCCAAAACAGAAAATAGACACAATATAATAACAAACTGGATTAGACTCTTGAGAGTCCCTTGGACTGCAAGGAGATCCAACCAGGCCATCCTAAAGGAAATTAGTCCTGAATATTCATTGGAAGGACTGATGTTGAAGCTGAAACTCCAATACTTTGGCCACCTGTTGTGAAGAGCTGACTCCTTTGAAAAGACCTTGTTGCTGGGAAAGACTGAAGATGGGAGGAGAAGGGGACGACAGAGGATGAGATGGTTGGATGGCATCACCGACTTGATGGACATGAATTTAAGTAAACTCTGGGAGTTGGTGATGGACAGGGAGGCCTGGCATGCTGCAGTCCATGCGGTTGCAAAGAGTCGGATACGACTGAGTGACTGAACTGAACTGAATAACAAAATCAATAAAGACTTTAAAAATGGCCCTCTGAATTTAATGCATTAATGGTTCTTCATACATCCTGATGCCCCAGATAGTCTCATGAATATTTATTCCCCTTGTCATCATTCTTGGGCTTCCCAGGTGGCACTAGTGGTAAAGAACCCACCTGTCAATGACGACGCGGACTCCATCCCTGGGTTGGGAAGATCCCCTGGAGGAGGGCGTGGCAACCTACTCTAGTAGTCTTGCCTGGAGAGTCCCACAGACAGAGAAGCCTGGCGAGCTACAGTCCATAGGGTCTCAGAGTTAGACACGACTGGAGTGACTGAGCATGCACGTCATCATTCTTCACCCAGAGTTTAAGGAATGAGCCATCAATCTGGTGCTGTCAGAGATTTTATGTGCAAGGCTTCTTAGTGAGAAGCAATCAGACGGGTTCCCTCTAACCAGGATCCTGAAACTCTTAAAGCATCTTTATTAGTTCAGAGGACTTTAAGAACAGTATCGTATTTTCATTTTGTTTGATTCTTCCTTACGTCTTCAAGTTAAGAAATCCCCCTGACCTACCCCTGGTGGCCGCTGGTATAAGTTGCCAAGCCTGAGCCCTCAGAGGTTCCCTGCTGTTAAAGCTGAATGATTCAGGCTCCACAGCAGAGAAGAAATTCAAAGGTCAAATCCATACACCATTTTCCGCCCATGGGTCTGTGGGTGAGCAGAATGACAAAAGCGTCTCATGCCCTGTCCCTACCCCTCTTTGTACTGGTTCCCAGGTCAGGGCTAACATCCTGAAATCAAAGCCAAGTGTCCTTTCTGAGACAGGGGCTAGAACAGACTTTCAGAGTCTGAGATCTCGTGGATTGTGGCTTGTACCCCAAACCTTGCTTGTCTAAACAAAAAGAAGTCTTCTTTGTTGCTTTATGTTCTTGCTGTTGAAATGGGTGATCATGACGCATGATGTTAACCTTACAGGGCAGTGCTGTCTCAGAATAGCTGGTTCTCTCTAACAAACTTAAACTTTCAGAGGAATACAGGTAACACCTGTATGGGAAAATGGATCAGAGAGCTATGGGTCACTGAGGCTGAGCAGAGCTAAAATTCCTATCTTTTAGGAGACAAGAAGTGAAGTGATTTGCCCCTAAATTATACAGCCTTGTTTCATGGAAACATGGAAACTAGAACTCTGGATTTCAAGTCCAGGACTCTTTCACAACATTTACCAAACAAATAGTGAGATACATGGGGAATCCATTGAAAACATCACTGGAAGTCCCAGGGTTAGCTCTTTTATTCTTGCAGCTCCTACTTTCACTTTTCACTTTCATGCATTGGAGAAGGAAATGGCAACCCACTCCAGTATTCTTGCCTGGAGAATCCCAGGGACGGAGGAGCCTAGTGGGTTGCCGTCTATGGGGTCGCACAGAGTCGGACACGACTGAAGTGACTTAGCATTCATAATCTAACTCTGACCATCTGATTAATATGTATGTCTCTCAATAGCATTGAATCATATATGTTACCATATGCAAAATAGCCAGTGGGAGTTTGATGTATGATGCAGGAAACCCAAAGCCGGTGCTCTGTGACAACCTGGAGGGATAGGGTGGGGAGGGGGTTCAGGAAGGAGGGGATACGTATACTTGTGGCCGATTCATGTTTATGTTTGGCAAAAGCCATCACAATATTGCAATTATCCTCCAATTAAATAAAATATATGTATATACATGTCTCTCTATCAAAGAGTTTAGCCAGCAAAAGAACTAAGTTTTAGGAGTGTGTCAGATGGGGCTCCCCTGGTAGTTTAGCTGGTAAAGAATTCGCCTGCAATGCAGGAGACCTGGGTTCGGGAAAATCTGCTAGAGAAGGGAAAGGCTACCCACTTCAGTATTCTTGGGCTTCTCTTCCCTGGCGGCTCAGTTGGTAAAGAATCTGCCTGCAATGCAGGAGAACTGGATTTGATTCCTGGTTTGGGAAGATCCCCTAGAGAAGGGAAAGGCCACCCATTCCAGTATTCTGGCCTGGAGAATTCCATAGACTGTATAGTCCTGGGACTGTAAAGAGTTGGACATGACTGAGCGACTTTTACTTTCAGATGATTTAACAAAATATACAAATTTCAATAATGCAAAATAGACAAATAATGCAATATAAACCACACTTTCATGGCCCCAGATATCTTGACCCGGTGCTGTTAATGTTTAGACGGAATCCAATTCAAGAGGGCAGGGATTGTATTGGTCTTTTACATGTCTTCATGGTGTCAGATAGGGTGCCTATAATATAATTAGCACTCAGTAAATATTTGTTGTGTAGAGGAATATTGACACAAAATTTAGAATTAGTTTTTATTATACAAAAGACATAAGGATATTCTTGGTATTATACAATAATTATCTGACTTTTTTCACCTTCAAATGCCTTTATATGTCATAGCTGACCTCAGGAGATATTTTCTTCTGACTTTAACTATTACTGTGTTTACATTCTATTACAAATTCCATAAGGTTAAGGGCTTTTTCTGTATTATTCACTTCTGTACCCCCATGAGTGAGCCCAAGGCTTGGTGAAGAGTAAGCACTCCATAAATATTAGCTGTTGTGTTTCTTTTTTACAACCCAATGACAGCATTTGCCGACTGGCAATTTTGTGATTGTCAAAAAGATTTGCAGCTCTTACCTGCTTTCAAGACTCTGTAGCTAGCTTAACTCTTAAGATGCCAATGAAATACAAGTTGCCTAACTTTGAGCCAGACATGCACTTATAGTTTTTATAAATACAACAATAAAGTGCCAGTGAGAGTACCATAGTCCTTGGCTATGGGGCCTAGGAAACAAGAGTTCCATAAGTACTCAGTGGACATGAACCTGAGCAAACTCCGGGAGACAGTGAAGGACAGGGAAGCCTGGCATGCTGCAGTCCACGGGGTCGCAAAGAGTCAGACATAACTTAGTGACTGAACGAAAACAACAAAGCACTTAAAAAGTCAACAAATCTGCTTCTCAATAACAGAAAGAAATAACTTTGGCAGCTCTCTCACCAATTCTACTTTCTCACCCAAGAGAAAGTGTTTTCTAAGTATTTGTTCTTTTGAGGGCCTACAGATGGCAATGCCTTAAAAACCTTTTTAATACTAGTAACACACTGCATGATCCTAACCAAATTCCAAATGCAATCAATTGACTAGACTTGGAAGCTCAGATGCTCAAGAAAGTACATGCCAAGTGCTTGTCAATTACATTGTGAAATAGGAGACAAAGATGTGAATGGAAAAGGCTCTCCAAATAAAGTGATCACATGGAAGAAAGTACTGTGATGGGAAGGAACAAGGTTTGCTTGGGTGACATGAAATAGACCAGTATAAATACAACAGTTCTTAAACAAGAGATAAGATGGGTGTGTGGCTTGGGCTCATGAATTCCTATTGAAGACCTTAAATGGCATATAATTTAGCTAGCTATTGTTGTGTAACAAATCAGCATAAAACTCACTGACTTAAAACAATAAGCACTTACTTTTGCCCATGATAATAATTGTGCCACGAAGTGCTTTTTGTCTTGGCTGAGCTCACTCATAGTGGACTGGGTGAGCAGCTCTGCTAATCTTGACTGGTTTCTCACATCTGTTTGGTAATTGGCTGGCTATTGGCTTGTGCAAGAAAGAGTTAATGTTGTGGGCTTGATATTTCTGTTTAGAAGGACCTGCTCGCAGAGCCGCCCCTTGGCTGGGAACTTGGTTTTGGGAGTGCCCCTCGTGTTATGAACTGTATTAGTCTTCTATTGCAGATGCAGTGTTAGTGTTAGCAGCTCAGTTGTGTCCGCCTCTTGCGATCCCATGGACTACAGCCCACCAGGTTCCTCTGTCCATTGAATTCTCGTAGGGGTTGCCATTCCCTTCTCTAGAGGCTCTCCCCAACCCAGGGATTAAACCTGGGTCTCCTGAATTGCAGGCAGATTCCTTACCATCTGAGTCATCAGGGAAGCCCCAGACATAACAAATGGCAAAAATATAGTGGCTCAACACAACACGTTTTTCTTATCTTACAGTTCTGGAGGTCAGAAGTCTAAAATAGGTCAGCAGGACTGTATTCTTTCAGAGGCTCTAGACAGTAATCCATGTCCTTGCCTTTTCAAACTTCAGAAACCATCTGCACTCCTTGGCTCTGACTGCTTCTCCTCCATCTTCAAAGCAACTTCAAATCTCTTTCTCTCTCTCTTTGACTCTGATCCTAAATATTCTGGGAAAATCTTCCTATCTCAAGGTTCTTAGTCACATACACAATATCCCTTTTGCCATGTGTGGCACCAGAATAAGAGGTTCTGGGCATTAGGACATAAACATATTCAGGTGCTTCTGGTTCATTTACTGATGATGGAGAATATGATGAATGAATAAGCAGGAAATTCTAGAGATACAATTAGAAAGCTATGGGCAATTGTTCAGGGATACGATAATCAGTGACTGGTTTATCAGACAGAAAAACAAGTTATCTATTTGCAACTGATGAAACACTGAGTTAACCAAGACTAGTTTGGTAGAGCTTGTGGTATTTATACTTAGTCACTCAAATATTTATTGAATGTGTTCTACATGGTAGGAGTACAACAGTGAATAAAGAGACATGTCTCAACACCATGGAGATTACCTTCTGGTTGGGGATTTCTAAGAAGGGAACATTTAAGCTGAGCCCTAAAGAATTAGGAAGAGGCAGTCTTACACAAGAGAAGGGGGGTTCCATGGAGAGAAAATGGCATGCACAAACCCCTGGGGTTGGGATGAATGTGGTCCTCTGTAAGTGCAGTCGAAGTCCACTGTGACTGAGATTCCCCTGGTGGTCCAGTGGCTAAGACTCCACACTCCCAGTGCAGGGGGTCTAGGTTCAATCCCCAGTCAGGGAACTAGATCCCACATGCAGCAACTAAGAGCTCGCATGCTGCAACTACAGATCCTGCATACCACAACCAAGACCCACTTTGGCCAAATAAAAAAATAAAAATAAACATTAAAAAAAAATCCATTGTGGCTGTAGTGTAGAGACTGAGGGCAAGGGTGCACCTAATGTGGAAAGGAAGGTAAACATGCTGGTCCACAGGGCAGGATTTTTCTGGTCACAATAACAAGTCTCGATTTCATCCTAAGTATAATAAGAAGTCACTGAAAGGTTTTGTGTCTTCAAAATGATAACTAGTGTTGAGAGGCAAGGGTGGAAGTAAGAAAATTAGAGACTTGCTACATACGTGGTCCACAGATGAGCAGCACAAACTGACTTGAGAGTTGGTTGGGAATGCAGAATATTGGTCCCTCCCCAAGCCTGGAATCAGAATCTGCATTCTAACAAGATTCCCAAGTGATTCATTTGCACATTAAAGTTTGAGAAGCTCTAAGTTGGAAGACCATGGTAGCTTGGCCTAACAAAGTGGCTGGGAGATGGAAAAGTAGAAGGGATATCTTACACATAGTCACAGGCATGCAGAATTTCCCCTAGAATTAAAAGCTGGTATCAGGAGGATAGGGCTTCCCGGGTGGTGTTAGTGGTAAGGAACCTACCTGCCAAGGCAGGAGACATAAGAGACATGGTTTGAGCCCTGGGTTGGGAAGATCCCCTGGAGGAGGGCATGGCCACCCACTCCAGTATTCTTGCCTGGAGAATCCCATGGATAGAGAAGCCTGGCGGGCTACAGGCCATAAGGTCACAAAGAGTCAGACACAACTGAAGCGACCAACACACACACATGCATGCACGCACACATGGGAGGACAATGTTCAAAACAAAGAGAAATGTAAGTTACATGCAGGCACGGAATCTTAAGTCTTCTGTGTCAGAGATGTTTTCAGGCAAAAGTCCAGTACCCTGGAGAGCTCCTATAAACCAACGGTTTTCTAAAGATGAAAGTCTAAGGGTCTATACGAGAGTCTTTTAAACTCAAAACCTTGAAGTCATCCTTGACTGTATTTTTATGATGAAGCTCTGATGATAACCGGATTAAGTTCTCTGATACCTGGAACTCAACTTCAATGCCCAAAGAACTCTCTGTTCCACACGATAGAACAACCATGTGTCTGCTCTCTCTTGTGTATTCCAGTGAGGTTATAATCCTGAAGGAGGCCAAAAGCCTGAGATGAGGTGGAGGTGAGAGGGAGGCACCTTTCTGAATGTCATTTTCCCTCAAGGATCCCCTCTCTCCTGGGTTCAGGGATTTAACTGCAAAATAGAAACCACTAGAGCACTAACTGTAGTGATAATTCTGAAAATGGAAAATGGCCAGATTTGGGGGAGCCTATGAAGGAAAAATTAGTGGAACTTGGTGAAGGGCAGAGGTAGAGTGAGTGTAAAGTATCAGGACCCTTAATTACTGCCAGGGTCCGCCTATTGCTCTCGTCTGTCCTGCCTAGAATTGTGTGTAGCAGTATACAAAATTCCAATAAAATCTCACTGACCCAAAGAGATACCAATCATGTTACTTCCACTAAAATGATTAAAGTGAAAGACAAGTGTAAGGGAGGATGTGGAACAACTGTAACTTCATATAGTGCTGGTAGGAATGTAAAAGGGCTTCCCAGGTGGAACTAATGGTAAAGAACCCGCCTGCCAATGCAGGAGACATAAGAGATGTGGGTTTGATCCCTAGGTCAGGAAGATTCCCTGGAGGAGGGCATGGCAACCCACTCCAGTATCCTTGCCTGAAAAATCCCATGGACAGAGGAGCCCAGAGGGTTACAGTCCATGGAGTCAAAGGGTCGGACACAACTGAAGTGACTTAGCACAGCACAGCATGCAGGAATGTAAAACGGTAAAACCATGATTTACAGAGGTCTGACAGTTTCTTCTGAAGTTAAACAGACACTTACTGTGTGACCCAGAAATTCTACTCTTAGGTAAAAGATACTTCCTCAAAAAGACTTTTACAGGGATCTTTAAAGCAGCTTTATTCATAACAGCCAAAAACTAGAAACCACTCAAGATGTCCCTCAACAAGGGAAGAGACACACAAATTACAGTACATTTGCACAATGGAATATTACTCAACAATAAAAAATAGCAGAAGGTTGATACATACAAACACAAGAATAAATCTCAAAAACATTATGGATAAACAAGTTGTGGTACATTTATATAATGAAATATTAGTCAGCAATTAAAATAAGCTATGGATACATGCAACAAGGATAAATCTCAAAAACAAGAATCCAGACACACAAAAAAGTAGATCAAAAAAGGGTACACTGCATGATTCCATTTATATGAAGTTCCAGAAAACAAAACAAAACCTAACCGATGATTTCAGAAGATAAGAAAATTGCTGCCTAGTGGGTGGGGCAAGAATTGAAGGGAACAGAAGACAACTTTTGGGGTGACAGAAATGTTCTATATGTTATTTGGGGAGTTGGTTAGGTATATGTGTACGTGTATTAGTTGCTCAGTCGTGTCTGACTCTTTGCAACCCCATGGACGATAGCCCACCAGGCTCCTCTGTCCATGGAACTCTCCAGGCCAGAATACTGGAGTGGGTTGCCATTTCCTTCTCCAGGGGATCTTCCTGACCCAGGAATTGAACCCAGGTCTCCTGCATTGCAGGCAGCTGTTTTACCGTCTGAGATACTTTACTGTCTGGTTGCTGCCGCTGCTGCTGCTGCTAAGTCGCTTCAGTCAGGTCCGACTCAGTGTGACCCCATAGCCGGCAGCCCACCAGGCTCCCCCATCCCTGGGATTCTCCAGGCAAGAACACTGGAGTGGTTTGCCATTTCCTTCTCTAATGCATGAAAGTGAAAAGTGGAAGTGAAGCCACTCAGTCGTGTCCGACTCTTGGCCACCCCATGGACTGCAGCCTACCAGGCTCCTCCGCCCATGGGATTTTCCAGGCAAGAGTACTGGAGTGGGGTGCCATTGCCTTCTCCATTACTGCCTGGTTAGATATACTCATTTGAAAGAGCTCATCCCGTTGTACACTGAAGATCTCTGAGTGTTACTGTATATAAATTTTACCTGGATGAAACTAAAATTTTAATTAGCAACAAAAATTCCATTATCCTCAGTCCAAGGACACATATACTTCTATCTGCTGGATTGTTTCACTAGAGAAAAATCTGTGAGGGATACTCAACAATCTTTGTGGTCTGGAAAGAATGTGGCAGAGGGGCCGGCAGTTTGCCCAAATGGCTGATGCAAAGCTCAAGACGACTGGGCTTAACGAAATCTTTCATGCAGGCTTAGAATGATGCCCGTATAATGTGTGACCATGAAATCGCAACAGCCCCACTGGAGCCTGTGTGTCATTAGAAATCCCATGTAGACTGGACCAGCAGCTCCCTCTAAGCCGCAAGAGCCTGAGGAATTGCTCAGCTGTTCTTTCAGGCAGTTTCAATTTCAATGGCAACTGGGTGAGGGGAAAAACCTCAGGTTTTCAGTGTGGCAGAAACTCAGTCCAGTATAAAGGGCCCTGAAAGAGAAGCCCACAGACAAGATGACAGAATAGTAAAGCCCATGCTCCCAGATCTGCTCTTCAATATCTATTGCCAGTTTAGTCCCAATTCTGGTTGAGCTATCACACGAAGTGATTAATTCAACCAACATGTGGAAAGTGTTTGCTATCACATACTTGGAATGTAGGTAAAAGACAAATCTGATCCTTTAAAACTCAGAATGGGTACTTGTATGGCCATAACTGGACTTCCCAGGTGGCACTAGTGGTAAAGAACCAGGCTGCCAATGAAGGAGATGTAAGAGACATGGGTTCGATCCCTGGGTCGGGAAGATTCCCTGGAGAAGGGCATGACAACCCACTCCAGTATTCATGCCATGGGCATAACTGAATCACTTTGCTGTACATCTGTAACTAACATATCATTGTTGTTTTTTTGTGTGTGGTTTTGCTATACACTGACATGAATCCACCATGGGTGTACATGTGTTCACCATGTCGCAAAGAGCTGGACACGACTGAGCAACCAACAGGGTCATCAGCGTTCTTGGGCTGGGTCCTATGTTCTTTCCAATGCATGATGAAGATGTTTATAAAACAGGTATGCATTTTTTCTCTACTATAAATGTATTGATGTCTTGGGTCTGAAGAATGTTGGGACTCATAAGCACAGAACTGGTGGGGAAGGAAAGGAATTGGTGCCAGGCTGTACTCAGTTCTCAGGGAGACATTCAGTTTGGTACCTTACACTATCTGAACACAGGGAGCAGGCTTGGCCCATGTGCACAGTGATGTGATCTGATGGACAGATCTGATGGATGGATGCTGGATGTTTTACCAGGCAGGTAGTTGGAAGTTAATTAACTTCCATCCACTATCCATTGACAATGTAATTCATAAGTCCCTGATCTACAGGTGAGAGCCGCAGGAGTCCCAACAAGACAGGGAGAGCATCAGAGTCCCAGCCAATTAGGAGCATGTTCAGAGCAGCTCTCCACATCTCTGTCCAAGTTCTTGGTCAAAAGCAACAGATCCTGATTCTAGCTCCCTTAAGCAAAAAATAATTTATTAAAAACACAGGTGGTTCACAAGTCTATGGAAAATGTGAGAACGTTCAGCCCTCAGAAGGGAGAGGAATTGGGGCAATTCTGAGAATTCAGGTGGCAAGAACAAAGGGAAAAATCTATTGCCAGTGTCAACTTCAACAGTTTTCTCTCCTTTTCTCTTCTCAACCAAGATTCAGTTTCCAAGGAGAGAGAGAGAGACTGATGATGTAGCTCGGGCCACTCACCTTCACTTTGGCAGATGATGGACAGAGTGCCTTGAATAATAGTCCCCAGAAAAATGCATGCACTGAGTGAAGAGTTGGTTTCTCAAAGGAAAATCAGAATGCTGCTAATCTGTTTCTAGACATAATATGGATGCTTAGTAGGCAAAAAAAGCTTGGGTGACCACTACGGGATTCATAGGAAACTGATGAGTTAGACAAGAAACCAACAAGGAGACAGAGTCAGAGAACATAGCAGCAAGTAGAGCTCTTTAAAGCCCAGAACTCACCGCAACACACCAATTCCATGTAAATAGCAGCAAATATCTTTCTATTACAGACCCCACTAGATTCTAAGCAAAGTTTATGAGCTATTTTTTGCCTTACTCCAAAAGAGGCTCAGGAATTGGAAGAATTTGAGAGATGCAGATAGAATGATAACATTAGCCATAACATCTTGAAGAAGCTGAGAAAAACAGGAGCTGATCAGAAGGAAGTAAATGTAGTCTTCAGCTCACCCTATTTTGTAGAAATAGATAATAGAATTAAAGATAATTCTAGATAATAGAATAAGAAGATAATAAGTAGATAATAAGAATTAAATTACTTGGACTTAAATAATTAGGCTGCTTATGTTACAGAAATACATGATGAAATACCTTTGAAGAACACAGAAAGCAAAAATAGCTGAAAATATTTAGTATCAGATAAACAATATCATCAGAGAAAAATAATCTATTGATTTAAAATATGTACCATGTTGTATCATTTAGAATGCTTTAGACTGTAAGCAATAGGAAACCTCAACTTACTCTGGAAACAAGAAAAAAGTTAATATGATTCTAAACAAGATAAACAGAACTAGGGCAAGCTCCAGGAATAGTAAAATTACTGATTCAATGATAGCATTATGGTTTAGACCAGCAGTTCCTGAAACTTTTGGTCTTAGGATCCCTTTACACTGGTTATGTGAGTTATATTTATTAATATTTGTTGTAGTAGAAACTAAAACTGAGGAATATTCAATGTTGTTTTGGAAGAAGTACATGGGAGACATTTGGTCTTAAACAGATACTTTGTTACAAAAGGGAAACGTATTTTAATAGCCTTTTCATAAAATTGTTGATGTTCTTTAATAGTACACTCAAATTTAAGACCAATTTCCTGAGGATTAGTTGTAATGTGGATTTGAAACAATATCAAAAGCTTTTTATATTCTATCATATAGTATTAATACCCATTGGTCTATATCTTACATCTTGAATGGATATTTGCATGCTAAGTAGCTTGAGCCATGTCTGACTCTTCGCAGCCCCATGGACTGTAGTCCACCAGGCTCCTCTGTCCATGGGATTCTCTAGGCAAGAATACTGGAGTGGATTGCCATGCCTTCCTCCAGGGAATCTTCCTGACCCAGAGATTGAACCCACATCTCTTATGTCTCCTGAATTGGCAGGTGGGTTCTTTACCACTAGCACCACCTGGGAATCCCAAATGGATCTTTATCCTATGTATAATTTTGTAAAGTCATTGGTCATTTCAAAAATATTAGTTCACTGAGTTATGCACGTCTTTGAAATATTGACACATTTCATTATACTATGTCAAAATCATCAGATTAGTTAATATCACCACTGGTCTTAGAAAAGTCTTTAAATATTGGGAAACTATCAGTAAATATTGGGATGCTGTCAAGCACATAAGCAAATTTTCCAAAATTCTAATTTTGTTCAAAAGCTTGACCTTATCACTGATAACAAATACTATCCATTGCTTTCCCTGAAGTGGTTCAGTTTGTTCAAATTGAAGATAACATCTACCAAATACTCAAGTATAAGTAACCACAGTTTATTAATCATTTTTTCAAGTAAAAAAGAGCTGAAATAACTCACAGTAACCCAACAATCACACAAGTGCTTTTCCTCAAGGTGATCATCATATGCAGAAAAAAGATTTATGAATACTTGCCAGTTTTTTTCATACAGATATCAAAAAATGTGTATTCAAGGGTCAATTTTTTTAACTTTTTATTTTCTATTGGAGTATAGCTGATTAACAGTCTTGTGATAGTTTCAGGGGAGCAGCAAAGGGATTCAGCCACACCTATACATGTATGCGTTCTCCCCCAAACTCCACTCCCCTGCAGGCTGCCACATAACATTGAGCAGAGTTCTATGTGCTATATAGTAGGTTCAAGGACACAATTTTAGTAGGATTAAAATTATTTTACTTCATTAAGGACAGTAAGGGAATTCCCTGGTGGTCCAAGTGGCTAGTACTTGGCACTTTGCTGATGGCCCAGGGTTCAATCCCTGGTAGATGAACTCAGATCCCATAAGCTGTGCCTCATGGCCAAAAATAAAGACATTTATGCCACTGTTGGGTTTTTTTGTTGCTTTTTCTCCCCCCTGCAACTAAATGGTGGAATGCAAGAATACATCAATACCACTATGGTGTGTATAGTAAGTGCCACTGACTTGACTGGCACTAAAGCACCGGCAGTTTTACCCATCAATGTTTATGCATCATCCCTGCAAACCAAAATGAGATACTACTTCAGGACCCGAAGGATGGCTATAATCAAAAAATTGGAAAATAATAAGTATCAGTGAGAATATAGAGACACTAGAACCCTCCCACGTTGCTGGTGGAATGGTAGGTTAAGCGATTGGTTTCTAGGTGAAGTGGGGTGGGGCGAGCCATCCCAGATAAGCCAGCACTCTAACTTGGCTGTGCCAGAAACCACTTAGAGCACAAAGAGAAAAGTGGTAGATGTGTAAAACAGTTTGGCTGCTGTGGAAAACAGTTTGGCAGTTCTTCAAAAAGTTAAACACAAAATTACCACGTGACCCAGAAATCCACTCCCAATTGTATACCCCAAAGAATTGAAGAAAACAGGTGTTCAAACAAAAACTTGTACACAGATGTTCATAACTGCACTATTCACAGTTGCCAAAAGGTGGGCACCACTCAAATGTCCACCAACCAATGCATGGATAAACGACATATGGCAGGTCCATGCAATGGAATATTATCCAGCCATAAAAAGGAATGAAGTTCTGATACGTATTACAACATAAGGGAACCCTGCAAACATGTTAAAGTGAAAGAAGCCAGACACAAAAGGACGCATATTGCATGAATTCCATTCATATAAACTGTCCAGAACAGACAAACAGAAACAGAAGGCAGATGAGTGATGGTCAGGGGCTGGGGGAGGCGGAAACGGAGGCTGACTGCTTAGCAAGGACAGGATTTCCTTCAGGGATGATAAAACCTTCTGAGACTAGATAATGATGCTGACTGCACAACACTGTGAATGTACCAGAAGCCACTGAACTGTACACTTCAAAATGGTTCAATGGTGAATTTCATGTTATTTGATGTTGTGTTTTTTAACCACAATTCAAAGAAAAAAAAAGTCCTTCCTAAAGGTTGTATAATAACAAATGAGTCCCAGAGACAGTTTAGCAAGTGAACTAGCATAGGGCTGTAAGTCTATAGTCCTGTCACTATTTTAGAAAGTAACATGTCAACTACAAATTGGCACTTACCAAGAGCATTGCCAATGACCGAACAACAAAGGTGTATGCCATCTGCCTCTATGGAGACTGAACCCCACGCTGCTATAGCTGCTACCTTCAACAACCCCTGAGGGAGTTTGGGGGTGTGAGGCACTCTGCACCCCAGGGAATCTGGTGGGATAGATCTTCAGATAGGTGGACGTTTTTAGGAACAGATTTTATGATCTCAGTCCTTCAGTTCAGTTCAGTTCAGCCGCTCAGTCCTGTCTGAGTCTTTGCGACCCCATGAATCACAGCACGCCAGGCCTCCCTGTCCATCACCAACTCCCGGAGTTCACTCAGACTCATGTCCATCGAGTCAGTGATGCCATCCAGCCATCTCATCCTCTGTCGTCCCCTTCTCCTCCTGCCCCCAATCCCTCCCAGCATCAGAGTCTTTTCCAATGAGTCAACTCTTTGCATGAGGTGGCTAAAGTACTGAAGTTTCAGCTTTAGCATCATTCCTTCCAAAGAAATCCCAGGGCTGATCTCCTTCAGAATGGACTGCTTGGATCTCCTTGCAGTCCAAGGGACTCTCAAGAGTCTTCTCCAACACCACAGTTCAAAAGCATCAATTCTTCGGCACTCAGCTTTCTTCACAGTCCAACTCTCACATCCATACATGACCACTAGAAAAACCATAGCCTTGACTAGACGGACCTTTGTTGGCAAAGTAATGTCTCTGCTTTTGAATATGCTATCTAGGTTGGTCATAACTTTCCTTCCAAGGAGTAAGCGTCTTTTAATTTCATGGCTGCAATCACCATCTGCAGTGGTTTTGGAGCCCAAAAAAATAAAGTCAGCCATTAAAAAGAATACATTTGAATCAGTTCTAATGAGGTGGATGAAACTGGAGCCTATTATACAGAGTGAAGTAAGCCAGAAAGAAAAACACCAATACAGTATACTAACGCATATATATGGAGTTTAGAAAGATGGTAACAATAACCCTGTGTACGAGACAGCAAAAGAGACACTGATGTATAGAACAGTCTTATGGACTCTGTGGGAGAGGGAGAGGGTGGGAAGATTTGGGAGAATGGCATTGAAACATGTAAAATATCATGTATGAAATGAGTTGCCAGTCCAGGTTCGATGCACGATACTGGATGCTTGGGGCTGGTGCACTGGGACGACCCAGAGGGATGGAATGGGGAGGGAGGAGGGAGGAGGGTTCAGGATGGGGAACACATGTAAACCTGTGGCGGATTCATTTTGATATTTGGCAAATCTAAAACAGTTATGTAAAGTTTAAAAATAAAATAAAATTAAAAAAAAAAAAGATTAAAAAAAAAAAAAAAATAAAGTCTGACACTGTTTCCCCATCTATTTCCCATGAAGTGATGGGACCGGATGCCATGATCTTCGTTTTCTGAATGTTGAGCTTTAAGCCAACTTTTTCACTCTCCACTTTCACTTTCATCCAGAGGCTTTTGAGTTCCTC
Source organism: Bubalus kerabau (assembly GCF_029407905.1). Classification (NCBI taxonomy): domain Eukaryota; kingdom Metazoa; phylum Chordata; class Mammalia; order Artiodactyla; family Bovidae; genus Bubalus; species Bubalus kerabau. The sequence goes on from NC_073637.1 coordinate 65,384,445, forward strand.
TTCACTTTCTGCCATAAGGGTGGTGTCATCTGCATATCTGAGGTTATTGATATTTCTCCCGGCAATCTTGATTCCAGCTTGTGCTTCTTCCAGCCCAGCGTTTCTCATGATGTATTCTGCATAGAAGTTAAATAAGCAGGGTGACAATATACAGCCTTGACGTACTCCTTTACCCATTTGGAACCAGTCTGTTGTTCCATGTCCAGTTCTAACTGTTGCTTCCTGACCTGCATACAGGTTTCTCAAGAGGCAGGTCAGGTGGTCTGGAATTCCCATCTCTTTGAGAATTTTCCACAGTTTATTGTGATCCACACAGTCAAAGGCTTTGGCATAGTCAATAAAGCAGAAATAGATGTTTTTCTGGAACTCTCTTGCTTTTTCCATGATCCAGTGGATGTTGGCAATTTGATCTCTGGTTCCTCTGCCATTTCTAAAACCAGCTTGAACATCAGGAAGGTCACGGTTCACATATTGCTGAAGCCTGGCTTGGAGAATTTTGAGCATTACTTTACTAGTGTGTGAGATGAGTGCAATTGTGTGGTAGTTTGAGCATTCTTTGGCATTGCCTTTCTTTGGGATTGGAATGAAAACTGACCTTTTCCAGTCCTGTGGCCACTGCTGAGTTTTCCAAATTTGCTGACATATTGAGTGCAGCACTTTCACAGCATCATCTTTCAGCATCATCTCAATCCTTGCATCTCTTCATATCTAGAGAACCACTAAATCCTGTCATGGTGATATCAGATCCTCTTGACTAACTTTTTAAAAAGCCTTTTGTAAAACGAGTGCTTCATGGTATTGAACTCCCTTTAACCAAAACCTTATATATTGTCTTTCCCCCACTGCCGCTTTGGAGCAGTCTCTCAGAGCTATCTGAAATGCTGCCTCCTGGACTGCAGTTCTCATTTTGCCCCAAATAAAACTTAACTCACAACTCTCAAGTTGTTTTTTTTTTAGTAAACAAACAAAATCCTAAAGACACTACCAGAAGTCTACTAGAGCTCATCAAGGAATTCGGAAAAGTTGCAGGATACAAAATTAATATACAGACATCTGTAGCATTTCTCTACACTAACAACGAAGTACAAGAGAAATTACAAAAATAGAAGGAAACACAGTGCACGAGGTTCGATCCCTACCAGGAAAGCAGTATACTGACAGAGCCTAGGCTTCTAATAAACTTGACTGAGAAATCCATGGGACAGAGTGACACAGCTGTCTTTGTATGCACAAACATATTGACTGAAAAAAACAAGCAACACCACGCTGGAAAAGGAGATGGAGCAAATCAAAGCACATCAAAGCACACAGATATCACAGTTAAAACACACTTTGAAAATATTCTAATTTTAGCCACTTTTTAAAAAAATGGAAGTTCCAGAAAAGTTATGACCTGCTTAAGGGAATATGGCTGGTTAGTGGAAGAACGTGGCCCCGAGAGAACAAACATCCTGTGTCTTTCCACCTCCTGATCTTCACAGTCAGGGCAAATCCTTAAATATCTTTTAGAACTGCTGTGATCTGAAAGCTTGTTAAGCCAGGGATGACGTATTTTCCCTGCATGTCCCCTCAAACCCACATTCAAAGAGAAGCGTGCTATCTACACTTTTACAGGAGCTCTTATCTTTGTGCTTTAAATGCTGGTTTGTGTCATAGCCAAGTTAGATTGCTGGCTTATCTGGGACAACTCACCCCACCCCTTACCCAGAAACCAGTCACCAAACCTAGCAATCCTCACTTTGGAATGTCTGGTGAACCTGAGTGCGCCTCTCTTCCCGTCATGATGCCTTAACCTTCCACTTGGACTACTTCGGATATCTCCTAAGTACCCAGAGTTACCTATGGCTGCATCCGACACTGACTCCAAAGACTCGTGAGACTTAGATGGGAACAGAGATTGTTTCCTTGCAAAGGGTGAAGAATCTGGGCCTGATTCCAGATTTACAGCGGCCATGAAAATAAGCTGTAAATTAGCTTAAAAGACTCTGACCCCAACAATGGCAACTATGACAAAGTCTTGATACTTTATTCCTTCAGATGCACAGAGAACAATTTCGACTTCGTGTTACAAACAACACTGAATTCTCCAGTTTCCTTGGCAACCTGCAGTTCTGCCCTCAGTAACAGTCAAAGACTAGAGGCTCCCATTTGCTTCTAGCTCTAAAAATTCTCATTCTATGAATATCTGGAGGTTTAGAGAGCCTACCAAAGGGAGACTGATGCAAAAGTCTTAAACTTAACTCTTAAGCTATTAAGCTTAAACTACTAAACTTAAACAACTAAAATAGAAGCAGGGACAAAGATGGCTGCTGCTTTGACTGGTGGAGGTAATCTCTTGGAATTCAGGGAAAAGACAGACCGTGTTTCTCCATAGGCAGAACAGGGTTATCAACAGCAATCCTAAGTTAACTGAACTTCAAATTATGCTTCACTCATTCTGTTAACTAAGGCAGAGTAATGAGTGCATATTGTTGAAAGTTTTCTTTCTAGAATGGCTGCAAACTATAAATGTCAGGAATTTGTCATGTTTCAGAGAAAACCTCCCTCTCTAGCACTGTTCTCCACTAATGCTTGATGAGCTGTTACTGTTCGAACCGTTAGGGGCACCAGCTTGAAGCACAGACATTCAGACCACAGAGCAGAGGTTCACCCTGGATCTGATCTAGCCCCATCTGGAGGGACAAGGGGAGAAGTAGGAAAAACGTCAAAGAGCAAATAACCCCAGGGGTGGAGGAGGGGAAGTTGGTAAAGCAGAAGATGTGTTGAGAACATGACTGACCATGAGCTGATAATTACTGAAGCTGCATGCTGAGTTTAGGGGTTTATTATGTTATTCTATTTCAGCATATGTTGGAAATTTTTTTCTGTTAAAAATTCTCTAGTAGCTCAGTGGTTAAGGTTCTGCTTTCCAACGCAGGGGACACAGGTTCAATCCCTGGTCGGGGAACAAAGATCCCACATGTTGAGGAGTAACTAAGTCTAGTGGAGGTAAGTAGAGAATCCAGAGTACCCCCAATGAAAACCCAGTGCAGCAAAAGATATGTGTGTGTGTGTGTGTGTGTGTGTGTGTGTGTGTATGTGTATGTGTAAGGGGTGAAGAGAACTGAGAAGTCCCTGGCTTCCCTTGTCTCTCTGCTCTCCACTGCTCCACGCTCCAGCCATAGGAATATTCAGCCCCTCAGAGCCCCATACTGAATACCCAGGCAGTCACGTGCTCAAACTTCCACTCAGAAGCCCATTTTCTCCATTCTCTCTTCCTTATCTTAGCTGACTCCCACTCAACCTTTGAGCCCAGCCGGGCTTAAACAAACAGCATTTGCTCTGGGAGGCCTTCCCTGACACCCCTAGACCAAGCCTGGGCCCTGTTTGGGGACCCCCACGGCACCTTATCATAGCACTGTTACAATCTTTTGTAATTGCTGTCCTCGTTAATTGTCTGACTTTCCTGGCTAAGCTACAAGCTCTGTGCACAGGAGTGTTTCTGTCTCTTTCCCTGTTTTATCCCCAGAGCCCAGCACACACTAGACACTCAGTAAACATTCACAGAGTTGACTCATTGGAAAAGACTCTGATGCTGGGAGGGATTGGGGGCAGGAAGAGAAGGGGACAACAGAGGATGAGATGGCTGGATGGCATCACACGACTCGATGGACATGAGTTTGAGTGAACTCCGGAGTTGGTGATGGACAGCGAGGCCTGGCGTACTGCGAGTCATGGGGTCGCAAAGAGTCAGAAATGACTGAGCGACTGAACTGAACTGAACTGAACTGAACTAAAACATTCACAGAATTAGTGAATAAAAAAAATTCTGCAGTCTCTAACAGAGCGGCTGGCACAAACGTGGCCTCATGTAGGGTCTAACGGGGCTTCCCTGGTGGCTCAGATGGTAAAGAATCTGCCTGAAATGCAGAAGACCTGGGTTCAATCCTTGGGTTGGGAAGATCCCCTAGAGGAGGGCATGGCAACGCAATCTAGTATTCTTGCCTGGAGAATTCCCATGGACAGGGGAGCCTGGCGGGCTACAGTCCATGGGGTCACAGAGTCGGACACAACTGAGCAACTAAGCATAGCACAGGGTCTAACGAGGGGAGAGGGAGAGGGAGTGGGAGGTATTAAAATATGTTAATACTGTTAAATGAAATGAGGGAAAGAAAGACCCTTCTTACCCCATGAGCTTACTCTGCAAGCACAAGAAGTTCTGAGTAATATAGGTAGCTTCAGATATAAAATGTTGGCAGCATAATCTCCTTTGATTTGTTCAGAGGAGTCCTAACCTAACCAAGGGATAGTTATTGTATATATAAAAATGGAAACATCTTTATGTACATGCCTTTGCAAATTCTTCCACAACAGCATTTTAACATTTTTTCTTCCATTTATTTTTGGCTGCACTGGTTCTCGTTGCTTTGTGAGGGCTTTCTCCAGGTGTGGCAGGTCGGGGGCTGCTATTCATTGTGGTGCTCTGTCTTCTCATTGCGGTGGTTTCTCTTGTGGAGCGCAGGCTCCGCTGCACCCCCACTTCAGTGGCTGCAGCTCCCAGGCTCTGGAGTGAGCGCTCACCAGTTGTGGCACCTGGACTTAGTTGCTCCAAGGCATGTGGGATCTTCCCGCATCAGGGATCGAAGCAGCGTCCCCAGCACTGGCAGGCAGAGTCTATCCCCTGTGCCACCAGCGAGGTCCCCAAACAGCATTTTTACAGTAGTTTTGCTGGATGGATATCCTTATTTTTGAGCATTTAAGTTAATCATAATTTTTTATTATTTTAACCACTGTTGTTATAAAAATGTCTGTATTAGCAGTTACATTTTTATGCTAAATAGTTACTTTCTTGGAATAAATTGCTTATCAATGTTTTTATATTGAAGAATATAATTATTATCAAGGCTTCTGATAGCTTTCTCAGACACTCTAGTTCCATGTTCTTAATCTGCGAAACTGAGCAAATCCTTAACTCTGTCCTGGAACTGGGGTCCTGCTCTGTGCCTTTCCCGGTAGGTGGGACCTTGCCCTTCATCTGCAAGCCTTCCAGGGGTCTACTTCCTGGCTGCCTTTATCTGTCATGACTAGAGGTCATATAGCCTGTCTGCCTGCCTGTCATGGCTCCCTTTCCAGACTACTCTGAGCCCTGGGGCAGACCATTTTTTCGGAGCCATATTAGACATTAGACATTGATATTAGACATTGCCCAGGATCACCGCTAGACTGTCTTTCCCTACTGCCCTCATTGTGGGTGAACACACAAGCCCCAAGTCGTGACAATCCTTGTAGCTGTTATGGAATATTTCCAGCTATCTCTGCAACTTACATAATACTGCTTCCTTGGTCATGTACACTGAAATGTAATTTTCAATTGTAAAGTTGTTCCTTTAATAAAACATGATCTTCTTTATAATGTTCAACTATGTGGCATGTCTTCTAGGATGCCTTGTAGGAAAAACTGCCCGAAACTACTAAAAACTCATTAAAAGACTACCAACTCTAATCATCCTAATCACAAAAAGAATGGTATTTAACTTGTTTTTTTAATGGCTTTTTAAAGTTTTATTTATTTTTTAATTGAAGGATAATTGCTTTACAGAATTTTGTTGTTTTCTGTCAAACCTCAACATGAATCAGCCATAGGTATACATATATCCCCTCCCTTTTGAACCTCCCTCCCATCTCCTTCCCCATCTCACCCCTCTAAGTTGATAGAGCCCCTGTTCAAGTTTCCTGAGCCATACAGCAAATTCCCTTTGGCTATCTATTTTACATATGGTAATGTAAGTTTCCATACTTTCAACATACATCTCACCCTCTTCTCCCCTCTCCCCATGTCCATAGGTCTGTTCTCTATGTCTGTTTCTCCATTTGCTGCCCTGCAAATAAATTCTTCAGTACCATTTTTCTAGATTCCATATATATGCGTTAATATATGATATTTATCTTTCTCTTTCTGACTTACTTCACTCTGTATAATAGGCTCTAGGTTCATCTACCTCATTAGAAATGACTCAAATGCATTTCTTTTATGGCTGAGTAATATCCCATTGTGTATATCTACCACAACTTCTTTATCCATTCATCTATTGATGGACATCTAGGTTACTTCCTTGTTCTAGCTATTGTAAATAATTCTGCAATGAACAATGGGATGCATGTGCCTTTTTCAATTTTGTTAACCTGCTTTTTTTAAACAGTTGTTTATTTTTTAATGTTTTGGTTTTTTTGGCCCTGAGGCATGTGGGACTGTAGCTCCCCAACTGGAGATCAAACCCACAACCCCTGCATTAGAAAGTGAAGTCTTAACCATTGGACCACAGGGAAGCCCCTAAAAAAGTTATATGTAGTAAAATAGATATAACACGAGGTTCACTCTCTTAATCACTTTTAAATGTTTAATTCAGTGGCATCAAGCACATTCACTGGAGAAGGGGACGACAGAGGATGAGATGGCTGGATGGCATCACCGACTCCATGGACCTGAGTTTGAGTAGACTCCGGGAGTTGGTGATGGACAGGGAGGCCTGGCGTGCTGCGATTCATGGGGTCACAAAGAGTCAGACTCAACTGAGCGACTGAACAGAACTGAACTGAAGTACATTCACAATATTGTGTAACCATGACCACTATCTATTTCCAAAACTCATCACTCCAAATAGAAACCCTATAAATATTACACAATAACTACCCATTCCCCTCTCCCAGCCCTGATAATTTCTACTTTTTATTTCTATGAACTTGTCTATTCTAGATACTTCATATAAGTGGAATCATACAATACTTGCTTTTTTGTGTCTGACTTCTCTCACTTAGTATATTTTCAAGATTCATCCATGTTGTGTCATGCATTTGAATTTCATTTTTATGGCTGAATAATATTCCACCATATGTATATGCCACAGTTTATCCATTCATCTGTTCATGAGCACTTAGGCTGTTTTCACATTTTAGCTACTGTGAATAATGCTGCTACTATTAAAATGCCTAGCAACTCTGTGCTGTGTGTGCTTAGTCATTCGTTCATGTCTGACTCTTTTCAACCCCATGGACTGTAGCCCACCAGGCTCCTCTGTCCATGGGGATTCTCCAGGCAAGAACACCGAAGTGGGTTGCCATGCCCTCCTGCAGGGGATCTTCCCAACCCAGGGATCAACCCAGGTCTCCCACATTATAGGCAGATTCTTTACTGTCTGAGCCACCAGGGAAGTCCCTAGCAACTCTAATTGTCTTAACTTAACAAAAGAATGGTATTTAATCTGATCTTATAATTCACTTTTGTCACAAACATTCCAATTTCTTATAAATATATACATGGAAATTCAGTTCAGTTCAGTTCAGTCACTCAGTCGCGTCCGACTCTTTGCGACCCCATGAATCGCAGCTCACCAGGCCTCCCTGTCCATCACTAACTCCTGGAGTTCACTCAGGCTCACTTCCATCGAGTCAGTGATGCCATCCAACCATCTCATCCTCTGTTGTCCCCTTCTCCTCCTGCCCCCAATTCCTCCCAGCATCAGTCTTTTCCAATGAGTCAACTCTTTGCATGAGGTGGCCAAAGTACTGGAGTTTCAGCTTTAGCATCATTCCTTCCAAAGAAATCCCAGGGCTCATCTCCTTCAGAATGGACTGCTTGGATCTCCTTGCAGTCCAAGGGACTCTCAAGAGTCTTCTCCAACACCACAGTTCAAAAGCATCAATTCTTCGGCGCTCAGCTTTCTTCCCAGTCCAACTCTCACATCCATACATGACCACTGGAAAAACCATAGCCTTGACTAGACAGACCTTTGTTGGCAAAGTAATGTCTCTGCTTTTGAATATGCTATCTAGGTTAGTCATAACTTTTCTTCCAAGGAGTAAGTGTCTTTTAATTTCATGGCTGCAATCACCATCTGCAGTGATTTTGGAGCCCAAAGAGATAAAGCCTGACACTGTTTCCACTGTTTCCTCATCTATTTCCCATGAAGTGATGGGACCAGATGCCATGATCTTCGTTTTCTGAATGTTGAGCTTTAAGCCAACTTTTTCACTCTCCACTTTCACTTTCATCCAGAGGCTTTTGAAAGTTCCTCTTCACTTTCTGCCATAAGGGTGGTCCCATCTGCATATTTGAGGTTATTGATATTTCTCCCGGCAATCTTGATTCCAGCTTGTGCTTCTTCTAGCCCAGTGTTTCTCATGATGTACTCTGCATAGAAGTTAAATAAGCAGGGGGACAATATACAGCCTTGAGGTACTCCTTTTCCTATTTGGAACCAGTCTGTTGTTCCATGTCCAGTTCTAACTGTTGCTTCCTGACCTGCATATAGGTTTCTCAAGAGGCAGGTCAGGTGGTCTGGTATTCCCATCTCTTTCAGAATTTTCCACAGTTTATTGTGATCCACACAGTCAAAGGCTTTGGCATAGTCAATAAAGCAGAAATAGATGTTTTTCTGGAACTCTCTTGCTTTTTCTATGATCCATTGGATGTTGGCAATTTGATCTGTGGTTCCTCTGCCTTTTCTAAAACCAGCTTGAACATCTGGAAGTTCATGGTTCACATATTGCTGAAGCCTGGCTTGGAGAATTTTGAGCATTACTTTACTAGCATGTGAGATGAGTGCAATTGTGTGGAAGTTTGAGCATTCTTTGGCATTGCCTTTCTTTGGGATTGAAATGAAAACTGACCTTTTCCAGTCCTGTGGCCATTGCTGAGTTTTCCAAATTTGCTGGCATATTGAGTGCAGCACTTTCACAGCATCATCTTTCAGGATTTGAAAGAGCTCAACTGGAATTCCATCACCTCCACTAGCTTTGTTCATAGTGATGCTTTCTAAGGCCCACTTGACTTCACATTCCAGGATGTCTGGCTCTAGGTCAGTGATCACACCATTGTGATTATCTGGATCGTGAAGATCTTTTTTGTACTGTTCTTCTGTGTATTCTTGCCATCTCTTCTTAATATCTTCTGCTTCTATTAGGTCTATACCATTTCTGTCCTTTGTCGAGCCCATCTTTGCATGAAATGTTCCCTTGGTATCTCTAATTTTCTTGAAGAGATCTCTAGTCTTTCCCATTCTGTTGTTTTCCTCTATTTCTTTGCAGTGATCGCTGAAGAAGACTTTCTTATCTCTTCTTGCTATTCTTTGGAACTCTGCATTCAGATGCTTATATATTTCCTTTTCTCCTTTGCTTTTCACTTCTCTTCTTTCACAGCTATTCTTTTTGAATAATCAGCTTTAAACAGAATATCAAGCTAGCCTAATTTTATTTTAACCTTAGTCCAGGATTTATTTGAGGGAAGTTTGCAAAATACAGAAAGATCAATATAGGTTTATTTAAAAAAAGAGGAGATTTAGAGAAAACAAGGATGGCATTGTGAAACAAAGCCAGGGGTAACACACAGAAATATAATATGCCAGAGATTATTGCAAAGTTGATAGGCCACAATTCCTAAGCTTCCCAGTGACCAAAGAATCAGTCATAAGAGTCATAGGGTCTATAAGATAAGCAAGCATTCATTAATGAGGTGCATTTCAGGGCAAGTATACTGATGTCTACAACTTAACTTAAAATTCATTAAAAAAATAAGGATGGACTAGGACTTCCCTGGTGGTCCAGAGACTAAGACTCCACTATCCGGATGCAGGGGCCATGGGTTCAATCCTGGTCAGGGAATTAGAGCCCACGTGTGGCAACTAAGGGTTCACATGCAGCAACTAAAGACCCTGAATGCCAAAACGAAGATCAGAGATCCTGTGTAGCGAAACTAAGACCCAGTTCAGGCAAAATAAACAAAAAGATAAGTACTTAAAACATAAGGATGGACAGAGGGTTAGGGGTATGCATGATATGTGACAAAGCAAGTCAAGTAACACGTGAATGGTGGAATCTCCGTGGGGATAGACAGTGATGTACTGTATAAGTCTTTCAGCTTTCCTGGCTGATTGAAAGTTTTTGCCCTTAAAAAACCCCAAAGAAGTCAGAGACTTTAACCAAGACTCTTATCCAAAGTTACAACCACCCTATTTCTGCTTAGAAACAGGCCAAAGTAAAAAAAACAAAAACAAAAACAAAACACATGTAATGATAATAATTCTTTTAAAAGAGTTTTAAAAGAGACCTGGGTATCTTTGGGATGGATTTTTATTACTAACCCATGATGGGCTCGAAAAGTGTTTATTAACAGTGTTTGTCAGTCATTTGGAAAAATTCAAATGAGATAAATCATAAAACATACACATCAGCGGACATGTTCATACTCGACACAACTACTGCAGTGTTAAGGAACATCCACCAGGGGGCAGAGAAATGGAATCATGGAAAATGTGCACGTTTCTAATTTAAGTGAATAAGGGAAAGTATCTTCTTACTTCTGTTAACAGAAAAGCTTTGCAGGCTTTTAACACGAAACTCATTCTACAAGACACAGAACTAAATGTGCAGTCTAAATCCAAACTCCAACCTATGCCTGAGGATGTTTGCTTTTTAAAAAAAATGGTTCTTATTCTAATTTGCTATGCTCATTGGCACAATTTCCCTCTCTTTCAGAGGTTATCTTTTATTTATGTGTGAGAGAATGACTATGCAGTTATCCTTTCTCACTGTTCACATGAGGAGCCAAGCGCATCCATCACCCTCGATTGGTCTCACAGCGCTTTCAGCCTCCCCGCTATCGCCAGAATTTCGGAACCTCGGAGCTTCTAAATTCTTTACCACTGTTAACAGATCTTTAAATACTCCGCCTCCCAAATGCTTAACCTGCTGTGATGATGATTTTAAAGTGCCTATATAAAGAGAAAAAGAAAAAATACTCCCCCTGGGGGAAGGGATAGCCAGGGAGTTTGGGATGACATGTACATTTAAAATGGATAACAAACAAGGACCTACCTTGTAGACCTCTACTCAGTGTTATGTGGCAACCTGGATGGGAGGGGAGTTGGGAATGGATACATGTATATGTATGTGTGTGTATATATATATATATGGCTGAGTCACTCTTCTGTACACCTGAAACCATCACAACATTGTTAATCAGCTATACTCCAATATAAAATAAAAAGTTTTTTTTAAAAATACTTTCTACATGCACTTGCAAAGAGGCTAATATGTAGACTAGACAATTTGAATTATTCATAGAATTCAACATGCATTTTATACATAAGATCAAGCTCCTGATTCCATTTGAGCAGGCCTTGACCTGTCTTCTGTAATTTTCCAGAGGGATTTTTAATTGGTCTGCACACTGAATTAAGACAATCCCTCTCCATTTCCCTCCTCTGATATATGCTTTAAGATGGCAATGAAGCAATGATGAGTTAAGAAAATATCAACAGTTGCCTAACTTATTTTTTGTCTGGAAGGAAGAAGAGGATGAATAAGAAAACAGAAATAAGATTGGGGAGCCAAGAATTCTGTTTAGCAAATAGACTGATCCTCTTTTTGGAGGATGGAAAATGACTCTTAGTAACTCTGCTGATGCATCACGTTACCAAGATGCTCAAGAGATTTTTGACATAAAGGAGTCAGTGACATGGCCTGTGGAGTATTCAGCTATGCATGCATGCTCAGTCACTCAGTCGTGTCCAACTCTTTGTGACCCCATGAAGCCTGCCAGGCTCCTCTGTCTGTGGAATTTTCCAGGCAAGAATGCTGGAGTGGGTTGCCATTTTCTCCTCCAGGGATTGAACCTGATCCAGGGATTGAACCCACATCTCCTGCATTGCAGGCAGATTCTTTACTGCTGAGCCACAGGGAAAGCCCCTGGAGTATCCAGTTTTAAGATGCAAAATATCAACCAACTGCTCTCTAAAACTAACTGCACTGATACCACCAAAACTCTGCTTTAACATTAAAATCCTATAGCCTATTTAATATTTTGTTGAAAGTACATCACAGGCTTTTTTTTTAACCTGACAAATGCCATCCTCTGGGAACAGAAGGTGAGGACATTCTCACCATCTCAGGGCTTTTGAGTCTCCGTTTGACTCGTCTAGCAAGTCGACTCATTCCTTTCCTAACTAGGCGGGAACCAGACATATTGGTGTGATTTAGAATCACACCCTGCTTCAGATGCTTATTCAGCTGCATTTCCAATATTTTGGACCTGCTACTGCCAGTCACATTTCAATACGTGTTTATGATCTGCAGTTTTAACTCTGCCACTTCTTGGTCACAGTTCAGGCTGGAAATGCTGTGCCAGCTGAAAAATACACTGTAATTACAATAATAATACAATAGCAAAAGATAGCTTGTCTGACAATTAAAAAACTTAGGATCATCATGTTATAGCAAATTTTATTGAATAGCAAGAAAAATCAGGGATTAGAATATGTAGATTTTCTCCAAAACTTTTGATCTCAAAATATGAAAAATTATCTTCCTATTTCTCTCAATTTCTTCCTCTTTCTTTCCCCATATCTTTTTTCCCCAAAACTTAAAATATTCCTTTTTCTTTTTTTTTTTAAAAAAAAGGCCAATTTTCAACTTTGTTAAATTAGGTTTTATTCTATACAACTGTTTTTTAACATTGTACTCTGTATTTCCCTCCAGTTAATTGGGTTATTTTGTAAACCAGTCAACTACTTGCAGTGAATATATACCATCAGACAAAATATCGGCTTCTGCTAAGTATCACAGAGATGTTATTATACATGCAAAAAAATGTAATAACTGGGACTTCCCTGGTGGTCCAGTGGCTAAGACTCTGAGCTCCAAAGCTGGGGGCTTAGGTTTGATCCCTGTTCAGGGAACTAGATCCCACATGCCACAACTAAGAGTTCAACTAAAGATCCTGCTTGACTCAACGAAGACCCGGCACAGTAAAATAAATTAAAAAAAAATTTTAATCTAATGACAAAACATAATGAGGTAGCATGACTTGCCCAGCTAATGGGAAAAAAAATTACATCTCCGAAACAGAGTGATAAGTAAGGATAATTGACTAGATTCTACGGCTAAGGGGACAAGGCCTTGCATCTAGTCCCCTGGAGGGCCAGATAATCATGCACTATTATGATCACAGTTTCTAGTGAGCCAACATCTGACACGTGTAAGCCATAAATCAAAAGATGGATGAGGGAAGAGAAGGATCTGTGTATATACATCCATCCCCACTGACAGCAAGAGAGCTGAAAGCTCAAGTCCTACTGAGGCCAATCGGTGGTGAAAGGACACGCTAAGGAAGGTTGATACAAATGCACGTGTACCTTGGCAATTCCAACTATGCCAACCATGATGACACGTCCTGATGACTACACTGGATGAACCCACACATCATATTGCATTTGTCCCAAGGGACACATCATTTGTTTATTAAATACATCCCTCTCTTATTTGTACTTAAAATTCCGAGCCACTAAAGATAGCTCTCTTTAAGGTTAACCGATTCATGTTCCTTGTTGCCTTTCTGAAATTATAAGATGAAAAAAAAAATTAAATGTCAGCTAAATAAAACTAACAGTTAAGTATTTGGGTACGCCAAATCTACTTTGGGAAAAAGAAGTGTATAAAATACAAATTTTCTCATACATCATACTTAAAGTTATAATCATATTTTTAAAATCCAACTGTTACTCCAAGTCCCTAATTTTTTTCAGATTAAGAAACAAGAGCCAGAGATGATAAGTGATATCCCTGTGCAATCCAGATGAGTAACAGGGTATAGTCATGATAACAGAAAGAACCGTGGTGCCCATGTTAGCCATTGCAAATCTGAGGGCTGGTATCAGCGGTTCTCAGCCAAATGGAAGAGAAATTCAGGAATCCATTCCTGAGTGGGTATGGTGTGGGGAGGCAAGGCCAAGTTTGGAATCAGATAGATATGGATTCTCAATCCTAGCTCTTTTACTTACTAGTTCTCCTTCTGTGTGATAATAATAAAATTAATTTCTTGGAGTCTCAGGTTCTTCATCAATAAATTGGGACAATCAAGGACTTCCCTGGTGGTCCAGTGGTTAAGAATCCACCTTCCAATGTAGGGGACATGGGTTCAGTCCTTGGTTGGGGAAGTAAGATCCCACATGCTGCAAAGCAACTAAGCCCATGGGATGCAAACTACAGAGTCCACGCGCTCTGGTCCCATGTGCCATAACTGGAGAGAAGCCCATGCACAACAAAGAGCCCACATGCCACAATTAAGACCTAAGGCAGCCAACAATAAAATTAAAAAAAAAAATTGGACAATCAGACATACTGTGAAGGTCTGATGTGAGGATTGGAGCCACACAGCATGAGCCCAAATTATAGCTGTTGTTATTTATTATCACTAAGAGGCTTTGAGCAATAAGAAATTTTATGTGGGAAGATGATACTGGGGACCCAGCTTCAGTAGGGCTTGTTCTATGGCTATTTGTTCCAGGAGAAACATGTCGAGCTACAGTGATTACCTGTCCTTCTCCTCCCTATCTCCACATGCCTTTGCAACTCTGTACTATGAGTCATTGTTTTGAGCATTTGGTTTTGTCTAGGAGTCTGGTGTGTGATCATGAAGCAAAGCTACACGGTCCACATAGGGACTGAGCTAGAAGTCTGGGTGATCCTTTGTAAGGTGTCCTAAGCTAGTGAACCAACCAACCAACCAGTGCTCTATGGAGCATGTGTAATAAGGAAGAACATCTTGTATTCTATTGCAAACGTTTTGTATTCTATCACAAGTTAATCACTAAAAGGATGTTGCCTGTAAGCTTAAATCATACATAATGGCCCATCTCTGGGAACTCTGCTTCCGAGGTAATAAGCATTAAGCTAAAACACCTTCCTTTAGCTCTCATGAAACATGCTGACCAGGACCACCTGTGGATGATCGCAGGCAGGAAGAAATTAACACACCTTCTGGAGGCTGATGGAAACCAGGAAGTGTTTGACTTTACTCCCTCCCTTTTTAGTATAAAAGAAGCCTGATTTCTAATTCAGGTAAGATGGTTCTTTGAGGGTCATGAGCCCATCATCTTCTCAGGTTTCCTGCTTTCTTAATAAAGTCCTTATTCGTTGCACCAACAACTGAACTTTCAATTATTCCCTGGTGGCGCAGTGGAAAAGAATATGCCTGCTAACGCAGGGGACACAGGTTCAATCTCTCATCAGGGAAGATTCCACATGCCACCGCGGAGCAACTAAGCCCATGAGCCACCACGATAAAGCCCACACTCTAGGGCCCATGAGCCGCAGCTACTGAAGCCCACACGCCCAGAGCCTGTGCTCCACAATGAGAGAAGCCACTGCAAAGAGAAGCCCACGCGCTGCAAAAAAGAACAGTCCCCTCTGGCCGCAACCGGAGAAAGCCACTGCAAAGCAATGAAGACCCACCACAGCCAAAAATAAAAAAGTAAATAATTAAAGCAGGACAAGCTTAGACTCGGTAACACGTGGAGGACGTGGACCACCTCCCTCTTCCCAGTTCACACAGACAACAAAACTGAGTGTACGTCACCATCTCATTTGTACCCGTGGGATTTTTTATTTTTTAGAATTTATATGTGAGGTTCTTTAAATCACATAACATTAAATTCCTTTGGATTTTTTTTAATGTTTTTTGATGTATTCATTTCCACCTCTGACCTAAGCGAATTCTATACTTATAAATCTATTGACCAACTTAGAACAACTAGAGTTTAATTTTTTTGAGCAAAAATACAAGAAAATCTCAGCCATTATGAAACTACAGGGAATGTCACTGAATGCATACTTTCATTAGCAATCAACAGTTAGTACTTCAAACACTAGTTTTTTCCATGGGATTGTAATTTATAGAGGTGACGGAATGAAGATATATAGAGGTCAATGCCATCAAAAGAAATGATTACTTACATAATCAGAGGACAGGGCATGCCATAGCACATGGGGCTACTTGAGGATGACTTGATTTTGGTCAGGAGGCAGAGCAGGAGCAAGGGGTGGGGGTGGCGGGTGGTGGTAGGGGAAAGCCTAGGCCAGAGCCCTCACTGGGGTTTGCGTGGGAATGGCGAGGCAGGGCAGAGGGGACATTTTAGAATTAGCCAGTATGAATGATTCCAGCAGACTTTGGGTGAGAGGCTTGGTCTCTAGTTGCCTGGTTCCTGGCCTTGGGTTGACTTAGGTTGGGGAAGTATTGGTTTGGTGTGTAATTTAGGTAAGAGAGTGGTTTAGGGTGTTGCATCCAACAGGCATTTTCCTAGGCAAGTTGTTACTATCTTTGGGAATTAGCCCTGGGATGTGCAGTCTCTAGCTGGGGCTAGAAGGCCCCCCAGGTATTAAAGCTTCATAATATACATAAAATAAAACATGATTAATACAGTCATGGAAGTTTCAAGCAAGTATTTTCCCTTTCATGCTACTTTTTACTCATCACTTAGTGCTCTCCTATGGTACTTAGAAATTACATCTTCATTTTGTATGTCAATAGCAAGCAGCCTTACTTTCAAATTTTCATCTGGATGGAATTTTAAGTGATTTTTATGTTGCCTTTCATAAAGAGTTCTTTTAAAAGACCCTGAAGTTCATGTTGAGTCCTTAAGTTCAAAAGCTAGAAGGAGTCTTAGACATCACTCAGACCAGCTCTTTCATTTTATATCTGGGGAATCAGTCATTAAAAATTCTTCTGAGTCTTAATGGCTTTACTACTATAAAATCAAATTTAGACTATAATTATCATGTAATTAAAAGCATTAGTAACCATTCTCAGCCAAAAAGTGGTTAAATTTCAGAGCGTAAGTAAATTTTTTTTTCTTTTTCTTTTCTTATCTTCTCCAAAGTGATAGTTCAAAGTGGAGACATTAGAAAAAGTATCTGCAGATCATTAAAAGTTAGGAAAAAACTACAAAAGTTATTCTTAGGACAGATTTCTCTCCATGGGATCATTCCAACTTCACTAGGGCACTCAGCAGACTTCAGACATCAAGACCATTGGCCACACCAGGAGAGCTTTACAGCTGAAACCAAAGCAAAGGCCCTCAATCAATAGGTAATGAATCTGTGTCTTCAGAAGGACTCACTCCATTCTTGACTCCTTATTTTATTTTGGTTTTCCCCCTGCGTAAGTGTAATAATGGAAAGACGGCAAGCCAGGCACATTAAATTTGGATACTCTTCCTCCTTTGCTCATTCAGCTGTTCTGTCTCATTCAGAGTCTCATGATAAGGATGGCATGCAGAGAACTAGAAAAATGAAGTGGGGCAACCTGGGGCATGTCCTCATGGGGAGAGAAAAACGGAGACTAACTGCAGGAGATGCCAAGGGTGCTTCGCATTCATTTCTTTTTCTGAAGCCCTGTGATGACAAACATACTGCCTGAAAACAAATGTGGATGGAAAAATATTTGAAATAAAAATCATTAATAGAGTTTTTGTTTTATCACAGTAATATATGCACACCACTAGTCCTACAAGACTGGTTATGAAAAACAGCACTTTCCTACCTGCCAAATTGTCTTTTCAGCCACAGGTACTTGTAATTCTTTCAGCTGATTCTCTGGGTGTTTATCTCTATATCTCTGAATATTTATACTACTATTTCTTGAAAGTTTTTTTGTTCCCAGTTTGGGGCATTATCTAGGGACTTGAGAATTTCATTCTCTTTCAGCCCGTCCCCCTACATGGCCTCACTACACAGAGCTTTCTCATTCTCTCATCTTCCCAGGAAAGTTGCATATGCATCAATAGTCGTAACTGTGATTAGTTCCATATATACGTTATTATTGTTTTTATATAAATGCTATTCATAGTTCTCTCTCTGATACTTAAGAGGGCTCCTAACAGAGTTTGGAGGGATCACCCAGGCATAGATTCATTCAACAAGTATTTATTGGATGCCTACAGCATGCCCGACACTATGCGCAATGCTGGCTGCACACGAGGTGAGGGCGGTGGGGGGATGGGGTGAAAATAACTCATGGGAAACCTGCCCTTATGCTGCAGGTCAGTGGCCCACTCTGTGTGAGGAATGGCAGGAGTCACAATCTAGTTTTTCTACTTCCTAGCTATGTAATCTCGGGTCATTTACTTAACTATTTTGAACCTTAATTACCTAAGACTTGTTGGCAGGATTAAATGAACCAATATATGTAAAGCCTATGTAAAAGTGCCTGGTAGATAGTAGGAACTATTGAATATGTAAGTATGAAATGTTTTTATTATTTTAGGAGTCACATGGAAAGGAGATATTTTACGTATATTTTATTTATATATACTCATCTCACACGCTAGTAAAATAATGCTCAAAATTCTCCAAGCCAGGCTTCAGCAATATGTGAACCGTGAACTTCCTGATGTTCAAGCTGGTTTTAGAAAAGGCAGAGGAACCAGAGATCAAATTGCCAACATCCGCTGGATCATGGAAAAAGCAAGAGAGTTCCATGAAAACATCTATTTCTGCTTTATTGACTACACCAAAGCCTTTGACTGTGTAGATCACAATAAACTGTGGAAAATTCTGAAAGAGATGGGAATACCAGACCACCTGATCTGCCTCTTGATAAATTTGTACGCAGGTCAGGAAGCAACAGTTAGAACTGGACATGGAACAACAGACTGGTTCCAAATAGGAAAAGGAGTAGGTCAAGGCTGTATATTATCACCCCGCTTATTTAACTTATATGCAGAGTACATCATGAGAAACGCTGGACTGGAAGAAGCACAAGCTGGAATCAAGATTGCTGGGAGAAATATCAATAACCTCAGATATGCAGATGACACCACCCTTATGGCAGAAAGTGAAGAGGAACTCAAAAGCCTCTGGATGAAAGTGAAAGTGGAGAGTGAAAAAGTTGGCTTAAAGCTCAACATTCAGAAAATTAAGATCATGGCATCCGGTCCCATCACTTCATGGCAAATAGATGGGGAAACAGTGGAAACAGTGTCAGACTTTATTTTGGGGGGCTCCAAAATCACTGCAGGTGGTGACTGCAGCCAGGAAATTAAAAGACGCTTACTCCTTGGAAGAAAAGTTATGACCAACCTAGATAGCATATTCAAAAGCAGAGATATTACTTTGCCAACAAAGGTCCATCTAGTCAAGGCTATGGTTTTTCCAGTGGTCATGTATGGATGTGAGAGTTGGACTGTTAAGAAAGCTGAGCGCCGAAGAATTGATGCTTTTGAACTGTGGTGTTGGAGAAGACTCTTGAGAGTCCCTTGGACTGCAAGGAGATCCAACCAATCCATTCTAAAGGAGATCAGTCCTGGGTGTTCATTGGAAGGACTGATGCTGAAGCTGAAACTCCAATACTTTGGCCACCTCATATGAAGAGTTGACTCATTGGAAAAGACCCTGATGCTGGGCGGAATTGGGGGCAGGAGGAAAAGGGGAGGATAGAGGATGAGATGGCTGGATGGCATCACTGACTCAATGGACATGAGTTTGAGTGAACTCCAAGAGTTGGTGATGGACAGGGAGGCCTGGTGTGCTGTGATTCATGGGGTCCCAAAGAGTTGGACACGACTGAGCAACTGAACTGAACTGAACTGAATTAGAATCGTGGCAGTGGAGACAGTGAACAGTGCACAGAGTCAGTGTATATTCTGGAGTAAGAGCAACATGACTTGGTGACAGATTGGAAGTGAGGGCTTAGGGACTGAGAAGTAACAACACTAAAAATGAGGCTTTCGAAATGTTTGTCCCAGTGGATGGCAGTTTGAGGTAGGATAGATAGAGGAGACAGAGAGGGCAATGGCACCCCACTCCAGTACTCTTGCCTGGAAAATCCTATGGACAGAGGAGCCTGGTAGGCTGCAGTCCATGGGGTCGCTAAGAGTCGGAGACAACTGAGCGACTTCACTTTCACTTTTCACTTTCATGCATTGGAGAAGGAAATGGCAACCCACTCCAGTGTTCTTACCTGGAGAATCCCAGGGACGGCACAGCCTGGTGGGCTGCCGTCTAATGGGTCACACAGAGTCAGACATGACTGAAGTGACTTAGCAGAAGCAGCAGCCGCAGATAGAGGAGAAGGAGATTTAGGCATGAGAATGGAAAGAATATTGGACTTTATGCTCTTTATTATTCTAAAACAAGTGGATTTTCAATATATAACACCTTTACTGAGATATAATTCACATACAAACCACTCCAAGTGTACAATCCAACGGTTTTCAGTATATTCACAGGGGTGTGCAGTCATCGTCATCTGATGGTCCAAGGACTCAGTGCTATGGGCAATCTCTGGCTGGGGAACTGAGATCCTGCTTCAAACCACTGCAGATTGAGACCACCCAAGATCACTAACCACTGGACTGCCAGGGAATTTCCAATCATAGCCATTTTAGTAGGTGTGAAGTACTATCTCAATGTTTTGATTTGCCCTTCCCTGATGGCTAATGATGGAGAGCATCTATTCTTATACATGTTGGCCATTTGTTTATCTTCTTTAAGGAAATACTTAACCTGTTTTGTTGCTCATTTTTTAACTGGGTTATGTCTTTTGTCATCAGTGCTTTAAGTGTCATATCTAAGAAGGTTTTGCTTTATCCAAGATCATGCAGACTTACTCTGATATATTTCGCTAAGGATTTTAGAGTTTTAGCATACACGGTTGGGTTTGTGATCCATTTTTGATTAACTTTTGTATATGGTACAAGGCAGTGAAACCATGCACCTATGACTGGGATTTGAACTCGTGGTCTTTTAACTAAGATCCCATACTTGGTTTCAGGACTTAATGAAGCTCAGGTTCTTGAGGTCTCTTTGCAGAAAGAATTCAGTGAGAGACACATGATAGATAAGAAGGGGATTTATTTAGAGAGAAATGGACTCCACAGAGTATGGACCATCTCAGAAGACAGCAGCCTCAAAATATGGTGTGGTTAGTTTTTATGGGCTGGGTTATTTCAAAGGTTAATGAGTGGGAGGATTATCCCAATTATTTTGAGGAAGGGGTGGGGATTTCCAGGAAATGAGCCACAGGAATTGAGTTTTGGCTTTTGATGGCTGGCCTCAGAACAGCTGAAGTGACTTAGATGCATGCACCCACGCACCAGATATGTGGGTTTTACAAACATGAAGAAATTTGGCTACATCAGATATGTGCTGTTTCTTCAGTCATGTCTGACTCTTTGTGACTCTGTGGACTATAACCCAGCAGGCTCCTCTGTCCATGGGATTCTCCAGGCAAGAATAATGGAGTGGGTTGCCATGCTCTACTCCAGGGACCTTCCTGACCCAGGGATCAAGCCCACATCTCTTATGTCTCCTGAATTGGCAGGTGGGTTCTTTACCACTAGCACTACCTGGGAAGCCCAACGTATCCAACAATGTAACTCAACTCTGACACTATCTACCTGCTTGTTACTGTTCAGCCACTCAGCTGTGTTGACTCTTTGAGACCACATGGACTGCAGCACGCCAGGCTTCCTTGTCCTTTACTGTCTCCCGGAGTTTGCTCAGACTCATGTCCATTAAGCTGATGATACCATCCAACCATCTCATCCTCAGCCTATTAAAAAGCAGAGATGTCATTTTGCCAAGAAAGGTCCATATAGTCAAAGCTATGGTTTTTTCAAGTCACATACAGATGTGAGAGTTGGACCATAAAGAAGGTTGAGCCCGGAAGGATTGATGCTTTTGAATTTTGGTGCTGGAAGAGGCTCTTGAGAGTCCCTTGGACTGCAAGGAGATCAAACTAGTCAATCCTAAGGAAATCAACCCTGAATATTCATTGGAAGGACTCATGCTGAAGCTGAAACTCCCAATACTTTGGCCACCTGATGCAAAGAGCCAACTCATTGGAAAAGACCCTGATGCAGAGAAAGACTGAGGGCAGAAGGGGATGACAGAGGATGAGATGGTTGGATGGCATCACCAACTCAATGGCATGAATTTGAGCAAACTTCAGGAGTTAATGAAGAACATGGAAACCTGGCACACTGCAGTCCATGGGGTTGTGGAGACTCAGACAGGACTCAGAGAAGGAACAACAAAATTAGCCGGGTGAACAGTTATTACGGTTATGGTGACTATTAATAAGCTACATCTTCATGATGTGTCAATAAAAGTCCTTTCAATTCCTACCATGTTTTATATGCTGCTAAGCATTGGGCATATAGTGGCACAAATGAGCTTACAATTGAATACTGGAGAAATATTGATTTGAACATGTAACTTAAAACTGCAATATGGAAGGGAGGGCGTGAAAAGGCAAGAGGAACTGAAACGAGGATGAAAAGGAAGGACTGAACAACCAGATCCTTGTCTTATGCCACCCAAATGCAATCAGCAGTTAACTCCTCCCTAAACAATTTTGTTGGCAATTTGATCTCTGGTTCCTCTGCCTTTTCTAAAACCAGCTTGAACATCTGGAAGTTCACGGTTCACGTACTGCTGAAGCCCAGCTTGGAGAATTTTGAGCATTACTTTACTAGCGTGTGAGATGAGTGCAATTGTGTGGTAGTTTGAGCATTCTTTGGCATTGCCTTTCTTTGGGATTGGAATGAAAACTGACCTTTTCCAGTCCTGTGGCCACTGCTGAGTTTTCCAAATTTGCTGGCATATTGAGTGCAGCACTTTCACAACATCATCTTTCAGGATTTGAAAGAGCTCAACTGGAATTCCATCACCTCCACTAGCTTTGTTCGTAGTGATGCTTTCTAAGGCCCGCTTGACTTCACATTCCAGGATGTCTGGCTCTAGGTCAGTGATCACACCATCGTGATTATCTGGGTCGTGAAGATCTTTTTTGTACAGTTCTTCTGTGTATTCTTGCCATCTCTTCTTAATATCTTCTGCTTCTGTTAGGTCCATACCATTTCTGTCCTTTATTGAGCCCATCTTTGCATGAAATGTTCCCTTGGTATCTCTGATTTTCTTGAAGAGATCCCTAGTCTTTCCCATTCTGTTGTTTTCCTCTATTTCTTTGCAGTGATCGCTGAGGAAGACTTTCTTATCTCTTCTTGCTATTCTTTGGAACTCTGCATTCAGATGCTTATATCTTTCCTTTTCTCCTTTGCTTTTCGCTTCTCTTCTTTTCACAGCTATTTGTAAGGCCTCCCCAGACAGCCATTTTGCTTTTTTGCATTTCTTTTCCATGGGGATGGTCTTGATCCCTGTCTCCTGTACAATGTCACCAACCTCATTCCCTAGTTCATCAGGCACTCTATCAGATCTAGTCCCCTTAAATCTATTTCTCACTTCCACTGTATAATCATAAGGGATTTGATTTAGGTCATACCTGAATGGTCTAGTGGTTTTCCCTACTTTCTTCATTTTAAGTCTGAATTTGGCAATAAGGAGCTCATGATCTGAGCCACAGGATCATCAAAAAAGCAAGAGTTCCAGAAAAACATCTATTTCTTCTTTATTGACTATGCCAAAGCTTTTGACTGTGTGGATCACAATAAACTGTGGAAAATTCTGAAAGAGTTGGGAATACCAGACCACCTAACCTGCCTCTTGAGAAACCTGAATGCAGGTCAGGAAGCAACTGTTAGAACTGGACATGGAACAGCAGCTGCTGCTGCTAAGTCGCTTCAGTCGTATCTGACTCTGTGCGACCCCATAGACGGCAGCCCACCAGGCTGTGCCGTCCCTGGGATTCTCCAGGCAAGAACACTGGAGTGGGTTGCCATTTCCTTCTCCAATGCATGAAAGTGAAAAGTGAAAGTGAAGTCGCTCAGTTGGGTCTGACTCCTAGCCACCCCACGGACTGCAGCCTATCAGACTCCTCCGTCCATGGGATTTTCCAGGCAAGAGTACTGGAGTGGGCTGCCATTAGGAGTATGTCAAGGCTGTATATTGTCACCCTGCTTATTTAACTTCTATGCAGAGTACATCATGAGAAACATTGGGCTGGAAGAAGCACAAGCTGGAATCAAGATTGCTGGGAGAAATATCAGTAACCTCAGATATGCAGATGACACCACCCTTATGGCAGAAAGTGAAGAGGAACTCAAAAGCCTCTGGATGAAAGTGAAAGTGGAGAGTGAAAAAGTTGGCTTAAAGCTCAACATTCAGAAAATGAAGATCATGGCATCCGGTCCCATCACTTCATGGCAAATAGATGGGGAAACAGTGGGAACAGTGTCAGACTTTATTTTTGGAGGCTCCAAAATCACTGCAGATGGTGACTGCAGCCATGAAATTAAAAGACGCTTACTCCTTGGAAGGAAAGTTATGACCAACCTAGATAGCATATTCAAAAGCAGAGACATTACTTTGCCAACAAAGGTTCGTCTGGTCAAGGCTATGGTTTTTCCTGTGGTCATGTATGGATGTGCGAGTTGGACTGTGAAGAAGGCTGAGTGCCGAAGAATTGATGCTTTTGAACTGTGGTGTTGGAGAAGACTCTTGAGAGTCCCTTGGACTGCAAGGAGATCCAACCAGTCCATTCTAAAGATCAGCCCTGGGTGTTCTTTGGAAGGAATGATGCTAAAGCTGAAACTCCAGTACTTTGGCCACCTCATGCGAAGAGTTGACTCATTGGAAAAGACTCTGATGCTGGGAGGGATTGGGGGCAGGAGGAAAAGGGGACGACAGAGGATGATGAGATGGCTGGATGGCATCACCGATTCGATGGACGTGAGTTTGAGTGAACTCTGGGGAGACGGTGATGGACAGGGAGGCATGGACTGCTGCTATTCATGGGGTCGCAAAGAGTTGGACAGGACTGAGCGACTGAATTGAAACAATTTTGTGATTATACATATCCCAATCCAGGTAACTTGCATTGTATTTATGTTCAACTAACATTTTCCTGTGCACAGACAAATTTGGGGGAGCGGAGGTTATGGGCAAGGTGGGGAGGTCAAATACAAGTCTTCTTTGTTGTTTTATCTGTAGTTCTAACTAGAAACCAATGTGTGTTGGGAGCTGTGGCGGGCGAGGGGGGAAAAAAGCCAATGTCTAACATGCCTTTTCCAGATAAACTTTAATCATCGTTACAAATGCCATCGCTCTTGATTCAGATATTAGAAATTACCTGATGTGGCCTGTAAATTAAGACTACCCCCCTCCCCCCGCACCCGCACCCGCTACCCAAAATCATCTCAACCATTCCCTTAAGTGTTAACAACTCAGTATATTGTTAAGTAGTCAGCCTGAAACAGTCAGGGAGGTCTAGCCGGCAGTTCTCAGTCAGACAGTCAGGCGTGAATGGTGAACTCACTAAACCCCTCAGATTGGTCAAACAACCGGGGTTTCCGTGGGAACGAGGTAAAAGGCAGCTGGTGAGAGAACAAAGGCTGCGCGTCCCAGACAAGGGCCTCCCGGCCCGCTGGCCTCTCTGGGGGCGGGGGCGGCGGTGCGCCCGGGTGGCTGGCTCCCGGGTCGGTGACCCACGCCGCCGCGGCGCTGGCGCTCCTCTCTCGGACCCCCACCACCACCAACACCACGCCTCCACCAGGCCGAGGCACAGGAGGACGCCGCCGAGACTGGAGTCTCGAGAGAAGGAAGGGGCGCGGGGGCTGAGGCCGGGCCGCCGCCAGAGTAAGTGAGCAAGCGACCTGTGAATCACACTGTAGGCCATCACCCGAAAGGACCGAGATCACGCGGCTCCCAGGGCCGGCTGAAGCCGCCTAGAAGGCAGCACGCCGGAGGGGAGGGGCGCTGGGGATAGAGCGAGACTTCCGCTGCCGTTCCGGTCTCTGAGAGGCCGCCGTCCCGGCCAGGCCCCGCCCCTCGCGCTTATGTAATAGGGGCGCGCTACCATTGGCCCGCGAGACCGGAAGAAGCGCAGGCGCGCGTGCGGGTGGGGAGGTGGGGAGGCGGGGCGGGAGGCCGGGGCAGGAAGGCGAGTGGGCGGGGGCTGCGCGGAACAGGCGGCGCTGGGGCGACTGGGAGAAGTGCGCGGCGTGCGCGAGCACGAGGCGTAGTGGCCTCCCTCAAGGCAGAGGCGGCGGGCGCGCGCGGTGGCGGCGGCGGTGGCGGCGGCGGGCGCGAGTTGCGGGCTGTTGTGCTGCCGGCTCTCGCCTTTCCCTTCCTTGGCGGGTGGAGGAGGCCGAGGCGGTGCTGGGCGCGCTCCCCTTCCTCTCCCTCCAGCCACCTCCCCCGCAAGCCCTCTCGTGCTGCGCGGTCTCTCCGACACAAGACTGTCCCGGCCCGGGTGAGCGGCTGTGGGGGCGGCGCTGACGCCGCAGGACGCCCGGGAGCCGGGGTCGGGGGCCTGCCGGCTGGGTCGGCGGGGGCCATGAGGGGGCGGGCGGGTCAGCGCGGGTCGCGAGGGGCCGCCGGCCTGCCCCGCCTCCTTGGGGGGCCGCCGAGCCTGCCCTGTCCCGGCGCGGGCCGCCGAGAAGGAGGGGAAGCTCGGGCGCCCGCCAGGCCCTGCAGGTGGCCGGCTCGAAGGCCGGCCGCGGCGGCGGCGGAGCGGTAACCTTACCCGCTGGCGGCAGCAGCTGGTCGGTTTCCCTCAGCTTGAGCTCCCGGTGGCCGAAGGGTCCAGGTTTCGGGCAGCGGAGGCCCCCGGGAGGCGTGTCTCGCGCCGGGGTCCGTGAGGAGGGGCCGGTAGGTAGGGGTTTCGGTGGCCGAAAAAGAGGAGGAATTCTCTCCCAGGCGGGAGAGGCCGGTCTGGGAAGGAAGGTGTGTCGGGCTTAACAGCCGGGCTCAGCGAAGTGCGGGCTAAAATAGACCTAACTGCCGGCCCTTTCATCCTCTCTCCTCTCCGAAAGGGACTTAGTTCACTAAAAAAGCTAGAGTCAAGTTGTTCACTGCCCGGGCCTCTTCATTTTCAGATACTTAATGGAAAATGATCCTACTTCCTGGATCCAAAAATTTTTTCTCTTACTCGTTTGTTTTGGTTTTAGGAGGCTCTTTGGGGGCAAGGCTTATACTTGGTACCTCCTGTAAGAGCCCCTCATATTGTAAGAACTCGTTATTCGCTTTACTTACTTCCCTCTTTACAGCCCCCCTCGGAAGACCATACAAAATAGTTACAAGCCAGCTTTTAGGTATTTGTAAATGACTTGCCCCTCCGTTCGCTGCATTTAATCAAGGAGAAGTTATGCTTAGTTACGCTTAAGATTTTGTAGAAAACTCAGTTGGCTTGAGAGCAAGCCCTAAGTTGAGCTGTCCAAAAGCAGGTGGTTTGTTCTTTTGCATTTCTGCTTTCAGAAAGGAAATCAATGCAAGCGTGTCGCTAGAACTTAGGGGCCTGTCTTACGCATTTAGACTGATTTCAATTTCTTTTACCTCGTGTTTTCTGTTTTAAAAATAAGAACAGCAACCACAATCTTTTCTTTATTAAAGCTGTTATGTATTTTTGTTGCTTTTGTGAGATGACAGTGAGAATGGGAAAGTGTATTGTTAATGTTGTATTTTATCAGCAATGCTAAGTCGCTTCAGTCGTGTCCGACTCTGTGCAACCCCATAGATGGCAGCCCACCAGGCTCCCCAGTCTCTGGGATTCTCCAGGCAAGAACACTGGAGTGTGTTGCCATTTCCTTCTCCAATGCATGAAAGTGAAAAGTGAAAGTGAAGTCGTTCAGTAGTGTCCGACTCTTAGCGACCCCATGGACTGCAGCCTACCAGGCTCCGCCTTCCATGGGATTCTCCAGGCAAGAGTACTGGAGTGGGGTGCCATTGCCTTCTCCCAGTTTATCAGCAGTGGTAACTGCAAAAGTTGCTTTTTTTCAGATCACTGCATGAATATTTTAGCGGAATAGCTAATAACTTCTGGATATCAAAGAAACTTCTAGAATTAGTAGCTTACCATTTTATAAGGTTTTTTTCCCCCAGTGTAAAACAGTTAAGAGGTTACCTACATAATCAGTGTATTAACATACATAGCATACATCATGTGGAAGAGTTCAGATCCATGTGAAGCCTGAAGTATTCTGACTTAGGGTACTGATACTAAGACATTGAGACACTAAGAATGTTATAAACATTGAGATGTCATAAAGATTGAGGACCTGTCATTCAAATAATGCAGAAGTGTCCAAATCTGTTTCCATGGGAATAGGTTTGTAAACTTGCCATAAATATAATTTTTGATAAAAGCATTTCGTTTGACTTGGAATTAATAAGGATTTGGTTTTTTAAAAAATAACAAAAATGGAAGTTTAATCTTGAGTGGCTAACACATCTGATTGTATATACCATTATTTGATGGGAATGGGGTTCCTGTATTAGGCTGCTGCTGCTAAGTCGCTTCCATACTGAAAAATTTTGTAATGTGTTGAAATGCTGAGCTGGATTCCTAGAAAAGGATTGACCTTCCTTTGTATTTTGACTTTTAGGTTCGATGTTTAATGCTAGTGGGAACTTGTCCTGTGGATGTGCCTTTTTTTGTTGTTGTTCCCCTTTTTCTTTTTGGGAAAAACTGGGGTGTTTCAGTGACTGTTTTGACCTCTTATCTAGTTAAGGTTCCAGTCAGAACAAGCTAACACTCTTTCCTGGTGAAGTTAATAAATGTATTTTGTGTTCATGTACTGAAATGACTTAAAAATATAAAGTTTAATTGCAGTGCTAGTCAAAACTATCCTTAGGGATTCTACTTAAATCCTATTTTAAAGTATTTAAAAACCAGCTCCAACTCATTATAGACCTTTTATGAATAGGTGTAACTTGTTGTCTTAAAGAAGTCTTTATTGAAAAAATAAAAATGTTTCCCCTAATTTTTAACCCATGTCAATTTCAGATTGCCAGTAGTAACAAGGGGTAGCTTTCATTTTTGTAAAAGTACCCTTAATGTTGACGGATATGAATTTGAGCAAGCTCTGGGAGATGGTGAAGGACAGGGAAGCCTGGCGTGCTGCAGTCAATGGGGTCGCAGAGTCGGACATGACTGAGCAACTGAACAACAACAACCCCCTTAATCTTACTTAATAACTTGTCCAGCAGTCATATGAAGACCTTTTTTTTTTTTAAAGAATAGCACAGTAATTTTATGAAACCTAAGTATTCAAGAGGATGGTTCCCACTGCTCCTGTGAATTTCTTTAGAGGCACTGGATGACAGCTTTTATTTCTCTTAAAGTTGTAAGAATCTCAGGTCAAAGGGGAAAGTACTTTTGCAAAATGATCAAGTGATTGAGGAAGGGGCTAAACTGTCTTAGGTAAACTTCTGAAGATTACATACAGGAAAGTGTATAGTTAAGTGAATTTTTACAAGTGAACACACTTGTATAACCATTACCTGGATCAAGACACAGAACATTATCGGCACCCCAAAAATCTCCTTCATGTCCTTTGTTCCCATTGTTACTTCCTGAATTAGTTTTGACTGTTTTAAACTTTATGCAACACAGGTTCTTTGTATCTGGCTTCTTTTCCTTTAACAGTGAGATATAACCATGTTGTTGCTTGTAATAATAGTTCCTTCCCTTTGAGTGTTGCATAGTAGTCCATTGTAGAAGTCTGCCACACATTATGTATCTGCTTTACCATTAATAAGCATTTGGATTCTTTCCAGTTTTGGAAACAGATGCACTGAGCATTCTTGAACTTTTGTACCTTTTGCTGTACAAAAATGTATTTGCATTTCTGTTGAATATATACCAAGAGTGGAATTGTGAGATTATAGCATAGGTGACTAGTTTTCTACAGTGGTTATATCAGTTTATCCTCTAGTAGCCTTGTATGCGAGAATTTGAAAATCCATACGTTTTGATTGACTAGTATTTCTGTAAAACAGCTGTCCAGTTCTTGGGGTGTTACCATACTAAGATTTCACTCTAATGTCTCAACTTCTGTTTTCAGATATGGCTCGTGGACAGCAGAAGATTCAGTCTCAGCAGAAAAATGCCAAAAAGCAAGCTGGACAAAAGAAGAAACAAGGACATGACCAGAAGGCTGCTGCCAAAGCTGCCTTAATATATACCTGCACTGTCTGTAGGGTAAGGGGAATTGAAAGACATAGCTTCCTACAGCCATACCACCCTGAACGTGCCCAGTCTTATCTGAAAGACATAGCTCTCTCATGGACAGTTCTTTCATTAGGGATTGGTTTGTATAGGTTAAAATTTTGCAAACATAGCAAGGTAAATGCTTTACTTGAAATAGGAGATTTGAGAGGTGATTGTGTTAGGAACCCATCTTCATTCCTCTATTCAATGATTATATATATGTGTGTGTGTGTGTGTGTTTTGTCTGTGCCTTGAGACACATACAAATCTTAGTTCCCTGACTAGGTTTTGAATCTATGTTCCCTGTAGTAGAAGCACAGAGTCCTCTAACCACTGAACCGCCCTAAAACTCCCAACAATTATATTTTTGGAATAGCTCCTCTGGCCAGACACAGTTCTCTTGGTGTTATTGAGAAGGAATGAACAAAGCAAAAACCCTTTCCTTGTGGAGAAAAAAGATGTCTTCTTAAGGGCAAATAATACACTTTGAACTTCATAAGAAAAGTCAGATTTACATTCTTAATTTAGAGCTATGTAAGACACCTCTGGTTATATACTTGGCTTTTTTTTTTTCCTTTGCTAAATTTGTAGTTATGTCTACAAGTAGAGTATATTCACGTTGAGGGCTTTTACTAGCATTAATGTGCTTTATTAGATTGAAGAATAATCATAACAGTTGCTATTGAGTGCTTATGAGGTGCCAGATACTGAGCCACATGTTTTACATGTATGCGCCCATTAGTCACACAACTCCTCTATGGCATAAAGTCTTTCATTCTTATTTTTCAGAAGAGTAAATTGAGTCATGGGAAGTTAAATAACTTGTGCTGGGTCACCCAGCTAGTATGTTGGAGAGCTGGGATCTGAACCCTGGAGGTCCACCTCTGGAGCCCACCTTCTGGACCACTGTACCACACTGCCACGAAGAAGTTGCCAGGGTCTTTTTTTTTCTTTTTTTTTTTTTTTGCCTGTTTAAACTCACTACTTTTTTTTCTTCTTAGTATTTTTATTTTTGGCTGCACGGGGTCTTTGCTGCTACTAGTGGACTTTCTCTAGTTGCGGTGATGGGGCTACTCTGCAGGCTTCTCATCGTGGTGGCTTTTCTTGTTGGGGAGCACGGGTTCTAGGGCACAGGGGCTTCAGTAGTCACAGCACTCAGGCTTAGGAGTCGTGGGTTGCAGGCCCTTGTGTGTGCATGTTCAGTACGTGAGATTCATGGGCTCTAGAGCTTGGGCTCAGTTGCTCCACGGCATGTGGAATCTTTCCAGACCAGGGATTAAACCTGTGTCCCCTGTATTGGCAGGTGGATTCTTATCCACTGTGCCACCAGGAAAGTCCCCTAAGGTCACCACCCTTGAAGTTAGTAAATAAAAGTGCCAAAGGAAAAGTGCATGGTGAGGTTGTTCAGTTAAAACAGACTTTTTTTTTCTGTATGTCTGGGTAGAATTGGTAGTATGGATGGGAAGTGGCTCAGATGCTCAGTCGTATCTGACTCTGCAACCCGATGGAGTGTAGCTTGCTAGGCCTCTGTGTCCATGGGATTCTGCAGGCAAGAATACTGGAGAGGGGGTGCCATTTCCTCCACCAGGGGATTTTCCCAACCCAGGGATCAAACCCATGTCTCTTACATCTCCTGCGTTGGCAGGCAGATTCTTTACCACTGCACCACCTGGGAAGCCCATGGTTGGGAAGGGATATTGAGAAGACTTGATTGATTCCTGGACTAAAGTTAATCTTTTATTGAAGTCATTACCGATGAAAGAATTCCTAACTCCTTAAAAGTTCTCATTAAGAGAAGAAATCTATTACATTAAATAACTTGTTTTTATTGAGCTTTGATATACACAAAATAATGAGATTGAGTGGGCTTCAGATTCTGTTTGGAAAGAGACAAGGTAAAAGTAAATTTCACCAAATTGCTAACGAAAAAATACTTTGACCTAAAAATACTAGAGTATCTCATATAGAACTCATAACAACAAAAAATGTTTATTTAATGTTTTATCTAATGTAATGTGCTTAAAGAATAAATAATTGAATGTCCTTGCGTAGTTAAGTCAGTATAGTGTAGTATTTGAGGTCTGAAGTACCTAGTACTAAGTTAAACACAGGTACTGGACAAATTAAACTGTAGGTTTTAGTTTCCTTAGCACATAAAATGCAGATAGTAAAAACTGATTTAAGATTACTGGAAGATTCTGTGAAAAGTTTGGTAACAATGCTTAACATGTCCAGTAAATGTTATCTATTGTTTGCTGTTAATCAGGTAATATTCTATGTGACCCATCCCTTTTTTATATGTGAAATGTGGGCTATGCTACGAATTTCTTTACTACAAAGTCCTTTTCATGTGTCAGCCAGTAAGTTAAAGGAATTTAAAAGTGTTTTGCAGTAGTTGTTGATCATGAGCAGGCTTAGGATTTTAAAAGCACACTTTTGTTTCATGAATCAGGTCTAACTCTTCTTTTTTGCACAATTTTAAAAATTAGACACAAATGCCAGACCCTAAGACCTTCAAGCAGCACTTTGAGAGCAAGCATCCTAAGACTCCACTTCCTCCAGAATTAGCTGATGTCCAGGCATAAAGTTGTTTACAGGTAATTGACATTTTCTTTTGTTAATGTCAGGTTGTATACAAGAGCAGAATTATTTTTTGTAATTGTAAAATTGATTTCTGTCTTCTAGCTGAGACTTCATTACTGCCCTCTTTTAAGTTAACATTTAACTTTGCAATTGTTAGAAGTCCATTTCCCCAGACCATATCCTTTCAATGCCTTTGAAACATCTAAGTTTTTACCACTGTAGCCAAAAATGGGATGAGGTGATGCTGGCCAACTCTGGTCCAAGAATGGAAGAGTTTTCAGCTTAAAGAAAATAACCATTATAAAAGTATTTGAGGATCTTGCTCCCAGAAATGATGCAGACCATAGTCTGTGAGTGCTTTTTTGTTGGTATTTGACTTAGAGTGCTTAGCAGAGTACATTAAAATATAAGGTAGGATGTAGGCATTCACTATAAACGGGACAGACACTTGAAAATAATCAGTTTGTATTTTCTGTGTGGTTGGATTTTTTTCCTAAATGGTGATGGTATATGTATGAGAATTATTTCTTTTTATATTCATCAAAGATCTGTTTATAAAACTTAGTTGACAGATCTATCAGGCTAACTTCATAGCTTAGGCATGTTTTGCTTTTTTTTAAAGACACTTGAAATACATATAAATCATATTTATGTAATGCTTACATTCACTGAACATCTTTTGTTTTGTAGATGAATACGTGACGACTTTGATTCTTCTACTGTCTCAGACCTTAGGTAACAAACCTGCAGCTGCTTTTCTAACAAACTGTTGATCAGCAAAAATAAAGGGGCTACAGAAACACTCATTTTTATGCTGTTCCCTTTTGGGCTTCATGCAAAGACAATTCTGTGTAAATGTACAGTTGACTCTGATTTGGAAATCTGAAAATCAGTCCATCCTTGTTATAAAAAATTTTTTTACAATTGTAATTATATTGATGTTCATATTGTGTAAAATAACTCATTTAATAAAGTAGTACTTTGATTTTACAACATCACAGGATAAATGGTTTTAGAAATTCTGTTCTTTCTACATTATTTGCCTTATAAAAATCTAATGAATTCATCAGCTAAAATTGCAAGCGCAGTTCTTAGGTCCTTTTCTCAGTTCAGGGGCAGGTTCATAGTTAAACCAGATCAGACTCATTCACTAATTTGTGCACAGGATTTTATTGGCCGTTGCTGACCTAGGTGAAGAATGACTTACCTGCTGCCTTAGTATATTGCAATCGTGTCATTTTTCCCTCTTCCTGTGATTGAGGTTGGACTATTTCAGCTTGCTATGTGACCTGGCTATACCTGCCAGCCAGGTACAGCCTGTAGATAACTGATATATTCTTCAGATTGGTTGGATTTTCAGTGAGCCCTTCTGAAAAATTATGTTCTAAAGTATATGCCACAATGAAATAACCAGCCTGTCGTGTAATATAAAATATGATGTAACATATGTGAACTGGTAAAGCACTATCTTTTATAAATTATACTTGATTCTTTGAAAATTGTTTAAGTTCTTTGATTTGAAATTGAAGTTCGTAATTTTGGAAGGGGTTTTTGGAAGTTAACATTTTGGCCAATTTATGAATGGATTTTGCAGTAACGGAAGGATTGGAATGACTTGTGGCTGAGTTAATTCCCAGAACCGTCTCCTTTCTTTCCTTTTTAAGTTAATAGTTGATTTTAGGAGTTTACTTTGTGCTGGTTCCTAAAATCAAAGACTGTGTATAGTATGACTTCCATGTGAACTAGAAAAGTATTAAAATAGGCCAATATCCACATTTTTTTTTGACTCTTAAGGATGGGGAAGTGGGTTGGTTCCGATAAATGCGGTAATTCCTACCCAATTAAAAAAGACTAATTTTAGATTTCTTCTAATTTGCTTTTGCCAACTGTTAATACTAAGTGAAACCGCTGTAACTCAGTTTAAATTTTAAAGTTGATTTAATAGGAAGAACATGCAAATATTTACTGGTATTGCTTAGAGCCGCAAATCTGATCCTGTGGATTGATTACAAAATGCATTCCCTCTTTCTGCTGTAACTCATCACTGCATTTGTTTTATAGCTGTGCATTTTCTGCCCACCTTGTTTGTCTTCAGTGTAAGTTTAAAATAAGATATTTCCAAGGAAAAGCTTCAGTGGTGATAGTTTCTTAGCAACTTCTATTATACTCTTACTTTAAAATAGTCATTTTTTCCATGTACTTAATTTCCTCAGTTTCAGATTTATTATCTGTTAATTCCAAATATGTTGGTTACCAGAACATTAGAATTTGCCTAATTGCTTACAGTGGGTATTACAGAAGTTACAGTTAAATTACAATTTAAAAGTTCTTAAAAGTGCTTTGAGCATATGTATGTTTATGTTAGTAACAGATCATTTACAGACCTTTTACAAGTTTTGGGTTTGTTTTTTTTTAATTTGCTTTATTGACTGTAATTCAGAATAAAAGTGTTATGTTCTTATGTTTAACCCTTTTTTATAAGCAGCTGAAGACACCATATTTAACTAGATCTCAGTGATAGGGAAATGGCTCCATTGATGTTGATAAGACATTCTTATACTTCATGTGAGGATTATTAGTGCAGTCCCCTTTTTTTGTGTTTGGCTTAAATCTACTAGAAGGGGGTAGATTTTTAACATCTCCATTATTTAATTTGAAGATTCTTTAATAGCTTAGTTCGTTATAAAACTGTTATGGTGTCTTCAAAGACTTGATAAAATACACAGAATTGCTCCTGTTGTATTCTGTATTACCGTTAGTTGCCAAAAGGAATGGGGTTAAGATTAAACTTGTTTCCATTCTCTTTCTTATGGATCTACATCCCCATGTTTAACTGACACATTGGGGGCTCAGTTGTGTGCTGTAATGTCTTATTAAAGAAGATATTAAAGAAAACTAAACTAGTCTAATTTCTTCTACATTTTAGGAGGTTTTTACATTGCCTCTTCCCAGTTTAAAAAATTTTTTTTTTCAATTCAGAATTGCCTCTTGAGTGTAGAATTGGTAGTTCTAAGGGTGACAGGAGATTTCTTTCATTTTTAGTGTTTTCCCTTTATCTGTTTGGGATCTATAGGATACTTAAGAAGAAAAGGAAAAAACCTTGCTTAGAACCTTGCTGTGTTGAATTAGTGGAGGAAATCATTGACTATTAATCTAAAACTAATACTAAAAAAATGCTTAGATCAGTTAATTAAATTGGATAAGTCCTTAAAGACATAGATTTGAGATAACACTTTTTATATTAAGCTACTGTATAGCTGATTAATCACATCATAATTAAAACCTGAGATGTATGTATCATGAATAAGGTAGACTTTACCAGCATTACCATTTTGCCCCTCCAAAACCTTTGTCTTTCATTTTTTAAGTATGTGGATTGTACTGTACCTATTTTAAAATATGGTTAATATAGAGGCCTTTTTCTATAATACAGTGACCCACCCACCACAGTCCAAACTATAACTGAAATATATTTAAACCTCTGTTTCTACATTAACTCATTTGTGCTAGAATTTTCATTTTGGGGCCAGTTTTTGGTATGGTTTAGTTTTGGTCAGAGAATATGCTTTTTAGAGTGTTTCACAATGAGGACCAACACTAGGGGGTTGTATTTACTGTGACTTTACATTCTGAGATCTTTCCAGCTAGCTTAATTTTATCTGTTAAAGTTTCAGAAAACTCTACTCCCAGTGTAAAGATTTAATAAAACATCTGTTTGGCTGAGAAAATAGATGTTTTATTAATGAAAATACAACTTGTCTTTATTAAATGTGGATTACCATATAAAACTGAAAATTAAATGTCTTCTATTTTAAATGTTCTTTGGCTATGCTGTTTACTAAGTTACCATCTTTTGGGAGTTTTTTTAACCATTGTTTAGCTCCAATTTTTTGTATATAATACAGCTCCAAATTTAAAATCTACTCATGGACAGACTTCAGTCATTTATTTAGATCCATAAGGGTATGTCTGTATTGTGAAGTAATTCTGTTAAAATCATATTCCTTTCTAGTCATTTTTTAATTTATACAGTATCATTGTTTCTTACATGATATTAATAATAACAACGTAGGGTTTGGTAGACAGAAGTATTTCACTTTATCACCACTTGTGTTGTAAAATTCAGAATGGGACCTGCATTTTGGATTCTAATGTATTAAAATTTTAATTAGGAAATAGGCCATCATAATATTTCCTCTAACAATGTTAAATGTTTCTCAGAATGAGATCTATAGCTAAGGTGACCATCTCTGGTTTGCCCAAGACACCACTTTGGCTTAAATTTTGATTTCATATTAATTGATATTTAAGATCAAAGTAATATTGTATGTAATCTACTTCAAAATCTCAATATTGCCTCCTTCACTCATAGCAGTTTCTAAGGTCACTGGCCACGCCCCTGCAGCTTGTGGCGTCTTGGTTACCTTGACCCGGGCACTGAACCTGGCCCACAGCAGTGAAAGCCCTGAGTCCTAACCACTGCACCACCAGGGAATTCCCTGAAGTGCTTTTTGTAAATGTTAAGTTTGTTTTATTTTTTAAATGACTATGGTACCCAGAAATTCTTAAATGGGAATGTGTGATACTGGCAAGGTTTGTCTTTCAAAGGCCTTGAATCTGTTTTATTTA
This sequence comes from Bubalus kerabau, assembly GCF_029407905.1. Lineage (NCBI taxonomy): Eukaryota > Metazoa > Chordata > Mammalia > Artiodactyla > Bovidae > Bubalus > Bubalus kerabau. Next base: position 65,421,355 of record NC_073637.1, read on the forward strand.
ATCATTTTAATATAGCCTAGTGAGACTTAAATATCTGGTAAAATTAACTAGCTTTTAAAACTCCGAAATGCCTTTATTCACAGACATTCATATAAACTTTATATTGTTTGTACTGTATTATTCAGACTTTTGATTCCTGCTCATCCTTTTATCCAGAGGACTTAGGAGAAGTGGTCAGATGGGTTAAGAGGTACTGCCTGTTAGAATAGAACACTTGTACTGAGGAAGGAAGGGAAGTCTGTAGCATTGACTGCAAGTCAGACATCCTCTGGGCTAACCGTATTGAACTCTTAATTTGGGGATACTTGAGAATTTGTAAAGGTAGTACTGGAAAGTTCTTCTATCCCTACACCCAATTTCACTTTACCCTAATATTATAATCTTACATTATTCTCTCTATCAGAACTAAGAAACCATCACTGGTGTGTTATCAGCTGCAGTTTATCTGTAATACCCTTTTTGTGTTCCAAGATCCAGTCCAGAATACCACACTGTATTTAGTTACTTCGTCTTTTTTGGTCTCTTGTGGCCTGTGATTGTTTCTCAGTCTTTGCTGGATTCTTTATGAACTTCACAGTTTTGAGGTGCATGCAGGTATATTATAGAATGTCTCTCAGGTTGAATTCGTCTTTTTTCTCATGGTTACGTTGGGGTAACAGGTGTTTGGGAAGAAAACCACAAAGGTGAAGTGCCCTTCACCTATCATCTTGGAGATGAATGATCCCCACGTGACATCACTGGTGATGTTAACCTCTGTCCCTTGGTTAAAGTGCTGTGTGTCAGGTTTCTCCACTGGAAAATCACCATTTTTTCCTTTCCATATGCTGTCTTTTTAAAGTACTGGGATGTCCAGCCCTTACTCAAGGGGAATGGGGATTTAGCTCCACCTGCTGGAGGGGAAAATATGTACATTATTTGAAATTTCTTCTATAAGGAGGATTTGTTCTCCACCTTCATTCATTCAGTCATTTATTTATATCCATATGGACTCAGTACTCTTATTTTGCTATTCAGATTATTCTGGCTTTGGCCATCGGGAGCTCTTTGACATTGTCTCACATGTCCCTTTGATATGCCCCATTCTTTTTTGAGCATTTCCTTATTACTGTGGGAAGCTCTGAGCTAATCTGTGTGTTCCCTACACCAGCCCTGGAAGGAGCTATTTCTCCAAAGAGACCTGATTTCTTTTATTGGAGAATGGTATTTAGAAACCAAGATCTGGGCACTGGGTATGCGGGGTTTTGTTTTTATTTATGAAATGTTGAACTGTTTTCTACCATTAATATTATCTGTGGGTTGTGGGGAAGAAAAGTACTGTTCTCCCAGATCTTTAGGCAGTAGACTGTGAATGAGTAGTTTTCAAAACTGTACATCATTACTGAAGCGTGCTCTTCAAAAAATTTTTGTGGTTTTATTTTTTTACTTTTGTTTCTTAAAGCATTCTGTTACTGACATTTGTTGAGAATAATATATGTGAAGTTGTTCTATAAACTGTAAAGTGTTAGTCACTCAGTTGTGTCCAATTCTTTGCGACCCCGTGGACTGTAGCCTGCCAGGCTCCTCTGTCATGGGATTCTCCAGGCAAGAATACTGTAGTGGGTTGCCATTCCCTTCTCCGTACAAATTGTAAAGCATTATATAAAAGCGATGAATTATTATAGAAAATGGAACAAAGTTCCCTAATCTTTAGAAATTAAAATTTGTTTTAAGGGATATCATATTTATATAATTTTAGGCTATATTAAGTGCTTTGCATATCTTAGAGACAGTAATGTCGACAGGAATATACAGGAAGAAGATGGTGTCTGGGTTGGAGAGGTTGGTCTGTACTGGGGAGGAGCAGTGCATGGGGGAAGCAAAGTGAGGGTGGCTGAGTGAGCTCAGGCAAGTACATAAAGTTTCTCTGACAGAAAGAGAGTAGGCAGCCAGAGCACCAGGCTCGTGAATGAGAGCCTTTGAGTCCACGGCTCAGAGTGGGGAGCAGGCATTTGAAGAGGAGCAGATTGTGCGATGCGCATACCCTGCTGTGAATAGTTCATTTTACTCCCAACACCATGGGGGCCCTTTCAGGGTTTGGGGACAGGGAAGTGACATGTTACTAAGATTAATATTCAACAGTGAGATATGGTGTTGGTATTGTTTTGATAGAGCTCTTTTTACAACCTCTTGCACTTTCCCTGTCCATAATTGAACTTGGGATTATTCAGTGTCATTAAGAATGCAGATTTACAGGTAGACTTTTGCTCTGCTATAGTGCAATGGTACTGTGAGGATCCAAAAACCCGTGTTTAGGGAGGTTTGCCTCTGCTCTAAATGGTCCCAGACTACAGCAAGTCTGTTATATTGGGGTCAGGAAGATCCCTGGAGAGCACAGTGGCAACCCACTCCAGTATCCTTGCCTAGAGAATCCCATGGATGGAGGAGCCTGATAGGCTACAGTCCATGGGGTCGCAAAGAGTTGGACACGACTGAGTGACTTCACTTTCACTATAAAAGTAATACATTTTCATTATCTATTGAATTCTGGGGAATATAGTAAAGTTGAATATTAAAACATCATAACAGAAACTTTTTGGTGAATATTCTGTCTCACATACACACATATGTACCTGTGCATACATGGCAAATATATTTAAGTTAATACACACTTGCATGTGATTCGTTGCATATTATGTTTTTGTGCTGTGCCATTTCACTAACGTTATAACAAGTGGAGTTTTCTTCATATAAACTTTGTAAGTGAATTTTTGTGGAGTCGGTCGCTAGGTTCGAAAGACCCCCTGGAGGAGGGCATGGCAACCCACTCCAGTATTCTTGCCTGGATAGTTCCATGGGGCAGAGGAGCCTGGCAGGCCACAGCCCATGGGATCGCAAAGAGTCGGACATGACTGAGGGACTGAGCACACAGTGTAATGATCCATAGGGTAGGTTTGCTATAGGTTTTTTTGGTCGTATAATAATTCCCCTGTTGTTGATCATTTAGATTTTCTCAAATTTATGCAGAAGGCTTTGTTTCTACATTTAGAATTCAGCATTATAAACTTTAAAGCTCATGCAAGGAGGTAGGTCATGATTTTGAAGAATGTGTTGTACTTTATTAAAATAGAAGATGAGAAAGAACCTGAGCAGAAGGCTGGTAGCATAGGGGAGCAGGAGCATGCTATACTTGACTTTGAATATTATTGCATCCCCTTCTTGGATACTAGCACTCTTCCTTGAATTTGGTAGCTTAGGCATGGTGTATTGTATTTCCTTAATTTGTAGTGGAGCTTGGGCATCTTAATTATATGAAGTACAAAAGTTATAGGATCTGTCCACATTACTTGCTGGACATCTTAACAGATAAAGTGTAAAACCACAGTTTGCATATAAGGCATATTTTTTATTCAAGGGTGATGAAATTTGCTTGATTTATTGATATCTGCCTGTTACAAAGAAAAGGGCAGTAATTTTTATTATGTGAGCTCAATTTACAGTAACAGAATAGGCTTTTGTGTTTCTAGATCTTTTTAGATTTCTATAAAAATAGAGAAATAGATTTCTCAACCAAATAGACTGTATTTAAGCCTGGGTTTGAGTAGCCAGTATTTCTGATAGGAACAGAGTTCCTTAAATAGAATAGGAGGTTGTTTAAAGCTATACTTGAATGACCCAGTGAGAAAAAGTACAACATCCAGGTTCAAATTTGGCTCTGCTTTTCCCTAGCTGAGTGAACTTGGACAGGTCACTTCACCTTTCTGAGCTATGGAATCTTCAGTCTCCTTACAAAATGTAGAAACCTAATAACTGACCTCAGAGGATTGTTCTGACTTAAGCAGTGAGTGACATCTTCAATATGAGTCCCTTCCAGTCCCTGGTGCTGAGCACTGGTGCTCAGTAACTTAGCTTTCCTCCCCCTCTCCCTTTTCCCTGCCCTTCTACTGAAATACAGTACATAATGTGTCTCATACATACCTTTCTTGTTTTTTTTCCTGTTTCTTGAGCTTTTTCTCACTGAAATGCTTTCTTTTCTCTTCATCTAAGCCCAGGCTTGTGTGGATGTAATATCCATTCTTCAGGACTCAACTCAGATGCTGATTTTTTTTTTCCTTGAAGATCAGCATTTTTTAAAAATGTGCTAAATGTGGAAATGAGGAATACATAATAAACATGAAACATGCCTCAGTTCAGTTCAGTCGCTCAGTCGTGTCCAACTCTGCGACCCCATGAATCGCAGCACGCCAGGCCTCCCTGTCCTTCACCACCTCCGGAGTTCACTCAAACTCATGTCCATCGAGTCAGTGATGCCACCCAGGCATCTCATCCTCTGTCATCCCCTTCTCCTCCTGCCCCCAATCCCTCCCAGCATCAGAGTCTTTTCCAATGAGTCAACTCTTCACATGAGGTGGCCAAACTATTGGAGTTTCAGCTTTAGCATCATTCCTTCCAAAGAACACCCGGGACTGATCTCCTTTAGAATGGACTGGGTGGATCTCCTTGCAGTCCAAGGGACTCTCAAGAGTCTTCTCCAACACCACAGTTCAAAAGCATCAATTCTTCGGCGCTCAGCCTTCTTCACAGTCCCAACTCTCACATCCGTACATGACCACTGGAAAAACCATAGCCTTGACTAGATGGACCTTTGTTAGCAAAGTAATATGTTTGCTTTTTAATATACTATCTAGGTTGGTCATAACTCTCTTTCCAAGGAGTAAGAGTCTTTTCATTTCATGGCTGCAGTCACCATCTGCAGTGATTTTGGAGCCCCAAAAAATAAAGTCTGACACTGTTTCCCCATGTAATTCCCATGAAGTGATGGGACCAGATGCCATGATCTTAGTTTTCTGAATGTTGAGCTTTAAGCCACCTTTTTCACTCTCCGCTTTCACTTTCATCAAGAGGCTTTTTAGTTCCTCTTCCCTTTCTGCCATAAGGGTGGTGCCATCTGCATATCTGAGGTTATTGATACTTCTGGCATTCTTGATTCCAGCTTGTGCTTCTTCCAGCCCAGCGTTTCTCATGATGTATTCTGCATAGAAGTTAAATAAGCAGGGTGACAATATACAGCCTTGACATACTCCTTTTCCTATTTGGAACCAGTCTGTTGTTCCATGTCCAGTTCTAACTGTTGCTTCCTGACCTGCATATAGGTTTCTCAAGAGGCAGGTCAGGTGGTCTGGTATTCCCATCTCTTTGAGAATTTTCCACAGTTTATTGTGATCCACACAGTCAAAGGCTTTGGCATAGTCAATAAAGCAGAAATAGATGTTTTTCTGGAACTCTCTTGCTTTTTCCATGATCCAGCGGATGTTGGCAATTTGATCTCTGGTTCCTCTGCCTTTTCTAAAACCAGCTTGAACATCAGGAAGTTCACGGTTCAAGTATTGCTAAAGCCTGACTTGGAGAATTTTGAGCATTACTTTACTAGCGTGTGAGATGAGTGCAATTGAGCGGTAGTTTGAGCATTCTTTGGCATTGCCTACAAACTATTAAAAATAATGTTAAGGAGACTAAATTTTACAAGGGCAAAGTTCCTGAAAAGCAGTAAATAAAAATAATTTACTTGTTTCAGTTAAGTCATGATAACAAGGAATGGGTGTCGGGTAGTGCTGCCTTAGCAAGTCCTATTGATATGCCATGTATTTTGTGAAAGTCTCACTAGAAATAAACCCATGATAATGAAATACTAGAGGGACATGTGATCTCACTGAATGTTAAATTTGGCCTAGATTATAATCACAACTCAGCTGTATAAATTTACAGAATTTGATACTCTTAAATCTGACTTGTCGTTCTAGGATGAGATGCTACCCGGATGAGAAGCTGCCCAGAGGCTAGAGATAGATAATTTGTGTCTTGATTTTCAGAAAACACAAGAGAGAATGTTAAACTGCAGGATGGGAAATGTGCTCTTAGTCTCTAGGTAAACGTATACATTATCTTTTTACTGTGACCCTCCCTTTTCCTCGCTTGGACTAATGCCCTGTGTAGTTCCAGTCACATCCCCTTCTTCTGAAGCTGTTAGGTAGGGTCTCCATTGCCCAGCAGGTGAACACACACACCTGGGCTGTGGCTGAGTCCTGTATCTGAGGCTCCAGCGTGTGCTCAGAGCCTGCCCCTTCCACTGCTGTATTTGATGCCATGCTCCTACTGTGTGAATTACTTGCTGTTCCTGAGTGACTCGCAGTACCCCTTTCTTGCCTCCACACAGTTTTTTCTGCCTTGTAATTAGGGTGTCAGCTTTCTTCTCCTGTTTTTTGAGGCCTATCTCTGACATCCTGATGTGTTCCAGTTCTCTCCTAGCCACCTGGAGTAGTCTTTTACTGTTGTAGCATTATGTATACTATTCTTAGGATTCTTAAGGAATTGGCTTATTTTTGTGTCTACCTGAATGTTAATGGCCGAGCGTGCAGCTGTTTTCCAATGGAGCATTCCCTAAATTGCCAGAAGCCATTCTCAATGCTTTTGTAGATTATTTTTTTTTAAAACTTCTTTGGGTTTACTTTTTTTTTTTTTGGATTTACTTTTTTTGGGTGACTTAGCCCATAAAGAGTACTTGTTACAGGCAATGCTATCCATGTAGAATACTTTATAGTTTACAAAATATTTGTCCTTCTATGAGATGTATGTAAAAATATACTTGAGATTAAGGGGCAACTTGATAATATGTCTTAATTTCAACAAGGCAGAGTAATTTATTGTAATCAGGATAGCAAGATTTCATACAGGTAGTAGTACGTTTGAGTGGACTTTAATTGTGAACTTTTGTATTGATGGGATTAATAGATATGTGTCAACATGTCAAATTCCATAAAGCCCTGTGCTGTCCAATGTAACCTGTGTGTGTGTGTTACACGCACATGTATATGCATGTGGTCAGTTTACAGAGGATGCAGTTTGGACGAAACTAAAAGAAAGGTCTTAGGCTGAAACACAAGTCAAACCAAGAAGAGGCAGTTTAAGTGGGAGACGTGTACATCTAGTTAGGATTTATAGAAATTGCCTTTGCAGGTCCAGAATTGGCACAGGAGTCTGTCTTGGCATTTTTTTTTCATGTGAGAACCAGTGTGTCAGTTTATTGTAGGTTTTTTAGGAGTCAAGCATGATTTATCTGCCTTAAAAGATAGGAATGCAACTTTTGTTGTTGTTGCTCAGTCATGTTCAACTCTTTGCAACCCCATGCACTGTAGCCAGCCAGGCTCCCGTCTGTTCATGGGGATTTCCTAGAGGAGCCTGTCGAAGGCAGTCCATGGGGTTTCCTAGGCAAGAATGCTGGAGTGGGTTGCCATTCCCTTCTCCAGGGGATCTTCCCGACCCAGGGATCAAACCCGCATCTCCTACATTGCAGGTGGATTCTTTACTGCCAAGCCATCAGGGAAGTCTGAGCACATTAATCACGCAAGGCCATCTTTGTTCATTGACAGCCGGTTGTCATTTTAAAATTATTTTTGGCTGTGCTGGGTCTTCACTGCTGCATATGGGCTTTCTGTAGTGGCAGCGATCTGGGACTACTCTCAGTTGAGGTATACAGGCTTCTCAGTGCCGTGGCTTCTCTCATCGCAGAGCGCGGGCTCAGTGGTTGTGGCCTGCAGACTCTATAACTGGTGGGCTTCAGTAGTTTAGCCACACACGCTCAGTAATTGTGGGCCATTGGGTGTATTTGCACTGTGGCATGTGTAATCTTCCCAGACCAGGGATCAAACCCACGTCTCCTGCATTATCAGGCAGATTCTTCATCCGCTGCACCACCAGAGAAGTCCAGGAACGTTATCTTCTAAGGAGTTGTGACCCTGCTCTCAGGATTTAATGAAGGTCAGGTTCTTGATGTCTCATTGCAAAAAGAATTGAGTGAAAGACAAAGTGATTGGTAATAAGTGGATTTATTTAGAGAGAAACACTCTCCCCAGAGAGAGAATGGCCCATCTCAGAAGGCAAGAGGCTTTGTTGTTTTTAAGTGAAGCATTCCATTCAGTGAAAGAAGAGGTCTGAGATGGAGAGTAGACAGTTGACTGCTTAGCAACCTTCAGGGGTCTCCCTTGCAGTGAGGGGGTAGATCTGAAGCCTCGAGTGAGATGACCTCATTGTAAGAACAATCATTGCAGTGCCTGGATCTATACAGTAGATTATGGCTTAGATAATGGATAAGATAATGGCTTGCTTTCTGGAATGCCATGGAATGAGCATCTCTTCCCCAAAGTTCTTAGCAAAGAGGTTGCCCAGTCATGTCTGGGCAGTGCAACAAGATTTTCCAGCACTTGGAAAATCTATCTACTTTCCCTCCTGCTCTTGTATTTTGATCAAGTTTCGTCACGAGGAAAATAGAAAACGTAGTGGAAAGAATTGCTCTTATTATTTTAACATAAGTGCTTGATCTTTAGTTGTCCTCATCTTTCTCAGATACAAGTTTTAAATAGGGGGGAGTATTGAGTCAGGATAGGAGACAGAATACCTTGATCACATCTGACAACAGGGTGTATTTATGGTCAGTATTCTAATACGTTCCTAGATGTCACACTTAGTGTTTCTTTTTATCACAAATAGTATTGTAATACTGTAAATATTGTTTGTCAAGAACATTCTTCTTGTCAGTGGACTCCACATTTAAATTACAAGTTCTCTTTAAAAAAATCTATATGCTACTAATGTATTTATTATCACATGCATGTACTTAGTAAATTATCTTACATTAGCACCTGAAATATACATGCCTCACTTTGGAAACCATTGCTGTTTGGCATAGAAGTTGGGATCTTGATTTCCTATTTGTTACTAAGCTGAAGAGTTTCTGGCAACTTTCAGGTGCATAGATCTATGTAAGTTTGTAAAAGGATATAAAATGTAAAAGGGGGCCAAGCCATGTCTAAAATGTTTTACAAACCATGTGAAAGAGTGTTAGATACGCCCTTGAAAAGTGGACTGGTAAGGGGTGGATGGCACCTTCTTTTGAGTATTTAGTACATATAGTTTGGAACATGATGCTGGCCTTAGAGAAAGTCAGAGAGATTTGCATTAATATGTATAAAGGTGACCTTTGAAACCTTAGAAATAGATCATATCTTTGAGGCAGTATATAGTCAAAAGAGCAAGCAACTGAGTATAAAACTTGGGAGAGTTTAGAGGATGGGTAGAGAAGGAGCTGGAAACAGTAACTCAAAGAGTAGTCGAAGGGGTCCTCGGAGATACAGGCTTGAGGAAGAGAAGAAGAGCGAAGGCTGGGTGGTCAGGGCTGTGTACTACCAGTAATTTCATGAGTGCCGCTTTGCGCCAGTCAGCATGTTCTTGGAGTCAGCACGTTCTTGACCTTGGAGTTCATCTTCCAGATGCTTCCCTGGGGTTGAGGGAGTACGGTTTCAGGACCTGGAAGGGATGGAAGCTGAATGGCAAGGAAGGGGCAGGTGTAGACCACCGACTGGGAAAGTGAGGCAGTGTCATATGGCCGGTGTCCATCCAGGCAATCAGGGCCTTTCTCTGAGCAGACTAAAGCACTGACAGCCTGGGAAACCTGTTTGTAGCTGCCAGAGAAAAGTGCCAACCATTTAAAAGGAACTGTGAGGACATTCAGTTTTTAGGCCTAATCAGCTTAATTTGTAATTAAAATGTTGATGTAAAATATTTAGAACTAGCCTCTGAACACATGCTCTTGGATGTTTCTGCCTTTGGGGATGTGTACACTGTACTAGGCTTCATTGGTGACATGAAAATAGAGTAACCTCAACTCAGCTACCCCTTGTTGGTTGAACAAGGTAATGCAGACCTTGTGATATCCTCTCTGGCCACAGTTTAACCCCTGAGATCCATTTTACTCTTTTATTTACTTTTGGCTGCACTGGCTCTTCGTTGCTGCACTCGGGCTTGCTGTAGCTGCAGTGCATGGGCTTCTTATGGCAGTGGCTTTTCTTGCTGGGGAGCACGGGCTCTGGGCACATGGGCTCCAGTAGTTGTGACTTGCTGGCTCTCGGGCACACGGGCTCCAGTAGTTGTGACTTGCTGGCTCTCGGGCACACGGGCTCCAGTAGTTGTGACTTGCTGGCTCTCGGGCACACGGGCTTCAGTAGTTGTGACTTGCTGGCTCTCGGGCACACGGGCTTCAGTAGTTGTAACTTGCTGGCTCTCGGGCACACGGGCTTCAGTAGTTGCAGCACAGGGGCTCATTAGTTGTGGCTCAAGGGTTCTAGAGCACAGGTTTAGTAGTTGTGGCACTTGGGCTTAGCTGCTCCACAGCATGTAGAATCTTCCCGGACCAGGGATCGAACCTATGTCCCCTGCATTGGCAGGTGGATTCTTATCCACTGCTTCCCCAGGGAAGTCCCCATTTTACTCCCGTAAGTTATAAAATGTAGCAGTGGTTATTTTCTTGAAAAACTCCTGAAAGTAGAATTTTCAAAGCACACACACTAGCTCTCCATCAACATCAGTTACAAGGTCATGTGTCCACAACATTTGCCTGGGGAAGTGGTGGAGGGGCTGTGTGGAAGCTCTTGGCAGCACTGGGAAGAGTTTGTTTTTTTTTAAAGTAGATTGAAGTGTTTTTGTTTAGGTGTAGAGCCCTGAATGGTGGGTGGTGTGCAGTGTACTAATGTGTGGTTTCCAGCTGTGAGAAGCTAGTTATTAACTAGTGGTCCTGTTACATACCAAAATTTGTAGACTGTTTATGAATTAGGATGGGTTCAATCAGGACCATCCCCCACAAGAACCCCACTTAGTTGTATTTCAGTGTGTGCTCTCCAGAGGGAAAGAAAGCCACCAAGTCAAGAGTCATATGTGTCAGACATGTGAATGTCAAATGGCATGTGTCTAGTAGCAGGAAGGAAATACTTTGGAGTCACTGATCTCAGCCTAGAGGTAAACCTGGGTTAAAATCCATCACTGTCATTTAGAATCTAAGTGTCTTTAGTAAACTCAAGTCATGTCCCTGAATCCTCGCAGTCCACCTCTCTAAAATAGGGTGAGTTGGGTAGTGAGCACTGAACATAGTAGAAATTAAAACAGAAGCATTTCTTGTTAGCCACCCACAGGCAGCACTCCCTGGGAAGGCAGTTGAGCAAGTGCGTTGCTGGACGAGGCCATCCAGTCTGGATGGGTGTGGGTGTTGGACATGTTTGAAGATTGTAATATTTTGAATGAATAGCAGTGGGAAAATTCCTTAACTCTTAAATGCTTTGGAATTTTTCTTCAAAGTCATCTAATTTTTTCTTAATCTTGTTGGGGATAAGTTTTAGTTCTTCATGGTAAACAGGTCAACCAATACATACAGATATAAAAATAAGTAAAATTCCTTATTTTTTAATTTATGCAAATTATGCAAATGGTTTGCCTTTTGTTCTGGTTTTGTTGACTGGTGGGTTGATTAGTTTGTGTTTTGCTTTTCAGATTCTAAATGGTACTGTTATTTTTAATGATTTGTTTGCATTGTGTATGGCTAGAAATGACCAGTGGTCAACTTATTGACAGAGATGACAAAGACTCTGCTCCTCAACGAATCTGGGTCACTGTGACATAAAACACCTTGCAAGCTCTGACTGCGAAGCCCACCAACTCCATGTAAAACCAGACTTGGCTTGTTCTGAAAGGCTCTAATAAGAGAGACTTCCACTTTAGCAAAACACCACCAAGTGCTGGTGTGAGCAGAAGCTGCAGTGTGAGGGAGACCTGCAGCATGACGTCACAGCCCAGCCTTCACTGCCGTTGCTGTGAGAATGCCAGCGTGACCATAGAGAGCGAAATTCACTAGTATTTTTCATTTGGTTCTTGAAAATCTTCTAAGTATAGGCCTAAGAGAATAAATCTTGTTGTGGGCTGTTGTGACTACCATCAGATTTCTGGGAGAAGACAAATTAAAAGGAAAATGCATTTCAAAGACTTCTGTGCATCAAGACAATGAAGTGATCTTCAAGCCCAAGTACAGCGGTTTTGCGCACTCATATTCTAAGCTGGTTCTTCATTAAAATAATTTAAACTAAAAAAAGGAAAAAGTCCAGTATCAGACATTGCCACTTAAAGGGTTCAAACTAGTTGGCGCCCAATTAACCTGTTTCCAGAACTGATTTTTAGCTGTACCAACCAGTATGGCCCTGCCAGTTAACCAGTTAGGGATAACCACTGGCCTGTGATGCCCACTGCTTCAGCCATCCTGTCCCTCAGCCCCCACCAGCCTCCTCACGATGCAGCAGTTGGAGGGGTGGCATCTGACCCAGATGGGGCTTGTTGGACCGCATGCCAGCACCGGCCCGGGATCTGGTCTGATTAGCTGTTACATCCCCTACTAGTTGTTACATACCCTACTTGGAATGTTCATCCCTTTCTGTGTCAAGGATGCCTGAATGGCACAGCAGTGGGTAATCCAAAACCCTCCGTTTGGCAAGTTTTTTGTTAGCACTGAATACAGAAATGTGATGTATGATTGAAATGGTCAAGTGCAAAACTGCTGGGCACACCGAACCTCAGGCAAAACATGGCATGCTTGCTTAACTCTCAGCTGTTCTGTCCTACCTGTTCTCTCTTAAACACACAATTTTTTTCCCCACTGCATCCTGAGAGGACACCGCTCGATTTGTCTTCTTACCATGCGATCTTGACGTGGGTACCTTAAGTCATGCGGTGTCAGCGTCAACAGAATACTGTCCGTGAAAGGATCGCTGTCAGCTTTGATTTTCCCAAGCTGCCGTCTTAACACTGACATCCATTCACTTTTAAGGAAAGGTAAAATGTAACTGCCCTGTGGTTTACTGCTTCTATCAAACCTTTTTCACTGGTCTCCCAAAGATGCAGCAATCTATTGTTAAAAATTCTGACCATTTGGGTGAGGGGCGGGGCAGAGATTGTTGTCATTGGGCATGAAGCAGTTTGGTGTGAGAATTTAGAACATGGGCTCTGAACTCACCTGTGTTTGAGTTTCAGCCTGCCCCTTTCATGTGTGACCTTAGGTAAGTCTCTCAACCTAGCCATAAAATAAGGATGATAATATTGTACCGAGTTAATTGCCTCTTAAAATGTGATAGAAATGTTAAGAGCAGTGTGCGTGCCCTCAGTCACGCCCAACTCTGCGACTGCAGGGACCGCAGCCCGCCAGGCTTCTCTGTCCCTGAGCTGCTTCAGGCAAGAATACTGGAGTGGGTTGCCATTTCCTGCTCCCGGGGATCTTCCTGACCCATGGACCGAATCTGTGAATCCTGCATTTGAAGGCAGATTTTTTTTTTTTACCACAGAGTCACCTGGGAAGCCCGTAGAGCAGAGTATTTGATAAATGTGAGGCCAAGCACAATAAGCAACCTAATTATCTGACCCCATATAAACTGTTTGAATATTTGGTGTCTGAATTGTTGGAGAGTATCAGATGACTTTGGGGCCTCTTGATCCTTCTGAGTTTCAGTAAAATGCGGATAATACCTCCCTGCCAGTGTCGTTTTGAGGCTTAAATGGGATATCCCACATAAATGGGATAATGTGAAAGAACTTATGGTACAGTTTACTCAACAAATAATTACTGAGTGCCTTTATGCGGTACAACATTGAAGTAAATAGTTTTGGTATCCATGGAGTTTGCACACAATAAGACTAGATTTTAATTTTTCAATCAGTGAAGGCAGAGAAATGCCACTTAGACACTTGTATATACTTGGAAAGTGTTAGTCGCTTAGTCACATCCGACCAACTGTGACCCAGTGGACTGCAGCCCACCAGGTTCCTCTGTCCCTGGGATTCTCCAGGCATGAATACTGGAGTGGATTGCCATACAGGTTATAAAATCACATATGCTTCTCCTTCCTGAGGAGAGCAGGTTTCATTCTCACCAAATTACTGAAGCTTTCTAGTCACCAGCTGCTACAAAGATTATGTTACTAGAACCAAAAGAAGGGGCAAGAGTGGTGACTGAGGGACTCATAGATGCCTGAGCAAGGGCCTGAGTTGTGCCAGTCGATCATGTCTGCAACTCCTATGGAGACAAATGTCAAATGAAATCCAGACTGTACAGCCAGTGATCCGGAGCCCTGGAGATGGTAAACCCAAGGCTCCAGGGCACAGCTGGTATTTTTTAATCTCTCCTAGTTGAAGGTCATGCCTGGAAAGGGTACGGGAAGTGAACAGATGGTTTTATACATATTGTCAAATAAGAGTGTTTTTTTCTGGACCTTGGTTTATAGTATCAGTAGTTTAGGGTTCTGAAGGGGCCCCTGGGAAAGTGTTGCCAAAACAGGATTGGAACTTTTGTAACAGGTCAGGATGAGAGCCTGTGAAGAATAAAAGGAGAAGGGCAGGAACAGGTTATGAAAGCCTTCAGACCATAATGTGGTTCTCACACCCATGAGGGGAGGAAGGGGAAGAATTAGGTAGAAAACTCCTCAGATTGCAGTCAGTTCTGAGAAAGCTTCTCCCAGACTGATGACGTGCCCCCAAAAATTGCCCAGGAGAGGAATTGTGTGCAGGGCAGGGGTGATCCAGCTTTGTACTCTTGCTGAGCTATCAGGGCGGGGGTCGGGGTGGGGGGACAGCCTCAGTGTGAAGACATTATGGGTCAGAACAGTCCATAGCTGGGGCTGCCACTCAGCTAGACTTCCCCGTAGCTGGTTGGTTGTCTTGAAGCAGAGTTTAGCAGCACAATTGCAGGGATGCTACAGACCCTAAATTGCATACCATTTTTGGGGAACTGTGGCAGGTGAAGGTTGGCCCTTAAGAATCCTATAGGTGAAAGGGCCCACATCTAGATCATTGTTAAATTTTGATTGCCTACATATCAGACACTGGGGGTGCCAGCCTGAGTGTGAGAGCAGGGCCTCTACCTTCATGCCATTTGTAATCTGCTGGGCAGGTCTGTGGATGCTGTGAGGGTATCACAGGTATGTGCTCCTCTCCATAGGGTGGTCACCAGATTCCTCTCTGGAGGCAAGCACAGGGGCCCTGAGGCAGGGAAAAACGTATTCTAGAAGTGGGAAGAGGTTTATAGGCTGGAGTGAAGCGAACGCTCCAGGGATGGGATGGCATGGGCTGGGGCGAAGAAGCAGTCAGGAGGCAAGGCTTTTGTGCGCTGTGGTGAGGCTTTGAGACTTTATTTCAAATGCAAATGGAAGAACCGAAGATGTTCAGAGAGGGAGAGTGACATGTTAGGACTTACATCTTCTCAAGAGTGTTCTTCCTGCCTTGTGGACGATCATTTGGAAGGTGGCCAGTGTGATCATGGAGACAGATTAGAGCCTATGATTGTAAACCAGATGAGTTGTTGGAGACTTGGACCTGAGTGCAGGCACTAGAGAAGGGGGCCAGCGTAAAAAGGTATTCTAGAGGTAGGACCATCTGAGCCTGCTGATGGCTTCTCTGGACGGAAGAAAAGGAGGAATCCAAGATGACTGTCAGATTCCTGGCTTAATCAGCTGAGTAGATGGTGATGCCATGTACTGAGATGGTAGAGAATATGAAAGAAGGAACAGATTTGGGAGGAGTTCCCCCTCAGCTGGGGACACGTTTGGCTGATGCACATAATCCAAGTGGGAACATCACATATACTTGAAGCTTATATGTTAAGGTGGCCATATGATTCTGGGGGAGAAGTTGGGCAGGAGACATAAATTCCAGAGTTCTCAACCTGTGGAAGGTGTTTAAAGCTATAGGATTGGATGAAGTCACTGAGGGAAAAAGGTCATAGGCCCAAGCCCTGGGGAACCCCAACATTCAGAGGTTAGGTAGAGGAATTAGAACCAGGAAAGGAGAGAAGGATCGGGGAGAAGGGGTCCAGCAGATCAGAGAGGAGGGTCCTTCAAAGAGGGGACACTGGCTGTCCTGTGCCTCAGAGGCCAAGGCCTGCAAAATGAAACGTGAAACCTTCTGGCAATACCAGTGCATGTCGGCAGTCTTAACACATTCTTCACACAGGCATTTTCAAGCGAGTGGTGAGGACAGAAGCGGCTAAGAAAGAGTCTTCACGCCACTTTGCCAGGATTAGATTCGCAGACAAAAAGAACAAAAGCCGCCACCAGCCACGGGGTGGCGTGGCCCGGGTCCGCAGGGGCTCCGCTGGCTGGTCTCCGAGGGACTGGGCGGCGGGTTTCCTGACTGCAGGGAACCAGTGTCCAGGAGTCCTAGGACGTTGGTCTGAGCGTTGCCCTCTGCTGTCCCTGACCAGCTCCATGGTGGTCAATCTGAGGCCCTAAGAATGTTGACTAATAGTCTGGCTTCTGAGGACTGGAATAGAGGAGGAACAAGAGGCCTCCTCCCATTTAGCAAGTGTGAGCAGCAGCTGCAGGAAGGACACGGTCAGCTAGCACCAGGGCCTCGAGAACGTTAAGACTGGCACTGATACCAGCAGCAAGGTCTGGCCCTGAGATCCAGCTACCCCGAGGGCCTCCTGGACACGGGGCAGAAAGCTCCACTGCAGGTCAGCACAGTGAGGCGGGAGCCCAGACCATCTCTTGTCATCTTTTTTGTAAGGGTTTCCCAAACTCTTGATTGCCTTTGGCAAGGAGATAACCTGAGAAACAAGTGTCATGCCAGAATGAGGGACTCCTGGCAGGGACCAGGATTCTCCCTGTGAAGGTCAGGGAAGACTTGTCAGAGATGCAGTAACTTCACCAAGAAGACTTAAGCTGAAATTTGAGAAGGTGGGAAAACCACTCAGGTGAAGCTATAGCCTTGGCTATTTATTCATCAGAAAAGAGGCGTGACATAGCAAGCAACCCCTTAATTTGCATGGAAAAAGTAGGAAAAGGACGATTTCAAGTTAGGAGATTGTATATTAAGCAAAGGGAATTTGGGATGCTAACACCTGGAAGAAATCAGTATTTCCCAAATACTGAAACAGAGGGCTCAGACTGCAATATGGAAGCCCTGAAATAAAAGAAGGCAGAAGGGCAGGGAATGTCAAGAAATGCTAAAAGTTCCGAGAAAGCCAGAACCCTGCATGAAGTGCAATGGGGAGTATTTGGGTGGAGATGAAAGGAGAGAGGATCAGGAGTGATCTCACCGTGGGGGCTCTATAAAACTCACACCACAGGCCAGTACCAGTGTCTGTGGGCCTTGGCTTCCTCCTCCTGAATCTGAACGGGGTCCAAGATGTGGTAAAAATAAAAATGTATTTCAGTTCTTGAAACCCTTACTAGAATGTTCAAAAGAGTGCATTTGCTAGATTTTTGAAATGTTGTTGGTTTCATCTTTGAGAAGACGAGTGAAAAATGAGGGTCAACTGTCTAGATACACTTCTCATCAAGAAGACAAAAATGCATCATTGTCTAATTCACAATGACATGTAGAAAGGCACTGGGACCAACAGTGTGAAAACTTCTGTTTTTTGAAAACAAACAAAAAAAGAACAAAAGCTGTGCCCAGCTTCTTCTGGGGAGAGCCTGGATACACAGAGACCAAGCTCCAGCTCAAGATGGCATCCAGCTCTGTGGTCTAGAAGCTTGCCTTTCACTGAGTGTCAATTACAAAGCATTTGGAAAACTAGAGGTAGGACTTCATAGCCCAGAATGGAAAGGATGCCAGAGAGATGGAGCCCCGAAGAAGGCAGTTCTGTCACACAAGCACATGACTGAGAAGAGGAGAAAGTGACTCAGGTGCCTCAGGCCCTGGGGCAGTGATGGAGCTTCCAGCAGACGGAACCAAGCCAGTGAGGCTGAGACTTCCCCGGCGGTCCAGTGACTGCGCGCCCGGTGCGGGCTGGGGGTGTGGGGGCGGTTGATCCTGGTCAGGGAACTAAATCTCACATACCTCAGGCTAAAAGATCCCCCATGGCA
Organism: Bubalus kerabau; assembly: GCF_029407905.1. Lineage (NCBI taxonomy): Eukaryota > Metazoa > Chordata > Mammalia > Artiodactyla > Bovidae > Bubalus > Bubalus kerabau. The sequence continues at coordinate 65,439,057 of NC_073637.1, forward strand.
CAGCAGATACCCAAGATCTCGTGTGCTGCAGCTCAGTAAAGAAAGAACATAGCAGTCCAGCTGTCCAAAAGGTTAACTCATGGGCAACACAAGCCAATGAGTTTGAATCTGTTTCCTGGAAAAATTGCAGAATGCTTAACTGAAGAGACAATTTATGAAACTTTAAAAAGGAATCAGTAAGGAAGGGTAGACTATTCCTATTTGGGTCCATTGGGGGTGCTGGTGTTGGAGGTTATCCCTACATCTGACAAGGTTATTCAGAATATCCTCACTATGGGATGGAGAAATGTAGATTGAGTTAGTATGCACTTTGTGTGAATTCACAGCTGCTTGAACAACCATTTCCAAAGGGGTCAGTCATCCTCCTAAGATTCTTTGAAAGCTATATAGTTATTAAACTCTTTATTATGTAAATAAATTTTAATGTGAAGACTATTGTCCAAAGTGATATACTCTAAACTAAAATACATATATATATATATTTATTTATGTATATATATGTATGTGTGATTGCTAAGTTGTTTTAATTGTGTCCAACTCTTTGTAACCCCATGGACTGTAACCAGCCAGGCTCCTCTGTCCATGGAATTCTCCAGGCAAGAATACTGGAATGGGTAGCCGTTCCTTTCTCCAGGGTATATTTCCCACCCAGGGACTGAACCTGGGTCTCCTGCATTGCAGGCAGATTCTTTACCATCTGAGCCACCAGGAAGCCCCATATATATGTTTGTGTTTATGCACGCTAAGTCGCTTTAGTCATGTCTGACTCTGCGACCCTATGGACTGTAGCCCACCAGGCTCCTCTGTCCATGGGATTCTCCAGGCAAAAATGCTGGAGTAGGTAGCCATTCCCTTCTCCAGGGGATTTTTCCCACCTAGGCATCAAACTCGAGTCTCCTGCATTGCAGGCAGATTCTTTACTGTCTGAGCCACCAGGGAAGCCTCATATATATGTATATGCATGTCTATATGTATATAGACATGCATATATATACATTCGTATACATATATAATATGCACACACACACATATATATGCGTATATGGTGGGAGCTTAGCCCAATACCTGTTCTACTTTGCTCCTTTCCGAAACCTCTCCCTCTCTCTATAACACTGTGAAATAATATATAACAGACTTGGCTTTGGCTTATTAGTCCCACCTCAGCTGTTGTTTTTCAGCTTTAACTTTTGGTGTCTCACTTGTGCTCTTATCCAGATACTGTGGAGAGCCGTTTCAGCTCCACCGAGCTGAACTCCCTTCCCCTAGGGTATTCAGGGCCCAGCCCGCTATCACGCATGTGCTTCCACATTCTCCATCGCTGCACAGACTCACCCACTCGTCACTGAGCAGACCGGCTCCAAGCGCATTCTGCAGATGTGTGTAGCTTAGATGTTTTGGAGATGTTTGCTTCCCAGTCTCCAGTGGAAAACACCATTTTTATCCCCTCTTAAGTAGCCCAATTTTCCAGTCACGTGAATTTGCTGGAATGTTTTTGGAGGAAACCAGATTTATTGATGAGCTGCTGGGTTCTTAAAAAATGTCTTTACCCCAGATGTAGACAAAGTTAAGTGAATTTTCTGAATATAAATCATCAGAGTAAGAAGGTGAAGCTGAAGAAGGTGCATTTGTTAGACTACTGGTTCAGCCGCCTTGAACAGAGACCTACTGTTTCAATAGCTTAAACAATATGGAGGTTTACTGTTATCTTACTAATGGTCTGAAGATTGGCCACCTAGGACTCATGTGGTGGCTGCAGATGTCAAGAGACCCAGGCTCCCCTTGTCTTGCTGCTTCATCATTCTAGGGGATAGTCCTCACCTGCTTGGTCCAGATGGCCACATCCTCGGCCCAGGCAGGAGAGAGAGGCAGGGCATGCCCCTTCCCAGAAGATATGCCTGGCACTTCCACACCAGCCACAAGGAAAGCTGGGAGATGTTGTCTTTATTTTGGGCAACCAGTAAAAACAGATCATATTAAGAGGGAGAAAGAGAACAGACATTGGGGAACAACAAGTAGATATTCCTGGAAAATAGAGCATTTCAGAAGGGGGAGTGGGCGGGCCAGGGAGGGAGGAATAATTACCTCATCCAAGGAATGACATCTGGCTTCCAGTATCTAAGTCACCATCAGAAAGGCTGTGCTCCCTTGCTTTTCCTTTTGAGGGGGAACTCTTCCCTATCACAGGAGCTCTTCCTCCTGGGGACTCTGGCCCAGTTACTGACCCACCCCGGATCAGCCAGCCCGAGGACCCCCTTAGGACATGACAAGGACCACAAATAAGGTTCGGCTGGCTGAATGATCAGGAGCTTGAAAGAGGAGATTGTCCCAGCAGCAAAGCTAATTAAAAGGAGAAGCCTGTTTTCTGTGAGCGTGTCTTCAGTATGCCTGCATTCTGCCCTCTCATTACCTGCCTCGCGTGTTACCAAGGCATTTGCAGCCCACTCCTGGGGGTTTTGCTTCCACCTTTAGACGCTGCACATCCTTTCCTCGGCGCTCCTCCCTTTATTCCTCCAGCTGCTTAAACCATCTTCTCGAGCATTTGAACAAACCTATGTACACTCCCCTTCCCTCACTATTCTTTTTTAAACAAAGAGAATTCTGCTTTCTGTTACAAAAAAACAAAAAAACCAAAGCCAGAGACAGTTCTGTCCTTTAGGTCCACAAGGCGAATGCTTTTCTACCTGTGTGGAACTTTAATTAGTTTGGGTGGGAGGTCTGTGCCAAGAAGCGGCACTGTATCGCTGTTGCATTGGGCAGAACAGATTCTTTTTCCTCTTAATACTGCTATTTCAAACTGAATCCTGATTGCAGTTTTGATACCGACAATGTGTGTTACTAGACAATAGCTCCTAGTCCTTTCTAGGCTGGTAGCAAGACCATAAGCTGACGGATTCCACCCACACCGGGACAGCCCTGTATGTGAAGTGCTGCATGGTTTACAGAGCATTTCATATGCATGGTCTCATGCCAGCCTCATGCTCACCCTGGCAGTAAATAAGTAACATCACCCCCATTTTGGTGATGGAAAAGAACCGAGGCTGGGAACAGTTAAGTGACCGAAAATGAGCTAAAACTGGGTCCAATCTCTCTGTGTTGCTCATGTAAGATGTTGCAGAGCTGCCTATGGTTAAAAGAGAAGGAATATCTATTTTTAACAATGTTCTTTTCTTCTTGCCACAGTTCAAGATTGTCCCAAACTTTGATTTGATAGAAGCATTTTCCACAATCCTCTAAGTCAGGCTTTGAAATTCTTTTCTGCCTCTGGTCTTGTTTTGCTTTGAGGTGAGAATGGCAAGCACGGATGTTTCTTACATAATCTCTAGGCCTTATATTGTAGTTCTCTACCTGAAAATTTGTAACGCCACTTTGATTCTACCACAAAAAGGAAAGCAACCTCTTATTTCTGCTATTTAAAAATTAGATATCTAAGATTAAAGGAACTATGTATAAACATGGCTTATCTAGAAGCTTTTTGAATATATCCTGTCTAATGGAAATGCTGGATGTTTTTAAGCAACATTATCTCTTACGAAACAATTTGAAAAGGAGAAAAACCACACAAGGATAACAAAAACTATTTTTTTATTAAAAGACAGTTTTCACAAAATGTATTGCTTTCAGTTTTTAAGGCTGCTAGAAAATGAATTTTGTATTAAAAATAGCCAAGAGCATAGTCATTGTTTTGAAGACGTGTTAGGATGGGAGTAAATGTTCAGTAATTTTTTTTAACATGTATTGACATGTATCTTGAGCTTTTTAAAAGAAAAATCACGTTTTATAAAATCTAAGAAATTTTAAAACTGTGTCATTTATAATGTAAAATTAATGTGGTTGAAATTCACTGGTTGACTCATAGCTCCCACATTCATCTTCAGTTCTCTTTAGCTCATATGGTTTTCTTTAAAAATTAGTGATATCAGCTAAATGGGACTATTTTCCACTCCTACCCACAGAGAAAAGTGCTTTTGTGAACATGTCAGCTCTTTCCCATTATTACATGGCATCATGGAGTGCAACAGAAGCAGGCTGGCTGTTCTCATCACCAATATTAGTACAGGTTCAGGAGCAAAATCCAAATAAGATAAACTTAAAGTTTCTATTTGTTTATTGTATGCACATACGCCACATTTTTAGTACCAAGAAGTTTTCTATCTAGACTGTACCTCTCGAGTCTTCCAATCTAGCTTCTTCATTTTGGATCTGAGGCAGCCAAGGCACAGAGAGGCTCAGCAACTGGCCCAACAGCTGAGCTTAGAACCCAGGCCTGTGTGACCACAGAGCCTTTGCTCCTGCTACAGTGCTTTACAGAGAGGATTTGCCCCAATCATTTGGCCATGACCTTGCCACAGCCCACACCCTTGCCACTCAACAGCACCCCCCCCCCATTGGTACATTGCTAATTAAGAGGCAATTTCACAAGTGTTCTGTAAAAGCCCTCAAGATCTGTGAAGATGTGAAGATGGCCACCAATCTCCCCAGAAATCTTCGCAACTCTGCTCCTTGCAATCAGTTCAGGTTTCTCCAGACTAAGCAGTTCTATTGGGCTTCCCTTATAGCTCAGTTGGGAAAGAATCTGCCTGCAATGCAGGAGACCTGGGTTTGATTCCTGGGTCTGGAAGATCCCCTGGAGAAGGAAATGGCACCCCATTCCAGTATTCTTGCCTGGAGAATCTCATGGACAAAGGAACCTGGCAAGCTACAGTCAATGGGGTTGCAAGAGTCGGACACAACTTAGTGACTAAACCACCACCACCACCATCCAGTTCTATCATACCTTCCTGAGATTCTCTTTCTAGTTACTATCTTCTGGACACATTCCAGTTTTATTAAGATGAAAGTGTTAGTCCCTCACTCGTGTCCAACTCTTTGCAACCCCATGGACTGTAGTCCACCAGGCTCCTTTGTCCATGGAATTCTCCAGGCAAGAATACTGGAGTGGGTAGCCATTCCCTTCTCCAGGGGATCTTCCCGACCCAGGGATTGAACCCAGGTTTCCTGCATTGCAGGCAGATTATTTACTGTCTGAACCACCAGGGAAGCCCTTTATTAAGGTGGGATCCACCCAAAATGGGACTCCTCCAACTTGTTCCTCCTCGTGTTTCCAGCGTCCATGAATCCCACTGCCGTCATCTCTGTGTCCCCGTCCTTAAAATGCAATAGCTTTGCCTCTCCTCCTTCCCTCCCAACCCCCAACATCCAAGCAATTTCTCCCCGTCCTGGATTCTGGCTCTGCAGTCCCTATGTGGCTTTGGGTTCATGATTTACACCTTTGGCCTCCATTTCTCTACTATAAAATGAAGATGTTGAACATGACAGGCTCTAAAGAGATGCCTCCCTTTCTTATCTGCTGTGTATCTCTCTCCCCACTCCAATCTGCTTAACAGACTGCTCCAAAGAAATCTTCCTAAAATACTAATCTTTTCTTTTTTTCCTGCAGAATCCTTCAGTTGCCCCCTCCTTTCACATAAATCCCAATCTCCTTAGCCTGGCACAGAGGGAACATTGCAGATTGGTACCCAGCTCCTCCCTTAGCGCGCTGTGCTCTTCACGAGCCCACACTCAAGCTAAACTCAGCTACTCCCCTTTCGTCAAACTTGTACCAGCTCCCACCTCTTTGCTCCTGCAGCAGCAAATGCTTTCTACCTAGTGCTGTGGGTGGGACACGTGCCACATCTTTGTAAGCTCCTCGCAAGCAGGGGCCACCCCTTCCTCATCCTCAATCTCCCACACAACACCTTGTGCTTAGTAGGCAGTCAATAAGCGCCTACTAAGTTCTTGAGTAAATTTATTCAGCCCGGAGTTGCTCTAAAAATTTTTGGCCTTCGCATCATCTTCTTGACTCATACTGGGCTTCCAGTCAAATAAAATCCTTAAGCCTTTAAAAAATACAATTATTAATTAAGCTAGTTTTCTCCCATTCTTCCCTTTTACCCATTTTCAGACTGATAATTCAGAGCCTCATGTGTTAAAGTTTAATTTTCATCCATTATTCTTTTCCGCACAAATCTTTTTGATTCTTGATTCCTTTGTCTACTTTATTGGCTTCCCATTGTGTTATCCACAGGTGTGATGGGTATGCTGACTGTTTCATTGCAGTTGTTGATACAAATGTTGGACGGGATGAAGACCAGTAGGTTGCCAGCTTGGCACCTCGTTCTCTAGCATGACAGTGACATCTTATCTCACTGTCTTTGGATATGGTTATTAAATCTCTATATATAAGTATGACTATATTTGGTTGTAATACATCATGCACATAGACACTGAAGAACAGTCTGTGCTTTCATTTGATTCGTTTTTTTGACAACCAGGTGAAGGCAGTGTGCTAGGCTTTGTAGTATATAATATAAAGGGATGATTAGGATTTGGCCCTTTGTTCTCTTTGAGCTTCAGAAACCAATGCAGTACAAGATAGAGTGTAGGGCCCAACACAAGAGATAAAAGGCTTTGGGGTCATAGGATGCACAGGCACGTTCCTGGCTGAGAAATGAATAGGATTGCCTTAAATGGAGATGAGGAGATTAAGGCATGGCTTGTTGTTCAGTTGCTCAGTCATATCTGACTCTTTGCGACCCCACGAACTGCAGCACGCCAGGCTTCCCTGTCCTTCACCATCCCCTGGAGTTTGCTCAGATTCATGTCCATTGAGTCAATGATGCTATCTAACCATTTTATCCTCTGCTGCCACCTTCTTTTGCCTTCAGTCTTTCCCAGTTTCAGGGTCTTTTCCAGTGAGTCTGGCAACCCACTCCAGTACTCTTGCCTGGAAAATCCATGGACAGAGGAGCCTGGTAGGCTGCAGTCCATGGGGTCGCTAAGAGTCGGACATGACTGAGCGACTTCACTTTCACTTTTCACTTTCATGCATTGGAGAAGGAAATGGCAACCCACTCCAGTGTTCTTGCCTGGAGAATCCCAGGGATGGGAGAGCCTGGTGGGCTGCCATCTATGGGGTCGCACAGAGTCAGACACGACTGATGCGACTTAGCAGCAGCAGTAGCAGCTGCTCTTTGCATCAGGTGGCCGAAGTATTGGAGATTCAGCATCAGTCCTTCCAATGAATATTCAGGGTTGATTTCCTTTAGGATTGACTGGTTTGATCTTGCTGTCAAGAGTCTTCTCCAGCACCACAATTCGAAAGCATCAATTCTTGGGCACTCAGCCTTCTTTATGGTCCAACACTCACATCCATACATGACTACTGGAAAAACCAAAGCTTTGACTAGATGGACTCCTAACAGCAAAGGTATGTTTTTTAATATGCTGTCTAGGTGTGTCATCAGTACTCTTGCCTGGAAAATCCCATGGAGAGAGGAGCCTGGTAGGCTGCAGTCCATGGGATCGCGAAGAGTCAGACACAACTGAGTGACTTCACTTTCCTTTTTCACTTCCATGCATTGGAGAAGGAAATGGCAACCCACTCCAGTGTTGTTGCCTGGAGAATCCCAGGGACTGGGGAGCCTGGTGGGCTGCCGTCTATGGGGTCGCACAGAGTCGGACACGACTGAAGCGACTTAGCAGCAGCAGCAGGCGTGTCATAACTTTCCTTCCAAGGAGCAGGTGTCTTTTAATTTCATGGCTGCAGTCACCATCCACAGTGAGCCCAAGAAAATCTGCCACTGCTTCGACTTTTTTCCCATCTATTTGCCATGAAGTGATGGGACCAGATGCCATCATCTTAGTTTTTTGAATGTTGAATACAGGCTAAGCTGCTCTAACTGAGTCCAGAATACAGAGGCTTTACCACAGTGATAGTTCATTTCTCTCTATATACTTGAGGTGGCAAGTGGTTCAACCCACGTCACACTGTCCTCAACAGGAGGCTTCCACTTGTAGGTCCATGGTGACTGCCCCAGGCTCCTCATTCCCAGCCAGAAGGAAGGAAGACAGAGGCCAAGATGTACCAGTCAGTCACTTTAAGGACCTTACAGGAAGTTGCTTATATGGCTTCTGTTCATATCACTCTGGTCTGCACTCGGTCACTTGACCACACCCAGCTTAAAGGGAGTCTGTGAAATGTATTCTTTCACTGGCTGCCTCATGCCCAGCTAAGACCATTACTTTTGAAGGAGAAAATAGATATTGGGAAGACAATTAACAATCTATAAGAGAAAAAGAAGAATTCCATATGAGGAGAAAAACTCTCAAAGAGGAAGTCAGTTGATTAATTCTATTTCAGCTGATTGAAACTTATCAGAAACATCGATTTGGATTTAGAAGAAAAAACTAAAGCTCTTAAAGAAGGAACGGGCCGTCTTAAGAGAGTTCTCCACCTCTGAAAATGGTCAAGAAAAACGGTCAGAAGAATTAACACTTAGAGGAGGATGGATGAAAAGGTCAGCCTTTAAGACTCAGTAGCTATGGCACCCCACTCCAGTACTCTTGCCTGGAAAATCCCATGGACGGAGGAGCCTGGTGGGCTGCTGTCTATGGGGTCGCACAGAGTCAGACACAACTGAAGCGACTTAGCAGCAGCAGTAGCAGCAGCTGTGTCATTATAGCCAAGATGGAGAGGAAAGTTTCCTATAAACTCAGAAAACTGCAACACTAGCCCCGGCGTGGGAAAAGAAGGGTGGGAGCAATGAGGATGCACTGGAAGGGACAGATGTTAAGAGAAAACAAATAGAGCTTGGCTGTCCACGTGTGCGCCTCTCGGAAGGCGGCTGGGGGCAAGGATGGACAGATGTGGGGAGCACATGAGCTCGGCCACCTTAGGGATGCCGAAGGGTGGGCTCTGGAAAGCCCTTGCTTTCCCTGCCAGGCGTGGATAGCGCTGCCTCTTCCCAAGCCCACGAAATAGAGCCCGGTTCTTCCTCCATGAAACAATGAGCATCACCATAGGCTCTGCTCCCAAGAAGGCATTTTCTTCATGAACGTGTTTTTCTTTTCTTCCTCATCCTGTCCTAATTTTCATTTCTGTTTAAAATCAGTAAAAGCACTACCAAATTCTAAAATAATGTGCTTTGTTTTCCCCAGTCGCCCACCCCCGCTCCACTCATTTCATCAAAGTTATCTAATCTGTTTGTTTTGAAAACGCAACTGTTCTTTGGATGTTTATGTGCTCCGATAGGAAATGATTTGTGTAACAATAAAAAGCATTCCCTTTGGTGGACACCTGTTGTTGCTTTGTGTTCTGTCAGAGAAAGACATTTCACATCTGCTAAATTACTAGCACTTCCCCCAACTAAGCAGAGTCCACTGGTGGCCAGTTAGTATTGCAAGCCAAGGGAGTCCACACCTTTGTTCTCTATATCTGTGTCTCTATTTCTCCTTTGCAAATAAGTTCATCTGTATGGTTTTTCTTTCTTTTTTTAAACAATTTTTATTTATTTGTTTATTGGCTGTGCTGGGTCTCTGTAGCTGCGTAGAGACTTTCTCTAGTTGCAGTGAGCTGGGACTACTCTCTGGTTGCAGGGCTCGGTTCTCACTGCAGTGGCTTCTCTTGTTGCAGAGCAAAGGCTCGAGGGCACCCAGGCTTCAGGTTGTAGCACTCAGGCTAAGTAGTGTGGCACGTGGGCTTAGTTGCTCTGCAGCATGTGGAATCCTCCCAGACCAGGGATCCACCCCATGTTCCCTGCATTGCCAGGCAGATTCTTAACCCCTGGACCACCAGGGACATCCTACATCATTTTCTGGATTCTACATATAAACAATATGATACTGATACAATATTTGTTTTTCTCTTTCTGACTTACTTAACTCTGTATGACAGACTCTGGGTCTATCCACATCGCTGCAAATGGCACAATTTTGTTCCTTTTTATGACTGAGTAATATTCCATTGAATATATGTACCACATCTTTCTTTATCCATTCCTCTGTTGATGGACATTTAGATTACTTCCATGACCTGAACCTAATCTTAACCTATACAACATGAAAAACAAAGGGATGTCTGGTGCATAATAAGCATTGTGTTAAGTATTATTATTATTATTTTGTGTTAAATAATGGATGAGGTGAGGCCACATTATACTGCTGCTGCTGCTGCTAAGTTGCTTCAGTCGTGTCCGACTCTGTGCGACCCCATAGACGGCAGCCCATCAGGCTCCCCCATCCCTGGGATTCTCCAGGCAACAACACTGGAGTGGGTTGCCATTTCCTTCTCCAATGAAAGTGAAAAGTGAAAGTGAAGTCGTTCAGTCGTGTCCGACTCGTAGCAACCCCATGGAATGCAGCCCACCAGGTTCCTCCGTCCATGGGATTTTCCAGGCAGGAGTACTGGAGTGGGGTGCCATTGCCTTCTCTGGAGGCCACATTATAGCAGGGCTTAAAAAATCAAGGAGAGAAGTTTGACCTTAATGTGAAGAGAAGTTTATATTTATTACTTCTAAAAAATGACTTGAGAAGAATTAAACTAAAATGACCCATGATCCCTGGGACCATCCCATAAAGATAAAAGATAAGAGCTATGGAAATCAGGGGAGAGAACTCTACCAGAGCCCTAGGCTAAATCTGGTTATTAAAACGCCACCAGGTTTAGCTCTGAGTTGCCGGACTGCTTCCGCTCTGAAAAACAACAAGCCTCTGCAGGAAGCCAAGGATTAAGTGATGAAGGATAGTGGAGTGAGAACCTGGAAACAAATCTGGAAGATGACTCAAAGAAGCCTATAAGGGCTGGCAAGGAATAGCTGTGAGGATAAAGGAAATACCAATGTGGGAGGTGACTAAAGGTACATCTGAGCCATTAGACTAGTCAGGCCTCTGCTGCTAAAATGCTGTGTAACAAATGGTCCCCTAATCTCAGTGCAATTAAACAGAAAGCATTTATCTATCGCTTACGGATGTGTAGACTGGCTGCGACTCTCTTGCATGGCTGCAACTGAATAAACTCTGCTCCAAACTGCCAGTTGGGTGCAGGTCTGTTCCAAGTATCTCCTCATTCTGGGATCAGAGGCTAAGTAGGCAGATTTGTCTTGCGGCAGATGGCAGAAGTGCTGGAGACCAAGCCAAGCCATAAAAGCATGTTTCAAGTCCTGCTCACATTACCCCCACTAATGTTTCTGTTCACCCAGGCATGTCATGTGGCCAAGTCCCAAAACAATGGGGCATGGAAGTTGGCCAGCTCTACCAGGAGGCCCTGTGACATCACACAGCAGTGCCTTAGGTTGTGGCTCAGTGGGGAAGGTTGGGTGCTGGTGGACATCCTACATCATTTTCTGTCAGCTTCTGTCAGCTTTCCATGCCCCGGACACGGAAATTGGGAGTGGGACGTTGGGTTTCTTAAAGCAAGATACACCTGGGATGTGAGAGCCATGTGTCTGGTGCAGAGGGGTTCTGACAACTGCCGTCAGGAGATCTGGGTTCCAGATCCTTCTCTGGTGCATCCTCAGCCTTTCTCTCTTGCTGTGCTCTGCCATAGATGTCAACACTAGACCATTTTTGCCCTTGCATCTATCATCCTTGTCCCTTCCCAGGTGGCACTATTGATGAAGAACCCACCTGCCAAAGCAGGAGACCTAAGAGACGTAGGTTCAGTCCTGGATCAGGAAGATCTCCTGGAGGAGGGCTTGGCAACCCACTCCAGTATTCTTGCCTGGAGAATTTCATAGATGGAGGAGCCTGGTGGGCTTCAGTCCATAGGGTCACAAAGAGTCAGACACGACTGAAGCGACCTTAGCATGCACACATTGTGCGTAGGATCCTGTTGTACAGTTACTCCGGAAACAGCCTAGCAACTGGCTTTAGTGGATTGTCCATAAATACAGCTCTCAAAAACTGGCCCTGCTCCTAGATACAGAGACTAGAAAGAAGTATTCCAAAATGGTCCTCCTGGGGATGAGGCTTCAGGCTATTTTAAGTCTTTGTGTATTTTCCAAAGGTTCTCCAATGAGCATATATAAATTTTATGATATCAAGGAATTTTATAATGATTTTTTAAAAATCTCTTGTCACTGGCTCAACTCTATTTCATTCATCCTTTACCCATAAAAGTCTACCTGAAGCTTTAGCACAGGACCTGCCAAGCTGTGCTTCTTTGAAGGAACACACTCCTCAGCTAACACAGGGCAGTGACTATCCCTGTGATATGAATTCATTTCCCAGACATGGTTTGGGTTGTTTTTGTTTCCCCTGAATTTGATGGTGGGGGGGCCGGGGTGGGGATAGGGGTGGGGGAGTGGATTCAGAGGGGATTTTAAATCTGAATATACAAGAACAAATTGAGTTTTCCCTCTTTTTCTTCACTTAGTTGTCCTTTTGGTTTGGGGCCTGCCCAGAATCAAGTCAGGCCAGAAGTAGGCACAAGAAATCCACCGGCTTTTGTTCTTCTGTCAGCTTTCCAAACGCCCTCAGCCCCTCTCACTCAGAGGGGCATCTGACTGCAGGCAGAGCCCCCAACTTGAATATTCTTTGTGCCGGGGCTCTCCTCACCAGTCAGACCCCCATTCTCCCTGGGCACAGGAAAGCAGATTTTCGTTTGTTTGCTTTTAAATATTTATTTATTTATTTGGCTGCACCGGGTCTGAGTTAGGAACGTGGGATCTGGTTCCCTGATCAGGGGTGGAACCCAGGCTCCCTGCTTTGGGAGCACAGTGTCTTAGCCACCGGACCACCAGAAAGTCCCAGAAAGGCAGATTTTGAAGGGAGCATGGTCTCTGGGTTGGCTAATCCTGATTGAAGCTGCTAAAATCACCCCTCCCTTGACCCTGCCCCTCCTATCTAGTTTCCAGATCTAGTTTCTCATTTAAAACCTCCCAGAGCACCGCCTCCTCTCCCTCAGCCCCAGGTGCTCTGCACCTCACACGGCTGCTGGCTTCTGTCTTACTCTCCCTCCAAGGACACCACCCCATAGATCATCAGCAGTCTACTGGTCAAGTCAAAGTTCAGCCCCTTGTTTTCTTTGGTCCCCTGCTTGTATGTGAAATTTTCAAGTGTTCATTCTTTAAACGCATATTCCTTTGGTCTCTATGAAATCACACTCTCCTGGGCTCTCTCTGACCATTTAAATTCTTGTTTCTTCCTCTCCCAGCCTTTACTTCTTGTTCTCCTGGATGTCACCCTCTGCCCACCTGTATTCTTGCCCCTACACTCTCTCAGTGGTCTGATTCATTCCTAGTCACAATTATGATTCATATGCTGATAACCCCAGCCCAGAACTTTCCCTTCTGATTCACATTTCCTGGAGGTGCTGGTCTTCACGTGGCGGTCACATGGGCATAAAAACCCATGGTGTCCAGAGCTGAATTAATCTCTCCTTAGTGCTCTTTGGTTATAAGCAACAGGGAGTGATCCTGACTAGCCTATGCATAGAAAAGATTAATTGGAAGCATTGCAAGGTAACTCCTAGAGTCAGAGGAATCACTGAACAACCCAGTGTCTGGAGGCGAGAACCAGGTCACTGCATAGATTCAAGTTTCCAGGAATGAACTTGACACAGCTAGCTTAGATCATAGCTCTCTACTTCTTGGATTTGTTATTGTATTAACACGGAGCAAGAAATACAAAGGGGCTAGACAAACAAGACAATAGCAATCATGTCTCTGCCTCCCGAATCAGCTTTTTCTTCTGCATTCTCCATGTCAATTGGTAGCCCAGCCATCCATCCACCAACCACCTAGACTGGGGAGAAGGCCCCCTCTTCCTCATTTGTATCACAAAGCCAATTGCTCACTGCATTTTGACACTACCTTTTAAAGTAGCTCTCCAAACCGTTGCCTCCTCTCCATCGCTTGGACCTTTGACCTCCTTTGGGTCTTACCATGTCTTGCCTTGATGACATTTAAGCTTCTTGAAAAGTCTCTCTTTCTACTCCCATTCCTGTCCACTTCAAATTTATCCTCTACTTAATAACCAGAGTGATCCATCTAACACCCAGATCTGACCATGTTACTCCTCTGTTTGAACTCTTTACCTGAAAGGTGAGGTATAAGACTTGCAGTCTACGTTTCTTGATACAAAATAAGATTCCACCAGAGCCTTGGCCCTGCCTACAACTCTCCATCCACAGTCCTTGCTCTGTAGTCTGTTTTTCTTTTTTTTTTTTCCACTGGCACCCCTTCTGCCCAAGAGCCCCTGTTCTCTCTTACCTCCAGCTTGGCTATTAGCAACTCTAAAACTCAGTTGAGGCCTTCCCTTCCCTAAGTCTTTCCCAACATCTCTTGTCAGGTTGAAGTTCCCCTCATCCCATGCTCCCTTTTTGCCCTGAATACATCACTGTCACTATACATGACCCAGTGTTTGATAAATATCTCTCTGCATACCTCTCTCTCCCACTATCTGTAAATTCAGGGGCAGGCAGGTGCTTTTTTCGAATGGTTGTTGACCTTGGTAAATCAAATAAACTCTTTGGATTTCAGCTTCCTCATTGCAGAAAAAGGATAACTCTACCCTTTGTTGTGTAATTAAATGAGATGATGCGAATGAAATGCCTCACCCAGTCCCTGGCACAGTGTTCAACTGACAGTCACTTCCTTCATCACCATTCCTCCTCCTGCCACAAAAGTTTTTTGTTTTCTGTTTTTTTGTGGGTTTTTTTTTTTGGTGGTGGGGGGAGTAGCCACACTACATGGCAAACAGGATCTTAATACCCCAGCTAGCTCTCTTACGGACTTCCCTGGTGGCTCAGACAGTAAAGCGTCTGTCTACAATGCGGGAGACCGGGGTTTGATCCCTGGGTGGGGAAGATCCTCTGGAGAAGGAAATGGCAATCCACTCCAGTACTATTGCCTGGAAAATCCCATGGACAGAGGAGCCAGGTAGGCAACAGTCCATGGGGTCGCAAAGAGTCCGACACGACTGAGCAACTTCACTTCAGCTCTCTTACAGTGGAGGTGCAGCACCCTAACCACTGGGCCATCAGGGAAGTCCCCACAATTTTAACTAAAAAGGAAAGATGTTTCAGTATCCTTTGTTAGGTGTATCTCTCCCCTACTGGAGCACAAGCTCTGTGAGAAAATGGGGCCAGGTCTGTATTATTTATTGCTATGTCTTTTGCATATGGCAGGTGCTTAATAAATATTTTTAGGATAAATGAATAACTGTCCTATATGCTTATTTGACTTATCATTTTCACCTTCAGTTGGCATAATGTTCTTGTTTCCTTTTGCCCATCATATAAATCATCGAGTTCTGCTTATTTAGTATCCACTGTTTCCCACTGCAAACCAGTGACCGCTTAAGGAAGAATGGAGGCTGAGCTCCTGGACAAGCCAGACGGCAGGCCAGTTGGGGCGGTTGCTGGCCACTCTGCCTCCTGGAGAGGATGCTCAGGGAAGGAATTCATCCCTTTTTTCACCTGCTGACCCTTTCAGGCCACACAGCTCGCTCATTTACACGCACTGGCTCATTTCATTCCCATTGCAGTCCCCGGAGGAAGGAGCTGTTTTCCTACTGTGTTAGGCAGGGGCCCAGAAGGGAAGAAATTAGCTCACTCAAGGTGAGGAATAGAGGCATGTCTAATAAAGGGATTTTATAAAAGTGCGAGCAGAGTTGAAGGAACCCTCCAAGGAATTGTGCAGTCCCTGGGGCTGGTGACAGCTGGGAGTCCTGATACCTCCTAAAGGGAAGAGAGGAGCAGCCAACCTGCAGCCACCCAGGAGCTGGGGGTGGGGTGGGGTGGGGGGGCAGCGGGCAGAACAAACACCTGGCCTCACTCTTCTCCTGCAGGGGCTTCCCAGTGTGCAGACGCAGCCTCCAGAGGGGTGAGGCTTCGGGCCACAAGCAGGGTAAGAAAAGTCAAGAATGACTCTGGAAGACCAAACATGGCCTGGCCAGGCCATATGGTTACCCAGTACTAGGCGAGGGATCCCAGGAGGTCCAGCTTTTAGCTACTGGAGTTTTCCATGAGGAGCCAAGAGATGGTCATATCAGCATGCAACAAATGAGTACCCCCTAGATGAGAAAGGAAGGCAGACTCCCTCTTTATAAACACCCCCCCCCCACACACACACACCCATGCTGCTCTGTGAACTGACAAGCACCTCCTAACTTAATTCCAACACTGTGGAGAATGTTTCAGTGAATTTACCCCAACACAAGGCCCCAGCAGCAGGTGAGACCCTAGACTCGGACATCAGACAGGCCAGGACGTGAATCCCAGCTCTGTCATGGGCTATGAATTTGGGGCTCATCTGTAAAATGGAAACTGTCATACCGGGGGAGGTGGGGCAGTTCCTTAGGATGACATGCAGTGTGCAATTTGCTTTGTAGTCATGAAACATTAGTGAAAAACCCTACAAAGCTACATCTATAGCTTTGTACTACTGAAGTTTTCGACCTGATGACTTACTCATTCCAACTTTCAGAATCCTTTAAGAATGGACATATCCACTACTGAGGAGGATAATGATACTACACAGAGATTTATAGTTTTTTAAACTGCTTTCCCTTAGGTTAGCCAAGGAGATTATTAAAAACAAACAAACAAAACCCAGTGAGAAAGGCTACAGAAATATTTTTTTTTGCCTCTTTTAAAGATGGAGAAACCGAAACCTGGAGAGGCGAAGTGACTTGTTCAAGGTCACTGAAAAGGCAGCGCCAGCTAGCCGGCCTCCTAAAGGCAGACGGAAGCTGCAGCTCAGAGAGGGCACCAAGTGAGCTCCCATCACCGGGCAGCCCTCTTTTGGCTGCTGGATGCTGCGTCATTGAACAATGCGTGTTCCCCAAATGATAATTATGTCCTTCGTTTGCAACAAAGATCAGAGCCACTTCCTCCTGTAAGCCTGTGAGTGGAGGGCGTGGCGAGTGCCCGCGGTGGGATCGGCTCACCCCGCCCACTGCCGCTTAGGCTTCCACAGCACCTACCACCCCTCCGGCCTCTCCCGGCAGACTTGGTGTGTTCGCTCTCCCGCCCTTTTCTGTGCTCTTTCTGCGGCCGGGACCGAGCGGAACTACCTCCAGCTTCACGTACTGGAGGTGCACGCTTTACATAGAGAAGCCCATCTCTGAAAGCACAGCATGCTTTAGCATCCTCTCCTTCAGAGAGAGCTATTTTTGTCTTTCGTCTTACGAGACTGTTCCAAAGTAGGGAATGCAAGTATCAGGAGGAGAAGCAAAACGAGCCAGTGTCTCCCGCTCAGAAGAGACGGAATCACTGTCGTTTCCTCAACAACATAACAACTGCAGCAGCAGTAATGGAGAACAAACTGAGTTGGAGCCGAGTTGCCCTTGGGCACAGGACAACCAGCCTGCCCAGATCTCTTTCTGTGGGATTTCTTTCCGTACACTTCACAGGAATGAGGTTCGTTGCCATGGTTACTAGCGAATCACATGGTATAGCCTCGCTCCCTAGAAGTGCCGGAGAACAGCAGGCTCAGACTGTGATGGGGAGAGAAGATGCCTTCCTCCCCAGCATGGTTGCTTTTCCTGAGCAAACCTGCGCAGCGGTTTCCCCGTTCTGACCTGCCCACTTAGGGGTCAGGGCCAGCTGTTCTTTGGGGCGCCAATTCACCGTTTTCCTAATGAGATCAGCAGCACAAGTTTCCTCATGCACTTTTCCTTCTGGTTTCAGGAACCCCTCTCCCCCTGTTCAGTCCCTCCCTTCTCTAGACACACACACACACACACACACACACACACACACACGGGTGCTGTACTGAATTGCTGAGTTGATTGCGGGGTGGAGCGTGCAGCCTACACCACTTGAATAAGCTCTTTTAAAATCCGAGGATGGCATGAGTCAGGGAATTTTGAAGCTGTGATACAATCAGGACACTGATGCCTCAAGGGGGTGGAGGGAGGGAGTATGGACTCGCCCAGATCCTAAAGAGACCCGGTAGGCTCGCCTTTCCCAGGCCTAGCCTCGATGGGGATTTGTGACCCTCAAGCCTCAGAGCTTTGGAATTGGGTTCACTCTGACCTTGTCTGGTGGGGTGGGGTGGGCGTGGCTCCACAACTGTCACCTTCCAGGGAAGAGAAAGCCGTGCCCTCAGAGAAAGCTCTAGAACAACAAAGCTCTTTACCTCTGCGCTTCCCCCTCCCCCCTTCCTTCCCTACAGAACCAGGCCAGTTAGCTCAAGTTCTGTGGTGCAGGAGCAGGCCAGAAGGGCACGTCTTTTTCCCTGACAATTACAGATTGCCTACTTCTTTGTGTTCAGATTGTATCTCATCTTGTCAATTCCATCAGATTTTCTGGTCTGCTTTCCCCATTGCAAAAGCAAACTCTGGATAATAGAAACACACACAGAAGAGTCAGCAGGTAGCAAAAACAGGGCCGAGAAGGGACTCTGCCCGAGTTAGGCAAGGTGGTGCAGAAGGCTTGCTCAGGGCCCCTGGCTCAAAGAGCTAAGTGTATTCAGGGAGAGGAGGCAAAGGTCCCTCTCAAAGGTCCCGAACCCCATGGGCACCATGAGACTAGGGCCAGGGCCAAGGGGACCAGAGGGTTCTAAAATGAAGGGGGGCAGGGATGCACCCTAGAGGTATGTGAAACTCTATCCGGTGGGGTACAAGAAATATTAGAACGTCCATTTATTTTATCTCTTCTTTGCTATATGTATTTTGGTATGTGTATTATAACATATAAATTTTTATCATGTAGGATCAGATTTGACTGAGATTAAGAAAGAAGAAAATATCCAAAACATCATGGCTTAAACAAGACAGAAGTTTATTTCTGTCTCATGCACTTGGAGTGTGGCAGTGAGCCACCCAGAACTGGTATCTTTTCTGATTGCTCCACTTCTTCAGTGTGTGGCTTCCACTCCATTGTCCAAGGCTGTTGCTTATGGTCAAGCCATCCTGTTCGCATTCTAGAGAGCAGGAAGGAGAAAAAAGGGAAGAACTGCATGTTTCTCTCATGGAGGACACTTCCTGTAAATTGCACCTGACACCTCTGACAATTCATTGGCTAGAATTTAGTCATGTGATCACATCTAGTTGCAAAGGATCCTGGGACATGTAGTCTATTGTAGGATGCCATGTGCCCATTAGGAAATGCTACACTAAGGAAGTGGGGAAGGATGGACATCTGGTGCCACTATCAGTGTTTACCATAGTAATATGTTAGTAGTCAAATAGCACATGTGTATACTTACAAAGAAATACATGTACTAGTTGGGCGCATAATCAGGATTGGGGATTTTGGGGTAAAGTTGAAAGATCAGTGATGTGGATTATTGCACTCTAGAAGTGCACGCAATTAATTGAAAGAAGGAATAGAGGTTTTTTCTTCTGTCAACCAACTAAATTTGAAAATCAGTTGTCTTCATGTTGCTGGCCAAAATCTTGGCCCTCTCTGCCCAATGAAGCCTAATGAAAAAATACAGAGACAGAGTTTGGAGGAAGTAGAAAGGTGGCTTTAATTCTCAGCCAATGGAGAGGGGAACACAGTAGGGCTCATGCCTCAAGAACTGTGCCCCTCCCCCCGCCCCCCCATGAGGAGTCTAGGGGCTTATAAGATGATGAGGAACAAAGGTGTTAGGATTTTGATTTCTTCCTCTTGCATTGTTTCAAAGACAATCATAGACTGGCGTCAGTAACCCAGTGATTGAGAATGGCAGTTCGGTGGCTCTTTAACTACAGAAATATAGTTACATTTCTGAAATGTAACTACAAGGGGAAGGGTGTTGTAAGGGTAAACACCAGATATAGGATGTATTTAGCGTAGAGTCAAAGGAAAAGAGATGCAAAAGGTAGCTCCTGCAGAGTTAAGGGGCAAAAAAGTAAACTTAGTTACAGACCTTAGGAGTTAGGAGCAGTTAAAGTAAAAAAAAAAACTAGGAGTGTTCAGGCTGGCTCACTGTTCTCTTTATCTTCTTTGTTCTTAGGAAAGGGAAAGAGAAAAACTCATTCCTCTTTTTTCCTTTCCACTGCAACATTCAGTTAATAATCCATGAGTCAAACAGCATCCCATTTAGAAACTAGAACGGCATTCCCAAGGGATTTTTTTTCCAACCACCTGGCATCCATTCATCCTTCTCCTGGTAAAATGGAGAATTTTCTGTAGGGACTCATCACTCCCCCACTTTGTGATGCCGTTGTGACAAGGCCCTAATCAACTCCTCCCATCCACTTGACCACTGGGTTTAGTGCAGGCTACCAATTTGACTCTTAAAAGGAAGACACTGGACAGAAAGCTAAGAGCACATGGAGTCAGGAGCTGCCCAAATCTTCCTGCGACCATAATGGGAGAGCTTAAGTGAGACTGAAACCAACATCCAGAGGAGATGGAAGCCATGCTGAGAGAGGATCAGGTCCTGGTGATAGCACTTAAGTTCCTGTATCAAGCTCCACCTGAACACAGCGTGCGTTGTGATGAGCCATTTTGGACCAGAAAGCTGAGGTCAGCCCCCTAGACCTGGCAGAGCATCTAGGTGGAAAGAGCCTGAGATGGGATGACTTCCTGGAGCAGAGCCTGGCTCAGTGTGTATGTGAAAGAGAAATCCATTTCCATCTTGGATAAGTGACTGCCTCTTTAAGTCTTTACTTTAGCAGCCAGGCTATAACCTAATTAGTACATATGTTATGATTTCATTTCATTTTTTTCTTGTTATTTGTTTATTTATTTTCTTTCCAGTTGTGCTGGGTCTTCATTGTTGCACTCAGGCTTTCTCTGCTTGTGGTAAGCCAAAGCTACTCTCTAGTTGTGATACTCGGGCTTCTCATCGTGGTGGTTTCTCCTGTTGCAGAGCACAGGCTCCAGGCACTCAGGCTTCCGTAGCTGTGGCCCACGGGCTTCGTTGCTCCCCAACAGGTGGACTCTTCCTGGACCAGGGATCGAACCCACGTTCCCTGCATTGGCATCAAATTCTTGTCCACTGTACCACCAGGGAAACTCTCATTTCATTTATTTTTAACGATCTCATGTGTGTGTGTGTGTATGTGTGTAGTGTGTGACTTGGCAAATGCAGCTGCTTGACTGTTTACTAAGGAGCAAATCCACTGATCCTTGAGGCTGCAGAAAGTCGTTGACCCCCACTCCTCTGCTCTTAGAAGATTGTAGGAGGAGTCATAAAAAGGCAAGATGTGCACATTTAACGATCTCACTTAATCACCCCAGGTGCGTGCAGCAAGTGGGTGCAGAGCAAGGATTTGAACCCAAGACTGCCTGACCCAGGAGTCCATAGTGTTGCCACCACTTCAGCACTCCACTCCTGTGTCCCGTCGGCTAAACCTCTTTCCCGCTTAGGGTTGAGTGGAGTCATGGCACTTTACAATGTGCCCTCGTTGCATCTTTGCACTTAAGTGCTTTGGGGCCAGAGGCTGTGTTCTTCCCCTTTGCATCACCCAGGTCTGGCTGGGGCTTGGCCCTCCGTAAACGTGGACCAAATAAATGACTACTAAATGGTCTTGCTGAGCCTCAGAATATCTAGCAGGCTACTGGAGGATCAAATGAGATAATGTTTGAGAAGATGTTTTGAAAACTGCAAGCTAATATATACACTTGGGTTAGTCTGCTCTCTCGTCAGGAAATTCTGTGTGTTTAGGGCGGGAATAAGGCTGTTTCCATGCTGTACTCTGATTCTGTCTTTTGTGCTTTCCTCTGAGAAACAGTCCTCCCAGTCATGTCTCTCTCAGTGTTGGAGGACACCTGGACACCACTCAGACCCACCTCCTGGTGCCTTCTCACCCTGACCCCCGGCAGGGTCCACTCTGTGATGTTTCCACTGAAAGGTCAGTAGGTCAGTAGCCCTTCTAACAACTGGGCACTGTGATCAACATGTGACTCAGTGCAGCACAGGAGACAGGCGCTATGCTGTCCCCAGACGTACTATGAGCCCTCCTCCACAATTCAGAGTCCCTTTTCAAGGTCAGGTTCAAAGTCATTTGCTCTGCAGAAGTCTTCCGAGTCCAGCAGAAACACTAAGGTCCCTTCCTTTCCTGTTGTGTCATTTTACACTTTATTCTAAGCCATATCACATTATAATTTTATTTGTACTTTTTTATAAACCTCACTTAATCACTCCTGCAAACTATCACCTCCACCCCTCATAAGTGGGCTTTTTCAAGGACAGATACTGTCTTACTCTTCTGATGCTTCATCACCTACCTCAGTGCCTGACATTTACTGATAAATGTAATAATGCTTGTTGAAAGCATAAGTGAGTAAATGCGTGAGCAGAGGGGCTAAAACTTTATTTCTGTCATTAGACAAACTCATGTCTAAATCCCACTGATTGACTACACTCATTGATTTATGCATGCACTCATTCATTCAATCACATTGGTGTTGAGTACTTATTATATTCCAGACATCCTGCCAGACACTAGCGGACAATCAGGAGGACAGGGTCCCTGTCCTCTCAAGCTTATATCTGAATAGTAGAGACTAAATAAAGCAGCACATCAGTAAGTAAACAAGCTATCTACAGATTCTAACACATCCTGTGAATGAAATGAACAGGGGGATTGTGGCAGAGGAAGTGAGGTTGGCAGTGGAGCACTTTAGATGATAGAGATGAGGCAGGGAGAGACTTACTGGGAACCTTGGCACTGAGTCCCGAAGAATGAGCCTTTTAAAGAACAGGAGGGACTTTCCTGGCAGTCTAGTGGTTAAGACTCTGAGCTTCCACTGCAAGGGTCACAGGTTCGATTCCCTGGTTGGGGAAATAAGATCCCACACACTGTAGTTCAGTTCAGTCACTCAGTTGTGTCTGACTCTTTGTGACCCCATGGATTGCAGCACTCCAGGCTTCCCTGTCCATCACCAACTCCCAGAGTTTACTCAAACTCATGTCCATTGAGTTGGTGATGCCATCCAACCATCTCATCCTCTGTTGTCCCCTTCTCCTCCCATCTTCAATCTTTCCCAGCATCAAGGTCTTTTCCAATGAGTCAATTCTTCGCATCAGGTGGCTAAAGTATTGGAGTTTCAGCTTCACACTGTAGTGGGGGTGAGGGGGTGGGGGGAAACAGGAGGAAAAATGGGATAGCCACAACCTGAAAAAAATTTGCTTCTTTCTCTAAGGCTTAGTTTCCTTATCTGTAAATTAAAGTAATCATAGCACCCACTTCATGATTTTTTTGTGTGAAGCTTAAGTGTGTTGAAGAACTTAGCATAGTGCAGGGCACCTAGGAAGCACTCAGTACATCTTGGCTCTTACCAGTTACGGGGTAATGCTATCAAAAGGAAATGAGGGTGCAGTCCTGTGGTTCTGTGTACTTGCCACTTCCTTTCCAAGTTCTCCCAAGCCATCTGTTAAATAACACATTTAAGAATGTGCCTGGGAGGGACTTCCTTGGCGGTCGGGTGGTTAGGACTCCTCGCTTGCACAGCAGAGGGCACAGGTTCCACCCCTGGGTGGGGAACTAAGATCCTGCAAGCCACAGTCAAAATAACAATAATAATAATAATTAACTAAAAAAAAAAGAGTGTGCCTGGGCACCAGCCTTAATCTCTATGGTCTATGGTCTCTAGAATCTCATTTAAAATGAGTGTAAATACCTTATAAAGTTGATAGAGGGAGTAAATCAAATGAGATAACGTATGTGAAAGCCCTATGTGATGGTACTTATTTCTGTGGTCGTATCTTCAGCGTTTCTCTGTAGTTTCTGGACATCTCATGTTCTGGCTGCAAGCACACCACTGAGTTTGCCAGCCAAGGACTTTCCTGAAACTGAGTGTGGAACTTCTAGTGAGCTCTGGCCGAGCAGGACGAGCACCCACAGCCCCAGTGCAACCTGACAGCCAGGTAACAGGACTTCTCTGGTGATTCAAGTTAAGAATCCACCTGCCAATGCAGGGGACACGGGTTTGATCCCATGTCCAGGGTCCAGGAAGATTCCACATGCCATGGAGCATCGAAGTCCACGCACCTAGGGTCTGTGCTCCACAGCAAGAGAAGCCACTGCGATGAGAAGCCCGCGCGTGGCAACTAGAGGTTGTTAGCTCCTGCTCGCTGAGACTAGGGAAAGACTGTGCAACAATGAAGATCCAGCACAGCCATAAATAAATAAATACTTCCCTAAAAAAAAAAAAACAACAACTAGATGACCAGTTAGTAGCGGAGCTAAGAGTAGAACCCATGTCTACCGCCCCCAGGCCAACCAGATGCACTCACAGCATCTGTGGCCCAGCAAATGAGAAAAGATTTGCTATGCAACTCAGTACACAAGGCCTCCATTTTTTCTTGTCTTTTTTTTTTTTTTTGATGTATAGTTGATTTACAATATTGTTTAGTTTCAAGTGTACTTTTTAAGGAGTTGCGAGGCAGCTCACAAGGCTAGTCTTATTTACTGGACAGGTGGGAGAATCATGCAGTTATAATAGGAACAAAGAGAAAGATTCTAACCATCTCAGAGAAAAAGCCTTCTGCAGTTCAAAGTCCTCTGAACCTGTGGTTTGATGTGTGTGTGTGTGTGTACACATACGTGTGCATGCAAGAGAGGAGAAAAAGCACTGGTTCCATGCTCTAAGACACTGACTCTTACAGAGAGAATTATTTTATGCATTCAGATTTTCAAGTCTGGCCTTAAATGGCAATATAAGCAGAAAGATGCCAAGGAGAGTGGTGGAACAAGGGCTTAATTACAGGGACCTTTGTACAACTCACACGCCAATAATTTGCCTAGCCGAGTGATTCAGCAGTAATCCTGCCAGGTTCCCAAAGAAAGCCCATATCTGGGATGACGTAATGTCTCTCCACCCCATACAGCCGTCTCTCTACACCCACCGTCACATGCTTACCGTCTCCTCCAGAGAGCCACAATTCCATCTGTGGGATCTTCAGTTGCCATCTGCATGGTGACAAATACGTGTTTTATTATTTAAATGGTATTACAAAGTACCGTGCTGTTAGTCTAGCCCTTTATGTTTAAAAATTCAATAGAAAAATTAAGACAGAGAAAAACCCTAGCCTCTGGTGAGTTATATATTGGCAAATCATGTCTACAGAATGCCTCTGGTATCTCAAATTGGATATTTGATCTATGTAGCCCATGAATATTTATACCTTGAGGCAAAGTGATTGATTTAATTTACCACTGGAAATTGAGGTGACTGTCTAGACTTACTGCATGGTAAGCCTTGCAGAGAATGTGAAGAGAAAGGGACCCTGGTCTGACCCTGAAGTACCTTGTGTGGAACTGGTAGATACTTTGCTTGCCTACCTCAGATTCATTAGTCTTCCCCATATTTCTGATCAGACAAGTGCTTGGGGAAGGTGCTCTGATCCTGTTTGAAACTAATTTTGATTTTCCTTGCCACACTTGTCTAGGCATATCATTCATTTCAATTTATTTCAAAGAGAAACAGAAGGAGATCTACTAAGAGTTAGGGGGAGTTCTGGGGAAAATTTTTTTTTCTGATAAAAAGAGATCCAAAGAATAAGCTCACTTTTTTCTGCCTTTGGATGTTGTTGTGATGCAAGGAACCCCTGCAGCCATCTTGCAAACATGAGGGTAGATCGTTGGAAGGATAGCGAGATGGCAAAAATCTGGGTCCTTGATGTTGATGAGTTACTGATAAACTAACCTAGAGCTGCCCCTACCTCCAGATTTCTCATTATATAAGTTGATAAATCCTTTGTTATTTAAACTGGTTGGATGGATGCTTTCTGTACATAGAAGCTGAAAACATTACTAAGTGAAGCAGTGACTTCCAAGTTTTTTACCAAAAAACCAAAGTGAGAAATATTTTTTACAAGTAATGCATTATAAAATCTTCTGTTTTATTCTGTTTCATTTTCTAAAATTCAGGTCATGACTCACTACAGTGATTTCAAAATTCACTGGTGGGTCCTGACCCACATTTTGAAGAACATGAAAGTCATAGGGGACATAAACTACTGTGATATAAAAGAGAGCGTGATGTGGTGTCATAAAAGACATACTGATAAAGGTGCTGTCATAGGAGAGAATGATAACTTTGAGTTTGGGGAAACAAGGATGCTTTCATGGAAGGGCTGGACCTTGAGAAAATAGCTACATTTTTAGCAAGAGAAGGGGGTTTAAGGCATGACAGGAGGAAAGGCAAGATGGTGGGAAGTGAGGTAAATGCAGAAGCCAGCAAGTAACCCTGGGCAGAAGTTGATGTTTGTGGTTTGGAGAGTAGTGAGAGTGAGGTGTGACTCAGGTTAGGTCATGTGCAGCCTTGACTGGCAGGCAGTTGGGAGGCCTCATGAGGGCTTTGGGGAAGGGCTGGGCCTAAGGCAGTCTGCATGGTGACGGTTACAGGTTGGGTTGAGTCTGAGTCATATCAGAAGCTCAAACTGGTAGAGTTTAGCCTGGAGGTTCTGCTCTGGGAGCTCAGCTTCTGCTCTGTCACGTCATCCTGCCAGCAGTCACTGCAAGCACATTTTACACAGAGGGTCCTCTATCTGTGAGCTGCTTTTTAGTGATGAACAAAGAGGGAGCTGGTCTTTCTAAAAGTTCTGCTTGACAGCCCCCAGTTTAAACCAACATTGCTGATGTGATTGTGGTTCAGTCACTCCATCATTTTTGACTCTTTGTAACCCTATGGACTGCAGCAGGCCAGACTTCCTTGTCCTTCACAATCTCCCAGAGCTTGCTCATATTCATATCCATTCAGTTGGTGATGCCATCCAACCATCTCATCCTCTGTCGTCCCCTTCTTCTCCTGCCTTCTATCTTTTCCAGCACCCAGGTCTTTTCCAATGAATCGGTTCTATGCATCAGGTAGCCAAAGTATTGGAGCTTCAGCTTCAGCATCAGTCCTTCCAATGAATATTCAGGGTTGATTTCCTTTAGGATGGACTGGTTTGATCTCCTTGCAGTTCAATCTGGTGCTGCTTCTAAATGAAACCAACAGAGTGAGGAAGAGTGGTAAACTTGCAATTTCAGAAAGGCCAACAATCCCCAATTCTCACTGTTCCTCTTGCACCCACTTGACTGCCTTCTGATGAGTTCACATATTGTTAGATCCAGCCATAAAAGGTGGGCTGAGCCTTGCTACCTCTAATGAAAAACGAAAAAAAAATTTTAGTGCAGGAGGATTTGAAATTGCTGGTTAAATTGGGTGTTTGTGCTATCTGTGGACTTTCATCACCTATGTCATTCCTCCCCTACTCTCACCCTGAAAGCCAAGACTTGACACTCATGATAAATTAATCAGAACCTATATGCAACTTCTCTTTTATTATAGACCTGAGAGATGGGCAAATTAAAGGGGATTTTTACAGAGAACCTAAATACTGGAGGATAGAACCAGATTCTGATAAATCTTAAGTGGCCTCAAGTTTATTCTTACTGTCTCTCCTCAAATTAGTGATAGTTTCTCAATATTTGAGATGGAATGATAAGATTCATGGAATGCTGTTTCTGTCCTGACAGTTGATACGCTTTGTGGTCTAGGCAGAGGTCTCTACATTTCTGCCCCTACTGGCTCCATGTGGGAAATTACAGCAAATAGTCTACCCTTTAGGAACACAAAGAAAGCTAAGTACTTGGTTTGAGGTAGGGGACTTTGTCACGATGGAAAGGCAGCAGCTAGCTACACTTGGCCCTAAAGCATATGAAATCAAGCACGAAGTTTGCATGATAGCATCAGTTCTGCCTTGATATCTTCTTCAAGTGGTTTATTTGAGCTTTTCTTTGCAGAATCTTTCCAACCCTCATGTGTTAGGACCTAAGTATGGAGTCAATCATGTGAACAAAAATAGGTGTGAGGGAAAGAGCAGACAAGTGGGTACCAGTCCTCTAAGATAAAATGGTGGTCAGATGGACACAGGGCCTGCCTTCCTCTGGAGTGCCCACTGTCCCCTTTCACAAATTCTCCTGTGGCCCCTTTAACATCTGTAACTGTTCACATGTCTGCTCTTCAATAGGAATGCGGGATCCTTAAGGGCAGGATGGTGATTTACTCATCTCTGTATTCCCAAAATCTAGTATAAAAAAGCGCTTCTTGAATGAATAGTTTAAGTGAATGAGTGACATATCACTAGCATAACTCACAGCAAAGTTTCTTCTCTTAGGATTTCTTTGACAATAACAGCTCAGAATCAACTCCTCCAGAACCATCTGGTGTTGACTTTCTGACCACACCTTCTAAGGCCTCCTCAGGGTCCAAAGTCTACTGTTCATGCAGATCTTTCATTACCTGGTATTTCCTTTTTACATTTTTATTTCCTTCATGGACATTTATTCAAAAACTATTTCTACTAACTTACTTTGATAACCTTTTCCCCTACGTTGTCATATGACAGAAACAAACACAACATTTTAAAGCAATCATCATTCAATTAAAAAATTAAATAAAACATAAAATAACACAAAGCCCATTCATATATAGAAAAGGAAGAGCATAAAGGAAAAAATATCACACCCCTAAGAGGAGCTTGCTGAGGTCCATCCCGTCCACTAGACACCTGTATCAGGGGCTGGGAACAGTGGCTCTCATCCTACCAAAGCCAACACCCTCTTTTCATAACAAGTATTTTTATAATGTCCCCTTTGCTACATTGAAATGAATTTTATAAATAATATGTTATGTACATATCTTTTCAAAATATTCAGTAACCATACTACAAAGTGCTATTGACTGAAGGTTTGTATACCCCCCAAATTCATATGTTGAAATTCCAACCCTCAAAGTGATGGTTTTAGGAGGTGGAAGTCTTTGGGAGGTGCTGAGGTCCTAAAGGTGGAGCCCTCGTGGACGGGATTAGTACCCTTATAACAGAGACCCCAGGGAGCTCTCTATCCCTCTATACCAGGATTTCCAGCCTCTAGAATTGTGAGAAATAAATTTCTCATGTTGATAAGTCAACTGCCTGAACTGACTAAAGCACAAAGAATTAAAAAGAAAATAATTTACAATAAAAAAGCCAGTCTTTCAACTGTGCAAATGCTCGGCAGGAGTACAGTAGAAGAAATGAATAACAACACCGTAGGGGCCCAATACCTGGAATCACTTGACTGTAGCAGCTAGCGGTGCAGGCCCGTGCAGGTCGCTGCAGTGGGGATGAAAATTCCGTAAGTGGTGCTGACGTCGCCAATGTGATTTTCCAGAACGGAGAACAAACTCTCAGGAAAGTTCTAAAGAAAACAAAGCTCAGTGTTTCTTCGATGTATCCAGTAATTGCTTTCCTAGAAAATACACTGCATGTTAAAAAATGCTTTGGGTTTATAAATAAAAAAGAGGCTTGAGCTCTGTTATTTTGAACAGTTTCTTCACCTGAATGAATGTTCAAAACTCACCAAGGTCACAGCAATAGGTGTCTCATGCATTAGGTCATTAACCCTCTCCTGTCTTTACATCTCTAGCCACTGCTGGTCATGGCCCTCCCCGAGTCATCGAAACAATAGACCGCACCCCTTCCCATATTGCTCCAGTGTCCCAGTTGATAAGCACAGATCCAAGTGAACCCTGATGCTCCCATCCCCCTGTCCTGTTGTAAAACACCAGGGGAATGCTACCGAGTGGACTTTGGCACTAGGTTCTCCTATCACCTGATAATAAGAAACACGGGTGCATAAACAGTACCTTTCTCTGCCTGCGGTTGTTCTACGATAATATGATGCCTGGGGATGGCTACCATCTTGTTGTCATCCAGAGAGCCAGCCAGGGGAAGAGGCCAATGCACTGAGCAGGCAGAACAGAAAGGTGGGAAGAAGTGGGGAACCTGGTGACTTAAAATGAGCCCCTGAATCAGCCAACCCCAGAACTACCCCACTTCCTTTCCTCTTGATGTGTTAAATAATTGTGCAAGTCAATGGGGTTGGGGTTTTCCGTTATAGCCAAAAGCATCTTCCGGATAAAAGCACTCATATTCTCACTGGAGACCCCCTTTCTGGGCTTCTTGCAGAGACCTGGCCTCCTTTCTTGGTTCTACTTGGAGGTGAGGTGGTTAAGAACGTTTCTGGGTTCACAATCCAGTCTGATTTTACAAGCTGTGTGTGTATGTGTGTGTGTGCACGCTAAGTTGCCTCAGTCCTGTCTGCCTCTTTGCAACCCTGTGGACCGTAGCCCGCCAGGCTCCTCTGTGCATGGGATTCTCTAGGCAAGAACACTGGAGTGGGTGCCATGTCCTCCCCCAGGGGATCTTCCCGACCCAGGGACTGAACCTGGGTCTCATGTCTCCTGCATTGGCAGGCGGATTCTTTACCACTAGTGCCACCTGGGAAGCCCTTACAAGCTGTGTGAATACAGGCAGATCTCTTCATCTTTTGATGTCTCATTTCCTCATCTGTAAAATGGGAACAATAACAGTTTTCTAACTCCAGGGATGTTGTAACCATTATGTTAAATGAGTTACTATAAGGCAAGCACTTGGAACGGTGCCTAACCCATCACTCGTGCTGAATCAGTGAGAACTTGGATGACAGAGTCTTTATAGCTTTTTGGTAAGATTCCTTGTAAGCAAAGCTATGACAAACTTAGACAGCATATTAAAAAGCAGAGACATTACTTTGCCAACAAAGGTCCAACAAAAGTCAAAGCTATGGTTTTTCCAGTAGTCCTGTATGGATGTGAGAGTTGGACAATAAAGAAGGTTGAGCGCCGAAGAATTAATGCTTTTGAAATGTGGTGCTGGAGAAGACTCTTGAGAGTCCCTTGGATAGCAAGGAGATCAAACCAATCAATTCTAAAGGAAATCAACCCGGAATTTTCATTGGAAGGACTGATGCTGAAGCTGAGTCCCAATACTTTGGCCACCTGATGCAAAGAGCCAACTCATTGGAAAAGACCCTGATGCTGGGAAAGGTTGAAGGCAGGAGGAGAAGGGGACAACAGAGGATGAGATGGTTGGATGGCATCACCGACTCAGTGGGCATGAGTTTGAGCAAACTCTGGGAGATGGTGAAGGACAGGGAAGCCTGGCATGTTGTAGTCCATGGGGTTGCAAGAGTTGGACATGACTGAGTGACTGAACAATGACAAAATTTCTTTGGGCCACAAATGACAGAAATGCCATTCAAACTAACTGAAGCAAGACAAGGAAAGTCACTGGCAGCTGGGGACCAGGAAGAGTTAACCGGATCGAGGCCTCAGGGATCAGACGTGGTCCATCTAAACCAACAGTTGGTATCCTTGGCCGTCCCAGTTGAGAACTCATGCCTAGATCTCGATTCAGCAGCCTCTGGTCTTTGGTGCTGTCAAGTCATTCTGTAGAAATCTCTTCCTACCACGGCTTCTACATCTGTCCTCCCATACCAATCTCAACAGAAAAAAAAAAAAAATTTAGGTAGAAGTGTTTTCTCCCAGCATCTGCATAGCAATGCATCTGTCCTGCTTGGGTCTCCTTATCCATTTATTCTGATCACTGTTGCTAAAGGCTGGGATACAAACCCACCCCTGTGGTCAGGAATCTTGATTGATGACTCATCAGAAACATGTGGCCCCGGTGACAGAGACAGAGACAAAGCAAGTCCCTCAAAGATCTAAAAGGACTGAGCAGGAAAAGTCTGTAAACATCATCTAATTAAATAAGACTAGTTACATTTCAGTCAGTCAGTTCAGTGGCTCAGTCATGTCCAACTCTTTGGTACTTCATGGACTTCAGCACACCAGGCATCCCTGTCCATCACCAACTCTCGGAACTTGCTCAAACTCATGTCTATCGAACTGGTGATACCATTCAACCATCTCATCCTCTGTCATCCCCTTCTCCTGGAAGGAGTTACACTTCATTTTGATGTAATTTATCATCAGTGTGATTTGTTTCAGCCATTTTTTGTAACCAATAAGATTTGAACTTGGGACTTTCCTGGTGATCCAGTGGTTAAGAATCTGCCTTTTGAAAGCAGGTTCAATCACTGAACAGGGAACTAAGATCCTGTCTGCCACGGGGCAACTGAGCCCAGGCTCCACGACTAGAGACACCTGAGATAGTCCGCAACAGTGAGCCCTTGCACTCTGGAGCCTGCAGGACACAACGAAAGGCCCCGCATGACACAATGACGATCCTGCGTGCTGCAGCTAAGACCCAACGCAGCCAAATAAAAAATAAATATTTTTTTAAAACATTAAAAAAGATTTGGGCTTGCTGGGGTCTTGTCTTCAAGTCTTTTAACCACTGCAAGTGAGGAAGTGTGGCTTGGCTGGGACGATGTCTGGTCTGTCCCTTGGTTGCCTGGACAGATTTTCAGGTTCTTCATTCCCTGGAGCCGCTGATTCACTGACTCTTTGTCACGCCCACAGATGACTGATCTGCTAGGTTGCCCTCTTGATTTCACTCCAGCATCATTTTCTAACAATACAATCAGTCTTCAGTACTGACTACACAGTATTTGAATTCGAATTGAAATCCAAGTTTCCATTTCCTCGAACTTTTGACCTCTCATCTCCTTTACTTGTTTATGTTCAGGTTGGAGGAGCTCTTGTAGGAATGCATTTTTTTTTTTTTTTTAACCAAAAGATGATTGGAATTACACATGGAATCCTAGAGTATGCTCATCCACATGTCGTGAATAGCACTCACCAAATTCCCTTTTTCAACCCGGACACTCTTGAGAGCAATAAAACACATTTCCAATCCTCCAGAAAGTAAAGAATTTTTAAAGCAGCTAGAGCAAAGCGTATTTGAGGAGACAAAGCACAGTAAATACCCGTGTGTAATTAACCAGAGTGAGCAGCGTAATCAAACAGCCGCTCCCCTGCCTATCAGCATCCCCAAGGATGCCCTTCTCCGGGGTGTATTTCTGGGGCTCTGTCGTCGCATGTTTTCTGAATTCAGCTTAATTTAGGTTCCACAAGGTTCTGATGACACACTGAGCAGTTAATTTTGATCTCAGAGTTTCCCAACCCGCTGAAGCCATTGTGGCAACGCGACAGATGAGTGACGGGGGAGTGGGGAAGGGCTGCAAGGTGGATGCCGGGGGAGGTAGGGACAGAGGGCCTTGTCGTTGTGTGTGCTGCCTCTGGGGGCTTTTATTACAAAGGAAATCTCAACCTCTTGGTGATGAAGTAGATACCTGACAGGCTCTTCCTGTTTTGCTCACACATTGCATAGTTTCAGTTGAGGCGAAAGGGGCCTCAGAGGGACTTTGCTCCACCTTCTCCCAGGGACAGCCCTGGAGACCCGGGCCGGGAAAAGGATCCACTGCTTTCCCACCCGTGTCCATAGGCCCCTCCCCCGGGCTGGGCAGGAAGCCACCTGCAGCAGCAAAGGTCACAGCTGAGGTCACCCTCATCTTGCGCTTTTACATTTTGAGATCCGATTCCTGCGTGAAGCCGCAGCATGCTCTCTGGTGTTCTTTGAAAGTTCTGTGTTTTCCCAGCTGTTCTACAAACCTCTGTTGGCCGGGGCGGCCTTGCACATAGCTTTCCAAAATTACCTCGGCCTCAGCATTCTTTCCACCCACAGGATCTGCTGCTGACCCTCCACCTTCTCGAATGCAAATCCTCCCCCCACCTTCGTACTGAGTTTGTCTCACTTCCTCCCCCTCCCCCCCACCAAAAAAAAGCTGCCTGCGACACTCTGGCCCATGCTCAGCGCTAGAAACGGGTCACCAGGCACAGCCAGGATTAATTTCCTCTATTCTTGAATTTCATATAAGTAGAATCACACAGTGTGTCCTTTTTGTGTGTGGCTTCTTTTGGTCAGTGTTTCATCTGTGAGATTCATCCACGTCCAGCCCTTCTTATTCCCTTGTATGACCACAATTTGTCAGTTCCATTACTGATGGACATTCAGGTTACTTCCAGTTCAGACTAGGCTGCTGTGAAATCCTTGCACAAGGTGTTTCCTGAACGTATGTACCCATTTCTCTGACATCTATTCCTCGAGGTCAAATCACTGGTCCTTGTGAGTGTATCTTTAGAATTCTTAGAAATGGCTGGCTTTCCAAGGCAGTTGTTTTAACATAGGTTTAGTCCTCACAACGGGCTTCCCAGGTGGCGCCAGTGGTAAAGAACCCGCCTGCCAATGCAGGAGACATAAGAGATGTGGGTTCGATCCCTGGGTCGTGAAGATCCCCTGGAGGAGGGCATGGCCACCCACTCCAGTATTCTTGCCTGGAGAATCCCATGGACAGAGGAGCCTGGTGGACTACAGTCCATGGGATTGCAAAGAATCAGACACAACTGAAGCGACTTAGTATGCACACATGCAATCCTCTCAACAACCTTATGTGTTCCGGAGCCAGTTCACAATTGAGCACCTACTATGTGCCCAGTGATGATGTTGGTGCTGGGATGGAGCAGTGAATAGACAGACAAGGTCCCTGTTGCTGAGACACATTATCATGGGGGAGATAGGCAAGAAAAAACAAATAAACAGAGAAGCTGTTTCAGCTGCTGACACGGGTTGTGAAGAATAGAGTGTGTCACAGGATGGAGCGCTATGGAGGAGGATGCTGCCTCACCCTGAGCTCCAGGGAAGTGTCTTTGAGAAGCTGTGGACAGTATGGCCCTGCAGGGTGTGGGGAAGAGTGTGAGAAGCAGAGGGACAGACAGTGCAGCTGTCCTGGGGCAGGAAAAATGTGGTGGGTTTGGGGAGAGAGGAAGTCCACAAGGCTGGCACACGTTCATTCATTCATTCAACAGGGAAATACAGATTGAGTTTCTGCTACGTGTCAGGCACCATTCTGGGCTCTTGGGTCCAGCAGGGGACAAAACAGATGAGCAGCCTGCTGCCACGGAACAAGAAGGAAAGAGCAGGAGGATTTGGAGGAGGGAGCAGAGGCAGGTTAAGAAGGATCATGTAGACCACAGAGAGGAGCGTGGGTTTTATCCCAGAGTGCTAGAAAAGCACAGAAGGATTTGAAGCAAAGATGTGAAAATGGTCTGATTTATGGAGATGGAGCAAGATGCAGAAAATGAGACTCATTAGAAAAGCCAGGTAGTGATACAGGCTGGAGACTCTGGACTGGGACTACGGCTATAGCCATGGAAACGGTGAATATGACCAACATTAGGAGATATTCTGAAGGCTGAGCCAAGAGGACTTAATGGAAGACTGGTTACGTGGTGAGCAGCCAGAGGAGTACAATTCGGACTCCAGGGCCTTGGCCTCAGCTCCTGGGTGGGTGGGGTACCATGCACTGAGATAAGGAGGATGGGGGCCAGGAAGGAATTTGTGAGGAAAAGCAGGTTCCAGTCTGCTAAATTTGAGATGCAAAGGAAACTTCAAGGGTAGATGTTCAAGAGGCAGGAGTTCTAGGAAGAGGGGCACTCAAAGACCTGACCGTGAGCATGACCAGCAGGCAGATGACTTTAAAGCTGCCTGACAGGAGGGGAAGACCTCAGAGGAGAGTGCAGACTAAGAAGGCGGCTGAGGAAGAGTCTTGGAACATACTGAGAACTTGGCGTCCCATTATACAGATGAGGAGACTGAGGCTCAGAGAAGCTGAGCAGAGCAAATTGCCCAAGGTCACATAGTAGGACTCAGTCTTACTTCAGGGTCTGCCTACTTCACGCCTCATATTAATGCCTAAGGTTTCTCAGCTCTGCCACTTAGATGTGATGTGACCTCAAGTGAGTTACTTAACTTCTTGGTGCCTCAGTTTCTTCCACTATAAAGTAAGGGTAGCAATAATTATACATCCTGCATAGGGCAGTGTTTGTATAAAATAGGTTAATATAATTAAAGTGCTTGGAACAATGCTTGGCACACAGTGGTATTAGCTGTGAGTCCACCCAGGTCTGAGGATGGTGGGTCTGTCTCAGGGAGAGCTTAACCCATCCCAGGCTGTAGATGAACCTTGGATGTCCCACTCAGGCAGATGGGCTTGGCACTTTGGGATCAGGTCAGTAACTGGGTGAGAGCAGAGCTGCAGGCAGAGAGTACCACAGCCCAGGCTAGGCGCAAACCGCAGCCCGGGATGGCTTTAGCCCCGAATGTGCACACAGGGGCCTAATGCCTTTTATTCTGCTCTGATTGGCATTTATTTATTTATTATGCTACCATGCATAGTATCATAAGAAATTTATTTGGGGGACTTCCTGGTGGTCCAGTGGTTAAGGATCTGCCTGTCAATGCAGCAGACAAGGGTTTGATCCCTGGTCCAGGAAGATTCTTTGGAAGTTGCTGATGAGCAACTAAGCCCACACACTGCAGACCGTGCACTTTAGAGCCCTTGACTCCCCAAGAGAAAGAAAGAAAAGTGAAAGAGAAAGTCACTCAGTCATGTCTGACTCTTTGTGACCCCACAGACTATACAGTCCATGGAATTCTCCAGGCCAGAATACTGGAGTGGGTAGCCTTCCCCTTGTCCAGGGGATCTTCCCAACCCAGGGATTGAACCCAGGCCTTCCACATTGCTGGCAGCTTCTCTACCAGCTGAACCACAAAGGAAGTCCAAGAATACTGGAGTGGGTAGCCTATCCCTTCTCCAGCAGATCTTCCCGACCCAGGAATTGAACCAGGTCTCCTGCATTGCAGGCAGATTCTTTATCAACTGAGCTATGAGGGAAGCCTAATGAGAGATGCCACCGCAATGAGAAGCCTGTGCACTCCAAGAGTAGCCCCTGCCTTCACAACTAGAGAAAGCCCCTGCACAGCAACAAAGACCCAGGGCAGGCAAAATTAAATAAATAAAGTTATTAACAATAACAGCAACTATATATATATATATATATATATATATATATATATATATACACACACACAGTCTTTTGCCCCAGTTCCTGGCACAAAGATGTTAAAACTTGTGGACTTTCCTAAGTGACACAAATGTCTTTTGTTACCGTAAGGAGCCCCTTTGGAGTACAACGGAGTTTATGAAAATATGATGACTTAGAGTGGGGGTCTATGGTAGCCTCAGGAAGAGGATGGTCAGCAAAAGGCTGGAAGGTTGGGACTTTCAGCCCCACCCACTGACCTCTGGAAAGGAGGAGTGAGAGCTGAGGCTGCAGACTAGGCTGTATAAAAACTCTTGAACAATATTTTTGATGAGCTTCTGGGCTGGTGAATACATCCATGTGGCGGGAGGGTGGTGCACCCCAGTTCTATGGAGTCAGAAGCCCTTGTACTGGACCCTACAAGGCCTCACCCTGTGTGCCTCTTCATCTGGCTGTTTATCTGTATCCTTTATAATAAATTGGTGGAAATGAAAGTGTTAGTCTCTGTCATGTCTGACTCTTTGCTTTCCCATGGACTGTACCCACCAGGCTCCTCCATCCATGGGATTTTTCAGGAAAGAATACTGGAGTGAGTAGCCATTTCCTTCTCCAGGGGAATCTTCCTGACCCCGGGACTGAACCCCTGTCTCCTCTATTGTAGGCAGATTGTTTATCGTCTGAGCCACCAGGGAAGCCCATAATAAACTGGTAAGCATTAGTGAATGTTTCTCTGAGTTGTGTGAGTTGCTCTACCAAATTACTCAAATCCAAGGATGGGATTGTGGGGACCTCTGATTTATGGCCATTTGGTTGAAAGCAAGGGTGGCAACCTAGATTTATAGTTGGCTTCTGAAATGGGGGGCAGTCTTGTGGGACTGAGCCCTTAAACTATGGGGTCTGATGCAATCTCCAGGCAGATAGTATCAGAATCAAGTGGAATTGCAGGACACCAGTCAGTGTCCCCTGAGAACTAGAGACTGATAGAGCTGGAAAACACACATCAGATCATGACTCAGAACCCCTTCAGTCAGCACCTGTGCTGTAAGAACTGAGTCTAAAGAAAATAGAAGAGAAAGGTCTAGTAAGCACTGAAGGCATTTCATGCACATGAGGCAAATACCGGTCTGGGTGTCCGTGTATGTGTGTGTGAACAGTGTCCCTAGTCCCCTATCTTTATAATGGCATGCCCTCCCTTCCTTGGGGTCACTGTCCCATCCCCACCCCATGTCATTCACAGACCCAACCCCCATGTGCTCAGCGCTTGCCCAAAGAGTGGATGCATGACCAATCAGAAATTTCCCTTTGACTTTACAGATATTGGGAGAACATCCTTTCTTGCTTAGGGGTTGCTAAGCTGTGTTGCCGTAAGAAAGGAACTGTCTGCATCCATACCTCCCTTTGTCCATCAGCTGTGGGGAGAGAAAAGTCAACAGAGAGAGAGGTAAATAGGGTAAATCAGACAGCACTGGGGACTTTGTTTGGCCTGAGCCCACCATCCCCCACCCTGCTTAGAGATAGGTATTGATACAGCCCCTCAGTGTGCTCAAGCTAGTTGGGCTTGGTGTCCCTCATAACCTTACAGGACTAACTGATTCATGGTAAGTTTGACTAGTGCTGATTTCCACAGCCTTAGCTGAGATTGTCCTGAAAGTAATTCAGAGTTGTCATTCAGTCTCGTGAATGATGGACCTAGCAGGTTAAGAGCTCCAGCCCACGAGCTCATGGCATTTTAATGAACTGACCACCAGAGCTTATGTGGTCTATTTTTACTTCCTCACCCTCCACACAGACTGACCAACCTGCCCACGTGGGCTCTGAAATCCTTGGGGGCCCCTCAAAAAGGAGCCCCCAGCTCATGTGATCAGTGTCTGAAGACAAGGGGACACTAAATTACGCAGTGCTTTGCTTGGGGACCTAGGACATCTCTAGACTAGGAGACTGGGGTAAAGGAGTCCAGTGACTGGATTGAAATTATACTGGATTGGATCAAAGTGTTAGGTAGTTAGAATAGGAAAAAGGACTCCAAAATGGTGGTGGCCAAAAGATAAGGACGGGAAAAGCCCAAGAA
The DNA here is from genome assembly GCF_029407905.1 of Bubalus kerabau. Classification (NCBI taxonomy): domain Eukaryota; kingdom Metazoa; phylum Chordata; class Mammalia; order Artiodactyla; family Bovidae; genus Bubalus; species Bubalus kerabau. The sequence goes on from NC_073637.1 coordinate 65,477,462, forward strand.
AATAGAACAAAGGATGGTTGGAGGATGGAGTGCAGACCTCAGGTAAAACAAACAGCACTCCTGGCTACCCCAATTTACATAGGACAGGCCCCGGGGGAGGAGAAAAAACACAGAAAAAGAGTTTCTCTCTTCTCTTCGCGTCTTTTGGGTCAGCAGGCCCTCATGAGCTCGAGGATGTATTTTCCTTTACTTTCTAAATACAACTGAGCTGTAACACAGAGCTGTTAACACTGGTCCATTCAAGGGCTGTAACACTGGTCCGTGGCTTCAAATTTTTGTTGTGACGAGACAGAACCAAGGAAATTACAAACTCCCCCAACAAAAGTGAGCCTTTGGACTTGAGTTTCTCTAATTCTGGCCCCCAGTAAAAGGGTCTGGTTGAATCAGAAGTTCCTGAAAGGTTTGTGGATTTCTGGAATCTCATGGATTCCAGTCTTCATAGAGAGAGTAAATCACCTGGTGGTATTTGCTCCATTCATGTGTGTGTGTGTGTGTGTGTGTGTGTGTGCGCGCGCACACACATGTGTATATGCATATGGATGTGTGTGTGTGTGTGCGTGTCTGTGTTTGGATAGCATCACAATGGACATGATGTTTGAGGAAGCTCTGGGAGATAGTGAAGGACAGGGAAGCCTGGTGTACTACAGTCCATGGGGTTGCAAAGAATCAGACATGACTGAGCAACTGAACAATACACCCATGTTCCAGCCTTACACACTGCTTCAGAGAAAGAATTAGAAAGATTGTGGGGAAAAAAGCCCAGCATTCCTTAAAACTTCCTTAGGAATCATCTCCTGGACTTGGCCTCCTTTCCTCCTGTGACATTTTTCATCTCAAAGCTCTAAATTCTTTTCACAGCCGCTAAGTAGGTGAAAGCCCTTCGAGAACAGTCTCCTATTGTCTGACTTTCCTTTGGGAAGTAAGATGGGAAGGTGATTTGAGGAGCTGGGGAGGGGAGGACATTCTCCTTGCACCTCCAATCTGGCAGACCCAGGTTGAAAAAGCTCCAGAAAATGCAGCACTTGAAAATGTAGCCAGGAGACTGGAGACCCAGGAGGCCCAGAGCGAGAAGCAAATGTGGGTTTGCGGTGTTATTCTTGTCTTTGCTAGGCCAATCACTCCTCCTCACTGTGCTTGCTCCCGGAGCAGAATTTTTTAAAGGGTAACTCTCTCCTTGCTGAACCGGAGCTTGTGCAGGCCTGTGGAATTCCTGTGTACAAGGGAGGGGATTGGGAGGGAGGACCAAGTCCCCCTCTGGCCACCCCACAGCCAGAGCAGGCTCGGGCTGTGTGAGAGTGTGTGCTGCGTGGGTGTGAGTGTCCCTTTCCCATGTTGTGCTGGTGGTACAACCAGCCTCTTAGAAGATGCTAATGAGATTCTTGTAGAGCTACAGAATCCGCTGCGGCAGATGGTAGAAGGTTAGGCTTTCTTTTCTCCGGTTTCACTGTTGTTTTTCTCTAAAAATGTGCTAACCAGCGTGAGCTTTCTTGTGCTTTATTTTCGACAAAGCCACAGATTGATTTTTAAAATCCTTTTCATCCAACCTTCCTCTCTAATCATAAATTCAGTGGGCAATATCTTTTTAAAAACAAAAGCAAATTGTTACCCAGCACCTTCATTTCTTTCCAGAGAAGAAATCTTTTACATTTTTTCTGAACCTCCAGAGATAGTATACACCAGTGCTATGAGTGCCCCTGGTAATGTATAATTTCATTTTCTTAGAGGCTGGGGCAGGGTTATTGTGATTTGGTTAATGTGTAGTCCCTCTACAGATAGATATAAGAGTAAAAACATTTTTGTTGTTCAGCTGCTCAGTCGTGTCTGACTCTGCAACCACATGGAGCGCAGCACACCAGGCTTCCCTGTCCTTCAGTATCTCCCGCAGTTTGTTCAAACTGATGTCCTTTGAATCGATGATGTCATCCAACCATCTCATCCTCTGTCACCATTATTAGAGCCAATAAAGAAAATAGCTACCATTTATTGAATACCTTCAATATCCAGATACCATGCTAAACAATGGATGGACATTATTTCATTTAACCTTCACATTAATTCTATAAGTAGGTAATATCAATATCATTATCTCCACTTTATAAATGTGGAGACTGAGACTTGGAGAAAGAAGTTTGTCCAAGATCAGATGGCCAGGAAGTGTCAGAACTGGAATTCAAAGCCAGGGATTCTTACTCCAAAATCAGTGCTTTGAGGTGATATGTTCTTTTGTTTTCTTTGATTAATTTCAGTTGCATTCATGCTGTAGTAACTAGGATTCAGGGGTATTTTTCTTGACTTCAAGCGCTTGAATGAGGCCCAGATATCAGACAGCTTATTTATGGTGAGAGGTTCTGACCCCAGCTACAGCAGCATCAGCTTGGCCTCAAAGATGCAAGGTAGACCCATCATTTTTCAAATGAAAAAATTAGGACCCAGAGAATATGGTGCTTCAGCTAGTTATTGCTGTGTAACAAATGTGCCTAAAACTTACTGGCTTAACCCACAAAAGCATTTTCTTGCTCCCGATTCTGAGGGCCAGGACTCTGTACAAAGCTCAGCAGTGCTGTCTCGGGACTGTTCCATGTGGTATTGGCCAGACTGGTGGGACAAGGGCCTCTGCCACGCACTTGGGGGCTTGAGGTCAGTTTCTGGCTTTCTGCTCAGCAGCAGGACAGCCTGGACTTTACACTGTGGCTCAGGATGGCAAGAGAGCAAAGGGTCTCAGCCCAGAACTGGAACAGCGCACCCTGTCTGTCTCCTTCTGTTGGTTCAAGCCAGTCTTCAGGCCCTATTCAAGGGGAGGGAAACATTAGGATTGTATTAATTTAATTTCCAAGTGTCGATAAGGAAGTTGTAAAGCATGTTAAACTCGGAAGAAACTGGATACAGGATATTTGGAAATTCCTTGTAATATTTTTGCCTCTCTTGCACATCTGAATTTATTTCAAACTTAAAACAATTTTTTAAAAAGGGAGGGAGGGGAATAGACCCCCACCTTTAAAATATACACATATACATATTTATTTATTTGGGGCTGTGTCGGGTCTTAGTTGCAACACGTGGTATCTTTGTTGAGATGCACGAGCTTCCTTCTAGCTGAGGTGCTCAGACTCAATAGTTACAGTGCGAGGGCTTAGTTGCCCTGAGGCACGTGGAATTAGTTCCCTGACCTGGGATCAAACCCATGTCCTATTGGAAGGCAGATTATTAACGACTGGACCACCAGGGAAGTCCCCAGACCCCACCTTTTGATAAGAGGAGTGGCACATGTTTAAACAGGGGCAGCCAGTGCATGGCCATCTTTGTAGACCCACCATACCTGGTGACTTGTTAGTGGCAGGTATCCAAAGCATTAGGCCATTACAGAAAATTTGACTGTGGCAGCTTTCCTGAAAGATAAAAGACACTCCCCCCACCGCAAAAAAAAAAAAAAAAAAAAAAAGTAGAAACTACATTCTATTTGAATTCTTTCAGCTCTAACAGGTAAATGTGAGAGGTATTTTAGAGGAGATGGGGACTGTCACACATCTCTTCCAGTGTAATGACATTTTCGGGAACTGTGTGACCAGCGGGGTTCAGTGCCTGCATCACACACCAGAAGGAGGGGGTGGCACCTCCCTTGGTCTGGGCAGTCTGCACATTCTCTCTGCCAAAGGGACCCCAGCAAATAAAAGGAGACAGGGGGTGTTGGCTCCATCGAGGCCAGAAGGGATATGCCCAAGGATGTTGCAGAAGCTGGCAAGGTGAACACGAAGAGACAACTAGCTCCATTAGCCTAAAATGATCAGCCAAGCATGCCTCTAACAAAGCCCAGACAGATGGTCTAGGCAAGAAGTTGGTGAGAAAAGAACAGAACTTCAGGCCTTAACTGGCAGGGCATTCATAAAGTCCATCTTTGATCCCTGAGGAAGGATTAAATACAAAACCAAGGTCAAGTGTAGGAATATATACCTGGGAAGAAAAAATAACGTCGATGACAACCAGATGAAGAGCAATGCTAACTCACCCACTGTTAAGAGCCAGGGGGAGCCTAAGAGATCAAATTTAGTTGGAACCCCACTTTACACATAAGAGCGGAGGCCCAAGAAACAGAGAAGTGAGTACTTGCCCCAGGTCCTACAGCTCAGTTATTCTTGCGTTGCTCGTGAGCATTTAGTCAGCACCCATTAGGTGTCTGGCATTTTGATGGGTGATGGGAACTCAAGATGGACTAAGACACAGCCTTTACCTTCACAGAGCTGACTGTCAGGGAAGGAGAAGGACATGAAACAGTGAACATACAACAGTATGGGAACACAAGGCCAGTGGTGTTCAGAGCAGGCTGCAGGAGTCCAGAGCAGGCAGCCAGATATAACCAGAGCTCCAAGACTCAGCTGCAGGTCCCTTGCTATCAGAGTCCATGGGCTCTGTGTAGAAGAAAGTTTTTCTTAAAAGAAAAAAAAAATCTGGAGGAAAGATGGTAGTCTTACAGTCAAATGTATTAAGAAGAGAAAATCCTAAATGTGCATTTGGGCAGAGCCTAATGGAATATCCATATACCTCACTATACGCACAATCTCATTGCAACGTGGTCCCCACCACTTATCTCACCCAAGACAGTGAGCTTTAGTGCAGAGCCTCTAACTTCTAACCCCTTCATCGAACCATCAAATGAGACATATTCTGGCCAAAAGTTTCAGGGGAACCAGGCCAAGGGTGGAGTCCACCACCAACATGAATGGGGCTACTACCTTCCTCGGGGCTCTTATGTGGACCCTCCTTGCCACTTTCCATCCTCCACTCCCATGAGCTAAGTCACCCTAATACAGCTAATCTTTGTTGAGCACTCCCTGAGTGCCACGTGCCTTCATACATCCTCTCAGGTCATCTGCACCAGGAACTTGCTAGGTAAGTATCAAGTCCCCATTTTACATACAAAGAACCAGTCCAATTTCACCAAGCTAGGAAGTGACAGAGGTGGGATTCAAACCCCGTCCATCTGCTCCAAAGCCCATGTTTTCTCTATCACTACATGAGAGAAAAGGAAAAGGGGTAAGGTGCAGTTAATGTCATTAACTCCAGATGTAGCCCCCCACCCCCGACCAGCAGCCTCAGCACACCTAGGAGTTTGGTAGAACTGCAGTCTCTCAGGCCCCTCCCCAGACCTACAATGAGGGATTCTACACTTTAGCAAGATTTCAGGTGATTTCGATGCCTATGGAAGTATGCAGGTCAGGAAGCAACAGTTAGAACTGGACATGGAACAACAGACTGGTTCGAAATAGGAAAAGGAGTACGTCAAGGCTGTATATTGTCACCCTGCTTAATTTAACTTCTATGCAGAGTACATCATGAGAAACGCTGAACTGGAAGAAGCACAAGCTGGAATCAAAATTTCCGGGAGAAATATCAATAACTTCAGATATGCAGATGGCACCACCCTTATGGCAGAAAGTGAAGAGGAACTCAAAAACCTCTTGATGAAAGTGAAAGTGGAGAGTGAAAAAGTGGGCTTAAAGCTCAACATTCAGAAAACAAAGATCATGGCATCTGGTCCCATCACTTCATGGGAAATAGATGGGGAAACAGTGGAAACAGTGTCAGACTTTATTTTTGGGGGCTCCAAAATCACTGCAGATGGTGACTGCAGCCATGAAATTAAAAGACACTTACTCCTTGGAAGGAAAGTTATGACCAACCCAGATAGCATATTCAAAAGCAGAGACATTACTTTGCCAACAAAGGTCCGTCTAGTCAAGGCTATGGTTTTTCCTGTGGTCATGTATGGATGTGAGGGTTGGACTGTGAAGAAGGCTGAGCGCCAAAGAATTGATGCTTTTGAACTGTGGTGTTGGAGAAGACTCTTGAGAGTCCCTTGGACTGCAAGGAGATCCAACCAGTCCATTCTGAAGGAGATCAGCCCTGGGATTTCTTTGGAAGGAATGATGCTAAAGCTGAAACTCCAGTACTTTGGCCACCTCATGCGAAGAGTTGACTCATTGGAAAAGACTCTGATGCTGGGAGGGATTGGGGGCAGGAGGAGAAGGGGACAACAGAGGATGAGATGGCTGGATGGCATCACTGACTCGATGGACATGAGTCTGGGTGAACTCCGGGAGTTGGTGATGGACAGGAAGGCCTGGCGTGCTGCGATTCATGGGGTCGCAAAGAGTCAGACACGACTGAGAGACTGAACTGAACTGAACTGATAGAAGTCTGGGGAGCCCGCCTCTTGTTCGCGGTTAGAAGCCCAGGCTGAACACTGGATCACCTGGAAAGAAAGAAAGTGAAGTCGCTCAGTCGTGTCCGACTCTTTGCGACCCCATGGACTGTCCTCCGTCCATGCGATCTTCCAGGCAAGAATACTGGAGTGGATTGCCATTTCCTTCTCCCGGAGATCTTCCTGACCTAGGGATTGAACCCTACTGTAGGCCGACGCTTTACTGTCTGAGCCACCAGGAAGTCCGGATCACCCGGGGATCTATGCAAAACGCTGGTGCCCGGAGTCCCACATCCGTGGCTCTGATTGTAGTTGGTCAGAGTTATTAAAAATCTCCCCGGAGATTCCAACAGGCAGCAATCTTTGAGAACCACTGGCAGAAGAAGGGGGAAAGCTGCAGGCTCTGGGGAGTGGGTGCCCCTAGGGACTCGCTCTGTCTTCCCAGGCAGAGGCACGCGGCGGGGGTGTGCCAGCGTTAGGGAGGCCAGGGGAGCCCCAGTGACAGGACAGTGACAGTCTGGGTTTCCTGCCCGCCTTGTGGCTCTGCTGGTAAAGAATCTGACTGCAATTTGGGAGACAGGGGTTCGATCCCTGGGTTGGGAAGATACCCACTCCCGTATTCTAGCCTGGAGAATTCCATGGACTATAAAGTCCATGGGGTCTCAAAAAGTCGGACACGACTGAGCGACTTTCAATTCACTAGTACGCGCGGCTGGACAGATAGCGGCTGCGAAAGGACGCAAGGTAGCGGCTTTCTTCTGAAGAGGGAACCCCATTGGTTAGGGTGCCAGGAATGCAGTGCGGGTGAGTTTTCCGGGTACAGCTGGCGCGGGGAACTCAGCCGAACGAAGTAGAGCAGCGCGCAGGCGCAGAGGCGGGCGGGGCGACTCCGAGGGCGGGGGCGGCCCGAGAGCCGCAGCCCCAGCCCCCAGGCCCTGTTGGCCCGGCAATGGCCGCCCCCGGGGCCGCCTCCGGGAGGGGCGGGGCCGCGCGGCGCGACAGGTGCGGGCGGCCCCGGGAGGGCGGGTTCGAATGCTTCTTTTGTTGCTCGTCTGAGCAACAGACCTGGGCGCGAGCTGAGTCACGGCCGATGGCTTGGTGCGTGGCCGTGTGGCCCCACGCGGAGGAGAGTCCCTTTCCTGCGGCTGGCTTGTCTCACGAGGCCGCTAAAGGGACAAAAGCCAGGGGACGGCGGCCGCTATACTACAGAGCCCTTTACAGGGTCACTCCGGCACTCACACAGCCCTGAGCAGGAGCCACTGTCCTCATCCCTCCCCCTAGGATGCCCCTCCTAGGGGATCCTGATGTTGAGGTTTGAGGCAGAACTTGGAGTGACAGGTTCCAGGAAGGTTCCTCCAGAGCTGTCCCCACACCTGCCTGAAATATGCGGTGCTGGCTGAGAAAGCGGGCCTGGGGTTACCTGGAGGATTTGCACGTTCCCTGGCTTTCTTCACGGAGCATGGGATCCAACCGAACCTGGTAAAGCCGTGGAATCTGCATTTTAACAAGAGCTCTCATGTTTTCTCAGCAGCCCTTTGAGTGTCTGCTTTTGAGGACGTTCCCCTGAGCATAGATGCCGCTGAATGATCTTGTTTTCCTAGTAGGCACAACTAGATGCTGGTAGAAAAGGGAGCCAAGTGATGGTCACCAGGTCCCCACGCCTGTGTTTAATTTATGAGCACAGGCCAGACTTGTGTTGCAGCCTTCCTTAGGGAGCTTCTAAACCCTTCCTTTCTACTTTGGTGGTATTGAGTATGTCCGGAAATAAGCAGCATCAGCTGGCACTGTCAGATGGCTTGATTTTCATAGGATGACACTCCAGCATGGCATGTGGATTTGAGTATATTCACTGTAGCTTAAGCCTATCCACCACTAATGAGCCTGAGCCCCCAGAAGAGTCTGTTATGACTAATGTCAACTCGAATGGCTTTTATGTAATCTCTACTTTAAAGGCTGCAAGTCTGTCAAAAGAAGATAGAGAAAAATTCACTGTAAATTAGGTTTAAGAACAAATTTTATCTCTTTGCTTGGTAAATGTCATCTTATCCTGTTAACTGCTCCTAATGAAAAAAATGAGTGGATATTATATTTTCAACAATTGGTTTGAAGTGAGTACACAAGACTCTGAATTCAGATGGCCTTGGCTTAAATCTCAGATTTTCCACTTACTGGTTGGTGACCATAGGGAAGTTCTTATCTCTTTGTGCCTCAGTTTATCTGAAACATGTAGGTGTAAATATTTATTTTACATTGACTATAACCAGCTATTGTAAGAAGAGATTTGCATGTGTTATTCATGTAATTTCCACTTTACCAAAGAGGAAACTGAGGCTCAGGGCGACTGTGTACCTGTATGGCCCTATCTCCATCTAAGCTGGTTCCCACCAGCCCCTGCTCTTGACCATGCCTCCTCCTGCCTCCTCGATCCTGGTTGGCTGTCAGATGTTAGCCAGGCACATTCTCATGGGAGCATCATAATAACTGTCAGTGTTTTGAGCAGTCAGTTCCTATGTACCACAAACTAATGTAAACACGTCACTAGAATTAATTCTTACCATCCCCCCAAGAGAAGGGAACTAGTATTATCATCTCCAGTTCTCAGGGGAGGAAACTGAAACAGAGATACTGAAAGACTTAACCCAGGATCACAGTGCTAGGAAGGGGCAAAGCCAGATTAAAACATGGTACTCTGGCTCCCAGGCCTGGGTACCAACCCGCTGCACTGTGCTTCCCGTGTATGGGCTACCTAGAAAGAAAGAGGGAGGCTCCCCATTCTCCTGACCCATCAATGCAGTAATGCTGGGATTTTTTTTCCTTCCCATCAGCACCCTACCTCTGGGAGCAGAGTCTCCCTCCTATTGGAGATCTTGTGACTCTTCTGGGCCTTGGAAAATTGGTGTGTATGCGGGACATTTAGAGGGGCTTTGCAAAAGACCTGAATACAAGCAAGCATCTGATTGATCTGCTGATGATATGCAGGCAGCTTTCAGCAGAGGCGTGGACGCTGACGTGGCAGGTGCTGGCAGGGCTGCCTGCAAGGAAATGGTTTGCAAGCTCACCCTCACCTGTTGACTGGTCTTCCACGTGGCAGCTGGGCACTGACCACTACATAAGTGGCCTCTCTTGTCACACTGAGCTGGAAACATGTATGTAAAGGCATGAAATCTAACTCATAAATGAGGAGCATCGTATTGGAAACTGGAGGAAAGGTGGTCCTTCTTATAAAGTGGCAGAGAACTTGGCTGAACTGTGTTCTCGTATTTTGTGAAGGTAGAACGTGTGAGCCATGTAATTGTGTGTTTAGCTGTGGAGATTTCTAAGCAAAGTGTTGAAGGAGCAGTTTGTCTTTTCCTGAATCCTGAGAGTAAAATGCAAAAGGAGAGAGATGAACTGAAGAAAGAGTTGTTAAGCCGAAAGGAATCAGAACTTGGAGATTTGGAAAATTCTGTCTGCTATTTTGCAAAAAAAATGAGAAAGCCTGCTCTGAATAGAACACTAAGAGTGTGGCTGAGCAGCCGCTTCATAAAGAGATCATGGGTGTGACCACAGAGCTAATCAGTCCTCAAGGGAAGCCAGGAGATGGGATTGTACCGGCAGAGATGCTGCTGGTTTGAACTAAACCGAACAGAGAAAGCAAGACTTGTTTCAGTTTTTCTATTTCATATTCAGTGCTCCCATTTCATTTAGTTTGTTTTCCAATTTCTCCATCTCTTCTTCTCTTTTTTTTTTAATGTTCTTTCTCAAGCCTTTGTCAAGCATAGTAGAAAAACTTTGTGTATGTGTGTGTGTGTATATATATTTAGTATAGGGCTTCCCTGGTGACTCAGATGGTAAAGAATCCACCTGTAATGAAGGAGACATGGGTTCGATCCCTGGGTTGGGGAGATCCCCTGGAAAAGGGAAAGGCTACCCACTCCAGTATTCTTGCCTGGAGAATTCCATGGACAGAGGAACCTGGCAGGCTACAGTCCATGGGGTTGCAAAGAGTCAGACACAACTGAGCGACTAAGCACAACTAAGCACACATATATAGAATGTCTAATATATATATATTTTAGAGAGCTTATGAACTTTTGCCTAACTAAAATTTTTCTGACATTTTGATTTCACTTGTTTGACCTAGTATGAGTAGAATGTTAGATTTCTAATTTAAAAAAAATAGATATGCAACAAGCAACAAAGGTTTACTGTATAACACAGGGAACTATAGTCAATATCTTGTTGCTGCTGAGTCGCTTCAGTTGTGTCTGACTCTGTGTGACCCCATAGACGGCAGCCCACCAGGCTCCCCTGTCCCTGGGATTCTCCAGGCAAGAACACTGGAGTGGGTTGCCATTTCCTTCTCCAATGCATGAAAGTAAAAAGTGAAAGTGAAATCGCTCAGTCGTGCCCAACTCTTAACGACCCCATGGACAGCAGCCTACCAGGCTCCTCCGTCCATGGGATTTTCCAGGCAAAAGTACTGGAGTAGGGTGCCATTGCCTTCTCCACAATATCTTGTAGTAACCTGTAATGGAAAGTAGTTTTAAAATAATATAAGTGCATATGTATAACTGAATCACCTTGCTGTGTACCTGAAACATTGTAAGTCAGCTATGCTTTTATATATATATATATATATATATATATATATATATATATATATATAAAGAATTAAAAAGAGAGAGAAGGCAAGACAGAAAGAAAGAAGATGGTCAGACTTCTTGGGTTCTATAAACCCTGATGATAGAGCTCTTTGGTTACACGTTTCCACTGCTCTTCAAGGAAAGGGAAGAAACACCCTGATGGCAATTTGGAGATTATCAGACCACCACCTAGGGTTTAACAGGGCAGAAAGCCTGAGAGAGACCCCACCTCCACTAGGCAGAGCTGCAGAGGCGGGACTACTGTCCCAGGGAGTCTGGAAAGGCAGAGCATTGAGCCAAAGAGGACTACTCTTGAGCCTTAAGATCTGTGGTATTTACCTTGCTTGGTTTGGGGCTTGCCTGGGACCTATCACCCTTCCTTCTTTTCTGTTCTCCTTTTGGAAACAGGAATGCCTATCCTGTGCCTGTCTCACTATTGTATTCTGGAAACATGAAACTTTTCTGGTTTTCCAGGTTCACAGCTATGGAAGAATTTGCCCCAGGATTAATTATATCTCAAAACTCACTAACATCTGATATTTAGGTGAGACTGGACCTTAGAGTTGATGCAGGATGAAGTTAAGACTGTTGCGATTTAGGGTGGAATGAATATATTTTGCATGTGAGGAAGTGAATTTGAGAGGATAAGGATGGAATGCTATGGAGTGAATTGTGTCCCACCAATATGATAGTATGGACATGGGGCCTTTGAGAGGTAGTTAGGTTTAGATGAGGTCATGAGTTCCCACCATCATGAATTACTCTCCTTAATGGAGGAGACCAGAGAGCTCACTTTCTCTCTCTCTCTCTGCCATGTGAGGGCACAGTGAGAAGATGCCATCTGCAAGCCAGGAAGGTCTGTCACCAGACGCCAACCCTGCTGGCACCTTGATTTTGAGCTTCAAGCCTCTAAAAATGCAAGGAAATAAATTTCTGTTGTCTAAGCCACCTGGTGGTCTATGGTGTTTTGTCGTGGTGGCTCAAGCTCACCAAGACACTTCTCAAATAAAAACTCTGAACCCTCTGAGGCAGCAAGGATGCCTCCAACAGTCTTGCACAAAGAACTGAGGCAGGGGGTGTGTGTATTTGGTGGGGGCGGGCTGTGAAAGGGGATGAAATGCACAAAGGATCCCAGTTCGAGGCACAGATTGACTGGACTCTGACCACACCCCGGGGTTCCCTGGTAGCTCCGCTGGTAAAGAATCTGCCTACGATGCAGGAGACTCCAGTTCAACTCCTGGGTCAGGAAGATCCCCTGGAAAAGGGATAGGCTACCCCCTCTAGTATTCTTGGGCTTCCCTGGTGGCTCAGATGGTAAAACATCCACCTACAATGAGGGAGACTTGGGTTCAGTCCCTGGGTGGAGAAGATCCCCTGGAGGCGGGCATGACAACCCACTCCAGTATTCTTGCCTGGAGAATCCCCATGGACAGAGGAGCTTGGCAGGCTGCAGTCCACGGGGTCGAAAGGAGTCCGACACGACTGAGTGACTAAGCACACTACCACACCTCAGGCACCACTGAGCAGAACTCCATCCTGGAGTCACACTGCCCCCGGCCCACAAATAACCAGGGAAACTGTTGTTTGGGCTGCCTGTTGACAGCCTTGCTTCTCAAAGCTACCTGCAAGGACCGAGGATGACCACTGCCCCCACCCTATTAAGGCGGCAGCTGCACCCATGAGCTGGGAGGCTGTGTGCCCAGAGCAGACTGTTTCCTTCACTTAAGTCTGCAGGCCTGGACTTGGGCCAAGCATGGAGGTGCATCTCCCAGTCCCAGACTCCGTCGCCTCTCCAAGCCTCTCCCTGCCTCTTTCCAAGGCCCACCCAGCCTCCGGGCAGCACTGCCAGGAAGAGGGAAAGCTGATCTGGGTTTCACTTCCACTGGAGGAGACGTGAATAAACAGGAACAATAGGCTCCCAGGCCATCAGCATCCACTGCGGATGCCCAACCACCCAGACCACCTCTCCCTTCCCTGCTGCCCTTGGAGTGGGCCCCACAGCTTTCGAAAGAGCACCGACATCCGGACCCAGCCCTGAGTTCCTCATTTCATTGCCTGGGATTCCGTCTGGGCTTTGGCTTTTGTAGATTCCCAGCTGATTCCAACATTCAGCCAGGCCTGAGCTCTACCACCCTTGGGATCCGCATTGCCTTCATCTGTGAGATGGAGTTCATGGTACCTTCGAAAGAGGGTGTTGTGAGGCCAAGTGTGAGAGGGCCTGGGCGGGGAGGCCTGGAGAGGGAAGGGAATCACTCATCAAGGGCAAGGGCACCCGTGGCCAGTGTCAGGCGCCATGCTAGAGGTGGGCTCCTCTGCAAGACCACTCGGCCAGCTCCCCAAGGGAGCTCTGCTGCTGCTGCTGCTAAGTCGCTTCAGTCGTGTCCGACTCTGTGCGACCCCAGAGATGGCAGCCCACCAGCCTCCCCCGTCCCTGGGATTCTCCAGGCAAGAACACTGGAGTGGGTTGCCATTTCCTTCTCCAATGCATGAAAGTGAAAAGTGAAAGTGAAGTCGCTCAGTCGTGGCCAACCCTCAGCGACCCCATGGACTGCAGCCTTCCAGGCTCCTCCATCCATGGGATTTTCCAGGCAAGAGTACTGGAGTGGGGTGCCATTGCCTTCTCCACCAAGGGAGCTCACGGCTGCTCAACTCCTTACTGCTTGGGGAGCCATTCACATCATGAAACAAGGCTGGCACACGGTGGTCCCCAGCTCGTGTATCTTAGATACTCTGACTTTTGTATCAACTTTGAAAGATAAACCAGAAAGAGATTCTTATCTTCCCTGATCCCATAGAAAAAATGGAGAGTTCAGAGTCAAGGTTCTATCACTAGCTGTGTGTCCCAGAGACACCATTAAGAGAATTTCTCAAGGCCTTTGTTTCTTCATTTGTAAAGTAGGACTTTCTACTAATTCTTTGTTGTGAGGCAGTTCTGAAGAGCTGCTGAGACAGTATGTGAGGGAAACATTTACAGAAACAATCATTCAGTGAGGGAAATTCAGTGAGGATTCAGAGGCGTTAAGTGACTTGCCCACAGTCACACAGCTAGTAAACAGTGAAGCCAGGACCAAAGAGTTTCTGGGCTTTTCCCGCTCCCCGTGTAGAAACACAGGCCCATGTATACTTAAAAAACAAAAACAAACACCAGAATAAGTATCTGGTTATAGAGAGGAAGATTCAGATATTTAGAGAACAAACCCTGGGCCTTGGTTGGCCCCCGAGGCTCACCCAAGGGGGGAGAGTGTTTCAGTGAATTTTGCAGAAAGGAAAAATGAGGCTTTGGATAATTTTTTTTTTCTTTAAGCAGGACTTCGGTGGTGGTGGTTTAGTAGCTAAGTAGTATCTGACTCTTGCAACCCCCTGGACTGTAGCCTGCCAGGTTCCTTTGCCCATGGGGATTCTCCAAGCAAGAATTCTGGAGCGGGTTGCCATTTCCTTCTCCCGGGGATCTTCCCGACTGAGGTATCGAACCTGGATCTCCTGCATTGCAAGGGAATTCTTTACCTGCTAAGATCCATCTGGGAGAAAATTTAGATAAATTAATAAGCAAAGGATTTTGTTTGTCCAAGATGGAGAGGTTGAGAGGAAACCAAGGTGAAGAAGAGGCAGTTATGTGGGAAAAGCCTTTGCCATCTCTGGAGGGCCCGACGGCCTGAGGGTGGGGCCCTGTGTGGCTAAAGAGCTCAGCTCCCACCCAGGACCACCTGATGGGGGCACCCTAGAAGGTTGTCACCACCAAGCCCCGTTCCCCTGGGGGCTTCTCGCCCAGCGCTGGCTCCTGTGCATGAAGCTCTGTCCTGAAGTCCCACAAGAGAAAGGAGGAAGGTCTCTGGAGTTACTGACCACCTGTCCTGGCACCTGTGTTCACGGTGGGCTTAGGTTAGGGGCTCCTCCCCACCCCATCACATGGGTGGGGCTCAGAGATGCTAGGTCACTGGCTACTTCTCAGGGTCCCACCATCCTGCCAACGTCTTGGCCATCCCTCTAGTGCATGGCTGTGTGCCTCCGGCCCTGGAGCCCACGTGTCCACTCTCACTGGGCTCTCGGTGGACTCTGGGGACAGGCTCCATGTGGGGCTGCCCGGCAGGCAGGCTGGCATTACCTAATTGCCGGCCAAGGTCTTTTGTCACCTCATCTCCCCAAGCTGCCTGTCTCCGAAAGCCTCCGTCTCAGACAGACAAATGAGACTTCCGCCTTGTTCTGCCGGAGCTCCAGCAAAAGGAGGAGATCAGAGGCTGTGGTCTTGACAGAGCCGCAGCCAGGATCTGAGGCACAAAGCACTGGGGGACAGTGTGCATCTTTAGCAGGCGACAAAGCCCCAGCCAGTGCCCTACTTTTGGCTGTTAACTTCCCTTGTTGGGCTCTGCCTTCTGCTGTGAGGTGCCTGGGGTCAGCATCTGAGCACTGAGAATCTTTCTTCATCAACCAGCCACCCTAGGGAGATGAGCCCTTGTTAGAGCCAGCTCCTGGCATCCTAAAAGCTTCTCCTCCCTCCACAAGGCAGCTGAGTCTGTGCTCAGGGAAGAAGAAAGTGAGCAGCAGAATGCACGCTGGGGCACAGCCTCAAACAGGCGCGCTCACCTGGGTGTTTGGAACCAATCCCCAGCGGCAGGGCCAGTGGGCCCAGCTCAAAAGCAGCCTTCTGCCCCTCTGGGCCCTGGCCTGAATCTGCAGCACCTGCCTCTGAGTGAAAGGCCCTTGGAGAGGCTGAGGGGTGACCCTGGGCATCTGGCCTCACCCGCCCCATCCTGGCTGATAGGTGGGGTGGACAGAGCTGCATGGATGCCCTCCCTGGGCTGTAAGTGTCTCCAGGGCAGGAACTGTGTCCTGCTGGACTTGGTAGCTCCTGGTTAACCTCCAGGTTAGCCAGGCCAGGGCTGAGCACCGTTCTGAGTTAACTCACTAACCCTCACCTCCCCCCAAGGAGGTGCTGTGCCCATTTTTCAGGTAGAAAAACTGACTCTCAGAAAGATGAGGTTTATAAAGCTCAGGAATGGGGAGTGAGGACTGGAACCAGGCAGTCTGAGACCCCGATGCTGGGAAAGATTGAGGGCAGGAGGAGATGGGGGCAACAGGATGAGATGGTTGGATGGCATCATCGACTCAATGGATGCAAGTTTGCGCAAACTCCAGGAAATGGTGGAGGACAGGGAAGCCTGGTGTGCTGCAGTCCATGGGGTTGCAAAGAGTCAGGTATGACTGAGCGACTGAACAACAACAGCAAGTCTGACTCCAGAGTCCAAGTTCTTGACCATTATACCACAGTGACTCAATGAATAAATGATGGATGGATGCATGGAGCAATCAGTAAATGGGTTATACAGAGAAAGACACAAAAGTCTCCTGTTCAAAAGTATTTCCTCTATGAACAGTTTCAGGGACTTCCCTGGAGGGCCATTGCAGGGGGCGCAGGTTCAATCCCTGGTCAGGGAACTAAGATCCTGTATGCAAAAGAAAAATAAAGTTTCAGGGCCTAGGGATCTGCTACTGGAATGGGTCCCTTTGAGTTCTAGTCTGTGATAGCCTCAGGAAGTGGGGGTAGTGGCAGTGATTGGCTGAGTGCTGTGGCCACTGGGATGACTAGGTGAGGCCTGTGGCCTGGGAAGTAGTCACCCCAGTATGGGAGGAGGGAGGAACAGGGAGTTGGGAGTATTGTTGGTGTCTCAGGGGCTGGGACTTGGACTCCGCGCTCTGAGCGAGGTTCACGCGGCTGTTCCTCGTACTGCTGTGTGACCCGGGGCGTCACCTGGTCACTGAGAGTCCCGGTGGGGACTCGGTCAGTGGGGATACTAAAAGCTATCGGTTAAATAAGCGGCTCCTGGTCGTGTGTCTGGCACAGAGTAGGTGCCCCGCAAATGGAGCCATTATTGTTGTTATTACATTACCACCAAAAAATAAGTCAGTGACGATGACTACCCCGCCGTTCCTCTGACACATGTTCCCGCTCTGGTGACCCTATTCCCGGTGTCCCAGGCACCCCTCTCTCCCCAGCTCTGCCATCCTCGCCCCCCTGGGGTCTTTCCGGTTGTCTCCAGCCCTTGCTCCTCCCACCTCTGTCCCGGCCTGGCCCCTGCTTCCTGTCACCCCGCCTCGTCCAGTCGGAGAGAGCACATGGCGAAACCGGGTGGGTGAAGCCCATGGAACACCCACCCGTCCCCGTTTCCCACGTTTGTCTGGTGCCAGCTCTTTGCCATCTTGGATCTCCAGCTGCCTCTCACTCCTCACCATCCCCCCTCCTTCTCCTCACTTTTCTCTCTCCCCATCCTGTGGCTCCCTTCGGCTCTCATTAAGCTCTAATTAAATGATGCAGCGATGGCAGTGGCAACACCCTCTCCCTTCCAGTGTGTCAGTCGCTCAGTCACGTCAACTCTTTGAAACCCCATGAACTGTAGCCCTCCAGGCTTCTCAGTCTGTGGGATTCTCCACACAAGAATACTGGAGTGGGTTGCCATTCCCTTCTCCAGAGGATCTTCCCAACCCGGGGATCGAACCCGGGTCTCCTGCATTGCAGGCAGATTCTTTACCATCTGAGCTACCAAGTGGTCATCACAGGGTTGTGCACCGCACCCCGGAGGTACGGGTGAGGAAATGCCTGGGCCCTGGGGGCGGGGACACACCAGGGGGATTCCTTACGTGGCCGCAGCCTGACACCAGAGACAGAGGGAAGGTCTGGGGGCTGGCGGTGTGTCCTGAGATAATTCTGTTTGTCTATCTGTCATATTGGGACAGAAATCCTCAGCTGTGTCCATCCACAAAGTGGAGAAGGGTACAAGGTTAAGTATCTTAATAAAGATACTTAACAAAGATGAAAGTCCTGGTCACCATCCACTCCACCGAGGACTGGAGATAAAGCCTAGTGTTCAGGGAAGGAGTCCTAGTGGACAAAGCCTCTCATAAATTCTGTCACTGGAGCCTCACAACCGCCCTGTGAGAGAACAGAGAAAACTGGCAACATTAACCCTCTTTGTACAGATGAGGAAACTGAGGTCTTGAGAGTTTCAATGACTTGCCAAGGGCCTAGGCCACAGGGCTGATCCCCAAACCATTCTCCTGTCGCTTCTGAGTTCCTTTTCATTTTGCACACTCAGCTTCTGACCCACCCATGAGTCACCCAGGGCACCTTCCCAGGTCTGCCCTGGGTGCTGGCATCTTGGAGTCACACAGTAAGGACGGTGGCCACCACAGAGCTCAGCCTCAGGCAGCTCTCACCTGCTCTACAAGCCTTTCTCCACAGTGGGCGCCCTCCCTCTGCTCCCCTTAAGAGCCTTCCAGAGCAGCCTTCCTCTGTCGTCGCCCCTCCCACATCCCGTGGGCACCCTGGCCTCCTGGACTCGGGCTCTGGGCCCACGCCTGCAGGCACACCTGCCCCCACCCACTGTTTGTTCTCTCCTCTTCAGTCTTAAGGCTGCAGGAGGTGTCCCTTCTGCTGACTTTTGACCTGTCTCCCTCCTGGCTTTCTAGGCTCTCCTGCTCTGTCAACCATCAAACTTCTTAAAATTTCTAGCCCTTTCCTCTGCCCTGGCTCTCCCAGCCCAGCACCTGGCTCCCCCAGCCCAGTCAGCTCCCGACCTGACTTCTTACAATGATAGTCCACACCAGGGTTTGTCAACCTCAGCACTATTGCCATGGGGGCCAGATATTTCCTTGTTGTGGAGGCAGTTCTGTGTGTTTTCATCAATTTTCTTGGGCTGCCATCACAAAACACTATGGACTGCGTTGCTTAAAAACAGAAATTTGTTTCTCGCAGTTCTAGAGGCTGCAAGACCAAGGTCAAAGTCCAGCAATAGTTTCTATTGAGGGCACTCCTCCTGGAGTGCAGACGGACATCTCCTCTTTGAGCCCTCATGGCCTTTCCTCTGAGTGTGAGGAGAGAGACAGCAAGCTCTCTGATGTCTCTTCTATTAAGGGCACTAATCTCATCAGACCAGGACCCCACCCTCATGACTCATCTAAGGCTAAGCCCAAAAGCTCTCACCCAAATACTGTCACACTGGAGGTTAGGGCTTCAACATATGAATTTCAGAGGGACCACATTCAGTGCTTTGCAGACAGAGCTGTGGGATGTTTAGCAGCATCCCTGGCATCTACACATTAGTGATGCATTCCTTCAGTTTGAAAAGATGGCAAAGGATGTTAGAAGGCTGTAGTGACCGTAATGACATTCCCTCCCCAGTTTTTGCCACGTGTTCCCTGGAGGACAAAATCCCCTCATGTTGAGAACCCCCACGTGTAGGTTGCAGCATGTGTGCATGCTCAGTTGTGTCCTACTATTTGTGACCCCGTGGACTGTAGCCTGCCAGGCTCCTCTGTCCACGGGATTTCCCAAGCAAGAATTCTGGAATGGGTTGCCATTTCCTTCTCTAGGAGATCTTTCTGACCCAGGGATTGAACCTGTGTCTCCTGCATCTTCCTGCACTGGCAGGTGGATTTTTACCGCTGATCCACGGGGGAAGACTATTTACTTTCTTATCCCAAATCACTCCTCAGTTCACTTGTTTTTCAGTCTCTACTCCTCCCCTACTCTACTGCTTTAGTTAACATTCCCTCTATCCTGTATTGTAAAATCATTGGTGTTCCTGGCACTGAGTCACACTGCTCTAGTGGAATATTTACCACTCCCTACTTTGGAACCTCTCTGGCTCCAGAGGCAGGCCCTGTTAATTCCCCTCGTAATTGCCAGCCTTTCTCCCGCCTTCTTCCTGCAGTGAGAACTCTTTCTACTGTGACTGAAACACTAGTTATTCATCTGAACAGCTTCCTTGCAGCTAGGACTGGGTAGTGGGATTTGAGGGATTTGAGCTCTACCTGAAAGAGCTTCTGGGAAAGGTTTACTTTCTGAGAAAGGGGAAGGAGGGACACAAAAAGAAAGCCACATTACTGGTTAAACACAAAATAAAGAAATAAAAAACTGATGTTAGAGAAGCTGCAGCCATCTTGCAAACATGAGGAAAAGCCCAAGAGAAGTCTGACTTATGAGCCACTGAACCAATCCTGGAATTGCCTATTCCTGGACTTCTTGCGAGAGAATTAATGTTCCTATTATGTAAATCAACGCAGAAGGCAATGACACCCCACTCCTGTACTTTTGCCTGGAAAATCCATGGATGGAGGAGCCTGGTAGGCTGCAGTCCATGGGATCGCTAGAGTTGGACACGACTGAGCGACTTCACTTTCACTTTTCACTTTCATGCATTGGAGAAAGAAATCGCAACCCACTCCAGTGTTCTTGCCTGGAGAATCCCAGGGACGGGGGAGGCTGGTGGGCTGCCATCTCTGGGGTTGCACAGAGTCGGACACGACTGAAGTGACTTAGCAGCAGCAGCAGCATGTAAATCAATTTTAGTCAGCTAATCAAGGAAATTAACCCTGACTATTCATTGGAAGGACTGATGCTGAAGCTGAGGCTCTAATACTTTAGCCACCTGATGCAAAGAGCTAACTCATTGGAAGATACCCTGATGCTGGGAGGGTTGGGGGCAGAGGAGAAGGGAACGACAGAGGATGAGATGGTTGGATGCTATCACCAACTCAATGGACATAAGTTTGAGCAAGCTCTGGGAGATAGTGAAGGACAAGGAAGCCTGGCATGTGGCAGTCCATGGGGTCGCAAAGGGTCAGACATGACTTAGTGAGTGAACCACAGCAAATCTATTACTTGCAGCCAACAGTATCCTGGCTGATACAGCTTCTAAGCGTCTACTTTGTCCTTGTTTTCTGGATGACTCTTTGCATCTTTATCTGAGTCTTCTCCTCTCTCCCCATCAGCAGCAAGTTGATGTTGCAAGTCTCTGTTCTCAGTCGCATCATCTCCCAATGTTTCACTGACATCCTAGATGCTGATGACTCACAAATCTGAACCCAGTGCTTTCCTTAAGCTTCACACACTAAAAACCCAGCTGCCCACTAACCCACAGCCACTTTCTTGTTTCTTTGATTGGCTCCAGTTTCTCCTCTGCCCCTTTAATTTTGAAGCTTCTCAGGGCTCATTCTTGGGCCCTTTTCTAGCTATACTTTCCCCCTGGTGACTTCATCCATTCATATAACTTTAAAGACATTTCTGTATTGAAAATCCAAGTTGATACCTAGAGCCCTGAGCTCTTCATTGAGATCTGGACTTGAAAATACAGTTGCCAATTACCACTTACCCTTGGAATGTCACGCAGGGTGGTTATACCCACGTGCCGAGTAATCATCTCATCCATCTTCCTTAGAAATGGCTCTGTTGTATGTGCTCCAGCTCAGCGACCCCTCACCGTCCTCCTAGACCTGAACCACAACTGTGAAAGATGCCTCTTTTTCTATCTTGTGTCGTGCAGGAGCCACCATATCTCTCTGATTTTACCTCCAAAACGCCTGTCTCCTCTGCCCCTTCTCTCGCTGCTGCCTTGGTTTCGATTGCCGTCGATAGTCCAGTCACCCCCATTGTCTTAGCACCTCCACGCTCACTTCCCTCCAGTTCCATCCTCCACCTTCAAGCAGAGTGATATTTCTAAAGTGCAAATCTTACCATGTCACTTTTCTGCTCAAAATTTCTCATTAATTCACCATTCCCCTCTAGTAGTGACTTTGCAAACTGTTTTTTAACATAAGGCATCCAACAGGTAACAAATTGGTGATTGAATAATTTGGGAGGGACATCAAGAGCCTAATCCTCCCTTCCCCCAATCCAAAACACACAGATACACACACACGCAAGTGCCCACCAGCACATACATACCGGTTCTTATATTAATTTTGTTTAGACTATAGTCTGCCCTACCTGGATGTCCAGTATGTTCAGGAAGCACCTCTGCCATAGCTCTGGCGACATTCAGTATTGATTGGATACTCTCAAATAACATGCAGCCACATCTTTACAGGATCCATGTCAGGATCCTTCTTTGAAAGTCAAAAATCACTTAAGTCATTTTGTGACTGCATGCAATTTAGAGCCCAAATTACCTGTGACTTAGCACTAGCAAGGTTTGTCTTACCTGTCTCGTTAGGACTTGGGGGTTTCTAGCACTTGAGTGTAGACAAAAAAGAGAATTCTTCTGAGCACCCATTACCTCACCCCCCAGTGCTGGCTCAGCAATCGCTGCTGGCTGAACTGGCTAAAGCCAGTTGGGGCTGAGCTGCTGGACCGTAGCAGCAGGCTGGTATGAATAATAGAAACAATGCCTCTTTTCAGGGTCCTGCTCACCAGAGAGGCTCAGGGCACTCTGTACCTATGGAGGGGATGATATTGTCACTGAGCCATGTGGGTCCAGGTTCAAACTCCAGCTCAGCCACTTAAGAGGCATATGACCAAGGCTAGATGACGGTTCTGAGCCTCAGTTTCCTCATCTGTGAAATAGGTTGTCGGTAGGACACAAGCCATGTCTATCAAGAGCCAGGTGCTCTCTAGTTTCTCAATCAACGGTGGTGACAAGGGGACACTGTTCACCAGCTCTTTCCTCATTCCTACCTGGGCTCAGAAGTAGGTGCTTCTGGATTTTAGAAAGAATGAATGGGATGTCTTGATTAATTAACATATCTTCACATCTCTGGTGCAGCCCCTGTAGGTTGCCTATGTCAGATACCCTCACCCTTGAGGTCAGCCACAGCCCCCACAAAGGTAGGGAAGTCTGCTATCTGGAGGGTAGCTTGCTTGGAGTGGGAAGGATTAGGAAACTCTATGGCCACTACCTTTAAGCATTCAACCCACAGGGATGTTTTCTGCCACAGTCTTGAATCCCAGACGTGGCTTTTAGAGGGGTGAGTTCAAGCTGCAGGTGAGCATGCCTGCAAGGTGAATGTCAGATGTCCTTATGGTTCTGAGAAACTTTGAGGCTGAGTATGGCATCTGGTCCCATCACTTCATGGGAAATAGATGGGGAAACAGTGGAAACAGTGTCAGACTTTACTTTTTGGGGGCTCCAAAATCACTGTAGATGGTGACTGCAGCCATGAAATTAAAAGACGCTTACTCCTTGGAAGAAAAGTTATGACCAACCTAGATAGCATATTCAAAAGCAGAGACATTACTTTGCCAACAAAGGTTCGTCTAGTCAAGGCTGACTTTTCCAGTGGTCATGTACGGATGTGAGAGTTGGACTGTGAAGAAAGCTGAGCGCCGAAGAACTGATGCTTTTGAACTGTAGTGTTGGAGAAGACTCTTGAGAGTCCCTTGGACTGCAAGGAGATCCAACCAGTCCATTCTGAAGGAGATCAGCCCTGGGATTTCTTTGGAAGGAATGATGCTAAAGCTGAAACTCCAGTACTTTGGCCACCTGATGCAAAGAGTTGACTCATTGGAAAAGACTCTGATGCTGGGAAGGATTGGGGGCAGGAGGAGAAGGGGACAACAGAGGATGAGATGGCTGGATGGCATCACTGACTCAATGGACGTGAGTCTGAGTGAACTCCGGGAGTTGGTGATGGACAGGGAGGCCTGGCATGCTGCGATTCATGGGGTCGCAAAGAGTCGGACACGACTGAGCGACTGAACTGAACTGAACTAAGGTTAAATGTGACATCAGAGGAAGTGAACCTGGCACAGTCTCTCTAACATCTCAGGAGCTAAAAACTGCCCTTCCCTCCACAACAAGGACCTACTGTAGAGCATAGGGACCTATATTCCATATCCCATAATGACCTATAATGGAAAAGAATCTGAAAAAGAATATGCTAACTGCTAAGTCACTTCAGTCGTGTCCAACTCTGTGCGACCCCATAGATGGCAGCCCACCAGGTCCCCCATCTCTGGGATTCTCCAGGCAAGAACACTGGAGTGGGTTGGAAAAGAATATATATATATATATAAATAAATATATATATATATATATATATATATATATAACTGAATCACTGTGCTGTTTACCTGAAACACTGTAAATCAATTATACTTCAATGACAACAATAAAGAAACTATAATTAAAATCGAAAACAGGGACTTCTCTGGTGGTCCAGTGGCTAAGACTCTGAATTCCCAATGCAGGGGACCTGGGTTAGATCCCTGATAGGGGGACTAGATCCTGCATGCCCCAGCAAAGAGTTTGCATGCCACAGCAAAGATGGAGGGTCCCATGTGCTATTAACTAAGACCTGGTGCAGCCAAATAAATAAATAAATGAAATTTCAAAGCAAACAAATAAAAATTAAAAACAGCCCCTCACTCATTGCAGGAAGAGACCTAGAACAGGCGAGGGACAAAACAGGGCCCCGACATCCTCCTGGACACGAGCCCTGGAGGAGGGACCTGATTCAGGTAGGGAACTCAGCACATGGCCCGACATAGGGTAAGCAGCATTGGCTTGTGATGCTCGCTGTGTTTTGGTGGAGCTTCTCTTGGAAAGAATAAAGGGGTTACACGGAGAACTGAAGCCCGCCCACAGTGTAACACTTGTCATGGCATCCCAGGGCCAGCGCCCGAAGAGGCCTCCTATCCTCTGAGGGTAGAGACAGACCTCAAGCCCAGCCTGAAAGCCCCCACGGGCAACCCACTTGGCTCCCTGGCCCCCATGGCTCACTCAATGCCAGTCACATGACCTCGTTTCAGTTCTTCAAGGGCCCCTTCCTTCTGCTGGAAGTAACCTCTGACCTTCCCTGGTTCCCTGGAGCAGTCCCAGCAGGGAACTGTCCAGTCTGCTCCCGGGGTAGAGACATCATGGGACACGGCCCAGGGGAAGAGGAGAAGCTGTAAGAAGGGCTGAGGTCTGGGTTTTTCCACCTGCCCAGTGGCTCCTGGGAGCCTACACCTAATCCTCCTTACAGCCCTGTCCTGGTTATCACCTGCCTGGGGAGAGGGGTGGGTAGGTAGCAGCCAGGGGACAGCACACTCCCCCAAAGAGGAAATGAAAGTTGTGTTTTTAAAGCCCAAATGCCGCACTGCTAGGGGTCAGCAAGAGCAGCCGGGCAGTGTGTGCACCTGTGTTTGAGATTTAGCCTCTCAAGGCTACAACTGGTGCCCAAGCTGCCCACCTTTGTGGCTTGTCCATGGCTGGGTGCTGGAGAAGGAAATGGCAACCTGCTCCAGTATTCTTGCCTGGGAAATCCCACGGACAGAGGAGCCTGGCGGGCTCCAGTCCATGGGGTCCCAAAAGAGCCGGACAGGACTGAGACGAAGCAACAACGATGCGCCTGGTGCCTCCAGAGCCCTGGCTCAGCCCGTCTCTCCGGTTGGGAAGGAGCTGTGCTATTGTCACAGGGGCAGGGGCTGGTGTTAATGAGATGATGCCTGAGAAATGCTTTGGAAACACTTAAGTCTTACGCAACTATACTTCTGTTGCCATTGGAAACAGACAATCTGGGAGGATTTCCCTGAGACCTACGAGTAGGGAGAAAAGAAATGGCCTAGGATGTCACTGTCAGAGGAGGGCTTGAATAGTCCAAAGGCTTTCTGCACTCACACGATTAGGTAAAAAAAAATAAGAGCATTTTTTTTCCAAGTGATGATGATAATTAGTATTTATAGTAATTAACAGTAATGATAACCACTGTTATGTTAACCACTTGGCATGCCGCATCTCATAAATGCTTACTACACACTGCAAGAGAGGACTGTTGTTACCTTCTCCATTGTAGAGATGAAGAAACCAGGCTCTTCCAGGGCTGCTGGAGGACCTGTCCAAGGTCACCCCCAGCCCGAAGTGCAAAGCCAGGATGCAAACCTTTCTCCTGAGCGTGAGCGCCTGCGTGACTCCTCCAAGGATGACATGACAGGAAAGGATTAACTCAGCAGCCCCCGGGTCACCTTTGGCGGAGTCTCTCAACCCTCTCTGCACTTTGTTATCCTGGAGGGGAGCTTTTTTAATGGTACTGATGACAGGACGAGGTCCCAGCCTAGACCATTGGGAAGAGGGGTAGGATAGAGGGTGGAGGCTGGGCATGATTATTTTCCAGAAGCATCTCAGGTGGTTCCTTGGCCAGCCTTGGTCAGGAAAGGCCCTGAGGTCTCACGGGGGCAGGACCTTGTCCATTCACGTCAGCTCCCTCCCGGGCGTGTACCAGCCCCCGGCCCCACAGGGTGGCAGAGTAGAGGCCAGGGAGTCTTTCTCGCCCTGACCTTGGCTTAGAAGTGCCTCCAGGGACAGCTCAGAGGGTTCCTCCCACATGCTCTCTGACTGACACAATCCACCCTCAGCCAGGCTAACTAGCACAACCCCTGGGCCCAAGAGGAAAAAGAGCAAAAAGCCTCCTTTTTTTTTTTTTTAATTGGGTCAAGAGAAAAACTGCAAGTCATGGTTAGCGCTGCCGTCATTTTTCGGGACGCTGCTGTGCTCTGCGTCTCCCACGTGTGAGAGCGGGTTCCGTGGTGTGAGGGGGTGGGGAACAGCACCGCCAGACGGGCCCCTGGAAGGGTGAGGGTGGTGAGGATGCCCGGCCCCGTTGGGGGCGAGGCTCCTGCTTGCTCTCAGCCTGGCCCGTGGACACCCGTGAGGGAGGTGGTGTCAGGGCCACCTCGCCAGACGCGCAGGCTGAGGTGAAATGACTGTGACAGAGGAAGCACAGGCATGTGAGGTGAGACTGGCACCTGCTTTGCCAACTCTGTGGGCAGTCGGAGTGGCTCTGCTTGGCAGCGACTCCAGGGCAGTCAGAAGCCACCAGGCCCCACCTGCCCCACTCACTGTTGGCTGCCCTCCCCGGGCTCACAACACAGGCTCAAGGGGCCCCCGGCCCCAGAGATCTGAGGAGATCTGGGGAGGTCAGAGGGCCCTGGCCACCCACAGAGCTGCTTCCCTCAAGGGAAGTGCCGGTTTGCTCTGTGTTTTCAAGAAAACAAGAGAGGATCGTTTAGGGACTTCCCCAGTGGTCTGGTGGTTAAGACTTCACCTTCCAGTGCAAGGGGTACAGGTTTGATCCCTGGTCGGGAAGCTAAGATCCCATATGCCTCGTGGCCAAAAACCCAGAACATAAAACAGAAGTAATATTGTAAAAAATTCAATCAAGTCTTTAGAAATGGTTCACATTTTTTAAAAAATCTTTAAAAAAAGAGGACAGTTCAATCTCTTGGGGGTTACACGGGGTGGAGAGGAGGAAGGCCCAGGGCCTGGGTGGAAATCTGTGTAGATTCTCCAGGAACCAGATACGGCTGGAGCTCAGCCTCTCCCCTCAGACAACCTTTAGGGAGAACTCCCGGGCCCTGACCTGTCTGCCTTTCTGACCAGCTCTCCCTCCAGCCTTTCACAGGCGGATGCAAACCTGTCAGGATGAGAAAGGTGGGGCCAGAGGCTTCCCTGGTGGTTCAGATGATGAAGAATCTGCCTGCAATGTGGGAGACCAGGGTTTGATCCCTGGGTGGGGAAGATCCCCCTGGAGAAGGGAATGGCAAGCCATTCCAGTATTCTTGCCTGGAGAACTCCATGAAGAGAGGAGCGTAGCAGGCTACAGCCCATGGGGTTGCAAAGAGTCAGACACGACTGAACGACTAACACACACACACAGTGGGAGCCAGGGAGACCCACTGCCAGTTGTCACTTTCCCCCTCGCATGAAGCGGTACTCACTCATTCAGCTCACATTCTTGAGCCCTTAGGCTGTGTTGGGTGCTGGAACTGCCAAAATACAGAGCCCAGGAGCTGGTGGACTCACGGTTTAGTGGGGTAAACACATACAGTCGCCAACTGTCACCCCAAACGATGGCTGCAGCTGAGAAGCGAATGCAAAATGCAGCATTGGCGCAGAGGAAAGTGTGAATAACTTTGTGGTGGGGGAGGAGTGCCAAGTCTAGGCGGTCCAGGAGGATAGTTTTAAAGCAGGACGTTGACTCTGAGCACACGTGCTGAGTCCCACCTCCTCCTGGAGCCTGATCTGTCCATTCCCCCGCTTCCTTGGTCTCCCTGACTCAGGATGCAAACCTCACATCTCCCTGCACCTCACCACTACTCTCTTAATTCTGCTTCATTCATGATAGTTTTTTGTCCGTGGCCTTTTCTCTCAACTGGATTTTTGTGCTCAGTTGTGTCCGACTCTTTGCAACCCCATTGGATTGTAGCCTGCCAGGCTCCTCTGTCCATGGGATTCTCCAGGTAAGAATACTCCTCCAGGGGATCTTGCCAACCCAGGGATTGAACCTACATCTCTTATGTCTCCTGCATTGGTAAGTGGGTTCTTTACCACTAGTGCCACCTGGGAAGCCCAAACTGGATTTTATGTTTCTCCAAGTCAGGGAGTGGTTCTGGCATTTTCTCTCTCCCACCATAGGAGCAAGACAGTATTGAGTTTCCTGGAATACTTCATGAGTTAGTGACCAAAAGTCCATTGGAGGGTTAGGAGCTCTGAATTCAACAGCCAGTTCCAGGCAAAGCGTGGGAACACGTTGCTACTTTCCCTCAGAGAAACAGTCAGGCAGACCTTTACCCAGAGGGGAGGCCAGCGAAAAGGTGGCCCGCTTTTTAATGTTTCATGAGCTGGCTTTCTGCAGTGTTCTTTATGACCTAAGTGTAATCAAATATAATGGTAAAATTAATTTCAAAGTCAAATATTGGGTTGAGGATTCTGTGCTGTTTGGAGTGATTAAAATTGCTGCTCTGTTCTGTTCTAACAGAAAAGGAAGGAGCAAGACAGTGTATTCTGTTCAACAAGCAAAAATGCCCAGAGAGGTGACATTTTCCCACTCTAACTTCTAGCTTTATGACAGAAAAAGAAAGGCAAGTAAATAGCTGATAATGAAATTGCCTTTTACCACTAATTTTGATCAGGGTAACAAATATACTTTGTTTAAACATCAAAAGGTACTACTACCATGCTTATAATAAAAAGCATGGATTCTCTGCAAATTCCTGCTTTTCAGAGGAAAGCACTTAAGACTTTCGTTTTCTTCCCTTTTTTTTTTTTTTTAAAGAGAGAGTGTGAGGGAGCTCTGAGTGAGGAAGGGTAAGAGGGAGCTCGGGCTGAGGGGACTTTCAACTCTTTTAGACATTTTTCTGGTATTTTCCTCCACAGTTTCAAGTAACATCTCTCTCAATTTTTCCTCCATTATGGACATATATTAACTTCTCATTGCAGCAGAAGAAAATTTATACTTTTTTTTTTTTGCATTTTATTCACATGTACACATTCACAGTCATTTTTCAATCTGATATTTCACCTCTTCAGATTAATGAGTACTCAGAATTTATGTCAATGTGCCCCAGTAAACACTGTTAAATATTGTTGATGGTTAAGCCTCAGTTTTCTATAATTGCATTTCTCCTCAGGTACATTTCTTTTTCCTGGAGTTAATCACCATGTAACATTTGCTCAGACTTTTAAATGCCCCTCACTAATTTCTCCAACTTCTTGCTAAACTTTTCTCGGTGTGGGCATACACATGAAGTAAGCTCAGATCGTTTGTCCTTGTTACGGCATGAATGCAGATAGATATGCAGTGCCCTCCAGCCTGCAGCTCCGATCTGAATGGAGAGCTCCCTGCTGTACCATATTGCCCTGGGACTTCCCTTCACGCTGCCAGTGCTGGACCAGGTATTTCCTGGGCCGCTGTTTGTTGGTTTACTCTCTTGTTTTGTTGAAGCACATCCTTCAGTAGTTTCCTGTCAAAGCCTCCGAAAGTTACTTTGTTGAGATTTTGCCTGACTGAAAAACTATTCAGTTTATCATCACATTCAATTAGCAGTTTGGAAATTGTTTTCCTTTTGAATTTTGAAAGCCCTGCTCCACTATCTTCTAGTTTCCAATAGTGATAGGGAGAAATCTGAGTAATATTCTGATTTCTGATATTTTAATATTTTCCTCTAGAAGTTTTTATGATCATCTCTCTATCCTTGGTGTTCTCAAATTTTACAATAATTGTAATATAATTTTAATAATAATCTATTTTCTATTTAATGCTCCCTGGCACTTGGTCCAAATTCTCTTCTATTATTTATTTAATAATTTCCTCCTCTCCCCTTTTTGCTCTCTTTTCTTTCTGGAACTCTTATAAGCTTGTTGTTGGACTTCTTGGATTGATTTTCTGCTTTTATTTTTTCTCTCCTATTCTTCATCCTTTTGCCTTATTCTATTTCCTGGGAGACTTCTTCAACCTTCCAGTTCAATTCTTCTATTGAAATCATTCAAAGATTCATTTGTCTTATGAACTTCTTATTTTCTGCAAGTGTTTTCTTATTCTCTGAATGTTTCTCTTTTATCTTGTTCTTTTTTCGTGGAAGCAATGCTTTCTAAGTCTTCAAGGATATAATCTTCGAGTTTGGCTGAAATTTTCTTCTGCTTCCTGCTTTATTTCAGCTTTAGGTCTTGGGCAAGTAACCTACCCTCTGTGAGCCTCATTTCCTTAGATGTTAAAATGAAGATGGAGATTATGGTAATGACCAGGGCTGGGAACACTGAGGGATTCTCAGGTGTTGATGCTGCACTTGTGAGCCTCTGAGAGTGAGCACCCCTGAGTCTCATGCCCTGGGTGTCCTGCTTGCCTCACCCTAGTCCCAGCTCTCCTAAAGACCTCACATGGCAACTTGGAAGACTTGGCGAGATAATGCATTGCAGGAGCTTAGCTCAGAGCTGGCATATGGTAAATGCTCAGTAAATATGAGCTGTTACTGCAGATCAAGTGATACAACACTTATTAATAGGAAACTTGTATTTAATATCCACTATGCATTTGGTGCTATGACTATAAAATCAGAGGATTAGAAAAAAGAGGGGGGAAAATAGAAGGGATAATAATAATAAAAAGAAAGGATTATGATAATAAAAGTAGAAAATAAGAAAGGAAAAAATAAATAGCCATGGGAGACAGAAAACTGTACAAAGCAAATTTATATTGACACTGAAGCTGCAGCTGGGAAGATTTTCTGGGTGAAGAGAAACTCCTTCATCATAATGAGGAATGAGATAATAAAAAAAAATTAGAATATCTTTCACTTCAGAAAAACAGAATTGATTGATTCTCCAAGGCCTGCCCGAAAGAAGAGAAGCAGCCTCAGGCCCGAGAAAAAATGATCTTTGACAATTGGTGTCCCTTGATTTTCATATATTCCAGTTGATACACAGCTTCTTCACATTTTAATTGATCATTCATCTTCTGGGCATGGGCCTCAGAGTGATCAGAGTCAGGAGCAGGGCAAGTTTGTCGGTCTCAGAAGCACATAAACAGACACTGGAGACTCTGTACACCATGAAGAGTATGAGAAATAAAATCTTTACAAAATAAAATCATCTCTCCCTAACTTTCTCTGTCCAAATACTAGAATGAAATGGAAAAGTAAGAGAAATTTAGAAAATTAGAAAAGAGTCCAAGGACATTGTTTTCTTCTCCAACTTGAGTCCAATTTAAGAACAATTACGTTTCTGGGCTCAGTTGGACTTTTGTACCTGATATGGTTATTGGTAAACTTTTATGTTGGCCAATGCTCTTTTCCCCTTTGGGCCTGAATGCCTGGTCCAGCCTTCATGGAACAGAAGCTATGAGCATCTAAAACCAAGAAGGCGGGACTTTCGTGGTGGTCAGTGGCTAAGACTCCATGCTCCCAATGCAGGGGGCCCAGGTTTGATCCCTGGTCAAGGAACTAGACCCCATGTGCCACAACTGAGAGTTTGCAGGCCACAACTAAGACCCAGAGCAGCTAAATAAATAAAGCAAGCCAAGGAGGCCGAGGCATGGTAGAGAGGGGAAGAACACATCAGCCAACTTCCAGGCCTCAGGAGGCACCCAGGGGTAGGAGGGTCCACTATGGAACTTCCACTGCTAGACACCAAGGAAATGTTTGATCAAAAACCTTTGACCTTCCTGGAATCCCATTGTTTCTTCGTTTTGCTAACATTTAGGGAAGTGACTAAAAAACCAGATCTGTTTCAAAGTAAAATAAAGCACTAGTTCAGGGAGTGAGGGGTTTGCACTGGCCCTCCAGCCTTCACTGAGGGGCTTGGGCTTCCCGGGTGGAGCTAGAGCTGCTGGGAGGAGGTGGCTCTGCCTCAGGTGAGCAGCCCAAACCCAACAGGACTCATGTCCTTGTAAGAGAAGGAAGGGGGACTTCCGGTGGTCCAGTGGCTAAGACTGAAGTGAAGTGAAAGTCGCTCAGTCGTGTCATATTCTTTGCAACCCCATGGACTATACAGTCCATGGAATTCTCCAGGCTGGAATACTGGAGTGGGTAGCCTATCCCTTCCCCAGCAGATCTGCCTGACCCAGCAATCAAACTGGGGTCTCCTGCATTACAGGCGGATTCTTTACCCACTGAGCTATGAGGGAAGCTGTGGCTAAGACTTCACGCTCCCAATACAGGGGGCCTGGGTTCGATGCCTGGTTGGGGAACTAGACCCCACATGCCGCAACTAAGAGTTCACATGCCACAGCAAAAATCAAAGCTCCTACGATGTACCGCAACTGAGACTTGGTGCAGCCAAATAAAAACAAAATAAAGGTGGACTATAAAAGCTGAAAAAAAGAAGAAAGAGAAGAAGAGCAAGGGACTCCAGGGGTGGGCACACACAGAGGAAAGGCCATATGAGAATGCAGGAGGAAGGCAGCCATCTGCAAGACAAGAAGAGAGGCCTCAGGAGAAACCAAACTGCTGACACCTCGATCTTGGACTTCCGGCCTGCAGAACTGGGAGAAAATAAATATCTGTTAAGCCACCCAGTTTATCATACTTTATTACGGAAGCTCTAGCAAATTAATAAAGATGGGATTAGAGGAGTTTTTTAAATTTCTCTTCCAATTTCACTGTTTCCTAAGTGAAATCAGAAGCAATGTCACCTCCTGGAAGTGAGGATGGAGATGTTGGAGCTTTAAGGACAGAAGTGAAAAGCCATCATCCAGGACTGTGGCAGAATGGAGGGACCAGGGGACACAGCTGGGTTCAGGAAGCACTGGGGCTCACCCAGATTGAAATAGCACAGATCAGACTTCATATCATCTGTCTCCTCATCCATGTCCAGCTGTAAAGATGGGTCGCTGAGGTGGGAGGTGGGACAGGTGTGGAGTTGAGGAAAGGTTGAATTCCACCAGGGCTGCACTTTTATGAGGACCATGAGGCAAGAGAAGGGTGAGGATGTCAATGCGTGTGAGGGAATCCAGATGCTATTATGTGTACTTGGGAGTTATTATCATCAGTGGCTGTGGAATTTCAGTTGGATAAAGAGGAAATAGAGCAGATGAGGGCAATGAGGGACCCTTCGAATGTTGGATCAGTGATTTGAGATCCTGATCCAGTGGAGGAGGGTGGGAACTGGGGTTTTGGAAGAAATAAGCAGAGCTGAGAAGTTAGGAGGTGGTTGAAGAAGAGGTGATAGAGGCTTTGCAGGTCTTAATAATGGGAAGGTCCAGCATCTGCGAGGGAGAGGAGAGCAGGGAATGAAAGGATAGGATGTTGAAAAAACCAACTCTGGAGGCTTCACTGGTGGTCCAGTAGTCAAGAGTTGGCCTGCCAATGCAGGGGACGCGGGTTCAGCCCCTGGTCCGAGAAGATTCCACGTGCCAAGGGGACAACTGAGCCCATGCACCACAGCTACTGAGCCCACACACCCTTGAGCCCACATTCTACAACTAGAGAAGCCCCCAGAAGGAGAAGCCAGAGCCCTGTCACTAGATAGTAGCCCCCTTCACCTCAACTAGAGAAAGCCTGTGTGCCACTGAAAATAAATAAATAAATAAATTTAATTTTTTTTAAAAGAACCAACTCTAGATACTGAAATCACCAAGAAGTGTAGTCGAGGAAGTTGAGAGGGTGGCAGAGAGGCAGGTGCTTGGTCTCAAAGAAGCAAGGGGAGTGACCCTGGCTGCACCATGAATGGTCTGAGGACATGAGTTTCAACCTTGGGGCGTCTAAGGTCAACAACTCTTGTAGGTGACTCTGATGGATACAGCCCAGGGGTCAGAAAGCTCAGTGGTGACAGGACAGAGTCACACAGCTGCCCCCAAAGCTTGCTGTGGCCCCAGACATGGACACATCCACCACTCATCCAGCTTTGTGCTGAGTTCCTCCTTCCCCAGAGCCCCCTTGGGCCCAGGATGTGCCCTTCCCAACGCTGGACACTCTGGGGCTCAAAGATGAAGATGGAGGCTGGGCCCCAGAGGAGCATGGGAGATCCTGGGACCACACTGCCTGGCTCCTCCTGCCCAAGGGGCACAGTCTTCCAGAGTTGAGCCCACCCCAGCCCAGAGGGCAAAGCAGAAGCAGATCCCTGGCCAACCCCCCACCACACACACACATACACACACACATAATGCATTCAAGCAGTCTAAAAAGAAAAGTCTATGTAGATGTTGTGCTTGCAATTATCCCCTCTGATTTTTGGGAAGATACAATTGCTCATACAATAAAGAGTGATTTTCTCCCCACGCTAGGGTTTTGATTATGTGAGTGTATCGTGCACTTCACTCAAACACCCAACAAAAGCTTCATTTGACTGAAAAACAAGAAAGGCTGTCAGCATGCTAACAAATTACAACTATGAGTCAGGCCAATGAGAAGCAAACCTACTCCCTTCTCCTCACCTTCCGGACCACCTTGTGGGATTCTAGGAAGCTCTCAGAAGTAGTTCAGGCCTCCGGTCAGGCTTCTAGATGTGATGAGTTCAGAGGAGAAGCGGTACGTCTGAGCCAGAAAAGCCCAAGGCCACCATCCGGTCCCCAGGCCACTGGACTTCCCCTTTTCTGCATCTTTTCTGCCACCCAGAGACCCTGGCAGGAGCCTATCTGCCATCCTGTCCCAATCCACTCCCACATACACACTCACACACACATAGCACACCCACTCACACAATTTACTTCGTAACTACCATCAGGGAGGTAAGTGGACCCAGAGGGTGAGCTGGGAAGGTGAAGATTTCCCCCTCAACCCCCAAGTCACCAAAAGGCAACCTTCAATCCAGAGAGTGGAAATACTTGGCTTAACGAGGCCAAAGATACTCGAAAAATGTTACGTCATGGTCTGAGTATATAGCTTTGGGTCACTGAGACTTGAGAAGTTAGGTGCTTTTTCTCCTTTGTTTTTTTCGCTACAAAGTGTCTGAAGCAACTGGTCAGACTCTTCATTTGACAGCCATGAAGTTGGCCCTCAGAGAAATAAAAGGACCATGCTCCTTGGGCAGGAGGAGCTAGGCAGTGTGGGCCTGGCATCTCCCATGTTCCTCTGGGCCCAGTCTCCATCTCCGTTTCTGAACCCCAGAGTGCCCAGCACTGGGCAGGGCACATCCTGGGCCCTCTTGGCCAGTCCTGGTCAAGACTTCCAAACTCCCAAACCAGTGCTCTTGCCCGTTTTAAGCAGTGACCAACATTACTTGGGTGCATGTCTACATGCATGTGTGTGCATACTTCGCTTCTCCTAGCTGGACTCTGGGCCAGCTTGGTGCAGACCCCCACGGTCCCTAACTGCAGAATGAGGAGCTGAGGCCCGGCTGGGCTCTGTGATGCACAGGGTACTGGGAACTCTCCAGAGCCCAGGCCTCACGGCGTCAGGCATTCTGTGAGCTATAGTCAGGCTCTTGCTGGGGTGGCAGCTGCGTGAACAGTGGTCAGCCACTGGTCAAAGGACTCCCCCAGTTCCAAAGCTTCAGAAGAACTTCCACTGAATTCTGTCCTTAGGTTCAGCCAGCATTACCTGTAAGAGGAAAGAGAGGGCTTGTCATCAAGCTCTTCATAATGGCTGTAGGTCTGACAGCGGTTTGGAGGAGGTCATCTTAGGCATGGCAGCCTCTACCCCAGTAAGATGCTTCCTGCAAGCCAGCGACAGGCCCTCCAAGGGCCCTGGCCATCTCCTGCTGTCTTGGGTCCCAGGATGAATAGAAAGGTGAGGACAGAGGCAAGATAGTTTGAAGGCAGGATTTTGAGGCATCCATGATGGAGCTGTTGTGGGAGCCAAGAAGAGATAGTGTCCAAGTTGGTGGTGATAGAATTGGAATCCGTGAAGTTCTTAGCTCAGAGCTGCTGTGCAGCGTGGTGGGAGACAGACTGTGAGGAAGCTTTCTTACCACACAGGGCCTGGGAACAGAGTCTAGCTGAAATTAAGGATTTGCCTCCCTCTTTGCTTTCAGGGAACACCCTCCCCAAACCATGCAATCACTCAATCCGGAAGGTGGGGAGTTATTCTCGGTTCATCCACTGCTCCCCTATCCACACCCCAGCAGGACCCTCTTCTCCATCCCCATTGGTCCAAAGTACACTCAGCTCCTTCATTCCAGCAATGACTTCCTAGCTGGTTCCCCATGATCTGTCTGTCATGTCACCACTGGAGACCACGTTCTATGAGGCAAACCATGTCATGCCATTCTTAGGCTTAAACCCTTTGCGGCATCTTAATCAAATACTATCGGCCATGCCTTGGCACTTGCTTCTCCCCTCCTGGGAATGCTCTTGCCTCTTCTTGTCACCTGAAAATGGCCAGTTATCCTTTACGGATGCTGGTGGTATCTCACGGGGAAAGGATGGAGCAGGAAGTCTAAACTCCAGACACAGTTGTGGCTCTGGGGCCACAGCCCCACTCAGATGACTCTTGGGCACTTCAGACTTGATGTTGTCCAAAGCCAGATCCTACACCCTACCCAAGCCTGCCCCTCCTCCAGGTAAATAGCACTCCCATCCAGGAAGTCAGATAAGAAACATTCCTCGTTTCTTCCTTCACACCCCACGTCCAGCCCAGCTTTCCCATTACACATTTGCCCATTTCTCATCTACGATGCCCCCAGAATCCGAGGCAGCATCTCTAGCCCGGCACGAAGGTGGCTTCTGACCTGTCCCCCTGCTTCCACTCACCTCCGCTTTCACCTGTCATCCACACATCAACCAAAGATCCTTTCCTTTCTTTACAGTTTTAATTTTATGTCTCTTTTGAGAAGGTCCATATTTATAAGGATCGAAATTCAAATGGCGATAAGGATCTGGCATCTAGTTTACATAATGGCCTCTATCAACAAAAAGACCTAATTTTAAAATGGGCAAAAAACTTGAATTGACATTTCTCCAAAGAAGATATTGACTGATAAATTAGTACATGAAAACATGATCATTGTCACCAAATCAGGTGACATTCAGTTCAGTTCAGTCACTCAGTCATGTCCGACTCTTTGCAACCCCATGAATCATAGCACACCAGGCCTCCCTGTTCATCACCAACTCCCGGAGTTCACTCAAATTCATGTCCATCGAGTTGGTGATGCCATCCAACCATCTCATCCTCTGTCGTCCCCTTCTCCTCCTGCCCCCAATCCCTCCCAGCATCAGAGTCTTTTCCAATGAGTCAACTCTTCGCATCAGGTGGCCAAAGTACTGGAGTTTCAGCTTCAGCATCATTCCTTCCAATGAACACCCAGGACTGATCTCCTTCAGAATGGACTGGTTGGATCTCCTTGCAGTCCAAGGGGCTCTCAAGAGTCTTCTCCAACACCACAGTTCAAAAGCATCAATTCTTCTGCGCTCAGCTTTCTTCACAGTCCAACTCTCACATCCATACATGACCACAGGAAAAACCATAGCCTTGACTAGACAGACCTTTGTTGGCAAAGTATTATCTCTGCTTTTGAATATGCTATCTAAGTTGGTCATAACTTTTCTTCCAAGGGGTAAGTGTCTTTTAATTTCATGGCTTCAATCACCATCTACAGTGATTTTGGAGCCCAAAAAAATAAAGTCAGCCACTGTTTCCACTGTTTCCCCATCTATTTCCCATGAAGTGGTGGGACCGGATGTCATGATCTTCGTTTTCTGAATGTTGAGCTTTAAGCCAACTTTTTCACTCTCCACTTTCACTTTCATCAAGAGCCTTTTGAGTTCCTCTTCACTTCCTGCCAAAGGTGACATTAGGGAAATGCAAATCAAAAAGACAATGAGATACCACAATAGGAGCATACTATCAAAAAAAAAAAAAAAAAAAACAAGTGTTGGCAAGGATGTGGGAAAATTGGAAACCCTGTGTGCTGCTGTTGGGAGTGTAAGATGGTGCACCCACTATGGAAAATGATTTCACATTTCCTCAAAAAGTTAAACATAAAATTATCATGTGTGTGTGTTCAGTTGCTCAGCCGTGTCTGACTTTTTGCAACCCCACGGACTGTAGCCCACCAGGCTCCTCTGTCCATGGAATTTTTCAGGCAAGAATACTGGAACAGATTGCCATTGCCTTCTCCAGGGGATCTGCCCAAACCAGGGATCCAACCTGTATCTCCTTTTTCTTAATTTATTTATTTTTAATTGGCGGATACTTGCTTTACAATAGTGTGCTGGTTTCTACCGTACATCAACATGAATCAGCCATAGGTATACATATGTCTCCTTCTTGAACGTCCTCACACCTCCCACCGCATCCCACCCCTCTCGGTTGTCACAGAGCACCTGTTAGAGTTCCCTGAGTCATACAGCAAATTCTCACTGGCTGTCTATTTTACATACAGTAGTGTATGTCCCCACACTGCTCTCGCCGTTCAGCCCACTCCCTCCTTCCCTCTCTGTGCTCACAAGTCCGTTCTCTGTGTCTGCACCTCCATCGCTGCTCTGCAAATAGGTTCATCAGTACCATCTTTCTAGATTCCATACATATGCATTAATATACTTATTTATATCTATTTTCCTCTTTCTGACTTACTTCACTCTGTTTAAGGGGCTCTAAAATCCACATCTCTTGCATCTCCTGCATTGGCAGATGGATTCTTTACCACTAGGCTACCTGGGAAGCCCCTGTACTATGCAGATGAAAACGTTAGTCGCTCAGTGGTGTCTGACTCTTTGTGACCCCATGGACTATAGCCCGCCAGGCTCCTCTGTCCATGGGATTCTCCAGGCAAGAATATAGGAATGGGTTGCCATTCCCTTCTCCAAGGGATCTCCCTGACCTGGGATGAAACCCAGGTTTCCCACATTGCATTCAGATCCTTTACTACATATGACCCACAATTCTACTCTTAGGTTTTGTACCCCAAAGGACTGAAAATTCAATTCAAGCAAACACATGTTCATGCATGTTTATAGTAGCAGTAACCATAATTGCCAAAAGGTGGAAAGAACCCAAATGTCCATCAACAGGTGAATGGATAAACAAATTGTGGCATATCCATATGATGGAATACTATTTAGCCATAGAAAGGAGTGAAGTATTGGCACTTGCTACAACATAGATGAACCTCGGAAACATTAGTGAGTAAAAGAAGCCAGGCATCAAGGGTCATGTATTGTATGATTTCATTTACATGAAATATCCAAAATAGGTAAATGTATAGAGATGGGAAGAAGATTGGTAGTTA
This sequence comes from Bubalus kerabau, assembly GCF_029407905.1. Lineage (NCBI taxonomy): Eukaryota > Metazoa > Chordata > Mammalia > Artiodactyla > Bovidae > Bubalus > Bubalus kerabau. The sequence goes on from NC_073637.1 coordinate 65,516,413, forward strand.
TCAGGGGCTGGGGGGAGTGGTGAGGATAGAGGGAGAAGAGGAAGGGAAGCAGCTGCTTAACAGGTGAAGTGTTTCCCTTAGGCCTGATGACACATTTTGGAACTAGATAGAGGTAGTGGTTGCACAACATTGTGAATACACTATATACCACTGAATTAAACGTTAAAAAAGAAAAAAATTCAAATGATACAAAAGACTATGTGATGGAAAGTCTGCACAGTCCCACCCCTGTGCTCTGGCCATCAGGTCCTTCTCCCCAGGGATAACCAGTATTGCCCAGTTCTTTACCTCCTTCTTGAATATTCCACACATATAAATCCATGGCAGCCATGAAGCCATGCACAGCACAGACCCATCACCCCTATTGTGAGGGGGGTCGGCAGCCCACAGCCTCAAGACGCTGCGCTTGAGGGTGAACCCTCCCCATTGCTCCCCGTCAATGATGTGGCCGGTGGGGCTCTGGCCTGACACACACTCCAGTAACTTGGTCTTTGCTCGGAACTGCACCACCTTCCTTCCCCCTCTTCCTTCGCACGCGTCAGATCCCTGCCCTGGGATCTGAAAGCTCTTCCCACCTCACTCCTGCTGTTTCTTCCCTTTATCCTCCAACATGGTTTTCCCCAACAAACCTCCTGCACTTGTAATTCCATTTTGGTTTCTTCTTCCTGGAGGACCCAAACTCACAGATACACATCCTTTTCTTGCAGAAATAACATCCATGTACACTGAGACTTCCCTAGCACTCCGGAGGTTAAGACTCCATGGCAGGGGGAACCAAGACCCTATCATTCATTGCCATTACCCACTGCTTCCTTCATACCATTTAGCACAACCAGAAATTGCTTGTGTGCTTACTGTTCTTCTCCACTACATTTTAAGTGCCACAGTGCCTGGCTCATGTTACTAAGAACTCATTGAAAGAATGTTTGAATAAATAACTAAATACCCTTCCCTGGACTCCAGTGACCTGAGTTTCCTCATATTCTTTCACATTACATCGTCACATGTTGTGCTCCCAAAGCTGGAAGGCTCCTCACCTCCCAGGTGGCTGCGTTTCCCAGGTGTTGTCGGCCAGCTAATATCTTTCTTTGGGATCCTTCTGAAGGCAAAATATGACTCACACCTTGGTCACAGGCATGTCTAGAGAAGATTAGAAGCCCCAATGAAGACTTTTGGCAGTTGCCAAAGCAGACCTTAGCCTGAAACTTGCTGTCTCAGAAAAAGAGACAGTCATGTGGCCTCCTAAGATTTTTCAAATGAATTCACTGCATTGTCCAGCTTTAAACCAAGAGTCAAAGCAAGATGCAAACTTAGGAAATCTAAGGTGAGACTTCACATGGGAAACAGAAAGCATGTGAGCTCATGGAACAACTTTTTTATAGATTGGGTTTTATTCTCCCTGCCTTTCCCACAAAACTCAAGTGTTGACCCCCCTGTACCTCATAATGTGACCAGATTTGAAAAGAGTCCTTGCAGAATTAAAATGAAAATGACAGAATGATCTCTGTTCGTTTCCAAGGCAAACCATTCAATATCACAGTAATCCAAGTCTATGCCCCAACCAGTAACACTGAAGAAGCTGAAGTTGAACGGTTCTATGAAGACCTACAAGACCTTTTAGAACTAACACCCAAAAGAGATGTCCTTTTCATTATAGGGGACTGGAATGCAAAAGTAGGAAGTCAAGAAACACCTGGAGTAACAGGCAAATTTGGCCTTGGAATACGGAATGAAGCTGGGCAAAGACTAATAGAGTTTTGCCAAGAAAATGCACTGGTCATAACAAACACCCTCTTCCAACAACACAAGAGAAGACTCTATACATGGACATCACCAGATGGTGAACACCGAAATCAGATTGATTATATTCTTTGCAGCCAAAGATGGAGAAGCTCTATACAGTCAGCAAAAACAAGACCAGGAGCTGACTGTGGCTCAGACCATGAACTCCTTATTGCCAAATTCAGACTTAAATTGAAGAAAGTAGGGAAAACCACTAGACCATTCAGGTATGACCTAAATCAATCCCTTATGATTATACAGTGGAAGTGAGAAATAGATTTAAGGGCCTAGATCTGATAGATAGAGTGCCTGATGAACTATGGAATGAGGTTCGTGACATGGTACAGGAGACAGGGATCAAGACCATCCCCATGGAAAAGAAATGCAAAAAAGCAAAATGGCTGTCTGGGGAGGCCTTACAAATAGCTGTGAAAAGAAGAGAAGCGAAAAGCAAAGGAGAAAAGGAAAGATATAAACATCTGAATGCAGAGTTCCAAAGAATAGCAAGAAGAGATAAGAAAGCCTTCTTCAGCGATCAATGCAAAGAAATAGAGGAAAACAACAGAATGGGAAAGACTAGGGATCTCTTCAAGAAAATCAGAGATACCAAGGGAACATTTCATGCAAAGATGGGCTCGATAAAGGACAGAAATGGTATGGACCTAACAGAAGCAGAAGATATTAAGAAGAGGTGGCAAGAATACACAGAAGAACTGTACAAAAAAGATCTTCACGACCCAGATAATCACGATGGTGTGATCACTGACCTAGAGCCAGACATCCTGGAATGTGAAGTCAAGTGGGTCTTAGAAAGCATCACTACGAACAAAGCTAGTGGAGGTGATGGAATTCCAGTTGAGCTCTTTCAAATCCTGAAAGATGATGTTGTGAAAGTGCTGCACTCAATATGCCAGCAAATTTGGAAAACTCAGCAGTGGCCACAGGACTGGAAAAGGTCAGTTTTCATTCCAATCCCAAAGAAAGGCAATGCCAAAGAATGCTCAAACTACCGCACAATTACACTCATCTCACACGCTAGTAAAGTAATGCTCAAAATTCTCCAAGCCAGGCTTCAGCGATATGTGAACCATAAACTTCCAGATGTTCAAGCTGGTTTTAGAAAAGGCAGAGGAACCAGAGATCAAATTGCCAACATCCGCTGGATCATGGAAAAAGCAAGCGAGTTCCAGAAAAACATCTATTTCTGCTTTATTGACTATGCCAAAGCCTTTGACTGTGTGGATCACAATAAACTGTGGAAAATTCTGAAAGAGATGGGACTACCAGAACACCTGACCTGCCTCTTGAGAAATTTGTATGCAGGTCAGGAAGCCACAGTTAGAACTGGACATGGAACAACAGACTGGTTCCAAATAGGAAAAGGAGTTCGTCAAAGCTGTATATTGTCACCCTGTTTATTTAACTTATATGCAGAGTACATCATGAGAAACCCTGGAATGGAAGAAACACAAACTGGAATCAAGATTTCCGGGAGAAATATCAATAACCTCAGATAGGCAGATGACACCACCCTTATGACAGAAAGTGAAGAGGAACTCAAAAGCCTCTGGATGAAAGTGAAAGTGGAGCATGGGAAAAGTTGGCTTAAAGCTCAACATTCAGAAAACTAAGATCATGGCATCTGGTCCCATCACTTCATGGGAAATAGATGGGGAAACAGTGGAAACAGTGTCAGACTTTATTTTTCTGGGCTCCAAAATCACTACAGATGGTGGCTGCAGACATGAAATTAAAAGACGCTTACTCCTTGGAAGGAAAGTTATGACCAATCTAGACAGCATATTGAAAAGCAGAGACATTACTTTGCCAACAAAGGTCCGTCTAGTCAAGGCTATGGTTTTTCCTGTGGTCATGTATGGATGTGAGAATTGGACTGTGAAGAAGGCTGAGCGCTGAAGAATTGATGCTTTTGAACTGTGGTGTTGGAGAAGACTCTTGAGAGTCCCTTGGACTGCAAGGAGATCCAAGCAGTCCATTCTGAAGGAGATCAGCCCTGGGATTTCTTTGGAAGGAATGATGCTAAAGCTGAAACTCCAGTACTTTGGCCACCTGATGCGAAGAGTTGACTCATTGGAAAAGACTGTGATGCTGGGAGGGATTGGGGGCAAGAGGAGAAGGGGACGACAGAGGATGAGATGGTTGGATGGCATCACTGACTCGATGGACATGAGTTTGAGTGAACTCTGGGAGTTGGTGATGGACAGGGAGGCCTGGCATGCTGCAATTCATGGGGTCGTGAAGAGTCAGATACGACTGAGGGACTGATCTGATCTGATACTGACATAGGTGGGCCCTAATCCAAGATGACTCCACTCTTTATAAAAAGGGAAAATTTGGACACAGATGTACACAGGGAGAATGCTTGTGAAGATAAAGTCAGGGGAACCCAAAGAACAGCCAGCAAGCCAGTAGAAGCTGGAAGAGAACAGGGCCCTCAGAAAGAGCTCACCCCACCAACACCTTAATCATGAAACTCTAGCCTCCAGAAGAGTGAGACTGTCAATTTCTGTGAAGTCATGTAGTTTGTGGTCCTTAGTTATGGCAACCCTGTTATTAACCAGCAATTGTGTTAAGCTGAATTCTCATGCCAAATTAAATGTGCCTCTTCTAACTTCTACATAACTCCAATCACAACTTTTTCCTTGTTTGAGGAGTAGAAAGCACACAGGCTTGGAACAGCAGGTTCTGGGTGCCCACCCTCCTTTCTGGCTCTAGTAGGCAGTCAGCTGAGAGAGTGGACCTGGGAGATCTCGAGATCCCTGCACAGATCAATGTTCTCTGGGTCTGTCATTCCCCAGCTGTTTCCCACTCTGGGCATATTTACTATCAAAACAGTCTCTGCAAAGCTTAGGAAGGCCAAGGCCAGAAAGGTCTCAACCAGCAACTCAGACGACAGAGCTAGGGCAGTGGAGACCTTGTATTTGGACCTGGTAATAATAAAAGTCCTGTGTGTTTTCCCTTTCTGTCCTTTTCTGTTAATAGATCTGCCCCAGCTTTTCCATTTGCATGTGTGCAATTCAATCTTAAACAATCTCAAGGTGGCTCTGTGTCCCTGTATTACAAGGAAGGGCTTCCCAGGTAGCAGTAGTGGTAAAGAACCTGCCTGCCAGTGCAGGAGACTCGAGAGACGTGGGTTCAATCCCTGGGTCAGGAAGATCCCCTGGAGAAGGAAATGGCAACCTGCTCCAGTATTCTTGCCTGGGAAATCCCATGGACAAAGGAGCCTGGCAGGCTACAGTACTTGGGGTTGCAAAGAGTCAGACACGACTGAACACACACACACACACATATAAGGAAGGACTGACTCCATGTTGGATATGTTTCTTTTACTTTAACCTTTGCTTTCCATTGGCTTTGTTTACTAAAGGGATACTGTCCATACATAATGGGCTGCCTCAGGGAACCTAACCTCTCTGCCTAAGTGTTAAACCAAAATGCCTTGTTCAGGATCTTCTCTACCTCTGGATGGCTACCGTAAGGAAGAAATTAACCCTTTTCTTCCCTGAGGCTGGCCATTCCAGGAGATATTTGCAAGATTAATGGCCTTTTTACTTTACCTCCTCACCACACCCCTATCTGTTCTATAAAAGATCCTGGCATCCAGACTTCAATCAGATGGTTATTTTGAGACATTAGTCTGCCATCTTCTTGGCCAGCCAGCTTATTCCTTGCCTCAACACCTCGTCTGTAGACTTATTGGCCCATTGTGGGGCAAGCACAGTGAACTTGGACTTGTTAACACCTGAAGATCTCACTTGGGGTATTATTCTTAGGAGTCAATTGGAGAAATGTGAAGGCATTTTTAGCCATCACCAAGGTATGGGAGGAGGGTTATCAGATTCATGGGCAAGGACCAGTGGTGCTCAGGGTCCTACAGTGTGCATGGAAGTTCTGAGAAATACAAAAATTCTCCCACCCAAATTCCAATAAATGACCCTGCTGAGAAACACTTATAAGTGGTGTGGAGAAACGAATATAACCTTGGTATCAGATGATGTTCCCACTATCTATTACCATGTAACAAATCACTCCCCAAATTTAATCATTTCAAATTATACTCATTATTCTCTCTCACAGTTCTGTGGGTTGACATGACCTACCCAGGTGGGTAGGTCCACTTGGGATTTCTTATGCGCTTGTGGTCACATAGTTACTGGGGCTGGAGTTAGCTGAAGGCTTACCTGGGCTGGATGTCCAAGATGGCAACTCATTCACAAGGTCAGCAGTTGATGATGCTGGTTAATTAGAGATGTTGACAAAGGTGCCTGCATGACTTTTACACATGGTTTAGGCTTCACCCAGGATGGCAGCTGCTTTTCCAGAGGGATGTTCCAGAAGGGATGTCTCATAAGACCAAAGAAAAGCTTCAAGTCTCAGGACTTTAGAAGCCACCCAACATCACTCACACTCTTTTATGTTGATCACAGCTGTCAACAAACCTTCCCAGGCTCAACAAAATTGAGAAGGAGATGTCATCTTTTGATGGAGGAGTGGAAGAAGACCATGAGGGATTACTCCATCACAGAAAATAAAATCTACCACAGAGGGCTTGGCTCTACCACTCACTATATCAAAGGCTTCTATTAAATTCTGACTCTCTCTGAGTTTGGGTATTTTCCTTGAAAGCAGGTACCATGTTACCTAAATTGCTAGGGTGCCTTGAAAACCTATGGAAACCATTGCTAGTTGTTCAGTTCAGTTCAGTTGCTCAGTTGTGTCGGATTCTTTGTGACCCCATGGACTGCAGCACGCCAGGCTTCCCTGTCCATCACCAACTCCTGGAGCTTGCTCAGACTCATGTCTATCAAGTCAGTGATGCCATCCAATCATCTCACCCTCTGTTAGTTGTTACTGTTGGTGTTTTCCTTAATAGTCTGGAATTGCAACTTCTATTAGCAGGAACGTGTTGAATCGCTCAGTCGTATCTGACTCTTTGTGACTTCATCGACTATAGCCCACCAGGCTCCTCCATCCATGGGATTTTCCATGCAAGAATACTGGAGTGGGTTGCTATTTCTTCCTCCAGGGGATCTTTCTGACCCAGAAATCAAACCTGCATCTTCTGCATTGCAGGCAGATACTTTCTTCTGAGCCATCCGGGAAGCCCATTAGCAGGAAAGGCAGTCTCATTCCAGAAATTCTCCTAATGCTATGCATGTGTCTCCCACGTTGACTCTGCTGGAAGAAGAGCATACTCAGTGATGTTGGGGGAGGTGAGGGCAACATTTGACCAATGCAGATTCAGTCTTATTTCTTTTACTGGATTTTTAATTAATTTTTGTTTATATTTAATTGAAATACATCATCTCTGTGAGTACCTTGACCTCCTTCCTACCTTATCTTCCTTCTGTTCTCCAGAAGTAACCATTTCCAACATTCATAGTTGCTTCTTCTTCTTCCTTTCCTCCTCCCCCTCCTTCTCCTTTTTTTTTTTTTTTTTTTGTATTTACATTCATACTTTTAGGTAATAGGCATATATAGCTTTCTCTCGAGTCACTTACTTTAAATATTTTCCACTATAAGTAAGTGAATATTTCAGATCATGACTCCTCCCCTTCCTGTGCTTTGTATCCTTCCAATGTAATTGTTTATCAATTTTGGGTTAGATCCACACAGAGTGTTTTCATCATTATGATTATGTACAATAAACATTGTTCACTACTGAGCTAAGCAGTGAATTTAGATTACATTTCTTTTTCTCAATATTTCCTTCTTCCTGGAGTTGATCATTCCTTCCTATTTTGCATTTGCTTTGTTTTCTGTAAACACCTAAGTCTTTTCACATTTCCAACAACTCTGCAAACCAAAGTATTCAGGGTTTGGTTTTTTTTTTTTTAACATCTCAAACCTGTTGATAATCAGAACTTCCTGGAGAAATTCTTCCTGGAGTCCTCGAAGCTCTGCTGTAACCTGGACCAGTTGGTTCCTAGGCCTACCTTTTATCTGGCCTCCTGGGACTGCCCTTTACTAGATCTTGGAAATTCCCTTTTCCCCTGTCCTTCATAGGATCAACAACACTTCCTTTTTCTTGTTTACTCCCTCATCATGGTGGAGCATCCTCCAGTGGTTTCCCAAGAAAGGATATAATTGATATAATTTTTTCTTTTGTATTTTGAATGTTTGAAAATATATTTATTTTACCCTCATACTTGATTGATAGCTTGGCTAGGAATAAAAATTTAGGTTGAAAATAAGTTTCTCTTGGAATAGTGAAAGCGTTTGTCCAATGTCTTCTAACTTCCAATGTTGCTACTAAGAAGTCTAGTGCCATTCTGATTCTTGATCCTTTATATGTAAACTTTATAATTTTCTCTTTGAAAACTCTAAAGGGCTCCTTTTTACTCTTAGAGTTCTATAATGTCTCAATAATGTATCTTGGTCTGGGTCCATTTTCAACTATTGTGCTGGATATTTTCATCAAGAATTTTGTCCTTTGGTTCAAGGGTATCTTTATATTATTTCTTTGATACTTTCCTTAGCATTATTTTCCTCTGTTTTCTCTAAAACTACTTATTGGATGATGAATCTCCTGAATTACACCTCTAATTTTCTTATCTTTTATTCTCCTTTTGTCTTTCTCTCTCTTTGCTGTCAGGGAAATTTCCTTAACTATATCTTCCAACACTGCTACAGAATTTCTGAAATTTCCTGTTAGTTTTTTGACTTCCAAGAATTCTTTTTTACTTTGCTTGTTTCTTTTTCTTCACATCCTGCAGTTATGATGTCTTCTTATGGCTCTAAAGATACCAAATATAATTTACTTTCACTGTCTGCTACTCATTCTTTGTTTCTGCTTTCTTCATAGATGCTTTTGTTTTCCTGTTTGATTATTTTACTCTCTGTCATGTCAGATGCTTTCCTCACCTGGGATCCTTGACTGCCACTCAAGGATGAGGCCCTAAAAAGCTGACTAGAAGTCCAGTATACATGAATGGGATTTATTCTAGGAAGATCAGGTCGACAATGGGCTTTTTCACCAGGAGCCTCCAAATGTCAATACGTGTAGGTCTTTTTCCTGGTGTGTGTCAGTTTCTGCAGAAAAGAATCTTTCCATCTCCTGGTCTGTTATTCTGAGGCTAGGTTGGGGAGGGGGCAGGGAGAGGGACTCACTTGAGTGCAGACTTTCACCCTACTCTGCCTCCCTATGTATCTGATGTCACAAAGTCTCTCTGGTTTAGTTTTTCTAGAAAATAAACCTCCTGGGACTTCCCTGGTAGCCCAATGCTGAGGACTCTGTGCTTCCACTCCAGGGAGCATGAGTTCAATCCTTGTTCAGGGAACTAAGATCCCACAAGCTGTGCAGTATGCCCCCCCCCCAAAATAATGATAAAAAAGAAAAAAGACAGAAAATAAACCTCCTCTGTCCTGCAAAACATGGAGTCAGAGTTGGGACCTGCAAAGGTCTGTGTGCCTCTTACAAGTACTCCTAAAGAACCCCTCTGTCTTCAGTCCCCACATCTTTCTTCTCACAGCACCCGGTGCCCCAATTCTTGAGGCTCACCAAGGTTCCAGGGGCCATAGCCCGCACTCAGGCGCATGCCACCCCTGTCCCCAGGCACTCAACTTGGACTTTCCTTCTCCCTGCTGATCCCTTCACCTTTCCACTATCTTCAAGTGCTGCAGTTCAGGGTTACATATGTCTCCAACACCTAAGAGACGTCAGAGGAAGGGGTGGAAAATGCTTTATCCATTATCTTAAAACTCATGGTCTCAGCAGCCTTTAAATTAACGTTGGCCTTTTGTCCTACCTTCAAATCAACAAATACAAGTGGACCATCTCAAAGGGCTCAGAACACTGTCGTGATAACAGCAGCAACAATAACCACGGTTAGCACCGACTATGAGCCAAACACTTTGCATAAATTAATCCTCGCCACAACCTACAAGATAGGTACTGTTACCCCCATGTTACAGATGAGGAAACTGAGGTCCAGCAAGTTTCAATAACTTGTGCCAGTTCAACACCTTGATAAGTGGCAGGGTCAGGATTTGAATGCAGATCTGCCTGGCCCCAGATAGCCTCTAATCACCAAAGCCTTATAAACCTACCTCAAGTCACACAGGGGGTGGGTCTCAAATCTCAGGTAATCAGTCATGTCCAACACTCTATGATGCATCAGGGCTTAATAGGGAAGCTGCCGTGCCTTCACTCAAGGTGCAAAGAAGCCCCCCTGGTATATACAGTCTCTTCAGTTATGTGTTTGTTCTCATCCTGCGGTAGTCTGAAGTGAGCCCTCCAGGTGAGCAGCTAGGACTTCAATGTGCAGTGTGCAGCCACAAGACAGGTTTAGAAGAATTCGGTTCAATAGGACGACTAATGAGCCCAGCCGCCCTCCCCCTGCCCTGACTCCTGCTGATTCTGGAGCTGCGAGCTGGAGCAGGCGTAGCCATGGTGATGGTGGCAGTCTGCTGACAGCCAGCCCAGGGAGAAGGAGGGTGGGGGCGAGGGGAGAGGGAAGCCGGGGAGAGGCATCCTGCGGGGGGTGGGACCCAAGGTTTCTCCGAAGAGGCTTCTGCGGGGAGGGCCACGGGGGAGAGGCTGCTCCCCACCCCCGCACCCCCAGCTCCGAGAAGCTGGGCCTCTGCCAAGCGCCCACCTGCTTTTCCAGCCTTCCCAGCACTCACGTTCTCACCTCTTCCCCTGACTCTCCACGCAGGTGGGTGACTCACAGCACCTGCCATGTAACCAGGGCAGAGGCGGCCACGGAAGCCTCCTGCTAAGATGTTCAGCTGACTCCGGGGGTTGGGTGTGTGTGTGTGTGTGCAGAATCCAGAGAAGGCAGACCTGGGGGCCTGAGCTTCACGCGGACTGGGTTGAGAAGGTGGTGCTGAGAACGCTCTCTCCGACCATCTGTCCCTGCCCTGCCCCCAGCTCCACCATTTCCTGGTTCACTTTTCCTGCTTGACAGCTGTGTCTGGGGATGTCCCTACGCATCGATGCTGCTTGACGGGGAGGGTGGAGAGGCTCTGGGCCCATCCGGGTGCCCACAAATGCATCCAGTGTTCCCCAAATGTCACTCCCAGCCCCATCCCTTTGAAGACTTCCCTGGGCTCTGAGCATCAAGGCTCTGAAAGTGTCTGTGCTCTGCCCTGCCTTTCCCCTTCAGCCCCGCCTCCTTTCTGGGTCCCCTCACTCACCTTTCCATGCTCTGCTGTTTTCCCATCGGGCCCTTGCATAATCCCTGCTCTCCACCTGGGCTGCCCCCACCCACCTCCTCACCTTTTACCCCTCCAAAATACCAGCTCAAGCATCACCTCCTCCAGAATGCTCATCTCAGCCTCCCAGATCAATCACTTCACCCTGACACCCCCATGAACCTTTTTTTTGCAGCATTCCTCACAGCTGTTGTGTCTGGTTGTCATGTCATTCTCCCCACAGTGGGACTCAGAAGCCTACAGGACCTCTGTTCCCACAGGATTCCCAAACACCTGGCCCAGTGTTTGGCAGATGGTAAACCATTCCTTCCCCAACTCAACAGGAAGGAAGGAAGAGAGGGAGGGAAGGAGGAAGGAAGGAAGAGCAGGAGAGAGAGAGGGATGGAGGGACCCATCCATTTGTTCTGACCGACCAGGCAATTGATGCAGCTCGCTGCCCTGTGCCCACCCCAGCTGGGAGGCAGAAACCAACCTGACCTTGATGATGATGAAAACACTATGTGTATTATGGGCTTTGGGCTCTTTAACCAAGTGATCATTTGTCTTACTCTCAAAAATGTTATTTTTTTGAAGGTGGGAACAGCTAATACTTCTCGCTTGAAAAGAAGTGTTCCTTGGGTACCCTGCCTCCAGCGGGGGTGGGGAAGACCTGCCATCTGGCTTACCGTTCAGAGCGTTGGCTCTCTTTCCCACACCCAGCAGTCCTACTTCCCCTGTGCCCCCAGCTGTAGGATTTCCTGGGGAGTGTGTGCCCCTAAAGGCCAGCATCAGGAAAGAGGTTTATGAGAAAGGCAGGGACCACCTTCTGGAATCAGCTTCCCTAAACGTGGATGGCTGAGCTCCTGGCATGGGGTGAGGGGAGGGGGGGAGGGGAGCAGAGGGAAAGAGGGGAAGGGGGGAAATGGAGAAGAAGGAAAGTTTAAGATGTCCTTCCCTGAAGAGGGTGGAGAAGCTGGTTCCTGCTCAGCCTTGCCATTCTAGCCGGGTGCTTGCAAAGGACTCTGGGGAGTGAGTCACCTCCGATAAACCCAGGCAGGAGGGATTTTGATAAGATAGAAGGAAGGGTGTTTACACAGAGCCCTTCAATACCAGGCTGGTTCATTGGTGTAGAGGCCAAAGAACATCCTTTGGAAAAGTAGAGGAAGTCGCTCAGGAACCAGAGGGAAGGCAGAGTAACCAACTGCCTCCAGCTTCCATTTTCCTGAGCTTATTTTTAAAGGGCTCTGAGTCAGCCCCACTAGAGAAAAATGTCTTGACGTATAATGCAAATCAAAGGCACTCTCCGGCTGGATGACTCTGAGTAAATCATTTTACTTCTCTACTTGAGAACCTGCCTTGAAGCCAGTTCAGATGATTGATTGAGGTCCTTTTCACTCTAATAAATATTTATGGAATTCATTAATGTCTCCTCTATCATGAACTTGAGTTTGAGTTTTTATTCTAGCATTGGCTGACTTTCCACCTCCATGAAACAAAGCTGGTGCATCGCTGGTTTGGTCGTTGTGTGGGTCTCCAGCCCAGTGCTCAGTTCCTGGAAGGCAAAAGCTGGCTAGATGTTCATCACTGCCCACCCTTTCCCTCACTGTCCCTCATCTTCCAAAGGATGTGAGATGGCTGTTGTGAGTATTTAGAGACTGATACACTGCCTTTTGATGCTGTTAAAGTGCTGCATTCATTATGACAGCAAATTTGGAAAACTCAACAGTGGCCACAGGACTGGAAAAAGGTAGTTTTCATTCCAATTCCAAAAAAAAGCAATGCCAAAGAATGTTCAAATTATCATACAATTGTACTCATTTCATATGCCAGCAAGATTTTGCTCAAAATCTTTCAAACTAGGCTTCAGTGGTACATGAACCAAGAATTTCCAGATGTACAAGCTGGATTTAGAAAAGGCAGAGGAACCAGAGATCAAATTGCCAACATCTGTTGGATCATAGAAAAAGCAAGGGAATTTTCAAAAAATATCTACTTCTGCTTCATTGACCTTGCTAAAGCCTTTGACTATGTGGATTGCAACAAACTGTGGAATATTCTTAAAGGAATTGGACCACTTTACCTGCCTCCTGAGAAACCTGTAAGCAGGACAAGAAGCAACAGGTAGAACCGGACATGGAACAATGGACTGGTTCAAAATTGGGAAAGGAGTGCTTTAACTGTATATTGTCACCTGCTTATTTAATTTATATGCAGAGTACATTATGCTAAATGCTGGGCTAGATGAATCACAAGCTGGAATCAAGATTGCCAGGAGAAACGCCAACAATCTCAGATATGCAGATAATACCACTTTAATGGCAGAGAGTGAAGAGGAACTAAGGAGCCTCTTGATGAAAGTGAAAGAGAAGAGTGAAAAAAACGGGCTTAAAACTCAACATTCAAAAAACTAAGATCGTGGTATCTGGTCCTATCAGTTCAGTTCAGTTCAGTCACTCAATCATGTCCGACTCTTTTTCAACCCCATGAACCACAGCATGCCAGGCCTCCCTGTCCATCACCAACTCCCAGAGTTCACCCTATCACTTCATGGCAAATAGATGGGGAAAATGTGGAAACAGTGTCAGATTTCATTTTCTTGGGCTCCAAAATCACTGCAGATGGTGACCATAGCCACGAAATGAAAAAATGTTTGCTCCTTGGAAGAACAGCTATGTCAAACCTAAACAGTGTTTTAAAAAGCAGAGACATCACTTTGCCAACAAAGGTCCATATAGTCAAAGCTATGGTTTTTCAAGTAGTCATGTATGGATGTGAGAGTTGGACCATAAAGAAGGTTGAACACTGAAGAACTGACACTTTTGAAATGTGGTGCTGGATAAGACTCTTGAGAGTCCCTTGGTCAGCAAGGAGATCAAACCAGTCAATCCTAAAGGAAGTCAGTCCTGAATATTCATTGGGAGGACTGATGCTGAAGCTGAAGCTCCAATAATTTGACCAAGTGATGCAAAGAGCTGACTCACTGAAAAAAACACCTGATGCTGGGAAAAATCGGGGGCAAGAGGAGAAGTGGGCAGCAGAGGATGAGATGGTTGGATGGTATCACTCACTCAATGCACATGAGTTTGAGCAAATTCAGGGAGATAGTGATGGACAGAGAAGCCTGGCATGCTGCAGTTCATAGGGTTGCAAAGAGTCAGACACAACTTAGCAACTGAACAACAAGAACAATATTACCCTTCAGGCTTCCCAGGTGGCTCAGTGGTAAAGAATCCACCTGCCAATGCAGGAGTTGTGGGTTCAGGAAGATCCCCTGGGGGAGGAAATGGCAACCCATTCCAATGTTCTTGCCTGGAGAATCCCATGGACTGAGGAGCCTGGTGGGCTATAGCCCACGGGGTCACAAAAAGTTGGTCACGACTTAGCGGCTGAGCACAGACAGACATGCACATTGCTGTTCTGAAAGGAAACTCTGGGCTTATTAGGAATGATCTAGGAGGCCAGAGATTTCATTCTCTTTCCCTGCAGTTGCTGGGCCCAGAGTTCTCAGCCTCTGAGCCACAGAGGGCTTCCAGGTGAAGCCCTGTTTCAGGCAAATCTTCAAGAAGAGGCAGAGGGATTAGAGAGCTGGTGAGAGTAGAGGAAAGGGAAACAGAGTGGGGGGTGGGAGTGCCCTGCTCACAGGTCAGCCCTAGAGAGGATCACAAAGTCCGAAAAGCCACAGTCAAGACTGAAAGGGCTCCTAGGAGTGACCTGGGCCTAAGAAGCATCCACAGAGGTGAGGTGACCCACCCAGGGTCATCCAGAGAGCAGCTGGAGCTCAGACAAGAGCCCAGTACTTCTGCCAACCAGAAAGAGGTTGCCTTTAGACCTTCGTTCATCCACTGGAAATTCTTCCTGAATCTTAGGGCACTGCTCATTCCCACCAAGGGTTAACAGGGAATTGAGGTCTAAAGTCCCGTTGGTTGGAGCTAACTTTCTGAGCAGTTATTTCCTGTGAGCTTATGAGCTTACGCACACACACACACACACACTACAGCAAAATGGAATATTTGGTCAACAGTGAGGAATGTCTTAGCAATCATGAAAGGTCATTTCTAACTCATAAGATTTGATTGGTTTATTTGTTTATTTTTAATATTAGCCAAAGATAATAATTCATCCATCAACCTCTTGAGACTTAGCCAGTGTGTCAAAAGTCTCACTGAGTTGCCCATAGACACTGTGATCAGAGGGATTCCCTGGTGGCTCAGACGGTAAAGAGTCTGCCCGCAAAATGGGAGGCCCAAGTTCGATCCCTGGGTCTGGAAGGTCCCCTGGAGAAGGAAATGGCAACCCACTCCAGTATTCTTGCCTGGAAAATCCCATGGATGGAAGAGCCTAGTGGGCTACAGTCCAAAGAGTCGCAAAGAGTCGGACACAATTGAGCGACTTCACTTTCATTTTCACTGTGATCACAAGGAATACTATGGTCACTCAGGTTCGAGCATGTGGTAACCCAGACATCTGCACCCCTGCCTCCCTGCCAAGCCCAGAGAGGGACTATCTCTGGTGATGGACTAGCAGAGACAGGCATAATTATCCCAGGAATGGCCTGCAACAAGCCAGTGCCCAGTTAAAACTGTGGAGGAAGCAGAGTCAGACTGGGAGGAGTTACGTTTTCTCATCAGAGACTAGGCAAGGACTTGTAAAGAGTTCTCCATCCCCTGGAGTGGGAGCAGGACCATCTGGGTTCTCCCAGGCCCATGATATAAGTAAATGTAAAAACTGCATTTGTTGGGTCCTGATTAATAGGATGTGGTCTCCATGGAAACAACCTCTTGCCCAGGGAAAGAGAAAGGTTGCCATTATCCCCACCTAAGTGTAGCAACACTAACCTTGACTTCCAAGACCACAGGTGGTGCCCAGGGAAAGGGGTGGCAAGGAGATGAAGATCTGGAGGTGGTGGTGTGGGTGACCACCGCTAGCAGGAGGGATGAGCTTCAAGTAGGTGGCACAGTCTAACAGAAGTAACTGAGTGTCAAGATCGACATTCTGTTGGAAAATGTATAAGTCTCCTTCCATGAAGACTGGGTAACCAACAGACCTTAGGGGAAATGGAGCAGGGCAGAGAGGCAGCAGGCGTGGGCCAAACCGTAACTTTACAGGGACTCCTCGCAGAATATACGGTGTCCAAGTTAAGAGCACAGCCCAGGAGTAATGCAGCCTGGGTTTGAATCCCAGCTCCTCCACTTCCTCAACAGGTAACAAGCAGGTGTCCTAAACTTTAGTTTTCTCAGCTGAGAAAAGTTGGGATAATAATACCCGTGCAATATTGTTGATGAAGTGACATCACACACATGAGGCACTTTTAGTGTCTGGCACATTAGACTAAGTGCTTGTATTATTTACCTATTGCTGTATAACAAATTACCTTCAGACTTAGTGGCTTAAGACAACAAACATCATCTCCCAGCTTCTGCAGCTCAGGAACCTGGGCGCAGCTTAGCTGGATCCTCCTACTTCAAGGACGCTCGAGGGATGCCTTCAGGCAGTTGATCAGGAAATTCAGCAGTCCCTGAAAGCTTGACTGGAGGTGGGAGGGGACCTTCCATGCAAGTCCGCTGCATGGTTGCTGGCAGGCCTCAGCCCCTCACTACGCCTTCCGACATTGGCCGCTGGCTTTCTTCAGGGCACACAATCCAAGAGAAAGGAAGAGCAGGAGAGAGGGCCCAAGAAAGAAGCCACAGTCCTTTTATAACTAATCTCAGAAAGGAACCCATGGTGGCTCAGCTGGTAAAGAATCCACCTGCCGTCTTTCGATCTGGGTTTGATCCCTGGGTTGGGAAGATCCCCTGGAGAAGGGACACATTACCCACTCCTGTATTCTTGGGCTTCCCTGGTGGCTCAGCTGGTAAAGAATCCACCCGCAGTGCAGGAGACCTAGGTTTGATCCCTGGGTTGGGAAGATCCCCTGGAGTAGGGAAAGGCTACCCACTCCAGTATTCTGGCCTGGAGAATTCCATGGGGTTGCAAAGAGTTGGACATGACTGAGAGACTTTCACATTCTATGCATTAGAAGGGAGTCAGTAAATCCAGCCCACATTCCAGGAGAGAGAGTACAGAGTGTGAAGATTCAGAGGTGGGAATCATTGGGGGCCATTTGAGAGAATGCTTACCAGAGCATTCGTCAATGTTACCTGTTTTTATTATTCCTTTTGTGTATTTTATTCCCCACATTATTTTCAATTAATGCCACTATAAGTCTCCAGTTCTGTCTTTTACTGCTCCTGTTCTTACTGCCAGGAATGCCTGCTTCAAAATACTTATTTATGTATAAAATATTTGAATTTTTTATTGAGTTATAGTTGATTAACAATATTATATTAGCTTCAGGGGTGTGACGTGGTGTTCAATATTTTTACAGATTATATTATATTTAAAGTTATTATAAATTATTGGTTATATTCCCTGTGCTGTATAATATATCCTTGCAGCTTATTTATTTTATACATAGTAGCTTGTACCTGTTAATCCCTTACTCCTATCTTGCCCTTCCCCCTTCCCTCTTCCCACCAGTAACCACTAGTTTGTTCTGTTTATCTGTGAGTCTGTTTCTATTTTGTTATCTTCATTTGCTTGCTTCATTTTTAGATTCCACATATAAATGATATCATACAATATTTGTCTCTCTCCATCTGACATAGTTCCCTCCCAGGTCCATCCATGTTGTTGAAAATGCAAGAATTTTATTCTTTTATGGCTTGGTAGAGTCTTCCCATATATATATTTATATATATTGTTTTTCGGTTGCTAAGTCATGTGTGACTCTTTGCGACCCCATGGACTGCAGCACACCAGGCTCCTCTGTCCTCCACTGTCTCCCCGAGTTTGCTCAAATTCATGTCCATTGAGTCAGTAGTGCTATCTAGCCATCTTATCTTCTGCTGCCACCTTCTCCTTTTACCTTCAGTCTTTCCCAGCATCAGGATCTTTTCCAATGAGTCGATACTTCACATCAGGTGGCCAAAGTATTAGAGCTTCAGTTTCAGCATTAGTCCTTCCAATGAATATTCAGGTTTGATTTCTTTTAGGATTGAATGATTTGATCTCTTTGCTGTCCAAGGGACTTCCAAGAGTCTTCTCCAGCACCACAATTCAAAAGCACCAATTCTTCGATATTCAGCCTTCTTTATGGTTCATCTCTCACATCCGTACGTGACTACTGGAAAAATCATAGCTTTGACTATACGGATCTTTGTCGACAAAGTAATATCTCTGCTTTCTCATATGTCATCTAGGTTTGTCACAACTTCCCTTTGAAGGAGCAAGCATCTTTTAATTTCATACCTGCAGTCATCATCAGCAGTGATTTTGGAGCCCAAGAAAATAATATCTGTCACTATTTCCACTTTTCCCCTTCTGTGTGCATGAACTGATGAAATTGGATGCCGTGATCTTACTTTTCTGAAGATATGTGTGTGTGTGTATGTGTGTTTTGAATATATATATGTGTGTGTGTGTGTGTATATATATATATATATCTCTGTTGATGGACACTTAGGTTGCTTCCATATCTTGTGCATTATAAATAATGCTGCTATGAACATTGAATGTATCTTTGCAAACTAGTGTCTTTATTTTCTTTGAATATACACCCAGGAGTGGAACTGCTGGATCATATGGTAGTTCTGAGTTCTTTGAGGAAACGGCATACTGGTTTTCATTGTGGCTGTACCAATTTACATTCCCCAGTGTACTAGGATTCCCTTTTCTCCACATCCTTGCCAACATTTATTGTGGTCTTTTTGAGGATGGACATTCTGACAGGAATGACGTGATATTTTATTGTGGTTTTGATTTGCATTCCCCTGCTGATTAGCGATGTTGAGCATTTTTTATGTGCTTGTTGGCCATCTATGTCTTCTTTGAAAAAAATGTCCATTCAGGTGTTCTGCCCACTTTTTAATTGGGTTATTTTTTTTACTTGAGTTGTATGAGCTGTTTATATATTTTGGATATTAACCCGTTATCAGTCATATCATTTGCAAATATTTTCTTCCATTCACTAGGTTGTCTTTTTTGTTTTGCTGTTGATTTCCTTTACTGTGTGAGAGGTTTTAAGCTGAATTAGATCTCATTCATTTATTTTTGCTTCTGTTCCCTTTGCCTTCAGAGATAGAGCCACAAAAACATTGCTTACAATTTACATTCTGCCTATGTGCTTCCAAATATATACACTGTCCAATGCCACTCATCTTTTAAGGCTAAACTCAAAAACCACATCCATGAAACCTTGGTAAATCACCGCCTTATAGAAGTAATCATTTCTCTCTCTGAAGTCCCAGGGAGATGTGAATAAGGGAAAGAATGGCTACTTTGTGCTCAAGGAGATAAATCAATGACACTTAAATGAGTAGGAGCCAAGTCACTCAAAATACATTTCATGCACTTTTTTTCTCCAAAACAGGCTAGTGGGTTTTGGCTTCCTGGGTCAATGGGGCATCAGCTCTATTACACTATTATAGAAACTGCTTTGATATTTCTGCGTGTCCTGGGGTGTCTGAGCACCTACCCATTTGCTAACCCTTAGGACTAGTTTTCTCTAATAAAGGTGATGCTGGTCCTAAAATGAAGGCTCCTCTGAAGGGTAGGCTTCAACACTCCTCTACAACACAGAGGCTCATGCCCCATGTAGGGATAAATGGTTCAGGAGAGAAATCGAACTGTGGTAGCTTGTTCTTCTGTGAATGCTCTTGTGGGCTTGAAAATTCCATTTCCAACAAGATTCTGTTAGGCCTAAGCAGAGCCCTATTTCACACTATAATGGGTCCATGTGTGCTAAGTCACTTCAGTCATATCTGACTCTTTGTGACCCTATACACTGTAGCCCACCAGACTCCTCTGTCCATGGGATTCTCCAGGCAAGAATACTGGAGTGGGTTGCCATGCCCTCCTCCAGGGGATCTTCCCAATCCTGGGATCGAACCTAGGTCTCTTACATCTCCTGCAATGGCAGTCAGGTTCTTTACCACTAGTGCCACCTGGGAAACCCATAATGGGTCCAGGTATCCCAAAGGAATGAACTGCCACGTAAACTGCCCCAGGGTTTCCAAGGTGGCTGGGGATGGCTGAAGAAGAGAAAAAGTGAAGTGAGTGTGCCTGATATGGAGTCATGGAGCCAAATGGAGTCAATTCAGCCTCAGCAGAGTAAAAGGACATTTGGTCACGTCAGGAGAAGAGAAGGAAATTCACATCTGTTATCCTCCTGCAGTGTGTCAGACCGAACACTCAATATCCACAGTCCTGTTGAATCCTTAGGAAAGCCTGGTGAGGGAAGGAGTATTTTCCTCATTTTACAGATAGAAAACTGAGGTCCAGTGCAGTAAACTGGCTTGCCCAGGGTCATCCCACCAGTAGAAGACAGGGCTGCTGGACTTAACATCTGGTTCCTTCCATGATCCCCACTTATAAACGACTGTAAAAACAAAGGGATAAGCAGAGTTCTAAAACAAGCTAACTAAAGCAATTCCAAAAATAACTATTACAGACCAAGCAAGAAGTTTCATTTAGTTCTCCAAGTTCTCAAATTGAATTTCAGCAAGGCTTCCCTTATTGGACCTGAGTTGTAAGATCAGTACATTTTCTAGAGTGACAACTTGGGGAAGGGGGTGGGAAAGAATGTTTGGGACAGTTAATAAGAAGACCCCCCCCCATCACCATGCCTTGCCCCCCTTTACCAGCTTACCTTTATCAGAAGATGAGTATTAAAAGTGATGACAAACCAGAAAGCTTACAGGATGGGAAACCTAACTCAAAGCATCAGTTTCGATTCTATGTGAACCATCAGCTCTCTCTCTTTACTCTTTCCATCTGGCTTTCTGGTCTTTCATGATTGGGTCTGCTTTCCTGTCCCGAAGGAAATAACTCCCGAAAGAAAGTAGAAGGCTCACATCAAGGGAAGATACAGGACTGAATGAAAGCTGCAGGGGAAGAAGATGAGCCCTAAACTGTTGGTGCCAACTGCTTTTCTCTCACATCAACTTGATGAAGTAGATTGGGTTAAACTGCTGTTGAGTCTTGTTGGGGGTATGTGGTTATGGGCATGGAGAGAAGAGAGGAGTTAGGTGGTTATGGAGAGAAGAGCTCCCTGAAGACAATATGGCAGCATATTTCCACTGATCTCAACAAATACTCTGTAAGCACAAACTCTCAGCCATGCGCTGAGCAACTGGGCATGGTGAAACTCAGTGGGGACAGACATAGAAACTGCCCTCAAAAAACCTAGAATTCTACAAGGAAGATACAAAGTGCACACGGAGCTGAAAAATAAGACAGCATGTTACAACTGCCATTAGAAAAATCAAATGACTATTCCTTAAAAAAGAAGGAAATTCTGACACATGCTCTAATGTAAGTAAACTTTGAGGACATTAAGTGAAATAAACCAGTTACAAAAAGACAAATACTGTCTGATTCCACTTATGCAATGTACCTAGAGCAGTAGGGGAAGGGAAAACAGGGAGCGGACGTTGAATGGATATAGAGCTTCAGTTTTGCAAGATAAAAAAGCTCTGAAGGTTGGGTGCTCAACAAGATGAATACACTTAAAATTATTCAACTTTCCTGATGGTCCAATGGCTGGGAATCCACCTGCCAATGCAGGGGACACAGGTTCGAGCCCTGGTCCGGGATGATCTCACATGCCGAAGGGCAACAAAGCCCACGGGCCACAATTACTGAGCCCCCATGCCTACAGCCCATGCTCCACAATAAGAGAAGTCACCACAGTGAGAAGCCAGCACACCACAACTAGAAAAAGTCCAAGTGCAGCAACGAAGACCCAGCATAGCCAATAATAAACAAGTAAATAAATAGATAAATAAACATTAAAAAAACTATTCAACTGTACACTTACAATGTTTAAGATGACAACATTTATGTGATGTGTATTTTGCCATCATTTTTAAAAATTTAAATGAAAGAAAAAATTACTATCAACTTGCAGAAGGTGAAGCAATGATATATCTAACTGGAGCTGTCAAAGAAGGCTTCATGGAGGAGGGGACATTTGAAATGAGCCTTTTAAAACAGACACGGGCTAAAGATGGACAAAAGGGCATTCCAGGTGAACAGAGATGCAGGAGCAAAGGCATATGGAAAAAAAAAAAAAATCCAGGCTTTTCTCTCTTTCATTGCACCAACCCTTAACAAACATTTTTCCAGCGATCAAACCGCTGAGCCTGTGCTTGTAATCCTCTACTGTGACATCTCTGTGAGGCACGGCTCTCCTGCCTCCCTCCCTTCATCTCTTCCCATCCTGCCTCTTCCTGCCTCCTGTTCTCACGCTGTCTCTCCAGTGTCTTTTCAACCTTCTAAAATGAATTCCTTGACAAAGGCTTGCTTTCAGCCCGGAAGAGACGTTCCTGCAGGTATCTTTAATAACAGCAAACACCCAGAGACTCTCACACCTTTATTAACAGACCTTTTTCCTCCTTGGATACCAGAAGCTTAAGAAGAAATTACCTCAAGAAAAAAAGAAAAGAAATTACCTCATCACCCACACAGGCAGATCTTGACTGTAAAAGCAGTCTTTCTGACAGACACTTCCGGTGCCCGGTCTCCCTGATTAAGGGCAGTTTTACACACCAACACCCTGACGGGGGAGGCGAGGGGAGAGGCTCGGAGGGTGGGTTCCAGGGAGAATTTTTCCATCTTCAGAAGGATTATTAAACTTGGAACTTACGCAGATCATGTTAATCATGTTAATCATTGAGATTGAAGGCAAGAATTCTGTTTCTGATGAGAATGCGTGCATGTGTGGATGCTAAGTCACTTCAGTCACGTCCGACTCTTTGAGACCACATGGACTGCAGCCCACCAGGCTCCTCCGTCCATGGGGATTCTCCAGGCAGGAATACTGGAGTGGGTTCCATGCACTCCTCCAGGGGACCTTCCCGACCCAGGGACCGAACCTGTGGTTCTTAAGACTCCAGAATGGCAGGCGGGTTCTTTACTACTGGCGCCACCTGGGAAGCCCCTGATGAGAATGGTGGCCAGGCAAAGGGAAGTCATTTCAGGCTCCAGGAAGAAAGCCTGCCTTGTGCCTGCCCGTGTGGCGTCAGGCCCACTGATCTGGGTGGACAACGCCAAGCTTTCCCAAACGTCCCCAAAGTGCACACTCAGGTAGCAGGGATGTTCAAAACGTGTCTGTTAAGCAAATCCACTGACCTTCTGTGAAGACCCTGCTGTTTCACGCTGCTCAGTGTGACTTGAAGAGACTCCTGGGTCTCCAGTTAGAAAACTGCCCAGTTTTCAGTTATCTGTCTTTTTGTCCTGTCCTTTATTTTTGATTCTTACCTTTAGATTTGAGTGAGGACTCCTATGCTTTTTGGGTTGAATCATGCCACATCCTGGAAGACCACTGGCCCTGATCATCTCCACAAAGTCTGTCTCTGCTCTGGAGAACTGACACTGTCCCTTTCACAATATCTTCAGCTCAGTCTAGACAGTTGTCAAGTAATCAAATGCTAGAGAGAAGGCAGAGCTCAGGGTGAAGTAGGGAGACAGCCTAACGATTTCTTTGTTGGAATGATCCCTTGGGAGCCGATGGGAGTGGAAATCCAATTGAGGGACCACAGTCCTTCCTTGGTGTCTATTCAATTTCATTAGAAATTATCACAGCAAAATCATGGCATCTCAGCATTGAGAGGATCTGGAGGTGTTATCTCAGCCAAGCTCAGCATCACACAGGAATCCTCCAGAAGCATCCCAGCTGGCTACTGTTGCTCAAATAATCAGACATGTTCTCTGATGGAGTGAAATTAATTAGAGTCTTCTGCAGACTAGGTGAAACTAAAAATCTGCTATGTTGTAGCTTATAGGCATGCATACTAATACCTGACATACATGTCCATAACATTTGTGTGGACTGACCAACTGACTGATTGAATGAATTATAAAATGGAGTAAATTGGCAAGGAGGCAGAAAGGGGAAGGAAGGAAAGTAATTGCAGTGATGAGAGGCAGTGGGAAGGGGTGGGGGAAATCTTTTTCTTTAAGGATTTTTTTCCAGGTTTCATGGAGGGTAGGGTAGGGAGAGGGTTTCCCAAGTAACACTAGCGGTAAAGAGCCTGCTTGCCAATGTGTGAGGTTTAAGAGACGAGGGTTTGATCCCTGGGTTGGGAAGATCCCCTGGAGGAGGGCATGGCAACCCACTCCAGTATCCTTGCTGGGAGAATCCCATGGACAGAGGAGCCTGGCAGGCTATAGTCCATGGGGTCACACAGAGTTGGACACGACTGAAGAGACTTAGCACACACACAAGGTAGGGAGGGTGGCCTGATTTTCTCAGCAGATGTTTTGCATTCCCTTACAACAGCTCTTCCACTGACCAGCAAAACCCCCAATAATCTAATATATAATTAATTGCATCAGATTTTACAAAGAAATCCATTTGTGAATTGAATTCAATTACTTATGATTAATATAAAAGTTACTGAAGATAAATATTGCCTATTTTCTGACTTGCTTTCTTAAGACTTTCTCCCACCCTCCCTCTCTCTCTCTCTTTCTCTCTCTCTCTCACACACACACACACACACACACACACATCCCAGGGCTTACAAATCATTGCTCTCTGGCCTCCTCAGAGGAAGCTAGCTAGACAAACCAGCTAACAGCTACCTTTGCTCTAGCTCAGGAACCCTCCAGCTTTAACTCTCACCCCCAGACAGCTGACTCCGGACCCATTCGGATGGCAAAGGCCCTCCCAGTACCTCCCCAACCACCCCCCTACCCCATTCCCACACACCCATCGCAGCTCTGTGTGCAGGCATGGCTGCTCAGCTAGAACAGCCTCATCCCTGGCTGCAGACAGGCAGCCAACAGGCGCTGCATCATCCCTGCAGTGTGGAAGGGTTGGGGAGAATTCCCAGGGGTGCAGACTGCAAGCGCTCCCTGAAATCTCAAGGGGACGACAGCTCACGCAGCCTTGCCCACGGCGGTCCTGGACACCATGGGCTCAAAGGAGCCAGTGTTTTCCCTGCCCGCTCTCCTTCCCAGCCCTTCACATGCCCTGGAAATGGTTCCCACCCACCAGGCACCACAGCAAACTCTCTCCCGAGTGTGCCAAGGTGCCTGGTGTCTGAGTCTTCCCTGCAAGACTTCACCTTCCAGCACAGTGCCTTCTGGAGCACAAAGGGATGTGGTGAGGATGGCAGCAAAGGCTGCAGAGGCTGGTGTTGAAAATGCTCCTTGTGTTCTGGATCCTTCCTGGATAGGTAACCTCTCCCAACGGGCTCCCCATCCCCCCGCCCCCCGCCAAATATCTGGGATTGGGAAACCAGGGGGCATCAGCGCCAAGGGAGATCGATAGAAGGAAACCACATGCTGTTTTTCTGGCAGGAAGGACAGCCAATTCGGACAGCACCAGCCAGATCCTCCTGGTGTTCAGTAATTCAGCTACAAATAGGCCCTTGGCTTTTTGCTTTCCATTTTGCAGATAATTGTAGCTATAACTCATCAAACATCTACTAGCTATTCTCTGGTACTTAGACACAGAATTCTCAATGTGGAAAGGACTCTAGACAGGAATCAAGGTTTATGGAGCTCCTCTTCTGCATCTGACCCTCTGCTGCATCTGACCCTCTGCCAGAAGATTTACATCATTCATAAAATGCAGGCTGTCATTTCCAACCCTGTGAATCAGAATCGATCATTCCTCCTCATCCTCCCTTGACATTTTGTTGGCCCGAAGATTGCTGGGTGTTTTTCACGCGGCTCTCTTCTGCAGTGATTGGGTGTCCTATCTGTCTCTCCACTCAGGCTGGGAGCTCTCTGAGGGCAGGTCATCATCTTCCCAGGTCCCTCTCAGCTCTGAGCATAGACTCAGATACACAGGAACTCAACAAAGATTCGTGCAGTGGAATTCCTACCTTCTGCTTTCTGTCCCAAGAAATAGCAATTTATCCTCAGCAAAGGGAGTCTGGCCCTCCATGGGAATGGCTCCCACACATGGGTGCATGCTGAGTCGCGACAGTTGTTTCTGATTCTGTGCAACCCTATGAACGGTAGCCTGCTAGGCTCCTCTGTCCATGGGATTCTCCAGGCAAGAATACTGGAGTGGGTTCTCATGCCCTCCTCCAGGGAATCTTCCCTACCCAGGGACTGAAACTGCATCTCTTACATCTCCTGCATTGGCAGGCGGGTTCTTTAACACTAGCACCACCTGGGAGGTCCTAGATGGGTTGTATTCAAAGATCTGGTGATACAGAGATAAGAGTTAGGATGTGTTCCATGTGTCCCGCAAGGGCCAGTACCAACAGTGAGCAGGGGCCTAAGCCCAAGTCTTATGGGATTGTCCTTCTCTGCCCAACCTGGCCTCAAGACAGGAAGCCACTTGCTTCCTTTGGCTTTAGGGGCCTGGAGTTGCATCTCTACCTGAGGCACACACCTCCCACATGCTGAGTCCAGGAGGCCTTTCCAGGTCTGTCTGGATCTGATGTCAATGTTCGATGTCTTCAGGTCAGCTTCAGTAATGCTGTGCTGGGCTAGTGCCTGTGGGGAGCTGGAGCTGGCCTCTACTCACAACAGCCGAGTGTTAATATGGTGGAATTTTGCAAACCAGTTGCCATTATGTTGTTAGCTTGAAATCAGCCACGCTGGCAATATTTACACCACAGAAATTGGCAAATGATACAAAACCAGGACTTCTGCCCATTAAGAGCCAGTGATTAAACATGAAACATACACATCTTGGAAGTTCATTTTCCTCCCTGGGCCCAAAGGGGACATTCTCAGTAGCACTCTTAGAATAAGGGTGCATCTGGTGCTCACCGGATGTCTGAGCCCCCCAAGACATGACCCCCAAAACTCACAGGTACTTGGTTGGATCCTCCTCACCCTCATCCAGGGCCTCTGGGGCTCCACTTCTCTGCCTGGAGTCCCTGTGAGCAAGAACCAAGTCCCTCTGCCTTTGATCCCACACAGTTCAGCTCAACTGAAGACTCACAGCCAGTGTGTATGCTCCCTGACTCGACCATGAGGCAATTCCCTGTCTGCACATCTGTCTCATCCAGGAAAAGGAAGAAGAGTTTTAGGGCAGCTCAGGATTCATCACCCTGGTTTACTCATGGCGTTCCCCACAAAGAGAGGCGAGTCTATTTCCTTGGGATGGGTGGCAAGCCAGGAGGTCGTAGCCATGAGCACCCCTTCCTCGGGGCCCATCCTTGTCATCCTTGAGCTGAGGTGACTGAGGCCTTATTCCTGACACAAAATCTTCCTGTGTTGCATTTGATTGTGACCATTGAAGAAAAGTCAATGACACCTTTTTAAGGTACAGAACTGACCTGTCAATATCCAAACCCAGACATCCTACCCCATGGGCGGGATTTTGTGTGGTTGAGTTTTGTTTGTCGTTGTCCCCGGCCTTGGGAGAGACCTCCAGAAAAGCAAAGCTGGGGGACTTCAGTGGGCTCCAACCAGAGATCAGGGCAAAAGCAAATCCAAAGGTACGGAGGGGTCTCTAGGCTCAGAGGAGTTTCAGGAGAGGGATTAATTCCTCCAGGGCAAGTGGTCCTTCCAGCAGGAACAGCCTCCAAAGCTAACAACATTTCCCCGAACGCCTGCCTGACAGCGTGACCTAAGTCCAGTTCAAAAATGCATTTGAAGAACTGCAGGCAACAACTTCGATAATTTTATTCAGAACTGGAAAAAAGTGACCTTGGGCTAAGACTCCTCCAGCCCAAAGGAACAATTTAAGTGCACGTGTTATTGCTGATATTTAATCTGCCATACCAGAACCCAAGAGAACAGAACAATTCCTCCTTTCAAACTTCCTCAGTCTCCTCCCATCACAGAACCTTCCGGGATGGAGCGATTTGGACTTAAAAATGCTAGCTATTCTTGCTCATTATCTTCCAGTAGAATGCTACTTTTCAGAGCCCGAGTCCCATCTCCTGCTTTTTGCCCGAACAGCTGTGGATCACGCAGATCACGTGGACAGAGCAGGGTTGCATAAGTCCTTCTTGGTGTTAAAGTTGAAAATAAAAATGATTGGGCACCACTCTGTCTTGGACTCAGCTCAGAGAATAAGAGTCAGATGCTTTCTTTAATTTTCAGGTGCACTCAGGCTGCAAGCGCCCTGCAGGTATGTTTGAAAAACCCTTTTGAAAGGCTCTGGGAATCCCCTGGCAGCCCAGTGGTTAAGGATCCACCTGCCAATTCAGGGGACACAGGTTCAATCCCTGGCTGGGGAACTAAGATTCCACATACTGCGGAGCAACTAACCCCATGTGCTGCAACTACTGAAGCCTGGAAGCCACAACAAGAGAAGCCACCGCAACGAGAAGCCCAAGCATGGCAACTAGAGAGTACCAATCGTCACAACTAGAGGAGCCCTATGTGCAGCAGTGAAGACCGAGCAAAGCCAAAAATAAACAAATAAATAAACTGAAAAAGAAAATAAAAATGACAAGAAAGCTAAACTTAAAAAAGAAAAAGAGAGGATTACGTCTCCTGTGGTGCCTCTCGGGCACATCTGAGTCATGGCTCTCCAGCTCTGGGAAGGCATCCTTGATACATGCTTTCCCCTTATCTATGCACACACCTGACTTGTGTGCCTAACTGTCCTCACGACACCTGCAAGGGTGATAAACCAACCACTCTCAGAGACGTGTTCAATATTCGTCACATTTCTCAACCTACCTTTGGTTCGAAGCTTTCAGAGGCATTGGTTGGCTTCCTTAAGTGGATGCAAGGTTTACACTTTCCAGGCTGATTTGTTGCCCTCTGCAAGATTTTCCATCACAATGCAAATATTCCTGGACATTTGAATCAATTTTTTGATTATTTTTTCCTAATATAATGTTTCCATTTCTAGTCGTTCACTTGAAAAAATAACACTGCATTTTTACTGTGAAGTTTTACTAGATATACAATATATACATATATATATATTTGCTATTATGTATGCTTCTACCTAATTTAAACCTTTAATAACTTAAATCAACTTGCTTATTCATGTGTACAATGTGTTCAGGCTGTGTACCAGACAGGGAATTAAGGAAAATATAAACTGCATTATTTGGGTTCAAGGAATGCCCAATTGTGTTCAACAAATAATACAAAATAGCATAAAATACATTCCTGAGAAACCTGTATGCAGGTCAGGAAGCAACAGTTAGAATCGGACATGGAACAATGGACTGGTTCAAAATTGGGAAAGAAGTCCCTCAAGGCTGTATATTGTCACCCTGCTTATTTAACTTATATGCAGAGTGCATCATGAGAAATGCTGGGCTGGATGAATCACAAGCGGGAACCAAGATTACTGGGAGAAATATCAATAACCTCAGACATGCAGATGATAATACTTTAATGGCAGAAAGCAAAAAGGAACTAATGAGCTTCTTGACAAAGGTGAAAGAGGAGCATGAAAAAGCTGGCTTAAAGCTCAACATTCAAAAAACTAAGATCATGACATCCAGTCCTATCACTTCCTGATGAATAGATGGGGAAAAAGTAGAAACAGTGACAGATTTTATTTTCTTGGGCTCCAAAACATTGTCACAATGTTTTTGAACCTTGGAGCAAGAAATTAAGGAACCTTCTTGCTCCTTGGAAGAAAAGCTATGACAAACTTAGACAGCATATTAAAAAGCAGAGGCATCACTTTGCTGACAAATGTTCACATAGTCAAAGCTATGGTTTTTCCAGTGGTCATGTACAGATGTGAGAGTTGAACCATAAAGAAGGCTGAGTACCTAAGAATTGGTGCTTTCGAACTGTGGTGTTGGAGATGACTCTTGAGAGTCCCTTGGACTGCAAGGAGATCAAACCAGTCAATCCTAAAGGAACTCAATCCTGAATATTCACTGGAAGGACTGATGCTGAAGCTGAAGCTCCAATACTTTGGCCACCTGATGCGAAGAACTGACTCATTGAAGATGACTCTGATGCTGAGAAAGATTGAGGACAGAAGGAGAGGATGAGATGGTTGGATGGCATCACCGAGTCAACAGACATGAGTTGGAGCAAATTCCAGGGGATAGTGAAGGACAGGAAGCCTGGTGTGCTGCAATCACAAAGGGTCAGGCCCAGCTGAGGGACTAACAACAGCAACAGTGCTAGATCAGTGGGGTGCAGGAGCCGTCGACTCAGGATCCAGTTTACAGCCTTCAAATCTCCAGAGAAGCAGGATTCCCACCACAAAACTGGCCCAGCATAGAGGATGGATGACAGCCAGATTCTTAACTAGTAACTGTTTCATAAGAGAACTGAAATGACCTCGTGCAGGACAAGTAAAAAACTTCTATAAAGAACCCTGTGGAAAATATGAATTGATCCTTTTACCAGCCCCAACCTGGAGAGGCTCTGTCCCAGGCATTTCTAGGATAAGATGGAGGAGAGAGACCCATCTGACTCATAAAAAAGAAAAACCTTCACTCACCTTGGGTGCATCCGGTCCCAGAGCAATGGGCTTTGGCTCTCTCTCACCTAGTTCCAAGGGGTTCATTTCACAAAAACTTACAATAGTCCTAAGACTGTATCAGCCTCCCACTCGCATCTCAGTACCACAGCAGTCCACATCTCTGGAGAGTTGACAGGCACGTTATCAGGAAGAAAGGGAAGAGCAAACCTTGACCGCAATTCAACCTTGGAGATCACCTTCCCAAGACTCTCAGCATCTTTTGACAAACGGCACCATCCAGAGCCCTGGAGATGGAACGATGGCTCCAGGCCAGCTTTCCTTGCCCTTTTAGCAGAAGACACTTTCACTTACATCTTCCCCTATGAGCAGATTCGGTCAAACAATGAATCCCAAATTACATAAATCCAGTAGGTACGATTTAAGGGGTGTGTTGGTGGCGGGGGGGGGCGAGCAAAACATTTTACAGTAAGAGAGAGGACACATTATCATCATGATTAATATAGGATAGAATTTAGAGTATCTGATATTGGGGGGAATGGGGGGAAATTATTTAAAATAATTTGAAATCCATACCCCTTCTTCTAAGTGAGGTTGTTGTTGTTAAGTCGCTAAGTCGTTTTCAACTCTTTGCAACCCCATAGACTCCATGGTTAGGGCTTCCCAGGTGGTGCTACTGGTAAAGAACCCACCTGCCAATGCAGGAGACATAAGAGACATGGGTTCGATCTCTGGGTTGGGAAGATCCCCTGGAGAAGGGAAAGGCAACCCATTCCAGTATTCTTGCCTGGAGAATTCCATGGATAGAGGAACCTGGCAAGATACAGCTTATGGGATTACAAAGAGTCAGACATGACTGAAGTGACTTAGCACGCACGCACACACGGACTCCATAGTGAGTTCCCAATTCCATTTAAAGTCCACCTCAACTCATTGACTTAGGTGTCAAGTCTTGACAATAGTCTCCACAAGGTTGTAGTATCTATGTCTGTGAGATGAATGACTTTGGCCAAATTACTTAACCTCTCTGGTATTGTTTCCTTCACCCTAAAGATGAAGCTGTGATTCTTAGGTTCTCTTCCAGCTCTCAAAATTTAAAATTCTATGACTACACTACACAGAAATAGCCTTACCCTTAAATAACTGTTCTTTATTTAAGGAATAACTTCTGTAGGTAGTAACCTCCAGCATCCCAAGAAATGCACAGAGCCACACGCAGTAGGCTGGGACAGACTCCTCCAGGGAACTTGAAAGGAATCTTCCAGAACAGCCAAGGTGATCCACTCACACCAGCCTTATAGTCACGCTTGACCCAAAAAGAGCCACATCGTCTGCAGGGATAAGGAGCTCTGAAAAAGTAGGGCAGTGATGGAAACTGTAGGCTGTTTAGACACAGCTGGATGGGATTTCAGGCAGCGAAGGGTCAAATGACAAGGTGACTATCATACTCTCAGCACATTATTCTTGCAATGATTGGGTTTCTGGACACCAAATGTTCAAACTGCCCCAGGGATTTGGAAGATGAGGTTGGGAGGAGAAGCAGAAGAGGGAGGGAAGGGTGAGGTGCATGCGTGTGGAGTGACAAGTTACCCTGACACTCACCTGAGCCCTGAATGAGGCATTGTTTGTGCTCCTGGAAACCAGAGCTTCCCTGGTGTGTCATGTACAGAACGGGCTTCTCCACCCTTCCCGCTGGGCCTGTAGGGCGTGTTAGATGTGTTGAAACAATTTTAGACTCAAGCAGATGGCTCACTAGCGACCAAAGGCGGCGCCCAGACACTGCCCTGGGCCTCAGGCAGCTCGGGAGTTCTGCTGTGTCAGGGACCCGGCGCTATGGTCTTCTTGTCTTCCAAAAAGGCTGTGGCAAGCTGGCTGGTGTGAAATGGAGGAGCTCTAGGTGGCACGGACCTTTTTGCCTGTATCCCTGAGGGATGGAAACAGAAGATGCTCTGGGAGCTCTGGCTTCGGGACCTGACACCTGTGGACATTTCCTAATCCTGAAAGCAAAGGAACTACATCTGTTCAGCAGAAGTGACCTCTGCTCATCTTGGGTGTAGAGATTGCCTGTTGCATCCATTAGAGCACAGTGACACTTCAGGGATCACGTGCATTCACACACACAGACACAAGCGCCCACCCCTCAGCCATCCCCTCTGCCGTGACCAGAGTGCCCCGGGCTCCCAGAGAATGTAAGGATGTGCTCTGCTTTCTGCCAGGGTGACAGGGAACCAGATGGATCAAGTGCTGAAGAAAGGTCCCAGTTTGACATGAAAGTTGCTGAATTTGCTACTGGTACCAAAGTAGGGCAGAGGCTTCCCCGGTGGCTCAGCAGTAAAGAATCTACCTGCAATGCAGGAGCCAAAGGTGATGCGGGTTCAATCCCTGGTTGGGAAGATCCCCTGGAGGAGGGCATGGCAACCCACTCCAGCATTCTTGCCTGGAGAATCCTATGGACAGAGGAACCTGGCAGGCTACAGTCCATAGAGGTGCAAAGAGATGCGACTGAGCACGCATGCACCGAAGCAGGAGACTTCAGACTTCAGCCTCCATTCCAGTGGCCAGAGCACAAACCCCACCCCTGGATCCAAATCCTTGTGGGGTCTCTGAGCACAGGTCCCCAATAACTCCACACTGAACAGAAATGAAGCCCATGCCTGTCTTTGGGCTCTGGTCACCCCTGCAGGTAAAGGCAGGTTGGGTGCGGCCCCTTGGAGACTCCCTGAAGAACACCTGTTCTGAGAAATGGTAAGGCTGGCTCAACACGTGGCACTCTTCCCTTGGACTCAGCCCTGACTCTGTGCTTAGCCAGCTCAGAGCAGTCACAGAGGGTGGCTCTTGGGTGAGTCATAAAACAAGAGGCTGACCATTTACACTCCTTGGAGGGGGCGCAAGATTTTCATAAAAAAGCAGGAAGAACCAATTTCTATTCACTCTCCTTCTGGATTCTGTTTGCCTGTGGTGATGATGGCAAGTGCCACGAGAAGTGCTAATACGCTTTTCACTGCTTCTAAAACTATTGTTGAAAGTTTCTGACCAATGTTCAATGAGAAGAGTTAAACTAAGAAGGCCACACAGTTTGTTTTTCAACATAAATGATCAGATTATATAACCAACAATCTAAATCTATACCATTCAATATGGCAGCCACTAGCCACACGTGGCCCTTTAGGTAGGTAAGTAGGTTTAGTTGTTCAGTCGTTTCCACCTCTTTGTGACCCCATGGACTGTAGCCCGCCAGGCACCTCTGTCCATGGGATTTCCCAGGCAAGAATACTGGAATGGGTTGCCATTTCCTTCTCCAGGAGATCTCCCTGGCCCAGGGACTGAACCCGGGTCTCCTGCATTGCAGGCAGACTCTTTACTGATCCCATTTCAATCAAATTCATTGAAATCTAAAATGCAGTTCCCCGGTCACACCAGCCATGTTTCAAGTACTCACATGTGGCTAGTGGCTGCAGTAATAGACAGCAAGCTAAAGAGCAGCTTCACCACCACGGAAATTCCTGTTGGGTAAGACCTGATCTGAACACACAGCAAGTGTTAGAGACTCAGTTAACCACTCATTCATCTGTTTATTCAACAAATATTTATGGAGGGTTGGCTTTGTTTCAGGGGAACCAAGAGAAAAACCAGGTGGTCTCTGTACTCCAGGACTTTGATGGGCACACATATGTGTAATCATAGCTATGTACCTTTTCATCCCGGGAATAAAACAAGCCTCACACAAGTGAAGAGAACTCTTACAAAAGGTCAGCTTTAGGGCAGAAGAGCGGGGGAGGGAGTCAACTGGGTGAGCTTATAAATCTTTCATTCAACCCCTGCTTGCAGATGTGGGTGGTTAAGTTAGCTTAGGCTTGAGTAACAGGTGTCATAGCCACAGAGCAAGAAAACCAAGGAAAGACAGCCCTGACCCAAAATTCTCCTAGGAGAACTCCTAACTGTGCCTTTTAAAGAGGGCAGCTTTGTGAACGAGCTGGCGGGGGAGAGGGCCATTTCTCACGCCATCCTATCCTAACCAAAGGGCACAGGTAAGCTAAGTTTGTCATTTACCTCCCGGAATTCCTGAACACCCAACTTCCCTCCACACTGCTGAGAAAGTGGTGAGCAACCAGCTGGCTTTTTCTCCAGCACAGCTGCTCCTTGTTTGAAGGATTTTCACTGAGTGATTTTAAATGTTTTTACAAGGTGTTCAAATTGGGCAACTGTATTTGATATGTAGAGTCTGGGAAAGCAATCACAAGGCACCAAGAGTGACTGGTTCCCACAGAACTTTTCAGCCCGAGGGAGGGGACGTCTGAGGAAGAAAAGACTCCAGAGTAAAGGGCAGACCCTGGCTTCAGTCACTCGAAATACCACCTGAAAAGGATGACTTGAGCAGGAAAGAAGCACATGGGAAAATGCAGGAAGCTGAATCAGAGCTCCCAGGAAGACGAGGAGGTATTTTTCAACCTTGAGGGAGTTGTAATGAATTACAGTTGGGTGATATGGTACAGCCGTCCTCCAAAGACACTTTTGAATTTGTTTGGGGAGGTCTTTTCACACTTGGAGATCACTAGAGATGTTTGTGAGTCACAAGTCTAGGTGCTGGGTTTCTCTTTAAACATAAATTATTATTTTTTTAATATTATGTTTTGAGTAAGGTACGTATTCTCATGATTCAAAGTTCAGCAAAAGTATGAAAAGGTTCAGGGTGAAAAGTCTCTCCCCACCCCCATCCCCTGCCTGCCTGGTCCACACACCCCTCTCCTACCTCCACCTGGGCAGCCATTTGGAATCCATCCCAAGCTCCTTTATGTTTTGACAGGAAAACACAAATTATGTTTTCATTTCTCCCTCTCCCTCATCACCATGTCACACAAAATGTACCAACTATATACACTGGTCTCGCCTGCTCGCTTCAGTCATGTCTGACTCTCTGCGACCCTGTGGACTATGCGACCTCTTTGCGACCCTATAGACTGCAGCCTGCCGGGCTCCTCTGTCCATGGGATTCTCCAGGCAAGAATCTTCCCAACCCAGGATGGAACCTGGGTCTCTTACATCTCCTGCATTGGCGGAGGTGTTCTGGTGGTAACCACCAGGGCCACTTGGGAAAAGCCCATACACACCCATCTTTTGCTTAACCATTTAATAACTGTCTTGGATGTCTTGGAATTCTTCTCTGTTGGGGTAGAGAGCACACGTCATTCTTTTTCACAGTTGCATGGTTCGATGGTTGCAGGAAGGGGGAACCCCTTCCAGGGTCCCAAGAGTGGGCTCTTATCAAACACTCAGAAATGAATTGTCCAAGGAGATATATGTGCTGAAAAAGCAAAAGACTCTATTGGAAAGCAGCAGGATAAGGGAACCCAGGAAAACTGCTCAGCCATATGACTTGCAGTCTTGGGTTTTATGGTGATGGAGTTAATTTCTGGGTTGTCTCTGGCCAATCATTCTGACTCAGGGTCCTTTCTGGTGGCGCTCGCATGGCTTAACCAAGATGGATTCCAGCATGAGGGTTTCTGGGAAATTGGCAGGATGTATGGTCTCCTCCTTCCTCCTTCTGGGCGCTCCAAGTTCTCCAGGTTAGTTTTTGGTGGCAGAACTGCATTCTTCATTGGGACCTCCTGCTGTGAGACAACTCAGATAAGTGGTTATTATCATTCCTAACCAAGGAGTACAATTTTGTCAATGGTTCCCTAACAAGACATCATCAATTTAATGGTACCCTATTGACGGACACTTAGCTGCTTCCTGTATTTACTATTTCAACAATGCTGTAGTTAGTTACCTTGAATATACATTATTTCACATGTGCGTAGTACATTTCTATCGTAAAATCCCAGAATCGGAGGTCAAAGGATATAAGCATTTATAATTTAGGTGAAGTGAACTCGCTCAGTTGTGTCCGATTCTTTGCGACTGCGTGGACTGTAACCCGCCAGGCTCCTCTGTCCATGGGATTCTCCAGGCAAGAATACTGGAGTGGGGATAATGCCTTCTCCAAATAATTTAGGTAGATATAGCCAAATTGCCCTCCATGGAGTTTTGCAAATTTACACTTATACCAGCAAGGATCCAGGGTGCCAACAGAATGAATTATCAAATTCTGGGATTTCTGCCAATACAACAGGTGATAATGGAATCTCAGTAAGAACTAATTTGCATTTCTCCTATTATGAGTGAGCTCAAACATCTTTTATATGTTTAAGAGACATTTGTGTTTGCTTTTCTATGAACTGTCTGAGAGTATCTTTTGCTCATTCTTCTCTGGAATTATTGGTTATTTTTAAAAGTCAATTACTTATTAATTTTTCTCATCAACTGTATTATCAATTTCAAACTCTTTACTTCTCAAGGACACTAGCCCTTTGTCTGTAATAGGAGGAACAAAGAGCATAAACACGGGGCTAATCAGTAATGCTCTTGCCCACAGGTGTTTTGATGATTTCCCATAAAATTCTCATCAAGGCAAGCCCTTCCCTCCCCACCCCTATACTCCTCCCTGCTGTGCCCGGCGCTGTCTCCTCAGGTCACAGCAGCTTTCTGACTGTCCCTCGCTCATTGATTTTCTTCCCTGAGGCCTTTGTACTAGCTGTTTCCTCTTCCTGGAATGACATTTTCCCTTTGTCCTCCTGGTAAATTCCTGCTCGTCTCCTCAAGGCCTGTGGCACCTTCTCCCACAAAAAGTGAGTGGGGACAGGGGAGAGGGACAATATGAAGCTCTGAGGCTCTTCCACCAGCTCAAAGTGGCTGAGGGGAGGCCCAGGCTGGGCTAATGCATGAAGAGCAATGTGAGTCAAGACATGGGGTCAGTGGGAGGCCCTGTGAGCGGCAGAGACTTATGAGGCCTGAGGACCGTGAGGCCGAGTCAGGAAGCGTCCGCAGGGCAGGGCTCGTGGAGGGGGAGCCTGGCGGTCATAAATCCTCATGGGGCATGAGGCCTGGGCCTATGTGTTCAGTGGGTTGTGCTTTCTGAAGAGATCGGAGGACAGAGAGTGGAGAGCTGGGAAGGTCGGGGTATGAACATCGGGGATTCAGGACAGGGCTACAGAATCTCTCAGCGGATTGTAAGTAGAGCAATTTCAACTGGAAACCTAGGCACCCTAACCTAACCTGAAAGTCCCCTCACTTCCAGGA
Organism: Bubalus kerabau; assembly: GCF_029407905.1. Lineage (NCBI taxonomy): Eukaryota > Metazoa > Chordata > Mammalia > Artiodactyla > Bovidae > Bubalus > Bubalus kerabau. Next base: position 65,553,836 of record NC_073637.1, read on the forward strand.
ACCCACAAGGAGGAGAGGAATGAGTGATAGCTCAGCCTCTGGCAAGAAGAGTAACTAAAGGAAAATATTAAGAAAGACAGAAAGTTCTGCGAGTGCGGACTCAGGGCAGCCAGAGATTGTGAGAGAGGTGAGGGAGCCTGGGAAGAGACTCAGAAAATGCTTTAACCCTAGACCGCACAGTGCCAGTCCCAGCCACTGTCCGTCCCATCCACTGTGTGTCCAGATTCACCACACTCTGAAAGAAGAGTTTCCTGGCTGCTAAATTGGCCTCCCGGCTGTGCTGTGCTTCAGGGCACACAAGCTGGGCGATTAGCAGGTACCACAAGGAAAGGAAAGGGGTCAGATGAAAAAACCTGAGACTCAGCCTTTGCAGGGCTTCCCTGGTGTCTCAGATGGTAAAGAATCTGCCTGCAAGGCAGGAGATGTGGTTTTCATCTCTGGGTTGGGAAGATCCCCTGGAGGAGGGCATGGCAACCCACTCCAGGTATTCTTGCCTGGAGAATCCCCATGGACAGAGGAGCCTGACGGGCTACAGTCCATGGGGTCACAAAGAGTCAGCCATGACTGAGCGACTAAGCACAGCACAGCATAGCCTTTGCAAGAGAAGTGCCGCTAGCTAATCTCCCGGGTAGTGCCCTCAGTCAGCCAGGAGAAGTCAGAGCAAGAGCTCAGAGGCACCTTCTTGTTGGAGGCTTCCCTAGGAGCAGCTGGTCAGTACAGCCCACTCTGAGGCTCCCCCATACACTTCCTCATGTATTCATTCAATCTGTTTGTTTGGGGGACATCTACTTCATGTCGAGGGCTTCCCTGGTGGCTCAGTGGTAAAGAATCTGCCTGCCAATGCAGGAGGTGCTGTAGGCTTAGGTTCGATCCCTGCGTGGAAGATCTTCCCTGGATCTTCTCAGGGAAGGTCCCCTGGAGAAGGAAATGGCAACCCCCCTCCAGTATTCTTGCCAGGATTACCCAATGGACAGAAGAGCCTAGTGGGCTACAGTCCATGGGGTTGGAAAAGAGTCGGACACAACTGAGTGATTGAGCATAAGGGAGCACTGCATATTGAGCATTTTGCCAAGAGATATAAAGACAAGTGAAGCACCACTTGCCCCATCACTGTGGTCCAGTGGGAGAGATGGACGCATGTACCAGCCAGGGTCACATGTGCTCAGATGGAAATGAGCAGTGGGGCTTGCAGAGGTGCAGAGAGCAGGGCCAGGCCCAGATTTGGGGTGTTTGGAAGGCTTCCTAGCATAAAAAGGACTCTTCAGCTGATTAGGGTCCCTCAGAGAATGACCTACCTGTGAGAGGCCCCTGGGCACATGGGTCCCCGGGTGGAGTGGAACGCTTTCCCACAGTACAGAAGGAGCCTTAAGTTAACATGCTGGTGTGTGTTCAGTCACTCAGTCATGTCCAACCATTTTGTGATCCCATGGACTGTAGCCTGCCAGGATCCTCTGTCCATGGGCAAGAATAATGGAGTGGGTTGCCATGCCCTCCTCCAGGGGATCTTCCTGACCCAGGGATCAAACGAGTCTCCTGTGTCTCCTGCATTGCAGGTAGATTCTTTACCCACTGAGACACCAGGTAAAGGAAGAGACTTTAGGAAACCAGAGAGATCAAGGCTTTCTTCCTCCTGATTATTCTAACCCAGCAGTCAAATTCCTACACAACTATATCTCAGAAGGAATTGCATGTACAAATTCTAAGCCCAGAATAGAAGCCCTGCCTAAAAGAATCCATGCTCACTCTTTTATTACTGACTTTTGTATCAGCTCTTGGCTGAGGGTCGGCATTTTTCTGCTACCATGTTCTGCATTGAACTCCTCCTCCCCTGTCTAACTCCTTTAAGGATCTCAAATCTTCCAAGAAGCCTTATTCAATATTTATATGGTCTGGATACAGTGAGGCTGCTTTGGTCTGCAGTGAGTGAGAACTGGAGATCATCAGAGCCTGGCCCTCAGCAGCTCTCTCTTAGCTGCTGTTCCCAAGCGGCCCCTTCCCCAGGGGCCCCCAGGAGCCCTGCAGGTAAAAGCACATCTCTCTTTGCTTCCACCTGGCACAAGTAGAGATCCGCCGTTCCCTTTCAGGGCAGAGGAAAGTGTTCTGCGGTATTCTTATTTTAAACTCGGAAATTCAGGCTTCATTTTCTTTTTCCTGCTTTCATTTTTTATTGTAAGCAGTTAGCAGAAGCAAGAGGTCAATAAACCCTAGATGGACAGCTCACCCCAATAGGGCCAACACAGGAAGGAAAGTGGATACGCGTTGTTGTGGTTGAGCCGCTAAGTCGTGTCCAACAATTTGCTATCCATGGACTGCAGCACTCCAGGCCTCCGTGTCCTTCACCAACTCCCAGGGCTTGTTCAAACCCACATCCATGGAGTCCATGATGCCATCCAACCATCTCATCCTCAGTCTTCCCCTTCTCCTCCTGCCCTCAATCTTTCCCAGCATCAGGGTCTTTTCCAAAGAGTTGGCTCTTCATATCAGCTGGCCAAACTACTGGTGGATACCAGTTGAAATTGCTCTTTTTCCCTTTGCAACTTAGAATTCCCGAGGCCAGGCTGCCTGTTTTCTTTCATCAGAGGAATAAATGAGATGGTGGAACCTGTGATGCTTATTCTCTCCTCCATCAGGATGCTAAGTAATGAAAGCACATTTGGACTTGCTGCCTGGATCTTCAGTGGGCAATGAAGGCCGGTGCAGATATCTGTGCTGATTTTCCTCCAGCACAAGGGTCTGGGGTGATATTACTCTAACCCCATTGCTGTTGTTTTAGCTTCTCAGTCTAGCTACAGAAAGAATACTGCTCTCACAGCCACATCCAGGAGAGCCCTTCTAGGTCAGCTAGCTGTGGGACAGCATCAGCAACTGGGCCTCCTAGAAGGACGGGAGGCTTTTTGCCAGTGAAGGGCCTGCTTCTCTAACATCTTGGAGAAGTAACAGGGTAGCACCAAAAGTACAGGTCAGAGTTGATAAATAGAACGGAGCTATATTTACTCTCTCCTCTCTCAGGCAGACAGCACTACTAATCAATCATAATACTGTTCCTTCTGAAAATATGTACCATCCCGGAAGCCATAGTTACTGACACAGATCCTTGGGCTGCAGAGAAACTGAATGCATTGATCTCCTTTCCCAGGAAATTTGTATGCTATGCTAAGTCACTTCAGTTGTGTCCGACTCTTAGAGACCCCTGGACCATAGCCCACCAGGCTCCTCTGTCCACGGGATTCTCCAGGCAAGAATTACTGGAGTGCATTGCTGTGCCCTCCTCTAGGGGATCTTCCTAACACAGGGATCCAACCCACGAAGTCTCTTACTTCTCCTGCATTGGGAGATGTGTTCTTTACCTCTAGTGCCAACCAGGAAATGCTCCCAGGAAGGTTAGAGTTTATTGTTAACAACATCTGAAACAGTCCTTTGCTGACACTTTTATAATTAGGAGTTCAAGAGAATTCATTCTTTTCTCCTTGGGAGAAAAGCATTGAGCTGTTGGCTTATGGGGTGACTCATGGCAGGCAAGAGCCTGGATGGGGGGCCTTCTTTCCAGGGAAGAGCCCAGAAGGTACAAACCTTGTCCAAGAGGACCTGAGATCAGCTGGCAGGAAATCCCACATCCTGTAGCATACAGAGACAACTATATTTCCCACAAACCAATAGGGCGTGGAAGGAGCTAAGAGAAACAGGACCTGGGACGTATGGGGCCCCCAGAATTGACTGTGTATGCTAGTCTCAGAAAGATGCCCAAAATAGATATTAGAATATGCCTGCAAGGCAGGAGACCACCTGCAATAAAGCAGATGTGGGTTCCATCCCTGGGTCAGGAAGATTCCCCTGGAGGAGGGAATGGCAATCCACTCCAGTATTCTTGCCTGGGAAATCTCATGGACAGAGGATCCTGGCAGGCTATATTCCATGGGATTACACGAGTCAGACATGACTTAGTGGCTAAACCACATAGCAAATAGAGAATTTTAGATTACTGATATCTTAAAGCTTATATCCTTCGAACTGAGCTAAATGAAGCATGAGTTCGTCAAGCCCCTGTTCTCAGGGGCCCAGTTGTCTGGGGGACAGAGAAGCACACAAGCCATTAGGATGCGATGTTTCCAGTGGAAAGGGTTTAAATGACGCAGAAGCTCTTTGTACAGAAAACCATTTTGTGAGAGTTCTGCCATCTCTCTCTCTTCAGTCTCACCTTTGGGACATGTGTTAATTATCTGTTGCTGTGTAACAGATTACCTCAAAACTCAATGGCTTAAAACAATAAACACTTATGATCTCGAAAAGTTGCAATGGGATAGGAATTTGGGTTGGAGAAGACAATGGCACCCCACTCCAGTACTCTTGCCTGGAAAATCCCATGGACGGAGGAGCCTGGTAGGCTGCAGTCCATGGGGTCGCTAAGAGTCAGACATGACTGAGCAACTTCACTTTCACTTTTCACTTTCATGCACTGGAGAAGGAAATGGCAACCCATTCCAGTGTTCTTGCTTGCAGAATCCCAGGGACAGGGGAGACTGGTGGGCTGCCGTCTATGAGGTCACACAGAGTCGGACACGACTGAAGCGACTTAGCAGCAGCAGCAGCAGGAATTTGGGTATAGCTTGGCTGGGTGGTTCTGGCTCAAGGCCTCTCAGAACGTTGTAATCAAAACATTGCCAAGACAGGAGGCTTCCCTGATGGACTAGTGGCTAAGACTTTGTGCTCCCACTGCAGCAGGCCTGGGTTCAATCCCTGGTCAGGGAACAAGATCCCACATGTCATAACTAAAGATCCCATGTGTCAAAATGAAGATCAAAAATCTTGTGTGTCGCAACTAAGATGTGGCATGGCCAAATAAAAAATAAAGATATTAAAAACAGCAACATTGCCAGGGCTGCGGTCACTTAGAGGTTTGGGGTGGGAGGGTCCGGGTGGCTCACTCACAGAACTGTCTCAGGCTGGTTGTTGGCAGGAGGCCCGAGTTTCTCAGTATGGGGACCTCTCCACAGGGCTACCTGACTGTCCTCATAGCATGGCTGCTGGCTTCCTCCAGAGTAAAGGAAGAGAAAGAAAAAACCAAGAGAAAGAGAAAGGAAAGAAACCACATTCTGTTCACCAGGAGCAACTTACTAAGTCCAGGCCACAATCTAGAGGAGAGAATTAAACTCTAGCTCTGGAAAGGAAGAATATAAAGCAATTCATGGACGTATTTTGAAGTCATCAAAGGCCATGAAGGAAACTAGATTCCTGAACTGCTGCCATGGTCCTGTTCCCCCAAATGTGGTGGGTGATTATGGGTTCAGTGATGATGGCAGGAGGAAGACCCACTTGACAAGACTGGAACTGGGAACCAGACGCAGTCAGGAAAGGTTAGGGGTACCTAAACCGAAGAGCAAAGGCAAAGTTGTGTCACTCCTGGGATGGGGCTCTCAGGGGACCAGCACAGGGGAAGGGGCAGGAGCCAGGTGTAAGCAGTGTTCGCCAAAATCCGAGCAGCCTCTTCAACAGGAGGATCCAGGAGGGACAGGGCAGGCCCTGAGAGAAGGCAGTATCCAGAGCTCTAGCCACAGGGGCTGAGACCCAGGCCCATGGCAGAGCTGGACTACCCACTGGGCACCCTAAGAATGTGCTTAGAGACCCAGCCCACCAGGGGCCTCTCACAAAACAAGAAAATATTCAGCTTCAGTGAGAGCTGAATCAAAATTTGGCAATCCAAACATTCCAAGTCAAGTCATTAAAATTTCAACACTTGTGTAAGTCTGTGTTTTAAGAGCTGGTATATTTTTTTCCTATTTTTTATTTAAAATAAAAAAAGTTTTTTACAGTGTTGTGTTGGTTTCTGGCATACAACGAGACAAATCAGCCATAAATATATATAGATCCCTTCCCTTCCTAGCCTCCCTCCCCTCTCCTCATCTCATCTCTCCAGGCCATCACAGAGGGCCAGACTGGGCTCCTTGTGCTATATAGCAACTTCTCACCAGCTATCCATCTTATACTCAATAGTATATATATATATATATATGTTGAAACTCCTTTCTCCATTCATCCCATTCTCTCCCTCCCCCACTGTGTCCACAAGTCCATTTTCTACATCTGCGTCTCCATTCCTTCCCTGAAAACAAGTTCATCGATACCATTTTTCTACATTCCATATATATGCGTTAATATACTATATTTGTTTTTCTCTTTCTGACTTACTTCACTCTATGTAACAGGAAGATCTAGTACATTTTTAGATTTGAAATACATAGTCCATCCTAAAGAAAATCAGTCCTGAATATCATTGGAAGGACTGATGCTAAAGTTGAAATTCCAATACTTTGCCACCTGATGCAAAGAACTGACTCATCTGAAAAGTCCCTGAGGCTGGGAAAGACTGAAGGCAGGAGGAGAAGGGGACCACAGAGGATGAGATGGTTGGATGGCGTCACTGACTTGATGGACACGAGTTTGAGTAAGCTCTGGGAGTTGGTGATGGACAGGGAGGCCTGGCGTGCTGCAGTCCATGGGGTCACAAAGAGTCGGACATGACTGAGCGCCTGAATGGAACTGAACGGGGACAGGGAGGGGGGCGCTGCAGAGGGGACTCTACAGCGAGCGTGACCAATAGCATGGCACAGCGCACTGAGGGACTTTTCACTGGCGGGCAGGGCCCCCACCAGGGATATGCCACTGATGACCAGCACAAAGAAACTGGCACGAGGGCAGGTGGAGGCTGGAATTCAACCTGTGTCCTGGCCACCAAACCGGGCATCTTGGTGCAGGGGTGAGCCAGCCGGCAGGAAAGGACACATTTGGGTATTTCCTAGTTTCTGCTAGCTGCTGACTCCACCAGTGGGTTATGGACCAGTTGAAACACAGATGCCTTTGGCCTTTAGGGAGGCCAGGAAGGCTAGGACAGTGGCCTGGGGCAACCAGCATAGATGCCTCTTGCTAGGAGCAGCCTTGTGGCTAACTCAAAAGAAAAGAAAACGAATGCCTGAATCCAGCCCTAACCAGGTGGCTAACCAGCCAACAAGCATCAGTACCAGACCGTAGGAAGGTCCATGTATGTCCAGTACAGGCCTCCTTCTTAGTAATTGATCCCCAGTATGGGTAGCACGGGTCCAGGACTAATTAAGGAAGTGCAGAAGCAGAGCCAGGAAAAAAACAAGGGGATAGGTAGCCCACAAACAGGGCTTGTCCTCATGGCCAGCTGGGAGGCAGCCTGCCAGGAAAATGGGTCCTTCCAGACTTTGCAAGCTGGCTGCTGGTACGGAAGAGCCATGCTGGGGCCCTCCTCTGAAATGCAACCATCCCCCACCCCCACCTCCACTCAGAAGAGCTCTATTCTGGCCAGACAGACGGGCTGTGAGCGGGCCCAGAGCAGCATACAGGTGATGGATAGGAAGCCGGACCCCTGTGTCTAATAATGCTTGAATCTGATGAAGGTTGTGCTACACAGATCCCCGAGATGACAGATTTGGAGCCAGGGCTGGCGGACTGGGCTGTGCTGAAGGGTATGACATATGCAGATGACTCACGAGCCTGCGCCTCAGGGGGGCCTGACCGACAGCTTCGTCTTGCAGCATCCGCAGCTCTCAGGGCCTGTTCATAAAGAGGCCTGGACTCCTCTTGTCTTCTGGCAACTGGCCAGTGCGCTCAGGCATGACTTAGCCCAGAAATTGGGTTTGACTTTAAAATGCTCCTTGTGATGGTTAACCCTGCAGCCAAGACAGGCTCTGGGTTGAATTATTGAACGGCGCGGATGCTTGCCTGCCCGGCCAGACCCTTTCTTCTCTCTCCGCAGCTCTCTTGCCTGACAAGTAATTTTAAATATGCAGCAACGCACCACCATGCACTCACACAGCCTATTGCTGAGCCGCATTCCAGCCATGCTTGAGCAGCTGCCAAGACACCCAGGGCACCAGGCCTTGCTCCGGGGTCATGGGGACTACAGATTTGGGCCAATAGATATCTTGATGATCTCCACACTATTGTTCTGAAGGAATCAAATCTTGACACATCTAAAACTGAAATCATTCATTAACCCCAAACCAGCTGTTGTCTCTACTTTCATGAATGGAGCCACCATCCATGCAGCTGCCCAAGCCCATGTCTTGGCTTCACCCTTGATTCCTGAGGCCTCCTCATTCTACGACCTGGGATCGTCTCCAGGCTTTGTCTGTAGAGCCTCTAAAACATTTCTCAGATACAGCCAATCCTCTCCCTTCTCACTGCCCCTGACCTGTCGGGCTGCAAGCATCTCTCCTCTGGCCTCCTCATGAGTCCTTCCAGTCAAGCTCGCTTTCTCCAACCCTTTGACCACAACCATCAAATTATACTCCTGTCCAACCTTCCTGGGTTCTTTATTTGAAGATAAAGCCTAAACCCTTTAGCATGGTAGAGAGAGCTCACTTTGAATATGAGTTCTGCCACTTGCAACTTAACCTGCAAAATGAAAGTAATAATGACAATGAGGATTTTAAATGAGAAGATGTATAGAAGTGGCATAAATCAGTATCCGGTATATCGAAAGTACCAGAAAACTCACTTTTATAATTACTGCTGCTATTCACACCCTGCTCCCCTCTCGCTTTCCATCTGTATCTCCTGACCAGAAGGCCATATTCTAGGCAACCACATACATCCACCAAGTGTGTCCTCCCATCTCACGTGTTTGTGCTTTACCAATACCATTCTCCCGCCTGGAATGACCTGTATCTCCTTTTCCAGCTGATTAATTGCTACTCCTTCTTCAAGGCCCATCTCAAATGTTATCTTCCTTGAGATGGTCCTAATGTTCCCATCTTTGCATTTTCATGACCTTTTAACTCTATTATAACCCATTGCCTTGAAATACTGTTCTCACATGTGCCTCCCTCATCCTACAGTAAGCACTCGAAGAACAAAGGAAAGGTATCCTTTCAAACAGTCATTCAGTAACAGGCACATGACACCTTTCATGGGACAGGCACTGTACTGGCTCTGCAGACACAAAGATGCTTTAGACACCAGTTGCATTAATCAGGGTGCTTTTCTGCAGACAGCAGATCCATTCTAACTAGTTTAAACAGAAAGAATTTTATTACAGAAAATTGAGTAGCTCACAGAATCTTGGGAAGGGTCGGGGCCGGGCTTGGTGTCTCTGCAGGCAACAGCAATGCAGCTGGGAACGACGCAGATGAAGAAAAATGGCCAAAGACATCAAGGCAATGTCCTGGTGGAAACACCATCATACAGCCACCTGTGCTAGAGGCTGGAGCCTAACGACTTCAGAAGAACCACTGTTACCATCAAGGTTGCCAGAAGATTCCATCTTCACTGTTGGCTTCTATGGAGGTCTCCTATGGGTATACTTGCTTGATGGAACTTAGGTCACATTTCCTACACCCCCAGCTGTAAGGAAGTCTAGCTAGGAAGGGTTTGGTATGGGTGTTGAGTGAGCCACGCTACATACTTGCTCTTAAAGAGCTCCAGCTTCTGGAGAAAGTCAGGCAAGGAAACAGACCTTACAGTATCATCAGTGTGGTACCTGGGGAGGCAGTGAGAGCAAGAGGAGCAGTTCCCAGGCCAGGCGAGGGAGCTTTGTATGAAAGGCAAAGCTCTGTATACCAGGTTTTAAGAGCTGGCATTTTATCCTGAAGGCACTGGGTAGTAAGTACATGATTTAAAACATGTACTTAAAACATTTGAGTCCTGAAAAGATCAACCTGGATTGTAAGGGGCAGTTAGGAAGCCACTGCCGTCATCCGGATAGGATGCTGATGGTCTTAAGCAGAGGTGGCAGTATGGCTATAGAAAGACAGAGATGGGAACTATTTTAGACCCGGAGGCAGATTGGTGATAGGCATGAAAGAGATTGAGGCTTGTAAGTCAACGGCCAGGTCTGATTTGGGTGGTTGGGTAGACTGTGATATGTTTCGCCAAGATGAAGTCACCAGGGAAGGTATTAATTTGTGGGGAAGGATGATGAGTCCTTTTGTACTTGTGCTACTGAATGGTTTTCTAGATGGTGCATGTGAGCAATCTGAGTGGGGATGTTGAGTAAGCATTTAGATAAGCCAGGTCAGGTACCCATGACGGAGGTTTGGATGTATAGTTGCTATTTGCTGCCTTTTTTTTTTTTTCCTGACCATCCTATCTTGTTTTGGATGAATTACACTTTGGGGCTTCCCTGGTGGCTCAGACAGTAAAAAATCCACCTGCTATGCAGGAGACCTGGGCTGGATCTCTTGATCAGGAAGATCCCCTGGAGAAGGGAATGGCAACCCACTTTAGTACTCTTGTCTGGAGAATCCCATGGACAGAGGAGCCTGGTGGGCTACAGTCCCTGGGGTCACAGTCATGACTGAATGACTCAGCACACACACACACTTTGGGGCAACCATGGCCCTCCTCACCTATATGAGCAGTCGTTTAATCAGGCTGTCCAAGCAGAGCACAGTAGCCTCAACCATAGAGATTGGCTCAGATGTGGTCACATGACCCGAACTGGGCAGCTCAATGGGAAACATACCCAGGCTTTTGCGGAACCCATCAGAGGTCCAGCAAAAGACCATCAGATGGTCTGTTTCCATGAGGTTGACAAGTTGATAAATGAAACCCGAGAATGTCCAGGGGCCACGCTTCCGTCAGGTCTCTCTGATTGACTCTCAAGGTGCTGGATGGTACCGGGAGGCTGACGGGCTAGAGAAGAGGGGAAGTGCGTCACCCAGAGTGATGTGACTTTGCATCTCCAGCACTAACAGCACTGCCTGCATATGCTAAGCATGTAATATACATGTAATGGATGAGGAAGTGAAGGAAGCCTTTAAAACATGTACTTAGGATATGTTACTATAACTATATCATGTCACTGAATTATTCATACCTTGAGATTGAAAAATAGATCACAATGGATCTAACTGAGATGCAGAAATGTCTGGATTTTTCCAGACACGCTGTATGGTTTTGCACAGCCATTTCACTTTAACGTTTAAAGACATTTGTGAGTTATACTAAACACATCACAATACGAAACACTGCTCGGAGATCAGCCATTCCTTTCCCTTCAAATGGTTGATAACATAAAAATAATCACAGGGTAACAGCAGGACTCACTTTCAAAGTCTCAGAGGTGATTTTCTAGGGGCTGGCTCAGCAAGGCAGCGGATCTGATTAAGTTGCACAGTCAACAAAGGCAGTATAAATTAAATTGTCGTTTTAATCAAGTAGGGATCCAACATATAAAAAGCTATGTAATACTTCTTGCTTAACATCATGGACCGCAATTAATCCATAACTTTGTTTCGTAGGTATGCTATAAAACAGTTAAAAATCTAGTCATGATTCTCCATTTTTCTCCTTTCTTTGGCTAACAAAGGGTACAAGAAACCAGGGGAGCTTACGGATCTGGCTGTGGGCAATTAATTCACCTGACCTCTCATTTTCTTTCCATTTCTCCACCTGTAACCAGAAACCAACATATGCCCTGAGCTTTAATGAAACAAATTACCCAGAGGGCATTTGGAACATTTTCCCCTGGTTACAAGGAAGATGAAGGCACTGCGGGTGGTTAGAATTTGTTTGGGGCTGTTGGGGAATTGAGGGAGAAGAATGCTAAAGAAAAAGAGCAGAAAAATTGAGCAGGCATGGTTTGGGCCATAAAAGAATGATCTGCACATTCCTTCTTCCTAAGCTGTAATAATAAACAAGCCTGGCAAGAAGACACGACTCCCCTCTCCCTCCAGTTTGTCTTCCTTTGCCGGGTGCCTCCCAGATCCTGCCCCTTGAGTCAGGCCATGCCACCCTTCTCTGGAGTCCCCTGAGCCTGACTGAGAGAGTGTTTTGTGTAGACAGGAAGCCTGAGAGTAATGGAGCTAAAGAGAAGCATTTCTGCTATCAGGGGATGGGGAAACATTGCAACACGCACATGCGCACATGCAAGCAAGCGTGCAATTTTTTAATCCCTTGGGCAATTCTGGCCAAGGTTATTCACCTAGACTCCCCTGCCTTTGCCTGCATGGCACAGCTACCCCAGGGGTAATTTGCAGCAGCATGTGCTTGGCAGGGGGTGGGGGGTGGCGAAGGGGAGGCTGGGGCAGTGGGTATTTTTGCTAGACAGATGCCAGCCCCCTACTCCCCACCCTTTCCAGAACCTGTCTGTCTTCTTCCTCTCAAACACCCTCTTTATTCACACCTCACATGCCCCTTCCTCTTCTTAGGGAGAAAAGAGTGTATTATCTTATAGTGACTTTTCTAAGGCAGCAAGCAGGAAGAAAGTAGGAAGGCATATGCAAGGAGGGACTGAGCTATCAGTCGGTCACAGAACAGCTGCTCAGTTAAATTAACATTTGTTGAATGACTGATACACGGAAAAGTGTTCAGATAACTCATAGAACCAAAAGAGCTTTGAATGCAATCCAGGAAAAAGCAGAGTATTCTTTCCTCGCTCTTCTATCATACTCAACGCACCCAGTGGCTTCTCTGAACTTTGTCCCCCATGCAGGAGTCACGGGCCTTGGGACTTCCCTGGTGGTCCATTGGCTAAGACTCCGTGCTGCCAATTCAGGAGGCATTTGACCCCTGGTCGGGGAACTAGATCCTACATGCTGCAACTAAGACCCAGCATAGCCAAATAAATAAATACATTAAAAAAAAAAGGAATCATGGGCCTAAAAATGCTACTTTAACCTGGCTAAGCCCCCAGATGATGAAATAAACCACATGTCTGGATGAGTGGAGGGGCCGGTACTGTAGGTGAAAATCGCTACAATACCAGGAGGTCTGGAGACTCTACCAGCTCCAACGTCACAGAAACCACTGCTTCTAAGTCTAAGAAGGCCCCCAGTTGTCTAATCCTTTTGGGTCAACTCAAACTGAAGGCAACTGTTAGTACTAAAAATAAAATAAGTAACAATGCTGTCGCCTTTGAGCACCTGTTATGTGTCAGGTACTTCCCTAAATTATTTTATTCAATAAATACAATACCTCTGGTTCTACCACCCCACTCCACAGTTTGACATGCTGAGTTTTCAGGAGATCAAAGGACTTGTCCAAATAACACACAAAACAGAGAACTAGGGCAGAGGTGGGATTTGAACTCAGATCTGTCCACTTCCCAGATGCAGACTGCTAACCTCCCTGGAGAAGGCAATGGCACCCCACTCCAGTACTCTTGCCTGGAAAATCCCATGGACGGAGGAGCCTGGAAGGCTGCAGTCCATGGGGTCGCTGAGGGTCGGACACGACTGAGTGACTTCCCGTTCACTTTTCACTTTCATGCATTGGAGAAGGAAATGGCAACCCACTCCAGTGTTCTTGCCTGGAGAATCCCAAGGGCGGGGGAGCCTGGTGGCCTGCCGTCTATGGGGTCGCACAGAGTCAGACACGACTGAAGTGTCTTAGCAGCAACCTCCCTGGAAGGGAAGGGAGAGTGGCCTCATCTGCACTTACTTTCAGCAAACAGTCCCCTTATTTGGCTACCGCATTTAGAGTTCTAGCCTGATCATTTTTCCTGCAGGCCAGCTTTTCTCTTAAGAGAATCCCATTTTTCCTGTTACAGAGATAGCTGCCCCTGCAGAAAACCCTGATGACCCATTAAAATGTTCTCATGAAAAGTGCCTCTGGCCAGACCAATAGGAACCAAGATGAGGATGCAAACTCCAGCCTCTGGTGATTTAAGGATCGGTTAGCTTCACAGCCTAGTGGGGCTGGTATAGCTATAAATGCTATTAAGGCAGGCCTGAAGAAATAACAGGCCAAATTAAGCTTTAATCTCCAAACCATTGTAAAGATAATGAGTGTACTTTATAATAATTGCCGGAAGTGAAGGCAGGGAAGAATACCTTGGAAAAGGCCTCAGCTTCAGTTTCTTCTTGTGTAAACCAGGGATTGCAGTGCCAGCTAAGGCCCTGAGCTCAGAGAGGGCTAGGACAGTTGGTAAGGTGGGAACAGATTTAGAAACAGGCCTGCTTTTACCAAGGGGTCTGCCAGCAACCAGGATGACCACAGCAATCCCCACCCACCTTGAGGCGGGTTCTCGTGCATGTCTTTCCCTTAGGCTGGAAATCCAGCTCACTTACAAAACAAGCTTCAAGGCAACACTCATCTCCAAGCAGGAGGGACTTTGACTTTATTCTCCTGTCTGTGGCTTCCACGGTGGCGGCGGGCGATCCCAGCCTCCTGTGAATTTGGTGAACCAGCTGACCACGTCTGGCAAGCCTCCCGTTTCTGGGTACGTTTGAGTCATCGCTGTCCAGCATCCTCGGTGGGGCGCGTTCACGCATCACATTGGGTTGTCAAGGCCCGGGGAGCAGAGGACCTAGGGGCGGTAACTGGGTGCAGCTCCCATTTATCTGTCTCCTATTCCTGTCCTCATTTTGGCTTTTGCCTGTCCAGTTTAGATGAGGGGACATTTGCCCACAGAACCACAAGGAAGCAGATAGAGAGGGCCCAGGGAAGACTTAATAGTACAGGTGCGATGAACGCTTGTGTGCAAGTCTCTGTTTTTGGATCCCTGAAGTATATATCTAGGAGTGGATTTGCTGGGTCATATGGAATGGTTCTATTTATATAAGGTCGGGAAGAAGATTGGTGGTTGCCAGGAGCTGGGGGAGGAGAGAGGAATAGGGAGTGACTACTTAATGCGTACAGGGTTCCTTATGGGGTGATTGAAAATGTTTGAGAATTTCATAGAAGTGATAGTTGCTTAACATTGTAAATGCATCGAGTGCCACTGAATTGTACATCTTTTAATGGTTGATCTTATGGAAATTTCACTTCAAGAATAAAGTTAAAAGTTAATAAATAAAAAATAATAAAGTTTAAAGTTAGGGTCCCAATTCCAAGGGAAATGCAATGTGAGATCAAAGCAACCGACAGCATAAGAGGCCCATGCTGATAAATGCAATTCCCAGAGAATCGTATTTTGTGGGGAGGAAGAGGTAGTCTGAGAGTTTCACAATCATGGAACACAAAAATCCTCCTGCTGTCAATACTATCAGAGGTACTCCTTAGAATACAGTTAAGTCCTTTTAATCTCTTTCATGAACAGTATTCACAGTCCAGGTATAGATTTCTATACATCTTATATACCTCCAAGTTCAGAATCACTGCCCTAGAATGAAAGAAGGAAAACAGCACCAGAAGTTTATGTGCATGTCTGGTCCTTGAAATATTCTGCTTTGAAGATAAAGGAGGGGAGGGGCACAGCATGGTGACAACACGATATTGCATATTTTCAAAATTGCTGTGAGAGTAAATCTTAAAAGTTCTCATCACACACACATGAAATTGTATCTATGTGTGGGGATGGATGCTAACTAGACTTACTGTGGGGATCCTTTTGCAGCATCAGTCACTCAGTCGTGTCTGACTCTTTGCGACCTCATGGACTGCAGCATGCCAGGCTTCCCTGTCCAACACCAACTCCCAGAGCTTACTCAAACTCATGTCCACTGTGTTTGTGATGCCATCCAAACATCTCATCCTCTCTCGTCCCCTTCTCCTCCCACCTTCAATCTTTCCCAGTATCAGGGTCTTTTCCAGTGAGTCAGTTATTCATGTCAGGTGACCAAAGTATTGGAGTTTCAGCTTCAGCATCAGTCCTCCAATGAAAATTCAGGACTGATTTCCTTTAGGGTGGAATGATTGGATCTCCTTGCAGTCCAAGGGACTCTCAAGAGTCTTCTCCAACACCACAGTTCAAAAGCATCAATTCTTTGGCACTCAGCTTTATTTATAGTCCAACTCTTACATCTATACATGACTACTAGAAAAACCATAGCTTTGACTAGATGGACCTTTGTTGGCAAAGTAATGTCTCTGATTTTTAATATGCTCTCTAGGTTGGTCATAACTTTTCTTCCAAGGAGCAAGTGTCTTTTATTTCATGGCTGCAGTCACCATCTGCAGTGATTTTTGGAGGCCCCCCAAAATAAAGTCAGTCACTGTCCATTGTTTCCCCATCTATTTGCCATGAAGGACAGTTATGACCAACCTAGACAGCATATTAAAAGGCAGAGACATTACTTTGTCAACAAAGATCCATCTAGTCAAGGCTATGGTTTTTCCAGTAGTCATGTATGGATGTGAGAGTTGGACTTATAAAGAAAGCTGAATGCCGAAGAATTGATGCTTTTGAACTGTCGTGTTGGAGAAGACTCTTGAGAGTCCCCTGGACTGCAAGGAGATTCAACCAGTCCATCCTAAAGGAGATCAGTCCTAGGTGTTCATTGAAAGGACTGATGTTGAAGCTGAAACTCCAATATTTTGGCCAACTGATGCAAAAAGCTGACTCATTGGAAAAGACCCTGATGCTGGGAAAGCTTGAGGGCAGGAAGAGAAGGGGCCGACAGAGGGTGAGATGGTTGGATGGCATCACCAACTCAATGGACTTGAGTTTGGGTAAACTCCAGGAGTTGGTGATGGACAGAGAGGCCTGGCGTGCTGTGGTTCATGGGGTCGCAAAGAGTTGGACACGACTGTGAGACTGAACTGAACTGAACTGATGGGACCAGATGCCGTGATCTTAGTTTTCTGAATGTTGAATTTTAAGCCAACTTTTTCACTTCCTCTTTCACTGTCATCAAGAGGCTCTTTAGTTCTTCACTTTCTGCCATAAGTGTGGTGTCATCTGCATATCTGAGGTTTTGCAGCATATACATCTATCAAATCATTATGTTGTATTTGTTGTTTAGTCACTAAATCATGTCCAACACTTTTGCAACCCCATGGACTGTGGCCCAGCAGGCTCCTCTGTCCATGGGATTTGGCACGTAAGAATACTGGAGTTGGTTGCCATGCCCTTCTCCAGGGGATTTTTCCAACTGATGGATGGAAACCATGCCTCCTGCATCAGCAGGCCAGTTCTTTACCAGGGAAGCTGCCATTATGTTGTATACCTGAAACTAATACATTGTTGTATGTCAATTATACTGCAATAAACAAACAAAAAACATGCCTACAGGACACGGCAGAACACATAAACAAATTAGAAAACATGCCATATTTTCTAACAAGATGACTCAATGTCATTTTCCTTTCTTCTATCAAGAGTATGTGGATCTTCTTAATATGATGTTTGTTTAGCATAATCTCAGTTCAGTTCAGTTCAGTTCAGTCACTCAGTCGTGTCCGACTCTTTGCGACCCCATGAATCGCAGCACACCAGGCCTCCCTGTCTATCACCAACTTCTGGAGTTCACTCAAACTCACGTCCATCAAGTCGGTGATGCCATCCAGCCATCTCATCCTCTGTCGTCCCCTTCTCCTTCTGCCCCCAATCCCTCCCAGCTTCAGAGTCTTTTCCAAAGAGTCAACTCTTCGCATGAGGTGGCCAAAGTACTGGAGTTTCAGCTTTAGCATCATTCCTTCCAAAGAACACCCAGGGCTGATCTCCTTTAGAATGGACTGGTTGGATCAACAAACCCGTAAATAGGAAAAACGAGGAGATGGGAAATCTTGCAAATGTTTCTACTTGTTTATAAGCTTTAGTCCAATTCTGTGTACATATTATTCCTTTTTTTTTTTTTTTTTTTTTGGCCCCACTGCATGGCTTACAGGATGTTAGTTCCCTGAGCAGGAATTAAACCCTTGCCCTCGGGAGTGAAAGGGCCAAGTCCTAACCACTGGACGCTAGGGAATTCCCCATTCTGTGTACATATTAAATCTCTATAACAGAGCCTTAACCCATGTTAGTGGATTTATTTGTTGGGAGGCAATCAAATGAGATGATGCCATCTCATCTGGGGGAGGCTTGAAGGAGGTTGAGGTCTATTAAAGGATATGCTTTTTTTAAAATAAAAAAGGTAAAATCATGACTTTCATACAAATATAAAATCATCACATGTCAAATATTTTATTTAGCTCATTAATTAACAAGGGAACCTGAAGGTATCACAAAAGAAAGGTCAAAGGGAGTCCCACACATTTCTGGTTAGATGAGGAATACTAAAATGAATAGACAAGTGAATGCAAACTTTTCAGTATCTACAGAGAGATTATCAGTGGCATTCCAGTGGACATAATTTGCATTTATGACTAGGGATTGTTACAATTAGTCTCATACAAGCAAACATCTACCTCTGCAGAGATGTAAAATACCATCTTCAAAGACAAAGACAGATGGTTGAGCTGGCCCACTAAGCTTCAAATCTTTCACAAGTTTTTCCTACAATTAAAAAAATTTTTTTCTTTTACTTGAAGTGCAGTTCATGGCAGCACTATTTACAATAATCAAGATATGGAAACAATCTAAATGTCCATCAACAGATGAATGGATAAAGACAATGTGGCACAAAAATACAATGGAATACTACTTAGCCATGAAAATGAATGAAATCATGCCAGTTGCAGCAACATGAATGGACCTAGAGATTATCATACTAAGCAAAATAAACCAAAAAGAGAGAGACAAATACCATATGATATCACATATATGTGGAATCTAAAATATGGCACAGATGAACTTATCTATGAAACAGAAACAAGCTCACAGACAGAGAGAGCAGTCTTGCGGCCACATTTCTGCAGTCTGGGTGTGCTTTAACTGCCTCACAGCAGACCCTTGGTATTGACCTGGATCGCTCTCCCTCCAGCCCTTTAGGAAGGGCAATGCTCCCCCAGGGTCATAGAGAAGAGAACTCCCAATCAGCCCACAGGCTAGAAAGATGATTTCTCCCATTTCCCAGTGCTAGACTGTCAAAGCCCTGAAGACAAATTTTCTTGCAACTAAATGGTTTCCCTGTGGAAGAACATGGAAGCCCTGCATGTCCTTTATCAAGTGGCAAAACAGAACTGAAGGTGGCTGGAACAATTCCCCTTGTCAGCACAATTCATCAGGCCCATCCCTCCTGTTCCCTCACATAGCCTGGTCCATGGGCTGTCTTTGTTCTTTGGCATTTGCTTTCAGATCATGCCAGGTGGATCATTACCCACATGGCCCTGATTCTGGGTCCTCCTTGCTTGTTGGGAAACCTTGATTAGCTGTTACATGCACTCTGCGTTCTCTATTTTCTCTTGAATTGGTGCTGCTCTTCTAGCCTGACTGGCACCTCTGGAGCCCTAGCTGGGTCAATACAGTCATTCTGTTCCTGACATTTCTTGTATTCAAATGGTCCCCCTCCATGAATCCTATTGAGTAACTTCCTGGCTGGAGTCAAATTGTACTGAGCAGTTTGAGAGAGTATACTACAGACTCAATATGAGTTTCTTATCCATGTTCAGAGTCAGTTTTTCTCAGAGATAGAAACTTTAGGGTCTGGATATAGACCAGAAGGAGAGGGAAGATGAATAGTGCTGAGCACAGAACGTAGAGAAGACCCTAGTCCCACCCTTGAGAAAGTTGCTGTCTAGGTAGGAAAGGTAGAGACTTTCTGTATTATTCAGGATTTTCCAGAAAAACAGAACCAATAGAATGCACATACATGTAGAGAGTGAGAGAGAGACTTATTTTAAGGAATTGGATCATGTGATTGGATACTTGGCCAGTCTAAAATCTGTAGGATGATCTTAGATGCAGGTTAGAGACCCAGGGATAAGCCATTGTTGCAGTTCAAGTTCAAAGGCCATATGCTACAGAATTCACTCAACTCCAGAAAACTCAGCCTTTTCTTGTATTCAGACCTTATCTGGTTGCATGAGGCTCACCTACATTGCTTCCCTGGTGGCTCAGTTGGTAAAGAATCTGCCTGCAAAGCAGAAGACCCAGGTTTGATCCCTGGTTTGGGAAGATCCCCGGGAGAAGGAAATAGCAACCCACTCCAGTATTCTTGCCTGGAAAATCCCCTGGACAGAGGAGCCTGGCAGGCTACAGTCCATGGGGTTGCGAGAGTTGGACACAGCTTAGCAACTAAACCACCACCACCTACATTGTGAAGGGCAATCTGCTTTACTCAAAGTCTACTGATTTAAATGGAAAGCTCATCTAAAAATATTCTCATGGAAACATCTAGAATAATATTTGATCAAATATCTGGACAAGTTGGCCCACCTAAGTTGTTACATAAAATTAGCCATTACAGGGACTTCCCCTGGTAGTCCAGTGGTTAAGACTCCATCCTTCCACTGTAGAGGGCACAGGTTTGATCCCTGGTGGGGGAACTAAGAATCCCACATTCTATGTGGCCAAGAAAAAAAAAAAAAATTGGCCATCACACTTTCCTAGGTCCACAGCTTGGGTGAGCCAGAGAGTCAGTCATCCAGGTGCTGAAGACTCTGCCAAAGAATGAGGCTGGTGCTAGGAGCAGGGAAAGGGAAATGTGGCTTCAGAGTGGTCAAACAGAAGGAGATTAGGGAAAACTAAATCCAGCTTGTTATACTCTGTCCATCTCTCTAACTACCCGCCCCTCCCCATCTCCCCCCTACCCCACCCCACCCCCTGCAGACAGCTGCTCGCTATGATGAAACAGAGGGAAGAGTTCAGCCCCACTGGAACCATTGCTTTCTCTTTATGTCTGTCTGGGGCTTTGGGCCCTGGACAGTAGGTTGAATGGTTACCCCCCACCCCCACCCCCAAAAGATATGCCCATGCCCTAATACCTGGAAACTGTGAAGATGACCTTGTATGGAAAGGGGGTGATTTCTGGTGTAATTAAATTTACAACCTTGAGATGAGATCATTCTGAGTATCTAGGTCAGTTTTCATTCCAATCCCAAAGAAAGGCAATGCCAAAGAATGCTCAAACTACCGCACAATTGCACTCATCTCACACGCTAATAAAGTAATGCTCAAAATTCTCCAAGCCAGGCTTCAGCAATACGTGAACCATGAACTTCCAGATGTTCAAGCTGGTTTTAGAAAAGGCAGAGGAACCAGAGATCAAATTGCCAACATTCGCTGGATCATGGAAAAAGCAAGAGAGTTCCAGAAAAACATCTACTTCTGCTTTATTGACTATGCCAAAGCCTTTGACTGTGTGGATCACAATAAACTATGGAAAATTCCTCAAGAGATGGGAATACCAGACCACCTGATCTGCCTCTTGAGAAACCTATATGCAGGTCAGGAAGCAACAGTTAGAACTGGACATGGAACAACAGACTGGTTCCAAAAAAGAAAAGGAGTCCATCAAGGCTGTATATTGTCACCCTGCTTATTTAACTTCTATGCAGAGTACATCATGAGAAACACTGGGCTGGAAGAAGCACAAGCTGGAATCAAGATTGCCAGGAGAAATATCAGTAACCTCAGATATGCAGATGACACCACCCTTATGGCAGAAAGTGAAGAGGAACTAAAAAACCTCTTGATGAAAGTGAAAGAGGAGAATGAAAAAGTTGGCTTAAAGCTCAACATTCAGAAAACTAAGATCATGGCATCTGGTCCCAACACTGCATGGGAAATAGATGGCAAACAGTGGAAACAGTGTCAGATTTTATCTTTTTGGGCTCCAAAATCACTGCAGATGGTGACTGCAGCCAAGAAATTAAAAGACGCTTACTCCTTGGAAGGAAAGTTATGACCAACCTAGATAGCATATTCAAAAGCAGAGACATTACTTTGCCAACAAAGGTCCATCTAGTCAAGGCTATGGTTTTTCCTGTGGTCATGTATGGATGTGAGAGTTGGACTGTGAAGAAAGCTGAGCACCGAAGAATTGATGCTTTTGAACTGTGGTGTTGGAGAAGACTCTTGAGAGTCCCTTGGACTGCAAGGAGATCCAACCAGTCCATGCTAAAGGAGACCAGTTCTGGGTATTCATTGGAAGGACTGATGCTGAAACTGAAACTCCAATACTTTGGCCACCTCATGCGAAGAATTGACTCATTGGAAAAGACCCTGATACTGGGAGGGATTGGGGGCAGGAGAAGGGGACAACAGAGGATGAGATGGCTGGATGGCATCACCGACTTGATGCACGTGAGTTTGGGTGAACTCTGGGAGTTGGTGATGAACAGGGAGGCCTGGCATGTTGCGATTCATGGGGTCACAAAAAGTTGGTCACAACTGAGCAGCTGAACTGAACTGAGATAGGTCTAAATCCAATAACAAGGTTCCTTGTAAGAGGAAGGCAGAGGGACACTGGATAAGAAGGTCATGTGACAATGGAGGCCATCACAAGCCAAGGAATGCTTGGCGCTCCCAAAAGCTGGAAGAGGCAGGAAAAGATTCATTCCAGAGCCTTCAGACACCTATTCCAAATTCCAGGCCTCTATAACTGGGAGGCAGTTGATTTCTGTTGTTTCAGGCCATGAGGTTTGCAATCACTTGTTACAGCAGCCCCGGGAGACTAGCACCCCTTATTAGTGGCCTTGGAAATTGTCTCAGGCACTATGGATCCAAATGACAAAATAAACAGTGTGACACAGCTTGAGGGGAGGCAAATGCAATGTCCTAGCTACAGAGACACTATAATGATACACACGTATGTGTCCATTCATCCCCCTCCTCAGATCTTTATCCAATGCCAGCCACAAGCCCCAGACATCATGGCAGGAGCTGATTCTACAAGGATGCTCGAGACATCCTGGGGAGTTGTAGCTCCAAAGCCAATTGTCACAGACGTCTTTTGGTCTAGTCTTCCTTTATTAACAAACAAATCATCCCCTGATGAGCTGTGCTGTGTCCAGGGCTCCGTGTAAGAACCAGTTCTGACCCGGAAGCACTCCTGCCTGAATCCCTTTTGAGCCCGGCACTTTGCTGCTGCTCTGATCCAGCCACATCCTCCCTGTCAGCATCATTCACATGGTCCCCAGAACCTATTTCCAGCCAAAATCCTTTCTTCCCTGGCCCACCTAGCAGAAAGTCCCTTGTGAGAGTTGAGATTAAGAGTTCCAGTGCAGGGTCACGCTGCCTGAGTTTGATCCCCAACCTCACTGTTTACTAGCTGAGTAAATTTAATAAAGTATTTGTGATTTGCTAGCCTCAATTTCCTCATCTATAAGATGGTGATAACAGTGCCTGCCTCACAGGGCTATTGAATGGATTAAGTAAGAACACTGTCTCATTCCCAGGTAATGCTCAATCAGTCAGTTCAGTTCAGTCACTCAGTCATGTCTGACTCTTTGCAACCCCATGAATCGCAGCACGCCAGGGCTCCCTGTCCATCACCAACTCCCAGAGTTCACCCAAACTCATGTGCATCAAGTCGGTGATGCCATCCAGCCATCTCATCCTCTGTCGTCCCCTTCTCCTTCTGCCCCCAATCCCTCCCAGCATCAGAGTCTTTTCCAATGAGTCAACTCTTCGCAAAAAGTAGCAGCTAATCACTATTTTTGCAGAACTGGCCCTCTTTCCCAGTTGTCCTCTGTCTCTCATCAGAAGGCCTGGGGTTCCTTCAGTTCTAACCTGGGAAGTTCTGTTTGCCCAGTCAAGTCATGAAGGCGTCTCTGGAGTGTGTGAGGGCAAATGGCCTTGAGCCAATCGAACAGAACAGCAATGACGAGAACAACCTGGTAGGCTGTACATCACACAGAGAGGAAATGGGCTGCAGCCTCAGTTAACACTGTGCCTGCCTGGATTTTCAAAGACAGGAAGTGGCCAAAGCAAGGAAGTAGGTGGGGGGTGGTCCATGCTTCAGCATTCTCTTTCACACTCGGAACCTCTCTTATACAACTCTGGGGGCCTTTAGAACTGAGCTTGTACAATGTGGCGGCTCCTTCATAGAGGTGTGCACCTCTGACATGTTGAGAGGTAGAGAGAGTTCCAGTGAACTTTCAGATACTCCTAATTCTCTTTTAACTCCGAATTCTCTTTCAAGTATCTTTCAGATACGCTCTGAATCTTAAGATTTACTTTCATTAAAAATGGCACTTAGGGCTCAAACATTTATATGTACATGTTTAGAGCACTATCACAATAGCCCAAAGATAGAAACAATTCACATGTCCATCAACAAATGCAAGGATAAACAAAATGTTGTATGTCCATGCAATGGAATATTATTCAGCCATAAAATGAATGAAACATCGATACATGTTGCATCACAGATGAACCATGAAAACATTATGCTAAGTGAAAAAAAGCCAGACACCAAAGGTCACATGTTGCATGATTCCATGTATGTGAAATATCCAAAAGAGGTAAATCCTAGAGACAAAAAGAAGGTTGATGGTTGCCAGGGACTGGGGGAGAGAATGAGTAATTGCTTAGTGGGTACAGGGACAATGAAAATGCTTTGGAACTAGATAGGCGCATACAACATAATGTGCTGAATGACAATAAGTGGTTTGCTTTAGAATGCTTAATTTTATGTTATGTGAAGTTCACCTTAATTGTTTTAGAAGTTAACATGTAACCCTTTAACGGGCTTCCTAGGTGGTGCCAGTGATAAAGAACCTGCCTGCCAACACAGGGGACATAAGATACATGAATTCAATCCCTGGAGGATTGAATTAGGAGGATCCCCTGGGGGAGAGCATGGCAACCCACTCTAGTATTTTTGCCTGGAGAATCCTACAGACAGAGGATCCTGGCGGGCTACATGGGGTCAAAAAAAGCTGGACACAACTGAAGCAACTTAGCAGGCAGGCAGGCAACCCTTTAACATGAAAGAATTCAGACTCTGAAAACCATCAGAGCTACCCCTCCTCCCCAAGCCTGGTTTTAGGATCTCTGCTTATTGCTCTTCCAGGGAAGAGAAGGATGGTGCAAATTTGGAGCCAGTATAATGACTCATCCTTTCGTGGGGATTATTTTGAAAAGAGCCAACCAAAAAGTCGGGTCAGATCATCTGCAAAAGAGGGCTTTGATTTCAAAGGCCATTTGCTCTAAGTTATGTTATCTTTCTTGCACTCAACTAAAACTTCCATTCCAGAAATATTAGTGTTTTTTACTACCTCCCCCACACCAACTGTAAGATCTCACAGCAGCTTTCTGAATTTGCAGCAAACTCCACATTCCTTCAGAGCATGCTTGGCCAAAATCTTGAATGTCCCTGCTTGACATATGGAGAGAAAATTTGCTCTTCCCACTGCTGTACCCATTCTCTAAAAGGTCTTCCCAAAAGATACTCCTGGTAACAATTAAGCAAATGTGTGGATAAGGCAGGCTTACATTTCTGCTTCAGGTAGAACAAATGCCAGGATCTCCGTTCAGTGCTCTGGGTACCTGAGAGCAATGGCTCCCCTGTGCTTCTCAGATGGAAATCCTTCCTCTCATTTATCACTTACAGTAGGCTCTCCAGGGCTGGCATGGCGGTTTATCAATCTTGGGAATCTAGACTTCTTCCAGATTATTTATCTGCTACTCCTAGGATGCTCCCCTTCTCCACTCAGTCCAAAAGGGCTCAACCCTCACGTCCACACTTCAGCCTGCAGGACAAGAGAGAGGATAGGATATTTACTCAGTCGTGTCCGACCCTTTGTGACCCCATGGACTGTAGTCTGCCAGACTCCCCTGTCCATGGAATTCTACAGGCAAGAATACTGGAGTGGGTTGTATTCCCTTCTACAGGGGATCTTTCCAACCCAGGGATCGAACCTGGGTCTCCTGCATTGCAGGCAGATTCTTTACAAATGCCAGGGAAGTTTCTGAGAGAGAGGAGCAGTGGAATATAAGCTTACTTCCTTTCTGGAACATGACCTGGAAATTTCACTCTTCACTTCTGCTGATGCCCCATTAGCCAGAATCTAGTTACACTGTCACACGTAGCCACTAGGGAGGCTGGCCAAGTGCTCAGCTTAAACTTCTCTTACAATAAGAAGGGGAGAATGGACATGGGGAAGTACAACTAGGACTCAGCCCCAAGCAACTCTGAGCATTGCTTGATGATCAATTGCCCCTCCGGGGTGTGCGTTTTGTGTGCACAGCCCCCAGAGGTCACGTGCCTGGGGGTGTCCAAGCCAACTTAACATTCCTTCTCTTACCAATACCCCCAGTCTCTTTACTGTCATTCAAAACAAGGAGTCATGCCCCACCTCCCAGCTTTTGCTTATGCTCTTCCCTAACTAGGAATATTTCGTCCCCTTCTCCACACACGTATTGACTTTACCATCCCCTCAAGTCTCATCTCCTCCCCCAAATATTCCCTGACCAGCCCAGCCCACTCTGACTTCCCATCACATTTCTTGATCTTTATATTTTCATACTGTGTTCCCTGTAGCTAAGTCTTAGCTTCAGAACTAGACAACAGGTTTCTTGAGAAGAGAGTCCCCATCATATAGTTTTCTTATATCCCCTATGGAATCTTGCTTAGTCTATGCACACACATCTAGTTAGTAATTATGCTCTGAAATAAAGTGAATTTGATTAAAGTGACATACTAACTAATTTAGGACAATATTCTTATTTCCCTTTAATTACGGTACTTTTTTAACCTAAGTTTTCTACGTAATTAAAATCATTAAAAATAAACAAACCCACAAGTACATAAGTATCTTCGTAATTCAAAAAGCAGGTTTTATTCTTATTTCGTTTTCTAATTCAGTTGTAGACTGGGCAACTTTGCATCAGCAGTACCTGCACTGTTTCACAAACTAAGTAGGATAAGCATAGCCTAAGTGTCTAGCACAGGATCTGACACTTAGGTGGTGCTGAATATATGCTACAAGAAAAAGTCAAGGGCAGAGTGTAAAGGTAAATTGAGTTCAACCGTTTACAACTTACTGCACAATCAAGGATTCTGGTGTTAGACTCTGGTTTGAACTTTGGTTCTTCCATTTATTCACAGTTTTGCCGAGCATTCAATGAATTGACTAGTATGTTTGCCGTCTTCCATTCTCTCTCATTTCCATGTACACCCTTCTGTACTTTTATTTGTAATGCTGTCGGTTTCGAGTCTGCAAATTATATTTCCCAGATTCCCTTGCTAGCTAATTTCCAGGTGGGGTCTGCGATGGAAGGCACAAGGGGGACATGGAAAGCAGGAGGAAAGAGGAAGAAACACTCTTCTTCCTCACACCATTTTTAAAAAATTATTATTTATTTATTTGGCTGCCCAGGGTCTTAGTTGCACACTTGGGAGCTTCAGTCTTAGTTGTGGCACGTGGGATCTAGTTCACTCACCAGGGATCACACTCAGGCCCCCTGCACTGGAAGCAAGGAGTCTTAGCCACCGAACCACAAGGAAAGTCCCATTACACCTTCTTTTAGACTCCTGTGACTGTGGCAGCTTTTGGCGCTCCCAGCACCATAGTCAAGCCACTTTCTCAGAGGTCCTAGCCACACAGCGCCACCTCGGCCATCCTGCTACCAGGGGCATGATGGCCCTGCAGCAGCCCAGCTCCTAAAGTGGCGGCCTATCTTCTGCATTCCTAGGTTCTGGTTATACCTCTATCCTTTTGTACGGCCGGCCTTCAAGTTGTTTCCTGTGTTTACTCACCTCACTGCTCCCTTTCGGATGTTCCGACACCTGTGAAATTCATTCACTCTGTTAAATACCCTCTAGTTGAAATACCTTGTATAATTTGTTTTCCTGATTACCTTTTGACTGATACAGTATGTAATGCGCTTAATGCATTTCATCTTCACCACAAATGTGAGTTCTCTCCTAAGTGATCTCACTCTGCTGTGTTGAAAGTGAATGTGTAATGGAAGTAAAGATATATTAATTTTATTTTTTAAATTCTCATTTCTTTGTTTAGAGTTGTTCATCTTTCTCCACAAGCTCCCAAGAAGTCCACAAAGACCATGGTTCTCAGCCTTAGGTATGAACTATAATCAGCTGCAGAATCCTCAAAAATACAGATGTTGAGGCCCTTCTAGGACCTTAGAAGGGATAGGGCTGAGTTAGCGCATTTTGAGGAAATTCTCCAGGTAGTTATTGGTGCTAGTTTGAGGACCCCTGGTTTAGATACTCACAATATAGTACATTAAGTATGATCTTTTAATGCTTCATTGTTGGTAAAATGTTACCTGCTTACCAGTGTCTCAAAACATGTTTTTTGATAATGATGCTGACACTTTACTCAATAACCAGTTGAATAATCTCTTGTTTCAGTGGCATTAAGATCAGACCAGCCTTGAACTGGTTTACCAACATGACACTAAGTGTTTCTTGGCTCCGTTACAGGTGTGAGGGGTAGAGCAAACTCACATGGATGGTAAGTGGTAGAATCAAGGCTTGATCTGTTGAAACTAGGGGCAGCAGCAAGAAAAATTATATTCTCAATATCCTAGGCCTATACCACGTGTGCATGCCCAGTTGTGTCTGACTCTTTGCGACCCTATGGACTATAGCTCAGCAGGCTCCTCTGTCCATGAATTTTTCTAGGCAAGAATACTAGAGGGGGTTGCCATTTCCTATTTCAGGAGATCTTCCCGACCCAGGGATCAAACCTACCTCTCCTGCATCACTTGCATTGGCAAGCAGATTCTTTTACCACTGCATCACCTGGGGATCCCCAGATCTATACCACTCAGAGATAATTCAAGCCCGAGATGAGGGAACCTTAGGAAGAACAAAAGAGGATACCACAAATATTGATCACATCACCTGTTCTCTGGATACTCTTACCTCTTTCTTTTCTACTGTTCTTTTCATACTGACCTTATTAAGGAAAACCTCAAACCCATTATAGTCTTACTCCTTTAAGCCTATGTTTCTCTCACCCATCCCCCATACCAGATTTGATAGCTCCAAATCAGAAGCCCACAAAATGTCCCTCAGTAAAGAGTGATCCTATGAATGCTAAAGGAAGCTTTGCCCTCACAACAAAATCATGGCACTAGACTCTAATCAAATCCTGTGCTTAGGCACTCAGTCATGTCTGACTTTTTGCAACCACATGGACTGTAGCCTGCCAGGCTCCTCTCTGTCCATGGAATTCTCCAGGCAAGAATACTGGAATGGGTTGCCATTTCCTTCTCCACATCAAATCCTATCCCATCTAATTATTAATGTACCAAATGATGTCTCATTGGTGGGCTTCCAAATGCTACCTCAGCTGAGAAACCCAGTGGCAGCCAACAAAGCATAATGAAAGAAGCCAGGAAAGGGTTAGTGTAACATGCTGGGTGACAGCAAATGGTATGTCTTTTTTTTTTTTTTTTTTTACCACACCCCACAGCACATGGAACTTCTGAGACCAGGGATCAAACCCGTGCCCCCTGAATTAGAAGCATGGAGTCTTAACCACTGGACCACTTGGGAAGTTCAAGGACAACTTTAATTATTATTTTAACAAATAAATCAGAGCTTATACATCCAAATGGCAAATATTCTTCAAACCACGTTGCCATAGCTCACTGTATTTTTAAACTGTCCCTAGAGCCTTGCTGTAGATTTTTATGAAAAGTTCTCCATAGCCTCAAATGGGTGCATTTGATTCTTTGGAAACAACTGGAGTCATTTGAAAGTAAGCCTGGTGAGCAAGGTATGTGATCAAGCTGGGAGACATCATTATGTGGTGGGGCTGTAGCCAACTGAAACCAGGAAGGAAGGAGAGTGTGAACAAGTTGTGAACACAGTTTGTAAATGGAATGGAAAGCATTTTAGATAGTATTTGGAAGGAATTACAGTCTCCCAAGATGATGATTTTAAAGATCCCTCTCATTCTGAATAAACTGATCATATACAAGTACGTGGATCTTTTTCTTTTTTTAAATCAACCTGTTTTATTACAACCTTAATAACTTTACAATATTATATTTACAGAAGTTGTTCTCAGTTCTCTCTCCATGTATGAAGATACCAAGCTGTCCAGGGTATTTTCTCTGCCCATCACAACTCAAGGCAATGAGATTGCTGAAAAAGACAGGGATTTTGGGAAAAGATTGGTATACAAATCTGGGCCTCAACTACTTACTCTCTCTGTAATCTTAAGCAAGTTTTGAGCTCACTGTACTTTGGTTTTCTTATCTGTAAAATGAGTATAATAATACTTATCCCATGGGGAAAATAAGAGAATTAAAGAAAATAATGTATACAAGTGCCTAGCACAGTGTCTTGGCCCAAAGTAGACACATGTAAACATTAGTATTATCAATGTGTGGATGCAGTGTGGACCATTTTTCGTGTGTGTGTTTATATGAACCAGACAGCCAAGCCCAGGACAACCTATGATGAGTTCTAAGCAGGGCAGGAAGGAGTGAATGATAGCACAATGAAACAGTTTTCCTCTTCTCTTGATCCACCTATCTGTTGTGCTGTGCTTAGTAGCTCAGTCGTGTCGACTGTTTGCAACCCCATGGACTATCACCCACCAGGCTCTTCTATCCATGGGGATTCTCCAGGCAAGAATACTGGAGTGGGTTGCCATGCCCTCCTCCAGGGGATCTTCCCAACCCAAGGATCAAACCCAGGTCTCCTTCATTGCAGGTGGATTCTTTACCATCTGATCCACCTATGGGATCCTGCAAAACTGGAGTCTTATCATCTCAAAATGCATCAGTATGTTAGAATATTTATACAAAGATATCTCATTGACCCAGTGGTATTGAGGATGCAGCTTTCTATACCCCAGATAACAGAAGCTTTTCCCTTTGACAGCCAACACTTTCAATGTTAACCATTTGGGAGAAAATAATTCAAAAACATGTATTCACCACTGACTTTTTGAAGCAAGGGTCAGGACTTAACGTTTTCATTTTAATCCACTGTCATCATTAGGAGCAAGCATTGCAACCTGGAGTGGGGCTCAGGGCAGGGCCTGCTATCTGGGTTTTCTGTCTTCTCCTTCCTTGATGTCAGTCATTGTCCAGATGTGACATGCTAGAGATGAAACAAGTTCACCAACCTTGGAAACAGGCAGACACTCAGAAATCCCCAATGTTAGGGAGAGTGACCACCGACTACGTAGGGCCATGAGTTCTTTGGTAGGTGGGTTCTGAGTGAGACCCTCTTTCAGCCATGTCAGCTTGAGCAAATTACTGTACTGAATCTCAATTTCTTCCTCTGTTTAATGAGAATAAAAATAGTAGCTACATTATAGGGGAGTCATGAGTCTTAAACGGAGACACTTAGACATAAACTGCTTAGCATGGCACAGGACAGACAGCAAATGCTCAATAAACATTACCTACTGTTCTTACTGTTACTGCAATAAAGCAGGATGAACAGAGCCCTTCGCAGGCAGCCATTGCTGTGTCTCGATACTCCACACCCTGTTACTAGGCAACAGGTCTTAGCCATTGATTGGTGCCTCAGATGGCCCCACCCACAAGCAACTAACTGTCAATGAACAACCATTACTCGTCCTGCTAAGCTATTGGTCAGCACCGCAGTGGACCCTGCTCACAAGTAACTGTCAATGAGGAACCACTGGGGAAGTGATTGAGGAAAAGGTGACTGGTGTGGTGGGCGTCAGGTGGAGCTTGAAGTAAGAGGCCGATTCAGGCCTTCTCCTGGAGACCCTCTGCTCACTCAGCCTTGAGCCAGCAGGTGAGCTGGAGGGCCCAGGGAACAGACTGGGGACTATGTCCTGCAAGGCTCCAGAGCCCTCACCAAGGCCCCCCACTAGCCATGGCCCAGGCCTTAAGGAGCAGTGAACCTCTCCCCTCTCCCTATCTCTGTGACCTAATAGCAGTGCCGTCTGCCTGACCTGTGAGAACTGGTCTCCCCGTTTGGGTGACCTGAGGAGACTGAGGACCAGTTGGGTTGGATGTCTGGTTCCCTCGGGGATGGGAAGGGTGTGGGAACCTGGCCCTGAAGGAGCTGCCAACTGAGATCTGCCTCCTCTTAGCCAGGACTGGGACCTTGGAGGGTGAAAGTTATGCTTTGGGATCTTGCCCTTTCTAGTCAGGACAGAGAATACCATTCATCTGGTAGAGATTTACAGGATCATCATTACCTGACTATGACCAGACCTCAAGAATGAAGGACCTGACACGGAGAAATTTGCAACAACTAACCACACCCATCTGTCACCTTTTGCTTTTAAAGGGACTTCCTGAAAGCTTTCAGTAACTTTGGGGTTCTTAGGGCATGAATCTCCACCCATCTCCTTGTATGAATCTGTAATAAACCTTTCTCTGTTCCAAACTCTAGTGTTTTAGTACCGGTGGGCCTCACTGTGCGTCCGGAGCATAGACTTGCGATTTCGGTAACTACTAGCAAGTAAGGTCTCATGGACACTGACTGCTCTCCTGTGACACTCATAAACACCCACGCTTTGTATGTCTTCTTCCATCGACTAAAGACTGTAGAAGGGGTAGCCTAACGGCCAGTAAATAGAGCCCTCTCTGTTTTTCCCCATAATCTGGTAAAACTCCCAGATAAGAGAATTTCAGCCAATGAGAACCTCCAATCATTCTATCAAAGCCAATCCAATCCTTCTCATTAAGGACCACGTTTCTTACACTGTTGAGTGGCCAGCCAGGCCAGCCATCTGCACCTCTGTGAGCCCTGCAGGCAGACACACTGAGAGTAGGAGGAGATCCCAGGGGAACAAACACCTCTGTCAGATCAAGTCATCAAACCCTGGCTGCTGATCCCTGGTGGCAGAAGGGCAGGGAGGCTGGAAGCCCCCAGAGCCTCTCATTTGGCCCCATCCCTGGCACTGAAAAGAAATGTGCCCAGAGCAATGGCAGCTGCATTGATCTGATGAGGATTAGGGAGACTCTGCAGCTCTCCAAGTGGTTATTTTCTATCTTGTGTATCCTGTAGGGGGTTAATTAACATCCTCAACGGTGTGCTATTCTGGCTGTTTCACCACTGGGGGATGTAATTTCAGGTCACTCTGAAGTTAAATGAAGACAACAACAACAGCTGCAGCCTTTGTTGAGGTCCAGCTGCCAGCCGCTGAGCAGGCCCCAGCCCCGCACTTCATTCTGTGTGAGCACCATTAATAACCGACAATGGGCACTCAAATTAGGGGACAAGAGCTTTCACTGAGCATGCGCCCCTGGGTGAGGGTCTTTGTACTAGCTTCCTGGCGAACACATGCCTCCCCCAGGGACTCACTGCCTCAAAATGATATTCCCAATATAAGTGCCAGCCAGGAGCCTATCTGACAATTTTCTGTATTTTATGTCCCCAGGACTGTTCTTCCTCCACTGAACCTATGCAAGCTCCATTTACACATCAGCAGTTGTAGCCCACTTTATCCAGCATTGCTTTATATATATAAAGTTGGAGGTCTGTGGAGTTTTTATAAAGCAAGTCGCATTTTAGATGCGCTGCTGCTGCTGCTGCTGAGTCGCTTCAGTCGTGTCCGACTCTTTGCGACCCCATAGATGGCAGCCCATACTAGGTGACCTTGAAACTGCATTAGTTCTCTACTGCTGCATAACAAATTACCCCCAAAACTTAGTGGATAACACAATAATGAATATTTATTATCCTCACAATACCTGTTTGTTGGGAATTCAAGTGTGTCTTATCCATGCAGTTTCTGCCTGGGGTGTATCATGAGGTTACTGTCATGATGTCAACTTGACTTGCTTGTCCCCTGGAGGGCCAGCTTCCAATATGGTCTGCTCACGCAGCAAGCAGGTTGATGGCCGTGTTGTTGGAGGCCTTACTTTCTCCAAACATGAGCCTGTCAGGCTATTAAACGTGCTCACAATAAGACCACAACCTACCCTTAGACTGAGTATCCATGAGAGGGAGCCAGGTGAGAGATGTCCTTTTTATGACTCAACCTCAGAACTCATGTTCTATTCATTAAACGGAGGCAGTCAGTTGAGGGAATTAGTTCCACTGTTTTTTTTAAATTGAGGTAAGGTTGATGACAATATTATATAAGTTTCAGGTGTACAGCATAGTGATTCACAATATTTAAAGGTTATACTCCATGAATAGTTATTATAAAATATTGGCTATATTTCCTGTATTGCACAGTTTAACCTTGGAGCTTATTTTATACCTAATAGTTTTTACTTCTTGGAGAAGGCAGTGGCAACCCAGTCCAGTACTCTTGCCTGGAAAATCCCATGGATGGAGGAGCCTGGTAAGCTGCAGTCCATGGGGTCACTAAGAGTCGGACACGACTGAGCGACTTCACTTTCATTTTTCACTTTCCTGCATTGGAGAAGGAAATGGCAACCCACTCCAGTGTTCTTGCCTGGAGAATCCCAGGGATGGGGGAGCCTGTTGGGCTGCCGTCTATGGGGTCGCACAGAGTCGGACACGACTGAATCGACTTAGCAGCAGCAGCAGTTTTTACTTCTTAAGCCCCTACCTCTATTTTTTCCCTTCTCCCTTCCTTCTCCTGACTGATAACCAGTAATTTGTTCTCTACATCTGTACGTCTTTTTCTTTCTTGTTATATATTCACTAGTTTGTTTTCCTTTTTAAATTCCACATACAAGTGATATATAGGATTTTCTTTCTCTGACTTATTTCACTGAGTACAACACCTTCCAAGTCCATCTGTATTGTTGCAAATGGCAAACTTTCATTTATTTTTATGGCTGAGTAGTATTGCTCTGTATATACATATACTACAGTTTCTTAATCCATTCATGTGCTGATTGATACAGATTGTTTCTATATCTCAGCTATTGTAAATAATGCTGCAATGAACATTGGGGTGCATGTATCTTTTCTTTCTTTTTTTTTTGTAGTTCTTTAAATACAATTCTATTCATTTTTGGCTGTGCTGCGTCTTTGTTGCAGTGCGGGCTTTTCTCTAGTTGTGGTACTCAGGCTTCTCACTGCAGTGACTTCTCTTGTTGGAGAGCACAAGCTTTAGAGCACAGACCCAATAGTTGTGGCACATGAGCTTAAGAGCGCTGAGGCATGTGGGATCTTCCCAGATCAGGGATCGAACCCGTGTCTCCTGCATAGGCAGGCAGACTCTTTACCACTGAGCCACCAGGGAAGCCATGTATCTTTTCAAATTAATGTTTCTATTTTCTTGAGAGATATACCCAGGAGTGAAATTGCTGGATCATACCGTAATTCTGGTATTTGCTCTTTGAGGTAGCTCCAGGCTGTTTTCCACTGTGGCTACACCAACTGACATTCCCATTCGCAGCGCACAAGGGTTCCTTTTTCTCCACATCCCCGTCAACATTTGTTATTTATGTTCTTTTTGATGATAGCCATTATGACCAATGTGAGCAGATACCTGAGTGTTGTTCTGATTTGAATTTCTCTGACAATTAATGGTATTGAGCATCTTTTCCTGTGGATTAGCTCTACTTTTGAAGGGAGCAGTATCAGAATTAGTGAGCTTATTTTAATACCATTACAGACATTAAGGGGTGCATAATCATTCACGTAACAGATACTTATTGAGGACCTACTACATGTTCACATTATTCTAGATGCTTGGAATGTCTAGATGCTCCTAGACAATACAGACCAAAAGTCCCTGCCTGCCCTTGTCAAGTTAAATTCTAGTGGAGAGAGACAAAAAATGAACAATAGCAGAGTAAGTACACTTTATAGCAACCCGCTCCAGTGTTCTCGCCTGGAGAGCTCTTTAGACAGAGGAGCCTGGTGGGCTACAGTCCGTGGGGTCGCAAAGAGTCGGACACAACTGAGCGACTGACACTTCATTTCAGTGTGCTGCAGTTAAGTGTTAGGGTGGGGGACAGGAAGTGGTGCTCTGGAATTCCAGAGTCAGGTTACATTTTAAATAAGGCCAACAGACCAGTCCTCACTGAGCAGGTGGAGTGGAACGTGCGAGTGTGCACAGTCGCTCAGTCGTGTATGACTCTGTGTGACCCCGTGGACTGTAGCCGTCCAGGTTCCTCTGTGCATGGAATTCTCCAAGCAAGAATACTGAAGTGGGTTGCCATTTCCTACTCCAGACCCAGGGATTGAAACTGCATCTCCTGTATCTCTTGCATTGGCAGGTGAATTCTTTACTACCAAGCCTCCTGGAAAGTCAGGAGAGGGGCAGGCTGGGGTTTGGAAAGGTGATGGGCTGTGTTGTGTGAGGCTGTGTGAGCAAGTGTATGACCACAGAGCCCAGCTCCTGTGAACCCTGGTCATTATTACCACGGTCCCTCGTGGGTACAGGTGGGGAGTGGCTTTTCCCTGTAGCTGGTGTTCCCATCCTTAGACCCCCAAGGAGAAAATGCCCCGGTGGCAGTTCCCAGCTGCAGGTGGCCTTCGAGACTGCTCAGACAGCACCTCCAGGCCTCGCTGAGACACGCGGCAGGCAGCCGCGGATGTACAACACTGCGCACCTGAGGGGGAGAGACAGTGAGTCACTCGGTCCTGCAGTGGTCATGTTTGCAGGAGCAGCACTTGTGCAATGCTGAGTGTATAATTTTAGTATTTAAATTCAATCATGGTGTTTCTACAACAGGAGGTGAGCTCCAAACAACACCCAACAGGAGCTGCCCAACCCAGAGAACCACCGAACTCTGGAGGCTTCTGAATCATGAAGGAGGGAGGCTGGAAAGAGAAGACATTCCAGACTTGAGTGTGGCTGAAGAAGGGACAGTGTACAGGAGACCCTTGCTGATGGGCTGCCCAGAGCTGGAGGGGCAAGGGATGAAGCAGCTTTGGGTTGGTGCCAGAGGATTCCATGGGGTGCCCAGTTCTAATCCAGGCAGATTAGAGGGGTCCCAGGGCAAGTGGAAGGGTGAGGGGCATTTACACAGAGATCAGTTCAGTTTAGTTCAGTCGCTCAGTCATGTCAACTCTTTGTGACCCCGTGGACTGCAGCACGTCAGGCTTCCACGTGCAGCAGTCCATGGGGTCGAAGAGACGTGTGAGCCCTATTCAAGGAGTGGTTACTGACCTGGAGGGTGTGGTGACTAACACCACAGGGGCGTAAGCCACCCCACAACCTCTCAGGAAGCCTATCTGATGGAGAAGGACCCCCTCCCAAGGGAAGAGAGTGTAGAGGTGCACAAGAGGACCCAGGCGATGAAGCTGGTTCTGAGCATGTAGGAAGAGATGGTTCCCGGATAGAGTCAACGCCAGCTCAGGGGACCTTGCCCAAAGATGGCTGTGAGGAGAGAAGGAATGAGAAAGCTTGGTCCCTGGAGGTGCTGTAGCCACCAGGCGCCTACCAAGAGAGCAGGCAACAAGCACCAGGATGACCGATGGGGACTCGAAGGAACCCCATGGGTACCAGAACAGTCATCTACGGCCACATCCAAAGTCCACAGAGGCCAACAGTCAGGGCTGCAGGGCGCAGACACAGAGCTGCACCAAGGAAAACATTCATTCCTACTCAGAGGACAGCATCCCTGAATGGTTAAAAGGCAGAGGCTGGGGAGATCTTCTGTGGGCCAGTGGCTAAGACTCTGGGCTCCCAATACAGGGGACCCAGGTTCTATCCCTGGTTAGGGACTTAGATCCCGCATGCCACGACTAAAGATCCCACATGCGGCAACTAAAGATTCTGCCTCCCACAAAGAAGATGCAAGATTCCACGTGCTGCAACTAAGACCCAGCACAGCCAAATAAATAACTTTTTTTTTAAAGGCAGATGCTGGGCAGGGATGAACATCCAGGTTTGTATCCTGCTTATGCCACTTATTAGCTGTGTCAGACCTCTCTTCAGCCTCAGCTTCCTCACCTGTCAACTTCACACAGCTGGTGAGACATAAATGAGATAAAATACTTAACACAGTTCCTGGCTATAGAAATAATCCATAAATAGCTGCTATTTTTACTGTGACTATTTTTGCAAATGTGGACAGCTGCTGTGGGGGTGGGGGGGGGGGGGGCTTTGTTTGGTTTTGTTGCCCAGCATCTCTTCCTTTGGAATTGCCCCTCCTACTCCCACCCACTTGGTTCTGAAGTCCTGCTAATCCTAGCACTTGGACCCCTGCTGACAGGAGATGGGCAACTGACCAATCAGATGCTCTCACCGGGGGACTGGAACTCTTTAAGTGTCGTCATGCAGGAAGGCAGTTAGAGCTGAGTCATCCTGCGAAGGGGAATTTCCTGGAGCAACTCCTGCTTCATCCCTCCCAGGGTCTGGTATGAAACTCACACTTTCAGTGTCTGAGCTTGGCCGGTTTCGCCCCATTGAGCCTCTCATTGCAGCCAAGTATTCCTCCTGAAGAAACAGCCTCAGGGTGAGCCTTTGGAAATGGCCATGTGAATGGCAGCGCGGGGACTGGAAGGCTGGGAAAGAGGAAAGGATCTTCCCATCTCCTCCCTTCCCTCATCACTTAGGCCATCAGGAGGGCTTCTCTTCCTCCACCCCGCTTTTTTTTTTTAATTTTGTTTTTTCCTGGTAATATTTATGCTTAAATTCAGGTAGTGAATAGAGTTGGGACAACTGGGTAGACATCTGGAAAAGGTAAATCTGGATCAATATATGAGGATAAATTCTAAATGGATCAAAGATGTCAATGTAGAAAGTGAGAACTTAGAGTCACTAAGAGAAAAGCATAGATGAATTACTTTATAATTCATCTATGAATTATGAATAGGGAGGGTCTTTCTAATTATGACTCAGAATCCAGAATCTATCACAGAAAATATTTATAAATATGACTGCACACCCATCAAAATCTTAGCAGGAAATTGTAGCAAAGACAAATGACGAACTAGAAAAAAAGTGCAATATAAATGATTAATTTCTCTAAATATAAAGAGCTCTTAGAAATTAAGAAAAAAAAGATCAAAAAATAATACGAAAGTGGGCAAAGAACGTAATCAGAACATTCAGAGAAAAATATAAATGGCTCTTAAATATTTAGAAGATTCTTAATCTCACTTATAATAAGAGCAACCATATTGATACCTGACAGACTGACAAAAACTCGAAAGTTTGACAGTGTGTTCTTCTGATGAGGCTGTGAGAAAATAACCACTTTTACACAATTCTGGTGGGAGAATAAGATCTCACAACCCCCTGTGGAGAGCAATTAGGCATTATCCATCAAAAGTACAAATATATTTGCCCTTTGACCTCTGGAAATTTATCCTACAGCTATATCTGCACACAAATGAAATAACATATGTATGAGGTTTTTCATTCCAGCATTGTTGGTATTAATATTAGAATAACACTGGGAACATCCCTAGTGACTAGGGCTTTTTAAGGGGGAGGATGGTTGAGCCAAAAGTTTAAAAAAAATCCATCTCCTGCTCTCTCTCCCCCATTCCCATCCCCAGTTCTCAATTATTAATACCAAATGCTTTAAATTTTTAGTTGATTTTTCAGATATTTATTACTATATTTCTTTTTCAAATGCTTATATTATTTCTTGCGTTTCAATTTAAGCATTACCTAATGACTCATGCAAAGAGTTGACTCATTGGAAAAGACTGATGCTGGGAGGGATTGGGGGCAGGAGGAGAAGGGGATGACAGAGGATGAGATGGCTGCATGGCATCACTGACTTGATGGAAGGGAGTTTGAGTGAACTCTGGGAGTTGGTGATGGACAGAGAGGCCTGGCGAGCTTCGATTCATGGGGTTGCAAAGAGTCGGACAGGACTGAGCGACTGAACTGAACTGAACTGAATGACTACTAATGAAGAGAAGCATTTAGCTTCGTTATGGATTTCCCACTCCTAATGCACACACATGGAGCTATTCACAATCCTCCTATTTTTCCAAAGATTACATTGCAACTTTCTGTTAAATTAATATTCATATCTGGAATATTATGACTATGCAAATATTGCTTACAGTGGAGACATAGGTAGGGAACTATTAAAATTCCTTCCTTGAGCATTTAAAATGTTCTCCTGGAGTTAATAATTGGCCTTGTTTTTCATTTGACACTTGTTAGTGTATTTAACAATGCTTTATCCCCAAATAGCCTATGTATCGTACATTTGTGATCCTCAATCTGTCCCATTGGTGATGGACAGGGAGGCCTGGCATGCTGCAGTCCATGGGGCTGCAAAGAGTCGGACATGACTGAGCAAGTGAACTGCACTGAACTGATCAGCTCCATTTCCCCAGGAGATGCTGCTATGGTAGCCCTTCACGCTCCTCTCTGTTCTGTTCTGGTCTCCCCCTAGGCCGGCTGCACAGGTGTCATCTTAAAGCCCATCTTTACTATCACCCCAATAACTTCCTTTGCTCACTCCATCTCATATTTTGGATCCATTGTAGTCTGGATCCCAAGTCTCCTATATTTGCTCATTCATTTTAGTGAAGTACATCTTCTAGTAGATTCTTAAGAAAGAGAAAGAAATCAAAAGACGCTTGCTCCTTGGAAGAAAAGTTATGACAAACCTAATTCATGTATTAAATAGTCCCCATATCACTTTGCTGACAAAGGTCCATATAGTCAAAGCTATAGTTTTTTCCAGTAGTCATGTACAGATGTGAGTGTTCCACCATAAAGAAGGCTGAGCACCAAATAATTGATGTTTTTGAATTGTGATGCTGGAGAAGACTCTTGAGAGTCCCTTGGACTGCAAGGAGATGAAACCAGTCAATCTAAAAGGAAATCAACTCTGGATATTCATTGGAAGGACTGATGTTGAAGCCGAAACTTCAATACTTTGGCCACCTGATGCGAAGAGGCAACTCATTGGAAAAGACCCTGATGCTGGGAAAGATTGAAGGTGGGAGGAGAAGGGGATGACAGAGAATGAGAGGGTTGGATGGCATCACTGACTCAATGGACATGAGTTTGAGTAAGCTCCAGGAGTTGGTGATGGACAGGGAAGCCTGACGTGCTGCAATCCACGGAGTCACAGAGTCAGACACAACTGAGCGACTGAACTGGAACTGGACTCCACAGTTAGGGCTTCTCTAACTGTAAGTGGTGCTACTGGTAAAGAATCCACCTTCCAATGCAGGAGACATAAGAGACATGGGTTTGATCCCTGGGTTGGGAAGATCCCCTGGAGAAGGGAATGCCAACCCATTCCAGTATTCTTGCCTGTAGAATCCCGTGGACAGAGGAGCCTGGCAGGAGACAGTTCATGGAATTGCAATGGACATGAGTTTGAGCAAACTCCAGGAGATAATGAAGAACAGGGAAGCTTGGCATGCTGCAGCCTATGGAGTCGCAAAGAGTCGGACGTGACTCAGCAGCTGAACAACAACAACAAGAAAGAGCACATAGAAATAATTTGAGACCTGTCATGTCTCAGCTGGTAAAGAATTCGCCTGCAATGCGGGAAACCTGGGTTCGATCCCTGGGTTGGGAAGATTGCCCTGGAGAAGGGAAGGGCTACCCACGCCAGTATTCTGGCCTGGAGAATTCCATGGACTGTATATGTATAATCCATGGGGTCTCAAAGAGTCG
Organism: Bubalus kerabau; assembly: GCF_029407905.1. Taxonomy (NCBI): domain Eukaryota; kingdom Metazoa; phylum Chordata; class Mammalia; order Artiodactyla; family Bovidae; genus Bubalus; species Bubalus kerabau. The sequence continues at coordinate 65,594,741 of NC_073637.1, forward strand.
GACACGACTGAGCGACTTTCACTTTCACACACAGTTTTAGATTGTCTATACAGTTGGCCCTCCATATCTGTGGGTTCTGCATCCTAGAATTCAACCAACTGTGGATCGAAAATATTGAGGAAAAAAAATCCAGAAAATTCCAAGATGCAAAATTTGAATTTGCCACAAACCAGCAGCTATATATAGCATTTACATTGTATTTACAACTAATTGTATCAGATACCGTAAGTAATCTAAAGATGATTTAAAGTATACAGAAGGATGTGCGTTGCATATATGCAAACACCACACCGTTTTTTATAAGGGACATGCGCATGAGCAGATTTGGCAACTGTAGGGGGTCCTGTATGTCCCAGTTCAGAAATATTTTTTTTCAAACGTTTCATTTCCTGACAGCCCCCAGGATTGCTGCTGAGAAGTTTGCTGTCATTCTTTTCCTGACCCCTTTGTTGACGTGTATTTCTTCTCTCAAGAAATCTCCCAGTAATCTTCTCTTGATTCCTAGTGTCCTGAAACTTCGTGATAATGTGCCTCGATGTGAGGTTTTATTTTGTGATTATCATTTCTTTGTTTGGGCACTCCATGGGATTTCTTGTATTTTATTTCTACAGCAATTTCCTTTCCTCGGCTCTCTCCTCTTTTTCCAAATACGCTCTCAGTTGGATGTGAAACTCCTAAGTCAATCCTCTCAGTTTCATACTGTTTCTCTCCTACTTCCAAATCTGTATCTTTTATTTCCTTTCTATGAAATTTCATTGACTCTATCCTCTTAACTTCTTTATTGAATGTTACTCTGGTATTGCACTTTTAACTTCAAAGAGCTCTTTCTTATTCTTGAATTTTTATAGGACCTTGTTTTTATTTCATAAATTGATAGCTCTTTTGATTTTTTTTCCTGCTTCCTTAAAGTTTCTTTTCTTCCCTTTTGGTTTATGTCTTTCATGCAATCAATCTGCCATGATAAATGCAATTTTCTAGGCATTTTAAATGGTGGAGGCTTCCAACTTCTAAATCTGGTTTCTCTTGTATTCTTCAGACTGCTTTTTTTTTTTTTTAATAACTACATAAGTGATGTATAAATGTATTCTTCTTGCCCAAAATTCAAACAATACAAAGTATACTGAGAAAAACGTAAAAGTTCCCACACACACCCACTCCTGTTCCCAATAATCAGTGACAAGAGTCTGGTGTGCCAAGATATTTCCTACCATACAATCTAAATCCATCTGAGTTAATGCAGACATAATAAACTGGCTTTCATGGAGGATCCAGATTGGGTGTTTATGTGTTTTAATTTGTTTGTTTGGTCTATGAGAGTTATTTGATTTCTGACTCAACTACCAAACATTTCAATGTTAGGAGATAAAATAAAAATCCAGATTCCCAAACTGTCTCTAAAAAATTGGAAATTCTTACAGCAATGGACCCAATACATCCATATTATGAAGGGGCGTCTTCTGTCCTAGGCCCCACTCATCATGTGCTCACTCACAGTATTGATACTCGCCGGCTTCTGTAAGCATTGGAGTTGGTGACACCCAGCCTAAGGTGTTGGTGTGTGCTCTAGAAGGTGTAACACACCCATCACTAACTGATAAACACTAGTGTACCATCTTGTAGGAAGATCTGTCAGACAGGAAAACACAGTGGTGGAAGGCCTCCTTTACAAATGTATGAAAAAGAGTTGGGTAGACTGGTCCCCAGGTCAATTGTTGGATCTAGAAGTTAGGATAGTCCATTAATCCTGATCCCTGACTTCCCTGAATAGTTTTTTTTTTTCCCCCACAGATCTTTTCCATTAGAGATTCCATGGCAGCAAAACACACCTTCTGACTTCTAAGCAGATGAGGTATAAAGAGAAGGGCAGTTGAGGCAGGAAGCAGCAGAGATGCTGACCTGCCGAGGGGAGAGGACTCTTAGCATGAGCTGTCACCAAGGCCACCTGAGGATGAATGGCTGAAATGCACTCTCACATAGCTGATTCCCAAGACTGACTCCCTACAGTTTCTCCAATCATGGAAGCGACGACCCACTGCGCCACCTTCCCCTAAGCAACCTCTCTGTGCATCAAATGCAAGTGAGCTTTTGCTCTGTGTAGCTCTGATCACTCCATACAATTCGTCTATCTTATTTAACTCGGTAAACAGCCCTACATCCACTCATCCAAGGCAAATCAAGGTTTAATCCCAGATGAAATGTAAAGAATACAGTGAGAGCACTCAGTCCTAACCGCTGGACCACCAGGGCATTCCCAAGAATACAGCTGTTACGAATCTTTTCTATTTAAAAAGATTAGGAAGAATCTAGTAAAACCATTTCAGTAGGCAGATATTTAGCTATAAGAATATATTATGGATTTGTCAGTGGGAGAAAACATCTCTGGCCCATTTTAATGCACTGCCATAGAGAGGCGTTTTAATGTACCTGTTTTTTTTTAATTTCACGTGTGTGTGGGATGGAAGAGACTGGCTGGACCTCACTGTGTGTCTACAGTACAGAGCAAAGAGTCTTCACTACTGCAAGCCTCCAGCCCAGTAAAGGTCTCGTGGGACACTTTTCACAGCAGAAAAGCATGATCCCTGCTGTGGCCACTGTCGTCTCCTCACCTCACCTTCATCTTTCTCCCCCTTCCCCATCAGCCTCACTCCCAAGAGCCCAATAACCAGTCCCCAGTTGGCTGTTGGTGCTGAAACCTGTATAGAGATCATAAAAACAGTATTACAGCCAATGCTAATGTTTATGTTCTTGCTCCTAGTGAGATACCAGCCTTTCCTCCACTAAATTGCTTCACTGTGTTGTACTTGAGACATGAAATTTGTCTTTAGTCATATTTTCATCTACAGCAAAAACAAAACTGATGAAGACCTACTATATAGCACAGGGAACTCTACTCAATATTCTGTAATGGCCTTTGTGGAAAAAGAATTTTAAAAAAAGAGTGGGTATATGTATAACTTTGCCATATACCTGAAACTAACACAACATTGTATAGTTATACACCAATAAAAAATAAAAATGAGATTTAAAATTTTTTTAAATAAAAAGTAATGTTTAACTTAGAGCAAGGATTTTTTTTCTATTTATTTTTTCCTTTAGTTTTTTAAAACTTTTTATTTTACATTGGATTATAGCCAATTGGTAATGTTGTGATAGTTTCAGATGCACAGCAGAGCGACCCAGCCATACATATGCATGTGTCCAATCTCCCCCAAACTCCCCTCTTGTCTAGGCTGCCACATAACACTGAGCTGAGTTCCACGTGGGTCCTTGTTGGTTATCCATTTTAAATATAGCAGTGTGTACATGTCCATCCCAAACTCCCTAACTATCCTAATTGCATGGATATTGAGCAAAATTCTGAAAAGTCAAAAAATAAAATAAAGGGGCATTTCATGGGCAATACAGATAAAAAGATCCAGGCTCCTTCCACAGACACTATTTTAGGATAAAGACAAACAGAAAAGAAAGGGGTATGGGAAGAAAACTACATGATATTTCCCTCTTGTATTCTGAATTAAATTTATTCCTGCCTTTGCTTTCATCTAATATTGCTGTCATAATTTCTCTTATTCGCTTCCCATTCTTGCATAGAAAAATGGAATTCTGCGCCATGATTGAATCTAAATACTAAAATCATTTAAGATACCCTACTCCTGGGACTCACAGCAAAATGTAATAAGTTTCTCAAAATGTGACCTAATTATAACTGTCCTTTTAAGTTTTATTTCCCACTGGGACCAAATGTCTGCAGTTAAAAATAATTCTTGAAACAGGTCCATGTAGCCACAAAAGTTTTCAGAGTCCCTTAAATGTTATCCATATCCTCAATTTATTTTTCTCCTCTGTTCATGTGTGATAAAAGCCAGACAGCCAGAAGAGGCAGGAGGCCAGGCCACACTTCGGGCAGAGAACACGCTGGGCTGGAATTCTCACAGCCCAAGTCTTTCCTTCTGACTGAACGAGGGGTCAGCTTACCACCGGCTCACTGACATTCCGTGCACCAGTGACCCAGTATCTGCTGCCATTGGTCCCCGGGGAAGCCTTGAATGCCCCATAGTCAGAACTTCTTGCTCTTCTCTTGCCAGGCCCCCATGAACAACAGACTCAACGTGGTTTGAGCTGCATTCTCATTCACTCCCTCAAATGGTCTTTGAGATGCTCAGGCCTCCATTTCCATGGCCCAGCGTTCACTCTCTCCTTCTAATGCCATTTCAGTGCATCTCCTTTTAGAGGCAATTCTATGTTTCTGAACAGAAAAAAAGCCCATTCTTGGGCTGGATAGCATCTCCCGCCTCATTTGCCCTGATTCAAAGAGACCTGGCTCTTCACTGTGGGATTTTCTAACGTTACTTTCAGAAGCTGTTGCTTTTTCAAGTCTCCATTTAACTCTGAACAGGAAAAAAAGATGAGGGCTCTTCTGATCTAAGGCCACATGCCCTGAAGTTTCAATACGTGTGTCCTGAAGTTACACAGACCTAGGCTTGAATCCTAGCTTCGCCATTCGTCTGATTCCAGACCCATGCTTGAACTCCCTAAGTCTCAGTTTCCTCATCTGTGAAATGGGGATGATAAAAGAGGGACTTTCTAAGGTTACCATAAGGATTAAAATGGATAAAGAATGCTAAACAGTTACCACAGAGCCTACATGTTGTAGGTACTCAGTAGATATGAGCTATTATTATTAGGGCATTTGAAAAAACTCACTTCTTCCAGCTAAGATAACGTCTTTAGTGCAGACACAGGATGCTATTTTTGTTTGTCGAGGGTGCCAGAAGGACTCGAGCCAAAGATGGCTAGAAACTAAATTACCTTAGTCTTCTGGATGCTGTTCTCTCCTGAATCCAGCTCATAGGAGAAGTAAACAACTAAGAAAAGAGAGAAGCCACAGCCAGGTTCTTACCCTGGAGGCCCTGGCGAGAGCTTACAAGCAAAGACATGCCATTTCCAGGGCCTTCCCTATCCTGAAAAGGAGAAACAGAGTTTTGAAATGAGCAGATACATTTTAATTTTAGATATGCACATTGATTCTGTGTTCAGTGGTATCCTTGAACTTCACTGGGAGTGTGGGTGACCAGTTGACCAATGTTCAAAGCTGGATATGAAATACCAGGTCTGATGTTGGCAACTTTATACATGATATAGACAGTCACCGGGAGCTCCCCACCCAGTTTTGGCAAAAACCACTGTGGGCTTCTACCCAGGGAGGCGAGAAGAAAAGGAACGAGAAAAGAACATTGCTGGCTAGAAGCAACGAGGAACAGACAGGCAAAAATGAGAGCTGTGGAAAGCATGGCTTGGCAGTGACTTTGATGAGGACCAGAGGGCAAGGGGAGTAATCAGCAGGAGGAATGAGAACCCTCAGAGCCTTTCCAGTTCACCTGCTGTGTTTCCATACTATACCAGGCACTGTGAGGTCCAGACACATAAGACAGCCAGTTTCCACACAAAATCTCCACACAACGTCTCCATACAAAGCATCTGGCAGCATTTCTAGAATATTTATGCACAAGGATAGAGCTCACATGTAAGACAAAGGTAATGGAAACGAGACCACGCACACACACACAGTCACTCAATTGTGTCTGACTTTTTGCGACCCCGCAGACTGTAGCCCACCAGCCTCCTCTGTCCGTGGAATTTCTCAGGAAAGAATACTGGAGTGGGTTGCTATTTCCTCCTCCAGGGGCTCTTCCCCACCCAGGGATTGAACCTGCATCTCTTGCATCTCCTGCATTGGGAGGCAGATTCTTTATCACTGAACCACCTGGGAAGCCCAGAAACATGAGAACCTTCCATTAAATATTAATAAACAGGAGTTACCCTCAACTATTGAGGAGTGGGCTGTGTATCTTCAAGTCTTCTGACCCCTTGACCATGAAGAAGGGTCCCCAAGGGAGAAATACACCCCTCCAAGCTCCCTTTATGGGCTGGCCTCCCGAGTCTCACTGATCCACTCCCTCACCTAGCATCACCTGTTAACACTCTTTGCCCAGGCTGCCGTCACAAATGATGACAGACAGGCTTCGTGGCTTGAAATGACAGGGATTCCTTTTCTCCCTGAAGTCCACAAGCAAAGTGGTGGCAGGACCGCACTCCCTCTGAAGGCTCTAGGGGAGAACCCCACCTCGCCTCTTCCAGCTTCTGGTGACTCCAGGTGTCCTTAGCTGGTGGTGACATCACTCTCATCTCTGCCCCCAGCCTTCTCTGTGTCTATGACTTCTTGTCCTTTCCTAAGCACACTTGTCATTGGATTTAGGACTCACCCACATAATCCAGGATAATTTCACATCTTGAGGTCTTGAACTTAGTCACATTTGCAGAAACTCTTTTTCCAAATAAAGTCACATTTATAGGTTGTGAGGTTTAGGGTATAAGTACAGCTTTTTGAAGGCCACCCTTCGACCCACTAAACCAGCCAAATAAACCACTCACGCTCATCTCAAACCTCGTTTTTGGTAGAACCAGACCAAAGCAAGCAGCCAAAGAAACACATTATCTAGTCCATCCCTCCACCACCAGGCAGATCCCATAGAAACCATACCAAACACATAGCTCCTAACATCTGTCAAACCTCAGTGCCCATTTGATTCAGCACTGTAGCCCTAGGGTTTAGCACACAATGCCTGGCACATAGTAGGCCTCAAAAAACCACGTGTAGAATGAACAAAATCTCACCATCAGATTCCCAGGTAGAGAAGTAAACTTTTTTTCTCTTTTTTTGGTTTGTTTATTTATTTGGCTTAGTTGCCCCAGGGCATGTGGGATCTTAGTTCCCCAACCAGGGATTGAACTCATTGTATCCCCTGCATTGCAAGGAGGATTCTAATTTCAATCCTTAACTTTCCTTTTAACAATTTTTTTGAGGCATAATTTACATACCACAAAATTCACCCACTGTAAATGTGCAATGTGATAATTTTTTAGTAAATTTATAGAGTTGTCCAATCATCACCACAAACCAGTCTTAGAACATTTCCATTAGCCCTGAAAACTCCCTTATATTTGTTTTCAGTCACTCCCCACTTTCACCCCCAGCCCTAGGCAACCACTGATCTGCTTTCTGTCTCTATAGATTTTTCCCTTTCTGGATGGTTTGCATAAATGAAATTACACAATGTGCTGTCTTTTGTTCCTAGCTTCTCTCATATAGCATAGTATTTAAGGCTGATCCACATTGTAGTAGATATTAGTAACTTGTTCCTTAGTGTTGGATTGTATTCCATTGTATGGATATGCAACGTTTTCTTTATCCATTAACAATTGATGAGCATTTGGGTTGGTTCCAGTTTGGAGCTATTATGAATAATGTTGCCGTTAACAGTCATACACAAGTCTACGTGTAATCATGTATTTTTATTTCTTTTCAGTAAAGATCTAAGACTGAAATCTATCTTTTCATTTAGAAAATTTTCCAATCTATAAGAAAGCTGAAAGAACAAGACATTATATATCCTTTACCTCTATTCTCAATAGGTAACATCATGCCATATTTACTTTTTCTCTCTTATCTCTATAAAATATTTTTATGTACAATTTGATAGAAAGTTGTAGACATCGTGACGTATTTCCTGTACTTCACCTCTTAATTATAAGGCAACTCTCCTACATAACCACCAAACCATTATCACAACTAAGACTTTTCTTCTAATTTTATTTCGAATTTTTCAAACCTACCAAGAAGTTGAAAGAATAACACACTGAAATGAGCCTTGACTTTACCATTTCCCATATTGATGCTTTGACCCTTTTTTCTCAAATCTCACTGCCACTGCTCCTAAAATATTTGTGTTAGGTAGTTCTTGATGCAAACACATGGAATATTCCTTACGTATCACATTCTTACTCTTCCATTGTTTATTCCTGGAGTATTCAGGGCTGGTTTCAGGAGTCTCCAAGATGCCTCTAATATGTTGTCCCTGAGGGATATTGCAAAAGTCTCAAAACTTCCCTCACCTCCTTCAAGACTCTGCTCAGATGTCAATTTCTGGATGACATCTACCCTTCCCCATGCTATTAAAAGTTTCGCCCCATCTTCTCCCTTCACCAGTATTCCCTAATCCCATTTACTCTGCTGTATTTTTCTCCAAAGCATAGATCATCTTCTAACATAATTCATGTATTGTTCTATTTATCAATTGTCTCCCCAAAACAGACCATAAGCACTATGAGGGCAGAGATGTTTATCTTTTGGTTTACTGCTGTATCCCCAAGCTCAGTTTTACGTGCTTGGCACATGGAGCACTCAATAAATCCTTACAAAAGGACAGAATGAATGACGGCTGCAGGGCTATATGTAGGTGAGCATCCTACAGCCCATCAGGGAAGCAGGAACTGACTGGCACTGAGCCAAGCATCCCCTCACAGGCAGCAGGTGTGTGAAAGGATCCTGGGTTCAGCTTCAGTTAACATTCAGTTGACATTCTGAATCCCGAGTGGAATGCTTCAGGGTTCAGTTCAGTTCAGTCTCTTAGTCGTGTCCAACTCTTTGTGACCCCATGAATCACAGCACGCCAGGCCTCCCTGTCCATCACCAACTCCCGGAGTTTACTCAAACTCACGTCCATCCAGTCGGTGATTCCATCCAGCCGTTTCATCCTGTCATCCCCTTCTCCTCCTCCTCCCAATCCCTCCCAGCATCAGAGTGTTTTCCAATGAGTCAACTCTTCGCATGAGGTGGCCAAACTATTGGATCAGCATCAGTCCTTCCAATGAACAGCCAGGACTGATCTCCTTCAGAATGGACTGGTTGGATCTCCTTGCAGTCCAAGGGACTCTCAAGAGTCTTCTCCAACACCATAGTTCAAAAGCATCAATTCTTCAGCGCTCAGATTTCTTTACAGTCCGACTCTCACATCCATACATGACCACTGGAAAAACCATAGCTTTGACTAGATGGACCTTTGTTGCCAAGGTAATATCTCTGCTTTTCAATATGCTATCCAGGTTGGTCATAACTTTCCTTCCAAGGAGTAAGCATCTTTTAATTTCATGGCTGCAGTCACCATCTGCAGTGATTTTGGAGCCCCCCAAAGTAAAGTCTGATACTGTTTCCACTGTTTCCCCATCTATTTCCCATGCAGTGATGGGACCAGATGCCATGCTCTTCGTTTTCTGAATGTTGAGGTTTAAGCCAACTTTTTCACTCTCCACTTTCACTTTCATCAAGAGGCTTTTTAGTTCCTCTTCACTTTCTGCTATAAGGGTGGCATCTGCATATCTGAGGTTACTGATATTTCTCCTGGCAATCTTGATTCCAGCTTGTGCTTCTTCCAGCCCAGCATTTCTCATGATGTACTCTGCATAGAAGTTAAATAAGCAGGGTGACAGTATACAGCCTTGATGTATTCCTTTTCCTATTTGCAACCAGTCTGTTGTTCCATGTCCAGTTCTAACTGTTGCTTCCTGACCTGCATATAGGTTTCTCAAGAGGCAGATCAGGTGGTCTGGTATTCCCATCTCTTTCAGAATTTTCCACAATCTATTGTGATCCACACAGTCAAAGGCTTTGGCATAGTCAATAAAGCAGATATAGATGTTTTTCTGGAACTCTCTTGCTTTTTCGATGATCCAGCGGATGTTGGCAATTTGATCTCTGGTTCCTCTGCCTTTTCTAAAACCAGCTTAAACATCTGGAAGTTCACGGTTCACGTACTGCTGAAGCCTGGATTGGAGAATTTTGAGCATTACTTTACTAGCATGTGTAAGCCTTTAAAAACTGCAAAATGAACACCCCTCCCCCACCTTTAATAGACCAGACCGGAACTTTCCACAAAGGAAGTCTCCCAATACTTTTCTGAAGAAAGATATTTTTTGTCCCAGAGAGCAACCAAGAGCAACTAACTCTCCAAGGACCACAAGAGACTGGAACTCAGCCAGCTCTGGATTTCCTGGAGGAGGTGAAAACCACGCCCATGTATTCTTATAAGGCCCTTTTCCGGAACATCACTGCCCCTATGCTGGACCACTCCGTCCACAGTCCATCACACTGCCTGGGGGCACACCTGCCCTGAGTGGAAAAAAGCTGGGTGATGTGCTCTGGCTTGTGAGAGATGCCAGTCAGATTCTTGCCCTAGGAGCCTAAAGTAGGAATAGACGGGGGGATCCTGCAGGAAGCGGTATGGGCAGGTGCTGACACAGGGGATTTGAGTCAGGGGTATAGGTGGACAGAGGCTGTGAGACAGAAGGAGTCATGAGGACGCAAGGGGAGTCGAAGCTGTGAGACAGAGGAAAGCTCTTGGAAGAACAGCAAGAGGGTGAGGAATTCCCCCAAGCCCTACCGCGAGGTTCCTCCAGCCGCCCTAGATTCAGGATACATCTGCTTCCAGACCCTTCGAGGCCCGACTAGTCTACCCATCCTGTTTTCCAGAAGTCTCCATCACCTTCACTGTTTTGCAGTTTCTTCCCCACCGACCTCATCACTTGAACTAGGTTGAGTGACAACCCCAAAAATCTGAGTAAAATAGACATCTGTTGATTCCCCTTACAGGAGGTATCTAGAACAGTCAAATTTATCAAAGAGTCAGAAAGTACACTGATGGGTGGATGCCCAGAGTGGGGAAAGGGGGATGGGGAGGGGAAATGAGGAGTTAGTATTTAATGGGGACAGAGTTTCAGTTTATGAAGGTGAAAAATTCAGGAGACTGATGATGGTGAGAGTCGTACAACAATGTAAATATACTTAGTGCCACTGAACTGTACAGTTAAATATGGTTAAACTAGTGTGCTATATATTATGTGACTTTTAATAATAAATAAAATAGTAATAATAATAAAAATTAAGAAAAAAAAAAGCATAGCACCTGAGACAGCGTATGCTTTAGGTGCTTCTCGTGTCCAGTTCTGTGTGACCCCGTGGACTGCAGCACGCCATGCTTTCCTGTTTCACCATCCCACTGTACCCATCACCTTTTCATTCAGGGCTCCCATCTACCATTAATTTGATAGCCAGCCTCAGTAATTTTGTGGATCTCAAAGCTTTCAGTAAAGCTCTCTGCCTATAAACTGCAGTCTTCTTGAAGCTCTTCCTTTGCCTATATCCTTCAGATTTCTTTCATTAGATTTTCTTTGTCAGGGTATTGTAAATGGTTATCTTTTTTTCAAAGGTTCATCTTGTTTTGTTAAAATCTACGGATAGAGGGAATCTGTTTCTCTACCCTGTTCTTTACAATTGTAGATGATCCCTAATGAGCATTTTAACTACATTCTTTCGACATACCGTCATCCTTGAAAAGTATCTATAGTTTCAGGTTACAGCTTGTTTCCATCTCAAAACACCGAAAGGGAAAAAAAAAAAAACCCATCAAGAGATGAAACACCAAGGAAAAAAATGAGACCATTTTCCCAGGAGAGATTCAAATTTTAGGTTCCTAAACCGTATATCCTTAGGTGTCCCTCTCATGGGTCAGTTGCTAGGCTGGAGGGTTCTATGCCTTAAGGGCCAGCTACACTCAGCTTGCAGGTCTGCCTGCAGATCCTCAGAAAGGAGATCTAGAACAGGATGAAGCTTCGCATACACCACCCTCAGATATTCCCCTCCTGTCCTTCCTCTAGCCCTCTACGCTCTTTGGGGGCCTTTATTCATCTTTCCTTCCTCCCAGTAAGATGTTTTGAGGGCTGACAATGGGCCACATACTGTGCTGCTGTGCTGGGTACTGGGATGCAGTGGTTAAGAAGACAGGGGTCCACCTTATGTTTTCTAGCAGCAGGGAGAACTAAAATTCATCATCAAATCACTTCAATTAGGAGTGTTACATAGGAGCACTGCAGGGTGATGGGACAGTGTGTAAGACCGGTCTGGGGGCTGCCTTGAGAAAATGATGTCTGAGCCAAGGGCCCAAAGGATGAGTCGTGGTGAGCCAAGCAAAGAAAGAAAGAGATCTTCTTGTTCCCTGAAGACCACCAGCAAATGAAGGACCCCTGCTCCCACTTGGCATCTTTGGCTGTTGACTCCACACTGACCTTGCCCAGTGCCCTGCGTGCTGATAGCTTTGCAGCCCAGGCTGGACACTTGTTTCCGATCTTGTCTGTGTCTGACCTTGGCCTGGGCCATCTTCTGCCCCACTTCACCCACACTGGTGCTGGCAGCTCACAGGATCCCTCCCCAGCTGGGTACCGAGATAAGCGATGGCAGCTTTTTTCCTCTCAGTGTATCAGAAAGCTCTTCTTTCCCAATAGAATTCTTTTCTGCTCTCAAGACAGTAACTCCAGCTCATTGCGGGGTGTGTGTGTATGATATGGTCAGTGGTGTTGTGCAGGAAACTGTTTCTAACAGAGTTGCATCTTCTTGGCAGCATGTCTGCTGCAAGATCTCGGTGGCCAGAGAACCACGCGTGCTGGGTCAAGTCCAGCTGCATCTTGCTGCTGCCCTCATTCAGACTGTTGGGACCTGGAGTGAGTGATATTCCCCACATGCTTCTCTCCAGGTTAGACAAGCAGCTGCTGAATTCCTCTCTCGCTCTGGAAAAGTTCAGTTGTTTTGCTAACTGGACCACAGCTTCTTTTTTCAAAACGTCACAGGCATATTTTGGGGTTTCTGTGAACAGGTGCTGCATGCAGGAAGCACGATTCATTTGTTTATTAGGATGTTACCCTGTGTTTTGAAAAACAATTCGGAAAGGAAAAATGGCCTCTCCAATGCCTTTTGCTTTTTCTCTTCAGGCTGTAAGCTGCAAACAACTGCTCTTACCTTTAGTTTACAGAATCCCCATCTGGTTAGGTACTTTGATTTATGTTGGCTAAAATCCAGAACGGCTGATTTGGTTTATTTTAAGGAGTTTTATTTTAAGAAACTTTTGACATTTAAGAATTTAATTGGAACAATCTGTACCCAGAAATTTTTTAATGCAGTCTAGGATTCAAAGAACTGACTCATTTTGAAAAGACCCTGATGCTGGGAAAGATTGAAGGTGGGAGGAGAAGGGGATGACAGAGGATGAGATGGTTGGATGGCATCACTGACTTGATGGACATGAGTTTGAGTAAGCTCCGGGCATTGGTGATGGACAGGGAGGCCTGGCATGCTGCAGTCCATGGGGTCGCAAAGAGTTGGACATGACTGAGTGACTGAACTGAACTGAACGGAGGATTCAAAGATGCTCTTCAGCATGTGCAGGGTTTTAAAAGAAAGCAGGGTTTTCCACACCTGGCTGGTCTTGGTTCTTCAGGACTTTGTTGAAGACATGGCGGGAGAATTCTCAGGATGGAACTCCCAGCAGTGATGAAAATGGACAGAATGACTACTTCTCAGAAAGAATCTCTGACCCTCAGCCCATCCTTAAGCTCAGTTTACAAACTCTGCTGGATCGACTTGTCCACCATAAGCCAGTTACAGGGAGAGGAAGAGTGTACCAACGTACCACTTCGCCCACTCCTGTGAGGTAGTCAGATCTAAACTGAGTTGGCTTTAGGAAATCTGTCTCATTACCTCAACCAAAGGTCAGGTTGCCCTAGTTCTAAGAGGCAGACAGATCAGTTAGGATTAAAGCACCTCCATCAGAGAACTGAAAAGTGTTAGTCGCTCAGTCGTGTCCAACTCTTTGTGGCCTCGTGGACAGTAGCCCGCCAGGCTCCTCTGTCCATGGGACTCTCCAGGCAAGAATACTGGAATGGGTTGCCATGCCCTTCTCCAAGGGATCTTCCCAACCCAGGGATGGAACCTGGGTCTCCTGCATCGTAGGCAGATTCTTTACTGTTTGAACCACCAGGGAAGCAAAGTCACAGCTAAAAGTTCAAGAGCCTACTGTGAGATCTGATGCTCCCAAGAAGCACCCCAGCTTCCAGAGCCTGGCCTGAATCTCCAGGGATGTTACCCACAGTTTCCAGAATCCTTAGTACTTTCTGGGAGCCTCAGCGGATCTGGCATCCCTGAAATTGCAGCTGATTGAAGCAAAGAGCTTCCTAGCCTCCAAAAGGGGATTGAGAGGAAGAAAACTCATAGCTCATCAAGCCCAGTGGATCCTAAGAACTGGGAAAGGCTGATGTTCATCAGGCCCTGGGTAGCAACTTGTGAACCAAATGGCTAGTGCCTGCTTCTCTCCGCAGCTGCGCCTTTGCTGCTGCTATTGCCATGTGCATGCACAACCAGTGTTTGGACTCAGAGGATTTCCTCTAATTCTTTCATTTCCCTACTTCTCCAGACCGCATCTCCATTCTCCATTCTCCCTGTCACCATCTTAGAGTCATTGTCTACCTCACTTTTCTGCCATAAGACTCAATCATTAACTGTATGTCCTTGGTCCAGTTTCTTTTTTTTTTTTTTTGGTCCAGTTTCTTAATCTCCCCGAACCTCAGTCTCATCTATTTAAAAAATACCTACCCCATTTGCAGAGAACCTTTGATGTCAAGAGTTTGAACTTATTTGGGAAACGAAGGGGAGATAAATGGTTTTAACGTTTTTTGAGCACCTACTGTGTGTCAGAGAGTTCCAGAAAAACATCTATTTCTGTTTTACTGACTATGCCAAAGCCTTTGACTGTGTGGATCACAACAAACTGTGGAAAATTCTGAAAGAGATGGGAATACCAGACCACCTGACCTGCCTCTTGGGAAATATGTATGCAGGTCAAGAAGTAACAGTTAGAACTGGACATGGAACAACAGACTGGTTCCAAATAGGGAAAGGAGTACATCAAAGCTGTATATTGTCACCCTGCTTATCTAACTTATATGCAGAGCACATCATGAGAAACGCTGGGCTGGATGAAGTACAAGCTGGAAACAAGATTACCAGGAGAAATATCAGTAACCTCAGATATGCAGATGACACCACCCTTATGGTAGAAAGTGAAAAAGAACTAAAGAGCCCCTTGATGAAAGTGAAAGAGGAGAGTGAAAAAGTTGGCTTAAAGTTCAACATTCAGAAAACTAAGATCATGGCACCTGGTCCCATCATTTCATGACAAATAGATGGGGAAACAGTGGAAACAGTGTCAGACTTTATTTTTTTGGGCTCCAAAATCACTGCAGATGGTGATTGCAGCCATGAAATTAAAAGAAGCTTACTCCTTGGAAGGAAAGTTATGACCAACTTAGATAGCATATTCAAAAGCAGAGACATTACTTTGCCAACAAAGGTCCGTCTAGTCAAGGCTATGGTTTTTCCAGTGGTCATGTATGGATGTGAGAGTTGGACTATAAAGAAAGCTGAGTGCCAAAGAATTGATGCTTTTGAACTGTGGTGTTGGAGAAGACTCTTGAGAGCCCCTTGGACTACAAGGAGATCCAACCAGTCCATCCTGGAGGAAATCAGTCCTGAATATTCATTGGAAGGACTGATGCTCAAGCTGAAACCCCAATACTTTGGCCACCTGATGCAAAGAACTGACTCATTTGAAAAGACCCTGATGCTGGGAAAGATTGAAGGTGGGAGGAGAGGGGGACGACAGAGTATGAGATGTTTGGATGGCATCACCGACTTGATGGACATTAGTTTGAGTAAACTCTGGGAGCTGGTGATGGACAGGGAGGCCTGGCGTGCTGCAGTCCATGGGTTCGCAAAGATTCGGACACGACTGAGCAGCTGAAGTAAACCTGAACTGTGTGTCAGGCTCTTCTAGACATTTTACACTGATTCTTTAGACTTAATTAGCATACACCTCCCTCCGCTTTACAGCTGTAGCTCCTGTTCCTTGCCTACTTGTATCTTGTTGCTGTTGTTCAGTCACTGAGTCGTGTGACTCTTTGCAATCCTGTGGACTGCAGCATGTCAGACTTTCCTGTCCTTTGCTATCTCCCAGAGTTTGCTCAAACTCACATCCATTGAATTGGTGATGCCATCCAACCATCTCATCCTCTGTTGTCTCCTTTTCCTTCTCCTTCTCCTCTTGCCCTCAATCTTTCCCAGCACCAGGTTCTTTTCCATTGAGTCTACTCTTTGCATCAGGTGGCCAAAATGTTGGAGTTTCAGCTTCAACATCAGTTCTTCCAATGAACATTCAGGATTGATTTCCTTTGGGATTGACTGGTTTGATCTCCTTGCAGTCCAAGGGACTCTCAAGAGTCTTCTCCAGCACTACAATTCAAAAGCATCAATTTTTCAGCTCTTAGCCTTTTTTATGGTCCTATTCTCACATCTGTGCATGACTACTGGAAAAACCATAGCTTTGATTATATGCACCTTTGTCAGCAAAGTGATGTCTCTGTTTTTTTAATATGCTGTCCAGGTTTGTCTTGGTCTTCCTTCCAAGGAGCTAGAATCTTTTAATTTCATGGCTTTGGTCACTGTCTGCATTGATTTTGGAGCCCGTGAAAATAAAATCTTATATCTTACTTGTATCTTACTCCTAGCAAACCAGATTACTCATTCTTTCTCACTTGAGGAATCTTGAAACTCTCCCAATACTTTGTTTTCGATCATACTTTTATTTCTACCTGGCCTATCTCACCTCTCCAGAGTGAAATCCTATACATCTTTCAAGGTCCATCAGCAAAGTGCTAGTAAATATTTAACAAGCAGCTCTGCAGACAGAAAGAGCCCTGCTTTGTAGTGTTTGCCAGTGTAAAAACTCCCACTGTGGCCAATTTCAAGCTACCAACCTGGTATCAACTGGCTCACAAAATTTCTGAAAATGCAGGGACTGGAAGGAGTTGCCTCTAGTGCACCAGTGAGCCCACAGGGTCACCTTTCTCGATACCCCCAAGCTGTAAGATTCCTTCCCTCCTTTGTTAGTAATTTGCACTTTCTCACAAAAAGTCTTCTTCATTATATTAGGGTTGTAATGAATCCCTGTTATCATTATGAGCTTTTCAAGGACATGAACTGTGTCTTACTCATCTATGTATTCACAGTGCTGCCTAGGACAATAATGATGTTTCAATAAATATTTGCCACATTAGACCAATGATGAAGATTATCTCTAGGGCTTGACACACGGTTACAGGAAGGATACAGTGACATCATTAAAGCACTTCCCAGAATACTGGGCCCAGGAAGTAATTTGTGACAACTAATTTTTCTGTCACTTGTGGCTTCTGGAATTTAGGGAGCACAAATTTTAATTCTAAAAGTGGTTCTCCCCAACCCGAAATATACATGTATTATAATCAGCTGGGAAATGTTTACAAATCGCCATGCCCAGGCCAATAAGTCAGGCATCGGTATTTTTACATTTCCCCAAGTGATTCTGTTGTGCACCAAGTTTGAGAATCACTTTCCTATATGTATCCAGTCCTCTCCCTGGCTGATGAGTTGAGAATGTCAAAAAGGAAATAGAACTAGCTATTCCTTTAAAAATTCTCCTGTTCACCAAACAATTCCAGTAAATAGGAGGAAAACTCACTCTCAGGATTGCCTTATTTGGCGATCAAGTTGGGTGGAGTCACCTGGGAGGGGCAAAGCCGAGTGTGAGTAATACAGCCTTCTGTAGGGGCAGAAGAGAAATCTCTCTTTGTCAGCAAACGCCTGTAAGTGAAGTTTTTTTCACGCTGGAGAATTTTAGAGGCATCTCATTGAAACTAGATTTGGTCTTTGTGGTGACTTCGTGCAGATTAAACAAAAGTAAAATTTGTTTCAATGAACATCAGTGTATTTGTCCCAATTCTTTTGTTCCACTAGAATTTTGTAGTATTGAAATTACTGAACTATGAAGGCTCAGAATGATTCTTATTCTCTTATTTGTGGTAATGAGGATGGATTTCCTTAAAGTCAAGACAATACCGCATTTCTATCTTTGAGAAGCAGGTATTGCTTTCCCCCTTAGAGGTGGTGAAACTGAAACAGTGTGAAATCTGATTGGTCCAGAGTGACACGGGGGATGCCAAATAGGAAATCAAAGATTCTTGTCCTCACCCTTTGGTACTCAATACACTTTATATTTTATGGATATTGAGTTATTGTGGTCTTGTCGTCTATTTCTCATGTTAAAGGTATTTACCAAAAAGAAAAAAAAAATGCTTTGTAAGGGTCTTATCTGAAAAGTAAATTAAGCAATCTGCTTCAGTAGGTTACTCCCTTTGTTTTCTCTAATAAAATGATAGCCTGAGAGTTCACTTTAAAGAAGGGGGAATTGGGAGGAGGAGAAAGAGTCTATGTGTGCATGTGTTACAAAGCCACATTTTAGAGGTCTAATATGCTAAGTTTCTTTGATGTGTCACTATGGATGAATCTTTAAAACCTGATTTTCTTTTTGGAGGCACTACTGAAGACGTGTATGGAAGTGTTAGGGGCCGATGGTAATCCTTCAAGGAGCACTACTGGCTGTGTTGGATCCCACCAAATGTTTTTGTAAAGCCCATGTTAATTTTGCACCTAGTCCAATTTGGAAGTTTATTATAGAGACTCTGGACTGTCTCTGAAATAAACATTTTTAGCTAAGCTATTCAGTGGATTATAATTTTTTCTCCTGTAGTATATGTATAGCAAATCATTAAAATATATGGAATTTTTTAAAACTCTAAAGTAAAAACAAACTTTTAAAAGAAATCTTGGCAGAACCTCAGATTTTAGATCAAGGCTCTGTAATACCATAAACCCCTCAAATTCCCAGCATCATCAGAACTCTGGCTTCTCTGTGAATCACAGCCCCAAAACCGTGACTTCTCTTTGCATTACTTTGTCTCTGTTCTAATATTACTTGTAAAGGACAGATATTGTGATGTCAACTTCTATCATATCAGATTTACCAAAGCACCAGCAACAGGGACCACTGAACACCATTATTGGTAGAGCTCTGAATCAGGAATCAAATCTTTCATAAGATCTGGTATCCTCTCATGCTAAGTCACTTCAGTGGTTTCTGACTCTGTGCAACCGTATGCACTGTAGCCCGCCAGGCTCCTCTGTCCATGGGATTCTCCAAGCAAGAATACTGGAGTTGGTTGCCTTGTCCTCCTCCAGGGGATCTTCCCAACCCAGGGGTTGAACCCTCATCTCTTATGTCTCCTGCTTTGGCAAGCAGGTTCTTTACCACTAGCGCCACCTGGGAAGGCCATCAGGATACAGAAACAAGGACAAGACATTACGTAAACAATGTCCACAGGTAAGAGAACTTTAACTGCTTCCAGCAAACAAGTAACATTGGCTGATGTAAGACAGAAGTCTCCTTCTCATTCTGTAAATGTAGGTCTGGTATACCAATTGCATAGTTTCAGAGACCCGGGCTCTGCCATCCTTGGCACACAGATTCCAGTTGATGGTTCAAGATGGCTGTTTGATGGACTTCCTTGGTGTTCCAATGGCTAAGACTCTGCTCCCAATGCAGGAGACCTGGGTTCAATCCCTAGTCAGGGAACTAGATCCTGCATGCTGCAACTAAGGCCCAGTGCAGCCAAATAAATAAAAATAAATATTAAAAATATAAAAATAGTTGCTTGAGAAAAAGAAGGAGAAAATGTGGGAAAGTAGAGACGCTGAGGGTACACATCAGCTGTTTCGTTGGCAAGTTTGCCAGAAACTTCCTTCCATTCATATTACACGGACACAATTATTCCAACTGACCATCTATGGCTGCAAAGAGGCTTTTGAAATATGATGTTTGTAACACATAATCATGGCTCAAGTAAAAACTGGAGTTCTGCTACAAGAAAGAAGAGAACAGATATTGAGGTAAGAATCCAGCAGAGTCCGCCACAACCTGAACAGTGTCTGTGCTGGTCTTCAGATTTGAGAGGCTGCCATAGTTAAATAGGAAGCCTAGAGTTCAGGAAAGCTGGATTGGCTCTCACTTCTATCCAAGTATCCAAGTGACTTAGTCATCTCATCTGTAAAATAGTTATTTCATGGTTAAAAAGTAATTGTTGCAGAACATGATAGGATAAGCATATAAGATAACCCCAAGATAACCCACAAGAGACACAGGTTCGATCCCTGGGTCAGGAAGATGCCCTGGCATAGGAAGTGGCAACCCACTCCAATATTCTTGTCTGGAAATTTCCACGGACAGAGGAGCCTGGCAGGTTACAGTCCATGGAGCTGCAAAGAGTCGGACACAACTGAGCAACTGAACACACACGTAAGATAACCCCTTGTTTAAAATATCTCCTGGATACGTTACCTGATCTAAAGCACATAGGATGGCCAAAACTTTGAGCTGAAAGGGCCATTCAAGGGTGTTTAGCTCAACCCCTCTCCCAATATAGGAATGTCTACCACAGTAACCCTGACAGATGGCCCCTGTCTTGTGCTTGAGCACCCATAGAGTATGTAACTTTGCAGTTCCATGGGTGGACAGCTCTGGTTGTCAGAGGGTTTATCTGGATGGTGGTCTAAAAGCTGCCTCCCTTGAACCCCTGTCTCCTGAAACAGCAGAGAACAAAGTCATTCTCTGTTTTTCATGGCAGTGCTTCAGCTTTTGGAGGACAGCTCCTCCGTCATCCCTTAGACTTCCACCCTTCAAGGCGAGCATTCTGGATTGTTGCAACTGTTTCTTAGGTAACCAGGTGCCCATCCTTCCCACCATCTGGGTATCTTTTTCTATATTAGTGTTTTTCAAACTCTGTTGACTATGACCCAGAGGAAGAAATCTATTTCATGTATCATCAGTATACATATACATGCATGTAAGTGAAACAAATTTCATAAAACAACATATAGCCTTATTAGCAGACACAAACTTGTATATTTTCCAATTCAACTCTATTCTATTCAGTCTATTGTGTTCTAATTTATTTGTTAAAGGCAGGTTTTTATTCACTCAATGGATTTCATACTCACTCATGGGGGGCAACTCATAGTTTGAAGATTACTATTTCGGACGCATTCCAGCCTATAAATATTCCTAGAAGGTAGTACCTTGATGCTGCAGGCTGACTGCAGTAAGCAAAAAGGGCTTTTACTTCCTGAGACCAGAATTTAATGTCTTTATCTTAAGGAAATCTGTTGTTCGCTAAGCTATGTCAAACTCTTTCTGACCCCATGGACTACAGTAAGCCAGGTTTCACTGTCCCCCGGAGTTTGCTCAGGCTCATGTCCATTGAGCTGGTGATGCCATCCAACCATCTCATCCTCTGTCACCCCCTTCTCCTCCTGCCTTCAATCTCAATCTAAATGCATTGAATTAGAAAGTAACACTTTCACATCATTTGGCTGAACATTTGAGTCAGTTATAACTGACTTTCTCTGTGTGAACAGCTTCTATCTAAGCCTGCTCTCCCCCACCCTCTCCTTGTGCAACTGATTTTTTTAAACCTAGATACAGAGCTTTAATTTAATCCTATTAAACTTCATCTTTTTCAAGTTTGACTTTTTTCAATGTTTCAAAAACTTTTTGGACCATTTTTATCATTAATCTTTCCAGCTTTATAGCATATGCATATTTTATAACTATACTTTCCACGGAATAATAATTTTATGGTTTAGCCCTTAAAAGATAACTCTGACCTAAAGTCTCTGCCCATATTATAGTCATTTATAAACAAATGGTTGAAAAAAGAAGCAAGAAAGACAGAGATCTGTGGTACTAGACAAGAAAATAAAAGTTCTAAGAGGCTGGATTTGAAATGATTTATATATATATATATAAATGAGTATATATATATGCTGCTGCTGCTGCTAGTCACTTCAGTCGTGTCCGACTCTGTGCGACCCCATAGACGGCAGCCCACCAGGCTCCTCCATCCCTGGGATTCTCCAGGCAAGAACAGTGGAGTGGGTTGCCATTTCCTTCTCCAATGAATGCAAGTGAAAAGTGAAAGTGAAGTCGCTCAGTCCTGTCCGAGTCTTTGCAACCCCATGGACTGTACAAATATAAATATATATAGGTTTTCTCCTTAAACTCAAGTTAGATAATGTTTACCCATCATGTGGCATGAAAATGACAACATTTGTTTCAACCTTCATGGGCACTCAATTTTGACAGTCAAGCATATATGGCCTATATTGCTAAGCCCTGGGAATTTCCCCCAGAAACCCTGGAGGGATGGAGATCCCCTGATGCAATACCATCACTTCCAGCTAGAAAGTAAAGGGGGGTAAGTGTGCATAATTTTCATTTGTTTATTTATTCATCTGTTTATTCCAGAAATAACTGTTGTGCCAAACACTAAGAAGCAAAAACAGGGAGCCTTAAATTAGGCTGTGGGGGTGTGGAGGACAGAGGAAATGCAAAGCAGGGAGGCCTAAGCATCTCCTCCTACTCAGAGAGGAGGCAGTAATAATTTTCAGCCCTAAAGTGTCAGCTCAAGAAACAGAATGAAGTAAGTCAGAAAGAGAAAAACATCATATATTAACACATGTGTGGATCTAGAAAAATGGTCCAGATGAACCTAGCTCCAGGGCGGGAATAGAACGTAGACGTAGAGAGTGGACACATGGACACGGGACGAGGGGTCAGCGGGGAAGGCGGGGCCAGCATGAATTGGGAGGTTGGGACTGACGTGTATCCACTACCATCTGTACAACAGATAGCTAGTGGGAACCTGCTCTATAACACAGGGAGCTCAGCTGGTGCTCTGTGATGACCTAGATGGGGGAAGGGAGGGGAGGGGAGGGAGGAAGGTCCAAGAGGGAAGAGATACATGTACAGGTACAGCTGATTCACTTCATTGTGCAGCAGGAACGTTGTAAAGCAATTATACTCCCATTTTGAATTAAAAAAAAAAGAACTTCAAACTGTGGTGGTCGTGGTTTAGTTGCTAAGACTCTTGCACCCCATGGACTGTGGCCCACCAGGCTCCTCCATCCATAGGATTCTCTAGCCAAGAATACTGAATACTGAAGTGGGTTGCCATTTCCTTCTCCAGGGGATCTTCCCAACCCAGGAATTGAAGCCGGGTCTCCTGCATTGCAGGGAGATTCTTTACCGACTGAGCTATGAGGCGTGCGAGCACATGTGCGCGCACACACACACACACACATACACACACGAAATGAGGTCTTAAGTGTTGGTAAGAGTTAGCTAGGCAAAGAGAGAGCCACGTGCCAGAAGGCTCAGAGGTGAGAAACATGGGTACTTAATGAACAGCAAAGAACAGCAACATTCCTAAAGTGTTTCAAGAACGACATGGTTGCCAAATGCACAAGCTAAGGCTGTGGGGCAGAAACACGAGGAGGCGGCCTCCATCTGTGTTCCAGGAAGGACACCCATGTGTCTACTTAGGATCCTGCAGAGTTTAGGGGCAGCTGGAGGACACTTACCGTCTTTGCTACCTGTGGGTCCTTATTGGATCAATAGAAGCTAAAAAGGTCAGAATGAAAGAAGAATGGAGATGGCATTAGCAAGAAAGGGAGTCATTTTCATTTGATCTTCATGACAAATTCCAGACTCAGAGCCAGTAGGAAGTATTTTTTTCCCCTTGATTTTTCTCTTCTTTTTTAAGTTGTCTGGTTTGTTTGTTTTTGCTTTTTGTGATTGTTTTTTTGTTTTGTTTTTCCCCTAATGAGTAACTTCATTCTACATGGTACAAAAACTCAAAAATTCAAAAAAGATGGGTGGGCAAATTTCCTTCCTTCCTCACCCGCTGCCACCCAATTTGTCTTCCAGAGACAAACAAGGTCTGTTTTTATACGTCCAGAAATAGTCTATGCACATACAAGTAATATGTACACATTTATAAACCTACACCTTAGTCTTTTTTATGTCTAGAAATAGTCTAAGCACGTACAAGTAATATGTATGCATATATAAACCCACATCTTTTTTTTTTTTAAGCCAAATGGCAGGATAATATACACACAGACAACAGATAGTATTTTTTAAGTATATTTTATCTTTCCTTTTACAGAATTGTCCAACCCAGAAGGGGAAAAACATTTTTCAGTGAAAGAGAGGGGACCAGTCTTCAAGGACTAAGAAAACTAGTAAATATCAAGAAGACAGTAAATAGCTTTTTAAACTATATGTATCTATTTTTCCCCAGTTTCAATATTTACATATCTCAATTTTTCACGAAGAAACAAGAATTTGTAGGAAAAAATATAAAGGGAAATATTGTTGGTTCTTCTTAAAGATATTTTCTAAAATCCTTGAATTATAAAAAAGCTTGCAATCTTTTGCTGTCGAATACAAGACACACGATAAAAAGAACACTGAGTAGAGTTATACTTTATACTTAAAATTTTATGCAAGAGCTTGAGAATTCAGAAAGCCACACATGACTCTGTATGCAAACTTCAGAAATATTAACAATCTGTACTGAAAAACAGGGCCATCTAATTTTCTCTTTCGTACTTCCAGATTTGATGCAGAAACTAGGGAAGGAATGTTCAGGGTGAAATGAATAAAGGGAACATGATAAATGTGTAAGAAGATAATTAAAGCATGAAGCTTTCCACATCTTGAGATAATGGTAATGGCAAGTGTACTTTTAGCTAATTAATTGGTTAAGAACAATTTGCCTCGGTGACTATCTCATATTTGAATATGGAATGTTTTTTACTTTGCTAGAAACTGAGAATAGAATTATCTTGGAGCTTGTAAAACAAATAGCTTTTGGCTACCAAAAGTGTAATTACAAGTCAGGAAACCCAATTTGAATTAGTCCTACAGAGACAATTTTCCCCTTCACGCTGTGTAATTCATTGAGACTCAAGAGAGGGTAAATTTCCTTTCCACTCAAACCTTGTTACTGCATGAGAAAATAAATTCATTGCAGTTTGGACTCAGTGTATTCTTAACTAACCAAAAACAACATTGCTACTTGAGCAATCATGCACCTTATTCATCAGATCTGATAACTTTGGAAGTTTTTAAATATCAAACCCACCCTCAAAGTGGAAGAACTCGTCAATCTGATAAGGTTCAAAAGAAAGTACCATAGACACAGAAGGTGTCTAGTTCCATAGGAGGAATTCCAGAAACATTGTGAGCTAAGTTGGCAGCATTAAAATAAATGCGTGGTGCTGTTATGTTACTGTCTCCCAAATTGCCTTGAGGGGGATTTGCTCATTTAGATGGTTAAATTCTGAGAGATTTGCTAAATCAGCATCTTCTTACCTTACAGTCAAACTTAACAGACTCACTGCAGGCGAAATCCAACCCTCCAGGTTTAGACTTAGAACAAGGACAGGAAGCAAATTCAAGCACTATCTTGTAACTTGAAATTTATTTTCAAATTAATTTTCTTATTAAAAAAAATATTTTTTATCTTTTGGCTGCACTGCATGGCATGTGGGATCTTAGTTTCCCCACCAGGGATCAAATCCACGTCACCTGTGTTGGAAGTATGGCATCTTAACCACTGGACTGCCAGGAAAACCCTTTAAAGTAGTTAATTCTCTAACTGAATCATATTTGTGTATAAAATCACACATAAAAAACAAAACTGGAAGAAACTTACCGGAACCTTAAGAGGGATCAACCTAACGGGGATTTTATCCTCTATTCCTTTAAAAATTTCCACAATGATCATATGACACTTTGGTAATCAAGATTAAAGGGGAAAATCTGAAACTGAAACAGTTTCTTTCTCTGCACCTGTATTCCCTCTCCCCTGTGTGGCGGGATATCCTCCTAAACATTTTTGAACTCCTCCGAGTTCCACTTTTATTATTCTCTGCAGCAATTTCCTTCATAGGCTAGAAAAAAAAAATTGAGAAATAAAAAAATACAAATCCCTTTTTGTAACAGATTTCCTTTCACCTCTCCTAAAAACCTATGAAAATACTACAGCTTTATTCTCAACCTTTTTCCCGACAAAGAGAATCCAGATGTTCCCTTTTGTTTGCCCTAAAGGGGGAAATGCTAGTTCACCTTCCCTCCCCCCTTCCCCCCAAATAACTCAACCCCCTTCTAGCACATGTTGTGTATTCAAAGCTCTAAATGGTCTCCTGCCTTTTATCCAGGGAAATAATTGCTGCATTTTTAAACCAATCCTGCCAGGCAGTCAGGACAAACAGTCTTTTTAGAAGTTGGCCCCAGAGTTTCCCTGTCTCCCTTGGGGCGTCTTCCAGACAACGGCAGGGGAGAGGGGACTGGACAACCCGGAGACCTGCAGCTCTCTGCTCTCTGACATCTGGACACTTGAGGAGGAGGAAGATGACTTGTTGGCCAGGTAAAAGGGCATCTGTGTCTAATCAAGATACATCCCAACCTTCTCCAGAGGTCCGCTGTGGAAGGGAAGAGGTTGCCTGAATTCTTTCCTCCTTCTCCAAATGCAGGAGACCCAGTGCCAGGGTGTGACCTTGAGAAGTCTCTATTCCAGGGCCTGGGGAGGGAGTTGAACTGGCTGATCCCCAAGGCCTTAAAAAAGCCTGTGATTCCAATTCCAGTTTATCCTTGTGGACTTCAGGGTATGTGAGGACATGCGGGAGAACCTTCTCTCTGGCCTCATTAATAGAGAAAGCTGTGTTTTTCCTGAGGTTGGTTTGTTTTTTATCTGGGAATTGTAACTCTTGTAACAGTTTCTGCTTCTTGCCGGGAGGCTTAGCAGCAGAGTTGTGGCCTCCCTGGGGCAAACACCTAGGGGTTTAAGACATGTGTTTTGTACACCAATTTCACTCTAGTTCCCAGCTTCCTTTACTACCTTTATTTTCCTTGTCCTTTTTCTTACTTGTTTTTATAGTACTGTTCTTACTTGTTTTATCTTGTTATATTGTGTGTCCCTTTTAAAGCTTCTTAACGTCTTTTTTGGAACAAAGTAGCATACCATAAAGTTAAATCAATTTTGAAAACATAGATATTAAGGGCATTTGTTTTTCTCTTTATCTCTGTTTTATCAGTTTCTCCCTAAATCTAAAAGTAGATCTCAACTCCATCATTCTGATTATGTAAACATCTTAAGCTACAAAAATTTGGTATAATTAAATGATACCGTTCTAGCTAGCAGGGATCAGGTCTGATGAGGGATAAAGCAGCTGCAGTGGAAAGAAAGAGCTTGGGCTGGCTCTGTCACGTACCGCGTGTCCGACCTTGGGCAGGGCCCTTCTCTCTGGATCTTAATTTCCTTGTTTATAAAATGAAGAGGTTGGACCAGGTCACCTTTAAAATCCCTTCCAGCTCTGAAATTCATTGACTCAGTGACCCATTGTGGGCACTTAATAAATAACAATCACACTTCTAGAGAACCTTAAGAATGACACGTTTGGACTCAGTGGTCAACGTATATTCACTTAGCATCCCTCCAGGATGTGGCCGCTTTGAGAGACAAACCAGACAGCCCTGGGGATCCTGTGGAGGCCCAAACCTAAAGGGGAGACCTAGACACCCGCTTGTCCCCACTGCCTGAGGGTTCCAAGTTTTTACAAGATTGTAAAGAACCAAAGGCATGGTGAGCAGTGATATTCATGAGACGGGGAGTCCATCTACTTTTTAAAAATAAATCTATTGGAGTGTAGTTGTTTTACAATGTTGTGTTAGTTTCTGCTAGACAGCAAAGTGAATCAGCTATATGTATACATATTGTTGCTGCTGCTGCTAAGTCACTTCAGTCGTGTCTGACTCTGTGCGACCCCATAGACGGCAGCCCACCAGGCTCCCCCGTCCCTGGGATTCTCCAGGCAAGAACACTGGAGTGGGTTGCCATTTCCTTCTCCAATGCATGAAAGTGAAAAGTGAAAGTGAAGTCGCCCAGTCGTGTCGGACTCGTCGCGATCGCATGGACTGCAGCCCACCAGGCTCCTTCATCCATGGGATTTTCTAGGCAAGAGTACTTGAGTGGGGGGTGCCATTGCCTTCTCCGATACATATTGTAGGGTAAGGGAATTAGAAAAAGTGAGGTTCGGAGAAAGAATGAGACCGGCACTTTACAGGAACAGATCATCTTTAATGAGGCGAGAAGGGGCAGCAGTCAGATTAGTGAGCTGCTGCACTAACCCAAGAGAAGAGGCATATATGTGGAAAGCTACTGTCTTAAGGGGGCCTGTTCTTCTCCAGGGTTATTGGGATTAGTTATCTCTTAAATGGCTGGGGCAAGGAATTCTGGAGATCAGCCACAGGCTGGGACTGGCTGGGAGCTGGGCATAATCAAACTTAATGTCCATTTTTTCCTTTGGATAAGAGTTTTTTGTTTTGTATAGAATGGTGGGGAGGACCCAGAGGGGAGTTTTAACTCCAGGTTATTTTGAGCCGTGTAACTTTCCTTCACATATATCCCCTCTTTTTTGGATTTCCTTCCCATTTAGGTCACCACCGAGCATAGGGCAGAGTTCCCTATGCTATACAGTACGTTCTCATTAGTTATCTATTTTATACATAATAGTGTATATATATAGTAGTGTATATATGGAGAAGGCGATGGCACCCCACTCCAGTACTCTTGCCTGGAAAATCCCATGGATGGAGGAGCCTGGTGGGCTGCAGTCCATGGGGTTGCTGAGGGTCAGACATGACTGAGCGACTTCACTTTTCACTTTCATGCATTGGAGAAGGAAATGGCAACCCACTCCAGTGTTCTTGCCTGGAGAATCCCGGGACGGGGGAGCCTGGTGGGCTGCCGTCTATGGGGTCGCACAGAGTCGGACACGACTGAAGCAACTTAGCAGCAGCAGCAGTGTATATATGTCAGTCCCAATCTCCCAGTCCATCCTACTTTCCTTCCCTCCTTGGTATCCATATGTTTGTTCTCCACATCTGTGTCTCTATTTCTGCTTTGCAAATAAGTTCATCTATACCATTTTTCTGGGCTTCTCTGGTGGCTCAGATGATAGAGAAACTGCCTGCAATGCAGAAGACCCAGGTTTGATTTCTGGGTTGGGAAGATCCCCTGGAAAAGGTATGGCAACCCACTCCAGTATTCTTGCCTGGAGAATTCCATGGACAGAAGAGCCTGGTGGGCTATACCCCTTGGAGTTGCAAAGAGTCAGAAACAACTGAGTGACTATAACTTTTCTAGATTCCACGTATATACATTAATAATGATATTTTTCTCTTTCTGCATCTACTTTTAGCAGTCCTTTAACATAGAGGGGGATAGAGAAAATTTTAAATTGAGTAATGCTTAATTTTAATACTCTGTAAGTCAAAATTAACCTATTTAAGAATAGTAAAGATAACAGGTGCAATTTAGTTTTGCCATAAAATTATTGTGCTTGATATGTTTTCCCTTTAAAATGAATCACTGTTAATTATAAATGTGCTGATTGATTTTTGTTCTAAATTGTTTGCACTTTTTAACACACACACATGGAGTTCTAAGCTGCTGATAACATCTTTTAGGGTTTGCCAGTTTATGAGGAATGGAGCCAAGTTAAGGATAAACCATCAACAGTATAAAAAAACTTGTGTGTCTATTAACGACAAGAATCACCCACCCATTTTCAGAAAAAGGCAAAGAAAGGAGGAAAAAGCCTTGCCGAACACATTTTTTTGCCCCACACAAGTAACTTTCTCATATCCCTCTTTTTTCTAAACTATTCCAGGAAGAGTCTTTATATGTATGCTTCATTTTAATCATCTCAGAGGATTTCTCCTGGGACACATATCTTTACTTTTCCAATGGCCAAATTGTAGTGTTCTTCCTCTTAAATATTAGTATCTACTGATGCAGATTCCTGCTTGTGTGTTAGTGGGTGGACATGAGCAGTGTTAGTGGTGGAGCTGCACAAAGGACCCTCATCCCAAGGAAGGAGGGATGTAGTTTGCAGAATTTCAAACCAAATATCTGGACAAAGCACCTGAAAATCTTTTTTGTTCTACTCCATTGAAAACTATATCCTCAACACCAGTGGCCAAGTGTGCTTTGTATTAATAATTCCAACAAACTCAGGAGCATCGTATTGGATCCTCATCCCTTCTTATCCCAGAGCTTCGCAGCGTTCTGACTACATCTTGCTTCTTACTAAGCATTTTGATTTGCTTCTTCCCATCCTCCCAGGTGGAAATGAACTTGAAGTCTTTCTTGAAAAAATTGCATTTGTCAAGGTGATTGCCTGAAGAGTAGCTGGCAAAGGGGCACTTGGCTTGAGACAAGATTGGAGGTACTTCCATTCTTTGAAGCTTCAGGTCTAATTGATTTCTCTTTTAAAGGATACAATTGAGATCAGGGTAAAATTTGGGGTGTTTTTTTAAAATACTTAGTTTTAACAAGTTGAAACTTGCACAACACATAAATGCAATCCAATAAATGATAATAATATAATGAATAATAATATAAAATAAGGCTAGCTAATTACAGAACTCATTAACAACTAATTCATACTGGTGTGGCATGTCGTGGGAACCAAGTCAAAGTTGTATGAAGATCATTGTGTTTTGATCCCATCAGGCATATCTGTGACCGTAGGTTTAACTCCATCTGAAGATAAAGGTAAAGCTCTTAAACATTTGAGGCCCCAGCCCTGTGCTCTCCTCCTTCTGTCTCTGGGTTCCGTCTCTGGGTTTTGGCATGAAACTGACTTTAAAGTCTTCATGATTACTTCTAGGCAACATCCTCATCAGGTATAGTGATCCTTAAAGCTAAAGAACTAAAAACTGATCACTCATTCCTGTTTTCTTCAGTAGCCTCTTTATTTTTTAGAAAATGCTAAAGACAGAACCACACCTTTTCTATCAATTTCCTAGGGTTTTCACTGACACTGTTTTATCCCATGCATGCTTTTCTTTTGAAGACAGCAACTTTCTTATGAATAGCTTTTTATATTGCTTATCCCTTTCTTGGATCTCCTGGAGCTCTGGAAAGCACCCAGCTCAATGATGTCATGAGGAAGCAAGTTTGGGCCACGGAAGAGTATCCCATTGTAATCTACAACTCCCTCTCCTTCCCACTCTCCCCCATGGCATCCCTGCTTCCTGCACAGTCAGCAAACCAGAGTCACTTCTCCCTGCTTTTTGTGGGGCCTCCCACATTGATAACTGATACCTGTGAACTCTCTTGTTTGTTCTTCTACTCTCCATGAGACAAGCTAACCCAAACCTCCTTAGGGTGTTGGTCTCATATAAGCCGTGACCCCTCTATCTATTCATCTGTAAATATTTTGAAAGAACACTCCACTGATTGCTACTTAAGCAAATTCCCATTCCCATCATTGTCCGACTCTGAGAGCTTTCTCTGAGTGTGCTTGCAGGACAAACCACTATGCTGATCTTAATAATTAAAGCACTTCCTGCCAGGATGCATTTTCAGCTGTAGACTGTAAATGTTTCAAAAAATATAGATTGATCTGGTCATTACACCTCCCCCACTCCCTGGGTCAGCAATGAAACCAGGAACGTTTTTTATTTGATAGCTTCCCATGTCAGATTTTTTGAGGCTAATGATTAGATGCTCTCTTGCAATGATGCTTTAAAAACAAAGCAGCGGCAGCAGTGGGAGTTCTAGATCAAGTACACATGGAAGAGATAAACCAAAATGTAGGGTATTACTCATTGTAAAGGTCTTTTAATCTCGTTTAAAATTTTTATTTTGTTGAAGATACAGCTGAAAAGCTTTATGAATGTTTCATCTTAAATTTATTTATTATTTTTAAAATATGCCAATACAAAACATTTCCTTTTTTTAATTTGGAGAGGAGGTCTTAAAAAAAAAAAAAAAAAAGGAACAAACAATCACAATTGCCTCCCTGTGATGGCATCACTCTTCACCCGCTCAGTGCTCTGCAGTTGCCCTCCTGTGAACACCACGGAGCAGCCAGGTGTGGTCAGAAGCACACCAACAGAAAGGCAGAGCTAGGTTCACAGTCTGACCCCAGCGTTATTAGCGGCGAGACCCAGAGTAAGCTCCTCGCCACTTCATGCCTCCATTTACTTCTAGAGCTCTCGTGAAAAGGCAAAGGCAGAAAAATCATGGATTTACTGGAAAAAATTCGCAGTAGACAGCACTAATTCCCATCCTCTAAGATGGTGAAGGTTCTGGAAATGTGAGGAGCTTCTTTAAGGGTCTAGGGTTCACATACCATCAAAGGAGAGGACGCAGTACTGCCATGAGGAGAAGCCCTTGACATTTTGCGGTGGGTGACATGGAACCCTTACCAGTGCCCCGACCCTCATTTCAGGTCCCTGGCTGCCAACTGCTTCCTCTGGACCGCCTGAGTTCCAGTCACGGGACATCTCTTCTCCCCCGACTCTCCCGAGGAAAACGAGTCATTAAAGACCATGTGTAGTTGGTGTCGCCATGTAGAAATAGACAAGAATCCTCAACCCTTTAAGACAGACATGAAATATATTCAAATTATCATGAAATGGTCTTTAAAAGAGACCTCATTCTAGCTTTTGATTATTTTGGAGAGTATTTTTAAGTAGAATGAGCAAAGCTCTCCTTATAGACCTAATAAAATTTCACATTAGTTAACTGCTGGTTTTCTACCCCTAACATGCATGAAAGGGGACTTGCTATGATCCACCCAGAACCCCCTCTACAAGCCCATGTTCACCGTGCTTCCTGATTCTTCTGTCACATGAAAGATTCGTCCACGAGCTACTCCTTTTCAAACTTCACCCATCTGATGTTAAGGATGGTGAAGATGAATTAGAATAGTTCTGCTGCTGGGTGGGGGTTTCCCAGGTGGCTCTAATGGTAAAGAACCCACCTCCTAATGCAGGAGATGCAAGGGACATGGTTTGATCCCTGAGTCAGGAAGATGCCCCTGGAGGAGGGCATGGCAACCTGTTCCAGTATTCGTGCCTGGAGAATCCCACAGACAGAGGAGCCTGATGGGCTACAGTCTATGCGATCACAAAGAGTCAGATACGATTGAAGCGACTTAGCATGCACACATGCAGTAGTGGGTGGAGATATAAGCTCTTACCAGACTTTCAGAAAGAGCTCCAATGGGTCAAGAATAGAAAGAAATTGGGATTCTCTGCCTTGCATTTGCTACCAGATGCTTCCCGCCTTTCCCCCACCCCAGGCTCCCTCCTCCTTCTAAATCTCTGGACCTCATCAGAGTTAACTTGTGGGTTTCTCCTATCATGGCTTTGGATTTTTCTACCAATTCATTCTCTTTTACCTTTCTCTCTTGCTTCTTCCTTGTTTCCGTTCATTGCTTTTTCTTGTCTCCTTTTCTGGCATTCTGTCTTGCCTTCTAATTTCTTGTTTCTCATCCCTTCCATAAAAGGAATAACCATCAATGCTGACCAAGTCTGTCTATTTTTTGTTCTCTGTGGGCTTATGCTGAAGCTCTGCTCAAAACTGCCAGTGTACACTGGGCCCTGATAAAACCATAGAAAGTGGAGAACCCACCCCAAAAATAAACAGTCACTTCCTTCTTGGAAGGGCCATTCATAGTCCAACCAATGCATCTTGCATCAAAAGCTGTGAGAGGCAAACTGCTTGCATGCCAAATAAGCCCCATGAAACTGGCCTCTCGTGTTCAACCAACAAGTATATCTTGAGCCTCACAGGGTCAGGGGTTGCAAAAGGTGAGGGCTCAAGACTCCCGAGACTGGCTTGATTTCTGCTTTTGAGAAGACACAGGAGCAAACAAATAACAAAAGATCCATCAGTGCCACCCCTTCTCCCATCACCCCTGCCCTCTTCTCGGCATCATTTTCCTCCACCATCTGATGTGGGCTATGCTTTACCATTTTATTATCAGTATCCCTCCAACTAGAATGCAGGCTTTGAGAGGGAGGTATTTGGGGTCAGGATGCATGGCTGAATCCCCAGTTCTTCAACACTGCCCATCATGCGGAGGGCTCAAACATACATGCTGAATGAATGAAGCACAACATGATGTTTGCAATATCAGAAAAGTGGACGAAGAGCTACAGAATTCCAGGGATCCCCATGGAACTAAGGGTCATTGTGTGTGTGTGTGTGTGTGTGTGTGCACTTGTGTGCATAAAAATCAGATTCAAAGAGAAATTTGATGCTTTTGGAATGATGCAGGTAAAATATCAATACATTCAGAAGAGGCTTGGTCATCTGGTGCTGGGTTAGAGCGTTACAAAGGAGGAAGATTTGTGACATTTCTCCCCTGCCAATTAAAAAAAAAAAACTTATTAAAGTGCTTGTTGCTTTATTGAGTTGCATTAGAAATGCTTACATTTCATTTGGAAGGAGGGAATGGGAAGCATTCTCAGTGCTTCCTTAGAAAACAAAATGAAACCTAGGTCATAGCAGTCAGGCAGGCAGGAGGGGTTTAAGAAATCAGGTGAGGCCAGTTTCTTTCTTGTCTTGGCTGTGTGCCCATGAGCATGTTGCCTGACCTCTCTGAGCTCCACTTCCTCAGAATATATAATATTACCTTATAGAGGTACTCTAATAATACCTTGTAGAGGTATCCTAAGTACTCAATAAGAACATGGATATAGTGTGTTTAACATGTCATTTGCCTGTTAAGTTCACAAGAAAGAGTAGTTACATAGCAGGGCTTCCTGGTAGCTCAGATGGTAAAGAATCTGCCTGCAGTGTGGGAGACCTGTGTTCGATTCCTGGGTTGGGAAGATCCCCTGAAGAAGGAACTGGCAACCCATTCCAGTATTCTTACCTGGAGAATTCCATGGACAGAGGAGCCTGGTGGACCATGGGGTTGCCAAGAACCTGACAGAACTGAAAGACTAGATAATTCTTATAGTTAAGTCACAGAGAAAAAAACATAGCTGCTCCCTTCTTGCAGCCATACTG
Source organism: Bubalus kerabau (assembly GCF_029407905.1). Lineage (NCBI taxonomy): Eukaryota > Metazoa > Chordata > Mammalia > Artiodactyla > Bovidae > Bubalus > Bubalus kerabau. Next base: position 65,629,112 of record NC_073637.1, read on the forward strand.
CCGAGGAGTGGGGATACTGCATTGCTAAGGGTCTGTATGTAGTTTCAGGTAAGGTCTAACCAATTTTCTCCTGGCTCTTTATTTTTACACGAAGTGGCACTGAATGCAATATAAACTAGATGCCAATGAAAATGAACATCCCCTCCTGTTCACTGTTGCTGCTGCTGCTAAGTCGCTTCAGTCGTGTCCGACTCTGTGCAACCCCATAGATGGCAGCCCACCAGGCTCCGCCATCCCCGGGATTCTCCAGGCAAGAACACTGGAGTGGGTTGCCATTTCCTTCTCCAATGCGTGAAAGTGAAAAGTGAAAGTGAGGTCGCTCAGTTGCAACCCCATGGACTGCAGCCCACCAGGCTCCTCCGTCCATGGGATTTTCCAGGCAAGAGTACTGGAGTGGGTTGCCGTTTCCTTCTCCCCTCCTGTTCACAATCCTTCCCAAACCTAGCAGGAAAGAGAAAGCGACCACGCTCCACTCTTTTCTCTCCTGCCACTGAGGAGCCGTGATGATGTTCTCCGCTCAGACTACGGTTACCTGGGTGACTGAGTCATTATCCTGTTCCTCCCTCCTCTTCACACTCACCCCTTTCTCACCCCCATTATTTCCAATGAAAAAAGCTTTTAGAGGAAAAACTTCATCCACAATTTTATAATAGTCATCAATTTAAAACATTTCATTTCTTTCCTGAATGCAATATATTTTCTAATATTTTTAAGAAAGCAACTTATCTCTAAGGCAGAGGAAGGGAATAAAACAGCACATGATAAAAGAGAAAAAAGGCAGGCCTGGGAAACAGGAAGCCCAGCAGGACTCACTGGGCCTGGTTGGACTTCCTGGGGGTGAGTTTCTGAGGGTTTAGTGACTTTGTCTGGGGGTTGAATGACTTTGTCTGTGTGGGGACCGACTTTTGGAAAAAAAAAAAAGGGGATCTGCTTGGCCAAGTTGGGCACTGGATGAAATTTTGGACCCATAAGGTACACCGTAGGACTCTAGATTCTTTGTGCCTGTTTCATCTGAATCGATGTTATCACGTGTAAAACTGAACCTTGTTATTGCTGTTTTTAATAAGAATTAGTGTGTGTCTTATTACACACGTAATAAGGGAATTTTTACACATGGTGGACACACCATAATCTACCCAGATTGAAGTATAGAATATTTTTTCAGTTCTCCAGAAAGCTTCTTCTTGCCCCTCTCAAGTGAAAACACCCCACCCCATACCACAAAGCCATTATTCTGATTTCTGTCACCATCAGTTTTGCCTATTCCTTGAACTTCATATATATGTGTGTGTGTGTGTGTGTGTATTATTTTTTAGCCACACTGTACAGCATGTAGAACTTCCCCATCCAAGAATCAAACCTGTGCCCGTGCAATGGGAGCATGGAGTCTTAACCACTGAGCAACCAGGGAAGTCCAGAACTTTTAAACCTGTAATCATATAGTAGGTACTCCGTTGTGTCTGCTTTCACTCAATGTTATGCTTGTAAGATTCATGCAAGTTGTAATTTGTTCTTTTTCACTACTGTGTAGGGCTCCAGTTGTGTGACATATCACAACGTATCTATTCTCAGTTGTTGGCATTTGGGTTGTCTCCAGTTTGGGATTACTATGGATAAAGATGCTGCTTGTGTCCACACGTCTTGGGTGGATTTAAGCACTCATTCCTCTTGGATTCTTGGGTGATAAAGACATACATTCAGCTTTCAGGAAATCCTGCTGAACAAGTTTTCAAAGTGTTTGTCCCGTTTTATACTTATATCAGGACTCTATACTATTTCCTGCCTTAACTGAATAAGGGGTAACTGTTGGGGTTTCCCTGGTGGCTAAGTGGTAAAGAGTCCACCTGCAATGCAGGAGACACAGGTTCAATTCCTGGGAAGATCCTCTGGAGAAAGAAATGGCAACCCACTCCAATATTCTTTCTTGGGAAATCCCATGGATAGTGGAGCCTGGCAGGCTACAGTCCATGGGGTCACAAAGAGTTGGACTCAAATTAGTGGCTAAAAAGCAAGAGCAACTGTTAGTTATGAAACAAAATGTTCCTTTGGTTGCTCTGCATTCTCATCTTCATGTACACATCAAGATTTCACCAGTTACTATTAATAATAGTTTGTACCTGTTATTCCCTCTGCCTGGAACACTCTGCCACATATTCCCTGGCCAATTCCTCCTCATATTCGGGTTGTAGCCCAAAGGACGCCTCCCCAGTAAGGCCTTGCCTGACTGCCCCATCCGTGCGAGCACCTCTGCCTCCCCAGTGGGTCACTCACTATTTCACCCTCTGCTTCATTTCTGGCACTTACCCTGTTTGTTCATCAGTTTAATTATTGTCCATCTCCTCTCACTAGGAATGAAAGCTCTGTGAGGACTAGGTATTGTCTAGTCCTCAGAGTTCACTACAACCAATATAACCTGTGAAAGTGTGAAAGTGAAAAGCATTAGTTGCTCAGCTATGTGCGACTCTTTGTGACCCCATGGACTGTAACCTGCGAGGCTCCTCTGTCCATGGAATTCTCCAGGCAAGAATACTGGAGTTAGTTGCCATGCCCTCCTCCAGGGGATCGTCCCAACCCAGGGATTGAACTCAGGTCTGCTGCATTTCAGGTGGAGTCTTTACCATATGAGCTACCAGAGAAGCCCAGTACAACCTGTACAATCAATAAAATACTGCAGAAGTGACCATGTGTAACAGCCAAGATTAGGGAATAACCATAGGGCATCTGCCTCGCTCTCTGGGGTCCCCGGCTGTGAGGGAAGTCATATTGTGAGGACATTCAAGCAGCCTGGAAAAGCCTTTGTTTCCTGCCAACAGCCTGCGTCATGTGAGAGAACTTAGGAGTCAGTATCTCTGGCCCCGGTCAAGCCTTCAGGTGACTACATCTTGGTGGATATCATGAGAGACCTGAATCAGAGCCACTCAGATAAACCACTTCCAAATTCCTCACCCACAGAAATTGTGAACATGTTCATACTGTTGTGGCTTTAAGCTGCTAAGTTTTGAAGTAATTCGTACACGGTAATATTTAACAAATACCAGCACTCAGCAAGTATTTGTTGAACAAATGAATGAATAACTGAGTGAGTGAATTAGATTAAGAGCCACACATCATTAAGAGGCCACACATCAGTGGCCTCACGCCATCTGTTACTACCTGGTCAGAATGCATGTGTCATGGGCCTCTCCACTCTCAAGTTTGAGTTTAAGCTCATGATCTTAGAGCAAGTTTTCTCAACCTTGGCACTCTTGTTATTTGGAGCCAGAAAAGTTTTGTGTGAGGGGCAATCTTGTTCATTGCTGTAAGATTTTTAGCAGAATGAATCTGTAGTCTCCACCCAGTAGAAACTCCTCCCTCCAATGCAAATGTCACAACTAAAAATGTCTCCAGACAATGTCAAATGTGCCCTGGGATGCAAAATCACCCCCATTTAGGAACCATTGCTCTGAAGTAATCATTGAAGGGAGGTTAGAAATACTCAGAATACTGGTTGGGTTCAGGGCTGTGCCAAATTTTACAATATTTTTAAGATAATTGATTGATAAAAATCTAATCAACACATAACCTACTTTTTTCCAAAAAATAAATAAGAATTTAGTTAAGCAAAGTACATCTATAGATGAAACAATTATTCCTCATAAGTAAATGGCCCATTAATACTTACTGTTGCTAGGTATGAAAAAAAGACAATACCATGACCAAGCCAAATTCTACCTCTGGCTTTAAATAAAATACTGAGAAGGTGATTTGTCTCATGAATTTCCCTTTGGAAGAGGAATAGAAGTTACTCTCTCTCTCTCTCTCTCTGTTGTTTGTTTTGGAAGTATAATTGACTTACAATGTTATATTAGTTTCAAGTATACAGCAAAGTGATTCAGATATATATTCAGATGCTTTTCCCTATAGATTATTACAAAATATTGGGTACTGTGTCCAGAAGTTACTCTTAAAGTAGAGCAGCACAGTACAAGAACCAGTCTTCCTCAGATTCACTTATTTCCTGTTCCCTCTCACCTGGAACCTTTCTCAAGAGACCATGGAGCTTGCCTGCCTACTTCCTCCAGGTATCTGCTTAACTATCGCCTTATCAGAAAGGCCTTCCAAAGACTTCCCTCATCGTCCAGTGGTGAAGACTCTGCACTGCTCGGGGCGTGTGTTCCATCTGGGTGCGGGAAGCTCCACATGCCACGAAGTGTGTCCAAAAAAAAGGCCCTCCGAGACCAATCTTTTTCAACAACACCTCCCACCCACCAAAATCCCACACTCTTCATCCGTGGCCACCATCAGGCACACTGTAGATTCTGTTTGTCTTTGTCGTCTGCCTCTGCATGGTAAAATGTCAGTTCTCCTGTATCCTTATACCTGCAAGCAGTGCCTCACATCAGGTAGGTGCTCAATAAAAATTTGTGGAAGGAACGGATGTGGTGGGTCAAAGGCCAAGAAGGATTCAAAATGTTCCCCTGAGATGGGACTGGGGTAAGAAGGAGGGCTGCCCACATACTTTGTGTTGTACATTTTGCATTTTGAGTCATGTGAAAATAATAACTACTTAAAACAATCAAAAAGTGAAAGAAAAAGGTGGCCAGTTCCCTTCTTTCACCAAGTGGGATAAATCAAGCTTGCGCCGATGTCTCAACATTACTTTACATGACTGTCGTACGCAAAAGGTTTGTTCCCCACATCTCATTCACCCTCAGTGCAAAACTGGCTGTGCTGTCTTTGTTTGCACAACAAAGCTTGATGGATTGTTGTGGATTCTCATTCCTTATTTGAGAGCCTCTTGGCTTCTTTCAAGTCATGCTTTGGTGTTTCTTCAGTTCTTTCAAGTATTTTTAGCCATATAAAAGTAAAAATAAAAAGCAACTCTATTACTATGTGTCATCTACAATCTTGAAGAACAATTATTTCGAGCATATTATAGCTACTTAACTTAATAGCTACTTTCTGAGAAAAGAGAAGTAAAAATTCAAATTTCATAAATCAGTGAGTTTAAATGCATCCTGCAGACATTCTAAGATGATCCCATGGTGAATATTATTATTGAAAAACTGAAAAATAACCTGCAAAAAATAAATACAAGAACAGAAGAAAGAAAAAATTCCAATACTGAACCCAAACCTGGTGACTTGTTCCCATTTTCTTCACATGATGGTTATTCAAGTGTCAAACGCATCTTCTGTGTTTTCCTTTACATATCTCCTGGACTTCCCTGGTGGCTTAGATGGTAAAGCGTCTGGCTACAATGCGGGAGACCTGGGTTCAATCCCTGGGTTGGGAAGATCTCCTGCAGAAGGAAACGGCAACCCACTCCAGTATTCTTGCCTGGAAAAACCCATGGACGGGAAGAGCCTGATAGGCTACAGTCCATGGGGTCACAAACAGTCGGACATGACTAAGCAACTTCACTTTCTTTCTCTAGATAAAAATTCAACAGTACTTTCCACTGTTCCCAGGGTGAAATAGCAGCATCACTGGGGTGGGTGAGGGATCTTGGGAGACTTGCGAACTCCATAGCAGGTCTCATGGTGAGATCTGCCACACCTCAGGGTTAGGGAAGGGAGACATGGTTGTAGGTTATGTTTTCTGGGAAGCAGATGCTGAGAAAGAGTTGGGGGTATATAAGGTTTATTGGGAGGTAAGATCTACAATCCCTGGGTTGGGAGGATCCCCTGGGGAAGGGACTGGCTACCCACTCCAGTATGAATTTCTTTTGCGGGGGGGAGGGGGGGGCGCTGCCCAAGTGACACTACTGGTAAAGAACCCACCTACCAATGCAGGAGACAGAAGAGAGGCAAGTTCAATGCCTGGGTCAGGAAGATCCCCTGGAAAAGGAAATGGCAACCCACTTCAGTGTTCTTGCTTGGAGAATCTAATGGACAGAGAAGCCTGGCAGCTTACAGTTGGTAGGGTTGCAAAGAGATAGAAACAACTGAAGTGACTTCAGTTTAGTTCAGTCACTCAGTCGTGTCCGACTCTTTGTGATCTCATGGATGGCAGCAGGCCAGGCCTCCCTGTCCATCACCAACTCCCAGAGTTTACTCAAACTCATGCCCATTGAATCAGTGATGCCATCCAAACATCTCATCCTCTGTCATCCCCTTCTCCTCCTGCCTTCAATCTTTCCCAGCATCAGGGTCTTTTCCAATGAATCAGCTCTTCACATCAGGTGGCCAAAGTATTGGAGTTTCAGCTTCAGCATCAGTCCTTCCAGTGAACACTCAGAACTGATTTCTTTTAGGATGAACTGGTTGGATCTCCTTGCAATTCAAGGAACTCTCAAGAGTCTCCTCCAACACCATAGTTTACAAGCATCAATTCTTCTGCACTCAGCTTTCTTTATAGTCCAACTCTCATATCCATACATGACTATTGGAAAAACCACAGCTTTGACTAGACGGACCTTTGTTGGGAAAGTAAATGTCTCTGCTTTTTAATATGCTGTGTAGGTTTGTCATAACTTTTCTTCCAAGGAGCAAGTGTCTTTTAATTTCATGGCTGCAGTCACCATCTGCAGTGATTTTGGAGCCCCAAAAAATAAAGAAGCGACTTAGCAGCAGTCAAGATCTATAAAAGGAAATAGGGAGAAAGTCGAATTGGGCAGGCGGAGCAGTCCGAAGGCCATCAGACTTGACTATATCTGCCAACCCCACGAGGAGCTCAGTCACAGGGACTGCCTGCTAGAGGCGTCTCGAGTTGAGGGGACACAGCTAGGCTAACACTGCCATCTTGCTCAGCCCTTGGCTGAGGATCCCCCCAAGAGGACTGTGACCTTGACTTGAAGCGCTGAGGCAGGTCCTGAAGGAGCTGACAGCTGCAGGCTGTTGGACAATCACCCACCCCATGGCTGGTCAGCGAGTCATTTCTTAAAGAGGGCTCTGAGCAACACATGTCAGTCCGCCTCAGGAAGGAAGGGATGGGAGAATCTGACAGACGTTCTTCGAAAAGTCATGGCAGCTCTTGGTGACTGGTCAGATCTACAGAGAGAGGTTAAAGAGAATCCTGACCACTAGGAGAGCATGGCCATCAACAGACGTGGATCGGTTGGGATAAAATCTCTTCTCACCAGACCCACAGCAGCCTTCTTCTGAAAATAGCCCACTTATTTTCTGCCTAAGTTGGCTGTGCCCTCTATACTGAGTGACCAGCCATGCTCCTTAGCGGCAACATGAAGGGCTCACCAGGGGACTGATTCATGGCCCCTGGAGGTTACATGCAGGGCGGGGATGGCTTGATGTGAAACGGTCCCATGTTGAATGGGGACAAACTAACTCTAGTTAGTTTTGAAGAGGGGTTGAAGCAGGTGCTCAGGCTTCATCCTGAAGGACACTGAGTGTTTCTTCCTTCTCTCCCGCTGCACAGAGCTGACCAGAGGGCAGCGGATGTCCACCCTGTCGTTGCCTAAAGAGACACCATGTCCTTGGCTACCCAGTGTCCTGGTGAGAAACTCTGTCATCACAGGTGATCTGGGGATGTCACTTCCTTAAAGAGTCTGTCCTTTGAATTGCAAAATGACAATGCTGACAGTTATTTCTTCTTTGTAAAAGACTGAGTGAAAAGATGAGATTTGACCCTGAAACTCTAACAACTGTCCCTTAGGTTTGGGTTTGGGCAACTTTCGTAAACCTTGAGCTCATCCAACTTGCTCCTCACCTCCTATGGTGATTTTTCCCACAGCAGGAGCTGTCATGTCTCTAAATTTTGAATGTCAGGTTGATCTGCCTGCTGCTGTGGGTGATACAAACAGCTGACACTAATGGTTCACCATCTAATTAGCAGGACATTATCTCAAGCAGACCTTATTTAAAGTCATTCTGTATACATAAAACTGTTTACAATACTATTTTTAATACCAAGTCTCTGTAACTTCCCTGTATGTAAAGCCTTAAAAGCCTGATTTCAAACTGGAATTGAGCTACACACACACACATGCACACGCACACACACACACACACACACACACACAGGGCACGTGTATGTACAGCTTAGAATCAGGCAGATGGGTTCCAGTTCGATAATTCCTTGCCTCTCCTACAGGTTTGGCCTTCAGTTCATGGAATAAGAATCATCTATTCCCAGGCAGAAGCCAGATTAAAATGGAAAAAGGCAACCATTAAGAGGTTGTGTGGAGGGAATTTTAAGTTTTAAAAGAGTAATTGAGATCGTACTTTGAAAATTAAAATTTTAAAGAGCTTAAAGGTGAAAAAGAAAAGAAGAAATAAGAAGAAGTTATAAGAGTACTACCTAAACTCATTTATTTCTTTTCAATATGTTAGTTAAAAATCAGAGTTATACCAACAAATACCAATATTCATTCTCTATACTAGTGCTTGGGAATTTATTTTTAATTGAATGGAATAATGACTTGGAAGAATCAAGCTTGTAGATTTTAGAGCCTGTCAGGGAGAAAACTTAGAAATGCTAAACAGATCACATTTTGTTCAAGTTTATACATGCTACCATTCCAACAACTTAGATGAAAATATTTGCAATCATATCTGCAAACATAGATGAGGGGTTTAAGGCAAGATGAGGTATAAATTATATAAAGCATAGAATGCAAATAAAAATAATGATGGGATGCAGGGGATTGTAGGAGTTAAAATACCAGTGTCAGAATCTGGCTTTCTGTCAGATTCTGACACAAAGTCAGAATTCAAGCTTTGCCCCTTACTTAATTGAAGGATCTTAATTTAAGAAAGGCAAACAACTTCACCTTTGTGTATCTATACTTGCTATAAAATAAGAATAAGGAGAAGATCCAAGATGTCAGCCTCCAGAACTGCTCATGTGGCTAAATGCTCCCCAATGTGTCTAAAAACAGTGCCTCTATCCCCAGGGTGAGCTGCATCTTTCATATCAGACAAGTGGATTACCTACAGCAAGAGGAAAACCAGGCTATTAAAATGTTTCTGGTATAAAAGCATCCTTCTCTGGTCATTTCTTCAGGTCTCCATTTTCTTGTGAAGGCTCCTATATATAAGTAAAAATTCAATAAAATTTGTATACTTTTCTCCTGTTTAAAAAAAAAAGAATAAGGAAACCTACCTCACATTAGTTTTGTGAGAATTCATATATAAAGCACTTGGTGCACAATTTGGTACACAGTAACTGTCCAATTAATGAAAACAACATATAATAAAACACAACCTAAAATTAAAGTCTTATTACAATAGTCATTTCTGATTTTTAAGTGGTTAGCTTGTAGACTAGGATCACTGAAAAATGAGAATAAGAGTTGTTATTTATTGAACCTCTACTATTAGCCCAGGAGAGCGGCAGACATTATTTACATATCACTAATTTTCATATTATATCTGATATTATTATCTCTATTTATAGATGAAGAAACTGAGGATCAGGTCAGAGAGGTTGTAAGTGACCCTATAACCGAATCCCTATTCACTCTGCCATATTGCCTCTGAGTTAGGATGCCACCAAATAGTCTATAAATAAAGTTAATTTATTTTTAACAATGTAACCAACTGCTGACTTGCACATCATTCTTGTCCCATGTGCTTGGTGGACTCTGGCATCAAATCTACTGCTGGTTTTCAATCCATTGGATTGAAACAAAAAGCAAGACAGAAGATTGCACTACCCTCCATCTGTCTCCGGTGTCTCTACCCCACTGGATCATGGCACTTACTGCCATCCCCAGGAGGGGCATGCCACGAGGCACATCTTGGCAACGCTGAGAAGCTTTTCAAAGTTAGAAGAAATGATTACCTTTGAAAAGGGTCAGAAAAATTACTAAGAATAGTTATTTGCTAACACGCAGGCTTGAAGAGTTTAAGTCCTTCACATTCTGTTAGCAACGTGTGCCTCGTCACTCAGTTGTGTCCAACTTTTTGCAACTCCTTGGACTGTAGCCCACCAGGCTCCTCTGTCCATGGGATTCCAGAGAACACTAGAGTCGATTGCCATTTTCTTCTCCAGGGTATCTTCCCAACACAGGGACTGAACCCAAGTTTCCTGCATCTCCTGCATTGCAGGCGGATTCTTTACTGATGAGTCATCAGGGAAGCCCCTTCTGTTAGCAATATGATCACCAAAATATCATTTTCACTTTAATTCAACAAAGGATGAACAGTAAGCACCATATATTTTTAAATTATTCTGCTGCATGTGCTTACGCTGTGTGTGTGCACAGTCGCTTCAGTTGTGTCCAACTCTGTGCAACACTATGGATTGTAGCCCGCCAGGCTCTTCTGTCCGTGTGATTCTCCAGGCAAGAATACTGGAGTGGGTTGCCATGCCCTCCTCCAGGGTACCTCCCCAATCCAAGAATCAAACCCGTGTCTCTTGCATCTCCTGCGCTGGCGGCAGGTCCTTTACCACTAGCATCACCTGGGAAGCCCATTCTATTGTATATCCTTCTTTAAATAACTTACTATTATATACAAGAATGCAAATATATACACCAAATAAATTAGGAAAGTAGTTCCCTCTTTTTAAAAAAAAATGAGGAACAAATTTTGTTTTCTTAAAGACCTAATACACTTTGAAGCTGGGAAGGACCACTTCAGCATTCCTTTAAAGGTAATCTCCCTCAAAATACTTATTTGAGTTTTTTAATTATGTACTTAATAAGACAAAAAAACATTAACATGTAGAAAAGATTATATACAAATGGCAAGTAAGAACATAAAAATATACCCAGCCTCATTAGTCATTGGCGAAATGCGTTTTAAAACTACTATGAGATAGCACTACACACCCACTAGAGTAGCTGTAATCAAAGAGACTGACAATACTGTTTCCAAGGATGCAGAACAACTGGGATTTTCATACACTGCTTGTGTATGAAAACAGTTTGGCAGCTTCTTATAAAATTAAACATATACCTACCATAAGAGCCCTCAGTCCCACTCCTAGATATTAGCCCCAAAGAAATGAAAGCAGATAGATGTCCACACAAAAACTGTCAGCGTTCACAGCAGCTTTCTTCATAGGAGCCAAAAGCAAAAAAACAACCAGACGTCGAACGATGGGTGAATGGATAAAGAGCCTGTGGACTATCCATACAATGGAATAGTATTCAGTAATAACAAGGAATGAACTAAACTGTGTGTGTGTTAGTAGCTCAGTTCTGTCCGACTCTTTGCAACCCCATGGACTGTAGCTTGTCAGGCTCCTGTCTGTGGATTCTCCAGGCAAGTGTACTGAAGTGGGTTGCCATTCCCTTCTCCAGAGGATCTTCTCAACCCAGGGATCAAACCCCCGATTGGAGGCCCACACAAATGTGCCCAGCTGGTTTTCTGACAAAGGTGCACAAGCAATTCAAAGGAGGAAGGATACCTTTCCAAAAAAGAAAAAAATGATGCTAGAGCAACTGGACATCCAATGTTGTTGTTGCTCAGTTGCTAAGTTGTATCTGACTTTGCAACCTCATGGACTGCAGCATGCCAAGCTTCCCTGTCCTTCACTATCTCCCAGAGTTTGCTCAAACTCATGTCCATTGAGTTGGTGATGCCATCCAATCATCTCATCCTCTGTCACCCTCTTCTCCTCCTGCCCTCGATCTTTCCCAGCATCAGGGTCTTTTACAATGAATCAGCTCTTTGCATCAGGTGGCCAAAGTATTGGAGCTTCCGCTTCAGCATCAGTCCTTCCAATGAATATTCAGGACTGATTTCCCTCAGGATGGACTGGTTTGATCTCCTCGCTGTCCAAGGGAATCTCAAGAGTCTTCTCCAACACCACAATTCAAAAGCATCAATTCTTTGGCGCTCAGCCTTCTTTATGATCTGTACACGACTACTGGAAAAACCATAGCTAGGCAAAAAAGAGAAATGAATCTCAAACTAGTGTCACAGAATCCATGACAAGCATACAAAATAGGTAACAATTTTAGAACTATTTATGCCACTACTAGAGGAGAAGGAAATGGCAACCCACTCCAGTATTCTTGCCTGGAGAGTCCCATGGACAGAGGAGCCTGGTGGGCTGCTGTCCATGGGGTCACACAGAGTTGGACACGACTGAAGTGACTTAGCAGCAGCAGCAGCATGCCACTACTGGCTAGGATTACATTTGACTGCATATGACAGACATACTTAATCTTATTAACAAAAACAACAGAAGTGCAGGTTAGGACTAGTACAGCAGTTCCAGGAAGCTGTGAGAACCCCAGGCCCCTTCTGCTTGTTTGCTCCACTCTCCTTGATATTCCACTTCGGTCCAGGCTGTCCCAGCCCTCACTGTGTCCACATTCTGGCAGTGAGCATCCTTTCCCTTTCTGGACACTTCCCAGAAGTCTCACATCAAACATCCCTTATATCTCTCAGGTGTCACTTATTTCCAAGACCCACTTAACTGGGTGGGCAGTAAGAAATGTGGTCTTTTACTGCAGGGAGCATTGTGCCCAGTTGACTATCAGAAAATCTTTTAATGTTTCTAAAAGAAAGGAAGAAGGTGTATAGGAGCAAACTTGCAAACTCTTCCACAGACCACATTTAAATTTGTTTCTTCTATGGTTCTCAAGCTTTTATCTTCTTAAAATCTCTGAACAAAAAATATGATGATTTTTCTATGAAAATACAAAACACCCAGTACTCACTAACTGATTCATCAGTCATTTAATAAACATAACTACTTTCTCAAGAAACTCAAGGGGAAAAACATCCCTAATTATTAGTTCAGTTCAGTTCAGTCGCTCAGTCATGTCCGACTCTATGCAACCCCATGAATCTCAGCACACCAGGCCTCCCTGTCCATCACCAACTCCCGGAGTTCACTCAGACTCACGTCCATCGAGTCAGTGATGCCATCCAGTCATCTCATCCTCTGTCGTCCCCTTCTCCTCCTGCCCCCAATCCCTCCCAGCATCAGTCTTTTCCAATGAGTCAACTTTTCGCATGAGGTGGCCAAAGTACTGGAGTTTCAGCTTTAGCATCATTCCTTCCAAAGAAATCCCAGGGCTGATCTCCTTCAGAATGGACTGGTTGGATCCCCTTGCAGTCCAAGGGACTCTCAAGAGTCTTCTCCAACGCCACAGTTCAAAAGCATCAGTTCTTCAATGCTCAGCCTTCTTCACAGTCCAACTCTCACATCCATACATGACCACAGGAAAAACCATAGCCTTGACTAGACGGACCTTTGTTGGCAAAGTAATGTCTCTGCTTTTCAATATGCTATCTAGGTTGGTCATAACTTTCTTTCCAAGGAGTAAGCGTCTTCTAATTTCATGGCTGCAGTCACCATATGTAGTGATTTTGGAGCCCAGAAAAATAAAGTCTGACACTGTTTCCACTGTTTCCCCATCTATTTCCCATGAAGTGATGGGACCGGATGCCATGATCTTAGTTTTCTGAATGTTGAGCTTTAAGCCAACTTTTTCACTCTCCACTTTCACTTTCATCAAGAGGCTTTTTAGTTCCTCTTCACTTTCTGCCATAAGGGTGGTGTCATCTGCATATCTGAGGTTATTGATATTTCTCCCGGCAATCTTCATTCAAGCAGTGCTTTTTCCAGTCTAGCATTTCTCATGATGTACTCTGCATATAAGTTAAATAAGTAGGGTGACAATATACAGCCTTGATGTACTCCTTTTCCTATTTGGAACCAGTCTGTTGTTCCATGTCCAGTTCTAACTGTTGCTTCCTGACTTGCATACAGGTTTCTCAAGAGGCAGGTCAGGTGGTCTGGTATTCCCATCTCTTTCAGAATTTCTCACAGTTTATTGTGATCCCCGTAGAAAAAAAATATTTTTGCTTTGCCGACAAAGGTGCATATATTCAAAGCTATGGTTTTTCCAGTAGTTGTGTGTGAATGTGAGAGTTGGACCATAAAGAAGGCTGAGCACCGAAGAATTGATGCTTTCAAATTATGGTACTAGAGAAGACTCTTGAGAGCCCCTTGGACTGCAAGTAGATCCAACCAGTTCGTCCTAAAGGAAATCAGTCCTGAATACTCATTGGAAGGAGTGATGCTGAAACTGAAGCTCCAGTACTTTGACCACATGATGTGAACAGCCAGCTCTTTGGAAAAGACCCTGATGCTGAGAAAGATTGAAGGCAAAAGGAAAAGGAGACAGAGGATGAGATGGTTGGATGGCATCACTAACTCAGTGGACATGAGTTTGAGCAAACTCCAGGAGACAGTGAAGGACAGGGAAGCCTGGCATGCTGCAGGTGATATTTTAATTCTAATAGCCTCTTTTAAGCTTGGTCTTGGGTCTGAATAAAGTAAATATTTCAAAAATGACAATGTCCATTTTATTTTCAATATTTATACATAACTGGATTATCCAGTTCTTGTTTCTCTTCTCCTTGACTCTCCTATCTCACTTCGTCACTAACCAAATCTCTCTTGGGGTCCTTTACAGAGAAATGAACATAAAAAAAACTTACTCAGTTTTTCTTAAAAAATAAATACTTCCTACTATTTCTAGGTTTAAATAAAGATAATTTGTTTATCAGTGAATTTCATTTATTTAGGTGATTATTCATACATAGCAATATTACTAATCTCCAACATGCTATTCTCTTTAAAAAATCCATTTATTTATTTAGTTATTATTCCCCCATTCAACCAGTCTTTACCAATTACCTACAAAGAGTGGCTAATACATTTGTCTTTCCCACCAAAATGTGACTCTATTGTGGTCCAGCAGTGTCTTTTTTGTTTCCATCTTCCCACTCTCAGCACCTGCTACATCTGGTATTTATTAAGTAGCTACTCAACAAACATCTGTTCAAGAATGAAAGAAAGAATAAACATGGTCTTTCCAGAACCCAGATCCATTGATGGGGTTCTGTTTTCCTAAAGACAATGAAGACCATCCATGATGATGTTGAGTGTTTCACTGATATTCCAGAATCCCCTGGTCCTGATAATATTTATTTGCCCTTCCAGAAAGGCCCTGAGATGTTTCAGCAAAGAACAGTAGGGTACCATACAAAATCCTGTCTTAGAACTCACTCTCCATTCTCTGACTCTCTGCAATAGACGTCGGGGCTTTTCCTGCATCTGTAGTCCCCTCAATTCTCAGTCAAGACCAACACCCACTTCTCCCTGACCTCTGACACTCAACTTACCCTAATAAAATAATCAAGTCTTCTTTGTCAGCAGCTCAGAGTTAATTGTTCTTTCTAAAGCTTGACCTTCGTACTGTTTCTAATCCCTACCCTCTCATATCTACAGCCGCTGCCTAGCAGAATATTTTGACTTATTTATGCTGCTTGCATGCATAAGCTATTGCTAGCTGCACTGCTATGATAGGAAAGTCACAAAAGGAAGGTGACCTCATCTTATACATTGCTTAGCTACATCTTTTGGCCAATGGTGATTTAGAGAAACAGTTCAACACATGTGTCCTTTCCTTTTACTGGTCACTTACCAATTTAAATGTTCTTATAGTTGTTGTTTATTCATTTTTTAGTTGACCAAGTCTGAAGTCTTCTGACTATATTAGCCTTTTTAAAAAATCAATGTTTAACAAATAAGTGAGGCATTAACTGTACAGAAGTTAGTCATGTTAAAAACACACATCTGACTGACCCAAACAACCATCTCCTGTCCCATAGAGTGGGTTTGATTTAAATTTCCTGTCAAATTGCTGAAATATTAAAATGTTTCAGGGATTCTTTAGGATTTCATGGTTAAGAAAGTGTGTCAACTACTCCTAAAAATAATTTCAAGTTGAGAGAGATTGCCCCAGTCCAAGAAAACTACAATACAGAAATTCTGCTCTTAGGTCCTGAAAAACTTTATATCAGGTCCTGGGAAAATGGCCAGAAATTCACATTGCCCTTGATTCCTTTTCCAGATGCCTAAAGGTTCAGGGGCAGGCAGGAGGAGAGGGGGAGGGAGAGGATTTTTAAGTCTTCTAATATATATGCATTATTCTATTTTCAACCCTTAATGAATCCCAAATGTTCCTTTCACTTATTCTTGGTCCTCAGGGCTGAAATACAGTCCAGAAAGGGACAAATTCTTCTTCTAACCTCTTCACTCCATGATTACTTTTGAATTGTAAATCATGCACTTTGGAAACTGTGAATTCCCAGCTGCTTTCACCTGCCTCAAACGATTGTCAAATGATGGAAAGCTCCAAGGGATAATCAGACATGGCAGTACCTGTACCATTTTTCATTTTGCTTTGTATGTATGAGGATCTCTCATACAAAATGATTTTTGAATTCAGAAAATATTTCTGGTAAGCATCATAAACCAGTACCTTCATTTCTGCACTACTAATCTCGATGGTACCTTCCAAAATTATTTTAATGCTTAACACCAAATTAAAGTTTTTACCTTTGCTTACAAAATATAAAAATATATTAAAAATATAATTAATCAAGAGGATGGGAAGACAAGCCACAGACTGGGAGAAAATAGTTGCAACAGACTAACAAAGACTGCTTTCTAAATTATACAAACAACTCTTAAAACTCAACAATGAGAAGACAACTGGATTAAAAGTTGGTCAAAGACCTCAACAGTCACCTCATCAAAGAAGTTATACAGATGGCAAATAAACATATGAAAAATGCTCCACATCATTTGTCATTGGTGAAATGCAAGTTCAAACAACAATGAGATAACACTACTCACCTATTAAAATGGCCAAAATCCAGAACACTGACAACATCAAATGCTGACAAGGCTGTAGAGCAATAGGAACTATCATTCACTGCTGGTGAGAATGCAAAATGATACAGTCACTGTGAAAGACAGTTTTGTGGTTTCCCACCAGGACTTCCCTGGTGGCTCAGACGGTAAAGTATCTGCCTATAGAGCAGGAGACCCGGGTTCAATCCCTGGGGAGGGAAGATCTCCTGGAGAAGGAAATGGCAACCCACTCCAGTATTCTTGCCTGGAAAATCCCATGGATGGAGGAGCCTGGTAGGCTACAGTCCATGGGGTCGCAAAGAGTCAGACACGACTGAGCGACTTCACTTTCACTTTCATAACACTAAACATACTCTGACCATATGATCCAGCAGTGGCACTCCTTGGTGTTTGCTCAAAGGAGTTGAAAACTAATGTGCACACAAAAACCTGCATGTGGATGTTTATAGCAGCATTACTCATAATTGCCCAAACTTGGATGCAACCAAGATGTCCTATGGTAGGTGAATGGGTGTATCACAGTTTTGTGGTACATCCAGACAATGGCATATTACTCAGTCCTTTAAAAAAAGACAACAACACAACAACAAATCATGGAGGAATCTTAAATGCAAATTATTAAGTGAAACAAGCCAATGTGAACAGCTGCTATTTTATGATTCCAACTATATGGCATTCTGGAAAAGAGGAAATTATGGAGTCAGTAAAATGATCAGTGGTTACCAAGGGTTAGGGGGAGAGATGAATAGGTGGACAAGAGAATTTTTAGGACAGTGAAATTACCTTGTATGACACTATAATGATGGATATATGTTATAATTTGCTTTTGTTGTTTAGTTACTAAGTCATGTCTGACTCTTTTGTGACCCATGAATTGTAGCCTGCCAGTCTCCTCTGTCCTTGGGATTTCCCAGGTGAGAATACTGGAGTGGGTTGCTATTTTCTTCTCCAGGGGATATTCCCAACCCAGGGATCGCACCCAGGTCTCCTGCATTGGCAAGAAGATTCTTTACTGTTGAGCCAGTGGAGAAGCCCATATGTCATCACACATTTGTCCAAACCTGTAGAATGTACAATACTCAGAGTGAACCTAAAGGTAAATATTGAATTTTGGGTGATAATGACTATAAATGTATTTTAAGAAAATACCACTCAATTTTATTAATTTTAACAAATATCCCACTCTGTGGGAGATGTCAAAAATAGGGGAAGCTATGCATAAGTGGGTGCTAGAACTATATGAAGCTCTGTACCTTCCTCTCAATTTTGTTATGAATCTAAAATAAATCCTATAATACTGGAGACTGCAATGGAGACTTAAAGGTTAAGATAGCAAAATAGTGCCAAGTTACAATCTTTGCTATAATCTTTCCCATTTTCCCATTAAAGTTTCGTGAAAAAGTTTTTGAAAATTAAGAATCAATCATTTGCAAGAGGTATTTCCACTAACTACAGTACAGAAGGAACTAAATCAAGAAACTTTATCATGAATACTTTATCCTCAAGAAAGAAGAGCAAAATTGGTAGGAAGAAGTTAAGCCTTCACATTGTTATTCAATCAGAGTCTCCAGATCCCAGGAGAAGGCACAGGAGAATTACAGAGAACCAGGGAGGCAGGGGTGGCTGGCTACAGAATGTGATGGATAGACCCCTGGCATAAGGAGCTGCAGATAAAGCATTGTGGGGAAGCACCCTGACAGCCCACAGTATTCAAGACTGCAGTTTTTCCATTTATCACAGCTGATTAAAGACGAACCCCAGATAGCCTCTGATTCTTGACAACATAAATTCCCCTCCTTGCAGACAACTGGACAATGGGTCAGGGGAAGATCCTGTCATGGCGGCCGCTCCACAAGTGATAAATGTAAATGTCTGCTGGATTCCAGCATTTGGGTAGGTAAGTGTGTTCCTGCACTCTCCTACAACTTTAGATCTATCTATCTTTTCAAGAGGATGGCAAAGAGAAGCAGAGGAAATTTCACCTGCCGGTTGGCCAACTCTAAGACTGGAAGGAATTTCTCTTGTTGATATGTAATAGGAAAACAATCACCACCTCAACACAAGATCGAAAAAAAAACTATAGTGCAAGGAAATAGAGAGCTATCTGAAGACAGCATACAACTGAAGATGGGAAAAGAAGACTTTACTATGGGAAAAGAAGACTTTAGAAAATGTCTCTCTGTACTTAATGGAAGGTGGGGGAGATATTGTCTTTATTGATCATCAGTAAATTAAAAATATAAGGCAACTAAAATTTCACTGTGGAATTAAAAATGCCGTTGGAGGCAGAAAAGCAAAACTGACTCTGCTGATGGTCAAATAAGTAATTTGTAGGATGAATATGAGGTTTTGTTTTTCAGGGAACCTTTCTCACTTCTCCACGGACAGTGCTCACAGCTCAGATTTCTCAAAACACAATCTGCTTACCTTCATGAGCCCTTACTTCGCTGTGCTTCTCTGTAATTGCGTTTGGTGTATGGGTCTGTCCCTTGACCATGTGTTGCTTCAGGGAGGGAGTATGACTCATGCATTTCTATCCCTCCAAAGCAGCATAATCTCTGACCAGTGGGCTCTAGTTAAGGGCCTGGTGAAGGTACGAAATGAGAGCTCACAGTTGACTTGGGGTTCTTATTGGTTTACGTTTTAATTTTTTTAATCAGCATGCAAAAAATCCAGTCTGCGATCAAAGTATCACAGAACACCGTTTAGAGACTGGGATGTCAGGATAGAGTTAAAAGGTACGGACTGAAAAACAAGTTTTGTGTGTGTGTTTTTTTTTTTTTTTAAGAAAAACAAGGTTAAAACAGTATACAAAAGAATAAGGATGGCATCAAGTGAATAGTAAATTAAAAAGTAGTGAGACTATTAGAGTGACTAAGAATTGAGAAAATATAACTTTCCTAAAGTCATTCTAGGAGTCAATAGATTAGTTAAGAATACATAAAATACCTCTTATCATAAGAGCAGAGGCCCTTACTCTCACTTGTTTTCCCTCCCTGTGCCTTTTTTCTTTCACATTTCCTCTTAAAAAAAAAAAAAAAAAAAAAAAAAACCCTTACCATGCTTTGGATTTGCCAATGATATCTACAGACATTACAACACGAGCTGTTATAACAGATAAAACCTAAATTTCACTGGCTTAAAAAAGAAAAGGTATCCTTCAATAAAGTCCTGATCAAGGCTGACTTTTAAAGGCCGTTAGGGACTCAGACTGCTTTTATCTATGGTGCCCCTCCCCTAAAGCCTTGGAGTCCTATTTCAGCTGGCAAATAGATGTCCATTAACAGATCGAACAGAGGTTAAAACAAGGAGGTTTTTGCAGACCAAAGCCACAAGTGGAGAACATGGCTTTGGATATGTCCTATTAGTGCTCAGTCACATGCATGCGTGCTAAGTCACCTCAGTCGTGTCCAACTCTTTGTGACCCTATAGACTGTAGCCCGCCAGGCTCCTCTGTCCAAGGGATTCTCCAGGCAAGAATAATGGAGTGGGTTACCATGCCCTCCTTCAGGGGATCTTCCCGACCCAGGGATTGAACCTGCACTGGCAGGTCTTCTGCACTGGCAGGCACGTTCTTTACCACTTGTGCCACCTGAGAAGCCATATATAGATATATATCTATATCTATATCTATATATATCTTCATTTAATCTTCAATATCATTTAATGAGTTGTGTTTTTATTACCAGTACTTTATTGACAGTAATATCAAGACACAGAAGGTTAAGCAACTTGACTGAGACAACAGGGTTGAGCAGTGAAGAAAATAAAACAAGTCAGACTACTAGTGAAAGTTTCTAGTGAATGTCCTAGAGTTCAAGTTCATAGGTTCTATTTCTTTGTTTTCAATTATCCTTGGCATATGTTATTCCTATTCCTCAAAGTATTTGTCATTTGGGGCTTCCATGACATTCCCTATTCTTGCTTCCCTGCAAACTCATTACACTTTATTCCATGAACACGTTGATTTGAGCTTGTAAAACCTAATAGTTCCTGTCCTTTCACCAAAAAAGCCTTGCTATTTAAAGCAGGAGGCAAACATCTAATTTAGCTGTTTCCTAAGGTAAATCCACAACTTATTTAATGCAGCAAAATCCCTAAACTTCCTCTAAAACAAAGGGCATATATATCTGTATATATATTTGAGATACTAAACAACCTCACGTTTTTGATGGGGCACGGCTTATGAGAAATCTGTTTCATCTCACGGATAGAACCCAGGTCATGGCAGTGAAAGCCTGGAATCCCAGCCATTAGGCCACCAGGGAACTCCCATTAACTTCCCTTTAGGAAAGATTTTTTAAACTTAGTATCTTCTTTCTGGTGCTGAAATCTGGTATAAAACTAGAGGCAAGAATTTCTTTTAAAGAAAGCTTTTGAAATATTAGTCATTTTAAGTGAGTCACTCTCTAAAAGAATTTGCTTGGGAGTCAAAGAAAGGTGACTTTAATATCCCAGAAATAAAACTCTGATCAATTTGTTCATCCATTCTACTATTAATCTGTTCCGACGGGAAAATTAAAACCACTGAAATTGAACTGATCAGTAGAAAACCCTCTTTCTCGTTTATCTTTTACTATCTAACCGCCAGTTGGACATTCAAGCCAAACGTCATTTGTAGAACAGTCTTGTGGCACACTGTACCCGTCAGAACAGACAAGGCGCTCCGAAGCACCAGGCGCTCAGAGTGAGGAAACATTTTACGTGACAGTTACTGAGAAATTCTCTGGGGAACTTGAGGCTGAACTCCTGGAAGGCTCTTTTGTCAGCTGTGCCTAAAGCAGGGTCCTAGTATGTGCTCAGGGGCTTCCCTTGTAGGTCAGTTGGTAAAGACTCTGCCTGTAATGCAGGAGACCCGGTTCGATTCCCGAGTCGGGAAGATCCCTTGGAGAAGCAAATGGCAACCCACTCCAGTATTCTTGCCTGGAGAATGCCCTGGACAGAGGAGCCTGGCGGGCTACAGTCCACGGGTCACAAGAGTCGGACACGACTCAGCGACCAAACCGCCTCAGTTGGTGCTCAATAAAGTGATGTTGGAAAAGTCAACGAGGCCAAGATGGAGCTCACACGTGGGTAGCAGGAAGAGTTCTGAGTTCTAGAAACTCTCAATGACTTTTGCAATTGGTTTGGTAGGTCATCCAGGCACTAATCTTTTCTAACACTTACCTAAAGGAAGACGGATCAAAGACATTTCACACAGTGAATGCATGTCTTTGAACTTCCTGAAGTTGACTGGGTGGAGGCCCTACCGTTTTAGGTTGGCACGTTAACGCGGCACCTGCAATTTCCGCCCTTCTCTTTCCTCTCTTCCTGGCTCCCGGTCCCTGTTCTTCGCCCCGCCCGCGGCCCACCGCCCGCTGGGTCAACCCGGGCCCTGGGAACAGCACGTCCCCCTCTCAGGAGAAAACAGGTAATCATCACGTTTTAAACCACGGAAGCATGGGGTCTCTAAGTGAAAGCTTTATTTTGGACAGGAAAAATTCAACCTACAAAAAACGAGGGAATACACTCAAACCTCTTTGCCTCTTGTCATGTTACAGCCTCCAGGGCCCCCTCAAAGCCTCCACCTAAGGACGCCGTCTTTCCCTCTCAGAGGCTGAAGGCCTCTTCCCAGGCCTCACCTCCCGCCAGCTCCGCCCGCCACACCTCACTCCCACTTGGTGCCCACCCATTGTCCCCTCGCAGCTGTCACTGCGCACTGATGCCCCAGCCCCGATTGGCAAAACCAACTGGTGGCTCAGCCCACGTACTGGGACCGGACGCCTCCCTCTATCCTGAGCCTTAAAAGGCCTCCAGGCGCAGTCCCTGAGGCTGCAGGTAAAGGGGCGGCAGCGGAAAGGAGATAGGGAGGGGCCGCGCGCCCCGATCGCCCCGCCCGGCGTGTGTGTCGGGGGAAGCTGGGGGGCTAGCGCGCCACATCGCCCCTCCCCGACCCTTTGACCGTGCCCCCCACCCCCAAGTCCAGATCATAATGCCAGCGCCGTGGAGCCGCTCTCGTAATCTAGCCCCCCGGATGGCCCCGGGGGGCAGTTGCCGCCGCAAAGCACGGAGGGCGGGGCGGGCCAGGCGGATGGGAGGGGGTGGGGGGAGTGTGAAAGGTCCCGGATGTTGCCGAACGGGCGCCCCTTCTTGAGGGACTAACTGGCGCAGGCGCAGAAGGGTCGCACGAACCCTAAGTGGGGGTGGGGGAAAATTGCCTCCCAGCTGGTTTTGGGGGAGGAAGCCGGAGAAGGGTTGCGGGGGATCCGTGGGGAAGGCGAGGGAAACGGTGGGGATACTGGTGACCAGAAGAAAAAAAGAGCTTTCTGTTCGGGCACCCTCAGGACAGGAGTATAGAAGTTGGAAGCCGAGAGGGCTGGGGAGGAGAGTTGGGAGCGGAGGGGACGCGCGCGCTCCTCCGCTCGCCCTCTAGCGCGGGCGGGCAGGACGGCCGCGCGCTGGGGAGCGGCGGTTGCTCTGGGCCCCCAGAGCTGTGGGCACCAATCAACGGTTGCCATAGCAGCGTTTGACGTCATCGTGCGTGTGGTGCCCCTGCTGCCGGGGCTGGTGATTGGAGGAAACCCCGTGTCTGCGGAGCGGCTGTAGCCTGTGAGCAGCGAGATCCAGGGACAGAGTCTCAGCCTCGCCGCTGCCGCCCAGAGACTGCTGAGCCCCGTCCGTCCGCCTCCACCTACTCCGGACACAGGTAAGGGACTCGGCCGCCACCGCCGCCGCCACCTCGCGCCGCTTCTTCCTGTCCTAGGCCAAGCATCCGAAAGCGCGGGAGCAGTCCCTGCTCCGCATCCCCTCAAGTCCCGCTCGCGCCGCGGTTGGGAGCGGCGCTGGGCTGAGGCGGAGTCTCCTCAGGCGGAGACGGGCGGCGGCTTCTCTTCCGCTGGGTTCTGGCGGGCGGCTCGCGGCCGCCTCCGGCTACTTGCTTCCGGATCGACGCCTCGGCCCGGAGGGGCGCCCGGTCTGATCCGGTCCCCGGGGGTTGGGGGGGGTTGGGAAGAGCGCCCGCACGCCAGGTTTCCTCCAGGGACCCGCCCGGTCGCCGGCCTCCCGAGGGTGACCGAGGCAGCGCCGGCCGCGATCCGTTCTTTTTCGCGCCCGCCCCACCCCCCCGCAGCCCCCTCCTCCGCGCCGCCCCGCTGCCCGCTTCCGTCCGAGAGAGAATGACTCGGCGGCCGCGGGCATTGCAGTGGCGCAGGTGAGCCGCCCCCTCCCCGCCGCCCCCCATCCCCTCCCCCCGCCTCTCCCGCCCTCTCGGCGGCGCAGCCTCCGCGCCCCGCGCTGCGGAGGCACCCAGCCCTCCTCCCCCACCCGGGCGGCGGCGGCGCGGCGGCGGGAGGGTCGGCCCTGGCCACGGGGCTGCGAGCCAAGGCGGCCCGGAAGCGCCCGCCAGGTAGAGCGGGGCGAGGCCGTGCTTCGGTCGAGCCGGCCCTGGGGTGGGGCCCGCCCAAGACCTCGAGCCGAATTTCCCGGGTTCCGCGGGGGTGGGCGGGGGGGGGGGGGCGGGGAGAACTTGAATATTCCCGGCGGGCTGGGGGGGATGGGGCTGGCTTTCTGTCTCCGCGTGGAGGAGGTGGGGGGGGGGGGGCGGTGTTCGGAGCCCAGGTAGGAGATAGCGATGAGGGTGGGGAAGACGGGGGACCACGGGGCTCGCTCGCCCTGCCGGGGGTGGGGGGGCCTGGTAGACCTGAGGGTCCCTGCGCGCGTGTCGACCGGGACCCCGCTCGGCGGGGCGGGTGAACCCGCGCGTAACAGCCGGCGGCGGCCGGGCTCGCCTGGGTGTGGCTCGCCCCCTCCCCCACCGGCTGCAGCTGTCGGGCCCCCGGAGGCTAAAGGAGCACCCGCGGCGGCCGGTGGCGGACGGACGCCGACGGGACAGTGGGGTGTGTCCGCGGCCGGCCGCTCGTGGTTCCGCTTCTGCGGGCGGGCGGGCGGCCCCGGCGTCCGTGCCCCCAAGGCGGGCGGGCGGCTCCCCATTCCCAGCGCGGGCGGGGGCGCGCGTCTCCTCCTCGCATCCCCCCAGCCCGGGCCCCGGTGGGGGAATTAACAGTAGGCAGTAGGTTGGGCTCCTTGACACAGATCCGCCATGACAAAGAGGGAGACGCGGGGACTCGCGCAGAGGCACCAGCCTGGGCGGAGCCAAGGAGGGGGGTTGCGGCTGGCGCCGACGGTAGGATTTGCCCTTTAAAGTCACAGACGGTCCGTTGTCGTTTCACCCACCTCGAAGTCTTCCGCCGGTGAAGGGTTAAATGGGTGCGGCGAGTCCTGGAAGCGCTGCTTATTCTTAGAGAAAACTAGTCCACTTCCCCTCGTTACCGAGGGGTTTGGGAGAGGAACCTTTGTACTGGTTGTAGATAATTTTCTTTAGAAGTAGCATTAGTCGGAGAGCATTTTTTAATTTCTAGGGGGGAGAATTGGTAATTGCAAGAAAGGGGTAGGTTATGCGATAATAGATTTTGGGTTTGACATTGAAAACAGTATACTTCCTATTCAAGCTAGCTAGTTACTTGTTTAAATACAAAGGATTGGTTCCGATTTGGTTTTTTACAAAGAAATGTTTTGTGGGATTTCCCTGGGAAGGTAAAGAAAGGGAGTCAGTTCCCATAGTGAGTGACAGTGACTCCTCTGTTCATCGTAAGTCATGTACCCTTTGGGACCACTGTAGGGGGTAGTATCTTTCTGTGCTGCTTTAGGATCTTTCAAAAGGATGTCTTAAGGAACAGCATAAGGGGAAGATTGAAAAGTCCAGAGCTTTAAAATGAGAAAGAATTAGGAAGTCTTGATAAGGGCAGCTTGAGTGATAATGTATGCAATTAATTTTTGACTACTAGAAACAAGGCGCAGTAAGTCTGCATTTAAACTGAACAATGACATCAGAAACACTGATCACACTGGGAAGCATTTACTATCTACATTTTAGTGCTCACATATAGTAAGAAGTGAAGTTCCGGGACTCACGGATTTTTTTTTTAAGCCCATGTGCACATAACAAGGTACAGATGAATGAAGCCTTAGGGTTAGTTATTGATCCTTGATGGTGGTTTTACAGTCACAGTATTAAAATAAGCAATACGGCCATTTCTCCCAGGAAATTGGCATGCTGATCAGCTGTTGCAAAGATCAGTGGACTTGGTGTGGGAGTGTTATCAGCTAAAATTTAAACACTTGACAAGAGCAGATACTAACAGTAATAGGACATGAATTACATTAAACTGACAGGAGTCGTGATTCTGAAAGTATGGTAGTAATATTCATAGGTGGTGTTTTCACTAAAGAAAAGCTGCTTAATTTTTGATTACCCAGTGATATTTGAAACTAGAGTTGAGATTTGACCAACTAACATAAGGATTGGTTTTTAAGGCAGCCTTTTTCATCAAGTGTGCTTCAACTTTATGTGAAATTAAGCATCGTGTGGACAAAGATGAGATAATGTAATTTTAGTTTTGCTAAACCGATTTTAATTGCTTTAAATGTACACTATGCATGCTGAGTATGCCACTTTTTTTTTCCCCCCTCTGAGCATCCTTTTGTGAAGTTTCATTGAATTCCACATGTAGAGAATCTTCCATTGGTAATTAAGTTTGAAGTGTTAACATGTTTACTAAGGCTATGATTTTTAGTCTGTTTTACTGGAAAAAATATCTAAATGCTACTTTTTTTCCCCTGCAGAACATCCAGTCATGGATAAAAACGAGCTGGTACAGAAGGCCAAACTGGCCGAGCAGGCTGAGCGATATGATGACATGGCAGCCTGCATGAAGTCTGTAACTGAGCAAGGAGCTGAATTATCCAATGAGGAGAGGAATCTTCTCTCAGTTGCTTATAAAAATGTTGTAGGAGCCCGTAGGTCATCTTGGAGGGTCGTCTCCAGTATTGAGCAAAAGACGGAAGGTGCTGAGAAAAAACAGCAGATGGCTCGAGAATACAGAGAGAAAATAGAGACCGAGCTAAGAGATATCTGCAATGATGTACTGGTGAGAAACCATTCAGTCTAGTATCACTGTAATGCAGGGTTTCTGTAATGATTATCAGTTCCATTACTCTCAACTTTTTCTTTCTTTGGTTTCTCTTTTCCTTTTAAAAGTGGGGTGTTGTAGATTTCCAAGTCTTTCAGAGTGTCATTACTAAAATGTTAGAACAATTGTGGTTAGATTTGTATTAAATGAATTCTGTGGTGATTATCAGTCAGCTCAGAGAGATTGGTAGTATATTTTGTTCTAATTGAAAAGGTAAAGTAGTCTAATTATCATTTCAGTTGTGGTTAGAATATTTGTAGTAATTCTAGAACTGATTTTCTTAAAAGTATATAGATGCAGAAATTTTACCTATCTTGCTTCATGTAAGATGTAGTAGACATTGTAGACGTAGTAGCCTTCCCTGGTTAGCCACTGAAATGTTAAATCAGTCAGCCATGTAGAAAACTGGCTTGACTGTTGTTTTTGCCTTTCTGCATTTAAGTGTTGGAAGTCAACTTTGAACGTTGACAACCACATTAAAAGATTATGAAAAACTCAAAGCTTGATTTTCCAGGTTCAGTCAAGAAGCATTTTAAGAATTCAGTGTCTACTCCATTGAAGCACTGCTTCTCTAAATAGCTTAAAAGACTTGAACATTACATTTTGGTTAATTTTAAAATTTTCTTACAAATGGCGACTTTCTGTGCCAGAAAAGTTGAAATATAAGAATAAGTTGGACGGTGCAACCGTTTAGCATATAACAACCTGTGTACACTAACACTTTCATTTTTTAATGAACTGGGAGTTAATATTTAAAGTGGGTTTAACTAAATGATTACTCTTACATTGCAGATGGATACTCTTACATACACATGGGTCTCTGTTTGACAGGGCTCTGGTATATAGAGGCTGAATCCCATTTCCTCTGAAAATGCAGCTGCACTTCTTACTATTTGAATATTGTTCATGGAAGAAGTACTATAACAAGCAATATAGAATTATTTCTGATGGGGGTTTGGAGTTTTTGTTAAAATTGTAATGGTATTAAGATTCCTTTACAGTAGTCTAACGCTGATGGAATACAGTTCCTAAATTATGAGTATTTTTCTCAAATGATAATTTACTTTAGACTGTCTTTTTAAAGAAGAATAACGTTTTCTATCTTAATGTGGGCTACAGTCTTCTCGTGTGGTATCTATTTTGTGGGTAGTTTTTGATTGCTTACTTGAAATCTTTACATTTATAGCTATCATTCATTTCTAAAATGAGAAGGGAGTTCTATGCTTTTATCGAGACTCAATGACAAATGCTTATCTTATGCTTTGCTAATGTAATAAGAATATTTAAAATTTGAAAATACCATGTTTCCCTATAATAAAAAAAAATACTATTGGACTTTTCCCCACCTTCCTTGCTCTGTTTACTGGTAAGAACCTAAGTGTGTTATTAAATTTTGTTCACTCTAATGTTTTTCCCCCAGTTATTATACCTGATAGATTAAATAATTAAGAGTTTTATTATTTTCCTTAAGACAAAAGTCAGTTTTAGGAATAAAAGGGGATGTGGTAACATTCATCCTATACTAACAGCTTATTTGCAATTCCAGGTAGGTATTTGCATGTTTTCCACACAAAAAGTATAAAAGCTCCCGTCATTGTGAGACTCTTCCTAGGAAAAGACTGTAGCAGCTTTAGCGTTACTTTCCTTATCAAAGAAAAAAATACTGCATTGGACCGGTGGGTGAGAATATCTGGATTAATCTCTGAATAGCTTTTCCTGTTGAAATGATTATTAAGGGAGTTTGATACTGGTTGCTGATCACTATGTTGTTCTCCTTCAGAATAGCACACTGGCTTCGCACCAAGTCTAAATGAAATTTCCAGTTCGAAAGTACAAATGAAATTTCCACTTTGAAAGTATAGATAAATGAAAGTTTAATTGCTTTACTATATAAAAGGCTCAGAGAATTCTAAAGCTTTTCTTCCAGCCTTAGTCTTTTCAGAAGTGAAGCTCCATTAGTGATCTATGCATGGCTCATCCCTCCTAATATATAGTAGATACTCAAATTATTTGTTAAGTAAATGAGCTTTTGGGTTCTTTTGAAAAAGAGGTGGAACTAGGTCAGCAGTACGGCTAATTTTCCAAGGCCTTTTCTCTTTCAACTTGGGGAAACTTGGGTATTTACAGATACTGTGATTTTTTACAGGCAGGCTTCTTTTCCCTATCATCTTTCTTCAAACAGGTCCTGTTGACTCGGGAAACATCTTGCATAAAATTCCTTTTCTCCTTTTAAGTAAAATGGAAGAATAAAATCTAGCAGAACTGTTACTTCTCCTAGAGAAAAAATGATTTGACCTGATTTGCTTGATAATTAGTGAACGTGTGCCTAATTATATCTCAATATCTTATATAATAAAAATGTAACCAGTTGTAATTTTTATTGCTCTAGTTTTTTTCTTTGACTTTTAATTTGAGAAAAATAAGCAGACAGTTGCTTTTCAGAATTGATATTATTGGCTGATAGCATCATTGATGAACCAGACTTCATTGTTCTATACTGCCTAAGAAAATATTCTTTGTCTTCCTATTAGTAGGAACTAATCTCCATGGTTCAAAGTTTCTCTAAAGAGCTCTTTACTCTTATTAGGTTATTGGCATTCTAGTTACATGTACTTATCAAGTGTTTGTTTAATTTATACTATTTACTAAGCAGTGAAAGAGCAGGGACCGTGTTACTTTGTACAGAAGTTTTAGAGCATTACTGAAGAACATGGTCACCGGCCTTATTCTTCACAACATGAACTTCTCTTTATGCGAAATTATGGTTCTCTTCCTTGTGTTGTTAAATTGGAAATTACAGTATGTGAACTAATGCAGTCAGCCTTTTCTAGCAGATCTTAGACTAAATGTTCTGTGTCAGTGGGGGAAGGGGTTGATACCTCTTCTGCCTAAAGTCACAAGAAGCCAAAAATTAGGTCGTTTTATTTTGAAGATGATGAAATGTAAAATGAAATAAGCATATGCATACTAGGTTGTACCTAATTCAAACTCAATAATATAACGGCCTAAAAAGAGCAGGTTTTGAGTCGTAACCAGTGTTACCTTTAAATGGCTGGGTGACCTGAAGATATTAGTCATCAGAGAAAACTGAGCTCAGTTAAATGGGAATAATACC
Source organism: Bubalus kerabau (assembly GCF_029407905.1). Taxonomy (NCBI): domain Eukaryota; kingdom Metazoa; phylum Chordata; class Mammalia; order Artiodactyla; family Bovidae; genus Bubalus; species Bubalus kerabau. The sequence goes on from NC_073637.1 coordinate 65,658,806, forward strand.
TACCCCATAGGACTGCTGTGGAGAAAATCAGGTAGAGAGAGCTCTTAGTGCCCCATTTATCTCAGTTTGGGGCTTCTCTTTAAAGCAGTGAAAGTGAAGTCGCTCAGTCGTGTCCGACTCTTTGCGACCCCATGGACTGTAGCCTACCAGGCTCCTCCCTCCATAGGATTCTCCAGGCAAGAGTACTGGAGTGGGTTGCCATTTCCTTATCCAGGGGATCTTCCCGACCCAGGGATCGAACCCGGGTCTCCTGCATTAAAGCAGTGAGAGTAGTACAAACCTGCCTATAAGTTAATAGAGGTCTCTTTAACTTGGGAATCTAAGAATGAAATTTAAAAGATCCAAGAAACCTTAAAAATTCTGTATCTTTCAAGGACAGAGGCCCATACTGGCCAGCAAGTTTTCAAAGGTTTCATTTTAAGAATTGAAAGCCACTGGAATAAGTTAAAGAATGGCTTCCTTATTAGGACATGAATTAGTAAAATCATGAGGCTGTCATTTATAACAGTTGGCAACTATTTGTTGTGTGATTCAGTTAACTTGACTGAGTTCCATTTTATTATGCTTCTCTACATTTTTAAGGTGTTGTTGCTGGGCACTGGTTTTTATCTCCATAGAACTGCCATTAAGCAGGAGCAAGCTGGGAAGTGCCTTGGGCTTTAAAAACTGCTGTATAAGTGTTTTAAGTTGAAAATCACTAGACAATTCATTTATTGGAATAAGGGCTTCTCAAAAGAATTGTGCAGTGTTATATTCATTTTCTTGACTGTATATTTACATGTTTTTGTCAAATAACTGCTTTTGGTATGTTTCAAAGTACAAAGACCTTACATGACATAGGAGATAGCAGCAATCCCTTCCAGGAAGAAGGACATGGGACGGTCTTTTGGTAATAAAATTCAGCAGTCTTTTTAAGAGTTTTCTTGGTAACGGTTAACTGTTGTACCTGATGAGGTAGTTTGTATATTTGGAAAGTCTGAGGTGTATGAAATGTAAAGGAAAGAAACAATGGAAAGACAGGTGTTTACTATTTGGTGGGAAGGGGAAGAATAACAGCTTGGTCAAGAGCAACAGGTTACCTATCCTTTTTCAGCCTAGCAATACTTAATATAATAATGAAGTCTTTCCTGCCTGTTCTAGAAAGAGATGCAGATGACTTGGAGAAGTTTAGTGATTAGATGAGCTGTGAAGATAGTTAAAAGTGAACTAAGGAATAGATTACAGAATTGAAAATGGAAATTCAAAAAGAAAAAACCTAAGAAAAATCTTAAAAGTAGAGGAGGAACATGTACACTTAAGAACTCTTCGACTCTTCTGATCTGCCCAAGAAAGAGGAAGAAATTGTATTCTCCCCAGCAGAGGCATTTGAATTAGAGGTCGGGAAATAAGATACCCTAGAGTATCTTTATAGTTTACCAAGAGTAATTTTGCTTTTCAGTTTTTCTTCTAAAAACACCCAATTTGGGGACTTCTCTGGTGGTCCAATGGTTAAGACTCCGCACTTCAAATGCAGGGGGTGAAGGTTCAACGCCCTTGTTGGGGAACTAAGATCCCACATGTTTTGCAGGGTGTGGCCAAAAATTAAATGCCCAGCTTTATGAGTAAAAAAATCTTACGGTAACATCTCTCAGTAGTGATACAGTAGAAGATCCTAGTTAGTTGGTTAATTGAAAAGTAGGTCAAATGTGTTCCTACTTGTTCTAAACATTTTCAGTTAAAACAAATGTGTGTGTTCATTTGCTCATTTCTAGTGTGGAGCTAAGACCTTTTCTTTGAATGTGCATAGACCTACAGTTTGAAAATAACTTACTAGCCACCCCTAAAAGAGACACAACCTTTATAAAATGTAATTTGAGTTTACATAGTAGAGTAAGAACTTAGAAGCTAAAAGAAAATAATCAGAATTTTTCTAATCTTTCAATTGTTTGGATAACCCAAGTGATACATGTGTGTGTCTCCTTTAAAAATAGTCATTTCAAAACATTCATTGTAATTGCATTAGAAATGCTTCTTTTCATACTTAAATTTGATAACAAAAATAGCATAGCATTTTAAGTAATTATATCCAAGTATAATGGCGTAGCTTGGGGAACAAATACAGGGCTCAATAATGGTATAACTGCTGATAGAAACTAAAGGGGGTTTCAGAGAGTAGCTGAAAAATGTATGTGAATATTTAGCCCAAAGATAAAACGACATGGGCATTATTGGTGTTTGCCTAGGAATGAAAAAGGCCTGGCATAAAGCCAGTCTGTTAAGTGAGGTTTGGTTAATCCAGCAAATTAAGTGATGGTTCATTCTGTCAGTGCATTAGGTGGAAACAGTTGCTTTATTCAAAAGCCTTTGCAGTAATTTTGCAAGAGATGAGATTAGGAAGAGAGAGAGGGTGCTGGTTAAAGCATGAAGGGGTCAATTATGTTATAAATCAATGAATGTGGGACTTAATGGCCTTTCAAAAACTTTACCCAAAGGAAATGATGCCAAGACATGCAAAAATAGTTGTGCTTTTATAAAGAGAATTAGAGCTAAGTTTCCCCTACTAACATCAGAAGCAGATTTTCAGTGCCCTCCATCATAGCTTATAATCATTTAAGTATTAACTTTGGGTTTTTTGGAAGTGGGGCTTTAACTTTTGAAAGACATAGGGTTTCCCCCAGCCCCCCATAAATACAATTTGCTGTTGACTGGTCTCTCAGTTGTGTCCCACTGTTTTGCGACCCATGGACTGTACAGCCCGCCAGGCTCCTTTGTTGGATTTCTCAGGCAAGAATACTGGAGTGGTTTGCCATTTCCTCCTCAAGAGGATCTTCCCAACCCAAGGATTGAACCAGTATCTCCTGCATTGCAAGAGAAAGTCAAAATTATGGGTGTTCTGATGTCAGCTAAGCTCAGAAAAACTTAATGTAGTCCACTGAAATGCTAATAGGCCTTAGAATTTTAATTCCTGAGATAATCCCTATTGTGATTTCATCCTGATTTCCATCTCTCTGTTGCGGTTTTGCATTGAGTATAAACACTGCTCTTTAGGGAGGTTTTTTTTCCTTCTCTTTTTTGGTATGTATTTACTGGGTTGCCTCAGGTCTTGGTTGTGTCATGTAGGATCTTTGTTGCAGTGTGCAGGATATGTCGTCGGGGCACGTGGGCTCCTCTCCAGCAGTGGTGTGTGGGCTTTAGAGTGTGGAGCTTAGTTGTGTGTTGACACGTGGGCTCTTAGTTCCCTGATCAGGTATCAAACCAACTCGCCCTGCGTTGGAAGATGGATTCTTGAGCACGGAACCTCTGCTGTCAGAGTCAGTGTGCTGCAGTCGGGGGCTCCTCTTCCTTTTGAAACTACCTATTCTTTCTAACCTCTTAATTTTTAGCACATTTTCTAGACTTTTAACAATGACATCTTGGACTCAACTTTGAGTTCTTTTTCTAATTGTAGGTTAATTGCTGTGTTGGCTGCATCATTGTAAAGAGTTGGTTCTCAACTCTTTACATTCGTGTTGATGCTCATTTGTATGATACATTTCCTGTGGGTAGTACCCAGGATTATTTGCCACTCCCATTTTACTAGTAATTCTATCCTTTACTCTCCCACTCATATGCATATTGGCAAGAAAGTGATGTTGTAAGAATAAACTTGACCTAATTTTAATGGACAGAAGCTAAGTTACAAACTTTATATTGCTAGTGGTGGTCATTCACTTGAACTTGTTATCTTTACTGTTCTTTTCCCAGTTCTGTGCTGCATACAGATAGCTCTTTCTCTTATCTTTTTATAAAACAAAAAGAATTCCTTCTGTGCCTTTGGCTCTTGTTTGGTCTTCTTGTCCCTGATAAAAGCCATTGCCAATTTCCATCTTTATGGCCTGAGGGTTTCTTTACTCTGATTGGTACAAAAGTAATTGTGGTTTCAGACAGTGAATTTTAAATAACTATAACTAGGTTCAAACACATCTTTATTTAGCAAAACAGGAACCATTACAGTCAACACATTTCTGCCAACAGAGGAAAGTTTTTGTTTATTCCTATAGCTTAAAAATCTGCTTCATGATTCGATGAACTCTTGGAAAGCTTTTTCTGCCTCCTGCTGGTTGTGGAAATGTTTTTCCTGCAAAAAGTTGTCAAGATGCTTTGAAGAAATGATAGTTGGTGAGAGTTCAGGTGAATATGGTGGACGAGGCAAAACGTAGTCATAGCCCAATTTATTCAACCTTTAAAGTGTTGGTTGTGCGACATTGGGTCGGTCGGGTGTTACCGTGGAGAAGAATTGGGCCCATTCTATTGATCAGTGCCGGCTGCAGGCGTGGCAGTTTTTGATGCATCTCACTGATTTCCTGAGCAGACTTCTCAGATATAATGGTTTTGCTGGGATTCAGAGAGCTGTAGTGTATCACACCAGCAGCAGACCACCAAACAATGACCATAACCTTTCTTGGTGCAAATTTGTCTTTGGGAGGTGCTTTGGAGCTTTTTCTCAGTCTAGCCACTGATCTAGTTGTCATTGGTTGTCATAAAATCTACTTTTTGTTGCACGTCACAATCAGATCGAAAAATGATTCATTTAGAATAAGAGAAGACAACACTTCAAAATGACAATTTTTTGATTTTCGGTCAGCTCATGAGGCACCCACTTACTGAGCTCTTTCACCTTTCCAGTTTGCTTCAAATCTCAAACGACTGTAGGATGGTGTATGTTGAGTTCTTTAGCAACTTCCTGTGCAGTTGTAAGGGGATCAGCTTCAATGGCTGGCCATTACCCTCCTCATCTTCAAGGCTCTCACCTCCTGTGTAAAATTGCTTGAACCGCCAGTGCATTGTACCTTTGTTAGCAATTTCTGGGCCAAATGCATTGTTGTGAGTTGTCTCTGCTCCTTTACCACCCATTTTGAACTTGAATTTAAAAATCGCTGTAATTTGCTTTTTGTCTAACATTTCTGCAGTCTAAAATAGAAAGTAATGTCATTAGCAAAAAAAAAAAAACCATAAAGCAAGAAATGCGCATGAATATAATGTATTCCAATACCAAAGTTCCAACAATGCAAAGCTGCAACTACTTTTGCACCAAATAACTTTCTTTAATCTTGATGTCTAAGTTGTTTTTGAGTTTAGGATTGGCTCTCTTCCTTTATTCCCCTTAAAAGCAGGACCGTTGACATTTGTATTTAATTTGTAAAACACACTGCAGGAATATGATATGCTTAATATTTAGATGGCACAAGTTTGAATTTGGCTTGGGAAAAATGGCATGCTTAGCCACCACCCTCTTATCAGTTACCATTGTACTAAGTACGTTTCTTTGCAACAGATCATTCTCCATTTTATTCTCTAGTGAGCATTTCCCTGTAATAACGAAAAACTTGTATCTGTAAAAATTGCTATACAATTGCAGTTTGTCATTAATGACAGTTTTGCATTTTCTGTTAACATATAAGTAGTAGTGTGCTATAAATTAGTTTTATATCTTGGCAGATTTCACTGATTTTATTCTGTTGACATTCGTATGCTATAGTATGGGTCTTGGGGACAGCAGAGCATGGATGAATATAGCTGACATGTTAGCAGTGTGGTTCTGTTGATGACACGTTCACGTTTGTTTTTATTGGAATAGATTAGTAAAAGAGTTCACCATATAATCTTTTTCTTAGTTTCTTGCAACAGAATTTGTGAGCTTTCTTCGGTTCTCCTCCAAATAAAAATACGGTTATAACAGATGACAAGGAAAGAACATAAAGATAGTCCAAATGTTAATTTATAGAGTTAAGACTTAAGTCAAGCTAAGACTTTGTCCAATGGGTCGACTTACATGCGTGTTCATTCTTTTAAAACCAGGAGTCCCAGGAATGCCCAATTTTTGTAGTACAGGGATTTGACTGACTTGAATTGGCTTAATGAGTTGGACAACATTAGAGAAGTTAGAAATGTTTTAGTGGAAGTTAACTTCTGTTTTGCAAACAAGTTGGGGGATCTAGGAGTTCTTTCAAATTAACAGTATTACCAAGGAACCCAGTGGTGAGTTGAATGTTTCTCATCCAGGTGATTAAATATAAATGTGTTTCTGAGATAGACCTGCTTCTCTTGTTGATTCAAGACTTGTGAATTGTCAGATCATAATTATTTTTGCTTCTTAAAACACACATTAAAAACCGTTGCCCAGAATTTCAAAGGAATACTTGAGCCACATTCAACCCGGGGGCACTTGGTAAAAATCCTACTCAAAACACATTACCTTCAAAATGTTATTCTGGGAAATGGACAGTTGAGGACATTGATTTATGTAGGTAAGTTGTAGTTTACTTAGAACAGGCAAGTTCTCAAGTCAGTAATTTGATGAGTATTTTTCTGTTGTGTTTAGAGTAGATGTTTATGACATCAGAAGAATCATGCTCTTGTAATGACCTTTCCTTTCAGTTTCCTCTTTGATAGTTTCCACCTGATGAGACAGCATTATCAGACTTAATTGGATCATAGGGATAAGACTTGAAGAATAATCTTGTGTAACATTTCTAAAAATGTAAACTGCTGCTTCACTTTAAAAGGGTGACATAACCTAGCACAGTCTATGTAGACCTTGGTGGTTTGAATTTTCTTTAATTCATTTTTTATGACTTTGGGCAAGTGTTTCATATCTGTGACTCTTGTTTCCACATAATCAAAATGGAAATGATAATAGCATCTGCCTGTAGGGTATTTTATGTAGAGTTAATACATCTCTGTGTTGATATTAAATAGCAAATAATACTGCTTACCTTCTTTGATAGCACTTTTGTGCTTCTTTGTTATCACTGCATTGAGGCTTTGTTTATTGGATATTAAATTTAAGAGAATGTTAATAAGTTTAATATTTATTGATTACCTGCTATTTTATAAGCTGTGTGCTCTAAAGAAAAACATAAATAGAAAAAGTATCTACTCAACAGTATCCGATAGTGGGATGTTGCTGTATTAACACAGGGAGCCCAGCCTGCACTTGGATGACCTAGGGGGTGGGATGGGGGAGGGGAGGGAGGCCCACTAGGGAGGGGATATATGTATGGTTATGGCTGATTGACGTTGCCCTACGGCAGAAACCAACAAAAGTAAAAAGTAAAATTAAAAAATAATACTAACCGGGAAAAAAGCCTCTGTTCATAAAAAATCTCAGCAACCCAGAGGGGAAAGGGCTGTGTTGGTCAAATTCAGAAGAACTGGTCTTCAGCCTTCTATTTTAAAAGTGGCTGATAAAATCTGGTCCCACTAGGGAGCTGTACATAATATACAACGTGCATGTGCAAGTTTTAAAAACACTATAAAAAATGAGTTTTTTTTAAAACAACATCCTTTGTGATGGAAATACTGGGAAATGGAGCTTTGATTGGTGAGAAACTTCAGCCCAGGTCAACATTAATGCCAGCTCTGAAAAGGGCTCTGGGGAAAGGGAGAAGGAAAACCCCCTAGTGTCCGTTTTAGCAGTTACCAATCAATACTCAGTAAGTTCTTTTTGGTGTGTTTCACCATCTTAATTTTTAGGAGGTACATTTTGAATCTGGCATTATCAATTTCTTGTTGATATGCTAAAACTTATATGGTGCAGATTTACCAGTTCTTACTAATGGAAAATGCATTCAGTTAAGTGACTGGTCAGAGTCCTGTATGATTCCATCCTTGAAGTTAGCAACTCTGCCCATTTATAGCAGTGTGACCTTATCATTCATAGAACACCTAAAATCGTACTTTGTGCCAACATTGCACAGAAAGTCAAAAAGTGTACAGATACCAGCGTAATCAGTTCATGTGTGCGTGCGTGCGTGTGTGTCTGTGTTAGTTGCTTCAACATATCTGACTCTTTGCAACTCCATGGTCTATCCATGGAATTCTCCAGGCAAGATTACTGGAGTGGGTAGCCATTCCCTTCTCCAGGGGAATCTTCCTGACCCAGAGATCAAACCTGGGTATTCTGCATTGCAGGCCCATTCTTTACCAGCTGAACTACCAGGGGAGCCCCAAATCAGTTCTTGACACCACCTAATTCTCTAGCAGTTTTGGTGGAGCACTTTTGGAAGCAACTGATGAAGTTGTAATTGAAAAGAAAGCAATCCAGCCACAAGAGGGAGTAAGAGAATAATTTCCAAATTGATGGGCCTTTTATCTCAATGAAAATAGCCACTTTCTTTTCACTCTCTTTCCCCAAAGTGAAAGTTTGGGGAAATTCTCTGTGCACAAGGGAATTGTGCAATACCAGAATTTTGATCTTCTACATTGTGCTGTTGAAATAAATTTCATATTGAGGATATTTAAAATGACATTTGTGGGGCTTCTGAGTTTTTAAATTGAATAATAAATTGGGAGGTGAATTTTATTGAATCAATGGATTTTAGGCTTAAAGGAGCATCTGCCCTACCTGGTTTTTTCATTTTCATAGATCAAGATGCTGAAGCACAACAAGATGTCTAGTTGCTTGACTTGAATGGGTGTTTGTTAATCTAGGAGAGATCCAGTTGCATTTAATTTGCAAAGAGTGACCACTTTTTGTTTCATTGGAATTTCATGTATTTGAATTGTTTGATGAGTTGGATAATTAGAGAAGTTAGAAGTGTGTTTTTAGTGAAGGTTAAATCCCATCTTGCAAACTGGGAAGAATAACATTTTCATTAAACGTGATGGCTTTAGTTTTAGACTGCATTTTTAGAGTTTTATACTTGAAAATAACAGGAATCACACTTGAACGCCTTGTGCTTCAAGTTCTTGGCACCTTTTAACCATCGACATTTTTTTATGCTTGATTGGTATAAACGTGTAATATCTATATCCTGACCTCTTTTTCTTTGTTGTGTTCATGAAGAGGGCTGTGATAGTACAATCTAAAAGAGAGGAATGGGTTGTGGAGGCTTGGTCTTTTCAGTGTACACATATGTAGTGAGGTCAAGTCAAAGGAGATGCTTCCCCAGCTGTTTTCAAATTGTAGTTCATAAATGTCTCTTAGAAGTTGATTATTTTGCTTTGATATTCTGGGACTATTTACTATTTGGTGATTTTTTTTTTTTTAATGTATATTTACATTAATGGAAATTAAAGTGTGACCAATTAGGTGGAATATAGTCTGAAACGAAGTGGGAACCTCGTCTCCACCCCTCATATTTTTATTTACAAATACATCACTAGTTTTTGTATTATTTCCTAAACACAAGTTTTACCAGCCCAATAAGGAAATTTGAAAAACCCAGATGAGCATGAAAACGGTATAAGGTTGGAGAGCAGAACTCAATGATAATCTTCCAGAAAAAGAATCCTAGTAGAAAGATTTCCTCTTTAAAACTTTTATATAATAATTGTAATATTAAATAACCAAAAGGGAAAGTACCCTCTTCTACCATACAGTAATTAAATGGTCTCTTCTAGCCTGTTACAATTTTGACTTTTTATTTTGAAATAATTTCAAATGTTCCCATATATCCTTTACCTGGTTCTCTTAATGGTCAAAATCAATAAATTAATAAAATAATGGATAAAATAAACTTATGTAACCCATAGCACTTACAGAGTGTACCACCATAATTGCCTAATTCTGGTCTGGAATTCAGTCCAAGATCACAGTTTGTCTTGTCTCCTTACTCTTCTTTAATCTGGATCAGTTTTCCAGTCTTTGCCTTTTTACATATTTGCCACTTTTTTCAAGAGTTCTGGCCGGTTTCTTTTTTTGGTAAACTAATCCTCGGTTTGGATTCATCTGGTGATTTTCTCATGAGTAAATTCAGATTGTGCATTTTGGGGAAAAATTCCTGGGAATGACACTGTGCCTTCCTTGGTGTATCATATTAGGATACACATGCTGTTGTTGTTACCAAACCATTATTTTTAGGACATTATATTTTCAAATTTAAACAGCAGTGAGACTTCTGAAAATATCCTATAGTATAAAAGTACCAATTAAAATTTTTTTAAGATAGATGGGCCCCATAAATATTTTTTTAATCAATGAAAAGTGAAAGTGAAATTGCTCAGTTGTGTCCGACTCTTGGGGATCCCATGGACTATAGCCTGCCGGGCTCCCCTGTCCGTGGGATTCTCCAGGCAAGAATACTGGAGTGGGTTGCCATTTCCTTCTCCAGGAGATCTTCCCAACCCAGGGATTGAACCTGGGTCTCCCGAATTGTAGGCAGATGCTTTTGATAGTCCCTCAATCATGTCGAACTCTTTGTGACCCCATGGACTGTGGCCCACCAGGCTCCTCTGTCTATGGAATTCTCCAGCAAGAATACTGGAGTGGGTTACCATTCCCTTCTCCAGGGGATCTTCCTGACCCAGGGATTGAACCTGGGTCTCCCGCATTGCAGGCAGATTCTTTACCATCTGAGCCACATAGAACTAAATATAGTTTGCCAAAGTGCTAATGTCATTTTATAATGATTGGATTACTTTTTTGAAAGGGGAAGATATCCCAGCTCTATAACTTGTAATTTTCTTTTGAAATTTATTTTCATTAATTGGCTTCATGTATTCTAATTGACAGGCTTCCCTTGTGGCTCCGCTGGTAAATCCTGCAATGCAGGAGACCTGGGTTCAATCCCTGGGTTGGGAAGCTCCCCTGGAGAAGGGAAAGACTACCCACTCCAGTATTCTGACCTGGAGAATTCCATGGACTGTATAGTCCATGGGGTCACAAAGAGTCAGATATGACTGAGCAACTTTCACTTCACTTCACTTCATTCTAATTGACAAGCCAGATCATAGCCTATAGCCCAGTGATATGAGTGCTTCATGGCAGATGGTCATTCTTCAGAGCTGTAGTAAACACTTAAAAAAATTAGTAAATACCCATTATAGTCAATATAATGTCTGATTCTCATTTAATAAAGAAAGGAAGAATGTTGGGTTGGGAAGTGTTCAGTGCATTAGAGAAACTTTCCTGGGATGAAATTTGGAAAGAAGGTTTTGAAAAGAATGCTGTTAATAAAATACAGTAGATTGAATGAGGGGGTGTATCATGGTTTTCTATCTGAAACTCCTATTTGCTCTTGGTGGCGGAGTTTTACTACCAAAATCTAGGTGTTCTGACTTCCAAACAGATTTTCTTCACCTTACTGCCTCAGACTATTTTCCCACCCTGTCTCTGGTGAATTTTTGTTGTTTTGTCTTCCTTAGTTGCCCGCTCTAGAGTCATTACATAGAACCTAGAGCTGATCCAAGGGTCCTGAAAGCATATTAGAATGTACCTAGCTTGCCCTTTGGCTGCTGTTTCTGAATATATGTGCTTAGAATGGCAACCAGACACCTGTCATTTTTGAACAATTCTAGGTCTTTAATGGAGAAGGAAATGGCAGCCCACTCCAGTACTCTTGCCTGGAAAATTCCATGGACTGAGGAGACTGATAGGCTACAGTCCGTGGGGTTGTAAAGAGTCGAACACGACTGAGCGACTTGACTTTATTGACTTTAGGTCTTTAAAGAAACAGAATGTTTTTCTTCTTGGAGCAAAATATTAATTATCTAACCTTCAATATCAACTTCAGTAATTTCCATCACATTTTACCTAAACTATTTAGAAGTTTGGGAAGATGATGAGCTTTTGATAGTCAAGATTGCTCTAAGTTTCCTCTGTTATATTTAAATGAGGCTGTTAAAATAGCATGTTAATTTGGCCTTGGGATTTGATGTTTGAGTGCCTAATATGTGCCAAACGTGTGTCTTTAAGGAGCCTATAAGCAGGTTGAGAATACATACATGAAAAGTTGAAGGTGCAAAATCATAATTAAAATTTACTTTATATTGTTCTGAATAACAGATGTTGTAGAGCATAGGATATAAAGTTAAAAAATTAAACTCTCCCTACATCATCCCAGTTCCTCAGAGGTAATCTCTAACAGTCTCTCTCTCTTTTTTTTTTTATCCTGGGAACTTACAGTGCCTGTGCAAACAGTTCTGTCCTTAAAGAATATATACAAGTAGGATCATATAGAAACTGTTCTGTAAGTTGCATCCACACATACACTTTGATTATGTTTTATGCTTCATTCCATATTGGCACACAACTTCTTTTTAATGTCAGTGTAGTGTTTATGAGTGTAACATTATGTAGTTAGTCCGTTGTTGATATTGGCAGAAATTAGTGTATTGCTGAGAATTAGCTTGAGGGAGAACATACCTTTCAGTTCAGTTCAGTCGCTCAAGCGTGGTATATTGAAAGGTGGATGGTTCAGATTGCTTTAAGTCAGTCAGCAGTTCTTAAAAGTGATCTGTGGACCCTGGGAGTCCTGTTAGGGGAGATTCATGAAGTCACATCTATTTTCCAGTATCTCTTTTACAGATGAGAAACCTGAGGCCCAGAGAAATTCCAGAACTTTGTCAAGCTGACATAGCTAGTAAGCAGTGTTTCCATAGCTCGTGCCCTTTACATGTTTGCTGTAAAAAGAATAAGTACTAATGGAAAATGTTTGCTTTATCTTTTGTACTTTGATATAATTTAATCCTGTGTTTTAAATGAAAGGTTTTTTTGTGCATTATTTCACCACTCTTACTAGATAAACAGATTTTTGATGACTGAACCCAAAGTAGAGTACTAAAATTGAGAGTGAAGTGAAGTTGCTCAGTCGTGTCCGACTCGTTGCGACCCCATGGATTGTAGCCTACCAGGTTCCACCATCCATGGGATTTTCCAGGCAAGAATACTGGAGTGGGTTGCCATTTCCTTCTCCAGGAGATCTTCCCTCCCCAGGGATTGAACCCGGGTCTCCTGTGTTGTAAGCAGACGCTTTACCGTCTGAGCCACCAGGGAGCACACTAAAGCAGATTTTTGAATGTCAAGATCCCCAGGCCTTAAATTTACATCTGAGTAGAGTATGCCTACTCTGTCAGGAGCTGTGACGGGTGCTTTCCTGTTTATATTAATACTCATTTAGAGAAATGGCAACCCACTCCAGTGTTCTTGACTGGAGAATCCCAGGGACGGCAGAGCCTGGTGGGCTGCCGTCTATGGGGTCGCACAGAGTCGAACATGACTGAAGTGACACAGCAGCAGGAGCAGCTGCCCTTTGAAGTAGATTTTCATTGTAATCAATTTGTATATTTTTTATTAAAAGATAAATCATTGTATAAAATTGAATTTCATTTAATTCTTTTATAGATGAGAAAATTAAGGCTCTGAGAGATTAACTTGCCTGAGATCTCAAAATTAATGATGAAACAGGGATATAAGTTTGCCTGATTTTAGTTTATATTGTTTCTATTACCCCAAACTTGCTCCAAGAAATTCTTGGATGCCCAGAAATTAGGGCCTTGCCACCACGAGGTCAGCTGCAGTTTTGGTGTTTTAGGGTATTCTCTAGTCTTGATTGTTCCTAAACAGTTGATGTTTTACTCTTAATTTCAGTCTGTAGTCAGATTGAAGGACAGTGAGAGAGAGAGAGAGGTATATCATTAGAATAGAGGTGGATTTTCACTTTACAAACCTTTTATTAGAAATACTTGACCATGGTTAGGATTAAATGTTTATTGTAGTGGTGGCAGGTTGAACCTTAAGAAGGGCAGTCAGAACTAGATAACCTGTCAGTTTATGAGGTTCCTTAGTATTAATACACTCCCAAAGTCAAAGCATTGACCTTCTTTGGATCAATACATGTATTAGAAACTATTGTTTATATATTCTGCCTTGGGTAGTTTAACTTGGAGGCAGAAATCGTTACTTTACCCCATATATCTTAAGTGTTTTTACAACCTAAGAAGTTAATTGTACTTGATGCTGTAAAGAAGAAAAATCTTTTAACTCTAAAATCTCAAACCCTACATAATTTGTCTGTTGATAAGATTAAGGTTCAGCAACCTTTCCAGAATTACATCATGTATTTAGCTTGGATTATGAACCATTTACAGAGACATTTCAGATGTGGGTTTTATTCTTCCAATCCTGTTATTGAGATGACTACCGCATAAAGTCAGAACATGCATTAATTCTAATTTAGCGAATTGATTTTAGGTATTTTTTAAATGACCATGATTATCTTTAAAAGACAGTAGCTATCATCAAAAACAGATTTTTTTTAAGTGCTTGAGGAACTACTGTGAATCTGAATCAGATTCTGTTTCAGCGAGGTCTCTGTGTGTTCACATGGTACCCTGTCCAGTGTGTGAGTGCACGATGTGAAAGTTTGCGTTTGATACGAAACTCCTTTCTTGTTGTAAATTACATTTAGATTAGAAGGTCAGTGTACTGTGTTATATGGAGAATTTTACACGTGAAAGGTGCATTAGTAGTCAGCCTAGCCTTCGTCTTATAAGTAGAAATTGTGGCACCTTGTTTGCGTCTTTCCTTGTATAATGCTGTGTCTCCTTTTAAATTCAGATTGTCACAGTGTCCCAGGTATCATCACCTTCCTTGTATTACTATACGTGAATGAAACATAGGAGGTTGTATTGTGTACCTAGTGCAGGGTATTCTGGTTTATGTATGTTTTGAAAATAGCTATTCTTTCCTCTTTGTTTTCTGTTCTCCAATTTTTGTCACTGCTGCTTTCTAAGAAGTGCAACTTCCTTTTTTTTCCTTTTGTTTTTATTCCCATCATGGTCTTGTCCCTTCCATCATGCTTTTCTCCTCTGGCTTTTAAATCTGGAAAATTGAACGTTGATTTCTCTTTGTTCAGTCTGATAAATTAACATACTTAAATCATCTCTAGTTAACTTAAAAGGCAATGGCACCCCACTCCAGTACTCTTGCCTGGAAAATCCCATGGACGGAGGAGTCTGGAAGGCTAAGAGTCAGACACGACTGAGCGACTTCACTTTCACTTTTCACTTTCATGCATCGGAGAAGGAAATGGCAACCCACCCCAGTGTTCTTGCCTGGAGAATCCCAGGGATGGGAGAGCCTGGTGGGCTGCTGTCTATGGGGTCGCACAGAGTTGGACACGACTGGAGTGACTTAGCAGCAGCAGCAGCAGTGAATTCTGTATCTTCCATATCTCAGAGTTGAATGAAACCACATCTGATTTATAAATCTCTGAAAAATAGTCATTTGCTCCTTTAAAATTTCTGTAAGAAGAGTAGAACTTGCTATCTAGTGAGATGACCTATTCCAAATTTGTTTCATAAGTTTTCTCATACTGAGCAGAAATCTGTCTTTGCCTAAATTTAGTTTTGTCTTCTGGAGCCATTTATGTCATATTTTTTTCAGTTTTCGTGACTGTTTCTAGTTTCATCAACATTCTTGCTTGCTTTCCTGGATACCCTCCAGTTTGTCAAAGCCTGTCTAGATATTTTGGGGTGGGGCGTTTGACATCTTAGTTCCCCCACCAAGGATCAAATCCTTGTCCCCTGCAGTGGAAGAGTGGAGTCTTAACCACTGGACTGGCAGTGAAGCCTCTGTTTTTAAAGGAACAACATACTCTAATATTTGGTCTCATCAACATGGTGTAGAGCTAAAACATCATCCTTAACTTTGATTTCTAATTACTATTTCTGAATCATGTTCTGCTTCTTGGTAGGCAGAGAAAATGTAGAATAATGTAGAACAGGTCATATTGCCTCGTTGGAGTTGTACCTTTACAACTTAGTTGTAGTTTTGAGCACGTATACTGCTGGGCCCTGTTTGTTGTCTTGTATGAGATGGGGCTAATTGTAGTTTGTGCCTCAGAGGTAAGGTTATGGAAGGATCAATTAATCCATATAAAGTGCTTAATTTAAGTGTTAAAATGCCATTTATTACTGAAGTGATGTTTTTATTTTCTCAATTGTCTCTTGCTATATAACAAACCAATAAAAACTGAAACAGTGGTTTTAGTTCTTTTCATGACTCTGGCTTGTCCGGATTCTTTTGGACAGTTTTTCACATGGTGTTGGCTGTAGTCGTTCATTGCTGTCTTCAGCTGGGTCTGAAGTACCCGTGTGGCTTCACTAAACATGTCTCATGACTGGAGCTGACTTGACCTTGCTCTCTAGCAGGATAGTAGTTTTTTTTTTTTAACACTAGCTTAGGGCTCAAAGAGAGAAATAGGGGAAGCTGCTAGTCCTCATATGGGTTAGGTCTGGAACTGGAATAGGAGTCATCTTTATCACATTCTGTTTGGTTAAAGTTAATCAACAAAGTTAACCCTGACTCAGGAGCATGGTGGAGGCCATCTCTGGAGTCAGTCTACCACAGTTCTGTTCTTTCACAGTTAGCCATTTGAACCAAATTTAATCTTTAATCCAGTCTTTCTTGCTTTTTTTTGTTTAAATCCTAATGGTTTTTACCTTTATGTCATCAAAAGATTTTAAGTTTGTCGTGTATCCCTGTCTCACCTTTTATTTTTAACAGCTTTACTGAGGTATAAGTGACACAAAAACTCTGTTTATTTAATGGGTACAGAGTGATGAGTTTGCTTTTTCAGCTTTTTGTAGTCAGCCTTTTATCAGAAACATTCACCACTGTGTTGACACTTGGTCCTTTTGGTCTATCATTAGGCCAGTAAGCAGCCTGACTTTTGCCTTTTGTTACTTGTAGGTTCCGGTTCCGTTCAGTTCAGTCGCTCAGTCAAGTCCGACTCTTTGTGACCCCATGGACTGCAGCATGCCAGGCCTCCCTGTCCATCACCAACTCCCGGAGTTTACCCAAACTCGTGTCCATGGAGTTGGTGATGCCATCCAACTATCTCATCCTGTCATCCCCTTTTCCTGCCTTCAGTCTTTCCCAGCATCAGGGTCTTTTCAAATGAGTCAGTGCTTTGCATGAGGTGGCCAAAGTATTGGAGTTTCAGCTTCAACATCAGTCCTTCCAATAAACACTCAGGACTGATCTCCTTTAGGATGTCCTGGTTGGATCTCCTTGCAGTCCAAGGGACTCTCAAGAGTCTTCTCCAACACCACAGCTCAGAAGCATCAGTTCTTCGGCGCTTGGCTTTCTTGATAGTCCAACTCTCGCATCCATACATGACCACTGGAAAAACCATAGCCTTGACTAGACAGACCTTTGTTGGCAAAGTAATGTCTCTGCTTTTGAATATGCTATCTAGGTTGGTCATAACTTCTCTTCCAAGGAGCAAGCGTCTTAATTTCATGGCTGCAGTCACCATCTGCAGTGATTTTGGAGCCCCCCAAAATAAAGTCTGTCCCTGTTTTCACTTTCTCCATCTATTTGCCATGAAGTGATGGGACTAGGTGCCATGATTAGTTTTCTGAATGTTGAGCTTTAAGCCAACTTTTACAATTGCCTCTTTCACTTTCATCAAGAGGCTCTTTAGTTCCTCTTCACTTTCTGCCATAAGGGTGGTGTCATCTGCATATCTGAGGTTATTGATATTTCTCCCAGCAATCTTGATTCCGGCTTGTGCTTCATCCAGCCCAGCGTTTCTCATGATGTACTCTGCATAGAAGTTAAATAAGCAGCCTTGATGTCTTCCTTTTCCTATTTGGAACCAGTCTGTTGTTCCATGTCCAGTTCTAACTGTTGCTTCCTGACCTGCATACAAATTCTCAAGAGGCAGGTCAGGTGGTCTGGTATTCCCATCTCTTTCAGAATTTTCCACAGTTTATTATGATCCACACAGTCAAAGGCTTTGGCATAGTCAATAAAGCAGAAATAGATGTTTTTCTGGAACTCTTGCTTTTTCGATGATCCAGCGGATGTTGGCAATTTGATCTCGGGTTCCTCTGGCTTGGAGAATTTTGAGCATTACTTTATTAGCATGTGAGTTGAGTGCATCCGGTTAATAGCTTTAAAAAGTAGTTTTTGTTGTGATTGTTTTAATCAGATGTTATGGATAAATTCAGTGTTCACCTTGGAGGAAGAGGTACTTAATTGCTAATTGAAAAATTCTCAGTGTGAGTTACCCTAATGTAAAACAGTAGTTTTTATAGAGAGAGAGAAGCTACCACCCATAAAAGATGGGTTACATATTCTCAGGACATTTATTGACACCTTGGCTAAGTAACTTCTCCAAGTTTGTATACTTATTTTAAATGATTTAATGATTTACCCTTAACTAGCTGCACATGTTTGTGTCCTTTATCTTTACAAATACACAGAGGGTTAGATAAAAGTCATTGAAAAGTGGAAGGACACGTCCAGGCTGTGTTAATCCTTAGTTTCTATAGTGCCTTCCCTGCTTGACATTTTATCCTTGTTCTGTCTTGCTCACTGTTTTCAGTGCCTCACACAGTGATATTTAAGTTTTGGAGAATAAGTAATGTTTAAAAAAAAAAAATGTTGAAGCAGTAAAATGTGAATTAGAAATACCTAGACAGAGAACTGATTTCATGGTTAGGCCTTTTACTTGTCACTTCTTTCATTTGGAGATATTCTTTGTATAATCTTAAATTTACATAAATGAGCCAAAGAGCAGTTCACAATTGAATAATATACAGAGCCTTCTTTAAATTTATATGTGTGTGTATATTTTTGTGGTGTTGTTTTTTTTCTGCTGTTTAAAGTTATTTGTGAATTCTGGTTAATCGCAGTACATGTTTTCTTTAGTTAGACTTCATAGCATAACCTTTAGCCTAGCCAGTCAGAAGTGGAATTGATCCTTCCAGCTGTGGAGTGCCATGGTCTAAACCTAGACTGACTCCAAAGCCATTATGCTATACGGTCCCCCATAGTTGAATGAATGCATTTTGTATTAAGATATAAAACTTGAAAAGGCCAGGGCATTTAATTTTAAAAACCACTATATTAAATGGAATGTTCTTATGCTGTTGAGGCAGATCCTCAAAGACCAGCCCTGATGTTCACAGTGTTCATGCCTCAAAAGAGAATGATGGTGTCTAAGAGACAGAACGGCAGAAGTTTGAATTCTGCTGAGTCTTCATAGGCATTCCTCCTTCAGAGAAAGCAGTGGTGCTCCAAACCCAGAGGGTTCCTTTATTTCTAGTCTGGTTGAGGTTTCACACTGTGTGTGTGTGTGTGTGTGTGTGTGTGTGTGTGTGTGTGTGTGCCCTCAGTTGTGTCCAACTCTTTGTAGCTTCATGGACTGTAGTCCGCCAGGCTTCTCTATCCTTGAGAGTTTCCAGGGAAGAATACTGGAGTGGGTTTCTATTTCCTTACTCCAGGGGATCTTCTCCACTCAAGGATCAAACCCGCGTCTCCTGCATTTATTGGCAGGTGCATTCTTTACCGTTAGTACCACCTAGGAAGCCTTAAAACTTAACTGAATGAAGGAATGAATGACAGAACACTTCTGCAGCTGAGGGATGACAGCTTGGGTGTCCTGTAGTAAGAATTGTGTTACTTAACCAAAGTGCTCTTCTGATTTCAGGCTAGCTAATAATCACAGGAAACATTGTTTCAGGTTGAATTCTGTCACCTCCAACCTTTTCCTGTAATGCATTGCAACCTGGTCCTACTGCCAACTTGAAACTACCCAATTCATTTGAGTATATGTAGTTTTAAGTTGTAGGAAGGGGAGAGAAGCTAGATTAAAGCTTACTCACCCACTCACCGTTTGGAACATGATAATGGGATAAACATAAAAAGTTAGAGTTACTGTTTTAAAGCATTTTTCAAACTGTTTGGCATATAAGGAAGTGCTATATAGACTAAACCACTGGGCAACTACAAGAATAGAAACCAAGAATTAAATACCCTTATTCCTTGTAAAGATTGAGACTTGTTTGGGGCTAAGCCCAGTTGAAAATTGACTTTGATTCGTAGAGTATATTTAATAGGAAGTGGAGAATTTTTAAAAACAGTAAACATTTTGCCTAATTCTACTACTGGAATATTACCTTTCTCCTCCTTAAAAAAAATCACTAGTTTGTTGTGCCTTAATCCCCCTAATACAGTGAAGTCATGTTTTTCTGAAATCATTTGTAGAATGTAATTATTAGCATGTTTGGATTTAATTAGATTATTATAGTTTTGAACAGAATTACGTAGGGTGAAGTTTTACTTGTTTGAGGTGATTGGTAAACATATTTCTTATTAGCTGAGAATCACTTTAATGAACTAAAGGTTTACTCTTCAGATCTTAAATTCTCATACTCCTACCAGTTTCTTAATTTAGGTAGGAAAAATAGAACTTTTACTTGGAACAGCTTTTTACCTTAGAAGGTATTACTTTAATTGTAGTCTTATAAATGAAGTTTTGTTCTGCTTCCTCTGTCATGGAGTCTGGTAGTGTCTATTATATTAACAGTTTCTGCTTAAGTCATATACCTTCATAGTCTGAAAAGGTTAATTTCTGTCTTCTTTCCATTTTAGTGTCATGACTACCTTGAAACCGAAAAGTTTGCCAGTTTGTTAAATATGTATTAATAAAACAATAACACATAATAATAAAGTCTTATCAACTTTCATGCTTTCACATTCATTGAAACATGCAGTCTTTATCAGCATGTAAAGTAATAAGCTCTATGAGGGAAAGGCCAGTATTCAAATTAGCCTTAAATAGTAAGCTGAACACTAATTTCAAATTTTAAGTATTGCTGTCCAAATTGCTTCTGCTTTTAAACCACAAATTTATGACCCTACTACTTTCAAAAGTAGTATTATTGGCAATGACTGGGTATTAAAATTTTATCACAAGTTGTGGTATGTGTTTTGGAAATGCAGATTCTTTGAATTTTATAAATATTTTAGTCTTATGACTGTTTCTTTTCTCCCCAAGTCTCTTTTGGAAAAGTTCTTGATCCCCAACGCTTCACAAGCAGAGAGCAAAGTCTTCTATTTGAAAATGAAAGGAGACTACTACCGCTACTTGGCTGAGGTTGCAGCTGGTGATGACAAGAAAGGTATGCTGCCTCAGCCTGTTTGCTGGATGTTACAAAATAACAGAGGCCAGAGGTGGTCTCTTCTGTTGTTTGAAGAGCAGCAAATGGACTCGGCTCACTCTTCCTTGCTCTTTCTGCCTTTTCCTCTCTGTTTCTCTCTCTTCCCCCAGTCCCTGTCCCTTCCTTCCTTTTTTTCCTTTTTCCTGAGACTGTACAGTTGACTCTTGAAGAACACAGATTGAGCTGCACAGATCCATTTACACAGGGATTTTTTTTTCTGTAAATATTATAGTACTACATTGTACAAGGTTGGACGTGATGGGCCAGCTATAAAATTATACTCAGATTTTCAGCTGCGTAAACAGTTGGTATCCATCCCTGAGCCCCATGTTGTTCAAGGATCAGCTGTATACCTACTGCCTAGTAATTGCTTTTGTAAAATGTATGATTGCTCACAAGTCAATTTGATGTATAGGAATGTTTCCTCACAATTTTAAGACATAGTAATTACAGCATAACTGTAGAGCAGTACAGACTAATTAAAAATTATACTGAGATGGTTACAGAGTTACTTTGTCTTGACATTGATCAGTGACTAGAGTAGGTTTCTAGGAGAAGCTTATTTTTTTTAATTTAGGAGCCAGTTTTAAGTTGCAGCAGCTTAGTATTTCAGAATTTATTACTGGATGAGTAAAGATTTGGTTCGAGGGATGAAAACAAAGTACTTTTCATTGATATATTTTGGTGCCTTTTATTATCCAGGGATTGTGGATCAGTCGCAGCAAGCATACCAAGAAGCTTTTGAAATCAGCAAAAAGGAAATGCAACCAACACATCCTATCAGACTGGGTCTGGCCCTTAACTTCTCTGTGTTCTACTATGAGATTCTGAACTCCCCTGAGAAAGCCTGCTCTCTTGCAAAGACAGTATGTATTTTTTACCTGTTACGTGGAAATTCAGTAGTTGTCATTATTTGAGCACTGAAATGTGTTTTTTTTTGGTCACAGGCATTTGATGAAGCCATTGCTGAACTTGATACATTAAGTGAAGAGTCATACAAAGACAGCACGCTAATAATGCAGTTACTGAGAGATAACTTGACAGTAAGTACCTAACAGCACTGTGAATGGTTAATTAATAATGAAGAGATTATAGGTGCATTTCTGTTTTATTGTACTTCCAGATATTGTGGTTTTTACAAATTGAAGGCTTGTTGAAACTCTGTTGAGCAAGGTTCTCTTCTCATTTCATGTCTCTGGGTCACATTTTGGTAATTTTCAGTGATTCAAACCTTCCAAAAAGATTTCAGTGGCTAAAGGCTCAATTGATGATGAACTTTTTTTTAGCAATAAAGTATTTTTTAGTAAGGTATGTACATTGGATTTTTTAAACACATAATACATGCTTAATAGACTGCAGTATGGTGTCCATATAACTTTTATATGTACTGGAAACAAATTTATGTGACTCACTCACTTTGATTTCTGCTTTACTGTGGTGATCTAAAATTGAACTCTTAATATCTCTGAAGTGTGCTTATATATGTTTTATAGACTACGACAGGAATATTTCTAGTCCTTTTTTTTTGTTTTTAATGTAAGATCCTATCTGCTTTAAAAACTGAAGAAAACCATCTTACAGAAGCTGAAATATTAGACCAAGGACTAAAAATGTGCCCTTTTACTAGTTACATATTTATTAAAACTCAGGTTTTTAAAATAATTTTGTAATTCATGGTTTTGGACTTTCAGCTATAAGGCCATTTTATTTTTCATTTCAATGCAGATAATTCTGTTCCTTCCATTTTTAGTCACAGAGTTTTGCTTTTAGTTTCAAAAGTGTGCTTAAGTTATCTTTGAAGTCCATTAAAAATGATGACCCTAAAGTTGCCTCTGTATTGATGTAGGGCTTCTCTGGTGTGGATCAGAGGTAAAGAATCTGCCTGCCAGTGCAGGAGACTTACAGGTTCAATCCCTGGAGAAGGAAATAGCAACCCACTCCATTATTCTTGCATGGGAAATAACATGGACAGAGGAGCCTGGCGGGCTGCAGTCAATGGGAGTATAAAAGAGTTGGGCATGACTTAACAACTAAACAGCAACAGTATTTATGTAGCTAGGGGTAGGGCATTAATAACTTTAGTTATACAATTTCAGATACAATTTCAGATACTCGGCATAGTCTGACATCTATTTTGTCTAGTCTCTTAGGGGAAAAAAAAAATGACTTACTGTGGCAGGTCATGATAACCCTTTTTGGTATACTGTAGACCAAGGTCCCCAACCCCTGGTCCATAGACTGGTACTGGTCCGTGGCCTGTTAAGAACTGGGCTGCACAGCAGGAGGTGAGTGGTGTGGGCAAGTGAGTGAAGCTTCATCTGTTTTTACAGCCTGAGTTCCACTTACTGTCAGATCAGCAGTGACTTAGATTCTCATTCAGTTCAGTTCAGTTACTCAGTCATGTCCGACTCTTTGCAACCCCATGAACCACAGCACACCAGGCCTCCCTGTCCATCACCAACTCCCCGAGTTTACCCAAACCCATGTCCATGAGGTTGGTGATGCCATCCAACCATCTTATCCTCTGTCGTCCCCTTCTCCCACCTTCAATGTTTCCCAGCATTAGGGTCTTTTCAAATGAGTCAGTTCTTTGCATCATGTGACCAAAGTATTGGATCTTCAGCTTCAACATCAGTCCTTCCAATGAACACCCAGGACTGACTTCCTTAAGGATGGCCTGGTTGGATCTCCTTGCAGTCCAAGGGACTCTCAAGAGTCTTCTCCAACACCACAGTTCAAAAGCATCATTCTTCTGCACTCAGCTTTCTTTATAGTCCAACTCTCACATCCATACATGACTACTGGATAAACCATAGCCTTGACTAGATGAACCTTTGTTGACAAAGTAATGTCTCTGGTTTTTAATATGCTGTCTAGATTCTCATAGGAGCACAATAAACATAATACACTTAAATCTTCCCCAAAACATCTCTTGCCTCTGGTCCATGGAAAAATTGTCTTCTACTAAATTGATCCTTGGTGCCAAAAAGGTTGAGGCCTGCTGCTCTAGACTGAAAAACATTAAAACCACAATGCCAGTATCACACTGAGAAAGTACACAGTTAATTCCTTAATAGTAAATTTCTTGCATTCAGTTATCACTTGTTTTTTTTGTATTGTCTTTGTTGTATATTGTGCCGCGCACGTGCGCCCCCCCCCCCCCCCCCCGCAATAGTTTTTTTTACTTGCATTGAGATCCAAATAGTCTACATATTGCAGTTAGTTGATATGTCTCTTTGGGCCCATGGGTTTTCATGTTCTTCACATAGATACTAAATTTGAAGTTACGAGGCTTGAGTGAAAAGTGTTAAGGATCTGTCATGTGCCAGATAAAGAGCTAGGAGTGAAGATTATAGTTTAGTGCTACTGGTTTTTTATTAGCTTTAGGTCCTTTTCTTTTGGGGACTGTACATCATTATATACATTTCACTTTTCTCAGCTTTATTTTATCTAGTCCATTGTGAATTTTCTGAACCAATTTATATATTCTAGTGTTGAATGTTCTCAGCAGTTTTTTGAACAATATTGTATAGTTGTTAATTTATTAAACACTGAAAATTATTTTAGAAAGTGTACTTGAGGGCTTCCTATACACTTGGAAGGTTATTATTTTCAAGAGGGTATGGTATAGTCCATTTTAAAGAGCGAATAATTTTATGTACATTAAATGAAAGAAGTACTGCAGTTTGTTAGCTAATTTTTCATATTTTTCTGGTTTGAAATGATGAGGTACTTCTAAAAGGTAGAATTTGAGACCCAATCACTAGTGAATTGTATTGTCAGCACTTTTTGAGAAGGCCTGATCTGAAATACATACTTGCAGCTGAATTTTGATATCGGTATAGCTTGAAGAGCATACAACAACAGCTGAGTAAGAAGAAAACCCAAGGTTCAGATTCTGACTTTGTCACTAGTATGTGCCTTTCTCTGAGCCCTGGTCGTATCGCCTGTTACCATTATAGGGTTGATCGTCCACTCACTCACATGTCAAGCAAAGACATATTTGTTGAAACTAATATTTGAGTCTGAATCCAGTTGACAAATATTGTCAACACATAACCCTGGGAAGAGAAACACCTTTTATCCAATTTTTCATGTTTCTGTGAAAAATACAAGGATCCTTGAAAGTTAGAAGTGGAAAGATAATGTTGAAGGATAATTCTGTCTTACAAGACTTCTAGTTTAATAAAAGCAGTACAGACTTCTAGAGATCATTCAGCTAACTGTATGATTGTTCTCAAAGAGTCTCCTTTCCAGGCCAGAAATATATTTGATTAATAAAACTAATGGGTAATTTGGGGGATAGAAAAACATTAAGGTTCCCCTTCCTTTGTTTTCCAGTATGAAGCAGTATAGAATTTCAAGGTCATCTTGAAATAGTCCTTCTATAATTACCTCTAAAAATCATTGTAGGGTGGTAAGATTTAGAAAAACTGTTGATATTTGAAGCAGCTGAGATAATTTTAAAAATCATCTTTTTAACCTGATGAAAAGCTGTAATAATCTAAAAATCAATAGGCTTCATAGTCCTACCACTTTGAGACAGTTCAGTTTTTACCTCTTGTAAGATTTGGTTCTGACCATACTGTTTTGTGTTTAACTATATATTTTGAATCAGACAGATTCACAAAAGGTATGTTTTCCTAAACAAAATGTTAGTAAAGTTAAATTGTATTTTAGTCCAGACTTGCTCCTGACTCTTGAATGTCATAGAGTGTGGGACTCTCTTTAGAGTGGAAGTCTAAAGCTACGAGGTGGGCGTAGTCAAGTCAGCCTGAGCTCCTTGAGCATGGGCCGAGTTGAGGGTTATGGTTTAGTTGCACTGAACTTACACACTGCAGCTTTTGAAGACAGTCTATAATCTGATAGCTATTGATGTTTAGAATTGGCATTTCTATGATTTCATCTACTTTTTCTTTACCTTCTGTGTATAGCCAAGCATTTCCTTAATCTGATTTTGTTATTTAAAGACAACTCTGGTATGTATTTACTGTGCTGAAAGAATGATTAGGTAGGAAATAAATGTGTTCTATTCAGGTGTTTTTTAAAATTTATTAAAATATAGTTCATTTACAATGTTGTGTTAATTTCTCCTGTATAGCAAAGTGATTCAATTACACATACATAACATTTTTTTCTTATTACTTTCTATTATGGTTTAATCACAGGATATTGGATAGTTTCCTGGAGGTGTTTAATATCTTGAGGCTATTTTCAGTGCTGCTATTTTTTAAGCCTTCCAATAATTGTGCTTACATTCTGGTACCTTGGAGTATATGATAAAAAATTTTCAAGCTGAAATATACTAAAAATTATTTCTTTCTTTTTTAACTAGTTGTGGACATCGGATACCCAAGGAGACGAAGCTGAAGCAGGAGAAGGAGGGGAAAATTAACCTGCCTTCCAACTTTTGTCTGCCTCATTCTAAAATTTACACAGTAGACCATTTGTCATCCATGCTGTCCCACAAATAGTTTTTTGTTTACGATTTATGACAGGTTTATGTTACTTCTATTTGAATTTCTATATTTCCCATGTGGTTTTTATGTTTAATATTAGGGGAGTAGAGCCAGTTAACATTTAGGGAGTTATCTGTTTTCATCTTGAGGTGGCCAATATGGGGATGTGGAATTTTTATACAAGTTATAAATGTTTGGCATAGTACTTTTGGTACATTGTGGCTTCACAAGGGCCAGTGTTAAAACTGCTTCCATGTCTAAGCAAAGAAAACTGCCTGCATATTGGTATGTCCTGGTGGGGAATAAAAGGGATAATTGGTTCCAATCACAGGTGTAGTTGTGGGTACTTTTTAGGTTTGGAGCATTTACAAAGCTGTAGTAGAAATGGATATCCCATGGATATTGCATGTTAAACCATGTGTTATCTGTGGAATACTCAGACTCAGTGTGCACACCATTGACTGCAGCTATAGAAGTGTTCCTTTAGTTGTGACCCAATTTACTCTGGATAAGGGCAGAAACGGTTCACATTCCATTATTTGTAAAGTTACCTGCTGTTTGCTTTCATTATTTTTGCTACACTCATTTTATTTGTATTTAAATGTTTTAGGCAACCTAAGAACAAATGTACAAGTAAAGATGCAGTAAAAATGAATTGCTTGATATTCATTACTTCATGTATATCAAGCACAGCAGTAAAACAAAAACCCATGTATTTAACTTTTTTTAGGTTTTTTTTTTTTTTTTTTTTTTGCTTTTGTGATTTTTTTTTTTTTTTTTTTTTTTGATACTTGCCTAACATGCATGTGCTGTAAAAAATAGTTAACAGGGAAATAACTTGAGATGATGGCTAGCTTTGTTTAATGTCTTATGAGATTTTCATGAACAATCCAAGCATAATTGTTAAGAACACGTGTATTAAGTTCATGTAAGTGGAATAAAAGTTTTATGAATGGACTTTTCAACTACTTTCTCTAAGCTTTTCATGTAAATTAGTCCTTTGGTTCTGAAACTTCTCTAAAGAAAATTGTACATTTTTGGAAATTTATTCCTTATTCCCTCTTGGCAGCTAATGGGCTTTTACCAAGTTTGAATACAAAGTTTATCATAACAGTAAAATACTACTAAGATAACTACTACTGTTCCCAACCATGTCCTATACTCCCCCCTCCCCCTGAAAATTTTTTTCAGAAACGGGGAGTTGATTGAAAAAAGTAATGTTATTCCATTTAAAATTTTGGTATATGGCATTTTCTAACTTAGGAAGCCACAGTGTTCTTGGCCCATCATGACATTGGGTAGCATTAACTGTAAGTTTTGTGCTTCCAAATCACTTTTGTTTTTAAGAATTTCTTGGTATTCTTATAGCCTGTCTTCAATTTTGATCCTTTCTTCTGTCTATTTGTCAGGTGCACAGGATTACCTTTTTTAGCCTCTGTCTTGTCACCAACCATTCCTACTTGGTGGCCATGTACTTGGGGAAAAGGCCGCATGATCTTTCTGGCTCCACTCAATGTCTAAGGACACCCTGCTTCCTTTGCTTGCATCCCACAGACTATTTCCCTCTTCCTGTTCACTGCAGCTAATCTCTCCTGAGTTGATGACATTGTGTTATCTCCCTATACACCCTACCTATCCTGAATGGTCTGTCATTGTCTTTGCCTTTAAATTCCTTCCCCTTCCTCTCTTTAAATAATGATGGGGCTAAGTAATACCCAAAGCTCACCCTACCAACTATTTCCTCAGTACCTTGCAGAAAACACCAAACAAAAATAACCATTTTAAAAGAGGTGTATTTTTTTTTTTTTTCCTTCTAGAATGTAAGCTCCTCAAGAGCAGGGACAATGTTTTCTGTATGTTCTATTGTGCCTAGTACACTGTAAATGCTCAATAAATACTGATGATGGGAGGCAGTGAGTCTTGATGATAAGGGTGAGAAACTGAAATCCCAAATACTGTTTTGTTGTTTGTTTTATTATGACCTCAGATTAAATTGGGAATTAGCCCTCTGGGACAACTGTCCCAAATCTTACATTCAAATAAAAGTGCAATGGAGGCCTTGGGGTCTTTCTTTCAAGAGTAAGAGATCTCTTATGCATTTGGGACAACTTGATAATGCATCTTCACTCACAACTCTTTTCTTTTTCTGTTAATTTCTGCTGACCGCCAGGCCAAGGACATGAAATCTTTTTATAGCTACAGGGAATGAAGCTAGACTGAGGAGATGGATCTTATTCACGTAAATTATAAATAAAATCTAAAGCTTGTCTCATTTGCCTACTTCTGTGCCTCAGTCATCTGCTAAGCTAGTTTGATTCTGAAATTGTGATAAAATTTCATTAATATTAGCTGTTATTATGTTTCTGCATAGTAGTGCCCAGTAGATGAAGATTTCAACCTGAGGTTTTTTTTTTTGCCTTGAGATCCGAATAATAAATTTTTTATAACATTTCTTAAATTGCCCCCAATTCAGGCTTCATGTCTGTTTCTGTCAACATTCCCAGGAATTTGGAGACCTCAACGTTTTTTGTATTTGGTGTATGTGTAGTATTGGAGTTGTTAAATGTATATATCCACTTGAGAGCTGTGCCTCGTGAGTGGGCAGCAGTGTGATCAGTTAAAATCTGAATTTTGCTGCCACCTTGGCCTGTGGTCCTAGCTTTTCCAGTTGGGGTGGGGGTCAAAGAGGATTAAAAGGTAATGTCAAGGGGCTTAGTAACTATAGGAGTTTTCTTGTCTTCTCTAAAAATAGTCAACAATTTTGCCATGGCCCAGAGCATATTTTTAAAACTAGTTAAAGCCAGTTTGTAATCTTCAGTCAAAGATTTATTTGTGGTCAGGTCTTAACTTTATTGGGCTTCCCTGGTGGCTCAGATGGTAAAGCGTCTGCCTGCAATGTGGGAGACCCGGGTTCAGTCCCTGGGTTGGGAAGATCCCCTGGAGAATGGCAGCCCGCTCCAGTACTGTTCCTGGAGAATTGCATGGACTGAGAAGACTGGTAGGCTACAGTCCGTGGGGTCACAAAGAGTTGGACATGACTGAGTGACTTGACTTTATTGATTGATGGTGAGATGTTTGAAAGTCTTGAGTTGACTGAGTGCAGGTCTAAGAATTTGAGACTTGTGGTGGTGGTGGTGGTCTAAGTGGTTTATACTGCCAGTAGGGGAGGGTGGCATTTTATTTGGATGCAGGAACATTGTAGTCTGTTCCCTGAGAGGAGAGCCTGAAGTGTGCGAGAACTTTAAATGGCCCTGTGTGCTCAGAGAGATGCACATTCCTGTAGAAAAAAGGTCAAGAAATAAGAAAGAGCCTGAAGTGTGCGAGAACTTTAAATGGCCCTATGTGCTCAGAGAGATGCACATTCCTGTAGAAAAAAGGTCAAGAAATAAGAAAGCCACTTTATTTTGTCACATACCATATAGGAAATTATAGTGGTGGAATCAGAATATCTGCAGTCTTAAAATGGTGGCTTAGACTAGGCATCTGGGAAATGGCTGGACTTGGATCCTTTGCTGAATGTGAAATTGCATCTATAAAGTACTTTTCTGTTACCTTGATGTGACTGACAACAATCACAATCTTGATTGATTGTAGCTCCTTTAAAAATACAAGAGACCTAAACGTAAGATCTGCTCACTGGGTCTTCATAGGTCTTCTGTGTTTTTTTTTTTTTTTATGTTTTGGAAACTACAACGTGTCTCTAAGGAAACTGATACTTTTGGTATCAAGAAATGGTATTTAAGAACCCATCACAGTGGTAGGTCTACTTTAAAAGTCTGAAAACTAAAAATGTTGCTTGTGTACATCCAAGTCTGGTTATACTACTCACCTGGTCCTTTGAAGTCTATGTTTGACTGTCAGCCCCCAAGTAATCAAGGACATCTGCTTCTGACCTGTGTACCCATGGTATATAAGAATATCCAACCATCGTGCTGGTCAAGCAAGTATGTGTGTCTTGGATGCAGAAACCAAGATATATTGAATGGATATACTTAGGCACAGCTATTATCAATCCTAGGTGATGCCAGGGATTCAGTTGAGTATTTCATGTAAGTACTCATAAGTACCATAAATTGCTGAAAACCCAAACTTACTAAAAATTAAGTCCTTAGTAAAATTATTTCCAATTCAAGAACTTTAAAACCTATCAATATTTCAGTAGATACTTAAATTTTTTAATATTAGAGATTGGTTAGGGCCAGCCACTGTTCCTGAATGTTTAAGGTGGACTTTATTTAGAGATTTTATGTCAGAGTCAGACTTGGAAAATGGATGGGACCTGATGGAGGTTATAGTCTGCACAAAGGCATCAAGATAGAACTTGAAAGACTTCCCTGCACTCAGGTGAGGAGCCCTGTGAGAGAGTACGAAGAAACAGGCTCTGCTTTCCTAACACCTGTAGCTTTGCACTTGTAATGCATTTGATCACATTAGGGGAGCTTGTCTAAAATGCTTACTACCAGCACCCAGTCTCAGGGATTCTAATTTAAGTTAAAGCCCAGGGATATGTGTTTACTTGATGAGTTATAACTTAGTGTCCACTTTGCTGAAGTCTAGGTGGAGAGGGAATATGTAATGTTTGGGTATTTGAGAAAACAAGGGTGTGTAAAACATTTCAACAACTGCCGGCCCCCCCCCCAAAAAAGCTTCAGTCTGCAAAACAAAAGTTGGATCTGCTTAGCAGATCATGTTTCCTAAGCAGAGATTAATGATGTTTTACCTGTCACAACAGGTTTTTCACCTTACTGATTCTGAATTAGTTTGGAGCAGGTAGGTTAAAACTGTCAACAGGAGAGAGGTAACACACAATTTTATGTTTTGTTTTAATGAACGCAAGTTCTACTGGTTTTTTTAACTCCTGTCATGCACAAAAATCAAATCAGAGAGTACCCTGGTGGTCCAGTGCTCAGGATTTCACATTTTGACTGCAGAGGCTGCAGGTTCAACCGCTCGTTGGGTAAGATCACGCAAGCCAGGAAGCAAAAATCAAACCAGAAGAATGAAAAATTTAAAAGCTAACTTTGGAATGGTCATAAGATACTGAGTAACTTGCTGACCTTGAAGTCTGTAAGGAAAAGTCTAGTAAAGGTGGACTCAGAAAACTAGAAACATTAAAGCAGTCAATATATGAACCTTAATATAAATTCAGCTGTATAGGAGTTTTTTTATACCTGGAAGTGGAAACAACTGAGGAAAGACTGGACAAAAAGCGAGTATAAATATGTAAAGAATTATAATAAAAATAGGAAAATTGACAAAGATTCAGAACAGGCATTTTTTATACAAGAAAATACCTGATCATTAAATACATGAAAAGAGGCTTAACAGAGAAATGGCAAACCAAGACCACAATTTAGTTTAACTACCATTTTACTCCATTTGATTGATAAAGTTTAAAAGTCTGGCTGTACCAGACATTGGAGATGATGTGGATGGAAATGTCACATACAGTGTTGATTGGAGTTTAAATTACATCCCTTTGGACAACAATTTGGCATTATCTTGTTAAGTAGCCAAGCAATTCTCTCTCTTGAACACATCTCTTAAAAATACTTGCATGTGTGCCCCAAGAAACTGAAATAGAGTATTCAGAGCTAAACTATTGGGAAAAAACCTGGAGACGATCCAAACGTTCATTGAAAGGAAATGGATAAATATTTTCCCCATGAGATAGTCTTCATTCATGAAAGTAAGTCAACTATGGTCCTGTCAATAACATGCTTAAATTTTAATAACATTGAGTAAGAAAACAGCCTCAGTAAACTACATAATACAGTACAATATAAAGTTCAAAAATGAGCAGATCTTTTGCCTAGGCAAACAATGTGATAAAAGTTTCTGTACCAAGGACTCGTATGACAAGTATAAAATGTAGAACAGAGGTGAACTATGGAGAGGGATAGGCTAGGATGGGAAGACAAGGTAAATACGTTACTGGTTATCTGCTTGGGAGCAGGGCAGTGGGTTCACAAATACTCAGAGATCCATTCAGGAAGAGGGGTGAAACAAGGATTATGATTAACCCAGTTCTGGGTATTGAAAGTCAAAGGAAAGGAACTAAAGGGAAACAAAGTACAGAGGGCCAATCAGTCAAAAGCTTGCTTGAATGGTAAAACGATTGGCAGTTTTAAAAATAACGGAAAATAGCAAGATTCGTGAAGCTCTCAGTACTTAAAAATCGCCACCCCATGCATTACACCCTAAAACTCCTACCATCCTTTGCATTTAATTGTGCAGGAGTAGGAAGCAAGAACCAGAACTCTGGCCGGAAGAAGGACTGAGCCGGTAAGGTGTGAGGAAATACTGAAACAAGTGAGGAATGAAGGGTCTCAACATGAAAGAGGAAAGTCTTCAGGAACTTTTGACAGCACATTCTGGGTCTATCCTGAAGAATTTTGGGGTCTGAAGAATTGTCATACCAGCCAAACCACTTCAGCGAATTCACCCTAAGTTTCCTCACTCCTTAACATTTAGAGGAAACATGTTGCATTCAGTCCTAAATCACTGAGGCATTTCCTTTTGCACCTTCAGATCAGATCAGTCGTGTCCGACTGCGACCCCATGAATCGCAGCACGCCAGGCTTCCCTGTCCATCACCAACCAATTTTTAAATTTTTCAATATTTTTTCATCTCTTGGATTCTTCAGGAGTTCTTAATTGGTTTCTGTAGGGAAAGTCTACTGACGAGTTAAAAGTACAAAATCTACTTTTTTATGATCCGTACACAGAAGTACTTAGGTCAAATAGAAATACAGCTGTTGGTCCTTTGTTTTCTTTCCCAAGGTTTGCAAGATAGATATCCAGATAATCATTTTTGGAGACTTTAGTCCACACTTGGTCTTAAGGATAAAAGTTGAAGAGCCAGCAAAATTGAAAATGAGACAGTTTCTTAGGAGAAAGCTTTAAAGTGCTGGGCATGTCCCTCCACCACCACCTGCCTGCTCGGGAAGAAAGGAGGGGGCATTTCATAAACTTCTGAAATCTGTGTGATGCTCTGTGAAGCTAGGTTCACTGGGAATTCTCAAGTCGAGACAGTGTCTAGCTGGTGATGCTGATAGCAGATGGGGAAAAGTAATGGCATTCGAAACGGTCTGCTCTCTCAGGATTTCTGAAGACAGAACGTGGACATGCTTCCAGGAGGCCAGGATCAAGACCAGGAACTTGGTCTAAAAGGGTTGCCTGGCTGGGATCCCCTGAAGGGCAGAGCAGCAGCAGCTGATGGTGAGAGCGCTCAAGATTTTTTTTTTTTTTTTTTTTTTTTATTTTTAAACTTTACATAATTGTATTAGTTTTGCCAAACATCAAAATGAATCCACCACAGGTATATATGTGTTCCCCATCCTGAACCCTCCTCCCACCTCCCTCCCCATACCATCCCTCTGGGTTGTCCCAGTGCACCAGCCCCAAGCATCCAGTATCGTGCATTGAACCTGGACTGGCAATTCGTTTCATACATGGTATTTTACATGTTTCAATGCCATTCTCCCAAAACTTCCCACCCTCTCCCTCTCCCACAGAGTCCATAAGACTGTTCTATACATCAGTGTCTCTTTTGCTGTCTCGTACACAGGGTTATTGTTACTATCTTTCTAAATTCCATATATATGCATTAGTATACTGTATTGGTGTTTTTCTTTCTGGCTTACTTCACTCTGTATAATAGGCTCCAGTTTCATCCACCTCATTAGAACTGATTCAAATGTATTCTTTTTAATGGCTGAGTAATACTCCATTGTGTATATGTACCAGGGCTTTCTTATCCATTCATCTGCTGATGGACATCTAGGTTGCTTCCATGTCCTGGCTATTATAAACAGTGCTGCGATGAACATGGGGGTACACGTGTCTCTTTCCCTTCTGGTTTCCTCAGTGTGTATGCCCAGCAGTGCCTGTGACTGATCTCCAAAGAATCAACAGATGGCTAGGAAAGTTGGCTTAAAACATCCGTCATGGTCAGAGGAGAGTAATGCTCATTTTCTGTGGTTCTCGTCCTGTGAGAGCTGCCCCCACCTAACGCAACCCCGCTGGAGCCAGCGCAGCTGGCCGCTGGAGGAGGAGTGGGCCAGGTGAGGACATGGAGAAGGAAGCTGCCCACCCGTCCCTCCATCAGCGCACCGTGAAGGAAGGAAACTAACAGGCTGTGCAATTAGGTCTTCATCTCCACTTTTAAAACAATTTCAGCTCAGTGAAAAATGACAAGGGTGAGACTGCAAAAGAACGGAAGGATTCTCACTCTAAGAGCTTGAGTGAAAGAGCCATCTGAAAGAAACGGGAAAAAATGGTTTTTGATATGACTAAGAAGGTGAAAGAATAGAAACCAAAATGAAAAAAAAAGGAAGATGCTGAAAAAAGCTGAACAGGTGATTGAATAATAATTGAATAATCTGGCAGGTAATCTAAAAAAACTCAGCTCAGTAAACTGAGAAAACACGTTCCTACTTGATTAATTTTTCTTTCAAGGAACAAGCAAAAACACCAGTGAGGAATTTTACTTTTCCCAGAAAATAAAATCTTTCTGTCTAATGACACAAAACAGCAACCACTTTTTCCTGAGAAGAAAGCCTTATAATCAGTCTTTTATTAAGAAAAAACTGTTATATATTAATATAGTCCGTGTATCTTTTAAAACATTTAGCAAAATTTGAGCGTGTTCTCTCATCAAAGAAATAGGATCAACGTTGTGGAGCTTCAGGTGATTTAGAGTTAAAAACCTTTTTTGATTGCATATTCTTAACAAGAATAGCAAACATGAAACGGTCTTTTGTAAAATTTTAGACTTAGAGAAAAGTTGTAAAAATAATATGAAGAATTTTTATGTACCTTTCATCCAGGCTTTCCAAATGTCAATATATTGCCATATTTTTCTCCCTGCGTAATTTTTCTGAATCATGTGAGAGTAAATTTGAGAGGTGATGCCTCTTTAACAGTGTATGCTGGAGTGTTTATTTATTTGAAAAGAGAAAAGACAGTCACAGGAATTCCCTGGCAGTCCAATGGTTAGGACTCGACACTTTCACTGCAGGGGGTGCCTGGATTCAATCCCTGGTCAGGGGTCTTAAGATCCTGAAAGCCACCACACAGCCAAAACAAAAGAAAATAAGATAATCTTATATAAAACTATATAATGATCAAACCCAGAAAATTTACACCTGTGACACTATAGTCTACAGTCCTTATTCAAATCTGCCTGTTCTGCTAATGACCTTTGTGGCAGAAGAAAGGAACTTCTTTTCTGGGTCTAAGATCCAACCCAGGATCTTAGTTATGTCTCTGTAGTTTCCTTTAACCTGAAACAGTTTCTTGGTTCTCGTCTTCATGGCATGTTTTCAGAGTACAGGCCAATGATCTGTGTTTCTGTTCTCCATTGTGGGCTTTGTTTTTCCCTGATGTTTTCCCGTTAGTTTCAGGTTGTGCCCTTTTTTCAAAGAGTTGCCCTGAAATGAGCTGGGGTCCTCAGGGTATCGTGACAGGAGGCATGTGATAGCCCCATTGCTGATGCTGTGGAAGAAAAAAAAATCTCTCTTAAGAAAGTAGAGGGCACATCATTTATTCAACATTCTCATTGTTTTAAAATTATATAAATAAATTGCCCAAATACCACACTCTCCTTGTTAACGGGAGACCCCAAAATTATCCTGACCTCTAGCAGGAATTCAACAATGAATAAAACCATCCTCAGCTAGAATCTGCACATACAAGAGGACACCAGGAAAAGTGTACCCTCCCTACTCAGGGCAAGCATTCTGGAGACACCCCAGCCAAGTTACACCCAACAGGGACAGTGAATTAAGCTGCTAGAGGGCAACAACGATGTTCTCTTGATCATTCTGTTCTTCACTCAGCATAGAACGTGGCGCAGAATAGATCCTTAGCAAACAATTGTAAATAAGCTGTAAACCTCCTTCTGGCATCTGTACTAACAAAAAGATTTTTCCCTTTTTGACTTTGCAAACACCTACCTGACTTCCCAGTTGGTGCCAGTGGTAAAGAACTCACCTGCCAATGCAGGAGATGTGGGTTCAGTTCCTGGTCTGGAAGATTTCCTGGAGGAGGGTATGGCAACCCAAGCCAGTATTCTTGCTGGAGAATCCCATGGACAGAAGCCTGGTGATCTACGGTCCATGGGGTCTCAGAAAAGTCGGACCCTACTGAAGCAATTTTGTACACATAAATAGTACGCAGCAATGACTTACTAGAAATAGGTGTTCAAAAAATATTGTGTTAGAAGAAGGAATCTCACGTGTAATTTGCTCCCAAGACCGTATTTCCAGAATAAAGTCTGTTTTATATTTAACAGCTATTTTTTTAATATAAAAAAATAGCCTCAAGGGACAATGATAATAGCAGTATCAGTTTGAGTTATTGGCAAATTTGGAAAGCTTAGGGTGTATTTTAAAGATGTACCTGGCTCCTAGGGTTCTAGTCCAAGGTAGGCTTTATTATAGATGTCTGTCCTGTGCCCTGTGGATTGGTGGGGTCCGCTCTTGTTCACACAAGGACTTCCACAAGGATCTGTTTGGCTCATAATAGCCTGCAGTCAGAGTGTTATATCTGCCTTCCCTCACCAGAAATTGGCCCGATGTTAAACCCTTAAGCTCCAGGGAGGAAAAGGCCCAGTGTTCTTCAGCATTAAGGAACAAAGACAGCAGAGTTTATTTCAGGCATCTTGTGCTATGACTTTTTTTCCTACAGGACCCTAAGACATGAGCTGATAAGCACTAAGGGTGCCTGTTCACCCAGGTTTTTATGCAGTGTAATAGAGAACTCCTAAAATCAGAATTATTCTTTAAGACATAAAGAAATTATTAGTGCATCCCTCATGGTGGGATTTCAGGCAACAGGGGAGGAGCTACTTTTGCGCCCTCTCTAGCATCTCGCGAATCATAATGCTGCCCTTGTATGTAAGGCGCCTACCCTGCTGTGACTTGATGTGACACATGTAACTGGCCTGAATGGATAAGTCCAAATGTGACAGAAAATATCTCTGCCCCTGCTTCTCCCTCCCCGCCTCCTCTTTCTGTCCGGAGATGGCTTCAGTAAGTCATGGGCCAGGAGGAAAGGGAGCCTTTGCCTCAAAAGCTCCTGGCCATTCTGCTCTGTGGAAATGTCAGAAGAAAGGACTGTCCAGCGCCAGAGAAAGGGGTGATTCTCCTATCTTTCCTAGCTTATTAAACTCTCCATTCTCAAGCCTGGAAAAAAACACCTAGTCCAACAACCATCTGATGTAAGAATCATGTATTTATTTATTCATTGCTTTATCCACTGGTGAACTGTTTGATAGATTCATGCATGAATTCAGCATCAAGTGAGTAGCTGCTGTGGACCAGATAATGTGCCAGTCACTGGAGAAGCTGAAATAAAAGGCGTAATTCAAGCACAACTGTTATTAAACGATATAAGGTGATTTAAACAGGGGAGCACTTGGACAGGTCCTAAGCCTCCACGTGGAACATTTCTCCTGGTAGACTTTGCCTGGAACCTCAAAGGCCTGTATCTCCCAGCCTTTGGAGGCTGTCCATTGATTCACAGGAAGTTCCCATCTTCAGACAGTCCCTATACCTACAGACAGAAACTGACCTCCCTGAGCCTCTGTCCCATAGGCCCGCACCAGCAGGTGAGGCATCTCCCTGTTATTTAGTTGTTGGATCCCCACAGGATATGCATCTTGTTGGACTGGAGGAAGGCATATCCGTTTGGCCTCCCCGCATTGATTTATGCAAAAACATATACAAACTTAAGAGCTACAGACTTAAGACTTGGTCTTAAGGCTCCAGAGAATTGCACCTACAGAAATCGACGCTTAGTTAACAGCTCCTGCAGTGAGCCATCAACCTGGAGTTTCTCTTTCTTCTTTGTTACATCCTGGCTCCTAATTTCCTTCACAGTCTCTTGGAATCCTCAGAAGGGAATTAACTTCCTTCATCTTCTGTTGCATAAGATTGACTATAGAACTTCATGAAGCAAGAGATCCTACCCACTGGCCCAAAGGGAGCAGCCTCTTCTGGGTTGAGTGGGCAGCTCCATATCCATTTCCCAGCCTCCCAGCCTCTTGTCAAGAGATGACAAGAACAAGAGGAAGACTCAGAAGTACCCAGAAGCTTCCAAGAGTGAGTGGCTGACTTCCCCAGAGGGTGCTCCTAAGGAGGAGTTCAGAGAATGATGGCACATCAGTGACAAAAGGGACTTCAGAGAACTTCAACCCCTCCATGTTACAAACGAGGAAACAGAAACCCAGGTGGCACCAGTGGCAAAGAACCCACCTGCCAATGCAGGAGACACAGGAGACATAGGTTCGATCCCAGGGTCAGAAAGATCCCCTGGAGGAGGAAATGGCAACCCACTCCACTATTCTTGCCTGGAGAATTCCCATGGACAGAGGAGCCTGGCGGGCTACAGTCCATAGCGTTGCAAAGAGTCGGACACGACTGAGGCAACTTATCACACATGCATGAGAGAAACCCAAAAGAGAGGTGATTTTCTTCAGGTGGACCCAGCTGGTGGGTGGACAGGATGCTCATCCCAAAGGTGGGATGAGCATTTCCTGAGCACTGGGGCAGACTCTCATCAGGTACAGCTCTACTCTGCCCTGGGGCCTCTGGTTGTCTTTGTAGAGACAACCGCCTTCCAGCTCACATGTGGACCCTGGATGTCTTGAGCTGACTTTATTTGTTGGTCATATTCCTTTACTTCTACATTTAGAGTCAAAACCTGCACTGTCCAATGCGAGATCCACTTCCACGGGTGACTATTAGGAACTTGAAAGCGTCTGGTCCAGGCTGAGATGGGCCAGATTTCTGAGGGTTAGTATGAAAAAAGAATGTAAAATAAACTTGATAATGTTTTTATGTTGATTATAGAAATGATGTATTTGGCACATACAAAATTAAAAGGCATATATTTTTTAAATCAATTTTTACTTTTTAATGTGACTACAAGAAAATTTTAAATGATATATGTGGCTTGCATGCTATTAATGATGGCCTAAAAAGTAAAAATCACTTATTTTTTTAAAAAAACTTTTCAAAAAGTTAAGAAAAACTCTTAAATGTAAAATGAACATGTGTCAAGGATTTTAAAAAACTCATTAATTAGGGAACCAATAAGATGTTATGACCAGTACAAAGAACACATGAAAAGCCAAGATGTTAGGAATTAACAATGATTGAATAATGAAATGTTAGGATACAATTGCTGGGTTAGATATAAAACCAGTGAAATCTTAAGGGTTATTTGTTCCACTCAACAGAAATTATCTGCATCTCTACTGGAAAAAAGTTTATAAACTAACAAGTAACTTCATTACATCTAGAACTTTTAATCAATAGGAAACAATGAGATGTTCTAAGTACATTCCACTAGAGCAGTCCTCCCAATAGAAATAAAATTCAAACCACAGACATAATTTAAAACTTTTGATTAGCCATATTTAAAAAGGAGCTGAAGTTAACTTTAGTAATAAATTTTATTTAACCCAATATATCTGAAATATTATCACTTCAATATGGAATCAACATGAAACATTTTAAGAAGCTATGTTGCAATTTTTTTCCATGCTGAGTCTATGAAGTCCAGTGTAGAGTTTCTACTTAACAGCACATCTCAATCCAGAGGCCACCATTCAAAAGCTCACAGGCAGAGTGGCTAGTGGCTATTGCATTGGGCAGAGCAATTCTAGACACTCTGGGGTGCTCTTTGACTTGCTATGATGTGAAAAGGTTGTGCCATCTTCATCTTCTCTGCCTTATTTCCAAATGGTGGTTTTTATAGAGAGTACCCAGAGCTCCATATGAAATAGGTGGGCTCTGAGGATGTTTGGGATGGAAAAGTTTGTGCAGTGAATCTGAGTGTGGACTATGGATGATTGAATACGATGATACATGTCATATTTAGCTCAGTGTCCAGCACATAGGAGATGCCCCATAAGAACCAGTAGCCACTCTGGCGAGGGAAGGAGTCATTCAGATGAGTCACCTGTACACAAAGCTTGGTAGAGACTCACCCCAGCCAGGGTTAAAGTACTGCTGGCTGAGAAACACTTTTCAGAAACTTGCCCCATTTTTAGTGCTCACTCACCCAGAATTCTCTGCAGCCTCCATGGGGCTCAAACACGTTCAGTTCAGTTCAGTTGCTCAGTTGTGTCCGACTCGCTGAGACCCCATGGACTGCAGCATGCCAGGCCTCCCTGTCCATCACCAACTCCCGGAGTTGACTCAAACTCATGTCCATTGAGTCAGTGATGCCATCCAACCACGTTAGCTTCCTCCTTCTTATCCCTAGAAAGTCTGAAAAGGGGAAATGCAGCTTCAAAACTCTTGCAGGCAAGTCAAGTCCCCTCAGACCCAAGCAGCAGCCAGAAGGAACAGCGTGCTGTGCACTCCACAAATGGCCTGGAGGTGAAAACCAGTCCTGACCCAGCCCGCAGAGCTGACTCATTCCTCAGTCTGAGAATCGTTCACTTGGTAAAAGAAGAAGTGAGGGCAGGGGAGCCTGATAAGAGAGGGCCACAACCTTCAGTAAAAATGCAGATGCTTGAAAAGCTTTCATAATAGTTAAAGACAGGTGTGATATTCAGCCTTGAATGCTGGATTCAAGCATCGGGTTCAAGCACCAGTCCAGCTGTTGACAGCCACTGCCTGTTCTAATAGGCTGGCAGCCAGGCCTTTCCAGTTAAGATGTTATTATTCAAATAGTATCTCTAGATGGAGGCACCCTTTATTGAACCTCTCAAGATGCTTCATGATACCAAAAGGAACTTATGGTCCTTCACTCATACTACTTCCTTGCCCTCTCTCTTCCTTGCCATCTCTCTTCTCCTCTCTTCTCCACTAGATTCAACATTGACAAACAAGCCTGCTACTCCCCTGTAGCTTGCCTGGCCCTTGGAAGAGAGATTTCCCGATACTATGCACTCTGTTGATCGGACCAGAGATGGTCAGCTGAGCCCCAAACAGTTGACCAGTGGTTGGCTAGTGAGTTGGGTGTCCTGGATTGGACAACTGAGCCAGATCAATCATTCTAGAATTCAAACGAATTCTGTACCTTGTGGTCAGGTAGTGACAAAGCAAATAAAAAACAAAGCAAATCAGAAACGGTACTAGAAGTTTATCTGGATTCTGGGCTTGGAGCCTATGGCAGCAGTCTTGGGGCTCATTTACAGGCTGATGAGCACACAGAGGCTGATGAGCACACAGAGAACCTGATCTACAGAGAAAAAGGAAGAGATGTACAGAGGGAGTCAGAAATGAGAGAGAGTGAGGGATGGAGGAAGGGAGGGAAGGGAGGAGTAGGAGAGAGAGAATGAAAAAGAGGCGGGCTCTTCTGGTAGTTCAGAGGGTGGTTTCCAGGTGGTTCCTGCCAATGCAGCAGACATGGGTTTGATCCCTGATCTGGGAAGATCCCACATGCTGTGGAGCAATGAAGCCCATGCATCTACTGAGCCTGCGCTCTAGAGCCCGGGAGCTGCAACTACTGAGCCCATGCACCCTGGAGCTGTGCTGTGTAACGAGAGAGGGCACCGCAGTGAGGAGCCTGAGCCAGGCAACCAGAGTAGCCCCCACTCGCCACAACTAGAGAAAAAGGCCTGCGCAGCAATGAAGATCCAGCACAGCCAAAAATAATTTAAAAAAATTTTTTTTTTTTTTTTTTTTTTTTTCAAAAAGAGAGTGACCATGTGTCTCCTCTGTTCTTTCCAGTGTTCCATTTCAGATCAATGACCCTGGGCTACATAACTCATTTCCTGGCTTAGGTTCCAGGAGATCCCTCAGCCCCTCATTTGAAGAGATTTCTATTCCTTGAAGTCAGATCAGCCTTGGCTAGGATATTATTCTTTGAGACTCAGATTGAGTGCCGCCTCATGCAAGGACTGCTCCCCCACCCCAACCCGCCCACCACCCTTCCCAATTCCACTGTCCTTGGCTGTTTCCTCTCTAGATCCGAGGCTCCTCCAAGTCAGGGGCTTATCCTATGTTTCTTTGTATTCTCAGCACCCAGCATTGAGCTCACTAAATATCTGTTGCCCCATAGATGATTGAGAAAATTAAGTATATCTTAATGTTTTCCATCTCCAGTAAAAAATTCTTACCTTTGCATGGCTTTTGTAGCTTATAGAACCCGTTCGTCCCCAGGCTTCTAGCTCATAGATGACCTGGTCAACCTGACTGTGTTCTTCTAGAATGACACAGACTTAGTTAGAGCTGACTGCTGCAGAGGGCTTCTGAGGCCCCTCTCACGTGGGCTATGGAGCAGTTCAGTGACCTGCCTGACGTCACACAGTTGGTGACATGACTGAGACTGGAAGATGGGTCTCCTGACCTCGAATCGGGATATTTCCTGTACTTGTAATCTGAATCCTTGCATTTATCTCCACCTTAATGGAATTTAGGCTGTGACGATCGCCCTGAAATGCTAAGACTATCCTTGAAGAAGGCTTTTTCAGTCCCACCTCTGAGCGTTCTCACCTTGCTCCGAGGACTGCCTGCTTAGCAAATCTAGGGCAAGGCTTTAAAAGGACATCATCAGCTCTCTAGGAACTGGGGCGGCTCTGCCCTCTCAAAGCAGCACTTGGCTCCCTGGTTGCTCTCCCCAGCTATAACCCTGCACAAAACCATAGTAACCAGGCCTCTGAGCTCCACGCTCTCCCATCCACAGAGACTTTATCTGCCCTGTGTCAGTCAGTTCAGTTCAGTCGCTCAGTTGTGTCTGACTCTTTGCGACCCCATGAATCTCAGCACGCCAGGTCTCCCTGTCCATCACCAACTCCTGGAGTTCACTCAAACTCACATCCATCGAGTCCGTGATGCCATTCAGCCATCTCATCCTCTGTCGTCCCCTTCTCCTCCTGCCCCCAATCTCTCCCAGCATCAGAGTCTTTTCCAATGAGTCAACTCTTCGCATGAGGTGGCCAAAGTACTGGAGTTTCAGCTTCAACATCAGTCCTTCCAAAGAACACTCAAGGCTGATCTTCCTTTAGAATGGACTGGTTGGATCCCCTTGCAGTCCAAGGGACTCTCAGGAGTCTTCTCCAACACCACAGTTCAAAAGCATCAATTCTTCGGTGCTCAGCTTTCTTCACAGTCCAACTCTCACATCCATACATGACCACAGGAAAAACCATAGCCTTGACTAGACGGACCTTTGTTGGCAAAGTAATGTCTCTGCTTTTCAATATGCTATCTAGGTTGGTCATAACTTTCCTTCCAAGGAGTAAGCGTCTTTTAATTTCATGGCTGCAGTCACCATCTGCAGTGATTTTGGAGCCCAAAAAAATAAAGTCTGACACTGTTTCCACTGTTTCCCCATCTATTTGCCATGAAGTGATGTGACCAGATGCCATGATCTTCGTTTTCTGAATGTTGAGCTTTAAGCCAACTTGTTCACTCTCCTCTTTCATCAAGAGGCTTTTGAGTTCCTCTTCACTTTCTGCCATAAGGGTGGTGTCATCTGCATATCTGAGGTTATTGATATTTCTCCCGGCAATCTTGGTTCCAGCTTGTGCTTCTTCCAGCCCAGCAGCCCTGTGTAGCTTTCAGGAAAAACAGATATCACCATGTATCGCATGTACTTCCTGCCTGATCTTTGCCTGTCCTCCTTGAATCACAGAGATGAAGAACTTGTAAATACTTAGTTCAATGCAAGTCCATTCCAGGTGAGAGACGAAAGTGCCAGAGAGCTAAGTGATTTGCTCAAAGCTACTCCAGTGGTAGGTGGGGGCTGGGCTGGTACACGGATTCTTTGAGAGCTAGTTCTGTGCTTGCTCTGGTGGCTGCCCTAGAGACTGAGAAAATCAAGGGTTTTCTTTTTTTTCTCTTAACATCTGAGATAACAAGAGCTTTGTAGCAAATACACTTTCTTTATGTTGATTATCCCCCTAATTGATGCTCTGTGCGATTCAGCAGTTTAGCTGGGCTGGTGCCTGCACACGCCAGAGGATCAGAAGGGGTCTGGGCTGTGTAGAAGCTGATGAGACTAGCAACAGTGACCCAGGCGCTCTATTGTTCAAAAACCCTGGCTTTCAGGGTTGAGGTGTCAACCTGAGAGTACTCTGGAGCCAGCTGGGTGCCGATAGGCACAGAGTTTTGGGAGTGAACTGGGATGCCCCTGGGGTGGGCCGAGGAAGCAGACAGAATACAGAGTCTGCTATCTGAAGAAGGACAGGAGTCAGGGCAGAGATCTGGTGTAAAGGGCTCTGTTACAGGTTGAATTGTGTCCCTCATTTGGTAATAGAGTCTTTTTTTTTTTTTTTTGGCTGCTTCTTTTCTTCCAGTTTTATTGATATATAATTGACATATAACACTGTGTAAATTTAAGGTGTACAACAAACATAGATAGTAAACTAAAAAGCAGAGACATCACTTTGCTGACAAAGGTCCATATAGTCAAAGCTATGGTTTTTCCAGTAGTCGTGTACAGATGTGAGAGTTGGACCAAAAAGAAGACTAAGCGCCAAAGAATTGATGCTTTTGAACTGTGGTGCTGGAGAAGACTCTTGAGAGTCCCTTGGACAGCAAGGAGATCCAACCAGTTCATCCTAGAGGAAATCAGTCCTGAATATTCATT
Organism: Bubalus kerabau; assembly: GCF_029407905.1. Taxonomy (NCBI): domain Eukaryota; kingdom Metazoa; phylum Chordata; class Mammalia; order Artiodactyla; family Bovidae; genus Bubalus; species Bubalus kerabau. The sequence continues at coordinate 65,703,517 of NC_073637.1, forward strand.
GGAAGGACTGATGCTGAAGCAGAAGCTCCAATACTTTGGCCACCTGATGTGAAGAGCTGATTCATTGGAAAAGACCCTGATGCTAGGAAAGATTGAAGGCAGGAGGAGAAGGGGACAACAGAGGGTGAGATGGCTGGATGGCATCACTGATTCAGTGGACATGAGTTTGAGCAAGCTCTGAGAGACGGTGATGGACAGGGAAGCCTGGTGTGCTGCAGTCCATGGGGCTGCAGAGAGTTGGACACGACTGAGAGACTGAACAACAACAACAAGGAGTACACGTGTTGATTTGATGCACTTGTATATTTCAAACTGAGGTAACCAGATATTTTCGACCCTTATTTGGACAATTATTTAGAAATAGAATCATCGAATGGATAATCAAGTTGTAGTTATTAGAGGACACCCAATATGACTGGTGTCCTTATAAAAAGGGGAAATCTGGATGTGGAGACAGACCCACTCCCACAGAGAATACCAGCTGAAATAAAGGTAGATATTGGGATGGCACAGGAAATGCCCAAGAGATGCCAAAGAGTGCCAGAAAACCACCCCCAGCAAGGAGAGCATCATGGAACAGAGCCTCCCTCAGAATCCTCAGACAGAGCCACCATCCTGACACCGCGATCACAGACTACTAGCCTCGAGAACTGAGGCAATAGACCTCTGTGGTTTAAGTCACCCAAATTGTGGTACAGCTGACCCTTGAACAACACAGGTTTGAACTGGGTGGGACCCCTTATATGTGGGTTTGTTTGAAGAGCAAATACAGTAGGAAACGATCCCAGTTGGTTGATCCTTGGATACAAAATGGCATGTACAGGAGGCTGACTATAGGATTTTGGATCCTGGAACCAATCTCCTCTGGGAACTGAGGCTCGACTGTATTTGTTACATCAACCCTAGCAACCTAGTACAGGCTCCAACTGCAAGTGGACAAGAGGGAGCAGATTAGAGTCGGGGCTGGATGCTGCTTGAGAAATACCCAGAGTCCTAGAGGAGCCCCTGGTGGTTCACACATAAAGAACATTGCGAGGGAAGGGAGTGGAGGGATAAATTGGGAGATTGGGATTGACCCATACACACAACTATATATAAAATAAATAACTAATAAGGACCTACTGTATAGCACAGGGAGCTCTACTTAATATTCTATATTGACCAGTATGGGAAAATAACCTAAAAAAGAGTGGATATATGTATATACATAACTGATTCACTTCACTGTACTTCAGAAACTAACAAAATATTGTAAATCAAATATTCTCCAATTAAAAAAAATCAGCGGGCAAGCTCATGATTCTAGATAAGTTCTCCTGCTGCTTCCAGACCTGGTCAGGGAGAGTCCCAGACCCTTTTAAAACCTGGATCTCTTCACCATCTCTACCCACAGGGGCCTTGAGCATCTCTGAAAATCAGAGATGTCTCCGCTTTGTTAGATTCAGAATCAATTCAAATTGCTGTCAGCTTGTCTTCCAGCTGTCAACTCCAGCCAGAACATCATATATTTCCCATCAATAATTCAATTATATCAGCGATGGAGGCTCCAGGGTGTCCCCGAGGAGCCAGCGAGCACCATTCATTATTAAGTTCCAGCCCGGATGCCTTCTCCCTGACTCCTTCTCCCTTCCTCTCTCAGCCGTTCCTTTTCATTTTCTTTTTCTGCTCCTTTCTCTGAGGCTGCTCCCCATCATCTGGTGTGGATACCTTTCAGATTTTGAACAGTTTCCCACATCTATATGCGGTCACGCAACACAAGCAGGGATGCAAAAATCTAAGAGGAAAGATGTAGTTAAGAATTCTTCCAATTCTTCATCCCTCTTAAAAAGGTTTTTGATTGAGTGTAGGAACATTTATAAGTGTTTGCTCATTTGTTGCTCTTCCCCCGACCCAAGATCCTGGTGAATTGTTCAAACAGGGCATCTTGGCAGGGAAGCTGGGAAAAAGGACCATGGGGTTCCTTCTGATGGCCCCTTCGCACCTGCTGATTGCCTGGGAGCCACTGGTTTGGGGAGTGGTGGAGAAGAGCAAGTCAGGTGAGTGGGCTGTGCAGCAGCCAGGGGAGAGAAGCAGAGTCAGGAGAAAGGGACCGGCTAAGGACTAGCTGGTTCCCACCTGGCTCCTTGAGCAGGACAGAGCCTTTGTTAAGGGGGTGAGGACAAGCAGTGAAGTGACTGGCTTCATCAGAGACTGTGAGGTTCTGGGATCCTCTCACACCAGAGATTAGTGGCTGAGACAAGCCCTGGGACAGCGTCGGTGACAAGGCCAGACAGCAGTGGCAATGGCGAGACAGCGCTCGGTGGCAATGAGCAAAACTGAGTGGGATTTGGAACCTGAGAGGAGTAACACTCCGCAGTCCATGGCGACTGCCGCCAGCAGACAGTCTGGCTTGAGGGCACATGCGGAATCCTACTGGAGAAGGCAATGGCAGCCCACTCCAGTATCCTTGCCTGGAGAATCCCCATGGACAGAAGAACCTGGGAGGCTACAGTCCACGGGGTTGCAAAGAGTTGGACACAACTATGTGACTAACACACACACACACACACCCCTGCGCTCCTAGAAGTAACCAGGAGAGTGAAGCAGAGTGACGGTCAGGGCAAGGCCTGTGGGCTTTCAGGCAGCTGGTGGCTCAGGGCCTCTGCATTTTGGAGATGGATGTTAATCTGATCTCTTTGGAATTCACAGTCTGTGAAAGCCTGCAACATGCAACTTAGAGTCTAAATATAGGGTGATTTAAAAAAAAAAAAATTGTTGGTCACTTTCAAATATTTATTATTCAGTGTTTGAGTGATCTGAGACTAGGAAACAAAATGACCCAAGCTTTAATGGCTTAAAGCAACCATGTTTATTTTGCTCATGATTTTGCAGGTCAGGAATTTGAGGGCAGGTTCACTATTTCTGTTCTACACAATGTTGTCTGGGACAGCTGGAGGACCCAGGCCTTAGAGAGTTTTTCACTCTTGTGTCCAGCCCATTCGGTACCCCTCAGTCTCTCTCTCCCCATGTAATGTCTCATCTTCCAGGTCCTGTGCACACAGCTTGACCTTACGGCATGGGCGTCTCAGGGTAGCAGAATTTCTTACAGGGAGACTGGTTTCCAAGAGGCAGAATGTAGAGCATGCCAAGCCAATTAAGGGCCACAAGAAGAACAAGCACCAGGTCATTTCCACTGTGTGGCCTTGATCAAAATAGGCACGGAGTCTTTCCAGGCAAAAGGAGAGGAGAAATAGACTCCACCACCTGATCAAGTACAGAAAGTTCTCATCAAAGAAGAGCATGTGGAATAATCTGGCCACCTTTGGAAAATTCAACATCCCACACTAACTATATTATGTGTGAACATATAATTAAAATTAATTTGAGAAAAATCATGGTTATCTCTATGATCAATACGCACACCTTGTGTCGCATGGTATGCGTCAATTCGACAGTCTTATGCACCCCAGACACCTCGGAGCATGTCACTATCAGTGGTGGAAGGGACAGACGGGATGCATTCTTTCATTTTCTAGAGGCCGTGAGGAAGAGGGTCACAACTATGACGTTTCTGATTGTCACCACTAGGGGCAAGGGAGCTCTCTGGGTTCTCTTTAGTTAGTTCAGTCGCTCAGTCGTGTCCGACTCTTTGTGACCCCATGAATTGCAGCACGCCAGGCCTCCCTGTCCATCACCAACTCCCGGAGTTCACTCAAACTCACGTCCATCGAGTCAGTGATGCCATCCAGCCATCTCATCCTCTGTCGTCCCCTTTTCCTCCTGCCCCCAATCCCTCCCAGCATCAGAGTCTTTTCCAATGAGTCAACTCTTCTCATGAGGTGGCCAAAGTACTGGAGTTTCAGCTTTAGCATCATTCCTTCCAAAGAACACCCAGGGCTGATCTCCTTTAGAATGGACTGGTTGGATCTCCTTGCAGTTTATGGGACTCTCAAGAGTTCTCCAACACCACAGTTCTCCTTACTAGGCCACTAATCTCATTTGTGAGGGCTCCACCCTTACTACGTAATGACCTCCCAAGGCTCTACCTCCTAATACCATCACCCTGGGGTTAGGACTTCAACATATGAATTTTGAGGGGACACAAACATTCAGACTGTAACACATGTTCATTCTTAAAGAGTCAAGACCCATAAAGCAAAATTTTGGGGAGTGCAAAAATTTTGTCTGTGTGAAACGAGTGAACATAATGACTTCAGAAAACTCCTAAGTCTATCAGACTCCCACCCCTTCCAATTGCAACCCCCAAAGCAAAACAATAACCCCCCAAAAGACACTGTTCTCTAATGGGTAACACTAATAGTCACTCATACAAGGCTTTTTCCTAGTGTTTAGGGTCTTTGCACTGATTGTCACCTGACTTTGATTTTCCCTAGGAAGGATGTCCAGAGAAGGCAATGGCAACCCACTCCAGTACTCTTACCTGGCAAATCCCATGGACGGAGGAGCCTGGTAGGCTGCAGTCCATGGGGTCGCAGAGTCAGACATGACTGAAGCAACTCAGCAGCAGCAGCAGCAGCAGTAAGGATGTCAGTTGGGATGAAGGCAGAGTCCCATCACATGAAGCTCTTAGGGTTCTGGAGAGGCTGTTTTCTACTCACGCCCCCCTTGGAGAGACTTTAAACTACTCATTATTTTCCAGGCCTGCATGACCTAATGGGGAGATAGCTGTGTACAATTTTAAAATGTCTTCAGTGTTCTCAGGAAAGGCTACTTAATAATGAGCCAACTACTTATTTTCCCTTTAATCTCTGTAATTACCTTTTTATACCAGAGGCAGGAGGAGGACTGGTAGCCAAACAAGCCCAACAGGTGGAAGAAATATTAGGATGAGAAGAAAAAATTAGCCTGTCAAAATGAGGCAGAGAGACAGGGTCAACACAGGGAGCTAAAAGCTGCCCCAGTCCACAGAGGGAGGGGCCAGATGGAAGCATCAGGGAGCAGAGATGTTAAGAAGGAATCTGACCCTTTTAGCAAAAAGTTCTCCAGAAAATGTATACTTTCCTATCTTAGTATGTGAACAGTACTGAAAATAATGGAATCACTAATGGTTGACTCATCCTTAGAAAACCTACACTAGCCTGCAATTATACTCTCATTTGTGAACTCACTGGAATAATGGCTTCCACCTCCACTGGTCTGAGTACTGCATGAGACAAAATCTGGGTTAGGTTTGCTCACCATGGTAACCCCAGAGGCTAGCAAGATGCTCGGCACATGAAGCTCTTAGAATAGCGCCTGGGAAGTACCAGTGAGTATAAAAATGCTGGCTGTCATAATCATTATTGCTCATATAAGCTAGAAAATGGTTTTGGATAAATCTCTGATCTGAGTTTGCAATGCTTTGCTCTTTTTAAAAGAATTCAGCCTAAACTAACCAATAGTTTCTGAAAGTCATGCTGTTTTTTTTTTAACTTTCTATTTTGTATTGGCGTACAGCTGAATAACAATGTTGTGATGGTTTCAGTTGAACAGCAAAGGGACTCAGCCACACACACACATGCATCCCTTCTCCCCCAAACTCCCCTTCCATCCAAGCTGCCACTACCATTGAGCAGAACTCCATGTGCTATACACTACATATTTATCCATTTAAAATATAGCAATGTCCATCCCAAACTCCCCAATTATCCCTTTCCCCATCCTTCCCCCTCTCCCTGGCAAGCATAACCTCGTTCTCTAAGTCTGTGAGTCTCTTTCTGTTTTGTAAGTTCATTTGTGTCCTTTCTTTTTAGATTCCACATATAAAGGATGTCATACAATATTTCTCCTTCTCTGTGAAAGTCTTGAGGCTTTAAATGCAGTGAAATTATGATGCCTAATTGCTGGCAGTTTCAAGCTTATCCTCACTCTTCCTACATCTGTGACCAGCTCTTTTTTCTGACATTGACCCTGCCTGCTGACCAGTAGCATCTGCAGGCTCAACCCAGACACAGAGGTAACTGCCTCCCGTGGACTTCTCAACCAGCCATGTGTGGGTCCTCCAACCACATACCTGGCTCCCCACGTTCCCTGAAAGCACTGACTTGTCTGTCCATGCCAGATCAGCTTTGGCTGATCTTCTAGCCCTTCCTTTTAAACCCATCATTCTCAGTTTCTTCCATGATTGTGTAAGGTCTTATTCATATAACAAACCTCTTATTTTGTACCCGCAGGGGTTCTGCTTCCCTGATCAAATTCTATTATGGTTATGGTAGGTAGCTGGTCTCCAGACCTGACCCCCGGTTAGCCACTGAGAACTCTGTGAAGTCTGGCTGGCCCTGTGGCTCTCTTAAATCAACAGAGACCACAGTGGAAGTGACAAATCATCTCTTCTGGCCCTAGGATTCAAGAAGGCCTGGAGACTTTCACTTTGGCACTCACAGGACTGGCAACCCACTCCAGTGTTCTTGCCTGGAGAATCCCAGGGCCGAGGGAGCCTGGTGGGCTGCCGTCTATGGGGTTGCACAGAGTCGGACATGACTGAAGCGACTTAGCAGCAGCAGGACTCCCCCTAGTCACCATGTAAGTCCTGCAGGACAGACCATGTGGGACAGCCTGGAGAGGGAGAACCCTGAGGCTGTATGAGAGGGAGGAGCCCCCAGTTTCAGCGTCGCTCTAGTCCAGCCTCCCGGTCACCCTCACCGAAACCCAGGATGAGAGAGGGAGATGTGAGTGGCACCATCTTGGATATTTCTGCCCCAGCCAACATCTGACTCTAGAGGCAAGAGACCCTGAGTAAGACCAGAAAAAAACTGACCAGCTGAGCCCAGCAATCCACAGAAACAGGAAGAACAAGAAAATCATTGTTATAAAATTCTTTTTATTTTGACCTACAGATAAGATATGAAAACAGTATCAAAAAATCCCATATACCATTCACCCAAATTGCTCCAATGTTAACATTCCATCTCCCTACCCTCCACCATGCTCAACTGTTTGCAAGTAAAACATGGTAACTCCTTGTGCTTGTGCTTAGTCGCTCAGTCGTGGCTGACTCTTTGCGACTGCATGGACTGCAGCCCACCAGGCCCCTTCATCCATGGGGATTCCCTAGGCAAGAACACTGGAGTGGGGTGCCATTTCCTTCTCCATGGTAATTCCTTATCCCTGTGTAATTCAGTGTCTATCTCTCTGAAAACAAGAAAATTTCTCTTTCATAAACAAGTTTAATTATTAGAACTGGAACTTTGTATTTTATAATATGATCATGTAATCTACAAACCTTGCTCAAATTTTGCCAGTGGTACAAAAAAATGTCATTTACAGTAAAAGAAAATCCTGGGTCACATATTGTATTCACTTGTCGTGTTTCTATTATCTCCTTTAACCTGTACCGGTTCCTCTGGCTTTCTTTGCCTTCCATGGTACTGACACTTTTGAAGAGTACTGGCCAGTTAGCTTGCAGGCTGTCCTTCAGTATGGGTTTCAGCTGTTTCCTCATGATTAGGTTTAGCTTATACATTTTTGACAGGAAATACTCTGGAAGAGAAGTTGTCTCTTTTTCAGTGCTTCAATCAAGAGATATTCATTGTTGATTTACCTCATTACCAGCGATGTTGAATTTGAACTTGGTTGTGATGGTTTCTGACAGTTTTCTCAAAGTTACAGTTTTTTTCTTTGTTATTAACAGGTGTCTTACATCTATTCACCATGTGAATATCCTGTTTCTTATGACACTTTAATCCACTAGCTTTAGTATCCATTGATGAGTCAATTGATGAATCAGTTATTACCGTTGTGATTGCCAAATGATGATTATCTATCTTCATCATTTCCTCTGTGTTTGATGTATTACATTGTAAGAGAGCTCTTCTCTCCCATTTATTTATTTTTTATCAGTTTTTACCGATTTATTTGTATTTGGTTTAGTGGGTTATAATTTGCTCCTGTCACGATTTATTCCAATGCTTAAGTTGTCCAAGATTTGGCCTTTAGGGGGCTCTTCGACTGGTTCTATATCCTTTCACATTTTCCATCATTCTTTGAGTACTTCTACACTTTTTTGGCATAAGATGTTCCAGGCTCACTTTGTCCGATCCCTGCTCTAGCCTTAAAATCAACTGTTTTCCTAAGGAGCCATCTTGCTTTTCAGTGGGAAAGATTTAGAAACCAAGCTCTGGGTGCTAGGCATGCTCGCTGCTACTAGAGTGTCACTGATTTTTGTCCTTCTTGGTGGAAAGAAGTAAGAAATATAAAAATATATATATGTGTGTGTATGTGCATGTGTGTGTGTGTGAAAATGAAAGTTGCTCAGTTGTGTCCGACTCTTTGTGACCCCGTGGACTGCAGCCTTCCAGGTTTCTCTGTCCATGGGATTCTCCAGGCAAGAATACTGGAAAGGGTAACAATTCCCTTCTCCAAGGGATCTTCATGACCCAGGGATCGAACCCAGGTCTCCTGCTTTGCAGGTGGATTCTTTACCATCTAAGCCACTAAGGAAGCCCATAAATGCGTATACACATGCACACACAAATATATATATATATATCTTCACATTTTATATATCTGTATTATATTAAAAACCATTAGTTCAAATCACGAGCTCATGCAGATACCTCTCATTCTTGCATTTTCTATATTTATAACTTCATTTTCCAGCAATGAAAATCCTGGATCCTATTATCCATGACACACTGACTTATCTCCATAACCCTAGAATATATAATAAGTCATTTAAAAATTGTTAAACCACACCTCCTCCCAACTTTGCTTGGGAACCCCTCCCAATCCTCTGTTAATCTTCCCAGGCCCTCAGCTGTGGGTCCTTGACAATTATTTTGATCCCTGGTTGGGGAACTAAGATCCCATATGACGTGATACATGGCCCAAAAAATAGAAATAAAAAAATAAAATATGTTGAAGAATGATGCTGGCCTTGCTGCCAGGCCCACAGGTGGGACATCAGTGCCTTCTCACATTAAGGAGTTTGAAGAAAACTCCTTACTGCTGACTTGCTCGGGTGCGTGGAACACTGTAACCACCGCAGCGACAGCCCCACCGGGTGGTGAGTGGGCTTCAGAACGATTGATCACAGACTCGGTAACCATTCCTCAGCATTTCAGACGTTATTTAGGGAAGGAGGTGCCTATAATAAGAACAGAGTTTCCATCATAATCAGGATGAGGGCTGTCATTTTATTGGAATTTTCAAAGAGATGCAACCTTAAGCGGTACTCCAGACTGGCTAGGCAGGGCATAACTCCTTATATAACTCCATGTCAGGTGAGAAATGGGGCCTGCCCATCCAAATTGGTCTCCGTAGCTAATTTCACAAGTGTCTCAAGGGCAGAGCATGATAAATGGGCATAATGAATTTCAATATTACAGAGAGATTTCCAGGGAGTTACATTACAAATTAATAAGCTGAGACTGAATTTGGAGGGAATTAAAGTGCCTGCCTGGTCTATCTTCTGCAGCAGAGCTTTTTAACCTGAGGTTCAGGGGTGCATTTCAGGGGATCCATGTTCCCCCAGATTTATGATATTTTTATTTAGAGTCGTGCTTGTGCATTTCAAAACTATTTATCTATTTTTGGCTGCCTCAGGTCTTTGCTGGGGCACGTGGGCTCTTCATTGTGGCACATGGGCTTCTCTCTACTTGTGGCTCAAGGGTTCAGTGATTGTGGTGTGGGGGTTTAGTTGCCCTGCGGCACGTGGGATCTTAGTTCCCTGACCAGGGATTGAACCCATGTCTCCTTCATTGGAAGGTGGATTCTTAACAACTGGACCACCAAGGAAGTCCCTTTTTAAAAAGAGAATATTTATTTTTGTATAGGGTTGTGCTTGTGCATTTTTATGAGGAAAGAGTCTACAGTTTTCTTTAGATTCTCAGGGAGGCCCTTGACCCTCAAAAGTAAAGATTCTTGATCTCTTTCCACATCTCTGAGACTGGGTTTCCCAAGACAAGCCCTGTAGGAGCCCTCCAGTGGAAGGATGCCCTCCCATTGTGTGTTCAGATTTTAACATCCTCCCCTCTCCTCTACCCCAAATTGTGGCTGGAAGCAGGACACTACCTGGCTGGAAAGTGCCATAACTAACTGCTCCCTCAGTAGAAGTCTCTTTCCTCCTCACAAGGGAATATTTGAGTGCAAGCGAGGGTGTATGAGGAGCAAAATGCCCTAATTTATTTCAAAGAGGAAATTAGCCCCAAAGAAATTATTTCCAACATTCCTCACACTCAGTTGAATCCATGCTCTGCTAAACAGTGAGATGTCCTTTGGAAGAACAATGAAAAATAAGAGTTTGAATTATGCAGTATTTGTGACCTGATGAGCCTGTGAGCCCCAGGGCAGACTTCCTGGGAGCCAGTCTTGGCTCTACTGCATCCCAGCAGTACAGTCTTGGAAGATCACTTTACCTCCCTGGGCCTCAGTTTCCTTATCTGTAAAATGGGGGTGATAATAATAGCTCTGATTTTGTAGGGTTGTTTGTGAAGGTTTAACGAGTTTGTAGTTTCTAAATCCTCAGAACAGTATTCAACATGCAATAGAGAGCCCATAGATGGCTATTGTTCTTATCTTCACCATCAGTTTGAGCATTGATGCCTCCCGATGCTCTCAGTAGTCAAATTTATCAGCTAGAGTCAGTTGATTGCTTGTGTAGACCCAAATTTTGCATCTATTTTGCTTTCAGTTGCTGTCTTAGAGTTTCATTAAATGGTCCGTAGATTTGATGAATCATTTCAGGAAGCATTTATGGCAGGGAGTGGATGGGCTTGCTTCTTTGGGAAACCCAGCTTCAGTCCTGAAACTGTGGATATAACATTTCTGTGTGTGAGTGCTCAGTTATGTCAGATCTTTGTGACCCTATGAACTGTAGCCTGCCAGGCTCCTCTGTCCATGGAATTTTCCAGACAAGAAATACTGTAGTGGGTTGCCATTTCCTTCTCCAGGGAATCGTCCCAACCCAGGGATTGGACCTCTGTCTCTTGTGTCTCCTGCATTGGCAGAGGGATTCTTTACCACTTGTACCACCTGGGAAGCCCTACAGCATTTCTGCCTGCATGCAAAAATCCAGATCACGTGATGGTGAAAACAGTAATGATCCCAGGGACCACTTCCTGAGGGCCTTCTATTTTGTAAGGACTCTACAGATATTATTACACTTATTTTTCATCATAATTCCATAAGATCAGCTTGATATACCATTTCACAGATGACAAAATTGAGACTCAGAAAGGTTGAATGCTTTTCTCAAGGTCACACTGCTGATGGATACACATGGACTGACTTCAAAGCCCACATTCTTCCTTCTAGATTTGGCTTCCTCCTGTTTTCACAATTACCAATCAATGAGATGAGAATAATTTCATGATGCCTCCCAATGCTCTTTTATTAGCCATGCAGCTTGTTTCAAGCGGGTCTGTCTGGGAAAAGGTCCAGCAGATGTGACCCATTGATTTCTTCGTCCATGCACCTCTCAAATTCAGTGTGTGTAAGGCTAGCCTTACTTCCCCACACTCCTTGTTCTATGCATGTCCTTCCCAATTCCTCCACCTTCTGTAGCCTCAGTCCTACTGACTAGCTCACTCTCTTCCTTATCCCACTGGGAGGAAAGCAAGGAACCTCTCAGCTCCTTCGCCCCAAGCCTCCACTTCTGATCAGTCACCAAAGCCTATTGCTTCAATCCTTAAAATGCTTCTTCAGTCTCATTACTTTTTCTTAATTTGGGCCTTGTCATTTTGTGGCCTGATTATTTCAACACTTTTCTAAGCCCTGAGTTTCTCTTCCTTATGATCCATTTCCATGTAGTCTACAACATTTCTAAAGCCAAACGTGATCTTTTTCATTCCTCTCAGTCTCTCCAGTTGCCCACACGATAAAGTCCAAACCCCTTATTGTGGCTTCCAGGGCCACAGTGAGAATTTCTGGGGTATCCACCCAGTCCATGAGTCACAGGTCCCATTTCTCTGGGAATCGTTCCTTCTCCCATCCAGGGTTGGGCTACCAGGCACCATATTCACAAAAATGTGACCCTGGCCTTTAGCAATAGTTGATTGAACTAGGGGCGGTCCCATGATGGGAGCTGTACCAACCAGAAATGTCACATCAAGAACTGGCACTGGGACCACAGAGTTGTTTTCTCCGGGTGTCTGGGTCTGTTTCATGCAAACTCTAGTGCTATGAACAGGACAGGTGTCACAGAGACTGGATTGACCAGAATTCCTGTCTGAAAAGAGAAAGAAGGAAACATTTCTGTCTGCAGAGAGAAGAGTTAAAAATTGAAGCATGAACACTGCCTGGGCTCACCATGACCTACCTCCAAGTTTCAGTCTTCTTGACTCTGTGATGTGGTCTTGTCTTTAGGTTCTGATAAATCTCCTATTTCTTAAGCAATTCCATCTTTTCAACCTTAGTCAGCTTCGGTGGGTTTTTACATAGCATCCATACATGTATGCTAAGTCACTTCAGTCGTGTCTGACTCTTTATGACCCTATGGACTATAGCCTTCCAGGCTCCTCATGGGGAATCTCCAGGCAAGAATACTGGAGTGGGGTTTCCATGCCCTCCTCCAGGGATCTTCCCAACCCAGGGATCAAACCCTTGTCTCCTGTGGCTCTTACATTACAGGTGGATTCTTTACTGCTCAGCCACTGGGAAAGCCCACAAACCATCAAAGCCCAGGCTAATTTGACTCCTACTTCTCTTCCTTGGGCTTCCCTGATGGCTCAGAGGTTAAAAGCGTCTGCCTGCAATGTGGGAGACCTGGGTTCGATCCCTGAGTCAGGAAGATCCCCTGGAGAAGGAACTGGCAACCCACTCCAGTAATCTTGCCTGGAGAATCCCATGGTTGGAGGAGCCTGGTGGGTTACAGTCCATGGGGTCGCAAAGAGTCGGACACAACTGAGCGACTTCACTTTCACTTTTCTTCCTTACATTTCCTACTAACTCTTTCACCTTTCCTCTGTTCTTCCTGTGCACTCATCTTTCACGTCAGCCATGAAACCATCCTTACCATCTTCCTTACCACCTCCTCCACTCTCATCACTCCAGGCCTTCAGTTCAGTTGCTCAGTCATGTCTGACTCTTTGCGATCCCATGAATTGAAGCACACCAGGCCTCCCTGTCCATCACCAACTCCTGGAGTTCACTCAAACTCATGGCCTCCGAGTCAGTGATGCCATCCAGCCATCTCATCCTCTGTCATCCCCTTCTCCTCCTGTCCCCAATCCCTCCCAGCATCAGGGTCTTTTCCAATGAGTCAACTCTTCGCATGAGGTGGCCAAAGCACTGGAGTTTCAGCTTCAGCATCAGTCCTTCTAATGAACACACAGGACTGATCTCCTTTAGAATGGACTGGTTGGATCTCCTTGCAGTCCAAGGGACTCTCAAGAGTCTTCTCCAACACCACAGTTCAAAAGCATCAATTCTTCAGCACTCAGCTTTCTTCACCATCCAACTCTCACATCCATACAGGACCATAGCCAGGACCATAGATGGACCTTTGCGGACAAAGTAATGTCTCTGCTTTTGAATATGCTATCTAGGTTGGTCATAACTTTCCTTCCAAGGAGCAAGCGTCTTTTAATTTCATGGCTGCAATCACCATCTGCAGTGCTTTTGGAGTCCCCAAAAATAAAGTCTGACACTGTTTCCACTCTTTCCCCATCTATTTGCCATGAAGTGATGGGACCAGATGCCATGATCTTTGTTTTCTGAAGAACGAAAGCTCTCTTTCGTTGAGCTTTAAGCCAACTTTTTCACTCTCCTCTTTCACTTTCATCAAAAGGCTCTAGTTCTTCACTTTCTGCCATAAGGGTGGTGTCATCTGCATATCTGAGGTTATTGATATTTCTCCCGGCAATCTTGATTCCAGCTTGTGCTTCTTCCAGCCCAGCGTCTCTCATGATGTACTCTGCATATAAGTTAAATAAGCAGGGGGACAATATACAGCCTTTTCCTATCTGGAACTAGTCTGTTGTTCTGTGTCCAGTTCTAACTGTTGCTTCCTGACCAACCTGCATATAGGTTTCTCAAGAGGCAGGTCAGGTGGTCTGGTATTCCCATCTCTTTCAGAATTTTCCACAGTTTATTGTGATCCACACAGTCAAAGGCTTTGGCATAGTCAATAAAACAGAAATAGATATTTTTCTGGAACTCTGTTGCTTTTTCCATGATCCAGCAGATGTTTTCAATTTGATCTCTGGTTCCTCTGCCTTTTCTAAAACCAGCTTGAACATCAGGAAGTTCACGGTTCACGTATTGCTGAAGCCTGGCTTGGAGAATTTTGAGCATTACTTTACTAGCGTGTGAGATGAATGCAATTGTGTGGTAGTTTGAGCATTCTTTGGCATTGCCTTTCTTTGGGATTGGAATGAAAAGTGACCTTTTCCAGTCCTGTGGCCACTGCTGAGTTTTCCAAATTTGCTGGCATACTGGGTCATTCTGTTCTTTCTGCCTGGAATCCTCTTCTCTCCCTCATGGTTCGGTGAGACTCTAACCCTTTAAGGCACTATTCATATACCACTTCCTTTCTGAAGCTTTATATTAGTCCTTCCTTTGTAGCCTCAGAACTTCCTTTCTGTACTGTTATAGAACTTACCCTCTTGACTCTGTGTTTGTTTATGTGCCATCTCAATAGGCTACTGAAGAGGCATATGACAAAATTCAATAACCTTTCATGATAAAAACTCTCAGCAAACTAGGACTATGAGGAAATTGCCTAAAAATAATAAAGAAGATATAGCATTGCCAAAGAATTGATGCTTTTGTACTGTGGTGTTGGAGAAGACTCTTGAGATTCCCTTGGACTGCAAGGAGATCCAACCAGTCCATCCTAAAGGAGATCAGTCTTGGGTGTTTATTGGAAGGACTGATGTTGAAGCTGAAACTCCAATACTTTGGCCACCTGATGTGAAGAGCTGACTTATTTGAAAAGACCCTGATGCTGGGAAGGATTGAAGGTGGGAGGAGAGGGGGATGACAGAGGATGAGATGGTTGGATGGCATCACTGACTCGATGGACGTGAGTCTGGGTGAACTCCGGGAGTTGGTGATGGATAGGGAGGCCTGGCGTGCTGGGGTTCAGGGGGTCGCAAAGAGTTGGACACGACTGAGCGACTGAACTGAACTGATAGAATTTGCATTTCTAACAAGTTACCAGGTGATGCTAACACTGTTGGTCCAGGGACTACACTTTGGGAACCACTGATTCAGAGCCATGGTTCTCAACCTAGGTTGTGCATTAGAACTTTTTAAACACCCAATTCCTGAGTTGCACCCTGTGGAAATAAATGAAAAAGACCCAAAGCAAATCAAAAGCTATTTATTCACAGTTTGCTCTAGCAAGAGAAACAGCCACCATCACCAGCATTTGGTAGACTCAGAAGCAGGCAGAAGAGTAGGTCAGCTTTAGGGTGGAAAAAAAGGAAGGCTCCAGGGGTGCCCTGATTGTGGTTGCCGGCATGGGGAAACTGAAGTGGGAAAATGAGAAGAAGGGTTTCCTATATAGTTGGGTAGGGGTGCATATTTGACTTTTCTTGGTTCTTCCTAAGTTGGAAGCAGGAGCCAAAATTAGGGAAGCTGGCAGATGTAGATTAAGTACTGTGTGTCTGGTGCCAGTTGCTAAAGAGGTTGTAGTTCGGTTTCCTCGCTGGTTGCTGCAGATGGTGGGTCAGAGTTCTGTTGTCATATGTGGTTCGGCTATTGTCAGTTTGTATATTCATGTCTCTCAATCCAGACCAAATTAAGTCAGAGTTGGTGGATCCAGGGGTTTGGGCTTAAATATTTTAAAAATAAACTCTCCAAATGATTCCCACAAGAGCCAAGGTTAAGAACCGCATTTTGAGACAGCCTGAGTTCTCTTCCGGGGGAGATGGAGAACCAGGAGGTACAAGGGAAGCGTTCTTCCTCTGCTCTCTGCCCCCAGGAACAAATGACCTGGGTGAGGTGACCCGCTCCCCATCAGGCTGGTTAGCAATCAGCTATCAGCTTATCCCTTGAGGCGCCTTTAGAGGAGGGGTCCCTAACCCCAGTGAGGAAACTTACCGAAAATATGACAGTGGGCAGGACTTGTCCTTTGTTTTAGCAGCTCTTATAGATCGGCTTTTATTGAAATTAGCATAAAAATCCAAATTCACCAGGAAACTACAAAGCGTTAGTTGCTCAGTCATGTCCAACTCTCTGTGAGCCCACGGACTGTAGCCCACCAGGCTCCTCCATCCATGGAATTCTCCAGGCAAGAATACTGGAGTGGGTAGCCATTTCCTTCTCCAGTGGATCTTCTTGACCCAGGGATCAAACTGGGGTCTCCCACCATACAGACAGATTCTTTACCATCTGAGCCACCAGGGAAGCTATAGGACCTACAAAGTCCCTGCCAATTCTCTGGTCCAGCTTCCGTCCCTGTCTCTCCCAGTCTACACACTCCCCCTTTACCATCCCCAGCTCAGCCTGGTCCTAAGGCAGGGCCTGTGGTCTTCTCCATCCACCATGCTCTCCCCTCAGATCTTCCCTTGATTTGCACATTATCATTCAGGATTTAGAAGAAACTCACATCTCGGGGATGCCTTCCCAAGCCTCCTTGCTGGGGCACTTCTCTCCTCTTCCAGTCCCTTTTTTGTCCTATTGGTCGATTTTATTTTCCTGATAGAATTTACCTATCTGAAATTAATCAGTTTATATATTTATTGGCCCTCTCCCCCAGCAGCAGTATAAGCTTCCTGAAGGTAGAGATTTTTGTCTGTTAGTAAGATACAGCTGTATTCTTAGTGCTTGAAATATAATGCTGCTGCTGCTACTAAGTTGCTTCAGTCATGTCCGACTCTGTGGACCCTATAGACGGCAGCCCACCAGGCTTTCCCGTCCCTGGGATTCTCCAGGCAAGAACACTGGAGTGGGTTGCCATTTCCTTCTCCAATGCATGAAAGTGAAAAGTGAAAGGGAAGTTGCTCAGTCGTGTCTGGCTCTTCGCGACCCCATGGACTGAAGGCTACCAGGCTCCTCCATCCATGGGATTTTCTAGGCAAAAGTACTGGAGTGGGGTGCCACTGCCTTCTCCGTGAAATATAATAGATGCTAATAAATCTTTATTGAATGAATGAAGGGGGTCAGGACTTTGGTCTCAATTTATCCCTCTGTCATTTACTAACTATGACTTTGGGTCAGTCACTTCAGCCTCTCTGAACCTCAATTTTCTCATCTGTAAGTGGGAAAAAAATGATACTTTTCTAGACGATCTTCCAGTGCTGCTGACATGGTCTAGTCATATTTTGGCGGATTTAGGCTAAAAGTGCTCTTGTGATCATCACATCTGCATTTCAATAGGGCCTTCAACCAACATAAAGGCTTAAATGTCCAAGAGTAAGTCTAGTGAAAGTGGGGATATTTTGAGGAGATTGGGCACTTCCAGGGTCCTCAAATTCTGCCACCTAAGCAACTATCATCTCTGACTATACCCAGAGCCAGCCAATGGGCTACCTTCTAACAAAGTCTGTATCACTCATGATGGGGGTACTGCAATTCTTGGGGTCTTTGGGTAAAATCTACATCAGTTGGTTCAAGGGTGGAGGTGGCAGTCAAGGAGGTAGCCCCTTCCCATCTCCTTTCAAGAGGACCTGCAGGAAGCAGAGGTAACTGACAACTTCTAGCTGTATGCCTTTGTCTTCACCATGGCATTCATACCAAGGCCGTGTTTCCTGGAGCTACTTCCAGCTAATGCATGAGCACTGTAGCGATTCTGGAGCTGGGCATTCCTGCCCAACATGGGATCTCCCAATGGGCACCCTTTGCTTGGAGACTCTGCGCTGTCCAGCTAAGATTTCTCAAGCTGCACCACAATCAGAAGTTATTCCTCTCTGGGGCTCCTCCTTCCCACTCTCCTTGCACAGGCATCAGACCTGCATTGTGAACCAAAGCCTCCCCCTGCCTACTCCTGATTCCTCCACTTTATCCTTTGCAGTATTTCCCTCAATCTCTCAATCTCTCTCTGGCACATCTAATCCCATTATGGTGTCTGTGTCTCAGAAGACCTGAACTAACATGGAAGAGTTGAAGACAACTCTCTTCTTTCCCTGTAGCCATAACCTCCTCATTTTGATCTAAGCCCAGTAACAACTTGCTAGGTATAAAATTTTAATAAGCTTCATCGATTAGGAAACACTCTGTCTCCTCCTCCTTTAATGGAGTCTGGAGCAAGTCTATCTGATGGAGTAGACATCACTTTCCTAGCTCAGGGCTGAGTGAGACAGCCCAAGGGCTCTGGTAGAGAAGAGTTGTGGAAATCACAGAAATGCATACTTTGGGAAGTCCTCTCTTTTCTAGAATCTGCAGTGGCCATGTGCTTCATTGCCCTCAAGTCCAGCTCATCCTATAAGGAAAGAAGAGCTGGGAAAAGAGGTTTGGAAATTAGGACAAACTTGCCAAGTAGAACTAATCAATGATAAGATGCAAAGAAAGTCAGGGAGGAGGAAGTAGCAACGCACTTAGGGAGATGTGCCTGGTGGACAAGATCCAGGAACAATTCCCACTCATCATGTAAAAGCCTTCAGTAAGCCCCTAGTGCAGAAAGTACTGCTTGGAGAGCTTGTCTAGGATAAACGAGAGACAGGACCACAGGACTTTAGAGCAGGGGTGCTGAGGGAACATCTTCCAGCCTAGTGCATTTCAAACAAGTCCCCAGGCATTACCTCTGACATTTTCTGGAAGGGGACATGGGGGTATCTAAGGATGAGTCTTGTCTTCTCACTGCAGTCAAAACACTTGAACCACGAGGGTTTTGCATCTCAAAACCAGGCCTGGAAACCACTAAGGGCATCTCACTCTTTCCTGTTATGTACAGAATAATGGAAGCCCAGAGAGGCTGTGTGATTGCTCAAGGTCACACAGCAAATTAACAACAAAGGTGATAGGATTAGAACTTGGGACCTTTGACCTTAGTCCTTCCTGCTCTCTTTCTGTTTCATAATGCCACTCCTCTGAAGAATTTATAATCTATATGTCAGCTTGGATGTAGTCCATCAAACTGAATTGACACATTAACCACATCGAGCAGATGTTCAGGCTGCATTGGGCAGATATGTCAATTTCTGTTCAGAGAAGATGAGTCCAAAAGGATTTCCCCGCTTGTCCCTTAAGGTGTCATTTATACATGTGTTACTTGGATTTACTCATGGATATTTAAATCCTCCATTTGACCAACGTTCTACTACAGAGACAATGTAGAGAGGTGGCAACAGACGGGCCTGAGAGCTGAACAAGTCTAGGGTTGAGCTCTGACTCCTACACCAGGACCTCAGAGAAGTTATGCCATCTTTTGGAGCCTCAGTTCTTCATCTGAGTAAGAGCACTTACTCTCCAGGTTGCTCTGAAGATTAGAAATGATGTAAGTGAGGCACCTAGGGGATCCCTGGTCACTCAAACAGTAACAAATCTGCCTGCAATGCAGGAGACCTGGGTTTGATCCCTGGGTCGGGAGAAACCCCTGGAGAAGGGAATGGCAACCCACTCCAGTATTCTTGCCTGGGAAAGTCCGTGGACAGAGGAGCCTGGTGGGCTACAATTCATGGGGTCACAAAGAGTTGGATACGACTGAGCAACTAACAAGTGCAGCACCTAGCCATGCCTGGCACATAGTAGATGCTCTGTAAGTGGTGGAGAGTGTAATAGAAAGATTAGACACATGCCCTGCAGACCCTTGCAGACTCCCAATGTTGTGGGGAAAACAAGGCCGGGGGAATGAAGGAACAATGAAGTGCTCATTATCTCTGCTGATGGTAAGGGATTCAGAGGTGGGAGAGTAGGAGAATTAATTCCCAGAGATGATTTAGAGGAGAAGGGATGTGCCCTGAAGCTTAAGGGTTGGGGAGGCGGAAGATATATGAGAAGAGCCTAACAACATGATCAGAGCGCATAGGAAGGAATCAGAGTCAGGGCCATGGAGCTCCTGGGAGTGGACTTGGCTAGCAGCAGCCGAATCACTGGAGGGCCAGGAGAAGCTCTGGAAACCCATGTCACCAGGTAGATTCTTACTGCTCCAATAGGAAGGAGAATTCTGTGACGTTTCAGTCAGTGAGTTCTGGAAAGGGTTAACAGTTCTTATTGTGAATTCTGCTTTGGTTTAGGAGCTGAAGAAGGCATTAACCCTTGGTTTTCTCCGTTTCAGGTCTTTGAGCCCTTATCCCAGTTTTCCAGAGGTGAGGAACCTGAGAACCAAATGACCAAGTGCCTTCCCCAAAGTCATCCAGCTGGGAAGTGGCAGAGTTGGAGCTGGAGCCCGTACCTTCTGCCGCCCCAGGTCCATGGCCCCCTCCAGTTTCACAATTCTTTGGTTTCTCTGTGGTGCCAAACACAGGACTGGGCAGCTAGATAAATACTTGGGGAGAAGGCGATAAACCTTGACTGCAAATTCAAATAAACTGCAAGCCTTAAAGCAGTGCTCTTCAACTCTTAAATGTACATTGGAATAATCCAGGGGGCTTTAAAAAAGAGAAATGCTGACCTGCCCCCCTACCCCGGCTCCGAGGTACCACTCACACCCAAACCTCAAGGGCGGGGCCTGGGTATCAGCATTTTAAGACCCTCAGGTGCTTCTGGTGGGCAGCCAGGACCGTGAGTCATTGAGCTGCTCTGTTTAACACGCCTGGGCCAACCTACGCTGGCGTTTCTCAGAAGAGCTCTTGAATGACACGCCATCTGTGTGCTTCTCGGGCCCTTCTGTGCTCGCCTCATCCTCAGGCAAGGATCTCCCTCCCTCTCTGGTTTTCTGCCACGTTGCCTCTGGATTGGGTCTTCATACTCGCGGTGGTGACTAATTAATCCTCCCAGAACAATCAAAGAGGACCTCGTCGTGGGTGAGCCATCTGGAGATGCCTTGGGTTGACTTGGACTTCGGGGAGGCTGAGGGGACGAAAGTGGGAGATGACTCATCTGTGAGATGAAACACAAAAATTGCACTTATTCAAGGAAGGTTGTGGTGCTTGGGGCGGCAACTTTTCCTCCTGCTTCTCAGTGGTTCCAGATGGTCCGTTTCCCCCTTCCACACCCCAGAGTCCACACTCATCACCACTGTATACAGGAACAGTGTGCAATCCCTGCTCACATCCCCTTGCCTGGGTCAGGGCGCTCACCCCTCAGCTGCCACGAGCGGTGGCCGCAGACGGCTCCCAGCTACCACCATCTCTGAAGTGGTCTTGGCCATTAGGTGTCCCCCACCCTCATCCAGGAAACCACGCCCATAGCCCATGACTGCCTGACAGGGAGTACAGGATGCAAACCCCTTGCCTCAAATCGGGTGTGGTTCACAGTCCTCAAAATCATGGCTTGCATAGACGTGAGCCACAGCCTTGAATAGCATTTTCCCTTCTCTACTCCCAGCTTCCCCTAATTGCTTACAAGACTCCCCTCAGGCCACTGCCTCCAAATGCCACAGACTTTGAGATCCGTTCTCAGAATCCCTTCCAGGAAACTGTCCAGCGACAGGAAGTTCTCTAGGTGATGTGAAGAGCTGCAAAGATGTTTAAGTTGTAGTTGCTTAGTCACTAACTTGTGTCCTGTAGCCCATCAGGCTCCTCTGTCCATGGGATTTCCCAGGCAAGAATACTTGAGTGGGTTGCCATTCCTGTCTCCAGGGGATCTTCCCGACCCAGGGATTGAACCCGGATCTCCTGCACTGCAGGCAGATTCTTCACCACTGAGCCACCTGGGAAACCCAAAAGATATTTAAAACCCAATTCTTATTTATAAAATGCTTTTTGGTCCATTACAGAGGCAACACATTAACATGCAAAAAGTTAAAGAAGTTAACAACAATGAAGTTTACTTTGGGACATGTCACAAGGAACTAGACCATATTCAAACAAATTTTAGAGGTAGAATGGCTCAGAGGAGGATGGCAGAGACCCATGAGCAGCATGCAGGAGGAGGAAATAGGAACAAAAATATGAAGAAAAAACAAGGTCCAGGAGGCACCACCGCAGTGCAGGGCTCCTGAACCTTGGCGTGCAGCAGAACCACCAGCAGGGACTGGGAAAGCGTGCAGTACCTGCCCCACACAGTTTCTGATTCCATAGATGTATGTTAGGGTGCAAGAATTTGCCATTCTAACCATGCTGGTGCTGCTGGGCTGGGACCACACTTTGCAAACCACTGCTATCATGATATGGGCTTCCCAGGTGGCGCTAGTGGGAAAGAATCCGCCGACTAGTGCAGGAGATGTAAGAGATGCTGGTTCAATCCCTGGGTCAGGAAGATCCTCATGGAGGAGGGCATGGAAACCCACTCCAGTGTTCTTGCCTGGAGAATCCCAGGGACAGAAGAGCCTAGCAGGCTACAGTCCATAGAGTTACAGAGTTGGACATGACTGAAGCGACTTAGCACAAACACGCATGCTATCATGAGATAAAGTTTGAGGTACCAAGAATTTTCTTTCTCTTATGCATTATTCCAGGGTCCCCCCCTCCCACGGGCTACCACTCAGGTAGCAGATTTCAGGGGAGAAAGGGTAGAACCTTAAAGAACAGATTGTCAAGTTCCTGGCTTCTGACCTTTCAGGAGACTTTCCTAAATAGCAGGCAGAGAAGTAATGACCTTAAAAGCTGTGACTTCCTAATGCAAGAACCAGGGCTCAGAGAGAAAAGGCTCTTGTGGGTTTTAAAAGCCTGGCGCTGAGTATCAAAAGCTAAAGTCGCCAAGACTGAGATCACAGAGTTTATACTATGAATCCAGGATCAGCAAACAGGGCCTGTCACACGTTTTTGTGAATAAAGCTTTATTCATACACAGCCACACCCTTTCCTCCACATATTGAACAGGTGTTTTCCTGCTGCAGTGGCAGAGTTGCGTTGTCATCACAGAGAACGAATGTTCCACAGAGCCAACAACATTTAATAAATGAAAAAGTTTGCCAGCCTCTGCCATCAACCACAGAGTAAGGAAAATGGGGGAAGAGGAGTTTGATGATGGGAGAGCAGTTTTCCCATCTCTGAGAAAGAAGACAAATCTGTTACCAGCTGAGGGAAAGCAAGAAATCATTCAGGTTATGATGAATTTCTCTCTGAGCCCCCAAATGAGGATACAAGCAAAGTTAAGTTCAGTTATAGGAAAAAAATCTTCCATTTTTGCATCTCTGAAAGATCTATAAAATTCCTATCGGCATAGGAGTAATTTAGCAGGATCAGAATAGGAAGAGAGGGAGAAAGTGAGATAAAGGTACACATGGGTCAAACTATAGAGTGCCCCTATGCTTGGAGGATGAGGACTGGGTGTCCAGCCCTGGCACAGAGCAGGGTCGCTGGCTGTGAAGAGCTGTAGAACCACCATTGTTTCAAAGCTGTCCTCCCCCCACTCCCCTGAGGCCACACCTCATGCTTGGCGAACTGCTTTCAGGCACTTCACCTCAACCCAGACTCATATCACCTCTGGGGCGGGGGCCAGGGGGTACTTCCTGTCCCATCTTAGAGCAGAGGCACCAGCAGCTCTGAAAGTCTCTGGAACTTGTCCTGGGATCAGAACCCAGGTTTCCAACTCCCTCTTCAGGGCTCACCCAGTTCTGCCCAAGGAAGGGAGGGGCTGGCCCATACCTCAGGAAGGGGACTGCCAGAACTTCCTCCTGAGCTGCGTACCAGGGTGTGAGAGAGGACAGAGCATGCAAAGAGGCTGTGGAAGATGGTTCTATTTATAATAAAGGGAATACATTCACTCATTCAGCCACTCACTTACTCATTCACTCACTCATTCATTTTCTTGTATCAGAGGGCCTGTCCCTCTTGACTTCTGAAGAGAATGCATTTTGACTTTTGACTTTTTTTTTTTAATCCTGAAGAGCTGTTGATCATCCTTCATAGTTAGCCAATCACACTGGTTTTGTAAAGCAGCTCAGCAGGTGAAAAAAAAAAGGGGGGATGGGGGAGGCATAGGCTCTATAGTCAGGTAACTTTAGGTTTACATTCCAGCCTTATGCATTTACCTGCCAAGTGACTAAGCATCTGTGCCTCAGCTACCCAGTCTGAAAGTCAGGTTAATAAGACCTGCCTTCAAGCCCACTGGGTAACAGCATTATGTGAAAAGAGACAGGGTTTTCTGCTGAGTGACCAGGTACGAACTCCAGGTTGCTGGGTGCTGAGCTGGCTGAAACGGGGGCTCCCCCTCCTCTAGGAGTAGGGCTGTGCTCTCCCCCCTGAGGGGTTCCTGGCTGCTATCAGCATCAGTGTGCACTTTCAGGAAGCCTTTCTCTGCCGTCCAGACCACTCTCAGGATTGCAGTAGCCTGCACTGTCACATGCTCACCGGGTGCTATTCTGTCTCTAACCCACTCAGAGTCCCTGAAAAAAAAAAAGGAAAGCGCAGGGGCTGCGGTCCCTCTCCTGGAGCACAACCTGTGTATTGTTCAGCCAAGTTCAGACAGTGCCAAGCCAGGTGGGCCCCTTGGGGCCCCCCTTTTTTTCCAGCAATAATTAAAATATTTATTTAAGGTAATACATTTACAGCCCAAATAGTTCTACATTGTACATTTCAGGTTTAACCAACTTCATAAAAATACTTGAGAACAGCTGTATCCACAGATTTAGACTACTAAATTATTTCTTTGCCCATTCTTCTCTCTCTTTTCTTTCCTGAATAACCTCTTTCAGATATAGTTCAAGGTAGAATTTATCCTCCTCATACTCTGTCCACCGCTCTTTAGGCAGGATCTGCTGCCTCATGCCCAGGTCCAGTGCTCTCTTAATGAGAAACACTCTGTAGTTACAAAGGTTCTCAGGAAGCCTTCTTATGGCTTCTTTTACATCGTCATCCTCATATATTGTATCATCTAGCATTAAGCCCAGTTTATCGAACCTGTGCTGCACCAGGGGTTGGAATGAATACCAACATCCACATGGCATGATTAAAGAACATGCTCTATAGGCGAAAGGGGAAATTTCCAGAGGCCAGTGCAGAACCAGAGAAGAGAAGGAATCTTCTCTGGTCCAGTGCAGAACCAGAGAAGAGGAATCTGTCTGCATTCTCCTTTCAGCCACAGAGAATTGTGCCCGGGGCTCAGACTCTGCTGACTGGCAGTTTGGTCTCTGTTCCATGACCAGACCCTCCCCCATGGGCCTCCCTTTGTCTAGGGTAATTGTAGGACAGCCCGTTTGACATGGAGACTATCTAGGCAGCTTGGAACAGTGGTCTGGATCAGGGGCAGTGGGAGAGGGCGGAGTAGGCAGGATGCAAAGAATGTTTCTGGGCCTGAGCAACCACAGCAGCTCCAGGCCAGCCCCTCCCCTTCCTCCAGGCCAGCCCCTCCCCTTCCTCCAGGCCAGCCCCTCCCCTTCCTCCAGACTTGGGGAGCCTAGGAAGAGGAGGGGGAGTCTATATCTGGTCACGCACAAAAACCACCCACAGGACATCTTGAACCTGGGCCTGGACCCCAGGCTGTCTTCCCAAGTCAGGCTGATAACAATGCTTACAACCAAGCTCAGGGCTTCTAGAAACATGATTCACAAAGCAGAGCTGGCTTTTAACAGAATCATGAGTTTCATTTGGGGATCAAATAGAATCTCCCTCCCTGGGAAGTGGATTGAATCAGAAATGCTCTATTTTGACTCAGTGACAGAGAGGCAAGTCTGGATGAGACCAGATGACTAAAGGATGGCTCACAGAAGGGTTCTTATTTAATCCTATTCTTCCTACAGAGCAGAGGGTCCGTGCAGTCACTGGGCATTGATGCCACTGACAGCGTTCCAGGAGGAGGGATGAATAATGCCAGCTAATGAGTCAGGCTGGCTGCAGGCGCTGTGGTGAGCACCCACAAATCCTGGGGCAAGTTGAGGTAAACTGTTGTATCCACCTTGGAATAAAATGACTAAACAGTAAGATCCAAGCCTTGTTCTGAAAGGAACAATTTGTTTAAAAATAAACTTTCCCCAGGAAAGTAAAGAAAAGCAATCAGTTCACGTTTCCAGCAACACTGTCCACATAAAAACCTGTGTTCTCAGTGGAGGCTGGAGACACAGAATGGGCTGGTTGGGGAGGTGGTGGCGTCTCCTGTCTGGGAAGCCAGGAGTGTTAGGCTGAATTCTCACTGGCCTGAGATGATTTAAGTGTTATTCTGCCTAAAAGCAAGTAACGGAACCACTAAAGGGCAAGCCGGTGGGGCAAATGATGGTGTCTTTAGCTGAATATCTTGTTTGAGAATCCATTTGTTAAGCACCAATATCCTCCTGTTTAATCCGAGTAATAACTCCATGAGGTAGACATTAATATGATTGTCACCATTTTACAGGTTAAAAAAATTGTGGCAATGTCCTGCAAAAGGTGAATGGATCACCTATCATGTAGCCAGATGACTTAATAGTAAAAAGAAATGAACTATCAAGCCACAAAAAGACATGGAACTTAAACATGTTTTGCTAAGTGAAAGCCAATCTGAAAAGACTACATACATGCTGCATGATGCCAACTATAGGACATTCTGGAAAAGGCAAAACTCTGGAGATGATAACAAGTCAGGGGTTATGGAGGAGTGAAGGATGAATAGAGCTAATATATTCTGTCTGATGTTATACTGGTGAATATACATCACTATGCATTTGTCAAAACCCATAGAATGTACAACACAAAGAATAAATTCCAATGTGAACCGTGGATTTTGGTTGATTGAAAAAACAAAACAAGCGAGGGGAGGGATAAATTGGAAATTTGGGGTTAACAGGTATGCACTACTGTACATAAACAATAAGGACCTACTTGTAGCGCAGGGAACTATTAATATTTTGTAATAGCCTATAATGTGAAAGAATCTGAAAGAGAATATATAAATATAACTGAGTCACTTCGCTGTATACCTGAAACATTGTAAATCAACTACAATAAAAAACAAAAACATATTGTACAACACCAGGAAATAGAAAATATTTTATAATAATTATAAATGGAATATAACCCTTAAAAGTTGGTTACAGTCACTGTATTGTATGCCTGAAACTTATTATATGCCAGCTACACTTTGATAAAAAATAAAAACAAAACAAAACTGTGGTAGGTACTTACCCACCATTCATGTTCCCTGTGCCACACCTCCACCATCCTTCATGCTGTGCCCAGCATGCAGGGCTCAGTGTTTGTCAGATGAACAACTGCCTGCTAACAGACGCAACTGTATTCAGTTAGTGGATGGACATTTCTCTTATCCCTGGGAATGAAGCATGATTAGTTCAAATCAGTTGTGGCAACTTGGTTTCCTTGTGCAGTGATTGGCCTAGGAGTGGGTGTACGGCCCAGTCTGGTCAATAAGACAGAGCAGAACTGATGTTTAATGGGATATGTCAGAATGGTGGTACTAGTTATTAAACTAGTGAAATACTCCTGTACCAGGTGGTAAATACTGTTCCCCTGGTCTTCTCTTCCCTTGCATCTCTTCATAATCCAGCATCTACAAGGTTACTTCTGGCATTGAAGGGGCTTCCAAGACTTTGCTCCAGGGCTACATCCAGCATTTGATCTGTTCTGATTATCCAAGGTAAGTTTCTAAGGAACATTTCTCCTTGAATAAAAAAGCAAAGGCTCATATCTTTTTGCTCATGTCCTTTCTTCCTGCTGTATCACTGTTGTTAGCACCATGGCAGCTATCTTGTAACCATGAGGCAACAAGATGATGATAAGACAAACAGAACCTGAGTCCTTAATGATGCTGGTAAGCCACACTGCACTGAACCTGGAGCTGTCCTCCCTCTAGATGTGTTACTATGTGAAACAAATGTCTTTCATAGAAGGTTTAAGTTGTTCTGTTATTGTTCTAAACAATACAGACTCAGGCTCAATGGGTTAAGTAACGATCATGTTGATACTGAATGCTAACTATGTGTCAAGTGCTATGCTAAGCTACTTGTGCCCATCATCTCCTTTGCTCTTCCCAGTAACTTTTGAGAGGTACTATTGTTATCCTCACTTTTCAGATAAGGAAACTAAGGCTTGGGAGATTTAAAAACTTCCTGAAGCTCATGAAACCAGCAATCTAGAACTTGCACGCAGCTCTGGGCTGTACTAGAATACAAACTGTCTTTGTATTCATTTTGACTGCACATAAAGAAGACCTTGCAGGAAGATTTTCTGGGGCAGGAAAGATTCACCTTGGGAGGGCCACTGGCCCTCAGATGGGTCCCTGGCATGTGGTAGCTCCATGGCCTGGTCCCATATCCCAAGTCTGGCCCCTGATGTGCAGGTTAAGAAATTCAATTGTCAGTTACCCCAGGCTGAGTGGATGCCAGGTATCTGCCACACAAAAAACACGAGTAAGTGGGTGAAAAGAAGAGCTATCAAGCAGATCAGGTGCGGGTGAGCACTCGCTGGCACCTTCTCTCCCTTGAGGCTTGAAGATGCAAGTAAATGGAAAATTAGATTACAAACCAGGAAGCTGCCTGCTAGACATGGGCTCCGAGATGATAGAGAGCTAGTGATCCTCACTGCAGAAGTTCCCAGGCTCTGCAGCCCCTGCAGACAGATGGGGAACTTGCTGTGTGGGCCAAGGCACCCACCTGCAGACATATCACTGGGCTTGCTCGGATTTTGCACATTTTTCACTTGGATGTGTGAATGCCTTCAGGCAGCTCGCTCCTAGCTTCGCAGCTGAAACCAAGTCATTCTCCTTCTGGGTGATTCTGTCTAGTTTGTAGGCAGCCATTACAATCTTGCTTCATCATTAAACTCCCTGGAGTCAATCTTGTTTCTGACTCCTTGTTAGTCCAATACTCCACCTTAGGTTTATGTTTTGGTCCTACATGGAGTTTCATTCAAAAAAGCATCCTCTGACTGTGATAGTAATTTAAAGAAATTCTGATCTTACTTGGGTGGCTCAGGAACACTCAAGGGAATAATCCATAGCAATCCTGGGTTGGGATGATCCCCTGGAGGAGGGCATGGCAACCCACTCTAGCAATCTTGCCTGGAAAATCCCCATGGACAGAGGAGCCTGGCAAGCTACAGTCCATAGGGTTGTAGAAGAGTCGGACATGATTTAGTGACTAAACAACAATAACAAATGTGTCTCTGAGCTCCTCTGTTCCCTGGCTCTCATGGTCCCACACTTCCTCCAGAATCTCCAGCATCTGAAACAAGACTCAAGCACAGGTGGCTTTTTTCTTCTTTTTCTGCTTCTTACTTTGCATCTCTTTGTTCTATAAATTGACTCAGCCACTCTGCTAAGACCTGTGCCCTTTTCTTCCAGCTTGTCCTCTCTCTCCTGGTTCTGCATCACAAAAGCTACCCTGTTAGGGGATGGGCAGGAACAGGTGTTAAAGGTTTACATCCATCGAAATCTCCCCCAGCAGACACCAACCTGGACCCTGATGACAAGATGGTGCCCATGGCAGGGTTCTGGCCTCCACGGAGCTTCCAAGTTCTTGAAAGATACAGGTTGAGGCAACCTAGCCCAACTTGAGGGAGCTCTGACGGACAGGTGGGTGTGTGGATAGAGACAGAGGTTGGGTGCATACTGAGGACCGTGTGGACCTACTGCATGGATACTTATTAGCTGTATTGCTGCACCACCATTGGGAACCATGGCTGAGAATGTGGAGTCAGTGGAGAGAAACCTCAAAGAGGAAAAGGGGCTACGTCTTGCCTTAAGAGAAGTTAAGTGCTTTAGTAGAAGGAAAGCGGCCTTGCCCTGGTCAGAGAGAGATATGCAAGATTATGCATTCCTTCCTGTCACACCAACAAAGGAAAGGGATCAGGGCAGCAGAGAGGCCTCCACCTCTGGCCACGGGGACAAACTGGAGAAGTTAGTTACCTGTGCCTCTCTGTCCTGTGGGGTGGAATAGAGGAATGGAGAGATGTGGGTGCAGCCTAGAGGAAGGGTAGGTGCAAGCTCCCAGGGGCTGACCTGTGAAGCAGTGATGTCCCAGGATTTGTTCTGCTTCATCCATTCTCACCTCCAAGCCTCCCAGGGTTTTGTCTATTACAAATAATGTGGCTATAAACATCCTTGGACATTAGTCTAGGGTGCTTTAGCTTCTATAGGGTAGATTCACAGGAATGAAATTGCTGAGTCAAAGCTTTTTTTTTTTTAATTGTAATGGATGTTGTCAGGTTGCTTTCCAAAATGCCTATAACCATTCGCCATTCCACAAACAATGCAAGCGAGTTCCTTTTGCTCTGCATGGTTCAGTCACCCAGTCGTGTCTAACTCTTGCCACCCCATGAACTGTAGCCCACCAGCCTCCTCTGTCCATGGGATTCTCCAGGGAAGAATACTGGAGTAGGTTGTCATTTCCTTCTCCAGTGGATCTTCCTGACCCAGGAATTGAACCCGGGTCTCCTGCATTTCAGGGAGATTCTTTACTGACTGAGCTACGAGGGAAGCCCAATTTTTCTGCATCACTGTCATCAAAGGTGTTCCAGCTATTTTCATTTTTTACAGTGTGGTGGATATAAAATTACTTTAATCTGCATATCCCTGGTGAGTTTTGGGTATCTTTTCAGATGTTTGTTGCTATTGAGATCTGCTTTCTCTGAGTTGTTATTTTTTTCCTTTCTTTCCTTTATTTATTTTCTCTTATTTTTTGGTACTTTCTTTTCAATTGTATATTACTTGTATATTATAAATATGCTTGTATATTATACATTAAATATTTCTTGTTACAAATGTAATATTTATTATACATTTGTATATGCTATATATGTATATTTGCATAAGTACAAATAAATATTAATATTATAAATATTTTACTCTGAACATCTATGCCCTTCAGCTTGAGAAAATTATTTTCTGCTATATTATGACTTTCCACTCTTATTTTCCATGTTCACTGTTTCTGGAACTCATGAATCAGCTTGAAGTCCTGCGGGCAGGCAGTTGGGAAGGGAAGATGGGGGTGAAGTGGGAAGAGCAGGGACAAGGTGGAACCACAAGCACGAGTTAAGCCCCACAGGGAGGACAGAGTGACACCAGTGCCTGTTTTTGTCGCCTTGACCCTTTGCTGTGATGTGGGTGTCTGCCAAACACACACCTGGCCCCCAGGAGCGAGAGAGGCTAAAAGTGGAGCAGGAGCTGCTGATTAGATGAAAGTGAAACTTAAGTTGCTCTGCTGCTGCTGCTGCTAAGTTGCGTCAGTCGTGTCCGACTCTGTGCGACCCCAGAGACGGCAGCCCACCAGGCTCCCCCATCCCTGGGATTCTCCAGGCAAGAACACTGGAGTGGGTTGCCATTTCCTTCTCCAATGCATGAAAGTGAAAAGTGAAAGTGAAGGCGCTCAGTTGTGTCTGACTCTTAGCGACCCCATGGACTGCAGCCTACCAGGCTCCTCCATCCATGGGATTTTCCAGGCAAGAGTACTGGAGTGGGGTGCCATTGCCTTCTCCGTAAGTTGCTCAGTTGTGTCCAACTCTTTGTGACCCTGTGGACTGTAGCCCACCAGGCTCCTCCATCCATGGGATTCTCCAGGCAAGAATACTGGAGTGGGTTGCCATTTCCTTCTCCAGGGGATCTCCCCGACCCACGGATCGAACCCAGGTCTCTCACATTGCAGGCAGACGCTTTAACCTCTGAGCCACCAAGGAAGCCTGCTCATCAGATGAGCGCACACATAATTTGAGCTACAAATTGATGGCCACTTCACTTCCACCCTTTAAATCACTCCAATCTCTCTTGTGGCCAACCCCAACCAAAATATACAGGGAAGGGAATTCTGGGAAATGTAGTTCAGCCAAGCCAAGGAGGTTCGTCACAAAGCCACCAGAGCTTTCTTTGAAATCTTACTTAACACTCATATAGCACACATATAACTATATGCCAACTACTGTGCTAAACATTGTGTGTATATTAATTCATTTAATTGTTATAATGTTCCTTACAAGTAGCTATTGTTATAAATATTCCCATTTTGCAGAGGGAGAAACTGAAAATAGAAAGGCTAAGTAAGTTGCTTAAGGCAGACAGCAGGTAAGTGGGAGAGCTGGGCTATAAACCCAGGAAGTCTGACTCCAGGGTTTGCACACTATGCCACAGTGCAAAGGCAGCATTGTGCCCTGGCCAAGTAGATATTTAAAAGTGAAATTGGTGAGCTGTAGAGGTTTATGTGGGGAGTTGTATATTTGATTGGTTGTGCTTTTATTTTGGATTCTCCCACAAATTTGTTGAATTCTGTGTGTATGTACGCTAAGGAATGTGTGTTCCAGTAAATAGAGGGTCAAAATGAAATAGACTGCTCAAAGAATCTGCATTTTGTCCTCTCTTGATTCCTGTGCCCTCACCTCTCGAGTGCAGGCAATACCAGCAGAAGGATGAGGTGGGCTCTCAGGAGGCCACTTCAAGGCCCCTCCCGTCTCTCTGCAGGCTCCAGGCTCCCAGGACTGAGATCCCTGGGCTGGGGTAGCCCCAGAGATGTCTCTGCATCCTGAGCCTCTCTCTGCGAGGTAGAAACGTGAGCTAACAGAGCCTGCTTTGCCACGGGTGCTATTCCCCTGGCACGGAGGAGAAAGCATGGGGTGCCTCTATGTTTAGGCACAGCCTGGTCTTCAACAAGGAACCTGAATCCCACACAAAATGGCAAGCTACCTCCCCATGCCTTTTGCCTGGTGGCTCAGCTGTAAAAAGTCCTGAAATACAGGAGAGAAGGGTTTGGTCACTGGGTTGGAAGATACCCTGGAGGAGGAAATGGCAACCCACTCCAGTATTCTTGCCTGGGAAATCTTAAGGACAGAAGAGCACGGCGGGCTACAGTCCATGGGGTTGCAGAAATCGAACACAACTTAGCGACTAAACCACCACCACCACCACCAAGTAGGTCATTAGAAGGGATGGGGGTAGCAACCTTGGTTTCTGACATTTTATAACCCTGGCCTCCTGCTCTGAAGCTCCTCACCCATGTGTACAGAACCCTGGTGCCCCTAAAGGCGAAGGTTGAGTGTGGGGTCACCTGGCCCCCTCAGCCCCGCTCAGGAGCCAGGGACCAGACCTCTCCCGGGGATCAAAACCTTCACTCCCGAGGCCTACCTGCGGCTGCTGTGGGCAGTGCAGGAGGTCACAGAGAAGCCTCCGGCCTGGCTTCCCCGTGCTGATACCCAAGCCTGAATGGTTGGCTGGACCCTTGTCTGCTCAGGAGCTGCAGACCCCCTCCCCCAAGCCCCCACAGTGGGTGTCAGAAGGCAGGTTAGCGCGTGACGCAGTGATCCTCAAACTTGAGTGCTTAGCAGAATACCCTGGAGGGTTTAGGCCACCAGCCCCGCCCCCAAAGCCACCGAGGCCTGTGACTGTGCATTTCTTACAAGTTCCCAGTCGCTGCAGCTACCTCTGCCAGGAGGACCCCGCTTAGAGAACCACCTCTGCAGAACACCACATTGTCCTCTGAGGTATGATGCCCTTCCAGTACGCACTGCTAAACTGCTGCTGCCAACCCAGCCCGGGGTTAGCGGGGGTGGGACGGGGGAGCAGCCTGGAAGCCGGCCTTTCCTGCCCGCTGGCTCCCAGCACGGAGTTGCACAGCATCAGCAAAAGCCGCCAGGGAGGCCCCGGCCCTCAGTTGAGCCAGTCGCCTACACAAAGTGTCCTCTGTGGTGCAGACTTGCTGACAAGCACCACCCTGTGCTTTGGGGATGAACCAAATCTTCATGACATTAGACCCGTGGATTCCTGGCTCTGAAAACTGACGCGAAAAGTCCCCCTGCTTTGCCAGCCGGCCCACCCAGGGCCCGCCTCTGCAGGCCGGAAATGGAGTCTGGCCGGCCGGAAGTCTAAGAGTTACTTCTGGTGCCCCTGACACTGCCACCCCAATACAGCTGAGGTGAGAACACTGTACTTCACAATCCCCTTGGCCTCTCCCACATTGGCCTTAAAGGGCCTGTGACCAGACCCAGTACTCAGAACCAGAGTCAGGGGCCGGGCTGGCAGCTGGGAGCCACTCAGACCCGTCAAGGATGTCAGCTTTGCAGACAATCATGGAGGCGCAGGGAGCCCCACTTGACTCAAGTGTCCCTCTCAGAGCTTCCGTGGACGCCTAATTGTTTCTCCCTCTTTGGCTTTCAGAGTCTCGAGTCTCCTGACCTCTCTTCATTTTCCCATCACAATGCACTTCAGGTGAAGGGCGAGGTATTCGTGCCTACAAAGATCTACTAACGACCTTCTAGGTGTTTAAACGCAGACTGTCTGGTCCACGTGTCTTAACCTGGGCCCTGAACCCAAATACGGACAACGAGGTGAGTAGGTCAGCAGGTACTGAGGTGTTATTCATCTATCACGTGCTGCCAAGTGGAACTGGAGGGTTCGGAAAGATGCCTGACTGGAAAAACTTCAACCGCCCTTTGTCTCAGACTCCAGAGAAAAAAACAGAACATTCCTCACTGGGGTTCTTTCTGTTGAGTGTTTTTGCATGGTGACCAATCAGCAGACATTTGCAGTCGGTAGAATAAATCACAGAGTTGTGCCGGCCATCAGAAGTCATTTATTTCACTAACTTTCAAAGGAATTTAAGTTCAGAAAACTGCATGTATACGAGTAAATTCTAAACTCAAGCACAAAGAGGAGCAGTACTTATATTAATATAAAATTTATTTCTCTCTGCTACTGCTAATAAATACTAAATAAATATTTGTTAAAAATGGATTTGAAGGGGATGCAAAATTATAACTTATCACAGATCTCACTATGAATCTGTGTAGATGTTACTGAATTAAATCCTATGGCCCCTGCTCAGGCCCTAGGCTGACCAAGGCTCTCTGCCTCAGGTTTAAGTAGGCTAATAACCAAGATTGAGGCAGTACAAGCTTTATTCGGTGGCCAAAGAAAGGAGAAGCAGGAACTAAGTTTACAGCTCAACTTCTTGCCCATCTGGAAAAAGACAGAGGGAGGAGGAATGAGGCTAGTGATGGGGAGGCAGATGCATTAATCTACTGGGAAAGGGACCAGGCTTCTTTCCAGGCAGTGGATGCCATCCTCTTTTTATCCCTTTTGGTCCTTACTATCAGTCCTGGTCACTAATAAGTGTGTCATTTATTTACTAATGAAGTAAAATGAATGAAGTGTATAATGAGACTCGGCATCTGTTGAAGGTCAGATTCCTGCCATCTTGGTCCTGGCTAGTTCCATTTGGTTTCTTTTTTTTTTTTTTTTTTTGCCACACCATGTAGCGCTCAGGATCTTAGTTCACCAACCAGGTATTGGGGAACCCTGTGCATCCCCTGTTTTGGAAGCACAGAGTCTTAACCACTGGACTGCTAAGAAAGTCTCCATCTCATTATTGTTTGTTTGTAGCTTCCTTTCTAATATCTGGACCCTTTAACTTAAGGTTTATGTTAATTCCTACTAAAGGTGGGGTTGCAGGTTTTGAGCAAAGAGCAGCTCTGGTAGCATAAAATCTATGAAATGTAAGCTTGTCCAGTTTTCGGGGTGAGTATTCATAGCTTTTGTTGCGTCACTAAAAGCACCATGAACAACATCACCAGCTGGAGAAGGACAGGAACCAATGGCTTAGATAAAGCTCACAAGCCACTCCGACTTCTCTCCCCTCCCCTCCTTCTCTCTGCCCAGATGTCTCCAATCCTGGCTTTCCCCTGTGGACCTGATGAGGCACTAGTCTGGAGTCATGCGTTTCACGAATCACCACCCAACTGTGGGTTAAAGTGAGCTGAAGGGCTTTTATAAACCGAATGAAATAATATGTATAGAAATACTTTACAAAATTATTCAAAAGTAAGGAGTTGAGGAAAAGGTAGGGAGTTGCCAGTATTGTGTTAGTGCGATGACCAATTCCCCATCTCCTGACCACCTATCCGTGGGTATTTACTTACTGCTGTAAGTGCTGAAGGGTACTGATGACCGCAGCTAAAGTGTGCTGGTAGCTTCCTGTTCCACTTATTCCCCACACTAACCCTATGGGCGGAGAAGGCAATGGCACCCCACTCCAGTACTCTTGCCTGGAAAATCCCATGGATGGAGAAGCCCGGTAGGCTGCAGTCCATGGGGTCGCTAGGAGTCGGACACGACTGAAGCGACTTAGCAGCAGCAGCAGCAGCAGCAACCCTATGGGGCAAGCCTAAGACAGTTTAGGTAACCTGCCCGAGTTACTGGAGGATATTTGAACTGAAGGCATTCTTGCTTTGGGCCTTAGCTAATAACCTCCCCTGAGCAGCTGCTGTTTACCGGGAGCTGTGCTAACCATGCTATGAGTATTAACCTCTGGAGTCTTTACAGTAAATCTGTGAAATGAGTGCTACTAGTATTCCCATTTTACAGAAGCCCAAACTGAGCTAGAGATTGCTTGTCTCTGGCCACAAGGTCCAAAACTAAAAATACTGGAGCTGAGATTACCCCAATCTTACTCCAGAGTTCACACTCTTAACCCTCACCCTGAAATTCTAGGCTTTAAAAAGCTGCTTAAATCAGCCTCCCAATAACTCTGGGGTGGGGACGGGGTGGTGCATTCTTTAAAGGCTATTTCTGTTTTTGGAGGATTTGAGCTATTAAGATTCAAAATCTCATGAGTAAAGAATAATTTCATCAGTCTCCTCCCACCTGCATGATCCCACTTTGGTTTCAAGAGATATTCTGTGTACACCTACTGTGTAGAAGCGCTGGGTACAGGGTGTAGGGGCTGCAAAGTTGAAGAAGAGTGGTCCTCACTGGCTGGGGGTACTTGTCTAGGCTGACAGATGCGACCATGTAAACACCACAGAAAGTAGACTGATGAGATGGCCTGACAAGGTACTAGAGAATTTGGGGAGCATTCTGGGGCTTTTGCTGACCCTTGGGTTCCCTGGTTGGGGGCCAGGGTGGGTGGGTGGGGGCTCAGTTGTGACAGGTGTCAGGGTTTTAAGAGGTGCCTACAAGCAGGGGAGACACACAGGGCTGAGATGCTACTCAACCCACTAGCTCCTCTGCTGGTTTCAAACTGTAGGAAAAAGGAGGATTTGGTCTTGTCATCCATCTGGTCACATGCCCCAGCTGCTCTTTATTTCCTCTGCCCAATTTCTCTGTCAGTGCCCAACACAGACACATTTCAGGGTTGTGGGGTTCTGTGTGGTCACACAGGAACAGACCCATCTCTCAACACTTCCGGCCTTGTGTTGGGGACATGGAGCCCTTGAGGCCCCCGCCTGCCTGTTTCCTAACTGATGATTAACTGTAGCTGACAACCTTGCATTACATAAGAGGATTATGAAACTCTGTAACAGGGAGGTAGGTGATCCGTGTGTATAAATAGACAAAAACCTCATGACTATGCTACTTTAAGACTCAGAGACATCTAGTGGCAGAAAATTGTATCTGCAGCCCTAGCAAATCTCCAAATAAGTGACTTGAAAAAGTTCTAATTTGTACCAAAACTAGGAAACTTTAGGTTAAATTACTTTCAAAAAGAAGAAATGTACTGGTTTTCCACTTGTTAGGAGTACAGTATGGTCTTTTTTTAAAAAATTGAAATATAGTTGATTTGCAACGTTTCAGGTGTACATCAAGGTGATTCAGACTATATTCAGATACTTTTCCATTATAGGTTATTACAAAATAATGAGTAGAGTTCTCTGTGATATACAATGGGTCCTTATTATTTATTGTACATATAGTACTGTTGGCATGCTAAGTCGCTTCAGTTGTGTCTGACTCTGTGCAACCATATGGACTGTAGCCCACCAGGCTCTTCATTCTATGGGATTCTCCAGGCAGGAATACTGCAGTGGGTTGCCATGCCCTTCTCCAGGGGATCTTCCTGACTTAGGGATTGAACTAGCCTTTCCTATGTCTCCTGCATTGGCAGGCAGGTTCTTTACCACAGCACCCCCTGGGCAGCCCCACATGTATTCCTTAATCCCAAATTCTTAATTTATCCCTCCCCACCCTTTCCCTTTTGATAACTGTAAGTTTGTTTTCTATGTCTGTGAATCTGTTTCTGTTTTGTAAACAAGTTCATTTGTATCATTTTCTTAGGTTCCACATGTGATATCGCACTTATATTCACACCCTTTCCAGCATTTATTATTTGTAGACTTTTTGATGATGGCCATCTTGAGGTGTGAGGTGATACTCATTGCAGTTTTGATTTGAATTTCTCTGATAATTAGTAGTATTGAGCATCTTTATTATGGTCTTGTCTTGAACAAAAAGTACCATAAGTCTGGGGCTTCCCGGGTGGCACTAGTGGTAAAGAATCCCCCTGCCAGTGCAGGAGACACAAGAGACATGGGTTCCATCCCTGGGTCAGGAAGATCCCTTGGAGAAGCAAATGGCAAACCACTCCAGTACTCTTGCCTGGATAATTCCATGGACAGAGGAGCCTGGAGGTCTACAGTCCATGGGGTCACAAAGAGTCAGACATGACTGAGCGCCTGAGCACATACAGCGTAAGTCTACCTTAAGCCTGTTCTTCCCAAAGTTTTAAATGCACACAATTGAACAGTGTGTGAAAGAGAAAAATCAGAATATAAGAAACGCCTCTATTAGCCACCTCTACATACTCACCTGTCATGATGCTGAACTTTTTTTGACGTGATTAGGTTTTGCACCAACTTCATAATTATCACTATCAAATTGGCCTTATAGGTGAACATACACAGATTGAGTAACTACTAAATGAAATATTGAGGAGAATATATGATGAGAAAGCTTCCCCACGGTCAGACTAGAAAATATGTTTCCTTGATTGAGGAGAAACAGAGAGAGCTGCAGGGGAAAAAATTTAGGGATGCGATTGGTGGGTCCCAGCGACTGAGGCCCTGTAGCTTGGACCACAGGCTGGGACCCAGGAAGATAGTAAGCTACATCGTGGAAGGACAGAGTGAGAGCAGCGGTGGGACATGTGTCACGTGTCCCTGGCTGAGCCCTAAGGGACTGGCCAGACCTAGAGAAGCAGTGGCTATGATGTGATGTGCGGGACTCAGGCAGCCTCCCCGTTTCCCATACCCCAGAATATCACAGGAATAGCAGAACAATACCTGCATGCCTGTGGGTAGCACAGAAAGAGGAGAAGAAAACACTGAAATTCTTGAATTGTTCATTGAGGACAAAAGAGCAATGGGGTGTCTGAGGGGGAGCATCCAATGACATCCCACTTGCCAATGCCTCGACACCAGGAGAGTGCCCCATCTAAGGCACAAAACCAGGGAAAAGTAGGTGGAGGCATTAAGTCCCAAACCGAGTGACCCTAAGTGTTGCCACCGCAATGAAATGGAGATGCAAAATAGAAATTAAATGGAGCTATAGAAAATGATGAAAGTATTATTTCTTTAGTACCTGTATTTGTGGTCTGAGATATATGCTACGTATCTGCTATATACACACAGAACAAAGTGGGACTTTTTGAAAGACTGTATACAAGAAATTTTGAAGAAAATTACCCCTCTTCATATTGCACACACATACGCACAACACACACACACACACACACAACTTGGGTATTAGGATCTTAGCTGGAAAAAGATGGCACATCCAAAATGGGTAATTTACAAAGTCACGGGTAGAATTCCCAGAAACTAACAGGACGTCATGCAGTACCCTGGGGTAAGGAAAGCAGGAAAGGTTACCTCCACTAGACAGAGGAGGGGGCCCAGAGGGGATTGCTGGACATGGACAGAGCCTCCAGACAGGAGCTGGGGACTTTGCTAGAAGGATGCAGCCTGTGACATAGGGAAGGAGCTTGGGAAATAAGTGCTGGTCTCATGTCTCTGTTAGTGCCCTTCCATTGGAAATCCCAACCGGAAGCCAAGAGGCAAGGAAATCATCCATGGCATACACATGGGTCAACCTCCTCACACACAGAGAAGGAAGGAAAAGAGGAGTTAGTGGGCAAGTGGAAGAAATACAGCCCTGATAGCTTTGTTCAAACTTCAGCACCTTAAATATCTACTTCTGTCTCACTCTACCACTCCCTCTCATTGCCTCAGCTACTGCCACCCATGCATATTCTAGCCACTCCTTCATTTTCAAAAACAGAAATTAAATGGATGGCTCAGTTGGTAAAGAATCCGCCTGCAATGCAGGAGACCCAGGTTCAATCCCTGGGTGGGGGAAATCCCTTGGAGGAAGAAATGGCAACCCATTCCAGTATTCTTGCCTGGAAAATCCCATGGACGGAAGAGCCTGGTGGCTACAGTCCATGGGGTCATACAAAGAGTTGGACATGCCTGTATGCGGGTCAGGAAGCAACAGTCAGAACTGGACATGGAACAACAGACTGGTTCCAAATAGAAAAAGGAGTATGTCAAGGTGGTATATTGTCACCCTGCTTATTTAACTTACATGCAGAGTACATCATGAGAAACGCTGGGCTGGAGTAAGCACAAGCTGGAATCAAGATTGCCAGGAGAAATATCAATAACCTCAGATATGCAGATGATACCACCCTTATGGTGGAAAGTGAAGAAGAACTAAAGAGCCTCTTGATGAAAGTGAAAGTGGAGAGTGAAAAAGTTGGCTTAAAGCTCAACATTCAGAAAACGAAGATCATGGCATCCAGTCCCATCACTTCATGGAAAATAGATGGGGTAACAGTGGAAACAGTGGCTGACTTTATTTTTCTGGGCTCCAAAATCACTGCAGATGGTGACTGCAGCCATGAAATTAAAAGACGCTTACTCCTTGGAAGGAAAGTTATGACCAACCTAGATAGCATATTCAAAAGCAGAGACATTACTTTGTCCACAAAGGTCTGTCTAGTCAAGGCTATGGTTTTTCCAGTGGTCATGTATGGATGTAAGAGTCGGACTATAAAGAAAGCTGAGTGCTAAAGAACTGATGCTTTTGAACTGTGGTGTTAGAGAAGACTTGAGAGTCCCTTGGACTGCAAGGAGATCCAACCAGTCCATCCTAAAAGAGATAAGTCCTGGGTGTTCATTGGTAGGACTGATTTTGAAGCTGAAACTCCAATACTTTGGCCACCTGATGCAAAGAGCTGACTCATTTGTAAAGACCCTGATGCTGGGAAAGATTGAGGGCAGGAGGAGAAGGGGATGACAGAGGATGAGATGGTTGGATGGCATCACCAACTCGATGGACATGGGTTTGGGTGGACTCCAGGAGTTGGTGACGGACAGGGAGGCCTGGTGTGCGGCAGTCCATGGGGTCACAAAGAGTCGGACACAACTGAGCGACTGAACTGAACTGAACTAGTGACTAAACCACCAGAGAAAATGATGAAAGTATTATTTCTTTAGTACTTGAATTTGTGATCTAAAATGTTTGCTACATGTCTGTTATATACTCATTGTAGCCTTTGTTATTCATGGTACAACCAGATTTTTTTCTGATTGTAAAGGTAATATGAAGACATCCCTGGTGGTCCAGTGGCTAAGACTCCATGCCCCCAATGCAGGGACCTGGGTTCAATTCCTAGTGGGGGAACTAGAACCCACATGCTGCAACTAAGACCCGATGGAGCCAAATAAAATAAATATTTTAAAAAAATTAATATGTATTCATATATATATATATATATATATAAAGATGTAAAGAAAGTAAAACTCATCTTAATTCCACTACACAGAGATGACCACTGTCAATGGTTTGATCTGTATCCTCTTATACACCTTTTCTATGCATATCTGGATATATATTTAAGAAATGAATCTTACCAAC
The DNA here is from genome assembly GCF_029407905.1 of Bubalus kerabau. NCBI lineage: Eukaryota > Metazoa > Chordata > Mammalia > Artiodactyla > Bovidae > Bubalus > Bubalus kerabau. The sequence goes on from NC_073637.1 coordinate 65,744,965, forward strand.
AAGAGATATTTTACAGCATATTCTCAATAAATTGCATAGCTCTTTCAATGTCAGTGTAGTTACGTGTCATCAGTAGTATGCAAGCATAGTATCGTATGCTATTCATAAACCATAAGTCACTTTTTGAAGGTCATTTAGGTGGTTTCTGATTTTTTGCAATTATAAGCAATGTTGTGATACACATCCTTGTGTGCTGAGGTCTTTGCTTATCCAGTTCTTCCCCCAGGACAGTGAATCTCGAAATACATTTCATGGAGCCCGTGGGAATGCCTCAGGGGCTCTTGCAGGGGTGAGGTGAAGGCTGCCGGTCTCCAGCCCTCACCTTCCTTCATAGGTTACCTTACCAGTCATAGGTTCACCTCTCTGCTCTGCTTGGTGAGAAGAAAGAGTTCATCCCTAACTGCAGCTGGAAATCCAGTGCTTTAGAACATAGTCAAGGAAAAATAAAATTGTTATGTCAGAGAGTAGGCATGTTTAAAGATCTGATATGTGCTGCCAGATGACTCCTGAAAGGATAAACTGATTTACATTCCTACCAAAAGCATATGTGTGCCTGTGTTTCCCACACTAACACCTTTTATTTATACAGATCTAAAGATATTCTTTTAACTTATATTAATATAAATAAATTTATATGAATTAAATTTATATTTCTTTGATTAGTCATTATATTACTTTCTTATTGCTACTGTAACACATTACTACAAACTTGTCTGCTTAAAACAGCATAAATATATTATGTTATAGACCTGGAAGTTAGAAATCCGGCACAGGTCTTACAGGACTAACACCAGTGTGCCAGCAGGGCTGCGTTTCTTTCTAGAAGCTCTAATGGAGAACCTGTTTCCTTGCCTTTTCCAGCCTCTAGAAGCCCTGCATTCCTTGGCCTGTGGCCCTTTCCTCCATCATTATTCCAATCTCTGCTTCTTTCCTTATGTCTCCTTTTCTGACTCTGACCCCCCTTCTTCCCTCCTCTGGGACCATTCAGATAATCCAGAATAATATAATAATATTATAAATATTATAATAATACTTCAGAATAATCTCAAAATCCTTAAATCACTTTTTCAAAATCTCTTTTGTTACATGAGGTTAACATATTCACAGGTTCTGGGGATTACAACATGACATCTCTGGGGAGCCATTGTCCTACCTGTCACAGTGGTGATATAGAGCATGTTTTCTTTTATTAATTGACAATCTATAGTTCTTTGATAAATTATTTCTCTGTGACCATTGCTAATTTTGCTATTAAGATATTTGTATTTTCCTGGTTGATTTGTTTTAAATATATATACATATATTTTGGAATTATAACTGTGTTGCCTATTACATATATTGCAAATCTTTTTCTTCACATTTCTGGTTTCTGAACTCTCTTTAGGTTGTGTATTTGTCTGCTTGGGTTGCTTTGGGTTGCTGTAACAAAATAGACTGTAGTTGTGATACCTTAAACAACAGAAATGTATTTTCTCACAGTTCTGGAGGTTAGAAGTCTAAGATCAAGGTGCCAGCATGGTCAATTTCTAGAGATAGTTTTCTTTCAAGCTCACCAAAGTCTGCCTTCTTGCTGTGTCCTCACATGGCAGGGAGAGAACAAGCTCTGTGGTGTCTCTTCTTATGAGATAACTAATCCCATCATCAGGACCCCACCTTCTTGACTTCATCTAACCCTAACTACCTTCCAAAGGCATCATCTCCAAATACCCTCATATTGAGGGTTAGGACTTTGACATATGACTTTATAGGGACACAGACATTCAGTCCATAACAGGAAGAATTTGGATCTTTGTGTGGTCAGATCCATCGATCATACTTTTGATAATTTTGGCTTCAATGATATGCTTAGCTTAGCAAGGCCACTTTTACCAGAGATTTGTAAACATGTACATACACTTTCTTCTTCAACTTTTATATATTTGCCTTATTTAACATTCAAATTTTAGCCATTCTGTAATATAATTTGAGGTAAGGTCTTACTCTGTGTTTTGTCACCTTTGTTTACCATTTTATTCTTCAAATACAGCTTCAGAATAGTTTCTAAGGACATGAGCCTTTAACCAGACAGGAGTCCTGGATTTGCAATCATCTGGATACTGGCCTGTTAAAACCAGTTTTTTTCCTTTGCTTTCTCTGCTAGTTGTAGAACACAATTTTCTGTCTTTCTGGAAAATCCATTCATTCAGTAAAAGACTAACAGCTGAAGCCAACTTTTATTTTAAAAGGAAACAATGAGTTTCCTTAATATGTCAGGCTTGAACAGTATTCCATGTAGAACAATTTACCATCAACTCATCTGAATGTGTACTTACAGTTTTCACATTCCTTTGAATCCTAAAGTTATTTGATTTTCAAAACCAATGGAAAAACCTATCCATGGAAGAAAATTATTTAGATATTTGAAGTTAAAAAACTTGGGCTGTATCTGTTGGGGCCATTCAGTGTTCTGCACTGCACAAGCCAGCATGAAATGTTTGTGCCTGGGAATCAATGACTGGGGTAAAGCTTCAAGCTGCAGAAAAGTGAGTTCTAAATCTTATGAAACTGACTGAATAACTTGTAGCCACATGCGATGATTGCATATTATACATTAATAATTGTAATTCTAAAATAACATAACACAGTAAATAATACAAGTATAAAATGACCTCAATGATTAAATATTCAATTGTATTAAAATTCCCATTTACTCCAACGCCTTTCCTAAGCTCCTATATGTGGTCTTGGCCCTGTGTTTCCAGGGACTAAAAAAACGCATGACAACAAAACAAACATTTGTGACGCAAATAATTTTGAGATACAAACAAATACAAATCTGTTATATAAAATATATTAATGTATATAAATTTACATGTTGTAAATATGGTGTGATATTGCATGTGATATGGTGTCATGTTACATGGTACATTTTAAGTAACAATAAAAGCAATTTGTCTACTTCATAGTCAGATCTTGAAAATGAATAGTTTCTAATCCACAAATGTGTTGAATTTGAAAAATTTGTTTCTAAATCAGTTGTTCATAACTCAGAAATTATGTAACTATAAAGATAAGATTCTAAGTGGTGGTGAGAGCCAGCCTGTGGGTGTGTGCGAGCTTAGTTGTTCAGTTGTGTCCGGCTGTTTGTGACACCATGGACTGTAGCCCACTAGGCTCCTCTGTTCATGGAATTCTCTAGGCAAGAGTACTGGATTGGGTAATCATTTCCTTCTCTAGGGGATCTTCCCAATGCAGGGATCAAACCTGGGTCTCTTGCATTGAAGGTGGATTGTTTACCATTGAGAGCCAACCTAGCTATAGGTTTTTTATTTGGTTGAAATTCTATGCATTTTCTATGAGAGGTAGTTGAAATAATATACATATTACAAGGAATACTTTTCAGGTATGATACTACTGATTAAAAGACAAAAAAAAAAAAAAACACAATACCACTTAGTAAGACATGTTTTATTTATCTAGAACGATAATCCTTAAGGAAGTTGAAAGCTAAGTGAATGCTTTTTGTGGACATTTCAGAAAGCTTTGGGATCTTTCTAAGGGGTTAGAGGTTGGTGGCATGGGTCTAAATTATGTCACAATTGCTCTTCTTGTTTGTAATACAGTGTCTTGCCCTACTGTTCTTGCTTATCAGTCATATTCACTGCTCTATTATAATTAATAAACGGGATGCTGAGAAGCCAGAAGAGCAGTGAGTTAATGAAGGAGAGGGCACAGCATTGTGAGATCCCTTGGCAGGGAAAGGGAAAGGTGGAGAAAAGGATGGTGGAGAAAAGGATGGTGGAGAAGAGTCAGGGTCTTCTGTGCATTGGCCCTAAGGCCATTTTGGGGGAATCCTGCTAAACATGCATAAGCTTCCTCAAATAATAATGATGGTCTCTGCTGCCATGACTTCCTCACCTAACCTGGTATTGAACATTGCCAGAATTAGGACTAAGACTATTGCTTCCCTAAGGGAGGGGAGATTTACATAACTTGGGGAAGAATTTGGGGATTGATGATAATTAAAGAAACAAAAACAAAGTTAATTATTAATTCAGGAGAAAATAAAAAACCAAGTAAGGAAAAAGAAGTGACTATAGTATACTACCAAAGAAGGCAATAGCACCCCACTCCAGTACTCTTGCCTGGAAAATCCATGGACGGAGGAGCCTGGTAGGCTGCAGTCCATGGGGTTGCTAAGAGTCGGACACGACTGAGCGACTTCACTTTCACTTTTCACTTTCATGCATTGGAGGAGGAAATGGCAACCCACTCCAGTGTTGTTGCCTGGAGAATCCCAGGGACGGGGGAGCCTGGTGGGCTGCCGTCTATGGGGTCGCACAGAGTCGGACACGACTGAAGCGACTTAAGCAGCAGCATAGTCTACTACATGGCTCAGCTGTCAGTAAGATTTTTATACAATTATAAAAGATAACTTGTACCAGTTAGTAATTTGTTGCCTTTGGCCCCAGATTCAAACTTCATTTCCTAACAAAAATTGATCTAGATCCTCCATTTCTCCTTTGCAGCCGACATGGTGTTAAAAACTATGTCAGTAGAGGGCACTGGAGGGACACTGGAGGAGGAAGGGGCTTCTCTTCCCAGTCTCAGTGTTTTCTGTTTTCCTTCTTCTTGTTCCTATTGTTTGGTTGCCAGCAGTGAATAGGTTGGGAGAGACATCAGTGGCATTCACCTATATTAAGTTTCAATAGCACCTCATGGAGAGCTTCCTAATGAATTTTCATGGCATTCCAATGAGTAGGTTTCCACTGAGTCATGCCAGCACCTCAGTGGTTGGCTTTTCAATCTTGACCTATCAGGCCTCCTGAAAAGCTCCTTCTGCTTTCCAGTCTTGGCCATGGTTTTCTACCCACCTGGACCCTGGTGTTTTCTCCTTGTCCAGTGACTGTTGACTAGCTTTGACCTAGAGCAATTCAGTATGCTTTTCTGCCAACTCAGCCTCAGGAAGGAATGTTTCTTCCTTGAGTAGGCTTACTTGCTTCTAGGGTTATTGTTCAGTTATATTTCTCCAGTAAGATAGTCCCATATTGCTGTGAATAGTTGTTATACTAAACTTTCCCTTTACAAATTTCTGTGTGGTTTCTGTCTCCTGATTGGACCTTGATTAATTCAACACTGAAAACTAACCAAAATTGATTTAACTATTTTGAGAAGATGGGGAGTTGGAAAGCATGAGTGTGTGTGTGTGTGAGAGAGTCAGAGACAGAGAGAAAGAGAGAGAGAGACAGAGACAAAGAGAGAGATAAGGTAGTTAAATCTTTATCTTTTGGGCTTCCTGGTGGCTCAGTGGTAGACAATCCACCTGACAATGCAGAGCGCACAGGTTCGATCGCGATCCCTGATCCAGGAATATCCTACATGCCATGGAGCCAACTGAGTCCATGCACCACACCTATTGAGCCTGTGCTCTAGAGTCCAAGAGCCACAACTACTGAGCCCACATGCCCTAGAGCCCATGCTTTGCAGCAAGAGAAGCCACTGCAATGAGAAGCCCATACACTGCAACTAGAGAAAAACCCGTGCAGCAATGGAGACCCAGCACAGCCAAAAATAAATTAAAAAAAATTTTTTTAATCTTTATCTTCCATAGTAAGAAATTGATAAGTAAAATCTAAAACTGAAAATTAATAGAATATAGTATAAGATTGACATTTGGATATTTGAAAGGGGTAATAATAGGAAATAGAGTGTGAGGTATCTGCTCTTTTTGTAACAAGACTTACATTTGAATCTTTATGATCATAGACAACTTTGATAAGATTTTAAGTGATTAAAAGAAAATCATTGGGGTTGAAACAAAAAAGAGAAGGAGGGAAAGACAGTAACAAAGTTTGTGTGATTCAAAAGATATGTCACTGAGATAGCTTGGTGTTCTTTTTTTTTTTTCATCAAACACACACTACATGATCAAACTAATAGTAAAGATAGTAGATCAATCACTTATAAAGCTTGTAGGCAAGTTAAGAGACAAAAGTAGTAAAATCATCTATATCCATAATAAGTGGTTAAAAGAGGCACATAACAACAAGATGTAAAATATGATGTCAAAAACATTAAATGTTGGGTGGGGAAGTAAAAATGCAGGAGTGTTTAAAGGTATTCAAACTTAAAATAATTACATATGTAGAGAGATTACTGTATATAAGCCTCATGGTAACTACAAAACAAAAATCTAAAAAGAGAATCACACACAGAAAAAGAGAAAGAAATCCAAATGTAACACTGAAGATAATCATCAAGTCACAAGGGAAGAGAGCAAAAGAAAAAGAAATAAAAAAGGACTCCAAAATCAACCCAAGAACAATTCACAAAATGGCAATAAGTACATACCAAGAATTATTTTAAATGTAAATGATTAAATGCTCCAATCAAAAGATATATAGTGGATGAATAGATACAAAAGCAAGACCCATAAAATATATACTTCTTACAAAAGACTCAATTCAGCATCTAAAGACACACAGACTGAAGGTAAGAAGATGGAAAAAGGTATTCTATGCAAATGGAAATCAAAAGAAAGCCAGGGAGCTTCCCTGTTGATTTAGTGGTAAAGAGTCTACCTGCCAGTGCAGGAGACACAGGTTTGATACCTGGTATGGGAAGAGCCCACATGTCACACAGCAACTAAGCCTGTGTGTCTCAACTACTGAGCCTGTGCTCTAGAGCCCAGGAGCTGCAAGTACTGAGCCCATGTGCCACAACTGCTGAAGCCCACACGCCCTAGAGCCTGTGTTGCACAATAAGAGAAGCCACTGCAATGAGAAGCCTGTGCAGCACAACTAGAGAGTAGCCTCCACTCACTGCAACTAGAGAAAAGCCAGTGCAGCAACAAAGACCTAGCACAGCCATAAATAAATAAAATTGTATTTAAAAAAGAAAGCCAGGGTAGCAATATTTACGTCAGACAAAACAGACTTTAAAATAAAGACTGTTAGAAATCCCTTGCATTCCTGTACACTAATAATGAGAAAATAGAGAAATTAAGGAAACAATTCCATTCACCATTGCAATGAAAAGAATAAAATACTTAGGAATATATCTACCTAAAGAAACTAAAGACCTATATACAGAAAACTATAAAACACTGGTGAAAGAAATCAAAGAGGACACTAACAGATGGAGAAATATGCCATGTTCATGGATTGGAAGAATCAATATAGTGAAAATGAGTATACTACCCAAAGCAATTTATAGATTCAGTGCAATCCCTATCAAGCTACCAACAGCATTCTTCACAGAGCTAGAACAAATAATTTCACAATTTGTATGGAAATACAAAAAACCTAAAATAGCCAAAGCAATCTTGAGAAAGAAGAATGGAGCTGGAGGAATCAACCTGCCAGACTTCAGGCTCTACTACAAAGCCACAGTCATCAAGACAGTATGGTACTGGCACAAAGAGAGAAATATAGATCAATGGAACAAAATAGAAAGCCCAGAGATAAATCCATGCACATATGGACACCTTATCTTTGACAAAGGCAAGAATATACAATAGATTAAAGACAATCTCTTTAACAAGTGGTGCTAGGAAAACTGGTCAACCACTTGTAAAAGAATGAAACTAGAACACTTTCTAACACCATACACAAAAATAAACTGAAAATGGATTAAAGATCTAAACGTAAGACCAGAAACTATAAAACTCCTAGAGGAGAACATAGGCAAAACTCTCTCTGACATACATCACAGCAGGATCCTCTATGACCCACCTCCCAGAATATTGGAAATAAAAGCAAAAATAAACAAATGGGACCTAATTAAACTTAAAAGCTTCTGCACAACAAAGGAAATTATAAGCAAGGTGAAAAGACAGCCTTCAGAATGGGAGAAAATAATAGCAAATGAAGCAACTGACAAACAACTAATCTCAAAAATATTCAAGCAACTTCTATAGCTCAAGTCCAGAAAAATAAATGACCCAATCAAAAAATGGGCCAAAGAACTAAATAGACATTTCTCCAAAGAAGACATACAGATGGCTAACAAACACATGAAAAGATGCTCAACATCACTCATTATCAGAGAAATGCAAATCAAAACCACTATGAGGTACCATTTCACACCAGTCAGAATGGCTGCAATCCAAAAGTCTACAAGCAATAAATTCTGGAGAGGGTGTGGAGAAAAGGGAACCCTCTTACACTGTTGGTGGGAATGCAAACTAGTACAGCCACTATGGAGAACAGTGTGGAGATTCCTTTAAAAACTGGAAATAGAACCGCCTTATGATCCAGCAATCCCACTGCTGGGCATACACATTGAGGAAACCAGAATTGAAAGAGACACGCGTACCCCAATGTTCATCGCAGCACTGTTTATAATAAGCAGGACATGGAAGCTACCTAAATGTCCATCAGCAGATGAATGGATAAGAAAGCTGTGGTACATATACACAAGGAGTATTACTCAGCCATTAAAAAATACATTTGAATCAGTTCTAATGAGGTGGATGAAACTGGAGCCTATTATACAGAGTGAAGTAAGCCAGAAAGAAAAACACCAATACAGTATACTAACCCATATATATGGAATTTAGAAGATGGCAACAATAACCCTGTATACGAGACAGCAAAAGAGACACTGATGTATAGAACAGTCTTATGGACTCTGTGGGAGAGGGAGAGGGTGGGATGATTTGGGGGAATGGCATTGAAACATGTATAATATCATATATGAAACAAGTTGCCAGTCCGGGTTCGATGCACGATACTGGATGCTTGGGGCTGGTGCACTGGGACGACCCAGAGGGATGGTATGGGGAGGGAGATGGGAGGAGGGTTCAGGATGGGGAACACATGTATACCTGTGGCGGATTCATTTTGATATATGGCAAAACCAATACAATATTATAAAGTTTAAAAATAGAATAAAATAAAATAAAGACTGTTAGAAGAAACAAAGAAGGACATGATGTAACGATAAAGGGATCAATCCAAGACAAAGATACAACAATTGTAAATGTATACACCTAAATACACAAAGCAAATATTAATACACAGAAAGGAAGAAACTGGCAATAATGTGATATTAGTAATGGACATTAACACCCCATTTACATCAATGAACAGATCATCTAAAAAGAAAATCCACTGGGAAACACTGATCTTAAATGACACATGAGAATAGACGACTTAATAGATACATATGTAGAATATTTCATCCAAAAGCAGCAGAACACACATTCTTCTCAAGTGCGCATGGAACATTATCCAGGATAGATCACACGCTAGTGCAGAGAACGAGTCTCAGTAAATTTAAGATTGGAATAATATCAAGCATCTTTTCTGACCACAACCCTATGGGACTTGAAATCAACTGTAAGAAAAAAAAACTACAGAAACACAAACACATGAGGGCTAAACAACACGCTACTAAAAAACCAATGATTTATTGAAGAAACCAAAGGGGAAATTAAAAAAACACCTAAAAACAAATAACAAAAATATAATGATCCAAAATCTATGGGAAAACAAAACAATGTACAGAGAGTTTCCCGATGGTCCAGTGGTTAGGACTCCGCGTTCTCACTGCTGTGGGCCTGGGTTTAATCCCTGCTCAGGGAATTAAGATCCCACAAGCTATGCAGTGTGGGGACCAAAAAAAACCTATGGAATTCAGCAAAAGCAGTTCAAAGAGAGAAGTTCATAGAGATGCAAGCCTACCTCAGGAACTAAGGAAAATCTCAAACAACCTAACTTTACAGCTAAAGGAACTAGAAAAAAGAAGAACAAAGTCAGTAGAAGGAAAGAAATCATAAAGGTCAGAGAAGAAATAAATGAAATAGAGGTTTAAAAACAATAGAAAATATCAGTGAAACTAAGAGCTGTTTCCTTGAAAAGATAAAATTGATAAATCTTTAGGCAGATTCATTAAAAAAAGAGGGCCCAAATAAAATCAGAAATGAAAAAGAAGTTAGCAACTGGCACCACAGAAAAAACAGAAATCATAGAGATCACTATAAACAACTATATGCCAATAAAATGGATAACCTAGAGTAAATGGACAAATTCTTAGAAATGTACACTCTCCCAAGACATAATCAGGAAGAAATACAAAATATGAACAGACCAGTTTTCAGGAGTAAAATCCAATCAGTAACAACAACAACAACAAAATTCCCAACAAACAAAAGTCCAGGACCAGATGGCTTCACAGTGAATTCCAGCTTTTAAAGAAGAGTTAACACCCACTCCAGTATTCTTGCCTGGAGAATCCCAGGGACAGAGGAGCCTAGTGGGCTGCTGTCTATGGGGTTGCACAGAGTCGGACATGACTGAAGTGACTTAGCAGCAGCAGCAGCAACACCTATTCTTCTTGAACCATTCCAAAAAATTGCAGAGAAAATAATGCTTCCAAACTCAATCTGTGAGGTTAGCATCACCCAGATACTAAAAGTAGGCAAAGATATGAAAAAAAAAAAAAAGACCAATATCACTCATGAACAAAGATACAAAAATCCTCAACAAAACATTGGCAAACCAAATTCAACAATACATTAAAAAGGTCATACACCATGCTCAAGTGGGATATATCCCAGGCATGCAAGGATGTTTCAATATTTGCAAATCAATCAAAATGATATACTACACTAACAAATTGAAGAATAAAAATCATATAATCTCAATAAATGCAGAAAAAAGCTTTTGACAAAATTCAGCATCCATTCATGATAAAAACTCTCAACAAAGTGAGTATAGGGGGACCATACCTCAATATAATAAAGGCTATGTACAACAAACCCACAGCTAAAATATACTTAATGGTAAAACGTTGAAAGCATTTTTTCTAAGATTAGGAACAACATAAGGATGCCCACTCTCATACGTTTATTCAATATAGTATTGGAAGTCCTAACCACAGCAATTAGACACAATCACAATTCAGATGGTTTCAGACACAGCCCGGGAAGGCAAATGAGTCAAGGGGGCCTGGTGGGGACTGTCGCCTGTGAAGACAATCTAGTCAGAAAGCTTTCACTCCTGTCAGCTAGTGTTGAAGCTGAACTTCTGAGTATGACCTGCTGCTGGGTTGATGTGCTTAGTTGCTCAGTCCTGTCCAACTCTTTTCAACCCCATGGACTGTAGCCCCAGGCTCCTCTGTCCATGGGGATTCTCCAGGCAAGAACACGGGAGCGGGTTGCCATGCCGTCCTCCAGGGCTGAAAGGAACGGTAATTAGTAGTCCTCTCCTGTGTGGTGCTCTCACCAGGGGTCCTCCATGACCCTGTTGGCTCTGGATAATCAGAGACACCGTATCTAAGCCCTCTCCTCTCCATTTTGGGCCCTCATCTTCATCCCCCTCCCAGGACCCTCAAAAGGCCTGGCTAAGGCAGTTTTTCACACTGCAGTGTTAATGAATTAATAGCTCCCTGCTCACAATGGGTGTCTACCATTTCAAAGAGAATGGTCAGAACGGAAATAGATCTGGTTACCAATGAAGATATTTTAGGGCCCTTCACACTTCAGAGGAGGGTCTTCCTTGGCTTTTCAGATCATACCAAGGGAGAAGAACAAAACTCGGTCTTTGTAGGAAGCTAGCTGAGTTCCAGCTTCTTCTGGAGCCTGGTTTAAAAGTCTTCAAGGACCCAGTCTTCCCTGCTGTTGAACAGTCAGTTGACTTATTCAATGCCCATTGTTAAGAGCCGTTTGATATCTACCAGGTATTGGTCAAAAAATACATCAAAAAAAGATATATTAAACCAGAAAAGGGAATGATCACTATAAGTTGATCTAGAATGATCAATCATTATTTCTAGTTTTAAAAAAAGTATCAGTTTTTTTTTTTTTTTTGGTTGTAAGTACATTTCTTTGGTTTTCTCCATTCAGCCAAAGGATGTCCCCCTGGCTCCTAAAAGCAGGCCTTGCAATTTAAATGTGTGGTCACCAGGTGGTGGAAGTGGGCCATGTCCATGAGTTCACCTTGCCTCAAATTGCCTTAAACCTAGGCCGAGCTAGGACTTCTTTTCCTTTCAGTCATATTCAACATGGAGTTCATCAAAAGATGTTTGCCTTTCTGGCAATTCCTGTCCGAAAATGTCTAGATTGTAATGTACAGCCCTCTTGCTGAAAGATTTCACCCTTCTGTTCACTTCTGAGAAAGTCAAGAGTTCTTGTACTTAGTGTAAAAGCCTCAGAACCCTCTTTTTTTTCAATCAGTGTATCCTTGTCATCTGACACTTTCTATTTCCCTTTCCCCTCTTGTTATGGTAGGAGAGCCTCTCCCCTCTCCTTACATTCTTAGGGAAGATTGCACACTCTGCTTGAGGGCAAGCCTGGAGGCTTTACTGAGTTGAGGAGGCAGGCAGCAGGCTGGGAGGGACCTGTCCAGGCAGGAAGGGATGGTGGTGATGGAGACAAGAAGGGCTGAATGTTTCCTTTCCTTCCACTGCTGTATCTGACAAGTTGATCAGTAACTCCCTTTGGATACTTTGCTCCCTGGGAATGGCCTCACCCAGTCCCTCTGTTCCTTTACTGTTTTCATTTCCCCTCCAAGGACAAGAGATTCTCATTATTCATGGCTGTTATGTCCCATAGAGTTGCCACAAATAATCAACCATTGCACCTATGAAAACACAAGTTTAGGTTTCCATAAGCCTTCAACATTGCCAACCATTGACCAACATCTAATACTTGTTTCATGTATATTTCTGTTTAAAGACACCTTACTTACCTCTCGTAGCTCAGTGGGTAAAGACTCTGCCTACAATGCAGGAGACCCAAATTTGATTCCTGGGTTGTGAAGATCGCCTGGAGAAGGAAATGGCAAGCCACTCCAGTATTCTTGTCTGGAGAATCCCATGGACAGAGGAGCTAGACTTAGAGTCCAAACTACTACTACCACTTAATATATTGATTTACTTTATATGTTATGTTATTTTTATATACTGATTTGATATATCTGATGTATTGATTAACCTTGAACTCATGGCCAATAGTAGTATAACTCATACCTGAATAAAGCTCATCTAACACAAGTATTTTCTCCATAAGGCACATCACAATCTCTCTGTACTTAGGGGCCATTTCAACAGTTACCAATAAAAGGCATAAAGGTATGATGTGTGATAAAAGGCATAAAGATGTAAAAAAAAAAGTGGCAGCAAATGGACTGCAAAAAGTTTACAGTATAAAAGCAGAGACAAGAAGACTTGCCTTGTGTGGTCTCAGCTGGGAACAGATACATCAGGCAGCTCAAACTTTTACTGATCTGCATCATGTATTGATTTGGGGGTTACAAGTGAAGTTTAGCAAGTAGGCAAAATTACAAAGGCAGACCTATAGGATCAGCTGTACACATGCTCCCAAAGTTCAGATCTCAGCTCTCTGATCCTTCCAACAAGAGCTCGCCTATTCTCACATTGTCAACTATCATCTCTAGGCAAACTGCTTCAAAACATTCATTCAAAGCCTTTCTGGGGAATTCCCTGGTAGTCCAATGACTAGGACTTGATGCTTTCATTGCCATGGTCCCAGGTTCAATCCCTGGATGGGGAACACCAGTGAAGCTTTCCAGCAGTGTCCCGCCATTCCTCTAACCAGACTTTCATTCTTTCCTTGAGGAAGAGAGTGGTGGTGAGGATTTGGTGACACATGGGAGATGGCTTGCTTCACTCCTTATGCCAAATTGTTCTGCATCCCCATCATAGTTCATCAGGACAGACCTTTACAAGTGAAACAAGTATGAATGTATTCCACTCACAAACTTATGTAACTACACAATTCACGCCCCCGCCCTTCCTTCTCCCTAGGATTAGTGCTAAATCTCACGGCTTATGCATTAGCCTGATATTGGTGTGGAAGGGCTAACGCTTCTTGATTTTAGTCTGGCCTATGCTGGCCTGCTTTATGATGTGAGAGAATCATATCATTGGGGAAGATTGGCTTCCCCAATGGCTCAGCCTCTCCCTTCTCCTTTCATTCTTAGGGAGGACTGCATGCTCTGCTTGGGGGCAAGCCTGGAGGCTTTACTGTGTAAAGAGCCCACCTGCAATGCAAGAGACATAGGAGACATGGGTTCGATCTCTGAGTCAGGAAAATCCCCTGGAGAAGGGAGAGGCTACCCACTCCATTATTCTTGCCTGGAGAATTCCATGGACAGAAGAGCCTGGTGAGCCATGGGGTTGCAGAGTTGGATGCAGCTGAGTGACTTAGCATGCATATGCTGACCTCCTTTATGATGTGAGAGAATAGACTTGGGGAGGGGGTGTGAGGAGTCACCACTATGGTTTCTAGTCCTGTCTCATTAGGGAGTCCCTTCCACAGACTTTGTTTCCAGAAAGGTCCCCATGGTAGCCAAGGCACATAGATTGTTCCTCTCTTGGGAGCTAGTTACTGATGCTTGATAATAGTGAATGTTAATTGCACTCTTCCAATGGGACAGTCTCCATACTGGAGGCTTTTAAGACTTTATCTCATTTAATTGTCACAAGAATCCTATGAGATAAGTATTGATATTATCTCTACTTTATAGACAGGCTCAGAGGACAAAAATAATTTGCCTCAATTAACAGCTAAGTAGCAGAGCTGGATGTTACCCCCAAATCCATTTGAGCCCAGGGTCCATGCACTTAGCTACTCACAATAAAACCCTTCCTCCCCTGGAAGGCTCTGGAGCCCTCCCTACTCTCCACTTTGCTGCAGTGACTCTTGTGTCCTGGTGCTGGTTGAGGACTAAAATTAGGTAGCTGTGTGTGCTCTGCTATAGTGTAGTCAACTGTTTATTCTATAAGCCAGGGTAAAGAAGAGAACCAGACCCTGCCCTCTAGAGGCTCATACCAAGCTCTGCCAAGCAGTTTGCTCCAAATGCTTCCTTTGAAACCATTCATCTCAGATTGGAACTTGAACCCATGTGCTGGAACTCAAACCAGGCCAAAACCCTGCTTGGGACTTGAACCCACATGGCCAAGACTCAAACCCAGTCAAACTCCACAGTCTCCAAAATAAGATCACACACCTGGTTTCAGGACCTAATGAAGCTCAAATTCTTGATGTCTCATCACAGAAAGAATTCAGTAAGTGACAAAGTGATAGGCAAGAAGTGGACTTATTTAGAGAGAAACACCCTCCATAGACAGAGTGTGGAACATCTCAGAGGGTGAGGGTGGCCTTGAAATGTGGTATGGTTAGCTTTTATGGGCAGGGTCATTTCATACGCTGAGTGGGAGGATTATTCTACCTAATTTGGGGAGGGGATGGAGATTTCCAGGAATTGGGCCACTATCCGCTTTTTGGGGGGAGCGGTGCTTCCCAGGTGGCCCTAGTGGTAAAGACCTGCCTGCCACTGCAGGAGACGTAAGAGACACAGATTTGATCTCTGGGTCAGGAAGATTACCTGGAGAAGAGCATGGCAACCCACTCCAGTATTCTTGCCTGGAGAATCCCATGGAGAGAGGAGCCTGGTGGGCTACAGTCCGTAGGCTTGCAAAGAGTCAGACATGACTGAAGTGACTTAGAACCCACTTTTTGGTCTTTTATGATTAGCCTTAGAACTGTCATGGTGCCTGTGGATGTCATTTGGCTTGCTGATGTGTTACAATGAGCATACACTGAGGATCAAGGTCTAGTCAAAGTTGACTTACTTGTCTACCATCTTGGGCCCATTTGATTCTAACCAGTTTATGTTGGTGTCCTTGGGCTATGTCATTCCTTCAAAGGTTGTGCCCTGACCTCTTCCCTCCTGTTTTCACTTTTGCCTAACACGAGTCCATGTGTCCAGGGCACAGTGAGGCCAAACATACCGAAACAAAGGTCTAAGAGGCTGAAGCCTTTTCCCCACAAGCAAGAAACACTGGAAACTTTCATACCCTGGAGGCTCCACAGGGTCCTTCAGGACTGCCAGGGCAGAAGCTGTCCTACTATTCAAAACAAAAACCATCATCTTTGTTGCCTAGGGCCACGATGCCTATTAGTTAGGCCCATGAAGAGCCAAGGAGAAGGGCTGGTTGACTCTGACATGAGGTCTTTGAGGAGTCCCTGAGCCTTCCCCAGAGACATTGCTCTGCACAGGGAACCTCAGTCAGCCGAAGGTTCAGAGAGGCAGAAACAGAGACTGGAAGAGGGAAGATAGCAAGAGGGAGGGGGAGAGGTGGCAGAGGGCTAGTCACAGACAAGACGCCGGATGTTCTCAAGGAACACGTTCCAGGATGCTGCTTCACAAAGACTTGCTCTGTGCTGAAAATGTCACCCAGCAGGGAATCCTGTCTCCTGCCATTTTGTACCAACTTCACCCAAAGGTCACCTATTGTCAGAGGGAGCCCAGGTAGAAAGTAAGACGAGAAAGGGTCCAGTAGGCTGGTTTCATTCTGATTTTTATGATTTCTGTTTTTGTTGTTTAATTGAAGTATGGTTGGTTGTTGACTAAAAAGGTGCACAATGTGAGAGTGTGAGCTAAGTTTCATTTGGGGCAAAATGAGGACTGCAGCCCGGGAGACAGCACCTCAGATAGCTCTGAGAGACTGCTCCAAAGAGGCAGGGGGGAAGGTCAATATATAAGATTTTGGTGAAGGGGGAGTTCAGTGCAATCAAGCGCTTACTTTACAAAAAGTTTTCTGCTAGTCACAAGGAGCTGATGTCACCACGCTTTTCTAGATACTAGGAGAGGCAAGGATGCAAGGATTATGAAATCAGTTCCTGAAAATATCTCACTATCTAAAGACCTGTTTTACCAGTTTCTCTGGAGCAGAGTCCTTCCCTCTCCACCCTGAATTCCTATCAGGGAGTGCTGAAGGTCAGAAGCTGCCGCAGCACGTGTGCGGGCAGTCGCTTCAGTCGTGTCTGACTCTGTGCGACCCCATGGACTGTAGCCCGCCAGGCTCCTCTGTCCGTGGGATTCTCCAGGCAATATTACTGGAGTGGATTGCCGTGCCCTCCTCCAGGGGATCGTCCCCACCCGGGGATCAGACCTATGTCTCTTATGTCTATGTGCATTGGCACGTGGGTTCTTTACCACTAGAGCCACCTGGGAAGCCCACAGGTGCATGGCAAATGCCCTTCTTGTTGCTGATCAGTCACTGGCAAATGTTCTTGGCAAGTGTCAATTTGTAGTTGACATGATTTACAAGGTTTCAGGTATACAACAAAGTGATTCACTTGTACATTATATGTATAAATCTGTATTTTTTTTATTCTTTTCCATTGTAAGTTATTACAAGATACTGAATATAGTTCCCTGGGCTCCACAGTAGGTCCTTGCTGTTTATTTTACATATAGTAGTGTGCATCTGTTAATCCCAAATTCCTAATTTATCCCCCTCCCCTTCCCCTTTTGGTAACCATACATTATTTTCTATGTCTGTGAGTCTATTTCCGTTTTGTTAAAAAGTCCATTTGTATCATTCTTTTAGATTCCACATAGAAGTGATATAGTCTGTCTTTTCCTGAAGTACTTTACTTAGTATGATAATCCTAGGTAGCTGGTTTTGTTTAAGTAAATTAATAGGGGTGGAGTTCCAACTGGTTCCCAAATGGCCGTGAACTGTACCGTCACCCCAGAGTGATAGCTGATTTTAATATGAACAGGATTGTTCTGCATTTTCTGAAGGCAGTGGTGACCGAGGAAGCAAAGGTGGATGCCCAGTCACCTAGAGAAGCTTGGAGAAGGCAGCCTTCAGAGAACAACTATCTGGTTGCCAGGGTTGAAGGTCCACACTGGTCCCTGTGGCAGCAGAAGAGAGTTTTGGGTGAACCACGAGAAAAAGACAGGAAAAGTTCTCAAATAATTGCAAACACTTGTATTACTCAGGGCACTTGGGTTGCAAACAACAGAAGTAAACTCTGGAAAACTGAAGGCAAAAAGAATATTTCTTTAAAACTTTTTATTTTGTATTGGAGTATAGACAATTAACAATGTTGTGGTGGTTTCAGACGGACAGCTAAGGGACTCGGCCACACATACACATGTATCCATTCTCCCCCAGACTCCCTTCCCGTCCAGGCTGCCACACAGCATTGAGCAGAGTTCCATGTGCTATACACTAGGTCCTTGTTGGCTATCCACTTTAAATATAACAGTACATACATGTGGATTCCAAACTCCTTAACGATCCCTCTCCTCTGGTGACAAGCTTGTTCTCTAAGTCTGTGAGTCTGTTTCTGTTTTGTAAATAAGGCAATTTGCATCATTTCTTTTTCAGATCAAATCAGATCAGATCAGTCTCTCAGTCGTGTCCAACTCTTTGCGACCCCATGAATCGCAGCACGCCAGGCCTCCTTGTCCATCACCAACTCCCGGAGTTCACTCAGACTCACGTCCATCGAGTCAGTGATGCCATCCAGCCATCTCATACTCTGTCGTCCCTTTCTCTTCCTGCCCTCAATCCCTCCCAGCATCAGAGTCTTTTCCAATGAGTCAACTCTTCGCATAAGGTGGCCAAAGTGCTGGAGTTTCAACTTTAGCATCATTCCTTCCAAAGAAATCCCAGGACTGATCTCCTTCAGAATGGACTGGTTGGATCTCCTTGCAGTCCAAGGGACTCTCAAGAGTCTTCTCCAACACCACAGTTCAAAAGCATCACTTCTTCAGCACTCAGCTTTCTTCACAGTCCAACTCTCACATCCATACATGACCACAGGAAAAACCATAGCCTTGACTAGACGAACCTTTGTTGGCAAAGTAATGTCTCTGCTTTTGAATATGCTATCTAGGTTGGTCATAACTTTCCTTCCAAGGAGTAAGCGTCTTCTAATTTCATGGCTGCAGTCACCATCTGCAGTGATTTTGGAGCCCAGAAAAATAAAGTCTGACGCTGTTTCCACTCTTTCCCCACCTATTTCCCATGAAGTGATGGGACCAGATGCCATGATCTTAGTTTTCTGAAAGTTGAGCTTTAAGCCACCTTTTTCACTCTCCTCTTTCACTTTCATCAAGAGGCTTTTGAGTTCCTCTTCACTTTCTGCCATAAGGGTGGTGTCATCTGCATATCTGAGGTTATTGATATTTCTCCCCGCAATCTTGATTCCAGCTTGTGTTTCTTCCAGTCCAGCGTTTCTCATGATGTTCTCTGCATATAAGTTAAATAAACAGGGTGACAATATACAGCCTTGACATACTCCTTTTCCTATTTGGAACCAGTCTGTTGTTCCATGTCCAGTTCTAACTGTTGCTTCCTGACCTGCATACAAATTTCTCAAGAGGCAGATCAGGTGGTCTGGTATTTCCATCTCTTTCAGAATTTTCCACAGTTTATTGTGATCCACACCGTCAAAGGCTTTGGCATAGTCAATAAAGCAGAAATAGATGTTTTTCTGGAACTCTCTTGCTTTTTCCATGATCCAGTGGATGTTGACAATTTGATCTCTGGTTCCTCTGCCTTTTCTAAAACCAGCTTGAACAACAGGAAGTTCATGGTTCACATATTGCTGAAGCCTGGCTTGGAGAATTTTGAGCATTACTTTACTAGCGTGTGAGATGAGTGCAATTGTGTGGTAGTTTGAGCATTCTTTGGCATTGCCTTTCTTTGGGGTTGGAATGAAAACTGACCTTTTCCAGTCCTGTGGCCACTGCTGAATTTTCCAAATTTGCTGGCATATTGAGGGCAGCACTTTCACAGCATCATCTTTCAGGATTTGGAATAGCTCAACTGGAATTCCATCACCTCCACTAGCTTTGTTCGTAGTGATGCTTTCTAAGGCCCACTTGACTTCACATTCCAGGATGTCTGGCTCTAGGTCAGTGATCACACCATCTTGATTATCTGGGTCGTGAATCATTTCTTTTTAGATTCCACAAATAAGGGATGTCATATGATGTTTATCTTTCTCTGTCTGACTTCTCTCCGTATGACAATCTCTAGATCCAGCCATGTTGCTGCAAATGGCATTATTTCATTCATACAGAAGAATTTGGGCAGCCCAGAGAACTGAGAAAAGGCCTCAATAGGGGCAGAAACTAGGGCAGTTCAGAGATTCAGGAAGTGGAAGTGATGGGCAACCCTGTCCTTGGGGATGAACCTGTTTTGCCATTTGGGATCCTTGTGTTTCGAGGCCCAGGGTCTAATTTTTACAGGACCAGAGTCCCATTTGCTTGGTTTGGAACATGTGCTCATGTTTGGTTGGGAGTGGGGCACCTTGCGGGACAGCCCCACTAGGCCTGCGTGCTGTGCACAGGGCAGTGTCTGGATGGGACACAGATGGAGACACAAGGGCTGCGCAAGGAGTGTGCCCCTGTGTATTCACTCACCTGGGCTTTCCCTGGAGACAAGCAGGTAGGCTCTCATCGGAGTCAATCTTAAAGCAGCCCTGCTGGTTAGAATTGAGGTTGGAAATATGAGAAACAGCAATAGGGAAAGTACTACAGCAGGAAAGAAACGGGAGGCAGTCTCAGAAAAGAGCACCATTCAGGGATGTATGTGAAGAGAGGTGGGACACTTCTCTTCCTTCCCCTCTCTTCAGAGCTGCCATGTACAGTTTGGGGAAAGCGCCCCATTAGCTGTGCCTGTGGGAAGGCACTAGTGTTAACCACAGATAGGAGACAAACATGGAAGAAAGAAAAGGAAAAAAATTCACAAACTTTGAACCAGAGCATAAGGGCTAGCCTATGTTTGGGTGTCTAAAGACAAAATAAGTAAATGTCTTCAGTCAACATAGTCCCTCTTGGACTTCCCTAGTGGTCCAGGGGTTAAGAATCTGCTTGCCAGTGCAGCAGGGGACATGGGTTCAATCCCTGGTCCAGAGACACAGATAAGCCTAGAAGACTATAAAAGGACTACGCTTAGAGAACACTTGAAGTCAGGACCAAAGGCCTGCTAAGCAACAGAAACAAGTATGTCCTTGAATAGAAGAAGGCTGAGTGGCCTCTCTCTTGCTTCATTTACTCAACAGATAGATACTGAGCTTTGTTTGAGGTGCTGTGCCATGCCTTGAAAAGATACCACCACTGACTCAAGGGATCTACATTTACTACCACCTTGCCCTCTCCTACTGAAATTCTTCTTTAAAGACCTAGTGACAAAAATAGGGCAATACAGGGAATTCCCTGATGTCTAGTAGTTAAGACTCTGCCTTGCAATGCAAGGGACATGGGTTCAATCCCTAGTTAGGGAACTAAGATCCCACATGCTGCAGGGGAACTAAGCCCATGCACCACAGCTACTGAGTACACGAGCTGACTAGAGAGAAGCCCACAGAACCAAAGCGAAGATCCTGAGTGTTGCAACTAAGACCCCATGCAACCAAAAATAAATAAATAAATTTAAAAAATTTTAAATAGGGCAATATAATAGTCACCAAGCTTTACAATTTCAGTTCTATGTATCTTCTTGAGGATTTCCCTGGTAGCCCAACTGGTAAAGAATCTGCCATAATGCAGGAGACCCCAGTTCAATTTCTGGGGAGAAGGGATAAACTACCCACTCCAGTATTCTTGGGCTTCCCTGGTGGCTCAGATGGAAAAGAATCCGCCTGCAATGCAGGAGACCTGGGTTCGATCCCTGGATCAGGAAGATACCCTGGAGGAAGGCATGGCAACCCACTCCAGTATTCTTGCCTGGAGAATCCCTATGGCCAGAGGAGCCTGGTAGGCTACAGTCCATAGGGTCACAAACAGTCGGACATGACTGAGTGGCTTGAACCATCATTTGAAAAAAGAAGCACAAAAATGGCAAATACAGTATGGAACTTCAAATCAAATTTTGTATCAGTTTTCAAAATTTTTCTAATTAAAAAAGAAACTCTTGAAGCTTACCAACTTATTTTGCTGTTCTTTCAAAAGCAAAGATAGAAGCTTTGTTTAAAAGGTCATGCCTCTATTATGATAATAAAATAGTTTTTAAAAAATTATTTAACATAGTACTCTACTCAGTTGGAAAAATACAGCAAAACATGAAGCAGGTTCAGAACTGAGAAAGATCTAGTCTAGTCTTGTGGGTTGTTTTTGGAGAGAAGAAATAGAGTAAGAAAGTTTTTGGATTTTGTCCAGGTCAGATCCAGTTCAAACTTCAAAGAGAGAACAATATTGTTATTTGAATTCAGTTTCAATTCAAATTAAAATATCACTTTCCAACTTTGGGTTTAGTTCAGCTCCCTGCTCAGAGTGGAGAATGCCAATTAGTGGAAGGAAAGACCCCAGGGCAATTATTTTTTAACTCATTTTGTTGCTCCTGAAGGTAGTGAAGGTGTAAGTTGCTCAGTCGTGTCTGACTCCCATCCCATGGACCGTAGCCCTCTAGGCTTCTCTGTCCATGGGATTACCCAGGCAAGAATACTGGAGTGGGTAGCCTTTCTCTTCTCCAGAAAATCTTCCTGACCCAGGAATCAAAGCCCAGTCTCCTGCATCGCAGGCAGATTCTTTACCATCGGAGCCACCAGGGAAACCCTGGTTACCTGCTACTCCACTGTAAATTGAGTATAGTCTGCACCTTTCAGATCCACAGAGGACAGTGGAAATCCTTTGATGCACAGAGTTCCTTGGGCTCTGGGATCCATACGGCCAGAGAGCCTTTTTGAGTTCATGCCCTACTCTGAGGAGAGGCAGGAGGGAGGCCCAGGTCTGATGGGTCCCTTGGGTGTGGGGGACCAGGGCTGAGGAAGTGGGAGGTAGACTCTGGGGAAGCTTGCACTTGGCATCAATTGGAAAGCAAAGGTACGCAGTGAACTCCATCAGACACCAGGAGAAACATCAAGAGAGATACAAAGATACCTGTTTTCTGCTCTTCATCCATTCCTAGAGACACAGAGAAGGAAAAGTGAAGAATATGGGAAGGCGAAGATTCAATTCCATTAGAACTGAATTGCCTTTATAGATTTATTTGAGGGAAAATTGACATCTATACAATAACAAATTTCATTCAGCAGCTAGAATGCCTTTCTACAATTTTGGTCTTTTTTAAATGTCCTTCAGTAAACTTACGATTTTATTCCTATCTTGCATATTTCTTTTTTCGGCTGTGCTGGGTCTTCGTTGCAAGGCATGGGCTTTCTCTAGTTGTGGCTTGCGGAGCACAGACTCTAGAGCATGCAGGCTCAGTAACTGCGGTGCTCAGGCTTGGTTGCCCTGCAGCACGTGGGGTCCTATTTCCCTGATCAGGGCTCAAACCTGCATCCCCTGCACTGGAAGGCAGATTCTTAATCACTGCACTACCAGGGAAACCCCAATATCTTGCATATTTCTGACCATAGTTTTGCCTCAGTATTTTAGTATTTTTGTGTGTATGGCAACAATAAATAGAATCCTGGTGTGTTGCTTTTGTATCCTTCTTATTAGTCTCCTATTATCTCATTTGACTATCTTGCATTTTCTGACTAGACAATGATATCATTGACAAATAGTGACAATTAAATTCTCTCTTTAATTTTTAAAAAATGTATTTGTTTATTTTTGGCTGTTCTGGGTCTTCCTTGCTGCTCGAGGGCTTCCTCTCATTGAAGCAAGTGGGCCCTACTGTTCGTTGCAGTGCTCATGGCATGTGGGATCTTCCCAGACCAGGGATCGAACCCATGTCTCCTACATTGGCAGGCAGATTCTTAACCACTGGACTACCAGGGAAGTCCCCCCTCCTTTTTTTTTTTTAAGTCGAAGTATAGTTGATTTGTAATATCATGTTAGTTTCAGGTGTGCAGCACACTGATTCATTTATACGTACATATATGAAAAATATATATATGCTTTTTCAGATTCTTTTTCCTTAGAGGTTTTTACAAAATATTGAGTAAAGTTTCCTGTGCTATATAGTATGTCCTTGATGGTTTCTATTTTATATATAGTAGGGTGTATATGCACTCAATATGCCAGCAAATTTGGAAAACTCAGCAGTGGCCACAGGACTGGAAAAGGTCAGTTTTCATTCCAATCCCAAAGAAAGGCAATGCCAAAGAATGCTCAAACTACCACACAATTGCACTCATCTCACACGCTAGTAAAGTAATGCTCAAAATTCTCCAAGCCAGGCTTCAGCAATACGTGAACTGTGAATGTCCAGATGTTCAAGCTGGTTTTAGAAAAGGCAGAGGAACCAGAGATCCAATTGCCAACATCCACTGGATCATGGAAAAAGCAAGAGAGTTCCAGAAAAACATCTATTTCTGCTTTATTGACTATGCCAAAGCCTTTGACGGTGTGGATCACAATAAACTGTGGAAAATTCTGAAAGAGATGGAAATACCAGACCACCTGACCTGCCTCTTGAGAAACCTATATGCAGGTCAGGAAGCAACAGTTAGAACTGGACACAGAACAACAGACTGATTCCAAATAGGAAAAGGAGTATGTCAAGGCTGTATATTGTCACCCTGCTTATTTAACTTACATGCAGAGTACATCATGAGAAATGCTGGACTGGAAGAAACACAAGCTGGAATCAAGATTGCCGGGAGAAATATCAATAACCTCAGATATGCAGATGACACCACCCTCACAGCAGAAAGTGAAGAAGAACTAAAGAGCCTCTTGATGAAAGTGAAAGAGGAGAGTGAAAAAGGTGGCTTAAAGCTCAACTTTCAGAAAACTAAGATCATGGCATCTGGTCCCATCACTTCATGGGAAATAGGTGGGGAAAGAGTGGAAACAGTGTCAGACTTTATTTTTGGGAGGCTCCAAAATCACTGCAGATGGTGATTGAAGCCATGAAATTAAAAGATGCTTACTCCTTGGAAGGAAAGTTATGACCAACCTAGATAGCATATTTAAAAGCAGAGACATTACTTTGCCAACAAAGGTCCATCTAGTCAAGGCTATGGGTTTTCCAGTAGTCATGTATGGATGTGAGAGTTGGACTGTGAAGAAAGCCAAGCGCCGAAGAATTGATGCTTTTGAACTGTGGTGTTGGAGAAGACTCTTGAGAGTCCCTTGGACTGCAAGGAGATCCAACCAGTCCATTCTAAAGGAGATCGGTCCTGGGATTTCTTTGGAAGGACTGATGCTAAAGCTGAAACTCCAGTACTTTGGCCACCTCATGCGAAGAGTTGACTCATTGGAAAAGATTCTGATGTGGGAGGGATTGGGGACAGGAGGAGAAAGGGACAACAGGGGATGAGATGGCTAGATGGCATCACTGACTCGATGGACGTGAGTCTGAGTGAACTCCGGGAGTTGGTGATGGACAGGGAGGCCTGGCATGCTGCTATTCATGGGGTCGCAAAGAGTCGGACACGACTGAGCAACTGAACTGAACTGAGGGTGTATATGTTAATACTAACCTCCTAACTTATTCCTCCTCCCACCCACCTTTCCCTTTTGGTAACTATGAGTTTGTTTTTCATGTCTGTGAGTCTCTTCTGTTTTGGAAACAAGTTAATTTGTACCTTTTTTTTTTAAGATTCCACATATAAGGTGATATCGTATGATATTTGTCTTTCTCTGGCTTTCTTCACTTAGTATGATAATTTCCTTTCAATCTTTATACTACTTTGAAAAAAGTATTTTTACTTTTCATTTTATTTATTTTTTTTGCCACACCGTGAGGCTTCTGGGATATTAGTTCCCCAACCAGGGGTGGAACCCAGAAGTCTTAACTGCTGGATGGCCAGGAAATTTCCTTTATACTGCTTTTCTTGTACGTATTTTATTGATTTAGTAAGACTTTTGGTAGATTCCAGTGAATAGTAGTAGATGTAGAAAATAATACTGTCATTTCCCTGGTTTAGTGGAAATACTATATTTGCACCCATAGGTATCATGTTTATCGTGTGGTCCTAGTAGCTAAGTTTTCATCTAGTCTGTCTTGTTGTTTAGTCGCTGAGTCATGTCCAACTCTTGCAACCCCGTGGACTGTAGCCCACCAGGCTCCTCTATCCATAAGATCATGTTAGTTTCAGGTGTACAGCACAGTGACTCATTTATACATACATATATATATATATATATGCTTTATCAGATTCTTTTCCATTTTGGTTATTACAGAATATTGAGTAGAGTTCTCAGGCAAGAATACTGGAGTGGGTTGCCATTTCCTTCTCCAGGGAATCTTCCTGACCCAGGGATCAAACCCACATTTCCTATGTGGCAAGTGGATTTTTTTTTTTTTTTTTTTACCACTGAGCCATCTGAAAAGCCCTCTGTTCCACCTACTGAGAGTTTTAGTAGCAATAGGTAGTGAATTTAATGAAAAGTTTTTCGATATCTCTGAGATATTCAATTGATTTTTCCTCCTTCAATCTATTAACATAATGAATTACATTAATAGAATTCCTGATGTTGAACCACTTTTGCGGCCCTAAAATTGAACTGCCTTGGTCATAGTGCATTACTTAAAATTTTTTTGTATAGTATTTTAGCATCTATGTTCTATGAGAATAGAACCTTAATTTTGAAGACTCTTGAATGCCGGCCTAGAGAATCTGGATTTATTTGCTGGAAACTGTGAAGATTTGATTAATATTTTTACCACCTTTGAACATCATTTTGTGATCAGTCCAGTGATAAGAATTTATCTTCAGTTAATTATCTGGGTTTCTTCTCTGCTCTCTGTTGCTGAATGTTTGTGACTCTGTCTTTTTCCAGACAGCATTATTTAGTGATTATTGCAGAGACATGACTATTAAATCTTTCCTCTTTGTATTGGAAGGGATGGATTCTATATACTGACTCATAAGCATAACTGGAAAGCAATATATTTTAGGCAAGTATTGTTTCTTTCATGCTTTCATGCCAACTATTCTCCAATAAAAATTAAAACAAACAAACAAACTGCACTTCCCTGGTGCTATGATAGATAGGAATCCGCCTGTGAGTGTAGGGGACACGGGTTCAATCCCTGGTCCAGGAAGATCCCACGTGCCTCAGGCAACTAAGACTGTGCGTCACAACTAGCAGACCGAGCTACAGAACCCACAAGCCACAAGAAATGAATCTGAGAGCTGCAGCTGCTACAGTCCATACGCCTAGAGCCTGTGCTCAGCAGCAAGGGAAGCCACCACTATGAGAAGCCCACCCCCCACCCCACGAAGAGACTGGAGAAAAGACCGTGCATGGCAAGGAAGACCCAGCACAACCAAAAGTCAGTCAGTGGAAACAGGCTACTCGAAACCAACAGAAGCAAACTACGTACACACTTCTGATGGCACATTGTCTACTTTCCCAGAAAGAGAAGCTGGAGTTGGAAGAGAAAGCCCACAGGTCACCTGTCTGTCCCTTACTGTCCTGTCATAAAGGCACTAAGTCATATCTCTTCAAGGCTTGCCTACCTGTAGGGGACAGGCAAGCTTTGGCAGCTGAGGGACCAAGGGTCGAGCATTTTTAAAAAATATTTATTTATTTACTTATTTATTTGGCTGCTCCTGGTCTTAGTTGCATGATCGGGTATATCTTTCGTTGCGGCACGTGGGCTATCTAGCTGGGGCACACGGACTCCAGAGCGCTCAGTAGTTACAGCCCAGGCTTAGTTGCCCTAAAGCATAAGGGATCTTACTTTCCTGACTGAGGATCAAACCCGAATCCCCAGCATTGCAAGGCAGATTCTTTACCACTGGACCACGAATCTGCCTACCAATGTAAGAGATATGGGTTTGATCTCCAGTCCATGAAGGTCCCACATACCTCGGAGCAACAAAGCTTGCGCGCCACAACTACTGAGCTTGTGCTCTAGAGCCTGGCAGCCGCAGCTACTGAAGCCCGCAGGCCTAGAACCCATGCTCCAAAACAAGAGAAGCCGCCGCAATGAGAAGCCTGCACGCTGCTACCAGAGCCTAGCCACCACTAGCCACAACTAGACAAAAGCCCGTGCAGCAACAAAGACTTTGCACAGCCAAAAATAAATCAATAAATAAAACAATTAAAAAAAAAAGACCCAGGGGGCCACGCCTTTTAACCTCTTCCTGTACTTAGAGACATGCCTGCTGTGTGCATGTTGGTGAGAGGCAGGCCCCACTTGCCACGGAGGAAGCCCTAAAGGCCTGTTGTTACTCACACAGAGAGAGAACAAAGCTTAGCCCACAGGTACACCTGCCAGCTCAGATGTAGGAGGCCTGGAGATGCCAGGGCAGTTTAGTATCAGTTGGAGGGATGAGTAATATCAGTGCAGTAGTTAAACATGTACTAGTTCAAAACATAAAGAAAGAGTGAGAAATTAAGTAGCACTGTTATAGCAGATACAATCAGACATAATGAAATAAAATTCAGGGGAAAATTTAAATCATAAACACAAGGGAACACTCTAATATCAAGCTAACTAGATTATTAAAAAATATTTTAAGATTTCCAGCAGGGCTCCTGCTTCTCTGCAGGGCAAATCAAGCAACACACATTTAACTTTAAATTGCAACATGCCAACTTAAATGTTGGTTAAAGCTCAGAGAGTATGACTCCCTGGGCTGGGCACAGTGGCAAAAACCTCCAAGGAGAAATTATTTTCAGAGGCACAAGCTGAAAATATAAATAAATGAAGCAAACTTACAAATCAATGAAACTAGTGAACTTTAAAAAATAAATGTTCTTTTCAACAAATGGTGCTGGAACAACTGGACATCCATATGTAGAAAGGTGAATCTAGACACAGACCTTAACACCCTTCACAAAAGTAGGATCATGGACCTCATTGTAAGGTGCAAAATTATAAAACTCCTAGAAGGTAATATAAGAGGAAACCTAGATGATTTGGGATATAGTGATGTCTTTTGTAGATATAACACCAAAGGCACAATTTATGAAATAAATAATTGACAAGCTGGATTTCATTAAAATTAAAAACAGAGGATTTTGGGGGGAATCCCCTGGCGGTCCAGTGGTTAACACTCTGCTCTGCCAGTGTGGAGGGCTTAGGTTCGATCCCTGGTCAGGAAACTAAGATCCCACAGCATAGCCAAAAGATTTAGAAAAAAGAGAGGGGGGGGGAGGATTTTTGGAAATGATAGTGGTGGACACGTGTCTTCATACATTTGTCTAAGCTCATAGAATGCTCAGCGTCAAGAACGAGCCCTAAGGTAAACCATGGACTTTGGGTAATACTTATGTTGTCACTATAGGTTCATCAGTTGCCACAAATGTCCCACTCTGGTGGCGGATGTTGGCAATGGGCGAGGCTAGGCACGGGATGGGGGAGGAGGTATATGGGACATCTCTGTACCTTCCTCTCATGGTTTCTGTAAACCTAAAGTGGCTTAAACAAAGGAAACAAACAAAACTGTTTTTATAAAGGAATGTAAAGAACTAAAATGATTAGGACCAGGCATTCTTAGAAAACTCATTTGGCTGAAAGGGCAGGAGATGAGGACTCAAGAATAGGTGTTCTCCAGGCCCACAAATCCGTTGGAGTCTTTGTAGCACTTAGCAATACCTGCAGTTTTCTTATTCATTTGTTCCCATGTTTATTTTCTGTCTCATAACACTGTGCACATAGGGATGGACTCTGTCTGCTTCTCACTGTAGAGACCCAGCACCTTAGGCACACAGGCCAGATGCTCAACATAGATTTGTGGTGGGCTGATCCCCTTCCCCTTTCTTTGGGACACATCGGAACCTCAGTTCTGCTCACTTCCCTGCCGACTTTCTCACCCTCTACTCTCCAAGCAGAGGAGTCCTCACTAGATCTGAGATGTGTTAGAGTGGGGCTGGGGAGCCTTGCCCCATATCATTTTCCACGATTCTTCCAGATCTGGCTTTGCCAGAGTGCTTTCTCTGCCCCATAGGCCCAAATTATTGCATTGATGAAAGCCTTTGCCTCCGAGCCCCTCCCTTCCTAAGGCAGTGAGCCAAGGACCGCCAGGCTAAGAGCCCAGAGTCACCTGCAGCAGCGCCAACCAGTAAAAAAGCTCATCAAGCCACTGATGCAAGTCACATAACTATGTAATTTTTGATTTTCTAGTAGTCTTATTAAAAAATATTAAAAGAACATGAAAGCTAATTTTATTACTACTACCCTATTTTACTTAATATATCCAAAACATTATCATGTAACTATGCAATCAGTATGAAAGAATTATTAATGAGATAATTTCCCTTTTATTGTCCTGTCTTTGAATTTCCATGTATATTTTATGCTCACAGCACTACCGTAGGTTTGCACTAACCACATTTCTTTTTTTTTTATTTCTAAAGAATATTTTCGGTAAACTCTTATTGAAATACAACATGAATAGAAAAGTGCACAAATCTAATGTATACAACCTGATGAATTTTCACAAGTGAACACCAACAAGCATTTTAAAGTGTTTGTTACATCTATATGTAATCCCTGAGAGGATTCCAGATAATACATTTTATTCTTGAAGAGGACATTGGTGAAGAGGATTCCCTTTCCCCAAGGACCTTTTTCTTTTTAAAATTTTTATTTATTTTCATTGGAGGATAATTACTTTACAATATTGTGATGGTTTCTGCCATACATCAACATGAACTGGCCACAGGTATATATACATGTGTCCCGCCCCATCCTGGACCCCCCCTCCATCTCCCTCCCCACCTTATCCCTCTAGGTTGTCCCAGAGCACCTGCTTTGTGTACCTGCTTCATGCATCCAACTTGCACAGGTCTTCTGTTTTACATATGGTAATGTACATGTGTCAGTGCTCTTCTCAGAAGTCTTGTTCTTTACCCATCTGTGTCTCCTTTGCTGCCCTGCATGTAGGATCGTAGGTACCGTCTTTCTCAATTCCATATATATGCATTAATATAGAGTATTTGTCTTTCTCTTTCTGAACCACATTTCAAGTGTTCAGCAACCACACGTGGTAGGTGGCTTCGCAGTTTGGAGCAAGGTAAAAATTGGGAGAAAAAACCTCCATCGGTATTTTAAGATGTCCCCTCCGACCCTCACGGTGGCATCTCCAGTATACATGGTGCATCCAACCGAAGGGGAAGGAAGTGGGGGATGGGTGGCAGGGGCGGAAGGAATTGGCCACGCCCCCCTGTCTTGGATCCCTGACTACCTCTTCCTTTGGGGTGTCTGGCAGGCTGCTTGGGCCGTGCTGGGGAGTTGGAAGGGAGGTACCAATCCCCACCGAAAGCTCACAAAGAGTCAAGTGGAGGCCGCCCTCTCCGTGGTTCCACTTGGTCCTGGCCCAGGTGGTATGGAGGGCTGGCCGTGCAGAGTGGCAGGCGCATCTCCAGGCTTCTAGTGGGCTTCGCCTGTGTCTCGAGGTGTTAACAGCATTACTGCCAAACGCCAGCACTCTCGTGCTATTCTGTGCGGCGTTCCAAATAAGTGCTTTTACAGCGTCTCGGCGCCAATTAGCCTAAAGCGTAATTGCCCTATTGTGAAGTCCGGCCTTCCTTTAGAACTTGCCATCAAAGGTCTCCGGGGCTCCCTACCAAGTACTCGTGAGCTTCTTCCCCCTTTTTACTGGAGGCAAAGAGGCCTGAGAAGCCAGCAGCTGCCTATAAACAGCCGGTGAGTCAGGCAGGAAGCCAACTCCACCCGCAGGAGGCGGAAGCCCGGGAAGCCTTCCTTGTAGAGCGAGGTCGCTGTCCACCTAAGGAATGTTTCACATGCTTGCAGCTCACCCTTGTAACCACTTTTTTGACCAATAACCTAAAAGGGATTACGTACGGAGGATGATGAACACGATCTAACTTTTTCTTAATGAATCATGCTGATGATTAGGACCAGTAATTCTTAAGCTTCCACAAATAGCTTTTGTCTCTTCTCTAGCTGTCACTCCTAGCTGTCACTCCGGTTATGTGAGCCCTGCTTGCCTCAATCGCTCTTTTTCAAATGGTCCATGCAAGTCAGACACTATACCCTGTAGGAATGTGTGCAAACTAAGAGATAGTTAGAAGCCCTGAAGAAGGATGGAGGGGGTCTCCCTCTTAGTAAGTGCTTGGGCTTTGTCACAGCTATTTTAACTGTCAGAGTTGGGTTATTTTTTTTTTTTCCCCTGAATGTGATTTTTCCCCCTCTAAAGTTACACTTATCTACAGAAAATTGAGAAATTCTTTGATTTGTTTGTAAACATTACTTTCCTAGGTTATACCAAGTTTTATTTCATGTAGTCTTAAGATATTGGAGAAAATGATTCTAGCTTAGATTCCAAGCTTAGAGAACTTCCGGGAGAGCACACAAAGCTGGCATTATTTGCTATATCGAATGTTCTTATTTTTCACTAACCTCTGGGCACATTTACAAATATTCTTAAAGAAGGCATTCATAGCTTATTATCTATCCAAGGAAAAAATGGAACTGAACCTGCTTTCACTAACACCTACCTTTCAAAAACACATTTACACAGTTTCTTATTATGAAAAGGGAAAAGAATGATTGCCAGTTGGCAACAGAGGAGGTTTGTTTTGGAATCTAGTGTCATGGTTGTTTTGATGGAATCAGAGTTCACTCTGTTTTTTTTTTTTAATCCTTGGGAGCATTTTTTTCTTCGCTCCTAACTCAATCAACCCTAAATTCTGTGAGATCTTGATAGGTGTAAGTCTCATTATAAGGTATAAGTCTCATTTGTGGTAGAGGCAGAAATGCCATTGCTCTGAATTCTCCCTTCACAGAGTGAAGAGCTTCCCTGGGAAAGAGACCAGACAGGGAGCTGGTGGCAACGTAGACAGTGGAGGGGCAGAAAGTTTAGCAAAGCTCATCTTCATGGAAATGGGACCATATAACAGCATGTGAAACAGATGACCCCACCATCCCAAAGAGTTTTGTTCCTACACACTGGGGTAGGATTTGGGGCAGGGAAAGCAATGTGACCCCAGAGGACTTCTAAGAGGTAATTTGTTAAGGAATTGCTGAAAGGTATTGCAACACATCACAATAGGAGGAGGTGGGATTCTGAGGACTGCAGATAAACCTGCACAGGGAAACTGGTGTTGACCAAGGGGGCCCTCTGCTTCTCATTTTCTTTTCAGGGACACAGCTTCCTCCGACCTGGGGAAACATTGAAAGCCCACAGCAATGCTTACTCACCAGATAAGCCAAGAAGAAGCTACCCCTTTCCAGGAAGTCTGTGACAACAACGTAAGCATAGGTGAGCAAGGAGGTGTAACCAGCCCAGCCGGCCCCATCTCTGACTCACATTTGGACTATGCTTTTCTGGCTTCCTTGTGCCTCAGCTCCTCTGCCTGTCAAATGGGAGAGGGAGGGTGTGGGATTGTTTGGTAAAATTCTCTGAAATCTTTTGCTGAAAGGTTCTTCAAAAGGGCAAGATAGTATAATTAACCCTTAGCTATCCGGTGTGAGGTTGCTATAAACAGGGTCTGGAATACGGTCACAATGTCATAGGTTTGTTTACAACAATATAAATGGGGCCATATAACGATCTACGGGAAGCTTAGCAGATTTCTTTGATAGGACATGCATTCAGGAAAGCTGAGACTCAGTCCTCCCCGGGGCCAAATAGCCCCTGTGCATGGGCTTTCAGCAAAGATTTTCCTTCCTCCCAGAGCCCTGCTTCTCAGTGTGACCAGCCCAAGGCAGCTCTAGAGGAAGGTGGGTTCTGGTTGACCTAGGAGGCCGGTCCAAAATCGAATTTATACTGAAGTGATGTGCAGGCAAGTGTGCACATGTGTGCACATCCAGGCATCTTCTTGCCAAATCTGAATGTACCTTTAAAAATGCAAAAATAAGGGGACTTCCCTGGCGGTCCAGTTGTTAAGGATCCACCTTGCAATGCAGGGGATGCAGGTTCGATCCCTGGTCAGGGAACTAAGATCCCACATGCTGTAGAGGAACTAAACCTCCACACCACAACTAGAGAGTCTGTGCACCACAATGAAGTATCCCTCGCAACTCAGTGAAGATCCCACGTGCCACAACTAAGACCCAATGCAGCTGAATTAATTAATAAAAGAAAAGTTTTTAAGTGTAAACATGTAGCTTAGACGACCCCACTAAGTCAGTTCTAGGATGACGCGTGTCTCTGTGTTATAAACTTGGTGGTGGCCAGCCTTTAGCTCTACTAGACTGAAATGGGAAGCATTGAGCACAGAAACTGTGGCATATTCTGAAAGGATGGGTCAAGGAATCCCTTTAGTTTGGGAAGAAGCAGGAGCAAAAATGTTGGCTGGGGCAGCATTTCAGTAATGTTAATATCCTCCTAACCTATAAGAGATGACTGGGGTATGGCAGAGAGGCAGGTTCGGGAATAAACACCAAAATGGGGCGTGTGACCCTATTGTCTGTTATTACAGGACACTTTGGTAGACGTATATGGAACTCATTGGTGCACGGGGAAGCCAAATGTTCAGCTTTAGCCAAGTAAAATGGTAAGGTTTCTATTCTATTTTTGTCTGGAGTGCAGAACTAAGGAAGGCACTTCTTAAGAGAGATTTAATTATGGGCATGAGCATAAGAAACATATCAGAACTCGCTCTTGCCCTCCCCCACTCCCTCAAACCTCTTATTTCCTCACATTTTTGTTGACCTAGGTGATTAAATTGATTGTTTTAGATGTCTGGTACAGAGTAGCTGGAGAAGGCAATGGCACCCCACTCCAATACTCTTGCCTGGCAAATCCCATGGATGGAGGAGCCTGGTAGGCTGCAGTCCATGGGGTCGCTAAGAGTCGGACATGACTGAGTGACTTCACTTTCACTTTTCACTTTCATGAATTGGAGAAGGAAATGGCAACCCACTCCAGTGTTGTTGCCTGGAGAATCCCAGGGACGGGGGAGCCTGGTGGGCTGCCATCTCTGGGGTCGCACAGAGTCGGACACAATTGAAGTGACTTAGCAGCAGCAACAGAGTAGCTGTCCAACTGATATTAAATGATTGAATGAAAAATAGTATTTAAACTTTTCAGAAATAGACAGTGAAGCAGCCTGGTGAGGGTTAAGTCCATGACTGATCAGCAGATGGAAGGCAGCAGGGAGAGGCTCTACAGAGCAGAAACTCCCTTCCTGCCTGGCTTTCTGTCTCTCCCCTTTCATTTGGGCCTCACTCCACCTGCCTCACCTGCTTGGAGCCTCTAACCTCTTGGAAAATGGATGTTGGTACTACACAACTGGGAATTATCCTGGACTCTGATGCCCTGGAAGGGCCAAAGCTAAATTTCCCAAGTCACTCCATGCCTGCCTGGAATAACAGGGGCAACACGGAAGACTCAATGTCACGTAGGAAGGACAGCCTGATGATATATCCCCATGTCCCTGGTAAATCCCAGGGGAACTTCCCAGACAGCCAAGTGAGGTGGTTTTAGCTTGGGTTTGCATCCCAGCTCTACCACTAGCTGTGTGTTCTTGTAAATGGGTTTAATTATTGCATGGACCTGTATGATCAGGCCACCCAAGATGCCTGTTCTCCTGCTGTCTTATGTCCCCTACTCAATCAGACCCTTCTTTTTTTTTTTTTTACTTTTATTTATTTTTTGCTGTGCTGGGTCTTCATTGCTTTGCATGGACTTTCTCTAGTTGCGGTGAGTGGGGTCTACTCTTCATTGCAGTACACGGGCTTTTCATTGCTATGGCTCCTCTTGTTTCTGACCACAGGCTCTGGGCACATGGGCTTCAATGGCTGTAGCACACAGGCTCGATAGTTGTGGCTCTTGGACTTTAGAGCACCAGCTCAGTAGTTGTGGCACATGGGCTTAGTTGCTCCACGGCATGTGGAATCTTCCTGGACCAGAGATCAAACCCATGTCCCCTGCCTTGGCAGGTGGATCCTTATCCACTATGCCACCAGGAAGTCCAATCAGCCTTTTATTCACCTACACCTACTCACATGGCTGATCTTCCCTCTTAATCATAGAGCTCCCAGCCCCAGCTAGTGATTGTTTTAATCTTTATATCAGAAAGTCTCTACTACCATAGCTTATCAAAGGAGCTGTGAAGGGCATGCTCTTCTCCTGGTTTCCCTGGTAACCAGTGAGCCAACTGACATCCTGGTATCCTCCACCTTCCCCCAGAGCAAAGACTGCTTCCATGGTCTGCCTGCCATCTGCTGCCCACAGTGGACTGTCACCCCAGGACCTTGCTTCAGACATGTGAGATCCTCTATCCACTAAGCCACTGAGGTCCTTGTCAGTGATGCTGGGCTCTTTCTTCCAGCTTGAGGCTGGGCAGGTACAGGGCCTGTAGGCCTGTGGGATGCAGCCCAGCTAAACTTGTCAAGCTGTTGTGAGAACTAGGGAAGAAAATCCATGTAAAGCCTCTTAGTGCAATGCCTGGACATAGTAAGTATTCTACAATGGTTAGATTATTGTATTCCATGATTCCTGCCAAATGGTCTCCTACCCATGCTTCTGAGCCTCCATCACAGGTACATTGATTCAACCGCCCATTCTTTCAGTAACCATTCCTGAGGATCTGTGGTTTGTTAAGTTAGGTGTTAGGCAAAAACTGTAGGATACACGTATGAATCTGAATCTGACCTGAGTCCTGCTTTCAGACAACTTATACTAGGAGTGACCAAAGTGTAAGAAACAGAAAGTGTCTTAAAAGAGATAGCAATAAAGTGTGATATGAACACTCAGAGGAGAGAACACAGTGGGGACTCTGCTGGTGGTCCAGTGGTTAAGATTCCACACTCCCAATGCAGGGGGTGCAGGTTTGATCCCTGGTCAGGAAACTAAGATCCAAAAACTAAGATTTTTGGGGTGGCCAAAAAATAAAAAAGAAGAAAGAACACAGTGGCTTCCAGGAGGGGAAAAGAATCTTCAGCTGGGCCTTGACAGCTGGGCAGCTTTTGGAAATGGTTGGAGGTAGGAGTGGGGATGAGAACATTTAGGGTAGAAGGCAGAGGAGGAGAATCCACAGAGTGGAGAAAGCAGCAGAAGCCGTGCTTGGCTTCGAGTGTCAAGGAAAATGGTTTGGAAGGGGGTTGGAGCCAATTAAGGGGCACGGGCCTCATGTGTTTACTCAGCCTCCTATCCAGAGCCTCCTCTAAGCCCACAGGTCTGTTTTTCGGGACCAGGATACAAAGACATAGGTGAAGGCGTTGGGGTAGGCACTGGACCCAAATGCAGGCAGTAGACTGGCTAGTAACCTGTAGAACAAAATCAACCAGGCTAAGACTTCTTTCTCGAGAACCTCAATAAAAATGGTTCTGGTCACTATTGCTACATCACAGGTTATCCCCAAATATAGCTACATTTGCTCTGCCAGGGAAGGACGGGGCCATGATACATACAAGTGTTGTGCTCAGACTCTTGTGACCCCATGGACTGTAGTCCGCCAGGCTCCTCTGTCCATGGGATCTTCCAGGCAGGAATACTGGGATGGGTTGCCACGTCCTTCTCCAGGGGATCTTCCCAACCCAGAGTTAGAACCCAAGTATTCTGTGGTTCTGCACTGCAGACAGATTCTTCACCCGCTGAGTCACCTGGGAAGCCCTCCCTTCTCCAGGGGATCTTCCTAACCCAGGAATCAAACCCGGGTCTCTGGCATTGCAGGCAGATTCTTTACTGTCTGAGCCACCAGGGAAGCCCCTGAGCCATCATAACATGAACCAAATAGCCCTCAAAGCCATATTTATCATCATCGAGCTTTTTGGAGAAAGTTTACCAGCTGTGCTCTAGGAAAACCAGTCCAGGAGCTGTGTGTAGGATGGGCTGGCAACAAAGAGAGTGGAGGCGAGAAGATGCATTGAAGGCCAGTGTCAGGATCTGGTAGGAGGTGGAGAGGGAGTGAAAAAAGGAAAGGGTATGTCCAAGGTTAACCAACAGGTCTGGACGCTACTTGTGCAAGGAGAACCCAGAGAACCTGAAGCCTGCACATCCAGATGGCTGTTCATTGTGCTCTTCACTGATATCTAGCAACAGGAAAAGCAGAAACCTGTCTTCATGTTTCCCACCAGACCCAGGGGAAGGTAGGTATAAATGGATGTGCAGCCATGACCCAGGATGCTATGCTCTGAACTGCTTCTGGGATCAGGTAATAGCCAGAAACAAAAATGAGAAAACAGACCATGAAAATGAAGGTAATTTCAAAATTTTTCAGATCCTTTTCTTTCTTTTTAATTGAAGTACAGTTGATTTATAGTGTTGTGCTAGTTTAAGGCATACTGCCAAGTGATTCAGCTATTTATATTCTTTTCCAGATTCTTTTCCATTATAGGTTATTACAAGATATTGAATATACTTTGCGATACAGTAAGTCCTTGTGTATCTATTTTATATACAGTAGCTTGTATCTGCTGACCCCAATCTCCTAATGTATCCCTCCCCTACTCCTTTCCCCTTTGATAACAGCAAGTTTGTTGTCTATGTCTGTGACTCTGTTTCTGTTTTATAAATAAGCTCATCTGTACCCAGATTTCTCAAATGCCATGAAAGAAGGATAGGTGGCCACTGTCCCCACCCGCACCCCTGCTCTTGAGTGGCTCATGGTTCTCGTCCCAAAACAATCCAGTATCTCTAACAGGCTTCTGGGGCCTCAACCTCTTATCACACTTCTTTCTACTTCCTCTCTGAAATCTCCATCAGGGAAGCCACATTGGCTTTGGCAAGGCCTCAGGGAAGATGGGGAACTGGGCTGAATCTGGCTGGAGTTCTTATTGGTGGACTGAAGAATAACCATAGGCTAACACATCTTATTCATTTTTCACTTTCATGCATTGGAGAAGGAAATGGCAACCCACTCTAGCGTTCTTGCCTGGAGAATCCCAGGGATGAGGAGCCTGGTAGGCTGCCGTCTATGGGGTCGCACAGAGTTGTACATGACTGAAGTGACTTAGCAACAGCAGCAGCAGCAGCAGCAGCTACACATCTTAATCTCATCAATGCAGGATCCTGTACACACATGATCAACATCCTCCACAAGAATGGTACTCTGAGTAGATATGATGGGGGTCCATGGGAAAGAGAACCAGGAAAGAGGGTCCACAGGGAAAGAGAACCAAGCATGACTTTCTTGACATAGGAGAAGCCATTTTGGTCTAAGCCATTTTGTGATCTAAGTCTGGCCAAAATACATGGGCCTAAATGGGTCTCAGTGATTACTGATCTTAAGAGCACGGAGAAGGCAATGGCACCCCACTCCAGTACTCTTGCCTGGAAAATCCCATGGATGGAGGAGCCTGGTGGGCTGCAGTCCATGGGGTCGCTAAGAGTCGGACAAGACTCAGCGACTTCACTTTCACTTTTCACTTTCCTGCATTGGAGAAGGAAATGGCAACCCACTTCAGTGTTCTTGCCTGGAGAATCCCAGGGACGGGGGAGCCTTGTGGGCTGCCGTCTATGGGGTCGCACAGAGTTGGACATGACTGAAGCGACTTAGTAGTAGTAGTAGTAGTAAGAGAACAAAAGAATGCAGGAACAAATAACTGCTATTAGGCAAGAGAAGTAACAATAGTAAAAATAATGTATCAGTTGTAAAGATTCCTCAGTTCAGTTCAGTCACTCAGTCCTGTCCAACTCTTTGCGACCCCAAGGACTGCAGCACGCCAGGCCTCCTTGTCCATCGCCAACTCCCGGAGCTTGCTCAAACTCATGTGTATCAAGTTGGTGATGCCATCCAACCCATTCATCCTCTATCGTCCCCTTCTATTCCTGTCTTCAATCTTTCTCAGTGTCAGGGTCTTTTCTGAGGAGTCAATTCTTCACATCAGGTGGTCAAAGTATTGGAGTTTCAGCTTCAGCATCAAGCCTTCCAATGAATATTCAGGACTTATTTCCTTTAGGAGTGACTGGTTTGATTTCCTTGCAGTCCAAGGGACTCTCTCAAGAGTCTTCTCCAACACCACAGTTCAAAAGCATCAACTCTTCAGCACTCAGCTTTCTTTATAGTCCAACTCTCACATCCATACATGACCACTGGAAAAACCATAGCCTTGACTAGATGGACCTTTGTTGGCAAAGTAATGTCTCTGCTTTTTAATATGCTGTCTAGGTTGGTCATAGCTTTTCTTTCAAGAAGCAAGCATCTTTTAATTTCATGGCTGAGTCACCATCTGCAGTGAATTTGCACCCAAAAAAATAAAGTCTCTCACAGTTTCCTTGTTTCCTTGTCTATTTGCCATGAAGTGATGATGCTGTGAAAGTGCTGCACTCAATATGCCAGCAAATTTGGAAAACTCAGCAGTGGCCACAGGACTGGAAAAGGTCAGTTTTCATTCCAATCCCAAAGAAAGGCAATGCCAAAGAATGCTCAAACTACCGCACAATTGCACTCATCTCACACGCTAGTAAAGTAATGCTCAAGATTCTCCAAGCCAGGCTTCAGCAATATGTGAACCGTGAACTTCCTGATTTTCAAGCTGGTTTTAGAAAAGGCAGAGGAACCAGAGATCCAATTTCCAACATCCGCTGGATCATGGAAAAGGCAAGAGAGTTCCAGAAAAACATCTATTTCTGCTTTATTGACTATCCAAAGCCTTTGACTGTGTGGATCACAATAAACTGTGGAAAATTCTGAAAGAGATGGAAATACCAGACCACCTGACCTGCCTCTTGAGAAACCTATATGCAGGTCAGGAAGCAACAGGTAGAACTGGACATGGAACAACAGACTGGTTCCAAATAGGAAAAGGAGTACATCAGGGCTGTATATTGTCACCCTGCTTATTTAACTTCTATGCAGAGTACGTCATGAGAAACGCCAGACTCGAAGAAGCACAAGCTGGAATCAAGATTGCTGGGAGAAATATCAATAACCTCAGATATGCAGATGACACCACCCTTATGGCAGAAAGTGAAGAAGAACTAAAAAGCCTCTTGATGAAAGTGAAAGTGGAGAGTGAAAAAGTTGGCTTAAAGATCAACATTCAGAAAACAAAGATCATGGCCTCCGGTCCCATCACTTCATGGGAAATAGATGGGGAAACAGTGGAAACAGTGTCAGACTTTATTTTGGGGGGCTCCAAAATCACTGCAGATGGTGACTGCAGCCATGAAATTAAAAGATGCTTACTCCTTAGAAGGAAAGTTATGACCAACCTAGATAGCATATTCAAAAGCAGAGACATTACTTTGCCAACAAAGGTCCATCTAGTCAAGGCTATGGT
The DNA here is from genome assembly GCF_029407905.1 of Bubalus kerabau. Lineage (NCBI taxonomy): Eukaryota > Metazoa > Chordata > Mammalia > Artiodactyla > Bovidae > Bubalus > Bubalus kerabau. The sequence continues at coordinate 65,785,708 of NC_073637.1, forward strand.
TTTTCCTGTGGTCCTGTATGGATGTGAGAGTTGGACTGTGAAGAAGGCTGAGCGCCGAAGAATTGATGCGTTTGAACTGTGGTGTTGGAGAAGACTCTTGAGAGTCCCTTGGACTGCAAGGAGATCCAACCAGTCCATTCTGAAGGAGATCAGGCCTGGGATTTCTTTGGAAGGAATGATGCTAAAGCTGAAACTCCAGTACTTTGGCCACCTCATGTGAAGAGTTGACTCATTGGAAAAGACTCTGATGCCGGGAGGGATTGGGGGCAGGAGGAGAAGGGGACGACAGAGTATGAGATGGCTGGATGGCATCACTGACTGGATGGACGTGAGTCTGAGTGAACTCCGGGAGTTGGTGATGGACAGGGAGGCCTGGTGTGCTGCTATTCATGGGGTCGCAAAGAGTCGGACACGACTGAGCGACTGAACTGAACTGATGATACTGGATACCATAATCTTGTTCTTTTGAATGTTGAGTTTTAAGCCAGCTTTTTCATTCTCCTCTTTCACTTTCATCAAGAGGCTCTTTTAGTTCTTCTTCGCTTTCTGCCATAAGGGTGGTGTCATCTGTATATCTGAGGTTATTGATATTTCTCCCAGGGAAGTAAAGATTTCTAGTAGTAAAGATTAGCCTGAAGATAACCACCAGATAGACTGGAGCCTAATGATATTGTTTATTTCTGGCCTTTGTGACATCAACTAAAGCTTGGACTCTGTTGACCTTTGCCCCAGTTCTATGCTGAATTCTCTGCCAAAGCCTTTTCATTAATATACATATATGCTTAGATTAAAACTTTCCCAATTTTACTGTTCAGGGAGACACTAATTTGGGAAAGATACTCGGTGTTTTCCTTACTTGTTGAAAGTAATGAATTCTTCCTTCTCCCAATCTTTGGCTTGGTTGTGTCTTTTGGATCAACACCCACCAAGAGGCAAACACAGTTTTTTTGGGTATTTGTTACAATTGATGAATCTACATTGACACATCATAATCACCTGAAGTCCATAGGCTTCTTTCTTGGTGTTGTACAATCTATGGTTTTGACAAATGTATAGTAACATGTATCCACCATTATAGCATCACACAGAGTAGTTTCATGGCCCTGAAAGGCCTATGTGCTTCCTGTTCACCATCCCTCTACCCCTAGCCCTTGGCAACCACTGACCTTTTACTGTCCCCCTAGTTTTGCTTTTTCCACAGAATGTCATATAATTGGAATTAGACATTATATAACTTTTCACATCAGTTTTTTTCACTTGCTGATGTTCAGTCACTAAGTCATGTCTGAGTCTCTGCAACTCCATGGTCTGCAGCATGACAGGCTCCTCTGTCCTCCACTATCTCCCAGAGCTTGCTCAAACTCCTGTCCACTGAGGCGATGATGCCATCCAACCATCTCATCCTCTGTCGCCCCCTTCTCCTCTTGCCTTGAATCTTTCCCAGCGTCAGGGTCTTTTCCAGTGAGTCAGCTCTTTGCATCCGGTGGCCAAAGTAATGAAGCTTCAGCATCAGTCTGTCCAATGAATATTCAGGGTTGGTTTCCTTTAGGATTGACTGGTTTGATCTCCTTGCTGTCCAAGAGACTCTCAAGAGTCTTCTCCAGCACTACAGTTTGAAAGCATCAATTCTTTGGTGCTAATTCTTAGTAATACACATTTATGGTTCCTCTGTGTCTTTCTTGTCTTGATAGTTCATTTCTTTTTAGCACTGAATCATATTCCCTTGTCTGAATGTACCACAGTTTATTGATCCATTCACTCACTTTCAAATAATTGTTGCTAATACAATTATGAAAAAATTATTATCTATTATATCAATTAAGAATGAAAAATAAAAAGAAAGGTTTGGTTTTACCTTCACTTATTCCTTCTATGTGCCTCTTTTATGTAGCTCCAAGTTTCTAACCTACATCATGTTCCTTCTCTCTAAAGAACTTAACATTCTTGCAATGCAGATCCATTGGCAAAAAAATTCCCTCAATCAATTTTTGTTTGTCTAATTATTCCTCGTTTACTATTGAGGGTTAATTTCACAAACAGAACTGTTGTTTTTTTTCTCTCATCATTTTAAATGTTTCACTACATTCTCTTCTTGCTTGCCTGGGTTCTGAGGAGAAGTCAGATATAATTCTTATCTTTGCTCCTCTCTTTCGGTAAGATTTTTCCCCTCTGACCTTTTTCAGGATTTTTTTTTAATCTTCTATTTTCTCTAGCTTGAAAATTATAAGTTTAGATGTAGGGTGTTTTTTTTTGTGTTTTTTTTTTTTTGCTGTTATTCTGCTTGGTGTTGTCTGAGCTTCTTGGATCTGTGTTTTGGTGTCTAACATTAACTTCTCAATCATCATTGTTTCAAATTCCTCAGCCATGTCTATTAAAAAGTCCATCAAAAGCATTCTTAATTTCTCCTGTGCTTCTGTTTTGTTTCCTGTTATAGTGTTTTAGATCTCTAGCATTTCTTTATTCTTTCTTAGAATTCCATCTTTCTGCTTCCATGTGTGTGTATGTGCATACTAAGTTATTTCAGTTGTGTCTGATTCTTTGTGCCCCTATGGACTGTAGCCCACCAGGCTTTTCTGTTCATGGGATTCTCCAGGCAGGAATACTGGAATGGGTTGCCATGTTCTCCAGGGGATCTTCCAGACCCAGGGACTAAACCTATGTCTCTTGTGGCTCGTACATTACTGGCAGATGCCTTACTGCTGAGCCACTAGGGAAGCCCCTCTCTGCTTACCTTGCCCATCTATTCTTGCATGCTGACTACTTTGTCCATTAGTGCCCTTAACATATCAATTATAAGTTGCTTCAAATTCCCAGTCTGATAATTCTAACATCTCTGCCATAACTGAGTCTGGTTCTGATGCTTGCTTGCTCTGACCCTTCAAAGTGTGTTTTTAATTTTAAATTAAAAAACATTTTTTTCTTGATAGCCAGATATAATGAATTGGTTAAGAGGAACTGCTGTTCCTTTGGTGATGTGGTGAATTGCAGGGCAAGGGGAAGCATTTTATAATCCTAAGATTAGAGCTCAGTCTTTTAGTGAGGCTATGGCTCTGAACTGTGAACTTCACAGGTACTTCTCAGCACTCCCCTCTCTTTAGGTGGGCAGGATGGCTGGAGGGAGCTGGAGTTGGGGACTTCCTTTCTCCTATGTGGAAGGCTACAGCCAGCTGAAGTCAGTTTGGATCTGATAAAGCTCCAGCATGTGAGGCTCTGGTTAAATAGTTTCTCTTGAGAGTGGATCTTGTTAAGAACAGAATGCTCAGAAGTATTTCAAAATGGTTCCTCTTCCCCTCCCCTTACCAGAAGCATGGGGGAATTTTTCTCCAGTGTTCACTGTAAGAATCCAGTAGAGCTCCAGGAAGTAAAACTCACAGAAGTTTCAGGTGTCCTGATGACTGGATCCCTCTGGAATTTTTGACTTGCCCGCACTGAGCCTCCAGTAATTCATCAGTTACAGTTCAGGTTTCCCTAACGTGGCGCTGGTTCCCATGAAGGGTTCTTCCTTGGTAAGTTGTGATGCTCTGTATTTGCCTGTCACTCTTGCCAGTTTAGGGGACAGTGATTTGTCCTGTGACCTCACTTCCATATGGATCTAAAAAAGAGTTGCTAACTTTGCAGTGTGTTCAGTCTTTTACTTGTTGCTAGGATGGAGTGGTGACTCTCACACTTCTTACAATGCCAGACCAGAAAGCAGAAGTTCTGTCCATATGTTTTGAAAAGTAGAAGGACAGCTGATACGTATTGAGCACCTGCCCTAAATCAGGTGCTTTACCTGATCCGCTATTTCCTTTTTTCCTTTTAATAGTCCTCTGTGGAAGATGTGACTCTCCCCATTTTGCAGATGAGAAACTGAGAGTTACAGGAGAAAGGCACTTGCTCAAATGTTCACGACAAGTACATGGTCTGCTTCACTCCAGATCCCATCTGATTCCATCTATGTTCTTATGTAGGAAATAAAGGAGGAATAAAGGGCAGAAGTAAGCAACAAAAATCATTTCCCATGATTATAAAAGCAGTTCATACTGTAACATTTATGAAGAAAAGAACTTTTGTGTGATTAGATTCTACAGAGATGAGTGTTGGTAAAGTCCCAGGGACTGAGTTTTTAGCATACTGCTCCTTAGACATAGTGCTAAGTCGTTTCAGTCATGTCCAGCTCTTTGTGACCCCATGGACCATAGCTCACCAGGCTCCTCTGTCCATGGGATTCTCTAGGCAGGAATACTGGAGTGGGTTGCCATTTCCTCCTCCAGGGGGTCTTCCCAACCCAGGGATTGAACCTGTGTCCCTTATGTCTCCTGCGTTGCAAACAGCTTCTTTACCACTAGCACCACCAGGGAAGCCAGACATAGACTGGGCATTTAATAAATTCTTGCCAAATGAATGAATGAATGAATGAGCATTCCATCCAGTGTGTTGTATGTCATTAAAGCATTCTTTCAGTGGGCCTGGCACTGTGCTAAGTACTTTGCATTCTTTATTTCATGTAATCTTCATAACAGCACAAGGGAGGGGCAATTTTTTTCTCTGTTTTTATTGTTGAGGAACCAGAGACTTAGAAAAAAATAACTTTGTGCAAGATCAAATAACTAACAACTGTAGAGGTGGGGCTTGGGCTAGACCTGTACAGTTCATGCTCTACACCTGGACTGTCCTTCCTGAGAGGAGTAGGGGAGGGGCTTCCTCCACACACCCACCTCTGTGGGCAGGCACCGTTGCTGATGCTCCCACTAAGTGCCTCACATCCCTTGCACGGGATAGGCCCTTACCTCCCCCAGATGCCTTCTCTAAGGGTGCAGAACTGAAGATGTTTAAAGCTTCCCCTAGACTGCAGTTCATGACCTCACAGAATCAGCTAAGCTAGAGAATCAGACAGAGGGTCTCTTTCCGACCCTTGGGCATCAGATGGATGGAGCACAGGATTAAAAGAAGGTCCAGCTACAGAGACCTGGAGCCAGGCTGGCCGTGTCATCCTGGGAAAGATCATTAACTTCACCAAGACTCTGTTTCCTTCTCTATTGCATAATAATCAGATTAAGAATAACGATTTCTATCTCTTGGGGCTATTATGATAACTCAGTGAGACTGGGCAGAGGAAGGTTCTTTGTAACTGGGATGCACTCTACAAGTGACTCAGTTCCCAGAGCCCAGGACAGAGGCTATTTCTACTCCACCCTGCATCTCTTCATAAGGGGACGGGAACACCTTTCACGAAGCAAGGATTTCCCAGGACCTGGTATTTTGCCCGTGTCTGGTTTCTGACCCCAGCATCTGAAAGAGTAGGCAGTGAAGGAGCTATAGCTTCTGAGAAGCTATAGCTTCTGGCTGTGGTCGTCCCTGTGGAGGAGTGGGGTTCGAGGCCTATCTGAGGTCCTTGCTGCTGCTACTGCTAAGTCACTTCAGTCATGTCCGACTCTGCAACCCCATAGACGGCAGCCCACCAGGCTCCCCCGTCCCTGGGATTCTCCAGGCAAGAACACTGGAGTGGGTTGCCATTTCCTTCTCCAATGCATGAAAGTGAAAAGTGAAAGTGAAGTCACTCAGTCTGTCCAACTCTTAGCGACCTCATGGACTGCAGCCTACCAGGCTCCTCCATCCATAGGATTTTCCAGGCAAGAATACTGGAGTGGGGCGCCATTGCCTTCTCCGATCTGAGGTCCTTACATCTTTAGAAACCTAGAAAATTTAGCCTCTCTTTTCTCTCCCTTGATGATCACTGACACCTCTCTCTACTCCCTGCACAAGCCTACTAGTTTCTCTCCTCCTGTAGAAGGTAAGGCTGAACCATTGTAAGTGACATGGGGCTTTTCTCTCCCTCAGGACACTAATAATCATGCCAAGACCCTCTGTTATTGCTACTCCACCCTGGGACAGCCAGTGTCTTCTGGGAGCAGGTGTGGGTGAGTAGGATTGTTTAACCCCTTAATCTACATTCCTATCCACCCAGAAGCACAGAAACTACACAACACAACACAGCACACACACACACAAGTTAACTAGTCAGTCTTCCTGCACCTCATTCTTCACAAACTATTGCTCAAAGAGTATGGTTATCAGAGACTGCTTGGGGAACAGTGTTCTGCTCTGAACTGAAAAGCTTAACTTAGACAGAGTGGCCAAGATGGTGGAGTATGAAGACCCTGAGCTCACCTCCTCCCACAGTCACATCAAAATCAAGTATTTACAGCAAAATTATTGAGAACAAAGACCCGAAGCCTAGTGGAAGAGATTTCCTACAACTAAAGATATAAAGAAGAAACCACAACAAGATAAATAGTAGGTCTGGAGACATGGTATAATCAAGACCCATATCCCCAGGTAGGTGGTCCACAAATGGGAGGATAATTAAAATTGCACAGGTTCTCCTAAGGATCAAAGGGTACAAGCCCCACAGCAGGCTCCCCAGCCTTGTGGCTCTATACCAGGAAGACAAACCCCCAGAATGTTTGGCCTTGAAGACCAGTGGGGCTTACTTTCAGAAGAGCCAGAGAACTGTGAGAAATAGAAACTCTACTCTTAAAGAGCACACACAAAATCTCACACACTCTGATACTCAGAGAAGAAGCTCTAAGTTGAAAGAATCTTGGATCAGACACACCTTCTGATCTTGGAGAGCTTCCCAGAGAAACAGAGGCAATTGGAGCTCACCCTGGGGACACAGACATGGGCAGCAGTCACTTGGAGAAACTTATTCTACCAAGAGGACTCTGGAGCTACCAAACACTATTTTGGAATCCCCTCTCTAACTTAGCGCTAGGTCATGGCCCCACCCACCACGTTGTCAACACCAGTACTGGAACACTTCAGGTCAAGCAGCTAGCCAGGTGGGGATACAGCCCCACTCACCAGCAAACCAGCTGCCCTGGGACACAGTGCCATCCACCAGAGGACCCAGGACTTGGCCCCACTCAACAGAAGACCAACACCAGCTCCCAGACCCTAGGCCCTGCCTCCAGGGACCCCAGGGCCCACAACATCAAGTGTACTGCCATTCATACCATAGGAGTCTCAGAAGGAGAAGAGCGAGAGAAAGGGGCAGAGAACACATTTGAAGACGTAATAACTGAAAAGTTTCTTAACTTAGGAAAGGGAACAGACATCCAGGTCCAAGAAGCATAGAAAATCCCAAACAGGTGGCTCAGTAGTAAAGAATCTGCCTGCAACACAGGAGACTTTGGAAATCCAAACAGAATCAATCCAAAGAGGGCCACACCAAAACACATTGTAATAAAAATAACAAAAATTGAATATAAAGAGAGAATCTTAAAAGCAGCAAAGGAAAAAGCAACAAGTTATGTACAAGGGAATGTCCATAAAGCTATCAGCTGATTTTTTCAGTAGAAACTCTGCAGGCCAGAAGGGAGTGGCCCAATATGTTTAAAGTGATAAAAGGGAAAAAACTACAAGCAAGAATACTCTACCCAGCAAGGCTTTCATTCAGAAATGATGGAGAGAGCTTTACAGAAAAGGAAAATCTAAGAGAGTTCAGCACCACCAAACCAGCTATATAAGAAATGTTAAAGGAACTGCTCTGAGCAGAAAAGAAATGAGAAATATAAAAATTATGAAAGGAAAAATCTTGCTGGTAAAGGCAAATATACAGTAAAGAAGGTAAATCAACCAGGTATAAACCTAGTAGGAAGTTTAAAAGACTAAAGTAGTAAAGTCATCTATATCCACAATAAGTAGTTAAAAGAGATACAAAACAAAAAGATGTAAAATATGATGTTAAGAACAGTAAAAGGGGAGGGGAAGAGTAAAAATTCAAGGTTGTTAAAATACATTAAACATTAAGAGATCAGCAATTTATAATTATATACATACATTATATACATTATATATATATATGTATGTATATATATAGCTATATATAGACTTCATGCTAATCACAAACCAAAATTCTGTAATAGATACACACAGGAAAAAGAGTGAAGAATCCAAATGTAACATAAAGATTGTCATCAAATCATGAGAGAAGAGAGCAAAAGAAGATAGGAACAAGAAAGCACTACAAAAACAACCTCAAATCAATTACCAAAATAGCAATAAGTACATTTCCCATCAGTAGTTAACTCTTAAAGTAAATGGGCTAAATATTCCAGTAAGAAACCTAGAGTGGCTGAATAGATACAAAAGAAAGACCCACATATAAACTACCCACAAAAGACTCACTTTAAATCTAAAGACACACAGGTAGAAAGTGAGGGGATGGACAAAGGCATTCCATGTAAATGGAAGTGAAAAGAAAGCCAGAATAGCTTCATAAATATAAAACATTCTATCCCAAAGCAGCAGAATACACATTGTTCTCAAATGTACATGGCAAATGCTTTAGGATAGATCACATGCTTGGCCACAGAACAATTCTCAGTAAATTTAAGAAACTGAAGTCATATTAAACAACTTTTTTGACCACAATGCTTTGAGACTAGAATTCAACCACAGAGGGGAAAAACTGCAGAACACGAACACATGGCACAGTATGCTACTAAATAACCAATGGAACACTGAAGAAATCAAACAAACAAACAAAATACCTAGAGACCAGTGAAAATGAAAATGCAATGATCCAAACTCTAGGGACACAGCAAAAGCAGTTCTAAGAGTGAAGTTTACAGTGATACAAGCCTACCTCAGGAAACAAGAAGAATCTCAAATAAAAAACCTAACCTACACTTAGAGGAACCAGAGAAAGAATAAACAACCAAAATCTGTAGAAGAAAAGAAATCATAAAGATCAGAGCAGGAATAAATGAGATAGAGACCAAAAAAAAAAAAAAAAAAAAGACCAATGAAGCTAAGCTGATTCTTTGAATGGGTAAACAAAATGGACAAACCTTTACCAGAAGGTTTTCTTTTTATCAAGGAAAAAAGATAAAGTCAGAAATGCAAACTTCACAGCCAACACAACAGAAATTCAAAGGATGTCATGATACCCCTATGAATGATTGTATGCCAATAAAATGGACAACCTAGAAGAAATGCCTAGAAATATATAACCCTCTAGGACTAAATCAAGAAGAAATAAAAAAAAAACAGAGCAATTACTAGTAATGAAATTTAGTTATAAAAAAGAAAAATTCCCAAAACAAAAAAATCCAGAATCAGATGGTTTCATAGGTAGAATCCAGCAAACATTCAGAGAAGAATCGACACCTATCCTTCTCAAATTATTCCAAAAAATAGCAGAGGAAGAAATTCTTCCAAACTGATTCTATTAATACAAGGCCAGCATCACCTGACACCAAAACTAGACAAAGATAACACAAAAAAGGAAAATTACTGACCAATATCACTGATGAACATAGACGCAAAAATCCTTATCAAAATATTCAGTTCAGTTCAGTTCAGCTGCTCAGTCGTGACCGACTCTTTGCAACCCCATGAATCGCAGCATGCCAGGCCTCCCTGTCCATCACCAACTCCCGGAGTTCACTCAGACTCACGTCCATCCAGTCAGTGATGCCATCCAGTCATCTCATCCTCTGTCATCCCCTTCTTCTCTTGCCCCCAATCCCTCCCAGCATCAGAGTCTTTTCCAATGAGTCAACTCTTCGCATGAGGTGGCCAAAGTACTGGAGTTTCAGCTTCAGCATCATTCCTTCCAAAGAAATCCCAGGCCTGATCTCCTTCAGAATGGACTGGTTGGATCTCCTTGCAGTCCAAGGGACTCTCAAGAGTCTTCTCCAACACCTCAGTTCAATAGCATCAATTCTTCGGCACTTGGCTTTCTTCACAGTCCAACTCTCACATCCATACAGGACCACAGGAAAAACCATAGCCTTGACTAGATGGACCTTTGTTGGCAAAGTAATGTCTCTGCTTTTGAATATGCTATCTAGGTTGGTCATAACTTTCCTTCCAAGGAGTAAGCGTCTTTTAATTTCATGGCTGCAGTCACCATCTGCAGTGATTTTGGAGCCCACAAAAATAAAGTCTGACACTGTTTCCACTGTTTCCCCATCTATTTCCCATGAAGTGATGGGACCGGATGCCATGATCTTTGTTTTCTGAATGTTGAGCTTTAAGCCAACTTTTTCACTCTCCACTTTCACTTTCATCAAGAAGCTTTTTAGTTCCTCTTCACTTTCTGCCATAAGGGTGGTGTCATCTGCATATCTGAGGTTATTGATATTTCTCCCAGCAATCTTGATTCCAGCTTGTGCTTCTTCCAGTCCAGCGTTTCTCATGATGTTCTCTGCATATAAGTTAAATAAACAGGGTGACAATATACAGCCTTGACATACTCCTTTTCCTATTTGGAACCAGTCTGTTGTTCCATGTCCAGTTCTACCTGTTGCTTCCTGACCTGCATACAAATTTCTCAAGAGGCAGATCAGGTGGTCTGGTATTCCCATCTCTTTCAGAATTTTCCACAGTTTATTGTGATCCACACAGTCAAAGGCTTTGGCATAGTCAATAAAGCAGAAATAGATGTTTTTCTGGAACTCTCTTGCCTTTTCCATGATCCAGCGGATGTTGGAAATTGGATCTCTGGTTCCTCTGCCTTTTCTAAAACCAGCTTGAACATCAGGAAGTTCACGGTTCACATATTGCTGAAACCTGGCTTGGAGAATTTTGAGCATTACTTTACTAGCATGTGAGATGAGTGCAATTGTGCAGTAGTTTGAGGATTCTTTGGCATTGCCTTTCTTTGGGATTAGAATGAAAATTGACTTTTTCCAGTCCTGTGGCCACTGCTGAGTTTTCCAAATTTGCTGGCATATTGAGGGCAGCACTTTAACAGCATCATCTTTCAGGATTTGGAATAGCTCAACTGGAATTCCATCACCTCCACTAGCTTTGTTCGTAGTGATGCTTTCTAAGGCCCACTTGACTTCACATTCCAGGATGTCTGGCTTTAGGTCAGTGATCACACCATTGTGATTATCTGGGTCATGAAGATCTTTTTTGTATAGTTCTTCTGTGTATTCTTGCCACCTCTTCTTAATATCTTCTGCTTCTGTTAGGTCCATACCATCTCTGTCCTTTATTGTGCCCATCTTTGCATGAAATGTCCCCTTGGTATCTCTAATTTTCTTGAAGGGATCTCTAGTCTTTCCCATTCTGTTGTTTTCCTCTATTTCTTTGCATTGATCGCTGAGGAAGGCTTTCTTATCTCTTCTTGCTATTCTTTGGAACTCTGCATTCAGATGCTTATATCTTTCCTTTTCTCCTTTGCTTTTCGCTTCTCTTCTTTTCACAGCTATTTGTAAGGCCTCCCCAGACAGCCATTTTGCTTTTTTGCATTTCTTTTCCATGGGGATGGTCTTGATCCCTGTCTCCTGTACAATGTCACGAACCTCATTCCATAGTTCATCAGGCACTCTATCTATCAGATCTAGGCCCTTAAATCTATTTCTCACTTCCACTGTATAATCATAAGGGATTTGATTTATGTCATACCTGAATAGTCTAGTGGTTTTCCCTACTTTTTTCAGTTTAAGTCTGGATTTAGCAATAAGGAGTTCATGATCTGAGCCACAGTCAGCTCCTGGTCTTGTTTTTGTTGACTGCATAGAGCTTCTCCATCTTTGGCTGCAAAGAATATAATCAGTCTGATTTCGGTGTTCACCATCTGGTGATGTCCATGTATAGAGTCTTCTCTTGTGTTATTGGAAGAGGGTGTTTTCTATGACCAGTGCATTTTCTTGGCAAAACTCTATTAGTCTTTGCCCTGCTTCATTCCGTATTCCAAGGCCAAATTTGCCTGTTACTCCAGGTGTTTCTTGACTTCCTACTTTTGCACTCCAGTCCCCTATAATGAAAAGGACATCTTTTTGGGGTGAATATTATATATATAATATATTATATATATAATTATATATATATAATATTAATATTAATTTATATATATTCATAGAAAATCCTAAAGATGTTACCAAAAGCCTACTAGAACTCATCAATGAGTTTGAGAGTTTCAGGATACAAAATTAATATACAGAATATGTTGCATTTCTATATACTAACAACAAACTATCAGAACAAGAAATTAAGGGACTTTGCTGGTGGCTCAGTGGTAAAGAATCTGCCTGCCAATGAAGGAGACGACGAGTCTGACCCCTGATCCAGGACGACCCCACATGCCGTGGAGCAACTATGCCCGTGCACCACAGCTGTTGAGCCTGAGCTCTTGAGCCTGGGAACCACAACTACTGAGCCCGCGTGCCACAACTGCTGATGCCTCCATGACCAGGAGCCCGTGCTCTGCAACAAGAGAAGCCGCCACAGTGAGAAACCCACACGCTGCAACAAGAAAGTAGCCCTCGCTTGCCACTAGAGAAAAGCCAGCACCTCAATGAAGACCCATTACAGCCAAGAATAAAATAAATAAACAAAAGTAAACAATGAAGAAATTAAGAAAACAATCTCATTTAAAATTGCATCAAAAAGAATGAAACATTTAGGAATAAATCTAATGAATGAAGTAAAAGAGTGTTTTCAAAAAACTGTAAGACACTGATAAGAAAAATTGAAGATGACGCAAACAGGTGGGAGATATATCATGGATTGGAAGAATTAATTTTATTCTAGTGACCATACTATTCAGAGCAATCTGAAGATTCAGTGCAGTCTATCAAAATACCAATGACATTTTTCACAGAACTACTGCTGCTGCTGCTGCTAAGTCGCTTCAGTTGTGTCCGACTCTGTGCGACCCCAGAGACGGCAGCCCATCAGGCTCCCCCGTACCTGGGATTCTCCAGGCAAGAACACTGGAGTGGGTTGCCATTTCCTTCTCCAATGCGTGAAAGTGAAAAAAGTGAAGTCACTCAGTCATGTCCGACTCTTAGCGACCCCACGGACTGCAGCCCACAAGACTCCTCCATCCATGGGATTTTCCAGGCAAGAGTACCAGAGTGGGTTGCCATTGCCTTCTCCATTTTCACAGAACTAGAAAAAGTAATTCTAATAATTGTATGGAAACACAAAAGACTCGAAATAGCCAAAACAATCTTAAGAAAGAATAAAACTGGTGGAAACACCTACCCTGACTTCAAACTATACTGCAAAGCTACAGTAATAAAAGCAATGTGATACTGGCCCAAAAGCAGACACACAGATCAATGGAACAGAATAGAGAGACCAGAAGTAAACTCACTTTTGTGTGGGCAGTTAACATACCACAGAGTAGGCAAGAATATATAAATGGAAAAAGACAGCCTCTTTAATAAATGGTGTTGGGAAAATTGGACAGCTATGTGCAAAGGAATCAAGCTAGACTATTCTCTTATACCAAAATCAAAATGAGTTAAAAACTTAAATGTAAGACTTGAAACCATTAGACTTGGAAGAAAACATAAGCATTACACTCTTTGACATCAGTCTTAGTAATATTTTTTGTATATGTCTCCTTAGGCAAGGGAAAGAAAAGTAAACAAACAGGACTACATCGAACTAAAAATTTCACATGGTGGAGGAAACGCTCAACAAAACAAAAACACCATCTACTAAATGGGATAAGATATTTGCAAATGATATATTGACAGGACTAATGTTCAAAATATACAAAGAACTCATGCAACTCAACTTCAAAAAAAAGAAGCTATACAGTGTGATTAAAAATGAGCAAAAGATCTGAATAGACATTTTTCCAAAGAGGACATACAGATGGCCAGCAGGCACATTAAAAGATGCTCAACATTACTAATCATTAGAGAAGTGCAAATCAAAAGCACAATGAGATATTTCAAATCTGTCAAATGGATATTATCAAAAAGACAAAAAAATAGCATCTGTTGGTGAGGATATGGAGAAAACAGAACCCTTGTACACTGTAGATGGGAATATAAATTGGTACAGCCATTATGGAAAAGAGAATAGAAAGTCCTCAAAAAAATTTAAAAAGAAAGTATCACATAATCCAGCAGTCCACTCCTGGATATTTATCTGAAGAAAATGAAATCTCTATTTAGAAAAAATACATGCACCCTTAGGTTTATAACAGCATTATTTATAATAGCCAAGATGTAGAAGCAATCTAAGTGCCTATCCAGAGATGAATGGATAAAGAAGATATGATATATATATATATATATATATATATATATATATACACACACACACATATATATATACACATACACAGATACATACACATAAAATGAAATACTACTCAGCCATAAAAAAGAATTATGTCTTGTCACTTGTAACAACATGGATAGACCTAGAGGGAGTTATTCTAAGTAAAAGAAATCAAAGAAAGACAAATCCTGTATGGTTTCACTTATATGTGAAATCTCAAAAATAAAGCAAATGAACCAACATAACAATACAGAGTTACAGATGCAGAGAACAAACAAGTGGTTGCCAGAGAGGAAAGGAGAAGGGGGAGGAGAGAATTAAATGAGGGAAACTAAGAACTACAGACTTCCCGTTGCAAAATAAGTGAATCATGGATATGAAATGTACAATGTGGGAACATAGTCGATAATATGTGGTATCTTTGGAAACATATCATACCTAGATTTATCATGGTGATTATTTTAAAGTGCATAGAAATATCAAATCACTATGTTGTGTCCCAAGAAGTAACGTAATATTATACATCCATTATAGTTCAAAAACAAAGGAACAAACTTACAGAAAAAGAGATCATATTTATGGTTATTGGGGGCAGGAGGTTTGGGTAAGAGAACTGGATGAAGGCAGTCACAGACTTCCCATTATAAGATAAATAAATACCAATATAACATGATAAATATAATTAATGCTGCTATGTATTTAATATAAAAATTGTTGCAAGTAAATCCTGAGTCCTCATCACAAGGAAAACTATATATATTTTTTATTTCTTTAATTTTGTATCTATATGAGATGATGAATGTTCACTAAACTTACTGTGGTAATCATTTCATGATGCATAAGCCAAATCATTATGCTAAATGCCTTAAAGTTATACGGAGCTATCGGTCAATTATATCTCAATAAAACTTGAAGAAAAAAGTTTGATGTAAGACTTATGACTCAGAATAGAGCTAGTGCTGTGTATCATATGGAATTCCTTATCACTTTCCACCGGAGGTTTGTTCCTGAAAGAAAGTTTTCTCCTATTTTCTCTTGTTAAAAGGCAAGATCAGCCAAGGACATCTCTTGAGGTTGAAACGTAGCTCGGAGAATTAACATTCTATTAGATCCCTGGATAATAACCAAAGATCCCTCTGGAACCTTTGTCTAAAGACAGTTGCCAAATGTCCCAGTGACAAGTCAATATTGATGATCATGCTGCTGCTGCTGCTAAGTCGCGTCAGTCATGTCTGACTCTGTGCGACCCCATAGACAGCAGCCCACCAGGCTCCCCCGTCCCTGGGATTCTCCAGGCAAGAACACTGGAGTGGGTTGCCATTTCTTTCTCCAATGCATGAAAGTGAAAAGTGAAAGTGAAGTCGCTCAGTCATGTCTGACTCTTAGCGACCCCATGGACTGCAGCCTACCAGGCTCTTCCCCCCCATGGGATTTTCCAGGCAAGAGTACTGGAGTGGGTTGCCATTGCCTTCTCCGATTGATGATCATATTTATAATTAAATACATTATGTAAGTACAAACTATAGCAGCAACAGTTACAGCAGGATTCTTTTTAATCTCCCTCTGCCAACTATTAGTAACTGAGCCTCCCATACAGTTTCAGAGCAAAACATAAATAAAACAAAATCTCATCATGTTACATGTATGTACTTTCTTTATTTTTACTTATAGGTCATAATATCCCTCCTATTACGAGAAATTCGAATATGGTTGATTAAATAACTAAAGCAAGAATTTCCAATTTATCTGTATCATTCAGTCAAAAAATATTTTGCAGAGAGTTCCCTTGTGGTCCAGTGGTTAAGAATCCACCTTGCAGTGGAGGGGACACGAGTTTCATCCCTGGTTGAGGAACTAGGATTCTGCATGCTGCAGAGCAACTAAGCCTGTGCATCACAACTAGAGAATCCTCATGCCGTAACTATGATCTGGACTAATAATATCAACCCTAAACACAGACATCTGTATATTAACACTTCATTATGGTGAGAGACAGTGACTAGCTCATGAGAGTGATCAGGAGAGGAGAATATCTTACTAACAAACAACTCTTTTGGAGAACTCTCTAAGAATACTAATATTTTTGCAACTTTGTGTTTCCAAAAGATTATCAAGATTCATCAGCATCATAGAATTTGTCAAGGATCAGGAATCTTGAGAGACCATTTTAGAATTCTGCCTACTGCACAGATGTCAGTGCCTACATAGTCTTTAAACTACTCGCTTCCTCTCTCTGAAGCTATGGGCGTTGGTTCTGAGCCCAGGCAGACAAACAAAAATGATATCACATACACGCTGTGGAAAAACGTATACACAAAGCAGAAAGAAGAAGTGATCTACTATGCACAGGTGGTGGGGCTGCCGAGGGGATATTTAAAGGAAGTTTCAAGAAGTGATATTTCAACTGGATGGTTAGAAAAAGAACCATGCCTTCACATTTTTGTCTACACTGTCTGGGACAGTCTTAAGGTACATAACAGACCCCTGTTGGTATTTATTGAATGACCTTGTAGGTGTCTTCTAGTGGAGGAGGGGAAAGAGAATTCTAGGAGAGTGAATCTCATGTACTGAGACCCAAAGAGTTGTTGTTGTTGTTGTTGTTTTTAATAAGCATTTGTTTCTATTTGTATTATTTTTATTTATTTTATTGCCTTGTCACATGGCATGTGGGATCTTAGTTCCCCAACAAGGGATTGAACCTGCAGCCCCTGCATTGAAAGTGTGGAGTCTTAACCACTGGACTGCCAGGGAAGTTCCCGGAGACCCAAAGATTTAAAGCCACTTGCTATGTTCAAGGATCAGTGAGAAGTGTCAGATTATCTAAACATACAAGGCAAGATATGGCAAGAGAAGAGGGAGAAGATGGGGCCAGAACATGGGAGGCCTGGAATATGGTGCTAAGGAGATAAGACTGTATTTTGTAAATGAAGAGGGATACTTGAAGAGCTTTAAGGAAGTGAAAAAGAAAAAGACAGATTTGTGTTTGAGAAAATTAGCTCCAGTGGAAAGCATGTGTGAAGGTTACTTTGAGGTGAGGGTTAGGATGGATGGGAGTGAGGCTAACCCAGGGCTGTAGGAATTAGTGGAGTACAGTAAGGGAGGAGGGTCTACACCAAGACAATGTCAGTGGGATGGAGAAGGGATTGGCTCCGAAAGCTAGTTGGGAAGTAGAGGGACTGAAGAGCATGGCTGGGAAGAAGAGTTGGTTGAATATGAAGGATGACAAAGTCATGAAGGATGACCTGAAGATGACTCTGGTTTAGGAGATGGAAAAATGATGAGACCTTCCGTTGACCTTGAAGTCTAAGAAGAAGAACAGGTTTGAGGAGGAGGAGGGTGTTGGCAGTGATGGAGAGAAGGGCAGCTGTGAATGACAAGTACACTTTGGGGCATATTGAGTTTGAGATGCTTGTGGAACATCCTAACAGAATCCAAGAGGAGGCTGTCGAGTTCTGAGCTCTAGAGCTTAACAGGGGTGGATATACATTGGATTCTCTAACTCCTAGGTGACCAATCAAGTCTTAGCATTGGATTATCACAGAGGGATGGTGTACCAAGTAAGAAAACAAGGAAGCTGAATATAAAACCATGAGTCACCAAAAGTTTGCCATGTTAAGGACAGAAAACATGAACTGGAATCAAAGGTGGGAGAAGAGAGGCTTTGATGGGAACCAGTGAATCTGGGAATGTGTAGTGACCACAGAAGGTAAACAAAGAAATGAGCTTCATGGTCAGAAGAAACTGTGCCCATGAAAATATTTGCTGGTATTGACTTCACTGGCTTGAATTGGTTAAAAAAAAAAAAAAAAAAAAAGTCTAGGGAGGGCAAGACCCACCAGACCATGTGTAATTTAAACACAAAAACTCTAAGTAAATTAGCTCGTAGGACCGATTGTCACAGATTTCTTTACTGGGTTAGGAAATACTTGGTTTCACTGGGTTCTATTCTTCTGAGGAAAAAAAAAAAAAGAACTTAGAGTGAAAATGTATGATTCTCCTTTGATCTCTGTAATTAATAGATTTGACTCAAGTATTCATCAGCCCTTAATGAAAATCAGTGGTATTCCTGTTACTTTCCATGGTTTGTTTTCTCATAAGTTGAAGAACAAAAGAGTATCTTTCATAATATCATCAAGGGTAAAACAGGATGTCACAAGAAGAGAGATCCCTGTGGAATAATAAAATTTTTTAAACAGGGCTGATCCATTTTTAATTTAGTTTTCCTTTGCCCATGTCAGTTCAGTTTAGTTTAGTCACTCAGTCGTGTCCAACTCCTTGTGACCCCATGGACTGCAGCACGTCAGGCCTCCCTGTCCATCACCAACTCCTGGAGTTTACTCAAACTCTTGTCCATTGAGTTGGTGATGCCATCCAACCTTCTCATCCTCTGCCATCCCCTTCTCCTCCCACCTTCAATCTTTCCCAGCATCAGGGTCTTTTCAAATGAGTCAGTTCTTCACATCAGGTGGCCAAAGTATTGGAGTTTCAACTTCAGCATCAGTCCTTCCAATGAATATTCAGGACTGATTTCCTTTAGGATGCACTGGTTGGATCTCCTTGCAGTCCAAGGGACTCTCAAAAAGTCTTCTCTAACACCACATTTCAAAAGCATCAATTCTTCGATGCTCAGCTTTCTTTATAGTCCAACTCTCACATCCATACATGACCACTGGAAAAACCACAGCCTTGACTAGGTGGACCTTAGATGGACCTTTGTTGGCAAAGTAATGTCTCTGCTTTTTAATGTGCTGTCTAGGTTGGTCATAGCTTTTCTTCCAGGGAGCAAGCGTCTTTTAATTTCATGGCTGTAGTTACCATCTGCAGTGATTTTGGAGCCCGCAAAAATAGTCTGTCACTATTTCCATTGTTTCCCCATCTATTTGCCATGAAATGATGAGATTGGATGCCACGATCTTCGTTTTTTGAATGCTGAGTTTTAAGCCGGCTTTTTTACTCTCCTCTTTCACTTTCATCAGGAGGCTCTTTAGTTCTTCTTGGCTTTCTGCCATAAGCGTGGTGTCATCTACATATCTGAGGTTATTGATATTTCTCTCAGCAATCTTGATTTTAGCTCGTGCTTCATCCAGCCCGGCGTTTCTCATGATGTACTCTGCATGTAAGTTAAATAAGCAGGGTGACAATATACAGCCTTGACGTACTCCTTACCCTATTTGGAACCAGTCTATTCCATGTCCAGTTCTAACTGTTGCCTCCTGACCTGCATACTGCCCATGTCAGACTCCACCAAACAAGCTGAATGTGAAAGTTGTTCAGTCATGTCTGACACTTTGCAACAGCATGGACTGTACCGTCCATGGAATTCTACAGGCCAGAATACTGGAATGGGTAGCCTTTCCCTTCTGCAAAGTAGCCTGAATAAATACTAGCAATTGCTGTGCCCCACCAAAATTTGGACATGCTTCAAACATCTCCAAAGAAGGACAATATGCTTTTTCGAAAAAATATAAAGATGAAGTTAACCAGGTGCGTGTAAATTCACCACAACCTCTCCTCATTATCCAGAGGGGATGGCCCATGATGATAATTTAGTTAAGGCCAAGTTAATCCAAAATGCAGAGATTCAAGTGCCAAGAAGCCAGTGTGTCTCTGCTTTTCTCCTCTGCTCCCTGGAAGCTGACGTCTTGCTAAGCAGCTGGCTAAGTATTCGCATTCTTGGTGACTTGGAGGAGGCAGGAGCCTTGGCAAAGCAGCAGTAACACACACTGAGGCACCTCACTTCTTGTCCTCTACAGTCCCCTCAAACAGTAAGAATGTCAAACCTTCAGTTCTAGAATGAGACTGAGGGTGTTTATGTGAAATGATTCTCTGTGTGTGCTCGGTTGTTCAGTCGTGTCCAACTCTCTGTGACCCCATGGACTGTAGCCTGCCAGGCTCCCCTATCCATGGAATTTTCCAGGCAAGTATACTGGAATGGGTCGCCATGTCCTCCTCCAGGCAATCTTTCCAACCCAGGTATCAAACCCTCATCTCTTGCACCTCCTGCATTGGCAAGTGGACTCTACCACTACCTGGGAAATTACACTATTTCTCTGCAGTTCAGTTAGCAGGTGGCTGTGTGCCTGGGTTCGCACCAGCAGATGAGAGGATTGGGGAGGCTCTTGACCAGTGGAGCCAATAACGTGGTCAAGAGAGACCCGACCTCAGGAAAGAGGAAGAGGCCCGAATGAGCGAGCGGCAGGGGAAGCAGCAGCGGAAATGCCAAGCGCTCCTGGAGCCCATGAGAACAGAAAGCCGAGGTCAGGGAGCCCATTCACCAGAGCAGAAGGGGAGCCTAAGAAGAACACACACAAAGCTGGAAAAAGAGAAAGCACAGCATATTTCCTTAGCAAGAATGAGAAAGCCACTCACCCTTCTCCTCCCCTCCCCAAACACGCGTGGAGTTTGGTTTCACTCATCTCTTTGAGGAGGTGTTCCCCTATGCGCTCCGGCCTACCGATTTACAAGAACATGTATTCATCACTCCCATTAAAAAGGAATGTGAATGTCACCCATGCCTAGTTTCTCAAGTAGGGCAGGTTTGAGTACTTTATTTCCTGCCACATGAAGGTTTGCTGTCAAGCTGAGGTGATCACATGCAGTGGGCTGAGCAGAAGCAGACGGAGTCCAAACGCTGGCCCTGTCACTCTCGGTGTGACCTTGGATAGGCTCTTCATAGAGCTAAACACTCCGTTTTCTTATAGTATGAATTATAACATTCCAGATCCACAATCCCTTTGTAGCAATTCTGAAATCCAAAGGGCTCCAAAACCACAGATTTTTTTGTAAACTTGTACAAAATTCATTTGATGGCAAAACCTGATCTGAACTAATAATGTAAGACTTAGTTTTCATTTATCCCATTAAACATGATTATCTGGAAGTTTGCTGCAGGAACATCAGTGTTTGATAACGGATGGATATTATGGGGCTGTTATCAATAATCCAGTATATGCACTGATTTGTCTCTCCCAAATATGAACCATTTTGAATTCTGAAGCATACCAGGGACCTGTGTGGAATCTGAATAAGAGATTGGGGACCTGTTCTTTGGGGTTGTAGGAAGTACTAAGGGAAAATAATGTGTATCAGGTGATTCTAACAATGCCTTGTTGCTGCTGATACTTAGTCACTAAGTTGTGTTTGAATCTTTGCAACCCCAAAGACTGTAGCACACCAAGCTCCTCTGTCCATGGGATTCTCCAGGCAAGAATACTGGAGTGGGTTACGATTTTCTGCTCCAGGGGATCTTACTGACCCCAGGCTCAAACCTGCATCTCCTGCATTGGCAGCAGATTCTTTACCACTGAGCCACCAGGGAAGCCCACAACAATGCCTGGCAGTTTGTAACTGCTCAAGAAATACAAACTAGAATTTATTATTATAATGCAGATTGGAGTGCTCTGCCCCGATCCTGTTACTCTGGAGTTCACCCAGGGGAAACATTGAACCCTGAGGTTCTGACTCCCCATCCACCAACTGTATCACTGAAGAGTCTGGACTTTTTGAGGAAAAAACCTCCCTGGAAGGCCGTGTGTACATTCCTGCAGGCACTGTGGAGTTGAGACCCAAGACCCAAAGCCAAGAAAAAAATTCCAAATGCACAACATTTGAGGATTACAAGGACAGGGAATGAAAGAAGGGCTGAAACTGGACATGCTCCCTCCCAAAGGTGGTGAGGCCTGGTGGAGGGATTTGCCCTTGGAGCCAGAGAGATCTCATTCCTCGCCCTGCCCTCCCTCGGGATGGGAACTGCTGGATCTCAGTTTCTTCATGTGGAAAGTGGGCTAACAGTACTTCTGAAAGCTTCCCTATGATGGAAAAGCATTCTTCGTGGGGGCCTGGTACATAGATGAGATTCAGCAAGGAACAGGCGAAAACACACAGACTCCATTATACTGGGTGCTAAGAAAACCAAAGTTTCTACAGAGTATAATTCTGCCTTGCCCTGAATTCCTCTCCAGAGGAAAAGCCTTATGTTTCCTGCAAAAGTGAAACTAAGAGGCCACACGGAGGGGGCATTCCATCTACGAGGAACTCTAAGCCTGTAGTGAGCGGTTCTTCTCTCTTGACGAGACAGTCACCCGTGCTCCTTGGGGGACTTCTGACTCAGAAGGACAGCCACGCACAAGGTCAAGTTCAAAACTGTAAAGGTGATCTGTGGACACACGGATGGTCAATCTGACTTATTCACCCCTTGAATCCAATTTTGGCTGAATGACCAAGTCCCAGTGTGACCCCTTATAAAAGGAACAATTGTCAAGGGTACTTAGAAGAAAAGAGGGTTGTTTTCTGCCATTCAAAGTGGATCGTTTCATGAAGGAGACCTTTCACCCAAATAATCACCTTGTCCTCGCATGTCCAGATCAGGGCCAACACAGAGAATAAACAGATACCCATTACAGAGGCGGCCTTGAGATTAACCCCAGCCAATGCCTGGTTTTCTACAGAGACTTTGACCTGAGTAATCATGTTCTCTCCAGACCTGAGCCACACGACTTGAGACATGCCAGCTGTTAAGACATTTGCAACCTCCGGGCTTTCCTCAGCACTCCTTTCCTCTTTCCTGCCCATCATGGCTGGAGGTGAGGATCCCCCTCTTTCCCGCCCTCCTGAACCTCAGGGCTTCAGCCCCCTCATTCCAGGAGAGTCAGGGCAGCATTACACACCTTCGCAGTACCTGCCCCCAAGCCCGGCATGAAGAGGCTTCCTTTGAACGGTGGCTCCCCGTGCATTCATTCCCGTTTGTTCAGAGCAGCGGCTCAACAGCCAGACCAATCTCAGGGTTAGGGTCCTGTCAACTAAAAAGATGCACAACATGAGAGTTGCGAGTTACGTTTTATTTGGGGCCAAATGAGGATTGCAGCCCGGGAGACAGCACCTCAGAGAGCTCTGAGAGACTGCTCCAAAGAGGCAGTAAGGGAAGGTCAGTATATAAGATTTTGGTGAAGGGGGAGTTCGGGGCAATCAAGAACTTGTTTTACAAAAGGCTTCCCTGCTAGTCATGAGGAGCCATGTCACCATGAAAGGATTTAGTGCTTTTCTAGATATCAGGGAGGAAATGCAAGGACTGGGATCATGAAAGCAGTTCCTGAAAGTATCAATATCTACAGACCTGTTCCACCAGTTTCCCTGGAGCACAGAGTGCCTCACTCTCCACCCTGAAACCCCTTCAGGGAGTGTCGAAGGCCAGCAGCTGCAGTAGCATGGGCACATGGCAAAAGCCCGTGTTGCTGTTGCTCGGTTGCTGGCAAATGCCCTTGGCAAGTGCCAATTTGTAGTTGACAGTACCAACAGAGCTGGAGCACCAGAGAAAGGCATAGACAATGAACATGAGAGTGAGAAGAGGGAACTTTTTTAAGAAATAATCTGACATTTGATTAATTTCTTAAAGCATCAAAGTATAAAAGAAATATCCATGAGTCCATCCTGGTATAAATAAATAGCTGAATAAATAAATAGATGGGGACATCCCTGGTTTTCCAGTGGCTAAGACTCCGTGCTCGCATGGCAGGGAATCTGGGTTCGTTCCCTTATGGGGGAACTAGATCCCACAGGCCGCAACTCAGAGTTTGCATGCCACAGCAAAGATCAAAGATCTTGAATGCCGCAACTAAGACTGGGTGCAGCGAATAAATAATAAAATAAATAAAAATAAATATTTTAAAAGTAAGTCAATACATAAATGTAGGAGAAAGGACAGCTCTTCCTTACAAAAGAATTCCACTTAATAAATGTATAAAGAATGAAGAAAATAGAAATTCACCGTTAGGAACCATAGGAATAACTGCGGCAGGCAAGATCCTGCTAAAATTAGCAGGCAAAAGTTTGAGGAGAAACAGTAGTCTCCAAGTGTTTCTCCTTTGAAAGCGAAAACTCAAAATGTTTGTGGCTCAGTCGTGTCCAACTCTTTGCAACCCAATGGACAGTAACCCGCCAGGGATTCTCCAGGCCAGAACACTGGAGTAGGTAGCCATTCCCTTCTCCCAGGCATCTTCCTGACCCAGGGATCAAGCCCGGCCTCCTGCATTGTAGGTGGACTCTTTACTGTCTGTGCCACCAGGGAAGCCCATAGAGCCCAACACTGCTGATGAATTAGTGTTCCTCCCCAGGCTTACCCAATCACTCCTCATGTTCTTCCCAGCAGCACTGCCGCTGCTACCATCACCCCCACCGCCTCCAGCTGAGGACCCTGAGCCGCCCGCGGTAATCATTTCACACCTAGGCTCACAGTCTAGGGCTGGCATTGCTGTGGCCACTGTAGCTGAACTTGAAAGTCACCGTTAGTGTTGTATGACATCTTGCTGCTGCTGAGCGTGTGGCCAAACACTGCTAAGATGCTGCCACACGGCTGGCGTTTCACCTCCCATATCTCAGCCCCGGTTTTGTGACAAGGCTCCCTGCTGTCTCCTGAGACTTCAGGCTCAGCCTTCTGTTCAGTGAGGATTGTGTGCAGGGTCCGGACCTTGGATGCCAGGATGAGACACTGTCTTGCAGAATATTTCTTTTTTTATGTTCTTCTGTAAGGGAACACTGTATTGTTCCACATTTTAGCTTTGGTTTTGTAATCACTGATTATATAATGAGTTCTGGTTCTCTGCTGGAAAAATTGGTCTGCACTGTTAAAGACACAGCTGCTTTAGAACACACGGAGATGGAGACAGTGTCCATATGACCCACTGCCTCCACCACCATCCCTGCTAATCTCCTGAAAGATCAGGCCCACGTTACACCACAATGTGGCGGGTGGCAGTGCCACAGCAGGACGACTCCACTGTTGCACAAAGAGTGGCAGATCCTCGTTGTGAAGTTGGCAATTTTGTAAAACATCAGCTACCTCTAGTGGGGCCAACTTGATCTGCTTCCCTCCTGTCTCAGAGCTTGAAAGTCTGTGTCCTTGACTTCCAGATTTGGGTTTCCAGATAAAACACACAACTCCCAGTTAAATTCCAATTGTGGATAAACAGTGAAAACAGTTTTTCAGTGTAAGTATGTCCCATGCAACACCTGGAACATTCACTAAAAAACAGTATTCATAATTTGTCTGAAATTCAAATGTAACTGGGCTGTGCTAAGTCACTTTCAGTTGTGTCTGACTCTGTAACCCCATGGACTGTAGCCCTCCAGGCTCCTCTGTCCACGGTATTCTCCAGGCAAGAAGACTGGAGTGGGGAGCCATTTCCTTCTCCAGGGGATCTTCCCAACCCAGGGAAATGCAACTGGGCAGCCTCTTATTTTTATTTGCTAAATCTTATTTTTATTTGCTAAATCCTACTCAAGATCAGACTCTTGTCATTGTCCTGTCCTCTGGGTCTGTCCTTGTGGGACTCCGATAATTCATTCTGCCAAGAAGCCTGAGACAGAATGAGGCAAAGGAAGAATCTTAATCACTCTTGGCTTTTTGTTCTTATCTAGCTCCGAGTGTCACAGATATGCATTAAATTCATAAATAAATTAAAACCTCTCATTTGAAGTTTGATTCATTTCTATCCTGAAACTTTAGCAACATTGGATTCCACTGAGAGGAAAGATGGTGTAAAGAGGAAAGAATGATCTAGGGATGGAGGAACCTGGCCGCTCATCCCAGGCCAAGTGGCCATGATGTGGTGTGCTCACGGCGTAGCACTCTCTCTTTAGTCTCTGTTTGAGAACTTAAAGAAGTCAATTAAACAACCTCTAAGATCCATGCCAGAGCTAATAATTCTATGGTTCTGGCTTCAAAAAGTCTGAAACTTACGACATGGCTGGCTGTGGCTGTGAAAGTCGCTCAGTCGTGTCCAGCTCTTTGGGACCCCACAGACTATACAGTCCATGGAATTCTCCAGGCCAGAATACTGGAGTGGGTAGCCTTTCCCTTCTCCAAGGGATCTTTTCAACCCAGGGATCGAACCCAGGTCTCTTGCATTGCAGGCAGATTCTTTACCAGCTGAGCCACAAAGGAAGCTGAAGAATACTGGAGTGGGTAGCCTTTCCCTTCTCCAGGGGATCTTCCCAACCCAGAAATTGAACCGGGGTCTCCTGCATTGCAGGCGGATTCTTTACCAACTGAGCTATCAGGGAAGCCGAAACTTAAGACATATGTAACTGAAAGTCACAGTATTAGATTTAAAAAGTTTAAACATCAGGAATTTTTTATATGCTGAATTTTTTAATAAGTTGCTTACCAGTTTTCTATCTGTTCAGTTCAGTCGCTCAGTCATGTCGGACTTTTTGCGACCCCATGGACCGCAGTACGCCAGGCCTCCCTGTCCATCACCAACTCCCTGGAGTTACTCAAACTCATGTCCATTGAGTTGGTGATGCCATCCAACCATCTCATCTTCTCTTGTCCCCTTCTCCTCCCACCTTCAATCTTTCCCAGCATCAGGGTCTTTTCAAATGAGTCAGTTCTTCTCATCAGGTGGCCAAAGTATTGGAGTTTCAGCTTCAGCATCAGTCCTTCCAATGAATATTCAGGACTGATTTCCTTTAGGATGGACTGGTTGGGTCTCCTTGCAGTCCAAGGGACTCTCAAGAGTCTTCTCCAACACCACAGTTCAAAAGCATCAATTAGAAGAGTACGTATCTTGACCTCCTCAGAACTCTTGTTACTACATTAAATACTTTGTGTAAACTTTTTACATAATTAGTATTCAGGTACAAGATTCACCTGTCAGAATACTCTAATAGAATTCTCCAGTCTATTTTTTTAAATATTTATTTATTTATTTGGTTGTGCCAGGTCTTCGTTTCAGCATTTAGGATCTTCAAATCTTCAAACTTTGTTGTTGCACATGGAATCTAGTTCCCTGACCAGGGATCAAACCTGGGTCCCCTGCATTGGGAACTCAGAGTCTTAGCCAGGGAAGTCCCCATGTCTATCATTCTTAAATGACTTTATTAAATTCCAACATTCTTTTTTAAAAAATTATTTATTTTTATTTTATTTTAGGCTGCACTGGGTCTTCGTTGTGGTGTGTGGGCTTTTCTCTAGCTGTGGTGAATGAGGGCTACTCTCTAGTTGCGGTGTGTAGGCTTCTTGTTGTGGTGGATTCCCTTGTTGCGGAGCATGGGCTCTAGGCACATGGGCTTCAGTAGTTGTGGCACAGGGCTTAGCTTCTCCTTGGAATCTGGAACCTTCTGGGACCAGGGATCGAACTAGAGTCCCCTGCATTGCAAGGTGGATTCTTAACCATGGAACCACCAGGAAGCCCAGTAAACTTCAGCGTTCTAAATTAAAGCTGTATCCTGAACTTGAGCCATTAGTAGTTACTCTAAGGAGAGACCAGTATGATCTTGGATAAAGGAAGATATTCTATGAAGCTGTTCTTACTCAAGATCTAAAATACATGCTAAGGAAAAAGCACTTAGACTTAGGTGAGCATACTTTTCAAGTAGATTCAACAAACATATTGCCAATCCCACTAGACTATCCCGTATACTCTTCTGGTTTTAAACTCCATTTTATAAATGTTTATGGCACCCAAATTTCCATGTTCACATTTCATTTTTCTCCTCAGTTTCAAACCAAATTTCTAACTCCCTAATAGAAATCACCACCTAAATGTCCCACTGCTGCTGCTGCTGCTCCTGCTGCTAAGTCACGTCAGTCGTGTCCGACTCTGTGCGACCCCAGAGATGGCAGCCCACCAGGCTCCCCCGTCCCTGGGATTCTCCAGGCAAGAACACTGCAGTGGGTTACCATTTCCTTCTCCAATGCATGAAAGTGAAAAGTGAAAGTGAAGTCGCTCAGTCGTGTCTGACTCCTAGCGACCCCAGGGACTGTAGCCCACCCGGCTCCCCCATCCATGGGATCCTCCAGGCAAGAGTACTGGAGTGGGGTGCCATTGCCTTCTCCCACAGATACCTCAAACTCAGTAAATGTAAAATAAAGTGGAAATTCACACAACATTGTAAATAAACTATACTTCAATTTTTAAAAAAATGCAGTGCCTGTTCCCTTCACCCCACAACCTGCTCTATTGGCCTCTTCGAACTTGATTAATGGTATTAATATCCACCATCATCATTATCATGGTGGAATGATGTGGCAAGAATACTGGAGTAGGTTGCCACCTCCTTTTCCAGGGTATCTTCCCAACCCAGTAATTGAACCGGCATCGAACCACAAGACATCTCCAGCATTGACAAGCAGATGCTTCACTATTAGCGCTACCTGGGTAGCCCATTGATGAGCAGAGGAGAGGTCAAATGTCAGCAGGCTGTAAGGGGGCAGGGATATTCTACAGATTGGAAAATCTCTTTCTCAGTTGTTAAAAACTCATTACTCATTAAGTAAATATTCTGTGAATACCACTTAAATTCCAGGCTTCTTGATCTTGATTTCTACTCTTTTTTTTTGTCTATGCTTCATGGCTTTTGGGAACTTAGTTCCCAGACCAGAGATGGAACCTAGGTCCTAGCATGGAAACATGGAATCCTAACCCTGAATCACCAAGAAAGTTCCACTTTTGACATTTTCTATTATTATACAGTATTTGATATTATGGAAAAAGTATTTGATATTACGTGAAATATATGTATGGTTTAAAAGTAATTAGTGTGTGTCACCTCCACCCTGGGCTTTCCTGGAGGCTCAGTGGTAAAGAGTCTGCCTGCCAATGCAGGAGATGCAGGTTTGGTCCCTGGGTCAGGAGGATCCAGTGGAGAAGGAAATGGCAACCCACACCAGTATTCTTGCCTGGAGAATTCCACGGACAGAGGAGCCTGGTGGGCTGCAGTCCATAGGGTCAGACATGACTGAGTGACCTCCACTCATGCTGAGAAATAGAATTGCCAGGGCCTCAGAACCCTTCTCTTGTCTTTCTTCCTGAGCACTGGAGACATCACCATCCCGACTTCTGTGATAATCATTTTGTTGCTTTTATTAGTTGCTTTGCCACATTGATAGGCTAGAGAGAGAGAGATACAGGTATATACTCCAAGTTCTCTAGGACAATAAACAGTGTACAGTCAAAAATAACTAAGCCTACAAGGACATATGCTAACAAGAATGAAAACTAGAAGAAAGAGACCTCCAAAGAAATTTTGAAATTACTACACAATATATACAAGCAACTATGCTTACTAAATTCAGAGAAAAAAGAAAATACATGTGAAACAGGAAATGATAAAAAGTGACTTAGCCAATTTAAAAAAGAACCAAATAGAATGTCTCAAAGTAAAAACTACAATAAACCAAGTTAAAAACTCAATATAAATGTTTAAGCAATTTAAACACACTGAAGAGAAAATTAGAAAACAAAATATAGATCAGGAGAAATTATCCAGAGTATAATATAGAAAAACAACTGGAAAAAACATAGCTTTGCAAATATGACTCAGACGGTAAAGAATCTAGTCTTTAAAGACTAAGATGACACTAATTTCCTTCAGAAAGAGCTTTCATTTGCCTTTGCTAGGCACACAGGCACACTTTGCTGACAAAGGTCCAGATGGTCAAAGCTATGGTTTTTCCAGTATTCATGTATGGATGGGAAAGTTGGACCATAAAGAAGGCTGAGCACAGAAGAATTGATGCTTTCAAATTGTGGTGCTGAAGAAAACTCTTGAGAGTCCCTTGAACTGCAAGGAGATCAAACCAGTCAATCCTATAGGAAATTGGTCCTTGAATATTCATTGGAAGAGCTGATGCTGAAGTTGAAGCTCGATACTTTAGCCACCTCGTGCGAAGAGCCAACTCACTGGAAAAGACCCTGGTGCTGGGAAAGATTGAGGGCAGGAGGAGAAGGGAGCAACAGAGAGTGAGATAGTTAGATAGCGTCACTGAGTCAATGGACATGAATTTGAGCAAACTCCAGGAGATAGTGATGGACAGGGAAGCCTGGCATGCTGCAGTTCATGGGGTCACAGAGTCAGACACAACTTAGTGTCTGAAAAAGAAGGAGGCACACAGGAACATTTTAAATCACTTTAAGCAAGAAGAGATAAGAAAGCCTTCCTCAGCGATCAATGCAAAGAGATAGAGGAAAACAACAGAATGGGAAAGACTACAGATCTCTTCAAGAAAATTAGACATACCAAGGGAAAATTTCATGCAAAGATGGGCTCGATAAAGGACAGAAATGGTATGGACCTAACAAAACCAGAAGATATTAAGAAGAGGTGGCAAGAATACACAGAAGAACTGTACAAAAAAGATCTTCATGACCCAGATAATCATGATTGTGTGATCACTGACCTAGAGCCAGACATCCTGCAATGTGAAGTCAAGTGGGCCTTAGTAAGCATCACTACGAACAAAGCTAGTGGAGGTGATGGAATTCCAGTTGAGCTATTCCAAATCCTGAAAGATGATGCTGTGAAAGTGCTGCCCTCAATATGCCAGCAAATTTGGAAAACTCAGCAGTGGCCACAGGACTGGAAAAGGTCAGTTTTCATTCCAATCCCAAAGAAAGGCAATGCCAAAGAATGCTCAAACTACCGCACAATTGCACTCATCTCACATGCTAGTAAAGTAATGCTCAAAATTCTCCAAGCCAGGCTTCAGCAATATGTGAACCGTGAACTTCCTGATGTTCAAGCTGGTTTTAGAAAAGGCAGAGGAACCAGAGATCAAATTGCCAACATCCGCTGGATCATGGAAAAAGCAAGAGAGTTCCAGAAAAACATCTATTTCTGCTTTTTTGACTATGCCAAAGCCTTTGACTGTGTGGATCACAGTCAAGTGTGGAAAATTCTGAAAGAGATGGGAATACCAGACCACTTGACCTGCCTCTTGAGAAATCTGTATGCAGGTCAGGAAGCAACAGTTAGAACTGGACATGGAACAACAGACTGGTTCCAAATAGGAAAAGGAGGACGTCAAGGCTGTATATTGTTACCCTGCTTATTTAACTTCTATGCAGAGTACATCATGAGAAACGCTGGACTGGAAGAAACACAAGCTGGAATCAAGATTGCCGGGAGAAATATCAATAACCTCAGATATGCAGATGACACCACCTTTATGGCAGAAAGTGAAGAGGAACTCAAAAGCCTCTTGATGAAAGTGAAAGTGGAGAGTGAAAAAGTTGGCTTAAAGCTCAACATTCAGAAAATGAAGATCATGGCATCTGGTCCCATCACCTCATGGGAAATAGATGGGGAAACAGTGGAAACAGTGTCAGACTTTATTTTGGGGGGCTCCAAAATCACTGCAGATGGTGACTGCAGCCATGAAATTAAAAGACGCTTACTCCTTGGAAGGAAAGTTATGTCCAACCTAGATAGCATTTTAAAAAGCAGAGACATTACTTTGCCAACAAAGGTCCATTAGTTGAGGCTATGGTTTTTCCTGTGGTCATGTATGGATGTGAGAGTTGGACTGTGAAGAAGGCTGAGTGCCGAAGAAGTGATGCTTTTGAACTGTGGTGTTGGAGAAGACTCTTGAGAGTCCCTTGGACTGCAAGGAGATCCACCCAGTCCATTCTGAAGGAGATCAGCTCTGGGATTTCTTTGGAAGGAATGATGCTGAAGCTGAAACTCCAGTACTTTGGCCATCTCATGCGAAGAGTTGACTCATTGGAAAAGACTGATGCTGGGAGGGATTGGGGGCAGGAGGAGAAGGGGACGACAGAGGATGAGATGGCTGGATGGCATCACTGACTCAATGGATGTGAGTCTGAGTGAACTCTGGGAGTTGGTGATGGATAGGGAGGCCTGGCGTGCTGCGATTCATGGGGTTGCAAAGAGTCGGACACGACTGAGTGACTGAACTGAACTGAAACTGAATTCACTTTAGTTTGAGAGAGTTTTATGGTATTATGGTTTCTTTTTCTCTTTGTTTTCATTTATTTATTTTTCATCATCAAATAAATGTGGCTTTCAAGCTGTGAGAGTGCTAACCTGCAGTTATATCTTGTCAGGGCAGTTCCCTGCCTTTCCCATCTGTCCTGCTCTGCCCAGTGTAAGGACCTGAGGGCGGCAGCACATTTACTTTTGTTTCACCGTTGCTCTGAGGGTTTTTCCTGTTTTAGTAAGGAGAGGAGCAAGCCCTAGGTTTTGACTCTGTGCTCCTTGTCCTAAGAAGCCCTAAGAACCAAACTGGCCTAATTGGCAAATGTCCTTAGTTCAAAAACAGCTTTAGGGTACCACTTAACTTTCAGAGACCGTGTTTTCCTTTGATCTGGGGCTTTAACCTCTTACTATCTTGTCTGATCTTTGATGCTTTTAAGAAGTTATAAATATTTTTTTTTAGTGAGTGTTTTTGGTTGTTTCTAGTAGGAGATTGGTCTGATCCTCATCCTGCCTTATTCTTGGAAATGCAAGTCCTCTCATCTTTCTAGGCTTAACTGAACTGCACACTTAGAAACAAAAACCCAACACAATCTTCTGTAAGCAAGTTACCATAGGAAAAGCAAGCACGTGTTTTTTAAGTCTTCTGTACTTTAGGAAAAGAATCATTGTAGAGTTCACTTAAATAGGCTACAAAACTTGAATGGCCATTAAAATTTTTAAGAAATATATCTGAAATTTTCTAAGAAAAGTTTTCCCCCCAAAATTTAATTTTTGAACCACTGCTAAATTATTTTTAAATTGTAACATTTTATCGAGAAATTGCTTTTCCATAGAACTCAACTACCCAAGAATCTAAAAGTATATAAAATGACTCCACATAATCCAGTTAGATGACAAAAGTGTTGTCACCTTATTTAATGTGCTTTATTCATCAGAAGTCTTTGAGGCCTCATTCACAGCTGGTTTGCTCTTATTTTATACACAATCCAAAGAAACCTCATTCTTTGGTTTTCTAGCCCATAAACACAGAGAAGGAATAACTTGAAGGAAAACATGTATTTTCAAAGGCAGGCTCATTACAAGAGTCAGGGATGGCACTTAACAAACCCACAAGTGTAAAACAGGATTTTATATATACATGTATAAAATGTTCAGAAAGTTCTAGAAGAGGCACAGTGGAGAATTTCTTGGCTCTCCTGGGTCTTCGTTGCTGCTCTCGGGTTTTCTCTGGTTGTGTGTGGTGCGTGGGCTTTCGTTGCAGTGGCTTCTCTTGCTCTCTAGGGCATGTGGGCTTCAGTAGTTGCAGCACGTGGGTTCAGTAGTTGTGGCTCTTGGGCTTAGTTGCCCCGAGGTGTATGTGGAATCTTCCTGGAGCAGGGATCAAGCCCGTGTCCTACACTGACAGGTAGATTCTTAACTATTGGGCCACCAGAGAAGTCTACAATGGAGACATTTTGCCCAACATTCTGCAGTTGCTCCTGGGAGGCTCATGGTACCATTCACAGCTTAGTGAACAAACCTCTCCATTCTTGGTATTGTTCCTGTGGTAGCATCAAACCAGTGAAGCCATTTCTGAGAAAGACAGGGATGTAATGTCTTTGATATATTTCCTGTATTTTTTAAGGAAATCAAATTAAAAATTACTTTTAGGGTAAAAGCTTGCCGATTTGGAGAATCTCACTCACTAGTTGGGCCCGAAAAATAAGCATTTCTGTATTACAGCCTCCTGATCCAACTTCCCTTTGAGACTGACTCCAGAAAATTCAGAGCTTATAAATACTCTAAATGTACCTTTCAGTTCTTTAGCCTTCAATCTAGGAGTTGAGAGAAGGGGCATTTTTCTCACTATCACTGACGTCTAAAACAGGAACTTAAAGCAACTATACTGGCCACAAGTGAAAGAAAGAGGCAGAGATGAGGAGGGTCTGGTTTTACTTTAGAGCAGTCCCATTTGGGCCAGGTTATAGGTATCGAAAAGATAACTTAACCAGTGCAAAATGAAACTGTCAAGATTGTTAAGTGATAGATGACAATCAGGGTTCAAAAGTTGAATGGGGAAGGGGAGATGAAGGGAGTTGGAGGACAGGAAACAGCCCCAGATGGTCCTGCTTTTGTTTATCTCTGTTTCAGCACAAAGGGTGCCAATCGGCTTCCTGATGTATGTTAGGAGACACAGCTCTCAACTTACACATTGATTTTAGATCTCCCTGAAGTGTAGGCTCTGTTTCTGTGATATAGGAGAATCATTACTTGAAAGGTTTCAGACTTCCCTGATCCCACAAGATGAGGTGCTGAGTTTTAGTATCATTATCATTATTACATCATTAGTATCATTCTAGAATCTCAAAAGTGGGAAAACCCAGACACCTGCTTAACTGTAAGATGCTGGCTATTCTATATCCAGTATATTTCCCCTTGCTTTCCCCTTAGTATTTATCATACCAACTTGACTTCCAAGTATTTAATTTGTAAGCTTTTTTTTTTTTTTTTTAATTTCACAAATGAACTTAACAACTGAAATGTAGTGGGAGAAAAGGACTTCTGTTTTGATTAGAATTGGCAAGTAGGTTTCATTTTGCTAGTCAATTCTGGTAGATCTGATGGCAAGCCACATTCTGAAGAGTATTGAAACTGCTTCTAAGTTCAGAAGGAGAGAGCTCTGAGATACATTAGCAACATCTGCTCCAACATAGGACTGGGAATATAGCATGCCTGTCGAATATTTGTTATCTGTGGCTTAGTTCAACAAATACTGAATGTCAAGTAGTATGCAGAGTACAAGAGTTTGTTTTATATTGTTTTTGTTTTAAATGAAGAAAACATAGTTCCTTTGTTTAATGTAATAAATGGCAGGCATATGACCAAATAACTAAAATCCGGTGTGGAATATGCAGTAGGAAAAGTGTATCAAGGTCCAGAGGGCCAGAGAGGAAGAAGGGAAAATGGATCTTCAGGGAATGGCTCTAGGAGAAGGCCAATAATCAGCAGTTTCAGACAGACAGCTGGGTGACCTCAGTTTTGGTCTGAATCTACCCCTTCACACTTCAACCACAAGTGGCAGAGCACCAGTATATGGCCAATTTTGGGGCGGGCAAATTTCCTATAGTATTCTAATATCTAACTCATAGAGCTCTTGTCATCCATAGCCTTTATCTCATTATCAGTGAATCCTGGCTGGATGCCATGAGGGTATAGACTATGCCCTGTGGGCATCTAAAGAAGCCAGCCAAGGAGGACTGCACAGAGAGCACCCCAATGGGCTTATCCTTTCAAAGCACACAGGCTAACAATGACAGGAATGGCCCAAAACTAAGAACAAATATTTTTAAAAGGCATCAGCTTTGTGAGTAGCATCAGGAAGGTCAAAAATCCAGAATAATCCATGGCTGGAAAATGCTAGACAGAAGAGCTATTTATAAGCTGTGTTTGGAACAAAACAATCAACCAAGTAAGACTATGATCAATTTGGAAGAAGAGATGCATAATGCTAACATATATAAGAGCATTATAAGAAAATAATCGGGACTTTCCTGATGGTCCAGTGGCTAAGACTCTGTATTCCAAATACAGAGGGCCCAGGTTTGATCCCAGGTCAGGGAACTAGATCCCATATTCCATTTAAGACCCAGCACAGCCAAATAAATTTTAAAATGCATTAAAAATCATAATTAACAAATTACTTCCTGTCATTTTCCTCTGTAGAAGGTATTTCTCATAGATGATGCATCAAACTTATCTAGAGTATCTATAAAAATGTATGTTCCCAGGCCCCATTTCAGACCTACCAAGCCTCTCTCTAGAAGCCTGTGGGGAATGTACATTTTTAACAGCTCTTCCTTCTCCAAGTGATCAATATATACCCTAAAGATTTAAAACCACTACTCTTAGGGACAGAATGACAAGGGCTATAAGCTTCCCCAGTGGCTCAGTGGTAAAGAATCTGCCTGCAGTACAGGAGATGTGGGAGACTCAGGTTCGATCCCTGGGTCAGGATGATCCCCTGGAGGAGGACATGGCAACCCACTTGAGTATTCTTGCCTGGAGAATCCCACCAGAGGAGCCTGGTAGGCTACAGTCCATATGGTTGCAAAGAGTTGGACATGACTGAAACGACTGAGCATGCATAAGGAAATGAAATCCAGGATAAATGAGAAGGTGATGAGAGTGCCAGCTGCTTTAGATGTGTTTAATTCTGCAACTCCTATGAAATACATCCAGGATAAAAAGTAACCAGCAGATGCAATTATATACATCTCAACATCAGTCTTTAAGAAATCATGCTGCTGCTGCTGCTAAGTCACTTCAGTCACGTCCAACTCTGTGCAACCCCATAGATGGCAGCCCACCAGGCTCCCCTGTCCCTGGGATTCTCCAGGCAAGAACACTGGAGTGGGTTGCCATTTCCTTCCCCAATGCATGCATGCATGCTAAGTCGCTTCAGTGGTGTCTGACTCTATGTGACCCTATGGACAGCAGCCCACTAGGCTCCTCTGTCCACAGAATTCTCTAGGCAAGAAGACTGGAGTGGGTTGCCATCTCATGGGAATGGTATAATTCCTAGAAGCCTGGACGGAGGTAGATGAGTATTTGTTGCCATCACATGGCAAAAGGGAAGATTCAATAAAATACAGAATTGTCAATTGTATATGGATTCCTAGTAAAACCTTGGAAAGCATTAATAGTATTCACAAACACTTAAAAGTAGTGTTGATCATTGATAGTCAGACTGGAGCCATCACAAATAAATACATGTCTTTTACTTTCAGCTGCATCAACCTCTTCTTGAAAAATGTCATTATAAATTATAAATAAAAAACTATGCACACTAAACTGATCTCACTTTTTAAATAAGTCTCTTACAACAGCAGAATGATGGAATTAGCTTGTGTTGAGTTTTTCTTAGGCATTTGCACAGGGTCTCATGATATGTACTGAGCAAGATGGAGAAATGTGAGAAAACTGGTAGGACTAACCGTTTTTAGCCACTGGACCATCAGGAAAGTCCCGATTATTTTCTTATAATGTTCTTATATATGTTAGCATTATCCATCTCCTCTCCCAAATTGAGGATAGCCTTACTTGGTTGATTGTTTTGTTCCAAATATAGCTTATAAATGCTCTTCTGTTTAGCCTTTTCCAGCCGTGGATTATTCTGGATTTTTGAGAGCCTACTTTATGTCAGGAACTCTGCTAAGTGTTTTGTGATTACTATTTAATTTAAACATCTACCCATTTCTATAAAGTGAAAACAACTGTCCCATTTTACAGATGAGGAAACTAAGCAGAGTCATCAGGTAACTTGCCCGGGGTCATATAGCCAGGATATGGTGGAGTTAAGGTTGAGGGGCCAACTGTGTGATCAAACTTTGCGTGCCTACCAACTATGCTTTATTTCAGCTGGATGAATAGGTAGAATGCCGTGTCCAGAAAGAGTTAATCTGTGGTTCATGCCAACCTGAAGGATTCACTAATGACTGCCATGGGTCAGAGTTGTCCCAGAACTGCTCAACATTTTTACTAGTGACTTAAATAAAAATATAAAGGTTGGGCTTGTTTACAGATGGCATAAAGCTAGAGAAAGGGATAACTAAAACTGTAAATGAGATTGGCAGATGAGAACAACAGGCCAGAGTCGAGAAGATAAAAATTTTTAAAGGACCATGGTAAAATCCTATACCCTGGTTACAAAAGAAAGTACAATTAAGAACACACAGCTTAAGACAAAAGGTAGAAACTTGTATTGACCTGGTCAGCCTGCTATAGGCTAGTTCAAAATTATAAATATGTGACGACAATGACTTCACGTACTTCTTTAACTGGCTCCCTGACCCATGCCCCTCCAAAGCTGAAGTTACCATATTTCATCTCATTTGAGATGCTGTTGATTTCAAGATGCACCAGTGGCTTAGCACCACTGAGAAAAGAGGAGGGAATGCCATCAATTAAACGAGGACACAATGCTTTCATATTCAGTTCAGTTTAGTTCAGTCACTCAGTCGTGTCCGACTCTTTACAACCCCATGGACTGCAGCACGCCAGGCCTCTCTGTCTATCACCAACTCCTGGAGTTCACTCAAACTCATGTCCATCGAGTCGGTGATGCCATCCAACCATTTCATCCTCTGTCGTCCCCTTCTCTTCCTGCCCTCAATCTTTCCCCATGAGTCAGTTCTTCACATCAGGTGGCCAAAGTATTGGAGTTTCAGCTTCAGCATCAGTCCTCCCAATGAATATTCAGGACTGATTTCCTTTAGGATGGACTGGTTGGATCTCCTTGCAGTCCAAGGGACTCTCAAGAGTCTTCTCCAACACCACAGTTCAAAAGCATCAATTCTTTGGCGCTCAGCTTTCTTTATAATCCAACTCTCACATCCATACATGACTACTGGAAAAACCATAGCCTTGACTAGATGGACCTTTGTTGGCAAAGAAATGTCTCTGCTTTCTAATATGCTGCCTAGGTTTGTCATAACTTTTCTTCCAAGAAGCAAGCATCTTTTAATTTCATGGCTGCAGTCACCATCTGCAGGGATTTTGGAGTCCAAGAAAATAAGGTCTGTCACTGTTTCCACTGTTTTCCCATCTATCTGCCATGAAGTGATGGGCCCAGATGCCATGATCTTAGTTTTCTGAATGTTGAGTTTTAAGCCAACTTTTTCACTCTCCTCTTTCACTTTCATCAAGAGGCTCTTTAGTTCTTCACTTTCTGTCATATTGCTTTCATATTACTTAACATTTTTGTTTCATAATGGTGGAAGGAACATTTTAAACTTTACTAGCTCTTTGTGGCACCTCCTAACCCTCAGCTGTTAGTTTTGTGCAGGAACAGTTTAGTGAGGAAGGTTTTAAGGATACTTTAGAAAGAAGCCCTCAGAGTCAAAGAGAGAGATTCACTGAATTAGAGTTGCATTAACCAGCTGTGATGGAAAGGAAGCCCCTGCAGGAAGTGGGCATCTTTATTTAGAGGCACAAAGGAAAGAACCACAGAGTGAAAGGACTTGGTCTTCCACTAAGACTCTGAGAATTACCACAAGAAAAATTTCTTGTGCTAATGGTCCTAGGACTTGGGATCACTTTCAGATGAGAGTCCAGAGAATTCCCTTGCAGCCCAGAAGTTAGAAATCTGTGCTTTCATGGCCAAGGGCCCAGGTTCAATCCCTGGTAAGGTAACAAAAATTCTGAAAGCCACGCAGCAAAAACAAACAAAAAAAAACACCAGATGAGAGTCCAGAAGCGATCATTGATTTGTGCAGTGCTTCCAAGATTGTTCAACAGGTTACTTCAATACAGAGCCAGGAATATAGGCTGATGTCACCATTACTGATGACTCTTAATTGTGAAAAAAAAAAAAAAAGTTTAATAGACATAGATTTGTTTTTCACATCAATTGTGCATAATACAAAAGGAAAGCATAAGAAAAAATAAATAGGTTAAGGTATTCCCCCAGACTTCTTTAATGGAATCCAATGTTCTAAAATGCATTTCACTGCAGAGTTGGGTATATTTGTCCTGTTTTTCCAAAGACAATCATCCTCTTTGCTGCCAGAGGTGTCAGTTAGGCAGGATTTCTTTAAACAGTTCTTTCAAGGATTTTTTTCCCCCTGAGCCAATGACTCCAGCCCCCAACCCCCAATTTTTAATACAGCTCCTTTCTTGATTCTTTTCAGAAGGTGTCAACAGAAGATTCCAGAAAATAATCAAGATTGTATTCCTTCCTGAATTGATCCTTAAATTGTTTGTTGAGTGAAAAGTTGATGAGTGGCCATTGTCCATTTGTACCATTAGAAATATAAAGCAGGTTGTTGGCTCCTATGCAAGCAGTCACTGCCCTGTATTATCTGTTACCTGGTCAACAGAAATTACAAGACACCATTGATCAGAAGAGGCATCCTAATTTCAGAGATGTTAAATGTGAAAAGATATGTATCTAAGAATCAATCAAATTCAGTAATTATGCTCTACTTGCAGACTGAACCCAATCCAAACTTCGGAATCTTTGCTGTTCCCTGACAAAGGAAGTTCAAGAGGCTCTTGAACATTGAAAGATTTCATAGTCACAGTTCTGTTTACTCTGGTGTAATGTAATCAAATCATCCATCATTTTTCTAAGAGAAGTATTTGAATTCTTAACTTTTAGGTTGATGCATGAGTGAGTTGCCCTGCTGAAGAGTGACTTTGGCTAAATGACATCTAGTAGCCCTACCTCAATGCATCTTCCTGGTTCTTTACATCTCATAGAATGGTCATTGTCATCACATACTCATCAGCAATCTTGCATAATATAGCACTCATGAAGATGGGGATTTCTAAACTTTTATAAATATGATAAGAGCAAAAACTGAACTCAGGTCAACTTGAGTTCTATTATGATGCTCACTAGATGTAAGATCTTGGCTGAGTTTGCCTTGCTAAGTTTCAGTGTCCTTATCAGTAAAATAGAGGTTAAACCATTATTGTTACTATTATTATTACATATTAATATTATTATTATACATTATCTTATTATTAAATAAGGTAACATATGTAAAATGCTGAACACCATGCCTGGCACACACAGTAAATGAACAATAAATGAATTCACCACAATGAATTTCAGAAGGATCAAAGATTTCAATGTAAAAAGTGAAATAATAAAAATAGTTGAAGATGACATGGGAGATTATTTTTATAGTACCAGAATGGAGAAGGCTTTTTAAAAATGATATATGTGAATAAGGAGGAGGCAAAGAAGAAGAAAAGAGCCCCAAATGAAAAGACTGATACATTTGACCACTTAAAACATAAAACTTTTCTATCTAGAATTTAAAAATACCATAAAGTGAAAAAACAAACGACAAATTGAAAAAAGTAGTTGTGCCATACAACACAAAGGATTAATTTCCTTGATATATAAAGATCTTCTAGAAATCAGCAAGGAGAAAACCTGTAAATTAATTGAAGGTTTTGCAAAGGATGTTTAAAAGAATATAACTTGCTCTTAAATAGATTAAAAACAAGAAGTTTGACCTCACTCTAAAAAGTTAAGTAGACAAGTTGAAACTACAATAAGTTATTTGTCTTCTGCACCTTTCATCAGGCACGATGCCTGTCTCCCTGCCAGGACCTCTGTCCGCTGACAGGGTAGGGTCTACCTCATGCTGTCTCTCTTCACCTTGGACTCCCCATCTTGCCTCCTTCTATAAACCCCCTCTGGATATAAACCCATTAAAAAAAAAAAAAGGCTTCACTGGA
Organism: Bubalus kerabau; assembly: GCF_029407905.1. Classification (NCBI taxonomy): domain Eukaryota; kingdom Metazoa; phylum Chordata; class Mammalia; order Artiodactyla; family Bovidae; genus Bubalus; species Bubalus kerabau. The sequence goes on from NC_073637.1 coordinate 65,826,679, forward strand.
CTTCCCTGGTGGTCCAGTGGTTAAGAATCCACCTGCCAATGCAGGGAACATGAGTTTGATCCCTGTTTCAGAAAGATCCCAGTTGCCACCGGGCAACTAAGCCCGAATGCCACAACTACTGAGCCCGAGTGCTGCAACTACGGAAGCCCGCACGCTCTGGAGCCTGTCCTCTGCAAGAAGAGCGGCCGCTTCAGTGAGAAGCCCAAGCCCTGCAACTAGAAAGTAGCCCCTGCTCACCACAACTAGAGAAAGCCCACACACAGCAGTGAAGACCCAGCACAGCCATAAACAAATTAATTAAAAGACTTCATCTCTACTGGCCTCCTAGAATTCCCCCTAACTTCCAGGGTCTGACGATTCTAGTCTAGCTTCTCCAGTGGAGATTGATTGAGTTCTGCTTAGGATAAACCTTAAAAACATGTTTCATTTTGATTTCATGCAGTACTAGGTCCATATGCAGGGAGCAGTAGTCTAAAATATTCTGTGCTGATCAACTCACCACAGAGGCAAATGTTCTTGAGATAAAGGATTGTGAATTCAGAGGAGGGCAGCTGCCAGGGTGGTACTGAAACCATGTCATTCGTGAACCAGCTGAAAGAAATGATGATGTTGGGGTTATGGGGAAACTCCTGGAAGGAAACAGATGTCCTCCAACAGGTGGGGATATCTGTCCTAGGAGAGGGGGTTAGGCTTCCTGGGTGCCGCTACTGAAGGCAGAACTCAGGATGAAGGGTAGAAGTCACTGGGAGATCTGATAAACGTCACAGAAATCAGAGCTTGTTTAAAATGGGATGAGTGCCTTTCTAGGAATGAACTCTCTGTAGCTGGACATATTCAAGCAGTTAGTGGATGACAGACTTTGGGGGGAGACTTCTCAAAGAAGTTACCACTGGCCAACTTAAGCTCTCTCTTTTTCTTTTTTTCTTTCATTCTGTTTCTCTCTCTCTCTATGTCACACACACCATTCTTCCCCTTCCACAGTTTATTTTTTATTTTAACATTTTTTCTCCTTACCATATATCAACGCCTGACACCCTATATATTCTTTTCATCACTGTGATTAAAATCTCTCCCCAACTTATTGACAGTCGCCCCCAACCTGAATGGAACTTCCTGTCCATGAGGGATTTGCCTGCCCTTTTTGTTGATGTAGCCCCATCACTCAGGACATGCTTGGCACACAGTAGGCATTTATTGCTGAATGAATAAATGATCAGGGATCACTATAGAAGGAGACCCTCCCTGGGGTGAGTGGTGGGTCTGATTATCTCTGGGAACGTTCCAGCTCTAGAATCTTAGGATGTGATAAGCCCTACAAGGTGGGCCCTGCGTCCCCCGACACTTGAGCTACTCTTAACGGGAGAGGAGCACTTCTGAGAAAACCATTAAGGCCGTGTGTGCGAATTTCTAATGCATGCAAGTGGCACACAGCAGGGTCTGATGTGTGTGTGCCGGGAGGTAGGGGAGAAAGGCCTCAGACAAGGAGGGGTCTGAGCTACATGCAGAGGAGGACATAGGTTTCAGGTGGGAATCTCAGCCTGTAAGTACGTTACTTAATGTCTCTGAAGCTCAATTTCCTCCTTCCTATTAATATGAACCTGGCAGGATTGTTATGAAAATGCAATCACTGGCCCTAGGGAGAATCACAGAAGTCTGTTGTTCAGAAAGTGCTTGCTCCCCTTTGGGCGATGGCTGTTGTGCTATTTAACTTGAGTTTTGACTGGGTGAGATTTTATAGAGATGTGTAAAAGGACTTGCAAAGTAAAAGGCGTGGCCTCTAAGAAGACTTGGATGCAGAAACACAAACATTATACTGGAGGACAGAGTTCCAAAGCAGGGAGTCTAGACCCAAACCGCCTGGGTTCAGAAACTGGCTAAAACTTCTAACTGGGTAAGCTCCTTGACCTCTCTGTGCCTCAATAGCCTCATCTATAAAATGGGTCTAGTAATATTACCCATGCCCTAGGTCTTGTGAAAATTGAATGAGTTATCATATGTAAAGCACTTAAAACAGTGACTAGCCCAATATGAGCACTCAGTACACGCCGGCTGTGAGGATTATTATACATGCTGAAGAAAGTCCACCACAGGTCTGTTTGGGTAAGGTCAGGAGGGAGATGTGGGAAGGAAGGATGAAGCCAGACATGAGTGCCACGACAGCGTGAACCCTGCCAGACACGGGCTTTTCACACCCAAGGCCCAACCCATCTCCCTCATCTGCCTCCCACAGAAAGCCTCTCTCGACTGCCCTGCCCCGGGTCCCTAGGTCACCCTGGATTCCTGTGTCGCATATACCACCTTGTATTATCATTTGTGTTTTTATATTCTGCATGTTGCCCCTGCCCCCTTCCTAACTCAATTGTGAGTTCATCGAGGAAGGAAGGGAAATACCTGTGAATCCAGTCCCTTTCCTCTGTCCTCTGCTATGAAAGTGAAGTAGGGGTGAGTAGGGGGATAAGAGCAGTTTTGGAGTCACATGGGTCCTGTTTTAATTCCAGCTCTCCTACTTTCTAGATTGATATGACCTGGGCAAGTTGCTTAACCCAATGAGGCCTCAGTTTCATCATCTATGAAATGAGGACAGTATTATCACCTAGGGCTATTGTAAAGATGGAGATAATGCATGAAGAGTATTGAGCACAGAGCCTGTGGCCATAACAAACATGGGGTAGGTGGTGAGTGTGACTATGCTAAAGGCAAAAGAAACACTGCTAAGAAGTGTTTCTATCAGAAGTAGAGGTTGTGGTTTACAGTGGATTGGAGCAGTAAGTGACCACCCATTGGTCCATCACTGAAGTGATAAGGACCGTGGGCCCACACTCCTCAGCCCCCAGCCCTCCACCCTCAAGCCGGAAGCACTGTTTATTTCATTCCTTGAAGATGACACTCTTAGTTTCAGTAACAAAATGAAAAGTACCTGCTCTGCATTGTATCCATATTGTGCTATAGTGCTATAGTAATGTAACATGATATTCTTGAGGGAGGCTGGGTGAAGAGTATATGAAATGAAAGTGTTAGTCGCTCTGTTGTGTCCGACGCTGTGACCTCTGCTCCTCTGTCCTTGGAATTCTCCAGGCAAGAATACTGGAGTGGGTTGCCATTCCCTTCTCCAGGAAATCTTCCCAAGCCAGGGATTGAGCATGGGTCTCCTGCATTGCAGGCAAATTCTTTACTGTCTGAGCCACCAGGGAAGGGTATATGAGAGGTCTCTAAATTGCTTCTTATGACTGCGTGTAAATTTGCAATATCTCAAAATAAAAATTATTTTAAAATAAGTACCCAAATTAACTTATCTTTTGTGACCCCCCTTTTTTATGGCCTTCTTTCCCCCTAGCTCCCTTTCCACAGGCCTTGATTATACATCCCTGTGTCCTGAACACAACAGCCGTTACATTGAATACTGATGCCCTGCCAAAAACACGGGCAGAAAAGGACAACAGTAATGCATTATAATTCAGTGTTTATGCGCCAAAATTGCTCAAAGCACGTTATATATATAAAAACTCTTTTAATCTTTACAATAACTCTTGAAGTTTCTATAACCTTCATTTCACAAATGAGAAAACTCAGGCTTTGAGAAATGAAGTAACCTGTTCAAGGTCACATAGAGCCCTGACTCTGAATTTCCTGGGCTTCAGAGCCTCTTTGGCCACTCTTTATAGATCTTGTAAATCTAAGAGTGAAATTATTAAAAACAGCATTTTAAATGATTACCACAATACGTTTAGTGAAGATCTATTATCTCCTATAGATACAAAATAATAGACAAAAGAATACTCTTCCTTGTGCTGAGAACTCTTGGGATTTATTCTCTTTCATATATGAGATACAGTAATGTTAATTATATTAATCCTGTTGTCATTACACCCCTAGGGATTACTTATCTTACAACTGGAAGTTTGTACCATCATTTCATGATGTATATAAGTCAAAGCATTAGGCTGTACACCTTAAACTTATACAGGGCCATAAGTCAATTATATCTCAATAAAATGGAGGGAAAAACTTTTTTTGTTGTTGTTTTTAAATTGAAATATAGTTGATTTACAATGTTGTGTTCATTTCTGGTGTATGGCATATATATATATATATAACTGAATTGTCATGTATATGTATATATGATATATATATTCTTTTCCAGACTCTTTTATACTATAGACTATTATAAGATATTAAAGATAGTACCCTATGCTATACAGTAGGTCCTTGTTGTTTATCTATTTTGTATGTAGTGGTGTTTGTTTTATTCCCCCTCTCCCTTTCCCCTTGCTGCCTCCGCTGCTGCTAAGTCACTTCAGTCGTGTCCGACTCTGTGCGGCCCCATGGACTGCAGCCCACCAGGCTCCTCCGTCCATGGGATTTTCCAGGCAAGAGTACTGGAGTGGGGTGCCATTGCCTTCTCCGCCCTTTCCCCTTGGGTAACCACAAATTTGTTTCCTATGTCTGTGAGTCCATTTCTGTTTTGTAAATAACATTTGTATCATTAAAAACATTTTTTTAATGTGTTTTTTGATAACCACTGGGGTTTCCTTTATCTGTGCTCAACGGGTTCTGCAGACAGGCTCCCAGGAACCATACAACAGTAAGGAACCACAAACTCAATCCCTTACCTGTCCACAAGGCCTTTTCTGGCCTCCATATTAAATGCTGGCCAATCCCCTCCACAAACCTACCCCTGCTAGGTGACCAGCTGTCCTGGTCCTCCAGGAAGTAAGGGGGCTCCCATGGTTTTTCAGTTTTAAAATCAGGCAAGCCTGGCAGAGATGGTCACCCCTTCCTGCTCATTCAACCTTACCTCCCTTCTGCAAAAGCCAGGGAGGTATCCAGGGACAAAGCATTCTTAGTGGAATCATGGCAAGTAGAGGTCATTGTAAGTACGAAGTCCTGAGGCAAAACATGCTTGATAGGTGGAAGGAAGAGCGAGGAGGCCATTGTGGCTGGAGTGGGATAAATCGGAGACAGCTGGTGGGCAGTTAGGAAGGGGAACTGAAGGAAGGCACAGATTGTGTGGCAATGGCTATGGATTCTACTTTGAGTGAGAATGGAAGCCATTGGCATGTTTGAGGAGAGAAGTAACATGACCAGAGTTACATGTGGAATTCTGGGGATAAAAGATCAGATTGGGTATAAAAAAATGCAGTGTGGACTAAACAAAGTGTGGTGTCCTGGACTGGAGCAAACAGCACAATACATCAGTGGAAAAACTGGTGAAACCCTAATAAAGTCTGGAGTGCAGTGAATAGGAAGAGTCCAATGTTAGTTTCTTGATTTTGACAAATGAACCAGAGTAATATAAAATAACATTTGGAGTAACTGGGTAAAAACACGTGGGGACGCTCCTGTTTATCTTTGCAGCTTCTCTGTAAATCTGAAACTATTTCCAAAACAAAAGTTGAGAGAGAGAGAGAAAGAAAAATGAGAGAAGGTAAAAAATATAGATAACTCTCTCTTCTGTCAAGATAGGAAAGTTTGTGGGTGAATTTTTGGCTCTGCTGAAATTCTACCGCTAAAACTTTTCTGCTCTTTACCAAAGATTCCTTTTACCTGCTTTATCAGTCATTTATACCTTAGTATAAGTTAATTTGGGCTTCCCTGGTGGCTCTGACAACAAAGAATCTGCCTGTAAGGCAGAAGACCCAGGTTCGATCCCTGGATTGGGAAGATCCCTTGGAGAAGGGAATGGCTACCACGAAGAGTTGGACATGACTGAGGGACTAACACTTGCACCTTTTTTCATAAATTAGTTTATCAGCTACTTTTCTGAGAACAAATGGGGCAAGAAGTAAGGAAGTCAGGGTTTGCTTCCTTCATAATTTTGTCTAGGACTATAGACAAATTGAGTGAGGCACCTTAAGCATGAGTAGCTTTTCCTTTCATTCTTTGCCTTGTGTGTGCTTAGTTGCTCAGTCATGTCCGACTCTTTGCCTTCCACAAGTATAAAAGCATATCATTCTTAGGCTTGTTTTTTTCTCTTCTTTTTTTTTTTTAAATGGTTGTTTACAAAATTAGCAAAAACTGGGGCAGAAACTTGTTTTCTCCCTCGGTTGCAAAAGCTTTTAGGAAGTTGCAATTTTTTTGTTACAACTGCTTTGCTCCTGGCAGTAACCCAAGGGTAATCCACTACAGAAAACCATATCTGAAGCCCCCAGATGGCATTGCCTACTCAGAGGATGGTGGCAGGAATGGCAGTCTCTCTGAAAATTACACGTTCTCACCTTATCTCACTGTCACAGAGCCTTGAACTTTTTCCTTCCCCTGTCATTAGGCTGAGAGTATTAGATTCCTAGGAGCAGGAGGGAAACCATAACAAGATGAGAAGATCTTGTAAAGAAACTGTCCTATGCATCCTTTTTTCCTGAGTCAAATACAGTATGCGGAACTTTATAAGCCATTAATTATAAATGTCCTATGAATGAAAGCAATAGACGTTTTGAACTAACCATATTTTATATAAGAAACTTCACAGGGCTACAAAACAACAAAACTTTGACTCTTCAAGGATGAAGTTGTACTTAATTTTTATTTCATCCAAAGCAAAAATTTAATTTTTGAACACAGGAAAATACATGCTAGCCAATTAGTACCTGTGCAATTTCTATTAAACTTTAAAATACAATTGAGCTCATTATTACAAATGAAATCCCTAGTTCCATAAAATGTGCATTGTTGTTTTTTCATTAGAAAAAATTCCAATCATGATATTCTTTTCAAATTTTTACTGTTGTAGTAAGTCCTTTTTGATCTTTGTACACCGAAGTTCTCCTTGGCTTGGCTTGGCTTATGAGGCCCATCAGCACCTTCAGGGTCAATTTATAGAAAAATGAGAACCTGTCCAAGACCTCACTAAAGAGAAACACAAAATCCTTTAAGCTGATTGGATGTTCAGTGCAAATGGAACTCAGGATCCTTATTTCATCTGTAATTCCATTGCTGTGATTTTAGCTGGAAAGGAAAGGAAGTCCTTAGCACACCTTCATATAGCACTCAGAAGCCTCCTTTGGCATGGTTGGTTGGGAAGGGCCCCCCTGGGAAAGTGACATTTAAGCTGAGACCGAGGCGGTGCCAACTTCAAGGGGGCAAGACTTGTGTGGTCACAGAGGGCCCACATTCAGAAGGCCTGTGCTTGGTTTAATGCCCTGCTGTTAACATCTTGAAATTCTGAATAATTTGGGAATAAGAGGCCCTGATTTTCATTTTGCACCAGGCCCTGTAAATTATGTAACTAGTTTTGCCTGGTAGAGAATAATGCTTTGTGGAATATTTGTTGACTGGATGGCAAGAAGGAGCCAGCTGTGAGACAAACCTGCAATGGTTGTACCAGGTAGAAGGACTAGCAAGTACTGAAGCCTTGCTGAGTGTAAACTGGACTGCCATGCTGGGCACTTCCGGGTCCGTCACGTGCCCTGAACTTACTGAACCCCCCTCCCAGAGTTGTGCAGCACACGACCTGCATATCTGTACATGGTGGCCCTGTGAGCAAGAAACAGGAAGGCCATTGTGAATAATCATTGCAAGGTAGAGGAAAGTTGGTGCAGACAGATTACTACAAAGCAAAAAGAGTGGCATACGAGATGGGAGAGTCAGGCAGCGATCAGATCTCAGAGGGCCTCACAGACTGTGGTGTTAAACTTGGGTTTTATTCTGAGATGAGATGGAACACAGATGAGTTTTAAGCAGATGAGTGACATGATACGTTTTACGTAGAAGATGACTCCAGCTTCACCACGGAAAATTGATGGAGGGGGTCAGAATGAAATCAAGGAGGCTGGTTAATAGCCCAGGTCAATGATTGTGTTAAGATAGCTTGGACTTTGATGGTAACAGCAGAAAGTGAAGAATGAGCTGATAAGATATATATTTGAGAACCAGCAGCAGTATTTATGCCTAGTTTCTGCTGGCAGGTACTAATCTGGTTTGTTCTACGTCATAGGAAATCACTGAATTCTCAGGTCATCCAACATGTCAGGGGTGATGGAATTCTGTCTGACTCACCTGCCAAGAGAAGACACAGCTGCATCACAGATCTCAGTTCAGTTCAGTCGCTCAGTGGTGTCTGACTCTTTGCAACCCCATGAATTGCAGCACTCCAGGCTTCCCTGTCCATCACCAACTCCTGGAGTTCACCCAAACTCATGTCCATCGAGTCGGTGATGCTATCCAGCCATCTCATCCTCTGTCGTCCCCTTCTCCTCCTGCCCCCGATCCCTCCCAGCATCCCGGCCAAAGTGCTGGAGTTTCAGCCTCAGCATCAGTCCTTATAATGAACTGGGTTTATTCAGTTTAGATGGTGAAGTCATGCTCATGTATGAAACAAGGAACCTGGAATTTGCGAATGTCTTTGGTTATCAAGACTCTCTTTTGTATCAAAAGGAAATGAAACCATAAAAACACACACACACACACACACACCTATCTAATGCACTCAAGACAGGAGCTGCTATATCATAATGACTGTGTTCCCATAGAGATCTCACAAGATATGCAAAAACCTGGGGCCACTCCGCAGTCAGCACACAACTATGGATTGATAATGAGCCCGTCGGTGGATGGTGGGAGTCTGCCTGTAGCTTCAAAGTCCTTTTTAACAGGCAAAAATATTCATCAGAAGCGGGATGCTGAAAGTTGCCATAGAATTCAGCTGCCTTGAAAATAGCCTGATACAAAATTGTCAAACATTTAGGAGCTAAGATTAAAAAAAAAAATTGAACACTTTGGAAATAAGCAACTTTGCATGATGCCAGATTCATGACTGACCTCCAGGACAACAGGAAGCCTGGAGAATAAGGTCACATTGGCGGGATTTGTCCTTGACCCAGGTGTCTGACATCTTCAGCCGGTCAAGCACTTGAAAATGCATGGAATAGAGGGTCAGCGGTCCAGTGGGTTTAAGCTTGAGTCCTTTAGTCATCGAGCGCCTCTTTCCAGCCCTGGGCTGACAGAGTATGGTGGCTAAGGGTGTGACAACGACTGCTTCTCATTGCTGGGATGCGGGTGAGACACGCCACGAGGACAAAGGCAACCTGACTGCGGAATGCTCAGGAGGAAAGGGAAGCCTATAAACTGACCTGTGTCACAATTAGACTCAGGGCGGGCCAGCGCAAGCAAATGGGAGGCGGAAAGAACCGTGATAGTTTTGGAAACCAGTCCTGCAGATGGCTAGAGAATCACAAGCCGATAGACAGCGTTCATACCCCGGCGCAGTGTCGAGAGAATGCTAAGAACCTCTGTGCAGTCAGCGTTAGGAGAGGAGCAATGTCTGCCTCGGCACCTTCGAAGGGGAAGGCTGGAACCAGACGATGTAGCTCTGCCGCCTACTAGCCTTGGAACCTTGAGTGTGTCTCCTAAGTTGTCTGAGTCACAGGTTTTCTGATTTGTCACCAAAGACCACTTCGGAGGATCTGCCCCACTGCAGCTTATTGACACTGGTACCATCCTGACCTTGAAGCGTCTTCCTTCCTCCACTGACTTCTCTAATCCCCTGGTCTCAGTCCCAATACCATGCTGACCACACTACATGCACCTCTTTTCCAGCGCCCACTTTATTGTTTTTAATTAATTTATTTCAATTGGAGGCTAATTGCTTTACAATATTGTAGTGGTTTTTGCCATACACTGACATAAATCAGCCACGGGTGTACATGTGTCCCACATTTGAAACCCCCTCCCGCAAGACCTCCCTCCCCATCCCATCCCCCAGGGTTGTCCCAGTGCACCAGCTTTGAGCGTTCTCCATGCATCGAACTTGGACTGGCGATCTATTTCACATATGGTAATATACATATTTCAATGCTATTCTCTCAAATCATCCCACCCTTGCCTTCTCCCACAGAGTCCAAAAGTCTGTTCTTTATATCTGTGTCTCTTTTGCTGTCTTGCTTATAGCGTCATCGTTACCATCTTTCTAAATTCCATATATATGTGTTAATATACTGTATCGGTTTTTTCTTTTTGACTTACTTCACTCTGTATAACCCAGCGCTCACTTTAAATGCCAATGTCCCCTGCACTGATCTCTCTTCCCGTGTCCTATGCTGGAGCGAGCAGTTCATACTCAAGCTCCCATCACCATGGTGTTTGCAGGCTCTAACTCTAGCACCAACCTTTCTCAGGGTCTTTGGACAAGTGTTTCCAGCTCCCTACAGATCTGGATATTTCTCCCTGGACATTCCTCAGTCAGCTTAAATTCACTATGCCTAGTGTCAAAGGTCATATTTTCCTCTTTCCTCTTCCCCTAGAATCTCTACCCCAGGCGACACCATCACCAAATACCCACCTAGAAACCTAGGAGTTATCACTTCTCCTTCCTCTCCCTCACCGTAGGATCAAAACAGCACCTAAATCTCAAATACATCCCTTCCTCTCCATACACACGCACTACTCCTTTTAAAAAATATTTTTGGCCACATTGAGTCTTAGTTGCAGTACAAAGGATTTTCACTGTAGCATGTGGGATCTTTCCTTGTGGCACATGGGCTTCTCTCTAGTTGCTGCAAGTGGGGCTTAATTGTCCCACAGCATGTAGGATCCCAGTTCCCCAAACTGGGATTGAACCTGAGTCCCCTGTACTGCAAGGTAGATTCTTAACCACTGGACCACCAGGGAAGTCCCCATAAGCCACCACGTTAGTGGGAGTGGTGCCCCTCACTTTTTTGCCTGTCCTGTTGCAACAGTGATGGAGGCTAGTAATTTCTGAATAGTGTTCATTCCCTGATCTTTCTTTTAATATAGAGCCCCAAGTTTTAGCTAGACACAGGCTGCCCAGTTAGAGACTACATTTTCCAAGACTCCCGGTAGCTGGGTGGCTGCATGACCAGTTGTCAGCCAAAAGGATGTCAGAGGAAGTGATGCATTCACCTTCCAGGCACTTTTTTTTTTTTTTTAAAGAAATGGTTTGCCCTCTTTTTTGCTTTCTTTCCCACCTTTCCACAGGCTCATCCCACAGTTTTGACCTGATAGATGAGGAAAAAAATCCTAGATGAGTGTTTCTCTGACTTGAGTCTACCTCAGAATTACCTTTATTTTCTTGGGCTCCAAAATCATTACACACTGTGACTGCAGTCATGAAATTAAAAGACACTTGCTCCTTGGAAGAAAAGCTATGACAAACTTAGACAGCATATCAAAAAGCAGAAACATCACTTTGCCGACAAAGGTCTGCATAATCAAAGCTATGGTTTTTGCAGTAGTCATGTGTGGATAAGAGAGTTGGATCATAAAGAAAACTGAGCACTGAGGAATTGATGTTTTCAAACTGTGGTGCTGGAGAAGACTCTTGAGACTCCCTCAGATAGCAAGGAGACCAAAACAGTCAATCCTAAATGAAAATCAACCCTGAATATTCATTGGAAGAACTGATGCTGAAGTGGAAGCTCCAATACTTTGGCCACCTGACGTGAACAGCTGACTCATTGAAAAATACCCTGATGCTGGGAAAGATTGAAGGCAGGAGGAGAAGGGCACGACAGAGTCTGAGATAGTTGAATAGTATTACCAACTCAATGTACATGAGTTTGAGCAAACTCAGGGAGATGGTGAAGGACAGGGAAGCCTGGTGTGCCGCAGTCCATGGGGTCACAAAGAGTCGGACATGACTGAGCAACTGAACAACAGAATCACCTGAAGAGCTTGGTAAAACAGATTTCTGGGCCCTACCAGATGGGTTTCTAATAAAGTTCCCAGGTGATTCTGATGCTGCTGGTCTAGGGACTACACTTTAAGAACCACTGTCTTGGGGGATAGTAGAGCAACAAGATCAAAAGGGATCTCAGTTCCCAAGTGGCCTATGGAATAGTGTCACTTATATGGCCTTTGACCACTCAGTTTTAGACTCTTACATGAGGAAGAAGGAAACTCTCCTGTTTGGGTCTTATTTTGAGTCTCCATGGTACAGAAGCCTAGTCTATACCCCTAAAATGCACCCTGTATTCCCTCCTTTATGATTCAACTTATGTATTTTCAAACCACTGATTTACTTTACATGTCTCAAATCTCGCCTTTTGCCTAGCACAGCTTAACTCAACCAGGATCTCCGGACAAATGATGAGGCCTGGAACATCATGAGAAAATGGCAGAACTTCAGGCAAACTGGGAATTGGACAGGACCGTCTTCTATTCCTCAGGCCGCAGTAAGATATTTTCAAATTCTAAGTGCTGCAAGGGAGAAACAGTGAGTATCTTGTCAGGGTAGATAACCAAAAGAGCGGATAACCCCAGCAGTCTGGGAGTTACACGCCAGGCATATAATTGCCCCATGGGTGATCTACTATAATATTTCCATTTTGCCAATGAGAAGACAGAGACAAAGAAGTAAGAAAACTCTTTGTGGCAGACCCCAAGGGTGCCCTGCTCAGAGTCCCCCCAAGGGAGGACTTGCTGCCCCGCTGTCTGCAGACAACTGCCTCCTTCGGGGTCTGCTCCAGCCACAGAGACCCACATCACCTGAGCTCATGCCTGGCCTGGCCTCTGACGCCGGGGCTAGGTGGAGGTAAAGGCCTGGCTGTTTCACCCTGACCCGCCACAACCTGGACTGGCCAATATCCTCACTCCAAAGCTCCCTGTCAGGCTGGCCAAGACTTTCAGGGGCCGATCTTATTTTCCTCCTCTGCCCAACCCTGTTTCCTTCTTCTTTCTCCCAAACCTTGATTTCTAATAACCATTCTCCCAAGTGCATCTCAGCATCTGCCTCCAGAGAACCCCACCAGCAACACTGCTTGGAATCACAGAGCTAGTGACTGGTGAGGCTGGATTTCCAACATAGCCATCACCACACAATCACAGTTCCACAGCAATTTGCCAAACCGACTCATGGGATAGGCTCAAGTTCCTTAGGGTGACATTCAAACTGTGTAATTTGATTCCAATCTTCTTTGCTCACCATACTTGCCACACTGCCCACTACGGGCCCTATTCCATTGCCATACCTAGAATTCACTCAAGAGGCGTTCTGCCTGGAAGGCCCTCCTTCCTCCCATCGAGGACCTTCCAAATCTAGCTCAGACATCATCTGTGAGGTCTTTCTGATACCTCTAGAGAGTAAATAACATCACAGGGTAATGACGGAAGCCCAGTCCATCGTGCCTAGTTCGAATTCCAGCTCCACGACATAGCTGTGTGACTTAGAATTCTGTAACTCCAACTCCTATCTATAATATAGGGCTAATAGAAATAAATTCACTGGCTGTCTATTAAATAAAAGCTGTAAGTCACCTAGGCCCATGCTCCTCAACCTTTAGCGGACAGAGATATGTCCTGAACATCTTGATAAAATGCAGATTCTGAATCAGTGGGTCTGGAGTACGGCTTAGGGTTATGCATTTCTAACAAGGGCCCAGGAGATGCAGCCTCCGGTGGTCCACAGACCGCACATGGAACAGGAAGGCCCTGGCTCAGGACCTGGTGCTTTGTAGTCAGTCAGTGGTATTTGCTTTGCCCCACCCCCAGTTCCGCTCCTTCCTCTTGGCACCTATAACATTTTGTTCCATCACTTGCATAATGTTCACCGCACATAATTTAGTTAGTTGTTGTATTCGTGTCTCCTGCCAGACTGTGAGCAAATTGAGGATGGAAATTGTATTACCTTTCTCTTAATATCACCAGGACCCAGTGTAGGGCCAGGTATATAAAAAGGAATCAATAAGTATTTGATGAACTAAGCCTATAAAATGGAAATAAAAATATCAATTCTGCCTGTCTCAACAAGTTATTGTAACATGCGAATGTGATAATTTGGGAGAACATGGAAACATAACGTGTGGTAGAAATATAAAGCATTGCTATCCATTCAGTTTTCCACTTTGCATCAGCTCACATTTATGCAGCTGATGCATGTTTCCTTGTGGCAGTTACTCAGACTCTGATGATTATGAAACTCAGACTCATCTATGGTTTAAAAATAAATTCTTTTTGTGATAATAACTGTGGCACTATCTGCCTATGATAAGAAACTAATTATGATGATGTAAGTCAGAAGGGTGTATCTTTCAATCAATCAGTCAGTCAAGAAGCAGGCACTGAGTACCTGTCCCCAGGTGGCTCTAGACTTTCTTATCTACCTCCTTCAAAGGAGTGAGTGATCCCAGCCTTATCATCTCCTGCCTGTTTGAAGGTGGGAGGATTCACGCGGGATAGGCAGGCTTAGAAGCAGGGTAGATGCGACAGCGGGGTAGAAACACTCGAGACCAGGGAGAAAACACACATGTCCTCTTGCGGGAAGGGGTGCGGATCCAAGTGGCTATTCCTGGTGACATTGTCTGTGCCATGCCAGGTGGTCCCAGGAGCTTGGAGAGAGTGGGCTTCGAAACTAGCCACCTGGGTTCCTTTTCTGGAAAAAAGGCTACCTACCACTGGAGGCTCCCACGGTGATTCACCTGAAATATGTTAGGTGTGCTTTCTTTTTGTGTCGCAAAAGATGATGCCAGGCAGGCCGCCACCAAGGTCTCTGCTTCTTGGTGGTAGTGACAATAGGTGGTGGCTCAGGGCGGTGAGACGAGTCATTGAGAACACCCTGCCACACCCTTAGGGACCTCTGGGCAAGTATAAGATTCCGACTGGGGGGAATGGGGTGGAGGGAATGTGGGAAGGTTAATGTAGAGGCAAAAACTCCAAAATGTAGCAACCTGGAGACCATTAGGAAGGCAGAGCTGATGTGGCATTTTCACGCAGATCAAGAATGACATGACATTGAAGTCTCTCAGTTATGTCCGACTCTTTGCGACCCCATGGACTGTATAGCCTACCAGCTCCTCCGTCCATGGAATTTTCCAGGCAAGAGTACTGCAGTGGGTTGCCATTTCCTTCTCCAGGAGATCTTCCTGACCCAGGGATCGAACCCGGGTCTCCCGCATTGTAGGCAGATGCTTTACTGTCTGAGCCACCAGGGAAGAGAGTCTACAAACCAATAAAATTATATTTTAAATAATTTTGATTATAATTAAGTAAAGTTCATGGCAAATTTTTTTTAAAAAAGCAAAATACAAGACATGTATTAAGAATGTTCAAAATTAATTAAATGCATATTTGTATATCATTCAGAAAAATGTGAATTTTGGTTATACTTGGGAGATTTTAATTTCTGTGTTTATTTTTTCCAATTAATATGTGTTATTTTATTACCTACTTTTTAGCCATCTTTTTGGTATTTTCAGACACTTTCCTCATAGTATCCTTCCCCTTTCTTATCACTAAATTCCTGCATGCCTCTCTCATCAGCTTGATCTCCAGACAACTTCAGGAGACAGTGATTGTTATAGAACAACCAGGTCAGCCCGGGAACCTCTTTCTCCTTCTGGTGCTAATTCTCAGAACACCCAGTGTTCCAAAAGGGAGGCTCTTTCCTTGTCCCACCTTTCCCTATTACCCCACATGGGACATGCTCATGCAGTGGGAGAGAGGTTAGGGCAGAGTGTGCTGTGAGGGTCTCTGAATGCCGATCCAAAGGCTCTGCACGCTTGGGGCTGTGGAGCACAGAGACCACGTGACACCTGGTTCCTCTCCCAGTAACTGGGCTCATGGAGCCAGAGTGCCTGGAAAGGCCTGCCTTCGGGGAGTTGGCTGACTACTCGGCATTTGATAAGTCAGCTATGGCCTCCATACAGAAGTGAAGTCGCTCAGTCATGTCCGACTCTTTGAAACCCCACGGACGGTAGCCTACCAGGCTTCTCGGAACATGGGATTTTCCAGACAAGAGTACTGGAGTGGGTTGCCATTTCCTTCTCCAGGGGATCTTCCCGACCCAGGGGGGATCGAACCTGGGTCTCCCGCATTGTAGGCAGACACTTTACCCTCTGAGCCACCGGGGAAACCATACAGAGGGATACTGTAAATGTATTCGATTGGATAAGGTACGTACACCGGCTGTGTGGTTGGTCCTCTAGGTCCCTTTTTCTAGATGCAACCACTGTGACCGTCTGATAGATGGTTACTTAGTTCACAGGATTTAGATAGGGTAAGTAGGTTAAGAAACTCAGAGACTACAGATATTTTCTCTAGGCCTTCCCACATTTTTGACAATCACAAAGACACTTTGTAATGAATACCGCATTACAAGACACAAAATCAGGAGATTGCTGATTTTTTTTCTTCAAACGTGTTTTACTGAAGTATAGTCGATTTACAGTGTTGTGATAGTTTCCAGTGTACAGCAAAATGATTTGGTTATACATACATATTCTTTTTCATATTCTTTTCCATTATGGACTATTGAAAAAAGTGAAAAGTGTTAGTCATTCATCGTGTCTGACTCTTTGTGACCCCGTGGACTGTAGTCTGCCAGGCTCCTCTGTCCATGGGATTCTCCAGGCAAGAATACTGGCGTGGGTTGCCATTCCCTTCTCCAGGGGAATCTTCCCAACCCAGGTATGGAACCTGGGTCTCCTGCATTGCAGGCGGAGTCTTTACCATCTGAGCCAACATTCTTCTCCATGATGGTTTATCACAGGATTTTGAGTCTAGTTCCCTGTGCTCTACAGTAGGACCTTGTTGCTTATCCATTCTATGTATAACAGTCTGCATCTGCTGTCTGTTGATTTTTAATTCAAATACTTACCAGGCTATCTCCTGACTCCTCAGTGCCTCTGTACTGTTTGCTGTAGTTGGACAGATTTCCAGACAAACTAGAAAATCTGGAATCTAGGACAGCCTCCACAGCAAGGCAGATAACATGTGTATGGTGATTTCCAAGATGAAACGATTTGCTATCCTCCAATACCACCCACTGGGCTTCCCTGGTGGCTCAGTGGTAAAGAATCCACCTATCAATGCAGGGAGACCTGGTTTCAATCCCTGGGTCAGAAAGATCCCCTGGAGAAGGAAATGGCAACCCACTCCAATATTCTTGCCTGGAAAATCCCATGGACAGAGAAGCCTGGCAGACTACAGTCCATAGGGTCGCAAAAGAGTTGGAAATGACTGAGCAACTAAATGACAACAATACCACCCTCGTGGGCCCTCTGAGACAGACAGCACAGTGGCCTCTCCTCTGCTCTAAGGCAACACAGTACAGCATGGAGTTACACAGAGAACATGTGCTAGGCAGGCCTGGATCAGAGCCCATGTCTGTGTTGTGTGAACTGTGTGACCCGGACCATGATGCTTAACTTCCCTGAGGCTTTTCCCTCTAGTGTAAAATCAAAATAATATCTACCCCTTGGGGCTGTTGTGAGGATGAAATGAAATCATATGTGCAAATGGGCTCTCACCAAGGAGGCATGCCCCCGTTTGTTAAACAACTTTATAATTCACTGAAAATACAGAGATGACCTCCCCCAAGAGCAACTTACGTGACTGGCCCCATCTGACTCTAAGTAGCATCAGTGTCTGGTGGTTTCCGAGGTTGAGTCTCCATCTTCCTGTTGGGATTAGTAACATTTTCAGACCTACCCTCATTATTTTCACCCCACTTAATCCCTCACCCACTAGATTCTATGAAACTAACCCTGGCATGTTCCCGCCTCTATTCCTTCCACGATTTCACAGCGCTGCCATCCTCTCTGACACCCAAACCAGAGCCTGGGTATTCTCTTAGACTCCTGTCTCCTGGACCCTTCCTTTTCATGCTGTATGTCCAAATACTAAATCCTGATGGTGTTTGTTTCTGCAATGTTTCAATTCTACTGTAAGAATTCAGAACCAACTTTCTTCTGGGCTATGATCCCCTGTCTCTGAATTAGCTGCTTCTTAAAATCATATTCTAGACTTTGTATTCATATTCTCCTGGAGCAGGAGTGGTAAATCCAAAATTTCTCTGTCGTCTTCTCACTTAAAAAACTCAAATGACTCCTTCTTACCCATGAGACTTGAGGCTCTCCTTGATTTGACCCCTGTCTATTTTTCCAGCCACCTCACAACTCAACTTCCTATTGCTCATTCCCTTTTCTGTGGCCTAGGTTATGCTGAGAATTCCCTGCCTACCTCTCTTTACCCACCAACTCTCACTAAGCCTTTAAGATACAACTCAGATGTTATCATGTCCAAGAACCCTCCTCTGAATGCTCAGGTGGCTTGCAGCTCCCTGTCATTTATCCTATGACCATGTCCTGGGGAGAAACTGGAGAGACTAGCACTCAATCTCCTAAGGTTTTCCCTTGACGGGGGTCTGGTACTCAACCTGGCAGATTCAGATACTGAAATCTGGTACTCAACCTTTGCAGATTTCATCAGCAAATTGATTGAAAATAAATCCCTCTCTTAATGGCAGACTCAAATTACTTAACTTCTTGAAAAATGTATAAAGACAGAATATAAAAAATTAATTATAAGAAGTATAACTTTCCTAAGGATGGTAAGACTGGAATGTGAGAGACCAGTGCCTTCTTTCCCTACAGAGAGACTTGCCTGTAGAGATGAATGAGAATCAGAACAATGGAAGCTACATGAAACAAACACAAATGGAATCAGGCTAAAAAAACCTGATGCCTCTATCTCCACATCAGGAAAAGCCTCCTTGCCCACAGGACTGTAATGTTAGAAGTCTGTCAAGTAATGTTTCCTTTTCCCTGGCCAGAGCCTGGATAGTCACTGCCAATGCTTGTCTCTGTCATTCCAGGTTTACTTCCCCTGCCCTGCTCTCAGTGCTTCTCTCTCTCATGAATCCTTTAGTGAAGTTATTGAAGAGGCTCTTGGCTAAAGCCATCCTTTTGGCTTTTGCTTTGATCACTTAAGTGTGGATTTTGTAGTTTAAGAACTCAACCTTGCGACTTCCCTGGTGGTCCAGTGGTTAAGATTCCATGGTCCCCATGCATGGGGGCATGGGTTTGGTCCCTGGTCAGGGAACTAAGATCTCACATGCCACATGGTATAGCCAAAAAAAAAAAAGGCAAAAATAAATTACATTTAAAAAAAAAGAACTCAACCTTATTTCCAGGTACTCGATGGATGCCTCTCTGTAGCAGCCAGATAGAAACTAGAAACTTTAATATTTAACCCTCATTGTCAGAAACAAGGGCCAGGGCCTTGCAGGGGAGGCAGCCATGAGGGGGTGAGGGGAATGGAGAGAGGTGTGAGGATTGATTCCCCTCTGCCACTTCCATTCAGTTTCTAAAAGCAAAAGCCTTCTTTTTTTTAAAAAAAAATTTGTTTATTTATTTGGCTACGCCCTGTCTTGGACTTCCCTTGTAGCTCAGTTAGTAAAGAATCTGCCTGAAATGCAGGAGATCAGGGTTCGATTCCTGGGTCAGGAAGATCCCCTGGAGAAGGAAATGCCAACCCACTCCAGTATTCTCGCCTGGAGAATCCCATGGACAGAGGAACCTGGTGGGCTACAGTCCGTGGGGTCGCAAGAGTCAGACAGGATTTAGCGACTAAACCACCACCACCACCACCACACCCTGTCTTAGCTGTGGCATGTGAGGTCTTTGTTGCAGCATTCGAACACTTAGTTGCAGCGTGTGGGATCCAGTTCCCTGATCAGGGACTGAACCCAGGTCCCCTGTATTGAGAATAAGGAGTCTTAGCCACTGGACTATCAGGGAAGTCCCAGCAATGGCCTTTTAAACAATGCTTTAGAGTGAGAAGTTGCCTCTACGGTTATGGTGAAAAGACTTTAGAGAAAGTGATTGAAACTCAGTGGTCAGACCTTGGAACCTACAGAGAAGAAAGCCAAAGGCAGCATGGCTTTGTGTGCTTTCACACCTCCGGCGCCATCCCCCCATCCACCTAGTGCAGGGGTTCTCAAGTGGAGTCCAGACCAGAAGAAAGAGAACCAACTGGGAGCTTGTTAGAAATGCAGATTCTCCTGACCTCTCAGAAACCCTGGGAGTGCGACCTGGTAATCTGTGTCAACAGGCCATCAGGGTAAGGGTGATATGCAGCAAAATTGGAGAACTATGAACCCATGGCCCACACACCCAACCAAAATCCAGGCAGACCTATTTCCTGGATGGATTCCCCCTTCGCATTTAGAAGTGGCTTTACCTGGGCCAGCCTCAGGGTTCTTGTTTGATGTACCTGTCTTCTCTGGGTCTACACACTCAAGGGGTTTACTACATGGTTAATGGACTAAAATGCATTACATAAACTGAACTATACATAGTGACATAATAAATTCGTTTATTTCTTCAGTTCAGTTCAGTTCAGTCGCTCAGTCGTGTCCAACTCTTTGCAACCCCATGAATCGCAGCACGCCAGGCCTCCCTGTCCATCACCATCTCCCAGAGTTCACCCAGACTCACATCCATCAAGTCAGTGATGCCATCCAGCCATCTCATCCTCTGTCGTCCCCTTCTCCTCCTGCTCCCAATCCCTCCCAGCATCAGAGTCTTTTCCAATGAGTCAACTCTTTGCATGAGGTGGCCAAAGTACTGGAGTTTCAGCTTCAGCATCATTCCCTCCAAGAAATCCCAGGGCTGATCTCCTTCAGAATGGACTGGTTGGATCTCCTTGCAGTCAAGGGACTCTCAAGAGTCTTCTCCAACACCACAGTTCAAAAGCATCAATTCTTCGGCACTCAGCCTTCTTCACAGTCCAACTCTCACATCCATAAATGACCACAGGAAAAACCATAGCCTTGACTAGATGGACCTTTGTTGGCAAAGTAATGTCTCTGCTTTTGAATATGCTATCTAGGTTGGTCATAACTTTCCTTCCAAGGAGTAAGCGTCTTTTAATTTCATGGCTGCAGTCACCATCTGCAGGGATTTTGGAGCCCAAAAAAATAAAATCTGACACTGTTTCCACTGTTTCCCTATCTATTTCCCATGAAGTGATGGGACCGGATGCCGTGATCTTTGTTTTCTGAATGTTGAGCTTTAAGCCAACTTTTTCACTCTCCACTTTCACTTTCATCAAGAGGCTTTTCAGTTCCTCTTCACTTTCTGCCATAAGGGTGGTGTCATCTGCATATCTGAGGTTATTGATATTTCTCCCGGCAGTCTTGATTCCAGCTTGTGTTTCTTCCAGTCCAGCGTTTCTCATGATGTACTCTGCAGATAAGTTAAATAAGCGGGGTGATAATATACAGCCTTGACATACTCCTTTTCCTATTTGGAACCAGTCTGTTGTTCTATGTCCAGTTCTAACTGTTGCTTCCTGACCTGCATACAGATTTCTCAAGAGGCAGGTCAGGTGGTCTGGTATTCCCCTCTCTTTCAGAATTTTCCACAGTTTATTGTGATCCACACAGTCAAAGGCTTTGGCATAGTCAATAAAGCAGAAATAGATGTTTTTCTGGAACTCTCTTGCTTTTTCCATGATCCAGTGGATGTTGGAAATTTGATCTCTGGTTCCTCTGCCTTTTCTAAAACCAGCTTGAACATCAGGAAGTTCATGGTTTACATATTGCTGAAGCCTGGCTTGGAGAATTTTGAGCATTACTTTACTAGCGTGTGAGATGAGTGCAATTGTGTGGTAGTTTGAGCATTCTTTGGCATTGCCTTTCTTTGGGATTGGAATGAAAACTGACCTTTTCCAGTCCTGTGGCCACTGCTGAGTTTTCCAAATTTGCTGGCATATTGAGGGCAGCACTTTCACAGCATCATCTTTCAGGATTTGAAAGAGCTCAACTGGAATTCCATCACCTCCACTAGCTTTGTTCGTAGTGATGCTTTCTAAGGCCCACTTGACTTCACATTCCAGGATGTCTGGCTCTAGGTCAGTGATCACACCATCTTGATTATCTGGATCGTGAAGATCTTTTTTGTACAGTTCTTCTGTGTATTCTTGCCATCTCTTCTTAATATCTTCTGGTTTTGTTAGGTCCATACCATTTCTGTCCTTTATTGAGCCCATCTTTGCATGAAATGTCCCCTTGGTATCTTTAATTTTCTTGAAGAGATCTCTAGTCTTTCCCATTCTGTTGTTTTCCTCTATTTCTTTGCATTGATCGCTGAAGAAGGCTTTCTTATCTGTTCTTGCTATTCTTTGGAACTCTGCATTCAGATGCTTATATCTTTCCTTTTCTCCTTTGCTTTTTGCTTCTCTTCTTTTCACAGCTATTTGTAAGGCCTCCCCAGACAGCCATTTTGCTTTTTTGCATTTCTTTTTCACGGGGATGGTCTTGATCCCTGTCTCCTGTACAATGTCACGAACCTCAGTCCATAGTTCATCAGGCACTCTATCTATCAGATCTAGGCCCTTAGGTCTCTACAATTAGGCAATATCCAAGATCACCTCTCTTTCATAGCGTTTCTTTCTCTTTTCCCCAAAGGCTCCCTTTCCCCTTCCCCACCTCCCTGAATAATATACAGAGCTGTCTAAGGTCCTGTGGTACTTAGTGTGTTCTTTCTCCTCTAAACTCAGTCCCGCAGAAACATTCACGCTGCTTTAAATATCACACTGTGGGGTAACTTCCACTGGAAGGCCCAGGGTATCATATTTAACATGGCCACTACAAGCGCTGGTGCTGACTTTCCTTCTTGCCCATCCTGCCCCCGTTTGTCTGACCTGGTCTCACCGTTCTCTCTTGCTGTGGTTCCAACTCTTACTGACATCCCTGAGTCTCTCCTGCATCTTTTGTATCCGTTCATTGCTGTCAACACCACAGTGGCTAACATCTTAATTCCTGGACAACTGTGATTGGCACCCAGCTGCTCTCTACCTCAAATCTCTCCTAGCTCTGGCCTAACCACAGCTCATCACTGTCAGATCAATTTCCATCAGATACCACCATGATCCTGACAGGACGGGAACACTGCAGAACAAACGGTCACGAGCATTACACACGCCTGTTCTTGCAGGCACCATCTCTGTCACCAGGGAATTCTCACAGGTTTCTCCCATAGACTCCATCCACCCACCTTGTCTACCTCCTTCACCTCTCCTCCGAGTTAGGCTCCTCTCTCTCCCATTTACTCTAATTTTTCTCCCCTTCCCTCTGGAACTCAAAGTTTATGCTTCATCATGTCAAGCTAGCTCTTCCTACCATCCCCTCAGAACTACCTTTGACAATTAAAATAGCCTAAGCAATTGCTTTGCTAAATCCAGCTCATTAACTGAAGACAGTTCTTTCTCCTAAAGGAGGTTCTGTTGACTGCTTTTAATCTTAAGAGTTTTTCTCCCCACTAAAGAGATAGAGAAGGAGAAGGATGGAGAAGTTCAGACTGCAGTGGGCTATCCAGGTGACCAGGCCTAGCCCAGGCCTGCAGGCAGAGTTTAGGGCCTGCAGAGGCTTCCTGAGTGTGCTGGAATACTGAAGGAAAGGAACCAGCCTTGAGGGTGCTGGGAAGGAGGTGTGGTACTGGAATCTGGCTGACTATACTTTCACCGAGAAAGCTGACCCCCTTAATTTTGGATGCCAAGAGAGAGGCCAACAACTAAAGACCCAGAGGCCAAGAGACACTCTTCCCAAAGAGAAACCTCCTAGCTAAGAAGGTAAACTCAAACATTTCTTGGGAAGGTGTTCCTGGATTTGTTTGGGATAACATAATTGTTTTCTTACTGAAAATGCATCTTTTAATCCTGGGAAGGTTTAGAATTAAACAGAGATAGTGAAGGAAATCAAACCTCATGGTGTTGTAGCTTTCTATTAAAGAAATCTCTGTATTTTAAATGCTTCTAATTTTTTTATTTTTATTTTTTGGCCACACTGTGCAAATTATAGGATCTTAGTTCCCCATCCCAGAGAAGGCGATGGCACCCCACTCCAGTGTTCTT
Organism: Bubalus kerabau; assembly: GCF_029407905.1. Classification (NCBI taxonomy): domain Eukaryota; kingdom Metazoa; phylum Chordata; class Mammalia; order Artiodactyla; family Bovidae; genus Bubalus; species Bubalus kerabau. The sequence continues at coordinate 65,850,262 of NC_073637.1, forward strand.
GCCCAGAGAATCCCAGGGATGGGGGAGGCTGGTGGGCTGCCATCTATGGGGTTGCACAGAGTCAGACACGACTGAAGCGACTTAGCAGCAGCACAGTTCCCCATGCAGGGATTGAACCCGAGCCCCAGCAGTGAAAGCTGAATCCTAAACACTGGGCCACCATGGAATTCCCTGTTTGACATTTTAAATACTTCGAATTTTTAATAGATTCATTAAAAGGACTGGTGCTGAAGCTGAAGCTCCAGTACTTTGGCCACCTGATGTGAAGAGGCAACTCATTGGAAAAGACCCTGATGCTGGGAAAGATTGCAGGCAGGAGGGGAAGGGGGCAATGGAGGATGAGATGGTAGGATGACATCACTGACTCCAATGGACATGAGTTTATAAACTCTCCAATAAACTCCAGGAGATAGAAGGACAGGGAAGCCTGGCGTGCTGCAGTTCACAGGGTTGCAAAGAGTCAGACATGACTTAGTGACTAAACAACAACAACGTTTAATAAAGTATCTGAAAATTAACCTTGCAATGCTGATTTAAAGTATGTAACTGATTAATTAGTTTCAACTTTTGATATCAAGTTAAAAATCTTTGAAAAACTTATACACCATATTGAAATTTTTAAGAGAACTTGTTGTTTAGTTGCTAAGTTGTGTCCAACTCTTTGGTGACACCATGGACTGTAGCCTGCCAGGCTCCCCTATCCATGGAATTTCCCAAGCAAGAATACCACTTACCGTATTTATTTGTTTGATTTATTAGTTTTATGAGAATTACTTAAGTATTTTGGAAGCTGTGTTAATCAGAAAATTAATGTGTTTGAAAAAATAAACAAATTATTAAATGAACAAATGCAGTTTAAAATGATTAACCAAATAGATCAGACATCAGTTTATTAGATTTATAAATAGAATAATAAATGGGTATACTTAATGTAAAGCTGAAGCACAAATTTGGAATTTAAAAGTAATGAATTTTTAAAATCCAAAGTAACTTCTTAATAAATGTTTCAGGGTGAAAAGTTTAATGCATTTTTAAAATCCTTTCTTCTATTTTTTTTTATGCTACCATAGAGAAAGTTCATAAGGAAATATACAAATTTATAAATGTAGATTCTTCTGAAGAGTGAATTGCTGAGAAAGGAGCATCTGAGGCTATGTAAGTAGGCAGTGAGTGTATAGTTTGACAAAGAGAGACAGAGATTGATAAAAATGGCACAGTATAAACTCTGATGTCTCACCTTCTTTCCAGACTTGGTTCTCTATTGCCTTCAACTAAATATCCTGCACCACCTTCAACTTTGTATTTTAAAAACTTAGCTCATGCTTTTTTATACCCAGCTCTCTACTCCTGGCCTCAGTTAAAGCCTTCCCTGTAGAAATCACGCATTATTGCACCACAGTCAGTCCAGGTCAATAGACTGGAAACCTTGTAGCCAGTTTTCATTCTATTCTGTCCTCCCTCACTCTAAATTCATCACCTAGTCCTGATGGGCCTTTCTTTGCAAGGTCCACTTTCCTTCCCATTTTCTGTCATCACCACAGTCTATGACCATGTGACCCTGCACCAGGATTACTGCACCAGCCTTGGTCAGTCTCCCCTGCTGCAATTCGTTCTACACAGAGCTTCCAGAAGAGCCATCAAACTTTGTTTTCATCCCTAATGTTTATTTACATGAGCTTTTACCAACTGCCCAGTGTCTGTCGAATAAAATCTAAGCTCCGCTTGACATCTAAGGTCTTCTGTCATCTAGGAGTATTCCTTATCTCAGCTTCATTATTTCTTCATGAAGCCCCCTCTCTTTTTGTCAAGCTAATTTGCTGGTGTGCTTTCTACACGACACTGTGCCTTAAAGCACCATGTAAATGTATGTTTTTCAGTAATGATGCAAGGTAAGCATGTGATTAAATGTTAACATAATGACCAATACATGTTGACCTAATGACTCAAAAAGATTATGAGATGAAGAGCATGAACCATTATGTCATAAGCAGCATCACTTCATAGAAGGCATGTCATAGCTGATGCAAGTAGATTTAGTGATTCAAACATACTAACATCTCTGACTTACAAAAGAAGTAAATAGGACTCCAGATAGATGTTAATAGAATCAAAGTCCTTATACACAAACAGCTTATTTTTAGAGTAATTTACTGTGTTTATTCAATTATGTGGGACAATTTGAAAGGCATGGCACTTGACCAAATTCTCTCAGGTTCTGGGCACTATATTTGAAATGAATTCAATATTTGCTCATTCAACATTTTTTTTGTTTTAGCAAATATTAATTGTTCCCCAATTGTATACGAAGCACTGTTTTAGGTCCTAGAGTTACCCTGGTGAAGAGAGTTCAAGTTCCTGTTCTCAGGGATCTTACATTCCAATGGGAAAGAGAGGACATGTAAATAAAATAATTGCAGATTATAACAAGGGCTACGAAGAATGCAGTGGTGAGGGGACAACTTTGAGGGGTTCCTGTAGATGGCACATTCAAAAAAGGCATCAAGAAGGAGGTGACATTTAAGCTGAGACTGGAGGATGAAGTAGAGAGTGACAGAAAGAGCCCAGAAAAGAGCATGCCAGAGTTAGTGCAAAGGCAGTGAAGCAGGAAGGGGCTGGCCTGTGTTAACAGGCGTATGTGATTGGAGCCTAGTGATAAAAACATCTGGAGTCAGATCATGCAAAGCCCAGTGGGTCTCTGTGAGGAGTTTGGATTTTATTCTACATGTAATGGAAAGCTGCTAACACAGCTTGCATATTATTGAAATCATAATCATACTATTTTAAAAAAATCATAGTCAGTTTATAAATATCTTGGGCCACTTCACAAAACTTAGCATGATTTGGTTCAAAATACAAGTTTAGAAGAAAAATGTCTGGGCATTTTAAAATGTGGGCCTCCTCCATAAGGATGGGTGAGCTGGCTATACTATGCCTATGCTATGCGATGGTTGCTGTAGGTTCTACCTGCTGTCAGCCTTACCCGTCTTGTGAAATTAAGATTCTTCACATTCCAAATGCAAGCCATCTCATCAACAGAGAGGCCACCTTCAGGGATCCTTTAAAACAGATTTACGGCTATGCAGTCATAACAAAGGAGACTGCTGATGTACTAATATGAAATATCCCTAAACAATGTTAGGGAAAAAAAGCCTCGTGCAAAACAAAGGTGTCCTTGTATATGCATAGGATCCATAAGAAATTGATAGCATTAGGCACACCGGTAGTGAAGAGACCTGGATAGCTGGGGAAGAGAGCGGGAGAGAATTCTTACTGTATACTTAAAAAAAAAGTTTTTTAATGTTTTAAATAGTGTAAACGTGTTACCTTTTCAAAAAAATTTTTATCAAAATATAGCTGATTAATAATGTTGTTAGTTTCTCAAAAAAAAAAGTTTAATCCTAATTTTTTTTCAATATAGATGCTTTATCTTAAAGGAAAGGAACAATGTCCCAAATTGATGAGAAGGAATTTGCATTTCTGAGTAAATCTAAAGGTATTTTAAGTAATTAAAAAGAAGCTTAAAATCTGGACCTGTGCTGTTCAGTACAGTAGTTGCAAGCCATATGTCTATTTAATTTTAACTTTAAGCAAATTAAATTTAATTTAAAATTCCATTTCTTGGTCAGACCAGCCACATTTCAAGGCTTAATAGCCTTTAGCTGCATGTGACCAATGTCTACCATACTGGACAGCACTGATATAGAACATTTCCATAGCATGGAAAATTCTTTCAGGTAGCCTGCTCTATAGCCTTATGCAAAATACCACCAGGGGTCTGATCTAGCTCTCAAGACTTAATCTTGCTGGTTAATACATAGAGACTCAGGAGTACAGTAGTTCGAATATATTCCAATGCTAATTTCCCCAAGATGACTCACTAGAATGGTACTTTGAGGTACAATCAAAACTCCCACCACTAGATTTCTAAGGCAGGCAGGGATATAATTTTGTCACCACAAAAAAATCAGTTTGCACTAGTATAGACACTGACAGTTATGGCCTGAGAGTTAAAAATTATTTTCCTAAATGTAAATTTAGATTAAGTAAAACTAACATACTTGATATTTACTGAATTTGATATTCTGCACTGATTCAATAAATGAGTCAGTAGTGCTAACATGATAAGGGTGAGTAATGAGATTTAATTATATTCAACTTCTTTAGTACAATTTTCCAACTTCTCTCATTTTTGTTATCACTTATTTATTTTTTATCTTTTATCTTGAGAATGTGTCACATTTTTCTGGTACTTCATATATCACATAATACTGGATTGTAACCTGGACAGTTTAAATGTTATGTTACAGAAACTCCAATTTTTTTTTTAATATATTCCTAAAAGGTGGGCTTTCCTGGTAGGTCAGCTGGTAAAGAATCCACCTGTAAAGCAGGAGACCCCGGTTCAATTCCTGTGTGGGGAAGATCCCCTGGAGAAGGGATAGGCTACCCACTGCAATATTCTTGGGCTTCCCTGATGACTCAGGCAATAAAGAATCCACCTGCAATGCGGGAGACCTGGATTCGATCCTTGGGTTGGGAAGATCCCCTGGAGGAGGGCATGGCAACCCACTCCATTATTCTTGCCTGGAGAATCCCCATGGACAAAGGAGCCTGGTGGGTCATGTACATGGGGTCACAAGGAGTTGGACACAACCGAGCGACCAAGCACAGCACAGCACAAAAGGTATTGAATTGTTTGCTTTAGTGGCCAATTAACTTGTTTAAAGTCAAACTGCAAACATTATAATGCCTGTGTTGAGTGCCATTTATATCTCAGTTCAGATTTTAATAAGTCATTCCCATATGTGCATGGTTGACAACTCAGAGGGGTTTGGGGCAAGTTTCTACATGACTGGGTTTCCCTTTTTTGGTGGTCTCCTATCGTGCCTTCCTCTTCATTCTCCTGTGTTCTTAGTTTTTTCCCTGGTACATTTTTGCTATCATTTATGACCACAGCTTTTCACAGATTAACACATTTTAACTGACTATAGTCATCATTTTCTTTTGATACTCCAATTGATGGAGTTAGTTAGTCATGAGTGTCCCTTTAAATTGGCTTCTGTGTTCTTCCGTGCAATACCATTATTACTGACCAATAAAATGTTTCAAGGCTCACCTGTGCCTTCCCAGGCCCAGGCTTGAGTCAGTCAGTTTTCTTAAGCATGTTGTTCTCTTTAAGTGTAAAATAGCATCAGAACGCAACTTTCAGAAATTAGGAGTGCATAGCATCAGTCTCATGATGGTGGAATAATACTGTTCCTTGACCATTTAATTGAACAGAGCTGGAAAAGATATGTTTTATTAAATGGCATTCAGATCAGATCAGATCAGATCAGTCACTCAGTCGTGTCCGACTCTTTGCGACCCCATGAATCGCAGCATGCCAGGCCTCCCTGTCCATCACCAGCTCCCGGAGTTCACTCAGACTCACGTCCATCCAGTCAGTGATGCCATCCAGCCATCTCATCCTCTGTCATCCCCTTCTCCTCCTGCCCCCCAATCCCTCCCAGCATCAGAGTCTTTTCCAATGAGTCAACTCTTTGCATGAGGTGGCCAAAGTACTGGAGTTTCAGCTTTAGCATCATTCCTTCCAAAGAAATCCCAGGGCTGATCTCCTTCAGAATGGACTGGTTGGATCTCCTTGCAGTCAAGGGACTCTCAAGAGTCTTCTCCAACACCACAGTTCAAAGGCATCAATTCTTCAGCACTCAGCTTTCTTCACAGTCCAACTGTCACATCCATACATAACCACAGGAAAAACCATAGCCTTGACTAGACGAACCTTTGTTGGCAAAGTAATGTCTCTGCTTTTGAATATGCTATCTAGGTTGGTCATAACTTTCCTTCCAAGGAGTAAGTGTCTTTTAATTTCATGGCTGCAGTCACCATCTGCAGTGATTTTGGAGCCAAAAAAAATAAAATCTGACACTGTTTCCACTGTTTCCCCATCTATTTCCCATGAAGTGATGGGACCGGATGCCATGATCTTTGTTTTCTGAATGTTGAGCTTTAAGCCTACTTTTTCACTCTCCACGTTCACTTTCATCAAGAGGCTTTTGAGTTCCTCTTCACTTTCTGCCATAAGGGTGGTGTCATCTGCATATCTGAGGTTATTGATATTTCTCCCGGCAATCTTGATTCCAGCTTGTGCTTCTTCCAGTCCAGCGTTTCTCATGATATACTCTGCATATAAGTTAAATAAACAGGGTGACAATATACAGCCTTGACATACTTCTTTTCCTATTTGGAACCAGTCTGTTGTTCCATGTCCAGTTCTAACTGTTACTTCCTGACCTGCATACAAATTTCTCAAGAGGCAGGTCAGGTGGTCTGATATTCCCATCTCTTTCAGAATTTTCCACAGTTTATTGTGATCCACACAGTCAAAGGCTTTGGCATAATCAATAAAGCAGAAATAGATGTTTTTCTGGAACTCTCTTGCTTTTTCCATGATCCAGCGGATGTTGGCAATTTGATCTCTGGTTCCTCTGCCTTTTCTAAAACCAGCTTGAACATTAGGAAGTTCACGGTTCACATATTGCTGAGGCCTGGCTTGGAGAATTTTGAGCATTACTTTACTAGCGTGTGAGATGAGTGCAATTGAGCGGTAGTTTGAGCATTCTTTGGCATTGCCTTTCTTTGGGATTGGAATGAAAACTGACCTTTTCCAGTCCTGTGGCCACTGCTGAGTTTTCCAAATTTGCTGGCATATTGAGGGCAGCACTTTCACAGCATCATCTTTCAGGATTTGGAATAGCTCAACTGGAATTCCATCACCTCCACTAGCTTTGTTCATAGTGATGCTTTCTAAGGCCCACTTGACTTCACATTCCAGGATGTCTGGCTCTAGGTCAGTGATCACACAATCATGATTATCTGGGTCGTGAAGATCTTTTTTGTACAGTTCTTCTGTGTATTCTTGCCACCTCTTCTTAATATCTTCTGGTTTTGTTAGGTCCATACCATTTCGGTCCTTTATCGAGCCCATCTTTGCATGAAATGTTCCTTTGGTATCTCTGATTTTCTTGAAGGGATCTCTAGTCTTTTCCATTCTGTTGTTTTCCTCTATTTCTTTGCATTGATCACCGAGGAAGGCTTTCTTATCTCTTCTTGCTATTCTTTGGAACTCTGTATTCAGATGCTTATATCTTTCCTCTTCTCCTTTGCTTTTCACTTCTCTTCTTTTCACAGCTATTTGTAAGGCCTCCCCAGACAGCCATTTTGCTTTCTTGCATCTCTTTTTTCTTGGGGATGGTCTTGATCCCTGTCTCCTGTACAATGTTACGAACCTCAGTCCATAGTTCATCAGGCACTCTATCTATCAGATCTAGGCCCTTAAATCTATTTCTCACTTCCACTGTATAATCATAAGGGATTTGATTTAGGTCATACCTGAATGGTTTAGTGGTTAGTTTATATTAATGTTTCTAACTTAGCCTCACATTGAAGTATGCCTACCTCCATTTTTTATTCTTCATCCAAATTATATTTCTTTAATAATTCAGTGAAACATTATCACTCTAAGTAAAAATGTTGGCTTCCTAACAAAGTTACTATAATCACCAATTTCTTTTATCTAATGATGAAAGCATAAAACAGTAATACAAAGAGTGAAACTACCACATAACATTTGAATTTTCTTTGCTTTTCTCTTCGAATACATCTCACTAAGGATGTCAACACCAATTATTTTGCCACTCAGTAAGTCTTCATTTTGCATTCTTATATTATACTCACCAGTGTAGGGTCTGGTTCTTTTCTTTTGGTCCATCTGACTGCTTCAGTAGGCAGATGACTGACACTTCTGAGTTCTTGGATGAAGTGACTTTCAGCTTCCCACTTTTTCCTCTTGAGAAATTAGGATTTTTTTCTCTTAATATATATTTCATTATGGTTCACTTACAATGCTTCAGATGCACAGCAAGATGATTGAGTTATATATATGCACATATGTTATTTTTTTGCCAACAAAGGTCCGTCTAGTCAAGGCAATGGTTTTTCATGTGGTCATGTATGGATGTGAGAGTTGGACTGTGAAGAAGACTGAGCACTGAAGAATTGATGCTTTTGAACTGTGGTGTTGGAGAAGACTCTTGAGAGTCCCTTGGACTGCAAGGAGATCCAACCAGTCCATTCTGAAGGAGATCAGCCCTGGGATTTCTTTGGAAGGAATGATGCTGAAGCTGAAACTCCAGTACTTTGGCCACCTGATGCGAAGAGTTGACTCATTGGAAAAGACTCTGATGCTGGGAGGGATTGGGGGCAGGAGGAGAAGGGGACGACAGAGGATGAGATGGCTGGATGGCATAACTGACTCGATGGACGTGAGTCTGAGTGAGATCCAGGAGTTGGTGATGGACAGGGAGGCCTGGCGTGCTTCGATTCATGGGGTCGCAAAGAGTCGGACACGACTGAGCTACTGAACTGAACTGAAATGATATGTTATTACAAGATATTGACTATAGCTCCCTGTGCTATACAGTAAACCTTTGTTGCTTGATGCAGATCTATTTTTTAATTATAAACCTAGCATTCTATTCATATGAAGTCAAACAGGTGGAATCAAAATATAATAAAATTTTTAGTTAGGCAAAAATATGTAAGTTTTCTAAAATATATATATTACATGTATGACTTCCTTGGTGGCTCAGACGGTAAAGCATCTGTCTATAATACAGGAGACCTGGGTTCGATCCCTGGGTGGGGAATATCTCCTGGAGAAGGAAATGGCACCCCACTCCAGTATTTTTGCCTGGAAAATCCCATGGATAAAGGAGGCTGGTAGGCTACAGTCCATGGGGTGGAAAAAGTCGGACACGACTGAGCGACTTCTCAAGGCTTCATAAAGCCTTGAGAATATCAGAAAAAAGAAGAGATGGAGAAATTAGAAAACATAAACTAAATGAAATGAGAGCACTGAATATGAAATACAAAAAGTGAAACAAACCTGATAAAAGTAAAAGATCATCATATAACCCACTGTTTTTAAACATGGCTGTTCATTAGAGACCTATCTGGAGCTCTGGAGGAAAAAAAGCAATACTTGGGCTTTGGTATTTTTCAAAAAAATTCAAGATAATTCTGATATGCATCTGGGCTTTAAAAAGTGATTATAGGTTTTCCTATTAAATCATAGTTTTGGTGACATCAGATCACATCAGATCAGTCACTCAGTCATGTCCGACTCTTTGCAACCCCATGAATCACAGCAGGCCAGGCCTCCCTGTCCATCACCAACTCCCGGAGTTCATTGAGACTCACAACCATCGAGTCAGTTATGCCATCCAGCCATCTCATCCTCTATAGTCCCCTTCTCCTCCTGCCCCCAATCCCTCCCAGCATCAGTCTTTTCCAATGAGTCAACTCTTCGCATCAGGTGGCCAAAGTACTGGAGTTTCAGCTTCAGCATCATTCCTTCCAAAGAAATCCCAGGGCTGATCTCCTTCAGAATGGACTGGTTGGATCTCCTTGCAGTCCAGTGGACTCTCAAGAGTCTTCTCCAACACCATGGTTCAAAAGCATCAGTTCTTCAGCACTCAGCCTTCTTCACAGTCCAACTCTCACATCCATAAATGACCACAGGAAAAACCATAGCCTTGACTAGATGGACCTTTGTTGGCAAAGTAATGTCTCTGCTTTTGAATATGCTATCTAGGTTGGTCATAACTTTCCTTCCAAGGAGTAAGCGTCTTTTAATTTCATGGCTGCAGTCACCATCTGCAGTGATTTTGGAGCCCAGAAAAATAAAGTCTGACACTGTTTCCACTGTTTCCCCATCTATTTCCCACGAAGTGATGGGACCAGATGTCATGATCTTCGTTTTCTGAATGTTGAGCTTTAAGCCCACTTTTTCACTCTCCACTTTCACTTTCATCAAGAGGCTTTTGAGTTCCTCTTCGCTTTCTGCCATAAGGGTGGTGTCATCTGCATATCTGAGGTTATTGATATTTCTCCCGGCAATCTTGATTCCAGCTTGTGTTTCTTCCAGTTAGCATTTCTCATGATGTACTCTGCATATAAGTTAAATAAACAGGGTGACAATATACAGCCTTGACATACTCCTTTTCCTATTTGGAACCAGTGTGTTGTTCCATGTCCAGTTCTAACTGTTGCTTCCTGACCTGCATACAAATTTCTCAAGAGGCAGGTCAAGTGGTCTGGTATTCCCATCTCTTTCAAAATTTTCCACAGTTTATTGTGATCCACACAGTCAAAGGCTTTGGCATAGTCAATAAAGCAGAAATAGATGTTTTTCTGGAACTCTCTTGCTTTTTCCATGATCCAGTGGATGTTGGAAATTTGATCTTTGGTTCCTCTGCCTTTTCTAAAACCAGCTTGAACATCAGGAAGTTCACGGTTCACATATTGCTGAAGCCTGGCTTGGAGAATTTTGAGCATTACTTTACTAGCATGTGAGATGAGTGCAATTGTGCGGTAGTTTGAGCATTCTTTGGCATTGCCTTTCTTTGGGATTGGAATGAAAACTGACCTTTTCCAGTCTGTGGCCACTGATATAGAGTTCTATTATTTTTCTTTGACCAATCATATACAATGGTGTTAAGTGAATAATAGGTACATAATCACAATAGTGAAAGATGTTTATCAGTTTTCACAATCAATAGCCAGACAAAAAATAAAAGATAATTGTAATTGCAAACCATAATGGGAACATGATTAACTTAACAATATAAAATAATTACATACAATTTGGGGGTGGTCAAGCAGAGTGAGGTGGTAAGGGGAAGAGCATACATGCACATGTTTTCATCCTCCCAGCCAGTCTATGTCTTTTGTTGCTGCATTTAATCCATTTACATTTAAGATATGTATGATCCTATTACTGTTTTCTTAATTGTTTTGAGTTTATTTTCTGTAAAACTTTTACTTCTTTTGTGTTTCCTGCCTAGAGAAATTCCTTTAGCATTTGTTGTAAAGCTGGTTTCATGGTGCTGAATTCTCTTAACTTTTGCTTGTCTGGAAAGCTTTTGATTTCTCCATCAAATTTGAATGAGAGTCTTACTGGGTAAAGTATTCTTGGTTGTAGGTTCTTCTCTTTCATCACTTTAAATATATCATGCCACTTCCTTCTGGCTTGTAGTTTCCCTTGAGAAATCAGCCTGATGGGACTTCCCTTGTATATTTTTTGTCATTTTTTTCCCCTACTGCTTTTAATATTTTATCTTTACCTTTAATTTTTGTCAGTTTGATTACTATGTGTCTCAGTGTGTTCCTCCTTGGGTTTATCCTGCCTGGGACTCTCTGTGCTTCCTGGACTTGATTGACTATTTCCTTTCCCATGTTAAGGAAGTTTTCAGTTATTATCCCTTCAAATATTTTCACAGGTCCCTACTCTCTCTCTTCTCCTGGATCCTTATAATGTGAATATTGGTGCCTTTAATATTGTCCCAGAAGTCTCTTAGGCTATCTTCATTTCTTTTCATTCTTTTTTCTATACTCTGTTCTGTGGAGTGATTTCCACCATCTGTCCTCCAGGTTATTTATCCATTCTTCTGCTTCAGTTATTCTGCTATTGTTTCCTTCTAGTGTATTATTCATCACTGTTTGTTTGTCTTTAATTCTTGTAGGTATTTGGTAAGCATTTCTTGCATCTTCGGACTTCCCTGGTGGCTCAGACAGTAAAGTGTCTTGCTTACAATGCAGGAGACCTGGGTTCAATCCCTGGATCAGGAAGATCCTCTGGAGAAGGAAATGGCAACCCACTCCAGTACTCTTGCCTGAAAAATCCCATGGACAGAGGAGCGTGGTGGGCTACAGTCCACGGGGTCGCAAAGAGTTGGACACGAGTGAGCGACTTCACTTATTTCACTCACTCTTGCATCTTCACTATTGTTTTCCCAAGATCCTGGATCATCTTCACTATGATTAGTCTGAATTCTTTCTCTGGAAGGCTACCTATCTCCATTTATTCAGTTGTTTTTCTCGGATTTTTATCCTGTCCCTTCTGTGATTGTGGTTTTCATTCTGTCTGCCCTCTGATGGATGAGGATAAGAGGCTTGTGCAACCTTTCTGATGGGAGGGACTAACTGTGGGGAAAACTGGGTCTTACTCTGGTGGGCAAGGCCATGCTCAGTAAATCTTTAATCCAATTTTCTGCTGATTGGTGAGGCTGTTTTACTTCCCTGTGGTTTGACCTGAGGCCAAACTATAGTAAGGGTAATGGCAACCTCCTCCAAAAGGACTTATGCCAGCTGTGCCTCCCAGGACAGCTGCTTTCAGTGCCCCTGACCCTGCACTGACCCTGAAGCAGGGCATTGTTGACCCATGCCTCTACCAAAGACACCCAAACACTCACAGGCAAGTCTGGCTCAGTCTCTAACTCCTTTCTCCTGGGCCCTGGTGTGCACAACGTTTTGTTTATGCCCTCAAATAGTCTGTTTCTCCAGTCCTGTGGAAGTTCTGTAATTGCAAAATTCAGACTTGAATTAAAGAAAGTAGGGAAAATCACTAGGCCATTCAGATATGACCTAAATCAAATCCCTAATGGTTATACAGTGGAAGTGACAAAGAGGTTCAAGGGATTAGATCTGATACACAGAGGGCCTGAAGAACTATGGACAGAGGTTTGGAACATTGTACAGGAGGCAGTGATCAAAACCATACCCAAGAAAAAGAAATGCAGCAAGGCAAATGGTTGTCTGAGGAGGCCTTTAAAATAGCTGAGAAAAGAAGAGAAGCGAAAGGCAAAGGAGAAAAGGAAAGATATATCCATCTGAATGCAGAGTCCAAAGTATAGCCAATAGAGAGAAGCCTTCTTAAGTAAACAATGCAAAAAAATAGAGGAAAAGGATAAAATGGGAAATAAACCCATTTACTTCAGAATGGGACTTGAAACCACCTGGCTGGGACTGGAACCCAGACAAACCCACGCTACCTGGTTTCAGGACCTAATGAAGCTCAGGTTCTTGATGTCTCGTTGCAGAAAGAATTCAGTGAGAGACAAAGTAATAGGAAAATCTAAAGAAATGAATTTATTTAGATTCAGAGAGAAGCACACTCTACATACAGAGTGTGAACCATGTAGCATGGTTAATTTTTATGGTTTGGGTAATATCATATGTTAATAAGTGGGAGAATTATTCCAACTATTTTGGGAGAAGGATGGAGATTTCCAGGAATTGGGCCACTTCCTACTCCTTGGTCTTTTGACAGTGCCTTGGAACTGTCATGGTTCCTCTGAGTGTGTCATTTGGCTTGTTGATTGAAGATTAAGGTCTAGTTAAAGCCATCTTCCAGGGCTTCCCTGGTGGCTCAGAGTTAAAGCGTCTGCCTCCAATGCAGGAGACCCAGGTTCGATCCCTGGATTGGGAAAATCCCCTGGAGAAGGAAATGGTAACCCACTCCAGTATTCTTGCCTGGAGAATCCCATGGACAGAGGAGCCTGGCGGGCTACAGTCCACGGGGTTGCAGAGTCTGACACGACTGAGCAACTTCACTTCACTTCATGTTAAAGCCATCTTGGACCCATTTGATTCTAATCTGTTTATGTTGTATCCCTGGGCTATGTCATTCTTTCAAAAGTTGTGCCCTGCCCCTTTCCCTCCTGTTACAGACAGACTAGCAATCTCTTCAGGAAAATTAGAGATACCAAAGGAACATTCACCCAAAGATGGGCACAATAAAGAACAGAAATGGTGTGGACCTAACAGAGCCAGAAGATATTAACAAGAGATGACAAGAGTACACAGAAGAACTATACAAAAAAGGTCTTAATGACTTGGATAACCGCAATGGTGTGATCACTCACCTAGAGCCAGACATCCTGGAGTGTGAAGTCAAGTGCGCCTTAGGAAGCATTACTATAAACAAAGCTAGTGGAGGTGATGGAATTCCAGCTGAGTTATTTCAAATCCTGAAAGATGATGCTGTTAAGAGTGCTGCACTCAATATGCCAGAAAATTTGGAAACCTCAGCAGTCCTGGCCACAGGACTGGAAAAGGTCAGTTTTTATTCCAATCCCAAAGAAGGGCAATGGCAAAGAATGTTCAAACTACTGCACAATTGTACTCATTTCTCATGCTAGCAAGGTAATGCTCAAATTCCTTCAAGCTAGGCTTCAAAAGTATGTGAACAGAGAACTTCAAGATATACAAGCTGGATTTAGAAAAGGCAGAAGAACCAGAGATCCAACTGCCAACATCTGTTGGGTCATAGAAAAAGCAAGGAAATTCCAGGAAAAAAAAAACATCTATTTCTGCTTCATTGACTATGCTAAAGCCTTTGACTATGTGGATCATAACAAACTGTAGAAAATTCTTAAAGAGGTGGGAATACCAGACCAGTTTACCTGCCTTCTGAGAAATCTGTATGCTGGTCAAGAAGCTACAGTTAGAACCAGACATGGAAAAATGGACTGGTTCCAAATTGGGAAAGGAGTATGTCAAGGCTGTATATTGTCACCCTGCTTATTTAACTTGTATGTAGAGTACATCATGAGAAACGCTGCGGTGGATGAAGCACAAACTGGAATCAAGATTGCCGGGAGAAATATCAATAACCTCAGATATGCAGATGACACCACCCATCTGGTAGAAAGCAAAGAGGAACTAAAGAGCCTCTTGATGAAAATGAAAGAAGGGAGTGAAAAAGCAGGCTTAAAACTCAGCATTCAAAAAGATAAGATCATGGCATCCAGTCTCATCACTTCATGGCAAATAGATGGGGAAAAAATGCAAACAGTGAAAGACTTTATTTTCTTGGGCTCCAAAATCACTGTGGATGGTGAATGAAGCCATGAAATTAAAAGATGCTTGCTCCTTGGAAGAAAAGCTATGACAAACCTAGACACATATTAAAAAGCAGAGACATCACTTTGCTGACAAAGGTCTGTGTAGTCAAAGCTATGGTTTTTCCAGTAGTCATGTACAGATGTGACAGTTGGACCATAAAGAAGGCTAAGCGCCAAAGAATTGATGCTTTTGAACTGTGGTGCTGGAGAAGACTCTTGAGAGTCCCTTGGACAGCAAGGAGATCCAACCAGTAAACCTTAAAGGAAATAAACCCTGAAAATTTATTGGAAGGACTGATGCCAAAGCCAAATCTCCAATACTTTGGCCACCTGATGCAAAGAGCTGACTCACTGGAGAAGACCCTGATGCTGGGAAAGATTGCAGGCAGGAGGAGAAGGGAGTGACAGAGGATAAGATGGTTGGATGGCATCATCAACTCAGTGGACATGAGTTTGAGCAAACTGCAGGAGATTGTGAAGGACAGGGAGGCCTGGCATGCTGAGGTCTGTGGATTCACAGAATCAGACATGACTGAGCAATGAACAACAGCAATCTTGTCTCTTCATCTGGGACATAACTTTCTGCTTTTTTTTTTTATTGTGATTAACTTTCTGTAATATGGTTTTTTAGTGGTGTGAGACTGTGCTTCTTGCTTCTTCAGTCTGCCCTCTGATGGATGAGGCTAAGAGGCTTGTGTAAGTTTCCTGATGGGAGGGACTGCCATGGGAAAAACTGGCTCTTGCTCTGGTGGGCAGGGCCTTGCTCAGTAAAACTTGAATCCAATTATTTGCTGATGGGTGGGGTTGTGCTCCCTCCCAGTTGGTTGTTTGGCCTAAGGCCAAACCCAGCCCCTGGGTCTAGGGACAGTGTTTTAAAATTATTAGTGAAAAGGAAATGATATGCCTGGGTAAATCTGAAGTAAGTCTAACCGAGTAAAAGTAGGTTTACAATCCAAATTATATAGATATAGTTTTCCAAGTCAGAGACATAACTGGACAGGTACTTACATAACTTTGTCACTACAACATACACGTGAGGACATAGGCAGCTATCCATCACTTAGTGTAAACATATTTTTTTGCTTAACCTATGAAGGAACTCAAAGAAGGATATCTATAAGGAAGTTGTTCATACGTGTTGTTTTCCTAGAAGAAGAAACAAAATAAACCAATGAACCACAGTTACAGGAGCTGTCTAATCATTAATGATACAGAACCAGAAGTGATTCTCTTCATTTAATCTGACAGGTGGGTCACCAGTGACTCAGGAGAGCAGCTGCAGTGCTCCGTCAGGGCCTGACCCAGCGGAGGTGGCACCAGCGCTGAATGCGTTGCTAGTGGGCTGGCTCTGTGCTGACCTTCCCTGGGCCTCGCTTTGTTTCCCCCTTGAGCTGTGTGTTGAGTAAAGGAGCTTGCTAAATCGTGGCTGTTATTAAATTAGGAAAAGTCAGCCTGATTGCTTCTCTCATGTCCCTGGCCCCAAATGCCCAAAGCTGAGTTCAGTGTACCTGCTCCTGTACCCAGAATGCCCTATGCTCACCTACTCCTACACCACTTACTCTGCTGCCTTGCAATTGGTAGCAATCATGTCTGTCGCCCCACTCAACTATATTACCTTCATGAAATATTTTACCATTAAAGAGTCTCCAGAAAATCTGCCTTTTCAGTTGGGAGATGCTACATTCCCACTCTATTCATAGCAAGTGTGTTAGTCACTATGTTGTGTCCGACTCTTTGCAACCCTGTGGACTGTAGCCTGCCAGGCTGATCTGCTCATGGGATTCTCCAGGCAAGAATACTGGAGTGGGTTGCCATTTCCTTCTCCAGGTGATCTTCCCAGTTCAGGGATCAAACCTGGATCTCCCACATTACAGATAGCAGATTCTTTACCATCTGAGCCACCAGGGAAGCAGTTCATAGCAAAGAGGCTTCTTACTGTTAAACTCTTGAGAGTCCCTTGGACTGCAAGGAGATCCAACCAGTCCATTCCAAAGGAGATCAGTCCTGGGTGTTCATTGGAAGGACTGATGCTGAAGCTGAAACTCCAATACTTTGGCCACCTCATGCGAAGAGTTGACTCATTGGAAAAGACCCTGATGCTGGGAGGGATTGGGGGCAGGAGGAGAAGGGGACGACAGAGGATGAGATGGCTGGATGGCATTACCAACTCGATGGACATGAGTTTGAGTGAACTCCGGGAGTTGGTGACGGACAGGGAGGCCAGGCGTGCTGCGATTCATGGGGTCGCAAAGAGTCAGACATGACTGAGTGACTGAACTGAACTGAGAGAGCAATAGTTTGAAAAGTATTTATAAATCACTAAGGAAGTTCAGTGGGGTTTCCCTGGTGGCTCAGGGGTGAAGAATTCGCCTACAAATGCAGGACAGGTGGGTTTGATCTCTGGATCAGGAAGATCCTCTGAGAAGGAAACGGCAACCCGCTCCAGTATTCTTGCCTGGGAAATCCCATGGACAGAGGAACCTGATGGGCTACAGTCCATGGGGTCGCAGAGTTGGACACGACTTAGCAACAACAACAAGGAAGTTCAATAGTCAAGTTTTCTAGAGAACTTTTCAATCCATGCACTAAGCTTAAATAAATGTCTACACCAGAGTTGAATTAAATGATGTTAATGTCATTATACATTATTTAAGGTAGAGAGTCTCTTGTCCGTTTTTGTATCTACTGTGTTTCAAGGTTCTTAACATATCATTCAGTAAATATATGTTCAATGAATTAAGACATATGTAAATGTAGGTCCAGTATAGTTGTTCTTTAGTCATTCACCAGAAACCTCAGTTTGAAAGTGACTTCAATCTACCTTTTTTAAAGAGCCCATGCATATTTGAAATATGTTGCATAACGGCTACAAAACCATCAGTTTCTATAGAGTTGGTAAGCTTTATGCAGAGCCTTAAACAAGCATACACCGTAGGCCTAAATGAATATTTGGTTTGTAGTAAACAAAGGGATGAATTCTATAATTCAGTGTCCTTTATATAAAGATACATAATAATGATTTTTTAAGAGAGTCCCTTGGACACCAAGGAGATCAAACCAGTCAATCCTAAGGAAATCAACCCTGAATATTCATTGGAAGGAGTGGACTGGTGCTGAAGCTGAAGCTCCAATACTTTGGCCACGATGCAAAGAGCTGACTCATTGGAAAAGACCCTAATGCTGGGAAAGATTGGGGACAGAAGGAGAAGGGGGTAACAGAGGACGAGATGGTTAGATGGCATCACCAACTCAATGGACATGAGTTTGAGCAAACTTCAGGAGATAGTGAAGGACAGGGAAGTCATGGTGTTGCAAAGAGTCAGACACAAGTTAGCAGCTGAACAACAACAAGATTTATTACAGGAAAAAAGTTTGTATTCCCGAAAAAAACTTGTGTGCTTCTTTTCATTAGGCAGTAAGAACTTGTTTTCTTTGACTTCACTTCTTGGAAGAGCAAAGTGAGGCCATTCCAAGAATATCTTAATTGGTCTCCCTTTGTTTCTCCTCTTTCAAACCAATACTTCTACACTGTCACCAGAATTACTTTCTGATAATGCACAGATCACAGGATTAGATCCCATGCCGCAGTTTATTTTCCTAGTAATAAAGCCCCACTCTAGTTTTCCAGTATGTAAGCCCTAATCTAGTCTTCCCTTTATGCCCCTCTCTTTCACTCTTTCACTTGCCTTTACTGCGATTTGTGTGCCATGTTTCAACCATGAGATTTTCTCATACCCTCAGCACGTCTTGCTTATTCTGACCTCCATGACATTCCTGATGTTATTTCCTCCACCTTACAATGCTCTTTCCTCTTTATATTCCAAGTATTAGTTCCCTTAATTCCCAGATCAAAGATTTTATCCTTTGATCTTGCACTATGTGTTTGAATCAAGGTTATTTGACTTCTTTAAGCCTTGGTTTCCTCATTGGCAATACCGTTGTTTCATATCTGATAGAGTTGTTGTGACGAGGCCTGTGAGTACTCAACAAATATTAGCTCTTAGAATTAATAAAATTTCTTCTATTTACCTGAAATATAATTTTGTCATTCTCTATAGCTTAATTTATGTACTTAGATTATTTGTGCCATGGTCCTAGAATAGAATCCATTTCAAAGTTCTCTTGATCCCCTCCTCACACAATCCACAACCTAGATAACTGACTTTAGTTTTGCTGTTGTTATTCATCTGACATATAACACTGTCTTAATGTAGCCATTGTAATTTTCTGTTCTCCAGATTGGCTTAGGACAGTGATGGTTGTTTCTTTTGTATGTCTGTATGTATACGTCTCTGTGTGATATTTCTGCCATGGATTTGAATTTAGAATCTGCCAAATTGATATGTGCTTGTATTTGCAAAACTAGGAACTGTTCAATCAATGGTAGCATTGTGCATTATATAATTTAAGCTTATGCATCATACCCTATTCAGGTCTCACAATAATCCTATTAGATAGGTGGTGGTATGCCTGTTGTCATCATTATACCAAACAATGATACTGATTTAACTAACACAGGTGGCTATGCCATCAGAAGAGCATTTTGTAAGAGACCTAAGTATGCTGAAATTTCTCTAAGTTTCTTATCCTCTTTTGCAATAAAGCCATTAATTATCCTTTTCTCCCAAGATTGTTTCTCTGCTTATGAGTCGATGTTTATGACTCTAAGTGGGTCTTTCTTTCAAGATCTGTATCTTTGTACTTGGCAGCCATTTTCTCAGAACTAATGTCATGTTATGTCATCTGACACACAATGTCAGAACCACTTTCAAACTCTTGTATAAATCCCTTTGTTCTTTTGATATGAGGAAAATATGTAATGTATATGGAAGGAAACATAAAATCTGAATGGGAAATCTTACAGGAAATATTTCTGATCATGAGCATGACAGATTACAAATTTGAGTAGGTACTATATTCCTCACCAACACAGCAGACCAATGAAGCAGTAGTTAATATTGTTAAACACTGTATAGCTTGGGTCTTATTGTGGACATTGTTTAATATTTTTCTGTTTCAAGGAAAATATATCTTTTCTGTTTCTATGGAAAGTATATCCTTTCAGTTGGGAGGGGCTATTATATTCCTTTCTTATTCAGCTCAAATATATCTCTCAGTATTATCCAAAGATCTTATGAGACCAGTCAACTTTAGTTTGTCATACATTACTTGAAATAAATTATTTTGGATATATTCCAAATATATCCTAGATATAGCCTGAAAATTATTTATAAATCTCTAGAGAGTCAAGGCTATGGTTTTTCCAGTGGTCATGTATGGATGTGAGAGTTGGGCTGTGAAGAAAGCTGAGTGCCAAAGAATTGATGCTTTTGAACTGTGGTGTTGGAGAAGACTCTTGAGAGTCCCTTGGACGGCAAGGAGATCCAACCAGTCCATTCTAAAGGAGATCAGTCCTGGGTGTTCATTGGAAAGACTCATGCTGAAGCTGAAACTCTAATACTTTGGCCACCTCATGCGAAGAGTTGACTCATTGGAAAAGACCCTGATGCTGGGAGGGATTGAGGGCAGGAGGAGAAGGGGATGACAGAGGATGAGATGGCTGGATGGCATCACCAACTCGATGGACATGAGTTTGAGTGAACTCCAAGAGTTGGTGATGGACAGGGAGGCCTGGCGTGCTGAGATTCATGGGGTCGCAAAGAGTCGGACGCGACTGAGCGACTGAACTGAACCGAATGAGGTTCAAACAAACAAGTTCTCTGGAGAATTTTACATTTTATTTCCTAAGATTAAAAACAGTTTAATTGAATGATGTTGAGGCACCCACAGAGAGATGCTACACATATAAAGACATGATCCTGTCCCACAGCTTGCAATCTAAAATTAGATATACACAGGCAAGCCGGATAAACATAGCATGCTTTTTTTTTAAGACCAAAAAGAAATGATGGGAGAGAAAAATGAGAGTGGTAAATCAAAAAGTCAAAGGGAATGGACACATATTCTATCTTCTGCCTTTTATTTGTAGCCTTAATTATCTTTGTCAGAAATGATCACACTGTTGAAGTCAAAGAGGGAAGCTGTCTGATAGCCTCTAAAGGGTGACAGGACACTAATGGGATTGCTATGTGTCCTCTGCTTTGGAGGTCCCCGAACTCCTTTTATCCTTGATTTGTCCCTGAGTGGCTGACTCTGGGGTACTCAAATTTACCTTCAAGCTTAGTACTGGAGATGAGCACCAAGCCACTGTGTTAGGAACACTCCCTCCGGTTGCCTGCAGAATTTGGGAGTAGTGCACTGTGGCAGGCCAGGAGGTCTGGACTTGAACCCAGCCATAGCTTCCCACGTGAACTTCAGACTGAGAGCTCACTATTAACCCCCAACCTATGTGGTTAGTCTATAAGCCTGTCTGGCCTTCTCCCTGAAGTCAGGTTAAAAAAGAAAAAAGCACATCCAATGTGCCAGGCCTCATGCCCATGTTAGGAATACAGATAAACAGAATCTAGACTCCCTCCCCACCACTCCAGTATTCTTGCCTGGAGAATCCCATGAACGGAGAAGTCTGGCAAGCTACAGTCCATAGGGTCTCGGAGTTGGACACAACTAGCATGTAGACTCTTTTGGAGCTTATAACTTATTTTGGAGAGACAGCTTGAGTTCAGTTCAGTTCAGTTCAGTCACTCAGTCGCGTCCTACTCTTTGCAACCCCATGTATCCCAGTACACCAGGCCTCCCTGTCCATCACCAACTCCCAGTGTTCACCCAGACTCACGTCCATTGAGTCAGTGATGGATTCCAGCCATCTCATCCTCTGTCGTCCCCTTCTCCTCCTGCTCCCCAATCCCTCCCAGCATCAGAGTCTTTTCCAGTGAGTCAACTCTTCGCATCAGGTGGCCAAAGTACTGGAGTTTCAGCTTCAGCATCATTCCTTCCAAAGAAATCCCAGGGCTGATCTCCTTCAGAATGGACTGGTTGGATCTCCTTGCAGTCCAATGGACTCTCAAGAGTCTTCTCCAACACCACAGTTCAAAAGCATCAATTCTTCGGTGGCCAAAGTACTGGAGTTTCAGCTTTAGCATCATTCCTTCCAAAGAAATCCCAGGACTGATCTCCTTCAGAATGGACTGGTTGGATCTCCTTCCAGTCCAAGGGACTCTCAAGAGTCTTCTCCAACACCACAGTTCAAAAGCATCAATTCTTCGGCGCTCTTAGGTCTATACCATTTCTGTTCTTTATGAGCCCATCTTTTTAAGAAATGTTCCTTTGGTATCTCTGATTTTCTTGAAGAGATCTCTAGTCTTTCCCATTCTGTTGTTTTCCCATCCTTCTTCACAGTCCAACTCTCACATCCATACATGACCACAGGAAAAACCATAGCCTTGTCTAGACGGACCTTTGTTGGCAAAGTTTTTGAATATGCTATCTAGGTTGGTCATAACTTTCCTTCCAAGGAGTAAGCGTCTTTTAATTTCATGGCTGCAGTCACCATCTGCAGTGATTTTGGAGCCCCCCAAAATAAAGTCTGACACTGTTTCCACTGTTTCCCCATCTATTTCCCATGAAGTGATGGGACCGGATGCCATGATCTTCGTTTTCTGAATGTTGAGCTTTAAGCCCACTTTTTCACTCTCCACTTTCATTTTCATCAAGAGGCTTTTGAGTTCCTCTTCACTTTCTGCCATAAGGGTGGTGTCATCTGCATATCTGAGGTTATTGATATTTCTCCCGGCAGTCTTGATTCCAGCTTGTGTTTCTTCCAGTCCAGCGTTTCTCATGATGTACTCTGCATAGAAGTTAAATAAGCAGGGTGACAATATACAGCCTTGACGTCCTCCTTTTCCTATTTGGAACCAGTGTGTTGTTCCATGTCCAGTTCTACCTGTTGCTTCCTGACCTGCATACAAATTTCTCAAGAGGCAGGTCAGGTGGTCTGGTATTCCCATCTCTTTCAGAATTTTCCACAGTTTATTGTGATCCACACAGTCAAAGGCTTTGGCATAGTCAATAAAACAGAAATAGATGTTTTTCTGGAACACTCTTGCTTTTTCCATGATCCAGTGGATGTTGGCAATTTGATCTCTGGTTCCTCTGCCTTTTCTAAAACCAGCTTGAACATCAGGAAGTTCACGGTTCACATATTGCTGAAACCTGGCTTGAAGAATTTTGAGCATTACTTTACTAGCGTGTGAGATGAGTGCAATTGTGCGGTAGTTTGAGCATTCTTTGGCATTGCCTTTCTTTGGGATTAGAATGAAAACTGACCTTTTCCAGTCCTGTGGCCACTGCTGAGTTTTCCAAATTTGCTGGCATATTGAGGGCAGCACTTTCACAGCATTATCTTTCAGGATTTGAAAGAGCTCAACTGGAATTCCATCACCTCCACTAGCTTTGTTCGTAGTGATGCTTTCTAAGGCCCACTTGACTTCACATTGCAGGATGTCTGGCTCTAGGTCAGTGATCACACAATCATGATTATCTGGGTCATGAAGATCTTTTTTGTACAGTTCTTCTGTGTATTCTTGCCACCTCTTCTTAATATCTTCTGCTCTGTTAGGTCCATACCATTTCTGTTCTTTATGGAGCCCATCTTTGCATGAAATGTTCCTTTGGTGTCTCTGATTTTCTTGAAGAGATCTCTAGTCTTTCCCATTCTGTTGTTTTCCTCTATTTCTTTGCATTGATCGCTGAAGAAGGCTTTCTTATCTCTTGTTGCTATTCTTTGGAACTCTGCATTCAGATGTTTATATCTTTCCTTTTCTCCTTTGCTTTTCGCTTCTCTTCTTTTCACAGCTATTTCTAAGCTTAAAAACAAACTATTTTGTTCAATAACATAACGTGGTAAATGTAGCAGCAGAGGAGTGGTGAGGGTAAAGGCCAGAAGAAGAGTATCCAGCCCAATGTGGTGCTTGGGGGTTGGGGACAAGGAGACAGGGGGTAAGTCTGAGAACAGGACAGAAACCAGGAGAGTTACCTCCCTGAAGTCAAGAGAGTGTGTTGAAAAAAAAGAGAGAGAGAGGAGGAAAACAGAGTCGGATCCTTCAGCTATTGAACAGTATGGACAAGAAAGTCCATTGGATTGACAGATGGAGGTCATTGGTGACTGTTGATAGGGCAATAATTGGGGAGGTGCAGGTGTGGAAAGTCAGTATAGTGCTCATGCTGAGGAATTAAAGGGAAGTGGAAATAAAAATCTTTGCTGTGAAAAGAGTAAGTTATAAATCTGTCATTGAGGGAAAATTTGTCTTGACTTTTAATCAGAAAAACAGGTTTCTAACTGGAGAGAAATGAGCTGGTTGAAGATAAAGAGATGAATGATGGATCAAGGGAACAGGTTCTTGATCCAGTTCCAGATCCCACTCTTCTTCCTCCTAAGGTGGCCTCTGTCTCCTCCTGATTCTATTAGCTCCCTCCTCTCACAGATGGACTTTGCTTCTAGTCTCCCTTGTACAGACTCAGCTGTAGCTCCTTAAAATATGACAGTGACACCAACTGAATGTCAAGAACCATGGCTGCACAGGAATCCTGACCAACTTCTCACAGTATTTACTAATCTACAAAGAACTGATACACCTTTCCAATGACAAAAAATACTTTTGTCTACCACCTAGAGCATCTTTTCCTGGGTCAAAGTGCCTGGGGGTTCAACTAGTAATTGGGAGGTTATTTGTTCAAAATGGATTATAACAAAGAGAAGTCTTTTGTGAGTTATTTAATCCAGCAGCTAGGCAATGGCAACCCACTCCAGTACTCTTGACTGGAGAATCCCATGGGTGGAGGAGCCTGATAGGCTGCAGTCCATGGGGTCCCTGAGGGTCGGACTGAGCGACTTCTCTTTCACTTTTCACTTTCATGTGTTGGAGAAGGAAATGGCAACCCGCTCCAGTGTTCTTGCCTGGAAAATCCCATGGACAGAGGAGCCTGGTGGGCTGCAGTCCATGGGGTCGCACAGAGTCGGACACGACTGACGTGACTTAGCAGCAGCAGCGAAACCTGAGAGTAAGCCCTTTCTAGTGACTGGAGGACCCACATCCACTTTAGAGCACTTGCCAAAGTTTCCGCTGACAATTTTCTGGATTCAAAGCAGACCATTTTCCCCCCACCTTTATTACTTACAATGATGTTTCAGTGAGCTCCATCAGAAATTGCACCCACATCTTTCTCTACCAGCAGTGCGGATATTCTTAGCAATAATATGATTTTTGGTAGTTTTAGCTCTTGGTGTGATGGAATTTCCAAGTTATAGGAGGTGATTTCCTTTCACATTTCTTCTAATGAGTGTACCTCTTCTTTCAATTGTCTGCTTTTTTCTATACTCAATTCAGTAATTTAATGAAAATACTAAAATGCAATAATATTTTCTTTTAAACAATGCAATTTCCATCCTCATTTTTTTTTTAAGAAAACAAATTTAGAATCTAATAGAAAATCATCACAGCTAGATAAAACACTGGGATTGGATATTTACATACTCACTGTACTGCTTATATTTATATGATTACCAGAGAGCTCATTAGAAGCCTCTTGAGGAAAGAAATGTGTCTCTCAAGTATCTTCCTCACATCCAGAGGCATTTGGTAGGTATTCAATAAATGTATGGATGGACTGACTTTAACTAGAGAGTTCTAATAGAGTGAATGGTGGTTTGTCATCTAGGATAAGATCTGTCTTCCTAACGCACAGTCCTCAGTCCCCAGTCTTGCTCTTTTGCCTAATGAACTACATAAGGTAACTTGTTTTCCAAAATATCAATATTCTTCTCTTCCTACCAAGATAGGGGCAAAATGGCACTTATGTGGGATTCTGCAGGTTTAAATTTGAATTAAATGAGAATAAAGTACCCAGTCCACAACCAAAAATATATTTAACATGCCTTAAAGTTTACTGAATTAAAGAATGAATTGGACAATCATTTGAGACCGTTCTATTGACTGTGGCTCAGACCATGAACTCCTTATTGCCAAATTCAGACTTAACTTGAAGAAAGTAGGGAAAACCACTAGACCATTCAGGTATGACCTAAATCAAATTCCTTATGATTATACAGTGGAAGTGAGAAATAGATTTAAGGGCCTAGATCTGATAGATAGAGTGCCTGATGAACTATGGAATGAGGTTCGTGACATTGTACAGGAGACAGGGATCAAGACCATCCCCATGGAAAAGAAATGCAAAAAAGCAAAATGGCTGTCTGAGGAGGCCTTAAAAATAGCTGTGAAAAGAAGAGAAGTGAAAAGCAAAGGAGAAAAGGAAAGATATAAACATCTGAATGCAGAGTTCCAAAGAATAGCAACAAGAGATAAGAAAGCCTTCTTCAGCGATCAATGCAAAGAAATAGAGGAAAACAACAGAATGGGAAAGACTAGGGATCTCTTCAAGAAAATCAGAGATACCAAAGGAACATTTCATGCAAAGACGGGCTCGATAAAGGACAGAAATGGTATGGACCTAACAAAACCAGAAGATATTAAGAAGAGGTAGCAAGAATACACAGAAGAACTGTACAAAAAAGATCTTCATGACCCAGATAATCACGATGGTGTGATCACTGACCTAGAGCCAGACATCCTGGAATGTGAAGTCAAGTGGGCCTTAGAAAGCATCACTACGAACAAAGCTAGTGGAGGTGATGGAATTCCAGTTGAGCTATTCCAAATCCTGAAAGATGATGCTGTGAAAGTGCTGCCCTCAATATGCCAGCAAATTTGGAAAACTCAGCAGTGGCCACAAGACTGGTAAAGGTCAGTTTTCATTCCAATCCCAAAGAAAGGCAATGCCAAAGAATGCTCAAACTACCGCTCAATTGCACTCATCTCACACGCTAGTAAAGTAATGCTCAAAATTCTCCAAGCCAGGTTTCAGCAATATGTGAACCGTGAACTTCCTGATGTTCAAGCTGGTTTTAGAAAAGGCAGAGGAACCAGAGATCAAATTGCCAACATCCGCTGGATCATGGAAAAAGCAAGAGAGTTCCAGAAAAACATCTATTTCTGCTTTATTGACTATGCCAAAGCCTTTGACTGTGTGGATCACAATAAACTGTGGAAAATTCTGAAAGAGATGGGAATACCAGACCACCCGATCTGCCTCTTCAGAAATTTGTATGCAGGTCAGGAAGCAACAGTTAGAACTGGACATGGAACAACACACTGGTTCCAAATAGGAAAAGGAGGACGTCAAGGCTGTATATTGTCACCCTGCTTATTTAACTTCTATGCAGAGTACATCATGAGAAACGCTGGACTGGAAGAAACACAAGCTGGAATCAAGATTTCCGGGAGAAATATCAATAACCTCAGATATGCAGATGACACCACCCTTATGGCAGAAAGTGAAGAGGAACTCAAAAGCCTCTTGGTGAAAGTGGAGAGTGAAAAAGTGGGCTTAAAGCTCAACATTCAGAAAACGAAGATCATGGCATCCGGTCCCATCACTTCATGGCAAACAGACGGGGAAACAGTGGAAACAGTGTCAGACTTTATTTTGGGGGGCTCCAAAATCACTGCAGATGGTGACTGCAGCCATGAAATTAAAAGACGCTTACTCCTTGGAAGGAAAGTTATGACCAACCTAGATAGCATATTCAAAAGCAGAGAAATTACTTTTCCAACAAAGGTTCGTCTAGTCAAGGCTATGGTTTTTCCTGTGGTCATGTATGGATGTGAGCGTTGGACTGTGAAGAAGGCTGAGCGCCAAAGAATTGATGCTCTTGAACTGTGGTGTTGGAGAAGACTCTTGAGAGTCCCTTGGACTGCAAGGAGATCCAACCAGTCCATTCTGAAAGAGATCAGCCCTGGGATTTCTTTGGAAGGAATGATGCTAAAGCTGAAACTCCAGTACTTTGGCCACCTCATGCGAAGAGTTGACTCATTGGAAAAGACTCAGATGCTGGGATGGATTGGTGGCAGGAGGAGAAGGGGACGACAGAGGATGAGATGGCTGGATGGCATCACTGACTCGATGGACGTGAGTCTCAGTGAACTCTGGGGGTTGGTGATGGACAGGGAGGCCTGGCGTGCTGTGATTCATGGGATCGCAAAGAGTCGGACACGACTGAGCGACTGATCTGATCTGATCTGAACAGTAAAATAAAATTATTCCTCCTCGCTCCACCTTCCACACAAGATTGCTGTAGAGAATAAAAGATGCTAAAGCTTTAAAAATTTTACAGTACTACTTTGAAGTGGGATTTGTATGTTGATGTAATGTCTTTCCTATCAACTGGTATTTTTGCAATTGATTCATTACAGCTAGCCTTCCTATTAAAGCCCCCAAGTAACTCCACAACTGTTGTACACATTTTTAATACTGCGTTTAGACTATTTCTGATTTTGCCTGGTTGCAAGTCTGTGGAGCCATGTACGACTGTGACAGACTCGCACTTTGCAGGAAAACATTTTTCTGGAGTCCTGTTCTCTGTTTCAAATTGCTGGCAGAAGTAGCACGAAATCAGTGACTCCACCCTAGCCTCTTAAGTGAATTGTGATCACGATACTTTAAAAAGGGAAGCGGACAAAGACCTCAAAATAGTTTGCCCAAATTAAAATCACGCTGACCAACGACAGCGCCCAGATGGGATACCCGGGAAGACTCGTAAGGGCTCGGAGAGGACCGGGAGTCCGAAGGCCCCTCCGCTCCCCTGTCCTCTATTGGAAGCACGACCCGGGTCCAGCGCTGGAACGGTTGCGAGAGGCGGGGGTGGGTGGGTCCCCGAGCGGGAGGCCAAGACCCGCGGCCGGTTGGGGGTCAGCGAGCGCCGCTGCCGTTGAGGACTCCAGCTCCCAGCAGGCACCGCTTCCGCGGTCGAGGCGCGTGGCGGCGCTGCCTGCTGGGACTCGTAGTGCGGTCTGGTAGGAGAACCGGGGAGCCAGCCTGGGCTCCTTTTCGCCCACGTTGCGGAAACTGGGCCTGGGGAAAAATCACGCCGGCCCACTCTCGCCCGGCGGCCCTAGAGGGCAGGGGTGGGGGCGAGTGGAACACGACTGGCTGCGGCGGGAAGAGGGCCCTTGGGGGCCGCGCACGTGGGGGGTAGTTAAGCGCCGAGAAACCCGGAAGCCCCGCGCACCGCCCACCGCCCTGGTGACGGCTCAACGCCTCTCCCGGGTGGAGGTGGGGCGGGGTGTGCGGGAGGAGGGGTCGGCCCACCCGACTCCTCAGAGAGCCGCCTGCGAGCCGGTCCTCCCCTCCACTCCCCTCCCCCACGGGCCCTACGCCGCGCGGGGCCCGCCCACACTCCCCCCACCCCGACCCCGGCGCGTGCGCAGAAGCCCCGCCCCTCCGCCTCAGCCCCACCCCCCCACACCCGCAGCAGCCGCCGCCACCGCCGCCACCTCCTCTCCCTTCCTCTCTGCTCTTTTCCTCCTGTTTTTCTCTTCCCTCCTCCATCTCCGCCTCCTTGTCGCCTCCCCCTCCGGCGCTGACGCTCGCGTAGGGCCCTGGCGTCAGACGCGCGGGGGGCGGGGCGAGTGCGGCGGGGGGTATAAGTAGAGGGTGCAGGAGGCGGTGCTTCCCCTTCTCCCCGGCGGTTAGTGCTGAGAGTGCGGAGTGTGTGCTCCGGGCTCGGAACACACATTTATTATTAAAAAAATCCAAAAAAAATCTAAAAAAATCTTTTAAAAAACCCCAAAAAAAAATTTACAAAAAAATCCGCGTCTCCCCCGCCGGAGACTTTTATTTTTTTTTTTCCTTCCTCTTTTATAAAATAACCCGGTGAAGCAGCCGAGACCGACCCGCCCGCCCGCGGCCCCGCAGCAGCTCCAAGAAGGAACCAAGAGACCGAGGCCTTCTCCCGCTGCCCGGACCCGAGACCGCCACCCTCGCTCCCCAGCCGGCAGCCAGCAGCCAAGCCTCCAGCGGCAGCGGATCGACCCGGTTCTGCGGCCGTTGAGTAGTTCCCGATTCCGGTTGATTTTTGTCCCTCTGCGCTTGCCCCCGCTCCCCTCCCCCCGGCTCCGGCCCCCCGGCCCCGGCACTCGCTCCCCTTCTCTGACGGGAAAGGTCGCGCGGCCTGTGGCCCTGCAGGCAGCCGTGCCGAGATGAACCCCAGCGCCCCCAGCTACCCCATGGCCTCGCTCTACGTGGGGGACCTACACCCCGACGTGACCGAGGCGATGCTCTATGAGAAGTTCAGCCCGGCCGGGCCCATCCTCTCCATCCGGGTCTGCAGGGACATGATCACCCGCCGCTCCTTGGGCTACGCGTATGTGAACTTCCAGCAGCCGGCGGACGGTGAGAGCCGGGCCCGGCGGGCTGGCGGGCGGGCGGCCATGAGGCTCAGGCGGCGGCGGGCGGGCTAGGCCGGCGGGCCCAGGGGGGAGGGGGCGGGAGGGCATGTCACCCCACCCGAGGCCAGCGGGCCGAGGCTGGGGCTTCAGGACCCCGGATCCCCGCGCCGGCCGGGGCCCGCGCCGCCGGCAGCCGCACGCCCCTTGCACGCCGGGCCACTTCCTTCTCCGCGACCATTTTCTCGGCCTCAGCAGCGCTCAAACTTTAGGGTGATGACGCGCCCGGACGGTGGGTGAGGTTGGGTTCTAACACCACGCGGCGCCCCCCCCCGCCCACCCCCCGGTAGCGGCGAGATCCTGGGGGGTGTCGAGCGCCGAGACCCCTTCTCCGGTAGTCGGTGGTGGCGCTCCCACCATCCCCAGGCTGCTGCCGGCGCCCCAGGACAGGGAGGAAGTGCATTTCGTTGCTCGAAAAATACCACGTGTTGAACCCGGTAACCTCCCAGGCCCGAGGCCTCTACCCTGCCGCGGGGCCAGTCGCCTGGGGGAGTCGCGGGGACTTGGAATAAAGTTAATCTGGTTCTGGTGGTCGTCCTCAGGTTTCTGCGACCATTCTCACTAACGTGTGAGTGACTGACGGCTCCAAAAGTGTAAATTACCATCGAGACGTTGCTTTGGGGGTTCAGACAGTTCTTGTAACAGCAAGTTAGGAGAGAGGGGATGTAGAAGATGACCCATCGTTTTCTCAGGCAATTTAGTTAGTTTTGATTTTTTAAATCTAGTAGTTTCGTAGTACTGGTAATTCGGGTTTTTTTTTTTTTTCTTTTTTATTTTACCTCCTGAAATCGTCTCTGGTTTTGAAGGATTTTACTTAAAAATGTCGTCCCCAATTTTGACTGTAAAATGTTGCTTGTCAGTGTAGTGTGTACTAGACCATTATACTTACGAGGTATTTAAGTGGTGATTTCCTTATAAAAGTGGTCCAGAATATTCATACATCATGGGGAATGATTGAAAAGTAAGGGATTAATTAGTTTGAATGTATGATAAAAAAGATGGAATTAACCTTATATTTTTAAACAGTTCACAGAAATTCGAATATTTGGCAAATAGGTATGTGGCCTGATGAGTTGCCAGGATTTTTCTTTATAGCTGAAATCAATTGACTTGAAAAAGTCATTTTCACTTAATTTTATGATCCATTTTTGCCCTTTTTTCCCTTGGCTACTTGAATATATGTCAAGTATATAAAATATAAGGAATTAATTTTTGTAGGAAAGGCCTTGAAGGTGGAATTTAAAACTTTTATCTCGTTAAGGAATTATTTTGTGGTCAGTTTTTCACTAGGTAAAGTGAGTACTGAGATTTGGGGTAGACAGGCTGTTGAGCCACACCAAGTTGTAAAACTGCACTGCAGGTTTTCTGCCCTTTGCTCTGCAGGCAGTAGTTCCAAATGCCTCTCTGTAAGGATTCTTCCCAACTCTGATCAAGTTTATCACTAAATGGAAGATCAGGGAAGGTAATTGGGGTGCAGATAATCACAAACTGAAGGGTTGATAGAGAACACTTGAACGAACAAATTCTAGAAATGTGAACTTTTGAAACTGACTGTTAACATAGTTTCTAAACTTAACAATTTTAAATCAGAAAAACAAATTTAATTTCTTAGGATTTGAAAAGTTGAACTTCAGGTTACCATGGTTACAGTACACTCACTGTATTATTCTCTATACCAGTAGACTTGTACTGTCACTGCTGAAAAGAAGGTAGCATTTTTCCATCTTCAGTTTCTTTTATTCCTGTATGTATACAAATTATTCTCTTTCCAAATAATTAAGTGATTTTCCTTCTACTCCCCTTTTATTTTGCTACATCGGTGTACTTCTAGAATAGCTTCTGAAAGTGATCAGTTTCCAATTTAACAGGAAAATGTGACTCATTCAAAAGCTCAAGCAAAGTCAGCTAAAAAACTAGGGGAGCTGAGTAGGTGTGGCCAGTTGATAAATGAGCTGACAGCTGATTGTCACTATCTTCTAGAAACTGAAGTTTTCATTTATAGAAAGAAGTGGCCGGAAAATTTGTTTTCTCACTTTACAGTTAACACTAGCATGGCATTTGTGAAAATTGATGTTTCAGAACTTCAAATGGATTGTGTGTGTCCCTTCTTTAGGAACTAGTCTTTTCTACTTAAGAGGATATATTTTTCCATTTAGAGTCCAAACTTCTTTAATAAGTGTTTCTTTAATGGTACAGATGCACATAATTTGATCCTTCGTAGACTCTGAACTCAGATTTTGAAATTTTCTAGCACTATCCAGAAGTAACTAATCAGTTACTAAGTAAATAATCTAAGATAAAACTGGTTTTATATGTATTAATAGTGAGTTGGACTATTGTAAACCAGGTTATTTAAAAAATTTTGTTAATAGCTAAATATGCTCAATTTCACATTAGTTTTTGAAGGCATGACTCAAATGATTCTGAACGGATAAAACCTTTCATTTTTTTTTTAACATGGTAGCAGGAAGTTGTGCCGTGAGTCACTGAAATCCCCCCAATACGTCAGGAACTTTTTTTTAGAAGATGGGCTAGTTTTTGTGTAATACTGACAGGAATAAGCAATAAAACATTTTTAACAAGTAGCAGGGAATAAGTTAAAATGCTTGAAAATCTGTAAACTGCTCTGCTTGTGGATAATCTATAGTTGCTTTTGGTGTCCTGTTATATTGTTTATCAAGCAGATTGTGAAGGGGAAATCTGTTTTTATAGTTAACTAGGAACAAAAAAGCGCTTTTAAATTTCATGGCAAAGGAAGAGATTGCTTCAGAAATATATTAGTTCTAAACAATATGTCATCTGTTAACATGGGAAATTTGGGATTTCTTGATACTTTGTGTTGTATGATATAAATCTAGACTGACAGGTATAAGGTCCAACCATCTTCGGTTTAAAGAGGTAGAGGGGCCATGTGCTCAATTTTTCTCTCCACAATAGATTATATTAAGTAGACTGTAAAAGTTTTGAATAATATTTACTTTGAAAATGTCCTTTCTTGCAGCGGAGCGTGCTTTGGACACCATGAATTTTGATGTGATAAAGGGCAAGCCAGTACGCATCATGTGGTCTCAGCGTGATCCATCACTTCGCAAAAGTGGAGTGGGCAACATATTCATTAAAAATTTGGATAAATCCATTGATAATAAAGCATTGTATGATACATTTTCTGCTTTTGGCAACATCCTTTCATGTAAGGTAAGCAAAAATGTGATAAGTAAACATAATTTACTCTTCATGGGGTTCTCAAGGCAAGAATGCTGAAGTGCCATTCCCTTTTCCAGTGGACCATGATTTGTCAGAACTCTCCATCATGACCCATCTTGGGTGGCCCTGTGAGCTACAGCATGGCTCAGTTTCATTGAGTTAGACAAGGCTGTGGTCCATGTGATCAGATTGGTTAGTTTTCTGTTCTGTGATTGTGGTTTTCAGTCTGTCAGCCCTCTGATGGAGAAGGATAAGAGGCTTAAGGAAGCTTCCTGATGGGAGAGACTGACTGAGGGGGAAACTGGGTCTTGTTCTGATGGGCAGGGCCATGCTCAGTAAATCTTAATCCAATTTTCTGTTACTGAGCAGGGCTGTGTTCCCTCTCTATTGTTTGACCTGAGGCCAAACTATGATGGAGGTAATGAAGATAAAGGGCAACCTCCTTCAAAAGGTCCCATGCACGCTCACACTCATGCGCTGCTGGACTGCCCCCAGCCCTCCAGCAGGCCACCACTGACCCACACCTCCACGGGAAACTCCTGGATGCTCATGCACAAGTCTGAGTCAGTCTCTTGTGGAGTCACTGCTCCTTTCTCCTGGGTCCTGGTGTGCACAGGTTTTGTTTGGGCCCTCTCAGAGTCTGTTTACCCAGTCCTGTGTAAGTTCTGGTGGCTCTGTGGTGGGGTTAATGGTGACCTCCTCCAAAATGGCTTATTGCACCCAGAGCCCCTGCCCCACAGCAGTCCACTGCTGACCCGTACTTCCGCAGGAGACACTCAACACAGTTCTGGCTCAGTCTCTGGGTCCCGGTGCGCACAGTTTCACCCTTCCTACCATCTTGCTGGGCTTCTCCTTTGCCCTTGGATGTGGGGTATCTTTTTGGTGGGATCTAACATTTCTCCTGTTAACTCCTGTCAGAGCCTAAATAGGCCCCAAAGATGAAAGTTGGATAAGACAAGGTGCTTGCTCTTACTGAGCACACAGTCATCTTTCACTAGATTATCAGAAACCAGATTTGGAAAATAATTGGGAACGCTGGTGTAGGTCAGAGAACCCCATGCGAAATACTTGGTTCAAAACAACAAACTATCCATGGTGGAATTTGTCTCATAATAGAGGGTTATAAAAATTAAAATTAAGTAATAAAAAAATTTTAAAGTGATAATAGTAAAAATATATCTAGGAGTTTCTCTGGAGCTGTTGTGGGTAGTGTGAGCAACTGAACTGAACACTTACTACAGTGTTGTAGCCGTGTGCTTCGGAGAAGGCAATGGCACCCCACTCCAGTACTCTTGCCTGGAAAATCCCATGGACGGAGGAGCCTGGCAGGCTGCAGTTCATGGGGTCACTAAGAGTCACATACGACTAAGCGACTTCACTTTCACTTTTCACTTTCATGCTTTGGAGAAGGAAATGACAACCCACTCCAGTGTTCTTGCCTGGAGAATCCCAGGGATGGGGGAGCCTAGTGGGCTGCCATCTCTGGGGTCGCACAGAGTCGGACACGACTGAAGCGACTTAGCAGCAGCAGCAGCTGTGTGCTTAGTCGCTCAGTCTTGTCCGACACTTTGCAGTCCTTCGGACTGTAGCCTACCAGGCTTCTCTGTTCATGGGGTTTTTCAGGCAAGAATAGTGGAGTGGGTTGCCAACCCTTTCTCCAGGAATCTTCCTAACCTAGAGATCAAACCCCCATCTCCTGTACCTCTTAAATTGCAGGCACACTGAGCCATGGGGAAGCTACTTGTTTATTCCTTAAGATAGCAGCTGTGCTTTCTGTTAATAGATATCTTTATTTCCCAAATACCGAGGTTAGGTAGCTGACAAGTTATCTGAACATTGGAAAAATCCTAAATCAATAGTGACAAGTTATCGGAACATTGGAAAAATCCTAAATCAATAGTAAGTAATGAAAAATTGGTATACATTTTTCCCTAGGTGGTTTGTGATGAAAATGGTTCCAAGGGTTATGGGTTTGTGCATTTTGAGACACAAGAAGCAGCTGAAAGAGCTATTGAAAAAATGAATGGGATGCTTCTAAATGATCGCAAAGTGTAAGTATAAATATGAAGTTAATCATACTTCAAATCTGTTTTTAATAGTTAAAATCAGTTCATCCATTTTACAAGAAATATATTTGTGCTCAAAAGAGATAAGAGTGAAAATTAATAAAGCATATCTTGGTAGATTTTACAATTGTGTTTACTCCATATTTACTGTAACATACAAATAACAGTGAATTAATACAATTGGTCAGCATTCAAACCAAAAAGAGAAAGGAGAAACTAGGTATGCTGAAATATAAAGCTTTCCCAGAAATAAGTGCATAGTTGGAAAACTAAGAAATCCAGGCAGAAACTGTCATAATTCTTAAGGTAATAATTAGCCCATTTTACATTCAAAACTGGGGCTAAAATGATTTGCCTATGTTTTACATGCTGGTATGACAGATAAACTGGGATACAAATCTGGTGGATAAATTCAGAGCCCAGGGTAGCTCTTTACTGGCCTTGTTAGTCGCTCATTTGTGTCCTAACTCTGTGGCCCCCCATGGATTGTCACCTGCCAGGCTCCTCTGTTCAGTGGAGTTCTCTGGGCAAGAATACTGGATTAGGTTGCCATTTCCTTCTTCAGGGGATCTTCATGACCCAGGGATCGAACCCGGGTCTCTTGCTTGGCAGGCAGATTCTTTACTCTGAGCCACCAGGGATTGTTTACCCTACTCCTACAACGATTATTGTAATTGTGACAATTTGGCTCCCTTTTTCCTGTAAAGATAAATCAGAAATAAATCAGAAGTCTTCATGGTTTATTTTTTCTGAAATAGACTTGTTCTTGAAAGTTGAAAAGTTTAAAAATGATGATACTGATAAAACCTCTGTAAGACTTTCTGCTACAGCTTGTAAAAATACAGATTTTTATGAGCCCAAAGAAATTACAAATCTTCTATGCCAGTGGATTTTTCTTATCTGGGCAGATTCAGCCTTGAGGTCATCTTGTAAGTGATCTGTGAGTTCGTGTTGCCATGTAAACTGGGGTAATGGCACACAAATTGGGTTTGGTTCTTAGAAGTCAGCTACAGCACTCTTAGATCTGTGTCAGGTGGCATGGTCAGTCTGCTCATGGAGACTCATCCACATGGTGTTAGCTGTTTGAGTTCTGTCAACTGCATGGTTAAGGAAAAGAACCTCATATGTCTAAGAAAACCAGCAACTTCTCAGTGGGAACAATGTTTACAAAGGATAATTCTTAAAGTTAGTACATCTTTAGATGAGAAAAATGTTCAGCATCACTAGCATTTACAGATGAAAATGTCTGGCGTGCCAGCAATGGTTTAGAGGAGAAAATGGCTACCACTGGTGACGGCCTAGATTAAAATAAGAACTTGATTTATTGCTGTTTTCTGAGTATAAAATTATATAATCCTGTTTGTGAAAGCAGTTTGTAGGTATAAACTTAAGGTCATTTATATAACCTTTGAACTGCCGTGATTTCTACAGTGCTATCCTAAGAACAAGTAACAGTCTTGTAAAGTTAAGGCATTATTTATAAAAGCAAAAGGTTGTGCTAGCCACAGTGGAATAATGTTCCCATTGAGAATATTTATAAAACTAATTGCATGGAGAAGCACCACTGTTTGGAGGAGGGAGATGAGGGGGGTTCTAAAGAGAATAAAATCATAGGTGTCTTCTCTGAAAAGAAATTGTGCTAGATAGACTTAAACACAAAAAACAAAAAGACACACTAATACTCAGTCATGTTCCAGGTGGAATTACCTGATGGATCTTCACTTTGATGTTTATTCACGTATTCTGCAGTGACACGCATACTACTGTTAGACTGCAGAAAGCCTTATTTTATAAACACTTGTGTTGATAATGTCAC
The DNA here is from genome assembly GCF_029407905.1 of Bubalus kerabau. Taxonomy (NCBI): domain Eukaryota; kingdom Metazoa; phylum Chordata; class Mammalia; order Artiodactyla; family Bovidae; genus Bubalus; species Bubalus kerabau. The sequence goes on from NC_073637.1 coordinate 65,887,334, forward strand.
AAAGAAATTCGTCCCAGGCTGTTGGGTGTGTGAGGACAGAATTCAGTAGCGTAAATTTCTGTTGTGGAAGAAGCCATGTTGCAAAACAGCAATGATCCAAGTTTTGTCTCTTCACTGGCCTGCTCCATGTGTACTTCCATTCCTTGCATTTCTGGATAGAATCTTAACCCAGGTTAGCTAGGACAGCAAAGGAGTATATTAGGAAAAATATCTTTTTTTGTGGTTATAGTTGGGAGGTTTGTTACATTTGGTGCTTTTATTTTTTCACTTAAGACCCTATTTCTGTTTTATAGTGTGCCCTTTTTATTAGAGATTCTGAAATTAGCAGTGACTATTACAGAATCACCTATCAGGCTTAATTAACCTGAACTTCATAAAGTAGAACCTAATTTTACAGTTCTTACATATTTTATTAGATTTGTTGGAAGATTTAAGTCTCGTAAAGAACGAGAAGCAGAACTTGGAGCTAGGGCAAAAGAGTTCACCAATGTTTACATCAAGAATTTTGGAGAAGACATGGATGATGAGCGCCTTAAGGATCTCTTTGGCAAGTTTGGTAATGTGTCTGAATTGAATTTTTATATTCACATTGTTAATTTTGGATAATATTTTATACTAAAAATAAATAAGACTTTTCATGGTACTTTAATTTTGTAGTTAATTTGGATTAAGCTACTGATAGTCCATTATACTAGCATATAAGTAAAATTCTATCCAGTTTAAAGGTCAGTAGCCTTGCATTAGCACAGTAAGTTGTGACTGTGTAATTGGAACAGACTTTAAAAGGTTTTGCCATGTTACGAAATTGTGCTGGATTTATGCACTAACAGATCGCATCTCATCAGAGGCATTGCATGTGACACAGCCAACTTAGGTTGGAATGTAGTCTTTAATTATGGGTTAGGAAAGCTGGCCAGCTTTAGGATATTTGGCCAGTCTCAGCATCATGTTTGAGCAATTCAAAATAATAACTTTCAACGATCCAGATTTTCCAGTGAAGTGTAACCAGTCTCACTTTAGATAGTTGTGTAGCTAATCAGAAGATGAACCTGACATTGTACTCTTGCAGATGATTTGCTTGCCCCTTAACTTTGCTTTCCCTTCTGGTTAACTTAAAACAGGTGTCCTGTTTTTTTTAAGAGCATTTCAAATCATAAAGAATGAGGAAACGTAATCCTTTACTATTGTCAAGCTGTCATGCCACATTGAACCCTCTAAACAGTCTTATCTGTGCCCATAAATCTTGCAGATTCTCTGTAATTAGATGTGATTTTTTTTTTTTTAACCTTTTCCCCCACCTACCTAAAATAATACCCAGTTCAGTTAAGTCTATTTTATTGAGGGGGTTGGTGGGGGAGAAGTGTGTCTTCAGAAACATGCCATCTCCAGGTACTTCTGTGTTGTCTTCCCCAAAGGTCAAACCCTTTGTTTCCTCTACTCCCTGTTGAAAATCAAGTGGGCCAAGGCTTAAGGAATTCTTAAGAAAATCAAGTTGTTTTAGAACAATGCATCTGTTTTGTACTAAATGCTAAGAATAAATTAACTCTGTCATTTACATTTGTCTGAAACATACCGCCTTAAATGGAAGGAGGAATATTTCAGAGAAAGACTTTACTTAGCTTCTTAGAAGAAATAAAGGGTCTTTGAAGAGAATGTTTAGTGCCCATGATAGGAGAGAGGGTAATTAGAGGAGGAATAAATTTCTGGAGGTTTGGGATTTTCTTTAATCCCCATTTTTATATTCTTTTCTGCACAGCTTTTTTGAAACTTGAAACATATAAACTAAATGTATGGAATATATTTGAATCATTAAATTTTTTTTCAGGACCTGCCTTAAGTGTGAAAGTAATGACTGATGAGAGTGGAAAATCCAAAGGCTTTGGATTTGTAAGCTTTGAAAGGCATGAAGATGCACAAAAAGTAAGACTTAATAATTATCAGAGGCAATGTGGGTTTTCTGTATGTTATAAGAAGTGAGGGATATAAAGTTGAGTTGCTCTTGCATCGAAATACACAAGCATACGGCTGGCTATTCTACATGTTGTATTTCATATGTATTGTTTTGAATTACTTGCATTTGGTGTATTAGTTTTGAGAGTACAAATTGAAAACTTATATTATGTCTTAAGACTTCCCTGGTGGCTCAGATGGTAAGGCGTCTGCCTACAATGTGGGAGGCCCGGGTTCAATCCCTGGGTTGGGAAGATGTGGAGAAGGAAATGCCAATCCACTCCAGTATTCTTGCCTGGAAAATCCCATGGATGGAGGAGCCTGGTGGGCTGCAGTCCATGGGGATGCAAAGAGTCAGACACGACTGAGCAACTTCACTTCCCTTCACTTCTTCATTATGTCTTAAAACCTCAAAGTTGAGTTTTTGTGGTGGGTCCATCTTTAGCTTTTATAATCTAACCGATTTTCTTTTATTGTTAAAAAATGAACTTATTAGTGCAAGTTAGTAATTAAAATTTTGTGTTTTTGGTTTCTTTTGGTAAGGCTGTGGATGAGATGAATGGCAAAGAGCTCAATGGAAAACAAATTTATGTTGGTCGAGCCCAGAAAAAAGTGGAACGACAGACAGAACTTAAGCGCAAATTTGAACAGATGAAGCAAGACAGGATCACCAGATACCAGGTTCATTTTTTAACTGAACAAGTAAAACTAAGGAGTGAGGAAACCTATTCTATGTTCATTTCAGTTACTGCCAGGTAACTGGAGGGTTTGAGAGGGGAAAAGGAGAGGAAACATGGGATAAGCTAATAGGAAGTATGTTTAAGTACCACTGGTTTTCTTTTTCCAAATTTTTTTTTTTATTTTAAGGGTGTTAACCTTTATGTGAAAAATCTTGATGATGGCATTGATGATGAGCGTCTCCGGAAGGAGTTTTCTCCATTTGGCACAATCACCAGTGCGAAGGTAAAGCATGTGATGCGTATCTTTTTTTTAAGATTTGAGAAAAATATGTGCCCATGGATGTATGTATATAAATTTGATATTTCATACTGGAGTGTTGTAAGAGAACTTGGAGTATGATAGTATTTATTCCTGAATGTGTTTATCCTTTATGTTCCCTGAAAAGCATTTAAATGGAGTATTGTGCATCCATTTATTTTGAATGTATGAAGAAGCATGCATGTTTTACAAAGGAGAGTCTTTATAAAAAGTCCTTTTTAAAAAGAAGTCCTTTGTGGATCACTATATCACTGTTGGCAAGGAGATAAAAAGTTTGGCAAGAATTTATTCTGAGAGAGGAGGTCGTTATGTTAATTTGATAACACTCGCTGAAAAAACATTGATCAAGACAGAAAGGTGACAGCTCCATGCTCAAGTCTGGCAAAGGACTTGGTTGCCGTCCCAGATACTTTCCATGCTTGTATACTTACGTATGCATACAAACTTTTATAAAACAGAGTCATAGTATACCTATTCTGCAGTTTGTCTTTTTATTTACAGATCTGGGTACATATTTATCTCAGACATTTTCTCATTTTTCACTCAAGGCTGGCTATTCATGGTATAAGTGTACCATAATTTATTCTGCTGTGCCCATATTGTTGGACATTTGGGTTACTTGCGTGTTAACAGTATTAGACCTGCCACTCTAACATCCTCATATATCTTTGCATGTATACATACCAGTATTTCTGAAGTCCTAGAGTTGAAATAGCTGGTTAGTGGGTATGTATATTTAACATTAATATGACAGAATTGTCCAGAAAGGCTGAACAAATTAAATTACTACTAGTCTTGTCAAGTTAGTAGAAAGAGATACACATCTTTTTAAATGAGACATGCTATTTACGTGTTTACTTGTTTAGCCTGTTCTTTGCCTGTTTTTACATTGCATTGTTTATTGATTTCATAGGGAGAATTTCATGTCAGCTCTTTGTTTTATATTGCAAATATTTTTTCCAAGTCTTCCATTTAAGACTTGGGGGTCTTGTATCATCTTAGGTTTTCCCTGTATTTTGCATTTTTTGTTCAGAGTCAGAATCTATCTGGCAATTGTAATTGTTTCAATGTAATGTGACTATAAGCTCTACGTTAATTCAGAATTATCCCATTGTATCATATACTAGATAGTCCAAAGTCCATCTTTTACCCACTGTTCTAAAATGTAAGCTTAACATCCCAAGTTCCCGTACTTGCATGGGTACAGTTCCCGTACTTCTAGACTCTTGTTGAGATGTAATTGACATAAAACATCCTCAAGTGTACAACATAGTTGTTTGATATTTGTGTATACTGCAGAGTGATCACCACGATAAGTCTAGATAACATTTATTACCATAGATTAAAATTATTTTTTTCTTGTAATGGTAACTTTAAAGATCCATTCTCTGCAACTGTCAGATAAGTAACACATATTTACTGTAGTCCCCACACTGTCCCTGTACATCCTGTTCGTTTCGTCCCTAGTCATTGCTTCCCTGTGACTTTATGCCTAGGAGTTTGTACTTTTTAACCACCTTCATCCGTTTCCCCAAGCCTCCTGCCTCTCTGGCAGCCACCAATCTGTTCTCTGTATCCTTGAGGCCAGTTTTTCGTTGTGTTCTGATTCCACATTTATGTAAGACCATGAATCGGGTTTATTGCTCTTTTGTTTGTTCCTGTGTCACCAGCATGATGTTTAATACAGACGTATAGCATGCGTACATGTAGGTCTACTGAGTAGTTCATTTCATTTCCTTACTGCTTGTTTAAAAAATCTTTGGAGTTATTGTGAAGTTTCCTGAATGTTGTTTATACCCCAATATTTATGGCCCTATGGTTGTGAATGTGAAATTTTAACTTTAAAATGAGACTCAACTGCTTCCCCCACCCCAAAGAGTAATAAAGCATCTTGTCAGCTTGACTTATTAGAATAGTTAGATTTTAATTGTGCATTTTTAACTAAAATTTAGTAGGCTTTCAATGTATTTAGAAATTGAACCTTAATATTGAAAATCTAAAAACCTTAAAGTTTCTGTTGTGTCTCCACCCCTTTACTTTTGCTTGGCTAGGATAACGCATGCATGTCATTTACCCTTAGTATTTGGATATTAACGGGAAAATTGTGGGGGAAAGGATGAAAGTATTGACAGGGTTAAGTGTGAGGTGGTGGCTCTAGTTGATACTGTCTTTGTGCCTCATCCTTCTATTGCATTAATTGTGTGGTTTTTTTAATTTTCTTTCAATAGGTTATGATGGAGGGTGGTCGCAGCAAAGGTTTTGGTTTTGTATGTTTCTCCTCCCCAGAAGAAGCCACTAAAGCAGTTACGGAAATGAATGGTAGAATTGTGGCCACCAAGCCATTGTATGTAGCTTTAGCTCAGCGCAAAGAAGAGCGCCAGGCTCACCTCACTAACCAGTATATGCAGAGGATGGCAAGTGTAAGAGCTGTGCCCAACCCTGTAATCAACCCCTACCAGCCAGCACCTCCTTCAGGTTACTTCATGGCAGCTATCCCACAGGTAGGTTCTAGAAAAGGACAAAAACCTCATGAAGGTTTTCCTGTTAGGTCACCTTCCTTTAATGTTTTGTCATTCCGCCCCCCTCCCCCGCCAAAAAAAAAGAATAAAGTCTTAAGATGAAAACATTGAGATGTGAATTATGATTGGATTTGAACAATGCTTAAGAGTGTGCATGCTATGTACTAAGTCACTTGAGCCGTGTCTGACTTTGCGACCCTATGACTGTAGCCCCCCAGGCTCTTCTGTCCATGGGATTCTCTAGGCAAGAATATGGGAGTAGGTTGCTGTGCCCTCCTCCTGGGGATCTTTCCTGGAGTGTGAGGACCTTTTAACTGTTTTGAACATGCATAATGTGTTGTATTATCTGCTTTTTCTATGACTGATATGTTTGCTTGCTTCCAACAGACTCAGAACCGTGCTGCATACTATCCTCCTAGTCAAATTGCTCAACTAAGACCAAGTCCTCGCTGGACTGCTCAGGGTGCCAGACCTCATCGTAAGCTTTTTTTTTTAAGTTGCAAAGTATTTGAACTAAAAAACATAAATGAGGCAAATTAGCTGTTATATCCGTACATATAACAGCTAATATATATATAACCGTATAATATCCAATGGTATATTAGCTGTTGCTTTCCGTAATTTATAGTTAACGGGTGTTCATTTTGGGCATCTTTAGCCTTTTGTTCTTTAAAAAGAATCTTAAAATGCTAGTAATATATATGCTGGTTTGATTTTTTTTGTTTTTCCTTTTTATCACAAGTTTGGGAATGCATCCAACTCCATTTCATATTTTTATGCTCTGATGAGAAGTGGCATAAAAGTCTGAAGAAAATGGCAGATAGGAGCCTAAGCTTTTAAAAAATACACTTGTTTATATTTGGTCATTTTTAGTCTTTTGTGCAAATCTCAGCTCTGAAAAAGCAAGATGAACACTTGAGTTTTTCCCAGTTAATGTGCGTTCATGTCTTTAAACGTAGCATTCCAAAATATGCCCGGTGCTATCCGCCCAGCCGCTCCTAGACCACCATTTAGTACTATGAGACCAGCTTCTTCACAGGTTCCACGAGTCATGTCGACACAGCGTGTTGGTGAGTCTTAACCCTTCTCGTAAAAGTTGGTCTCCAATTGGAAATACGAAGATAAATACAAAAAATGTTTTATTTTTTTAGCTAACACATCAACACAAACGATGGGTCCACGTCCCGCAGCGGCTGCAGCTGCAGCTACTCCTGCTGTCCGCACCGTTCCGCAGTACAAATACGCTGCGGGAGTTCGCAACCCTCAACAGCATCTGAATGCACAGCCACAGGTCACCATGCAGCAGGTGTGGATTTGATGGCTTCTTTCTGATAAAGATGACAGTCCTTGATTGCAAGGACTTTGAGGACAGCCGTATGATGTGTGAGAGCTTAAGCTATCTAGAACATCTTGTTGAAGTCCCACTAATGGCTAATATGTAAAAATATGTGCTATACTCCAGGAACTAGAGCAGCATTTTCCCTTCCTGAATTGCTTATGTGGTTTGAGAGTTTTATTTGGCATAGTTGTAAGAAGGGGTGAAATAAAGTTTAGTTTGTCAGATTTGGCGTACCGTTTTTTGGTTTTTTTGACCCCTGGGACCAAAATTGTGGTTGATTATACTAGAAGTATGGTTCCAAAGACTACTCCAGATAAAGAAAATTCAACATCCCTGTGCTTATAATACTTGAGCACTTAGGTGTTAATAGCTGCCTTAGGCTGCATTTTCTGGTTCACTCAGCTTCTCCTGTTCATGTTTAGATTATAGTCTTTATCCAGTTATTTTCCAGTGATGACTGTATTTGTGCTTGCCATTACTTCTGTACTTAGAAATTTTCCCATTTTCTTTCTAGCCCGCTGTTCATGTACAAGGTCAGGAGCCTCTGACTGCTTCCATGTTGGCATCTGCCCCTCCTCAAGAGCAGAAGCAAATGTTGGGTGAGTACCTTTGTCCCACCTGGTCAGTCACAGTGAGAGACTAGAAAATAGGAGGACACTTAGACTGCCTTTGCACCTAAAAATGACAGCTAGGGTGGCGGGATCTGACTGGAATGAATGATCACCATGGCGGTTTGTCTGCTGAACTCATTAAAAGCCTGGAAAGCTATTAAGATGTTGCCTTTGATGGACAGGGTAATGGGGCATGACTTGCCAGGTATCCTACCACATTTTCTGAAGGAGGAGTTTGAAATTTGAACCAAATGAGTAAGCCACTTTGATTTTGACTGAACACAGATTTAACACATAGTTTCATTTCATCTTTTTTTGGCAAACTGATGCTTTCAAGAATTCGTTGCCTTGTGGTAGATCTTAATCCATTTTATACTGATCATCTCATGAAAGATACTGAAATGGTGGATTATGGGTTCGCATTTATTTGCTGTGTACGAAGGGTTCATAAACCCCAGTTTTACTATAGTAGATGCCTTAAAAAATTTTTTTTGATTGAAGGAGTTTTTGAATGTTTTTGTTCCTAGGTGAACGGCTCTTTCCTCTAATTCAAGCCATGCACCCTACTCTTGCTGGTAAAATCACTGGCATGTTGTTGGAGATTGATAATTCAGAACTTCTTCATATGCTTGAGTCTCCAGAGTCTCTCCGTTCTAAAGTAATTTAAATTTATCATTTACCTACCAGCTTCTTATACTACATATTCCAGGATGTTTTGTAGAACATTTATAAGTGCTTTGTACAAGTCATGCACAGTTCTAAAAGCTTTATAAATATTAATTGAAAATCCTAATAACCTATGGTGCTGTTATCCCTATTTTACAGACAGGGAAACTGAAGTATAGAGAAGTTAAATAATTTGCCCAGTTGCTCACAAAGCAGCTAGTGAATGGCAGAGCTCGGTTTCAGATCCAGTCACTGTAACTCCAGCGTCCATTAACTCTTAACTGCTCATCTGTATTGAAGAAAGGGATATTTGCTGATATTTCTGAACTTTGGGGGATTTTTGGTGGGGAGAAAGTAGGAAGTACAAGAGGTTAATAATTCCAAAACAGTGGTGGAATAGAGCCCAAGGGATACAGGTGTATAGTTGGAATGTGTTTTTTTTTCATAACAGTCATTAACACCTTCATCTGAGGAAAGGAGTTTGCATCTGAGGAAAGGAGTTTGCCTTTGTTGGACATTTGTAGGTTGGCGGTTTGAAGCTGTATTCTAATAACTGTTTTTCAGAACCAGTTTGTTTTCGTTTTTTCAGGTTGATGAAGCTGTAGCTGTACTCCAAGCCCACCAAGCAAAAGAGGCTGCCCAGAAAGCAGTTAACAGTGCCACTGGGGTTCCGACTGTTTAAAGTGAGCCTGCCTCCTGTTTCTTATTCTCACAGTTTGACCATGTATTGAAACGTAGCAAAAACTCATTTTATCACTAATCCAAATGCATTGCCAGTTTTTCAAAGAGAAGTCAAGATACAGAGGGATTAACTACATGTTACCCTGGTATAGACTTGAATTTTTGAGATCAAGACCCCTTCAGACGTTTTGCGTAGTAATTTGTGTTAAATAGCTGTAACATGGATTGGTCCTGTGTAGATAGCTGAAGGACTTTCATATCTTAATAATACATTTTCTTGGGTGGCAGTGATGAAGTTGTTTTTTGGCCTCTAATACTGCCTTTCATTACCCCCCAAGAAATAGGGTGATGTAGCTATGTAGCCAGAGCCAGGCGTGTACAAAGCTTTCCTATAACATAGGAAATAGCTGGGGCTGTGCGGGTTGTGTTCCGTGTTGAAGCTCCTCTGCCCCGCTGTCACCCTGTGAGAGCGGCCGCGCAGCTTGTGAACCAGCAGGGGTGGCTGTGGTTCATAGAGCTTTACAGAGACAGGCTCTCAACAGGCTGAGCCTGGCTGAGGGCTTTCACACCGACAAGTGCCAGTATTGGTCCTCTTACTTTTGTTTTTATTAAAATACTTGACATAACAACATTGTGTAAACTTAAGGTGTGTAACGTGTTAATTGGATACATTTATATATTGTAAGGAGAAGGCAATGGCACCCCACTCCAGTACTCTTGCCTGGAAAATCCCATGGACAGAGGAGCCTGGTGGGCTGCAGTCCATGGGGTCGCGAAGAGTCGGACACAACTGACCGACTTCACTTTCATTTTTCACGCATTGGAGAAGGAAATGGCAACCCACTCCAGTGTTCTTGCCTGGAGAATCCCAGGGACCGGGGAGCCTGGTGGGCTGCCGTCTATGGGGTTGCACAGAGTTGGACACGACTGACGCGACTTAGCAGAAGCAGCATATATTGTAAAATATGACTGTCATTATAGCTATAATTAGCACTTCTGTCACTTAGGTAAAGGTCCTTTCTTTTTAGTGGTTGGAATCATGTTCTGTGTCTTAAATTTGATGATCATAATCTCTTTTCCCCCCACATTTACAGATGATCAGGGACCATGAAAAGAAACTCGTGCTTCACCGAAGAAAAATACCTAAACATCGAAAAACTTAAATACTACGGAAAAAAAAACATTGCAAAATATAAAATAAATAAAAAAAGGAAAGGAAACTTTGAACCTTATGTACCGAGCAAATGCCAGGTCTAGCAAACATAATGCTAGTCCTAGATTACTTATTGATTTAAAAACAACAAAAAACACAAAAAAATAGTAAAATATAAAAACAAATTAATGTTTTATAGACCGTGGGAAAAAGAATTTTCAGCAAAGTACAAAAATTTAAAGCATTCCTTTCTTTAATTTTGTAATTCTTTACTGTGGAATAGCTCAGAATGTCACTTCTGTTTTAAATAACAGAATTGATAACTGAGCAAGGAAACGTAATTTGGATTATAAAATTCTTGCTTTAATAAAAATTCCTTAAACAGTGCATAGTGATGTTATGCTATTTTATTTCTCTTTGTAATTGACTTGGGAAAATAGGTGATAGTTGAAACTGACTTTAAGAGCCTCTTTCATAACAAAGGTACTGATTGTTTTTCAGAAGTTTATTAGGTTTATGGAAGAAATATAAAACAATGCCTCTAATGCACTTTATGAAGTCAGATTTCTATGTGAGTTCTTTTGAGATGATTTCAATATATGATACGTTAAGGTTTCTAGGCTGGGAGATAGCTTTTATATCACTTACGTGGTATAAAACAGTAATAACTACTGTGTTTGCTGGACAGGAGAGTGTAGATAATATAAAAATTATACCAAAAACTAGTTACATTAAGTGTACTTAGGATTAGTTTTAAGCCTTAATTTTATAGACTTGTAATTTGACTTATTGATTATTGTGACTTAACTCAGAATAATACTTTTATCATCTAAAGTACTTTTAAATAATGAAGATAATGGGGCTTCTACATTGAGAGGAATGGATTTAAAACACCAGGCTTGGGGCCCAGGGCATACACATTAAACAGGTATCCCTGACCGTTTCAGTGTGCTTTAGAGAATGATCTAGTTTTAACTCTATTTCGTTCTCTACACACTACTGCCAGAGTTTGCTTTGTGAGTTGCATATCTGATTATCACCATGCTAGAATTACCTCAACTATCTTGCCTTTGGGAGCAAATAAGTCTGTCTAAAGCCTTAGCTATGACAGTGCCAGCCCTCCCTGCATATTGAAGCCCTATGCGTTTCACTGTATTCTGAAACTCAAGATACACAAACCCCACTTCCTGCCCCATGGCTTATTATCATGCACCTAGTAGGCATTATTAACAGTGATGATTTTGTATTTTGCCTGGCTGCAGTCCTACCCTGACTGTTGAGAGGAAAATAACTTTTATGAATCATGAAAGCTTTATCAGGGATATATCTCAATTTGAATACAGAATGGTTCAAGCCTTCACGTTTTAAAGGAGCAGCTTCTAAGATGTCTCAAGCTAAAGTTCTCACAGTTGAAAACCATTCCAGATCTAGAGTTGCAGATGGTGTTCACAGACAGTAGTTTGCTTTGTGTGTTGGATAGCTAGAATTCAGTATTTCTTGTGTGATACAAAGATAAATCATTTGATTTTGAAATGTCTGTTTTCTTAGAGGAGACAACAAAACAGGTAGATGTCTGTAATCTTGTAGGAATTGACATAGGAAAAAAATCTTCATTGTTTGTGTAAGTTCACCTACTCAACCAGAAGTTACTTGTCACCCACAAAGTCTTTGTGCAAACAGATTTCAGTCATCTGTGGATAGCACAGAAAAATGAGTCACCTGAAATCCACGTGTTCCCAGCAGAACTAAAAAATGTCTTGTTTCAGCTCTCAAAAACAAGTGTCCTTTTCAAGGCCTGTTTGTGCCTCACTTTGACATTCTCGTGCTGTGTATGTCTGTGAGTGTGTGTATAATTTTACTGTTTAAATGGCCCCTCTGGAGAAAATGTAAGTTTCATTTGGGCATAAGTTATAGAGCTGTCAGCTGTGGGTTCAGTGTTTCAGGCAGAAGCACAAAGCTGTGTGTCACCTGATGAAAATGTGATAGGCTCACAGGTACCTAACTTATTTCCCCTAGGAGCAATGACTCAGTTATTTACCAATTTCAATGTTAGCAAGACTTCACAAAACAATCTTCATAGATAATAACTGACTAGTGTCTGATAAATGTATGGCTGGGCTTTCCTGGTGGCTCAAACAGTAAAGAATTTGCCTGTAATGTGGGAAACCTGGGTTCAATCCCTGGGTTGGGACGATCCCCTGGGGAGGGAGGGCATGGCAACCCACTCCAGTATTGCCTGGAGAGCCTCTAGGTTATAGTCCATGGGGTTGCAAAGAGTTGGACATGACTGAGCACACCCAGCTTCATGTAGGACCTGAAGCACAGTGAAGGACACTACCGTATTTTACAAGGCTTACTTAACAGCTGCCTCTTGGCAGGTAGGGGATGATAATGGCTACTTGGAAACTGCTTGTTTAGCCTAGAATCTCCTTTTCTGTAGCATGCACACTAAGCTGCATGGCTAAAACAAGCTAATGTATCTTGTTTACAGGATGCTACCTTTGATTATACCTCTACCAAACTAATGGATCACAAATGAGTGAAATTTTAGAGAGTACTTTGAAATTTTCTTACTCTTGATGTAAAACCATGGTCCCTGTTCATTTGCAGTGAGTAAATGAGGACCTGGATAGCAGTGCTTGATAAATGCATGCTCCATGTAAGACCAGTTCTCATGGAAATGATCAGGTTCGGTTTTCTGTCCACAATTTTAAGTTTGGGGGCAGGGTTGGGGGGGGATTTGTCTTTTCAACAAAGATAGTGGTGGTGATGGTAGTTTAGTTGCTAAGACTCTTGTGACTCCATGATCTGTAGTCCATTAAGACCGGTACATGATCTGTAGTCCATGGAATTTTCCAGGCAAGGACACTGAAGTGGGTTGCCATGCTCTCCTCCAGTTATCTTCCTGGCCCAAGGATTGAATCCAGGTCTCCTGCATTGCAGGTAGATTTCTTTACTGACTGAGCCACCAGGAAAGCCCTAACAAAGTTAGAAAAGCATGCAATTTACTTTGTTACTGAAAACATCCCTAGAAAGCCTGAAACAGTTTATTCATTTATTAGCCTAACCTAACATACTCCCTTTAGAGAAGCAGCTCTACATGTTGGAAGGCAAGAATATTTTTTTAGATCCCACAAAATACATAGCAACAATTGATAAGGTATATATGAGCAGGTGGATATGTGACTGGTGGTGATAAGGTTTTGTTTCTATGTACTCCCAACCTGAAGTAAGAAAAATATGTTGTACTTGGAATATTTTATTCTGATATTCAAATCTCTAAGTAAACATGCCAGACTGACATCCAAAAAGTCTTTAATCATCCCCCAAATGTTAATATTTCCCAAACCATTGAAATCAATCTAAGATATTTTGACCATTTTTTTTTAAGTAACAGCATAAAAAGTTCTAAAAAATGTAAAAAAATGAATCAGATGCTTAATTGTATGCTAGACACAGTTTTTAAATGTTATAGACCTCATTTTTGGTAAGTAATCACTTAAATGTTCGTGATTATTTACAATACCGATTATGATACAGTGATAATTTGGTGGAACAGTAATTATGGGCAACAACAAAAATTGTGAAATGAGTGAGGAATTGAGATCATGTGCACTAAGCAGTTATGGGCACCTGTGTAGAGCAGGGACTCTTAAGATGGGTGGAGCATTTGAAAAATCAGAATTTTTTTTAAATACTGAAAAGCTTGCTTTTGAATATTGAGCAAGTGCTACCTGTTGACTTATCAAATGAACTCTACATGTACTGTCTCATTCAGTTCATAAAACTATCCCTAAGTTAGATTCAGTCATATATTCTCATTCTACAGGTGAAGAAACTAAAGCTTCAAGAAGTTTCATGACTTTCCCAAAGCACATAGTAAGTGGTAGTGAAGCTTGGATTTGAATCCAGATCTACAGGCTCTGCAGTGCTGTTAGGGTGTGCTCTTAGGGTCTGTGTAAACTGCCTATGAACTATGAAAAAGTGAAGGTCCATAAAATCTCAGATGCTTAGGCTGCCTTCAGCCTGGGAGACAGGAGGTGAGGAGGTGATGGGAGATATCAGTGCTTGAGAGTAAGGCTAAACAAAGATGCTTTTCTGTTGTCACACATTAGGGCAGTCAAAAAAGAGAAAGTCATTATTTAGTGTAATGAAAAAGGACATCTTTGACCAAGCTGAGCATAATTCCAAATCAATCCTTTCTTTTGAGCATCTTGGACTGCCTGGGAACATCAGACATTTCTTTTAGCAACCCTGTGATCATTTTTCTGAGTTTGTTCATATTTTCATTCTAGGTTCCCTTGGCATTCTAAATGGACTTAACCAAAACCTTTTAATTACCCTAAGAGTTCATAAAACTTGTGGAACTAACCTTCTGGCCCTGTATTTTATTTCTGTGCTGTGCATGCATGCCAAGTCACTTCAGTCATGTCCAACTCTTTGTGATCCTATGGCCTATATCCTGCCAGACTGTCCATGGGATTCTCCAGGCAGGACTGCTGAAGTGGGTTGCCATTTACTCCCCCAGGGGATCTTCCTGGCCCAACAATCGAACTCCTATACATCTGCATTGGCAGGCAGGTTCTTTTTTTTTTTTTTAATATTTATTTTTATTTATTTGGCTGCGTAGAGTCTTAGTTGTGGCACGTGGGAACTAGTTCCCTGACCAGGGATCGAACCGCACCCCCCTCCCCCCTCCGTGTTTTGGGAGCACAGAGTCTTAGCCCCTGGACCACCAGGGAATTCCCTGGCAGGCAGATTCTTTACCACTGAGCCACCTGGGAACATACCAACCTTTTCTCAACAGTTATTAGCAAATAGATAAAACACTAATTGGCTGCTGCTAAAGAAGAAATTTCCAACAAAATGGGTATGTTTTATTTAAGTAACCTGCTGTTAGTAAGTAGCAAAACCAAATCTAGAACTCCAGGATCTCTGACTCAAGTCTGCTATTAACTTTCATTTTAGTTTAGCATTTATTTCTCTTGCTATTCCTTTATGCTGAAAAAAATTCGACAAGAATTCTTTGTACTTCCTTTCCCAATTACTTTAATGGATAACAACTTTTAAAAACAGAGTCAGAGATCACTGAAGTGATGTCAGAATCGTGATCAGAGTCCTTTTCTCTATCCTTTTGAACAACTAAGCAGACCACAAGAGAACAGAAGTGCCTCCGCACATTACACCAAAGGACACACCAGCCCGCCTGTGCAGAGATGACAGGTTTTTAGTAGGTTGTGCCTCCAAGGGGTATGGTGAACCTACCCTGCCCACCACCACTTGCCATGGCTTGGGGGGAAAAGAGCCTGGAGGGTGAAAAATCAGGTGGATGGTGGATATCCACCGGCAAGAGAGAGCTGGTGGAAGTCTAGCCTGCCTCGGGAGATTCCAGCCTGCCATCAAAGCAGCATAGACACAGAGACAAGTTTGGAAGAGGGAAAACGCACACGGGCGGCCCCTTTCCCAAGGAGGGCACAGCAAGGGGCTGGGCTTCTGTGACAGCAGTGGTCACCTCTAAGGCAGAGGAGGTGGGGAGTCATGACCTCACTCATGGAGGAGGTAGGTGGAGAGCACAAGTGATGAATGAATGCCCACTACCACAGCTGTGCAGCGTTTAGCTGGAGAAACCCATCTCTCCAGCAGCACCAGATTTCTAAGGACGGACCTCCATGACTGGAGAGGGAAGAGAAAGGTAAGGATATGAAAGAGTGTTAAAGAAATGCACTTGCTGTCTGTTGAAGGACTTCAGCAGGTCTACCCACAAACCTCTGAGAGTATTCCACTCAAGGCTCCCTCCACCAGGCTGTGGGTACACTCATTGCTCCAAGTGCCAAACCCGCCTACACCCCACTCTACTGCCAACTCCTTGTCCACATTCCTGAATCCATCCCAAGACCCAGCTCCAGTACACATACAGGTACCCAGATACAGGTCAAGTTCAGTGAGCAAGAAAGAAAGTTACAAACTCGAGCTTTAGAGCCACAGTCTGAAATACAAAAGAAATGACTGATAGCCAGCTTGTTGAACTCCAAAAACCAAAGAGAACATAAAAACTTGGTTAAGAATGTAGGTGGTGCTCCATCACTCCATCGTGTCTCTTTGCAACCCTATGGAGTGTAGACCACCAGGCTCTTCTGTCCCTGGAATTTTCCAGGCAAGAATGCTAGAGTGGGTTGCCATTTCCTCCTCCAGGAGATCTTTCCAACCCAGGGATCAAACTTGTTTCTCTTATGAATCCTGCATTGGCAGGCAGATTCTTTAACCACTGTGTACCTGGAAAGCTAAGAAGGTAGCTGCTGCTTCAATTGCAAAAGCAAGAGTGCATACCTACAAACATGAATACTTAAGTCTGGTATCACAAAAAGAAAAATAATTCTCCACCAGCTGAACACAAGACACACAAGATTGCAATCTAACTGATAATTTAAAATAGCTTTAATGAAATTCAATGAGCTACAAGAAAACTCAAGGGGCTTCCATGGTGGTTCAGTGGTTAAAAGTCTGCCTTGCCATGCAGGGGAAGCCAGTTGGATCCCTAGTCTGGAAAGATCCCACATGCTGCTGAGCAACTAAGCCCAAGCACCATGACTACTGAGCCTGGACTCTAAAGCCTGCAAACTAACTACTGAGCCCATGTGCTGCAGCTTCCGAAGGCTGTGTGCCCTAGAGCCCATGTTCCTCCTCAAGAGAAGCCACTGCGGTGAGAAGTTTGCGCACCGCAACTAGAGAGGAGCCCTTGCTCACTGCAACTAGAGAAAACCTGTGTGCAGCTACAAAGACCCAGCACAGCCAAAAATAACTAAAATTATATATATAATTATATATATAATCAGATCAGATCAGTCGCTCAGTCATGTCTGACTCTTTGCGACCCATGAATCGCAGCACGCCAGGCCTCCCTGTCCATCACCAACTCCTGGAGTTCACTCAGACTCACGTCCATCAAGTCAGCGATGCCATCCAGCCATCTCATCCTTTGTCATCCCCTTCGCCTCCTGCCCCCAATCCCTCCCAGCATCAGAGTCTTTTCCAATGAGTCAACTCTTCGCATGAGGTGGCCAAAGTACTGGAGTTTCAGCTTTAGCATCATTCTTTCCAAAGAAATCCCAGGGCTGATCTCCTTCAGAATGGACTGGTTGGATCTCCTTGCAGTCCAAGGGACTCTCAAGAGCCTTCTCCAACACCACAGTTCAAAAGAATCAATTCTTCAGCACTCAGCCTTCTTCACAGTCCAACTCTCACATCCATACATGACCACAGGAAAAACCATAGCCTTGACTAGACAAACCTTTGTTGGCAAAGTAATGTCTCTGCTTTTGAATATGCTGTCTAGGTTGGTCATAACTTTCCTTCCAAGGAGTAAGCGTCTTTTAATTTCATGGCTGCAGTCACCCTCTGCAGTGATTTTGGAGCCCCCCAAAATAAAGTCTGACACTGTTTCCCCATCTATTTCCCATGAAGTGGTGGGACCGGATGCCATGATCTTCGTTTTCTGAATGTTGAGCTTTAAGCCAACTTTTTCACTCTACACTTTCACTTTCATCAAGAGGCTTTTGAGTTCCTCTTCACTTTCTGCCATAAGGGTGGTGTCATCTGCATATCTGAGGTTATTGATATTTCTCCCGGCAGTCTTGATTCCAGCTTGTGTTTCTTCCAGTCCAGCGTTTCTCATGATGTACTCTGCATAGAAGTTAAATAAGCAGGGTGACAATATACAGCCCTGACGATCTCCTTTTCCTATTTGGAACCAGTCTGTTGTTCCATGTCCAGTTCTACCTGTTGCTTCCTGACCTGCATACAAATTTCTCAAGAGGCAGGTCAGGTGGTCTGGTATTCCCATCTCTTTCAGAATTTTCCACAGTTTATTGTGATCCACACAGTCAAAGGCTTTGGCATAGTCAATAAAGCAGAAATAGATGTTTTTCTGGAACTCTCTTGCTTTTTCCATGATCCAGCGGATGTTGGCAATTTGATCTCTGGTTCCTCTGCCTTCTCTAAAACCAGCTTGAACATCAGGAAGTTCATGGTTCACATATTGCTGAAGCCTGGCTTGGAGAATTTTGAGCATTACTTTACTAGCATGTGAGATGAGGAAACTCAGATAATTCAATGAAATCAGGAATAAAATTAATGAACAGCCATTTTTTTAATTAATTTTTATTTTTTATATTTTTATATTTTAAATTTATTTTTTATTTTCAAATATAAATATATTTTTATATTTTTATTTTATAATTGTATAGTTGATTTACAATGTATTAGTTTCATGTGTACAGCAAAGTGGTTCAATTACAGAAGGAAGTCTTTAACAAAGAGGTTTAAATTATAAGAAAGAACCAAACGAATTCTGGAGCTGAAGAATTAAATAGGTGAAGAATGCAATAGAGAGTATCAGTAATAGGACAGACCAGATGGAAGAGAGAATAAGTGACTTGGAGAATAAAAATATAGAAATAATTCAGTTAAAAGAGAGAGAACTTAGATCTAAAAAGAGTTAAAAAAAAAAAAAAAAGACCCTGTGAGAGCTATTGAATTCAATATGAAAGGCAAGATTAATTGGTGTACCAGAAAGAGGAGAGAGAGAGAGAGAGAGAAGACATTATTTAAAGAAAAGATGAGAACTTCCCAGAATTTGCACAAACATACCACAAAGCTAATAGAACAGCCTATTACTTCAATGCAAAAAAACCTTCTCCAACATACATTACACTGAAACTATTAAAAATCAACTATAAAGAATCTTAAAGGCAGACTGAGAGGAAAAAAAGGTAACCAACAAAGGAACCCCCGTTAGACTAGCAGTGGATTTCTCAGCAAAACTCTACAGGCCAAGAGTGAGTGAAATGACATATTCAACATGTTGAAAGATAAAAAATGCCAGCCAAGAATACTTCATCAAGCAAAGTTATCCTTCAGATACGAAGAGAAATACTGTCCTACACAAAAGCTGAGGGAGTTTACCACCACTAGACCCACCTTGCAAGAAATGCTGAAGAGTTAAGTTGAAATTAATATGCTAATTAGAAACATCAAAACATACAAAAGTATACAATATTCTGGTAAAGGTGAGAAAGAATTAGAAAACTCAGTATTAGAATGGTGTGTTAGCCGTTTAGCTATAGTATAAACATTAAAGGAAGAGAATATTTTAAAATAGCTACTATAATTAGTTGATGAATATATAGCATAAAAAAGCCAAATTATAACATCAAAAATATAAGAGGAGAGGAACTTATAGACATGCGAAGGTAATTGCTATCAGTATAAAATGGACTATTTTATCTATGCAGTGTTTTAAGTGAGCCTTATGGTCAAGGCTATGGTTTTTCCAGTGGTCATGTATGGATGTGAGAGTTGGACTGTGAAGAAAGCCAAGCGCCGAAGAATTGATGCTTTTGAACTGTGGTGTTGGAGAAGACTCCTGAGAGTCCCTTGGACTGCAAGGAGATCCAACCAGTCCATTCTGAAGGAGATCAGTCCTGGGTGTTCTTTGGAAGGAATGATGCTAAAGCTGAAACTCCAGTACTTTGGCCACCTCATGCGAAGAGTTGACTCATTGGAAAAGACCCTGATGCTGGGAGGGATTGGGGGCAAGAGGAGAAGGGGATGACAGAGGATGAGATGGCTGGATGGCATCACCGACTCGATGGCATCACCAACTCGATGGATGTGAGTTTGAGTGAACTCTGGGAGATGGTGATGGACAGGGAGGCCTGGCGTGCTGAGATTCATGGGGTCGCAAAGAGTCGGACACGACTGAGCGACTGGAAAAAAAAAAAAATGGTAAACACAAAGCAAAAAATCTGGTGTAGATTCAGGAAACAAAAGGAGAGAGGACACCACCATGGAAAATCACCAGTTGACAAATGCAGGCAGAAAGGGAGGGGAAAAGAAACAATGGAGATACAAAATAGCCAGAAGTCTAACAATAAGACGGCAGTAGTAGGTCTTTATATATCAATAATTACTCTAAATATAAGTGAGCTGAATTCACCAATTAAAAGGCCAAATGGCTGGATCAATTTAAAAAAAAAAACAAAACAAGACCCAAATATGTTTACTGCCTGAAGAAGATTCATCTTCAGCTGTAAAGACACGGGCTCAAAGTGAAGGGATGGAGAAAGAGACTTCATATAAGTGGAGACCAAAAGAAAACAAGGGTAATCATATTTATATCAGACAAAACAGACATTAAATCAAAGCCAGTAATGAGACTAAGATAGTCGTTATAATAAAGGGGTCAATACATCAAGAAAATACAACAATCATAAAACTATACACACCCAACACTGGAGCACCTTATATATGTTAAGCAAATACATAACAGATCTGAAAGGAGAAATACACAATGCAAGAATAGTAGGGAACTTCAATACTCTGCCATCAGCAATTGATAGATTATCCATGCAAGCATTAAGAAAACTTTGGAATTGAACCATACTTTTAAACCAAATTGATTAACAGGCATATTTCATCTAGCAGCAGCAGAATACACTTTGTTGTAAGTGCGCACAGAGCATTCTCCAGGATAAATCATATATTAGGCCACAAAACAAATCTTTATAAATCTGAGAAGATCTAAATCATGTATGTTTTTGTAACCACAACAGTAAACTAAAAATCAACAAGTGAAAAATCAAAATGTGGAAACCAAACAACATATTTCTGAATAACCAATGCATCAAAGAAGAAATCAAAAGAGAAATAAAAATTTATCTTCACAAATACTGCATAGCATACTGAATCCTATACTGCAATAGTTCTGAGAAGAAAGTTTAAAGCAATAAATGCATATATTAAGAAATTAGAATGATCTCCAATAAACGACTTAACTGGACAACTTAAGGACAACTTCAAAAGAAGAACAAATTAAGCCTGAAATAAGAAAAAGGAAGAAAATAACAATAAGCAGAGTGGAAATAACTGAAAGAGAGAACAGAAAAAAAATAAAAAGGATCAACAAAACTAAGTGCTGTTTGTTCAGAAAGATAAACAAAACCAGCAAGTCTTTAGCTAGACTAAGAAAATGACTGCTACTGCTAAGTCGCTTCAGTCGTGTCCGACTCTGTGCAACCCCAGAGACGGCAGCCCACCAGGCTCCCCCGTCCCTGGGATTCTCCAGGCAAGAACACTGGAGTGGGTTGCTATTTCCTTCTCCAATGCGTGAAAGTGAAAAGTGAAAGTGAAGTCGCTCAGTCTGTCCGATTCCTAGCGACCCCATGGACTGTAGCCCACCAGGCTCCTCCATCCATGGGATTTTCCAGGCAAGAGTACTGGAGTGGGGTGCCATTGAGAGCAGACTCAAATAAAATTATAAATAAAAAAGGAGATGTTATAACTGATTGCTATAGAAATACACAGGATCATGAGAGACTACTATGAAAAATGATATGTCAACCAATTAGACAACCTAGAAGAACTGGGTAAACTTCTTTAAATACACAGCCTATTGAGACTGAATCAGAAGTAGAAAATCTGAACAAATAATAATGAGTAAAGAGATTGAATTGATAATCAAAACCTCCCAACACAGAAAACCCCAGAACCAGAGAGCTTCACTGCCAAATTCTACCAAACATTTAAAGAAGAATTTATGTCAATCATTTTCAAACTCTCAAAACATGAAGAGGAGGGAATGCTTCCAAACTCATCCTCCAAGGCCAGCTTTATGCTGACACCAAAGCCAGAAAAGAACACTATAAGAAAACTCTTAGGTCAATATTCTTGATAAACATAGATGCAAAAATTCTCAACAAAATAATTTAGCAAACTGATTTCACGAACATATTAAAAAGATTAACATGAGCAAGTAGGATTTATCACTGAGATGCAAGAATGTTTCAACATATATAAAACAATAAGTAACACATCATATTAAAAGAATGAATGATAAAAATCCCTTGTTCATCCCCCTAAAGAAAAAAAACACTTGATAAAATACACATCCTTTCAAGACAAAAATCCCATGACGTAGCAATTCCACTTCTGAGTATATACCCAAAGGAAATGAAACCAGGATATTGAAAAGGTATGCGCATTCCATATTTATTAGATCCTTATTTACAAAAGTCAAGATATGGAGACAACCTCAATGTGCATCAACAGATGAATGGATAAAGAAGACGTGACAAATATAATGCAGTATTATTCAACCTTAAAAAACAAAAAGAAACTCTGCAATTAGTAACCACATGTATGGGTTTTGAGGACATTAAGTGAGATAAGTCAGACAGAGAAAGACAAATACTACTGTGATCTCACTTTTATGTGGAATCTATAAAAGCCAAACTCAGGTGTTCAAATGGCAATATAGGAATATCCTGAATATTCACCCTCTCCCATGGATACATCAAATCTACAGCTGCAAATGGAATAATTTCCTCTGGGAAATTACCCAAAAGTAGGCTGAGCAACTCCTACGTATCAGGTAAATGAGGGAAAAAGCCCACACTGAAGCAGGTGGGAGAGGTTAAGATATTATCTTACCATAAGCCCCACCCCTTACACAGAGAACCCTGAATTGGGAGGAAACTCAAAATTTGGAGATTCTTCTTAATACTAATTCTTTTCCTACTGTCTTCATTTGGGGCTTCCGTTATACTTCAGTCGGTAAAAATCTGCCTGCAATGCAGGAGACCTGGGTTCTACTCCTGGGTTGGGGAGATCCCCTGGAGAAGGAAATGGCAACCCACTCTAGTATTCTCGCCTGGAGAATACCATGGACAGAGGAGTCCGGTGGGCTACAGTCCATGGGGTCACAAGAGTCGGACACAACTTAGCGACTGAACCACAACAACTACCCTGAAGAATGAAGGGTTTGAACGCCGTATTGGACACCCCAGTTTTTAAGATCTGCATCTTACAGATGAGCCCCCCAAATATCTAGGTTTGAGAAACCATTGGGGCTCACGTCTGTGATAAATACAAGGAGATAGTGAACAGAGAAATGACTCTTAAGAGGCATGTGTGTTCAGACTCACCCAGAGAAAGCACAGGCCACCAGCTGAGAGGCACTGAGACGTCCTGTGATAAAGCTTTATTTGCCTACCTTGAAGCACTGACCTGAGGGGCAGGCACCTGTTGGGGTTCTCTCTGGGAATGGACATGGGTGGGTGTCATCTTTGCTCTCTTCTTCTGCCTCACGTCAGCTTGCTGGAATCTCTGGGAAAGGAGCTTGTCCCCTCCTTGAATGCTGCTTTTTATGGCTGCCACCAGGGACACCTTTGAGGTTGGCTGGCTTTGGTGACCCGTCAGGCTTACACTGGCAGGTCCCACTGGCATGTAACCAATGGAGAAAGTGTTCTTAATTGGCTGCCACTCCCTGGGCACAAGAAGCTACAGACCGAGGCATCGAGTCCTACTATGAAAGCAGTCTACTAGCTTATCTTGATAGCAGTGTCCTAAAGGGCAGGCTTCTAATGAAACACACACATGTGAGGGTCCACTGTAATCCTCTGCAGAGACCCCCAAGTGTGGGCACTGTCTTCATGCTGTCCCTCTGCCATGCTCCAGAGTGCCAGTATCCCCTGGAGAGGAATCTGCACATGTATCTGGTGCCCTGGCTTTTGTGGCTGCTGCCCAGGGGCTGCCATTGATCACCGAGCTCTGATGGCCAGTGGGCTTGTGTTCCTTGTCCCCTGCTAATGCTAAGTCGCTTCAGTCGTGTCCGACTCTGTGCGACCCCAGAGACGGCAGCCCACCAGGCTCCGCCATCCCTGGGATTCTCCAGGCAAGAATACTGGAGTGGGTTGCCATTTCCTTCTCCAATGCATGAAAGAGAAAAGTGAAAGTGAAGTCGCTCAGTCGTGTCCAACTCTTAGCGACCCCATGGACTGCAGCCTACCAGGCTCCTCCGTCCATGGGATTTTCCAGGCAAGAATACTGGAGTGGGGTGCCATTGCCTTCTCCGTCCTCGTCCCCTGGGACTGTAACAAATGGCGAGACAGTTCTGGGCTGGCTACCATGCCCAGGGCACTAAGCAGACAAGCAGTCTGAAACACACTCCCACACTTTCTGTGAAAGAGACCTATTTGCTTATCCTGGAGCTTCAACCTTACAGGCAGGCTTCGAGTTTGACACACATTTAGGAGCCTGCTCGGGCTCTAGGGATGAGGTCAGCGGATAGTGTTTTTCATGCTCTTTACCCTGCTCCAGGCTACCAGTATCTCCTGAAAGGAACTAGCATACTCCTCTGTTGCCTCGGTTTTTGTGACTACCACCCAGAGAACATCTCCAGATCACCTGGATCTGGTGGCCAGTGGGACTTATGTGTGCAGTTCCACAGGTCTGTATATGTCTGCATACTTTAGAAGCTGCTACTTGGGGGTCTAGCTTTCAATCATCCTGAATCTAGGTACCGAATGAGACCTGTCCCTTTGGAGTACTGACAGGTCTTGACATACGCTTAACTACTGGGAGCTACAAAAAATAAAATAGGCTGCTTGGACAATCACAAAGTTTTGAGAGACAACTAAAAGACGGCAAAGTCAAATGATAAGGCTCATCCACTACACAAGATTATTCCAAGACAAAGAGAGGTGGGTCTTTTATCTAATACATAGAAACTAACACAGAAGGTCAAGGAAAAGGAAAAACCAGAAAAAAGTTCCAAAAGAAAGAACCAGATAAAACCTCAGAAAAAGCCATTAATGAAATAAGAATAAGTGATTTATCTTATAAAGAGTTCAGAATAATGGTCATAAAGGTGCTCACCAAATTCTTGAGAAGAATGGATGAACACAGTGAGAATGTCAACAAAGAGATAGAAAATATAGCTTTCAGCTCTAGAGTCATAAGAACTAAGTGGAAGAAGAAGCAAATGTGCATGCTGAAGCACCAAAGAAGAAAGAGGCAGAGGTTCAAGTACATGTGTACACCTATGGAAGCCACAGGAGCATAAACAAGGGAAGCCAGAGGCCAGGGCTGCTGGTACAAATTGTTGGACTGCAATGCCTACTGTCTAGAATTTGTCTTAAAGGATCTAGAACACCTATGGCCACCCTGATTACCTAGACCACCTTTGAGAGGCCAACCTTGCTCATATCAAAATGTCTCAAATCAAAGGACATTTTGGTCCTTTGTCCTGGACCTGTGACATTCTGGACTAGTTCTGTTCTCAGCCGTGGCTGAATGTAACATGTGTATAATAGGTCATCTCTTTTGAAAAAATAAAAAATTAGTTTTTTTTAAGAATATGTAAGATAGAACCAAATATAAATTATGGGGCTGAAGAATGTAATAACTAGACTGAAAAATACACTAGAGGTAGAGGTGTTCAACAGCAGACTAGATGAAGAAGAATCAACGAACTCAAAGACAAGAAGGTGGAACTTACCCAAGCAAAGGGGAAAAAAAGATAGCATAAGATTAAGGGACTTATGGGACAATATCAATCAGACCAATATTTATATTATAGGGATCCCAGAAGAAGGGGAGAGAAAAGGGAGAAGAAAACATATTTGAAGAAATAATAGCTGAAAACTTCCCATGCCTGGAAAAGGAAACAGAAATCTAGATTTATGAAGCTCAGAGCGTTCCAAAAATGATGAGCCCTAGAGAGCAACACCAAGATGTATTATAATTAAATTATCAAAGTTAAACAAAGAAACAAAGATAGAGTCTTAAAATTAGCAAGAGAAAAACAACTTGTCATATTCAAGGGAACCCCTACAAGATCATCAGTAGATTAAAGAATGGCCTAATATATTTAAGTGCTGAAAGAGAAAAAAAAAAAAAAAAGAACTTGCCAACTAGTAATACTTTACTTGGCAGAGTTGTGACTCAGAACTAAAGGAAAAGTAAAGATTCCTCCAGGAAAGCAAAACCTAAAGGAACTTATCATCACTAGAAAGTCCTTCATCTTCATCACTAAGATGAAACAAATGGTGCTAAAGAGCAAGAGGAAAATACATCAAAGTGTAAATCTCACTGGTAAAGGTAAATATACAGTAATATTCAGAATAATCTAATGTTGTAAAGGTGGTAGATTAGTTACTAACAAAGCTAGTATGAAGGTTAAAAGACAAAAGTGGTAAAAATTACTGTAACTACAATATTTTTTAAAGAGAAATACAAGATAAACAATGTAAAATGTGACATCAAAAGCAAAAGATGGGGGGCGGGGAGGTATAGAATAAGAATGTAGACCTCCAGAATGTGTTAAAACTTAAGTTGCTATCAGCTTAAAAAAGACTGTTGTAAGTTGTTATTTGTAGGCATAACAGTGGTCACAAAGCAAAAACTTACAGTAAATACACAAAGGAGAAAAAATCTAAGCATACCACTACAGAAAAACCATCAAATCACAAAAGAAAGCAAGAGAAGAAAGAAACAGCAACAAAACAGTTAATAAAATAGAAACAAATACATACCTATCAATAGTTAAATGTAAATGATTGAATTCTCCAATCATAAAACAGAACGGCTGAATGGACAATTTACAATTGCGTCAAAAATAATAAAATAACTAGGAATAAATTTAACTAAGGTAGTGAAAGACACGTACACCAAAAATTATAAGACATTGAGAAAAAAATTGAAGAAGACACAAATAATTATCTTTTTAAGATGTCTATACTACCCAAAGCAACCTACAGATTCAATGCAATCCCTATAAAATTTTTAATGGCATTTTTCACAGAAATAGAAGAAACAATTCAAAAACTTTTATGGAGCTAACATGCACACACATGCACCAAATCGTCAAAGCAATCTCGAGAAAGAACAACAAAACTAGCGATAGCCTGGGCTCTGACTTCAAAGTATTACAAAGACCTACAGTCAACACATTATGTGTCTATGTTTATGCCAAAACCAAAGATCAACAGAACAGAATTGAGAGCCCAGAAATAAACCCAGGTGTATATGGCCAATGTATTTAGGGCAATGGAGACAAGAGTATACAGTGGGGGAAAGGACAAATAATATTGGGAAAACTGAACCGTTCCACGCAAAAGAATAAAACTGGACCATAAGACTGAAACCATAAAATTCCTACTGGAAATCAGGTGGTAAGCTCCTTGACTTTGGTCTTCCTTCAATATGGCAAAGGAAACAATTAACAAGATGAAAAGGAAACCTATAAAATGGGAGAAAATATTTGTAAATCATATCTGATAAGAGGTTACCACTCAAAATACATAAAGAATTCATATATGCATACAAGTGGAAATTTGCACATGTATATAAAAATACAAAAAGTATTAAAATAAATCACATGTTCCCATCACCCACTTTCAACGCTTACTGACACTTAGTCAATTTTGTTTCCTCTACCTTTCCCTGAAACCACATGCCTTCAGATTATTTTGAAGCAAACTTTTTTTTACTTTTTAAAATTTATTTATTTTTAATTGGAGGATAATTGCTTTACAATATTGTGTTGGTTTCTGCCATATATCAACATGAATCAGCCATAGGCATATATATTTGAAGCACACTTCTAATAGTATATCACTTTACCTGTAATTATTTCAGAGGGTATCTATAAAAAAGACTCTTAAAATAACCACAATGCCATCATCCAGCTAAAAGAAATGAACATTAATTCTTTAATACATAAAATATCCAGTCAGCATTCTTGTTTCTCCAATTGTTGAACTTTTATTTGTGTGTGTGTGTGGTTTTGAGTTTGCTTTTGTTTGTCTTTTGGTAACAGCTTGTCTGTCTGAATCAGGATTTAAATAAGTGCAATTTATTGTCTTGGTTGACATGCCTCTGACACGTCTCTTACTGACCTTAGTTGCTCAGTCATGTCTGGCTCTTTGTGATCCCATGGACTATAGCCCACCAGGCTGCTCTGTCCATGGGGATTCTCCTGGCAAGAATACGGGAGTGGGTTGCCATGCCCTCCTACAGCGGACCTTCCCAACCCTGGGATAGAGAACCCATGTCTCCTGCATTGTAGGCGGATTCCTTACCAAAGTCGCTCAGTCATGTCCGACTCTTAGCGACCCCATGGACTATACAGTCCATGGAATTCTCCAGGCCAATATACTGGAGTAGGTAGCCTATCCCTTCTCCAGGGGATATTCCCAACACAGGGATTGAATCCAGGTCTCTTGTTTTGCAGGCGGATTCTTTACCAGCTAAGCCACAAAGGAAGCCCAAGAATACTGGAGTGGGTAGCCTATCCCTTCTCCAGTGGATCTTCCAGACCCAGGATTTGCATCTCTTAAGCCCCTCTGAATTTAAAGTTGCCTACTACTGACCACTTGTGATACTGGGCACTTTTTCCTTGCTTATTCACCACTCCTGTGTGTATCTTATTTTGTGAAATATCTGTTCAAGTCTTTTGCCCAAGTTTTTAAAAACTGGGTTTCTCACCTTTTTATTGAGATATAGAAGTTCCTTATATAGTCTGAACACAAACCCTGTGTATGTGTGTGTGAAATATTTTCTCGCGTTCTGTGACTTATCTATTCATTCTCTTGAAAGTGAAAGTGAAGTCACTCAGTCGTGTCTGACTCTTTGCAACCCCATGGACTATCGCCTATCAGGCTCCTCTGTCCATGAGATTTTCCAGGCAAGAGTACTGAGTGGGTTGCCATTTCCTTCTCCAGGGGATCTTCCCAACCTAGGGATCGAACCCAGGTCTCCTGCATTGTAGGCAGATGTTTTTACCATCTGAGCCACCAGGGAAGTCCATGAAGTTCAATATATCAAGTTTTTCTTTCTTCATGCTATCTGGGTCCTTCTCTGTACTCAGTAAAGGTATTATATTTAATATTATTAAATTCCTTTATGATTGTTGGAGCAGGGTGATGAAGGTCACTGATTAGCAAAATCTTAGAGGCTAAGATGCTAAATTATGGCATTTAAAAAACAGAGGTGTAGTTAACACATTAGTTTTAAGTGTACAATGATTCAATGTTTGTATATACTGAGAATTGAGCACAATTGTTGCTAGTTAACATCCATCACCACAGGTAGTTATAATTTTTCTTGCAACAAGAACTAAGATCTCTCTTAGCAACTTTCAAGTATATAATACACTGTTGTTAACTGTAGTCACTATTGTATACATCTCCATGACTTATTTTATAACTAGAAATTTGTACCTTTCGATTCTGTTCACTCATCTTGCCTGTGGCATGTTTTCAAAAAATTTCTGTATTATTTTGTCCTCTCACTTATTCCAAAAATAACAACTCCTCTTAAAAATGATTCAAAATAAAGCAGAAAGTAAAAGCCTTTCATTACTGGGTGTGTGTGTGTGGGGGGGTGTGGTATTGGGGATGAGGAGCTATGAAGTAAAACTTAGAAATATCTATTACATCCTAGACGAATGATTTTTTACACTTTTAAGCAAAAAATCTTGACCTGATCAAATCAAAACAATCACACCCATGTTCAAAGCCCCAAATCAAAATACGCCCTACCGTGGAGCACCTAGATTTAAATGTCCTGTTACTCTGCTGAGTGTACTGGTTTTTAAGCTTTTTACTTGGAAACAATCACAAGTTAAAGGAAAGTTAGAAATGTAATATGAAGAAAACATTTTTCTAAACCATGTGTGAGTTGGTTGCCAACCTGATTGCCCCTTTCTGTAAAGCTGCTGCTGCTACTGCTAAGTCGCTTCAGTCGTGTCCGACTCTGTGTGACCCCATAGACGGCAGCCCACCAGGCTCCCCCGTCCCTGGGATTCTCCAGGCAAGAACACTGGAGTGGGTTGCCATTTCCTTCTCCAATGCATGAAAGTGAAAAGTGAAAGTGAAGTCGCTCAGTCGTGTCCGACTCTTAGCAACCCCATGGACTGCAGCCTACCAGGCTCCTCCGTCCATGGGATTTTCCAGGCAAGAGTACTGGAGTGGGGTGCCATCGCCTTCTCCGTTCTGTGAAGCAGTTCCTATTTTCTATGAAAGGACATTTTCCTACAGAACTGTAATATCACTATCTGTAGTATTGATGCATTATGGACATCCAGCCCTCAGATCCCATGTAAGTTTCTCCAATTGTTTCATTGATGTCCTTTATAGCAGAGGATCTAGTTTAAAAGCATGTGTTACATTGAGTTGTCATGCCCTTTTGTCTTCTTCAACTTGGGGCAGTTTCTCAGTCTGTTCTTAGCTTTCCTGACCTGGATGCTTTGGGACCCGACAGCATATCCCTCAAATCAGATGTATCTGATGTCTCCTTTCTGTGAGATTGAGAGTGTATATATTTTTGGTGGGAATGTCACAGAACTGGTGCTGCTTTCTTCCCATCACATCCTGCCACTTGGCCCCAATTTCCATTTGTCCCATGACAGATGATGCGCAGTTTCAACACCTAAGTTGGTATCTGACTCTCTAAAGTTGCTATTTTCCCTTTTGTATTTAATAATATTTTGTAAGAAGTATTTTGAAACAATGTACATACCCAATTTCTCCTCACACGTTCCATTTATTCACTGACTCATTCATATCTGTGTGCAGACATGGTTCCCTACTTTATTCAACAGGTTGTAATCTGTTAGTCTCATTATTAATTATTATATGCCAACTGTCCATCACGTGACCAGTGGCAGTCCCTTCAAGCTGGCGTATGTATCCTTTTGTTCCCGTTATTTTTTGAGCAGTTTCTTGGTTGGGGAAGGTTTTCTTATCTTCTGTTCCAGCCCTAAATTGAGCCTTTTTCTCTAAAGAACCCTGGTTTCTTTTAGAAAACAGCATTTATAAACCGAGACTTGGGTGTATATATTATATATATGCTTGTATATTTTAAGAGGGCTTCTGCTCTTAAGCTGTCTCAGTGAAAAGTGCAAGGGAATATACCGAAGGCCTATGAATTAGAGTATGCATTTTTAACAAAACCCCTGGCTGATTCATGCATGCATTAAAGTTTCAGGAGCACTGCCCACCTACCGAGTAATGACTGCCGTGTCCTAACCAGCTGTTGGCGTGCCAGCTGTCACAGCTCCATCTAAGGCATCAGGAAGGAGGAAGGAGGCAGAAGGACTCACCCCCTGTTGCCTCACTTTCCTTTAATCCCAGAAAACCCTCATGGCAATGCTGCTAACATCTTGCTTAGAACTTAGTCACATGGTTGCATGCAAGGGAGCAGGAAAATCTAGTTTTTCAATTGGGCCCAGCGTCACCTGGGATAAAACTAGTGATCTGTTTCTAGGGATGAAAGATGAACGATGGGTACTGGGGAGGTTACAGGAACCTGCCCCTCTGGCTGATTTGGTTATCTCTCTGTGTGCTCTCAGCATGAGGGGAAGGCGTTGGTAGCAGGAGTTGACACTGGGCACAGCTGCTCATCACCCACTTGTGGACAGCAAGGAGGTCATCACGGCCAACTCAGAGACAAAGCGCAAAGGTAAAATCAGTCTTTTATTTACCACTGAGCCACTGGGGAAGCCGAGTCTTTATTTAGGCTCGGCTTCCCCAGTGGCTCAGTGGTAAAGTATCTGCCTGCAATACAGGAGGCACAGGTTTGATCTCTGGGTCGGGAAGATCCCCTGGAGAAGGAAATGGCAACCCATTCAAGTATTCCTGCCTGGGAAATCCCATGGACAGAGGAGCCTGGCGGGCTACAGTCCAGGGGGTTCTAAGAGTCAAACATGACTTAGTGACTAAACAGTAACAATAGTAACCATCACGTCTGTCCACCTCACCTTCTGCCCGGCCCCAGGATGGAGTGAGGGGCAGATTTCAGGGACCAGCAAGGTAAACCAGAAAGCATGAGCTGCAGAGTTTAGCACAGAGTCTTAGCTGGGAGACTCTAGAAACCAAACCCCGTAGATTCAAACCCCGGCAACAGCACTTACCAGCTGTTGGGCTTTCAGTAAGTTACATCTCCTTGCTAGACCTCAATGGCCTCCTCTTAAAAAGAATGAGCACAGACCAACCTCACAGGTTCTTGTAACAATGTAATGGAAAAACCCATAATAACAATAATGATAATAATAATGCACAGCTCTTGGAGTGCCTGGCTCACATGAACTCTAGACGAACAAAAGTTATTATTACTGAGCAGAACTACCACGAGCAAAGACATGACCTTCCTGAAGACAGCTGCCAAGTCTGACGGTGGATTTGGGTCCAGAGGCCCGCCGCACAGGAAGTAAGAAAACCACCAATTTGGAACTGCTAGTTATTTACTTAATACTGTCATCCAATATTCCCACCAGCTTAGAGAAGGCAACCAGCTTCACTGACTATTTAACACCCTTGTGACAAATCCCCAGGACTTTCCTGCCTGTTGTTATTTTATGGCGCAGTATCTTTTCTTTCCATGAGCTTGGTTTCCCTTCTTGACTATTAGAACTGCATTTTTTTTTTTTTTGGAACAACACTTAAGCAAACAAAAAACTAACGTGCTAGATAGAGCGTTTGGCCTTACACTCATCTTTTCCACAGCAAAGCCTGCAGCCGCCACTGTCCCTTCACAAGGACTTAGCGAACGCTGGCAAATGCACATTTGTCACTGGATACATGAAAAGGGACACTATCATTTTCTTAGACAAACATCCTGGGCAATCTGGTTTCTTTTACTTTGTCATTAACAACCGGTTTTGCTGAGGGCCTTAGGGGACCTTGAATGACCAGTTATTATTTCAACCTCCTCACTAGCTTATCATTTGGATTTGTCATTCTAACATATTTGCCAATGGCTTCCAGGTATCATTGAAAGAAATTCCTAAGATAAACAAAGAGCATTTTTTTTTTTCCTTTTCTTTTCTGAGATCTGTGTCTCCATAATAGGGAGTTGAAGAATGTCAACAAGTTTTGTGAGCAGGTGTTTATGCAAAGCTAGGACTCAATGTCCCCGGCAGCCTCTGTGGAGCCCTTTTGGCCACTTCCCAGTTTGGCAGAAACAGTTGCAAGTAATCCCTTTGCCTCTTTCACCTATGATTTATTTAAACTGAGACCTAAATGACACCTGGTTGGCCACCTCATGGACCAGAGAAGTGAGAAGAGTAACAGCGCCCCCTACAGGTGTGTGCCCATGACAGAGAACTGCTGCTGCTGCTAAGTCGCTTCAGCCGTGTCCGACTCTGCGACCCCGTAAACGGCAGCCCACCAGGCTCCTCTGTCCCTGGGATTCTCCAGGCAAGAATGCTGGAGTGGGTTGCCATTTCCTTCTCCGTGACAGTGAACTAGAAACCTCTCCTAGGGCCCCTTGAAGCAACAGGGTTCTGTCCCCTGGTATCTGGCCTGATGGCAAGTGCGAACTGGTGATGAATGGTGACAGTCAGTGTGGTACTGATTGCCGGCGTCTCCAGGAGCCGGGAGACGGGGCGCTCTATGCCGTCTCTGTGGTGGGCTGTGGCAGCTACAGCTGGGGTCTTTCCAGCCAGTTTTCCCCCTCCTCTTCCCCGTTCCCTCCTCCTCCACTGCAGATGAATCTAGCGGGTTTGACACCCTGTCCACAAGGTAGGTTATGACCCAGCCAGGGCAATCTTGGATCTGCCTCCCTTTGGACACGGTTGAGCAAGCTGGAAATCTGTATGTCATCCATGATACCAACCACCCGCTCACCAGCTATATCAAAGCTGTCAAGGCCTGCCAATCTCACCGCCCACATTTCTTTCTTGCCCATCTCTCTGGTCATCCTAATCCCAGCTGTCACTGTCTCTCTCCCAAACCACTGTCTGGCTTCTAACTGAAGTTCCCACATCCATCTGGGCCACCTCCATCTAGTCTACGGCAGCTAGAGTCTTTCTTTCAAAGGTCAAATACGGGACTTCCCAGGTGGTCCAGAGGTTAAGAACTCGCCTGCCGATTCAGGGACATGGGTTTGATCCATGGTCCAGGAAGATGCCACATGCTGCCGGGCAAGTAAGCTTGGGCACCACAACTACCGAGCCCAGGTGCTGTAGAGCCCCACAACAAGAGGAGCCACCGTAATGAGAAGGCCACACACCACAGCTGGAGAGTAGCCCCTGCTCATGACAACTCGAGAAAGCCCATGCTCAGCAAGGAAGACCCCGCAAAGCAAAAATAAAATATGTAAACAAAGAAAAGGACAAATATGATTGTGTCACTCCACCCATATCCTGTGTCTATCCTGGCTTTCCATGGCTTTAGGACAGAGATAAAAAAAATTTTTTTTTTAATATTTATTTGGCTACATCAGGTCTTAGTTGTAGCCTGCGGGGTCTTTCTTGGACCATGAGTGATTTTTCTTGTCGCAGCACACAGGCTCTCTAGTTATGGAGCGGGGGCTCCAGACCTTACGGGCTCCAGTAGTAGCCGTGTGCAAGCTTAGTTGCTCCACAGCACGTGAGATCTTCCCCTCACAAGGGCTGAACCTGAGTCCTTTGCATTGCAAGGCAGAGTCTTAACCACTGCACCACCAGGGAAGTTCTGACAAAATTTTCCTAATGTCACCCACAAGGTACTCCACAGACCGCTCCCTCCCCGTTTTTCCTGTCTTACTTGAACTGCTCTCTGCAGGGTATTGTTCCAGCCACTCAGGACTTCCTGCAGCCCCAGGCCTTCGTATTAAAACGCTGCTTTGTATTAACAGCAGTATTAACAAGCTGCTCCTTCTACCCTACATACCCTGCAACCTAACTCTTCACCTAGGCTACTCATCCTTTTGATCTTAGCTCAAACATCATTTACTTAGGAAAGCTTTCCCTGACCTCCAATTGGGGTCAAGGCCTCTCGTACAATCTCATAATACCACCTATCTCTTCCTCAACTCACTGGCCACAGTGCCATCTTGCCCTTGTGGCCGTTGATTTATATTTGTCTCCTCCTACTGGTGTTGGAGAAGACTCTTGAGAGTCTCTTGGACTGCAAAGAGATCCAACCAGTCCATCCTAAAGGAAATCAGTCCTGAATATTCATTGGAAGAACCGATGCTAAAGCTGAAACTCCAATACTTTGGCAACCTGATGTGAGGAACTGACTCACTGGAAAAGACCCTGATGCTGGGAAAGATTGAAGGCAGGAGGAGAAAGGGGACGACAGAGGATGAGATGATTGGATGGCATCACCGACTCTATGGATATGAGTTTGAGTGAACTCCGGGAGTTGGTGATGGACAGGGAGGCCCGGCATGCTGCAGTCCTTGGGGTTGCAAGGAGTTGGACACAACTGAGTGACTGAAGTGACTGACTGATCTTGAGCTTCATGACTATGGTATCATTTTATTCATATTTATTAAATGACTGACAATAAATTGGTCCAAGTGGTGAGCAACTAGGATAGGCTGGGCTGACTGGAGCTTTTCCCTAGCATTCCCAAGTCAAAGGTGGAGGAGAATGGTTCTCTTTTATTTTGGGCTCAGGAGTTACCAGGAGGCAGGCTCTAGGTTGCAGATGACCATCTTCCCTGCCTTATCTGTCTGCAAGATGAAACTTGGCAAGTGGAGAGGAGACACGGTCCTGCCAGCATGGCGTCCCTCGCTCCATCCTCAGGCCCCAAGCTCAGGAACTCTCCCCCTAGTTCTTCAAGCCTCCCCAAGTCATTCCCAGCGGTAAGAGCCAGTAAAACCCCAGGTTGTAAAAGCTGGTTGGGGTTTTGTGACTTGCAACAGAAAGATCTTTGGCTCAGGCAAGTTAACCTGCTGGCGTGAGCCAAGAGACTGGAGAGACATTAAATTAGGATTTTAACAATCAGCCTAAAGGCAAGTTAAAATTGTATTCGACATGGCAAATTTTGCCTGCTACAGTTAGACGGCCTGAATCCTCACAGTCATCTGCCATAGGGAAGGTGGCCCTAACCTGCCGGCAAGCTTTTGGGGAGTGGTTCAAGTATTTCATCCAAAAGCTGAGTCCGTCTCTGCAGCAAGTGAGCAGCCAATCTAACCAGCCATCCGTTCCTGCAACACACATGTGTTGCGTACCTACTATGCGCACCAGAGATTTGGCAGGGAACACAGGATGGATAGGATCCAGCCTTCTTGAGAGACTTACAGTGTGGTCTGTTATGGGGTGGGGCACGGATGTGGACAGGATAGAAAGTTCTCAGAACTATGGTCATGTAGCCAGCTTCCGACAGGTGGCATGACGGGTGGGGCAGCAGCATGCCGGTTAGAGTCAGAAAGCCCAGGCTATGGATTTTGGCTCTTCTGCTCACTGACACAGAGCCTCACTTAGCTTCCCCTGCTGTTAATAGGGATAATAATACCGCTGCAGGTTATAAGGAGGATTAAAACAGAAAATAAGAAGCGCCAAGCTGAAAGGCTTTCAGCAAATTGGAGTTAATGTTGTTATGTGTCCAGATGTCACCAGGGAAGAGCCCTTGCCCAAATTACCCCTCCATGCATCAGCCAGAACACCTGAAATCCTAGCATGAGGGATTCGGGTTTTGAGTTTATGGTTTGATTGCTATAAGGTCCCTGTGAAAATGCATATGTATTGCTTGAAAGTGCTAACACAATGAGTCAATGGAAGGGATGAATTAAGTCAGCAAAGAACACGCTAGAACTGGAGAATAAGGCAAAGCATACTATGACCCAGCTACATGCAGGCACTGTGCAGCCTGTGTTTTTCACACCCAATTTCCCTCGGATAATTGACCTAAGCTCCTGGTGGCTCAGTGTCCTCATCTGAAGACCCTAACAATAACGGCATCTCTCTCATAGGATTGTTTTGAGAGGTAATTAAGATACTACAGGAAAAAAAAAAAAAAAAAAAGATACTACAGGAAAAGCACAGCCACCATGCCTGGACACACCAAAACTGGGGGCCCAAGCCTGTCTGAATGGTTAGGAAGCATGTGGACCCAGAGTCCATCAGGTAGGAAGTTCAGTTCAGTTCAGTCTCTCAGTCGTGTCCGACTCTTCGTGACCCCATGAATTGCAGCATGCCAGGCCTCCCTGTCCATCACCAACTCCCGGAGTTCACCCGAATTCATGTCCATTGAGTCGGTGATGCCATCCAGCCATCTCATCCTCTGTTGTCCCCTTCTCCTTCTGCCCCAATCCCTCCCAGCATCAGAGTCTTTTCCAATGAGTCAAGTCTTTGCATGAGGTAGCCAAAGTATTAGAGTTTCAGCTTTAGCATCAGTCCTTCCAAGGAACACCCAGGACTGATCTCCTTTAGAATGGACTGGTTGGATCTCCTTGCAGTCCAAGGGACTCTCAAGAGTCTTCTCCAACACCACAGTTCAAGAGCATCAATTCTTCGGTGCTCAGCTTTCTTTACAGTCCAACTCTCACATCCATACATGACCACAGGAAAAACCATAGTCTTGGCTAGACGGACCTTTGTTGGCAAAGTAATGTCTCTGCTTTTCAATATGCTATCTAGGTTGGTCATAACTTTCCTTCCAAGGAGTAAACGTCTTTTAATTTCATGGCTGCAATCACCATCTGCAGTGATTTTGGAGCCTCCCAAAAATAAAGTCTGACGCTGTTTCCACTGTTTCCCCACCTATTTCCCATGAAGTGATGGGACCAGATGCCATGATCTTAGTTTTCTGAATGTTGAGCTTTAAGCCCACTTTTTCACTCTCCTCTTTCACTTTCATCAAGAGGCTTTTTAGTTCCTCTTCACTTTCTGCCATAAGGGTGGTGTCATCTGCATATCTGAGGTTATTGATATTTCTCCCAGCAATCTTAATTCCAGCTTGTGTTTCTTCCAGTCCAGCGTTTCTCATGATGTACTCTGCATAGGAGTTAAATAAGCAGGGTGACAATATACAGCCTTGACATACTCCTTTTCCTATTTGGAACCAGTCTGTTGTTCCATGTCCAGTTCTAACTGTTGCTTCCTGACCTGCATACAAATTTCTCAAGAGGCAGGTCAGGTGCTCTGGTATTCCCATCTCTTTCAGAATTTTCCACAGTTTATGGTGATCCACACAGTCAAAGGCTTTGGCATAGTCAATAAAGCAGAAATACATGTGTTTCTGGAAGTCTCTTGCTTTTTCCATGATCCAGCGGATGTTGGCAATTTGATCTCTGGTTCCTCTGCCTTTTCTAAAACCAGTTGGAACATCTGGAAGTTCATGGTTCACGTATTGCTGAAGCCTGGCTTGGAGACTTTTGAGCATTACTTTACTAGCGTGTGAGATGAGTGCAATTGTGCAGTCGTTTGGGCATTCTTTGGCATTGCCTTTCTTTGGGATTGGAATGAAAACTGACCTTTTCCAGTCCTGTGGCCACTGCTGAGTTTTCCAAATTTGCTGGCATATTGAGGGCAGCACTTTCACAGCATCATCTTTCAGGATTTGGAATAGCTCAACTGGAATTCCATCATCTCCACTAGCTTTCTTCGTAGTGATGCTTTCTAAGGCCCACTTGACTTCACATTCCAGGATGTCTGGCTCTAGGTGAGTGATCACACCATTGTGGTTATCTTGGTCATGAAGATCTTTTTTGTACAGTTCTTCTGTGTATTCTTGTCACCTCTTCTTAATATCTTCTGCTTCTGTTAGGTCCATACCATTTCTGTCCTTTATCAAGCCCGTCTTTGCATGAAATGTTCCCTTGGTATCTCTTATTTTTCTGAAGAGATCTCTAGTCTTTCCCATTCTGTTGTTTTCCTCTATTTCTTTGCACTGATCACTGAGGAAGGCATCTCTTCTTGCTATTCTTTGGAACTCTGCATTCAGATGTTTATATCTTTCCTTTTCTCCTTTGCTTTTCGCTTCTCTTCTTTTCACAGCTATTTGTAAGGCCTCCCCAGATAGCCATTTTGCTTTTTTGCATTTCTTTTCCATGGGGATGGTCTTGATCCCTGTCTCCTGTACAATGTCACGAACCTCATTCCATCGTTCATCAGGCACTCTATCTATCAGATCTAGGCCCTTAAATCTATTTCTCACTTCCACTGTATAATCATAAGGAATTTGATTTAGGTCATACCTGAATGGTCTAGTGGTTTCCCCTACTTTCTTCAATTTAAGTCTGAATTTGGCAATAAGGAGTTCATGATCTGAGCCACAGTCAGCTCCCGGTCTTGTGTAGGAAGAGAGACAGCAAAAGGGGAGGAGGGAGCACTCAAGTTCATCTGTGGCCAGAGCACTTACGATGCCGTAGTAATACGACCACAGAGCATGGCTTCACCAACTATTTTCCCTGGATACAGGCCCAGGAGTGAGATTGCTGGATCATATGATAGTTCTAGCTTTTGAGGAACCTTCATAATTTTTCTATAATGACTTGACCAACTGACATTCTCATCAGTGACGTTATAAGGGTTCCCTTCCCTCTATATCCTCACCAACATTTGTTACCACCAACTGAAAATGGTCAGTGATGGGATGAGGAAAGGCTGATGCACCTGGATCCTTTTGTGATGGCAACAGGAAAGACAAGATCATTACCAGATCTCTCTGGCCTTGAGAAAATCTGTTCCTGATATTCCACTAGTTCTGTAAATGCCACCTTTTAAGGTGTGTTCTCTCTTTTTGTATTTCTAAGGACTAAAATGTGCTCCATGTGTACTATTTTAAGACAGGGAAACTGATAATAAGATAGTGCCAGCTAAAAGATCTGAAAGAAATGTAAACACTGAGACTTCTTGTTGCAATAGTCCACAGGGGGGCATTGCATGACAAATCATAATTTATGGAATTTTCTATTCCACCACTAGACACCTGAAGATCACAAAGTCCTACACACAAACAAATGACAACTCTGTTATTCTCTCAGTGGGAATTGATTCTCTCTTGTCTTTATTAACTCAACTCTTCTTCTGATGGGAAGGGTTGATTTTTTTCAATTAAAGGGCAAAGGCAAAAGCAAAAAAAAAAAAAAAAAAAAAAGGTGGGACTACATTAAACTAAAACGCTTCTACACAGCATAGGAAAACCATCAACAAAGTGAAAAAGGCAACCTGACCATGGGAGAAAATATTTGCAAATCATATATCTGATAAGGGGTTAATATTCAAAATATAGAAAGAACTCATACAACTCAATGCTTTCCTGATAGCTCAGTTGGTAAAGAATTAGCCTGCAATGCAGGAGACCCTGGTTCAATTCCTGGGTTGGGAAGATCCCCTGGAGAAGT
Organism: Bubalus kerabau; assembly: GCF_029407905.1. Taxonomy (NCBI): domain Eukaryota; kingdom Metazoa; phylum Chordata; class Mammalia; order Artiodactyla; family Bovidae; genus Bubalus; species Bubalus kerabau. The sequence continues at coordinate 65,927,150 of NC_073637.1, forward strand.
GATAGGCTACCCACTCCAGTATTCTTGGGCTACTTTTGTGGCTCCTCTAGTAAAGAATCCACCTGTAATGTGGGAAAACGGTTTGATATCTGGGTTGGGAAGATCCCCTGGAGAAGGAAAAGGCTACCCACTCCAATATTCTGGCCTGGAGAATTTCATGGACTGTATAGTTCATGGGGTAGCAAAGAGTCAGACACCACTGAGTGACTTTCACTTTCACTCCCATACAACTCAATAAACAATCTGATTTTTTTAATAGGCAGAGGATTTGAATAAACATTTTCCCAAAGAAGACATACAGATGGCTAACAGGTACATGAGAAGGTAATCAACATCACTAACTGACAGGGAAATGCAAATCAAAACCACAGTGAAGTTCCAGTCACAACCAGGTTCCCAGTGGACAATCACAACTTAGATTTTGTAGAATTTCTAAAAAACACACAAAGCACACTAATTAAAAAATTGAGCTCATGGGTACAGAGAACAAATTGGTAGTTAACAGAAGTAGGGGAATAGGGAGTGGGGAAAATGGGTGAAGGGAGTTAAAAAGTACAAACTATTCTAAAACAAATGAATCTCAGGCATGTGATATACAGCACAGTGATTATAGTTAATAATGTGTGTGTGTGTGCTCAGTCATGTCTGATTCTTTGTGACCCCTTAGACTGTAGCCTGCCAGCCTCCTCTGTCCATAGAATTTTCCAGGCAAGAATATAGGAGTGGGGTGCCATTTCTTCCTCCAGAAGATCTTCCCTACCCAGGGACTGTACCCACATCTCTTGTGTCTCCTGCATTGACAGGCAGATTTTTTTTTTTTACTGCTGTGCCACCTGGGAAGCCCCCATAATTAATGACTGCATCCTATATCTGAAACTTGCTAAATGAGTAGATCTTAAAAGTTCTCTTTACAAAAAAAAAACATTGTAACTATGTGTGGTGATGGATGTTCACTAGCCTTATGGTGATCCTTTCACAACACCTACGTTTACTGAATCGTTATGTCCATACCCGAAACTAATGAAAGCTCTGCGTCAGTTAAATCTTGATATAAAAATATGTATCAACTTTGGAAACAGAAAAGATGGGGGAGAGATCAAGATGGCAGAGTAGAAGAATGTGGAGCTTGCCTTCCCTCAATGAACACATCAAAAATGCATCTAACGTGTGGGACAATTCTCACAGAGTACCAGTTGAAAGCTGGCAGAAGATCTCCTATACAACCAAAGCGGCAAGAAAGATCCCTACATAACCGGGTAGGAAGAAAAAGAAAAGAAAAAAGAAAAATCAGGATGGCACCTAAGCCCCTGGGAGGAAGCAGTGAAAGAGGAAAGTTTCCATGGCCCCAGGAAGCTCCTTTGCAGCAGCTGGGTGCTGAAGCTTGGGCTACAGCTAGCAGAACTGGGGAGAGGACTCTGGCTGTGCCTGGGGTGTGGTCTGGGCTGTCACCATGAGTACAAGCAGGACAGAGCAAGGGTCCACCAGAGAAGCACCTTTATGCCTACATGAAGGGCGGGGCACAGGTCTGCCATTACACGCCTCGCCGTCAGCATGTTCATGGCCCAGCTGGGTTCCAGCCACCTGGGGCTTTGAGGGGGCTTGTGCCCGAGGGGGAGCTGACCTCAGGGCCCATTAAGAGGTACTCCCACAGCAGGCAGGCTTCAGTGGACTTGAGGACCTCAGGTTGGCCAGAGGTGAGACTGATGTCTGAGCTGATTACTAGGGCTCCTCCGGAGGGGTTGGGTCTGGGGGCAGCTCCAGCAGCAGCAAACTTTGTGGACACGCACACCAGGTGGTGGGGGTTGCCACAGAGTCACACCTCCTGGTGGACAGCTAAAGGAATTAAGAAAGACTGTTGGCAGAAATGCAGATGACTGTAACAAGGAATTAGAAACTAGAAAGAGGAAGCAATCAAAATTAGACAACTCAGTTGCCAAGAAAAAACTGAGGTAAAGGCAATGACTAGCAGACGAAATAATACAGAAGAATGAATAAGTCATATGGAAAACAGAATAATGGAAATCACCCAATCAGAGCAGTAGATAGACAAATGAAAAAAAAAATCAAAGCAACAGATGAGATCTCTGGGATAATATTAATAAAAAGCGTGCCAACCTACACATAATAGGGGTTCCAGAAAGGGGAGAAAGAGAAAAGGGGATGGGAAATATATCTGAAGACTTTATGGCTGTAGACTTTCCAAACTTTAAAAAGGAAACATTCAGGTAAAGAAAACACAGAGAGCCTGAAACAAGATGAACCCACAGAGACCCACACCAAGGCATATTGTAAGTAAAATGGCAAAAGTTAAAGAGAGGATTCTAAGGCAGCAAGAGAAAAACAAGAGAGTCAGTTTCTAGGGAACCCCCATAATGCTATCAGCTGATTTCTCTACAGAACTTGGTAGGCCAGAAGGGAGTGGCAAGACATATTTTAAGTCCTGAAAGGGAAAAATATTCAACCTAGGATACTCTACCCAGTAAGATCATCATTTAGAATAGAAGGAGATAAAGAATTTCTCAGACAAGCAAAAACTAAAACAATACAGCAATATTAAACCTAAACTATAAGAAATTAAAAAGTCTTCTCTAAATAGAAGAGAAACAAGAATCTATAGGAAAGGGAAAAACAACAAAGGAAAGGCAAATATATAAAAAGATTGAAGATCACTTAAATAAGCCAGTATACAGATTAAAAACGTTTTCCTGAAAGCGATCATAATTACAATGAACAGCAAAATAACAGATATGAAGATATAAAATAGAACATCTAAATCACAAAATGTGAGGGTGGGGAGTAAGAAAATGTAGATCATTTAAAATGTGTTCGGACTTACATGACTATCAGTCTAAAAGTAAGTAGATAGAGTTATTAGGTTAGCATACTTGAAAACCAGGGTGACCCCAAAGCAAGAGTATGTTGCGGATTCACAAAAATCTAGAGGAAAGGAACTCAAGCATAACACAAAAGAAATCCATCAAATCACAAAAGGAAAAACAAGAAGAAGAAAGGAAAAAAGAACTACAAAATCAACCGGAAAGCAAGAATTGAAGTGGCAATAAACACGTACTTATAATTACTTTAAATGTCAATAGACTAAGCGCGCTAAGTAAAAGACATAGAATGGCAGATTGGATAACAAAACAAGAACCTACCACAAATCATAAATGCTGGAAAGGGTATGGAGAAAAGGGAACCCTGGTGGAAATGCAAATTTTTGCAACCACTATGGAGAACAGTATGAGGTTCCTTAAAAAAACTAAAAATAGAGTTACCATATGATCCTGCAATCCCACTCCTGGGCATAAATCTGGAAAAGATGAAAACTCTAATTTGAAAAGATATATTCACCCCAATGTTCACAGCTGCACTATTTACAATAGCCAAGACATGGAAGCAAGCTAAATGTCCATGAACAGATAAACGGATAAAGAACATGTGGTATACACACACACAAGAATATTACTCAGCTATAAAAAATGACATTGGCAGGAACATGGAGGGACCTAAGATGATCATATTAAGTGAAGTAAGTCAGACAAAGAAAAACAAATATCTTATGAGATCACTTGTATGTGGAATCTGAAAAGATGCACACCAGGGCGCATTTGGCAATGTGGGGAGGTATTTCTGGTTGTCATGCCTGGAGGAACATGGAGTGGGAGAGATCAGAGAGGTTGCTAAACATCCTAAAAGGCACAGAGCAGCCCCACAACACAGGAATTTCCTATCAAAGTGTCAGCAGTTCCAAGGTGGAGAAGCCTTGCCTGAGGGACTTAACGGAGGACGTGGAGAACATTTGGGAAGTGGAGTGCTGGGGTTCCGTCTTCTCCCTTTTCCCAACTGAACCATGTCTGGATAGTTTCAAACTTCCACAACTCAGCCTTTCCCAAAACATCTTCAAAGAAAAGGGACCCATATTCTCTCAGAATTCTTCCCCGAGTCTGAGATTTAGTTTATATTAGAGGTTCTTATCCCAGGATCCAGAGCTATAGGGAATTTATGAGCCGCCTGAAATGGTTTACAAAACCAACACAGTGGGGGAAAGAGGGGGGCAAACAGAGAGAGTGAAAGTGAAGTCGCTCAGTCGCGTCCGACTCTTTGTAACCCTATGGACTGTAGCCTACCTGGCTCCTCCGTCCATGGGATTTTCCAGGCAAGAGTACTGGAGTGCGCTGCTTTTTACTTCTCCAGGGGATCTTCCCGACCCAGGGATCAAACCCAGGTCTCCCGCATTGCGGGCAGACGCTTTACCCTCTGAGCCACCAGGGAAGCCCCCAGACTGAGAGAGTAGCACTGACATATCAAAATAGCTAGCTAAAAACAAAAAAACAAAATAGCTAGCTAGTGGGAAGCTGCTGTAGAGCACAGAGAGCGCAGCTCTGCACTCTGAGGACCTAGAGGAGGGGATACAAACAAAGAAATACACACACATATGGCTGATTCATGATACTGTACAGCAAAAACTATATAAAGCAGCAATTATTATTATTTTTAAAGTGTGTGCATGTCAATTTTTTCTGGAAAAAGTGTCATTTCTAAGTGTGTTCATGATCCAAATCCTTTAGATCTTCTAACCTATTTTTCCTCCTATTCAGTTTTCTGTGGTATCTCTTCATAAGCAGAAAATTCTGTTATCTGATGCCAATCAAGACAGAACCGAGAAGAAGCCATGGTGCAAACAGGGAGGAGGTTGAGCCATTTGTCCAAGGACACTGTTCGCTGGTGGCAGAGACAACTCTAGACCTTCCCTCAGGGCCTCACGGAGAAAGAGGCTTTGCAAAAATGTTCTAGCAAAACGGCCAAGAGCACTGGCCTTGGAGCCAGGTGGCCTGGCTTGGAATTCCTGCTCTGCCACCTCTGGTTGTACAATTTTAGAGATTTTTAACCATTTTGTGCTTCAACTTCCTCATCTGAAAAATGGGGGTAGTAATAACAATCAACTCACATGGTAAGAATTAAGAGGTTAACATGCTTTGAATGATCCTAGCAGGGGGTAAACATGTCATTTTTTCATATTTGTTATTTACACAGTATTGCTCTATATTTTTAAACAAATGAATACAGTAATGAATGTTTTTGACATGTCAGCATGAGGGTTTTTGTTTTGTTTTGTTTTTTGGTATTCTTGAAGGCAGACTTTTGTGTGCAAATTTAAAAAAAAAAAAATCACTGTAATATCCAGCATATAATCTGCCGGATGGTGGTGGTTAGTGCTATGAAGACAGATAATGAAGCAGGACGAGGGGGATAGAGGGTGAAGGGGTGAGCAGAGGTCATGGAGGATTTTGCACAGGGATGGTCAAGGAAGACATCTCTGAGAAGCTGACATCTGAGTGCAAGAAGGCAAGGGATGACCCATGTTGCCACCAGGGAAAAGAGCATTTCTGGCAGAAGAAACAAAGACGTGCAAAGGCCCCAGAGCTGGAATGCTTGTCTCAGCCATGAACCTGAAGTAAGCAAAGGAGAGAGTGGTAGGAGATGAGTCGGGAAAGTTGGAGCAGTGGGTGGGAGTTAGCATCTTGAGTGAGATAGGAAGTGCCAAAAGTTGGAAAAGTGTCATGACCTGGCTAACAGAGGATGGGGGTAGAAGTAAGGGACCACTTTGGAGCCTGTATTTTTTTTTTTTTTTAGCCCAGGAGAGAGACAATGGTGGCTAGATCATGGTGGGTGTAGGAGTGAAGCTAAGTAGGGAGGAGGACTCTGGATATTTTTTAAAGGAAGCGCAAACAGGCTTTGCTGATCAGAATGGGATGTGAGAGAAAGGAATCAAAGTAAATTACTATTTCTAAAGTAAACACAAGCCCCTTCTGAAACTTAGTTCAAGTTCTGTAAACATCTTAAGCTGTGTTTATACATTTCACATTTTCAGTTTAAAGCATCTCACATGCTAGATTAACAAGGATAACCATCCAGTACTTAAACAACCATAGACAAATCTAATGAACTATATGACTGATGAAAGGAATTTGCTAATTATCTTGAACACCAGACTATTGTTAACATATTTGGATAAATTCTATTATATTTTAACTTAAAATCTAAAGTCCACAATTGATTACTCAATTACACATTTTACACTGGAACCACAGGGCTAATATGTTACAATCCCTTTAAACATTACAAACACTGTAGGCGCCAACTGACAAATGTTACACAGACCATTTTCAAATTTAATACAAAGATATAAATACAATTGCTTTAACTTCATCATCTCTAAGATGAGGAAAGTAAAGATGATGTAAAGTCTAAGACTTTACAGGGGTAAATTTGCACACACTCAGTAAGGAAACAGTTTCCTCTCAGTTCACCTGGGGCGATATCTCCTCGCTGACTAGTCTGACATTAGTTAGTATTGGCCAGGAAACAAGTTCTGAAGATGCAGAGATCCAGGGAGAGATATGTGTTTCTTTTTTTAATAAGAAAGGGCAAGTGGAACTTAGATGGGAAGGACTCCTTGCCCTCCCCAGAGGTTTTGGAGGGGTGGAAATTTAATGGCCCACCTCCTCTGGACTCAAATTACACAGTGCCTAAGTCTTTTGTGATTTCCTTCTATTTTATCTCCAGATTTGATGGGACAATAACTTTCCCTCCGATTATTTCACCACTTGATCAAACTCAATCTTGGGTGTGGCTCTCAAACTTGGCTGCCCAATGGATTCCTCTGTGGGGCTTTATCAACAGTGAGTCCAGGGTCCCATGCAGAGACTCTGATGTAATGGGCCCAGGATAAGACCCAGGTCTTGGAATTTTGACAGCTCGCAGGTGTCTGCACTGTGCAGCCAGGGTTGAGATCCGTTGCTGATGCTCATCAAATGTGGGTACAGGCTAAAATCTCCCAAGTCTTTCTATTCTTGTGGTGATTCAGAAATTCTTTTTAAGTCTTAGAGTACTCAGGGGCCAGGGTGGGAATACTCAGGAGCAGCAGTTTTTTCCTCCAGTGTTTGTTGAGTGCTTTTCCTGCATAAGTCATTCCTTAGGCCCTGGAGGTAGGTACACGGTGGTGGCTCAGACACCTCTCTGCCCTACTGGCACTTAACAGTCCAGAAGGGAGACAGTTGACAGCCAAATAAGGAAGAAAATCAGTCAACAACAGTGTGAAGAGCAGCTATATGGCCTAGTGGTTAAGAACATGGGCTTGAACTAGCTGGAATCTAAGTCCCAGTTTGGTGTGACCTTGGACAAGTTCCCAGGTGGTGCCAGTGGTAGAGAGCCCGCCTGCCAATGCAGGAGACATAAGAGACAGATCCCTGGGTTGTGAAGATCCCCTGGAGGAGGGCATGGCAACCCACTCCAATATTCTTGCCTGGAGAATCCCATGGACAGAGGAGCGTGGTGGGCTATAGTCCATGGGATCACAAAGAATCAGTCATGACTGAACGACTTAGCACACACTCACATGGACAAGTTACTTACCCTCTCTTGCTTCTGTTTCCTCATGTGTGAAAAGGAATTGTAGGACTTCTCTGGTGGCTCAGTGACTAAGACTCCACACTCCCAATGCAAGTGGCCTGGGTTCAATTCCTGCTCAGGGAAGTATATCCCACACTCTGCAACTAAGAACTCGTATGCCGCAACTAAAGATTCTGTGTGGCAGAACTAAAAGATCAAAGCTCCTGCATGCTGCCACCAAGACCTGGTGCAGCCAAATAAATAAATGAATATTTTTTAATGTTAAAAAAATTGTAATAGCTAGGTCAGTACCAACTCATAAAGTTGTTAGAAGAATGAAAAGAGTTAATATATGTAAAATATTTAGACTAATTTCAGATGAATAGAGAACAGGGAAAATTAACCATTATTTTAACATCAGAAACTGATAATTTTATAATAACAAATCAAAGTGAGTTAGGGAATAAAAATGGTGGGAGTAAGAGAACAAAAGTCTGGGAAGGAAAAGAAGGATTGTTATTTTAGCTAAGGTGGTCAGAAAAGGGCTCTCGAGGAGGTGACATTTATGCAGAGACCTAAGTGCAGAGAAACAGTGTCAGAATTTATTTTTGGGGGCTCCAAAATCACTGCAGATGGTGACTGCAGCCATGAAATAAAAGACACTTGCTCCTTGGAAGGAAAGTTATGACCAACCTAGACAGCATATTAAAAAACAGAGACATTACTTTGCCAACAAAGGTCCATCTAGTCAAGGCTATGGTTTTTCTAGTGGTCATGTATGGATGTGAGAGTTGGACTGTGAAGAAAGCTGAGCGCCGAAGAATTGATGCTTTTGAACTGTGGTGTTGGAGAAGACTCTTGAGAGTCCCCTGGACTGCAAGGAGAGCCAACCAGTACATCCTAAAGGAGATCAGTCCTGGGTGTTCATTGGAAGGACTGATGCTGAAACTGAAACTCCAATACTTTGGCCACCTGATGTGAAGAGCTGAATCATTGGAAAAGACCCTGATGCTGAGAAAGATTGAAGGCAGGAGGAGAAGGGGACGACAGAGGATGAGATGGCTGGATGGCATCACTGACTCGATGCACATGAGTTTGGTTGAACTCCAGGAGTTGGTGATGGACAGGGAGGCCTGGCATGCTTCGATTCATGGGGTCGCAAAGAGTCGGACATGACTGAGCGACTGAACTGAAGTGCACAGAGGAAAGAGTGAAAGAAAGAGTGTTAGTGGCCCAGTTGTGTCCTACTCTTTGTGACCCCATGGACTGGATAGCCCATTAGGCTCCTCTGTGTTTCTCCAGGCAAGAATACTTGAGTGGGTAGCCATTCCCTTCTCCAGCGATTTTCCTGACCCAGGGATTGAACCTGGGTCTCCTGCAATTGCAGGCAGATTCTTTACTCTCTGAGGTCTGACCCACCAATAAAGAGGATGGGATCCCTCAAATATTCTGAGCTGAGAAAATAGCAAAACACAAGACCCTGAGGCAGAAGACAGCTGGTGGGGCCAGAAGGAAAAAAGGAATGGAAACTATGGGGTGGAGTGAAGTGGAGGTGGGAGCAGGAGTGGGGAAGGGCCCATTGTGTTGGGCAGCACATCCGTCTGTAGACGTGATCACCCCACTAGACTGTGATTCTCAAGTCTTTGTATCACTAGATACTGTGCCAGGCCATGGAATATGCTCAATACATGTTTACTAAATAAAGGAAAATCAATTATTAACCAGATAAAGCCCCCTCCATCAGCAAATTAGAATATCAGTATTCCAGGCTCAATTGTTCACTCCCAAGTTCCATGCAAAACCCATCTGGGGGTGTGACATATATAGGTCTCCCAAGGCCTTCTTTTATAAAAGATAGAGTCAGCAGCCCACGAGGAGGGATGTCAGATGGGCCACCAGTTGATAAGAACAATGCAGTCCTTTCCTTGGTACTTACAAGTGAGTGGATACAATTCCCTAGAGGGCCATTATTATGCACAGTTGCTTCTGTGCAGCCAAGGGTTACCAAAATTAGTGCTTTGCTAGTGTTTCCTGGGGACTGCTTTAACATTCAACGGAGGAGCTGAGCTGCCAAGTCCGGCTTTAGGGGGTCGCCATCTCCCACTGTGCGTGTGCATGGCATAGCTGGAATTCCTGCCAATTTTAGATGAAAGCTTTGTTATTATTGCATCATCAGTGCAGTTTAGACAGGGATCATGGCTTTCTCTTGCAGTTTTTCTTGCATTTTAATGATAACTCTCTGTTTCTCTTTATCCTTAGGAATCTGGTTCATTGTGGGTTGGTGTGGTAAGCTCTAGAGGCTGTGGTAGAGAATGTTCCATCAATGTTTCTCCATCACTTAGGTTCTAAGTCATGGGTAAACTGGTTTTTGAGCACAACTGTTACCTTAGCCTAACCAGCTTTGCTTCTGCTTTCATGCAGAAGCAGCACTCAAGTTTTATTTTGGGGACCCCTCCTCAACTCCACATGTCTCTAGTGGGGTGTTTAACTTGGAGTCTTGCTTCTCCTGCCTCCTTCCTGGCCCCTGCTCCAAGCATGTTCAGCTACCCAGACTAGCCAAGAAGAGCACTTCCTTCTAGCCACATTGAGTCTGGGCTCAGGGGTGGGATCTGACCCATTCTACATGATCAAGGTCCTCCTTGTAAAGTTGGCAAATTGACGCTCATTAGGCAGGGGAAGGCTTTGTCCTTTTCCTCTAGGACAGTGGTTCTTAAAGCCAACACTTCCTTTTTAAAAACAAATATTGTTATTATCCCTTTGACATACCAAAGAGAATTCATAGATAATACACACTGTTAAAAATAAAACAATGTTGCCCTAATTCTAATATGAAAGAGAAAAATTAAAAATAAAATTAAAAGACACATTAAAAATAACATAATAAAAATAGCTTATAAAAAGTTTACAATGAAGTAATGATGCATCAATATGTACAAGCATGAGCATGCCTACTCTAGAAGACAACTACTAATATGACGACAAGAGAGAGGTAGGCAAGGTTTAACAAAAAGGCTCATCTCCAACATGAGTTTACTCCTTTAAGAATGGACTTTTTGCCACTGACTCCTTGTGACCCCATGGGCTGTAGTCTGCCAGGCTCCTCTGTCCATGGACTCTTTTCAGGCAAGAATACTGGAGTGGGTTGCCATTTCCTACTCCAGGGGATCTTCCCAATGCAGTGATCAAACCTGCATATCTTGTGTCTCCTACATTGGCAGGCAGATTCTTTACCACTGTGCCACCTGGGAAGCCCTAAGACTGGGAGAGGTGGTTGTTTTATCTAATATACAGAAATCAACTTCCCTCGTGGTTCAGATAATAAAGAATTTGCCTGCAATGCAGGAGACCCAGGTTCAATCTCTGGGTCGAGAAGATTCCCTGGAGAAGGAAATGGCTACCCACGCCAGTATTCTTGCCTGGGAAATCCCATGGACAGAGGAGCCTGGCAGGCTACATGGAGCTGCAAAGAGTCGGACACAACTTAGTTACTAAACAACAACATATAAATCCTCTACATATGAATGAGTTCTGTTCAAAGAGTACATTCATAAGTCCAATTTGTATGTGGGGTGCTAAGTCGCTTCAGTTCAGTTACTCAGTCATGTCCGACTCTTTGCGACCCCATGAATCGCAGCACGCCAGGCCTCCTTGTCCATCACCAATTCCTGGAGTCCACTCAGACTCACGTCCATCGAGTCAGTGATGCCATCCAGCCATCTCATCCTCTGTCGTCCCCTTTTCCTCCTGCCCCCAATCCCTCCCAGCATCAGAGTCTTTTCCAATGAGTCAACTCTTCGCATGAGGTGGCCAAAGTACTGGAGTTTCAGCTTTAGCATCATTCCTTCCAAAGAAATCCCAGGGCTGATCTGCTTCAGAATGGACTGGTTGGATCTCCTGGCAGTCCAAGGGACTCTCAAGAGTCTTCTCCAACACCACAGTTCAAAAGCATCAATTCTTTGGCGCTCAGCCTTCTTCACAGTCCAACTCTCACCATCCATACATAACCATGTATGTATCCATACATAACCACTGGAAAAACCATAGCCTTGACTAGACAGACCTTTGTTGGCAAAGTAATGTCTCTGCTTTTGAATATGCTATCTAGGTTGGTCATAACTTTTCTTCCAAGGAGTAAGGGTCTTTTAATTTCATGGCTGCAGTCACCATCTGCAGTGATTTTATAGCCCTCAAAAAATTAAGTCTGACACTGTTTCCGCATCTATTTCCCATGAAGTGATGGGACCAGATGCCATGACTTAGTTTTCTGAATGTTGAGTTTTAAGCCAACTTTTTCACTCTCCACTTTCACTTTCATCAAGAGGCTTTTTAGTTCCTCTTCACTTTCTGCCATAAGGGTGGTATCGTTTGCATATCTGAGGTTATTGATATTTCTCCTGAAGTTGCTTCAATTGTCTCCTATTCTTTTCTACCTTTTGGACTGTAGCCTACCAGGCTCCTCTGTGCATGGGATTCTCCAGGCAAGAACACTGGAGTAGGCTGGCATTTTCTCCTCCAGGGGATCTTCCTGGGCCAGGGATGAAGCCTGTGTCTCTTATGCCTCCTGCATTGGCAGTGGGCTCTTTACCACATGTGTCACCAGGGAAGCCTGAAATTAACCTAGGCACTCAACTAACACAATTGGCTGTATAGTACTCTAATAGTTTTATAATACTTTTCACCCAATAATACCTAAAAAACAAGCACAAAAAGTAAAGAAAACATTTAAATCTTATAGTCCAGTATCTGGAAAAGTGCAGTAGTACAGCAGTACCGCGCAACATCTGGCATACAGGGGCTGGAATCGAGCGAGAAGAGTCACTTGGAGTCTTGCTTCTCCTGCTTCCTTCTTGGAAGGAAGGGGAGGAGGAAGGGGAGAAGGTGGGAGATGGTAGAGCTGAAGAATCATCAGCAATAGGAGACAGAGGGGAAGCTGCAATTTCACTCATGCATGATATTGACGATACACTTTCTGCTCCCTTGCTGGAACCAGATGCGTGTTCACATCTTAGAAAGTTTGCACATTGAAGGTTTGTATGTAGGGGACTTACAGTATAATAATAGTAGAGAACTTCAACACTTCACTTTCATCAATGGATAGATCCATACAGAAAATCAATAAGGAAACATTGATCATAAACAACATGGTAGACTAGATAGAATGAAACACTTCAGAACAAGTAACAGAATTAACATTCTTCTCAAGTATATGTGGAACATTCTCCAGGATAGATCATATATGTTAGGCCACAAACAAGCCTTAATAAATTTAAAGACTGAAATCATGTCAGCATCTTTTCCAACCACAATGGTATGAAACCAGAAGTCAATTATAAGAAAAAACTGAAAAATTCACTAATATGTGGAGATTTACAAGATACTACTGGGCAACCAATGGTCAAAGAAATAAAAAAATTACCTTGAGATAAATGCAAATGGAAATACAACATACCAAAACTATGGAATGCAGCAAAAGCAGTTCTAATAGGGAAGTTCACGGCAATAAACATCTACATAAAGAAACAATAAAAATGTTTCATCTTAAGGAACTGGAAAAGGAACAAATGAAGCCCAAAGTTAGTAAAACTAAGGAAAAAGCAAGAATCAGAGTGGAAATAAATGAACTAAAACCTAAAAAGATGATAGGAAAGATTTTTTTAAAAAACTAAGTGTTACGAAAAGATAAAATTGACAAAACATTCACTATATTCATCAAGAAAAGTAAGGCTCAATATCAGAAATGAAAGAGGAGATGTTACTATTGATACCAAAAATTATGAAGGATCATAATTACTATGAACAGTCATATACCAAATTGGGCATCCCAGAATAAATTCCCAGAAACTTACCAAGACTGAATGAAGAAGAAATGGAAAATCTAACCAGACCAACTAATAGTAAGGAGATTGAGTCAGTAATCAAAAACTTCCTAACAAAAGTCCAGGACCAGGTGGCTTAACTAGTGAGTTCAACCAAATATTTAAGGGAGAATACCAAACCTTATCATTTATTCTAAAAAATAGAAGGTAGACTTCCAAACTCATTCTATGAGACTAGCATTACTGATACCAGAATGAGATAAGAATACCACAAGAAAAGAAATTTACAGGTCTATATCCCTCAAGAATATAGATGTAAAAATCCTCAACAAAATATTAGCAAACTGAACTTAACAATACATTAAAGGATCATATCCAATGATAAAGTAGGATTTATTCTAGGAATGTAAGGATAGTTCAGTATCCACAAATCAATGTGATACCACATTAATAAAATAAAGGATAAATTCATATAATCATCTCTAGATATAGAAAAACATTTGACAAAGTTCAACATCCATTTACAATAAGAAGTCTCAATGAAGAGGCTATAGAAGAAATATACCTCAACAATAATAAAGCTAAATGACAAGCCCATAGCTAACATCATATTCAACAGTAAAACAAACTAACAAAAAACCACAGTGAAAACTTTTCACCTAAAATAAGGAACAGAACTTTCCCCCTAAAATCAGGGACAAAGCAAGAACACCCACTCTTTCTACTTCTATTCAACATAATGTTGGAAATCCTAGCTAGAGGAATTAGGCAAGAAGAAGTAAAAGTCATCCAAATCAGAAAGGAATAAGTAAACTGTCGTTACTTGCAGATGACATGATATTATGCATAGAAAATCTTAAAGGTACCATCCAAAAGCTTGTTGGAACTAAATAAACAAATTCAGTAAAGTTGCAAGATCTACACACTAATAATGAATTGTAAGAGAGAGAAATTAGGAAAAATCCCATTTAAAATAACATCAAAAAGAATAGGAATAAATTAAACTAATGAAGTGAAAGACTGATATACTGAAAACTATCAGATATTGATGAAAGAAGCTGAAGACACAACCAGTTGCAAAGATATTCCATAAGAATGGATTCAGTTCAGTTCAGTTCAGTCGCTCAGTCGTGTCCGACTCTTTGCGACCCCATGAATCGCAGCACGCCAGGCCTCCCTGTCCATCACCAACTCCCGGAGTTCACCCAGACTCACGTCCATGGAGTCAGTGATGCCATCCAGCCATCTCATCCTCTGCCGTCGCCTTCTCCTGCCCCCAATCCCTCCCAGCATCAGAGTCTTTTCCAATGAGTCAGCTCTTCACATGAGGTGGCCAAAGTACTGGAGTTTCAGCTTTAGCATCATTCCTTCCAAAGAAATTCCAGGGCTGATCGCCTTCAGAATGGACTGGTTGGATCTCCTGGCAGTCCAAGGGACTCTCAAGAGTCTTCTCCAACACCACAGTTCAAAAGCATCAATTCTTCAGCATTCAGCCTTCTTCATAGTTCAACTCTCACAACCATACATGACCACAGGAAAAACCATAGCCTTGACTAGACAGACCTTTGTTGGCAAAGTAATGTCTCTGCTTTTGAATATGCTATCTAGGTTGGTCATAACTTTCCTTCCAAGGAGTAAGCGTCTTTTAATTTCATGGCTGCAGTCACCATCTGCAGTGATTTTAGAGCCCCCAAAAATCAAGTCTGACACTGTTTCCACTGTTTCCCCATCTATTTCCCATGAAGAGATGCGCCCAGATGCCATGATCTTCGTTTTCTGAATGTTGAGCTTTAAGCCAACTTTTTCGAATAAATATATTGTTAAAATGTCTCCATATACACAGTAATTTAAAGATTCAACATCAGTTCAGTTCAGTCATTCATTCGTGTCCGACCCCTATCAAAATTCCAATGGCATTTTTCATAGAAATAGAAAAACCTCTAAAATTTACTTTGACCCACAAACTGCAAATAGCCAGTGCTATCTTAGAAAGAGCAACAAAGCCGGAGGCATCATGTACTCTGACTTCAAACTGTATTATAAAGTTATAGTAATCAAAATAGTATGGCATTGGCATAAAAACAGACACATAGATCAATGGAACAGAAGAGCGAGGCCCTAAATAAACCCACATTTATATGGTCAATTAATTATGGCAAAGAATCCAAGAATATCCAATGGGGAAAGGATAGTCTCTTCAATACGTCAGGCTAGGAGAAATGGACAGCCATGTGCAAAAGAATGAAACTGGACCACTGATTTACACCACACTCCAAATTAACCAAAAATGGATTAAAAACTTAAAAGACCTGAAACCATAAAACTCCTAGAAGAAAACATAGGCTGTAAGCTCCCTGACATTGATCTTGGCAATTAATTTCTGGATGTGACACCCAAAGCAGGTAAGGAAGTGGGACTGCATCAAACTGAAAAGCTTCTGCTCAGCAGAGGAAAGTGTCAATAAAATGAAAAGGCAACTTACCAAATGGGAGAAAATAATTGCAAATCACATGTCTGCTAAGGGGTTCACACTGCAATTATATAAAGAACTCATACAACTTAAGAGCAAAAAGTAATCCGATTTTAAAAATGGGCAGAGGACCTTCTTTTCCAAAGAAGACACACAGATGGTCAACAGGTACATGAAGACATCTTCAATATCACTAACCAGGGAAAAGCAAACCCACAATGAGAGATCGCCTCACTTCTGTTAGGATGCTTATTATCGGAGAGACGATAGTGTCCATGATGATGTGGAGAAGCCTTGTGAACTGTTGGTGGGGTTGTAAACTTGTTAAGCCACTATGGAAAATAGTATGAAGTTCCTCAAAAATTAAAAACAGAGCTACCTTATAAATGTGGCAATTCTACTTCTGGGCATTTATCCAAAGGAAACAAAAAACTAACTTGAAAAGATATGCACCCCCATACTCACTGCAGCATTATTTACAATAGCCAAAATATGGAAGTGTCCTTCGGTGAATGTGCAGATAAAAAGATGTGGTACACACAGAGCAATAATGTGAAAGTGAAAGTCACTCAGTCATGCCCGACTCTTCGTGACCCCATGGACTGTACAGTCCATGGAATTCTCCAGGCCAGAATACTGGAGTGGGTAGTCTTTCCCTTCTCCAGGGGATCTTCCCAACAAGACCAATAATATTCAGCCTTAAAAAAGGAAGGGTATCTTGTCATTGTGGCAACATGGATGGACCTTGAAGGCAGTGTGCCCTCAATGAGATAAGTCAGAGAAACAAATACCATATGCTTTCACTTATTTATGAAATTTAAAGAAAAAAAAAAACAACACTAAGCACATAGATGGGCTTCCCTGGTGGCTCAGATGGTAAAGAATCCACCTGCAATGAGGGAAACCTGTTTGATCCCTGGATTGGGAAGCTCCTCTGGAGAAGGGAATGGCAACCCATTGCAGTGTTTTTGCCTGGAGAGTCCCCATGGACAGAGGAGGTTGGCGGGCTATAGTCCATGGGGTTGCAAGGAGTAGGACCCGACTGAGCAACTAAGCACAGCACAGCAAGTGCATAGATACAGAACAGGTGGTGGTTGTCAGAGGTAGGGGTTGGACAGTGGACAAAATGGGTGAAAGAGATCAAAAGATAAAATCTTCCAGTTATAAAATAAATCATAGGAATGTAATACAATGGTGACTATAGTTATTAATACTATATTGTATACTTGAAAGTGGCTAAGAGCATAGATCTTAAAAGTTCTCATTACAAGGAAAAAATATATAACTTGGTGTGGTGATAGAACTTAACTAGACATTGTGGTGATCGTTTCACAATGTATATAGGTATTGAAACATTATACTGTATGCCTGACACTAAAGTTATGTCATTATGTTATGTATATCTCAATTAAAGATGAGTGTGCAAATGGCTTTATATATAAAATGGGGTTAAGTCTAGGCTCAGTTCATTATAAATAGGCGTTCTACCTACATGAATGTCCAGTGGGACATTAGAAACTGGCATAGAACATAAGAACTCTTCTTTGTATAGGAGTGCCCCATGCTCCATAGGATGTCTAGCATGAAATTCAAACAGTAGCTCCCCACCATCACCATGACAACCCCAACCATCCCCACAAATTTCCAAAATGCTTTCTAGGGGGTACCCCCTCCCACTCCTCTCTTTGAGGAGCACAATTCCAGGATGGTGAGCTTCATGCTGGGGCCGCTTGCAGTCATTTCACACAGCTTCACGGATGCAGTCATTTGTGGAAGATACATATGAAGCCAACGTGGAGAGGATGGTAGAACTGGAGAGAGAAAGGCAGAGTCCAAGATATCTTTTGAGCTCCTGGATCCTGATATGCCTGACGTTAGATCTAACATCTGTACTTCCCTCTTTACATGAGCATAAAATTTCCTTTTTGTTGAGTTTGATTTCTGACGTGTGCAACTAGAAAAATTTGGTCCAATACATGCTTTAAGAGGCAGCTGTAGACATAACTTATTTTCTTTTTTGCTTATTCAATGATATTTTATCATCACTTTTTTTTTCTTCTGCAAAGTAGGAATATAAGGGAAGTCTATTCTAACATGTCATGAACTCTAAGGTGTTATGTTCCAATAGGTCAGACTTATTAATGCCTGTGAGCAAACTGACTCTTCTCTTTTTCTCATGGAATTTATCTACACCTAGACACACACACACACACACACACACACACACACATTCTAGAAGGCATATTCGTATACTTTGGTCAGGCTCTCTGGGTATGCCTGATTGGACCATGGATGTTCATCGCTGTTCAGTCATTAAGTCATGTCCGACTCTTTGCGACCCCATGAACTGCAGCACACCAGGCTTCCCTGTCCTCCACTATCTCTCAGAGTTTGCGCAAGTTCATGTTCATTGAGTCGGTGATGCTATCTAACCATCTCATCCTCTGAACCACGGTGGCCCACTCAAATTCTCTTTGCCTGGACTGAAGTTCTCTTCCTAGGGCTGGAGACATGTTACAGGTAACATGAACGCTAGGGAGGGGGAAAAGGAGAGCTGTAAGGTGCTTTTATTCTGCCAGATGATTTTAAAGAGGGAAACTGACTAGCAGAGGTGCAGAAAGAAAAGAAACAGTTTCAGCAGCATTCTAGTTCCAAGACCCATCCCTTCCCAAGATTCAACTGTATTCTGCTCATGGGCTCTTCCAGAAGCCTTATATCTTTAAATGAATTTCCACCCTTTATTTACATCTCCAGTGAGTTTCTATTATTGTCCCTAAAGAATTCTAACACTTTATTCCTCTAGGTATTCTAAGTTCTCTCCTCACATCAAATCAGATCACTAGGAAGCCACGCTGTGTGGTGAGGGTAAGGGGGTGGGTCATCCCTGCAGAACGGGGGAGGGGGTTGGGAGAGCTGATGGGGAGGTTTAAGTGGTGCCCTTAGCTTTAATCAAACATCAACTCAATGTATGGCAAAACCAATACAATATTGTAAAGTAATTAGCCTCCAATTAAAATAAATAAATTTATATTAAAAAAATAAAAAATCTCAAAAAAAAAAAAAATACAACCAACCACAGGCTTTCACAACCAAATCCGGAAATCCAGGCTCTGAGCCTCATCAGCTGTGTCTCTTTGGTAAGTTACTTAACTCCCCTGATCTCTAAACTTAAGACAATAATAATAACCCATTTCCCTGAGTTGCTCAGTGAGATGAAGACAGAAATGTGCTCAGCGCAGTCATCTGGGCTCAATAAATATTTCTCCTACATTCTCCCCTGTCCTCTTTGCCACCTTGCTCTTAGTGGCTAACCAGTCCCTCAGTATCCGCACAAGTAATGCCTCTCTTGCACTTGAATTTTAATCTGAAATTCTGACAAAGCACAGAACGATAGAGGAGGATTGGGTCTTCAAGTTTATCTGGTCCAACCTCCCCGCCCCTCTTTATTTTTAAAACAATTAAAAAATAATTCTATTTATCTTTGACTGTGCTGGGTCTTCGTTGCTGTGCAGGCTTTTCTCTAGTCGCAGTGCGTGGGGCTACTCTCCCGTTGCAGAGCACGGTCTCTAGGGCGCTCCAGTTCCAGCAGTCATGGCTCCGGACTCTAGAGCTCAGGGTTAACAGCTGTGGCCCACGGGGGCTTCATTGGTCCGAGGCATGTGGACCCTTTCAGATCAGGGATCGAACTCGTGTCTCCTATATTGGCAGGCAGGTTCTTTACCACTGAGCCACCAGGAAAGCCCCTTTTTTAAATTTTTTAAAAGTTTATAGAGTTGCATATAGGTTAAAGAGTCAACTAAGTCTATAAAGTTTATGAAGACAAGCAGCAGTTCTCTAGACCTCACCCCCGTCTCACCCTCCAGAGAGGCAATCTCTCCCTGTATCTGACTGATGATAACCTCCACGTCACCAAACGTCACCCTTGAAATGCCACTTATTTTTCGGGATCAGGCCTCCTCTATTGACCTCTCACAATAGAAAGTGAGGATCTGCTCCCTTATTTTGCAGATCAGGAAGCTGAAGTGATTCAAGATCAGTGACTTTCCCAAGGCCTCACTCAGATAATCTGGGGGTGAGGTCAGAGTTTTGTATTTTTTTTTTTTTTTAAGCTTCTCAGCGTTTTCTCAGACTCACGCAAGTTTGAGAGCCACTGCCAAGGCAGTGAGAGCTTTGGAGACAGAACTTCAGCAAGACTTCAACTTCAGAAGTCTTGACTCTGATACTTCTGGCTATGTCACCTTGAGAAAACCTTTTCTGAGCCTCAGTTTCTTAATCTATAAAATGGGCACATTTTAAAGGCCTTATAGGAATAAAGGGGGTCAAATGCTGTATGAAGATGTGTGATGACGGAGAGTTCCAGCTACAACAGCATAGGCATATCAGTGAGCTTCCCAGAGTCTCCTGTTCCTCATCAGTACAGTGGGCCTCACCCAACCCCATCTTACCTCTTCCTCCTCCATTCCAATTCAGTGGCCTTAGTCCTATTTTTCTAAGAGAGCTAAGGGCTTCCTCACCCTTGCCCATTTCTCTACCTTAATCACTTCTCACTTTCATCTCTTCATCAGACTAATCCTGACATACTTAAGGTCTCAGTTAACTGTGCCTTGTCCAGAGAAGCCTTACCTCTGCCCCTGACTCAGGGTTGACACGCTCCCAACTCCAGCCCCATGCATGCGCCATGCTCTATGCTTGTCCCTGCATGGCACAGATTGTGCTTGGAGACTGTTGTGTTTTTTCTTGCTGAATGTCTGGCTTCCCCATGAGCCAGTGTGAGTGCAGAAGCCCCTTCTGTACAGTCACTCCAGCACCCACAGCCCAGGCACAGGGCTGACACGTCCATGGAAGTGTCAGTCCCTCAATCGTGTCTCTTTGTGACCCAGTGACCATAGCCCACCAGGCTCCTCTGTCCATGGGATTCTACAGGCAGGAGCCCTCCTCCAGGGGATCTTCCCAATCCAGGGACTGAACCCAGGTCTCCTTGCATTGCAGGCCTATTCTTTACCCTCTGAGCCACCAGGAAGACACATGGTAGATCTCCAGTAAACATTCTCTTCTCTTAGCTGAGTATCAGTCCATCTTGCTGGCCCGGCTCACTGCTGGAACCACCAGCTCCACCTTGCTCCTACAACTCCCTGACTAGAGAAGCAAAAAATCTGGTTGTCCTCAAGTTCACAATATCAAAGTCTGACAGCTGAACAGTAAAACGGGCTCAGCAGGTGGGGCATACTCAGGCATGTTATTGTTGACAGAGTGTCCTGGCTTGGCCGGTAATGTTCTGTCTTCATTGCCAGCCTTGAAGTTGTGGCTGTCATTTCTGTTAAACAAACACATTTTTTTCTTAAAAAAAATTTTAACCTGTCTCAGTTTTTATTTTGAAAATATTTTTATTAAACTTCTCTTTTTTTTTTTTCCTGCCTGTGTTACATGGCATGTGGGATTTTAGTTCTCCAACCAGGATCAGACCCGAGTGCCCTGTATTGGAAGCCTGGAGTCTTAACCACGGACCGCCTGGGATGTCCCTAAATCTTTATACGAACCCTTAAATAAGAGTTTCAACTGACAGGGAGCATCCTGCTCTATTCCTGAACTGTGGGGCATCACTGCAATTTACATGGTATCCACAGTATCCTCACAAGCGAGGAAGAGGAACCAAAAGGAGAAAGCAAGATTTTCCCAAAAGGCATTCCCTGTGACCTCAGAAAAGCACACCTTGGGTCATCTCCAGACATACTGCTGGGAAAGAGTTCTCTTTTTAAACTTTCAATACAAAGGTTTTTGTTCAGTGGCAATCTTATGTCACCCATTTCTATTGATTTTCAAAAGCCAAAAGTATTCTTTAAAAACAGTAAGGCCAACTGTGTTAGGATACTTTATCGCTGGAACAGAAATTTCTAGTGCTAAACAAATTCATACCTAGAAATGTTTTCCATTCAATGAATAAACACCTGAAATGGATGTTGCGAGGGGACTTCAGCAAGGGGTAGGATCGTTCAGACGGCAAATGATGGAGCCTGGGTACTGCAAATACAAGATGTAACTGCCATCTCCCCACGCCACCTATGACAGGAGTGGCTAAGTTTTGGTAACAGTTAAGTGGGGCAGTGTAGAATGTGGTCTCTAGAATCATGCTGTCTAGGTTTGAATCCTAGTTCTTTCTTTTAACAGCTGCATGACCGTGGGCAGTTTACTCGGCCACACGGTGCTTCAGTTACTCATCAACATGGAGGGGGAGTGCCTGCCTCGTGCATGCGTACTCGGTCATTCAGTCATGTCCGACTCTTTGTGACCCCATGGGCTGTAGCCCCCAGCCTCCTCTGTCCGTGGAATTTTCCAGGCAAGATTACTGGAGTGGGTTGCCATGCCCTCCTCCAGGGGATCTTCCCAACCCAAAGATCGAACCTGCTTCTGTTTATGTCACCTACATTGCAGGCAGATCCTTTACTACCAGCTCCACTTAGAAGGGGGTTTAGCCCAAAGTACTCAAAAAACATATTAAGCTCTTAAGTCAAAAAGTAGACACAACCCAAGTAACCACAACAAGCTAATGGATAAACTGTGGTATATCTGTACACTGGAATACCACTCAACAATGAAAAGAAAAGCTATCAACTAACACCCACAAGAACCTTGGTGAATCTCCAGATAACTACCCTGAAGGAAAGAACCCAGGCCGGAAACACTATATGATTCAATTTACACAGAACCTGTAAAAAAACAAAATAAATTTTTAGTAACAGCACATTAGAGGTTGCTTGGGAATTGGGGGTGCAGGGAGAGGCAGGAGGGAAGAAAAAAGGCACAAAGAAACTTTTGATGGTGATGAATATGTTTGCTATCTTGACTGGGGTGATGGTCTCATGAATATATGCATATGTCAAATTTATTACACATTTTAAGTATATCATTTGTTATATGTCAATTATATCTCAATAAAACTGCTTAAGAAATGTCAGCCATTACCAATTTACCATTAATCCACCCTTGTTAACAATGTCCCAGGTGGTCATTACTGGATCAGACTCATTCAATTCTAGTCCTATTGGTTATCCCTGGTTTAAATAAACTTTTCTGATTTTCTCCCACTTTTGAGAATTTATGATGCTGTAACTTACTAGTCCTCTGACCTTAGACAAGTCACAAGCCCTCTGAGCCTCCATGTTTTCCATCAGTAACACATGGAAATTTTATCTATCTGCCTTTCTGGATGGTTGTGAAGATAGAATGTGGAAACGTTCAAAGTGCTCCAAAATACTGTACGGTGTTAGGTGTACACGAGGGAGGGACATGTGCTGCGTTCCTCTGAACATGTACTGTGTTTGCCAAGACCTGGTCTGCCAGCAGAACTTGATACCAAGCACCTCTTAAAAATAGCCCTTTACAAATACTACTCAGGTTTATGGTTTTTGTATGAACACCTTTTTTAGCTCATTTTTATGGTTACTCATCAGGCTGTGCTGAGCAGAAGTCCAGAGATGTCAAGAGTCTGAGGGACCCAGGCGAGGCCACTCTGAGAGGCATGCCAGTGTTGGCGGGATGACCTTATACAGGAATTTTCCAGGTGGAGATGCCACCACCTGTCAAAGCTGGTTCCTTCTGTCCCGGAGCCTCTGCCCTTTGATGAGTTAAAGCCTGCTGCTGATTAGCATAGCGGGGCCTAGGTTTGATCTCTTGTCATTAAAAAAAAAAACAAAACAAAAACAGTCGTTTAATATCACTCCAGAGAACCTGCCAGGTTGTTTGCTGGAAACAGCGCTTGTTAGAAGACCTCATTTTAGTGGTGAGAGGGAGTTTATAAGCTCAAAAAACAAAACAAAACAAAAAAAAAAACCCACTAGAAAGACACAACTAAAAGTGTACTAAATAGGTGTTGAGAGGTATAAACCCAAACAGTAACAGTGGCTCGGACTTCCCAGGTGACGCAAGCGGTAAAGAACTCACCCGCCAACACAGGAGATGTAAGAGACTGCGGGTTCGATCCCTGGGTTGGGAAGATCCCCTGGAGTAGGAAACAGCAACCCACGCCCGTATTCTTATCTGGAGAATCCCATGGTCAGAGCCTGGCAGGCTGTAGTACGTAGGGCTGCAAAGGCACAACGGAAGCACCTTAGCACATACGACAGTGATTACCTTTAGACTTAGGGTGAAGATTTTTACTTTTCTCTTAGCTTTCCTGCATTTTCTAAGTTTTCTATGAATGGATATCACTTTTACAATAAGAAATGTTAAAAAAAAAACCCCAAAATAACCAAGGTATGTCTGGCATAGAATTGCTACCTTTGCCCAGAAAGGCAAAGACATTCTTATTACCTCTAACCAATAAAGATGACCATCAGCTGTAAACAGAAACAGAATTTAAATGCCTTTAAGTATGATCTGTCAGCTCAGGCATCCATCCCTGAGGGCTGTGGCACCGGATAGTTTCAGGAAGAGCTTGCTCTGCCCCTTGACCCCGAAATAAAAATGATCGTGCTGGCCCCAAGCCTCAAGTCCCTTAATGCTAGATCTTGTTCTGGAATCCACACATCTCAATTCTTCTTGAATCAACATGTTTTCTGTCTGTATGACTTAGCTTGAGACTAATCATACCCTGAGTTCCCCCCAAGCCTATCAGTCACGGGATCCCACCAAGAGCCACGAAACAGCCATCACTGGTTCATGTCCATCGCGGCTCATATTGAAACCAGGAGCTACTGCAAGAAACCTTTTAAAATGTACAGTGACCCCAGGAACATCTCATGTATCCATTTCGGCCATGCTCCACAACTGTCTTTTTGTCTTAGACTTTCCTGCAACGCCCAAACAGCCAAATTTCAAATCTTGGGGTTTACCAGCTGGGTAATCTTGGATGAGACAATTTCTCTGTATTTCAGTTTCCTTATCAGTAAAGTGAGCTCAGTAAAATCTCTTTCTTAGAACTGGTGTGAGAATGAAGTGATTGATATGGCAAAGTTACTCCAAGTAGCACCTGGTACATGGTACCTACTTATACATGTGAACAATTTTTATTCCTGCCCAACGCCTCTGCTCAGCTTTTGAGCTGCACTCACCTCAGTGGGTCCCCAGCAGCGTGCGAAACAAATCTTCATTCTGCAAACGAATGTAAAACTTGGAATAAAATCCCAGGTGATGCTTCACAGACTTCATTTTATCCCAGAAAGCAGCTTGGATGAAGTTCTAAATGCAGCCAGCTTCCCAGGGAGCCATCTCTCTGAGATTAGACGCTGTCTCACACAGAGCAAGGTGGAGCCAAACTCCAAACTTCAGAATCCGAAAGAGCTAGGAAGGGCTCTGACCATAATGGTTTTTATTACCTTCCCATATCCCTCACACCTGGCAAGTTTTAAGAGCCTGATGCCCAGGATGTATCCCCACACCAATGAAATCAGAATCCCTGAAGGCGGGACCCAGGCTTCGGTATTGCAAGCTCCCCAGATGATTCCAACAAGCAGTCACGGCTGAGAAGCGTTGCCTGGGCCTAAGTCGAAGGTCACGAGTGGGTGAATGTTTTCACAGTAGGAATGGGTGACAGGTGGTGGCTAATGCTATTTAAAGATATAAGATACTGATGAACTGGCAAGATTGGAGGCAGAAAAGGGTCAGGAATGGGGCCCTTCATGAGACAGGGTGGGACTTGGGACCCTTTGCTGCAGTGCTCACATCTGGACAAATGTCTTCTCCAGTAACAAAATAAAAGAAACTATAAAGGCCCAAAAGTGACTGTGTGCATGCGCGGTTGGGGGCAAATTATGAACAAGAAGATACAAAAAGGCCCAAACTGCAACTTCTACTTCTGAAGTGCCGGGAGCAAAAGCAGGGAATCTGCACGTGACCTCTGCACATGGCACCACCAAGAGGGCCAGCATAACACGTGCCCCACCCCTCCTGGCCGACCCAATCCACTCCCATCCTCACCCCATTTTAGGGACCATCTTGCATCACCTTGGGGAGCTAGCGGGGGCACCTGTTACTGGTTTTCACTTCCTTGTGCAGCAGCGGATGTCCCAGTGAAGTTTTGCCTGAATTCCACGCCTGGCCCCTTATCAATTTTTACTGGTCAAAGAGTCCAAGAACGTGGGTCAGTAACATTAAGATGTTCAAGCTCCATGGTACTTGATCTTGACAAAAGATGCTTGACTTTGAAGGGATCCTCAGGTAGTACTGCTTGTGTTCTTGTAATGTACAGAGCTTTAGGGGAACAGCTCCCTGTTGTTGGCTAACACCTGTCCCACGCTCAGAACTTCCCATGAGAACCCAAAGGCAGGGCTGGGCAAAAGCACATTTGAGCCTCACACTTCTGGAATGGAGGCACTTGGGGTCTCACGGAGGAGAGTTGAGGGATAAAGGGGAAATGACCAGCCCTTCTACATATGCTGAAGGTGTGATGGGAGCCGAGCCTGGGAGCATAGAGAAGGGGGCTATGAAGAGTCTCTGAAGAGATGAGAGGCAGTCGGAGGAGGCCACAAGGGAGGGACACGGGCTATGTGTCCCTAAGAGAGTTTCTCACCCTCACAGTGCCTGTCCTTCAAACGTCAAATGAGCATAATAGTACCTATCTCAGGGTCACTGTAAAGACTGAGTTAGTACCACTTAGATAGTGCTTGGCGCTGAGAAAACCCTTACGGGGTAGGTGTGTTTTCATCTTCATCACCATCAGTATTAAGCAGCAATGGTTATTTAGACTCTTCTACAACCCAGATTAAGCTTTCCTCAATAACGTGCCCATCACTTTTGAGAGGTGATAGACTCCTTTCCATTGTAGTTTTTGGGCAATGCTTTGGGTGGTTTTTGAATTCTCATGTTCAAGGTCTGTGCTGCTGTTAAAATCATGGTTGCATCTACACTATCTGTAATAATTTAATAACACGCTTACACTTCAGGAGGCTTCCCTGGTGGCTCAGATGGTAAAGCATCTGCCTGTAATGCGGGAGACCTGGGTTCGATCCCTGGGTCAGGAAGAGAAGGAAATGGCTACCCACTCCAGTATTCTTGCCTGGGAAATCCCATGGACAGGGAGCCTCGTAGGCTACAGTCCATGGGGTCGCAAAGGATCAATGCACCTGAGTGACTTCATTTTCACTTTTCACTCTATATCCCATTTCTCTACAAAAGGTCATTTGTTCTTCATCCCTCTCATGAAAACTATCTATCTTTCCCCCAAAGCTATGCTGCCCTTAGAGACAGTTGCCAAAGTGGGCACTTGTGGCCCACTGGGCTTCACACAGTGTTATGACAATTGTCTCCTGTGGTCTCCATGGGCTAACCTGGGTACCTAGAATTGGTCAGGCTCACAAAGGACATGTGATCTAGGCTTACAGGAGGCTGATGTACTGGCCAGCCTCTGATTTATTGAACTACCAGTGGGGAGGGCAATTCTCCATGACAGGGTATTGCTGGCTGGGTCTCCAGGACATGACTCCTTTGCCAGTCTTCCCAGAAATTCAATGACTAGTCAGGAGTTTGTGTGGTGAGCATCAAGTCAAAGTGGCAGACACTGGATGGTCTTGAGTGGTACCTCGTCCTGGCTGTGCAGAAGCCTGAAGCTCATCCTCTGTCTCACAGCTCCATGGCTGTAGGTACAGGATGGATAAGTCACTTCCTCCTCTGGACAGAACTTGGGGAGGGGCAGAAGGAGGAGCCTGGGCTGATTGGCTGCCCTTCCACCAACCAGAGACCTTAGGGTTCTATATCCTTTCTTGGACACTCACTTCAGTAAAATTGATTTCATTCATTCAGAGGAAGTCTTCTAGTTGTCTTAACTGCACTTCAGAGGCTTTTACCAAGTTTCCACAACATGAGCCCACATCACACCCTCTGTGCCTTTGCCAGGTGACCGAATCCTCTCCTGTGATGTTGGCCTCCCATTGTATTCCCATTCATGGTCTCATCCTTCCTCTCCAGCCTGAACTGAATCCTCCAACTGACTTTCTCTCCATCACATCCAACTCAGCCCATCCAAACTCGTCTTGGGCTTCTTCCATCCCCTACCTGCTGTCTCCCCAGATGGAGGCCCCAGTGTCCATTGAGCCTCTCCAACCCAAACCCTGAGGCAGCCGTGGGTCTTCTTTATCTTCTTTCTTTACCTCCCATGCCCATCATTTTGAGCCCTGCAACTTTCTATCCCCCCCCAACAATTTAAGTACATTGAATTTACTGCAAGATATGATGATATGAAGGACAGGGAAGGCTGGCATGCTGAGGTCTGTGGGGTTGCAAAGAGTGGGACACGACTGAGCGACTGAACAACAACAATGATATACAGTGCCATGCCATCCTTTTGTCTGGTGAAAGTGAAAGTCGCTCAGTCGTGTCCAACTCTTTGTGACTCCATGGACTTACATAGTCCATGGAATTCTCCAGGCCAGAATACTGGAGTGGGTAGCCTTTCCCTTCTCCAGCAGATCTTCCCGACCCAGGAATTGAACTGGGGTCTGTCCAGTAGTCATCATTAATAATAAAGCTAGATGTAGATGTTTGATGTTTGCTTTTGCACCCTTATTTCTTCAAAAGTCAATCCCTAGTTCATTGCTTCCCATACACCTGGCTACCAGACCAGAACACAGGAGTTGTTAGGAGCAACCATTACACATGGAGAGAGGAGCCGAGAGAAAGGAAATAGAGCCCACAAATTACTCTAAAGTTTGGATCAGGAATAACTAGTCAAACTTTGCAACATATTGTGCAAGGATTACAGAGCAGCTTAGAGTCAAATAAAAGTTATCAGTGCCTTCAATTAATATCCGTTGGCTGCTTGAGAACAAGAACCATTGCTAATTATCTAGCTTGTGCTGTGTGTGTGTGCTCAGTCGCTTCAGTCGTGTCTGACTCTTCACGACCTTATGGACTGTAGTGCGCCAGGCTCTTCTGTCCATGGGATTCACCAGGCAAGAATACTAGAGTGGGTTGCCATTCCTTTCTCCAGGGGATCTTCCCGACCCAGGGATCAAACCTGGGTGTCCCGCATTGCAGGCAGATTCTTCACTGTCTGAGCCACCAGGGAAGCCCAGTTTGTTCTGTACTCCTTCAGATTTTAAATCTATCCCTGAGAGCACTGCCCTGTCTTCTCTGGCACAAGAACAGCATTTCCTGGGACGCCACTTCTCAGAGGGTGAACAGGAAGACCTCAAACAGCTCCAGGCTCCTCTGCTGCAGACTTCTTAAACTGTCGACAGCCCAGGAGGGGACTCTCACAAGCAGGTTCACCCCGAGCTCTTAGAGCAGGTTTTGAGGAGCACTTTACAGGAATCTAGAATCTCTTTTGGCCAAAGACTTCCTTGCTGGTCTGACAGCCTCTGGTGGTGCAGTCGCCAGTGACCCATCTGAAACGCGGCCACCACACCCTCTCTCTGTTTACAAAACTTCAGTGGCTCTTCATCTACGGGACAGACTCCAAGCTCCTTGGCCCAGCGGCCATGCCTTTCAAGTCCTGCCTGCCTCCCTCGCCAGTCTCAACATGTCCCTCTTTGAGCCTCCTTGTAATAATAAACTTCTTGTTTTGGTTTGGTTTAGTTGCTTGATTTGTTTGTTTTCCCCAACCATCCTGGGTCTTTGCTGCCTCTATCCTGGAATGTTCTCACCAGTTAACTTCTCCTTGTCCTGAAAGGGGGCTCCCCTGGTGGTTCAGGCGGTAAGTAATCTGCCTGCAATGCGGGAGACCCGGATTCAATCCCTGGGTCAGGAAGATCCCCTACAGAAGGGAATGGCTACCCACTCCAGCATCCCATGGGGTCGCAAAGAGTTGGACACAAGTGACCCTTTGACTTTGACTTTGTCCTGAAAGGATCTCCAAAAGAGGCAAAGCTCCCCTCCTCTAGGAAGTCTCCTCTGCCTCCCGCCTCTCTCTGTGCTGGTTGGGTCAGGGTCCCCTCTTTGTGCTGTTGCTGTGCACCAGGCATCTCTCTGTCCTTGAACTCACTGCATGCTGGTATTTCAGAGTCTGCGTGCCTGCCTCCCCCGACCAGGCATCAAGGACCCCCTGCAGTCAGTCCTTGACCCTTACTTCCTTCCCAGCCCCTGCTGTGGCGTTGGGAGGCACTGGGGCAGAGCTAAACTTGTTGGCAGCCTGTTCACAGGCCCCCTTGATGGGCTTGCTTCCGCAATGCCCTATTCCCAGCAGTTTCATATCCACAGTGTAATCCTAATGTCAGTGCCCCAAATCTGAAGGCCCTTGACTTTCTAGAGTTCCTTCCATGAGCAAGCACCACCTGAAAAGTTATTTTTGTTTGGAGAAGTGATGGGGAGCAAGGGCTCCAGAGACAGGGGTTTCATCCTGACTCTCCTCTTACATGCCATGTAACTCCTGACAAGAGTTCCACTCCATGCACCTCAGTTTGGTCTCCTGTAAACAGGAATGGCAAGTGCACCCAGCTCATACAGTTGTAACAGGGGTTAAGTGGGTTTGCATGTGTAAACATGTAGAGTCACGCCTGGCCCAGAGTGAGCACTGCATAACTTTAGCCTGTCTTGTTATTTTCATGGGGAAATACTTCCTTGCTTCTTCCAGTTTCCAATGACCCCAGGCATTCTTTGATCTGTGGCAGCAAAACTCTCTTCTCTGCCTGTCTGCCCACAAGACTTTCTGTGTGCATGTCTACGTGGCCTTTTCCATGCCTTGTAAGGACACTTCAATTGGATAAGCCATCTTAATCCAGCAGGCTCTCATCTCGACTCTTACCTTAAATGCATCTGCACAGATCCTATTTCCAAACAAGGTCCCATCTGAGGTTCCAGGTATACATGAATTTTGCGAGGACACTATTCAACTGATTACAATCAGTCTCTGGGTTTAGGGGTTCCAGATCAGAAAATCACCTAGGAACTCTGGATGTTTCATAACGACCCATTAGCATAACTTTGCAGCTTTTATGTTTTCTATAGTTCTGTTGTCCTCTCAAGTTCTCAACACAGCCCAATACGGGCAGAGTCAAGACAGAAAGAGACACACAGCCCAAGCTCTCCAGTTCTCCTTTATAACTCACCTGTTTGAACCTCAAGGAGCTAAAGAGAATGCTGACAAATGAAGAAAAATACGATGGGAAGATTTAATTTTACACCCCTCATCTTATGCCTCTTATACCTTAGTATATTTGCTCAAAAACGCTGCCCATCAACCCAGAAACTCTTTGCATGCTTGCTCAAGTGCTTTTGTTCATATGGCCCATGGCTTTGACCACTGGTGCCCAAAGACTGAGCTATAAGAAAAGAGGAAAGAGCACATATGTACAGATGGGTTCCCGCAGTGTACGTCAGAGCATCAATCATCATGAACCACCCAGCTGGCTCTCTGATGGACCCCACTACACTGCCCATCTCAGAGGCCCGAGGGTGTGGACTCAGGAGAGGCAGGAAACTTAATCTCATTATTCATACCCTCAGAAAGAGTGTGAGTACCATATATAAAAGGACCAGAAAGATTACAAACAGGATAAGGAACTATAAGCAAATAGCATTTTAAAGGCTTTAAAAGCAGTAAATGTGTACTTGTTTGGTAATATTATAGAAGTTACCTTAAAAACAAAATCTAAAAACTAGCCTGTAGTCTCTGTGAGGTCAGGATACTGAAATCTGTCACTGCAATGCCCAGCCCATAGGAGGCATTCAATAAATCATCCTTGACTGAATGAACGTTAAGCTTTTGTTAAATGCCTACCACGTGCCAGATCAGATCAGATCAGTTGCTCATTCGTGTCCGACTCTTTGTGACCCCATGAATTGCAGCACGCTAGGCCTCCCTGTCCATCACCAACTCCTGTAGTTCACTCAAACTCACGTCCATGGAGTTGGTGATGCCATCCAGCCATCTCATCCTCTGTCGTCCCCTTCTCCTCCTGCCCCCAATCCCTCCCAGCATCAGAGTCTTTTCCAATGAGTCAACTCTTCGCATGAGGTGGCCAAAGTACTGGAGTTTCAGCTTTAGCATCATTCCTTCCAAAGAAATCCCAGGGCTGATCGCCTTCAGAATGGACTGGTTGGATCTCCTGGCAGTCCAAGGGACTCTCAAGAGTCTTCTCCAACACCACAGTTCAAAAGCATCAATTCTTTGGCGCTCAGCCTTCTTCACAGTCCAACTCTCATATCCATACATGACCACAGGAAAAACCATAGCCTTGACTAGACAGACCTTTGTTGGCAAAGTAATGTCTCTGCTTTTGAATATGCTATCTAGGTTGGTCATAACTTTCCTTCCAAGGAGTAAGCGTCTTTTAATTTCATGGCTGCAGTCACCATCTGCAGTGATTTTGGAGCCCCCCAAAATAAAGTCTGACACTGTTTCCACTGTTTCTCCATCTATTTCCCATGAAGTGGTGGGACTAGATGCCATGATCTTCATTTTCTGAATGTTGAGCTTTAAGCCCACTTTTTCACTCTCCACTTTCACTTTCATCAAGAGGCTTTTGAGTTTCTCTTCACTTTCTGCCATAAGGGTGGTGTCATCTGCATATCTGAGGTTATTGATATTTCTCCTGGCAATCTTGATTCCAGCTTGTGTTTCTTCCAGTCCAGCGTTTCTCATGATGTACTCTGCATAGAAGTTAAATAAACAGAGTGACAATATACAGCCTTGATGTACTCCTTTTCCTATTTGGAACCAGTCTGTTGTTCCATGTCCAGTTCTAACTGTTGCTTCCTGACCTGCATACAAATTTCTCAAGAGGCAGATCAGGTGGTCTGGTATTCCCATCTCTTTCAGAATTTTCCACAGTTTATTGTGATCCACACCGTCAAAGGCTTTGGCATAGTCAATAAAGCAAAAATAGATGTTTTCTGGAACTCTCTTGCCTTTTTCTATGATCCAGCGGATGTTGGCAATTTGATCTCTGGTTCCTCTGCCTTTTCTAAATCCAGCTTGAACATCTGTAAGTTCACGGTTCATGTACTGTTAAAGCCTGGCTTGGAGAATTTTGAGCATTACTTTGCTAGCGTGTGAGATGTGTGCAATTGTTCGGTAGTTTGAACATTCTTTGGCATTGTCTTTCTTTGGGATTGGAATGAAAACTGACCTTTTCCAGTCCTGTGGCCACTGCTGAGTTTTCCAAATTTGCTGGCATATTGAGTGCAGCACTTTCACTGCATCATCTTTCAGGATTTGGAATAGCTCAACTGAAATTCCATCACCTCCACTAGCTTTGTTCATAGTGATGCTTTCTAAGGCCCACTTGACTTCACATTCTAGGATGTCTGGCTCTAGGTCAATGATCACACCATCGTGATTATCTGGGTCGTGAAGATCTTTTTTGTACAGTTCTTCTGTGCATTCTTGCCATCTCTTCTTAATATCTTCTGCTTCTGTTAGGTCCATACCATTTCTGTCCTTTATCAAGCTCATCTTTGCATGAAATGCCAGGCACAGAGTAAATTAAAATACCCCTTAGAAACAATATAGAATTATTCAGAATGAGCAGCATAAAATTTCTTTACTTAAAAAACTGCATTGAGTTAAAAACTATAAAGGTCATGGGGGTAAAGAAATGGCATAGATTTCACAAGGCACCCTTGAAAAGTAGCCATCTGGTCTCTTCAATAAATTGTGCTGGGATAGCTTGA
The DNA here is from genome assembly GCF_029407905.1 of Bubalus kerabau. Lineage (NCBI taxonomy): Eukaryota > Metazoa > Chordata > Mammalia > Artiodactyla > Bovidae > Bubalus > Bubalus kerabau. The sequence continues at coordinate 65,960,369 of NC_073637.1, forward strand.
CCACTGTCTAACACAATATCCCTCCCAATTAAATATGGATTAAAGACTTGAATGTAAGACCCAAAACCTTAAACGTTCTAGAAGAAAACATCAGTGGTAAGCTCCTTGACACCAGTACTGGCGATGAATTTTGGGATGTGACACCAAAAGCAGAAATAAATGAGGGGGTGCATCACACTAAAAGCTCCTGCAGAGCAAAGCAAAGCATCAATAAAATGAAAAGGCAGCCCACCAAATGGGAGAAAATATTTGCAAGTCTTATATCTGATAATGGCTTAATACCCCAAATATATAAAGGACTTACACAACTCATTAGCCAAAAAAAAAAAAAAAAAAGCACTATGATTTAAAAATGGGCAAAAGGGACTTTCCTGTTGGTCCAGTGATTAGAAGTCTGTCTGCCAGTGTAGGTGACATGGGTTCGATCCCTGGTCCAGGAAGATTCCGCATGCTGCAGAGCAAATAGACTGATGGTCGCCATGGGTTGGGGGTGGAGGAATGGGTGATGGTGGTCAACGGTACAAATTTCCAGTTTATAAGATGAAAAATTTCTGGTGATCTAATGTAGAGTATGGTGGCTATAGTTAATAATACTATACTATGTACCTTAACATTGCTAACAGTAAATCGTGAATGTTCTCACTAAAAAAAAAAACTATGTGAAGTGATAGATATATTAACTTTATCATGGTAATATTTTACAATATATACGTGTATCAGGTCATCACATTGTACACCTTAAACTTACACAATGTTAGATGTCAATTATATCTCAATAAAGTTGGGAATAAAATACTCAAGCAAAAAAAAGTTCATTGACAATGAGTGATTAAGACCTGATTGTCAACTTAGAGGGGTGGGATGAGGTGGGAAGTGGGAAGGAGGTTCAAGAGGGAGGGGATGTATGTGTACCTACGGCTGATTCATTTGATGTATGGTAGAAACCAACACAATATCATAAAGCAATTATCCTTCAAGTAAAAGAAAGACCTGTCAGGGGCAGAGATCAGGGATGAAGGAGGGCAGGGATTTACAGAGAGGCCAGTCCTGTTCTCAGATTCAGGTGTGACATAAGTTAAAGGGAGGAAGTGGCTTGTTTGGACTTTGCTGGGGGTTGAGCCAGGACCCAAGCCCCTCACAGGTAGAAGTAAATCCCCAGGAGGAGGTACCTGACCGGGGCGCTCCACATTGCTGCCTGAAGACTGGACCAGATCCCAGAGCGTATGCTTAGCCTCTAGTCAAGGGGACGCTCAGGGACACCTCTGGCCTTGCTGTAGAGTGCCCCTCCACATTAGACAGGGCCCATAGGCAAAGGAAAAACCCTGAGCCCCATCTGTCCTGGAAGGAAAGTCCTCTTGAAGTGGGTAGCGTAATTAACATGATTTCAGAGACTGAAAGTACACACTTTAAGAATCCAGGGACTTCTCTGGCAGTCCAGTGATTAAGAACCTGCCTTCCAACACTGGATTTGAGCCCTCGCTGGGTTTGATCCCTGGGGACATGTGTTTGATTCCTGGTTGGGAAATAAGATCCCACATGTGGGGCAACTGATGAGCCCCCATGTCACAACTAGAGAGAAGCCCACATGCCACAAGGCAAGATCCCACATATGACAACTAAGACCTGACACAGCCAAAAATGAATAAATAAATATTTTTTAAAAAGAATCCACTCACATGCAAAGACCTCTGAGTAAGAGGCTGCTGAGCCGGGATATAAATTCCTACTGCCACACTCAGCCACACTGCCTTCTACAGTCTCCCTAACTCCAGGGTTCTAAATCTCAATTCCCTTTTCTGAAAAAGCAGAACAGGTTCCTAGCTCCAAGTTACTGGGGCTATTGAACAGCATGATGTACATCACAGCCCAGCATCCAGCAAGCTGGTGGGAACCAATGGGGTTTAGCAGTGCTGTGCTCCTTCCCTGTCTCGGCTTCTCACGTCAGGCCCTCAGTTCTCACCCAGTGATAAGCATCTTAAAGGGCTTTCCGTGGTTCTGCTGAAGTTCTAGAATAAACTATTTGGACCTATGAAAAAGTGATCTGTGACTTGGAAAAGCTACCTCATTCTCTGGCCTGTCGTGGGTAGGATGTTACTCTTCATGTTTACCTGGAAGACTTAATGGGAGGATAAAGGACAGGATAAAGCCCAATGTCCACCTTGGGCTTCCCAGGTGGTGCTAGTGGTAAAGAACCTGACTGCCAATGCAGGAGAACTAAGAGATGCTGGTACAATCCCTGGGTCGGGAAGGTCCCCTGGAGGAGGAAATGGAAACCCACTCCAGTATTCTTGCCTGGAAAATCCCATGAACAGAGAAGCCTGGGCAGGCTACAGTTTCTGGGGTCCCCAAAAGTCGGACACGACTAAAAGTGACTTAACACACCACACACAAAGGACAGGAAGTGAGGAGAGAGCCCAGGGCCCACCTATGACAGACACGCGTGGGACTTCTACCTCCCTCCACCCTCCACCCTGATGACCAGGCAGCAGGAATGCTATTTTGGTTTAACTAAAATAAGAGAATTAGGAGGATTACTTTCCAACTAAAATGAGAGACTGCTGAAAGAACTGAAGATGGTTAGTCCAGAGACCAAGGAGTTTAGGGGAACCCGGCTAACTGGGTGCTGGCACCTGTTTGAAATCAGGGCTTCTTGAGGATCAAGAGTTGCCCAAACCACTTCCATTTGATGAGGTTTCTGGTGTATTAAAGGGAAAAAAGTTTTTGGTTTTCTTTTTTTCTTTTTAAGGAAAAATATTTAGTATTTTAGAAAATCCTAAAGTTGTATTGCAAATACTATGGCATATCTTAAGTATTGCCTTTAACAAATGTTAATACAAAATACTGAATGTAATACAAATGTTCTAGTCATAGGGTAATTACTTGTTGTTTAGTCACTAAGTCATATCCTACTCTTTTGTGACTCCATGGATTGTAGCCCACCAGGCTCCTCTGCCCATGGAATTTTTGTACTCTCTCAAGAGTACTGGAATGGGTGGCCATTTCCTCCTCCAGGGGACCTTCCCCACCCAGGGATCAAACCCACTTCTCTTGAGTTTCCTGTGTTGGCAGGCAGATTCTTTACCACTGAGTCACCTGGGAAGCCCAGGATAATTACTAGATGTAGGAGAAGGCAATGGCACCCCACTCTAGTACTCTTGCCTGGAAAATCCCATGGACGGAGGAGCCTGGTAGGCTGCAGTCCATGGGGTCGTGAAGAGTCGGACACGACTGAGCGTCTTCACTTTCACTTTTCACTTTCATGCATTGGAGAAGGAAATGGCAACCCACTCCAGTGTTCTTGCCTGGAGAATCCCAGGGACCGTGGAGCCTGGTGGGCTGCTGTCTATGGGGTCGTACAGAGTCGGACACGACTGAAGCAACTTAGCAGCAGCAGCAGCAGCAGGCATATGTTGAAAGTCTTAATTCACAGTGTACTGCAGGCAATGTTGGCTCGCAATGGGACACAATGTTTTTCAATCCTATCAGGACACTGACTTGCAAAAAAAAAATGTCAACATTTGGAGTCTGAAGGTGGGTCTGAGCGTGATCTGTCTCTGTCATGATGGACCCAATGGAAGGGATCCTGGACATTCTGCTGGCCACAGAGATCAGAATGCGGCCCTGGAGCCCACACTTGGAGAAGACGGGGTTCTCCTGGGCTGTGCACCCCCCACCGCCTAACGCCCAGCAAGGAGCCTGAGATGCCCGGCGGGGTGGGGAGTAGTTAGTGAGTTACACAGTTGACAGGTGCACACGACATCCATGCTGCCGGAGCAACTATTTGTAACTTTCGTGGGTCCAAGGAACCCTCTGAAAGTCTGATGAAACCCAGGACCTTCTCAGAAGAATTCCATCGCCCCACCCATCCATGCACATTTTCCCCTAAAGAGCCCCCGGGAGTCCACAGACCCCACGGTGAAGCCTCTGGCCCAAGGCGGGCACTGGCACTTTCTAGCGTCTATCTTGAATTCAGTCCCTGGTCCCGAGGAGCACCTGAAGCCCCGCCTGGGGCGCAGACTGGCTGTGGGGCGTGGACGGTGGCCTCACTTCGCCTCCTTCGGTTCCGGGGCCCCGAGTGGTCCAGTCGGAGCGGGGCGGGGACCAGGAGGCGGGCCGCACCTGAGGACACCCGAGGCGAGCGGACCGCGGGACCCGCCGCTGCACCCACCGCCGCGGGACTCAGAGCCGAGGACCGCGCCGCCGCCGCAGCCGCGGGCCGGGTTCCCAGCGCCGCCAGAGCCATGAAGATGCATTTCTGCATCCCGGTGTCCCAGCAGCGGCCCGACGCGCTGGGGGGCCGCTACGTAGTGCGTCAGGGGGCTCGGGGTGAGACTGGGCAGGGACAAGGTGGGGTTCACCTCACTCGGCTAATTCGGACTCTGATGTCTCTGTTTGCAGCTGCATTCCGTGTACCTGGACGGGTTTCTGTTCTGCAAGGTGCGTTACAGCCAGCTGCATCGTTGGAACGAACAGGTGAGAGGACCCAGGCGGGTCCCAGCCCACCCACCTGACTCCAGTGTGGCCCGTGGGCTCTGGGTGCTTGACCCTGACAAGACACCGCACTTCCTGAGGGCTTTGGGCTCCTAATCCGAGTCGTGGTAACTGGTTAATCGTGAATTGCTTGGCATATAGCTCAATGAATACATGTTACCTGGTCTAATCACCTAGTGCTGTGAGGTGAGGTGGGGTGCCATAGGTAATTAATTATCCAACCCACCCCAGCCCGGTGATCCCCACCAGCCCAACCTGGGCTCCATTTCAATGCCAGTTGTTTTCCCAAGACAATATCCTTGTGCAAAATGAGCAAACCAAGTCTAGATCGAGGTGTAGTCTTCAGTCTCTCGTATGTGAGTATTGGGCTTCGCTGGTGGCTCAGATGGCAAAGAATCTGCCTGTGATGCAGGAGACCCAGGTTCAATCCCTGGGTTGAGAAGATCCCATGGAGAAGGGAATGGCAACCCATACCACTATTCTTGCCTGGAGATTTCCATGGACAGAGGAGCCTGGCGGGCTACAATCCATGGGGTTGCAAAGAGTTGGACACAACTGAGTGACTAACACGTTCTTTCTCCCAGAGTTTAATTTTCCCCCCTTCGAAAAGGTGTGTCTCTATTTTTGTTTTCAAAGGAAAGTATTCATAGGCTTCAAATATGGGCAGATTGGAAAGCCAGGAAACAGAGGAATTATTAAATTAGAAGGCCATTTTCCACTCTAGTTTCTCACTCTGATGTCCTAATGACACTTTCTTCCAGCATGCAGACTGATTTATTAACCAGGCCTAATGGGTTTTGTTATCCTAACAAGGAAGTGTTGCAAATCATCAAAGTGGGTTAGAGAATTACATGGAAGTTTGGAAATGAACTTCATCTTTCCCCCACCTTCATGCAGTTTTTGTTTGTTTTTTTTTTTTTAAGATTTTGTATCCCAATTATAAAGAACACATACCTAAAGTTGGAAAGAAAAAAGGAAAAAGAAAAAAGCTTGCCTCGGCAATAGATATTAACATTTTGGGGAGAGTCCTTTCAGATAATCTCTGGTTTCTAGTGAGTAAATAGATCGTATTTCTTTAAGACCGTTTTCTGTTGATGTACAGCTCAGTTCCACTATTATACTATTATAAAATAGTCACTGAAGTGAGCCTTCTCCCTCATACATTCCAGTGTGTTGGAAAAGTCCATTTTCAAGGTATGACTAAGTTTCTCTGGATTCAGGGAAAACAGGTGTAATATGGTTGTGACTTTTTGTGGTCATTTTTGAATTGCTAGCACCTAACACAGTGCCTGTGACCCAGTGGGTCCTCAGGAATGACTGTCAGTGTCTGAATAAAAAGGGCATGGATTCAGACTTTTGAAGGATGACAAGATACTTGTGACTGAAACCTGCCTGGGGAGTTGGGAGGACTACAGATGGGGAACTCAAAGGAAGAGACAGTATGGTTGGTTTAGGCAGTTGTAGGATGAACATGAGGATGAACTCCCACCCTCATCTGCCTCCCTGCGTGTGAGGTTGTGATGGGGAGGTGGCCATCACAGGTAAAAGCAGGAGTCGGCAGAGAGGAGAAGGGAGAGATGGACTGACCACTTCCTGGCTGGACACCTCACCTCTTCTCTGACCTTCAATTTTGTCCTCAGAAATGATCAGGTAGGTGGTTGTGGGTGTCAGCTTCACAAGGCTCTTGTGAAGATTAGAATCCAGGTTCTCAGGGAACCTGGCGCATAGTTTATGTGCTCCGTAAATATTTACTGACGCAGAGGCTTGTCAAGCCTTCCTTAACCGACTCAGAAAAATGCTTGTTTTCAGAAAAATTCAGACCTATCAAATCCTAGCAGGCCCTGAAGCAGAAACATAAAGCCAGTTCTTCTGATCTCCACAAAGATCTGCCTTTTGTAGAGTATACAATGGATACTGATGAATATTTTGTGTTTGTTTTCCAAAATTCTAAAGTGAGGATTTCTTTAGCCATTTCCAACCATCTTACATGTATCATTGTTTCCCTTTTCTGTAGGAACAGTTCCTTTTAAATAAACTACTTAGATATTAGGAGGTGGCTATTGGTTTTATTAATTTAGAACAATAACAGTTACTCTGTGCTAAGGTTGGTGCCAAGAGCTTTATATGTAATATTGTGTTTAATTTTTATAACAGTCTTATGAACTAGGATTATAATTAGCCCCATTTAACAGATGAGAAAACTGAGGTACACCTTGCCCAGGGTCATACCACTCCAAGTGTTGGAGCCTAGATTTGATCTTTGGAACCTGCTCTAACCATTTTGTGGTTCCTTATCAAAGTTGGCAAAATATCAGAAAAACAGACTATCAGAAAAACAACTGCATCCTAAGCTAACTTTTTTTTTACTTTATTTAAGCATAGTATAATAAAATTCCCCAATTGTATGTGTCTAGTGTGATGAACTATAAATATATTTAATCTACTGCCACCATAATCAAGACAGAGAACAATTTCCACACTCATAATGTTTCCTTGTCCCCTTTGCCCTTGATCCCTTCCCTTTACCTCAAGTCCCAGACAACAAGATCTGCTTTCTGTCCTTAGAGTTCCTGGCATAAGATTTTATTCCACCTGCCCAAGAAGCCCCTATAAGGTTGGCATTGCAATCGTTATCATTACTCCTGTTTTATAGATGAAAAGTCCAAGTAAGTTTGCTAGATTTAGCAAATAAAAATATAGGATCCTCAGTTAAATGTGAATTTCAGATAAATAACAAATACTTGTCTAGTATCAGTCAGTTCCATCGCTCAGTCATGTCCGACTCTTTGCGACCCCATGAACCACAGCACACCGGGCCTCCCTGTCCATCACCAACTTCCGGAGTCAACCCAAACCCATGTCCATCGAGTCGGTGATGCCATCCAACTATCTCATCTTCTATCATCCCCTTCTCTTCCTGCCCTCAATCTTTCCCAGCATCAGGGTCTTTTCAAATAAGTCAGCTCTTCGCATCAGGTGGCCAAAGTATTGGAGTTTCAGCTTCAGCATCAGTCCTTCCAATGAACACCCAGGACTGATCTTTAGGATGGACTGGTTGGATCTCCTTGCAGTCCAAGGGACTCTCAAGAGTCTTCTCCAACAACACAGTTCAAAAGCATCAATTCTTTGGCGCTCAGCTTTCTTTATAGTCCAACTCTCACATCCATACATGACCACTGGAAAAACCATAGCCTTGACTAGACGGACATTTGTTGGCAAAGTACTAGAATATTTCCTGCAATATTTGAGATACTCTTAACTGGGCATCCTCTATTTTATCTGGCAACCCTAAGTCAGAGACCAAAAGGTTGGCTGACTTCCCCCAGCCTCTTCTCAGCAGTTTTTATTCTTCCTACTCCATGGAAGATGTGAAATGGCTAAGAATTCTTAATCTGATTTAATATTAATACTGAGCACAATAAAAAAGGAGACAATATAAAGTAAGTCCCCATCTGTGTTTATGAATGTGTGTGTCCTGTGTCTGTTTGGTGAGTAGAAGTTTATTTCCAATTGATTTGGAAGTTCTGCATCACAATAGAACAGAAATTTCATCTTAATAGGCTTAACTGATTACTCATTTACTTAAGAATATTTACTATGTATCTATTAAATGGCAAGCCTATGTTAAATTAAGTGAAGACTCTGACTTTTAGCACATGTGTTTTTTGGATTTACGAATTGGATTTCTATTTTGTATATTGATGGAGTGGAAGTCTTTCAGTTATGTCAGACTCTTTGTGACACCATGGATGGTAGCCCTCCAGGCTCCTTTGTCTGTGGAATTCTCCAGCAAGAATACTGGAGTGGGTAACCATTCCCTTCTCCAGGGGATCTTCCCAACCCAGGGATCAAACCCAGGTCTCCTGCATTGCAGGCAGATTCCTTATCATCTGAGCCACCAGGGAAGCCCTCTGCAATTGAGAAGGAGAACCTGACTGAGGTGATGTGGCCCCTGCCCCTTCTATGGGAGGCTGATGCGTATAAGACTGACCTGAGGAAAGATGGTTGTGTTTCCCAGAGGTCAGCTGTGACCCGTGCTCTCTGAAGTCATGGCCGGCAGCCCAGTTCCCACGGAGGCTCTCAAGTTCTGGCAGCTTCCCTTCCACTCCTGAGTGTTATTCGTCTCTCTGCCACGGGAACTCCCTGACCTGACTGCTTTCTGTGCCTCTAAATGAATAAAATCGGTTTGATCTATGCCCTTGCCTGTACCACCTCCGTCAAGGGGAGTTAAATCTGTGAAAGAAACCTTTAACTGGCTCATTTTGGCCATCCTGTGTAAATGAGGCTGGACTCTGTGGCAAGGATGCTTGCCTCTTTGGAAATGCCCTGCTGGCATCAGTCATAACAATGCTGATGAGCCTTGCAAAGGATCCTCCGTGCGAGAGGAGGGCTCCGCACTGGTTCAGTCTTCTTCCCTGCCAGGTGCTGACTCAGTCTGGCTCCTACCTGATATTTCTTCTCCCTGACTCAGACCGTCTGTTCTCACGAGCTGGCCGGTTGCCACTCCCTGGCTCACTTCCCCCTCCTGAGAAGGCCTCTGCCTGCTGGGCCGTGGGTTAGAGACCAGCCTTTCTCAAGGGTCACCTTGAGCTCCACCTCCTCTGGGAAGTCCCCCTTAATTGCACAAGACGCCTTTCTCTGATTCCTGTGCCACTTTGTGTTTAGACCTTGTCGCTTTCCCCTTCTTTGTATGAAGATTTTGTTTCCCCTCTTTATTTAGTTAAGAAGCCCACATGCTTAAATGAAGGAATGAATGAAGGCTGTAGGCATAGCATATCCAGCACAGAATCCTGTCTTAGGAGAGGCCCAATAGAGATTTGATGGAGGAGGAGGATGGGAGGGAAAGAGGGCAAGGAGAAAGAAAAAGTGGTGAAAAGACTGTGTCCAAGTTCTGCTGCTCATTGATCTTGGTTTAAGTCACTTCAGCTGCCTGAGTTACTCATTGTCAACTAACCTTGTTGTCCAGGTGGGAGGATGTGGTCAGATTGCCCTCGTGATCAAGGTGGGAGGGTGACAGGGTTCATGGCCATGATGATCGCCTACTTCACAGGACTGTACTGAGGAAGAAATGGGAAAACACACAAGACTGATGTTCTTTGGTACAAAATCCCACAGTCCAGGTTGATTTGAGCTTGTGACCCTTTATCTGGACAATCTGAGATTTTTAATACAAGGGGCCTTGGAAGGTGGGATGACTGAGTCAACATCAGAAACAGAGGCTATCAAGAGGACAGTGTGGTGACTTTGATTCCACTTGTCCCAGGTCACCACCAAGGATAGAAATAGGGGCTGCAAGTGCATATGGCATCTCCAGATAAAAGGTCACAGCTCAAATCAACCTGGACTGTGGGATGTTGTACCAAAGAACATCAGTCTTGTGTATTTTCCCATTTCTTCCTCAATACAGTCCTGTGAAGTAGATGATCATCATGGTCATGAACCCGGTCATCCTCCCACCTTGATAACGAAGGCAATCTGACCACATCCTCCCACCTTGACATCAAGGTTCATTTGGCCAGTAGAGTTCTGTTCATGTTAAGAGGCAGAACTGTGCAATGGAGAAATTGGAGCAGGAGACTGTGCTGGAATTTAAAAAAATATCGTTACCTGAACATGATTTTTCAAAGCAAGCAAACAAAAACACCGCTTACTAAAGGAACACAAGAGGTGCATTTTCCTTCTGATCTCTTGAAACAGTTTTTGAGTGTTGGGGCTAACTCTGCTGCTGCTAAGTCGCTTCAATTGTGTCCAACTCTTAGCGACCCCATGGACTGCAGCCCACCAGGCTCCTCTGCCCATGGGATTTTCCAGGCAAGAGTACTGGAGTGGGTTGCCATTGCCGTCTCCAGGGGCTAACTCTAATAACAGATAATTCTCAGTATGTGAGTGCTTTTAATAGGTAAACTATGTACTATTTGAGACCAATAGAAAAGACTATATTTTGGTAGAGTTGAAGAATTTGTGTGGTTGTGATTGACCTTTGGTGGACTTTACTGCTCAGTTTGTTGTGTTTATTTTCCCCCTTAGACCAGTGCTTGAGAAAGGAGGGGAAAGATTCCTTGAGAAGTCAGCTGTGGTTGTAAAACCTGCTGGGAGAGTTTTGGCTCTGGGGTGGGTATTAGGACCTTAATCCTTGTTGACTTTTCATCCAGCTCTTGGCTGTAGGGCTCCTCCCAGATCTCCCCTGGATAACCCAGATAGCCCTGCTGGTTCAAGGATACTGTGGTTCCCACCCATTTGGGAGCATCTGTGATGTTTATGTGGAGAAGGCAGTGGCAACCCACTCCAGTACTCTTGCCTGGAAAATCCCATGGGCAGAGGAGCCTGGTAGGCTGCAGTCCATGGGGTCGCTAAGAGTCGGACATGACTGAGTGACTTCAATTTCACTTTTCACTTTTCACTTTCATTCATTGGAGAAGGAAATGGCAACCCACTCCAGTGTTCTTGCCTGGAGAATCCCAGGGATGGGGCAGCCTGGTGGGCTGCTGTCGATGGGATTGCACAGAGTTGGACACAACTGAAGCGACTTAGCAGCAGCAGCAGCAGTGATGTTTATGAACACTTGACAAGAAGAAGATTGCCTTTTAAAGATCACTCAATCAGTTAATCAGGAAATAAGTGCATGCAAAGAAGACCAATTCCTGCTTCTACTTAATGGAATTAGCAGAGAGGGGTGCATGAATCCCTTGCCTGGGATGATGCAATGACTGAGGGGCCTGTGGATCCTCTCTGGCATGGCAGGAAGATTTCCTCAAATTTAAAAGAAACAGAATTGTTGCTCTAATATTTTATACTGCTAGATTTAAAGAAAAAATGACAAATAACTACTGGAATCTGGCGGGTAATTTATTGTTTCCATTTTATAAAATTTATTTTCAATTGGAGGATAATTGCTTTACAATGTCGTGTTGGTTTCTGCCATAAAACAGCGTGAATCAGTCATAAGTATATATGTGTCTCCTCCCTCTTGAACCTCCCACGCCATCCCGCCCCTCTAGGTTGTCACCGAGCACTAGGTTGAGCTCCCTGTTTATGCAGCAACTTCCCAGTAGTGATCTGTTTTATGTATGGTACTGGGTATGTTTCAGCGCTACTCTCTCAGTTCATCCCACCCTCTCCTTCCACCCACCCCCCACTGTGTCCACACGGCTCTTCTCTGTGTCTGCATCTCTATCGGGCAGGTAATTTAAATAAGAGGCAGTTGCTTCATTTGCTATTATTTTCTCCCATTCTGAAGACTGTCTTTTCACCTTGCTTATAGTTTCCTTTGTTGTGCAGAAGCTTTTAATTTTAATTTTGTCCCATTTGTTTATTTTTGCTTCCAGAGGGATGGTACGGGGAGGGAGGTGGGAAAGGGGTTCAGGATGGGGAACACGTGTATACCCGTGGCGGATTCATGTTGATGTATGGCAAAACCAATACAATATTGTAAAGTAATTAGCCTCCAATTAAAATAAATAAATTTATATTAAAAAAATAAATGAGAGGCAGTAGGGGTGGTCGGAGAAGGCAATGGCACCCCACTTCCATACTCTTGCCTGGAAAATCCCATGGACCAAGGAGCCTGGTGCGCTGCAGTCCATGGGGTCGCTAAGAGTCAGACATGACTGAGCAACTTCACTTTCACTTTTCACTTTCATGCATTGGAGAAGGAAATGGCAACCCACTCCAGTTTCTTGCCTGGAGAATCCCAGGGACAGGGGAGCCTGGTGGGCTGCCGTCTCTGGGGTCTCACACAGTCGAACAGGACTGAAGTGACTTAGCAACAGCAGCAGCAGCAGCAGGGGTAGTAGAAACAGCCTGAGAGAATATAAACTCAAGTGATTCTAGACCTTCTTGTTTTATTAAGAGAGGCCAGAGCATCGGTTTTCCTTTTTTAAAAAAATAAACATTATTTTTGTGGACCAATCTCAGATTTATTATTATTTTTTAAGTGCAAAGGTGGAACAGAGTTCTCATCTCCCTTGCACCCTGTTTTCCGTAGGTATGGTACTTGGATTACAGGGGCTTCCCAGGCGGTGCTAGTGGTAAAGAACCCACCTGCCAATGCAGGAGAACTAAGAGATGCCGGTTCAGTCCCTGGGTCGGGAAGGTCCCCTGGAGGAGGAAATGGCAACCCACTCCAGTCATCTTGCCTGGAAAATCCCATGGACAGAGAAGCCTGGGTGGGCTACAGTCCATGGGGTCCCACAGAGTTGGAGACGACTAAAAGTGACTTAATACAATGAACCCGTATTGATGCAGAATTACAAACTATAGTCTATCGTTTATTCCAACTTCTTTGGTCTTTACTTAATGTCCTTCTGTTCCAAGGCCACATCCAGGCCCCACATTAAACTGTCGTGTCGCTTTAGGCTCCTCTTGACTGTGACCATTTCTCAGGCTTTCCTCTTGTTCATGATTTTGACAATTTTGAGGAGTATCAGGCAGGTAGTTTGTGGAATGTCCCTCTATTGGACTTGGTCTGATGTTTCAGATGACCAGACTGGGTTTATGGTTTTGAGAGAAAGACCCTGGGGGACAAGTGCTTCTAATCACATCTCGTCTGGGGCAGTTGCTATCAATCTAACATTCTTGATATTACCCTTGGTCACCTGGCTGAGGGAGTATTGGTCAGGTTTCTCCATATAAAGTTACTTCTTTCCTGGCCTTTCCACACTGTGCTCCTAGGAGGGAGGTCACCATGCACAGACCACACTTAAAGACTGAGGATTTATGTTCCATCTCCTTGTGGCATGAAGTATCTACATACATTATTTGGGATTCTTCTGCACCAGGATTTGTCTATTCTCTCTGATTTATTTATTTAGTCAATAATTTATATCTGGACTATAAATTATTATAGACTCCTGGATATAATACTCCTGGAATGGACTCCTGGATATTTACTTTATACTTTGGGCTGTACTTCAATTAGACTTTATTTTATTGTTCAAATTGTTTCAGCTTGGCCTGTGGGAGCTCTTTCAGTTTGTTCCTGTTTCTTTGACATACCCCTATTGTTGACTTTTGTTTGCTTTGCACACTTTCTTATTTTCTGGCACTACAAGATTCCCCAGATTCATCTTTTCTTTTTCTTTGGCCCCACTGTGTGGCAGGTGGGATTTTTGTTCCTCAACCAGGGATCGAACCCGTACCCTCTGCATTGGAGGCGTAGAGTCTTAACCACTGCACCTTAGGGAAGTCCCAGTCCCAGACTCGTCTTGTGTATTTCCTGCCTCATTCCTAGAACCAACCATTTCTTCATGGAGTCCTAGTTGCTTTTATTAGAGAATAACATTAGAAACCAATATCTGGCACTAGATGTGTTCTCCACTGCCATAGTGTCATTGCTTTTAGACCCTCTCAGCTTAAAGAGCAAGAAAACATATGTGCATATATGCATGTCTATAAATAAATACCTCTGCATGTAGCCATCTGTGTCTAAATTAAATTAAACCTGAGTTCATACCGATGTCTTCAATGGTAACCCATCACCACATGGCTCGCTCTAGCCTGTTCCTTTATCTGAAAAGTCTCATTACAACAGTGAGAAACCACTCACACCACCTGCCACCCGTTGACTTGATTGTTCCATTCTGTGGGCACATATAGAGGTACCAGAATGGTTAACCTGTATCCACGTAGGAAACAATTTTATCAGCTGAGCTCAGCGCTTCTGTACAGCTGCTCTTGCCTTTAATTTTACAGACACCACTCATTTGCAGAGTGACTTGCATCAGCACCTTTTCCCTCATTCCCTTCACTCCAGTTGTTTCATGTATTTATAATATAGTTAAATTGTTTGCTCACATTCTGCATTCCATTCTGGGTTTCCCCCCACTTCCTAAATGATTCTTTAAATATTTGCACACATTGAAGTTGTGTTGTAAAGTTCAGTAGGTTTAGCAAATGCCTAGTATCCTGTACCATAGTATCATACAGATCAGTTTCACCCTGAAAGGTTCCATGGGCTTCACCAGTTCAACACAGCCCTTTTCCAAGCTCCTGGTGACCATGGATATTTTCACTCTCTCTATCATTTTGCTTTTCCCCCAAGAATATCATATCATTGAAGTCATATAGTGTGTTTTTTCAGATTGACTTTTTATTTATCAATGTGTATCTCAGTTTCCTCTATGTCTTTTTGTGGCTTGACAACTCATTTCTTTTTATTGCTGGGGAATATTCCATGGTAGGGATAGACCAGAGTTTGTTTATCCATTCACCTATTGAAGGATATCTCGGTTGCTTTCAGATTTTGGTGATGATGAGTAAAGCACCTCTAAATGTTTGTATGCTGTTTTTTTTGTGGCCACAGTTTTCAAATCTGTTGGGTGAATAACTAGGAGTGTAGTTGCTGAATTATGTGGTAAAACTATGTTTACCTTGTAAGAAATTGCCAAAAGTTCCTCCAAAGTGGCTGTGCCATTTTATATTCTCTCCAGAATATAACTTGAATATTTTTAAATTGCAAAAATAAATGTTGGCATCAAATTTAGATTCCCTAGAAATCAAACAAACAACCTAGCAGACCAAACAAAACATAAGGGAGCTGTATCTTCCCTTCAGGTAGGCAGGTAATAACCTTTCTAAGTGTTAGATCAACACTATCCAATAGAAATTTTTGTGCTGGTGGAAATGCTCTGTATCTTCTTTGTCCAGTTTACTAGGAACTTGCCATGTTTCCAGGGGCTACTGAGTATTTGAAATGTGGTTAGTGAGATGGAGGAGTTGAATTTTAAATTTTAAGTTTAAATTTAAGTAGTCATGGGTGGCTATGGACATCTTATCCGGTGGCCCAGAATTGGGATTTTGGCTCGTATTTGAGTGAGATGGGCTGCTGTGAAGGATTTTGTGCAGGGCAGAGGAATGATCTGACTTACACTTTTAAGTAACTGTAGATTCTGTATTAGGAATAGACGGAAGGGGAGCAAGCACGGAGGCAGAGAGATCTGTTAGAAAGTTACTGCAATAACCTGGAACAAGGGATGACAGGGGTGTGGACAAGAGTGATGGCAGTGGGGGAGGAAGAAGTGGCCAGATTTGAGATCTATTTTGAAGTTAGGGCTGGTGCAAGGTAAATATTTGCCAAACACACACTATTTTTGACAAAGGTAATGGAATTTTAGTTCGTTCTTATTTGCAGTCTCATTTCTCTTAGATCTGCTCTCATTTTCTTTAAGCCAGTGAAATTTCCTGTTCCAGAGGTACCATGTTAAAATCTTACTGGTTTCCTTTCTTCTACTTTAAAAAGAATAATATGATGTCTTATTTTCAAGCTTTCACTGTAAATGTGAGTCTGGAATGAAGGTCATTTTTGATTACCTAATTTAAAAATTATTTTTGATGCATCCTCTATGAGTTTGCATGAAGATGGTTTCCAACCTGGTCATGGTCTTGGGTCATATATGGGTGGGGAAGAGGGAGGGGTCTGGCAGGGTTTCTATTGGGATCATATGTCAGCCTTGCAGGACTTTTAGAAACCAACATTGTCCACTAGCAGTAGAATGTGAGCCACATATGTAACACTGCAAAATTTTGTGTTAAAATTTTACCATGTTAAAAAAGATTTTAAAAGCAGGTGGAATAATTTTAATGATATATTTTATTTAATCTGATACATCTAAAATATTATGATTTCAGTAGGCAATAAATATAAAAAGTTATTGAGGAGGGTATGGCAACTCATGCCTGTATTCTTGCTTGGAGAATCCCACAGACAGGAGCCTGGCAGTCTACAGTCCAAAGAGTCGGACACGACTGAAGCTACTTAGCATACACATTCCTAAAAAGTTATTAGCAAAATGTTTTACGTTGTCTTCCCTTTGTACGAAGTCTTCCCTTAAAACTAGAGTGTATTTTACACTTAACCTCCCATCTCAGTTTGGACTAGCTGTGTTATCAGAGGCTACCAAATTAGACTGCACAACTCTGAGCATCTGCTGCTCTGTTCAAATTGGGTGGGTGTGGGGAAGGGGAATTAAATTCCTAACTCTCATCATTGATTTCATGAATACTATTGGGGAATGAATTAAAGGAATATTGTATGATGTGACTGATGGGCAGTTGTGTAAAAACAAATGAAAGATTAAAATATACCCCAAATCTACCAAACTCAGACTGGAGTTGTCAGTCTGAGATACGTCTAACAGTGTTCTAGAAACCTATACTAAAATAAAATCCTCTTTAAGAAAATCGAGGTATCACCTCTTCCTCCTTTTGACCGTCAGTGCAGTTCAGTCGCTCAGTCGTGTCCGACTCTTTGTGACCATCAGGAAGTGTTAATTTTAGATAACATGCTGGAGAGAGACTTGCCCCAAGCGGAGGCTTAGGTGTCTCACCAACCTTGAACGGTAGGTGCTTTGCCTTAACCTTGTGTTTTCTGGATCTTTCAGCTGAAGCGGGTGTTTGGAAATTGCCTGCCACCCTTTCCACCCAAGTACTATCTTGCAATGACCACATCTATGGCTGATGAGAGAAGGGACCAGTTAGAACAGTATTTACAAAATGGTATGTATTTGGATTTTTTAAAACAGCTCTGTGGGAATGTGAAGGTGTATATCTGCCCTCAATGGCTCTTAGTATATTTACAGAATTGTGTAACCACCACCGTCATCCAATCGGAGAGCATTGTTACCACCCCAAAAGAAATTTTATACCTATTATCAGCCACTTCCTATTTCTCTCCCTTCCCAGCCCTTGTCTTTATGCACTAATTTATGCCTTTATAAATTTGCCTGCTCTGGATATTTCACATAAATGGAATCATACAATATGTGGTCTTTGTATTTGGTATAAAAATGCTTTGTTTAGAGTTACCCCTTCCCCACGTGCTCTGTGTTGGTTTTGATTGTAGAAGTCAAAGAAATGTCATTTGGATTAAGACCGAACAAAAGGATAAAATGATCTGTTTTTATGTGAAAGCTTTCAGGAGATATCAGAAATGTTTACTGGCAGCGCTGGAGATGGCAGTTTCCTCTCTGGCTTCCCTAGGAGCAGAGCTGAGGCACCAGGAACGCTTGGAGGTCTGCTCTGGACCCATGAAGCTAGTGATACAGAGTCTTGGCGCATTGCTGGGCTTCTAAAAAGTCCTATATGCACAGCAAGATGAGCTCTCATAAGAGAGGACGGTGGGGAGAAATAGAATCATTGGCATTCAAACAGTTAAAGGTTTAAAAGGGGGAAAATGGTATAGACATAAAACGTTTTAAAAATAAAACCTGGCCAAAGAGTTTAAAATGAAAGACATGTTCCCTTCCACCTCAGATTCCCATGCCTTTAAAATAAAATACTATTATTAATACAAGAGGCTTGTGTATTTCTCAGAAACCATCCTGTGTATTCTAGTGTGTGAGTATATCTTTGTTGGTTAAAGACAAATCGAAGCTTACTCTATGCATTTTTCTGTATATGAGTTTTGTTTTAAATTAATTAATTAGCTTGTTTTGGCTGCTCTGGGTCTTCATTGCCGCACTTGGGCTTTCTTTAGTGGGGGCTGCTGTTCATTGCGGTGCACTGGCGTCTCACCATGAGCGGGTCTCTTGTTGCAGAGCACGGGCTCTAGAACACGTGGGTTCAGGAGCTGCTGCTCTTGGCTCAGTAGTTGTGGCCCAAGGGCCCAGTGGCTCCACGGCATGTGGAATCCCCCCTGGCCAGGGCCCGAACCCATGTCCCCTGTATTGGCAGGCAGATTTCTATTGGCTGCGCTGCCAGGGATGTCCTGAATCTGAGTTTTTAAAACTTTTTAGTCTGAAAGAATTTCTGACTTACAGAGAAGTTGCAAAATTAATGCAAAAATTTCTGTATATTCTACACAGATTTCCCAGATGTTAACACTTTACTTTATTACTTCCTTTATTACTTTATTACTCTCTCTCACTTTCCCATGTCTGTGTTGGTGTTATGAATCTATGCATAATATATATTGTATATAATTTTTGAGACACTTGTTTTGCATATATAAACCACTTTATTGTTAAGTATATCTATGTGTATTTCCTGAAATCAAGGACATTCTCTTCAGTAACTAAAGTGTAGTTATAAAAATCAGGCAATTAACACTGATATAGTAATGCTATCTAGTATAGAGACTTTATTCAAACATCGCCAAATACCCCACTAATGTCCTTCATTACAAAAGAAAAAAACCTTTTTCTTCTGTATGTTGATTTTGCTCCTCTTAAAATATCAATCTTACAGATCTTTCTTATTGTTGTTCAGTTGCTCAGTAGTGTCTGACTCTTTGCGACCCCATTGACTGCAGCACGCCAGGCTTCCCTGTCCATCACCATCTCCCAGAGCTTGCTCAGACTCATGTCAATTGAGTTGGTGATGCCATCCAACCATCTTGTCTTCTGTTGTCTCCTTCTCCTCCTGCCCTCAATCTTTCCCAGCATCAGGGTCTTTTTTAATGAGTCGGCTCTTCATATCAGGTAGCCAAAGTATTGGAGCTTCATCTTCAGCATCAGTCCTTCCAATGAATAAACAGGACTGATTTCCTTTAAGATTGACTGGTTTGATCTCCTTGTAGTCCAAGGGACTCTCAAGAGTCTTCTTCAACACTGCAGTTCAAAAGCATCAATGGTTCAACACTCAGCCTTCTTACACCAGGGCTTCCCTGGTGGCTCAGAGGTTAAAGCATCTGCCTGCAATGCAGGAGACCTGGGTTCAATCCCTGGGTCGGGAAGATCCCCTGGAGAAGAAAATGGCAACCCACTCCAGTATTCTTGCCTGGAGAATCCCATGGACAGAGGAGCCTGGTGGGCTACAGTCCATGGGGTCGCAAAAAGTCGGACACGACTGAGTGACTTTACTCACTCACTCAGCCTTCTTTATGGTCCAGCTCTCACATCCATACATGACTACTGGAAAAACCATATCTTTGACTAGATGGATCTTTATTGGCAAAGTAATGTCTCTAATTTTTATATGCTGCCTAGGTTTCTTATAGCTTTTCTTCCAAGGAGCAAGCATCTTTTGATTTCATGGCTGCAGTCACAATCTGCAGTGATTTTGGAGCCCAAGAAAATAAAATCTGTCACTGTTTTCATTGTTTCCCCATCTATTTGCCTTGAAGTGATGGGACTGTATGCCTTCATCTTAGTTTTTTGAATGTTGAGTTTTAAGCCAGCTTTTTCACTCTCCTCTTTCACCTTCATCAAGAGGCTCTTTAGTTCCTCTTCACTTTCTGCCATAAGGGTGATGTCATCTGAATATCTGAGGTTATTGATATTTCTCCCAGGAATCTTGATTTTAGTTTGTGCTTCATTCAGCCTGGCATTTCACATGATGTACTCTGCATACAAGTTAAACAAGTTAAACAGGCAGGGTGACAATATACAGCCTTGATGTTCTCCTTTCCCAATTTGGAACCACTCTGTTGCTCCATGTCCAGTTCTTACTGTTGCTTCTTGACCTGCATACAGGTTTCTCAGAAGGCAGGTAAGGTGGTCTGGTATTCCCATCTCTTTCAGAATTTTCTACAGTTTGTTATGATATGCTAAAGTCAAAGGCTTTAGCTTAGTCAATGAAGCAGATGTTTTTCTGTAACTCTCTTGCTTTTTCTATGATACAGTGGATGTTGGCAATTTGATCTTTGGTTCCTCTGCCTTTTCTAAATCCAGCTGTACATCTGGAAGTTCACGGTTCACATGCTGTTGAAACCTCGCTTGGAGAATTTTGAGCATTACTTTGCTAGCGTGAGATGAGTGCAATTGTGCGCTAGTTTGCACATTCTTTGACATTGTCTTTCTTTGGGATTGGAATGAAAACTGACCTTTTCCAGTCCTGTGGCCGCTGCTGAGTTTTCCAAATGTGCTGGCATATTGAGTGCAGCACTTTCTCAGCATCATCTTTTAGAATTTGAAAAAGCTCAACTGGAATTCCATCACCTCCACTAGCTTTGTTCTTAGTGATGCTTCCTAAGGCCCACTTGACTTCGCATTCCAGGATGTCTGGCTCTAGGTGAGTGATCACACCATTGTGATTATCTGGGTGATGAAGATCTTTTTTGTACAGTTCTTCTGTGTATTCTTGCCACCTCTTCTTAATATCTTCTGCTTCTGTTAGGTCCATACCATTTCTGTCCTTTATTGTGCACATCTTTGCATGAAATGTTCCCTTGGTATCTCTAATTTTCTTGAAGAGATCTCTAGTCTTTCCCCTTTCCATTGTTTTCCTCTATTTCTTTGCATTGATCACTGAGGAAGGCTTTCTTATCTCTCCTTGCTATTCTTTGGAACTGTGCATTCAGATGGGTATATCTTTCCTTTTCTCTTTTGCCTTTCACGTCTCTCGTTTTTTCAGACAACCTGAGAAGGCCTATTTGTAAGGCCTCCTCAGATAACCATTTTGCCTTTTTGCATTTCTTTTTCTTGGAGGTAGTTTTAATCACAGCCTCCTGTACCTGTTATGAACCTCCGTCCATAGATCATCAGGCACTCTATCAGATCTAGTCCCTTGAATCTATTTCTCACTTCCACTGTATAATTGTAAGGGATTTGATTTAGGTCATAGCTGAATGATCTAGTGGTTTTCCCTACTTTCTTCTATTTAAGTCTGAATTTGGCAATAAGGAGTTCATGATCTGAGCCACAGTCAGCTCCCGGTCTTGTTTTTGCTGACTGTATAGAGTTTCTCCATCTTTGGCTACAAATAATATAATCAATCTGATTTCAGTGTTGACTATCTGGTGATGTCCATGTGTTAGAGTCATCTCTTGTGTTGTTGGAAGAAGGTATTTGCTATGAGCAGCATGTTCTCTTGGCAAAACTCAGTTAGCCTTTGCCCTGCTTCATTTTGTACTCTAAGGCCAAACTTGCCTATTACTCCAGGTATCTCTTGACTTCCTACTTTTGTATTCCAGTCCCCTATGGTAAAAAAGACATCTTGTTTTGGTGTTAGCTCTAAAGGGTTGTGTAGGTCTTCATAGAACCATTCAACTTCTGCTTCTTTGACATTAGTGATTGGGGCATAGACTTGAATTACTTAGAGTTGAAGGGTTTGCCTTGGAAACAAACAGAGATCATTCTGTTGTTTTTGAGATTGCCCCCAAGTACTGCCTTTCAGACTCTTTAGTTGACTATGAGGGCTACTCCATTTCTTCTAAGGGATTCTTGCCCACAGTAGTAGATATAATGGTCATCTGAAGCAATTATAAATTTACCTCATTATTTTTCAGAGTTGCACATATTTTTTTTTAAACATAGCAAATAGAAATTCTAGAAGTCATGTATTTTCCATTCATCTTTTGTAATGGAGAATGTACCCCTTTTTAGACATATTAAATAAAGTTTTTCAAGTTCAAAATGTAATATCTTTTGAAATTTCATTCTCTCTTGGTTTGCTTTCTCAGATCTTCATGAAATACTCCTTTAACAGCTGGCCTTTTCACAAATGCTTACTGTGCTTCAGGGGTCACTTCTCTAGACCTGGCCTTTATCCATAATCAGGATGCCCAGTACCTCCCCTTGGAAGGTAGAGGAAGGAGACAGTGCAGTGTGGCATGTGACTGAGGGCACAGGCTCTGCTCAGACCCAGAGCCAAGCCCCTGGTTTGCACCTCACTGGCTGTGTGACCTGGGGAAAGACACTTACCTTCTCTGAGCTTCAGTGTCTATCTGTAAACTGGAAATGCTCTTTACTTCAGGGTTTGTTATGAAGATTAAGTGAGCTAAAAGATGCAAAATGCTTTGCATAGTACTCCGTACTTAATGGTTGTACAGTAGATACTAATTTATTGAACACTTCTTCAACAGCGTTCCCCATCCCAAGGATCCATGGTACTGATTGTCATGATTAGTTTGCATACATGCCACATATGGGCTTCCCAGGTAACACTAGAGGTAAAGGACCTGCCTGCCAATGCGGGAGACATATGCCACGTGGGCTCGATCCCTGGGTCAGGAAGATCCTCTGGAGAAAGGATTGACAACCTACTCCAGTATTCTTGCCTAGAGACTCCCATGAACAGAGGAGCCTGGCAGGCTACAGTGGATAGGGTCACACAGAACATGACTGAAGGGACTTAGCACACATGTCACATATATTCCAGAAAATAAGACAAGAGCTTGCCCCCCCACCCCCACCCCCGCAGTGAAATTACCTCTTTAAAAGAGAGGGAAAAAAGTTTTTGTTCTTACAGAGACTCTCTGTCTTAGTTATATTATTTTGAAAAACCTGGCATCATTTGGGAAGCAGAACCCGAAACGACCTCAGTCAGTGCCAGTTTGGAATGCTGGTAGAAGTGATTTGACAAGATCAGTAAAAGAGCAACAAAAAGAAAGACATTTGATATAGATTTAGAAGGTGGATAAGTTCAGCTCGAGTGTGGGAGAGGACTCATGGGGAGGAAGATAAGAACTGAGAAAGCTGCAGGGAAGCCCCTCACGTGTGACTGTGGGGTCCTTGGGGGGCAAGTCCCGGCCCCATGTTCTCTGGCTACAGCTCTGTGTGTTGGTATCTGGAGCTTTAAATCTAAGGGGGTAAATGTCTTATACGTACAGAAGAAACTTCTGTGGCAGCCTTATTGTTGCTTTTTTTTTTTTTGGATAACCTCTTGAGAGCTCCCATTGTGAAAAGAAGTCCTCTCCATCCTTGTTTCTTGGCTGATTTAAAATTTTCAAATGACCAAGCATCTCGCTAAAGTGGGAGTCTAGATCCACAGTTTTAGATCTTATTTTTTCTTCATATCAACTTCATCGTCTTTCTAGTAGGGGCAGCAAGATGGCTATCGAGTGATGGATGTGCATGAATAAAAAAGGACTCCTGGAAAGAGTCACCTGGGACTGGTGTGATGGGTTCATGGTGTCAGTCCAGGCTGCCTGGAGGAGGAGGGCTTTGTAGGTTTTCATGGGTTTGAGAAGTCACAGGCTCCATTGCCTTTAAGAAGGCAGCGGTGCTCTGTCAAGGCCTGGAGGGCTCCCTGGAGGACAGGGCAGTTTAACAGAACAGTCAACCCGGCCCTGTGCTAACCTGGCTTGCTGTCCCTGTTTTTCAGTAACCATGGACCCAAACATGTTGAGAAGTGATGTCTTCGTTGATTTTTTAAAACTGGTGCAGCTGGTAAGCTTACTTTTCTTGACTAAGGTCATGATTTCACTACGGAACATGTCTCCATGGGTGCGTTTCTGACCATCAGCCCTACGGAGCCTGGATTCAGATAAACTACATTCGTTTGGAGGACACAGGAAGATGGTTCCTATTAATATTTTCTTCTTTTGGAGGCTTAGATTCTAGATGGAACATTAAGTGTATCACTTGGCCTTTTGCCCATTTTAATTAAGTTGATACCTTTTATCTGTTGCATAAGCACTGCCATCTCAAAACTAGCCGTAGAAAAGAGAATACATTATTATTAGGGCCCCCATGACAACTCTGGGACCCTGCTTCTGTAGCTGGGACTTCCAAGTTTGCCACAGTGAAGACCTCAGGACAGCAGTAATAGCCATGCCAGATTATATTTGTGCGTTCTCTGCTTAGAACTTTATTGTAAATTGTGAAAAACAAGGTTCAGAAAGTGGGTAGAGTAAGTGCTTATTCATGAGACAGAAAAGGATATGCATATGTATGAATGCTCGTATCTGCACAAAAGTGCATAGAGGGGACACGTGTTAAACTGTAAACAAGTGTCTCTACGGTGGGAGTGAGGTTGCATGGGTATGGGCTCAGTCCACAGGTGGTTTGGACTTAACGGCAGACACGCCACTCCACCCTGGGGCACAGTGTTACTGAGAAAGTGCCCAGAAATGCAAGATCCAGCAGACAGGTACCACCAACTCAGCTCTGGAAACTCCCAGCATCATGGGTCAGCAAACAACTGGTTCCAGGAACATAAACTCTTTCAAAATTGAGGGTCTCCTGGGAAGAGCCAGAGGCAAAAATCCCTCAGAAAAGGAGGAAATTCAATCTCCACAGAAGGACAGACAGGAACTCCCTGTCCTTTGGTGGTCTAAAGAACCATTGGC
This sequence comes from Bubalus kerabau, assembly GCF_029407905.1. Lineage (NCBI taxonomy): Eukaryota > Metazoa > Chordata > Mammalia > Artiodactyla > Bovidae > Bubalus > Bubalus kerabau. Next base: position 65,984,805 of record NC_073637.1, read on the forward strand.
CACTTGCCCCCAGAGGCTGGAGCTTGGCCAAATACATTTGTTTAGTGCAGGATCCATTCGGCTGGTACACTAGGAACATCTTTATGCCTCCTTGTACGTTCTCAACTGAATGAAAGAGCTTTGAAAGGATCGAAGTTGTCCAATGATATGATATTACTGAACTGGTTTCCTGGTTCAGGGAGGAGCGATACCTTGATCAGATTTGTTAAAAAAAAAAAAAAAGGGGGGGGGGAACAAAGTGCATTTATTCAGTGGTTCAAGAGTGTTGATAAACTTACTGGTCCACCCAACTGAGAAATGCCACTGGAGCCTCCCATTGTATGACTGCCCATACTTTCACGTATACTTAATGTTAGGGGGGTGTGTGTGTGTGTGCATGTATGTACACATACATGTATATTTTCCTTTTATTTGAAAAGTTTGTTGTTGCAGTGGTGATGGTGGTAACATTCAAACAGCACCAAACGGTACATGATAAAAGTAACCTCAAAGTGGTGGCGAATCTGCCTGCCAGTACAGGAGACACAAGAGTCATGGGTTCAATCCCTGGGGTGGGAAGATCCCCTGGAGGAGGAAATGGCAACGCGCTCCTGGAAAATTCCATGTGGACAGAGGAGCCAGGTGGGCTACAGTCCAGCGGTTGCAAAGAGTTGGATGCGACTGAGCCCACACCCATGCAACCTCACTCCCACCGTAGAGACACTTGTTTACAGTTTAACACGTGCCCCCTCTACGCACTTTTGTGCAGATACGAGCATTCATACATATGCATATCCTTTTCTGTCTCATGAATAAGCACTTACTCTACCCACTTTCTGAACCTTGTTTTTCACAATTTGCATCTTGCAAATCATTCTATGTGAATGCACAGAGGTAAATCAGCCTTGGTTCTGTGGTCTTTGTGTGCATCGTGGTTTTTGTTTTCAATGCTTTCTAAAAGTCATTCAGAGGGTGGCAGCGTTTTGGAGCTTTGTTTTGAGTGTCTTTGTTTTGAGTGTTTTAGTGCTCTTAGTGTTTTTTTTATCTGTATAACTGCGCGGAAGCCTTTTGTCCCAGCTACATTTTGCAGCATCTCTTCTTTCTTCATGTGATGGAGTTTTCACTTTTGCAGTGGCTTTATTTTTCTCTTCCATTGCTTCTGTGAATTTGGCCAGCTTCCTTTTATGCTCTTTTGTTTGCTTATCTCCTTGTTGAGGTCTTTATTTGTTCTTTGAGGTCTGAGTTCAGAGAAGTCTTGCTTTGGTTAACACAGTCATCATCCTCATTTCCTTAGTTGCATCATTTTGCCTTTTTTTCTTTTTTAATTGAGATCTTTCCAGACAAGGGAGCAAATCCATGTCTCCCGCATTGGATTCTTTACCACTGAGCCACCAGGGAAGCCCAGTGGCATCATTTTGGGGGCATATATTTTTCACCCACATTTGGTCACATTTCTTTCCTCCTTTTCTGAGGGATTTTTGCCTCTGGCTCTTCCCAGGAGACCCTCAATTTTGAAAGAGTTTATGTTCCCGGAGCCAATTGTTTGCTGACCCACGATGCTGGGAGTTGCCAGAGCTGAGTTGGTGGAACCTGTCTGCTGGATCTTGCATTTCTGGGCACTTTCTCAGTAACACTGTGCCCCAGGGTAGAGTGGCATGTCTGCCGTGAAGCCCAAACCACACAGTTCCTCTTCTCAAGATCATGTCTTCCACCCTCCTGCTGATGAATCAGCCCCAGGACTGACTCAGTAGTTGGGAGTGCTGGCTCGGAGTGAGATGCCCAAGATTCATAGTTTGGCGGCTGCCCCACTTTCAACTTGCATGGCTTGAGGCCATTTACTTGGTCTCTTTGTATCTCAGTCTCCCCATCTCTAGAATAAGCGGAGTAGCTCTTCTCTGAGGGTTGTTGGGAGGATGAAGTGAGCCGGTGCTCCTAAGGCACATAAATGTCACCTGGCCAATGTTGACACCTAGGAGGTCCTCCTGCCATCACCAACACCAATCCTTTTGCCTCTTCCCCACCTGCTGAGATTGCTTTGCACAAAGATGGCAGGCCTGTGCATCTCTCCCCAGACACCTGGGGCCATCAGAGGGGCCCAGACTTGTGCTCCCAGACCCTCCTGGTGCCTCCTGAGGAGCTGCATTAAGACAGCGTCAACGTGGCCTAAGTCCTGCCCGCTGCCCCTTTGTCCCTCTGCTTCCCTCCTCCCCGCACAGGTCCAGTGTTCACCAGGCTCGGCAGCTCCTCTGCAAACCCAGCATTTCAGGCCTGGGACCATTTTCAACTTCTTCAAAGAGGATGTTCCTTCCACTTGTTTTCTGTTTGCCTCCAAAACAAAATGAGGACAACTCCTGAAGATGTTTATAAAAGAGGCTACAGTATGATTTTGAAAAGGATACTGAGTCTAAGTCAGGAGGGTGGTTCTGTGTTCGTCAGGCCCCTGCCCTGCCTGCTGCCATCCTTGGCTTTTCATGTTGCTGTTTAGTCCCTTGGTCGCATCCGACTTGGTCGCGTCTGACTCTTTGTGAACCTATGGTCTGTAGCCCACCAGGCTCCTCTGTCCATGGGATTCTCCAGGCAAGAATACTGGAGTGGGTTGCCATGCCCTCCTCCAGGGGGATCTTCCCAACTCAGGGATCAAACTCACATCTCTTAGGTCTCCTGCATTGGCAGGCAGGTTCTAGACCACTAGTGCCACCTGGGAAGCCCCGTGACTGTTCATAGTGGAACAAATATGTGTTGAATGGTTGCTGGGACTTGATAATGCTCTAGAGGAGAGGGAGGCACCAGGAAATCACACCTAGTCCAGATCATGGAGTTTCCAGTCTTGTGGAGACAGAAAAGTCACCATGTAAGACCATGATGTAATGAGCCCAGTGACACAGGAATGAGACTGTGATACAGGACTACACGCTATGGTACAGGGCTGAGTGCTCTTATACAGGACCGAGTGCTGTGATACAGGGTCATGATCTGGAGCGGATTAGGGATATGTCCAGATCTCCATCCTCTCAGCCCTGATGAAGCATTTGTGGGCCCACCCACCTCCAGCGGCTCCGTGCCCACTTTCCCTGTGTGCAGTACGAACAGTATTATTTTCTCCATGTGACTTGGTGAGAAAAGGGCTCAGAAGCACTGCCACAGGGTGAATGAGTGGCCAAGGGACATGATAGAGGGCACCTTGGTTAATGACCTGAAGAAGGACCTCGAAGTCAGTATCGGGTGATTTCTGGGGTAAGCGGGGAGGTAAGATTATACTCTAGCTTTTTCTTCCCATTCAGGGAAATGCTAGGAAATCATGTTAATATCCAGTGGTCTGGGAGACTCAGGACAGGTATTGGTAAAAGGGAAGCAGTAGCCGTTTATTATTGTGGGTGAGTAGCCATTCCCCTGACCACCTTCCAGGGCTGGGGTTATTGCTCAGCAGTGACTAGATGTGGTCAGTGCAGGGGAGACTCCACCAGCCAAGCCTGCAGTGAGATGGCTCGTGGAGGACTGGTGAGTGCCGGGAGGACTGGGATGAGCACAGGGGATGTGTGGGTCTGCCAGACCAGCAAAGGAGCCCAGGGAGCAAGGGTTGGGAAGTCTCCCCACCTCAATATTATACAGACATTCCCCCCCTTCTGAATATTTTCACAGCTTTTAATAAGCTTGGCCTGCCGTTTCCTGGTGGTTATTACCCAATAGTCACACACTCACAGGCCTGGCTCTCCAGGACTCAGCAGGTACAGGCACACCTTCCTGTCTCTGGACAAGGACACAACGTGTTAGAAATGTGAATACGTGTGACCATGTAGGAGACTTCCAAGGAGCCTCTACTCAGGGGGAGCAACAGTCATCAGAGGGGGCTGCTTCCACAGGATATTCGATCTGGGCTGGACCCGACACTTTCTGGGCAGTATCTCATTCACCCTCGCAACTTGTTGAGAGTGGTGCTCCTCTTTTTCAGTTAAGTAATTTGTTCAAGGATACACATCTTAATAAGTGGAAGCCCGGGGAGCCTGGATCTACTGATGTCATGAAGTATTTCTAGAGCGGTGGCAGCCCCCTCTAGCCCCATCCCTCACCAGGTTCCTCTGGTTTTGTATCCAGACCCCTCCTGCCCACCCACTTACCATGCTCCCAAACTTTGGCCTGCGATTGCCTCTGAGATAAAGGGGTTTTTGAAAGGCAAAACCAGTCTTTAAACTAAGGCCTGTATGTTCCTTGTTCTTAATCTATATAGTGTGAACAGCATGTTTGAGGAGAAAGAGGTATTTGTTGTGGCTTTGTGTACTTGGGGAGTTAGGGGCAATGTACATATTTGGGGAGTGTTGCCCACCATGGGTCTAGGGGCCCTAGGAAGTGACTCTTTCCCCGTATCCTCTTAAGAATGTTTCCTGTTTCTCTTGTAGTGAAATGATTAGGACTGATTAGTAAGTGTGATGGAAATTTAGAGGTTGGCACATCCAAATATGGATTTTCTAGATAATAAAGATCAGGGTAAGTGCTATGGCTACCAGACATTCTTTGGCCTCAGAGGAGAATATCAATAAAGCCCACTGATGGAGCTTCTTTGAAATATTACACAATTTCTCAGGGTATTAAATTTGATTTGAAAATGTGTTAAAATTAAAACATTTTAAATGTTTGAAAATGTGTTAAGGCAGCCCATGTGCACTCAGTCACTAAGGTGTGTCCCACTCTTTGTGACCCCGTGGACTGTAGCCCGCCAGGCTTCTCTGTCCATGGGATTTCCCAGGCAAGAATATTGGAGTGGGTTGCCATTCTCTTCTCCAAAGGCAGCCCATGGTAATGGAGGATTTAGAGGTTTCTTAAAGATAAATGCATTTGGTTTACTAGTGTGAATTGTGTGTTTTAATTCCTGGTCCCCCCTAAATCAAGAGGGCTTAGTTAAGTTTTGTTTTTGTACAATCTGTACCCACCATGTTGGCTTTTTTCCTCTAATTGCATTATTATGTCTTTTATATTTTATAAATTATATATATATACAAGTAAAATTCAAATATCACAAATAGAGCCAAATTCCTCCTTGATCACAACTCCCAACACAGAATGTTTCATCTGTTGTGCATTTGCTTTTATCTCATTAAAGTTTTTCAGTTCTATCATTCCCTCTCTTCACCATATTGTCCTAAAATTTTTCATTTTTTTAAACCAAACAAAATGTGCTGATAATTTTAAAAGTAAAATAGTGTTAAAAAGTATTATAATATAACCATCTCCTGCTTTCCAGAGGCAATGGCTTTCAAATCTTTTAGCTTTTTCTTCAGATATTTCAATATCTGGAGATTAATAATATTCATCTCTTTCTCCTGTTCTTCAGTTTGTAGGTATTATCTATTGACTCCCTGTATGAGGGATGAGGGGATTCCCTGGTGGCTCAGACAGTAAAGGATCTGCCCTCAATGAGAGAGACCTGGGTTCAATCCCTGGGTCAGGAAGATCCCCTGGAGGAGGGCATGACAACCCACACCAGTATCCTTGCCTGGAGAATCCCATGAACAGAGGAGCCTGGCAAGCCACAGTCCATAGGGTCGTAGAGAGCTGGACATGACTGAGTGACTTATACACACACATGCACACACATGAGGGATGTGGATTCAGCTTTCTGTATCACCTTCTTTCATTCCATTCTTCTCCCCAGTTTTATCTCACCATTAAAAACATTAAGTTCCTAGTCAATACTTTGATCTTTATAACAGGTAAATATTTCTTACTACTGAACAAATGTTTATGAGTACGATTACCTTTACTTTCATGAACAACTTTTGTTTTTCTTAGAGTTAAAAATGATGTCATTTTAAAATGATATCATTTAAAAGAAAAAAAAAAAAGATGCTTAGTTGTTTTTAAACATATGATTGGAGGGTTGCAACTTTGAGCCCCACCCGCTGGCCTCCGGGTGTGGTAGAGGGGCTGGGGACTGAGTTAATCATTGGTCATGCCTACATGCTGAAACCTCCATAGAAATCCCTGAACTGTGGGGTTTGGAGAGCTTCTGTGTGGACGAACATGTAGAGGTGCCGCATCCCTTCCGTTTAGCTCTTCCTGAGTTGTATCCTTAGTAATAAATGGGTTATAGTAAGAAAAGAGCTTTCCTGAGTTCTATGAGCTATTCTAGGAAATCATCAAACTCCAGTAAGGGGTCATGGGAATCCCAGATTTATAGTGAGTTTATCAGAAGTATGGGAGGCCTGGACTCGCAGTTGGCTTCTGAAGTCGGGGAGGGGCCGTCCTGTGGGACTGGGTCCTTAATCTGTGTGGTGTGTGCTAACTCCAGATAATTAGTGTCAGAAGTGTTGATGTGAGTGGAGTGGAGAAAAACAGTGCTTTTCTTTTAGTGTCCCTTGAACAGTGTAAGGGCATTAGCGAGTTTTAAGCTAGAGGAGTACATTTTCAGCTTTGCATGAAAAAAAAGTATTCTCTGGCTACTGTGTGGAGAGTGTCTTGCAAGGGGAGCAAGAATGGAAGCAAAGTAACCAGTGAGGAGGCCATGGAAGGCGTCAAGGAGGGGAGAACGTATCAGGTGGGACTCAAGGGCAGGTGGTGAAGATGAAAAGAAGTAGATGGATTGAAGAGATTGTCTAAGATGTGAATATACAAGACTCGGCACTTGATTGGATATGAGTGTGGAAAACATCTTCCTGAATCTTTTCTGGACCCCTTTATTTCTCACCTGTTGCCACTAAGTCAAATCAAAGGTATGTAATGACCTCATTCCTGTGCTAACAAGAATGAACCAAGAAAGCTGCCGCCTGAGTGTTTGCAGGGGGTGCCCTCCCGGAGCTGCCATCCTCACTTTAGAGCTGAAGGAATGCAGAGCACAGAGGGGAGTCGCCTGTCCAGATTTCCACAGGGTCCCACGCAGTGAGGGCAGAACTAGGCTTGGGACCAGGCAGTCTGCTCTGTGGATCATGCATTTCTCAATCCCACAGTCTAGCCCAGTCCCTTGGTACCTTTTGCATGAATGACCACCACCCACTTCTCTCAAGTCTCCCATATCCTTCAGTCTTCCCTCTAGTTCATTTTCACTTACAGTGCCAGACACATCTTTCCCTAACTCCATTTCCACCCTTCCATGTCCCTGATCCAGAACCAGGTTTTTAATAAAACCCTCAAGTGTCTGATTTTAGGGCCATCTATGATCTGACCCACTCTACCAATACAATCTACTTCCTCACTTTTCTTTTGCAGAAGAATTTAATATGGGCATGCATTTATTTCATTTTAACTGTTTATATAATTTAGATATTTCATTGGTCTGCAGCATAGTTTGAGTCGAGAGTTGCACTGAAGTAACAGATTAATGGTAGGCTTTCCCTTAACCATATCAAAAGACAATGGCATCTTTCCATTCATTTTAAGAGTGTTTTTCCTCTGAGGTAAGAGATGTTTGAAAGTGAAAGTGAAGTCACTCAGTCGTGTCCGATTCTTTGCAACCCCATGGACTGTCGCCTATCAGGCTTCTCCATCCATGGGATTTTCCAGGCAAGAGTGCTGGAGTGGATTGCCATTTCCTTCTCCAGGGATCTTCCTGACCCAGGAATTGAACCCGGGTCCCCCGCATTGCAGGCAGACGCTTTACCGTCTGACCCACCTGATGTTTGTGAGTCTAGGCCAAATACCTTTAAGAACCCAAGCCCTAAGCAGAGGTGTGTACCTGGAAAGGGACTATTTGCAACAGTTGCTCTGGAGAAGCCCCTGACCCTTGACTACTCAGCTAAATATGGAGTCTCAGAGGCCCCACTGTTAGCAGTTATCATGACTGCAGGGGAACTTGGGAAATCAGTCAGAATTCCCCTGCGAAGTTAGAAGTGAAGAAAATGTGGCTGAGGTTGTATGTGAGGAGCTCAGGACGTGTCCTGGGGAGGAGGGAAACCAGTGGCCCTGACCTGCTGAGGAAGGGCTTGGAGTGATTCTCAAAGCTTCCCGGGAGCTGGGTTGTCCCAGCGCTGGACACTTAAAGGGAAAACCTGGCAGATGGTTGGGTTAGCATTTGCTGATGTGGAGGCCAGTATTGAGAAAGGGAAGCCACAGGACTGTTTGAAAAGTGACCAACGTGGTGATTGATAAGTGTGCAAATTCACTCAGGCAGATGGACACTTGTTGTCTGTGGAGGGGCAACATGACATGGCACCTTATGCACGTATTCCAGTGGTGACATGTTGGTCACATCATTTATCCAAGTGAAATGAAGTGAAAGTTGCTCAGTCGTGTCTGACTCTTGTGACCCCATGGACTGTACAGTCCATGGAATTCTCCAGGTCAGAATTCTGGAGTAGATAGCCTATCCCTTCTCCAGTGGATCTTCCCGACCCAGGAATCGAACCAGGGTCTCCTGCACTGCAGGCAGATTCTTTACCAGCTGAGCTACCAGGGAAGCCCAATTTATCCAAACTTAGACACTAAAAAAAAAAAAAAAAAAAAAAAAACTATGATGATCTTTTATTTTTCAATATTTAGTTGTGTATTTTTGGCTGCCCTGGGTCTTCGTTGCTGCACATGGGCTTTCTCTAGTTGCAGCCCTAGTTACAATGTGTGGGCTTCTCATTACAGTGGTTTCTCTTGTTGCAGAGCACGGGATCTAGGCATGCGGGCTTCAGTAGTTGAGGTTCTCTGGCTCTAGAGCACAGGCTCAGTAATTGCACTGCATGGGTGCCGGGGTCCAGCCCCGGTGGATCCAGGGAATTCGAAGGGGAGACGGCTTTGGCGATCAGGAAACAATAGATCAATTAAGCGTTAATTAAATATATAAAGAGTGGTTAAATAGGGATAGCTCAGTAGGAAAATTCAGTGGAGAAAAGAGGCCGAATAACTTGGTGTACGTGGAAAGCCAATAAAACTTCAAGACAAGAAATTTGCATCACCTACGTAGGCCGCAGGTGTCCTTCCATTCTCCCGAAGGAGAGGAGACACTAAGGCCTCCCGGTCAGATCTTAGAAGCCCAGGCATAATTAGTAGGCTTGACGAGCCTCCACGTTCCAGATGGGAATTCAGCCAGAAGGTGAGAAAAAGAACGACATGGGGAGACCAGTCTTTCTAGGAACTGATCCCATTCTTTATTTTCCAGGGTCCACTTTTATACACAGAGATGTAATACAAAAGTCACGCGGGGTCAGCAGTCCTGACTTTTATCAAAATCAGGTGCTTCATACAAATGTATACGAAGGTCTTAGGAGTGTTACATCATCTTCTGGCCAGGGGCCTGCTAACAATTTATGACCCTCTCCTTGTGACAGCGGTCAGTCAACCAGAACCCTTATTTCTCCAGGGGTGATTATTCTTAAAACAGATGCCACCTTCCGAAGGCACCAAATAAAGTTACATTCCTATAGGGTGAGGGTGTAGTGGGTTTTAATTAAGAAAAGAATTTGCTTAGCCTAAGGTCTAACGTGATTAATATCAAAGGTTAATACTTATTTCTTCTATATATTCATTAATGTGTATAAGAGCAGGGGATGTGGAGACTTAGCAGCAAACATTGACTCAACAAATGAAAACCCTTCACCAATACAATTTCTAATCAGCCCACTATACTACACTAATAATTTCCTAACTTTTCAAAAGAATCTGTTTTTAGAAGGTTTAAAGCATCTCGTGCCTCTCATGGTTGGGGGGCTGTGAACAATCACATGTGGCCGGACAAGCCTGTCAGGCAGGCTAGAGAACCTTCAGAGGAGTTTGTAGGTTGAAACACTCCTGTCACGCCCAGGAATTATTACTAACTGGAGCTGTAAGTTAACTTCTTCTCCAAGAGAGGTAGTGGGGGACAGCCCCCCGTAAAGTCAGAGGCATAGGTGAGAGCACAAAGCAGTAAAGTAGGCAGACTCTGGTTTTGGAGGTAGATGCTCAAGAATTTCCAGGGGGACTCCTGAGGCTCGATCGCGCCTTTGCGTATGCCGAACCTCCTTCCTCATGACCTTTGCCACAGGCGGAGTTCCTCATGCCGGCTCCTGGCACATGGGCTTGCCGTGAGGCATGTGGAATCTTCCCAGACTGGGGATCAAGTCTATGTCCCCTGCACTGGCAGGCAGATTCTTAACCACTGGGCCACCAGGGAAGTCCCCTTAGACACTTAGAAAGGAGAGCAATAATTGTTATGCTTATATTTGTCTGCTCAGGCTGCTGTAACCGGTAGCTTAAAGAACTGAAATTCCAAAAACTGTGAGAAATAAATTTCTTCTTTGTGCACATGTGCAGAGAGCAAGCTCTCTGGTGTCTCTTCTTACAAGAACACTAATCCCATCATGAGGACAGGATCTCACTTAACCCTGCTGCTGTTGCTGCTAAGTCGCTTCAGTTGTGTCCAACTGTGCAATCCCATAGACGGCAGCCCACCAGGCTCCCCCGTCCCTGGGATTCTCCAGGCAAGAATACTGGAGTGGGTTGCCATTTCCTTCTCCAATGTATGAAAGTGAAAGTGAAGTCGCTCAGTCGTGTCCGACTCGTATTGACCCCATGGACTTGAGCCTACCAGGCTCCTCTGTCCATGGGATTCTCCAGGCAAGCGTACTGGAGTGGGGTGCCATTGCCTTCTCTGCGCTTAACCCTAGTCACTTCCTAAAGGCCCCATCTGTAACAGCATCACACTAGAGGTTAGGGCTCCATATGAATGGGGGTGTGGGGCACCAGAGACACAAACATTCACTCCAGAACAATGCAGGAGCAACCTTCCTGGGCCAGCCAGGAGAAAAGTCCACCCCATTTGAGCCCAGGCCCTGGATCATGCAGAGCTGGCCTTGAGTCCTGCCTCTGCTACCAAATGGCAGTATGTTCTAGAGGGGAGTTACTTAACCTTTGTGAACTTTTACTACATCTGAGAAAAGGGGGCTTAAAATTTTTATTTTATTGAATTATAGCTGATTGACAGCTTTGTATTAATTTCTGTTGCATATCAAAGTGCTCATCTTCGCATGAAATGTTCCCTTGGTATCTCTAATTTTCTTGAAGAGATCTCTAGTCTTTCCCTTTCCATTGTTTTCCTCTATTTCTTTGCATTGATCACTGAGGAAGGCTTTCTTATCTCTCCTTGCTATTCTTTGGAACTCTGCATTCATATGGGTATATCTTTCTTTTTCTCCTTTGCCTTTCACTTCTCTTCTTTTCTCAGCTATTTGTAAGCCCTCCTCAGACAACCATTTTGCCTTTTTGCATTTCTTTTTCTTGGAGATGGTCTTGATCACTGCCTTTTGTACAATGTCATGAACGTCCGTCCATAGTTCTTCAGGCACTCTGTCTATCAGATCTAATCCCTTGAATCTATTTGTCACTTCCACTGTATAATCGTAAGAGATTTTATTTAGGTTGTACCTGAATGGTCTAGTGCTTTTCCCTACTTTCTTCAATTTAAGTCTGAATTTGGCAATACGGAGTTCATGATCTGAGCCACAGTCAGCTCCCGGTCTTGTTTTTGCTGACTGTATAGAGCTTCTCCATCTTTGGCTGCAAAGAATATAATCAATGTGATTTCAGTATTGACCATCTGGTGATGTCCACGTGTAGAGTCATCTCTTGTGTTGTTGGAAGAGGGTGTTTGCTATGACCAGTGCATTCTCTTGGCAAAACTGTTAGCATTTGCCCTGCTTCATTTTGTACTCCAAGGCCAAACTTGCCTGTTATACAGAGATCATTCCGTGGTTTTTGAGATTGCACCCAAGTACTGCATTTTGGACTCTTTTGTTGACTATGAGGGCTGCTGCTGCTAAGTCACTTCAGTCGTGTCCGACTCTGTGCGACCCCATAGACGGCAGCCCACCAGGCTCCACCGTCCCTGGGATTCTCCAGGCAAGAACACTGGAGTGGGTTGCCATTTCCTTCTTTAATGCATGAAAGTGAAAAGTGAAAGTGAAGTCGCTCAGTCGTGTCCGACCCTCAGTGACCCCATGGACTGCAGCCTCCCAGGCTCCTCTGTCCATGGGATTTTCCAGGCAAGAGTACTGGAGTGGGGTGCCATTGCCTTCTCTGATAAGGACTACTCCATTTCTTCTAAGGGATTCTTGCCTACAGTAGTAGATATAATGGTCATCTGAATTAAATTCACCCATTCCAGTCCATTTTAGTTCACTGATTCCTAAAATGTCAATGTTCACTCTTGCCATCTCCTGTTTGACCAATTCCAATTTGCCTTGATTCATGGACCTAACATCCCAGGTTCCTATGCAATATTGCTTTTATAGCATCAGACTTTACTTTCATCATCAGTCACATCCACAACTGGGCTTTGTTTTTGCTTGGGCTCCGTCTCTTCATTCTTTCTGAGTTATTTCTCCACTCTTCTCCAGTAGCATATTGGGCACCTACCGACCTGGGGAGTTCATCTTTCAGTGTCATATCTTTTGCCTTTTCATACTGTTCATGGGGTTCTCAAGGCCAAAAAAGGGAACATTTCATGCAAACATGGGCACAATAAAGGACAGAAATGGTATGGACCTAACAGAAGCAGAAGATATTAAGAAGAGGTGGCAAGAATACACAGAAGAACTATACAAAAAAGATCTTCATGACCCAGATAACCACGATGGTGTGATCACTGACCTAGAGCCAGACATCCTGCAATGTGAAGTCAAGTGGGCCTTAGAAAGCATCACTACGAACAAAGCTAGTGGAGGTGATGGAATTCCAGTTGAGCTATTTCAAATCCTGAAAGATGATGCTGTGAAAGTGCTGCACTCAATATGCCAGCAAATTTGGAAAACTCAGCAGGGGCCACAGGACTGGAAAAGGTCAGTTGTTTTCATTCCAATCCCAAAGAAAGGCAATGCCAAAAAATGTCCAAATTACTGTACAATTGCACTCATCTCACACACTAGCAAAGTAATGCTCAAAATTCTCCAAGCCAGGCTTCAACAGTATGTGAACTGTGAACTTCCAGATGTTCAAGCTGGATTTAGAAAAGGCAGAGAAACCAGAGATCAAATTGCCAACATCTGTTGGATCATCGAAAAAGCAAGAGAGTTCCAGAAAAACATCTACTTCTACTTTATTGACTATGCCAAAGACTTTGACTGTGTGGATCACAACAAACTGTAAAAAATACTTAAAGAGGTGGGAATACCAGACCACCTGACCTGCCTCCTGAGAAATCTGTATGCAGGTCAAGAAGCAACAGTTAGAACCAGACATGGAACAACAGACTGTTTCCAAATTGGGAAAGGAGTATGTCAAGGCTGTATATTGTCACCCTGCTTATTTAACTTATATGCAGAGTACATCATGCAAAATCCTGGGCTGGATGAAGTACAAGCTGGAATCAAGATTGCCGGGAGAAATATCAATAACCTCAGATATGCAGATGACACCACCCTTATGGCAGAAAGCAAAGAGGAACTACAGAGCCTCTTGATGAAAGTGAGAGGAGTGTGAAAAAGCTGGCTTAAAACTCAACATTAAGAAAACTAAGATCAAGGCATCTGGTCCCATCACTTCATGCAAATAGGTGGGGAAACAATGGAAATAGTGACAGACTTTATTTTCTTGGGCTCCAAAATCACTGCAGATGGTGACAGCAGCCATGAAATTAAAAGATGCTTGCTCTTTGGAAGAAAAGCTATGACCAACCTAGACAGCATATTAAAAAGCAGAGACATTACTTTGCCAACAATGGTCCACCTAGTGAAAGCTATGGTTTTTCCAGTGGTCATGTATGGATGTGAGAGTTGGACTGTAGAGAAAGCTGAGCACCGAAGAATTGATGCTTTTGAACTGTGGTGTTGGAGAAGACTCTTGAGAGTCCCTTGGACTGCCAGGAGATGCAACCAGTCCATCCTAAAAGAAATTAGTCCTGAATATTCATTGGAAGGACTGATGCTGAAGCTGAAACTCCAATACTGATGTGAAGAACTGACCCATTGGAAAAGACCGTGATGCTGGGAAAGATTGAAGGCAGGAAGAGAAGGGGCTGACAGAGGATGAGATGGTTGGATGGTATCACTGACTCGATGGACATGAGTTTGAGCAAGCTCTGGGAGCTGGTGATGGACAGGGAAGCCTGGCGTGCTGCAGTCCAGGGGGTTGCAAAGAGTGGAACATGACTGAATGACTGAAGTAGACTAGATAGCAAAGTGACTTAGTTATACATATATATATATATATCTTTTTCATATTCTTCTCCATTGTGGTTTATCACAGAATATTGAGTATACTTCCTTGTGCTGTACAGTAGGACATTGCTGTTTATCCATTCTCCATTTACCGCTAGTCCCCAACTCCTAATCCTTCCTTCCACCTTCTCTCTGCTACCCTCTCCCTTGGCAACCACATGTCTGTGAGTCTGTTTCTGTTTCACAGACATGGTCATTTGTGTTGTGTTTTAGATTCCACATGTAAGTGATATCCTATAGTATTTGTCTTTCTCTGTGTGATTTATGTCTCTTTTTATAATCTCCAGGTTCTTCTATGTTGCTGCAAATGGCATTATTTCATTCCATAAAAGGCTGAGTAGTGTTGCATTATATGTATGCACCATATCTTTATCCATTCATCTGTTGATGAACATGTAGGTTGCTTCCATGTCTTGGCTATTGTAGGTAGTGCTGCAGTGAATATAAGGGTTTAAGTATCTCTAAAAAGGGGGCTTAATAAGTGTATATTCTTCATGGAATTGTATGAGAATTGCATTAGCTACTATATGTGAAGCAGCACAGAGCACAGTTATCAACATTGTGATCTAACAATAGGTTTATATGTAATAAATACACAGATATTATATTTACTCATAAATAAGATGCTATCTCTGCATGTTGACTGTATATATAAATAAAACACATTCACAAACATATACTGTTTTGTGGACCAACCCTTAGAATTTGGAAAACAGCAGCCTTTCTCTTCTAAAGTACTCAGGTTCAGAATCAAAGCCATTGAGTCATTGTAAGTAGGTGGACTCACGGTGGGGGTAGTTAAAATTTAACCATTATTCAAGGCTTGCCCTTGGATAATAAAATTAGGAAAAAATGAGCCAGTCACTAAAGTGATGGGCCTTTTGAGGTGCCTGGCAGGGTGATTGGGCCTCCCTGGCAGCTCCGCTGATGAAGAACCCACCTGCCCGTGCAGGAGACATAAGAGACGGGTTCAGTCCCTGGGTTGGCAAGATCCTCTGGAGAAGGAAATGACAACCTGCTCCAGTATTCTCGCCTGGGAAATCCTATGGACAGAGGAGCCTGACAGGCTACAGTCCTTGGGGTCACAAGATTTCCCTGTTCCCTACAAAGCCTGGTGCCTAATCCGCTATGTCTGTGAACTGCAGGGGATGGTCAGGAAGACTAAGGAAGGGAAGGGGCTACCTGTTGAGGGGAAGGGGTCTCAGTGGTCAGCTGACCTGAGCCCCAACCCCATGATCCCCAACAATCTGCTGATCCGTCATTTGGATCTTCCTTTCCCCAAACTGATTCCAGGAAGGAGGTGACCTGGCTGGAAATTTTCTGGTCACTCAAAAGAGGTACCTCCTCTTGCCTTCCCCGTCCCACCTCCATCCCCACCCACTGTATTGCTAACTACTAATATTCCGGCTTATATAGTAGGCTCAGAACACAGAAGATGATTTGAGTGGCTCTTTTCTCAGTTCTCCCACAGATGTCACATCACCGATGCCATTCTAAATGCCTAGGAGGGAAGTGAACGCATTGCACACAATGGCTGCATGAGTCCATTGTGGAACCTGGGATGAGAAGGGCTGTGACCAGGATCAGCCTCCCAGAGAGGAAGCAATTCTGTGAACTGACAGGAACCGGTTTGGGAGGTGCTGAGAACAGCCACCCCCAGACACAGCTGCGCTGGGAGGCCTGCATGGTCAGCCACTGACCCTTGTCCCTGCCCTGCCTGGGGTCCCTCTCGCTGAGCACCAACCTCAGCCTCACGCTTCCCTCAGCTCTGATGGGCTTCCCATGTCACTGGCATGTCTCTGACCTTCTAGAACACTCTATCCGAGAGGTTCACAGGTCCCTGGATTCCCAGTCACCTCTGGCACACACAGGTCCCCTGAAGAAGGCTGGAATGCGTGTGTGCAGGCACGGCTGCACTGAGCTGGGGTGTGGGCCCTCAGCTGGTGCCATTCAACCCGATGGAGACTTGCTTCCCCACACGGGCCTCATGATTTGCAACTTCAGAGTTTTGTTTAGCAGGAGCTTAAATTACCACCTATCACAAACTTATATGGATGCCTGGAAATATTCAAAATGAGAGTTAAAATCTGGGATGACCAAGAGTCACGTGGATGACTTTTATCAAAAGCTTTTTTCTGAGAATGGATGCCTTGTTTATCTGGAAATTATTCAAGTTGCATGTCAATGCTTTGCCTGGACTCCTCTCCACCCCCTCTTCACTCCCACCTCACCCCCTTAAACCGATCCCCTCAGTCTCTGCATTCGGCTTTAATGTGCTTTGGACACTGTGTGCCCTGAGGGCCTGGAGTGGGAGCCGACTGCCCCCACAGAAGGGCGCCGAAGCTTATTGTGTTCCTTTTGCTTACAGGACACATTCAGCATGGCCACCGAGAAAGCGTCTCTGGATATATTTCTGCCCGATGGAAGGAGCATTGAAATCGAAATTCTAACATCAGATACTGCCGAAAGAGTCCTGGAGGTAAATTCAATCTAAGTTCCAGCCCCAGACCTGAATTTAGGAATCATTCTGTTTGAAGGCAGGGACTAGGATGCAGTTACCTTCTAGAAGCTTCCTACCTGTCATTTTATTCTGGATGACTCGTTTGTAGAGATAAGAGACTGATGGGGAAATTATCTGAGCGACTGATGGAGGAATCTCAGCTACAGCCATTCTCTGGGATCTCTTCGGTTTTCCCCACCGCCCATGGGCTGGTGTTGGTTCCCTGGAACTCAGCCAGGGATGTGCCTCCTGCAAAAACTCAAAGTCCTTTATTATGGGATGTCCATGGTTGGGAGGAGGATGGAGGATGGAGCCCAGATGAGTCTATCCATGGGGGCTGATGTCAGGTTCTGGCAAAGAATGACAGTGGGGTTGTCAATGCAGAAAGACTGCTCCCTTCTCTGACACAGGGAAAGCCCCTGAAAACAATGCCCAGCGTGTCTAATCATGGGTCCACAGGGCCAGACCTGTGTCCCAGTCAGTTCTCTAAGGACCCAGAGGATGGGACCCAGAAAGCATTCTTCCTTCTCCAGATGCAGCCGTAACTAGACTGGCCCCTGTGGCCTCTCCTCCCTCAACTGGGCTGTGGAGAGGACTCCTGGGTTGGCTCCCAGGTCCCTCTCCTGTGGAGAGTTTTAGCTTGTCAACTTAAATAGGAAGGTAAGATCAGGCATCTCAAAATTGTCAAGAAGATGCATGTAATCAGGAAATAGCAGAGGAATTGGCAATTGGGCACATACAAACCGGAGAGGTTGCTGGCGTGTCCGCTGAGGGCTTGGAAGAGACTGTATTTTCAGGCTGGGAACGTAAAGAGGGGAGAGTTCAGTTAGACTGCTGAAACCAAAACAAACAGAGACCGGATTTGAAAATTCCCTGAGCAGACAAAACCAGTCCAGTCACACAAACAAAGCTCCATTCCACTTATTTCATGAGACCAGCCTGACCTGGGTCATATCTTGTTTGGGTCTCTGGAAACCATGAGCAAAATTTCCCAAGGTTGATGTGAGGCAACCCTGGACCAGCTCCCTAGCATTTAAAAATAATTCCAATATTATCAGTTTTCTGTGAATCAGGCATTTATGAGAAATCAGCCTCTCCGTCCTTAGGGCTTGTCTTCTTGAGGGCACACTTGTGGGATTTTCCATTTTATATCCTCCAGTTGCATTTGCAATGCTTTCACCAATTCTAACCTTCCAGAGAAACATTCAATGGAGAGTAAGAAGCTATGAACAGGAGGGGGTCAGAAAGTTTCTAGGACCTTTCCAAGGACGGGAATTCCCTGTGCTGGGGTCCTGGTCTCGGCTGGCTTCTGAGCCGGTGCGGGACGTGCTCCCTGCTGGGCTCCCAGCCCTTGAGCCTGCCTCGCCCTGAGACCCTGGGCGCTTCCTGTTGCATCCTGGCTCCCCTTCCCAGCCTGGAGATTTGAGCTCACCTGCGCCCTTTTGTTTGCACCATCAGATTAGGAAATACCCCTTCTCTAGGTCTTGCTCTGCTCAAGAATGATAATTTTATAACTTTCTTCCTAACTGAAGTCACCACATACAGCCTTTTCTTGGCTGCGGGATTGTGACCCGTTTGCATGGTATCAGCAGCCACCTAGCTGCTGAAGCCATTCATTGAGAAGTTACTATGGTTCATCCTCCACCTCCTCCTTAGCCCCCCAAATCCTACTTCCACTACATCCCATCTCTCTGCTATTCATTCAACCTCCCTGTTTGCTCCTTTCCATCTGCATGTCCCTAGCAGCCCCCCAAACTAGTTTCCCTGCTTCCAGTCTGGCTAATCTGTACTGATTTCTAGAATGATCTTTCTAAAATGCATCAAGGGCTCTTGATGCTTAATACTTGAGGGGTTTTATACCGAGAGACCCCAGAACACAAATCACAGGTCCCTAAATTGCCCTCCCAGGACTAACAAAGTGGGAGAAAGACACAACAGAAGAAGATAGTAATAGTTGGTGTAGGGAACACAAACTCAGAGACTTCGGGGGCCAGGCACCCAAGACAGGGATGCAGCTGCAGGGTGCAAGCTAATTTGCAAATGGTTGGACCTATAGAGACCTGGAGAGCAGCCACCCTCCTGAAGACACCATTATTGACATGTTTTCCACACACTGGGCTCACTGGCCAAATTAGACAAAACTGTAGCTGAAGTCGGCTGCTGCTGGGAATATGGGGTCTCCTATCTTCTGGGGTTAGGTCAAGTCCCAGGTTCAAATTACAGAGCTGGCCCATCCTAGCTGTTTGAGTCTGGGTAAGTTATTTAATTTTTTGAATTGATGTCTAAGTAATTATAGGAATAGCTTGTGATCCATCAGCAGTGGTGGTTATCATTCTTCATCAATTTGGTATTGGTACTGATATTAGAGGGAGTGCTGAATAAATATTGAGTAGGGCAGTAAGTCTGGAGGGCTTCCCTTGTAGCTCAGATGGTAAAGAGTCTGTCTGCAATGCCAGAGACCTGGGTTCAGTTCCTGGGTGGGGAAGATCCCCTGGAGAAGGAAATGGCTACCCACTCCAGTATTCTTGCCCAGAGAATCCCATGGACAAAGGAGCCTGGCACGCTACAGTCCACGGGGCTGCAAGAGTCAGACACGACTGAGCGACTAAGCACACACACAGGGAGTAAGCCTAGGGTTCCATGATGCCACCTGTTTTGGCCAGTTTCCCTTTGTAACTAATAGCATAAGTTGAATGAGGTACTTTAACCTCAGAAAAATGAACTTCCCTTCTTCCATCACATTGGCCAGTAAGAAATTCAAACCCACAACATGGACATCCTTGGCACTGGAAGTAAAACAAAGTAAAGGAGTTTCCCTAAAAGGTAAATCAAACGCTTGTGCTGTGTTGTGCTTAGTCACTCGGTCATGTCCGGCTCTTTGCGACCCCACAGACAGAGAGCCTGCCAGGCGATTCTCCAGGCAAGCATACTGGAGTGGGTTGCCACGCCCTCCTCCAGGGGATCTTCCCAACCCAGGGATCGAACCCAGGTCTCCCACATTGCAGGCAGATTCTTTACCATCTGAGCCACCAGAGAAGTCCAAAAGCAAATACTTGGCCAGGCACTGATGTGAATTCTCTTCCAGGGAAGTTCAATAGCTGGTATAAAATGTAATTTGCATTTTGTAATTAAAAAGTATTGTCTGTATCTTTTCAAGCATACTTGTTACCACTCTCACCTCACCACTCTCATTTCACTTCTCCAGCTATCCTGCTGGGTTCTTTTAAGGACCAGCAACAAAGTAAAATCTCTTTTTTAATTTTGTATGCATTTGTGTTAATGTAGTTGTACTAGTGGTATTTGAGTTTTGAAGCATCATTAACGTTTGCTAAGAAGGAAATACTATAGTGTCTCTTTTTGTGCTGATTTCTCCTCTTGAAAGAAGGTGTTTATCTATGTCTTTATAAATTGTAGAAAGCATCTCTGTTCTCTTTCTTCTCACTCCACTATCTTCCTTGGCATGTAAGCTTCCTGTTTTCACTGAATGAGTCAGAGAAGAGAGGAATCTAATTTGAGCGGATGTGGGTCATATTTACTTTGGGAAAGGATGACTTTGCAATCTATTACTACTGGTGCTCACTCAGCCCCACACACAGAGGTGCCCTGTGGTTTGGTTTGGACTTTTTGTTTGTTTGCTTATTTTTGCAAGGGCCTAGGGAAAAGAGTAAGGTAGAAAGAAGGAAAATGGGGATAAACATTGAGTAAAAGATGTGAAAAGTTCCCAAGCTCATCTTTATTTTCAGAGCTATATTAAGAACACTCACTCATACCATCCACCTCTTTAGACTGTCTCTCAAGGTAATTTACACACCTCAGACAGGAAAAGTACCACTTTGAGTCTAGCATTCATACAACTGCCACCTTGAGAACTTGGAGCCCTGGTTAAAAGGTCAGCTCATGCACAGAGCTGTATAGGTGGACTCTCACATGTTGCAGAGGTGGTCCAGCGAATTCAGACTAGGTGTGCAAAGAAATCACCCAGGAACCCTGCCTTGAAGAGGGGTGGGCTGGCTAAGTGGAGAGGGAAAGGGCCAATGGAACAGGAACGTTCCTGCTGAGGGAGGGTGAATGGACGTGAAATGTTACAAGGTTACGGCCTCGAATGAAATCATCTGTGTTGAAATGAAAGCTGTTTGAAGTAAAGGTCAAAGAGGAATATGAAATGAAGGCAGCCTGTGCCCAGGATCTGAGGTTTCACTGAGCAAAAGCCACATGAATTAGACTTGACCATCACAGCAGACAGCAGAGAGAAGGAAGCCTGGGGTATCACAGGTGGACATTATCCTGTATACTTTCGTATGCCAGCCAAGTGGTAGGGAACATCCCTTTTCCCAGGATCTGGTAATCCAGCCCCTGGGGCAGGCAAGTTGGACCAATGATCGTGGTAAATGGCTACTGCCCCCAGGGGACAATAAAGACCAAAACCATCTGGGAAGACGCGCCTGCATGTGAGACGGGACAAACCAGTCTCAGCTGGGACCAGTTCGTGTCCATTGCAGGGGGACCGATTTTTATTTTCTTTACTGTAATTTTTTTTTTTAATTTCTAAATTTTCTAAAACGAGTATGAACCATTTTTAGATTCGGGAAAGAGTTCTCTTAGTGTCTACTGCACCCTTAAAGCTCTTTTTTATTGGCATTTACAGGTGGCCACTCCTAACTTTTCCCTTTTTCTTGTCTTTGGTTAAAGGTGGTGTCACACAACATTGGCCTGTGTCAGGAGCTGCTGGGATACTTCAGCCTATTTCTCATTCAGTTTTGCAAAGAAGGCAGGCTGTCTGGTAAGAAGGACGGAAGGAGGTGCAGGCAGCCTGAGATGGTATGGGCTGGTGTGGGCAAGTGCTCAGCCAGGAGATGAAGGATTGCCACTGAGGGGCAGGTTACACTCCCCTCAAGGGGAACTCCCCAGTGTGTGGTCCCTACTATGACTCTTGGCTCCTGGACTGGACATCTGTTTTGGGGGGTTGAGGTTGTGCCTTTGGGCTTCCCTGGTGGCTCAGATGGTAAAGAATTTGCCTGCAATGCAGGAGACTTGGGTTCGATTCCTGGGTTGGGACGATCCCCTGGAGAAAGCAATGGCAACCCACTCCAGTATTCTTGCCTGGAGAATCCCATGGACAGAGGAGTCTGATGGGCTCCAGTCCATGGGGTTGCAGAGAGCTGGACATGTCTAAGGGACTAACACTTTCACTTTCACTATGCCTTGGACCTGGGGGTGAGCTGGGGTGAGAAGCTCCAGAGAGGGTGTGCAGTCAGGAGCAAGACGTCAGTTCTTTCCAGTAACTACACTTCCTCTGGGGGCTCTTCACCCCAGTCCTGCTGTCTAGGCGCACCTTCATCTCTGCCCTGGCTGCTGGCCGCCAGCCATGCCACAGCCCCCTTGTGCTGGAGTGCTGGACTCTGGGCATCAGCAGATCCCATCAGACCATCATGTCTCCTTGTTAAGGAATATTTGCTTTAAAGTGTGGATGGTATAATTCAGTTCTTAGATCCTTTAAAAAACTATACTTGCAGTGAGATAGTGACCGATGACATTATGTTTCATATCAGTCAGTTCAGTCAGTTCAGGTGCTCAGTCTTGTCGGACTCTTTGTGACCCCATGGACTGCAGCACACCAGGCTTCCCTGTCCATCAGCAACTCCCAGAGTTACTCAAACTCACGTCCATTGCGTCGGTGATACCATCCAACCCTCTCATCCTCTGTCATCCCCTCCTCCTGTCTTCAATCTTTCCCAGCATCAGGGTCTTTTCCCATACGTTTCGCTTTTCTCTGCAGTGCGTTTTTAGAAATTACAAGTTGTTGTTGTTGTTGTGAAATGGTATGTTACCTCTGAGCAGTTTATATATGTTCTCAGGTGCTTTGGGGAGGTGATTTGGAGGTGGAAGTTAGGAAAACCTCTTAACTTGGCCACCAGGAGCTGTGGTGTGCTGGTGAAGGCATTGGATCTCTGTGGACCTCAGTTTCTTCATCCATATCACAATGAAAATGTCCCCTACTCAAAGCACTGGTCCTTTTTTTTTTTTTTTTAATACCTGTGAAGTTTTTTAAAAAAATTTGTTCATTAGCTGCACTGAATCTTCATTGCTGCACGGGCTTTTCTTTAGTTGCAGCGAGCGGAGGCTACCCTGTAGTTGTGATGTATGGGCTTATTGCGGTGGCTTCTCTTGTCGCTGAGCACAGGCTCCAGGGCATGTGGGCTTCAGTAGCTGTGGCGGGAGGGCTCAGTAGTTGCAGTTCCCAGGCTCTCGAGCACAGGCTCAATAGTTGTAGCACACAGGCTTAGTTGCTTTGTTTGCAGCATGTGGGATCTTCCTGGACCAGGATTTGAACCCGTGTGTCCTGCACTGGCAGGCAGATTCTTAACCACTGAGCCACCAGGGAAGCCCAAGGCACTGGTTTTTTATGAGGATCAAAGGCTACTCATTTTTTGAATGAATTTTAGAAAGTTAAAAATTGTATACAAATGCAAGAGAATATTATTAATGTGATTTTATTCCTTCCAATATTAATGCTCTATTTTATCACTTTAAGGCACTGTATGTAAACACTGTGTGAATATGTGTGTATTTCAACCAGGAAGACTCTTTCTTCTTTCTCTAGTCATGAAAAAATTGGCAGACTTTGAACTCCCATGTGTTAGCCTTCGAAGTTCTGAAGTGGAAAACTGCAAGGTTGGACTCAGGAAGTGGTGAGTAAGCATTTATTATGACAGAGTGTTTCGGAATATCTTAGCTTTGTTAATAAGAACTTGTCTGAATATCACCACATCTGGCTTACGGTCTAACAGCTGGACAGAGCTCAGGGCCTTGGGGAAGGTCAAGAGGAAAGCAGCAAAGGAGGGCGGGGCGAGGAAATGAACCAGAACATTTGTCCTAAAGAATAGGCTGTTGAGGATGACTCAGATTAAAAACCTGAGGGATATTATCTTAAGGATGGCAACCATGAAGATTAGGCTGGGGGTAGGGGGACTGGCGGAGAAGGCAATGGCACCCCACTCCAGTACTCTTGCCTGGAAAATCCCATGGATGGAGGAGCCTGGTAGGCTGCAGTCCATGGGGTCGCTACGAGTCAGACACGACTGAGCAACTTCGCTTTCACTTTTCACTTTCATGCATTGGAGAAGGAAATGGCAACCCACTCCAGTGTTCTTGCCTGGAGAATCCCAGGGACAGGGGAGCCTGGTGGGCTGCCGTCTATGGGGTTGCACAGAGTCAGACATGACTGAAGTGACTTAGCAGTAGCAGGGGGTCTGGGGACTGAAGTGACTTAGCAGTAGCAGGGGGTCTGGGGACTGAAGCAGGTAATGGCAAGGAATTGCAGGGTTTGCTTTGGAATATATGACTGACTACTTAATTGAAGGAGTTTATTGATGATTACAAGCAAGTCTGATTTATCTGTTGAACTGTGGTATTTTCTGAAGGCAAAGAGTGGACTCAGCTAATTTGCAGTGAACTTGAACTCTATGTATTCAGCTTACCTTCTTAATGGATTCCAATTATACATGCTTATTTACCAGAGCCAGACATATTTTCCTAGATTGAGAAGATGAAATCCAGGGGGGAAAAATCTACTGTATTTTTGCAGAAAACACTTTTATTTCCCCCAGACACAAGGGATCCTATGGAGAACAAGTGACAAAATAACAATGAGAAGCAGGACACGCTCCATTGGCATGCGGGGCGGATTAGTCTGTATTTCCCAGTATATATCACTGTGGCTGTATCGGATTGCTTCTTTGGTTTACTCTCTCCTGGCCCAGTTATTCTGTAATCTGAACACAGAAGCTGTAAAGAAAGGCGTTTGAAATCCAGGAATAGTAATAATCTTGACCTTGTGGTGCCTTGTTAGAGCTCCAGGCTGTGGCTTCAAATTTTGGAAAGGGATTCCCAGCAAGGCTAGAAGTTCATGTACTGCTATTCGAAAGTATTCTGAGAAATAGTTGAAATATGTGGCAGAGAGCCCTGAGAAGGCAAAAAGGTTGCAGTTTTGTCTGAGATTTTAGTGAGTAACAGGTGGCTAAGCACAGTTGTTCCTGGGATCTGAATATGTGCATCTCAGGGTTTAGCTCAATAATTCTAGCCATGTTATTGAAACTCTCTAAGCCTCAATTTCTTTATCTGTAAAATGAGAATATTAATGATAGAGTCTATCTCAGAATTATAGTGAGAATTAAATGAAGTAATCCTATGTGCTCAATAAATTTTGGTCATGTTTTTTATTGTTATAGTGATAATAATCATGATGAAAATCGTAATTAAAAAACAAACCCTCTGGATTAGACTGTTTTGTTCACAAACTCTCTAAGAGATGAGGATTCTGTCCCTCATCTTAAACTTGAATTAGAAATTGGGCTTTGCCTGTGTCTACATCAAATAGATAAACTCTAGATCATAAGTACAAGATAAAATGTCTACCCCAACATCAGCCTGCATTTCAGATCCAGGCAGATTGCCTTTGCTCGTGGGGACCGAGAGGAAAGGAGGGCCTACTTCAGCTCTTAGAGCTGAGGATGAGGTTACTGGAAGGGGCGAGTCTGGGGGTAGGATCCTGCAGGTCCTGGCCCTCTGTCCTGAGGGAGCCCTCACTAGGTGGGAGCAGAGAGGCTAGGTCAACTACCACTCGCTGTGGAATCCCCAGCAGGTGAGGCCTGGCGGTGAGAACAAGTCGAGTTTTAGGGATTTTTCTGTCAATTCCCTGACGCTTCTTTCCAAAGATGATATAGTTCCTTCTAGACCAGAGGGTGGCCTGCCCTGGCCTCTCAGAGCTCCGGTCTGGGGTGAGTCTGGGGACTCTACATCTCTGGTGTAACAGTTGTTATCTCTGCCACATAGGGTGCCTGGGGTGCAGGGGTGAAATAGCTAAATGGAATATACATAGGAACACTTCAGTTGCTTCTCCCCAGCCGCTAGAATGAAGTTGATCTTCGAGCATCTGTATTTTCATCCTTTTCCTGGTCTATGACAATCCCATCATCTCCTCCCCCTCCTCTGCTGAGCTCCGTGATTCTGCTTACTCTGCCTTCAGACTGGTGATAGACCAACCCTGGCGTACCCTCTCCTGACGGTTTTGGTCCGGTCTTGGCTGGCTACTGCACTCACATAGTACGTGTAACTTCACTTCATCCTGGCAATCCTGGATCTGCTAGACAAACATGAAGCTCTGCTATTTACAAGTCCCTTTGCCAAGGTCCAGAGGGGCAAGGGGTCTGAAAAGGACCCAGCCCCTGGGCTCAGGGATCTTCATACCTGGTGTAATATCAGCTTGATCAGAGCAGAGATCAGGGTAAATTCAGGGAGCTGAGGAAGCCCAGGGGATGGGTTGCTAATACAGCCTTGGGGAGTAGGGACCAGAAGAGGAGACATGAGGGTGAGGCTTGTGGGAGAGGCCGATAAGTCCAGGAAGAAGGCAGGTAAGGGGAGTGGTCTTTTGAATGGAGGGAGAAGAGAGAAGACAAGGTTGGAATGTATAGAGTGTGGGCCAGGGGAGAGAGGTCAGAGAGAGCACTGGAAATGAAAGTGGGATCTCCTATGAAGGGCCTTGGGAGTCAACAGGATAAGTGCTCCAACCCCTGGGACTATAAGCATCTGAAAGGTTCCTTGGGAAAAACTACTCCAGTTCGAATGTGGAGTGTGGGACTGAGGGACACAACTGAGGCGGAATGTCTGGTGAGAAGGTCACCTGAGCAGCTCAGGCAAGAGGTGAGGTGGCCGGGGCATAGGACAGTGATATGGATGTGGGTACAGGGCAGATGGCTATGCCGGGAATTGCAGGTGGGAAGGGGGCGTTGAGACTTGGGCCTTGATGTAAATGGGATGTGGACCATTTCCTTAAAGCCTTGTTTTTTGTGCATGTCTACTCAAACATGAGTAGCAAACAGAGAGCACAAAATAGGCTTACAATATGAGTCAAATCCTAGGAATCAGGCAGTGTGTTTTCACAGGCTTCTGTTGTAATAGCTGCAATATCCTTGTATCTCCAGGGTTGGGTTATTTTTATTCAGATGAAATCAACCTTAATTTTGTTGTTGTTCATTCTGTTTATTGTCAAGAATAAGTGAGTGTAAATATATTATGGCTGACTTTTATAATTCACCAAGAACAGAGATAATGAAACATTGAGCAGAACTGAGTACGTATCAACATTATTTGAGCACCTTATTATTCTGGGTCTTGTTTTCTTGCTTTAATTTACCAGCTATTTAAATGGTCTCATTTGTCTACCCATTTAGTGCATACCTCTCTCATTTTCCCCTCAAATAAAATATAAGTTGGGCATGGACTTTGCTCTGTCTACTGATGTGTTTCAGGATTTGGAATATAATAGTTGCTCAATAAATATTGGTTAAATAAGCAGATGTTGGAGAAGGCAATGGCAACCCACTCCAGTACTCTTGCCTGGAAAATCCCATGGACGGAGGAGCCTGGAAGGCTGCAGTCCAGGGGGTTGCTAGGAGTCGGACACGACTGAGCGACTTCACTTTGACTTTTCACTTTCATGCATTGGAGAAGGAAATGGCAACCCACTCCAGCGTTCTTGCCTGGAGAATCCCAGGGACGGGGGAGCCTGGTGGGCTGCCGTCTATGGGGTCGCACAGAGTCGGACGTGACTGAAGCGAATTAGCAGCAGCAGCAGCAGCATAAAGACAATGGGAAACAGAAAAGGTCAGAGGTCACCGGAAGACTAAGCAGGCAGAAGACTGTGGCCGTGCTGGAAAAGGGGCCTTGGTTCAAGGCATATAGGACCACCAGTTGAGAGAGCATACCCACCCAGATATGCCCGTCAACTGTGTCATAAATTAACTGAACACTCCTGAATCATGCAGGTACCTGGACCCATCCCTGGATGCCAGGCTGATGGACTGCAGAACAGCTGTAGATCTGATCTACATGCAGGTGAGGGGAACCAAGGGCTATCAGAACACCGGATATTATAGGCCTTTTGAGTTTGAAACAGAGAACGTGTGTGTGGCAGTTCAGAATTCTATGGCGACACCTGCTGCTGCTGCTAGAGGCAAATCCCTATAAACTGAAGCTGGAACAGAGGTTACCAGGGGCTGGGGTGGGGGCAGTTATTGTTTAATGGGGATAGATGTTTTGCTCGGGATAATGAAAAAGCTTTAGGTATAAACAGAGGTGGTGGTTATATAACACTGTCAGTGTTTTTAGTGCCAGTGAATTGTACACCTCTAGATGGTTAAAATGTTATGCATATTTTAATCACAGTAAATAAACAAATATTTTAAGAGAAGTAGGGTTTGAGGGAAAAGAATTCTACCTCCATTCTAACCATCTCTCCACACTGGCAGCTGACACTCCATCATCTAGGCTAATTTAATAGCCAGGAAAGGACAGCCCTGCTAATCTAAAGTCACAGAAAAACTGAAAGTGAAAGGCACTCAGTCGTGTCTGACTCTTTGCGACCCCATGGACTGTAACCCATTAGGCTCCTCTGTCCATGGGATTCTCCAGGCAGGACTACTGGAGTGGGTAGCCTTTCTCTTCTCCAGGTGATCTTCCCAACTCAGGGATCAAACCCAGGTCTCCTACATTGTAGGTGGATTCTTTACCATTTGAACCACCGGGGAAGCCAATTTAAAGTCACACATGGTCCCTAAATCTCACTTTAGCATAATCTTTTTTTCCTAAACCAACAAGTAGCGTACCTGTCTCCAGGGCCAGCTTCGTAGGAAGTGGCCTGTGAGGCTGCACTGCCCCTTCCCTCCGCGCTCAGAGGGGCCCCAGGTTTGTCTCACTCTCTGCTGTCACATCTTAAAATTCTTAAAGTTTTATAAAAGGACCACATTTTCATTTTGTACTAAGTCCTGCAAATGATGTACTTGGTCTTGCCTTACCCCTGCCCCTCAACGCACAGAGAAGCACGTTTAGAGTTTGGCCTCCTTTCTTTTTCCGATTCATGCAGTGAAGGTTCTGCTTATCTGTCTGGAGGTCAGCAGATGCTGCCCCTGTGATGTATCGCCGGCCACCCCCACCTCAGCCCCCTCACCTCAGCCCCCCTACCTCAGCACCTAAGCTGCCCACCTCAGCCCCCCAGCCACCCAGCTCAGCCCCCCACCTCAGTCCCCTCATCTTAGCCCCCCCACCTCAGCACCTCAGCCACCCACCTCAGCACCCCCACCTCAGCCCCCCACTTCAGCCCCCTCCCCTCAGCCGCCCACCTCAGCCCCCACCTCAGTCCCCTCATCTTAGCCCCCCCACCTCAGCACCTCAGCCGCCCACCTCAGCCCCCCACCTCAGCTCCCACTTCTTCCCCAGCTCCCTGCCACTGTTCAGCTTCACGGGGCTGCATCTTTGGAGGCCCATCCTTTCCCAGGCCTGGTTTAGACAGTTCTGGAGGGAAGTTTGGAAGCTTCTTTTAAGGATTTCCTTGCAATTACCCAACAGTTTATTCTCAAGCCCAGAATGGTGGGTCGAATTCCTGGCCTATTCAAACCCTCCCAAGGTTTGAATAATAAATAAATTATTTATTATTTAATAAATAAATAAATCCCACCTCAGAATAAATCCCACATCCTGACACTTGTTTTATTTTCTCCTTAGCATTTCTCCCATTTCACTATATAAAAATTTTGAGTTACTCTGTCTCTCCCTGCTAGAATGATTTCTCCATGATATTGGGGATTTATTTGTTTACTGCTATTATCTCCAGAAACTAGAACTATTCCTGACATGACCTTAACCTTAAGCCTTTTGGGGGATCCTACATTGTACTAATTGTATGAAATACATTTTCATTTAAGCCTCATAGTAACTCTGTCAGGCAGTTGGTGCTATCTACATTTTTTAAATTAAGTTTATTTATTTGTTTTAATTGGAGGTTAATTGCCTTACAGTATTGTGATGGTTTTTGTCATACATCAGTGTGAATCGGCCATAGGTATACATGTGTCCCCTCCATCCTGGCCATCTTTGTTTTTAAGAAGAAGAAATAAAGTTTGATGACAAAGGATTGAGTAGGCTTAGACATGGAAGATTAGAAAAAGGGATTTAAAAACACATTTGCAGGTGGCTTTTATGTAGCGTGGTTCTAAACTGCTGTACTCTGTAGCTTTTCATAAGCTAAGGCAGAATTGAAGAGAGGGGAGAAGTTTCAGATGTTACTTTTTAAAAAAAAAACAGGTATAATCCTTTTTTAATTTTAACTTTTATTTATTTATTTGTTCTTGGTTGCTGAGTCTTCATTGCTGCGTGCAGGCTTTCTCTTAATTGTGGCAAGCAGAGTTACTTTCTCAGAGAAGGCAATGGCAAGCCACTCCAGTACTCTTGCCTAGAAAATCCCATGGATGGAGGAGCCTGGTGGGCTGCAGTCCATGGGGTCGCTATGAGTCCGACGCAACTGAGCGACTTCACTTTCACTTTTCACTTTCACCCAATGGAGAAGGAAATGGCAACCCACTCCAGTGTTCTTGCCTGGAGAATCCCAGGGACAGCAGAGCCTGGTGGGCTGCTGTCTATGGGGTCGCACAGAGTCGGACACAACTGAAGTGACTTAGCAGCAGCAGCAGCAGAGTTACTCTCTAGTTGTGGTGCGTGGACTTCTCGTTGTAGTGGCTTTTCTTGTTGCAGAGCACGGGCCCTAGGCAACAGTAGTTGGGGCTTCAGTGGTTACAGTTCATGTGCTCAGCAGTCTCAGATCGCAGGCTCTAGAGCGTGGGCTCAGTAGTTGTGATGCATGGGCTTAGTTGCCTGTCGGCATTTGGAATCTTCCCGAATCAGGGACGGAACATGTGTCCCCTGCACTGGCAGGTGGATTCTTATCCACTGGACCACCAGGGAAGTCCCAGACATTGCTTTTAATGAGGTTTGCTAGGACACAAGGAGGGCTTCCCAGATGGGCTAGTGGTAAAGAACCCGCCTGCCAGTGCAGGAGACAAAAGAGACAAGGGTTCGATCCCTGGGTCAGGAAGATCCCCTGGGGGAGGGAATGATAACCCACTCCAGTATTCTTGCCTGGAGAATCCCACGGACAGAAGAGCTTGGAGGGCCACAGTCCATGGGGTCACAAAGAGTTGGACACAAATGAGTGACAGTTTCACTTTCTTTCAGGAGACAAGAAAACATTAATAGAACCTCCTGCAGTAGTTTGGTTATAGCAAAAAAAGGTAAAAGGATGGATTTTGATGCTCTGGTTTGCTAAAGAGCATAGAAGAGGAAAAACACATACTTCCTTAGGTGACTTTTGGTCTTGTTTTCAGCAATTCAATTGCTTTAATTAGATTATTTTTAGCAAGTCTTTATTTTTGGAGTGGTTTGTTATGTAACAACTGATGAAGAGCTGTTCCCTTTAGTAGGATTAGGTGTGTTGTTGATATATGTGTTGAGTCTAATTGTCATTTAAAATCACTTCAGAAAGTATGATTCTGGATGGAAGGGGAGTTACTGCTTACGCAGAGAGGCAAAGGCAGGGTGGCAGGGTTCCCTTTTGTACCAGGAAAGCAAATGTTCATCTTTGAAGACATGACCACAGTTCCATGTTTCACATTTTCTTGCAAAGTGACAACCAAATGCTTTATGTTCACACAGAGAGGAAACTGCTCTGTTTTATACTAAGATTAAGCTAAAGGGCTGCCTAGCACAGGCTGAGCAGTGCCTCTGCAGGCAAGAGAAATCGCCAGATGCCTCAGAAGAAATGAAAACAATTACCCACCGGGAGGGATACGCTGCACAGAACTGCCTCGTGGTTCTGTGTCATAATTTATTTGGCAGTCTTTTTTCTTAGTGTCACACAAGATCATGGTATCATAAAATCAGGAGTTTTCAGTTTGACAAAATAGAGCATCATTTGTGTAGAGATCTCCCCCAGTAGACCACCAGCCCCATGCAGGGACCTTGGCTTTTTTGGCACAGGGCAGAGAAGCTGGGTGTGTGACTGAGCAGTCACAGCGGACCCAGCAGCCAGAATGTCACTTAAGGAGTCACAACCTTCACACCCATTTCTCCTTAGGTGACTTTTAAGAGACTAAGACCATCTAGTAAACAAATTTCCATGAAACTCTAAGAAGGCAAATAAAAATATCACTTATTAAATGTTTAATGTTCACTATTGTGCTTTTATGGCTAGAATATAGTTTTCAGCTCATTTCACGTCCTGCTTTGACCCATGCATAATCATGTTCAATGTACTTTTACCCCTGTTACATGAGTTGGAATGTAATTTACCATTTTAAATGTTCCCTGAGGCTTAGCACCACGGTATCCTTGCTGTTACAATACCTTGTTAGTTACGTCCGGTTTGTGTGCCAATGCATCACCTAATTCTAGTATTGTTTCTGTGGGATGGTTTCCAGGGATACAGGGTAACAAGAATTAGGAACTACTAGCATCATACTTAGCAGCAACAGCAGAATCATATGATGTTTATCAATCTTCATTAAGGAGTTGTAAACCAGAGAGAAACTGATGGTGTTTCCTCTTCTTATGGCTTGGGAAAAGACGGTTTCTTGAAAAGCACACTGAACGGTAGTTTCAAAAATGCCTTCTGTCCCTGCTCTGTCAGCGGCTCTCTCCTCTGGGTGACCTTGGACTGGTCACTTATTCCTTCTGGAACTGGAACTACAATGTCTCCCTGTGAAGTGACGAGACTGAACTAACAGTCTCTAAGTGTTCTTCCAGCTTTAACAGACTGGTATTCAAACCTTAGCTCTTTGCCTGGCAAAGTTTTCAAGAAACTATATAGCTGATGTCATAACAACCTCTGCCTTTATCATTTCTCAAATTCGAGTGAAGCTCCTGAGAAAAGGAAAGGGGGCCCAAGGCCAGCAGGAGGGAGGGAACCACAACTGCTGCCTCCTTTGGGAAGTCCTCTCTGTGCCCTCCCTCTCTGCCCCCTTGGCATTTTGTTCTGCCCTCCATCGTGGCACTCCCACCCAGTGTTGTGAATGCGGGTTCACATCTGCATCTCTCTAATTAGACTCTGAATGGCCAAGGGCACAGACTGTGTCCTGGGTGCTTAGGAGACATGAATGAGTGAGAAGCAACCATCCTTTTAAAAAGTGAATGGAAGAAGTCTGGGGAGTTCCTCTGATAAATAACGGTGCCATCATAATTAACCATTAAGAAATACTCTCAATTTTTTTAAAGCTAGTGTGTCTAGCGATGTCCCAGGAGCCAAGTGGATTCCCACAAGGTGTTTACTTCCTTCTTTTCAAAACTTTGAGTGACATTAAACAAAGTGGGGGCTTCCCTCGTAGCTCAGTTGGTAAAGAATCTGCCTGTAATGCAGGAGACCTGGTTCAATTCCTGGGTTGGGAAGATCCCCTCGAGAAGGAAATGGCAACCCATTCCAGTATTCTTGCCTGGAGAATCCCATGGACAGAGGAGCCTGGCTGGCCATAGTCCATGGGATCGCAAGAGTTGGATACGACTTAGCATCTAAACCACAAACAAAGTGGAAGATTGCCTATAAAAATAGAAGTTTCTGGATTTTCTGAAAAATACCGAAGGCTCTTTCCAGTCTGGGCCTACATTTCAGCAGGGCCACCGCTGGCCTGGTTACAATTTGTGCAAATTAGAAAAAGGTGCCCCTTCCACTAGGCAGGTCAAGCCCTGCATCAGGGCGTGTGGTGTGCTGAGGGGAGTGTGGGCTGCCCACTACCCTCCTAATACCCCCATGACCCAACGTGCTCCCTAGCCTTGATCTGTTCTGCCTCAGCCACCCGGAGCTGAGTGGCTGCTGCCTTGTTTAAAAAGGCACATGCTCTCCATGTCTCACTGCTGTAGACTCTGCAGAGAGCACTAGAGTGTGTGTGATTGAAGCTCATGAAAACCGTGACTTATGTGATTTCACGCAATTTTAAAAATTAGGTTCCACATGAGTCTCCGTCAGCCAGTCTTTGGGGAACCATATAACTGAGTAGAGACATTTATCTAAACTTGACTCTCTCACTATCCGGAGTGAGGCACTGTATATAATATATTTGAGTGATGACTTGTGAAATCATAATCAGGGTCAAAGGTTTTCAAGGGTAGTAAAACAAAAACATTTATCTTACCTCTCCTGTTGGATATTTAAAGCTCTACATTTGAGAGTCCCAGGTCCTCTAATGATGAATGATGTATCTTTAGTTAGTACTTACCTACTTACCACCACGAATGCTGTTTACCTTGTATATTTAGTCAGGTTTCTCTCTGACATCGTTGCCAGGTTCTAACAGTCCTTACAGGGCTCTAAGATCAAGTGAATTCAGGAAAGAAAAGGTGTTCCTTTCTTCACACCCATGCTAATTCCATTCTTAGCTTAGGTATGGTATCTAAGTTCAGTTTTGAGAACAGTTGACAATAAGGAGAAAGTCTTGCGGTGTGTAGCTGCCTATGTGGTCAAAATTCAGTGTCTCGGGCAATAGGAGGAGGGCTTGGTAGAGTAGTCAGATCCGAGTTTTAATCCAACCGTTGCCGCTTACTTACTGGATTGTCTTGAAAGTTATAACATCTCTGGATCTTGATTTTATCCATCTCTAAAATGGGGGTAAATGTTCCTAACCCACAGAACCATTTGGAAAAAGTCAATGAGAAAACTTATCTTAAAAAGGTCTCAACAAATAGTAGTTATTTTTCTTCTCCTCTTTAAATCCATCTCCTTTTCCCTAACTTCAATAGTAATATCAAAATGTATTCAGCTTTTCTTTCTCCTCTTGGAGCTAAGGCATACCCTGTCCCTCAGTGATACGAGGGACATAACATATAGACGTACATTCAGACTAAGGTATATACTATCATATACTATATTATATTCATATACTATATTCAGTATATTCATGCTATATTCAGACTATCATATACTAAGGCATAAAGTACCTGATAGCAAAGAATTGTTTGTGGGTTTGCTGTATGTAAGACGTTGCACAAGATACACTGGGGTAAGGACTCTGGTTCTTCTCTAGAAGGGTTAGCAGTTTGAGGGCCAGTGGAAAACTCCATTAAATAAAGCATGATGTCAGCTAGTGATAAAGAACCCACCTGCCAATTCAGGAGACATAAGAGATGTAGATCTGATCCCTGGCTCGGGAAGATCCCCTGGAGGAGGGCATGGTAACCCACTCCAGTATTCTCGCCTGGAGAAGCCCATGGACAGAGGAGACTGGGAGGCTACAGACCACAAGGTCGCAAAGAGCTGGACACAACTTAAGCGACATAGCACAGCACACACGGTCAGCATAGCACAGGCAGCTGATGAGATGGAAAGCTGATCTCAGAGCCTGTCCTGGGGCCAGGAAGGATAAAGGGGAAGGGGAGGCTGCATGCCAGGAGAAGAGGGGAAGAGCACAGGAAGAGCTGCCGAGGGCTTCAGGAAATCCAGGGGGCGTCTGTCTTCAGTGAGTTCTGGCATGGAGACCAGTGTTGTTCGGCTTGAACCTGCAGTGCAGATTAGGACAGGGGACTGAGCAGCCCGTCAGGGAGTCAGAGTTTGGGAACATTTGCTGGTGGCAGTTGCTCAAAGCCCAGCCAACAGGGCCTAATAGTGTATTCACTTCTCATTGTTTTTCAGTTATAAAATTTGTTTTCATTTTATAAAAATGTGCAGATATGGAAGGACTCAAAAACAAAAGTAAACATCATCCCAAATCTTATATCAACCATACATATAAACTCTTAACTTTTTCAGTGTTTTTACTTCATAGACTATTAATTCATTTCACTCATGTGCACATCCATTTTTCTTGACTGCTAAGTGTACATACAAGGTCTTTGGGGCTTGGCTTATATTTATTTTTTTGTTTTATAAAAATCAGGACCTGATTACTATGCCCTTATTTTGTAACTTGACATGTTTTCATGTACCAATGCCTCATAGACTTTTCCCATGTTGTTAAATATTTTATATAATTTTAAATAGTAGCATAACCTATTATTTGATTGTACCTAAACTCTGTCACCTATATTGGTGCATTTATTAATAGTACCTACTTCATAAGGTGCTGTGAGGATTGACCTTTTTCTTTATAGGGGAGGAGCTCTAAAATAATAAAAATTGATTTTCTTACAGTTCCATAGGTCAGAAGTCTGAAATCAAGGTATTGGCAGGGCCATGTTCCCTCTGAAGGTGCTAGGGGGGTTTCTGTTCCTTGTCTCTTTCATCTACTGGTGGCCTCAAGCATTCCTTGGGTGGAAGACTACTCAGCCATGAAAAAGATGAAATTGTGCCATTTGTGACACCGCCAATGGACCTTGAGGGTATTTTGCTAAAATAAGTTAGATGGAGAAAGACAAATGCTGTATGATTTCATCAAGATATAAATTAAATAATAAATAAATAGTATAATAAAATTAATGAACAAACCAAACCAAACAGAAGCAAACAAGTAGATACCGAGAACAAAGTAGTAGCTACCAGAGAGGGGAGGGGCTGGGGTTGATTTTTGTTTTAGAGCAATTAGAACATTGCCTGACACACAGTAAGCATTATACATATGTTTGCCACAACTTATAGTTGAAAATGTTTCAATATTAAAAGTGGTAGTAGTAGGAGCCTGGGTGAACCCGGGAGCTGGTGAGGGACAGGGAGGCCTGGCGTGCTGCCATTCATGGGGTCGCAGAGTCGGACACGACTGAGCCGCTGATCTGATCTGATCTGATCTGAGTAATAGCCTTATGAATACATTTTTCTTTATCTGTGTTTATCATTCCTGTAGATGGTTTTAGATTTAAATACCAAACTATCTCCATAAAGTTGTACCAGGTTAAATTGCATCAGATCTATATGAGCTTCCTATTTCTTCAACCCCTTGCCAACTCTGAATGTTATATATATATTTGTCTTCACATTGCCATTCTTTGGCATTGCCTTTCTTTGGGGATTGGAATGAAAATTGACGTTTTCCAGTCCTGTGGCCATTGCTGGGTTTTCCAAATTTGCTGGTATATTGAGTGCAGCACTTTCACAGCATCGTCTTTTAGGATTTGAAATAAATCAACTAGAATTCCATCACCTCCACTAGCTTTGTTCATAGTGAAGCTTCCTAAGACCCACTTGACTCCACATTCCAGGATGTCTGGTTCTAGGTGAGAGATCATACCATCGTGGTTATCTGATCACACCATTCTTTGAGCCAAAGAATGCTCTAATTATTGCATAATTGCACTCATCTCACATGCTACCAAAGTAATGCTCAAAATTCTCCAAGCCAGACATCAACAGTATGTAAAACATGAACTTCCAGATGTTCGCTGGT
Source organism: Bubalus kerabau (assembly GCF_029407905.1). Lineage (NCBI taxonomy): Eukaryota > Metazoa > Chordata > Mammalia > Artiodactyla > Bovidae > Bubalus > Bubalus kerabau. The sequence goes on from NC_073637.1 coordinate 66,021,572, forward strand.
TTTAGAAAAGGCAGAGGAACCAGAGATCAAATTTCCAACATTTGCTGGATCATAGAAAAAGCAAGAGAGTTCCAGAAAAACATCTACTTCTGCTTTATTGACTATGCCAAAGCCTTTGACTGTGTGGATCACAACAAACTGTGGAAAACTCTTAAAGAGATGGGAATACCAGACCTCCTGACCTGCCTCCTGAGAAAGCTGTATGCAGGTCAAGAAGCAACAGTTAGAACTAGACATGGAACAACAGACTGGTTCCAAATAGGAAAAGGAGTACGTCAAGGCTGTTTACTGTCACCCTGTTTATTCAACTTATTTGAAGAGTACATCATGAGAAACGCTGGACTGGATGAAGCACATGCTGGAATCAAGATTGCCAGGAGAAATATCAATAACCTCAGATATGCAGATGACACCACCCTTATGGCAGAAGGTGAAGAAGAACTAAAGAGCCTTTTGATGAAAGTGAAAGAGGAGAGTGAAAAAGTTGGCTTAAAACTCAGCATTCAGAAAACTAAGATCATGGCATCTGGTCCCATCACTTCATGGCAAATAGATGGGGAAACAATGGAAACAGTGAGAGACTTTATTTTCTTGGGCTCCAAAATCACTGCAGATGGTAATTGCAGTCATGAAATTAGAAGACACTTACTCCTTGGAAGAAAAGTTATGACCAACCTAGACAGCATATTCAAAAGCAGAGACATTACTTTGCCAACAAAGGCCCATCTAGTCAAAGCTATGGTCTTTCCAGTAGTCATGTATGAATGTGAGAGTTGGACTATAAAGAAAATTGAGTGCCAAAGAATTGATGCTTTTGAACTGTGGTGTTGGAGAAGACTCTTGAGAGTCCCTTGGACTGCAAAGAGATCCAACCAGTCCATCCTAAAGGAAATCAGTCCTGAATATTCATTGGAAGGACTGATGCTGAAGCTGAAACTCCAATACTTTGGCCACCTGATGCAAAGAACTGACTCATTGGAAAAGACCCTGATGCTGGGAAAGATTGAAGGTGGGAGGAGAAGGGGCCGACAGAGGATGAGATGGTTGGATGGTATCACCAATTCAATGGACATGAGTTTGAGTAAGCTCCGGGAGTTGGTGATGGACAGGGAAGTCTGGCGAGCTGCAGTCCATGGGGTCACAAAGAGTAGGACACGACTGAGTGACTGAACTAAACTAATGGATCTTCACCAAGTTGAGAGGCAAACAGATTCTTTGATTACTAGTGAGGTTCAATCTGTATTTGTCATTTGGAATTCCTTTTTATTAATTGCTGATACATAGCATTTCTTCATTTTCCTATTAGAGGTATTTATATTTTTACTATTGCTTTACGTAAATAAGATTAACTCTTTGCCACATATGATGCAGTTTTGCCTTGGTTTGCTATTTTCTTCTTAGTTTTATTCTTGGAGGCTTATTATTTTTATGTAATTATATATTCACTGTATGTTATTTGTCTTTGTAGCTTAGAAAGGTATTTCCTATTGATAAGATAAAACTACTCACTTTTACTTTCTTCTGGTTCTTTTATGGTTTTTACATTTGAATCTTTAACCTATCTGTGTTTATTTGATTGGGTGGTGTGGGGAAAGAGAAAATTTTATTTTCTTTTCCAAGTGCTACCAGTTGTACCCAAACCATTGTATCCACACCCAATTAATTTTAAATGTAACCTTTATAACCTGCTAAATCCTTATATATGCCCACTTGGGTTTCATACACGAGTATATTTTTGTTAGGTTAATTCATTTCTGTTAAGTTTGCTAATTTTACAACTTATATTGTTTTAAGGCAATACAGGACATTGAAAAAGAATGGGCCAAACCCACAGAGGTGCAGAGGCAGAAATTAGAGGCTCTCCAGAAAGAAGACAACCAAACAAAGGTGAATGAAATATTACACCAAGAGAAATCTCTTGGAAGGGAGTTAGAGAAACATATTGGAATTCAGCTATTTCTGTAATTTATAAACCCATCAAGCACTAAAAATGGGGCTTAAAAATGAGAATACCTTCATTGATTTTTCTTATTATAAAATTAATAAAGTCTTATTGTTTAAAGATTCTAAAAATACAATATAGTGTGCGTCCTTTGCCAAGTTAATTAATATAGACCCTCAACATTATTTTTAATGATGCAGAGTATTCCATTTTATGATTATGTTATCATTTAGCTAACCAATTTCCTATTATTGGAAGTCAGATTGTTTCCAGGATTTGCTTCTATAAATCACTGTGGCAGCAAGCACCACGAGGCCCAGGACTGAGTCTATCTAATTTATATAATACATACTCTGTGTTCCCAACACCTGGTATGGTTCCTGGCTGAAGGTCCCTGAACACAGCAGCCAACATTATCTGTCTTGAATCCATGTTCTATTATTCTTCACATTATTTCTAAATGTTCATTTTTAAAACTTCCATAAAGATGGTACAGTACCAACGGACATACCCCCAAGAAATATATGAGTCTGAAAAGTTATATTTTAACAGAAGAAATGGTCTTTGCTTCATTGTATTATCTTTTTTAAAAAAACCTTTATACTTTACCAATGCTCCTCACCAAAGCACTGATTTTGAAGAAAATGCAAATAAAATTTAGGTAACTCATTTATACTTAGGTTGATATAGAAAGCCATCCTTCAAAGTCACCATATTTTTAGAATTTTATTGATGAGTTGCAAAAAAAAAAAAAAAGGAAAAAGCATATACTGCCATGATTTAGTATTTTCCCCCTTGGTATACTGAGAATTTGGAGAAGGAAATGGCAACCCACTCCAGTATTCTATTCTTGCCTGGAGAATCCCAGGGACAGAGGAGCCTGGTGGGCTGCCGTCTATGGGGTCGCACAGAGTCGGACACGACTGAAGCAACTTAGCAGCAGCAGCAGCATACTGAGAAATCTTCCCAGGTGGCTCAGATGGTAAAGAATCTTCCCTAGGTTGGGAAGATCCCCTCAAGAAAGGAATGGAAACCCATCCCAGTATTCTTGCCTGGAGATTCCCATGGACAGAGGAGCCTGGAGGGCTACAGTCCACAGGGTTGCAAAGAATCTGACATGACTGAGCGACTAACACTTACCCACTTTCCCATTGGTGTTCCATTACAGCTTTGTCTCAGAAATTTTGGAGTTCAGTTTCTCTGTTTGCAAATTTTTATACTTATAGCTTTTATTTTGATGAATATCATGTTGCTATTGCTTTGGACACAGTTCCCAATTCTAAGGACATTTCTGATCTATAAACTTCTTAGTTTAGTAAGAACATTGTTTTTAACCATGCTGCTATGCTCTAACAAAATTTGTGTTTTTGCCATAGAACAAAGTATATTTTCTATGGTTGAATGTTTTACATCGTTTTACCATACTATTTTAATAGTGATCTTTAAAAACTCTCACTTTGAGTGCATGAATTTAGTCCTCTAAATTTTCTTTGCATTTTGTTTGAAGTCAATGCTTTAGTAGTTGGCTAAATATAAAGAATAAAAAAGATAACACAATTAAGGAGAGGCCATTTATTTTGTTAAAATATGTCTTATTTGTCAGACTCACATGTACTGCTTCAGGACAGGGTATGGGTGAGGTGTTTTTTTTTTTTCACTTGGAAAAAACTGAACCATTATTCAAGTTAACAAATGATTTTTCTCTTGAAGCATCTAAGAATACTGTTATTAAAACCAATGTTATTTAAGTGTTTGTAAAAGTTCTCCTGCTAATGGAGTCAACACGTTAACAACTTTTGGTTTACTTTATGTACATGTACAAGAAAACTTGGAATTGAAAATGAGTGAAATTAACTTAAAGGAGCAGTCATTTGATCTAAATCAGAGAGAGACTGAACTATGGTCCCTGGGCCACTGTTTGTGTAAATAAAGCTTTATTGGCACATAGCCACACTCACACATGTATGTATTGTCAAGTGGTGATTTTGTGCTAGAGCATTAGAGGTGGGTACTGGCAACAGTGCTCATATGCCCACAGAATTGAAGATATTTACTACACGGCTCTGCAGGTAAGTTTGCCAAATGCTCATATACCTTCTGCAGTTCTACGTGTTAAATTATCTTGTTCAGGTACTTCTTAAAAGAACAAATTTCAGAAATTCCATGGTGGGTCCATGGTTAGGACTTGGCACTTTCACTGCCATGGCCTGGGTTCAACCCCTGGTTGGGGAACTTAGATCCTGCAAGCTGTGTGATGTGTCCAATAAGAAAACAAAACTCATTTTAAAGTAGATAATCCTTTTAGATTTCTGTCCTCTACTTTTCACACAGGCAGTAATATCAGTACTCCCCGCCCACCTCATTTTGAATGGCAGGTGCCAGCTAGCATTTTGAGCAAGTTACTTATTGATCACCAACTTCCTAGAGAAATGGAGCTTAACTTTTAATGAAAAACACTTTCACCTCTTTTAGAGCACTGCAGCCAAGAGTGTATTACAGTTTATTACAAATTTTTTGTGTTACCAAAGAGTAAAATAAACAATTAAGGATTTATACCATATAATACAAAAGAAGTTTTGTAGCAAGAGCCATGAAACTACTCTAAATGCTTAGTGGCAGGATTACTCAGCCCCTGTCCCCACCACACAGGTAACATCTACCCACCTCCTGTCATTTCTGATGTCTCCCACTGACCCAAAGGGAGGTCTGGCAGCTGAACGCACCTCCTAAGTTGAATGCATGGGCCTCAGTGCAATGAGCTGGTCCGACACGTGGCTAGGAGGGACAGGAGCCTGGAATCCTTCCGCCACCTGGTACCAAGAGTCGCCCGTCCCTCACGGCGTTTCCCTTTATCAAAGAGCGTTCACATAGCCCTCAAAAGGGAGGTGTAAGTTACCTTGCTTCAGGAAAGGATTGGGAAAGAGCCAGGTTGTTGCTGAGTGGCCTTATTTCTGATTTAACCATGTGGTGAGGTGTCAACTACCTTCTCTGAACACACATCTTCCACCACGTCAGATCAGACCATGGTGTAGGCTGGAAGAACAAAGTGGAGGTCACTGAACTGATAGCAGGTTACTTGAAGGCAGTCGCCAATGATCACTTTGTCAAAAGGTCCTCAATAGACATTAGCAGGACAGGATGCCAGGACCACAGGTGTGACCTGCAGCTGTCCTCTGTTCTTCAGTAACAACAGAAGCAGAGGGAAAAGCTAAACCTTAAACATCACCAACATTCCATTGGCACTTTGGGGCTGTGAAACTCGACTTAGCAGACTCACTCTTGCCCTCACTTCATTGCCATTTCCAACACCTTTGTCTCTGACAGTGAATACCACCAGCATATAAAGCAGCCTGTAAAAATTTGATCTCAGCTTAGTTGTTTTTCTTGTTAAACACAGCATCTTAAACATTCACTTTTTGTTTATTCTGCTGCTCTAATCTACTGAGAGAATCATAACTACTCCTACTCTTTTCTTCCTTCATCGTTCACACACTGAATATTTTATTTCCACTATGTCTGAACCCTGTAAAAAGACCAGGGACATGATGGTCAACAAGGAGGCACATGCCAGGAACTCGGGCAGCCCTGTCAGCACACAAGGCGTGGTCTTCATCTGCGTCACCCGGAAGAAAAAGGTGCTTTCACTGTGACTCCATTCCAGGTGTTGTGTTAGAATGGCAGTAGCTTCTGACATGAGATTTTTCATCCGCTTCAAGCAGTCTTTTGCTTCCTCCATCCCCACCCCGCTTTGGAGCAGTTTTTGGAGCTCGCCCGGGAGGTTCAGCACTATGGATACGTGCAGCTGGAACCCTGCACCTGTGACCACCCAGAACCCGGCTGCCAGGCCCTTCTTTCCATCGGCAATAATGAGATCAGCTGCTGCATAACCCTGCCTGATAACCAGACCCAGGACGTCATTTTCCAGATGGAAAGAGTGAAGTGCTGGCAGGTCACTTTCCTTGTGAGTATCTTGGCACCTTGCCTTTCCCACCATTTAAAGCCTTCATCCATGATTTTAAAAATCCTAGTGTGTTTGGATGACAGTGTTGGTATCAGGGAGACAGGTTTGCCATTTGAATCAGTACCTTGAGTGGACTGGCATCTAAGCCACAGTAAGCATCATAAAATCCCATGAACAGAGAAGCCTGGTGGGCCACAGTCCATGGGGTTGCAGAGAGTCGGACACCACTGAGCACGCACAAAGCATCACCTACTAATAAAACCTACCTGTTATCTGGTACAAGTTCCTCACTCTTGCTGTAGAGACCCTCCTCTTCTCACCTTGCAACAGCAGACTTCTCTACTGCTTGAAGGGTATCTAAAGTAGTAACAACATGTAGAAATAACAGCTACCATTTACTGAACACTTAATACGTGCTCAGTACCAACAAGATCTCTATGCTTGGGAACTGGATGCTGCCCAGCAGAGCTATTCTTTTTTTTTAATTTTTATTAAAAAAATTAATTAATTTATTTTAATTGGGGATACTTTACAATATTGTGATGGTTTTTGCCATACATCAACACTAATCAGCCACGGGTATACATGTGTCCCCCCATCCTGAACCCCCCTCCCACCTCCCTCCCCACCCTATCCCTCTAGGTTGTTCCAGAGCACTAGCTTTTGGTGCCCTGCTTCATGCATCAAGCTTGCACTGGTCACGTGTTTTACATATGGTAATATACATGTTTCAATGCTACTCTTTCAGATCATCCCACCCTCGCCTTCTCCCACAGAGTCCAAAAATCTGTTCTTTACACCTGTGTCTCTTTTGCTCTCCTGCCTGTAGGATCGTTGTTACCGTCTTTCTAAATTCCACAAATATGCATTAATATACAGTATTTGTCTTTCTCTTTCTGACTTACTTCACTGTGTATAATAAGCTCTGGTTTCATCCACCTCATTAGAACTGACTCAAATGTGTTCTTTTTTTATTTATAGCTGAGTGATATTTCATTGTGTATATGTAACACAACTTTCTTATCCATTCATCTGCCAATGGACATCTAGGTTGCTTCCATGTCCTAGGTATTGTAAATAGCCCAGCAGAGCTACTCGTAAGGATCTCTGGCATCACACCTGCATTGCCATGTCCTTCCAAGAGAGAGCTTTCTGACCAGACTTACTGAGTGCTTACTTTGTACCAGCTATGCTAGGCAATGACACATATGCTATTTAATTCTTCTTTTTTTTCATTAAGAGGAAAACAAAGGTCAATATTTATAAAAAGTAATTAGCATTTCTTAATTAAGTTCTTAAACATAACCCAGTGAGCTAAGAGGCATTATCCCATTTACACAGGAAATGGAGATTAACTAGTAGAGAACAAACCGTACTAAAGCAACCATGACATCCAGCTACTAAATCCATGAAACCCATGGGGATTTTTTTAGCTGGCTCAGTATTGTGAGGGCAGAGAGACAGGCCTGTCTGCAGCATTTGATACGTCAATCATGTCTTCCTTTTCACAACTCCCCTTGCCGGGAGCTGGCATATTGCATATTGAGTGAGGATCTGTAATAGCTCAACTGGAATTCTATCACTGCCAGGAGCCAGCGTGAGGCACTCCGCCCATGACAAAGGTCATGAGGAAGGAGGCTCGGCATACGCAAAGGCGGGATCGAGCCTCAGGAGTCCCCCTGGAAATTCTCGAGCATCTACCCCCCAAACCAGAGTCTGCCTACTTTCTGCTTTGTGCTTTCACCTACACCTCTGGCTTTACGGGGGGCTGTCTCCCACTACCTCTCTCTGAAAAAAGAGTTAGCTTACAGCTCCAGTTAATAATTCTTGGATGTGACAGTGTTTCAACCTACAAACTCCTTTGGAAATCCTCTAGCCTGCCTGAATGGGTTTTTCCGGCCACATGTGATTGTTCAGAGCCTCCCAACTGTGAGAGGCAGGAGATGTTCTAAACTGCCTAAACACAGATTCCTTTGAGTAGTTAAAAGATTGATTAGAAATTGTATTGGTGAAGGGTTTTTCACTTGTTGGGCCAATGTTTGCTGCTAAGTCTCCATACTCCTTACCTACTGTGTCCTTGGCAGTGTATTGATTGATATAATGGGTGTATAGAAATGTAAAATGCAGCTTTGTCCAATGCTTTTTGGAAGGCTGGTGCCTGACTTTGGAATAATCACCTTTAGAGAAAAATAAGTTTCTTAAAATGTTAACAGGCCTCCGGGCCAGAAGATGATGTCAATCACCTGAACTTTTGCATATGATAAGTTTGAAAGCCTGGCTTAGATTAGAACCAGGAACTGCTGTCCTTGCATGACTCCAGCCCTTCCCCCATTATCCTCTATGCATACCTTAAGGTATAAAAACTACTTTGGAAAATAAAGTGCGGGCCTTGCTCACCAACGCTTGGTCTCCCCATGTCATTCTTCCCTTTAACTTCCAGCTGAGTGTCCATCTGGAGCGTGGATATCCTCTGCGACCATTTATTTGCCTGGGCTTCTAAGACCCACTCGAGAAGGTGCCTAAGGTGGGGCACCTTCCGCTATTCGAGAGGGCGCCTGCGGCCTCCGTGGTCAGAGCTAACCTGGTGTCACGGGTTATATTGATTTTCCGCGTAAACCAAGCCACTCAGCTTCTTTTCTCCACTGAATTTTCCTACTGAGCTATCCTTATTTCAGCCGCTTTTCTCCACTGAATTTCCTCACTGAGCTATCCTTATTCTATTACTCTTTGTATCCTTAATTAAAGTGTAATTAAGCAGTTGTTCCCTGACCCTCGCCTATGCCGTCTCTCCTTCGAATACCCTGGATCAGCCGGGGCTGGTCCCCGGCATCCCCTTGCTTCCTCCTCTAATTTTGTGGGCTGCCTCTCCCTGTGACCACTCCTGAAATGCTGGTGTTTCCTGGGGTTCCATTTCTAGAATCTCTCCTCTACTTATCTCCTAAAGTCAGTTTCCCAGATGACTGTCAACAGGTCCAGTATTTCCTACCACATTCTTCACATCTTCGCCAAATGATTCAGACACCTCAAGGTCAACCTTTCCCCAAACGGGACTCATCCTTTCCCATATGCCCAACCTAGGGTTCTTCCTCCTGTGTTCCCTGTCTTGATAAATAGGATTTCCACCACTACCCCTAGTTGCCAAATCAGCAATCTTGAAATTACCCCTAACTTTTCTCTTATCTTACATTTTTAATTGCTGATGCAGACAGACCTATCTGTTCTATGACACGGGTGGTGGTGATGGTATTCAGTTGCTAAGTCATGTCCGACTCTTTGCAACCCCATGGACTGCAGCACGCCAGGCTTCCCTGTCCTTCACCGTCTCCTGGAGTTTGCTTACATTCATGTCCACTGAGTCGATGATGCTATCCAACCATCTCATCCTCTGCCGGCCCCTTCTCCTTTTGCCTTCAATCTTCTCCAGCATCAGGGTCTTCTCCAGTGAGTCAGCTCTTCGCATCACCCTATGGCACTGCTGTCCTTCAAGATTCTCCTTTTCTCTCTGCCCTCATGTCTTGATCTCAACATTTGCTGCCTGGATGAAATCCCACAGCCTCCTAACCCTTCTCACTGCCCCACTCTTACCCTCTTGGGGTCAGAAGAATAAAACACATCATATGATTTCAGTCCCTTTAAACTATGGGAACTTGTTTTGTGGCCAACGTTTGGTATATCTTGAAATGTTCGGTGTGCACTCGAGAAGAATGTATATGCTGCCACTGTTGACAATGCATATGTTGCCCTAACTCTAACCCTATAAATATCAATTCGTCCAGTGGTTAATGACGTTTAAGTCTCCTGTATCCTTACTCATTTCTCCCTACTTGTTCTATCAGCTATTGTGAGGAGTGTTAAAATCTTCAAATATAATTGTAGATTTAAATTTTGTCAGTTTCTTCTTTCTTGTCTTCTATAGATTATTTTATTATTTAGACATTCATTTGTTCCATTGTTTTTTTATCCACGCCTTTTAAATTTATGGTTACTTGAGTCTTTAATATACATCTTTTTAACTTATTACAGTCTACTTTCGAGTATTACATCATTTCACAAAAAGTTTAAAAACTTTACAACAGTTGTACCTCGGCTTGCCCCTTCTGTCCTTTGTGGTATTTGTTGCCATACATTATTCCTACATATATTATAAACCTCATACTGTGTTATAATTATTTTTGCTTTCAATAGTTAATTATTTTTAATTAAAAGGTAAACTTTTAATTTTGATATAATTATAGATTCATATGTAGTCAAAAGAAATGGTACAGAGATTTTGCATACACTTTACCCACTTTTCTTCAATTATTACATCTTTCGAAACTAGAGTACAGTATCACCACCCATGCTGCTGACATTGATACGATGAAAAGTTGAGACGTTTCCATCATCACAAGGATCCTTCATGTTAGCTTTTTATAGCTGCATCCACTTACTCCCACTCTCATCCCTCTTGAACCCCTGGCAACCCTAACCTGTTTGCCATTTTCATATTGTGTCATTTCAAGAATATTTTATAAAGCTTTTGGAAGTAATGGATTATTTATGACTTGATTGTGGTGATCATTTCATGGATACATGTATATGTCTAAACTCTTCAAATTGTGTACATTAAATATGTGCAGTTTTTTTGCATGTCAATTATAACCTCAGTTAGAAAAAACAAACACTCATACACATAAAACAAGGTTATGCACCAGTCAGTTGATGAAGATATTGTGACCTAACCCTATATTTCCCCTTGGACTGTGTATCAGAACTCACTAATGCAGTGTTTATGGTAACTATAGAACATAGCTAGTGTGAACAACAAGAATTGACTGTGTTTAGGAGGTAAACATAAAATAAAAGCAAGGAATTTGTTACCTTAAAAAATAAAAGAATGTTCAGTTCAGTTCAGTTCAGTTCAGTCGCTCAGTTGTGTCCGACTCTTTGCAACCCCAGGAATCGCAGCACGCCAGGCCTCCCTGTCCATCACCAACTCCCGGAGTTCACTCAGACTCACGTCCATCCAGTCAGTGATGCCATCCAGCCATCTCATCCTCTGTCGTCCCCTTCTCCTCCTGCCCCCAATCCCTCCCAGCATCAGAGTCTTTTCCAATGAGTCAACTCTTCGCATGAGGTGGCCAAAGTACTGGAGTTTCAGCTTTAGCATCATTCCTTCCAAAGAAATCCCAGGGCTGATCTCCTTCAGAATGGACGGGTTGGATCTCCACACAGTATGTAGTCTTTGGGAATTTTTTTTACTCAGCATAATTCTTTGGAAATTCATTCAGCTTGGTGTGTATATTTCAGTAGTTTGTGTCTTTTGGCAGCTGAGCAATGTTCCATGGTATAGAACAGCCACAATTTTTTAAAACACTCACCCAAAGAAAGGTATCTGGTTGTTTCCAGTTATTAGCTATTATGAATAAAGCTTCTATAAATATTGATTCATAGGTTTTTGTCTGAGCACAAGTTTTCATTTCTCTGGGATAAATGCCTAGGAGTGTAGTTGCTGGAAGTTGCGTGTTTAATTTTTTAAGAAACTGCCAAATTGTTTTCAAGGGAGCTGAGCCAATTTATTATACATTCCCACCAGCAATGTATGAGCAAGCCAGTCTCTCCACTTTCTCATCAGCATTTGGTATTGTCATTATTTTTTATTTAGTCATCCTGACAAGTGTGTATTGGTATTCAATTATGATTTTAATTTGCCTTTCCCTCATGGCTAACGATGTTGAACATCTTTTCATGTGCTTATTTACCATCTGGGTATCTTCTTAGGTGATATGTCTTCATAATTTCTTCCATTTTCCAATTGGATTTTTTGTTTACTATTGAGTTCTGAGAGCACGTACATTCTAGATATTAGTCCTTTTTTGGATATGTGGCTTGCTAGTATTTTCTCTCACTTTGTAGTTTTTCGTTCTCTTCACAGGGTCTTTTGCAGAGCGAAAGACTTTAATTGTGATGAAGTTGTTTTTCTTTATTGTGTTTTTGGTGTCAAGTCTAAATTCTTTGCCAAAGTTCCCTTTTTCGCTTATGGAAGTACAATTGCTCCAGGACCATTTATCGCAAAGACTATCTTTCTTCAGTTGAATTGCTGTCATACCTTTGTAAAAAATCAGTTGGAAAAAAAAAAAAATCAGTTGGGCACATTTGTGTGGGTCTAGTTCTGTTCCATCGATCTTTGTGTAGACACACAGAGGGAGGCATAGATCCCTCTACCAATACCACATCATCATTCTCTTCTTCTGCAACAGCTTTATCAAGATATTATTCACATTCCACACAATATAAAGTGTACAACTCAGTAGCTCAGTATATTCAGAGTTGTGTAACCATCACCACAGTCAATTTTAGAATACCTCAAAAAGAAGCTGCATACCCTTTACTTGTTACTTCCTTGTCACCAGGCCTAGGAAACCACTACTTTACTTTCTGCCTCTATAGATTTGCCTGTTCTGAACTTAGCATATTAATGGAATCATACATGGTGCTTGTGAATGTTTGTTTGTTTTTTTTTGAAAGGGAAACCCAAACAGAGACCAGAGGTCTTGCTAAGTTGAGGAGAAAGAGATAAAAATCTGTGAAGTGGTGGTTAGAATTTATGGGATAAAAGACTAAAGACAAGGGTTTTACATAGAGCAAGAGCTCCAGAGAGCATCTTTCAAATCTTTTGGTTAAATAATGATTTGTGCATGTGTGGGCAATGGACAAATCTGCATCTGGGAAGTCTGGGGAAAGAACCACTGAAAAGCAGCAGGTTGAACAATTCCAAAAGCAGGTTGAACAACTAAAAAAAAAACATACTGATGTTTTTACTTAACATTATGTTTCCAGGGTTCATTCTTGTTGTAGCATATATCTGTATTTATTCCTTTTTATGGTCAAATAATATTCCATTGTACAGATATATCCACTTGTACATTGATGGTTGTTTCTACCTTTTGACTGTTTTAAATTATGCTACTATGAACATTTGTGCATATGTTTTTTTATGTGGACATAGGTTTTCGTTTCTCTTGGTTATATACCGAGGAGTGGAATTGCTGGTAATTCTACTATAGTGGTTAACTTTTATGGTTAACTTTTTGAGGAAAGTCCAGACTGTCATTTACAGTGTCTTCTCCATTTTATATCCCCACCAGTAGCATAAGAGGATTCCAACTTCCCCATATCCTTGCCTAAACTTGTTATTATCTTTTTTTTTTAATATGACCATTCTAATGGATGTTAAGTAGTATCTCATTGTGGTTTTATTTCAGTCTTTTTTCTCTCTGTGCTTAATTTTGGGTAGTTTCTGTTGTCATGATTTCAAGGTTATCAACCTTCTGTAGCATATAATGTGTTTTCCCATTCATTATAATTTTATTTCTACTATTATACTTTATTTTTCATCTCCAGAAGGCCATTAAGGTCTCTTCTATATCTTCCATTTCTCTCCTTATCATGCTATTTTTTCTAAATTTTTGAGTGTGTGGAGCATATTTAAAATAACTGTTTTTATATTATGGTCTACTAATTCCATCAGCTCTGACATTTCTATTGATTGATTTTTCTCCTATTTTCAGAGTACGCTTATCTCATACTTTGCACACCAGGTAATTTATTATGGTATGCCAAACACTGTGAATTTTACATTGTTGAATGCTGGATTTTATTGTATTCCTTTAAAGAAGATTGAATTTTGTTCTGTCACACAATTAAATTACTTGGAATTAGTTTTATTTTTTTGAGACTTGCTTTTAAACTTTCTTAAGGCAGATCAAGAGAAGTCTGGAGGACTAATTTAGTACTTTACTTAATAGCTGCCATTCTTAGAATTCTCCATGTCTTGTTTATTATGCTATCTCTACTCAGGTTGATAGAAACTATTTCCAGGCTGGTTTAAGAGCTTTTGGAATTGTTCAACCTGCTGCTTTTCAGTGGTTCTTTCCCCAGACTTCCCAGATGCAAATTTGTGCATCTCCCACGCATGCACAAATCATTATTTAGCCAAGAGATTTGAAACCTTTGTCTTTAGTCTTCTATCCCATAAATTCTAACCATCACTTCACAGATTTTGGTCTCTTTCTTACCAACTTAACAAGACCTCTGGACTCTGGGTTTCCCTCCGTGTACTGAATCTTGGAAACTCCTCCAGGCAGTAAACTGGGTAACTACAGGGCTCACCTTACTTGTTTTCTGCTTCTCAGGGTTGACAGTTCTGCATTCTCTGCTGTTCTATGTCTGAAAACAGCTCTTTCTCAGTTCAGTTTTTTACATTGATGCTGCCAGACCCATAGTTCTAAAATACAAATTTGTGTTATTATTCAGCTTTTAAAATCTTTTAACAAAATGGCCTGTTGCCCTTAAGATAAAGTTCAGACTCCTTCGCTTAGCTTGTAAAACCTGTAACAGCCAGGGCTCTTTTGGTAGCAAATAGTAGAAACCAATACTTCTGGCTCTAGTGGGGGGAAAAAAAAAGGATTTATTAGAGGGGTATGAGATAATGCACTGATTTAAAGGAAAGGGTGAAAAAAAAAAAAAAAAGACTGAAATAGAGGCTCAGGATAACCAGGAACCAGAGGAGCTCAAGATTTCTAGAAAACAGGGATTCTTTATCAGGACCTGCTCTTTGGATCCTCTGCCCTAGAATCAAATGAGAGACCCAGAGTATCTATCCAGTTGGCTTGAGCTTGGGGCACGTGCCACCCTCCAGGAGGGCAGCATTTCCTGACTGTCCTAGCTTGAGAGCCACAGTGAAAAGTTTTTCCCAAGGGAATTTGAAACTCTAGTACCAGAAGAAAAAGTGATCGATGCTGTAAAGCAAAAATCACAGGTGCTTCCTACCAGGCTTCCAGGCTCTGGCCCTGCCCTTCCTCTCTCAGTGCCCTATCTGTCACGAAAAATGTTCAGCCACACTCCAGGGTGCCCGGCTCCCTCGTGCCTCAGTGCATCTGCGCTTATTTTGTCTTCTACTGGGAAACACTTGTTACCACCACACCCACCCCTCAAAAAAACACGCAACAAACTTGGTTAATCTCTTCTGCTGCTCAGATAACACTCTCCCTCCACTCCCACCCCACCAGAACTTCCTTTACCTCCTAGTCTGGATTAGATGTCCATCCTGTTCACTTGCATAACCTGTGTTTGCTTCCCTTATAATACTTATATCAAACTATGATGATTTATTGTACATTCATGGCTCCCCAAAACACTGATGGCATCTTGGGAATAGGGATATTCTCACTTGTTTTGATATTTTGTGCAGCACATAATAGCCATTTAAATTCCTGCTGAATGTCAAGTAATATCTTTTCCTTTGTAGGGGACTCTGCTGGATACGGATGGGCCACAGCAAACTCTCAACCAGAACTTAGAGCTCAGATTTCAGTATTGCGAGGATAGTCACTGGCGGTGGTTTGTTTTTTATACCAGACAGGTAGGTTCTCAGGGCAGAGCAGGAAAACCTTCAGTGCTAAATGCTCTCTTGCATGCTGGGGTGGACAAAGCACCTTGCCCTAACCCGAGTGGAGCAGAGTATTAGGGTATGCCACACATGCACTTTTAGGCCTGTAATACCATTTATTTTGGTTTTGTTTTATTTTGTGGTTGTTCAGTTGCTAAGTCAGGTCCTACTCTTTGTGGCCCTGTAGACTGCAGCATGCCAGTCTTCCCTGTACTTCACTATCTCCCAGAGTTTGCTCAAACTCGTGTCCATTGAGTCGGTGATGCTATCCAACCAACTCTTCCTCTACTGCCCTCTTTTCCTTTTGCCTTCAGTCTTTCCCAGCATCGGGGTATTTTCCAGTGAGCCAGCTCTCAGACTTGTTTTGTTTTACTCATCACCAAAGCTTTCATATAAATTAGAAACAAATTTATTTACCAAGTAACAGAAGACTCAACTATCAGTGACTTAGACCATGGATTAGTTAACTTCTCAAGGAATCAACCATGGTAAACATTTTAGGTTTTTAGGCTCATATGGTCTCTGTTGCAACTACTTAACTCTATTTCTGTAGCACAAAAGAAGCCGCAGACAATATATAAACAAATGGGTATAGCTGTGTTCCAATAAAACTTTATTTATAAACACAAGTGGATGGGGCAAGATTTGTTTGCCACCCCCTGGCTTATACAATACAAATTTTTTATCATCTCACTTAGTAAGAATACTAGAGGAAGATGTTGGCATCCCTATAATTCTTTTGGCCTTTTCCAAGTAGATAAAAGCAAAAGTCATACCCCAGAATCAACCCCCCCCCCACATCCCCCCCCCCAGTAGACTTTCCATTTTGTCTTACTGGCCAGAACTGGGTCACACGAGCACTCCTAGCTTCAAGGGAGTCTGGCTTCAAGGGAATCTGGGAATCAAGCATTTATCATGGAGGAACAGGATTCATAATCAACTTAGGATAAGCATGAGTCATTGCCTAGAGCTGGGTACTTTGTCATTCCCAAATCAGGGTTCTGTTACTAGGGAAGG
This sequence comes from Bubalus kerabau, assembly GCF_029407905.1. Taxonomy (NCBI): domain Eukaryota; kingdom Metazoa; phylum Chordata; class Mammalia; order Artiodactyla; family Bovidae; genus Bubalus; species Bubalus kerabau. Next base: position 66,037,922 of record NC_073637.1, read on the forward strand.
AGGGACACTGGCTTTTGGGTAGCAATAGTTAAATCTGAAGTAAATGGAAACTACTTTAAATAAAAAATCCATTAAAAATCTAATTTTCAATATGCCAAATCCAATTGGAAATTCTTTTTACTTAGCTAACTTAAACTATTTCAATTTGGAGTCAAAACTGCAAGTGTTCTAAAACAAAACCAAAATAGCAAAGTAATCTTTGCATCAACATTATAGTCAACTTGAGTACTTGATGTGCGTGCTCAGGCTCACTTGCTCAGACTCCTCTGTCCATGGGATTTTCCAGGTAAAAATACTGGAACAGGTTGCCATGCCCTCCTCCAGGGTATCTTCCTGACCCAGGGATTGAACCCACGTCTCCTGCAATGGCAGATGAATTCTTTACCACTGTGCCTGGTGATCACAGTCAGTTCTGTGTTCCATGCAGCATTCCAGTTTTAGGCAACCAAAGCTCAGTTTTAACTCTCCACTAGTACAGTTCTGATCAAGAGATAATAGATATCCATGTCCTCTGAAAAACAAAGTACTAAATCAAAATCCCAGGTTAAAGAAATGGTCCCCCAGGTTCACTTTAAATATAAAACATCCTTAGGGAAGTGGTAGGATGGTTTGCTGAGGCAAAATCTGCAGTCACGTGGAAACATACAGAGAGATTTTGGCAGCAAAACCACCCCCTTCCCTCCGAATGCTAAGTGCAGTAGTTAAATTTTATTACGGTCTTTTAATCTAGTCTGTACGAATGAGTTTAAGCCACTAAGGACAGGTGCAATAAACATCCTTTGAAAAGAGTCCTAGTAAGGTCTTATTTCCTTTGGAGTATGGATTTATCGATGTGCACCCAAGGGCTACTTCTGCAAAAGGCAGAAATGAGGTTTGTGTGCCTTGCAAATACAAAAAGAGGGCTTGGCCTGACTCTTTCCTGTGCCCTTTAAACGGAAGCTTAGTCTTCATATATATAATAAGATTTATTGATTTACTTATATTTTATTTTTTGGTTGTGGTGGGTCTCTGTTGCTGCACTTGGGCTTTCTCTTATTGCAGGGAGCAGAGGCTGCTCTTCATTGAGGTGCTCTGGCTTCACACTGCTGCAGCTTCTCTTGTTGCTGAGCACAGACTGTAGGCACCTGGGCTTCAGTACGTTGTATAGGCGTATGGAATCGGTCTACACCTTGTGGTACACCATTAAACACCCCTCCTAGCTGCATCGGCTCAGGGTTTGCTATCATTTATCTGTTTCGTACACTGATGTTTCATGGGTAACATATATGCACAGATAAACAGGGTTCATTCTTAGCAAAGCAGGAAGGCAAGCTTTGTGTCTGTGTGTAAACCCCACATCCGTGACTCTTTTCCTTATTGGTGGCAGCCCTTTCTTTCCCCTCTTTTCTCTCCGTGTAAATAAGATGCAACCCATCTCTGTAAAACCTTGAAATGCCGCCTCTACGTGGCCCCTTCGCCCTCTAGTTCCACTTTCTATGTCCTGTCCTCCAAAAGCTCTCTGCATCGACTGCCATAACCCAAGCTTTCCCTCCCTCCCCTCTCCTCCTCTCTGTCATCCCCTCACCCCCAAGTTCAGGGACCATCCTCAAGCACAATTTATACTAAAGTTCTCTAGCCTCAAGCTTTGAGCTTCTGTTGTCTGAAACCTCAGTGGGGCCGAATGAGAAATGAACAGTCCAAGAGTTGAGAGCAGAAAAAAGAGGGGGGAATAGAATAAAAGAATCTGTGGGAAAGGAGCAAAAGGGAAAATCACAAGGGAACCTTAAGTTTGGCACATAGGGTAAAGTTCCTAGAGAAAGGAAAGCCCCAGCTTTTGTGCAGCAAGATGTGTATGACGTGTGTCTTGCCACTAGCAGTGATGAGCCGTCGATAAGCCACAGGTGGTGTTAGGGGCAATGGTCAGTCCCGACAGTGAAGGACTAAAAATACCAGGAAAATTGAAAAAGGAAGAAAAATGACTAATTTTGTCTTCAGTTCAGCAAGAGCCATAAGGTGCTAATATAGCCTTTCAAACAAGTTAATATGTGTGCCTACTTATAGGTCTCTCAATCATTATATATACAGTTAAATCGAAGATTGACCATCAATATTTGATTTGATTGTGAGTAGAAGCGGTTTTTATTATTTGTTGCTCATAAAACATGAGCTGTTTACAAAGTAATGGAAAAAAATGGGATGTAAGGGGGCAGTTATGAAAAAGATTAGTAATGAGATCGTGGTCATTTTTAACCTATCTTTTAAAAAATTTACTGCAAGTATATCCCTGTAATTGAGAAACTTTATGGTTACTTGCTGGTTACATCTTATGAAATTAATGAAAGTCAAAGAACTCTAAATTCTTAAAAGCATACTTTTGGAAGACAGGGCACAAAACCTGCTTCTCAGTATGAAGAGGGAAGGAAGAGAATGAAGTCTTTAACTGAGAGAGTTCTTTATTTCTGGGTTCCTTAGGCTTTTTTGCTGAGTAGCTGCTTGAAAAAGATGATCTCAGAAAAGATGGTAAAGCAAGCTGCAGAGAATCCAGAAATGGTAAGTGCTGTTGTCTGTGTCTGTGTTTCAGTTTGTTTCCACCATCAGCTGGCACTAAACTACACTGATGAATTTCCCCGGACACAGAGAGTCTGGTCTTCCAGTTCAGTTCAGTTCAGTCGCTCACTCATGTCTAACTCTTTGCGACCCCATGGACTGCAGCACACCAGGCTTCCCTGTCCATCACCAACTCCCAGAGCTTGCTCAATCTCATGTCCATCAAATCAGTGATGCCATCCAACCATCTCATCCTCTGTCGTCCCCTTCTCCTCCCACCTTCAATCTTTCCCAGCGTCAGGGTCTTTCAAATCCAGGGACGAACCCAACTGCCCAGAAGTGAGCTTCTCAGCTCTCTGGGAGCTTAATCTTCAGAATTCAATCCAATTTCCCAGGGAGAAGTCAGTTGTCCTTGGATTGCTGAGAACTCGCTAACCCTCTACTCCGTATCCTTGTATTTCTGCCTTCTCCCAAATGGAAGATTTCAGATTTACCATAAAAGCAACCACATGGACAGAATCAGCACGGCAGGTAAGAGCTTAAATAAGCTCTGAAGTTTTGTCTCTAGGTAGAACTCATAGCCTCCTGATACCTCCACTGTACCAAATTAAAATGCCTTTAGCAGTTGAGAGAAGCCATCAAGTAAAAGAAGCTCTCAAGGCTATACTTTTTTCTCAGTGTAAAATTTATTTGTCTTGTCTCCATCTCTTCAATAAAGGCCTAGTTACTCACTGTAAGTGTTGGTGCTGGGGCTGTAAAGAGAGTCCTGAGATTCTAAACTTTCTACTTGCCTTGTCACCATCAGGATACAAGCTTGTCCCAAGTAAGACAGTACACTTTGATTTTTTAAAATGACATTTATAAACATAATTATCTTATAGGATAACACCCTGGGCTTTAAAAATACAACAGAAAATATTTGAAAACTTTTCCTAATGTTTTAATTTTAGTGTATTATAAGAGGGCAGATTATACCTTTAGTTTAACACTGATGTTTACTTGACTTTGCAGCTTTTTTCCTCAGAAAAATGTTGCATTTTATACTTACTTTTCTTTCTTCTAGAACTCAAAATATTTTCCCAGGGAAGATAAAATTCACTGCCCCTTGGTATTTGAACACTTTAAAATATACTAGAGAATAGCAAATCACACCAATAAAACAATCAAGGATGCTTTTTTTTTAAAAGCATAGTAAAATCTAACCTCCTAAGAAGGATGGACCTGTTTAGGCCTAAATTTAAACATATGTATATGATAAATATGTATAAACATAAATATATCATGTATCATTTTATGTATGTATGTGTATATACAGAGAAAAGCAATTAATGTAGCCCCATTAAAAGGGAGACGTGCTCTCAAATGTGGTTTGATAAAGTGTAAGCTACTTGATGCAGGAAATACTTGTACAATGAATATCTAAAAGAGTTTTCTCTACAGTAGGAGGAGGTAGTAATCTATTTAAAGTTTTCAAGAAAAACAACCACACCATCATATTCCATAGATTTGCATGCAAATTAAAATCTATAATTTATCCTGGTGACTGATAGCAAAATCAGCATGGTAGTCAATAAAACTTGTATTGCCTTATCCAAATACTCATCAAGTTTTATTTTCACAAACTCTTTATTTCTTTCCGTATGTTGGTTCTTAGAAAGAAGTTAAGATTTTTCCTCTGAAAATTAATGGTGTTGGAATAGTTCACATTTCAAGAGAATGTTGTAAGAATAGTCCACATTTTAGTCTGGACTTTCATCTATTAATACAAACCCTTGGGTAGAATGGGACCCTGGAAAGGAGATAGAAAAGACAGACCATCTCTTTGAACTTTGGATCTCCTCGCAAAGTACAGTTGATAAGACCAAGTCATTTTATGGAGCTTAAAGTAACCATATAAATGTCAGACTGTGACATTTACTCATTTTCCAGGCAAAACTCATTTTCTAGGCAAAGCCTGAATTGACACCTATCACTTATAGAAGTCTCATAGACCAAAATTTACAAGGCAGAATAAATTCTAAGATTTTATAATTGTGAAGAATCTGGGGAGGGAAAGAAAAGCTGAGAAAACTGTAGCCAACTGAACCCCATAAATAAAGCAGATGGTCCCTTGAGAGATTAAATAGTACTGTTTTATCCTGGTAAGAAGGAAGAAGTGAAAGAAGAAATTTAGTGCTAACTTAGAGTTAATTAGCTTAGTTAGCTTTAGGCAATGGTTTCAAAGGTTAAGACTTGAACCACTTAGGAAGAGATGATTAAGATTTGAAGTCAAATGAATGCACTAAAGAAAAATGTAAACATGCAGCCAAAAAAGTGTTAAATTCTTAAGACAGTATTAATTGAAAAACCAGAAAGGAGAAAAATGTGTAACATTATTCTTAGAGCTGTGTTCTTATACAAAAACCTAAATTGATTTTTTAAAATAGTTGCTACTTTTAACTAGAACAAAATTAAAGGATTATTTTATTTGAAAATAAACTATATTAGTTAGGAGTAGTTTTGACTGCCAATGACAAAAAACAAAACAAGACAAAATCTTGTTTTGGACAAGATAAAAGTCTGTTTCTATCTCATCTAAAAGCCCAGAAGTAGGCAGAATGGGGCTGTGATAGTGAGTTCATGGTGTCACCAGAGATCTTTCTGCTCTGCCAACTTCAGTGTGTGGCTTTTACCTCATGCCCAGGATGACTGCTGGAGATCCAGCCATTACATGCACATTCCAGATAACAAGTATAAGGAAAGTATGCAGAAGTACTCACCCTTTTTCTTTAATGAGGCGTCTCAGAAGTCTCACATAGAATTTCTACTTATAGCTCATTGTCCAAGAGTTAGTCATATCACAGGCCCCCACCCAGCTGTAAGGAAGTCTGGTAAATGTAGTCTTTTTGCAGAGTATGTTGTCTTTCCAAATAAATGTGGGTGTTACTACTAAGAAACAACAGAATGAATAATGGAGTAGGCTAACAGCAATCTCTGCTATGTAAAGAAATCTAAAAGACACCAAGAAAAGAAAGCAGGTGGATTTTATGTAGTACGTGTATTCCCTGCATACAGGATATAAGGGCTTCCCTGATAGCTCAGTTGGTAAAGAATCGCCTGCAATGCAGGAGACCCTGGTTCAATTCCTGGATTGGGAAGATCCCATGGAGAAGGGAAAGACTACACACTCCAGTATTCTGGCCTGGAGACTTCTATGAACTGTATAGTCCATGGGGTTGCAAAGAGTCAGACAGAACTGAGTGATTTTCACTTTCATTCCTAAGGAGCTTCTGAAAGTGTATTATCATCATTATAATTACCATTATTTATATATTGAACCATAATCTGAATACATGAGTTATCAGAAATATGCCAGTAAATATTTTCTGAATTGAAAAACTATTTTTAAAATAGTCTATACCTAGTTTGTTTTTACTAGTTTGTATAACTTTTCCTTAGGTTTACTTAACAGTGGGTCTGAATCTCTAAACTGGCCTTCTGAAAAATGGCGAAGAACAAGGTGGCCTTCTGACTCCAACTTGCCTCATATCTCCCCTCCCCTCCCCAGTTACCATAACCATATATATTTCTCTCTCCACTTCTCTTTCATTTGGGGCGAGATCAGACAGTGTAAAAGGCCATTGGGTGCTTTGAAGTGTGTTCCTGTTATGTGATGAGAAGGGGAAACACCAAGGCCAGTGCTATCTGATGTCCCAGGATCACAGCCTCTGCACAGCTTGTCCAGTTCAGAAAACAGAAAAGGTACTGACGTTACAGCCGTCACAAGAATGGTCCGAGCATAGCAGGAGGACGATTTCAGAGAGCCAGAGGGGAAGGAATGAAGAGTTATGCTATCAACAGAAACTCTCTGTTGAGAGAGAGTGTGCAGGAATCCTGCATTATGAAAAAAGGATTAACTCCCCCCCAACTTTATCACCCTGGTATATAAAATATAAAAAACCTACTGAAATAAGTCAAGGAACCAAACTATATCAGAAATTGCTGAACAATTCTAGTGAGTTTTATTTTTACATAGGGAGAAGGAGGGGAAGGAGACTAGGAGAGAGAAAAATTCCAAGAAGTTTCCCCCAACTTCTGTATTTCACTACACAAGACTACTTACAGACTATCATGTAATGCTGTAAAATGATAAAATAACAAAACACAAGGCCTCGGAACATTACTTTCTCATTTACCAAGACCCTAATAATGATTTTTTAAAACTATTGAGATAGGCTGCAAATATATGGACATCTCTATTGAGAATACTAACCCAAAGGAAGTCCTATGTATCCTTCAAAGCGATATATTTTACAGAAAAATTAAGTTAATCATAGTTAAAAATTAATCCTCTTGTGCAGTACCATGTTATTTAGCCCACTTATTTTGTAATGTCCTGCTTTATATAGGGGACATGAGCTCATGAATAACAAGCAACTTAGTTAATTCACCCCCTCATTCTATCATTTACCAATGCCTATATTTACCATATATAGTGGCTAGAAACTGAGAATCCAGAGTCAAGGAGTTTATTTGTTGGAAAAGAAAAGCAATTAGTAAAGAGACATTTAGGATGAGAGAGTGATAAGCTGAGATACACACTGAAAGCATAGTTCTTTAATAGTAGTTCTTTTCTTTTTCTGTTGGGCTGGCTAAAAAATTCTTTCAGGTTTTTCAGTATGCTTGGAAAAACCTGAATGACCTTTTTGGCCAACCCAATATAAGAAAAGTCTAAGAGTCCTTTCCCCTAAACCCTGGCTAGGAGGCTGACCTTGGTGTGCTATGATCTTACCCTCTGACCTCCAGCTTCCAGACGGGGTCACCCATGGGGAAACCCAGTGAGGTGGGAGGAAGTGGAGACCAGGGTATTTATTTCTCCGACTCCGTCCCTGCCGGGTCTCTGCGGTTGGCCCAGTCCTCGACTGGGTGCCACAGCTCCTGAAGCGACCTCTCCTACCTGCTGCTTCGGCCACTCTGGTTCCAGTACCAGCTGCTCCCCTCACCCCTTCAGACCCAGAAGTGGTGAGAACCCACACCCACCCCAGCTCCTCGCCACTTGTTACAACCATTCATTGGTGCACTTTAATCCTTCCCTCACCTCCATTAAGCAGTTCCTTGTAGAAAACTCCCTCAGTTACCCCGGGAGTAAGCCATCTGCTTTCTGCTGGGCCCCTGACTGTTATATTAAGGTTACTTTATGTGCATGAGGTATATTCAAGTGCCTTAAACTTCAGTTTGATTCTTCTCTTGATTAATGATGCCTTTTGATTAATCAGAGCCCCATTTGGCTTTGGTTCAGCATATGGATTGGAGCTCTGTGGATTATTTCTGGATTTAGGAGTTCGTTTTGTGTGAAGTCCTTTTAAAAGCTGTGTTAAATCACAAAATCCATAGGCAGCCACGAACGTTAAACATTAAGCTTCACTTCACTTTCAGGGACTCAATTTCTGAAACGCTGAGGTACTTGCAAACGAAGGGGGACTGTGCAGATGACGAGCAGGTGTCCTGCTGACTGGCAGCCTTCGGGACCATTAAGAGGATTATTGTGGAAGGAGAAATGTGCTGGTTAAATAGATTATTTGTGTGCTCGCTTCTCTGGCTGTGCTGACTGACATTTCACTAATCTATTTAGCAGATTGAAGTTCCAGAACAAGGCAAAAGTAAAAAATACCACATTCAACAAAACCAGGTCTGTGAGTAAAATTATGTAATGGGTATATTATAATTTTGATAAATCTGCCTGTTTTTCCCCTTTTAAGTAACCAAAGTCATTCTACTTTTAAGATTAAGCCAGAATTCTCTTTCTCAGAAGCTCCTCCATGCAGACTGGTCCAATTGGACGACCATCACAGAAACATAGTGTTTTTACTGTAGAACCCAGTTGGGCTAGGAGAAATGCTTTCCTGAATTTATATATACAAAAGTTCCAAGAAGAACACAAAACTCTAGTGATTTTCTTCTCTACTCCGTGCAGTTTTTTTTTTTTTTTTTTTGAAAATGTTCTTTCTAGTTTGTATGTTTTGGTTTCATAGACTTTCTGCAGTGTATTCTGTATAAAACAGCCTTTAAGTTGATAAACTGCTTTTTCAAGCGTTTAGGTCTGCTGTGCAGATAACAATAGCAGTAAATATCATAATAGAAAGCATTAATAAATACTAATGGCCAGACACCATTCAAAGTACTTTTCTGTGGATTAACACATTTATCCTCACCATGATCCTGTATCATTGGTACTGTATCACCATTCCTCAAATCATTTGAGGAAATTGGGACACAGAGAGGTTAGGTGACTTGCTCCAGGTTGCACAGTTATCAGTGGTAGAAGGAAGCAGGCAGTCTGATTCCACATCTGTGTCCTTAACTAACTCTTCCTTTCGAGGTTCAGATCTTAGTGGGGGTGAATGAAATAAAGGTGGCCTCTAAGTAGTACTGAATGGGATTCATTATTGGTTCAGCTGCTGTCACAGAGCCTGCTGTGTATATAAAGGTAGTTAGTATGTAAGTACAGTATTTATAAATATATACAGTCCTTCCTTGAGTGGATAAGCTCAGAGAAAAATTTTAAACACAGACTAAAAGCAGACTTCTCTCTCTTACATAATAACAGCATTTCTGGCTGCTTACATCAGAGACAGACAGTGAGAACTCCACCAATTACTGGCTATGTGTCTTCAGGCAGATCAAAAAACTGGATGTGTATAAGGGATGCTTGGGGTGCTTATTAAAATTCAAATTCCCACCCCAAAAGATGAATCCAGTAGATCAGCATTTATAGCAAGAATGCCAATGGGAAACACTGCACCAGATTTCTTCTTTATCTTTAAGATAACTTCATCACTTAAATTCATCCATGTCAGCAGCATAGTATGGCATAGAGCTGTGGTTCTCAAACTTGGCTGTATAATGTTATCACCTGAAGAGCTCAAGAAACATGATGGCTGAGCCCCATTCTCAAAGATTCTGATTTATTAACAAATTTTTCTGAGGGGCCTGGCAGTGGGATTTTTTAGCTGCCCAGATGATCTAAAGTACAGCCAGGATTGAAACCATTACTCTAAAAGAGTGGTTCTCAGAGTGGGGTCCCTAGACCGTCAGGGTCAGCATCCCTTGGGAACTTACTAGAAATCTAAATTCTCAGGCCCCAACCGTATTGAACCAGAAGCTCTGGGGCTGGGGCCCAGCAATCATATTGGGCAAGCCCTCCAAATGAGTCTGATGCACATTTGAGTTCGAGAGCCACTGTCCTAGAATGACAGAGATGCCAGTCAGCATGGATGAACAGCAATGCTAAAGGAGGTGAACCTCTGTGATGCTCTCAGCAGGGCCAGCAGGTTGGAAGGGAGCCTGGTGCCCAACTGTATTGAATTCCAACTTAGTTTAGCCAACCTTTATAGAGAGCTTATCCTGAGCTAGGCCCTGTTATAATTGCTTTCCACATATAACTCACAGCAAGCCAGATATTATTATTATCCTTGGTTTGCAGCCAAGGGAACTGAAAACAGAAGAAAGGTTAAGTAACTTGCCCAAGGTCACCCAGCTGGTAAATGACAGAGTTAGTATCCATGCCCAAACACTCTTTGTTATTTAACAAATAAAATTTTGTTGCTGTTGTTCCTTTAACTACTCTGCCATGAGGCCTCTCTATCAAGACAAATTCCTCATAGGAAAAAAAAAAAGTTTAGCTGCTCTGTCTGGTTAGCTGCCATACATTTATTTCACCAGGGCCAAAACCCAGTCTCTGTGACTCTGTCTTGGAGATTTTATAAACACTGAAAGTCGACTATTCACTCACTGAAGGTCTGCAGCAACCGTAACTTCTTAAAGTATGTTAAAATGTCTATAATACTCTTTTGTAAAACTTTGTGAGGGATGTGCACTGAAGATTTTGGTGAAGGTAAAAACAGAAAGTCATATGTCTTTAAGAGATGAGAAAAAGACAAGAGAGGCAGGGTTCAAGTGTTACCTGGAGACACCCCAGTGCCTGCAAAGGTGCTCTGGACATGCCTCTTCATACCAAGAGGAGGCACCCTCAGCAGTAACAGATGTATGCTGCTGCTGCTGCTGCTAAGTCGCTTGAGTCGTGTCCGACTCTGTGCGACCCCATAGACGGCAGCCCACCAGGCTCCCCCGTCCCTGGGATTCTCCAGGCAAGAACACTGGAGTGGGTTGCCATTTCCTTCTCCAATTCATGAAAGTGAAAAGAGAAAGTGAAGTCTCTCAGTCGTGTCCGAGTCTTAGCGACCCCATGGACTGCAGCCTACCAGGCTCCCCCGTCCATGGGATTTTCCAGGCAAGAGTACTGGAGTGGGGTGCCATTGATGTATACCTACCCCTGAAACACAGCTGCTTCAGGATAAAACCATTTAAAAAAATTATTTATTTACTTGGTTGCGCTGTGTCTTCATTGATGCACGGGGGCTTTCTCTGGTTGTGGTGAGGGGGGCTACTCTTCGTTGCGGTGCAGGGGCTTCTCGGTGTGGTGGCTTCTCTTGTTGCGGAGGACAGGCTCTAGGCGCGTGGGCCTCAGTAGTTTCCGCTGGGCGCCAGCTGGAGAACACAAGCTCAGTAATTGTGGTTCAGGAGCTTCGGTGCTCTGGGACACGGTGGAATCTTCCTGGATCAGGGGTCGAACAGGTATCCGCTGCATTGGCAAATGAATTCCTATCCACTCTACCACCAGGGAAATCCAGGGTAAAGCCATTTAAAATAATCATTGCTTAACAGATACAAGCTTTCTGTTGCCTTTTTAATATTAATCTTTGGCTTTTTAACTATTATTGTTGTTATGGAAATTACTTCCTCGCATATGTATTTCTGACCTCTCTGTTTACTTTGTAACAGAAAGACTATTCTAGTTTTCTGCCAAGAAAAAGCAAGATTAAGATAGCTGAAGTTGACTGTGGTTTTGGGACCATAAAGGAAGATCTTTGAAGACAAAATCTAACTTCTTAAAATGGTCTTAAAGGTGATCTTGACCATGAAAGGGCTTGGAAGTTGAAAGTGGGCTTCCTACCACCAATGGAAGAAATGTGAGCCTTCCCATTTTTTTCCTGGATGGACCATATTCATCAAGACTACTTCAGAACTCTGTTTATCTCAAGATATACAGTTTGTTTTTAATGACTTATAAATGACAAATGGCGAATCTGAATCAATTAGTACAAACCTCCTTCTTTTTTCTTCCCCTAAAATATATATTGTCCTGGCTTCATGAAGCCTTTTATATGTTCTGATATTGCATGACTGAAAGACCTAATCTAAAACACTACAAATGCATTTGGGGTTAAGATCTGAAGACATGACTCATCAGCTGTGGCTCTAAGAAATGGAATCATTGAAAAAGAAATCTGGACTTCACTGATCCGTCCAAAGCATCAGAACAAGGAGGTGATGAAACACCAATTTGTTTTCTTATGTAACTCTGAGCCTACCAATATGGATGTACTCAAAGTAATAGGCTGCCCGGTGCTGTTTCTCCACAGTTGTAGATGCGTTCTGTCCTTAGTATACTGAGTTCAGTTCAACAGTCATGACGCTATTTTGGATATTTTTATTTTGGAAACCAAGGGGACCCTTCACTCAATATCAAATATCTTAGCTTTAAAACGATGTATACTTTTTCACTAGATTTTTCCTTATCCAGTTTCAGTTCATTGTGATAACTAATAGAATTATACACAGAATTAATATTGCAATAAGGGAGAGGGACAGAGGAATCAATGTAATCAGATAAAGTGTGATATTCTAATGTTCTTTTCTAACTGTGTTGTGTAACTAATTATATAATAAATAGGAATATATTCTAGTGAGTGTACAATTTATTGGTGAAAAAATTCTGTGAATGATTTTTTGAAGTGTAGAATCTATTAAAGCCCTATTATATTTATAAAGCACTGTCTCTAACCATAATTCCTAGGGCCATGAAGTTTCATTTTTACATTTTAGGCGATGGTGGGACATTTTTGCAAGGTGGAATCATCCCAGATCACCCATGATGAGTGTATTAATGGGCTAAGATACATTTTCCAATTAAAACAGAAGCTTATTCTCTATTTTGCCAATTTAAGAATAGTCAAAAGTCTATTTCTTTTTAATAGCAAATGCCTACACTGTGTAAGGATTTATTGAAGACCTTAGAAATGCAAAGAGAATTTGTATTTGGGGTGAGGAAATGTATATATTAGATGGAACCATATTTAACTGCTGTGTTGTAGATCAAAAATAGTTGAATGTTAACCCTTTAATGATACATAGTTGCAAATAATCCAAGACAGCATGCAAGTAGGTGTCCAATGTGTAGTGTGGTCCTGTGTGACATAGGAAGTTGCGGGGGGTGGTCAAGAAGGCCTGAGGTGAAGAGGGACTTTGAAGAAAGAGTAGAGTCAAGCAGAGGCAGAGATAGGGGCACGCAGGTAGAAAGAAGCATCGACTCTGGTGGGAGAGCAAGTGCAGTGTCCAGGGAAGGATAAGCAGCCCTGCTCTGTGCTAGCGAAGTCTGAGGTTAAGGGAGTGATTAGAAGATAAGAGGGACCAGCATCTATACCTACAGGACTGCAGCATCCCTTAGTATAAGTAGAGCAATTTACCCCTGTTTGATGATGGCAAAAACAGAAGCATTGAATTTAATCGTTTTTTCCCCCAAGACATTGAGATCACCATCAATATCAAAATATGAGAAGAAAAATACAAGTGATGAAGTGCATTCCATAGTACATACTGTGAAGAATAAATGAACTGAAACAGTGGGAAACAAACTTCCTCAGCAGTTATGCAAGATAAGAAGGAGCTATTAATTAATTAGCTCCTATGGGGGTTACTGGGCCTTCCTTTATCTGGAAGGAATTGGGGGTTTGAATCACTTCTGGATCAAAGCTACTTCATTATTGGGTTAAAAAGCCTGACTTCCAACTGCCAGAGTGACCTTCCCAGCTGCAGGCTCCGAGAGAAGACGGCCAGTGAGACCCCATCGCTGCTTGGCCTGAGGTCTTCACCCTCCAGGTGTGATGCTGAGGTAGGACCTTCCCAACAGCACAGCCATCCGCCCCAGCAAGACATCGGAAGATATCCTCCGGGGCGTGAGTAATGCAGGTAGGCAATTGCGAAATTCATTCAAGTAACTCCTAAGGGGTGTGGTGTGGCTTTGGAAATCAGCATATGCTTTAATCTATGGATTTACAGTCATCAACATCACTTCTCTCCATGTCGAGAAGTACATATGTTTCTACCGCTATTCATAGTCCTAAAATCACTGGCACTTTGCCCACAGGCAAACACACTTGAGTCTGAAATTTTCACAAAAATAATTATGGGGGAAAAGGTCAGAGCTGATCCAGTGGTGGTTGGGCCCTGAAATCTGAGCCCTGTTGGGACCCATGGAGGGAAGCATGTGTGGGCTTTGTCTGAAGAGCAGATGGACTCGCCAAAGCCACTGGTGAGTGTCCAGCTTGCACACATCCCCATGTGGACAACCGGGAAGCAAATTTTGTGTGAAACATGTAGATAAAAAATTACCTTAAGTTCCCCCTCAGGGTCAATTTAAGAAGAGCTGAGGGATCTTAATTTGTGGAAAACCAAATAGGTTACAAGCCTCGGTGGGGAAATAATGGCCAAAATGATCCTAAAAGGCAGAACGAAAGCAAAGCACGCCGCGGCAGCAATGACGTCTCCAGATGATTTCTGGTCCTCTCTCCTCCTGCCGTGGGTGGACGGTGGTCCACCAGGCAGGCTGAGGGAGGGGCCCGTGTGGGCTCAGGTGGGAGATGGAGTAGGAAGTGCTTCTCTTCTTCATGAGGAAGCTCTTGACCCTGCCATCTGTGATCCCAGGAAAAAAGTCAAGAGAAAGTTATGAACTTTTTTCTGGCTCACACCACCCCAAAATAAGACATGCTGAATTAACTTACAAAAAGTATGGCTAACTAATAATCCCTCATAAGATGGCTTGAAAAGAAAGTGAAAGTTGCTCAGTCATGTCCAACTCTTTGTGACCCTGTTATATAGTCCATTGAATTCTCCAGGCCAGAATACTGGAGTGGGCATCCTTTCCCTTCTCCAAGGGATCTTCCAACCCAGGGATGGAACCCAGGTCTCCCACATTGCAGGTGGATTCTTTACCAGCTGAGCCACAGGGGAAGGCCAAGAATACTGGAGTGTGTAGCCTATCCCTTCTCCAGAGGATTTTCCTGACCCAGGAATTGAACCGGAGTCTCCTGCATTGCAGGTGGATTCTTTACCAACTGAGCTACAAGGGAAGCCATAAGACAGCTTAAGCCTTATAATTGTACTTCCCTCTGCCACTGTATTCACCTATAATTGTTCTGATAAGTTGCTTTGTAATATCTATTTGTTACTATTTTTAAAAAACAAGTCATTTGTATAATAATTTCCCAGATAAGAAAAATTAGAGCTATAGAAAAAAATACAAAGTGGGCTTGGGTCTTTGGTCTAGCCCTAGCCCATGTACTTTCCTGTAGGGCAGAGCCTCTGGCTAACCATATGAGCTTTGCTTGTGTAATATCTTGGAAGAGATGAGATGTTCAGTTGATTTAAAGGCACTGACCCTAGTGATTTTGCACTGCTCCTGCACCGAATGTGGTTTCTCTCCCGGAAATGTGGGAACACAGAGTTGGCTGTACTTCCTAATGGGTTTTCCATCTGTCCACAAGAGCACATATTTGATGGGGTCTGCGGTACAGCAGTTGTCTGGGGTGGAGGCGCTCAGAGCAGCAGGCTGAAAAGTGTGAGTTGGCTTTGCTCTGCACATGTGTGCTTTTGTTTGCACTAGAAACTGGTCCCTGCAGAATTTCTGAAGAGCTCCAGTCCTTTGGAATGGGGTCTGGTGAGCAGAGGAAGAGACGATGGAAATCTACTGCCCCTGGATTCTAATCATGAGAAGGTCACAACAAAGATGATGGGTGAGACAAGTGACACGGCAGTTATTAAACATACAGGTTGCAAAAGCCAACAACTTGAAGATGTGTTCTGTTCAAAAATCAGTTAATCGCAGAGTTGATTCCTGGATTTTGGTTCACACAAGCTGGTGGAGCTTCATGCTTTCCAGGAGCACTAGGCCAACAAGTACACCTCTTTACACTCAGAGAGAAAGCACATAGACTCCCATCACTTGTATAGCACCACGTTAAGGAAGAAAACAGGAAGACTGTACGTAAGAGTTTATTTTTACGTGTTGACTGAACGCACACCACAATGGTTAAACCTAAGATGTTTACTTGTAACTGAATTTATATCCATCATGTATCTAAGTATTAGTTGAAAGTGAAAGTTGCTCAGTCATGTCCGACTCTTTGTGACCCCATGGACTAGTCCATGGAATTCTCCAGGCCAGAATACTGGAATGGGTAGCTTTTCCCTTCTCCAGGGAAATCTTCCCAACCCAGGGATCGAACCCAGGTCTCCTGCATTTCAGGCAGACTCTTTACCAGCTGAGCCACAAGCGAAGCCCAAGAATACTGAAGTGGGTATCCCTTCTCCAGGGGATCTTCCCAACCCAGGAATCCAACTGGGGTCTCCTGCATTGCAAGTGGATTCTTTACCAAATGAGCTATCAGGGAAACCCAAGTATTAGTTCAGTTCAGTTCAGTCGCTCAGTCATGTCTGACTCTTTGCCACCCCATGAATCACAGCACACCAGGCCTCTCTGTCCATCACCAACTCCCAGAGTTCACTCAAACTCACGTCCGTTGAGTCGGTGATGCCATCCAGCCATCTCATCCTCTGTCATCCCCTTCTCCTCCTGCCCCTAATCCCTCCCAGCATCAGGGTCTTTTCCAATGAGTCAGCTCTTCGCGTGAGGTGGCCAAAGTATTGGAGTTTCAGCTTTAGCATCGTTCCTTCCAAAGAACACCCAGGACTGATCTCGTTTAGAATGGACTGGTTGGATCTCCTTGCAGTCCAAGGGACTCTCAAGAGTCTTCTCCAACACCACAGTTCAAAAGCATCAGTTCTTCGGCGCTCAGCTTTCTTCACAGTCCAACTCTCACATCCATACATGACCACTGGAAAAACCATAGCCTTGACTAGACGGACCTTTGTTGGCAAAGTAATGTCTCTGCTTTTCAATATGCTATCTAGGTTGGTCATAACTTTCCTTCCAAGGAGTTAGCATCTTTTAATTTCATGGCTGCAATCACTATCTGCAGTGATTTTGGAGCCCCCAAAAATAAAGTCTGACACTGTTTCCACTTTTCCCCATCTATTTCCCATGAAGTGATGGGACCAGATGCCATGATTAGTTTTCTGATTGTTGAGCTTTAAGCCAACTTTTTCACTCTCCTCTTTCACTTTTATCGAGGCTTTTTAGTTCCTCTTCACTATCTGCCATAAGGGTGGTGTCATCTGCATATCTGAGGTTATTGATATTTCTCCCGGCAATCTTGATTCCAGCTTGTGCTTCCTCCAGCCCAGCATTTCTCGTGATGTACTCTGCATAGAAGTTAAATAAGCAGGGTGACAATATACAGTGTTGATGTACTCCTTTTCCTATTTGGAACCAGTCTGTTGTTTCATGTCCAGTTCTAACTGTTACTTTCTGACCTGCATACAGGTTTCTCAAGAGACAAGTCAGGTGGTCTGGTATTCCCATCACTTTGGAGAGTATGTATTGATGTTCTCTGCGATAAACAACAGTGCTCTTTGGGCAAGTTCTCACATAATCCTACACCCCAAATAAGATGATCCATCACATGCCTAATAGCTCATATCTCATTACTTAATGATTTTGAGGTCTGGTGGTCATAGGCATAACTTCTTATCAAAGAGCCCCAGTAACCCAGGTGCCCAGAGACAGTCTGGGCAAGATAGAGTGATTTAGGCCTCGTGATGGTACACAGGCTACTCAGAGACCTTTAACCTAGGAAAGGAACTCAGAAGTGATGCATGAATTTTTTCTCCTATTTTCTTGAAATCCTTTGGAGTGTTTAACTACTACAAAAGATGAGAGACATGATAGTGGAGTAGAAGATGACCCCTCTGACCTGAATTCTGAGCTTGCCTCTGCTTCCAGGTAGTAATGTGAGTATAGGCGATTTACCTATATGGCCCTTAGTTTTTTCATCTGTAAAATTAGTTATAAGAACTTATATGTGTGCTGGTTAAGGTGGGAGCTGAACCAAGTGTCCCGGTTCCTTTGTGGTTCCAGTTTAAAATTAGCACAGAGAGGACTTTCTAGGAGACCTGGGAGACAGAGCAAGGCAGTGGCTGTTACCTTCTGACAATCAGGTACAGTGACATGGAAAGGTTAGTTTCTAGAAGTTTCTGTCCCTCTCCACTCTTTACCAGCTCTTCTTCTTGACCGACAGAGCCCAGGCCCACCACCAATTGCTTGGTGGGGGGCTCACAAAGTAGTAGCTGGCTTCACAGAAACAGCAAGTCCTGAAGACCCCCTTCATGGGCCCACTTGCAGTGGGCTCCAAGCCCTACTTGGCTTCTAGAATTCTCAGAGAAACTAGTTTGTGACCTTTGATCTAAGCCTCCAACACCTCCTTCCAGACCTTCAGTTCCTGGACTCCTGCCCCAATTGTGTGAGACAGAATGCCTGTAATAAATCCATTATCCCCTCACACAGCCGTTCTGCCTCTCTGACCAAACCCACGTCTCCCCAGTCGCATTTAAAGGCTTGCAAAGCAATACATTTGCTTAAATCTCTGCAAAAGGTATTCCCTGGCTAACAATCAGTTACTTTACTTTTGGAAGAGAAAGATAATTGGGGTTAGGTACTATATACATTCCCATCACATATATTATTCAATCTAATGTACATGTGAAAACCTGTGTGGTTCTGCCACATGCAGGTTGAGTGCAAAGAAAAATAACAAATTGAGTTTTCAACAAGCAGCCAAGCTCTTTTATTCTTCCCAGGGGTGTAGCTGTTTTTGTCTTAGTAACTCTGGAAATTCAAGGAGACCTAAGAGGTTTACTTTTCAATTAACAAAAGAAGAGAGATCCCTTTTTGAAAGATTTGCTTGCTGCTTCATTTCTAATTGCATTGGCTGCTGAAGGAAAATATCTTCCTAGGTTTCAATTTTTTCCCTTAATTTTGTAAATATAATGCCTGGCACACATACGCTATTTATTTATTTTTCCAGTGGTTTAAATGTGTAAACTGTTGGAGAACTGAAATGAACGGAACTCTGGTGTAGATAAATATACGGTATTTAAGTCTAATTCTGTGACTTGCTCTCTCCACGATTATGCCTTGAGAACTCTCAGTGTTACAATACCCGAGTCTCGTTAGCCTGGGTGAGAGACTGGAGACAGGGGAAGTCACGCTTTCTGGGAGCATGTCTCCCCCTTATGGTCATTCATTAGTACTACAAAAAACTGAAACACCTGGGAAACAGAACTCAAAACCAAGAAACACCCTTTCCTTTGTAGATACGGTGTGTTTTTAAAACACACATCTCTTTTCTACAGAGACAACTGGTTACTGGATGGTTGCTGGATCACTTGAGGGTCTTCTGATAAACATTCTGTCACAAAGTGGTCTTTTCTTAAAAAAATTTGAGATATAGTTGATGTACAATATTATGTAAGCTACAGATGTACAACATAGCGATCCACAAATTTTAAAGGTTATACTACATTTATATTGTAAATGTCATTTATAAAATATTGGCTATATACTCTGTATTGTACAATATAAACTTGTAGTTTATTTAACAAAGTTTTTGAAACTTTTTCTGCATTTTCTAAGACTGAAGAGGAATGTATAATCAAGATGGCAAAACCCTTCTTTTCTTTAAACAGAAGAAAACCTCTTAAGAGAAAATCCTACCCCAAGCAAATATTTTTTGTCATTTTTTTATTCTTACTCCTGTGGTTGTATCTAATAGAGTGGGTTCTCAGCCCTGTCTGCACATTAGTATTCTCTTTAAAAACTATGGATATTGGGCCATACTTCCAAATAATTCTAACTCGGTCTTGGCCAGGGTGTTGGTATCTTTAAGGCCCTGCAGTGAGTGCAGTGTGCCGCCAGGGCTAAGACCAGCGATGTGTCCCTCGCCGTGGTGGTGCTAAGGATTTGATGGCAGGGACACAACTCAGTCACCCGCTGACATCCCCATTCCCAGGCCACACATACTGCTGCCTCTGTCTAAATCACTCCCCTTGTTCATTGTATAATTAATTCCTCCTCCTTTGCATCTCAGTTAAATACCACTTATTCAAAAGCATTGCTGCTCTTCCATCTAAATTAGGTCCTGTACTGTTTGCCCTCATATAGCATCTCCCTTCTTTTCCTTCGTTAACACTTACCCTAGTTATAATTACAGGTATTCCTCTTGTTGGAACTCTCACAGTCAGAACTCAGGACCAAACAGATTTTGCTAATGAGGAAGAAAAAGTAGATTTCCCTGAAGGAAATGGAGTTTAAGCATCAGGGCCGTTGTGTGGGCTGAATAACATTTCCTCCAAAGGTGTCCCTGTCCTAATCCCCAGAATCCGTGACTATGTTAACTTGTGCAGTAAAAAAGAACTTTTCAGATGGGACTAAAATTAAAGATCTTGAAATGGAGGGACTGTTCTGGATTATTCAGATGTACCCAACATGATCCAGAGTCCTTATAAACAGGTGGGAGGGTCAAAGTTAGAGAGGATACACAGTTGGCAGCAGAAGTCAGAGAGAAGAAAAGATGCTACACTGCTGATTTGGAACATGGAAGACACCATGAGCCAAGGATTCTAGTGACCTCTAGAAGCTGGAGAAACAAGGAAATGGGTTCTCAGATCCTCCAGGAGGAATGCTGTACTTCTTACACTTCGCAGTCGCTACACTTTTTCAGATCAAACAAAAGCAGATCATGAAGATGGAAAGATTCATTTGAACAGAAGTAATGACTAAGGTCTTGGATTGTTTGTTAACCAATTAATAAAAAAGAGGAAATTGTAAGAACACACTGGAGAAATTCTTTGCTGATTTGACACAATTTACTGGCATCAATGAAGACATTATAAACTCAACACACAACCTCAAGGAGAATATCAATAACAAATTGGTTAATAAATGTCATCAATTCAAAGAATATTTAATATTTATGATAGTCACTGCACAAGAAAATGTGAAATGTCTGAAATCTTATTCTTATGTGAAAGAGATTTGATAGAGTCTTTCTCAAATTTGACAAAAATCCCAAACATTAACATGACATTTCCAGGAGCACACTGTTAGTAATAGCCAAGGAATGGGTGGACATGAGACCCCCTAGAGGGGAAAGGTGGATTGGAAGAGTGAGTATGCTAAAATTCAGGGGAGAGAGGATCTCTGTGCAGGGTAAGTCTTCTTGGCTACAGGACTGGAGTTGTTGGTAAACTCAGGAAAAAAAGTTGCAGTAAATGTACTTCTCACCACCCACCATCTTTATAGTTTTGGCTAGGCACATGTTGCATTTCGTCTACGGATTTTAAAAAGTGGGATGTAAGTAGTCAAACCCTTTTTGAAAAAACTTAGGTTCATATTTGAAAATTAGAGCAGCCAGTTGCTATTACTAATATATCAATTTGGGTTACAGAGAAGACTTATCTGAAGGCCAGCAACTATTAATTGATGCCTACAGCTGTTGGTAGATCATAGCACCCAGTTCCATCGCTTCATGGCAAATAGATGGGGAAAAAGTGGAAACAGTGGCAGATTTTATTTTCTTGGCCTCCCTAATCACTGCAGATGGTGACTGCAGCCACGAAGTTAAAAGACGCTTGTTTCTTCGAAGGAAAACTATGACAAATCTAGACAGTGTATTAAAAAACAGAGACATCACTTTGCTGATAAAGGTCCATATAGTGAAAGCTATGTTTTTTCTAGTTGTCATGAACGGATGTGAGAGTTGGAACATAAAGAAGGCGGCTGCTGCTGCTGCTAAGTTGCTTCAGTCGTGTCCGACTCTGTGCGACCCCATAGACGGCAGCCCACCAGACTCCCCCATCCCTGGGATTCTCCAGGCAAGAACACTGGAGTGGGTTGCCATTTCCTTCTCCAATGCATGAAAGTGAAAAGTGAAAGGGAAGTCGTTCAGTCATGTCCAACTCTTCACGGCCCCATTGACTGCAGCCTACCAGGCTCCTCAGTCCATGGGATTTTCCAGGCAAGAGTACCGGAGTGGGGTGAGCACCGAGGAATCAATGCTTTCAAGTTGTGGTGCTGGAGAAGAGTCTTGAGAGTCCCTTGGACTGCAAGGAGATCAAACTGGTGCATCCTACAGGAAATCAACCCCGAATATTCTTCAGAAGAACTGATGCTGAAGCTGAAGCTCTAATACTCTGGCCACCTGATTCAATTGGAATTGATTGGAATTCATTGGATTCATTGGAAAAGACCCTGATGCTGGGAAAGATTGAAGCAGGGAGGAGAAGGGGGCAGCAGAGGATGAGATGGTTAGACAGCATCACCAACTTGAAAGACATGAATTTGAGCAAACTCTATAGTGGAGGAAGTGGAAGATATTGGAGGACAGAGATGGCACCCCACTCCAGTACTGTTGCCAGGAAAATCCCATGGATGGAGGAGCCTGGTAGGCTGCAGTCCATGGGGTCACACAGAGTCGGACACGACTGAGCGTCTTCACTTTCACTTTCCACTTTCATGCATTGGAGAAGGAAATGGCAACCCACTCCAGTGTTCTTGCCTGGAGAATCCCAGGGACGGGGGAGCCTGGTGGGCTACAGTCCATGGGGTCGCACAGAGTCGGACACGACTGAAGCGACTTAGCAGCAGTAGCAGCAGCAAAGGACCTTGGCCTTCTGCAGCGCATGGAGTCACAAAGAGTCCGACTCAACTTAGAGACTGAACAACAACATAGCTCTTGGTAAGACTGTCCTGGCCTGTGAAGCCTTCATTTAGCAGAGGGGTGGGATGTTTGTTTAGAAAAGGCCTTGAAAAGTGAAAAATGCTCCTTGACTCAGATCTATGGAACCTTTCTCAGTTGTCTTCTCTTCTCCCCCGCAGCAGTTTTCTTACTTTGCGTAGTGATTGAGAGCTGGTCGAGCCGCTAGTGCGACTTCCAGCCTCCAGGGGGCGCACCAGCCGCGGCGCAGTGAGGCCTCTCTGGCCAGCTAGGGCCCGCTCGTCTCAGTGGCCAGCCCGCCCCTCCTCTCGGTCCGCAGCCGTCGCCTCTGCCGCGGTCGCCGG
Organism: Bubalus kerabau; assembly: GCF_029407905.1. NCBI lineage: Eukaryota > Metazoa > Chordata > Mammalia > Artiodactyla > Bovidae > Bubalus > Bubalus kerabau. The sequence goes on from NC_073637.1 coordinate 66,060,561, forward strand.
GAGGAAGGTGGTTCCGCTGCCGCCATTCCTCGACTGACTGGAAGGTACTTGGGCCTCGGCCCGCGGGCAGCCCCGGGATGAAAGCCACTGACACCTCCCCTGGATGGCCCCGAAAACCGGAGGGCCCAGCTTGGGGCCTGGTCTAGGGACCTGAGAGGCGAGGCCGCCCGCGGGGAACCAGACCCGTGGTGACCGGCCTCGGGTCTGTGCTGCCCGGGGGAGCTGGGAGGGCCGGCGCGGGCTCTGGGGGCTGGTTTGAGGGTAACGGCCACGCGGCGGGTGTGGCCGGGGCGGGCGGCCTGGTGGGGCCTCGCGAGGTCGACGGTCCGAGCCGGAGCCACCCCGGCCGGCGTCTCGTCACTCCGCCAGAAAAGGTGCACTGTTTCGGCCTCAACACGGACAGTATGCGGCCAGTTACTCGGAACCCAGGCGTGAAGAGAAGCTGCTGAGATGTGAGCGAACTGTCCCGATATTACATGGCCCCGGGTACCTGGGTTCAAAGACAGGACTGCTCCTTATTAAATGTGCAATACAGGAGGCAGATCATCTTGCAGTACAGGGCTCTGCCTCGAGAAAATGACATTTATTCTTCAAAACGGCCCACGGTGTTTAGAATTGGCTACCTAATATAACGAAGGGGGAAAAAATACATCATTTAATAGTATCACTTCTCATTCTAAAGAATGGTACCTAGGAGCTTAAAGAGCTCTGCTAGTGGGGCGGGAATTACAGTAAGAGCAGTCTTCAGTGCTTACTATATTGTCATTGTGCTGGATGCTTTAAATCGTATTGTGTCTGTATTTAATCCTTGTAGCAACAGCAGGGGGTACCATTTCCATTTTACAGATAAGGAAACCGAGGCACAGAGTCTAAATTAACTTGTCCAAGGTCAAACAGTTAGTAAAGGATTTGAACCTCATCTCCTTACTCCAGTGTTCCTGCTTGTTACCTATACAAACCTATTCCATAAGACTTTTGTTTACTTATCAATTTGACTCGTATTAGGTTGGTACAAAAGTAATTGCGATTTTGGACCGTGAATTTTCAATCATTGTAACTAGGCGCCAACACATCGTTATTAATCAAAATAGAAACCATTACAATCAGCATGTTTTTGTCAATGAGAAATAAGTTGGTTTATTCCTATAGTGTAAAAATAACCTACTTGGGGATTCCTCGAACTCTTGGGAAGCATTTTCTACCTCCTGCTGGTTGTGGAAGCGTTTTGCCTGCAACAAGTCGTCAAGATGCTTAAAGAAGGGGTAGTCAGTTGGTGAGAGGTCAGGTGAATATGGCAGATGAGGCAAAACTTAGCCCATTTCGTTCAACTTTTGAAGTGTTGGTTGTGTGGCGTGTGGTGGGGTGTTGTCATGGAGAATGAGGCCCTTTCTGTTGACCAGTGCGAGCCGCAGGTGTTGCAGGTTTCCGTGCATCTCATCAATTTGTTGAGCATACTTCTGAAATGTAATGGTTTCACCGGGATTCAGAAAGCTGTAATGAATCAGACCTGCAGCAGAACACCAGACAGTGACCATGACCTTTTTTTGGTGCAAGTTTGGTTTTGGGAAGTGCTTTGGAGCTTCTTCTCAGTCCATCCACAGAGCTGGTTGTCACTGGTTGTCGTATACAGTCGACTTTTCCTTGCATGTCACAGTCCAATGGAGAAATAGTTCATTGTTGTTGAATAAGGGCAAATGACACTTGAGAACAATGATTTTTTTGATTTGTGGTCAGCTTGTGAGGCACCCACTAACTGAGCTTTTTCACCTTTCCAATTTGCATCAAATGCCACACAACTGTAAAACGGTCAACGTTGAGTCCTTTGACAACTTCTCGTGTGGTTGTAAGATCAGCTTTGATAATGACTCTCAGTTGGTCTTTGCCCACTTCCGATGGCCAACCAGTATGCTCCTCATCTTCAAGGCTCTCATCTCCTTTGCAGAACTTCTTGAACAACCACTGCACCTTCGTAGTTAGAAGTTCCAGGTCTAAATGCCTTGTTGATGTTGCGAGTTGTCTCCCTGCTTCTTTACAACCCATTTTGAACTTGAATAAAAAAAAAAATCGCTCAAATTTGCATTTTGTCTAACGTCATTTCCATAGTCTAAAATAAATATAAACAACAAGTAATAAGTCATTAGCAAAAAACATAAAGCAATAAATGCACATTAAAATGATGTATAACATAACCACATTTATTTAAGAATGTATTCCAGTGTCATATGGCCAATTTCAACAGTGTAAAATTGCAATTACTTTCACACCAGCCTAATAGCTTGAACTGATTTCCCTGAGGTTTAATTCTTATGGTTAAATGCAAGTATCCTGTATCAACTGCTTTTTAGCTTAAAAGGGAATTTAATTAGAAAAATGTTTGCTTATTAAGGAGTATAGTGATAATAAAGTTAAGCATGGACTAGGGCCCTCACAGTCTGATACAGTTTGATTTGAAGTACGGTTGGGCTTATTTGGTTGTTAATGAGCTTCATTACTTTTCATCATTATTTGCATTTTGATAGCATTTTTAGTGAATTCACTTTGGCTTTGCAGTATTATGACAGTAATGCTAAAGGGGAATGAAAGATTTGTCCATGTGATGAAGAACCCACCTGCCAGTGCAGGAGACTTAAGAGACGCGAGTTCAATCCCTGGGTGGGGAAGATCCTCTGGAGTAGGCCATGGCAACGCACTTCAGTAATTTTGCCGGAATAATCCCATGGACAAAGGAGCGTGGCAGGTTCCATAGGGCCCATAGGGTTGCAAAGAGTCAGACATGACTGAAGCAACTTAGCACGCAAGTTAATATTTTAGAGGATGTAGGAAAGACATTTGAAAGACTGTAGAAAAGAGGAATTAAGAAATTTGGGGCGTGCTATTTAAAGCAAATTGTATTACTTACTATATAGAAGAGAAAGGCATTTCCAGTTCCTGTAAAGTGGTATTTCCCATTGTGGAGCGAAGTTGGATACTATAGTCTGCTAAATCCCTTAGCCTTATCAGGATTTAAGAGTTTGCATATTCAGCACTCCTGTAGCAAATGTATACAGAGTGCCTCCCAGAGCCAAGCATGGTTCTCATCCCTGGAGATGCAAGAGGAACAAAACAAAACAGAATTTTTGTCCTCCTGGAGCTAACATTCCACTGGACAAAGGTGGGGATGGGGATGATAAATAAAATACTTTTTTAAAATTTAAAAATTAAAAATTAAAATCTATCCAGTCAGGTGCTTAGAAGAAAAATGAAGCAGTGAAGGGGGATAGGGAGATCCAGGGAAGGAGCAGAAGCAGTTTTGAAATAAGGAACAGCTTCATAGAGAAGGCTCCTGAGTACAACCTGAAGGGGTCAGAGACAGCCCTGCAGCTGTGTAGGGGTCGGGTGCACTAGGCAAGGGCCCAGGCCCAGAGGCCGCTAGGCTTGTTGGCCAGCAAGGAGGCCAGTGGGTTTGAGCAGAGGCAGGAAGAGTGAGGTAAGCTCCAGAGCTCATCTGTCCTGGTGAAGACCATGGCGTTTCCCCTGAGTGAGGAGGGAGGTGGTTGAGAGGGGAGTGGGGGGACCTGACTTAACAGGTGTAAAAGATCACTCTGACTCCTGTGTTCAGAATGGACAGTAGGAGCAAGGATGGAAGCAGGGAGCCCAGTTAGGTTGGGTCAGTATCCGAATGAGAGATGAAGGAGTTTAGACCAAGTGGTAGCAATAGTGTAGTAAGAAGCTGCTGTTTTCTAGGTATGGCTGACAGGATTTGCTAATGGATTGGGTGTGGAGTATGAGAGTAAAAGAAGGAAGGATGATGCGAGGCCTTTGGCCTAAGCTAGTGGAGGGATCGAGTTGCCCTTACTGACATGGGGAAGACTTGAGGATGAGAAAGATGGGGAGGTTGGTGGAGCAGCAATCAAGAGTTCAGCTTTAGACGAGTCAGGTTTGAGATGCCTGTTGAGGTGATGTTATATCAGACTGGAGTTGAGTGGAAAGGTCCCAACTCAAAATAGAAACTTAGGAATCATTAGCAAATAGGTAGTATTTCAGGCCTTGAGATTATATGAGATCTGGTCTAAAGAAGTAAGGATTGAGCTCTGGGATTTTCTTTCCATGTTCAGAGGTTGGAACCACAGAGGAGACTGAGAAGGAGAAGTCTTTGATTCGACACATCATAAGATGAGGACTTGGAAATGAATGTTGTACTTAGCAACGTGGCGGTCACTGGTGTTGATGCAAGAGCACTCTAAGAAGAGTGGGAAGAAAATCTGATTGGTGTGGTTTGAAGAGAGAATCAAGGGAAAGGGATTGGAGTCAGCAAGTATGGACAGCTTTTTAGAGGAGGTTAGCTGTAAACTCTTATTTGAAAGCAGTGCAGTCGTCCTCACAGTAAATAATTTTATTTCTAGCTCCACCTATTTAGCAGTCAGACTTGGATCACTTTATCAATGATTGGTGGAAGTAAAATAACCGTACTACTATACTGAAAATGATAATGTGTTATTAACCTCCAAAACCCATACACAGAAAAGCTTGTCCTTTTTTACATAATTCATTTCAGGGCTCATAAAAGCCCTTTGGTGGAAGATGTTCCTTTGTCACTTATTTTTGTTCTTACCTCAGATTAAAATTAACTTAGAGATGTTACAAACTGTGTGTTTAAAACAAAATACATACTCAAGAAAGTTGAAAACCAGGATTTATTTTGAAATATGTTGTCTTTTTATCTCAACATGAGTTTAGGTCCTTGTTTCTGCCCTCAGTAAATTAATGCCCAAATATAAAATAATCTACAAGGTATATAGTGTATACTAGATTTATACTATCTTTACTGTGGATATAAACTCTTTCCATGGTCTTGTTTTGTGCCTTTTCCATAACAAGTTCAGCTCACAGTTGCATTGTAAAGGTTAAAGGTGCTTAAATAAATTTTTTTGAAGTTTAGGATTATATCTAGTGATTGTTTTAATCCATTAGTTTTATCTGGAAGATGATGTGTCCTTCAGTCTACAGATGGAAATCTTTTTAATTTGAGGGAGGTACTTTCTTAAGTTTGTCTTTTGTTGTTTTCTCATTTTTCCCCCTCTGGCAGTTTTTCATGGGTTGGCTCTGTTCTCTAGTTGTCATAATCATTTCACACGTCCTTGTTAACTTTTCTTTTGCAGAGTTTCTTAAGTTAGGCCTTTCCATCACCGATTTGATTTTTTGTAATATTTGTTATGTTCTTTACTGCTTACAGGGACATCCCTGGTGGCTCAAACAGTAAAGAATCTGCCTGCAATGTGGGAGACCAAGGTTCAGTCCCTGGCTTGGGAAGTTTCCCCTGGAGAAGGGAATGGCAACCCACTCCTATATTCTTGCCTGGAGAATCCCACGGACGGAGGAGCCTGGCAGACTGCAGTCCATGGGGTTGCAGAGAGTCATACACAACTGAGTGACTAACACTTTCTCTGCTTACAATTTGAATTTTAAATTTTCTTTAATGTTTTTATCTAATTCATAGTCTTTTTTATAATCCCAGTTTCCATATGGTACTTTTTTTTCCCCATAACCTGAGTTCTTAATTTTTTTTTTTTGGTATATTCCTAAGCCAGACTTTTTCTTTTCTTTTTTTTTTTCATTTCTTGTAAATAATTTTCAGTGGTATATTTTTCTGTGTAGAACTAATGAACCTCTTCTCTTATGCTGCAGGGTTTTTCATTAACTCTATTCATCCTTTAAAAATGGAAGAACTTTTGAGATTGTCACTATAGAAATATCATACCAAATTTGTTCCATACCATTCTACTAAAGACTTTTTCTAGATTTCTTACAAGGAAAATTAATGAGAATTATATTTTATAAAGGATTGTATTGTGGTGTTTGAAAAAGATTTACCTATTTAAAATTATTTTCGGTATTATTAGAACTTAAATTTATGGTTTATGTCTTTGTAATAAAATCCCATTTTCCAAACCAGCATACAGACATAAGAATGATCAACTTACATCTTATGCATAAAGTATATGTAATATATAAATAAAATCAGTGACAAAGGAATAGCTAATTTCCAAATTAAGTAGATGCTTGTTCCTTTTTCCTTTTTTCCAGCTTCAGTTCAGTTCAGTCGCTCAGTCATGTCCGACTCTTTGCAGCCCCACAAACCGCAGCACGCCAAGCCTCCCTGCCCATCACCAACTCCTGGAGTCTACCCAAACCCATGCCCATCGAGTTGATGATGCCATCCAACCATCTCATCCTCTATCATCCCCTTCTCCTCCTGCCCTCAATCTTTCCCAGCATCAGGGTCTTTTCAGATGAGTCAGCTCTTCGCATCAGGTGGCCAAAGTATTGGAGTTTCAGCTTCAACATCAGTCCTTCCAATGAACACCCAGGACTGATCTCCTTTAGGATGGACTGGTTGGATCTCCTTTTAGTCCAAGGGACTCTCAAGAGTCTTCTCCAACAACACAGTTCAAAAGCATCAATTCTTCAGTGCTCAGCTTTCTTTATGGTCCAACTCTCACATCCATACATGACCACTGGAAAAACCATAGCCTTGACTAGACAGACCTTTGTTGGCAAAATAATGTCTCTGCTTTTGAATATGCTGTCTAAGTTGGTCATAACTTTCCTTCCAAGGAGTAAACGTCTTTTAATTTCATGGCTGCAGTCACCATCTGCAGTGATTTTGGAGCCCCAAAAATGAAGTCTGACACTGTTTCCCCATCTATTTGCCATGAAGTGATGGGCCCAGATGCCATGATCTTCGTTTTCTGAATGTTGAGCTTTAAACCAACTTTTTCACTCTCCTCTTTCACTTTCATCAAGAGGCTCTTGAGTTCTTCTTCACCTTCTGCCATAAGGGTGGTGTCATCTGCGTATCTGAGGATATTGATACTTCTCCTGGCAATCTTGATTCCAGCTTGTGCTTCATCCAGCCCAGCGTTTCTCATGATGTACTCTACATATAAGTTAAATAAGCAGGGTGACAATATACAGCCTTGACGTACTCCTTTTCCTATTTGGAACCAGTCTGTTGTTCCATGTCCAGTTCTAACTGTTGCTTCCTGACCTGCATACAGGTTTCTCAAGAGGCAGGTCAGGTGGTCTGGTATTCCCATCTCTTTCAGAATTTTCCACAGTTTATTGTGATCCACACAGTCAAAGGCTTTGGCATAGTCAATAAAGCAGAAATAGATGTTTTTCTGGAACTCTCTTGCTTTTTCCATGATACAGCGGACGTTGGCAATTTGATCTCTGGTTCCTCTGCCTTCTCTAAAGCCAGCTTGAACATCAGGAAGTTCACGGTTCACATATTGCTGAAGCCTGGCTTGGAGAATTTTGAGCATTATTTTACTGGCGTGTGAGATGAGTGCAATTGTGTGGTACTTTGAGCATTCTTTGGCATTTCCTTTCTTTGGGATTGGAATGAAAACTGACCTTTTCCAGTCCTGTGGCCACTGCTGAGCTTTCCAAATGTGCTGGCATATTGAGTGCAGCACTTTCACAGTGTCATCTTTTGGGATCTTTCCAGCTTCATTGAAATATTATTGACAAATAAAAATTGTACATAAATGTTTATGCAGTCTGATTTTTTAAAAGGCATACAGTGTGATGATTTAATATTTTCATAAATTTGAAATGATTGCCCCAGGCAAGTTACAATTAATACATCCATCACCTCACATAATTACCTTTGTGTGCGTATGTAATGAGAACACAAGATCTGCTCAGCAAATTTCAAGTACACAACACATACTATTACCTGTAATCAGCCTGCTGAACATTAGCTCCATGTCATGAGTGATAGTTTGTACCCTTTGACCAACACCTTCCCATTTCCCTGTCCCTCAGCCCCTGGCAACTACCCTTCTGCTCTCTGGTTCTGTGAGTTTGACTTTTTTAGATTCCATATCACATGTAAGTGAGATCATTCGGTATTTGTCTTTCTGTGTCTAACTTACTTCTCTTTGCGTGGTATCATCCAGGTTCATTCGTGTTGTCACAAACGGCAGAATTTCCTCCTTTTTATGGCTGAATAATATTCGTCATGTATATTCATCTTTCTCATCCACTCTCATCCACTCACTCAACCTCAGCATCAGTGGACGCTTAGGTTGTTTCCATACCTTGGTTATTGTGAATAATGCTGCAGTGAACATGCAGGTGTGTCTTGGAGATAAGATTTCACTTCCTTTGTTTATATACCCAGAATTCTAGAACTTAAAGAAGTGTAGAACTTGAAGAAGAACTTGTTAGTGCTGTTCAGTTTTTCTAGACCTCTTTGTTCACTGCAGTATTTAGAAACCTTATATAATTTAACTTTTGATTTACCAGTAATTATTAGAGAAAAAAAACAATTCTAGACTAAACTATGTTCAATAAAGATAGGCATACACCCATTTGATTAAAAAAAATTTGATGGTTTTTTTGTTCCCAGCTCTTGGTCACGTGGCCATAAACACACATATGCCAAAGAAATACTGATGCTTCTGTGTATTCATGGAACTATCCAGTAAGTAGTAGTACTTTTGACAGATTTATCCAATTTAATACAATCAATTAAAAGATATGTGCACATTGTTATTTAGGGATGGTGCCAAGTCATATAGAAGCAAATGCAAGAACACACATGGTTTATTTAGCTATTTTTTTGACATTGGTTCTTCATGAAGTTCCTGTTGTATTTTACTTTAAAAAAAAAGTCTTACTTGTGGCATGCAGGATCTTTAGTTGTGACATATAAGATCTAGCTCCCCAAGCAGGGATCAAACCTAGGCCTCCTGCATTGGGAGCACAGAGTCCTAACCTCTGGACCACTTGGGAAGTCCCTGTTTTACTTTTTAACCTAAGTATATTAAAACTAGCTAAGAAACCTGTATTTTCTGTTATGGTGTCTTTTTTACTTTAGTCTAAGTTAAAATTTTTTTAATGTCCTGGGTGTGGCATTGTCAGAACGGTTTAGGCATTCTAACTTTGGTGGCATTTTTAGCCCGAATATGTCTTTTTCCAAAAGCCAGATGGCACTGATTCTTTCATTTAAATCTCTTTCTGCCGCTTCCCCATTTGGGGCTGTGTTTGCCTCTTGGTTGTTTTTCTTAAAAATAGAACAAAAACTGGTATTGTCTGTGTTTTCCCCACAGTGAGCTTATTTTTATCTCATCTATTCAGATGATCTGTTCAACTTGTACTTCAAGTTATCTCCTTGGTAAGCGCCTAGAATTTACCCAGCTTTCAGTCTGCTTCCTGCCTGCTGTGCTATTTATTCCATTTTCAAATGAGATTTCTTAGACCTTAGTTAATTCAGCTTCTTGAAGAGAGTTTGATATCATTGCTCCCACCCTTCATTTGATCTTTGTCTTTTGCTGAAACATGTAACACAAGCAGTATATTTTCCTTCTTAGAAAGCAGTGGCAGAAGCACACAGCAGTAGGAATCAAGTGGTAATGACTACTTCAGATTCAAGGGAAGTGTAAAGGAAGTGTTAGTCGCTCAGTTGTGTCTGACTCTTTGTGATCCCCCGGACTGTAGCCTCTGTCCATGGAATTCTCCAGGCAAGAATACTGGAGTGGGTTGCCATTCCCTTCTCCAGGAATCTTCCCAACCCAGGGATTGAACCCCAGTCTCCTGCATTGCAGGTGGATTCTTTTTCCTCCGATCCACCAAGGAAGTAAGACTTTAGGTTCTGTATCATTTAAATATTTGGTTGTAACAGAAAACCTAATTTAAACTGTCAATAAAAAGGAATTTATTGATGCCTGTATTTGAAAAGTTCATAGTTAGTATGAGCTTCATGTGAGGTTTAATCAAGGTCTGGTTCTGTTTCCCTGTGTGCTTCTCATCTCCAACACCCCTACCTTTCTCTTTATCTGTTTCTCTCTCTCTCCCTCTGTCCCTTCTGAAATACATGTCAAAATGACTAAAGCAATTTTAGATGTTCTGTTTACACCTTATTATCAGAAAAAAAGAATATATCACTTTATATGGTTTTTCCAGTGGTCATATGTGGATGTGAGAGTTGGACTGTGAAGAAAGCTGAGCACCGAAGAATTGATGCTTTGGAACTGTGGTGTCGGAGAAGACTCTTGAGAGTCCCTTGGACTGCAAGGAGATCCAACCAATCCATTCTAAAGGAGATCAGTCCTGTGTGTTCATTGGAAGGACTGATGCTAAAGCTGAAACTCCAGTACTTTGGCCACCTCATACGAAGGGTTGACTCATTGGAAAAGACCCTGATGCTGGGAGGGATTGGGGGTGGGAAGAGAAGGGGACAACAGAGGAGAAGATGCCTGGATGGCATCACTGACTCGATGCACATGAGTTTGAGTAAACTTCGGGAGTTGGTGATGGACAGGGAGGCCTGGTGTGCTACGATTCATGGGGTCGCAAAGAGTCGGACACAAATGAGCGACTGAACTGAACTGAATATATATCAGAGTAAGTAAAGGGTCTTATTGGACTGAAGTATGTCTGCTGCTGCTGCTAAGTCACCTCAGTCGTGTCCGACTCTGTGTTACCCCATAGACAGCAGCCCACCAGGCTCCCCTGTCCCTGGGATTCTCCAGGCAAGAACACTGGAATGGGTTGCCATTTCCTTCTGCAACGCATGAAAGTGAAAAGTGAAAGTGAAGTCGCTCAGTCGTGTCCGACTCTTAGCGACCCCATGGACTGCAGCCTACCAGGCTCCCCCGTTCATGGGATTTTCCAAGCAAGAGTACTGGAGTGGGGTGCCATTGCCTTACTTCTAAATAAAACCACTGCATAAGAACCTACTGTAGAGGACAGGGAACTCTACTTAATACTCTGTAATGACCTATATGGGAAAAGAGTCTAAAAAAGAGTGGATATATGTGTAACTGATTAACTTTGCTGTACAGCAGAAACTAAGATAACATTGTATTAATAAATCAATTGCACTTCAATAAAAATATTAAAAAACAATAAACCACTGCAGCTAGAAGAATGTACTATGTTACATGTTACATGGCTTGGAATCAGAGCTTATTTCCTCAAAACATACTTAGGGACAGCCAGGAGTGATAGTGCTGGGTACCATAGGACAGAAAAAGGCATGAATGGTAGGCAGCCAGTTGTGTCCACTACGGTGGCACTGGGCCTCCAAGGGAATGAAAAGCACGGTTAGTTTTGGCCAGTATATAAGATCTTCAGCTTTTATAAGACCTGGTTCTGAACTCATTGTCAGGTGGCAAGTCGGAGGCAACCATGTGGAGGAGTAAGCATGTGGTAGGAGGAATGGAGAACAAAAACAAACCCTTCTCCCAAAATAAGCTTACAGCAGAGATTCCAAAATGAATGAAAAAGATCCAGTGTCAAGAAAAATCCATCCAGCAATGTTGCATTGGAACACAAACTCAGTCCTAGTGTAAGTAATTTTAGGAAACTATCCAACAAAGTTTTTTTTCCCTTTTTTTATTGAAGTGTGGTTGCTTTAAATGTTTTAAGGGGTACAGCATAGCAATTCAGTATTTTTACAAATTATATTCCATTATAGGTCATTACAAGATAATGGCTATAGTTCCTTCTTCATACAGTATATACTTGTTGCTCCAACAAAGACTTTCAGTGTCCTTATGCTCAAGTAGAGAAAGCACTTGCATTTATTCAAAATGGTAAATTATGAAACAAAAAGTAACAAGAGCAGATGGAGATGACGACAAAATTAGAACTCTTAGAAGTGAAAAAGTACAGTAGTTGAGGGTGTTTTTTTTTTTGGATGTGTGATAAACTTAGACTCAATCCAGCCAGCGATAATAAATCAATTAGAAGATAGTGCTGAGAACTGTACCTAGCAGCTACAGTGTAGATAAGTTTTGGTTTTTTTTTTTTTTAAAGAAAAGCATAAATTGAGTTTCCAACATATATCTAATAGGAAGATATGATTGAAAAGCAGTAGTTGGAAGAGGTAAGTGAGAATTCCCCAGAATTCAAGAGGCTACGGTCCTTAGATTATAAATTATAAAAACTCAGAATTCCAAGCAGGATATATAAATCCTCCTAAATAGATCCCAGCGAAACTGTTAACATTAAGGATAAAGTGAAAATTTTTAAACCAAAGAAAAAAAAGACTTATGCAACAATTAGAATAAAGCAGATGTCTTCTAGCAATAATAGAGCCAAGAAGCAGTGGAATGATAGCCTCAGAATGCTAAGGGAAAGTAACTGGCAGCTACAGCCTTGTAATCACATGGACTATTATTCAAGAATAAAGTAAAAATAAAGCCACTGTCAGAAGACTGAAAGACTGTACTGCTTACAGATCCTCACTAAAAGAATTGAAGGATGAACTTCAGCAGAGAGAGGCATGGAATTTTTTTTAAAAAGAGTGGTCTGATTGATAAAATGTTGATAATTTAGTTAACCATTCTTTAAAAAAAATTTTTAAAGATAAAATCTATAGACAACAATCATGAAATGGACTGCTCTTGAGACCTTAGTCACTGACCACTCTTTCCCCTGTTGGTCACAATGGCCTGGTAGGTCTTTGGGCAGTCTATAAAAATAGTTCCACAGGAAAGTGATACAGAGTTTTGCCAGCCTCTATTCCTGTTTCTGAAAGATACCATAGACTCTGAGTACACAGATGTAAACTGAGCCAACTCACAGATCTGCCATTTTACTAGGAGAGGCTACATGGGGGCCAGGTCTCAGGCAGAAAGGGGATTGCTATGATTCATTGTCCATTTGGAATTACTGTCCCACTAAAGAAGCTACCAGGACTGCTTACTCTATCCTGCTTTATAGTACTGGCATTTTCTACTTCTTGCCCCACATCTTAGGTTCCTAAGTGGCAGCACAAAGAAAGCTCCAGCTGAAAAATAAAACTTCTGCTTGAAATCCTATACTTATTTTTATCCTCCTAAGTGGGGTTAAAAAAAAAAAAAAAAAGTGGGCAAAATTCTCTTTCTTGAACCTAGAGCCATTTCTAAGCATGTAATTCACTACTTTGGGTATCAAAGATGCTTCCCCAAAATAGGTTACCCACAGTCCAAAGGAGAGACAGCAGGGAAGGAACCAAAGGCTCCCTTTAAAGCCTTACACACTCAACTCTCTTACTAAAACTGCACTTTCTTCCTACCAAAGATGTCACCCTTAACTGTTTCCAGTGGGCAGAAATACCTGTTACCCCATGTGGTTTCTATGTATAAGCATGCCACTTTTATTTTTTTAATATTTATTGATTGGTCATACTCTGCAGTATGTAGGATCTTAGTTCCCCCACTAGGGATCACACCCACGGCCCCTTCATTCCAAGGGTGGAATCTTAGCCACTAGACCCCAAGGAAGTCCAAACATGCCATTTTTAAAGATTTGGCTAAGTTAGCCCCTTCAGCCTGTTGTCAGTCATTTTCTTCATGGCATATGCTTATTTACCAAGGTCCCTAAAGGTTGGAACAAGTAGGGTAGGAGGTAGGTCTAATAATGATATATGAGGAGTTCCTGAATTTTAAGGGTCTACCTGGGCCATAAGTGTAAACATCCTGGAGCTCTAAGTGTGATTTAGACTGGAGTGGTTCACGTGGCCTCACTGTTACCAAAGCACAAGTCTGTGTGCCTAACGCACAGTGAGGCCAGTCTACTAAAACAGAGTTCGGAACAGAGAAAGGTTTGTTACAGGTTCGTACAAGGAGATGGGTGGCTCATGCCCTAAGAACTCCAAAGTTACCAAAAGCTTTCAGCAAGCCCCTTTAAAAGCAAAAGGTGACGGATGGGTGTGGTGAGTTGTTGCATACTTCTCAGTGTCAGCTCCTTGGTTCTTAAGGTCTGGTAATAGTCAGGTAATGATGATCCTGTAAATCTCTACTAGATGAATGTTAGTCTCTGTCCTGACCCAAAAGGGCAAGATCCCAAAGCACAACTCACCCTCCAAGGTCCCAGTCCTGGCTAAGAGGAGGCGGATCTCAGTTGGCAGCCCCTTCAGAGCCAGGTTCCCACACTCTTCCCAGCTCATCCCTGAGGGAGCCAGGCATCCAACCCAACTGGTCCTCAGTCTCCTCAGGTCGCCCAAACGAGGAGACCAGGCCTCACAGGTCAGGCAGACGGCACTGCTATCAGGTCACAGAGTAGGGATGGGGGAGAGGTTCACTGCTGCTCGAGGCCTGGGCCATGGCTAGTGGGGGGCCTTACTGACGGCTCTGGAGCCCTCAGAATGTAGTTCCCAGTCTGTTCCCTGGGCCCTCCAGCTCACCTGCAGGCCCAAGCCTGGATGAGCTGGAGGGTCTCCAGGAGAAGGCTTGAATCTGCCTCGTACTCACTCTCTACCTGACGACCACCACACCATTGACCCTTGGCTGAATTGCTTCCCTAATGGTCCCTCATTGACAGTTACTTGTGAGCAGGGTCCACTGTGGTGCTGACCAGTCCTCTCGAGTTGTGTAGACTAGGGAGTGTCCTATTCCACCCTTTGTCACTAGAATGGGTGTTTTATATTAAGGATGCCACACACACTAGCTTCCATCTAGCACATAATTCAGAGCATGAATGGGAGCAGGTTATAGAATTGTGAAAACCTGTTATGTTGAAGATGATGTACCTTGTATTTCTACCATAGATCATGAATAAGGCTAGAACCCTAGAGGTGAGGGTTGACATGAAAAGTTACAGCCTCTCTGGTTCTCAGTATCATCTATAAACCTGGGAGCTTGGGTTAGATAATCTGTTAGGTGATCCTAGATCACCCTTCAGCTGTAAAAATTTCATAGAAATACTCCTAAGAACAGTCTTTTGCTTTCAGATGATTTGAAGTCTGGTTAAAATTTGTGTCCCATTTAGAAAATAAGGAATAATTTATAAAAGGTTGTAATTCCTATATTTTAAAATAACACTGAATAAATGAATAAGTGAGAAGGTCATTTTTGTAGCACTTTAACAATTCTGTGTATATGAAGTCTGATATCAAAGGTGGGCTTAATGAGGTTTAGATTTTTTAAAAGGCCTGGAATCATATTTATGCTATTTATTTGCCTACTAAGCTCTTCTCCCCTCTCCTACCCTGGCTGCTTTGCCTGGTTTATGGGATTTTAGTTCCTCCACCAGACCAGGGACTGAACCCAGGCCCTTGGCAGTGAAAACACCAAGACCGAACCACTGGACCGCCAGGGAATTCCCCTTCCTTCCTCCCTCCTCCCTTTCCTTTCTTTTCTTCCTTCCCTTTCTTTCTTTTCTTTCTTCTTTGAGGTGTAATTGACACACATTATATTAGGTAAGCTTTTCTTTTCTAAGGAAAATTGAAGTTCAGACCAATTCTGAATAATTTCAAAATTAGTAAGAATGACAATAAGTGACTGACATGTGACAAAGGAAAACTTCAGAGGCCCTCGTTCTGGCTGTCTACCAGTACTGCTGCTGCTGCTGCTGCTAAGTCGCTTCAGTCGTGTCCGACTCTCTGCGACCCCATAGACTGCAGCCCACCAGGCTCCTCCGTCCCTGGGATTCTCCGGGCAAGAACACTGGAGTGGGTTGCCATTTCCTTCTCCAATGCTAGATGCTCACATTGCTCTTGAAGTCCAGGTGGGCCACAAGGTGGCACCATTAGGTCACATAAGTAAAATACTGAGGTAGTTAGGAAAAAACTGTTTGAAAAAAATCAAATAACTTTATTGCAAAAGTAATATACTTCACATTGACTTCCCAGTACTAATTTGATGTCTTTATTTTATTATTACAGATTAAAAATTGGAAATTTCAGTGGGAAGAAGTCCCCTGCTAAGAATTTTTAACATGGTGAACACAGTAAAAATTTATAGAAAATACTAAAAGGCATCAGAATAAAATATCTAAGATAATATTCTCTTTGTAAAAAATTAATTTTTATCTATCTTAAGCCAATATTTTTCTGAAATTTGAATTATAACTAAAAAAAATTTTTTTTGGCTGCACCAGGCAGCATGTGAGCTCTCAGTTCTGGAGCCAGGGATTAAACCCGTGTCCTCTGCATTGGAAGCACAGAATCTTAACCACTGAGATGCCAGGGAAGTCCCACTTAATTTTAATAATTTTAAAATAATGGTTAAGTAATATAAATACTTCAGGATATATATTTTAGAAATTCTTGTTTGGTTTGTTGTGATTTCCTGATGGAGAAATAAAATTTTAGGCAAGTATTTTCTCACTATCCCAACAAGTAAGAAATGCTTGAGAATATTGAGTCCAGGAACATGGTCACTTCCTGTAAGTGGAAAACACTTCCAAATATTTTATTTTTATTTTTCTTACTCTTAAAAAAGTCTAATTTGTGTGAGATGATTGCAGAGAGTTTATCAGAATGATATGTGCTAGATTGACACTTCTTATAAAGTAAGAAACATTTCCAGATGTTTATTGTTTTGCCACAGTTTAAATAAAGTTTACTTTTAGTGAAATGATTCTAAGATTTAATTCAAAGTGTGTAGGCTAGACTAATGTTTCCCTTTATATAACCTTTGATGAAAAGATTTGCTAAAAACTAATTCATTATATTAAAAAGAATCTTATGAAAACAAACTTAGGGACATAGTTTTTTCACCTATAAAAGTGAGAATAATGATATCAATAGTACTCACAGTATAGGTCTTTTTCATGAGGACTCAGTTATTACTAGAAATATACTTAAACAGTGCCTGGTGTATAATAACTTGATAAATGTTACACATGTTGCTAAGCAGTTGTTTGCAAAGTAACAGCAAACATACAAATAATTTTGCCCTTTCCATTATAAATAATCATAATAAATATTTATAAACATAAATTCTTTGTTCCCTAAGAATATCACCTAAGTAGTACTCGATTAGCCCACTTTTAATATCAATATATGAGCTTAAGCACAATGTACTGGCCTTTCTTAAAGTAGCATTCTCTAATTCACACATTTGAAATTAACCTCCCCTTTACTGCAATGAAAGATTTTTAATAATGAAGTAATTGATAACTTGGTGTTGAAATCACAAAATTAAAAAATTTTAGTTAAATTCGACTTGGGAATACCATAAAATGTGTATGCTTCACAAATTTAAATATAAACTAAAATTATATCTTGTGAGTCCAGCTCTATCTAAAAAGTACTGTTTTGAACTTCTGTTAATTATTTTTGAGCCTTGGAAGTAAAATTCAGAAGGTTCTACTTTTAAACTTCCTACTTTAAGTATTCTTCATGGTACTGAAATAGCCTGAAATGATGTGTGTATGCTAAGTTGCTTCATTCTGACTCTTTGTGACCCTATGGACTGTAGCCTACCAGGCTCCTCTGTCTGTGGGATTCTCCAGGCAAGAATACTGGAGTTGGTTGCCATGCCCTCCTCCAGGGGATCTTTCCAACCCAAGGTAGGGATCAAACCCAAGTCTCCTGCATTGCAGGCAGACTAAAAAGCAGAGACATCACTTTGCCAACAAAGGTCTGCGTAGTCAAAGCTATGGTTTTTCCAGTAGTCATGTACAGGTGTGAGAGTTGGACCATAAAGAAGGCTGTGCACCGAAGAATTGATGCTTTTGATTTGTGGTGCTGGAGAAGACTCTTGAGAGTCCCTTGGACTGCAAGGAGATTAAACCAGTCAATCCTAAACGAAATCAACCTTGAATATTCATTGGAAGGACTGATGCTGAGGCTGAAGCTCCAGTACTGTGGCCACCTGATGGGAAGAGCCGACTTACTGGAAAAGACCCTGATGCTAGGAAAGGCATCACGAGGGCAGGAGGAGGGGGCAGCATAGGACGAGATGGTTAGATAGCATCACTGACTCAATGGACATAAATTTGAGCAGACTCCAAGAGAGAGTGAAGGACGGGGTCCTGGCAGGCTATAGCCCATGTGGTCGCAAAGAATCGTACCCGACTTAGCGACTGAACAACAACAGCAAAAGGATCCAAAATCTAACTTAGTTTAAGATGAACGGTAAATAAGAATCTTGGAAGTTTTATAGTGAGCAAAGCAAGCATTGCATTAAGATTGCTATCACAGTAACACCATTTGCCAGTAAGAAATGAAGCTGGTTCCACAGCCTTTCATTATAGTCAGGTTCATCTGTGTCACATTTTTTAAATACATTGCCTGAAAACTTATTGTGATAGTCACATTTTGTCCAAAAATGTTATTTAAAAATTCTCTTAGACTATCTTCAGTGTCAGTGAATTTGAATCTGGGTAATAATTGGAAGACTATAGGGCGGATTCTTTTTTAATATGCTAGGAAATTCAATAATAAAATTATGCTACATGCAAACAATAGAATATAACCATTAAAAATAATTTAGAAGACTGGTAGCATGGAAGCATGTTCACAATATAATAAAAACGTTTAACATTAGTATGTATAGTATTAATTAAACATTCATATAGAGAAAAAAGCTGTGAAACTGTAACGTCAAAATATTAATGATAGTTACTTCTAGTTGTTAGGATTATGATAATGTACTTTCTTCTCTTTGTTCATGTTTATTTTCTTAAGAATTTTACAATGAACTATAGAACTAGTCATAAGAAAAATGTTACTTCAAAATCCTGTTATAGTGAACTTAATTGAGTGTACATTCAGCAAAGAATTATTGAATCCCCCCATGTCTAGGTTTTAAGAAACAATGTGCCAGGCACTGTGTAATCTGCCAGGATACACAGACAGGTCAGACCCGTTTTTTGTCTTCTTAGAGGCATGGTCTGTCAGGAATTTAAAAAACAGTTGTATCATTATGAACAAAGCTACTGGAGGTGATGGAATTCCTTCTCAAGGGGATCTTCCCAACCCAGGGATCAAACCCAAGTCTCCCACATTGCAGGCAGATGCTTTACCATCTGAACCACCAGGAAAAAATAAAAAACAGTTGTAAACAAGCAACAAAGCTTTGTATAAACCATTTTCTCCTGATTATCTTGATAATTGTATAGAAGCTGCATGGCATTTTGGAAATCTTATAGACTAAATTTGAAATCCACTCTGACAATAATAAACTTAGACACATTAAAGTTTCTAAGTCTTGAAATTTATCAAGACCACTCTATTACAGAAATACGGAGCTTCCAGGGAGGACTCAGTGATAAAGGATCCCCCTGCAAGGCAGGAGATGCAGGTTTAATCCCTGAGTCAGGAAGAGCCCCTGGAGAAGGAAATGGCAACCCACTCCAGTATTCTTGCCTGAGAAATCCCACGGACAGAGGAGCCTGCTGGGCTATAGTCCATTGGGTTGCAAAAGAGTTGGACATGACTTAGCGACTAAACAACAACATTAGAGAAATATAGCTGCTAAAGATAAATAGATGGAGAAATATATTATCTGTGTTTTGGGAAAGGGTTTAAAGACTGTTTAAATTTTTACTTGCTCACAGCTAAATTTCTTTTACATAGGGCTTTTTATCCCCTTGTCTAATATCTGTGGATCCATACATTGCTTAGGTTTTATGAAAGGTAATTTTAAACTGCAAGCAGTTAGGATTTAATAAATTCATTGGACATTCTTGTTTTATGGCTCTTTGAGATCATTTTATGTTTTAAAAACAACTGTATCCTTCTAATAGGGTAAGAATAATCAGGTGAGGTATAGTGAATCCAGATTCGGGGGTTCCATTAACGTCATTCTCGGTTTTAGTACTTTCCCTTGACATTAGAAAATGCAGGTGATAAGATCTGATAGCGTATCTCTTCAGGTATGCCATTTTTCCTTGAATTTTGTTGAGTGTTTGGTACTTTGATCTCTGATCAAAGTTGCTTGTGTAGGCATAAGGCTGTCAGTCCATTTGAACCAAGAATGTAGCATTTGGTCTTGCCTTTCCCAGTGACTTTTCAAAATGAAAAATAAATCAATACATTATGTATGGTTGGTGATATTGGATATAGAATACCAATTTAAAGTTATGGTATAGTAAGTATATGTTAAAATAGAACATGTTTTCTTCACTATTTCTTAACCATCAAGAATACTTAAAGCTGTTGAGATTGGCCTAAAATTAATGTAAAATAAAACTATAAAATATAAAACAAGTTGGCGACTCACAAGTTTTCACTGAAACCTACTTACTCTTTGTTATGTGGGTTTATACAAGCGCTGTTTGGCTTTAGGAGCTCTTGTTACTGAGATCTGGGTGACTGCCTTGTCCCAGAGAATGAGTGACTCCATCCTCATCATTCCTGTGCAGTATAACAGAGCATGGAGTTGGAAGTTTTAAAGCTAATACCAGCCCTCTAAGACCTGACCCCTAAAGTCCTGCTTCTAACAATCCCAGGGAGTTGGCCTCTGAACCAGTCGTTGAACACTGTCCCTTAGGAATCAAAACTAGGCCATGGTGAACAACCTGAGGGCTTTCTGGGGCTTGACTATTCCCAGTATTGGCTGTTTTTGTGGTTTTTCCTCTGTGAGGAGGAACCAGTTCTTTTTCTTTCTTCGAGGTCTTTATTCCCCACTAGAGGTCACCCAGTTGTTAGAAACTGCTGTGTTAACAGGGGATCAGTGCTCTATGCAAGCTAGAGTACAGTTGAGGACTGGTCTCAGAGCTGTGCCCAGCCTCTGGAGGGTGGTAACTTACATTTTGGGTACTTGAGTCATATAGCTATTATGTAACTGAAGTGGGGCTCAAGCCTAGGTGTTCCAGTTCCAGATACATTCTGGGTGGAGCAGCCAAGCCCTCTGAACATCTGACTGTAGAGAAACTGCCTCTAGAGTCCTGTACGCTCCTGAAAGCAGCCCCTGGCAGGAGAGTCTGACTGCATCGCATCCCTCTCCCTCCTGCATTCCCCACCTCTAAGGCCGCCTCCAGTGTGCCCACATCCTTTCACAAGGTGACAGACTCAGCCTTCTGTGAGTCTTGAAAGATATCACACATTAATGCTTGTGAAATGGTTCTTATGACACCTTCCCTTTGGTAAATACCAGGGCTTCCACCTGAGCCCTTCCACGTGGTGAGTTCTACAAATTCTTCCATAAATAACCTCTTCCATAAGTAACCTCTGGTTACTCTTCTAGCACCCAGAGAAATGACCTCAAAGAAGACCTTTCTTTCTTCCTTTTTTTTCTTTTCCCTTACATGGGGAAAATAAATACCTTCAGACTCAACAATATTTTCATCAAAATCTTTAGGCTTCCATATGACTCAGAAATTGCACTCCTGGCCATTTATCCCAGAAAAATGAAGATTTATATTCCCATAAAAAACATGCACCTGAATGTTTTAGAAGCTTTAGCATAACACCCCAAACTAGAGATAATCAGATGTCCTTCAGTAAGTAGACAGTTAAACTGTGGTACATCCATACCATGGAATACTACTCAGCAGTTGAAAGAACCTGTTGATACAGACAACAACCCAGGTAAATCTCCAGAGAATTATGTTGAGTGGAAAAAAAAAATCCTCAAAGGTGGCATACTGTATGGCTCCATTTATGTATCATTCTTAAAATGACAGAATTCTAGAAATGGAAGACGGTAGTGGTTTCCAGGGGTTAAGGGAATGTGGGGGCAGGAGGGGAATAGGTGTGGCTGTAAGTGGGCAAAGACCCTGGTGGGGATGGAGAGGTTCTGGGCCCGTGTCCTGACTTTATCAGTGTCAGTTAATATCCTGACTGATGTTGTACTACAATTTTACTCTATGTTATCATGAGGGAAACTGACTGGATGCCACACAGGATCTCTCTGTATTATTTCTTACAGCTGAAGCTGAATGTACAATTATCTCAAAAAATTTAACTGAAAAAAATCTTGAGTCCTCTTCACCCTTCGGACTACAGTTAATATATATCCTGATTTTTATTCATTCCTATTATTTTGGGTGGAAGCTATTAATAGCTTTCTAGTGATTTATTTAGGGTCTTTGACATTTTCTTGGCAGGTTTCTAGTAAGTCTAATGCATTTATAAAATATTTAGTTTGAAATTGTAAATTTGTAATATGATCAAGTTTATTTTCTTATTGGGCCTTGTCATATCAAAATAAACGCAGAAAATAGTCTTTCTTGTAAATTTAAGGAAACATTTGGATTACTTTGGGGGTGCATAACTATATAATCTATAATTCTGTCTCCAATCACAAAGCAGCAGTTGTCCTTTTCATAATATTGGGTTGACCAAAAAGTTCATTCAGGTTTTCTTATTAAGGTTGTACAGAAAAACCCAAGTGAACTTTTTGGCTAACCCAATATAAATGTTACAAACTTCAAAATAACCTCTGTACCATTTTAACATTGAAAAAGGAAGATTTTATATTAATATATTAGAGGCTTTAGTCATGAACACTCAGCTCCAGTGGGCAGGACAAGAGAGGAAAATAGTAAGCTTTGGGTAAACACAGATTATTTGTTCAAGGAAATCAATTGAGTGATTTGATAAATCAGTGATAAATGAAGTTTGTCTAAACTGCTATTACAGACCGACAGAAAACTAGGAAACAGTCAAGAAGGGTGGATGTTTTGAGTATTACTGTGTCATCAGGGTATTTGCTGAACTATTATGGGACTGGTCCTCTCATGCAGCTTGTCAGCCCTTGTCTTCACTTCCAGCCTTGCACTGTTAGCCTTTATGATACAACCTAACTTACACTGGTAAATGGAGCTTCATAAAATGCCACTAATTACTTTCCTATATAAGTTTACTTAAGGGGACTTGATAACAGCACGAATGACTAGTAAAAGTCATGAATTTCAGCTGGAGCTATAAATTTGGAATTTAGACTTTACTTTCCAACTTTACCACTTTGCATGGTATCTAGAACATTTTTGGCACACAGAAATGTTTACCTAGCAAATTACTATGGATTTTTTGTGGTCCATACTTCCTGTCCATGACCTCCCTCCCTTCCATGTTCCTTCAAGAGGAGAGAGTAGTCAAAAAGAAGTCTCTGGAAATGTCTCTCAGTGCCCTGAGGGGAAACCTGAGGGGCTCCCAGTGAAAGCACAGAGATGGGGCACCACCAAGGTGCAAGAGGGGTGAGGTCAGGTAGGTGGAAAAGACTGCAGTTAGAGCTGAGCCAGTTTTCTTTCACACTGAAGAGAAAAGATGGGGGAACAATCTCAGAAATTTAAGTATACCAGCATTCAAATTAGAATTTTTTTTTTCCTTAAATGTACCTATTTCACTTCAGTTCAGTTCAGTCACTCAGTCGTGTCTGACTCTTTCCTACCCCATGAACTGCAGCACGCCAGGCCTCCCTGTCTGTCACCAACTCCTGGAGTCTACTCAAACCGATGTCCATCAAGTCGGTGATGCCATCCAGCCATCTCATCCTCTATCATCCCCTTCTCCTGCCCCCAATCCCTCCCAGTATTGGTCTTTTCCAATGAGTCAACTCTTCGCATAGGTGGCCAAAGTATTGGAGTTTCAGTTTCAGCATCAGTCCTTCCAATGAACACCCTGGACTGATCTCCTTTAGGATGGACTGGTTGGATCTCCTTGCAGTCCAAGGGACTCTCAAGTCTTCTCCAACACCACAGTTCAAAAGCATCAGTTCTTTGGCACTCAGCTTTCTTCACCGTCCAACTCTCACATCCATACATAACTACTGGAAAAACCATAGCCTTGATTAGGCAGACCTTTGTTGGCACAGTAATGTCTCTGCTTTTAAATATGCTACCTAGGTTGGTCATAACTTTCCTTCCAAGGAGTAAGCGTCTTTTAATTTCATGGCTGCAGTCACCATCTGCAGTGATTTTGGAGCCCCCCAAAATAAAGTCTGACACTGTTTCCACTGTTTCCCCATCTATTTCCAATGAAGTGATGGGACCAGATGCCATGATCTTCATTTTCTGAATGTTGAGCTTTAAGCCAACTTTTTCACTCTCCTTCACTTTCATCAAGAGGCTTTTTAGTTCCTCTTCACTTTCTGCCATAAGGGTGGTGTCATCTGCGTATCTGAGGATATTGATATTTCTCCTGGCAATCTTGATTCCAGCTTGTGCTTCTTCCAGCCCCACGTTTCTCATGATGTACT
The DNA here is from genome assembly GCF_029407905.1 of Bubalus kerabau. Taxonomy (NCBI): domain Eukaryota; kingdom Metazoa; phylum Chordata; class Mammalia; order Artiodactyla; family Bovidae; genus Bubalus; species Bubalus kerabau. The sequence goes on from NC_073637.1 coordinate 66,084,410, forward strand.
CTGCATATAAGTTAAATAAGCAGGGTGACAATATACAGCCTTGACGTACTCCTTTTCCTATTTGGAACCAGTCTGTTGTTCTGTGTCCAGTTCTAACTGTTGCTTCCTGACCTGCATATAGGTTTCTCAAGAGGCAGGTCAGGTGCTCTGGTATTCCCATCTCTTTCAGAATTTTCCACAGTTCATTGTGAGCCACACAGTCAAAGGCTTTGGCATAGTCAATAAGGCAGAAATAGATGTTTTTCTGGAACTCTCTTGCTTTTTCCATGATCCAGCGAATATTGGCAATTTGATCTCTGGTTCCTCTGCCTTTTCTAAAACCAGCTTGAACATTTGGAAGTTCACGGTTCACATATTGCTGAAGCCTGGCTTGGGGAATTTTGAGCATTACTTTACTAGCATGTGAGATGAGTGCAATTGTGCAGTAGTTTGAACATCATTTGGCATTGCCTTTCTTTGGGATTGGAATGAAAACTGTCCTGTGGCCACTGCTGAGTTTTCCAAATTTGCTGGCATATTGAGTGCAGCACTTTCACAGCATCATCTTTCATGATTTGAGATGGCTCAACTGGAATTCCATCACTTCGACTAGCTTTGTTTGTAGTGATGCTTTCTAAGGCCCACTTGACTTCACATTCCAGGATGTCTGGCTCTAGGTGAGTGATCACACCATTGTGATTATCTTGGTCGTGAAGATCTTTTTTGTACAGTTCTTCTGTGTATTCTTGCTGTCTCTTCTTAATATCTTCTGCTTCTGTTAGGTCCATCCATACCATTTCTGTCCTTTATCGAGCCCATCTTTGCATGAAATGTTCTCTTGGTATCTCTGATTTTCTTGAAGAGATCTCTAGTCTTTCCCATTCTGTTGTTTTCCTCTATTTCCTTGCATTGATTGCTGAGGAAGGCTTTTTTATCTCTTCTTGCTATTCTTTGGAACTCTGCATTCAGATGCTTATATCTTTCCTTTTCTCCTTTGCTTTTTGCTTCTCTTCTTTTCACAGCTATTTGTAAGGCCTCCCCAGACAGCCATTTTGCTTTTTTGCATCTCTTTTTCTTGGGGATGGTCATGATCCCTGTCTCCTGTACAGTGTCATGAACTTCTGTCCATAGTTCATCAGGCACTCTGTCTATCAGATCTAGTCCCTTAAATCTATTTCTCACTTCCACTGTATAATCATAAGGGATTTGATTTAGGTCATACCTGAATGGTCTAGTGGTTTTCCCTACTTTCTTCAATTTAAGTTTGAATTTGGCAATAAGGAGTTCCTGATCTGAGCCACAGGCAGCTCCTGGTCTTGTTTTTGCTGACTGTATAGAGCTTCTCCATCCTTGGCTGCAAAGAATACAATCAGTCTGATTTCGGTGTTGACCATCTGGTGATGTCCATGTGTAGAGTCTTCTCTTGTGTTGTTGGAAGAGGGTGTTTGCTATGACCAGTGCGTTCTCTTGGCAAAACTCTATTAGCCTTTGCCCTGCTTCATTCTGTACTCCAAGGCCAAATTTGCCTGTTACTCCAGATGTTTCCTGACTACCTACTTTTGCATTCCAGTCCCCTATAATGAAAAGGACATCTTTTTTGGGTGTTAGTTCTAAAAGGTCTTGTAGGTCTTCATAGAACTGTTCAACTTCAGCTTCTTCAGCATTACTGGTTAGGGCATAGACTTGGATTACTGTGATATTGAATGGTTTGCCTTGGAAACGAACAGAGATCATTCTGTCATTTTTGAGGTTGCATCCAAGTACTGCATTTCAGACTCTTTTGTTGACCATGATGGCTACTCCATTTCTTCTGAGGGATTCCTGCCCACCGTAGTAGATATAATGGTCATCTGAGTTAAATTCACCCATTCCAGTCCATTTTAGTTCGCTGATTCCTAGAATGTCGACATTCACTCTTGCCATCTCCTGTTTGACCACTTCCAATTTGCCTTGATTCATGGACCTGATATTCCAGGTTCCTGTGCAGTATTGCTCTTTACAGCATCAGACCTTGCTTCTATCACCAGTTACATCCACAACTGGGTATTGGTTTTGCTTTGCCTCCATCCCTTCATTCTTTCTGGAGTTATTTCTCCACTGATCTCCAGTAGCATATTGGGCACCTACTGACCTGGGGAGTTCCTCTTTCAGTGTCCTATCATTTTACCTTTTCATACTGTTCATGGAGTTCTCAAGGCAAGAATACTGAAGTGGTTTGCCATTCCCTTCTCCAGTGGACCACATTCTGTCTGACCTCTCCACCATGACCTGCCTGTCTTGGGTGGCCCCACAGGCATGGCTTAGTTTCATTGAGTTAGACAAGGCTGTGGTCCTAGTGTGATTAGATTGACTAGTTTTCTGTGAGTATGGTTTCAGTGTGTCTGCCCTCTGATGCCCTCTTGCAACACCTACCGTCTTACTTGGGTTTCTCTTACCTTGGACGTGGGGTATCTCTTCACGGCTGCTCCAGCAAAGCACAGCCGCTGCTCCTTACCTTGGACGAGGGGTATCTCCTCACAGCCACCCCTCCTGACCTTGAATGTGGAGTAGCTCCTCTTGGCCCTCCTGCGCCCACACAGCCGTACCTATTTGGTTTAACATAAATATTGGATTGTTTTTACTTTTTTCCCCCACTGCAAATAGGATTTTATTTCTGAAATTGCTTTGGTGGGCTAACCTGAGATGCAGCCACCGTTTCTAATGTGAAAAATATGCATTTCAAATTCTGGTACATTAGAGCGAATTTTCACAGTCCAGTGAATTTTCTTCACTGCTGGTGGCACATTATCTGACTCTTCCGTCTTTCTGACCGTGTTTGTGGGCTCCTTTTGCCACTTTATTACTCCTCAGTGGCTTTACCAACTTCATAAGTGGATGCCTTACCCATTGATGGTCTAGAAAGTATTTACAGGTCCCTCTACATTGTCTAGGTTTAGTAGAACAGCAGGTCCTTTGTTATAACTGAATTTTCTCTTTACTGTAGATCCTTGCTGGCACATTTCTGGATATTCTGGTGAACCTTGTTAAGAATTCAGAGAAACTGTCACGTGATAAAGAAAGATCCAATCTTAAGGCTTACGTGAGTATTTTCTACTGTGGACTTCTTCACAATATGCAAAAACTTCAGTGAACTGTGGTCTTGAATTTGGGTATATTCAGTTCTGTAATCAAGATGAAAAATATGATCTATCGTTAGACTTTAGGCTTATTCAATTTGGAGGTTAGTAGTTTCTTAAGGACACAGAGAAACTCACATAATATACCATGCTTATTCTCACTCAAAAAATAGACAAGAAAGTCTTGCCCTTTTTACTGAGCCAATATTCAAAAGAATCCCAGTCTGAAAACCACAAGAATTCTTACTGTGTTAGAACCAAAAAACACTATGTTTTTTGGTTCAAAAACACCAAGTAGATTGTTTTTCATTATCTATTCTTAGAGAATTTAACCAAAGCACATTACCTCTTGAAAAATCCTTGATACGTGGTATCTTAATTTTTAAGACATTTGTGATACCTCTGTCTTTTTTTATGATCCAGTTAATGAATACTATAGGGGAAAATAGGGAGATTACCTTGAACGAGAATTTTTGACTGTTTTTTGATTAACATCTTCCCATTGGGTTAGTTTCTTTTAAAAGTATTATATAATATCATAATCTGAAGTTTATCTTATCTTGATTTCTGTAATTCTTAATCATAAGCAGATTTCTCCCTTATTTAGAATTACCCTTAACAGTTCCTTCTCACCCTACATATCTGTGTTAATTCTATCTAGGCTATCCCTCCAGTATGCCCCCTTCTCTCTGCCACTGTATTAGATCAGGCTATCCTCATTTCTTGCCTGGATTTCTACAATGAGTTATTGATTGATCTCCCTGTCTCCAGTCTTGAGCCCCTCCAATCCAACCTCTTTATATTGCCAACAAAATCATCTTTTTGAAAGAATGATATACTAAGACTATGCCATTTCCTTGACTTAGAATGCTTCAATGACCCCTACTAAAATCAAGTATAGTAAATCTTACCATGGGCTTATTCAATTCAGTCACTCAGTCGTGTCCGACTCCCATGAATCGCAGCACACCAGGCCTCCCTGTCCATCACCAACTCCCAGAGTTTACCCAAACTCATGTCCATTGAGTCAGTGATGCCATCCAGCCATCTCATCCTCTGTCGTCCCCTTCTCCTCCTGCCCCCAATCCCTCCCAGCATCAGGGTCTTTTCCAATGAGTCAACTCTTCGCATGAGGTGGCCAAAGTATTGGAGTTTAGTTTCAACATCAGTCCTTCCAATGAACACCCAGAACTGATCTCCTTTAGGATGGACTGGTTGGATCTCCCTGCAGTCCAAGAGACTCTCAAGAGTCTTCTCCAATACCACAGTTCAAAAGCATCAATTCTTCAGCACTCAGCTTTCTACACAGTCCAACTCTCACATCCATACATGACCACTAGAAAAACCATAGCCTTGACTAGATGGACCTTTGTTGGCAAAATAATGTCTCTGATTTTTAATATGCTATCTAGGTTGGTAATAACTTTCCTTCCAAGGAGTAAGCGTCTTTTAATTTCATGGCCGCAATCACCATCTGCAGTGATTTTGGAGAAGAGAGATCTCTTCAAGAAAATTAGAGATACCAAGGAAACATTTCATGCAAAGATGGGCTCGATAAGGGACAGAAATGGTATGGACCTAAAACGGAAGCAGAAGATATTAAGAAGAGGTGGCAATACACAGAAGAACTGTACAAAAAAGATCTTTACAACCTAGATAATCACGATGGTGTGATCACTGACCTAGAGCCAGACATCCTGGAATGTGATGTCAAGTGGGCCTTAGAAAGCATCACTATGAACAAAGCTAGTGGAGGTGTTGGAATTCTAGTTGAGCTATTTCAAATCCTGAAAGATGATGCTGTGAAAGTGCTGCCCTCAATATGCCAGGAAATTTGGAAAACTCAGCAGTGGCCACAGGACTGGAGAAGTTCAGTTTTCATTCCAATCCCAAAGAAAGGCAATGCCAGATGATGTTAAAACTACCGCACAATTGCACTCATCTCACATGCTAGTAAAGTAATGCTCAAAATTCCCCAAGCCAGGCTTCAGCAATATGTGAACCGTGAACTTCCAAATGTTCAAGCTGGTTTTAGAAAAGGCAGAGGAACCAGAGATCAAATTGCCAATATTCGCTGGATCATGGAAAAAGCAAGAGAGTTCCAGAAAAACATCTATTTCTGCCTTATTGACTATGCCAAAGCCTTTGACTGTGTGGCTCACAATGAACTGTGGAAAATTCTGAAAGAGATGGGAATACCAGAGCACCTGACCTGCCTCTTGAGAAACCTATATGCAGGTCAGGAAGCAACAGTTAGAACTGGACACAGAACAACAGACTGGTTCCAAATAGGAAAAGGAGTACGTCAAGGCTGTATATTGTCACCCTGCTTATTTAACTTATATGCAGAGTACATCATGAGAAACGTGGGGCTGGAAGAAGCACAAGCTGGAATCAAGATTGCCAGGAGAAATATCAATAACCTCAGATACGCAGATGACACCACCCTTATGGCAGAAAGTGAAGAGGAACTAAAAAGCCTCTTGATGAAAGTGAAGAGGAGAGTGAAAAAGTTGGTTTAAAGCTCAACATTAGAAAACGAAGATCATGGCATCTGGTCCCATCACTTTATGGGAAATAGATGGGGAAACAGTGGAAACAGTGTCAGACTTTATTTTGGGGGGCTCCAGAATAGCTGCAGATGGACTTATTGGGAAGATTAAATAAAATTCATTAAAAGCCCTTAATGCGGTGCCTGGCTCAGAACAGGCCCTCTGTCTGTCTTACTGTTTCCCCTTTGCCCTCATGGCAGCAGCAGAGCTTAACATGGCCCAGGACCAGAGGGGCAGTGGCTCTGTGGGAAACCAGGCTAAAAGGAGTACCGGCCAAGAATCTCACCAGACTCCAGAGCCAGGCTTTCTGAATCCCTGTGAGGTTAGGCACAATAGATTGATCTAGCATCCAATTCCATCTGTGTTCCAGAAAGACTTTGCCTCGTAAATTACAAGCCAGCTCATTTGTGACTAAACTTTTATAACCTTAGGAGCCATCTTTACAAACACATTATTAGTCTCTGCCTTTGTTTTCTTCTTTCAGTTTGTTTTCTCTTTAACTGCTTAGTAAAGTTTCTCATGTCAGGCTTTAACTTTTTCTTAAATGATTCAAGGAAGAGATGGTTGCAGGTGGGTTGGAGATGCACATGCATGCATGCACACTGAGAGACCCAAGAGATTTCTAGGGGCGGGGAGTGTCAGTGAAAGAGGTGTGGACAAACCCCTTGGTGAAGTGAGTCTACTCGGATGGGTGCAATATTAGCATGGACACAGCTATTCCCATGGAGACCTCATCTCTCCATCTTCAGACAGTGGGCGTTTGGCAAAATCAGGTAGCTAGATAACCATAGAACAAAGCAGAATAGGATCAATACTGTAAAAAAGATGGACATTCTTAATTTCATGATAGGTCTGGTTTTTAAATTTAGTTTTCTGCTTTCCTTAGCTTTTCTCTTTCTATTAAAATTTGACCTTTGTGCTCTAAACAGCATTTGAAAGTGAAACTGATAGTTGCTCAGTCGTGTCCAACTCTTTGCAACCCCCTGGACTGTGGCCCGCCAGGCTCCTCTGTCCGTGGGATTTCCCAGGCAAGAATACTGGAGTGGGCTGCCCTGCTTTCCACCAGGGGACCTTCCCAACCCAGGGATCGAACCCACATCTAACCCCAAACAGCATCGAGCAGGTGTTTACTGAGTGTGAATTAAGTTAATTGTTTTTTTTATGCTGATTCAGTTAACTTTTGAGCACATGATTCTGTTTTACCGTATAGAATATCTCAATAAGAAACAAATATATGAAAGAGAACTGCTGTGTGTGTATGTGTGTGTGTGTAAGGAACTTACTGTCTATGTCTTCCGACAATGTAATAAAGCTAAATCTAAGCGCTTATGTCTTGCTTTACTTTAAAAATATCTCAGTCTTTTTATATGATGAAAAAGGGCTTTATGATAATTTAATTGAATTTTGATCCAGCAGATATGGGAAAACTTAGACATTTTAATGGAAAATAAGATATAATTGATAACTCTGATGTTTCTGTTTGGTTAAGTAACTTATTAGAGGCAGGAGACCAAGAAGGTAAGAAATAGTACTTTTCTAAATGACTTCACTCTCTTGATTTAGTTTGACTTCTCTGAATCTCAACTCACCTCATGTTTCTTTACAGGCACATTCCATCCACCACAACCGAACAATGTCCTACGTTTTTGTAAATGATTCTTCTCAGACTAATGTACCCTTGCTACAGGCCTGTATTGATGGAGACTTTAACTACTCCAAGAGGCTTTTGGAAAGTGGCTTTGACCCAAATATTCGTGACAGCAGGGGCAGAACAGGCCTTCACCTCGCAGCAGCCAGAGGGAATGTAGACATCTGCCAGTTGTTACATAAATTTGGTGCTGATCTCCTGGCCACTGATTATCAGGGAAACACAGCTCTTCATCTCTGTGGCCATGTGGATACTATTCAATTCTTGGTTTCCAATGGACTCAAAATTGATATTTGGTAAGTTCTGTGGTTTTTGAAGTCTCGTCACTTCCTCCCATTAGCCTCTCAGCCAGTGGTCTAATCTTGGAATCTATTGATTTTGTTTCCTCATTGATCAAGTGTAGTGACAAGCTCAGAAAGGTATTGAGGACAATGAGTGAGGGAACAAGAGCCTGACTTCTAGATTTGTGCTGAAGCAATGTAAAGTTTTCTATGAAAATAGTGGCTAAGTTCTGCTACTAATTAATTATGTATTATAAGACAAGGGAAAAAGAAGAACTAACATTTGTTGAAAATCTGTTATGACCTGGGCACTGCGTTTACTGTGTTAGCTCATTTAATCTTCAGAATGAATAGCTCTTAAGTATTCACTTTATAGATGAAATAGTTGAGACAAGAATTCTGGGTTAAATGACTTAACACAGTTGGAATTTAAAACTAGTTCCACCTGATTCCAAAGCTTGTTTGACTTCTATCGTGTAATATACCAGACTAGCTTCATTATCTCTCTGGACTCATGAAGTATAAGAGTCCTTCTTATACTGAACAATTTGAAGAAGTAGTGTTTTTTGTTTTGTTTTAGTGATACCTTGTCTCTTGAGTGGGAACAATATCAGGTCACTTTAAAAAGAAACCTTGACCTTTAAGATACATTTTTATACCTAATTTATTGGTGCTATAATGTCCCTAAATCCGAATAAGACAGTAAATGATTCTGCTACTATAGGACAAAATGTCTAGGAATTAACTACAGGATTCAGTGTTGGTCAGGCTTTCTCCTGTTGTTAAATGGTTAGGTGAACCAAAGCAGATTATTTTATTGCTTTTGAGCTTGGGTTTTTTTTTTTCTTTTAGTTCTTAGACATTTAAAAAAATAGACACTGTTCTCATGAAATATAAATATAAATAAAATATAATAAAATATTAATATTTTATAATATATAAACAAATGTCAGATAAGAATGAATCTAGAATCTAGACTTTTCCAGTTAGTTTCTAGGAAGATGCCCTTTTTTCTTTATTCTCATTTATTTACTCTTGACTATGTATATTTTTTCCTTTTTCCTAAAAGAAAAAAAAAAGGTTAACTCAAAATTCAGGCTCCATCTCAACCACTGGTTCTGTTCTGGTTTTAATTTTGAGTTAATGGGGCCCATGCCTTCCTCACTGAGATCCCCACAAATGGCTACTAACAGTATAGTGTAACAGCTATTTTTATTTTTATGAACTTTTTAGCAACCATCAAGGTGCTACACCCCTAGTTCTGGCAAAGCGCAGGGGAGTGAATAAAGATGTCATCCGATTGCTGGAATCGTTGGAAGAACAGGAGGTAAAAGGATTTAACAGAGGAACTCACTCAAAGCTAGAGACCATGCAGACAGCTGAGAGTGAAAGGTACTTAAGATTTCATTTTTTTAAGAGGCAAGTCACTTTGGGTGAATCTTTTTTTGTGGTTTGTTTCTTTTGTCTTTTTAAATTTATTTGTTTTTAATTGGAGGATAATTGCTCTACAGTACTGTGCTGGTTTCTGCCATACATCCACATGAATCAGCCATAGACATACATATGTCCCCTCCCTGTTGAGCCTCCCCCACACTACCGCCCCACCATCCCACCCCCTAGGTTGTCACAGAGCACCGATTTGAGCTCCCTGAGACAAATTTAAAATTCCCGCTGGCTCTCTGTTTTCTGTATGATAATATATACATTTCAGTGCTCCTCTCTCAGTTTGTCCCGCCCCCACCTTCCCCCTCTGTGGCCACAAGCCTGTTCTCTATGTCTCCTTCTCCATTGCTCCCCTGCGAGTAGGTTCATCAGTACCATCTTTCTAGAGTCCATTTACATGTGTTAATATACACAGTATTTTTCACTTTCTGACTTAGACTTCACTCTGTTTAATGGGCTCTAGGTTCATCTGCCTCATTAGAATTGACTCAAATGCATTCCTTTTTGTAGCTGAGTAATATTCCCTTTTGTATATCTTCTATAGCTTCTTTATCCATTCATCTGTCCATGGACATCTAGATTGCTTCCATGTCCTAGCTATTATAAATAGTGCTGCAATGAACATTGGGGTGCGTATGTCTTTTTAAATTATGGTTTTCTCAGGGTACGTGTCCATTAGTGGGATTGTTGGGTCATATGGTAGTTTTATTTCTAGGTTCTTTTTTTTTGGAATCTGCATACTGTTCTCCATAGTAGCTGCATCAATTTACATTCCCACCAGCAGTGCAAGAGGGTTCCCTTCTCTCCACACCCTCTCCAACATTCATTGTTTGTGGATTTTTTGATGATGGCCATTCTGATCAGTGTGAGGTGATACCTCACTATAGTTTTGATTTGCATTTCTCTAATAATGAGGGACGTTGAGCATCTTTTCATGTGTTTATTAGCCATCTGTGTGTCTTCTTTGGAGAAATGTCAGTTTAGGTTTTCTGCCCACTTTTGATTGGGGTGTTGTTTTTCTGACATTGAGCTCCATGAGCTGCTTGTATATTTTGAAGATTAATCCTTTGTCAGTTGTCTCATTTGCTATTATTTTCTCCCTTTCTGAGACTTGTCTTTTCACCTTGTTAATATTTTCCTTTCCTGTGCAAAAGCTTTTAAGTTTAATCAGGTCCCACTTGTTTATTTTTGTTTTTATTTCCATTGCTCTAGAAGGTGGTCATAGAGGATCTTGCTGTGATTTATGCCAAAGAGTGTTCTGCCTATGTTTTCCTCTAAGAGTTTTATAGTTTCTGGTCTTACATTGAGTGAATCTTTTTTGACAACTTTTTGTCAGCTTTATATTTATTTGCTTTCAAGTAAAGTGCTTGACACTTTGTTAGAACTCTCTATTGGTCCTTATGGCTCCAGATTACGATTGAAAAGCCATCAACAGAAAACACTGTGTGCCCACATGCACAGAATGTTCTGTTGGCCACTGTGGAGGGCAGCCTGCTGTACTGGCAGGACAAGAGAAGAGCCGAATAGGAGAGAAGGAAACAGGAGTTTGAGAATTTAGGTACAGGTCACAAAAAGAATGGGATTTCAAAAAAGGCAGAGAAAGATAGAAGAACTTGGACAATATTAGGAAAGGTAGTTCCAGAAATAGGGAATTAAAGTGCTAAGGGAAAAGTAAAACAGGAGGAGAGTAAAACAAGATTTAACACATACACAATTCAGTGATGTGCAAGTGACTTTACCATGAGTTGGAACAAATGAAATTTGGGCTCCTGTATGTAACTGAAGCTAAGATGGAGTGACTGACATGGTCTCAAATAGCTCCTCATTCCTCATCTAAAAGCCATTCAGAACATAGTTCAGGAAGCTCTGACAAGGTGATCAGTCATCTTTTCTCTTGGCGTCACGGGCTCAACAGGTAAAGCCTCTAGGCCAGATTTAGTTGTACCAGCTTGTAGTTTGGTTGACCACCATGTAATTTCAGCCTTCCAGATATTGCAAGGTAAGAAGTATAATGAACTTACATAATCTCCTCCTAGATTTTTCAGGGGCCTGGGGCCCTCATTAGCTACTGACTCAGTAGCAGATTGACCAGGACTTAGAATTAGGATCATATGGTCCACTTAGACTTTGGGATCATTGTTTGTGAGTTCCAGATGAAATCCTCTCTGGCTTTCATACTTCACCCTTAATTTGATTCCTCTGTGCGCATGATTCCTTTCCTCCCTCTTCATAGACTTGCTCATGTACTTCTTCGGGACCACTAATTCCACTCTCAGGTTTAGGATTATTTTGCTTGTGGTAAACACTTATTATTGTCCAAAGAAATTAAAGTGTTTTACTTCTAAAATGGTGCATGCTCCTCATGACTTATCACTGAAGGCTGACAAGTACATAAAATAAGAAGTCAGCGGTGCACTGGCAAGCCCTTCTCTCACCTGTGTGCTCTGGATTGGCGGTCAGATTGCTGTAAGAAATTTAATAACATTGAGTTATCTGTTTTTTGTTAAAGAGCATATGCTTCCAAAATAACTTGAAATTTATTTTCATAATGACTTTGGGCTTCTTTACCGTGAAAAATGTCCTAGATGTGCTCTTCCTGGTCTATTTTCAGGATCTTGCTTGGTATATTTTGTTACTAGCCAGTTTCTTGACATCTCTGTATTAGAAATATGTTTTATTTTGCCTCAGTTGTGATTCCTTATTAACTCAGAAGTGATTAGTCATTTGAGCAGTGCAGTGTAAAATATTTATTCCTGCTTCTTTCACATACATGCCATTGCACTTCAATATGAGGATTCATATTATTGACAGCATTAGGTAAAGCTTGTTCTTTAAAAATTGAATTATTAATACTTGTACTACCTAGTTGCCTGGTCTTACTCCTGCCCTTCAGTGTCATGATAGGAAGGTGTGGTTGAAGCTTAAATTAGAAAGCTTAAAAGCAGCATCATTGGTCATTAGGGAAAATGCAAATTGAAACCAGAGTGAAATACCACTTCATACCCAACAGAACGGTTGCAGTCAAAAAGATGGACAATAACAAGTACTGGCAATGATGTAGGAAAATTTGAACCACCCTACATTGCTGGTGGGAATGTAAAGTAGCTGCTGTGGAAGACAGTCTGCCAACTCCTCAAAAAGTTACACAGAGTCACCATATGACCCAACAATTCCACTTTTTGGTATATACCCAAGAAAACTGAAAACACATGTTTACACAAAAACTTGTATGCAAATTTCACAGAAGCTTTATTTATAATAGCCAAAAGGTAGAAACCACCCAAAAGTCCATCGTTGATGAATGGATAAGCAAAATGTCATCTATCCATTCAGTGAAATATTATCCCACTATAAAAAGTAATGAAATAACTGACATGTGCCACAACACTGATGAGCTTTGAAAACATGCTCCATGAGAGAAGCCAGGCACAGAAGGCAGGAGGGGTTGCCAGGAGCAGGGGAAGGGACAAGGGCCGGTGGCTGCTGAAGGGCACAGGGTTCATTATAGAGGTAAGATGAAATTAGATAGTGGAGGTGGTTCTGCAGCTTTGTGAATTTTCTAAATAACACTAAATCATGTACTTTAGAAAGATGAATTTTATGGTACATGAATTATATCAACTTAAAGTGAGGGGGAAGCTTAAAGGTGTTGGCTAGTACATGGCATTGTGGCATAGCTATGTGATGATTAGCCTTTTCTAGAACAGGAGATAAAGCAAGATTTTGAATGTATTTAGTATTTTCATGTTCCTTTATAATTCCCTGAAACATAGCATAACTTCTTAAGGGCCTATAAATCAAGTTGATGAAAAATATTTCCCTACACCATTTAACCTAAGTTTAATTTAGTTCTTTTTATGTTAGGTGTGGGCTGACAGAGACAGTGTAGACACAGTGTACAAAAAAATTAAACATTGTACACACAGACCATCATACTAGAATCACACATTTCCTAGATAGTAGAAAATATTTCATTGGATCAAGTCACCATAGACAGTTCTGAGTGTCAGAACTTCATGAGCTCTTAGAGAAGGCGCAACTGAAGTCTCATTTTATAGGTCCCCACCCCACCCCCACTATCCAAAAGTAGAATGTTCCTAGGAAACTTTTCCTTAAGTTGAGATGGCATAAAGTGAAGAACCTTAGGACTCATCTTACTAACAGATGCACAGAACAAACTGAGTTAAAACACAGGTGCTCCAAGCACCGTTCAGGGCTGGGCAGCTGGACACCGAGATGCTGTGAGGTTCCTGGGGAAGGAGCTGGGCGGTGCCAGTCTTGCTGCAAGACAAACGCTGAACACTGTTTTGCTTTATGCCTTTCTTCCTATAAAAGCAAAAATCCTCTCGGAATTTCTTTTAATTAGCAAATACAGGTAGTATAGTAGATGTTTCTTAAAAGTGAGGTGGCATAAAGTGAACTTTCAAAAAGTGGGGGATACCTGTATATCTAACACCTTTAAGTATGAGAGCATTTTGAATCAGATGTAGTCAATAAATTTCATGTAAGTCAAAATGAAGACATTATTAGAGCAGGAAGTACAAGCATTTAAAAATATGTAGTTCAGAGTCTCTGTGTATCAAGCTAACTCAGATGTTTTAAAAGCCTTTTTTTTAAAGAGAGTAAGTGAAATATCTGTGGCTAAGAAGTTTGGGATTTGTGATAACTTTGTAGTCATATAAAACTTAAGTGCTTTGTGCCTCTCCACATGTGATTATTTAATAAATAGAGAAGTGAGCCAAAAAAAAAAAATTAACCTCTCCTGAACTTCTCAGAGTTCTAATCTTATCTTTGAACTTGCTAGAGTTTTCTTCAAATTTTTGTATTGTTAAAAATTCCCATTGAAAATGTCTTCTCCTATTCAGAAGATAAACATTTTTTATCATATAAAAAAAGTTTGGATGGCAAACAGACTGGCCCTTTACAAAGTCATTTTCCTAGGATTGGAAAAGACACTAATGCCAGGAAAAGCTGAAAGGTCTGTGGTTAACAGTGTCGGTGAATAAAGTAAAATTGTAACTTACCAAAAAAACCTGTCAGCTGTGCATGATGAACCAGACTCTAAGACCTTGTTTTGTGCTGTTTCCATTGTTCTGTCCCAAGATGGTCAGAAGAATATGAAAAGAAGTTTAGAAAGAAGAATAACAGCAATCACTAGTTGATACCTATGATTATGGTCATTGTGGCTTTAATCTAAATGATACCCTGTTATTGGTCCTGCATGTTGTGACATAATTGTGGGTGCTAATCTCTTGGAGCTTCAAACTCATCACAGTGCAGCCTCTCGAATACCAGTGTCAGATATACTGTGTGTAGCAGTCATGTTCTCACTTATATAGTTTTTATGGTACTTGTACTACCTTATTTTCAACTAGACTCAGCCTTTATACAGAAGAGAAGTAAACTTATTTTGTTTTATTGTACAAGATAGAGCTAAAACCAGTGGGAAGAAGCTATTAAGAGGAATCACTAATGGCTAGCCCTGTCCAAGTGTACAACAGAGTAAGCATCCATTATTAGAGTATTTCAGTTTAAAGAAGGAATTCCTTCATTGGTCAGATTATTGAACTAAATTGATAAAAATCCGCCTTTAAGATTCACACACTGTTCAAGACTTCTTCCCTGGTGGCTTAGAGGTTAAAGCGTCTGCCTGCAATGCAGGAGACCCGGATTTGATCCCTGGGTTGGGAAGATCCCCTGGAGAAGGAAATGGCAACCCACTCCAGTATTCTTGCCTTGAGAATCCCATGGAGGGACGAGCCTGGCAGGCTACGTCCACGGAGTCACAAAGAGTCGGACACAACTGAGCTACTTCACTTTCACTTTCAAGACTTCTGCTTCACGGTTGGGATGTTTTTGTTGTTGTTCAGTTGTGTCCAACTCTTTGCGACCCCATGGACTGTAGCATGCCAGCTTCCCTGTCCTTCACCATCTCCTGGAGTTTGCTCAAACTCATGTCCATTGAGTTGATGATGCCATGTAACCATCTCATCCTCTGTTGCCCCCTTTTCCTGCAGCCCTCAATCTTGCTAGCATAAAGGTGTTTCCCGATGAATCGGCTCTTAGTATCAGATAGTCTAAGTATTGGAGCTTCTACCTTTGACTCTTCTAGATACTTAACCAAGGAACATAATCATTATTGTTTAGCAATTTATGGTTCAAGGTAAATTGTCCAAATACTTGCAGATATTTAAATCGGTACATAAATGGGTATTTAAATCGGTACATAAATGGGTTAGAATATATATGTCAGTTTTTTTCTCGTCAATGTATATTTTAAGATTAGTCTTCTTAAACAATGCAGTTTCTTTGGTTTTTTGTTTTTGAAATGGGTGATGTGTTGTTTCATGCCCTTTCTTTCCCTTTGCTTCTCTCACAGCGCCATGGAAAGCCATTCCCTCCTCAATCCCAACCTGCAGCAGGGGGAGGGGGTCCTGTCCAGCTTCCGCACCACGTGGCAGGAGTTTGTAGAGGATCTGGGCTTCTGGAGGGTGCTGCTCTTGATCTTTGTCATCGCTCTGCTGTCTCTTGGCATCGCCTACTATGTAAGTGGGGTGCTGCCCTTCGTGGAAAACCAGCCTGAACTGGTGCATTAGAGGAGCTCCTGGGAGAGGAGACAGATGCCAGTGTCCTGGCTTCCAGTGTTCGTTCTGTTTCTCAAAATCTCTTAGTGCAGAGCAGTGAGGGCTGTACTTTTGTTTCTTTTTGCATTTTTACACATTGTAATCCTTTTAGAACAACCTGTCTGTTTGAACTAACTACATACTGTAGTCAAGGATGCTGTCCTAAAGCTACCTCCAGCTCAGCCTGACTTCTTAGGAAAGGCTCAGCATAGCCTTGTTTGATAACAATGTGGCATTGACTAACGAATGAGAGAGAGAGGATGAGACTAGGAAATCCTTGCTACAGAAACCTTACCCTAACATAAGACCAACTAGAGTGAAATGTTTAAAGTTTGTTTTATATGATTAGTTGTGGTTGGTAGTTTTGTTTTGTTTTTGTGTATTTTTACAAGAGCTGCTTTTCACTATTTACTTTCTCTGGGGAATAGTAGGGTATGGGGAAATGAAACCTTCAGCTTAAAACCTGAAGCCCTTTTTTCAGATCTTGTAGCGCAAATCAGCATTGTTGGGATCTGTTGGTTTATTTTAATATTTTCAAGGGATCTCTTTGGTTTATTTTAATATTTTCAAGTCTAGTCACAAACCAAACAGAACTTTTGAAAAGGAGCTATATTTTCCTCAAAAATGATTGATTTGATCTTATATTTATTTGTTTTTAAGATAAGCTTGATTTTTTTTGTAAGTTGCTTTGCTTGTTGTTAATATCTGTGAAAAATGACCTTGAGAATTTTCAATTGAGAAACTTTTAATTTCCCCCTAGTGTTTATTTCAAAGATATCCTATTCATCAAAAATACAGTTGGAAGACTTTTTCTACTCAGTAGTTAGCAGAAATAAATATTTCTGATGTTTAATGTCACTGTAATTCTGTAGTACCATTATTATGGTGAAAAATTCAGTTCTATAAGCTAGCTGTGTTGTCATGATTATATCATAGTTCATAATTTTTTCATTTTATGTGCAATCCTCTTTAGAGGCCCTGTTAGAATTGTCGTAACAATCCCATCCATGTCAGTTGTTCCCTGATGGAAAGAATGGATGGAGCATTTCTGAGTTAACAGTGCTGAACAGTATTGTACCAGGTGTCTTTATGAATGGTAATATTATGTAAATTGAAATCTGGCCCCAAAACTATATTGAAGCTTTCTGCAGTGTGTTTGAAGGCCTCTTGTTAATGATTCCGCTATGTTTATATCATATTATTGGGTTATTAAAAAAAAAGATATGAAGACTTGATAATTATTCATTAGGTATAGTCAGAAAATTGTGGTGAAAGAACTAATGGTTTTATTTTTTAGAACATAGTCCTCTAAGCTGCTGCTAATTGAATTGTTGCTAGAATTAGAAATTATAATTTAGAACAGAATTGGTATTTCTGTGATTCCTTTTGCTTCTATTTTCTCTTCTGAATTTATATATCTAGGATTGAGGCATCTTCTTTCATGTGACTTTATCCTGTCTTAAAGAGCTGTTCTGAAATTCCTGATGTACCTAACTGCCTCAGGGTCAGCTCATAGCCTCTTGCTTTTAGATTAGCTGCAAACAAAATTAATCATACTTGGTGTAAATACAGCAAAAAGCAGTGGACGTTAGAATGGAGAACACTTCAAATTAAAAGCTTTGGAATTAGCTTTGTATTTGTTTGTAACTCTAAACAGATGTGCAAAATTGGTTAACATATATGTAAATATATTGCATTTTTAAAGATTAATGTTTCCTTTTAAGTGTTGATTTCTTTGTATTCTGTTCTCTGCATTCAGTATTCAATAATATTACCAATAAATATATTTATAATCTCTTAATCACAATCTATTTTCTTATTTATCATTGTTTTCTTTTAATTTAGGATTTTTAAAAAATAGGTTCCAGTTGGCTGTTCAAAAAAGCAAAGAGCTTTTTTTGAAACCCCATGTAATATGTGTATCAAGTTTCCTTTCTGTTTGCCTTATAAATGTTCTGACACTAATTTGGGTGAATTGCTTAGGGTTTTAAGAGTGATAATGCTAGTGTTGCTAAGTCACTTCAGTCGTGTTCAACTCTGCGACCCCATGAACTATAGCCCACCAGGCTCCTCTGTCAGTGGGATTCTCCAGGCAAGAATACTGGAGTGGGTTACCACACCCTTCTCCAAGGGATCTTCCTGACCCAGGGAGCAAACCCACATCTCTTAGGTCTCCTGCATTGACAGGTGGGTTCTTTACCACTAGCGCCACCTGGGAAGCCCAAGAGTGATAATAACTACCATGATTAAGCACCTCCCAATTGTACAGGTCACTTTAAAGCCTCATCTCATTTAATCCTGAGACTTCCCTGGTGGCTCAGATGATAAAGCGTCTGCCTACAATGCTGGAGACCTGGGTTTGATCCCTGGGTTGGGAAGATCCCCTGGAGAAGGAAATGGCAACCCACTCCAGTACTCTTGCCTGGAGAATCCCATGGACACAGTCCACAGGGTCGCAGAGAGTCAGACCCGACTGAGCGACTTCACTATCATTTAATCCTTATGATCATCCTTATGTTCCCTGTAAGATGAGGACACTGACACTGTGAGGGTTGAGTAATTGGTCAGTTACTTAAGGTCAGACAGGCCATAGTGGAATAGCGATTCCACCTTCAGGCTCTATCTCCAATTATATGTTTGTTCTTTGCTTTTACCCTGCTGTCTGACCTGAGTCTGGCGGTGGAACCATCTAGATTCGTACCTACTGCCATTTCAGCAGCACATGCTACTAAAATTTTCAATCCTGTTTCTAAACACACCTTTTCCTCCTCCTATATGCCCCATGTTTCTGTAACCTCCCAGGGTTTCTAACCCATAATTTTGAAGCTCAGATCCTGGCACGTTCAGAAAACCTAACACAGTTAACTGTATCTGACTGCCCAGTTCTCTACCTGTGATTTCCTCATCACTTACCATACTTAGTAAACATGTATGTTGACTCTTGAACAGTATGAGGTTTAGGGACTCAGGGCGTTGACCAATGCATAGTTGAAAATCAGAGAGTAACTTTATAGTGAGCCCTTGGTACCCATGGTTCTACACCTGCAGATTCAGCCAACAGTAGATGATTTTGTAGAACTGTACACATTTAATAAAAAAAAACAAAACCCACGTATAAGTGGACCCATGCAGTTCAACCCTTGTTCAAGGGTCAACTGAATTTTTTTTTGGGGGGGGGTCTTTTTGATGATAGTTTTCATGAGACCAGGGACTTAGACTATTTTTTCTCTCCTATTTGTTCACAGTGCACCCTGTAGAACTCTCTGAACACAAAGACTGTTTTTTTATCATAAGTGTATTTTTTCTTTGCAGATTAAGCATGTGCTTTTCACACGTTTCCTCCAACAGGCTGCATGTGTGTGAACGTGCTGACCATTCTTCCGCCATATGTCTGCTGCTGGATGGAAGGACTAGAGTCTTGTACTACAGCTCCTTGACATAAGAGCTGTAGTCTTATGCACCAGCACAGCCTGCCTCACATACACCATAGGTTTAAAAAAAAAAAAGCATAGTTGCTTTCTTTTTTACCACTTGGTATAGAAATACACAACAATATTCTCTTTTTATTGTTGTTGTTATTTTAACCAGGCCTCAGTCTTTGACTTGTGAAGTTGTTTATGAATGTATCAAAGTGCTTTCAGCTTCAAGAAGTCAAATCCAAATTCAAAGCGGCTTAAACCATAAGAAATTAATTGATTTATGTAACCGGAAGCCCAGAGGTAGAGTAGACCCCAAGGGTGACAGAATCCAAATTTAGCTCAGTTCCTCCGTGCTTTTCACTTTGTCCTCCCATTTGTTGGTTTCATTTTCCAGGTGGTTCTGAGATGAGTCCAGAATTTTCAGGCCTCACATCCATTTGTAAGCGTGTAGAGAATAAGAAAAGAAACTGTCTTTCCTTAGGTGTGGGCTTCCCTGGTGGCTCAGATGGTAAAGAATCTGCCTGCAATGAGGGACATCTGGGTTCGATCCCTGGGTTGGGAAGATCCCCTGGGGGAGAGCATGGCAACCCACTGCAGTATCCTTACTTGGAGAATCCCTGTGGACAGAAGAGCCTGGCGGGCTATAGTCCATGGGGTCGCAGAGTTGGACATGACTGAGTGACTAACACTTCCTTAGGTGTTCTCCTAGGAAGCTTTCCTGCAAAATGCCCAGCAAACTTCCTCCTGGTATCATTGGCCAACATTACAACGTGTACCCTATTCTCAGACCAGCCAGTGCCATGCACCAGTTGACTAGGCCTGTATTGATGTATCAATCATGGGGAGGATGAGATGGGTGGAATTAATGTGATTTGCTTGGACCAGTGGTTTTAGAAATGATTGGAGGCGCTGCTGCCAGTCAGTGGGCAGGGCCCATAGACGTCTTCTGTCCTGCAGCACCTGCGACAGTTTAGCACAGCGAAGAACCATTCCACATTCCATATGATTCTTGAATGTTCTGCTGGTCGTCATAGGGGTGTTTTTCTTTTAAGTTTGTTATCCGAGCCTAAAACCTAACTCTACATTTCAAGGTATTTTTTCATACGGTTTTCATGTGCCCAAAATTCTCTAAGAATACACCTGCAACATAATTGAGGGGAGATTCTACTCCCTTGTGGCTCAGATGGTAAAGAATCGGTCTGCAGTGTGGGAGACCTGGGTTCAATCCCTGGGTTGGGAAGATCCTCTGGAGGAGGGCATGGCAACCCACTCCAGTATTTTTGCTTGGAGAATCCCCATGGACCAAAGAGCCTGGTGGGCTGCAGTCCATGGGGTCAAAAAGAGTCAGACACGACTGAGTGACTAAGCACAGCACTCTTTATTTTGTTCAAAACTTGACCAGGAACTTTACCTCTTCCTAAAAACCTTATTCTTGACAGCAGTGCTAGTGATGATGGTTGAGTCCCCCACATAGCCCTGTGAGTGGGCGCTGATGACTTCACTGCTTCTTCTAGTATGCCTGTGCCTGGGCACTCACGTACTGAAATACGCACTTTGTTATCAATTACTTTCCCTTTATTTTTCCTTTATATTACATGATTTATACTAAGTCATTCTATTAATTTCAGCAATTGTTACTCACTTTTATCAGGGATGCCTACTACAGCTTCTTTTATCATCTCGGTTTACCTTTTCCTAGTAGTTTATTTTGGAGGGTATACCAGGAATTAGCATTTCTCAAAGTTAATGGAACACTGGGGAGAAGAAAAGAGGCCAGCACTGGCTAAAGCACCCTTTAAAATTGTTCAAACTGAGATAATCCCAGCTGTGCGAGATGAAGTAGAACTTTGGGATCAAGCCCATTCCTCTGGGCTCTGAAGTTGATTCAAAACAGTTTTCTAGGGAGGATCTCAGCCTTGCTGTGGATACCTCCTTGGCCTCCCTCAAAGTGCTGGTAGCTGGCATTCTGTCCAGTCCTTCATGCGTTCATTCTCCTCACTTTACATCATGAACAGACAGCTCCACGTCAGGCATTAGGGGTCTCCGCTCACTGGGCAACAGAGATTTAGTCATGCTCTAGTTAGATGTCAGGGAATACAGTCTGGAGTTCCTTGTTGTCTAACAGTCATCAGAAAACTTAGCTGATAACCATATTCACAGTGTTGCTTGGAAGCTGTTTTAGATTGGCACTGTCCAAACTTTCTGCAACAATGGAGATTTTCTGTGTATATGTCTAGTGTCGTAGCCACTCATCATTGTGGCTGCTCAAATTCATTTAAATTAAATTAGAAATTCAATCCTTCATTAGCATAGTTATCTGAGCCTGAAACTCAGATGCACTGTATGTTTAAAAACAAAACTAACCACATTTCTAGTGCTCATTAGCCACAAGAGGCTGTTTTATGGACAACACTTTTTTTCCTCTGTGCCAGGTCTTAGCTGTGGCACACGAGCTCTTTAGTTTCACCTGTGGGCTCTAGTTCCCTGACCAGGGCTTGACCTGGGCAGCCTGCACTGGGAGTGCAGAGTCCTAGCCACTGGACCTTGGAAAGTCACTAGCCACCGGGAAGTCCTTGGATGGCAGTGTTTGCAGAAACTTCTCTTGGACAGCAGTATTCTCAAATCTCCCTTGGGCTTCTCGGGTTGGATAGAACTAACTATGGAATGGAATGAAGGCAGTTTCCACCACTGCTGCTTTTACTGAGGTCTTTGTTAACAAATAGTAACACAATGCAGTGCTTCTTAACTCATTTCTTGGCAGATTGCTCTTGTAGCCCCACCTCACAGGGCAACTCAGTCACCTGAGGCAGGTTGGAACAATGTCCCAGGTCCCACAGCTATTAACTGGCAGAGCTGGGGTTTGAAGTCAGACAGTATAGGACTGGGGTCTCTTCTAACCATTGCACCATGATGCCGCCCTCTCCTCAATCATGGTGCCATCGTCTTGGGGTTTGAATTGTCTCTAGGACTAGCACTGTATTAACCACTGCATCTATTCTAAAGAAAGTTATTGAGGATGCTGTTGGCACAGTTCTTCTGTATGAAGATCTGTGAGTGCTTTTTACAACCACAAAAAACTGCATTTATGCTGAACTTTGCTTCCATCTTATGTTCTCTATGAATTATGTGGTTGATCAAGTAGAATTCCTCTTCCACATTTGATGCTGTCAAGTTTAATGCCAGATGGGAGTTCCATCAGAAATGATTGTAATATTAGTCATTATGGTGATTTATTAGGACCACATTCCTGATTCATTTGATAGCCTCATCTTTAGTTTTATTTCCTATTCTAAATGTTCACTTTGAATTTATGCTATTCTGTATTATTTAAGCCCTCTGTCATTTTTGGATCATAATAGGGAATGGGTTGTTAATTAGGCAGTTATTAGTTTAGATTGATAGAAGTACCACAAAATTACCTGTCATTTTCCGGAAACTAATGACATTAAATGTATTGACCTTTTGCAATTGGAAAAATAGTTTGTTGCCTCCTATTCAGAATGCAGTTACGGTTTTTGGCATTGCTGCAATTGTGTTTACCTTCTTTACATGTCTCTGTTCCAAAAAGTATTTGAGTTCCGCTGAATAAGCAGGTAGTAGTCTAAACCCTGGAAGTCCAGTGTCCTAGTTCTATTCTAGCATTTTCATGAATCATTTGAATGAAGCCTGAAAAATAAACTTTAATAAATACTAAGAATTTTAGAGACAGTGCGCCATTAGAAGTCATCTAGGGAGAGTAAAAGACGAGGAAGGACTCAGTGACTGTGGTCCCTCAGGTGTGAAGGGCAGAACTGCTGTGCGAACCCACTTTACCACTCTTGGCTCAAGTACGCCATCCCTTACTCTTGTGGTCTCCATCCCCACACCCCCCACAGACCATTCTAATGTTATTTAAAAATACAAATTAGAGCGTTCTCTGTCACCACATATGAAAATAACCTCAAAATGAATTAAAGACCTAAATGTAAGACCTGACACTATAGAACTCTTAAAGGAAAAGAGAGGCAGAATGCTCTGAAATAAATCACAGCAAGATCTTTTTTGATCCACCTCCTAGAGTAATTGGAGAAGGCAATGGCACCCCACTCCAGTACTCTTGCCTGGAAAATCCCATGGACGGAGGAGCCTGGTAGGCTGCAGTCCTTGGGGTCGCTAAAAGTCGGACACAACTGAGGGACTTCACTTTCACTTTTCACTTTCATGCATTGGAGAAGGAAATGGTAACCCACTCCAGTGTTCTTTCCTGGAGAATCCCAGGGACTGGGGAGCCTGGTGGGCTGCCATCTCTGGGGTCGCACAGAGTTGGACACGACTGAAGTGACTTAGCAGCAGCAGCAGCAGCCTAGAGTAATGAAAATAAAAACAAAAATAAACAAATGGGACCTAATTAAACTTTGCACAGTGAAGGAAATCATAAATAAAATGGAAAGACAACCCACCGAGTGGGAGAAAGTATTTGCAAATGAAGTGATTGATAAGGGATTAATCTCCAAAATACACCAACAGCTCATGCATCTCACTGTTAAACAAACAACCCAATCAAAAAATGAGCAGAAGATCTAAACAGACATTTCTCCAAAGAAGACATACAAATGGCCAAGAGGCATATGAAAAGATGCTCAACATCTGTAAAATCATCAAATAAATGCAAATAAAAATTACAATGAGGTATCACCTTACATTGGTCAGAATGGCCATCATCAAAAAATCTACAAACAATAAATGCTGGAGAGAGTATGGGGGAAAGGGAACCCTCCTACACTGTTGGTGGGGGTGGAAATTGGTACAGCCACTATGGAGAGCAGTATGGAGCTTCTTTAAAGAACTAGAAACAGACCTATCATATGATCCAGCAATCTCACTCCTGAATATATATCCAGAGAAAACCATAATTCGAAAAGACACATGTACTGCAATGTTCATTGCAGTACTATTTACAATAGCCAGGATGTGGAAGCAACCTAAATGTCCATGGACAGAGGAGTGGATAAAAAAGAAAAAGTGTATATATGTGTGTGTGCATGCGTGCGTGTGCATGCTCAGTCATGTCCAACTCTTTGTGACCCCATGGACTGCAGCCCGCCAAGCCCCTCTATCCATGGAATTCTCTAAGCAAGAACACTGGAGTGGGGTACCATTTCTTTCTCCAGGGAGTCTTCCTGACCCAGGGATTGAACCCATGTCTCCTGTGTTTCCTGCATTGGCAAGCGGATTCTTTACCACTGTGCCAACCATATATATACACGCATATACATGCATACACACAGTGGAATAGTACTCAGCCATAAAAAGAATGAAATAATGCCATTTGCAGCAACATGTGCATGGACCCAGAGATTGTCATACTGAGTAAAATAAGTTGGACAGAGAAAGACATATATGGTATCGATTATATGTGGAATCTTAAAAATGGTATGAATGAAGCTATTTATAAAACAGAAATAGAGTCACAGATGTAGAAGCAAACTTACGGTTACCAAGGGGGAGGGTGAAGGGAGGGATAAACTGGGAGATTGTGATTGACGTATACACCCTACTATATACATTAATAACATAGATAGCTAATAAGAACCGACTGTACAGCACAGGGAGCTCTACTCAGTACTCTGTAATGATCTATGACCTAAATTCCATTCTATTTAGAATCTAAAAAAGAGTGGACAGAAATATGTATAACTGATTCACTTTGCCATACAGCAGAAGCTAACGCATCATAAATCAACTATACTTCAATAAAAGTTGATTTAAAAAAAGTGTTTGATGCTAGATGCATAAAGATAAGCTTCACATTGTGTTCTGTGTATTTTAATAATTAACCAAAACAATAATAACCAAAATATTGACCTGCTTTTGTAGGCTGATACTGTCATAAGCCCAAGGTGTTATTTTTATTTTTGGCTGCGCATGGGCTTTCTCTGGTTGCAGGAAGTGTTGGGGGGGCTACTCTCTAGTTGCAGTGCAGACTTCTCGTTGCAGTGGCTTCTCTTGTGGTAGAGCATGGGCTCTAGAGTGCAGGCTCAGTATTTGTGGCACACGGGCTTAGCTGCCCCATAGAATGTGAAATCTTCCCAGACCAGGGATCAAACCCATGTCCTCTGCACTGGCAGGCAGATTCTTTTTTTTTTTTTTTTTAATTGGAGGATACCTGCTTTGTGGATTCTTAACCACTGGACCACGAGGGAAGTCCAACTATCATCTTCCCCTGACAAACATTTTAAGTGAGAAATCTTTTTACTTCTAAAAACAAACAAACCAAAAAAAGATCCACATCAAATGATGGACTTTATCTATAAAGTGTCTTGTGTGTGTGCTAAGTCACTTCAGTTGTGTCTGACTCTTTGCAACCCTATGGAGTGTAGCCTGCCAGGCTCCTCTGCCCATGGGATCCTCTAGGCAAGAATACTGGAGTGGGTTGCTGCGTCCTCCTTCAGGGGTCAAACCTGGAGGGATCAAACCCATATCTCTTATGTATCCTGCATTGGCAGGTGGGTTCTTTACCACTTGGACCACCTGGGAAGCCTATGAAGTGTTTTACACTGTGGAGATGCTGTGAGAAAGGTAAACAGAAGTTTCCAAAGTACCACTTTATCACTGGTAAGTCCACGATTTCTTATTGGAACAACGATGTCTTCAGTACTGCTGCATGCTTTTCATTCAAGTTAGGAGATCAGTGGTTGCAGGACCATTTGTAAACTCAAGCCCTGGAGTTATAAAATGCCCTGCTTGATGGTGTTCAATAAGGCTCTTCAGTACCTGGTTCCCTAGTGTATCAGAGATGTCTTGCAGGTGTTAACTGAGCTCTTCAATGTGTGTTCCTTTGTGTCCTTTCCCCCATCTTTGGAAGCATTTTTAAAATGAAAAATGTGTGAAGATAGAAGAACTCACACCAGGATTATGCTGTCACTGTATCTGCTTAGGAATCACTCTTTTTAGGGATATTGCCTAGATTCTTCTCCCCTTTTCTTTTCCCTAAAGGTTTGGTTTGGTTTTCTGAAAGTGTTGGTCACACAGTCATGTCAACTCTTTGTGACACCATGGACTGTAGCCCGCCAGGCTCTTCAGTCCCTGGGATTCTCCAGGCAAGAATACTGGAGTGGGTTGCCATATCCTTCTCGAGGAGATCTTCCCAACCCAGGGATCAAACTTGGGTCTCCTGCACTGCAGGCAGATTATTTACCATCTAAGTCACTAGGGAAGCCCTTTGTTTTGTTTTAATTCTGAGTTATATTTTCATGTTCAATTAGTCTAAGGATCAACTTAATAGTAAGCACTGACTGACCAAGGATAATTCCAGCCTGAAATGTGCAATAGGAAGTATACTCCTGAGATTTAAAAAACATAAGTGAGTAATTTTCTTATTTGACAGAATCATTGCAAATTAATGTATACATATATTTGTTTTATGAGTAAATATATTTCAGCAAATTTCAACTGTTTTCTTTTTCTCTTTTTAAAGTTGTATCCCTTGAAAATGATATGGTATGCAATATTAGGGTTGCAGAATGCTTACTCCGTATGTGTGTCCATAGCCAAATTCCTCTTTGGAGGTTCAAGGATAATTGCTAGCCTAATTCTCTTGCATCTTCATGCTATAAATTGCAAGTATTTAAAAGTGTGGCATTGCAGAGTTAGTTATTTCTTCTTATAATTGGGCTATCAGAAGGTTATTCTTTGTCACAATAAAAATTAATATTCCCTTTCTTAGGAGATTAACTTCTAAATTTGAAGACTCTGGGTCACAGTTGGCTGGACTGTTTTACCGAAATTTCAGCCCCTAAGAAACAAAAATAGGTTTTGAAATAGTTTCTAGGTCACTGGCACAGAAAGCTGTCCAAAAGCTGTAACTTACTGTAGATAGTCCTAGTTAGTACAATTCCATCAGCACATGCTGTTCTTTTAGACTCTGACTCAAATTTAGAAGAAAATAAAATATAAGGATCCCTAAATTCTTACTCTGTAAGTTTAGTTCTAGATGATTCTCCCTTACTTCAATAGAGCCCGTGATTTGGGGAAGGGAGACATTTAATCAGATTATCAATTCTGCATTTCACCAACTTCATTTGTTAGTCTAAGTTCCAGTTTGGATCAGATGGTGCAGGCTATGGTTATATTGGAAAACATGTAGACTTGGAGTTACAAGATCCCAGCTCTACCTAGGGCTTCCTTGGTGGCTCAGACAGTAAAGAATCCACCTGCAATGCTGGAGAACCCAGGTTTGATCCCTGGGTGGGGAAGATCCCCTGGAGAAGGGAATGGCAACCCACTCCAGTGTTCTTGCCTGGAGAATTTCTTGGACAAAACTGCTTAATATGGACTGACCTTGCTCAAATAATTTGGGTTTTTTGCATCTCTGTCTTTCTTTATCTGTAAGACAGAAATAATACCCTCCCCAAGATACTTAAAATTAAAGGAATAATAAAACTGTCTTATTTGAGTACTGTGTGTTTGCATGTATACTAGACCCTACAAGTGTTGATACTGTTGTTATCTCCATAAAGAAAACAAGGCTTAATAAAAAGTGAAGTATGTCTCCTAAGGTCATAGAGTAAACCAAAGCAAGAATCTAATTCCAGTGATTTTGCATGTAGCCATTAGAACATTTTGCTTCTCCTATTGAGTTACCACATCTGAAAGTACCTAGTACTTTATAGGGACTCAATACAAGTTACTTCTTCTTTTCTCTCAGCAGAATAAATTATGTGATTTATTGACTGACTTTTTATGAGGAAATGATCTAGACAGTATTATGCAATTTCTGACTTGGTGAGGCAGCTTTAACAACTGCTTTATTAATTGCAACCCCCATCCATTATTTGTCATATCAGTGGCCTTATAGAACCTTCCATGCATCCTCTCATTGCTCTGGTAGCTCCTCCTTGGTGAAAGAGCCTTTCAGCTGTCGGTTGAATCCAGAAACCTCTCCACTGAGAGGGAGAAGGGAAATATCTCAGCTCATAACCTCTGAACTGTCCCATCTCAAGTATACACTGGGAAAGGAAGTACCTTTATAACCAACTGTGACATTTTAAAATTCCAAATGCACACCCTGTAAGACTCAAGAGGGTGATTTCCACTGAGTTCCGTGAGAAAAGATCCAGATGTTGGTGACCACATTTGCTAAATTCTTTATAAGGGATTCCTCTGTTAGAAGTACTCTTGATTATAACTTGAAAATGAGAATGTCGAAGCTTATGTTTTCATTCTAATTGAGCTTGGTTTCTGTTTAGGAAGCAGAAGACTTTTCTCTCCTGGTTTTTGTATCTGTGATGACATTGGCGCTGTCAAGACATCATCTTGCCTAATTACAAACATGTTTTAACGGCTGAGTCTAGAAACCCTATACTTCTATACTATACTTCCTGTACTTCTTAGGATCTTCAAAATACATGTGTTAGTCTGCAATGGGAACACATTAGATGCTTCATCAAACCTTCAGCCATTCTGAAATTCCCATTATAGAAAGTGGCAGCCCCAGCCTCCAACGCAAGGAAGCAATGCTCTTTTATTTCCCTTCTGATAAACCTTAGACTTTGCTAAGGACTGCCCTGCCCACATCTTGAGCTATAGTTGGAAGAGAGATTGAGACTCAGAAGGCAAGTAATGATCTTGTTCTCTGGCCCTCACTCAAAGAAAGCCATGAGTAGAAGGGACCTCCCACTCTCCAAAATCACAATTCTCTTGCTGCAAGCTAAACATCTGATCCTGCTCAAAACACAGCTTTTTTTTTTTTTTTTTTTTCCCTCCAGCTGTGCCACATGGCACACAGTATCTTAGTTCCCTGACCAGGGATCAAGCCCATGTCCCTTGCATCGAAAGGTGGAGCCTTAACCACTGGACTGCCAGGGAAGTCAACCTCTTGACTACAGGGAATACAACTTCTGTTAAATCAAGAGGATTATTCTTTTTAGAAAGAAACTATTCCGGTTCTAAAATTATGTGGCTGAACCTTTTTTCTCCTGCTAATTGAAATTCTTTATTGTCTTAAATGGAGTCCTAATGACCCAGACAGTGGCCTGACACAGGTTCACTGGCTTTGTTGTTGTTCAGTCGCTAAGTCATGTTCGATTCTTTGAGACTCATGAACTGCAGCACACCAGGCTCCCCTGTCCTTCACTGTCTCCCTGAGTTTGCTCAAACTCATGTCTATTCAGTCAGTGAGGCCATCCAACCATCTTATCTTCTCCTCCTGCCTTCAATCTTTCCCATCAGGGTTTTTTCAGTGAGTCGGCTCTTCATATTATTAGGTGGTCAAAGTATTGGAGCTTCAGCTTCAGCTTCCATCCTTCCAATGAATATTCAGGTTGATTTCCTTTAGGATTGACTGGCTTCCAACTGCTCATGCATTCTCAGCTGTGGGATAAATATGGATTGTCAACTTATTTTTAATGTCAGCCTTTTAGAGCATGTACAGACATTTCCTGATTTCTGGATAAATTAAGTTGTTATAGAAGGTCAACATGGTGCTTCTGAGGGGCAACGATGGATATGAAAGGAGAAGGGAGGTGCCCCCACCCTCGGCACCCAAGGGAAACACACACACCTAACTTGGTTTCCCTGCCTGACCATTTCCCAGCTTCACATGAAAACAAAATAAAGCACCGCTTTCCACAGACAGCTTCTGTGTGTGACTAGGAGACAGAATGGTGTGGTGGTTAAACACCTGGGCCTTGAAGTCAAACAGCCCTGGTTTGGATCCTCAGCCCACAGTTAGCTTGGAGTGGCCTCGGACAGGTTACCGTCCCCCTCTCCCTGCCCCATTCATCTGTTAGCTGAGAATAGTAACCCTAACTGGAGGCTGAAGGAGACAGTGCCTGTGAGCAGCTCAGCCCAGGGGCTGGTGGGCAATAACTCTTCAGTCGTTAGCATAATTATGTGAGTGCTTCCCCTTTAGGCCAACTGCTACGTAGAACTGTGGCAGCCCCGGGCTACACTTTAAAAAGCTTTTGCGGGCGGAGAGACAGGACTACCTCTGTTCTCCAGTGACTGGGCAGGCCCTCAGGTGGTGAGTGACCGGGTGCCGGAGTGACCGGGTGCCCAAGCGACTGGTCAGCCTCCCCCTCTTCTTTGAGCTTTCATTAAATAATACCTTTATTATCAGCTCAAGAGGACATGTATCCATGCCCCTGTCAATCCCCCCAGCTACAGCTCACCACCATGTGAGTGTTTAGAGATCTGAGGGCAAGAACAGGGCAATATGCCTTCTGCTTTCCAGATTCATCCTCTCTCGTTTGGTCCAAGAACATCTCTGTAGGGGAGCAGAATGGGGATTTTGTTTTTTTTTTACCCTCCCCACCTTTTCAGAGGGGGAAATAGGCTCAGAAACTCTGCAAGGCAAAACAGAAGCTGAATCCAGGTCAGTGTTCTCTGCGCCCAGCTGCCGTCCCCTGAGCATCAGACTCTGAAAGAGGAGGGACACGAGCTGGTGTCCCTGGCAGGTGGGGCGAATCCCGTGATGACTTCCGGAGCAGCATCTCTGCAGTTAGAGAGGAAGCAGGCCGATCTCTCTGCCAGGCCCTGCCTGTCCAGGCCCGCCCTGCAGCCTGCCTCGTGCACCTGCCTCCCCTCTTCCTCCCAGCTCCTCAAGGCAAGCTCAAGGGACCATTTCTTCCTCTGCCAGGGCAGGATGCGAAGACCTCCCCAAGGCAAATCACATCCATCTGATGTTGAATATGAAGCTGCTACTGCGTCTGAAGTGACCACTCCCTGGTGGGTGATGTCATGCTGTTTTGTTTGTCTCCATGGACAGTGGGGATCCGATTTCAGTTGAGAAGAAAACGGTCTGGAGAAAATAGTTACTTCATTTGGAAAATTCCAAGAAGCCATAAATACAGTTTGCAGCTGATGAAAGTGCATTCACCGGTGGACAATGATTTGAGGATGGAAGAAGAACTCCAAGAGGGGGGCCCTTCACCCCGGCCATGGCTACTGGCAGCCCCTGCTCCTCTGGGCTTTGGGCAAGACCCCCAGCAACCCCCTCTCCGCTGAGGAGACCCCGTAACCCAGTGGGGGATTGGCTGGGGACATGGTTTCCCTGCTCCCACCCTAAATCGCCTCCCGCCAGTCCATCCCTGGAGTATCTCACACAAAGCAGCCCACTTCCCTCTCGTAAGTGGTTGACCTGCGTTTCTGAGTTGCTGTTAAAGCAAATTATGAATAACATCTCATTATCTTGTTTTCCTTTCTTACACACTTTCCAGCCTTACAATCTCTTGTGAATCCTTTTCTGCTCTTCATACCCTTTTCTCTTTTTTCCCCTACCGTTGGCACAGTGAGAAAGAGGGAATAAATAGAGGATGAAATCCTATTTTGCTTTTCATGAGAAACTGAAGAGGATAATTTCTAGTCCAGATCCCCAGCCCTGGGTCAGGGGGGAATGACCACAGCCAGGCAAGGCCGGGGGCAGATTGCTTATATCCAAGGCCAAGTGTCCAAGAAACGTTGCCTTTCCTTGACCATCTTTCCTCTCTCCTCTCTCTCCAATTATATAAAAACAATATGGCAAAATTACAGCCAGCAGGGGGGTGGTCCTTCCCAGGTAGCTCAGATGGTAAAGTGTCTGCCTGCAATGCAGAAGACCCGGGTTCAGTCCCTGGGCCGGGAAGATCCCCTGGAGAAGGAAATGGCAACTCACTCTAGTATTCTTGCCTGGAAAATTCCACGGACGGAGGAGCCTAGTAGGCTCCAGTCCATGGGGTCACAAAGAGTCAGACACAACAGAGCAACTTCACTTTCTTTCACTTTCACAGATTTTTGGAAGACATGAGAAAGTCTCCCTAACCCAGCCCCTCCTTCCATCCTTGCGTCCACCTGGCGCCAGGTCTCCAGGACACTGAGCCCCTCATTCTGTCTTCCTTGTCACCCTGACCCCATTTTGGGGCACCCCTTTCTGGGGCCTGGCCTCCACAATGTCCCCAGGCTGTGGGAGCTGGTCTTTCCTGACCCTCGCTCACAGCCTCATATTTCCATCTCAGACTCAGTTCCCAGCAGCTCCAGGTCCCTTGTATTCATGCTGATTACACAGAGCCCTTTCTTTTGGCCTAAGACCTGGGCCACAAGTACCTGCTGGCCTGGGTGCCCAAGCAGGCCAGCCCCCAGTGCCCACCATCCTGCAAGCGTAAGCAGGGCCACCTTGGCCTCGACACTGCCCCGGGCACAGCGGTTTCCCGCCAAGCCACCTGGTCAGGGCAGGGGCTCCGGGACAGGACAGGGAGCCCGCCCTCTATCTCCCAATGCTCTCCCATTCTGCCTGGTTCCTGGACCTGTGGAAATTCAATAACTACCTGAGGAACCAAGGGGGAGGCCAAGTACGTCTCTGGGAGGGCTTTCAGCCCCTCAGGCAAAGCATTGCCAGATGATAGAAGAATGAAAACAAAGCCAAGCTTCTTCAAAAGTCCCCATTAACCCAAGTAGTCAAATCCTGAAGGGGCCTTTGTGTTAATGGAATCCTGCTGTATCTCTTGATGACTTGAAATAAAGGGACCATCAGCTTGCATTTAGGAAATGTGGATTTTCAGGCTCATGGGATTTGACTTCTAGACGTCAGCAGTTTTTCCTCACAGATCAGGCTCTCCCATAGAAACCCAGTGCAAGACACTGAAGGAATTTTAAATCTTCTAGTAACCATACTTTTGATTAGTAATAAGAAACAGGTGAACTTAATTTTTATAGTATATTTTATTTAATGCAGTATATCTCAAAAAGTAAGATGGAATCAATATTAAAAAACATTAATGAGCCATGACACATTCTGTTTTGCCCTAAGTCTTTGAAATTTTACCCTTTCAACACCCATCAATCTGGACCGGCCACATTTCAAGTACTCAGTATCCACACTGGGCTACAGTGCTGGATTGTTCAGTACAGTTCAGTCTCTCAGTCGTGTCTGTCTCTTTGCAACCCCATGGACTGCAGCACGCCGGGCTTCCCTGTCCATCACCAACTCCCAGAGTCTGCTCAAACTCATGTCCATCGAGTCAGTGATGCCATCCAACCATCTCATCCTCTGCCGTCCCCTTCTCCTCCAGCCCTGTGCTGGACTGTGCTGTTATACACAAATGTCTCTGATCCTGGGAAGGTTCCCAGGAGATACGGTCCTAGGAAGTGGGCGGTGGCTCTGAGAACTCAGCAGCAGCCCCAACAAGGTGCTACTCAATCTGAGATCTTAGGGCACAACCAAAAACAGGAGGAGTCCGGAGCCTCCCTCAATTTTCTCAGTCCTAACATGGCCTGGGATCCCCCAGACCCATCTTTTCCTTGCAGTCTCTTGCTTCAGCCTGGTCAGATCTGGGTGGATAAGTCTGGGGTAGGAGGTTTGCTTCCTCTGGAGAAACGTCATTAATTTACCCAACAAGCATTTATGGGGCGGCTTCTATGTGGCAGGCCCTGTTCCAGGACTTTGGGATACAGCAGTGAACAAAACAGATCCCTGCCCTTGAGTAGACAGGCAATAAGAAGGAAACAAAATAGCTGAATGGATCGAAGAGTGTATTAGAAAGTCGTAAGTGCTGTGGAAACAAAGGAAAAAATAGAGCAAAGTAAGGAAATAAGTGCTGGGGATGGGGCGGGTTGCAGTATTAAATGTCATGGTCAAAGCAGGTCTCCTTGAGAAGGTGAGGTTTGAGCAAATCCGTATGCAAAGATTTGAAGGAGACAAGGACGTTGGCCACTAGAGCATCCAGACAACACAGCTAGAGCAAAGACCCTGAGGTGGGCAGGGTGTGTTCAAGAAATAGCTAAACACACAAACAACGTGCCTGGAGAGGAATGGGCAAGAGGGAGCGTATTAGATGAAATCACAGGATAAGCCGGTGGGGGCAGATCAGGCAAAGCCTTGCAGGTCATTTCCAAGGACACCGGCTTTTATTCTGAGACAATCATGATAGAATTTTGAATAACATTAAGTTAAGCGAAAGTCACTCGGTCGTGTCCGACTCTTTGCAACCCCATGGACTATACAATCCATGGAATTCTCCAGGCCAGAATACTGGAGTGGGTAGCCTTTCCCTTCTCCGGGGGATCTTCCCAACCCAGGGACTGAACCCAGGTCTCCTGCACTGCAGGTGGATTCTTTACCAGCTGACCCATGAGGGAGGCCCAAGAATACTGGAGTGGGTAGCCTTTCCCTTCTCCAGTGGGTCTTCCCAACCCAGGAATCAAACCAGGGTCTCCTGCATTGCAGGCAGATTCTTTACCAACTGAGCTGTCAGGGAAGCCTTGAATAACATTGCTCTGACTTAAATTTCAACAGGGTCCCTCTGGTTGCTGCATTGAGAAGAGAGTAGAGGAAGCCAAGAGTGGAAGCAGGAGGGTTAGGAGTCTACTTCAGCAGTCCAGATGAAAGGTGATGGTGCTTGGACCAGGGTAGTAGCAACAAACGATGAAGAATAGACAGATTATGTTTTCAATGTAGAGTCAACGGGAGAAGGAAGAGTCAAGGGTGATTCCTGGGTTTTTTATTCAAGCAAAAGATTAGATGTCAAGGCCATCCACAGAGGTAGGAAAGGCTGTACATGGGCAGTTTTATGTGAGAAGACCCGGAGTTTAGTTTTGAAGATGTTGAATTTGACATGTCTTTTCAACATCTGAATAGAAATATCAAGTAGGCAGTTAGAATGATGAGTCTAGAATTTGGAGAAAGATCAGGACTGCCGACACAGATTTGGATTTCTCAGCATATGGGTGGAGTTTAAAGCCTTGAGACTCAAGGAGACCATCTGAAGAGTGAGTACAGAGAAGACTATCCCAAGACACCTCCACGTTAAAAGGTTGAGAAGATACGGAGAATCAGCAAAGGAGATTGAGGAGGAGTGAGGTAGGAGGAAAACTAAGAGACTGGCACATCCTGGAATCCAGAGGGAAAAAGTGCTTCAAGGAAAAAGGTGTGAACTGTGTAGAATGCTCCTGATAGTCAAGTAAGATGTGACTGAGAAATGAGATTTGACCACTGGATTTAGCAACATGGAGGTCACTGCATTCATAGAGAGCAGTTGCCAGGGAGCAAAAGCATGACTGGTGTAGACTTAAGAGAGATTACGCGGGACAGAATTGGAGACACTGAGTACAAACACCTCCTTCAGAAGTCTTGCAGAAGGGTAGCTGGAAGGGTAAATGTGGTCAAGAGAAAGCTTCTTTTAAAACTCAACTTTAGGGAACTTGCTGACGGTCCAGTGGTTAGGACTTAGGGCCTTCAATACCAGGGGCAGGGTTCAGTCCCTGGTCAGGGAACTAAGATCCTATAAGATGTGTAGCACAGCCAAAAAAAAAAGTTTATTGAGGCATAATTTACACTTAAGTATTTACATTTGAAGTATACGGTTCAATGAGTTTTGACAGATATATGTATCCATGTGACCACTGCAACAAAGATGTCTAACACTTCCATCACCCCCTCAAAATTCCCTCGTGCCCCTTTATAATCCCTCTCACCATCACTGCCCCAATCCCCAGCACCACTGATCTGCCTCCTTTTTCTTTTTAGTAACTTTATTTGCTTATTTTTGGCTGTGCTGGGTCTTTCTTGCCGCGTGGACTTTCCCCTAGTTTCAATAAGCGGAGGTTACTCTCCAGTGGTGGTGCAGGCTTCTCACTGTGGTGGCTTCTCTCGTTGCAGAGCACGGGCTCTGGGGCGCACAGGCTTCAGTAGCTGCCGCGTACAGGCTCAGTAGTTTGTATCTCCCGGGCTCTAGAGCACAGGCTCAATAGTGGTGGTGGACGGGCTTAGTTGTTCCACGGCGTGTGAGATCTTCCCAGATCAGAAATCGAACCCCTGTCTCCTGCACTGGCAGGCGGATCTTTACCACTGAGCCACCAGGGAAGCCACCACTGATCGGCTTTCTGTTACTGAGATTAGTTTTGCCCTTTCTAGAATTTCATACAAGTTAAATCATCCAGGGTGTACTCCTGAGTCTGGCTTCTTCTGTTCAGCATGTTTTTGAGACATAACATCTTTTATAGCGTTAAGTGGCATTCCATTGTATGGATATATCACACTTGACTTTCCATTCACTTGCTGTTGGACATTTGTATTGTTTCCAGTTTTTGGCTATTGTGATTAAAGATATGATGAATATTTGCATGTAAGTCTTGGTTTGGACATGAATTTCACTTTTATTGGATAGAAATCCAGGAATAGAATTGCTGGGTCATATAATGTATGTTTAATTTTATTAAAAAATTACCAAAATGTCTTCCAAAATGACTATTTAACTTTACATTCTAATCAGCAATGTGTAAGTTCCAGTTGCTCCACACAGTTACCAAACACTTGATACTGCCGGGAAGGTTTGTTTGTTTGTTTACAGAGTGCTCTGGTATACTGTTGGCCTAGCTTTCCCTAATGTTATCATCTTACAAAGCCATGGTATACTTGTCAAAACTAAGAAATTAACTTTGGTATGGCATCAACAGGGTTTCCCAGGTGGTTCAGTGATAAAGAATCTGCCCACCAATGCAGGAGACACGGGTTCGATCCCTGGGTCAGGAAGATTCCCTGGAGGAGGAAATGGCAACCCACTCCTGTATTCTTGCCTGAGAAATCCCATGGACAGAAGAGCCTGGCAGGTTACAGTCCATGGGATCGCAAGGAGTTAGACACGACTGAGAGGCTAAGCACAGCACAGCAAGGTTTTCTTACGATTCACTTGGGGTTACGGGTTTTAAGAAAGAACATTCCAGTGACGAAGTGCCCTTTTGATTAGATCGTTTGTGTGCATGATAGCAATGTGACTTATCATGTTGGCTTATCACGTGCTGTGACCGCCATCACTCGGTGAAAATGGTGTCCAACAGGTTTCTTTCCTATAAAGTTACTCTTTTATAAAGTTACAGCTATAAATGTATAGCTTTTATAGAGAAAGCTTTCTCTATAAAAGATGAAGAAAAGAACAATCTCATCTGTTTGTTGATAGAAATGAACCTGTAGAGAGCGAAATATTGGGAGAATGTCTGGCTTCTTCTGTAAGTGTTGAAAATCTTTTTCACTCTGAGTCTCCACCTTGTCTCATAAAAATTTCACTTACCCATAAACGTCCTGAGGCTCTGTTGGAGGTCAAATGACCTGTTGACAAGATCAGGGCAATTTTCCCTGGTGACCCCATGCTGGCTAAGAACTCCACGGAACCAGGTGTCAGGTCTGGTCAACCCACAGAACCCCTTGGTGCCAGGGGGAGGATTGGCCTTTCTCCTTCCTGCTCAGCTGCTCAGCACGCAGGTGCTCAGTGTGGACGTGCAGTTCTGGGTCTGGGGAAGAGCCCATGTTTGAGCAGAAAAGAGCCAAACATCTGTCATGGGGCGCTGAAGTCTTCTGGCGGTGACTGTGGGGCCTGATAACTGTGGGAGAGAAATCTCAGAGAAGGAAGCAGCACATAGAGCCCCATGATTCCCACTCAGAATCCAGAACAGTGGCACCCGTGTGGCTTCCATCCATCCCCTCACTCGGAGGACGGGGCTCCGGGAACAATGACCAGGGCTCTAAGCTCTGGCTGGGGGCTTAAGGGAAAGAGGAATCTGAGCACCCTGGGCACGAGATGAGATAGGCATGACCTTGGAGGCTCAGGTTAGAAACTCAGTGATGGAAGAGACAGCCCAGGAGAGAGAGGCCCAGGCCAGGCCCTTGGCCGCTGCCAGACAACTTATCACCCTCTCCCTCCCCCAGCCCCACCTCTGCAATCCCTGGGCTCAGAGATCTCTCATCTGGTTCCAGCTGGGGAACTCCAGGCCCACAGGGTGCAGGGGTGGGGGGAGAGAGTGGTTATGACAAAGGTGACATATCCTGGCTGGCAGAAATGATCTCCAGGCATGTATTTTGCAGAGGCCAGCAGTATGATGTCTACAGAGATGTATACATCTGCAGATGAATCAATCCACACCCAGCCCTGTCACCATCGAGAGTAAGGTGGTAAATTCCCTCTCGTTCAGAGAAGACCTCTCTTCTCAACCAGCGGCCCACGGGTTTCTCACCAAGATAGCAATTCATTGTACAGGGAAGGGAACTTACCATGTGGAAATTCCCACTTCCTCTGGAGAACAGTGCACGCAGGGTTAACCTCGGTGAGTAAGAACCCACCCCACCGCCCCCATGCCTCTGAGGACAGCTTTGCTCTCTGGATGACTGCAGCCACCCCAGGTCTTATCCAAACTCTCAGCCCAAGTCTGAAAAATGCCCGGGACCTACCTAGGAGCAAGTCTCCGAGCACCAATATTGATGGACTGAAGCAGTTATCCAAGATTTTTCCTGCCCTGCATCTCGTCCTTCTGACAGCAGCCTTTCGGCTTTCCTTAGGGGAGCACTCTTCGACCCTCTCTGTTGATGTGCTTCTGTAGGGGCACCTGGCCCAGGCCCTAGGACTGCACACAGAACCCAGGCTGGGGACTTCACTGGTGGTCCAGTGGTCAAGCATCCGCCTGCCAATGCAGGGGACGTGGGTTAGATCCCTGCTCTGGGAAGATCCCACATGCCTGGGGAAAACTGAGCCTCTGCGCCATCACTCCTGAAGCCCCCACACTCTAGAATCCGTGCTCTTCAACAAGAGAAGCCACTGTGATGAGAAGCCCTGGAACCACAAGGAGTAGCCCCCGCTCATTGCAACTAGAGAAAAGTCCGAGCACAGCTCTGAAGACCCAGTGCAGCCAAAAATAAATAAATAAATACATTTTTAAAAAAGAAAAAAAGAACCCAGGCTGGGCCAATCAGAGACAACTTCGGCAGACACTGCTAGTCTGGGAGTGGAGCTGATGCTGAGGAAAGGGGGGCTAAGAGGTGGGCAGAATCCTGAGAGCATCCCGGCCCCAGCTGGTATTTTAACTTACAGAATCAGGCAAATTCCTCTCCACCTTTCCCTCTCTCTCCTTCTTTCCTTCCCTCCCTCTGTCTTTCTCTTTCCTTCCCTCCCTTCCAGCCTACCTCCTCCTCCTCCTCATTCTTCTTCTCTCTCTCTCTTACTTATTTCGGCACAGTCCAGTTTGAGTTTGGTTTTTGTCTCTTGTACTAAAATTGTTCCCCCAAAATACCCTGATGGCATTTCCACTTCATGTGCCTGCCCATCCCCCCTCCCGCCTTCAACCCTGAGAAAGGCTGCCGCTCTGGTGCTGTGGAGGCTACCAAATCATCCCAACCTCCAGCCCCTTCTGTCCCTGATAGTCTGAAGTCAGAACAGAATTTCCAGTTGAATAAATACATCATTCTATTATTGGCTTCCCTGGTGGCCCATATGGTAAAGAATCCACCTGCAATGCAGGAGACCCGGATTCGCTCCCTGGGTTGGGAAGATCCCCTGGAGGAGGGCATGGCAACCTACTCCAGTATTCTTGTCTGGAGAATCCCATGGACAGAGGATTGTCAGGCTACAGTCCATGTGGTTGCTAAGAGTCAGACAGGACTCAGGCCACTTAGCACACTTGCTTGCATCTTTCTATTATATAAATAATACAAAAATTAATTTTTTTAACTTAGAGAAGAGGGGGAGAATTACTCCTAAACCAGCTACTGTGAGCATTTTAGCTTATTGCCTTACAAAGGTTTCCCCAGACACAGTCATATAGTTACAGACCCCAGCGCGCAGAGTGTGCACCGCTCTTGTCATCGTCACCATCACTATACAGGTATTGTCATTAGCATT
The DNA here is from genome assembly GCF_029407905.1 of Bubalus kerabau. Classification (NCBI taxonomy): domain Eukaryota; kingdom Metazoa; phylum Chordata; class Mammalia; order Artiodactyla; family Bovidae; genus Bubalus; species Bubalus kerabau. The sequence continues at coordinate 66,124,086 of NC_073637.1, forward strand.
TCTCTTTCTGTGGCTTTTAAAAGTCTGTTTTCAACAGCTTCCCTTCAGCTGTTGTAAGATTGGAAAGTAAGGAATGTACAGCTAAGCCCACTTGCTTAGATGGGAGCTATTACTATAGCTAACTGTTTTTTTGTTGTGTCTGGGAGCTGAGTTTGATCACCTGGAGATTTATACGGATGCCTGGATTGCGCCCCTAGAGATTCTGATTTGGTAGGATCCATGGGGGGGCGGGGAGCGGTTCCAAGAATTCGTGTTTCCAAGCAGCTGCCAGGTGATGCCAGTGCTCAGGTCTCAGCGCATGGAACTCACCCTGGGGCTGAGACGCATTTGCTATTCAGCTGATCTATAAACATATTCAACATAGACGAATCCCAGCTTTCCGTTTAAGAGTCATTTACTAAACACTAATTCATATACCTGTGGTTTTTCAGAAGCCCACGTTTTTCTTGGGGGCCAAGTTTCCAGGAGGAAGTGTGACCTAGCACGTCACATCTAAACCCCATAGGGTCCCCGGATTTCACACCTAAACCCCCTGGAGTCCCCCAATTTCACACAGGCTGAAAAGGAAAAACATTGTGAAGTGAAGGTTTCTTTCACTATTCCTTTCTAACCTTTGTCCAGTTGGACAGAGGTTAAGGGGCAAACCGTGGGGCCTGGAGCCTTCAGTTCAATTTCGTATTTACTGAGTGTTGCAGACTGCTCCGGGGAGGTGACGATGAACAGAACATGGTTCCTGCCCTGTAGGCGTTGAAGACCAATGGACAGAGAGAGGAGCACAAAATAAAGAAATGTTGGGTATCCTGAGAAAGAGCGAGGGTCGAGGGAGGCCGGGTTCCCTAGGAGCACAAAGAAGACCCCGGGCAGCCTCAGTGGGTCAAGATGATGAGCTGAGGAAGACTTAGCCATTGACCGGGAGGAGGGGAGGGAGCGGAAAGGGCGCCGTGGCTGAAGTAACAGCAAAGGCGCGGAGGTGCTCTTAGGTGAGGGTGGTGAGACAGGGAGGGCGAGGAGGGGCGAGCTCAAAATGTTGCCTCCAAGACAACATATTTTGGTCAACCATTCCCCGAGCTCAGTTTAGGCCTCCATACACTGGGTCACCACAAGGCCCTGTCAGCTGGGACCACAAGTCTGTCTAAGGACAGTGTACTGTATTAACTGCTGGTAACAGCAGTGACTTGCTGAAATACAGGTATGTTTTCTCTAGAAAGCAGTCCAGGGTTCATAGAGGGGCCCAGTGGTCCAAATCAAGTGCTTCTAGCATTGGAACCAACTATTCTTGACTGCCTTGCTGCTCAACACGTGGCCTGATGCTCCACTGCTGGGTATGAGTTAGAGCGAGTGTTCTATCCCGCAGAATCCCAGTCTGTCTTGTAACTAACCCCCATGTGATTTACTTGAATGCCTGTAGTTGAACAAGTTGGCCTAATCACTTACTGCAGCTAAGGAGATGCCTCACGCCGAGGACTTGAACTTTGGTTAGGTGAATTTAGGGAGGGCCCAAGAAAGCAGGGCTTTGCTCTGGACTGACTTCTGTCAGGAAATGGGACGACTTTATGGTCTGGTACCTTGGAAGTCTTATCTGTAAGGAGGGTAGACTAGATCAAAGCTAAAGTCACAATTGATAAAGAAGCAGCTGTCATTCACATTAGCCAGGGGAGGGAGATGTTCAGTATTTTGTGCTTGGTTTTGTCTGTGTTTAGATAAACTTATGAAGTGGTCCATTGGACTCACTTTATGGCCTCACAGGCACAGAATGGCCTTGCCTGATGGCAGTGTTATATGAGATTGTTTAGACTAAGGCCTGGCGAAGGTGGTTGTTGTTCAGTTATTAAGTCATCTCTGGCTCTTGGCGAGCCCACGTACTGTAACACCCCAGGTTTCCCTGTCCTTCACTATCTCCTGGGTTTGCTCAAACTCATGTCCACTGAGTCGATGATGCAGTCCAACCATCTTATCCTCTGTAACCCCCTTCTCCTCCTTCCCTCAATCTTTCCCAGCACCAGGATCTTTTCCAATGAGTTGGCTCTTCGTATCAGGTGGCCAAAGTATTAGAGCTTCAACTTGAGCATCAGTCCTTCCAATGAATATCCAGAGTTGATTTCCTTTAGGATTGACTGGTTTGATCTTGCAGCCCAAGGAACTCTCAAGCGTCTTCTCCAACACCACAGTAGGGGAGACTGGGTATAGAGATGGCACTGCAGTCTGTCTCTCAGACAGGGAGGCCTGGGCTCAGGAATGGGGAAATTCCAGGCCGTGGAAGGTGATTTTTATCTTCTCCTGCTTGTCAATATTTAACATTCCTACTGCTAGTTGGGTGGGAGCTTCACAAAAAAGAATAAGCCTGTCTCCAGGGTCTGCAAGAAATTCTCATAAAGTAGAATTTTCTTCTCAAGTTTTCCATACCAGTGGCTGGAAGAGTGAGGGGTCTAAATGAGTTGAAACTGTCCCCTGCCACTGTGGGAGAGCTGTTGGAACAAGAAAGGACAGCTCAGAGAAGAGTCAGTCTGGTCCGGCAGAACCAACACAACACTGTAAAGCAGTTATCCTCCAATTAAAAAAAAAAAAGCCGATCACCAGTGGTGTCAGAGTAATGCCCACCCCACAGCAATGCGCCTCACCCTCGCCACACACAGCACCACCCGCTCACATAGACCTCCACCCCTTCAGAGTGTCCCAGGCATTTTCTGGAAACCCCCAAAGGGACTCCTCACATGTCCTCTTCACAGTGCCAGCTGCCACGTTTACTGCCTCATTTAACACAAGTTTACAAGTTTACTGAATACCTTCGAGACACCAAGCCCTGTGCTAACGATGTCATAGGAATGATTCAGGTGTCAGAGAGATGCATCACTGATTGTAGACCGCTGACAGCTAATTGAGGGAAGACTCTAAGACATCTTATTGCTGCTGCTGCTAAGTCACTTCAGTCGTGTCCAACTCTGTGTGATCCCACAGATGGCAGCCCACCAGGCTCCCCCGTCCCTGGGATTCTCCAGGCAAGAGTACTGGAGTGGGGTGCCATTGCCTTCTCTGACATTTTATTGAGTATCGTCTAAAAAAATATATACAATCATAAATTGTGGAAGCACTATGATAAAAAATATCTGATAGTGACCAACAGTAGATAGGGTGTTCCTTAAAAATATGCCAAGCATCCTGGTGTGTTCCCACTTCAGGATACAACTGCTGTTTTTTCAGCAGGAAGGAGTTTCCCCCTGCCCATCCTCATGACCCACTTCTCACTTCCTTCAGGTCTTCCTTCAAGGTCACCTTCTCGAGGCCGCCTTCCCCTGTGGCCCCCTCCCAACCCCCAACTCCCTAGCTCCTGTCCTTGTTCTCTATTCTCCCTGGTTTTACCATCTACCATCTTGTATATTGGTTTACTGATTGTCTCCCCTCCCTCCACCAAAAACTTCCTTCCAAGAGATCAGGGTTTTTTCCCTGTTTTGTCACTGCCCCCAGGGTCTAAAAAGAATATGTCATAGTGCTTCAGTGAAGGCGTATTGGATAAATGAATGAGTGAGTGAGCGATGAGCACAGGAAGGGGCCATCAGGGAGGACCCCTGGGACCGCGATGGCGAATTTGTCTTTTCCCCCTCGGGAAGCAGATGAAGCAAGGGTGAAGGAGATTTGATTTGTGTTTTATCATTTACACGTGGAAAAGGCCAAGGTGGAAATCGGGGCGGGGGGTGGGGATGGGGCACAAGGTGGGTGGCTGTGGCAGTGGCCCAGCCAGAGAAAATCACGCTTGGATAAGATGGTGGAATGTGGGGGACAAAACTGGGCAGGTCGAGGGACAGGTTAGAGGTGGAGGGGACCAGATACTGGATCATGCTGAATGGGAGAGGAGTGGAACCTGGCCCCTAGAATTCTGGCCTCGACTCCTCAAGACAGGCAGAAGGGAAGAGGAACAGGTGGGGGCCGGTCACGAGTCTCCCTTGGAGTGTGTTTTCCCTCTCCTGCTCTGCCCCAGCTGTCAACATCTGCAGCCTCCGTCAGAGCACAGCCAAGAGTCTCAGCATAGCCGCTAAGACCGTGCCCATCCAGGAGGGCTACGGCCGTGCAAGTGTGCATGAAAAAGGTTGCCTTTCCCTATCACTAAACAAGGAATGCTGCCTGGAGCCCATCAAACCAGCAGCTGCCCCTGACTATGCACTCAGAGGGGATCAGGATGAAGAGTAAGGCTCAGGGCTCCAGAGAGCCAAGGTGCCGAGCAAAGCAATGATTTCAGTGAGCCCAGACTCTTGCATCTTCCCATACTTGGAATAGCGCTAAGTTCATTAACTTGAAATGTCTGGTTTTCTTTAATTAACAGTCATCTTTTGATGTTCTGACTGCCTGATTTTTTTTATATATAATTCCTATATCCTGGCTCCTCCCTTACCCCCTGGGAACTCTCTGTCCAAGAGGCTGTCTTCCGGACTTAAGTCCTCAGTGTGTCTGCCAAATAAAACACAACACCCAAGTTTTGGGTTGTGGTTTTGGCACCTACTGAGGCAACCATAATTGGTTCCACGCAGAAGGGGGCCATGCCTGCCCCCCACCTCTCAGGTCCTCACCCCTCTAAGGTCCCAGGGCCTCACTCCAATCCCTCTTTTCTCGGGGTGCCTGCTTCAACCCCACCTGCCCGCCTCCACTGACTCAAGACCTGCTTTACCGTGCCAATGTCCCGAGGGGAGACGCCAACCTCAGCCAGCAGTGAGGCAAGCACCCAGCCAGCAGAGCAGATGCCCAGCCCAACACCCGAGCCGGCGCTGGAGTCAGAGGGGCGGGGAGAACTCGCCGGAGCCCGGGACCCACAGGTGACACACTCTCCAAGGGCCGAGCCTCCTCCCAGGGCTCTGTCCCTAGCTCCAGGGGAATTGAAAGAGACCTCTGACGAGCCCCCAGGCCAACGGAGTCCAGTCTCAGGGTCTGCAGGTTCCCCCATTCTTCTCGCTTCCCTCCCTGGCCCCACCTTCCGTCCCCCAGAGGCGCCCCCATCCCCTCCCCACCCTGCCTCCTCCATGAAGTCAGCCCTGCCTCCTTCTTCTCCTTTGATCATGTTCTCCTCGGGGCTCTTGGGCCCCTATATCCTTACTTGAGGGTTTGGGGCCGTGTGTTTCAGTCCAGTTCAGTCGCTCAGTCGTGTCCAACTCTTTGCGACCCCATGGACTGCAGCACGCCAGGCCTCCCTGTCCATCCCCAACTCCCGGAGCTTGTTTTCACCTCCTGCTTTTTAATTCCTCCAGGCCCGAGGGTGTGTGTGACATTCCTACAGAGGGGGATGGCAGGCACAGACTGCAGCTGACTGGCCACGCATTCAAGGCCAGCCTGCTACTGTGTGACCCCGCCTAGGAGCTTAACGTCTCTATGCCTCACTGATGAATGAGGATACTCATGCCTACCCGAGAGGCTCCCGGGAACATTAAATGAAACTCGTTTGCAAAGAACCCAGGCCAGTATCTGACGTGCAATAGAGACATGGCTGTTATTCCCATGTGACAAGTCTCCCCGCTCCCCATACGCGACACCACGCCAGGCATCCGGCAGGGGCCCAGGAAGTGCTCGGTGGCCAGGTGGGCTGAATCTGGTCTGTAGTTGGCTCACATGGGTTACACACTAGAGCATTTGTTCCCGTTTCTCTCCGGACTTGTCTCCTCTCTGTGGGTTTGAAGAACTACAGGCTGATGTCTCATTTCTTCAGAGCCTGGGCTGGCAAAGACATAAGTGTAGAAATGGACACTGACCCCTCTCAAGGGGTGAAGAGAATCTTTCTCACAAAAATTTTCACCGTTCATCCTACCCTTTTCCTCCCTAAAAGCATTCCTAAAGCAGGAGCAGGTTTTGAGGCAAACTTATGTCTGAAAGACAGATTTTTAGAGACACTCTTTGGAGATCTTTCTGGTCCTATCTGACCTTTTGCCGTGATTGAGGACCTAATGAAAATCGGTGAGCATCTCCAGAGCATGTGGTCATCATGATGCCTCCCTGATCCACAGGTCCCAGCCAGCCCCAGGCATATTTTATGCCCATATTCTCTGTCATACCCACGACAACCCCATCCTACAGGTGAGGAAACAGATTTGGCAAGCTCACACAGCTGGTAAGTAGCAGAACCAAGATGTCCACTCTGCTTGACCTGTTCCAGCCCACACTCCTGCCATGGGGCCACTCCCCTTGGTAATGGGGTGAGCACTGGCCTGGAATCTGAGAAGCCAGCTCTGAGCCAGTGATGGACGCTCTCCCTGGAACCTCAGCTTCATCCCTTTCAACACAGGGAGAGGAGAGGCCACCCTCCCACTGCCCAGGTGAGGGTTTGGGGTGGGGGCAGGAAGAGAGCAAAGAGTGAAAATAAATTTCTTTTTAACTGACAGCTAACCAGATTTTCTCTGGCAGCGATTTATATCTATTTCCCCTCATTTAGGCAGCTGGGAATATGAGAAAAGCATTCAGCCGTTTGAAGAGTGCTATTTAACTCATGACAAAGAGCAGTTCTTTTGAATCTCAGAATTTTCTGTAAGTCACATGTCATTTTCACTTTCACCTATGAAACTGAAACTCAGATTCACCTTTGTAAAAAAGCTTCCCAGGGGGGAGGGGCAGGGGGGTTGTGGAGAGGCGGCCAGCAGCAGGGACTGGGTCTCAGGCTTCCCTGGAAGCACAGACCGTCCCAGCAAGTTGCCGTCTTAGGCTCAGACCTGAACTTGTTTTGGAAGAAAGACCTGAAAAAGGTCACGGTGAAGGTCTGTCTTTATCTCGACTCACTGTGGGCTTGGGCTCACTGTAGCAGCTCCCGGGAGTCCATGGGGAAAAGCCAGGCTGGGAGGAAATGGAGTTCCCCGGGCTGGAGAGGAGCCCAAAGGTTGGATGAGACCCTGTCCCACACCTGCTTCCCTCGTAAGGCATCCCCTAGCTCCCTCGTTAGGGACCCTGCCAGGTAGAAACCAGACCAGTGCTGGGCCAGGAGCCAGAGCAAGGGCTAACCTGGTAGGAACATCTACTAAGCTCTTTGAACGAAATGAAAACCCTGCTATTTTAATGATCATAAATTCCTACAGCAGTTTCCCCCAGTACCTTGGCTGTCATGTTAATGGAATTGCACAGGGCCAGGTGTGTGTGTGTGTGTGTGTGTGTGTGTGTGTGTGTGCGCGCGCGCGCGCGCATGCGTCTGTGTGTGTGTGTGTTTGTACATGCCTGCATTTTTCAGGAGTGAGGATATTTGCATAACACAGATATGGTGACAGATACCAGATAAACAGGAAGTTTCAGACCTGGGCCGTTTCCTTTCACTGTGAATCAGCAGCCTCTGTCTTCTCATACAGAAGTGGTGGAAGTCACAGGGGATGGCTCAGGAATGTGCAGTACAGGAGAAAGCGCAACGGTTCCCAGTCCCCTTCTTTGGTGGGGGGCTTCCATGGATGCCCACCCCTGCTGGCGCTCCTCAGGCCCCTGCTCTCCACCCACCTGGCTTCCAACAGCCCTCCAGATGCTTGGACACCAGCCCCAAACACATCAGCCAGTGTCCTGCCACACAACATTCATTCCACCAGCACTTGGAGAAGGCCTGGCTGGGGAGTTGGGGGCACCTTAGCTCCTGGTTCCCCAGGGCCCAGGTTTGTGTCCCAGAGAGGCGATGCAGGGTAACAAGCACACCCAGGACCTGCACCACAGTCCCTGGGTTCAGACCCTCGGGCTAACCAGAGAGGCCTTGGGCCACCTGCTTTGAACTCTGAGCCCGGGTTTCCCTATTAGTTTTGTGGGGCTTATAATGGCCTTCTGCGGGTTTGGAGCTGTGATGCAGTACATATGAAAAGCAGGGACTAGAAAACATCAGTTAAAAGCACAGGCTTTGGAATCAGATATCTGAATTCAAAACCCAGTTCCATTGTGTTCTGGATGTGGGACTTGGGGCCAATTACCAAACTTTTCCGAGTCTATTTGCTCATCTGTGAAATGCAGATAATAAGAGTCGTCTAAGGGAACTCTCCCACACTGTTGGTGGGAATGTAAGTTGGTGCAGCCACTGTGGAGAACGGCATGGAGATGCCTTAAAAACTAAGAACCAAACTACCATATGATCCAGCAGTCGCAGTCCTGAATATGTAAAAATGAAAACACCAGCTTGAGACGTTATACGCACCACCCCAATGTTCACAACAGCACTATTTACCATAGCCAGGACATGGAAACAGCAACACAAGCATGCAGCAGCAAATGCCTGGATGAAGAAGAAGTGGGTGTGTGTGTGTGTACATATGTACATACATGTGTGTGGGTGTGTATACATATGTATATATATACACACACACAATGGAATAATCCTTAGCTGAAAAGAAAAAAAGACATACTGCCATTTGCTGCAATGTGGATAAGCTAGAGATTATTATGCTCGGTGAAAGAAGTTAGAGAAAACAAATACTCTATGATATCACTTACAGGTGGAATCTAAAAATATATATAAATGAATATATATGAAAAGCAGAAATAGACCCACAGGCTTAGAAAACAAACTTCTGGTTACCAAAGGGGAAAGGGAAGGGGAGAGGGACAACTTTGGGGTATGGGATTAACAGCTAGAACTACTATGTATAAAATAGATAAGAAATGAATATACACTGTATAACACAAGGAACGATAGCCATTATCTTGTAATAACTTGTAAGGGAGTATAATCTGAAAAAATATTGAATCACTGCTGTACACCTAAAACTAACATAATCCTATAAATCATCTATACTTCAATAAAAAAAAGAGTGACCCACCTGGCAGTCTGTGGAGAGGGTGAAATGGCATATCACTTGGCACCCAGAACAGTGTCTGGCTCACAGGAAACTCTCAGCTCTGTGAACCAACTTTCCTACTGCCTTCTCCCCTTCTCTCTTCCTCCAGCCTCACCCAACACAATAAGACCAGTGAGGCAGGGACGCTGCTGAGCTTCCCCAGTGAGCATCCAGCACCTGGCTGGGCACATAGTAAGGCTTAACAAATCAGTTGAATAAATGAATGGAAGTTCTTGGTTCCTAGCAGGTGCTGAGGAAATACAGCTGTATAAAACAAATCAGTACGAAAACCACACTCTCTCTGTTGTTGAAATCCCTAAAAGAGGGCCAGTATAGAATAAAGATTATAAGCATCATGGGCTTACACAGCAGTCAGATCTGCTGTATCCTTTAACTTCTCTCAGCCTCTCTTTCCTGATCTGTAAAATGGGTACAGTAGTAGTAACTCACCCACTACTGTGAATTACTGGGTTGTTATAGGGTTAAATGAGACAATGCAGGCAAAATACTTAACACAGCACTCTGCACATAACTAGCATGTGGAGGAATGTGTCCGAGAAATCCCAGCCTATTGACCCTTGAAGAAGATGATTCCAAGACTTGACATTTTTTCCCAAGAGGACAAGTCTTAGGCCTGGCATCCCTCCTGCCTCATTTCTCTTGGTTCTCCCTTTCCCAACAGTGTCCCTTTTCATTCTTAGGCTGAGTGGTCTTTTCTTATTGAAGAGTTGGCACTTCTGAAGCCTGGCTTCCCTCATCACTGTGGGATTGCTGCACAGACAGCAAGCCATGCCCTACTGACCCCACCAGAAAGGGATTTCTGTGCTGCGTGCACAGAGGTGTGGGGGGTCCAGGGGTGTGGGAGGCTTGTCTCTGCAAGAAACACAACACACTTGCCCAGGTGTATTTACTGTGGGGCTTGGACACAGTGGACATAAAGGTGAAGCGCCAAGATCTGTACTCAGCACGGCTTTGCATCCAGGCTCTGCACAGACAAGCTGTCTGATCTTAAACAAGTCTGGTACCCTTTCTCAACCTCAATTTCCTAATCTGCAAAGTAGACACCAATGCTAGTTGTTCAGTTGCTCAGTCGTGTCCAACTCTTTGTGACCTCATGGACTGCAGCACGCCAGGCTTCCCTGTCCTTCACTATCTCATGGAGTTTGTTCAAACTCATGTCCGTTGAGTCAGTTATGTCATCCAACCATCTCATCCTCTGTCGTCCCCTTCTCCTCCTTCCCTCAATCTTTCCCAGCATCAGGGTCTTTTCCAATGAGTCGGCTCTTTGCATCAAGTGGCCAAAGTATTGGAGCTTCAGCTTCAGCATCAGTCCTTCTAATGAATATTCAGGACTGATCTCCTTTAGGATTGACTGGTTTGAGCTCCTTGCAGCCCCAGGGATTCTCAAGTCTTCTCCAGCACCACAGTTTAAAAGAATCAATTCTTTGGCACTCAGCCCTTCTTTATGGTCCAATTTTCACATCTGTAGATGAAAAACCATAGCTTTAACTAAACAGATCTTTGTCACTTTTTGACTATATAAACATTTGTGATACCAATGCTTAATAACCAGCTTTGGCACTAAGCTATTAGATGAATGCCAGTAAATACAGGCACAACCACTAAATATTAACTCTGCTGGTTTCTACTGCAGAGGTTGCTATGGCTCCTGGCACAGTGGAAATATCCTAAACATTAGCTATGATTTTTATGTTTAGCCCATGTCACACAGTTCCCAGAGTAGTCCCCAGGGGAAGAGCACTCAGAGAAGCGATGCCCCTGGAAAGACCTGGTCTTTGTTTTCTCCCATTTTGACTAAGACCCCCTGGCCTCTCTTTGCTCACCAGAGAGTCACAGAAGTGCCAGGAATGAGAAAGGACCTTGGTCTTCTCTGCCCAGTGCAAATCATAGTCCGTCCCTGTGTTTCCCATGCCTGGGAGCCGGTTTTCCTGTGAACGTTCTTTGCAGATCTTCCTCACAATCAAAGAAGAGCCAGACACCCAGTGACCGAGTCACAGAGTCTGTTTGCAGTACCTGCCAAGCCAGTGAGAGGCTGACCCATCACAGAGTGGGCCCTCGTGCCTGGATGCCTGGATGGAAAAATCCAGCGATTTGATTGTGTACGTGCCACTGGACATCTTCTGTGTCTGAGGCCAGAGTCTCCTTCTCTCCTGTTATCACTCCTTGGACCAGGTCTTTGAAAAGGGTCCTGGACGTGCAGAGCATGGAGGCAAGCCCTCCACGGCAGCAGAAGTTGATCCTCAGGCACTCCCATTCTCCTTCCTGCACCCCAACAATCCAAAGCCAGAAATACCAAGGACAGTGGGCCCAGCAGCCCAGAGGCTAGAGGTCATCTCTGCCCCCCCAGGCAGAGTCTGCAGAGGCCACGCCTGCTAGGGCCCAGGACAGTCGGTCACCTTGGAGGCCTGTGATTAAAGTAGTCATCTCCCTTCCTAGACCCGGTGGCCCATTTGTGTCTGGGGCTGCATATCTATGAAGTCCTGTGCTGTTGCCTCATAAAAGATGCTCCCACTGGAGTGAGTATGGATGCAGCCAGAGAGCAAGGTGCCTGTAACCTGGGTGATGGTTGCCCATCAGAGCTAAATAATACAATGCAAACCCAATGGGATTTTCTAACTAATAACTCTTTTAACAGAGGACTTTTTTCGTTTTGGAACTTTCTTCATGGTTAGAGCCCAGCAGGAATTTACCCATGGGTTTTTCAAGCAACTATATTTGTCCTTTGCTGTGTCACAACTGTTGACGAAATAACAGAACACTGTAATCATGAAGCTGCCATTTCTTGTCTGTGAACTCTGCTCTGACCTCTAGCGGGTATTTATACATATCCTGTCCTTTGGGGGTATTTCTTGCCAAAACCCATGAGAAAGATTGAAGACAGAAGAATCACAAGAATAATTATTTTAATTATAATTTAATTTAGTAATAATCAGTAAGTATAAAACACATTTTATTTTAATAAAACACATATTAAACTTTTTCAGCATGCTAGGTTTTGTGCTCACTGTCTTATAACTCACACCTCACTTGTTGCCTCCATGATCCCCATAATGTAAGTACTATTATTGCCCCATTTCACAGATGGGTAAGGGGAGACCTGGGACTCCAGGCCAGATCCACAGCTGCCAGACCCTGTGAACTTCCTCACAGGCTCCACTCAGCCTCCCTTGTCAGCCCTGTTTCTTCTCATTCATCTTCTACCAGGGAAGGGGAGGGCCAGGAGAGTGAGGAACCCACAGCCAGCATGCAAGCCACTGAATTGGCCAAGCATCAGAATGCAAACCCTCCTGGCAGGTCAGAATTCTGGGGCTGGCTTCCCACCACCTTCCTGCCAGTCAGTGCAGACTAGTGATAACTCACTGCTTTGTGTACTGTGTGTAATGTACTAAATCCCTTCAGTTGTGTCTGACTCTGTGCTACCCCATGGACCTGTCCGCCAGGCTTCTGTCCACAGGATTCTCCAGGCAAGAATACTGGAGTGGGTTGCCATGCCCTCTTCCAGGGGATCTTCCCCACCCAAGGATCAAACCCACGTCTCTTATGTCTCCTGAATTGGCAGGAAGATTTTTTACTTCTAGCACCACCTGGGAAGTCAATTTACCCCTTCAGTTCAGTCGCTGAGTTGTGTCCGACTCTTTGCAACCCTATGGACTGCAGCACACCAGCCTTCCCTGTCCATCACCAACTCTTGGAGCTTGCTCAAACTCATGTCCATCGAGTCGGTGATGGCATCCAACCAACTCATCCTCTGTCGTTCCCTTCTCCTTCTGCCTTTAATCTTTCCCAGCATCAGGGTCTTTCCCAATGAGTCAGTTCTTCACATCAGATGGCCAAAGTATTGGAGTTTCAGCTTCAGCACCAGTCCTTCCAATGAATAGGACTGATTTCCTTTAGGATAGACTGGTTGGATCTCCTTGCAGTCCAAGGGACTTTCAAGAGTCTTCTCCAACACCACAGTTCAAAAGCATCAATTCTTCAGTGCTCTGGAGAAGGCAATGGCAAACCACTTCAGTATTACTGCCCTGAGAACCCTGTGAACTTACCCCCTTAGTTCAAATGAAGAAATGAGGATAACTTCTGTCACCTGCACTGATAGCTTGGTTTTAGCCACTCAAACCATTAGATTTGACACTTTGGGAGCTGAAATGAAAGGACCGAGGACCGAATAACCTTAGCAGCAAATGCAGAGCTGCCATATCCTTCCCCACTGCCCCAGTTTCCCTCTTATCAACACCTTGCATTTGTGGGTCACATTCCTTATCATTGATGAGCCAATACTGATACATTATTGTTGACTCAAGTCCATAGTCTACTTTTTATTTTATTTATTTGGCTGTGCTGGGTCTTGGTTGCAGCACATGGGCCTTCCATCTTCATTGCCACCCATGGGATCTTTAGTTGGAGCATTCAAACTCTTAGTTGTGACATGTGGAATCTAGTTTCCTGAGCAGGGGTGGAACCCGGACCCCTGTGTTGGAAGTATGGAGTCTTAGCTACTGGACCACCAGGGAAATCCTAGAGTCCATAGTTTACATGAGGGTTCACTCTTGATGCTGTGCACTCTAAGGTTCGGACAAATGTATAATGACATGTATCCACCGCTGCAGTTCTGCAGAGAACAGGTACTCCCGCCCCGCACCCGCCAAGTCCCCTATATTACGGGTTTATCCCTCTCTCTCCTCCAGTCCCTCACCTCTCACCTCCTATCCCAACCCCTGGCATCATTAACCTTTTTATTGTCCATAATTTCACCTTTTCTAGAATATCACATATATTAATAGTAGTTGGAATTATACAACCCATAATAAGCTTTTTTTAAATCGGCTTCTTTAACTTAGTAATATACCTTTAAGTTTCTTCCATGTCTTTTCATGGTTTAGTGGCTCACTTCTTTTATCCTTGAATACTACTTTATTGTCTGGAGGTAACACAATTTATCCATTCGCCTACCACAGGACATCTTGGTTGCTTCCAGGTTTGGGCAATTATGAATAAAGCTGTTATAAATATCTGTGTGCAGGTTTTTGTATGAAAGTTAAGTTTTCGGGAGAACAATTGCTGGGTAAGTGCATGTTTAATTTTGTAACTAGTATTTTAAACTTAATTTTGCCTTGTATATTGTGTGTTTTAACGAAAGTGCTTAAGCTGTGCTGGGGATTTGCGATTCTTTGAAGAAGAGCAAGAGCCTCCTCAAGTATAAAAGCCTAGTTCTCCAGCCACCTTCCTGTCCTCACCTCTTAGCCTTTCCATCCTTCTCCACCCTCTGGGGACACAGAAAATCTGATCTCAGACCCACCAAGCTGGGGTTCAGTGCCAACACCTGGTTCATACTTTCTCCAGGACAGGGAAGTAATTGCATGGCTTTTTTGTTACCATGCAGCACGTGGGATCTTAGTTCCCTGAACTCACACCCCTCTGTGTGGAAGCTTAGAGTCATAAACACTGCACCACCAGGAAAGTCCCAACTGTTTGCCTTTTACAGGCAGTTAAAATTCGGTTGCTGCTCAGAGTACACAAAGATGTCATTTACGTAAAGCCAAATTGTTTAGAAAGTTAATAGGATTTGCAGTAAACTTTGGAATAATTCTGAAATATAATTGAACTAGTTGTACACATATGATTAGGTTCTTCAATGTTAATATATTTCATTTCTTTCTCTTCCCTGAATGCTGTTTCCTTATTGAACTGCTCCTTCATCTTCTTGATACACATATTTCTACTTTGGAAAATCACACTCGTATTTTATTAGCTCAGCAGGGCAGGAGGTAGACCTTGTTTGTCTTTGTAATGCCTGTGTAAATATTTATTGAATGAATATTTTGGAGAAAATGATCTTGTTTTTCCCTCCAGTGTGAAAATGTCTTCCCACAAGAGTCAGTCTTTACAGATCTGTACCCATGAGCATCGTTGCAATGTCATTCACATACTGATTTAACATGTATTTAAATGTGCTCTTTCCCCCTCCTCCCAGGTCACAGGGGGAGATCATCAAGGGCATGAGTTCAACCTCAAGGGCTGTCTCTCAGGATCCAAGCCCCCACATCTTAGACCTTTCTCATGAGGGTCTGGATGAGCCTGTTGCTGCTGCTGGCAGGTCCTTTACACGCAGTCCCGTGGGGCCCCACAGAGGCCAGCTGCTCCTGGCTGCCCTGAGGACCTCTGTGTTCCCGCTTTCCAGGGGTGCCTTGGGGGACTGATGGGATAATGAGCCACTGGTGCCTCAGTGACTGGTATGCTGACAGTTCTTCCTTGGGTTTCCATTCTTTCCAGACTCCTAAAAGGAAGCCTGTTGTTTTGATTTGTTTAACCCCTGGGTAAAAGTAAAGGTTAACCTCTGGTGAATCTGGAAGTGGTCAAACAGGAGATAGCAAGAGGGAACACTGACATTTTAAGAATCAGTGAACTAAAATGAACTGGAATGGGCAAATATAACTCAGATGACCATTATATCTACTACTGTGGGCAAGAAGCCCTTAGAAGAAATGGTGTAGCCCTCAGAGTCAACCAAAGAGTCTGAAATGCAGTACTTGGGGGCAATCTCAAAAATGACAGAACGATCTCTATTCATTTCCAAGGCAAACCATTCAATATCACAGTAATCCAAGTCTATGCCCCAACCAGTCTGAAGAAGCTGAAGTTGAACAGTTCTATGAAGACCTACAAGACCTTCTAGAACTAACACTCAAAAAAGACGTTGTTTTCATTACAGGGGACTGGAATGCAAAAGTAGGAAGTCAAGAGATACCTGGAGTAACAGGCAAGTTTGGCCTTGGAGTACAAAATAAAGCAGGGCAAAGTCTAACAGAGTTTTGCCAAGAGAATCCACTGGTCATAGCACACTCTCTTCCAACAACACAAGAGAAGACTCTACACATGGACATCACCAGATGGTCAACACCCAAATCAGATTGACTATATTCTTTGCAGCCAAAGATGGAGAAGCTCTATACAGCCAGCAAAAACAAGACCAGGAGCTGACTGTGGCTCCAATCATGAATTCTTTATTGCCAAATTCAGACTTAAATTGAAGAAAGTATGGAAAACCACTAGACCATCCAGATATGACCTAAATCATATCCCTTATTATTATATTGTGGAAGTGACAAATAGATTTAAGGGATTAGATCTGATAGACAGAGTGCCTGAAGAATTACGGATGGAGGTTTGTGGCATTGTACAGGAGGCAGGGATCAAGACCATCCCAAAGAAAAAGAAATGCAAAAAGGCAAAATGATTGTCTGAGGAGGGCTTACAAACACCTGAGAAAAGAAGAGAAGCTAAAGGCAAAGGAGAAAAGGAAATATATACCCGTTTGAATGCAGATTTACAAATAATAGCAAGGAGAGATAAGAAAGCCTTCCTCAGTGATCAATGCAAAGAAATAGAGGAAAAACAATAGAATGGGAAAGACTACAAATCTCTTCAAGAAAATTAGAGATACCAAAGGAACATTTCATGCAAAGATGGGCACAATAAAGGACAGAAAAGGTATGGACCTAACAGAAGCAGAAGATATCAAGAAGAGGTGGCAAGAATACACAGAAGAACTGTACAAAAAAGATCTTCATGACTCAGATAACCACTATGGTGTGATCACTGACCTAGAGCCAGACATCCTGGAATGTGAAGTCAAGTGGGCCTTAGAAAGCATCACTATGAACAATGCTAGTGGAGGTGATGGAATTCCAGTGGAGCTATTTCAAATCCTGAAATAGGATGCTGTGAAAGTGCTGCCCTCAATATGCCAGCAAATTTGGAAAACTCAGCAGTGGCCACAGGACTGGAAAAGGTCAGTTTTCATTTCAATCCCAAAGAAAGGCAATGCCAAAGAATGTTCAAACTACCGCACAATTGCACTCATCTCATGTGCTAGCAAAGTAATGCTCAAAATTCTCCAAGCCAGGCAGGCTTCAACAGTATGTGAACCATGAACTTCCAGATGTTCAAGCTAGATTTAGAAAAAGAAGAGGAACCAGAGATCAAATTGCCAACATCTGTTGGATCATCGATAAAGCAAGAGAGTTCCAGAAAACCATCTACATCTGCTTTATTGACTACGCCAAAGCCTTTGATTGTGTGAATCACAACAAACTGTGGAAAATTCTTAAAGAGATGGGAATACCAGACCACCTGACCTGCCTCCTGAGAAATCTGTATAGAAGTCAAGAAGCAACAGTTAGAACTGGATATGGAACAATAGACTGGTTCCAAGTTGGGAAATGAGTACGTCAAGGCTGTATATTGTCACCCTGCTTATTAAACTTATATGCAGAGTGCATCATGAGAAACGCTGGGCTGGATGAAGCACAAGCTGCAATAAAGATTGCAGGGAGAAATACCAATAACCTCAGATATGCAGATGACATCACCCTTATGGCAGAAAGTGAAGAAGAATGAAAGAGCCTCTTGATGAAAGTGAAAGAGGAGAGTGGAAAAGCTGGCTTAAAGCTCAACATTCAGAAAACTAAGATCATGGCATCTGGTCCAATCACTTCATGGCAAATAGATGGAGAAACAAATGTAACAGTGAGAGACTTTATTTTTTGGGCTCCTAAATCAGTGTAGATGGTGACTGCAGCCATGAAATTAAAAGATGCTTGCTCCTTGAAAGAAAAGCTATGACCAACCTAGACAGCATATTAAAAAGCAGAGACATTACTTTGCCTAAAAAGGTCTGTCTAGTCAGAGTTATGGTTTTTCCAGTAGTCATGTATGGATGTGACAGTTGGACTATAAAGAAAGCTAAGCACCAAAGAATTAATGCTTTTGAACTGTGGTTCTGGAGAAGACTCTTGAGAGTCCCTTGGACTGCAAGGAGATCCAACCAGTCCATCCTAAAGGAAATCAGTCCTGAATATTCATTGGAAGGACTGATGTTAAAGCTGAAACTCCAATACTTTGGCCATCTGATGTGAAGAATTGACTCATTGGGAAAGACCCTGATGCTGGGAAAGATTGAAGACAGGAGGAGAAGGGGACAACAGAGGATGAGATGGTTGGATGGCATCACCGACTCGATGCACATGAGTTTGAACAAGCTCCGAGAGTTGGTGATGAACAGGGAAGCCTGGCATGCTGCAGTCCATGGGGCCGCAAAGACTTGAACACAACTGAGCGAGTGAACTTAACTGGGTAAAGAATCTGCCTGCAATGCATGAGATCCAGTTTCAATCCCCAGGTCAGGAAGATTCCCCTGGAGGAGGGAATGACAGCCCACTCCAGTATTCTTGCCTGAAGAATCATGGACAGAGGAGCCTGGCGGGCTACAGTCCATGGGATGGCAAAGAGTAGGACACAACTGAGGGACTAACCTACTCACTGGGTCCTTCCAGTGAAGAAATAGACCCTAATTTCCAGAGAGCATTTTGAGTGAACGTCACACTCCAAGTCTCTCCTTCTGTCCCAGGTGTGGTCCAAGAAGAGCCCTGCTCACTGAGACCCTCCTCCTCACTTGGGAGAGGGACCACTCACCCCTCCCTGCTTTACTCAGAGGTCCAGCTTCTAGTGTCTCAGGTCTTGACCCTCAGCTCCAGTGTCCTCTACCCCTTTCCCCAGAAGCCCTAGGAGAGAGCCCTAATGAAAAGCAATGTTTCTTTGGCCCTCCTCCCATCACAGAATTCCTGTGGTGGGCATGCTGATTGGCCCTGTCTTAGTGATGGGGGCTGAACCCCTGAATGACTAGACCACCAAATGCACTGTCTCAGATACCATGGAAGTGTATTTCTAGATCACATAGCATGCAGCGGGATATTCCAGGTCAACAGGGGATCTAAGCCACATGACCTAGAAGCGACCTGGGCTTCTTCCAGCTGTGGCTCCAACATCCCCAAGACCCAGGGCCCATGAAAGGGGAACAGAAAATAAAGAATGCATGCTGCTCTCTCAGAGGCATCTCATGCTGCTATGACTGGAAGTCAGTGTTATGGGTACCCCCACCTGCAGAAGGGGCTGGGAAATACTGCCTAA
The DNA here is from genome assembly GCF_029407905.1 of Bubalus kerabau. NCBI lineage: Eukaryota > Metazoa > Chordata > Mammalia > Artiodactyla > Bovidae > Bubalus > Bubalus kerabau. The sequence goes on from NC_073637.1 coordinate 66,142,835, forward strand.
CTCTCACCCAGTGAGGAGAGAGAGAGATGGAAGAGAGGGAAGCCCACAGCCCCTGCCACAGTCCCCATTCCTCCTCCTAAGTCCACCGTCCTTCACCTTCCTGCTCTCACCCCATTTGTCACTGTTAGCATGTGACATGGGGGGTTCCCTGGTGGCTCAGTGGTAAAGAATCTGCCTGCCAATGCAGGAGATGTGGGTTTGATCCCGGAAGACCCCCTATAGCAAGAAATGGCAACTCATTCTGGTATTCTTGCCTGAGAAATCACGTTGACAGAGGAACCTTGCAGGCTACAGTCCATGGGGTCGCAAAAGAGTGGGACTTGACTTGGCAACTAAACGACAACAAGCACGTGACATATGGAAAATCGTGTAACCTAGGAACTGATACAATCAGCAGTCAGCCACCTGCTTGCTGACTTAGTAACACACACGCCATAGCCCAGCACTGGTCTGCATTAGCATTCTCGGAGTTTTTACTTTGTTTGTTTTAAAATTTATTGTTTGTGCTGTTACTCACTATCTGCAGGCCTCACTGATGTGTACCAGCTCCAGGGGAAATAAAAACCAAACCTTAGCAAACATCTTTCCTGAGCACAAATGTGTTTCAGAGCATCGAGCTCAGCATCAGTTTTGGGATGTTAATCCTTGGATACATTCTCAGGATCCCATTCAGACACATTTGCCTTACTAATACTGTTCATGTAAAACCGGACTGGACTTGGGGTCACAGCCCTTGACACAGGGTCCTGCAGCCTCCGCCCCCACTCCAGCTGAGGCTGCTTCCTCCCACCTCCCAAGGTACAGGAGAAGTCCAGTTGATTTAGGGGAGGACTGGACATTTATTGGGTGCCCTGTGGAATAATGTGTGCTTTTGGCTTAGAGATGGAGGGGGGCGAAGGGGGAACGCAGTGTGACATGTCCAGAAACCCTAGTGGTCCATGGGAATTTGGCCAACTGGAGACTGGGTTCAGTTCAGTTCAGTTCAGTTCAGTTGCTCAGTCGTGTCCAACTCCTTGCAACCCCATGGACTGCAGAACACCAGGCATCCATCACCATCTCTCGGAGTTTACTCAAACTCATGTCCATTGAGTGGGTGATGCCATCCAATCATCTCATCCTCTTTCGTCCCCTTCTCCTCCCACCTTCAATCTTTCTCAGCATCAGGGTCTTTTCCAGTGAGTCAGTTCTTCATATCAGGTGGCCAAAGTATTGGAGCTTCAGCTTCAGCATCAGTCTTTCCAATGAATATTCAGGACTGATTTCCTTTAGGATGTCCTGGTTGGATCTCCTTGCAGCCCAAGGGATCCTCAAGAGTCTTCAACACCACAGTTCAAAAGCATCAATTCTTCGGCCCTCAGCTTTCTTCACCGTCCAACTCTCACATCCATACATGACTACTGGGAAAACCATAGCTTTGACTAGACAGACCTTTTTAGGCAAAGAAATGTCTCTGCTTTTTAATATGCTGTCTAGGTTGGTCGTAGCTTTTCTTCCAAGGAGCAAGCATCTTTTAATTTCATGGCTGCAGTCACCATCTGCCGTGATTTTGGAGATTGGGTTCAGTTCAAATCAGTCGCTCAGTCGTGTCCGACTCTTTGTGACCCCATGAATTGCAGCACGCCAGGCCTCCCTGTCCATCACCAACTCCCAGAGTTCACTCAAACTCACGTCCATCGAGTCGGTGATGCCATCCAGCCATCTCATCCTCTGTCATCCCCTTTTCCTCCTGCCCCCAATCCCTCCCAGCATCAGAGTCTTTTCCAATGAGTCAACTCTTCGCATGAGGTGGCCAAAGTATTGGAGTTTCAGCTTTAGCGTCAGTCCTTCCAAAGAACACCCAGAACTGATATCCTTCAGAATGGACTGGTTGGATCTCCTTGCAGTCCAAGGGACTCTCAAGAGTCTTCTCCAACACCATGGTTCAAAAGCATCAATTCTTCGGCGCTCAGCTTTCTTCACAGTCCAACTCTCACATCTATACATGACCACTGGAAAAACCATAGCCTCGACTAGATGGACCTTTTTTGGCAAAGTAACTGGGTGAGACTCACTGAATTTTTTTTTTTTGGTCACATTTTCTCTAATTGTTCAAAATGTGAGTGCATCCCAGGCAGGGCCTGTGTTTGCTGTTAATCACTGGGGGACTCTGGTTATCCTGACACCCATCCCTCACTGCCTCAGGGGGCAAGAATTTGCTGGCACTGTTCGACACGTGACTTCAGCTGCACACATTCCCTGTATCCCCCTCCCAGAAACCCCTATAGCACCCCTCTCCCCACCTCATTTCCAGGTTCAGCCCTCTCCACCTTGACAGTCCCCTCCTGTGTCTCGGCCCCAGATTCCCTGTGAGAACCTTCCAGTGCTGCCCCTCCCCCAGGCCGGCCCTCAGGGGAGCCGGTGCCTGGACCACATGCTCAGACCTGAGGACTGGACTGCTAGAAGCCATCTCTACCACCACCCGCCTCACTCCACCCCCCTCCCCCCACCTCCATCTGCATTCTGCAGAGGGGTTAGTTCTTCTTGCCTCCGCCCCCAACCCACTACTGTCCTCTTCCCGCTCCCAAAGCCAGAGCCCTCCTATGTGTGCTGCCTGACCTTGGAGCCTGCATGGGTAATCAGGTAATGAGGGTCATTCCCACCTCCACACCCTCCTTCCTGCTGTTTTCCCAGCCTGGATTTTCCTGACCTGTCCCTTTCTGTTAGGCTTGTCTTATTCTGGCTCAAGGCCTGCTTCCTCCAGACAGCATTTCTTGAGCTCTACCTAGGCTCGAACTGGACATGGAACAACAGACTGGTTCCAAATCGGGAAAGGAGTACATCAAGGCTGTATATTGTCACCCTGCTTATTTAACTTGTATGCAGAGTGCATCATGAGAAATGCTGGGCTGGATGAAGCACAAGCTGGAATCAAGATTGCTGGGAGAAATATCAATAACCTCAGATATGCAGATGACACCACCCTATGTCAGAAAGTGAAGAAGAACTAAAGAGCCTCTTGATGAAAGTGAAAGAGAAGAGTGAAAAAGTTGGCTTAAAACTCAACATCCAGAAAATTAAGATCATGGCATCCGGTCCCATCACTTCATGACAAATAGATGGGGAAACAGTGGCAGATGTTCTTTTTTTGGGCTCCAAAAATCACTGCAGATGGTGACTGCAGCCATGAAATTAAAAGACACTTGCTCCTTGGAAGGAAAGTTATGACCAACCTAGACAGCATATTAAAAAGCAGAAACATTACTTTGCCAACAAAGGTCCGTCTAGTCAAGGCTATGGTTTTTCCAGTGGTCATGTATGGATGTGAGAATTGGACTATAAAGAAAGCTGAGCACCAAAGAATTGATGTTTTTGAACTGTGGTGTTGGAGAACTCTTGAGAATCCCTTGGACTGCAAGGAGATCCAACCAGTCCATCCTTAAGGAAATCAGTCCTGAATATTCATTGGAAGGACTGATATTGAAACTGAAACTCCAATACTTTGGCCATCTGATGCGAAGAGCTGACTCATTGGAAAAGACCCTGATGCTGGGAAACATTGAAGGTGGGAGGAGAAGGGGACGACAGAGGATAAGATGGTTGGATGGCATCACCGACTCAATGGACATGAGTTTGAGTGAGCTCCAGGAGTTTGTGATGGATGGGGAGGCCTGGTGTTCTGCAGTCCATAGAGTCGCAAAGAGTTGTTCAAGACTGAGCGACTGAACTGACCGAACTGACTGACCTCAGCTTGAGTAGCTATTGAGGAAACTGCCCCACTCAGATGGGACTCAGACACAGCCAGAACCCAGACTGGGGCTTGATCTAATGGGCTGTGACTCAAACTCACTGTCTCTAATTGAAATCGCATACTGGTCTCAGGACTTAAGGAAGCTGAGAATCTTTATGTGTCAGTGCAGAAGGAATTCAGTGAGAGGCAAAGTGATAGGTTAAAAGTATATTTATTTAGAGAGCTAACACAATCTGTAGACAGAGTACGGTCTGCCTCAAAAGGTGAAAGCAGCCCTGAAATAAGGGGTGGTTAGTTTTTATGGGCTGAGTAATTTTTAGGCTAATGAGTGGGAGGATTATTCTAACTATTTCAAGGAAGGGGCAAGGATTTCCAGGAATCAGACCACCACCCATTTTTCGGCCTTTTATGGTTGGCCTCTGTTGTGACATGGGTTTGTATGTCATTCAGCATGCTAATGTATTACAATGAGTGTATAATAAAGCTCAAGGTCCACGGGAAGTCCAACCTTATGCCATCTTGAGCCTAATGCATTCTAAGAAGGTTATATCGTATCCACAACGGCTTCTTTTAAAGGCTGTGCTCTGCCCCCTTCCCTCCGGTTTCATTACCAGGTCCAGGTGAGTGGGCCTTAAGCAAAGTCCTCTGTGAAGAAAAGTCACTCAGTCGTGTCCGACTCTTTGCAACCCCATGGACTGTAGCCCTGCCAAGCCCCTCTATCCATGAGATTTTCCAGGCAAGTATACTGCAGTGGGTTGCCATTTCGTTCTCTAGGGGATCTTCCCGACCCAGGGATCGAACCCAGGTCTCCCACACTGCAGGCAGAATCTTTACTATCTGAGCCACCAGGGAAGCCCTAGAGTCCTCTCCTGGAGTAGAAACCCTAGATTTTCTGCAAGATGAAACTGTTGAAATTGTGTCGGAGACAATAAACTGCCCCTCCCCGTTAGTTAATAGAAACTTTCAGCCACAAATGTAGCCCCAAAGGGTGGGAAGCGTACTTACCTTGCACTGGTAGAGAGTGTAGGAATCCAGGTAAATCCACTCTCTAGTGTGTGTGCAAGTGTATTCAGTCATGTCCAACTCTTTGCCACTTCACCGCCTGTAGCCCAAGGTCCTCTGTCCATGGAATTTTCCAAGCAAGAATACTGGAAGGGGTAGCCATTTCCTTCTCCAGGGATCAACCCAACCCAGAGATCGAACCCACACCTCTTGTGTCTTGGGCATTGGCAGGCAGATTCTTCACCGCTGAGCCACCTGGGACTGTGGTCAAAGGTGATCCCTGCCTCTGTTTTGCGCCTGTGATGCAGCCTCAGTGAACCTGCCCCGCAGATGGGATTCAAACACAATCTTCCAACTGAGGCTGCACAACTCGTCTCAGGACATAATGAAGCTCAGGCTCTTTATGTCGGTGCAGAAGGATTTCAGCAAGAGGCAAAGTGATAGGTAAAAAGCAAATTTATTAATAGCATATCCTTTGTAAAGAGGTTGTGGGAAAATGGCGCGTGAGAGGATGGTCATGTCCCAGGTCTTGGGCGAGTTCCTGAGATGGATGCCAAGTGAGGGTCTTTGGCTTGGAGCAGGAGAGAATTCAGGAGTAAGCCACAGTCAAGTGAAAGGAGTGATGCACATTCTGAATCCTTTCATCTCAGACTGGGACTTCAACCCATGTGCTGGGACTTGCATCCAGCCAAAACCCACAGTCTTCCAACTGAGATCACATACCTGGTTTCAGACCCAGCGAATCTCAGGTTCTTGATGTCTCATTGCAAAATTCAATGATAAACAAATTGATAGGTAAAAACTGGATTTATTTAGAAGAAACATCCTCCAAAGACAGAGTGTGGGCCCTCACAGAGGGGGATGGCAGTGGCCTCAAAATGTGGTATGGTCAGCTTTTATGGGCTGGGTAATTTCATAGGCTAATGAGTGAGAGGATTATTCCAACTATTTTGGAGAAAGGACAGAGGTTTCCAGGAATGAGGCCACTGCCCACTTTTTGATTTTGATGGTCAGTGTTGGAGCTGTCATGGTGCCCTGGGTATGTCACTTAGCTTGCTGAAAGTGTTAGTTGCTCAGTCACGTCTGACTCTTTGTGACCACGTGGACTATAGCCCACCAGGCTCCTCTGTCCATGGAATTCTCCAGGCAAGAATACTAGAGTGGGTTGCCATTCCCTTTTCCAGGGTATCTTCCTGACCCAGGGATTGAACTTTAGTCTCCTGCATTGCAGGCAGATTCTTTTCCATCTGAGCCACCAGAGAAGCCCTGCCAAGCTTGCTGATGTGTTACAATGAATGTAAACTGAGGCTCAAGGTCTAGTGGAAGTTGACTTGTCTGCCATCTTGGACCTACTTCATTCTAAGCAGTTTATGTTGTGTCCTTGGGCTAGTTCATTCTTTCAAAGGTTGTGCCCTGCCCCCTTCTGTTTCAATTCCATAGGCAGAATACAGTCCATTTCAAATGGTGAGCACAGTGGTGAAATATGGGGTGGTTAGTTTCTATGAGATGAGTAATTTCATAGGGTAATGAGTGGGAGGATTATTCCAACTATTTTGGCGAAGGAACAGACACTTCCAAGAATTGGGCCATGCCCACTTTTTGACCTTTTATGGTTGGCCTCGGAACTGTCATGGTGCCACTGGGGGTATTGTTCAACATATGCTAATCTATTACAATAGATTTACAATGAGGCTCAAGGTCTACTGGGAGTCCAATCTTCTGCCATGTTGGAACTAGTTGGTTTTAACCATTTTACATCATCTACTCAAAAATTATGTCATTCCTTTATTTTTTAAAATTTTGTTGAAGTATAATTTATTTATAATGTTGTGTTAATTTCTGCTGTACAACAAAGTGGTTCAGAGATGTGTGTGTGTGTGTATATATATATATATTCTTCATATTGCTTTCCACTGTGGTTTATCACAGGATACTGAATTAGTTCCCTGTTCTGTACAGTAGGACCTTGTTGCTTATCCATTCTATATATACTAGTTTGCATCTGCTAATCCCGAACTCCCAATCCTTCCCTCCCCTTTGGCAACCATAAGTTTGTTCTCTATGTCTGAGTCTGTTTCTGTTTCATAGGTATCTTCCCTTAAGTCCTATTTTAGATTCCACATATAAGTTATATCATATGGTATTTGTCTTTGTCTTTCTGACTTACTTAGCTAAGTATGATCATTTCTAGGTCCATCCATATTGCTGCATTATTTCATTCTTTTTTATGGCTGAGTAGTGTTCTATTGTGGGCTTCCCAGGTGGTGCTAGTGGTAAAGAACCCACCTGCCAGTGCAGGAGATGCAGGTTCGATCCCTGGGTCAGGAAGATCCCCCGGAGGATGGCATGGCAACTGACTCCAATACCTGGAGAATCCCATGGACAGAGGAAGCTAGGAGGCAAGGGTCCACAGGGTCACAAAGAGTCAGACATGACCAAAACACCTTAGCATGCACACACAATATTCTACTGTATACATATATATACACACGCCACATTTTGTTTATCCAGTCATCTGCTGATGAACATTTAGGTTGCTTCCATATTTTGACTATTGTAAATAGTGCTGCTATGAACATAGGGGTGCACTTATCTTTTTGAATTGTAGTTTTTCTGGATATATGCCCAGTAGTGGGGTTGCTGGACACATGACAACTCTTTTTTAGTTATATCATTCTTTTAAAAGTTATGCCCTGCCTGTCCCATTACAGCAAGGAAAAGCCAGTAGCTCTAACTGAAATACAGATTTCTGGTCTCCTTCACTTGAACCTAGTGAACCAGGAGCTCTGAAGGTGCAGCCCAGGAATCGGCATCTTTATCAGGCACTGTCTTAGCTTGGCTGTGGTTAGCTGTTTGGCACGAGATGCTGTAACCTTGGTCCTTCCACCCCAAGGGACTTGCAGCATCCTCTGGGGTCCTAGGGCTTCTTGCTTCAGTAGCTAAGGCCTGATAGCTCCACCTTAGAGCCCCAGGCCAAGACTCACCCCTGGTTTTGGCACATCATCCTACACCATTTTGTCTAATTGGGCAATCTATAAATATTTATTGGACTGACCTAGGACTCTCAAGGGAAAGGTCATGTTTTCTTTATTTCTGTGGGGCCATCTTCCAGCGTGTAGTAAGTACTCACTCTGTCCCTGAGAGTAGGCTGTTAGATGAGGCCACAGACCCAGGACATACCTGCACAAAGAGACGGGAGAGGAGACAGCAGCTCTAGTTTACGCCAGCTTCCCCACCCCTAGGGGTCTTTCTAGACGATGAGGAGGCTGTACTGTTTATGTTCACAGTCCACAGGCTTGCAACTGCGCAGAAACTCTTGGTATGAGTCAGGAATGGCAGATGACATCGCAGGTGTGTTTTCTAAGAAAGCCAACATGGGTGAGGGAATGAGATTGACCTCAACTGTCTTGACAATAGCTTGGCCAACCTGAACTTGTGTACACAGTTTTGTTTTTTGGTCTCCAAGATCAGGGCCATGTTAACAGTCCTTGGTGTGCTTCCTGGGTATCAGCTTAAATGCAGAAGACAGAGCTCTGAGATATGTAGGAAAGGAGCCCGCCAGCCATGAACATGGCTGTGAGAAAACTTGACCTTTTATGGGTAGAATAAGTTTGCCCTTAAGATAAAGACCAAAAAGAAGTTGGAAAAAACTTAAGTGAGCCCTCAGACCATGAACTAAGAGAGAACTGAAAATGAAGGGATTCCTGTTGTAGCGAGAAAATGCACATGGACACACATGGGAACAAATGGGAATTATTGGCTCCGAAGAATTGTTCAGGGTTTCCCAGGAAAAGAATCTCTCTGCAAGGCAGGAGATGTGGGTTTCATCCCTGAGTTGGAAAGATCTCTGGAGAAGGAAATGGCAAGCCACTCCAGTATTCATGCCTGGGAAATCCCATGAACAGAGGAGCCTGATGGGTTCCAGTCCACAGGGTCACAAAAGAGTTGGACATGACTTAGCGACTAAACAACAGCAACAACAAGGATTATTCAGGATTGTGGAAAGCAAATTACTTTTATTAGCAAGTACATACAGAGCAATATTACAGACTAGCCTCTCTGCTGGGATACAAGAGGTATTCAGAACAGCCCCTACCATCTCTGGGTGGAGAGCTAAGCCCTCTGCAAAGAGAGAACCACACAGAGGTTCTCAAAAGTAAGCATGCCTGCCTAAATGGCCAGGAAACTTCTTGAAGGGACAGAGTCTGGGTCTTATCTTGAATCCTGAATCTTTGATTTTTAAATATCTTAAATGCTTATACAGATCAAAGTTACTTGTCTTAGGCTACATAATTGCAAGCAACAGAAACAAACTTTGACTGGTTCAAGAAAAATAAAGTTTAGAAAAGTGTAACTGGGAACTAGGCTGAGAAAATGGGCAGAAACCACAGAGGCTGGAGAGTGGGAAGCATCACTGTTTAACCCAATGGGAATATCCTGGTAAGGACACTGCCGTCACCACCGCAAGGGAGGCTGGAAGTTCTGATTTTCAGTGGGAGGGGATACTCATGAATGAGGTAGAGAATTCTCCAAACATTGGAAGGGGGTTCAGCAGCCAAAACAAATGACAAATGCTCACCACACCTTCCATATCTAATACAGGAAGAGAAAGTATGAATGTGAAAGAATATTCATTATCATTTTCCAAAAAGGAAAACTGAAGGATGGGAATTGTGCAGGTTACCAATGCAATACGATTCTGTTCACTGGGAATTAGGGAAGTTTTAGGGGGAAGGGGAACCTTAAAGACTTTGGAGGCATGGGATAAGTGGAGAAGAGGTAAGGAGGTTTCCCAGGCTGGGAAACCACCCAGAGGTCAAAATTAGCCACATGGGTGTGGGGGCAGGGAGGAGAAATTCCAACCTCCCTACCAAGCCAGCCTTCTCCAGGCTCAAGCTCTGACATGGGAAGACCCGTCTTATCCAACATCTGTTGCAGATTCTTCCGCATCACCCAGAAGTCCTGTTTCTCATGTATCATTTATCAATAACATCATGATATAGCTCAGGAGTAAAGAATCCACCCGCCAATGCAGGAGATGTGGGTTCAATCCCAGGGTCAGGAAGATTCTCCTGGAGAAGAAAATAGCAGCCCACTCCAGTATGCTTGCCTGGAGAATCCCATGGACAGAGGAGCCTGGCGGGCTACAGTTCCTGGGGTCACAAAGAGTTGGACACAGCTGAGCATGCCCCTCAGATTAATTATCACAAGAATGGCATCACCACTACTCTGACAGTCATTGACTTTTAAGTGGAATGTTTAGTTGGTTTATATTTAATGTAATTAATGTATTGATGTGGTTATTTGTTATTTGCTTTTAGTTTGTTCAATCTATTTTTTATTCTTCAGTTCCTTTGCCCTCCTTTCTTTGGAGTTAATTTTTTACAATAATATTTTAATCTATCTACTGGCTTTTTAGCTATCCCTATTTGCATTCATTTGTTTTAAGTAGGCATGTTAGGGATTTTAATAAATATTCTTAACTTTCCATAATTGTACCCCTTCACAAAAATGTAAGAATTTTACAATTATATAGTTTCACTCATAGCCTTCATCTATGAGGTATACTTGTCATATATATTACATCTATATCTGTTGTATATACTTTATGATACATGCTCTACATTTTGTTCTGAACACTCATCTTTTTAAGAGATAGTAAGAAAAATAGACTCTTACATGTACCCACATATTTAGCATTTCTAGTTTACTTCATTACTGAGGGTCTGTGTTTGATCTGATCTCATTTCCCTTCAGTATGACATAACTTTCTGTAACATTTCTCGAAGTTCAGATCTGCTCCTGATTAATTATTCTAATTTTCATTGATATGGAAGTGTCCGTTTCACTTCCATTTCTTGAAGCGTATTTCCTCTAACTATAGATCCTTGGTTGAAGGCTGTCTTTGTTTTCCTTCTAGCACTTGAGGCACAGGGTTTGTGGCAAAGTTAATTATCACCGTTTTGTGGATATGAAGACTGAAGATGCCCAGACTGTAAACAGAAGTCAGAAATTACGGCTCCGGGCCTCCTGTTCTCTGCTGATTTACTCAATTGTCATCTTCCTCTTGCCACCCATTACCCTACTTCGTCAATGAAATGAGCTCTTGCCTAAAAAGAGTTAATCATTTACATTTACTGGCCTGGGAGTTTCCCCCCACCCCAGACCTCTTGTTAAATAAGGACATCCTGTCATGAAGCTTTTCTGTCTTTTATTCCTGCTTGAAGGGCCATGACATTCCCACTGCCTACGAGGAAAGACCCTTTCTCTCAAATGCTTTTCTTCTTGGCCACACACTAGTCTTCGGTTCACACTGTGAACCAACCACTTCTTCTAAGTGGTTTAGCTTATTATTAACAATGATCTTTCAGACTTTATCTAAAGCTTGGCTGGTGCAGCTGGAGGCAGCAAGGAGTGAGAGCTGGTGTTGTCCACTCCTCAGGCCTCTGCATTAGAAGGCTTCTGGCAGGTGCTCCTCTCAGATTTTCCCTCTCCAGCGCCCCCCCATACCACAAATAGACTTTCAATAAGGCCACAATGGTGGGTTCTCCTTGAAAAAAAAACAAAACAAAAAACTTCTGCCTCCTGCTGAAACTGTGAGAGAAGCTTGATTTTGAAAAGAGCTTAGTTTCATCTAGTTTATAAAGTTGTCTGAAGGCCGCATTGGGGTGTACTTCTTAAATGTTTGAATTCAAATGCTTTTAGAAAGGACAGGCATCACCAATCTCTATTTTGTTTTGACTGGCTCCGTCAAGTGTCTAGATGTGTAACCCTTGTGCGTGCCCAGTCACTCAGCTGTGGGATCCCATGGACTGTAGCCTGCCAGGCTCCTCTGTCCATGGAGTTCTCCAGGCAATAATAGTGAAGTGAGTTGCCATTTACTTCTCCAGGGGAATCTTCCCAACCCAGGGATCAAACCTGAGTCTGGCAGGCAGATTCTTTACCACTGTACCACCTGGGAAACCTTGTAGCAAGTTCTATCTGGGAGCAACTAGCAGAGTACAAGCAAGGCACCTGGGATTTTGGCTCAACCACTGGCACCTGAGTAAAGGGTCCAAAGCCCAGAAAGCATCAACAGTAGTAGGTTCACATCTGAATATGACCATCAAAGATGTGGAAACACACTTCCTAGGGCCCCAATACCAGCTCACCCATTCTAGGTCCCACAGGAGCTGCTGGAAGCACAGACTCAGCATCTAGGGGCCACCTAGAGTCCATGGCTGTGGTCCCCTCCTCCATATTCTAAGTATATCACTCCCGTCTCTGCCTCTGTGGTCAATCTGCCTCCTCCTCTGCTCAAGTCAAATTTCCCCTCTGTCTCCCTCTTGAAGGATACTTGTGATTACATTAAGGGCCACCTAGATGACCCAGCATAACTCTCAAGATCCTTAATTTCATCACATCTGCAAAACCCCTTTTGCCATCTAAGGTAACACTCACAGGTTCTGGTGATTAGGATGTAGACATATCTTGGAGGACCCACCAACCTGGCAAATCCTCACTGGCCCCCTGGGTTCAGACTTCCTCTTTCTCTTCCAAGAGCCTTAAGAGACTTTCCCAGAGTCTAAGGTGCATCGAGGGGCCGGGCTCCCCAGTGCAGCACACCAGATTGTAATTGCCCTTGTGCTGTTCTTCTGTCTCTTCTGCTTGAGGGCGAGGATCTCACCCATCTTCTTCTCATTGGCATCCCCAAGCTCTAGCTCACAGTGTGTGCTCAATATACATTTGTAGGACTGAAAGTGCCCCTCTGACTCTCAGCTAGAGGATGAGCAGCCCTGATGGAAGTGGGCACAGAGGTCCCCTGGTCAAGATGATAAAAAAGCCTGCAGAAAGCAGGGCCAGAGTGGGGCGTGCTGGCTGGACAGGCCACATTATGCTCTGGGGGTGCCTCCTTTGTGTTTGGAGCTGAGAGCTCTGCATCAGGGGTGTGACAGTCCACCAGCAGTACAGCCCTGGGCTCCTCAGCCACGCGCACTGTTCACTGCAACGTTCCTGCTGCTCTGACCCCAGGAACGGGGCCCTTGGGAGCAAATGCTCGGAAGCCAACTTCACTGCACCACTGTGGCGGGCTGTGACTGGCTCCTTTAGTCACTGATTAGCTTTTCAGGGACATATAATCATTAGGCAAATTCCATCCATCTATCAGGGAAGATATAAACATAAGTAAACATTAACCTAGATACAAGGGTTTACAACCCACAGCTGCCCTTGGGCACATGGGCAGTGCCAGCTAGCCCTGGGTCCAGGTGGCTTCTTGGTTGAAGGGTAACTGATGGTTATCATGCTTTCAATTTACTCCAACAGATACATGTTCCAAGGGAACATGACCCTTGGAATGTGAACTTACACATCACCAAGCTTTACCTACCTGTGACAAATACAAACACACATACCCCTCTAAGCTATGTTATGGCACAACTGCACATGTTTATTTCTGTCAAGGCTAATTTTTATGCCAAAACTTATAAGCCAATAAAAATGTCCTTCAGATCAGGGATGCAAAGGAAAAGAAGTCTTGGTAATCTAAGACCTTGCTACAGCAAGCATCATGCACTTTTTTTTTTTTTTTAAACGTGAACCACTTTTTAAATCTTTATTGAATTTGTTACAATGTTGCTTATGTTTTGTTTTTTGGCTGCTGGAGGCATGTGGGATCTTCTGACAGGGACTGAACCCACACCCCCTGTATTGGGAGGCAAAGTCTTCACCACTGGACCACCAGGGAAGTCCCCTGCACTTTACTCTTGCGGGCAGCAAGCTGGGGCTGTTGACTGGTGTGTGTTTTCTTCTGCTGTGTGGTTGAGGTCATGTGGGTGTGACTTTCTACTTTGGATGGTTAAGGGTGGAAACAGGGTCGGGGAGTCTGGTCAACCCTCAAGAAGCATACAGCTTTTGGAGACCACAAATGTCAGAATGGTGTAAGACCACCCCCTTCTGTGGAACCCACCAGGAAGCCATCCTCAGCCCCTTGGGTGTCTGGGTGCTGGTGCCTGGAAATCATGGAACACACAGTCAGAACATGGGTCCTCTTGGAAGCCTGAAATCCTCATTCCAGGACAACCCCTCAGCTGACTCTTTCTAGACAGTTCAGGGAATGTTCTTTCCTCTCCTTTCCCCAAGAAGCTGCTTTCCACCCTCAACTTTCCTCTGCCCCTTCCCTCTGCTCCATCTTTAAATGACTATCACTCTGTTACGTCCTCCGTTTGAAGTCCTGTGTTTGCTGGCATCCCAGGCAAGGGAGAAAGACAACCATGAGAGAGGGATCTTAGAATGAATCAGAGCTCCGTACTTGCCTCTGGCACATCACACAACAAGCATCAGTGATAAAACTGGGGTTTCTTTTCTCTTTCACCAAACCTGAACTGACAGGCAGTTTAAGGTCATGATGAAAGGCATGGATTTTGGAGTCAGAGATACCTGGGTTGGGACTTCAGTGGTTAAGAATTCGCCAGCCAAGGCAGGAGAAACAGGTTCAATCCCTGGTCTGGGATGATCCCACATGCCTCTGGGCAACAAAGCCCATGTGCCACAACTACCGAGCCCACACTCTAGAGCCCACGATCTGCAGCTACCAAAGCCTGCATGCCTAGAGCGTGTGCTCTACAAGAGAAGCCACAGCAACGAGAAGCCTGTGCATCGCAACTAGAGAGCTCCCACTTGTTACTTGCTGCGACTAGAGAAAGCCCACGTGCAGCAACGAAGACCCAGCACAGTCAAAAATAAATTTAAAAAACGTTAAAAGATATACCTGGGTTGGTGGTGGCTCTGCTATTTATAAGCTATATGCTGTTATTTGCCTTACTACTCCTCAGTTTCCCCACCTGTAAAATGGAATAAGTGATACCTACCTCACAGGGTCCTGATAAGAACTAAATGAGATTGTGCATGCAAAGGGCTTAACAATTCCTTGCGTATGCTGCAAGTGATCGATGAACAGAGTTCAGTTCAGTCACTCAGTCGTGTCCGACTCTTTGCGACCCATGGACTGCAGCACGCCAGGCCTCCGTGTCCATCAGCAACTCCTGGAGTTCACCCAAACTCATGTCCATTGAGTCAGTGATGCCATCCAGCCATCTCATCCTCTGTCGTCCCCTTCTCCTGCCCTCAATCTTTCCCAGCATCAGGGTCTTTTCAAATGAGTCAGCCCTTCTCATCAGGTGGTCAACATGTTGGAGTTTCAACTTCAGCATCGGTCCTTCCAAAGAACACCCGGGACTGATCTCCTTTATTAGTTATTGTTATTATTGGCAGTTATAAGATTGTGGGTAACATAAGAGCTTCATATAGAAACTATGGTTAGACAACACAGGTGAATCAACTTCTGAGGCACCTCGACTCTAAATTCAGGGCAAATGGAGGTATGTATGGTGAAACACATGTGCGGGTGGGTGGAGAACCTCTTCAAGAGCACACTTGAGGTCTCATGTAGGGTGGAATTCTGAATGTCTGCTCCCATAGGCTGCCTGGATCTCTAAGCAAATGAGAAGAATCATATCTAGACTTCCCTGCTGTTTTTGTTGAGAATCTGGCCCCCAAAAAAGTGTTTCAACAGAAACTGCTAAGTTTGCGTCAGAGGAAGAAGGCTGAGCCACCCTCTAGGGAGGAGCTGGGCCATCCAGCCTTGTGTGACAGGTCAGAAAAAAGGAAGAAAATGATTCAGGGTTAGCTTTAACTCACAGCCTGATGAGGTCAAAAGCTGCTTCCCACAGGTATCAGGCCAGAATCTTGAAAGAAGGAATTTCTTGGGGCTGAAGTAACCACAAACAGATCCAACTGGTTTTCGTGGCGGGTAATGTTTATTTAACATTACATCCAGATGTCTACGCCGTGAGACACAGACATTGGCACCAGAAAGTGTTTATCCAATTTTTTGTTGAACTCCAGACTGAGTTAGATACTGGGACAAATCAAACTGAAACCAAATTGCAGGCCCCACCCTTATGAGGAAGGGCTGGAACTGGTCCCAGGGTTCAGAAAAAAGCGGACAAGAAACCAAAAGACGGGAATCATATGAGCAAGAAGGACTTGCCCGGCATTCTCAGCTGTTTTCCTATTCCAGGAAAAAAACGCTAAGTCGTGGACATGGCAAAGTAATCAGGGGCTGTGTTAGGATCTGGTTTCCTAGGTGAGCCCAGGACAGTGACAAAGCCCCCTCCCTGGAACCACGTGGCTCCTTCCCATCACCAGGCAGCTAAGGAGACACTCTGCTTAGCAACCTCCCCATGAGGTTGGGAAGTGAATGCTCCATGCCACCCCCTCCCCTGCCCCGAAAACTGGCTTAACTGTGCTGAGTTCCTTTTTCTTGGTCTTTCTACTGAAATTAAGTATCAACATCCTCTATTGGGGCGATGACTTCCTGTTCTGCCAAAGAAGTGGAAATGGTTTTAATGGTTGTTTTTTGTTTGTTTTTACCCTGATGTTGGCTACAAACTTGGGTTTGTATTTTTAGGTTTGACTTTGGGTAGCAGGAGAGATAACAATGAGATCGGGCCAAGGGCTCCAGTAGAGAATCAGCTCAGGTGAACATTCACGTGACTTCTGGGGATATTCCCAGTGCACTGTCCTGAGAAGGGAAATTTCCACAAGTGTCCTTCCTGTGAAAAAAAGAAGAAGAGGTATAAATACAGGATTTCAGATAGGAGCCTCCATCAGCTAACAATCTGCCCAGAGTCCCGCTTACATCTGGGCCTCAGAACAATGATATAACGTTTCTCCACAAACACTGTGTTTGAAGCATCTGAAAAATCATTTATTTGTAGCTTACTATTAAAGAGCTCTACGACTGAGAGGCAGTTATCTTTAAAATAGTCTATACATTTCATTCTTCCTTCAGTGCATAAAGGGTGAAGGGATTGCAAAAGAGAGGACTCCACCTCACTCTATATCACTCCACTTCCCACCAACGTGTAAACTATTCAGGCAAACTTTCTTTGGCAAGCAGAAGGTAAGTCTGAAAGAGCTGCAATAACTGGTGACAAAGCTTTCCCCCTGGCAAATTAAAGCAAATAATTTTGCTGTCAAATCTTTATCCCTGAAGTCACATGGCAATCTGGAGCACTTGCCATCAGAGAAACTGCCAAAGTGGGTCCAATGTGCTTGGAGTGAGGTTAGGAAACAGACTATCTGACTGAAAAGATAAGACAGAAAACTGAGTCTTTTTTCTGTGGAATGAGCATGGGAGAATTTTCTAGATACTTGGTTTTTAAAGATTGCTTTTGCGTGAATGGGGCATACCAGGGTATAAAACTAGAGTCATATCCTAGAAACAGGGAATCCTGCTGGGCTGTCTATGTTCTCAGGGAGCCTCCCATGGGTCTCAAGTAAATGCTGTGAGACCCAGAGTGGAGACTGGATATTTGGGGTGACAATCATCTTGGAGTGTTTGTTCTCATACACAGACATTAGAAGGAGGCTAGAAACCTGTTGTCTACCAGATGCAGAGCCCTCAGTGGTTATGGCTGCAGGCTCTGGTGTCAGCTGGACAGGGTTACAATCTGGGTACTGCCATCCACTAGCCAATAATTTTTGATGTTTCATTTTCTTCATCTATCAGATGGAGATTATTATATGACTAATACCCATCAAGGGCCTTGAAGAATAAATGCGGTGATGCATGCATACACTTTGGCATGGCCTCAGCCACATACTAAAAGTGAATTTGACGCGAGACTATCCACAGTCTCCTGAAGGCCATGTGCAAGAGAATGATGTCATGGGAGGCCCGTGTTTAATTCACAAGGGCATTAAAGACCAGTATCAAGCAGGCTTGAGACTGAAGATGTCAATTGTGGAGTTGCCCCTTCATTTTTTTTTAAAGACAAGGTGCTTTGTAGATAGTAGAGATTTGGGGGATCTGCCTAAAGTCAAAATGTTTTAAGTGTCAACAAATTTTTCTTAGGGGTGATACCAAAAATATCATGAAGGGGTGACCCATTCTTCATCACTATATATTGGGCCCTTATATTGGGTCTCCCCCACATGGCTATAGGCTTTTAGAATAGATGAGTAGAAATGTTTCTTGTGTCTGAAACTCTGAAGACATGACAAATTTTCAAAGTCATATTATTTGTTCTCACTACAGTATGTTTTAGACCGTTGTCTGGCACAAAGTGTGCAGTGTAAGTAAATTCATTCATGTATTCATCATTTATTCAACCACGATGTGCTAAGCACCCTTTTGTGTGCCAGGAACAATTCTAGGTACTGGATTAATCCATCAGGGAACAATTCCCTGTCCTTGTAGAGTTGACATTGTGTAAATACTTCTAATCAGAGGCAAGCAGAAATCACCTAAGTTAATGGGCATTTCTTTGAATTGTTTCCTGGGCTAGTGGTGAATTAACTAAGCAAGAGGAACTCAAACGCTCTGTGAATGGAATGATGTCCAGGCATCCGGAAGGGAAATGGAAACTCCAAGGCAGCTTCCTTGAGGGAGCCATTCTGGAGGAGCACCCAGCCTCTCTCCAGGAGTGAGGGCTTGTGCTCAATCGCTTCAGTCATAGCCAACTCTCTGAGACCCCATGGACTGTAGCCCACCTGGCGCCTCTGCCCATGGGATTTCCCAGGCAAGAATACCAGAGTGGGTTGCCATGTCCTTCTCCAGGGGACCTCCCCGACCCAGGGATCGAACCCAGGTGTCTTCTGGAGTGTCTTCTGCATCTCCTGCATTGCAGGTAGATTCATTTATGGCTGAGTCACACGAGGACTTGAGTCTCTCTCCATGAATAGGCTAAGTTTTGAAAGCAGACTAAGGACAACTTACGTGGCCACATGGGGTCTAGAGACCACTTCCTCCCTGGGGCATTTCCCAAAGAGGGGCTGTTTGCCTGGCAATGTGTGAGGACAGGTCCAAAATCAAAGTATGAGAGGCACGGATCTTATGGGCAGGGAAGAAATTTGCAGAGGGGAACGTCTGAGGAGGGGACTCTTGCAGGCCTGGCTGAGACTCCTGCTACTTCTGCAGCTGGAGATCTCAGGGCCAGAGCATCTGCGAGGAGGAGGAGTAGACAGTAGTTGGCAGCCGAGTCTTTCGGGGCGCTCCACTCTAAGTCCCAGAGGCTGGTTCCGGTCATCAAGCAGGTGTTTACAAAAAGGAAATCAGCTAGCTCACAGAATCAGTGGGAGCCTGAAGAATCAATTTCATGGAACAGCCTCCAAATCTATACTACAGAAGTGCCCTGATAAAGAGGCTGCTGCTTTGTGGCTGCTCTACCAAGAGGCAACCAACACTAGCAGAGAACTGATACCATTTCTATCCCCTTCTGGGAAAAAAAAAAAAAGCCCTTGACTGTCCCCTTGCCAGCGACACGATTTCCACCCTGAGCCTTTTTCCTTAGAAGTCCTCACTTTCAAGTCAAATGTACTCTGTTTGGTGGAACTCAGTTCACATGCCTGCACTCTAATTGCAGAGGAGTTTGGGAACTGATTTTCTTGGTTTCTTCCTAATGAAAGTAGAACTCATAAAGCTGGAATTTCCCAAAAGAGCCAAGGTGGGTTAAAAAGTTGCTGTACAGCCAGGAGACATTGCAATTGTCTCTTTCAATCAACCCTTTTGCCAACCCAAGGCCAACACACACCACCCACCAAAGTTAAGCTCAATATCAACTACAACAAAATTCTCTGCCTGACACAGTTCAGGGTGCCCAGATGGAAGTTCAAACAGCTCCTCTGCCTGAAATGGGTATAACCCAAACTCAAGCAGTAGTGGGCCCTCAAAAGTAAAGAACAAAAAGTAACGGGAGCCATCTCATCTTTTAGTGGAGAAAACTGGCAAGCAGTGTTCACGGTGTGAAACCTTCAGGGGGCATTCTGTGTGTGTGATTAAGGAACTATCAAGCACTCACTGGGAACCTCTCCTTTCTGGCTACTTAATTCCACAGTCTCTTGCCAGAGAGGAGTATCCCAGAATCCTCTCTCCTCTAGGCCTCCTAAAGGCTCAAAACACAATTGTCCAGAGCATCACGCATGTTATGACTCCACGCTGGGAGCACTGACGTTTCTGTGCCGGGCAGCTGTGAACCAGAGTCAAGTTCCCTTTCGGGGCTCACAGTCTCCCAGTTTCTCTCTGCATCCATTTCCTCCTAAGTGGCTCTCCAGAAAATGACCACAGTCACGTGTGAGGGTCATTCATCCTTATCTGTTTACCGTGGAGTCCTGGCCACCCACGATGGTCCCTCAGGGAGGTGCCCTGTGACCAGTTAGAGGAGGTTGCCCCGCAGTTTCTCAGGAACCGGCACCGGAACTGGTACTAGTTTCCGGTTCTTTGCTCTCCCTTGATGGTGCCGCTTGTTCCAGGATATTTGCATTTACTAGAGGACAGAGACTGAAGCCAGAGGACTGGGTTTCCTCTTGTGAAACATCAGTCACCTTTGAGCCGCTGTGCTAAATATCGCTGTTTAACAGCACAGTGTTTCTCAGGAAGCCACCCGGAAGGGAAAGGTGAGAGGCGTGGGCAGTCCCGTGGCGTCCACACCTGGATGAACGCTTGATGCCCTCGGCTCACAGGCCGTGGGGAGCACGGGGCTGGAGAAGGAAGGGCGTCCATCTGGAGCTTCACTTTCCCGCGTCTCTCACTCCCTCACACTCAGGAAAACACTGGCCTCTGTCCCGCCAGCCAAGTTCAGATTCTGTTACCCTCTCAGCTGAGCAAAGCGCGTGCTGGAGGAGAATCCGTGTGGTTTTTCAAGTTCCCTTCTGTCTAAAATCAGGGAGTTGCACATTATGGTCTGGGGAGCCCTCTGGGCCGGGCTGGCAACCCTGTGAGAAGGTGGACAGAGGCGGGGTCCCCTCTGAGGAGAAAGGTTCAGTCAGGGCTTAGACATCCAGGGGCTGTGAGTGCATCTCTCATCAGAACCTAGAACAGGAGCCATCAAGGCCCCAGCGCCAATAGCCCAGATGTTCCGATGACAGCGAGAGTTTATTCGTCACAACAGGAGGGGAACGTTCTCAGACTCTTGGGCTTGGGGCCATCTGTCTTCATGCTCTCTGCACTGCTCTCTGCTCATTCAATATTTCGAGCTAAAAGCAAGGCATGGGCCTGCCAACCGGCGGACTTTCTCACTGCATTTCTATACCTGTCGCCTCAGTCGGGCTACCCAGTCCTGTTATCAGCTGAACAAGTGCTGCAAATTTAATTTGAACTTGAGTTTTCCAAGAAGTGTCTTAATCTGAGTCTAAGACTAATGTCAATCTATTAAGCATATTATGCATTATGCAAAAACGTATGCTGTTAGTTACTAAGTCGTGTCCGACTCTTTGTGACCCCATGAACTGTAGCCCTCCAGGCTCTTCTATCTGTGAGATTTCTCCCACCAAGAACACTGGAGTGGGTTGCCATTTCCTTCTCCAGGGGAATCTTCCCAACCCAGGGATCAAACCCTGGGTCTACCCGCATGGTGGGCAGGTTCTTTACCATCTGAGCCAAATAACAGTATGTAAGCTGTTTCCCACCTGGCACAGTTTTAGAATAAAACCACAAGGCATGAAAGCCTGTCAGCCCCCAAGAAGCAATTCTGTTTGACTCACGTCCTGTGCCTGCATTCCTTGACTGCCATAAAGAAGGTGGATGTCTGGACAACCCTGCTCACAGTACTTTTCTCTTCCATCAGCACATGATCCAGCTTCTTTTTTCCTCTGAAATCTTGGGGGAAACTCTCTCAAGTACTAGTCTGGGCACTTCTTTTTCCCCTACTCTTTTTGCTTTCTGCCCTACAGAAGCTCCTGGGCTTAGACATACTGCCTGGCAACACAGTACCCTGGGAACGGTGAGGAAGTGCAAGACTCCTACAGTAGGGCAGTAGTTCTTGAACTGGGATCAAAGCTAACAAGGCAGATAAAGTTCATCCCCTGCCCATAGGGGCCCACTTCCACCTGCCTTCTCACTCTGCAAAATACTTTTTTCTAGATTTGTGGTAGCAACTCAGGTAAAGAGCAGAAGGTGGGGTGACATCTGTGGGACAGAGGGAGAGGAAATACCAAGCCCTAAGAAAGACAGTTGCTGTGAACTGGCGATGGACATTATTGGTGTGAAAACAGGAGGAGAGGGGGGAGTCACGGTGATGCTGACTGGCCAAGGTCAGTCTGTGTGCCAGGGATGCTGGGGCAGGCTCAGTAAATAATGACAACAGTGCTCATCTCTACAGTGCCGAGCGTGTCAGTTACTTTACACAAGACGTTCCATTCATTCCTCACAACGACTCTTCAAGGTAATAGCCCTCTGTTGTCAGGGCAAAACTTAAAGCTCAGAGAGATTAAACCATTAGGAAGTGGTGGAGTTGGGATTTGAACCTGGGTAGAATGACTCAGAGACCATGCTTTAACTTCCACTCAGGCTTTACTGACAAAAGAAGGTTCCATTTGGGAGCGTGGAAAGAGGTTCAAACAAGGCCCCTGGCATGTGGGCAGGACTGATGTTTTCGGCATGAAGAAAGATAGGAGTTGGGGGAAATCCCACTCGTCACAAGACACGCTGCTCTAGGAAATGCTGCATCGGCATGATCTCAGCCCAGCCAACGGCTGCAACAAACAACCCAGGAGAGGAACGCCTGATCACAGAAGTTTACTTCCTGCTCACACCAGCTCTCATCAGACAGTTCCAGTCAGGCAGCTCTCCTGAGCTTCTCCTCCACACAGTGACCTGGGGACCCAGGCCCCTGCCCCTCAGTGATGGAGGTGACAAGAGAGTGAGGGGACACAGCAGCTACTTTACCAGAAAGCGCCTCCTCCCTAGGGCTCATGTGCCACTGGCCAGAATCAACCACCTGGGTGGATTAGGGGTTCAGAAATGTAGTCCCTGGCTGGTCAGCTGCTTCTTAACGGCAACTCTACACTCTAGAAGGAGACCATGGCTCTTCAGGGATCAACCAGCCATTCCATTCACAGGCACACTTGACAGAGTGGAGAGTGATACCATGGCCCCGTGAATGACACTGGTGAATGACGCTGGAATTTCAGCATTGCATGGGCTGCGCTGGAAGTGGGATGCTCCAGGGACTTTGATGGGGGCTTCCCTCAAGCAGCGGACCCTGGAGGCCAAGCCCACTCTGCAAGCATCTGGGGCTGCTGAATCTTGGCCAAGGCTCCCAGATTGGGGTCTGCCCTCGCATGTGGTCCAGTGTCCCTGAACTTGACTCCAGAAGGCAGTCTTACCAAATAACTGGTTTCTGAGAGCAAGATCACCCTTCTTGTGAATGTCAGTTACTTAGCCAGTGTCGGTTACGTCTGGTCATATGACTTACTGAGGGTTGTTTGTTTTTTTTTAAGTTCCTATTGATGGGCCACTCTGGGAGTTCAGGCAAAAAAAAAATATATTGAATTCCAGGATCTAAATCTGCAGACTAAAGACATTCACAGAAAGAATTTGAATAAATGTGGCTGTCAGAAGGGAAAGGAGCCAGAAAAAAAAAAAAAGGGTAGATAGATTCTAAGGAAAGAAAAACAACAACAAAACCCAAAACAAATAAAAAAACCTACCAGGTTGTTCTTAGAGTCATATTTCAATTCCAAGTTTTTATGTCTTTTTTCCCCCAAATTGTCATTAATTATGGATTGTGTGTCCCTTGGAAGTTTGTTAATATTATTAGTTTTGGAAAGACGTTTCCTGCTTCTTTTCCATATGAGACTATTTATTTAAGCAGCTGGTTCTCATTTCTGAGTGTAATTTCAGTGGTCCTGCTACAGGCTGAATTGTCTCAAACAAAGCTTGAATAAATAAATTACTTTGATGTTTGTTTTTTAGGAGTGGTTGAATGCAGTATTGGATCGATTGGTACGAACCTGGCCCCTCTTTAGGAAAATGTCCTTAGATGGAAATAATAGTGGATTTGAAAATTTTTGAGTTGCATATTTTCTGAAAGGCCAGCACTCTCTCTGTACATCTGACACTTTGTACTTGGAAAATGATCTGTAACTACTCTTCAGAATGCCCCTCAGAGGAAAACTGCAAAATTTCCCTTAGTTTCCAGATGAGGAAACAGGCTCTGGAAACACAGGCCTCTCTCCCAAGGTCACAGGGAGATGACCGACCTTGGAGATCCGAGTCCCAATTTCTCAGCCAATTTGTCACTCCGTTGGTCCATTGCACCTTCGTGAAGCTGCTTTTTTCCCCACCAAATAGCCAAAAAGAACATAGGGTGAATTCACACAGACCTAGCCATGAGAACTTGTAGAACCACTGTAGGAATTTCCACTTGAAATGAGAGCCTGAGTCAGTGTTGTACACAGAAGCAGTCACATCAAAAAGGCTCCGTGAGAATTTGCTGTATGACTCAGGGAACTCAAACGGGGGCTCTGTAATAACCTGGAGGAGTGGAAGGGAGATTCAAGAGGGAGGGGATTAATTCATGCTGATATATGACAGAAATCAAGGCAATATTGTAAACCAATCATCAATTAATGAAAAATATATTAAAAAAAATTTGTTTAAGGCTCCATGAGGCAACGTTTTTCCTCTACTTGCAATCTCTTTATCTACCAGGCTCCCTCACCTGCCTCACTCTCCTCTGACCCACCTCCCCCTCCTCTAGGACATCTCCCTACAGTTCTGTCTCTCGGGTTAGCACTCCAGCATCCTTCTTCTCCAAGGCAACCTGCTTCACCTCACTGCACAAGCGCAGCTGGACGGGGCTCAGACGGAGAGGGCTTGGGGGCCCAAGCGCTTCTATATCCAGGAGGTCCAGGTGTGGGCCGCAGTGGGCTGGAACAGGCTGGGCTCCTCCAGCAGGCCAGTGGGGGTACGGCAGAGTCTAGCACAGCAAGAGCTCGTGACCTTGGCCACAAGGAAGGTGGAACTCTGAACCAGAGTTGGTGTCAGAGGCAGCCATAGAGCAGACCTCGCTGTGGACTCAGGGAAAAGGGCACTCTGGACATACAGTCAGAAATCCTGTCCTCAAATGCCGCCTCTGACAGTTGTCAGCTGTGTGACTCTGGACAAATAGCTTAACTTCTCTGAACCTCAATTTCCTCCTCGATAAAATGAAGGCTGCAACAGGATTAGCAAAGACTTATCTATCTCTTAAAATATCCCAGATGTTGTTCTGAGCACTTTTGTGTAATTTAGTCCTGACACCAGCACTCCAGACTGTGTCTATCATTATGTACAGTTGTACTGCACCAATGTACTAATTAGTACAACTGTATCATTGTACCGTTATGGAAATGGAAACACAGAGCAATCTGCAACTTACCCAAGACGTTATGGCTTAGGTGGCTGAGCTGGAATTTGAACCCAGGCAGACTGACTCCATTATCTCCTAGAGTAGCTATGGGTTAACGTTTGTAAAGCTCCTAGCTCCATGGCTACCACAAGGTATATAATTAGTAAAGATGTAGAGATAGGGACTTCCCTGGCAGTCCAGTGGTTATGATTCCACACTTCCACGGCAGGGGATGCAGGTTCCGTTCCTGGTCAGGGAACTAAGATTCTGTATGCTGAGAGGTGCTGCTAAAGAAAAAAAAAAAAGTATGTAGAAATGAAAAAGGCTTAATGGGAGAGTGGGGTAGTGGGGATGGGCAGAGATGAAAGTCAGGATAAGACCCTCAGAGAGAAGAGGTTGAATGGCTATGTGAAAAGCCAGGCTGGACAGCAAGACAGGCAAGCTGCACTGATAGTCCAAGTGGGGGCCTGCATTTGAACTCAGGTCGCAGCTGAGCTGTCACTTCTTCCAGGAAGCCTTCCCTGATCTTGCATGACTGAATTAGGGGCCCCTCTTCTCTAGTGTATCCTCTAGCATGGGAACAACGCTCCCACAGCAGCACTTGCCCCCTGCACTCTAATCACTCAAATTTGCTTCTTCTCCCCACTGTGGGCTCAGCAGTGACTTTGGCCCGCTCTCCTCTGTGGCCCCCCGGGGGTCCAGCACCCCACCTGGCACACAGGTCTCAAGAGCTCTGCTTGGGTAAATGAATGAATGAACAAACAGGCACAAAGGGTCCCAGGGTGAGCAGACTGACAAAAACCTTCCTGCCTCTCGACAAAACATTTAGAATCTCAGAGCCCCGAGGCCTTCTGAGCAGCCCGCCCCGACTTCATTCCTGCCTCACCTATGGCGGGTCTGTGAGGCCTGCTGCTAACAGCTGGACCACATCAGGGCTTGAAGGAGGACCCTCTCACCCTTTATGGAGCTCCAAGGCTTTCCCAAGGGAGTTGGTCTACTGTCTAGAGCAAGAGTACCACAGAAATGCTCCCCCAGCACAATGTGTAAGTAGCAGCTTTTCTTGCCGAGGCCTTACCCTCAACGTGGCAAGCGCTGGGGTCACTTGCCCCGGCTTCCAGCCTGGCCACCCCGGATCCTTCTTCCTCACAGACACAGGCTCTTCCTGCTCCTTCCAGGCCTGGGGATGGGGGGCTCTCTCAGGGCAGTGTCCATGGGAACCTCTAGGGGAATTCCGAGCGCTACAGGGAGCGCCTGCCCTCTGAACTTGGCCTTTCTCACGGTTGCTCAAGAACGCTGGCACGGATTGGGACACTCTGCACAAAATGCCTTGGTTTTTCTTTCCCCAGCACGGTTGCTCCAGCCAATCCCCAGGATTCAGAAATGCCTTATTGTGTGAGCTGGAAACCGGCAGGCCAAGCTGAAATCGGGTTTGGGCACAAAGTGTAAAATCAATGTCTAATCAGCTAACAGGCCCGAGGTCAGCTTGTACGGTTTTCTTCTGAAGTTTCCATCAGGCTAGGTTATTTCTACAAAGCCAGGCAAGCAAAGCCATCGTCACCAGGGGACTGCACACAGAGTCCAGGCTTGGCCCTTCCCAGCTGGGGAAAAGCTGGGCATGGGACATGTCACTCTAACCTGTACTCTCTGCATCTCCTTTTCGGGATGCAAGATTGAGCAGGAAACACAGGTCAAAGCAGTTACAGCGCTGAGAGATCCAGGCGACTCTCCTTGGCAGAGATAAAGGGCTTCCTGCTAATCTGTTCTCTGGAAAACGCATGTCAGGGAACGTTCTGGACAGCCCTCGGATAGCCCGCAATAACACAAATTCTCCGTAAATGACACTGGGGTTGTGAGATACGAGAAACAATGTAGCCAGAGCTGACAACGGCTGACAAAGCAAGCTGGCTTGTGAGAGCGTGACCACCTCCATGTTTGCCCTTGACAGAGGGCAGCCAGCCCATGTGGGTCGGCTGAGGGGACTGCGGCCTCACAGGGTGAGCTAATGGGTCAGGACAGTGCCAAGACTCAGAGGCCAGCCCCGGGTCTTCTGGAGAGACTCATGCAAGGCTGAAAGTGAAAGTCACTCAGTCATGTCCGACTCTTTGTGACCCCACGGACTTCTCTAATAGCTCAGTTGGTAAAGAATCCACCAGCAATGCAGGAGACCCTGGTTCGATTCCTGGGTTGGGGAGATCTGCTGGAGAAGCGATAGGTTACCCACTCTAGTATTCTTGGGCTTCCCTTGTGGCTCAGCTGGTAAAGAATCCGCCTGCAACGCGAGAGACCTGGGTTCGATCCCTGAGTTGGGAAGATCCCTGGAGAAGGGAAAGGCTACCCACTCCAGTATTCTGGCCTGGAGAATTCCATGGACTGTATAGTCCATGGGGTCACAAAGTGTTGTACAAGGCTATGACCCAAGTAAACGGAGATGATGGTACCTGCTCTCTCAGGGCTGTCACCAGGTTTAAACTAAACGACAGAGTGTGTGTGATTGTGCTGGCTGTTAAATGCCACTGTTTCTCACCGCTAGCCCCCTGGGGCTCGCTTGCCAGTGGCTCCCTGATCATCCTGCCGGTTAGCGGCAGTTCTGGAGCAAGGCAAGCAAGACACTTGGGATGCAAAGTGGAAGACGGTACCGATACCTATCTAAGCTGTGGCTTCTGTACCTGCACACCCCACGCCCAAATGCTCACAGAGGTTCAGACTAAATGCCGTTTCTTACCGCCCCCGTTTACAAACACGTGCCTCGGCTTCACTGATGGAGCACCACCCTCGTGAACATTCCTGGGTAGCTGTCTTTTTGTTTGTTGTTTTTTGTCTTATCTTTTTGGTGTGAATTCCCCGGGGGTAGTTGTTTTAAAGATTTCAGTTTCTTTTGTTCCCTCCAGTGACAACAGACCAGTTGCTTTTAATCAACAAGGGAGCATTCAGAGCCTGAGTTGGGCTGCAGAAATTCCTGAAGGTGGTGGGACCGGGAAAGTCCTCACCTCCTGTCTCTGGAGGAGGTGGGTCTGGGCTGAATGAAAGGAGGACAAGATGGCTCAAGTGGCCTGGATTCTGTGGCTGTCAGGGTCATCCACGCGCCCATAGGCGGCCCGCACCAGGCTGCCAGAGGAAAGAAAGCTGGCCAAGGACGGGAGCAGTCAGCAAGGACGGGCAAGGAAGAAGAAATCCAATCCTTGGAAAAGGAGCCGGAATTGCTAAGAAGGAAAAAGAATCACCTGGAATCCAGAGCCTGCCAAGAGCAATCAAGGCAATCATGTGGGCATCATTGTCCCCAATCCAAGGAAATCATGACTCAATCTGGTTTAAGGAAAATAAAATCTTTAGTGTTTAATGATTCTGTTCCCATAATAACACTAAAGGAACCAACAACATCTTAGCTCTGCTTGGGGAAAAACATAAGCCACTCTAACGGAGGGAGGTTTAAATACAAAGCCCTCTCTAATTCACCTCTGCCTCCCTTACCCCAGACCTACTGCTCTAACCGATATTGACATAACAAATACCAAATCACTAAGCTGTTGAGATTATGTTCTGGGGCATCTTGGTTACAACTCCCCTGTGATCTTTGTGTCTGTATTTCATCTGAAGCCTAACCTGTGCTCTCAGATCCCACAGACATAAGCTTAGGGCCAGAGAACAGCACACACAGTTGATTTTTTTTTTCCATGCAAGAAAATGATAGAACAAGTATAGTAGATAGAACAAGAACTAAATAGACATTTCTCCAAAGAAGACATACAGATGGCTAACAAACACATGAAAAGATGCTCAACATCACTCATTATCAGAGAAATGCAAATCAAAACCACTATGAGGTACCATTTCACACCAGTCAGAATGGCTGCAATCCAAAAGTCTACAAGTAATAAATGCTGGAGAGGGTGTGGAGAAAAGGGAACCCTCTTACACTGTTGGTGGGAATGCAAACTAGTACAGCCACTATGGAGAACAGTGTGGAGATTCCTTAAAAAACTGGAAATAGACATGCCTTATGATCCAGCAATCCCACTGCTGGGCATACACACTGAGAAAACCAGAAGGGAAAGAGACACGAGTACCCCAATGTTCATCGCAGCACTGTTTATAATAGCCAGGACATGGAAGCAACCTAGATGTCCATCAGCAGATGAATGGATAAGAAAGCTGTGGTACATATACACAATGGAGTATTATTCAGCCATTAAAAAGAATACATTTGAATCAGTTCTAATGAGGTGGATGAAACTGGAGCCTATTATACAGAGTGAAGTAAGCCAGAAAGAAAAACACCAATACAGTATACTAACGCATATATATGGAATTTAGAAAGATGGTAACAATAACCCTGTGTACGAGACAGCAAAAGAGACACTGATGTATAGAACAGTCTTATGGACTCTGTGGGAGAGGGAGAGGGTGAGAAGATTTGGGAGAATGGCATTGAAACATGTAAAATATCATGTATGAAATGAGTTGCCAGTCCAGGTTCGATGCACGATACTGGATGCTTGGGGCTGGTGCACTGGGACGACCCAGAGGGATGGAATGGGGAGGGAGGAGGGAAGAGGGTTCAGGATGGGGAACACATGTATACCTGTGGCGGATTCATTTTAATATTTGGCAAATCTAATACAGTTATGTAAAGTTTAAAAACAAAAAAAAATTAAAAAAAAAAAAAAAAAAAGAACAAGTATAGTAGCTTTCAGAAAGATTCCTTATCTCACACTGTTTAACATGTAATTTAGAAATGCACTCTTTTTGTCAGTAGTATCGTGTTAGTTTTCTGGAGCTGCTGTAACAAAGCACCATAGACAAGGTGGTTGAAATACCTAGATCAAGGCCTCAGAAGGTTGTTTTCTGCTGAGGCCTCTCGCCTTGCCTTGTAGGTGGCTGCCTTCTCCCTGTGTCTTCATGGGGCCTTTTCTCTGTGTGTCTACAACCTAATTTCTTCTCCTTATATTGGACTTGGGCCCACTCATATGACTTCCTCAAGTACCTCTTTACAGACCCTGTCTCCAAATAGTACATTCTCAGGTGCTGGGGGGTTAGGACTCCAGCATATGGATTTGGGGATAGGAGACACAAATCTGTCCATACCATGGACTCGAGATGACAATTCCATTAATAGTTAACGTTGCTTGAATGGTTACTGTTTAGAGTTGTGCTGAATAGTCAACTTGAGTTTAATCCTGAAAACAGTTTCATATTATGGATGCCATGATTCTTCTCATTTTACAGATGGGTGATGGAGGCTTTAGGAGTGACTTGCCCAAGGTCACATTCCTAAGAAGTATAGAACTGAAGTACAAACTACAATATAATGGGAACCCAGATCTGTCCAGTGCCAAAGAGGCCCAAGCTTCAGAGGATCCTGAAATTATTTCCTTCTCAGGCAAATTAATGAAAACAACTTACGAGCCCTTAGTTGTTATACACTGAAGAAATATCTTTGTTTTTGTTTTTTTTTTTCTGACTGTGCAACATGTGGAACTTCCCTGACCAGGGATCAAACCCGTGCCCCCTGTGCTGTAAGCACAGAGTCTTAACCGCTGGACCACTGGGAAGTCCCTAATGTGAAATATCTTTGAAAGAGAAATAATGCCTCAGGCATTTCAAATGTTAAAGAAAGAATATAATATATGCCATTATTGGATGAGAAAAAGTTTCACAAATGAGAAGTGTTTTAAAGATTAAGCTAAAGAAGAAAAGCAATGAACAATTAAATTGTATTTGTTGATGTTCTTGGCACTGGATTAGAAAATAAATGCTGATTATCCATTTTGGAGAAAACCCAGCTCTGAAGAACATACTTTGTACTATGAAATTTAAACCTTACACAAAGACAAGAACAGGAGCTAAATTGAGTAGGTAAAAAAAAAATCTATGTTTATTTTTCTCCACTTTAATTATAAAATCATCTAGTTTTATTGATAGACTAAGACTTATCTAAAGATAAGTTTAATCTGGTTTTAAGTTTTAGCTGGTTTAATTCTTTCATTCTCCTTACCTGTCTCAAGATCCCTATTTATGGTAATTTATTCAAAACAGTTTATCAATGATCCAGTGGGTCACTTTTAACATATACCTGTTTTACCTATTTCTTTGCTCTCTGCCCCTGTTATCTGATGCATTCTAGCTAGATATTGGCCAGCTAATCTTAACAGGTAATAAAATGAGTAACTATGATCTGAAATGATTCTTGAGCTGAATATTTCAAACATTCCAGATAAACCTAAATTGGGATTCAAAATGTTAGAAATACTCAGCAAATGTGGCTGGTATTTGAATTAACTAGTTAATGTCAGCCATAGTTCTATAATTAGCAGCAATGAATATGCAATTGTCATGACAAAAAATGTATACATCCAACATCTTCTGTATATGATTTTTCAAAGTTACTGTAAAAAGCAAGATGGAAAGATTTAGTTTATGCCCTTTAAGAGTCGAGGCAATATTTTAAGATCAATGATATCCTTTGTATATATTCTGATTAAAGATCCAAACTGGCATAAATTGGTATTACCTGCTAACCTTGAATTTATCAACGAGGAATGAACTAGAGAAAAAAAAGAAAAACACAATTCTTAACTGAAACCTTCCATCTGATCTGAACATAAATCCACTTCATGCTCAGCTCCTAAACACATAATGCACAGTAGCTAATAAAAGCATTGGATAGAAGGATTAAGTGATCAGAGTCAGTAGTGGCTACATCAAGACTTTAATTGCAACAAACGCTAATTAACAAACCCTCGGTGGAGAAGTAGTCCCTTTATAATAGAATCAACATTGCTTTTTAAAATCATAAATAGTGCAACATAGGGTCAATGTCAACGTTAATTTTACCACAAAGATACACACATGCACACACAGGTTCACAATTTTATACAGCAAAAATATCATTCTGTTCCCAGTTTTTATTGTTAGGGAAAATGGTATGTAGCAGTTGAGTCTGTTTGCAGGAGTACCTAGCAAATGTACTGTACACCCCATCTTCACCCTCCAGCATGGGGATCCCCCTCCTCAAGCCCATTCTAATCTCCATACCCTTCCACTCTTCCTTTAACTTCTCCCACTACACACTACAAATCCCAAACACTCATATTTTCCTCCACAATATTTGAGTTTACTATCTTGTCCTTGCTACACTATAAGCTCTTTGAAGGCAGATGGAAATTGTTCTGTTAACTTTCTAACTGCCTAGGACTAGTAGTCATTCCATAAATGTTTACTTAATAAATGAATAAATTAGTATCTTATTTATCATATCCAGTCCCTCCAATCTGTTGTTGGAAGTATATGCTTTTATGTCAATATATGATTTCACATTTCCAGTGACAAAGTACATTTCAAAAATGCATCATCTTGTTGCTAGAATGATCACTGTACACATTCAGCTACTTTGCTGAATATTAAACTGGCTTATCAGAATAAGATGCAAGTAAACTAAGATTAGATTTTTTTCAATAATCCAGAGTGACTAACTCTCTGCAGTATCTAAAGAAATGGACTCAACAAACAAATATTCTTTTTAATTTTTCCAAGAAGAGAACTTTAGAGGATACTGAATAATTACTCTTGCATCTTGCTATGTGACTCAGATTTTAGGACACAGTGAGAATAAGACTGTGATCTGGAAATCCCCCTAAATGGGTACTTGTGGTCCAGCCCATTGTGAAATTCTGTGGCATAGCATAGACCTGTTGCTAGGCAACCTTGACGCTGGGACCACAACTCTCTGCCTCAACAAAGCTGTGCTCCAGCCCAAGTAAACAACCCTGCTGCTTTAAGCAGGCAAAGAACTGTCAACACAATATTTTCACTCAGCTCTGAAAACCTATGATTTCCAAGCTTGGAGGGTACACAGAACTCTCTTGCTAAGAGGAATCTGCTACTTAAAATAAGAGGAGGCATACTTAAAAGCTAGGAGGTCATAGACCATATGACTCTGAGAGCTAGGCGTTCAGAAAACAGGGTCACCATTTTGTGCTTGAGTAGTTGTTTTGTTTTCTGTTAAGCCCGAGTGAGGAATATTGAATGCAGGTGTCCATATTTGCCTACGTACCTCCCATGTTGCGATTCTGTTTGCCAATGGCAATGGCTTTGTGGGGTTTTTTTCTGTTAAGCAAGAGAACTGTTTGCATTGACCAGGTCTGAGTGGGATGCTCTGCTCAAATTGTCTGCTTTTAATGTAGAGTCTTACCTAGTGCCTGAAATTCTAACCTTATGGCAGAACCTTCTGAGGGAAAGACAGTGAAGGGGGCAAAGTCAGACTCCTTTTATGCCCTCCTCTCTGTGTCAATATCTTAGGAGATAGATTTTGGATGTAACAATCCTTCAGATAGGGAGTTGTTATATCACTGGAGTTCCCTTGAACTGTTTTTGAGTAATTCTCCAAAAAAACAGGAAGCTCCCAGCCTTCTTATTCTTTTACACACACACATGCACACACACACACACACACACACACGCACGCACACACACACACATGCACACACCATATATATTCTCTACCTTTGACTCTGCACATTTTTTTGTAAAATAAGTCAGTACTCTGTGGCTCAGATAGTGTTAGGGTTCGGGGGGGAATTTTGAAGTAGGCACAGTGTATGTGGTGATTTTAGAACATATGCACATATTCTTTGGCATGCCTCCCTTCACAAAGTAAAACCTAATGCCTCTTCTCTTGTTCATGGGCCTGATTTAGTGACTTGCTTCATAGGAATAGAATGTGATAGAAATGAGGCTATGTGACTCGAGTTTAGGTCATAAAAACAATAGCTTCTGCCTGGAACACTCTTAAGACTGCTTTCTTTGGTGGAAGCTGGTTACTATGTTCTAAAGACGCCTAAGCGGCTCTGTGGAAGAGGCCAGGAAGGGAGGAGCTGAGCCTCCTACTAATAGCCAGCATCAGCTTGCTAGCTATGCAAGTGAGTTTTCTTGGAAATGAATCCTCCAGACTGCCAAGCCTTCAGGTGATTACAATCCCAGCTGACATCTTCACTGCAACTTCGTCTGAGATTTTGAACCCCCAATGCCCAATCAAACGACTTTCATATTCCTGACCCATAGAAATTGTGCGAGTTCATAACTGTTGATTCAAGCCACTCAGTTTGGAGGTAATCTGTTACACAGCAAACAGATACACTGACACTCCTTTTTCCTATGCCCAGAACAAATAATACCAATTGATCACGGAACCCTTCCCCCTTGACCCTGGGTGTAGCTTTGTAACCCTTCAACGGTTACATTTCACCAGGCAGCCACCACCAGAAAAGATCAAATGTATTTGCCAACATGTGCTAGGGGACCAACAAGAACTGATTACCATTCAAGCCAACATTTTAGAAAGTACCCTTTTACTATTAATTGTAAATGAAGACTGACTT
This sequence comes from Bubalus kerabau, assembly GCF_029407905.1. Taxonomy (NCBI): domain Eukaryota; kingdom Metazoa; phylum Chordata; class Mammalia; order Artiodactyla; family Bovidae; genus Bubalus; species Bubalus kerabau. The sequence goes on from NC_073637.1 coordinate 66,177,091, forward strand.
TAGCAACCCTTCCATTGTGATGTAGACACTGTTGCACGGTATTTACAACTGCGAATGGGTAAAAAGTATGACCTGTGGAGACATTTACCAAATTTAATTTGTTTCTGCTCTGTTTCCCATGGCCTTTTAAACTTACTCTACAATAAGCTGACGTCATGCACCAGTTCAAGGATTTGGTCAAAGTGGATTTTGTGAGTATAACCCAGGTCCCTGGGCCGCCGGAGGGTAGAAGTAAAAAAAATCACTCTCAAAAATGGAGCTGGGGAGGGATATCACCAAATTGGTGGAGTGGGTAAGCTGTAAGCTCGTGTTCCCCCACAGAAACACCAAAAAAAAAAAAAAAAAGGAAACCAAGCTGAAACTGTCAGAACCAACTTTGTAAGAACTCCAGAAAACAGTCAGAGGCTTACAGCAACCAAGTAAATGCTGAATCAAGAAAAAAGCAACTCAAAAATGGAAAGTTTTGTGGCCTTTCCATTTGCTTTTACCCTGCTCCCTCCCCAGGGAAGGCAGTTTTGGAGAGACAGCAGCTGTGTTCCCTGTGTGGGATGCTGTTCCTTGGTTCCAGAAGAAGCAGAGCAGAACTTGTTCACACATTATCATGCATGCCTGTTCTAACCTGTCTGGGGGTTACCTGAAGGTGCTTGTCTCAGATTTGCCTAACTCAGACCTCAGGCCAGAAAAGCAGTGGGCATTGCTTGGAAATGTTGTTAGGTGAACTAACAACCTATGGACGTCTGGGGCAAAAGATTATGGCCCAGATATACAATAGATTACCTAAGTCCCAGGAGGAAAAGCTGGGGAAAATTCTTCAGGAATTGGGACATTCCCAAAGCATTTGCGTATACCGGCAAATTTAGAAAGCCATGCACAATCTCAAGGCAAGATCCATGCTCAGAAAAGACCTGAGAAGATCCTCAGTTCTCACCTTGTGCCAGTCCCTAGGCTCAGTATAAGCCTGACTAAGTTAGAGAGACCCAGCAGAAAATCAATCTGTGAAGACTGAGAGAGGTGCTTGCTTTTTGTGTTCTGCTTTTTCACTTTCGGCCTTTTATTTTTGTTTTGCATTAACTTCTGGCATTTAAGGAAACTTTGTCAAACATTAGCTGAACACAGAGCCTCCCCAGTGGCTCAGTGGTAAGGAATCTGCCTGCAATGCAGCAAAGGCAGGAAGATGCCGGTTAGATTCCTCAGTTGGGAAGATCCCCTGGAGGAGGAAATGGCAACTCACTCCAGTATTCTTACCTGGAGAATCCCATGGACAGAGGATCCTGGCCGACCACAGCCCACAGAGTCGCAAAGAGTCGGACACGACCGAGCATGCGCACACGCGCAGCTGACTGTAAACAAATAACAGTCACCACACACGTCAAGGAACATCCTTTGCAAAAAATAGTTTGAGAAGTCAACAAACAGGCAATCATAGCCTTCAAAAACCAACAACAAAAAACAAAACCCAGCAAATCTTGGGGAAGGTAAATATCCTGACTTTCATAGTTATGACAACACAATATTCAAATATATAGTTTTCAACAATAAAAAACCACAAAGCATGCAAAAAAAAAAAAAAGCCCAGAAGACTTGGCAAATTTAAAGGACCAGATCTGGTCCTTTAAATTCCTTCCCTGAGGAAGCCCAGACATCAGACTTAGGAGACAAAGACTTTAAAACAACTGTCTTAAATACGCTCAAAAAACTAAAGGAAAATGTGCACATCTTCCTTTAATTAAGCATGCAAAAGCAAATCAGAAGAACAATGTATGAAAAAAACGAAACCGTTGTAAAAAGGAACCAAATACACATTCTATAGCTGAAAAGTATAATGCCTATAATGAAAAATTCACTACAAGGATTCAGTAGTAGATCTGAAGATTCAGAAGGAAGAATCAGCAAACTTGAAGATAGGATTGTTAAAGGTACCCAGACTGAGGAGGAGAAAAAAGAAAAGAAAGAAAAATGAACAGAGCCTAAGGGACCTCTGGGACTATTAGGTGGACCAACATATTCTTTATGGGAGTCTCAGAAAGGGGAGAAAGAGAGAGAAAGGAGTATAGAGAATATTTGTAGAGTAATAGCCACAAACTTTCCAAATTTGATTAGAAATATGAATCCATGTACCTAAGATGAAAAGACAGCATGCTCAAAGCAACAGGAGGAAAGAGACTCATCATAGTCCAGGGATCCTTTATAAGATGAATTATTGATTTCTCATCAGAAACCATGGAGGCCAGAAGGTAATGGGATGATATACTTAAAGTGCTGGGGGTGGGGGGGTGGGAACTGTCATTTGAGAATTCTATATACTGCAAAATTGTTCTTAATAAATGAGATAAAAATTAAGATATTCTTAGATAAAAAGAGTTATCAGTGTGATAAGATCCACAATTAACAACAATATAGTCAATAACGAAAGGCTGAAAGGACTGAAGGACTTTCTCCCTAAGATCAAAAATAAGGCAAGGTGGGCTACTTTCACCACTGCCATTCAACATTGTACTGGGAGTTCTAGCCAGAGATACTAGGCAAAAAAGGGGGAAAAAAGTTATCAAAATCAGAAAGGAAGAGGTTAACTATCAAATTTGCAGATGACATTATTCTATGTAGAAAATCTCAAAGAATCCATAAGAAAGAAAGTTACTAAAGCTAGAGAAATTCTGCAAAGTTGCAGGGTACAAATCAAGACAGTATCAAAAAAAAAAAAAGACAGTATCAGATCCTTACCTTACACCATATACAAAAACTAACTCAAAATGGAATAATGATCTATGCTTAGGAGCTAAAACCGTGAACTCTTAGAAGACATTAGGGAAAATCTTCATGATTTAATGCCTCTGATTGTACACTGAAAAGTGGTTCAAATGGCAAATCTTATATTATATATACAGCTGACCCTTGAACAACACGGGGATGAGAGGTGCCACACCCCTGGACTGTTGAAAGTCTTCAAATCTTTGTGTAATTTTACAGTTGGCCCTTTGAATCCACCATTCCACACCTGCAAATTCAGCCAACCATGGATCATATAGTACTGTAATATGTATTAACTGAAAAAAATTCTACATATAAGTAGACCCATGCAGTTCAAACTTGTGTTGTTCAAGTGTCAACAGTATATATTTTACCATGATTTTTAAAAACATGAACTTTAAAAGCATCTTGCTGAGATAGGGGAGTTCCCAGGTGATGTTAGTGGTAAAGAACCCGCCTGCCAATGCAGGACACTGTAAGAGACTTGGGTTCGATTCCTGGGTTGGGAAGATCCCCTGGAGGAGGGCATTGCAACCCACTCCAGTATTCTTGCCTGGAGAATCCCATGGACAGAGGAGCCTGGCGGGCTGCAGTCTATAGGGTCACATAGAGTTGGATACCACTGAAGAGACTTAGCGCACACACAGCTGAGATAGAGGAGATAGAGGGAGAGGATCTTTTGCTCTCCCTGAGCACATTCCCCTAAAGTATTGCCTTGGCAGCATTTGTTAAAGGGTAGCTGTTGAAAGGGCTTCTCTGGTAGCTCAGACGGTAGAGAATTCGCCTGCAATGCAGGAGACCTGGGTTGGAAAGATCTCCTGGAGGAGAGCATGGCAAAAAAACCCCTCCAGTATTCTTGTCTGGAGAATCCCAGGGACAGAGGAGCCTAGCAGGCTACAGTCCCTGGGGTCGCAAAGAGTTGGACATGACTGAGCAACTAAGCGCAGCATAGCACAGCACAGCTGTTGAAAGCAATTGCTGAGGCCACTAGGAAGACACAGTAGAGGAAAATAAGACAGATCTGTTTGTTTACCTACCAACCATCAGGGCCAGGCTTCAGCGCCTCAAGATCACCCCCTCCCCAAGCACATGGCCCAGCTCCCGGTTATATGCCTCAGGTGACCACTCAGTAACATTCTGAGGTCTTCAATAAATGTTTCCCAAATAGATCTAACATCCCTAGAAAAATGTCCCAGGTGTGCCCAGGTAGTCCCCGCAGGTACACCTGGCTTCTGTTTCTCTCCCACCCTCTCTCCTACAGTGAAGCCTGCCTTGTGGGTTACTGCACCAAGACACCATCTCAGCTCTGGGTGCCCTGTTCCCCAGCAGACACCCCAGGGGGTGGAAAAGGGGAAGTCCCCTCTGTTCCCCTGTTGTACAGCAGGTTAAAAGCTTACAAACCAGGCTGCCTAAAGCTCTCAAAGTCTAGCAGATTTTAGGAAATGGTTTTTTTTGTTTTGTCACTCCCTCCCCTAGATCTCAGGCAAGAATCCCCAGGAACAAGGCAGGGGGCCGTGGGTGAGAGGCAGTGGTCAGTCTATGTGACAGACACAGGGCTCTGCTTAGAAACCTCTTTGGGGACTTCTCTAGTGGTCCAGTGGTTAAGAATCTGCCTGCAAATGTAGGAGACACAGTTTCGATCCCTGGTCTGGGAAGATTCCACATGTCACAGGGCAACTAAGTCCATACACGGCAACTGCTAAGCCCCTACTCTAGAGCCTGTGCTCCACAACAGGAGAAGGCTGCACACCACAACTAGAGGGTAGGCTCCAGTGGTTGGGACTAGAGAGAGCCCACACTCAGCCGTCAAGATCCAGCAAAGCCAAAAAATAAATAAATAAATAAAAATAAAACAAAAACTTTAAAAAGTTAAGCAAGAGAGAAAAAGAAACCTATTTTGACCTACTGCCCTTGCTGTAACTTGGGAACGTCCGTTCTCTTCCTTTAGCACAAATTCTCTCGCAGGAGTAACCTCATGCAACTAGAGCCCAAGTGGGCTGCCCTTCTGCATCCCCAGGCTTGCTTGGACAGGCCTGTGTCCTAGGGGGCGTCCACTTATTATTAACAATTAGGTTCATGTTGACCTTCTCTGTGCCAGGCTCAGTAGTAAAAACTTTAGACACATTAATCTTACTTTTTTTTAATTAAAAAGATATCTGATTATGTTTTTAATGTCTACATGTTTTGGAAAATGTGCAACGCACCAAAAATTATATATGAGATCATTAAAACTTGCCCTCAATTTTGTTGCTTATTATTTCATTTAATCCTCACAAAAATGCAATGAGGAAGATCTAATGTTTCTATTTTCCAGGCAAGGAAACATAGGCTCAAGGAGAGGTGAGAGTCCTGGCCGGAGGTCACACCTAGAAAATGGATTTGCATTGGGAGAGCCAGAGCTCCTCCTCATGGACCGCACTGCCTTCTCAAGCTGGGTCTCCAGCTCCTAAGTCAGTACAGAGACTGCCTCATGCTCAGAGGTTCCTCTCACAATATTGTCTACCTGGTCCTTGCTGAAAAAAAAGGAAAGGAACCCCAATCATTGCTAACCACAGAAGAAACTACTAACTGTCAACCTTGGGCAAGATGATTTCCTAAACTTTATTCAGTTGCAAAATTATTACCCCCATAGTGTTAGCTAACAGTTCAGTTGCTCAGTTGTGTCTGACTCTTTGAGACCCCATGGACTGCAGCACGCCAGCCTTCCCTGTTCATGACCAACTCCTGGAGCTTGCTCAAACTCATGTCCATTGAGTCGGTAATGCCATCCAACCATCTCATCCTCTGTCGTCCCCTTCTCCTCCAGCCTTCAATCTTTCCCAAAATCAGGGACTTTTCCAATGAGTTGCCTCTTTGCGTCAGGTGGCCAAAGTATTGGAGTTTCGGCTTCAACATCAGTCCTTCCAATGACTATTCAGGGTTAATTTCCTTTAGGATTGACTGGTTTGATCTCCTTCCAGTCTAAGGGACTCTCAAGAGTTTTCTCCAATACCACAGTTCAAAAGCATCAATTCTTCTGTGCTCAACTTTCTTTATGGTCCAATTCTCATATCCATATGACTACTGGAAAAACCGTGGTAGTGGTGGTTTAGTCTCTCAGTTCTGTCCGACTCTTGTGACCCCATGGACTGTAGCCTGCCAGGCTCCTCTGTCCATGGGATTCTCCAGGCAAGAATACTGGAGTTGGTTGCCATTTCCTTCTCCAGGGGATCTTCCCGACCCAGGAATTGAACCCGGGTCTCCTGCACTGCAGGTAGATTCTTTACCAACTGAGCTATGAGGGAAGCCCTTTGACTAAATGGACCTTTGTTGGCAAAGGTTCATGTTATGTGATTACTATTTCTTTTCTATGGTGAGAACATTTACTATCTGCTCTCTTAGCAACTTTCAAGTATATGATATGGTATTATTAACGAAGACTTCCTAATCTTAGCTGCAAGTGTTGGAATAGTCCAAGGACCATTAGAGATAACAGGCCTAAAGAAATGCTTGGTATTAATACTTTTCTTAGAAGTTTTGACTGCACAAATAAATGAATGTCCCTTGCAGGACAAATGTTCCATGACAGTTCTACCTTTTGATGTTTGAACCGGAATTCTATCTGGATTACTGATACTAGAGTCAAGCTGAAATGGAAAGCATTCTATCCACACAGTCAGACATACTGAAAATTATAGGGGAACATCCCACCCCGGTCATAGTCAAGGTAGGAGAGTTAGTGCCAAGAAGGGAAGTTATTTTTCTTCTCCTAAATTCTACAGTGTGTGTGTGTGTGTGTGTGTGTGTGTGTGTGTGAGCCTTTTTCTACATGTCTCACCAGTTTCAGGGTTTTTTTTCAACTTTCTACCGTACTCAAGGGGTTTGGGAATTCTCTCTGAATCATAGGCATAAAGATCTGCCAGGAAGTCCCTGAGTTATCTTAGTGATAAATTCCTTCCCTAACTAATTTTAAATCTTCTCCAGGGGCTGGTTAGGAATTCTGTGACCAGCTCACAGAATGGAGTGCCAAGTTTCTTCTGCAGGTAAGATATCCTGGCTTCGGCCATATCTGGTCAAGGACTTCATATTAATAAATTCTCTAAAGTGGATCTTTCTTCCACGATGCTCACCTGCAAGCCTTAGAGGAGATATTTTTCCACTTGAAAGTCACCTCCCAAAGTTGGCTTGGCATCTCTGGTTCATGATGTCACCATAAGAGAAAAAACCCAGCTTCAGGTTGAGTCCACACTCGGCCCACTACTTCCGTAACAATGCTGCCGGCCTCTGACTCATCCTCAAACTTGTGAATGATTCATGCACATGAGCCAGCTCGGTGCATCCCTGCCACCCCCACCCCTGGAGTTCTCCCCAACAATTCTCTACCACAGCCAGAGCTACCAGCACCCTGCCCCTCATCCTACTTCCTCCTCTCCATGCTTCTCAGGGTGTAGAGGAGCTAAAGCTTGGAGATGGCCTCTCCAGTCCCTCTCTGCAAGAGTCACTCATGCCAAAAGGCAGCAGGGGAAAGTTTCTAGAACAACGGTTTTGCAATCAGGCAGGTCATGGGTGAAGTTTAAGTTCCTTCAGTTGTTGGTTGCATGGCCTTAGATTAGGTGTATCCATTGAGGTCTCTAGTTTTTGTTTTTCTCATCTGTAAAATGGGAAAATAACTGTACTAATTTCTTGGGGGGGTGGTGAATAACATGAGGCATGGAAAGCATGTAGCACATACAAAGTGCTTCATAAGAGATAGGTATTATTAGCTTTATTAATACCCAGAGACTCAGCGCCACACGGAGGCACTGGCGGCCAGCCCACTGTGAACAGCCCCAGGCTCGCACCCAGTGATCTGCTCCTGCTGTCTCACACCTCATCCCACTTGCTCACTCTCTCCAGCAAGTTCCCAGAATCAGCCATCCTCCTGCCTGACTCGATGACATGGCTCTGGTGCTTCCTTCTGTCTAAAACACTCTTCCTCTTCTTATCCTCTTCATCCCTTTTGCCTAGCTGACTTCTCACCACTTCTAGGAGAAGCCTTGCTGAGCTCCCCACAACCCCTCCCCACCCCAATCTGATTAGGTTCCCTCTTGATGCTGTTAAATGCTGTATCTCTTTGGAACACTGTCTATAATTATAATTATATCATTATGAATGTAACCATGTGTATACCCCGCCCCACACATATAAGTTCCATAAGGGTAGAAGGGTAGGAATCATGTTCATCATGGCGTGCTCATCACCTAGGAAATGGCTTGACACATAGTGTGAATGAATGAGAGAAAGAATAGGAAGAAAGAGCGAGAGAGGGGGAACAAGGAAGGGAGGGAAGAAAGGAGGGAGGGAAGGTAATTGACTCCTGGCCACACATGAACCATCTGAATCATATCATTCTAGGTCCTGGCCACACTGGCTCAGCTCACAAGACTGGGATTCTATATCAACCTGCCTAGACAGTTTGAGGCCCTGTTTCTGGATCTTAGCCAGCATTGTGGAGCCTAACAAACAACCAACCACTTCCAGACTCTTCTTTAGGGTATTAGATGCTGCTTTCAGACCCACCAGGCAGTGCCTAAGGTCATGAAGGGCATAAGCTTAACTCCTTGAAACATGCCCCAGCTACCTGCCTGCCTTTGCATATTTCACCCCACCTGATCCTCACGTGGTCCTCTATCCCCTGGCCACCTAGCCATGGTGGCTGCCTGGACCTCAGCTAAGTTCCCACATACTAAAGATGTTAGATGCACCCCCAGCCCCATCCACAGTGAAGCCCAGGGTCTTCTCTCCTCCACTGCTCTGTGGCTGAAACCCCAGCAGACCTCATGCTTCTGGTTCTGAATTCTGGAGGAGCTGGGGCTCGGGGTTACCATTAGTACTTCTAGGGCATTCAAGGAGCCTAACTCTCAGTGTAACATCCAGGTAGAATTTTTTTCACCAACTTCCCATGGAATATGGTAAAAATTTGACATATCTATGAATTTCTAAAACAACTCATTTGAAAAATATTAATTTTTCATGAAGCTTCTTAGTTGCTTGGGGTTTCCCTACCACAATCGTGTTAAAATAATCCATGTTATAGCCCAACCCCAGCTCAACACACACATGTTTCAGTCTTATTCCACCTAGGCTAATTTCCAAGTCTAGCTCTGGGAAAATGCATGCTCAGATCCATCAACCAACCTAAACACCAGTCTGGGAACCTCAGTCCTTGGCATGGAATGGAAGATTGGCTGCCTGCCCACCAGAACATAGGTCTCCTTACAGGTGGAAACAAGAGAAAGTCCAGGAGAGATACAGTTCACGTTCAACTTTAAAGTGGGCTTCACTCAGCTGGTAAAGAGTCTGCCTGCGATGGGGAAGACCACAGTTGAATTCCTGCACAGGGAAGTTCCCCGGAAGAAGGGATAGGCTGCCCACTCCAGTATTCTTGGGCTTCCCCGATGGCTTGGACGGAAAGAATCCTCCCACAATATGGGAGACCTGGGTCCGATTCCTGGGTTGGGAAAATCCCCTTGAGGAGGGCGTGGCAACTCACTCCAGTATTCTAGCCTGGAGAATCCCCATGGACAGAGGAGCCTGGCGGACTACAGTCCATGGGGACTCAAAGAGCGACTAAGCATACACACAGCTTCAAAGTAATGAGACTGGTTGAGGTATGTGCCTGGGGAATTGCAGGGATCCCCAACCTTTGGGATCTAATGCCTGATGATCTAAGGTGGAGTTGACGTAATAATAATAATAATAATAGAAATAAAATGTGTGCATTTATAATAAGTGAAATGTGCTTGAATCATTCTGAAACTACCCTCCTCCCCTCAGCCCCTGGCCATGGAAAAATTGTCTTCCACATAACCAGTCCCTGGTGCCAAAAAGGGTGGTGGCCATTGGAGAAATGGGCCACTTTGCCAGATGGCCCTCCTTTCTGTCCCCCGTCACGGGCCACCGTCCCCCTCCCCCAGTCTTTGTTCACACTGATGCTCCTGAACGGGATAACTTCTCCCTTCTTCTCCCCCGGTTACACTCCGCCCATCTTCTAGGTCCATCCTTGAAGCTTCCTGAGACTTCTCCAGACTGTGCCGACCTGCCTTTCTGAACTCTTAGGGCCCTTAGCACACATCCCTGTCTCAACTTGCTCTAGAAATTGCTCCAGCGCCGTCTCACATACGTTTCTCCCGATCATATTTTAAACTCCTTGAGGGCAGGGCCATGTCTGGAGCTGCTCCACAGGGTGAGCTCGTGTTGATTCCCATAAGCCCTTGTTCCTTTCATGGACTTGGAGCTAAGGTCCTCCTGGGCATCTCTGCCTCCTCATTACCACACATTTTCTAGCTCTCTGACCTCACAGGAAATGAGGAGGGTGAAACGGGACCACCCAGAGCACCCTGGTATCATGTATGTCAACCAGAGGTGTGGCTGTTTATATCCCCCAAAGGTTTCTGCTGTGAGTGGGAAACCACATGCTTTTCAGGAAGGAAGGACAGCCTATCAGCTCAATGAGCTCAGTTACTGGGTTGAGTGGGGTGACAGGTGCAGGGGCCATCAGAGAGGCTGAGAGAGGCCAAACAACTCTGTATAAGAGACGCGGAGGGAGCTACCCAGGTGAAGGAGTCTTCTACAGGAGGAGAGACTGCAAAGAGGAGGGAGCTGGAGCGAGAGCCAGCGTGGCTACAAGTTTGAGGAGACAGACTAGGAGGACCTGAAAACAGGGATTGTAAAGGGAGAAGAAGCCAACGCGAGGAGTGAAGCTGAGGGGAAAAGAAAGACGTGTCAAAGGACAATTTTAAAGAAGGTCATGCTGTGTGGAATAGCATACATACCCCCTGTCCCTCCCTTGGAAAACTTGAGTAAAAAATTAACATCGTTCATTGATGTTTTTAGAATCACACATGTGGCGTTTGGGGCTCACTTTTTTCAATAAGAGCACAGGGGTTCTCCTGGTGGGAGTGGGTCAATGCAAAGACTTCCAATGAAGCCCAGCGTGGAAACATGTTATTTTTTCTTTTCTTTCCTCTTTCTCTCCTTTTTTTTTTGAGAGTGTCAGAGTCATCCTTCATTGGTACAAAGACTAAAGGAAAATACAATTCGTGATGACAAAAAACAAAAAGTTACCCTGAGTCCCACCAGGTTAACACTATTTTTCCTTGTTTTTTTTTTTTTTAAATCCTGATTGAGCCATCAAGAAATGCATTCTTAACCCAGGACCCAGGGAGAACTCTGAGACCGAGGAGGGTCCCCAACTTTGGCAACCGCTGGGGTCCCCAACTCTGGCAACCTCTGGGGTCCCCATGGACAGCTGGTTGCTGATGGTGGCTGAATCGGCAGGAAGACCCCTTACGCCCAGCGGTTCTGAAGACCACTTGCCTGTCCCTTCTAGGGGAAGATGGAGGGCTGAGCAGGAGGCGATCCAGCCATTGGGGGGAGAGCATTTGGCCCCAGTAGCCGCACCCCATGGGTGCAGAACACACTCACATGCATCATTTAATTCCAGAAACTGAACCAAGCCAAGAGCAACAGCTTGTGATTTGTGGGTGTCAAACACACCAGAAAGGGGTCAGCGTGTCAGTGACAGATGGGAGGAGAGGTATTCCTTAGCGACGTAGCGGGGGAGGCTGAGGGCCTCCATTTTGAAACCTGTGGCTTTCCTCAGCCGAGGAGAGCTGGCCACGCCGGGCGGTCCTCAGGGAAGTCTGCGTCTTAGGCCTCTGAGCCTGCAGGTCAGGCGTGGTTACTTTAAAAATAAACCCGGGTGACTGTTACCCTGGCTCAGCTCATGCATTTGCGGCCTTGGGCTCCAGACGTTTGGCCATGGCTATGATTTGCATTCACCAAAAATAGTCATTTCAGCATCTGAGAGTGAGCTCAGCAAGGAAGAGCCAGGGCCCATTGCTGACTCCTCCCTTGCTGCTGTTTCTCTCTGTGGAACCAAACAGATCATCTCAATCCTCACTCTTTCCTCCCACTTCAGTCACACTTGCTCAGGATTAGCTGTCTTCACTTGACAGAAGTTTATTTCAGACTGTTTCAGGCACCAGCTGCTGTGAGACACTGAGGATTCGAAGGTGAACAAAATGGATGTGGCTCCTGCCCTCAAGGGCCCTAGAGTCTTGCTGGGTGTGTATTCGTTTCCTGTGGCTACTGTAACAAAGACCATACACACGCTGGCTTAAAACAATAGAAATTCACTGTCTCACAGTTCTGGAGGCCAGAAGTCCAAAATCAAGGTGTTCGCAAGGCCAAACTCTTTCCAAAATCTCTGCTGAAGAATTCTGCCTCACCTCTTCCAAGCTTCTGGGGTTTGCTGGCAACCCTTGGCTTTTTTGGTGTGTAGATGCCTCATTCCAACCTCTGCCTCTGTCTTCACATGGCCTTCTCCCTGTGGGCCTGTGTGTCTGTGTCTAAATGCCTTTCCTCATATAAGGACACCAGGCATACTGGATTTAGAACCCACCCTACACCAATATGACCTCATCTTGACTAATTACATCTGCAAAGACACTCTTTCCCAGTAAGGGTCACATGCTGAGCTTCCAGGTGGATATGAATTTGGGGGAGGGGAGGCAGACACTGTTCAATATGATACAGGATGTTGAATGGTAAACCAATAAACACACAAATGAAAAGAGATGGGGGAGGATTATATGGCAAGTATTAAGCTGGTGGTTTTCTATATATTTCTATCTCCATCCTCCTTCTCATTGATACACCTGGTCATTACAAGGCAAAGCAGGAAGATCCTTGGATGCATGAAGCTTGCAGTCTGTTTTCCTCTCCCGGATAAGAACCCAGATAAGCCAGGGCCTGGAGAGAGGAGAGTGAGAAGACAGCATGGCAACAAGAAGAGGGGCAGTGGGGGAAAGGGGAGGGGCGGGGGGTCTTCAGATGGAGAGGACGGCCGTCTTCTATGGGAAGGAACAGGGAAGGGAGTGGCTGGGCTGTCCTTGGGGGCCAGTCCCCCCACACAAAGACGCACACACACAACTCCCCACCTCATCAAGAATCCCAGGCACTTGGAAGTCCCTTTCAACCAACGGGATGAGACTTGGACATCTCTGTGGAGATGCAGCAATGGGAGGAGTTGAATAGAGCCAGCTGGAATTGCTGTCTGAGCTGAGGCCATGGTGGACCACCGTCTGTGTAATTGCAGGTAGAATTACACAGGAACAGAACAGAATCACAGAGTGGGCTGCTTTCCGCTGAGGCCCAGAGAGCTGCTCTCTGAGACAGTGGCTGTCAGAATGGGACATAGCCTGGGAGGAAGTTCACAGCAGAGAGGCAGGGGTGCGGGCTTGTCTGGCAGAAGCAGAAGTGAGCAAGGGAGAGAGACACTAAATGGAGTGAAGGGGGAGGCCCGGGCTGGAGTCTCAGCCTGTTACTGTGGAAGTGGAAGTGTTAGTCGCTCCTTATGTCCAACTCCAACTCTTTGAGACCCCATGGACTATAGCCCACCAGTCTCTTCTGTCCTTGGAATTTATATATATATGTGTGTATATATATATATTAGGCCTGAGGGCTTCCCAGGTGGTGCTAGTGGTAAAGAACCCACCTGCCAATTCAGGTGGACGTAAGAGACACAGGTTCAATCCCTATTCGGGTCAGGAAGATCCCTGGAGGAGGGCCTGGCAACCCACTCCAGTATTCTTGTCTGGAGAATCCCAAGGACAGAGGAGCCTGGTGGGCTACAGTCCACAGGGTTGCATTGGGTCGGACACGACTGAAGCGACTTAGCACGCACAACACACATACAAGGCCTGACATAAAGGGAGTAGTTGTTACTGTTACTGTTTGTTACCAAATGGCCCTGGAGTGCCTGTCTGACAGACCCAGGGAACAATCAGTCCCACTCTGGTGATTCAGGAATCTTGATATGAAGAGGAAAACTGTAGACTTTAGGAATCACACAAGTGATACCGACCACGCCAGGACTGAGAGCCTTGCCTCTGAGCCCCAAATTATAAACTCACGGCCACTAGCACCACCCATTCCCTGGCCCATTGGTCCCCTGTCCTTGGCCTGTCTCAGGCTGCCCCAACCTCCTGACGAGGAGCCAGGGCCTAAAGCTTTGGTCCAAAAATGTTTTTTTTTTTTGTCAATTTGATATTTCTGTCCCTGTGAATGCCTCCTATTCTGCATTTAAAATGTGAAGACACTTATTCAGACATCATCAATGTCTAGGCCTTCTTCTGAAGACAGAGTCCTTGAGACCAGCAGCATCAGCATCACCAGAAATTTGTTAGAAATACAAATTCTCTTCCCATCCCAGACCTAGTGAATGAGAGACTATGAGGGTGGGGTCCAGCCATCTGTTTTAACAAGGTGTCCAGGTGATCCTGACGTGCAGTAAGGTTTGAGAACCACTGCAGCGCTCTGTTAGGGCATGGTTGTTGCTGCTGTTTAGTTGCCAAGTCGTGTTATGACTCTTTTGCAACCCCATGGGCTATAGTCTGTCAGGCTCCTCTGTCCATGGGATTTCCCAGTCAAGAACATTGGAGTGGGCTGCCATTTCTTTCTCCAGGGAATCTTCCCAACCCACCGATCGAACCCACATCTCCTGCATTGGCAGGCGGATTCTTTACCACTGAGCCACCAGGGAAGCCTGCACTGGGCATTGTATCAGAGGTCAAAAGCAGGCTACCCTACCAGGTAGATCACATGGCTCATTGGGAAGTCAATTTACTAACCTATCTATTCTTCCTCCCCTCTGTGTGGTCGCTCACACAGGATATAAGGCTTATTAATTAATTAAACAAATATTGAGTGCCTATTCGATGCCACAGAATGAGCCAAGAAGTGGAATACAGTGGGGAGCAAGCCTCCTGGGGCCTCATCTCATGAAGCTAACAGAGAAGACTTTAAACTGATTGTCACCGGTAAGTGATAACTTTTAAGACTTGCAGAGTTTGTTTGTTTTTTTTCCATAATCAGGGCTTCTCAAACTTTAATATTCATGCAAGTTACCTGGGATCTCATTAAAATGAAGATTCCACTTTGGTAGGTCTGCCTTGGGGCCTGAGAGTCTGCATTCCTTTATTTTTATTTTATTGGAGTAGAGTTGATTACCAATATTGTGTTAGTTTCAGGAGTACAGCAAAGTGATTCAGTTATACATATACATGTATCCATCTATTTTAAATATAGCAGTGTGTACATGTCAATCCCAAATCCGCAATCTGTCCCTTCCGCCCACCCTTTCCGCCGGTAGCTTTAAGTTTGTTCTCTAAATCTATGAGTCTGTTTCTGTTCTGTAGATAAGTTCGTTTGCTTCACTTTTGTTTTAATTCCACAATAAGTGATATCATATGACGTTTGTCTTTCTCTGTCTGACTCACTTCACTTAGGATGATAATCTCCAGGTCCATTCATATTGCTGCAAATGACATTATTTCATCCTTTTTAATGGCTGAGTAATATTCCACATCTTCTTTATCCATTCATCTGTTGATGGACATTTAGGTTGCTTGCATGTCTTGGCTATTATAAACAGCACTGCAATGAACATTGGGGTACATGTGTCCTTTCAAACCATGTTTTTTCCTTGATGTATGCCCAGGAGTAAGACTGCTGGGTCATATGGTAGCTCTATTTTTAGTTTCTTAACGAACCCCCATACTGTTCTCAACAGTGGCTGCACCAATTTACATTCCCACCAACAGTGTAGGAGGCTTCCCTTTTCTCCACATCCTCTCCAGCACTTATTGTTTATAGACCGTTTTTTTTTTCTTTCTTTCATTTGTAGACCTTTTGATGATGGCCCTTCTGATTGGTGTGAGGTGATATCTCATAGTTTTAATTTCCAGGGGATCTTCCCCACAAGAGATCAAGCTGAGCCACCAGAGAAGCCTACAATAATGAGCAATGACAAGCATCTTTTCATGTGCCTCTTGGCCATCTATATGTCTTCTTTGGAGAAATGTCTATTTGGGTCATCTGCCCATTTCTTGATTGGGTTGTTTATTTTTTCTTATATTGAGCTACATGAGCTGTTTGTAAGTTCTGGAGATTAATCCCTTGTGGTCTGTAACATTCTCAACAAGCTCTCAGGTGAGTCTGAGCCTGCCTGCCTGAGGCCACACTTTGAGTAGCAAACCTCTT
Source organism: Bubalus kerabau (assembly GCF_029407905.1). Lineage (NCBI taxonomy): Eukaryota > Metazoa > Chordata > Mammalia > Artiodactyla > Bovidae > Bubalus > Bubalus kerabau. The sequence goes on from NC_073637.1 coordinate 66,192,904, forward strand.
AAGGTAATTTCCTATGTTACTACATTCTGGGGCTTCCCTGGTGGCTCAGCGGTAAAGAATCTGCCTTATATGCAAAAGATGCAGGTTCGACCCCTGGGTAGGGAATATCCCCTGGAGAAGGAAATGACCACCCATTCCAGTATTCTTGCCTGGGAAATCCCATGGACAGAGGAGCCTGGAGGGCTCCAGTCCATGGGGTCACAAAGAGCTGGACATGACTGAACGACTAAACAGCCACCACATTCTAGCCCAGACTTTCTCTGATAGGAGAAAGTGGCAGAAATTATCATCTTCATTTTCAAGTGAGAAAACCAAGGTCCTAAGACTTTCTTATATCAAGGGCTTGTGCCCCATAACCCAGGAGCTCCTCACACCTCTGCTGAGTTATCTCGAGTTGCTGGCAACCCAGACAAAGGAGGCAGGCAGCTCTGTCATTAATTAGCCTCCAGCTCTCGTTTTATCACAGAACCGCAGAGTTCCCCCTGTTCCAGACCTGATGTGAGGGAGACAGTTGCTGGATTCTGCCTCCTGTCCAGGACTTTGATGAGAAAACAGATGTCAATTTGCAATGCTGCCAATCAAAAGGAGCTCTTGGGTCAGCGCTGAATGATAAGGCGGTGCGGTCCCCGGTCCTGAAAGGGGAAGAATAGCACCGGGGCTTTGTAGGCCTTCTCACTCCCTCTGCTTTGAAAAAGAAAAGCCTCTCAATCTCTTTCCTACAGAGAAGGGAAAAACGGGGCGCAGGCTTTTCTTGGCTTGTTTCCAGTAGGGGCAGCTGGAATCTATTGGATGTATTCAAACAGGCCCTCTTTCCCAAGATAGACTGGATAAGCACTGCATTTCATTCGAGAACTCTATTTCCCCTCTTGGGCCTCCCCTCTCCAGACTAAGAGGAGATTCCCCCCCAGGTCCACCCTTTACCCCTAGCAACCAGGCTCTGTTTCTTGCCTACACTAAACTCTCTCAAGGTCTGGGGAGGTGTATGATTCCCAGATTTTAGGGACTCTTCCTTTGGGAGATTCCATCCAACACCATGTCGAACATAGAAGAAAACATCCACATCTCACGTGTTCCATAGCTGGCCAATTTGAGCAAATTATTTAATATTTTGGCTGTAAAAAATATGATATGACTTTTGTAATTCTGCTTTTGCAATGCTTTCGCCTACAAGGAATACATCCAATTTACGACTGGCTGTGATTTTTCAACCATCATTATGCAAACTAGAAAACCTCTCAAAGTAAGAAAAGCAGGAATTATTGTTTTTAAGCATCATGAATTTTTTATGAATTCCAAATTTAACGATTCATGAAGCTTAGTGTGATATTTTTGCAGGCATTTAATCGAACCTCCATTAATTTCAATTTTGTAGTTTTGTTTTCTCCCTTTGGCATTCCCCACAAGTTTTTTAAAGGTCCTTAAATACTTCTGTGGGCTCTTGAGGGCACTTAATGGCTAAAGTAGCATCAAATGAGGGTGAGTGAGGCTGGTGAGAAGTTCAGTAGATGCCCCTTGAAGGAACCACTTACCAGCGCAGCAAATCTTCAAGGCACTTCACTTAGTTCTTGCATGTCCTGACCTCCAAGGATCCAGTTTCATGTAAAAATCTGGTTGCCATGGTGCTGGGGAATCTCAAACTGTATGGGAAGAACTAGGGGAAGTCATCTAGTCCAGTGGATTTGTTCACGTCAACTAAATTTTAATTACAGAAATTGTGCTGAGCAGTGGGTAAGGGAAATATGGCTCAGTCTGGACTGAAAGGGGTCCCTGAGATGGGGTGGGACTGGGTGGTACTGAGGTGGGCACCTGGGAGTCAGGCAGCATCTGTGTGAAGGTCCCATATGTTGAGTATTAACATACACGGGGCTGTGGGCCTGGGTGTCAGATGGCTTTTCACTCCTGGCTCATCTTTATCATGCGTGCATGCTCAGTCGTTCAGTCGTGTAAAACTCTTTGCGAGCCCCCTGGACTATAGCCTAAGTCCAACATAGGCTATGACCTAAGTCATAAGCTATGACCAACCTAGATAGCATATTAAAAAGCAGAGATATTACTTTGCTGACAAAGGTCCATCTAGTCAAGGCTATGGTTTTTCCATTAGTCATGTATGGATGTGAGAGTTGGACTATAAAGAAAGCTGAGCACCGAAGAATTGATGCTTTTGAACTGTGGTGTTGGAGAAGACTCTTGAGAGTCCCTTGGACTGCAAGGAGATCCAACCAGTCCATCCTAAAGGAGATCAGCCCTGGGTGTTCATTGGAAGGACTGATGCTAAAGCTGAAACTCCAATACTTTGGCCACCTCTTGCGAAGAACTGACTCATTGGGAAAGACCCTGATGCTGAGAAAGATTGAAGGCAGGAGGAGAAGGGGATGACAGAGGATGAGATGATTGGATGGCATCACTCACTCAGTGGACATGAGTCTGAGCAAGCTCCGGGAGTTGATGATGGACAGGGAAGCCTGGCATGCTGCAGTCCATGGGGCTGCAGACACAACTGAGTGACTAAACTGAACTGAACCCGAAGGCTCCTCTGTCCGTGGGATTCTCCAGGAAAGAATACTGGAGTGGGTTGCCATGTGCTCCTCCAGGGGATCTTCCCAACCCAGGGATCGAACCTGAGTCTCCCATGCAAGACCTGCAGTAGCAGGCAGATTCTTTACCACTGAGTCACCTAGGAAGCCCTCTTCATCAGGTGACCCTGGACAAATAATTTCTCTTCTCTGCCTTGATTTCATCTCTATAACAGGATAATAATTGTTATGCCTGCCTCTGAGCACTGTTGTCAGGATTAAATGAGATACTGCATGTAGAGCGCCTAGCACAGTGCTTGGCAGATACCAGCGCTCAAATATTATTGTGCCCATATATGTGTATGTTTACGTTTATTGGATTCTATCAAAATAATATGTATTTCACGGTTTATTATTTGTATTATATTTGTATTATTTTTATTGTGGACAGGGTCCCTGTCAGTGTCTCTGCCTTTATATAGCATGATATGACTCAGATCCTAAAATACGATTTTTTAATCAGATTGCTCCAGTGCATGTTAAGACCCTCAGACACCCACTACTCTCATCTGCTCACAGGTAAATCCAATAGCAATCGCTGGCTGGACTAGGGTTTTCTAAGAGAACAGTTAAAGGATGAAAATAAAAGTCTGCATTTGTCAACCCCTCCACAAACACCAAGCCAACTGGTCTTGCTGTAGCCGAGGCAACATGGCAGCAATTAAAACAAGCATTAACAGTTAGTGGTTCTCAACCCCGGGTGTCCATTGGAACCTCCCTGAGGCCTCCAGTGGATCCTGGGATTGGAGTGGAAGGGAGGAGGTGGTCTCATGGGCCTGCTTCCCTCCCACCCCATCCCTTCAGCCAGACTCCAGCAACCACCATCTCTGGGGGACTGAAAAACGTGTCCAGCCTGAGCCAAGAGGAAAACCAACCAGTTGCTGCTGCCATGGATGATCTTAATGCAACAGTTAAGTTCAAAAACTGCTCTCCTGCAGCAAAAGGCAAAGAGAATTTTGAAGTTTCAAAAACTGCAGAAAGAGAAAGAAGCACGTGAAACAATATCTGACGGTTGAAGAGGAGCTCATGGGTTACAGCACTATCATAGACGCCCATTCCCCTTCCCAGATAAATGCCACAGACTCCAATGCACCCTTCAGAGCCCTACAGCGATGGTCCAGGCCTCCCGCCCCCACCCAGCACACTCTGGCTTATGGCGTGCCTGCCTGTCTCCTCCATCAAACCGTAGGCAAGGGTTGCAAAGCATCATCCCCAAATCCCGAGTGCCTGGCACGGTGCTTGGCACAGGGTAAACATGGCATTGGGTGAACGTGGCTACATAGGAGATAGTTGGAGGAGAAGAAAATGAGAGATGGAGGAGCCACATCCCATAGGTTAAGGGCACAGATTCTGCCTCTCAGTAGCTGGGGGACCTTGAACAGGTTTCTTAACCCCTCAGTGGCTTATTTGTAAAATAGGGCTCATAATGACAACTGCCTTGAACACTTGTTGTGAGTATGAAGAGAGTACATATATCCAAATGTGCTTATAAGAGTGTCTGACTCATAGTTAAGTCCCGGGTGAATATTGTTGCTATTTTTGTTAGTAAGACAATAAGAAACCCCACAATTGAAAGGATGTGAGGGCAGAAATGAGCAATCACAACAAGGAACTTGTTTGCACACAGAATAGGGCGTGAGGAGGAGTTTGATGGAGACAGAAAAGTTTCCCCATGTACCATGGCTAGGAAACTTCAAAGCCAGTAAACATCAGAGGGTGACATTTAACTTTTTACAGAGTAAATGGAACATCTCCGTTCTAGCCCCAAGCTGGCTGGGGCAGGAAATGGGTCAGCCAGAGCTGAACGGTTGACACAGGTGACTTGAGGAGTCCCACGGTGTCAAGTGGAGGCTGATGTTTTGAAGAGGGTATGAGGGGGTTATGTGTGTGGGAGAGAGTGATACACCTGGGGTATCTGAGATCTACCAGATAATATCTGACACTCACGGCAGGCAACAGAGAAGTTTTATTGCATTACAATTTCCATAATTCAGAAGTTATATTACAGAAGCTGTATGATAAGATTTCAAAGATTTGGAGGAGACTTGAAGATACAGCAGGGAAAAAACCCTGCATGGTAAGACTAGGAGGGAGATAATGCCATGACTTTCAGCTTAGTCATTCAAGGTTTAGGTTTATTTCTCATGAAAATGGAGCACAGACCACTTCTGACAACACCAAGATGGGGTGTTTGATTTGTGAATTACCTGGACCCTGCTGACTCTTTCCATTCATTAACTCCTTCTTAGAAAATGATCAAGAGATGGAAAACATGATGAGATGCCAGCTAATCAAAACTGATAAAAATGAAGGGAATATTTTGAGCCTGCCTTCCAGAAGAGCCTGGGTGATTGGGCCGTGGCCCAGGAGGACTCCAAGATCCCTCCTGTTGTTAAGACCCTACAATTCTAATCCTGGAGATGGAGCTGTGTTTCCTTTCAGGAGGAAAGTAGGAGCTGAGTTCCGTCCCCCCACCCACACCGAGGAAAGTGGGAGCTGTGTCTCCTCTATGAGGAGAGTGGGAGCTGTGTCCCCTCCATGAGGAGAGTGGGAGCTGTGTCCCCTCCATGAGGAAAGGAGGAGCTGTGTCTCCCCATGAGGAAAGTGGGAGCTGTGTTCCCCCCATGAGGAAAGTGGGAGCTATGTCCCCCCATGAGGAAAGTGGGAGCTGTGTTCCCCCCATGAGGAAAGTGGGAGCTGTGTCCCCTGTGAGAAAAGTGGGAGCTGTGTTCCCCCCGTGAGGAAAGTGGGAGCTGTGTTCCCCCCGTGAGGAAAGTGGGAGCTGTGTTCCCCCGTGAGGAAAGTGGGAGCTGTGTCGCCCCGTGAGGAAAGGAGGAGCTGTGTTCCCCCCAGAAGAAAGTGGGAGCTGTGTCCCTCCGTGAGGAAAAGTGGGTACCAAGTACTTAGCTGGCTTCCTTGGAGGCAAGTCTGACCGTTTGTGAGGTGTGTGACCAGAGCTGGAAGAATAATCCACAATTAAATAATGTTCCACCAGTTCTCTCCTACCTCCTGGCCAATGCCTACAATTCTATAGTCAGATAATCAGTTCTTGTCTGAAGACTTGAACTACCATTACAGCGCAAATTCCTGGGGATGACTTTTGGCCTCTTGTGATTGAAATTTACCTTAGAAATCGAGGGCTCTAGGGAGAGGAGCTGAGAATATGTGTGGGGGTAAGTTGGAGACAGGAGAATGGACACCTTGGAGAGGGGCAAATGGAAAACCAGACTCGCCCGAGTCTGTCCTCACATCTCTGCTCTGTTTAAATTCCTCCTAACTCTCTACTGCCTGAAAATGAAATCCACACTTCCCAACGTGGCCTTCAATCCTCTGTGAGCTCCACCTCATTCTTTGCCACCTCCAGTTCACCTCTCTGAAGCTGCATTGGTCTATTTACCGTTCCTTGAACACAGCAAGCTCTTCCCCATTCCCTTGCTGTGTGTTGTGGCCTCTGCCTGGAAAATTCTTCTGGCTCCCTGAGACACGACTCACTCCTCCCAGGTTTACCCTTCTTCTGCAAGGAGGGGGCATTTCCCCCACCAGAAGGGATCTTGCTGTCTTGGTAACCCGGGTACACCTGAACCCAGCATCTGTGCAGTCACCACTCAAGCGCTCTTTGAATGAATAAACTTGTTTCACGATTTTGTTGGGCAAGTCCCATAGCTTGGTTCCCAGTAGGATCGGGCTTGGTGAGTGGGTTGAGTTTCTAAAAAAGTCTCCCTCCCAGGTTGCAATTTTGGTGAAACTGTCTTTGTGGGCACGAATGAATGTGTTCACCACTCTTGATTCATGTCTCCAATACCCAGCTGTGGACAGTGGGGGCTGTGCCCACAGAAGACAGCTTCACCCTATACTCACCTTTCATTTCCTCCAGCTAGAGGAACAGCGGGGTGCCACCTCGTTGGAAACCCTAAAAAATGGGGCTCCTAAGGATGGTCGGGATCACTGTGTTAAAGATGATCAAATATCCTTGACTAATGCCTCTGTTGTTATATTGAGAGTTCTATAGTTAGATTCTAAGCATTAAGAGTGAAATGAGATTAAGAAAGCTACCGAACTCACATAGAAAGTGATTTTCCTCACCTGGCACCCGGAAACACTTTCTGCAGTGTGAACCCTGAAGGCAGAAAATGGGGCTGCCATCCCAGGGTAGAGAAGCCAGTAACACTTAAGTGAGATATGTGGTACCAGGTAGGACTGAGTCTCATCAAGAAAATCTACAATATGGTCACCTCTTTTTTGGCTACTCTGGGTACCAGAATTTTTATAATTAAAAAAAATTTCATATGTATATTTGTATATAGCCACCATTAAATGCTATTCTTGTACTTATACATATGTGGGCTTCCACTCCAGTACTCTTGCCTGGAAAATCCCATGGGTGGAGGAGCCTGGTAGGCTGCAGTCCATTGGGTCGCTAGGAGTCGGACACGACTGAGCGACTTCGCTTTCAGTTTTCACTTTCATGCATTGGAGAAGGAAATGGCATCCCACTCCGGTGTTCTTGCCTGGAGAATCCCAGGGACGGGGGAGCCTGGTGGGCTGCCGTCTATGGGGTGGCACAGAGTTGGACACGACTGAAGCGACTTAGCAGCAGCAGCAGGGCTTCCCTGGTAGCTCAGTGGTAAAGAATCTGCCTGCAACATAGGAGATCTGGACTTGATCCCTGAGTTTGATCTCCCTGGAAGATCCCCTGGAGAAGGAAATAGCTACCCACTCCAGTATTCTTGCCTGGGAAACCCCATGGACAGAGGAGCCTGGGGGCTATAATCCATGCGGTCACAAAATAATTGGACATGACTTAGTGACTAAACAACAACATATATATGTATATATTTGTGTATGTATCTTATTTGTGTGTGTATATATACGTATACATAAAATATATAAGAGGATTTACCAGTGGTTATTTCCGACAGGTGGGGAGTACAGGTACTTTAAAAAAAATCTTGGCTGGATTTTCTAAAGCTTCCTAAATGAACACGATTTACTTTTAGAAGAAGGAAAAAAAGCAATGAAAATAATTTTCCAAAAATAATATGCTCTCATTAAGGAGAAAAAATGGAAAGGCTGGATTTTCTAAACTTGGTAAATGAACACGATTTACTTTTGGAAGAAGGAAAAAAAACAATGAAAATAATTTTCCAAAAAGAATATGCTCTCATTAAAGAGAAAAAATGGAAAATACAGTAGCATTACAAATGAGGAAAAATTCCTGAAATCGACTATTATTCATAATTTCGGATTTGTTAAAATTATCTTTTTAAATAAGTAAGATATTTTGTCTTATTTAGCATAGTTGTAATCACACTGTATGCAAAAATATTTTTGCCTTGCATTTTTAAACTTCACTATAATCACTTTTCCTGTTATTACTTAGTCTCAGTAACACTATTTTAATTTGAGAATAATGTTCTGACTATTGAGATGTTACACTTCATTTCTCATTAGGGGACACATACATTGTTTCCAGTGTTTCATGGTTACAAGCTGCCCTTAGCATGCCATGCCATGGGATTTAGATTTCACTAAATCTATGCAATGGGAGGCCAATGACAGATTTTTTTTCTTGTATATATATGCTTTTTAAAATGGAGGTATAGTTAATTTACAAAGTTATGTTAGTTTCAAGTGTACAGCAAACTAATTCAGTTATAAATACACACATATATATTCTTATTTGGAATACATTCTTTTTCATTATAGGTTATTACAGAATATTGAGTATATTAATAGTTCCCTGTGCTATACAGTAGGTCTTTGTTGTTTACCTGTTTTATATGTAGTAATGTGTGTATGTTAATCCAAAACCCTAGTTTATCTCTCTTCCCCTAACCTCCGCTAGTTTTTAAGCAGATGAGTGACCATCCTGTTTCCATTTCAGAAAGATGCTCTGGCTGACTCACCTACAGGGTAAAGCTAATGGCAGGCAGAAGCCAGGACTGATGTGGAAACCACTCTCACCTCCCATTTCACAGAAACCTAAACCCACAGCTCCATTCTTGCCTTCACTTTACACAGGGTTGTAAAAATTTTGAGCACTATGAAAATTTTAGGAATTCAACATTCCCATTTTACAGATGATCAAGAAACAGAGTTTGCAACTTCTCTAAGGTTGCATAAAGATCTAGTGGAAAACTGACTAGAATGCAAGACTTCTAATTTTAGTCTCATGTCCTTCTCTACAGCAGACGGTAGCAAATAAGATACCTTAAATGCCCTTTGGCTATCTGGAACTGGTTGAAGTTGAAGAGAGGTTTATAATTACATAGAGAAAACAGGGCTCCTTGATGGCAGTGGTGGCAGTTCTTTAAAAGGAACAAAATGCTTCCGCAATTGTGAGCTCATTGACTCTTCAAAATAACTCAAATAATGGTGTCTGACTTACTCCCAAGCTGGGCATTGTGTGAGATATTTTATTATTATAAATATATAAGACATTATTTCATTCAGTTGACACCATAGCCCTGAGATTGGTACTGTTCATCCCATTTTATGGATGGGGAAACTGGCTAACAGAAATGAATGAGAAAGCTGGAATTAGAACTCAGTTCTTCTAACTGTGAGTTTTATCAGGATTTTTTTTTCCAGGATTAACCATTCAGACAATACTTTCCTCTGGCAGATAATTTAATCAAACTATTAAAGGACATGGCTGAAAATAAGGGAGGCAGGCCAGGCCAGGCCTGACTGGCCAGGCCAAATGCATGCCTATTGAGTATGGGCTGGCTACTCCTTCCAAAGATGACACCCCGTCCTCAGACTATACAAGACAGAATATACAAAACAAAGAGTTTTATCCAAATTTGAGTTTTACACAGCACCTTTGGGGCCTCAGACGGTAAAGCGTCTGTCTACAATGCAGGAGACCTAGGTTCCATCCCTGGGTCAGGAAGATCCGCTGGAGAAGGAAATGGCAATCCACTCCAGTACTATTGCCTGGAAAATCCCATGGACAGAGGAGCCTGGTAGGCTACACAGTCCATGGGGTCACAAAGAGTCGGACACGACTGAGCAACTTCACTTTCCTTTCCTTTATCCAAATCTGACTGGCCATAGCTACAGATCACCAATAGGCAATGAACTATTTTATTATCAATAAGAATGTCACCTTCAAACTCAAAGGGCATACTATATGGTGGGAACATGAGCTACAAGGGGATAGAACTGTTTTTCAACAATGAAATCCTCTAAAAATTGATCACTTCTTACAGGCTCCTGTATCAGCCTAAACCTAAACACTTGCTGCTACAGGCAACAGTTAAGAGTCTGGGGTCAATGAACCTGCCCAATGCGGATACATTCTGGAAATGTGATAGTAAAATTCATATTGGATTATTTCAATGTGAAATTATTTGAAACAAGCTATATCTGGTTCAAAGGTCCGTCTAGTCAAGGCTATGGTTTTTCCTGTGGTCCTGTATGGATGTGAGAGTTGAACTGTGAAGAAAGCTGAGCGCCCAAGAATTGATGCTTTTGAACTGTGGTGTTGGAGAAGACTCTTGAGAGTCTCTTGGACTGCAAGGAGATCCAACCAGTCCATGCTAAAGGAGATCAGTCCTGGGTGTTCTTTGGAAGGAATGATGCTAAAGCTGAAACTCCAGTACTTTGGCCACCTCATGTGAAGAGTTGACTCATTGGAAGAGATTCTGATGCTGGGAGGGATTGGGGGCAGGAGGAGAAGGGGACGATGGAGGATGAGATGGCTGGATGGCATCACTGACTCGATGGACGTGAGTTTGAGTGAACTCCGGGAGTTGGTGATGGACAGGGAGGCCTGGCGTGCTGCAATTCATGGGGTCGCAAAGAGTCAGACATGACTGAGTGACTGAACTGAACTGAACTGAACTGATATCTGGTTCAGGTATATAAAAGCAGCCCCAATGTTACCATTCATGATTGATTTCTGGGGAAAATGCAGGGCATCAAGAGATGCAATGTCACACTTGTCTTTATTTCCTGATACAAACAAAACACAAGTATAATAGTCTGCATCTACTGTGCTGGAGATGTTTATCCTTCTACAACTTAGGGAGATGGAAGGGAAAGTGTGATGACTGCCCAAAGCACTGAAAGTGAGGACATGTAGCTCCTTCTTTAAAAAAACAAACAAACAAACAAAAAAACTCATCTTTATTCAATGAAGGAGAAAACCAAGGATCACCTGGAACACTTTTCTGTACAGGATTTCAATTCTGTCTTTATTACAAATGAGTTTCTCCATGTCACAGCTTTTGCTAGTCTTGTGGTAATAGGTTTTCTCTTCCCCAGCCCACCCCCAGATAGCAGCCAGAGCTCTCTACTCAAATGTCACCTTCCTAGTTCTCTATCTAAAATCCCATGAAATCTCTAAAGTCAAAATCATTATCTAAAATCCCCTCAGTGATCCTTATTCATCCTTCCTGCTTTTTAGCCTCTTTAGCGTTTATTACTATTTAACACACTCTATTTTACTCATCTATTTTGTAATTATCGTCTCCCCCACTAAAATGTAAGCTCCATAAGAGAAGGGATTTTTGTCTTTTTTGTTTGTTTTCTCAAACAAGACAGTGTCTAGCACATCAGTTCAGTTCAGTCGCTCAGTCGTGTCCGACTCTTTGCGACCCCATGAATTGCAGCACGCCAGGCCTCCCTGTCCATCACCAACTCCCGGAGTTCACTCAAACTCATGTCCATCGAGTCAGTGATGCCATCCAGCCATCTCATCCTCTGTTGTCCCCTTCTCCTCCTGCCCCAATCCCTCCCAGCATCAGAGTCTTTTCCAATGAGTCAACTCTTCGCATGAGGTGGCCAAAGTACTGGAGTTTCAGCTTTAGCATCATTCCTTCCAAAGAAATCCCAGGGCTGATCTCCTTCAGAATGGACTGGTTGGATCTCCTTGCAGTCCAAGAGACTCTCAAGAGTCTTCTCCAACACCACAGTTCAAAAGCATCAATTCTTCGGCACTCAGCTTTCTTCACAGTCCAACTCTCACATCCATACATGACCACAGGAAAAACCATAGCCTTGACTAGATGGACCTTTGTTGGCAAAGTAATGTCTCTGCTTTTCAATATAGTTGGCCCTCAATACATATCTGCTGAACAGATGACTGAAGGAATGAATCCATTTCTTCAACAAAGTTATTGAGAAACTCCTAAGAGCTGTGACGACAAAACGATGAACAAAAATGTTTCTTATTTGGCCTCTGCCATCAGCTAGGGCACTGGCTAAGTGCTTCTCACATCTAAGGTAGAAAACCCAAAATGTTGTCTTGAAAGATGGCTGTAAATTGTACCCCTTGCTCTAGGGCATGGGGGCAGAACTCCCCTTAGGGAGGGCTGAGGAAAGGAGTGGCGCTTTGACAAAGGGGAAGGGAAAATGGGTTGAGGAGACTCTTCATCCCTGAGGCAAAATCATGACTATGATTTCTCTGTAGGCTGTTTTTGGTCATTTTTGTGAAGAGATTTTCAGTTTTCCCAGACAAATGTTTGAGCTGAGCTGAATGCAGGGAACATTCAGACGTAAGAGTGGAAGCAGATTTGAGAAGGAACTCAGCTCTGAGGGAAGAGACCCCAGAATCATGGCAGCCAGCTGGTACCCGAGGCAAGAGACCACCAGGGAAGGGGTCCTTTCAATGGGGTACAACAGATAAGCTTACAGTCATGCTTAAGATCTAATTTCAAGTTGGCCCAGAAATATCATCAGTCCTTCAGCAAATCAGTTGCACAGGACTATGTAGTGAGTACATACTATACAGCCATTCTGGGTATTAAGCTTTTATAGTATCAGTAAATAGCCTTCTCCTGAGCCTTCTCTTCCACTTCCCACCAGCACTTCCCTGAGCACTCTGGCTCCCAGCCCCAGGACTCTTTCACCTCCCCAGTGATCCAGACACTATCAGACTCTGCTCGATATGGCTGGGGTACCTCAGGCCTGACTGGCTATTCCCTGGGCCAGGGAAGCTGTTCCGTGTTTAGACTCTCATCCCTGCCTCCACACACACCAGATCAGTTTTAGAGGTGAGTTAGGGAATAAAGGAGGGGGCTGTGCCCACACTTGGGTTGAAGCAGAGCCGAGAGTAGCAGCATGGAAAAGAGTGAGGGGACAGCCACTAACAGAAAAGCAAAAGGCGCCATGGGGTAGGAGGTAGGGGGCGGTGTGGTAAGTGACACACTGCACCAGGGCATGCAACCCCCTTCAGAAATACCCAGAGGGCACGGGTTTCCTGTGGAGCAAAGATTCTGGCTATTAAATTTGGGTATAAAAAAAGGGAGCTCAAGAAGATCCAGAAATGTGGGGATACTGAGATTATGTATCAAGATCCAGAAATGTGGGGATACTGAGATTATGTATCAGACAGAACATGATAGTTTCAACTTCCTGTCAAAGAATAGTTTGTGCCAGCAAAGAACAAGCTGAAGGAAAACAGCATAATCCATCCTGTATTTAATCAGGGGGTACGCACGGCCCTGGCAGGCTCTACTATGCCAGTTTCAAATGTGACGCATTCCCCAGTCATGAGTTTCCTGATGAGGAACACAAGCACCTGCTGTTTGTTAGACTCTCTGCTCAGCTCCAGCAATCATATTTTCTCTTAAGATCAGGAAAATTAATGGGAAAATATGAGCAGAAATACAGCTCAAAAAGCCCAAGCAGGACTTCCCTGATGGCTCAGTGCTTAAGAATCTGCCTGTCAATGTGGGTTCAATCTCTGGTCCAGGAAGATCGCACGTGCCTTGGGGCAACTAAGCCCATGGACCACAACTGCTGAAGCCCACATGCCCTAGAGCCCGTGCCCCACAACAAGAGAAGCCACCACAATGAGAAGCCTGGGCCCCACAATGAAGAGGCTCTCACTCGCTGCAACTAGAGAAAGCTTTCGTGCAGTAGCAAAGGCTTAGTGCAGCCAAAAATTAATTAATTAATTAATTAATTAAAAAAGAAGCCCAAGCAAATGTTTTGGGGGTGGGGGGAGAGGATAATTTTCTCCCGTCTTCAGCACATCACAGTTTACAAGCTTTTGGCCCTAGATCTCTCTCTCCTCCCTTGTCCTCAATGTTGGATCTTTCCTTTACCACTTATACAAGCACCTCCACCCTAATTGCTAAGTCTTGCATCCACTTGCTGACAACACAGTTGGCCCCATGCCGGGCACTGGGGAAAGACTCTGCCCGGGGCTTGCAGAAGGCATACAAATGGTCCCTATCTCATTGCAGAAAAGCCAGCTTCGCCCCAGGAAGCCAGAAAGTAAAAAAAAAAAAAAATGGCAATTCACCCTGATAGCTAGCCCTCAAAAGAAAGAACAATCAAAAAGCCTGTGAGGAAAAAGGGGGTGGTCCCTTTGTCCCCCTTGCTCTATAGGACGAGAAACACTTTGAAGAAAACATCTTTGAGACCCAAGAAGTATGTCCACCGTGTCTTGCAATATTCACTCTGAACAGTCCAGAGAAAAATATCTTCTCTGATGCCTCTTGGACCTTCTCACGTACAACTCTCCTCTCCCTCCACTCTGGCCACAATGACCTCCCCATGGCTCCTGGATCTGCCCACAGCACTCCTACCCTAGAGCTCTGCACCTCCTGCTTGTTCTGTCTGAAACACTCTAGATGTCTATGTGACATCCTCTCTCACTTTCCTCAGGTCGCCACTCAGACATCACCTCCTCAGGGACCCTCCAGGATGACTATATCACAAATACCATATGCCTCTAATCACCCTCTTTATCCTTACTCAGCCTTGTTTTTCTTTCTAGCACTTTCCCCACCAGACATATCTGACATCTGTTTAATTTCTGTCTCTCCCCATTAGCATGTGAGCTCTAGATAGAAGGCACCTGTCTGTTTTGTTTGTGGCCGAGATTTTGGTACCCAGAAAAGAACTTGACACAAAACAGACGCCCAATAAGTACAGTTGAATGAACGACTGAATGTCCCTCCAACTCTTTTACCACCAAATAGTGTTTTATTACTAACTTTCTTCCAAGAAGTATTAGAAATTCTTGTTATATCACTGAAACCCTGTCTGAACATCTTAAGAGCAGAAACTAACTGATATGCCCTCACTCACGTGTTCTAATTCCAGCCATAGGAGCCTTTAAGAAACCTTGTTTAGCTTTATCTGAGGTCAAAGAAAAATCTACTTCAGTTTTTCTAGCCCCCAGCGCCCAGGGGACAGGAGTGCCTGGGCTGGGAATTGCTACCCATTCAGTTATAGCACCTCTTCCCACTAAAGGAACACACTGCGTGTATATACCCATCGACATATGGTTCAGACTGCACAAGTACTGGACTAAAGACTATCCCATTCGACCTTTCCATATCAAACACATATTTTTCAGGCACCTATTAGATGCCAGCAACATAGCCATAAACAACATAGCTGTGAAGCTGACATTGTATAAATTGGATGGTGAAGGCTTGTTATCTTGAGTTAAAAGTGACCTAGAAATCTAGACTCTTCAAAGACTTGAACCCATGCTAAAACAGTTCATTCTCAAGGTTCTGGAAATTGGTAGTGATGGTGGTCACACAGCATAGTGAAGGTACTGCATGCTACTAATTGCTCACTTGAAAATGGTTGCATGTATCTTACCACAAAAAACTTTGTTTTCATTCTCTTTCCAAAGATATGCCTTCAACATGTGTTTTGTGGTTCATGAACCTGTATTCCTTTACTTAAATTTCTTTGATGAGGTAGAAAAGGAGTAACCCAAAGGGTATTGGGCAGCTCACAGAATTCTCAGAAGGACTAAAGATGTTTCTGAGAGGAATCAGTCACAGCCATGCTTCAGAACTGTGCTGGCCCCATGGCCACCAGGCCCTGGTGCTCTGGTTTACAGTGTTGTTACTTAGCCTGGAAACTTACTTTACTGCCACTGCCTTCAGCACCAGTAGCATGTGTGCATCAAAAACTTGACCTTTCAGCCACTGCCACGGCCAAAAATCCCCTCTACCATCTTTACCAGAAAATCAGTTCTAGGTGGTGCTGGCATTCCTACATTGTCTACTTTCAAAGAGAAGTTTCAGGCCAGTTTGGTGTCTGATTGGTGAAGATCAGGTCACATGCCTGTGCTTTAGCTGCAAGGGAGTCTGGGAAAATGTACTATTCTAGGAGTCAGGGCTCAAGAGGCAGGACCTTCTCCAAACACTGGATGAGTTTTCAGTAAGTGCTGTGCATGCAGCCAGGAAACATGACAAGTGTTCCCTATGGATAGACTCCTATTTTGCACTTCTTGTTTCCTCTTAGCCACATTTTCCCCTCTCCAAAGCTTCGCTTGTACTTTGCTTCTTCAGACCCCTGTAGAGAGACACTAGAATAGTCTGGAGCCTCACTCAAATGTTCTGTGTTCAGCCCACAAAGGGTCTTGGGCTGACTGTAGGCTGAAAGAGAATTAGAATATAGAGAGGCCTCCCTGCAAGCCAGACTCCCAAGGTGCTTAGATTCCAGTCCAAGTTCAAAAATGTGGGCCCGACTGCAGAATGCAGTAGATACACAGAGGTAGAATGAACTAGATGACAATTCATACCCTGGAAAAATATTATCAACCTAACAGTTTATCATTAAGTAACTCTTAAGTTATTCATTCATCAACTCAACATTTCACATACATTTATTAAGCAACGTTTGTGCTCAGTGGGCCAGGCTCTGGTATAAGTGCTGGGGATTCAACAACAGAGACAGAATTTACTGCCCTTATGTACATTCTAGTGGGGGAAGATTGGCATTAGGGGAATAAAAATATAATGTATTAGATAGTGGTAAGTGCCAGTAAAGAAAATTAAGCAGGAAAGAGGGTATATTAATCTACTGGGTCCTACCGTGTGGCTTAAAAAATAAAAATATTTTTACTCACAGTTCTGGAAATCAGACCTCCAAGATTAAGGTGTTGGCACATTAATTTCCTCTGAGGCTTCTCTCCTTGGCTTGTAGTCATCCCTCTTCCCCATGTGTCTTTGTGTGGTCTCCCCTCTGAGTGCCTGTGTTCCAACTTCCACTTCTTTTTTTAAAGATTATTTTTAAGTGGACCATTTCTAAAATCTTTACTGAATTTGTTACAGCATTGCTTCTATTTTATGTTTTTGGCTTTCTTGGCCATGAGGACTGTGGGATCCTAGCTCCCCAACCAGGGATTGAATCTGCACCCTCTGCATTCAAAGGGAAAGTCTTGACCACTGCACCACCAGGGAAGTCCCTCCACTTCTAATAAGGATATCAGTTATATTGGAGTAGGTTCCCACCCCTATAACCTCATGTGTTCATGTATGCTAAGTTGCTTCAGTTGTGTCCAACTCTGTGTGACCCTATGGACGGTAGCCTGCCAGGCTCCTTTGTCCATGGGAATTCTCTAAGCAAGAATACTGGAGCAGGTTGCCATGCTCTTCTCCAGGGGATCTTCCCAACCCAGGTATCGAACCCAACTATCTTGCATCTCCTTCATTGGCAGGCGGGTTCTTTACCACTAGCACCACCTAGGAAGCATCATATAACCTCATTTTACCTTAATTATCTCTTTAAAGGCTCTGCCTACAAATACAGTCACATTCCAAGGTACTGAGACTTAGGACTTCAACATATGAATTTGTAGGGGACACAATTCAGCCTATTACAGAGGGAGAATATTGGCTATTGCAATTCTATTTGATTTAATAATGTTTATTTTAGAGTTTTTCTTAAAATCCTTATTATGAAAATTTCTAAGCATAGTCAAAAGTAGAAAACACACACACACACAACACAATCATGTGTTAATCACCAGCTTCAGCAGTAATACCATCATTGAATTTACTAAAATTAACATTAATTCCTCAATAGCACCTAATGCCAGGCCATATTTAACTTTTCTCAACTATTGAAATTATTTCTTATAGTTGTATTCTCAAAGAAGGATCCAAACAGTCCATTCACTGAGTGTGGTGGTTACATCTCTTAAGTGTTCTTCAAATCTCCCTTAATTTAGAAGTCATTCCTGTGTATTTCCTTACAAGTGACTAATTTGTTGAAGAAACCAAATCAGCTTCTCTGGGATGTTTTACATTCTAGCTTTCACTGATTCCTTTTTCATGATGCTGTTTAACATGTCTGTCTCCTCACTTTATTCTCTATAGCCTAGAAGTTAGAATTGGGGTTTCTCAGGTGGCTCAGTGGTAAAGAATCCACCTGCCAATGCAGGAGATGCGGGTTCAATCCCTGGGTCAGGAAGATCCCTGGAGAAGGAAATGGCAACCCACTCCAGTATTCTTGCCTGGGAAATCCCATGGACAGTGGAACCCAGCAGGCTGTAGTCCATGAAGTCACAGATTTGGACTCGACTTAGTGACTGAACAACAACAGAAGTTAGAATTAATGCCTGGACTTGACCCAAGTTCAACTTTATTGATGATCCTATTTACTTCATTTTATGGAAGGACTGATGCTGAAGCTCAAGCTCCAATACTTTGGCCGTCTGATTCTAAGAGCTGACTCACTGGAAAAGACTCTGATTCTGAGAAAGATTGAAGGTAAAAGGAAAAGGGGGCACCAGAGGATGAGGTGGTTAGATACCATCACCAACTCAATGGGCATGAGTTTGAGCAAACTCCAGGAGATGGTGAGGGACAGAGGAGCCTGGCATGCTGCAGTCCATGGGGTCACAAAGAGTTGGACACGACCTAGCAACTCAGCAACAACAACAACAGCTCCTATCTGGAGGTTGCATTTTTAGTAATGCCAAGATTGTTCAGTGACTTTGGCTGGTAATAGCCTGCATGCCCTATTGCAAAGCTCCTCATTAACTTCTACTTTAACCTCAATGATCATCACTTGTTTCAGTTTTTCATTAGGGTCTACAAAATGGTCATTTTCTGTGTCATTTCCTTCATAATTCAATTATTTCGTAATATCAACATAGAAGAACCTTCCTTCATCCATCTAAGCTATTGGTTACTCTGAAATTTGGTTCATACTGAAAAGACAAGACAAATTCTGGAGATAGTCTGGAACATTCCATGAAATCAATATTTTCATTGATTTACATTTTGAATGCACTAAAAAAGCTTAATTTTGAAAGGATATCCACATCAAATCTTTGGAAAAATAAGCAGATAATTCATTCAATTCGGTTCAGTTCAGTTCAGTCGCTCAGTCGTGTCCAACTCTTTGCGACCCCATGAATCGCAGCACGCCAGGCCTCCCTGTCCATCACCAACTCCCGGAGTGCACTCAGACTCATGTCCATCGAGTCAGTGATGCCATCCAGCCATCTCATCCTCTGTCATCCCCTTCTCCTCCTGCCCCCAATACCTCCCAGCATCAGAGTCTTTTCCAATGAGTCAACTCTTCGCATGAGGTGGCCAAGGTACTGGAGTTTCAGCTTTAGCATCATTCCTTCCAAAGAATACCCAGGACTGATCTCCTTTAGAATGGACTGGTTGGATCTCCTTGCAGTCCAAGGGACTCTCAAGAGTCTTCTCCAACACCACAGTTCAAAAGCATCAATTCTTCAGCACGCAGCTTTCTTTATAGTCCAACTCTCACATCCATACATGACTACTGGAAAAACCATGGCTTTGACTAGACGGACCTTTGTTGGCAAAGTAATGTCTCTGCTTTTAAATATGCTATCTAGGTTGGTCATTGGAGAAGGCAATGGCACCCTACTCCAGTACTCTTGCCTGGAAAATCCCATGGATGGAGGAGCCTGGTAGGCTGCAGTCCATGGGGTCGCTAAGAGTCGGACACTTCACTTTCATTTTTCACTTTCATGCATTGGATAAGGAAATGGCAACCCACTCCAATGTTCTTGCCTGGAGAATCCCAGGGATGGGGGAGCCTGGTGGGCTGCCGTCTATGGGGTCACACAGAGTCGGAAACGACTGAAGTGACTTAGCAGCAGGTTGGTCATAACTTTCCTTCCAAGGAGTAAGTGTCTTTTAATTTCATGGCTGCAATCACCATCTGCAGTGATTTTGGAGCCCCCCAAAATAAAGTCTGACACTGTTTCTACTGCTTCCCCATCTATTTCCCATGAAGTGATGGGACCGGATGCCATGATCTTTGTTTTCTGAATGTTGAGCTTTAAGCCAACTTTTTCACTCTACGCTTTTTAGTTCGTCTTCACTTCCTGCCATAAGGGTGGTGTCATCTGTTTATCTGAGGTTATTGATATTTCTCCTGGCAATCTTGATTCCATCTTGTGCTTCTTCCAGCCCAGCGTTTCTCATGATGTACTCTTTAGTATTCCCCAAATGTCAACTTTGAAAATTTGGATATACAGAATAGGTTTCCCATAAGTGAAGCAGAAGTTTCAAGCAAGAAGACCCTGGAGAAATACTGATCAATATACCAAAGGAATGACCAATAGATAACCTAATATAGACATGAGACAAATGATAGCCAATATGTCCAAAAAGTGACAACACAGTAGCACTAATTATGTGGTGGGCACCGTACTAAGTGCTCTACACACATGAACACGTTTAAGTCTCATCACAACCTTCTAAGCTAGATACTCTTAGTATCCTCCAGTCCACAGATGAGGAAACTAAGGTAAAAAAGCTAAGGTTAGTTACCCAAGGTACAGCTAGTAACCAGAGGCGCCAGGAGTTAAACCCACGCAGTGTATATGCTGGTAACCACACTATACCACACAGCTTTTGGCCAAAGCTGATGGTTACGGTTATGCGTAACTCCCAGAAAGTTAACCACAATTAACATTCTCTACTGTTCAGAGAGAAGCTTCAAATCCACTCTAGTCTAATTATTTTTTAAATCCCATGAACAGAGGAACCTGGCAGGCTATGGTTCATGGGGTCATAACAGTCAGCCATGACTAAGTACACATGCATGCATGCAACACAGGTAAGATGGTTACTTCTTACGCAGGTAAGATGGTTCGTTGTTGTTCAGTCACCCAGTCATGTCTGACTCTTTGTGACCCCATGGACTGCAGCATGCCAGGCGTCCCTGTCTCTCACCATCTCCTGAAGTTTGCCCAAGTTCATGTCCATTGCATCGGTGATGCTATCCAGTCATCTCATCCTCTGAAGCCCTCTTCTTCTGCCCTCAATCTTTCCCATGATGGAAATTGACTTTCCAATGAATCAGCTGTTTGCATCAGATGATCAAAATACTGGAGTTTCAGCTTCAGCATCAGTCCTTCCAATGATGGTTGCTTATTACTAATAATAGCTATTATTCGTATAAGGCTGGATGCTAATCTAAGCTCTTTAAACATACTAACTCCCCTATCTATAAGGGCCTCCCCACTCCCCAATGAACCCCAGGCTAGATACCCATATACCTATATCCTTGAGGATGCCCCCAGGAGATTCTGAGTGTCTGTCAGGAAAGCGATGTTTATCCAGTTTCTTGAAGGACCTGTCAGCCAGCCCTACCTGGTAGACGTCAGTTCTGGAGTGAGTGAGGTGGCCTCCAGGAAGGAAAGAATGTCACCCCCCTCCCCAAGCAGCGTGTCTATCCCCTCCCCGCCCAGGAGGGCACTCTTTGATTGATGCTAGGAGACTTCCACGGAGAAGGCAATGGCACCCCACTCCAGTACTCTTGCCTGGAAAATCCCATGGATGGAGGAGCCTGGAAGGCTGCAGTCCATGGGGTCACTGAGGGTTGGACATGACTGAGTGACTTCACTTTCACTTTTCACTTTCATGCATTGGAGAAGGAAATGGCAACCCACTCCAGTGTTCTTGCCTGGAGAATCCCAGGGACGGAGGAGCCTGGTGGGCTGCCGTCTATGGGGTCGCACAGAGTCGGACACCACTGAAGCGACTTAGCAGCAGCAGCAGCAGCAGCAGCAGGAGGCTTCCAAATGGCCACGTGCACCCGGCTCCCTGCTCTGTGGCATTAATCAAAGAACACAAAATCCTGGTGACAAAGCTGACAGGCTTGCCTTATTCTGACTTGACGTGTTCTCATCTTTGTCAACCTGTCTTTCTCTATTTAGCAATCATTGTGGCTCCAGCCTTCCTCCTAATACCAGTAAATATTCATCAGTGACTCAAACCAGGTATTGGTTGCTACCCAAACGGCCCCTCACGCAGGTTCTCTTGTGATCCCTGAGTCATCATCTCCACCTGAGGGCCCCCCCTCCCTCCACGCCTTCTCCTGGCTTCTGGCCAAGGCTGCTCTTAGCTTGCGCTAATTGGCACCCTCCACCCCTATCTCCTCCGCTCTCCCGCCCACTCAGGCAGGCTGCGATTGAGAGGAAGAGTTCGAGAGCTGTGAAAAATGAGCAAAGCTCGGGAAACAGGAGAAACTGCAAACTGGGAGCCCTTCACACCACTTTTAGGGCAGCCCCTATTATGAGAGCCATAAAGAAATAGCAATTTATGCATTTAGAAGCAATCGGCCCTTTCATCTGGAGAGGCTGTTGAATGCAAAGCACACTCCATGGCGGAGGAGGCCGGGGCCCCAGCTCCCAGTGCGCGCCTTACTGCCGCTAAGAAAGAGCTCCTTGCTGAGCCGCTGCTCATAAAGCAGCTGGAGGCGGAGTGGTGGAGCAGAAAGTCGCCTGGTGAAGGCGAGATTTCATTTTCTGCTTTTGTGTCTCATGAATGTTCTCTCCCAGGGGCCTGCTCCGGGGCCCAGTCGCAGAAGGCAGTAAGGAATGCTGGCTGGAGCCAGCCTCAATGATAGCCTGACTATGCGATGAACAAAGAGGAACAACCAGAGACATTGACGGCAGCACTCGGTCGCTGGGATCGTTGCCAGGGTTGAGACTGGAGATTTGCTGTCCTCAGGAAGAAAAAACCACCTTTGTCAACATAGGGGCCACGGGGGGCCACGTCCATCCCCTCAGTGTGGTTGCTTCTGAACCAGCTAGATTCTGGCTGGTCCACGTGACTCAAGACCACTTTAGCGTTTGAATCGCCCATGAGCTTATTAGAAAGGCAGACAGTTGGGTCCCACCCAGAGCTACTGGGAAGCCTGGCATGCTGGAGTTCGTAGGGTCTCAAAGGGTCAGACGCAACCTAGCCACTTAGGTTGTGGCTAGGTTACTGACTCTAAAACAACAACAAAGAGCTACTGACTCTTCTGTATTTCAACAAGACCCCTTGCTGATGCTCCTACACACCCTGGCTTGGGGGGACAACATGAGCTGTTTGTTGTGAGGGGCGAGAGGTGGGGGAGGATGGGAGAGAGCTGAGCTGTGATGCTCAGACACTTTCCTTTGCAGGTTGGCGAAGAGAAAGTGGCCTGTGAGGAACAAGGCAGCCCATCCTGCCCGCGGGAGATTCGCTGAAGCCTCACTTTCAGCAGTGAGTCACCGTCCCTCTCCTTCTAAGTTTTACCCAGTTCCTGTCCTCTCCAGTGAGGCGAAATACCAGAGCGAATGGCCCAAGTCCTTTATTCACGCAAAACTCTTTTGCCTGTTAGAAACCATGCTCTTAAAACTTTCATAAAGGCCCCGACTGCACCCAGCTGAGGAGGGCCCTGCCAGTTCAAGATCCTCACCACCAGCCACCCTCTTTCCAGGCACAGGCCTCATCCTCAGCCAGATGAGATTTAATGGGCAGGTAGACCCGAACCACGGAGGAGGCCGCTGGCAAACTTCCATAGATGAGCCCCCCTCCCCTTTCATTTTCCTCGTGTAGCCCCCCACCGAGGGCCAGGAGCGAAGAATTATATTACAAAATCTACTTTAAAGGAAAACCTCCCAAGTACTTCTTTAATCTTGCAACTATTTCAGGAATGTCTGTGCTGTCAAGCTGTGAGGAATGTCTGCCTCAGCACCCATCCACATCCTTTTGAAAATCCACCTCTGATGTGGTGAATGTGAAAACTAGCATCTATGAAGGAGAAGCGGGGCTTTCCTTCTTGTAATGCAAACCAGAGGAGTACACACGTTCTTCTCTCCTTACACAGAACATGCTGCTGGCCTCAGTCCCTGCCAGCCCTGCCCTGCCCTCCCTTTTCTGTTTGCTTCAAAGAGGCAGTCCGATGGGAATGTTGATTCATTTGAGCAGAAGTGTACCAGAGTTGCATGTTTTTAAAAAAACATTGCTGATGAGAAAGGTATATGAACTTTATCTTTAAGCCAGCTGACCATACAGGAAGTTTGATTATTTTCAAATATGGATTAGGTCTGTGAGGCTTCCCCCATGGTTCAGTGGTAAAGCATCTGCCTGTAACGCAGGAGATGTGGGTTCAATCCCTGGGTTGGGAAGATCCCCTGGAGGAGGGCATGGCAACCCACTCCAGTATTGTTGCCAGGAGAATCCCCAACAGCGGAGCCTGGCAGGCTACAGTCCATGGGTCACAAAGAGTTGGACATGACTGAGGCGACTTAGCATGCAGGCAATAGGTATGTGACAGGAATTGGACACTAATATCCTAGCGTGTGACACGGAGGACCCCATGCTGTGCTATGTCCCCTCCGAAAACCCAGCACAGTCCCTGCCACACTGTCAGCACTCAGGTAATGTCTGTGGCTGCAGAGGCAAAGGGTGGGAGAAACAGAGCAGACACCAGACATGTGTCTCCAGGGCTTGACCTGCTTCTCTCTGCAGGGCAATGTCAGGCATCCAAAAAGCTTAATATTAAATATAAATCGAGTATGAAAATGGAACAATAAAGATTTTGGGGAGAGTGAGCCATAATAACCATCAGTCCTCCTGGTCTGTAGAACCCCTCTGGAGTTGGGGACCTGCCTTAGGCTGGATTCCCTAGAATAGAGCATGAAACAGGGATTCTTGCACACGTGACTTACAGAGAGTGCTCCCTGGACAAGGGGAAAGAGGGGAGCAGGAAAGGGTAGGGGCGGAAGAGCTAGGAAAGATGTGACCTCCCCTGGAGAGAGCTCAGGAAGCACAAGTTATACCACCAAGCCGGCCCCATCTTGAGGCAAGGGACCATCAATACACACTACGGGGGATGGGGGTTGAGAAGGAGAGGGTGGACCAGCCCTAAAGGGGATCCGGGTGGGGCACCTACAGTGTCCATTACTTTCCCTTCAAGGTGCAGTTGGGCCCACCTGTCAGACCCCTGTAATAAATATATAAGTTGATATTTGTGACTACATGTATATCTCAGTTCAGTTCAGTTGCTCAGTCCTGTCCAACTCTTTGCAACCCTATGGACTACAGCACACCAGCCTTCCCTGTCCATCACCAACTCCCAGAGCTTACTCAAACTCATGTCCATTGAGTCGGTGATGCCATCTAACCATCTCATCCTCTGTTGTCCCCTTCTCCTCCCACTTTCAATCTTTCCCAGTATCAGGGTCTTTTCCAGTGAGTCAGTTCTTTGCATCAGGTGGCCAAAGTATTGGAGTTTCAGCTTCAGCATCAGTCCTTCCAATGAGTATTCAGGACTGATTTCCTTAAGGATGGACTGGTTGGATCTCCTTGCAGTCCAAGGGACTCTCAAGAGTCTTCTCCAACACCACAGTTCAAAAGTATCAATTCTTTGGCGCTCAGCCTTCTTTATGGTCCAACTGTCACACCCATATATGACCACTGGAAAAACCATAGCTTTGATGTACTAATAGTTTCATTATTGTCTCTGCTCCCACATACTACAGTGTAAGTTCTATAAGGGCAGGCATGTTTCTTTCTCTCTTTTGAATGACGTCTCCCAAGAATGGGCTTCCCATATGGCACTAGTAGTAAAGAACCCACCTGCCAATGCAGGAGACTTAAGAGATGTGAGTTTGATCCTAGAATCAGGTAGGTCCCCTGGAGAAGGGCATGGTAACCCACTCCAGTACTCTTGCCCGGAGAATCCCATGGACAGAGGAGCCTGGCAGGCTACAGTCTATAGGATCGCAAAGAGTCAGACATGACTGAAGTGACTTCACATGCACATCCCAAAAACAGGGCTTGACCTGTAGGAGGTACAGGGTGAATACATGGTAATGAAGGAATACTCTGAAGAGTATACTCTGTTACTGCTCAGGGATTTTGCAGTGATTCTTTGGGTACAAAGCAATCAAATTCTGGCCTGCATGAATAAGCAAGAAACTATAACATATTAAGAGGGGAACTGTAGGGCCCTGTGATTCTTGGATTTCAGTATGTTTAAGAACCATATAAGGTTCTGGTTAACAATGGGATTCTTGGTTCCTATCCCCAGAGATTCAGACTCAGTGGTTCTGGAAGCGATCCAAGAAAATGCACTTAAAAAATATATAACCGTTGATTTTGTTGTAGGTGACCTGAGGCACGTACTTTGAGAAACACTGATGGAGTCTGAAACAGTGGCTCAGATAGTTATAAATAGCTTCCCAGACCACCCAGCTGATGAGCCACAGAGCTAGGGTTAGACCTGGCTCTTCTCACTCTCAGTGCCACGTGTTTTCCACTCATAGGCTCTCTTAATATATGTTTATAAGCTTTGCACGTACCTTGGTTACCATGGGAACGCAAAAGCCTGATGAAATCCTACAACTATAGCTGGTTTTGAGGCTTCGGTTGATAGCTATCTTTAGAAAAACTCAGCTCCACAATTTATTGTGGCCTGTGTTGCCCTGAGTTCCTGTAGAGTCTTCTAAAATTGTAAATGTGCTTTTGTGATGTGCTGATGCCATAATCCTTTGACAGGAGAGAGCACAATGAAAGCCAGGAACCAGGGCCCTGGCTCAAACTGGTTTGGGGGTGGACTAAAAAGACACAGGGAGGCCGAGTGGAGAAACTGGAATGAAGCTATACTATTTAATGTGTGGTGAAGGGCTTCGAGGTGGCCATTAACTGATTCAGGGAATGAAAGAATGAGGGTTGGTTTAAAGATATTTCGATGAAGAATATTTTATTCATTATAAACCCTCTGGTTGAGAGCATCGATCAGCCTTAGAAGGACTGTGTTTGGGGTAGAGGTTAGACCCTAAAGGGACAACAGTGGTTGATAAGCCACCTCCCAAAAGCAAATCCCTGAAGCCAAAACTGTATTACCAGCTGTGGCACTTGCCACGTGCCAGGGTCTAAGACTTATATACTATCTCACTTGATCCTCATAATAATGCTTTATGTGGATACTATTATCCTCATTTTACAGATGAGAAAACAAATAGACTACCTAAACTCACACATTTACAAAATATCTGAGCTGGGACTTGACCCGGGCAATCTGGGTCCAGACCTATCCTTTTAACCAACCACTTCTGTCCAGTGGATCTGAAATAGAACAACAGGCAGAACTCCTGTCTTTAGGAGCATTACCGTAAGGGTTGATGAACCATTGTTAAGAGACTGAACTGCTTGCACGGTGGGAGGACAGGAGGGGGATGGTTGAGGAGGGAGGGCTAGGCTGGGGAGACCCTGAAAATAAACTTGGGAGGATAGAAATACCCAAGGGTGGATTTCAAGTCACTGATTCTGCAAAGGTAGGACCTGAATTCTCCCCTCCTCTCCTCTTTGACATAAAATTTACTGTGCTCATTAGTGCATTATCGTCCAATGGATTCTTTTCTGGGGGAGAAGCTCAGAGAAGAGAAAGAGGAGCCATCTGAGCTTTCATAGCGGAGGGAAGGCACCTCTAGGACTGCAGTTTCCCTTGACCACGGTGGGGCGAATGGTGCGCCCACCCTGACCAGGATACACCAAGCAAGGGACCCACGGAGAGGAGAGCAGTCGTGGGGAGGGGCCCTCCGTGGGGGAAGGGAGGCTGCAGAAGGGATCCTGTTGCCTTGGCAATAGAGGCTGCGGAGAGAAAAGAGAGTGAGAGAATGGACAGGGGGAGGCCTGAAACAGAGCTGATGACGAGAGCTGGGTCGGGGGGACAAACCTCAAATCCGAGAACATTATTTTCATGTATTAATAGTTTGCCCCCAGGTAGAGAGGCCCTGTGAAGGAATTTTGCCAGAATTCATCCTAAATGGAGACAGGATAGAGACATCAAGGCAAAGAGGTGGGGTGAAATGGGGCTAAGTCACGTGAGTGCAGAGCTGCACCGCGGCCCCCCACTCTCCTTTCCTCCTCCTTCCCTGCCCCCTCCTCTTCCCTCCCCATCCCTTCCCTCCCTCCCCCCACCACCCCCATTCTCTAGTTCGCCCAATTTTTGCCTCCCTCCTCTGTGATGCTCAGCTAAGCTGTGATGAACGCAAATGGGAGAAAGGTATGAAAAACGGTCCCTAGACTTAAACTCGGAAAGTATTTATATCTGAAACAAAGTGACTTTTGTTAGCTCTGAAGAATTTCTAAAGTGGGATGTGGGTGAATGGGGTTGGGAGGAGCAGTGGTAGGGGACAGGGGCGGGAATGATGTGTAAGACTGCCTTTATCTTCCCCTGGACTCTATGTGGATCCCCCCAAACCACCCCCCAACACACCTCCTCCTCACATAGGCCCCAAAAATACAGTGGGGACAATACTTGGGAAAAGGCTCCCTGAGCCAGGTGTGAAGGGATGGAGGTAGCAGGTGAAGGAGGTGCTCCCAGAATAAGGCCTTGTGCTTGTTAAAGTCAAGGGAGGAGGAGGCCACTGCTGCAGATACAGGAAGCTGTATCTGCATCCAGGGTAACCCTACCAACTCCCGGGGATGGGAGCCCTTGCCCAGTGGCTGATGTTAATATCCACTAATGTGCCAGAAGCAGCTTATCCTGGGAAGACTGGCTGGATGTAGCCGAGACCCTCTCACCTCCCCGTATCCTCTTCAAGCCTAGAGATGTTCAAATTCCAATATTACTGTGGCCTCTTGGGTACCTGCAGGCTAAAGAGGGCTGGGGATATTTGGGTTACACAGCAAATCTTTGAAATGTTTTTGCCTTATTATTTTAAATTCAAACCATGTTCCCTGATTTTTTTCAGTCTGTGCCTCCCTAATACCTGAGTGGAAACACAGCTTGGCAGAGTTGCCCTACTGCCCCTCAGCCCCACACTAGCGTTTGGTGGTCTGACCCCTCTGCTCCTGGAGCCTCCACGGCCCTGGCCATGCTCACCGTGGGTCAGTGCTTTCTACCCTCTGCCCTTTAATGGCGAGCAGGCAACTACAGATCTATCCAACGGTTATACTTTTGGCATACACAATACAGTTTTGTTTTCTTTTTTGATTCTGTGTTTTTCAACTTCTCAGTTTATTTTTGAAGAGTGAGACTGATTTTTTTTTTTTTTTTTTCATGCAGTGTGATACTGAGGCTCTGGGAAGGTTTTGTATCTGGGAAGTCGTCCATAACCAACACGAAGGTGTTTATCAAACTTGATGGTGAGTTTTGGCCGTGGAAGGGTGAGACCTAGGAGAGGAGAAGAGCCCTCCTGATTCCAGGAGCAGCCAAAAGTACTCAGCAATAGGGGCTGGGCTGGGGATTCTCTGGAGGACAAGAACAGTCAGCAAAGGGGAGGGCCCCTGGCTCCAGCAACTCCCTTAGAGGGGACACAGGGCGTGAAGGGAGGGGAACACGAGGAGGGCACGCAGCACTCGCAGAGCACGTCGATGACTGACGTTCCCAGCCCTCTCACACCTCTGTGTTTCATGACCTCTGGTGTCTGTAGGTGCCTGGGTTCTGCTCCCTTGCCTCATTTCTCCCCTTCTATAGCGTGGCCGCCTTATGTGTAAGTGAAGAGCCAGCATCAGCGGTTCCAGGGGAAATGGCTGGAACAGGGCAGAGCTGACAATGAGCAAGTACACACGTCTCTGGAGTCCCAGTTGTTAGAAAGGTGGCCATCAGCCCCTGTGAGAGCGGTGACCCTTGAATGATCCTCAGTGGGGAGATGCTGGCACTGAGAGAGGCCAACTGGGGGACTCGCTCACTCAGTCACCCCTAAACTGTCTACAGGACCACCCTCAGCATCCACATTATTTCTTTTATTTAAAAGAAAAAAATTTTTTTAATTTACTCTTTTATTTTTGGCTGCACTGGGTCTTTGTTGCTGCTCAGGCTTTCTCTAGTTACAGTGGGTGCATTTCTCATTGTCGTGGCTTCTCTAATCGCAGAGCACGTGCTCTAGGGTGCACGGGCTCAGTCCTTGTAGCACCTGGGTTTAGCTGGCCCCGCAGCATGTGGAATCTTCCCAGACCAAGGATCGAACCCATGTCCCCTGCATTTAGCAAGTAGATTCTTAACCACTGGACCACCAGGGAAGTCTCCAAATTATTTCAATTGTTACCTTATTTTTCTCTCTCTTCCCTCCTCTCCCCCTTCCTTGCCTAAACAGTTGAATACAAAGTGAGCCACATGTGTTTTTGATGTGTCTCAACTCTGTTTCCCCTTGACCTTTATTCCTGTGTGTCTGGTTCTGGGCTTTCCTGATGGTTGCTAATCCTTGGCTCAGCTCAGACGTCTGTCTTTTTGCCTCTCCACCCACATCAGCCCTGTTAACACCAACATGTGACACCTGTTTTGGAAAAACGTTGGTAGCAGCATCCTCAGACGTTATTTGTAACATCTAGGCCCAGCCAGGGACTCCTGTCACCCATTCACCAAAATAACAGACTGTGAACACTGTGTTTCACCATCCATCACTAATACATTTTAGCTACAAGTAGGACTGCCTGATTTAGCAAGTGAAAATGCAGGCTGTCCAGTTAAATGTCAATTTCAGAAAAACAATAAATAATTTTTTAGTATAAGTAAAATGCAGAATTTGGAACATGCTCATAAACTTAAAATTGCCTTTTGTTTATTTTAATTTCAAGTTTAAGTGGATGTCCTATGTTTTATCTGGCATTCCCAGTTATAAGTCATGCAGCACCAATAATAGCAGTCTGGAACTTACTGACTTAGCAAACTGAGGCATCTGAGGGCTGGGCTGGCTTCAGCACAGCCTGATTGAGAGCAGGGGGTGTGCCTAAATGATGTCCCCCAAAACATGACTTGCTCTTTCTCCACCATCCAGGTCAGCCTCCCCCAGGTTGGCTACATTCTTGGATAAGAGGTTTTTGACTTTATGGTGACAAGATAGCTGTGGTTTTCCGGACTCATATTCTTAAGATTCAGAGATGGAAAAAAGAGAAAAGTTGTTTTTCTAAAAGCTTTTAAGAATCATTCCAATTAGATCACCCTAGATCACATGTTCACTACTAACTCAATCTTTGTGGCCAAGGAAATGAAATACACGGACTGGCCAGGCCAGGGCTAGTTGCTGGCCTTAGAACTAGAGTGGCACCCAGACCCATGGACCAAAGGAGGGCTATGGAGGGCAGGGGGGAGACCCAAGAACTGCTGCTAAAGAAGGCTAGGTGGATACGGGAAAGGCACACAGTGCATACTCTGCAGCCACTTGAAACTAGAGTGTGCACTGGGCTGTATTCTTCAAGTTCTGCAGAGCTTACAAAGGCTTGGAGAGACAGAAGGTAAAGGCAAGACTAGGGCGGTGTGGGGGGCAGTCTCCCACTTTCAAACAGCAGTGCCATCAAACTGTTGTCATCAGCTGCTTCCTAAAGTTGAGCAGCACCCTCATCCCAGTTGCTCCCCAGTTTGCCATATTGGAGGAAAAACGTGAGACTGTCTAAGAAAGTTACAGACCAAATGTTTGCATCCTCTCTAAATGCATATGTAGAAACCTGATCCCCATGTGGCTGTATTGGAGATGAGCCCTAAGGAAGTAATTAAAGTTCAATAAGGTCATGAGGGTGGGGACCTAATCTCACAGGATTAGTGTCCTTTTAAGAAGAGCTGCCCCCCACCTACACCCATCCCTTCCACTCATACACAGCAAGACGGCAACTGTCTAAAGCCAGGAAGGGAGCTCTCCCCAGAAATCAAATTTTCTGACACCTTGATCACAGAATTCTAGTCTTTTTTCTTTTTTAATGTTTGTGATCATTTTTGAAAATTTGTGTTTATTTATTTTAATTGGAGGACAGTTACTTCATGACATTGTGATGGGTTTTGCCACACATCAACATGAATCGGCCATATGCATACACGTGCCACCTCCCTCCTGAACCCCCTTCCCGCCCCCCCTCCACCCCAACGTTGTCACAAAGCACCAGCTTTGGGTTTCCTGCATCGTACATCAAACTCCACTGGCTATCTATTTTTACATATGGTAATGTATATGTTTCAATGCTATTCTCACAAATTTCACTTATTTTTTTGGCTGCACTGGGTCTTCATTGATACATGCAGGCTTTCTCTAGTTGTGGCAAGTGTTCTCATTGTGGTGGTTTCTCGTCCGTGCAGAGCATGGACTCTAGAGCTCAGTGGTTGCCACTCATGAACTCTAGAGTGTGGGCTCAGTAGCTGTGGTACACGAACTTAGTTGCTTCTTGGTTTGTGGGACCTTCCTGGATCATGGATCAAACCCATGCATTAGCAGGCAGATTCTTAACTACTGGACCATTAGGGAAGTCCAAGTCTTTGCTTACAACTATGAGAAAAGAAACATCTACTGTGTAGGCTACCCAGCCAGTGGTACTTTGTTATGGCAGCCTCAGCAGGCTAATACAAAGTGTGGCTAATTCTCAGAGGTGCAACTTCACTATCACACAGCATTACAGGTGCAAAAGGCTTTCAGGATGTCTAATGACCTGGAGAGACCTGGTCTACCAGATAGCTTTTCTGTGTATCTGCAAGAACAAATGCCTTGGACTGCTGTAATGCCCTCAAGCAGCCCATATTCTGCTGAGGAGAAACAGACACATAAATAGATCATTGTAAAATAATGTGGTTAGTGTACTGACCAGACTATCCATAGCATATCATGACTATATAATGCATATTCATGAAAAATGGTTCATTTTGAAAATGTTGCTTTCATTGAAGAAACTTAGTACAGAGTGTATTATATAGTTGAATATATGCCAACTATGACCCCATTAATGTAAATGACAAAGATGCTTTGCAAATGAACGGAATTTGCAAATGTTAATATATTCCACATATTTCAAATGGTAATATGACTTTACCACAAATTCCTCAAGGCAATCAAAAGAAATGTGATATTTAATGAGGAAAGATTTTAACTTAGTCACTGAAAGAGAAGTTATTATGTAACATAATGCTCAAATTCACGGAAAATAATTTTTTTCAAATAGATGTGACTTATTTAAATTGTTTAGTAAGTCTTTTTGGACTTAGAAATCAGTCCAGTACCTAAAACAAAAAACATTTGTGAATGAATGAATGAACAAATGAATGAAAGAAAGAATGAGAACGCTGGGGTTCAAATCTTGGCTTTGTCACAAAGAAACCAATTGCCTTAGGTAAGTCAATTAACCTCCCTGGGAATGTATTTCTTAACCAGTAAAACTGGAGGGTAGAATTTACTGGAGAGTGGAGTGAAAGTTGCTCAGTCGTGTCCGACTCTTTGCAACCCCATGGACTATACAGTCCATGGAATTCTCCAGGCCAGAATACTGGAGTGGGTAGCCTTTCCCTTCTCCAGGGGATCTTCCCAACCCAGGGATCAAACTCAGATCTCCTGCATTGCAGGTGGTTTCTTTACCAGCTGAGCCACAAGGGAAGCCCATTTATTGGGTATTTTGGTCTTTAGCCACATCACCTTTTGTTCAAATGGAATATTATTTGGAAGATGGAGCTAAGAGGAAGTGTGTGCATGCGTGCCTGTGTGTG
The DNA here is from genome assembly GCF_029407905.1 of Bubalus kerabau. NCBI lineage: Eukaryota > Metazoa > Chordata > Mammalia > Artiodactyla > Bovidae > Bubalus > Bubalus kerabau. The sequence continues at coordinate 66,225,900 of NC_073637.1, forward strand.
TGTGTTGTTTGTCAGGGTGTGTTATTGGCTCCATCTCACCTTCCCCTCCCCTGGTGATCCCTCCTCAAAAGAGTAGAGCCTGAGAGCTACTGGTCTGGAGGATCCCTGAAGTCATTTTCAATCTGACTGTGGATGACCCTATTATTGCAAACCATGTGGTCACAGAATACTAGCTGAGGAGGTGTCAGAGAAAACTGAAGTCCATCTATGGAGAAAGAAGGAGGAAAAATGGGACATTTTGAACTGATTGAACTTGGTAGCCTGTCTGAGAAGCCATGATCTGGGCTCCTGTCATTTTCTGCTGGCTTCAATAGACAGAGCAGCTCTTTACTCTGAGTCCCTTTTAGGTTAGGTTTTTACATGGAAAAGATATAAATTAGGCCCAGAGCCAGGCCTTCCAGAAGAATTCAAGGGGCGATTTCCCCAGCACAGTGAAGTGGCTTTTCTCAGCCTTCTCTGTTTAATGCTCTCAGCCAAAACATCACCGAGGAGAACTCCAGGCTTGAGAAAGTCATGCTATTAATACTAATACAGCCCGCCCTGCTGATAACAGATGTGGTTATAATGGGAGCTGAGTGAACAAAAACACGTTTCCCCAACTCCAAGCCTCAAGCACATTTTCCATCCTCTGTAACAGACTGCAGCACTGGCTCCGAGCAGATGCGTTTCCTTGCTCTTTTGTGGGCATTGCTTCGTGCCCTCATTGGAGAAGGAGAAGCTGAGGTCTCCACTGGCAGAGTCTACAGGAGGTGGCCGGCCTGCAGAGCCTCCTTCTCCCCTGTTTATGGAAACTGCTTCAAGGCTGGTGCTATGAAGGCCTTTTTGTTTATACAAATCATTCCGAGATAACACATTTCTCAGAGAAAGTCTCCAAAAAGCTGAGCACTGCTGAGCTGAGCCTTCTTCACAGTCTTATGACTTATGCCTTGGCCAAAACCACCTCCATAACACACAGCCATGAGCTTCATCCTGTGATACTGAAAGACCACATACCATCTGGAAATAGCCTTGAGGAACTCATGCAGTAAGAGACCGAACCCCCCAATTTTACCCTCCCAAAGCCAAGCCACCTTGATCACTTTGTCAACCCGGGAAGTTTTTCTGGAAAAGAGAAATGATGACATGAGAACTGTATACTATGTCAGTGGTGGAGGGCCGATCCAAGCTTCTGGCTTCTAATCTTGCACTTAATAAAATAGTTCAGCTACTTCTTTGTACAAATTTACTTCCTGTAGACTACAGGGAGAAACCATTGTCAACAGCATGCATTTTATAGACAAGTTCTAAACCACACAGCATTTAATTTTTTGCAACACAGCCCTCTGTGCTGAAAGGTTAGCTGTGGCTCTCTGAATAGCTTTCATCTGAGTGTCTGGCAGGAAGGAATCTGATTTTCCAATGGATCAGTATTAGCTAAAATGTTTGTCATTATATATCCCCTGGAGTTCGCTATGCTTTGTTGAGTCAGCTCTTGTCCTTTCTGGCAATAGCCTGAAATCACTGTCAGGGATCTTGGGTTACACCACAGCTGTGTAGTCACCCCGGAAAGCTCTTGTTTAGACTGAAATCAAAGTCCTTGACTGGATACTTAAGCTTTCCCTTCCCCTTTGTCCAAACTCCCAAGGATGGAGCACCCCAGCTACTGTCACCCCACATCTGTATTATGTCTACCAAAGATGAGTTTTAGTCACCCAGAGCAGCATCCTTTAACTATTGTCTAGTCTGGCTACAAGGCAATGTCTACAGTATGATCCATATTTGGTTATAATATACACACTAAGACTGGAAGAAAATTCCCCAATCAATAGCTGTCTTTCTCAGATGGTAAAAATCTATATGATTTGTTTTCTTCCTTCATCCTCATATTTCCCAAAATGCCTACGAAAGTAGGTATTATTCTTAGAGTAGGGGAAAAAAGTGTGTGTGTGTGTGAGTGAGTGTGATATGCTATAATGCCATAAACCAATATAGAGTTTGCTTTCCAAAGGGCTCAAGCTCTGAAACCTAGGCTGTTTATTGAATTTCCTAGAAAACAATTTTTGTCTCTATTTTTCAGGTGTGTGCATGTGTGTTAAGTCACTTCAGTCGTGTCCGACTCTTTGCAACTTTATGAACTGTAGCTTGCCATGCTTCTCCGTCTATAGGATTCTCCAGGCAAGAATACTGGAGTGGGTTGCCATGGTCTCCTCCAGGGGATCTTTCCAACCCAGGAATCAGATCCAGGTCTCCTGCATTGCACGTGGATTCTTTACCATCTGAACCACCAATGAAGCCCATCAGCCTACTGCTGCTGCTGCTGCTGCTAAGTCGCTTCAGTCGTGTCCGACTCTGTGTGACCCCATAGACGGCAGCCCACCAGGCTCCCCCGTCCCTGGGATTCTCCAGGCAAGAACACTGGAGTGGGTTGCCATTTCCTTCTCCAATGCATGAAAGTGAAAAGTGAAAGTGAAGTCGCTCAGTCATGTCCGACCCTCAGAGACCCCATGGACTGCAGCCTTCTAGGCTCCTCCGCCCATGGGATTTTCCAGGCAAGAGTACTGGAGCCTACTACTACCCTTCAATTGTAGAGACAACTTAGGAGACACTGATAAAAATTTCAGCACTCCCACTAATTAGGATGAAGCCAGCAGAAAATGACAGGAGCCCAGATCAATAACTTAATCTTTAAACATTTTATTTGGATACATGTTTATGCTTAATTGATTACAAAACATGCTTATTATCGAAGGGATGACCACAGCAGGCACTTTAATCTGTTTCTCTTCTTCCACTGAGCTGATGCAGAAAGTTGCTCAGGACTATGACTCTGAAGTGCAGGGTCTGGATGGTTTCTTTCCCATTTGTCCAGACAGAACCTTGAATGTCTCAGCACCTCAGGGGCGCAGGGAAAGGGCTGCATGATTTTGTCTTCCAACCTAGTCCTCTGACTCAAAGGAGAAACAAATTGTATAAAGCTGTCCAAATAACTCTGATATGCCTAGATTCTGGTTGTATCAAGATGGTTTTGAGACAAAACATGAACCAATAATAAAAATACAACATGCAGAATATATTGATGATTATAAGCTAAGACTACAGCCAAGAGTATAGCAGAGTGAAAACCTGGGGAATCTTCCACATGGCACTTCAGGGTTCCTCCAGTCTTGGAGTTCTTAAGAGTGCTGACGTCTAGAACCAGCCAGTGTGGACTTGAACCTGGTTCTGCATTTATTTACCATATGACAGTGAAAAAAAATTGCTAGAGCTTTCTGAGTCTCAGGGACCTGACCCCATCTTCCTCCCTCATAGGCTTCTTAAGGGAATGTCTTGAGAGAAGGTCAGAAGCCTTTGAGCCCAGCAAGCAGCACAGTGAACACTCCTGGGGGGTCTGCGGTAGGAACACCAGGCTCCCCGCCCCCCGGCACTCCCCCCACCCCCAAGCAGCTCTGTCCCTCCAGCTTCCTCCTCATGGAGGCATCTCCAGTCCCCAGAGATGAGAACTTGGAAGTGAAGAGGGAGGCTTTGATGTCTCAACGTGACTGCCCAAGCCTCCCTCAGGGTTAGCTGAGGGATGAAGAGGACACATCCCGGAACTCTGCTTCCCCAGCTGTGCTCAGCCTGGGTGGGAGAGAGAGGCAGAGGCACATGGGAATACTACAGTTCTGAACACGACCCGGCTACTGTGGGTTCAAGAATGGACAGTAAGCCCCAGCCTGGCTTTTGTCTCTGTGGCGAGCTTTCAGAGTAGGTGATACCCCCACTGAGTGGTATGGTAAAGGCTGGCATGGACGTTAATAATACCAGTTTAGCTCTTTTTCTAACTGGCCGCCTTCTACCTGGACTCCACACACACTACCACCTCATTTGTTCAGGTATACTGGGAGCAGAATTTATATTTTTGTGTTTCTTCTATACATTGGACACTGGGTAAGACACCCTCACAGTGGCTCCTGGAATTCATACAACCATCCTGTGAGGTCTATAGGTACAATACTGTCACCCTGACCCTACGGAGAATGACACTCAGGTTGCTGATGGAAAGAAATTTGTCCCACTTCACACGGCTCATGTCTGGGGTGTCTGGGGTGAGATTGAAGGCTCATCTCACTAGCAACAAGCAACTATTTTCCCAAGACTAACACAGTAGCTTGAATGATCTAGAATAGTGCCAAGAACTGAAAAGCCCTCTAAAAGGTAGCTAAAGTACACAGCATGGACTCTATGTACTAAAGAGAGTATATTTTATTCATAAGCAATGCGATCTCCCAGGGCCTTGCTCTGAGGATTTTGTTTTCTGCAAGTAGCAGGACAGAGAATGAGTTTCCTCTGTGATGTAAGTAGATCTCATTGGCTCCCAGTGATGCCTCCCAATGAGGATAGTTTAGTCCAGACATGCCTATTGGACCACCCAGAACCTATTTTGTGCTGGTCTGCCTGGTGCCACACCCCTCCATGTTAATCAAGAGTTAGGATCAAGGGACTTCCCTGGTAATCGAGTGGTTAAGAACCTACCTTCCAAAGTAAGGGATGTGGGTTCGATCCCTGGTCAGGAAACTAAGATTCCACGTGCCATGGAGTCACCAAGCCCGAGCCACAACTACTGAGCCTGAGCACGCTGAAGCCCAGGTATCACACCTCCAGAGTCCAGCTAGAGTCTGTGCACCGCAGGGCAAGATCTGTATGAAGCAATGAAGCTCCCACGGGCCGCAACAAAGACCTGATGCAGTCAGATACATAAGTAAATACAAGATTTAGGATCAAGATCCTAGTTTTTGAGCTCTAATCCTAAGGATACAAAAGAAAAGGTTTGTCTTCATTCCCAAGTCTAAAAATGAAGAAATAGGTTAGTGAACTCAGATGCTCAGATGATGAAGTCTCATTGAAATTTACACTTGACTGGAGAATCCCTTGGTAAGTGAAGTCTACTTAATCACTTACCAGAAAGACGTTCTTTGAAACAATCACAAATGTGATTTAAAGGAAACAATGTATTCTTTTATTCTCCATTCCTAAAATAACTTATGGCAATTCATTTGGGGCATGAGATCAGTCACACAAGAAGGGTTTTTTTAAAATTTAGATCTATGTTTATTTTACCTTTACTTTCAAAGGGCTCCGTGTAGCTCTCCCTCAGCTCTGATTTATTGACCAACAATAAGACATGTTCATTAAGAGTTTGGCTGGATCCTGCAAAAGAAATACTATTTTAAGTGTTCTGAAGCAATGGAGTCATTGCCAATAATACCCATTAAGGCATTTCAGAGAAGATGGATTTGAGCACTCGGAACTGCCAGTCCCATCGTAATAGTGATGAGTAAAGCCTACCACCTTCCAGCTTGAAGAGTCAACAGTGAATTAGAAGAGTCACCACAATACAACCTAGAAAACCAAGACTTGACTGGTTAAGAATCAGGGGGTGAGAGTCAACCTTTTAAGATGTCCTCATGTGAGTGTAAGTAGGAGGAAAAATTTTTTTTCAAGTCAAGGGCTCGTAGGGTAAGTTTGAACAATTTCAGCAGCTAGCAAAGGGACTTTGTTAGACTCAAAGTTGGCATTCATCAGATTTTTCCATTAGATTCACTCTCTTTTCCATGCTACACTCAACATCTCAAGATGCTTAGACATTAACCAGTGGTTATGAGGACTGCATGTTTGTTATTATTTTATAGGCTTGTGGGGTTATTTTTTACAATAAAATTTTAGAAGTTTATAGTTGTCTGATAAAGATTCAGCCTTGCCAAAATTTTGGCATGCCTTGTTTCATCCCCCTCCCCAGAGTAGATTTTTATTAGGATAATTTGCTATAATGATGTTTTGCGAGAGAGGAAGTTTTCACGAGACGTAAGTTTGGAAACAGGCTGGGATACTCAGATGTGCTGTCTTTGAATTCCTAAATCCTTTCCTATTTTAACACCACTTGATTCTAATAGCTATTAAGTAACCCTGGAAGAAGTGCCAGAGTTTTCTTCAGTAATCATAAATCATACACACCAATGCCAAATTCCTTAAACAAAAGTTAGGATGGAAGGGCAGGCACAGAAACACACACGCAACATGGAACACAGTGTAGGCAGAGCAGATTTTTCTGAAATCCCTCTTTGTGAGCAGAGCTGAGGGGCTGTGAAAGGGAAGCCCATTTTTTTCTATAACAATGGTATTCTCTGCCCATAAAGATGTTTCTAGCAGGGGTGAATCTGAATGCATCCATCCACACACTCCAATTTTATATCTTTTATGACTAAAAAATTTATTTTTGCAAGATGCCTGCCTAAACTAGACATGGAGGAGGGGACAGGGACGGAAATGAGCAGTCTGAAGCCCCAGACAGGAAAATGCATCCTCTTGACCTTGGCCATGTGACAAGATACACACTGGCCAGAATGACCACTTGTTCTTTCTTGGTGCCCCTGTTCAGGCCAAGAAACTCTGTGACACGTTACTGGGCTTATAAATAATATGAGAGAAAAGTCATGGTCCCTAAGTCAGCATCTGCTTTTTGTATCCTGAAAGGGCCTAAAAATTTGCATTTTGTAGTCACTTGGGCAGACATGAAGATTATGGGGTGGGGGGGGGAAGTGTTAGAAAAGCACTGGTATAACTGGTTGAGAGCACAGGTCTCAGGCCAGACAGTGCCGGTTCAAGTTCTGACTACCACTTAGGGCTGCCAGCTCTGGGCAAACTTCTGTAACCTCTTAGTGCCTTTGTTTCCTCAACTGTAAAATGGGGGCTCATACACATGTCATATATATATATACATATACATATGTGTATATGCATATGTATATACATACACATATGTATATATGTATATACAAATACACATGGACACATACATATACACCTTATCCATATATATGGTGCTAAGTCTACAGGTAGCATATGTTACTAGTTAAATGCCCAATAGGTACCAGACTCCACACTGAGTGCTTTTATATAAAGTTTTATATAAAGTTTTATTTGGCCTTCCCAGGTGGTACTAGTGGTAAGGAGCCCACCTGCCAATGCAGGAGATGTAAGAAACGTGGGTTTGATCCTTGGGTCGGGAAGATCCCCTGGAGGAGGGCATGGCAATCCATTCTAATATTCTTTCCTGGAGAATCCCCATGGATAGAGGAGCCTGGCAGCTTACAGTCCACGGGGTCACAAAGAGTTGGACACGACTGAAGTAACTGAGCACCACGGCTTCTTACTGTGAGCTTCCCTGGTGGCTCAGCTGGTAAAGAATTCACCTGCAATGCGGGAGACCTGGGTTCAATCCTTGGGTTGGGAAGCTCCCCTGGAGAAGGGAACAACTACCCATTCCAATATTCTGGCCTGGAGAATTCCATGGACAGAAGACCCTGGCAGACTATATAGTCCATGGGGTCACAAAGAATTGGATGCAACTAAGTGACTTTCACTTTATTTAATCTTCCTGTGCTGTGCTTATTTGCTCAGTCGACTTTATTTAATCTCTATAGCACACTTAAAAGGCAGGTAATATTATTTCCATTTTATAGGTGAAGACATTGAGGCTCAGAAAATTGCTCAGGTGTGTACATAGGTACGAGGCCTGCCTAGAAAGTATCAGACCCAGGTGTGTTTGCTCCAGCATTGTATCGGACATCACTGGTGACCCCAGCTCACTTCAGCAGCTTTTTGATAAACACATACACTATAGTCTAGATTATTACATTGGTAATCAATTTGATAGATTAGAAAATCACTCCTCTGTCCATCATCGTTTGTCTAACTTATAAAAATTAATAGGCAGCATTGGAAAATACATTTGACACCTGAAACTGAGTCACTCTGGGCCTTGGGAGAAGGCCCACTCTTGGCCCCGTGCGTCATGGGTTTCAATGCTGTTGGAAGGGAAGAGAGTAGTTGCTGCTTTCTTCGCCTCTGCACCAGAAATGAAGGGCCAACAAATGCACAGCTGCCTCTCAACAAAGGGATAAAGCCCAGGACAGCCTGCCTTCCTGACCTGGTGAGCCTCTGCTAGCTCCGTTGCCAGGAAATCATTCTCAGATGGGCTATCCTTTGGGGGCCCCAAAGCACTCAGGGATTTGGGAACAGGGCTTTCCTTACCAGGAACACTCAAGCAGGAAGTCAGCCTTCCTCACAGGGTTCCTTGCTTGGCTTCCTGGTTCTACAAGAGGGAGAGGGAAGAAAATGCAACAGAAAAACACTAATCAAGAAGAAAGAAAAACAACAGCACAGCAAGTGACAGTGTTGAAATAGCACAGTGATTTGAGTGTATGAGAGATGCTGTAGTCTTGGTTGACATTTATCTGCCAAGTGTTGACAAAGTCATTTGGAAACTTCTCTGGGGTTCTTCTGCTTGGGCACAGGGGCTAGGAATGGGAGAAGAGGGCTAGTGGTAAGAGAAGAGCCCAGAGAGGTAACACCTAGAAGACAGCAGTCTGGACGCTATGACACCACCATCAGAGAGAGGCTGGCAAGGGCTTGGTCTTTGCAGGGCATGTGGGCTGGGCATGGCCAGAGAAAACCATAGCTCACTGGGACATCCAGAGATGAGCTTGTGAGCTAATTAAAGTTACAGACTAAAGCTTTACTGTACCTTGCATGCGTGCATGCTTAGTCCCTCAGTCATGTCTGACTCTTTGCAACCCCATGGACTGTAGCCCACCAGGCTTCTCTGTCCGTGGAATGCCCCAGGCAAGAATACTGAAGTGGGTAGCCATTCCCTTTTCCAGACAGTGGAATACTATTCAACCTTAAAAAGGAAGGAAATTCTGCAATATACTACCACATGGATGAAGCTTGAGGACGATATGCTAACTGAAATTAGGGAAAAGGTCAAGTTATTATTTAATGGGCATAGAAAAGATGGAAAGAGTTATGGGGCTGGATGGTGGTAATGGCTTCATAGCAATTTGAATGTGTTCAATACCACTGAACCATGCATTAAAAATGGTTAAATGGTTAGGATGGTAAATTTCATGCTGTGTGTATTTTACCACAGTTTAAAAAAAAATCAATTTTTAAAACTCAATTGACTGTAAATATGCGTATTTACTTCTGGACTCCCAGTCCTATTCCAATGATCTGTATGTCTATCCTAAGCCAATACCACACTCTCTTGAATACTGTGGCTTTGTAGTAAGCTTTGAAGTTGGGAGGCATGAATCACCCAACTTTGTTTTTCTTTTCCAAGGTTGTTTTGACTATTCTGTGTCCCCTGAATTTCCATATGGATTTTAGGATCAGCTTATCAGTATCTGTAAAATGGCAGCTGGGATTATGAATAGGGATTACATTGAATTTCCCAATTCCCTATATCTGAATTATAGATTATATCTACAGTGATCAGTTTGGGAGTATTAGAAACATATTTTTAAGTTAACTAACTAAAAAGATTAGCCACTCCCCGTCCCCCACCCCCTGTCACCCTCACCCTTCAACTCTTGCTCTGCCTCAAGCTCTATAATTTGAAGTTGCGTGGCTTCGGGCCTCTCTGAACCCCATTCTTACATCTACTAACAAAAGAAAACAGTGCCTACCTCAGAGATGGCCAAGTAATTAAGTGAGGCAATCGACACGAAAGCACTGTAAGGGCTACAAAATACTGTGAAGACTAGAGGTGAGATTAAATCTATTTTCATAGTGCTTATACACTGAAAAATAGATTAAAACTTACACATTGAAAACAAATACTTACTGTCCCTTCCAAGCTGGTCATCTTGAGAGATTATGCCTTTATTCTGATAACGCTACATTGCTTGAAATATTTCTTTCAGTAACTCTTTTACATTTCTCCTTTATTAATTTAATAAATCCTTTATTTAATTGAACACAAATATTTTAAAACAAATTAATACATATAACTTACATTTTTAAGGATCAAATTTGTATATCAAAATACATCTGTATTGATACACTTGTTTAGAAAACAAGAAACTCAGGGATTGAAAAATAGAAACTAGAAATAACTATATAATTTTGGTCTTCTAATACAAATGGTTTCTTGATCTACCCAGTGTCAGTGAGTTCAGGTTATTATAATTTCACATTAGCTGCTCATACTTAAAATCCCATTAAAGTCAAAGACTTCATTACAATATGCATCATATTACTTTGCAAATCCTCAGTGATGGCAAATCATTGCAAACTACTGGTTTTGAAAGCAAATTTTATTTCTTGAAATGATCAGAGTCACTGGGAGTCAAGCCTGATGGCTCCATGAAGAACGTGATCAGTCTGGGTATTTTCAGGACTGACGTGTTACTACCAACTAATCATTTTTTTCCTGAATCTATACTTAAAAATTTGTGTGCTCAAATGACAGTTGTCCTACAAAGAAGTCCCTGGCCTGGGCAGCCACTTATTTGTGACATGATAAACTGATTGAGAAAGTAATAAGGATGTCATTCCCCAGCTATGACTGAGAAGCATGTCAGTTGCTTCCCCTCCTTCCTCACCCCTTACCCATTCCCTGGAACGTGGTTTTTCAATGTTGCCACTGTTGACTTGGGGTCAGGTAATGCTTTGTTGTTCGGGCTGCTTCCTGTGCATTGTAGGATGTTTAGCAGCATCCCCGGCTGCCACTAGATGCCAATCACAACCCCCCAGTCATAACCATCAAAAAGGCCTCCAGACAATGCCAAAGGGACTGTGGCAGGCAAAATCACCCCTGGCTGAGAACCACTACCCTTGAGTATATCCTAGAGGTTTGGATTTCCATTGCTCCAAGGGATAGGTTTTAAATATTTAAAGTCTAGGCCAAGGACCTCAAATGCAAATGGTTCCAGGAGCAGGCAGGTCATTTATATTGCTGAGGTAGACAAAAACAATGCACATACTAGTACAAAAATATTTCAGTTTCTTCTTCACTGTAAGATAAGAAATGGGGCAAGTGTGATGAGTAGACCACTGAATAGTCAACCCCAGTGTTGTGAAGCAGTAGGGACTGGTAAGTGAGCTGGAGAGCCATGCCCAGTCTAGACAGAGGCTGTAGCCAATCATTGTCATTTCATGGCCTAATGTTGTAGGGCTTTCAATTTGGGGGAAAAAGTCAGAAATTAATGTTTGTGTTTGTTTATAAAATCTCAATTTTTCATGCATTTCTAATTAAGTCAAAATGTTAAAAACTTGTATGTGGATTATTGTGCCTGAACTCTGGCCTGAGATTTGCTTCCCTGCTTGGAGGCACAGAACTGGACTGACTTGAGGGAAGGAGATGGAAGCTTTGAGAGAAGGGAGGCGGTCTGGCTCCCAGAAGCACTTGACCCCAAGGAACTGGGTTCTGGAAAAACAGGGTCAAGTCCCTCCCAATTTGAGTAGCCCTTCAAAGGGAGTAACTGAATCCCTGCCAAGGCTGTCTGCATGTGTGTGGGGACCAGAATATTGAGGCCCAGACAGGTTAAATGACTTCCTGATTTTCAGCCCACTACTTTTTCTACCACAATGTTCAACATCACAAAATATGTACTAGTCTACCTTGTGTATCCGTTAGTACAGTCGTTATTTATTTTTTCAGTTATCATCCTCTCAGAAGTGGGCCTTTTAAAAGCATGTTTAAAAATTGAGATGTGTATATTCATACATACAATTCACGATTTTAAAGTGTATGCTTCTGTGGTTTTTAGTATATTCACTGTGTTGTACAGCTACCACCACTTTCTAATTCCAGAACATTTCTATCACCCCAAAAGGAAACCCTGTACCTATTAGCAATTACTCCTCATTCTCCATTTCCTTCAGTCCCCGGCAAACAGTAATCTACTTTCTATCTCTATGGATTTGCCTGCTCTGGACATCTGATGTAAATGGAATCATATGATACGTGACCTTTGTGTCTGGCTTCTGTCACTTAAATATGGTGTTTTCAAGGTTTATTCATGTATCGGTCCTTCATTCCTTCTTATTTTATGGGCTTTCCATAGTGGATTCTAGACTGAAAGAAGAGTAAGGGTCTTTCCCTCTGAAGATTTTTTTCCTGGAGGTAGAACTTCAGCGTATCTGATCTGGGGAACATGCAGTCCTTTTCCAGCAGGCAATTTCATCGCACACAACCCGCCACATGGACTTAATTTTCTCCCTCTTTGTACATACTTTCTTCTATTCAGCGGGAGAGGCCCCATCACAGGAAGCTTGCTTTCAAATTCAGCTAGGATATTGTGACCGCCCTGTCCACTCTTTAGCGATAATGTAACTCGGGGTGCAATTAGGCAAATGTTGCCTTATAATTAATTCCCTTGCTGAAATATAATAAGATGTCACAGAGGAAAATTCTGCTAGACATTCTGCTAATTGTGGCTGAATATAGCCCAGGGTTACTGAGTCCATTCTTCTCAGGCACAGTTCACCTAACAGAGTGCTCTGCTGAATACATAGCTTAGAGGCAGATTTATTTAAGCTACAGCTATTAAATACAATTCATTCATTGCCTTGTTTCAGAACTTGGGTTGGGTTGGGGGTGGAGTGAGGTGAGGTGGGGAGGCTGGGCTTCCATTTGCTCTTTTTCAGCAGGAATTTGTTATGCTTTCCTTGTGTGATAAAATATCCCCCAAATGTGACGGTTCTTTAAGTGGGAAAGCGGGAGTACCATGGAATCCATTCTAAGTTGACTTATTATTTTTCATATTTTTCAAATAAAGCCAAAGGCTTTATTTTTTAACATTCAAATCTCTTTTAACAGGTTATATTGAATTTTTTGATTTTGTGATTTTCTTTTTTATATTCATTACTTTCTAGAAATTCCTTTACTAGCTGATTTTCAAAGTTATTTCTTGGAGTAAGTGAAATGTTTCAGAAACCAGGAAGTCTTTCCTCAGGCAAGTTTATGGATAATTTGATGTGTTTTCTTAGGGAGTTTAGGTAAGATTTTATTCAGAGTATTTGAATATTTGAGATAGGGAGGAGGGAGATGAGCTGCAGGCGAGTCACTACTTGATGGCGAGACACAGTGGGAAAGTCCAGCATTATTTTTCTCTCAAACATGAGGTCCTGCTCATGTGTCTCACATGAACTGAGAAAGGCATGTCATGTAGAATTTTTCTTCAGGAACTCATTGCTAAGAAGATCAAGAAGGCATGAATACTACAAGCCCATCCACTCTCATGGTGCCTGTGTTTGGTTGATCGACCGTGTTCTCTTGCCCACCTCCAATCATGACATGGTCACTTTCTCAGCCTCTGCAGCTAGGAAAGGTCTTCCCAGGTGGCTCTAGCGGTAAATAACCCACCTGCCAATGCAGGAGAAGCAAGAGATGCTGGTTTGATCCCTCGGTCAGGAAGGCCTCCTGGAGGAGAGCATAGCAACCCACTCCAGTATTCTTGCCTGGAGAATCCCATGGACAGAGGAGCCTTGCAGGCTACCATCCATGGGGTCACACAGAGCCAGACACAACTAAAGCGACTTAGCACACAGCAGGCATGCACGCAGCTAGGAAAGGCCATGTGACAGTTAAATGAAGAAAGCATTTGCTTTCTTGGTAAAAGAGGAAAATGTTGTCACTGTGACCCACTTCTCCTTTTCTTCTTTCCTTGAAAGTTGTGTAATGCCTGGAGCTACAGCAGCCTTTGGGGGCCATCATCGTGTGATGATAAGGAAAGACTGAGAAAACTGCAGAAGTATTAACATGCATCACTGAGCTGAGCTGATGAATCAACATCATTAACTGCCACCTTCTACCCTTTGGGTGTTTGAAGAAATGTAAGCCCTGTTTGTTGAAATCACTTCTAATCAGATTTTTGCTGCTTGAATGCACTGATCACTGATACAAACAATTTATGGAAAGAACTTTATTATCGACTCTTCTTTACTAATATTTACTCTAGCATTTCTTCCTGAATATCCATCCTCCCCCTCTCCTGAGGATTTCAGTACTAAAGTCTGTTTTCATTGTCCCCACAGTTTCTTCTCATGGAAAGAGAGGTTTAAATTTTCATTTTTTGCATGTGGTGGAGACAGATGTACAAAATCCATTTTGAAAGAAGTACATTTGTGGCTAGTTTTATTTTCAAAATCTAATGTGTACTGCTGCATTTTAAATAAGCATGTTTCCTGGGGCAGTTGCAACCCACACATGACAGAACCAGTTGATATAGAAGCAGAAAGGGAAACAGTGACTGGTCTGGAAGTACAAAGCTGTCTGACTATGGGCCTGGTTTGCACATGAAGACAATACTTTCAGAAACCCATAACCTTTAGCAACCTCAAATGCTAAAAGCAAAGTGTGAAGTAACCAGAGGTGAAAAAAAAAAAAATGGAGCCTTGTTATTGAACTTTATTACAGTACTATACCTTTAATTTTTTAAAGAAATTTGTATTTCTTAGAAGAAAAAAATCCCTATTTTTAATCTTTTTCAAATGAATGCCTTGAATACGTGCATCTGGTCTGTTTAAGAATGTCTGAGTAGCTGACATATTGTTTTGTCTGTCAAGGATACTGTCCATTGTATCCCGTAGTTTCCTGTTTATGAGGGCCCTTGGGGAATTTTTTCTGTCTGATCATAGAACTGAGAATATTTATAGCTGAGCAATAGGTTTATTTTTAATCTCACGAATTGTAGTTGATTTAATTGTCAATGGGCTGCTGATTTTTGTTGTATTGGGTGCTTTAAAAAAAAGCTATCTAAAATGTGCACAAGTCTCATAGCATTAGTTCCTATTTTTTTTTTAAATGTTAATTAGGTCAGGTTTTGATATAAAGGGCAAGAATGACTCTGGCTAGTCATGTACCCAATGCCTCCACTTCATGTTTCCCATTGACTCAGAACATGCAGCATTAACTAACATTGCATGAATTTGATTCATCACTACCACCAACTCTAAGAATTTTTTACCGTAATGATAATGAACAAAGGTTAGTGGACATTTAAATGAACAGTTCCAGATATATATAATTGCTTTAGCATCATGATTGAAGTTTATTTTTCATTCAGGTCAAGTCCAGAATGAACGCTCCTGAATAACATACAGCTCTTTTCCAGTCATGCCCCTTGCACCTCACGGCTCTGCCTGCTTTAATGTGTTGCTTCCAAGACCGCCCTGCTGCTCAGGGTCAAGCCTGCAGAAGAAGAAAGATCCTGGATGATGGAGCCTGGGAAGGTTTTATGGGGCAAGCTGCTCATATTTCATTGGCTAAAAGTCAGCCCCATGGCTACACCTAACTGCAGGAGAGCTGTGAAACCCAGTCTGGCTCTGTGCCCAGAATGAAGGGAAAGCAGGTGAGGTGAGGACCCAGCTGGTCCCTGCCACAATGAAACATAATGAAGTAAAAGATACAGAGAGTTCTATAACCTGAAGAAGGATGGAAAATTCAATTAAATCTAATCACTTGGCAAAAAGATAGGCTACACCCCAAGGGGGACTGTAGAATTCTATGTACCCAAATCATGTGTTAAAAAATGAAAGAGGCTGTGATAAAAATAGGGTAAGGGTGAATTTGAAAGACACTCTGGGACCCACAGCACACTCCCCATCTGGTGACACAGGAGGCAGAACCAATCCAACTATGACAAGCAGCTCAGTGTGTTAACCCGCTGCTCAGATAGAATCATCCTGGAAAAAATATTCTGGTCTTATATATTTTACTGAGTCTTGTATATTTTACTGAGATGGCATGACAGTTCTCAATAACTCCATCCTGTCTGAAATGCCTTTCTGCTCACTTTGGCTGGTTAAAATGACTTTACTTCTATGGAAAAGATGTAGAAAAAGTGTACAGATGAAGGCAATCAAACTTGTATTATTACTTTATTGTTAAATTTAGGAGTAAGTTTTCTAACCATTATGATCATCAGTTTGTGTGTGTTATTTAAGGAGTTTGAAATGTTTAAGAGAATTTAACAAATTAACCTTGTGATTTTGTTTTGAAATGATAAACTGTATCGATTTGTGATTTTCATTAGAAATAATTGAATATGTTCATAGTGTTTGAATGTTTAAGAGAATCCAATTTACAACCAGTATAAGTTAGTTTTATTATGTTTGTAAGAGTTAATTGATATGTAGAAAGATTTTACTTGCTAGGTTTCATAAGTGTTGCCCTGTCAGGCATTTGAAATATTTCAGAAAATTGAATATATCAAATTTGTAAGGGTAGTTGAAAAATATTTTAGGAAATTTATTTACATGTATTGTTCAGTTCAGTTCAGTCGCTCAGTCGTGTCTGACTCTGCGACCCCATGAATCACAGCACACCAGGCCTCCTTGTCCATCACCAACTCCCAGAGTTCACTCAAACTCACATCCATCGAGTTGGTGATGCCATCCAGCCATCTCATCCTCTGTCGTCCCCTTCTGCTCCTGCCCCCAATCCCTCTCAGCATCAGAGTCTTTTCCAATGAGTCAACTCTTCGCATGAGGTGGCCAAAGTACTGGAGTTTCAGCTTTAGCATCATTCCTTCCAAAGAACACCCAGGACTGATCTCCTTTAGGATGGACTGGTTGGATCTCCTTGCAGTCCAGGAGACTCTCAAGAGTCTTCTCCAACACCACAGTTCAAAAGCATCAATTCTTCGGCGCTCAGCTTTCTTCACAGTCCAACTCTCACATCCATACATGACCACTGGAAAAACCATAGCCTTGACTCGACGGACCTTTGTTGGCAAAGTAATGTCTCTGCTTTTGAATATGCTATCTAGGTTGGTCATGACTTTCCTTCCAAGGAGTAAGCGTCTTTTAATTTCATGGCTGCAATCACCATCTACAGTGATTTTTTTTTTTTTTTTTGTATAAAGGTGGCCAATTGAGGAAATTCAATCTTTTAAAATGTATAAGTTAATTGAACACTAATCAAACAACAAAAAAGCAATGGTTCACATTTTTACGTAAATCACTGTATCTACAAATATACAATATTTATACAATAAACATAATAAACAATAATAAACAATAAATATACAAATTTATAAGTTAGATTTACAGGTTAAGTTTGAAGACTTAGGTAAAATAAAATTTTCAACTTTGATAAACTGAATATTAGAGTAGATATTAGTAGTTCCTTTTACTCACAAATTTCTCACACTTAAATAGATAACTGACAGGAGTAAAGAAGAGGAAAACGAGAGAGCAGTAGTCACTTAATAAAAAGCAGGACCAACAACATTTAAATTTGTTTCTTTCAAAGAAAGATGTCTAAAGTAGTCAGACTCATGGAAGCAGAGAGGAGAATAGTGGTTGCCAGGGACTGGGGGAAAGGGAGAGGGGAGTTGAATATCCAACTGGTATGAAGTCTCAGTTACACAAGAATAAGTTCTCGGGCTTCCCTGCTGGCTCCATGATAAAGAATCCACCTGCCAATGCAGGACACATGGGTTCAATCCCTGGTCTAGGAGGATCCCACATGCCATGCAGCAACTAAGTGCGTGGGCTGCACCTATTGAGCCTGTGCTCTAGAGCCACTGAGCCACAACTACTGAGCCCATGTGCAGCACCTACTGAGGCCGAGTACCCTAGAGCCTGTGCTTTGCAACAAGTGAGCCCATGTGCACCACCTACTGAGGCCGAGCACCCTGGAGCCTGTGCTTTGCAACAAGTGAGCCCATGTGCAGCACCTACTGAGGCCGAGCACCCTGGAGCCTGTGCTTTGCAACAAGTGAGGCAGCTGCAGTGAGAAGTCCATGCACCGCAACTAGGGAGCAGCCCTGCTTGCCGCAACTAGAGAAAAAAAGCCCACCACAGCAAGGCAGACCCAGCATAGTCAAAAATAAATTAATAATTTTTTTTTTTAATGAGTAAGTTCTGGACACATACCGCACAACACTATGCCTGTAGTTAGCAATACTGTTTCGTGCTCTTTGGTCAAGAGGGTAGATCTTATATTAAGTGTTCTTACCACAGTAAGAAAAAAGAAAGAATGATTTGCTTACGCTTCAGTTTTTTTCAATTATTCTCTGGTTGGTATATTGATTCATTTCTTCATGGTAACAATATATGTTTACCATCATAAATTTACTTTTAAGGCATTTAAAGATAGGAATGTTACTTCTCTGGGATTCTTAACATTCCCTTTGGAAAACCTGTTTAAACCACAGAGCCCATTATATTACTTAGGGGTGTAGGAAAGGGCATAGAATGAGGGAGGAAAGCACAAAATACCTTTGACACCTTTTCCCCAAGTACCAGGGGGTCTTTCCAGGTGATGCAGTGGTAAAGAATCCGTCTGCCAATTCAGGGTTCAATCCCTGGGTCAGGAAGATCCCCTGGAGAAGAAAATGGCAACCTGCTCCAGTATTCTTGCCTAGAGAATTCCATGGACAAAGGAGCCTGGTGGACTACAGTCCGTGGGCTCGCAAAGACTCAGACATGACTGAACACACGCACACCCAAGTACGAGGTGCAATAGCAATATCTCAGAGGAAACCCTGGTTGGATTAGTAGGGTGAGGAAGCTTTTCAGGGATCTGGGGGGCCAGGCTCTGGCCTTGTTTCCAGGTAGTGGGCGCTCGAGCACCGTGTGTTAGTTGCATGCGAGAAGTTCCCTGCGGTCCGCAGTGCCCTCGGGAGATTCTTCAGGAGTTGGTGGCTGAGGTGGAAAGCAGAAGGGAGAGGCGCACGGGGAGGGTCTGCAACGGGAAGTCAACCGAGGGAGTCGACTGCTGGCGTGCGGAGCCAGAGGAGCGCAGGGTGGCGATTACTGCAGAGCTGTGTTTCTGAGCGAGGACAGAGTTTCCATGAGGCTCACATTGTTGGTTTACAGTTCACTGAATTTAACAAGGTAATGATGATAATGGATTTACTTTCCTTTTGAAAACAACTCCAAGAGAGAGTTAACGTCAGGGTCATGAAGACCTGGACGAACCAATGCTCTCGTTGCTTTAGATAGCCTTGGCCCTGGAGTCAAACCCAAGAGTGAAGGGATTATTATGTCTCAAGGTTAATCAGCATTAAGATAATATTCTAGGATGGAATCTTCACTTTGAACGTTCTTTTCATTAAGATCTAGAGATTAATTTTGTGCTATTATGTAGTTATAGCCTCTTAGCCATGCTTTTTAAAAAACACGATCATTTTTATGACATTATGGCAGAGAAAACCAGAGAAGCCCCTGTATCCAATTTTTTAAAAATCTTCTTCAGGAACAGAACCCCTGGTTTTTCAGCTGGAGATATGGGTACTCAGACAACACACCTATTTCCCAGCTTCCCTTGTTAGATGTGGCCCTGTGGCTAAGTTCTGACCGGTGAGATGGGGGCAGAGGTACCGTGTGGCAGCACCTGGAAGTTTTCCTTACAAAGACACCCAGTATCTGCTGTTTGTGTTCTTTTCTCCAGTCCCTCTCCAGGACCCAGATGTGACCATCCTGGACCTTGAGGAGGTTGACCACTCTAGGGGATGACAGAGTGGGCGGCTAAGAAGTGCCTGGGGCCTTGAGGACTTTGAAGAGCCTTCCACACTGGCCCTGGATGGCCTAACTGGACTGTCACCTGAGACAAAAATAATCTCCTATTTTGTGTTAGCCCCTCTTTGGGGGTTTTCTGATACTTGCAGTCAAACTAATCATCACTAGTATAAAAAATAAAATTCTGTTCTATCATCTCTCACTCACCCTGTTAAAAATTTTCTTCATCTTCTCCCCTCCTTTATTTCATTGTCTTCACAATTTGTCAAAGACTTTCTTTTCCAAAGACCACACTGTTTCTAACATAGCTTTCTCCATCATTCTCCTTGGCATCCTTCTTTGATGGTGTCTGAAGGCAATGGCACCCCACTCCAGTACTCTTGCCTGGAAAATCCCATGGATGGAGGAGCCTGGAGGGCTGCAGTCCATGGGGTCGCTAAGAGTCAGACATGACTGAGCGACTTCACTGTCACTTTTCACTTTCATGCACTGGAGAAGGAAATGGCAACCCACTGCAGTGTTCTTGCCTGGAGAATCCCAGGGATGGGGGAGCCTGGTGGGCTGCTGTTTATGGGGTCGCACAGAGTTGGACACGACTGAAGCGACTTAGCAGCAGCAGCAGCATCTGATTAAAACACACTTGGTGGTTGAACGTCCCCCGAAGTACATAGTCTCATGACTTAAAATACTCTGATAGAGATTTTTGCAGTTCAAAATTTATAGTTTATATCAGATTTACTTGCTAATTACATTCTTCTACCCAGTCAAACCAACAGTCCTTTTCCTCATCTATTCTGCAACTCAGGAAGAAGAGTCATGTCCACACATTCAGGTCAGACTACTCTGCTTATGGCCTTGGATATTGAAAGTGGTGGTCCTTCCCTGATTTCCTGCTCCCATAAATTTCCCCAAACTCACTTTCTCCTTTTGTGAACACACACCTCCAATCATTCCCCTAATCTGTTTTTCCTTCTCTTCTGTTCCTAAAGGCCATTGCCAGCTGTCACTCAACTTGCACTGAATCACAGTGCTCCCAGGTCTCCTCATTTGCCAAGTTTTCTTCAATTCAGCAGACCTTTATTGATGCATTGTCTCATGCCAAACCCCACACTAGGCTGTGGGGATATAAAGAAGATTAAGGCATAGTTTCTGCTCTTGACAGGAAAGGTGTTTAGCTTCCTCCTTTGTTGTTGTGTACTTAACACTCCTTCAATCATTGGTCCACATGGATAGAGCCAGGTTTTTCAGGGGTGGGGGTTACACCAGGTGACCCTTTTGTTCAAGCTGACAAGACATTCAGATGAACATCGATCAGGGGAAAGAGTGTGGCTCTCTCCCTCCTCTGTCCTTCAATAATTTTGTGTCAGATAGGCCTGATTTGACTTTTCTTATATGCTACAGGAGAGATTTCAGAAAGAAGGGACTTGCTTGTTGGTTTGAAACAAAATGAAACTTGGATCTAGGGCACTTGAACCAATGGATTGACTCCTATTGTTTCACACAGACAGAATTATTCAGGTATCTTGCATGGTAACCTGGTATGCAAAAGAAGGTCCACTGTCAAGAGTAAAAGAGTGATGGGATAGGGTGTACCAGTTGTCCCAAGGAAATCAAGTTGAGAGGATAGGATGGAAGCTATGAAAATAAAGATCCATGAAAGGCTGTATTTCCTTTCCCCTTCCCCCACCCCTCCTGGGCTTTACTCCTTGTCTTTGATCTGGAGGAAGTATCTGTAGCTCTTCTCTGGGGAGGAGGAAGTCCATCAAGGCGTCAGTGTTACAATTTCTCTAGCTAGGCCATCTCCACATGTGGTCCCCTCTTCACAGGTGGCACTCCTAAAGGTACCATCTTCTGGTTAATCTCTGCAGTTAGCACCCACGAGGTCTATCTGTCCTCCCTGTTAACCTAATTTGAGACTTTATTATATTTTTTAAATGCCTCTCTTCTTTCCTATTTTGAGTTCCGTTACAAAGTCTTCCTCTATGCACTTAGCCTTGGGAGGCACCATGCCTGATCCTGGCCTTCCCCCATCAGCCACCAAGCATGTGGGTGGGGTGGGGGCATCCAGGACAGTCTCCTCAAATGAGAACAGACAGGAAAGGGAGAAAGTCAGGGACAGTTACTCCTGGAGACTTTTGAGATTTCTTGAAGTTTGTTTTTTGTTTTACCTCCCCAGCGGTTGTCTTTGGGTATGTGTATATATGTATGTATATGACTCTATTTCTACTGTGCCGTGAAAGTGTTAGTGGTTCAGTCGTGTCTGACCCTTTGTGACCCCATGGACTGTGTAGCCTCTGTCCATGGAATTTTCTAGGCAAGAATACTGGAATGGGTAGCCATTCCCTTTTCCAGGGAATCTTTTCGATCCATGGATCAAACCCAGTCTCCCACATAGCAGGTAGATTCTTTACTGTCTGAGCCACCAGGGTGGTGGCCTTTAAAAATAAAAATGACATTGTATGCTTGTCTCTAAAACAGCAGAGGGTGAAACTGAGGGGTGGGATTCATCCCTCGACACTATTCTGAAGGTCAGTCTAAGCCAAAACAGGGGCTCACAGTGAAGAGTCATCAGAACCCTGGGAAGGAGAGGTAAGCAAAAGGCATCCTTGGGACTTGTGTTATCAGTAAGAATGGAAGGGCTGAGAAAGGACCCTGCTTGGGACCAAAAAGAGAGGGTTTTCACCAAAAGAGAAGCCCAGCTCCCCAGTACTTCTGTGGCATTATGGCAAGCCTTTGACATTTCTGCACATTTGTAGAGTAAATGAATGAGAGTCCAGGTACTCTAGAACAAGACTTTGGGGCTCTGTCCTGGAAGCACCGCTGGGTTTCAAGTCAGAAGGCTAGGATTCAAGTCTTGGCTCCTGAGATGCCTAGCTGTGTGATCGTGAGTCTGCTTTTATACGCTCCGGCTTCTTGGTTTCTTCCTCTGTGGGAGGTAATAATACCTGCCTGCCTCCTACCCAGACAACAAGTATCTGTAGCATACAATTCACTCCAGGTACCAAGCTAGATGCCTGGAGTAAGCAGCCTCTCATAGCTTATGCTCTACTTTGAAATTGGATGTGAATAAGTAACTGTAAATGTGACATTGTTACAGTGGAAAACCTCTGGGACTTATGGGCACATTCGCCAGGCACCTAACCTAGGCTGGGAGGTTGAGGGTGGGGTGGGGAGGGGAGTCTTCCTTGGGCAAGCAGTTTGAGCTGAGATGCAAAGGATGAATAGCAGTCAGACAGATGGAGCTAGAAGGTGAAACCTGGTCACAGGAAAGAAATAGCGGTAAGAAGGTTCAGGTAAGGAGAATGTTACCTGTTGGACCAAGAAGATGGCAGAGAAACCAGGAGTGCAGAACTACATGGGGAATGGAAAAGACGGTGCTTAGCCTCATGGGCTGTAACAGATGGATTCTAAGGGAGACAAAATGATAATGAAGTGTTAACATTTCTTGAGCCAGGTACCCTGGTCATCACCTTATGTGTGTCAGCTTATTATTTCCCCCAACAGCCCCAAGGTCACTATTAAATGGTGCAGACAGAATTCAGACTCAAACTCCTGGCCCCTTCCCACTATAATGTGCCTATATAAAAGCTCTGCAGACTCCAAGGCAGTATGCCAATGTCACATACGGAGAGTTTAGACCCAGAAGGATTCGTTTCTCCCTAATCTCTTTTGGATATTTCTATTTTTGAGGAAGGTGTTTCCCAAGGCCACAGAGAATGTGGGGGGGGGGGGGAAATGAAATCAGCTTCTGTTTAAAGAAACTTCTTTTAAAGGAACAAATGACTCTTGGTCAGGCTTTTTCTCTCTGGTCAACATCCTGGCAGGAAACTTCCAAGCACAAGAGGCTTGAGAAGGAAGGAATGTTTTCTTTGCTGCTAATTTGACTTCCTGTTTTGCTTTCAAAAATTTGCATAGATTTTCTTAAATGCTTTTAGGAAAAAGTGGGTTGTTTTTTCATCGTTTCCATGAGACGAGATTTTTGTTGGTAGAGATCAGCCATAGGAACTGCATGGGACCAGCCAGCTTGAGTTGCCTGGATGTAAACTCTGCCGGCTCCTCTCTGAAGGCTATTCTGTGCCCCTCCACCTGTTCACTTGGAAATACTCCTACCTCTGTGCTCTCACTCGGGCCCCACATATTCCTGAGGCACGTGGTCAAGCTTATTTGTTGATATGCCTGTTGTTCTACCAACTGTCAGCTCCTTGGAGGCAGGAACTATCTGACTCATCTGTCCATCCCAGTGCTTACCTGGTGCATGTCATAGATGCTTATGGAGTGAAAGAGCACACAATGACTGCTTCAAGAGTCCCAGCCTTGATGTAGTTAGTGCCTACTCTGTGACAAGCGCTATGCCCGTGGGTTGCATGCATCGTCTCATTAAAGTCCTACAAGCCTGCTATGCAGTTTCTCTTACTCCCCACCTTTCAGATAAGGCAAACCGGGGCTCAGGAAGCTAACAGTGGCGCCAGGAGTCCAGCTTAGGTGTTCTTTCCCCTCACATCTCTTTGCCTCCTTCCTTAAAGTGGCAGATGGAGGAAGTCAGCAGCTCAGAGCATTTGCTGATCCTAGCCAGCATGGGCGAGTGTTTAGAAGCTGTCTCTTATTTTGCTTTGAGGAAACTCCGGCAGGATGAAGTCATAGAGACTGCCTTGATTTTCTGTGATCTCTCCTGGGTGAGGCAGCATGGAGTCAGGGAAGGAAGGAGGCTGCAGGTCCACCAGGCCAGGGTTCGAATCCTGGCTCTGTCACCGCCTGTGTGACTCTGGCAAGGTGTTCAATAGCTCTGTGTCTCTTACAGAGGGATAACCACACCTCCTGCATGGGAGCGAAGAGTCCATCAGAAGTTTCAAGTAGAGGGGTCAGGGCCCTATGAGTGCTGTGTGTATATGGTAGCTGTCTTTAATCTGAAGATGTTGGAGAATGCTGATGTCACTGCATCAGTGGCCCTGGCTGACCCTGTCCTCTGGCTTTAGCAAGCACAGGGCATCAGGTCAGCTCAGTCCCCCTGCCTGCAACACCCTCGCCCTAACTTACTCATATGGCTTGCTCCTCCATAAGACATCTTCCCTTACCTCCTTTAACCCCGTTGCATGGTTTGGTTGCTGTTTGCTTATTTGGTGATTGATTGGTTTTTGGTTGGTTTGGTTGACTGGTATAACAGGGATCTTGGAATCTTGACATAAGCCAGGGGTTGACAAATTAGAATCTGTAGGACAAATTTATCCCTCCCTCTGTTTTTGGCCACTAAATGACAAAGGTTTTTACATTTTTAAATGGTTGAAAACATTTTTTAAGAGGATATAATTTGGGGATTTCCCTGGGGATCCAGTGTTTAAGACTCCACACTTCCAGTACAGGAGGTGTGGGTTCAATCCCTGGGCGGGGAACTAAGATCCCACATGGCACATGGGCATAGCCAGAAAAATTTTTTAAAAAGGGAAAAAAAAGATTAAAAGAATATCATTTTATGAAAATCACATAAAGTTCGAACTTCAATGTCCATAAAGTTTTATTGGACACAGCCATGCTCATTTGCTTACATTTTGTCTACAGCTGTTTTCTTGTTACAACAGCAGAGGTGAGTAGTTGCAACAAAGACTGTATGTACCCTAAAGCCTAAAATATTCCTATCTGGCTCCCCCCCCCCGCTTTTTTTTTTAAAGTTTACCCATCTCTGGTATAAACAAACAGCAGCAGAAATACCCTACCAAACCTCATCCCCTACCCCATCTCCACCCTATCCCCCATACAGCCTCAGGTCAGAAATCCTTCCCATTAACAAACTGCAAATACTCCCTGAGAACTTTACAGAGTGCACACCATTCTTCACACTTTAATTTTACTGGACAGAATCACACCTGAGCTCAGTGCAGAGGGGAGAAAAAGAAGGTAGATGTAAATGAGGAAGAGAAAGAGAGATAAAGAAGGGAAAATGGGGGCAGTAGAAGGGTAAGCAGATTTATAAAGAAATATGTTCCAAACAAGAAAATCCATAAAAAGCCAGGGAAAGGGAAAGGGTTAACAGATGTGTGTAAATTCCCCTACTTTCTCTGCAATTGACACAATCCTATCATCTCTTCTTCAACAAGTTTTGAAAAGATGGCAGCAAGAAGCAATAACATCAGTTAGAGAAAATGATTAATTGAGAGACTGTTGTTGACATAATCTGGTATTTATTCAACTCAGGAACTGACCAGCTGACAAAGATGAACTCAAAACTCCTAGTAAAATTTTGCTGTTGCAGCAAATGAGCTAAGGAGTCAGGTATCTCTACCAGAAGTCATTGAATCCCACAAAGAAATAGTAGCAACTTCAGCAGTAAAACCTTAATGTTAAAAGATTATAATAATCAACAAGAAAAGCCTATAAGGAGTAATAAGACAAGGATGTTATTTTTAAAAATAAAAATTAAAAAGTCTACACATTCACTTGATTAACATAATTCTTATTTTATTGATAGAAAGAAAACCCCCAGTGATAGTAACACAGAAGAAGATCTGGTTTCATCCCTGGAGCCTACAGAACTCATGGCAAGATTTCTAGACATAGACATGTGCGTGCATGCATGCTAAGCCGTTTCAGTCGTGTCCAACTCTTTGCGATGCTATGAACTGTAGCCCATCAGGCTTCTCTGTTCATGGGATTCTCCAGGCAAGAATACTGGAGTGGGTTGCTGTGCCCTCCTCCAGGGGATCTTCCCAACCCAGGAATCGAACCCATGTCTTTTACATCTACCTATAGTGACAGGTGGGTTCTTTACCACTAGTACCACCTGGAAAGCGCAAGCATACACATAGGGATTGTTAAAAAGCAGAATAAGTATACAAGGCATTTCTACTTTTTAAGACAAAGACCAGAGATAAAGACCCTAAAAGCACAAGTGTTTGCCAAAGTCAAGTCCCAGTGGGCTTTGTTTTTTTCCAAGTATGTACTTTATACAGAGGAGAGATTTAATCTAAATAGAATTCACTGAGGGATGTGGAAAGCTAAAAAAGTCTCATTTTCTCACCTTCAAGGAACTTGCTAGTAACAAAAGAAGATAAAAAAGAGAAAGCAGAAAAGCAAAGCAGTACAAGCAGGAAGATACATGCGCTCCAGTGTTTACCGCAGCACTATTTACCGTACCCAGGACATGGAAGCAACCTAAATGTCCATCAACAGATGAATGGATAAAGAAAGAGTGATAATATAGAATGTTATTCAGCCATTAAAAAGAATAGAATAATACCATTTGCAGCAACAAGACAGACCTAGAAGGTGTCATGCTGAGTGAAGTAACTCAGACAAAGAAAGACAAATATCGTATGATATCACTTAATGTGGAATATAAAAAATGGTACAAATGAACTTATCTACAAAACAGAAATAAAGGTGTAGAAAACAAACTTACAGTTACCAGGGAGTAAGTAGGGAAGGAGGGATAAATTGGAAGTTTGGGATTGACACATACCTATTACTGTATATAAAATAGATAACTAATAAGCACCAACTGTATAGCATAGGGAACACCACTCAATACTCTGTAATGGCCCATACGGGAAAAGAATCAGAGTATATATATAAACTAATCTACTTTGCAGTATATCTGAAACTAACACAGCATTGTGAATCAACTGTACCTCAATAAAAATTATTTTTAAGGAAGGCAATACAAGCAAAAAGACGAGCACACTGCTTGCAACATTGTCCATGCCCTGGTTCATTCAGCATGGGCTTGTGTTCTGGCTCTCCCGATCTAGAGGTCCTTCATCTCCCATTTAGAAGAGTTTGTTCACAAGTTTATGCAAAACCTGTAACAGGTGCCCCAGTGGTTGATTTCTACCAAATAGATAGCAAAAGGAGGAAGAGGACAAATAAACCCTTTCTAATCAGCACTTCTCCAAACTGCCAAGGTCACACACACACACAAAAACAACACGCTAGTCGAGAAACTGTCACAGCCGTGAGAAGCTTAAGAAGCCACAACAACTAAATGTATCACCGTGTCATGGATGGGGTCCTGGAACGGAAACAGGATATTGGGTAAAAACAAAAGAAATTCAATTAAAGTATGAACTTTGATTAATAGCATATTAATATTGATTGAGGGTGCCAAATCTATCACAGTAACAGAAGAGGCTGATACAGAAGAAAACTGTGCAGAGTCTATGCGGGCTCTGTGTGCCGGCTTCACAACTTTTCTGTAAAGCTAAACCTGATCTGAAAAGTAAGGTTCATTTTCCAAAGAAGGCATTTTTTATTCAGTGAACATTTAGAAAATGACTCCGAATTAGGCACTCTGCCATGCGTCTCACTTGAAGCCTGAATTTGCATCCTCCAAACTTGCCAATTGTCTCATCACAGGAAAGGTTAAAGGAGTCATCTGTCCCCTTGACCTTGCAATAACCAATGTCAGTGTTTTACAAAAGATGACTAATTCACTGTGAGATTTAATGGGTATTGCAGAGGGGAGGGCAAAAGGGGTAGTCTTTGGTTCAACAAATATCAGAAAAATTGTTTAGTCACTAAGTCGAATCTGACTCTTGTGCAACCCCATGAACTGTATAGCCCGCCAGGATCCTCCATCTAAGGGATATTCCAGGCAAGAATACTGGAGTGGGTTGCCATTTCCTTCTCCTAGATATCTTCCTGACCCAGGGATTGAACCCTTGTCTCCTTCATTGGCAGGCCAATTCTTTACTACTGAGCTATGTGCAAAGCCCTCAGAAAAATTAGATTAAAGCAAATAAAAACATTTGTTTATAGAACCTCTCAGAGCCTTGATTTTGCTTATGCATATTGTAACTATCCCCCCAAAAATCTATATAATGCAGTATGTCCCCAGCTTATTTGATGGTGAAACTTTCTTATTGCAGAACCCTTTTGGGGACTAACTTCCTCCTGATCATACTTTGGAAAGCACTGTGCAACCTAAAAAGAAGATTGAAATAGCTGAAAACTGCTGAAGGGGAGGCTTGGCACCATGAGTTTAGAACAAACACAACGAAAATGACCTCATCAGTCATTACTGATTCTTAATTGGTTGCCTCAGGGCTCTCAAGAGCCAAAAATTTTGCCAAACTAATTGCTGAAAATTTTTCGTTTTATGCTCAAGGCCTTAAACAAGAGCCTAATGGACTGTGTTTCTTGTTAAATGTAACTGCATGAGGAAACTATTAACATTAGACTCAGTGGATGTCCTCCCTGGCTAAACAAAAGGCATTTGTAACTCAATTGTTTGAAAAGTTACACAAATTTGAGTGGGCAATGAATATTTGGTCGAGATTAGTTAATGCCGAAATGCATAAATCCTCCCTGTTTTGGGGAACAAAGACAATTCAGTCGCATATAGCTGCAGACACTCTAATGTACCTTGGACAGCTAGAATCAAGAACTCATATATGGAAATTGTACATTCTATTCCTTCAGACATGCAACTTTCTGAATCTAAATTACATTTTAATTTAATCAGTTTGGGCAGTTGTATCTCTTCTGCAGAGATTAAAATAATAATAGCCTCAGACCTGGCTGCTTTTCTTGCAAATTTGTTTCAAAATATAACAGATGACAGGCAATAAGACGTGAATCTTGACAACACAGGCTTTGTTATGGGATACAGATGTAGCATTTTTACCAGCCTCTGACTGCTTTTAGCACAGTCCTTGAAGAATTGGAAAAATCTTGCTTGAGATGCATAAAAGTGGCAGAAAAGTAACTGCTAAGGAAACAGAAAAACTGTGGAATAAAGTAAGGAATCATAATTCAGCAGAAAGAGTGTGATAGAGATGGAGGGTGAATCAGATCGATTTGAATCCTAGGTCCATCCCATTGAAGCTGAGTTATCTTGGGCAAGTGAATTTTGGAACTGCAGCTTCCTTATCAGAAAAACAGGAACAATAATGTCACCTTTGCACAGTTGTTGTAAATAACAGAGATAGTGTCTGCAAAGTGCCTTTTTTAGTACTCAACACCTACTATACCCTTGGTAAATGTTAATTCTAATAAGAAAATTCTGTGCTCAATCTTAAACAGCAGAGGGTTTAGCAAGGATTCAAGCGAGTACTGGAGCATCACCACAGAATAACTGGAAACCACATTTATAAGAAGCAGAGGAGGGAAAATTTTTTAGGCCAGCTAAAAATGAATGCTGTATGGAAAGAACAGCTTGATTTGCATCAGCAGAGGCTTTTTGGAAGGCAGGCAAGACATAAACTTTTAGCCTTTTGGCATATCTGAACTCAATTACAGTGGTTCTGCTTAAGTCAGGTTTGTCAAATGGGCTTCTATGTACATCTCACTTCAAAACCTTCTAAAACCAGTACTTTTCTAGAGTCAAACAAGAAAACTATTGGATCCTCAAAAATGAGAAAATGAAAGGGAAGCAAGAAAATGTTTGCATATTCAAATCAGCAAAGCATTATCCTTCTCTTGGCTAACAGGGAAGCTTCGTCACAGTACCACTGAGATGACTCCCTCCTTCCCTGATGGCAAAGCTTATGCTTAAAGCTGCCCAAATGTAAAGACAATGATGAATAGCAGTTCCTGCAGATACAGCACCAAATGAGAGAAAGGGTGAATTTTATGGTACATGAATTATGGTATTGAATTGTATCTCAATAAAGATGTTACTAAAAAAATATTCAGAGAATCATAAGTAGTAGATCTGCCACAATTAAGTAAAACTAGGTTTTTCAATAACAGTTTATATATATTGAGTGCTTATTAAGGACCAGAATTTTTCTAAGTATTCTCCATGTATTAATTCATCTGATCCTTGCAATTACCCTGTAAGGTAAGCACTCTTAGCCTGCACAGATAAACTGTGGCTCGCTTCATATCACACAGTAGTGAACACAGCTGTTTGGAATCCAATTCAAATACTACTATATATTCTATCAAAGAACTGCGGGGTAAGAGGAAATTAATATTTAAGTCCATATAGCTGTATATTTGGCAGAACTAAATAATATAATCAAGAATAATCAGCCTACAGTCAAAGCCTGATTTGACAAAATATGAGAGGTTATAAAATAAAGCAGGTCATTACAGACAAAAACCCCTTCCTCCCGGGCTGATAGATGTTTGTCATTCTGCCGTATGCCCAGTTAAATTTTTATCAAGAAGAAAAATGATGCAATCAGAGAAGATGATAAATTACATATCTTGTAAACATTTAGTAGCCTAAACAAAGTGATTTAGCATCAAGGTAAAATATAAATATCTTCAATAACCACTGATGTGCAGCTGCCATTAGAATTTCATCATGTGAAAAAAAAAAAAAGGACCTTTTTCCTTTGCTTCTATTTAGTTAGCTAATTTAGTGGGGAAAATTGAAGTCTAAAGGAGAAATGAAGGTAGATTTCAATAGCATTTATTTTTTGTCTTCACAAAATTAAAGGCATATCATCTGTTAAATGGGACACAAAAGAATAAGGTAGTAACAGTTCATGCTTTATAGTAATGGTGACATTTCTTTGCTCTTCTGTTTTAAAATTAAGTTCAAGCATCCTGCTCGACTAACAGTCACACACCTAATGTTTTGTGCCTTATAGGCTGCATGAAGTATAGTCTTTTCAGAGATTGATGGTGCTGTTTATCCTAAAAGTTTCTTACATACAAGGACATATTATCTATCACTTTCACCCTGTGCCAAGGTTTCATAGGCTACTAGGACACTACATCAGAACAGGCTAGCTGGCTTGGAGGTATACCTGGATTAGAATTCACATTATAAGCAAGAGCAGTATGCCTGTGAGCTTCTCTCAAGGACACAGAAAAGAAGAAAATATGGCAACAAGCTACTTACTGATTGAGCTTCTTCCATTGCTTTCTTCCAGATCTCTCCTATCCAAAACCCCAGGCTTCATCTCCAGCGAGATGCATTTCTGATGCCTTCCAACATCTGTTCTACCCTTCACTACCTCTGAGCCTTGGTCCAAGCTGCCCAGATCCATGGAGAACTCGTCTTCTTTCTACTAAGCCCCATCTCCCCATCACCACCCTCAACACATACACGCATGCACATTCTGTGCTTTTGCTTCTTCAACTCACCACTGAACTCACTTAATTCCAGGAATTTATCACTAGCTATCTTTCTCATTCATTTATTTGATAATTTTGTTCAACCAAAATCCTCTCATTTAGAACAAAAACTATGTGCCAAACATTTCAAAAGCAACCTTTAAATGACATTTCTTCTAAGCAGTTTGGCAACTACCATGGCGAACGAGCACATTTATATGATAACTATGTCACACTCTCTGTCCTGGAACTAGATAGATAGAGGCTTGCTAGATCGTTGTATCCTCAAGCCCTCTGGACTCTGGCGCACAACTGGTAATAAATTCGAGTTAACCTACGAAAAGACCAGTGCTGCCAAGAGCAGCTATGCTAGCTACACATCACAGCAAGAGAAAGTAAATGCACTTTGTCTCACATTTCTGAGCCATGCTGATCCAGCCGACTTTTGACTCATCCTCCTCACCCAAACAAACATGGAACATTTATCCCCAACACACAACCACATACCCCACTCAACTTCGGCCAAAAAGAGGAACCCTGAAGTCCAGAACGCTAGTTTGTCATTTAATGTTCTTCTCATTAACTGTGAATTAAAATGACGTCTTAGAACATAGAGACAAGGAGACAGGTTTTGAGTCCCAGATCTGCCAAAAATCAGCTGTGACACCCTGGGCTAGCCACAGCTTTTTGGATCTAATGTCTTCATCTTTAAGATGAAAATGCTTTCAGAGGCTTCTTGAGAGCATGAAATAAGGGACCGCTGTAAGAAAGTGCTTGGAAAATGACAGAGGTCTCCAGAAATGTTGACGAACCTCTTACTGCCATTCAAAAAGCCCACAGCATCTTTTAAACCTGATTCCACGTTGATGACTCGGACCTTTAATCCTTGCCGATTGGCACTAGAATTTAAAATCAAACTTTGCAAAAGACGATCATGGCTGATCTTCATTGCAGTCACCTGCCTCAACCCCCCTGCAATCGGCCTTCCATTCTCATGCAGCTGTACCCTGCCAAGGCAGCCATGAACTTAACTGGCCAAGTCTGAGAACTTTCTTCCTTGCCCATCTACCGGTCACTTAATGCTTTCGGTCAATTTCTCTTTCTCCACCTCAGAGACACGACAACAGGGTGCTTTTTCTTGGACTTCTCAGATTCACCTTCTCAAGTCTTCATCTGCGTTTTTTTTCTCCTTCCACCTCAAGTCTGTGGCAGTCTTCCACGTCCTGATGGCCATTCACCTCGTAGCCTGCCCACTCTCACCGCACGGCCTCACCCACCATCATGGCTTCAGTGACCAGTGTCTAAGCAAGTGACCCCCATTCATAGCGTCAGTCCTGATAGCCTTCCATGCCTGCCAGATACTTCCACATGGATGGCCTACCAACCCCTTGATCTTGTCACATCTAAACCAGAACTTACTTGTTTTCCCCCGTACTGACTCTTCTTTCTCTCTCCCTTAT
The DNA here is from genome assembly GCF_029407905.1 of Bubalus kerabau. Lineage (NCBI taxonomy): Eukaryota > Metazoa > Chordata > Mammalia > Artiodactyla > Bovidae > Bubalus > Bubalus kerabau. The sequence goes on from NC_073637.1 coordinate 66,258,632, forward strand.
CCCTCATGTGGAGTTTAATCCCTTGATTCTGGCAGTTCTTTCCAAATACCTTGGGCATGTCCTAGTTGCTTCCTGGGCAGAGTTCTGCATCTGTCTTGTCCCCAGAGTGGGCTGTCCTTATTGACAAAAGGGGGAAGTACACTTTTGATTTGTGACTTGGGTTAATTACATACTGGATTTTTAAATTTCTGAGAAAAAGATCTTCTAGGTGACAAATTTCTGCTAAATATGCTTTTATCCATTGTCTTAGGTGCTAGATTTGAATTTATTATGATGATTGAGAGTAAAAAGAGAGACTAAACATTATATAATATGTGGTTTTCATATCAGCAGACTGGGGATGATAATGGTTTTCCCCCAGGTATTCATGGCAAAGGTTTTCCAATTTTGTAAATTTTTGTGCTGTGCTGTGCTTAGTCACTCAGTTGTGTCTGACTCTTTGCGACCCCCTGTACTATAGCCCACCAGGCTCCTCTGTCCATGGAGATTCTCCAGGTGAGAATACTAGAGTGGGTTGGCCTGCCTTCCTCCAGGGGATCTTCCCAACCTAGGGATGGAACCCAGGTTTCCCGCATTGCAGACGGATTCTTTACCATCTGAGTTACCAGGGAAGCCTTTGTAAACTTCTACTCAATCCAAATTGACTCCTACTTCCAAGTGGGGCTCCAGAGTCCAGGTCTTACAGATGGGGTCTGTTTTACTCCTAGGTGTCTAGGGACCCAGTGTCCCCCATAAAATTCATACTCGGCCGCCCACCTCAGTGTCCCTGCCTAGTGAACACACCAACCCCAGTGAAGCGTTTCTTTTTTCCACCATATGCAACCCACCCATCTGCTCTGTTGTATTTCTGGAACACCTTCCAGGTGTCCCTGCTGCCATCAAACCCCTGTCTTCTGCCCAAGAGAGAAGGAACATGCCCGTAGTTCTATTCAAGAACCAGAACTTCAGATGCCCCCAAAGAATGCATGAGGGTTTGATAGGGTCATTTTGAATATGTCATTTGATGCTATCCACATTTTAACATTTGCCCCCCACTTTGTAACCCTAAAAGGTAGATCATATAACTTTTAGCCCCTCTTGATTACTAAACCATGTGCACCCTGTTACACTTCTCCTGAAGGAGGAATTTTGGCCCACAGACCATCTACTGCTTCCTTCTCTCCCTCCAGCTCTTCTCCCAGAGGATCTCTCCAAGCTTAATGAATAAATTCAGCCCCAAGACATTTGCCCCCTCTTTTTTAGAGTCTCTCATTACAGCTGCCTTTCACCTAAACTTTCACAACAACAACAAAATGTCACGATACTCCAATTCATTTGCTCCCAGGAACTCTGTCCAGCAAACTGACACTGTTGAATTAACTGAAGATGCCTGTCTCTCTAATGCGTATTTTTGGACTATTGGTCCATCACTGTCAACTCCTTTGTGCTAGATTTTTATTCAGAATTGTAGGCATAGCTGCCGAAATATCAACAGCAACACTGAGACATAGTTTATCTGCCAACAACAAAGGAGGCTCGTAGGGAAGGAGGACAGACAATCAGGAATCAGAAGAGTCCCTAGATAGACTTTCTTCCACTTGGAGAACAGCCTGAGTCAGGACAGACAATCACAAGCGGGTTAACTGGGGCACCAGCGGGTTGGATCTCCTTCCATACTAATTCACAAAGATGTTTATGCCCCAGTTACCATGGGAAACATTTACTTATTTCTTTGACCTGGTTTTCAGTTTACCTTTTCTACCTGGTCTATAGCCTCCATATTTAAAAGCTCAGAGCAATTCCATTTTATTCAGGGCAAGGAATGATCTTTTAGGACTACTCCTAGATGAGAGTCAGGAGTGGTGGGAAGAGTTCTCCTTTTTCCTCTCTCATCTCCCCACTCTTCCCCACGCATCCCTGGGTCCTCCTGACTGAAGTCGAATTATCCTATCAGCTCTTCAGCCTTGAGCATGGTCAGACAGGTTTTATACTATGTTAAAATTGAAACATCGTGAGAAGAGATACACATTAAATCTTATTAACTAGTCATTTGCATTTTGATAAAAAAAATTTGATTGTATTTCTTTTCTTCTTTCCCACAGAGCAAGTTTTAGGAAAAAAAGAGCAAATGGATCATAAACACTGAGGAAGAACAAGTTTTATGGAAGAATCTAGAGTCCAAGTGCCTACATTACAACCTAGCCAAAAGCAAGATCGCAGGGATTCCTTTTTTCCAGTTCTGCCACATCCCCATGGTCCCATTTGGTCCCCAAAGGACAAAGAGCTCACTGCTCTCATCGCAATCTAAGACATGGGAGGAAGAAAAAATAAGCGGATTGCAAGTGGGGAGCCAAAAAGAGATCAAGTCAGAGGTTTGGGCTGAGGTGCAATTCCTTAAGTGTAACCTGATTTTCTTACTAGTCAATAATCTGGTGCAAGTTCATGTTTTCAACCAGTTCTTGTTGTCAGAGTTACAGAAACCAAGTGAAGTACAACAAACGCACAGTGGTTCTTGGAGTGAGAGGGGGAAGGAGGAAGTAGCCAAGGGGCCATCATCTTGGGACATTGAGTTTGATTTTTGATTAAAACTTGGCACAGAGATTGCTGAAATGTGAATGGAAAAACAGCCATTTCAGGACTGCAGGCAGTTTTCACTCTTATGAACAAGGAGATCTACAGGAGCCAATCAGGGCAGGCTATATAATGTGTAGGGCCCAGTGCAAACTCAAAGTGCAGGACCATTGTTCATTAATTCGTAAAAATTCCAAAATGGTGACAGCAGAACATTAAAACAAACACTCCTCCTAAGTACAGGCCCCTGTGGAATTGCACAGGGGACAGTCACATGGGGCCGATTCATTATTCGAATGTGGAGTGTAGAACCTCTTCTCATATGGAAATGGTTGCGGCATGATTCCAAGTAGCTAAACTACTCTCTGTAAGAATGTGACTTTCATAAATGCAGCAAGCTGGACTGTTTGACTTACCACCACATCCCTGAATACAGAGTAGGTGCTCACCAAATATTTGTTGGCGGAGGGGGGAAACGAGCAAATGAACATAAAATAATTTGTATGCAATAGGTAGGTGCATCATTATAGATTTGTGTCTGCTTTCAACTTTCCTCTGCAAGAAACTGACCCATTTATTTCAGTTCAGTCACTCAGTCGTGTCTAACTGTTTGCAACCCCATGGACTACAGGATGCCAGGCCTCCCTGTCCATCATCAACTCCCAGACTTTACTCAAGCCCGTGTCCATTGAGCCAGTGATGCCATCCAACCATCTCATCCTCTGTCATCCCCTTCTCCTTCCATCTTCAATCTTTCCCAGCATCAGGGTCTTCTCAAATGAGTCAGTTCTTTGCATCAGGTGGCCAAAGTATTGGAGTTTCAGCTTCAGCATCAGTCCTTCCAATGAGTATTCAGGGCTGATTTCCTTAAGGATGGACTGGTTGGATCTCCTTGCAGTCCAAGGGACTCTCAAGAGTCTTCTCCAACACCACAGTTCAAAATCATCAGTTATTTGGTGCTCAGCCTTTTTTATAGTCCAACTCTCATATCCATACATGACTACTGGAAAAACCATAGCTTTGACTAGACAGACCTTTGTTGGCAAAGTAATGTCTCTGCTTTTTAATATGCTGTCTAGGTTGGTCATAGCTTTTCTTCCAAGGAGCAAGCACCTTCATGGCTGCAGTCACCATCTGCGGTGATTTTGGAGCCCCAGAAGGCAAAGTCTGTCACTGTTTTCACTGTTTCCCCATCTATATTTGCCATGAAGTGATGGGCCCAGATGCCATGATCTTAGTTTTCTGAATGGTGAGCTTTAAGCCAACTTTTTCACTTTCCTCTTTCACTTTCATCAAGAGGCTCTTTAGTTCTTCTTCGCTTTCTGCCATAAGGGTGGTGTCATCTTCATATCTGAGGCTATTGATATTCCTCTCAGCAATCTTGAGTCCAGCTTGTGCTTCCTCCAGCCCAGCATTTCTCATGATGTACTCTGCATATAAGTTAAATAAGCAGGGTGACAGTATACAGCCTTGATGTACTCCTTTCCCTATTTGGAACCAGTCTGTTGTTCCATGCCCAGTTCTAACTGTTGCTTCCTGACCTGCATACAGATTTCTCAAAAGGCAGGTCAGGTGCTCTGGTATTCCCATCTCTTTAAGAATTTCCCACAGTTTATTGTGATCCACACAGTCAAAGGCTTTGGCATAGTCAATAAAGCAGAAATAGATGTTTTTCTGGAACTCTCTTGCTTTTTCAATGATCCAGCGGATGTTTGCAATTTGATTGATCTCTGGTTCCTCTGCCTTTTCTAAATCCAGCTTGAACATCTGGAAGTTCACGGTTCATGTACTGTTGAAGCCTGGCTTGCAGAATTTTGAGCATTACTTTACTACCCATGAGTACAACCATCGCCCATGCTTATGGATATTCTTTAGGAAACATTTACTCGAGAAAACCAAATAACTGTTCATGTTAAAGGGTTTGAGATAATCTGAGCACGGGTGGTTCCCTGGAGTTGAGAGTGTAGCCCCAGGTGGGAGCAGGCTCTTCTTATCACTCCTAAAAGGAACCCAGAGCCTTTCTTTCACCTCAACTGTTAGAAGCATCAGGAGTGGGTCTTGGGACATTAGTACAGTAACAGGCTTAAGATGATGGGCACTGCAGTCAGATCAGCTTCATTATCACCTTATTGGGCAAGTTACTTAATCTTTCAGTACCTCAGCTTTCTAGTGCATAAAATGCAGGGATAGTAGACTGTCGTCTTCACAGGTCTGCTTAAAGTATCAAAGGAGTGTTATGTGTCAAGCCCTTAGAATAGCGCCTGGAACATGGTGAGTGCTATCTAAGTATCTGCTGCTTTCTATAACCCTTTTTGGAAGGACACCATCGCCTATGGCAATAGTGAGGCCCCTTCACTTTGGGAAGGTCATGTACCGACTGCTATATTTAAAATGGATAACCAACAAAAACCTATCGTATAGCACATGGAACTCTGCTCAGTGTTATGTGCCAGCCTGGATGGGGGCTTGGGGGGAATAGAGGAGAAGGGATAAATGCATATGTGTGGCTGAGTCCCTTCACTGTTCACCTGAAACTATCACAACATTGTTAATCAACTATACCCTAATTCAAAATGTTTGTGGTATTAAAAAATTTTTTAATTAAAAAAACATAGTGAGGCCCCTTCGAGTACCTTCCCAGACAGTGAACACTGATGAAGGGAGCAGGAACAGAAGAGAAGCAGCAAGCTGGACGCTGCCAACTGGCAAGTGTGAACACTTCCATCCCCCTCCCCCTACCTTAATGAATTGCCCTAGATTGCCAGAGAAGGGGGGTTCTTTACTTGGGGGGGTCTTGGGGTGAGGGGATATCGCAGGGGTTGACAGACTGCAGGCACAGGAACTTCAGGCCCCAGTGCTATGATGGGACTTGTACGTTTTTTATTAAAAGCAGAGTTGTACAGTGGGGTCACCCCATGTTGATGGTCATAAGCAAGGGTTCTGGAGTCGGACGGAATTCAAGTCCTAGTCTACCATAGGGGTCACAGCTAATCTGATGGTGTGATTAGAACCCAGCCCTGCATCATTATCCTTTCAAAACCCCAAAGTTGAACTGTGCATTCTAAATCCTCCTAGTTTTCCACAGAAGACCAAGTCCATGTTTGAATAACCAGAAAGGTCTTCCATTTCTTGAGGCTGAGAAGTCTCAAGATGGACTTTACTCCCAATACATCCTCTTTCCAGGAGCCCTTGTTCAGTATATAATCGTTTTTTAAAATAATGTATTTATGTGTTTATGTTTGGCTGCGCTGGGTCTTCACGGCTGTGCAGGCTTTTCTCTAGTTGCAGCAAGTGCGGTCTACCCTCTAGCTGTGCTGGCTTCTCGTCGTGGCGGCTTCGCTTGCTGTGGGGCGTGGACTCTAGGGCGTGTGGGCTTCAGTCGTTGGGGCACGTAGGTTCAGTAGTCGCAGCTCCCAGGCTCTAGAGCACAGACTCAATGGTTGTGGTGCAAGGGCTTAGTTGCTCCAGGGCATGTGGGATCTTCCTAGACCAGGAAATGGATCTGTGTCTCCTGCATTGACAGGCATATTCTTTACCACTGAGCCACCAGGGAAACCCAGCACATAACCTTAACACATATACTCTGAACACAGATAACCAATGTAGTTACTATTTTAATTTGCAGGGAAAAAAAAAATACTTGGAAGAAAATGTCATTTAATTAAAAAATAACAAAGTCTATGGATTTTACAGAAATTGTTGCAGCTATTCAAGAGCAGGAAGACTGAATGCTGAAAGCTGGGACCAGTCTCACTCTCCAAAGAGAAATAAGATCCTAAGAAGAAAACAAAATAAATGATGGTTCTTAGATGGAAGTGTTAAATTATCTCTCTGCCATTTCAAAATAAGCAGAAAGCAGATAAAATAGCTTCTATATGTAATTTACATATAGCTACAAGGTATATCAAAAGCATTAGTAAGAGATGTGAAAATGTTGGATTAGGAGAGGACAAATGATTTAAAATCTTCAGGTACTACCGATTGTGTGTGTGTTTCTGGCGTGTATTCTCCTGTGATCTAGAAACAGTCCTGTCAAGAATGCTTTCCAAGGCTGGGGACTTCTTTCCCTGGTAGTATGGAAGGCTGAGGGCTGGACTGAGTGAGGATGCAGAGTTTGCAGTCTAGCACCAATCGCCTGGACTGCCTGGAATACATGTCTTTTCATTCTCCACGTGGGAAACTCCTACACATCTTTCAGTACTCAGCTCAAAGGCTGCCTCCTCTGGGAAGCCTTCAAGGAAAGACCCCCCAGGGAAAGTCTCTGAGTTCTCATACACTTCACTTATATCTCTTTTATAGTATTTTTGCTGTTTCATAATTTTGGTTTTTCATACATGGTTTTCTGACGAAAGTATAACTTTCTTGAAGGCAAGGGTACCTGCTATCTTTATTTCTCGGGCACCTAGCACAGTATTTGACCGATTAAATGATTAAATTGAATGAAGGAGCCATGTTATCGTAGGCAGCTAGGTATTTTTGGTACTGCATTTTCTTCATCTGTAAAAGGAAGGTATTTGTCTTTTATCTCAAATTCCCATTCAGTTCAAATGCTCCTTGAATGTAAAATATTTAGTTACAGATATTCCATCCAGCCATTCTCTAGGGGTAGGGCAGATAGAGTCACCTCTGTGATCTGCCACCTCCCTTTTGTACCCTCTCCATGCATCTGATTCCCCTACACATCCCAGATATGACTCCTTTTCTACAGACCCTTGCACGCAGCTGCTTATCGATAGTGTCAAGGTTAAGAGCATAGATCCTGGAGACAGACTGAGAAGTGAAAGTCGCTCAGTCGTGTCCGACTCTTTGCAACCCCATAGACTATACAGTCCATTGAATTCTCCAGGCCAGAATACTGAAGTGGATAGCCTTTCCCTTCTCCAGTGAAATCTTCCCAACCCAAGGATGGAACCCAGGTCTCCCGCATTGCAGGCAGATTCTTTACCAGCTGAGCCACATGACAGCCTGTCTGAGTTCAAATACTGGCCCTAGCCACTTATTAACTATATGACCCTGGGAATGTTATTTAACCTCTCAGTTTCCTAATTTTAAAATAGAGATGATGATGATGATGGTGATGATAATAATAAATGGCATCTACCTCACAGGGTGTCTAGGACAGCTTCTGATCAATCAGAATGGATGCCAGCCTTAAACAACCAGCACAGCTATCCTGGACATGGGACTTCACCCCTGCCGGAGTCTGTCATGGCTGTGGACTTGTTTTAGAGAATGGGGTGAGGGGAGTGAAGCTTTTAGTAAAAGATACTACTGTTGATATTTTCAATGAGGCAGAGGGGGAGGCATGATTCAAGTCAAGTCCAGGCCCTAGAACCCTAACCCCAAGACAGGTTTCCAAGCACTGTTGATTTCACAGGCAATAAATAATGAGACCAGGCTGTTCTTTCTGGTTTGTGAGCAGAATATATGTCTATTTTTTATTACAAAATAATATTAGGTGATTTCTCAAGAGTTATGTCTCTCTGATCATATCTGAAACTTAAGAAATTGTTATTTTTAATAAAATATACTTAATAATAGAGTAACCCTTCTCTATATTTTTTCCTATAAATAATTTTTTAAGATTCTCATAAGCCTGTGAGGTGAATAGAGAAGTTATTATCTGTTCTATTAAAATAGTGATCACTAATCTATCGCATATAGAGTGTTAAACATGTAAGATTTTTGGCAGTTCTTTGGAAACTTACATGGACATCGATGAAACAGTAATATTCTCTGGAAAGGTAAGACAGTAACTCAGATTTTCTCCATCAATTTCCTGGAATTTAATTGTAAATCTTGGATGATTTTAGAGTCTAATAACTTACATTAAATGGATCCATAGCTTAGAAATTGCTGCTGTCACAAATAATCTATTACTTCACTTACTCCAAGAATATGAGGTAAGTGACTTTTTAAATTCATAGAGCAAAGTAGAAATAGACATGCCAAGTTCATAGATTAGATATAAAATGATATAGCAGCATCCCTTTGAAATACAAAGCTATTAAGAGCTCTGTAGACCATCTCTCCTATATGGAAATGAACATGCTGCTCAGTCACAAATTAGAATTCCACTTAACAGAATACATGGTGCAGAATGAATAATCTTCATTCAAGCAGTCGACAATTATACTCTCAATCCTCTCTTGCTGTTCATTATATTACTACAGACTTGACTTTCAAGGGGAATGCTTGACAACAGTTAAAACTAACACCTTAAAAATGTGAGTTTGGGTACAGATAGAGATCCATGGAATAGATATTAATATATAATAACTGGATCTTCTGTCTTGTATTCTAGCTAAGTGTTTATTTGCTGGTGATCTTATCTGACAAGTCCAGAGAAACAGAATGGAATCAACTCATCACTAAATGCAGTTCTTGTGATGCTTTTTTATTCCTGAGAGCAAATGAGGTAAGCAAGCCTTTTTTTACTGAACAGATTGATGGAATAACATTTTGGAAAAATTGTAGGGAATAAACAGATGGGAAATGGGGGAAAAGTCACATGGGTAAGAAAAGCCATGAGTTTTCACCACAAAAATAAGACATAAAGGACAGTTCTTTGGGGAACTCCATAGGTCACTTGATTCAACAACAGTGATGCATTTTCGTTCCAGCAAAGGTTCCAAACTTCGGGAGTAGAGGGAGTTTTATGACATATGGCTCTCGGTACCAGCTGTGACAGAGAAAAAGGGCTGTTGACAGAATAAGTCTGACTAAGATAATGAGATCCTTAGCTGGCGGCATCTAATAGCCTCACAGGAAATTCTAAGGTGGAAGTCAGCCAACAAGCCCATCTTCATTTGCCCTTCCCTTTGAGTTGGCACAAACAGTAGACACTTACTTATTTCTCTGAAAAATTAATTCCTTTAAAAATGTTTAATGGGAGCATTTCACATGATAGTTCAGCCTGTATTTCAAATTAGGTAAAAGCTTTAAAATATCACTTTATCTTGCTGGCTTATTACCTCCCCTGCTTATCCTCATTATCTCATGCACAGCATTATGTCATGACGACGAAAGGTGGAGGGAACATTCAAGAACAGAAACCATTTGTGACGGGAGTACAGGAGAGAAATGCCCCACAGGGAACTCTGAGTTCACGTAGAGAATGATGGTTAAGTGGCTAGGATCAGGCCACAGATGGTCTCTCATCAGGAGTGCCAGGGATTGAATTGTTGTGCCCTCTCCAAATCCACGATTGAAGTGCCAACCCCCAACATGATGGAGGTGGAGCCTTTGGGAGATAATCAGGCCACTGTCGTTTGAGTCTCCATAAATAGGATCAGTGCCCTTACAAAAGAAGCCAAGAAAACACTCTTGCCACTTCCTCTATGTGAGGTTACAGGGAAAAGGCAGCCCTTAAAGAGACAATTGGGCTTCCCAGGTGATGCAGTGGTTAAGAATACGCCCGCCAAAGCAGGAGATACAAGAGCAGGATCCCTGGGTCAGGAAGATCCCCTGGAGGAGGGCATGGCAACCCATTCCGGTATTCTTGCCTGGAGAATTTCTTGGACAGAGGAGCCTGGCCGGCTACAGTCCCTGGAGTCACAAAGAGTGAGAGACTACTGAGAAATTTAAAAATGAGACAATGAGCTCTTGAAAGTGAAAGCATTAGTCGCTCAGTCTTTTCCGACTCTTTGTGACCCCATGGACTGTGGCCCGTCAGGCTCCTCTGTCCATGGGATTTCCCAGGCAAGAATATTGGAGTGGGTAGCCTTTCCCTTCTCCAGGGGATCTTCCCAACCCAGGAATTGAACCCAGGTCTCCTGCATTGCAGGCAGATTCTTTACCATCTGAGCCACTTAGCAGACAGCAAATCTGCCAGTGCTATGATCTTAGACTTCCCAGCCTCCAAAATGATGAGAAATGTTTGTTGGTCAAAAGCCGACCAGTTTATGGTATTTTTGTTATAGCAGTCCAAACGGACTAAGGGAATTTGGCATAATCAGATTTGTGCTTTTAAAAAGTCACCCTGATGACAATGTGGAGGACAGACTGGAAGGGAAAGACAGTGGACTTTGTGATATTACATGGAAGATTCAGGAGATTGGCTGAGGGGATAGGGGTACCCACTGAGAAACTGAACTAAGACAATGCCTCTGAGGATAGAAAGGGGGAAATAGATTCAAGACTAGTCCTCAGATCTTGCTCTTTCTCTCTCTGAAGTCAGTATCTCTACCAGGTTAGTCAAATGTCTCAATCATGTCCTTTAGAGCATTTTGCTTTCCTCCAGCCCAGGAACCAGTCCAGGATCACCTATTGTATTTGGTTACTGTCTCTTTAGTCTCCTTTAATCTTGGAAACATTTATCACCTTTCCTTATCTTTCGTAACACTGGCAGTTTTGAAAAGGTCCGTACTTTTATGGACGGTCCCTTGGTTTGGGTTTGTCTGATGTTTGCTCATGATTAGAGTCAAGCCATGCATTTCCAGCTGGACTAGCATGAGTGCAATGTCATGGCCTTCACAGAGTCACATCTGGAGGCCACATGATGTCTGCCTGCTCCTCGATGGTTGGTATTCGTCTTGATCACCTGGTCAGGGTGTCGTCTGGTTACTCTGTTGTACAGTTACTACTTCCCTTTGTGACCAATAAGCCATCTGTGGGGAAATACTTTATGAGCATATAAATGCTCCGCTGTGCAGCAAATGTCCCTCCCTGGATTTAGATTCTCTGATTATTCTTGTCCAGATCTATTTTCACCATGTTGGTTGCCAAATGGTCATTTTTCCAAAGCCTCCTTTTTTAAACTAGACATAGTGCTGCCTGAAATCTATATATACGAATATGAAATATATGTATATGTGATATATAGCTGTGGTTTTGTGACTAAGTTCTCATAGAACTGCTCTGTGGGACTTCCAGAAGTCTCCTTAAAGCACGGGTGTCGGGGGTAGAGGGTGGTAGATGTTCGTCTTCCTCCATTGTCCTTCCTGATGCCTGTAACACAAACATGATAGCTGGAGGCCTGTCAGTCAGCTTAAACCACCTTGTGTCTTGCAAATAAAATCCTCAAACAGAGGATGCCAGAGCAGAAAGAAATTCAGGTCCCAGTTGATACCATGAAGCTTCCAACTAGCCCTGGACTGGCTATGTCCAAACTTCTCTCTTATTTAAGCCACTATTTGGGAGGATCTCTGTTATAGATGAGCAAAAGTTTCTAGCTAGATATGTACCTGGTAGTAGAATCTTTCAGAAATATGAGCTTGAAGTTTAGATGACCTTTCTGTGAAGCTTGCTAGAAAAGGAGTAGAAGCAGGTTATAACTAACGCTAGGACAATATATTGAGAGCAGAGATAAATTGGTTCACTTCAGTTCTCCAGCAGTTAATGGATGTTGGCACATAGCAAACAGTGAATAAATATTAGCTGAATGCAAACTACATAGAAAAAGTCCCTTCCCTAAGAAACCTCACAATCAGGTAAATAAGTAAATAAATAAGGTAGGAAGCATGGTAAAGGAGTAGTTTTGGGATTTTTTAGGGTATGATTTTTTTTTCAGGTTTATTGTATTAGGTGTACAGCTCTATGTGTTTTGACCAATAATATGCAAGCATGTATCAATCATAATATAGAGTATTTCCATCACCTCAAAAAGTTGTCTTGTGTCCCCTCTCCCTACCCCTAGTCCTTAGGAACTACTGATCTGATTACTGTCCCACTAACTTTGACTTAATCAGAATATCAAGTAAATCAGGATCCTTTCATATCTGGCTCACGTCATGCTTTAGTATTTCATCCCTTTTTATTCCTGTTATTGGTCCGTTGTAAAGATATACCACAATTTGTCCTATCTATTTCTTAGTTGATGAATATTGGATTACTTCCAGTTTGAGGCAATTATAAATTAAAATGCTGTAAATATTTGCATACACCGAGGCCACAGCAATTTAAACCCTACTGAAAGTGCATCAAGATTCCTTTTTTTCCTAATTCTCACCAATGCTTGTTATTTGCTGTCTTTTTGATAATAGTCATTCTGACAGGTATGAGGTAATATCTTACTGGGGTTTTGATTAGTATTTCCCTAGTGATTAGTGCTGTTGAGCACCTCTTCATGTATCTGTTGACCATTTGTATGTCTTCTTTGGGAAGATGTTTTTCAGCCTCTCATCCATATTTTAATTGAATTTTTTGTATTTTTATTTGCTTTATTATTGAATTTTATGAGTTCTTTCTATATTTTGGAAATTAATCTCTTAATCAGATACATGATTTGCAAATATTTTCTCCCATTCAGTAAGTTACCTGTTCATTTTGCTGATCGTTTCTTTTGCTGTGTGGGAGCTTTTTAGTTTAATATAGTCCCATTTATTAATTTTTGCTTCCAGTTTGTGCAAATTTTGATGTCATATTTAAAAGCTTTTTGCTGTGATCATTATCAAGAAGTTATTGTCCTATGCTTTCTTCTAGGAGTTTTATGGTTAGAGGCTTTGTGTTTAAGTCTTTAATCCACTTTGAGTTAATTTTTGTGAGTGATATAAGATACAATTCAATTTCATCCTTCTGAATATGGTTGTCCTGTTTTCCCAACACCATTTATTGAAGAGACTATCCTTTCCCCATTGAATATTCCTGACTCTCTTGTCAATTGTTAGTTGATCATATGTGTACAGGTTTATTTCTGGGCTCTCAGTTCTGTTCTGTTGATCTATGAGTCTATTTTTGTGCCAGTACGGCTGTGATTACTATTGGTTTGCAGTATAGTTCAAAATCAGGAAGTGTAAAATTCCTCCAGCTGTGTTCTTCTTGCTCAGGACAGCTTTGGTCTATTAAGTCTTCTATGGTTCCATACAAATTTTAGTATTGTTTTTAATATTTTTGTGGACAATGCCATTGGAATTTTGTTAGCGGTTCCATTAAATCTATGGGTGGCTTTGGTTAGTGTGAACATTTTTACAATATTAATTCTTCTAATCCACACACATGAGATACTTTCCCAATTATCTGTGTCTTTTTCCATTTCCTTCATCAAACTGATAATTCTTCCATGTACAGATCTCATCTTTTTGGTTAAATTTATTCCTAAGTATTTTATGGTTTTTGATACAACTGTATACGGAATTGTTTATTTCTTTTTCAGAGAGTTTATTGTTAGTGTAGTATAGAAATGCAACTGATTTCTCTATGTAAATTTTGTATTCTGAAACTTTACTGAATTCATTCATTAGGTCTAATAGTTTTTTTTTGTTTTTTGGTGGAGTCTTTAGGGTTTTCTTATATATAAGATTATATCATCTACAAACAAAGACAGTTTTGCTTTTTCCTTTCCAATTTAGCTGCCTTTCACTTATTTTCTTTGCCTGCTTGTTCTGGTCAGGACTTCTAGTGCTATGCTGAATAAGAGTGGTGAGAGTGGGGACCCTGTCTTCTACCTAATGAAAAAGGAAAAACTTTCCATCTTTCACTGTTGAGTATAGTGTTAACTGAGGGCTTGTGATATATGGTCTTTTATTATGGTGAGGTATGTTCTCATTCTGCCCACTTTGTTGAGTTTTTATCAGAAATGGTTATTGAATTTTGTCAAATGCTTTTCCTTCATCTATTGACAAGATTCTATGATTTTTATCTTCCATTTTGTTAATGCGGTGTAGTCCATTGACTGATTTGTGAATATTGAACTATCTTTGCATCCCCGAAATAAATCTAAATTGATCACAGTGTATGATGCTTTTAATTATTATTGAATTTGGTTTGTTAATATTTTGTTGAGGATTTTTCATCTGTGTTCATAAGATATGCTGCAGCTGCTGCTGCTAAGTCGCTTCAGTCGTGTCCGACTCTGTGTGACCCCATAGACGGCAGCCCACCAGGCTCCCCTGTCCCTGGGATTCTCCAAGAACGCTGGAGTGGGTTTCATAAGGTATATTGGCCTTTAATTTTCCTTTTTCTCTTCCTTAGTTTTAGTGTCTTTATCTGGTGTTGTTATTCTATTGGACTTGTAGGATGATTTTGCAAGTGTTTCTACCTTTTGGAATAGTTTGAGAAGGATAGGTATTAACTTGCCTTTACGTGTTTTGTGACATTCACCTGTGGAATTTATTTGGTCTGGACTTTACTTTGTTGGGAGCATTTTGATTGTTTATTCAATTTCATTAGTAGTGATTGATCTATTCAGATTTTCTAATATTTATTCCTGATTTAGCATTGGAAGATTGTATGTTTCTTGGAATTTATTCATTTATTCTAGATTGTCCAGTGTATTAGTGTATAAATATTTGTAATAGTTTCTTATCATTTGTATTTCTGTGGTATCAGTTGTAATTTCTCTTTCATTTCTGATTTTATTTATTTGGACCCTCTCTTTTTGTTTGTGAGTTTGACTAAAGACATTCATTTTGTTTATCTTATCAAAGAACCAGCTATTAGTTTCATTGGTCTTTTCTATTGTTATTTTAGTCTCAATTTCATTTATTTCCACTCTGATCTTTGTTATTTCCTTCCTTCTACTAACTTTGCACTTTGTTCTTTTTCTACTTCCTTCAGCTGTAAGGTTATATTGTTTATTTGAGATTTTTCTTATTTCCTGAGGTCAGCCTGTATTGCTATAAACATCTCTCTTAAAACTGTTTTTGCTACACCGAAAGGTTTTAGAATATTGTATTTCCATTTAATATGTCTCAAGGTATTTTTCATGCCCTCTTCAACTCATTTGTTGGCCTACCGTTGTTTACTAGCATGTCGTTTAATCTCCACATGTTTCTGTTTTTCCAGTTTTCTTCTTGTGATTGACTTCTGGTTTCAGACTGTTGTGGTCAAAAAAGATGCTTGATATGACTTCAATTCTTCTTAAATTTATTAAGACTTATTTTGTGACATAACATGTGATCTGTCCTGAAGAATGTTCCATGTGTACTTGAAGAAAATGTGTGTTCTGCTGTTTGGAGGTGGAATCTTTTATATATATCTATATCTATTAATGTCATCTAATCTAAGGTGTCACATAAGGCCAATGTTTCCTTTTTGATTTTCTGTCTGGATGAGCTATTCATTGATGTAAGTGAGGTGTTAAAGTCCTCTACCATTATTGTATTACACCAATATCTCCCTTTAATATTTAGTTGTTCCTATATAGGGTGCATTGATACTTATAAGCATTATATCCACTTGTTGGATTGATCCCTCTATCATTATGCAATGCCCTTCTTTTTTTTTTTTGTTACAGACTTTATTTTAAAGTCTATTTTATCTGATATAAGTATTGCTACCCCAGCTTTCTTTTAGTTCCTGTTTGCATGAAATATTGTTTTCCATCCCTCAACATTCAGTCTGTTTGTCTCTAGATCTGAAGTGAGTCTCTTTTAGGTAGCAAATATATGAGACATGTTTTGTTTTCTTTTGTTTAATCTATTCAGCCACCATATTTATGTCTTTTGATTGGAGCATTTTTTCCTATTTACATTTAAAGTAATTATTGATAGGTG
Organism: Bubalus kerabau; assembly: GCF_029407905.1. Taxonomy (NCBI): domain Eukaryota; kingdom Metazoa; phylum Chordata; class Mammalia; order Artiodactyla; family Bovidae; genus Bubalus; species Bubalus kerabau. The sequence continues at coordinate 66,274,615 of NC_073637.1, forward strand.
TGTACTTATTGCCATTTTGTTCATTGTTTTCTGGTTGTTTTTGTAGTTCTTCCTTGCTCCTTTCTTCTCTTCTTGTCTTCCATTGTGATTTGACGACTTTCTTTAGTGTTATGCTTGGATCCTTTTCTTTTTTGTGTGTGTCTATCTATCATAGTTTCTTGGTTTGTGGTTACCATAAGGTTCATATTTAACAATCTATGTACATAGCAGTCTATTTTAATTGGATGGTCACTTAAGTTCAAGCACATTCTAAAAGCAGAACATGTTTACTCCCTTCATTTTATGTTTTTTGACATCATATTTTACATCTTTTTATTTCATGTAACAGTTATTTTAGATATTTATGATTTTACTACTTTTATATTTTAACCTTTCTACTGGCTTTACAGGTGGTTGGTAAATCCACTACTTTTACTATTTATTTGCGTTTACCAATGAGATTTTTTTCTTTCATAATTTTCTTGTATCTATTTGTGGCCTTTTCTTTTTCATTTAAAGAAGTGTCTTTAAAATTTTCTGTAAGGCTAGTTTCAGATCAGATCAGATCAGATCAGTCGCTCAGTCATGTCCAACTCTTTGCGACCCCATGAATCGCAGCACGCCAGGCCAGTTTAGTGATGATTAATTCCTTTAGCTTTTGCTTGTCAGGGAAATTCTTTATCTTTCCTTCAATCCTGAACGATAACCTTGCTGGGTAGAGTTGTAAGTTTTTTCCTTTCAGTGCTTTGAATATATCATACCAGTTCCTTCTGGCCTCTAATGTTTCTGCTGAGAAATCAGCTTACAACCTTATGGCAGTTCTCTTGTATGTAAGTAGATGTTTTTCTTTTGCAGATTTTAAGATTCTCCATATCTAACATTTTAATTATAATGTGTCTTGGTGTGGGTTTCTTTGAGTTCATCTTTTTTGAGACTCTGTTTCCATGACTTAGAATGTCTCCCCTTCACCAGGTTAAAGAAGTTTTTATCCATTATTTATTCAAATAGGGTTTCTGTCCCTTTCTTGATGAGAATATTAATATGCTTGATGTTGTCCCAGGGGTCCCTTAAAGTATCCTCCTTTTTTAAATTCTTCTTTCTTTTTGCTGTTCCAATTAGGTGATTCCCTCTACCCTATCTTGTAGATCTCTGATCCATTCTTTTCCAACCTCTAGCTTGTTGTTGACCCCCTCTTGTGTATTTTTCATTTCAGTTACTGTATTCTTCAAGTCTGATTTTTTTATATATTCTATCTCTTTGTTGAAGTTCAGAGTTCATCCATTCTTCTCTTGAGCTGATGAGCATTTTTACAGCTATTAATTTGATACCTTTATCTGGTAAATTTATCTGATGTCTTTATCTGCTTATCTTTGTTTCATTTAGCTGTTTTTCTAGGGTTTTATCTTGTTCTTTCTTTTTGGAAGATATTTCTTTGTTTCCTGAAAGTGAAGTCGCTCAGTCGTGTCCGACTCTTTGCGACCCCATGGGCTGTAGCCTACTAGGCTCCTCCGTCCATGGGTTTTTCCAGGCAAGAGTACTAGAGTGGGTTGCCGTTTCCTTCTCCAGGGGATCTTCCCGACCCAGGGATTGAACCAGGGTCTCTCGCATTGGAGGCAGATGCTTTAACCTCTGAGCCACCAGGGAAGCCTTTGTTTCCTAATTTTGCCTAACTCTCTGCATTTTTTTTTCCTATGTATCATGTATATCATCTATATCTCCCAGACTGGAAAGCGTTGGCCTTATGTAGAAGGTGTCCTGTGGAGACCACTGGTGCATGTCCCCTGTATGGGCTGTGTGAGCCTTTCTGTTGTGTTTGGGCCACAACTGCTATCCTGCATGTGGACTGGTAGGTGGGGCTGGCCCCAAGTGTGACCGGCTGTGAGGCCCAGCCACTTTTGTGAGCATGCTAGTGTACAGGGCTGAGGCAGGAGACACTTTGGGAGGTTGCCAGTGTCAGCCAAGACCACCCACCAGGTGAAGTGGGGCTCACCTCCCAGGGTGGGAGCCACTTTGGAGGGGCACTGATGCCAGCTAGGGATGCCCACCAGGTGAGGCAGGGTGAGAGTCATGTTGGAGGGGTCAGCGGGGTGGCAGTTTGGGCAGGACAGGTCCTCAGGGGAACACTGGGATGGGATGCACAGCATTAGCTAGGTTGGTTAAGAGTGACTGAAATGGTGCCTGCCAAACCAGCTAGGTGGAAGGCAAGTTTAAAAAAAGGAGTAGCACCCACCAGTGCTTCTACCCCCCAGAGGAAGTTCCAGCAGATTCCTATCCCTCTGGTACCTTCCTTAATATTAACTGGTGGATCGTCTCATATGACACAGATGCTTTTCAAGCTATTGCCTCTGTCCTGGGACTTGAAGCAGGTGAGTTTGTGTGTGTGCCCTTCAAGAGGTAGAGGCTCAGTTTCATCCAGCCCTTCAACTCTCCCAGATGTAAGCCCCACTGGTTTTCAAAGCCAAGCATTATGCAGGCTCGTATTCTTGCTGCACGTTCCCTGGGCTGGGGAGCCTAGTGTGGTGCTCAAATCCCTCACTCCTCAGGGTGGACCTCCATAGTTGTGATAGCATTCCCATTTTTAAGTTGCCACACTAGGAGTATGGGTTCTAACTAGGCTGCATCTCTGCCCCTCCTAGCCATCTCATGGTGGCTTTTTCTTTATATTTTTAGTTGTAGAATATCTGTTTGGCTTACTCCCGGTCATCCTTAAAAAGTTGTTCTATATGTAGTTGTGGTTTTGGTGTGTCCATGGGACGAGGTGAACTCAGTATCTTCCTATTCTGCATTTTGATCTGAATTCAAGAAAGAAACCAGAAGAGAGGAAATTTGAACATATTTGGAGAAGGGGGTTGTTGGAAGTTAAGTAATATAGCAAGATTGCAAAAAAGGTAGAAGGAGATTGGGAAAGGAGTTTATGAAGACAAAAATGAATTTCTTCTCCCTCTAAAACAGAAAAGAAAGAAATTAAAACAAAATTTATTGGTTTGTGGGGGTTTGGGTTAGTTTAATTTTTAAATTTTTACTTATTTATTTTATATTGGAGTAAATTTGATGTACAACATTGTATTAGTTTCAGGTATACAACAAAGTGATTTAATTATACATGTACATATATCTGTTCTTTTTCAGATTCTTTTCCCCTCTAGATTACTACAGAGTATTGAGTAGAGTTCTCTGGTCTATTCAGTAGGTCTTTGTTGATTATCTATCTATTTTGTATATAATAATGTATATATGTTAATCCCAGCTTCCTAATTTATCTCCCCTTCCTTTCCCCTTTGCTAACTATAAGTTTGTTTTCTATGTCTGTAAATCTATTTGTTTTGTAAATAAGTTCATTTTTATATTTTTTATATTCCACATATAAGTGATATCATATGATACTTGTCTTTCTCAGTCTTACTTCACTTAGTATGATAATCTCTAGGTCCATCCATATTGCTGCAAATGGCATTATTTCATTCTTTTAATGGCACAGTAATATTCCATTCTTTATCCACTCCTCTATTGATGGACATATAGGTTGCTTTCATGTCTTAGCTATTGTAAATAGTGCTGCAATGAACATTGGGATATGTGTATCTTTCTGAAGTATGGTTTTCTCTGGATATATGCCCAAGAGTGTGATTACTAGGTCATATGGCAGTTCTATTTTTAGTTTTTTAAGGAACTTCCATACTGTTCTTCATAGTAGTTGTATGATTTATGTTCCCACCAACAATGTAGGAAGATTCCCTTTTCTCCACACCCTCTCCAGAATTTATTGTTTGTAGACTTTTTGATGATGGCCATTCTGACTGGTGTGAAGTGATACCTCATTATAGTTTTATTTACATTAATAACATATTTGAATTGAGTATATTTTCATGTGCTTTTGGACCATCTGTATGTCTTCTTTGGAGAAATGTCTAGTTAGATTGTCTGACCATTTTTTGATTGGGTTCTTTGTTTTTCTGATATTGAGCTACATTAGTTATTTGTATATTTTGGTGATTAATCCCTTGTCGGTTGCTTCATTTGCAATATTTTCTCCCATTCTTTGGATTGTTTTTTTGTTTTGTTTTATTTCCTTTGCCATGCAAAAGCTTTTAAGTTCTGTCAGGAATATTAAGAAACAATTGTGAACAAGCAACAAAGTTTCATATGAACCATTTTCTCCTGATTATCTTGATGCTAAAGCAGAAAACAAAATTAAAACAAAATTTGTATTTGAGATAGTGGGAAGTTATATGGTCTCACACTTCTGGCCTCCAAAGGGACACAAAATTATCTCATGAAAGGAGGAAGACAGGGGTGTAAAATAGGTTGGAGAATAGATCTGGAACAGATGCTAAGGAGAATGGGAAAGAGTAGTAACTAGTAACAAATGAAAATCAAGTTAAATGGTGTTGGGACCCAAGTGAGTCTGGAAACCTTGAAATTGTAGCTGTTTCAATTGCACAGTTGGGCAACTTTCCTTACTTCTATTGCTCAAATCAACAGTGTACAAACAATGAAGGCCAGCCCAAGGAGGGACTTGGCAGTGTAAAAAGGGTGAATTTACTGAGAAATGAGTGAGAAGTTTAGATGGAAAAAGACGTCCATGAGGGATTGATGGATTAGGGCAAGAAGGAAAGGCTGCAGGAACTAGGGATGAAGTTGAAGAGCAAACTTCAAATCCAGTGATTATTCTGTGCGTTTTGTTTATGGGATCAAATTATATATTCTATATAGCCATTAGGGTGTATTTGGTTGCAAGTAAAATCTACCTCCTCAAATGACTTTCAATAATGGGACATAACAAAAAATCTAGAACTAGGAATCTCTGTGAGTAGTTAAATAAATGGCACAATAATATCAGGAATCTGGGCCAATGTCTCTGCTCTCGTCTCCGTTACTCTCACAAATTGTAAAATGGCTGCCAGAAGTCACCACAGGATTCCTGTCTTTGTAAAACACTACCCCCAGCCAGCCTTGGGAGGTCTAAGCCATGGTGTGATTGCTGCTGCTGTGGGTGTGGTTTTCTCCCTAATGCCAGATGGAGAAGGCTTCTGCTAACTATGACAACAGTGAAGAGTGGTCTATGAGAATCAGAAGTTATTATTCTTTAGAATAGCCATCAAACAAAAACTCACGACCATTAAGTCCCCAAGTGACAGTCACCACACTAGTGCTTCAGGTATTTTTCCTAGAGATCTTTACATCAGTGCAGTAAGGAATAATTTCCCTATTTATCAGGTGTGGAAAATGAAGCCCACTGAAGGGAAAGTACTTGGCTGGGGTCACTTAGGACTTCCCCAAGTTCAAGACAAGTGCTAATTACCCTGATGGAGATTATGACCAAAATGCATAAAATCCTTTGAACCTTTACTAAAACATTCACCTTCTCAGGACAGCTAAATTCCTACTGTCTTTTCCCATTATCTAAAAAAAGATACTTCTACCTAACCTCTTGTTTTTCTCATTAATATACATCTGAATACGTTGCAAATATTTCTGAAAAAATACTTTCCACGTTAGGCCTTTCATGTACTTGACTTTCCTGACTTCAATTCACAGTCATATATTGGCTGATGCTTCTAAGTTTCCTCCATGTGTGGAACTTGGATCCTCTGTGTTTCAGCTAAATGAACATTTGAAGTTGAAAAAGGAAGTGGGCTGGTAGGCCACAGTCTGCCTTACACTGTTTGAACAAATTTAACAGTTCATTGTATTTTACCTTTATTTTATTAAAAGAGTATAAAATATAGATAAAAGTATTGATGATAAGAATAAGAAGCATTAGTCTTATAAACTTAGTATAGTTATGACAGAAAGGAGCAAATCTTCATTCTCCTCCGATGCTTTTTAGACTTCAAGTGATTAATTTTTATCAAGTTGTGATGGAAAAATGCAAAATTGAGAATATGAGTAAAATGATAGAGCCATATTATCAAAGATTATATACACACACACACAGAAATAAAATCCTCCTTTCAAATATATAATTCTATTAATTAGCATTCATGCAGTTTACTCTAATTCACATTTTCGCAAACTCATATATGAAAAGGGGACTATCTACTTCTCTTTATATTCACAGTTCTCAAATCTTGTGGTCTTCTTTAAATAACTTTTCTCATTTCTTCCTAACACCCACCTTGATCCTTTTACTTTTAACAGAAGTCTAACACTGCTGTTCCTCTATGTTTGTCTCTGACTCTTCCTCTCTGTCCTGAACTGCAACTCTCACGCTTTCATTTTTTTCTATCAGTCGCACTTGCTTTCCTTTCCCCTAAAATGTTCCTAAATGTCTCAGTGATTTTTCTTCCCAAAGTGATCCTAAGTGCCTTTAACCAAAGAGAATAGGAATACAGTCAACATGAAGAAGTAAGAATTAGAAATAGAAATAACTTACATGTTGGCAGTTTCTTAGTATTTTTTTCCATGTGGATTATTTCTTATTTGTGCTCTTTAGACCGTATCTATTAGAATTCCTCTGCCTGGCACAGTCTTGAGAGTCTTGTTACAAGCACTGAATGTTGTATTAACCAATAAAATTTAGTGAACAGTGCACACAGAGGACCTAAATTCCAATCTAATATCTGCCTTTGGATAATAATTAACACCACAAGATTTAGCTCATTTTAGCTTAGTAGAAGGAAAAACAAATCTAAATTCACGAAAAATCTGAATCACAGACCATTTTTAAAAGCTAAATTGCTGGGACTTCCCTGGTTGCCCAGTGGTTGGGAATCTGCCTGCCAATGCAGGGGATACGAGTTCCATCCCTGGTCTGAGAAGATTCCACATGCCCTGGGGCCACTAAGTGGTCACTAGCCCGTATGCAACAACTACTGAACCCAAACTCCAGAGCCCGTGCTCTGCAACAAGAGAAGTCACCGCAATGAGAAGCCCATGCACCACAATGAAGTGTACCCCAACTCGCTGCAACTAGAGAAAACCTTCATGCAGCATCGAAGACCCAGTGCAGCCAAAAGAAAAAAAGCTAAATTGTTGCATTATTTTCCTATATCTATCCCCCAGAGAAGGGAATGACAACCAACTCCAGTATTCTTGCCTGGGAAATCCCATCGACAGAGGAGCCTGGAAGGCTATACAGTCCAAGGGGCAAAGAATCAGACGTGACTTAGGGACTAAACAACTTGAACTGCTAAGTAACTTGAACTGCTAAGCAAGGTTTGCTAAGTTTTGCCTACCCTAATTATTAAATAACACTTCGGGTAGTTAGTAGGATTAGTTTAAATATAAGGACTTCCCTGGTGGTCCAGTGGTTAAGAATCTGCCTGTCAAGTCTTATGGACTCTGTGGGAGAGGGAGAGGGTGGGAAGATTTGGGAGAATGGCATTGAAACATGTAAAATATCATGTATGAAACGAGTTGCCAGTCCAGGTTCGATGCACCATACTGGATGCTTGGGGCTAGTGCACTGGGACGACCCAGAGGGATGGTATGGGGAGGGAGGAGGGAGGAGGGTGCAGGATGGGGAACACATGTATACCTGTGGCGGATTCATTTTGATATTTGGCAAAACTAATACAATTATGTAAAGTTTAAAAAAAAATAAATAAAGCAACTTCAGATCAGAAGAAAAAAAAAAGAATCTGCCTGTCAATGCATGGGACATGGGTTTGATCCCTGGTCTGGGAAGATCCTACATGCCACAGGGCAGCTAAGCTCCTGTGCCACAACAGCTGAGTCCACGCTCCGAAACTCATGAAGCCCGCGTGCCTAGAGCCTGTCCTCTGCAATAAGAGAAGCCACCTCAATGAGAAGCCCAAGCACCATGACAAAAGGTAGCCCTGCCTCATTGCAACTAGAGAAAGCCCTTGAGTAGCAACGAAGACCAAGATCAGCCAAAAAAGAAAAAAAAAAGAGTAAACGTAAATAGCAAAAGGGTGTATCTCCTTGAAAACCTTTCTACTTCTCACTTGGGACTCATTTTTTCTTGCGATAGCATTGAGAGTTATTCCTTCTAAGAATGGTTTCATTAGAGAATTATATTTTATTTTAATCTCAAGAATTAGGGTTACATCTCTGACAAAATTAGAAAGGGTTAGAAAAGGATTCACTGAATGAAATAGCACATGTGATTTCAACTCTGAGGGACAGGGTCAAACATTGTCATAGGTGGTATTAATCTTCAGTCTATTGCTTCTTCATTTATCATAAGTAATTAGGTGGTACTTTGTTATGTCATCAAGTTCGTAGGCCTTAATTAGAAAAAGAAATCTGCATTATACGGAGAATTTGTGGATTTTGAAACACTTAGATATAGCACTTGGTGGTGGCTTAGTCGCTAAGTCATGTCCAACTCTTGCAACCCTACCAGGCTCCTCTGTCCATGGGATTTCCCAGGCAAGAATACTAAAATGGGTTGCCATTTCCTCTCCAGGGGATCTTCCCGACCTAGGGATCAAACTTGGGTCTCCTGCATTGCAGGCAGATTCTTTACCAACTGAGCGACCAGGGAAACCCAGAAATAGCACTTAACTGATGCCAACTCCCTCCCCCCAAATTCTTAGGGAGAAAATAAAGGAAGAGCAAAGTGCCATTCAAAACCCACAAGACTTGGAGTAAAATGACCAGTCCGTGTCTGGAGCACAATGTACTGTGATTTTGGACAAGTCCTCTAACCTCCCTGAGCCTGTTTTCCAGTTGCAAAATGATACTACCAACCTCAGAATGTTATTTTGAGTGTTAAGTTCAGTCATGCATAATAAAATGTTTGAAACCTATTTAGTAGCATTTCAAATGCTAGACTAAAACTGGAGGAACGTTTAATTTGCATTTGATTGTTTTTAAAATGAAATTGTTCTCATCTTGGTCTAAGAGAAAAATTTCCTGCAACACTTGGCATCTTTTGAAAAACTAATAATAAACTCTTCCACCCATGACTGACTCGCAATCACTTCATACTTTTGTGAAAAGAAGGAAACATGGTTTCAAAAGTAGTGATTTTAGTCAAACTGTCAAATCATCCCTACTTTTGGGTCAGGAAAACATCTCCATGTGGATGCAGTGTGGAGTTTAAAGTGGTTTTTCACTGAAACATCAACAATAATAATTTTAGCTATGTTGTTAAAAGTTAAATTTTCATTATGTTTGGTTTAGCATGAATTAAAGTTTTACAAAGAGTACTAGGATCATAACAGATGACAGGAAAGCACTGAAGGAAAGAATTGCCTTTAATGTATTTTGTATTTATACATGCAGGAAAACCAAGATAGTGACTCTTGACTAGGCTAGATCATCTAACTCCAGATGGTGATAGGTAATATGTGTGTTGTGTGTTAAGTCGCTCAGTTGTGTCCGATTCTTTGCGACCCCAAAGACTGTAGCCCGCCAGGCTTCTCTGTCCATGGAATTCTCCAGGCAAGAATACTGGAGTGGATTGCCATTCCCTTCTTCAGAGGAACTTCCCAACCCAGGGATCGAACCCTGGTCTCCTGCATCGCAGGCAGGTTCTTTACCGTTTGAGCTGCAGGGACATTCTGATAGGTAATATCATCATCAATAAATAATTTGTTTATTATTCACAGGACTCTAAGCACTGAATGGAGAATAACAAAGAAGGAGGAATGTAAATATGTAATAACACATCACCTATCAGAGTTTTTAAATATAGAAATTGTGCTCAGGCTAAAATGCCAGTCACTTTCCCCTGCCAAAGTCTCCTCAGCCTGTTGCCTGCAGATTAGAAGAGCCTTCCGTGAAGAGGAGCCATCCTGCCCTGCTCTCTGACCACTTAATTTGGCCAGGGACAGATTCTTGGCCCAAAGTGAGTCAATCATATTTTCAGAGATGGAAAGGCTGAATTGGAGGGTGCTGGCACTGAAGATGCGAGGTCATGAAGAGTTGTTGCCAAAATCGACAGCATGGCAGCCCAAAGCCAGTGTTATGAAGGAAAAGAAACTAAAAACTTCACAGAGAAGCAGAGTAACTCAGCTGCAGAGAGGAAGATGGAACAGCTGTGAAACAAGAATGAAAAGACATTAGGGAACCAAGTAGCTAGAAGGAGGGGAGAATGAGAGAGAGAGAGAGATCTCTGACCATGCTTCCTTCAGCTGGGTTCTGAATAATGTCTTTAAATAAATCTCCTTTCCTTTCTTGTGCTGTCTCCAGTGTGTTTTGGCTTCTGAGAATCAAGGGACACTTTACTAAGCATTCACTGATTGGACTAGAGCCCAAAGTCAAAAGATAAACAAGAAAGGCACTTAAACAGTCAAATTACATTTCTAAAATACTATGGACTAAAGCTCACAAGACACTAAGAGTCTTTAATTGCTTATTTAATTTCTTATAGCAGCTTTATTAAGATAATTCACTTACTATAACACTCACCCTTCTTTAATTGTATGTTTACTTTAAATTTCTTTTAATCCCACCAATCCAAATCTCACCTCCAAGTCTACCAGAGCCTTAATAACCAAGACAGAATGGCCGGTAAAAGCAAGCACACTAGGGCAATAAAGTGACAGTTGACGGCATAGCAGCAAAGGAGGAAATAGAAAAACTATAAATAGGAGAACAATAATTCCAAAGAAGAAAAAAAAAAAAATAAAAAAAGCAATCTGGGGCGTGTAGCGTGTTTTCGTCAGGCCCTTCTAGTTCCGAGGAACAGCTCAAGTTACATCTAATATTAGGGGAAGGAGTTGTAAGGAATGAAGAAAACAAGAATCTCAACCCCACAGGCCTCGTGGGAACAACCAAAGGCCAAATCACCAAGCCTTTGGAAGAACAGGCGCTGCAGCGAAGCCAGACCTCAGGAAGACTGGAACCAGGACTCCATGGAGAATCCAAGGTTACCCCAGGACTTCAGCATCAGAATTCGCACATCGTCACCTCTGTGATCAATTATCTATGGCCTCAGTTCTCCCCTCTGGCGGCGCGTGGAAGTGGCTCGCAGCTTCTCTGCTTCCCTCAATCCACTTTCTCAGCCCCTCTTTGGAATTTGTAAACTGCCAGCTCTTGACCTATGGCGACCTGCAGACTCATTCTGTTTGGCCGGCGTGGAGGCTTCACGTTTAGAATTCAAAGGTCCTAGGGTGGGGCATGAACTAGGCAGTCACCCAAATCTTTGTCAAGCCCGGCTACCTTCGCCACGCCCTCTCCCCTTATTTGCATAGCCCGTCCCCCTCCTGCTGAAGGTGTCCGAGTGGGTGACTTCTGCTCTCTTCCTCTTTTCTATCTCACAGCTTAGCATCACATTTGCTTCTTCGGAACTTTGGCTTATTCTACCCCATCGGCTCCCTCTGTACGTTTTTTTAGCTCCCACTACTAACCAGTAATTCCCAGCTCAAATCCCCCAGAGGTAGAAACCTGAAGCACAATCTCCAGTTTTCGCTAAACTTTTCCCATCGGTTCATTTTGTAGATGCTGGCCAGCCTAGAGCATGGCTGCTTTAGGACGGGAGTTGAGTCCCTTTCATCAGCGGTGACTGAAGAGTTGCAAGGCCTGCAGAGAACAGAGCACAGCTGTCTGGGGCTGACACCTCAGCAGGGTCCATGAGCAGATATCTGTATTGGGGCTGAGGGAAAAGTGGCTGCAGTAATTGTCCGGCCCAGTGGGTATGAGTGACCTAACTCTGGAAACCTTAAAAAGCCTGAGAGAATCAGGTTCCGTCTAGCTTCCTTAGATAGAGTCTATGACCCTCACATGGAGTCTTTAGTAATAGTATTAGTCGCTCAGTCATGTCTGACTCTTTGCAACCCCACAGACTGTAGGCTGCCGGGTTCCTGTGTCCATGGGATTCTCCAGGCAAGAATACTGGAGTGGGTTGCCATTTCCTTCTCCAGAGGATCTTCCTGACCCAAGAACTGAACCCAGGTCTCCTGCATTGCAGGTAAATTCTTTACCATCTGAGCTACAAGGAAGTCCTGTAGCTTGGAGTCTTTAAGAAAAGGTTAAATTGCGTTCAGTGTCCTCTAGCTAAGGAATCAAGTGATGTGTATAGTACATTTTGGAAGCATTTCCATGGAAAATCATGAAAGTAAAAATAACGGAAGGTATTTTATGTGTATTCAGATATTTGAGAAACCTTGGATGGTTTAAAAAAGAGAAAAAAAAAAAAAACTCATTTTTCATTGAAATAAGAATTAGTCCCACAAAGTTAAGAACAAAAGCTTTGGAAAGTTTTCTAATCCTGGCTCTGCCATTTCCCAGCTAGCAAATCTTTAGTAATTCAGTTCCTCAATTGCCTCATCTCTAAAATGAGGGTAATAAAAGTACCTGTCTTGTAGAACTGTGAGATTGAACAAAATAATCCAAATAAAACCTTTAGTGTGGGTACCTGGTGGATAGTTGGTGTTCAAAATTAATTAATTACTGCTGCTGTTATTTTGTTACTATCACATAAATAAAGGAAGTATATACTGATACATTAGGATTTTTACAATGGTTGAGATTTTTCTCTTTGTACATATGTATTCTATTTGGCATTTCGTTCTAGCTCTGTCTCACATGAATTATGTATTGTATTTCCACACGAAACAAACTGCTTCAATTGACTTGCTATACTCTATAACAACAGTGGTTTTTTTTTTTTTTTTTTTTTTGGAAGGGGGGTGGTTCTGAGCTTATTTTAACCCTATTGCTGGTCTGCTATCCAGACTAGCACTATTAGCTTATCTTGGTGCCTAGATGGAAAGGCAACCCAGGCAAGGCACCCTTAAGAGCAGGCTCCAGTCAGACAGCTGTCAATGTGAAAGTAAACACCTTTGAAAAACAACAAAGGCTAGCGCTGATGCCAAAGGATTTATCCAAAGTCAATCTCTTTGGAGTCTCTGGCCAGTTCTAGGATGACTTCCTGCCTGGAAATAAGACAGGAAAGTGCTGGAATGGGTGCACGCCAAAAGGACTGAGGCCTGAAAGAAGTAGAACTCAACACAACCATGAGAGCTTTAGAAAAGAAATCAATGCTAGTCCCACCTTAGACCAATTAAATTCTAATCCTCAGGGCTGGGGGTGGGGATGGAAGAGGGAAAGCAGCCATATTTGTTTTTTTACTTATTTATTTTTGGCTGCACTGGAATTTATTTATTCCTTGCTCTGTGCAGGCCTTCTCTAGTTGCAGCGAGTGGAAGCTACTGTTCTTTGTGGGGCATGGGCTCCTCATTGCAGTGGTGTCTTTTGTTGCAGAACATGCACCCTGGAGCACTCAGAGTTCAGTAGTTGCAGTGCAGGGCTTAGTTGTTCCACAGCTTGCAGAATCTTCCCAGACCAGGGATTGAACCCATGTCCCCTGCATTGCCAGGGGGACTCTTATCCACTGTACCACCAGGAAGCCCTACTCAGCCATATTTTTAAAGCTCCTCAAATACTTCTAAAGTGTAGCCAGGGTTGGAACCCCACCAGTTCAGTTCAGTTCAGTCACTCAGTCGTGTCTGACTCTTTGCAACCCCATGGACTGCAGCACGCCAGTCTTCCCTGTCCATCACCAACTCCCAGAGCTTGCTCAATCTCATGTCCATCAAGTCGGTGATGTCATCCAACCATCTTATCCTCTAGGACTTCTTCTGATTGGCTTCTGCCATTGGGTAAGCCCTCCTCAGAAGACAGCCTTCTGGGCAAGAACAGAGGAAAGGAGGAAAAACATTGCCCAGGGACCTGCTCATCATTGCAGCCTCCTCAGGAGTTGGCCGGGCCTTAACCCTCTGCTGAGCACTGTGTGGAAACAAAGGGAAAGCAGGCAAGAAAATTGTGATTAGCACTGACTGTCTTCACAGAGCTTTCGACACAGCTGGGAAGTCAATATTAGCACTCAAGAAATGGTCAAGGGACTTCCCTGTTAGTCCAGTGGCTAAGACTCCATGCTTCCTATTCAGGGGGCATGGGTTTGATCCCTGATTGGGGAATTGGATCCCACATGCTGCAACTAAGAGTTCACACTTAAAGATCCCTCATGCCACAATGAAGATCGAAGATTCGTGTGCCACAACTGAGACCCTGTGCAGCCAGTGAAAGAAAGAAATAGTCACAGAACTGCAAGGCATTAAATACTTTGTGGCTGTGATTGAAGGGACATGCTCTGAGAGTTCAGCCAAGGTTGAGGGGAAGGTCAACGTGGAGGAGAAAAAAACCTCCTGAGAATGAATAAGACCTTGGCATAAAGGGAGCCTGGGGAAGGCAGTTACCAGAACAGAGAACAGAAGGAACAAGTCAAAGAAAGGGCATGAGGTAACACAAACAGTGACGAGACCACTGTATTGAGGGTGCAGGATATCCTGGGGAGTAGTAGGAAATACACTTGGATGACTCAAGCTGAGTGAGGCCGAATTATGGAGGGCTGGTGTACTAGGCTGAGTAATTTAAATGTTATGCTATAGGAATGCGGTCCCAACAGGAATGGGGTCTTCAGTAATGATAGGCAATGTTTTTGAGTAATCAGACAGAATACTGGAGGAGACCAGAGATAGCAAGACTAAGTAATATTGATGGTTACAGTAATCCTAATGTGGGAAATTAAAAATAAAAAAACAAAAACAGAAGGCCTATTGGCCATAACAGAAACTGATGAAGAGTAAATCCTAATAATAGCTTTACAGTGTGTGCTTATTTTGACCTTTGTCAGATTATATAATACATGCACATTATATAATTTGAGAAATCACAGAAAAGTAACAAGAAAAAATGCATAATCTCTCTAAGCACAAGTAACAATGTCTCTGGCATTTCTTTCCAGTTTTTCATATACTTTTATGGGGTTGTGATCTCACTGTCTAAGCAATTTTGTATCCCATCTTTAATATGTGTGAGAATTTTCTATATCATTAATAGCTTTAAACTTTTATTATTGTAGCTGTGGTGCCTCTGTTAATGTGGATGTACTGTGATTTATCTGTAGGGCAATAGATTTCAGTTTTTTTTTTTTTTCAGTTCTTCCCCTGTTAAAAAAGTGCTATGTAGAAGTATATCTCTATGTATAATTCTGTCCATCCTGTTGGTTAGATCCATAAGACAAATTCCTAGAAGACATTAATGAATAAAATAAAAAAATTTTTTTTTACTTGCTGAGAATTTGCTTTTCCAAGTATTGAACTAATTTGCACTCCTGCCAACAAAGTAGAGCAATGCTATTTTTTACTCTAATTATCTTTCCTAATTTGCTAGAGTAAAAAAAATGAAATCTAACTTGTATTTTTTAATTTGTGAAGTTGAACTTTTTATGTGCCTATTAACTGCTTATATGAATGGCTTGTCCCTTCTCTTTTCCCATCTAGAAATAGTAAGAAGGAACGAATTTTAGAATTACCAAAATACCTAAGGATGAAAAAGAGTGAAGATTCAATGTTGTTGATCAAATATAAATAAGAGAAAGCAAATAAATAAATAAACAAGATGAAAGATTAGATAACAAACTAGAAAAAAAAATCCAACACATGGCAGAAAACAGTCTGCTTTCAAAAAATACAAAGAGCTTATACCAATCAATAGGTCAACAGACTAACAGAAGAATGGGCAAGGACATGACAAATGGCTCTAGAAAAGGAAATACAAGTGGATTTTAAACACAAACTGATACCCAGCTTTCCTGACAATAAAATATGCAAGTTAGAATGAAAATGAGATTGCATTTTCACTTAGATTTGCAAAGGCCAAAATGTTTAATAAACAGACTTTGTCATGGAGGATATTAGACAACAGGCACTCTTCCACTGTTAATATACTGCTAATTTATGTGATCACTTTGGGGGATAATTGGACAATAGATTTCAATGTGGAAAAGAGACATGTCCTTTGACCCAACAATTCCACTTTTGGAATTCAGTTCAGTTCAGTTCATTTCAGTCGCTCAGTTGTGTCCAGCTCTTTGCGACCCCATGAATCGCAGCACGCCAGGCCTCCCTGTCCATCTCCAACTCCTGGAGTTCACTCAAACTCATGTCCATCGAGTCAGTGATGCCATCCAGCCATCTCATCCTCTGTCGTCCCCTTCTCCTCCTGCCCCCAATCCCTCCCAGCATCAGAGTCTTTTCCAATGAGTCAACTCTTCGCATGAGGTGGCCAAAGTACTGGAGTTTCAGCTTTAGCATCATTCCTTCCAAAGAACACCCAGGGCTGATCTCCTTTAGAATGGACTGGTTGGATCTCCTTGCCGTCCAAGGGACTCTCAAGAGTCTTCTCCAACACCACAGTTCAAAAGCATCAATTCTTCGGCGCTCAGCCTTCTTCACAGTCCAACTCTCACATCCATACATGACTACTGGAAAAACCATAGCCTTGACTAGACAGAACTTTGTTGGCAAAGTAATGTCTCTGCTTTTGAATATCCTATCTAGGTTGGTCATAACTTTCCTTCCAAGGAGTGTCTTTTAATTTCATGGCTGCAATCACCATCTGCAGTGATTTTGGAGCCCCCCAAAATAAAGTTTGACACTGTTTCCACTGTTTCCCCATCTATTTGCCATGAAGTGATGGGACCAGATGCAATGATTCTAGTTTTCTGAATGTTGAGCTTTAAGCCAACTTTTTCACTCTCCTCTTTCACTTTCATCAAGAGGTAATACATGATGTACATGATGTATTTGTACAGTTGAATATTATGCATCCATTAAAAAGAACAATGTGCCTTTGTGGATACTGATATAGCATTTCTCCAGGATATACTGTTTAAAAAAAGTAAGATGCAAAGACTACCACTCTGTAAAAGGGGTGAGGAGCATAGGTGTTCATTTGCTTGTATATGCAAATGAAGGAACTGAGAGAGGCCGAGAATTTTCCCTTTATCCTTTTGTTCCTTTTGAACTGTATGGTCTGTATCTACAATGGGAAAATGTGACTGTTAAGAGGATGATGATGGGTTTTGTACATTTTGTAAAATCAAGGTTCAAAAGGGCAGCTGCTTGGATTCTCTCCAGATTGTGATCTGAATAAAGCTGTACTGTTAGTCTCTCTGGATGGTAAGCCCAAGTTCAGAGTGGCTGTCCATGTTGACTTCCCTGTTGAATCACCACCATCTAGCCCAGATGGTAGGTGCTTTGTAAACGTGTCTTAGATGACTAAAAGATTCTAAAGAATAGAAAACTGAAGCAGCCATAGACAGAATCAGAGAGATCCATGTAAAAAAAAGACTCAGAGACAAAAGCATTTATGAGTGTAAAGAAGGTAACTTGGCAAAAATGTTGCAAGGGAATTAGACTTCAGAAGGAGTGGCCCAAAGCCAGCCTGCCCCTTCCATACCAGTGCTCTTGTCTATAGCAGGGTCAAAGCTAAGGAGAGGAAGCTGGAGGGGTGGGTGGGGCCAGATTGCCATGGGTCCTAGACACTGCGCAGTGGAGGGAAAAGAATGAATGAGAGAAGTCAGAAAGAAACTGAAAGCCCAGACATGTTGTTCAGACTACTTTGGCTTCAAGAAACAGAGATGTAAACCAAAGCAGGAATTTATTGGCTTGTGTAACTGGAAAGTCCAGAGATTTGACAATATCATCAGGATATTCTTTCTCGTTCTCTACTCCCCCTCCCCCCACCCCACCCCACCCCTACATTTCTGTGCTGGCTTCATTCTCTTGTAGACTCTTGACACATGCTGGCTTCTGACAGCTCCAATTTTATAATTAACAAGTAAGTGGCCCTAGTAGTTCCTAAGAATTCTACTAAAAATCTTAGTAATGATATTTATTGGACAGCTTGAATCACTCACCCATCCCTGAAATAATCCTGTTCAAAATACTAGTAGACCAGGCAAGTGTCATATGATCACCCCTAAGGAGATCAAACCAGTCAGTCCTAAAGGAAATCAGTCCTGAATGTTCATTGGAAGGACTGATGCTGAAGCTGAAGCTCCAATACTTTGGCCATCTGATGCAAAGAACTGATTCATTGGAGAAGACCCTGATGCTGGGAAAGATTGAAGGCGGGAGGAGAAGGGGATGACAGAGGATGAGATGGTTGGATGGCATCACCAACTCGATGGACATGAGTTTGAGTAAGCTCCGAGAGTTGGTGATGGACAGGGAAGCCTGGCGTGCTGCAGTCCGTGGGGTTGCAAAGAGTTGGACATGACTGAGTGACTGAACTGAACTGAACTAAAGGGTTAACACCGCTCTAATCTTATGAACTAAGAGTGAGGGAGGGGTAACTCCTCCAAAGAAATCAGGATGCTGTTTCCAAATACAAAGATGCTAAATAAGTAAAATCAATAATAGCACTCCATTCTTCAGTTCAGTTCAGTTGCTCAGTCATGTCCAACTCTGTGATCCCATGGACTGCAGCATTCCAGGCTTCCCTGTCCTTCACCAACTCCTGGAGCTTGCTCAAACTCATGTCCATCGCATGGGTGATGCCATCCAACCAACTCATCCTCTGTTGTCCCCTTCTCCTTCTGCCTTTAATTTTTCCCAGTATCAGGATCTTTTCCAAGGAATCAGTTCTTCGCATCAGGTGGCCATTCCAACTCTAGGCAAAAAAAAAAAAAAATCAAATGAATATTGTTCCATTCTTTAGAAATAAAAATTGGAAAAAATCTTTGGAGAGAGGGAAAAGTCAAGATCCTAGATGTGGTGGGGGAAATTATGGGAGCAAACTCTGGAAGAAATAGGAAGGGATAGTGTTCAGATGGAAGTATTCATGGTAGAGAACTAATTATGGATTCCAAGGGCTGGGAAGGATCATGGAGGCTGCCCAAGGCAGCTCCCTTACTTCTCTTCTGGGAGCTTCTACATGTAAATTAGGATCCCTTCCTTACAAGACCATTTGAACTCTACTTGAACATACTCATAATGGATGGTTCATGATTGTGGAAAGGATTCAATTTTGTTTTCATCAGATTTGATTCTTTAAAGTGTCTGCTTTTCTTTGAGCTAAAATTTAGTTTTCAGTTTGCCCTCTGATTAATGAACCTCAAGGCTACTCTTTTCACTGGACAGTCCTTTAATCATTGGAGACACATTCCTACCCCAGTCTTTTCTCTTTCAGCCAAGCACAACTAGTTCTTTTGACCACATATCAGGCAACATGGTTTCCAGCTTTTTCTACAGCCTAATTATCTTTCACTGGATTCATGATGATTTATATGTGTCTCTCTTTATCTTTATTGCCTCTCTTTATCTGGACACTATACTTTGTTAATACAACCTAAGATTTCATTGGCTTTTTTTTCCGCAACACTGTTTAAACTCACCCATTTTGAGCTTGTTACAAATGAAATCCCCAGGTCTTTTTTCTCATGAATGGTTGCCAAGTCAGGCCTTTTATAACTATGCAAGCAGTATTTTTTTTTTTTTTTTTAGCCAGAAGAATGGAGCTTCCTAATTTTTTCTTTTCAATCTCTTGTTGTTTCTTTAGACTCCATCCTGTTATTTCCCTGCCAAAATGCGATACTTTATAACCAGGTGGTATGAGGCCTATAGATCTTGCTGCAATAGAAGAACCCTCTGGCATTCCATTCACCCAACTGGTCTTTTGGCTTATTCAGGGCTCAACTCTCATACTTGATTCCTAAATAATCTGGCTTTTATTCTTTGCTGATGCTTTGGTCATATGTTACATCATTAATAAGTGGGCAGCCTTTTTAACTCATAGCGTGTGTGTGTGTGTGTGTGTATCAGATGATGAGCTTTGACCTGTGTTTCAGGTCAGTCACTGCCAGCTTTGTGCCAGCTGTTCTAGATGAGCTGACACTGGTCCCAGTAAGCTGACCCTCTGTCCCACATGGCCAATGAAACAGTAGCATCTAGGTCAGCTCCAGAAGGATTTATAATTATTCACATCTGGCCTGTGCTTTAAAGCAGAATTCTCAGAGCCCTAACTAACCATTACCCCAGAGCCAAACTGTCTAAGGAGCCTTTGATTCCTGATTCCTAGATGCTCCCTGGCCTCACCCCAATCCTTACTGGAACTAAAGCCCTCCTCATTCCCTTTTGAATCCCTCATCTGGTTCATAGAAGACTCTTTTCAAGGAGAAATACATCTGCTCCAGAATTTGGAAAGGCCTCCTTGATCTAATATTTGCACACCACTTATTGTCTTAAGATGCTAATATCTAGAAACTTTCTCCTATACATCACGCCAGGTGCCCCGGTATAGACCCTTTGCATGCAGACACTCCAAAGTGATCTAACATTCACCTTGTCCCTAAGACTTGAAGATTTTGACCGCTGACCTCTCCCGGATGGAGGCTAGCTCATCTGCTTGAATTCACCTCCACTGCTTTTTCACTCAGCTGGTAAAGAATCCACTTGCAATGTGAGAGACCTGGGTTCAATTCCTGGGTCGGAAAGATCCCCTGGAGAAGAGAAAAGCTACCCACTCCAGTATTCTTGCCTGGAGAATTCCATGGACTGTATCCATGTATCGTTCATGGGATTGCAAAGAGTCAGACACTACTGAGCGCCTTTCACACTTCACCGCTCTCTTAGCCCCAATTTCGCCCTTCTAACAGCTTGAGCCTGCTTCTGCACCAGGAGATGTTAAGTACTTGAGCCTCTGGGAAAGTGCCAAATATGATAACTAAAAAAAATGTGACACTGAGGGTGTGGTCACAAAATGGAGTTTCTTCTCTGACCCAAAGAAGAGAAGGCACCTTGTGTCAGGACTAGATAACAGCTGCCCTTTCATCCTGTCTCTTGTAATGCATGCATTCAAGACCCAACGCAGTCACCCTTAAAGAAGAAGGTCTGAGGTCTCAGACTCTCACTACAGTGTAGGACCCACACTTCAGACATTTGAAGGGCCTACCTGTTTGCTGGGATTTATTTCCGTTTTCCCACAGGTGTCTATAATAGCTCATTGTCAGATTGTATCAACAGCAATAAAGAGAAGATATATTTGTGCTTCTGGCTCACATATTCTGTGTCCCTGAAGAAGAAATGCTGGATTGAAGAGCAATGGTAAAGCAAAACCATGAGTGATGCTCTCATCACCTTTCTAAACTTGTTTTGTGTGATGCCTTTTTCGTATTATTTTTAAAAGGGGAACCAGATGTTTTCCTAAGGGGAAGTTTTTAACACCTTTCTGAAAAATAAGGCCCTGGAATTGAGGGACCAAACACTCAGGATTTTCCAGGTTATGACCACACTAAAGTACTAATGGATGACATCATCTACAGGAGAGAGGTTTTCATCAATCAGCGCAGTAAATAGTGTAGAAGCAGTAATTACTAAAGCTAACAGGAAATTTTCTAATTCCTAGATACTGAAACAATCTTCCTTACCAATCCAAAATTAGTAGATCACAAAATTAAAATATTTTTTCTTTAGATTTGCTAGCCAGTCTAAGATGAGACTGAAAAAACAGAAAAACCAAGCTCTGATGTGTGGGACTTTTTCAGGATGAAGTAGAAAGTACCTGGAAGAGAATCCAAACAGAATCATTTAACTAGAAGTAGCACTGACATATCTGCTGAGGAACTCTTCACCAGAAACTCGACCAGATCCAAGAATGTCAGTCCCCCGGCTCCTATGCTGATTATCTTGGGACAGAACACAAGTTTCAAAAGAAAAAAGTAAAACACGAGATAGCATTCAGAGAAACTCTGCCAACCCTGAGTTTGAAGATATTAGCAAAAGTAGTCAGCATTTTTTTCACCAAAGTACAGCTTTGTGTTTAATACAGACTGTTTAAAGGATTTAAGAGAAATATCATTTATTTCAGAGTAAAAACAATTGAGAATGACAGAGAGTAAGGTCTTGGATGAGGGAAGAAGGGAATAAAATCAAGAATTCATGGGAAAGGATGTAGACTGGCTCTCTTCCTGAGAGAGGAGGGAAGGTAAAAAAGACTTGACTAAGAGGCAGAGAGAGAGAGCACAGAGAAGGGGAAGGTGAGAGGGTTAATGGTTCCCTCAAGGCCTGGATGTTTGCAGTAGAGCAAGGAGGGCGGGAAGCTACCTTTTCCCCTCCCTAGACTAAAATCTGCTCTGCTCCCTCCTGTATTGCCTGCTGCTTAGCACAGTGAATGGCACATTACTGAGTCTCAGTTAGCTTTCGTTGAATAAAATGAATAAAAGAGTGTGGACATTAGGCAGTTAGAAGAGTGGGGCATGCTGGGAAAAGTTATGTTAGGAATCAACCAAAAATGAATAAAGGGGTTGCTAATCTGAGGTTGGGTGGTATGCATTTGAATCGAATCTGCATTTCTCTGAAGTTCAGAAGCAAGAACAGAAAAGCAGACAGGAACTGGTGTGACCAAGAGAGTGAAATGGAGAGAGGATAAGAGGACCCAGTGTGTGTGTGAAGGCTCTGAAGGCCAGGCTGGAAATGGGGTCAAAGGCTGACAGAGAGACCGAAAGCAGCAATAGATTGCCAAGGTCATGAGATTACAAATACTTCTGCATTCTTTAGGCAAAGAGACTCTTCATAACATATAGCTTTGTAACAGGTTAAAGGTCCAACTCAAACTTTTACTTTAAATCCTGTGAATATTCAGAGAAGAATTGTGTCATATAGCCCAAATTCTTGTAGCCCAGTTTGTTAAAGTAAATGAATAAAAAAGGGAGGTGAGAAAGGAGGGCATCATTGGCATCTGTTATGCCTATTAAAATTATGAGCTATTCATATTTCATGTGTCTATCAATGTACATAAAATTTGGATGTGTGTTTAATAATACAAATATTAAACAATATTTTATAGAATATTGTATTTAATAATATAAACAATACAAACAGTAGGGAAGGGGGCAGGGCACCTTTGAAAGAATGACATAGCTTGAGGACATGACATAAACTGATTTAGGATCAAATGAGTCCAAGATGGCAGACAAGTCAACTTATACCAGACCTTGAGCCTCAGTAACACATCAGCAAGCTAAACGACACACCCAAAGGCACCATGACAGTTCCAAGGCTAACCATCAAAGACAAAAAAGGGGGCGGTGGCCCAATTCCTGGACATCTCCACCCCTCCCCCAAAATAGTTGGAATAATTCTCTCACTTATCAGCCTATGAAGTTACCCAGCCCATAAAAGCTAACTATACCACATTTCGAGGCCACTCTCATCTTCTGAGATGGTCTACATCCTGTCGGTGGAGTGTGTTTCTCTCTAAATAAATCCACTTCTTACCTGTCACTTTGTCTCTCACTGAATTCTTTCTGAGACAAGACATCAAGAACCTGAGCTTCATTAAGTCCTGAAAGGAGGTGTGTGATCTCAGTTAGAAGGCTGTGGGTTTTGACCGGATTTGAGTCTGGCACGTGGGTTCAAGTCCCACTCTGAGGTGACTGGTTCCACATATAAACATTCCATCATAAACCTTCTGAGATATTTTCTGCAATATTGTGGTTGACAGCTGTAATTGGAAAATCTGTCAGTTCATTGAGTTCTGTTCTATCTTCTGTGTGGTAGGATGGGACCAAGAGCAAGTAAATACTGAAGTTGAAGACCCAAGGGACAGGCTGGATGTGTGAAGCTACTGAGGGCAGAGTACCGGAACAAAATTTCTAGGTATAGGCATTTTGTTCAGAGCCCACTTACTAAAAGGAAAAGGCTTAGAAATGATACTATTTCACCAGGATCAAAGACTGATCAGAGGGACAAATTGGCAGGTACCATATAGAAAGTAAAAATCCAAAATTACTGTGTATTTGCCTCTTTGGAAGGCCCCAGAATCAAACCCTTTGCTCAAACCCATCAGCTGTTTAATTTCTCTGCCTTCAGTATCAAACATATTTTCCTTTCTAGGACTTTCTATTTAAAAGATGAATCTTTGGAATTAATTTTATCATCTCTTCCTTGAAATGTTATGTTTCTTTTAATTTTGTTTGTTTTCAATTTTGTTCATGTCTCTCTCTTTTTTTTTTTCAAATATATATACTCATATACTTAGGAATCTCAGGTTGGAAATTCTTCACTTATGGAATATCAATGCAAAGGTACATTAGAAGCCTAATTAAAAGAAACAATGACTCATTGTTAGATAGGAGTGAGGTGGGAGAAGAGAATGAAAGGAACTTCCATTCTCCTCCAGCTTTCCTAAGTCTTAAAAATGTAATGTTTCAAGGGAATCCATTGTTCATTTAAAAGGAAAACAAAAACTCTACACTTGTTTTTCTGTTGGGTCTATAAATCAGTAAATATTAAGATGAAGACAAAATAAATACCTCTTTGCAATTGATCATCTACTTTAGTCATACAAGTCCTTAAATTTGATGGTACTGCAAATTTATACTTCCAAAAATAGTATGTCTCGAGTATTCTTTCTAAATTCCAAAGTGCTTGCTATGAAATTATTTCTCTTCTAGTCAATGCTGAATCACAGAGAAGATCATTTAAAAGAGCTTGTGTGAAGTGTGGAACCAACATTGTACAAAATCTGTATTGGGCTCCCTCATGTTCTTGGTAAAAAGCAAATTATAATACAACTTTAGTGTGTGACAATTTTTATTTGAACAAAGCCATCTCAAAATCACAGCACTGTAGCAATTGTTTTCCCTTCACGTCCTTGAGATATATTGTTTAAAATTTTTGCTTTTATCACAGGATATAAAACCCCTTAGAAACAGTTTGAAATTGAATACAGATCTCTGGCCCTGAGACTACAGATATTTTTCTCCCTTGCTTAGTTATCCAACTAGTTTAAAATCTTATTCTCTTTGATCATTGACAGGAATGCTGGCTTGGCACAGTCTCTTTAGCTCCAAACTTGTGATTATTATTTTATTTTTTTGCAAACTCCCAAGTATGAATTTCAGCAAGTTAACAAAGTTTAATTCTCCCCTTTAGCCCTAAATATCAGTTGATGCATTCAAGGTATGACATGTCATCTCTTTTCCATCTTTTTACATCCCATAGATTTTCAATTAGCCATTTTGGAGTCTAGCCACATTTGCTAGGAAATAACTGTTTAAATATGTCCTCTGCTAACATATTTCTGATGGGATTCCCCTGGCAAAGGTGGATGGGATTTTTAAAACTGGAACCATACCAGAAACAGAATTGTTTTTGGTAATTGCTGACGAGTTTCCTGGCGAGCATACGTGGAGCTGCAGTGACAATTCCATTGAGCAGCATGGATGGCAGAAAAGGGTGCGAGACGGCACCTGCAAAACAGCTGTCTACTCCCAGCGAGGCTGAGTTCAGCCTTGGTTTCCTCTCCCCAGTGCTTTCTCCCTGCATAAATGTTTGGTATCTTCTTACTTTCTGACAAAAATACTAAGCCCAATTTGAAAGGAAAAGAAAAACTTAAAACTTCCCCAAATGGTGTTACAGGGAGGAATAAAATTTTCTTTCTTCCTTACAAATCTACTTGACTGTGACAAAGACTATCTTCAAATAAAAGCCACTGAATCCAATATCCACTCATCTTAAAATAATTAATAATACTATAAAGACTATAAATAAGACTATAAAGAAAGCTGAGCGCCAAAGAATTGATGCTTTTGAACTGTGGTGTTGAAGAAGACCCTTGGACTACAAGGAAATCTAACCAGTCCATCCTTAAGGAAATCAGTCCTGAATATTCATTGGAAGGACTCATGCTGAAGCTGAAACTCCAATACTTTGGCCACCTGATGCGAAGAACTGACTCACTGGAAAAAACCCTGATGCTGGGAAAGATTGAAGGTGGGAGGAGAAGGGGACGACAGATGATGGGATGGTTGGATGGCATCACCGACTAAATGGACCTGAGTTTGAGTAAGCTCCAGGAGTTGGTGATGGACAGGGAGGCCTGGTGTGCTGCAGTCCATGGGATCGCAAAGAGTCGGACATGACTGAGTGACTGAACTGAATATTTACTGAGCTATTAGTAAGTGCCAGGCACAGTGCTAAATACTCTATATTTATTATTTCATTTAATGCTCCCAGAAACTCTAAGGAGATATTCATTGCCCTGTTTATGAAATGAGGAAACAGATATAATGGAACCTTGATCATGAGCATTTATCTGCCTGTACTAGTAATTTTAGACCTTTTGCTGGAAGGACTCTGAGAATCCAAGTGCACATGTGTATTTTTTCACCCATTAATACCAACAAGTATAATCAAAATGGAGGCGGGGGCCACAAGATGAGTTACAGTACTTTCAAACTTTTAAAAAAGCATCTTCAGTAATTCTGCTTATACTTAATATACCCCAGAGAAACTCTTGCACACATGCAAAAAGAGATATGTATTAGAATGCTCATTTATATAGCAGTTAAAATGAATAAACCAGATTTTCATGTATTAACACGGATAGATCTTAAAAACAATGTTGTTTAGGAAAAGAAAGGCTATAGAATGATATGAATTTATATACCATTTATGTTAAAAATCTGTTTAGTAAAACTGACATTTGGAAGAAAAAACCAAAATAGGTTATTTGGAAGTAAGCATTTTTATAGTAAAAGGGTAAAGAATGTGAACCAGAAAAGTAGAACTTTCAGGATAACAGTTACCTTGGGTGAGGGTTTGGTACAAAGTAGAGTTCAACTCTATAGTGTCTCATTCCTTTTGCTTTAGAAAATGATACAAATGTGAGGAAATGGTAACATTTGTTCTATCAGGAGCTACATGAGTTTGTTACCTTATTTTCTGAAAATTCTTTGTATTTTAAAAATAATTCCAGCAGATAGATAGCTAGTGTGATGCTGCTGTATGACACAGGGAGCTCAGCTCAGTGCTCTGTCATTACCTAGATGGGTAGGTTAGGGGCAGGAGGAACACTCAAGAGGGAGGGGATATATGTATACATATAGCTGTTGTTGCGCAGCAGAAACTAACACAACCCTGTAAGGCAATTATACTCCAATTTTTAAAAATTCAAAAATCTCATCTTAAAAAACATAAATAGGTATATTCACGCTGGAAAAAGGCAGGGATCACCATATAGAACACTACCTCCGTAACACATTTTTCAGAAGCAGATTTAACTAGATGCCCAGTTTATTCAAAAGTGACTCAGTATACCATCCATAGAACAGCTAGCTTTGAGTCATATCAATTCAGCGCAACCTCTAAACTAAACTAGTTATAAAACACATTCTTCAGTCATTTCATTAAGGTGAATTTCTTTATGTGGTTTTATATTAGCTGCAAACCACAAAGAGCCAGCCCCCAAAACCCCTGCAATATTATCAAGGCCAACAAAAAGAACAGTTGTCTGGGGACTGTTATAAGCCACATGCTTCTGATCACAGACTCCTCCTTATGGTCGTCATTATTACCTGGACTGTACATCCCCAGATCTGATTTCCTGAGCTCCCCTCTTCCTCTGCCTTTCTTCATCTCTCAGAGCGCAGGGTTTCACTGTGCAGGTAAACACTCCTGATTGCTGTCTAATTAGGCCACATGGTTTCCTCAGTGAGAGTTCTTCATTACATTATTTGGTATAAGGTTCTGGGTCATAGCTAAAAATATTTCAGCTTGAAAACTAATCTAGTCTCTTGTTTGCTTTTGTTTGGTATCTTTTCACTTTCTAGATAATAATGTAGTTGAAGAATGCTATACTCAACATTACTTAAAGTGCCATTCACTTGTTAACATTATATTTTGTAAGTGAGAAAAACATTCTTGGTGTACATTTGCAAATAATTCCTTCCAGTTATATAACTAGCAATCAGTACCAGTTTGTGGGCATATGTTCATACACATTTTTTCTTTTTATACCTGCCTTGTTTCAAAAAGGATAAAAGCTGGGTTACAGGTACACATAACACCAGAAAAATTAGATCCAAATTCAGTGAAGAAGTGGAAACAGAGGATTTAAATCAGAAGTGAGTTAAGTATGTAAAGTGTATCCTGTTCAAACACAGACTGGAAGGATGCCACATACATGGCTCCAAGCTTCCTCACAGCCAAGCAAAATACTTTCAGTTCCACAACTGGATATCCAGAAGACATAACAAATGGGTATAATAAACAAGGGAAACATGACTATACCAGGTGCTAAAACTAAAGAAAAACATTTTCCAGAGATTGTCAGTAAGTGTAAATACAGCAACAAATTTCATGGTGCTTTCTTATAAATCCCTTAATGTAGGCCCAAAGCATGATACCAAAGTAAGCTCATTAAGTAATTGGAGGGAAGAAAAGGAACTATGGCATGGGACTGGAGGATGGGAAGGTAGGAAGCTGGTAGTCTAGGCACAATTCAGGGGCTATAGCAATGCAACCGATGGTCTTGACATGAGGCTTATCACCAAGATGACCGTATAATTCATTGCCTAACCCAGAACCCTTCAAGAGTGAAAGGTGGTGCTATTAATTAAGCTCACACACAGGTAGCAGCCAGGAGTGTCCTGAGCCAACTGGGATATACAGTTACACTAAGTCCTCGTCTATCATCCACTGACATCCTGCTCCCATTGCAGCCCACCACTATGGACCTAGTCAGCCAAACTAATTCTGTCCAATAAGAAGTCTAACCAGCTCGAGTCATAGAGGACTCAGGGATTATGGTCCAGGTCACCAGCACGCAGTCAGTTTGCTTAGGAGTCAGCCAAAAGGGGAAGATAATCAAGAAAGACTGAAGTAAGCAATGGTTGATGGTGACCTGAGAATTTAGTCTCCAACAAGTAAAGGTTAAAGGAAATGGCATATTTGGATAATGGGTAGGAGGGAGAATGAATCAGGTTTCAGGTAACTGAATAGATACCACGAAAAGGAAAGAGATACAGTCCTTTCTGAAGGGCCCAACAAGAGATCTAACAGAAGAAAACTGCTTGAAGTTGGAAGGTTGTCATGATGGCTGAAGCATGTAAGCTACAGTTCTCAAACATGTGATATGAATTATCTGGGGAGCTTGTTAAGAAGTAGATTCCAGGACCCCCCAGGAATCTAGCTTAGTAAGCATCCCAGATGATTCTAGCAATGATGGTTCTGACCATCAGAGACTTTGAGAAATACCACCACAGAAACACTGAACAGTCCTTTGGGGAGTCTAGCCTTCCCACAAGGAAGGGTATCTTGGGTGGGATCTGGGGACAATACAGTGCCAGTTCCCCTGTGCAAGGTCAGGCGTAAGAGGCAGAGCAGTGGGACAGGTGGATCACAACCACTCAGCCTTCAGCCACCTGAAGGACTTTCCCAGTGAGAGGCCTAGGTTCTCAGCTTGGAAGAGAAAAGGCCCTCTCTTTCTGGATTCTCTATATGGTCCTAACAATTAAGAGAACCACCCAACCTGGGACACAGATGACCTCAGTTTTAAAATCGTAACTGGAATATCTCCCACTCTAGTGAGTTTCCCCTTACCTGGTAATAGAAGCTAACACTTACTGATGATTTACGTGTGCCAAGCCCAAGTACTGTATCTGCATTTACTCATTTAATCCTGAGAACAACACAGTGGGGTTCAGTTCAGTTCAGTTCGGTTCAGTCACTCAGTCATGTCTGACTCTTTGTGATCCCATGGACTGCAACACGCCAGGCCTCCCTGTCCATCACCAACTCCCGGAGTTTACTCAAACTCATGTCCATCAAGTTGGTGATGCCATCCAACCATCTCATCCTCTGTCGTCCCCTTCTCCTCCCGCCTTCAATCTTTCCCAGCATCAGGGTGCTTTCCAAGGAGTCAGTTCTTCACATCAGGTGGCTAAAGTATTGGAGTTTCAGCTTCAGCATGAGTCCTTCCAATGAATATTCAGGACTGATTTCCTTTAGGATGGACTGGCTGGATCTCCTTGCAGTCCAAGGGACTCTTAGAGAACAGCATAGTGGAGTAGGTACTATTTTCACCGTTTGATGGTGGGTACGTTAGCAGGGCCGCTGTGAAGCACATCTACAGGGCAGTGTGCACAGTGTGGTCTATGTTCCTGGCACTCTCTTCACAGCCTTAGACACTGGGCCCCACATGGTGGGTCACAGACGTTCGGTAAGCAGCTAGAACCAAGGTTCTAAAACCTCATTGATGAATAAAAGAAGGGAACTGTCTAAGAAGACATTTCTGTGACCCTACCAGGAAGAAACTGAACCAATTTGGGAATCAATATATGTATTCACAAAAGGACAGGCGAGAGTGAGGAGGCAGGAAGTGGCACATTCCAGTGAATCAACTGTGTCAACTAAGACTCTCCAAGTCTTCCTGGGTGAGGTCCCAAGACTGCCTCCCCAAGCCATATTAAATGACGATGGGGAATAAAGCGCCCAGGATCCCCTTCCTGGTTGCATTTTTTCCCCAGGAAAACGATGCTAAAGCTGAGCTTCTTCCCTCCAATGTCCTGTCCAGTGCTCCTACATACTTTTATCACTCTTTGGGTCCTTGTATTAAGAGCGATTTTCTATGTGTCTGTTTCCTTACCAAGTTTACAAGCTTCCCGAAAGCAGGGACAATGCTTTAACCGTGTTTGTATCTTCCACTGCCCAGGGAAGGCATGCCATGTGTGCATGGCTAGGCATCCTTGATTGCTTCCTTCCTCTCTTCCTTATGTGTCAGGAAATAAGCTACTTCCTGACTTCAGAGTTCAGTGGAAAAGACCTGACTTCAGAGTTTAGTGGAAAAGACCTACAAATAATAATGAGTGCTTTACACAGAAAGTTATAGATGTAAGGGTTGCTGTGGAGCCAGAGAAGATGTGCTTAGCTTAGCCTGTAAGGACCAGTGATGGTTGATATCTTGTGCCAGATGGAGAGAAGGGAGGGGGTGTTCTAGGCAGAATAGGTAGCAAGTGCAGAGAAAAGTAGATGCTCAAGTGTCAGAGAGACAGAGAAGGAGCCAAGGGAGAAAGGAGAAAGGTTTTGTACGAGCAGCTTTGTGTGGCTAAAGAAATTTTCACTTTGTGTCACCAATGGAGGGGGCTGGCATAGAGGTTGGGGAAGGTTAGGAGCTCTGGAGCTGGACAGCCTGCATGGTCCAAATTTCAGCTCCGCCATTTATCAGCTATGTAACTTTGTGCTACTGACTTAACCTCTTAAGCCTTAGATCCTCATTTGTTAATGGTATATTAATAGCACCTACCTTTTGGGACTCTTGTAATTAAATGGCCTAATACTTATAAAACACTTAAAACAGTGCCTGTCATGTAATATGTATTCAATATAGAGTAGTTGTTATTGTTACCTCACTGCTCTCTCTCATACCCTACTTTTACTCCATTCCAAGCAAGTCTTACCAATTCTTCCTCTAAAACAAATACCAAAACCATCCTTTTTTGTCTCCACCTTGGTCCAAAGAACTATGACTTCTTTCCTAAATTCTAGTAGTAGCTTCCTAAGAGCTCTCCCTGTTTCCACTCTAGCTCTGTTATAATCTGATCCACAAAAACAAGGACAGTGATCTTTTCCAAAGGTAAATTGGGGGTCACTCCACTTAATCTATTGTTTTTCATCACACACTGCCCCAACTATTTAGAATTCTTATAATGACCTTAAAAGGTCTTAATAATCTGACTCCTTCTTGCTTCTCTAAACCTACATCCTATTCCCTCTCACTATACTTTAGCCTCTGTGTGTGGGTATGTTAGTCTCTTAGTTGTGTCCGACTCTTTGCGACCCCATGGTCCATAGCCCGCCAGGCTCCTGTGTCCATGGGATTCTCCAGGCAAGAATACTGGAGTTGGTAGCCAGTCATTCCCTTCTGTAGGGGATCTTCCTGACCCAGGGATCGAACCCACATCTCCTGCATTGCGGGAGGATTCTATATTGTCTGAGTCACCAGGGAAACCTGCTTAAGCCTCTAGTTGCCTTGAACTTGGCAAGTTTGTCTTGCTAGAAGCTTTGCATCTGCTGTTCTGCCTTCCCCACCCCTTGTTTTCCTCCTTATCTTGTAGAAACCAGCTCAAATGTCGGAGGAGTGGACTTTAGTTTGATATCCCAAACTGAAGTAACAAGCTCCCTGGTTTCTACATTAGGTAAATTTATTTCCTTTTATGTCTTTTTTGTTATTTATTCTACCTTCCCCAAATCTGCCCCCAGAATATGTGTTCCATGAGAACAGATACAAGACCTTTTTCATTGCTATAGTCCTACTTTCTATAATAGCAAAACCCTCTGCATGATATACTAGGCACCCAGAAAGTATTTACTGAATTAATACTGAATGAATTGGAAGAGAGTAGGTAAAGAAGGGAGAATGCCAAAAATTAATTATTACACTTCTTTAGTAATCCAGTGAGAAATTATGAAGCCCTAGCACTGGATTTCAATCTTGGTTCCTCATTGGAATCACCTGGAGAGTTTTAAAAACTACTGACATCCTCAGTACTCCCGATTTAATTGGTAGATGCATCCTGGACATCAGGATTTTTAAAAACTCTGCAGGAGATTCTAACATGCAGCCAAAGTTGAAACCACTGCTCCAAATGCAGAAAGGGGATATAGAAGAGAGTGTGAGTTCAGGGCTGTTTAGAACACACAATAAACAGGACTTGGTGGTTAATTATGAATTGCAACTGATCAAAAAGAGGGTGCCTAGAAGAATCCTAGATTTCTGGCATGGTCCTGAGTAAAAGATAGAGGCAAGTTTTGAGAAAAAGATAACAAATTATGTCTTGCACAGGCTAAATTTGAACTGCTTCGGGGGATTTGAGTGGAGCTTTTCAATAGATTGTTTAAAACATTTACACTTTCCTAGTGAAGAAAAGGGCTTCCCTGGTGGCTCAGCAATAAAGAATCCACCTGCAGTGCAGAAGATGCAGGAGACACGGGTTTGCTCCCTGGGTTGGGAAGATCCCCAGAGGAAGAAATGGCAACCCACTCTAATAATCTTGCCCAGCAAATCCCATGGACAGAGGAGCCTGGCAGGCTACAGTCCATGATATCGTAAAAGTCGGAGACTGAGCAACTAAACAACAAGAAATGTAGGAAAAGGCATCTCCGGAAACTATGACATTAGAACACAAGACCATTCCCACTCTGCAGAACCTCTATACTCAAAACTCCCTTCCAAGCCAATGCCCCATCTGTTCTGAAATGTTGTTCAATATGTTGACGTAACTACAAGAATTATATAATGTGTGGGTACCATTCTGACAGGGACAGAGTAAAAGGACAAAGTAGGTGATTAAATGGTTAATCCCACTTAGGGGACTATAAGTAGAAAAAATATGGGAAACCCTTGTAAGTTAATGATTACTCAAGAAAGCAGGTTTGCTGAACCACAAAACCAAGCAGGCTTGCTTAGCAACAAAACCATGCAGCAGAAACACTAGATAGGCATCCAAACAACCAAACAATGGTGGCATGAGACCCACATACTGCCCAGTGAGCACAGTAAGTTAATGATTCCCAGGACATGTTCTCTATAAACATAAAAACAGTAATTGTGGACCTAGCTTGATCATGTAGGGATAAGAAAACTCTCCCGAATAACAAGGAGGAGTTGATGATGATGGAAGCACAGCATCTACTCAAGAAAGACAAAGAAGCTCTTCTCCTCCCCAGTTTTCCTTTGATTATGAAAAGTAGCCCAGTAAGTTCTCAGGGCACAGCATTTCTCATGTGCCACTTCTAAACCTCATTGGTTTTCTATTCTAATAAATCACTTGTCTATCACTTTGCCTCTCAATTCTTTTCTGCGCTGAGACATAAAGAACTATATAGCACCAGAGCGCTTCGGAGACCCTGAGACACCGCGGTTTCAATTCTATAAATCCATTTAACTTACTTTTCTTGTACTACCTATAGGCTTAAAGTACTCCACTTAATAAATTGCTGGCAGCCTTCAAATAGCACTGAAAGGAATATATAACAGCTTTAAAACATCGGATAAATGAAAACGAACATACCCATGATTACTTCAAGATCTGTGGTCAAAGATACTTAGACCTAAACTGCCTAGATTGCTTAGTTTTGTAATTGGTAAACATTTACTGGGTTACCAAAGATACCAAGTACGCTCTGAAAGACGACTGCTCCTTTGTGTCTAATTAGGCACACTGAAACAAAGATTGATAGGGTGATATATTTAGTTAAGTAACAGATGGCAAAAAGACACACTGTCCAGCATGAACCACATCCCTATTTCTCAGTATTCCAAAGAGTGACTGAATCTTGAAATCAGCTAGGAAGGAAAGGCCTGAATGTTTATTCAACTAAGAAGAACTGATAACCAGTCATGTGGAGGTTAAAAAATTCAAAGAGGGTATGACTGGCTTTTAGGACGGGATGGACAGAAAAAGTGGATTAAAGTCACTTAGAAGGTATCAAACAGGACTGAAATATGGATTCTGAATACTTAAGCGACTTCGTGAGTACAAAGAGGTGGAAAAAAAAAAAAAAAAGAGGCAAGTGGTATATATTCTCCGAACTCTCACACAGGGTGTTAAATTGTGGCTAAAAAGCGCTGCTTTTAGCAGTGCCTGCGCTCTATTAAAAGAAGGTGATGGGGGGGGGCGGGGACGGACTCTGAGAAGACGTTTCCTCCAGCAGAGCGAAGCAGCTCGCTGCAGCACTCCCTCCCTGCTCTCCCTGGGATTTGCCACTCTAGCAGGTGAACCGCGAGAAAACAAAAGGACTGAATAACGGCGTGCGGAACCCCGAAAACCGGGAGGTCTCCAAGCCCATCACCTCCCTACACCTCGAGAGCGGCTTCTAGGCACCTCCCACCCCCTCGTCCTGAGACACCTGCCCCACAGCCCGGGAGAAGTCCTACAGGCTGAGGGGCAGGAAGGGCCGCTGACGGCCTCGGGCGGAGGTCAAGCAGGAGGTGGCGGGGGCGCCACACTCCCGGCCACCCGAGCCGCAGCGGGACGCTCCCGTGAGATTAACCGGGAGAACGTGCGACAGCGAACGCCCGCGTCCCCGCGCGTCCAGCGACGGGCCGGGGTGGGCGTGACGCCATGACGCAAGGCACGCGGGCGGCGCTCCGGGGCGGGGCGAGGCGCGGCTGGGCGGGGAGGGGGCGGGAGGAAGGAGTGGGAGGAGGGGGCGGAGACAGCGGGGGCTGAGGGAAACGGGGCCGGGGGGAGAGAATGGCAGTTGCGGCGCTGATTCCCGGGAACCGCCGTCAAGACAGAACTGCGGAGGAGGAGTTCGGGGAAGCGGCCGTCGGGACCCCTCCTCTGCGTTCCCCCCGCCCCAGCTGAGAGGCGCCTGGGCGGCTCTGAGGAACCCTCCTCCGTGTTTCCTCTGGCCGCCGCCGCCGCCGGGAGATGGGCCTGCTCGCCCGCAGCCCTGCGCCCTACCGAGGAGTTGAAGGTACGGGCGGGTCCGGGGTGGGGTGAAGGGGGGAAGGCTGCACCCGGGAGCCGGAGGGCAGGGGCGCGGCTCCCGTTTCCGACGCCGGGCTCTCCGGCCGCTCCCCGGGACGGAAATGGACTCGGAAATCCCACGGGAGAGGCGCCCCTTCTCGCGCTCTGCGCGGCGGGGCTCGGGCGGCGCCGGGGGAGGGTGACGAGCTGGTGGGGGCTCAGGCCTCGCGTTGGATCTTGCGTCCCCCCGGCTCGGCCCCGGCGCTGGCGGCCGCGCCGGGCGGGAGGCGAGGCTTGGGATCCGCCCCGCGAGCCCTGTCCTCCTGGCCCGGGCAGTCTGGGGCGACGGCGGCCGACCCGGCGGTGTTGTGACGGGGGCGGAGGCGGCGCTCCCCTCAGGCACTTCCCCGGCCCCCCGGAGCAGGCGACGCGGAGGGCGGCAGCGGCGGGGGCGGAGCGCATTCCTGATGGGTGAAATCGGCTCTTAACGGGACCGATTTCCGGGCCTCGCTGCAAAATTCGGAGCCGGGGCCAACGCCCCCCACCCCACCCCCCACACCCGGTGCAGCTGGAGGCCTCCCCGGGGAATAGAGAGAGGCATGCCCCGGGGAACGTTCATCCGGGGGACGGCCACCCCCTGCAAAAGCAGAAATTAAACCGACGAAAACTGGTGTGGCCTTGGGGTAAAGTATTTCTTACGAGGGGGTCTTCCAGGATTGTCTCCTTCATGCTAAACCTTGAGAGACTTCTCCGTCTTCATCCAGCAAGTAATGCCACTGTTTTTAATTTCCAGTTTTTCCTATCATTTGAATTCCCCTCTGTCGTTCCCCACCCCCTTTCATTAATAGGGAGGAAAATAAGGGCAGTAAATAAAAGAGTGAAAAGAATGGCTATATATGGGAGAAAAAAAGATCTTATTTTTTTCCCCCCATTAGCTCTTGAAGATAGAAATATACGAACGATGCTTTATTCTGGTTAATATTTACTATTCAAAATGTTGCTGAAAGTCCTGTTGGGTGGACGTTAGAAAGGACAGCGTTTAAATGCTGCTGCAGTTTTCAAACCCAGGTGTTGGCTGCAAATGCTCGTGTTAAATGTTAGTAAACAGTGGAGGAATAAAGCAGTTATTTCCTCTGATCGGTTGCCTTAAAATGTTCCTGATTTTTCCTTTCCATTCCTTTTTTTGGGGGGTCGGGTGGGGTAAGTACATGACTGTGTTTTTATTTATACATATGAATTTTTTATTTTAACTGAATTCCTTGACCCATTTTGTTATGTGAAGTCTGATAGTATGCCCAAGTTTCATTTTCAGTTTTGCCATTAACCATCTTAATAAGCATCTTTCCACTTCGGTTTATAAGTCAAGCCATTTTTACCGTATTTGCCAGTTTATGCTTCCTTAACACCCAGCTGTCAGAACTGAATCAAAATGTAAATATTTCTATTTAGAAAATGGCGATGATCTATTGTTAACATTTCTTTTCAGACGTTCGTTGCCTGCTACTTACAATTCCATAGTAAAGATTTAGAGTCTTGGGACTTAATAAATAAACCAAATTATGCAACAGCAATAACAACAACAACAAAACCCCTTTTTGTTAGCTTTATTTCTCTTTTTATTATTGTATACAATGTAACTGAAATTTAAATTTCATATATCCTCAGGAACTGTTTTAATATCTTAACAAAGGGTCTTTCTGAGGAAAAATTACATTTGGCCAGCTAATGTTAGTGTGTGTGCTTAGTCCCTCAGTCCTTTCAGACTCTTTGTGACC
This sequence comes from Bubalus kerabau, assembly GCF_029407905.1. NCBI lineage: Eukaryota > Metazoa > Chordata > Mammalia > Artiodactyla > Bovidae > Bubalus > Bubalus kerabau. Next base: position 66,311,329 of record NC_073637.1, read on the forward strand.
CCATGGACTGTAGCCCACCAGGCACCTCTGTCCATGGGGATTCTCCAGGCAAGAATACGGGAGTGGGTTAGTAGTTTTTCAGTATCTGTGACTTCCAGGAGGATTCCAGTAAGGTTATATTTTAAAACTGTAAGATTATCTTAGGAGTTGAAACACAAATCAATTTTTAGTTTTCGGATAGTAGCTATTTGAAATATTGGTGTTTCTTTTGGATGGTGCTTCACCTGATCATTAGAGTTTATATAAAGAACAGCCCAATTTTACTGTCTTTAGACCAGTATTGGAATTTTTAAAAGTTTAATGGTATTTATAGAATTTTGGGTGCCTTTTTACTATATTAAATGAAACAATGTTTTTCTCCTACTTAGAAAGATGCTAGGTGTCTTTTTATAAAGCTACTTCAGCATTTTAGTGGAAAATAAATGCACATTACAAATTTGAAATAGAGGAAGTTGTAAGGTAATATTTTTGTAGTAGTTGATTAAGACACGTGGGGTCGCCTCTCTTTAGTGGGATCAGATTGAAAGATATTTGCATGGGGTTGTTAGATGGAATTAAATATAGGTAATTTGAGACAAACTTAACATTTGAAAGAATCTCTTGTATATTATGGCAGGTTCTGATTTTAAAGCACTTACACTTATCACAGAAATTCTTTGGTTTCCTCATCATCCCTGCCCACCCCTCCCCCACCCCTCCCCCACCCCTCCCCAGTTTGGAGGGCACTGAGGATTGAAAATGTAGTTTCCTGAATTTTCCAAGGAGGAGAAGGAACAAATATTGTGATAACATGTAAAAATCCTTAGTCAGGTGCTAGGCAGAAAGTAAGCTGGGGATAAATTTTGTCGCATTTATATCTGAATTGCCTTCTTCCGTTTCTTCTCTACTCCCGTTATAAAGGAAATCTTAGAGAATTCTTATTTGTTTTTCTGATGTTTCTGACAAGTGACAATTGATTGTCAAACTCAGGCTGGTTTCCTGCTTACTAAGCTTTATGATCTTGTATTATTTAAGGCCCATATAAAAATTAGGCCATTTTGGACTGAAGGCCAAAAAAAAAAGTTGCATTGCTGACTTTATATTTGATTGTATTTGCATTGTACATGGCAAACCAGCACTAGTAGTTTAATGATGGTCTGAAAGGACTCATGATCATGTATGAAGTACTTTAGCTTAAAGGTTTGGGTTTGATCTTTTTTAAAAGCAAAATGTTATTTTACTTATGGAGATCAGCTAAATTTTCCTTAGGTAATTTTTTTTTCTCCAGTCCAGAGTAATTATTATTTTTCTTTGGCCTTTTAGTTTTTAAGTTATGAGGTATCAGTTTGTATATGTAGCTTTTTATCACCTTGAAGCAGCTATATATAACCACACCTGCACAGCTAAAAACTGAGGGATAGTATTCCTTTTCTAAACACATCTGTATTTCAGGTGATGGTAGATTTAAACCAAAAACATCAGTGAAATCATTTTGGGTGTTTCAAACTTGGAAACTTTGTTTCTCAATAGCTATCATATATCTGTAATACTTTTCAGTATTAAGAAAAATTAACACTTTTTGATAAAGTAGTTTTTGCTTGCTCTTTGTAGCTGTCAATAAAACCTGAACAATTATTTTGTTTATTAGTGACATTTTCTTGAAAGTTATTAGCCTAGAAAACATTATACATTTTTGTCCTGTTGATGTTACCTAGTATTTTGTTTTGAAAGTCATGTACTCAAGAAATGCTACTTGTTAATTTTTTAAAAATTTCTATATGATAGTTTTTTATGTGAAACTTTTAGTAGGACAAAACCAATAAAGAGTTGTTTAAGTCCTCAAATAAATTTGTGCATTGAATTTTGACGCAAAATCCTCAGAAATCAGCCTGATCTGTTGAAGCTGAAAGAAAACTTTAAAACTTGGTCTTCGGTCCAAAAATCTGAACTCAGCCTCTTAAAATTATGTACACTTAACATTTTCAACCTCTGTCCTCTCTGGAGACCCCTGAATACTTACATAATAATGTTAAGTAATATATCACAAAAATAGATGACCAGTACTATAAATGCACTGATGATTCATATTTTGTGATTTCTAAGTCAGGTATTGGCATTTGCTCCCCAAATGGTGTTCTGTTATTCTTATGCATTACCATAAGTGAGATAATACATATGACATGTGTAGTGGAAGGTAAGAGATAATGTAAACTCTGATGGCAGGGACCATTATCTTTGTTTATTCTTTAAGTCTCAGCACTTAGCATAAGGCCTGACAGTGATAGATGTTGGATTAAGTATTTGCTAACTGAATAAAGTATGTATAATGTAATTATATCATACCTATAGTAGGACTATCTAATGGAAATATAATGTGAGTCATAAAGATTTTCTTTTAGTCACATTAAAAAAGTAAAAGGAAACAGATGAAATTAATTTTCATAATATGTATTATTTTAAACAACATATACAAAATACCATCTCAGCATGTATTAATGAATGACTTTACATTGTTTTATGCATACTAAGTCTTTGCTCCACTATGTGGTTACACTAGACAGCATAGCTCTAGGAATATTTTGTTTGAAATGTTTATTTCCACAGAAATTCCTTAGTCTTTTTGATAGTCTTTTTTTAACATGTCTTTTGAATCCAAATAAAGAAGCACATGTATCATTGAATTGAAATTACTGAGTTGAACTGAAAAGTCGGAATACCTGACTTCTTTCGTTCGTACAACTTTATCAAAGTGACTCTGCCTCACTTTCCCTGTTTATAAAATGAGGGAGAATATGCTATCATCTGTTTGATTTTATTAGTATAAATTATGTCTTTGAAGGTTCCCTGGTAGCTAATTAGTAAAGAATCCTCCTGCCAATGAAAGAGATGTGAGTTCAGTCCCTGGGTTGGGCAGATACCCTGGAGAAGGTAATGGCTACCCACTCCAAAATCCCATGGACAGAGGAGCCTGGCGGGCTACAGGCCATGGGGTTGCAAAGAGCCTGACGTGACTGGGCAGCTGAGCATGTGCCTGCATGCACACACACACACACACACCATGTCTCTGAAACATGTAACTACTCAGACAAGATTGTTACAGAAGAGATTTTTTCATTACTAGTAACTTGTCATAGCAGATCTCAGTGTAAAAACAGAAGGAAGAAGTACCCATGAGGCTACTGTATGTGGAGGTCCTGGTGCCTCCCACACTGGAGTAAGTTACAGTGGATAAATCAATACAAAATGCTCTTATATTGAGTCAAGAGAGGTGACTAGGTCTACTCCAGAACAAAATGTTAAACCTCTTTTCTATTTAAATATTGCCTGAACTAGTTTATCCTTCAGTTTTTGTTTATATGAATAACTAACACTTCTTATATAGGCATCCTTAAAATCATGAAATAAAGTCCTTTGGAGGTAGAAGGTGGGGACTGATTACATGCATATAAATGGGGAAAATAACTCTGTCATCACAGGATATGTACAGTATGGCACAATGACTCATTCTTTTATCTAAACTAGCGGTTGCAGTGGTTACCTGGTAAGCAATTATGCATAGCCAAATATAGCTAAATCAAATACATAGCCAAACTGAATAGATATCTCCTGATAGCCATATGCTTTCATTAAAAATAATGATTTATTAAAATTATAGATGAACATCCCTTAACTTTTTGCATAAACATAGCACACTTTACTGATAATTTCTGGAATCATGCAGTCGATTGTGTGGTAGCCCTCAAAAAGATATGTTCACATGTTAACCTCTCAAACCCATGAATGACACCTTATTTGAAAACAGAGTCTTTGCAGATGTAATTAAGGCTCTTGAGATGAGGAGATCGTCCCAAGCTATCCAAGGGGTCCAAAATTCAATGACAAGTTGCCCTTAGAAGGGAAAAGCAGAGGGAAATTACAGACAAGACAGAAGAGAGGGAGATAGTTTGACCGTGGAGGGAGAAATTGGAGTGATGTGGCCCCAAGCCAAGGGATGCTTGTGATTACCAGATGCTGTAAGAGGTGAAGAACAAATTCTCCTGTGCCACCCCAAAAGGGACTATAACCCTGCTGGATTTGAGGCTTTTAGCCTCCAGAACTGTGAGAACATAAATTTCTGTTGTCTTATGTCACCCGCTTTGTGGTAATTTGTCACAGGAAACTGATATACAGTCAAAAATAAAAAGATCTGTGCTTATCTTTATTTTGTATCATTTATTGTGACTATCAGAGATTAGACAGCCTGCCCTTTGGAGTGCTAGTCCATTCTTAGAAATATTAGAGGAAGTGTTTTAATACCCTCAAGTCTGAACAAGCCTTATAAATAGTTTATAGTCTATAAGATACATTGTTATTGTCTCATGTCATTCTTCACTCCTGCCAATTTGCCCCTGTTTGCTTGCTCGTGACTTTTTAAGATGTAGTTTATATTTAGTGGAAGGGTGAAAACATAATACTGATGGAATAGACCAACAGGTTTTGTCTTATGAAGGAGTGATTCCTTCTACCTTCCCCGTGTCCTTTACTGGATCCTCCTGTAAACCCTGTAGCTTAAGGATGGAGTGCCACAGGGCTCAGTCCTTACCCTTCTTTATTTACTGCTTTGGCGAGTTCATCCCTACTTGTGATTTTACACACCATCCAGGTAACAACTTTTCTCAAAATTTTATCTCTAGGCCAAACTTTTTCCTGAATTCTGTGCTTGTCATTTGGGTATTTGGATGCACATTCTCCCCTAAGATTTAAAGGGAACCCCTGCTCTTAGCTTCTCCCTAAAACTTACTCTTTTCACAGCCTTCTCCATTTCAGTGGACAGCAGTTTCAGCCTTCTGGTTAATCAGGCCAGAATCCACTTGGAATCCATGTCAGTTCTATCAGTTCTACTTTCAAGACATGTCCCTTTGCCCATCATCATCTCTCTCCTAGGGTATTGCAGCCGCCTTTAAACTGTCCTGCATGTTACTGTCTTTAACTCTTCTTGTTCTATTCTTTCTGCTTTATTGACTATGCCAAAGCCTTTGACTGTGTGAATCATAATAAACTGTGGAAAATTCTGAAAGAGATGGGAATACCAGACCACTTGACCTGCCTCTTGAGAAACCTATATGCAGGTCAGGAAGCAACAGTTAGAACTGGACATGGAACAACAGACTGGTTGCAGATAGGAAAAGAAGAACGTCAAGGGTGTATATTGTCACCCTGCTTATTTAACTTATATGCAGAGTACATCATGAGAAACGCTGGGCTGGAGGATGCACAAGCTGGATAGCAATAACCTCAGATATGCAGATGACACCACCCTTATGGCAGAAAGTGAAGAAGAACTAAAGAGATTCTTGATGAAAGTGAAAGAGGAGAGTGAAAAAGTTGGCTTAAAGCTCAACATTCAGAAAACAAAGATCATGGCATCCGGTCCCATTACTTCATGGCAAATAGATGAAGAAACAGTGGAAACAGTGGCAGATTTTATTTTGGGGGGCTCCAAAATCACTGCAGATGGTGACTGCAGCCATGAAATTAAAAGACGCTTACTCCTTGGAAGAAAAGTTGTGACCAACCTAGTTCAGTTCATTCACTCAGTTGTGTCCGACTCTTTGCGACCCCATGAATTGCAGCACGCCAGGCCTCCATGTCCATCACCAACTCCCAGAATTCACCCAAACTTATGTGCATCGAGTCAGTGATGCCATCCAGCCATCTTATCCTCTGTCATCCCCTTTTCCTCTTGTCCCCAATCCCTCCCAGCATCAGGGTCTTTTCCAATGAGTCAGCTCTTCACATGAGGTGGCCAAAGTATCGGAGTTTCAGCCTCAGCATCAGTCCGTCCAGTGAACACCCAGGACTGGTCTCCTTTAGGATGGACTGGTTGGATCTCCTTGCAGACCAACCTAGACAGCATATTAAAAAGCAGAGACATTACTTTGCCAACAAAGGTCAATCTAGTCAGGGCCTTGGTTTTTCCAGTAGTCATGTATGGATGTGAGAGTTGGACTATAAAGAAAGCTGAGCACCAAAGAATTGATGCTTTTGAACTTTGGTGTTGGAGAGGACTCTTGAAAATCCCTTGGACTGTAAGGAGATCCAACTAGTCTATCCTAAAGGAAATCAGTCCTGAATGTTCATTGGGAGGACTGATGTTGAAGCTGAAACTCCAATACTTTGGCCATCTGATGCAAAGAGCTGACTCATTTGAAAAGACCCTGATGCTGGGAAAGATTGAAGGCATGTGGAGAAGGGGACGACGGAGGATGAGATGGTTGGATGGCATCACCGACTCGATGGACATGTGTTTGAGTAAACTCCGGGAGTTGGTGATGGACAGGGAGGCCTGGCGTGCTGCAGTCCATGGGGTCGCAAAGAGTCGGACATGACTGAGGAACTGAACTGAATTCTATTCTTAACACTAGAATTATCCTTTTAAATTACTAATATCCAGATTCTAAACTATCTTGTTTAGAAGCCCCTTAAGCCTCCTAAGTTTTCCCATCTCACTTAGAAATAAAATTCAAAGTTCTTAAAGTGGTCTGTGAAGCCCTACACAATCTGAGCTGATAACATTCTGACCTGTCTCTCATATTCCTTGCTCATTTCCCTTAGACCTCATTCTGGCCTCTGGGCTATTCCTTGAACAGATCAGGCACATTCAACCTTCAAGTCTTTGCGGTGGCTGTTGCCTTTCCCTTGGATGCTCTTTTCCTAGATTTCCTCATGGCTGCTGCTGCTAAGTCGCTTCAGTTGTGTCCGACTCTGTGCAACCCCATAGATGGCCTGCCACCAGGCTCCCCTGTCCCTGGGATTCTCCAGGCAAGAACACTGGAGTGGGTTGCCATTTCCTTCTCCAATGCATGAAAGTGAAAAGTGAAAGTGAAGTCGCCCAGTCAAGTCCGACTCTTCGCGACCCCATGGACTGCAGCCCACCAGGCTCCTCCGCCCTTGGATTTTGCGGCAAGGGTACTGGAGTGGGTGCCACTGCTTTCTCCGTCCTCATGGCTGACTCCCCTCAAGTCTTTATTTAAGTGTCATCTTCTCAGTTAGTTCTGATCACCCTTAAAAAAATTGTCATGTGGCACTTCCCAGGTGGCCCAGTGGTTAAGAATCTGCCTGCCAGTGCAGGGGACACAGGTTTGATCTCTGCTCCAGGAAGGTCCTGTGTGCCTCAGGGCAAACCCGTGTGCCACAGCTCCTGAGCCCACACTTCACAACTAGAGAAGCCACTGCAATGAGAACCCTGTATGCTGCAATTAGAGAGTAGCTCCTGCTTACTGCAACTAGAGAAAGCCCAAATGCAGCAACGGAATTTCAGCACAGCCAAAAGTAAAAAAATTTTTTAAATTGTGATCAGCACCCCTCTGACATACACTCCTGATTACCTTTACTCTGCTTAATTTCCCCCCCACATTTCTCACAAAGAATGACAGTAAAATATTTAGGTGACATGTTTAGAAAATTATAAACTTCTATATAAAACTATGAAATAATTTTTAGTAGTTTGTCTATAATTACTGATCTATAATGATTTGTGGACATAAGATAGGAGTTGGGCCTCAAAGAGTAGTAGGAGTTTAAATAGGCAGAGCAGTGCGGTGTGTGTGTGTGTGTGCTCAGTTGTGTCTGATTCTTTGCTGACCCCATGGATAGCCTGCCAAGCTCCTTTGCCCATGGAATTTTCCAGGCAAGAAAATCCCTTGGGTTGCCATTTCCTACCCCAGGAGATCTTCCCAACCCAGGAATTGAACCTGCATCTTTTGCATCAGCAGGGGGCAGGGGGCTTCTTTACCACTGTGCTGCCTGAGAAGCAGAGCACAGAAGGCAGAGGAGCGTATTCAGGCAGAGACAAAGACATAGGAAGTGTCATGGAGGTGAAACTATGTTTTATTAATATATTTAACAAGTAGACCAGTTAGCTGGAGTGTGTTTTTATGTCAGAGAATGGTAAGAAACTAAGGTAAGATTGTGGAAGACTTTGAATTCCATGCAAAGTTTAAAATTCATTTATCTGTGGGAACAAATGGATGTTTGTAAGCAGAACTTAACAAAAGGCCAACGTGATCAGTCAGAAACCAGGTGATTAATGAAGGCCTTGTCAAGGAAGTAAAATAGTAGAAAGAGGGCTAAGAGTTTGTTCTGGCACATTAGCTGTATGGATAAGTCAGGTAATCGCTAGACCAGCACTGTATAATAGAACTTTCTGCAATGATGGAAATATTCTAGATCTGCACTGTCCAGTATGGTAGCCAGTGGCTATATACAGCTATGCGAGCATGCTAAGTCGCTTCAGTCATGTCTGTCTCGCTTCGACCCTATGGACTGCAGCTGGCCAGGCTCCTCTGTCCATGGGATTCTCCAGGAAGGAATACAGGATTGGGTTGCCATGCCCGCCTTCTGGGGATCTTTGCAACCCAGGGACTGAACCCACATCTCTTATGTCTCTGGTAGGTGAGTTCTTTACCACTAGCACAACCTCGGAAGGGCATATATGGCTATAGAGCATTTGAAATGTGACTAGTATAACTGAGGAACAGGAGTTTAATATTTTTTTAAATTAATTTAAACTTAAATAGCCTCATATGGCTAGTGATGATGTATTCAACTGAGTAACTCTAGACTACAGTTTTCTCACTTAATAAAGTTTAACATTAGATTGGAACATTAGTGTCACTAGAAGTATAGGTTCCACAATCAAATGAGGTGGTTCTGAGGAACTCACGTGGGTATCTAGCAGATTCACCTGTGCATGACTAGTATTTGTGGAATAGTTCCAGTTTGTAGCCTTTTCATTTTTTGAATCTCCATGACTTATTTGAGATTCCCTCTGTCTCTTGATTGCTGATTTTTAAATTGGGGTTTGTTGATGTTTCCTATAGGAAAATATTTATAGTTAAAATACCTAATATGTCTAATTAAATACTAGGTTGTATAATTATAGTTAAACCCACTTTGTTTCTTTTGAATTCTTAATGAGAAAGCCTAATAATGATAAACCTTTATGATTGTTTACCTGTTTAATTCTTATCTAGGTTCTCCTGCTTTCTTTGAAAATACTCCCTTAGTTGTTTTTGTCTCCTATAAAATTAATAAATATTTCATTGGTATTTCAGTTCTGATTTTATTTTGAGGGGACATATTTAGAGGGAAGCACTATAAATGTGGTGTATATGGAGCAAAACAGACACATTTTGCTTATTGTGCCTCTTGTTTCCCAAGAGATACTATTGCTTCTGAGAATTACTTTATAATTTGAAGAAAGTTTTAAGGATAGTTTTTAGGACTTCTACCACATAGCTCTTCCAGTCTGTGCTCTACCTCATCATGTACATATGTTGTAAAATTAAATACACACACACACATAATGATTTACCCTAACCAGAGGTCTTTGCTTTCCCCACTCCTCATGTTCTTTAGGAGAAAGAGACAAATCAATTTCCAAAGTTGGAGAGGCAGGATACTGCTGTTATCAATACTTTTTAAAGTAACTTACAGAAAAATTGGTTAGGACAAAATTAGCCCAAATACTTAATATTTGTAATTGTCCAAATTAAGAATTATTTAGATTAATGATGAAACTGGTAAAATGAAGTTTGCAGTTCATTCCACTGGATTTACTAAGACCAAAGAGTATACCAACACTTTAGAGAATTTGGAGATATTTTTAAAAGAACAGAAACAAAAATTATCTTAGAAACTATTAATTGTCCACTTTTAACCCTAGAGTATGTATGTATTGGGCTTCCCAGGTGGCTCAGTGGTAAACAATTCACCTGCCAGTGCAGGAGATGTGGAGATGTGGGTTCAATCCCTGGGTTGGGAAGATCCCCTGGAGAAGGAAATGACAACCCACTCCAGTATTCTTGCCTGGGAAATCGCGTGGCTCAGCGGGCTACAGTCCATAGCATTGCGAAGAGTTGGGGACGACTACGCACGCATGATGTGTGTTACAGCTGTATATGTGTTTGTATATTAGAATCACAGTCTTTTAGAACTAAGAGACCTTAGATATTACCTCATCCAATCACTTTAGCTTTCAAATAAGGAAGTTGAAATTCAAAAGTACACAAACTTGACTAATATCTCAAACTAGGTTAATATCTCCCTTCTGTTGATGTATAGCAGTGAGTATTTTAACCAGTCAAAAAGATTTTTTTTTTTTGGACAGCTTGGTCTTTTTTTAACCTGTTAAAAAATTTTTTTTCATGTCTCTGGGCACTCCATCACACACATCATTTTGCGGTATGCTTTTCCATCCTTTTCCTTATTGCTGTGTTGTTTGCCCTTCTAAATAGTTCCTGGAAGGAGCTAGTCAAAATGTTTTAAGTATTTTTTATTGGAAAATGGAATGAATAATGCCTTTTCTTTCTGCAGTAGTTTAAACTGTCTTTTGGGGGAGGTTTTGTGGCATATGGGAATAGTTTATTCTAAACTTGTAGTTTATGTTTCTAGGAGATCATAGACATTATCTAGAGGTAGAGCTCAAGGTAGTATATTTGAGTCTTGATAAGTATTCACTTTCCAAAAAACTTGCTGGAAACGATGTGCCTATGTTAATCATCTGTTGAGCTTCCTCCACCTCCCCTATGTATACAAGTAGTTAATTTGAATTTACTTATTCCATTTTTAATGTTAGATCACTTATTGTAGGTTTACAGCTATATAAACATAAGGGTGAAAACTGTATTCATCTTGGAGAAATTTATGTTCTGTAATGATGTATTCCAAACTTGGAAGTGGCTAAGTATTCTGATGACATTAGACAAGCCATTTCAGAGCCAACAGTTTGTTTCATTTTATTTCTAACCTTAAGCATGATAATCTTTTTTTAAATAGCTTTATCTAGTAAGTGCCTTAGTTACATTTGTATCATCTTCTCAAATATTTATAATGGCTAATATTTGTCAGGTGATTAATATGTCATACTAGTGCTAGATTCTTTACATATTTTATTTAATCCTAGTAATAATTCTGTGGACTGTAGGTTATTTGTTATTCCTATTTTACAGTGTAGTAAACTGTCTTAGTAATTTAATGCAATGTCACACAGCTAGTGTCAGAATCTGAACTTGAACCCAAACTTTGTGACTCCCAAGTCCCATGCTTTACTCTCTGAATAAAAACAAGCTATTATTACCCTATATTTGTTTTCAGAATTTTCCTTCCAAGCTACTCTTAAGTTATTCCCTCATTTTATCTCATCTTGGGTAAGATAGTCGTGTCTGAAACAAAAAAAAAAACCCCAAATCTTATGGCGGAATTCTATAGAAGTTAATTTTTCACTCACACAAAGAACCATGTGGGTGACTCAGGTATCCCAGTTCCTTCCATCTCGTGACTCAGATGTCCCCAAAGACCTGTTTGGAGTCAACCACTGGAATCACTACATTCAGTCAGCTTGCGAGGAAAGGGAGATGAGAGCTCAAAGGATGATTGAAAGGATGATTTAGGGACTAGTTCTGGAAGTGGCATGCATCATCATCCTCACGTTGCATTGGCCAGAACTGGACACATGACTGCATCTAGCTGCAAACGGAAGGAAAATGAAACAGGCTAACACTATCTCTACTTAAACACTATCTCTATTTAAAATGGAACAGCACAAAGAAGTAAAATGTTTGATGGCCAGTGAGAAACAGTCAGCAATGGTGCTAGAAAGAAATACAACCTAAAAGCCTTTTAATTACTGGAATGTGTCCTCAGAAACACGAGCATATTATATACAGATCTAAGAAATCTGGGTTCTTAGGATAGAGATAGTGTTATTGACTTACCTTATGAGGATTGATGAACTCAAATTTTCAGTGGTAACTACCATTTTAAGTGAAAATGACATAATAGCTCTGTAATATCTTTATACACATCTGTCTTTTGAATGGAGAAGGCAATGGCACCCCACTCCAGTACTCTTGCTTGGAAAATCCCATGGATGGAGGAGCCTGGTAGGCTGCAGTCCATGGGGTCGCAAAGAGTCAGACACGACTGAGCGACTTCACTTATACTTTTCACTTTGATGCATTGGAGAAGGAAATGGCAACCCACTCCAGTGTTGTTGCCTGGAGAATCCCAGGGACAGGGGAGCCTGATGGCCTGCTGTCTATGGGGTCGCACAGGGTCGGACAAGACTGAAGCGACTTAGCAGCAGCAGCAGCAGCAGTCCTTTGAATGTACAACAGTTAGCCTTTATTTGTTAGATTTTGTTTTTTAAATGTGGGTTACTCTAGGCCATCTACATACCTTATATTTATTCTTGCATTATGAATCCGAGACATTTGTCTTATAGATGAAGGTTGTTTATTTTTTTTAAACTTTTCCCCAAACTTAACTCTTTGGAACTGCAACTTATCTTAAAGGAATAGAAGTGTGTTCTAACTGAGCTAATAATTAGAATAGATATGAATATAGTACTAATAATGTAAATTAGTGAGAGCAGACCCAGTTTACAGAATCTGATGTTAACTTTTACTGGCAAATTAAACTCCACCATCTCAGCAGTAGTGGTTAACCTTTTGTTAAACTTTAGACTCCTTGGAGAATCTGTTGAAATCTATGAATTCTGTCAGTGGAATATACCTTTATTTATAATTTAGTATATAGTTTTAGAGATTTCATGGATTTCTATGAAGCCTGTCCATGGATAAGCTGTGTTTTTAAGCATCTTTATCCTTCACCAAAAATTTATTATTCTGCCTATTATATTTTTACTTTAACAGACTGTATAAAGAGATGTTTAATAAGTCAGAGTTTTTATAAGAGAGTTTGCCTCTTCAATATTATTTGGACAGCAAGAATGATACCCAGAGCCTGCATTACTGCTATGGCTAAATTTCCGGCTATATTAGGGAATAAATTTATTAGAGGAAAATATAACATTTTACATTTGACACCTGCAAGATGAATGACATAACTTAAGATAATTTTAAACATTTAAATAACCTTTTTGAGCAATATGAAACTTCATTATAATGAACTTTAGTGATGTATCACCGTAAAGAGAAAACCATATGTGAAAAACCAAAGAATTTAATGAACTTGTTCAGATGTACAAAAACTCTATTTACTTGGGGCCAAAATTAGCTTGTATGCAGATACATCATTACTAGTACAGCTCTTCCAGTTGTGGTCTGATCAAAGGATGGCTTATGATGATTAATTCTGTTTTTTATAGTTAGCTACTACATTAAATTGTACCTAGGCATAGTTAAATTTGATATGTTATTGTTTGCAACTCTGTATAGGAAATGCTACGGAAGATAAATATTTCCTTTTTCCATTGCCTTAGGAACTTTTTAATTCTAGAGGAAGAGCAGGGTCAAAAAATTTAGTCAAGTATAGAGGATATCCCCCACTGTTTATTTACCAATATTGGCTTCTGAAGTCATGCTCAGTTAGCTAAGTTAATTTTCTCTGTATTAGATAATTTGGTCAGATAACTAATGATCCCTCTTTGTACAACTTAAATTGTCTGCTATTTATGATGCTAAAAAACTACTGTCATTGTGAAAAATAGAATGCTGTCAAAAGCACATATATACAGTCTTTTAGAAAGAAAACTTTAAATAGATATTGATAAATATTTAGATTTTGGGACTAAAATGTTTAGATTATGGGACTATCATATATGCTCATATAAAATCATCTTTTCTTTCAAAATCATGCTTATGAAAAAAGGGAAGCACTTTATTATAATTTATATTCTTGCAAAGTCTAGTATTACTGTTTGGGGAAGACACAGGCTGAAATGTCTTTGTTCAGTGCTTGGTTTGGATGCACTAGAATGAAAGTTCCACAGAACAGGGGCCTTGTCTCTCTTGTTCATTATTCTCTGTCTACCACCTGGAAGAGTATTTGGCACATGATAAACACTGAACATACTTGTTGAAAGAATAAATGAATTAATGCTGATAAAGAATAATGAATTGTATACTTGAGCCAAAATTTCCTATAATAGCATCATATACAGATTCAAGAGTATTGTATCTTAGATCTTTAGGTAAAGGTATCCTTTGGAAAACTGCCAAATGCTTCCCCTCAAATATATACAACTTTGCTCTTGAGGAAAAGATCATGCAACACAGATCAGATCAGATCAGTCGCTCAGTCGTGTCCGACTCTTTGCGACCCCATGAATCGCAGCACGCTAGGCCTCCCTGTCCATCACCAACTCCCGGAGTTCACTCAGACTCACATCCATCGAGTCAGTGATGTTATGCAGCCATCTCATCCTCTGTCGTCCCCTTCTCCTCTTGCCCCCAATCCCTCCCAGCATCAGAGTCTTTTCCAATGAGTCAACTCTTTGCATAAGGTGGCCAAAGTACTGGAGTTTGAGCGTTAGCATCATTCCTTCCAAAGAAATCCCAGGGCTTATCTCCTTCAGAATGGACTGGTTGGATCTCCTTGCAGTCCAAGGGACTCTCAAGAGTCTTCTCCAACACCACAGTTCAAAAGCATCAATTCTTCAGCGCTCAGCCTTCTTCACAGTCCAACTCTCATATCCATACATGACCACAGGAAAAACCATTGCCTTGACTAGACAGACCTTTCTTGGCAAAGTAATGTCTCTGCTTTTGAATATGCTATCTAGGTTGGTCATAACTTTCCTTCCAAGGTGTAAGCGTCTTTTAATTTCATGGCTGCAGTCACCATCTGTAGTGATTTTGGAGCCCAGAAAAATAAAGTCTGACACTGTTTCCACTGTTTCCCCATCTATTTCCCATGAAGTGATGGGACCAGATGCCATGATCTTCGTTTTCTGAATGCAACACAGGACAGCTGAAAATCAAGCAGAAACTGGTCTTACTGGCTCAAGGTATCAAGGGATAGAGTTTGGGACTGCCAGAATGGCTGGAAATTGAGTGGATAAATCCCAGAAAGGAGGGAGTTACAGTTGGATAGCCCTTAAATCTATGAAAAACTCCCCTAAAATATGCTAGTGACCCCTAAACTATGCAGAGAGATTCCATGGAGCTCAGTGGAAAATAATAACAGTTAGACCGGAAAAGCTGGCTAAAGATTTCAGCTGGTACTCGGGTCAGGAGAGACAATTTGGTATTTGATTCCCACCAAATTAACAGAGCTTGGTAAAACATGTGTGCTCAGAGACACATTTTAAAACATAAAACCAAGCCTCCACAAGTTTGACTTTATGAGCCAGAGATTTAACTGCCAGGTATACTAAAAATTTTCACTCTTAGGAGAAGATCTCTCTACCGCATAATATCCACAATACCCAGTTTGTAATAGACAACTGCTAGACATGTGAAGAATTGGGAAAATGGGATGTAACATCACGACCATTGACCCAGAATGATAGTGGGCCCTAAAATTAGCAGAATTAACAGACTTGAAAGCAACTGTAATATATTCAGTGACCTAAAGGGAGATGCATGATCATGATGACTGAATATAGGTGGGCAATTTCAACAGAGAAATAGAAATTATAGAAGAATAGACAATCTAGAACTGAAAAATACAATTGAAGTAAAAATTTTACTGAATGGGTTTAGCAACAGACTGGAGAAGGCAGAGAAAAAAGTTGATGAACTTGAAGGTGGATCAATAAAAATTTGCAAATCCAAAGAATGGATTAAAAGTACAAAAAATGAACAGAGCCTTGGCAGGAAGAGAGAGAGACAGACAGTAGAGTAAAAAAAGTATGTAAAGAAATAATTGCCAAAAAATTAAATCAACTTGAAATTGAAAAAGTTCAATGAACCCCAACTATGATAAATACAGAGAAAATAACATCTAGGTGTATTTTGATCAAACCTGCTGAACATCAGAGATGGAAAGAAAATGTTAATACAGCCAAAGGAGAAAACACACACGTTACTACAGAGGAATTAAAATATCAGTGAATGATGACTTAATCAGAAATGATTGGCGATCAGAAGAAAATGGAATGACCTATTTTAGGTTCTGAAAGGAGAAAGTTATCAACCTGAAATTCTATATTCAGAAAAGAATACTCATGAAAATGAAGGTGAAATAGGACATTTTTCAAATAAACAACTTGAGAGAATTCATTGATAGGAAATCTGCAACATAAAGAAATGTTTAAGGAAGTTCTTCAGGCTGGAGGGAAATAATATCAAGACATCAGATGAAACTTGGATCCACAAGAAGGAATAAAAAGTACCACAAATGGTAAATGTGTCAATAAATAGATTTTATCCCCAGAAAATGTTGTAAGCATATAAAGTAATGAAAGAATTTACAGAAGAACTGGTAGATGTGATTAAATAAACATTTTAAACCTTTTTACTTTAAAAATCACAGAATTAAAGGGCAAATATTAAGAGGAAATAAATATGAAAGTTTTAAAATTGAAGAGGACCATTAATATTCCAGTGTAAAAAATGGTCAAAAGCGTATGAACAGATAATTCATTGAAAAAATAAAGAGGGCTGTAAGTGTGAACAAATGTTCAATTTGTTTAGTAACCAAAGAAATAGAAATGAAAGTAGCTTACTTTCCCCACGACTTAGAAAAAGCTATTGAAATAATATAGAATGTTGATTAGAATCCAGGGAAATAAGCACCTTTCCAATTGGTGGGAGCAAAAATTGGAACAAAACAGTTTGGTTGTTTATTTCAAGAGCGTATTTTGGAATCGCTACCACCTAGATAGCAGCAAGTATTTTGGAAGTCCCTACCACCTAGATAGCAGCAAAAATTGGAACAAAACAGTTTGGTTGTTTACTTGAAGAATGTATTTTGGAAGTCCCTACCACTTAGATAGCAAGAAATTTATACACTAAGAACTAGCTTATCAAATTAGGTCAGAGGTAGGTAGAAAGGAGATAATTATTCAATAACTGGTGTTGAGAAAACTGGCTAGCCATTTAGGAAAAAATCAAACTTTGATCTCTACTTAGTTGTAACATGAAAATAAATGGAAATGGATACATGATGTAAGCAGTAAACAAACAAAATATAGAAGTACCAGAAAGAAATATAAATGTATTTTAAAAATGTGATCTTGGCGTGAGCAGGATTGTTCCAAGAATATAGAATCCAAAAGTCATAAAGAGAAAAATACGTGAATTTGAACACACACACACACACACACACACACGAAAGTTTCATTTCTACATTGGAAAATTGCCATGCAGGTTTTTTTTTTAATTTTTTAATATATTTGACACATAATAGTAGAGTTCCTTTATATAAAAAAAACCTTATACCAGCAGCAGAATATGAACATGTGGTTAGTTCACAGAAAGTGAAATGTGACTTATAAACATGTGAGAACCATGTTTAATATCAGATAAATATTCATTAAAATTTTTTCTTTTATTCATCATCTTCTCTCAACCTCTCAACATGAATATATATTGCTGAAGAAGTTTAATGGCCTGTTATGCTTTTGTAACATAAAATAGTTTTTTAATAGAATCTAAAATAGAAAGTCTTACTTCTTTATCTCCTTTCTTGACTCTCACTTAAGTATGAAATAGCTTGGGCTTCAGTAGTGACCAGAATTAATGATCAATAGAAACTGTGCTGGGAAATCTCTGTACCTGTTCCCTTCTCACTTCAAACAAACAAAAACTACTTTATACTTAGTCCTCTTTCTATTTTCTTCAACAGTGCTAGTGTTCTGGCATGCTACTTTTATTACCATGTTCTAGAGGTGCTGATGGAGAAGGTGATGGCACCCCACTCCAGTACTCTTGCCTGGAAAATCCCATGGACGGAGGAGCCTGGTGGACTGCAGTCCATGGGGTCGCTAAGAGTCGGACACAACTGAGCGACTTCACTTTCACTTTTCACTTTCATGCATTGGAGAAGGACATGGCAACCCACTCCAGTGTTCTTGCCTGGAGAATCCCAGGGACAGGGGAGCCTGGTGGGCTGCCGTCTCTGGGGTCGCACAGAGTCGGACATGACTGAAGCGACTTAGCAGCAGCAGCAAAGGTGCTGAACTGGGTGTCAGACATCAGTAAAAGAAATTAGAATCAGAAACTGGATACTTTTAGTGTTTATCAATACAAAATTATTGGGTTTTCTCCATTTTTTTACTGTTGTGAGAAGTAATAGAAGAAACCCAATTTTGGCTGAATAATAGGCAAAAACAGATATTCCAGAGTTGAGTGGGATTTTCTCTTGGGAAATAATTTCTTTATTGTCCTTTTTTTTTTTTTTGCCCAGCCTACTTTCTGCAAAATATTGTTTCATCAGTCTTAAATCACTTAGGCATGTGGGTGCTTAGTAGATGCTCCTAAAACGTTGGTGGTTGGAAGATGTTTATTGGTTGAATGTTTTAAATCTGTAATTCTTGAAGTTGTATAATGTCAAGATATTTAACATGATCTTATCTATCCTGTAGCACTTGTGGGGTAAAGATTCTTTTTACAGTTTAAAAAGCTGAATGTAGTAAGGTTGTATCACTTAAAAAGAACCTTACAACAGTAACAAGCCAAAAGCAAAGATATGAACAAATCCTCAGTTCCCTTACTTCCACGTATGTGTGTCGTGCATCATGATTGATTTATCCAGTGTGTCTTAGGTACCTACTATAAGTTACAAGTTGTGTTAGGTACTAGAAACATAAAACTTGTCTTATATTTCATCAGCTAACATTTAGGATAGGCCAAATTTTAGCCTGTTACAGTTTCACTTTCTTGTCATAACATCTATTTGAAATAAGTGGAGATCACATATTTTTTAGCGGAGCTCACAGACTCAGGAATGGACATTATCTAAGATTTTTATAACTAGCAGTGTCTGACAAGGTCTTGACTCCCAAATTCTCTTCTTTATACATCCATACTGAATATTTTTATTTGCTGCTCCAGACCCTCATCCTCCCCTTGCTTGCTCTGTGCCCCATAGAAGGCTGACTTACTCTAAGGACTGCCTCCCTTGGCTTCCTTTGTTGGTTTCTCGTTGGGTTTAGCCAGTGTGAGGCATTGGTGGATATTAGAGATCTCCAAAAGATAGACGCTGTATGTTTATTCTTCTGCCATTGGACTGCCATTGAACAGCTCCCTCCCTGCCCCTTTTTTCCAAAGGGTGGCAGTGGCTTTCTGAGTACTTTGCCATCACTGTTGGTTCCTTAACCCTACCCACACCTTTGCAAATGAGCACTTCACTTACCTCTTTGAAAATGCTTCGCGTTTTGGCCAGGATCCTGAATAATATATACAGCTTTTCAAACATAGGCTGCTCTTTGTATGGATTTGAACTTTCTAATTGCTCATTATCTATCCTGTGTTTATAAGTTGAGCATTTAAAATCTACAATACATTTTCACTTAAAACAATATTGTAATTATTGATTAGATACTTCACCTGGAATGTTTAACTTCCATAATTTTTATGAAGTATAAAAAATAGCATTCTGCCAAATTAGATTATTTTTGATGTGTCAGTACATAGTTATCAGCACTTATACTACATCTTTGGTCCACAAGGCTTTGGCATACGTGGTAGAAATACCAGTTGTGGACCATTCCTATTTCTCATTGGTGTTCAGTTGCCAAGTCGTGTCCGACTCTATGGACTGCAGCACGCCTAGCTCCCCTGTACTCCACTATTTGCTGGAGTTTGTTCAAATGCATGTTCATTGAGTCAGTGATGCTATCTAACCATCTCATCCTCTGTTGCCCCCTTCTCCTTTTGCCTTCAGTCTTTCCCTGCATTAGGATCTTTTGCAGTGAGTTGGCTCTTTGCATCAAAGTATTGGAGCTTCAGCTTCAGCATCAGTCCTTCCAATGAATATTCAGGGTTGATTTCCTTTAGGATTGACTGGTTTTTTTGATCTTGCTGTCCAAGGGACTTTCCAGGGTCTTCCTCAGCAGCATAATTCAAAAGCATCAATTCTTTGGTGCTCAGTTTTCTTTATCATCTGACTCTCACATCCATACATGACTGCTGCAAAAACTATAGCTTTGACTATACAGACCTTTGTCAGTAAAATAATGTCTCTAGTTTTTATATGCTGTCTAGGTTTGTCATAACTTTTCTTTCAAGGAGCAAGCATCTTTTAATTTCATGGCTGCAGTCACCATCTGTAGTGATTTTGGAGCCCAAGTAAATAAAATCTGTCACTGTTTCCATTGTTTCCCCATCTATTTGCCATGAAGTGATGGGACAAGATGCCATGATCTTAGTTTTTAGAATGTTGAGTTTTTCAATAACTTTCTGAAAGTTATTGATAAATAAGTTAGCTATCAATAACTCTGACTATATTATTTTTAAAAAGCTAATCCTGCAACTATTAATCTGGTATTTGTCTTGTTCCAGATCTTAGAGGAAGTGTTTTCAGTTTTTCATTGTTGAAAATGTTTGCTGTGTGTTTGTCATATATGGTCTTTATTTATTATGTTGAGGTAGGTTCCTTCTGTGACCATTTTCTGAAGAGTTTTTATCAGAAATGGGTGCTGAGCTTTGTCGAACATTTCTGCATCTATTGAGATTATCGTATTTTTATCTTTCAATTTGTTAATATGTTACATCACATTGATTGATTTGTATATGTTGAAGAATCCTTGCATCCCTGAAATAAACCTCACTTGTTCATGGTGTATGATCCTTTTAATGTGTTGTTGGGTTCTATTGGCAAGAATTTTGTTGAGGATTTTTGTATCTATGTTCATCAGTGATATTGCCCTGTACTTTTCTTTTTTTTGTGATGTCTTTGTCTGGTTTTGGTATCAGGGTGATGGTGGCCTCGTAGAATGGGTTTGGAAGTGTTCCTTCATGAATTTTTTTTGTCTATTTTTTTAATGGAACTTTTATTTTTAGTACCTAAAGTAATGAAAAACAAGAAGCCTTGTTTTGGAGACCAAGCATACAGAATTCTGTTTTTAAGTGCAAGAGTTTAGCAGACATTTTAGTGTTAATGGTTCTTGATCAGTGTGTACAACTAAATTACTGAGAACATTTGTAAAATATACAAGTTCTGGACCACATTCTCAATTTGATTGGTTAATTCTAGAGTGGAATATGTTTTTTTGTTGTTGTTTGTGGGGTTAAATTAAGGTTTTTTTTTTTTAACCTGTAAGTAGTAGATGCTCATGATACAATTGTAATTTACACAGAAGGCAGAAAGTAAATACTAAAGATTATTCTCCCCATCGTAGCTGCTATTAATGGTTTAATATTTTTCCAGAAATTCTGTAGGTACCTGTAAACCTCTGTGGGTGCATTTTTTTTTCCACAAATAGTTTCATATTATACATACTACTGTTTTGCAGTTATTATTGCTCATTCAGTGTTATATAGAGAGATCTATTCCTTATTATTACCTGTAAATTGTGGTTGATTCTTTTATTTTTACCAGTTCCCCGTTGGACACTTATTTCCAAGTTTTGTATGGGGTTTGTTTGCCTTGTTGTATTTCCTTCTGTCACCTAGGCTGCAGTGAGTTTCCTTGTACACTTTCTTTGCACACTTGTGTCCTTATAATTTCTGAAGGATAGATTTTACACGTAGGATTGCTGGTCAGAGAACAGTTCCATTTCGAGTTCAGTTCAGTTCAGTTGCTCAGTCGTGTCCGACTCTTTGCGACTGCATGAGCTGCCTGCAGCACACCAGGCCTCCCTGTCCATCACCACCTCCCGGAGTTCACCCAAACTCATGTCCATCGAGTTGGTGATGCCATCCAGCCATCTCATCCTCTGTCGTCCCCTTTTCCTCCTGCCCTTAATCTTTCCTATCATCAGGGTCTTTCCCAATGAGTCAGCTAAATTGGTTCCCCAGAGTTGTGCTGCCTGCTCTCCTCTGAACAGTTTGTGAGGTGCTTCTTTCAGTACACGCTTACCCACCCTTTCGACCTTTGTTAGCCTGTTGTGTACAGAGATGGTGTCTGCTGTTTGAATTTTCATTTCCAGTGTGTTGAACACTGTTTCCTGTCTCCCTAATTTTTTTATTTTTTTTCTCCAAACTCTTCCTCCTATATCCTTGCTCATTTTACCACTGAGTTGTACATCTTTTTCTTACTAATGTGTAAAAGCTGTTTGTATACTAATGAAAGTTGTTCATTGTTATATGTAAAATATTGTTATATTTTACTAATTTATCGTGTCTTCCTATTTTATTATACTTTTTACCATATAAAAATATTAAATTTTTTAGTATTCATTTGTTTATTTTCCTTTAAGGCATATTTGTTTATTTGCACACTGTTTTGGGAAGGCTTCCTAAGTGGGATCACCATATGTTCTAGTTTATCCCCATTATTCTATTTTAAGGGCTTCCCTGGTGGCTCAGATGGTAAAGAATCTGTGCACGATGCAGGAGACCTGGGTTTGATCAGGAAGATTCCCTGGAGAAGGGAATGGCCACCCACTCCACTATTCTTGTCTGGAGAATTCCATGGACAGAAGAGCCTGGCGAGCTACAGTCCGTGAGGTCCCAAAGAGATGGACACAGCTTAACACACACACATCCTATTTTAAATATTAATCAGATCAGATCAGATCAGTCGCTCAGTCGTGTCCGACTCTTTGCGACCCCATGAATCGCAGCACGCCAGACCTCCCTGTCCATCACCAACTCCCGGAGTTCACTCAAACTCACGTCCATCGAGTCAGTGATGCTATGCAGCCATCTCATCCTCTGTCGTCCCCTTCTCCTCTTGCCCCCAATCCCTCCCAGCATCAGAGTCTTTTCCAGTGAGTCAACTCTTCGCATGAGGTGGCCAAAGTACTGGAGTTTGAGCGTTAGCATCATTCCTTCCAAAGAAATCCCAGGGCTTATCTCCTTCAGAATGGACTGGTTGGATCTCCTTGCAGTCCAAGGGACTCTCAAGATCTCCAACACCACAGTTCAAAAGCATCAATTCTTCGGTGCTCAGCCATCTTCACAGTCCAACTCTCACATCCATACATGACCACAGGAAAAACCATAGCCTTGACTAGACGAACCTTTGTTGGCAAAGTAATGTCTCTGCTTTTGAATATGCTATCTAGGTTGGTCATAACTTTCCTTCCAAGGAGTAGGCGTCTTAATAGCACCTTCATTCACTCTTACTAGATTCTGACGTGGATAATAAATTATGTGGGTATCAAATTTATAAAAGTGTGTTTGAAAAATTCTCCAGGTGACCACTGGTTTAATGTTTTAAGTGATAAATTCTTAGGATCCCCAAGATAGTCTGTTCTTTGATACGTATATTGAACCCTGGAGTACAGAAAGCATTTTGAGATGCAAGAGAAATTAATAACTGTAGAGAAGAAAATAAGCAGAAAATTTTAGTTGAGTCTACCATTACACTGTATTTCCCTCAGAATTAAGGGAATATGCAGCAGATGATGGGAAGGTATAAACTGTTGGACATGAATAAAGTTTTCCTGAGTGAAATGGTTTTCTAGATTTTGTGTTAGAAAAGTAAATGTGACTTTCTTAAGAATATGCGTGACTGTCACCTCAGGGAGCTTTTTTTTTTTTTTTTAACCTTTAATTCTGATATAAAGATCACCCAGAAAAACACATTAACCATGAGTGTAGGTCAGTGATTTATCACAAAGTGAATATACCTTTGTAACCACTGTACATGTGCCATTTCTCAAAAGGTAGCTGTAGTTCTGAGTTCTGACATGTATTAGAGATTAACTCTACCTGTTTTTGAACTTTATTTAAATGGAATTATACAACACACAGGCTTCCCTGGTAGCTCAGCTGGTAAAGAATCTGCCTGCAATGCAGGAGACCCCGGTTTGATTCCTCGTTCAGGAAGATCCCCTGGAGGAGGGCATGGCAACCCACTCCAGTATTCTTGCCTGGAGAGTCCCCATGGACCGAGGAGCCTGGTGGGCTATGGCGCATGGGGTTGCAAAGGGTTGGCAGAACTGAGCAACTAAGCACAGCACATACACGCACATCCTTTTATGAGAGATTCATATTTGTTTTATGAGTAGCAGTATTTTGTTCATTTCCATTGCTTTCTGGTATACTAGAGTGGAATGAATATACCACAATTTATCCATTCTACTGTTGATAGAAATATGGGTTGTGTCCAGTGTTTGTGCTTGTTATAACTAGTGTTGCCAGAAATATTGTTATGTGAGTGTTTTGATGCATGTATGCATTCATTTCTCTTGTGCATTCATATCTAGAGGTATCAGTATGTAATAGATACTGTTACATATTGTAGTAATAGAATTTCCATATGTCCAAATTTGGTAGATACTGTTGAACAGTTTTCCAAAGTAGTTATGCCGTTCTACACTCCTATCAGCAGTCCACATCTTTGCTAACATTTGGAAATGTCTTTTGAAATTTTAGCCATCCTGCTGGGTGTGCAGTGTCTTTCAGTATGGCTTTGATGTCTACAACAAGTGAGGTTGAACACTGTCTCACATTCTTTTGTGAAGAGCCTGTGAGCATCCCTCATGCGCATTTCTATTTTTCTGCTTTGTCTTGATTTCTATATTCTTTATATATTCCGGTTACTGGTCCTTTATTAGTTTTATGTGGCAAATGTCTTCTCGCACTCCCTTAATACTATCTTGTGATTTTATTGTAGTGCAATTAACAGTCTTTTATGGAAGGTACTTTAGTATGTTTCATTTAAGAAATCTTTTCATTGAAATAGTCTCTTCTACTGACTGCTAGAAGCGTTATGATTTTACTTCTCACATTTAGATCTATTAACCATCTGAATTGATTTTTAGGCAGAGGGTTACCTATAGGTTAAGTTCCTTTCCTCAGATGGTAACCAGTAAAACAGTACTATGTTGTTTTTGTTTTTGACAAGGCCATTCTCAATGCTCAGCAGGGTCACCTTTGACAGTAAGTCAGGGATTCATGTGTATAAATGGGACTTTTTTCCTGGATTGTGTTTTGTTCCGCATTGGTCTTTATATCCATCTTTGTGTTGTACCACACTGTCTTCTTCATTACTGTAACTTTATAATGAGTCATTATTTCTGCCAGTGTAAGAGAATCTGCTCCCTCTCCACATACACACTGTTCTTCAAAGTTGTATAAGCTCTTCTTAGCCCTTTGTATTTGCGTGTACATTTTATAGTCAGTTTTTTAAAAACTCCTAAAGGCAGTGGGAATCACTGAGGTTTGAGTATGATAAAAATCAGAAGTTTTATACAAGATTTTAATAATAAGGTCAACTCAAATTAGATTCTTAGGATTAAATAATATCTTTGTTATATCAGCATTGGTTTTATATCTCTTGTAGACGGATCACTGCTAACGTGCTACGTGCTAAGTCTGACTCTTTGCGACCCTATGGACTGTGGCCCGCCAGGCTCCTCTGTCCATAGGATTCTCTAGGCAAAAATACTGGCGTGGGTTGCCATGCCCTCTCCAGGGGATCTTCCCGACCCAGGGTTTGAACTCGCATATCATTATCTGTCCTGCATTGGCAGGCAGGTTCTTTACCACTAGCACTACCATAAACTGGCCTTATTTTAAAAAATCAAAACCAAAAACCGTTGATTAAAGTACATACTTGTTTGACGTTTCATAAAGAGTTTGTAAGATTATTAAAAAGACATGCACATGGTGAATACAATTAAATAATCTTGCTGTTTTGTTTTCTTCTGTTTTTCAGAACATCCGTGATAAGTCTTCTATAAATTGAACTCTTTCAAGAATTCTCGAAGGAACCAAGTAGGATTTTCTAACATCATGACTTAATCTGAATGCAAGAACAAGAAATAGATTTTATCTTTAAATATAATGAAGGGCTGTGTGTAAACACAGACCCTGACTCAATTCTAATGAGCATTTTAGACATGAGTTTACATCGGCAGATGGGTTCAGATCGAGATCTTCAGTCTTCTGCTTCATCTGTGAGCTTGCCTTCGGTCAAAAAGGCACCCAAAAAAAGAAGAATTTCAATAGGCTCTTTGTTTCGGAGGAAAAAGGATAACAAACGTAAATCAAGGGAGCTGAATGGCGGGGTGGATGGAATTGCAAGTATTGAGAGTATACATTCTGAAATGTGTACTGATAAGAACTCCATTTTCTCTACAAATACCTCCTCTGACAATGGGCTAACTTCCATCAGCAAACAAGTTGGAGACTTTATAGAGTGCCCCTTGTGCCTTTTGCGGCATTCTAAAGACAGATTTCCTGAGATAATGACTTGTCATCATAGATCTTGTGTGGATTGCTTACGACAATATCTAAGGATAGAAATTTCTGAAAGTAGAGTTAATATCAGTTGCCCAGAATGTACTGAACGGTTTAATCCCCATGATATCCGCTTGATATTAAGTGATGATGTCTTGATGGAAAAATATGAAGAATTTATGCTTAGACGGTGGCTCGTTGCAGATCCTGATTGTAGGTGGTGTCCAGCTCCAGACTGTGGGTAAGAAGGTTTTGTTTGATTTTTCTTGAGTTAATTTTTTTCTCTGTGGATAAAATATGAGTTTTCTGTTACTTAAAAGAAAAGTCTTAACATGCCAAGTAGTTAATTCACTCAATAGGCAAAAATAGACTGAGTATATACTGTGTGTCAGGTACAGTGTTAGACGTTCATTTTTATATTGTCTTTCCATCATATATTCACATAGGCTATTTTCAGAAGAAAAGAATAAGATGGTAGGGCACAGGATCTAGTCATATTGATTTTCCCCATCCACTTGGAGAATTTTTACTTTGGTATAATAAATGGTCAGACGTTTTGTTGGTTTGCTTTTGGTGGGGGAGTTATTTGTATAAACTTAACTGACTCTTTCTAAAGGCCTCTTAATGTGTGCCGCAGTATGATGTCTTCCTATAGGAATATGTAAGTACTTACTAGTCTCAAGATCTGGAGGTTATATAATATTTCATTTGCCTCAAGTTTGTGAACTACAAATATTTTCCCAATATTTAAAATAATTTTGCTTGTATCTTTGGTTATTATGTTAACAGCAGCCCCTGTTAATAGCATTTACCAAGTATGGCTGTCAGGACTAGGAAGAAATAGTCATAGGCTTTGCAAGAATAATGAAAGCCGTGAAGACTAGGTGAGATTTAGCATTCCATTAGTAAGCCAGAGATTATAGTTAGGAGTTTGGGAAAACCCAGAACTTCCAAGATTATCTGGGTATCATCAGAGACAAGACTGGAATGTGATTTATCAAATCACTTTATCAAATGACAATTTGATGACTCTGACTAATCAAATTCATTATAAAGCTTACTGAGCAGCAAATTTCATGTTGTATTTAGTCTATGAATCCTGTAATTTTAAATAAGAAAGTGATAATATGTTTATAGCCTGTGCAAATTCCAACCAGTTTTCCCAGGTCTCACTAGCACTTGACTTACCCACCAAGGATTTCTGGGTAACGTAAGGCATTAAAAATATTATCTAATTATTTAACATTTTATGAATTCATTAGCTGTGTGAAAGACTCAGAGGTACTATTCAGTATCAGATCTGTATTATGATCTCCTATACTGCAGGATGCTCATACTGTAACATAAATCACAAAATTATATATTAAAAATACTATCTAAACTGGGCCAAAGTTGCTCTACTTCCAGGTCTATGGTAGAAGCAAACTCGGGGACCTGTGAAGGGTTAAATTCTCAAGAAAAAGATGGGAAGAAAATAGAGATAATGAACAGTGCCTTTAAAGAATTTGAACAAGCAGAGAACAGTTTAGGTGCGGTTATATCACTCTTGATCCTATGGACCCCTGTAGAATAGTTTTCACTATGCAGGTGTGCACATTCAGTAGAGTAGATTTCAAGTCAGTTGCAAATTTTAGGTTAAAAAAAAGGCTTATCCAAGTCATTATAGCAAATATCCCTATAGCAGGAGTTCAGATAGGGAGAAGTATATTGCATTTCATCTGGAGAAGTTGTGATTTTCTAACTGTCTTTCATCGAACCCCAGGATAAGTTGTGCTTCACAAGTTCCTTTAAGCATTTAATACTTGAAAAGAAAATGATGTAACAAATTAAAAGGATGCTTATCTGTAACAACCTGTGACCAGGAGAGATTGAGAGAATTAATTCAAGAGCGTAAACTTTCTGGTCACTAAATAGGTGTGTTCCCTTGTGCTGGGTTGATGGATCATGTCATCATAGAAGATAATATCAACACTGTCAGCCTGAAAGAACACAGTAAGTAGGGCTGACATAGATTTTTGCTTGTGTAAGAACTTATTTGGGGGGAAGCATGCCAAACCAACAGGAAAGGATTGATATTCACTATATAGAATTGTGAAAATTAGCTATTTGAGGGGAAAAAATTAGATTGTCACAACATATAATAAATCAAAGTCAAAATATTATAGAGGTAAGTTATATAAATAAAAGGAAAAAAATTAAACTATAGGAAAACATGGGTGATTGGTTAGCTCACCTACTATTATATTAATAAAGTTGAACACAGATTTACCCTATAACTTAGAACATCCATTCCTAGTTAAAGACCATAGGGAAACTCTAACTTTTGTGCCAGGAGACATCTATTTAGGAGACATCTTTAAGAATGTTCTTAATAGCAAAGAAACAAACAAAAAATATTCATTAACAGTAAAGTGGATAAAATACATTTAGTTTCATGGTTACCTCTTGTGAGGAAAAAGAAGGGATATGAACTTCAAGGGATAATCAAGGAACTTCTCAAGCCACAGCTAAGTAAGGTAACAATAGATTCTGGTTTGCCCAAGGTAGTTCCAATTCATGATTATGGTACTGGTGTACATTTTAATAGCATTACCTTTCTTTTTCAGGTGTTCCAGTTAGTTTGCAAATTAAATGATCACCCTATTGATACTGTTCTGAACTTGTGTGGTAGATGCAGGGGGTATTCATTTTATTATTCTTTATAAATCCTTTGATAGGTATGACATTTCTCCATAAATTTAAATTTTTTTCATAATCTTATACTTTTAAGTATTTTGCACATTTTCTTGTTGAGACTTCATTGGTAAAAAGTAAAATGGCTTAGTATTTTAAGTATTTTGGAGAAGACATGAATGTTAACTCAAATATAAACTAACAAAATAATAGAAAAGCTTTAATAGATTGTTTTATTATGAAAACTACTTGATTTGTTATATAGGTTGAACAAGAATTAGCCTTGATTAATTTGGCTATAAATTAATTTTTGGTTTTGGTGGTTGTCAGTCTTACCCACAAAAGACAAAGAAAATGCCTCAGAGATTATTTTCATTTGTTTTTGATTTATGCTGATACACTAGATTGTTGAGAGCATATTTTGTATACTTTATTATGTTGTAGATTTTCTGGTTGTGTTATGTGGAAAATGTCACCTTGTGACAAAATTTATATGTATGCTTTGATAACATGGAATACTGCATGAGATCGTGCAGTATTAAAAGTTATAGTTGTACTTAGCATGAGTGTGGACAGACTTGATTTTGAATCTCATATCACATTGTTTTAAGAATTGAGATAAAATTAAAAAAAAAAAAAAGCTCACATAAGCAATCAAAAAAAAAAGAATTGAGAAGGGTTTTAATACTATTGCTGGAGTAATCCCGAGCACACAGTAAGCTTTTTATAACTCTTACTTATCATTCTTCATCTCCATTTCTGAAGTTTTATTTTTATTTTTATTTTAAATCAGATAGTTATTCAACTATTTAATGTACCTATGTGCCAGGAACTGAGCATTTTTAATAATGAACAAAAGGTGAAAATCTCTTCGCTCTTGGAACTTACTAAAATCTTTGGATTTGCAGAGGGGAATTTTTTTATTTAAACTACATTTATTGCTGAAATCTGGCACAAGAGATACTGATAAATATCTGGCTGTTGGCAGTTATTCATAGCAATGCTTAACCCACAGTATATGTTAGGACTACAGGCATGCTTAGGCATGTAGTATTTTAATCCCTTTCATTGTATTCAATACATATACTTAAAAGACTCTTTCCAGAAATGCTAGATGTAAAATTTTGTCTTTTCTCTTGCATTTGATACTTATCAAAATGACCATTTTCTGTATCTGACACCAATTTTACTTCACCCTGTGATTTATTTAACACACTGAGAAATAATTCTTCTTAGCTCAGAGTGAAAAGAAAACCTGATCTGGTTTCTGTTTGAGATCTCTGAGGGTTTCTGACTTAAAATTCTTTCTACTCTTCTGAGGGCCAGAGAAGATTAAGCTTGTTTAAAGGACAGTATGTATTTCTGAAAACCTCTGTTGAGAAGGGATCTGGGAGGCCAAACCTCTGTGGTGATTTAATCAGGGTAAAGTTAGCTGGACTGTTTCTTGAAGGTGCCAGTCTGTACAAGCTCAGAGAAAAATCTGGTCATGGCCATGGCTGAGGAAAAGGATTGTGGCGAGCGACATGTAGGAGGAGAAGCATAAAATCTGTCTTGGATAAAAATATTGATTACCTTCTGCCTAGGAGACTGTACATTGTCTAGGTAAATGGCAAAAAAACGGGCATTTTGGTGTCTGTCATCACTCGTTTCAGTTGGCTAAGTCTACCCTGCTATTAGCACACATTATCCATGTCATCTCCTGTGACTGCTTCTGACTTTACTGGGAAGCTTTGAATATGCAGGAACATTTGTTATACTAGAATATAAAAAGTGATTTAATATTTGTGAGCAGGAAGACAAATACAAAAATAAAAGTATTTTTTTCTTTATAACCACAGGTTCACCCCATGATCGATAAAAAGAGTTATTGAATGAACAAATCTGACTACATGCATTAATATAAATTGTATATCTTAGGAACAGTTAATAAACCATTTTAAAGTAATGTGCTCAACTGTAATCAGGTTTGTGAAGCTTTGAGTGGATTTTCTGACATTTAAATGGCTCTAAATACCAACTTACTCTGGTGGAAGAAGCTGTTAATGATGGATAAAAAAGAATTGCACCATAGGCTTAGGAACTAAAGAATATGTATTTTTAGAATTTTATGCTGTCTGTATGACTCTCATTCCCATCCTCTTCGGGTTTTAGCCATAACTTGCCCAACTTTCAACATGCTGGAAATGCTTTTGTAAGCTAACCTTTTAGAAATTTTATAACAGAACAGATCCAACTTTGATTTTCTCTTGAGGAAACAAATACATGTGCCTTAGAAACAAGAACTGAGTTGATATATAAGACACAGGAGACATATCAACTTTCTCTTACTAATTAGTCAGCTAAAGAAGTTAGCTTTAGATAAGCATACTAAATGGCTTGGTAACACTCCATCCTGAAATTAGACAGACTTCTGCAAATAGTCAGGGCAGTTCTCGACAACTGTAGATCTTCCCTGCAGCTTGTACAGGAAAGCAGAACAGAAAGCATCCTATCTAGGAAAGCAGATCCTGAAAGGAGGAACCAGGAAATGAGCCTCGCTTTGTCTAGACTGTCTCTCAAATACATAAATTAAGTCACTCCTTTTCCACGGAATAATAACTTCTTGCTAGTGGAATCATGAGCCTTTTGATTTGAATGTAAAACCTGACTTTTCCCCTTAACTGGACTAACTGATTTCAGTGTTTCTCATTATATTTTTTTGTTCTTTAAAGATTTTGTTAATTAAGGCTTTGTGCTTACCTTGGACTCCTGGATAAGAATTTCTTTCCCCTCATTTTTTAATTAAAACACTTATTAAGATTATTATATCTTTCTTAGGATTACATTTCATGTTAGGTATAGTTTGTTCTTCTTGTTCCTTCATAAAGAATTTGCTCTAGGTGGAATATACAACCCCAGTTGGTATTCCTGCTTCCTCGGTGCTTTTTTATGGAACCTCTAGTATTGTCAAACACTCCCAGGAAATAGATGTCTTGGTCAAATAAATTTAGAAAATAACATTTACTATTTATGTACACGATTGGTATGTTAGTAGCATCAACACATATACATTATGGTGTGTAAAGGGGATAGTTGGGGAGAAATTGCTGTATAACACTGGAAGCCCAGTCGGGTGCTCTGTGATGACCTAGAGGATGGGGTGGAGGTGAGGTAGGGAGGCTTAAGAAGGAGGGTGTATATGTATCATTATGGCTAATTCCCATTGTTGCATGACAGAATCCAACACACATTGTGAAAATTAAAATAACAAAAAATAAATAAATAAATTATCTTAGCAAATCCTATAGTTAAAAAAAAAAAGTAATTTTGCTTGCTGCTGCTACTGCTGCTAAGTCACTTCAGTCGTGTCCGACTCTGTGCAACCCCAAAGTTGGCAGCCCACCAGGCTCCCCCGTCCCTGGGATTCTCCAGGCAAGAACACTGGAGTGGGTTGCCATTTCCTTCTCCAATGCATCAAAGTGAAAAGTTAAAGTGAAGTTGCTCAGTCGTGTCTGACTCTTCGTGACCCCATGGACTGCAGCCTACCAGGCTCCTCTGTCCATGGGATTTTCCAGGCAAGGGTACTGGAGTGGGGTGCCATATGTCCTAACTTACCACTGAGTTCTTTCTTAGTATGGATCACCTTTAGTAATCCAACAAATAGAAAATATTTCTGAAAAAACTCTTCTGTTTCAGTTCCTTTCTCTCTTCCCCACTTTCTTCCTATCCCTCCACCCTTGCTAAGTAGAAAGGTTTAAGCATTTCAAGTAACTGGAGACCTTTAGCTGAAAAATAGAGATGGAAAGTTAAGACTTGAGTTAAATAAGGAATCATAAAAGGAGATAGAACTGTCTTCTGAACCATGGTTTGGGTACTGTTTAAGCTAGAGATCTTTTAGTTGGTTAACTAATATTATTCAGTTATTTCTATGAACTGTGGAGCATGTTATTTTCACAAATAATACCTAATGCACTAGAGCATTGGAAATTTTCTTTAAAGCAAATACTTTACCATTTGCTTCCATTATAATTTGAGAGTTATTTTCTAGTGGAAAAAAAGCGTGGCTCCCACACAGTGAAAATCATCTTCAGGAGTCCTATCATTCTGTTTTCAAAATATGTGAATGCTCGGTTAAATGTATTCCTTGATATATTATACAATAAAATGATAAAATGTGCTTAACAGTTACTATTAGGATTGAATATGTATGAAGATGGAACACTTACATAGTAAACACTCAGTAATTATTAGCATAAGAAAAACTTTCTAGACAAAATACCCTAACTTTTATAGTTATCAGAATTCACAGTCATGAAAATATTTGGTTAGTATTATTAAAGGTAATCCCATTTTTCTTTGTAATTTGTTTAGATTGAATGGGACTTAAATGTTTAGCTATGCACTAGGAATATCTTAGCTTTTCTATTTAAAAGAATACTGCAGAGTAGCATGAAACAAGTTTGATGTACTTTAATTCTAACATTTGAGTACATATGATCTGCTGTGACTATTCCTTTCTTTTCCTCCCCTGCCACCTCTCTCTTCTCTCTTTCTTACCCTCCCTCCCTCCACACACACGTTGTTTTATATAAATACCGTAACTCTTTCTTGTTATTATGTCCTAATTTTTGAAATACATCAAAACCTGCGTTTTCACAAAAGTCAGGTGGCCAGATGTTTAATCAATGCTCGTCTCGGTCAAAGTGTAATATCACCAGGGATGAACTTCTGGGATACAAGAATAAATATAAAATTCTAAGAAATAATTTTTTTAAATTAGCAATCAGATATTAAATGTTTGACATCATAATGCTAGGACTGATTATTACTCTAACATGTCAGCTGTTAGTTTTCTCCTGATAATTACTGCATATTTTTAAATGTTCTGAATAGATAAGCACTATCTACGAGCAGTCATTTCAACAGACTTAAGTCTCTAGACTCAAAACTATAAGAAATTTTCATCTTAAAGAAATTTATAAAGCTGTTTGGAAATTTGATTATTGAGAAGAAACTATGTTTTTGAGTCCTCACTTTTCTTGCTATAGCATGTTTTTATGGATATTTTGCTAGATTTTGGAACTTGTGAAATTTTGAAATGGCAAAATTGACATTCTGCTTTTAATTCTCCTCATCATGATGTGAAGAATTCCCCAAAAAGGCTTTTTCTTGAAAGGCTGTCTCTAGATAGCCTACATCACTAATTAGAAATTGTCAGTTCTTAAAAGTTCTGCTTAGTGATACACTAGTATACTGAATGGCCTCTACAAAGGTTAGAATTATGATTTAGCCCAATTTCTGCTAAACTGCTTCATATATTTTATATATGTTTGCTCAGAAAGAATATTTTCTTCCTAAATTTACCTAGTTAAAGCAATCTTGATGTTCATATTTACTATAAATCTGTTCCCTGTTTAATAATTTGAAAGCTCTTAAGTTTGTATCTAAATTTGGCTTTCTCAATCATCACTAAATATTTTACATTTTCTTCTTGCCGCATAGTGTACATTTATATACTTAAGTTGTCCAGTAAAATTTCATCATTTAAAGCAATTAGATTTCTACTGTGTTGTCTTAGAAAGGCTTTCAGCATTTATTTAAAGATGAATATTCACATATTAATGTTTAAATGACATACATTATTTATATTGATATAGAAATAATAGTGGTCATTCAGTTCAGTTGCTCAGTCGTGTCTGACTCTCTGTGATCCTATGGACTGCAGCACGCCAGGCTTCCCTGTCCATCACCAGTTCCCGAAGCTTGCTCAAACTTATGTCCATCAAGTTGGTGATGCCACCCCGCCATCTCATCCTCTAAATGCAGAGATACTAGAAATGTCACTGAAGCAGTCATTTGCTTATTTGGCCTTCTAAAAGGTCAGGCCAAAGCTGAAGCTGTTTTTGGCTGAATACTGAGGCTAAGCCAGACTTTTGTTGTTGTTGAGTCACTAAGTCGTGTCTGACTCTTTTGTGACCCTATGGCCTATAGCCCACCAGGCTCCTCTGTCCATGGGAATTTCCCAGAATACTGGTGTGGGTTGACATATCCTTCTCTAGAGGAATCTTCCTAACCCAAGGATCGAACTGCTGTCTCCTGCATTTGCAGGCGGATTCTTTACCATTTAGCCACCAGGGAGGCCAAACTTCAGTGAATCCCTACTAGATGCTTAAGAACTTCCCTGGTGGCTCAGACAGTAAAACGTCTGCCTACAGTGCAGGCAGGAGACCTGGGTTCAGTCCCTGGGTTGGGAAACCCTTCTCCTGGAGAAGGAAATGGCAACCCACTCCAGTATTCTTGCCTGGAAAATCCCATGGACAGAGGAATCTGGTAGGCTATATACTCCATGGGATCGCAAAGAGTGGGACACGACTGAGTGATTTCACTTCATTAGATGTTTGGGAAAACTTAGTTGTAGGCAGTTTATGTGCAACTTTAATTCAAGTAATAAGTGGCAGAAGTGGAGTCTGATAGTCTAAAATTTTGTTCTGCTTTTGTAAATTGTGATTGACTTAAAAAAACAGTTGGTCTTACCATTGTGCCACACACATACAGGTCTCCCCATTCTGTCCCTCCTCTTCTCTTCTTTTTTCAAGAAGAATTAGGGTAGAGAAGAGATTCAGAAGAGAATACCATTTTCTTTTCACCAAAATTACTACTGTTACAAAGACTGATTAAGGTTATAACTTGGGAGAAAAGAGAGAGTCTTTGAAGAATTGTTTTCTTTTTATTGAGACTGCAATGAATAAGTCCTCAGGGAAATCTTAGAGCTCAGGGAAACAAAATTTTCCTAGATTACCCTGTGTTGATTTAAACTGCCTTAATTCATTCATGTTTGAACATGTTTATGATAGATGATGGTAATTAGAAAATGGCCTATCAGAAATAAATTAGAATTTAATATATAAAATTTAAGTTTAAAGGTGAGATTCTAAGGGGGCAAGAGGTCCAAAATTAGAGAAGCTTCCTTACTCTTAATATTTGGCATAATTTAATAGATTATCTTGAAATTCAACAAAAATCTGTTATAGCTAGTATTTAAATTTTATTGCCAGTAACAAGAGATGCCCTGAAAACTCCCCTAAATTTCTAGGCTAAAATGTTTGATATTTACAAAAGCCTCTTATGCATAGATGACTTGTTTTCTTTTAAAGAGAACCACAAACTCTACACTTTTTAATTGAAAGGTCTATGTAGATAATTGATTGTACTTATGTGTAGTTGTAAGAAATAATACAGAGATATTCTGTGTATCCTTTGAACAGTTTTCCTCAGTGTATAATTTTACAAAGCTATAAAGCAACATCATGACCAGAATATCAATATTGATACACTCTTCTTGTTTAGATTTCCTTAGTTTTACTTGTATTCATTTTTGTGTATGTATTTGGTTATATATCATTATATCACCTGTAGGTTTGTGTATCCACCACCATAGTCAAAGTATTGAACAATTCCATCACAAAAGGATCGCTCATATTGAAAGATCTTGCTTTTTAAATACATCCACCTTGCTTTTGCCCACTCCTTGCCCCCACCCCATTTCTAACTTCTGGCCACCACAGATCTGTTTTCCATTTCTAAAATTTTGTCATTTCAAAAATGTTACATAAATGGAATCATAAGTATATAAGTTTTTGAGATTGACTCTTTTGACTCAACATAATACCCCAGAGATTGATCCAAGTTGTTAAGTGTATCAACACTTTTGTTTTTGAGTACTATCCCATTATATATATGTATCATAGATTGTTGAACCATCATCTGTTGAAGACATCTGGGCTGTTTCCAGTTTGGAGCTATACAGTTTGGAGTTTACAGAGCTGTTGTAAACATTTGTGTATAGGCTTTTGTATAAATGTAACTTTTCACTTCTCTGGGATAAATATCTAAAGAGTGCCCAGAATTTAAGTCAGAAATTCTTAAAGTGCCAAAAATTGTAACTCAGAGATATTAGTCACAAATCTGCTGTTCTCAGTCTTTTATCTGCAGCAAAAAATAAATAAATAAATAAAAATACACATTTCCTGATTGAGAATTGAGAAAGGAATTGGTACCAAAGACTATTTCTGCCATGCATCTTAAAAACAAAAATATGAGAATTTATGCGTAAATACAAGATAACGCACAAAGTGTATGAATTGGCCTCATAAGTATATAAAGAAGAAAAAACCCTAATACCAGGGAAACTACTGTTGAGATTTTTGATGTATTTTTAGTCTTTTCTATGTGCAAACAATGCTAATTTAATAGAATTTTTATAAAATTAGGAATAGGCTATATATACAGTTTGGTGTCTTAGTTAAAAGTTGAAAATTAAACTTGAGCAATATTTTTTAGCCTTTCTATGTCTTTTGTGAACTGTTTATTTTTCCCCATTTTTATATTGATGGGAAGATAGGTTTCATGAGTTTATGACTGTTAGCTCATGCATAAATATAAAACTTTTTCAATAGCATTTGAATTGGATAATTTTTTTACTTAATGAACATCTCTTATTTTGCATTACATTTTGAATCATTTTTCTTATTCTTAACAGGTATGCTGTGATAGCATTTGGATGTGCTAGCTGTCCAAAATTAACTTGTGGGCGAGAAGGCTGTGGAACAGAGTTTTGCTACCACTGTAAGCAGATTTGGCACCCCAATCAGACCTGTGATGCTGCTCGACAGGAGAGGGCTCAGAGTTTACGTCTGAGAACTATACGTTCTTCATCCATTAGTTACAGTCAAGAGTCTGGAGCAGCAGGTATTTACAGCTAACTTCTAGTAAAATATTTGGCACATACAGAACATCTGTTATTTTAATTCAAAAATGCAATAAATATTCAGTCCCTGGTCTCTTTTGAATTGTGTTTTACGTGTTAGCATTTCTGTCCCAGAAGCACTCGTTTTTTTCTGTAGAAGAAAGTGGTATTGAGTTGGAAAGATTTTATTGTCCAAAAATAGAAAGGAAAAAAGAAGTGTCACAGATGATTTATATGACTGATAGCTGAAGATGGTCCGAAACTGCTGTTTAAAATAAAGGTGTTTTATGCAAAGCTGAGCAATTATTTTAAATACTAATATTCCTTAGAGATTATTTCTTTTTGTACTAATATCACACAGTTACAGATTTTAAATAGTATTTTTTGGATCCTTTTCATTTACATGTATTACAAAATACAATGTTTATTTCTCGATATTAACAATTCCAGGATCAGGGATTCAAAATCATACCTTGGTGGGGAGTACACTAAGAAACTTTGTCTTTGGCTAGAAATTTAAAGTTGCCTGGAAATCTATACATGAGCAAACATACATCATAAATCTCAAAAATTAGAAAAAGTCTGACCATCATACATTCATAGAATTTTCACTTTTTATTGGAACTTCAGTCATTTTTAGAAAAATATTTACTGTTTTCATTGATTATTAAAGGAAAAAACTTGGAAAATACAGAAGTTTATTAACAAAATAATTTATATTCCTACCAGCAGCATATTTTAAAAGAGTCATGTACTTTATGCTACTAGAAAAAGAAGTGTTGCTCAATATTTAAAGTTGAATTTAAAATTAAATAAACTTTAAATTCAACACTTGATATTTTATATAATGGACATAGATTTTCTTGCTTGTTCACTGATTCACTTGTTTTATTTCCTTTCTTGAAGATTTTAGGGTAGAACTCCAAAGGTATTATTAATAATAATTTGTAGGTGGTGTTTCAGAAGCAGTTCCGGGAAGAGCCAAATATACCTAAACTGTCCTCTGTAGAATCAGCTAAAGCTATCCTGGCATGCCTTACTGTTGTAGCCTTTAGCTACTTACGTGTGTGCTCAGTTGCTCAGTCATGTCTGATCTTTGCGACCGCATAGCCAGGCTCCTCTTTCCATGGAATTTCCCAGGCAAGAAATTCCCACTGGAGTTTCTAGTTTGCCTAGAGCTGCCTTTGGTTCTCATTTCTTTTTTTATTATTTTACTATTCTTTGTTCTCATTGTTCTCCTGCTGTTTGAAAAATGTTTACAACTTGAAAATTTAATGTAAAAGTGTTCCTTTTCTTGAAAGGCAGAAAAAAAGTGCTTTATATACTGAAAATAGCAGGCTAAAGCTATCAGTTAACAAACTATACACATAAAGATTTTTTGGCAATGCTATAGTTGATTATCTACTAGAAATTGTTATTTTTAGACGTTTTATATACTAAACTTGTCTGTTTTCCTAATAGCTGATGATATAAAACCATGTCCACGATGTGCTGCTTATATAATAAAGATGAATGATGGGAGCTGTAATCACATGACATGTGCTGTCTGTGGTTGTGAGTTTTGTTGGTTGTGTATGAAAGAAATCTCAGATTTACATTATCTAAGGTAAGCTTATAGAAGGGGCTACTTATATTTAAATATAATTTTATATTATAAGACAAAAGGACTTTTTTTTTTGAAAAAGCATTATCCTTAGTATTACTTAAAGAGATCTATTTTATTCTAGCTATTTAAATTCAACAGGAAGCCAATTATTATGCCAGTCATTTGAGATTAATAGCTAGTCAAAAATAGGAAACGGGAATTTATTATTTTTCTTTTTTTTGTTTGGCTTTGTGTTTTGTTTTGTTTTGGCCATGCCACACAGCCTGTGGAATCTAGTTCCCCGACCAGGAATTGAACCTGGGTCAGTGAACTCACCAAGTCCTAACCATTGGACCTCCAGGAAATTCCTGGCTTTGTTTCTGTTAAACTAGAAAGTTAGCATTTAATATCTAATTAGCTAGGTCACAAATATTTCCATTTGATTTTCTCATATATAAATTTCCTCATTTAGGTCACAGAGTGAGTTTATGATATGTTCAGATAATTTTGTGTCTTAAAACAGGGATAAAACAAACATATTTTGCATTAATTTACTCTTCAAAGACAAACCTAAGGTTTTAAGGCCAACGGAAGACAAGGAATGAATGTTTAACCTGAATCCCAGCTATTAGTATCCTTTTAATATAATTTATGGTGGTTCTTACCTTGATTTTTTAGCTTTTAATAAACCCAGAATTCAAAGGAAGGGGAAAAACCCCTCATTGCTAAATTTGAGAATTTTTATAGTCATTGCTGAATGTACTGTAGTCAGTTGTTACTGTGATGTTTTGCAGCAGTTACTTTACATTGTAATTTTTTCCTTTAGTCCATCAGGATGTACTTTTTGGGGGAAGAAACCCTGGAGCCGAAAGAAGAAAATATTGTGGCAGCTGGGCACACTTGTTGGTGCTCCGGTAGGAATTGCCTTAATAGCTGGCATTGCTATCCCTGCCATGATCATTGGCATTCCTGTGTATGTGGGCCGGAAGGTAAAATGTTTGACTCCTTGTTAATTCATTATCTCAGTTTTAATCTTTAGATTTAAGATTAATGGTTTTGCTTTGTGTTTGTTTTGCTTTTTGTTTGTTTTGAAAGACAGGTCATTTTTAGCATCTTAAATATCAAATAATTACTATTTTTTCATAAGATAATACATTTTCAGTGTTTGACAAGCTTGTATGTCTGCATGAAAGTAGACTTACTTGAAAATTATCTGAATCTGAACACTTCAGCACATTTGCATTATAAACTTTACATATAAAATTTTAAAGTCTACACATCTGACATTTTTCTCATCCGTGTGTCCTTGTACACTCAGGTCTATGAAGTTAATAGATAAATAATCTATGCCTTCAAGGCAAAAGAATAATCAGTTCCCGAGTTATTTCCAACTTCAAAGTTTTTTTTCTTATTGCTATTAGTAAATACGCAGTTCTGTAGATTACAGTAATTTTGTGAAAGTCTGAATGCCCAGTATTTGCCAGTGTCCTGAGTGATGAATTATACTTCATTAGCTAAGCAAATGATTTTTTATTGAAAGGTTAAAAGGATAATGTATGAAGTGGTTAAGAAGTCTTCTGCTCCCTAAATTAGTAGAATCTCAGAATTGAGAACTAACTTAAGAAATTATCTAATCCCAACCCTGCACCAAGCAGAACAAAGTACAGGAATTTTTAAAAAGGGAACTAACATTTGTTGAGTTTTAACTGTGTGGTAGATGTTTTATATACTTTGACTCATTTTGACCTCAATTTATGTTAGAATATTGAAGTTTTGAAAAATTTATGTAATTTATCTTAAGTTACACAGGAAGAAGCAGACCTAGGATTTAAACCCAAATGCCCAAATTCTTTATGTAAGATCCCTGATAAATTTCAAGCTAGCCATTTGGGCACCTCAGTAGTGGGGAAAACACCAACAGCCCATCATGCTGTCAGGGAGCGGTACTGAAAATTCTTACGTTGAGTCAGAATCCATTTTCCTTTAAATTGTTTCATTTGATTCTAGTTCTGACTTTTGGAACAAAACTCAAGACAAGGCTGATCCTCTTTCATAGAACAACCAGATTTTTTTTTTTTTTTTTAATGTTCAACGTTTATAGTCAGAAATAATAGTACATGTTATTTTTTAATTAGCTTGAAACTGAGGCCAAACAGAGATATTTATGGACCAAATGTTTATTTCAGAAGGTTTTAAGTAACTAAACTTAATTGTTAAAGTCCCAAACATAATAACAGATTTTAATTTTTTTATAGAGTTGTCCAAAGCAAGGTTTTGGTAAAAACAAAACTATTCAGATACTTTGAAGTAGAAGGGGAAGAGAGACTGTTGTACTGTACATACCTACAAATAATTTATAGAGGAGAGATTATTTACCTCATTGTTCAGTCTCAGGTGCAGTAACAAGTCTCCTTTTTTCAAACGTGTCCTTAAATGGTTGCAAGTTGATGCATTAGTTTTCCATTGAAATCATGTTCTCTGTGGTGTTTAGGGATACAAACCAGCCCAGGAAAACCTATAAAATTGATAAAGTACTTAAAAGTGAGCTTTTTTTTTTTTTTTTACAATAACAAATAGAAAATGTGACACAAAATAGTAAAACAGAAAAAATTGAGCCAGAAGTTAGTAGGATGATATGATCACTGTAATTGAACATTAGTGCTTGAGGATGCAGAATTTTCTGGAAGACTCAGCTGCCTGCTTTTGCAAATCTGTTCATCAGTTTTTAGCTTTGGCTTTTTTCTGCTTCAGTGGTAAGTTTTCTAGGGATGGGAGTGGCAAGGAATACTGGAGAATAATGAAAGGTGCCTTGGGAAACTGCCATCTCTGCCTGTATGGACTGTTCGGGAAGTGTAGAGGCCCATTCCTTGAAACATACAATCCGTTCTGGAAAACAGGATTCTGACTAGAATATAGAAGTGTTCCTTGTTCATGCCTGCTTTGCCTGTCTCCCCACCCCAGCCTTCTCACTGTTTAAAACATCCCACAAGATTCATTGTACTTTACAGCCTTCAAAATAACCACATGATAATGATAGATTATGTTGTTTTGCTTCATCTGTAAAACTGTTTTTAAGTCAGGTATTTTACTTTAGAGACTGCCTGTACACTTTTGAGGCTATTTTGAATCTGTCTTGAAACAGGGGGGAATGTACTTTATTAGTTTTAGCCCTTGGAAATCACAAGAACAAAGATACTGAGCTATTTTCTGAAGTTCCTATATCTCACAAGCAGCTTTCATGGTGATATTAAGTTCTGTTTATTAGTAATACCTATACTCTGTAGAGATGCCAAATAGATCGGACTGCTGTCCTCTGGCAGGATTATTTGTTCTTTTTGTCTCTGTGAACTCCGGGAGTTGGTGATGGACAGGAAGGCCTGGCGTGCTGCGATTCATGGGGTCACAAAGAGTCGGACGCGACTGATCTGATCTGATCTGATCTGACCTCTTATTTTGAGCTATAAATAAGAGTCCAGGATCTCAAGTCATTTGATAATATTTTTCTTCATAAAAAGGAATCTGAGAAAAAATTCATTCTTTTTAGTGATATTTACTTATTAGTACTGCTTTTTAAGTCATGTTTTTTTTTTCTTTTTTCCAAAGACTGTGTAAACCTCTTGCAGGAACCAGT
Source organism: Bubalus kerabau (assembly GCF_029407905.1). Taxonomy (NCBI): domain Eukaryota; kingdom Metazoa; phylum Chordata; class Mammalia; order Artiodactyla; family Bovidae; genus Bubalus; species Bubalus kerabau. The sequence continues at coordinate 66,353,946 of NC_073637.1, forward strand.
TTTTACTTAGGGATGCTTATTTAGAAGGCTGTGGAATGATACATTTGTTAGAAGTAATCCTATTGGTCAAATATCCAGCTCCTAACTATGTTGAAAATAATGTTCTTAATGTTGTCTTTGTTCAAAACATGATTTATCCTGTTCCTGAATAAGATTATAAGGACTACTTTTACTCAAGACTGTTTAAAAATAAACACAAAGTAAAACCTATTAAATCACTGTCTTATGTAAACAAATTATTAATAAAGCAAATGATAAGAATATTATTTAAGAACAATAATATATTTACCTTGAATTTGGACACTTAACTATGAAGTTATAAGATAAATCACTTTACACTTCCAGCAAATGTAGGTCTATTTCATTTAAATTAAATACGTAACATGGTTTTTCTTTAATCCATCATCCCCATTTTTATTTTTAATTCAAGATTCACAATCGATATGAAGGCAAGGATGTTTCAAAGCACAAACGGAATTTGGCCATAGCAGGTGGTGTAACATTGTCCGTAATCGTGTCTCCCGTTGTAGCTGCAGTAACTGTAGGTAAGAAATACTTAAAAATAGTTATTACCTCACATTTTATTTAAAATTTTGTGGAAGAAATTTGAAAACCAGGGCATCTTATTGTTAAAGATAAGAGAGTTACTTTTATTTAGGGACAGTAAGCTGAACCTATAGAAAGCCTCTCATTTAGTAACCAAATTGGTTACAAGTAATATAAACTTAAGAGGCTAGCCGTAGGGATAGTTGGTAAATTACTAATGGTTCCCCACCAAGAGAAAGTTTAGAGCCCTGGCACATGAAAGATTATATATATATAACCTCATATGTGTCACCTGATGGGCTAGAAGCTTTGAATCTGCTTGCATCCTTTAATAGTTGGGTGAATCTGCTTTGGTCAAAAGTTATAGAACCCTAACACTTTTCTCCTGTACACTTTCTCTTGAGAAAACTTTCTAAAATGTGTGTTTCTGTGATTTATTTTTTGGTTTGTAATGACCAATTTAATTCCTCTTTAGGTATTGGTGTTCCTATTATGTTAGCTTATGTCTATGGTGTTGTTCCAATTTCTCTCTGTCGAAGTGGAGGTTGTGGAGTCTCAGCAGGCAATGGAAAAGGAGTCAGAATTGAGTTTGATGATGAAAATGATATAAATGTTGGTGGAACAAATACAGCTGTAGGTAAGTCCTTTCAGCAAAGGAAGAAAATGTACTTACTAGTGGTAATAGTGTAAGTGGGAGGCTGTAGGTAACATGCTTTGCTCTCTTACTAGTCCTAATAGTATTCACCCAGAAGCATATCACAGAAGAGCTGCTGAGGAGAGATTCACAGATGAAAGAGGGTGGAATGGTTCTGGGTACCTGTAACCTCCAACAGAAATCTAGTATCTTAGAAAGTCTAGACTTTGAATCTTTAATTTTGTGTAAAGCATTACAAATCAGTAATAAAAGGATAGAAGAGAACTGCAGTTCATAAAAGAATAAATGCAGATACCCAATGAGTAGAAAATACCTTCAACCTAATGTTATTCAAAGAAACAGGCATTATTTTTTAAAAAATGGATCATATAAAGGCCATCGTAGACTACCAGGAGTATAAGTTACACTTTTTAAAGTGTGGAAGTTTTTCTTAAAGAAATTCCAACAGTTCTTATTAAAGAAGTTGTTTCATGGAAGTACAAGCATACCTTGGAGGTGTTACACGTTCTGATCCAGACCACTGCAATAAAGCAAACATCACAGTAAAGCAAGACATGAATTTTGGGGTTTCCCACTGCATATAGAAGTTATGTTTATACTATACTATAGTCTATTAAATGTGCAATAGCATTATGTCTAAAAATAAGTGTATATATCTTAATTTAAATATACTTTATTGCTAAAAAATTTCAGTCATCATGGGAGCCTTCAGCAAGTCATACTTTTTGCCCGTTTAGGGTCCTGCCTTGATGTTGCTGGTTGCTGACTAATCAGGGTGGTGGTTGCTGGAGATTGGGGTAGCTGAGGCAATTTCTTAAAATAAGATAACAATAAACTTTGTAGCGATTGCCTCTTCCTCTTCCCTTCCCAAATGATTTCACATGCAGTGCAGTTTGATAGCATTTTACCCACAGAAAAACTTCTTTCGGAATTGGAATCAGTCCTCTCAAATCCTGCCACTGCTTCATCAGCTAAGTTTATGTAATAATTTACATCCTTTATTGTCATTTCAGCAATTTTCATAGCACCTTCACCATGAGTAGATTCCATCTCAGGAAACCACTTTCTTTGCTTATCCATAGGAAGCAACTACTCATTCATGAAAGTTTTATCATAAGATTGCAGCAATTCAGACATCTTCAGGCCCATAGTTCTCTTGCAGTTTCCGCCACATCTGCAGTTACTTTCTCCACTGAAGTCTGACCCCTAAGGGTTGGAATCAACTTTTTTGTTATTTCTTTACAACTCCACTTAATGTTGATACTTTGATCACTTGCCACGGATTGTGAAAGTTCTTAATGGCATCTAGAATGGTGAATCCTTTCCAGAAGGTTTTCAATTTACTTTATTCAGATTCATCAGAGTAATCGTTGTTTCTGATGAATGGCATCTATAGCCTTAGAGAATGTATTTCTTAAATCATAAAGTGTTAAAAGTTGAAATGAACCCTTATGAGCTGCAGAATGGATGTTGAGTTGGCAGGCATGAAAACATTAATCTTATCATACATCTCCATCAGAGCTTTGGGTCACCAGATGCATTGCCAGTGAGCTAGTAATATTTTGAAAGGAATCCTTTTTTTTCTGAGCAGTAGGACTCAATAGTGGGCTTAAAATATTCATTAAATTATACTGTAAATAGATGTGCTGTCATTTAGGCTTTATTGTTTCATTTATAAAGCACAAGCAGAGTAGATTTAGCCTAATTCCTAAGGGCCCTAGGATTTTTGGAATGGTAGATGAGCACTGACTAGCTTCAGCTTCAAGTCACCAGCTGCATTAGCCCCTAATAAGAGAGTCAACCTGTTCTGTGAAGCTTTGAAGCCAGGCATTGACTTCTCTCTAGCTATGAGAGTCCTAGATCGCATTTTCTTGCAATAGGAGGTGTTTCCTCTGTATTAAAAATCTATTATTTAGTATAGCCACCTTCCTTAAGTATCTTAGCTAAATCTTCTGGATAACTTGTTGCAGCTTCTACATCAGAACTTTTGCTTCACCTTGCACTTTTATGTTACAGAGACAGCTTCTTTCCTTAAACCTCATGAACCAACACTGCTAGCTTCAAACTTTTCTTCTGCAGCTTCCTCACCTCGCTCAGTCTTTGTAGAATTAGAGGCTGGGCCTTGCTCTGGATTAGACTTTGGCTTAAGGGAATGTGGTGGCTGGTTTGATCTTCTATCCGAACTACTACAACTTCCTCCATGTCGGCGATAAGGCTGTTTTGCTTTCTTATCATTCATGTGTTCACTGGAGTAGGACTTTTAATTTCCTTCAAGACTGTTTCCTTTGTGTTCAAAGCTTAGCTAAATGGCACAAGAGGCCTAGCCTTTCAGCCTGCTCTGACGTTCAAAGAACGTTCCTCACTAAGTTTAATCACTTCTAGCTTTTGATTTAAAGTAAAAGATGTGCAGTTCTTTTCACTTAAAAACTTAGGGGCCATTGTAAGGTTTTTAATTGACCTAATTTCAATATTGTTGTGTCTTAGGGAATAGGGAGGCCAAGGAGAAGGGAGAGAGAAGGGGGAACAGCCCATCGTCAGTGGAGCTATCAGAACACACACACATTTATCAGTTGTTAGTATATATGTGTCATGTATGGGCACAGTTCATGGCACTCCAGAATAATGACAGTAGTAACATCAGAGATTATTGATCACTGATCACCATAACAAATACAATAATAATGAAAAAGTTTGAAATGTGACAAGAGACACCAGGTGAGCAAATGATGTTGGGAAATGGCACTGATCGACTTGCTCACAGCAGAGCTGCCACAAACCTTTTAGTTTTTGACTTCCCTGGTGGCTCAGACGGTGAAGCGTCTGCCTGCAATGTGGGAGACCAGGGTTCAGTGCCTCGGTTGGGAAGATCCCCTGGAGAAGGCAACGGCACCCCACTCCAGTATGCTTGCCTGGAGAATCCCATGGACGGAGGAACCTGGTAGGCTACAGTCCATGGGGTCGCAAAGAGTCTGACACAACTGAGCAACTTCACTTTCTTTATTTTCCTTGTAAGTATATCTATATATATCTTTGAGGTGCAGTAAGCTGAGGTTTATCTGTAATCTGCATGTGTGTGAAGATAATGTTCTATTTCCTACCTCCCATTTTCTCTTGGACTCACTCCAATTAGATTTTGGTCCCTACCAGTCCAAAATTTCCTCTCTACCACTCCACCAAAGCAGAGTCACCAGGCACCTCCATGAAGCAAATATAGTGGCCCCTTCTTGATTTCCATCTTACTATGACAGTATACTTGACATGGTAGAGCATGCCCTCCTTAAAACATTTTCTCTACTTGTCTTCTCTTCTCTTGTGGCCACTTCTCAGTCTTTTTTGCTGATTCATTTTCCTCTGCTAACCTCTGAATTTTGGAGTTTCCCAGGGCTCATTCTCAGATTTATCTATACTCACTCCCTAGGTAATCTCTATTAAATAATATATATAGACAGATGACTCTTAAATTTATATCTAGGCTAGAACTGTCTTCTGAACTTCAGTTTGTACATGTAACTCTTCTCTTTAATCTGCACTTGAATGTCTTAACAAGAATTGCAAGCTTGACTTCTCTATAACCAAACTCTTCACTCTAAAACTTGTTGGCCTCTCAGTCATCCTTACCTTATTAAGTAGTCTCTTTATTCTTGCTATTGCTGTGCTAAAACCTTTACTTAAGATTACTCTCCCCTTTTCATCAGCAGATTCTGCTGGTTCCTCCAGTGTTTAGCCATAATTCAACCATTTCTCACCATCTCTGTTCCACTAGTACAAACTACTCTCTTCTTGCCTGTGTTATAGTAGTAGCATCTTATGTGATCCATTAGTTAGATCTAACTTATGTTCAGAATTCTCTCAGTGCTTCTGACTGTACCAGGGGTGAGGGAATGGAATCCACAGCCCCTACCATGGCCCCTAAGTCCAGCTGTGGTCTTTCCTGAGCTACATCTTTGAACTCTTCCCTTGTCACTCTATTTTATACCTCCTGTCCTTGATCCTGAGATGCCAAACATACTTCTACCGCTAGGCTTTTAAACTTGAAGTTTCCTCTGCCTGGATTACCCTTCCCCCAGATAATTTCATGGCTCACTCCTTCACTTCCTTTTCAGAGAGGGCTTCTCTCATTACACTATATAAAACAGCAAACAGGCATGCAGGCTCACACACAGAGATGCATGCACTCCTCATCACTCTCTCTGCCTTTTACTGACTCCTCTTTATTCTGATTTATTTTTTCTCATAGCATTTGTCACCATATAATTGTATTTATTGCTCTCCCCAATTGGAGCATAAGTCTTTTGAGGGCAAGATGTTTGTCTCTGATTCACTGTCTCCCAGCACTTAGAAACAGAGTTGGGTTATATAATAGGAGCTCAAATATTAGAGCAAATAAGTAAATTCTCCAGTATAAAGCATGTGAAAAAGTACTGAAAGATTGGAATATAATGGTATCAGACCTTATAATAACTTACAGACAATCGGAACTATGGAATATATTCAGAAGTCAACTTTTGACCCATTCTTACTGACCTCAAGACACCCTTACTGAAAACCATCACATAGTTTTCCTCCAAAGTCAGCTAAATTTTTCAACAATTATGTTCTTTATAGAAATCGTAAATCTTCTAGATTTTCTTCTAAATTGCAGGTGTACTTCATTTTATTGCACTTTGTAGCTCATTACGTATTTTTACAAATTGAAGAAAGTTTGTGGCAATCCTGACTTGTCAGATGATGGTTAGCAATTTTTAGCCATAAAGAATTTTTTAAATCAATGGTATACACAATTTTTAGACATAATGCTATTGCACAGTTGACTGTAGTATAGTATAAACATAACTTGTATATGCTCTAGGAAGACCAAAACTTCATGATTCACTTTATTGTGATATTTGCTTTATTACCATGGTCTGCAACCAAACCCACAGTTCCTCCAAGATATGCCTGTAGTGACCATTTGGCAAATCTAATACAGTTATGTTAAGTTTAAAAAAAAAAACAAAAAAACTGAGGCCCAGTCCTTAATCCAGCTTCGCTGTGAGGTGTTTCCCTTTACTATTATCCCATAGTTATATGTCCCTGACTCCAGACATCTTTTCTATTCCTGTGTATGTTTTACACTTTATATGAAAATGGATCCTATCTGAAAATCACGACAGACTCTTAAGGAGAGGGAAATTAATAATCACACTAATTTCTTTGAAATACTTGCATTTAGACACAACTTCAGTAGCAGAAGCAAGACACAACCCCAGCATAGGGGAGGGAAGTGTTGGTGGTTTGACTGGCAGTTTGAGTGCAAGCGGGAGCCACATGGATCGAATAGGAGCCATCCGGGACAACCTGAGTGAGACGGCCAGCACCATGGCGCTCGCCGGAGCCAGTATCACAGGGAGTCTGTCAGGAAGTGCCATGGTAAACTGTTTCAACAGGTAAGAAAACTGCATTGTTTTGCTTTAACTGTAAACTAATTAGATGAGAATTTTGAACACAAAGCACGATGATTACATATAAACCTACTGTGTCAGGGTTGAAAACAATAAGGTTTCAAGTAAGTTTTAAGGTTTCAGAAAATGAAATTTAGTGGTAAACGGTGAATGAGGAGATCTGATGAGGTAAAAACCAAATCTTAGGGATAACATTATGCCATTTTTTTGTTCACTACGCTTGTCAGATATTATGAGTCAGGGCTGGAGCTTCTCTGGTGAACACTGTAAAGGCAGTGATTAAGCCTGTACTTACATCTCTCGGGAGGCAGCCACAGCTGGATGTTGGGAAATGAGACACTGGCTGAAGCCTGAGGAGACAGGTGGTGTCAGGATGTCGGGAGTGCATGGGCTGAGGCCAAGAGTCTGCCTGGGCCCTTTTCTGTATTAATGGTTATTTAATTCTCACAAAGTCTTTTACCAAAAGCTATGTAGATAATAGGTAGGATAAGTTAAGCATTTTTATCTTCTCTTGTTTCCTCTTTAATTCACTTTTATTAGCTTTAGGGGTTTTTTAAATGTAGGGGGAAATACATGAATTAAAAGATAAATCAGTTATAGTTATTTTTAGGTAGTGTGGTTTTAAACACAAACTCTTAAGTTACAGTGGTATATATTATTATTTTTTTAAGAGTCAGGTGTTAAATTTAGAACCATTTTTAATATACAGATGCCCAGAATTTTTTGATTCATTGATCTTAGAATGGTTTTTAATGTATTCAGATTTGGTGTTTTGCTGGTAGGCTGCAGTCCATGGGGTCGCTAGGAGTCGGACACAATTGAGCGACTTCACTTTCACTTTTCACTGTCATGCATTGGAGAAGGACATGGCAACCCACTCCAGTGTTCTTGCCTGGAGAATCCCAGGCCCGGGCGAGCCTGGCGGGCTGCCGTCTGGGGTCGCACAGAGTCGGACATGACTGAAGTGACTTAGCAGCAGCAGCAGCAGCAGCAGCAGCAGGGGAAGCAGAGTGCCACACCCTAAGTGAGAATGATGGAGCATGTTTAAGCACCCATTCTAAAATCCTTTCTATTCTATTTGTGTTACTCTGTAACTACCTTACCTGGCAGACAGCTAATTTTCCCATTTTATTCAGATGACTGGTACTATTCAGTATACTGCAGTAGAATTTGAATAATCAAATAAAAGGAAGCTGAAATGTTTATAGTTGTCTCTAAATTAGCTTCTTGTTACTCAGTTACTTGAAGATAAGCATTCTCATAGTAGTACTGATACTATGTATAATTTTTGTCTTTTTCTGATACCCCTCTCTTTAAGGTTGGAAGTACAAGCAGATGTACAGAAAGAACGGTACAGCCTAAGTGGAGAGTCCGGCACAGTCAGCTTGGGGACAGTTAGTGATAATGCCAGCACCAAGGCAATGGCAGGATCCATTCTGAATTCCTATATCCCACTGGACAAGTAAGGAAAAAGTTGTTGTAAAGTCAAAAGCATTTTTGATTAATTTGTATCCCTATCATTAAGCAGAATTATGGTAAATAATTGTTATCTCTTCTGTTAGGTTCTCTGAAAAATGTAAGTAGTGAGAGATGTCCAAAACAGGCAGATCCATAGAGACAGAAAGGAGATTAGTGGTTGCTCGGGGTTGAGGGGCGGGGAGAATGGGAACTGGCTGCTAATGGTACAGGGCTCCTTTGGCGGACAATGAAAATGTTCTTGAGTTCGGTCATGGTGATGACTGGACAACTGTGAATATACTACAAACCACTGAATTGTGTACTTTAAACAGGTGGATTTATGATATGCAAATTCTCTCTCAATACAACTGTTCTGGAAAAAAAATGGAGAAGGTAGCGTAGTACCTGGAACAGTGTAAGAAGTGAGCGTGGTTGCTTTTGGTTTTTTCTTTTTTCCTCTATCTGAAGCATTGTTATAAAGACAGTTCTCTTATTTCAAGCAGCTTTTTTCCATTAGTAGAATGTATCCTGCATTAATTTGTTCTGATGCTTTTATACAGTCTTTAACATTTCACCCAGAAACTCTCCCCCTTTGATACATTTGTATTTAATAAAAAATAAAAAAAGAGGAAGTCGGAAATTTATATTTGTTTCACTTCTGTTCCAGAGAGGGCAACAGTATGGAGGTTCAAGTAGATATTGAATCAAAGCCATCCAAGTTCAGGCACAACAGTGGAAGCAGCAGTGTGGACGATGGCAGTGCCACCCGAAGCCATCCTGGGGGTTCGTCCGGGGGCTTGCCTGAAGGTAAATCCAGCGCCACCAAGTGGTCCAAAGAAGCAACAGCAGGAAAGAAATCAAAAAGTGGTAAACTGAGGAAAAAGAGTAACATGAAGATAAACGAGACCCGAGAGGACATGGATGCACAGTTGTTAGAACAACAAAGCACGAACTCAAGTGAATTTGAGGCTCCATCCCTCAGTGACAGTATGCCATCCGTAGCAGATTCCCACTCTAGTCACTTTTCTGAGTTTAGTTGTTCTGACCTAGAAAGCATGAAAACTTCTTGTAGTCATGGTTCCACTGATTATCACGCCCGCTTTGCTACTGTTAACGTTCTTCCTGAGGTAGAAAATGACCGACTGGAAAACTCCCCCCATCAGTGTAGCATTTCTGTGCTTACCCAAACTGCTTCATGTTCAGAAGTTCCACAGTTGAATCATATTGCAGAAGAACATGGTAACAGTGGAATAAAACCCAGTGTTGATTTATATTATGGCAGTGCACTAAAAGAAACAAATAACAACCACTCACATCAGACAATGGAATTAAAAGTTGCAATTCAGACTGATATATAGACCTATAAATGCTGCAAAATAATTACCACTTGAAAAACCTTGTTTGGAGCTGGTTGAACTACAGATGGCTGTTTTTTAAGTTTCAAGTTGCCAGCAAAGGCCGGGTTACATAATCATAATACAGATACGTTTTCTATGTTCAGCAAAGCATTGTGTTTCATGTGGATCTTAATTACCAAACTATGAAATGAAAGCTTTAAAAGTGCATTATCGTAAGGACAATAATTCTTAAGAGAATTATGTTTTGTGTGTTTGCCACAAATCAGTGCTTGAAGCACATACTTGTGTATTTAGATAGAAATTTGGCTTAATTTATAATCAATATAAAGTACTAATGCAGTTCTACAGCATTCTTACGAAGAGAACTTGAGGCTTAGGGATAAGTGGTTAGTGACATTTTATTGAAACCACTAAGGGATACTATTTAAAGAACCTTGCAGGTTATTCTCAGTATATGATATTCTTTGTAACATTTCTGTTCATAACTGGGCATAAATTTCATTTCTTCTTCACATGCAATGTGGATATATACAGCTTAATGCAGCCCATTTGCTACCATGTGGATACTTAGACACCTTGAGCAAGATTGTGGCAGTTTTGCACAACTTTGAAATAGAAATACCTGGTACTCTATTTAGCTTGTATATTGTTGCCATCTTAGAAGACAAGTGTAAAAGTAGGTAATTAAGTATACTGACAGCACCAAATAAGATATACAAAGCTGCAAAATAAAATTCCATTAGTTTATAAGTATTACAAAAAGTCACCTTTCCCAAAGGGGAACTTTGCACCCCGTTGATCCTTGGTGCCTTGGGAATAGACTGGATTTTAAGGGCCTACATGTTTTGAGAGTTTTGCTGTATTGTTTTCCATAATGTCCTCCTTAGTCACCTTGGATTATGTAGAAAAATACAGGATAGAGAAACATCAGTATAATTACAGTAACAATGCTGAAAAAGTATTAGCCTACCAAAGACACACTCAGGCTTTAGTGAACAACTTTACATAATAACCTCAGTTTTTAGCACATATCTTCTCCAATCATGAAATCAAAGCATGGCGCAGAGTTTGTACCAAGTACTAAGGAGGGGTCCATGTATGGCTGGCTTTATTTTCCTTTGCTTTTGTTTATGGAACATGTTCAACTGACATAAACAAAAGTCGGCCAAAATATTGCCTATACTGTTAACTTCCAGTATAATTCACTTAAATAAAACAGGCTCACCTCAGTGATTAGCAGTTAAAATATTCCATCTTACATGTTTCTATTAAGTATTACCATTATGGTGCTACTAAGCGTTTTCTTTTGATAAAAGGAAAAATGCCATGGGCTGCAGTCTTCTTTCATCACTTTTCTCACCAGGCCCATTAATATGCTTATAACACTAGTGCCAGTTATTTTATTTGATCATGCTTATTATGGTATTTGTATATTTGTCTGCATTCCAATTTTGTTCAGTAGTGTGTAAACTGCATACATGAAATAAATGTAAATACTAATGTATCGCTGCTGTATGGTTTGTGCGCAGGCGTTTTTATAAGAACAGAAACATTCATTTGCTGTGTGGTAAATTCATAAATATTGCAAGCCACTGAGAGGATTCAACATTCTAGTCTCAGCCCAGAGGGAGGCATCTGCTGAAGTTCTCAACAAACACTGTTTGAAAGTATCCTTTCTTCATGTCAAAGACCCGCCTTCCTTCAGAAAGAAGCTGCTTTCTTCACTACAGAATTTAATTTTTTTTTTTTAAGTAGATTGGTTGGAAAGTAAATAGGTCTGTTACTAAATTATGAAGAGAGAAGCATTATAAATCCTCATCTGAAAAGTGAAAAGATCTTAACTTGTAAGAGATCCTACTCTGGCAACATTAGGTTATGAAATTACAGTCAGTTAAATTCAAGCTAATAATTGTAGCAAAACACTTTGTATTACAACCTCTATAATATACATAGATGGTTTTTGTTTTCCTGTTACATAGTTAATACGTCATGAAAGTAACATGTATGAATACGTTGACTGCCTTCTTGACATTTCATAAAAAACTAAAGATTAAATGGAAAGCTAAAGGATCTCAGGAGGGATACGGCAACAGCGGTGCCGCGTCAGGAGGCCTGTGTGTGCCGCTCGCCCCGTCCCCTCCTGGTTGTACCCAACCAGTACCACCTCAGTTTCACTTTAAAAATGGTCTAAACCTTTCAGTTGACTTCAGAAGTTCCTTCAAACTTGGGTTAATTAAGGACCAAATCAGATTCCTGTGGAGCTCAACCTTGGGCTACCATAGCATGAGAGAATACTCCAGAATTAAGACAGGCCTTAACTCATCACCTCCAGTATTCTTGCCTGGAGAATTCCATGGATAGAGGACCCTGGTGGGCTACAGTCAATGGGGTCATAAAGAGTGGGACACGACTGAGTGACTAATACTTTCAGTTTTTCACTTAATTCATTAGACTCTTTTAAAGACCCTTTATACTTCACTTTCTTTAAAGTCTGTGGGGAAGATCACATCGTAGTGAGAGAATACCCTGATTATGATCATAAACCCTACTGGTCATTGTCTGTGCTACCAGTTTACCTGAATTCTCTTACATGTACAAATTAGCTTTTTATATTAAATTTACACAATTCATTCTTTTGCTAGAAATGAGGTTAATTTGTAAATATGAAAGATTTTCCATAGCATATTCTCTAGTTAAATATAAATTTTGGAAAGGTTCGTCATGGTGATGGAGAAGATAGACTCCGAGCTCACCTCCTCCCACAGGTACCCCACAATTACAATTGTTTACAGAGTAACTATCTATGGCAACCACCCAAAGACTAGCAGAAAAGAGTCTCGACAGCTAAAGATACAAAGAAGGAGCCACAACAAGATGCATAGGAGGGGGAGAGACTGGTATAGTCCAGACTCACACCCCCAAGTCCTTGACCCCAAGTGGGAAGAATATCACACATGCAGAGGTCTCCCCAAGGAGCGAGGGGGGCCTGAGCCCATGGTGGGCTCCTAGTCTGGGAGTTCTGCACTGGAAAGATGAGCGCCCAGGACATCTGGTCAGGGATTTAAAAACAGTCTAAAAAACTGAGCTTACCTTTCTGAAAAACTGGGCTTACCTTTGAGAGCTGGGGGGGTGGGGTGGGACGGGGTGCTCCTACAGGGCACATGCAAAATCTCAGCATGCTCCAAGTCCCAGAGCAGAGGGAGAAATTCTAAAGGAGCCCGGTCAAACCCACTCGCTTTTGCACAGTGAACGAAATCATCTGCCATGTGAAAAGGCAGCCTACTGAATGTCAAATACCAAATCAGATTTCTTACCAATATAAAAAAAATCCCATTTAAAAGATTGGCAGAGGACCTGAATGAACATTTTTCCAGAAAACACATACCGATGGCCAAAAAGAAAAGATGCTTAATGTCACTAATAATTAAGGAAATGCAAATTAAAAACAGACGGAGATACCACCTCACACCTATCAGAATGGTTGTTATCAGAAAACAAGTATTGGCAAGGATGTGGATAAAAGGGAACCTTCCTGTACTGTTGGTAAGGATATAAATTGGTAGAACCGCAATGGAAAACAATGGAGGCCCCTCAAAAAATTGGAAATGTAATTACCAGATGATCCAGCAATTCCACTTCTGGGTATTTTTCTGAAGAAACGAAAAACCCTTTTCAGATGTATGCACCCCTGTGTTCATAGCAGCAGCATTTACAATAGCCAAGATGTGGAAGCAACCTAAGTGTCCATTAGTAGGAAAATGGATAGAGAAGAGGTGATATGTGGACATGTGTCCGTGCATATTTTGGTATAGATACCTATATATATGTGTGTGTGTGTGTGTGTGTGTATGGAATATTAGCCATAAAAATGAAATTGTGCCATTTGCAACAACTTGATATACAGAGTATTATGCTAAGTGAAATAAGTCAAAGACAAGTACGATCTCATTTGTATGTGAAAACTAAGAAAACAGACCATCGATACAGAGAACAAATGGGTGGTTGCCAGATTTGGAGGAAGAAGGGTGCTTTGGGCAAAACCGGTGATGAGGATTAAGAGAGACAAACTTCCAGTTGTAAAATAAATAAACCCCAGAGATGTAATATACATCATAAAGAATATGGTCAATACTATTAGAATAACTATGGAGAGAGGTCGTTACTAGGTTCATCATAGTGATGACTTTGTAGTGTATGTAAATGTCAAATCACTGTACAATACACCTGAAACAATACTGTATGTAGATTATATTTCAATTAGAAAATTTTTAAAAAACTTAGATTACCAAAGGATAAGATATATGTTGAAAACCATCAGAACTATTAATTCATACATAACATGAGCAAAATACCTAAACTACTACTATCATTTTGCCAATTTTAGAGCCAGTTAAGATGATCAGAGTTACGTTTTATATGGCTCTTTTAATGGACTTGTTTCATTTATTTCCCTTAATTAAGTATAAAGCCATTATTTACATATTGGTTGTTTCTGGAAGCCCAAAATAGTATTCTAAATCTGGGGAGAGTTATAGTACTTCAGTAGCCATCATTTAGCAGATAAATAGTGAAGGGGAGTTTGCAGTTTATACATTTAGTTCAAATTGAGTCACGACATTTCCTATGCCAGTCAGAATGTTTGTGACTTCAATTTATTTATTCATTCAACGAAGAAAGTAACTCTGGAGATACAGCATTATACCAAATAACCATATTCTCTGATTTCAGCAAGCTTACAGTCAGGAGAGTGGCATAAATAATAAACATATACACATACATTAAAATATTGTCAGATAATGGATGTTATGAAAATACGAAGTTGGGGAAAAGTGACTGGAAGTATTGGGCATGCCATTTTATACAGGGCAAATTGGAAAGAAGTGGTCTTCGGTGACACTGGTGCAAAGATTTTTTTAAAAATGAGGGACAGACTATGAAGACAGACCTATTGGATGAGCATTCTAGAAAGAAATCTTTCCCCGCCGTGAGTTAATGGACAATTTAGACATCAGTGTTGGAATCTGTTTGATATCTGGAAATACGTTAGCCACCTTGTTTTCCTTGGAGAGTGCCTTGACTGTTTTTAGCACTTTGCTAAGCCACTTCAGTCGTGTCCGACTCTGTGTGACCCTATAGATGGCAGCCCACCAGGCTCCCCCATCCCTGGGATTCTCCAGGCAAGAACACTGGAGTGGGCTGCCATTTCCTTCTCCAATGCATGAAAGTGAAAAGTGAAAGTGAAGTCTCTCAGTCGTGTCCGACTCTTAGCGACTGCAGCCTAACGGGCTCCTCCGTCCATGGGATTTTCCAAGCAAGAGTACTGGAGTGGGGTGCCATTGCCTTCTCTGTTTTAGCACTTTACATTTCCATAAACATTTCAGAATAAGCATGTTGCATTCTACTAGTTTTGTTTGGGATTGCACTGAATCTATAATTATCCCTCTAGAGATCTTTCACATCTTTTCTTAAATCTTATCCCCAGGTACTTAATTTTTTTAGATACCATATTCTGTTTGTTTCAGTTCAGTTCAGTCACAGTCATGTCCAACACTTTGCAACCCCATAGACTGCAGCACACCAGGCTTCCCTGTCCATCACCAACTCCCAGAGCCTACTCAAACTCATGTCCATCACATCGGTGATGCCATCCAACCATCTCAGCCTCTCTTGTCCCTTTCTCCTCCCGCCTTCAATCTTTCCCAGCATCAGGGTCTTTTCCAATGAGTCAGTTCTCCTCATCAGGTGGCCAAAGTATTGGAGTTTCAGCTTCAGCATCAGTCCTTCCAGTGAATATCCAGGACTGATTTCCTTTAGGATTGACTGGTTGGATCTCCTTGCAGTCTGTTAGTGTATAGAACCACAACTAATTTTTATGTAATGGTTTTGCTTCTTTTATCTCTAGAGTCTTTATCTGTGAATTTTTTTTTTATTTGAAAAACACTTTTACAGTGCTTTAAAGTGTCAAACAGTTTCTATGTACTTCTAAAATATTCTTCCTTACTCTTTGGAACAACCCTGTGAAGGAGATGTTAATTATCCCCATTTTACAGAAGAGGAAACTGAGATACAGGGTTATTAAATGCTTTGCGCAGAATTACATAGCTTGTAAGTGGCAGAACAAGGATTCAGATCTTTCTCTTTGATCATCACATCATATATTTCTCTTTCTGGCCATCTCAAAGGGAACCTCTTCAATATTTCAATCATTATGATATTTATGTTTCAGTAACATTTGTAAATATATAGATATATATATTATAGATATATAAATATCTATAATATCTATTACAGATACCTATTATAGATATTATAGATATCATTGATCAAATTTATTAAATTCTTCCTTAACTCTTAGTTGCCAAGAGTTTTTACCTTGGGAAATATGTTATTGGCTGCTATTTTGGGGGGAGAGCCACCTATCATATAATTGTGCTTTATTCCTTTAATGTTTTTAACATAGTGAATTTGACTCCAAGTATTTAACTTCCTGGGATAAACTTCAATATCAGAGTATGTAAGACTGAAATTCTGTCTTCTGTGAATGTTTGGTAGAAATTACTATTAAACCTGGCTGGACCTTCTGAGTTGTTTTTCAATACCATGGAGACCCATGGTATGTTTTTAGGGTTAGTAAGCAGTTCCTTGGAGAAGGCAATGGCACCCCACTCCAGCACTCTTGCCTGGAAAATCCCATGGGCAGAGGACCCTGGTAGGCTGCACTACATGGGGTCGCAAAGAGTCAGGCACGACTGAGCGACTTCACTTTCACTTTTCACTTTCATGCATTGGACAAAGAAATGGCAACCCACTCCAGTGTTCTTGCCTGGAGAATCCCAGGGATGGGGGAGCCTGATGGGCTGCCGTCTATGGGGTCGCACAGAGTGGGACACGACTGAAGTGACTTAGCAGCAGCAGCAGCAGCAGCAAGCAGTTCCTTTTCATTTATATATGAGCAGCATGGCATGGCATGGCATGTTCGTTCCTCTTTGAGAGTTTACTAATCCTGGAGCATGCAGATTAGCAGTTGTCTGGTGCCAATGTAGTCCTTATTTTATTGTTTTTCTTCCTACTTCTTGCCTAATAATACTGGGGCACCTGTTTCTGCTACCTTTTATCCTGCATAGAGAAGGTAAAACTTAGATATTTCACAACCCCATGTGTACCAGGTGCCTCCAAATTCTGAATTCAGGATACTAAGGAAACAGAAACCTTTAAAAGAAAGAAACTGTAGGCTCTCGAGGGCAAGAATCCTGTCTTTACTTTTTCCTATGTGTACTTAGTAAGTACTCCATCTATGAAGAGGGCATTGAGGCTGCTACAACGGGACAGAACAGCAGTAAAGGCATGAGAGTGTGGACCGAAACCTCAGAGTTGGTGGCTCACTTCATGAAGTTGACCACTAGAGTAAATTTTGAAACAAGACAGTGGCAGTCACTTTTAACAAGGTTAACCAAAGAGGTTCATGGGGTTCTCAAGGCAACAAAGGTCTGTATAGTCAAAGCTATGGTTTTTCCAGCAGTCTTGTCATGGATGTGAGAATTGGGCCATCAAGAAGGCTGAGTGCCAAAGAATTGATGCTTTCAAATTGTGGTGCTGGAGAACACTCTTGAGAGTCCCTTGGACTGCAAGGAGATCAAACTAGTCAATGCTAAAGGAATTCAACCGTAAATATTCATTGGAAGTACTGATGCTGAAGCTGAAGCTCCAGTACTTTGGCCACTTGATGAGAAGAGCTGACTCATTATGAAAGACCCTGATGCTGGGAAAGATTGGGAGCAGGAGGACAAGGGGGTGACAGAGCATGAGATGGTTGGATGGCATCACTGACTCAATGGGCGTGAGTTTGAGCAAACTCCGAGAGGTTGTGAAAGACAGGGAAGCCTGTTGTGCTGCAGTCCATGGGGTCGCAAAGAGTTGGACACAGCTTAGTGACTGAACAACCACCACCCCCACCAAATAGGTTAATTAATAAAAATTCTAGGATGTATGGCATCTAGAAAATCTTTTCTCAGGGTCAGTATAAACTGTATAAAAGTTAGTCACTTAGTCGTGTCCGACTCTTTGTGACCCCATGAACTGTACCCACCAGGCTCCCCTGTCCATGGAATTCTCCAGGCAAGAATACTGGAGTGGGTTGCCATTCCCTTCTCCCGGGACTCTTCACAACCCAGGGATTGAACCCAGGTCTCCCGCATTGCAGGCAGACTCTTTACCAATTGAGCCACCAGGGTCAGTATAGCCCAGACATTTTTATTTTCAGGGGCCTTTTGTTTTTCCGTTTAAGAAAAATGCAATACATTCAGCTAAATAAAGAGACCATTGTTGCTTTAGAGGTAAGGTGTGAACTGATGTTTTAGAGACAAGTGCTATTGAGAGTTTTGGGGTTTCCCACGTGGCACTAAGTGGTAAAGAGTCTGCCTGCCAATGCTGAAGATGCAAGATCCTCAGGTTCAATCCCTGGGTTGGAGAGATCGGTTGAAGAAGGAAATGGTAACCCACTCCGGTATTCTTGCTTGGAAAATTCCACGGGCAGAGAAGCCTGGCAGGCTACAATCCATGGGGTCCTAAAGAGTTGAAATAAAATATGCACAGAAGATTTTCTTTCCCCTTCTTCCCTTTTTCCCTTCTTTCTTTTTTCTTTCTCCCTCTTTGTCTTCTCTGCCCCTCTTCCCACATTACCTTTCACATCACCACTTCAATGACCAAATTATGTGTGATAGCATAGCTTTATCCACATTTATATAATCTCATATAGTGCATATATCTATGGATTATTGTGATTTTTCTCAGTATCTTATAGAAATCAGTCCAAGTCAAGGGGTAAAGCTCCAGCTCCTCCTTTCTGACGGCTTCATATTCATGGGTATTCACTGTGTGTCTCTTTTGTTTTCCTCTCTGCAAGAATCAGCCTCATCCATAAGCCCTTGTTTCCTGGTACTTTGGAATATGCAGATGGATTCATAGAAATCAAATAGCTATGTTAAAGGTATATGTATTTTTAATTTTAATAGGATTATCAGACTGCCTTCCCCAGAAGGCCATCACAATTTCCAGTTCCACTAACAATACATGAATCCCCTTTCTGCTGTATTTCACAATAGATATTAGGAGCTTCATGGTTTTGCAAGGATGTTTGGTATAAAGTAGTATCTATTACTTGGTTTTTCATATCCCTGACTATGAGTGAATTTGTACATCTTCTTATGTGTCCTTCTTTTTACTAGGGGAGGGGAATAGTGGTATTAAATTTGCTGCTGCTGCTGCTGCTATGTCTCTTCAGTCGTGTCCGACTCTGTGCGACCCCATAGATGGCAGCCCACCAGGCTCCCCCCTCCCTGGGATTCTCCAGTCAAGAACACTGGAGTGGGTTGCCATTTACTTCTCCAATGCATGAAAGGAAAGTGAAAGTGAAGTCGCTCAGTCGTGTCCGATCCTCAGCGACCCCATGGACTGCAGCCTTCCAGGCTCCTCCATCCATGGGATTTTCCAGGCAAGAGTATTAGAGTGGGGTGCCATTGCCTTCTCCGGGTATTAAATTGGTGGTTATCTAAACTTTAATGTTTTTTTGCCTTTTTTTGAGTTGTTTTCTCATTGTCAGTTTGAAAGATATCTTTATTGCAATAAAGATATATATATTATAGTTATCATAATAGCTATATATTACATATTGTAGCTATTAAGTTATATTTTTATTACATTTTTTTCCAATGCTAGTATTTGATTATTGACTTTAAATTTTCTTGCTGTGCATTTTTATTCTGAAATTTTATCTGGAATATTTTGAAAGTTACAGAAAAGTTGTAAAGATAACTCTTTACTCATATATATATATATATATATATATAAATATATTTGCCATATGATAGCTCTATTTTAAAATATGTCTAATAGTATATATTTCAGGCCTCTAGTTATGGGTAAGGTCTTCCCCTCCTCCTAAACGATACTTCAGTTCAATTCGGTCGCTCAGTCGTGTCGCTCTTTGCAACCCCATGGACTGCAGCATGCCAGGCCTCCCTGTCCATCACCAACCTCATGTCCATTGAGTCGCTGATGCCTCCAACCCTCTCGTCCTCTGTCATCCCCTTCTCCTCCCGCCTTCTAGCTTTCCCAGCATCAGAGTCTTTTCAAATGAGTCAGTTCTTCACATCAGGTGGCCAAAGTATTGGAGTTTCAGCTTCAGCATCAGTCCTTCCAAAAAATATTCAGGACTGATTTCCTTTAGGATGGACTGGTTGGATCTCCTTGCAGTCCAAAGGACTCTCAAGAGCCTCCTCCACAGTTCAAGAGCATCAATTCTTTGGTGCTCAGCTTTCTTACAGTCCTAATTTCTTGTGAGATTATTTAATTTTTAAAATTTTCTGTAATCACTGTTATTAATATATAGTCTATTGTTTCCTAGTGATCTGAATACTGTTTTTATGATGGAATTTCTAGATTTCCACCAAAAAGTCTGCTGGGATTTTTATTGTGATTCCATTGAATCTGTAGGTCAATTGGGGGGAAATTAGTATCTTAATGATATTGACTATTCTTACCCATGAACAACACATTTTATCTCTCCATTTATTTAGTTTTTAAAATTTCTTTAAACAGTGCTTTTTAGTTTTTAGAGTGATCTTTTTAAAAAAATCTCAATTTCTAGTTATTCTTTAATAATATATAGACATACTTTGTTTTATTGCACTTTGCTTTGTTGTGCTTTGAAGATATGGTGTTTTTACAACTTAGAAGTTTTGCGGCAGATAATGGTTAGCATCTTTTTTTTTGCAATGAAGTATTTTTCAAATTTATTTTTAATTGAAGGATAATTGCTTTACAGTATTGCATTGGTTTCTACCAGACATCAACATGAATCAGCCATAGGTATACACATGTCCCCTCCCACTTGAACATTCCCCCACCTCCCTTCCCATACCACCCCTCTGGGTTATTACCAAGCCCCAGTTTGAGTTCCCTGAGTCATATAGCAAATTCCCATTGGCTATCTATTTTACATATGGATGAAGTATTTTTTAATTAAGATATGTACACTTTTTTAAACATAATGATACCGCATACTTACTAGACTACAGTATATTATAAATGTAACTTTTGAGCAAACTCAGGGATATAGTGAGGACAGGGCAGCCTGGTGTGCTGCAGTTCATGGGGCACAAAGAGCTGGACATGACTGAGCAACTGAACAGCAACAACTTTCATATGCACTGAGAAACCCAAAAATTCATATAACTCACTTTATTATGATACTCACTTTATTGAAGTGGTCTGGAACAAAACCAACAATATCTCCAAAGTTGCTTGTA
Source organism: Bubalus kerabau (assembly GCF_029407905.1). Taxonomy (NCBI): domain Eukaryota; kingdom Metazoa; phylum Chordata; class Mammalia; order Artiodactyla; family Bovidae; genus Bubalus; species Bubalus kerabau. The sequence goes on from NC_073637.1 coordinate 66,374,710, forward strand.
TAGAATACAATAGATTTTTGTAGATTAATCTTGAATCCTACAAATTTGTAAGTCATTTGTTAATTCTAATAACTTTTTGGCAGATTCTGTAGGATTTTTCTACATAGATAATCATGTCTACAAATAAAGACAGTTTTATTTCTTCCTTGCCTCTTTTCCAATCTGGAAGCCTTTAGTAACTTTTATTTTTTGCCTTATTTCACTGGCTTCCACCTCAAATACAACATTAAATGGGAATGGTTAGGAGTAGACATCCTTACATTGTTTCCAGTTGCAGCACAGAAGTATGAAGTCTTTCACTTATCCTTAGCTTTCAGTCCTTCTGGTAAATTCTTTTTTTTTTTTAATTTATTTATTAATTTTAATTGGAGGCTAGTTACTTTACAATATTGTAGTGGTTTTTGCCATACACTGACATGAACCAGCCATGGGTGTACATGTGTCCCCCATCCTGAGCCTCCCTCCCACCTCCCTCCCCATCCCATCCCTCAGAGTCATCCCAGTGCATCAGCCCTGAGCACCCTGCCTCGTTCATCGAACCTGGACTGGCGACCTATTTCACATATGGTAATAGACATATTTCAATGCTATTCTCTCAAATCATCCCACCCTCACCTTCTCCCACAGAGTCCAAAAGTCTTTTCTTTACATCTGTGTCTCTTTTGCTGTCTTGCATATAGGGTCATCATTATCATCTTTCTAAACTCCATATATATGCATTAATATACTGTATTGCTGTTTTTCTTTTTGACTTACTTAACTCTAATAGACTCCAGTTTCATCCACCTCATTAGAACTAATTCAAATGCATTCTTTTTAACAGCTGAGTAATATTCCATTGTGTACATGTACTGTAGCTTTCTTATCCATTCATCTGCTGATGGACATCTAGGTTGCTTCCATGTCCTGGCTATTGTAAACAGTGCTGTGATGAACATTGGGGTACACGTGTCTTTTTCAATTCTGGTTTCCTTGGTGTGTATGCCCAGCAGTGGGATTGCTGGGTCATATGACAGTTCTATTTTCAGTTTTTTAAGGAATCTCCACACTGTTCTCCATAGTGGTTGTACTCATTTGCATTCCCACCAACAGTGTAAGAGGGTTCCCTTTTCTCCACACCCTCTCCAGCATTTATTACTTGTAGACTTTTGGATAGCAGCCATTCTGACTGGCTTGAGATGGTACCTCATTGTGGTTTTAATTTGCATTTCTCTGATAATGAGTGATGTTGAGCATCTTTTCATGTGTTTGTTAGTCATCTGTATGTCTTCTTTGAAGAAATGTCTGTTTAGTTCTTTTGGCCCACTTTTTGATTGGGTCGTTTGTTTTTCTGGAATTGAGCTGCATGAGCTGCTTTTATATTTTTAAGATTAATTCTTTGTCAGTTGCTTCGTTTGGTATTATTTTCTCCCATTCTGAAGGCTGTCTTTTCACCTTGCTTATAGTTTCCTTTGTTGTGTGAAAGCTTTGAAGTTTAAATAGATCCCATTTGTTTATTTTTGCTTTTATTTCCATTACCCTGGGAGGTGGGTCATAGAGGATCCTGCTATGATTTATGTCAGAGAGTGTTTTGCCCATGTTTTCCTCTAGGAGTTTTATAGTTTCTGGTCTTACATTTAGATCTTTAATCCATTTTGAGTTTGTTTTTGTGTATGGTGTTAGCTGGTAAATTCTTGATATGCTTAAAGGGGTGAGCTTAGTAAGTTAGTGTCTGAATTGGACGGTTTGTGCTCCCCCGCCCTCAATTTTTAAAATTGAGATATAGTTAGTTCACATATGAAATGGAAAAAATAGCAAACCAAATCAATTTGGTTTGTGTGTCTCCTGTCTGGTTCAGCCCACTATGCTGTGAAGCATGCCTGCAGTGGTCAAGTTTCTGTTTCCAGTGCCCTGTGCTTTGGGGACTTACAGTAAAGTAATTCAGTCAGACTGAGCTCTTCCTTCTCATCAACCCAATTCAATATGAAAACACAGCTTAGACTTGACCTCTTACTGAAAATGTTCTTGATTAACTTTGGCCCATTTAATAACTTTGACAGTGACTTGAACATTTTATCAATGCCTTTTTTTTTTTCCCTACCAGAGCCTCTTGAACTTGGTTTTATTTTCCGTTTCTTCCAAATTAGTCATAATCTCATTAAAAGCAGGAGCTATCATTTTTATGTAGCCCCTACAATACTTTATTCTGAGGGTCACAAGTAGTTTAGTTCACTCACAATGCTTATGTATCTCATATTAACTAGTTATAACACACTTGGCTTCTAGGACAGTGGGTAAATATTTCAACTTGCTGAGAATGACAAGAAATACTTTTAAATTTAGATTCCCAACCCCTTGAACTCTAAGATTCTGAAGCAAATATTCCAAGAACTCCTGTTTGAGGAATATTTAGAGTGTCATCATAAACTTCTCAGTAACAGGAGCTTCTCTAATCTGAATTTTGGAAACCAGGGCACCTTAAAACTCTGGGAGTAAACTCCAGGAGTTGGTGATAGACAGGGAGGCCAGGATGCTGCAGTCCATGGGGTCGCAACGAGTTGGACACAACTGAGCGACTGAACTGAACTGCGGGCACCTTTTAGGGCAGCATCTTCTAGGTTCATTCATTCAACATTTGCTAAGCTCCCACCAGCCTGTGCCAGACTCTGAATATCTATCAGTGTTGGCTCACTCTCAAAACAGTAAAGGTTAGAAAAGGCATGTGCTATTACAAATAGGTTGTTAACCTCAATCTGTGGAGTAATCTCTTGGCTGTTGTGACATGACTGATTTCCAGCAGACGGCACCAGACCGCTTCTCTGACTATCCTGTCTCTTTTGGCTGAGTCTTAATGTGTGTGACTTATCCAGTGAGTAAACAAAATGTGGTCTGTAAATATTTGAAAAGAGCTTTATTATCCTTTTCTAACAACATAGGTGAGATCATAATACTTATGGGAAGAAAGAAATTACACCATGAAAGGTAAGAGCAGGAACTGGTGAAGTAACACCGGGCATTTTACAAGAACTTTGTAATCCTACAGCTCCGAGTGGTCGGAAGGTATCCGTCCGCGTTTTTTGCACATGAGGAATCTAAAGTCTTCCTGAGGCCTTCTCAGCCTCTGTGTACAGGGAGAAGTCTGCGTGGAGGGCTGTGTGCCTGCTCCTGCATATTCTGGCCCGGAAGTGATGGACTGCTTCTACCCCTACCCTGTTGGCAGAAGTGGTCACCTGGCTCTAACCCGTTACACAGAGGCTGAACAGTACAGTGTTGTGTGTGCCCAGAGCAGGGAAGAAAACCAGGTACTGGTTAAGAGTGGTAATGCCTGACTAGGGAAGGAACTATTTGTATAATTAAAACTCTGGTATTTCTAACATTTCAAGTGCAGCTTCCTGCTGTATCCAGCTATCATTCCTTCAGGCTTATCACACAAAGCTTGTGCTCCACCGATACTAAGATGAGACGCAGTTCCCCGAGCAGGCTCAGTTAGTCCACCTTTTCATTCAACACACACCTTCAACATGCATCTTAAGGCCGTTGTGTCTCCTCTTTCCTCCGCCTGGTACATCGTTTTCTCTCATTCAAATGGGCAAACTTGAGCTGCAACATCAACTCCTTGAAACCTTTCCTAACCCTCTCACAGGCAGGCCTGGGCATTCCACTTGCTCTGAGTAGCCACCCTAAATACCTCAACTTGGGTACTGAAGTTGCTAATTTACATTCCTCTGCCTCCTCTAAGCTGTAACTCATAAAGGCCGGGTACCATACTCATTATTCTAGTCATATATTTAATACTTTCCATTACACAGCACAGTGCAAATGAATTCAAAAGAAAGCCTGTCCAGGTTTGAATCTTAGACTGTTTGCTACATTTGTAGTCCTTGTTAATTTACAAAGATTTAACTTAAATTTTCTGTCTTTAATTTTCTGTGTCGTGGTTTAGTCTGTAACACAGTTGTTATAAATATTAAACTAGACAACACGTGATAAACTAGGCACGGTGTCTGGCCAAAAAGTGAAGCTAAAAATAAATATATGCAATTATTTTTAATTGAAAATATATTTGGCATGTAACTGTATACATTTATACAATGTTACTTGATACATTTATATACTACAGTATGATGCCATTGTACTGCTAGTTCACACCTTTATTACATCACATCATTATCATTTCTCCTTTGTGGTAGGGCTAATTAAGCTCTGCTGCTGCTAAGTCACTTCAGTCGTGTCCGACTCTGTGCGACCCCATAGACGGCAGCCCACCAGGCTCCCCCGTCCCTGGGATTCTCCAGGCAAGAACACTGGAGTGGGTTGCCATTTCCTTCTCCAATGCATGAAAGTGAAAAAGTGAAAGTGAAGTTGCTCAGTCGTGTCCGACTCTTAGCAACCCCATGGACTGCAGCCTACCAGGCTCCTCCGTCCATGGGATTTTCCAGGCAAGAGTACTGGAGTGGGGTGCCATTGCCTTCTCCGAATTAAGCTCTAGCCTCTTAGCAAGTTTCATGTTTATAATATTGTTATCTAAAGTCACTATGCTGTGTTAGATCCAGGACTTATTTATCTACTAGTTGTTACCTAGTACCCTAAACAGCATGTCTTCTATTCCCCACCCCTAGTCCCCGGATATGCACCAATCTACACTGCTTTTATGAATTCAGCTTTAAGATTCCACACATAAGTGATATCATACAGTATGTCTCTGACTTATGTCACTTGGTATTTTAGAATACCCTAAGGTCCATCCATGTTGTTACAAATGGCAGAATAATATTCCTTTGTGTATGTATGTATGTATATATATATATATATATATATTCCATATCTTCTTTATCCATTCATCAGTTGATGAGCACTTTAAGAGTATCAGGTCTTATAAGCTTTTGATCTATTTTGAGTTAATTTTTCTGAGTGGAATAAGTGAAGTCTAATTTCTTTTTTCTGCATTTGTTTGTTCAGTTCTCCCAATACCCTTTGTTGAATAGCCTACCCTTTCCCCATTGGGTGTTTTTGGTTTCCTTGTCTAATATCAGTTGGCATATATGTAGAGGTTTAATTCTGGGGTCTGTATTCTATTCCAGTGGTCTATGTGTCTATTTTTATGCCAATACCATGCTGTTTTAATTACTATGGTTTATGGTATAGTTCGAAATCAAAAAGTACAATGCCTCAGTGCCGGGAGCCAGCACGGGAGTTCCCACCCATGACAAAGGTCATGTGGAGAGGCCTGATATGCAAAGGCGAGACAGGGCTCAAGGGGCCCCCCTGGACCTGCCCGAGCATCTACCCCAAAACCAAAATCTGTCTGTTTTACTATTTCACAACTTTCACTAACTCTTCTGACATTAATGGGGGGCTATCCCCGACCACCTTTCTTTGTAAGAAAATCAACATAAAACTCTAGTTAATAAGTCTCCTAGGCATAATAGGTGTGTTTCAATTCAAACCCCTCTGATGACTTTCTAGCTTGCCTGACAGGTTTGTTTGGACTCCTGCAGCTATGCATGTGATTGTTCACAGCCTCCCAACCACGAGAGGCACGGGAAGCTTAAGATATTCTAACAATGCAGAGCTTCTCAGAGAGTTAAAATTGTTAGAAGTAGTAGAGGATTTCTTTGTTGAGCTAATGCTTGCTGCCAAGTTTCCATATCCCTTATCTACTGTGTCCCTGGGAGTGTATTGATTAATATAGTTGGTATATAGAAATGTAAGTAGTAGCTTTAATGTTTATAACCTTGGACCCTTGAGTTAATTCTTTTCTTGTTATAGCCCACCACACTTTTGCCCTATAGGAATGCAACTTTATCTAATGCTTTCGGAGGGTGGCACCGGACTTTAGAATAATCACCTTTAGAGAAAAATAAGTTTTCTGAAGAAAGGGTCATAAAATGTTAACAGGCCTCCTGGCCAGAAGATGATGTAAATCACCTAAAGCTTTTGCATATGATAAGTTTGCAGAAAAAAAGCCTGGCTTCGATAAGGATCAAGGACTGCTGACCTTGCATGACTCTACCCCCCTCCACATTATCCTCTATGCACAACTTAAGGTATAAAAACTACTTTGGAAAATAAAGCGTGGGCCTTGCTCACCGAAGCTTGGTCTCCCCATGTCGTTCTTTCTCTTTCCTTTTCCTTTTCAGGCTGATTCCCTGGAGCGCAGGGGCCCTCTGTGTTCACTTTCCTGCCTGGGCTTCTAAGACCCACTCGAGAAGGTGCCCAGGGTGGGGCATCTTCTGTGATTCGAGAGGGAGCCTGCGGCCTACATGAACAGAGCAAGTCCCGTGCTGGGGCTTTATTGGCTTTCCTGCGTAAACCAAGGAATATCAGCCTCTTTTCTCTCCTCTCTTTTCTCAACTGCAAAATTCTTTCCTTATCTTTCTCCTTTTATCTATCCTTTTGCCGACGCTGTCCTCCAGAGGGAATCCCTGCATCCAACTGGGACTGGACCCTGCGGCACCTCAGCTTTCTCTTTTCTCTTGTAATTGTTTTAATTGTTGGGGCCTTTAGTGGTTCTAAACAAATTTGGGGCATTTTTTTTTCTATTTCTGTGAAAAATGCCATTTGAATTTTGATAAAGATTGCACTGAATCCCAGAAAGATGGCTTTGGGTAATATGGACATTTTAACACTATTAATTCTTCCAATTCATGAGTGAGAGGATATCTTCCCATTTGTTTGTGTCATCTTTGATTTTTTTCAACAAAGTCTTGTAGTTTTATATAGATCTTTCATTAAACTTATTTCTGGTATTTTGCTTTTGATGCTATTGTGCATGCATGTACATGCTCAGTCGTGTCTGGCTCTTTGTGACCCCATGGACTGTAGCCCACCAGGCTCCTCTGTCCATGGCATTCTCCAGGCAAGAATACTGGAGTGGGTTGCCATGCGTTCCTCTAGGGGATCTTCCCCACCCAGGGATCAAACCCACATCTCTCTTGTCTCCTGCATTAGCAGGCAGGTTACTATTAGCACCACCTGTGAAGCCCATTGTGAGTGGGATAGTTTTATTTTTCAGGTGTTTAATTATTAGTGTATAGAAATGCAACTGGTTTCTATAAGATGAGTTTGTATCCTGCAACTTTACTAAATTTGTTGATTAGTTCTAACGACATTATTGGTTGAGACTTTGGGATTTTCTAAACTGTCATCCCTTGGTGTCTATGGGGGACTGATTTCTGGAATCCCCACCAATACCAAAATTCATGGATGCATAAGTCCCTTATTAAAAAAAAAGGGTGTAGTACAGTTGGCCCTTTCATGGATTCTGAATCTGTAGATCCAGTCAACCCCAGATGTCAATCCATGGATAGCGAGGGCCAACTGGATAGACAATCATATCATCTATCTGCAAATAATGAAAATTTTACTCCTTTATTTCCAATTTGGATGCCTTTTCTTTCATTGTCTTGCCTAATTGCTCTAGTGAGGATTCCCAATACTAATATTGAATAAGAACAATTGTCTTGTTCCTAATCTCAGAGGAAGACTTTCAATTTTTTACCCTTGAGTATGTTTGCTGTGAGCTTGTCACATATGGCTTGTATTATTTTGAGGTATGTTTCTTCTGTATTTAATCTGTTGCAAGTTTTTATCACAAAGGGATGTTGCATTTTGTTATATGCTTTTTTCTGTACCTATTGAGATGATTGTGGGATTTTTTTTTTATTCTATTAATATGGTGGATAACATTTATTAGCTTGCATATGTTGAACCATTCTTGTAGCCCAAGGATAAATCCCACTTAGTCATATATTTAGATGCTCCCATGTTGAGTGCATATCCCCATCTGTATGATTGTTATATCTTCTTGCTTATTGACTCCTTTTATTATTACATAATGACTCTCTTCACTTTTTATTGTTTTTGGCTTAAGGTCTATTTTGTCTGATACAAGTTTGCTATCCCAGTTTTTGTGGTTTACACCTGTATTGGAATATCTTCTTCCATCCCTTCATTTTGGGTCTGTGTCTTTAAAGTTGAAGTGAAGGAACTTCCTTCTCTTGAAGGAAGCATATAGTTGGGTCTTGTTTTTTGTTTTTTGTTTTTGTTGGGGGGAGATGGGTCTTGTTTTTTAATCAATCCAGCCACTCTTTTTAATTGATGAACACATATGTAAGGACTTTCTATCTTACTGTTTTCTGGTGGTTTTTATTTCCATTGTTTCTTTTCCCTCTGCTTCTTTTTTCCGTTTCTTTTTCATTCATTTTCATCTTTGTAAAGTGGTTTTCCATGACAGTATGCTATTATCCTTTTTAAAAATCTTTCATGAATCTACTCTAGATTTTTGCTTTGTTGATTACCACAAGGCTTACCTAAAACAGCTCATAGATGACAGTCCATTTTACTGATAGCATCTTCATTTCCCCATGAAATTTCCACCCTCACTCCCCTCCCTTTTATATTTTTGATGTCACAGTTATCTTTTTATGTTGTATATTTGTTAACAAATTATAATAGCTATAGTTATTTTTAATACTCTTTTCCTTTAACCATTATCTATAATTAAAGTGGCTAATCCTATTATAGAATTTTCTAAATTTGAGTACATAGTTTTCATCTTTATAGGTATAAAGGTGTTTTCATGTCACTGATGAGCCTCTTTTCATTTCAGCTTGAAGAACTCCTTTTAACATTTCTTGCAAGGCAGGTCTAATGGTGATAAACTCCCTCAGCTTTTGTTTGTCTGAGAAGGTATTTTTCCTTCGTATTTGAAGAATAACTTTGCTATATGGAGTATTCTTGGTTGGCATTTTTTACCCTTCAACACTTTGAATATGTAATTCTGCTGTCTCCTAGACTGTTTTGGTGAGAAACCTATTGCTAGTCTAATGGATGTACCTTTGTAGGTTATACTCATACTCCGTCGCTCAGTTGTGTCCAACTCTTTGTGACCCATGGACTGTAGCCTGCCAGGCTTCTCTGTCCATGGGATTTTCTAGGCTAGAATACTCGAGTGGGTTACCATTTCCTTCTCCATTGTAGGTTACACTTTTTTTTAATCCCCTGGCTGCCTTTAAGATGTTTTGATTTTTAGTAATTTCATTACAGTGTGTCTTGAAGAAGGCATTTTCACATTTAGATAGTAGGGTGATCTATTAGCTTTGTGAATTTGGGTGTCCAAGACTCCCCAGGTTTGGGAAGTTTTCAGCTAATATTTAAGTAAATGTTATGTCCCCTTCCCCGTCTGGATTCCCAATTCTCCTAGCATATATCTTCTCTCAGATCCCATAGATCATACATGCTTTCTTTGCTTTTTAAATTGTGATTTATTTAAAAATTCTCATCCCCTAAGTCATTTACTGTTGGAAGAAATGCACTACTGCAGAGGCTCTCCAGTGCATTCTTTATCTCATGCACTGAAATTTTCAGCTCCAGAGTTTAATTCTTTTTGTGTGATTTTTTGGCAAAGAGTTAATTTTGTTCATGTATTTTCATTCTTATTATCATTAAGCTATCTTTGAGTTTTCCTGTAGCTTTCTTCAAAACAGCTATTTTGAAATTTTTATCAGCTACATCAGAGTATTTTGAGGCTTTGAGCTCAGTTGTTGCAGAATTATTGGTATCTTTTGGGGGTGATATATTTTCTTGATTTTTCATGTTCCTTGTATCTTTGTGTTGCTGTTTCTGTATTTGAAGTAGCAGACCTCTCCTTAAGTCTTTACTAGTTGCCTTTAGACGGTACTGGTACTGATCGCTGGTGTTGCTATATGAGGGGTTTCCTCGATTTCTGAATGGGTGGACCTCCTCCACTCTTCTTGTTCAGGCTTGTAGAGGAACTCTGGTGTTTCTTCTTGTTCCTAGAGTTCACCAGAGTGGCTGCTGGAAATCTCTCTTTTGTTTTCTAGAAGGTAGTATTATATACAGCTCCAACTGCAATTTCTCTCTTACCTGCACCCCCTGGTCCACTCTTCTGCGAATCCTCCAACTACTGGGCTTGCTCTCACTGCCTGCATGCTCAGGGGCATGCCACAGAATGGGAGGGGGTGTGGGGTTAGCACTTGGGGATGCCCACAGACCCAGCAGAGAGATCCCTGAGTGGTACTCCCAGAGACTCGTGGGCAGACTTCCTGCTGAAGTTCTGAAGCAGTCTGCAGAAACTGTGCTCCTTTCATGCCCTTGATATTCTTGCCTGCTTCCTTCACCTCCTCTTCCCTTCCTTCCGTCATGGAAGTCCCGCCTCTGGACTGCTGGTGCTGCTGCAGAGAAACAAGTGTCTCCAGGTGTGACCCCAACAGTTGGGACGGCCCACTGCTTCCCACGCCTCCATGTGGGAGGCTGTCCCCTGCAGCCAGTACTCGGTATGTACCTGTTTCCTTTTTATGTTTCTACTATACAGTTACTAACACGCTCCCTCATTTGCTTATACAAAAAAACTATCATGCAAAAGGAGAAAACTATTTTTTTTTCCTTGAAGACTAAATACCCATCACAGTAGATTTTCATTTATGAACTTAGGAAAGAATAGTTTAAAAAAATTGGGGGGTGGGCGCTTCCCTGGTGGCTCAGTGGTAAAGAATCTGCCCGCCCAATGCACAAGACGTGGATTGGATCCCTGGTCTGGGAAGATCCCATGTGCCAAGGAGCAACCAAGCCCATGTGCCACAAGTACTGAGCCGATGTTCTAAAGCCTGGGAGCCACAACTACTGAAGCCCGCATGCCCTACAGCCCCTGCTCCACAACAAGAGAAGCCACTGCAAGCTGAAGCCTGTGCACCTCAACTAGAGAAAAGCCCGCCCAGCAGTGAAGACCCAGCACAGCCGTAAATAAATAAACATTTTAAGGAAAAATGGCAGTTTGAAACCATTTCCCCACAACACTTTAAATATTCTTTAATTATTAAATATTAGATAAAATAATAATGGGTATGGTAATAATGAATGTGATAGTCTTCTTTCATCTGCTCTTCTGAAGAACAAGAAAATGCTCCAGAAAAAGAGAACTGACCAAAGACTGCAGGAATAAATGGCAGCACACTGAGAGACCTGAAGTTTTATTGTAAGAAACACCTTTACTTTGACCCAAGTAACAAGCCAGCTCTCAATACAAAGAGTTCTTCGTTTTCCCTTTTGCACTAAGGGAATAAATATGATCATGCTTAAAGGAGGAGGAGACAAAGGAGGCAGAAGTAATTTAAAATGTTTGGGGGAAATGTGCGAGTGACAATTCAAATAGAAATGCAGGCTTGGTTGATTTAATACAGTGCTGGTTCTGTTATTGCTTATATAAACAACACATAAGGGAAACCAGCCTTTAAAAATCTAGTAATAGAATTTTTGGCAATTTCTGCTCTTAATTAGTAGGCAATACTTCCATATGAGAAAAAAATAGGTTCCTCTTATAGCTCTAAATAACCACAGTTTATTTAATAATCATTTCATATTATAGACTTAAATGTTGTGTTTCATCTTAGAGGCCTGTCACCCACAAGTAATGTAAAATGGGATTTATATGTATCTTAGCAGAAAATAAGGGTGATGTAATTATCACCGTTAATGATTTTCACTTTTAAAAATGAACTATAAAGAAATGACATTTCTATCAAACTTAAGAGGACTGCTTCATAGCGCAAAGAAGTAGAATTTAACTCAAAACTTTAACAAGTCATTAAGAGAAAATGTATAATATAAATTAAAATGCATCTTAACAAGTTCCAAATATACTTATTATTAAATATAAAGATGTTAGTTCTGGTACATAAGAAAATATTTACAACTAATAAAAAGCAGATTGTAGAATATACGTGTTCTGTGTATAAAAATAAGTAAAATATTTTACAGTCCAGACCAAGGGATCTTTTCTAAGCCAGGTTTTATCCATGCAGCTCTATTACAATACCATCTCACTGGCATTACCGGAACACATACATACATGGAAGAAATCTAACCATTATCTTGATTTAAAGATCATAGTGCCTTTTGAGGGCCTGTACATCTTCTAAAGTAAAATGTTTGTTTGGTGCATCTGAGAGGTCATCAAAGAGCTGCTTAATCTGCTCCTTTTGGCCTTTGCTAATTAGTGTCAACATCATCTGCAATAAGGGAAAAAATTATATCAGCTTATAAATGAACATTTTAAAGTTATAAGAACCCTAAAAGAATCTATCTCCACGAATGAGATATTTTTGCCACTTACCTTAAACCGTTCTGCTTTGCTCAGATATAAAAGATGCTGATACACCAAGGAGGGATCTTTATCAATAAGATGACTTTTCAGAGACTGAAGGAGGAGGAGGAATGTGTCCCCTTCAAGTTTGTTACTTAACAACACTGGCAAATCTTTCGGTTCAGTGATGGCTAGCAGGTGTGCGCAGGCTCCTTGATCTTTTCTTGTGCTGATGGCGTTTATAACCTGACCAAATTCGTAGGCATTGTTAGGCTTGGAGATCAGCAGTTTCTCATAGAGCTCTTGTGGCCCGTTGCTGGTGTCCCCCTTCTCAGAAGCAAGGCCATCCATGGGGACCTCCTTCGAGGTCCTCTCAGGCTCTTCCTGATGGCCTTCACTCACCTGCAGGAGGAGAAGAATTACACCGTGACCCAGACAGCAGCGCGTGCACACACCCCCAGGTTACTTTCATTAAAACAGGAAGGAACTGAAAAACACCATGGGCTGTATTTTAGTCAAGTTCTAAGTGAAAAACATATAACTTGGAATAAATCATAAAATCTACTTATTTTTTAGGAAGAGAAGTTTTAAAGTCTAAGCATCCATTCATAAAAGTATTCTTTTTTTAAGGTTTAAAATTTTTTTTGACATTGAGAATATGACCATGAAATTTTTATAATTTTCCATGAGTAAAAGCTGCTGTGCAAAAGAAGACCTATAACAACTTTATATCTCTTCTTCATGACAGATTTTATATTTACTTATTTCCTTATATTTGATAGGGACGTGAACTTACATTTTTCAGTTCTCTTAAAAACAGTTTTTTTCTTCCCTCCTTAGTGGGGGAAAAACTCCCTTGCTTCTTTCAGATATTAGCCTCCTACTCTTAGTGGAAATGTAAGATGATAGACAGGTTGATATGAGCATTCATGAATACACAGGGATCCATGAGCTGCCATTCTTCACTAAAGACTACAACACAAGGCTCTGGGTTATCTGAAATCACAAAGGCAGGTTTGGTTCTAGGGTGGTCCAGGACCCCTGATGAGGCTGATCTTGTTTACAAATACTAAGAAAGGTCTGAACTGATCAGGAACCTCTCTGGGTGTGGTGTGCAGGACGCTGAAACTGAATCAGTCCTCTAGGGTTCTTCAGGTCAATCAGGAAGCAAAGCTCAGTGGTCACAGGCTCACAGGGCAACCTGGATGGAAGCAATAAAACCACAGGCCAGGTGGCATGGAGGGAGGGGAGCACAGAAAGAAAGAATGCAGACACCCAACAGGTTCTTAAATCCAAGGTGGAAATGCAATGGCCAGTTACCACAACAAAAGAAAAATTTTGTCATTATAATCTGTTAAAATGTCTTCCTTGATTACCAAGATAAAAACACAGAATTTTAAAAATTCATAGGAATATGACCTCAAAATCCCATATGAGTATAGGATCTCCAAAAGAGTACTTTCAGAGATAATCAAATACACGTACCTCTTGAATCTCAATTTTCCTTCTCTCCTTTTCTTTGTTGAATGATGCTGTATTATCCTTAATATTAAGGATTCTGGTTACCTCTTCCAGTTCCATTTTTGCCTCAACAATACTTGGGTCTAGTAGGAGAACTTTATTGAGATCGTTTAAACTTTTCTGATAATTCTGAAAGCAGGAGGGCAGAGAAAAGAATTCTCATAAATAAAAGGAGAAGGGGCACAGATGAGCCTGAAAGGAAGACTGGTGAGATAAGCACACAGAGCATGCGCAGTAGGTTCCCATTAGTACCACAGTAATAAAGTCAGGCCTATGAGCTAAGTCTTGGGCTACGATACTATAATCCATAACACAACAGGGGCTTCCCAGATGGCTCAGTGATAAAGAATTCACCTGCCAATTCACGAGACTCAAGTTTGATCCCTGGGTCGGCAAGATGCCCTGGAGGAGGGCATGGCAACCCACTCCAGTCTTCTTGCCTGGAGAATCCCATGGACAGAGGAGCCTGGTGGGCTACAGTCCACAGGGTGGCAAAGAGTCAGACACAACTGAGCAACTGAGCACGCGCACACACATAACACCGAAGAGTGAGCACAGAATCTGGAGTCAGAAGTTAAATTCTGTATCACCACAGCTTTCACTGTCCCTGACACACAGGCATTGTCTGCTAAATGAATGAATGAAAGAAGCAACAGCCTCGTATCAGCACCTACTAGCAGCAAAAACTTGAGCTAGACCCCACATCACCTTTCTGAGCTTCAGTTTTCTCATCTTTAAAATAGGAATAACAAAAGATTCTTTATTCTAGTTTTCACAGGGCTGTGCCAAGTAATAAATGAATTAATAAAACGTGAGTGGCTTACACCTACAAAGAGCTGGACAAATCTTAGTTGTTACCATAATATCCTATTCCATAAACTGTCCAGACAGGCTAGAGTCAATATTTATTCTCCCATAAAGAGTCAGGCAATACCTTGGAGAGGTGGAAGGACATGAAAAGTGTTGTGTTTAACCAAACACTGCACAGAATATGGTGACAGAGGACACCACAAAATCAGCCCGCTGGTGAGAGGCCATATTCGAGAACTATAGACCAGACTCATGTTCTGATTAAGCCAAAAGTAATTCTGTGAGGAGGTGAAGAATCCCAATGATGTGTAACCTCTCAAGTATTCGTGACATATAATAATAGCATGCACTGGACACGAAGCACAGGTAAAATGAGTTAGTGGTTATGTGACATTCCTGGGGGACTAGCTGTAAGGACACAGCCCTTCCCACTCCACCCAGCAATAGACCAGAGCAAGAGTGATGTGCTTAAAGGGATAGCCTTAAACTGCTCTAACTTATTGTTTAAAAAAGGTGAATTATTTACGAACTATATAGTACATCGGGCTTCCCTGGTGGCTCAGAGGGTGAAGCGTCTGCCTGCAGGTTCGATCCCTGGGTCAGGAAGATCCCCTGGAGAAGGAAATGGCAACCCACTCCAGTACTCTTGCCTGGAAAATCCCATGGACAGAGAAGCCTGGTAGACAACAGTCCATGGGATCACAAAGAGTCGGACACGACTGAGCGACTTCACTTATATAGTATATCGGTACTATTGACAACCCATCTGCACACAGCAATGTGTCACCAGAGCACAGTCAGAACCTGCTGCAAGAAAACAAGTGGCCCTGTGTCTCCATCCCGGGTGTTCAGGCAGGGAGGGAACCATGCGGAAAAGCACGGGGGTGGGGCGGCAGGGCAGGCGGAAGGGGGACTAGTCTTCCTTCTCCGCATTTTATTCCCACAACCACCGGATAAATACTAACTTTTACTGTCCCCATTTAAAGACGAGGAAACCAAGGCACAGAAAGATGATCTTTGAGATGATCAAGGCAGCAATGAGCAGAAGGCGGGTGTGAGGACGGTTGTGGAGCTCAAGGGAGAGGCCTGAAAATGGAGTCTTGGAAATGGAGGGTCACCACCGAGGTGTGGATGTGACTCTTTTTCCATCCATTCCAGGAAAGCTTGTGCCTAAAGAACCAATCTGTTTGGTTAGAAGAAAACCTAAGAAAGCAAGAAATACACTTTGATAAATGATAAACAGAGGCAGGTAGTGTGAAGAGAGGGCCAGAGAGCAGGAAGGGCCGGACGGCCATGGGGTGGGGGGTGCAGAGGAGGCCGCCGGGTCAACACAGCGTCAGACCAGACGGGTCACCGGTGCTCCGTGTGCTGTGGGCTGGGACACGGTGGCGGAGCAGACAGCGGGGCCTGGGCCCTCATGGAAAGTCATGTCTTATGAGGGAAAACAATAATAAGACGAGGGAATAGACGAATAAATAAAGTAAGCGTGCGTGCACCATCATTTACGCAAGTAAGAAAAGCAAGGGTTGAGATAGATACTAACAAGGGGCAGGAGTCTCCTTTGATACTGCCTGTCAGAACAAAGGAGACTGGAAGGGAAGCAAGCCCTTGGAGTGAAGGGCAGAGCTCACACACAGAGGAAAGTGGCTCCAGCAAAAAAGGAGTACAGGAAGAGATGCTAATGACCTTGCTGCTGCTGCTGCTGCTAAGTCGCTTCAGTCGTGTCCAACTCTGTGCGACCCCAGAGACGGCAGCCCACCAGGCTCCCCCGTCCCTGGGATTCTCCAGGCAAGAACACTGGAGTGAGTTGCCATTGCCTTCTCCAATGCATGAAAGTGAAAAGTGAAAGGGAAGTCGCTCAGTCGTGTCAGACCTTAGTAGGCCTTAAAAAAAAAAGATAAATCACATATGTTTGTGACAACATTTACTATTAATAAATGGGCTTAAACTACAATAACAACAATTACTTTAGATGATGTTACTGTTTTTGATACTTTGGGCCTGCTGGCGTCCCCGGATGGCTGTCAATTTCCAAGGGCAGGCTACATGTCTCACCACCTCTATGCTCCCACAGCCCAGCACACGTGTGGCACTTGAGAGAGTAAACAAACTGTAACTAAACCCAAGATGCTCAGTTATCTTTTCTTATGAAGAACAGCTGAACAGTAAGAAAAGCCCTGGGCTTCCCTGGTGGCCCAGTGGTTAAGAATCCGCCTGCCAATGCAAGGGACATGGGTTTGATCCCTGGTCCAGGAAGATCCCACATGTCATGAGGCGACTGAGCCCATTTGCCAATTACCAGGCCCGCGTGCCCTAAAGCCTGTGCTCTGCAACAAGAGAAGCCACAGGAGTGAGAAGCCAACGCACCACAATTAGAGAGAAGCCCCCGCTTTCTGCAATTAGAGAAAGCCAGCATATAGCAATGAAGACCCAGTGCAGCCAAAAATAAAACTATATAGGAAAAAAAAGAAGGAAAACTCCATAGTTTTCAAACCTGGCACACAAGGAAAAAAAATTTTAAGCCAGCTAGAAAACAAATAAAATATTTGAGAAAGCAGAGTTTAGCTCAGAAGCACAGGCAAGGCCCTGCTCCCTGTGGGCCCGTGGGCCACCTCCTTAGCAGTCATACAGAGGAAGCCAGTCCAAGTGTGAGTTCTGATGCATTTTATAAGCAGCCTTTGAAGATACTCAAATTAAATTCACTTGGCACGTAACTCAAACCACAGGGGATATAGATAAAGCTATGAGAGATCAAACCAGAAAAACAAGCTGCCAGTCTCATACTCTACCGGGGTAGGATTACTAAAAGTTGGGATTCTCTTTCTGCATCATAATGTAATTTCCAGAATTCATTCCAAGTAAGTACAAAATTCCAGTCTTTCAAACAGTGAGGCAGCCAGTATGGGATAAACCTGCTCTAAGAGTTTGGAATATTGATATAGAAGCTCATGAGTCACACAGATCATGACTGCCTCATGGACCCAATCCATTAAGTTCAAAAACAATTGAGTAAACTTTCAAGAAGCCTCTTTTAATTCATGGTGCCACACACCCCCTAGGAAATCTTTACGTGAGGTTTACAAATGAGTATGTTGTTAACAAAAAAAGAGGAGTTTGGGGGGTGGGCGTGGTGGTGGTGGTCAGGGGGCCTGGGCACTGGGGATAGGGCAAACACACTGGGAATCCAGGGCTGCTGCGGAGCCGCTGGGCCAGCGAATGGGGCAGTCACATCCTGGAGGGTAACACGGCCCACTTTCATCAGGGCGGAAGCTCCTACACTTGGGACACTTCTGGACCTTGCCCTCTGCACCTCTTCAATTGGCTGTTCATCTGTATCCTTTATAACAAAAGGAAGGGCCGGGGAGGGGAGGGAGGGCAGCAGCATGGCTGAGGGGTCGTGACGGGTCATCCTGCCTCAGTACAGGGGTCACTCCACTGCAACCTGAGGGGATCTAGGCTCTAGAAAAGCCTGAATGCTCAGAGCACACAAGCACACATCCTCATCTGATACAGGACACAAAAAACATGACCACCCTCTTTCAACAAAACCTAGCTTTTATGGAGTTAAAAGAATTCTCTCAAACTCAGTAAGGTCAACACTCTGCCCTCAAACCTCTCCCTCCTGCTGTACACCCTCCCTCATCACACTGCACCACACACATCACAGCCACCCGAGACAGAACACGGGACATGGCCCCAGTATTTATCCGAGGGAAGCAGAAACTCTAATTCAAAAAGACATTCCCATGCTCACTGCAGCATTATTCACAACACTGGTGTATCTACACAATGGAATACTATTCAGCCATTAAAAAGGGAAGTCTTACCATTTGTGACAACATGATGGACTTTGAAGGCATCATGCTAAATAAAATTGGTCATATAGAGAAAGACAATTATCATATGATCTCTTATATGTGGAGTCCAAAAAAAGAAAAAAATGAAAAAATGAAGTCGCTCAGTTGTGTCCGACTCTTTGCAACCCCATGGGCTTGTAGCCTGCAGGCTTCTCCGTTCATGGGATTTTCCAGGCAAGAGTACTGGAGTGGGTTGCCATTTCCTTCTCCAGGGGATCTTCCTGACCCAGGTATCGAACCCAGGTCTCAGGGACCAAACCCTGGTCTTCCACCTTGCAGACAGATGCTTTACCCTCTGAGCCAGTCCCCAGACCTGGCTTAAAAAAAAAAAAAAGTAAACCCAACACTGAAAAACAACCTGAACTCACAGAAACAGAGAACAAAACTAGTGGTTTCCAGAGGAAAGGTGGGGGTTGGGGAGTAGAGGATGGGCAGAATGGTCAAAGATGTTCAGAAGGTATGAAATTTCAGTTACGAAATAAGCCATGGAGATGTAATGTACAGCATGATGACAAGAGGCAATAATAGCATATTGTACATTTGAGAGTCTCTGAGAGAATAAATCTTGAAAGTTCTCATCACAAGAAAAAAATGTGTTAACTGTATGGTGAACTTGGAGAAGGAAATGGCAGCCCGCTCCAGCGTTCTTGCCTGGAGAATCCCATGGATGGAGGAGCCTGGCAGGCTGCACTCCATGGGGTCACTAAGAGTCAGGCACGACTAAGCTACTTTACTTTCACTTTTCACTTTCATGCATTGGAGAAGGAAACGGCAACCCACTCCAGTGTTCTTGCCTGGAGAATCCTAGGGACGGGGGAGCCTGGTGGGCTGCCGTCTATGGGGTCGGACAGGACTGAAGCGACTTAGCAGCAGCAGCAGCTGTATGGTGAACTAAACATACTGTGATCATCTGATCATTTCACAATACATACAAATATCAAATCACTATGCTGTACATCTGATACTAATATAAAATGTCAATTATATCTCGATTAAAAAAAAACTTTAAAGAAGAAAGAAAAGTCAATGACCTGTACACTTACAATGTGTGAACTTCATTGTATTAAACTTTAATCAGATTCCCTAAAAATACCATTGCAGGAAATGCCATTTCCCAGAATGTTCTGAGTTTTCCTTGTGTTGTTATTTTCTACAAATGAGAATGGTCACTTCGGTTTTCCACACAGAAGCAGCAGCATCAAGAAAAGTGTAATTATATAAACTTTATTTGAAAAGAATGGCGTGGTTTTCTTGGAGAAGAATGCTGTCCTATGGCCTCATAGGGACCACTTGCCAGTTTAAGGCTCAAATCACATGAACCTCCCAGCCTCTGCCGCGTCTCTGCCAGCGTCCATGGGTGAACAACCTCTTCTGTTCGGTTCCTTCCTCCCTGCCCCGCCACAGACAACCCCAGCCCTCTGCCCGAGGAATCCAGCAGCATTGCCAGTGGCCTTCAGTAACTCAGCCAACATTCCTGTCCCTTAAAGTGGACCTATTCTAACGAACGACACTCCTTAGAAAATCAGGAAGTAAATCATCATTCTTGAACTGGAAGGAATCTTAGACATCTGCGGCATCTTCCTAGATTTCAGGATTGGTGAGTACGGAACCAGGCTTAAACCCCAGGATACTGCCACACCCATTCCTCAAGCCCACAATTTATGTTCATCAAAAGCACGTGATTTGTTCAGAGATGACCCTGACATATGAAAACGAAGGTTTCCTCACCTTGAGCCCTTTGTGAGCAAGGGCTCGTCTATAGCAAGCTTTCACATTCCCGTGATCCATCTGAAGGGCCTGGTCACAGTCCTGCTTTGCCTCTTCAAATTGGCCCAGCTTCAAGTAACAGAGGGCTCTGGTGTAATGAAATGCAACTCAGCATTATCAAAGGTAAAAACAACATATCCATAAATTGGGGCAGCTAATAGAAATCAGAAAATAACTAAATAAGTCTGTTTCTATACCACAGCTGCTGCAATTGAAACCTAACATTTTTTTCTCCAGCGATGGCATTTTCTGGCAATACTTGGAATCAGGGACCCTGGGGATACCACTGCAATCAAAACAGTCCAGGCCCTCAAGGAGGCTGCAGTCCAGGGGAAGAGACAGTCTATCAAAAGAAGCAAATGCAATGAAATCTGTAAAGGATGCTCTGGGAACACAGAGCTGAGAATCTCTTCAGACTTGGTGAAGCTTAAGTGAAAAGATAGTCAGGGAAGACTTCCCAGAAGAAGGGACATTCAAGTGAAGCCCGGAGTAGTGCGCAGCGAGTATTATCCAATGGGAAGGCGCTGGGCTGAGACTTAAGATGGAGGGAGGGCGCAAAGCCGCGCAGAGTTCAACAGTGAGGGAGAACGTGGCGCTCCTGGCGCTACGGCGGGAGTGTAGGAGAGGTTTGGGGAAGGGGAGGCCAGACAGGAAGGGCCTGGCAGGAGGCTGAGCTTTATCCAGCACTTAATGGAGTCTGGTGATGGGTTTTTAAGGTTTTCCCAGGTGGTGCTAGTGGTAAAGAACCCACCTGCCAATGCAGGAGACGTGAGAGACACAGGTTCGATCCCTGGGTCAGGAAGATCCCCTGCAGGAGAGCATGGCCACCCACTCCAGTATTCTTGCCCGGAGAATCCCATGGACAGAGGAGCCTGGCGGGCTACAGTCCATGCAGTCTGAAGCGACTTAGTACGCAGGATGGGTTTTTAAACAGAGGCGGACCCATTCACTGTGTTTGGGGAAGGTCACTCTAGCTGCCAAGTGGAGAATCAGAGGGGACGAAGCTGTGCAGGCGGACACCGGGAGGGTGTGGCAGACGGTGAGGGGGAGTTGGTGACAGCCAGAGCGGGACTGATGGGGAGGGGGACAGAAAGGAGTTTAGAAGTCCTAGAAGAGTTTAGAAGTCAGGATACCTGTGCTGCATGGACTGACGAGGGAGGCGTGGGTCAGGGGTGAGAACCCATCATGAGCACAGAAGGCAGGGTGGCGGCGCTCAGGTCCAGGACTCAGAGACAGAGATCAGTCAGTTCAGTCGCTCAGTCGTGTCCGACTCTTTGTGACCCCATGTACTGCAGCTCGCCAGGCCTCCCTGTCCATCACCAACTCCCAGAGCTTGCTCAAACTCATGTCCACAGAGATGTGGAGCTCAGAACTGGAAGGTGGTAAATGGAGCTGGGGAGAATATGAAATGGGCCAGAGGATATTCGAGCGAAAAAGAGATCTACACCTTTAGAAACCCAAGAACAGCAGGGAAAGAAAAGCCTAAAAAAAAAAAAAAAAGAAAAACCTTAGAGAGGGAGCAGAGGAGTGCCAGGCACCCGAGCAGTCTGCAGGAGAGGGGAGGCAGTCTCTGGGGAAAATTAAGAGGCCACTGACGCCCAAGACCACAAAGGCCGAACAGGAGACGGGCAGAAAAATACCTGCTTGTTTAGTACGAGAACTTTTCACAAAAGAAGGTCGCCAAAAAGAGGAAAACATGGCCAAAACAAAACAGTGACAACTTAAGTTTAAAACATTTTCTGAAACAGCTACAAAACCCCACGCCGAGTCACTATTCTTTAGAAACCATACCTTATTCGTCCTTGTCACTGAAGACTCTCTACTACCTAAAAAATCCCCAATTACTGTATTCCAGGTAACTACCTTTTTCACCATAACGTGAGCAGCGTTCTGGAACACTCGGCTCATCCCGACTACACTCAAGAAGACACGGACCCTGCCCTCAGTACTTCAAGAGGAAAGGGGCACTGGAGACACTAGCGTGCAAGACAGCTGATTCCGGGTCCCACTCTGGAGGTTGAGGCCTCACACCAGAGAGGGAGGGGGGCAGGGAGGCCTCACACCAGGGAGGGAGGGGCAGGTAGACCTCACAAGGGAGGGGGGGAGGAACAGGGAGGCCTCACACCGGGGCGGGCGGGTGGGGGGGGTGGTGGGGGCAGGGAGGCCTCACACCAGGGAGGGAGGGGCAGCACCAGCCAAGCCAGCCATGGCTGAGCAGGAACCCTAACACAGCCCGTTGTCAGCCCTCCCAGCAACAAGACACCAAGACACCTCAGGCTTTCAATCTCTCCTATGGCCTTACTTCTTAAAAAAAAAAAAAAACAAAACTCACTTAGAACAATTTACTGTATATACCAAATTCTCAGAGTCATGGGAAAAAAATTTGGCAATTAATCAGTCTATAATTTTTTCATCAAAAATATCAACATAAGAAATAGAGCAAGTGGCAGAGAACTTGCCTGTTTGTATAAATGGCACATTCCTTGTTGTTAATCTTCAAGCATTCACTGTATTTACTAAGGGCATCTTTATAGTTTTTGTCTTTTACACATTGATTTCCTTCTTCTTTAAGGGTTTTAAATACTTTTTCATCTATGGGACACACAAAAAAAGTGGAATTATTCATACAAGCACCTCTACAAAACTTTAAGTATACTGTAAACTAAGTGACCACAAACCATACAGAGCTAAAGTCTAAATGGAACAAAATGTTGTATACAAATTAAAAAGATAAACTGGCTACAAGTAAAATTTTGATTACACAATGACGACAGTTTTTTCAAATTAGAAAATAAAATACAAGCGATTGTATCATTTTATCCATATTGGTATGCCTTCTCTCTGCTGGAGACGGTAACTATGTCGTGAAAAATGAATGAACAAACCCATTAAAGCCTTAATTCGACTTCTTCCAACAGTCCAAGTTTCCTTGGAAAAACCACACCTCCTCCCCTCTCTGCTCCTGTGGTTTCAGCAAAGCAAACCCCACCCCAGCCCTACCTTTTGGGGTAATCTGTGCTTTACTATGGAGAAGGAAATGGCAACCCTCTCCAGTGTTCTTGCCTGGAGAATCCCAGGGACGGGGGAGCCTGGTGGGCTGCCGTCTATGGGGTCGCACAGAGTCGGACACGACTGAAGCGACTTAGCAGCAGCAGCAGCAGTGCTTTACTAACCAGCACATTATACTCCCTTGGCCACAGTCAGCTAATTGGTCAGGGAAGGACCTATGAGAGCCAATAAGTGACAATAAGATTTTTGTGGCAGCTTCTGCTAAGGTAATTCTTGCTTTTCCCTGTGGAACATGAGGATAAAAGGCTATTTTGTCATTGTACAATACAAGGGGAGAATCTGTCTGAGAATGGGGTCAACAGAGCAAGAGAGATGCCAAGACAGAGAGCTCAAGAATAACCTCTGAGCCCTGAATCTAGCCGCCTGGGCAGCTATCCTACCTGTGGACTTTTCCACAAGGGGGGAGCCAATGAACAACCTTTTCTGCTTAAGACATTCATTGTTGGGTTTTCTGTTACTGGCAATCAGAGAGTCCTAACTATTACTGTTGCCTATTATCTTGCCGTGAGCATGACCCTCCACTCAGGATCCATTCCCTTCTTCCTAAGGGTACCTCGATATTCACGCAGCTCTTACTCCTCTCCTACTCAGCCCACGTGTCCAGGGGAAACTGACCCCACCAATCAGAACTTGGGTCTAAGTCAATCAGGGCATTTTTTCATCACTGAGGGAGTGGCTCAGGAAAGAGCATATGACTCATTAGAATAAATACCAAGACAGTTTAGCCTACAGAACAACAGGCTAAAAAAAGCTAGATCTTTAGGGCAATGTATTTCCTCATCCTTAAATTAATACCACCAAAAGCAGTGGTGTCTCTCTCTCTCTTTGGACACTGATCTGTGCAGTCATTAAGTCTAAAACTGTTACAGTTCTGTATTTCTGGCCATACCCTGAGCCCTGACAAATCATGCCTGATTTTGGAGCCTGCCCAGGCCCTTTCAGTTACT
Source organism: Bubalus kerabau (assembly GCF_029407905.1). Classification (NCBI taxonomy): domain Eukaryota; kingdom Metazoa; phylum Chordata; class Mammalia; order Artiodactyla; family Bovidae; genus Bubalus; species Bubalus kerabau. Next base: position 66,398,763 of record NC_073637.1, read on the forward strand.
TTGAGCCAAAACTATCTCCTTACAGTTATAAGTCAACAGATTTTCTGTGACTTGCAACCAAGGTTGTCTACCATACATAAAATATTAAAATTTAAACTTTTAAATCTATGTATTAACTTTATAGAGTATCTAGATATAAAATGAAAATCCATAACTTAAATTTTAAAATATATCTTTAAATTCTGTGATCTAAAGATCCTGATAGATGCACTGAATTTATAGTATAAACTCAGAATATAAATGATAACCTTATTTGTCCCTCTGCACAAATGGCAAGAATATTAATTTTTCATCCCTTATTTCAAATCACAGAATATTTCTGCCTAATGTTTCATGTTTCAAAAAATCTCACACTATGCAGCCAAATGACACTCGCCATAAATCTTGGTGTCTATATAAGCTCTAAAACAGATTATTACAGAGGATTTTTTCCCTCTAATTTGCTGAAAATTTTTCCTCAAGCTTTTCTTCCCACACTGTTTTTAGGAATGTGGAATCCAGTCTCACTAATAAATATGAACAGAAAGAACTGATTATTCTTGTGCTCATGACTTGCTAGCACATATCTACAGCATGGTTAGTTTTTGCACGTTATTAAAAATGAAGAGCTACACTTTACTGACCAAATACTTTGTGCCAGTCCCCACTGATTACAGACTCTAGAAACTAGAGATCTCCACAGCTTCCCCAGGACTGCTGCCCATTTAAAAGCCTTGGCAGAAGTTCCCTGCCTCTTCTTTCTAGGCAAAGAAAAGGGTGAGGGTCTAACACCAGCCTTCGGGACATGCCAGTTCAGGAATCTCAGGGGCTTTGCAAGATGAAGCCCAACAAAGACACACATGGGTCCCTAAGCAGGCAGTAGAAACGGAGCCTCAGCTGGCTTTCAGGCAGAAGGCCAGTGTGAAGTCACACTGACTACACACTCTACACAAAGTGCTGAGGTGGGCACTGTGGGGATGCAGTTGTGGACCTGAATGACTACGATGTAAGGGAGAAGGAGGTCCTGCTAAGATACATGTTATAAGGCTTTATTCTTTCAAAAACATCAATTTCATTACACTAGCCTTGCCACCACATTCATGGTATGATGAGAACCACATGGCTACTTAATTCTTTTTCTTATTATTAATAATACTGCTGACTCAAACTTTATTAGGAGCTTCCCTGGTGGCTCAGTGGTAAAGATTTCACCTGCAATGCAGGAGATACAGGTTCAATGCTCAGATCAGGAAGATCCCCTGGAGGAAGAAGTGGCAAGCCACTCCAGTATTCTTACCTGGGAAATCCCATGGACAGAGGAGCCGGAGCTATAGTCCATGGGGTTGCAAAGAGTCGGACACAACTGAGCGATTAAACAATAACAACCTTTATGAAGAGGTTCAGTCAGTTCAGTTCAGTTCAGTCACTCAGTCATGTCCAACTCTTTGTGACCCCATGGACTGCAGCACGCCAGGCCTCCCTGTCCATCACCAACTTCCGGAGCTGACTCAAACTCATGACCATTGAGTTGGTGATGCCATCCAACCATCTCATCCTCCATTGTCCCCTTCTCCTCCCACCTTCAATCTTTCCCAGCATCAGGGTCTTTTCCAAGGAGTCACTTCTTTGCATCAGGTGGCCAAAGTATTGGAGTTTCAGCTTCAACATCAGTCCTTCCAATGAACATTCAGGACTGATTTCCTTTAGAATGGACTGGTTGGATCTCCTTGCAGTCCAAGGGACTCTCAAGAGTCTTCTCTAACACCACAGTTCAAAAGCATCAATTCTTCAGTGCTCAGCTTTCTTTATAGTCCAACTCTATGAAGAGGTTACTGTGCGCTTACACAGGCAGCACGTTGTACTGAGTATGCTATATGCATATCTCCACTTATTCCTGAGCATAACTCTGTGAGACAGTTACTCACATCTCCCCTTTTCATATACATGAAGACACTGGAGGTGGGCAGCAACTCCTTAAGACTCTGCAGTTAGACAGAGGGAGAGCAGGGTCTTGAACTTAAACCCAGGTCTGAAGCCTGATATCACGCACTTATCCTCCCGCTGTACTGAGAAAATAATACACACAGCTCACAATAACCCTCAGAAGAAATGAGTGCAGGCTTCCCCTACCTGGCATGCCTGGCTGGGGATGGCAACAGGAATCTCCCACTTGGTCTGGGGGCGTCTCTGCCGCAGGCCGCCAAGCCCGCACTTGTGCGGAGGTGGGCACAGCAGGAATGGGCGGCAGCTTCTCCCGCCAGTTTGGGCCATCCAGAGCGATCAAAATCTTTGTTATCCTAAAAAGAAAATCAGTTTTCTCTGTTGATCATGCAGTTTGCTTTTTTATATTGCTGAAGGGCACATTAAGGTAAAACTTACAAATGCTACACAGTTCACGGGGTCACAGAGAGTTGGACACGACTTGGCGACTGAACAACAACATGCATTTGTATACTTCCCTGTAGAAAACACAGCAACTTGAGCTATATGCTGTCCACATAAACTGTCTTTGAAAGGACTTTTAAAAGTTGCTCCAAACTATGTAACTTTAGATCTTTTTTGTATCAAAAAAATGAAGACATTTCTAATTGGTTTAAGAAATTTTTAAATGTATATGCAATAAAATTTTAATTTTTTAAAAAAGTAAAGTATAAAACTAAAATTTAGGAAGCCTAGAAGAAATGTGCCCCACATAACATTTCATATAATTGCTAAAGTGATTATTACTCTTGAGACTTAACAGAAGTACTTTAGAATGTCTATGCCCAAACTGTATACTAAAAATAGGCATACAGGACTGGCTGCTGAAACTGATGAGGGCGTGTACATGTGTGTGCTTAGTTGCTCAGTCATGTCTGACTCTTTGCAACGCCACGGACTGTAGCCCACCAGGCTCCTCTGTCCATGAGATTTCCCAGGCAAGAGTGGGTTGCCATTCCCTTCTCCAGGGGATCTTCCCAATCCAGGAATCGAATCTGTGTCTCCTGCACTGGCAGGATTCTTTACCACTCAGCCACTTGGGAAGCCCAAAACTGATGAGGAGTGGCTGTCAAATGGAATAGTGCTTCTTCTTGAAACATTAACATATGGTTGATACTCTTACCTTGCATTTTTTCATCTCTAAAACGATCCACTCATTGTGTTTTCATATGCATAAAGATGAAAGAATTTGATAATGGAGTCTACTACAAGGACCCTTGTATTAATGACATTTGCTAATGGCTATAAATAATATTCAGATTACCACCCCTGATTATCACTTTCGCATTTTAAACACACAAAGTATCATACTTAGATTTTAAAACAAAACTAAATTATGTCTGGGATAAATCTGGTTTTAAAAAAAGGTGCTCCCCAAGACTGAGAAAGTCACTGGTAATTAGTAGAATGCATTCAAATTAGTTAACTCAGTAGTACTTTTTATGTGAAAAAAATATATTTATATACAGCCAAATATAATACATACATTCTCCCTACAGTTTCATAAACTTAAATTTCAACAGTGATCTTTGGTTATGATAGCCACATCTCATATTTTAGTGCAAAAAAAAATTTTTTTTAAATAACGCATAACCACCCACCATAGCAGAAGAAAAAGACGCTTTAGAAAAAAGAATTTTCAAGCAAAACTTGTATTACCAGCAGAAAGGAAGGAAGAAGCAGCTTAAAAGAGATGATGTGTTGCCAGGGAGTAAATAAGTATATGCAGGGAAATGTAACATATGAGATTCCTGGAGAGGAAAAGAGGAATATGGTTAATGGAAGAAACAAATAAGCATAGATGTTTAAATTTTTTTTTTTCCAAAAAAAAGCTGCTTAGATGGAAAAGCAAGCATAAATATAGGGTTCATGAAAAGGAATAGTGAAATTTTTTAATGACTATTTTACAGAAAATATATATGCCAAAACCAGACAAAGCCTCACCTTCTCATAAAATGATACATAAGCAATTACCATTCCATTAAAAAAAATGAATGAGTCTTAAAAGTCAATCTGTGTAAAAGCACCTTCTTGAGTACATCTAAAAATTACAATACAATTCTCAAAAAACTGAACAGAATTACCGTATGATCCAGCAATTCCATGCCTAGGAATACCCCAAAAGGAACTGAAAACAGGTATGCAAACAAAACCTCGCACATGATGTTCACAGCAGCACTATTCACCATAGCCAAAAGGTGGGAACAGCCGAAACGTCCTTCAGCAGATTAACGGGTGGGACACATCCATACCGTGGAATATTACTCAGTCACAAAAAGAAATGACATCGTCACACATGCCACACCGTGGACCAACCTTGAAAACATAAGCTATGTGAGTCAGGCACAAAAGCTACACACGGCATGTTTCTATTTATATGAACTCTCCAGAATAAGTAAATCCACAGAGACAGAAGGCAAATCGGGGCGTAATGGGGCCCCTTCAGGGGGTGAAGTATTTCGGAACTATTACAGGCGGCAGCTGTCCAATACTGTGAGTGTACGAAAGGCCACTAAATTGTACACTTAAAAATAGTCAATTCAGTTGTTATGTGAATTTTACTTCAATTTTTTTTAAGTGTAAAAAATGTAGAAGGTTCAGAAATATGAGTGATCCCAGTCTCTCAGACATAAATTTCTCCCTTCAGACCCATTCAGTCTATCACTATGAACCCGAGTTCCTAACACACCTCTTCACAGGCCCCTGGTCTCTGGCAGACACTTCAGGTGTCTGCCCACTTTTTTTCACAAGAACTTATAACCCTGGGAGAAGACACTACTTTCCCAACCATCTCGGAGACTCCCAGGCAGAGGATGGGCGAATTAACAGCAGAAACCCACAGCACAGGGTCTGCTGGAGAATGCATTCACTCCACACAGTTTTACTGAGGATGCCTGCTGTACAAGGTACCGCAGCAGCACAGCTGGATAAAACACAACCCTGACTTCCCAGAACTCTTAGTGGAATGAATCTAAAAGAACTTTATGGAAAGAGATAATACGGAAAGAAGGCACAGCTTGGAGGGAGAGGAGCCTGAGGGGCACGTGTGCCAGGGGAGATGGGTGGATCAGGGGACGTCCTCTCCTAAAGGTAAGAAGGGACTTAGCCGGACAAAAGCGGGGAAGAAGAGCCTTCAGGAGCCCATGTGGAGGCAGCAAGTGATGTGCAACCAGGCGGCTGTGCAGCAGCAGAAAAGGCTTGGAGGGCTCCCAGGGACACCCCTGATTTTACAGGATGGAGACCATGCCCTGAATGCCCATGGTTCCATCGGATTCCGCTCTAGATCCAATAACCAGTATCTTTTCTTTTCTTCCCAACAGGTGGGTCCCTAGCGACCACGGAGAAGAGGCACCAGAGAAAAGCTGCCCACTCAACATGCAGATCTTTCCAACAGTTTTCTCCAAAGTGCAGTAGGACCAGGTGGGGAGGTAAGGCAGGACTGTAAGACACAAGTTCTCATCTTCTTCAGCTTTGTTCAAGGTCCCCTCCGTGGTCAATCAATGCCCTTCACTGACCACCTCCAGTGCTCGTTCCCTGAAGCTGCAGCCCACAGACCAGGACAGCCTGACCCCTCTGTGATCCCCCCACTCATCAACTAACATTCCTGCTTGGGGATAACGCATCTTATGTTAAGTTCTTCCCCCCCAGCTACATTCTACTTTGCTTAACAACAGAGACTATGTCATTTTCCCCCTTCCTCTCTTTCTGCGGGGTGAGTGGGACATTGTACACTAGATCAACACAAGGCACAGTGTGACGCACAAAAATCCTTGAAAGAGATTACACTCTGGACAGATGGAATTAGAAAATATCATACATAACTGGAAATGTTAGCCAAGTAGTAACTTTCCAAAGTTCACGAAAGCAGTTTATGACATCTGGACGCTCTTACTTTCCCATTCTCACCTAGGGAGTGAATAGGTCATAACATAAATTGGATCCAAATTCTGTGCTATTTCACCATCCTGTGCTGTGCTTAGTCGCTCAGTCGTGTCTGACTCTTTGTGACCCCATGAACTGTAGCCGGCCAGGCTCCTCCGTCCATAGGGATTCTCCAGGCAAGAATACTGGAGTGGATGGCCATGCCCTCCTCCAGGGGATCTTCCCCACCCAGGGATCAAACCCAGGTCTCCCACTTTGCAGGCAGGCTCTTCACTGACTGAGCCACAAGGGAAGCCATCACCATCCTAGGTGAGTGTCTGTCTAAAGGGCACAGAACACAAACATCTAGCAGGCTCATGAAACATCCACCCTCCTGAGAAGAAAATAAAATATGTTCCCACTGACAGATGTGGTGCCAGTGAACACCTGCAGATCCTGCAGAAGAAGACTCAAATGGCAGGCAGGCTTCGCTGCATTTTTGGATCTCGTCCTGTAATCAGTACTGACGTATGACATCACTGAAAACACCCTTCTAGCCCCACAGATATTAACAAATACTAAAATCAAATTCTGTACATCTTGAGTTGCACAGAAGAGCCATACCCTGTGCTGTTTTTAAAATTAATATATAATATTCACTGAACAGTAATAAGTGGACCAGGAAACAAATATAAAGGTGTCAGAGGACAACTCAAAACATATCACAGGACAGTTAGAAAGTTAGAGTGAGAACCATTTGGTTTGGAAGGGGTGAAAAAAGGCACGCATCCATGTAATGCCAATAAGGAAGAACATGTCCACACCTTGACCTGGTTCTGAAAGGAGGGGAAGAAACGAAATCTCATTCCATTAGAAAACAACTCGCCCTCGGGCAGCGGCCTCGATTAGGTTACCTGTTAATACTGTCATTTGCTATCTGGATTCCACAGTCTATTTGCAACACTGTTTTATAATCCACGTAAGCTTTCTGATACTGCTCTACAGTTTCATAGGCCATTGCTCGTCGAAGAAGAGGCTTGATAGAGAATGGATGAAGTTCCAGGGCCCTAAAGGAGACAGAAATATTACATGTCATTTGTTATGAAGATCACTCCTTAACTTATACTAACCTGACATATCTGTTAGGACTGAACTCTCACATACATGCATATCTGATATTTCACCTTGAGGACCTGGCAACATACCAGAAAGGCAAACCCGGAGCAATCAATCTGTGGTTACTTCCTTTCTTTTAAACCAGTCCCCTTTGGCACTTGCTCTTCCCCAAGTGAGACTGAGCTCCCAGGCAGCAGGCACTGCCTACCCCTCCAAGCCCCCCTCCCAGGGTCGCCCCCCACCCCATGGGCTAACAGAGCCCGCATGGCACCAGCTCAGAGTAGGCTTTGTACCAGGTTCTTGTTACTGACAGATCCAAGGGAAAATTTTATTTGCACCTATGTACTTACTAAGGCACTTAGCACAGGACCACAAAAACCTACAATACCTTTTGAATATCAGACTTCTAAAGCTTAACACAGTTGATTATGATTTACTTGCTGCCGGTCAAAAATAGATGGGATGAAATCGAGGAAGTTAGTATACAATGATTTCTGTAAGTCATGAATTTTCTAGTGTACTTTCTATTCTGTGAAGTACTTCCAGGATCACTAGAGATGTATTTCAAGGTTATGTTCCTTGGTTTTGTTTGAAATAACTGCTTAAGGCTACGTCACTAACTTAATGCACTTCACTATACTCTGAAATAAAGCATACAATCAAAAGATGGTATTTGAGTGAAAACTATTGTACTCTTAGTTTTAACAAAATCAGTTGAAACTGTAAAAGAGTATTATGGGTCGATACCAACATTTATTAATATTCCACGCAGAGATCCCATGAAGAGCCTACTTCTCTGATCCACTAACATGAATCTGCGCCAGACTGTCCACAGTGGGGATAAAGGTTTGCTGGTGATTCTTTACGCACAAGCAGTTTCCATGTATCAGACATTTGACCTGCTTCAGGAAAAGCATGATTTCTTCCCCAGTAGATCTGTTTATCCCTGTCTACACTGATCTGGAAGGAGGAAGCCCTGACAACACCTGCAGGTGTGAGTCACTGCAGATGACAGCTAATGTCACAACAGGCCTGGAAGGTAAATATTCATATGTTCAGGTCACAGATGAGGGAGCAATCTGCCCACATGCCTGATCTTCTGAACTTAAGCCACGGGAGACCAAGGGCATTGCTGGTCTTGATCATTACTATATCCCAGCACCTAGATCACAGAGGGCCACCGGAGGCGCTCAGCAAAGCCCTCCCAAGTGAACCTTCAGGACCCACACTCTTGCCACCACAAGCACAGAGAAAAGCACCACAGATTAAGAAAGCGCAGCCACCTGCCACCCAGAGCCCTTGGTAATTCTTCTCATTGTACGGATACTTAACCGCACGTGTGGGAGTGCTCCTGAGCTGTATACCACTCACTCTGTTCCAGAAATGTCATTAAACCTAATTAGCATCATTTCTTTGAAAAAGAATCATTTTTGCTCTGCCTAGGTACTAGGATTGGGGATGATTTTAACAATTTCTTTTGCATTGTACTGGATTTAAAATTCTTTTTTTCCATAATAGGTATGTGTTACTCTTGTAACCAGTAAAAGTTTTTTTAAAAATAAAAGTCTATTAAAAACACTCAAACACTAGAAAACAGGTTTTTGGGTATCAGGATCTATCACCTGTACCCCTGTCTTAAATCTACCTTAGTTTAATGCTTAGGAGATAGTAACTACATGAACACTCATTATAAATATAGGTCACAGACACAAGACAACCCCCATTTTACCAAAGACTTCCAATGCCCAAGGAGCTATTTATCCACAAGATGGACCTGAGATAGGCGTGGAATCTAAAACTGAATGAGATGATGCATTTAATTTATAGCACTTCCCAGCTGAGTAAATGCAAATTTTTCTTTTTAACCACAATCCTGAAAATGAATGTGAGCTTATGAATGGGAATTCCACTAAAGGAAAAAAAGAAAAGTACATCTATTCATAAACACACAGAGAACTTTTAAATCAGGGTTTACAAGAGCTTAACTATTCAAGTTAACACAGTTAAGAATCTAAAAGAGCCTTCTAATTTCAAGTCCATCAGAAAGAAGCAAAGATGAGCAGAAACAGAATTACGAGACAGCATTCATTTGAGTCTGTCGAAATACTCTCCATGAAAAGTCCAGGAAAGAGTTTTGATGTATTTAGATAACTCAAAAAGGTTCTCTGACAGATTGGGAGCAGTGAAGATGTTTTTTAACATCTTCTGATAAACAATTATGAATTGTTTTATGGTTTTTCCAGTAGTCATGTACCAACATGAAAGTTGGACCATAAAGAAGGCTGAGTGCTGAAGAATTGATGCTTTTGAATTGTGGTGCTGGAGAAGACTCTTGCGAGTCCTTTGGACTGCAAGGAGATCAAATCAGTCAATTCTAAAGGAGACCAACCCTGAATATTCACTGAAAGGACTGATGCTGAAGCTGCAATACTTTGGCTACCAGATGCGAAGAGGTGACTCATTGGAAGAGACCCTGATGTTGGGGAACACTGAAGGCAGGAGGAGAAGGGGATAGCAGAGGATGTGAATTTGAGCAAACTAAATACTTCTAGTGCCCTTCAATTATTATTTTAAAAATAAGCCAAATTAACTGATATTTAATTTGCTTAATTCCTGAAAAACAAGTTAATCTTGTCATGTAGGGAAAAAATAGGGCACAACATAGTAATCGTAGGGGAAAATATTCATGTTAACCTCTGTAACCTGAAAGGATGGAGTTGCGTTTGCTTTCCTGCGCGTGTACTTGGTGCAGACAGGGGCTGGCACGTCACCACTGTCATCCTCAGAGCTCTAACATTTCTGGAACAATCACTGTATGTCTAGTAACTATGCTGAATGCTTCTTTTGCAATATCTGCTTAATGTTTGCCTAAGTTCAGTCAAGATGTGCTAGTGTTCTCTCTCTCTCTCTTTTTCCCCACAAAAATGCATCAAGTTATTTCACAAGTAAATCTATGAAAGTTATTTCATAGGTTCCCCCTTATTTTAAATTTTGCCCCCAGGGAATTTTTCTTTTTCACTGTTTGAAACCTGCTACCACTTGTAATAAAAGTCTGTGCAAACAACTCTCCAAGGAGCAAAGATAATTAACTGAAAAACTAAAACACAGGCTTTCTCTAAAAGGTATGAAACCTTTTGAGGTGAAGAGAAAAGAGTCATATTCCTGCTAATAACTGGTTTTCAATACAGCCATACTTCAACATGTCCCCCGAGTCAAATCATGGTTTCCCTGGCATTAAAATGAGTTTGAGAATCATTGCTTTTGAGTAAAATCACCCCAATCACCGAATCACTTTATGCTGAGACTCATATATCAGGTATCAAAGGAAACATCTAAGTAGGTCGTTTTCTAGAAAGGTCGATACTGACCAGCAGAGCCAGATTCCTTGGCCGAAAACACAGCCCTTCACTAAGGACCCCTCACCTAAACCACCACCCATTTCCCCTCTGCCTCCTCCCTCCCCGGCAGGCAATCCTCCTGCCCTCCTTCAACATAAAACTCCACTCCAGTCTCAACAGTGTCCTCTGTGACTTCCTCCTGGGTCTCCACTGAAACACAACACATTTTAGCAAGAAAATGTCTTACACCATGTCTCACTTACACCATCTCACTTAAGGAGAAAGTAAGTCCACTGTTTTTTAACCCGAGTACTGAACTCACTGAAGGAAGACCTGAGATGTGTCTGAAGGGTAATGTATTTAGGCAACAGACACTTGAACTGAAAGGTTCTCAACTGCAAATCACAAGGTGCCTGATACTATGCAAATCTACTTGGTCTTGTTGTTAGTTATGGGCAGTGGCAAACGTTTGACAGCTGGCTCTCCTGAGAAAAAGACCCAGATTTATGGCATTTGCCAATTTTTATAGTATTAGTAGTACTCCAATCATGTCAGATTTCAACTACCAACTTGACTTCAACCAACTCCCCAAATCCTGAACACGTTGTGAGCTAGCACAACCGTTGATGATGTCGAGACAGACCAAAGTGAATATAAATATTATTTATTTTAAATTTGAATATGTAAAATTGGCAAAAAATACAAGCAGCTCACGGTTTTCTTTTTAAACTGCAGGCATAGATACCAGCAAGTTTTTACCCACATATGTAAACTGATACTGTCAATGAAAAAAAAAATTGTTCACCTTATAATCAAGGTGTCCATGTATGCCACTGTCCAAACTAGGGCTTCTAAGAGTGAAAGGGAGTAATACTAATAATTATACCACACAACGGTGGTAAATCAAGACTGTGAAGGTTACACCAGTACATGCAGCTTCTTATTTTTTAGATGCACTAACAGTAACACATTGATGGCAGAAAGCGAAGAGGAACTAAAGAGCTTTTTGACGAAGGTGGAAGAAGAGAGTGAAAAAGCTGGCTTAAAACTCAACATTCAAAAAAAGTAAGATCATGGCATCTGGCTCCATCACTTCATGGCAAACAGATGGAGAAAAAATGGGAACAGTGACAGATTTCATTTTCTTGGGCTCCAAAATCACTGCGGATAGTGACTGTTGCCATGAAACTAAAAGATGCTTGCTCCTTGGAAGAAACACTATGACAAACCTAGACAACGTATTAAAAAGCAGGGACATCACTTTGCCCACAGAGGTCCATATAGTCAAAGCTATGGTTTTTCCAGTAGTCATGTACGGATGTGACAGCTGGACCATAGAGAAGGCTGAGTGCTGAAGAATTGATGCTTTCAAACTGTGGTGCTAGAGAAGGCTCTTGAGAGGCCCTTGGACAGTACAGACATCAAACCAGTCAATCCTAAAGGAAATCAACCCTGGATATTCACTGGAAGGACTGATGCTGAAGCTCTAATACTTTAGCCACCTGATGCAAAGAGCCAACTCCTGGAAAAGATCCTGATGCTGGGAAAGACTGAGGGCAAGAGGAGAAGGGGGCAACAGAAGATGAAATGACTGGATGACATCATCGACTCAATGGACATGAGTTTGAGCAGACTCTGGGAGATAGTGAAGGACAGGAAAGCCTGGAGTGCTGCAGTTCATGGGGTCTCAAGGAGTCGGACATGACTTAGTGACCGAACAACAATAAATAGTAACTTCTTTCCAAAGGGCTCCTCAAGCAGGCTTAATATTTAATGGTTAAAAAAATTTAAAAAGATACTTTTTATTTATGTAAATATATTCATCCATCTCAGTATGTAACTTGTTGAGTACCATGGGTGACTACTGTGCGTGAGGGATGCACACGCAATTCCTGACCTCAGAGAGTTTAAATTCCTCTGCAGAGGGTGACATAAGTGCCTACAGGTGTGCGAGTGACAGTCAAGTGTTCCAGCCATGCAGAAGACCATGAAGTCTGAGGTGACAAGGAAAGTGGAGAGGAGCGGGGAGCTGAGGAAAGATTCCTGAAGCAAAGTTTGCAGAGGGCATTACACATACAGACCAAGGGACAGCAGAAAGCTTGTTGGGGGGAGGGGGAGGGGCGAGGGGTGCAGTGTCGTGACAAAGTGTTAGTCACTCAGTAGTGTCTGACTCTTTGCGAACCCATGGACTGTAGCCTGCCAGTATATTCTGTCCCTGGAATTCTTCAGGCAAGAATTCTGGAGTGGGTGGCTTTCCCTTCTCCAGGGGATCTTCCCGACTCAGGGATCCAACCCGGGTCTCCTGCATTGCTGGCAGATTCTTCACCACCTGAGCCACCAGGGAAGCAAAGATTATAATGATCTGCAACAGCATACTGGGCAACTGAACACAGGCTGAAACAGTCTGCACAAAATAATGCTTCAGGAAAAGTCATCCTGATGCCACGGTGGATTGGAGGAGGCAGAGACACCAGTCAGAAGGCTTCTCCAAAACTCTGGGATCGATGTGGAAAGAGTATGATTAAGGTGGTAGCTAAGAAATGAAAGAAGTTTGCACAAACATCTTCTACAATTGTCTTCATATATGTACAAGGATGTATGAGCTTTATGTGTTAACCAATTAACGCACCTTCAATGTCTTAAAAAATCAGATTTACGCAGAAATGTTAGAAGGGTATTAAATACTGCATTCATCCCACTGAAATGATAATCTGTTGACAAAGCTGAAAAACGGGCAGTTTACCTGTTACAATCCTGAATACAGCCACTGCAGTTTCCGTCTTTGAGGTAACATGCTGCTCTATTTGAATATAAGATACTTAGATCGGCTGCACTTCCACTTCCTAAAAATCACATTTAATTAAATGGTTACAATCCATTGGCGAATCACAGTTCAGCAGAAAACTGAGGTCTCCGGCGGCACCGCGGTCCTGCACCCGCGGCTAACGCGGCTGCGAGCAGCTGCCCGTGTCCGCGCTGGCCGGAGGCCAAGCCCGTGACCGGCAGCTGCCCACGCGCCCCGCCCCGGGCACACGCGGCGCGCCCCGAGGTTCGGCCGCATCCGCCCTGCCCTCGGTTCCCGGGAAGGGAACGGACGCAGCGGGCGCCTGTCATTCGCAAGGGGCCAGGGAGACCGCCGGGCGCAGCTCACTCACCTGCGGGCTCCAGCTGCGCGATCGCCGCCGAGTACTTGAGCGCCGCCTCGGAGAACTGCCCATTTTGAAAGAGCTCGTTGCCCTGGCTCTTCAGGACGGCGGGACCCATCGGGGCGGCGGGCACCGGCGGGGGCGCGTCGGGTCCCGGGGACGCGCCGGCCGCGGGCTCCCCGGCGCCCCGCCCGCCGCCCGGCTGCCCGTTGGCGCCGCCCGCCGGGGCCGGGGCCCGCAGTCGGTCCCGCTTGTCCGCGCCGGCCCCTGGCGCCCGGCCCCGCCGCGGCGCACCCCTCTCCGGCCGCTTGCCGCCCTCGCTCCTGCGCGTCAGCTTCTTCTGGATGTTGCCCATGGCGCGCGGCTCGGCGGCGCTCCCGGCTCCCGCCGGCTCCGCGGCCTCTGTGGGGAGTGGATGCGGGAAGTGACTGTTTGCATCATCCGGAGCAGCTACCGCCGAGGCCGCGGCAGTGCCGGCGCGGGGGCGGGGTCCCGGGCGAAGCCGGGAGGAGCCGGCCCGCCCCTCGCCGGGAGCCGGGCAGTTCCGGCGCCGCTGGGGGCCGGTCAGCCCCGAGGGTTGAGCGCGAGAGGCAGCGCTCCTGTGGACCCCGGGGGTTTCCCGGGCTGAGGACTCAAGTCAAGCCCGGATTTAACTCTGCGAACGCCGAAGAGCTTGGGATGTGAAAACCGGCATTTCAAACATCATTCCCTTCATCACAGCGTACGTGTCGAGGTAGACCTTACAAAATTTGTACTTTTCTTCCGCTTAACAATTTACAAATGAATGAATGAAGTTACTAAGACTTGAATACAACTGCACTCCCAAGTTAGGGTACCCTTTCCTTCTGTTAAAGAACTGGGAGAAGATAATTTTTTCAAATTATCTATTTCAAATAATCAAAAAATTATCAATTTTTTCAAATTATCAAGTCCAAGTGATTTTTAAGGCATTTAAAAATGATTTTAGCAAAGAACTCACATAAAACAGGCACCTAGTTTTTAAAGTGAACCTTAAAAAGTCAGTAAAATTTCCATTACAATACCTTACTCCAAGTTAAAAATTCATCTGATCTTGATTGAAAGATTTCAAGTATTCATCAGAGCTTTAATAATTGATTATTGAACTGATTTTTAACTATGAAAATAATATAAATATTTCATTGATGGGTGTCTAAATAGTTAAAACAAAGCAATTCATCATTTCAAAGCACTAACTGTAGAGACTTCCCAACTTTCTCTTGTAATAAATTCTCATCTAATTTTTAATGAATGTATTTCCCATTCTGTTTCATGAATGTTAAAGCCAGAATCTGAAGCACAGATGAAATAGAAAGCCACAAGTACATAAATGAAAATCAGTGGATAGATGATGGTCACCTTAAGGCAAGCAATGAGTTTATCAGTTCAGTTCAGTTCATTTGCTCAGTTGTGTCCGACTCTTTGCCACCCCATGAATCGCAGCACGCCAGGCCTCCCTGTCCATCACCAACTCCCGGAGTCTACTCAAACTCATGTCCATGGAGTTGGTGATGCCATCCAGCCGTCTCATAGCATATTGGGCACCTACCAACCTGGGGGGTTCCTCTTTCAGTATCCTATCATTTTGCCTTGTGAGAGGGCATCAGAGGGCAGACACACTGAAACCATAATCACAGAAAGCTAACCAATCTGATCACATGGACCACAGCCTGTCTAACTCAATGAAACTAAGCCATGCCGTGTGGGGCCACCCAGGACGGACGGGTCATGGTGGAGAGGGCTGACAGAATGTGGTCCACTGGAGAAGGGAATGGCACACCACTTCAGTATTCTTGCCTTGAGAACCCCATGAACACTATGAAAAGGCAAAATGAGTGTATAAAAAGCACACTAATTAATAGAGTTTTCTATACAGCAGAATGACATTCAATTTTGGATCACTAACCAAAAGAGGCTTAATTATTAAAACAAAAGATGATCTTGTAATAGTGATAAACCCCTAGATTGAACCCAGTAGAATTATTACAGCAAGGCTCTATTACTCTTCATCTGGTATTTGCTGCTCAGGTTCCACCCAGAATAAAAATGGACGGAAGCATAAATCAGTGTCAGCAGAAATGATGAGCAGCTAGTATTGTTTTCGGTTCCCTTGTGTGTCATCATGTCTGACCAATACTGTTACTAAATAGCTGCTATTTATTTAAAACTTACTATGAGTCAGGACCTTTACTTACATAATCATTCCTCATTATCATTAATCTTCATACCAAGTATTATCCCCACATTACAAATGAAGAAAGAGAGACACAAGGAAAAGACTAAGGAATTCGCTCAAGCATGAAGATCTGGAAACCAACATAACTGGGATTCAGGATCCAGAGGAAATGAAATGAATGCTGTACCTCTTTCCTTAAGATTGAAATGCCCCTGAAATTTTCCTGCACAGGTAAGCAGAGGCCCAAACACGGAAAGACCTGTGAGACCTGGGGGCTATTTAGCTCCCTGGAAGGCATTCCAGAGGAGTCGTTCAGAAGATGGCTCCAAATATAGATCAGAGGAGGCCTTATCTGGAAGACACTGACTTGGGAATTTCGAGCATAAAAACAATCATTGAAGTTTGCTGGGTGTGGAGGGAGTCACTGAGATCTTCCAAAGGATTCCTGAGAAATAAAACACTTAAAAAGATGATCAGAATTGCCAGTGAAAGTGGAGTACCACCTAGAAACGAGAGGAAAAAACCGGGAAGGTGTACTGCTTCAGAAACCAAGAGGAAAGAGCATTTCAGGGACAAGGGAGTCAATGATTAACAACTGTCAAAGGAAGGAATGACCAACAGTTCTCACTGCATAAAGACTGAAGGAAACCATCAGATCTAAAAACCACAAAGACTTCAGTAGCCTCGGGTGGTGTGGTGGTTTAGGGTAGCTGGTAGATACAAAAATTCTTAATGAAATACTAACAAACTGAATCCAATAGCATATTAAAAGCATTATACATCTTGACCAATGGGATTTATCTCAGGAATGGAAGAGTATTTCAACAGTAGAAAAATCAATCTATTCAATACCTGCCATTAATAGAACATGGGGGAAAAACCATATAACCATAGCTGACACTGAAAAGGAACTTGACAAAATCCAATAGTCTTTCATGATTTAAAAAAAAAAAAAACTCAAAAAATGAAGAAGTAAAACTTCCAACATGATTAAGTATATTAAGTACATTTATGAAAAACTCACAGCTAAGATCATATTCAGTAGTGAAACCCTAAAAGCTTTCCCCTGAAGATAGTTTTCACTGTAGCTACTCAACATTATACTGGAAGTTGTAACCTGGTCAGTTGAGACAAGAAAAAGAAAGAAAAGACATCCATACTGGAAAGGAAAAAGTAAAACTATCTCTATTCAAAGATAACATGATTATCTTCAGATAGATTCTTTAGGATTATATATTTACATAATACACGCACACACACAAACCACCAGAGTTAATAAGAAAATTCAGCAATTTCAGGGTACAAGTTGTTGTTCAGTTGCTCAGTAGTGTTTGACTCTTTTTCACCCCATGGGCTACAGCACACCAGGCTTCCCTGTCCTCTATCCCCTGGAGTTTTCTGAATGTTGAGTTTTCTGATCGTTTTCTGAAATGAACCGGAATCGTTTTTTGAATGCTGAGTTTCAAGCCAGCTTTTTCACTCTCCTCTCTCACCTTCATCAAGAGGCTCTTCACTTTCTGCCGTAAGGGTGGTGTCATCTGCATATCTGAGGTTATTATTATTTCTCCAGGCAGTCTTGATTCCACCTTGAGCTTCATCCAGCCCAGCATTTTGCATGATGTACTCGGCATATAAATTACATAAGTAGGGTGACAATATACAGCCTTGTAGTACTCCTTTCCCAATTCTGAAACAAATCCGTTGTTCCATGTCCAGTTCGAACTATTGCTTCTTGACCTGTATACAAGTTTCTCAGGAGACAGGTATTCCCATCTTTTTCAGAATTTTCTACATTTTGTTGTGATCCACATAGTCAAAGGCTTTCGCATAGTCAATGAAGCAGAAGTAGATATTTTGGAATTTCCTTACTTTTTCAATGATCCAACGGATCTTGGCAATTTGATCTCTGGTTCCTCTGCCTTTTCTAAATCCAGCTTGAACATCTGGAAATTCTTGGTTCGCATACTACTAATGCCAAGCTTGAAGGATTTTGAGCATAATATTGCTAGTATGTGAAATGAGCGCAACTGTACAGTAATTTCAACATTCTTTGGCATTGCCTTTCTTTGGGATTGGAATGAAATCTGACCTTTTCCAATCCTGTTGCCACTGCTGAGTTTTCCAAACTTGCTAGCACTTGAGTGCCGCACTTTCACAGCATCATCTTTTAGGATTTGAAAAAGCTCAACTGGAATTCTGTCACCTCCACTAGCTTTATTCATAATAATGCTTCCTAAGGCCCACTTGACTTCACACTCCAGGATGTCTGGCTCTGGGTGTGTGATCACACCATCGTGGTTGTCCAGGTCATTAGAATCTTTTTTTGTACAGTTCTTCTGTGTATTCTTGCCACCTCTTCTTAATATTCTCTGCTTCTGTTAGGTCCATACTGTTTCTGTCCTTTTTTGTGCCCATCTTTGCAAGAAATGTTCCCTTGGTATCTCTAATTTTCTTGAAGAGGTCTCTAGTCTTTCCCATTCTACTGTTTTCCTCTATTTCTTTGCCTTGTTCACTTAAGAAGGCTTTCTTATCTCTTCTTGGATCAACATATAAAAATCTGTGATTTTTATAAACTAGCAATGAAAACTTCTGAAAAGAAATTACAAAAACAATTCCATTTACAATAGTATTCAAAGAAGTAAAATATTAAGGCAATTTTAACCAAGGCAATGGGACTTGTGGGATAAATATTGCTGAAAGACATTAAATGGAAAAATATCTCTTCATCATGGATAGGAAGACTGTCTTTTGTTAAAATATCAATACTATACAAAGCAGTCTACAGATTCAACATAATCCCTATCAAAAATCCATAACTTTTTTGGCACAAATGGAAAAGCTGATCCTTCACTTTGTATGGAATTTCAAGAGGCCTAGAATAGCCAAAACAATCTTGAAAAAGAACAGAATCAAACGACTTACACTTCAGATTTAAAAACTTATGGAAAGCTACAGTAATCAAAACAGTATGATACTGATATAACGATAGACATGTAGATCAATGAAATAGAGAGCTCAGAAATAAGCTCACGTATCTATGGCCAAGTGATTTTTTTTAGGGTAACATATGTTTTAATTTTTATCAAATGGAAATCAATGTGATAGTACAATGAAACCTCTGAAAACCACAGCTTTGGACCACATCAGTCAGTCCATCAATCAGGTGGGGTTTTTTGTTGTTGTTTTTTTGTGTGTGTGGTATAGTTGATTTACAGTATTACATAAGTTTTAGGTATACAAAATAGTGATTCGCAGTTTTTAAAGGTTAGACTCTATAGTTACTATAAAACATTGACTATATTCCCTGTGCTGTATAATAAATCCTTGTATCTTATTTGTTTTATACATAATAGTCTGTACCACTTAATTTGACCCCCCTAGCATGCCCCTCCCCCTCCCTTTCCCCTCTGGTAACCACTAGTTTGTTCTCTGTCTCTTTCTTTTTTGTTGTATCCACTAGCTTATTTTATTTTTTAGATTCCACATATAAGTTTTATCATACAGTATTTGTCTTTCTCTGACTTATTTCACTAAGCATAATCCCCTTCATCCACATGATGCTGCAAATGACAAAATTTCACTCTTTTTTAAGATGGAGTAGTATTCCAGTGTGTGTGTGAATATCATATTTTCTGTAGCCATTCATCTGCCGATGGACACAGGCTGCTGGCATATCTTGGCTATTGTAAATAATGCTGCTATGAACATTGGGGTGCATGCATCTTTTCGAATTAGTGCTTTTGTTTTATTTGAATATATACCCTGGATTAGAGCTGCTGGATCATATGGTAGTTCTACTTTAGTTCATTGAGAAACTGCCATGCTTCGTGCACCAATCTGTTCCCACCAACAGTGCACAAGGGTTACAGTTTCTCCACATCCTTGCCAACATTTGTTATTTGTGGTCTTTTTGATGTTAGCCACTCTGACAGATGTGAGGTGATATCTCACTGTGGTTTTGATTTGTATTTCTCTGATGATTAATGATGTTGAGCATCTTTTCCTGTGCCTGTTGGCTATTTATATATCTTCTTTGGAAAAATGTCTATTCAGATGTTCTGCCCATTTTCTAATTGAGTGGTTTGTTTTGACAGAGCAAGTTAGCACTGTTTATATATGTGGGATATTAATCTCTATTGATCATATCATTTGCAAATATATTCTCCCATTCAGTAGATTGTCTTTTTGTTTTGCTGGTGATTTCCTTTGCTGTACTTTTTAGTTCAATTAGGTCTCATCTGTTTATTTTTGCCTTTGTTTCCTTTGACTTAGGAGACAGATCCCCCTCCCCCCCCCAAATACAACTTATGTCAAAGAATGTTTGTCCTAAGTTTTCTTCAGGAGTTTTATGGTTTCTGGTCCTAGATTTAGGTCTTTAATCCATTTTGAGTTTACTTGTGTATATGGTGGTAGAAAATGTTCTAATTTCATTCTTTTACTTGGAACTGTTTAGTCTTCCCAGTACCACTTATTGGAGAGACTGTTTTTTCTCCATTATATATTCTTGCTTGCTTTGTTGTAGATTAATTGACCATAAGTGTGTGGGTATGGCCAACTAACTTCTGACAAAGATGCCAAGTCCATTCAATAAGGAAAGAATAGTTTTGTTTTTTTAACAAATGATGTTAGGATAACTAGATTTCTACATGTCAAACAATAACAAAAAACCCAAAAAACCAAAGCTAAGTTGGACTCCTTCTTATATGAATTAATCAAAATAAGTCAATGACCTAAAAATAAGAGGTAAAACCCTAGAACTCTTAGAAGAAAACATAGGAGTAAATCTACATGACCTTGGATTTAACAGTTGATTTTTGTATACGACACCAAACTTTTGTGCCTCAACTGATATTATCAAGAAAGTTTAAAAACCTGTGGAATGGAAGAAATATGCTAATCAAGTATCTGATAAGGGTCTAGTATTCAGAATATATAAATAACACTTAAAGTGAAACAATAACAATACAACCTTCAAAATGGGCAAATGACTCGAATAAACATTTCTCCAAAGAAGACACACAAATGGCTAATAAACACAAGGAAAATGATCAACATAATAAGTCAATGTTGTTGTTATTCAGTTGCTAAGTCATGTCCAACTCTTTTTGGCTCCTTGGACCACAGCATGCCAGGCTTCCCTGTCTTTCACTATCTCCTAGAGTTTGCTCAAACTCATGTCCACTGAGTCAGTGATGCCATCCGACCATCTCATCCTCTGTCGCCTCCTTCTCCTCCTGCCCTCAATCTTTTCCAGCATCAAGGTCTTTTCCAATGAGTTGGCTCTTCCCATCAGGTGGCCAAAGTATTGGAGCTTCAGCTTCAGCATCAGTCTTTGCAATGAATATTCAGGGTTGATTTTCTTTTGAATTGACTGGTTTGATCTCCACGCTGTCCAAGAGCATGTCCATGTCAAAAGTTTTCTCCAGCACCACAGTTGGAAAGCATCAATTCTTTGGCGCTTAGCCTTCTTTATGGTCCAACTCTCACATCTGTACATGACTACTGGAAAAACCGTGGCTTTAAGTATACAGACCATGGTCAGCAAAGTGATATCTCTGCTTTTTAATACTCTGTCTAGGTTTGTCATAACTTTTCTTCCAAGGAGCAGGTGTCTTTTAATTTCATGGCTGCAGTCACTGTCCACAGTGATTCTGGAGCCCCCCCCCCCAAAATAGTATCTGTCACTGTTTCCACTTTTTCCCCATCTATTTGCCATGAAGTGATGGGATGATGTCATGATCTTAGCTTTTTTGAGGGAAATCCAAATCAAAACCATAAGGAATTAACACTTTACACCCCTTGGGATGGTTATACTGAAAGTGGTGAACTATAACAAGTGTTTGAAAGAATGTGGAGGAATTGGAATCTTTATATACTGCACTCCAGTTCTCTTGCCTGGAAAATCCCATGGATGGAGGAGCCTAGTAGGGGTCTCCATAGGGTCGCTAAGAGTCAGACACGACTGAGAGACTTCACTTTCACTTTTCACCTTCATGCATTGGAGAAGGAAATGGCAACCCACTCCAGTGTTCTTGCCTGGAGAATCCCAGGGATGGGGAAGCCTGGTGGGCTGCCATCTATGGGGTTGCACAGAGTCGGACACAACTGAAGTGACTTAGCAGCAGTAGCAGCAGTGAGAATATAAAATGGTGTAGCCACTTTGGAAAACAGTCTTGCAGTTCCTTTAGAAGGTAAACATACAGTTTCCATATAAACCAGTATTCTACTCTTAAGTTTGCTGCTGCTACTGCTGCTAATTTGCTTCAGTTGTGTCCGACTCTGTGCGGCCCCATAGACGGCAGCCCACCAGGCTCCCCTGTCCCTGGGATTCTCCATTTCCTCCTCCAATGCATGAAAGTGAAAAGTGAAAGTGAAGTCGCTCAGTCGTGTCTGATTCTTTGTGACCCCTTGGACTGCAGTCCACCAGGCTCCTCCGTCCATGGGATTCTCCAGGCAAGAGTACTGGAGTAGGGTGCCATCGCCTTCTCTGACTCTTAAGTTTATACCTCCCCAAATTATAAACATATTTACATACACAGACACAAACCAAAAATTCCTGTACATGAATGTTCATGGAAGCATTATTCATTATAGCCACAAATGGAAAAACCTAAATGTCCATCAACTGGTTAATGAAAAAAGAAAATGTGATACTATCCATGCAATGGAATATTTGTCCATAAAAAGGAGTGAAGTACTAAAACATTGGTCTTAGTAATATTTTTTTGGATATGTATACTCAGACAAGAGAAATAAAAGTAAAAACAAACAAATGGGACTACATCAAGCTAAAGAACTTTTGCACAGCAAACTATGAAAAACTGAAAAGGCCACCTATTGAATGGAAGAAGATATTTGTAAACAATATATCTGATAAGGAGTTAGTATCCAACATATATAAACAACTCATATAACTCAATAGCAAAAAAACAAACAGCTTGGTTTAAAAATGGACATAGGATATGAATAAACATTTCTCCCAAGAAAACATACAGATGGCCAATAGGTACATGAAAAGATGCTCAACACTACTGATCATCAGAGATTAAAACAACAATGATCTATCAGCTCACACCTGTCAGAATGGCTATTATCAAAAAGACAACGATTAAGTGTTAGCAAAGATGTGGAGAAAGTGTAATCCTTGTGCACTCTTGGTATAAATGTGAATTGGTATAGCAAGTTTGGAGAACAATACGGAAGTTCCTCAAAAAATTAAAAATAGAACTATCATACTAACAATTCCACTCCTGGGTATTTGTCTGAAGAAAACAAAAGCACTAATCAGAAAAGATAAATACACCTCTCAGCGTTATTTACAACAGCCAAGATATGGAAGCAACCTAAGTGCCCAGTAATAGATGAACGGATAAAGAAGATGTAATTTATTTATATATAAACACACACTCCAGTATTCTTGCCAGGAGAATCCCTTGGACAGAGAAGCCTGGCAAGCTATGGTCCATAGGGTCACAAAGAGTCGGACACAACTGAAGCAACTTGGCACACACTTAGCGTATGTGTGTGTGTGTGTGTGTGTGTGTATATATATATTTATGTATATTTATAATGAAATATTATATTACTTGGTCATAAAAAATGAAATCTTGCCATTTGTGACAACATAGATAAATGTACAGGGTATTATGCTAGGTGAAATAAGTCAGAGAAAAACAAATAATGTATGATTTCACTTACATGTGGAATATAAAAACAAAGCAAATGAACAAACATAACAAAACAATCACAGATACAGGTGGTTGCTGGAGGCAAAAGGGCTGAAGGGAGGAGGTTTTCTGAGGAAGATTAAGAGACGCAGACTCCAGTTACAAAAATAAATGAGTCACAGTTATGAAATGTATAGTATGGGGAATATAGTCAACAATTGTGTAATACCTTTACATGGTGACAGATCATAGCTAGACTTACTGTGGGGATCATTTTGAAATGTATAGAGATATGAACTCACAAAGAGTCGGACACGACTGAGCAACTGAACTGAACTGACTGATGAACTCACTAAGTTGTATAACATGTTGTCGGTCAATTATACTTCAAAACCAAACAAACAAATGCACATTAAATAGAAAAAAGATCAGATCTGTGGTTACCAGAGGTGGGGAACGAGGGGAGGGGGAACTGAATGAAGGCAGTCAGACGTCCAGTTATGAGATAAGCACTAGGGATGTAATGTGCAACATGATAAACATAATTAACAGTTTTATATGAAAGCTGTTAAAAGAGAACAACAGTTCTAGAGTTCTCATCATAAGGAATAAGATTTTCTATTAAAAAAATTCATTACCATGTGAGATGATGGATGCTTTCTAAGCTTATTGTGCTAATCATTTCATGGTTTATGTGTCAAATCATTATGCTGTACACCTTAAACTTGATACAGTGCTGATGTCAATTATATCTCAATAAAACTGAAAGGGGAAAAACAAAGGATGAAGTACTGATACATATTGCAACATGGATGAACCCTGAAAACATCATGCTATCGTGAGAGAAGCCAGACACAAAAGACCACATATTGCATGATCCCATTACATGAGATATTCAGGACAGACAAATCCATAGAGACAGAAAGTTGATTAGTAGTTGCCAGGGGGAAAGGGAGACAGGACTTACTGCTAATGGGTATGGGATTTCTTTTTGTGATGATGAAATGTTTTAAAATTAGACAATCGGGATGGTTGTACAACCTTGTGAGTATACTAAAATCCAGTGAATTTGTAAAGGATGAATTTTATGATACAGGAATTATATCTCAATTTTTTAAAAATTTGAGATATAAATTTTACCTTACCCTTATTTTAAGGGTAAAATAAAATTATTTTATCTTAACCTTGACAACAAAGAATACTTTTTTCCTATCCTGGTTAATTGGATGGGAGAGGAAAAAAGAATCTAATTTTCACCTTTTTATTAGCAATAAAAAATATATTGATCATTTAATTTCTTCAATAGTGATTTATCTACTTATATGCTTTGTGGACAGAGGAGCCTGGCGGGCTACAGTCCATGGGGTCACAAACAGTTGGACATGACTGAGCACGCACACACGCACACACACACACACACGCTTTGTTCATTTTGGTTCTAGGCTCTTTAACTTGGTCTTATTGCTTTGTAAAAGTTCTTCATATTTAATGTCATTAACCCCTTGTGCTTCTCTTATTTTGTCATTTGCCTTTTAATGTTTTTTGGTATCTATCTTATATAATTTTAAATTTTTACATAATCAAAATAATTCTTTTTCTTTATGATTTTGTGCCTTTTAACTCTTTGAAATCCCCACCTTGACACCCTCCTGATTCCAACAATTCTAGGACAATAAAAATATTTATATTTTATTCTTCTGTTTGTTATTGACTTTAATTATCTTATATTTCATTTTTAAGCAGGGAACAAGCAACAACACTACCAGGGAGTCTAGATGCTACTTTCCTCTGATGGCCATTTCTAAATGCTCTCTCCTAGGGACTTGTGTGCGTGCTCAGTCATGTCTGATTCTGCGGCCCCATGGATTGTAGCTCTCCAGGCTCCTCTGTCCATGGGATTCTCCAGGCAAAAATGCTGGAGTGGGTCACCATTTTCTTCTCCAAGGGATCTTCCCACCTCAAGGATCAAACATGCGTCTCCTGCATTGGCAGGCCGATGCTTTACCACTGGGACACCCCCTCTACTAGAGAAAGAAAATGAAAATAGGGAAGTTTCCGAGAAAGCCCAGGAATTCAAATCCCAGAACCAATCAGCTCTGGGAGTCCTTAGAAGGACAGGTGAAGAAAGCCTGTCAATTGTCTTATCTCAGAACCTGACACAGAGTCGGTGCTCAGTAGCTGTGAGCTGTTAGATTAAACCCACTGGTTACGTTGTACCTCAGTCTGGATGAATTGGGCCTGGCCAACCCAGGTGGAACCTGCAGGGGAGCAGCATTATCACCTGAGGTTAGAACACACTAATTGCTGCATTTTCCCATGGTATTCAGGGCTCCTTGCATCATACCCCATAATGACTGAGGGTTCTTTCTTGGAATGTGGTGGGAGGGGAACCACCAGCAAAGATTCCAACTTGATAACCTCTCTCTGGGCTTTCACATGATTTTCCTAAAAGTAACTTGGATTTCTCCTGTCTTGTCCAAGCCTTCAGGACCTCTCTGTCCATGTTATCTAACAATGGAACTTGGTAAAAATGAATATAAGATAGTTTTATTGTTCTTATTTCATCTTCAAAGCAATGCTACTGGGCTTCCAGCCATTTAATCTACTTAATCTTTTTTTTTTTAATATATCTTGGGATTTTTTATGAATATAGAAAAACCCCAAAATATAGGACTTGATAGGAAAACATACATTAAAATTTTATACACAGTTAAATCTTAACAGTAAAAAAAATTCATACAGACTCATGCATAAGGAGGATGGGGGTGGTGGGGGGGGAATCCAGCAAAAAACTGTAGTCGTTTCTTTGAGCTGTGAATTAAGGTTAATCTACCTAATCTTGATTTGCTTTCCTGAGAAAGGGGAATTTAAAATTTTCTATTCTTCCTATAAGACATTTTTGTTCTCTGAATCTTGTGTATTTGTATGCATTCCCTAATCTACAAATGATTATGGAGGGCCATGAATGCCAGGATCAGAAATGGTCCTCTTAAAGCTCTGATTGCTTGGAGATCTGAATACTGCTACTCTATGGGACTTGCCTTAGGGATAACCACCTAACTCAGACAGAAACATATCAATCTGATAAGCGATATTACACTACAACAATCCTGACTCAGATTTTTAATCATGGAACCATGTGTGTTACGGGCTTCCCCTGTACCTCAGTTGGTAAAGAATCTGCCGGCAATACAGGAAACCCAGTTTCGATTCCTAGGTTGGGAAGATCCCCTGGAGAAAGGAACAGCTATCCATTCCAGTACTCTTGCCTGGAGAATCCCATGGACAGAGGAGCCTGGCTGGCTACTGTCCATAGAGTAGCGCGAGTCGGACATGACTCAGCAACTAAACCACCACCATATTACAAATTTTTTGATTAGCCCTCTCTTGTTTATCTCTAATTGTGAAGAGGGCATTTTAGTATTTTGAGATGCAATTGACACAAAACATTGTATAAGTTTAAGTTGTACAATGTGGTGATTTGATACACATATGCTGCTGCTGCTGCTGCTGCTAAGTCGCTTCAGTCGTGTCCGACTCTGTGCGACTCCATAGACGGCAGCCCACCAGGCTCCCCCATCCCTGGGATTCTCCAAGCAAGAACACTGGAGTGGGTTGCCATTTCCTTCTCCAATGCATGAAAGTAAAAAGTGAAAGTGAAGTTGCTCAGTTGTGTCCGACTTTTAGCGACTCCATGGACTGCAGCCTACCAGGCTCCTCTGTCCATGGATTTTCCAATCAAGAGTACTAGAGTGGGGTGCCATTGCCTTCTCCATGGTACACATATATATATTGCAAAATGATTACCACAATAGGGTTACTTAACCCATCCTTCACCTGGCAAAACTACATTTTTTGTAATAAGAATATTTAAGATCTACTTTCTTAGCAACTTTCAAGTATATAATATGGTATTGTTAACTATAGACATCATGCTGTATACTGAATCCCCAGAACTTACTCATCTTATAACTGGAAGTTTATACCCTTTGACCAACTTCTCCCAATACCTCCAACCCTCAGCACCTAGCAACCACCATTCTAGTCTCTATTATTATGAATTTGGCTTTTTTAAGATTCCACACATAAGTGAGATCATACAATATTTATCTTTCTCTGACTTGCCTCACTTAGCATAGTATCCTCAAGTTCCATCCATGTTGTTAAAAATGGCAGGATTTTCCTTTATGTTATGGCAGGATAATATTCCTCTTGAGTGTGTTTGTGTATCTGTGTCTGTGTCTGTTTATATCACACTTTCTGTACTTATTCATCCGTTGGTAGACACTAAGATTGTTTCCATGTCTTGGCTATTGGGAATAATACTGCAATAAACAATGGATATCTCTTCAAGACAGTGATTTCATTTCTTTTGGACATACACCCAGAAGTGAGATGGCTGAATCATATTTAACATTTTTTAGTTAAAATGTAATTTTTAATTTTTTTACTTAGAAATTTGAAAATAGTTTTATTTTTAATATTTTGAGGAACCACCATACTCTTTTCCATAGTGGTTATATTCCCTCCAACAGTGTACACGAGTTCCCTTTACTCCATATCCTTGCTGACACTTGTGATCTCTTGTCTTCTTGATGATGGCCATTCACACAGGAGTGAGGTTTTCATTGTGTTTTGGCTTTCCATTTCCCTGATGATTAATGATATTGAGCACCTTTTCATGTACTTGTTGGCCAAATAAATGAAGGTCTTCTTTGGGAAAATGTCTATTCAGTTCCTCTGCCCATTTTTTAAATCAAAATCAATATTAGTCCTTAACTCACTTGTTTCTCAACATATGTTCAAACTCTGATAAGAGTTCTTGGTACAGCATCAGCACAAGAGTGGATAAACACCAAATTCTACCTGTTTCTTTCACAGGATAGCCCTGTGATGTTCAGCCTGGGTTTTATGGAACCTATACTTTCTTGTTGTTGTTTATTCGCTAAGTCATGTCTGACTCTTTGCAACCCCGTGAACTGCAGCAGGCCAGGCTTCCCTGTACTTCACTGTCTCCCAGAGTTTGCTCAAACTCATGTCCATTGAGTTGGTGATGCCATCCAATCATCTCATCTTCTTTCTCCCCCTTCTTCATTGGCCCTCAATCTTTCCCAGCATCAGGGTCTTTTTCTAATGAGTTGGCTCCTCGCATCAGGTAGCCAAAGTATTGCAGCTTCAGCATCAGTCCTTCCAATGAACATACAAGGACTGATTTCCTTTAGGACTGACTGGTTTGATCTCCATGCTGTCCAAGGAACGCTCAAGAGTCTTCTCCAGCACCACAATTCGAAAGCATCAATTCTTTGGCATTCAGCCTTCTTATGGTCCAATTCTCACATCCATACATGACTATTGGAAAAACTATACCTTTGACTATATGGACTTTCATCAGCAAAGTAATGTCTCTGGTTTTTAATATGCTCTCTGGGTTTGTGACAAGCTTTTCTTCCAAGGAGCAAGCATCTTTTAATTTCGTGGCTACAGTTACCCTCTGCAGTGATTTTGGAGCCAAAAAAAACAAAATCTGTCACTGTTTCTACTTTTTCCCCATCTATTTGCCAAGTGATAGGAATGGATGCCATGATCTTTGTTTTCTTGAATGTTGAGTTTTAAGCCAGCTTTTTCACTCTCGTCTTTTACCTTCATCAAGAGGCTTTTTAGTTCCTCTAAGTTTTCTGCCATTAGAGTGGTATCATTTGAATATCTGAGGTTGTTGATATTTCTCCCGGCAATCTTGGTTCCAGCTTTGAGTCATCCAGCCTGGCATTTTGCCGTTGTACTCTGCATATAAGTTAAATAAGCAGGATGACAGTATATAGCCTTGATGTACTCCTTTCCCAATTTTGAACCAGTCCGTTGTTCCATGTTGGCTACTAACTGTTGCTTCTTGTCCCGCATACAGGTTTCTCAGGAGACAGGTAAAGTGGTCTGGTATTCCCATCTCTTTCAGAATTTTCCAGTTTGCTGTGATCCACACAGTCAAAGGCTTTCGTGTAGTCAATGAAGCAGATGTTTTTCTGGAATTCCCTTGCTTTTTCTATAATCCAATAGATGGCAATTTGATCTCTGGTTCCTCTGCCTTTTCTAAATCCAGCTTGAACATCTGAAAGTTCTCAGTTCACGTACTGCTGAAGCCTAGCTGGAAGGATTTTAAGCATAATCTTGCTAGCATGTGAAATGAGTGCAATTATATGGTAATTTGAATATTCTTTGGCATTGCCTTTATTTGGGATTGGAATGAAAACTGACCTTTTCCAGTCCTAGAACATTGCTGAGTTTTCCAAATTTGCTGACATATTGAGTGCAGCACTTTCACAGAATCATCTTTTAGGATTTGAAATAGCTCAGCTGGAATTCTGTCACCTCCACTAGCTTTGTTCGTAGTAATGCTTCCTAAGGCCCACTTGACTTTACACTCCAGGATGTCTGGCTCTAGGTGGGTGACCACACCATCATGGTTATCTGGGTCATTAAGACCTTTTTTGTCTAGTTCTGTGTATTCTTGCCACCTCTTCTTACTCTCGTCTCCTTCTGTTAGGGCCTTGCTGTTTCTGTCCTTTATTGTGCCCATCTTTACATGAAATGTTCCCTTGGTATCTCCAATCTTCTTGAAGAGATCTTTAGTTTTTCCTATTCTATTGTTTTCCTCTATTTCTTTGCATTGTTCGCTTAAGAAAGCTTTCTTATCTTTCCTTGCTATTTTCTGGAACTCTGCATTCAGTTGGGTGTATCTTTCCCTTTCTCCTTTGCCTTTCACTTGTCTTCTTTTCTTAATTACTTGGAAGGCCTCCTCAGACAACCACTTAGCCTTCCTGCATTTCTTTTTCTTGGGATGGTTTTGGTCACTACCTCCTGTACAATGTTACAAACCTCCATCGATAGTTCTTCAGGCACTAATCCCTTGAGTCTATCCATCACTTCCACCACATAATCAAAAGGGATTTGATTAAGGGCATACCTGAATGGTCCAGTGGTTTTCCCTACATTCTTTAAGTCTGAATTTGGCAAAGAGTTCATGATCTGAGCCACAGTCAGTTCCAGGTCTTGTTTTTGCTGACTGTATAGAGCTTTCCCATCTTCAGGTACAAAGAATATAATCAATCTGATTTCAGTATTGACCATTTGGTGATGTCCATGTGTAGAGTTGTCTCTTTTGTGGCTGGAAGAGGGTGTCTGCTATGACCAGTGCATTCTGTTGGCAAAACTCTGTTAGCCTTTGCCCTGCCTCATTTTGTACTCCAAGGCTAAACTTGCCTGTTACTCCAGGTATCACCTGACTTTCTACTTTTGCATTCCAGCCCCCTATGATGAAAAGGATATCTTTTTTTTTTTTTTGGTGTTCTGGAAGGTCTTGTAGGTCTTCATATAACCAGTCAACTTCAGCTTCTTTGGCATCAGTGATTGGGACATAGATTTGGATTACTGTAATGTTGAATGGTTTGCCTTAGAGATGAACAGAGATCATTCTGTCATTTCTGAGACTGCATCCAAGTACTGTATTTCAGACTCTTTAGTTGACTATGAGGGCTACTCCATTTCTTCTAAGGGATTCTTGCCCATGGTAGTAGATATAATGGTCATCTGAATTAAATTTGCCCATTCCCATCCATTTTAGTTCACTGATACCTAAAATGTCAATGTTCACTCTTGCTATCTCCTGCTTGACAACATCCAATTTACCTTGATTCGTGGATCTCACATTCCAGGTTCCTACACAACATTCTTTACAGTACTGGACTTTACTTTCACCACCAGACACATCCACAACTGAGTGATATTTCCGCTTGAGCCCAGCCTCTCCATTCTTTCTGGAGCTGTTTCTCCACTTCTCCCCAGTAGTGTATTGGACACCTACCCACCTGGAGGGCTCATCGTCCAGTGTCATATCTTTTTGCCTTTTCATTGTGTTCATGGGGTTCTCGAGGCAAGAATACTGAAGTGGTTTGCCATTCCCTTCTCCAGTGAACCACGTTTTGTCTGGCCCTAAGTAGCAGGGACATGCCCTTCAGCTGCTCCACGTGGCCAGGCGACATGCCGACATGCCCAGTTCTCCCACCGTTGGTTCTCACGGAGCACACAAACCTTCTCTGGGCACCAGGCATCAGTCAGCACGCCACCCAAAGGCACTGCTGGAGTCCCCGGGCCTTAGCTGGCATCTAACAACCACCTTGAAGAGAGAGACTTTGGAATCTCACACATTTGAAGCCATATCCTATCCACATGACTTACAATCTGTGCAAATGTGGCAAACAACCTTTCTAAGCTTCCATTTCCTAATCTCTATGTGTGTGTTAGTCGCTCAGTCGTGTCCAACTCTTTGTGACCCCATGGACTGTAGCCCGCCAGGCTCCTCTGTCCATGGGATTCTCCAGGCAGGAACACTGTGGTGGGTTGCCACTTCCTTCTCCAGGGGATCTTCCCGACCCAGGGATCAAACCTGTGTCTCCTGCATTACAGGCAAATACTTTAAGTATGGATAGTTAATTGCTTCCTTGAGGATTAAGTGAAATACTATATGTAAAGCACTTTCATAGTTCTTCATGGGTGCTAATTGTTCAAAAAAAGTAATGAGAAGTGTGATTCCTGTCAATATGGAGTAAATAACTCCACCCTGTGTCTCACACTGAATACAACTAACAACCTTGGACAGAATTCATGGAGCAGTTATATGAGGACACTGAAAAGAAAATGGTAGCAGGCTGATGGGGGATGGAACTAGAATTGGAAATACCCCCCAAACAGTAGTCAGTTTCTCCATTTTCTTTTCTTTGATATTTCCTATCCTGGATCAATGGCAGTTCAAAACCCAGAACAGTCTGCTGGGTATGCAAAGAAATAGCTTTAGGAGATGCCCTCTATTATTTATCTTTTTTTTTTTTTAAAGATATTTAGCCCCTATGGGGAAATTCCCTATTTCCATTTGTTTTGTTTTTCCTTTCTCTCCAGTCCCAGTCCCCAAACAGTGCATTAGCAACTGCAGAGGCAGCGGCAGTCAAGTAGATACTTAAAACCTTGGGGGAGAGGAACTCTTATGCTGGTCAGAGAAACTGATCCCTAGGATACCCCCATTCTTTTTTTTTTTTTTTCCTCTTTCTCTCCTCTTGCTGCTCAGTCCTAGAGGCGCATAGTCATGGGATGTGTACAGTAGAATTGAATTGTTGTTTTCTAGCCAGAGGAAGAGGAAGAAAAACCTCTGAGAGCCACAAAGAGTAGGGAAGAATCACAGAGAGGAGGGAACTTAAAAAAACAATTTTATAATTGTATCTGAAATGAGCTTGCCCGCCAGGGGATCCATATGCATAAATCTAACCTCAAACATTCTACCAAAATTTTTGAGAAGTGATTTTACAGGGGAAACCACTGCCCAGACCCCAGGTGGTCATGGGGTGGCACACAAGTGGGACAGATTCAGATAACACTGCAAAAGTTTTGAAACTAAATTGACAATAGAACCATAGTTCACAGAATTAGGTAGGAAAACTGTTACCCAAAACTAACCAGATTTAAAAAGTTCCGCATCAGATTTGAACAAAACTGAAAATCACATATAATAATATTGCTGCTGCTAAGTCGCTTCAGTCGTGTCCGACTCTGTGCGACCCCATAGACGGCAGCCCACCAGGCTCCGCTGTCCTTGAGATTCTCCAGGCAAGAACACTGGAGTGGGTTGCCATTTCCTTCTCCAGTGCATGAAAGTGAAAAGTGAAAGTGAAGTCACTCAGTCGTGTCCGACTCTTAGTGACCCCATGGACTGCAGCCTACCAGGCTCCTCCGTCCATGGGGTTTTCCAGGCAAGAGTACTGGAGTGGGGTGCCATTGCCTTCTCCGATAATAATATTAAGAACTGCTAATATACAGTACAAAATTCCTTACAAGTGAGGAAGAAAGAAAATATTAACATTTAGCAAGGGAAAAGGCAATTAAGTAATACCAAACCCTGGGTAGGGCTTCCCTGGTGGCTCCGTGGTAAAGAATCCACCTGCCATTGCAGGAGATGTGGATTCAATCCTTGGGTAGGGAAGATCCCCTGGAGAAGGAAATGGCAACCCACTCCAGTATTCTTGCCTGGGAAACCCCATGGACAGACCCATAGAGTTGCAAGAGTCAGACATGACTTAGTAACTAAACAACAACCACAACAAAATGCAAATTAGAACCACAATGAGAAACCACCATCAGATCAGATCAGATCAGTCACTCAGTCATGTCTGACTCTTTGCGACCCCATGAATTGCAGCACGCCAGGCCTCCCTGTCCCTCACCGACTCCCGGAGTTCACTCAGACTTACGTCCATCGAGTCAGTAATGCCATCACCTAACCAAATGGCTAAAAATATTTTTAAACATAAAATGCCAAATGCTGGCAAGAATGTGAAGCAGCTAGAACTCTCACATGCTGCTTAGTTCAGGTCAGTTCAGTCGCCCAGTCATGTCCGACTCTTTGTGACCCCATGGACTGCAGCACACCAGGCTTCCCTGTCCATCACCAACTCCCAGAGCTTACTCAAACTCATGTCCATTGAGTCAGTGATGCCATTGAATCATTTCATCCTCTGTCATCCCCTTCTCCTCTCACCTTCAATCTTTCCCAGCATCAGGGTCTTTTCCAATGAGTCACTTCTTCAAATCAGGTGGCCAAAGTATTGGAGTTTCAGCTTCAGCATCAGTCCTTCCAATGAATATTCAGGACTGATTTCCTGTAGGATGGACTGGTTGAATCTCCTTGCAGTCCAAGGGACTCTCAAGAGTCTTCTCCAACACCACAGTTCAAAAGCATCAAATCTTCGGCACTCAGCTTTCTTTATAGTCCAACTCTCACATCCATACATGACTACTGGGAAAATCATAGCTTTGACTAGACAGACCTTTGTTGGCAAAGTAATGCCTCTGCTTTTTAATATGCTGTCTAGGTTGGTCATAACTTTTCTTCCAAGGAGCAAGCATCTTTTAATTTCATGGCTGCAGTCACCATCTGCAGTGACTTTGGAGCCCAAGAAAATAAAGTCTGTCACTCTTTCCATTGTTTCCCCATCTGTTTGCCATGAAGTGATGGGACCAGATGCCATGATCTTAGTTTTCTGAATGTTGAGCTTTAAGCCAACTTTTTTCACTTTCATCAAGAGGCTCTTTAGTTCTTTGCTTTCTGCCATAAGGGTGGTATCATTTGCATATCTGAGGTTATTGATATTTCTCCCAGCAATCTTGATTCCAGCTTGTGCTTCATCCAACCCAGCATTTCTCATGATGTACTCTGCATGTAAGTTAAATAAGCAGGGTGACAATATACAGCATTGATGTACTCCTTTTCCTATTTGGAACCAGTCTGTTGTTCCATGTCCAGTTCTAACTGTTGCTGTTATGAATCTGTTGTTCATACAGATTTCTCAAGAGGCAGGTCAAGTGGTCTGGTATTCCTATCTCTTTCAGAATTTTCCACAGTTTATTGTGATTCACACAGTCAAAGGCTTTGGCATAGTCAATAAAGCAGAAGTAGATGTTTTTCTGGAACTCTGTTGTTTTTTTCATGATCCAGAGGATGTTGGCAATGTCATCTCCATTCCTCTGCCTTTTCTAAATCCAGCTTGAACATCTGGAAGTTCACAGTTCATGTACTGTTGAAGCCAAATACTTCTCATGGGAATGCTTCTCATGGGAATGAAAAATGCTGCTTATGGGAATAAAATGAAAATGCTGCTCATGGGAATGAAAAATGGTACTTCCATTCTGGAAAAGCAGTTGGAAGATTTTAGTAAAGTTAAATATACACTTGCCCTATGACTCGCAGTTCACTCCTGATATTTACCCTAAAGAAATGAAAACATATGTTCACCCAAAAATCTGTGCATGAATCTTAATAGCATATTTTATGAATAGATAAATCTTAGTATTTATCTATTCATAAATACCAAATACTGGGAAAAAAAACCCAAATGCCCTTGAACAAATGAGGGGATAAGCAAGCAGTGATATACCCATGTAAAGGTGTACTACTCAGTAATAAAAAAAGAATGAATCAAAGATACATGCAGCTACATGAATGAATCTCAGTGACATTATGCTGAGTGAAGGAAGCTAGTCGCAAAAGGTTACATATTCTCTGCTTCCACTGATGTGACTTTCCGGGAAAAGTTAAACTGTAAGAACAGAGAATCGATCACCCAAGGCTTGGGGTGAGGGGAGGGTTTGGCTAAAAGGGAAGCAAAAGAGAAAGAACACTTTCTTTTGGCCAACAGTTTGTGATGAAATTGTTCTGTATCCTGACTGCAATGATGGTTATACGAAATTATACACATGTTAGAACTGCACACCAAAAAAGTCCATTTTTACTATTGTAGTTTTTGTTGTTTAGTTGCTAAGTAGTGTCCAACTCTTTTGTGACCTCATGGACTGTAGCTCCTCTGTCCATGCAATTCTCCAGACGAGAATACTGGAGTGGGTAGCCATTCCCTTCTCTGGGTGATCTTCCCGACCCAGAGATTGAACTTGTTCTCCTGATTGGCAAGCGGATTCTTTACCACTGAGCCACCAGGGAAGCCCATTTTTACTATATGTAAATTTTTAAAATAATTGTAAAATAATAGCAATTGATACAGTTTATATAGTTTCAGATAAGACTTTAAGTAACTTTTTAATTGCAAAATGCTAATTATCTTGTTACACATAAACCCTAAGAAAAACATTTGCTGCCAGAACTCACTTAAAAAGGTATGCCTTAGTCCTTGAAGAGCTGCCTACTTTAAAGTCTCCTTTCCTCCCTTTGGTGCCCTCACTTTCTTTCCTATCCCCTCTCAGTTGCTCTGCTCTGTCTCCGCTTCTCTCACTTCCTCCTTTTCTGTGCTTTTGTCTTCATCCTAGCTTAACTGGTCATATATTAACCTGAGGTATGTATTTTACATTATATTTTTTGCCACTTAAAAAGAAAAAAACCAAAAACTTATACTCCTTGTTTTTTTTGTTTTTAGTTGAATGACTTGAACAAAATTAAAATATTCTGTCAAATTACTTAAAGTTGATTTTTACCTGTGAATGATTTTCAACACTGACATTTCCCCCTTAGTTGCTCAGGAGTTCTCAAGAAAAAACAAAAACTTCCTCTTGCTCTGGTCAGGTGAAGAGGCAGATTTTTCTGCTTAAAGTTGATATAACTTTCATTGTCTTACATTATGAAGATGAAAGTTTATATAGTCTAGATCCTTTTTTTGAAAAACAATTACATCAAAAGTGAAATTGCATATTTTTAAAAAATTTCTTTGGAGAGAGGCACGTACAGCAATAGTGCATTCATTTTTAGGTATATAACCCTTCTGAAGTCAACATATTTGTTTGCAACTAAGCAGCTACCCATAAAACAATCATCTCAGAGATTGACTGAAGGTTAACTTACAAATGGTTGGTGACAAACAAGCAGCCATTTGTATGTAAAGGTGATAATCAGGAATTAAATTGAGTATTAGAAAAGATGTCAGACCATGAAGAAAAATAGGTTTGAGAGATTGTATTAAGGAAAAGATTTTACCTAGACTTATATGCTGATCATTTCATGATATATAAAATTATTGAAACATGTTGTACACCCAAGAGTAACATAATATTATAAGTCAATTATACTTCAATAATAAAAGAAATAAAGATGAGCTGTATTAAGAAAAAGAAGAAAAAACTTGCTTGTGGATTTACAAGGTAAAGGCTATAAAAAGTTTGGTAGACTAAGAATTTCTGTACGAATAGAAAATTTGAACCAGCTAATCATATAACAAGATAGCTCTTTTGCATAAACCAAAGAGAAAAGATGTCTTACTCTTATCTCCATTGCCATCTTCATGTTTTATTCCACTGTCCTTTTCATCTTCATCTTCTGAGTTTTCTACTTCCTGAATAGCCATCCTTTTCCCCTTGGTTTGAGTCTTAGATACAGGTTCAGAATTTTTCAGATCTCTTTCAACCTCTGACAAGGTTTTCTACAACATAATCACCATGTTAAAGAAAATTTTTTTTCTTTAGTAAAAAATACAACTATTCTTGCAGGTAATAATATGAAGATATTGAAAAGTGAATAAAGATAACTAAGATAAAGCTTTTTATGGTGGTCTTTATTTTTCTTTTCAAACAACTTCATTGATTTCTCTGATTATAATTATATATTTCTATTATAAAAAATTAAAGTATAACAAGCATAGAAAGGGAAAAAAAACTATCTGCAATCTCATCTCTCAGATAAACTACTGATATTCTGATGATCATCTTCCTAGATATGTTTGTATGCGTATAAACTTGCAGACATGTCCAAAAGTTTTATAAAAATTAAACCATACTGCTGCTGCTGCTAAGTCACTTCAGTCATGTCCGACTCTGTGCGACCCCATAGACGGCAGCCCACCAGGCTCCCCCGTCCCTGGGATTCTCCAGGCAAGAACACTGGAGTGGGTTGCCATTTCCTTCTCCAATGCATGAAAGTGAAAAGTGAAAGTGAAGTCGCTCAGTCGTGTCCAACTCTTAGCGACCCCATGGACTGCAGCCTACCAGGCTCCTCCATCCATGGGATTTTCCAGGCAAGACTACTAGAGTGGGGTGCCATTGCTTTCTCCAAAACCATACTACACATGCTTTTAAAGAGTAATATTTAAAGGTTCAGCAGATTTACTTGTATCCCATCATAAAGGAAATCAACCCTTAATATTCATTGGGAGGACCGATGGTGAAACTGAAGCTCCAATACTTTGTCCACCTGATGCAAACAACTGACTCATTTGAAAAGATCCTGGTGCTGGGAAAGACTGAAGGTGGGAGGAGAAGGGGATAACAGAGGATGAGACGGTTGGATGGCATTACTGACTTGACAGACATGAGCTTCAAGCTTATGCAGTTACCCTGGCCACCAAGTTCCATGGGGGCAGCAGAAGGCCCAGATAGGTACTACACACTCAGTGGGTTTGTATCACAGCTGAGGAATCTCACATTTAGAAAACTCAACACCCATATTTTATAATGTTGTTGTTGTTCAGTCGCCCAGTCATGTCCAACTCTCTGCGACCCCATGGACTGCAGCACTCCAGGCTTCCCTGTCCTTTACTATACCTCCTGGAGTTTGCTCAAACTCATGTCCATTGAGTTGATGCCATCCAACCATCTCAGCCTTCACATATGAAAAGCCAGCTCACTGGAAAAGACCCTGATGCTGGGAAGGACTGAGGGCAGGAGGTGAAGGGGGAAACAAAGGCTGAGATGGCTGGATGGCATTGACTCAATGGACATGAGTTTGAGTAAACTCCAGGAGCCAAACTGTTGCAAAGAGTTGGACATGACTGGGCGACTGAACAACAACAACATTATAAAATATGGGTGTTGGGACATGAGTTTGAGCAAGCTCCGGGAGTTGGTGATGAACAGGGAAGCCTTGGCTCATTGGCTTGCCATGCCATGAGTAACAAAGTCTTCTGTGCCTGACCCAGGAGTCCTGTATATTCTTCTAGGCCACCTTGCTAAGTTTTAAATAGGGTAAAGTCTCAGACCCTTCATAGTTTTTGACACTTACCTCCACTCTCTAGGTCTGAACACAGATCCCCTAAGTACATATCTGAGTCAGTTTACTGTCAATGATGCTATGCTTACCATACAAATTAAAGGAAGAAACACTCTTTCATGGCCATTAAGCTCATGCCTAATCCTACCTAGGAACTTCTACACCACTCTGCATAATAAACTGAAATTGGCTCAAAGAAAAGGATTGCCTACAACGCTGCAGGAAAGAGAAAATTATTTATCCTTTAGGAGTAGGTTAATGATTTTGGACAGTTTAAGAGCCTGCTTTCTTTCACTTCAAATACATGTTAACACCGCGGGGTGTCTGAGATGTATCTACAATTTAAAGTTGTGTCCTATTCATTCCTCAGTATCATTTATCCAGCAAGGCTGGTATCATCTTAACATAAACCCAGAAAAAGCAAACTATAGAATTAGGTGAGGGATTGCTTTCTGTACTTACTTTGGCCAACTCATTATCAGGTTCAACAGCCAGTACTTTATTCAAGTCTTCTATAGCTTCCTGGAGCTTGTTTTGATGCTTATATGTGGTGGCACGGCGCAGGAGAGCTGAAAATTTACCATAATAAAAGTTATATTTCTTAACATATGGCATTCTGATTATGACACATTCTTCAAGGGGAAGAATTTAGAATGCAATTGTGCAAACTAGACCCATTTTAAGATTCTTACAAATATAGAAAATGATCCTGAGGTCAAACAGAAGAGGCTGCAATAAAAAATTGTCCCTTCCAACAGCCTGGCCCTCTGACAGCTCCAGGCTCTGCCAGTTCCCCCAAGGCTGAGAGACTCCACATCTTAACCCTTTGAAGGCACCATGCTGTGCTACAATATTGGGAAGCTCTTCAGTAAATAATATGTTCCTCCTTATAATCATCATGACTATTATTTCTACTTTCTGAAAACTTAAAAAGCCTTTCACTTAAATGTGGTATTTATATTAATAACCAAGCACCTAACTCAGAATATGGGTCCTTAGTGAAGTCTTTATAGCAATCTAAAATGAATAGGAACAGAGAGAATCTTGGTGTTTAAGTCCAGCTAAGTTCAGAAATTGCACACTTTGGTAAACTGTATCAGAGAATTTTTGAAGGTTACAGCATCTAATTTGATAATTTTTAATACCAAAATGAATCATGATTAATTATGCCATAAGAGAACTTTGTGTAGTAAGCCATGATTTTGAAAAGAATCAGGCTTTGTAATTCTGGAATTTATATCTGATTCTGTAATTTAATTCTGTAATTT
Source organism: Bubalus kerabau (assembly GCF_029407905.1). Taxonomy (NCBI): domain Eukaryota; kingdom Metazoa; phylum Chordata; class Mammalia; order Artiodactyla; family Bovidae; genus Bubalus; species Bubalus kerabau. The sequence continues at coordinate 66,438,832 of NC_073637.1, forward strand.
ATATCTGATTTATTTTAATAACACTATTTTAAAACATAAATTTGGCTAGTTTGATTTTAGTCTTAGAATGAGCCAGGAAAATCTAGAGGATAAATCATTTCATCATTAATATAAAAAAATTATAGCATAAGTACAAATTGAGCTATTACTGTTCCTATTCAGATTTCAGAAGGCACTGTCCATAAAGAAATATTCATGATATAACAATTACCATTTTAAAAAACTCTTTATTTTTGGAGATAATTTCAGATTTACAGAAAGTTGCAAAGCTAATACAGACAGTTCTCATATACCCCAACCCAGCTTTAAGGCTAACATCTTACATAACTATGATATATTTGCCAAAACTAAGAAATATTGTTAACTAAACATTAGACTTTATGTGGATTTCACCAATTTTTCCACTAATGTCTGTTTTCTGCTTCAGGTTATAACCATATACTATGCTGCATTTAGAACAATTAATTTTTGAGTAAAAAATAGTTTCAAAGAGGATGATATTTATCCACTTAAGAAAATCTAAGAATTCTTAATGTTTTATGGCCATACTGATTACTAGATTTGGCTCTGTCAAACTTGTTTTTTTATATAGTGAAGATTCTGGTGCTTAAGAAATTATTCAAATGGGGAAAAATGAAAATGGAAGACCATTCTAGTGCAGAAGAGTAGCACAGTGGTTGAATGTGGACTCTGGAGTCTCATCCAGTGTCAAGTCCTGGCTGTCACTTGCCAGCTGGGTGATGTCAGGTGAGTTGTTCAGTCCCCCAGTGTGTCCATGTCCCTTTGTAAAATGAGTGTGCTAGTAACAGCTGTTGGTGTTTAGTTGCTAAATCATGTCTAACTCTTTTGTGAACCCATGGGCTGTGTAGTCTGCCAGTCTCCTCTGTCCTTGAGATTTCCCAGGCAAGAATACTGGAGTGGGTTGCCATTGCCTTCTCCCGGGGATCTTCCCAACCCAGGGATCAAACTCGTATCTCCTGCATTGGCATGTGAGTTCTTTATCACTAAGCCACCTGGCAAGTCCACTAAAAACAGTACCTGCACCTTTACTGAGCTGTTGTGAAAAGTAATGGAGTTAATATATGTACTGCATGGCACAGGGCCTGGCACAGTGGTGGTGTGGAGACTGTAAAACCTTTACTGGGCACCTGCCTAAAGCTAGGCCCCCACCCGTATGCTGTGATAGAGACAACATCCAAGCAAAGAAGAACTTTACTGGGGAGGGAGGGCATCCGTGACGATGACGGTTGGGCTGATGCACCAGGATCCATCCTCAGCGCACCCATGGTTTCCGCCCACCCATGTCTGTAGGCATGTGGAAAAAAAAGTAAGTGGTTGTATTTATCTGAATCCATAGTATTTAGAAATAGAATGAATCTATTATAATTTATGCCTCTCCCTTTTGGAATGACTCCTTGGTAACAGAAAAGGAGAGGAGAGTCTGACTTGCATACTTCAGGCTTGGACCGCAAGAAGGTAGTGTAGGAAATCAGAACAGAGGACGGGTGTTGGTGGAAAGATGTAGTCAGCTCTGGACACACTTAATTTAAAATGGTCTATGGACATCTAGGTGGAAAACCCAAAAAGCAGCTGGTGGAACGTTCTAGAGCTCTGGTGTGAGCTTATTAATAAATATTTAAAAAATCATATTTAAATTTATTTTTTAGATAAAAAGATACAGTTCAATAAGCCAGTCAGAAAAAGATAAATACTGTATGATTTAATTTGTATGAGGTACCTAGGATAATAAAATCACAGAGACAGAGAGTAGACTGGTGGTTGCCAGAGGCTGGGGTGGGTAGAGAGGATAAAGAGTTGCTGTTTCATGGGTACATTTTCAAGATTTAAAAAGTTCTGCAGGTGGACAGTAGAGCTGACTGCACAACAATATGAATGTACTTAAGACCACTGAACCCTGTACTTAAAAATGACTAAGATGGTAAAAGTTTGTGCTATGTCAATTTTACCACAATTTTTTAAAAATTGAAAGGAAACAAAACCCCCACAAACTACAGTTCAAATGCAAGCGTGAGATATTTGTTTAAAAACGCATGTAGGACTTCCCTGGTAGTCCAGTGGTTAAGAATCCAGCTGCCAATGCAGGGAACGTGGGTTTGATCCCTGGTTGGGGAAATAAGATCCAACAGACTGAGGGGAGCTAAACCCATGCACCACAACTACTGAAGCCCACGTGCTCTAGAGCCCTGCTGCACGACAAGAGAAGCCGCCGCGGTGAGAAGACTGCGCATCACAACGAAGAGTGGCCCCCACTCGCCACAGCTAGAGAAAGCTTGCGGGCAGCCATGAAGACCCAGTGCAGCCAAAAAGAATTAAAAACAAAAACATATACACTTTGTTCAATCATCTGGGATTACTAGCTACATCAGTGCAAGTAATTAAGAAGTTAAATCCCAAGTTAAACTTGAAATGCAAAGTAACTTGAGGAAGGTAATGATTCACATATAGAAATTTGAGTTTATTTGAATTTTTTTTAGTGTAAACATTGGAGAAGGCAATGGCACCCCACTCCAGTACTCTTGCCTGGAAAATCCCATGGATGGAGGAGCCTGGTAGGCTGCAGTCCATGGGGTCGCTGAGGGTTGGACACAACTGAGCAACTTCACTTTCACTTTTCATTTTCATGTATTGGAGAAGGAAATGGCAACCCACTCCAGTGTTCTTGCCTTGAGAGTCCCAGGGACAGGGGAGCCTGGTGGGCTGCTGTCTGTGGGGTCACACAGAGTTGGACACGACTGAAGTGACTTAGCAGCAGTGTAAACATAATGAGTGTCTACAGATGACCTTCAACAGATGGTGTGGCAAATTTAAAGGTATTCTATGAATATTTTTTACCCTTTAAGTTCCCAGGTTCTAACTCCAAGACTTTTTCACAGTCCTGAAAAGCACTGTTCCAGTTCTGCAGTTTGAGTTCTGCTTGAGCACGATTGTTGTAAGCTGCTACTGTGGGAAGCACGGATAAGCTCCTGTAAAAGAGACACTTTTTAAAAGTTTTTAATATTTTATTGTGGTAGAATGTATGAAAGAGACATTAATGTCAACAAGCGAATGACAGGAAAACATAAAATGGAGGAACTCAGCTAAAGTTAGAAGCTAAAACAATCACAGCTCGTGTTGTGGGTGGAATTGCGTCCCCTTAAATTGGTATGTTGAAGTCCCACCCCCCAGCACCTCAGGATATAACTACACTTGGAGATAGTCTTGAAAGAGATGATTAAGTTAAAGTGAGGTCATGAGGGTGTTTCCTAATCCAATATGACTAGTATCCTTATAAGAAGACACACCTAGAGGAAAGATCACTTGAGACACAGAGGGAAGATGGCCACAGACAAGCCAAGGAGAGAGGCCTTAGAAGAAACCAACCCTGCAGAGAGTCCTTGATGTCAGACTTCTAGCCTCCAGAGCTGTGAGACAATACATTTCTGTTGTTTAAGTCAATCAGTTTGTGGCAGTTTGCAGGGCTGCTGCTGCTGCTAAGTCACTTCAGTTGCGTCTGACTCTGTGCGACCCCTGAGATGGCAGCCCACCAGGCTCCTCCGCCCATGGGATTTTCCAGGCAAGAACATTGGAGTGGGTTGCCATTTCCTTCTCCAATGCATGAAAGTGAAAGTGAAGTCGCTCAGTCGTGTCCGACTCTGAGCGACCCCACTACCAGGCTCTTCCGTCCATGAGATTTTCCAGGCAAGAGTACTGGAGTGGGGTGCCATTGCCTTCTCCGAGTTTGCAGGGCAGCCCCAGCAAATTAACACAGCATGGGCTGTCAAAATTAATATCATAAAATTCTACAAACTACTAAATCAACGTTTAGACAGATGCTTAAGTTTCTAGTGAAAAGGTTTAAAATTGATTCTGGCTTTAGAAGTGACATGATCATTTAAATACCCATATTGTTGCTGCTAAGTCGCTTTAGTTGTGTCCGCCTCTTTGCAACCCTAGGGACCATAGCCCGCCAGGCTCTTCTGTCCATGGGATTCTCCAGGTAAGAATACTGGAATGGGTAGCCATTCCCTTCTCCAGGGGATCTTCCCAACCCAGGGATCAAACCCAAATCTTCCGCATTGCAGGCGGATTCTTTACCATCTGAGCCACCCTTAAATACCCACACAGATCTCCTCAAAAAAAGCCAGTTTAGTTAACATCAATTTTTTTTTTCTTTTTTTTACTCTTTGGGGACAATTTCCTAGTTTAAAAAAAAACAAAAAAAAAAACACAAGCAAATAGTGATCAACCACAACTAATACCCTTTGTTAGATTATTATTGTGTTAACAGACACAAATTAGTCTGCTATCTAAAAGTAGATTTAACTCTTAGGAAATAATCATAATCTTACCAAAGGATTTTAACTGAAGGAAACAGAAAAGAGCAGTAGTAGTTGAGGAATACAGACCTTAAGAGAGTAAGTTTTGCTACACTAAGGGTATGAATGCAATATAATTAATGAAAAGAAGAATTTTAAACCTACCTGGCTATTGCTTATAAAATTGATTTGAAATGTTGTAGAATAATGTATTTGCTAGGGACTTCCCAGGTAGTCCAGTGGCTAAAACTCTATGCTCCCAATCCAATGGGCCAGGGAGTTCAATCCCTGGTTGGGAAACTATATCCTGCATGCTGCAACTAAGAGCCTGCATACTGCAACTAAAAGATTCCACACGGCACAGTGGAGACCTACGACGCTGCCTTCCGCGACTGAGACCTAGTGCAGTCAAATAAATAAATACTCTCTATATAGTTTTAAAATAATGTACTCCTAAATATAGGAATGATAAGGGTATTGGTACACTGAATCTTCTAAATCCAGAGTTATAATATAAGATAAAAACAGAAAACTCACAGGGCGTCCATTTATTAAGATCATTAGTGGAGATTTCCCAGGCAAAAATACTGGAGTGGGTTGTCATTTCCTTCTCCAGGGGATCTTCCCAACCTAGGGATCGAACCTACATCTCCTGCATTGGCAAGCAGATACTTTATTGCTGAGTCACCTGGGAAGCCCCACAAGATCATTAAAGATGAACATAAATAAATCACTGGAGAAGGAAATGGCAACCCACTCCAGCGTTCTTGCCTGGAGAATCCCAAGGATGGCAGAGCCTGGTGGGCTGCCATCTATGGGGTCACACAGAGTCAGACATGACTGAAGTGACTTAGCATAGCATAGCATAAATAAATCACATGGTTGGGTAGCAATCAAACATAGAAAATACATGTAAGAATAAATAACACAAGAGCCTGACACTGAGTACCTCCCACATGCCAGACACTAAACATTAAACTCACTCAATCCTCATTATAATGCACAGAGGAGGAATTACTGCTTTCCCAGTCTTACAGATGAGAAAACAGATGGGGCAGGAAGGTTAAGTAACATGCCCAAGGCCACAGGCTTGAAAATGGTAGAGTTAAGGTTCAGACGTCTGTGGTTTACTCTAGCACCTGTTCTCTTTACCATCATGTTACCCTGCCTTTCAGCAACTTGTTTTATTTAATCCTCACAGCTGCTCTGAGGTTGGCACTATTATAGTCTCATCACATTGAGATGTCTGAGACAAAAGAGGTGAAAAATCTACCCAAGGTCTGAAAAGTGGCAGTGTGAGTTCCCTTAACCATTGTAATATGCTGCTTTAATTCTTCACCTCTATGATTTCTTCAAAGAGGAAAACAAGAAAAAGTTTGTTCCCTGTAATAGGCAAGAGATTCTCCACTGGTGGAAATCTATAAGAAGAGAGAAAACAATACCAGAGCTGACATCCACCTGCCCAAACAGGGGAGGTTGAACTGAATGAATGATACCTCAATATTCTCTTTACTTTGTATGTTCACTTCAACAGTTTAGAGACACAAACGTTAAAAAAAAAAAACAAAAAACACAAAACTTCTTCCAAAGGTGGAAGCACGATTTTACAGCATTTAGTTCTATTAATAAGATAGCATTCGTGGTTCCATAAGCACAGTTTGTCTATAACAGTATTTTAAGAAGTTAGTTTACTTTTCACAGACTATAAGAGCTTCATACATTCATACAAGCATACAACGAACGTGTACTGTGAACCAGGTGTTGGCTGGGCATTAGAGGTCCAGTGGTATTTTAAAAAATGACAAGTGGGCTCAATCTTACAGACTTTATAGTCCAGTTAGTGCCAGATCACACAAATTTGAATCATACCTCCAACAGACATTACAAAGATGTAAAATTACTATATGGGTTTGCAAATTTGGCAGTGGCGGGGGTGGGGGGCATTGGTGTGGTAATTGAGTCGGGTGGAGGTTTAACCTGGTCTGAGAAGTAAAGGAAAACTTCACAAAAGAAGTAAGGCATGGGCTGAGATCTGGATAATAAGTTAGAATTAACTAAATAACAAGTAGAGGAAAGAGTATTCTAGACAGAGGCTCAATATATGCAAAGGCCCTGTGGTTGGGAGGTAGTACCATAAAATACTAGAGCCAGGCAGTCTACTATAGAACCTGAGTTTTTAACCTCTATCCTGAATGAACTTTCTGTTGAGTTCCATCCAGACAGCTTCTATTTCCTCTGTAAAATAGTAAAGTTAGAAACTCTGTCAAACATGGGAGTGGAGTGGGAGCTTGGAGTTTTAAGAAAAGTATTGAGAAAACAAGGCAAGCACAAGTGAAAATGAAAGTGAAGTCACTCAGTTGTGTCCGACTCTTTGTGATCCCATGGACTGTAGCCTGCCAAACTCCTCCACCCATGGGATTTTCCAGGCAAGAATACTGGAGTGGGTCGCCATTTCCTTCTCCAGGGGATCTTCCTGACCCAGGGATCGAACCCTGGTCTCCTGCACCACAGGCAGACTCTTTACTGTCTGAGCTAAACACAAGTGAATATATGATAAATTGCAAGTACCATATACTGAGTGATTATGACACATTATTTAGCTTATTTATATCATTTCAACAATTAAACACTATCATTTTTTAAATGACAAGATTAAACCACATCAAAAATCTGCTCACCGAGTATAGTACTTTACAGCTTCTTCATAATCTCCTGACTTAAAAGCTTCATTTCCTTTTTCCTTTTCACGCGTAGCCAGAAAAACCTTTTCCTTTTCAGTTAGACCTATAAATAAATGTTATCTGCTGTAAGTAAAAATATAACTTAATAGAATTTTCCAAATTTAAATCCAAAAATGCTTATTTTAACAGAAGCAGAAAACTATAAAAACAAATAAAAGCAAATAAAAGGTTTCCTAAGTTTACGATATTTCTATTCTTTTTAATCATTCAGAATTTTTGAAGGTTTAGATTTCTCAATAATTGTTTTGCTTTACTTTAAACGTACTATGTACCTGTGGACTTCAAGTGAACAGAAAGTGCTCCATCTTTTTGTTTTGAGGAAAAGAAATTTGAAGGATTTGGACAAAAAAGATTTGAAAAAGAGAATGAAAACTGAATCATGGTAAAAACAATATAGGTTTACATATTCATATATTTTAAAGTCTTATTACACTTAAGTATCATAACTATTATTACTCATAAAATTAAGAAGTTTAAGGATAGAATGGAATTTGTTAGAGGTGATCAGCCCTAGGAGAAAATTCATAAACTTTTTATGGAAATACACAGCTCTTAAAGAGAATGTCTTTGGGTCAACAGCTTTTATTATCATTCAAAAAAGGTAAAGATTGCTGCTGCTGCTGCTGCTAAGTCGCTTCAGTTGTGTCCGACTCTGTGTGACTCCATAGATGGCAGCCCACCAGGCTCCCCCGTCCCTGGCATTCTCCAGGCAAGAACACTGGAGTGGGTTGCCATTTCCTCCTCCAATGCATGAAAGTGAAAAGTGAAAGTGAAGCCACTCAGTCGTGTCCAACCCTTAGCAACCCCATGGACTACAGCCTACCAGGCTCCCCTATCCATGGGATTTTCCAGGCAAGAGTACTGGAGCGGGGTGCCATTGCCTTCTCCAGTAAAGACTACTAAATCATTCCTATTTTCCCCCCATTACCTGCTGTATCTAGTCTTGTCTCAATTTTAGACAAATGTGATTTGTTGTTTATTACAGTTCTTTCTTTATCTTCATCAAGTTTTGCACATTCTTTTTCCACGTCAAATCTTAAATGAAAAATAATAAAAAACTAGAAAAAAGCTCAATACAAACAAGAGAATAAAACTTATTATTGATACGCTTGTATCTGTATCACTGTGCCTTTAGAAATAATATTCCAAAAATATATGGTAGGTTTGTATTAGATGTCACCTGTATTTTTTCCTAAAAAACAGAATTTAGCGAGGACTTAAATTTTAATCAGACCTAAATTGTGCAGAACTTTGTTATTACAGTAGTGACTAATTTATCTTAATTTAAAAATTTGTTATTTTGGATGGGTAAATATTGCATTAGTTATTTTTGGTTACTCATAAATAAAAGGATGCCGTAGTTTTTTATTTAATGAAGAAACAAAATCAAGAGTGCTTAATCCAAATACTCTTAGTACTCTACTGACATAACTTACATTTGATATGTTCAGGTTTAAAATAATTAAGGAGTTATTACAGTATTTTATGACAGTGAATTTTTACTGACAATTTTATATAAAGAAATATAAAACATACTTATCCCACTCTGCATAATCTCTCGGAATTTTCTTTTTAGCTGGTCTACTTTTAGAATTCTTTTCCTAAAAGAATAAAATTATATTTTATGAGATATTTAATATAAGATTAGCATATTTTCCTATAAAGGTGAAGCATTGGCTTAAGATACATGAATTGAATGGATAAGAATAAGTTACCCTTGAAGATAGGACAGTTTCAGGATTATAATTATTAACATAATAATACACAGCAGATTAATTATGAGAGTGATGAATAGGACTTTAGGTACATATGTAAAACTTTAAAACTTACATGTATGAAATGTGATTATTATTGATTTTCTTATAATGAAAAAATATGAAACTATCATTCATTCTTTTAAAACCTAGGCATTGAAGAAATAGCTAGTTTGCTGTATTAGAGCTGTTTTGCTTACAATGACAGATACCCAAGTTGGACTAATTTTGTTTAAAAAGAATAATTTACTGGCTTATGTAACCAAATGGATGAAAGGGCTGGGATACTGCTGGATAAAGGATTCATATACCCTCTCTCTATAGCTCTTCCTCTCTCCACCTGTCTTCTCTTCCCTAGAAGTCTCTGCTTCTCTCTGCCTGATTGCTTGCTTTCTCTATGCAGTAGGAAATGTGGCTACACTCAGTCTGGGATTATAACCTCACCGGCTTCCCAATCAGAAGGGAAAAGGAGACTGACTCTTCTCCCCATCTTTAGTTAGAGAAATCCCAGGGAAGGACTCTGATTAGCTAGTTTGTGTTATGGGCCCATCACTGACCAATCCCTAGCTTTGTGTCATTAAGTGGCTCAACCCAGGTCACATGCCCACTGCAAGCACCAGAAGGGAATGTTAAGCAAACAACAGCTTAAAAATAGTTTCTTAAAAATCATCATTTGAAATCATCTGAATGGATACACAAGCACAATTCTGTAATATTATACACTGGTCATTAGGGGTTAACACAGGTCTTCCAAATATTCCTATATTTCATTATACAATTAAAAATCATATCTGTTAAAATTTTCATGGTGACCACCAACAGGCACATGAAAAGATGTTCAACGTCACTAAACATCAGGGAAATGCAAATTAAAACCATGAGATATCACCTCACACCTGTCAGAATGGCTATCATCAAAAAGACCAGAAACAACAAATGTTGGAAAGGATGTGGAGAGAAGACAACTCTTGTACACTGTTGATAAGAACATAAATTGGTGCATCCACTGTGGGAAACGGTATGACGGTTTCTCAAAAAACTAAAAATAGAACTACCATATGATCCAGCAGTTCCACTCCAGGGTATATACCAAATATTGCTGCTGCTGCTAAGTTGCTTCAGTCGTGTCCGACTCTGTGCGATCTCATAGACAGCAGCCCACCAGGCTCCCCCTCCCTGGGATTCTCCAGGCAAGAACACTGGAGTGGGTTGCCATTTCCTTCTCCAACGCATGAAAGTGAAAAGTGAAAGCGGAAGTCGTTCAGTCATGTCCGACTCTGCGACCCCATGGACTGCAGCCTACCAGGCTCCTCCATCCATGGGATTTTTCAGGCAAGAGTACTGGAGTGGGGTGCCATTGCCTTCTCCTACCAAATATTAGGTTGGTACAAAAGTAATTGTGGTTTTGAATTGTGAATTTTAAATCATTACAACTAGGTTCAAACACATCTTTATTAATCAAAATAGGAAGTGTTACAATCAACACATTTTTTTTGCCAATGAGAAATAAGTTTGTTTATTCTTGTAGCATAAAAATCTGTGCTTCAGGATTTGATAAACTCTTGGAAAGCATTTTCTGCACCCTGCTGGTAGTGGAAGTGTTTTCCCTGCAAAAAGTTGTCTAGATGCTTGAAGGAGTGGTAGTCAGTTGGCAAGAGGTCAGGTGAATATTGCGGACGCTTCATTCAACTTCTGAAGCATCGGTTGTCATGGAGAAGAATTGGGCCCTTGCTGTTAACCAATGCCACCTGCAAGTATTGTAGTTTTTGGTGCATCTCATAGATAGGCTGAACATATACTTCTCACATGTAATGATTTTGCTGGGATTCAGAAAGCTGTAGTGGATCAGATAGGCAGCAGACCACCATGACCATGACCTATTTTTGGTGGAAGTTTGACTTTGGGTAGTGCTTTGGAGCTTCTTCTCAGTCCAGCCATTGAGCTGGTCATCTCCAGTTGTCATATAAAATCCAATTTTCATTGCACACCTCAATTTGATCAAGAAATGGTTCGTTGTGGTTGTGTAGAATAAGCAAAGACAACACTTCAAAAGAACAATTTTTTTGATTTGTGGTCAGCTCATGAGGCACCTACTTATCGAGCTTTTTCACCTTTCCAATTTGCTTCAAATGCCAAATGACGGTAGAATGGTTGACATTGAGTTCTTCATGTAGTTTTAAGAGGATCAGTTTCAAAGATTTCTCTCAATTGGTCATCATCAACTTCCAATGGCTGGCCACTATGCTCCTCATCTTTAAGGCTCTCCTTTCCTTTGCAAAAATTCTTGAACTACCATTGCATTGTACATTCATTAGCAGTTCCTGGGCCAAGTACATTGCTGATGTTGCCAGATGTCTCCGCTGCTTAACAACCATTTTGAACTTGAATGAAAAAGTCACTTGAATTTGCTCTTTGTCTAACAACATTTCTATGAAAAAGTGAAAGTTGCTCAGTTGTGTCCGACTCTTTGCAACCCTATGGACTACACAGTCCATGGAATTCTCCAGGCCAGAATACTGGAGTGGGTAGCCGTTCCCTTCTCCAGAGGATCTTCCCAACAAAGGGCTAGAACCCAGGTCTCCCACATTGCAGGCTTATTCTTTACCAGTTGAGCCACAAGGAAGCCCAAGAATATTGGAGTGGATACCCGATTTGAACCAGGGTCTCCTGCATTGCAGGTGGATTCTTTACCAACTGAGTAAAATAAACAGCAAATAACTACAGCCATGAAATTAGAAAATGATTGCTTCTTGGCAGGAAAGCTATGACAAGCCTAGATATTGTATTAAAAAGCAAAGACATCACTTTGCCAACAAAGGTCCATATAGTCAAGGCTATGGTCTTTCCATTAGTCATATATGGATATGAGAGATGGATCATGAAGAAGGCAGAACACTGAAGAGCTGATGCTTTTGAACTGTGGTGCTAGAGAAGACTCTTCAGAGTCTCTTGGACAGCAAGGAGATTAAACCAGTCAATCTTAAAGGAAATCAACCCTGAATACTCATTGGAAGGACTGATACTGAAGCTGAAGTTCCAATATGTTAGCCACCTGATGCAAAGAGCAGACTCACTGGAAAATACTCTGATGCAGGGAAAGACTGAAGGCAGAAGAAGAGGGTGACAGAGGATGAGATGGTTGGATAGGATCACTGATTCAATAGACATGAACTTGGGCAAATTCTGGGAGATGGTGAAGGACAAGGAGCCTGGCATGTTGCAGTCCATGGGGTCTCAAACAACAAAAACAAGTCATTAGCAAAAAAACATAAAGCAGGAAATTCAAATTAAGATGATGTATAATATAACCACATTTAAGAATGTATTCCAATATCAAACAGCAAAGTTCAACAATGCAAAACTGCAATTACCTTTGCACCAACCTAATAAAATGAAAACACTAATTTGAAAAGATAAATGCACCCCAATATTCACAGCAGCATTATTTACAATTACCAAGATCTGGAAGCAACCTAAGTGTCTATCAACAGATGAATGAATCAAGAAGAAGTAGCATATACATACAATAGAATACTACTAAGCCATAAAAAAGAATGAAATTTTGCCATGTGGAAAAACATTCGTGAATTTGAAGGCTATTATGCTAAGTGAAATAAGTCAGGCAGAGAAAGACAAATATTATATGATACCACTTGTATGTGGAATACAAAATATAAAACAAATTAATAAATATAACAAACAGGAAACAGACTCACAGACATAGAAAACTGGTGGTTACCAGTAGGGAGAGAGAAGGTGAAAGTGGGGATTAGGAGGTACAAACTATTATGTACAAGATAAATAAGGTACAAGGATATACTGTAAAATACAGGGAATACAGCCAATATATTATATTAACTATAAATGGAGTAAACCTTTAAAAATTGTGAATTACTATAAGACCTATAACTTGTATAATACCATACATCAACTATATCTCAATTTAAAAAAAAAAATTAAAACTACTCACAGAGCTCATCATAAAAGTCATTAAGTGTCTCCCCTAAGGGGAAATTTTTTTTTGTCACAAGCATCTATCTGAGAGCCCCCCAAGAATATGAAGTACTGTGAATTCCACCTGAAAGCTCAGATTTTACCACTGGCAACTAATACCATTCATTGTTTTCCTTGAAGTGACAGACCATTTCATTCATTTATAAGAAAATGTCTGCCAAAAACTGAACTCTGAACAACCATAGCCGGTCAGTCGTCTCTTAAAGTAAAAGTTGTTCCAGGAAAAAGTTGCTAATTCGGCTGACAGTCAGTCACACAAGTGGGTTTTCTTATGATGATCATCGTATTTCATTTCACAGTGAAGTGCTTTCTGTGAAGTCTGCATTTTGTCACACAGAATATTAAAAAGATATGTCTTCAAGGTATCATATATAACAAAAAGAATACATTTTTTGTTGTTTCATCAAAGACATTTTTAAGGTAAATAGGAATTTCTTACTATGAGTGCATAGCAGTGGAGCAAACAATGACCGCTAGTTCAGTTAGTGCCACTGCCTTACTTCACGGTAAGGCACCAGCAGTTTTGGGCATCCCTGGGGGTTCAGGGGTAAGGAATCTGCCTGCCAATGCAGGAGAAGTGGGTTTGATCCCTGGGTCAGGAAGATCCCCTGGAGAAGGAAATGGAAACCCACGCCATTATTTTTGTCTGGGAAATCCAATGGACACGGGAGCCTGGTGGCTACAGTCCATGACGTCACAAAGAGCTGGACATGACTTAATGACTAAACAGCAACCAGCAGTTTTACCCTTAGGGTAAAAGTCAATGAAGTGAAAGAGACAAAGCATTATTTTATAAAAGAGTTTTAAAAATAACATTGACTTTATGGATCCCCTAGAAGGATCTCAGGGATAACCAGCATCCTTGGACCATACTTTGAGAACCACATTAGTCTGTCTACTCCTACTGGACTACAGTAAGGACATGGAGGAAATATTATTCATTGTTATAGTTTCGGGATACAGTCTTAGCACACAATGAGGGTTCAATAAATACGAATTCATTGATCACAGATAGTGTTATCCTTACTATACTTATTTACTGTGTACCTCAGTTACCTGAGTAATTCCTAATGAGGAGTAAAAAGATCCAGGAAGGTAAATTACCAAAGAGCAGAGTGATGAAGGGCTATGGATATTCTTCAAATAAAACTGAGAGGTCAAAGAAAAAACGAGGAAAACAAAAATGACTCAACCCAAAATGAAGACAATTAGGTAACCATCCTCTTAGAGATGATAAGAATAAAAGGGAAAAAAAGCAGGGAAAAAAGGAGGGCAGAGGCAATGGAATGTACAATTCAAGCCAAAATCCCCTGGAGATAAGGGCTGGGATCTGTTATATCAGGGTCAGGTAAACACCAAGAAGCTCAGTTTTAACTGGAAGTTAAGTGAACCTGGAACTCCAACAGGCCCCTTCTCTATGGAAACCATGCATTAGAAAGGAGAGCCCTGCATGGCAAAATAGGGACCAGTCTCAGAGAAATAACTGGGGCTGGGGACGGGGGAGGGGGATGCGCTAAACAGAGAAATGCCATCTATAACTGCTTGAAATCCATGGATTTAATGGATTAATTAAACAGATTAATCCATCTGTTTAATGCTTTAAATCCATATTTAATTATACAAACAATTCCCACTGTACCTCTACTGCATACATAAAATTATCCCCTGAAACATTTACATACTCAATTGGATCTTAAGTACTCATCAAAACTTGTCAGAGTAGAAGAGACAGAACAATCAAAAAATAAAAATAAGGGAAGCGGTAAACCCAAGATGCAAGTTCTTCAAAGGAATATACTGTTTCGTTTTGATGTACAGGGGACACTTACTCAACAAGGTGAAAACACAGGATCACCATGAAAAAAATCTCCAGCTGCCCAGAGGACACCACACTTTGGCTACAATGATTAAACCAAGCTAATGTTCTTAATAAACAACAACTTTCTCCCCTACCACCTACCCCCCACACCAAAAAGGTATACCTTGGCAACATGAAGATGGCTGTTTGAACCACGAACTGGAGGCAAATTATCTTCCACGGCTGGAAATGTTTCAGTTTCATGGAAGTGTATTTTGTCATCTTCTTTTTTAATTTCTGATACCCAACTCTGAAAAGAGAGAAAAAAAGAAGGTAAATATACAATTTTAAATAATTAACCAGACATTAGAAAAGACTATATATATATATCATCATACTACGGGTCAATTTTTAGGTGACAATTTGATCATGACATTCTCTCTACCTGAAATGCCCTTCTTACTCTGTGTTTTGCAATTGTAGGGAAATACATAATAACGAAGCTAGTGGAGGTGATAGAATTCCAGTTGAGCTATTCCAAATCCTGAAAGATGATGCTGTGAAAGTGCTGCACTCAATATGCCAGCAAATTTGGAAAACTCAGCAGTGGCCACAGGACTGGAAAAGGTCAGTTTTCATTCCAATCCCAAAGAAAGGCAATGCCAAAGATGCTCAAACGACTGCACAATTGCACTCATCTCACACGCTAGTAAAGTAATGCTCAAAATTCTCCAAGCCAGGTTTCAGCAATATGTGAACCGTGAACTTCCTGATGTTCAAGCTGGTTTTAGAAAAGGCAGAGGAACAAGAGATCAAATTGCCAACATCCGCTGGATCATGGAAAAAGCAAGAGAGTTCCAGAAAAGCATCTATTTCTGCTTTATTGACTATGCCAAAGCCTTTGACTGTGTGGATCACAATCAACTGTGGAAAATTCTGAAACAGATGGGAATAACAGACCACCTGATCTGCCTCTTGAGAAATTTGTATGCAGGTCAGGAAGCAACAGTTAGAACTGGACATGGAACAACAGACTGGTTCCAAATAGGAAAAGGAGTACGTCAAGGCTGTATATCGTCACCCTGTTTATTTAACTTATATGCAGAGTACGTCATGAGAAACGCTGGACTGGAAGAAACACAAGCTGGAATCAAGATTGCCAGGAGAAATATCAATAACCTCAGATGTGCAGATGACACCACCCTTATGGCAGAAAGTGAAGAGGAACTAAAAAACCTCTTGATGAAGGTGAAAGTAGAGAGTGAAAAAGTTGGCTTAAAGCTCAACATTCAGAAAACGAAGATCATGGCATCCGGTCCCATCACTTCATGGGAAATAGATGGGGAAACAGTGGAAACAGTGTCAGACTTTATTTTTCTGGGCTCCAAAATCACTGCAGATGGTGACTGCAGCCATGAAATTAAAAGACGCTTACTCCTTGGAAGGAAAGTTATGACCAACCTAGATAGCATATTCAAAAGCAGAGACATTACTTTGCCAACAAAGGTTCGTCTAGTCAAGGCTATGGTTTTTCCTGTGGTCATGTATGGATGTGAGAGCTGGACTGTGAAGAAGGCTGAGCGCCGAAGAATTGATGCTTTTGGAGAAGACTCTTGAGAGTCCCTTGGTCTGCAAGGAGATCCAACCAGTCCATTCTGAAGGAGATCAGCCCTGGGATTTCTTTGGAAGGAATGATGCTAAAGCTGAAACTCAAGTACTTTGGCCACCTCATGCGAAGAGTTGACTCATTGGAAAAGACTCTGATGCTGGGGGATTGGGGGCAGGAGGAGAAGGGGACGACAGAGGATGAGATGGCTGGATGGCATCACTGACTGGATGGATGTGAGTCTGAGTGAACTCCGGGAGTTGGTGATGGACAGGGAGGCCTGGCATGCTGTGATTCATGGGGTCGCAAAGAGTCAGACATGACTGAGCGACTGATCTGATCTGATCTGACACAATAACATAAAATGTATCATCTTAACTATTCTTAAGTGTACAGTTCAGTATTGGTCAGTATATTCATTTCTGCCCTTTCTAATCTTGCAAGATCATATTCATCTCCCTTCCAGTGAGCCTTCTCTGAACTTCCTGGTTGGGACAAAAGCATTTAGCATGAATATTTAAAATCCTCTATTTATTGTTTGTCTCTCTTACCACACTGTAAGTTCCTTGACAGTAGAACCTATCTCAGAGTGAAAGTGAAGTTGCTCAGTCGTGTCCAACTCTTTGGGATCCCATGGACTGCAGCCCACCAGGCTCCTCCACCCATGGGATTTTCCAGGCAGGAGTACTGGAGTGGAGTGCCATTTCCTTCTCCAATGCATGAAAGTGAAAAGTGAAAGTGAAGTCACTCAGTCGTGTCCAACTCTTTGCGACCCCATAGACTGCAGCCCACCAGGCTCCTGTGTCCATGGGATTTTCCAGGCTAGAGCACTGGAGTGGGGTGCCATTGCCTTCTCCAACCTATCTCAAACACCCAAGCAAATCAGGTGCAAATTAACATACAGATTAGATTGACCACATTTTCCAACTTTAGCAGTTTGACAGAAAGGTAAATATTAATTACTTCTGATTTTTTTATACACAATGTGTTGTGCTGTGTTTAGTTGCTCAGTTGTGTCCAACTCTTTGCAACCCCATGGATTGCAACTGTAGCCCGCCAGGCTCCTCTGTCCATGGGATTCTCCAGGCAAGAACACTGGAGGGGGTAGTCATTCCCTTCTCCAGGGAATCTTTGTGACCTAGGGATCAAACCCGGGTATCCTGCATTGCAGGCAGATTCTTTACTATCTGAGCCACCAAGGAAGTCCTTTATATACAATGGACAGCATAAAATATAAAAAATGACAGTAAAGACAAAGAAGCAGCAAAATGCTACCCATAGCCAACAGAAGCAGACACAGAGAGTGAATGGATGTTGGAAATAACAAACAGAGACTTAAAAACAGCTGCAATAAATATATGAGAAGAGTGAACAACATGCAGGAACAATTGAGAAATTCAGGAGAAGACTGAAAACTTTAAAAAAGAATTAATGGAAATTCCAAAAATAAAATACTCAGTATCCAAAATGAATCTATTTGATGAAGAGTATGGACACAGGAAAATAGTGGACAAAAAATCAGTAACATTAGAGTAGATTTGAGCAACATTAACAAACTTGGCCTAATCAATATAGATTTCTATGTTATTTTCAAGAGCACATGGAGCATAGGCCAAAAAATTCTCAAGAAATCTCATAGGGTTGAAGTTATACAAAGTATGGAATCTGACCACAACAGACCTAAACTAGAATTCAGTAATAATAAGTATTTAGACCATCCCCAAGAAATTGGAATTTGAATTCACTTATAAGGAGTTCATGAGTTAAAAAGGAAATCAGATGGAAAATAATTTGAAATAAGAGATAATGAAAACATGACATATAATAATTTATATCATGCAGATAAAGTATTAGAGGAAATTTTACAACTTTAAACAAGAAGAAAGGTTCAAGATCAATTATTAATAGTTAAGCTTCTACCTTAAAAAACTAATAGAAAACACATTAAAGCCAAAGTGAGTAGGAGGAAATAAAAATAATTAAAAAATAAGAGTAGAAATCCATAAAACACAAAATAGAAAAATAAAATCAACATCCAAATATTGTTTTTTTTGGAAATAAACAATTGACAAACATAACAAGACTAGGCAAAAGAAAGTGAAAGAAAAAAAAAAGTGAAAGGAAAAAATACAAATTAGCAGGCATAAAAGAAGCACATCTCTAACAATCCTACAGATATTTTAAAAAAAAGATATTTTAGACAAATTTATACCAATAACTTTGCAATTTAGATAAACAAATTCCCTGCCCAAGGCAATTTACAGATACAATGCAATCTCTATCAAATTACCAATAGCATTTTTCACAGAACTAGAACAAAAATTTTAAAATTTTTGGAAACACAAAGGACCCTGAAGTGCCAAAGCAAGCTTGAGAAAGAAAAATAGAGCTAAGGATTCAGGCTTCCTGACTTCAGACTATACTGCTGCTGCTGCTGCTAAGTTACTTCAGTCGTGTCCGACTCTGTGCGACCCCATAGACGGCAGCCACCAGGCTCCCCCGTCCCTGGGATTCTCCAGGCAAGAACACTGGAGTGGGTTGCCATTTCCTTCTCCATCAGACTATACTACAAAGCTACAATAATCAAAATAGTATGGTACTGGCACAAAACCCATAAATACAGATCAATGGAACAGGATAAAGAGCCTCAAAATTATCCACAGGCCTGTGGTCAATTAATCTACAACAAAGGAGGCAAGAACATACAAGGACAAAAAGACAGTTTCTCCAATAAATAGTGCTGGAAAACTGGGCAGCTACATGTAAAAAAAGAAAATTAGAATATTCTCTAACACCATGCACAAAAATAAACTCAAAATGGATTAAAGACCTACATGTAAGACTGGATACCAAAACACTGCTAGAGGAAAACACTGGTAGAACATTCTTTGACATAAATTGCAGCAATACCTTTCCTGACCCATCTCTTAAGAGTCATGGAAATAAAATCAAAAATAAATGGGACCTAATTAAACATGAAAGCTTTTCTATAGCAAAAGAAACCATAAAGAAAATGAAAAAACAGTCTACAGAATGGGAGAAAATATTTGCAAATGGTGCAGCTAACAAGGGATTAAACTCCAAAATATACAAACAGTTCATATAACTCAGTATAAAAAAACTCCAAAGAACCCAATCAAAACAACAGGCAGAAGATCTAAATAGACATTTCTCCAAAGAAGATATCAGTTCAGTTCAGTTCAGTCGCTCAGTCGTGTCCAACTCTTTGCGACCCCATGAATCACAGCACACCAGGCCTCCCTGTCCATCACCAACTCCCGGAGTTCACCCAGACTCACGTCCATCGAGTCAGTGATGCCATCCAGCCATCTCATCCTCTGTCGTCCCCTTCTCCTGCCCCCAATCCCTCCCAGCATCAGGGTCTTTTCCAATGAGTTAACTCTTCGTATGAGGTGGCCAAAGTACTGGACTTTCAGCTTTAGCATCATTCCTTCCAAAGAAATTCCAGGGCTGATCTCCTTCAGAATGGACTGGTTGGATCTCCTTGCAGTCCAAGGGACTCTCAAGAGTCTTCTCCAACACCACAGTTCAAAAGCAACAATTCTTCGGTGCTTAGCCTTCTTCACAGTCCAACTCTCACATCTATACATGACCACAGGAAAAACCATAGCCTTGACTAGACGAACCTTTGTTGGCAAAGTAATGTCTCTGCTTTTGAATATGCTATCTAGGTTGGTCATAACTTTCCTTCCAAGGAGTAAGTGTCTTTTAATTTCATGGCTGCAGTCACCATCTGCAGTGATTTTGGAGCCCAGAAAAATAAAGTCTGACACTGTTTCCACTGTTTCCCCATCTATTTCCCATGAAGTGATGGGACCGGATGCCATGATCTTCGTTTTCTGAATGTTGAGCTTTAAGCCAACTTTTTCACTCTCCACTCTCACTTTCATCAAGAGGCTTTTTATTTCCTCTTCACTTTCTGCCATAAGGGTGGTGTCATCTGCATATCTGAGGTTATTGATATTTCTCCCAGCAGTCTTGATTCCAGCTTGTGTTTCTTCCAGTCCAGCGTTTCTCATGATGTACTCTGCATATAAGTTAAATAAACAGGGTGACGATATACAGCCTTGACGTACTCCTTTTCCTATTTGGAACCAGTCTGTTGTTCCATGTCCAGTTCTAACTGTTGCTTCCTGACTTGCATACAAATTTCTCAAGAGGCAGATCAGGTGGTCTGTTATTCCCATCTCTTTCAGAATTTTCCACAGTTTATTGTGATCCACAGGCACATGAAAAGATGCTCAACATCACTCATTACTAGAGAAATGCAAATCAATACCCCAATGAGGTATCACCTCATACTGTTAGAAGGGCCATCATCAAAAAGTCTACAAACAAAAAATGCTGGAGAGTGTGTGTAGAAAAAGGAACTCTCCTATACTATTAGTGGAAATGCAAACTGGAGCAGCCACTATGGAGAATGGTATGGAGGTTCCTTAACAAACTAAAAATAGAGTTAACATATGATCCTCCAATCCCACTGCTGGGCATATATTCAGAGAAAAGAAAATATACATGCACCCCAATATTCTTTGCAACACTACTTACAATAGGCAAGACATGGAAGAAACCTAAATGTTTATCAACAGATGAATGGATAAAGAGGATGTGGTATATTTATTCAATGAAATGTTACTCAGTCATAAAAAAGAATGGAATAATCCATTTGTAGTAACATGGATGGACCTAGAAATAAATCAAAGTGAAGAAACTATACTCAATACTTCACAATAACCTATATGGGAAAAGAATATGAAAAAAATAAGATACTAACATATATGTATGTATAACTGAATCACTATGCTGTACACCTGAAAGTAACACAACACCGTATATCATCTTCAATAAAAAAAAAATAAATAAAAAATGTAAACAGATCAGAAAAAAAAAAAAAAGATAGAATGATGGTTGCCAGGGGCTGGTGGTGGGGGTAGGATTGGAGAGTTATTGTTAAATGGTATGGAGTTTCAGTTTTGGAACATGAAAAAGTCCTTGAGATTGGTTGCATAATAATATGAATATACTTAACACTAATGAACTGTATACTTGAAAATGATAAAGATGATAAACTCTATATGATGTGTGTTTTATTACAATAAAAATAAAGAAATAAAATTTCATAATTGAAGTGACTTGGAATGAGCAAATTAAATTAAAAACATCAACTTTTATAATAGTATAAAATAAATACTTAGGAATAAATTTCATTAAAAATATATAAGAAGAATATATACACTGAAAACTACAAACACTGCTTCAAAAAATTAAATAAAGCTTATATGAACAGAAAAATACATGTTCATCAATCAGAAATCTCAGTAATATCAAGATATCAATTCTTCCAAAACTGATCAACAAATTCAAAACAATCCCAACACAAATAAATACAATTTCTATTTTATAGAAATTGGCAAGCAAAGGACCTGGAACAGCCAAAATAACTTTGAAAACAAAGAACAAAGTTGGAGGACTTGCACTACCTGATATGAGAAAGGAATCTAAAAAGAATAGATATATGTAAATGCATAACTGAATCACCTTGCTGTGCATGTGAAACGAACACAACACAACACAGCTATTGTAAATCAACTACTTTGTTGCTGTTCAGTCACTAAGTCATATCTGACTGTGACCCCATGGACTGTAGCATGTCAGGCTCCTCTGTCCTCTGCTATCTCCCAGAGTTTGCTCAAATTCATGTCCATTGAGTTGGTGATGCTATCTAACCATCTTATCCTCTGCCTCTCTCTTCTCCTTTTGCCTTCAATCTTTTCTAGCATCAGAGCCTTTTTCACTGAGTTGGTTCTTTGCATCAGATGACCAAGCTATTGGAGCTTCAGCACCAGTCCTTCCAATGAATATTCAGGGTTGATTTCCTTTAGGATTGACTAATTTGATCTCCTTGCACTCCAAGGGACTCTCAAGAGTCTTCTCTAGCACAACAATTCGGAAGCATTAATTCTTTGGCGCTCAACCTTCTTTATCTGACTCACATCCCTACATGACTACTGGAAAAAACATAGCTTTGACTTTACAGACCTTTGTCAGCAACATGATGTCTCTGCTTTTTAATATGTGTCTAGGTTTGTCATAGCTTTTCTTCCAAGGAGCAAGCATCTTTTAATTTCATGGCTGTAGTCACCATTAACAGGGATTTTGGAGTCTAAGAATATAAAATCTGTCATTGCTTCTTCCACTTTTTCCCCTTCTATATGCCATGAAGTGATGGGACTGGATGCCATGATCTTAGTTTTTTGAATGTTGTGTTTCAAGTCAGGTTTTTCACTCTCCTCTTTCATCTTCATCAAGAAGCTTTTTAGTTCCTCTTCACTTTCTGCCATTAGAGTGGTGTCATCTGCATATCTGAGGCTGTTGATATTTCTCCTGGAAATCTTGATTCGAGTTTGTGATTCACCCAGCCCAGCATTTCACATGATGTGAAATTTAACTTCTGCATAGAAGTTAAATAAGCAGGGTAACAATATACAGTCTTGTCATACTCCTCTCTCAATTTTGAACCAGTCAATTCCATGTCCGGTTCTAACTGTTGCTTCTTGACCTGAATACAGGTTTCTCAGGAGACAGGTAAGGTGGTCTGGTACTCCCATCTCTTTAGGAATTTTCCACAGTTTGTTATGATCCACACAGTCAAAGGTGTTAGCATAGTCAATGAAGCAGAAGTAGACGTTTTTCTGGAATTCCCTTGTTTTCTTCATGATCCAACAAATGTTGGCAATTTGACCTCTGGTTCCTCTGCCTCTTCGAAACCCAGCTTATACATCTAGAAGTTCCTGGTTCATGTACTGCTGAAGCCTAGCTTGAAGGATTTTGAGCATAATCTTGCTAGCATGTGAGTATATCCAATATAAAATTAAAAATGTTTAAAAAGACTTATTGTTATCAAGACAATGGACTACTGGTGTAAAGATAGATATTTAGATTAATGAACAGAATACAGAAACAGAGCTACACATACAAAGTCAACCTATTTTTGACATTCGCACCAAGAAGTTCAATGAAGAAAAGATAATAATTCATTAGATGCTTGAATATTTGGATATCCATATTGGTATATACAAATATATGCACTGTATGTATATATATTTATGTGTGTGTCCAAAAAATAAAACTGATCTTACACCTACATTTGAGAGTTAAAACGATAAACTTCCTAGACAAATCATAGGAGAAAATTTAGGGATCTTAAATTAGACAAAGTTTTCTTAAATAAGACACAAAAGCACAAACTGTAAGAAAAATTGACTCAGCCATTAAAAAGAATACATTTGAATCAGTTCCAATGAGGTGGATGACACTGGAGCCTATTATACAGAGTGAAGTAAGCCAGAAAGAAAAACACCAATACAGTATACTAACGCATATATATGGAATTTAGAAAGATGGTAATGACAACCCTGTATGCGAGACAGCAAAAGAGACACAGATGTATAGAACAGTCTTTTGGACTCTGTGGGAGAGGGTGGGGGATGATTTGGGAGAATGGCATTAAAACATATATAATATCATATAAGAAACGAATCGCCAGTCCAGGTTCGATGCAGGATATAGGAAGCTCGGGGCTAGTACACTGGGATGACCCAGAGGGATGGTATGGGGAGGGAGGTGGGGGGGGAGGTTCAGGATGGGGAACACGTGTACACCCATGGCGGATGCATGTTGATGTATGGCAAAACCAATACAATATTGTAAAGTAAAAAAATAAATTAAAAAAAAAGAAAAATTGGTTTTATCAAAAGTAAAAATTTTTGCTCTTCCAAAGATGCTATTTAAAAAAAAAAGGCAAGCCATACAACATCAGCAAATATTTGCAAAGATACATCTTCATGTGTAAAATACACAAAAGATATGTATTTTACAGTTCAATAAGAACATAAACAATCTAATTTTTTTAATGGGCAATGGATTTAAAGACAAAAGAAGATATATGGATGACAAGCAAATGAAAAGACATTCAACATCATTAGTAATTAGAGAAATACAAATAAAAAGCACAATGAGATACCATTATATACCCAACAGAAGAGCTAAAATTAACCAAACTGACAATCCTAATTATGGACCATGATGTAGAGCAACTGGAACTTTTATCCATTATTGGCAGGATTGATTGCCACTTTAGAAAATATTCTGGGGGACTTCCCTGGTGGTTCAGTGGCTAAGACTTGTAGTTCCTAATGCAGGGAGCCCAGATTCGATCCCTGGTCATGGAACTAGATTCCACATACCACAGTGAAGATTGAAGATGCGACACAGCCAAATAAATAAAAAGAAAGGAAAAAAAAATTTTGGCATTTGTTCATCAAGTAGTAAATGGTTAAACAAACTGTAAGATAGCCATACAAATCACTGTTGCTGCTGCTGCTGCTTCTAAGTCGCTTCAGTCGTGTTTGATTCTTTGCGACCCCATAGACAGCAGCCCACCAGGCTCCCCCGTCCCTGGGATTCTCCAGGCAAGAACACTGGAGTGGGTTGCCATTTCCTTCTCCAATGCATGAAAGTGGAAAGTGAAAGTGAAGTCGCTCAGTCGTGTCCGACTCTTAGCAATCCCATGGACTGCAGCCCACCAGGCTCCTCCATTCATGGGATTTTCCAGGCAAGAGTACTGGAGTGGGGTGCCATCGCCTTCTCCATACAAATCACTGCTATTCAGCAATTAAAAGGAATGAACTATGGACACATGCAACAACACAGATGAATCTCAGAAGCATCATGCTCAGTGGAAGAAGACATATGAAAGAAGATATGCTATATAATTATATTTATATGAAAGGCTAGAAAAGGCAAATCTGTAACGATAGAAAGCAGTTCAGTGGCTGCCAGGAACCAGGGTATATGGTCTGCACTGACTGCAAAGGGGCACAATGAAACTTGTAGGGGTAATGGAAATATTCTATAGTACATATGATTTGTCAAAACTCAGTGAAATAACCATAATACAGCTAATTTTTAAAAAATAGAAATACAGTTGATTTACAATATAATGTTAGTTTTAGGTGTATAACATAGTGGTTAAATATTTTTGTAGATTATATTCCATTTAAAGTTATGAAGTAATGGCTCTATTTCTCTATTTCATCCTTGCTGCTTATTTATTTTATACATAGTAGTTTGTATCTCTTAATCCCTTACTCCTATCCTGCCTCTCTTTCTTCTCCTCTCCCCACTGGTAACCACTAGTTTGTTCTCTATATCTGTGAGCCTGTTTCTGTTTTGTTGTATACATTCATTTGTTTTATAAAATGGCTAAGTTTTATTGAATGTAAACTATAACAATAATGCTGATTAAAAGAAATCAGTAAAGACACAAGCAGGTCATTAACAAAATAAAAAATTCAAGTGACAGACTTCTAAAGCTTTAACGTTATGGTAAACAAACAATACATTATGTACTGTCATTTTTAAATCATTTACTTGATTTTAAAATGTAAAAAATGATTAGAGTATCCAGGGAAGAGTAACCTGAAGTAGGCATTCCTACATTCTACTGTTGGGAGAGTACAAAGGTACAACTTTCTGAGACACAAAGAAACGTGTTTTAACAGAAATACATTCAGATCCTTTCAGATCAAGGCACTTGAATTCTAATAACTTACTCCTAGGAAATAACCAAGGTGTACAAAAAATTATGAACAAACATGTTTGGATAGCACTATTTATACGTGCTGACTGAATTATGGTTCTTTTGTAGGATGGGATATTACTTAGTCATTTAAAATACATACATGTACGTGAGCATGCTTCCCACCTCCATAAATATACAAATCTACAAAAACACAGTCACAATAGTCTCCTGGATGTAAGGAGCAACCAATACCACGTAAGTAATTAGCACAAAGTTCCCTTTACTGATTTCAGACAAGTAGATATATATCCCATGACAATGTCACCAAAAAAGTGATGTTATTCTATACCTTTATGTCACCGTCAATTTTTTCCCATTCTTCTGCTGTAAAACTGGATGCTGTTGCCGCAGGTTTATCTTTCCTCAAAGCTCTACTTCCAGGAGCCAAGCCTGAAAGGTGCTTTTCACAAAATTCAGTAAGTTCAGGATAGTATCCTTCCTCACCAGACCTTTTAAAGAATTCAGAATTTTAGAGTTACCACTTTATTTAGAGAGCACATAAACCTGTGGTTTGCAAGCTGGGTTCCACGGAGCCCAGGGGTTCCAAGGACATCTCATGACCTGCCTCTCTACAAGAATGAAGGCTGGGCTGCTGCTTTTCCCAAACCTTCCTCAATTTCAGCAGCCTCTACTTTCATCTGATCTATGGAGTGTTGCAATGAAGGGGAGAAACAGGAGCTCCAAAGACACCAATTTCCATCACACACTTTAAAAGTTGAATGCATAACATTTTCTCTCCTCTTCAATACTCACATGTTCATTTTGTACATAAGGTAATTTTAAACTTATAAATGGAAATTCATTATTAAAGACAGGCAGAGAGTAAGACTTCGGAGTTACTTTTCAATGAGGAATTACTATCCTAGCTCAATTTTTTCCCGCAAGGGGATAGGAAGATAATGGCAGAGGAAGAGTTTAGAACAACACACCTCTAAATTCAGCCACTCAAGGAACAGAATTCCTTCCTCACAGAGTCAGACGGAGACATCTGTTCCTTTTTGCTTGTTTATTTTTTTAAGGAAAATCAATCTTTTCCCTGTTTCTTGTGAATCTGCTTACTTTTAAATTTTTAGAGAAATAAAAATAAATCCCATTTTCAAATTAAATTTTAAAATATAATTCCAAGTCCATACCACTTAAAAAGGCTATTCATAAAAAGAAATCTTTCAAATTCTTTCATCCCATAAACTCTTATTTTCTTTACTAGTCATTGATTAAATACAATTGAAAATGTTCTCATATGTTGAGAAAAACAAAAGAGAAAACAATGATATGATGAGGCTATTACCTCAACTCTGGCTGGGGACAAGCAGGACTGCTTAGGAAGGGCAGGAGGCTAAAGGTGAAAGAAAAAGGGAAGGACATAGAGATAAAGAAGGGCATCAGAGGAAAGAAAAGAATCACTGCTGAGCAAAAGGAATACTATTGATGTCCTGGAAAGGGCAAGTTCATGCTCACAAGTGCTTCTGCAATATGAGGCTGCCCTCCAAACGAAAATCCCTCAAGAAACACCACACAGGTGGCACAGGTTGGTATGCAACGGGTCAGTGTTTCCCTTTTTAAAAAAATATTTGTTTACTTACTTCGGCTTCCCAGGTGACTCAGTGGTAAAGAATCTGCCTGTCAATGCAAGAGACTTGGGTTTGATCCTTGGGTTGGGAAGATCCCCTGGAGAAGGAAATGGCAACCTGCTTCAGGCAACCTGCGTCGAAAATTCCACAGACGGAGGAGCCTGGTGGGCTACAGTTCATGGCATCTCAAAGGGTCAAACACGACTGACCGACTGAGCACATTTGTTTATTTGGCTGCGTCAGGTCTCAGTTGCGGCACCTTGGGATCTTTGTTGCATGTGGGATCGTTCATTGTCATATACAGACTCTCTCTAGTTGCAGTACCAGGGCTTAGTTGCTCCGAGGGCTGTGAGATCCCAGTTCCTTGATCAGGGATCCAACTTGCGTCCCCTGTATTGAAAGGCACGCCCCTGGACCACTGGGAAGTCCCAGGTCAGTGTTTGTTGCAGAGTTCTCTTGACCACCTGCCTGTCCATCTTCCAAGGTGTTGTTAAAAACACATGTTCCTGGGCCCCGATCCCAATTTCCTGAAGCAGAATCTCTAGGAATGGGGCTCTCAAATTAGCAATTTTTTAACCACCATATTTGGTGAATATGAAAGTTTGACAATCACGGACACAGGGCTCTTACCCAGAAAAGGCCTTGATTCCCTGACTTTTGTTCCTACTTCCTGCTCCCACTCCACCGTCCATGTGACAGCTCCCAGTGAGTTACCCACCTTTGTTGACAGGTAGTGTGAAATGCGGAGAAGGCAATGGCACCCCACTCCAGTACTCTTGCCTGGAAAATCCATGGACGGAGGAGCCTGGTGGGTTGCAGTCCATGGGGTCTCGAAGAATTGGACACGACTGAGCGACTTCACTTTCACTTTTCACTTTGCATTGGAGAAGGAAATGGCAACCCACTCCAGTGTTCTTGCCTGGAGAATCCCAGGGACGGGGGAGCCTGGTGGGCTGCTGTCTATGGGGTCGCACAGAATCGAACACGACTGAAGCGACTTAGAAGCAGCAGCAGTGTGAAGTGAGACAGTGCCAAAGCGCTTTATCAGCAGAAGCAGATGCCTCCTAACAGCTGCTTTACCTTTTCCTAGAAAATGGGAGGAAGCAAGAAAAATGCTCTCCTTCTGGGATACCGATTAACCTAAGTCTGGTGCTGGAAAATGTGGTTGTCACTAAATCCTGCTTGACTCTGTGACCCCATGAACTGTAGCCTGCCAGGCTTCTCTGTCTATAGGATTCTCCAGGCAAGAATACTGGAGTGGATTGCCATTTCCTTCTCCAGGGGATCTTCCCAACCCAGCGATTGAACCTGTGTCTCCTGCATTTTCTTGCTGGAATTAAATCAGGCTAGAACCCTTCAAACTAACCACAGAATTAAAACCACTGTTTTGGAACCTAACATGGACAAAAACAACAATCTCAATATTTGAAAATTTGCTCCAAAATTTCTAATGAGGCTTTGAATTTCAGAAGTCAACAATATAATTAAAATTGGCAGACTGAAACAAGATTTTTTATCGCTTACCTGAGCACACAAAGAATTTTTTCCAAGTGTTTAACATCTGAACATTTTTCAATATACTTGAAATCCAAATGTTCGACAGGAATTTTAAATGTTTTTGTTGTCCCGAAGCCCCACAATGATGGATAATCTTTGGTGGCCATAGCTGAAATGTTGTGTAGGAAAACAGTTACAAATCTTATATAGTAAAACTCAATTTGGATAGTAGTAACCATCTAGGTACTTCTGCAATGTTTATTTTTCATTTCTACAGAAAAGGAGATGGAGTATTTCCTTTTTTTAATGTGAACCATTTTAAAAGCTTTTCATTTAATTTGTTACAACATTGCTTCTGTTTTGGTTCTTTGGTTTTAAGACATCTCAAGACCACTTTCATGAAAGATATTACTTCCTTTTTACAGATGAGGAAGGTGATGTTTCAAGTATATAAATTGCATATGGTCATATAACTATTAAGTAGTGAACTGAAGAGTTGAACCTCAGGCCACTACAGAGCCCACATACTTAACTGTCATACAACTCATGAAATCAACTTAGTCAGCTGCAATCAGCATTCTTTTATGAGGTAGAACAGGAATAAAATCAGACTACCTGACACAAACCATTAAATACTGTTTTACAGAAACTTTTATTTCATGCCTATATAAAGAAATGATAAATACAGGTATATATAAATGCACACACAAATGTGTATATAAATGTTGCAAAGTAAAATGTATACATTATGAGTTATATTGCCAAAGTTTTTTTTTTTTTTTTAAACACTGCACTAAAACACACTGGGTAATAAATTTGAAAACAAGTTAGCAATAAGTCTAATCCATAAGGAATATTCCCTTCAGCATGCCTGCCCTCTGAGTCTGGTCATACATCATACGTCTGCAGAAAAAGGATGCACTGTCAGCGTCTCCATATTCCTGCTGGCTCTGACTTGGGTACAGAATATAGATGACAGTTTGTCAGCTTTTGAATGAGGTCCAGCAAAGACGTGAGACTATGGCCTACCATACTAGCAGGGCCCAGTAGGACGGCCTCCTATCACAAGGGTAGCCTTAATGGTGGAAATTACATGAAACCAAGTGAAGAACTTTAAAATTATTGATGCTGCCCAGAATAGAATGAGTTGTCTGTACAAGAATTTTTTCCCAAGAGCTGGAGGATATTTGATGGGAGGAGTTAAGCATCTTACGGGATTAAAATAGATTACCTTCAATTAAAGGAATCTTGAAACCCCTGAGGTTTTATGATTTGAATAAAACATAGTGAAAAACGTTTGAAATGATAAAGACATCTCTTACCTAATTAAGAGATTTTCAACGTAAACCCTGTTTTAACGTTTCTGAGAATCTTTTTTGAAAACTACCACGTGGAGGACTGCGGTGGGGAGGATACACATTCTCAAGATCAATAAATGTTAACTCTCAAACTCCAAAACACAAGTTATACTTTATTTGCTCTTGTTAGAACTCTTCCACATCTGCTTGCAACTTGTCTCTGATTAGGAAAATTGTGGTCCTAGTTGGGGTTAACTTCTCCACCATCCTAACTCACATCCATTTCCCACATTTACTCATCAGTTTGTCAGTGATATCTCCAGCGCAAACTGCAATGCGCTAGTAACGGGAAGAACTGTTTTGACTTCCACCTTCGCACGTTCTTCCCAGCATCCACAAGGCTGGGAGCCACCTGCAGCCGGAGACCGAAAGGAAACGGCATCCTCCAGCCCGTAGCAACGGTTTCTATGTACAGCGCGACCGGAGAGGACAGCGGGCTCAGGGCCTGACCGAGATCCCGGAGCTTCTACAGCCAACCCTCAACGATCAGGGGGCACTTCAGGACTCTTATGAACAATTTCTCTCTAGTCCCCGGCGTTGTTCACAAGAACTAGTGGCCGCTACCAGAGACCTTGCAGCAACATCCGCCACCTTCAGCCCCGAGAAACAAAGGGCCCCAGTTTCTTTCCCCAACTGAGAAGGCGGTTCATCCCGCGCTCCCTCCCCACCGCCGAGTCCATCTTTCACCCCGCCCCCCCGGAGGGAGGGATTGCGATGGGGAGATGTAGTTTACTCCTGGCCGGCACATACTCACCTGGTTCAGACCCCAAGCCGTGCAGAGGACCCAGCCACACACCGTACCAGCCTCGCTCGGGCACCCGGGGAGGGGCGAGCCGCTCTGCCCCGCCCCGCCCCTGCCCACACTGCCCCTCCCCAGACCGAGAGCTTGAGGCGGACTGCTGCGGGCGGGGTTTAGGGCCTCTGCGTGACTACTGGCTAGTCCGGTTTGCATCCGCTGATTGGCTTTGCAGTCCCAGCTTCACTCAGACACAGATTATTAACGAGAAGTGAGTTGCAATTCTACCTGCTCTGGAATTTTCTTTTCATGCACACTTTATGGTTTTTTTCTGGTCATAATTGTGTACAGAAACAATCAAGCTGAATAAACAAGCAGGATAAACACTAACTCGAAAGTAAATAGACTGTTGGTAAATTAAAAACATCACTATCATCTTCATAAAGACATTCCATCCAAGAATATACAGATGGATTAGAAGTAAATGTGAAATCTTTCACAGAACAGATAAAGAAAAAGAGAGAAAAAAAGGATGAAAAAGTTAGGACAATGAGTTTAAACTAGATTTAAAAGATCTAGAGAGAGAATACAGAGATCAGTTCAGTTCAGTCGCTCAGTTGCTTCCGACTTTTTGCGACCCCATGAACTGCAGCACTCCAGGCCTCCCTCTCCGTCACCAACTCCCACTGTCCATTGAGTCCGTGATGTAATCCAACCATCTCATCCTCTGTCGTCCCCCTCTCATCCTGCCCTGAATCTTTCCCAACATCAGGGTCTTTTCAAATGAGTCAGCTCTTCGCATCAGGTGGCCAAAATACTGGAGTTTCAGCTTTAACATCAGTCCTTCCAATGAACAGTCAGGACTGATTTCCCATAGGATGGACTGGTTGAATCTCCTTGCAGTCCAAGGAACTCTCAAGAGTCTTCTCCAACACCAGAGTTCAAAAGCATCTATTCTGTGCTCAGCTTTCTTTATACTCCAACTCTCACATCCATACATGACTACTGGAAAAACCATAGCCTTGACTAGACAGACCTTTGTTGGCAAAATAATGTCTCTACTTTCTAATATGCTGTGTAGGATGGTCATAACTTTCCTTCCAAAGAGTAAGTGTCTTTTACTTTCATGGCTGCAGTCACCATCTGCAGTGATTTTGGAGCCCAAAAAAACTCAGCCACCATTTCCATTGTTTCCCCATCTATTTGCCATGAAGTGATGGGGCCGGATGCCATGATCTTAGTTTCCTGAATGTTGAGCTTTAAGCCAACTTTTCCCACTCTCCTCTTTCACTTTCATCAAGAGGCTCTTTAGTTCTTCTCTTTCTGCCATAAGCGTGGTGTCATCTGCATATCTGAGGTTACTGATATTTCTCCCTGATACTGATATTACTGATATGGACTCATCTCACACACTAGTAAAGTAATGCTCAAAATTCTCCAAGCCAGGCTTTAGCAATACGTGAACCATGAACTTCGAGATGTTCAAGCTGGTTTTAGAAAAGGCAGAGGAACCTGAGATCAAATTGCCAACATTCGCTGGATCATCGAAAAAGCCAGAGTTCCAGAAAAACATCTATCTGTGCTTTATTGACTATGCCAAAGCCTTTGTGTGGATCACAATAAACAGTGGAAAATTCTGAAAGAGATGGGAATACCAGACCACCTGACTTGCTATACAGGAGAAACTTGTATTCAGGTCAGGAAGCAACAGTTAGAACTGGACATGGAACAACAGACTGGGTCCAAATAGGAAAAGGAGTACGTCAAGGCTGTATATTGTCACCCTGCTTATTCAACTTACATGCAGAGTACATCATGAGAAACATGAGCTGGAAGAAGCACAAGCTGGAATCAAGATTGCCAGGAGAAATATCAGTAACCTCAGATACGTAAATGACACCACGCTTATGGCAGAAAGTGAAGAACTAAAGAGGCTCTTGATGAAAGTGAAAGAGGAGAGTGGGAAAAGTTGGCTTAAAGCTCAACATTCAGGAAACTAAGATCATGGCATCCGGCCCCATCACTTCATGGCAAATAGATGGGGAAACAGTGGAAATGGTGGCTGAGTTTTTTTGGGCTCCAAAATCACTGCAGATGGTGACCGCAGCCATGAAAGTAAAAGTGCTTACTCCTTGGAAGGAAAGTTACGACCATCCTACACAGCATATTAGAAAGTAGAGACATTATTTTGCCAACAAAGGTCCGTCTAGTCAAGGCTATGGTTTTTCCAGTAGTTAGGTATGGATGTGAGAGTGGGGCTATAAAGAAAGCTGAGTGCAGAAAAATTGATGCTTTTGAACTGTGGTGTTGGAGAAGACTCTTGAGAGTCCCTTGGACTGCAAGGAGATCCAACTAGTCTATCCTAAAGGAAATCAGTCCTGACTGTTCATTGGAAGGACTGATGCTGAAGCCGAAACTCCAATACTTTGGCCACCTGATGTGAAGAGCTGACTCATTTGAAAAGACCCTGATGCTGGGAAAAGACTGAGAGCAGGAGAAGGGGACGACAGAGGATGAGATGGTTGGATGCCATCACCGACTCAATAGACATGAGTTTGAGTACACTCTAGGAGTTGGTGACGGAGAGGGAGGCCTGGAGTGCTGCAGTCCATGGGGTTGCAAAGAGTCAGACACAACATAGCGACTGTACTGAACTGAACTGAATACAATCATCTGTGCAGAAACTGTAATGGTGTGAATAGCTAACATTTATTACTTAAAGAGTTTTTATGGAGTATTTCATTTCATCTTGCAGCAAATGTTTGGGGAAGGTGCTACAGTGTAGTTTTTCATGCTCATCTTACAAATAAGGAAAGTGAATCCTGGTGAAGTCACTGCCATCTAACAAGGGACTCTGCAGGTGTATGTAGGTGTAGGTGTATTAATTTCTTGACTTCAACAATTAAGCTGAAGTTAAATAAACTGGCCAGTAAATGAGAAGTGCTGGATTTGAACCAATTTCCACATATTTTTGATGAACCTTTGTGTCTGATAAGCAGTTTAAGTAGGGAACAAGTTACGTGTTAGCTTCAAGCTCAGATTTACTGATTTTTATATTTATAGACCACTATTCAAAAGGATTTTTTTTAAAGCTATTTTATATCTATTTTACCTTTTCTATAACTGTCCAGGTAGGCAAGAAGTAAAATTACTTCCATTTTATAGATGAAGGGGACACAAGGAGGTAACTGATTGAAACGAATTCCAGGAGTAATACTCTACCCATTAAACCACAATCTAGTTAACCAAATAACAATACTCAAACTACTAATGCACAAATGACCTATCATGAAATTAGAATAGTTAAGAGCAACATTATCAGTAGTTGGGGTTTAGGCAGCTGTCATTTATCGGGACTCTTCCATACAGAAAGGACAAGCTCAAGAAGGAATATGGCAGAATCACAGAATTATGAAAGCCATGGTCTAGGAAAAACTGGACCAAGGAAGCACCCTTTAAAAATCTTGAGTATGGTAGTGCTATATAGCACATAATGAATTTATAGAACTTAGTATATAAGGATGGCAGTAGAAATAACAGGTGCTTCTTTTAAATGGCACAGATAATTCTCTGAATGTCAGAGACACACAAAGCTATCAATGAAGTTTATATAATCGAATCCTGGAACAGATGAAGTATCTGAGTATCCATATTCCTAGTTATCAAAGCAAAAGCTTTAAACATTCATCCAATAATTGAGTGTAAACCAACTTTTTTTTAAAATATGCTGAAAGCAGAATTTTTTGTTTACTTTAATGAATAATTACAACTGGGAAACCACACCTGCCTTAACAGTCTGCTTCATCCACTTTACTTGGGATTGATTTTGTCTTACGGAAAGCAACCATCAAAGTTTCTTTTCCCTTGCCCAAGATTTTAAAAAGTCAACCATTACATATAAATACAGAAAGGCCTATGCCAAGTTAACAAATGAAAACTGTAACTCAAAAAGAGGTATGCACATTGACAGTAAGTGCACTGGTATACTCCATACAAAAGCTGGAGAGTTTACCAACAACTGGTGATGTAAAACAGAGGTTTCCTAAGAACTTAGTTAATCAGACCTTTAAAAAGCCCTAGAAAACTTCATTTTTAACAAGGGTCCCAGATGATTCCAGGTTTTGCTTAAAGTGTAGTTTGGGAAACATTTTTAACCTCCACTGAGTGTCAGATTACATACACAATAAAATTAAAATACAAATCATGTAACTGAAAAATATTATCTTTATATAAGCTATTAATAGATATCTAAATACAATATGGTTTTTTAAAATGAAATGTGTACATAATTGTATTCATAAAGTACACTAATCAAAATCTATACAACATTAACAACAAATCCAAATAAAAATGAAGATATTCCTCTGAATTTCATGTTTCACCGAGCATCAAAAACCACCACTGTAATATACCAAGTTAAGGACATAAAAAGGTACATTAAAATTAAAATTTTAGTACTTTCAAGTCACTTTCTCTTTGCAATAATCTATTTATTTAATCTAAAATGTTAGTTATTTTAGATTTATTTAAGTTAATCTAAAATGCACAAAAGAATAAAATTCACTATTTACTATGATGAGAAGTGAATTAAAAAATAAACTATTTTAATTATTAGCCCCCTTTCCATGATAGAGACCAATGCACCAAGAAACTAAAGCAGTGTTAAAAGCGATAACTTACTGTTCTAAAAAATACTGTCAGTTATTACATAACAATTTACTCTGACTTTCAGCTAATTCCTAAGTCTCACTTTTTCCATAAGGTAGCATAAAAACTCACTATTTGTAGTTCCCCTTGTATAATTTAGTTTGTTCATAAACTGAAGCTCAGGAATGAGTACTTATATAGAATTGCTGAAAAATACACTTATAAAAGCCAAAATCAACTAGTATTTAGATTACTTGGTATACGTCTACACACCGAAGTACTGTGATAAAAAAGAAAATGATAAACATTTTTTTTTTTTGGTAAGTAATCCAAGTTGTTACCATTTTCACAAGTAATTAGTCTTTGACTATCAAACCAGGTGTTATTCTTCACTTGCTCCCAACTCATACCTAAGAAGCACAATTTAAAGGATACATCTTTTAGTCCTTTTCTTGTACATTATTCTGTATCCACATTCTCTGCATCGGATGGGATCCCTTGATTTTATTTCATTTTCTGTGTGACATTCTAGAAATGAAAACACATTCATTTATTCAATGCCTAAAAGAGAAATTACTACAGACAAGCAAATTATCTTGAACATATTTTTCATCCAACACACTAAAATACAAATACTCAACCTCAAGGATGAGGATCCTCAAGGATAGTATTACTATTACCAGTAAGCTAAAGGAGAGAGAAAAAAAGAGTGGTGGGCAAGGCACTTTTCCTAGAATAGGAAATGAAAAGTTAATGAGAGTATTTTTTTTTTTAAAGACTGTTAAAGCTGTTCGGCTTTCTAACTTTAAAGATGAACGACTCACTGAAGTCAAAGACAAATGCACAATTCTTTTTTTTTAACCGAGTTTAAATACTCTTACTTTGTGTTACTCTTACCTCCACAGATATATATCATTGGCTGCTGCTTTGGGGGTTGAACGTCCTTCTGGGTGTCCATTGTTGTCCCTGAAATCGGAGACTCAAATATTTAATATCTCAAAGCGGGGCCCTCACAAATCCAACCAGGAATCATTTTTCCGAGGGAAAGCTAAAAAGGTCTCAATTCCTAGTCAGTACTTTGTTTCATGGCTGGGTCTAAAGGACGAAACAAACAAACAAAAAACGTGTTGCGCATTTACCCCCAAATTGGACTCTTATTTTACATATGAAGGAACTCAGGTTTGCTGCTGCTGCTGCTGCTGCTAAGTCGCTTCAGTCGTGTCCGACTCTGTGCGACCCCATAGACGGAAGCCCACCAGGCTCCCCTGTCCCTGGGATTCTCCAGGCAAGAACATTGGAATGGGTTGCCATTTCCCTCTCCAATGCATTAAAGTGAAAAGTGAAAGTGAAGTCGCTCAGTCGTGTCCGACTCTTAGCGACCCCATGGACTGCAGCGTACCAGGCTCCTCTGTCCATGGGATTTTCCAGGCAAGAGTACTGGAGTGGAGTGCCATTGCCTTCTCCAACTCAGGTTTAAGCAAGTTCATTTGGGCAGGATTACTCAGCAGCAATGCAGGAGGCCCGGGTTCGATCACTGGGTAGGGAAGATCCCCTGGCGTAGAGAATGGCAACCCACTCCAGTATTCTTGCCTGGAGAATTCCATGGACAGAGAAGTCTGGCGGCTACAGTCCATGGGGTCGCGAAGAGTGGGACACGACTGAGCGACTAACACACTCAGCTGCAGAGTCAGAGAGATTTAGATCTGATTGCAAAGCCCGTGTCTTCATTTAACACGTTATATTTTTCCAAACTTTAGCAGGAGATTGTAAAAGAAAAAAAACAAAAACAAAAACAAACTTCTCTCAACAGTAGAACACGAGAACCGAAAATAAGAGAAGAATAAATAACTCCCCAAAGCCAGTCAACAGTTAAACAGGGAAACAACCCAAAAGCTAAACCGGCAAAGGACTAAAAGTATCGACTCTTCCCCAGCCTCTCCTGACTCTAACCCTTACACTAGACCTCTTTAGACCTTATTGTCTTTTCAGTTTGGGCCCAAATTCCCACCCTCAAATCCCAAACCTCCAATTCCCTACTCACGTAACACGGAGAAATCTTTAGGCCTCTCCAAACAGATTTCGACTCGCCTCTGAGCCGCGGGCAACTTCCGGCGCTCGCTTCTGACGTGTCGGAGTCTCCGCCCCTTCCGTTTCGGCTGTGGCTGAGGAACCTGGATTGAGTAGAGGCGGAAGAAACGGGTCTTTTGGTGTTTTCGAGTCTAGTCGAAAGTGCTTGTTTCGTTCCTAGCTGTTTTCGTTTGTCAGGGAAGCAAAGCACTTTAGCAGCCTTTCATGTCCTAGGAGGTTTGTTTTTCTGGCAAATGAAGTCTGCAGAAAGGAACATTTTTCTAGGCGGGCAGAGGGTTAGAAGAGAAACCCCAGTGAAGTGCTCGTGGAATACTAGGCTGACCGTTTTTACTCCGAGGAACGTAGAAGAATCGGCTCCACCGCGGAT
This sequence comes from Bubalus kerabau, assembly GCF_029407905.1. NCBI lineage: Eukaryota > Metazoa > Chordata > Mammalia > Artiodactyla > Bovidae > Bubalus > Bubalus kerabau. Next base: position 66,476,989 of record NC_073637.1, read on the forward strand.
ATCCACATCCAAAAGCCCTTTTCAGACTACGTGTTTCGAATAGTTTGCTATTTGTGCCGGGGCAGTGGAGCACCCCCTCGGTCGCTATCTTTCATATAATTTCGTTTTTGCTTTTCGACCCTTTCTCCCCTAGGCGCTCGTTCTCTCTCTGACTCACACATTTTACTTGTGGGCAGCTACGTCAGTTACTCCCACTTAAAGCTAAGGGATTTAGGTAGTGGTAGTCACTCCAGTCGGAGAAGGCAATGGCACCCCACTCCAGTACTCTTGCCTGGAAAATCCCATGGACGGAGGAGCCTGGTGGGCTGCAGTCCATGGGGTCGCTAAGAGTCCGACACGACTGAGCGACTTCACTTTCACTTTTCACTTTCGTGCATTGGAGAAGGAAATGGCAACCCACTCCAGTGTTCTTGCCTGGAGAATCCCAGGGACGGGGGAGCCTGGTGGGCTTCCGTCTATGGGGTCGCACAGAGTCGGACACGACTGAAGCGACTTAGCAGCAGCAGCAGCAGCTGTCCACTGACCCTCCTTTTGTCCCCTGTATTCATTCCTCCTTAGAAGAACAAGAAGACTTGACCAGTGAGGCCGTGTTCTTTCAAAGGTCAAAAATTTAATGAAATTGAACAGTTGGATTCACAACGTTTGCTTCTTTCACAGTAATAGCTTACGGTGAACCATGTCGGATTTGTGGTCTCCGAAGAAGATTTAGCATGGGCATCAGGAACCAGGCTTCGGACGTTCAGAACTTTGTGTGGCAGAAGTTTCATTACAGTGAAAAAGGACAGAAAGCTTGTAACGCAGACATCAGAAGAGGGGATGGAGAGTGCCCCCTCGTAGTCTTAGCAAGGGAGCTATATACTTTTTCAGTTGGTTGTTACAGTAAATCAAAAGAATGTCTCAAGGCTGTAAAGGTCTTACCAGATCCATTCCCACAACTTAAATTTTAAAATAATGGGATAACATTTTAAAATAACATTTTTAAAATAATGGGCTTCCTTTGTGGCTCAGACAGTAAAGAATTCTCCTGCAATGTGGGAGACCTGAGTTCGATCCCTGTGTTGGATAGATCCCCTGGAGAAGGGAAAGCTACACATTCCAGTATTCTGGCCTGGAGAATTCAGGCCATGGGGTAGCAAAGAGTCCTGACAGGACTGAGCAACTTTCACTTTCACTAGAAAGATCTTACCAGACCCACTCCCACAACATACATTTTAAGATGACAGGATAGTCAGAAGGTTCTTAAGGAGGAACATGTCCTCCAACAGGATACATTGTTGTTTTATAATCATTGGTAAAGAGTTTAAGGAAAAACATACCTTGAGCAAGATGAGTCGTTTGTTGTGTAATTATTAGCTCTGGGCTTAAAGAAAAAAACATTTTATGTGACTATGTTGAAGGAATGTAGGAAAGAAACGTTTGTCCTTTTCTTTTCCTTGAGAGCCCCAGACCCCTTTCTCTTCCCTCTCCTCCTTCCCCCTCTCCTCCTCCCCCTCCTCCTCCTGAATCAACCTACCTAAGAATTAGCGCTCTCAACAGCAAGTATTTATATCAGAAAGGGGAAGAAGAAAATGAAGTTATTAAAATTTAGAAAATAAACAGTTGTTAATAACTATTGTAATCAATCTGAAAAGCAGGTTTCTTTCTCCCCAATATCTACTACTTCGGTTTCTTATTGAAAGTGAAAGTCACTCAGTTGTGTCCGACTCTGCAACGCCATGGACTATACTATACAGTCCATCGAATTCTCCAGGCCAGAATACTGTAGTGGGTAGTGTTTCCCTTCTCCAGAGGATCTTCCCAACCCAAGGATCGAACCCAAGTCTCCCATATTGCAGGTGGATTCTTTACCAGCTGAGCCACAGGGGAAGCCCAAGAATACTGGAGTGGGTACCCTATCCCTTCTCCAGCGGATCTTCCTGACCCAGGAAATGAACCAGGATCTCCTGCATTGCAGGCAGATTCTTTACCAACTGAGCTATGAGGGGAAGCCTTTATTGGTTTCTTATTAAGCAGGCTCTATTGCTTTTCTCTCTCTCATCCAGCAACCTGGGAACATTGAGCCTGACCTTTTATTTCCAGAAGGAGTTAATTGGTTGCACCTCCACAGACCAACTTGGGACTTGACTTTCCGGGTTTTTCTAGAGGCCAATATTTAAATATCCAGGAAACACAGTGGAGTATCCTGCTTCTTCATTGTTCAGTTCAGTCGCTCAGTCATGTCCAACTCTTTGCGACCCCATGAACTGCAGCACACCAGGCTTCCCTGGCCTTCACCAACTCCTAGAGCTTGCTCAAACTCATGTTATTGAGTTGGTAATGCCATCCAACCATCTCATCCTCTGTCATCTCCTTCTCCTCCTGCCTTCAGTGTTTCCCAGCATCAGGGTATCAGTCCTCCAATGAATATTCAGACTGATTTCCTTTAGGATGGACTGGTTTGATCTCCTTCCAGTCCAAGAGATTCTCAAGAGGTTTCTCTGACACCACAGTTCAAAAGCATCAGTTCTTCGGTGCTCAGCTTTCTTTATAGTCCAACTCTCACATCCATACATGACCACTGGAAAAGCCATAGCCTTGACTAGACGGACCTTTGTTGGCAAAGCAATGTCTCTGCTTATTAATACACTGTCTAGGTTAGCCACAGCTTTTCTTCCAAGGAGCAAGTGTCTTAATTTCATGGCTGCATTCACCATCTGCAGTGACTTTGGAGCCCAAGAAATAAAAGTTTGTCACTGTTTCCATTGTTTCCCCATCTATTTGCCATGAAGTGACGGGACCAGATGCCATAATCTTAGTTTCTTGAATGTTGAGTTTTAAGCCAGTTTTTTCACTCTCCTTTTTCACTTTCATCAAGAGACTCTTTAGTTCCTTTTTGCTTTCTGCCATAAAGGTGGCATCATTTGCATAGCTGGGGTTATTGATATTTCTCCCTGCAATCTTGATTCCAGCTTGTGCATCAGCATTTCACCTGATGTACTCTGCATATAAGGTAAATAAGCAAGATGAAACTATACAGTTTCTTCCTCCACAGACAGGCTAAGATAGAACATAAATATTTTTTATCAGCAGCTGTCTCACAAAGTACCTCCCCTCTTAGCCAAAGGGAAGAGGTTATTCAATAGAGTGCTGAAGAATTGATGCTTTTGAACTGTGGTGTTGGAGAAGACTCTTGAGAGTCCCTTGGACAGCAAGGAGATCCAACCAGTCCATCCTAAAGGAAATCAGTCCTGAATGTTCATTGGAAGGACTGATGCTGAAGTTGAAGCTCCAATACTTTCACCACCTGATGGAAAGAATTGACTAGTTTGAAAAGACCCTGATGCTGGGAAAGATTGTAATTGGGAGGAGAAGGGGATGACAGAGGATGAGATGGTTGTATGGTGTCACCAATGCTATGGACACGAGTTTGAGCAAGCTCAGGGAAGCCTGGCATGCTGGAGTCTATGGGGGTAGCAAAAAGTCAGACATGACTGATCGACTGAACTGACAAGAAATGTTAGGTAAAACTATTGTCATCATAAGAGAAAGGTTATGGAGTGATCCAGAAAGTGTATCTTTGTGCCTTTTTTTGTTTGTTTTTTTGAGAGGCATGGCCCACATCACACAGCATGTAGGATCTTAGTTCCCTAACCAGGGATCCAAAATGTGTCTGCTGCATTAGAAGCACCAATTCTTAATAACCGGACTGCCTGGAAAAGTGTAACTTTAGTCATTGCAAACTGACTTGGATTCTGATTCTGCAGCTTGAGGTATTAAGATAATGGACAAAAATGGATCAACACATGCAGAATAGAAATGATTCCTGGGACCCTACAGAGGGGTAGGATAAAGAATTCGTGTCAAGGCCAGTTCCCAGCCCAACATTATCTTTCCTATCTGCAAGAATCAGTAATTTTAGGATCATTCTGAACCATGGTCAGTAGATGCTGTTACAGCTAACTTTTATTGAGCCTTTACTGTGTGCCAGACATTACTGCATTGCCCTATCCTAATGAACATATTAGTGAAAGTGCTGCAGTCAATATGTCAGCAAATTTGGAAAACTCAGCAGTGGCCACAGGACTGGAAAAGGTCAGTTTTCATTCCAATCCCAAAAAAAGGCAATGCCAAAGAATGCTCAAACTACCACACAATTGTACTCATCTCACACGCCAGTAAAGTAATGCTCAAAATTCTCCAAGCCAGGCTTCAGCAGTATGTGAATCGTGAACTTCCTGATGTTTAAGCTGGTTTTAGAAAAGACAGAGGAATCAGAGATCAAATTGCCAACATCCGTTGGATCATCAAAAAAAGCAAGAGAGTTCCAGGAAAACATATATTTGTGCTTTATTGACTATGCCAAAGCCTTTGACTGTGTGGATCACAATAAACTGTGGAAAATTCTGAAAGAGATGGGACTACCAGACCACCTGACCTGCCTTTTGAGAAACCTGTATGCAGGTCAGGAAGCAACAGTTAGAACTGGACATGGAAGAACAAACTGGTTCCAAATAGGAAAAGGAGTACATCAAGGCTGTATATCATCACCCTGCTTATTTAACTTATATGCAGAGTACATCATGAGAAACGCTGGGCTGGAAGAAGCACTAGCTGGAATCAAGATTGCCGGGAGAAATATCAATAACCTCAGATATGCAGATGACACCACCCTTATGGCAGAAAGTGAAGAAGAACTAAAGAGCCTCTTGATGAAAGTGAAAGAGGAGAGTGAAAAAGTTGGCTTAAAGCTCGACATTCAGAAAACTAAGATCATGGCATCTGGTCCCATCACTTCATGGCAAATAGATGGGGAAACAGTGGCTGACTATTTTTCTGGGCTCCAAAATCACTGCAGATGGTGACTGCAGCCATGAAAGTAAAAGACCCTTACTCCTTGGAAGGAAAGTTATGACCATGTGTTGGAGAAGGAAATGGCAACCCACTCCAGTGTTCTTGCCTGGAGAATCCCAGGGACGGGGGAGCCTGGTGGGCTGCCGTCTATGGGGTCGCACAGAGTCGGACACGACTGAAGCGACTTAGCAGCAGCAGCAGACAGCATATTAAAAAGCAGAGATGTTACTTTGTCAACAAAGGTCTGTCTAGTCAAGGCTATGGTTTTTCCAGTGGTCATGTATGATGTGAGAGTTGGACTACAAAGAGGGCTGAGCACAGAATTGATGCTTTTGAACTACGGTGTTGGAGAAGACTCTTGAGAGTCCCTTGGACTGCAAGAAGATCTAGACAGTCCATCAAAAGGGAAATCGGTCCTGGGTGTTCATTGGAAGGACTAATGTTAAAGCTGAAACTCCAGTATTTTGGCCACCTGATGCGAAGAGCTGACTCATTTGAAAAAACCCTGATGTTGGGAAAGATTGAAGGCAGGAGGAGAAGGGGACAACAGAGGATGAGCCAGTTAGACGGCATCACCGACTCAATGGACATGAGTTTGGGGAAACTCCGGGAGTTGGTGATGGACAGGGAGACCTGGCGTGCTGCAGTTCATGATGTTGCAAAGAGTCAGACACGACTGAGCAACTGAACTGAACTGAACTGCATGAACATATTTGTCTTGTGATCTTGAATACTAGTGCTTTTACATCTTTATAGTGCGGTTATGGAGATGCATGTTGCTATTTTTCTCCCCTGAATATCTGTTTTCCTTTTCCTTGATCATATTCATTTAAGTATACTGCATAGCTTGAATATCATGGTGATGGAAAACCTTTCATTATGTATTCCTGGATAGTTCCCAAAAGAAGCATTAGATCAGTGGAAAACATTTGGGTTTTAGAGTTCTGAGGTCAGTAATGAGATTACACCCAATCCAGAAAGGGAAGGGAAGAGACCAAAGACTGTGATGGGTAAATAATAGGAAAATATAGCTCAGTGGCTTAAATTTGGGCTATATGAGTAAAGCTAGGGCAAGCTAACATGTAACCAGGTGTCTTTTGCCCCCTTTTTTTTGGGTGAGAAGTGGTATAAAAAAATAGTCCTTGAGTATCTAAAGGAGTTATGGTGTACTCTTTTATTCTTCAGTTGGAACAAGAGAAAAATTAACTAAAGAAAGAGAAAAGGGCAATGTTTAAATGGTGTTTGGGGGTGTGTGGATTTTAACCATAGAACAAATTCCCTTCCCTGTTTACATTACAGTGGAGTGGGACGCAGACCTTAAAATAGGTAACGAATAAGGTATTTCTTTCTTTTTGACTGCTCTGGGTCTTCATTGCTTTGCAAGGGCTTTTTCTAGTTGTAGCAAGTGGGGCTACCCTTTCGGGGCATGTGGGTTTCTCAGTGCGGTGGTTTCTCTTGTGGAGCACAGGCTCTAGGGTGCACAGCCTTCAGTAGTTGCTGCATGCATGCTCAGTAGTTGTGGTGCCTGAGCTTAGTTGCCCTGTAGTATTTGGGATCTTCTTGGACCAGGGATCAAACCGGGGTCCCCTGCATTGACAGGTAGATTCTTAACCATGGGACCATCCTAGGGAAGTTCCAATAATATGGTATTATAGGAGGTGATACATGATATGGAGAAAATTCAGCAGAGGAAGATAGCAAGTGCTGGGCGGGGAGTGGCAAAATAGAGACTGGATTGTAACAGAGACTTGTTTGAGGACCTAGAAAGGACACTACTCCCTCTACCTGAATGTGTGACTGAGGCTTCAGGAAGGTGCCATCTTGAAAATGGCACCTTCTAGCTTTACTCATATAGCCCAAATTTAAGCCACTGTAATTTACCAGTTCCTTACCGTAAGTCCTACTGGTACCTCAAACTTAACAACCTTGAACTAAATTCATCTTATTTTCTCCCAAACTTGTACTCTGCTCCTCATTCCCCTGCTCCAGGAAGCTGGTTCTGCTGACTGAATCGGGTCTAGGTTCTTCTCCACTCCTTCTATGTTCCAGAGTAATACAGTCACTTCCTATGCCACTCTCACCTCTCTTCTTTCTGTCCTCCACTCTGCCACCAGAGTGGCCCTTCTAAAATGCTCTGCATTGCTGAGAGGATAAACTTCAGACTCTTAACATGCATCCAAAACTCTCCATGGCTTGGCTTCTTCCCCTTGTCAAGAATTTTCTTTGCCCTTTCCTGGAACGAGTCAGTTTTCAGCTATAACAAGTTATTTACAGTTTCTGTAATGTGCCCTACTGTTTCAATTCTCCTGCTCTTGCACATTTTGTTTTGAGTTTAGAATCACCTGCTGTCTTTAAAGATGTCACTTGTCCTTCAAATTCCACCTCATCTATCAGAGTGTTTAAGACTCTGTGCTTCCATTTCAAAGGGCACGGGTTTGATCTCTGGTTTCAGAAATAAGATCCCCCATGCTGAGCGGGTGAAGCCAAAAGATAAATACATAAAAGCATATCACAGTCTTTGTATAGTTAGCTCTGCCTGCTCTTCTTCTATAGCGTTAGTTGATCTCTTTCTTTTTGTGTTAGTGCCATTCCTCTACTATAGCACTTATACCAGCTAGCAGTAACTGCGTCTTTCCATCTTTGTTTTCCCAGTACCTAGCCCAGTAATTTGGAGAACGAAATGGTAACCCACTCCAGTATTCTTGCCTGGAGAATCCCAGGGACAGAGGAGCCTGGTGGGCTGCCATCTATGGGGTTGCACAGAGTAGGACACGACTGAAGCGACTTAGCAGCAGCAGCCCAGTAATTGGCACACTGAAAGAAAGTGAAAGTCAAAGTCACTCAGTCGTGTCTGACTCTTTGTGAACCCATGGACTAAACAGTCCATGGAATTCTCCAGGCCAGAATACTGGAGTGGGTAGCCTTTCCCTTCTCCAGGGGATCTTCCCAGCCCAGGGATTGAACCCAGATCTCCCACATTGATCTCCCACATTGCAGGCGGATTCTTTACCAGCTGAGCCAGGAGGGAAGCTCAAGAATACTGGAGTGGGTAACCTATACCTTCTCCAGCGGATCTTCCCAACCCAGGAATTGAACCAGGGTCTTCTGCATTGCAGACGGATTCTTTACCAACTGAGCTGTGAGGGAAGCCCTCATTTGGCACATAGTCAAAGCTTAATAATTGTTAGTGAGTCTGATTTTTTGATATATGGCATTTAGAATATCTAAGGGGCATCCAGATGGAGAAGTTCTGTCCATCTGGAGAGTGGTAGCAGTGGCTGAAACTGACTTTAAAGTAATGCTTTAAACTCCTAATCCGAATTATGTAAGCACAGAATGGTAAAGAAAAATGTGTAAGACGCCCCATTTAGGGAATAAACAGAGGAAAAGAAGACAGAAAAGAGAGAGAGAGAGAGATTAGGAAGAAACTGCCAAGAGCAGAGAATGGAGCCTGGCACATAAAATATCTCTTTTTAGATGTCTTGAAAAAAAAAAAAAAAAAACAAAAAAAAAACCAACCAAGCATAATCTAGTCTACAGATGCTGTAACCAAGTTAGTCATACCTTTCAGATCTTATCCTGTGTATAGCTGTACTTCTAAAGGATGGCATTCGGTTTGTAACCTGCTTTTCACGCTTCAATTCATCTCCGGAAACATCTTGAAGTGAACGTTCTCCTACATTATTTTTAATAGCATCCCTCAATAGGACCTATTGGATTTCCCAGACGGCGCTAGCGGTAAAGAATCCGCCTGCCAGTGCAGGAGACATGAGATACCAGTTCGATCCCTGGGTGAGGAATCCCCATGGACAGAGGAGCCCGGCGGGCTACAGTCAGTCCGTAGGGTGGCAAAGAGTCGGGCACAACTAAAGCAACCTAGCACGCATGGCGCCTAGGACCTGTTAACCTTTCTATACAGTGTTGCCCGAAGTTAAAACGGAGGTGGGGGTGGTGCGGGGTGGGGGGCGGAGATTGGGGGGTGGGATGAGGGGCGGGAGGTTGGGGGGGGGGGCGTGAGAAAGAGCCTATCAAATTAGAAAGCCCTTAGGTGCCTCAGAGGGGCTTTCCAGGTGGAGCTAGTGGTAAAGAGGGCTTCCCTTGTGGCTCAGGTGGTAATGAATCCGCCCTCAATGCGGAGACCTGGGTTCGATCCCTGGCTTGGGAAGATCCCCTGGCGAAGGGAAAGGCTACCCATTCCAGTATTCTGGCCTGGAGAATTCCATGGTCTGTAAAGTCCATGGGGTTGCAAAGAGTCGGACACAACTGAGCGATTTCCACTCACTCAGTGGTAAAGAACCCGCCTGCCAATGTAGGAGACTTAGGAGACGCAGGTTCGATCCCTGGGTCGGGAAGATCCCCTGGAGGAGGAAATGGGAAACCACTCCAGTGTTCTCCTCTGGAGAATCCCATGTACGGGGGAGCCTGGCGGGCTACAGTCCGCGGGGTCACAGTGAGTCTGACACAACTGAAGCGGTTTAGCACGCACGCGGGTGCCTCGGTGCGGTGGGGGCGCGGAGGGCGGGAAAGCAGAGACGGAACTCCCGGGCGCAGGCGGGGCCGAGGGTCTGCGGGGTCGCGGGGCGGCGGCCGGCGGGAGGAAGGGGCGGGGCGGCGCGGCGCGGGGCGGGGCAGTTACTCAGGGCGGGCAGTTCAAACCGAAGGAGGGAAAAGGCGGCGGCCCCACGCGGACCCGGCGTGGAGGTTGCCATAGCCGAGCATCCCTGGGGACGAGGCCGCGGCTCCTCGGCGGCGCTCGGGCAGCTGCCGCCCACACATCCCCGCCCGGCGCGTCGGCGCGGTGGGCGCGGCCGCCCCGAGGCCCCCAGGTGGGCAGGAGCGGGGACACCAGGTGTGTGAGGGCGGCCGGCCTCTGGGCGTCCCCAGCCTGGCGCCCGCTCAGCTTCCCAGGGGCCGCGACGAGAGAGGCGCCCCGACACGGTTCGCCTTCCTCTCGCTCTGGTTCCAGGCGACGCCCGCCCGTCCTCGGCCCGTCGGCGGCTTCCTGGGGCCCTGGGGCCGGCCCGGCCTCCCTCAGCCAGCCCGGCCTGGGGAGGGTCCGCGGACCGACGAGCGACCTGGTTGACGCCCCCGGGGAGACCGTTAACCAGCCACCCGCCGACGGCACCTCGGGCAGGAGACGACCGCGCAGCAGCTGACCCTGCGTGGTCAGAGAGCCGAATTGGGGCCGTTTTCCTCCGTCCCAAGACTAGCTGGAGCACACAGAGATATGACAATTTCTGTTGTCTGGAAAGCTGGGGGGAATTCAAAGTGATTTAGGTCTTTTAAAGCGTTAGAAAATAATCCCGATAGCACGTACTTGAGGTATCCCTCAAATCTTAGCCGGCATCGTGCCGCTACTGCACGTTTCCATTAATTGTTCAAAATTATTTAGTTGTCTCTTTAAGTGGTATTACTTTGGCGTGAATTTTAAAGGCAAAGTGAGAAATTTCCTTTATCGGAAGCCTACGTAACGTTGGCGTCTAAGAACTCGAGATTTACTGATGGTAAGATGTTGTACTTTAACAAATGAAGGAAATTCGGTTTGAATTACTTTAAGTACTTCATTGAGTTAACCAGTGTTTGTTTTTTTCTTTTTCAAAGAGCACTATAGAGATGTGTGTTCTTAATCCTTATCAGGAGCTTGATTTTAAAAACATGAATATTGAAGAGGCTTGTTTGTTTCATCAGTGAACTGTTGAATCAGTGAAACTGAGCAAGTCAACCGGCATTCCACGATTTTGCATAAATACTTTTGAAGTTTGAAAAACCACGTTTTGAGACCAGTGTCTTGGGTTGAAAATGATAAAAAAAAAAAAAAAAAAAAAAGATGACACCAGAGAAAGCACGGTGGAAGCAATTTCAAATGGGTAGATGAACAAAATGAAAATCGGAAGTTTTTTGTATGTTTAAAGCAAGTGGTCTATGGTTTTTAGCGGGGAGAGGATTTTATTTGCATCCCTGCTTTTGTTTCCATCAATTTGCCTCTCAGGTTCCCAAATTCGAGCATGGTGAGACACCTAGTGGTGAAGTAGAAGAATAGTTACATTTGTTTTAATTTTTAAACGTTTTAAAAAAGCTCGGACCTAACTTTACCAAATGACATGAGAGAAAACTATTACTTAATAAAGTGATTTTCGGAGAGTAGGAAACATTCGTGTGTGGAGGTGTAATTTGAAAACAAAAATTGTTTTAAAATATGAAATACAGAAAGCAAAATTTGATCATCTTGGCTGGTAAGCAGGTACAGAAGAGATCAGTCACAATCTGAGGGAATCTAAATCAGAAGAGAACGTGTGTGAGATTTACCAAAATAGAATATAGGTTTTAAAAGTTGAAAAACACTTACTTTGCCCAGTAATAATGATCATTGCACCACAAAGAAACAATTTGGTTTTTTGGTTAGAATAGCAAATTTTTAAAAAAACGTATTCACTTACATGTTTAACTGATAGAACTTAGGCATAAATAACTTTCCCAGTATACTCAACTAACAATATATCTTCCCAGGATCTTTTAGAAAAGAATCATGTATTCGGACTGGAGAAAACTTTAAAAGAAGGACAGTTTTCTTAGTGTCCTTTGAATAATCTGGAGAAATAACTTTCTTATATTTTAAGATTTAATTCAAGTTTCTAAAAAGTTTAAGATTTAATTCAAGTTCCTAAAAAGGAATGCAGTAATACGGTTGAAAAGGTTAAAGAGTCAAGTATTTCCTTAAAAAAAGTGAAATGTTTCCTAGTGTCCTTCCTTACAAATATAATACTGAATCACATTTCTTCTCTAAGTAATGTACTTAAATTCTTTATTTTCAATTTAAGAATATTATAAAGGGTGGGTTCCCACATAGAAAATATTTACCAGATGAGACACGAATGAGTATAACCTGCCAGGTTTGAGATGGCCTGTGGGGCTTTGGTTCATTTTGATTAGCTCAAGAATATGTTACTAATTTATCGGTGAGCCAAAGAGCCTTTGCAAAGGTGAAAGCCTTGGAATTCAGACCTTGTGAATGGTCAGAAAGACCAGGTTTCTGAGACAAGCCCATGTTACAAGTATGAGTAACATTATCCTAGAGTTGCTTTGCTGAATTGCTGTTTATCCTAGTGGCTGACTCACTTGACCAGTAGTCAAAATAAGCATATCGGTTTTTTTAAGCATCTTTATTTACATTGCAGAAATCTGAAAGGAAATATCCACTTGACTAAATATAGGCCAGCACAAATAAGCTAGAATGTTAGAACTACAATAATGTACTTTAGCACTGTAAAAATTATAAGGTAATACAATCATCTAAAAATTATGCCCTGAAGTTTTTTTCCCTCAAGTGTAGTTAATGAAAATATCTGTGCACAGTGCCTAGACTATGCTTAGTCAGGTAATCTGTGAATATTTATATCCCGGAAATTTTGGTTTTTATGATGTTGAAACACTGTCGTAAGTAAGATACACATGAGTATATTGCAGAGGAGATTTGTTTTTTTAAAGTAACTTTTTTTTTATTGCCGTACAATTTTCCATAATCATCTGTGCTCATAACAAGTATTTTGGTATTAGCTGCCAGGCTATTAATTTCAAAGGAAGAATAAAATTTGTTTTCACTTTGTAGAAACAGAGATTCTGAAGATGTCAGAAAGGCATTCAGGTGAAGCCGGCACTGGAGCAGGAAATGAGGTGGACTCTCCTATTGTCAGAGTCAAGTCCTCCAGCTTTGGAGACCTTTGTTCCACATCTTCTTTTCAAGATAGTGGCTACAGTGAGCTGTTAAAATCATGCAGCTTTGATAATACAGATAAAGAATTCTTTGGAAAGAAAGAAAGAGGCTCAACATTGATCCACGAATATCCTGAAACTTCAAGTTTGGCCTTAACCCATAGTTTAGAGTCTCCCACTCAAAGAAAGAGATTTGTCTTCCTCAGGAAGGAAAATGATAAAACCCCAGAACTTTGCGAAACTCCTAAAGTCAGTGGAAAAAAACATTTGCCACGCAGAAGATTGGACATATCTTTCTCTCTTCTAGACAGGGACGTTGAATCACACAGCAGTTCCCTCGAAAGTAGTACAAGCCAAGTTCCCAATTTAGAAAAAAATATTCCAAGCAGTGCTTCAGGTTTTCCAAGGCAAGGTAATTTTAGTTCTTCAGTTAGTAGCACTTTGAGAACAGGAGAAGTAACTTCCAGCAGTCAAAAATTGAGACTTAATTTTTCTCAACAGAAGACTTCCACAGTGGATGATTCCAAAGATGACTGTGGCCTATTTGAAGTTGAATGTATATCTCCGATTCAGGGCAGTAATTTTAAAGACTCTATCACACATGACTTTAGTGACAGCAGTCTATGTATTAATAATGAGAATACATATCCTGAACTTCTGGGCTCTTCTGTTGGTGGAACAAGCTGTAGAACAGATGAGGACATATTTGTGACTCCAATCAGTAATCTTGTACCAAGTGTTAAATTTAATGCAAGTCGAAGATTCTCTCCTTCAGCTGGAGTGAGACGCAATATTTCGACCCCTGAAGACAGCGGTTTCAACTCACTTTGCTTGGATAAATCAGAAGATTCCCTATCTGAGCAAGAGGGCTCTTTCCAAGAACTACTTCAGAAACATAAGGGAACTCTCAAAGTCAGGGACACCATAAAAAAGTCAAGGCGTCTTGGAAGATTGAGAAGACTGTCCACCCTTCGGGAGCAAGGCTCACAATCTGAGACAGAAGAAGAAAACCAGACCTACCTCTCTAGCTCTGAATCAACACCAGCGACCGCTTCAGACGTTTCAGAGAGCCAGCCGAGCAGTGACAGTAAGAGTGAGGATTTAAGCTTTAAGAATTTATCGAAGACCCCAGCCTTGCAATTAGTTCATGAGCTTTTTATGAAAAGCAAAAGGAAAAGATTCCAGCAAAACAGTGCACATGAATTGTTAGAAGAAAGGGACGGGGGGAAAATAGCTGTACTACAGCGTGTACTTGCAGGACTGATTGGCAAGAAAATGGGTATAGAAAAACTGGACATCTTAACAGAATTAAAGTACAGAAATCTAAAGCATGTTCTTGCTATGGTTTTAGATTCCTTGACTGCAGAAAGCCTATGTAGGTAAGATTTTTTTTTTCCCCCTGAAATAAAACTGCCTTTTATCACTTTCTTTTTTTTAAGGTGGAAAACTTTTCTGTTAGTTGAATAGCTTTTTAAAATTTTGTTTTATTATCTCTGTCTTGGTTACTTTATATTTTATCAAAATGGTTAAGTGAAATTCTTCAGTGTCAGAAATTTCGGTATCTTGAATGCTGCTTCATAAGTAAACAGAAACTGAGTCACATATATAGAAGTATTGAGGATAGGAACTAGTTACAAGACTAAATTGAGACTTTGTTTATATTGGCAGTTTTGCAAAGTGCAGGACTATCAAGATAAGCCCCATTGGTATGCCAGGGCCAGGAAGGAGAGAAGCCATGTGAAACAGGATTTCTGCAAGGTCATGGTTGAGGCAGGACAAGTGAGAGAGTTAGTCAGTCTCTTTTTCCATAGGTATATGTCAGGAGTTTGTTTCATTGAATCCTTATTCTTTTCTGACTCCTACTTCTATTGAAACCCTTCTTCACCTTTCCCCCATAAACTGCTGCTGTTGCTAAGTTGCTTCAGTCGTGTCTGACTCTGTGCGACCTCATACACGGCAGCCCACCAGGCTCTGCCGTCATAAACTAAGTGTCGGTTATTGTACAGAATTGTAGAATTTCATTGCTAGAAGTCTTCTGAAATGTCTAGTCCTATCACGTATTTGCAGATGAGAAAACTGAGCTCTAGAGAAGTTAAGCGACCTGCCAACAGTCACTCAAGGAGATAGGAATGGATGCAGATCTATATGGAGAAGGCAATGGCACCTCACTCCAGTACTCTTGCCTGGAAAATCCCATGGACGGAGGAGCCTGGTGGACTGCAGTCCATGGGGTCGGAAGAGTCGGACATGACTGAGCGACTTCGCTTTCACTTTTCACTTTCATGCATTGGAGAAGGAAATGGCAACCCACTCCAGTGTTCTTGCCTGGAGAGTCCCAGGGACGGGGGAGCCTGGTGGGCTGCCATCTATGGGGTCGCACAGAGTTGGACACGACTGAAGCGACTTAGCAGCAGCAGCAGCAGATCTATAACTGAGCCCTCTGATTTCTAAGCCCATATTTCCCCACAAACTCTTGTTAAGGTTTCAGTCCTTTAAAAATAGTGAAATAGAATTTGATCAGGAATGTCTTTGGTGTAACCCAAATAGGATAATAAGAAAGATTAATGGCCTATATGTCTATGCCTTAAAAAATGTTCAAATGAGATAAATTATTTGTTTAAAAAATCAGGAATATGGCTATGATATAGGGATTTTGTTTTTACACGATGGAATATTTGGATACAGACTAGTTAAAACTTGGCTGACCCTTTTAGGTGCTCGCTTGTGGGACAAATGGTATTCAGTCATATTGCAATGTAAGTGAAAGTTCACATTGCAATAATTGCCTTCCCTGCTCATCCCTCAAAATTTCTAGTATTTGCACTGCTGAGTGCATGTGTAACTTGTCAGTGCTTATTCTTGGAAATGTGAGAGACTGGACTCAGTTGAAATAGCTGAGGCAAACACCCAACTATGTATTGATGGTTCATTTCTTCTCCATTAAGTGACTTTCTGCCAGTTCCTCTCCATCTGATTCAAGGCACCTGTGTCAGCTTCAGTTCAGTTCAGTTGCTCAGTCGTGTCTGACTCTTTGCGAGAGGCAATGGCAACTGAGGTAGATGGAAGGATAGTAGTGTGGACAACTCAGGTGTAACCTGGGGCCCTCCATAACCTTCTCCTAACCTCATTCACTTTTATTGATAAATAAGCACTCACTGGACGTAAATTATGTTTTTTTCTTTAGCTGCTTTGTTCTCATAAACTTTGGTTTACAAAATAGAAACTTTGTAGTGCTGCTCATAATAATATTTATTATAGCTGACCCTTGGACAACCAGAAAATAGGGGTGCTGACCCTCTGGTGTGCAGCCTAAAATTTTTGTATAATTTATAGTCAGCTCTCCACATCCATGGTTCGGCATCCCTGGATTCAACTGACCAGGGACTGTGTAGTATTTACCGTGGAAAAAAATCCACATGTAAGTGGACCCACAGAGTTCAAAGCCATGTTGTTCAGGTATGTGCTTAGTCACTCAGTCGTGTCTGACTCTTTGCAACCCAGTGAACTGTAGCCCACTACACTCCTCTGTTCATGGGATTTTCCATGCAAGAATACTGATGTTGTTCAGGGGTCAGCTGTATCTGGCATTTAGTAGTTCCAATACAGGATTGATTGTTTTTGTGTTTGTTTACTCAAAATGACAGATATTTGTTAAATACAATAATAGGAGAAATTTATATAATCTGTTGCACTGTAGCGGATAATCATTTGTGGCATGTCATGTTCCAAGTTTTAAATATTAGTGTTACATGTAAGTTAAATCCTCTTAATCAGTCTCCCAGTGGACTCACTTGGGTTTATATGAAACTTTGTTTTATTTCCTTAACCATTTATAAGATAGTAACCTATCAATATGATGCTGACGTATTTTAATAGGTCTTCTTTCACAGCTATGCAAATCAAGTCATATTTTTAATGTGAAATTTTAGCTTTAAATTAGCTATCCAAAATCTTTAAAAACAAGTTTCTCT
Organism: Bubalus kerabau; assembly: GCF_029407905.1. Classification (NCBI taxonomy): domain Eukaryota; kingdom Metazoa; phylum Chordata; class Mammalia; order Artiodactyla; family Bovidae; genus Bubalus; species Bubalus kerabau. The sequence continues at coordinate 66,493,500 of NC_073637.1, forward strand.
GATTGCCATATGTAAAAAAAGCTAATTCTGTGGCATATATGCAATATAAGGACTGATCTTTTTGTTACAGTGTTTGGAAAGTGAGCAGAAATTGGCGCGAAATTATTGTTCAAGATAAAAAAGCAAATCGAAGGAGGAAATTACATATCACACAACTGAAAACAAATTCTGAGGTAATGTATATAATGCTATTCTAAAACGTATTTGTATGATTATCTGATAATCACATATGTCTGGACAACCTAATTTAGTTTTCCTGCTATTCTTTAATCTCTCTCTTTATCAACATTCACTCGTTAAGTCCTTTTTTAATCCTTTGGCCACACCACACTCTTGCAGAATCTCAGTTCCCCCACCAGGGATTGAATGGCAGTGAAAGCCCAAAATCCTAACTACTAGGCCGCCAGGGAACTCCCACATTCATAAACTCATTCCCCCCTGCCCCCAAACTCCACTCTACCAAGTCCATAAATGGAGTGGACTAACTGAAATGAAGAACATCTTGCTGGGTTTTGTTGTTTAAGTATATATGCTGTTATCGGTATTTGATACTATTTTAATAGGATATGCCAGATCCTGTTCATAATTAGATATTGTTATAGCATTATCTGGAGAAGGCAATGGCACCCCACTCCAGTACTCTTGCCTGGAAAATCCCATTGACAGAGGAGCCTGGTAGGCTGCAGTCCATGAGGTCGCTAAGAGTTGGACACAACTGAGCGACTTCACTTTCACTTTTCACTTTGATGCATTGGAGAAGGAAATGGCAACCCACTCCAGCGTTCTTGCCTGGAGAATCCCAGGGACGGGGGAGCCTGGTGGGCTGCTGTCCATTGGGTCACACAGAGTCGGACACGACTGAAGTGACTTAGCAGCAGCAGCAGCAGCATAGCAATATCTTTTCAGTCTTTTATGTGCTTCCCTAGTGGCTCAGCTGTAAAGAATCTGCTTGCAATGCAGAAGACCGCCTGCCAACGCAGGAGACGCCTGTTTGACCCCAGGATTGGGAAGCTCCCCTGGAGATGGAAATGGCAACCCGCTTGAGTATCCTTGCCTGGAAAATCCCAGGAACAGAGGAGCCTGGAGGGCTTCAGTCTATGGGGTTGCAAGAGTCGGACATGACTTAGTGACTAAATTGTCCAGTCTTGATGTAGTATACTTGTAGTATACTCTACTCAAGTATAATCTTGAGTAGATAGTATATGCCAGTTGCTCACATTACAGTGGTGAACATTTTTGACATGATCCCTGCTCTCTTGGAGCTCGTATACCTAATATAAACAGGTGATTACAATACAGGTGTGTTAGAGGAAGCTCAGAGTTAGCTCTATTAGGACATTTAAAAGAAGTGTTTGATACTTGGGGATCAAGAGAAGGAAAAAATGCATCTCAGCTGAGACTTGAATAATGAGTTAGACAGGAAAGTTGTTTCAGCAGAGGGAATAGCATACATGAAGGCCTGGAGGTGAGTGAGCATGGCAGCTTAGTACTTGTAAAGCATCATGAACCTGCACTTTCTTAAAGATTTGAGGTCCAGCCCTGAAGTTATAAGCAAATTTTTATAGAAGCCGATTAATTCTTCATGGGGACACTATTTTGTGTAATAGGTATCTGATGACTCTACTACCCATATTTACTATGTATTCAACTTTTAGACTTTACTTAGGCATAAATGCCAAGAGAAACTCAGAATTAACTTCCTTATTCTTATTCTAGTAAAAAGTATGTAAAAATACAAGTAAACTTATAATTTGGCTAAATATAATTGAAATGAAGCATGTTGTGTTGTGCTTAGTCGCTCAGTCGTGTCTGACTCTTTGCGACCCCACAGACTGTAGCCTGCCAGGCTCCTCTGTCCATGGGGATTCTCCAGGCAAGAATATTGGAGTGGGTTGCCATGCCCTCCTCCAGAGGATCTTCTGAACCCAGGGAGGGAACCCAGGTCTCCCACAGTGCAGGCGGATTCTTTACCACCTGAGCCTCCAGGGAAATGAATCATAGTATAAACAAATATGAACACCCAGATACAGATTGAGGGTTTTCTCATTCCAAGGAAATATTAGGGACTGCTGTTAACTAAAGTATTGACTTTTATTTTATTTGAAGACAAGTTTTATCTTCTCACCTATGATAATCCTTCACAAGCTGCTTACTGCTGCAGCTGCTGGCTCTGGGAACTTATAATATTGAAGATATTAATTGCCTTCTTAACATACCTTTTTAGAGTGGCACCCTACTGCTAAGGACAGACCAAAAAACAAATTTTTAAGCAAGTACCTGTTCATATTAAGCTTTTAGCTCCATGCATTCCTTACATCCTATGTAAAAGAAACATTGGCAAGCCTTTGGGTAATTCTAGATAAAGTATTCTACCTTATATCCTACTTTTTAAAAAAACTTGGTTTCCTAAAGAACTCTATTTTTTTCCTTACTTGAGTTTTCCCCCTTATTTTGATTTACTTTAAATTTTTTAAAAACTAAAAACAAGTACGTGGTTTAAAACATCAAATTGGACTTTGACGCTTATAACAAAATACGTATTTTCCTGCCCTTCCTGCTCTTAATTCTTGCCTCATCAAGGCAATCAGTTTCAACTCTCTAGTTGTTCTTTTCCTTTTGATATTCACCTACATTTTTCTGAGTGGCGTGTCTTCACTGCTATTGCTTGTTTAGTTTTTTCTGTAGAGGAACTAGGTTAGTTCTCTAACCTCTCACTACTACTTGTCTACCCAGCTCTTCCTCTGAAGTCTTTTCTCCTAGTTTATGAATGTAATTACACCATCACTAGTGAATCAGGATTAGGTGCTGACATTATTAAGACTGCGTTGAGATTATTATGGCTTTTTGACAGCCGTAACGTATGGTACAGTATGATTATACCTATTACACCTTTTTTCTTATATAACTTTTCCCCTCACAGTTAATAAGTTAATAATTGCCCAGTTTCTTTCTTTTTCCTCTCTTTCCCTTTCTCTCTCCTTCTCCTTCTCTCTCTCTTACTCTTTCTTTCTTTTTAGTGTTTCTCTATACAGATGCCTGACTCACCATCCACCAGAACTGGAATTCTCCTCTGTGTAAGTCTGAATAAACCAGGTATTCTACCTGTTCCTTCTTTTCTTCAGAGACATCATTCCAGATGACCTTTGCCCTCTTGTTCCTGAATGAACTGGCTGCTTTCCTAATGTATATCATTAACCAAAACAGAAAAATTATAAAACAAAGTTGTTTGATGGTTTTCTTCACATGTGTATAGTGTCACTGAAAGATCCTTATGTGTGAAAAATAAAAGGCATACGAACCAGTTACGTGTAATAGGATCTCATTTTATCTGTTTGCCTTGCAGCAGTGAGAATGACCATAAAATTGGAATATTACACTATTTCCATCAAATTTCTTAATTTACTGTAGTCTTTACTTATAATCATAGAAATGAACAACAATAAGAGCTTCCCCTCTCACATTTAAATAAATTCTGGTATGGTGATAGTGCCTATATTTTGAAAAATGTTGATACTCAACGAATATTTGCCTTCGTTGACTACTAGACCTTACACTGTTCAGAGATAGTAGCCCACATTTTAAGCTCTGGGAGGATAGGGGTTAGACTGTTTTATTCACTTGGCACCTATTAGGTGAAATCTTTGTTAAATGAGTGAATGTTCTTCTATGGCTGAAATTCGCTTTAACAATATATCTCTATTCATTTTTTTGGTGCATGCATCATCACTGTGTTTGCTAACTGCATGGAAAATCCAATGGGTGTTTTCTTTTAGAGTACTCTTGTGTCATATGCTTCTAGTGTAGGCAGCAAATCATTTATAGGATGTAACATATTGAATCCTTGAGTAAGTTCAACTGTATTCATCCTAATTTCTAAAAACCAGTAGTCATCGATTACACATATGCCTATGTCAACTGCATAATTTTTCATGGCCAGCTAGCTTCATTCCTATACTTACCCTTCTATCATTTCTCGTGTTCTACCTCTTCCCCCTTTAGGAAACAATTCTGCAAAGGGAGGCTGTCAAGGGAGAGAAAACACAATAATAGTTGGACACTCAGGAAATTCACCTATAGTACATTTCATTTTAATAATTAGTTAAGAATGCCAGTTTGTTTAAAAAAAAACCTACAATGTTTTTTCTCATTTCCATCCTTAACAAAATAGAAGGCTATAAGGATTATTCGCTGAAAATATTTCTTGGCTAACTATTTGAGTTGGAGAAGGAAATGGCAACCCACTCCAGTGTTCTTGCCTGGAGAATCCCAGGGACAGGGGAGCCTGGTGGCTGCTGTCTATGGGGTCGCACAGAGTCGGACACAACTGACTCAACTTAGCAGCAACTATTTGAGTAATGTGGAAATCCAGTTCAAATAAGAGATATTTTTTTCTCCTTTAAAAATATCAAAGCTGTTTAAACTCAAGTGTAAAAATGAATCAAGTTTTACGAGTATTTGGTATTTGTAAAAGCCAGCCAAACAAATTGGGTTTCATGGTCTAACCAGGCCCATTAATTTTCTGACATGTGGCTGAAGTAAGAAATCTTCACAGAATTCCATGATATCCCATAGCAAATTTTGAAAAAATTTACCTCCTCTTTCACCTTGGCTTGAAAGGGGACTTGATAAACTCTGATCTGTGGGCCAAATCCTGTCCATCACCTGTGTTTTTATAATAAGTTTTATTGGAACAGCCCTGCCCCATCATTACATATCTCTGTAGCTGTGTTTGCTAAAATGACAGTTGACTAGCTTGCAACTATCTGGTCCTTTCCAGGAAAAATTTGCAAACTGATGCCTTAAACAGACTTAAAGCTAGCATTTATTGTTTCAACTTTGTATTTTTCTTTGACTTTTAAATGCTAGATAAGAGAATTTTTTTTTTTCCTCTAAAAAGGAATGGTTTAGGGAGAAAATTCCAATGGTGCAGAAACCACTTCCAAACATGTTACATGTGCATCTGAAAGCTGTCCTGGAACTTCTGATATGACAGTGTTACCCCTCTTGTCTTTTACCACAGGGGGCTATATTAGATGTTGAGGATGCTGCCACTCGGCTCCATCTGTTAAACCGATCAGCTCTAAGGTCTGTGCAAGCACAGGCTAGGACACCAGGTTTTCAGAAAGAACAAGCTTCAACATTTTCTCCTTGGGGAGAAGTTTTGACACCTATAGCAAGCTCTTCTGTTACTCACTTAAGTAGTAAACAGGAAGAATATGTCAAGGTGAGTATTTATCATAAATTATTAGGAGTAAATATTTACAGAGTTTGAAATAAAGCTGTCCTCTATGCGAAAATGGAAGATTTAGTGTGTGTGCTTTTACTGCAGGTTGCCAAAACACTTTTTATTGATGAAGCGTTAAAACCTTGCCCAAGGTGCCAGTCCCCTGCTAAGTACCAGCCTTATAAGAAAAGGGGGCTATGTAGCCGCACAGCCTGTGGCTTTGACTTTTGTGTGCTATGTTTGTGTGCTTATCATGGGTCTGAAGAATGTAGTAGAGGAGCAGCAAAGCCAAGAAATAGAAAAGATGTTCTTCCAGGAAGTGCCCAGAGTAAGCGGAATTTAAAACGCCTCTAAAGAGACTTTAAATATAAAAGAAGCATTCCCTCTGAGCAACATTTTGTGTGACTTAAAATTATGAGTATTTTGAAAGCATGCACATCTCCCCATCAATGACAGATGATGATTTATTTCCTGTTTTGTATATATTATGATCCATGTCATTGTATGTTTTCTTTGAAGTAGTGAGTTTTGGAAAAATCTAATTTTACTATGTCGTTTTTACTCATTTTAATAACTTAGTGTTTTTAAATAAAGAATTTTCAGTGTTATATGTATTTAACTGTTTCATGCAAAATTTAAAAACTGCATTTCATCACTATGTGTTGAAACGTTCTTCACTAATCAGTTTTCAAAAGTAGTTTTCCAGATAATATTAAAATTTTTGAACTTGAGACAGATGGCCTTATAGATTTCAAAATCCTTGAATATTTGACTGAAAATGAAATAAAATGTTTTCAGAATTCTGTTGAGTTTACTCTATAATCTCAATCTTTCTCTTAATTTAGCAAGTGTCATATTTGGGCAGACTTCTGGTTAAATATAATTTACTTAATATTGATAACTAAGAAGATGTAAAAAGTAAATTATTAGATATATGTGGTTATTCCAGTGAGAGTCTTAGTGAGTTAATAAATCCCCATAAGTCACACACAAGTTTCTTTTACCTTTGCTAAGTTGCTAAGTCACTTCAGTCATGTCTGACTCTGTGCGGTCCAAGAGATGGCAGCCCACCAGGCTCCCCCGTCCCTGGGATTCTCCAGGCAAGAACACTGGAGTGGGTTGCCATTTCCTTCTCCAATGCATGAAAGTGAAAAGTGAAAGTGAAGTTGCTCAGTCGTGTCTGACTCTTTGCGACTCCATGGACTGTAGCCCACCAGGCTCCTCTGCCCATGGGATTTTCCAGGCAAGAGTACTGGAGTGGGTGCCATTGCCTTCTCCATCTTTTACCTTGTTACATATGAAATTGTCAGCATTGCAGTGTAGGAATCTGGAATCCTCCCTCTAATCCATCCAGAGGCACTTTGTTATTGTTCCATGTTCTGCAATCACACTGCCCTCTCAGTATGTCACATTTGGCATTTTGTGGTTACTCCGTTCACTAGAATATAATATTTTATTTCACTCTGGTGGTGAAAAAGTAGATTTTACCATGTTTAGTTTTGAGATAAATAATCTCCATGTGTTATTCTCTACTTAAGGAACTGTTAAACAATGGAAATTTAATTAAAAAAAAAATTTCTGGCTTTAAATTGGGATGAGTATTTAAATTGATATGAGTGAAAGAGTGTAAGGACTTAATGCTATGTATTTAAATGAATTTATAATAAAAGTAAAACTTTGTGAAGACAAAAGATCAGAGTAGGAATTAAAAAGTTAATGAATGAAGCTAATTCCAAGCTTCTTATTGGTAGGTTTTACAGTTGCAGTGAGGTCAAGGGGTTGGTAGGTTAGGATCACATGGTAGGAAGAGGATCACATGGTACTCATGAATAACTTTATTAAACAAAGTCTCCAGATATCCAGAAAATAATCATTATCCTAATTATTGTAAATTATTGATGTATTATTGCAACTGGCTGGCAACAGCTCCAGCAGCATCCTGTGCTTTTATTTATGTCTTTAATTTTCTCTCACTGTGAGACTAAGTTCTGTGAAGGCCTGGACTCTGTCATATTTGATTTAAATACCATTGTATCCCTAGTACCTAGCCTGGTGCCAGGCAAGTAGCAGAGACTCAGTAAATACTCATTGAATGAGTAGATTATTTGTTTTTAGTGCTACCAGTGTTACTTTATATCCAGGTAAACCATTATGATGCCGTCCTAATAATTTGTTAATTTTTAATGCTTGATTATACAAAAATGTAGAATCTAAATGATTTCTTCAGTTCAGTTCAGTTGCTCAGTTGTGTCCGACTCTGTGACCCCCTTGGACTGCAGCACATCAGGCTTCCCTGTCCATCACTAACTCCCGGAGCTTACTCAAACTCATGTTCATTGAGTCGGTGATGCCATCCAACCATCTCATCCTCTGTCATCCCCTTCTCCTCTTGCCTTCTTTCTTTCCCAGCATCATGGTCTTTTTCAGTGAGTCAGTTCTTTGCATCAGGTGACCAAAGTACTGGAGATTCAGCTTCAGCATCAGTCCTTCCAATGAATATTCAGGACTGATATCCTTTAGGATGGACTGATTAGATCTCCTTGCAGTCCAAGGGATTCTCAAGAATCTTCTCCAACACCACAGTTCAAAAGCATCAATTCATCAGTGCTCAGCTTTCTTCATAGTCCAACTCTCACAACCATACATGACTACTGGAAAAAGCATAGCTTTGACTAGATGGACCTTTGTCGGTAAAGTAACATCTCTGCTTTTTAATATGCTGTCTAGGTTGGTCATAGCTTTTCTTCCAAGGAGAAAGTGTCTTTTAATTTCATGGCTGCAGTCATCATCTGCAGTGATTTTGGAGCCCAAGAAGATAAAGTTTGTCACTGTTTCCATTGTTTCTCCATCTATTTGCCATAAGGTGATGGGACCAGATGCCATGATCTTCATTTTTCGAATGTTGAGTTTTCAGCTGGCTTTATCAGTCTCCTCTTTCACTTTCATCAAGAGGCTCTTTAGTTCTTCTTCACTTTCTGCCATAAGGGTGGTGTCATCTGCATGTCTGAGGTTATTGATATTTCTCCCAGAAATCTTGATTCCAGCTTGTGCTTCTTCCAGCCCAGCGTTTTGCATGATGTACTCTGCATATAAGTTAAATAAGCAGGATGACAATATACAGCCTTGACGCACTCCTTTCCCATTATTGGGACCAGTCTGTTGTTCCATGTCCAGTTCTAACTGTTGCTTCTTGACCTGAATACAGATTTCTCAGGAGGTAGGTAAGGTAGTCTGGTATTCCCATCTCATTAAGAATTTTCCACAGTTTGTTGTTATCCACAGAGTCAAAAGGCTTGAGTGTAGTCAGTGAAGCAGAAGTAGATGTTTTTATGGAATTCCCTTGCTTTTTCTTTGATCCAGCGGATGTTGGTGATTTGATCTCTGGTTCCTCTGCCTTTTCTAAATCCAGCTTGCACATCAGAAGTTCACGGTTCACATATTCCTGAAGCCTGGCTTGGAGAATTTTGAGCATTACTTTGCTAGCATGTGAGATGAGTGCAATTGTGCAGTAGTTTGAGCATTCTTTGGCGTTGCCTTTCTTTGGGATTGGAATGAAAACTGACGTTTCCCAGTCCTATGGTCACTGTTGAGTTTTTCAAATTTGCTGACATATTGAGTGCAGCACTTTCACAGCATCATGTTTTAGAATTTGAAATAGCTCAGCTGGAATTCCATCACCTCCACTAGCTTTGTTCGTAGTGATGCTTCCAAAGGCCTGCTTGACTTTGCACTCCAACATGTCTGGCTCTAGGTGAGTGATCGTACCATCATGGTTATCTGGGTCATTAAGATTTTTTTTTGTACAGTTCTTCAGTGTATTCTTGCCACCTCTTCTTAATATCCTCTGCTTCTGCTAGATCCATACCATTTCTGTTCTTTTTTGTGCCCATTTTTGCCTGAAATGTTCCCTTGGTATCTCTAATTTTCTTAAAGAGATCTCTAGTCTTTCCTATTCTATTGTTTTCCTCTATTTCTTTGCATTGTTCACTTAGGAAGACTTTATTAATAATCTCTCCTTGCTATTCTTTGGAATTCTGAATTCAAAGGGGATATATCTTTCCTTTTCTCCTTTGCCTTTTGCTTCTCTTCTTTTCTTAGCTATTTATAAGGCCTCCTCAGACAACCATTTTGCCTTTTGGCACTTCTTCTTATGGATGGTTTTGATCACCGCCTTTTGTACAATGTTATGAACCTCCGCCAAAGTTCTTTAGGCACTCTATCTGTCAGATCTAATCCCTTGAATCTATTTGTGATTTCCACTCTATAATCATAAAGGATTTGATTTAGGTCATACCTGAATGGTCTAGTGGTTTCCCCTACTTTCTTCAATTTAAGTCTGAATTTTGCAATAAGGAGTTCATGATCTGAGCCACAGTCAGATTTCTTAAATTTCTTAAATTGCTTTAAAATAGTCTCTTAATAAATAGTAATACTAAGAATACTTTCTTAATAATAAATGATTTCTTAAACTGCCTTAAAATATGTAATCAATAAATTTTTTGGCCTACTCATTCTCTTAGCTGATTTTCTTATAACTAGTTAGGGTGTAATGGAATAAACAGTTCAGTTCAGTTGAGTTGCTCAGTCGTGTATGACTCTTTGTGACCTCATGGACTGAAGCATTCCAGGCCTCCCTGTCCATCACCAACTCCCAGAGTTTACTTAAATTCGTGTTCTTTGAGTTGGTGATGCCATCCAACCGTCTCATCCTCCATCATCCCCTTCTCCTCCTACCTTCAATCTTTCCCAGCATCAGGGTCTTTTCAAATGAGTCAATTCATTGCAACAGGTGGCCAAAGTATTAGAGTTTCAGCTTCAGCATCAGTCCTTCCAATGAATATTCAGGACTGACTTTCTTTAGGATGGACTGGTTGGATCTCCTTGCAGTCCAAGGGACTCTCAAGAGTCTTCTCCAACACCACAGTTCAAAAGTATCAATTCTTCGGCGCTCAACTTTCTTTATAGTCCAACTCTCACAGCCATACATGACTACTGGAAAAAACCAAAGCTTTCAGTAGATGGACCTTTGTTGGCAAAGCAATGTGTCTGCTTTTTAATATGCTGTCTAGGTTGGTCATAACTTTTCTTCCTAGGAGTAAGCATGTTTTAATTTCATGGCTGCAGTCACCATCTGCAGTCATTTTGGAGCCCAGAAAAATAAAGTCTGTCACTGTTTCCACTGTTTCCCCATCTATTTGCCATGAAGTGATGGGACCAGATGCCATGATCTTGGTTTTTTGGAAAGAACACTAGGCCACAAATCAAAAAGCCAGGGTTGGTATCCTGAACTTTACTAACTGTGCCCTTGCACAAGTCACTTACTGATTCCAAGTATGTTTTTTTAAATAAGGGAAATTAAATGAAATGTTGTATTGTGAAATTACTCTTAATTTATGATACCAGTGTAACTACACATTTGGGTATATATGAATACAATAAAATGAAACAACAGTTATGGCTAAACAACATATGATCTTGATATTATTAGCACTATGCTGAATTAAACTGTGAAGTCAACCTCTAGCCTGCTTGTGAAAAATGTCTGGCTGAAAAAATTTTTCAGCAAAGCGTTAATTGAGCATTTGCTATGTACAGACACTGTCCTAAGTCCTTTACATGACTCAGAGGGACTCTACATGACTCTTTAATGCAGTTATTATCATTCCTGTTTTATATCAGGAAACCAGGAATCAGGTTAAATAATCTAAGATCACACAGATAGCAAGTGTGGGGTCTTAGCAGAGGTAGTCAGCCGCTTGTATATGACAAAACTCTTTGCACAACTCTTGCTGATAAATTCAAGATGCATATGATTACCATGTCTTAAATGGAAGATTGTTTTGCCATTTAAGAAAAACCTATTGGTATACCAGGAAAAAAATTTCTAATTTAGAATAATTCTGCCTGAATAGAGTAGCTCCTTAGTGCGTCAGTGGCTTAAACAATTCTCATTTGACAAGTTAAATGAATTGCATGAATACAATTATCTTGAGAGTTCAGTTCCAAAGAAAGGCCACTGCTTCCAACCCAAGGTCTTTGGATCTTCTTTGCATGAAGACAAAAATAAGTATTACCACATTCTAGTAATGACTACATTCTTACAGGTCCTGACTACTAGGTGGGAGAAAGAAAAAAGCTCACCAATCATTTATTGAGGGGTGATTAAATTTGGCACTTTATATTCTTCTATTTTGTTTCACTTCTTAATGAAGACATTAGAAAAAAATAGTATTAATTCTGGGAACAACCAATAAATATTTTACCTTCTACTGATTTAGGAAGCAATCTCTCTCTTCCCCCTAAGGTGTGCCCCTCCTAGCGAGCATTGCTCGCTAATGGGCAGTAATATTCTATTTGACCTCAACTTGATTCCAGGAAGGATAGAGATTTCCTGACACTCTAATTTGGAAAAAATGGTGATAAACTTGCCATAAGTCATATAAAGGAAAGTGACACTTAAGAGCTATCTGATCATTTTATTCTGGCATTTCTATGAGCAAAATAATATATGTTAAAATTTATTCCAGCTATTTAAAGACTTAATAAAGTCTTAAAGAATTCTTAGTAATAATTTAAAGGTAGAAGTATTATTGAGAAAAAAATTTTTATATGTACGTAGCACCATACAAAGCTAAGTTTTTTGACTTATCTTTGCTTAATTTATGACACAAAGCAAAACAGTCATAAACTTACGACACAAAAATTTACTGAACATTTTTTACATCTGATCTCTTATGTTCCTGGTTTGCATTAAGTTATTCATGTGGATTTATTTTAAATTGCATCTCTTAAAAATAATGTAATATATTAAAGATGGAAATACCCATTATTGTTTCTTATATATGTTGTGCTGTGGAAGTCAAAGTCACTCAGTCATGTCCTACTCTTTGTGACCCCATGGACTATACAGTCCATGGAATTCTCCAGGCCAGAATACTGGAGTGGGTAGCCATTCCCTTCTTCAGGGGATCTTCCCAACCCAGGGATCGAACTCAGGTTTCCCCGGCATTGCGGGTGGATTATTTACCAGCTGAACCATAAGGGAAGCCCTGTGCTGTGGAGGAGAGTAAATATTTCAAAGTTCACACTAAACATTCCACAAGAGGGTGCCAAAGACTCACTTATAGTAATTTTGGCTTTGCTTCAAGAAAGTAAATTTAGCTTTTATATACTTGACATCAATGTGATGTGACATTGCCAGATAGGGGAAATATTCTTTGACTTAACTTTTAAAATGTATATAGAATAAATGTTGGTAGTGGTTATTACTAAGAGTTGATAATTAAAATATTTTAGCTGGCTTGCAAGAGTGTACTGTTTTCCGGAATGACTTTCAACAGACTACCTTGTTGGCAGTTGTGTCTGTAGCTGGGCCATCTTTTTCCCCCTTGCCCAGTGGATTGCCATCCTGGCTCCCTCATCACAGACTGTGGGGCCAGAAGAATGGAAGGAGCAGTAGAAACATGGAGGTGAGTGCTAATTATGAATGGTGGTGGCGTGCTGCCGATTTTTTCCTTTGGAAATTCTCATTTCTGCAGAAAGGAGGTGCTGGTTCAGGCCCTAATCCCATCCTGCCTAGATTCTGCTCAGTGCCTCCTCATGGGTCTCTCTGCTTCTACTTTCTCCCCATCTGACTCTGTCCTCAGTGTCCATTGCCAGGTTATTTGTACTAAAATGTGGCTCCAATTATGTTGCTTCCTATTAAAGATGTAGCAGAATTTAGGATCTCCTAATGGTCCTAACTTTCTAGCAATCTCTCCCACCATTCCACTCTGCACACGTTGTTCCAGCCAAACCAGACTCCTCACTGTTTTCTAAACTTCCCCAGTGCTTTCTCCCGCTTCCTCTCTCCCTTGCCACACTAAATCCCATCAAATCCAGCTAACCCTTAGTTTCCTTCTATGAATCATTTTCTGATCTCTCCAACAAGATGAAATTCTCACCTCTTTGAATCTGCTGTTCATTTATACCTTTCTTGTGGTAATTCTGGCATGTCTTATTTGTATCAATACAAATTCTTCTGCTGTTAGCAAGTTCCTTAAGAGCAGAATTGTTTTACCCACCTCTCTCTTAGAGCAGGACATCTTGTGCCTGATAGATGGTGCAGCAAGTATTAATTGCTGAATAAATAATGATTATCATATGATATAATATGATATAAAATATACTCTTATGAATGAAAATTAAGATATGCATACTCCAGTGTTCTTGCCTGGAGAATCCCAGGGACAGGGGAGCCTGGTGGGCTGCCGTCCGTGGGGTCACACAGAGTCGGACACGACTGAAGTGACTTAGCAGCAGTAGCAGCATGTGTATATACATACATATATGTTAAGAGTTTCAGGGCAGAGGATTTTGGCCTTTAGAGGTGAAATATGCATCACTTTAAGTGGCATAGAACTACATGCAGAAAGTAAACAACATTCAAATTTTTATGTGCTAGGGTGGCAAAGGTACTTAATTTTTTTGTGTGTTGGTATTCAAAAGAGGGAAATACATGTTCAAAACTTAGTACTTGTATTAAAGGAAAAGTATTTTATTTTTCCCCTAGCTTTACTGAGGTAGAACTGATATAAGTTTACTGTGTACATGTTGACTCGATGCACATATATTATTGCAAAATGATTTCCATTCTTGTATTAGCTACAATTTCCATCCCATCACGTAATTACTGTTTCTTCTTGTGTGTATGATGGGAACATTTGATTTACTCTCTTAGCATCTTCAAGTACATAATACATGGTGATTAGCTACAATCACCATGCGGTACATTAAAACCCCAGAACTGGTTAAGCTGATAACTGAATGTTATTTTATCTCTTGGATGTTTTCATGCATTTTGGTAAATATTAATGACTTGAATAAGTTTGGGTGTCACCTGAAAAAAGCTGAATAACCTTAAATATTTAAAATAACTCATAATAATACAGTCATGGGTTAAGAACAAAACAGTTATGATCTGGTTTGAGTAGAAATTTGATCTTATTGAAGTAGAAATATCAGTCTTTCATTTGTTTAAAATCTTAATTGCTGAATTAATAATTGAGCAATTCATAATATGAGATAAATGTTGTCCAACTCAGTTTTCTTTATTTTTCAGCTGATATCCTAGGGAACTTCAAATATAGTTGTTTGCTTTTGAAAGAGCTAAAATCGAGTCACTGCCTGAATGGAGGATGAATGCTCCCTTTGCTCCGACCCTCCCATCACTGAGAGTTTGCCTGCGTTGCTTTCTCCTTCCAATTGTCGTTCTCTCCCTTCCCCTCCTCCTCACTCCTATTTGCTTTTTAAACCTCTGCTCAGTGGACACCAGAGCTGATCACCTTCCCCGACCCCCAGGCTGGTTATGTCAGTCTCCAGAGACCATTTGTGTTCTCACAGCATTTATTAGAAGGTCTATGCTTTCCTCATTAGACAGTGAAGTCCTCTGACCCATGTCTGAGTCCCCAGTACTCAGTCTAGTACCGAAGCACTGAATAGAAGATCACTGTTTGCCAGAAGGCTTCCCTCCACCTCTCCCGTGCCCACCCTGTGTGAGGTATATACACGGGCTGCCCTGGGGTGCTGAGAGAGGGCATTCCATGTCACTGTTGAAAATAAGGCGCTGTCAAGGCTGCCCTCATGAGAGGCCTCCTTTCCCTTATTCACAGCTGCCAGGAAAATGTCCACTGCTGCCTCTCTTTTTGTGCTGATACAGAGGATAATCTGCACTCATTTTCAAGTTACTTTGTAAGTGCTTTTGAATTGTTTCATGAGGAGGGTAAATATCCCAAGGGCAGGGGCTGTTCTTTCTTAGCACTCTCTAGTGCTCTAGTGTCCACTAGTATAATCAGAGACACAGTAAATGTTGACTAAATGGGCTCTGGACTCCTGAGACAGTGACCTCAATTTAAAATATTTATAGATCTTTATTGTTGGTGGCTAATTTTTAATTTGGCCAGGAAGTGAACCATGTATCTTACGGACATTATCTCATTATATTAAGAGCAAAGCTATGAGAGTGGTACGATTACACTTTCTTTTTTCCCCCTCTTTCAGCTAAGGCTTAGAGGAGTTTAAAATTGTGTTCATCCCCACTAGTGAATTTAGGGCTGAGGCTAAAATGGTGGCTGTTTGACTGCAGGCTTTCTGCCTGCTCATACTAACCTGAGTAGTAGCTCTCTCCCATGGCAGCAAAACTTTGGTTCTCCTGCTCCCTGATTATTAGAGAATCTCTTGCTGTTGGTTTTTGCTTAAGGTAAGGAGATATGAAATTCAAGCTAATGGACTTTTTATTTTCCCTGATCACTGATTATTTTGTTATTTAGTCGCCAAGTGTGTCAACTCTTTCACGACCCCATGGACTGCAGCCCACCAGGCTCCTCTGTTCATGGAATTTCCCAGTCAAGAATACTGGAGTGGTTTGCCATTTCCTTCTCCAGGGGTCTTCCCGACCCAGGGATTGAAAACGTGTCTCCTGCATTGGAAGGCGATTCTTTACCACTGAGCCACCAGGGAAGCCCAATACCTGATTGGCAGATTAAAAATTAAGATCTGCCAATAATCCTACTCCTGAGCACATATCCTAAAAAGATGGAAGCTCTAACTTGAAAAATAATGCACCCCGGTGTTCATAGTGGCACTATTTACAATAGCCAAGGCATGGAAGCAAACATCATCATGGAAGCCAAGGCATCATCGAGAGAAGAATGTGGAAAGGTGTGGTGTGTGTGCGTGTTTATAGTTGTTGTCTCTCAGTCGTCTCCACTCTGCGACCCCATGGACTGCAGCACGCCAGGCTTCCCTGTCCTTCACTATCTTCCAGAGTTTGGTCAAACTCATGTCATTGAGTCAGTGATGCCAGCCAACCATCTTGTCCTCTGTTGTCCCCTTCTCCTCCTGTCTTCAATCTTTCCCAGCATCAGGGTCTTTTCTAATGAGTCAACTCTTCTCATCAAGTGGCTGAAGTATTGGAACTTCAGCCTCAGCATCAGTCCTTCCAATGAATATTCAGGGTTGGTTTCCTTTAGGATGGACTGGTTGGATCTCCTTGCAGTTCAAGGGACTCTTAAGAGTCTTCTCCAACACCACAGTTCAAAAGCATCAACTCTTCAGTGCTTAGTTTTTTTTATGGTTCAACTCTCACATCCATACAAGACTACTGGAAAAACCATCCATTTGACTAGATGGACCTTTGTCGGCAGTACGAAGTAATATATGTACACACACACACACTATATAATGAAATATTGGTGGTTTAATCACTAAGTCATGTCCAACTCTTGCAACCTTATGGACTGTAGTCTGCCAGACTCCTCTGTCCATGGGATTCTCTTGGCAAGAATACTGGAGTGGGTTGCCATTGCCTTCTCCAAATGGAATATTACGCAGCCATAAAAAAGAATGCAATAATGCCATTTGCAGCAGCTGTGCACATACACATATATATGTATGACTGAATCACTTTGCTGTGTACCTGAAACTAATATGATATTGTAAATTAACTGTGCTTGTGCTTAGTTGCTCAGTCGTGTCCAACTCTTTGTGACCCCATGCACTGTAGCCTGCCAGGCTCCTCTGTCCATGGGGATTCTCCAGGCAAGAATACTGGAGTGGGTTGCCACGCCCTCCAGGGGATTTTCTCAACCCAGGCATAGAACCCAGGTCTCCCGCATTGCAGGAGGATTCTTTACCATCTGAGCCACCCAGGAAGCCAAGTATAGTATTGATATTGTCAATTAAGTATACTTCAATTTAAAAAAAATGAAGAGATCTTTTATTTTGACCAAAGTTCTTTACAACTGTTTTTAACAGACTTTTTTAAAGAGCAGTTTTAGATTTACAGCAAAATTAAGAGGAAGTACAGAGATTTCCCATAGACTCCCTGTCCCTACACCTTCATAGCCACCCCATTTATCCACATCCCCACCAGCGTGGTTCATTTGTTGTAACTGATGAACCTACATATACACTTTATGATCACCCAAAGTCAATAGTGTATCTTAGGGTTCTCTGTTGGTATTGTATATTCTGTGCATTTGGACAAATGTATAATGACTTGTGCTGCTGCTGCTGCTAAGTTGCTTCAGTTGTGTCTAACTCTGTGCCACCCCATAGATGGCAGCCCACTAGGCTCCTCTGTCCCTGGGATTCTCCAGACAAGAATACTGGAGTGGGTTGCCATTTCCTTCTCCAATGCATGTAAGTGAAAAGTGAAAGTGAATCGCTCAGTCGTGCCCGACTCTTAGTGACCCCGTGGACTGCAGCCCACCAGGCTCCTCCATCCATGGGATTTTCCAGGCAAGAGTGCTAGAGTGGGATGCCATTGCCTTCTCCATAATGACTTGTATCCACCATTATAATATCATGCAGAGTATTGTCACTGCCCTAAAGGTCCTCTGTGCTCTGCCTATTCATCTCTCTCGCCACTGATCTCTAGCAGCCACCAATCTTTTTACTGTCTACATAGTTTCGACTTTTCTAGAACATCCTGTGATTGCAATCATACGGTCTGTAACCTTTTTCAGATTGGCTTTTTACTTAGTAACATGTCTTTGTGGCTTGATAGCTCATTTCTTTTTAGTAGTAGTGTTAGTTGCTCAATTGTGTCTGACTCTTTGCAATTTTTTGCAATTTGCATTTCTTTTTAACACTCAATAATATTCCACTGTCTGGATGCACCAGAATTCATCTGTTTAGCTACTGAAGGGCATCTTAGTTGGTTCCAAGTTTTTCCAGTTATGAATAATGCTGCTATAAACATCCATGTGAAGGTTTTTGTGTGGATACAAGTTTTCACCTCTTTTGGGTAAATACCAGGGAGCACAGTTGTTGGGGTCATATGGTAAGAGTATGTTTAGTGTTATAAGAAACCACCAAACAGTCTCCCAAAGTGGCTATAACATTTTGCTACCTCACCAGCAATTTTGTGGTTAGTTCCTGTTGCTCCACATCCTCTCCAGCATTTGGTGTTGTCTGTGTTTGGATTTTGACCTTTTGATGAGATGTGGTGGTATCTCATTTTTTATAACTTCCAATAATATAATCTTTACTTCTTCATTAAATGTAATTTGCTAATCTAACACATATTTATTGAGTATTTACTGTATCGTGGCAGGCTTTGTTCTAGGTTCTGGGCCTACAGGAGAGGCTCACATAGGTCAAAAAATCCCTTGGAGCTCAAACAAATTCATTTTTAAAGAAAAGTAGAGTAGGGGAGAAAAAAATGAGGAGAAAAAGTAAAAGTAATGTATTCTTTATCTGTAAAAATTACAAAATCCTAGAGCAATATTAGAGTTTTCAAACTTTAGGAGAGGGTTAAAAAATTGAATTATCTCATCAGTTTGTGACAGAAACAAAGTCATGTAATGGAATATATTGACAATTAGAATAAATCTAAACCAGCAGGTCCAGATGGTAGTTATCTTGGATAAGTTAAGAAATTGCCTAATGACTGTATTAAACTAAATATGTTCCTTCTTCAAAAAATTATGAACTGTTAAGTGAAGAAATAGAAAAAAAGAGCGCTGTTTTCTAGTTAAATGTGATATGGAGTGGGTTGTTAGCCAATACAGACAAGATATGTAATTTCACAAAAGGGAAAGAGTCAGTGATTATCAAAGAGAATGGAAAGAGACTATGTAAATTTTATAACCTGTGTTTCTGATCTCTTTGCCACAACCGCAGTTACTTCCGGGATTGGAGCTGCTGTCACATATCATTGGGTGTTGAGTTGCCATCCAGCTCCTAGGAAAACAATCCTACTTGCATTATCCTGTCATTCTGGTTCATTTATTTAGGAATAAAAATGATTCATGTAAAAATTAAGGATATAGTTTCGCTATGCAGAAATACATGAAAACAACCCAAATGAGAACAAAGGCTGTTCATTCAGAGCTTGTTACAGCCAAGGAGTCAGCCACCATCACTTGCATGTGGCAGTGGCTCAAAGGCAGGCAAGGGATTGGGAAAGCGGCGTAGTGAAAGAAGGGGAAGACTTCAGGTACGCGCCGATCGGAGGTTGTTGGCAGGGGGAGCTGGAAGCGGGCCATCTAGGATCCAGCAGGCACACTATGTTACTAGTTAGGGAAGCATATTTGGTTTTCCCTGGTTGGTTCTGAGTTGGAAGTGGGGGTAAAAATAAAAGAAATTGGCCATTACCCACGAAGTCCTGACCATGTGGGACCTATTGCTGCAGAAGTTGCAGCTTTGCTTCCCAGGCTGGTTACTTCAGAGGTTTTAAGAGTTCTGTTGTCATATATGATCTGGCCATGGTCCATTTGTTACATTCAGACTCTCTATGAAATATTTCATTACTATCAAAAATTAAAATCACAATAATAATATGAATTTCATTCTTTGATGCTATTCCTGTTCACATTTAGAAAGATCTGGAACTAGGCTTAAGTTTGACCCTACCACACCAAACCCAAGGTAGGATCAATACATGTAAACAGGCACCAAACAGGTAGGATACCTGAAAAATCTGCTGTTGGTTGTCAAGGAGATGTGTACGCACACACATATACTCCAGGATCTCCAGCAGTACATGTGAAAATCACTGGGTAAATCCCTGTCATTTCTCACTCTGAGCAAATGAATCCTTGCAGTTCAGATCAGCCCTCATGACATTTGGTTTGGGCTTCATATTTGGAAAGCTCATCATTTTTATTTTTTTTTGGTCTACAGCACTTTAACATGATATCACTTCTGTCCTGTTCCACAGTTGAATCACAGTTTTAGCTGTTTTGCAGGGAGACTATCTGAGATGCTCTCCGAGGTTTCCCCAAACTGCCTTTAGGTGTACTACAGAGTCAATTTTAGTAAATTTATCTCAAACGCACCCTTCTAATTCTCTTAGAATATGTTCAGAATCAGAAGAGAATAAAAACAATCCATTTATGTAGATACAGTTATTATAAACTTGTGACTTTGAACTGCTTTGGTTTTCAACAATCATATAGACGGCAATGGCACCCCACTCCAGTACTCTTGCCTGGAAAATCCCGTGGATGGAGGAGCCTGGTAGGCTGCAGTCCATGAGGTCCCTAAGAGTTGAACACGACTGAGCTACTTCACTTTCACTTTTCACTTTCACTTTTCACTTTCCTGCATTGGAGAAGGAAATGGCAACCCACTCCAGTGTTCTTGCCTGGAGAATCCCAGGGACAGAGGAGCCTGGTGGGCTGCCGTCTTTGGGGTCACACAGAGTCGGACAAGACTGAAGCGACTTAGCAGCAGCAGCAGTCATTGAAAAAGCCCTTTTTGGAAAATCTAGCTAGTTGAGGGGGGAGGGCAGAAACATAATAAAATGTGTTAAGAGTAGGTAAAATATAATAATCAGAGAAATACAAATCAAAACCACAATGAGATACCACTTCAAACCCAGTAGGATTGTTTTTTTTTGTTTTGTTTTGTTTTGTTTTTTTTTGCTTTTTTCAAGTTTTTATAGGATTGTTATTTAGTTGCCAAACTGTGTCCGACTCTCTCGGGACCCCATGGATTGTAGCCTAAGAATGGCATTTCTTCTCCAGGAGATCTTCCTGATCCAGGGATCGAGCCTATGTCTCCTGCATTGGCAGGCAGATTCTTTACTACTGAGCCACCGGGAAGCCCACCCAGTAGGATGGCTAGACTCAAAAAGACAGATGATAACAATGTTAGTGCTAAGATGTGGTAAATCAGAAATCTCCATTGCTGGTGGTAATATAAGATGGTACAGTCAGTTTGGAAGACTTGTAGTTCCTTGAAAATTAGAGTTGCCAAATAAACAGAATTACCACATTACCAGCAATTCCACTCCTAGGTATATATCCAAGAGAAATGAAGACATATGTCCACACAAAAACTTGTACACAAATGCACATAAGCAGCATTATTTATAATAGCTAAAAAGCAAACAATCCAAATGTCTATCAACTGATGGAATGGACAAATTGCGGTACATCCATACAACTGAATATTATTCAGCAACACAAAGGAATGAAGAACTGGTTCATGCCACAACATCGATGTATCTTAGAAACATGATTATGCTAAGTGAAAGGAACCAGTCATAAAAGACCAGCATGTGGTGTGTTCTGTGATTCCATTTATATGAAATGTCCAGAAGATACAATTATTAATACATAGAGACAGAAGGTAGTCGGTACATAGGGTTTGGGTGGGGATGGGATAATATGGGTATGAGGTAGAGGATATGAGGTGGTGAAAATGTTCTAAAATTGACTGTGGTGATGGCTGTGTTGTAGCCACGCTTTCCGGGAAACTCACTCAGAAGGACAACGCAGATAGTGAAGTGCAGTTTATTACACCAGCGGGCCCAAGGCAGAGTCTCCTCTTAGCCAAGGACCCCGACCAGCATTTGTGAGAATCTTTTATACCCCATGTGTACGTGTCTGAACCCACCACTCCAAATTCCTTGAGACTTACATAAACAAAGGAAGGGTAAATACAATCCCGATAACCCCATCATTCACGTGTTATGTGCTCAAACAGTTAAACAATTGGCCAATAATCAATAAGCCTGAGGTTACACTCCAATAGGTACAGAAAAATTTATGGCCTGTCTGGAGGGGATCTTATCCTTCTGTTGTTGTTTCCATAGGCACTAAACACAGAGTTCAGAGTCCATTGGAGAGGTAGCCAAGCATGATCAGCATGAACAGGCCTAAGATGGAGTCCAGGCCCTATGAATTCCCTCTTCAGTTGCACAACTGAAGATCCTAAAAACCACTGAATCATACAGTTTAATAGGTGAATATTATTTGTGAATTACATCTCAAAATTGTTATCAGAAAAAATCATCAAAATGTTAAAATAGCTTATAACCTAAGCATTTGGGTTCAAGTTACTATTTTTATGATTCTTATGCTGTTTTTAAAATCTCTGACAATTATTTTTAGAGAAGCTGCAAAATCTGGTAGAGGCTTTGAATTAGACAGACCTGGATCAGCTGGTGGATTCAACACTTCGAAGCTTTGTCTTTGAGCAAATTTTATGTCTCTCTAAGTCCCAGTTTCTTAAATTGTTGAGGATAATATCAATCTCTTATGGTTATTGTTAAAGACTCACAGTGTGTGCACTGTGTTAGTCACACTTAATATGAAAACAAATTATTGGCTTCTCATCAGTATAGCTGTCTAAAACAGGAATTAACAAATCCTGTCTATGAGTAGGGCACAGTGAAGAATAACTGCAGTAAAGAGAAGCTATTTCAACAAATATGTACCGAGCACAGCAGCACTCAGTAGTGGGTGCTGGGTGGGGAGGTTGTTATAAGGACACGAATCGCCTTCATCCCCAGGAGTTCACTGTCTGGTGAGTGGCACTGAGAGTAGCCTGTGTCCCTTTAAGGCATGCTGCTGCTGCTGCTAAGTCACTGTGCGACCCCATAGATGGCAGCCCACCAGGCTCCTCTGTCCCTGGGATTCTCCAGGCATGAACACTGGAGTGGGATGCCATTTCCTTCTCCAATGCATGAAAGTGAAAAGTGAAAGTGAAGTCTCTCAGTCGTGTCTGACTCTTAGCGACCTCATGGACTACAGCATACCAGACTCCTCCCTCCATGGGATTTTCCAGGCAAGAGTACCGGAGTGGGTTGCCATTGCCTTCTCCAAGTTTAAGACATGACTCTGTACTAAATATACAGGAGAGGAGAGGCCAATGAAAGGAACTCACAGGAAGGTATTAAAGAATGAGAAAATTGAGCCTGATAAAGAGAAGGACTTCCCTGGTGACAAAACAATCAGTGCAAGCAAATGCCTGACAAGCCTGTTTGTATGTCAACTTTCCAACTTACATCTCCCAAATTCCAGGCTTCTATATCAACTGCAAACTCAAAATCTTTGCTTGGATGGTTAATAGGCTTCTTAACCTCTCTCCCACCTGTCGTCCACGCACAGCAGCTCCATCCTCTTGGCTGCTCATGGCAAAAACCTTCAAGTTATTCTCAGCTATTTTCATTCCCACATCCACTTTGTCAGGGAATCCTCTTAGCCCTACTGTTAAAATATATACCGAATCTGAGTCCATCTCAAACCTGTTACTGCTGTGGTCCTGCTCTGAGCCACCTGCTCTTGCCTGCTACTGCTTGGCCCATCCGCATTCTCTGCACGGCACTCAGAATGATCATTTTCAAATAAAAGTAAAATTGTGTACTTCTTTATTCAAAACTCCTATAGTTGGAATTTCACTCAGAATGAACACTAGAGTTCTTACGAGGGCTAAGAAAGCCCTTGGTGATTTGTCCCTCACATGTCCCCTTTCCATTCTCCTTTACTCCCTTGACTTCATCTAGCCTGCTGATTTTGTTTGGCCAAGTTAGTGATTTATTGCCTTTTTTTTTTTTTTGGTCCTTTCCCTGTCCTATTGAAAAGGCAATAAATATAACTAAGCAGGTGTTATAGTTTCTTGCAGGACTAGCACCCATTGTCACTCTTGTTTGCTTAAGCACTCACACACCTGCAGGTCCTGCTGCTGCTGCTGCTGCTGCTAAGTCGCTTCAGTCGTGTCTGACTCTGTGTGACCCCATAGACGGCAGCCCACCAGGCTTCCCCATCCCTGGGATTCTCCAGGCAAGAACACTGGAGTGGGTTGCCATTTCCTTCTCCAATGCATGAAAGTGAAAAGTGAAAGTGAAGTCGCTCAGTCGTGTCCAACTCTTAGCGACCCCATGGACTGCAGCCTACCAGGCTCCTCCGTCCATGGGATTTTCTAGGTAAAAGTACTGGAGTGGGGTGCCTGCAGGCCCTAGGAGGCAAAAATGGAGCCACAGGATTCAAGGAGGTCAAATTTGCATTTGGATAATTTTGCTTTCATCTCAGAGAATGGATTTAAGGGGAACTTCGCTGGAAGCAATGACTGAGAAACAAGTTAGGAAGTTTTCACAACAGTCCAAACGGCAGGCTGTGCTAGGACTCTGGTTGTTACAAGACAGAAAAGATTCCAGATTCCTGAAACACTTTAAGGTAGACTTGGCAGGAACCAGTGAGTTCCTGAGTGAATGTGGTGTTTCTGGCTTTGAGTCACTTAGTGGATGAAGGTACCACTTACTGAATATAGAATTTATGGAGGAAGATGGAATTTGAAAACAAGAAGTGGGGGATAATGTGAATTTCCTTTTGGACATTTTGATTTGGGCACATCCAGGGGGAGAAGTCTGGGAAGGAACTTTGAGCCACGACATTGTGAAAAATGCTCATTTCCCCCTAATTATAAATACTGTTCTTTTTTGCAAATTTCACTCTTAAACTCTTCTGTCATAACTTTTCCGGGCACACACAGTCTGGGCACCCTGTTTACTGTCTCCTTTTCATGTCTCCTCTGGTAATTGTAAAAATTTATCTTAATAACCATCTTGAGAACTGGGCTGCCCTAACCGATTGGAGCAAAAACTTGGGGGGAGATCTGGTTCCTAAAAGTACGGGAACACTTAACTTTTTACACAGGCATTCATATAACTGTGAATGCGCTCAAGAGCTCCTTTAGTACCAAGACAGCTCGTCTTCCTCCTCTTTTCAGGACCGGCCCGTATGGCCTCCACGTCCGGCACCCGCTCGAAGCGGGTCTTGTCTTACTGTAGACCGAGCGGGGAGAACCAGCCTGAGCCGCGGTCGCTATAGTAACGAGGCCCCGGCAGGTTTGAGTTCGCAGGGCGACGCGTCTCCAGGGCCCCGGGGTGGCGGGGTCGGGGCGCGCGTCGTCCCGTAAGCCGTTGGCGGCGGCGCAGGGCCCTGGCCCACGGACCGGGGTGGCCTGCGTCCCTTCCTCGGCTCGGGGGGCACCCCCCCAGCCCCCGAAAGGCGCGTGACAGGCCGCCGCTCGGCGCCTGCATTGTCTCAGCTCCATAGCAACTCGAGCCGCGCTAGGGCCACAGCGGCCAGGCCGCCCGGGGCTGCGCGCGCCGCTCCGCGTCGGCGGCCGTTCCCGGAGCCCGACGGCCCGCGCCCGTGGCGTCCTGACGGCTCGCGCGGGTGCCGGGGGCGCGGGGCGCGGGCGGCGGCATGCCCGAGAGGCGGCTCACCGTCGGTAGGTGGGGCGGCCGGGGTCGGGGCCGGGGCGCGCGGGGCGGCTCCACCGCGCACCGCTTCTGGGCTTCCTTTTGCCCCCCGGGCGACCCCTCTTCCTAACCTTGGTAGCACAGACCCAAGAGCCCTCTCAACCGCATTTTGTAAGGAATTTAACCCGCCACCCCCCTTTTCCAGTGCCTCGTTGGCACCGTCTTATTTTATCTTAATTCTCCGTTTTGCAGCGGGAGTCATGGAGGCCTCCATCTATTAAGGTTGACTCTGGGGGTCGCAGTCGATTAGTGACCAAGCTGGATTCCAGAGGCCTTTTCTCCCCACTTCCACCTTGAATTCCAACTTCAAATTCAATCCATGTGCAGAGACCGAACAGAGGGCCAAGAGTTTTACTGAGCTTGCCCACGTATAATGCAGGGCTGAGTACTGCCTCAAATTATTTCATTTACTTTAAAAGGAAATCAGATTTGAGTGAGATAATGTAATATTTTATTTTGTTTCAGAGCCACCAACTATTACAGAAGAAGGATTTGTAAGTAGAATTTGGAGGGCTACTTCTTTTTTGGCTTTTTAAAAATAGCAAATCATAGATCACTTTTTTGAAATGATGTTTCTTTTCCTTTATTTTTGCCAAATGAGTTATAATATAAGCTTTGGTTTCATAACAATGGTGCTAGATTCAAGAATTTATTCTTCAACAGGTATTTTAAGACGGGACCAACTGATTTTTCATGGTGGATGCTGTTCATTGTTAAAAGTTCTTTTATATAAATGGCCTCATTCAACTTTGCTAAGTTTGTTGATGACTCCATGAGAGTAGATTCATCTCCATGGTTTTATTGTGTTGGGGCTGAGCAGTTCCTGGTTACAGTAAACCTTAGTAGGTGGCATTGATTAACACAAGGTCTATTTACAGTTATAGTTCTTTTGAAAATGTACCAGATAGTCTCAGCTCAGACTTCTGGAGAGTTGAGGGGTAATAACTACTTGGCCAAGTACATTATATCTGTTGTCATTTAGGTGAGTGCTGTTTCTAGACTAGTGGGTTCTACTGTGATTCCCTCTGTGTATTTAAGGAACTTGTCCCAGGTAATGCATTAAGATAGGAGGCAGCAAAGCCTCATTCGTACAGAGGCTTGATTCCAAGAGTTCTAATGACTTCTCTACATACAGAGGCTTGATTCCAAGAGTTCTAATGACTTCTCTACATTATTTGCTTATGTCCTACAGCACTTTACTCTCTTGTTGGTCACTTCTCTTATTTGCTTTTGGCTTTTTACTCAGCAAACATGAGTGCCTCTATATTCAAGTGTGGTGCTAGATGCTAAGGATAAGTCTCAGAAAGTTCATAGTCTAGTAGGGGCTGAGAGTAGAGGCTCTCTGCTACCTTGCGTCTGCTAGCACTTTCCAGATCTTTGGTCCATCACTGAGGGAGACCAAAACAGAGGCACAAATAGTGTGCCAGAAACTCCAACAATCTTCCTGTTGCCTTGGCATCACTCTGGGTAGTAGCAGATTTCTTTAAGCTGCTTCCTGAACTGTTCTTCACGCAGGCAAGAGGTAAGCATTTTTTTGAAATAACCTTTTCCCATATAACTCCAGCACAAAGTCTCTCACAGGCATTACCCTCAACATTTGAATTGCCTGCTGACCTCTCCACGTCTTTCCCCAGCTTATGGCAGTTTAATGAGGCCATCTTGAAAATTCTGTTAGCCATTCCTCTTTCTCTTGACTTTTTTTTTTTTTAATTCCACTGTCTCCCAGTTCTCCCATCTCTCATGTCCTCCCTTCCTGGCTTCTCTTTTTTCTTACCCATCAAAGTATACACTTTCTTCAGGATTCTCTGGGAGAACTCCTCTTCTCCTATGGCTTCCACCACCCTTATTTCACAGGACTCCTAAACCTACACACCTCTCGTCTACACTCCTCTTATGATGTCAGAACTCTATGTCTACTGGGTTACTGGGTGACTTCATCATCTAGATGTCCCTGCATCACTTCCGTAGTGTGAAGTGAACTAATCACCACCTATTCTGTCTTTTTTCCTCTTCTTATTTCAGGTAATGGTGCCACTGGCCATTCAAACACTCAAGTCAGAACCTTTCTTCCCTTTTCTTCACCTCCCACCTGTAGTCATTTCCCAAATTCCTTTCATAGCCAAATCTTTTTCTCCATCCTCACAGCTACTGTCTTATTCAGGCCCTCATCCCTGAGCACAGACTTTGGCAGTAGTCCTAGCTGATATCACTGCCTCCAGTGTTCCCTTTGCCAACTGCAGTTTTTCTTTGCCTGAGGCACAAAGAGCCAACTCCTGTGCGCAACCTGAATTTCTTGCTATGACTTTGCTCCACCTTTAGGATTTTTCCTTCTCCCATCTCTGCTACCTTGGCTATCAAATTGCTATTAACTCTATAAGAAATTGCCATGTTACTCAATTGCTCAGAGCTTTCTTTTTAACCTACTGTTTACTGAATGCTGATTGCATGGTGGTATTTAAACCTCAGAACAAGCCTGTTCGGTAGTGACTAACACTCACCTCTCACAGATGAGG
This sequence comes from Bubalus kerabau, assembly GCF_029407905.1. Lineage (NCBI taxonomy): Eukaryota > Metazoa > Chordata > Mammalia > Artiodactyla > Bovidae > Bubalus > Bubalus kerabau. The sequence continues at coordinate 66,521,275 of NC_073637.1, forward strand.
ATGTCGGTGTTCACAGAGGCTCACTGACTTGGCTTGGGGCCACACTTGTAGTAACTGGCAGAGCTGGAATGTCAGAAGCCTCCCTTTAGCATGCAGAATCTTTTCTGCAACTTTTCAACCTTCTTTAACCTTATCTCCCAATACTGTCTATGTGATGAAGACAATGTTCAAAGTGTCTTTGGTTTATAAAATGCTTCCACATGCCCTCTGCTCCAGCCAAACTGCGCTGCTTGCCTCCTTGGCTTTACTGTTGAGTTTTGTCTCAGTTGCTCTCCCCCATCCATTTCACAATCTTGGGCATTCTTCCAGGTCCAGCTCATCTCCATGAAACCTTGCCAGCCTAAAATCATCCAGATTGCCTCTGAGCCCTGTGCAGCTTTCAGTCATGACCAGTTTGTAACCAGATCCTCAAATTCATCGGCTCACCAAGCATTATCTATAGATGAAAGAATCCGTATGTCTTGCACATAATATTTCTCTCTCTTTCCCCAAAGTGTAAGAGTATTTTTTCTCATTAATATTTTTAGAAAGGAACTGTGTGACTGAGATCTCTGGTTTCCCATTCCATTTTCCACAGTACCTACAAGACATACTACTCTCCAAAATAATTAGCAACGTTTTCTGGCTTCCTTTGCCAGAACCAAGTTTTATAACCAAGTTTTGATTAATGAAGTTTAAGCAGAAGCACTGTGTCCTGCTTCTGGAAAGCTGATGTTTACAGAGATGGAATAACCACCCCCTGGGTCACACAGCTGGTAAAACCGGTCAGACCACAGCTAGAACCTGGGTCATTCTGACTCTGACACTCAGATAAATGTTAAGGGGGAGAACATGCCCTTTGTTCTCTCTCTTGCTGGCTGGAAGGAGGGTGTGATCCTGGAGCTGAAGCAGTCATCTTGGATCATGAGGTAGAAGTGGCATGGTGAGAATGGCAGAGCCACAAGACCCAAGAGACCTGGGCTCCTGATAGGTTGGGACGCCACTGTGCCAGTTCTGCACTGCTTATAATTACACGGGAGACATAAACCTCTATGTTATTTAAATAGTATTATTTTGGTTTTCCATTATTGGCAGCAGAGTCCTATACTAAAATAAAGAGGACCATATTTACAGGAACTTTATTCTTATTGCGTTTTCTCAGTCGATGATGCTGTTAAGTATGTCTGCAAAATATTTTAACCTTTACATGAGGCCTCTGTCTTCAGTGAAGAGAATAACATTTAGAACAATTTTTTTTTCTTGTCAGACATTGCTTTGCATATATTTTAACTTTGTAAATTTTGCAATTTCTTAACAAATTTGTGAGCTCCTATAGAGCTCATACTGTGATTCAGTCACCTGCACATTCCATACAGTGAATAAAATTAACAGACACTAGTTTCGTGTGGTATTTTTTATATTTTAGTTGTTAAAAGTAGTATTGATTTTCAGCTAATTTTAGGCTGTTCAGATTCATTTTCTGTTATTTGTATAGAGTGAATGAGTTTATTATAAACACGAGCATGTCCCAAGCCCGAGAATATTCTCATTATTCTCATGTAATATGCAAAAAAGACGCATGTGCTCCAGTCCTTGTGAGCAAGAGTGTCTAATTATATGAACATTAGCGACCACATGGTGTTTACCCTTTCAGACTGTGAATAGAGTTGATTGCACATCAGTGGGTTGGGGCAGCTGTGAGAGCACACTTGGGTGGCACGCTGTTGGCAGTCCACGGAGGTGGTGGAGGACAGGAGCAGGTGGATGCAGGGTGCCAAGCGAGGTGCCAGAAGTGTCTCCAACAAGTCATTTGGAAACCCAGACGGTCCTGGAGGTCCTTTGGAGAGTGTTAGGCTGTTTGGAATTCTTCCGTCTCTGCGGAGTCCAGTTCTCTGGTTGGAACCAAATTCTTTAATGCTTTTTGAAACCACAGAAACTGCTTTAGAAGTTCCATCAATACACTAGTTAACAAGTATATTGTTAAGCAAGTAATTGCACTTATCATTGTATTAAGCACTCCTGGGGACACACACTGTCCATCACTATTCCCCAAAATTGTATACCTTCTAGTTGGAGAGGTGACCTTTAATATGAAACAATACAATGATAAGCAGTTTATGTTTGTGTGCATTTTGAACAAAAAGTGCATTAAGAGAAACTTTTAATCATAGGTAAGGTGTATACTGTACTTAGCCACTCAGTCATAAGGTGTAGCATGGGAGGAAAGATGATAAAGAGTATAAAATACACTTTTTTACATTAGGGTATCATGTTGTATCCAGGACTTTAGTACAGGAGGAAAGACATAAGGTGTTTGGCCAAATGAATTGACTGAACCCAAGCCAATGAATTCACTGAAAAAGTCCTACTTGGCTTTTTAGACAGTTCAGTTCAGTTGCTCAGTCGTGTCCAACTCTGCGACCCCATGGACTGCAGCATGCCAGGCCTCCCTGTCCATCACCAACTCCTGGAGCTTGCTCAACCAACTCCTGGAGCTTGTTCAACCTCCTGTTGATCAAGTGGGTGATGCCATCCAACCATCTCATCCTCTGTCATCCCCTTCTCCTCCCACCTTCAATCTTTCCCAGCATCAGGGTCTTTTCCAATGAGTTGCCTCTTTGCATCAGGTGGCCAAAGTATTGGAGTTTCAGCTTTAGCATCAGTCATTCCAATGAATATTCAGGACTGATTTCCTTTAGGATGGACTGGTTTCATCTCATTGCTGTCCAGGGGACTCTCAAGAGTCTTCTCCAACACCACAGTTCAAAAACATCAATTCTTTGGCACTCAGCATTCTTTATGGTCCAACTTTCACATCCATACATGACTACTGGAAAAACCATAGCCTTGACTAGATGGACCTTTGTTGGCAAAGTAATGTCTCTGCTTTTTAATATGCTGTCTAGGTTGGTCATAGCTTTTCTTCCAAGGAACAAGCATCTTTTAATTTCATGGCCGCAGTCACCATCTGCAGTGATTTTGCTGCTGCTGCTGCTGCTAAGTCGCTTCAGTTGTGTCCGACTCTGTGTGACCCCATAGACGGCAGCCCACCAGGCTCCTCAGTCCCTGGGATTCTCCAGGCAAGAACACTAGAGTGGGTTGCCATTTCCTTCTCCAATGCATGAAAGTGAAAAGTGAAAGTGAAGTCACTCAGTTGTGTCCGACTCTTAGCGACCCCATGGACTGCAGCCCACCAGGCTCCTCCATCCATGGGATTTTCCAGGCTAGAGTGCTGGAGTGGGGTGCCATTGCCTTCTCCAGCAGTGATTTTGGAGCCCCCCCAAAATAAAGTCTATCACTGTTTCCATTGTTTCCCCATCTATTTGCCATGAAGCAATGGGACTGAATGCCATGATCTTAGTTTTCTGAATGTTGAGTTTTAAGCCAACTTTTTCACTCTCCTCTTTACTTTCATCAAGAGGCTCTTTAGTTCCTCTTCGCTTTCTGCCATAAGCATGGGGTCATCTGCGTATCTGAGGTTATTGATTTTTCTCCCAGTAATCTTGATTCTAGCTTGTGCTTCGTCCAGCCCGGCATGGAGCACTGTGTGATTGGATAAAAAGGGAATTGACAGCTTCCTGTACCTTCCCCGGGCCTTTCAGAGTTTCCTCCAGGAAAGAGAGTGAGAATAGAAACCAAATGGAAAAGTACTGCTCAGTAGATGCTGATTGTAATGTGTGATGATAACTCTTCATAATGAAAGGAGATTCATACTTTTGCTCTTCATTGCATGAGCCACTCTTATTTGCTTCCTGCTTCATACACTACATTAATAATACCATATGCAGTTTTGCAGTCCAGTGAGGATCTGATAAATGGACTTTCAGCTCTTAAGTTCCTGAAATGCCTTTGATCTGTGTAATATATACTTGCAACAAGCCACTTTGTGGCATTTGTTTCCCTTTGTGTTCTCTTTTTCTGTTTTCCTTTTTTGGCAATGTTTCCTTTTTATTTTATTGGAGGTGGTGGTTTAGTCACTAAGTCATGTCTGACTCTTGTGATCCCATGGAGTGTAGCCCATCAGCTCCTCTGTCCATGGGATTTTCCAGGCAAGAAGACTGAAGTGGGTTGCTGTTTCCTTCTCCAGGGGCTCTCCCTAGTGTTGTTTTATTAGAGTCTTAGGTTATTAGTCTTTTCTCTTTAGGTTTCATGTCTTTGGTATAATCATTCAACATTTACTTAACAATAATGTAAGTATCTATTATATAAAGCACTGGGAAGTTTTTTAATTGAAGTATGGTTGATTCAAAATATTATGTCAGTTTTAGGAGTACAGCAAAATGATTCAGATTATACATATGTATGCCTGCATGCTCAGCTGCTCAGTTGTGTCTGACTCTTTGCAGCCTCATGGACTGTACCCCGCCTGGCTCCTCTGTTCATGGGGTTTTTCAAGCAAGAGTACTGGAGTGGGTTGTCATTTTCTCCTCTAGGAAATCTTCCTGACCCAGAGATCAAATTCATTCTCCTGCATTGGCAGGTGGATTCTTTACCACTGAGCCACATGGGCCTCAGTATATGTATGTTTATAGATGTGTGAGTGTGTGTGTGTGTGTAATTTTTCAGATTCTTTTAGCATTGGGAATTTTTTAAATGAATAAGAAGCAGTCTTTTTCTTCCAGAAGTTTACAGCCCAGAGTGTGAGACTAAACAGAAAATTAGAATCTGAAGTATTGAAAGCTATGATCGGGGAAACAAAGCTGTAACTTTTGGAGAAGAAAAGGGGTGGGTAGATAGATAAGAGGAGAAAAGATTTTCACAGTCGAATAATCAGCATGCACGGAGGTGCTGCTGCTGTTGCTGCTAAGTCGCTTCAGTCATGTCTGACTTTGCGACGCCATAGAGGGCAGCCCACCAGGCTCCCCCATCCCTGGGATTCTCCAGGCAAGAACACTGGAGTGGGTTGCATTTCCTTGTCCAATGCATGAAAGTGAAAAGTGAAAGTGAAGTCGCTCAGTCGTGTCCAACTCTTTGCGACCCCATGGACTGCAGCCCACCAGGTTCCTCCATCCATGGGATTTTCCAGGCAAGAGTACTGGAGTGGGGTGCCATTGCCTTCTCCGATGCACAAAGGTGCAGAACTATATAAAAAACATTGCAATGCCTAGAGCATGGTAATATGAGATGAGGCTGGACAGCTGGGCAGGAACCAAATTGCATTCATCCAAAACCCTTTTTTATGTTAGAAAAAGATGGGAGATTGGAAGACAAGTGGAACTCTTGTATTGATTGTGGTGTTGCTAGGAAGACTGATCCATACTGTAATGGGGTAAGGAGAGGTAGGAAGATGAGGTTTAGCACATTCTGGACAGGAGGGTGAAGCAGAGGTCCCGGAGGGGTCTGACTGGTAGTGCATGGGATCTCAGGATAGTGGTCAAAAGATCATTAGATGACCAGGGATTTATTCTAGATGTGATGATAGTGATTTGTTATCTGTCCTTTAGTACGCAGGAGGCTAGGAAAGCTCCACAGATGCAGAGAAACATGATATCATTTCCTTATACATAAGTCCCTCCATCATAGCATTTTTTAATGCATACATTTAAACACATAGGAAAGTTAAAAGAACTGTGTGGTGGGACTTCCCTGGCAGTCCATTGGTTAAGACTCCATGCTTCTGATGGCAGGGGATGTGAGTTTGATCCCTGATCAGGGAGCTGAGATTCCACATACTGTGTGGCCAAGAGGGGAAAAAAAAAAAACTGTGGTAAACACATATATACCCATCGCCAGGATTTCACAGTCATTAGTATTTTGCTCCATTTGCTTTTTCATGTTTCTTGTTCTTCTGTCCATCTCACCATTCATCCATCAATCCATTTTATTTTTATACATTTCAGAGTATTAGCTGTAGACATTGATGAGATATGTATCACCCCTAAAATTAGTGTTCAATATTAGTTTATGGTTCTTTTGTATGTAAAATTTATGCACGGTGAAATGGAAAACTTGAGTCCCATTTGAAAAATTTTAATGTGTGTACACTTGTGTAATCTAAACCTCAATCAAATATAGAACATTTCCATAATCTTAAAAAGCCGTTTCAAGTCTCTTTCCAGATGATTCTTCCTACATTCCCCAAAGACTACTGTCCTAGTTTTCACCTTGGATTAGTAACATAGATTATAGATTTAAATTCATGTAAATGGAATCATACAGTTGGTTTTCTCTTGTGTAAAACTGTGTTTGCTCAGCATGATGATTTTGAGATTCTCTCATGTTGTTGCATGATTCTGGCATATATTTAACTTTGGCTTCTCTGGTGGCTCAGATGGTAATGAATCTGCCTGCCAATGCAGGAGATCTGGGTTCAATCCTTGGGTTAGGAAGATCCCCTGGAGAAAGGAGTGGCTACCCACTCTGGTACTATTGCTTGGAAAATTCCATGGATAGAGGAGCCTGGCGGGCTACAGTCCATGGGGTCACAAAGAGTTGGAAACAACTGAGCAACTAACACTTTCACTTTCTAATTTTTTTATTGTGGAAAATGCACATAAACTTACCATTTTAACCATATTTAAGTGTATGATTTCAGTGGCATTAAGCACATTCACCTTGTGCATCCATCACCACTATCCATCTCCAGAACTTTTTCATCATCCCAAATTGAAAAGGCAGAGGAACCAGAGATCAAATTGCCAATATCTATTGGATCATTGAAAAAGCAAGAGAGTTCCAGAAAAACATCTGCTTTATTGACTATGCCAAAGCCTTTGACTGTGTGGATCACAACAAACTGTGGAAAATTCTTAAAGAGGTGGGAATACCAGACCATCTGACCTGCCTCCTGAGAAATTTGTATGCAGGTCAAGAAGCAACAGTTAGGGCTGGACAGGGAACAACAGACTGGTTCCAAAGCTGGAAAGGAGTGCATCCAGGCTGTATATGTCACCCTTCTTATTTAACTTATATGCAGAGTACATCATGTGAAATGCTGAGCTGGATGAAGCATAAGCTGGAATCAAGATTGCTGGGAGAAAAATCAATAACATTAGATATGCAGATGACACCATCCTTGTGGCAGAAGGCAAAGAGGAGCTAAAGAGCCTCTTGATGAAAGTGAAAGAGGAGAGTGAAATAATTGGCTTAAAACTCAACATTCAGAAAACTAAGATCATGGCATTTGGTCCCATCACTTTATGGCAAATAGATGGGGAAACAGTGGAAACAGTGAGAGACTTTATATTTTTGCGCTCCAAAATCACTGCAGATGGTGACTGCAGCCATGAAATAAAAAGATGTTTGCTCCTTGGAAGAAAGCTGTGACCAACCTAGACACGTATTAAAAAGCAGAGACATTACTTTGCCAACAAAGGTCCATCTAAGTCAAAGCTTTGGTTTTTTCGAGCAGTCATGTATGGATGTGAGAGTTGGACTATAAAGAAAGCTGAGTGCTGAAGAATTGATGCTTGTGAACTGTGGTGTTGGAGAAGACTCTTGAGAGTCCCTTGGACAGCAATAAGATGAAACCAGTCCATCCTAAAGGAAATCAGTCCAGAATATTCATTGGAATTACTGATGCTGAAGCTGACACTCCAGTACTTTGGCCACCTGATGTGAAGAAGTGACTCATTTGGAAAGAGCTTGATGCTGGGAAAGATTGAAGGCAGGAGGAGAAGGGGATGACAGAGGATGAGATGGTTGGATGGCATCACTGACCCAATGAACATGAGTTTGAGCAGGGTCCCGGAGCTGGTGATGGACAGGGAAGCCTGGCGTGCTTCAGTTCATGGGATCACAAAGAATTGGACATGACTCAGCGACTGAACTGACCTGAACTGAACCCATTAAATAGTGACTTCCTGTTACCCCTCTTCCAGCCTTCAGTTACCGTTGTTCTACTTCCTGTCTTTATAAATTTGACTATTCTGTGTGTGCAGGCTAAGTTGCTTCGGTCATGTCTGACTGTGCACTATGGGCTGTAGCCCATCAGGCTCCTCTGTCCATGGGATTCTCCAGGCTGCAGTACTGGAGTGAGTTGCCAGGTCCACTTCTAGGGGATCTTCCCAGCCCAGGGATTGAACCCACGTCTCATGTCCTCCCACATTAACAGGCAGATTCTTTACCACTAGGGCCACCTGGGACGCCCTTGACTATTCTAGGTAACTCATATAAGTGGAATAATGCAGTATTTGCCCTTTTGTGTTTGGCTTATTTCATTTAGCATGACATTTTCAGGGATCATGTTGTTTCATGTATCAGAATTTCATTCCTTTTCAAGGCTGAATAATATTCCCTTATATGTACATACCTTATTTTGTTTATCCTTTCATATATCAATAGGCATTTGACTTGTCTCCATCTTTTGGCAGTTGTGAATAATGGTACTATGCACACAGGTGTACAACAAATACCTGTTTGAGTCCTGCTTTCTGTTCTTTTGGTTATATACCCAGAAATGTATTGCTGGATTATAATGGTAATTATATATGTTTAACTTTTTGAGGAGTGGTGGCTGTACCATTTCACATTGCTACCAGCAATGTACAAGGATTCCAATTTCTCTGCATTCTCACCAGCACTTGTTATTTTTCATTTTTTTTTTTAAATTGTAGCCATCCTAGTAGATGTGAAGTGATATCTTGTTGCTGCTGATGTTGAGTATCTTTTCATGTGCTTATTGACCATTTGTATATCTTCTCTGGAGAAATGTTAAAGTTTTTTGCCTGTTTAAAAAACTTGGGGTTGTTTATATTTTTCTTTCTGAGTTTTTAGAATTCTTTATATATATTTTGAATGGTAAACGCTTATCAGATATATGTTTTGCAAATATTTTCTCATGTTCTGTAGGTTATCTTTCACTTTCCTAGTAGGGCCCTTTGATTCACAAGTTTTTAATTTTCATGAAAAATAATTTCTTTTTCTTTTTGGCTCATGCTTTAGATGTCATATTTAAGAATCTATCGCCAATCCAAAGTCATGAAGATTTATCCTATGTCTTCTCTAAGTATTTTATGTTTTAGCGCTTATGTTTTAGGTCTTTGATCCATTTTGAGTTAATTTTTGTATATGTTATAAAGAGAAGGTCCAACTTCATTTTTTGGCATGTGGATATCCAGTTTTCCTAGCACCATTTGTTGAAAAGAATGTCCTTTCTCTGCTGAATTGTCTTGGCACCCTTGTTGAAAATTATTTGACCATTTAAGAGAGGATTTATTTCTGGACTCTATTCTATTCCAGTGGTCTGTATGTCAGTCTTTACGCCAGCACCACTTTGTTTTCATTATTGTAATTTTGTCATAAGTTTTGAAATTAGGATATATGGATTCTTCAGTTTTTGTTCTTTTTCAATATTATTTTGGCTATTCCAGGTCCGTTGAAATTCCTTGTGAATTTTAGGATGAGTTTTTCATTTCTGCAAAAAAAAAGGCATTGGGATTTTGATGGAGAATGTATTTAAATTTGTAGATTGCTTTGGGTAATATTGTCATCTTAGCAATATGGTCTTTCAATCCTTGAACATGGCATGTATTTCTTTTTATTTATATCTTCTCTAATTTCTTTCGGCAGTTTTTTAGTTCAGTGTACAAACCTTTGCCTTCTTGGTTGTCATTATTTTCCCTACTATTGTAAATGGAATTGTTAATTTCCTTTTTGAATGTACGTAACTTTTTAATATTAGGTCTTATGCTTGAAGTAACTATATGTAATTTCTAATCAAGACTTTTAATGTTCGATCTTTTACTATTCTTGTATAGTCTCAATTAGTGAGAAACTATCTCCCAATAGGTAGTAAAATTTTTTAGACTTTTTAAACAGCCATTCAAGACTGCAGAAGTTGAAAATGAAATTTAAACTTAATAGAACCCCCTCTTTTCATGACAAATATAGTGTTAAAAATTCTTAGGATAAACAAATTTAGAAGTCAATAAAGTTTCAATTATTTCAAAATAATGATGAAACTCTACAGCAGTATATGCATATATTTTTCAGGTGATTGCCTTGTATACTACTACAAGGATACATCAGTTGCCAGCAGACAGAAATATCTGTTGTATGTGAAGGCAAAGACTTGGGGCCATTTTCCTTCCAAAGATCTCCCCTCCCTCTTTCCTTCAAGCTGTCAGCACCTTTGGCTGTGAACTGTCTTTTTGGACATCTCAAACAGAAACTCCTCCAGCAGCTTCATAGAGTAGTGGTGTGTGCTACAGCTGGCTAACAAATCCATGTCCACCAGCTTGAGCAACTCTTTGGCTATACTCATTGTCTGGGTGTGGGATATGGCTTGTAAATCACCGTCTCCAGGGAAGCAACTTGGATGAGGAGTCCCAAACAAGATTGCTCATAGCCAGAGATCACCATCCCAGGAGCACCACCATCCCTGACTGTCCCTGGTTGTCCTGCGATCTGAAGAGGTCTACTCTCACTTGACCATGAATTCCATTGTCTGCACACCGTGGCGCGTCATGGCCATCCTGGGTTGCAGGCTCTAGTCTAGTGATTGGCTTGTTTAGAAAGGAGGAGAGGAAGAATCTATATGTATTTTAGGAAGAAGAAGCGAAATAGGTTCCTCCTGATAAGTATAATTCTGGAAATATGGTTTATGCTTATCTCCTGATGGCTGATCGCATTCCCAGTCTGAACTGTGTCAGTTTAGGAATCTGCCTTAGAAATTAGATGAATGGCTTTGGCTAGTGTGTGGATGGCTTAAAGGGAAGTTGGAAGCTTGGGCTATTTTTCTGTTTGTGCCGTTAGCTAACTGATGGCCTTTACAAAGGGTTGCTTTCCACCATTGCTTTCCTCATGCATGTCTGTCTTTTCTCTGCATTATTGCCTCTCTTGTGTATCTTTCTAGATACAGACGTTGAAGTTATTTGAAATATAATTCAAATGCCATTTTCCCCTCTTGAGTCTTTTCTGATTTCCCCTACCAAATAACATCTTTCCCTCCTTTTGGAGGAAACATTTTTTGTGGTAATTTTCTTATGGCAGGTACTATATTCTTTTTTGGACTACATTTTTTTGTTTGTATTTATTTAGTTTTCCCTTCATTAGAAGACCTTCTTTGTATATCTTGCATCTTTTAGAGTTGTGAAGAAGTTGTAGTTTATGTCATTTGAGGGTCCAGCAAAATGATTTTTTAATCAATAAAAAATTTTACCTATTAGCGTACACATATAAACTATTTTGTGTAACCCTCTTTCAGGAAGAAGTTTTGAGCAATTTGGACTAAAAATGGAAAAGCTGACTTCACTTTCACAGATGGCACACCTGTAATACATGAAAAAACAGGTTTCAAGGGTGCATTCAACTCTGAAAAAATGTTCCTGCCTTCCATTGCATCATTCAGCAGAGAATCTGTGTTGCAAATTTTGTAGTCAGGTTCATGGAATGATGTAATGGAGGAATTGATTGTAACTCAATTTTCTTCTTGATTGTACCACTAACCATTGCCAGTTTATTGGTTATTTGGAAGATGTTAAACCTGGATAATGGAGACTTAGTTCATTTTACTACAGCCAAGTGACTGGACTGTGGAAATTTGTTGAGAGTAACTGAATTGCTTCTCCAAATCAAGGCCTTAAAAATTTTTTTTTTAAACTAAAGGGTTTGGAGAGTAAAGGGTTTATCATATCCTCATAGGTTCACAGGACTTTGTTACTGATGTGACAAGATACTTGAACACACTGAACTAGAAACTGCAATGGGAAAATACGTTCATTTATTGAGAGACCCGCAGGCCTTTCCATTCAAGTGTGATGGGAGGACAGAGTGAATGGCACTTGAAGGCCACACTTATTTCCCTTTTGGAGCTAACTGCCCTGATACCAGCTGACTGCCCTGAAACCAGCAGAAACATTTATGTTTAATATTGGTAGAAATTAAGATACAGCTTCAGAAAAGAAATACAGATTTTGATGTATTTGAATAATACATTAAGTGTCCATGGTTGTTAAGTGCAATGGAGGATGTGACTGAATGCCCAGGAAATGCCCTTTCCTGGGGTCCCTCAAGGGGACCTGAGGGACGGAGAGCACGCTGCTCCCCGAGGGTCAGGGCTGTGCTGCTGGACTCGGGTGTGCGGACTGGTGCTGCCAGAGAACTCCCGTCTGTCCATTCAGAGATGAGTTCAGAAATTGAGAGAAAACCTTTGGAAGCCTTATGGCAATCTGACTGAGTATCGATTTTAGTTTTTATTTACTTTAACCTATTTATTTATTCACTTATTTGACTGCCTTGGGTCTTAGTTGTGGCTCACAGGAGCTTTGACGTGTCATGCAGGATCTTTTGTTACAACTCGTGGACTCTCAAGTTGTGGCGCATAGGCTGACGTTTCCATGTGCAGGCTTAGTTGCTCTGCAGCATGTGAGATCTTAGTTCTCTGACCAGCGATCAAACCTGCATCCCCTGCATTGCAAGGCAGATTCTTAACTCCTGGACCTCCAGGGAAGTCCTGAGAGTATTGACTTTAATAATAAAATGTGCGTATGTACTCAGTCATGTCCGACTCTTTGTGACCCCATGGAATGTAGCCTGCCAGGCCCCTCTGTCCATGGAATTTTCTAGGCAAGAATACTGGAGTGGGTAGCCATTTCCTCCTCCAGGGGATCTTCTCAACCCAGGGAGTGAACCTACATATTTTGCATCTTCAGCATTGGCAGGCGGATTCTTTAGCACTGTGCCACCTGGGAAGCCCAATAATTAATAAAATAGTTGGGCTTGTATTATGTGTATTTTTATTTTGCTTTCTAATAATTCATTCTTACTGTATTTTACCAAAAAAAATCTGTCTGAAATTGATTAGGGGGAAAAAACAAAACAGGTGTTTCATCACAGGTGGTTTGGAAAGCATTGAGTTAGAGTCTCGTAGAGTTGTGAGGCATCTTGAAATGACTATATGAATTTGAGGATTCTCTAGAAATTTCTGGTTATTTAACTGACTAGGTGATATTTAGGTCCATGGGTATTTATGAAATACACTGTTTGTTTTACAACTAAAAGTTAAAAACAAAATGGCTAGGTTAGCAAAATAGGAACCATGCTCCATTACAGTTAACTAATTTAAAATTCTCACCCTTCCCACCTGTGGATTTTTGATCATGAGCCCAGTAGTGTAAAACTTGGCCACCCTTGTTGTAGCATAATGCCTTTACCTAGGAAATTTACCCAGGAAATCCTAAAAATATTTATTGAATTGTTTATTAGTTTGCTAAATGAAGTCCAGAAAGTTGAAGTAATTCTGAAAGGTTAAAGTCAAAAGATAATTACCCTTTTTTTGGCACCACACTCCAGTACTCTTGCCTGGAAAATCCCATGGACGGAGGAGCCTGGTGGGCTGCAGTCCATGCGGTCGTGAAGAGTTGGACATGACTGAGCGACTTCACTTTCACTTTTTACTCTCATGCATTGGAGAAGGAAATGGCAACCCACTCTAGTGTTCTTGCCTGGAGAATTCCAGGGACAGAGGAGCCGGGTAGGCTGCCATCTTGACTGAAGCGACTTAGCAGTAGCAGCAGTAGCAGTAACAGTAACAGTTCAGTCACTCAGTTGTGTCCGACTCTTGGCGATCCCATGGACTGCAACATGCCAGGCTTCCCTTACCATCACCAACTCCCGGAGACTACTCAAACTCATGTCCATCGCGTTGGTGATGCTATCTCCAATCATCTCATCCTCTGTTGTCCCCTTCTCCTCCTGCCTTCAATCTTTCCCAGCACCAGGGTCTTTTCCAATGAGCCACTTCTTTACATCAGGTGGCCAAAGTATTGGAGTTTCAGCTTCAGCATCAGTCATTCCAATGAATATTCAGGACTGATTTCCTTTAGGATTGACTGGTTAGATCTCCTTGCAGTCCAAGGGACTCTCAAGAGTCTTCTCCAACACCACAGTTCAAAAGCATCAATTCTTCAGCGATCAGCATTCTTTATGGTCCAACTCTCACATCCATACATGACTACTGGAGAAACCATAGCCTTGACTAGGAGGACCTTTGTTGGCAAAATAATGTCTCTGCTTTTTAATATGCTGTCTAGGTTGGTCATAGCTTTTCTTCCAAGGAACAAGCATCTTTTAATTTCATGGCTGCAGTCACCATCTGCAGTGATTTTTGGAGCCCAAGAAAATAAAGTCTATCACTGTTTCCATTGTTTCCCCATCTATTTGCCATGAAGTGGTGGGACCAGATGCCATGATCTTAGTTTTCTGAATGTTGCGTTTTAAGCCAGCTTTTTCACTCTCCTCTCTCACTTTCATTAAGAGCCTCTGTTTCCTCTCACTTTCTGCCGTAAGCATGGTGTTATCTGCATAGTTGAGGTTATTGATATTTCTCCTGGCGATCTTGATTCCAGCTTGTGCTTCAGCCAGCCTGCAATTTGGATGATGTACTCTGCATATAAGTTACCCTTTTAGCCTCCACCAATGTTATCTGCCTTGCTCTGCTTTGACCTTTGCCAGTGAGAATTTTGTTTGAGCATGTATTACTAAAGTACTGCTGTGAGGGTAGTAGATTTGTGAGATCCTGAGTTTGTTGTTTAAATCAACTGAGACTTTTAGTAAACTAAATCCTTAGTTGTTGTCTTAGCCAGTTCAGAATTTATTAAGTTCTTTGAGATAAATCATATAGGTGATTGTTTATAATTCTATTCTGATACTGCAATTACTTAAATTACCCTGAAAATCTACTTCTGAAGTAGGTGTTAATATAGTGTAATATCTTGCTTATACTTTCACACTATACTTCAACCAGTTTTTTAAAATTGGCCAGTATAAGAAGAAAATAATCAGCCATATGGAAATAATAGCATTGTGTCATAGTGTCAACTTTCATGTTAGATTTGGGAAACTGAAATATAATTATGAATAATAAAAACACATACTATACAACAGGGTACGTGATGATCTGCTTTTGACACAATGGAAACAATTGCTAATAAAATAAGGTGCTTTATTTGGAAGAGAGACTTTGTTATTGGCAGTGGCTTTCCAATTTTGCCAACTATGAAAGCAACTGTGTTGGTGGATTAGACAGTCATGGAAAAAAGTGTGTACAATCTTTATGCTTAGAAAACATGCATTGTCAAAGTTGCTTCATGCAAAAGTGAAGCGTGACCCAGATTATTAAAGCTCTCATTCTAAGGAGTCAGTGGGTTATTTTTTTTCACTTAGTTTATTACTTTCATTAGGCAATTTATTGAGGTTTTCATTCTGAATTTCATCTTAACCCCAAACACTGATTCTATCTTTATTGATTCTGCCTTTATTTTTGTAAAATAAATACTTTTTGATAAATCCATGGGAAATTTACTATGTGTACTGTTTTATACTTGTCGGTGTTTGTTATGTGTCATCCTATATTTCTCATGTGTTCTGTTTTCCAGCCAAGTATAGCAGCAAGGCCTTTTAAGAGGATGTTTTTGTATTTCTTCCTTCCAGAGATTGTAACACTGTGTTCTATTTATAGGGAGGGTTCACTGTTGACTAACTGAAACAGATTGAAAGCTCTGTATTATAATCTATTGATAGATTAGATTAGAATTAGAGAATAATATTTGCATGTTTTAAAGCATTTTGGCATAAGCTTATTAATATTATGCTTTTATATTTTTGCAGGAAGATTCTTTGGCGACAGATGATTTCCTTGTGGACTACTTGAATGAATTCCTAAGCCTTCCAGTGAGTGTATTATTATGTTCTGTGGAATATATTATCAAAGCAAAATATTGTACACACTGGGTTATCTTGTGAGACAGATTTATCAGGGATAATATTTTTTAAAAATACTTATTAAAGCATTTAGATTGTTGGAAATGCTCTCAAACGGTGTCAGCTTCAGGAATGAAACACAGTTGAAAATGGCTCAGCAAGGTAGTCTTTACTTCTCCAGAAGGGTGCCTTACAGACAGAGGTCTTGGAGCAAGCACATCAAGTGGGAAGTTTGCTGGGTTTTTAGCCCAAAGATGCAGGTTCCCTCCTCTGGCTCCTCATAGGTTGAGGATCACAGAGTTACAGTCTTTCCTGGATGTCGCCTAAGTTTTTCTTGGACAATTGGTAACTATTTTCCCCACCCTTTTAGTTTTTTGAACATGTCCAGGATAAAGCCCACCAAAATATCCTTATGAGGAAAGAGAATCAGAAGGTGTAAAGAACAAAGGTTTGGTAATTAGCCACCATTTTAGGAAATCTTATTCACAAGGCAGCTATATACCTTTCTGTTCAACTATTCTAAATTGCTTCTTTATTTCTTACAACTTCTCCTTTGATAGAAAAGACCATATCTTTCTTACAAGATAAAGTTGTGTCTTTTTATGGAGTTAATCATTTGGGTTTGAAACATATTTAGGAATTATTATTATTGAAGAAAGCTGGATCAGTTATATTACAATAAAAGTAAATAAAAGAAAAAAGGAAAGCTGTCATTTCATCAAAAGCATTCTGTACAAAATCTTGTACAGTTGTATTTGGGTATTATTTTAGTCTTTGAACAGAGGCAATGAGAGAATATAAAAACATTTAAGAAACTAAATTTCTTGCCTCTGCAATTATTGGTATCCTCTTGGACAGATATTAAAGTGAAATTTATGTTTAAGGCAACTAGCATTTTATATCAGTAGTAAACAAGATGTGGGACACTGCTGGTGCTGTACCGTAGTGGATACAGGTAAGAGGTTTGTGGTCTTAGCAGTGACAGTAAGGACTGAGCGGTTTAGGAAAAGTGAAATGGGCATGCATAAAAACACTGGTACTGTTGTGTAGAAACAGAGTTCATCAGCGATGTCAGATGAAGGAAAGATATTACTCAGCCATTAAAAAGAATACATTTGAATCAGTTCTAATGAGGTGGATGAAACTGGAGCCTATTATACAGAGTGAAGTAAGCCAGAAGGAAAAACACCAATCCAGTATACTAACGCATATATATGGAATTTAGAAAGATGGTAACAATAACCCTGTATACGAGACAACAAAAGAGACACTGATGTATAGAACAGTCTTTTTGACTCTGTGGGAGAGGGAGAGGGTGGGATGATTTGGGAGAATGGCATTGAAATATGTATAATATCATATATGAAACGAGTCACCAGTCCAGGTTCGATGCCCAATACTGGATGCTTGGGGCTGGTGCACTGGGACGACCCAGAGGGATGGTATGAGGAGGGAGGAGGGAGGAGGGTTCAGGATGGGGAGCACATGTATACCTGTGGCAGATTCATTTTGATATATGGCAAAACCAGTACAATATTGTAAAGTTAAAAAAAAAAAAAAAGATTTGTATTATGCTTAATGGAAACTGTTTCATTCAAATACTTACTAGGGAAAATGTGAAATATAAAAAAGTCTCAGGTAATTTTAAAGGGATTGGGCCCTAAAATGAGCAATGTCTTAAAGCCTGACTACAGAAAATGTATTTTGAAGGGAAAGTACTAGATGTATTTTTTTTTTTTTTGCCTAGATTAATTTTTGTGCATATGTATGTACTATGCTCACATGTTTATTTGTTTTGTTTCCTTTTTTTCAAAAAGAATTTGTGTTTTCTCCTCCATGGGGCATGCTGGGTCTCTGAAACCATCGTGGGGGTCAGGCTGAGACACTAAGCCACGCTCTCCCTTTCCGGCAACAGGCTTGAGCCATGTTACAGGACACTCCGACAGCTTCCTCTGTGGTCTGACTCTTCACCTTTCATCGTCCAATTGTGTGTTATAAAATACCCAGCAGAGCCACAAAATTATTGTGAGAATTTTATTCTTCTGGATTATGCAGTCTTTCCTCTAGGCTCTGCATTCTCCATTCTGCCTCCAAAAAAAACCAAAAAAATACATTTTAATGAAGTTTTAGAAAGAAAAGTCTTTCTGTTGGGTCTGATTTCAGTTTATTAAAATGTACATTTCATTGTCTTGAGATTTATGATTATATAGACTTTTACTTGGCCTAGAAAATAACCCCCCCCACCTAATTCTCTTCTTTATTAAAAAAAGATCTATCTTAAATTATAGAAGAAATATAACAATAGTATAGGAAATTAACTTCAAATGTAAGAAGAGTTCAGCCCAAATCCTGCCATCCAGTTAGAACAGACATAACCTTTTCGTGTACGCTTGTTTCAAGGCTTTAGTTGAAAATGACTTCGTGTGGTTTCTTTTGAACTCTATGCAATAATGTTTTTTATCCCTCAGGTAGTTTGATCCCTTCATGGTCGCCCCTGCATGGGCTGTATCCCATGCAGCCCACCTGGGCCACTTCTCCTTCTTTTCTGTCTCTCCAAATCCTCTGCTTTTATTTTATATTCACTGTCTCTCTGTCTCACTCCCTCTCTGAATCTTGTCCCTTTGCATTTACATTTGGTACTATACAGTCTGCCTATTAACTACTCATGCTTCATGCTGCAAGATGGGAGAAGGGGAAATATCACAGGTTTTCAAAAAGCATCTGGGGGCAGGGAGGAGAAGGAACAATGGATTCTCAGACCAAGTTACTGGCAAGATTCTAGAACAGATTAGTAATGTTTGGTTTATGAGCACTTAACTAAGAATTAGAAGCCAGCATGGGCTTACTGAGAATTAGTGAGCCAAACGAATCTCACGCTCTCTGCCTTTTTTATTTTCCCCCTCTCTCTTTTGGATAGTTATGAATCGGTACTTTAGGGAACTGTAAATTTAATGTATTATGATTTCAGTGAATGACAATAATGATAATAAATTGAGCCATCTTACTTCCTGCTCAAAACTTTGTCTAGTGGCTCCTCGTTACACTAAGAATAAAATACAAAACCCTGTATAATCTGGCTCTTGCCATCTCTGGGGCTTTATTTCTATGCCTCTTTTGCTTGTTAATCCTTTTCCAGGCTAGCTGGAAAACTTGGCCTTTTACGTTTCTCAAACGTGACTGTGGTAACTGCACTCAGGGCCTCTCAGCCTGGAGGGCTCTCCCCCGAGATATTTGTATCACTTTCTCTCGGATTTAAATCACTCTGTCCAGAAAGCCTTCCCTCCCAACCCTGTCTAAACAATACATGCTCCACTTATGCTGCTGTATTTGTCTTCAGAGCCCTATCATCATCTGTGAAATTCATTCTCAGATATTTCGCTAATCATAGCTAGTAGGGGTTGACTCTTAATAGTCCAACTTGGAAGTCCAAACTCCTTAATATGGACCCTTTGCAATTTGGCCTCAATATAACCTTTCTAGCTTTACCTCTAGCTTCATACTCATGTCATCCTGTGCGCTCTGTCCTCCCGTCCCTAGCCGCCCTCGCCCACCTTGGCCGCATGCACTGTTCCTGTGCTCATCTCCCAGGTTAATGGCTGGAAGAGCAGAGAGACAGGACTGTGTGACCTCAGCTGCTTCACTCATTGCCCATGTGATCGCTGGTATATTCCTTAATTACTAAGTTCCTCAATACCTTTCTTTATGGAAACAGTAGAACCGTCTTGCAAGACTGTTACGAAATGAGGTCATATGTCTTAAGTACCTGGCACAGATTTAGTGCTTCTCTCTCCTTTTCCTTCACTAATCAGCCCATCTCATCTTCCGTTCCTGCGACATGAGGGACAGTCACGCTTTAGTTGGCTTGATGGATTATTGTCATTCTAGAGAATAATCTGTTCCACACAAATCTGTCATTGGCTTTGACTTTTAAAAATTATTATTTATCAGAGACCTGGATGAAACATTGCAAGTGAACTGGTGTTTTTCCAGCTTACTCAGCTGGTGAGTGACAGGGTCCACGCAGGTCCACATGGCTCAGAAACTGGTCCTCCTGCACTGCAGTGACTGTAGAAGTGGCAGGAGAGGAGTAGACTCACCGTTTGGATAACAGAGTCTAGTCTCATTTTTGTCATGGTAGTCTAGAATATGGGCTAAAATAAGCAAAGCTAATGTGTTTTTAGGGTGCATTAATAGAAATAGAGTTGAGATCGAGAACAATACTAGTCTGGAGCCTAGAAGGCACTCATTAATGTTTGTGTTTTTTTGTTGCATCAGATTGAATTGTCAGACCGCATGTGGAATATTGTGTTGTATTCTTGGTGCCATATGTTGAGTTGCTCTGCCAAACCAGACTCGGGAAGACTTGGTCAATGAATGCTATGGAAACTACGTCAAATGAGTGAGGGGTGAAAGATGAGTGAGTACTGGACCTGGTTTGGGAATGAGTAGAAATGTTGTAATGAAGCAGCTCTTTCTAAATAGTTGAAGATGTGACTGAGGAAGAAGGGTTAAGAGTTTCTGTGAAGCTTGAGGGCAGAACCAGGGCCAGCATTTATGAGGAAATTGATTTTCACTCACTAGAAGAAAGATGTTTAAAGATGGTTTTCTAACCATAGAGTGGGCTGGCTAGTGAAGGACTAAACTCTCTGTGATTAAGATATTCAGGTATAGGTAATCATTTGGGGAAATATTTTATAGGGGATATACATATTGGGTGTGAGATTAGACTTTTTCAGGTAAAGAAAATTTGATTAATTTCTTCTACTCTGTTTTTCGTTTTGTTTTTTCTTAATCCTAGAAATTACACTGTCAATTTTCTGGGGCCAGGATAGATCCCTTTCTTCTATATCTCCCGAAACTTCTTGAGGATGATTTTTTTTTAAATTTTTACACCTTCCACATAAAATCCTTGAACTAAATAAATAAACCTTCTAATCTTCTTCTGCTTCCCCTCCTCTACCACCTCCACCCTCCAAAAAAAAAAAACAAAACCCAAAAGAAAAACCCAACAGTCTAAGCCTGACAGTATAGATACATGTAACAATGTTCTCGATCTAAAAGAGCTCTTAGGTCATCTAGATTTCTGAGACCTTCTCCACATCTGTGGTGAAATGCCCCCAGTCCCATAAGTGGGTTGTGGCACAAATGGGCCTTGGGATGAGGCTCTCTGTCTGCTACACCATTTCTTTCCATTACATCATTACACCCTTGGGACACATTGTAAGATCCAGAAATTGATGGCTGGTGGCCTGCCTCCATGTTATTTTTTGATGAGGGGAATCCAGGACAGTTGCTGCTATTATAAATGAGTGTGGCACTTTCCACATCCCAGCTTTCATAACTTCATTCTGTTTGTTCTGGTGCCAGGATTACATTCAGATATTGTTTTCATTTAGTGTCTGGGAAGGTTTTTTTTTTTGCTGTCAACTCTTTATGGACAAGTGTTTGCTTATTAAATTTTCTTCTATGCTATAGTGTGAAAACACTTTTTTCCCCCCTTTTGGTTTTATTTTGTGTGTTTTATGCTCAGTGACTGTTGTGGGATTGAGTAGATGAGCCCACATACAGATTTAGGTTGGTCCTCTGTGGGTGGTTTAGAATGTTTGTGACATTTATGGTTTGCAGAAGCTGAAGGGGTGGCCTGTTCTATACCCTCCTTGCAAGGATAGGTATGTCATGTGTTTGCCAGACCATGCTTAGCTATGTGCCTTTGGAATTTTACCATAACTTCTTTTTTTGGAATGATTCTCCACACTTCTTTAAAATCTGTAAGCTATTATAATTTCTTGCAGCTTTATGAAGGAGCTATATGTTAGATGGTTGAGTAAAAGGAGAGAGAGAAAGAGACAATGGATTTGGGAAATGAGTGCGATGAAGGAGAGATGAATAACTTGGGTCTTCCTCTGCCAAAATTTAAATACTCAGAGACTGATTTTTCAAGGTATTGATGGAGCCCTAGATAGTACTGCTTAGTTCAGCATTTGTTCCAATGGATGTTTTGATAAGCCTTGTAGCTCAAACATAAAGCACTGAAATTACATAATGTAACTCATTTTATTAACTAAGGATATTTTCTATGCATTTTATGTGGCACATGATTCGTTCCCTCCCACTGGTGAATATGTCCAGTAAATAGTTTATGGTTAAACATCTAAAATGACAATAAAACTTAGATTAAAAGAACTTGTTATTGGTAACTGACTTGTTACATTCAAGCAGTCAGATGTTTCTCATTCACTGACTAAGATGCATGTTTTAAATATAGCTTTGGAGCTCAATTAGTAGAGACAGAGTTGGAGCAGAGATGAACATGTATTAAATTAACCTAGTCATTAGTTTTTAATTTAAATACTGTTCAGCTAAATAATTTGGCACCCGGTAAGTTTCAGTGGTGCTTGGCTGGCAGTTTAAGCACATCACTAATTATTCACAGGTTTTTTTTTCCCCCCTCCTCTTTTCAAAGAAATGTGGAACCAGCAATTTATTGTGGTAAAAATATTTTCATGCACTTGCTTTTTCTGTGAAAATATTTTTCGCACATGGATGACTGGTACTACAAAGTTAGCTTTCACCACCTTCAGGTCAATTCGTTTTAGAACATTTGGAAAATGATACTCTTGAAATAAGAAAATTAAGTAAGGAAAAGCGCAGTCCGTAACAGCTTGCAGAGGATTGAGTTTGAGGCTCAAACTGAAGATTTTTTCCTATCATATGATTAAAAGCTGAGTGTTCTCTAAATCAGCCTACTCAGCTTTCTGGGAGAGAGTCTTCCTCCATCGTTCATTTCTGTCCCCCCCACTTTGCATGTCTTTTATTGTCACATGCTAAACTAATTTGAGGAATTTTGTAGATAAGCTTAGAAATGGTAACAACAGAGGACATGATATGTGAGAAAGATTCCTTTTAAGCAGACAACAGGACTTCGGGGACTACAGCCCAGGGTTCTTTCTCCTACATGTAGATCCTCGATGGCCAGCCCCTCCATGCATGTGAGCACACATGGAAGTCAGCATGAAGCAGCAACCAGCACGTGGGCTTTGAAGTTTGCTTAACCTGGATTCTGTCTCACCCTGCACCCTGCCCCCTGTCCCAGCTAAAACCTCTCCAGTGGCTCCCCATCATTCTAAAGCAATGGTTCTCACACTTGAGCATGCATCAGAATCATCTGTGAGCTGGTTAAACACAGAATATTGGGACCCACCCCCAGAATTTCTGATTATGAGGTGAGAACCCTAGAATCTGCATTTCTAACAGATTCCTAGGTGATGCTGATGCTGCTGCTGGTCCAGGGACACACTCCAGGAATCACCGATTTGAGAGACGATGTAGAGAGTTACGGCATAAATAGAAAGTTCTTGGTGAGCTCGTCCTCTGCCTTTGTCTCCAGGTTTCCGTCCTGTTATTCTCCCCTTGGGTATTCTGCTTCAGCAGTGGCAAACTGCTTGCAGGTCCTCAAAGGTACCCTGTTGTCTGGCACTCCTTGCCTATTGTTTGTGCAAATATCTTGATACACTCACTGTTTCTCTTGCTGAGTTCCCTCCTCTCCCTTGTCTGCCTGATATGAATGCCTGTTTATTCTTCCAGACTCAGCTTTCTTTATGTGATGCTTCTGTGCTTAGTCGCTCAGTTGTGTCTGATTTCTTTGCAACCCCGTGGACTGTAGCCCACCAGGCTCCTCTGCCCATGGGATTCTCCAGGCAAGAATACTGGAGTGGGTTGCCATGTCCTCCTCCAAGAGATCTTCCCAACCCAGGTCTCCCGCACTGCAGGCAAATTCTTTCTTGTCTGAGCCACCAGGGAAGGACAAGAGGGTGCAGGAGGCCACACTGAGCTGTGGGCACTCCAGCCCAGTGTCCTTTTGGGGCCAACCTTGGGCCCTGGTCTGAGGCGGTCTCTGATAACCAAAGCATCAGGCTGCCTCTCCTCAAGGACTCTGGGGGTCTCAGGAGGGTCAATGTCCTTAATTTCCTAAAGATTCTTGACAAATCCCCCTGTGCCATCAGTCCACTTTGTAAATACTTCTGTTGTAGTTAAATTATGTGTTGAAATGGACTTACACAGGTGTTGTCACTCAAAATGAATTATTTGTGCTCTGCAGAGTGAGTGAGGGTGATTTAAAGAGTGAGGGTGACTCTGTGTAGCCATTTACAAACACACATAGACTAGTCTGTGAACATCCCCTAGGGGGTCTGAGACGGAGGAGGGGACTCGACCATTCGCTCGGTGACTCTGAGCTTCCTGCCTCTTAGCATAGCTGTCGTCTCACACTGAGGGTGACCCTAGTGTCGAACATACATGTATAATGTGAGCTTTAAACACAAGCCCACTGCTTTATCTGGTCCCTAACTGAAGAATTAATGACACATTTTAATGTCAGAGGAAAAATTCACAATGATGACTTCCTTGAAAGTTCAGTTCAGTTCAGTTGCTCAGTCGTGTCCGACTCTTTGCGACCCCATGGACTACAGCACACCAGGCCTCCCTGTCCATCACCAACTCCCGGAGTTTACTCAAACTCATGCCCATCGAGTCAGTGATGCCATCCCAACCTCCCATCCTCTGTCGTCCCCTTCTCTTCCCACCTTAAATCTTTCCCAGCATTAGGGTCTTTTCAAATGAGTCATTTCTTCACATCATGTGGCCAAAGTACTGGAGTTTCAGCTTCGGCATCAGTCCTTCCAATGAATATTCAGGACTGATCTCCTTTAGGATGGACTGGTTGGATCTCCTTGCAGTCCAAGAGACTCTCAAGAGTCTTCTCCAACACCACAGTTCAAAAGCATCAATTCTTCAGCACTCAGCTTTCTTCACCGTCCAGCACTCACATCTATACATGACCACTGGAAAAACCATAGCCTTGACTAGATGGACCTTTGTTGGCAAAGTAATATCTCTGCTTTTTAATATGCTGTCTAGAGTGGTCATAAATTTTCTTCCAAGGAGTAAGCATCTTTTAATTTCATGGCTGCAGTCGCCATCTGCAGTGATTTTTGGAGCCCCCCAAAATAAAATCTGTCACTGTTTCCACTGTTTCCCCATCTATTTGCCATGAAGTGATGGGACCAGGTGCCATGATCTTAGTTTTCAGAATATTGAGCTTTAAGCCAACTTTTTCACTCTCCTCTTTCACTTTCATCAAGAGGCTCTTTAGTTCTTCTTCACTTTCTGCCATAAGGGTGGTGTCATCTGCATATCTGAGGTTATTGGTATTTCTCCTGGCAGTCTTGATTCCAGTTTGTGCTTCCTCCAGCCCAGCATTTCTCATGATGTACTCTGCATATAAGGTAAATAAGCTTAAGGGAGATAATATACAGCCTTAACGTACTCCTTTCCTTATTTGGAACCAGTCTGTTAATCCGTGTCCAGTGCTAACTTGAAAGTTAAAACAACACTATACTTTATGACAGTTTTCAAGGATTTCAAGGGCTAGCTTTAGTTAAATATGATTTCATGTTATGGACTGACTGTAGGACCCCTCTCTCTTGTGTCACATTTCAGTTGAGATGTGAGCTCTTTGATTTTCAAAATGGGGCTCGTTTCTCAGATGCAGGTCTTAAAAGTTGGGGTGCCTGGTGTGGGGTTTGAGCCCTCTGCTCCTCAGGGGGCTGCTTTGGGTTTTGAGTTACAGGGGTGGCTGCTCCAGGGCTGGGGTTTATGGTGAGTTTGTGTCCCAGCTTCTCCTACCTGTTTGATGTGATTTTCATCTTGTTTGCCCAATGTGTAGTCACCACTCAGTCAGCTTTTAGGCTTTTTTTATTTTGTTTTTAGGCTTCTTTACAAAGAACCTTTTCTATATGTAGCTGTGTCCATCGGAGGAGGCATCTTCAGGATCTTCCTCAGATGCCATCTGGCTGTAGGATGAGTCTTCATTAAAAAATATGTCTGTGTATATACATACACAGGCTTCCCTGGTAGCTCAGCTGGTAAAGAATCCGCCTGCAATGCAGGAGATCCCAGTTTGATTCCTGGGTCGGGAATTCCCCTGGAGAAGGGATAGGCTACCCACTCCATTATGCTTGGGCTTCCCTGGCGGCTCAGGTGGTTAAGAATCCACCTGCAGTGTGGTAAGCCTGGGTTCTATCCCTGGGTTGGGAAGATCCCCTGGAGAAGGGCATGGCAACCCACTCCAATATTCTTGTCTGGAGAATCCTCTTGGACAGAGGAGCTGGCAGGCTACAATCCATGGGGTCGCAAAGAGTTGGACACGACTGACTAAGTATACAGCACGGCACATATACATACACATATATATTGTTGTTAAGTCACTCAGTCGTGTCTGACTCTTTCACGACCCCATGGGCAGTAGCCTGCCAGGCTCTTCTGTCCGTGGGATTTCCCAGGCAACAATACTGGAGTGAGTTGCCATTTCCTTCTCCAGGGGATCTTCCTGACCCAGGGATTGAACCTGCATCTCATACATTACAGGCAGATTCTTTAGCTCTGAGCCACCAGGAAAGTTACTCATATATATATATATATGTGTGTGTGTGTGTATATACACACACACACAAACATATAAACACATAATAAGTATTTGTACATATACACATATATTTGTAACTCCAATTTTATAACATCCTGCTATTTACTACATTTTAACTAATAGTGTATCTAGCAATCTCCTAGTAAAACTTGGCAGAATTGACGCTCTCCTCAGTACACTTACTACATGAGTATGCAGTTCATTGAAGGTGTCCTAAAATAAATTAATGTTATGAAAAAGGGATCTGATTCTAGAGGTCCCTTTGGAGGGCAAAATGAGAAAAGACACAGACAGTCCACCATATACTTGCTATGGAGTGATTTACCCGAAGTCACAGAGCTACTTATTGGCAAGCTGGTATTAAAATTCAAGACTCCTGACTGTAACTGACTGACTTTAAATAAAAGTTGGCAGCATTTAGTAATTACAGAGAAAAGCTCAGAAATGTTGTCTTTCACTCTCTCTCTCTCTTTTTTTGTCACAGTGAATGGAATGGTGTTGAAATAGTCTTAAATGAAGAACACATTGTATTTAATTTTCTCCTTTTGGGAGAGGGAGACTTAGCTTTCATGGCTCCTGGGGATGAAAGAGACAACAGGAGTGTTACATCTTCTCTGATTCATTCTTCCCTAGTAATCCACCCCCCTTCTAAGAGAATAGCATTGCTTCACAGAGACGAGGGTGTATTTCTTTCTAGTTCCAAAGAAGCACAGAGATAAGTTGTTGTTCAGTTGTTCAGTCGTGTCCGACTCTATGTGACCCCATGGGCTGCAGCATGCCAGGCTTCCCTGTCCTCCACCATCTCCTGGAGTTCCTGAAACTCATGTCCATTGAGTCGATGATAACCATCCAACCATCTTATCCTCTGTTGCCCCTTTTCCTCCTACCCTCAATCTTTTCTAGAGATAAGAGGTATATGCAAAGGAAATTTCTGCCATAATATATCCTGACACTTATGGCGTAAGTACATTTGGAAGGAAGGCTTCAGTGGGTTCCCTTACCTATAGTCAAAAGATTTCCAAGCTCCTAAGAGGAAAGATGTAACTATTAAGAATACAGAACTTTGTGTAAGTATATATGCATACATGTAAGTATCACGTCGTCTTGGAGCAGTGAGTTTCCAGTTTTTAAGACATTTCCACAAATTTATTTTGCAGACCTTTTCAGAGGCAGTTAGATTTAATGTGGTCTATGGAGTTTTTGAAGTAGTTAACAATGCTCCACAACTTCTGGAAAAGCAGTTGAAAAAAATTGTACTAAACCAGCGACCTCGAAATCCTATCTATGATGTTGTAAGGAAAGGAAAGAGTGATGTTAAACCTGTTCAAGTGAACACCCCTCATGAAGATGAGACCATTAATGTCAACTACAATATCATGGTAAGAAAGTATATTTAAGTTACATCTTACTGGATAAATAAAGCATTAAATGAAATTATCATCAGATTCCTTGGGCGTCCCTTTCTAAAGTTTAACTGTATTTATTAAATTTTATTGTACTTACATACAAAGTATTTGTCAGTAACGGTATCATCTTATTCATATGAAATGACCAGTTTAGCAGTTTCTTGATATTTTATTATCAGTATGAGAAAGTTCATGTAATTTACTTTGAATATTTAGAAAGTACAGTTAATTTTGGGCAGTATATATATATATATATATATATATATATATATATATATATATCCTTTATAGTTTAGGTGTATTCTAGAAAGTATGAGTATATAGACATATCTTGGATATATTGCAGGTTGGCTCCAGACCACTACAATAAAGTGAATATTGTGATAAAGCAAATCACACGATTATTTTGTTTTCCCAGTGCATATAAAAATTATGTTTACACTACACTGTAGCCTATTAAGTGTACCATAGCATTGTGTCTTAGGAAACAATGTACATACTTTGATTAAAAAATACTTTGTTGCTAAAAAATACTAACCATCATCTGAGCTTTCAACAAGTCTTTGTAGTAACATCAAAAATAACTGATCACAGATCACCATAACAGATGTAGTAATAATGAAAAACTGAAAGATCGTAGTTACCCAAATGTGACACAGAGACATGAAGTGAGCAAATACTGTGGGAAAAATGGTGCAGCTGGACTTGCTTGCCACTGGGATGCCCCTAACCTTCAGTTGGTAAAGAACAAAGTATCTGTGAGGCACAATAAAGCAAAGCACAATGGAATAAGTTATGCCTGTACAGTGAATTTATTTCAGTGAGTTCTGTCGAGCAGTTGGGAATTAAGATTTCTATTTTTTAATTATTATATTAGTTTCAGGTGTATAGCACAATGATTGGATATTTTTACACATTGTGAAATGAGAACCACAGTAAGTCTACTTATCATCTGTCACTATTACAGAGTTATCACAGTGTTATTGACTAAGTTCCCTACGCTGTGCATTGCATCCCTGAGACTTGTTTTATAACTAGAAGATTGTACCACTTAATTCCCTTCACCTATCTTGCCCATTCCCCCGTCCCCGCCACTCTGCAACCACTGGTTCTCTATGACTCTGTTTCTGTAGTGTTATGTTTGTTAGTTTGTTGGTTTTTAGATTCCACATATAAGTGAAATCATATCACATTTGTCTTTCTCTGTTTAAATTTCACTTGGCATAATATACCCTTTAGGTCCATCCATGATTGTTGCAAATGGCAAGATTTCATTCTTATTTGTGGCTGAGTAATGGCTCATCTTCTCTATCCATTCATCTATCAATGGATATTTAGGTTGCTTTCCTATCTTGGTTACTGTAAATAATGATACAGTGAACTTGGGGTTCCTATATCTTTTTTAATTTGAGTTTTTCTTTTCTTCAGATAAAGACCCAGAGGTGGAATTGCTGGATCATATAGTGGTTCTAGTTGTAATTTTTGAGGAAACTCCATGCTCTTTTTCATAGCTGGTTGCACCAGTTTACATTCCCACCAACAGTGCACAAGAGTTCCCTTTTCGCCATATTCTCACCAATACTTTGTTGTCTTTTTGAAAATAGCCATTCTGACAGGTGTGAGATGATATCTCATTGTGGTTTTGATTTGCATTTCCCTTACAATTAGTGATCTTAAGCATCTTTTCATGTGCCTGTTGGCCATCTGTATGTCTTATCTGGAAAAATGTGTCCTAAGTTCCTTAACCAATTTTTAAAATTGGATTTTTTTTTTTTTTTGCTGTTAAGTTGTATGAGTTCTTCATATATTTTGGATATTAAGCCCTTATCAGATGTATCATTTGCAAAAGGCTTCTTTCATTCAGGAAGTTGCCTTTTTGTTTTGTTGACTGTTTCTTTCACTGTACAAGACTTTTTAGTTTGATGTAGTTCCGTTTGCTTACCTGTTGCCCTTGTCTGAGGGGACAGATCCAAAATAAAAATGTTGCTAAGATCAGTTTCAGAGAGCATATTGCCTATGTTTTCTTTTAGGAGTTTTATGAATTCAGGTCTTACATTTAAGTCTTTAAATCCATTTGAGTTTATTTTCGTATATGCTGTAAGAAAGTGGTCTAGTTTTATTCTTTTGCTTATAGCTGTCCAGTTTTTTAAGCACTGTTTATTGAAGAGACTGTCTTTCCCCCATTGTATAGTCTTGTCTCTTTTGTCATAGATTAATTGACCACAGAACTGTGGATTTATTTCTGGGCTCCCTATTCTGTTCCATTGCTCTATATGTCTGTTTTTTTTTTTTTTTGACAATGATAATGATAGGAAGAGCTGACATTGAAGGATCAAAAAGTGATCTCGCTATGAATGCTTGGCTGCCACAAACCAGTTATCCCTGTGGTAACTTTTCTGAGAGCTCCTGCTTAAAATCCTGAAGGTCAAAAGGATCATGAGGCCCTGCTTTCATGGTCTGTATTCGTATTAAAAATCAAGATTAAGCGAGCTTTACCCTTCTGCTCCATGGGAGGTTTCTGTCCTCCCTGAGCTCGCCTTAGGACAGCCGTGTTACAGTTTGACAGGTGTACCACCCCAGTCACACTCCCTATCTGGCACTGTCCCTGGAGAGGGTCACGCCCAGCCAGCATGTGGCTGGGTGCTAGGCGCCAGGAGTGAGAGCCCCTCAGGGCTTGCAGTAGCATCCTGCTTTAATTAATATAGGTTTACTTTTCACTGTCATGCGTTGGAGAGGGAAATGGCAACCCACTCCAGTGTTCTTGCCTGGAGAATCCCAGGGACGGAGGAGCCTGGTGGGCTGCGGTCCATGGGGTTACACAGAGTCGGACACGACTGAAGTGACTTAGCAGCAGCAGCAGTATGGTTTGAAATCAGGGAACATAATACCTCCTGCTTTGTTGTTCTTTCTTAAGATTGCTTTGGATATTTGGGGTCTTTTGTGGTTTTATATAAACTCTTTGTGCGTGTGTGTCTGTGCTCAGTCACACAGTGATGTCCGGCTCTCTGCGACCCCATGGTCTTTAGCTAGCCTCCTCTGTCCGTGGAGTTTCCCAGGCAAGCATACTGGAACTGGTTGCCATTTCCTACTCCAGGGGATCTTCCCTCCCCAGGGATCAAACTTACATCTCCTGCATTGGCATACAAATTGTAGGATTAGTCTAGTTCTGGGGAAAATGCCATGAGTGTTTTGCTAGGGATTGTATTGAATCTTTAGAATAATTTGTAGAATGTACATTTTAACAATAATAATTCTTCCCAGCCACAAGCATGGTGTATCTTTCCATTTATTTGTTTATCTTTAATTCTTTCATCAATATCTTATAGTTTTCAGGCTACAGGTCTTTCACCTCCTTAGTTAAATTTATTCTTGTGTATTTTATTCTTTTTGATGCAGTCATAAATGTGATTGTTTTCTTAATTTTTCTTTCTGGTGGTTCGTTATTAGAGTGTAGAAATGCAACATATTTCTGTATATTAATTTTATATCCTGCAACTTTACCAGATTCATTTGTTTTAATAATTTTTGGTAGTCTTTGTACTCAGTCATGTCTGACTCTTTGTGACCCCATGGACTGCAGCTTACCAGGCTCTTCTATCCATGGAACTTTCCAGGCAAGAATACTGGAATGGGTTGCCATTTCCTACTCCAGGTTTCGTAGTCTTTAGGGTTTTCTATATATAGTGTCATGTCATCTGCAAATAGTGACTGTTTTACTTCTTTTTTTCCAGTTTGAATGTCTTTCTTTTTTTTTCTTGCCTGATTGCTGTGGCTAGGAGTTTGAACATCATGTTGAACAAAAGTGGTTAAGAGTGGATATCCTTCTCTTGTTCCTGATCTTAGAGGAAAATTTTTCAGTTTTTCACCACCAACTATGATGTTAGCTGTGGGTTGTCACCTGGCCTTTATTATGTTAACATATGTTCCCTCTCTGCCCACTTTGTTGAGAATTTCTTTAATCATAAATGGATGTTGAATTTTGTCAAATGCTTTTTCTGTATCTATTGAGATGATCGTATGATTTTTATTAATTTTTTAATATGTATCACATTGATTTGTCAATATTGAACCATCCTTGCATCTCTGGAATAAATCCCACTTGATCTGATTTATTATTCTTTTAATGTGGTGTTGAATTCAGCCGTTATGTTTTTATTTATTAATTTATTTCTGGCTGCACTGGGTCTTTGTTGCTACATGCGGTCATTCTCTGTTTGCTGTGGAGCAGGGTTACTCTTCGTTGAGATGTGTGGACTTCTCATATGGTGGTTTCTCTTGTTGCAGGGCACAGGCTCTAGGCATGTAGGCTTTGGTGGTTGTAACATGTGAGTTCAGTGGTTGTGGCATGTGGGCCCTAGAGTGCAGGCTCAGTAGTTGTGGGGCACAGGCTTAGTTGCTCTGCAAAATGTGGAATCCTCTCAGACCAGGGATCAAACTTAGGTCCACTGCATTGGAAGGCGGATTTCTATCCATTGTATCACCATGGAAGTCCCAGCCATTATGTTTTATTGGATCTGTTTGCATCTTTTGTTATCAGGTATATTGGTCTGTAATTATCTATCTTTCTTTCTTTTTGGTTTTGGTATCAGGGTAATGCTGGTCTTGTAGGGTGAGTTTGGAAGTGTTTCTCTTCAATTTTCTGAAACAGTTTGAGAAGGATAGGTGTTAACTTTTTTTAAATGTTTGGTAGAATTCCCCTGTGAAGGCTTCTGATCTTGCACTTTTGTTTTTTGGGAGTTTTTTTTTTTTTTTTTTTTAAATCACTGTAATTGATTTTATCTTTCTTCATGATTGAGTCTTAGAAGATTTTTTGTTTTTAGGGATTTATCCATCTTTTCTAGATTGTCCAGTTGTTGACAAATAATTGTTCATACTAGTCTCTTATGATTCTATTTCTGTGATATTGGTTGTAACTTCTCTTTTCTGATTTTATTTGGAACCTCTTATTTATTGATGAGTTTGAATAAAGCAGTTTTATCAGTTTTATCTTTTCAAAGAACTGGCTCTTCATTACTGATTTTTTTAGTCTCTATTTCATATATTTCTGCTTTGATATTTATTATTTTCTCTCTTGTCCTAACTTCAGGCTTCATTTTTCTACTATGGTGCATAGTAGGTGAGATTGGAGCACTCCCTTTGTGAGAGAAGCCTCTGAGTTTTCCTCCTCTGCAATTGTTCACCTGTGAATATTGTGTTACTTTTCACCTGTCGTGCTGGCTCACAAATTACACTGTTGTTGGAACTGCTCTTAGCGCCCTGCCCTCCAACTTACCTGTTGGTTTGCCAGCAATTGGCCCTGGTGTTTCTCCTGTGTTTTCACCAGGCCACCTGTGTGAATCCACCGAAGTCAGGTCCCAGGATTGCAGTAGTCGTGTACCTGGACCATCTGTGGTAGCTAGCTATGGAGGCAGCTCAGATTCTGACCTAGCCCAGTCTCTGTGTGAACGTGCCCACAAAGCCCACAGTGGCTGAAACTAGACCCATCTGAGCTGTGTGAGTGCTCATCCATTTGGACATTCTGCAGGCACTGAGTTCACAGCACTGACAGTGAGGGTGTATGTGAATCTGCAGCTCCTGTGGCCATGAGGAGAGATTTCAGCTCTTCTGTTTTAGTTGCATGGCCCCTGGGGCTCAGCTGTGGTTTCAGCCCCACCTCTGCACATGTTCCTCCGAAGGCTGCCCTAGAGCACATGTGCCCTGCCCAGGTAGGCAGGGGCAGAGGTGATGATGGGCAGAGCATGCGAGCCTGCTCTGGGAGGTGCCCTTCCTAGTATCCATGGAGACAGGGGTGCGTGGGGAAGGGGACTGAAATTGCGGTAGTCCCCCTCCTGTGGGTCACTCAGCAATGGTGCCCTGCTTCTTTGGCGGCCCAGGCTTCTTCCATGAACATTCCCAGTTGTGGAGCTCCTTACTCCCATCCTTGTGGGCTGTCTCTTCACAGCCAACAACTGTCTCCTCCCTGTGTCCACTCTCCAAACCCCATGTTCCAGCACCCAGCCCCTCTCCGCATCAGCAGACAACAACTCAGGCTGGAGCATGCAGGGCTGCAGAATGGAACATCCATGTAGGTCTTAATCTGGCCTACCTGTCACAGACCAGTTGCTGTGCTTTCCTCCAAGCTCCTGAAGCTCCTCCTCCGTCCCAGCTGATCTGCCCAATGGTGAGGGGGCTTCCCTGAGTGCAGGAGCCTCTTCTATCCTTCAGCTCCCCACCAGGGGTGCAGGTACCATTCTGTTTCTTTTTTTCTTTCTTAAGTCCTACCCAGTTGTGTGAAGATTTTTCCTGTCCTTTTAGGTGTCCAAGGTCCTCTGCTAGTGTACAGCAGGCACTCTGAGAATTGCTCCATTTGTAGATGTATTCTTGATGTACTTGTGGGGAGAGGTGAACTCCACATCCTTCTATTCTGCCATCTTGACTCCATCCCCATCTCAATCATGTTCTGTGGAAACCTTAGTTTTCATGCCTATGGGGCCTCCTACAGAGTCCTGAACTTCTGGCACTTGTTCAGTTGCTAAGTCATGTCTGATTCTTTGCCACCCCATGGTCTAGAGCATGCCAGGCTTCCCTGTTCTTCACTATCTCCCCGAGTTTGCTCAGACTCATGTCCATTGAGCTGATGATGCCATCCAACCATCTCATCCTCCATTGGGAGCTCAGGGTCTTAGCCATTAGACCACCAGGGAAGTCCCCTCTTTGTGATTATTTTTAACCTGTTTTATATCTGTGAAAATAATGAGACTGATTAATTTTTTTTTGGTCATTTTTCCTCTTTCAGTAAGTTACTTAAGTTTCCTGGATTCAGTTTGGTAGTCTGTAACATGTAGATGATAGCGGATATAGGTTTGTTGAGAGAATTAATGAAGTGTACCAGCAGACAAAGTGGCTTCAAACTTGAGACTCGGGGCTCTTTCTCCTGTCCAAATAGAAGGTAGAGACAGGCTCCCTATAAGAGCTAGAGGTAACATTGCTCTAGTGATTAGACCATCATTGTCCTAACAGGTGATTTTCTGTGATACTTTCTTTTTCACTTGTCTTCTAACAGTGTCTGAATCGTGAACAAGGTATTCACTGGGTCAAAAAAGAAAGACTTCCAACATTTCTGGAAAGTGATTGTTACTTTGAATACAGGTATTGTAATCTCATAAATATACATATATTTTAAATGATTTTTTTCACCAAAAATCATTTTTCTTTACTTTCTTAATAAAATTGTGTACTTTAACCCCATCGGAGTTTGTATTTTGGTTACTATGTAGTATAATATAGAGCACTGGTAAAAATTGCTTAACATTTCCAAAGAGATTTCGTAGAAACAGTACCTAATAAATGTACTTCAATTCTGCTTCTTTGATCATTATATTTAAATTTTTTTCTACTTCTGTAAAGGTATTTGTATTCAGGGTGATAAAAAATGAATATGAATGGCATAAAAAAGACAGAATGTTCTAGCACAGGGCCAAGTTTTTCTTTTATGTTCCCTGACTTTTAAAGTTTAAGTTCCTAAACAGTCTGAAATTTTACTAAAATTTGACCCTTTCTTAGAACAACTCTTTTCTAAAATACAATAAAACAGAATAATTATTAATTAATTAGTGATCCTATGAATAAGCCATTAATTTTAGCAGCTCCTAAGAGACTCATCCTGCAAAGCTAGGAGGGAAGATTGATTTGAATACATAAAATAAAATTTTAGTTTTTATTCTGAATTCTACCATATTTGAAATTTATTTCAATTTATATGATTTCTGAAATACAGGTTAGCCAAATTGATTTCACAAGTAAGATGGAGTGAATCAGGCATGAATATCATATTAGGTACAGAGTTTTCACCCTGGGTCCTGAAAAAACCACCCAGTCCACCACCTCCTCCTGTTGAAGAAGATGATGTTATAATTATGAAAAAGTTCTACATTTCTCTGGGCGAGGTAAAAGTTTGAGTATTTCTTTGTGACTTGGCACTTTGGTGAAACTTGTCTTTTTAGAGACATGATGTTCATTTGAATAAGAAAATGTTTTCAAATACTTCCAAAGTAGATTTAGCAGAAATTATTTTGGATTTATGCTGACTTATTTGCCTTACACCCTTTCACCTGAAATGTAATTAGAATTATTATTGTCATGTGTACAAAGGAAAATGGAAAATTGAAGAGCATGCCCACTGTCACATGGGAAGTAAGGCTTTCATTGTTCATTCCAATTTTTTTTATTATTTAGAATCTATAATATTTGTACAAAGCAATGATAAATTGGATCTTCTCCTCCATATTGTCAAGATTATTTTTTAGTAATTAAATGCATTAGTGTTTAACTGTTACCAAGTATAAATTTACCCTCCACAATTGGAGATTGTTGGGTAGTATAAGTACGTATGAAGAAATCTAACCCAGAATCAGATGTCCTTTTGGAGAACCATAGTATAGTGAAAATTGATGTTAGATCTTTGGCTTTATCAGGGAGGGAACCTTTTTCTTCTACCCTTGTAGGTTCTTTGGCTGGTCTAATTAAAAAATATTGACATAAGATAGTTATAGGCAAAAAAAAAACAAAAAACCAAAACCAAAAAGGTAATTTAGTTATGTACAGGAGCCCTTTAAGAATATGAGACCTGAAACAAGTTGGGCAGTTGAGCTGTCCTGAGCTTGGGAATGGGATAGGGGCCTGGGGCTTCAGAGGGGAATAGGGTAAGTCACAGGACTATAAGAAGACCAGATGTTTGCTAATTAGATGTTTGCCTGCCATAGAGGTAGGTAGTCATTCACATAAAAGTCATCTCTGGTACTGGCTCTCTCTGAGCCTGACCCTGTAACTAAATTCTTTTAGGTGAATTTAGGTAGTTAAAGGAGAGGTAAATGTTTCTCTTGAGTCTACTGGGTCGAGGTCTCCCTCGGCTCACAATAATCCAGGTCATGGCATATTTTGGGGTCACTATCTTGCTTCTCTTTACCTTCTAATTATCAAATCTTTTCTCTGGGAACAGGTTTCCAATATACAATTCTTTGCAAAACCAGGAACTGCAAATATGTTACCCATGTGTTGCTTTGTCCCAGTTTCCATTCATGACAGACATTGCTAATCAATCATGGCAGTTTTCCTGCTGAGCTAGGACTTGGCTCTAAGTTCCTTTCAACACAGCCTCCTAGGCAGGCACTTCCAATTGATCAAAGATGTCATTCAAGAGGAAAACATCTCTGTTGGAATGGATATCCTTATACTATCTTTTTGAACATTTTTTTTTTTCATGTGTAAGCTCCTATATAATTTTGTAGTTTGACAGTTCTATCAGCAATATTTGGCAAAAATGTTAAAAAAAATGTATGCCAGTCCCATTATTTCCTCTGAATAATGCTCAGGGATGTACTAAAGTCACATTTTTCTTTTCTCTTATATTTATTTTTCAGTATTTATTTTTTCTATTAACATATGTGTTCCAATAATGTTAGGGATGTCAAAAACATACTAATGGTAGAGGTCCATAAACATGCAAAGGAAAGAATCAATCTAGGGGAATAAGTTCTGATTCCTTACATGTAAATTGAATCAAATATAAGAAAATAAAAATCCAAGCTACTTTACTTTTACCATTTTCTGTGATGGAAAAAAACTCATTTCTGTCAACTTGAGTAATACCTGAATTATATATTTCTTTTTAATAGCCTTTGAGCTTGAGTGTTCAATTTTTGGGGCTGTTAAATCATTAAACCATGACTATAGATAGGTATTAATCCTTATGATAATTAGTAATATTTCTTTGTCTTCAGTTGTACCATCTAAACACAAACAATTAACCCATCTTTTAAGAATATAAAGTAGAATAGTTAACTGTTTTTATATTTAGCTAACTACTTCTTTCTCCTCTATCTTCTGCTCTCTTATCTTTTTGTATAATTAATTTAATGATTCTTGTATGTTGGTCTTAATTCCTTGATAGTTCCCTAATTATTTTGGTCTCCTCTCAGTGCTTAGGATAGAACTTGGAACAGAGTAGTCATTTAATAAATATTTTGAATGAATATAATTAGTAGTAAATGATTTGGTTTTAGAGAAAGAAAAAGAAGAAACAAAAGGAAATTAGATTCAAAGCTACTGGGGTCGCACAGAGTCGGACACGACTGAAGTGACTTAGCAGCGGCATCTACCTTACTTCTAAAAGGGGCAGTACCACACCAATGGCACCTGGTGTTTCTCTCTCTCGCCTTTGGTCTTGTTGTGTGGCCTGACTTGCCCCGCTAATTCTCCATAATTCCATTTGAGCCTTGCCTCCTCTGTAAGTGTTCCTTAGGCTAAGATGACTTAGTTGGAAAAAGGAAAAGTGAGAGTAATTCTGGACACTCCCTTCTCTGCTTCTGTTGAACAAGTTGGATTATCCTAGAAAAGTAGGTGAGGACAAAGTGGGAAGAAGAATCTTCCCAGGGCATCTGAGATGGAGTTTCTTAGGACTGGGGCTTTTGAAGCTGCATGTCAGGTTGAGAACTGGATCAGCTGACTCAGGAGTACATAAAGAAAGGAAAAACTGAAGACTCTATCCAGGGGCGGGTGAGTCAGAAATCATCCTTCAGGAAGCATCCCATCCAAGCAAAGTTGCGAAAATAGAATCTAAGGTAAAGGGGAAGTTCAACGTGGACAGGTTTCCAGTGCTACTGAGAGTTAAGTTTTTGTTATATTAAGGAGGAGTTGTTAAAAACACTGAGCCTGACCAGATGGAACTGGGGGCGTGAAATCATTGAGAAAGTTGTAAATGGGAGCAGCTGGCATAAGATGCATCCAAAGACTGATGAGCTATGGAGACTGCCAAGTTAACTTAGATGGTGGGAATTTGTAGTGAATCCAGGAAGTAGGGTTGCGTACTTCCGGTGGAGGAGTGAAGAATTTGATGGGTATTGGGCTCCTTTTTTTTCTTTTGATCATCTAATATGAAAATAATCTGAATTGAAATTTCCTTACCATTATTCTCAGCTAATGAATTTTTCTATGTACAATATTCTTTTCTTTCACAGCATAATTTTTCCTTTACGTATTGTACTATACAAATTGAGTTATTACCATAATGATTTATCCAGATTGGAAGAATACTGCTAACCTTGGTTAAACAAATGTGCCCCTTTCTTCCTAGGCCTCCTATACTCAAACAAAAGATTGGTTTGCCTTAGCAAAACAATGTCAGCAAATAGTACCAACCTTTTCACTACCATCTTGTGTATTCCACGACAAAATTGAATCACCAGTTGTTTCATCTGTTTCTGGTAAGCAGTAAAGAACAAGGATAAGAATGACCCCAGAACTCCTTTTTATGTCTTTTGTTGTTGTTATTCTAAACTTACAATACAATACTTAGTGGATAGGGAAAAAACCGGTATCTCCTGCAACTCCACTTTCTACTCTTTTCTAAGAGACAACCTCGTATAGTGAAAAGAAGAGGGGTTTAGAACCCAACTCTGATACTTATTAGTTTGTGACTTCTGCAAATTATTCCACTTCTGGTAACCTTGCTTTTGTCATCTGTAAAGTTAAACTAATGATGCATACATACTGAATATATAAAATGTTTAGTGCTTGGTACCTGATAGACAGTCAATAAATATTTGCTTTATCATTATTTCCTATTACAGTTTACAAATTCTTATTATTAAGAATTTGAAATAAAGTGGGTACAACCTTTCTCTCCTCCCAAAAGTAAATAGTGATTTATGGAACTTGAGTTATCCTACTAAGTTCAGACTATTTTTCACCTTGAAAAGCAGATAAATTTCTACTGTGGGTGGATGAACTTTGGTAGGTGACAGAAACTTTTCATAAATAAAGGGGACCTTCCAGAAATGGTCCAGAAAGGACTTCCCTGGTGGCTCAGACGGTAAAGCGTCTGCCTACAATGCGGGAGACCTGGGTTCGATCCCTGGGTTGGGAAGATCCTCTGGAGAAGGAAATGGCAACCCACTCCAGTATTCTTGCCTGGAAAATCCCACAAATGGAGGAGCCTGGTAAGCTACAGTCCGTGGGGTTGGAAAGAGTCGGACATGACTGAGCGACTTCACCTTACCTTATCTTACCTCCAGAAATGGTAGTAATTAACATATATGATATTGCTAGAGGGAAAAAAAATCTAGCAATGTGATTCAGGAAGAGAATTCCACAATTCACTAAGTTATTGCACAGTTCCTTTGATAAGTACCAGAAACCTCTGAGGGTGATAAATCTGGAGTCTCTAGAATTGAACCTAAATCTAGGTAAAGAGGGAAATCATCTTTCTAATTGGAAATTATGGAATATATAGATTTCTTACTGTTGCCTCCAAATAGTGAAGTAGAAAATTGGAGAATGAAGTTAGTGAACAGAGAGAGAAAGGATACCAGAAAGGCAGTGAGTGGAAATGCCAGGCTTGTACTCTCCCTCTGTGTTTGTGGGGTTGAGTGTATACCCACTATCCTTTCACAGGTCTACAAAAGTCTAATCTCAATTTTAGGGAAATTTATTATACATATTTTCAATTAAAATTATGAAATATTTTCAGTTTATTGAGATTTAAAATCTATTACTGAGAAAATTGAGGTTGGGACACATGGATCAGGGTTTTCCTGATCCGTGGCTTTGTGAGCAGTAGATTTGCCTTGTGAAATGAAGCACAGATACCAAATATTTCACTGATATCTGAAAGACTTAAAAAAAAAATAAGAGCTAGTCTATATCTTTAGAAAAAGTGTAAATGTAGTCCAGTTGTATTTGTAAGTCTTCACAAGGACTGTATGCAATTTTGTAATTTTAATGATAGGTTGTAAGTGTAGTAGTAATTGAATTTTTCTCATAAAATAGTTTTTTTTTAAATTGCTAATATGACTCCAATTCTTGTCTGTTCATCTATCATCTCATCATCTATGGTAGCTAATTTTATTTTACCATGCAACATGAAACATTAAAGTACACACAATCATTTGGTATACACATTCTAATTCTTTAATAGACTTGACCTTTGTATGTTGACATTATCAGCCTGAAATATTACATTTTAAAAGTGTGTCATGCCTTTTTGAAGATCCTCTTTATTGAGGATAGCAAATATTTAGTTCATCTGCCACCAATATCCTCTTCAGGTCCAGGGAATATATGGCCAATCCCTGTTGGCACTTTTTTTCTCTCAGTTCAGTTCAGTCACTCACTCGTGTCCGACTCTTTGCTACCCCATGAATCGCAGCACGCCAGGCCTCCCTGTCCATCACCAACTCCCGGAGTCCACCCAAACTCATGTCCATTGAGTCGGTGATGCCATCCAACCATCTCATCCTCTGTCATCCCCTTCTCCCGCCCTCAATCTTTCCCAGCATCAGGGTCTTTTCAAATGAGTCAGCTCTTTGCATCAGGTGGCCAAAGTATTGGAGTTTCAGTTTCCACATCAGTCCTTCCAATGAACACCCAGGACTGATCTCCTTTAGGATGGACTGGTTGGATCTCCTTGCAGTCCAAGGGACTCTCAAAAGTCTTCTCCAACACCACAGTTCAGAAGCATCAATTCTTTGGTGCTCAGCTTTCTTTATAGTCCAACTCTCACTCCATACATGACTACTGGAAAAACCATAGCCTTGACTAGACGGACCTTTGTTGACAGAGTAATGTCTCTGCTTTTTAATATGCTGTCTAGGTTGGTCATAACTTTCCTTCCAAGGAGTAAGCGTCTTTTAATTTCATGGCTGCAATCACCATCTGCAGTGATTTATAACATCTAGTTAACAATTAAAAGAAAACTTTTACATTCATATCTGATCTAATAGCCTTTTATGATTTAATACAGAGAGTTTTATCTTCGATGATGGAGTTCACCCCAGGACAAAAAAAGGCCTATTAAAAACCAGTAGATTAACCTCCGAATTTGAAGAAGATGGGTCTGTATCTCTACAGGACACTCCTTCTCAAGCTCTTCTGAGGATATACCTTGAAAAGCAACAGAATGTTGATGAAAGTCTGACACTGCACTTCTCAACATGTGATGAGTTTTTAAGATCTTATGTCTCCTTTATTTTGAGAGTGGCAATTCATCAAATTCTTGGAGCAACACTTAGAGAAAGCCCAGATTACGTAAATTTCAGAAACGTAACAGAAGTGGTATTTGATGACATTGGGGGGCCTACCTCTGGCAAGAATGTTTTGTTCAATGAAATGCTAAGGGAAAAGTCGGGAGACGTGTTAGAACAAGCAGTTTCAAAGCCTGACAGCGTTGGACTCGACAGCAGGGCTGATTGGTGTATTTCTCACAGAACTTATGACATTGGTAATAGAAAGGAGTTTGAAAGATTTAAGAAATTTTTAAAAGGTACCTTAGGGGAGAAATATTGGTGGCTATGGATGGATATTGAGAGGTTAAAAGTTCTTAAGAATCCTGGAAGACATCAAAGGTATTTCTTTTTTTTTTTTTAATAGCTTTAAAACCAAATTATAAAATATTAGTTTGGGTCATCTAAGCACAGACAGAAGGCCTGGAATAAATATATAAATGTAATTTATACTTTTAGAAGAATTAATAATAAGATTTGTTTTATTATAATAAAATTGATTTACATAAAATGTACCTTATGCCAGTGTAAGGGGCTGGCTGTTCCTGGCAGCCTGCTCAGTTAACAAATTCTATGGTCTTTAGCCAGATGCCACTTAGACATATCTGAATGAAGTATCTGCAGGATACGATGCTGAATGTTCTCCAGAGAGCCTCTTAGGTCCCATGGGGCACGGGCCTTTGTTTAGCTGCTCCATATGTGTTAGGTCACTGTAAGTCTTACGAACCTTGGAGGACCCCGCCTTACGTCCTTCTCTTGTCTGTGTTCTCCTGATCTGCTCTGAACTCTGAAGTAGACTGTGATCCCCATTAAAGGTTTGACTGAGTAAACACTGGAGACTGGGCTATTCCAGTTACTCGGAGGCATTCAGATCACAAAGCTCATTCTTGTACATAGTTACAAGAGCGGGGGTTACCAAATGGTTGATTATGAAGCATGACCTAATTGATCCTGGGATGGAAGGCTGCTACCACTTTCTAAGACATGTTAGGGAAAGGATATAC
The DNA here is from genome assembly GCF_029407905.1 of Bubalus kerabau. Lineage (NCBI taxonomy): Eukaryota > Metazoa > Chordata > Mammalia > Artiodactyla > Bovidae > Bubalus > Bubalus kerabau. The sequence goes on from NC_073637.1 coordinate 66,563,825, forward strand.
AGTCAACCTACATAGGTTCTTCAGAGTTAATACTTTATTAGTTCCTGTTGTTGCTGTCATTAATTGCCACAGACTCAGTGGCTTGAAGCAACATAAATTAATTTTCTTCCGATTAAAAGGTCAGAAGTCTAAATGGGTCTGCAGGCCTGCATTCCTTCTGGCGCTCTAGGGGAGAATCCATTTCCTTGCCTTTTCCCGCTTCTGAGGCCATCTGCTTTCCTTGATTCAGGGCCCCTTCCTCTGTCTTCAGAGCCAGCACCATGACATCTTTTCTCCTCTCTGACCTCTGCTTCTGTCCTCCCATCTTTTCTCTGTGACTGTTAGCCTCCTGCCTCCTTCTTAGAAGGATTGTTAATGATTACATTAGCACCAGCTAGATAGCCCAGGATAATCTCCTCAAAAGCCTAATCACCTCTGCAGAGTCCCTTCTGTCATGTAAGATCACATTCTTAGGTTCTGGAGATGAGGGTGTGGACATCTTAGCAAGGCCATTGTTCAGCTGACCAAAACTATCCTTCCCATTCCCATACCTGTGCGAACTATTTTGATCTTCACATTGGTACTCCTGTAACTCACTTTTGGTTCTTTGTTCAGTTGCTCGGTCGTGATCCTACTCTTTGTGACCCCACTTTTGGTTCTAAGAGATTTCATCACTTGCCTGAAACATTTTGGAAGGGAAAATGTTTGGCTAGTTGAGCATTGTGTCACCGTGTGTGTGTGTGCCTATTTGTGTATGTGCTTTATTTCAGACATATTGAGAAGATGAAAAAATGCTTTCTAGTGAGCAGTGGAGATTACTACCTTTCTGCAGAAGTCTTATCAAAATTTAAACTACTAGACGGATCTCAGTGGAATGAAGAACACTTAAAAAAAATTCAGACTGAGGTTTTAAAGCCCTTACTTCTTTATTGGTAAGAAAAATAATGAGAATCAAAGTTATTTGCTTTCACATTTATTAAGCTAGTTACAGGTTATACTTTTTGTCTTAAGGATATATGACTTATGGGAATTTTAAATGACAAGATTATTGTATTATCTTTGGCCTTCTTTAAAGTACCTATCCTTTAGATAATGTTGGTGTTTGAGGGACTTGCAGTTCATTTCAGTTGCTCAGTCGTGTCGACTCTTTGCAACCCCATGAACTGCAGCTCACCAGGCTTCCCTGTCCATCACCAACTCCTGGAGCTTACTTAAACTCATGTCCATCCAGTTGGTGATGCCATCCAACCATCTCATCCTCTGTTGTCCCCTTCTCCCGCCCTCAATCTTTCTCAGCATCAGGGTCTTTTCCAGTGAGTTGGTTCTTTGCATCAGGTGGCCAGAGTTTTGGAGTATCAGCTTCAGCATCAGTCCTTCCAATGAATATTCAGGAATGATCTCCTTTAGGATGGACTGGTTGGATCTCCTTGCAGTCCAAGGGATCAGGATGGGGAGCACATATACCTGTGGCGGATTCATTTTGATATATGGCAAAACCAATACGATATTGTAAAGTTAAAAAATAAAAAAAATAAAAAAAAAAAGTCTTCTCTAACACTGTATTTCAAAAGCATCAATTCTTGGGTGCTCAGCTTTCTTAATAGTCCAACTCTCACATCCATACATGACTACTGGAAAAACCATAGCTTTGACTAGACGGACCTTTGTTGGTAGTGTCTCTGCTTTTTAATATGCTGTCTATGTTGGTCATAGCTTTTCTTCCAAGGAGTAAGTGTCTTTTAATTTCATGGCTGCAGTCACCATCTGCAGTGATTTTGGAACCCCAAAAATAAAGTCTCTCACTGTTTCCATTGTTTCCCCATCTATTTGCCACGAAGTAATGGTGACCAGATGCCATGATCTTAGTTTTCTGAATGTTGAGTTGTAAGCCAACTTTTTCAGTCTCCTCTTTCACTTTGATCAAGAGGCTCTTTAGCTCCTCTTCACTTTCTGCCATAAGAGTGGTGTCATCTGCATATCTGAGGTTATTGATATTTCTCTGTTACAAGATGGATTTTAACTCCATGTTAACTTTGTGAATGTATCCTTCTACACTTGACCTCTTATGCTCAGTATCTCTTCAAATTGATGTGTGTGTGTTTGTGTGCATGTGCATACATGTACAATAGCTCAAGTTAGATTTATCATCTCAATAAACATTCCATGAACACTTCCTATGAGCCAAGTGCTGTGTTAAGGGTACAAGGGTAAAACATAGTCAAGTCTAGGGATCCTAGTCCAGTGGGAGGAACCTACATGGGAAACGAGTGTACTAAAAGCAAGTGTGGTGGATGCACAGGACACAGAGAAGAGGTAGTATTTCACCTGGGACTCGAGGGACTCTGTAAGCATGGAGAAGAGAATGGGCCTCGTGAAGGAAATGTGTGCTATCTGAGGACCAGTGAGCTGTGCACTGTGGCCGTGATCGATCCGATGATGTCACTTCTCTGCTTTAAGGCTTTCACTAGTTACCCCCAAGCTTTAAGTGTAAGGTTCGAATTCCTAATTCCTTAAAGTTCAAATTCCTTTAACAAATAAGGTCATCATGATTTGTCCCTTGCCTCTGTCTCTCGATTATCTCCCATCTAGATATTTCAGATTACTTGTATACTTTAAATTTTTGCATATATAGAGAGAATGTTGTTTTTCTCTGTATAAATTTCTGTTCTTAAATATTTAAGAAGGGCAGAAAGGTATAAATTATACTATAATATGCACCTATATACACACCACCCAGCTTAAAAAACATTACAAATATAGTAGAAGCTTTCCTTTTCTTAATTTAACTTTTTTGTTTTGAGAGAATGATAGATTCATATGAAGTTGTAAGAAATTACACAAAGATTCTGTATACCTTGGGCTTCCCGGGTGGCTCAGAGGTTAAAGTGTCTGCCTGCAATGTTGGAGACCCGGGTTCGATCTGTGGGTCAGGAAGATCCCCTGGAGAAGGAAATGGCAACCCACTCCAGTATTCTTGCCTGGAGAATCCCATGGAGGGAGGAGCCTGGTGGGCTATAGTCCACGGGGTCGCAAAGAGTCGGACACGACTGAGCGCTATTTAACTTTCACTTTCACTTTCTGTATACCTATTACCCAGTCCACCCCTCCACCCCCACCACTCTGGCCCGGTGGTAACATCTTGCTTAACTGTAGTACAATATTGCAGTGATGGAATTGACATTGATAAAGCTCAACAATCTTTTTTCATATTTTGCCAGTTTCTCATAGCTTATTTCTCTGAAAATAGTTTTGTGACATGCTCTTGCCATTACAGTCAAGATACAGAGCAGTTACATTACCACATGCATCCCTTTGTATTGCTCTCTTATAACCATTCCTGCCTCTTACCTTCCCCCTTTCTCATAATTACTGGAAAACTACTCATCTGTTATATAAATGAAATAATGTAATATGTAATTTTGGGGGATTATTTTTTCATTCAGGATAATTCCTTTGAGATGCATCCAAGTTGTTTTGTTCTTCATTACTGAGTAGTATTCTGTTGTGTGGATGTTACACATTCAGTCTCCCATTGAGGAACATTAGGATTGTTTTTCAGTCTTTTGATATTACTAATAAAGCTGCTGTGAACATTCATGTACAGATTTCTGCATGAACATAAATCTTCCTTTCTCTGGAATTAAAGTCCAGGAATGAGATTAGTGGGTCATATAATCTATTTTTTTTTTTTTTTTTTTGGAGAAGGCAGTGGCACCCCATTCCAGTACTCTTGCCTGGAAAATCCCATGGATGGAGGAGCCTGGTAGGCTGCAGTCCATGGGGTCGCTAAGAGTTGGACACGACTGAGTGACTTCACTTTCACTTTTCACTTTCCTGCATTGGAGAAGGAAATGGCAACCCACTCCGGTGTTCTTGCCTGGAGAATCCCAGGGATGGGGGAGCCTGGTGGGCTGCCGTTTATGGGGTCGCACAGAGTCGGACACGACTGAAGCGACTTAGCAGCAGCATAATCTATTTTTAGTTTCAATAGTGTTAGTGGCTCAGTCCTGTCTGAATGTCTCTTTATGACCCCGAAGACCATAGCCTGACAGGTTCCTCTGTCCGTGGAATTCTCCAGGCAAGAATCCTGGAGTGGGTTGCCATTCCCTTCTCCAGGGGATCTTCCCAACCCAGGGATCAAACCTACTGCTCCTGCTGCTGCTAAGTCGCTTCAGTCGTGTCCGACTCTGTGCGACCCCATAGATGGCAGCCCACCAGGCTCCCCCGTCCCTGGGATTCTCCAGGCTCTTGGAGAACACTGGAGTGGGTTGCCATTTCCTTCTCCAATGCAGGAAAGTGAAAAGTGAAAGTGAAGTCTCTCAGTCGTGTCTGACTCTTAGCGACCCCATGGAATGCAGCCTACCAGGCTCCTCCATCCATGGGATTTTCCAGGCAAGAGTACTGGAGTGGGGTGCCATTGCCTTCTCTGGATTAAACCTGGGTCTCCCGCCTTTCCGGCAGGTTCTTTACTGTCTGAGCCACTAGGGGAGCCAGGGCATGGCTGCCCACTCCAGCATTCTTCCCTAGAGAATTCTATGGACAGAGGAGTCTGGTGGACTACAGCCCATGGGGTCACAAAGAGTCGGATGCAACTGAGGGACTAACACTTGCACTTTCATGGATTATGCCTGTGGTGTCAAGCCTGAGAACTCTTTGCCCAGTGCTCTATTCGGAAGATTTTCTCCTGTGCTGTTGTTTAAAAATCTTACAATTCTATGTTTTAATTTAAATCCGTGGCCTATTTTGAGTTAATTTTTATATAGGCTGTGAGGTTTAGATCAAGGTTCAGTTTTGTTTTGTTTTGTTTCTTGCTTATGGATATCCAGCTGCTCATCCTCATTTATTGAAAAGGCTGTTTTTCCTCTTCTTTTCTATGTTGTACATTAACATACAGTAAAAGCAAACTGTATAGATTCACGTAACCACCATGGCAGTCAGTGTACAAACATCCCCTTAGGAAACCCTCAGAGCACCGTTTTGTCATCAGACTCTTCCTCCTCTCTTCACCCCTGGCAACCACTGGTCTGTTGTTTGTCACTAGAGTTTTGTCTTTTTTTAGAATGCCATGTAATTATACAGGATTAACTTTTTGAGACTGACCTCTGTTGGTCAGCATCCTGCCACTGAAGCATAATGCATCCAAATTGTTGCACCTATTGTAGTTCATCCGTTTTGTTATTTTGACTTTCCAGTTGTTGACTGTTGGTAAGTAGAAATGTGATTGACATGTGTGTGCACTCAGCTCAGGTTGGAGAGAGAGAGCAGAAGCCCTTCCATCTCAACTGCTAACCTCAAACAGGCCTGCTGCACCTCCTGGCTCTTCTGGTGCTCCTCCATTCTCAGGGCCATCATCAGGCACTTCCTTCCTCTGGTGGTCTCCACACTGATGTCATGCAGGTCTTGTGGCTGATCTTTTGTACCCACTGCCTGTACATTGGGGTTTGTGGGATACCTCGTCACATTAACACGTGTTATTCTAAACGTTGTCCATGAGTTTTTGGTTTTGCTATCTAGTCATGCTGTCTGTTTTTATGAAGGGATTTGGAGATGTAGAAAAACAATATTGCTGACATTGCCATTTTCCCAGAATCCTTTCTTACCTTTTTTCTTGATCTAGCTAAATCCTGTGTATTCTTTAAAATTCAAACCTAAGTACAAACAAACACTCATGTATTTCCCACCATGTTGGTTGGGAAGTAAAGCATTGCGAAGAGCCCTGAAGGTGCCTTGCTGGTTGCACCGTCCTCCATCCACTTGGAGGTAGCCACTTTCTGGACTTGTGATTACCACCTTACTTTTCATTGCAGTTTTACCAACAATGTATGCAAATATATCCCTAAACATGTACTTTTATCTTCCTGTTCTACAGCTTTATAAAAATGGAATCATGTCGCATGCCTTCTTTTGTGTCTTCTGTCAACATTATGGCTTCCCTGGTGGCTCAGACCGTAAAGAATCTGCCTGCAATGTGGGAGACCTAGATTTGATCCCTGGGTCAGGAAAATCCCCTGGAGAAGGAAATGGCTACCCACTCCAGTATTCTTGCCTAGAAAATTCCTTGGACAGAGGAGCCTGGTGGGCTGTAGTCCATGGCATCACAAAGAGTCAGACACGACTGATTTGACTGTAACTGTATTGAGAGTTTTATCCATTTTCACTGTTGTATACAGTATTCCATTGCATCAACATACGACAGATTATTTATTGTTTTAAAAAATTTGTGTCATTTTCTCTTTTTACAATTACAAGCAATGCTGTATGCATATCCCCTTTTCCAAAATAGTTGTACCAACTGCACTCCCACCAACAGAATATGAGAGTATTTATTACTACAAATTCATGATAACATTTGATAGTGTGAGATTCTTAAATTTTGGGCTATGTATTTGGTATGTCATTGGCGTTTGGTGTTTTTAATTTGCATTTCCCTGATTATTGTTGATGTTGATAACTTTTCAATATTTAGTGGTCATTTGGATTTCAGCTTTCATAAGTTCCCTGTGTATCTTCTTTGCCCACTTTTCTTTTGAGAGATACATAGATAGATGGATAGATATAGATAGATAACACACACGTACACACACATAACATTGGGGGGAGAGGATAGGGAGCAGGAAAAGAAGAAGAAATTATTAGAAAAGGGATGTGGCAAGACTGATAATTGTGAACACATATTATATGTCCTGATTTTTGAGGCTTATTGCCTAGATTAATCTTAAATCTGTTTTCCCTCTAACTAGGGCACCAAGATTCTGTGTTACTCACACATCCTCAACAAAACATGCTAGTGCCGAACTGAAATTCTGGCACCTTCGTCAGGAGCAGCCAAGGAAGGATGTTGACCCTTTCCCACAAATGGCAACCCTCTTGCCGTTAAGACCCAAATCTTGCATTCCACAGTTATCTGAGATGCAGGTAGGTTGTCCAGCGATACTTTGATCTCTTAAGTTTGTACTAAAATGTTGATGCTTGGATTTTGTACACTAGCCCTGAAGTTTTATCATAAGCTTTTAAATTTTTTTTTTTTTTTTTGGTTTTTGTTAATGTGCATGCTGCAGCCAATTGAGAAATAAGAAAATCTATGGTTTGTTCTTCACCAGTCTGCCAATGTGATTTTTGAAAATGCACGATCATGTCGCTTCAGTTCAGTTCAGTTCAGTCACTCAGTCATGTCCGACTCTTTGTGACCCCATGAATTGCAGCACGCCAGGCCTCTCTGTCCATCACCAACTCCCGGAGTTCACCCAGACTCACGTCCATCGAGTCAGTGATGCCATCCAGCCATCTCATCCTCTGTCGTCCCCTTCTCCTCCTGCCCCCAATCCCTCCCAGCATCAGAGTCTTTTCCAATGAGTCAACTCTTCGCATGAGGTGGCCAAAGTACTGGAGTTTCAGCTTTAGCATCATTCCTTCCAAAGAAATCCCAGGGCTGATCGCCTTCAGAATGGACTGGCTGGATCTCCTTGCAGTCCAAGGGACTCTCAAGAGTCTTCTCCAACACCACAGTTCAAAAGCAACAATTCTTCGGCGTTCAGCCTTCTTCACAGTCCAACTCTCACATCCATACATGACCACAGGAAAAACCATAGCCTTGACTAGACGGACCTTTGTTGGCAAAGTAATGTCTCTGCTTTTGAATATGCTATCTAGGTTGGTCATAACTTTCCTTCCAAGGAGTAAGCGGCTTTTAATTTCATGGCTGCTGTCATCATCTGCAGTGATTTTGGAGCCCAGAAAAATAAAGTCTGACACTGTTTCCACTGTTTCCCCATCTATTTGCCATGAAGTGATGGGACCAGATGCCATGATCTTCATTTTCTGAATGTTGAGCTTTAAGCCAACTTTTTCACTCTCCTCTTTCACTTTCATCAAGAGACTTTTGAGTTCCTCTTCACTTTCTGCCATAAGGGTAGTGTCATCCGCATATCTGAGGTTATTGATATTTCTCCCAGTAATCTTGATTCCAGCTTGTGCTTCTTCCAGTCCAGCGTTTCTCATGATGTACTCTGCATATAAGTTAAATAAGCAGGGTGACAATATACAGCCTTGACGAACTCCTTTTCCTATTTGGAATCAGTCTGTTGTTCCATGTCCAGTTCTAACTGTTGCTTCCTGACCTGCATACAGATTTCTCAAGAGGCAGATCAGGTGGTCTGGTATTCCCATCTCTTTCAGAATTTTCCACAGTTTATTGTGATCCACACAGTCAAAGGCTTTGGCATAGTCAATAAAGCAGAAATAGATGTTTTTCTGGAACTCTCTTGCTTTTTCCATGATCCAGCAGATGTTGGCAATTTGATCTCTGGTTCCTCTGCCTTTTCTAAAACCAGCTTGAACATCAGGAAGTTCACGGTTCACATATTGCTGAAGCCTGGCTTGGAGAATTTTGAGCATTACGTTACTAGCGTGTCAGATGAGTGCAATTGTGCGGTAGTTTGAGCATTCTTTGGCATTGCCTTTCTTTGGGATTGGAATGAAAACGGACCTTTTCCAGTCCTGTGGCCACTGCTGAGTTTTCCAAATTTGCTGACATATTGAGTGCAGCACTTTCACAGCATCGTCTTTCAGGATTTGAAATAGCTCAAGTGGAATTCCATCACCTCCACTAGCTTTGTTCGTAATGATGCTTTCTAAGGCCCACTTGACTTCACATTCCAGGATGTCTGGCTCTAGGTCAGTGATCACACCATCATGATTATCTGGGTCGTGAAGATCTCTTTTGTACAGTTCTTCTGTGTATTCTTGCCATCTCTTCTTAATATCTTCTGCTTCTGTGAGGTCCATACCATTTTTGTCCTTTATTGAGCCCATCTTTGCATGAAATTGTTCCCTTGGTATCTCTGATTTTCTTCAAGAGATCTCTAGTCTTTCCCATTCTGTTGTTTTCATCTATTTCTTTGCATTGATCGCTGAAGAAGGCTTTCTTATCTCTTCTTGCTATTCTTTGGAACTCTGCATTCAGATGCTTATATCTTTCCTTTTCTCCTTTGCTTTTTGCTTCTCTTCTCTTCACAGCTATTCGCTTACTTGTTCAAAACTCCCTAGTGGCCTCCTCTTTCAGTCAGAATACAAGCTAGAGTCTTTATGCAGCTGTCCATGGCCCTGCTAGCTTCCTGGCCTTATTTCCTAGCATTCTACTCTAGCTTACACCACTCCAGTGCTGTTTCTGGAACACACCAGACACCTGAGAGTGTTGCACTTGCTGTTTCCCTTCAATTGGAGCACTCTTCCTCCAGATAAGTGTGTGGTCACCCCTCACACACCTCGGTGTCTGCCCTGGCATCACTTAGTCAGAGAGGCTGTCCTTGATTCTTCCATGTAAGCACGCTCTGCGGGCCAGCACAGATTCCCTCCCTCACTATCCAAGCCCTCTGCTCTGCCTTATTTTGCCTCATCATACTTAAGACCATGCTGATTTATGTTTATTGCCTTTCACCTCCTACCAGAATATAAGGGACTTTTCTTTGTTAACTGCTCTCTCTCAGTGCCTGGAATAGTGCCTGGCGCTTAATAAGTATAAACTGAACAAACGAGTGAAAAATAGCAATGGCAAAATTAGAAATAGTGAGCATTATTTTCATAACATGGAAGAATAAGATAGGACAAAAAATAGGAAAAGTCCACAAAGAGAAGAAAAGTTAACCAAATTTACAGAGAAGAAGTAAATAAACCTATGTGCTTTGGCACAGAGATGTAATAAATGTAGCTAAGACATACATTTCAGAAGTAAAGAGCCTTATTAATCTTTCCAGCCTTTAAAGGTGTCACAGAATGTTGTGTTATTGACTGTAGTCACACACGACCCCTTCAAAAATGATTACTTTGTGATTAAGATATCTTTTTTTTTTTTAAAGTCAGGAAGATGTATAATGTGACTTTTAAAATTCTGCTTCTACAAGTAGTGCTTTAGAGCTGCAAATACCTTACAGTTTTTCTGTTGGTGGTTTCTTAACCCTGTATGCATTCTAGAATCACAGAGAGCTTTTAGACCTACTGATGCCTGGGTCCCACCTTCAGAGAGTCAGATTTAATTGATACAGGCTGAGTGCATTCAGTTCAGTTCAGTCGCTAAGTCTTGTCCAACTCTTTACAACCCCGTGGGCTGCAGCACAGCAGGATTCCCTGTCCATCACCAGACCGGGTGAGAGTCAGTCTCTAAAATCAGGAGTTTGGCTTAAAATTGAGGTTCTTATCCTGCCTGAGCATTATTATTTTTGGCCACATCGTGTGGCATGTGGTATCTCAGTTCCCTGACAAGGGAGCTAACCCATGTCCCCTGCATTGGAAGGTGGATTTTTAACCACTGGATCACCAGGGAAGTCCCTGGAGTCACATTTTAGAACCTATATTTCAATAAAATTCCTGGGTGATTTGCTGCAAAGCACCACTACAAGCTGGTGGTTCTCAAGCTTCAGTGAATCACCTGCACAGCTTGTTAGACTAGAGACTTCAGGGCTCCTCCTAAAGATCAAGATTCAGTAGGTCTGGGAAGGGGCCCAGGGATTTGCATATCTAACAAGCTTGCTCCCAGCTGATGCTCCTCCTGCTGGCCTGGGGACCACACCTTGAGTTAGTGTCATTATAGTGAACAAATGGTTTCTTAGCCATTATGTAGACACTTTGCTGACCTCCTTTGCCCCCAGGGCCTTTTTGTACGCCACTTAACGGATCAACTGAGCTTCCTTGTTAGCCCATGTGACTTAGTGACTCAGTCACCAGGTTAATACAAATCTTAGAGACGTGGTGTCGTGAGCACACTTGGCTTTCTGAGTACCATCACCACACATGTTATCACCGGTGTCTTCTAGTTGGGTAACGCATTTTGATCTCATTCTGTTTCTCCTTGGCAGAAAACAGTGTAAGCAATAGAACTTGATTCTATTTTCTTTATTTTTCCTATTTTAAAAGTTAAAATATCTTTTATACAAAGTAAAATTCACCTTTTTGTTCTGAAATTTTTGACAGATATATACATGGTGTATCTACCATCTCAATCATTATATGGAACAGCTCCTTTACCCGCCCCCAGTTCTACTGTGCCCTTTTGACAGTATTTTTTTTCTATCAAAAGAAAAGATTTTTTTTCTTTCGGGCTACTTTTCTAGCTTTCTCCCAAGCTGGAAAGCTCAAAAATACTAACTTGGGCCATCCTTTAATTTTACGTATAATACACTTAAAGTTTTTTTTTCATATTTAGAAAGCTTTTTATAGTGGTAAAAGCACACGGATCACAGCCTTGTCTAACTCAAAGAAACTATGAGGCATGCCGTGTAGGGCCCCCCAAACGGATGGGTCATGATGGAGAGTTCTGATAAAACATGCTCAACTGCAGAAGGGAATGGCAAACCACTTCAGCATTCTTGTCTTGAGAACCCCATGATCAAACACTGAAAGATGAATTCCCCAGGTTGGAAGGTGCCCAGATATGCTACTGGAGAAGAGTGGAGAAATAGTTCCAGAAGGAGTGAAGAGGCTGAGTCAAAGTGGAAACAATGCCCAGTTGTGGATGTGTCTGGTGGTGAAAGTAAAGTCTGATGCTGTAAAGAGCAATATTGCATAGAAACCTGGCATGTTAGGTCCGTGAATCAAGGCAAATTGGAAGTGGTCAAACAGGAGATGGCAAGAGTGAATATTGACGTTTTAGGAATTAGTGAACTAAAATGGATGGGAATGGGCAAATTTAATTCAGATGACCTTTATATCTACTACTATGGGCAAGAATCCCTTAGAAGAAATGGAGTAGCTCTCATAGTCAACAAAAGATTCCAAAATGCAGTACTTGGGTGCAATCTCAAAACGACAGAATGATCTCTGTTCACTTCCAAGGCAAACCATTCAGTAATCACAGTAATCCAACTCTATGCCCCAACAACTAATGCCAGAGAAGCTGAAGTTGAAAGGTTCTATAAAGACCTACAAGACTTTCTAGAACTAACACCAAAAAAAAACACACAAAAAGATGTCCTTTTCATCAAGGGGACTGGAATACAAAAATAGGAAGTCAAGAGATGCCTGGAGTAACAGGCAAGTTTGACCTTGAAATACAAAAAGAACAGAGTTTTACCAAGAGAACACACTGGTCATAGCAAACACCCTCTTCTAGCCACAAAAGAAACAACTCTACACATGGACATCACCAGATGGTCAATACCAAAATCAGATTGATTATATTCTTTGCAGCCTTAGATGTAGAAGCTCTCTCTATATAGTCAGCAAAAACAGGACTGGGAGCTGACTGTGACTCAGATCATGAACTCCTTATTGCCAAATTCAGACTTAAATTGAAGAACGTAGGGAAAACCAGTGGGCCATTAGGTATGACCTAAATCAAATCCCTTACGATTGTACTGTAGAAGTGACAAATAGATTCAAGGGTTTAGATCACATAGACAGAGTGCCTGAAGAATTGTGTACAGAGGTTCTTAACATTGTACAGGAGACTGTGACCAAAACCATCCCCAAGAAAAAGAAATGCAAAAAGGCAAAATGGTTGTCTGAGGAGGCCTTACAAAGAGCTGAGAAAAGAGAAGTGGAAGGCAAAGGAGAAAAGGAAAGATATACCCATTTAAATGCAGAGTTCCAAAGAATAGCAAGGAGAGATAAGAAAGACTTCCTAAGTGAAATAGAGATGCAAAGAAATAGAGGAAAACAATAGAATGGGAAAGACTTGAGATCTCCTTAAGAAAATTAGAGACACCAAGGGAACATTTCATGTGAAGATGGGCACAGTAAAGGACAGAAACGGTGTGGACCTAACAGAAGCAGACAATATTAAGAAGAGGTGGCAAGAATGCACAGAAGAACTGTACAAAAAAGATCTTCACGACCCAGATAACTACAATGGTGTGATCACTCACCTAGAGCCAGGCATCCTGGAATGTGAAGTCAAGTGGGGCTTAGGAAGCAACACTACGAACAATGTTAGTGGAGGTGATGGAATTCCAGTTGAGCTATTTCAAATCCTGAAAGATGATGCTGTGAAAGTGCTGCACTCAATATGCCAACAAGTTTGAAAAACTCAGCAGTGGCCACAGAACTGGAAAAGGTCAGTTTTCATTCCAATCCCAAAGAAAGGCAATGCCAAAGAATGCTCAAACTACCGCACAATTGCACTCATCTGAAACGCTAGTAACGTAATGCTCAAAATTCTCCAAGCCAGGCTTCAAGAGTACATGAACCGAGAACTTCTAGATGTTCAAGCTGGATTTAGAAAAGGCAGAGGAACCAGAGATCAAATTGCCAACATCCGATGGATCATCGAAAAAGCAAGAGAGTTCCAGAAAAACATCTACTTCTGCTTTGTTGACTATGTGAAAACCTTTGACTGTGTGGATCACAACAAACTGTGGAAAATTCTTAAAGAGATGGGAACACCAGACCACCTTACCTGCCTCCTGAGAAATCTATATGCAAGTCAAGAAACAACAATTAGAACCAGACGTGGAACAACAGACTCCTTCCAAATTGGGAAAGGAGTACATCGAGGCTGTGTATTGTCACCCTGCTTATTTGACTTACATGCAGACTACATCATGTGAAATGCCAGGCTGGATGAAGCACAAGCTGGAATCAAGATTGCCGGGAGAAATATCAGTAACCTCAGATATGCAGATGATACCACTCTAATGGCAGTAAGCAAAGAGGAACTAAAGAGCCTCTTGATAAAAGTGAAAGAGGAGAGTGAAAAAGCTGGCTTAAAACTCAACATTCAAAAAATGAAGATCATGGCATCTGGTCCCATGGGGAAACAATGGAGACAGTGACAGACTTTATTTTTGGGGCTCTAAAATCACTTTAGATGGTGACTGCAGCCATGACATTAAAAGATGCTTGCTCCTTGGAAGAAAAGCTGTGACAAACCTAGACAAACCTAGACAGTGTATTAATAAGCAGAGTAGAATGGCAAAACTTTGCTAACAAAAATCCATCTAGTCAAAGCTATGGTTTTTCCAGTAGTCATGTATGGATGTGAGAGTTGGACCATAAAGAAAGCTGAGCACTGAAGAATTTATCCTTTTGAACTGTAGTGTTGGAGAAGACTCTTGAGGGTCCTTTGGACTGCAAGGAGATCCAACCAGTCCATCCTAAAGGAGAGCAGCCCTGGGTGTTCATTGGTAGGACTGATGTTGAAGCCGAAACTCCAATACTTTGGCCACCTGATGTGAAGAGCTGACTCATTTGAAAAGACCCTGATGCTGGGAATGATTGAAGGCAAGAGGAGAAGGCGACAACAGAGGATGAGATGGTTGGATGGTATCACTGACTCAAGGGACATGAGTTTGACAAGCTCTGAGAATTGGTGAAGGACAGGGAACCCTAGCATGCTGCAGTCCATGGGGTCACAAAGAGTTGGACAGAATTGAAGGACTGAACAACAATAACAAAAAGCACATGAAAAAATTTATCATCTTAACCATTTTCAAGTGTACATTGCAGTAGTAATATATTTGCATTGTTGTGTAACAGATCTTCAGAACTATTTTACCTTGCAAATTTGAAACTATATAACCATTCACCAATCCCTCTTGCATCCCCTGGTAACCACCATTCTACTTTGTGTCTATGAATTTGACCACTTTTGTATGATACACTTTTAATAAGCCCAGTCTTCTGTGGTGCCACTTATTTACAGAGTGTTGCTTAATGTCATGCTGTGTTCCAAATTACTAAAACAGATGTGAGCCCTGATACCTAAGACATTATATGCAAAACATCAGTCTCAGTTCAGTTGATCAGTCGTGTCTGACTCTTAGCCACCCCATGGACTCCAGTATGCCAGGCTTCCCTGTCCATCACCAACTCCCAGGGCTTACTCAAACTCATGTCCATAGAGTTGGTGATGCCATCCAGCCATCTCATCTGTCATCCCCTTCTCCTCCCACCTTCAATCTTTCCCAGCATTAGGGTCTTTTCCAATGAGTCCATTCTTCGCATCAGGTAGGCAAAGTATAGGGAGTTTCAGCTTCAGCATCAGTCCTTCCAATGAATATTCAGGACTGATTTCCTTTAGGATGGACTGGTTGGATCTCCTTGAAGTCCAAGGGACTATCAAGAGTCTTATCCAACCCCACAGTTAAAAAGCACCAATTCTTCAGTACTCAGCTTTCTTTATAGTCCAACTCTCAAATATCCGTACATGACGACTGGAAAAACCATAGTTTTGACTAGACAGACCTTTGTTGGCAAAGTAATGTCTCTGCTTTTTAATATGCTGTCTAGGTTGGTCATAGCTTTTCTTCCAACGAGCAAGCGTCTTTTAATTTCATGGCTGCAGTCACTGTCTTCAGTGATTTTGGAGCCCCCGAAAATAAAGTCTCTCACTATTTCCCCATCTCTTTGCCATGAAGGGATGGTGACCGGATGCCATGATCTTCGTTTTTTGAATGTTGAGTTTTAAGCCAGCTTTTTCACTCTCCTCTTTCACTTTCATCAAGAGGCTTTTTAGTTCCTCTTCACGTTCTGCCATAAGGGTGGTGTCATCTGTATATCTGAGGTTACTGATATTTCTCTCGGCAATCTTGATTCCAGCTTGTGCTTCATCCAGCCCAGCATTTTGCATGATGTATTCTGCACATAAGTAATTAATTTTGTTTATAGAATTCTTAAAAAATTATTAGTAGCTGTTAGCTAGAATGCATATAAGATTTTATTGTTTGTTCTGGATAGTAAAGCATCACAAATATATTTCTTACTCTCCAGCAGCATATATTACATTCTAATTGAAGCTGACATATAGGAAGTGTTTTTTTTTTTTTTGGTTTGTTTTTCAAATTATAAAAATAGTAAAACTTGGGATTTACCTGGTGGTCCAGTGGCTAAGACTCCACACTCCCAATGCAGGGGACACAGGTTTGGTCCCTGGTCATGGAACTAGATCCCACATGCTGCAAATAAGAATTTGCATGTTGCAACTAAAGCCTGCATACTGCAATGAGGATCAAAAATCCTGCATGCCACAACTAGGACCCAGTGTGGTCAAATAAATAAATATTAAATAAATAAATAAAAGCATTATATTAAAAATAATAAAACTGTAAATTTGGAAACTTAGACAAGTTTTGAAAGAAAGAGACAAGTCACTCTGATCTCATCTACTTCTAGACAACTGTTAACTTATTTTCTCTTAGGCTTTTTGTGAATTTTTAATTTTAATACATTTATATTTTTGGATTCTGGTAATGTAACATCTTCATTAGTATTTTTCCAGGTGTTGTAATTTTGATAATCCTTACTTTAAAATATTGTATAATATTACATTTTTATATATATATAAATATACATATATGCAAGTATATAATTGTTTCTTTCTCCTCCCTGGACATTTAGGTGTTTCTGCTTTTTTGATTCATGTGTGTAGCATCTCATGTTCTAGATTTAAATAATTAACTTTTACTACAAAAAACATTTAAGAATGGGAATGATACCCATAAAAATAAAATGTCCAAAAATGGAAGGAAATAGTCTAAGATAGAGCCTCTTATGGACCAATGGTTTCCACAAGTCTTTTCCCACCCCGCTACCTGCATTCCCCACTCCACAACACGTACATTCACTCACACACACACACAAACACTCATATACACACATGTACACATACATACAGCACTAAATTCTTCCTCCAGGAAAGAGTCTTCTTTCACAATAGTGGGGGACCTTTGGCCTTTTAAAATGCTCTAAATAGGTCTAGAGATTTCAGCCTGATGGCTGCTTTAACGTTGGAGTTTGAGAAGAGGAATAAGAATATTTAATAGTTAAGAATTAAAAATAAAAATATTTTTATTCTCCTTCTTAAAGATAGCATAGTAGGTGATAGAGTGAGGGAAGAAATCCTCTAGTGATCAGAATAAATTTGAGGTATCTATGGAGAATGTGCTTTATTCTCTGTCCATTTTTCCCCACTTGGCCCATTTTTCACTTTGTTCATCATCTTACTACTTTTTAGAAAGAAGAATCCAGTTTACTACAACTTCCTAAATCTCCCAAGAAATCACCTAGAGTAAAGACAGCAGTTTATAAACCTTGGAAGAGTGAGTCTTTGAATCCAGTGTCTTCTAAGGATGATGTGATTGAGAAAGGGTAGGTGCAGCTTTCTGTGTCCCAGTGCTTTTCTGCAATGGTAAGATGTTTGAAAAATTTAAAGATTAAATAGAAATTGAAAATGAATACTTTTCTTTTTTTACATGGGTTCTTATATTTCAGGGATAGATATTAGAGTTATACTCCCATGCATACTCTAAATTAAGAGCAGAACTCTTGAGACTAGTAATATTTCTCAAATCTGAGAACTCAAAATACTCCTAATAATATTCTGCTTATTTAACGTAGTATACTTTAAAAATTCATTTAGAGTTGCCTATCTGTTTGCCCTTTTCATTGTTCTTTATTTCAAATGGAATTCTTTTCCTTCAGCCTGAAAAAATACCCTTTGGTATTAACTTTGGTGTGGGGTCTGCTGGTGGATAGTTCTTTGTTTAGTGATTTATTACCTCACATTTACTCTTTTTTATTGAGATGAAATTTACCTATTGTAAAATTCACCATTTTAATCACGTTCAGGTATAAAATTCAGTGGTTTTTAGTTATGTTTACATGGTTACAAAACTATCATCACTATGTAATTCCAAAACAACTCATCACCCGAAAAAGCAGCTCCGTGTCACCAGCAGCCACTCCTCATTCTCCCCTCCCCCAACGCCGGGCAATCTCGTCTATGCTCTGTGCCTCTTTTCCAAGGCCAGTAGAGAGAGGGGCTTAGATACCAAGGCGGTGAGGCTTCCTTGGCGGCGAAATAGGACAGTTCTTCCTGAGTCAGAATGGAAGGAAATAAGGATGGATATGAAAGTGAAAGTGACGTCACTCAGTCGCGTCCAACTCTTTGCAACCCCATGGACTGTAGCCTACCAGACTTCTCCATCCATAGGATTGTCCAGGCCGGAGTACTGGAGTGGGTTGCCCTTTCCTTCTCCAGAGGATCTTCCCAACCCAGGGATTGAACCCAGGTCTCCCACATGGTAGGCAGATGCTTTTACCATCTGAGCTACCAGGGAAGTCAAGGGTGGGTATTGGTGGATATATTTGTTGATAGATAAATTCGAAATGCTTTCAGCTGCAAGTAACAGAAAAGTTGATCAACAGTGGCTTAGAAAAATTTGACTTATTTTTTTTTTGAGAAATCTGAGTATAAGCAACTGCCAGTGTCGATTCACCAGATCAGGAGTATTAAGGCTTAAAGCTTTGTAATGCTCTTGGCCATTCCTTTGCAGTCAGTCGAGTCACAGCTCCTGACATCAGGCTTTCAAATCATAAAGAAGGAAGGGGGCAGTATCTATTAATTCTCTCCCTCACTTTTCACGTTAATGCATTGGAGAAGGCAATGGCAACCCACTCCAGTACTCTTGCCTGGAGAATCCCATGGACGCAGGAGCCTGGTGGGCTGCCGTCTACGGGGTCGCACAGAGTCGGACACGACTGAAGCGACTTAGCAGCAGCAGCAGCAGTAGTCGGGAAAGCAGGCTTTCATAGAAGCTCCCCAGCAGACTTAATTTTTTATCTCATTAGTCACAGCTGCGTTACACAACCATTTGTCCCTCCCTGGCGTCTTTTTAAGTGAATATTTAGTTTTTTTAGTATTTCATGGTGCTGGTGATAGAATCATGTTGCCAGACATGGGTGTTGAGTTAGCTGGTCGATTAATAGTGTCTGCTACATGAGGGAGGGGAAACTGAAGCATGTTGTACCTACATTTTGTCTGAGAAGAAACTGCAGAGTATAACTGCTGGTGGGTTAGAGTTGAGGGAGATTGATGAGTTGGAAGAAGCATGTTTTATGGAACTGGAAAGTGAGGTTTGGAATGATCGCATTGGCCTGTGGGAGAGGGAACTGGATGAGAAAATGTAAAAAGATAAGGTCCAAAGTCATTAGTCTTCTGTTATCTCATCTCAAGCTACCACATATAAACCCTTATGAGACCCACCCATTATGAGGATTAAATATATTCATATAAATTATTTCTGGCGCAGCGTTTGGCATGTAGTTTAGCTTTTAGTGTCCTCTTGCCCTAAGAAAATTAGTCAACTGCATTTTAAACGAGACTTTCTCTGCTTACCTTCATATATTGCTCACTATTCTCCCCATCTGAAGAACCCCTTTACACACAGAGAGAATGTATCTTCCACCAATTATTCAGGTAAAAAAATCTCATTTCTTTAATTACTAACATAGCTCCAAGGGACTTCTCATTATTACATGCCCATAGTTTTATTATCCATCCCAGACATTTGGCATCTGTGATACATTCACAAATCCATTCAACCAGCATTTATCTTATTGAGAGTCATCTTTCTGTATGACTATACCTCATTTTCTCAACTTCCTCTTGAGGGCTGGACTTGATGCTTATATATATATATTTTTTTTTTAACTAGTTCTCACAATGCTTAGAAGCACTCCTAAGATTTAATACATGTATACCAAAGGTGCTTAAAATATTTGTTGATTGATTAATTAGTTCTTATCCCTATAATAGGTCAAGGCACATGTCAGAAAGCAGCAAAGTTATTCGTTTAACATCTTTTACTGACATTTCTGAATGTCTGAAGCCCCAGCTGGATAGAAGATATACCTATACAGAAGAACCTTTGGTAAGTAATTGGAGGACTAATCTGACTTTTCATTTTACCTAATCAATGTCCCCTGACTTTAGAAAATTTTTATTTATTTACCACAATAATTTTTTCTTTATTGAACAAAAATTTATTTTTTACTTCCAAAAGGATTTTTATAAAAAGTTTCTTTTAAAAAATTTATTTATTAATAAATAATTTATTATTAATTAATAATTTTATTTATTTTTAATTGAAGGATAATTACTTTACAGTATTGCATTGATTTCTTCCAAACATCACATTCTTATACAAAAACTTCCTATTTCCTTTTGTAGCACCATGTTCCTATATACTCCATTGATTACTGTTTTCAAAAACAGCCATGTTCTCGTTTTGGTATGATCACACCTCAGACACAAAATAAGACCCTCTAGGATATTTCCTGTTATGTTTTAGAAACTTAGAATTTTTATAAAGCTCAGTATTTCCAGACTATAGTTGCCTTGATAATGTGGATTTAACACACCAGTTCTAAATGAAAATTTTACATTCTCTAACAGTTACACTTTAGGTAGAAACCTTGGTAGTCCTAATATTGTCTGAACACTTAGATATAATTTTGTACTATTTATTTTATTCTAAGCAAACAAGTCTCCTTTTCTTCTATTTAGTATTTTTCTTACCCAAATAATGACTTTTTAGTTTTGGAATGCCAATGGTTAAACATCATAAAAACATTAAATTTTTACCTCAGAATTTGTAATGTAGGGGAATAAAGGGAGATTATAAAGCAAGAGCAAGAACCCGACCTAAACCCTAAATCACCCAGGCCACAGTTGTCTTATTACAGGGAAGTGCGCGTTTCGCACAACAAATAGCAAAGAGCTCATGTGGATACTGGATACCCTTTCTTATTTTAGAGCTACTCTTGTGCTTGGAGAAATAGCCAGTTTTCTATGTTTCAAAAACGGTGTTAGGCTTGCCAGCATTGTTGGCAGAGAAGCCCATAAATAGCAAAGTTTTATGAGAATTTATACTGCCTTTCCACTTGAAGGCCATGACCTTATGGGGTGAGACTGTCCAGAGAGGGACCTCATAAGGACAGTTAATGAGTAGCACTGAGAGGCCTTGAAGATATTTCTTTTTATAACTCTCTTAGCAGCAACTCAAGGCTAAAATAACAGTAAACATGTAGGAAAGAGGCCACCAACGGAGATTTGGAAGACTCCTAAAATGGTATCACTGTGCCTGAAATATGAAAATAGTTGAGGTTGGGAAGTCAGTTTAACATTAAGTTTGAAATCAGATTGGTTTATAATAGAATGAACTCTGCAGCTAGAGTTGGCTCCGTAAACAAATTTTGTGTGACAGTCAGATGCAACATACTGCATTAATTACATATATGGTACAAAAATAAAATAAAATAGTCCCATGGGGAAATGACAGCCTGGCAGAATTTGTGAAACTCTGTTGTTGTACAATGTCATAAAAAAATTACAATGTTTCTGGGTGAATAATTTCACTTCTGTTTTGTTATCTAGATTAAAACCATGGGTGATGGTGCCTTGGGAGGATTTGACATGGAGAATTTGTTGCAATCTTTGTATGTAGAAAATAGAGCTGGATTCTTCTTTACTAAATTCTGCGAGAACTCAGGGAACAAGGTAGAAGATAGTTATTTTAAATCTGATTTTCTACTTTTATTTAAAATGAGAGATTGAAATAGTTTAATGCTCAAGTAATTATATTTCATTTTAAAATTCCCATTTCTTCTTGTAAAAAATTTCATGCTAAATTATCTAGTAAAAATGTAAATATCTTAGCTATAATTCTCTTTGGTTTACTATCCTACTAAAATTACAAAGAAAAGTACAGATAGATAAGGATTGACCTGCATTATTAACAATTGATTTCTTTCATGTAACTTTATTTCAATGTAATATATATTAACTTTAGAGCTAATTTCTATCAGTCCCTTAATTTTTATTTTTAATAACTCTAGCAATTACAATTGCAATGAATAGTGACAAACTTATTTCAAGGCTTTTTGTTTTGTTTGTTTCTTAGTCATCACAACAGCCTTTATTTTGTTCAGATAAGTATTTCATTAGCTCAGTTATTAGAGTAGCTTTTACTTCTGATATGATATACATTTGCCATGTATATCAAGATGCTTTCAGATTTTAGTTTCATGTCGTAGATATGTGATTACTCTTTATTTACTAGAACACTTAACTTTTTAAATGACCAATTATGTGAGAAACGTATATGCAAAAATATAATTCAGTGACAGTACTCATATTTTGTGTGTTGCCTGTTTGTGATAGAAGATAAAACCATCTTAAACTGAACCTGATTTATAGCAACAGCAAAGAGCTAAACAATTACTTGTATTTGAAATTAGGGCTTTGTAGAGTTTTAATAATGGTGGTAATAATTTATGTACCTTTTCCATCTGCAGTTGTGGAAGAACTGTGTGTACTTTTGGTTTGACCTACAAGCTTATCATCAGCTTTTCTACCAAGAAACCCTTCACCCTTTTAAAGTATGCAAGCAAGCTCAAGTAAGTAGTAAATAATGTTGGTTCAATGTGACATTCTCAGAACACAGAAATGAAAAGTTTCGTCCAGCCTCAAATAAGAGAAATCTAGGAGTGAGGGCGAAAAGGCAGTGGTTAAATTGTTTCCATTGAATTACTTTATTTAAATATCAGCAGAGTATTGTTTTATAGTCTGATTTGTAGACTCTCAGTTTTATCTATCAATATTTTATTTGGTTTGCCTTATTTTCTCTTTGCTGCCGATTAATTGTTCTTCCAGTAAAGAACATGTTATCTTTTTTTTTTCTAAAGTATGTCTTTTTGCTTTGGTTGTGAGTGACTTAAAAGAGAACTCTGAGGGGGACTTGTAATGAATTACTGAAGTGATTGGGAGCAGCGTGGGCGTTAACCAAGGCTACTCTGTGAGCTTCCTGCAGCAATCAGCTGTTGGAGACACTTAGGCTGTTGGCGTGTCTAATGAGGGGGAAAGGATGACGACTGACTCCTTGTGTCATCACGGCCCTGGGTCATCACCTGGGTCTCTGTGCTACACACCATACAAGACAGATACTCAGAGCTGGAGAAAAGAGCATCATTAGACCTCTTGAAAGCAAAACAGAGGATGAAGAGCAGGATTCTCTGCAGAGAGAGAGAAACAACAGCCACTTTTTGAGGCGAAAAGGAAAGGGAATAAAATTATGACCTAAGCTAACTTGTCTTGTCAGTTTTTATTCTTAGGCTCTCCTGATCCTTTATGGAGAGAGGTCATCAAGCCTAGAAAACTGCTAATCTCTTCTATGTCCCTTTTCCACTTAAGTGATTCTTGTAATTCTGAAATAACCTCATTATAGAGGAACTGTCTCTGAACACTGCTGAGGAGATTAGCTTCATCATATTGTTCATTCTCTTATCATAGTCCTGTTCAGAACATCAGAGAGTACTGCTAGGTATTTGTTGTTACCGCCACCACCCTGACTTTGGCATTAATAACTATGTTTTATAAATCAGCTGACAGAGCTTTGTGCTTTTTTACCACAAGAATAAGGGCTTCAGTTCCTACACGGCCCAGATCTGGCCCCGTGACATCATGAAGTTATATCTCTAATATGCCAGCACCATTTTCTGAGACCACACAGTTGGCTCTTCTGCTTGTTAATCCTTCACCTGTAACTCTCTACTTATCCTTCTTCCCCTAACCTATTGCCCTGACAGTTAAAGTGCCACCTGTTATTTTTATTACGTTTTCACTACTACAAAACTTGCTCTTGCAAAAGTCTTCAGCTGCTCAAGTAAGGAGGTTTTCTGTTGCTGTTGTAATCACAGTATTCCATGTACTTGTAGAAGTGGGAGTTCTATTTGAGTTTGGTAGATGTTAATTCTTTGTGATGGCATCCAACCAGCTATAAATGGTTGTGAAACAAGATACACTCAAATTTTGGTTATTCTGAGATGGATTACTCTGTTTGGGGATTATCAAGGCCCATAAACTTTTTATCCTTCTCTAGCTTCTCTTTTGAGGAATCAAAACAGAGTGGGCGGAGGGGAGTGTTGGAGACATTGGTTTTAGTTTAATTGGGAGAAATAAAAGGAGCAAATCATGTGATCTTTTTGACTTGCTTGCTTTTTGCATCTGTGGCTATTTTATTTTTCTGTTAGTGGAGCAGCTGTCTAAATTGGCTTAGGTTTTAATTATCCGAGATTTCTGTGTCTCCAGATGTAAGAATTGCTTCTAATACCATAACCCTATATAGATTTGTTTCACAATATGAAACACCTTTTGTTTCTTTAGATTCAAAAATAGAAATGCTGTATAACTTCCTTCAGGGGTACATTTACAATACAGATCTTTGGATTGATCATGCCAATGGCAGAATAGTTGGCACTGTATTAAAGTTGCTGTGAATTTGGTTTTTGTACATCTGAAAAACGGTATAGTAAGAGACCAAGAGTTGATTATAAAAGACTTACATGCTTTTCTGTTTGCTGATCAGCAAATTACTTACCTTGAAATTTTATTACGTCAAGAAGTATTGGAGAAATATCTGCAGGCAAACTAGATGGGAGGTCAGTGACAGTGACTTAGCATGACGAACTATGGTCCAAGAGTTTGAACTACAGTCTTGGGCACATCCTGAAGGTTTCTTTGCAGCACAGCTTCAAGACAGCATAGTTCAGTTAGAAACCGAATGAAATGGTCTTGGCACGAGGGGTGGGAATCACCACCAGGATTCAGAGATACAGTCTTTGATCCCAGCAACAGCTTGCCAGGGGACCATCTGTCACTGCCAAGGTTTGGAGCCACCAGTAGTCCTACAGCTTTCTTTAATGTCGCATACTTGCTTCAGTAGGGCTTCCCCTGGGGCTCTGCAGT
Source organism: Bubalus kerabau (assembly GCF_029407905.1). NCBI lineage: Eukaryota > Metazoa > Chordata > Mammalia > Artiodactyla > Bovidae > Bubalus > Bubalus kerabau. The sequence goes on from NC_073637.1 coordinate 66,588,318, forward strand.
AAAGAATCCACCTGCAACGCAGGAGACTCGGGTTCAATCCCTGGGTCCGGAACATACCCTGGAGAAGGAAATGGCAACCCATTCCAGTATTCTTGCCTGGGAAATCCCGTGGACAGAGCAGCCTGGCAGGCTACAATCCATGGGGTCGCAAATGAGTCAGACATGACCTGTAAGTGACTAAACAACAACGTGCTTCAGTGACAGAGCACTACGATAGAATAGAGTGGATCTCAGTTCCACTGTCTTTTGTAACTTCTTCCATCTTTGTAGAACTCTTTAAAAGAAACTGTGTCCTAACAAAAACTACACGTTTAAAAATTACCACTTTCCATAGCATATACATTGAGATTTAAAAAAATTTAGTAAACTTGTATGGTGCAGAAATATTATAAATGTTTACACATACACACACACACAAACATGTTCAAAATTAAAAATCAATGGGAAGGATGAAGAGAGAAAAAACAGTAAAAATAAAAGCATAGGAGAAAAGTTATTTGGAAATTGTAGGAACTAATGAGTAGAGAGAGTAGATAAGAATGAAATGGATGTGAGGAATAAGAGGATTGCTAGGTAAATCCACAGCACTTTTACCACACAGTACTGTTTAATATAAAGATATTCTTGCAGCAATGTGAGATTTTTGTCTTGAACTGAACATCAGGGTAACACATTTTTTATTGGAGTATAGTTTATTTATGATATTTCAAGTATATAGCAAAGTGATCAGAATATTATATATTAATTTGTCTTATACCCACCAAGTAGTCTTGAGTATATTTTTGATTACAGCCAATGCTGTGTAGATTTATTCACGCACAGATATCTTGCTTACTCTTGTTTTTTGCATCACATTCCTTCGTTTGGGTTTGATTTCTGAACAATAGCTTTTAGTAGGTTTTTCGTTAGGATTTCCTAGTGGTAAAATCTCTCTCAGGTTTTGTTTGTCTGAAAATGTCTGTTCTCTCGTTGATGATTTAGTTGAATATAGAATTCTAGGTGGGAGGTTTTCTCTTAGCACTTTGCAGATATTATCCTGTGTTACGCTTTTTCTATTGCTATTATTGAAGAGCTTGCTGTTGCTCCTCTCAGGGAGGATTTTTTAATCATTGCTTTTATAATCTTCCCTTTGACCTTGGGGTTCTATATGTTACCTCAATATATTTACTACGATTATCTTTCTTGGGTCTAAGTTGTTTCTAGAATCTGAGGAATCATATCTTTCATCAATTCTGGAAAATTCTCAGCCATTATTTCTCTCAGTCTTTCTAATTAGTTTTTCTGGATTCTCCGATCAATGTGTTCTCTGGATTCTTTGGTCAATTTTGGTGTTTTTCAGCCTATCTTATATCTCTCTTAGTCTCTCAAGTCTTTTCATCTTGTAACATCTGTGTTATATGTTAAAAACCGAACTAGATCAATTTTCTTTGATCTGTTGTCTGGTTCATGTATTATTTCTTCAGCAGATTTCAGTTTGCTGTTTAACCCATCCATTGAGTTAAATCATTTAAGGAACTGCTTTTTTTTTTTTTTTTTTATTAGACATTCTACTTGTGTTTTTAAACCTTCCTGTTGTTTTATCTTTTTATCTTCTTTTTCTTCATGTGTTTATTTCTCCTTTTATATCTCTAGGCATTTTAAACATGTTTCATAGTCTGTAGCTGTGTTATCTATTCCTGCGTAAGAGTATTAATATAACATTGTAGCTTAAATAGCACACATTTATTACCTTGCAGTTAATACATGTAGGGAATCTGGACACAGCTTTGCTGGGTCCTCCACAAGGCTGTAAATCAGGATATTGACCAGCACCGGTTGCTCATCTGGGGCTCAACTGAAGAAAGGTCTGCTTCGGTATTCACATGGTTGGTACCATTCAGTTCCTTGCAGGTCACCAGAATAAGAACTCAGTTTTTGCTGGCTGTTAGCTAGCAGCCACTTCAGCTCTCTGACATGTGGTGCTCTCCACATGGCAGATCACAGTGTGGCAGCTCATTTCTCAAAAAACAGCAAGGATGATAGTTTCTTAGTAAAACTGGTATTAAGTAACATACCAGCATGTAATGTAATCATGTACTCGTAAGCACATAAATCTCATCACTCTTGCTTTATTCTGTTGGTTAGAAGCAAGCCATATGTTATGCCCACACTGCGGGGGAGAGAGTTATGAGAGGGAATGACACTGGGCGACACTGTGTTTGTGGGAGCCACCCTAGAGTCTGGCTGCTACGGTATCCAGTAATTCCACAATTTGTAATTCATGGGAGAACTGATTCTTCTATTTATTATTTCTGCTGACATGGTGGATTCTTTCTTTGTGTGTTTTGTAATTTTGAGTGATGAGCTCTTATAGTGAGATTTTTGTCTGTGGCACTTCTGCTAGGCACATTTTTAATGCCAATTTGTCATCTTGGAGTTTCTTCATTTGACAAGGGTAATCTTGAAAACCAAACCCAAATGATGATAAACTCATGATAGTGAATCCTCAGGAGATACATTTTTTTAATATGTATATACACAGTATAAGCCAAGCCAAGCAAGCTTCTTTTTCGTTTCTTAGGCTTGGTAGGTGTATATAGGTGCATTCCCGTCCCCACTTCACTGGGTGTGCCCCCAGGACCACAGTGTGTCTGTGGGTGTCAGTGTCACGTTTTCACTTGTGGGGGCCCACGGCTCTGCCTCCTGTTCCCTGTGGCTCTTACCACCCACATCCTTAACTCACCCTGTAGTCTCATCATCAGCTCATGCTTAGCACCCTGGTTTTCAGTACACTCCTTAATGTTTACCCATGGTAATTTTCCTTACTACCCCAGCTATGCATTTACTAGGATATGAGTTATACTTTACCAATATTTCTAGGCAGTTTATAGAGAAAAAATTTTCAAGTAATCTAACCTGGCAACATACCAAAAAAAGGTATGTGTTTTGAGTCTCTACAAGAGGTGGTCATGTATTTTCTAATTTAATACCCATAGTAAAAATGTGAAGTGAAAATGTTAGTTGCTCAGTCGTGTCCAACTCTTTGAGACCCCGCAGACTGTAGCCAGCCAGGCTCCTCTGTCCATGAAATTTTCCAGGCAAGAATACTGGAGTGGGTAGCCATTCGCTTCTCCCAGGGATCTTCCTAACCCAGGAATGAAGCCGGGTCTCCTGCATTGCAGGCAGATTCTTTACCATCTGAGCCATCAGGGAATGCCCAGGATGTGAAGCATTTGTAACCTATTTTTATAGATAAAGAAGAATCTAGATCTCTGAAATATTACCCTTGCTAGTATTCATAGCTGGGAACAAAATTAAGCTCAAACTTGAGGTGCAAAACCTACTTCATTGCTATACTTTGCATTCCCTGCTCTATGTATAAAACCTCATGTCTATCTCAGAGGACTTGGTAAGGTCTGCATTAGATAATGTAGGTGAAAATATTTTGTAGTTTAATGCAGAGCACTCTGAAGTAAGTAGGTATTATTAGAGTCACTACTTAATGTTAACCTCAGATGTGCAGATGACACCACCCTTATGGCAGAAAGTGAACAACAACTAAAGAGCCTCCTGATGAAAGTGAAAGAGGAGAGTGAAAAAGTTGGCTTAAAGCTCAACATTCAGAAAACAAAGATCATGGCATCTGGTCCCATCACTTCATGGGAAACAAATGGGGAAACAGTAGAAACAGTGGCTGACTTTATTTTGGGGGGCTCCAAAATCACTGCAGATGGTGATTGCAGCCAGGAAATTAAAAGACGCTTACTCCTTGGAACGAAAGTTATGACCAACCTAGATAGCATATTGAAAAGCAGAGACATTACTTTGCCAACAAAGGTCCGTCTAGTCAAGGCTATGGTTTTTCCAGTGGTCATGTATGGATGTGAGAGTTGGACTATAAAGAAAGCTGAGCACCGAAGAATAGATGCTTTTGAACTGTGGTGTTGGAGAGGACTCTTGAGAGTCCCTTGGACTGCAAGGAGATCCAACCACTCCATCCTAAAGGAGATCAGCCCTGGGTGTTCATTGGAAGGACTGATGTTGATGCTGAAACTACAATATTTTGGCCACCTGATGCGGAAAGCTGACTCATTTGAAGAGACCCTGATGTTGGGAAAGATTGAAGGCAGGAGAAGGGGACGACAGAGGATGATATGGTTGGATGGCATCACCGACTCAATGGACATGAGTTTGGGTAAACTCCGGGAGTTGGTGACGGACAGGGAGGCCTGGCGTGCTGCAGTTCATGGGGTTGCAAAGAGTCGGACACAACTGAGCGACTGAACTGAACTGAACTTAAAGTTCTATCAATTACCTGGTTAATGGGGAAGGAAGATAGGAATTTGAAGAAACTGAAGCAAATAAGATGGAAGAACAGCAATTCCTAAACCAATAGCTATTCATTCAACTAAATATTATAATTTTTTCTGAGATTGAAAATATCACTTAAAACATTCTTCATAGAACTACAACCTTTTAAACTATATTTTATAATATTGTTACTTAATTAATTAGCAGAGAGCCTGCTATGTGCCAAGTAATGTTCTGTGAATACAGATATGATTAGGACAAAGTTCTCAGCTTAAAGAGCTTACTCTGTAGTGGGGGAGAGAGATAATTACAAATGGAGGTACGTCAGCCAGATTTAAAATAAAACGAGATAGTGGCATCTTAGGGGAGGTGAAAGTCACTCAGCTGTGTCCGACTCTTTGCGACTCACCCTGGAATGTAGCCTGCCAGGCTCTGTCCATGGAATTCTCCAGGCAAGATACTGGAGTGGGTAGCTATTTCCTTCTCCAGGGAATGGCATCTTAAGTGAAAATTACATAAGTTCTTTCTTTACCAGCAGATAAATATTGGTTATCATTTTGAAAAAAATAATCAACTTCTTTTCAGATACTTGAAGAAGGGAAGGAGCTATTTACTTTTTTTTTTTTTTTTCATTTTTGAGTCAAAAACTTATCCTTTGGTTATATTCCTACCCTGTGAAGCAATACAAAATAAATCTGTTTTTTGGGTGACAACTCTTCAAACAAAAAACTTATACTGTCCAGTTTTATTTATATCAATAACTTTAGACAAAATCTCATATCTTTCCATCATCTTTAATCATAGCTACATGAAATCTTGACATTTGCAAGTTCTATTCCTGGCATCACCACCCAGTAATTTGACAGCTTGGGAATATTCTGGCCGAATGCTTGTAGTAAGTGATGCTTGACTCTTGTGCCTCTGTGTCCCTACAAAGCAATCAGCTGATTGGTCCCAGGGCAAATAAGTCCATCTGAGTAACTACCCCTACGTGCCCAGGGTCTATAAGGGTTGGCTCTTACGTTTAGAGAAAGGAAACCAAAAAACTAAGTTAATGTCATCAGACCCATACTGCCTGTTGATATTTTTAGGAAGCCATAAGTTACAATATAATAATAATGCAGCATTCATTAATATACTCATTTAACAATTATTTACTGCTATCCTTCTCATCCTCTCTGGCCCCCAATCATTTAACTTTTCCATTAGGTGATCTTAGGCACAGTGTGGATCCAAATGAAGTTCATTCCAAGTTGTGCCCTACCTCAGGATTCTATAGGAATGTCCATGTATTTGACCCCTTTGTTCCTGCTCCGTAATTACTGTAGAAACAAGAAATAAATGTAAACCGCATAGCACTTAGACCAGCAATTACAGGCACATTTGCTCTAGCCTAAAAACATTCTAGATATTTCCACAAGCATTTATCAAACAGTTCTATACACAAGGCTCTGATCCATGCTGGGAGCACTTTGGAAACAAAGCCCATACAGGTGCTATCACCCAAATGCTGTGGAAGTTCAAGAATGTGCTCTTTTTTGCCTGTTTTTCCAGAGAGTCCTAGAAAGATTGAGAAAGAAGAGACTGTAGCTTTTGCTCTATAAAATTTTCATTATCCTGACAATGTTTTCCAATGAAGCCTGAGCTAATTTTAGGTAACAGAAACCTTGGGTGTTACCACAGATGCCTTTGAAAAAAATTTTATGGCATAAGAGAGGCAGTGTTGAAGATTTTTTTTTTTGATAATCAGCTTAGTTTTTCCTTTGCTTGCTGTCATCCATTACCTTAATTGTTTAGCTCCTCTCTTTGCCTGGCATTTGCAGGACTTAAAGACTTCAGGGTGGTCCTGACATTTTCATTAAAGTGCTATGAGCTAAGTGCTCCTTCTCTCGCCTGATGGTGTATTTTCAGGTGCACTAACAGAGATCATTATTTCTTCATACAGCGGCAGTATGAAGAATCAAGCCGTGTTTCTTGAAAGATGAATGGGCATGGGTGAGGGGGAAGGTTGGGGTGATGATTAAATGTGGAAAATCATGCACCTCTTTAATGCTCCATGGTAAATTTCAGTGTCTTTATAATTAGGTTGTTTGTGAGTGTCAGGGCTGTTGTTATTCAGGCGGTGTTACATTATTTGTTTTTGTTACCAGAGAGATGGTGTCTCAAGTAGCAGCCGGGCTTGGACTCTTTGAGCACTATGAGTCACTGAGCACGGAATCCACAGGGTTCTCGTCTTGCTTCCCATCTTGCGGCACTCGCTAGAGGACTCAGGAAGAACACGTGTGGCAGCCGGCTTTCTGACTTACAGTTATTCATTCGTTTCACCTGTTCCTGATGTTTATGCCAGCTACCTGTGTTCAGTCCTAAGAGTCTGAATATTATAGGATTATGGGCCAAAAAGCATCCTCTTTCAATCCTTTTGTTTCCAGAAAAATCAACACCTGAACTTCTCTAAACCATAATTATCAGTGTACCTGACCTTTATTTATTTAATGTTAACTATCTGTTGGGTTCCATGGAAATCACTTTACATGGGTAATTTTATTTAATTCTTGGACACTTCTAAGAGATAGATATTAGTGTTCATCCATTTTATAGACTTGTTAGAGAAGCTGAGTAATTTCCTACGGCAATACTTTCCATTTGGTGGTTAAGTGAACTTGGAATTAGAACCAAGGTTTGACTCCAGACTCTATACTAAGAAGTCTCTCTGTTAATTTATTGAACAAATCTATTGAAAGTGTGAAAGTGAAAGTGTTGGTCGGTAAGCCATGTCCGACTCTTTGTGATCCCATGGACTGTAGCTCACTAGGATCCTCTGGAATTCTCCGGGCAAGAATACTGGAATGGGTTGCCGTTCCCTTCTCCAGGGATCAAACCTGAGTCTCCCACATTGCAGGCAGATTCTTTACCGCTAGTGGTTATGTGTTTAACTTTTCACTTTGATATCTTAAAATGTTGTCAATATTGAATATCAGATTTCACCGTTAACATTTTCCACCACTGGACTATAAGTTCCAAGAAGACAGTTTGCTTTTTTTACCTTGTGTATTCAGAATTGAAGCTGCATGTAAAAGGTGCTATAGTATTTTTTGAAGGACTGAATGAAGTCATTGGCAGGCTTATATTCTTAGCAATATATTATTAGTATGAACCTAATTATAGATAATAATTGATTATTTATAAATGACTACCAGCCAGGTGTTTTTAATTTAAAAAAAAAAATGTTGATAAAATAACTTAATGAGCCCCATGTACCATCACCCAGCTTCAACAGTGATCAAAATCCTGACTTTCCAGACATGCTATGTTTATAGTCTAAGATTGCTGTTAATAAGGAGCTTTTTACAAGCTTCACTGGAGCAACAGTGAAATCCCTGTGTCTCTTCCCTCCTCACTGAACTCAGGAACAAGGTTGCTTTCTGAAACTTACACTGTTAAATCAGTGTGTACTAATTCAGAAGGGATATGAGCAGTTGTCTAGAGACAGATTGGCTTCATAGGTCTTAAGACTTGTAATGAATGTACCTGTACATCTAAAGGAGAAGAGTCCCCGGTAAGAACAGGCTTTGGTCAGCAGCAGCATCCAGAAAGGGAGGTGTCACAGACTAGTCCTTGACCTTGCACTTGAAGTGCTGAACTCAACCAGCTGCTCCTGTGAGCACAGTGTCAGCCTGATAGCTCCGGAAAGAAAGAAATTCATAGAAGCATAGTTAACTTCGCTTACTCTGACTCGAAGCAACCTGCTACACTTGAGCTTGCTTTCCAAGGTGCTGTGCTGATGAATGTCAATATCCCACCTGTTTGGTGGTTGATTTTCTCACCGTAAAGTAATTCCTCAATATGCTGGTTTTAGTATCAGTTTTTTATACTTTGTTGGTATGGATTAGCTTCTCTGTGAGGCAGGATTTTTAGGCCAAAAATGTTAATATATCATACTTTTCTCATTGAAGTATTCTCTGTTCACTTTTCAAGGAATTATTTTTATTAAAGGCTAAATAATTCCATTAGTTTATATATATATATATATATATATATTGCTTTTGTCTGTTAAAAATTTTTTTTAATGAATTAAAAAATTGTAGAAAATAAAATCCTTATTTGTTGCTTAGGTTTCCTAAATGCCTTAGTAATAATTCTTTTTGTGATTTTATTCCATCATATACTTAATCAGTTTTGCTTAAAATACCTTAAGCAATGGCCCAAATCAGTCTTAAGCCTAGTCTATTTTGTCCCTTGAGCTTGTGGTTTGTTTTTGGCTTTACTTAACATGTTGTTTTTCCTTTTGATTTTTCTTTCTGTCCAAAATGATTCAAGTTTGTTTTACACTTTTATCCTATTGGCATTTTCTTAGGTTCTCTTCTGCGTTGAATTCTACTTACTAGAGTCAGAGTACTTGCCAGAAATTCTCTGTTTGATTGTCATCACATTATCATTTTTGTGCAACTCCATCTCATGTTGATCTCTGCAGTAGTTTGCCTCAGTATCAGGATGTTGCAATCTCTAGATCTCATCTTTAAGATTCCTAATTGAAAACCCCCAATGTCCTTCACATAAAAATCCATTTGTGGAAAGCTCCATCTGTAATTTATTCCCTCTCGGCATAGCTCCTCAGTAATGTTTTTGAGTTTCTTGTGGGATATGAGAGGTCATTAAAAATCATCATTTTTTCCTCCTTTTACAGAAAAAAAATTGGATTGCTTGAACTTGCTCGTTATTTTCTTTTTTCTGCCTCATATGAACTCAGAGTAATGATGTTCTATGCTGCTAGAGCTGTGAAGTTACGAAAACAGACTTTTCTTTTTGTTGAAGTAAATATTTTGTGATTTCTGAAAGTGTCCCATATCAAGGCATTTACATTCCTTTTATAAACCCCTCCAGGGACTCTTTGCCTTTAGCTTCTTGGAGCACAGTTTCATTTCATTTTTTTATATGAATTCCAAGGATGGAATTATCGAGCTCAGTTGAGAAGATCCCACGTTACTTGCTGTTTGCCTTTAAGTACAGTAATATGGTTTTTTGTTGTTATTACAATGTAGTGGACATCTGTTCTGTTGTGTTCTGCGATTATCTGTGAAGTGATCTTGGTCTCTTCGGGGTCCAGACACTACATCAAGATCCATTAGTACCAGTTTTATTTCTCATTATGTTTTAATGGTTCTTCTTTGTAGCTGCTCCTTGTACTTTCTCATGAGGACACATTAACAAGCTCTTCCCAACTAAACTCTTACCTATTCTGAGTTACTAATCAGACTGAAGTTAAATTTAACATTTGAAGCTTAACTTTGCCATTTTCTAAATAAAGACTATTCAGAATGTAAACAATTTCAAAGAAAAACTTACTTGTCCTGCTCTTGTAGTTTGACTTCTTTTAACTATGAAAAAGAACTTTACTGTAGCCTTATTTTTACAGATGGACGCCAGTTAAACATTACTGAAGTAAACTGTGTTATAAATTGGCACATTCTGGCCTGAATTAGTATATTCTGGTATGTGGCTTTGCCTCCAGCATTTGAATTAGTTGGTGTCATTTGCTTTTTTCCAACTTTATTTCTCTTTCTTTAGTAATCCTGACAGGAAAAGACAAATATCTGCGTTGTAATCAGTGGTATGATGATAAATGTTTAATAACCACCTCTCTGAGTGGCAGCGAAGCAGCCCTGATTTGTAGCATTTGCTGATCTCCGGGTGTAAATACTGTTCCTGTGGATGATTTCAAGCTCCCACGAGGCATTACTGAGCCCAGAGTTGGGAGGAGAGGCCCAGCAGCCACCAGTATGTAGTATTTTCACCAGACAGAGTAGAGGTAAATAACCCTCAAGAGCGTGGACAGTCCTAAGACAGTGAAATCATGAGGAAGTAATGGGTTTTGAGTATTTGTTATCTTTGTTTTTAATGTAATTTATTTAATTGTAAGTTTATACAATTTTTGATAGTGATTGAATTTAACAACCCCATTCAGCAAATACCTGAAAATTCATGAATTAGCTTTTGTGAGTTGGCCGCAGCACACAGTGGAGGAAGAGAGAATGACCGGGGAAAAGAATCACTCTGATCCTCTCAGCCTTATGTTTCTGTAATGTTATTCCTGGAGACCCTGACCCTTCACTGTCAAATAATTTCCTCTACCCGTTAGAGAATGCCTATGAACCCGTCGCCTGCACCTACCAAAGAAAGAGTATTGTCTTTGCTCTAGACTCTCCAGAGCCCGCACAATTTCTTTAGTATAAACTGAGGGAAAGGAAAATCTTTGTATATTTCAGTAGCTAAAGTTGTTTTCGTCTTTTGAGTATATCAAATAGTGCCGTGGGTTTTATGGGCTATTCTTCCCAGGGGCTAGCGAGGTCTTTGATACCACCCTGTTAGTCCATCTGGCAGGACCCTAATGCTACCTCCCAGTAAGTCGAAGGAAATAGCAACAGCAGACAGCTTTACAGTTCCTCCACTCTCTTGGTGGGCAGTTGGACAATTACTATTAATAGAAGACAGTGAAAGATACATATCTTTGTGTAGCTTACATGATTAGATTTCCTTCTTTTACCACTGCAGTGGAGTAATGGATCTAAAAAAAAGGACTTGCTAATGACACTGAATGCTGAAGCCTGAATGTTTTCTCCTAATTTTTGGAATACTTTAATAGATTATTTTGAAAATCTACTTTTTAGATGTCCCTGGTTTTATTAACCTGATGGTATGCTCTGCTTGTTGTCCTGTAGTCAGGTGTTAAGATCTCACAGCATATAGGTTTTTACACATCTTGTACCTAGTGTACTGAGGGACTCATTTTACGTCACACGGTTCTGCAGTTGAAATTTTACATTTCTCTTTTTCCTTACTTCCAGCCCTGGCCTGGTGGTGACAGCAGAACATCATGCAATCAGTGTTACCAGGCAATCGGGGAAAGATACATATATATGATCATTAAAATAAATACATCAAGACGAATTATGTGAAACTGTTCCATTAACATAACTAACAGCTGAAATGTAACATAGCAAATCAACACATGTGCTACAACATTTGGTGTTAGTCTTGACTTTGCCTTTTAAGGCTACACAGAAATCGTTCTTATTTTCATTGGAACACAGATGAGTGTCAAGCTGCAGCTCATCAAATGGCCCCTACTTATGGAAAAGATGCTTTCCCAAAGACTGTGCTCACCTTTGGCACAGCGAGAGTACTTTGCTGGGTGCTTCTACAGCATGATAATTGGAATCTAACCCCAGACCTGTCATCATTTAGTCTTTGGTACAAAGAGAAATCCAAATAGCACAGATAGTTTTGGAAGTTGTTTCATTTTTTTTTTTTTTTTTAACACTGTAAAAAACAAGAATAAACTCAATAAACCCCAAATTCTCCTTCCTCAAGTATGTTCATCTAGACTTTATGATGCAGTAAGAAAGCATCAGTATGTTCCAGGGTCCATGAGAATCAATAAAATATTGGAATATCAAGCCTGGAATGCATTGTGATATATTTAAAAGGAGATTGGGGTCCACTGTCATCCAAGAATATGCTCATAACACGCTTGATTTTGAAAACTCTTAAGTGGCAATTCTGAAATCTTGCACAGAAAATATCTTAGCGTTGGAAAAAATATAAATTGCAACGGGAAATGTCATATTTTAATTTGAGCCATCTCCTATGTAGTGCAATACAGTTGTTGTGTTCAGGATATTAGCTCTAAGTAATGAAGCATCTGAGATTTCCTTGAAGAGGCAAACAGAAACATTTTTGTATTTTCCCCTATAATTCCAACAAGCTAATGTGTATTCAGAGTAAATCTGTTTGTCATCTCACTATCCTTTAGAAGACAAACATTTATCAAAACGTTTCCCTCCCTCCCCTTCCTCCCTTTCTCTTTCTCTCTTCTTTTCTCCCAGTTTGTTTCACCATTCCACTCTCCAATTCCATTCTTCCTCCTGTCTCCAAGGTATCTATCCTCCATCTATTTTTTTCATCATAGGCTTGAGAGTTTAGCTAAACAAGAAAATTAACTTCCAGAATTTCAAGATCCTAAGACATGTTTCAGGGGGAGGCGTTGATTTTTTTCCCCCATATCCGATACAGATGCCAAGAGAGTGAGTCACAGACACAGGTGTAGAGCAGGGCCGGGCAAGCCGCCCGTGGTGCATTTCCTGATTACATAACCTTTGAGTGTCTCCAGGAGAGATGAGGTCTAGAGAGAGCCATGCTGAGTGCAGTGCCAGGCAGTCTGATCACAGACAGGCAGTGCTTGTATCCCTTCTCAAAAACTTCCCTGCTGGGTTGTTAAAGCATCACAGGTTAGTGTTTAAATTGGAATCATGTAGGCCACAGCTGTGCCTTGAGTGAATCTCAGCTTTAATGTGAGTCAGAGTAGCTGACTCTGATATGAAGGGAGCTTTTTCTCCTCCAACATTAGCTACATTGTTATTTCCTCAGTGGCTAGAAAGGACAAACTGGGTGGCCAATAAAAAAGCAAGTGATCCAGGATTCTTAAACAGTGAGTTTCTAACCCATATGTGTGTGTTAGTCACTCAGTTGTGGTGGACTCTTTGCGACCCCGTGGGCTATAGCCCACCAGGCTCCTCTGTCCATGGAATCCTTTAGGCAAGAATACTGGAGTGGGTTGCTGTTCCTTTCTCCAGGGCATCTTCCTGACGCAGCAATCAAACCCAGGTCTCTTGCATTGCAGGCAAGATTCCTTACCATCTGAGCCACCAGGGAAGCCGCTTCTAACCCATAATTAGACTATATTGTTTATTAGGTATAATAAACCATAATCTTTATATTCCATTTTAAAGTCAGTTTACATCAACTTAAAAATGATTTGCACCATCTTTATAGAGATTTTAAAGGTGTTGTTGGCTTCCCTGGTGGCTCAGCAGAAAAGACTTTGCCTGTGAATGCAGGAGACACAGGTTCGATCCCTGGTTGGGGAAGATCCCCTGGAGAAGGAAATGGCTACCCACTCCAGTGTCCTTGTCTGGAGAATCCCATGGGCAGAGGAGCAACTTTGCAACTAAACAACAAAAGGTGTTAACTTTTTAATTTTGTTTCATATATATGATTGTATCCCTTGTGTTTGTTATATATTATCAGTTGGTCAGTTATCCACCTAAAGATTATCTCTGGATTATTAGAAACACAGAAAGACATTCTCAGATTTTAATGGCAAAATTAAGTTGAATGTACTATAGACTTATTGTTTGGCCTTATTAAGGATTGACAGATCACTTTTCTTCTCTTTACCCCCTTAACCATCTTTGTCCCCACCCACCTTGGGAGGTGAGGAAGAGGGAGAGACCAGAGACCAAGCCTCAAAGGAAGCCAATAAAAGTGCACAGTGTAGACTTCCAACCCCTTTCTAAGGCTTAGAGTTCTGTGATTTTATAATAAAACTGGTAAAGAATCTGGAAGGCGAGGGGAGTGTATTACTCGTCAGGATTATGCTAGCAGGGGATTATCATATGCTAGAAGATATCATTATGCTAGCTAGGATTATCATAGCAGGGGTTGATACTTTATCAAAGAAAAGTTATTTAGGTGATAATGAACAATGTTCTGATAAACTAGCTGCAAGAAAACAAAACAAAAAGTGGGAGGGCAAATACCTAGGTTTAGGTATGATCAGAGAGGGGCAATGTTTTAAAATTCCTTTTAAGATTTTCATTTAGAGCATTTATTCTTAATAGGGGGAAGTCTGTAAAGCTTCAATCCAACTTTCACATAAAATATTCCAGTTTTGGGATTTTGGCTTTTGATAGTCAATTCATAGCTTCAGTAGCTTCAGCTATTCAGTTCATATGATTGTAAATTAGACAGATGCATGTTTCATAGAAAGGAATATTCTGCCTTTCTTTATTTTTAGCTTTAAATAAGTGCTCAGCACTTCTGGGAATCTTGTTTCAGAGAAACTTTAATTTTATAAAACTGGTGACAGTTAAATATGGAGAGACCATATAATTTATCATCTAAACCAGGATTCTTTTGAAAATAAAAAGGAAACTAGTAATAATTATACCAGGACAGTAGGCTTAAACTAGAATGAAGTCACATGGCACCCTAACTGTAGCTCCTTGAGACACTAAGATATGCAGTTAAATCATTTGTGAAAAAAAGAGACTCACAGAAAGATCAGATCTGTGGTCATCGGAAGTGGGTGGTATGGGGAGGGAAAACTGGATGAGGGTGGACAAAAAGGACAAACTTCCAGTTGTGAGATAAATAAATTCTAGGGATGTAATATGCACCGTGGTGACTCTAGTTAATGTTGCTATATAATATATATGAAAATTAAGAGAGTAGACACTAATAGTTCTCATCACAAGGAAAAAATTCTTTTTATTTTCTTTTTGTTTCTATCTGAGATGATGGATATTAACTTACTGTTAATAGTTACTGTAGTAATTATTTCATGATATATGTAACTCAAATCATTATGCTGTACAGCTTAAATTTTTACAGTGCTATGGGTCAATTATATCCCAGTAAAACTGGAACAAAACAGACGAAAGACAATAATAGCAAGTGTACATGGACGCCTGTGGCTTTATAGAGCACAGTATGAGTGTGAGGTCAGGAAGCAGGAAGTGACCTGAAAACGGTCTGATTGAGCTTGACCAGAAGACAGCATTTTATTGTTTTCGGTGGGATGGAACTGCTGCCCCTTATTTCCTCCTTATATTTTTATACTTCTCAGTTTCTCATTGTTTTAGTGTAGAGAATTAAATGTATAGGATTGGCATTTGAGAGGGAGGAGAGGAAAGTGGGAAAAGGTCAAAGACTGTTCTGTAATGATATGTTAAGTAATGAATACTTGAAACCCAGAGAGGCTTGGGAGAATAGATAGTGAGTTCTATTACTCAGTCATTGAGTTTGAGGGTCCATAGGCTATCCATGTAGTTATAACAAGTAGACAGCTCTTAGCCAAGGTTTTCAGTTCAGGAAGGAAATCAGGTCTAAAGTTGTATATATTTGGGTCTCTTCCACATAGAGTTGATTGTTAAGTCTATGAGAATGGATGAAGTCTTTCATTCATTCATTCATTCTAAATTTAGCATTATGGTAGCTGGTAGGGATACAGTAATAAAGGAGATCAAATATGTCTTCACAGAGTTTATGGTGCAGTGGGAGAAACATACAGATAGAGGTCCTACGGGCACACATAAGAATCATACCTAAGCCAGACTTCAGGAGTCAAGGAAGACTCAGTCCCTCAGGATAAATTTTTAATAGAAGCTCAGCAAAGGGGAAGAGAAGATGAGGGTGGAGTACAGAGAAGTCATCGAGCACCCAAGTCCTTTGAGAGAGTGCCTGGCAGGTGTCAGAAACTGAGAGAATGTGAATTAAGAAGAAAATATATTAAAAGTTGAACATAGGACTTTAAAGAATGACTTCTTTGCAGGAGGCAGAGATATGGATAAAGAGGAATCAACACAGGAGCCTAAGAATGGAAATTGGCAGAGAATTTGGAGAAAGTGTTGAAGGCAGGGGAGATTCAACAGTGTTAAAGCTGTGTAAGGAGTCAAGTAGGGTGAAGATTAAGGAGGGAAACTATTGAACTGGCAGTTATGTAGTTCTTTGAGGACTTGGGCATCAGTTTCATTGGCATGAGAACCAGATTGCAATAGATGGAGGAATGAGAGAAAAGGAAGGATGAAGTTTTGTAGGAAAGGGAAAGAGAGAAAGGGGGTGATATTGGTGGACAAAATAGGGAAAATATTTTAGAAGGGGAGCGATGCTTTGCTTGAACACCTTTGAAGCATTTGAAAAGAGATGATATCAATAAAAAGGTAGGTTAAGGGTGTAATTGGTGTTGCAGTGTTCTGTGAAAGTGGAGTCAAGAGCACAAATGAGTAATTTAGCCTTGGAAAGAAGTCTGTTGAAACATCAGAGGAAAGATAAAGATTTTGAAGAAAGCTCTTGAGAGGAAAGTTGAGGACATTCATACCAGTGGTTTTCCCAGTTAAGTGGAAGATAAAGTCCACTGAACATGGAGAAGCATAAGGGTACAGTTGAGAGCTTTAAAGAGCATGGCAGAGTTGAGAAATAAACAAAATTCTGCCAAGCTCTGCAGTCCCAGTTGAGGTTTTGTTGTTGCTTTTGTTTTTTAAAGTCTATTTATAATGGAACCAATTATCACAGATTTTATTGGGTTCTTGAGGATAGAATTGGAAAAATGAATAAATTATTAGGCTGACCCAGAATTGAGCCTTGGCAAAGCAGAAGATTGAGGTGGGAGGAATTGAGGGTATTTTAAGAGTGTGGGTGAAATGCTGGCCAGCCTTCAGTTCCAGCTACGTAAGAGAGTAGTGGTGCACAATTTGTTTAGAGGCAAGAAGAAGCTGCAGACTGTGCAAGAGCAAAGCAAAGCTTGGTGAATAATGGTCAGAGGGGAAGCTGTGCTGTTGATATAGTAAATGGTCAAGTGAAAAACTCAGCAGTGGCCTCAGAACTGGAAAAGGTCAGTTTTCATTCCAATCCCAAAGAAGGACAGTGCCAAATAATGTTCAGACTACCATACGATTGCACTCATTTCACATGCTAGCAAGGTTATGCTAAAAATTCTTCAAGCTAGGCTTCAGCAGTATGTGAACAGAGAACTTCCAGATGTACAAGCTGGGTTTTGAAGAGGCAAAGGAACCAGAGATCAAATTGCCAACATTCATTGGATCATGGAAAAAGCAAGGGAATTCCAGAAAAATATCTACTTCTGTTTCATGGACTATGCTAAAGCCTTTGACTGTGTGGATCACAAGTCTGTGGAAAATTCTTAAAGAGGTAGAAGTACCAGACCACCTTACCTGTCTCCTGAGAAACCTGTATGTGGATCAAGAAGCAGCAGTTAGAACTGGACATGGAATAACTGACTGGGTCCAAATTGGGAAAGGAGTATAATAAGACTATATATTGTCACTCTGCTTATTTAACTTATATGCAGAGTACATCATGGGAAATGCTGGGCTGGATGAATCCCAAGCTGGAATCAATAACAAATAACATCTTGTGTTATTTGTTATTGTTGTTAAGTTGTGTCTGACTCATGTCTGATTCTTCTGCGACCCGTGGACTGTAGCCTGCCAGGTTCCTCTGTCCATGGGATTTTCCAGGCAGGAATACTGGAATGGGTTGTCAATTCCTTCTCCAGGGGATCTTCCCAACCCAGGGATTGAACCTGCAGCTCCTGCCACGTCTCCTGCCATGTCTCTGGCATTGCAGACAGATTCTTTACTGTTGAGCCACCAGGGAAGCCCTGGAATCAAGATTTCCAGGAGAAAAGAAATATCAACAACCTTAGATATGCAGGTGATACCACTCTAATGGAAGAAAGTGAAGAGGAACTAAAGAGTCTCTTGATGAAAGAGGAGAGTGAAAAAACTGGCTTGAAACATAACATTCAAAAAACTAAGGTCATGGCATCTAGTCCCATCACTTCATGGCAAATAGAAGGGGAAAAAGTGAAAGCAGTGACAGATTTTATTTCCTTGGGCTCCAAAATCACTGCAGACAGTGACTGCAGCCATGATATTAAAAGACACTTGCTCATTGTAAGGAAAGCTATGACAAACCTAGACAGCATATTAAAAAGCAGAGACATCACTTTGTCAACAAAGTCCATATAGTCAAAACTATGGTTTTTCCCCTAGTCACGTATGAATGTGAGTGCTGGTCCATAAAGAAGGCTGAGCACCTAAGAATTGATGCTTTTGTTTTGTGTTGCTGGAGAAGACTCTTTAGAGTCCCTTGGACAGAAAGGAGATCAAACCAGTCAATCCTAAAGGAAATCAACCGTGAATATTCATTGGCAGGACTGAAACTGAAGCTGAAGCTCCAGTATTTTGGCCACCTGATGCAAAGAGCTGATTTATTGGAAAAGACCCTGATGCTGGGAAAGACTGAAGGCAAAAGGAGAAGAGGGCGGCAGAAGATAAGATGATTAGATAGCATCACTGACTCAATGGAAATGAATTTGAGTAAATTCTGGGAGATAGTGGAAGACAGAGGAGCCCAGCATCCATGGAGTAATGAAGAGTCGGATGGACATGACTTAACAACTGAACAACAAGGAGAAGTGAAGGTCATTCTGAAGAAAATCATAAGGCAAAATTCCAGAAGGTATGATAGAGTATATAAACGGCATATAGAGTCTCTTATAGGACTGTGGGTAGTAGTAGATCTTAAAAGACACTAGGAGTGAAGGCAAGACTGGGAATGGAAGGAAGTGATTTGGATGTCTTCCAGAAGCTGACAGCCACTTCTATCACTGTTACTGGAGTCACCATTTCAGCTGCTTTTGTACTTTATCCCCTTCACCGTTAATGCTTTTAAATCAAAGGGATCGCTCTGATGCCTATACAAAGAGTTTGGTATGTGGCATGTCAGTCTTCTTAAACTACAGTTTTGAATGTAGCTGACCCAGTGACAAAGAAGTTGCTTTATTTTGTCATTAGAAGATATTCCTGTGCCAATAATAAAAACTTTTTTTTTCTTTTTTTGCTAAATAGGGAGTGATTTTATTTTATTTTAATATTTATTTATTTGGCTGCATCAGATCTTAGTTGTGATGCACAGGCATTTCTAGCCGCGGCGCTTGGGCTCCAAGGTGCGTGGGTCAGTAGATGCAGTGCACAGGCTTATCTGCCCCAGGGCATGTGGGATCTCAGTCCCCAGGTTCCCTGACCAGGGATGAACCCGTGTCTCCTGCATTGGAAGGTGGATTCTCAACCACTAGACCGCCCAGGGACGTCCCCAAGAACTGATTTTAACTTATGTAATTTGGGGAGTCAAGGTTACTTTCCTTTGGGTAAATCTGAAATTACTGAAACAAATTCTGGAGATATTTTCAATGTTGTTAATTTGATCAAGTTAGTCTTAGTTTCTTAACTTGCCTTAGTATGTGCTCAGTTGCTCAGTCCTGTCTCACTGTGATCCCATGGACACAGCCTGTCAGGCTCCTCTGTCCATAGAATTTCCCAGGCAAGAATACTGGAGTGGGTTGCCATTTCCTTCTCCAACCTTAGTATAGACATTATTTTAATTAGTACACTTTTTAAAACTTCTAATTTAGAAAAGTTTAAGAGTAGATTTGAATCTGATACAGTCTTAGCTTATTAAACAAGTTAGATTTAGGTCATTCTTCTAAACAATTCCCAAGGTTAGAAAAAAATTGTCGTGTATGTATGAAGAAATTTTCATTTTGAATATTTTAGAATCATTTGGAAGAGTATGGTTCACTTTGAACTATTAAATCCAGCAGGCTAGGAACCTATGTTTTAGGGAAGGGATTTTCCAGATTGCAGATTTAATTTACTATTTCTAACTAAATAGAATATCCAGCATGACTCTTAAGTATGCCTCTTCTCTTGTCTTTCACAACACTTAGGAAGAAAAAGATGTTCTCTGCTATGGTTCTGGTCTCATCTTTTAATAACTTCCAAGAATTTTGAAGTCTATTGTCTTCTCATTTCCCCTCTCCTTAACCTCATTAATGTTATCTAAAGATCTTTTAAGTTCTCTTTATCTTCCTAGAAAATTTCAATACATGACTCATGAAATTTCTCCCTACTTTTTCTCTTTTCTCATTTTGAAGCTTTTTCAACATCCATACAAATAATCCTTATAATGTATATGCTAGAGTGTTCCCTTAACTTACCCAATATTAATGTCTTTTATCTCCATTTCTTCTAAGCTTACAATAGGGATTGCCATATACCAAAATTCATGATAATTTGGAAGTACTCCAGCTTAAAATTTTTGAACTCTGAAATTTCCCTTTCAGATTATAATTTCAGTTGAGACCACTATCTTCCATTCATTTATTTGGCAAGTATTTATTGAATGCCTATTATATACTGAACTTTGTGGTCCTCCCTTTTAACCATTTACATGTGCTTTTCCTTTATTTTTGCTTCTAGTTCTTTGATATCCTGCCTGCTTGTTACTGTATTACTACCCAGACTCTAACCTCATTTGCTTTTCTGCCTATAGCGAGCTTCATGGTTGGTCATTTCAATTGCACTTGAATTCTGAACCTTCAATTCTGACTTCTTTTTCTTAGGCTCTTTTACTGTTTCTTCTGACCTTATTCATTATTATTATATTTTACAATCAATATGCATTGGTATTTCCCTAAATATTTATATTTTCTGCTGTTCTCTGTTCCATCCTGCTTTTGTCCAGGGCCTTCCTTTAATTAATTTATTGTATTTATTTAGTGCGTGTCTGCTGGTGATGAATTCTGGTTTTGTTTACTGATTTATGACATCTTTATTTTCTTTTCATTTTAGAGGGGAACTTTTTCCTAGGTATAGAATTACAGGTTAGCAGTTATTTTCACTTGGCACTTTAAAGACTCTAGGCCAGAGTGTGTATCTGGCCCACCCCTGCTCTTAGGATGTTTTGAGAGCCTGTGGTATTTACAGGGGCTTCTCCACTGGCAGGTCCTGAACTATAATCCCTGTCTTCTCAGCACTGAGAAACGTCCCCAAACTCTAATTATAGGTACTGATAAGGACTTCGGCTGCTGTACTTGTGAGATGGGCAGTCACTAGAGAGTTTGAATGGAGGAGTGATACACAAAAGAATTTCTCTGTTTGCTGTGGTCAGAAAAGACCATAAGGAAGCAAAGCAGAACCTGAGAGGACCAGTTAGGAGGCTCTTGCAAAAAAGCAAGTAAGAGATGAAGGTGGCCTATAATTTTTTGTCTGGCTATTAAAATTTTTAACTTCCAAGCTGCCTTAAAGTTTGATCTACTCAAACCATTTCATCCATATGATATCACCATGATTTGTTTCTACAATTCATACCTAATAATGTCACTCCTCAGAGATTCCTCATTTTATATCTTCAGGTAAAAATTCAAAGTACCAAAAGATAACAGATCATATCCATGCTCTGGAGCTTATCTCCCTTTATAGCATCCTCTCTTATTCTACCTCTTTTTTTGTTGTAGTTCATTCACTAAGTCATGTCCAACTCTTTGCGACCCCATGGACCGCAGCACACCAGCCTTCCCTGTCCTTCACTAACTCTCACAGTTTGTTCAAACTCATGTCCATTGAGTCGGTGATGTCATCCAACCATCTCATCCTCTGTTGCCCCCTTCTCCTCCTCTTTCCTTTAGCCAGTTATCTACTTGAAGCCTAGATTCTCTCCATAGGTTATAAAACTTCCTCAGGTCTCCATGCCTTGGGCCATGTTTTTCTTCTTCTAGAATTATCCATCATCAACTCCCTTCTCTTGTCTGACTTACTCCAACTCATCATAAAGATTCATATTAAAGATTAAGGAAGAAGCTTATTTTTTTTTTTGGAAGGGTTTCTGAACCTTTTCCTTCCCTATTCCAAGACAAAAATGATTAGTCTTTTCTGTGGAATCAATACATTTATAGCATCTACTCTCTACCAAGAACAGTTTTAGGAGTTGGAGAATCACAGAAAACTAAGCTACAATATTTGCGCTCAAGGACCTTGTTCTAGAAGAGAAGACACATAAATATATAATTACATTGTAGTGTGATAGGTGTCCTAGTAGAAAGTATGATCTTGAGAGAAGGATATGAGTGATGTGTTCCTAGCAGAGGATAAATCCATATCAGTTTTTAAAGAATAATTCAGAGTTTATCAAGCAGAAAAGGTGCATGGGTTAGGGCAAATATATAAGACTTAAAGAGCAATATGTCCGTCAGCACTGGACTCCTAATGGAGAGTGCAGCTCGGTTGGTGAGGCAGGTAGTCTGTTGAGTCTCCAGAGCTAGAACACTGATAGCCAGTTTTCAGCCCTGGTGTATTCTTGACTCTTTTTTCCAAAACGGTATTTCAAACTACTTTGTAAAGTAAGCACAAATGTGTTAGAAATGTCATGAACATAGGGGAAAAGGAGATGCGTAACCCGAAATCAATCATAATAACACATAGTAGTAACCTGAGAAAAAAAAAGGAATATTCAAGTCATGTACTCTTACACAAGATCCACTGACTGGTTGACTATTTGCCAAAAAAGAAATAGGAAAAGAAAATGAAAAGCAAAGTCTTTGCTTTGTCTTAAGTAGTTTTACACATCCTTTCAAGAAAGAAATTACTTGAGCTAGTTTGCCTTCTCTTACCTTTTGAAAATGCCCTTGCTGAGGAATCTACTAACCATATGGTTTCTTCCAATATTCTCTCCTTTCTCCCCCTTCTCCCTTAGTATCTTTTTGCTACATACATTGCTCCTTCAGCCACTCTTGACATTGGACTTCAACAGGAAAAGAAAAGAGAAATTTATATGAAAATACAACCACCATTTGAAGACCTTTTTGATGCAGCAGAAGAATATATCCTCCTCCTCCTTCTTGAGCCTTGGACAAAGATGATAAAATCAGACCAAGTTGCTTACAGAAAGGTATCGTGGCACTGATCAGCTGTGTGTAAACCATTCAGGTTTACTGCAAAATTGATGATAGGCAACATTGTTAACTTGCAGGAGAGAAAAGCTGAAAAGGTCTCACATGGGCCAGGAACTCAGAGTTAAGATTTGGGCAGACACAAATTTGGGGCAGGGAAAGTACTGATTCACTTAGTTTTTCCCCATTTCCCTGTTGTCTCCTAACAAAAGGCGAAAATTGATGTCATTTTTAATTCTGTCTACAAATATGTCAGCAGAGAAAAATCTGAGTTTTGGATTCTTGTGAACCAGTAAAATGTGGCATGATAATATACTAGTTTTGTCATTTCTTGTCATTTCTCAGCAGTGGCTTTAAATAATTTTGATTAATGGAGCCTGTGTATTTTTATTCTGGATGAGTTACAGTAAATACTACACCCATGGAAAATGTAAATATTCCATATGTATTGTGGAAAACACATTCTGTGACTTAAAGCACTCTCAGATGTTCATCAGGTCAGACTGCTTGATTTGAGAAAAGTGCCAACACACCTTTTTTCATTCCAAAAGAGCTGATTTTAAGTCTAGGTGCTTGAGTATTTTCACTATTCTTATTGATGGGTGGAAGATTAATTTGAATCACAAATGAAAGCCATTTGTGGGTATTTTTGATATTAAGTTACTGCATGTACCCTTACCTTATTGAATTATAACCAATACAACACAATGACTTATTAAATTCATTGACCAAAATAATGAAAATTTCATTCCTGATTTCTTTTTGTCCTGAAAAATTAATATTCACATCCTTTCTACCACAGACGTGCATGTTTTACACTAGGAATATTGGGATATCATATGAAATTTTTGAAAAATTCTCTCCAGTCATGATTTAAATACAGTATATGGTATAGAGCAAAATGAATCTGAGATATGGTCCCACGATGACTAAAAGTAATTTAGAATTATAGCTAACTTCCCTAACACCAAGAAGTTTCGGCATTAGCCGTGATTCTTATGAAATGCCTGGGACAAATTATATGCTCTTTTTTTAAAGGAAAAGTAAATTTCTCTTAATTCTACAAGCTTCTTAAATTCAGCCCAAAGGACCTCTGTAAAAGTTCGGCTGACTGGATTATGTGGACCCTTTCCCAAAAAGGATGAGCAACGAGATTTAACCAAAATTAAATATTAAATACAGGAAGTTCTCCGTCAGCCAAACTGATTCTTGCCGGCAGTAGAGAAATGGAAAATGATCTTGTTCTCCTGACGGTGTAAAGCAGTGCAGCACACAGGCTGAAGGCTGGGTCCTACTGTGAGGTTTAATTTCATGATTGAGTACAGTCCCATCATTTTTTTGACTGTGGATTATTTGGTCCCCTAAAGCTAGCTGTGCCTATCTTCATGTCAGGTCGCTCAGTCGTGTCTGCCTTTTAGCGACCCCATGGACTGCAGCCCACCAGGCTTCTCCGTCCATGAGATTTTCCAGGCAAGAGTACTGGAGTGGGCTGCCATTGCCTTCTCCAAACTTCATGACTGTTATCCCATTATAATGAATAGAAGCTGGGAATGTGACCCACCCAATGTGTTTGCATTGTCTGTTATTTCACATGGGGTATCCAGAAAGGAGGAATGGTCTTTGGTGGCATTATATCATTACACAGACATGTATGCATTATATCATTACACAGAAATGTATGCATTGAATCATTACATAGAAATGTATGCATCTTTTGTTTTATCATGTGCATTTGTAGTCTGACTTTGCTGTAACTAATGTTTTTCACTATGTAGGTCTTCCTGCTTTTGCCTCCAAACTAACTTACTTTATTGGCAAGTGTATTTGTTCTTTAGCCCACTGTTATTGGCAAATTGTGCATTCTTTCCCCACTTTTTCATAATGCACATTCTTTTGATGTTACAAACTTTGTTATTGTTTTATTATAGGTGGAGCTGGTGGAAGAAACTCGACAACTAGATTCCACATACTTGAGAAAGCTACAGGCTTTGCATAAAGAGACAGTTTTCAAGAAAGCTGAGGTAAGAAACTCTCTACTTAGAAAAACAAACATTTCAACCTGGAGAGGATTTTCACTGCATGTATTGGTGGTGTGTGGGAATAGGGATCATTGACTGAGGAGCTCATGTATGATAAAGTAGGGGGCAGGCAGTTCCATTTTCTGCTGCTGCTTTGCCTAACATGCTGCGTATGACAGGTATCACATTTTACTGACACGTTATTTAACAACAAAGCCAGAAAAAGAAAGCAGATGAAGTCGTGTGGGGAGCCAAGATACTCATTTGCCTTAGAGTCTTCAAGCCACGTTATATTCCTTTGGATGTTACTAGCTATTTTCTGTATGGAAGCAACTCTACTTGTTGTCAAG
The DNA here is from genome assembly GCF_029407905.1 of Bubalus kerabau. Taxonomy (NCBI): domain Eukaryota; kingdom Metazoa; phylum Chordata; class Mammalia; order Artiodactyla; family Bovidae; genus Bubalus; species Bubalus kerabau. Next base: position 66,613,343 of record NC_073637.1, read on the forward strand.
TTACAAAAAGAATTAACTTGAGTTTTCCAAACAGAAAAGGAAGTGTTGTGTGACAGCAATAAGCAAAACAAGAAAGAAAAATATGGAAAGGCTTTAACGGAGTCAACAAAAAGATCATAGGATTGACTATGATAGTCAGGTGTTATTTTGATATATAAATTTACAAATCTGTGATTATCTAAGTAAGCCATGATAGATCCATAAGGCTGTAAGGTTAAATGTGTGTAGCTACATAAAAATGACAGTTTAGATTCATATTTATTAACATGGAAAATGCCGAGGACATGTTATTATATAAATACGTGGGGAACAAACACTGGTATGATGTAATCCTATTCATATAAAATTATACATGCATTTCTACTTGTATACATATATGCAAAGAGAGCTATTTGGAAAAATGTTCATCAAAATGTTAAAGATAGTTAGCTCTGAGTGACAAGATTTCAGATGATTTTTTACTTTCTACTTTCTACCTATCTGAAATCTTTATTCTTTTAAACTTTTACACAGATAGTAAAGTTATTTTTTAGGTATATTCATGATTTTGCCTTATACATATAGAAATTCTTTATTTGAAATTCCACTAATTAATATCTGGAAAGGATACATAAAAATTCATGAAGATAGTATATTATAAAGTTATATCTTAAAATTTTTTTTAACTTATATTATTCATAATACGTCTACCTATTAAAATTTTTTAAATATAGGAGTTTATCTCATGGTCTGATGTTTTTCAAAAACAAGTAGGAAAGTGAATTAATTATTCAGCAAGTTACATAGGAAGGATTTCTAAAGAATAAGCCTCGCTAGCTTTTTGCCATGAAGGGCTTATAAACTGTTCATGAAGCATCAGAGGTCTTAAAAATAACTTACAATTGACTGTTCTATGAGGGTGATTACATCTAAAGTATCTTGTATTACTCTATAACTTAAAGAATTTTATAGGTAAAATAATGTTTTATATTCATGATCTGTTATTAAGGAAAAGAACCAAGTTACAAAACCACACATAGTTGTATAGCCCTATTTCCATATTTAATAAACTATGTTATGTGTAAAAAAAGACCAGATGGATACACATGAAAATGTGGTGGTTATCTCCGAATGGTGGTACTATGTATGCTGTTTGTTTTCTTTTTATTACAAAAGGCATACGACTTCTATACCAACAAAAATAGTAAGATTAATATTTTATAACCAAGTATATACTAAATGTTTACTAATGTTCCTGAAAAGAAGGGAATGGAATGGAAAGGACCAGAACAGAATTTGACGTGTTAGAATCACATTCTAGATTCTTTACCCAGTTCTACCATTGAATTGATAAATGCCATTGGCCTGATAATTAATTTTTATTTGTTTAACTTTGGAAAGTAATTTGTTGTATTTAAGAGATTTTTATGAAAAGTATTATTTCACTAGGACACTACTTGTGAAATTGGAACTGGTATTTCACCACTTGCTCATGTCTCTAAAAAAACAGAATACTGGAATATGGTTCCTGAAGAATATAGGCATTTTAATTTTAATGAACTGCTTAACAACAAACTGGAGTTTGAACATTTCCGTCAGTTTCTTGAGGCTCATTCTTCAAGGTGAGAAACGTAATCATTTTAAAATTTCTCGCTTAAAACAATTTTCTAAGCTACTTATTTTTTAAGCTGCTTGTTTTGATTTAACATATGATAAAAATGTTTTGATTCTTGGTTTTACCCATTTCTGTAAAAATTAATGAGCATAGTTATCTGAAACCTATATGGTTAACATTTTGTTGGGAATTGCATTTTGATAATAGCAGCCTCCAGAATGTTATTTTGAGTGGTCAAACAGTATTTGTTGATACTTTTAGCGTTGGCTAAATTAAAACACCAGTATATTTCATTTTTCCCTATTTTGATTTTTCTTTCTTTTGTGTTTTTCTAGACAAGTGCTCTGATTACTAGTTCTGAGAAGCTTCTCTTTTGTATTTCACTAAGCTGTTAAAATTACTGTACTGTTTTGTGGCTTTTGTTAGTTAATACACACATGAAGCATTGTAGTTCTGCATAGAATCTTGGTACCTTATGACACATTTATCTAATATAAAGTGAAGTAGTCATCATATTTTTCTCTAATAATTTTCTCCCAAGTTAGGAAAAACTGGCTAGACCTGGGAGCCAAATTTCACGTATATAGTTTCCCTTTTTTGTGATGATAATTATTCTAAATTTAACATGTTGCCAAATAGACATGCAATAGGTGGGAATTTTTCCATCTTTGAAATTGATAATACTAGTCCATCATTAATGGAAGAACTCTGAGACCCTACCAGTATGGTGGTAGGTTCTTCCTTGTATTCATATATATATTTAGCCAAGACGGGACACAGTATTGTACTCATTAGTTCCATGGTCTAATCAGTTGTGTTAACTACTCAACACAGCACTTTCTAAGTTCTGTCAGATCAATTACTTGTTTGGTGTTTGAAAGAAAGAAATAAGATGGGCTGTACTTTGTTTTCATTTTAGCATGGACCTTATGTGCTGGACAGACATTGAACAGTTCCGAAGAATAACTTACAGAGATCGAAAGCAAAGGGAGGCAAAATCTATATATATAAAAAACAAATACCTCAATAAAAAATATTTTTTGGGGCCCAACAGTCCAGCTTCTGTGTATCAACAGGACCAGGTATTAACATGGAAGCATATTTTCTACATTTTAAGTATGAAAACTAGTAATTTATTTCTTTTTGCTAACAACCTGAAAGTCATCTTTTTTCTTTTGCTTTTATGACTTATCAGTTAGATACTTCTGATATCTTTTTTTAGGTATTCATAATAATCTACAAAAGTCTGCAATGTGGGAGATACTTTAAAACTAAAGTATTATATATTATTAAAACTTTGTTATTTATTAAGGTGATTTATTGAATAAAATTAACTATCATTCATTACTCACCCATTCATTCAGCAAATATGGGTGCCTGTAAAATGCCAGACACTGTTCTAGGTGCCAGAACAAATGGCAAACAAGATGAACAAAGTCCTTGCATCTTTCAGTAGGTAGAAAAACAGCCATTATTAGCTGTTAAGCCTCATCTCTACCTCTTTTCTGTTCTTCTCTTAACTGATATTGCTCAAAACATAATCAATCTTTGAAAAATCCTGTTTGCCATTGAATTGTCTTCCAAAACTATTTCTATTGACCAGGAACATAGATTTGCCATTTTGTTGAGCCAAAATCATAAGGCCTTAATCACAACTTATTAATAAGTGTACAAATGTAATGGGATTCAGCAGTGGGTTTGAGTGTTCATGTAATTGATACATGAGATATGGCTCAATTTTAATGACTTTGAAATATAAAATTAAGTGTTATAATTTATTTAACTTGAAGTTTGCTAGTACTAGAAGTTTGCTAGATCAAATGTATAGCATTTGATTTCTTTATTTTCATAGTTTAAAACAATGCATACCATATGCATTGTTCATAATTAATTAAGATCCTGGCTTCCCAGGGATCCAACCCAGGTCTCCCGTATTGCAGGCAGATTCTTTACCAGCTGAGCCACCAGGGAAGCCCAAGAATACTGGAGTGGGTAGCCTATCCCTTCTCCAGCGGAACTTCCTGACCCAGGAATAACCCAGGGTCTCCTGCATTGCAGGTGGATTCTTTACCAACTGAGCTATCAGGGAAGCCCTATATCATAACGGCATCAGTTCAGTTCAGTTGCTCAGTTGTGTTGGACTGTTTGTGATGCCATGGACTGTAGTACTCCACGCTTCCCTGTCTATCACCAACTCCCAAAGTTTACTCAAACTCATGTCCATTGAGTCAGAGATGCTATCCAACAATCTCATCCTCTGTCAATCCCCTTTTCCTCACGCCTTCAATGTTTCCCAGCATCAGGGTCTTTTCCCATGAGTCAGTTCTTCACATCAGGTGGCCAAAATATTGGAATTTCAGCTTCAGCATCAGTCCTTCCAATGAATATTCAGGACTGATTTCCTTTAGGATTGACTGGTTGGATCTCCTTGCAGTCCAAGAGACTCTCAAGAGTCTTCTCCGACACCACAATTAAAAGCATCAGTTCTTCGGCGCTCAGCTTTCTTTATAGTCCAATTCTTACATCCATACATGACCACTGGAAAAACCATAGCTTTGACTAGACGGACCTTTGTTGGCAAAGTAATGTCTCTGCTTTTTAATATGCTGTCTAGTTTGGTCATAACTTTTCTTCCAAGGAGCAAGCGTCTTTTTATTTCATGGCTGCAATCACCATCTGCAGTGATTTTGGAGCCCCCAAAAATAAAGTCAGCCACTGTTTACACTGTTTCCCCCTCTATTTGCCATGAAGTTATGGGACCAGATGCCATGATCTTAGTTTTCTGAATGTTGAGTTTTAAGCCAATTCTTTCACTCTCCTCTTTCATTTTCATCAAGAGGCTTTTTAGTTCCTCTTCAATTTCTGCCATAAGGGTGGTATCATCTGCATTATCTGAGGTTATTGATATTTCTCCCAGAAATCTTGATTCCAGCTTGTGCTTCATCCAGCCCAGGGTTTCTCATGGTGTATTCTGCATATAAGTTAAATAAGCAGGGTGATGATATACAGCCTTGATGTACTCCTTTCCCACTTTGGAACCAGTCTGTTATTCCATGTCCAGTTCTAACTGTTGCTTCTTGACCTGCATACAGATTTCTCAAGAGGCAGGTCAGGTGGTTTGGTATTCCCATCTCTTTCAGAATTTTCCACAGTTTGTTGTGATCCACACAGTCAAAGTAGTCAAAAATGCAGTACTTGGATGCAATCTCAAAAACCACAGAATGATCTCTTTGTTTCCAAGGCAAACCATTCAATATCACAGTAATCCAAGTCTATGCCCCAACCAGTAATGCTGAAAAAACTGAAATTGAATGGTTCTATGAATACCTACAAGATCTTATAGAACTAACACCCAAAAAAGATGTCCTTTTCATTATAGGGGACTGGAATGCAAAAGTAGGAAGTTAATACCTGCAGTAACAGGCAAATTTGGCCTTGGAGTACAGAATGAAGCAGGGCAAAGGCTAATAGAATTTTGCCAAGAGAACACACTGGTCATAGCAAACACCCTTTTCCAACAACACAAGAGAAGACTCTACACATGGACAGCATCAGATGGTCAATACCGAAATCAGATTGATTATATTCTTTGCAGCCAAAGACGGAGAAGCTCTATACAGTCAGCAAAAACAAGACTGGGAGCTGACTGTGGCTCAGATCATGAACTCCTTATTTCCAAATACAGACTTAAATTGAAGAAGGTAGGGAAAACCATTGGACCATTCAGGTATGACCTAAATCAAATTCCTTACAGTAGAAGTAAGAAATAGATTCAAGGGATTAAATCTGTTAGACAGAGTGCCTAAAGAACTATGGACAGAGGTTTGTGACACTGTACAGGAGGCAGGGATCAAGACCATCCTCAAGAAAAAAAATGCCAAAAGGCAAAATGGTTGTCTGAGGAGGCCTTACAAATAGCTGTGAAAAGAAGAGAAGCAAAAAGTAAAGGAGAAAAGGAAAGATATACCCATTTGAATGCAGAGTTCCAAAGAAAAGCAAGGAGAGATAAGAAAGCCTTCCTCAGTGATCAATGCAAAGAAATAGAGGAAAACAATAGAATGGGAAAGACTAGAGATCTCTTCAAGAAAATTAGAGATACCAAGGGAACATTTCATGCAAAAATGTGCACAATAAAGGACAGAAATGGTATGGACCTAACAGAAGCAGAAGATACTAAGAAGAGGTGGCAAGAATACACAAAAGAGCTATACAAAAAAGATCTTCATGATCCAGATAATCATGATGCTGTGATCACTCACCTAGAGCCAAACATCCCGGAATGTGAAGTCAAGTGGGCCTTAGAAAGCATCACTACGAACAAAGTTAGTGGAGGTGATGGAAGTCCAGTTGAGCTATTTCAAATCCTGAAAGATGATGCTGTGAAAGTGCTGCACTCAATATGCCAGCAAATTTGGAAAACTCAGCAGTGGCCACAGGACTGGAAAAGGTCCATTTTCATTCCAATCCCAAAAAAAGGCAGTGCCAAAGAATGCTCAAACTACCGCACAATTGCACTCATCTCACACGCTAGTAAAGTTATGCTCAAAATTCTCTAAGCCAGGCTTCAACAGTACGTGAACCGTGAACTTCCAGATGTTCAAGCTGGATTTAGAAAAGGCTGAGGAACCAGAGATCAAATTGCCAACATCCACTGGATCACAGAAAAAGCAAGAGAGTTCCAGAAAAACATCTACTTCTGGCTTTACTGACTATGCCAAAGCCTTTGACTGTGTGGATCACAACCCTAATGGCATACATTTGTTAAGGAAAAAAAAAAAAAAAGAATCTCAGATTAATTCAGTAAATTAAAGAAAAATTCAGAGGTATTCACAAGTAGGGCATACCAAGTTTAAAATCTAGATCTTTGAGGGGAAAATAAACAAAAGTTCTTGGGAGTAAGTGAGAGAAGAAATTCTAGAATTAAGCAACCTTAAGAAGAATGTCTTGCCTTTGGTTCCCTGAGATACAAATCTGGGATGTATTAGCAAAAATGGCTGGGAGTATCTCAATAAGCATAAGTATGAAATAAACACATGGAAAGTGTTTGTTTTCTATTTGGCTTGTGCTGCATTGCATGAGGTTTCATGGTATCTGATGCTACTGTGTGAACCTTCCATAGTAAAACTTGCTGAGAATTAAAAATGCAATGGAAAAAGTCACCATTGCTGTCATAGCAAATGGTTGGGCTTATTACAGAAGAGTTTTCCAAATGAGCCTTCTTCCTCACCTTTGTCTTTCATTTTATTTGCCTATTTTATACTTAAGGATACCTGTATCACTTTATGTTTTATATAGACCATGCTAGTTCTAATTTTAGTTGTGTGGCCAGTGTGCAGTTTGATTAGCAAAGTAGTCTTTTATTCTCTTTTCTTCTTATTTTTATACAGAAACCATATTATTGTTTATAGTATTTGATAAATATTATTAAAAGATGGTGAAGAGAGTTTCTCTTTTTTGTTTTTATATAAAATAATATTATTACTAGGATTTAATCTTATTAATAAAAGGAGAGCTAAGAAGAGATAATTTTTCCAATGAGGAGTCCAATTTTTCTTCCTCTGTGCAAACAACTCACCAATTTTGAGTGATATGTACACAGAAACAGGTAAAAACCACAATGATTTCTAGTAGGAAATGGCCATTAGTATTTTTTAATTTATTAATTTTATGGCCATTAGTATTACTGAAATCAGTAATTTTGTAGAAGATGATTTTGGCTACAGAGAAATTGTGTCTTATGAAAGGGCTACTGATGCACGTCAGCGACTATTGTCAGTTCAACCTGGCCTTTTTCTGCTTCCTATCATCTCTGTTTTCTTCTTTGAAGTTGTTGGAACAGCCCTACCTTGCTACCACCATCATTCCACTGCCTCCAACCCAGTGTTTATTGGTAATATGCACATTTATAATACCTGAGTCGTTCGTCTCTTAATGAAGTAATGCGTTATTTTTCTCAAACAAAAGAAAATGCCTTCTCAAAGAAGTCCATTTGAGTAGAATCAGAGCTTCACAGAATATTTGACCTAGAAGAGAACTTAGAAAACTAAAAGACTAATGGCCTTGCTTCACAGTTGAGGAAATTGAAGCCATAGAGAAAAAAGTGGCCCTGCAGTTGTCACAGAGGATACAGAGCCCTGTGTGCTTTGATACAAGACTAAATTAGCAAAATCATACTTCTAAAACAACCATCACATACACCACAATTCTCTGTTTGATATTAGGGGAGTTATCTGTCTTTACTATACACAATAAAGCCAGGAGCTATTTTATAGAAAATGAAAATCATGGGCTCAGCATATGGTTTTGGGGTGCATGAATAAATGAATGACCATTAGTATTTCTTTGCTTATACAGAAGTTTGTTTCATTTTTTCTTTCTTAGATAATGAATTTAAGTGGTGGCTGGGGAAAGATTCTCCACGAGCAACTTGATGCAGCCGTTCTAATCGAAATTCAGAAGCATGTCCTAAATAGACTAGAAAATGTTTGGTTGCCGTTGTTTCTTGCAAGTGAACAGTTTGCGGCGCGTCAAAAGATAAAGGTATATAAGTTAATATAAACTTGGGATAGCAACTGACAGCACCTCTCACAACATTAAATGTGCGTCCCTGTTGACTCAGCTATTGTACTACTGTGGCATAGTGGTTAAGAGCTGAGAGTCACACTTCTCAAGATTTAATCTCAACACTGTCACATATTAATTGTACAATACTACGTTTTATAAACCTCAGTTTTCTCATTTGGGAAAAAATGGAGTTAATAAGAGTAATAGCTTCATAAGATTGTTATGAAGAGGAAATGATATATGTATAGTTTCTTAGAATGGTGCCTGGCACACAGCAAACACTCACACATTGTCTTACTATAGTTGCTATTTTTTATATTATTATTGAATCTTCATATAAATGGACAAGGGTATACAAATGGGAATAATCAAATGAATAATGATAATTCCATACTGTGGAAAACTATGCAGATTTCCATATAAAATGAGATTACAAAAATGAGATTTCTACAAATATTGATGATGAAACATGTTATTTACTGAGTGAAACAAGCAGGATCAGAGCAATCAAACATAGAAGACAGTCCCATTATATATGCTTATATCTCTATATATGTCTATGCATTTCTCTCTCCTCTCTATCTCTATTTATGTTTATGAACAAAGATCAAAAAAGGATCTACCTCCTGGGAATGGGTATGGGGAGTGAGAAAGTAGGGTTTTTGTTGTTGTTGCTTTACTTTGTTTAGTTTGTGTTTTATAAAAAGCAGGTATTGCTTTGATAATTTTAGATGTCATTATCACATCCAAAATCAGGCAAACCTGATCTTTACAAAATGAATACAAGGAGTAAAGAACATGTAATTCTGGAGTTTAATGTGCAAAGTACATGCTATTAGTATTGACCAGGAAGGATGTTAAAAACCTGCCTTCCATATTTAATTTATCAAACACTTTGAGTCTTACTTATCTGGAAAGATCCTTAGTCTTCTGAGCACTTTAAGTTATGGAAAACACAGTACAGCTGGAAACATGGAACTTACAGTCTAGTCAAGGCTATGGGTTTTCCAGTGGTCATGGATGGATGTGAGAGTTGGACTGTGAAGAAAGCTGAGCCAAAGAATTGATGCTTTTGAACTGTGGTGTTGGAGAAGATTCTTGAGAGTCCCTTGGACTGCAAGGAGATCCAGCCAGTCCATCTTAAGGGAAGTGGGTCCTGGGTATTCATTGGAAGGACTGATGTTGAAGCTGAAACTCCAATACTTGGGCCACCTGATGCGAAGAGCTGACTCATTTGAAAAGACCCCGCTGCTGGGAAAGATTGAGGGCAGGAGGAGAAGGGGACGACAGAGGATGAGATGGCTGGATGGCATCAATGACTCAATGGACATGGGTTTGTGTGGACTCTGGGAGTTGGTGATGGACAGGGAGGCCTGGCGTGCTGGGGTTCATGGGATCACAAAGAGTCAGACATAACTGAGCCACTGAACTGAACTGACAGTATGGGGGAGAAGACCTGACTTGTTTTAAGCAGAAAGTTCATGGAAATAAGCTTTGGGACAATTCAGATTTCCTCATTTTCTTTCTTCAGCAAACTCTAATTGTCTATCCAAAGCCAAGTAAAAAGATATTTGGCTTACTAATCCTGTTTACCATGTTTTCCCACTATGATTACCAGAGTAATATTTATTCTAATTTACAGCTCCTTCCTGATTTAGCAATTCTTTGGGTGGCCAACAGCATACACTGATTCTGGCAGCCTTAAGCAAAGACAAAGGGGAAGGGAGATCAAGAATTTGTAATAAAATTATGCTGGAGCATCTCACACGCTCAGGGGAAGAGTTGACACCCAAGCTTTATTTCTAAAGCTGGCCAGGGGCCAGGACAGCCCTGGGAACTCAGCAAAAAGACTTCTCACATCTTTTCTCCACCATGTGGCTACCAAGAGACTCAGCAGCAGTGATTCCAGTCCCTGTCTTTCTATGTCAGCTCCTGGATCTACCTGCTATTGAGGAGAGTTGCCGGGCACAGATTGGCAAGGGTGGTTCCCCCAAATGGAAAATACTGTGAACCGGCAATAACCTTAAGAAATGTCTACTGTGTTCCCTCCCTGTATTGAGTAACTTTTGTACTTTTTTTTTTTTTTTAGTCCAGCTTGATTCTTTCTATTACAGTTTTTACAGTGTTGTGTTGATTTTTGCCATACAACAACACAGATCAGCCAGAATTATGCATACCTGCCCTCCCTTCCTAGCCTCCCTCCCCTCCTGCCATCCTGTCCCTCCCAGTCATCACAGAGCCCCAGATTCTCACCAGCTATCCATTAGTTGTGGCTGGAGAATAGCACAAAAATCTGGGAAGTCTTAATTATCTTTCCAGCTTCAGTTTCCATGTGACTCAAAGTTGTCTACCTTTGGGGCAGTACACTCAGGTATATTATCTCCATTTTGCAGATGAGGAAACTTCAGAGAATTTGAGTGACTTGCCCAAGGACCTGGGCAGGGCTTCCATTTCTAAGTCTTAATCCTCTTTCTCCTGTTTTCTCTCTTATCCACACTGACCTTTGAAAAAACATATATTTTTGACTGCATCAGGTCTTAGTTGTGACATGCAGAACCTTTTGTTGTAGCATGGGCTCATTAGTTACAGTAGCATGCGGGGTTAATCGCCCCATGGCATGTGGGCTCCTAGTCCCCCAGCCAAGGACCAAAGCCATGTCCCCTGCATTCAAAGGCGGATTCTTAACCATTGGACCACCAGAGAAGTCCCCCACACTGACCTTTACTGCATTTTTTAAAGCTGTTGAATCAGTAAGTGATTTCAACACTGTGGACATTCTGAATAACTGGATAAAATCATTGGTTTTGCTTCTAGGTACAGATAAAAGACATAGCTGAAGAGCTTTTACTACAAAAGCGTGAAAGGAAAATTGGAGTCTGGAAGGCAAGTAGTATTGGTTATATTCTTCCTTTTTTAAGTTCCAACTGTCAAAGTATTTTTCTTCCCCTTCCTATACAAAGATCTTCATTGTAGATAATGCTTTCTAAGCCAGCAGATGCTGACACTATTCTTAACTGGCTGAAGGACTCTCAGGGAAAGTGTAATTCTACTGGAGCCCTCTTCTTAAAGATTTCCTTGACCTGTTCAACTCTGGAAGTGTGTGATTGGATTTTGAATATATATTTTTAGTTATTTTGCTTGTGATGGATTTATTGAGACAGGCTGTTTTTCCAGCATGTGGTAGCTTATTTATTACTGGGAGTAGATTACACAAAAAGAACGAGGAGTATGCCGTGGAATCAGTAACTTAAATTATCTTACATTATCCTCTTTATTTAGAAGTACATTTTAACTTGAAAAGAATTAAGATAACTGTCATTTTGGTGATTATTTAAACCACTATAATATGATACCTTCTTAGAAATTGCCTATTTTTCTTCTTAACAGGAACGATAAACACAGTCTTCTTTTTGAGCCTACAGATTTATTTGTATTCATCCTTCTGTAGGTCTTGATAAAATGTCAAACTAGAGACCTTCTACAATCTAGCAAAGATAAAAATCTGTTAGACTATTAGAGGAGTATATGTATCAGTTAGGATGCTTTTTTTCTGTGTTTTCTTCTCAAAAGGAAATAGTCTTATATTTGTCCCTTTTATATATTTTTCAAAATGCTAAATAGAATGGGCTTATATTTCATATTATTGTGCATTATATATTATGTTATTTTCTATTTAGTTAAATTATGGGTTTTCGTTAAATGACTAAGTTTTAGTATCTTAAGAAGCAGGTCTTAAAACATTATTTGTTGAGTGGGTTTTAAATAAACATCCCAGTCTAATACATAGTTGTTCCTACTTATAGGGCTATAATTTTAATATGGACCATCTGGTGAGGGTCTTAACTTTTTGTCCTTGAAACTCCACATGTGGCTCACTAAAATTGTGATAGACGTCTACTCACTTTATCTGCAATGAAGGCACCACCATTCATCTCGGCTCCCTGGAGCTGCGTTCACTTTGCAGTTTCCACCTCAGCAGTCACCCTCAAAGTCTTTCTCTGTAAAGTCCCTACTCCCCCAGGCAAAATTAGTTACTCCTTCCTTTGTGTTCCCATAGACTTTTTACATAGGTCTCTTAAACACTTTTATCGTTGGTCACATATGATTTGTTTCAAGAAACTTAGCTTACACATTGTCAGTAACGGATATTTATTATGTATAATGGATATTTGTCATTGATTTTACTATAATTCCTAAGTTCATCCAAAAAATTGCCTTTAGAATGATGCTTCCTGGCATGGTTGTAGGCTAACCTCAGATTTTGGGAACGTCAATAAATTTATCAAATGTAAAAAAAAAATCTATTCAGTAAATTGAATAAAATATATTATGTTTTTTAATCTGAGAGGCTAAAGGGGGGTGAATATGTGACCTAAAATGGTCAAGGTAAAAAAAGTAGACATAATAGGAGTTCCCTGGTGGTCTAGCAGTTAAGTATCCACCTGCCAACACAGAGGGCTCAGGTTTGATCGCTGGTCCGGAGAGATTACACATGTTGTGGGCGACTAACCCCCTGTGCCAGGACTGCTGAGCCTGCACACTCTGGAGCCCATGCTCCACAACAAGAGAAACCACCGCAGTTAGACGCCATCGCACCGTAACTGGAGAGGAGCCCCGCTCACAGCAACTGAGACCCAGCACAGCCAGAAAGGAATAAAGAAAGAAAAGTATATCAAGAAGAGTAGACATCATATACTTCAAAACTGAGAAGATATAAAATAAGTAATGCCTTTATAAAAGTAATGCCTTTATAGTAAAATAGTATGTCTTTTCTGTTGTGTAAAGTGAATCCTGGGTCAGACAAAGTTTATCATCAAAAATATGCATTAATAGTTTCATTTCTTCTTGTTATTAATTATTAATAGTAATTTATTATTAAAATAATATAAAGATGCCCCACCTAAAAACTTGGTCTTTTGGGAATTCCCTGGTAGTCCAGTGGTGAGGACTCAGGGCTTTCATGGCTCTGCCCCAGGTTCGATCCCTAGTTAGGAAACTAAGATCCCACAAGCCCACAGCCAGAATCCAAAGCCAAAAACAAAGACAAAAAAAAACCCATTATCTTTCTAGGATAGAATTATAGTGAAGCTCCACAATAAATTTCCTATTTAAATTATAATAGGATTAATTGGTAATTTTTCCTACAGTTTTTTAAAAAATATCTTAAATGTTAAACTGCTTTTACTTTTTGAAAGTCAAGAAAAATATATATTAATATATAACATCTGGTATACATAATTATAAAATAATATATAATCATAACATCGTGATTACTTTGTTGTGTTTAAGCACAGAATTCATACTATATACCCAAATGTAGTTTTTCACCATCTCTCAAACTCTAATGATTATTAACATTCTCAGTCCTCTGTAATATAATCATATGTTCTAAGTCATCCAATCATTTCATTTTCTCCCCATCTCTTAAAAAAATGATGCCATAAAATATAAAGGAGACAAAAGGGAGAAGAAAAGAGAGGGGAAGTTGCCAAATTCTCTTTATCCATGCTATAAATTTCAACAGCCCAAAACAAAGGAGATAGAAGTTGGTAATTTTTAGCCTAATAAATGACTTTATTATTAATTTTTAGAACACAGTTAATTTTATGTATTCTCTGATTTGGACAGCCTGTGGAGAGTAAGTGGATATCTTCGTCTTGTGAAATCATTGCTTTCCGTAAAGCTTTATTGAATCCAGTTACTGCAAGACAATTTCAACGCTTTGTGGCTCTAAAAGGAGATTTATTGGAAAATGGGGTGCTCTTTTGGCAAGAAGTACAAAAATATAAGGTATTGTATTAGAAGCTGGAGAAAACCACCTCTTTTAAAGGAGGAAGTGCATTAACATATCAGATTCCTAACTATATGGACAAGATTTGTATCCTGACTTGATGTCTTCATCAGTCAGTTCAGTTCAGTTCAGTCGTGTCCGACTCTTTGTGACCCCGTGAATCGCAGCACGCCAGGCCTCGCTGTCCATCACCAACTCCCAGAGTTCACTCAGACTCACGTCCATCGAGTCAGTGATACCATCCAGCCATCTCATCCTCTGTCGTCCCCTTCTCCTCCTGTCCCCAATCCCTCCCAGCATCAGAGTCTTTTCCAGTGAGTCAACTCTTCGCATGAGGTGGCCAAAGTACTGGAGTTTCAGCTTTAGCATCATTCCTTCCAAAGAAATCCCAGGGCTGATCTCCTTCAGAATGGACTGGTTGGATCCCCTTGTAGTCCAAGGGACTCTCAAGAGTCTTCTCCAACACCACAGTTCAAAAGCATCAATTCTTCAGCACTCAGCCTTCTTCACAGTCCAACCCTCACACATCCATACATGACCACAGGAAAAACCATAGCCTTGACTAGATGAACCTTTGTTGACAAAGTAATGTCTCAATATGTAAATACTGAGGTATTTATTGTCTGTATTAGATATATTTATTATTGTATAGTGAAGAGTAAGAGTTAGCCTTGAAATGATGGTATTAGATTTTTCAGGGTTTCACATATATTATGTTCTAATGAGAATCTTCCTGAGAAGTTTTAACTATATTTTTGCATATTACTTATCTATAAATGTACATTTTTTTCCTGAAGATACTCATATTCAGCACTTTAACCAAGGCTTCTTTACAAAAATTCCTCCTAACCATATTTGCAGCAATAGTGTTCAAAGATAATGGATTACAGAGGAATAAACCATCAGAAATGAAAGAGGCTTCTCTATCAGAATGGCCAAATTCTTAACAAAATAAGTGAAAGAGCAAGCTGTTAGCTATCAAAGCAGTTTATTATCAGGTTTAATTATTTGATGGAATCTCTGCATTGAAGAGGAGGAAAGGACTCTCTAGGTTATATAACCTAGACTTGAAAACAGGAATGTTGTCTCAAAATACATAAGAGTAGACATCCCTGCTCCCAAGGTAAGCAGGCTCATTACCTTGCAATCAGCCTGTTTAATCCCATTTTTATAAAAGTAGGGAGTAAAAATAAAACTGGAATTCAAGAGGATAAGGCTTTCAATTGAACTATGATCTAAGCACGGATTGCAGCGTGTGGTAAGTCGCTTTAGTTGTGTCCGATTCTGTGCAACCCTGTGGACTGTAGCCCACCAGGCTCCTCTGGCCGTGGGATTCTCCAGGCAAGAATACTGGAGTGGGTTGCCATTCCCTTCTCCAGGCAGGGATTATGCGGCACTAATACTCTGCGGCTACTGCTAAGTCGCTTCAGTCGTGTCCGACTTTGTGTGACCCCATAGACGGCAGCCCACCAGGCTCCCCCGTCCCTGGGATTCTCCAGGCAAGAACACTGGAGTGGGTTGCCATTTCTTTCTCCAATGCATGAAAATGAAAAGCGAAAGTGAAGTCGCTCAGTCGTGTCTGACTCTTCACAACCCCATGGTCTGCAGCCCGCCAGACTCCTCCATCCATGGGATTTTCCAGGCAAGAGTACTGGAGTGGGGTGCCATTGCCTTCTCCAACTAATATTCTGCATCATGTTTATTCTATACAGTTACTAGTTGCTCAATACCATTTTGCTTCCAGACTTTCCCCAGCATTCCATGAAACTGTTTTCTACTCTTTTCTGTTATCCACAGTTTTTGTACCTTTCTCAACACAAAAATTTCTCCAAGGGAAAAAAAAAAGTATTTTGAGATATAAGTTCTTTCAAAATCTATCACAAGATAAATAATATTAAAATAATTTTTTGAAAATTAAAAAGGGGGTAGAATCTGTTTTCCACAACAGGAAATTATTATGGTCTTTAAGGTAAAATGAATACGAGTAGGTCCAACCCTGTTACGACAAAAGGTAAGGAGATAAGCTGTGCAAAATAAGCATTTAAAAAAAAACAGAGACTCATACATAGTTAACCCTTTGTGACTGTCACTCCTCCAGAGCTGCCCTTGGTCTTCATTTAAATATCTTTTCTGTGCTGTAGAATGGGGGACATGTAATCCTATATAGCTATTAAAAATCATGCTATTGAAGTGTGTTTATTCAGTAAGTATTTACTAAATGCTAGATTGCAGAAATAAAAAAAAAATGGATATAATATATTGTCTTCCCTCGAGGAGGGGAGTCATCCATGAAAACAAAATATGATGAAATAACGTTGATTATAATCCATATTCTAACTGGTTATAATTTTGATACAGTGGAGGGGATGATTCAGGGAGGGTGGTAGGTCAGGGAGGTCTCAGCAGAAGTGATGATTCTTACAGAGAACTCTACTCAGTCCTCTGTAATGACTTATGTAGGAAAAGAATCTTAAAAAAAAGTGGTTATATGTATATGTATAACTGATTCACTTTGCTGTACTCCTGAAACTAACATAACATTGTAAATCACTCTACTCCCAAGAAAAGTTTTTCAGAAAAAGAAGTGATGATACTTGAATTAGGTCTTGAGGAAGTTTGCCAGAAAGAAACCTAGCAAGTCTTAACTGAGCTCATTTTTATATGACTTACTCATACTAAGTGTTTATGTCTGTCAGAGATTATCTTAATGCTTTTCACGTGATAACTACCTTATCCTTTATAAGAATCCTAGGTCAAAGCTGTTAATTCTCACCATTCTACAGATGAAGAAACTAAGGCACAGAAAAGTTAAACTTCTGCGCCTCATACAGCTAACTAAGTAGTAGAGCTGGAATTTGAGCCAAGACGTTCTATTGCTAAAGCTTGTGGCCTTAACCACTAAGTTATACTCCCTCCCAGGGATGATTGTAATAATATGCAAAGGGGTGGCTCCTATGATCTTAATCAGAGATAGTTCTGAATTGTGAAAAGCTGGAAAGAACTATGATGTTCAACAGCAGAACATTGCTTACTTTAATTATAATACATCTATGCATTAGAATACTCTGAAGGCATTACAAATTTGCTGTTGGAAGATTAATCAGTGATGGGAAAAATATCTTCATCTTACTGATTTTTTAAAGCCTAGCTACTAGAAAGCAGTATGATTTATAAAGTATGTGTGTGTGTGTGTGTGTCCCCAAAGAGAAAAGACTGGAAGGATATATACATCCAGCAAACACTTGTTGAGCATCTACCAAGGGCCAGGCTAAAA
This sequence comes from Bubalus kerabau, assembly GCF_029407905.1. NCBI lineage: Eukaryota > Metazoa > Chordata > Mammalia > Artiodactyla > Bovidae > Bubalus > Bubalus kerabau. The sequence continues at coordinate 66,630,566 of NC_073637.1, forward strand.
CCTGAGGCTACAGCTGTGATCCAGCCTTTCCGCTCAGGGCTTGCAGTGTTAGAGGGGGGACAGACAAGTGACGGAGCGGGTGGTTATGCGAGTGTGAGCAGTGCAACGGCTGGGAGACGCACGGGGTGCAGTGAAGTACCTGAGCTGGCCATCACCTAGACCGAGGCAGACACAGAACGTTTATTACAGGACAGTACAGGTGACCCTTGAACAGCAAGGGTTTGAACTGCAAGGTCCACTTATATCTGAGTTTTTTTCAACAAATTCAGACTACAGTACTTCACAGTCCACTGTTGTTTGAATCCACAGGTGTGGAAACACAGGTACAGACGGCCAACTGTAAAGTTATGCGTGGATTTTCAATTGCAAGGGCGGGGTTGGTGCCCCTAACCACCCGCCGCGCCCCGCCCATGTTCAAGGGTCGACTGTGTGCTTAAACTGAGATAACAATAAGTAAAAGTGAACTCAACTAATGGTAGAGTAGGGCATAAAAACCATAAAAAATACCAGGTTGGATTCTGTCTAAATTCTGACTCTACACTCTCAAAATTAACATTGTATAATTTCACAAATTTGTTTTGATTTCACAATCCTTATATTTCCATAATAATAAAAAACCAGGATCATTGTAAAGCAACTATACTCCAATAAAAATTAATTTCAAAAATAATAACTAACTCAGCTCACCAAATATATGATAATTTCACTAGTAACAGCAAAAAATTTAATTTGGGGTAACATAGCAAGCATGTGTTATAAATAGGCATTTTCTGAGGGAGTCCTAAATTGCATAAAAATGCTAACTGTTGTCTCAGTGTAACATTTATATCAAGATTTTTCACATATAATTTATGCCAAACTTATAACTTATTTATGTAATGTTTTATATGGCAAACACCAGAAATTTTCTTTAACTGTCCTTAAGACCGTTATTATAATGCCTGTCATACAGTGAGCACTTAATAAATGCTGGCTAATTTCTGGCCTAGAATTACAAGTTTCCAAACTTTTGTGTTTTCTATTGATTTAGAGAACAATATCTTTAGCAAAGAAACGTCATAATTCAAGCTCAGCTACCTCTTTGTCTTAAAAAGTGATAGCCTTACATCTCTGACATAAAACTGGGTCTTTAATCATTACATATATCATTACTATATTTAAATTCTTTAGCTATAAAGATAATAATATAATAGGTTATCTGAAAAAATATAGATACTGAGATGCATAATAATACACCTATTAAATACAGCATTCCCATTTATATGCTAGCATTTTTGAGTCTAAATCACCTTGGCATAGAAGCAGTTATGGTGGAAAAAGCTTTTGCATCCACTTGTAACTTGAGTTAGGTGCTTGTTCTCCATTGTGCCACTTACTAGCTATCTCAGATTGGAATCATGTGTTTTCGTGCTTCTCATCCTGTAGATATTGAGCCTTTAAAGGACAGGTACTGTGTCTTGGGGCTCACCTCAAGGTCTGGCATACTGCAGGTACTTAATACGAATTTGTTAAATGAGTCAAAGCAGACACTAAAGCTGCTTCTTTGCCAGGAGAAGAAGCAACCAGGATTAAAATGAAATCTCTGTTTACTTAAGGTATATGTGTCAAAGTCTTAGGTTCCTTTAAAAGGCAAAGTTTGACTGAACGGGTGGCAGAACATGACACACACAGACATGAAGACACAGGCTAGGAGCAAAAAAGAAAAACAGTCTTAGGTTCTTCAAATCCAAGAAAAATAAAATCTCTGATTTTTAAGATAGTCTTGACATGTCCCAGTACTCTCTTGACCTGAAGTTACAATTATATTAACTGAAAGACATATTGATGTATTCTATAAAGTGTTCTATTAATGCATTAATCATGTATTGATCTATCTTTCCTCCTTGTTTAGGACTTGTGCCATTCTCATTGTGATGAGTCTATCATACACAAGAAGATTATGACTATTATCAACTGCTTTATTAATTCCAGCATCCCCCCAGCTTTACAAATTGACATTCCAGTAGAGCAAGCCCAGAAGATTATTGAACACAGGAAGGAGTTGGGACCATATGTATTCAGAGAGGCACAGGTAAGAAATCAGGGCATGTAGTAAGCGTACTTTAAAATAGATTAGTAGTCTAGATATTCTTTTAAAGTTTTTGTATTATTCATATTTGGCAAGGTTTGAATCCTCCTAATCCTGGGATTTATTCTATTTAATTAGAAAAACGTTGCCAATGCCATATAACATAGAAACTAGTAACTTGCTATTTTGTTGATGGTAATATACAGCAAATACAATTTTTAAAATTCTATATACTTTGACTTTGCATGGTTATCATTTTATTTCTAATTTATAAATCCCCAACTAATTTCTCCTTCCTTTCCCACCATTCATATTTCCTTTTAAAATATCTGCTACCACAAAAAATGTGTAAATTATGTGTGTCCCAAGATTTGTGTATTTTTAAAAGTTGGAATATTCACATAGCTCATAAAGTAAGTGAGAGGAGATTTAAGTACCCAACCAACATAAAGTACACAAGCTCATGAAAGGAAAATCATGCCTGTTAACCTGCTCAAGTTACTTCTCTTTAAGATAAATAATAGAAAACAGTGATTTGCTGAACATAGTTTATTTGCATTTTGAAAAGCCTTTTAGTGATGTTGTTCCCGAAAAATGATTAAGAAAAATAAATTATAATAGGGGTAATAGGGAAGGCCCTGTCATGATTTAAGTGATATGAAACAGAGATTTAGGGTATGAATGCCCTTGAGCATGGAAAAAGACCATTATTCCTGAACATTTTCATTTGCAAGCCAGCTGTGTTCTAAGTCCTAAAAGGAACCGAAAGCAGACTCACCATCCAAATTATGCATTAAAATAGGGAAAAATATAGACAAATGATTGACGATCTGCTAGGGAGAAATAGAAAACATGGTGTCAGAATTGTAGCATCTGTTAATGAAAAGATCACTTAGCCTAGCCCGGGTCTCCTGATAGCCAGGCCAAGGCTTAACCATCCAGATCACAGCCTCGAGGCTGATGGTGAACGTCTCGAGCTGCTTATGTTGGTTGGTTCCGCCACACTGTCCAGGGAGTGCAGCCAGGGAACTTTACTGGAGTCCTTTAGTTTATGCCTCTGTCTCATTTCCCAAAACAAAGTCCCAGATATATCTTAAATATAATCTTAAGGGTATCAGAGAATAAGAGAATATTTAGGGGCCTCACCTCACCAGATCTATTGTTTCCGTGTTCCCTAAGGAAGCTTAGAGGAGGCCATACCTCCGACCCAGGTGTGCAAGCCAGAGATCTGGTTGCCACCTTCATGTCTTCTCTCTCCTTTGTTCCCTGACCTTCGGTGATCTTCAGTCACTAACATGTATCCATTTGTCTCCTTATCTGTTATTCTATCTACTTTTCTCCAACTCCATGCCACTACCTCAGTTTACGTCTGCAGTGTCTCACATTGATTACCAAAATTCCCTGCCCCTAGACTCTCTCGAAACCGTTTAACTTACTGCAGATGGAGCCATCTTTTTCAAAATGTGTATTTGATCATGTCACTTCTCTGCTCTCAATTTTGACTACTCCCATTGTCCTCAGACTGGAGACCATATTCCTTCATCGATATCTCTCTAAGCAGATACCTTTCCACTCACTGCCATCTATCTCTGTCTTACTGAAATATTAGATTTTTTACTTTTATTTGTTTGTTTATTTTGGCTGCACAGCATGTGGGATCTTCATTCCCTGACCAGGGATTGAACTTGCACCCCTGCATTGATTTTAAATTTTTTTTGTTTTTTTTTTTGCTTTATTTTGGCCACACAGCATTCAGGATCTTAGTTCCCCAGTCAGCAATCAAATTCATGCCCCCTACAGTGGAAGTGTGGTGTCTTAATCATGGAACACCAGGGAAGGCCCACTGAAATACTTGTACTTCCATAGAAAGGCAATGGCACCCCACGCCAGTACTCTTGCCTGGAAAATCCCATGGATGACGGAGCCTGGTAGGCTGCATTCCATGGGGTCGCTAAGGGTGGGACATGATTGAGCGACTTCACTTTCACTTTTCACTTTGATGCACTGGAGAAGGAAATGGCAACCCACTCCAGTGTTCTTGCCTGGAGAATCCCAGGGATGGGGGAGCTTGATGGGCTGCCATCTATGGGGTCGCACAGAGTCAAACATGACTGAAGCGACTTAGCAGTAGCAACAGCAGGCATTTCACCGGAGAAGGCAATGGCACCCCACTCCAGTACTCTTGCCAGGAGAATCCCGTGGACGGAGAAGCCTGGTAGGCTACAGTCCATGGGGTCGCTAAGAGTTGGACATGACTGACACAACTTAGCAGCAGCAGCAGCAGAGAAGCCTTACTTTCTTCCCTCCAGAGCTTTTCACAGTCTCATCTTCTCTCCTTTATGCTTCTGTGATATCCTGTGTTTGTCCCTGTCGGAACACTTATCATACAAATTTGAAAATAGCTGTTCTCATGCCTGACTTTCCCACTGGACTGTAAGGTCTTTGAGAATAGGGACTGTTTCTTATTTGCTGCTGTGGCCTGCATGCCTAGCACAGACTAGACACTATCATTTTTGAAAACATGAATGAATGATGTGAGATCAAACATGAGAGAAATAGCTCAAATTGGCAATAGAGCAACGTTGCGTAAAAGGACTGAAGAGTAAATAAAAAGCTGTTGCCTCTTTTAGTATTGCTTTCACTTGTAACATCTGCCTTTCCCCCACCTGCATTCCTAATAGCTTAGAAGTTTTCGTCACTCAGCCATATTTTCACTGACACTCTTCACTCATGCTGCAGCCATTGCCCATCCACTGGCAATGTGGGAAATAGCTCCATATTTATTAAAAAATTTTCTAACAGTCTGGTTGTCTTTTAAGGTTCTGGAGGTACAGGGCAATTTTCATGAATAACATGAATGTTATTAACTGCAACTTTTAGAAATAGAGCATTTGTTTTTCAGCCACCCTGTTCTGCACACAGGATCTTAGTTTCCCGACCAGGGATCAAACCCATACCCCCTGCACTGGAAGTGTGGACCCCTAACCACTGAACTTCCAAGGGATTCCCAGAAATAGAGAGATTTTATGTCTGCCTCGAAATATTGTGCCCTAATAGGGTAACTTTTACTGGGAAGCCTTCTAGGTGACAAATACATTTGAGAGCTGGAAATGACTCAGGTTTTGGAGAGAGAACTGAGAAGTAGGGTCAATAGTTGGTAAATGGAGGTGGAAGAGGAGTGTTTAAGTTTAAGAAATTCATATAAAAACTACTGTGATCCTTTAACATTGGAGCAGGGGATTACTTAAAAGCATGGCGTGCATGCTATGTTGCTTCAGTCATATCCGAGTCTTTGTGACCCTATGGACCGTAGCCTGCCAAGGAATTCTCCAGGCAAGAATACTGGAATGGATTGCCATTTCCTCTTCTAGGGGATCTTCCAGACCCAGGGATCGAACCTGAGGCTCTTACGTCTCCTGTTTTAGCAGGAGGGTTCTTTACCATTAATGCTACCTGGAAAGCCCCAAAATCCATGGTAGATAAATGGAAATGAAAACTTTTTTAAAGCCTACACTTCGTCAAATAAAGTATCTTTAGCTTTTGTGTTCACAATCCCCAGAGGCTATAGAATTCAGTGACAAGATGGTATCGTAAAGGGAGTAAATAATTATAGAATTACTAATGATATTCATGTACAGAAAGGAGGAGTGATGAAATGTATCATGATGTTCAGGACTCTGTTGATCACTGCAGCATTTACTTTCTAAAAACTCCACTTTCCTGCTGAAAAGTTGGCTTAGAGCCTAATGGGATGGTTCATTTTTCTCCAGGGCATTAGGTAAAGTCCATTCCCAGCAACAAGATGTTGGACTTGATCTGATGTGGCAAGTCCTACCTTCTTGGAAGTAACGTATGCCTCTGGAACTAATGGAAAAACTTGGCATGAAAATTTGAGCAACAATTCTTATCTCTATAAATATCACAATTAATCACTTAATGTAGAGTATCCTCATAGAAAGCATTTGTCCAGGATACCACTCTGCTTTTTAAATGTTACTTTTCTTGCTCTCACATAAAAGAGAGATTGTATCATTTAAAAGTTACTCAAGATTTATTCTTAGATCTGCAGCTTTGTTTAAGAGCTTTTCCAGAGGCAAAATGGTATTTCCTTTCTCTAAAAGAAGGGAAAGGAGGGGTGGAGAGGAGTCCCCCTTGATGAACTGAATATTTGAAATACTTGCATAAAACAGCCGAGTGTGTGGCAGATCAACTGGTAGAAGTTTTAAAAGAAAACATGTATTTCTTATTTAAAAAGACCTAATGGATTCTTTATTAATACAATCAATTGGTTAGGGAAACATAAAGTATAAAGTGACTTTTAACTGTATTTAAGTGTATGTTTTTTTTAAAGAAAGACTTCTCGTTGGTAGTAAAAAAACATTGATGATAAGCATGTGCCAAGCTAAACTATACCAAGATGTCTGGAGACAATAAGTTGGAGGAAACATGCTGTATATTAAAGATAGAATAGTTAATCCATTATTATGGTGAATTAGAGTTTAAATTGTATAAAATTGTAATCTGAGACATACTTTGTTTTTTATACAGATGACAATTTTTGGAGTTCTGTTTAAATTTTGGCCTCAGTTCTGTGAGTTTAGGAAGAACTTAACTGATGAAAAAATTATGAGTGTTTTGGAGAGAAGACAAGAATATAGTAAGCAGAAAAAGAAAATGGCAGTCATAGAAGATGAAAAATTTGTAAAGGTGAGACAAGAATCATTTGGGGTTTAATCAGACTTTTAAAAGGTATGTGATATTGTTATTGAGTCCAAGCTCTCTCTGCTCGCCACATGAAAGGCCAATGAATCTGAGGGGTTGAGGCAAGGAAGAGACATTAATCAGGGAGCCAGCTGACCCAGAAGATGGCAGACTAGTGCCTCAAAATAACCATCTTATTGAGGTCTGGATGCCAGATTTTTATAGATCAGAGACTGAGGGGAGACGAGGAAGCAAAGTAAAAAAGGCCATTAATCTTGCAAACATCTCCTACAGTGGCAAGCCTCGGGCAGGGGATGTGTTAATTTCTTCTTTCCTGCCACGTACAGGTGGACAGGGTTCTGAACCCAAAGCACTTTAACAGTCAGGCAGAGGGGCAGGATTCTCTGAGGCAGTCCATTCTGTATGATTATAATAACAAAAGCAACGAAAAGCAAGTCAAAGAAGTGGTTCCAATGTGGACTCAGAATTGGTTTCTTCTCTGCAAATGCTGTGTGTACATTTGTAGAATTTGGGATGAGCAAAAATACAGAGAAGTTATAAAGTATGGATTTTAGTGACTTTTAAGCCTTCAGTCAGAAGTTTCAGACTTGTTTTGAAGTTAAAAAAGTTTTCTCAAAAATCATCTCATCTATGTACCTCTCCTGGAGAGCACTTTATATTTGTCTTACGAGTAAGTTTTTGCATCTGTCTTTCTCACTGAACTGAGATCCTCAAAGATACCATCTGTCTTATTAAATACTTCCACCACTATCCAGCACATGTTCAATTATTAATCATTATTTACCAAATAAATCTGGGAATGAATGAGATAGTATTACGTACTTGGGACAGCATTTTCAATATTAAAATTAGAGAATGATACACTGACTGTGAAACTTATGAGTCGTAAGTTGCCCAGGCTGCCTCTTTGTCTGTCCATTATCAATTTATCTATCTCTTTATCTATTTTTTTACTTGAGAAGGGGTAACAAATAACATATTTCATCTTATTTATAAGCTTTACCCCATTCTCTTTTTTAAAAGAAATTTAAAATATATCTAAAGATATAAAAGTAATATAATTATAACCCCCATGCTTCCCCAGGTCAACATAAACACTGTTAACATATTTTACATTAGTTTTTCATTTTTCCTTTGTAAGTGAAATAGTGCAGAACACTGTACCCTCTTAACCCCAGGCCTGAGTTCTTTTTTATTTTTAATGCCTGATTTTATTTATTTACTTATTTGGCCGTGCTGGGTCTTCGCTGCTGCATGGACTTCCCTCTAGTCCTGGTGCGGCGGCTCCTCTCGTTGTGGCTCCCAGGTTCTAGAGCACAGGCTCAGTAGTTGTGGTGCACGGGCTCCGTTGCTCTGCAGTATGTCAGACCTTCCTGGATCAGGAATCAAACCCATGTCACCTGCACGGCAGGTGGATTCTTTACCACTGAGCCACCAGGAAAGCCCCCAACCCTGAGTTCTATTACCCTCCCCACTTCCAAGAGCAACCATTAAGTTTTGGATATGTTCTCAACAACTCCTTTTTAAGATAATGTTTTATATGGGTATATGGATTCATAAATGATACAGAGGACTATTTTGTATGTACTTTAACTTACATAAATAGTGCCATATTTTATTAGCCTGCTCAGGCTACCATACCAAAATATTACAGACTAGATGGCTTAAACAACAGAAATTAACTTTCTCATAGTTCAGGAGACTAGAAGTCCCAGCTCAAGGTGCCAACTAATAAGATTCTTGGTGAGACCTCTCCTGGCATGTACAAGGCCACCTTCTATTTGTGTCCTCACAAGTTGGGGAGAGAAAGAGAGCTCTCATCCTTTCTCTTCTCGTAAAGCCACAATTCCTTTGGATTATGACCCTACCCTTATGACCTCATTTAACCCTACTGCTGCTGCTGCTAAGTTGCTTGAGTTGTGTCCGACTCTGTGCGACCCCATAGACGGCAGCCCACTAGGCTCCCCCGTCCCTGGGATTCTCCAGGCAAGAACACTGGAGTAGGTTGCCATTTCCTTCTCCCATTTAACCCTAAATACCTCTTAAAGGACACCTTTATTTGGTGTTAGCTCTAGAAGGTCTTGTAGATCTTCATAGAATCGGTCAATGTCAGCTTCTTCGGCATCAGTGGTTGGGGCACAGACTTGGATTACTGTGATGTTGAATGGTTTGCCTTGGAAATGAACCAAGATCATTTTGTCATTTTTGAGGTTGCACCCAAGTACTGTATTTCGGACTCTCTTGTTGACTATGAGGGCTACTCCATTTCTTATAAGGGATTCTTGCCCACAGTAGTGGGTATAATGGTCATCTGAATTAAAGTCTCCCATTCTTATCCATTTTAGTTCACTGATTCCTAAGATATCGATGTTCAGTCTTGCATCTCCTGCTTGATCACATCCAATTTGCCCTGATTCATGGACCTAACATTCCAGGTTCCTATGCAATATCGTTCTTTACAGCATCAGACTTTACTTTCACCACCAAACACATCCACAACTCAGCATCTTTTCCACTTTGGCCCAACCTCTTCATTCTTTCTGGAGCTATTAGTAATTGCCTTCTGCTCTTCCCAAGTAGTGTACTGGACACCTTCTGCCCTTGGGGATGCTCATCTTCTGGTGTCATATCTTTTTGCCTTTTCAAACTGTTTATGAAGTTCTTACAGCAAGAATACTGGAGTGTATTGCTGTTTCCTCCTCCAGTGGGCCGTGTTTTGTCAGAACTCTTCATTATGACTGGTCTGTCTTGGGTGACCCTGCATGGCCTTGCTGATAGCTTCACTGAGTTATGCAAGCCCCTTCATCATGACAAGACTATGATCTATGAAAGGGAAGGAGAGGAGCCAAAGACAGAGAGAAGCTCTATACAGCCAGAAAAAAACAAGACCTGGTGCTGACTGTGACTCAGATCATCAGCTCCTTATTTATTGCAAATTTCAGACTTAAATTGAAGAAAGTAGGGAAAAACCAATAGGCCATTCAGAGTGAAAGTGAAAGTTGCTCAGTCGTGTCTGACTCTTTGTGACCCCATGGACTGAGGCCTGCTAGACTCCTCTGTCCATAGAATTCTCCAAGGCAGAATATTGGAGTGGATAACCATTCTCTTCTCCAGGTGATCTTCCCAACCTAGGGATTAAACCTGGGGTTCTCACCAACACAGGGATTGAAACCAGATCTCCCACATCTGAGCCACCAGGGAAGCCCCAGAAGGCCATTCAGGTATTACCTGAATCAAATCCCTTATGATTATACAGTGGAGGTGACAAATAGATTCAAGAGATTAGATCTGGTAGACAGAGTGCCTGAAGAACTATGGACAGAGTTTGTAACACTGTACAGGAGGCAGTGACCAAAACCATCCCAAAGAAAACGAAATGCAAGAAGACAAAGTGGTTATCTCAGGAGGCTTTACAAATAGCTGAGGAAAGAAGAGAAGCAAAAGGCAAGGGAGAAAGGGAAAAATATACCCAATTGAATGCAGAGTTCCAGAGAATAAATAGCAAGGAGAGACAAGAAAGCCTTCTTAAAGGACCAATGCAAAGAAATAGAGAAAACAATAGAATGGGAAAGACTAGCGATCTCTTCAAGAAAATTAGAGATATTAAAGGAATATTTCATGCAAATATGGGCACAATAAAGGACAGCAACGGTGAGGACCTAAGAGGAGCAGAAGAGATTAAGAAGAGGTGGCAAGAATACACAGAAGAACTATGTAAAAAAGGTCTTAATGACCCAGATAACCACGATGGTGCGATCACTCACCTAGAGCCAGACATCCTAGAGTGTGAAGGCAAGTGAACCTTAGGAAGCATTACTACGAACAAAGCTAGTAGAAGTGATGGGATTCCAGCTGAGCTATTTAAAATCCTAAAAGGTTATGCTGTTAAAGTGCTGCACTCAATATGTCAGCAAATTTGGAAAACTCAGCAGTGGCCACAGGACTGGAAAGGTCAATTTTCATTCCAATCCCAAAGAAAGGCAATGCCAAAGAATGTTCAAACTACCATACATTTGCACTTATTTTGCATGCTAGTAAGGTTATGCTCAAAATCCTTCAAACTAGGCTTCAACAGTATTTGAACCTAGAACTTCCAGAGGTATAAGCTGGGTTTAGAAAGGCAGGGGAACCAGAGATCAAATTGCCAACATCCAGTGGGTCATAGAGAAGCAAGGGAATTCCAGAAAAATATCTACTTTGCGTCACTGACTATGAGGAAGCCTATGTGGACCACAACAAACTGGAAAATTCTTAAAGAGATGGGAATACCAGACTACCTTACCTGTCTCCTGAGAAACTTGTATTTAGCAACAGTTAGAACCAGACATGGAACAACAGACTGGTTCCAGATTGGGAAAGGAGTATGACAACGCTGTATATTGTCACCCTGTTTATCTAATTTATATGCAGAATGAAAAGTCTAGTTGCTCAGTTGTGTCTGACTCTACTACCCTATGGACTATATTGCCTGCCATGCTCCTTCATCACAGGATTTCCCAGGCAAGAATACTGGAGTGGGTTGCCATTTCCATCTCCAAATATGCAGAATACATCCTGCAAAATGCCAGGCTGAATGGATCACAAGCTGGAATCAAGATTTCCAGGAAAAATATCAACAGCCTCAGATACCCAAATGATACCACTTTAATGGCAGAAAGTGAAGAGGAACTAAAGAGCCTCTTGAGGAGAGTGAAAGAGGAGAGTGAAAAAACTGGCTTGAAACTCAACATTCAAAAAACTAGATCATGGCATCTGGTCCCATCACTTAATGGCAAATAGAAGGGGAAAAAGTAGAAGCAGTGACAGATTTTCTTGGGTTCCAGAGTAACTAAGGACAGTGACTGCAGTCATGAAATTAAAAGATGCTTGCTCCTTGGAAGAAAAGCTACAACAAACCTAAACAGCATATTAAAAAGCAGACATTACTTGCCAACAAATGTCCAGATAGTCAAAACTATGGTTTTTCCAGTAGTCATGTACACGTGTGAGAGTTGGTCCATAAAGAAGGCTGAGTGCCAAAGAATTGATGCTTTCAAATTATGATGCTTAGAGAAGACTCGTGAGAGTCCCTTGGGCTGCAAGAAGATCAAACCAGTTAATCCTAAAGGAAATCAACCCTGAATATTTATTGGAAGGATTGATGCTGAGGCTGAAGCTCCAGTACTTTGGCCACCTGATGCAAAGAGCTGATTCAATGGAAAAGACCCTGCTGATGCTAGGAAAGATTGAAGGCAAAAGGAAAAGGGGGCTGCAGAGGACAAGATGGTTAGATAGGATTACTGATTCAACAGACATGAATTTGAATGAACTCCAGGAGATAGTGCAGGACAGGGGAGCCTGGCAAGCTGCAGTCCATGGGGTCACAAAGAGTCAGACCTGACTTAGGAAATCAACAACAGCCACCTCTTAAAGACCCTATCTCATGATACAGTCACAGTGAAAGTTAGGACATCAACATACAAATTTGGGAGAGACATAGTTCATTCTATAGCACATATTGTGCTTTCTACATCTTGCATTTTAAATTTAGTGTTGTTTTTAATTCTACCCACACTGCTCTTAGATAGATCTCATTTATTCAGCTTAATTGCTGCATTCCCATCATAAGCATAAATATACTATTTTATTTAACTTTCTTTATTGTATTTTTTCAATTTATACATTTATAAATAGCACTGCAAACAACAGTGCTGTAAATGCCTCCATATTCACGTGATTAAAATGTTTTTGGAATGGTTAAGTAATAGAGTATGAGTGTGTGTCAGTTTATGTTCCTATTTCTCCTCATCTGGTATGTTCAGACTTGCAAATTTTTGTCCATCTGTTGATGACAAATGGTATGTCATCATACTAATGCATTCATTTCTATCCACCTAATTATTAGTAAGGGCTTCCCAGGTGGCTCAGTGGTAAAGAATCTGCCTGCCAATACCGGAGCCACTGGAGACTCGGGTTGGATCCCTGGGTCAGGAAGATCCCCTGAAGGAAAAAATGGCAACCCTCTCCAGGATTCTTGCTGGGATAATCCCATGGACAGAGGAACCTGGTGGGCTACAGTCGATGGGATCATAAAGAGTTGGACATAATTATTAATAAGATGGAACAATTTTTCACATGTTAACTATTGAGATATTGTATCAGGATTGTAGTAAGCCTATAATTCAATTTGAGAATTTATGTCATAAATTAGAAAACATTTTGTTTTCTAATCCATGAACACAGTTTATTTCTGTTTAGTTCTTCTTTAATTTCTTTCATCAATGATTTTGCATTTTCTGTGACATCTTGAATATATTTTGTGAAATTTATTCCAAAGTATTTCATATTCAAGATAATGTTATTGGTATTTTTTTAAATTTCAAATTCTAATTTTTTTAGAAAAAATTTTTATCTTGAGATAATTAACATTCATGCTGCTAAGTCGCTTCAGTCATGTCTGACTCTGTATGACCCCATAGACGGCAGCCCATCAGGCTCCACCGTCCCTGGGATTCTCCAGCCAAGAACACTGGAGTGGGTTGCCATTTCCTTCTCCAATGCATGAAAGTGAAAAGTGAAGTCGCTCAGTCGTGTCTGACTCTTGCGACCCCATGGACTGCAGCCCACCAGGCTCCTCCATCCATGGGATTCTCCAGGCAAGAGTACTGGAGTGGGGTGCCATTGCCTTCTCCAATTAGGAAATAGCAAAAATAGTAAAGAGGTCTCATGTACCTTCCCCCAGTTTCCCCCAGTGGCTACACCTTGCTATTACAATAGTAAAATCAGGAAACTGATATTGATACAAGGTGTGTGTATAGGTCATGCCATTTTGTCACATGTGTATATTCGAGTAACCAACACTCTATCCAAGATGCACCACAAAGATGTTCCTTGTGACTGTAAGTCATCTCCAACCAATTATCCTAATATTTTAGCCATGAATCTTTCCCCCATTTATATAATTTTGTCATTTTTGAGAATGTTTTATAAATGGAATCATAACAATATGTGACTTCTTGAGACTGGCATTTTTTCACTCAACATAAATACCCTGGAGATGAATCCACATTGTCATGTGTATCTGCAGTTCATCCTCTTTGTTGTTGAGCAGTGTTCTGTAGGGAGAAGGCAATGGCACACCACTGTAGCACTCTTGCCTGGAAAATCCCAGGGACGGAGGAGCCTGGTGGGCTGCCGTCTGTGGGGTCACACAGAGTCGGACACGACTGGGCGACTTAGCAGCAGCAGCAGCAGCAGTGTTCTGTAGTACATTGTACCACAGTGCAGCCATTCACTCATTAAAGGACATTTGGTTAGTTCCTGTTTGGGGCTATTACAATAAAATGTTATGTAGTCACTCCCACCGCTGTCTCCTCCTCCTCCTCATTTGGATGCTTTTATTTATTTTTTAAATTTTATTTTATTTTTAAACTTTACAATATTGTATTAGTTTTGCCAAATATCGAAATGAATCCGCCACAGGTATACCTGTGTTCCCCATCCTGAACCCTCTTCCCTCCTCCCTCCCCATACCCTCCCTCTGGGTCATCCCAGTGCACCAGCCCCAAGCATCCAGTATCGTGCATCGAACCTGGACTGGCGACTTGTTTCATACATGATATTATACATGTTTCAGTGCCATTCTCCCAAATCTCCCCACCCTCTCCCTCTCCCACAGAGTCCATAAGACTGATCTATACATCAGTGTCTCTTTTGCTGTCTCGTACACAGGGTTATTATGAATGCTTTTATTTTATAACAGCTTTATTGAAATTTAATTCTCATACCATAAAATTTACACTGTTAAAGTGCACAATTTTATGGTTTTAGTATATTTGCAGAGCTGTGTGACTACCACCACTACCTAACTGTAGAACATTTTCATCACCCCAAAAAGAAACTGTATACCCATTAGCAATCACTCCCCTTTCCTCCTTCCTCCCTAGCCTCTGGAAACCACTAATCTACTTTCTGTATCTGGACATTTCATATAAAAGAAATAATACAGTATGTGGTTCTTATGCCTGGCTCCTTTCACTTAACATGGTATTCTCAAGGTTCATCTATTTTGCAGCATGTGTCAGTACTTTATTCTTCTCATGACTAACTGGTATTACACTGTATGGTTGAAATGCATTTTGCTTATCCGTTCATCAGTTGATGTATTGGGTTGTTTCCACTTTTTGGCTTTTATTAATAATGCTGCTATGAACATTCTTATGCAGCCTTATATAGATAGACATGTTTTAATTTTTCTTGGGACCTAGAAGTTGAATTATTGGCTCCTTTTGAGGAATTGTCAAACATCTCTAAAGCTATAGTATCATCTTGGTATTTTGATTTTCACGTGGTATCTTTTTCCATCTGCTTACATTACTACCTATATCATTATATTTGAATTAAGTTTCCTATAGATAGCATATAGTTGGGTCATGGTAGTGTTTGGTTTTTAATCTACCAGTCTCTTTCTTTTAATTGGTATATTTAATCTATGCATCTTTAATATAATTATTGATATGTTAGTTTTTAAATGTCATTGTACTTTCTGTTTTGCTTATTCCCTCTCTTCTTTTTTCTATTTCCTTGTCTTACACTCCTGTGTATTACTTGAACATCTCTTAGAATTTCGTTTTGGTGTCTCTCTGTTTAGATGTTTCAGCAGTTACTTTAGATATCACCTTATACAAGCATAACTTCTCAATTTATTGGTGTTGACATTTTACCAGTTTGGGTCTCAAAACTACCTCCCTTTAAGTCTCTTTCCCCTCACCTGTTTACAATTATCTTAAATACTCCTCAACATATATTGAGAATCCCATCAGACAGTTTTATAATTTTTGCTTCAACTGTTAAACATAAATCAGGAAACTCAAAGTGAAAAGTCTATTGTATTTACCCTTACTTTTGCTCTATTTTTCTTCTTTTTTGATGTTCCAAGATTTGTTTTGTTCTTTCTTTTTCCTTTATGTAAGGTATTATTTCTCACTGCTTTCAAGATTCTTTTCTTTGTGTTTAGTTTTCAGAATTTTGAATATGATATGTCTTATGCAGATTTCTTTGGGTTGTTTCTGTTTGAGGATTGCTCAGGTTCTTGATTCTGTATATTTATATCTTTTGCCAAGTTTGGAAGAGGGGGATTTATATTAATGCTACATATATTTGTGTATATGGGTCACAAAGAGTCGGACACGACTGAGCGACTGAACTGAACTGAACTGATACACTTTCTTTAGGATCCATATTCATGATACCTTGGGTACTTCATTTCTGAGAGATTTTTGGTTTTTTCAATCTTTTTTAAGCTCAGTAAACAGTCATTTTACATTTTCCTTTTAAAATGTTTTGATCTGTTTCTGTTCTGAGTTTCTGCATTTAGGATTTGGAGTTTTATGTCATATATGCAAATGTTTGTATAGGAATATTTTATCTATTTTGGGCTCCTATGTTAGAGTTTTATGATTCATGATTGGATTTCTTGGAGAGTGCTGTTATCAACTAAAATATTGGACTTCTCACTTTGTTTTATTCTTGCAATGGTTTTATGGGATATCACCTGTTATTTTCTGCTCATTTTGAAATGTCTTATATTTTTCTCAATCACCAATAATAGGGAGTAGTCAGAATTCTAATACACTATGGATGAGAGTATAGATTGAACTTTAGAAAACAATTTTACTTTATCTGGTAAATTAAAAGATGCACTTAGCCTTCAATTTATCCAATCTACTTGTAAATACATATATCCTAGAGTAATTTATGGACACAGATATCAGGTCATATGCACATGGTTTATAGCACCCATGTTTTCAAAAGCAAAAAGTCAGAAGCTATCCAAATATCTATTAACAGGAGATTGTTAAAAATAAATTCATGTAGTAGAACACTGCTGTGATGGAAAACAAATAAACTATACTACAATAATAAACATAGACATACATCAGGAATATACTGCTGACTGGAAAAGTTGCAAAAATATAACCAGTCAACTCTGCTTATATAAAGTTAAAATTCCCATAAAACGAATCAATACAAATGCGATAAAATATAAAAAAAAAAAAGGAATGATAAACACAAAGTCCAGTACAGTGGTTACCTTTGTAGGTTGGGTGGAGACAGATGATGTGATTGGGCAGGCAACACGAAAGGGAGCAGAGGTGCTGGTAACGTGGCGTCTCTTAAGCTTTGGTGGTATTGTTATTATTCATATCCTATTGTTAGAAATATTTTAATAAGTATTCAATATATAACAACATTTTTATATGAATGATACTGCAAAAAGTTACCAGATTTTCAAAGGCTTCTCTTTGGTTGATGTTTTCTATCATCAGGAGGTCGAGGGTATTTCCAGTATAGAGTGGGAATGGGGAAAGGCCTAAGAGCAAGAAAATAGGAAGAGGTGTCTGTAAAATCTTGCTTCCACTGAATCAGTTCTTCACAATATGACTTCACATATTTTTGTCGATGTATTAAAAGCTCTTTAATCATAGGGCAAATATTTACTCATATACAGCTTATGAGCGACTTGTGTCTTCCCAGGTGGTACTGGTGGTAAAGAACCCGCCTGCCGATGCAGGAGACTCAAGAGACACGGGTTCAATCCCTGTGTCGGGAAGATCTCCTGGAAGAGGAAATGGCACCCCACTCCAGGATTCTTGCCTCGAAAATCCCATGGACAGAGGAGCCTGGTGGGCTACAGTCCATGGGGTCACAAAGAGTCAGACACGACTGAATGACTGAGCACAGAGCTCATGTATGGAAATGAAATGTTATTACACTTAAATATAACTAGTTTTGGATTAGTTATTTTAAAAATTTCTGCAGTTATTTCCCTTCCAGTAGTTTGGGTAATAAGTGATAGATCATATAATACAAAAGCTGATTTCTCCCTCAAACCAACTATGCATCTAGCCCAATCTATATAATCTGACAAGAAACAGAGTTCACTAAATAAAAACCCTCATATTTACCGTCTTCAGACCCTTGAGGCAAGTACGTGTCTGACTGAACCACATGAATGTGATACTAATTTGGTAGGCTCAGGAAGAAAATATATTTGAAGGGTTCATTTAGGGAGGAAAAAATAGAATGTTGTCTAACTTAAGTACGTTTGGAGCTTTTTTCTGATTACGTCTGTGGCATGTGAATAACTTCACCAATCAGATGAGTCCTATGTGGGCCTGCTGCATTTTTTACTAATGTGGCCTAAATAGTCTCTCAAAAAGAGCTCCCTATCCTAATCCCTTTCTTCCTTCTTTCACCAGACTTTTATTGATTATCTACTACATAGAATTTTATTGATGATCTATTTATCCCTTTTATGTATGCTAGGAACATGAATATAAAATTTACATATAGTGTAAGGATTGAAAAACACACACATATACTTAACTGAAAAGAATATAAACAAAAAAACTGAAATCCCAGAAATTTAGTAATTAATTATTTGTGGGGGGAAAGTAAAGGATCTCAAAGAAAAGGTTAATTTGAGTTGGTTTTAAATAGTAAGCTCTATTCAGGTCTCCCACATTGAAGGCAGATTCTTTACCAGCTGAGCCACAAGGGAAGGCCAATAATACTGGAGTGGGTAGCCTATCCCTTCTCCAGCAGATCTTCCCAACCCAGGAATCGAACCAGGGTCTCCTGCATTACAGGCGGATTCTTTACCAACTATTCAACAAATAGTTCTAAATGTATGCATGTATGCCTACTCAGTCGTGTCTGACTTGTTGCGACCCTAAGGACTGTAGCCCACCAAGCTCCTCTGTCCATGGAATTTCCCAGGCAAGAATTCTGGAGTGGGTTGCCATTTCCTCTTCCAGGGAATTTTCCCCACCCAGGGACTGCACCCACATCTCCTGTGTTTGCTACATTGGCTGGCAGGGAGACTCTTTACCACCGTACCACTTGGGAAGTTATCTCAGTGTACACTTATTGAATAAAGGTTATAGAAGTAAGGAGGATATAAAGAAGATCTCTTACGGTATCTCAAATTCTTAGGAAGAACGTCACAGCCCTCTGTCATCCCAAGTATTTTCTTTACCAAAGTTTGCTTTAGTAAATATATTGTCTGAAACAAAAGTTGGAACATATAGTATGAATGAGAGTAGAGAAAATCTTAAATTACTATCTCTCCAGAAAATCCAGAATGTGTTTGTATCATCCATATTATATTTCATTTATGGAAATGCAAGTGTCCATAAGTGATATTCTGATCTGTCTATATCTGTCAACTAGTAAATGCTAACATCAGATCAGATCAGTCTCTGTCGTGTCCAACTCTTTGTGACCCCATAAATCGCAGCACGCCAGGCCTCCCTGTCCATCACCAACTCCCGGAGTTCACCCAGACTCACGTCCATCGAGTCAGTGATGCCATCCAGCCATCTCATCCTCTGTCGTCCCCTTCTCCTCCTGCCCCCAATCCCTCCCAGCATCAGAGTCTTTTCCAATGAGTCAACTCTTCGCATGAGGTGGCCAAAGTACTGGAGTTTCAGCTTTAGCATCATTCCTTCCAAAGAAATCCCAGGGCTGATCTCCTTCAGAATGGACTGGTTGGATCTCCTTGCAGGCCAGGGGACTCTCAAGAGTCTTCTCCAACACCACAGTTCAAAGGCATCAATTCTTCAGCGCTCAGCCTTCTTCACGGTCCAACCCTCACACATCCATACATGACCACAGGAAAAACCATAGCCTTGGCTAGATGAACCTTTGTTGGCAAAGTAATGTCTCTGCCTTTGAATATGCTATCTAGGTTGGTCATAACTTTCCTTCCAAGGAGTAAGCGTCTTTTAATTTCATGGCTGCAGTCACCATCTGCAGTGATTTTGGAGCCCAGAAAAATAAAGTCTGACACTGTTTCCACTGTTTCCCCATCTATTTCCCATGAAGTGATGGGACCGGATGCCATGATCTTCGTTTTCTGAATGTTGAGCTTTAAGCCAACTTTTTCACTCTCCTCTTTCACTTTCATCAAGAGGCTTTTGAGTTCCTCTTCACCTTCTGCTAACATGGTTAGGTATAAATATTGACAATCATTTTGTAGGGTAAATAATCCTAAAGAAAACATAGGAATTTTAATTTAAATATTTGTACTATATACAGTAAATGTATTGCCATCACTTACTAGTGATTGCAGCCATGAAATTAAAAGACTCCTTGGAAGGAAAGTTATGACCAACCTAGACAGCATATTAAAAAGCAGAGACATTACTTTGTCAGCAAAGGTCCATCTAGTCAAGGCTATGGTTTTTCCAGTGGTCATGTATGGATGTGAGAGTTGGACTATAAAGAAAGCTGAGCGCCGAAGAATTGATGCTTTTGAACTGTGGTGTTGGAGAAGACTCTTGAGAGTCCCATGGACTGCAAGGAAATCCAACCAGTCCATCCTAAAGGAGATCAGTCCTGGGTGTTCATTGGGAGGACTGATGTTGAAGCTGAAACTCCAATACTTTGGCCACCTGATGTGAAGAGTTGACTCATTTGAAAAGGCCCTGATGTTGGGAAAGATTGAAGGTGGGAGGAGAAGGGGACGACAGAGGATGAGATGGTTGGATGGCATCACCGACTCAATGGACATGGGTTTGGGTGGACTCCGGGAGTTGGTGATGGAAGGGGAGGCCTGGTGTGCTGTGGTTCATGGGGTCACAAAGAGTTGGACACGACTCAGTGACTGAACTGAACTAGTAACAACAGATTTCTCACATGCATTTATTTTAACACAGAAAGTATAAGGTAAAGAAGACCAATAGAGTATAAGTTTGTTCCAAGATGCTATTGTCAATGAAGACATATGAGAAAATGTTGGAAAAAGTGAATATGGGAAACTCATGATTTTTTTGTAACATGAAAAGATATCTTCTGAAAAAAATCACTTACTATGAAAAGCATTGGGTTTATCTAGGTAACCATAGGCATGACTCTTAACCCTCTTAACCTCAATTTTATCTATCAACTGATAGTGATAATATTAACCTCATATGATGTGAAATGGATTAATTGAAATGATATGAATAAAAGAACTTGTAGGGTATTCAACTATACAATTGTAAGGTATTATTGATCCAAGACAGTATAGTATAGTAGATAGGAGTGCAGTTTCTAGAGTGAGCCTACCTAGTTTTGAATCCTGGCCTTACCATTGATCAGTTCTAATACCTCAGGGAAACCACTACACTTCCCAAAACCTCATTTTTTTCCTATGAGATGGAAATAGTAAGAGAACTTATATAATAGAGTAGAATTAAATATAGTATGTGAAGCATACTACATGTCATAAAGATATCATTATCTTATTGTAGTAGTAAGTGTCCTTAATAACCCCCTTTTTAGAATAATTTAATTTAATATAATTACAGGATGGAATCAAACAATATTCGAGTACTTCAGGACCTGTTATCAAAGCAGCTGCTCTAACTAGTGACCCAGGGTTAGGCATGCAAGCGTATGGCCGACAGGTAAGCAGGGAAGGTACCAGAGATATCACTTCTCTAGAGCATTGGATGCTGTCATGCAGTAGCTGAGTTATTTTTAAAGTAATAGATATATGTTTGTTTGAAAATGAGGCTAAAATTCCATGAGGAGAGACTGGAATAGAGTTTCCTTGAGTCTTCAGAGAACATTACAATTTCGGCTGATCCTGAACAACATAATCAGAGAAAATAATTTCTGGATACATATGAAGAAGATTTTAGTGGCAGAAGTTGAGATAACTCTCTTATTGGAAAAGAGATAATCATATATATAAGAATATATGTAGGTTGATATATTCTTAGGTCAAGAGAAGAAAGAAGAATGTCAAATGCTAGTATCAATTTTTAAAATTATTTGAAGTGGTCATAAAATTGATCAAAAACTAATATATGTACATATATGATCAATAGCTAATATATCTTTTTGATAATACATGATCAGCAACTAATATATGTACAATTTTTATGTTTATATTTATAACATACATTAGTGTCCCGGAAATTTTATAAGTTTAACTTATGTACATTTTTAAAGACTGATATTAAAAGTGTTTATATCATAGGCTAATACTAGCTTAAGAAACAATGTTTCTGGTACTTGAAATGTCAAATGTGTTCAGCCTCCCAGCTAAGATAACTGATAGATTATGAAGCTATTATTGAGATAAATGTCCAATTTTGTAAAGCCATATATTGAAAAATATATATTTGAAAGTGTGTGATACCTAATGCCATTTAGAAGAACATTTATTAGCAAATGATTAGCATTAAGTTTCAGAAACACAGTGTAAAAATAAGGAGAGAGGAAGTCTCTTCCACAAATGTTGCTGCGCAAACTGGATAGCTACAAGTAAAAAAAAAAAAAGAAATTAGATCATTCTTTAACTCCACACACAAAAATAAGCTCAAAATGGATTAAAGACCTAAATGTGAGACCAGACACTATAGGATTCTTAGAGGAAAACATAAGCAGAAAACTCTTGGCATAAATCATAGCAATATCTTTTTTGGTCTATCTCCCAGAATAAGGGAAATAAAAACAAAAATAAACAAATGGGACCTGCTTAAACTCCAAAGCTTTTGCAGAGTAAAGGGAACAGTAAACAAAATGAAAAGACAACCCACAGATTGGGAGAAAATATGCGCAAATGATGTGACTGATAAGGGATTGCTGCTGCTGCTGCTAAGTCGCTTCAGTCGTGTCTGACTCTGTGTGACCCCATAGACGGCAGCCCACCAGGCTCCCCCATCCCTGGGATTCTCCAGGCAAGAGTACTGGAGTGGGGTGCCATCGCCTTCTCCCAATAAGGGATTAGTCTCCAAATTTTACAAACAGCTTGTGAACCACTCAGTATCACAGTAATCCAAGTCTATGTCCCAACCACTAAATGCCAAAGAAGCTGAACGGTTCTAGGAAGACCTACAAGACCTTCTAGAACTCACACCAAAGATGTCCTTTTCATCATAGGGAATTGGAATGCAAAATAGGAAGTCAAGAGGTACCTGAAGTAACAGGTAAGTTTGGCCTTGGAGTACAAGATGAAGCAGGGGAAAGGCTAACGGAGTTTTGCCAAGAGAACGCCTTGGTCATAGCAAACACCCTTTTTCAAGAACATAAGATAAGACTCTACACATGGACATCACCAGATGGTCAATACAGAAATCAGATTAATTATTTTCTTTGCAGATGAAGATGGAGAAGCTCTATACAGTCAGGAAAAACAAGATCTGGAGCTGACTGTGGCTTAGATCATGAGCTTCTTAATGCAAAATTCCAGTTTAAGTTGAAGAAAGTAGGAAAACCACTAGATCATTCAGGTGTGACCTATATCAAATCCCTTATGATTATACAGTGGAGGTGACAAATAGATTCAGGAGATTAGATCTGGTAGACCGAATGCCTGAAGAATTATGGGCAGAAGTTTGTAACATTGTACAGGAGGTGGTGACCAAAACCATCCCCAAGAAAAGAAATGCAGGAAGACAAAGGGTTGTCTGAGGAGGCCTTACAAATAACTGCGAAAAGAAGAGAAGCAAAAGGCAAAGGAGAAAGGGACAGATATACCCAACTGAATGCAGAAGAGAATAGCAAGGAGAGATAAGAAAGCCTTCTTAAGTGAACAATGCAAAGAAATAGAGGAAAAATAATAGAATGGGAAAGACTAGATATCTCTTCAAGAAAATTGGAGATATCAAGGGGACATTTCATGTGAGGATGGGCATGATAAAGGACAGCAATGGCAAGAACCAAACAGAAGCACAAGCGATTAAGAAGAGGTGGCAAGAATACACAGAACTATACAAAAAAGCCTGAGTGATGAAGAACTGACGCTTTTGAATTGTGCTGGAGAAGACTCTTGAGAGTCCTTTGGACTGCAAGGAGATCAAACCAGTCAATCCTAAAGGAAATCAACTCTCAATGTTCATTGGAAGGACTGATGCTGAAGCTGAAGCTCCAGTATTCTGGCCTCCTGATGTGAAGAGCTGACTCATGGAAAAGACCCTGCTGCCGGGCAAGATTGAGGGCAGGAGGAGAAGGGGGCAATGGAGGATGAGATGGTTGGATGGCATCACCGGCTCAATGGACATAAGTTTGAGCAAACTCCAGGAGATAGTAAAGAACAGGGAAGCCTGGCATGCTGCAGTTCACGGGGTTGAAGGAGTCAGACATGACTTAGTGACTGAACAACAACAACACGTGATGCTTAACAGCATCAAAACAAACAGCCCACTCAAAAAAATGGGCAGAAGAACTAAGTAGACATTTCTCCAAAGAAGATATGCAGATGGCCATTAGGCACATGAAAAGATGTTCAACATTGCTAATTATAATGAAATGCAAATCAAAAGTACAATAAGATATCACCTCATACCTGTGAGAGTAGCTATTACCAAAAAGTCCACAAACAATAAATGCTGGAGAGGGTGTGGAGAGAAGTGAACCTTCCTGCGCTGTTTGTGGGAATGTAAATTGATACAGCCACTGTGGAGAAAAGTAGGAAGGTTCCTTAAAAAACTAAAAATAGAGCTGCCATATGGTCCTACAGTCCCACTGCTGGACATATATCTGGAGAAAAACATGGTCTGAAATGATTCATGCATCTGAATGTGCATTGTAGCACTGTTTACAATAAGTAAGACATGGAAGCAATCCAAATGTCCACCAGCAGAGGAATGGATAAAGAAGATGTGGTATATATTTACAATGGAGTATCACTCAGCCATTAAAAAGATTGAAATAATGCCATTTGCAGCAACATGGATGGACTGGAGAGTGTCATACTGAGTGAAGTCAGACAGAGAAGGTGAAATACCATATGACACCCCTTATATGTGGGATCTAAAAAGATATGATACGAATGAACTTATGTGCAAAACAGAAGCAGACTTATAGACTCCAAGAATGAGCTTATGGTGGCTAGGGGGAAGGTTGGGGAGAAGGGACAGATAAATGTATATTTTAAATATATATTAAAATATAAACATTTTAATATATATTTAAATATGAACTGCGGTGTTGGAGAAGACTCTTGAGAGTCCCTTGGACTGCAAGGAGATCCAACCAGTCCATTCTGAAGGAGATCAGCCCTGGGATTTCTTTGGAAGGAATGATGCTAAAGGTGAAACTCCAGTACTTTGGCCACCTCATGCGAAGAGTTGACTCATTGGAAAAGACTCTGATGCTGGGAGGGATTGGGGGCAAGAGGAGAAGGGGACGACAGAGGATGAGATGGCTGGATGGCATCACTGACTCGATGGACGTGAGTCTGGGTGAACTCCGGGAGTTGGTGATGGACAGGGAGGCCTGGCATGCTGTGATTCATGGGGTCGCAAAGAGTCGGACACGACTGAGCGACTGATCTGATCTGATCTGATCTTTATATTTCATTTATCATTTTGTTAATTTTTAATATATATTATATATAAATATAAATAATATGTTACAACTGAAAACTGTTAAGAGAGTAAGTCTGAGACTTCTCATCATAAGGAATAATTTTTTCTATTTCTTTAATGTTCCATCTATATGTGATGAAAGGTGTTTTTTAAATTTCTTGTGATCCTTTCATGATGTGTATATATCAAATCATTATTATTATACACCTTTAGCTTAAACAGTGCTATATGTTGATTATATCTGAATAAAACTAGAAGAAAAATGAAATTATTAAAATTTAGATCAAGGCTAAAGAGAAATACCTTTACTTTATAATAAATATATCTATATAAATGTAGATCAATGACAGTTAGTTGTACCCAGGTTAAATCGGTAAGCTCTGTGAAAATTCCTATAATTATAAATTTATGAAATGTGCATGTTTTCTATATTCTGTTCTTTGACATTAAAAGGCCTTTAAATGAAGGGGCTGATATAAGCTGTCTTACCTTCAGTTTATTTCCTGGGGCAAATATCTCTAAAATTAATTTTGCAAAATTGTTTTTGTAGCCAACCTGGTGCTACTCAAAGTACATAGAAGCCTTAGAACAGGAAAGGATTCTTCTTAAAATTCAAGAGGAACTAGAAAGAAAGTTGTTTGCAGGTAAGTTTTGCTCTTTGTTTTCAGGGCTGCTTTGTTGTCTTGTATCACAGGTTAATTCTAGAGGGTTTTGCTAATGATTCCTTCACGGTTTCTCTTGTTTCCGTGCAGCCACACCATCTTTTACAAATTTCAAGTCTACTACTTCCACTCTGTCTTTGAAAAAGACTGTGTCCTCCCACAACATCCAGAGTGAGTGTCAAGTGACAGCCTGATTTCAGTTCTTTCTTCCTTATTGTTAGAACTCTACCTCTCACCTGGCCATCTGGAGAGGGCAGAAAGGGATGAGGACTGACTCCCTCCCAACTGCTCTGACCCCCAAGTTAGGAGAATTTCAAAGTGTAGGTGTTCCATCTCTTTGTCTCTGTTTTCTTCTCTTTTGCTGAGGAGGAAAGACTATGACATATACCCAGCACTGCATACCATTTCTAGACAGCACTCATGGGAGTGTATATCCTGCTGCTAGGTACAACGGAGTTCATAGACTGAATTGATCAGTCCCATCCATGTCCCTCTGACTCACACACTAATGCACGTGGACATCTGCACAATGCGCGCGCGCGCGCACACACACACACCCCTACTTACGCTCTCCATTAACAAATTAATAGGCAGGAGTAACTTGCCTCCCTTTTGAACGGCACAGTCTCCTGCATAGGAAGGCCTCTGGGGAATGATCATTTATTGCTTCTATCTACTCCTTATCTAGTTTTCTCTTCCACAAAGAACATTTATAGAAGAATGGGCTCAGTTTTCCAAGGTTTTGCAAGCTGAGTTTTTCTAAGTTCCATTTTCCCAAGATAGGAATACAAGAAGGAACTGATAATTAATAACTGAAAATCAAGCTGGGGTCCTTCTCTCATATAGATACTGATGTGATTATACAGTTTTGATCAGATATTAATGTTAGACTTTTTAACAATGCCCTTAGAAAGTAGTATTACTAGTGTAATGTAATATATGTGCAACCCATTGAACTAAAACTCAAAGGACCCAGTAAAAGTCCCATTTCTCTTCTATTTTGTAGCTTAGATTTTTGTTTCTCAAAATCTTTAGTTTTCTGGTTCTTGGGAGCATATGATGATCAGGCCTTTATGCTCTTAGCCTGCTCATCTCTCTTCTTTTCAGATTTATCCTTAACCACTATGCTCCTGTCAGTTTCCTTACCCCCTAGATCAAGATTGCAGTGCCTCCAACATTAGGGTGTGCTGACTCATTTGTTAACTTTTTGATCCTTCTTACAACTCTTAAGCTTTTGTTGTTATTTTGGATTTAAATTTTCTCTCATTGATTATGTTTCAGTCATTTCTTCTTTTTTCTTTGCAGGAATTCTTTAAACCAAGTTGTAACTAACATGGAAGCACAAGTGATTTTTTGATGGTCTGCTTTAGAGCAAGCCTGTCATCTAAATAAAGTTTGGCTTCACTTCTATAGTTTAAAAATTACAGTTCTTCTGTACACATAACATGGTGGTGGTGGTTTAGTTGCTAAGTCGTGTCCAACTCTTGCGACTCCATGGACTGTAGCCCGCCAGGCTCCTTTGTCCATGGGATTTTCCAGGCAAGAAAACTGGAGTGGGTTGCCATTTCCTTCTCCAGGGGATCTTCCCGACCCAGGAATCGAACCCAGATCTCCTGCATTGCAGGCAGATTCTTTACCTACTGAGCTAGGAGGGGACACATAACATATAAGACTATTAAGAAAAAACTTTAACTCATTCAGAATAAAACAAATTCTATCTCAGAAGAATCAAAATATTTTATCACAGACCTGAAGTAACCATGTTTTGCTCCTTAAATAGTCTTTTAACAAAAATGTTCCTTGAGCATTCAGTATACAGTTGACCCTTGCACAACATGGATTTGAACTATACAGTTCCACTTATATGTAGATATTTTTCAATAGTAAATGTTACAGTACTCCCGGATCTGTGGCTGGTTGAATCCACAGATGCAGAACTGCGTATATGGAGGAGCCATGGATACAGGGACCTGCTATAAGTTATACAGAGAATTTCAACTTTATGGTGCCCCTAACCTCTGTGTTGTTCAAGGGTCAGCTGTATTTGGATGGCAGATACATTCAGCAAGTGGTTAGGGATATTCCTAGCAATAAATTGACCCAAAATATAGAGGGAAGAGCCTTCCTCATCTTGTCCCTATCTCTATTCCCAACTCTAAAGAAGCTGTATTTTAAATCTGTGTGGCTCTCAGACTTCAGTGTGCATGAGACTCACTGTAACATTTGCTAGCAATGCAGATTCCTGGGCTCACTCTCTGAGAGTTTGATTCAGTAGTTCTTGGACAGAACCCAGGAATCACCCTCTTTAATGGACATCCTAGTTGTCCGTGTGATAAACTGTTAGGGTAGCAAGAGAAGAGTTTTAAAAGGCAAAAGGCCCCTTATTAACTAGAGACAGTAACAAACCTGCCTGCAACAGGGGAGACCTGAGTTCAATCCCTGGGTTGGGAAGATCCTCTGGAGAAGGGCATGGCAACCCACTCCAGTGTTCTTGCCTGGAGAAGTCCATGGACAGAGGAGCCTGGTGGGCTACAGACCATGGGGTTGCAAAGAGTCGGACACGACTGAGTGACTGACACACACGCTTGCAGCAGAGGAAACCCAGACATACATCTACGTATCTTCTTTCCTAGAGGGAAAGGAGAATCTGTAAGAAATTATCTGGGAGGATGAACCTTCATCATCTTTTTGCCTTGGGACTCAGAAACTCCAAGGACTGTGACCTGGGTTAGCAGATTGGAAGCATTAGACGTCCACTTTACTACCATCCCAGAAAGTATATTCAAAGTAGAAACTACCATTCCTCATTCTTTAAAGAGTTAAGCATTGTATAGAGGGGAGAGCATCAGGAGAAAGACTTCAGAGATCCCACTTGTTTTCTAAAGCAGTAGGTTTGGACACCTTTTTTTTTTTTTTTAAGCATCAGAACCCTATAGTTTCCTCTGTTCCCATACTCCCCTATACCCTATATTAGTCAAGAAGTTTGTATCTGTTTTCCATTCATTGCCTTTTTTAAATTCCATTCATTTTCTGCCTTTTGATTTTAACTAAGCCACTCCAGTACTCTTGCCTGGAAAATCCTATGGATGGAGGAGCCTGGTAGGCTGCAGTTCATGGGGTCGCCAAGAGTCGGACACGACTGAGCAACTTCGCTTTCACTTTTCACTTTCATGCATTGGAAAAGGAAATGGCAACCCACTCCAGTGTTCTTGCCTGGAGAATCCCAGGGACGGGGGAGCCTGGTGGGCTACCATCTATGGGTTGCACAGAGTTGGACACGACTGAAGCGACTTAGCAGCAGCAGCAAGCATTTTCTGTGATTCTTTTTTCTCTCTTAGTGTATCAGTTATACTTCTTTTTAAAGTTGTCTAGTTAGTTGCCCTAGAATTTGCAATATACATTTACAGCTAATAAAAGTCTACATTCAAATAATACTCTGCTGCTTCATGACTGCTTCATGGGTAATGCAAGTATAATACCTTTTAACAGAATTTTCCAATTCCCTCCCTCCTATCTCTTATCATATTGCTGTCAGTTAATTTTACTTATCCATAAGCTATAATTGCTGAATGCATTGTTGATGTTATTATTTTTAACAACTGTTTTCTCCTAGGTCAACTCAGAATAAGGAAATAAAAGGTATTATTTTACTTCCATTTATTCCCCTAATGCTCTTTCATTCTTTGTGTAGATCTGAGTTTCTGACCTATACCATTTCCCTTCTCTCTGAAGAACTTCTTTTAATATTTCTCTTAAGGAAGGTCTATTGTTTGCCTTAAAACATCTTTATTTCTCCTTTGCTTTTGAAGGGTAATTTCACTGGATATAAAATTCTAAGTATTTCTTTTTCTCTTTCAACAGTTCAAATGCTTCACTCTCTTTTTGCATGGTTTCTGAAGAGAAGGCAAATGCAGTTCTTTTCTTGACTCTCAGATCCTTCAAGATTTTTTCTTCATCTTTGACTTCCTGCAGTTCAAACATGATAGGTGTAGATTTTTGTATATATGTCCTGCTGTGATTGCTGAGCTTTTTGGATCAGTAGTTTTGTGTCTTTCATTAATTTTTGAAAATTCCGTCATTATTACTTCAAGTGTTCTGTTCCTTTTTTCCCTGCTATTTCATTATGTACATGTCACACCTTTTGTAATAGTCCCATAGTTCTTGGATATTCATTTCTTTTTCATTGTTTTTTTCCTCTTTGCATTTCAGTTTTGGAATTTTCTGTTGCCTTCTCTTTAAGCCCACTGATTCTTTCCTCAGCTGTATTTAGTCTATTGATAAACTCATCCAAGACATTCTTCATTTTTGTTTCAGTGCTTTCAGTTACTAGCATTTTCTTTTGATTCTTTGTTTGGATTTCTGTCTCTCTGCTTATGTTACTCAGATGTTCTTGCATGTTGTACACTTCTTTCTATTAAATCTCTTAACACATGAATCATAGTCATTTTAAGTTTTTGGTCTGATCATTCTGAAGTCTCTGTCATACTGATTATGATTTGATGCTTGCTTTTTGTCTCTTCAGATATGTTTTTATGCCTTTTAACATGCTTTGTAGTATTTTTTGAAAGTAAGATATGAGGCATCAGGTAAAAGGAACTGAGGTTTATGGACCTTTAGTGTGTGAGATTTTGTATTTATCTGACTAGGAGTTAGGCTGTATTTAATGTTTGCTGTATCTGTGGTGTCAGTGACTGAAATTTCCTCCATGTCCTTGTTATTTTCTTCCTGTGCTTTTGGGTTTTCTTAGAGATCTCTTAATAGGGTCTGAGGCTTGCAGTTCTTTTATCTGTAATCCCTGACATTATACAGGAGTGCTGTTGATGTGGTGATAGAATGTGGGAGGAGGAGGTGTTATATAGTCCCTTGATTAGATCTCTTTCCTTTAGTGAGCCTGAGTTGGGTATTTCCCCCCTCCCATGTCAGTTAGACTCTGGTGAAAACCACAGTCTGTTAGGCTGTGGCAGAATAGTTTCTGTTGAGGGCAGGCATTGTTAGGAAAAATGGATATATTCCAAAATTGTCACTCTGTCCTTCCCCCTAAGAGAAGCAGGAGGGGAGTTTTCTCTGATGGAAATTTTTATATTATAAATATTTGCATGTTCATTTTTGGGCTACCCTGAAAGCATCTCACAGCATGAATTAGTCTCAACTTTTGCCACTAGAGTCGGTTTCCTTACATTAGTGCTCAGGAAGAATCTTCTCATTAGCTCTGCTGCTGCTGCTGCTAAGTTGCTTCAGTCGTGTCCGACTCTGTGCGACCCCATAGACGGCAGCCCACCAGGCTCCCCCATCCCTGGGATTCTCCAGGCAAGAACACTGGAGTGGGTTGCCATTTCCTTCTCCAATGCATGAAAGTGAAAAGTGAAAGTGAAGTCGCTCAGTCGTGTCCGACTCTTAGCGACCCCATGGACTGCAGCCTACCAGGCTCTTCCGTCCATGGGATTTTCCAGGCAAGAGTACTGGAGTGGGTGCCATTGCTTCTCATTAGCTCTACTGATCCCTTAACATGCCTTCAGTGTGTTTTCTCCTTCTCTCATCCCCCAGTGGATGACTGCCTTATTTCAGATTCTTACCACCTTGGATGTGAGTTTTAATTAGTATCTATAAAATAGAAGTTTTTTATTTAGCATGACATGTAAGGCCCTCCTGTCTTCTGATGTAAACAGTGCCTCAGATCAGACATTTGTTCCTCTGGGATTCTATCTTTGATATTCTTATCTCACTGCAGATTTCTAAACAGCTGCATGAGTTATCACTCACTCTTCTGTCCTAACACTGTAGCTTGTTCATTACTCTATAATAGCACTAGTTACATTGATTGTAATTTAATTTCCTGGTTAAAGCTGTCGTTTGAATTTCAGTATCTTACATAGAACATCTGTAATATAGATGTTCTTTAAGGATTTGCTGAAATGAAAGAAATATCTGCACTGTAAAATCTCGGGAAAGTAAAAAGTCACTGCTCATTGAAGAAAGTCAGTATAATGCTATTCAAACAATGTTTTCATTGGTATTTTTGTAATTAGAAATGCACAGCAAAGTGGCTTGTTTATATAAAGTATATTTAATAATCTTTGTTGTAACTACATCATTTTTTCATATTTATGAGAATAGATCTATGTGTCATTGTGTCTTTCAGAGAATAAATTAATACTTATTAAATCACATTGAATCACTTAAATCACTTTAGGCTTGGATTTCTCAGTCTTGGCACTGTTGACATTTTTGGCCAGCTAGCTCTCTGTTGTGAAGGACTCTCCTATGCACTGTTGAATGTTTAAAAATATACCTGGCTTCCACACTGTGCGCTCGTAGCGCCTCCTCGGTTATCACGACCCAGAATATCTCCAGACATTGCCAAATCATCCCTAATTGAGAACTATTACTTTAGACTTTGGAGCATTTTTATGTTTTACTTTTTGAAATCCCTAATTACAATGGAATCTTCAAATTATACTTATCTAGCATATGATTTTTTTTAAAGTATCGCACCTGCTAGCTCTGTAACACTGCCAAGAGTGCCTTCTAACTAATGACAGCTTATTTGTTTTAGTGGTATCTGTTTTACATCCACTTGAATTATTTCTTTTTTTATATCATCTTTGAAAGTATAATGCCTAAAGGAGATGCTCAACCAATGTTTATTGAATTAATAGAACATAAAATAAATTCCTTACTTAGATATAATGTCAGTGACATACACTATATTTTAGGTAATCTTAAAAGTGCCCTTAAATCTGCATTGGATTTGTACACATAAATAAATAAATTCTAACTGAGCTACATGTTTACATCTGATATGCTTCTTGATTTTATAAGTCCTCATAAAGAAAAAACAACTTACTTTTAGAAGTCTTACATTTTAAAAACACACAAATTACTCTGTAAACTATGTCAGCTTTACACCCTTCAACACATGAGAAAATTGAGCTTATACTTTCTTTATATTATTGTTTGCAGTGAATAACTATTTTGAAATAAATACAATAGTGCAGTAATCTATCAGTAATGTGGTCAGTTGAGTCAGATTCAGATTGTGGATATTATTTTTTTCATAAAAAATTTAGTTTTAAAGGTATAACCTAATTCATGTTACATTTTTTAAATGGGTATGTTTATCATTTATTACATAATTGAAAATTATAGTATTTAGCGATGGCATCACTGACTCAATGGACATGAGTTTGGGTAAACTCCAGGAGTTGGTGATGGACAGGGAGGCCTGGCATGCTGCAGTTCATGGGGTTGCAGAGTCAGACACAACTGAGTGACTGAACTGAACTGAACTGAATCTGTGAATAATTTGTTTCTTAATTGACATACCCTTTTTAAAAATTATAGTAAACTTTTTACTTCAAAAAGTATCTCAGTTGGTGTATATCCAAAGATTCAGTAGAAATTTGTTCTAATCTTGGATCTGTTACTGTCTTTCTGATATAGAGCCATTTATTTTTGCCTTTTTGGGTCTCAATTTACTTATGTATAAGAAACAAAGCGTCCTTTTTTAGCACTAATATGTAATTCTGTGAGTTTATGATATTGGAGATTTTTTAATCTATAACTGTATATAGAGTCTTGGCGTACTCCTCCATGAGCAGTTATTTCTGTATTTTAAATTAGAGATTTAGGTCAAAAGATGAAGTGAGGGAGGGTTCAAGATGACAGTGCAGGAAGATCCTGAACTCAGCTCCTCACACAGACACTCAACAGATCTACAACTGCATATGAAATAATTCCCTGAGAAAGGAATCTGAAAACTGGATGAATAAAGCTTCCACAAAAAAGGTTAAAAGAACACCAGCAAGACCAGTAGGAAAGGTGGTGATACGGGCTCACCAAGGAAAAACCCACACTCCAGATGTAGTAATTCACAATTGAGAGGGATCTCAAAGGCACAGATCTTTCTTCTAGATGAATGAGGGATTCAAACTCCACATCAGGTACACAAGCTTCTAGATACTGTAAAAGAGAGATAAGCACCCAAATACCTGGCTTTGAAAACCCAATTGGGAATATGCACAGGAGAATTACAGAACCAAGAAATGGGAAACCTGTTCTTAAAGAGCTTGTGCATAGACTCACTTGACCTGAAAACCATCACAAAAACACCAGTTGGAAGAGTTCATGAACCATAGGAAAAGGGACCCATGTACTAATCTTGAAGCATCTTTTTAGAGAGGCAAAAATCAGTTGGGTTACTCCTTGAGGACTGTCACAGGCAGGAACCTCTCATGCAATCTGAGGCTAATGGCAGTACTGGTGGGCACCACCTCTAGAAAGTGGATCCAAAAAGATACTGCTGCGATTTATTGTAGTATAGTCTGAAATCACGGAGAAGGCAATGGCACCCCACTGCAGTACTCTTGCCTGGAAAATCCCATGGATGGAGGAGCCTGGTAGGCTGCAGTCCATGGGGTCGCTAAGAGTCATACACGACTTCACTTTCACTTTCACTTTTTCACTTTCATGCACTGGAGAAGGAAATGGCAACCCACTCCAGTGTTCTTGCCTGGAGAATCCCAGGGACGGGGCAGCTTGGTGGGCTGATGTCTATGGGGTCGCACAGAGTCGGACACGACTGAAGTGACTTAGCAGCAGTCTGAAATCAGGGAGCCTGATTCCTCCAGCTCCATTTTTCTTTCTCAGGAAGGGACTGTATTCTTAAGTTCAGTTCATTGCTTAGTTGTGTCCCAACTCTTTGCGACCCCATGGACTGCAGCACGCCAGGCTTCCCTGTCCATCACCAACTCTTGGAGCTTGCTCAAACTCATGTCCATCGAGTCAGTGATGTCATCCAACCATCTTATTCTCTGTTGTCCCCTTCTCTTCCTGCCTTCAATCTTTCCCAGCATCAGGGTCTTTTCCAAAGAGTCAGTTCTTCACATTAGGTGGCCAGAGTATTAGAGTTTCAGCTTCAGCATCAGTCCTTCCTTTGAATATTCAGGACTGATTTCCTTTAGGATTGACTGGTTGGGTCTCCTTGCAGTACAAGGGACTCTCAAGAGTCTTCTCCAACACCACACTTCAAAAGCATCAATTCTTCGGCACTCAGCTTTCTTTATGGTCCAACTTTTACATCCATACATGACTATTGGAAAAACCATAGCTTTGACTAGATGGACCTTTGTTGGCAAAGTAATGTCTGCTTTTTAGTATGCTGTCTAGGTTGGTCATAGTTTTTTTTCCTAGGAGCAAGCGTCTTTTAATTTCATGGCTGCGGTCACCATCTGCAGTGATTTTGGAGCCCAAAAAAATAAAGTCTGTCACTGTTCACATTGTTTCCCCATCTATTTGCCATGAAATGATGGGACTGGATGCTATGATCTTCATTTTTTGAATGTTTTACACCAGCTTTTTCACTCTCCTCTTTCACTTTTATCAAGGGGCTCTTTAGTTCCTCTTCACTTTATACCATAAGGGTGGTGTCATCTTCATATCTGAGGTTATTGATATTTCTCCTGGGAATCCTGATTCCAGCTTGTGCTTCACCCAGCCCAGCGTTTCTCATGATATGCTCTGCATATAAGTTAAATAAGCAGGGTGACAATATACAGCCTTGCCATACTCCTTTCCCAAATTGGAACCAGTCTGTTGTTCCATGTCCGGTTCTAACTGTTGCTTCTTGACCTGCACACAGATTTCTCAGGAGGCAGGTCAGGTGGTCTGGTATTCCCATCTCTTGAAGATTTCCACAGTTTGTTGTGATCCACACAGTCAAAGCTTTGGCATAGTCAATAAAGCAGAAGTAGATGTTTTTCTGGAACTCTCTTTGCTTTTTCGATGATCCAACAGATGTTGGCAATTTGACCTCTGGTTTTTCTGTCTTTTCTAAATCCAGCTTGAATATCTGAAAGTTCTCAGTTCATGTACTATTGAAGCCTCACTTGGACAATTTTGAGCATTACTTTGCTAGCGTGTGAGATGAGTGCAGTTATGCAGTAGTTTGAGCATTCTTTGGCATTGCCTTTCTTTGGGATTGGAATGAAAACGGACCTTTTCCAGTCCTGTGGCCACTGCTGAGTTTTCCAAATTTGCTGGCATATTGAGTGCAGCACTTTCACAGCATCATCTTTCAGGATTTGAAATAGCTCAACTGGAATTCCATCACCTCCACTAGCTTTGTTCATAGTGATGCTTCCTAAGGCCCACTTGACTTTGCATTCCAGGATGTCTGGCTCTAGGTGAGTGATCACACCATTGTGGTTATCTGGGTCGTGAAGATCTTTTTTGTACAGTTCTTCTGTGTGTTCTTGCCATCTTTTCTTAATAACCTCTGCTTCTGTTAGGTCCATACTGTTTCTGTCCTTTATTGTGCCCATCTTTGTATGAAGTGTTCCCTTGGTATCTCTAATTTTCTTGAAGAGATCTCTAGTCTTAATGGTACACACAAAATTTCACATGGTCTGAGTTCCACCACAGAGGCAGTAGTTTGAAAGGAGCCAGTGTCCAACCTGTTTATTGATCTTGGAGAACATCCTGGAGATGCAGGAGTCAGCTGGGACTTCCCTTAGGGATGAAGACATGGCAGCAGCCATTTGGGGAAGTCATTTTACTGCAATAAAAATGGTGATGGCAACTGCCACTTTGGAATAATCCCTCTAGTCTACTAGCACTGGGTGCTGATATGCCCACCAGCAGGATGGCTCCAGCATCAGGTCCCCCCAGGTCAAGCAGTCAGCCGTACAGGGACCCAGCACTACCCACCAGTAGGCTAGTGCCAGCCTCCAGTTCCCTCAGGTCATATAGGCAGCTGCATGAAGACCAGGTTCTGACTTCTGTAGGCGACAGCCTCTGAAGAAGACATCAGATCAGATCAGATCAGATCAGTCGCCCCGTCGTGTCTGACTCTTTGCGACCCCATGAATCGCAGCACGCCAGGCCTCCCTGTCCATCACCAACTCCCGGAGTTCACTGAGACTCACGTCCATCGAGTCAGTGATGCCATCCAGCCATCTCATCCTCTGTCGTCCCCTTCTCCTGTCCCCAATCCCTCCCAGCATCAGAGTCTTTTCCAATGAGTCAACTCTTCGCATGAGGTGGCCAAAGTACTGGAGTTTCAGCTTTAGCATCATTCCTTCCAAAGAAATCCCAGGGCTGATCTCCTTCAGAATGGACTGGTTGGATCTCCTTGCAGTCCAAAGGACTCTCAAGAGTCTTCTCCAACACCACAGTTCAAAAGCATCAATTCTTGGGCGCTCAGCCTTCTTCACAGTCCAACTCTCACATCCATACATGACCACAGGAAAAACCATAGCCTTGACTAGACGAACCTTTGTTGGCAAAGTAATGTCTCTGCTTTTGAATATGCTTAACCAATTCAGGGTCCAGACCTGCCTGTCAGGGCACCCTGTGTAGTCAGCCCTGCCACAACCTAAGGAAATATACACAGCCCGCATAAGGGGCACCTCCAGAGCAAATACCTCTGATGACCAGAGGGGAGCATTCTGCTGAGCCTCATATGGCATCACCCATATAAGATAATTCTCTAACATCAGTAAGTACAACCGATTGACCTCTGTCTAGAAATAAACAGTACTGGGCAAAGTGAGGAGACAGAGGAATCTCTTCTAAAAGAAGGAAGAAGATATAACTTCAGAGGAAGAACTAAATGAGGTGATGCTAAGCAATCCACCCAATATAGAGTTCAAGGTAAAAATCATAAATATGCCCACCAAACTTGAAAAAAAGAATGGGAAATACAGTGAGATTTTTCAGAAATGAGAAGAATCTGACAAAACCAAAAAATACACTAACTGAAAAGATACAGTAGAAGAAATCAATGGTCTATTAGATGATACAGAACAATGAATCATCAAGCTGGAAGACAGAGTAGTGGAGATCACCAAGCTGAACAGAAGAAAGGAAAAAAGAATTTTTAAAAATGAGGATAGTTTAAAAGACCTCAGGGATAAAATCAAGAGTAATAACATTTGCATTATAAGGGTAGAGAAAAAGAATAGAGAGAGAAAAGGGTAGAGAACTTTTATGAAGATAGAATAATGGAAAACTTCCTTAACCTGGGGAAGGAAACAGACATCTAGGTTCAGGAAGCACCAAAAGTTTCAAAGTGAGGCCAAAAAGATCCAAACCAAGATAAATTGTAGTCAAAATGGCAAAAATGAAAAAAAAATTTTTTAACAATAAGGAAAGATGTAATTAGTTATGAATAAGGAACTCCCACAAGACTCTTAGCTGACTTTTCAGCAAGAAGTTTGCTGGCAATAAGGGAGATGCATGATATTTAAAGTGGTGAAAGGCAAAAAATCTATAGCAAAGTATATCTAGCAAAGTTTTCATTTAGATTTAAAAGAGAGAGAAAGAATTCTACAATCAAAACTTAAAAGTGGGGCTTCCCTGGAGGTCCAGTGGTTAGGACTCCATGCTTCCACTGTGGAACTGGTTGGGAAACTAGCATCCCACAAGCTGCACAGTGTGACCAAAAAAACCCCACAAAAAACCAAAAACCCAAAACCTAATAAAAGAGTTCAGTCATCTATAATAAAAACACTCAACAAAGGGAGTATAAAGGGAACATTCCTTGGCATAATAAAGACCATATCTGACAAATCCACAGCCAATATACTCAACTGTGAAAAGCTGAAAGCATTTCCTCAAAGATCAGGACCAAGACAAGGATATCCACTATCACCAGTTTTATTCAACATGGTATTGGAACCTCTAGCGATAACAGCTAGGTAAGAGAAGGAAATAAAGGAATCAGAGTGGGAAGAAAGAAGTAAAATTATCACTGTTTGCTGATGGCATGATACTATCTATATACAGAAAACCCTAAACAGTCCACTAAAAAAAGTTTTGTAACTAATGAATTTAGTAACAGGATACAATATCAATACACAGAAATCTGTGACTTTTCTATAAACTAATAAAGAACTTTCAGAAAGAGAAATTAAGAAAACAATTCCTCTTAAAATTGCATCAATAATAATAAAATACCAGGAATAAATTTAATCAAGGAGGTAAAAACATGTTCATTAAAAACTTAAAAGACACTGATGAAAGGAATGGAAGAAGACATGAATAAGTGGAAAAGTATTCTGTGTTCATGCATTGGAAGAATTAATATTGTTGAAATGTCCTAACAGTATCTACAGCAATCTACAGATTCAGTGAAATCCGTATCAAACTTTCAATGGCATATTTCACAGAAGTAGAACAAATAATTCTAAAACTTGTGTGGAATCAAAAAAGACCCAAAGAATCAAAACAACCAAGAATGAAGAACAAAACAGGAGGCATCATGCTCCCTAATTTCAAGCTATACTACAAAGCTACAATAATCAAAACAGTATGGTACTGGCACAAATACAAACACACAGATCAGTGGAACAGAATAGAAAATCCAGATATAAACCCACACATCTATGAACAATTAATTTACAACAAGAAAGTAAAAATATACAATGGAGAAAAGACAGCCTTCCAATAAATGGTGTTGAAAAACTAGATCACTGTCTTACACCACATACAAGAATTAACTCAAAATGAATTAAAGTCTTGATGTAAGACCTGAAACCATAAAATTCCTGGAAGAAAACAAGCAATATCTTCATTGACACCAGTCTTAGCAATGTTTTTGTGGATACTTAACGAGAGAAAGCATGTGTGTCACTTAGGCATGTGTGACTCTTTGTGACCCCATGGACTGTAGCCTGCAAGGCTCCTCTGTCCATAGGATTCTCCAGGCAAGAATTGTGGAGTAGGTTGCCATGTCCTTTTCCAACTTAATGAGAGAAAATATTTGCAAATCATATATTTGACAAGAGGTTAATATTAAAAATATACAAAGAATTCATACAATTAAAAAAAAATCCTGATTTTAAAATAGGCAGAGGACCTGAATAGACATTTTTCCAGTGAAGACATACAGATGACCAACAGATACATGGAAAAGTGTTCATTACTAATTATTAGGGAAATGCAAATCAAACCTGTAATAAAATATCACCCCATACCAGTAGAATAACTATATTAAAAAGACAAGAAATAGCAAATGTTGGTGAGAATGTGCAGAAAAGGGAATTCTCATACACTGTTGGTGGGACTGTAAATTGGTACAGCTTATGGAAAACAGCATGGAGATTCCTTAAAAGATTATGACTATAACTCCCATGCTGCTGCTGCTAAGTCGCTTCAGTCGTGTCCGACTCTGTGCGACCCCATAGACGGAAGCCCACCAGGCTCCCCTGTCCCTGGGATTCTCCAGGCAAGAACACTGGAGTGGGTTGCCATTTCCTTCTCCAGTGCATGAAAGTGAAAAGTGAAAGGGAAGTTGCTCAGTTGTGTCCAACTCTTAACGACCCCATGGACTACAGCCTACCAGGCTCCTCCATCCATTGGATTTTCCAGGCAAGAGTACTGGTGTGGGGTGATCCCACTATTCCACTTCCAGGTATATATCTGAAGAAAATGAACACACTAATTTGAAAAAATACATTCCCTATGTTCATTGCAGCATTATTTGCAATAGCCAAGATATGGAAACAACCTATGTGTCGATCAATGGAATGGATGGATAAAGATGCTCACACACACACACACACACACGTATATATAGGTCTGTATATAAGATGTTGACACATATATATGAGACATACAATGGGATAACAATACTGTTCAACCATAAATGAATGAAATCCTGCCATTTGAGACAACATAAAGGACCTTGAAGATATTAAGTGAAATAAGTCAGGCAAAGACAGATACAATATGATTTCACTCATAAGTGGAATCTAAAAGCAATGAACAAACAAAAGAACCCTCATAGATATAGAGAACAAATTAGCAGTTACCAGATGGGAAGGGGATTGGGAGGTGGGCAACATGGGTGGAGGGGATCAACTGCATTGTGATGGATGGCAACTAGATTTGTGATGGTGATCACTTTGTAGTATATATCAGTTCTGAATTATAATTCTGTACATCTGACTCTTATATAGTTTTTAAAAGATTAAAAAATTCTACAGTTTTGTTTTCCAGAGTCAAATACTTAGTGTATAGGCCTGTCCTGAAATAGTTGTTATTTTAGAGACTTCTTGTTTAATGTAATTATTATAAAACTAGTTTTTTAACAATTCAACAGTATGTTGCTTTTAAGAGATAATCAGCCTTCTCAAACCTATTGCAATAGAGGTTGCTGTTTCCCAGCATCTATCCAACGCATTCCTTTTAGTAATGAAATCTCCAAGTTTAGCTGTGCCCATGACTACTTGAGCGTCCCAGGTAGCACTAGTGGTAAAGAACCCACCTGCCAATCCAAGAGACATAAGAGACGTGGGTTCGATCCCTGGGTCAGAAAGAGCCCTTGGAGAAGGAAATGGTAGCCCATTCCAGTATTCCTGCCTGGAGAATCCCATGGACAGAGGAGCCTGGAGGGCTACAGTCCATGGGATCACAAAGAGTCAGACATGACTGAAGCGACTTAGCACACACACAGCTCACACATGACTACATAACTAAAATAAACTATCATTTCCCAATCTTCCTTGTAGCTAGATATGGGCATATGTTATGTCCAATGTCAGGCCAAGGGTATGGAAGCAAAAGTGTAAAATATCCATTCAAGTCTTTTTAGAATGAAAACGCTGCCAGTTATTTTCTCTTCCCTCTTCCTACAATCACAGTTGTAGTGCTGGCTGACAAGGTCCCACCAGATAGACGGGCACTTTCCTAAGGAGTTACATAACCTGGTCTCGGGATGACCTCATGAAGAAGCGAGGCCTTGCTCTGGACTTTTAGGTGAGAGAAAAATCTCAGTCTTATTTGAGTCACTTTATTTCTGTGCTTTTTTGTTATTGTAGTTTATACTTGACCTTAACTGATAAAAAAAAAACTTGCCATAACAAAAACTGAAAACGTGACATTCATTCATCAGTCAGTCATTGGGCAGCAAGGAAACATGTATTTGAAGGTTAGAAAGGTGGTTACCTTTGCAATGTCATGGAAAAATATTTGGTGAACCTGTTAGTTCTGACAACTTAGAAGACAGAACAGTGCTTGCTGTGCCCATACTTTTCTTTTTTTCATCAAATGAATTTTTAAAATTTAAATTTTATTTCTTTATTTTTGGCTGTGCTGGGTCTTCATTGCTGCACATGGCTTTCTTTAGCTGTGGTGAGTGGGGTCTACTCTCTAGTATGTGGGCTTCTCACTGTGGTGGTTTCTCTTGTTGCAGAGCATGGGCTCTAGGCACGTGGGCTTCAGTAGTTGTGACATGTGGGCCCAATAGTTGTGGCTCGAGGGCTCTAGAACATGGGCTCAGTAGTTGTGGCCCACAGGCTTAGTTTCTCTGAGGCATTGTGAGATCTTCCCAGACCAGGGACTGAACCCACGTCCCCAGCATTAGCATGCAGATTCTTAACGACTGGACTGCCAGGGAGGTATCTGCTCATAGCTTTTTAAGGAAGTAGTCTCCCCACAAAAGAATACTGGTGTTTGTTTATGTGTTGGTGGCTGTTTATGTGTTACAGTTTTATCAAGGTATCATGAGAGATATATCAGGCAAGAATTACCCCCATTTTCAATTAAAAAGGAAAGCTAAGGGAGTCACATTCTGTGAGCATGGCTTGCAATTAAAACTGAGGTAAAATCTAATAGTTTGGGCCTGTAAAGCTGGGAATGTCAACTGCAACTATGCCTCATAAAACAAAGCCTTTGTTCAGTGCCCTTTTCAAAACTTGCTCATTAAGAGTTTTCATGTGGACAGTGGTGGCCCTATTCCCTATTACAAAGGTCAAAATCCAGCCTACTGTTTTAGATGACCATAAAATAGCCACCATTAAAATAACAGAGAGTGAAATGTGCCAAGCACAGAAGTGAATACATAAGAGTTGGCAGGCTTAAGAATCATGACAAGAAGAAATTTTGACATGGAACCAATAAATAGATTGAAATAGATTGAAAACTTACTAAATTTTGATGCAGTTACATTCACAACCGAACCACAAACCTGGCCTGAAAATGCCTGTAATTTTTCAGTCTATAAAACAACCACCAGCTACCAAACTTACATCATCATCAGAAAGCAGGCTGTGAAATTATTCAACCTCCAAAGAGGCCCACTTTCCAATTCCAACTTCAGAAGTGGCTTAGAGGATAATAGATAAGGAAGCTCATCTCAGAAGGTAAAGTCAGGAGCCCCAGAGCATGAGGGACAATGGAGTTTCTCCCATACAGTAGCACCAGAATCTAACAAAGTATCTTAGTTCAAGGTTCTATAAGAGAATACTATTGACTGGATAGCTTATAAACAACAAACTTATTTCTCCCAGTTCTGGAGGCTGAGAGTCCAAGATCATGTTGTCTGTAGTTTCAGTATCTGGTGAGGAGCCTCTTGGTTTATAGATGACAGTCTTCTTGCTGTGAGTGTGCATATAGCAGAAAGGAGAAGGGAACTTGGGGGTCTATATGATAAAGGCACTAATTCCATTCATTAGGACTCTACCCTCATGACCTAATAACCTCCTAAAGACCCTACATCCCGTAACATCACACTGGGAATTAGGATTTCAGAGTATGAATTCTGGGGGGACAGAAATACCCAGTCCATTGTAAAAAGGTATCTTCACAGTTCTAACCAAGAAGATGAAATGTGACTACTATGTTTTGTCCTTTCAAACCATCATAATTGTTTCTTTTCTCCACCCTGGTTTATATGTCAATATGATCCAGTAGCTTTCTCCCTTACAAATATCGTTAAAACCTCTGATCCTCTGATGAATTCCTTACCAATCTTCAATACTGTTATATATTTATTCTCTTTGAGCTTCTTTACTATCACATCTGTAGGTTTTTCAGAAAGAAGTGTTAGAACGCATATGCTTAGTTTTGACATATCAAATGTGGTGCCTTTAGCAACTTAAAAAAAATACTAAATTGCTAAGTAGGGTGGGACTTGTAGAGTGACTGAGAAGTTTAGCAAATCATATCACCAAAAAGGAACAATAAAACTAGACAGAATTCTCAAAACAACTACTTTAGAATTCCAGAGATTGAAAAAAGACATATAATAAATTGAGAAACATTTATTCAGGAAAAACTACTGAACCTTAATAGAAATAGTTGGGAGTTTATGGAATCTTGGTCTAGGCCTGCTTCCATTCCCCCAATCCTGTTCCATAGTGGAGTAGTTCTACCAAAGTAAGACAGCCCTAAGGACCAGTAACCTTGCTGCCAAAGGGGGCTGATTTGATTTCAATTAGAATGTGGGAAAAAAACTCATTCCCAGGAGTTTTGTCAATATGATGGGACAATCCAAGAACAAGAGCAAAACATCCAGGAAAGTCAGTCTCACAGTTTGACTGAGACAGAGATCAATGTGATAGAATTGAGAATCCAGAAATAAATCCATATATTTATCATCAGTTAATTTTCAGTGAAGGTGTCAAGGCAATTCAGTGAGAAATTATCTCACACTGTATGCAAAATCTTCCTCAAAATTGATAATAGATCTGTATTAAGCAACAAAAC
Source organism: Bubalus kerabau (assembly GCF_029407905.1). Taxonomy (NCBI): domain Eukaryota; kingdom Metazoa; phylum Chordata; class Mammalia; order Artiodactyla; family Bovidae; genus Bubalus; species Bubalus kerabau. The sequence goes on from NC_073637.1 coordinate 66,674,848, forward strand.
AGAAACCCTTGAAAGGAGGCAGGAGAAATATCCTTATGACCTTGAGTTAGTCAAAGACTTTTCCGCATAGCTATATAAAAGAAAAAGTAGATAAATGGCAGTGTATAAAATTTTAAAACTTTGTGCTTCAGAAGATGCCATCAGGACTTACCTGGTGGTCCATTGCTTAAAGAATTCGCCTGCCAGTGCAGGGGACACGAATTTGCTCCTTGGTCTGGGAAGATTCTACATGCCACAGGGAACCTAAGTCTGTGAGCCGCAACTACTGAGCCATGTTCAGCAACTGTTGAAGCCCATGTGCCCTAGAGACAGTGCTCTGCAACAAGACAGGCCACCACAGTGAGGTGCCCATACCACACAATGCAGAGTAGTTCTCTCTCGCCACAACTAGAGAGAGCCCATGTGCAGCAACCAAGACCCAGGGCAACCAAAAAATAAAATAAAATTATCAATAATAATAAATAAAAGTTTTTAAAATATCCCATTAAAAAATGAAAGATAACAAAGGACTGGAAGAAAATATTTGCAAATTATATATCTGCCAAAGGACTTATATTTAGAGCATATGAAGAACTCCTAAACTTCAGTAATAACCCAATTTTAAAATGAGCAAAATATTAGAATAAACTGTTCAGCAAAGAAAAATATATGAATAGCCAATAAACACATGGAAAGTTGTTTAACATCATTAGTCATTAGGGAAATAAATGAAAACCACAATAAGATACCAACTCATACTCTCTAGAATGTCTGTTATCAGAAATACAGACAATGACAAAGAGTTGGACCATAAAGAAGACTGAGGGCTGAAGGATTGATGCTTTTGAGTTGTGGTGCTAGAGAAGACTTTTAAGAGTCCTTTGGACAGCAAGGAGATCAAACCAATCAATCCTGAATATTCATTGGAAGGACAGATGCTGAAGCTGAAGCTCCAGTACTTTGGCCACCTGATGTGAAGAGCTAACACACGGGAAAAGACCCTGATGCTGGGAAAGATTGAGAGTGGGAGGAGAAGGAGACGACAGAGGATGAGATGCTTGGATGGCATCACTGATTCAATGGACATGACATTGAGCAAACTCTGGGAAATAGTGAAGAACAAGGGAAGCCTGGAATGTTGCAGTCCATGGGATCACAAAGAGTCGGACACAACTTAGCGACTGAACAATAACAAGCAAATGTTTACAAGGATGTGGAGAAACTCAAAACATATAGATTGATGGTGGGAATGTAACTGACACTTTGGAGAAATTTGGCAATTCCTGAAAAACTGCCAAATGGTTACTATACTACTCAGCAATTCCACTCCTAGGAATCTACCCGAGAGAAATGAAGACATTTCCACACAAACATTTGTGTGCTAACATTCATAGCAGCATTATTCGTAGTAGCCAAAGTGTGAATACTATACAAATACCAATTGACTGGTGAGTGTATAACAAAATGTTGAACTTGCATATGATGAAATAGCATCAATGGAAAAAATACTGTTGTTTTCCTTGATGTAACAGACTTTGTACATTTTTGAATATACATTTTCTAAATCCCAAGTCTGAATAACTATAATTTGTATGCCAGTCTTACCAAGTGAAATGGTGCTCTATGAGAAGAGTGACTGGGTCAGCTAGCAACTCACACAATTACACAAGTGCTTTTTCTGGAGATAACCATTATACTTTGGTATGTGACAGGCATGCGTTCTGTTTACTTCCCATTTCATCAATTAGAATATTATAATGGTGTATGCTCAGCAATCAACATTAATAAAGCTAATACTTTTAGGCATTCTTAAGCAAAACTCTTTCTTTTTTTCCTATAAATGAATTCAATTGTTTCAGTGCCACTGAGGGCTTCCCTGCTGTCTCAGCAGTAAAGAATCTGCCTGCAGTGCAGGAGACATGGGTTCGATCCCTGGGTCAGGAAGATTCCCTGGAGGAGGGTGTGGCAACCTATTCCAGTATTCTTGCCAGGAAAATTCCATGGACAGAGGAGCCTGGAGGGGTGCAGTCCATGGGGTTGCAAAGAGTTGACTCACTGAAGTGACTGAGCACGCCGCCTTGATACATATAAAGGTGCCAACAGTTTTACCTACGATCACATTAGCATTATCAGCACAAACATCAACACAGTGGAAAAGGCACATAACATCTTAGCATTATTATGAAAATTGCCTTTACCTCACAGACCTCCTGAAAGAGACCACTGAACAAATTACTTACAGCTGACATATAAGTTGTAACTGTTTCATATTTGTTCCCTCTGCCTGGGAATCCCTTTTCTCTTCTACCTGCAGTGCCCCAATTCATATTTCACATGCCCAATTCAAACATTCTCTCCTCAGAGCTTTCCCTGATCCTTTTCTACCCCATCTGAGTTGCTCTTTACCTCTTTTGTCTTACACATATCTGCTACATGCATGCTAAGTCACTTCAGTGGTGTCCAACCCTATGGACTATAGCCTGCCAGGCTCCTCTGTCCATGGGGATTCTCCAGGCAAGAATACTGGAGTGGATTGTCATTTCCTTCTCCAGGGGATCTTCCTGATCCAGGGATCAAACCTGCGTCTCCTGTGTCTCCTGCACTACAGGTGGATTCTTTACCACTGAGCTACTGAGGAAACCCATGATCTCTTGCTATAGTACCTACCAATTGTGTTGCATTTTTGTTTACAACATATGTTTTATTCATATCCTTATCAGATGCTGTAAGCATCTTGGCTGCAAGCATTTTCACCACAAACGTTTTTACCATATAACTAATTGTCCTTAAGGCACTTTTGACATAAAAAAATAACTGGTTGACAGTTTGGTGTGGCAGTTTAGTTTAATTTCTCTATTGATGCAGTACTCCCATTTTTATATTACATAAATCTTAGCCCTGGTAATGGTCTATAAAATGATGAGTAGATGTGGTGGTCTTAAAATAGTGAATGATAACGACATATATCAACTTAATAGATAACATGGTGATAAAACCTCCTGGAAGTGTGAAGTAAGACAGTGTAAAGCCAGACTGCATATATCTATACTAGACAATGATAACATCAGTTTGAAAGTCCTTCAGTGATTTGAAGATGTATCATGGAACCCGCATTTCTCATAAAACTTTGGAAGGTCTATTAACAGACATGTGACAATACACCAACAACAAATAATGGCGTAGGAGGCTTTCAAAACACAATGCAAAGCTCAGTTGCAGATTTGCATCCTAGGATTTGGAAACTGATACCTCTTTTGACAAAGGAAGAAACTTTAGTGAAAAAGAAAAAGTGTGATGCCCAAAGAGGAGACAAATCAACAAACAAGCAAAATGTGTAGTACTATGAAAAACTGGAAGGTAAGTGCTTAGGTACAATTCACAAAATAAAATCAGTTAATTGAGCAGTATTGCCATGAATCTACATACATTTTAAAGGTATTCAAATATTTTGTACTTCACAGTACTTTTTAATTCTGTTATTCATTTCTCATATTTCAGTATATCCTTTTTAACGATTCTCTTATTTTTCATTATTTTATCTTTCACAACAAAATTGCCCAATTATGTATGTGGTGACACTTTTGACGCCAAAATGTCTACAAGCAAGAATACTTACGATCAAATGCTATGAAGCCATCATTATCCTGCTCCCAAAACCAAAGATATAACCAAAGAGAAAATTACAGGCCAATATCTTTGATTAATATAAGTATAAAAATTCTCAACTAAAATATTAGCAAACTGAAGCCAACAGCACATAAAAAGATGATACACCATGACCAAGTGGGATTCATTCCAAGTTCACAAGGATGATTCAACATATGCAAATCAATGTGATATACCACATCAATAAAAGACAAAAATCACATGATCATCTCAATAGATGCAGAAAAAGCATTTGACAACATTCATTCATTATAAAAATCCATTCAGTATAAAAATGGGTATTGAGGGAACATATCTCAAAATAATAAAAACTATTTATGACAAACCCTCAGCCAATATAATAATCAATTGTGAAAAGATGAAAGGCTTCCTGCTAAAACCTGAAACATGGCTAAGAGGCCTACTCTTACCACTTCTATTCAACATAGTATTAGAAGTCCTAGCCACAGCAATACTACAAGAGAAAGAAATAAAAAGGTATCCAAATTGGAAGAGAAGAGGTAAAATCCTTATATGCAGGTAACATGATATATATACGATACATATATATAAATGATATATAAAAACCCCCAAAGACCCCACACAAAAACCCTTAGAACTGATAAGTGAATTCAGCAAGATAGCAGGTTACAAAATTAACCTATAGAAATCTGTTGCATTTCTTTACACCAACAATGAAAATATCAGAAATTTTAAAAAGCAATAGCTTTTAAAATCACAACCCCCAAAATAAAATACTTAGGAATAAACCTCTCCAAAGAGGTGAAACAGTGAAAAGTATAAAACATTAATAAAGGAAACTGAAGATGATTCAAAGAAATGGAAAGATATCCTATTCTCTTGGACTGTAAAAATGAATATCATAATGGCCATATTACCCAAAGCAATATACAGATTTAATACAATCCATATCAGATTACACTTTTCACAGAACTAGAGCAAACCTAAAATTTATATGAAACAATAAACAAACAAATAGAATTTCCAAAGCAATCCTGAAGAAAACAAAGCAGGAGGCATAACCTTCCCAGACTTCAGACAGTGCTATAAAGCTACAATAATAAAGTGGTGTGGTATAGAGAGCCCAGAAATAAACACCCACACCTATGGTCAATTATTTTTTGACAAAGGAGGCAAGAATATACAAGGAAAAAAAGAATGTCTTCAGAAAGTGAAGTTGGGAAAGTTGGACAGTCACATGTAAATCAATGACATTAGAACACGCCCTCATACCATACACATAAATAAACTCAAAATGGCTTAAAGACTTAACTAAGACATGACATCATCAAACTCCTAGAAGAGATCAAGGGCAAAACATTCTCTGATATAAATCTCACCAATGTTTTCTTCGGTTTTTCTCCCAAAGCAACAGAAATAAAAACAAGAATAAATGGGGCCTAATCAAACTGAAAAGCTTTTGTATACCAAAGGAAACCATAAAACAAAAAGACAGCCTTTGGAATGGGAGAAAATATGTGCAAAAGAAGTGACTGACAAGGGATTAATTCGCAAAATATACAAACAATTCATACAACTCAACAACAACAGAAAAAAAACAACAACAACATTCTAAAAGTGGGCAGAAGATCTAAGTAAACATTTCTCCGAAGAATACAGATAGCCATGAAAAATACAGGCACATGAAAAGATGCTCAACATCGCTAATTATTAGAGAAATGCAAATCCAAACTACAGTGAGGTACTGCCCTCATACCAGTCAGAATGGCTGTCAATAAAAGGTCTACAAAGAACAAATGCTACAGAGGCTGTGGAGAAAAGAGAACCCTCCTATACTGGTTGTGGGAATGTAGGTGGGTGCAGCCACTATAGAAAAACAGTGTTGGAGGATCCTCAGAAAACTAAAAACAGAATTACCATATGATCCAGCAATCCCACTCCTGAGCATATACTGAAACAAAACTAGAATTCAAAGAGACACATGCACCCCTGTGTTCTCAGCAGCACGGTTCATAATAGCCAAAGCATGGAGACAACCTAAATGCCCATCAACAGATGAATGGAAAATGAGGTGTGTGCTAAGTCACTTCAGTCTTGTCCAACTCTTTGCAACCTCTGGATGGCAGCCTGCTCCTCTGTCCATGGGATTCTCCAGGCAGGAATACTGGAGTGGGTTCCTGTGTCCTCCTCAAAGAATGTGCTGCATGAATACAATAGAACACTGCATGCATTGCATGCTCAGTTGTGTCCAACTCTGTGACCCGATGGACTGTAGCCTACCAGGTTCCTCTGTCTGTGGGACTACCCCAGCAAGAATAGTGGAGTGGGTTGCTATTTCCTCCTGTGGGGATCTTCCCAACTCAGAGCAAACCTGCATTCCCTGTGGTTCCTGTATTGGCAGGCGGATTCTTTACCTCTGAGCCATCTGGGAAGCCCACAGTGGAATACTACTCAGCCATATGAAAGAAAGAAATAATGCCATTTGCAGCAACATGGATGAACCTAGAGATTATCATACTAAGTGAAGTAAGTCAGAATGAGAAAGCCATACCATATGGCTATAGTCAGAAAGAGAAAGAGAAAGTCTTTCAGGCTATGTCAGAAAGAGAAAGCCAAATACCATATGATATTATGTGGAATCGAAAATATGGCACAAATGAACCTATCTACAAAACAGAAACAGATTCACAGAACAGACTTACGGTTGCCAAGGGCGTGTGGGATTAGCAGATGCAGACTATTATAGATAGGATGGGGAAACAACAAGGTCCTACCGGATAGCTCAGGGAACTATATGCAATACCCTGTGATAACCCACAATGGAAAAGAATGTTTAAAGAACAGAATGTCTAGGGACTTCCCTGGTGATCCACTGGTTAAAACTCTGCCTTTCCCTGCAGGGGGTGCAGGTTTGATCCCTGGGGAACTAAGATCCCACATGCCTTGGGGTGTAGCCAAAATTTTTTTAAAAAAAAGAATGTCTATGTGTCAAACTGAGTCACTTCACTGTACAGCAGAGATTGGCATAACAATGTAAATCAACTCTACTTCAGTTAAAAGTAATAAAATGCATATGGTCAAAATAACTGAACACAACTTATTTGGGAGCCCTATTCATTAATTATTCACATACAGAATGTGACTCCATGGACTGTAGCCCACCAGGCTCCTCTAGCCGTGGAATTCTCCAGGCAAGACTAATGGACTGGGTGGCCATTTCCTTCAGGAGTTCTTCTCCACACAGGGATTGAACCTGGGTCTCCTGCATTGCAGGCAGATTCTTTACAATCTGAGCCACCAGGGAATTCCCATAAATAAATGTAAACCCATCTATTACAGTTCCCATCATAAGGGTACTGAAATTATGCATAGTATTTTTAATTAAAATTCTTATCAAAAGGCCCTTTTTTTAAGTTAAAGTAACATTTATGTACTGTTAGTCTCCCAGTCGTGTCCAACTTTATGTGACCCCATGCATTGTAGCCTGTCGGGCTCCTCTGTCTATGAAATTCTCCAGGCAAGAATACTGGAATGGGTTGCCATTCCCTTCTCCAGTGGATCTTCCCTACTTTTTCCATTTATCACTAAAAGAAGAAAATAACTTACATTTCTTTCACAGAATAATTAATTTGATTCATATGAAAGACACTTTATAACAGTGATAACACTTACTCCATCTGAGGATTTTAAGTGAATTGTTATTAAAAAATCAGTGTGCGTTTTTTCATTTTGTATACTGTTCATTTTTAAGGCTGTCAGCAGACCCAAAAAATGCACTTAATCCAATTGTGATTCTACTTGAATTTTTTTTTTTGTCCACTAAGACCATTATGGGCAAGGATCTTTTATGCCATATGTGTTTGAAGTTTCCATCTTGCCAGAAATATAATTTTTTTCAAATCAAGAGAATTATTTCTTCTCAGAAAAATATTCTTGCACACAGAAATGCAATCATCTCGTTAACTAGAATGTGAAACGAGACAAAGGACAGGACAAACAAGGAACAAACACATTGTCATACAGGAAGAATGTGCTAGCGTGTGGCAGCTTATGCATTGCTGTTGTTAAGACAAATAATGTAATATATCAACAAAATGTAATGTATCATATAAGAATGTTTATAAGTGTCAGGGGTTGTGTGTGTTTGGAGGATGGCTATCCTTGTTGATATATATTCATTATTATGTTTCACCCTAAGCAGAATGAGGGTTTTAATTCAGATGTAACTCAGCAAAGACCACCGTGTAATCATTATAGCCATCAACACACTGATTCATGTGCAGTTGGTCCAAAAGTTACAAAAGCTGTTTCTGAGTTCTTATTTGTACCCACCATCTTAAGATTACATCAGAATTAAAGCATGCAGGACTTGAACTGACTTCAAAGACTAAACTTAGACTTCTAGCTAGTTTAGCTTTTTTCTTTTATTGCTTCATGTTTTCCATTTGGCTTCCATATCCTGTTTTAGCTTGATGCCCCTTCTAGAATTTCATTTACAAATCTTACAGCTTTGGTTGGTGAAACACACTAATTAATGTTGTGGGGTAGGCTGAGGATTTTAGCAATCTCATCCCTCCTGCTTGGAAAAAAAATCTGTCGTTTTTCCACCCCATGTCTATTACCATACTGAACATGGCAAAATGCATCTTAAGTGGAACTCTAAATGCGTTTAATCAAAATGCATTTAAGGAGGACTGTTTACACTATCTGCTGCCAATACTATTAATCATGGAGCTCAAACCTTTCAATGCAACAGAAATATGAGATCTACTTTTTCCTAATTAGATTTTTTCAAGAAAAAAACAATAAAGTAAAAGCAAGTTATGATATTTTTGAAATCCCAAGTAATGCTTAAGCCAGCAGCATTTCAGCTTTATAAAATGGACAATTCCATGGGCTTTGTAAATCTCTTTTGAATGCATTAAGCATTACCAATTTAAGGGACAAATTCCAGCTCCAAAGGTCTTTGGCCAGCCTGGGATCCTGTACAGGCAACCAAGCTCAGATTTGCAGCTTTATGCTTGAAGAGAGTTTTCTGGTGACCAACTTCTCAAAAAATTTTTTGTTAATACTATGGTGTATCCGTCATATTTTAGCTGGAACTGAATAAAGTTAAAAATCCTTGTGTTAATATGCCTGCTGTGATTTTAACAGATCCAAAGGTGCTGTATATTTTTGATTGAGTCTAATTAGGGTCATCTTATCTGCATGCCATCTTGTGACAGTATCAGTACACATCCATTCAGTGTTTTTGTTTTTTTTTCAGTGTTATTTTGAGCAGCATGTAGGGGCCAGGCTTTTAGTAGGTTTAAAATGTTAGAATAAATAGTTGAATGGTTTTATAAGCACCATACTTTGTAGCTCCCGAAGTTATAATTACGTTTTCAATTCTTGGTAAAAGACAATGTGACCTTAAAATAAGTAAATAAATAATTTTGACTTCTGGATTTCTCCAACTCTAGCTAGCTGGTAAAGAGGAAAAACAAGCTACTCTTGAAACTCCAGTGTGCCTGGAACATAACACCCTTGTTTAGTGGGTTGACTTGGCTATGTTAGTTGGCATCTATAAACCAAGGAAGAAGGAAAGGATACTTTGTGAATTTGTGCTGTAGATGTAGCAACTTACACTGCCAAGTTCAAGCTCTGCTTGCCTGGTTACCTTATCCAAATCTTCACATATTTGAAAGCTTTATGTGTCCCTTGAGACATTTTGATGAATGTGATTCCACCATACTTCCAAGAACCTGAGGATCCAAGATTAAATAATGAAAAGATAATTTATAATGCATTTACCTTGAGCTCTGATGGTAGTGTTTGTGTTAACAGAGCCCCTGTGTTCCGTCTAACGTGTGTGTGTGCGCGCAAACACAAAGGAATGATGAGCTGGTTCCAAAACAACAGTTTAAAAATGTATGCGGAATAAGCCTGTATGTGGCTTGCTCAGGGCTGTTTTCCTCACAATTTAAAAATATCTCTTCAAAGATGGCATGCTCTGATTTTTGGACATTTAACCAAAAGTTTCTTTGGAAGTATAGAGAAACCTAGTGCAGGAATGCACTCCGTGAATCCCACTTTTATAACTACCGCAGTCTCTGTATGCCGTTTCTAGTAATGCTCCTGTTTTATTAAGGGAGGTAAAGAGAAAGCCCCCAAATGATACCCACCTACTGCTTCTTAATCACACCCTTGTACAAAATGAATGGCAAGCTTGTGGTCAGCACTGAATTTCCTTACTATAGTGATGATGATCGTGATCATGATGATGTTTGCTAACATTTATTAAATGGTGATTCATTACTGGCTTGTTCTACTACATTCCTTACAAGAACAGAACCATCACTAAAAGTGATTATTTTACAGATGAGATAACTGGGGCACAAACAGGATAACTTACGCATGGTTATGCTAACAGTCTATATCATTAAACCATGCTGACTTCCAGCACTGATTCCCTTTTTAGCCTAGCCAGTTGTGTATCATTCTGACACTTTGCTTCAGTGTCAAGGGAGAATTAAAGTCCAAGCTCTCTATGAAGCAAATTAGTCTTCTCATTTGATATTAATAATAATGGTGCTTATTTCCTAGAAATGAAATATATGACTAAGCAGTAAAGGCCGATCTCATCACTCTGGGCAGATGGGTAGAATAAGCTCTTTAGAAGTGTTTGATTTTTCTAAAATGTGATGCTGGGCTTTGGTTAATTTAGACTCTAATACATGACCTAAAGATACTGACATTGATACAATATATTTTGATAGTACAATTCTTAGATTGTACTTTTGCATTTTTGGTCATATAAGAATGGATTAATCACTTGAACTCTCAACAGATGAAGTGAGAAAATACTTTTTTTCTCCTAAAAGATGTGGATGTTACTTGTTGAATGATCTCTGAGATGTACTTTATGGTGTGGCAACTTAAATGTTTATATGTGTGTGTGTATGGGTATAAGTTTTCATCTAAATACTAATGCATATGCTCATGATGCTGTTGTTCATGGGTGATAACAATATGGATGCTGTATGACTTCCTTTTATTTATTAAAAATAGTTTTATGATATTTTTTGATTGGAACACTGGTCAAGCTAGGCCAGGCCATACTATTATAGCAAACCCTGAAATCTAAGTGACTTAAAAACACTGAATGGTACTCTGGTAAGACTTAGGTGGATTCTTGATGTTTTCGCTATGTTTTTATGAATTTGTAAATCATCCTTTCTGGATCCTCAGTGCAAGCTGAGATTACTAAAGTCATAGGAAGCACACAGATAAGGATTGCCCATGTCTCCTAGCCTGTACAGAACTGGAAATCACACAATATAGGTTTCAGTTCAGTTCAGTTCAGTCGCTCAGTTGTGTCCGACACTTAACCTTTAATTTCTTATTGTATAAATATAAGATTGATCTATGACAACAAGAAATATTTGTGAACTTCTGGCACTGGACATGATGAAGTAACTAGTATCAGACCTCCCCTTTTGTCATCAACAATGATTAATCTTTTGACCTAAACAAATAGACTGCCGGTTGTTTCTCCAGCAGAAAAAAAAAAAAAGGGGGTGGGGGGCGGGGGAGTTGTGTTCTGGGTCAGCAGAGAATTACAATTTGGGGTCTGCAGTCATGACAAGCCACATGCAACTTCCTGCACAGTAGGAGAAGGAGACTTCCTTTATAGAGGGAAAAGGAGCTTGGAAGGGCTATACTCAATGGTCTATGACTTCTCACTAGCTGAGTTATTGCCACAGGAGTCTGTTCTTCCCATTGGCCTCTGCTATTGTCACAGTGTGTGAGAGCTCCCCCTTCTGGCCTCTTGGTTCTATTTAATTGAGGGTTTTGTTTATTTGTTGTTATTGTTCAGTCACTCCGTCGTGTCTGACTCCGAGACCTGGTGAACTGCAGCACACCAGGCTTCCCTGTCCTTCACTATCTCCTGGAGTTTGCTCAAACTCATCTCCATTGAGTCGATGATGCCATCCAACCATCTTATCCTCTGTCAACCCCGTCTCCTCTTACCCTCAATCTTTCCCAGAATCAGGGTCTTTCCCAGTAAGTCAGTTCTTCGCATCAAGTGGCCAAAGTATTGGAGCTTTAGCTTCAACATCAGCCCTTCCAATGAATATTCAAGGTTGTTTCCTTTAGGAGTGACTGGTTTGATCTTGCAGTCCAAGGGACTCTCAAGAGCCTTCTAAAGCATCACAGTTCGAAAGCATCAGTTCTTCAACTCTCAGCCTTCTTTATGGTCCAACTCTCACATCCATTCGCTCAGTCCATACATGACTGGAAAAACCATAGCTTTGCGTATATGGTCCTTTGTTGGCAAAGTGATGTCTCTGCTTTTTAATATACTGTCTAGGTTTGTCATAGCTTTTCTTCCAAGGAGCAAGCGTCTTTTAATTTCATGGCTTCAGTCACCATCCACAGTGATTGGAGCCCAGGAAAATAAAATCTGTCACGTTTCCAATTTTCCCCTATCTATTTGCCATAAAGTGATGGGACCGAATGCCATGATCTTAGTTTTTTGAATGTTGAGTTTTAAGCCAGCTTTTTCACTCTCCTCTTTCACCTTCATCAAGAGGCTCTTTATTTCCTCTTCACTTTCTGCCATTAGGTTGGTGTCATCTGCATACCTGCAATTGTTGCTATTTCTCCTGACAATCTTCATTTCAGCTTGAGCTTCATCCAGCCCAGCATTTCACATGATGTACTCTGCATACAAGTTAAATAAGCAGGGTGACAGTATGCACCCTTAATGAGTTCCTTTCCCAATTTTGACCCAATCTCTTGTTCCACGTCTAGTTCTAACTGTTGCTTCTTGACCTGCATACAGGTTTCTCAGGAGGCAGGTAAGGTGGTCCGATATTCCCATCTCTTTAAGAATTTTCCACAGTTTATTGTGATCCACACAGTCAAAGGATTTGGTGTAGTCAGTGAAGCAGAAGTAGATGTTTTTCTTGACTTTTCTTGCTTTTTCTATGATCCAATGGATGTTGGCGATTTGATCTCTGGTTCCTCAGCCTTTTTAAAATCCAGTTTGTACATCTCGAAGTTCTTGGTTCACATACTGTTGATGCCTACATTTCCCCCTTTTAATCAAGATCTTTCTCTGAAAACACCACTGATCAGCAATCGGGTTTTCAGTTTCAGTGGCTTCTCATCCCTCATTGCCAGGAAAGACCTTTCCTGGGTGTAGTGTCTCACATCAGAGGGAAAGTACGCAGATTGGAAACCTATTGAGATAATATTTGAGTAGCAAGAAGAAGGGGGAGAGAGGACTCTCAGGCACTTTTTATCCAAAGTCCTGTTATCAAGGTCACAGACACTGGAGATCATCTGAAGTGTTGTGTCATTATCAAAGGTTTGAAGCCTGATCAGCTATCTTGGAAAAGCTGTCTCATCAAGGTGTCATCAGCTTCAATTCTGGGAAATCTTTAACTCACCAGATAACGCACAGGTCCAGTCAGCTTTGGTGCTTCCTTTATGCGTGTCATGTAAACCCAAGCATCTATTCACATTTCTGTGCAACCATCACAACTACCTATTTCCAGCTTTTCATCTTCCCCAAGTAAAAGGCTACACCCACTAAAGAATAACACTCCCATCATCACCCGTCCCCCTGCCATCCTACAGCCCCAGGAAACCACCATTCAGCTTGCTATGATTCTGGGTATCGCCTGTGGGTGGAATCATACAGTATTTGTCTTTTCATGCCTGGCTTGTTTCACTTAGCATGATGTCTTCAAGGTTCATCAGTGCAGAGGCATGTGTCAGAATTTCTTTTCTTTTTAAAGCTGAGTAATATTAATGGCCTGTAATTAATATAATTATATATTGTAATGTAATTATATATATATCAATCACAGTTTGTTTATCAATAGACACTTGGGTTGCTTCCATGTTTTAGATACTGGGAATAACACAGTTATGAACATGGATGTATAAATCTCTCTTTGATATCTTGCTTTAAATTCTTTTGGGTATTAACCCAGAAGAGGAATTGCTGTATCATATGGTAATTCTATGTTTAATTTTTTCAAAGAAATATCAGATTGTTTTCCATAGTGGCTACAACATTTTATACACTTACCAACAGGGCACAAGAGTTCCGAATTTTCCACATTCTTGCCAGTGCTGGTTATTTTCTGTTAAAAAAAATAATATCCATCCTGATGGATGTGAGATGGTATCTCATTGTAAGTTTTGATTTGAGTTTCACTAATGATTAGAGATATTGAACATGTAATTGACCATTTCAAAATCTTCTTGGAGAAAAGTCTATTCAAGTCCAATGCCCGTTTTTGAGTTTGTTTTTGTTGTTGTTAAGTTGTAGGAGTTCTGTATGTATTCTGAATACTAACCACTTGTCAGACATAGGATTTGCAGATATTTTCTCCTGTTCTGTAGGTTGCCTTTATACTCTGATTTTTTTGATGCACATAAGTTTTAAATTTTGATGTAGCTTATCTATCTTTTGTTCCTTGTGCTTTTGATGTACTATCTAAGAAAACATTGCAAAATCCAATGTCATAAAGCTTTTCTTTTCTTCTGAGTCTTATAGTTTTAGCTCTTACCTTTAGGTCTTTGATTTAATTTGAGTTAGTTTTTATATATAATGTGTAAAAAAAGGGTCCAAATTCATTCATCCCCATGTTTCCCAACACCATTTGTTAAAAGACTGTCCCTTCAAAATTGAATGGCCTTGACATCCTTATGGAAAGTCATTTCACTGCATACGTAAGGGGTTTGGGGTGGGTGGGAGGGGTCCTCTAGTCCATTGCATTGATCTGTTTGTTTTTATGCAAGTACCACAGGTTTTGTAATTGGGAAGTGTGAGTCCTCCAACTTTGTCCTTCTTTTTCAAGTTTGGCTATTTACAGACACACACCACCTTAACCAAGTTGTAAAATGTTAACATCACAAGGAATGAGGAAGCTGGCGTTGTGCGCTTCCTGAAAGGACGCCAAGTAGTGTCACTCCTGTGTTATTCCTGCCAAACTGGAGAAATGAGAATATAGCAAACAAACTCAAACTTAGTGACGTTTTTCAAAACAATTGGCATATACTTTTCTAAAAAAATGTCAAGGGCATGAAAGACAAAAAGAGACAATCTTCCAGATTGAAGGAAATTCAAGGGACATGAAAACTAAATGCAATATGTGATCCTAGATTGGATTGTAGACTTGTAAAGAACATTGTCAGGACAGTCAGTGAAATTTGAGTGAGATCTGTGGGTTAGACGGTAGTATTGTTTCAGTGTTAACTCCCTGAACCTGGGTCATTCATTATATCTACAGCTTACTTTCAAATGGTTAAAAATTATATTATGTATAAATATAAAAAGTTAAGTATAAGTATATATATATATATATATACACACGTATATGTATATACATATACAGAGACATAGGGACAGAGAGAGACAGGAAGACAGAATAACTAAGCAAATGTGGCAAAATGTTAAAAATTAAATGTTACCAGTTAACAGTACTTAGGAGTTCTTTGTATTATTATTGTAATTTTCCATAAGCTTAAAGTAAAAATTTAAAAATAGGAAAATGATGGCTAAATATAGACATTTTCAGAAAAACAAAGTGAAAGAAAGTAAAGTCGCTCAGTCGTGTCCGACTCTTTGCGACCCCATGGACTGTAGCCTACCAGGGCTCCTCCGTCCGTGGGATTCTCCAGGCAAGTGTACTGGAGTGGGTTGCCATTTCCTTCTCCAAAATATAGACATTTTCAGAAAAACAAAAGCTACGGAAATTTATTGGCACTAGACCTGCAGTGCAGGAAATACGAAGTTCTCAGGGCTGAATAGAAATGATCCCAAATGGGAGCCTGCATTTGCAGGAAGGGAGAAAAGCCCTGGAAATAGTAATATTTCTAAACTACACCTTCAGGCTTGTAATTCTATATAGTGGACTAACCACATGTGCTTAGCTCCTCTTACTCCAAACCCCTAAAAATTACTGTAAAGGATATAGTTATAAACCTGCAAAAATAAAGAGAGGGCTTCAGTTTATCAGAGGTTTCAATAAATTTCTGAAGACCAAAGGTGGGTGATGGAGTGAGTACTTAGTGAGGCAGAGAGGAAGAAACTGCACTTGTAAGAATGCAGGGTGGATCATTGTTGAGCAGATGGTACAACTACGATAGCTTATGAACGATGTCGGATTCGCGATCTCCAAAGAAGATTTAGCTTCGGGATCAGCGACCAGGCTTGACCACTCAGGGCTCTTGTGTGGCAGAAGTCTTATTACAGTGAAAAGGGACAGAGAAAGGTTCTGACATAGACATCAGAAGGGGGTGGAGAATGTCCCCCCGCCCCCGCCCTCCGCCCGCTAAGTCTTAGCAAGGGAGCTATATACTTTCTCAATTGGTTATTGCAGTAAATCAAAAGAATGTCTCAAGGTTGTAAAGGTCTTACCAGAGTCATTCCCACAATATATATTTTAAGATAACAAGATTAGTCAGAAGGTTCTCAAGAAGGAGAAACATATCCTCAAGCAGGACACATTTCTATATTGACTAAGACAAAGCAATGTAGAAAAAAATGTTTGTCCTTTTTTCCTCCTTGAGAACTCCAGAGCCCTATCTCCTCCTCCAGAGCCTCAGACCCCTTTCTCCTCCTCAGAGGGGGGACCCGGACTTCTTATCAACCTGCCTAGGAATTGAGTCTCTCAACTACATTCCATAAACCTGGAGAGGCTGAGCACTCAGATGTGCCAGGTCTTCTGAGACAGCAAAATAGGCTTAAAATAGAGGAGTTACTGGAAAGTTTATAGGCAAAATTAATATACACGTGTCTCTGTAAAGAATGTCCCATTCTCCCCAAGCAGAGGAAGAGAGGCAGAGAAGGCAAGGGTGAGAGGGAAAGACTGATTGATTTCATTTTAAAAGAAATGGAAAAGATACCATTTGTTTCTTTTATATGTGTGCTGAAAACACTTAAGTTCTAGTCTCTTAGTAAATTTCAAGAATATAATACAGTATTGTTAACTATAGTTGCCATGCTGTACATTACATCCTCAGAACTGATCCCTCTTAGTACAAACTGAAAGTTTGTAACCATTAGCTAGTAGCTCCCATGAACAGTAAACCCTAACAGGCTACAGCCCATGGGGTCATAAAGAGTCAGACATGACTTAGCAAATAAACAACAACAACCCCATTTCCTCCACCCCTCAGCCCCTGGCAACCACCAGTCTTCTCTCTGATTCTGTGAGTTTGACTTTTTTTTTTTTTACAATGAGATCATACAATATTTGTCTTTATGTGTCTGGTTTATTTCACCTAGCATAATGCCCTGCAGATTTATCCATATTGTTACAAATGGGAGGATTTCCTTCTTTATATCTGAATAGTATTCCATTGTATATAATCTCACAGTGTACATATACACTAAAGCATCACACTGCACACTTTAATGAGAACAAAAAAAATTGCATTGTATAACCTAAATTTATACAATTTTTGTCAATCATACCTCAATAAAGTTGAGGGGAAAGAAATTTAAACAAATTCATAAGACCTAAAACCAAATACCAATAAAACAAAAGAAATGAATTGTCTGGTGAGAGATTGGTCAGTGAACACGTGAGTTGGTGTCCTGATCAGCACATGTGTCTCCTCATTTCATTTTTACTGTTGTTGTTTAGTCACTAAGTCATGTCTGAATCCTTTGCAACCTCATGGGCTATAGCCCACCAGGCTCCTCTGTCCATGGGATTTCCCAGGCAAGCATATTGAAGTGGGTTGCCATTTCCTTCTCCAAGAGATCTCCCCAAGCCAGGGATCAAGCCTGCATCTCCTATACTATAATAGTAAAGGTGAATTCTTTACCACTGAGCCACCGGGGAAGCCCTATGAGGTCTAAAACCTCAATGGTTGCTCCCTGTCTCTTCACCTAAAGTGACACCCTCTGGGTGACAGACCCTGCCACGGACACAGAGCTGGAGATGAGCTTTTATATTGTCTTATTCTTAAGTATGCATGGGCAACCAAAAATCTTCAGAGATAGAAATGTGCAACATTAAAAAAATACAAAGCAAAAATGACTCCCTAGGGCAGCAATGGAGACGAAGACATAGAAGACAGACTTGTGGACACAGTGGGGAGGAGAGAGCAGGACAAACTGAGAGAGTGGCATTGAAGCGTGTACTTTACCATATGCAAAGCAGGACGCTGCTACGTGACACAGGGAGCTCAAGGCAAACCTGGTTACCTGTGACGCCTAGAGCGGGGGACGGGGTGGGAGGTGGAAAGGCGGTTCAGGAGGGAGGGGACATGTTACCTATGGCCGATTCATGTTGGTGTATAGCAGAAACAAACACAATATTGTAAAGCAGTTATCCTCCTATCAGAAATAAATGAATAAAAATTACTCCCTAGGAGTTGATTCATGGGGAAAAAAAACTTTAAAAGTTTACAATTAGTATCCTCAGATATATCTATAGCTGAGAGTGAAAATGAGAGAGAGAGATCCCATAAAACAAAAGAATTGAAATTAGGGTCTCAAACTGATATCTACAACCCATGTTCATAGCAGCATTACACACAATAGCCAAAGGTGAAAACAACTTCAATTTCCACGACACTGACATGTCCATGAGCATATAAACAAAGCGTGGCATATATGTACAATGGCCTTAAATAGAAAGGCAATTCTACAACATGAATGAAACACCATATGATTCTACTTACATGTGTCAGTCAGTCAATTCAGTCTATCAGTCGTGTCTGACTCTTTGCGACCCCAGGGACTGCAGCAAGAATACTGAAGGCAAGAATACTGGAGTGGGTGGCCATTTCCTTCTCCAGGGGATCTTCCTGACCCAGGGATCGAACCTGTGATTCTTGCCTCTCCTGCATTGGCAGGCGGATTCTTTACCACTTTGCCACCTGACTACCCTTAGGTCAGTGCATGTAGAGGGTTTTTCCTCCCAGGTGAATGGTGGCAGCATGGACAATGGGAAAGCCCAGGTTAACATCTCCAAATACTAACAGCTACACGGACTTAAAAAACAAGTCAATTTAAGGAAGAATGTGAATGAGTAATAGTATAGGGGTGTGCAGGTAAGCAAAGCTTGGAAACTTTGGATTAAGCTGCAGGCACACTAAGATCCTGTCTCCTGGGGCTGCATTCGCCTTTACTCGTCCCGAGTCACTCTCTCTGTCTCTAGAAGGCAAAGAGAAAAGCACAGAAAATTGATACATGAGCTTAATTCTATCAATAATGAGAATCAGATCAGATCAGATCCGTCGCTCAGTCGTGTCCGACTCTTTGCGACCCCATGAATTTCAGCATGCCAGGCCTCCCTGTCCATCACCAACTCCCGGAGTTCACCCAGACTCACGTCCATCGAGTCAGTGATGCCATCCAGCCATCTCATCCTCTGTCGTCCCCTTCTCCTCTTGCCCCCAGTCCCTCCCAGCATCAGAGTCAACTTTTCCAATGAGTCAACTCTTCGCATGAGGTGGCCAAAGTACTGGAGTTTCAGCTTTAGCATCATTCCTTCCAAAGAAATCCCAGGGCTGATCTCCCTCAGAATGGACTGGTTGGATCTCCTGGCAGTCCAAGGGACTCTCAAGAGTCTTCTCCAACACCACAGTTCAAAGGCATCAATTCTTCAGCACTCAGCCTTCTTCACAGTCCAACTCTCACATCCATACATGACCACAGGGAAAACAATAGCCTTGACTAGACGAACCTTTGTTGGCAAAGTAATGTCTCTGCTTTTGAATATGCTCTCTAGGTTGGTCATAACTTTCCTTCCAAGGAGTAAGCGTCTTTTACTTTCATGGCTGCAGTCACCATCTGCAGTGATTTTGGAGCCCAGAAAAATAAAGTCTGACACTGTTTCCACTGTTTACCCATCTATTTCCCATGAAGTGATGGGACCGGATGCCATGATCTTCATTTTCTGAATGTTGAGCTTTAAGCCAACTTTTTCACTCTCCACTTTCACTTTCATCAAGAGGTTTTTGAGTTCCTCTTCACTTTCTGCCATAAGGGTGATGTCATCTGCATATCTGAGGTTATTGATATTTCTCCCAGCAATCTTGATTCTGGCTTATATTTCTTCCAGTCCAGCGTTTCTCATGATGTACTCTGCATATAAGTTAAATAAACAGGGTGACAACATACAGCCTTGACGAACTCCTTTTCCTATTTGGAACCAGTCTGTTGTTCCATGTCCAGTTCTAACTGTTGCTTCCTGACCTGCATACAGATTTCTCAAGAGGCAGATCAGGTGGTCTGGTATTCCCATCTCTTTCAGAATTTTCCACAGTTTATTGTGATCCACACAGTCAAAGGCTTTGGCATAGTCAATAAAGCAGAAATAGATGCTTTTCTGGAACTCTCTTGCTTTTTCCATGATCCAGCGGATGTTGGCAATTTGATCTCTGGTTCCTCTGCCTTTTTGAAAACCAGCTTGAACATCAGGAAGTTCATGGTTCACATATTGCTGAAGCCTGGCTTGGAGAATCTTGAGCATTACTTTACTAGCATGTGAGATGAGTGCAGTTGTGTGGTAGTTTGAGCATTCTTTGGCATTGCCTTTCTTTGGGATTGGAATGAAAACTGACCTTTTCCAGTCCTGTGGCCACTGCTGAGTTTTCCAAATTTGCTGGCATATTGAGTGCAGCACTTTCACAGCATCATCTTTCAGGATTTGGAATAGCTCAACTGGAATTCTATCACCTCCACTAGCTTTGTTCGTAGTGATGCTTTCTAAGGCCCACTTGACTTCACATTCCAGGATGTCTGGCTCTAGGTCAGTGATCACACCATCGTGATTATCTGGGTCATGAAGATCTTTTTTGTACAGTTCTTCTGTGTATTCTTGCCATCTCTTCTTAATATCTCTGCTTCTGTTAGGTCCATACCATTTCTGTCCTTTATTGAGCTCATCTTTGCATGAAATGTTCCTTTGGTATCTCTGATTTTCTTGAAGAGATCTCTAGTCTTTCCCATTCTGTTGTTTTCCTCTATTTCTTTGCATTGATCGCTGAAGAAGGCTTTCTTATCTCTTCTTGCTATTCTTTGGAACCCTGCATTCAGATGTTTATATCTCTCCTTTTCTCCTTTGCTTTTCACTTCTCTTCTTTTCACAGCTATTTGTAAGGCCTCCCCAGACAGCCATTTTGCTTTTTTGCATTTCTTTTCCATGGGGATGGTCTTGATCCCTGTCTCCTGTACAATGTCACGAACCTCATTCCATAGTTCATCAGGCACTCTATCTATCAGATCTAGGCCCTTAAATCTATTTCTCACTTCCACTGTATAATCATAAGGGATTTGATTTAGGTCATACCTGAATGGTCTAGTGGTTTTCCCTACTTTCTTCAATTTAAGTCTGAATTTGGCAATAAGGAATTCATGGTCTGAGCCACAGTCAGCTCCTGGTCTTGTTTTTGCCTACTGTATAGAGCTTCTCCATCTTTGGCTGCAAAGAATATAATCAATCTGATTTCGGTGTTGACCATCTGGTGATGTCCATGCATAGAGTCTTCTCTTGTGTTGTTGGAAGAGGGTGTTTGTTATGACCAGTGCATTTTCTTGGCAAAACTCTATTAGTCTTTGCCGTGCTTCATTCTGTATTCCAAGGCCAAATTTGCCTGTTACTCCAGGTGTTTCTTGACTTCCTACTTTTGCATTCCAGTCCTCTATAATGAAAAGGACATCTTTTTTGGGTGTTAGTTCTAAAAGGTCTTGTAGGTCTTCATAGAACCATTCAACTTCAGCTTCTTCAGCATTACTGGTTGGGGCATAGACTTGGATTACCATGATATTGAATGGTTTGCCTTGGAAACGAACAGAGATCATTCTGTCGTTTTTGAGACTGCATCCAAGTACTGCATTTCGGACTCTTTTGTTGACCATGATGGCCACTCCATTTCTTCTGAGGGATTCCTGCCCACAGTAGTAGATATAATGGTCATCTGAGTTAAATTCACCCATTCCAGTCCATTTCAGTTCGCTGATTCCTAGAATGTCGACATTTGCTCTTGCCATCTCTTGTTTGACCACTTCCAATTTGCCTTGATTCATGGACCTGACATTCCAGGTTCCTATGCAATATTGCTCTTTACAGCATCGGACCTTGCTTCTATCACCAGTCACACCCACAGCTGGGTATTCTTTTTGCTTTGGCTCCATCCCTCCATTCTTTAGCTGGTGATATGAAAGAGATGGAAAGTTTAGAAGGCAGTGTCTTGGAGTTTAGAATGAGGAAGTAGGACTCTGGGAGCTCCCCAAAGTTTGAGACTGAGTCATGGTCACCTTTGCTTCCACAAAAACTGTGATGAAGTATGGCCCAGAGTAACCTCAGTAAATGTTTATAAAATAAGTCCCTTAGACTGAGAGGGAGTAGAATTTTTATATTTCTTTATTTAGGGAAATGCTAGTTGTGGTCTGATTCCACTTAAAATAGGATGGCTTGGGCTCCCCTGCTGGCTCAGTGGTAGAGAATCCACCTGCCAATGCAGGAGACACAGGTTCGATCCCTGGTTCAGGAAGATCCCACATGCTGCAGAGCAACTAAGCCCATGCACCACAACTGCTGAGCATGTGTTCTAGAGCCTTGGAACCGCAACTACTGAGCCCACATGTTGCAACCGCTGAAGCACGTGTGCCTAGAGCCGGTGCTCTGCAACAAGAGAAGCCACAGCAATGAGAAGCCTGCCCACCGGAATGAAGAGTAGCCTCCACTCTCTGCAACTAGAGAAACGACCACAGGGCAGCGAAGACCCAGCACAGCCAAAACAAAAAAATTACTTAAGAGGAATGAGAGGACCAGAAATTGAAAATTAAATTTAAAAATTAAAATGTAGTTATGGATAATCTCAACATGGCAGTAAATAGAGGCCAAATGGCTTTCAGATGAGGTTGGCATTGGTTTTAGAAAAGGTAGAGGAACCAGAGATGAAATTGCCAACATCTGCTGGATCATGGAAAAAGCAAGAGAGTTTCAGAAAAACATCGATTTCTGCTTTATTGACTATGCCAAAGCCTTTGACTGTGTGGATCACAATAAACTGTGGAAAATTCTGAAAGAGATGGGAATACCAGACCACCTGATCTGCCTCTTGAGAAATCTGTATGCAGGTCAGGAAGCAACAGTTAGAACTGGACATGGAACAACAGACTGGTTCCAAATAGGAAAAGGAGTTCGTCAAGGCTGTATGTTGTCACCCTGTTTATTTAACTTATATGCAGAGTACATCATGAGAAACGCTGGACTGGAAGAAACACAAGCCAGAATCAAGATTGCTGGGAGAAATATCAATAACCTCAGATATGCAGATGACACCACCCTTATGGCAGAAAGTGAAGAGGAACTCAAAAACCTCTTGATGAAAGTGAAAGTGGAGAGTGAAAAAGTTGGCTTAAAGCTCAACATTCAGAAAACGAAGATCATGGCATCCGGTCCCATCACTTCATGGGAAATAGATGGGGAAACAGTGGAAACAGTGTCAGACTTTATTTTTCTGGGCTCCAAAATCACTGCAGATGGTGACTGCAGCCATGAAAGTAAAAGACGCTTACTCCTTGGAAGGAAAGTTATGACCAACCTAGAGAGCATATTCAAAAGCAGAGACATTACTTTGCCAACAAAGGTTCGTCTAGTCAAGGCTATGGTTTTTCCTGTGGTCATGTATGGATGTGAGAGTTGGACTGTGAAGAAGGCTGAGCGCTGAAGAATTGATGCCTTTGAACTGTGGTGTTGGAGAAGACTCTTGAGAGTCCCTTGGACTGCCAGGAGATCCAACCAGTCCATTCTGAGGGAGATCAGCCCTGGGATTTCTTTGGAAGGAATGGTGCTAAAGCTGAAACTCCAGTACTTTGGCCACCTCATGCAAAGAGTTGACTCATTGGAAAAGTTGACTCTGATGCTGGGAGGGACTGGGGGCAAGAGGAGAAGGGGACGACAGAGGATGAGATGGCTGGATGGCATCACTGACTCGATGGACGTGAGTCTGGGTGAACTCCAGGAGTTGGTGATGGACAGGGAGGCCTGGTGTGCTGCGATTTATGGGGTGGCAAAGAGTCGGACATGACTGAGCGACGGATCTGATCTGATCTGATCTGATACAAAAAGGAAAACGAAAGGTATGAATCACCTCCAAGAATAATACCAAGGCTGAAGAGTAGTCTGAAGCTTGTAAATAATGCTAAAGATATTCATTTGCTGCATATATTTTATTGAGGAAAAACATCAAACATGTACAAAAGTAGACAGAATAGTATGATGAAATACTGTGTAACCATGATCCAGCCACAATAGTGCCTATTTGACCAGGGGGTCAGCAAGTTCTGGCCTAAGGGCCAAGCCCAGCCCACTAGTTGTTTTTATAAATAAAGTTTTATTGGAACACAGTCAAATTCATTCCTTTATATTGATATTTTGCCTGTGGCTGCATTCACATTGGATCTTCCCTGGTGGCTCAGATGGTAAAGCGTCTGCCTACAATGCAGGAGACCTGGGTTCAATCCCTGGGTTGGGAAGATCTGGAGAAGGAAATGGCAACCCATTGCAGTATTTTTGCCTGGAGAATCCCATGGATGGAGGAACCTGGTAGGCTACAGTCCACGGGGTCGCAAAGAGTCAGACACGACCAACTTAACAGGATAGTTGGATACTGTCAACAAAGACGTTGGCCCACAGCCACTACCTGGCTCTTCATAGAAACCATTTGCTAACCTCCGATTATTTCTCCCCTAATCAACACCCCCGCCACATTTCTCTACCTGCCTGCCAGCCCCACTTGTATTATATTGGAGGAAATAATCATCATCAAGCCATTTGATTGAGAAATATTTCAGTATGTACTTCTAAACCGTAAGGTCACTTTCATTCCAAAGAAGAGATTTTATAATAATTTCTTAATTTCATAAATAGCCAGTATGTGTTCCCATAATTGGAGAAATTAGGATCCCACATGCCTCAGGCAACTGGGCCTACACACCGCAACTGCTGGGCCCACATGCCTGAACTAGAGAAAAGCCTGCGCACTGCAGCAAGGAGCCCCTGCACCACAACAAAAGATCATGCCTGCTGCAACTAAGGGCTGATGCAGGCAAAAATAATAAATATGTAATTTAAAAATAATAATAATTGAAAAGAAAAGCTATAGCTGGTTCTTTTTTTTCTCTGGGGACCCCTTACCCTATCAGCTAATATTATCAGTCATTAGTCTAGTTATTATCTTAAAATATTGTGTGGCACAGCAGTAAAAAATTATCTTTGTCAATTACTTTGTCAGGTATTTGTGCATTTTAAGTCCTTTGTCATGTACAGACAGTTATTGTTGTATTCTGATGCTTTTGCAAAAGTGCTTCATCTTCCAGAAGATTCATAGTAAGGACTTTGGGACAAGTACATGTTTCTGATAACTTTCAGATCATACTGCTGAATTTGGTAAGAAATGAAAGAATCCTAATGGAAAATCTGATGGTGTCATAAAACTATTAACAAAAGAATTGCTTGTTGAGTGAACTGGTAAATATGGTTATATTAATTTTCACGCTTTTTTGTCTGGAATATTATTGGTTTTGATCTGTGTTTTCCAGATATAAGGAAACTCTTCCCCTCATGCTAATTATGATTTGAAAGCAATTTGGTAAATTACATCTCTATGAGTAGAATTGAAACACTTATCTTTTCTCTCTACCTGATTCATCCAGAAATCAGAAATTCTTAGGTTCTGAACAGCCTTATCAGGCAAACAAGAAAGGCTGCTTCCTGGCAGGTGCAGGAATCTATATATTTGGGGGACCTCTAGAAGAAAGAAATTCATCCAGCCCTTGGCATGGCTTTCCTGACCTTGAGAGGACTATAAAAAGTTCAGTCTAAGACTCCTTATGAAAAGTTCCGATATAGTCAGTGTAAAAATCCTATGTAATCAGTTAACCAGACTTAATTTGTAAGCAAATTAGTCTCAATTTAGTTGTATGTGGTAAAAGCGAGGGTAATTTTAGAGAGAAAAAGGTTATATTTCAATGGCTATTAAATTCTAGTTCTGTTAATTAAGGTCTGTATTTACTAAGACTCACCTCCCAGATTACTCAACTCCTAGATATATAGCAGTATGTCTTTGAGTTCTGCAGGAACTAAGGCCCTCACCCACCCACGTGGAGGATGGTAACACGAGGCTGCACACCAGTCCCGGACACTGCTTGGTTTCTTCACCACCAGCCAATTGCAAGAAAGTCACACAATCTGCAGCCCTCATGGTAAAGTTTGCGCTTAAACACTCTTCCCCACAAACCATCAGGAATTCAGGTCTTTTGAGGGTGGGTGGCCTGTTCTCTCTGCTTGTGTGTGTGTGCACTTAGTTGCTCAGTCGTGTCTGACTCTTTGCTACCCCCTCAACTGTAGCTTGCCAGGCTCCTCTGTCCATGGAATTTTCCAGGCAAGAATACTGGAATGGGTTGCCATTTCCCACTCCAGAGGATCTTCCTGATGCAGGGATCAAAGCCGTGTCTTCTGTGTCTCCTGCACTGGCAGATGGATTCTATACCACTGCACCACCTGGGAAGCCCATAAACCTTTCTCTGCTCTAAACTCTGACATTTCAGTTTGTTTAGTCTGTGTCTTGGGATAACAATAAGTAGCCTGAAAAATGTTGCTGAGGTACAAATCTACTTTGACCTTCAGTAACCACCATTTATGACCGAGAGGTTTCACTCCCCAGAGCCATCTGTTAACAAGTCTCT
The DNA here is from genome assembly GCF_029407905.1 of Bubalus kerabau. Classification (NCBI taxonomy): domain Eukaryota; kingdom Metazoa; phylum Chordata; class Mammalia; order Artiodactyla; family Bovidae; genus Bubalus; species Bubalus kerabau. The sequence continues at coordinate 66,701,171 of NC_073637.1, forward strand.
GAGAACAAAGACTCCATGACCTGCTTGATGATCTGCCTGACTAATAGCAGAGCCTGGTATCAATCCATATATGTTGAATCAGTATTATGTAGCCTATAAATCCTTCACAGTACTTGCTGAGTTGACTTCAATAATGCAGTACCAATTCAGGTTATTTCAATAAAAACCAAGTCTGACACCCTTAAGGCACAAGAGTCTTACCTTTACAGACTACTTTCCATAAACTTCCAGATGTCTTCCTTTAAAAACACCCGTCTCTTACTAAAAGTCCACACAAGTACTTCCATCAAAATTTGTTCAACTCTGCTAAGCCGGTAATTGCTTCTGCAACAGCTAGGTCAGCTGTCCACTACAGCATCCACTGGTTGGGATTCATGATATTACTCTGTTTATGCCTGTCTCATTTGCTGAGCTGTGAGCTTCTGGAACTTGGCTGTCTGGTTCACTCTTTACCCAAACAAGTGGCTATATGCATAAGGATAGTCATAATGAAAATGTTGGTTTGTGCACATAGTCGGAGCAATCCATGTCCAGGAAGATTTGTGCTGTATTTGTAGGGTATATATTTATTTAAATTCACCCATTTAAAATCTTTGAATTCCTTAATCAGTTCATATCAACTCTGTGTATGAGTAAGATCAGTATCTCCAATTTACTAAGGAAACTGACGCAGAAGGTCAAAGTCTAAATAAATCCAAGGTTACCCAGGGAAGAGATTGAAAACCCTGGTTAACGTCAGCTGTGACCGGCGGGAGGCGCGCCGGAGGCCTTTTGGACTCTTTCGGCCACCGTAGCCGGGTCCCCTCTCCGTTCCCTCTATTTATGCGCCTGCGCGCTGCGGAAACGCCGTCCATTTCTCCATCAGCCTGAGAGGACGTCGCGGTTGAGGTGAGTCGTGTGCCTACCTCCTCCCTTGTTTGGATTCCCCCGCCTGCCGCCTCCCGCTGCCGGTCTGCCTCTCTAGCCGTTACGCTGCATCTCTAGGGTCGGGAAACCTCGGACCTCTGGCCCGTGTCGACCCCAGCTTCCCGGCGTTGCGGCCTCTTCGGGGAGGGTCTCCCGGGGACCCCGGGTTTGCTGAGGGGCGTGAGAGGGGCCTGGAGGAACTGCCAGGCTTCGGAGGCAGCCGGCCCGGCTCCGGGGGCCGTTGCGTGTCTCACTGCGTCGAGCGTGACCTTGGCGGCGTCCTTTGACCTGTCCGGTCCCGGTGTTTTCACCTGCAGAAAGGGAGTGGTTTCGCCCTCCTCCGGGCCCCGGGCGGGAGGGGCGCCGTCGGCTTTGTGGTAGCCTTGGGGTTGGGGTTGGGAGGCTGGGGGCCGGGGGCGGGCCTCCCTCCCGCAGCCGCCCCCGCGCGCGCGTGGCCTTCCCTCCCCGCGCGGGCGGCGCTCGCCGAGGGCCCGGGGGACCTGCTGGGGGGTCCGCCCGGGTATTAGTCCTGACTGCGCGACCTTGAAGTGTTTCCTTAACCTTCGTGCGTCCTGGTTTTTGTCAGTAAAACGGGAAAACACCTGTCTCACAGGATTAAATGAATTGGTGGTAGAGTTGTTTGCACTTATGCTATCACTCTAGAGCCACTGCTGATCTTATCCTGTAATTCGTTGAGGTCTGTGTCGTTCTTGTTCCCCGGTTACTGTTGGGTCGCAACCGGCTTGCTTATTTAGGGTGGTCGTTCAGCGTGTGAAAGGGAAAAAGATGGAAGTCACTAAGCCCCTAAAGATCCTAGGTTTTGGTAGAGGAGTTGGTCCACTGTCCTGTTTGTGTCTCTAGGTACTAAAATGTATTGTGCAGAAGAGTTCTAAGAGCTCTCTCTCATTCTAGCCGTCGAGGAGAAAAACTGCCATGTCCACTGCTTTGGCAAAACCTCAGATGCGTGGCCTTCTGGCCAAACGTCTGCGATTTCATATTGTTGGAGCATTCATGGTCTCTCTGGGGTTTGCAACTTTCTATAAGGTATGTATGTTTTATTTTTACTTTGTGCTCGTGGTCGAAGAATGTTTTCAATTTGAAAATATATTTCATTTTCATAGATAGTTCATAGAGTCTTTTAAAAAAATTCCCTCTGTAGGGTGCTCCCTTGCTCTTACCTTTCTCTACCCACCTCAGTGTGATGGGGACAGTATTTCTTATTCTCCAGATGGCTTGTCTTCCATCTTTAAATGAAGCTTAATTTGGTTGGGCTGCCATAACAAAATACCACAAAGTGGGTGGCTTCCACAATAGAAAAAATTTTTGAGGCTAAAAATCCAAGATCAGGATAGCTGTCGGGGACTTCCCTGACCATCCAGTGGTTAAGACTCCAAGCTTCCAGTGCAGGGGGCATGGGTTCTATCCCTGGTTGGGAAACTTAAGATCCCACCTGCCACAAGTGTGGCCAAAAACAACCAAAAAAAACTTTGGGGTTGATTTCTTCTGCTGCCTCTCTGCTTGACTTTGTAGAAGATGGCTGTCTTCTCCCTCTCATCACATGGTCCTATATGTGTTAGTATGTTTCTGTCTGAATTTTTTCCTCCTGTAAGGATGCTAGTCAGATTAGGATCCATCCTAAAAAGTTCATTTTAACTTAGTTACTTCTTTGTTGTTTAGTTGCTAAGTCATGTCCAACTCATGTGACCCCATGGACTGCAGCCTGCCAAGCTCCTCTGTCCATGGGATTTCCCAGGCAGGAATACTGGAGTGCATTGCTCTTTCCCTCTCCAGGGGCTCTTCCAGGCCCAGGGATTGAACCCCGGTGAATTCTTGACCACCGACCGAGCCACTAGGGAAGCCCTAATTACTTACTTAATAAAATAATAGGCTTCAGGGTGAACGGAAACTTGGTGATTTATGTTGTCTTTAGATATTGTTTCTATTAATCTAAAAAATAAACCCTGAATGTGATTGTTACCTTTTAGTTTGCTGTAGCTGAAAAAAGAAAGAAGGCATATGCAGACTTCTACAGAAATTATGATTCCATGAAAGATTTTGAGGAGATGAGGAAGGCTGGTATCTTTCAGAGTGCAAAGTGATTTGGAATATAAAGGTAATACGGTTATTTGAAGTTACTGTTTAAAATCTTTCAATTGTGTGTATACATGAAATATACAGTCTTAATTACGTACAGTTCAGTATTGTCAAGCACCTTTACATTGTTGCACATCTAGTCTTCAGAACTCTTCATCTTGCAAATGGGGATCCATTCTGTACCCATTAAATACTTCCCACTTCCCCAGGCAGTCACTATGCTTCTGTCTAGGTACCTCATGTTAAGTGGAATAGTGACTTATTTCATATAGTGTAATATCCTCAAGGTTTATTCATTACAGCTGTGTGAGAATTTTCTTCCTTGTTAAGGCTGAGTAATCCATTTTATCTGTATACCACATTTTGTTTTTCATTTGTTATTCATTCATCTGTTAATGGACTTGGATTCCTTATACACCTTTTGGCTCTTGTGAATAATGCTGCTGTTCTGTGTGCATCTCTCTTTGATACCCTGCTTTTAATACTATTTTGAGTATATACTCAGAAGTGGGGTTGCTAAACCATATGATGTTCTGGTTTTAAATTTTTAAGGAACCACCATACTGTTTCACATAGTGGCTGCACTGTTTTACACTTCACCAACTTTTGTGTGCAAGCGTCTCTCCACGTCCTTGCCAACACTTATTTTCTGGTTTTTTGATAGTAGCCATCCTAATGAGTGTTAGGTATTGTTTTCTTTTGGTCTTCATTTGTATTTCCCTAATGGTTAATGATGTTGAGCCTCTTTTCCCATGCTTGTTAGCTGTTTGTATATCTTCTTTGGAGAAATGTCTATGCAAATCTTTTGCCCATTTTTAATCGGATAGTTTTTTGTTGAGTTGTAGGAGTTATTTAAAAGCCCCTATCAGATATGATTTAGATATTTTCTCCCATTCTGTAATTGCCTTTTCAGTCTATCAATTGTATCTTTTGATGAACAGACATTTGAAATTCTGATGGATTCTGATTTTTTTGCCTGTACTTTTGGTATCATATTTAAGAAATCGTTAACAAATTCACTGTCATAAAGTATTACTTTTTTCCCTGAAGTTTTATAGTTTTATTAGCTCTTACCTTTAGGTCTTTGATCTATTTTGAGTTAATTTTTGGATATGATGTTAAGGAAATGGTTTGCTTCATTCTTTTGCATGTGAATATCCAGTTTTCCAAACACCATCTCTTGAAAAAATTTTCCCATTAGTTTTAGTACCTTTGGTGTTTTTCTCTATAAGGACGGGTTTGTTTTGGGACTCTAGTCTATTGCATTAGTTTATATTTCCATCTTTATGCCGATATTACACTCTTGATTCAATACCTTTATAGCAGGTTTTGAAATCAGGAAGAGTTAGTCCTCCAGCCTTGTTGTCTTTTTCAAGATTGTTTTGGCTGTTCATGGTCTTATTGATAATCCACATGAATTTTAGGATGGATTTTCCTATTTCTCAAATGCTGTTGGGATTTTGATAGGAATTGCATTATACAGATCATTTTGGGTAGTGTGAACATCTTGACAGTTACAAGTATTCTAGGTCATGAACACAAGATGTGTTTCCATTTGTTTCTTTAATTTCACCAATGTTTTATACTTTACAGTATATAAGTCTTTTGCCTCCTTGTTGAAGTTTATTCCTAAGAATTGTAGTTTAATGCTAATATGAGATTGTTTTAATTTGCTTTTCTGATTATTCATTGTTAGTGTATAGAAACACTATTCAGCTTTGCTGAGTTATTCTAACAGTTTTGTGTGTGTGTGAGAGATCGATCAATCTTTGAAGGTTTTCTGCATATAAGATCGTATCATCTGCAGATAGCTTTACTTCTTCCTTTCCAATTTGGATGTCATTTCTTTTCTTCCTTAATTGCCCTGGCTAGGATTTCCAGTGGGAGAAGGCAATGGCACCCCACTCTAGTACTCTTGCTTGGAAAATCCCGTGGACGGAGGAGCCTGGTGGGCTGCAGTCCATGGGGTCGCTAAGAGTCAGGCATGACTGAGCGACTTCACTTCCACTTTTCACTTTCGTGCATTGGAGAAGGAAATGGCAACCCACTCCAGTGTTCTTGTCTGGAGAATCCCAGGGACGGGGGAGCCTGGTGGGCTGCTGTCTATGGGGTCGCACAGAGTCGGACACGACTGAAGCGACTTAGCAGCAGTAGCAGCAGGATTTCTAGTACTGTGTTGAAGAGAAGCAGCCAAAATGTGCATCCTTGGTCCCCGCCCCCCCCCCCCCCCCCCCCGCCTGACCTTAGAGGAGAAACATTTTAAGTCTTTTACCATTGAGTATATTAGCTGTGGGTTTCTCATATATCACCTTTATTATGTTCAGGTAGTTTTTCTTCCTGTTCTTTATTTGAATTTTTTTTTTTTTAATCATGGAAAGGTATTAAATTTTTCAAATGATTTCTTGAATCAGTTGAAAAGATCATGTGACTTTTTGTCCTTCTGCTGTGTGTTGTATTTTTCACATGTTGAATCATCCTTGTTCATGGTGTGTAATCCTTTTAATGAACTGTTGAATTGTTGGCTAGTATTTTATGAGGGATTTTTGCATCTATATTTGGGATATTGCTCTGTAATTTGTCTTTAATATATTTGATGGTCTTATAGAATGTGTTTTTTGGTTTTTTTTTTTGGCTGTGCTAGGTCTTTGTTGCTAAGTGGGCTTTTCTCTAGTTGCTGTGAGTGGGGGCTTTTCTTTGCAGGGGCTCCTTGTTGGCAGAGCACAGGCTCTTGAGCGCACAGGCTTCAGTGGCTGTGGCTCACGAGCTCAGTCATTGCAGCTCCCGGGCTCTCGAGCACAAGCTCAGTGGTTGTGGTGCACAGGCTTAGCTGCTTTGCAGCATGTAGGATCTTCCCAGATTAGGGATTAAAGCTGTATCTCTTCATTGGCAGGTGGATTCTTTACCACTGAGCCACCAGGGAAGCCCCAAATGTTTTGTATTTTTAAATAAGATGGTTAGTCAGATGTGGACATATGAGAGACACAGGAAAACATGGAAGGGCAGTCTCTCTCCCCCATACACATTAAGTTGTCTTTAATATATAGCAAGTTAAAAAATACATAGAGTGAATTTGAAAGTGTTCCCCTCTTCAGTTTTTTGGAAGAGTTTGAGGAGGATTGGGGTTAACTTTTTTAAATGTTTGGTAGAATTTACCTGTGAAGCCATCTTATCCCAGCCTTTTGTTTGTTGAGTGTTTTTTGATTGTGGATTTAATCTTCTTACTTAGTTAAAGTCTGTTAATATTATCTATTTATTTCTTGGTATGTTTATAATCTTTATTTCCTGTGGCTTTGGTTTAGCTTGCTTTTCTTTTTCTACCTTTTGAGGGGTAAACTTAGGTTGTTGACTTGATCTTTTAAACTTTTCTTCTTAAACCTACTTTGACCCATTGGTGGTTGGAGAGTATGTTGTTTAATCTCAACTTATTTGTGGATTTTTCTGTCTTCCTTCTGTTCAGTTGCTCAGTTGTGTCTGACTCTTTGCAACCCCATGGACTGCAGCATGCCAGGCCTCCCTCTCCATCACCAACTCCCAGAGCTTACTCAAACTCATGTCCATTGAGTTGGTGATGCCATCCAACCATCTCATCCTCTGTCGTCCCCTTCTCCTCCTGTCTTCAATCTTTTCCAGCATCAGGGTCTTTTCCAGTGAGTCAGTTCTTCGCATCAGGTGGCCAAAAAGTATTGGAGTTTCAGCTTCAGCATCAGTCCTTCCAATGAACACCCAGGACTGATCTCCTTTAGGATGGACTGGTTGGATCTCCTTGCAGTCCAAGGGACTCTCAAGAGTCTTCTCCAGCACCACAGTTCAAAAGCATCAATTCTTCAGCACTCAGCTTTCTTTACAGTCCAACTCTCACATCCATACATGACTACTGGAAAAACCATAGCCTTGACTAGATGGACCTTTGTTGGCACAGTAATGTCTCTGCTTTTTAATATGCTATCTAGGTTGGTCATAGCTTTTCTTCCAAGGAGCAAGCATCTTTTAATTTCATGGCTGCAGTCACCATCTGCGGTGATCTTGGAGCCCCCAAAAATAAAGTCTGTCACTATTTCCTCATCTATTTGCCATGAAGTGATGGGACCAGATGCCATGATCTTAGTTTTCTGAATGTTGAGCTTTAAGCCAACGTTTTCACCCTCTTTCACTTTCATCAAGAGGCTCTTTAGTTGTTCTTCACTTTCTGCCGTAAGGGTGGCGTCATCTGCATATCTGAGGTTATTGATGCTTCTCTTGGCAGTCTTTGATTTCCAGCTTGTGCTTCATCCAGCCCAGCATTTCTCATGATGTACTCTGCATGTAAGTTAAATAAGCAAGGTGACAATATACAGCCTTGATATACTCCTTTCCCAATTGTGAAACAATCTGTTGTTCCATGTCTAGTTCTAACTGTTGCTTCCTGACCTGCGTGCAGATTTCTCAAGAGGCAGGTCAGGTGATCTGGTATTCCCATCTCTTTCAGAATTTTCAAGAGTTTGTTGTGGTCCACACAGTCAAAGGCTTTGGCATAGTCAATAAAGCCGAAATAGATGTTTTTCTGGAACTCTTGCTTTTTTGATGATCCAGCGGATGTTGGCAATTTGATCTCTGGTTCCTCTGCCTTTTCTAAAACCAGCTTGAGCATCTGGAAGTTCATGGTTCATCATGTACTCTTGAAGCCTGGCATGGAGAATTTTGAGCATTACTAGCATGTGAGATGAGTGCAGTTGTGCCGTAGTTTGAGCATTCTTTGGCATTGCCTTTCTTTGGGATTGAAATGAAAACTGACCTTTTCTAGTCCTGTGTCCACTGCTGAGTTTTCCAAATTTCCTGGCATATCGAGTGAAGCACTTTAACAGCATCATGTTTTAGAATTTGAAATAGCTCAGCTGGAATTCCGTCACCTCCACTAGCTTTGTTCATAGTGATGCTTCCTAAGGCCTACTTGCCTTCGCATTCCAGGATGCCTGGCTCTAGGAGAGCCAGCATCGTGGTTATCTGGGTTGTTAAGATCGTTTTTGTATAGTTCTTCTATGTATTCTTGCCATCTCTTCTTAATATCCTCTGCTTCTGGTTTAGGTCCATACCATTTCTGTCCTTTATCGAGCCCATCTTTGCATGAAATGTTCCCTTGCTATCTCTGTTCCTTCTGTTAGGATTTCTAGTTTCATCCATTGTGACCAGCAAAGATACTTTATGTGACTTCAGTCTTAAAATCTGTTGTTCTATGACCTAACATGGAAATTAATCCATATGCACTTAAGAAAAAGTATACATATTCTGATGTTGGGTAGAATGAGATTTGATTGGTCTGTAGTGTTCAAGTCCTCTTATTTTCTTAATGATCTTCTGTCTGGTCATTTCACTTATAGCCGTTATTGAAAGTATTAGGTTTGCCAAAGAGTTTTTTTAGTTTTTCTGTAAGATTTTACATTGTAAGTCACCTATTGTTACGTAGAGCTGTCTATTTCTTCCTTCAATTCTGTTGGTGTTTGCTTCATATATTTCCAGGCTCTCATGGTTGGTGTATATATAATCTGCCTTCTTGGTGAACTGACCTGCCATTATAAAATGTCCTTTGTGTTTGTAGCATGTTTTGACTTAGTCTGTTTTGTCTGCTAACAGTATAGCCACTCTTGTTCTTTAGATTGCTGTCTGTATGGAGTCTCTTTTCATCCTTAACTTCAAAACTATGTGTATCTTTGGATCTAAAGTGAATCTTTTGTAGATAGCTTGTAGTTGGACCTTGTTTTGTATCCATTCCTCAGATCCATGACTTATGGTTGGGACGTTTAAACCAACCTATTGTTATAGTCTATTTTGAATTGCTGATAACACACATACAAAAATTTAATCACATACAAAAATTATCTTTTACAACCCTGTTCCCCTACTTTGTTATTGATGTCACAAATGGCATTTTTAGATATTTTGCCCATTAACACAGATGTCTTTTTTTTTTTTAAGTGCTTTTGCCTTTTAAATACCACAAAATTAAAAGTGGGGATATGAAACATGATTAATACTGGCTTTTATATTTATTCATATATTTACCTTTGCCAGGGAGCTTCATATTTCAGTATGGCTTTGAGTGATTGTCTAGTGTAATTTTGTTTCAAATTGAACAATTCTCCTTGCAGATCTAGTAGTAATGAACTCCTTATCCTTTAGCTTTTGTTTATCTGGGAGTGTCTTAATTTCTTCCTGATTTTCGAAGGACATTTTCCTGAGAAGTGTACTGATAATCTTACAGAAGCTCCGTTATAGACGGTGAATCTTCTTATTGCTTCCAGGATTCATTGTCTTTGGTTTTTGACAGTTGGATTATAATGTGTCTTGATGTTAGGAGACTTTGGGTTCATCTTACTTTCAAGTAACATATTTGTATATACATTTGTTTCTTCAGATTTGGGAAGTTTTTGGCCATTATTTCTTCAAATACATTCTCTGTCCCTTCATGCACCTCCACGATACAAATGTTGCTCTTTCTGATGGCGCCTCATAAGCCCCGTAGACGCAGTTACCATTGTCACCAGTGTTCCGAGATAAAGACAGAAATAGTCCCTGGGGAAGCCCTCAGACAGCCCAGAACATTGTGTGCAAGGTCTGCTCTTTTCCTTCTTCCCTGAAGTATTGGAAACCTTTTATGGTTTGTTATTTGGATGTCCACAGGTGACTCGGTGGCTTTCTAGATTCTGGTTGGGTAGTCAAGGTCCACTGCCTCATGGACAGTGTGAATTAAGATACTGTGTCTAAAATTTAAGGATAATTTTGAGTATAAATAACTTTTGCCTAGTGTTAGATTCAATTCTGTTACATTCTGTTTCTGTAGTTGCTTATATTAAGAAGTATCTGAATCACAGATCGATACATATATTAAGTAGCCAGTTTAATATATGTAATATATAATAGTAGAAAAACAAGTTTATTCCCAGTGGTTGGAAAACTGATAGGAATTGTAATTTCCATCATGGACTGTTATGTCCGTTAGAATTGACAATCACAAAGTAACAGGAACTACTAAAATAGAAAACTAAGAATGTTTTATGTAAAGGGTGATCTGTGTTAAAAGTGCATAAGAAAAAAGGCTGAAGGTAAAAAGATCAAGAAAATACTAGTTTCTTGTGTGTGGAATCTTAACACTGCTGTTTTCTCGTACCTTTGAAATTTTCAAAATTTGCGCAGTGGTTATACTTTGCATAATCGGATGTTAACAGGCTGATTTTTTAAACACATTTTTTTTTTACCTTTTACTTATAAGAAGTTGATTGCTTAAAAAACAATAAAAAGAGGAGCAGATTTGGAGACAAGAATAGAAAAGTTTAGAACAAATGGACTGCTGCTTTTTAAGAACAGTATGGGTATGAGACGGGAACGGACGGGGTGGACTTGAAGAAAAAAATGTAGAACTTGGTACCTGGAAGCAAGAAACCTCAGAAAAACATGTGAATGCCCCAAATGGAAAAGAGGTTGGACAGGGAGGTTAGGGAGCATGGGGGAGAATGGACCTGGAGCCCAGGCAGCCTGACCGGGGCTGCTCATGGACTAAGGGTGAGTGAGCGCAACGCGGCCCGCATCGGTGGCAGTAGCGCTCAGGGGACCCCGCGTGGCGAGGCAGTAAGGGAGTGCTTGTCGTTAACTTGGTCACTCTGTTTTTCTCCACAGAGTTTCTTCGGGTTGCGTTCCCTGGAAGTTTGTCACTTTCCTGTGTTCCTAAACTATGAAACTATGACTATCTGGGGTGAGAAATAGTCTCTCAATAAATAAACAGTTAACATACTGTGGACACTTAAGTCTTTGTTCAGTTATTCTTACCGACATGTAGAGTTTGGGGTACTTGGATTAGAATTGGTCAGGGATTTTTTTTTTTTTTTTTTTTTTGAATTTGGAAAGTAACTTTATTTATTTATTTAAAAAAAAATTTTTTTTTAACTTTACAATATTGTACTGGTTTTGCCATACAACAACATGCATCTGCCACGGGTGTACATGTGTTCCCCATCCTGAACCCCCAGACTGTCTTTCCAATAAAATGTCTTTGGACTTCATTGTTATCGGATTGCCCTACTGGATCCAGCCATTGGACAGATGTAGTAGGTGCATTTAAGGTTCTTTATTCAGTTACCATTTTATTGAAGGCCTAACTGTATGCATGTACAATATGGACTACACAAAAAAAGTTAAGTTATTTAATTGGAATTGAGGTGGACTGATATTTGCTAATTGAGAGTGTGGTAACATTTTTCAGAGGAGGGCTTAGGACCTTTCTCTCCTTTAGTAATTGTTTTTGTTTGTTGTGATCAAAAGAGCTTTAAGAATTGTGTCATTTTAGCGAAAACTAACTGAATCCCCAGTTCTTTCATTAGGTTAACAAATTTTCTTGTGCAGAATTCTTGAGTCCAATAATGTAAGCTGTAATAAACCCAGGTATCAGTGAAACCTGCATTTTAAGAACCCACGTTTATGTATGATCAGTAATTCAAGAATTTGTTTTATTTTAAACAATTTCATATAACAATTAGAAGTAGTATGCAAATTTATCATAAAAGATACAAGACTTAATACATATTTACAAGCTTAAAAATAGTTACTCTTGTGGTTGACAAAACTGTCACTTTCCTAAATGAGTATGATACAGCAAAGTAATGGTGGAGCCATTTTTTTCATATTCAGCCTAAATTGTCCATTAACAGTAAACAACTATGCAGTGATCTCTTTCTTATGCCCAGTAACATGTGAGGCTTAAGTTAAAGCAGACATTTGAAATTGAAATTCCTTAGCCTCTCACAATTGTAGGTATCAGGTTGTAGGCCCAAGTTTGGATGTAATAAGTAAAAATGTATTTTAGTTGGAGTATCAAAAATTTTTACTGAATGCTCAAGGTGTACGTGGTGACCCAGGATCTTGAGCCAAATCCATTTTTTAAAAACAAAAAATCATGGTAATATCTTTATGCTGGATCACGCTAAGTCATCAAAATGAACTATTGTTAAGGTTAGTGTTGGGGTCCTTGACTTGGCTAAGGCATCAGGGTGAGTCCGTCCATAAAAATATCCAGTAGTGGGAGTTCCCCAGTAGTGTGTTGCTTATGGAACTAAAGAAACTCACCTGAGCACCCTGGATCTGTTTTTAGCAGTAGACAAATAAAGATTTGCTTGCCTAGCAAAACAGATTAGAAAGACATTTTTCCAAAATGTACCTGGATAAGTCATCAGTAAAATTTCAGTAAAAGTTTAGAGTAGGAATGTACATGGCAACTTTCACTTAAAATAGCATCACGTTTAAATAACAAGTTAAACAGTAAGATCCTAAGCATTGAATTTCATTTAAAGCTAAACTTCTGCAGAGAAGGGTGTTAGGCAAAGATGATGATGTCTCATCCTAAAAAGAGATGCAGCAGGAGATGAAGTTTACATCTGTTTCCAACGCTTGACTACAGAGTTGACAATCTTAATTAAAGTCGAAATTTTAGCAAAAAGAGCAAAAAGGAATGTATTTTCAATACACGATAAGACCAAACAGGAAAGGACTAAGTTTTTTAATCACTCAATTTTGAAGTATCTTAGTTGTAGGAAAAAGGAAGAATTTGAATTGAACAGTGGTTTTGTGTCCACAATAGATGTTAAGAGCTCATTAGGTTTCTTTTTCAAAAATAATGGCACAAGCAGCAATCAACACCTTGGAGGGGACTCAAGGGAACCCTTTCCTCAGGGCTTTATTTTTCACCATGGTAAATTTACTAATGAAAACTTGGGCAAAATGTGGATCAACCATATAATGGTATGTTTTCACAGTGGAGGGGAGCGGTTCCGCAGCCACCACAGGGCATGACGCCTGCACGGAGGAGCAGCCGGGGCCCAGGTGACAAGAGGTCTTTGTGATGTAGTCCACAAGTCTGTTATACTGTTGCTCTGACAGTCTCTCTCGAACTCCATCCACCTGCGACCCAAAAGAAGTTTTCAGTTTCCAAACCCTCTTAAGGACACTTCCATAACAAGATTATTCCTTCTCTTGCCTTGATATACTGGATGTTTTTGCCTTTTAGGTTACCTAATAAAGCCACTGAAGAAGCGCTTGGTGTGTAAAAGTCCCATGTTTGACGGTTTGGGAATATTTTACTCTTAACTCTTAAAAACATCTGTCACTGCTCTCTGGTAGCCTAGTCCAGGAAAAAAGGAGAAAAGTATCTTTCCTCTGTTTCATTCTAATCAACATTAAACCCTGAGATAAAAGCTCTGCTTGTTTCTGGAAACCTCTCCAGACAGAACATCTACCTCTTTCAAACCAGTGGCTTTGGACAGAGCATTAAGAAAACAAATACCTTTTGAACTGTAACATTTTCTGCTTTTATAAATATTAGGATTTAAAGCTAGAGAAAATTAAAAAAACTGGGCAGAGGAAGGGGAAGTTTTTATGGAGAAGAGGGAGGATGCAAAGCGTACTCATGGTCCGCCAGGGTCTGGCGCGTCTTCAGTGGAGCTCAAATAGAAGAACTGATGCGCTACCCAAACTCTTGAGAGAGATTTTCTCAGGAAGTGCTCATCAGGCAAGTGGAGCTATAAATTACCCCCATCCTGGAATTCTGTAGCTGTCCACTGTGTAAATCGAGTGGAGTGGGACGTTTCCAGCATAAGCCACTGGTCTCTGGGAATCAGGTAGCCGCTGACCTCTCCATGGCCTTTACCTACCAAACGTTGGCAAGACTACTTTGGAAGACTTATAAACATTTTAATGAGGACTTTGGAGTTCTTGAAATAGTAGTAAAGAATGTATATATTTCTGTGTAGGGCACAGAGACAGTGCAGCCAAGGCTGTCTTACAAGCGGCAGAAAGCCAGTGGGATGGTAAAGAGAGGCCCGCCTGCCAGAAAAATAAGTAGGGCGTCCATTAGAGTTCAGTCTCATATTTTTAAATTTGGGAAAGAAAATAAAGGCCCCCAAAGATTCACTGACAGATGAAAGCTGTGCACCGGGCAAAAGCCAGAACGCTGATGATATCATCTGATGGGGTCAGGATTCAGCTGGAAAGCTTCGAATACACAAGAGTCTTAATTGCTCCTCCTGAACAGCAGCACAGGAAAACCCGTGTTGTGAAAGGAACATGGCCAAGGAATAAATTGACCTTCTGACTCATTTTGAGCCTCTCATAAGGGATTTCAATAATGTGCCAGGCATATTAAGCAATTATTACCCTAAAAATGGCTGCATTTAACTAAGAAAAGCAAATGCTGATTTAAAAAAAAAAATCCTGCCGTATTTGAATATACTGAATGATGTCATCTACAAATTAATTCCTTCCAAAATTCAAAGGAGCTACATTTGCTAGCATCTAGAGCAAAATCCCAGAAAAACCATTTCATGTAAAGATTTTAAAATACTATTCTTTAGTTTTCACTGGAAGACAGTGGGTAGGCTTCCCGGCCCAGGTTTAAGCCCAAGGCTGAGGTTGGGCGTGGCTATTGAGGGAAACGCACCATCATGCAGCACTGCTGAGTGACCCCCACTCCCATTTTGGAAGGACTGGATCAGAGCATTAGTAAGGAAGCATCTACTGTCTCCAAAAAAAAATATTTTTCGTGCATTTTTGTTCTGCAGCCTGGGTCTCCATTGGAGTGAGTGGGGGAGGAGAGGGGAGGGTTTGAACACAGGATGAACGGGGCAGTTATTTTTTGTTTGTTAATAAGGAGTTGGGGTTAGAGGTAAAGGGTGAGAAAGTGGAATTTAGAGGCTGAAGGGTTGCAAGTCTGCTGGTCGGCCCAGTGCCTCCTGCTGCTGTGTAAGCTGCCCTGCAGTGTTCCTGCTCCCAGTCATCTCTTCCTGCCTCTGTTGAAGCTATCCCTTCACCCTGACCCCTTCATCCTGAGCACCCTTGGGAAATGAGTGGCGAGCATGGTGTCCACAATGTCAGGGATCCCATGGTCTCAGGCTGGACAACTTCTCGGGGTGGTGACTCCACCTGCAATCTCAGTAACCCCCAGGGAAGCTGAGGTGCGTTCCCCTCCAGCTACAATTCCCCACAGTACCCTCCTCAAGCAGAAGAGCCAAAGAAGGATCACAGTTGAAGATAGTTTAACAGCAAATGCTGATTCTCTAGTCTCAATAGTTTAAGATCTGAAATATTTCCCAAGCAACTGAAGAAGAATGATGGTCACAGATACTCCTCAGGGCTTTGGAAGCTTCTCGTTAAGGACCAGGGACTTGAAGATAATGATACTATACCCTGCCAAGGCCTGTAGCCAGATCATTGCTGCTTTATTGTCAACCGGATCAGAAGATTTTGGCAGATCTAATAAAGTCAGGCTGGACATCTGACCTCTGTTTATTCCCAGAAAGTCATCAACTCGAACCAGCAATGTAGTCTTAGTGCCAAGCCCCAGCTTAAAGCCTGACTGATTATGATCCAAGAAACTAGAGAAATCTCAGAGTTGTTGTGGTTGGCTGCCTTCCATCTTCTCAGATAATTTTACCCAAACAATGGTGTGAGGGAGACGCAGGCTCCCATACCAGGAAGAACATAACGAAAGAAGGAATCACGCAGGACCTGCCAGAGGCCAGGTTGGCTGTCCTTTCTGGGAGCTACTCAGACCCTACGTTAGGACAGGCAGGTTCCACTTAACCTCTGATCCAACCCCAATCTAGCTGTGTGGGAAAAGATGTCCGTTTCCGAGGTCAGCTCTTGGGGCCCCAAGGATCAGGCCATAGGCAGGGGCAGAGCAGGGTTCCAGTGGGTGCGTGTGCTTACCCTGGTCTGGACGGCAGGAAGCCCACGATCACCTCTGGCCCCAGACACCCAGAATGCGCCCCCCTCCCAGCTGTCGTGTGGCCAGGGAGCCTGCCCCTGGAGCCTGCGCAGTGTCCCCAGGAGGTAGCGTGTAGCGCTCAGTGGGTGTGAAATGCCCTACGGGGAAGGGGACACAGAGCCGCATGGAAGACAGAGGAGGGGGGTGGGAGAGAGCTGGAGACAAAAGTTTGACCCCGAGCTCTCAGGAGCTGGGGCTGAGGAAGGTGGTGCCTGTGCTCGTTCCACGCGTGACGCCTCTGGCTCCTGGGTGACCCTTTCTCTCTCATCCCTGCTGGAGGGACCGGCTGCAGCACTCCCAGGCCATGCGCAGACTCGGGCCTGCCCTGTGGACTTCAGACCTGGAGGCCTGCTCTGTGGAATCGCTGCCCTGGTCCTGGCCCGGCTTGTTCAGACCCGCTCACTCTGGAGCTCCCGCATCCCGGCCCCACAACGACCAACCCTGGACTCTCAGGTGGCTGAGCCGCAGTGGCGAGTCCACTGGCCTCCTGCCGCCCCTGCCCCTGGCAGCCCTCCTGGTCTCCTGCGCCCACCACAGAGGCTGCCGGCTCACAGACACCCAGGTACCTGCGGTCACCCCGGGTCTCAATTCTGCCGGCAGCTAACCCCAGGCACCCCTCTGTCGAAAGGTACCTCTGCGTCACAGGCCACTCTGGGCTGCTTGAGCTGCACGATGAGCAGGCTGCTCTGCTCGCGGTCCTGTGCGCAGTCGATCTCCGTGACTGGGAAGGCCTGCTGCTGGGTGTCCTCGCTGACGCTCACCACGAAGAGCACGTCTGACGTCAGCAGCAGGCAGCCCTCGTGCTCCTGGCCCGAGCCCCTCACCAGAACAACCTCCAGGGCCATGTGTACTTCCGGTCTGCCCAGAGACTGGAGCATCTTCCTGCGTCAGAGGAGAAAGGTGAGGCCACAGCCAGCTTGGGAGAGATGCTCACCTCTCAGGGCTCACGGTTTGAACCAACGGAAGGGCCCTCACCAATCTGATGACTCATTTCATCTTGAAATGTGTAATTGTTGCTTTAATTCTGATTCTGGTCAATCGAACCCAGCTCCTCCTGCAGTACCCCTTGGTTTGGTGAGTCCTCTTCCCCCCGTTAGAAATGTCCCCCCTAATTAGGACACATGACCTCAGGCCCTCTCGTGGGCCCTGGCACCCCTGCCAATGGACATCCTGCCCTGAGTGGGACATGGGGCGGGTGTTCTGCTGCCAGCCTGGAGCTGTGGACCGGCAGCCTCCCCTGAAAACAGCTGCTCCTCGTGGGCTCCCCTGGAAGGGTGGCCTGTTAGCTGAGAGGAAGCCAGGCTCTGTTAACATATAGTGCACATGTACAGCTTAACCAGCGTCCAGATAATCTTACCAGACGTATTTGACGTGGCTGTTTGGAGCCTGGTCAGCGTGCAGATCACTTGGCTGATAGCGCTGTTTGGGAAGCTGAGAAAGTCCAGCTCCGTGTAAAATACCTGTAGTAAGAGAAGTAAGGGGGTTTTACTAGTTGTTTTCTGGAAAACAACGTCATGCTACAGTGATGTCATCTGCTCAGAGCCATCTATAAAACGCTACAGATCCAAAATGATGTCACATCTCTGGAAGTAAGTGTATAGATAATCATTAAACATTGCAATGCTCTTAACCCGGGTGATCTTATATTAGCTGCAAGCTGAAATATGAATGAGCTACAGTCCAAGTACAGGCGGGCAATTAGAGGAAGCATAATGCTCCTGGGAATAGTCAGGCCTGAGCAATAGCTTACACATCATTTACAGTTGATGTGACACAAAAGTCAAGACTGTTAGTTGACTTCCTTGCTTAATATTACAATATGTCTGTATCTGCGGTGTGGCTGGTCAAATAAAAAACACAACACACAGAGATGCACACAAAGGCGTGTGGTTTGCCTAGATACAGTATTTAAATGACTTAGTCCAGCTGTTAGACATGAATCCATATATATTTATGAGCACTTGTGGGGCCTCTGGTTTATTACACGCTCTCCCCGGTGCCAGCACCAAACGAGGGCACCCAGCGGCAGCCATGCAGTCCTCCAGAGACGCTCCGGAACCAGAGATGGTACAGCCTGTGTGCTTTCTGAGGGCCTGTAAATGTTTATAAATGAGGCACAGTCATTAGACTAAGAGTTAGTGGTTTGTAAAACCTTCAGAGAGGTAATAAAACTTTTACAAGAATGATGGAAACCAATGAGGCCATGTGAAGCTCTGCTCTGAGATGCTCTTACATAAGGGAGAAACCCCACAGCCTTGGGAAACACGCAGTGAGGGACAAGGGCGCTTTCAAGACCAGAGGAATTTATGAAGTCTAAGTTGACTTTATCTTGCTGCCATCCATGGCAAAAGGAATAATGTTTCTGTGAATGTGTAAGTATTTGATAAGGGATCGTTCAACTTTGTCCAGTTATGAGTTGCAGCAGTACTTTTTGTCAGTTTCCCTGTGAGTGAAAACGTCATTCACCGGAGGGGAGAGAGGCAGGCGTGAGGGGGAGGCGGCGAGGGGAAGGGGTGGGAACACATGTTCCTGTCTGTGTGGTCTCCTAAAGGAGCCGCTCCGGATGGCTGCCTGAGCGTGGGCATTCTTCCTGCTCTCTTCCTCTCAGACACGGGTTTTATGCCCTAATCTGGCTGCCTCTTGTCAGATCTAACGAGGCACAGAGCCGCAGTCAAATGTACCCCGCGGACTTTACGGCCAGATGCAGCTACACATGCAGAGTGCCTGCCCATTGTTTGAGGTGCCAGCCAGCCACCACTTCATGACCAAAATGATACCGATTTTAGGCACAAAGGTAACAATTCCAGAGTCCCCGGCGGTCCTGTCGTTAGGACTCTGTGCTTTCACTGCAAGGGCAACTGTTCAATCCCTGGTTGGGGAACAAAGGAAGATTCTATAAGCCTTGCTGCTGCTGTTGCTGCTGCTAAGTCACTTCAGTCGTGTCCGACTCTGTGTGACCCATAGACGGCAGCCCACCAGGCTCCCCTGTCCCTGGGATTCTCCAGGCAAGAACACTGGAGTGGGTTGCCATTACCTTCTCCAATGCATGAAAGTGAAAAGTGACAGTGAAGTCGCTCATTCGTGTCAGACTCTTTGCAACCCCATGGACGGCAGCCTACCGGGCTCCTCTGTTCATGGGATTTTCCAGGCAAGAGTACTGGAGTGGGTTGCCATTGCCTTCTCCACTATAAACCTTGCGGTGAGGCCAAAAAAAAAAAAAGTAATTCCTATTTGAGGAGAAGGGGATGACAAAGGATGAGATGGCTGGATGGCATCACTGACTCAATGGACATGCATTTGAGTAAACTCCGGCAGTTGGCGAAGCGTGCTGTAGTCCGTGGGGTCGCAGAGTCGGACACGACTGAGCGACTGAACTGAGTACTCTCTGCTTCAATATATTCGACTTTCTGTCCTCAACCTCTAACTCGTTACTTTTCATTAAAGCCTGCTTTGTTAAATGACTATAACTATATGACTATACTACCACTTTGCAGTAACTCACACTGCAGACCTGCTGACACTCATTTCCACAAGCAAATGTCAAACTGTCTTCAGGGTAAAGTACCATATTTATTGTAGTATCTACACATTTATTTCATTTTTAAAAGACTTCTTTTTTTTATATTGGATGGTTAGATAGCATCACCAACTCAATGGACATGAATTTGAGCAAACTCTGGAGATAGTGGAGGACAGAGGAGCCTGGAGTGCTGCAGTCCATGGGGGTCACAGAGTCAGACATGACTTAGTGATGGAACAGCTATTTATGTAGTCACATAATGTGCTCTGCCCAGAATGCAGAAAATTAGCACAGGAAGAGGCGCTTCCTTTCCCACACCCCCACTGTGTGCACATGGCTTTGTGGAGAGCCCTGGCACCATCCTAAGGCAGTAGTTCCAGGAGCCCGGGTTCTCCGCACCAGTCTGCTCTTCAGTGGCAGATGATGCGCCTTTGCTGACCTTGGCTGGGAGACTGGGCCTGGCTGCAATAGCAACAGAGTCTGATGGTGAGAAAGCCATGCCAGACGCCAAGCGGCACGGGCAGTGTGCATGCGTCCACTGACACACGCATGCTCTTTCATTCTCCAAATTGCTCACCAGAAAAGGTAAGTCTACTCTCTGCTTCAATATATTCGGCTTTCTGTCCTCAACTTCTAACTCGTTACTTTGCATTAAAGCCTGCTTTGTTAAATGACTATAAAAAGATTCCATGACACATATACACTGAAATTACTAATTGATTTAGGAAATCAATAATTTTATCTCTATAATTTTATCATAATTTATTAGTAGTAGTCCAATTCTACTCTTCGTGTAGATAAGCCTAAGGAGGTGAGAAAAAGAACTATTATTTATAGCTTTATCTATTTTATTTTTCACTCCTTGGTCATGTGAGGGGCTAGATTATCTTCGGGAAACCTTGGTATAGTAACGCAAATTAACCAGTGACGTCCGAGTTGGCCAGTTCTCCAGGACTCACCATAGCCAGTCTGTGACACCAGCTCAGCAGCCCCTCCGATGGGCTTCGTGAACACCCCCATGATTCCTTTCCCCACGCCGGAGATAACACCCTTGGCCTTGTGTCCTGCTGAAGCTTGAGCCTCTGATGTTTTCTGGAAGTTCTGCATTGGCTGATCAACTATACCAGCAATTGCACCTGAAAAATAACGAAAGCCTGGGTAAGGACGGAGGCATGAAACCCTGAGAAAGTGAAAGCTTTCAATCTGGAACAGTTTTGTTTGGATTGAAAATGAAACCCCACCCTCATTATAAAGCGCTCTACCATGCACTCATTTACCATTTATCTAAGTACACTGAGGCTATTTTAGACATTTATTATTGCAGTATCTTCATCAAAACATGATGTTCTGACTAGGTTTGACCCAACACAGCCAGGATCTATGAAGTTCAGTTTAGAGTTTAATAAACATGCCAGACTGTTTCCAAGTGCACCCACACACCTTTCTCCAGAAATCAAGCAACACGGTTTAGAGAAAAGCAGGAACGATTCCTTAGGAGAGTGAGCAGAATATATTTTCACTGAATCTGGGGATGAAAAACCTGAAAAGGGCGAGCCTCTTTCTTGTTCGCTCTTTTAGTAAGAATAAGAGCAATTGTTTAATATAACCTAATGTTAATATATTAAGAATTACATAGTAAGAGTAATTATTGATATCGTAATAATTATTTCTATTACAGTAAGTCTGTCTCAAGGGCTTACTGTATGCTAAGGGCTCACTTGTAGGAGATCGTTAATTCTCACAATCTTCAGGAGTCGTGGTTTTATCCTCAGCACCAGGCCGCCAAGGCACAGGGAGGTTAAGGAGTTTTCCCAAGGTCACACAGCTGTCCTGTGCTTGTGCCAGGATTTGAGTCTAGGGAGTCAGAGTCACAGCCTCATTCTTAACCACCAAGCTAGTCACTGATCCTGTTTATAAAACAAGCTTCTCTCCTTGACCAGTCTTGGAAAAATCTCCTTTTCTCTCACTTCAACTGAGGATTGGCCACTTAACTCTTCGCTTGAGAATAGCTAGAAGCCTAGAGCTCACGGCTGTCTGCTCTAACAGCTTTCCCAGGGGGCAGCCAGGCCAGGCGTGGAGCTGGCATGTGAATCCCTCGGCCTCTGTGGGTTCCCTCCTTGCTCCTCGCACTCTGAGGGACCAGGGGTTGAGTTTGAGTAAAAGGCCTCAAAAGTTCAGATTTTTCTGCCACAATGGAGTGAAGAGTTCCCTAACCCAGCAAGAGGTAAAAATTTCATTACAATTCTTGACAGAATTCTGTTTTCAACTCAAACCTGCTAGGATTAATGAAAATGCACCATCCCTGGGTAGAAATTTTAGCTCATGTTAAACCCCATTATTCCAAATGCCACTAATTCAAAGTCTCTTGGGTAAAGGGAGATTCCCAGGTCTCAGTTAATGACCTGCTAATTTCAAGTCATATTCCATTGAACAAAATCCAGTAAAACAAAAAGGCCAGTTCCTTTGTGTCAGTTGTAAAGGGAACATTCTTCATGGATTCCACTCTTCTAAATTTTGACAGCGCCATTTAAGTTTATGTATTGACAGATTAACAGTGACCTGAGGCGAAGGGTCTGTTTCCCAGCCCAGACCACAGCTTCCCAAACCTCTTATTCAAATGATGCTGGAAGCAGAGGAGGCTGCTCATGGTTGGCCTGGGCCGCCCTGACGGTCAGCGACCACGGGCCACGGCGGTTCAGGCGCTCTACGACACCCGGTCTTGGGGCCTGGGCTGGGAGCTCGCCTCGCGTCTTCAGTCTGAGGAATCTGAGGTTCTGTTCTCCATCTATGAGGTCAGGAGTCAGGGCAGCTGGGAAGTATTAATGGAACCCGCTGCACTGGGAGGGGCAAGAACCCTGGGGTCTTCTCTTCAAATCATCTCACAGCAGGCAGGTCAAAGTGAAAAGCATCATATCAAAGAATATAGCCTTTGCGATGTCACTTCCTGATTTCTTTGAAAGACGCCCATGCTGAGAGCAGAAAAGGTGGGGTAAATAATAACAAATTCACTATCAAATTAATTGCCTTTCTGCATTTTTCTGGTAGAAAAGTGTTTTCTCAGGTGCAGATTTCCATTAAGACTATTAAAACTGAGTTAGGAGGGGGGCAGGTGAAAATCTCTCATTTTCCCTTAACATGTCAGGCCTGTGCCTGGGGCAGCCCCCACCCCGGGCTCTGACCTCCACCTGCCTAAGCGCAGACAGGAACCGCAGCGAGGCTCCCCTCTGATCCTCCACTTTTCTCCAGCTCCTGGCCGCAGTGAAGGCTCGGTTACTGTGGCTTTGATAGATAACCTCTTGTGGCCGCCCCCGAAGTGGGAAGCCTGAACGCTGTGACAGGTGTTAGATCCTAAGAGGCAGAGGAGGAGCTGTGGGGTCCCGGGGTCCTGGGTGGGACGCTGGCCTGATGCACACACGGGGCCCGGGTGCCTGAGACCCCAGCCCCGCCCACGAAGCAGCTCTCAGAGAGGCAGAGGGGCTTTCTCCATAAGCCTAATCCAGCCAAATACCACCGGTACATTATTTACTGCCGTATACTCCAACTCTGCTCTGAGGCTTTAGGTAGTGAAAATGGATCCCAAAACTTGTCCGCTGGGCATCAGGCCATGGAGGGCAGCCATGTGGAGCTGGCTGTGATGTGACGAGGTGAAGGAGGGAGGGGAGGGGGCTTCCAGGGATCCTTCCTGTGCCGGCCAGCCTGGCTTCGCTTTCTCCTTTTCTTTTATTGCCATGCTGCGTGGCCTGTGGATCTTAGTTCCTCAACCAAGGATCAAACTCACGCCCTCAAGTGGGAGGGACATGCAGAGGCCTAACCACCGGACCACCAGGGAAGTCCCAGCCGTGCTTCCTTTCCTGCCCCTCCTTTGGTGGAAGAGGGGGGCTTGCTCTGTGAAGCAAGGAAACGAAAAGGCTCTCCTCACCTCTTCTGTGACTCGCTCAGCTTTAGGCTGGGTCACTATCTATCGATGTTCTGCCCGTGTGGCTGTTCCAGTGCTGCCGTGTTGCATGTTGTAATTTTATTTTGGGCTTTTTTGTTTTTAATCACGATGGTTGGAGGCACAGGCTGTGACACCGCTCCAAAGCTCACCGTTCCAGGGACAAACAGGCCCCACAGAGTGTGCTGGGCATCCCAGCTTGAGGCTCGCTTGTTTTTGACCAGAACAGATCAGCAAACCGAGAAAGAAGCACGCTCGTTGTTCGGAAACTCCCTTCTAATTGGAACGCAGGGTGCTGATGGCTGAGGGCGGCACCAGGGGGACCGTGGGCCAGCGCCTTCTGGGCGCCCATGTCCTGACTCACCTGGTGGAGGCGTTGTGGCCGGGATTCTGAACGTCATCTCGAGAGTGGCCATGGAAATGAGGCGTGGCTGCTGGGAAATCCAGCAACTAACTCTTAAGTCAGAGAAGGGAGTTCTGACAGCCTGCCTTTGGTATTCATGAGAGAGAAGACCCATCTGGGAGGTAACGTGCCCGGTAAGTGCCACATGGAGCTCACATCCCCTCTCAGCAGGCTCCAGGCCGAGGTAGAAAGTGGGTCTGTCCGGGGAATAGAGCTGCTAAGTGCGGGCAATCCTGACGCCAACTCTGTAGGCTGGACAGTTCTTCCAAAAGCCACTGCTTTCTGAAAACAGTTGTAGACCTCTTCCAGGAGCTTCGGTGGCATCCCTCTCTGGGTCATCATTTCCTTGCTGACCCGGGGCGATGGGCCTGGCCAGGCAGCTATAGATGTCCTTGGATTTTTCAAGAGCCTCGTAACACTCCACAGTGTCCTCATGAGGGCTGAGCTGAGTCAAGAAGGCCCATCAAACTCATAAACATTTGGGGGAAATGTGTTTTTCCTACTCTGCAACTTTCACTTGTTCAGTCTCCCCACATCCTGATTGTTTCCAGGCGTGGAGCCCTTCAGGGTGGGTGACATGTGGAAAGACCCAGGCTCTTGTCCCTTCTGGACGCACGACCTGGGCAAGTCACCTAACCTCATCCACATCTAGGGTTTGAAGACCAGACAAGATGACTCATGTGGAAGTGCTCTGACAACCCTGAATTGTTATTTAAATATATTTTTACTAACTAGGTCATTTATGTTTACGTCATTTATGAAGTGTTATTTAAATATATTTTTACTAACTAGGTCATTTAAAAAGGAAGAAACTGAGGAACTAGCTTTTTTATTTTACTAAGCGTGGCTATTATATATAAACAGCTCTAACTTCAGCTGGGCACTTACTGGCATGCAGCGGTTTTATACACCATTTCTGGGGATGTATTACACGGCGACAAATCCGTTCTAGCCTCCCTTTTTTCTTCCTGCCATACATCGAGGACCAGACGTTTTGAGATGACCCAGTGATCATGTGGGATACAGTTATTGAACTCTTTCAAGAAAGGAAGCTGGTTGGGTCAACCTTAGTTTGAGGAGCACAGAAATGGACACACTGCTCATGGTGTGTTGCTGGGAGCGGAGCTCCTGGGGGCCCAGGGTCAGAGCACTGCTGGCAGGCGCAACCAGATTCACATCATTCCCAGAACTCCTAGGTTTGCGGAAGTTAACTTTAGATTCTGAAAGACTCCATGAGCCTACTGCAATTTCCATAGACAGCCTAAATGATTCCCTTGCATGGAGGAGTGTGTACAAAACAAGGTTTGGGATTGTCTATCCTGGTTAGTAATAGGAGCCGTGCTCCAAAGGGTGACGTCACAAAGGCAGAATCACAGCTCCCCACATAAGTGATTTCTACCACCCTGCACAGTCTCAGACAGTGGAAAAAGGAGAGTGGGTGTGGGTGTCTCTGGGTGGGAAGAGCCCAGATCAGCCAAGATGGAAACAGCCACATGCCAGCCAGCTCAGGTCTCCTATGCTGAGTGCCTCCATCCAAGATCCTGGACAGTGGGGAGGAAGCACTCCTGCCCACAGCAGAGGGCATGCAAGGTCACAATTCTTAGCAGAAAGAGGTCCCACGGTTGCCAGATAATGACCCAAGGCCTCCACGGTAACCTCACAGTCACTTCCTATGGTTACAGCAACCAGACTAAAGCTAAAGCCAAGATGCCCCAGCCACTGGTCAGATGGCTCTCTTTTCTGAAGACGTCTGGTCTCTGGTCTCGCTGAAACCAGATGGCCCTTCTCGTTCCCTTGCTACCATAACATAATGAAGGTGCTGCTGACCAAACATAGATGCTGCATCTGGCGCGCAACGGACCACCACTACTTCTAGTAACGGCAGAGTCATTTCCAGCATGAATTTACAGAAGAGAAGCCCTGAGGTCACAAAGATAGGGACCTGGAACCCGAGCCTGGGGGTTGCTGACTCCTGGGGACCATGCCCCGCTCCTCCCCGCCCCCTACCTACACCAAAGCAGCCACGCCACCAGTGAGGGGTTCGCTC
This sequence comes from Bubalus kerabau, assembly GCF_029407905.1. Lineage (NCBI taxonomy): Eukaryota > Metazoa > Chordata > Mammalia > Artiodactyla > Bovidae > Bubalus > Bubalus kerabau. The sequence continues at coordinate 66,726,856 of NC_073637.1, forward strand.
CTTAAGCAGCTGCTCCACCCCAGGTCCCCATTCCCACACGTTATCACCCGGCCGTGCCCCACATCCCTGCAGGTTCGTTAGGACTTAAACAATTTCTGGTAACTGCAACTGAACTTGAAAGATCGCACTGCTTCCTGTCAGAGCCTCACTCAGCTGGCCGCTGTGAGAGGAGGCCTTGTGTACAGAACTGCAGCCTGGAGAGAGGGCAGGTCCTTTCAAGCTCATCGTTTCTGACCTTTGGTCTCCCTGCTTTGGGCCCCTTTGATCTCCCAGAGATGCAAACTCCTTCAGATGCTCAGCGGGCAGGCGGCCAAGCAACACAGTTTTAAATTCCTTTGCAAACAAATAAACAGAAGATACCCTTGAAAATCCTGCTCTGCAAAATTTCAGCTCTGAAGCTTCCTTTTTTTTATAGATTCCCCACCCCCCCCGCCCCCCAGAGCAACTTGTTTTTCAAACGTTTGTAATATTTGGAAATACCCAGAGCAGTCTTTCCCTCTCCGTGTACCACTTGGCTGCTGGACAAATGGCAATTACTCGGAAAAATAAAAGGAAAGAGTGGGCTCCCCACTGAAGTTTACATGACATTTGCACATGGCTCAAGTGTTTCTCAAACAAAAGCAGGCGATTCGATTGCTGATTGCCCTATCTGAGGAGGAGAGGGGGTAAGGCTTCAGGAGGCTGGCCGGTTACTCCCTTGGGCAAGCAGGCAGCTGTGGGCTGACATTCTCCAGTTGACGCCCGGAGCGGGACCCTCCCGGGAGAATGACGCCTTAGGGATGCCACGAGGGAGCAGAGAGGAGGCAGCGGGAGAGGCGACTCCCACTAGCGCGCGGAAGGGCGGGGCCCAGGCCCCAGGATGGCCCTCAGCAGCCACACCAGGATCGGCGTGGGGACCAGGCTACGGGCCTCTTCTCAGCCTCAGCTTTGTCTGCAGAAAAACGGAAGGGCCACACTACCCCCGGTTCTGGCCGGGGGTGGGTACCTGGCCCCGCCAGGCTCGTGAGCAGACGCCTGAGCGCCCCCCACCGCCTCCCCGGCCCCTTACCGAGCAGACTGATGCCCAGCCGGGACAGGCCCTGCCGGAGCCCCTCGCCCAGGCTCTCCGGGAGCTGCCGCCGCCACTCTTCCTGCCGGTTGTAGTGCTCCTCGTCCAGCGACAGCCGGTCCATGTTCCGGGCCAGGCTCGTGGCCAGGTTGGTGATGGACGTGAGGGTACCTGAGGACACAGAGGCACGTGGGTTTGGGGTCCTGGTCACATGGATGCTGGCCCCAGGGGAGGGGTCCCCGGAGCGCTGCGGGCGAGGGGAGTCCACAGCGGCCTTCTGGACTCGCCCATGGAGAGTGAGGGCGGCTTCCCCCTGGGCAGGGTGAGGCCGCGGCCTTCGGAAAATGAGGTGAAGGTGAACACTTGCTGAGGAAAGGTGATACACTCAGTCCTAATAGAGGATAGGATTAGACCCTCCCTCACCAGAAAAATGCCTGCAGTCTCACACAGAGCTATCATGCACTCATCTGACCGCCAGGGCTTGGCTTCAATAGTTAGTTTTGAAGTCCTCAGGGAGGCCCAGTTTTTTGAAGGTTGCAATTTGCCGGCTCTCATTTGAAAGGGTAAGGTTATGTTGCTGAATTTTAAACAGATTGTAAAGGAATGTTTCCACTTTACAAGTAAGATCTATTCTTCCCCATTACTGTAGTCATAGTAAAGGAAGACACTCAACTTTATCATTTGACAGTCAGGAAATAATTATTATGCCACAGAGAATATGTGTGATTTTGATATTCAGGGTGTGAGCTGGAAAAAAAAAAAAAAGTGAAGACAATAAAGAGAGTAAGGCATGTGAAAGCCAGGATTCTGTCTGGTTTTCCCAAGAAAGGCTATTTCTGCGTCCTTCTCAAGACAGTCATAATCCCCTCCAGCAAGTCTGCATTGGTCTCAGTGAGCAAAACTGAAAGACATTAACGGACATATCCTGAAGCTAATGAATTAATTCATCTGTTATTGGATGTCTAGGTTCAAGAAGAAATGGAAGATGTTTTTGCAGCTGCATCTTTACCAGTCATCTGGAAAGAAAAAAAAAATCTACGTACACACACACACACACACACACACACACACACACAGACAAACCAAACAGATTTTGCTAACAGGAAAGAACAAGTGTAAAAAAAATTCAGTGAGTCACTACGCTAAAATTACCGCTGGAGTTCGATTTAGCAGGTGTTGGTTGTCTTATTTTAAAATAAAAACAACAGAACCACAAAGATTCAAGTGTCAGGAGTGAGAAATCTGCAGTGACTCACCCGTGGGTTCCTGCGGCTCAGCTCACAGGCCTCCTGGATGACCGGGGGCCCCGGGGGGAGTGGCCCTGTCACTGTCCATGGAATTTGGTTTATTGCTCTTGCTGTTCTCTTGCCAGTCCCCCCTCTATGGATCATGGGTTCTCATATTTCAAGCTCAAGTCTTGTTTGAGGTCTTCTAGAGACTTCTATAACCTGCCCACTCATAAGAGAGTTGCAGTACTGTTGACTGTAAAAGGCCTTTTACCGGGCAGGGGGAGAAGGCCTTTGCCCTGTTTCCCCTGCCTCCCGCTGAGAAGAAACGGGGACTCAGATGGACCTTGTTAGTTCCCGAGTCACTGCCAACTTGACCAAAATATGGGCAAACAAACACGGATGAAAGGGAAGCACGCTCCTTCCCGAGGTGGGGGGTGGGGGTGGCCGACTGCAGTTGGGCTCCTGCGCCCGATGACGCGTCCTGGCCACAAGGTGGCGCTGTGTACGTGGCGAGCCGGGGGAAAGCTGGCCCGCTCACCTCCCCACCGGCTTCCACTGTCAAAATGTATCCTGCTCCTTACGAAAGTTATGACAACTGTATCTACATTAAAAATATATATATATATGATGAGGCAACACAGTGTAGGATTTCTGATGTTTAGCAGAAGTCCTGAACACCTTTAATATTTCTGCATTTATCACATGGAATAACAGTTGAGCCAATCCTTGTTTTCCCAGTGGGAGGTTTCAAATTCTGAAGTTTCTGAAACATTTTCACACAACTACAGGCAAGCAGTGATCTGTTTAAAACATAAGACATTATATATGGGCTTTGTTACACATCCAACGTCTCACTGCCAGCTAACAAGCCAAACAAAGCTAGAGGCAATATTAATTCACGGAGAACGTTTAACACGTTCTCTAAAAAGACAGGGAAGGAATGAAAATCAGGCCTCATTACCAGGAACCTGAAGAAGCTACCTTTGGAAATGTGCTTCACAAACGATGTAGTCCCTCTGGAAACCCCGCTCACGAAGGCTCCCGGGCCTCGGGTCAGCCCCTCGTACGGAAGCCTGAAGAAGTCAGCGATGCCGTTCCCGATGCTTCGCACCAGACTCGCCGGGCTGCCAAGGATTTCCAGGGATCCAACCACCCAGCCTGCGAGGGAGACCGGAGGGAAGGGGTGACTGAAACCTTAAATGCAGCACTTTCAACATTTGGGAAAAGTGACCCATTTTCCCTGCAATTCATTTTTCACACTAGAATTGAGAATTGTAATAAGCTCCTCTGGAGCAAAATATGGGAAATAACTCATTCACTGTGAATTCATAAATGGCAAACTTTCATACTTCATAAATCAAAGTGATCCTTTTGGCAGCCTCACAAATAGCTTTAATATGACTTCCCTGCCTCCCGTATTCCTGCTAAAAGGGACCCGTGTGCAGGGGGATGATGCTCCCGCCCCCTCCAAGCCAAGGCGGCCCCTGGGGCGGCAGGTGTCCGCAGGCTGGGGGGTTCTCCTTAAAGCTCCTTGGTGCAGCGAGGGGCCGGGACGTGGAGGAGGCCAGATGCTAAATGGGGTGCTGCAAAGGGGATGCACAGCTCTGACAGGGACGGAGGAGTTATTTTTAATCTTTCCCAATCCTACCAAGCTGAGCGCTTCCCTTTGGAGTGGAGCTGGAGCCAGAGAAATGTCTCCCCTTCCCCCCCAGCTTCAGTTGTGTAAACTCTAGTGACAGGGACATACTGATTAGCTTAGCGAGAGGGGCGTGTTCCCTGAGGGTCCCAGGCGGGGAGCTTGGGATCTGGTTTCCTATTTGAGCTGGGGCTTGCCAGGAGCCGGCCTGCTTGGTGGCCTGACTGCCGAGCGCTCGGCCCCGTGGGAACGTGGCTGAGTGTGGACCCCGGAGCGGCTCCCTGCCTTCGCTCCTGGGTGGGGGTTCGGGGCTCTCACTCAGAGGATGCAAGAGGCAGGCAAAGGCCGGGGGCTCAGGAGAGTACAAGTCCAAACACAGTGTCTTTGGGGAACATGCTGACCTCCCCAGCCCAGGGCTGAGAGGGCTTTAAGGGGAGGCTGCGGGGGGCAGGACCCAAGTGGGAGCTGATCCCGTGTCCCCTGCGGCAGGTCCCGGGAGGCCAGGCCTGGGACAGAGACCACTCCTACCCCCCAGTCAAGTCATCAACCCCAGAGGGTCCCCAAGCCCAGCCCTTTGGAGAGGAACATCCTTACATGTTGGGCCCCCTTCTCTCTTCTGGGACATTAGAAGACAACATCAGGGTTTAGGTGAAAAGAGGGAATTATTTCCAGAAGATGAGGATTATAAATGGAGGGGCCTCTGGGTGGCCAGGCATTCACCTCACTTACTTTGCCCAGCCACTCTGCAAGCCTTAGTACCTGCCTTCACATAAATTCAGATTTAGCTAAGGACTGAGCCTCTCCCGGGCGAAGGGACTGTGCCAGGCTCAGGGGACAGAGCCTCATGTGACGTCGTGTTGCCCTGTCGCCAGCGTCTTGAGAGCAGGTAGGACGAGGAGGGGACTGTGGCTCAATTCTCCCCATCTCCCAGCTGCGACACGTGGGAGGGCTTCAAGGCCAGGCTTACCCAATTCCAAAGCCCATCCTCCCTCTTCCTGCGAGCCCAGGCCTAACTGAGTAGGCAGGCTACCAAGGAAGGTTGTGGAATATTCTCCCTCAGAGGGCCTTCTCCAGATGTAAAGAAACAACAGATTTCCTTTAGCCTGAAAGAGTTGGGAGGTTCACTTGGAGGCAAGAGATTGGACTTGAAACAACTGCCCTTCTCTCCAAAGCTTCCATACAGATATGAAGAAAGGAGAGTTAGCTACCACCAAGCACTGTCCGATGGGCCTGGTCAGGCCAGCGCAACGGGGCACAGGGCGCATGGCAGGCAGCCAGCCCCACCTTCCAGCCCACAGCCCGGCCACAGGAAGGTGAGGCAGACAGTCCTGGGTCGGGCCACTGCGGATGGGGAGTCTAGGTATGGATCAGAGCTACTTCTAAAGGCCCCTGAGAGGGCCAGAAAAGGACCAAAGAACCCGAAGGCATTCTGCCTTTAATTATTTCTCTCCAAAAGCAAACATATCGTTTTGCTTACTGGGTTTGGAGATTTTATTGAAAAAAGGTAACTGTCTGGCTGCCCATAGAGCCAAGCCTTGGAAATAGAGAGGGAGCCCAGGAAATTAGAGAGTCCACACAGTCTCCTTCAAATAGGGTCAGTGGTCACTCATTTCTAATCACTTTATTGTACTTCCCCAGAAATGAGGTCAGGGTATTTCAGCCATTTAAGATTAAGTCCCATGGGTGAACCCTGACCCAAGTGAGACAAGTGAGGCAACCTGCCCACTCCCAGGCCAGCCCTTCCTTTCCCAAGAAGGCCAGTACATTCTCTCTGAGATGCTTCTACCCAGGGGAAACCTCCTACCCTCTTCCCATTCCCACTGCTTTCCTCCAGATAATCTTCAGACTGTCTGTAAGGCCTTTAGTGACAGAACTCCCAACAGGCCTGAAAACTTGGCTCTCTAGTGTAGAATTTGTTTCAGCATATAATGAGACTGAGACAGCAGCTTAGAGAACTTTTAGGTAGATTACCAAAAAATCCAAACAGAATGTTCCTGTGAAAGCTCATGAAAAATGAAAGAGAGGTCACTTTTAGCACAGAGGCTGCAGGACGTGGTTCCCTGGTGGTGGTCACAGCTGGAGCTTCCCTGCCAGCTCACTACTCTGACGGGTGCTCCCACACCTTCGCCCAAGGTGATGACTGGGTGGACGGGAAGCGTACTCCTTCCTAGGCTCCAGACCAGAGCTCAGTAACCTACCTGCCTGCTTCTCACGGGAAAGGCAAAAACTGCCTGAAAGAGTAAAGCTTTTCATATACCTATTAAATTTGAAATGGTAGCTGCTTGTTTTAAAATAATTTCTTAGCAGGAGGGAAATCTTTTCTTCCTTGTGGTACAGGCTATGAGAACAAGTTTCAGGGCAGGGACCTCCTCTGATCTGGCCATCCAGAGTTCTGGGTAGCTAAGGATTTTGTTCTGAAGAAAACAGAATCTTGCCAGTATGGCAACAACATGGGTGGGTTGGTCACTGCTACAATGTTGTCCTACCTGGGAATGCACTCACCAAGGACAATGTTACCACCTTCTGTCCTGCCTTAGTGTTAGAAAGTAAGACCTCCCTGCGCTTTACCAGAAGGGACTGCGAGACCAGCTCCGGTTGGTTGGTGTTGGTCGCCTGGAGTTCATAGCAACGTGAGGAGCCCGATTATCAGACTGAAACCGTGCGAGTTTTAGGCGTGAGAGTGAATTTAGGTCAGGAAGGTGAGCTCTGACGCCCATTACCATAGGGAATCCGGAGACAACCTGGTCTCCAAAATAACCTTCAGCTCATAGCACTCCCCACACCACACTGTACACACAGCCAAACACCCGCCGCGGACTCCTCCCGCTCAGGTCTGTGGAGAGGCTGACCTACAGCCTTCTCTTTGCCATCTGTCTAGACAGGCAAGGCTGCACTGGGTACGTAGAAGGCTCTTTATGCATCTGACGAGCACACAAATCCTCTGAATTTCTCACCTAGAGCTATTCATGGGCCGTAATGAAGAAAGTTAACAGCCCAGAACTACATTTCTTTTAGGCCCAGGGGCTGAGAGGGCCTGGGCCAGTTTTCCTGGCTGCACTAGCTCCCTGATATAGAGCCTTGTGTCTTCAAGGAGCCGAAAAGGCACTTGCTAAATGGGAATCAAAATTCTGTTACATAACAGCAAATTTAACGGCCGCTACTGCTTAAGGGTTCATTAAGCGCCACTCTAAATTCAGGGTACTTCACACACTTCCATTGTTTTCTTGTCAGAAATCTTAAAACCCATTTTATGGGTGAGGAAACTGAGATGTGGGAGGTTCAGTAACTTGCCCCCAGCCTCACAGCCAGCAGTGGCAGGGTCTGGACTCCAGTCCACTGCTGTCGAACTGCCCCTCACCCTCCCATGCTGCTTCCCTGTGTCTTGGAGTCAGGACCACCCTGAAGCCTTTCTTTCTCGCTCAGGCTCCCTCTGCTGTGTCCTCACCTGCTCTGAAGAGGGCCCCTGCGGCGTAGTGCATGGCCAGGGCGTGGACGAGCTGCCTGGCCGTGGTGAAGATGGGGCCTCTTTCAAACACTGAGAAGGAGAGCGGAGTGTGGTCAGAGGCGATGTACAGCTTGAGGGACGCATGGATGCTGACGAGGAGGTTCACAGGCTGTATCACCAGCTTCTGCAGCTTCACGGGATGCACCAAGGCCCGGGCGTGCTGCCTCACCTGCATGGGCAGCACCTGTCTGCCGCCTGCGAGAGCCGTGGGCTGAGCGCCCGGGCTGCTGCTGGGCAGGTAGGTCTCAAACAGAGTTTTGATGTAGTAGACAAACGTGTCTTCCACATATAACCGGGCAGGTTTCAATTCAAAACTGAACTCGTTCACATCGAACAGGACATCCTTGCCTTCGGTTAACGTGAGGCAGAGTTTGATAAAGCAGTTTTTCTTGTATTCTTCCAAATCTTCACTGGATACGAGGAGACTCTGCATCTTGGAGTACTGAGGAGATTCTGTTTTCTCCTCCTGGCAGACCAAGACAGCAAAGTGGAAATTGGATTTGTTGTACAGCTGGTTGTCCAGCTGCAGGTCCCCGCAGCAGACCTCCACGGAGTAGACGTGAAAGGGGGCGGCGGCCATCTCTTCCCCAGGGAGGTGACCAGCCACGGGGGCCATCTGGAGGAAAACGTGGTCCAGTGTGAGTCTCAAAAGCTCGGATGATGCTCTGTGGTGGGTGAGGTCATCAAACACCGCCAGGCTCAACTGAGTGATGAACATTTTAAATGTCACGATCTTCTCCAGAGTTCTGGAGGAGAAAGGGAAGAGAACATGAGCATTTCTCCTCCAATTTTCTTTTCTTTTCCTCCCTTCCTCCCTTCCTTAATGTCTTAGTAGATTTTCAATGACGGAGCCTTCTTAGAAACCTCCTGATGTCCCATCAGATTCTCATAAGAAACAAATTAAGAACTGAACTTCCAGTACATCGTGTCTGGACAGAGCCAGGCACACTCCAACATCACTGGGAGATGTTCCCAAAGGGACCATTACAAGCTCTCGTCATGCTGCTCTATCGTGTTCCCCTCATCAACACCAGATTTTTATTCCCAAATCCTCTGAGTTCTTTGTGCACTAATTCTCTGTTGTGATCATCACGAGGCGAAAGGTTGTGATAAAATAACCAAGATGCCTTATATTGGGAAAAGTAAGAGTAAGCAAGAGAAAACTTCCCATGAACCCCCCGGCACAGCCCAGCGACCAGCATGGGCTGTGCGCGTGCTCTGCTCTCCCTGTCATGTTTAGAGCTGAGCAGACTGTGCTGCTCCACGATCCCCTCTGTCCTGAGCTAAGCCATCATGCTCTCACCCTCTTCAAAGTCATTGCTCCAGCAATTCACTCCCTCCTACACCATTTCCTCTTCCTTACCAGCAGCTTAAAAACATGCTATTACTTCTCTTATCTTAAAAAATCCCTCTCATTAACTAACTCCTCCTCTAGCTACCCTTTTCCTGATCCCCTTCACATAAACACCCCAAAGCACATACACCTTGTCTCCTGTTCCTCACTTTCCATTTTCTCTTAGCCTTGATTCAGGCAGGCTCTGTCCCACCTCCTCTACCAGAGCAACTCCCATCAGGGACCCCAAGGGACTTGCTTGTCGCTAAATTGAACAATGGGCTTGAAGTCTGTGACTCACGCCCCTACTGTGGCATTCGAGTGGATAATTCCCTCCTTCTGGAAATCCTTTCTTGGCCCGTCTGCTCTCAGCTCTTGTATGTCTCATCACTCATCACCTATGGGACTCCCTCCTCTTAAAGGGCAGGTGCCCAAGCTTCAGCCCCTGGCCCTCTTCTCTCCCCATCTCCACTCACTCCTCTTGGAGGGCTTCATCTGGGCCCGCGGTTTGGCATCTATATGCTGATGACTTCTACAGTCACACATTCAGCCTAGAACTCCCTGTGAGCGCGGATCTTGCATTTCTAACTGCCCATCCACACAGGAGTCTCTTACAGGTCTCAGACGTCTCCAGGGTCATGTGTGTGGTCATACTCATGATCTTACCCCCAAACCCACACAACAGTTGTTCTCATCTTAGTTTATGATGACTACATCCTACCAGTTGTTCAGACCAAAACTTTGAGAGTTCTTGATGCCTCTATTTTCAACCCACATCCAACGCATCAGGGAAAATTCCATCGGTTTCTTCTTAAACTGCATCGTGAATCTGACCATTTCTTACCACTTTCCCTGTAGTGTAGCCTAAGCCATCAGCACCTAGTGTGAATAACTGTAATAGTCACCTAACCAGTCTCCTGGCTTCCTCCTTTACTTCTCTATGCTGCTACTGCTGCTGAGTGGCTTCAGTCGTGTCCGACCCCGTGCGACCCCATAGACGGCAGCCCACCAGACGCCCCCGTCCCTGGGATTCTCCAGGCAAGAACACTGGAGTGGGTTGCCATTTCCTTCTCCAATGCATGAAAGTGAAAAGGGAAAGTGAAATCACTCAGTCGTGTCTGACTCTTAGTGACCCCATGGACTGCAGCCTACCAGGCTCCTCCGTCCATGGGATTTTCCAGGCAAGAGTGCTGGAGTGGGGTGCCATTACTTCTCTATAGTTTACTTCAAAAGCATAGGGAACTATATTCAATATTCTGTGACAAACCATAATGAAAACAATGTGAGAAAGAATATATGTGAAATATATATATATATATATAAACTATACTTCAATAAAATTAAAAGAAAAGGAGCCATGGTCTTCTAAAAATTTATGTCAAATCAGGTAACTTCTCCGTTCAAACAGATCCAATGACTTCCCCATTTCACTCAGAAGAAAACGAAGCTCTGTGCAACCTGTGCCCTCCTTCCCGCCGTCCCCTGCCTGGCCCTGGGCCCTGGTTCCTCCTAGCTCACCCACTGCACTCGGCCCGCCCTGGCCTAGTCCCTGCTCCTCCAATATGCCGGTGCACTGCTTCCGACTTCTGAACTGGCTGTGCCCTTTGTCTGGAGAGTTCTCCCCAGATAATCATATTACTAACCCCCCCTGGCTGCTTTCAAGTCTTTGCTTAAATGTCAGCTTCTTGGTGAGGCTTACCTATACCAGTTTTTCAAAACTATCCTCTTTCTGTTCCTATAGCCGGGTAATTCCTGGTCCCAACCAGGCTTTGTTTTTATTGCTGCAGAACTCCAATCTTCCACTAAACCATAAAATTTCCTTTTTTATTATGTTCATTCTGTCCTCCAATTGCACACCTATGAGAATCTGATCTCCTCGGGAGCAGGGACTCGGGACTGTTAGGTCACAGGTAAGAATAGCACTGGCATCCAGTAAGCACTTGAGAAATACTTGCTGAACAAATGAATTAAGGAAATACCAGTAAATACTTAGGTCTTTCTTATTTCTGTCACTGAATGCATGGATTGTTGCTACTGCACAAGCAATGCCCTACTAATGCCCTATATAAAACATTCCTGAGCTGTGTGGGCTTGAAATCCTGGCTTATGCAATTCAAAATTTAGTCTTCGGTTCTATTACGCTATTAATTTGTTTTTACAAATTCTTCTGGTCAAAGGAAACCATCTACCCAACCTATTTGCAATATTATAAATTCAAATTAATCATACTATGGCAAGGTCCAAATTAATGAGTTCTTAACCATATATGAAAAGCAAGGAATTTAGAAAAAAAAAAAGGCTTAAATGTATAAAAGTTGATGACACTATTTTATATTTTAAATTAAAATTTAAATAAACTTTGATTATAAAATATGTTCTTATATAAAATTAATAAATAGAAAATCATTAAATAATCACTTATAACTGTACATCTATTAACAACTTTGATTCTTTTCTTTCCAGTGTTATTTCTAGGAATGTTTTCTGTATGTATGAGAATGTATGTGCATATATGTATTTAAGTGTGAATATGTGTGTGTGTACATAACTAGGATATATCTGTATATTCAAATTTATATTCCATTTGCTTTATTTTAGATTCATCACAAGTATTTTTCTATCCCACTAAAATCCTATAATGGTATATTCTGTGGATACCATTTTTTATACAACTGTGTATCATCTGTTTCCCTGCTGTCAGGATCTGTACTCTGAATATTTTGCCATTATAATTAGCAATGTGATAAAATCTTTCTGTATATCTTTGCCTACTTCTCTAATTATTGCTTTAACTCTTAAGCTCTTAAAACTCTTAAAAGTAGAATTTCCAAGCCAAAGGGATTTTAAAGCTCTTAATACAAATTACTCAAGTACTTTCTAGAAAATAGTAACAATTTACACTTTTAGTAGGACTGTATATGACGGAAATGTGTGTTTTCGTCACTCAGTCATGTCTGACTCTTTACAACCCCATGGACTGTAGCCCGCCAGGCTCCTCTGTCCATGGAATTCTCCAGGCAAGAAGACTGGAGTGGGTTGCCATTCCCTTCTCCAGGTATATGATTAACATCATTGTTAATTCAATATGTAATGTCTCATTTAAAGTTTGCATTTCTTTGGTTATTTGTGTTTCCACTTCCCAGAATTTTCCGGTTGTGTTTTTTACCCTAATTTAATTTTTGGAAGGAGGGACTATCTTCATATTATTCCTACTGAGTTGTATGAATTCTTTTAAGTTAAGGATATTAACTCTGGTTCATATTTACAAAACCTGATGGCAACATTCAGGTCAAAGCGGGGCAAATGTGGCTCTAAGAGGCGACTTTACTTTTGCTGTAGCTCTAATTGCTAAGTCTAATTACTGATTACCAGGTGGTCATATGGATAGAGAGGCATTAATCTGTATTTCATGCTAACGATAATGTATAATTCTAAGATGCATGTCTCAGTCTATAAATCAGTTTGTTAAACTTACCAGAGAAGAATTGGAAGGCGTACCCATGGAAGATGATATATTGCTTCTTCTTATGGGTGTAACTAAATGCTAATAACCATATCCTTATGGATTACAGAATAATTAACCAAAAGCTTTATACACACACATATATATATATGGATAACAAAAAATGGTGAACAGTAGGTTTACAACTTTTTAATGTGACACTTACCCTGCTGCTACTTGGATACTAGTTAAGCCTACCTGTTGGTATTAGTTACGACAGGCCCAGCTTTTCCTTCTGGGGCCACGTTGATGAAGACTGTGCCACAGTGATGGATGGTGTCCACGTACACATAGCCAAGGCCAGTCAGAAACACAACCTGTGAAAAGAACATGCAAAATCAGGTTGGGAAGCAATACAAAACACTGTTGAAAAGGCTCCAAATGTCTTCAGTTCTGACTCAATACCACAAACACTTGCTGGTTATATTTCTTTATATCCACATGTATAGGCTATTCAGCTGACTTGAAAAAAAATCAAATCCATATTTTCAATATCCAGCTGTAAGGTTCATAGGAAAAAAATGATGGATGACAGGGCATGAGTGTCTTCATTCTCTGCTTCTCTGGAATTGGCAAATAACTCTGCATGGGCTGGAGACTAGCCATGGACCAGCTTTATGTGCACATGTGAATCTCTGTGGGGGAAAAAAATCCCTGAATTGAAATGAGATGTGCAAAAACCTTTCAGGCTTTTGAGTTTTGACTTAGCGATCATAATGATGCCCTTCTGTGCTAGGGACACAAAAACATACCTGAAAACCCACCAACAAGACATGCTATAATCTCCTCAAGGTCCCTCGCATAAGTTGGAACAAGAATGTCAGGTAACTTCATTTGCTTGGAGTAAAAATTGATTTTTCTTCCATGAGGAGGTGGACTTAGACCTAAAAAAAAGTTCTATCTCAGAAGTCAGGTGCCAGGCTAGCAGAACAGATGTCCTTTCAGCATTAAATACCGATGTTGCTTAAATGGATAAATATTTGAAAACAGAACTATTTGAAAACTAATTCCAAGAACATCGTGTTCACAGCCAGCATTGCCTGAGGGTAAGGGCAAGAACCTCCTCATGTTCGGGAACATTGATGCGGACGATGTGTATTACCAATTCAGTCCATGCCTGGGCCCTTTTTATTATTAGAACAGCAAATAAAAAGAAGATTGAAAATTCCTGGATGAAGGAACAAAGCTAGGTGTCTGCTTGGCATGGGATGAATGTGTTCTAATTTTGACCAAATGAAGAGGTACCTGAAAGAACGTACACAGAACCACAAGAGTCTCTGATTCTCACCCTTGGATGTGACTTCAAGGTCACTGGGCTTCTTTCTTATACTATGGCTCCTCCTTCAGAAATCCTGATCGTCTTCAATATCCAGGGCATCTGGAGGTCATCTCTGCCTCCCCCTGTTTTCATCTCCTGCTCCGCCGACTCCTGCAATAACCTTCTTTCTTATCCTACGGCTACTGCTCTAGCTCAGACCCTTGTCTGCTCCTCAGCACCATCTGTGCAGAGAAAGCACTGTCCCTCTATGCAAATCCTTTCCATATCCTGTGTATCTTTGTACATACAGGGTGTTGTTACTTAGTCACAAGGTTGAATCCGACACTCTTTGTGACCCCATGGACTGTAGCAAGCCAGGCTCCTCTGTTCTCCACTATCTCCTGGAATTTACTCAAATTCATGTCCATTGAGTCAGTGATTCTATCTCACCATCTCCTCCTCTGCAGCCCCCTTCTCCTCCTGCCTTCAATCTTTCCCAGCATTAGGGTCTTTTCCAGTGAGTCAATTTTTGCATCAGATGACCAAAGTATTGGAGCTTCAGCTTCAGCATCAGTCCTTCCAATGAATATTCAGGGTTGATTTCCTTTAGGATTGACTTGTTCAATCTCCTTGCAGTCCAAGGGACTCTCAAGAGTCTTCTCCAGCACCACAGTTTGAAAGCATCAATTGTGTGGCTCTCAGCCTTCTTTATGGGCCAATTCTCACATCCATACATGACTACTAGAAAAACTATAGCTTTGAAAAGCTATACTGGAAAAACTATCGTCAGCAAAGTGATGTCTCTACTTTTTAATACACTGTCTATGTTTGTCATAGCTCCTTCCAAGGAGCAAGTGTCTTAATTTCATGGTTGCAGCTGTTCACTATCCGCAGTGATTTTGGAGACCAAGAAAATAAAATCTGTCACTGATTCCACATTTCCTCTTTCTATTTGGCATGAAGTAATGGGACCACCTGCAATGTGGGAGACCCAGGTTTGATCCCTGGGTTGGGAAGATCCCCTGGAGAAGAGAATGGCTACCCACTCCAGTATTCTTGTCTGGAGAATTCCATGGACAGAGGAGCCTGGAGAGCTACAGTCCAAAGAGTCAGATATGACTGAGCAACAAACACTTTCACTTTTCACAGTGGGACTGGATGCCATGATCTTAGTTTTTAATGTTGAGTTTCAAGCCAGCTCTTTTACCCTCCTCTTTCACCTTCATCAGGGACACCCTATTCAAGGAAGATATTCTCTGTTTTTTCTGTTCTATTCCTCAGATTGATACCTATAGCTACATTCCAAAAGCACATTAACTATACTTCTGTTTCATCACTAATCTTATTGTATTACTGTCACTGGTTTTTATCATAGACTCAATCACTAGATTGTCAACTTTTTGAGGGCAGGAGTGGAGTCAGTTTGTATTCTCTATGGACATGTTTCCCAAATGGATCATTTTGCAAAAACATCTGTTTCAAAAGACCATATCCTGAATTTGCCCTTTCTGTTCCAAGATAAGAACTGAACTTGACTATGATAAAATGTGGAAGGCAGCCAACCTAAAAAATGGCTCAGCTCACGAATATAAAACAAAACAGATATTCTTTGAGAGCCAGTCACATTTATAAAAGCTATTATTTTATATGATATGCAGAGTAAGTCAACTGCTTTGTTACTAGGTTTACAGACATGGGATTATTCATTTGACACAAGCCTTTTAAAGGTCTTAACACTCCCATCTCCATTCCTTCCTCTCAAGGACTGTCCTAACTTCAGAGGATACCTTAGGGTTTTAGCAGAGAGTGTTAAAAACCAGAACTACCACCACTCAAAGTAGGGAAGGAGGGGACCAGAAGAGGAAAATACTTATCGTTCAGCTCATTCTCAAAGCATTCTGCAGGCCTTATGAAATGAGGATTCATTTACTTCCTAAAATAGTAAAGATAAAGAAGCTGAGGATTTCCATTAACTTCCCAGTAGACTCTGAAAGCAAGCAAATTAACCTAAACCTTTAAGGTATTTCTGCTGGCCAAAACCTTAGACTTGGGAGAGAAATTCTGCTGGGTGTCCCTTTTAGTCATCACTAGAATGGAAGGAATGAAGACTTTAATTCTTGGAGCCTACTCTTGCCTCCTTTCACATGGAGAGAAACCACTTGCAACATCAAGCATTTGGTACAAAGTGAGTTCTAGGGACTAGAGAGTTAGGAACTTCAGTGCCAGAATTAAGCACCTACACTCTAGAAATTAAAACAAATCCTTGTCTCGGTCTGGTGGTTTGATCATTTAATCATTAATTAAATCAATGATCAGATATTTAAGGTGAACCCACAAAGAGCTCCTCACTGCAGCAGGCACTGAGAAGATAAAATCACACCCTCGAGTTGCTACCAGTTTGGTTGGTGAAAAAGCCAAGTACGCAGATAATGAGATAAGAGCTAAAAGTTCCAGGACAGCAGTGTATATTTTTCCATCTTAGAGCATTATCCACCATGGTCTCTGTAAGTTCACGAGGGCAACACTTTGTGTACATTTTCTTCAGTATTTACAACCAGTACTCAGTAAAGATCTGAATGGGCATCAGCTCAAGGTGGCTCTCGTGGTAGAGACTTCTAGTGTTCACTCACACCAAGCCACGGTTGGGTGCAGAGCAGGCTTATACCGGTTAGCCCCTTACAATGAGACCAGCCAATGAGACCAGCTTTGGCCAACGAGCTAAAGGCAGCACTGACAGGTGTTAGTTTCGAGCCAAAAGGTAAAAGGGCCAGCCTTTTCCCTGCGCTGCAGAGACTGGACAAAAGCTTTATGTTCCACATCAGTGGTGGGCCATATCCAACTGGATGCTTGTTTTTTGGTAAACTTTCTTTTGTACTGGAGCACCGCCTATTAACAAGGCTGTGACAGTTCCAGGTGGACGGCAAAGGGGCTCGGCCCCACATCTACATGCACCCAATCCCCTCAAACTCCCCTCCCACCCAGACTGCCACACGCCACTGGGCAGAATTATATCCAGTAGGTCCTTGTTGCTTATCCATTTTAAATATAACAGTATGTACATGCCTGTTCTTTTAAATACAGTTTTACTGGAACTTATTTACATATTGACTCCATCTCACAACAGAGTTGAAAAGTTGTTGACAGAGACTATATGCTTTGAAAGCCTAAAATATTTATTATTTAGACCTCAAAGAAAGTCTGTTGATTCCTGTTCCAGGTGGTGGTTACTAGAGAATTGCACATCCCAGGGTCTATGCCTTTGTTTAATCCCTTCCTATACGGATATGAAGCTTGGCTTTGTGACTTTCTTCAGATAATGAATGTCCACAAGCATGAGGCAAGTTGCTTTGGGGGATTTTCCCCCTTGGCAACCATGTGAGGAAGCCTGGCTTAGCCTTCCTATGGAGGAAAGACCACGTGGTAAGAGAGCTACCCAGGCTTCCTGGATGAACTCCTCCCCTGCCAACCCTCCACTCAAATGCAGCTACATGGGCGCATCCTGCAAAAACACCACCCAACCAAACCCTCCAGATCAGTACTGTTTCAAGCCTTCAGGCTTTGGGCTGGTTGTTACAATGGGGCAGACAGAAGATAATGAAGCCTCTGTCAACCTGGGTCCCTGACTGACCATGAGGACAAAGCCCTTGATGACAAACATTGGGATACAGCATAAGCAAAAAGTCAATGCTAGGACTGTGGTAGACAGCATAATGTAACCTAAACTAATGGAGGGAGATATCAGTAATTCAAGTAGGGTTCCAGCAAAAACCTAAAACAGGAGTCTGCTTAATGCTGTGTACGTGTTCAGTCACTTTAGCTGTGTCTGACTCTTTGTGATAGGGACTGTAGCCTGCCAGGCTCCTCTCTCCATGGAATTCTCCAGGCAAGAATATTGGCGTGGTTGCCATCCCCTCTTCCAGGGAATCTTCTCAATCCAGGGGTCGAACCTGAGCCACCCGAGTCTCCTGCACTGCAGGTGGATTCTTTACCGCTGAGCCACCAGGGAATTTTGGCTTAACGGTAGCAGTGGAAATTGATATTGAAAGCTACAAAAATGGGAATTTATGTTGTGAGTGGCAAGACACTGAGTGAAACTGTTGTCTAAGATTACTTGGGAAGCAGATTATAAACCTAACAGATTTGTAGCTCTAGAAGATGAGGTTTGAAAACAAAACATTAGCAGTGTGTGTTGGCTGCTGCTGACTGCACCTGGCAATGCACTGTGAAGACGAGATGAGCTCAGGAAAGAGCTGGCTGGTTTGCAAAGATAAATTGAAGAGAATAAAGAGATTCCAGAAATTCAGAGCTTCGCAAAGGCAGTAATGCTTTTAAACCCCAAATAGTAAGAGATAAAATTTAATCTTTGAACATGAAGGCAGACTAATACTTAGACTTAAGGCTACGCATAGGCATCAGAACTCACTGTTGAAATTTTTAATTGTTAAAGTTACTCAGAAAAAATTTTAGAACGACTGTTTACCATTGCCACAGAAGCTCCCTTAAATCCAGAGGGAGGTAAGGAAGCAGAATAGTACAGAAATATGTCATTAAAAGGACCAAGGATGTGATTATTAGCACATGGGATTCTCTGGAATCAAACAGATGAGAAGTCCACTGAGTTTCTGAGAAATTACTACTGCCTAGAGGAACTAAAAAGCCTCTTGATGAAAGTGAAAGAGGAGAGTGAAAAAGTTGGCTTAAAGCTCAACATTCAGAAAACTAAGATCATGGCATCTGGTCCCATCACTTCATGGGAAATAGATGGGGAAAGAGTGGAAACAGTGTCAGACTTTATTTTTTTGGGCTCCAAAATCACTGCAGATAGTGACTGCAGCCATGAAATTAAAAGACGCTTACTCCTTGGAAGAAAAGTTATGACCAACCTAGATAGCATACTGAAAAGCAGAGACATTACTTTGCCAACAAAGGTAAGTCTAGTCAAGGCTATGGTTTTTCCAGTGGTCATGTATGGATGTGAGAGTTGGACTGTGAAGAAAGCTGAGCGCCGAAGAATTGATGCTTTTGAACTGCGGTGTTGGAGAAGACTCTTTCGAGTCCCTTGGACTGCCAGGAGATCCAACCAGTCCATTCTGAAGGAGATCAGCCCTGGGATTTCTTTGGAAGGAATGATGCTAAAGCTGAAACTCCAGTACTTTGGCCACCTCATGCGAAGAGTTGACTCATTGGAAAAGACTCTGATGCTGGGAGGGATTGGGGGCAGGAGGAGAAGGGGACGACAGAGGATGAGACGGCTGGATGGCATCACTGACTAGATGGACATGAGTCTGAGTGAACTCTGGGAGTTGGTGATGGACAGGGAGGCCTGGCGTGCTGAGATTCATGGGGTCACAGAGTTGGACACAACTGAGCGACTGAACTGAACTGAATAAACTCACGAACCTAGACTAAAAGAGCCTGTGATTGATTATTCGAGACTCGATACAACTTCAGATGTAGCCAAGGAGGGTCTCTGAGCATGGACCCAGGGACGAGAAGGATGATGGTAAAAGAGCTCTTCCATTAGCAGAGACATAACTTACAGATTATTCCTTGCTTCCGAGATTAAAACCCCCAAAATATGTGCTTAAAACAATTTCAGAACTGTTATGGGTGAGAGCATGTGCACGTGTCTCATTCTTCCTCTTTCCAATCTGGAGGAGTTCTTATTATTCTCTGTCCTACAATTTGGCAGGGTGAGGGGAGCCAGTGAGCTTATAGGTCTCCAGATGAAAAGGAGCTATATACACACTAAGAAAGCATCATTGAGAAATACTGGATTTCCACTGGGGTATGAAGACTGGTTAGCAACCTGGGGAGGAGAGTTATTCTGGGCAGAGGTTGGAGGTGGGGTTCAGTTCAGTTCAGTTGCTCAGTCGTGTCCGACTCTTTGCAACCCCATGGACTACAGCACGCCAGGCCTCCCTTCCCATCACCAACTCCCGGAGTTTACCCAAACTCATGTCCATTGAGTCGGTGATGCCTTCCAACCATCTTATCCTCTGTCGGCCCCTTCTCCTCCTGCCCTCAAGCTTTCCCAGCATCAGGGTCTTTTCTAGTGAGTCAGGTCTTCACATGAGGTGGCCAAAGTATTGGGGTTTCAGCTTCAGCAACAGTCCTTCCAATGCATATTCAGGACTGATTTCCTTTAGGATGGAGGTGGGGTAGCGGTGGAGAATGAATTAAGTGATTGATGGCAAAGGGGATTTTAAAAATTTAGTTATTATTGCAGAAGAAGCTAGTGAGTCCTGTTCAGTGCTGTGATTTAGTTATTTTTTACTTTCTTCACCTCACATTGGTAGTGTGGGGGTGTGCGTGGAAGGTTATAGGCAACATATAGTGAATTGCTGCTTTAACCACACAACATTTGCGGAATGGTCTGTGTTCTGTCACTCTTGTCTCTGTTAGCACACCTAGATCAGTATGACTTTCTCTTACATGGTGTGGGTGTAAGAAAACCACTGAGGCCTAGGTCTGCTGCCCACTTAGTACATTATCTTTTCCTATAATTACAAATAAGGAACGGTGTAATATAACCTGTGCTTTTTATATATTCAGTTACTTTTATAAATATTAAATTTATTTACTATATTTATTGCTACTAGAGATCAGTGGAGAAATAACTCCAGAAAGGATGAAGAGACAGAGCCAAAGCAAAAATAACACCCAGTGGTGGATGTGACTGGTGACGGGAAGCAAGGTCTGATGCTATAAAGAGCAATATTGCATAGGAACCTGGATCCATGAATCAAGGCAAATTGGAAGTGGTCAAACAGGAGGTGGCAAGAGTGAACATCAACATTTTAGGAATCAGCAAACTAAAATTTAGGACTGGAATGGGTGAATTTAACTCAGATGACCATTGTATCTATATCTGACTATATTTATATCCAACAAACATTTTAATTTTTACTTTACTGAGTAATTAGGTTATAAGGTGACACCTGGGAAATAACTGAAAGCATTCTTGGAAGTCTGTCTCCTGTTCTTTCTCTCCCATTCTCTCTCTCTTTTCTTCTCCTGACAATGTGCAATAAACTCGGGATAGTCAAGGGGGAGTTACACGGCATCCCAGCACTTCAGTTTGGTTCAATAACAGGCACTCCTGTTATTAAAAGTCCTTAAGTACCTCCTCCTCTGATTTGTACTAATTCCCTCTGTCACTGGGCTCCAGTCCCCATCATGGTACACTTGCTGGACGTCATCCCTCTTCAATCCTCTTTCTTTCACCTGATTCATTTTGCCCCACCTCACATGTTCACTTCTTTTTGGATGGTCAACTTGGTGTCAGCTTGATTGACCACTGGGTACCCAGATGAAAACATTATTTCTGGATGTGTCAGTGAGGGTGTTTCCAGATAAGATTAGCATTTGACTCAGTGGACTCTGCAGACTGCATTCCCGAGTGTGGGTGGGCATCGTCCAGTCCACTGAGGGTCTGAATAGAACAAACGGTGGAGGAAGAAGGAACTTGCCCCCCTTTCCTGCCTAAGTGCTAGAGCTGGGACATTTCATTGCATCTTTTCCTGCCCTTGGACTGGAATCTACACCATGGCTCTCCTGGGTCTCTGGCTCGTCTATGGCAGATTGGGGGATGTCTTAGCACGAACTGCTCTGAAGATGTGATAAATCAGGCATTGTATTTGTTCTGCTGACCTTTGGCAAAAATTCGTAAGACATTTCACCCTCTATTTTGAGAAGAAATAAATACAAATTTTACTAATTTTATGAAATTAAACTTAAACTAAAATTAATAAAAGGATTCCTTGTAGCTCAGTTGGTAAAGACTCTGCCTGCAATGTAAGAGATCCAGGTTCGATTCCTGGGTTGGGAAGATCCGCTGGAGAAGGAAATGGCAACCCACTCCCGTATTCTTGCCTGGAGAATTCCATGGACAGAGGAGCCTGGCAGGCTACAGTCCATGGGGTCACAAGAGTGGGACATGACTTAGCAACTAAACCACCACCACCCAGATCAAATAGTTTGTAAAAGAGTATCATAAGAAGGAAAACCCTGGAATAGAAGAATTCAAGACTTGAAAGGGAAGAAGAGAGTTCCACCCATGCTATGGGATTGAACACTAACCTGCAGAGGGAATAAGGAGTGAGATGTGGTCTACCTGGTTGCAGGCAGTGATTTGTCTTTAGCAGCCAAGTGGCCTGGAGAGACTTTTCTGGCTGGACTCTGTTTTACTCACCACTGTGGTGGCAGTTGTAGAGGCAGGTTTCAGGGTAGGAAGCTTGACAATGGAGAGACTCTTTAAGGGGCTGTTGCTAAAATCTGACAGAGGGATGATGAATAAAAGACTTGAAGCAGACCCTGGTCACAAAAAGAAGGGGAAGATATAGAGATCCTTCTTAGGAATTTCTGCCAGAACTTGTGGGGGAAGTGAGGGACAGTACTGGGGTGCTGCAGGAAAAGACGGGCTTGGAAGTCAGACAGTCCTGGGATGGAATCCCAGGCCCACATGCTCTGTGCAAGTAAACCTCTCTGAGTTTTGCATACCATCTACCTGTGCAGACTAATGACAGTATTTGTGTAGAATGCTTGACAGGAAGCAGGCATTCAATACGCGTTCATATCAATGTTACTGAAGGTTTTAACACTGAAAAAATGGGGGTGATATTAATTAAAGCAGAGACTCCAGGAGAAGCTGGTATGAGGGAACAGAAAATGAGTGCTCTGGTTTCAGATGATGACGGCAGTTTGATGTGTCTGTAGGTCTTTCGGGCAGAGATGTCTGGTGGGTAGCTAGGAACACAGTTGGAGCTTGGGAGGGATGACATGGCCAGAGATAAAATATTTGGGAGTGACTGGATGATGGGAGCTAAAGCTTAGAGACAAATTAGCTCTCTGAGAGAGGAAAAGAAGGGGGAAGAATTTCCAAGATAATCAAGGTAGGAAAGACTGGAGGAGGAGAAGAAGGAAATAACAGATATTCTGGGTGTAAGTCTAGTCCTAAAAGGTCTGTCTAGTCAAAGCTATGGTTTTTCTAGTAGTCATGTGTGGATGTGAGAGTTGGACTATAAAGAAAACTGAGTGCTGAAGAATTGATGCTTTTGAACTGTGGTGTTGGAGAAGAATCTTGAGAGTCCCTTGTACCGCAAGGAGATCCAACCAGTCAATCCTACAGGAAATCAGTCCTGAATATCCATTGGAAGGACTGATGCTGAAGCTGAAGCTCCAATACTTTGGCCACCTGATGCGAAGAACTGACTCATTGGAAAAGACCCCGATGCTAGGAAAGATTGAAGGGGGGAGGAGAAAGGGACTATAGAGGATAAGATGGTTGGATGGCATCACCGATGCAATGGACATGAGTTTGAGTAAGCTCCAGGAGTTGGTGATGGACAGGGAGGCCTGGCGTGCTGCAGTCCATGAGGTCGCAGAGTCGGACACGACTGAGTGACTGACCTGACTGACGACGTCTTCCCTCTGTATGTTGTTGTTATTTTTCAGTTGCTAAGTTGTGTCCAACTCTTTGTGACCCCATGGGCTGCCAGCATACCAGGCCTCCCCATCCCTCACTATCTCCCGGAGTTTGCCCAAGTTCATGTCCACTGAGTAAGTAATGCTACCCAACCATCTCATCCTCTGTTGTCCTCCTCTCTTTTTGCTTTCAATCTTTCTCAGCATCAGGGTCTTTTCCAGTGGGTCGGCACTTTGCACCAGGTGGTCAAAGTATTGGAGCTTCAGCTTCAGCATCAGTCCTTCTAATGAGTATTCAGGGTTGATTTCCTTTAAGATTGACTGGTTTGATTTCTTTCTCTATTACTAAAAAATACTTTAGAGATATCCCTTCTACCAAGTATCTTTGGAAGAAATGGTGACTCAACTAGAACAACTATAAACACACAGAAGACTCCTGACTAGGATACTTGGCAGATGTCAGAAGTGGATGCCAATCTGCTGAAATCTCTTCTGGCCCTGATAATGCAGGGGGGATGGGGAAGGTGACGGAAGTAAGGAAGAAGCCAAAACATCTGCCTCACACATTTTATAAGTCAGATAGTCCCTTGCATCGACAACTACTTCTCTATGTAAAAAGTTGGGGCTGGAGGCTAATGAAGTCTCTGAAGATGATCACATGCTCTTTGAGCATTAGTGCTCAGCATTACCCCCTGTCTGATCGGCACCAAATGGGCTGATCACACATTTGAGTCCTGGCTCATCAGGGCATTTACCAAAGTGTCTCATGATATTCTTGTAAGCAAGATAAGAAATACTTATACAGTACAGTTTAAAAGTGCTTTTATAGATGCATTTTCTTACTGAAGAAATATGGGCGAGATGACAGTACAGTCTGGAGTGTTACTGGCTGACTGAACCCACGCATTAGGGAAGTGTCTCGTGATTCACCACAGCACGTAGACCTTGGACTTGTCCCGTTCAACATATTAATGACTTGAATGAACACATAGAATGCAGGTTCACCACATCTATGGATGACCTAAAGCTACTAGGGATACTTAATAGGGTGGATGACAGCATCACAATTTTTTAAAAGTGATTTCAACAAGTGGACTAGGCCAATAGCAACAAGATTTAATTTATTGGGGATAAATGTAAAGTCCTGTCACTGGGTTCAAAAAGTCAACTGTACAGCAAGTCATATGATAAAGACCTGGAGGATGTGGTTGACCACAAGTTCAATAATAACAAACAGTCTGAACTCATTAATAAAAAGCTAACTCAATCTTCTACTTTATTAATGGAAGCACAGGGAGGTAATAGCTGGTTAGACCACATTTGGAATAGTATGTGTAATTCTGGCTGCCAGATTTTTAAAAAGGAACATAACACACTAGTGTGTTCAGACCAGGGTAACTGTGGTGATGGGTCTGGAAATCACATTTACTGAAGGAATGATTCAAGGAACCAGAAATATTTGGCCTGGATAAGGGAACAGTTAGAAAAGATGCTGAAGCTGCCTTCAAATAATTGCAGTGTTGCTGTATTAAAAGGGAAGTAAATACTCTGTGATGCCTCAGGGGGTTAAACAAGGGTGGGTGAATGGATGCTACAGAGACACAGAGTGCAGCCTGATACAAGCCAAGACTTTCTCATAATCACTGCTGGAATAAGCCATGACTGTGAAATCAACTCTGAATATTCACTGGAACAACTGATGCTGAAGCTGAAGCTCTAATACTTTGGTTACCTGATGCACAGAGCTGACTCTTTGGGAAAAGACCCTGATGCTGGGAAAGACTGAAGGCAGGAGAAGAGGACAAGATGAGATGGTTGGAGGATGAAGTGGTTGGATGGCATCATCGACTCAGTGGACATGAATTTGAGCAAACTCCAAGAGATGGTGAAGGACAGAGAAGCTGGGCGTGCTGCAGTCCATGGGGTCACAAAGAGTCGGACATGACTGAGCGACTGACCAACAATGACATGGGTAGTTTTCTAGGGTGGGATGCCACAGAATGGACTCTTGCTCTAGGTTAAAGTGGAATTAGAAAACCTCTTCCCGCCTGTGTTTTCACTGACTTTCAGGTGGCAATGTTTGTAGCCAGGGCTGGACTCCAAAGGACAGACAGTGACCCTAGTTTGGTAGAGCAAAAATGACTAGGCCACATGTGAGCAGACCCAGGTTCCAGCCTGATGCTGCTTAATTATAAACCACCTAGTAGATTACTCTTTAAGCCTGAATCCTCTCATCAGTAACATAAACATCAAAATTACTGCCCCAACTACCTTAGAGCTTTTGCAGTGATCAAAGGCTCTATCTTAGGATTTACTACACTTGACTGCATTAATTTAGTTACCCAGGTGCCTTGAACGTGGGAATTAAACACATTCAGAGAACAGGGTTTGGCCCTAGATAGGTCCTCAGTAAGAGTTTGCTGGATAAATGGATGGAAGACTAAAGACTGGAGGGGACAGCACTTTGTAAAGGTCCAGAGTTTATCGGAGAAGAAAACGGCAATGATGCTGGCCCCACTAAACACTTCTGTTAAGACTCAAAGATCATGAGAATTTACTGGATCTTTGTAGAATTCACCTGCAAAGGGATCATTTTAACCAGGCTTTTGGGGTTTAAACTGCTGTTCTTTGGCTCAGAAACTGCTTTTCATAGACAATTCAATCACTTCCTGCGGTTCTTAAGAACCCAAGTCCTTGTTGGAGCTACAGGATCCTGCCAGATTGGGCCTTGAACCGCCTCACTAGCCTCCTCCCTGGCCCCCCTTCCCTCCTCTGGCCACATTGGCATTTAGATCGCTGGAAGTGATTCTTCTGAGCTCCCTCTCTGAGCACTAAAACTTTGAACCTGCTTGGTCTGCTAAGAAAGTTTTCCATTCTCTTGTCTACTTATTGCCTGTTCCGCTTTAGGGTTAAGATGTCAGGGCTCATATGCAGGGACACAGCCTCTCAAACTATTAATCGTCCACTGTATCACAGCACACCTGTACCCGCCTCTCCTTCAAAACTGACCTGGGATTGCTTATCATCTACCTTCTCCACAGGAAATCTCCTTGAGGGAAAGGGCCATGTTCCATTTTTGTTCACTGTATTTTATGTAATCCCAGCTCCAGGTTATAATATAATGAGTGTCACATATTAGAAACTCAGTATTTGTTGATTGAACGATGGAAGCCTACTTCACTGTGTTTACATTAGTTAAACGGTAAATACTGTGTTTTCTGTATACCTTATCTGTCTTGAATTTTTCAAAAGAATGTTGCCTAGCTCTGACAGAAATAAGGTTTTGGACTGTCAGCAATTGAAGGCCCATACACTATGACAGGATTCTAAAGTATTTCCTTCACAGGATCAAAATTATGACTTAAAATGATCAACATAGTGGCTGAGAGAGTAAAGAATCTGACTGCAATGCAGGGGACCCAGGTTCGATCCCTGGGTCAAGAAGATCCCCTGGAGAAGGGAATGGCTACGCATTCCAGTATTCTTGCCTAAAGAAGTCCACGGACAGAGGAGCCTGGCGGGCTACAGTCCATGGGGGTCACAAGAGAGTCGGTGAGTGACTAACACTTTACTTATCCCCCACCGTTGTCAGGCTCCCCGCACTGTCATTATGGATAAGAGCCCCGGCTGTCACTGCGGGGCTTCTCTCCTGGGGCCTCACCCAGGTGTGAGCCAGGGACACAGCCCCAGAAAACCCACACCCGTCAGAATTCTTAGGTCTTCTCAGTAACTCTTGATCCAAAGAACACTTCTTTGTGTAACTATAAAGTTATTCTCTGCACATTTCCTCTCATATTCCACCTCAAAATTATACAAGATGTGGTCTGATTTACAAAACCGGGGAGGCACCGAGGGGGCATCTCTGTCATGGACAAAAGCTAGAGGAGTTTTCTTCCCCGGGGCATAATGGAGACTTTGGGGGCTTTAATTCTGCTTTTGTTAGGTCAGCTTTGAAATCCACATCATGAGCCCGACACCCAGGGCTGAGGCAAGGCTCCTGGAAGACAAGCTTCCTCCTACAGAAGGGCTGCTTCCTTTCATCAGAGGACACGGCTCCCCACGCACCACCCCCCCCACCCCCGCCGCCCCCAGTGATTTATACGCCCTGGTGTGTTCCCAGGGAGACGTCAGCAAAGGTCTGAAACGAATCTTCCTCCAGAATAGGAAGTGAGCAATGGTCTGAGGGACATATGGCTCACAGCTCCTCCAAGATTAATGGGAACACGAGATTCTGCTGGGTCCTCGGACCGGGGGTGATACAGGTGTTGGAAAGAGTACCTCCTCTCAGCTTTGAAGTATCCCCGACTACAAAGGTTTGAGGAAATTTAGAGTGAACGGGAACTCCCAAAATACGGTTTGGCAGGCAGATTGCCTATTGTAAAGCACTCCCTAGAGACACATAAGCAAGGCTTCAGACACCTTCACACGGATGCAGGGCAGTTCAGGGGGC
This sequence comes from Bubalus kerabau, assembly GCF_029407905.1. Taxonomy (NCBI): domain Eukaryota; kingdom Metazoa; phylum Chordata; class Mammalia; order Artiodactyla; family Bovidae; genus Bubalus; species Bubalus kerabau. The sequence goes on from NC_073637.1 coordinate 66,754,243, forward strand.
TTTGAGAAGCTGGTGATGCTTATTCTGTAAAGGACGGAGACCGGGAATGTCTCCAGAGGTCGTGCCACCCTGCGGTTTTCCCCGTTCACCACATGAGCGCCGCGGGGTGGACATCACACCCCTCCGCAGTTTGGGCACCACAAGTGCGGGTCTCCCGGGCGAGCGGGGCCCCTCCTGCACCTGCCCACGGCCATGTCCTTCACTGTTTCCACAGCTACGCTCTCCCCAGGCCCCAGCCCTTTTCCCTCTCTCTCTCAGCAGATGTTGTGCTCTACGTTCCCTGATCAACTCAGGGCCACTGGGTATCACTTCACTCCATTTCCCACCCCCAGCCCTCCAGAGATCTCTATCTACCCTTGTGCCCATCCCCACCTCTTTCCTACCATCAGAGAAGAGGGTGTGGCCCTCCTGTTCAAGGAGAATTATACTCCCTGTGTTTTGCACTTGTCTCTCTGGCAATTCCTTGCGCATGTTCTCACATCTCCTCCACTGACTCCTCTCCTGCAGCATATAAAAAGCTTCCTCTCCAGGGGTCTCATTTGCTTCTTGAAAAAAAAAAAAACCACTTCTCCCCTGTCCTTGCACTCCCTCTGGACTTGTAACTTCCAATGTGATCTCGCCTGCCCTCTGCCCACCATCTTCCATCCTGCAAACTCTCTCTCTCTCAGGGGCTTTCCTGTTTCTGCCCCGCCCAGCTCCTCCTCCTGCCACTCTCCAGCTCCTTCTCAGTCTGCTGCTGCATCACACTCACACAGCAGAGTTTCCAAAGTCAGGCCTGGCACCCTCTTCTTCTCCTTTACAAGACCTCTCTTGGTAGCCTCATCTTCTCTTTCATTCATTTATTCATTTGATATGTCTTCAGATCTCACTGTGTTCGCAGGCATTCTGCCATAGGCTGTGCATGAATAAGGCAGGGGTCTGACTGCCAGGAATCTTGACTTGGTAGGAAATCATTTACAGAAGTAAATGAGATTAAATGTTAAAAATGTTATGAGTATGTAGAGGGTCCTGGGATGGGTAGGGACTTCACAGGGGTATAGGGAGAGAACCTCTTGAGAGATGAGAAAAATGTGCCAGCAGGACTGGGGAAGTAGGGGAGTTAAGGAATTTCAGGTAAGGAAGTAGCATTCAGAGCACAGCAGTTCAGAGCACATGCCCTGGAGTCAGGTAGGTCTGGATAAAATCCTCATCCCTTCCCTCGTAACATGTGGGAATTAGACCGTGTTTCTTTGGAGATCTCAAGTTTTCACTTCTGTAACATGGAAATGACAGTCCCTATCTTGAATGCAGAGTTCCAAAGAATAGCAAGAAGAGATAAGAAAGCCTTCTTCAGCGATCAATGCAAAGAAATAGAGGAAAACAACAGAATGGGAAAGACTACAGATCTCTTCAAGAAAATCAGAGATACCAAAGGAACATTTCATGCAAAGATGAGCTCGATAAAGGACAGAAATGGTATGGACCTAACAGAAGCAGAAGATATTAAGAAGAGATGGCAAGACTACACAGAAGAACTGTACAAAAAAGATCTTCACGACCCAGATAATCACGATGGTGTGATCACTGACCTAGAGCCAGACATCCTCGAATGTGAAGTCAAGTGGGCCTTAGAAAGCATCACTACGAACAAAGCTAGTGGAGGTGATGGAATTCCAGTTGAGCTATTCCAAATCCTGAAAGATGATGCTGTGAAAGTGCTGCACTCAATATGCCAGCAAATTTGGAAAACTCAGCAGTGGCCACAGGACTGGAAAAGGTCAGTTTTCATTCCAATCCCAAAGAAAGGCAATGCCAAAGAATGCTCAAACTACTGCACAATTGCACTCATCTCACACGCTAGTAAAGTAATGCTCAAAATTCTCCAAGCCAGGCTTCAGCAATACGTGAACCGTGAACTTCCTGATGTTCAAGCTGGTTTTAGAAAAGGCAGAGGAACCAGAGATCAAATTGCCAACATCCGCTGGATCATGGAAAAAGCAAGAGAGTTCCAGAAAAGCATCGATTTCTGCTTTATTGACTATGCCAAAGCCTTTGACTGTGTGGATCACAATAAACTGTGGAAAATTCTGAAAGAGATGGGAATACCAGACCACCTGATCTGCCTCTTGAGAAATCTGTATGCAGGTCAGGAAGCAACAGTTAGAACTGGACATGGAACAACAGACTGGTTCCAAATAGGAAAAGGAGTACATCATGGCTGTATACTGTCACCCTGTTTATTTAACTTATATGCAGAGTACATCATGAGAAACGCTGGACTGGAAGAAACACAAGCCGGAATCAAGATTGCCGGGAGAAATATCAATAACCTCAGATATGCAGATGACACCACCCTTACGGCAGAAAGTGAAGAGGAACTCAAAAGCCTCTTGATGAAAGTGAAAGTGGAGAGTGAAAAAGTTGGCTTAAAGCTCAACATTCAGAAAACGAAGATCATGGCATCTGGTTCCATCACTTCATGGGAAATAGATGGGGAAACAGTGGAAACAGTGTCAGACTTTATTTTTCTGGGCTCCAAAATCACTGCAGATGGTGATTGCAGCCATGAAATTAAAAGAAGCTTACTCCTTGGAAGGAAAGTTATGACCAATCTAGATAGCATATTCAAAAGCAGAGACATTCCTTTGCCAACAAAGGTTCGTCTAGTCAAGGCTATGGTTTTTCCTGTGATCATGTATGGATGTGAGAGTTGGACTGTGAAGAAGGCTGAGCACCCAAGAATTGATGCTTTTGAACTGTGGTGTTGTAGAAGACTCTTGAGAGTCCCTTGGACTGCCAGGAGATCCAACCAGTCAATCCTACAGGAAATCAGTCCTGAATATCCATTGGAAGGACTGATGCTGAAGCTGAAGCTCCAATACTTTGGCCACCTGATGCAAAGAACCAACTCATTGGAAAAGACCCCAATGCTAGGAAAGATTGAAGGGGGGAGGAGAAAGGGACTATAGAGGATAAGATGGTTGGATGGCATCACCGATGCAATGGACATGAGTTTGAGTAAGCTCCAGGAGTTGGTGATGGACAGGGAGGCCTGGCGTGCTGCGATTCATGGGGTCGCAAAGAGTCGGACACGAGTGAGCGACTGATCTGATCTGATCTGATCTTGTCTGCCTGTTGCTTGGGTTAGAGAGGAATGAATATAAAGTACTTAGCACAATGCCTGGCATATAGTAAGTGCTTATTAAATGATAACCATTATTATTACTGTAAACACATTTTTAATTTTAATATGTGTTTTATTACCATTACAATAGGACCTACTTCATAAGCTAGTTGTAAAGATCAAATGAATTAACAGATGTGAAGGGACTTTTAAAAAAGTACAGCACAGTATTATTCAGCCATAAAAAAGGAAAGATGTTCTGACACATGCTACCACATGGGTGAATCTTGAAGATATCATGCTAAAGGAAATAGGCCAAATGCAAAAGGATGAGTGTTGTACGTTTCTCCTTACGTGAGATGCCTGCAGTAGGTAGACTGAGAAAGCAGAGAAGAGGTTACCGTGGGCTGGGGAGAAGGGGGATTGAGGAGTTACAGGTTTATAGTATCTGTTCAGGATGATGAAACATTTCTGGAAATGGACAGGGGCTATGGTTTTACAACATTGTCAATCTATTTATTGCCACTGAATTGTACTGAAAAATGGTAAATTTTAGGTAGAGCAGAAAGGGACTGCTAGGTCCCTGAGCCATTTTCAACAAAAATATTATCACTAACATCTAGAGTAAGACAGGGACAAATCAGGACATCTGATCTGTTCAGGGTTTTAAAACTGTACTTATATTTGCAAAGTTTCATGTACTGCTAGGAATAATATGTATATTTCAAAATTAGTAAATTTTCAAATAAGGTAATGAATCCAGGGTTGACATTATGATTGTCTTAAAATCTGGACAGCTGGATTGATTACCTTTTACATGAAGAAGATTAACACTTCTACTTCATTTTTGATCTGGGTTTAGACCCAAGATGGGCTTGTTTTACCAAGTGTTCCCCTTTCATAAATAGTTGTATAGTATACTTTGGGGATGTACTTCCCAGGCAGTGCTAGTGGTAAAGAACCCGCATGCCAATGCAGGAGATGTAAGAGAGGCAGGTTAAAGTCTTGGGTTGGGAAGATCCTCTGGAGGAGGGCACGGCAACCCATTCCAGTATTCTTGCCTGGAGAATCCCGTGGACAGAGGAGCCTGATGGGCTACCTTCCATGCGGCTGCAAAGAGGTGGGGCACACCTGAAGCGACTGAGCAGCAGCAGCACACTCTGGGGATACACACTTGTGTTTGAGAATTTATAGCCCATGAGGGTGGAAACGTAGGTGCACATGTGCCCTCACACAGAGACAAGACAGTCAGCGCTTAGAAGCAGACAATCACCAAAACCTTAGAAAAGGGACCTTTTCCTCAGGCTTTGGCAGGAACATGTGGGTCACTGACCTGTGTCCCCTGATTGTTGATGTCGATGGCGTCACTCCACTCGGTTGTCATTTCCTCCAGCAATTCCACTCTCAAGAGGAGGCTAGGAAGGAGGTCTCTGGTCTTGCAGTCTGGATAACTGGAAATCTGATGATATAGCTCATGATGAATTGAGCACTCAGGAGGAATTTTTCTGCAATAAACCTCAAACTTCGGAGTATCTAAAATTAAAAATAAAAAGCACATTCAGACTTAGGCCTTGAAGACAAAGACTTGGGGATATTGAATGTAATGTGGCAAGAGAAACTTCTCAAATAAGTTCACTCTTAAGGATCACAGGCAAATACTAAGTTAAAAACCTCCAGAAAGAATATAAGTTTTATATTATTTAAATTCAATACTATATCATATACCTTTAGTATTTTCCTTTATAAGTATTGTCACTGGACATCTGTTGTGGAAAATTATTCGAGGACTAGGGTCTTCTGAGAGGGTTAAATAAGTCACTCCAAGGTGTTCTTGATATGTTAGTGCTATTGCCCTAGAACAGAATCAGATCAATAACAGAAACAGCTTAGAAAAAAATGCATGCTTTTTCTCCTGGTACATATTTATTTAGATTTGCAATATTCAGAACCTCTATAACACCCTCCCTCTTACACATCAGAGAAAATGTTTTCCAGACAACAGAGGCCATCTGCTCCTCTATTACCTGCCAGACACTAATGATAGGTTTACTAATTTTTTTTTCTGACAGCAGTAACATTTTTTAATCATAAAATATTCAAAAAATGTGTAAACTACTGTATAGCACAGGGAACTCTGCTCAATGTTCCATAAACAACCTAAAAGGGAAAAGAATTTGAAAAAGAATAGCTACATGTGTATGTATAACTGCATCACTTTGCTATATACCTGAAACTAACACAACACTGTTAATCAACTATGCTCCAATATAAAAAGAATTAAAAACATAAAATTAAATTAAAAAAAAAACCACCCATAACTTGTAGTACTCAGAGAGAATCACAGATATCCTTGTGCTAGCTTTTCCTTCTCTTCTTTTTCCCTCTATGTACATGTGTCTTAATCTCTAGAGATGGGGTGCCTTCCTCCTCAAAAGTGCTTGGTAAGTTTTGGTAAAGGAGGACCCGATGTGCTTCTGGAAGGATGACTGGAAAATCTGTGAACTTGCTATTTTTAATTCTAAAGGTAGGCAGGTTCAGTATGTTTGCTGTCAATTTTCACAAATCACCGTACTTTCTAGGATCTACATTTTGGCTATCAAGAGCAAAGCCGTATTTTCTATTTGGCCTCAGAGAAACTGCTGTGTGGGCATAGACTGCTCTCTGCAATGGACAGAGAGAAGGCTCCAATTTAGACTGCTGCTGCTGCTAAGTCGCTTCAGTCGTGTCCGACTCTGTGTGACCCCATGGACTGCAGCCTATCAGGCTCCTCCATCCATGGGATTTTCCAGGCAAGAGTACTGGAGTGGGGTGCCATCCAATTTAGACTGAGAGACTATCAAAAAATATTTCATATCAAATCAGGAAAAAAAACCTCTCTGAAGTTTAAATTACATGGACTGGTTGTTCAAATTAATCAAAGAAATCAGATTATTTCCCAAATGTGGCCCTCAGTTTACACTGATTATAAGCAGTCAGTAACTGGCACCCCACTCCAGTACTCTTGCCTGGAAAATCCCATGGACGGAGGAGCCTGGTAGGCTGCAGTCAGTCCATGGGGTCGCTAAGAGTCGGACATGACTGAGCGACTTCACTTTCACTTTTCACTTTCATGCACTGGAGAAGGAAATGGCAACCCACTCCAGCGTTCTTTCCTGGAGAATCCCAGGGACGGGGAGCCTGGCGGGCTGCCGTCTATGGGGTCACACAGAGTTAGACACGACTGAAGTGACTTAGCAATAGCAATAGCAACACACTAAAGAGTTTCCCATTCACTATTCTGTTCGCCAGTGTGAGTTCTTCCCAAAGATTGCATTTGTCTGAAATGCCAAGGTGAACTGTTGATTAGTATTTGGGAAAATCACATTAATAACAGCATCTTATGTGCACTGTAGGACTGAGGGGAGGAGATGAAACACTTTCGCAGTATAATCTTCAGATCTCCTCTCAGCCTAATTCTGGAAGAGCCAGGCAAGCTGACCACAGAGAATGTCTTATTGATAACCAAGAGAGCTGCGGTCAGGACTAAAATATGGTACTTCTAATATAACTAATAATAACTGGGCTTCCATAGTAGCTCAGATGGTAAAGAATCTGCCTGCAATGCAGGAGACCCAAGTTCAATCCCTGGGTCGGGAAGATTCCCTGGAGAAGGAAATGACAACCCACTCCAGTATTCTTGCCTGGAAAATTCCATGGATGGAGGAGCCTGGCAGGCAACAGTCCATGGGGTCACAAAGGGTCAGACATGACTGAGTGACTAATGCTTTCACTTGTCACTTTCAATCTAATAACTAGCTCAATAGTTATTTGCATTTACATTACAATAAACATTTACATTAACAAAATCTTTGAATTTTAAACATAAATTCTAAGTGTTTATTATAAATTTTGTGTTTTAGTTTTAAAAATAAGTTTGTTTTCCATACATAGGTTCACATTGCTTTCAAAAATACTTCCTGAAACTTACCATGGAAATGCTCTATACACTAACTGTATCAACACCAACATCCTAGATGTGATACTAGGTTTGTAAGATGTTTTGTAAGAGGTTTCAACTGGGGGAACTGAGTAAGGGATACAGGGGACCTCTCTGAATTACCTCCTATAACTGCATGTGAATCTAAGATTATCTAAAAATAACACTTAGAAGACATTTTTTAAATTGATTTACAATACTGTATAAGTATATAGCTCAGCGATTCAGTTATATATATTCTTTTAATATATATATTCTTTATATACATATTCTTTTCCCTAATTGGTTACTACAGGGTACTGAGTATAATTCCCTATGCTATACAGTAGGTTCTTGTTGACTATTTTATACACACAAGTGTATATGTTAACCCTGGCCTCCTAATTTATCCCTCCCCACTGCTCTTTCCCCTTTGTTAATGATAAATTTGTTTCAGTAACAACAACAACTTACCATACTTCTCCAATCAGGATACAAGGACAATCACTCCTCTTGAGTTGGGGATGGAAAGTGATTATAAAATCATGGATGCTTGTGAATGTTGTGAAAGAAGGGATGTGTGTAGGGAACAGAGCCTTAACTATTAAGGACAACTTGAGTTAGGAAGTTATCTTTTAACTAGAAATCTCTATATACATCAAAGTTAAGATGGCTAAAATCTTAGTCTATAAATTCATAATCACAAAAAAGGTACCTCTCATAAGGTTACAATATGCTTTCTTTTGTACTTTTTTATATATACCATAAGTAAGCTATTCCTGACAGCTACAGAAAAGATGTACTGCATGCAAAACAACCACAAAATAAAAGTCCAGTATGAACGAACCATTACATGTCTCTGGCTTGATTCTGTGGTTGTTATTTGCATAATTGGTAATTGGTAATTGGAGTAACTTGCGTGCAGGAACAACCACAGAACAGAGTCTTCTGTGACTTGTGTTTATCTAAGTTATCTCTCTTAATGACTTGAGAAAAATTCCATTTTGAAATAGAAGTAAAATACGGGAAAAGAAAAAGGTTTTCCAGCTTGACTCTGTCATATTTTAACTCTTATTTCTTATCACCTGACAGAGGCTAGGAAGCCATAGGAGAAGGGCATCTTTTCATTATGATAGACTGTGGCTACTCTATGGTACAAACACCATTTCCCCCAATAAAAGCCGCATAAGGGAAAAATCTCATCCGTAGTTCTCTGGGACAACCGTGTGTGATCCTCACATTTGTCCAGTTGTATGCAAAATACAGAAGCCATGAAAAATAAAAGCAAAAGTTAAGTTTATATGTGGTGAGCACTGCCAAGTATTCTCTTGTCTCTCCCAGCACATGGAAGGAGCAAAGAAGGGCATTCACAGAATGTAAAATACCTGGTACAGAAGCCATCTTCCCTGTAGTTCCCCAAGGGCACTGCCACGCTCTGTCTGGGAAGCTCCTGTCTGACTAGGGCTGGCAGGCTCCAGCACTGGGCGCTGTCGGCAACGGCGGTGGGAGAAAAGGCCAGCAAGACCTGCTTCTGCAGCAGGGACGCGTCCAGCGCGGACTGGCCGAGGTCGGGCATTAGGTCCCAGCAAGGAAGGGAGCTGGATCTCACGGCAGGCTGCTCGCCACCCGGGCAAATGCTGAAAGTAGCGCTGTCTGGAACATGAAAATACTGAAGAAAGACAAGACAAGGCGGAGAGAGCACAGTTACACAGTCTGACACAGAAGCTAAGCTTCTCTAAAGCACTGCTTCTAAGAGACCATGACACATTCTCAGGAGGGGGGAACATGGGAATATTAGATATCCTGTTCCCGTGAGGAAGCCCGAATGAGACAATTACAAGCAGCAAGAGCAGGGTCTGCTTCTCTAGGCATAAGGAAAATGATAAAGCTGATGTGATCTGAAGGGGTGGGGGTTGCCAAGTTCTCCATCTCCCCTAGTTACTGCACAAAAGCCAGATGCCATGGGGCAGAAATGCTGTGTGTTGGGAAGGGAGTCGTTGTGGAGAGGGTGTGGCTGGACTGAAAGGGTGGCACCCCAGGGGGACTGTGGGCAGACGCGATCAGAATGAGATGAACAAGGGGAAACTGGGAGCTTGGAAGACAAATGATTCTGAAGGCTCATCCTGAAGGAGTAGGAGACCCTGACCTCCCGCCCTCAGCTGGAGTTCCACATGCTTTCTGGCACATGAGCGAGTCTCAGGACTTAGGACTTAAAGAGGACCTGGAGGGATAATTTATCTGAAGCTCCTTGTTCACAGCTGAGGAAGCTACTTCCCAGAGAGCGGATGATGGCGTCTGGCATCACAGAGCCAGTGTGTGGCAGAGCCTGGCTGGAAGCCAGGCCGCCTCCTTTCCTCTCTGCGGTGTCTCCCACTGTTCCAGACCGTCTCCCTGAGAGGGGAGGGATGACCCTGTCTCAAACAATTCCCACATCTGCCCGAAGCTGGGTCAGGGCTGAAAAATGGGGCCCCCTCAGCTGCAGAAAGGATGAGGGCCCTCCCCTTCTCATGAGGAGCCCACTGGGATGCTGGTGTGGAGATGGCTGCCGGCAACTCTCTTTTACTGCACGCCTGGCCTTTTTTTCTCAGATTATTTCACTGAACCTTCACCCAGACCCTGCAAGGAATGCAAAATTATGCTGCTTTTCAGATAAGGCAGTGCTAGTGTAGAGGGCGCTGACCCAGTGCTTTGGGAAGCCCCTAGGGTGGGGAGAACTGGGAAAACTTTCAGGGCACACACTGGTTTTTTCCCTCAAATCCTCACCTACCATGCAATTACTGTTGACCTCTATTTCCCAACATGGGGCTTCTGGTCACCTACGTATTTTTAATCAATACGTCAATGAACCAAGATGAAATTCTACTAATCTGCCACTTTTATAAATTCTATAATGCACTGTAGGCTTAGAAGAATAAGACTTTCATCCTAGTGTATTGTTCTAATGTAATTTTTAGGAGCCACACGTACAGGCTAACAATAAATGAGGATGAAAGTAAAGAAAAATAATACTTTTCTGTGTGACGGTTTCAACAGCATAAAACAACAGCATACCACTTAACATATTGTGTTTGTAAATCCTTTTAAAATATCTCCTTACTCTCTTAAAATAAAACTGTTCATCTGAACTGTATAAAGCATAGAGTAAAAAGAAAAAAAAAATCCTTCTTGGATTCATTTTCCGCATATTCTGCCACAGAGATGTTAACATAAATGAGCTGGTACATTTTCACATTTCCTCTCCTCCTGGACACAGAGCTCAGTGCTCCCAGATCTGGGGCTCTGTTGGGGCTGAGCCTTCCGCACACACGGCTTCTCTGCAAGGCAGATGTTCTTTTCTGTAGCCTCGCAGCCAGCCCTCAGGCCAGCTTCCTGCCAGGGCGTTAGGAGCGCTGGCAGATGTGCTGGCAGCCTGAAGCTGCCAGGGCGTCCGGATCTGCTGCTTGGGAGCCTGTCTCCTTGTTAATGACCTTGGAAGTGCTCATTATGATACAACGGTTTTAATGAAAGTACAAAGAAATGAATCCTTCACCTATATTCGGTGTTAGCTTTTGATCTGTTCTGAGTTAAAAAAAAAAGTTGATCCTTACCATTACTGACTTAAGAAAACTTATAGATTAAAAAAATTCATGTTTGCATGGCTTACCTCTTTTCCAGAGTGGGGTTTGGTGACAGTTAACTGTGGCTTATAAAATATCTGATATGGTGTGTTATTGATTATTGTGGTCTTATCTTCAATCTGAATAATCTGTATGCCTTGCTGTACCATGGAGGAAATGCAGAACTGGCACAACTGCAGAACAATTGAGGAAAGAGCAATTCTTTAAATATCATATGGTATATAAAAACTTCTTTTTTTAATATATATTTATGTGGCCACTTCGTCATTTTGGCTGTCCCAAGTCAGAAAAAGAAGGGGTATTTCATCAGAGTAGTGTAATTCAGAGTGAATTACAGGGATTTGGTACCCATGTTTATGAAGATAAATGCAAAAAACATACTTAAATCAGTTATTTAACTAAATATAAGTGGGATATGCTTTTCAACATGAATCTTTTCTAAACAGTATATGGACGCCAGTTAAAATAACAGAGTAAGGAATGACATTAAACTATGTATGAAGTATTGTCTAGAAATCTCGATGGTGCACACTATCATGATAATAATAATATGTTTAAAAGGTCATTTTATCTACTGGTTTGCCCATGATAGTATCAATTTTACCTTTTGTTCCAGAGTATTTAGTAGAGTTCCCTTTCAGTCTCAAAATTGTCTTGGTCACTAAAAGGGATCACTATTTACTCTGCAACAAGCTGCCTTAGCACACCGGTTACCTCTACCTTAGAGTGACAGAGACTTGTTTTCGAGTTATTTAACCTATTTCCTCACAAAATATTTATTTATAAAAAGCACTTACACATAAACAGATGCCACTAATCTTTTTCAACATAAAGCACTCAGGCCAGTATTCCCTGTCTCACACTCATGCTAGCAGCTATGTCACTGAATGTGTACAAGGGCCAAGGGGAGCACTTTAACGATGATGACAATGATGAAGGAAACAGCAACAACTCCCCTTATATATTGCATTCTTGTGCTCCTGTTTAAAGTATTTTATGCATATTAACTCACAGAATCCTTACTACACTTCTATGGGGTAGCTACTATTATTCTCATTTTACAGAAGAGAAAGAATGAGACACAAAGGTAAGCAACTTGCCCTAGGTCACCAAGATAAAGAGGGGCTAGGGGTTGGAATTAGAAGCCATGTAGACGGGTTCCCTGGTGCTGCCCTTAGCCACTGTGTGTCTCATCTCACTGTCCCACCACATTGCATGAGGAACTGATGCTCAGAGAAGACATTATTTGCCTAAAGATACCCATCTAGTAAGTGGTAATGTTCTCCAAGTATGGTCTGGGAACACTCCTGACCTTTCAGGAGGCCCCAAGGATAAAAGTAATTTAAAAATAATACTAAGATGCTATTTGTCTTTTTCACTGTTTCACATAAGCATACAGTGGAGCTTTCCAGAGGTCCTATGACATCATCATAGATATGTCATCATAGGATGATGTCATCATTCTTATGGCTAAAGAAATGTTTATTTGTGAATTCTCATGCTTAAAATTTTTTATATTTTAATTTCTAATTTGACAAAAATAAAATAGATATAATCCACACAAACAAAAGCGTTTTGGAGGTCCTCAGTAGTTTTTAAGAGTATAAAGGGGTCCAAAGACTAAAAAGCTTGAAAATCACTACTGAAGAAAAATGAGATATAATGATATTATATTTTCCAACAGCTCATTCGTTCATGAGCATTTATTTATGTGGCCACTTTGTGAGGTGCTGGAGGTACTGGGTGTTTGACTGTGAATCATAACTTTCCAGGTTTTGATGGTAGTTCTCAACTTACAGCTATTCAACTTTGGGTGATTCACGCTCACAGCCCTTTGCCATTCACACCCATGTTACAGTATTTTGGCCGGCAGAGGATAAACATGTGTTGCCCAGACAACTTTGAGGAAATGGATACCGGCCTTGAATACTGAAGATCAACTTCTTTGTATCAGAGAAATTTATTTTTAAGAAGTCATCAAATGACCCTAACTTTTTTTAAGAGGCTCTTCAAAGATGCCTGTCAAAATCTGACTTCTCCTCAGAGAAAGAGCACTCTGAATTACACAACTCTGATGAAGTGCCCTTTATTTTTCTGACTTGGGACAGCCACAATGACGAAGATACCATTAAGTACAGCACGAGATTTCTAGATGGTACACTTTGGTGCTGCACTTTGTACATAGTTTAATGTGATTTGTTAGTCTATTATTCAGCTTAACTGGCCTTCATATACTACTTAGAAAAGATTCATGTTGAAAGCACATACCACTTATATTTAAATAACTGATTTATATATCTTTTTTTTTGCATTTATCTTCATAAACATGGGTACCAGGCTCCTGTTCAAGAACACTACTCCCAGGGCTTTTCTGGTGTCTCAGTGGTAAAGAATCTGTCTGCCAATGCAAGACACACTGGTTTGATTCTTGGTCTGGGAAGATCCCACATGCCTCGGAGCAACTAGGCTTATGCCTAACAACTGTTGAGCCTGTGCTCCAGAGCGGGAGAGTCACAACTACTGAGCCCATGTGCTGCAACTACTGAAGCCTGAGCACCCTAGAACCCGTGCTCCTCATCAAGAGAAGCCACCACAATGAGAAGCCCCTGCACCACAACCAGAGAGCAGCCCTGGCTTGCTGCAACTAGAGAAAAGCTTGCTCACAACCAACACCTAGGACATCCAAAAATAAATAAATTGTTGTACAGTCACTAAATCATTTTTGACTCTTTGTGACTCCATGGACTGCAGCACATTAGGCTCCTCTGTTTTCTGTTATCTCCCGGAGTTTGCTTAAGTTCAGGTCCATTGAGTCAGTGATGCTATCTAACCATCTCATCCTCTACCGCCCCCTTCGCCTTTTGCCTTCAGTCTTTTCCAGCATTAGCATCTTTATACACACACACACACACACACACACACACACACACACACATACACACTCCCTCTTAAAACATTGGTTCTATGGGAGAATCAGATCAACCTACATCCTTTCACTCAGGATACCCTTTCCAGGAATATAACCTTTCTTGCAGGAGCCTCTGTCCTTTCACTCAAAACCCAGAATGTTAGCAACTCTACTTCCTACTCTAAAATGAGGAGGCCAAGTACAATTTGTGGATATTTTGGAATAAGTTCTTTTTTCCCTCCACATACAATAAATCAAGCGACTGCTGAGTGTTCTGAAATAGAGTGGTTATTGGATAAATTATGTGACACAGCTTTTATCACTGGTAAAGGAAAGGAAAAAAAAACCCTGTAAAACAGAAAGGTCTAAGAAATCATGTGTTGCACTATTAACTGTTTGGAACATATAATACTAAAAAGGGATTAGAAAAGAAAAGGGAAGGCTCATTTTAAACAAGTTGAGGGGGTGGCATGCTATCCCCAGCTCCACCCCGACCCCCCACTACTTCCCGTCCCAGCCAAGAGCCAAGCAGACTTTGAGAGACTTTGACCCTACCTTCTGGTGTCCTGGGAAAGCACCGAGTCTTATTTCAGCATGAACAAACCCTTCCTCGTCCAAAGATACAACTTCGCCGTTACCTCCGTCTTTCCACTTTGGAGATGTCAGGTTATGGACCAGCTTAACAGCTACCGACTTGTGCACGGTGTTTGTACTTGCCCAGTATATTCCAATTTGAAAAGCTTCCTGGAAAAACAATGCCTCAATTATAAAACAGTTTTCTTAACTTTGATATTTTTACCTCAATTCATAGGAATTTTTTCTATTATAGGTCTACCTAGGCAACGACGTCCTTTTTACTTTTTTTTGGTAATGGCAACATACATTTTATTTCACTTCCCAATGCCTTCTTTGAATCACAGTGGAATTTGTATTTATGGAAGGAGGGGAAAAAACATCAACCCAAACTGGGACTACCCTATAAATACCAAAGGCTTAGAAACTGAAGGTTTCATTTGAAAAAAGAATGATATGCAATATTAGGTACATGCAGGTCAACATTCCAATTCCATAAGGTAACATCATATGATTATTTTTTTAAAAAAAAAGAAAAAATGCAATTGAATAAAGATGTTTATAAACTGGAGCTAAAAGAAAAGGACTCTCAAATTGTTCCATATCAGAAAAACATTTTATTTAGGAATTCCATGTACCCTATTCTCTTACTTATATGCTTCCTTGGAACTGGGCTAGTCTTATCAAGAAAGTTCTCTTGTGATGAAATATAAAATCTTCCTATGAAGTTCTATTTTACAACCAGATTTTTCCCCCCTTGTTAGTAATGATTCTATGTTGTTATCAATAACAGGTGGGCATCCATGATTATGGACAGGCAAGTCCACTTATAAAGGAAAAGCGGCCCGACAAAAATAGCTGTTCAGAAATCTTCTTATTCATCTTGCAAATCTATGCGAGTTTCTATAAAAACTACAAAAACATCTAGAGGGTAGGTGAGCAGAGCATACAGCTCTATATTCTTAACATATCCTGAGTAGACCAGTCCTAATACTTGTCAAACATCCTGTTGAGGAATGGAAATGAGAACGCAACTAGTACAAGTTATTGAATTTAATGATAACTCAAGCGTGAATACTGCTGACGGGTGGGAAAAAAAGAGACATCTGAGATGTCTTTGAATATCAAAGAACATTCCAAACCCCTTACATATGCATCTAGGAGGACAGTTTTCCACAACTGATTGAGTCTGTTAAGAACATAAATGAAACCTTAGAATAAAAGATGGTTGTTGAAAGAAAATAATTCCTATTAGTTTAAAAGAAGAGTTATATTACCTGAAAATTAGGAGGGATAATAATTTTGCCAGCAGGAACCTGTAGAACAATCTTCTCTCCCTCAAACAGCCAGAGGTCCCACTTGGACTGATTGATAAGCAGGGCCCAGGGTAGCAATTCTATCAATAAGGTCCTCACATATGGCTTCCAGGCTGACAGCTTCACTCGCATTGGGCTGTCCCACTGGCTCAGTTGCTCATTCCTGTGCCAAATACCACATCCAACAGACTCAATGAAACATGAGGACTTCAGGACTCATGAAATGTGTTTAAGAATTCCAGACACACAATGCTCCTGTATGGCACCTCTTCACATCAGAGTCATGCAATGCCAAATTTGCATCCAGGAGGAATAAACTTTTCATGCAATTATGTTCTAGATTAAGAACGAAGCAATTTACAGAATACATCTACTAGGAGATAAAAGGTCAGAATGTGACAGATACATGCAAACATCTTTTTTTAAATGTTTTTTAGGGTATCTAACATATTTGTGAACATTCATTAATTTAATATTGAGAACTGTTCATAGAAAACCGGGGCTGGAGAACATTACCTGTCAGAAAGTGAAAAGTTTAAATGAAAGTTGTTCAATTGTGTCCGACTCTTTGTGACCCCATGGACTATACAGTTCATGGCATTCTCCAGGCCAGAATACTGAAGTGGGTAGCATTTCCCTTCTCCAAGGGATCTTCCCAACCCAGGGATTGAACCCAGGTCTCCCACATTGCAGGCAGATTCTTTACCAGCTGAACCACAAGAGAAGCCCAAGGATACTGGAGTGGGTAGCCTAACCCTTCTCCAGGGGATCTTCCTGACCCAGGAATCAAACCAGGGTCTCCTGCATTGCAGGCAGATTCTTTATCAACTGAGAGGCTATCAGGGAAGCCTCTTACCTGTCAGAGTCCTTTTTATTATAGGGCCATGTGGGTTGAAGGAACTTCTCTGGCCCGTAGAACTCATCAAGGATCTGAGTAACTGTGCCTCCGGGGTGTATCTTAGTGGCTATCTGCTTAATGAGGGATGTTGAGATGGGAACGGCACAGTGTGAAGGGTCATCCTCTTCTCTAGGAAATGGAAAGGAAAAACAAGAATGATTATCAGATGTATTACAAACCAATGTGTGTTTTTTTCTTTTTTTTGTGAGAGCGAGTCAATTTCTGGTGCTTTAGGGATGAAACAGTTTAGGGAATGATCTGGGACTTTCCTCCCCAATGCATGGGTGGAGCTCTCTCATTCCTCTACAGAAATTATGTTGTCAATTAGATTTTCTGATCATCCCTCTTTTTCATTTGTAATGTGGCTGAATTTTATCTTCAACTACAGAAGAGAACAGGAGAACACTAGGCAAGGCAATTTAAAAATAACATTCTCATAAGAAATCACACAAAAAACTCTATCCTTTCTTGCCCCCCTTGACAGGACAAGGTACTTTTTCTTCTGAATCTGAGGAAAAAGTTAAGGATTTTCCCAGTACCTTGCTTGAAATGTTAGGTGATGTACAAGGTCAGGTTCTATGTTTTGCAGTGGTTTTTCCTGTCCTTTTCCTGGAATAATTTGTGTTTCACTCAATCCCAGACTCCTTTTCTCCAAATGTATGATAATGGGGTCTGGAAGATGACTCCTCATGATAAAAAGAGGGCTGAACACAATCTGTAAAAATAAAAGGACAGAACAACTTTCATATCTGCTTTGTTGCAGTATTCCAGCTGTTTGATGCTGAGACAAACTTGTAATAAATCTCTTCCCTGGGTCACTCTGACCTTAATTTATTTCAGAACAGGAAAGGTCAAAGTCGTATGCCATATTTTAGGATCTGAAAGCACTCACCATTCGCTGCTGCACTTGAGAGCTGGGTTCTAAAGTCAAAACTGTGCACCAGACATAAATAATGGAACTGTTTGAAGATGGCACCTGCACATGAGAGAGAAAAGAGTTCTATTAAACACTGAACAGTTTACTAATTAATCAAAATAAGGCAGAGATATAATATCAGTTTGAATGATAAAAAAAATGTAAAGTTACTGAAAAAAGCCATTAAAAAAAAAGAATACCTAAGCAAAAACAGACTTCACTATGGCAATAAGTGAATGTGTAGTGAGTCAATGGGGCCAATTATTCCATAAAGATGAAGGGATTTGTACGTGGAGTGTCTGATATAAGAGTGAGTGGGAGAACGAAAGAGAGATTTGTGCTTCGTGGGAATGAAAGTGATGATGGTGGAGATTGAGAAAGAGATAAAAAAAGTAGCAGGTCATCACAAAGCTTCTCAAGCGGGGAGGACACGCTTTTTCCCTTCCCATCCCTTCAAAGCCCTAGAGCAACAGAATCTTTTTCAAGATATAACTCATCTCCATCTGGAAGGGTAGAGTCTTGGCTACAGGAACTACTGGAACTGATACAAATGTGTTGTTGCGGGATGGGGAGGAAAAAGTTTGAGAAGTAATATTTAAAGTCTTTGCATATTATTTCAGGCCTCCCCTCTTTTGTACCTATCATTTATTAATAAATTAAGTGCTACACTGAATAAAGAACATAATGAGAACTTTACAATTTTAAAGTTGCTCTGTTCTGGACTGTGCTACTTGTCACACCTGAATGACGACACTATACTCAGGAGCCTTGGATTCCAGGCACACGTCTCTCGACCAGTCTTCATCTCCTTTGGCCCTCACACACAACTCAGTCAGTTCGCTGTTCTCTAGTATGTACGAAGGCAATTTCTGTTTGGCTGTGAGGCAGTCAAAGTGTTCTCGAACCACAGCTTGTCCATCTTGACCAATGTAATGCTGAACCACTTTTAATTCTATGCTTTGAGACAAGTAACTACAGATGATCTGTCTTCCACAGATGATAATCTAAAAACAAACAAACAAACAAACAAAAAACAATCAATCAACCCCTCAATCAATAAGACTTCCATCAATTTAGACTCCATGAACTGAAAACAGAGCAAACTTGGGAGATATCACAGGTTTGGTTTCAGACCACCCACAATAAAGCAAACATCTTAATAAAAAGTGCAATAAGTTGCACTCTTATGCAATACAAGATCTCTGTATAAACTGATAATACAAACAACTTTTAACTCATATGCTGAATTATATTTTATCTTATTCACATTTTTCCTATAGTGTAGAAGCATTTATGTTTATAAAACACACAGAATTATCCATTAATCCCAAGAATTATTTAACTTTTCATCCAGTTAAGCATATAATTCAGGGCAGGCATTAAGAAATATTAATATCTCTTTTGGTGGAAACTGATGCAGTAAATACTTTTAGAAAGCAAATCCCTGTGTAATATGAGTTTTCACCATGGTTGAGGAAGACAGGACTTTCAGATACAGTTTTCCTTATTTGTAATATTTTTCCAGGTTATAAAATATATAATAAGTAATACATATATGCCATAGTTAAAGGTCTAAGGATATGATCTAGCTCTAAGGTCTAATTTTATGTGTCAACTTGAATGGGCCATTCAAGATATTTTGGTCACACATTACACTGGGTGTGTGTGTGTGAAGGTGTTTCTAGATGAGATTAATATTCGAATTGGTAGACAGACTAAAGCAGATTGCTCTCCCTAACTGGTGGACCTCATCCTAGCAGCTGAAGACCTGAAAGAAAGGAGAGCCTGGGTCAGGAGGCAACTCCTTCTGCCTCATGCTTGAGCTGGATACTCGTCTGTTCCAGCCTATGGAAACAATAGAAACATCAGCTCTTCTTGGTATGCTAGCCTGCTGGCTTTTGGACTGGAACTTCATATCAGCTCTTCTGGTCTTCCAACCTGCAGACTGCGAATCTTAGGACTTCTCAGCCTCCATAATCATGTGAGCCAATTTATAGTAAATCTCTCTTTCCCCTTCTCTATGTGTGTATGTATATACATACATACAAGTATATGTGTGTGTACACACACAAACACAAAGACACACCCTTTTTGTTCTGTTTTTTTTCCTTTTTGGAGAACCTAATAAGTATTTTCACAAATTATCTCTTATTTTCAAAACAACCACATAGAACAGGTGCTATAATGAGTCCTCATATTAATAAGGAAAAAAAACAGAGGCAGAGAGATGTTGAATAATTGGCCTGATGTCACCCCGACTGTCTGGTCCAGAGTCTGTGTTGATCACTACCCTGATGGTCTGTATCTCATAAAATCAATGCCTACCTATTAAGAAAACAGAAACAATAAAAAGAGAATAAAGGTTGCTCATCATAAGGTAATGTATTATAGCAGAAACCAGTGGTTCCATTCCAAATAACTTCTTTTTCTTTGTTAGTCTTTCCTTTTCCTTTGCTGTTAAAATCACCGATTTGGTTTAGGCCTCAAGCAGCCCAGTCCTCAGGGAAGGTGGACACCTTGCAAGACCCCTAAAGGCTGTATCACGGTCGGTACATGCTAATCCTGGTAACTCCATTCCCCCATTGCCAATGATTAGTGGTGAACATGGAGCTCTGTTTTGGCAAATAATACAAAAAGGAAGGCTGCTAAAAGTCTCTGGCAAAGATTTTACTCTTTGATAATAAGGAAGACAATTTGAGAAGAGAAAACCCTCCTTTTTCTCTGCCATGGAAGATATCAGGAGAGGATACAGATTTTGCAGCTATCTTGAGGCCAGGAAGGCAAACTCAAGAGGACAGCAGAGAAGCAGATACAGTACTGAGCGCCTAATTAACTACCCAACACTGAACCTGCCTTAAGATAGGAGCAATAGTATCTGCTTCATTAACTTGCTATCAAGATTAAAAAGCCTATTTTTGTAACATCATGGTGAAAGCATCCTAACTGATACATTTTCCTATGTCATTAGGAGCACTTTGTAACCACCATTAAAAAAAAAAAACTATTACTTATACAAATTAATATATTAACAATTATTTATGAACTATTATTTATCCCAGACAAATCTGCTAGATTGATAGACCAAAAATTAAAGTCATTGTTGCTTCAACTTGCATTACTTGAGTAGTGAGGTTTAGCAATTTCTTGAACATTTATTTTCCAACAGTCTATTCTTCAGAATCTTCTTTAGAAGGAACACGTCTGCAAAAACCAGGCTATGCTCAACTGTTATATTCCCCCTAGATACTCTGGCCATTATAATCTTTTAAAACAGTATTTTCAAAATAACAAAACACATACAAGTCAACTAAACTATGAGTCCTAAATTAGCACACAAGATTTTCTTTAGCACATATAGGGGTTACGAGACACTTATGATAAGCCTTATGATGCCACAGTATTGCCTAATTTTGAATAAACATTTGGAAGCGCTGAGGCAGTATTTAACTCTGTTCCTCTTCTGGATGTGTCCAGGCCTGGCAATGTGTGTTCAGTGCTCTTGCTTCAGAACCTTTGGGCCCCATGAGATTTAGGAGAGAATTTGGCGGTCTCTCACAGAAACCACAGAATCTCTGCAACCATCTGGGACTCACTTTGTTTAAAGACAAAGATCCTCTTGGTAGGTTTTTATAGTTTCATTTTCAACCAAAAAGCCTGTTGTTAAATAGGCTTCAAATTTGATAAAAAGAAAATCCTTAAAAGTGGCCAGGGAGGAAAGGCTACTAAGATGAAAGGAAATCCAAAATGGCTGCGCCTTGGAAGTGTGCTCTACAGGGCTGCTCCCTTGCAGGGTTCAGTGGCAGCCATGCCTGCGTTCCTTCAAAGTGGCAACACTTACAGTGCTGATATTTTGAAAATTATGGTTAGAATTTCAAGATTAATTTATCAGTTGAAGACAGCTACTTAATTTTTTTAATGTAGGGTTTCTCTTTAGTACACATTTCCAGGTTTCACACCACTTCCCCTTTTTCTCCAAAGCCACAAAGATGTGTATTGAAGATTTCTACATATGATTTTACTTAGCAGGTTTCTGAACTCTTATTAGATCAGTGCCAAGAAGAATAGCAATATTAAAAGAATAATTCCAGAGCTCCAGATGCACTGGAAAATGATATCTTAACCATGATTAAAAGTGTATGTATAAAGATACAAATATATATACATACATTCATATATGTACATTAAAATTTTTAGAACGGTAAAGCTTTCCTCAATGAAGAGATGGAAAACATAGAAGCAAATATGTGTACATGAGTAGTTGTATAATGTACAAAGTTTCTGGGAAATTTTATGTGTGGTCAATTTTTATTGAATTGGAGAAATGAGAAGGGTCCAGGAAAGGAAGGGTACAGGCAACTAAACGTCATTGTTCCAACAAGCTTTAGCCAATTCTCCACTGTCCAGAGGCACGGTACACGGTTAAGGTACATCAGGGAGCTGCACACACTCACCTCCCCAAATGGGGTGTGGTAATTAGGCAGCTGCGGTTTCTTGTAACTTTCCAGGCCCAGGTGGGATAGAAGGAAAGAAGCCAAGATGTGAGGGAGGCAGGAGTCCACCACACTCTTCTGGAAGCTTGGTTCCTATCTTCCTTCCTAACCTGGCCACCTGAGGAATCCTGTGTCTCTGGTGTACTTTAACTAGAGCTAATCTGAATGTTAGTTAATCTACCCTGACCATAGGAAAAAAAAAATCCAGTTTAAAGGAAATAATACTTTGTGTGTGGGAGGGAAGGGTGTGGAGGGGAGTAGGGGTAGAGAGAGAGAGAGAGAGAGACAGACAGACAGACAGACAGACAGACAGACAGGAACAGACAGAGAGACAGAGAAAGACAGACAGAGAAGTGGGGGTAGAGAGAGAGAGAGAAAGAGAAGAAAGGCTGAAAAACACTGACTGGGAAGGTTTTTTACAACTTTGATACATGCAGTGGTAGGTCTGAGGTTGCCATGCTGGTCTGCTGAACCTCGTATTACCCAGGTTCAATATAAACCACTTTCCATTTGCTTGAATTTTAGGTTAACGAATTGTTGTTTTTGTGTTTCACTTTTCCCTGCTCTGCTGAGTTTTTAAAAATGGCTCTAATATAGAGCACAGTCTCAGATGATGATGATAAGAAATGTTAAAACTCAAAATAAGTTATGTGTGTAAGGCCTCCCATGATAGCGGGAATGTAAAATGGATTTTCCCAGTTCCTGTGGGAGAAGAAGACACCTCTTCTCCAAAAGGTAAACGCCATGTGAGGGCTGCTTATGCTTCCATTATTTCTTTCCACATATCCCTTTCCTGTTTGGCTAGACTTGACCCTTTTTTTTTTTTTTAAGAGTATTTATTATAAATGGGTAAGAAGCAGAGAAAAGTGTGAAAGGCATTCTCCCCCACACCCAGAAAAGGATTATTAACATTTAACAGTACAAACAACATTTGGAAAAGTCTTGAAATGTGATTTGGCACCAGATGCCTTAAAATCTATATTTGGCATTGACAGAGAGAGTGATTAAAAGAATTTCTTAAACTCTCAATGCATGGAAAATTTTTTTAGTTCTGATGTGAACCCTTCATAAATATTTAAGGTTTAAAAAATGCTAATAGTTTGAAAAACTCATGAAGTCGGCAGATATTTCAGGAAAAATATATATTTAGTTATTTAAAAGATTAGCGTAGTAGCAATAAGACTCTGGTAAGTCAAAACAGTGAATTTTGTCTAAGAAATAAAGTATATCTTTTTGATTTGGAAATAAGCATCAAGCATTATAAAAATATTCATATCCTTTGGGCAGGTAATTTAAATTTTATAGCAATTATTTTAAGGACAGATACAGAAATGTGGACATATATTTATAAAAAAGATATTTATTGCAGGATCTATTACAGTGACCAACTGGACATTAACTGAATGTTCAACAACAAGGAAATGTCTAGGTGTATTTTGATATACCATATGGCAAATCACTGCTGCTGCTGTTAAGTCACTTCAGTCGTGTCCAACTCTGTGTGACCCCATAGATGGCAGCCCACCAGGCTCCCCCATCCTAGGCAAGCATTAAAGGGATAACTTCATGAATTTTAAATAACAGGAGGAAATAAACATTACATAAAGTTAAAAGAAGAAACAAGTTGAAAAATTATGATTACAGTTCAATTTCACTCAGATGGTAAGGAATCTGCCTGCAATGCGGGATGACCTGGGTTTGATCCCTGGGTTCTGAAGATCCTCTGAAGGAGGACATGGCAACCCACTCCAGTATTCTTGCCTGGAGAATCCCATGGACAGAGGAGCCTGGTGGGCTACAGTCTACAGGGTTGCAAAGAGTCAGACACAACTGAGCGACTAAGAACACACAGTCAGATTTCGAGTTGTTTCAAAGAAAAAAAGGTACCAAAGTAATAACAGAATATATTTTTTGGTTGGTAGATTTATGAGTAAGTTTCATTTTCTTCATGAGGCTTTTTTGTGTTTCCAGATATATTTTATAATAGTTAACATAAAAATAACAGTGTGAACTAGTATTTATTGGGTGTTTTCTATTATAAAAGGAATATGAAGCATAAAACAGTTAAGAAATTTGCTTGAGGTCATATAGGTAATAAGTACAAGGGCTGAGAGATCTTTTACAACCAGAAAAAAGGTAGGTAAAATTTTGTAAGAATTAAAAAAATGTATTTTTCATGACAAATTTTTTTGACTTATGGTATATACTGTTGCAATAGTATCTGCTCAGGTACAGTGTATATACTAATTTATCCTGAAATCTAATATCAGTTCTTGAAAGTAATAATATCTATGGCAAGAATGAGGTGTCTATATGTAGCAACACAAAAACACATGAGTGTTGCTCATGCCTGGAAATATTTCATTATTGCAATAATAACTGAAGTTCACTGGGTTATGACAGTGGGCCAGGCACTAGTGTAAGCACTATACATATACAAACTTATTTAATTCTCACACCTGTTTCACGAGGAAGGCACTATTATTATTCCCATTTTACAGACGAGAAAAGTGATCACAACGGTAAGTAGTAGCTAGCAAGGGTGCCTGTGATTTTAACCACCAGGACATATCTTTAAAACATTTCTCCACAGAAGGACCCTGCCACTCCACTGATTGGTAAATGTCCTCTGAACTCTGAACACAGAGCTGAACGAACTGGAAACTTCAGACCAGAGCTATGGTAGTCAAAGCATCTGAGAACTTGTTAGAAATACAAATTCTCATGCTATACCCAAGAACTACTGAACCTGGAACTCTAGGGGTGGGAATCCAGCAACCTGTGCTTCATTCAACAAACCCTCCAAGGGATTCATTCAGACACATTCTCAAGTTGAAGCCTAGAGGGAGAGAAACTAAGGGGAAATATGCTAATTCCTCATGTTTTTGGAAGGCTTAATACAGAGGACAGGCAACAAGTTGCGTGCTTTCTGTGTATGCCTCTCAAGTTCTGAGGAATGGTAAAAACTGGCTAAATGGTAACAGATCTTGGCTCAAAATTAGGAAAGAATTTCTTATTTCATTAATATCTGGAAGTAACCGACAACGGAAAGAGCTGCCATGTGAGAGAATGAGACTGTCGTTCAGAGTATCCAAACAAATGCTCTATGACCATTTCTCAGGCACGCCAATGAATGGGGAGGTAAACAAGGCATTCTTGAGAGATCGTGAGTGACGGCATCAGAAAACCAGTGGGTGCTGGGCAGATGTTTGTTGAGAGCACGTCCATGTAAGCAAGCTCTGAGGGCAGACGGGAGAAACGATTCTTGTTTTTAAGACTTTCCAGTTCAAAGCCCACACTAGCCATGCTGGTCTCCTCCTGAGTCCTTGGGTAAGATCCATTTGTCCAATATTTGTATCTTTGTTTATCCCATACTGCTGAGTGGGAATGACCTCTCTTAATCTCAATTCAACATGCTTTGTAAAGCCCAGTTCAGGTCAAATCTTCTTAGTGAAACCTCTAAATTCCCTTCACACTTGCTGTCAGCCGTACACATTGTTGGGTTTACATAAATTTATGTAAATTTACACTTTGAGAGCAAAGGTTGTGTCACATACTTAGGGTCTTCTGTTTTACCCTGTTCTACAGGAGGCAATCAACAAATACTTGGGGAAATGGTCAGCTGATGGGGAACACTCTTCCATGCTTCTGAGACTCTGCTGCTACTGTACTCTTCTCACTTGTTGCTCTCAATAATGAGAGCACGAAGTCCAGCTCCCTGATTAGGTGCAGACCAAGAACGCACACGGGAGGGGTCCTACTGTTCACTTTACTGGTTGCCTCCTGCTCGCCCCCTGGCACACAGCAGTGAAGGGGCTCCAGGTGCTCAATACAGAAAGCTCCCTTTTTCCTTTTCCAGGGACTGGTGCTGTGTCTATCACGTCTTCAGTTCACATAACCTTTGGATAGATTGTTACAATCCAGATGCAGATGTATATGTTAAAACTCTTATGACAAATCCAGTTATTATGTGTGCAGTGAAGCCAGTTTTCAAATTTTAATACTTCCTTTTTTTTCTTTCTACTCTTGTCATGTGCTCCATGCTTGAAAAACATCTTTTAAAAACCACATTTTCACAATCTTAAGAACACAAAAAAGTGTCAGATACTTTTTTCCCCCCTTTGCAGTCTTAGAACTTCAAAAACAGCCAAAAGGAAGTTTTATAAAATACGTAAAAATATGTGCTGAGAGCTGAGGTTTTATAAGCCAAGAGTTAGACTGCAGTGAATTTTTACTGTAGTTAATATTAACTCCTAGGAAAAGAACGCTTGCTGGAGACCCAGGCCCACTCTGCCATGGGAGAGAACCTTGACACTTTCTTGCAGGTTACTCTTGCATGCCTGAGAATCAACTCCTGGTTATCCACTGCTGGATTATCCAGAGTCCCCACCATCCTTGGCTTCTTTTTCTTCTCAATAAAGACCCTTTGGCCATTTCACAGCTCATTAGCACCTCCACCAGAAGGTAGGTGGTGACAGGGAGAAGAGGTGAAATGAAAATCAGTAAATTTTACTGCTCGTTAGCAGCTCTTGTAAAAGACCTGGGACAAGGGTACGAAGCCATCAGCATCATCAGGATCAACAACAAACACTTAGTAAGTGTGCACGTGCATGGCTGGAGTAGGCACAGCTAGGAAGAGCCCTGCGATTTTTTTTACGATTGTTATTTTCATCTCTTTAAGTTTCCCTTCCATTATAACATCCAATGATTCAGAGTCGTCTGGGCCATGGACACACAAGAACTTACCTGTTTTTGCACGCCGCTGACTTGCTGAGCCTTGATGATGAGTGAAGCAGTTCGACCCTTGTACTGAATAGTTCTAATAAATGTCCCCGCATGGTCCACACTGAAGGGCTCTGACCAACGCCAGTTGCCCCAACCTTCAATACAGATGTGTAACAGCTGGAGAGAGAAACAATAATTGTCATAATGCCAAAAGTGCCAACAAAAATCTAGTCCTAAAATGAAAGTCTCATTGCTGGAAAACCTTCCTATTTGTAATACTTAGCATCTGTTTTCTTTCTAACCTGCATTATTCATCCACTTCCAGCTTATTCAACCAGGCTAAGAATAGCAAATATGCCACATAGAGTCAATGCGGTTTTCCAGATCACATTTTAAACCTTCTTAAAAATAATTGTCCTATCAAATGGTAAAAGGGCCTGTTGAACATTTGAGGAAAGACTGTTTCATTCATCTGGAGGACAAGAAGGCTGAAATGTGAGATCAAAGAATCATGGTCTTGGCTGATAGCTTATTCCTTCCTCTGGCTAGACAGTAATTAAAGCTAAATTTGGTTTGTAGCATTATTTTTGATCCTAAATTGCCATTCTTTATTTTTCCTTTTGATAAAGAACAAAATAGCAATCTGAGAATGCAATTCATTTAATATATTCATTCTCCTTATGAGCTCACATATATCATATTAGAAATACCTTTAACATTTTGAATGTCTGTTCTATTCTTTTTCTTAGTATGTATTTATTGTAATTTTTACCAGTTGAGTCCCTGATCCACATTCACGTTTATTCACATAGTATTGCCACTTTTAGTAATACTTAGGTTTCTTTCATGGACATCAAATACTTTCTATTTCTACTGCTACCTATTAACTGCAATTAAGTATTCCAAACTTAAGTCCACTAACTGAAAAAGCATTCCAAAACAACAATGACTGTTTCTTTAGGATACATGTTTAAATGAAAATAAATAATGTTCTTGTTGTTCAGTCACTAAGTCATGTCCAACGCTTTGCGACCCCATGGACTGCAGCATGGCAGGCTTCCCTGTCCTTCACTTTCTCCCAGAGTTTGCTCAGACTTATGTCCATTGAGTCAATGATGCCATACAGAAATAAAATTGACATTTTAGGAAAAAGGTTTAGATAATATATAAACAATATTTCCCTTCATATCATATATAATTTTTAAAAGAGCTAACCAAAGGTTAATCACATGAAACATTTTCCAACTAACAGAATAAATAAAACTTTGAAACCATTATATAAGAGCTATCATAATGGGCTCTTAAATACATTAAGGACTTCATGAGAATTGCCATAATAATAAAAGTCTTTTGATAGCAACATTATTTTTTAGTTTAAACATTAAGAGGAACCCTTATAAAGTGCTTAAACTTGAAAAATTTCCAAGGTCGCTGTTCATCATAATGTAACATTTGGTGGAAAATTCAAAGAGAGATTTTTTGTTTTGTTTTTAAATATCTTAAAATATTTAAAAAAATCTGGTAACTCATCTCCCTGCTTTTAATATGGCCCTACTCAGTTCTTCCTCCATACAACTGCCAGTGATCTTGTGAAATCAAAAGGCTACCAGTCAGATGATTTCTAAAAAAAGAAGTCTAACAGCAAAGAAAATTAAAAAAAAAAAAAAAAAAAAAAATCCTGGACGGCAAATAAAATACCTTTAGGGAAAATTTGGTTTTATATACAGTCTTCAACATAAAAGTACCAGAGTATCTTTGATGTTTAAATGTTAGTTACAGGGAAAAAAAAAGAAAAACAATAGTGGTGTTTGGAACCATTTCAGTTTTTTGTAGCAGCAACTGGGAATAAAGCGCAGGGTACACACAAAACTAAAAGAAACAAAGAAAGTTGTTTTTTTTGGAGAGACTAGTAGCTGGAAATGACAAAAAATAATGAGGCAAGGTACTTAAGGTCAAGCTCAGCTATATTTTTCTTGAAAATTCCATAGCCTCTAAAGAAAGGTTTAATGTACACAGCGTAATTTTAATTGAGGAGTGTTCACATTTGCATACGAGCTCAATCTTAGGTAGCTGTTCACTCTGTGTGCACAGCGTTTAATGACGAATGTCACCAAGGAATATGCTGTCAGGTTTTGCTCGGCAGCTATTTGTTCTCAAAACGTTGGCACATATATCACATATATTGTCTTTGAATTATGAAAATTCAGATATGTTTGGAGTTAGTGCACACAGAAAAGTTAGGTGGGAGAAAAACATGACGTTTCTCCCCACCTGTATGACCAACAGAATATCTGTAATGTCTAGCCTGCAGTTAAAAAGCATTTAAATATCATTGGCAACTACATGTATATATAAGTTAATAGGGAAGGAATGACATTCCTTGGAGAGAAAAATCTACAAAAAGGAATTCAGGAGGCCTAGCAGAACTTCAGCTGTAGAACCCCAGTACTTCAGCAGTACTTCAGTACAGTGCCCAGTACTTCCCCTGGGCACTAGGCAGGGCGCTCAGGTATCCCTGGACATCAAATGAGGGTGGAAAATCCTGTACCTGTTGGACTGACTCACTAAATTTCACTGTTATAGGTACTGAGAAGTCTCCATTTAATAACAAATACCCATATGTCTATTTTTATTTCTATACCAAAGAAACTATAAAATCAGGCATAAAAATGTGAAATTTGTATTAGATTGCCTAATCCTAATGAGACTTGTTTTTATTATTCATCCAATACATTTTTATTAGTCAGATACTATAAGGAAGGCAATACGTGAAAGACTATGGAGGACATAAAAAAGAGCTTTGGTCTTTATTCCACAAGGATCTTAAGATCTTACAGGAAAAGTAGGCCTGTATAACTAACCCACAAGAGGCATTAAGAGAGGTATATACTGATACAGGAGTCTGGAAGAGGGAGGGCTTGTTCAGGTTGCTGTGATTACGAGAGTTTCCTAAAGCATTTGGGCCTGAGAGTTTGGGTAGGACTTCAACTGGTAAAGATGACAGTCACTGGCCAAGGGGGACAATCTGAGAGGTGAAGTCAGGTTTGCTTGGGGCAAAGTTCATAGTCTCAATTGGCTGGAGAAGAACAAATACGTCAAAAAAAGAGTGAGGATAAGGTTTGAGAAGCACATCTAGATGGTGGCCAGCCCTGATGATTTGCTGAGCTAAGGAATTTGTGCTTTATTCAGGAATTAGCCTTGTGTACAGATAAGCGATGTGTTGAAAGGATGGTGACAGCAGAGTGTGGAGGGGTCTGGACAACTGCAACAGAATGAGAGCAATGTGGGCCAGAAACAGGAGAGAGGAAGGACTGGCCTTAACAAAATATCACTATCCATTCTGCCTAGAGCCCACGGTGTCTTTAACGTTCTCTTAACAATTTGGAAATTTTCTTTCCCCTTGTTTCCAGTAAGTTTCCCTTTCAGATTCACTTCCTTCACCATCTTTCTTTCCCATTCAGCTTTTTCACTCTCTGTGGCCTACTTAGCTAGTGTCTAATTTTTTCCATTGGGGGGAAAAACAGTCAAATAGGAACCACTCTTGTTTGAACTTTTCAGTGGGAAATGAAATGAAGTATAAGGCAGGTTGTTCAGTAGCCACACTCAATGGAAGGCCTCAAGGGGCTACACTGACATTTTTTTCTAGCAGACTGCCCTATTCCAGGGCCACACTGGCAGCAAGATCAAATTCCACTGAAGACCTCAAATGGGAGCACAGAACTTTCCACTCATTTTTTTCAATAAAAAATAAAACTTAAAACTGAATTACTGATCAGGGGCTTGGGGATCAGCTCTCAGGACCACCCACAGTCACATCCAAAGGGAGAATTCCTGACTCGACAGATTACAGAGGAAAGAAAAACAAAATGAAATCTAGGATAACAGGGTACACCAAGGAAGAGAAAGAGGGGGGGGTGTTAAGAAAAAAATTTAAATGATATCTGAAATATAAATGAAAGTACTAGATACTTTTCTTTGAACTTTATTTCACTATTCATTTAAAAATTGTTATCAAGATGCTTTCTACTTAATCAGAAATTGAAAATTTGTCTTCAGAGTCATTTGCATATTTTTTGTACTTTATAGTAATTTATTGTACTGTAATATGCAATGTTCCAAAAAGAAACTGAAAATCTAAATAATGTAAACATATTTCTCCAATATATTTTATTCTTGACAGAAATTTTAGTTCTCAAAGTTATGTGAAATGCAAGTGAAAGAAACTACTGAATATATGCTTGTAGTAAATATATAGTATATAATATATATTAATATATATAAAAGCTTAAGCATCATATTTGTTTTTTAAACTTCTAAACTCATATCTATATCCTAAGAGCATAGTGCACAGTAGGCACTGAATGAAATAACTGTTGAATAAAAAAATCAGGATTTTTGAAAAATAACCAAAATAACCCAAAGCAGATATCAAAAAATTTTAGTGGTGATATTTGGGCATAAAATATCATAAAATGAGAATGAAATAAAAATATTCAGAAACAATTTCTATTTTGAGTGACCTTTCAATATAGATTTGCTTTACATGGATAACAATACTAGATTAAGCTACACATCAATGAAATCCCTAAAAATCTATAATTCAGACACTGCAACATGATACTAAAGCATAAAGTAGACCCTAAATGATATGTACTAGGTAAACATGCAAATGAAAATTAAGTTAAAATAGGAACAAATTCTTGTCTATCCAAAATAACATCTAAAAAGCTACAGATCAAATTAAATAGATCAAAGCTAGATTGCTTGTTTAGAATGCATAAGTGGAACTGACAGTACATTTCACATCAATAAACTAAGATGAAAACAAAATGAAATATGTTGCTCATTATTGCTTTTTGAAGGCCATTGAATTTCAGGATGTTCAGAGTATCTGAAATAATGCTAGAAAATATCTAGATAATTGCTAATCCTTGGTGTCACTCTGATTCAATATTAGAACTCTTAGGGCTCTATATCTCCTTTTTGTATTTATAGAGCACAACCTAAAAGAATGATAAAGTAGAAATAAATCAATTTGAATTATTTTCTAGTGGACAACTTGGATTCTTTGATGCAGTGTATTTTGGAAGAAAGAGGAGAAAAAAAAGATTTCCAAATGAACCTTTCAGTTCAGTGATATAATGGTCACTGTCATCACACAAGTATCAATGACACAAAAGATGATAGCTTTACATGTAGGTTTTCTCTCTAGATTGTTTGAATTACATGAAAGCTACAAATTCTGTGCAATTGCGTAAAGCAACCTCTTACAGGAGAAGGGAAACCTGGCACACTCAAAAAATGGTTAGAATGAAAACTGTAATCTTTCTATCAAAAATCTAAGCTTCAGATACTCATTGGACTCAATTCTAAATAGGAATTTATCTTGATATAATAATTATAGACATGTGCAAAGATTTACCGAGAGGTATGTTTATTCCAGCACTGTTTTAATAATGAAAATATGGCATTACTAGGTCATTAGTCAAATAAAATATAGCAAAAACAATAATAGCTATCAGTTATTAGACATATACTTTGGGCTTTCCTGGTGGCTCAAACGGTAAAGAATCTGCCTGCAATGCAGGAGACCTGGGTTCGAACCCTGGGTCAGAAGAGCCTCTAGAGAAGGGAATGGCGACTCACTCCAGTATTCTTGCCTGGAGAATTCCATGGACAGAGAAGCCTGGCGGGCTACAATCCATGGGGTTGCAAAGAGTCAGAGTGATGACTGAGCGACCAACACTCACTTTTTCTTTCACTTTCATGTGTTGAGCAGTGGGCTAAGTGCTTTTTATACATGCTCTTATTTATTCCTTAAAATCATCTTAGGTGGGAGATACTTCTATTTTATGAATGAAAAAGCAAGCTGAGCTACAGAGAGGCCACAGTGCTCAAGAGGGCAAGGTTTAAGATTTGAACTGAAGTGTGCTTACTAAGAATCTCTCTTCTTAATCATACTTATACTATAGAATCCTCTGAAACTATTGAAAAAAAAATCGCAGCATGAAAAAAAATGAACAATTTTACTCAGCCAAAGATTAACCAGAAAAATTCGCATTACAAAAAGATATGTGCAATATATACCTCATTTTTATATAATGAACAAAAAGTATACATGTCTATTCCTAAAGGGAGAAAAATGGCTAGAAAATATACCAGAATGTTAATAGTGGTTATCTTGGGGATGTGAGCTTTAACTTTACTTTTTATGTGTGTGTTTTGTGTGCTTTTATGTAATTTCCAAATTTCACACTATAATATGTATTACTTTGCAATCAGATAAAACTTAATGTTATTAAATCAAAAAAGTTCAACAGAAAGCATACAGAGCCTTCAAGTAAAAAGAAATTAGACATTTCTATTTTAAAAACTCAAATTCAGCTTCCTGCATGAGGTCTCCCCACCTGTCCTCCTCAGCGTCACAGATTTACCATTTGCTCTGTTGGCATTTTGCTGAAAGGGTGACTGAGACTCAGTTCATTTCTGAGGCCTCCGTCACTGCTCTTCACACAAGGTCTGGCTTGCTGTATTACTCACTCATATGATTCCTGGGGCAATTTAATGAAATTATTTGAGGGCTTTTTCCCCTCTAAGGCAAAAGGTTTTTCCCCCCAATTTAGCAAATATTTTCAGGATTCATATCTACTAAATGCTCACCATAAGCCAACTAACTGTACTATACATGGTGGTGGTGGTTTAGTCGCTAAGTCGTGTCCGCCTCTTTTGCGACCCCATGGACTGTAGCCCGCTAGGCTCCTCTGGCCATGGGAATTCCCAGGTAAGAGTACTGGAGGGACTTGCCATTTCCTTCTCCAGGGAATATTCCTGACCCAGGGACTGAACCCATGTCTCCTGCATTGGCAGGTGGATTCTTTACCATTAAGCCATCAGGGAAGCCCACATGGTGGAGAGAGAGACAAATGAGACGCACACTAAAATTCTCACAGTATAGTGGGAGAGAGATTTAACAAGAAAAAGTATAGTGTAAAATTTATGAGAGGAAGAAAAAATTGTAGGACTCTAGAAGCGACTTAGCAGCAGCAGCAGCCAGAGGTATTATGCTTGTGTGTGTCCTAAGTTGCTTCAGTCGTATCTGACTCTTTGTGACCCCATGGACTGTAGCCCATTAGGCTCCTCTGTCCATTGGATTCTCCAGGCAAGAATACAGGAGAGGGTTGCCACACCTTCCTCCAGGGGACCTTCCCGACCCGGGGATCAAACTCTTGACTCGTGTCTCTTGCATTGGCAGGGGGGTTCTTTACTACTAGCGCCACCTGGGAAGCCTTATTATGCATGGAGAAGTTAAACGAGTGACCAGAGATTGATATATTTTACTTATCCAAGGAAATAACATGAAAAAAATACTGGAATAGAATAAAAGACATTTTTGTTATTTCTCATAAACAAAAGCAGCTGACAGCTTAACTTGGACTGGTTTTTCCTGTACAAAATTCATGTCTAAAAAAACCACACTGACTGCATTACAAACAAGTCACAAAAGTAGCAAACTATAGTTTTAAGTAGGGAAAACCATTAGACCATTCAGGTATGACCTAAGTCAAATCCCTTATGATTATACAGTGGAAGTGAGAAATAGATTTAAGGGACTGGATCTGATAGATAGAGTGCCTGATGAACTACGGACGGAGGTTCGTGTCATTGTACAGGAGCCAAGGATCAAGACCATCCCAATGAAAAAGAAATGCAAAAAAGCAAAATGGCTGTCTGAGGAGGCCTTACAAATAGCTGTGAAAAGAAGAGAAGTGAAAAGCAAAGGAGAAAAGGAAAGATATAAGCATCTGAATGCAGAGTTCCAAAGAATAGCACGGAGATATAATAAAGCCTTCCTCAGCGATCAATGCAAAGAAATAGATGAAGACAACAGAATGGGAAAGACTAGAGAGCTCTTAAAGAAAATCAGATATACCAAGGGATCATTTCTTGCAAAGATGGGCTCAATAAAGGACAGAAATGATATGGACCTAACAGAAGCAGTAGATATTAAGAAGAGGTGGCAAGAACACAGAAGAACTGTACAAAAAAGAGCTTCACAACCCAGATGATCACGATGGTGTGATCACTGACCTAGAGCCAGACATCCTGGAATGTGAAGTCAAGTGGGCCTTAGAAAGCATCACTACGAACAAAGCTAGTGGAGGTGATGGAATTCCAGTTAAGCTATTTCAAATCCTGAAAGATGATGCTGTGAAAGTGCTACACTTAATATGCCAGCAAATTTGGAAAACTCAGCAGTGGCCACAGGACTGGAAAGGGTCAGTTTTCATTCCAATCTCAAAGAAAGGCAATGCCAAAGAATGCTCAAACTACAGCACAATTGCACTCATCTCACACGCTAGTAAAGTAATGCTCAAAATTCTCCAAGCCAGGCTTCAGCAATACGTGAACTGTGAACTTCCAGATGTTCAAGCTGGTTTTAGAAAAGGCAGAGGAACCAGAGATCAAATTGCCAACATCCGCTGGATCATGGAAAAAGCAAGAGAGTTCCAGAAAAA
This sequence comes from Bubalus kerabau, assembly GCF_029407905.1. Taxonomy (NCBI): domain Eukaryota; kingdom Metazoa; phylum Chordata; class Mammalia; order Artiodactyla; family Bovidae; genus Bubalus; species Bubalus kerabau. Next base: position 66,789,260 of record NC_073637.1, read on the forward strand.
CATCTATTTCTGCTTTATTGACTATGCCAAAGCCTTTGACTATGTGGATCACAATAAACTATGGAAAATTCTGAAAGAGATGGGAATACCAGACCACTTGACCTGCCTCCTGAGAAATCTGTATGCAGGTCAGGAAGCAACAGTTAGAACTGGACACGGAACAACAGACTGGTTCCAAATAGGAAAAGGAGTACATCAAGGCTGTATATTGTCACCCTGCTTATTTAACTTCTATGCAGAGTACATCATGAGAAACGCTGGGCTGGAAGAAACACAAGCTGGAATCAAGATTGCTGGGAGAAATATCAATCACCTCGGATATGCAGATGACACCACCTTTATGGCAGAAAGTGAAGAGGAACTCAAAAGCCTCTTGATGAAAGTGAAAGAGGAGAGTGAAAAGTTGGCTTAAAGCTCAACATTCAAAAAACGAAGATCATGGCATCTGGTCCCATCACCTCATGGGAAACAGATGGGGAAACAGTGAAAAGAGTGTCAGACTTTATTTTTTCGGGCTCCCAAATCACTGCAGATGGTGACTGCAGCCATGAAATTAAAAGACGCTTACTCCTTGGAAGGAAAGTTATGACCAACCTAAATAGCATATTTAAAAGCAGAGACGTTACTTTGCCAACAAAAGTCCGTCTAGTCAAAGCTATGGTTTTTCCATTGGTCATGTATGGATGTGAGAGTTGGACTGTGAAGAAAGCTGAGTGCCGAAGAATTGATGCTTTTGAACTATGGTGTTGGAGAAGACTCTTGAGAGCCCCTTGGACTGCAAGGAGATCCAACCAGTTCATCCTAAAGGAGATCAGTCCTGGGTGTTCATTGGAAGGACTGATGCTAAAGCTGAAAGTCCAGTACTTTGGCCACCTCATGCGAAGAGTTGACTCATTGGCAAAGACTGTGATGCTGGGAGGGATTGGGGGCAGGAAGAGAAGGGAATGACAGAGGATGAGATGGCTGGATGGCATCACCAACTCGATGACATGAGTTTGAGTGAACTCTGGGAGTTGGTGATGGACAGGGAGGCCTGGCATGCTGCGATTCATGGGGTCGCAAAGAGTAGGACACGACTGAGCAACTGAACTGAACTGAAAATCACTGTGGATGGTGATTGCAGCCATGAAATTAAAAGACGCTTACTCCTTGGAAGGAAAGTTATGACCAACCTAAATAGCATATTTAAAAGCAGAGACGTTACTTTGCCAACAAAAGTCCGTCTAGTCAAAGCTATGGTTTTTCCATTGGTCATGTATGGATGTGAGAGTTGGACTGTGAAGAAAGCTGAGTGCCAAAGAATTGATGCTTTTGAACTATGGTGTTGGAGAAGACTCTTGAGAGCCCCTTGGACTGCAAGGAGATCCAACCAGTTCATCCTAAAGGAGATCAGTCCTGGGTATTCACTGGAAGGACTGATGCTAAAGCTGAAAGTCCAGTACTTTGGCCACCTCATGCGAAGAGTTGACTCATTGGCAAAGACTGTGATGCTGGGAGGGATTGGGGGCAGGAAGAGAAGGGAATGACAGAGGATGAGATGGCTGGATGGCATCACAGACTTGATGGACCTGAGTTTGAGTGAACTACAGGAGTTGATGATGGACAGGGAGGCCTGGTGTGCTGTGATTCATGGGGTTGCAAAGAGTTGGACACGACTGAGAGACTGAACTGAACTGACTGATAGCTTTAAATCTTTGTGCAAACAATTTACTGTCAATATAATGTGGGAAATTAACTTTATATTATGAACTCATTGGCTTACATTCTTCTAATAACCCATGGGATTTTGATCCTGGAAAGGAAAAGAGTCAAACTGGAACAAAAATCATTGTTTCACGTCAGATCTTGCTCTCAAAGCAGCCATGTGTGCAGATTCTTGGGGATGAAGAGAGGTGAGAGTTAGGGAGAGGACCTGCCTGAGAGAGGATGGTACAGAAAGGGAGGCTGAAGAGGCAGTGAACTCTTAATTCAGGAATTGCCACTTATTTTCAGAGCACCAGTCATCAATAAACACCAGAGTGTGAAGCATTAAAGGCAATGAAACATAGTAACTGATAGACGTTTGGCTGTTTGAAATTATGCTGTTCACTATCTGGCTGGTCTTTCTATATATATTCAGAAATAGTAGCTACCAGGAAACAACAGATTCTAGCAGCACCCCACTGTTTATTTTTATGAATGGTTATCCCAAGGCAAACACTGATGAAGGAAGAGTCAGGAAAAAATAATAAAAAAACAGTTGCGTGAATGAAGCAAACTGTAGCTCTGCATGACTTTTGACAATTCACAATAACAAAGAAGCATGGGAGGAAGTAGAAACTTTCACCTGTGTATAGTTGAGATATTAGGAAATGCCAGCTGGAAAATGGGAAGTAGAACAGGAGTTGACTTTATTATCTGGCTTTGCAGCTGGAGAATAAAAATCACCATTCCTCAAATAATATAGTATAACAAGGGGCAATCCATAATATGATATAATCATTAATAAATAGCAAAAAGGACATAAAAATAAGCCATGAGACCTTTGAAAAGATACTGCAAAGCAAAGGAAAAAGCATATGACTGACATTTACATACTAGAGAGAAAAAAAATTAAAAAAAAAAAAAAAGAAAAAGTCAGGTGAAGAGTAGTGGCACTTTTATATATTATCTACAAAACCATGATGCTTAATGAATATTCCTTGCTAAAAAGCTACCTAAATAGAAATTATCTAAATTAGAGAAAAATAATTCACTTCACAAATTTTTTTTTTTTTTTCCAAAAAGATTTAAGGAGCAAATTTTCTCATTAGTTAAAATACAATGCTATGTATAACTTTTGGGGAACATATTAATCGTGAAATCAGATATAAATGTACACAGTAAAAAAAAAAGCATGAAAAGATATATAGGCTTGTTTTAGAAAAGTCATTTCAACATTACACATATCTGTTGTTTTCATGTTTCTAAAGCGCATGGGCTTCCCTATATTTAAACGACATAGAACTGGAAAAACAGGAGCTGTGGCACTAGCAGCTGCCTTACGTCCAGAACTGCATGACAGGCTTTGAGGCTGCTCATCCTTAATGCTACCATAAGGGGCTGAAAAGTAAAAATTCAGAGAAATTCTACATGTATGCTTGTGTGTCTATACAGAAAAGGGTGGTCTGTCTATAAAATATGAAACAATTCACTTTAAAAAAATAATTAAATAAAATAAATACAAACAATAATGGCTTAATTGAGTGACACTAATAGTCAGAAGATTTTGGTGCTGGGTGGACACACTCTTGACAGAATGATAGTGAATGGTTGTCATGCTCATGGTTGAACCCAGCTCCTCAGTGGAAGAGATAAGGGTAAGTTGGATCAAAATAATAAAGAATACTTTAGGTAAGCTGAGAAATGGAAGCCAATAAGGTAAACTGGAGACACTGTTTGATAGTCATTCAGACTTGGATAAATGTTCTGAGCTTGTGAGCCAGATTGTCAGTTCTTGTTTGTTTGAAAATCAATTTTGACTAAATACAAATATAAACCATGGAGGAAATCTAACAAAAGTTTGAATAAAATTGTTCTTTTAAATTTTCTTTTAAAATGTTCATTCATCATTTAGCAAAATTTAGTTGAATGTAAAACAGAAGACATGCCAACATGTGTTCTAAGAAAAGATCAGGTAGTTCTATGCAATCTGTAACTTATTTTCAGTCATCATGGCCATTTAGACAATTAAAATTGTTATGCCTAATTTTTAATTAGAAAAAAAAGAAGTCAACAGATGGGATATAAAAGACATCCAAAATTTTTACAGTTATTTATTTTCATTTAACTAAACTGCCTTGCCATACTAAGAAAACATTTTTGTAAAGGTTAAATAAAGTATTTCATGGCAACCGCTGCTTCTTAGTGCCTGTATAACAAGAAACATGAGCCAGCCAAAGTTGTGCAAGTTGGTTTTCTTTCCCAGTAAGGGAATGTGGTATCTAAGACCTTGTCCTAACTCATTTTATCCCCAAGTGTAAGTCAAGCAAGTCAAATATGAACTAATGCCTGAAGGGAAGTCCCTGACTCCAAAAGTATGGATTATTTCACATTTATCTTAAAATCTGCTCTCAGAGTTCTTAAAATTCACTAACTTGGCAAGTCAGGAATTATCATGAGAAATGAAATAATTTCATAACTATGAAGTCATCCAACATTCCATGCATCTGACACTCATTGGGCTTGGCCATGTCTTGGGCATTATTCTGACCTTTAGATAATAAGCTCTTCAATATCCTGCTCAGCATGGAAATAATTAAAAAGTGCCACAGTGTAATTAATAGGTATGCCATTGTCTTTAACAGAGTTAATGCTTTTGTTACACAGGCTTGTGGTAATACGTTATGATTAACCGCAATCACATTCTGAATGCTGAAATCTTTATAACATTCTTAATCAGTATTTCCCATTACTTACAAATGGCAAAATACCATGCTTTAATGGTCCAGCTGCATTCCCTTTCTCCAAGCACTCTGTATTAAAATTCACATTTAAAATTAGTTCAGTCAAGGACCTTTATGTTTAGACATCAAGAATTCACATTTGCAGAGCACTAGCTTGTGAAAAGCCTTTGAGTGTCTTGTAAAAAGCTTAAGGAACCCTCAGTACATTTTTCTCCAAAGCTATATTTCAATATCGAAAATTTATTGCCAGAGAAGGGATGGCGAGACCATTAGCAGCACCAGTAGTCACTCCTCTGGGTGCTTCACAGTTGAAATAATCCCCAGTTGTGCCCTTTTGTGAAGGCTTGTAGAAAACTCTAGAAATCAGTCCTGGGACTGGATAAAGTATCTTATCACAAACTGTCTTTGCTACTTTCTTGTGGAAGACTTTACAAGTCTTAACAAGGTCACAATGCAAACCATTTTTACACAGTGACTTTGAAATATACAGGAAAAAGAAAAAGAAAAAAAAAAACTCGACTCCAAACTTCTTCCTCTCATTTAAATAGAGTAAATGTATTTACCAACAGAAAATGAAGAAATTCCAAACATTTCTATCCACTAGATATTTAATGACCAAAACTGCCAGGGTCCCATTTACTGGTGATTTCAACAAGGTACTATAACCTTCCTCAGAGAACATAAGTTTCTTGGAACCTCTCAGGAAACTGAAAATATTTGATGAGAGAAAGGTGAAGAGACAGAGTCTACAAGTCTTACTATTTTGCTGTTTCAATGACTGCTTATAACTAAAATAAAAAAGCAGTTGATGGTGACTGGATAGTAGGTCCTGGGTACTCAAATGGAGTTAGTGTTTACAGAATATTTTGGACTGAAATCCTTGCCAGATGGTCCCAAGAACTGTTTACCTCACTGTTGATTTTAGCTATCTTAATGTCAGCAACAATAAAAGAAGTCTGTTACTGCCACTGGGGAGCAAAGGCACACAGTCCTTCCATCCCAAACGGAACTGCTCGTTGTGGACAGCTGTGTGCTACGCAATAGTAAGGGCGATAATGTAGTTTCCGGGAATCTATTTCCATGATTAGAGAAAGAGAAAATATAAGGCAAATTTAACCTGAAATAATGTCTACTTTAAATCAGTACTATTTTGTAATTGCACAACATACTTTCAACTTATGATAAATAATACAAGTTTTTCAGAGTTAAACAAAAGCAGGCACAGTCGGACGTGCAGGTGGACCTGAAAGTTGGCCTCCTTTGAAGTATACTGCTGGTCCTCCTGCAGCATCTCCCTGTTTCATAAGTTTCCATCAGAGGCCACTGGGAGGCCACAGGGGCAGAGGTGGCGGAGACAAGCGGCTACTCTCGATTACGAGTCCAGTTGCACAGACAGCATACAAAAGCATGTATTTTGAGCTCAGAGGACCTCTTTTTGTGTGCCTGTACAGCATACATAAAAGCATCCAATATGACCCATACTGTTTACAGTGGTCATGTTGTTAAAATAAGCTTTTAAATCTATGTTCTTGAGAAATGTCAGATGTTATGAGAAATCTCAACATTTATTTATTCAGTGTACACTTATCAAATGCCAATTATGAGCAGGATACAGGATTACATATTGTGGAAAATCATGTTCGAAAAAGCCTCCTACTTTCCTTCCCTCTTTTCACTTTAAGCAAATACCCACTACAACCACCTCAACATTTATAGTCAACCTCAGTTCTCTCTACTGTCTCAAAGCAGGAGGAGGCTTTTGTGCTAAGTTAAAAATGTCCCCAATTCTCTCAGCAACTCACATCAAGAGGTTACGATCCTGCTTCTTATCCTCTGGATCTGGCCTCACCTTGTGACTTGCTCCACCTAGTAGAATGTGGGCAGCAGATTCTATAAGGGCTCTGAGCTTAGGCTCAATAGGTTTTGCAGTCTTTGCTCTCGTTCTCCTGTCTAGGCGAGACTGCTGGAAGGATCACATGGAAGAGAACCCTGGCCAGTGGTCTGAGAAGTACCAAATGTGTGGGCAGGGCCATTATGGACCACTCGGCCCCAGTTGGCCGACCAGGTGACTGCAGCCTCATGAGTGAGCCCTGCTGAGACTAGGAGAAGAACCTCTTAACTAAGTGCACCTAGATTTCTGACCAACACACTTATGAGCTAATAAACTTTCAAATAGAAGTTGTGGGGTGGTTTGTAAATAGCAGTGGATAACTGGGATAATTCCATCCTGGGTCCATCCTTCTACCTGTAATCTGGATGCATTCTTCTTTTCTTCTGGGACCTTATGCCATTAATCACTCTTCCTGTCTTCTGCATCATCAATCTATCTGCTATTTACTCCTTTTCATATATGAACATGCCTAGTTCAGTTCAGTTCAGTTGCTCAATCACGTCCGAATCTTTACGACATGAACCATGAACCACAGCACTCCAGGCCTCCCTGTCCATCACCAACTCCTGGAGTTCACCCAAACACATGTCCATCGAGTCAGTGATGCCATCCAACCATCCCATCCTCTGTCGTCCCCTTCTCCTCCTGCCCTCAATCTTTCCCAGCAACAGGGTCTTTTCAAATGAGTCAGTTCTTTGCATCAGGTGGCCAAAGTATTGGAGTTTCAGCTTCAACATCAGTCCTTCCAATGAACACCCAGGCCTGATCTCCTTTAGGATGGACTGGTTGGATCTCCTTGCAGTCCAAGGGACTCTCAAGAGTCTTCTTCAACACCACAGTTCAAAAGCATCAATTCTTCGGCACTCAGCTTTCTTTATAGTCCAACTCTCACATCCATACATAACCAATGGAAAAACCATAGCCTTGACTAGATGGACTTTTGTTGGCAAAGTAATGTCTCTGCTTTTTAATATGCTGTCTAGGTTGGTCCTAACTTTCCTTCTAAGGAGTAAGCGTCTTTTTATTTCATGGCTGCAGTCACCATCTGCAGTGATTTGGGAACCCAAAAAAATCAAGTCTGACACTGTTTCCACTGTTTCCCCATCTATTTCCCATGAGGTGATGGGACCAGATGCCATGATCTTAGTTTTCTGAATGTTGAGCTTTAAGCCAACTTTTTCACTCTCCTCTTTCACTTTCATCAAGAAGCTTTTGAGTTCCTCTTCACTTTCTGCCATAAGGGTGGTGTCATCTGCATATCCGAGGTTATTGATATTCCTCCCGGCAACCTTGATTCCAGCTTGTGCTTCCTCCAGCCCAGGGTTTCTCATGATGTACTCTGCATATAAGTTAAATAAACAGGGTGACAATATACAGCCTTGATGTACTCCTTTCCTTTTTGGAACCAGTCTGTTGTTCCACGTCCAGTTCTCACTGTTGCTTCCTGACCTGCATACAGGTTTCTCAAGAGGCAGGTCAGGTGGTCTGGTATCCCATCTCTTTCAGAATTTTCCACAGTTTATTGTGATCTACACAGTCAAAAACCCTCACCTGACCCTTCAGCTTTCTTGAGCTAACACTCAATCAGGATTAAAAAAAAAATCACGCTCATTTTCCCCACTTCCTCACCTCCCATTCATTTTTCAACCCACTCAATCTGATTTCTATTCCTATCTAGCCACAGAAAATGCTTTCCTTGGGCTATCAATGAACCCCCATTGCCCATACAGTGGTCTCTTCAGTTATTGCTTCACTCAGTCTCCTTAGGGCAATCTGAAGTAGAGAGGGGGGAAAAAAAACAGATTCAAACAAAATGAACAGAACTGCAGGCTCCTGTGATGACTGTGGTTCCAGCTCATGTCTTGACTACAAGAATCTTGACTTGTCAGAGAATCTGAGCTGGAATCACCCAGGTAAACTACTTACTCCTGAAATTTTTGGCTAATAAAACTGAGAAATAATTTTTTATTTACTTAAGTTGCGGGCTAATTGTTAAACAGCAATCTGTAATAATATAGAGTATGGTATGTGTACGTGAGGTGCTACTATAACAGAAGCCTGCGATGTGTGTGTGGGGGGCTGCTTTGGAGCAAGTAAGTGGGCAGAAACCAGAAGAACTTGAAAGTATTAGTGTCTGGGTGTGGATTTCTTTCGAATGCCTGTTTGGAGTTCTCTGAGCTTCCTGGGTCTGTAAATTTCTGTCTTTCACAAAGTCTGGGACATTTTCTGAGATGATTTCTTAATGGCGGGGGGAGTCCTATTCTCTCCTGCCATTCTTTGATTACAGTTATTCATATATTAGACCTTTTGATTGGATGGATTTCTACTGATCCATCTTCAACTGAGGTGTCAGCTGGGCTGAATTCTTTTTTTTGTTTGTTTGTTTTTAATTGGAGGATAATTGCTTTACAATGTCGTGTTGGTTTCTGCCACACAAGGGCTGCATTCTTATATAGGCTTGACTTGAGAAGAATCCTCTTCGAAGCTCACTTGGGTAGCTGGCAGAATTTATTCCCTGGTGCATATATGAGGGGGCTTCCTAGATGGCGCTAAGGGTAAAGAACCCACCTGCTAATGCAGGAGATGTAAGAGACCTAAGTTTGATCCCTGGGTCAGAAGATTCCCCTGGAGGAGGGCATGGCAACCCTCTCCAGTATTCTTGCCTGGAGAATCCCATGGACAGAGGACCCTGGCAGGCTACGGTCCATAGGGTCGCATAGAATCAGACTTGACTGAAGTGACTTAGCACGCATGCATGCCTGTCTGTGAGGAGGCATGTGAGGAGGGTTCTGACTTAATGACTAGCACTGGCAGCCACCTGCACATCTCCATGGCTTCTCACTCCTCCCTGCCCCATGGCCCTCTTCATAGGCAGCTATAACATGGTAATTTGCTTCTTTCAGGCCAGCAGGAATGTATGTTATCTCTCTCTCTCTCTCCTGATAAAAGGGTCCAGTACCTCTTTTAGGGCTTTTACCTGATTAAATCAGGCCATCTAGAATTGCCCTGTTTTGATGAACCAAAAGACAACTAACAGATATAGAGAACTAGTAGTGATCACCAATGGGGAAAGGGAAGGGGGAAAGGACTTGATAGAAGTAGGGGGTTAGGAAGTACAAACTACTGTGTATAAAATAAATAAGCAACAAGGACATATTGTATAGCATAGGAAATATAGTCAATCTAATACAGTTATGTAAAGTTTAAAAATAAAATAAAATTAAAAAAAAAAAAAAATAAAGACTTTTGTATAGACTTGTTAAAAAAAAAAAAAAAAAACAAAATTTTGTAATAACTTAAAATGAAGTCTAATCTATAGAAATTTTGAATCACTATGTTGTATGCCTGAAACTAATATATTATAAATCAACTATTTACTTCAATTAAAAAAGAATGTTAAAAATCAAACTAATTTAGGAATTAATTATAGTAAAATCCCTTTTCTGTTGCCACAGTGGCTTTAAAGTATATGCATGATAATTTCAACCTCTGAGTCACCTTGACGTTGGCATCTGTTAATCATCTCTCCCTTGAAATTGAGTAATTCTTTTTTTTTTTTTTTTTTTAAAGATTTTTGAGACCTGTCAAGTAATTCTGCTCTGTGGTGAAGACTCTGAATTCTCTCATAATTCTTCCAGAGTGTTAATATTTCTAATAAGTAATTAACTAGTTTAGAATCAAACTAGTGGTAAAGAACCTGCCTGCCTGTTTAATGCAGGTTAGATGTAACACACACAGGTTTGATCCCTGGGGGGGAAGATCCCCTGGAGGAGGGCATGACAATCCACTCCAGTATTCTCGCCTGGAGAATCCCATCGACAGAGGAGCCTGGCAGGCTGCAGTCCATAGGACTGCACAGAATTGGACATGACTGATGCGACTTGGCACAGCACAAAAACTCTTAAACCTGGGTGAGTGGCAGTGCAGATTAATTCAGTTCTTTAAGGCTTGGGTACAATCTGCTTTCAGTCTGCCCCAAGCATATGTGCTTCAGCAGGAAGCAGATAGGTGGGCCACATTTAAACATATTTCCCTATTCTCTGGATTTCCCTTTCCCAAGATTTTCTCTTCACCCTCTAGTGACCTTGGTTGCCTGAGTTCTTAAGCCTGGTACCTTGGCCCAGAAAGACAGTGGGCCCCCCTTGCATGGCTACAACTGCAGCTGACCTCAAACCAAAGCCACAACCAGTGGGTGAACCACTGTGCAGTTTACTGGCTCAGAGACCCTATTCCCCTCCAAAATCTGTCCGCCTCTGTTCATCTTTAGAGGTAGATGTTTTGTGTTTTGCTCAGAATTCATAGCTGTCATTCACAGGAAGATCAGTCTGTTAGGTATTTATACCAGTCTCTGACTTCTATGCTGTCTTGGCTCAGTTACTGTAATCTCTCACTCCTGGGTTATGCAGTGGTGTCCATACAACCGCATGCATTCTCAGCCTCCTCTAGACTGTTTACACAACTGCAGGACAGGAACCTTTCCAAAATGCAACTGTAACCCTGTGATGATTCTACTTAAAACCCTTCGGTAGACAAAAGCTGCCTGTCACATGCAGGCCTATCTCCTCAAAATGCTCTTCAGAACATGACTCCTCCAAATAGCAATGAGGTGGCTCATACTTGTCTGTGAGAAAGTATTGCTAAATATTCAGGAATCTAGTGAGCTGGTTGCTAAATCATTGGTAGCCTAAAATCAGCTATGGTGGGAGTCCTTACCCCATGAAAGTTGGGCAACCCTACAAATTAGTTTTCCCATCACCATCAAAGAGCCAGTTTCCTAGCACACATCTCCTCAGCAAGGCCTGCAGTTTTAATGCCTGTGTTTATTCTGAACAAAACCTGAATTCCCTTGAACCTGACAGGCAGCCTGCCTGCCTGTCTGTTCCCTGGTTCTGCCTCATGTGCACAGCATTACAAGGGCCCTCATGGCCTTCACTGACTTTACGGTCTTGCAATTCCACACATGTACTCTACATTGTAGTCAAATCAGTCAAGTGCTACCCTGCCATGTTCTTTCTTGCCTCTGTGGCTTTCACACACGTTGGTTCCTTTACCTGGGAACACCCTTCTCCCACCCCACTTCACTGACCTAGCACTTACTTAAACATGAAAATTCAATATAAATATGACTTCTACCAGGAAGCCTTGGCAGATTTCCCTCCTCATGTTAGGAAACATTTCCTTTGAGTCCCCATTAAGACCTTGTCCATATTCAGGGGCAGGTGATTTTACTTTCTGGTCCTCTTGCTTTTCTTCCTATGGCTGGTATTTTAACTCAGTTATCCATCATGTCTCGCTGTCTGCAACTACTGCCGCAAAATCCTCATAGATAATGATCATGTCTCTAATTTGTTTCCTTTCTGACTCCCTCATCAGACAACATGTTTCTTAGAAGAATGTACACCTTTACAAACACACAATAGGCCATAAGAAATTATTATTTGTTGATTAAAAATCAATGGGATATAATAAGCATCTATGGCACCCCACTCCAGTACTCTTGCCTGGAAAATCCCATGGATGGAGGAGCCTGGTAGGCTGCAGTCCATGGGGTCGCTAGGAGTTGGACATGACTGAGTGACTTCACTTTCACTTTTCATGCATTGGAGAAGGAAATGGCAACCCACTCCAGTGTTCTTGCCTGGAGAATCCCAGGGATGGGGGAGCCTGGTGGGCTGCCGTCTATGGGGTCGCACAGAGTCGGACACGACTGAAGCGACTTAGCAGTAGCAGCAGCAGACAGAAATAATGAGTCAGGTCTTAGATACCAGATAATTTGGGTATATTTAATAGATGATGGTTGTAAAGGTTTTTGGACAAGAAAGTATCAAAACATCATTTAGGAAACTTACTTGAATTGTAGTTTGCAAGGTAGACTTAAGTGGGGCAAAGATGTAACTAAGGGAATAATTGAAAAAAACTATTTCAATACTTCGCAGAGAACCATTCTTGATATAGTATTATACTTGCCACTGTTCTAATTAGCTTTTGAAATTCCTCTGTCTATATATAAATATTTTCAGAGTTTTTACTTCTTTCTGACTTAATAATCTGTATTCTTTATTTTAAAAAGTTGAGAAGTATATAAAAATGTAATACATTGGAAAAAATATCACCTTAAAAAATATACCATTCAGAGGCAACATTTTGACATATCTCGTTTCAGTATTTTTCTATGCATTTATACTTAAATGGTTAAGATCATATTGTATGTACAGAGTTTTATATTTTGCTTTTCTGACTGATATAATATGATAAGCTCCAATACTTTGGCCACCTGAAGCAAAGAGTTGACCCACTGGAAAAGACCCTGATGATGGGAAAGATTGAGGGCAGGAGGAGAAGGGGATGACAGAGGACTAGATGGGTGGATGGCATCACCGACTCAATGGACATGAGTTTGAGCAAGCTCCAGGAGATAGTGAAGGACAGGGAGGCCTGGTGTGCTTCAGTCCACGGGGTCACAAAGAGTTATCAACATGGCTGAGCAACTGACCAATGATATGGTAGCACTTCCCTTCCTATGTAAGAATGTAAAGGTCCCATAATAGTTCATCTCATAGGTATACCAGATTTCTCTTATCTATTTCTTTAAAACTGAGCTTTTGATGTTTAAAATTTGATAGTATGAATAAAATTATGATAAACATTTTTGTGTACACACCTTTGTATTAATTTGGACTGCTCCCTGAGAGTTGATCACTAGTAAGAGAATTACTAGGTCAAAGGCTATGATCATTTTAATAGCTATGATGCTTTTTATCAAATTGCTTTCTAGAAAGGAAATATCAATCCCATTTGTACCTTCTGGGTGTAAAAATGTCTTTTCCTTTGCCCTTTCTAACAAACTCTCATATGCATACCATGTTCCATATAATAGCAGAGGCCAGCACTTGAAAATTGATCAGTGAGAACAGTTTGCCAACATAGAATATTCACCTGCCTCCCTCGTTCAGTTCAGTTCAGTCGCTCAGTCACGTCCAACTCTTTGCAACCCCATGGACTGCAGCACACCAGGCCTCCCTGTCCATCACCAACTGCTGGAGCTTGCTCAAATTCATGTCCATCAAGTTGGCGATGCCATCCAGCCATCTCATCCTCTGTCACCCCCTTCTCCTCCTGCCCTCAATCTTTCCCAGCCTCCCTAAGTCTGGTTTTAAATTTTAAAAATTGTGACAGTTGCAACAAGAACGTGCTCATTCTTTAGATATATGTGTACACATACACTATATAAAGGGATATAGAGAGAGTGGGAACTGAATAAGAAATCACAATCTAATAAAACTGACAGCTGACTGGAATTACCATAAGATAGCTAGACAGTCAAAAACCCATTATTTTTTCTTTAGACAAGAGGAAAAATGATCAGATCTCACTTTTAAATATTTTCACATCTGAAAAAAGAACAGCAGAACTTTCTGTCTCTATGGGCAAGAACAAGAACAATACAAATATTTTACTATTATGTGGCATGCTGCAGTCTATGGGGTCTCAGAGTTGGACATGACTTAGGGACTCAAGAACACTGTTATGTGGTAAGCACAGGTTGATTTTATGTGTTAGATTTAATATATTACCCGTCATTTCATAATTTCTGAAACATGTTACCAAGTTTTCAAGTGATGGGAATATCATTTACAGCAGAGCAAAGACAATTTCCTGTCAAATCTTTAGTCTACTGTATTTTGTCAACTGAGAGACCCGAAAGCAGGGGTTGACAAATAAGGCATGACTTCTGGGTCATTTGGTGCACTGCCTATTTCTATAAAGCCAGTGAGTTAGCAGTGTCTTTAACATTTTCAGATAGTTGAAAAAAAGAAGAAAAATACCACTTTGTGTGCAAATTATTGGAATTCAAATTTTCTTCTCTATAAATAAGGTCTTATTGGCACACAGTCCCACTCATTTGTTATGGCTGCTTTTGTGCAAAGCTGAATGGCTATGAGAGAGGCTCTAAGGCCCTGAAAGCCTAAAACAGTCACTGTCTGGCCCTACTCAAAAAAGTCTGCCAAACTCTGCCTGAAACTAATGTCTGATTTATGTTTTCTTTCCTAAATCTGATTACTTTGATGAGTTATTTCCCAGATGCTCTGCCGCTCTTCCAAATTGACTCTTGTTGCCTTTCTCATTTTTAACTATCTGCCATTTTCACAAGATGATAAAACTTCCTACTACATCCATTTGGAGCAATCTTTTATTTTCTATAGCTCTGTCTGGAGCCTATTTTCACCTTGACTGATGGTTTGGTTACCAAATTAAGTCATTGGTAGTTGGAATCCTGTAAACCTAAAAAAAAAAAAAAAAAAAAAGCACAATCTATAAATTGTGCGTGTTTTAAGGGTAAAGCAAATGTAATTCCTTACATACAAGCTAGAGGCATTCTTGTTTCAAGCAGTTTAATTAGGCAACAGTGCTCTCTCTTTACCAGAACAGGAAGTTAACTTGAACAGCCTACACAAAAATCCGACTACGATGGACGTGTCACTGTATCCAGTTTGGTTAAATTAAACAGAGCTCCCCTTGACTCTGAGCTGCACAGACTGTCCATATTCTGGGGAAAGATTCCATAAACTCACACATGCAGTCCTTAGATTCAATTCCATATACTGTGAAGCCCTTCTCTGAAGACCATTCCTTCACTGGTTACTGTTCTTGTCCAACTGAAGTAAAGTCTCCTGGAGTGGGATATTTAAGGGCCCTTTGAGGTGGCATATACGGCTGTGCAGCTGAATATATTCAATTATCCCCTAGGAAATTGTTTTGTTCTTCCTTTGTTTGCTTAGGCAAGCAAATGTTGTAGGATAGCCAGGATTTTCAAGTGATTCTGCCTCAGAGTGTGTGTTAGAAACTTAGGGAGAGTTTACAACTTTTCAACTCTGAAAAGGTTTTTCAGCTTTGGATTTCTGCAATTGGTTGTGTCCTTGTTTTTCCCTATCCCGTTGGGACTTACTGTTGTTAGCAACCTCCTGTGTGGTTCTAAGACACGCTGACCTCTTTGAAACCTTTCCAGGTGTCATTGCTACTTTCTTGATCTCTGCAATATAAGCTACATTGTTTAGTGGAGTTAAGTTCTCTGAACTTTAGAAATCCTCCCTGAGACTATGAATTGACTAACACCCAAGGTAGCATAAACATGCAGACACAAATGTTCCTAAAACCAAGCCTGCTGGGCAGTGCAGGATATGACTTGGAGTCTGGAAAAAGGGAACAGTTTGCTTACTTGTGTGTCTGTGACTACCTCCAGGTGCAGTCTGAAGCTAAGTGGCTAGTTTTTCTGATCCTCGGATGTAACCTCTCATTAGAACACAGCAGAACCTGTAACTATGGACGTAAGGAATTCCATGAAGACCCCTGGGCCCATTAAGACCTCGCTGGCTTCAAAGAGTCCTAAAACACACTTCCTTCAGCATACGTAGCTGTACTAAAAGGGACACCTTTTATGAATATGATCTAAGTTTTAGTCTCAAGATTATGATGACTATAGCTCATCTTAACATTTGTATCCAGAAGATGCAGTTACAAATTAAAAAGAGAAAAAAGTTTAATAGATACCTGTCTTATGTTTCCAGTTTGTCACTAAAGGGTTCTTATTGTTTTTTGTTCTTAAATCTCTGCAAGGGTTCATATTGTACTAAGAATGCCATGATACCCTAGCTTTAAATGTGGAATATTATAGCAGCGATTTCTCAGCCCTTCTCTTAAACCCTCACAGTTTGGCTCTTCTAGCAGACAAATCCTGCTGCCAAAACCTAGGAGAGTTTAACAATGTTGTGGAAATAATAGTATATTGAAAATGAAAAGACATGGGATTCAGTCCCAACTCTACCACCATCTTAGCTTAACATTTCTGTATCCTTATCTATAAAATGTTCATAATAAAAATACAAATCACACAGGGATACTATGAAAATAAGACTAGTAATAAATACAAAAAGACCTTGAAAAAGTACAGAAGAGTTTAAATATGAAAGGTATAGTATGGCAGTGGTCGGCCATTCTTCTTTCCTGTTCATGTCCTTTCCATTCAGAAACTGTACATCTACAACATGAAGACACCTGTTCCTCCACACCCCTGAGCCCACTGTTCTTAGCATCATCCTTCCCATCCTGGCGCCAGTATCCAGAGAATCTTGAGTCAGGGAGGGTCATGATAGTCTATGCAGCTTAAAATGACTTTGCAGGAAAATGAGCTTTATCTTTTGCTTCGGCTGAGGCCTGCAGCTTACATGTATTAATGGGTGAAGTGGCTACAGGTACAATGTATGACCGCACATTAACGCACCTTCTCAGAGGTTTCTTTCCTGTCACTACCAGTTCATTTCTGGGAATGCAATGATCATAGAAGCCTTTTGAAGGTCTACACGGCTAAACAAGTCTTAACATGGATTGTCTCTGGGTGGTTGGGATTATAGGTTGTCTTTTCTCTCTCTCTCTCTTTTGGTTTATATATCTGGTCTATATTCTTACTTTTGCAATTAACAGGAAAAAATAACTGTTTAATTTTTAAATGAAACAACTGACCAAGTGTCCTTTAATGATGTTACAAGGAGCAAACAACCAAACAACTTAAAAACTCTCTAACATGGACATTTCTCAAAAGGAGAATTAGAAAAATAAGGGCATGTCATTCATTCTAAAAATACAAGTGCAATATCATACCATAATAAGAGTTCTGAAAGAACTCTTATTAAAAAAGGATATATGGTGTTTTACCATCCTGTTAGATCAACCAGAATTAAATACATAGACTTAAGAAGAATTTTACTGTATCTACTTTGCCAAATTTGATACTAATAGTGTGGCAATATGATTTAAAAAAAAAAAAAAAAAGCAAGTAAGAAATCAGAATCTAGCTACTGGAAAAAAAAAACAGCAAGAGGGAGCCTGAGGATATAACATATCCTAAAGCTGGTCTATAGACCAGACGGGAAAACTTGTTCTCTAATCTAATGACTTTCTTTTAATCATAAGCAGACAGTAGTTTCCTTATTACCCAGGGTTTTAGAAATACATTATTCTTGAGAGTACTTCTTAGCATTTCTTTTACTCATTTAAGACCACATCTTTGTATTTAATTCGTCCTCAGTTATCCCTGCAGGGCACATCCCTCTAATTATTCCCATCTAAAGTGACAGGAAAATGGAATTACACTCCTTGGAAAACAGACATCCCTTGGTACATCTTTTCTCAGCGCTCCCCTGGGTACAGTCTGTCACTGCCGTCACTCTGTCGCGGACCGTGAGCTGTCCTTGGAGGGTGAGGACTAAGACTTTTTTACCTTTCAATCTCCAGTGCCTATACATGACTGGCACGAACTATACACACAGTAAGAATCCGAATACACAAATGGAAAATAACTCCCGATATACAATGTTTACAGTACATCAAGCACTCTTTTAGCGCCTTTTATGTATTAACTTACTCAGACCTCACAATCCTATGAATCAGGTACTATTATTAGCCCCAATTTACATATAAGAAAACTGAAGCACGAAAGCAAAGAGAGGTACTCCAGAGCCAGGAGCCAAGTCTCCATACCCTGGCTTTGGAGTTCAACATCTCTGCCACCACACTACCCTCCGCAGTGCCCACGTGAACACGAGAATGCCCACTTCAAGAGGAGCATGGGTACGCTGTGCTCCCATCTCTAAACATTTCTGGGTTTCTGTCAGATGGATCTATATATACTATGTGGCCGCTTGGGAGACTTAAAAAGGGAAATAACTGGACACAGGCATACAAATGCAGAAGAAAGGCATCCCCAACCTTAACAATTGCTGTGTTTGTAAGGCTGTTTCTCAAGTACCTGTGGGGATTTGTGAGAGCGCCAGCTGTACTGGTGACTGCAGAGACTGGCCAGCAGGATATTTTCATCAGTATCCACCTGGCCAAACCGCAGTGTCTCCTGTGTGTCATTACAGATCACAAAATGGCTGAAGACCAACTCCTCTACCTCAGGGCATTTGTTCTGAAAGAAAAAGAATACGAAAGCCAACATGCATCAGATTAATTGCAAGATGTTTGGCAGCTGTCTGCCCAGTGGCGATTGTTACAACACAGAAATACTAAAAGATCTGTTGTCATTAGCTCTGGTATACAAAGTATTCTGTACTTCCAGGATAAGCACCAAAAAATACCTTAAAGAGACCTTAAATGTTCCAAGAATATGTTTTGATTTATATTCCTACAAAATAAATCATATACACAGAAGAGGAAAAAGAACAATGAGATCCCTCAAACGTTTAATGTTTTAAAATGAATTAACATGCTACAAAGAATGCTGTACTGGGTAGTGCACGTTTCTGAGCATAGTACCAGAGGCTAGAATTACCATGTTCCCGGCCTTCTAAACTTGACAATCAAGACCAATTACCAAAGCCACAGTTTGTACCCTACAGAAAGCAAGGATCATTTAGGTAATACATCCCCAGTTCCCTTAAGGGGGAGGGTGGCGTGTGTCTGTGTGTGTACGTGTCTGTGTGTGTGTGTGTGTGTGTGTCCGTGTAAATCTGCTCAGGGAGAGATGTAAATAAAACCATAACTTTCCCTCTATTGTTAACAGGCTGAACACACAAAACAGATCAACTTCAGAGTCTGTGTAGCCAAGCTGCAGTTTTCAAGAGAAAATGTTAGTTGAAAACCAGTTGCTGATGTCTATTTCAGCTAATAATCAATCAGCAAATGTCTTTCATTAATCTACTGAGGCTCAGCAAATTAGTAATATGCTCCTAATGTGTGGATACCTCCTTCTCCACTGGTTGCTGTTACATCAAAGCACTGGCTGAGTCATAGAGCATTTCTGTGTTTACTCTTTTTATCACCCTGACTAGGTTATGGCTTAAAAACAATAAACATACCTTTGGTAAACAGAATAGCTAAATAAATGGCTAACTTGAGAATGCAAGAAAAAAATCTTAATTAGCCAATGATTTTTCAGATAATGGGAGGTAATATGTTGCTGATAGGGCTTCCCTGTGGCTCAGATGGTAAAGAATCTTCCTGCAATGCAGGAGACCTGGGTTTGATCCCTGAGCCGATTTCTCCAATTGGCCTCTATTTCCTGGTTGTGGCTCTAAATAATGTAACAAAGCCACACTCCATCATTTGCCATTTTACTAAGAGGAGGGAGAGTAAAAAGGGCTATATCATCATGAGCATGGAGATTTAAGTGACTATGTGGCCTGAAGCCTAGGAGTCTATGGATGAATGTACTGGAATCCAGCCTGGACCAAGACCTGATCTAGAACCTTAGGAGAACAGTTATCCTGGGAGGTACAAGCCCCTCCTAATCAACCAGAAGGCCCCCCAAGTGTGCAGGCAGAGCTCCACAGCTGCAGTGAGTGAAGAGGCCTTGAAATACTTCATTCTTCTAGAGACATCCTTGAGGGACTTCTAAGCGCTCACTCTATCATCTGTATCTGTCTATTCTCATCAACCCTCTCTGTTCTCATGGAGTGGAACCTTGCCTGACAACCACACTAATCATAAAGAGTCTCTGGGTAAGTAAGACTGAAGCAGTTATAACCAATAATTACCTGCTGTCTACCCATACTCCTTTTTGCTGTGGCTTTTAATCATGAGCTGTGATTTCAAAACTGGACTGCCGGCGGGTTTCAGGCATTCTGCCCGGTCCGGCCCCCACTGCATCTTGAACCACTCTCCTCTAGACCCCAGCTCCACCAGCCCCTTTCAGCTCCTCCAACACCACAGGCCTCCTCTCAATTCATCCAACACGTCAAACTCCTTCCTGCTTCAGTGCCATTCTATTGCTTGGACCTCTTTTCCTCCTTGCTCAATTAATTTGTTCCGACTCAGTTTTCAGGTTCCTGTCTTCAGGTCATGCTCTCAGAGTAAGCAGCCTCCTGAGATCCTCCCAGATCACCTTAGGTCCACCTATTTTTTTTTTAATAATATTTATTTTAATTTATTTGACTGGGCAGGGTCTTAGTTGCAGCATGTGGGATCTATTTCCCTGACCAGGGATCGAACCCTGGGCCCCCTGCATTGGGAGCATGGAGCCTTAGCCACTGGACCACCAAGGAAGTCCCAGGTCCACCTATTTTATGCTTGCACAACACTGTATATTTTGCCTTAACCGTACTGATCCCTGTGCTATGCTTAGTTCAGTTGTGTCTGACTCTTTGTGACCCTATGGACTGTAGCCTGCCAGTCTCCTCAGTCCTTGGGATTCTCCAGGCAAGAATACTGGAGTGGGTTGCCATGCCCTCCTCCAGGGAATCTTCCTGATTCAAGTATTGAATGCAAGTCTCCAGCATTGCAGACAGATTCTTTACCATCTGAGCCACCAGGACTGAATGATTACTTGCATGATTTTAGGTCACTGTTGTCTCCATCATTAGACTCTATGCTGCATAAGGGCAGGATCCAGTTCGGTGTTATTTACAACTTCATCTCCTGTTCTCAGTATCATGCGTGACATGTAAGTACTCAACAAACACTTATGAAACAAATAAGTGAGCAAATTTAAAATTATAAATGTAATACAGGTGCCAGTAGAAAGAAAATACAGGAAGCACTGATTTTCTTTTTATAAAAAGTCTCTAATTTTAGACTCAGAGATAACTGCTGTTAACATTCTGGAGAATTCTTTTCCAGCAATTTTTCACTTCTGATATCCTGCTTGTTCCCATTCTGATCTATCCTATCCAATTCTATTTTATGTATCTTTTTTTAAATAGTGAAAATACAGCTTTACTGATGAAACTCAAGAATCAAAAGACCAACTGGATTCCCATTCCCCAGAAAAGGGTTGCTAAGAGGATGCTAAGGAAACGGTTATATGTAAAACAGACCAATCCTATCTTATATATCTTATATATTTAAAGGTTTGTAAACCTTTAATTAAACTGGAGTCACAGTGTATAATTAGTTTGATGAGATTTTTCCATTTAGCATTATATAATCAACAGAAACTGCTCTCCTTGTAAACATTTTTCTCCTTTAGGTCCAAGAGTACAAACATGAAGAAAGGGATATGATTCCAATGTCCCACTTAAGATAGTCAACCTGAGACTGAAATTCAATTTTCTTAATGAATTGGGATCAATTTGCTGGTTAGACAAAGGTTAAGTTACCAGATGGGGACTGAGTAGGAAAAAAATAGTCATATTACTTTCCTCATCTCTAAAACTGACCTTTAATAAATGATGAAGGTTTTGGGGAAAAATGTAAATGAAAGAATACAAGGGGGTTGTTTACATTTTTCTAAAGAATATTGAAAGTCCTGAGGGAACTGTTTCTCTACTGCTCCTTCATCTGTGGGGTTCATTATAAATGTAATAAGTTTAAGCATTTCTTGGAATGCTTAAATTCTAGTGTATTATAAAAAATTGGTACATATTGTATATGACATCATATAAAAGCAAAACCTCAGAATGCTTTTGTAATTAAAAGATGGCTTATTTACATTTAAAATTTGTGAGGGAGTGTTAGGCATTTAAAGAGGGATATTCCTTATGGTCTAAGATAAGACACATGAGCATAATCTTAACTTTTAAATAAAAATCTCTTTTATAATGCTATTTGGTCCAAATGTGGGAATGTGACATAGAAATATAAAGCAAACTGCAAGTGGCATTTTGGGTCCTTAATCTGGTTTCACAAAACATTAATCATTCACAAAAGAGAAAAAAAAAATCTACAGCCAGAGAAATCAGACACTGATGAAGACTTCTGTTAATCTTGAACTTGTGACCTAAAGGTGAAAGGTCAAATTGTTTCATGCTTCAACTGTCTGGTTCATCCACACTGGATACAAATGACTTGTCTCTGATACAAATCTGATAAAGTATGTGGAGAACTCAAATAACATATCCTGCTTATTAAATTCACATTTCTCATTGGCAATAATTACACTGTATATGAGCATTATATACACAATAAAATCCAAGCTTAGGAAGCTAAGTTTCCCTTCTAAAGGGGATAAATCACATTCAGAACATCTTAGAAACAATGAACTTAATAACCCTTCTATAAGACCATTTCAATGTCAAATGTCCTATAATTTCAAAGTACTGCATTTTTGTATTTACTTTAGAATACACAGGGTTAGATGCCTACCACATTAAAACTTGGTGGCAAGTACCCTTGACATGGGAGGAAACAAGAAAATTACAGCAACAATTACAGAAGTATATCCTCTTGTGGCTCATGTTAACATTGCCAAATCCCTGTATAAATCAGAACCAACTATTCATAGAATGTACCTGTCAGCAATATGCTACGTGACATATGGCTCTACTTAATCAAATATACAATTCCATTTTTTTAAAAAAACTCAGAATATTCCTTCAAGGCACTGTGTTAGCCAGTCAGTCATTCACACTCTGATGTGGTTTAAGACATTTAAATATTTATGCACCGTGTTTTATTTATATGTATAGCTGTGTCTAAGAGAATAGTTTTACCCTGGGAGGAAACTGATATTTCTGAGGGCCATTTTGCAGTAGTTGCTACACATGAGTCCTTTTATAATGGTCCTGATACCAAGACAAAAATATCCTGGGTTTAAATGCTCTATCAATGACTCTCTTGTATTCTCTAGGTTTGTTTTTTATTAAATGCATTGTTCAAAATATGACAAAAAACAGAAATTGGAGCCACGGAGGTTTTTTTCACATCACTATTCGAACCAGCTGCAAAGATTTAGATCACACTAGCTCTTATTTTACGCATGTCCTCTGCAACAAGAAAACCATGGAATGCCCTTAAAAAAGAATTTTAAAATATGAAACAGATGTGTTATCTTCTTTCCCTTTGCTATTGTAGTGCCATGTTAGGTAATTAATTCCTTAGTCTTGTATAGGTCTTCATGCATATAAAGAAAAGAGTTCATTCCCATAAAAATTCTTAAGTTAGAGAACTCAGCCTCCCCCCTATCCCACTGTCCCTTCCCCACATGAGGTCAGGGTGGAGTGAAAGACCATTTCTCTTGGGGAGTTAGTCTGCACAAATGCATGTAACATACAAAATGTGGGGAAATGTCTCAGCTTAAATGACAACACGGGCTTTATGAAAATGCAATATTATACTGAAAATCAGTAAGGGAAGCAGAAACGATTTGTTATCCAATCACTAAATCATCGAGCATACTATGATCCAAATATTTTGTGGAATTATATTTATGATAGTAAACACAGGCAGGTTCCCCATTTTAAATGTCATTCAAAACAGACTTATATTCTATCTCTTTTCTAATACAGCTAATTTCTGACAAAAGATAAAAGTAAAACATTACTCATCAATAGTCTTTAGCTGGTTAAAAAATCTAATACTGAGTACTTTTTTTAGTGAATCAAAACGGCAGAATAATAATGGGAGAAAAGCTAAGATTATATCATGCTCACATATTTCCTCTCACTGCCTTTTTGCTTTGAAAGATGAAATGCTTTTATCAGAAAGACTCACACAGGTTCTTCATTTCTGCAATGGCTGCTTAGACAATTTGATACATACCAAGTTGAAGCTTTGGCAAACTAAAGCCATAATACTTGGAAAAAATTTCTGGGAATATGTTACTTTCCACACAGATGTGGTACATTAGTCACAAAAATGTGGGCATGATCTCTGATGCATGTGTAGAGAACCCATATTCTCCAAAGGTTTTAAAAATAACATGCATCGCTTTGCCAAAACAGAAGAGGCCCCAAATATAATGATGCCTGTCAGATTCTTCATTCTCTCACATTTTTGTTTGTGCTTAATTTATTATTAGAAGTGATAACACAGAGTGTCTAGTAAAAGATCACACACGGACAAACTGTAAACTGTTCTAGAATGTGCATACCTGTTGCCAAGCTTGTACTGCAGTGTTGAGAGAATGAACTACATGTTGCCCAAAGTTTACAAATATTGAGTCAATGATGATGGAGCAATCAATCAGCTTTTCTACTGCATTGCTGGAAATTGCAGTCTGTCCAAAGATGCTGAAGGGTTTCACCAAGCTTTGCATTGTCACATTTCTGCACTCTAGAAGTTTACAGTCTGCTTGAGCTGAGAACTGGATCTCCTGACAGACAGAACTATTGTTCCACTGTCGAAGATACATGTGTGGTTCTTTGAAGGAAATAACCATGTATTCTAGTTCAGATGGCACATTTTTATCAGAAATAAATGGCTGTAGGTATTTTGGTGGAGCTGTTGAGAAAAACAAACAAGAAATACAGCAGTTGAGATGAGCCAACACTTTATGGAAATATAGAGATGACATTTAAATTACTCACTTCTTGGTTATTGAATGCAATAGTTGCTGGTTAATAAATTCAAACATTCTCTTGAAGATGATATAACATTTGAATTAACATTTGGCATTTGTAAACAACACTTTTGTTCAAAAAGACAAAACAAAAAAAATAAATTAAAAAAAAAAAGGAAAAACAAACCAACAAAAATAAAGTAACAAACAAAACTGATAAAAAAAAAGCTTTGTTCAACAGCAGGTCTTTTTCCAAAAGTTACACTTGCAGATAAAAATAAAATGAAGAGGAGGTAAATATTTAAGGCGTGTTTCACGAAAGTGCTCTGTATCTACCCACCAAATCTGAAAACCAAAAACATGACCCAGAATTAGAAAATACAGGTTAAGCTCCATTTTTGCTGAAAAGGCAAGATGCTTAACAGCAGCTGTGTTTAGTTTTAATCTGATTTTTTTTTCCTTTTTCCATTACATGTAGGTTGAAAACCTAATACCAGAATCAAAATGTATTAAGGAGAAAAGATTTCGTACAGACTTTTAGGAATAATTATTCATGAACATGAGCAAATTTGTAAAAGGTCACTTTTGATATGTGGAAAAACTTACTCTTCTACCTTATAAACTTGTAAAAATGCTAGTCCTTTAAAATATTGGAGAATTTGTCCATTTTTGGTGGAAGGTATTCATACTTATCAAGATAAAGTAGTATCAAGTACTTTTGGAAACTATTTGCCATTAATGTAATGGCTCAGAATATAAAACAAAAACAGATGTACTTCTTTCAAAAAATTCATAATTGGAGTAATAGTAAAAACCTGCAATTTTTGTAACTTCCTTGAAAATTCTCATTAGGAAGTGCACTAAATCATAGCAATTCAATATAACTGGTAACCTATATAATAAGTAAATGAGATGGTTCAAACATAACAGGGACAATTATTATATGAAATAAAAAAACTTCAGAGTAACTTTGCTGGTGCTCATTGTTGAAGGAAATAAGTGCTGCTTCTAAAAATGTCCTCTTTCCCCATGTGAGTGGTGGTCATTTGGGAAGTAGTTTTGTATAGGGACAAAACAGTAAGTATTAAGTGGATGTTATTCTGATGCTAAAATAAAGAGTACCTGTGCCAAGCTGGTCAAGGTGATGACAAAGATGGAACTCCAGGTGAGCAAACTGGAAGGAAATGCAAAGAGATGGGACAAACCACGGGGTAAAGCAGGAGTCAACTCTGGTACAGGCAGCCAGAGCTGTTGGGGTTACAAGCTGGTCACAAGTGCTTTGAGAACCAGATTCACTTGCAGAGCTGTGGGAAATAATAAAAGTTTAGTAACCTAAAATTTCCAACATCATATAAATGAAACATCTTTATATAAGCGTTTTGAAAAGCTAGCTCCCATAATCCTCTAGTCAGTATATTATCAAATCTTCCATATTTGTTCACATAATGAGTTTCTTTAAAAAATTAAGTTCTTGTTGATTATTCTCTATGAGCTATTAGCAGAAAAGTTTCATAGGATTACTGAAACCCCAGACCATATTGACCGGCAACTCAATTTTCTTCCATCCACATTTCACATGACTTACGGACAACTTGTTCTCATATTAAAGACCAACACAACTCAGAGTATGACTCTGCTGTTCAAAAGACCAAATGTTTTCAGCATCATAAATCTTTTGTTTTACTTCTCCAGATTGTCCATATCCATATTCCCATATAAGTTAGTCAATACTATTTATTGAATACCCACTGAATACTGTACCAAGCACCATAAAAGTTATGACCATGTTCAGAAGAACCAAGGTCTCATGGACAATTATACTGCATGTATATTGAGTACACATATAATCAATATATGTATTGGGTCCTCTCTTTATTTGTCCATTCCCCTAACACATTTTATACCAGAAAAATTCAATTAAAATAAATAGTGAAGGCATCTGTAGGAGGGAACAAATTTTTTCAAAGTGGCTGCTGGTGTGCGTGGGAAATACGCAGCCTTGTTACCTCGCCTCAGTTTGCTCGTAGAAACATGGAGCTGGGGACTGGGAGATGCCAGGGTGCATTCTGGTAATTGTGGCTCACTGAATAGATGCAGCTCCAGTCCCCCTCACCGTCTTCCACCCTCTTCTTGCCAAATCTGAAATTTGCTTATAGCTGTGGTGGAGCCTGGCTCCCACATCCATGACAAGCTTAGAGAAGAAGCACTGGCTTATAGTGTCCTCGGGAGAGCTATGACAGGAAAAACTAAAGAAATAAATCCTAGGTTTTCAATGAAGTCACAGTCTATCTGGTGGTATAAAATATGTAGACATTTACAAACAGTATAAAATGGAACAACCACCGAGGAGTAGGAAAGTTGGAAGGGCGGCCAGAGCAGAGACCTAAGAGGAACTCAGAATGGTGCGGGGTGGATCACGTGGGGTTCTCAAGAGTGTGAATCTTCAGCTGGGTTTTGAAAGAAGTGGTGAAAAGGCTGGTGAAAAGAAAGCTAGGCTTAGTGAGTGTTTAACTTCAAGGAGTTTACAGTGTGGTGGTATTTACTGCAATGTTATGACTCTGTATGCAAAAATCCATTGTATACAAAGAAAACACAACTCTGGGCCAATATGTTTCTGATGAAATGTTATGCATGAAAATGCAGCTAGGTATACTCTTAACACTTCTATAAACGGGCATACTAATCCAAACAGCTTTCTAGGAATTTATTTGTGGAGTTACAAATAAAGATCTCATTTAAAATAAACAACAAGGCCCCACTGTATATAGCACAGGGAAATATATTTAATATCTTGTAATAACCTATAACAGAAAAGAATATGAAAACATATATATAATACACATTATACAATGTAACTGACTCACTTTCCTATATACCAGAAACGAACATAACACTGTAAATCAACCACTTCACTTTAAAAAAAAAAAAAAACACAGGTAAAAAAGATCTCACTGGCAAGGTAAAATTAAAATTTATATTTATTCAAAAAGGCCAAACTGTATTAGTTGTATTAATACATGTGTTTTACCCATATGAACTCTCTCCCTTAAGAAGTTGTTAAAAATAGGGTATAGTGTTAGTCAAAATATTATTAAAAATCCAGGTGAGAGTACTTTGAGATCAGTTCTAAAACTGTAAGCACACAATTTGAGGTGTTTATCTGAAGAATTCTTTTTGCCAACTGCCATTTTTGACACTCTTGATATTTTCCAAAATTTACTTTTCTCTCTCCTGAGAGTGGCAAATACTGTAGTAAGTTGAAAAAGTTGCTAAGGTATCACAATCTTTATTTATAACAAGTTGATTGACTTTTTACTTTTCCTAAATTAAATGTACAAATCAACGGTTAAAACAATATTTTTAGGTCTTACAGCAACTCCTAACATATATATTCAAGCAGTCAGTACTCTTTCAATCTTGAAATCCTTCTAAAATGTTACTAATCTATATTTAAAAACTTGAGTTATAATAAAATTAAAATGTCTTAAACATAAAATTAATATGGCACATGTAATATGAATATGCTTTATATTTTGAATCAATAAATTTGAGGTTTTTTTATGTTCACCTTAATTTGATCATCACTAATCAGAAAACTAAGATCATCGCATCTGGTCCCATCACCTCATGGGAAACAGATGCGGAACAGTGGAAACAGTGTCAGACTTTATTTTTGGGGGCTCCCAAATCACTGCAGATGGTGATTGCAGCCATGAAATTAAAAGATGCTTACTCCTTGGAAGGAAAGTTATGACCAACCTGGATAGCATATTCAAAAGCAGAGACATTACTTTGCCAACAAAAGTCCGTCTAGTCAAGGCTATGGTTTTTCCAGTGGTCATGTATGGATGTGAGAGTTGGACTGTGAAGAAAGCTGAGTGCCAAAGAATTGATGCTTTTGAACTGTGGTGTTGGAGAAGACTCTTGAGAGTCCCTTGGACTGCAAGGAGATCCAACCAGTCCATTCTAAAGGAGATCAGTCCTGGGTGTTCTTTGGAAGGAATGATGCTGAAGCTGAAACTCCAGTACTTTGGCCACCTCATGCGAAGAGTTGACTCATTGGAAAAGACTCTGATGCTGGGAGGGATTGGGGGCAGGAGACGAAGGGGATGACAGAGGATGAGATGGCTGGATGGAATCACCGACTCGATGGACATGAGTTTGAATGAACTCCAGGAACTGGTGATGGACAGGGAGGCCTGGTGTGCTGTGATTCATGGGGTCACAAAGAGTCGGACACAACTGAGCAACTGAACTGAACTGAACTGAACTGAACTGAATACACTATAAAGGGCTTCCCAGGTGGCGCTAGTGGTAAAGAACATGCCTGGCAATGCAAGAGACATAAGAGATGCGGGTTTGATCCTGGGTCAGGGTCAGGCAGATCCCCTGGAAATCCAGGGTCAGGAAGATCCCTTGGAGAAGGAAATGGCAACCCACTCCAGTATTCTTGCCTGGAGAATCCCCATGGACAGAGGAGCCTGGTGGGCTGCACTTCATAGGTTCACACAGAATCAGACATGACTGAAGCGACTTAGCACACATGAACGCACATACACTATAAAAGTAGCATCTGTATAGTTACCTCTTACATAAGGATTAAAAATATCTATGTATAATAAAGCTAAACAGTCAAAGATGAGAACAGTGACGGTGCTAGGGACATTTATAGCAGCTTCATTTCCTTAATTATGATGGAGTTTGATCTGATCCAGATATCAAAAGGTAAAACATAACTTATGAGATGTGTAATAATCAGAAATAGAAAAGCAAAAATGGCTCCAAGGAGCAAAACCTCTCAAATAGTAATACACAGAACTCAAGATTTAATAGTTCAAATGATCAATTAGTTCCTAACGAAAATTCTAATTTTTAAAACAAAGGAAATATTCTAAAAAGTAGAAAGTATGGCAGGAGTTTTACATATCCATACCTTCATTTTAGCCAAAGAAACTTATAGGCTGTCCTAGGTGATCCATGGATGGGAATCAATTCCTTTAAACAAGGAGTGTTTTAGTAAGTCTGAATCTTGATTGATCCATAGGCACTGCAGGGACCCAAGCATAATCCTTAAAAATTCACTCCTGGATGTCACTCCAGGTATCCATCAACAATAGCTCTGCAGGTATGATCTGACTTGACTGGAAAAGCCTTGAGCTTTTCTCTGGATCCCTCTGTGGTAATAAGAGTTTTATAATACAGCATAGAGATTAAGCAGAGACTGATGTAAGAAAACCTAGATGAAAATGCTTGAACTGCTACCACTTAAATTGTGAAAGTGAAAGTGCTAGCTGCTCAGTCGTGCAGGAGTCTTTGTGATCCCATGGGCTGTAGTTCACCAGGCTCTTCTGTCCATGTAATTCTCCAGGCAAGAATACTGGAGTGGGTTGTCATTCCTTTCTCCAGGGGATCTTCCCAACCCAGGGATTGAACCTGGGTCTCCCACATTGCAAGCAGATTCTTTACCATCTGAGTCACCAGGGAAGCCCCACCACTTGTATTGCAATCGTAGGCAAATAATTTCACCTTGCTAAATCTCAGTTTTCTTATCTGTAAAGTAAGTATAGTAATTGGACTTGCTTTTTGAGTATTAAAGGAAGTACTACATACAAATTGCTTGGCATACGGTCTATCACTCCATAATAGAAAAAAAAACCTATCCCCCTTTTCCTGTTTGGCAAATAGGGTACCATACTGGCTACTTAGTTTAATGTTAATTGTTAGTGATTACCCTCAGTTCCCAAGTAAAAGTGAAAATCACTCAGTCCTGTCCAACTCTTTATGACCCCATGGACTATATACTAGAGTGGGTAGCTGTTCCCTTCTCCAGGAGATCTTACCAACCCAGGGATCGAACCCAGGTCTCCCACATTGCAGGCAGATTCTCTACAGCTAAGCCATGAGGGAAGCCCAGGAATACTGGAGTGGGTAGCCTACCCCTTCTCGAGAGAACTCATAATATCATGCTATCATTCATCCCAGCGCAGCACTATTTCTCAACACTGGTTCACCGAAACTCTCTCTTGCCTACTGCAAAAACACTGCCCTGTCCATTCTGGGAGAGCACTGGATGGATGAGAGAAGACGGGACAATGTGTGTGCCTGCTACACTGTGTTCTCTCTACTCCTTAGAACTGTCTTTTTTGGGGAAAATCTCTTAATTCAGACCCAAAATAAGAAATACACTTCTGTTGTAACCTAGTGCACACATAAAATGGGAGGGGGGATTACTCCAAATATGATACTCTCTGATTTTTTTAAGTTGTGGTAAAATGTACATAATGTGAATTTCACTGTTTTAACCATTTAACAGCTTACAGTTCAGTGGCATTAAGTATGTTCACATTGCTGTGCAATTATCAACAGCATCCATTTTCAGAATTTTTTCATCTTCCCAAACTGAGATTCTATACAACATGGATGGAGCTAGAGATTATCATATTAAGTGAAAGAAGTCAGACAAATACTGTATGATATTGCTTATATGTGGAATCTAAAAAAGTGATATAAATGAATTTAACTTACAAAACAGAAACAGACTCACAGAAATAGAAAACAAACTTAGGGTCACCAAAGGAGATAGTGGGGGGAATGTCATGAGAAAGGGATAAATTAGGAGTTTGGGATTAGCTGATACAAACTACTATATATAAAATAGATAAACAAGGACCTACTGTACAGCACAGAGAACTAATCAATAGCTTGTTACCAACTATGATGGAAAAGAATCTGAAAAAGAATATATCTCAAGCATTTTGCTATATATCTGAAACTGATACAACACTATTAATTAACTATACTTCAATTTTTAAGAAATGGTTAAAAAATTTCACCTGCAACTTGCTATGTTGATTCCATGACCCACTAATGGATTAAAATTACATATGTAGTTTTAAAAAGATGGGAAGAAGGACTGCCTGGCAAAGTCCAACTCCCTGGCGGAGGGGTAAGGAGTTGTTACATTGAGTTTCATTACCAACTAAAGGGAAACAGTAAAAGGATTCAAAAAGATAATTGGGGAAGAATATAAGCATTCCTTACCCAAGGGGCAGAAGACAAAACTTCACATTTAGCCCTAGGAAAGAACTTTCTGGATATCTTGGATTACATCATTGTGGGAGCAGAAATAAGTGGCAAAGCACTTCCAACCAAGATTATTGTCTGAATGGTTTATGAAAGTCAAAAGGTTAAAAAAAATGGTACCCAGGAAATTTATGCACAGACACTCAGTTGTGACTGACCCTTTGCAACCCTATGGACTGTAGCCTGCCAGGCTCCTCTGTCCATAGGATTCTCCAGGCAAGAATACCGTAGTGGGCTGCCATTTCCTTCTCCACCCAGCAAATTTAGGCACATCTAAAAGTACAGCTCTAAGTAGCCAAATGGAGGGGAATGGTTACCTAGTGGCCCCAGTGATCTTCTGGTGGAACGTCAAACAGTGAGAAGAAAGGAAATGATCCAGGGACTTTGCCATCACAACGTTCTTTCTCTGACTCCTGGACTACCTTTACATACAAGAAAGAAGCCTGAGGAAATGAAAAGCATCTCTCTCTCTCTCTCACACACACACACATACAAAGTTATGGACCACTGTCTCAAAGTACATTGAGTATGAGCTGACAGTGACATCTTTTATAGGATCTTCAGGGAGTGGGAGAAAAATATTATTATTATTTGTACTCTAAAAACTCAATAGAGTTTTGATGTTCATTGCATGAAGATAGACTCTTTAAGCCACTTCTCTTTCCAGGATGCCTTCCTCTATAAACCTGCATTTTTGGGGTAGAGACAAACAGTTCTTGTCAGCAATCTACTCTCACATGTTTTAACATTGTGAGAAAGTGACCATGTAATATGGAGAAAAACACCAAAGACTTGGCACAGGTGAACAGAGTTTTTGTCGTTGTTCACTCACTCAGTTGTGTCTGACTCTTTGCGACTCCATGGAGTGCAGCATGCCAGGCTTCCCTGTCCTTCACCGTCTCCCAGAGCTTGCTCAAACTCATATCCATTGAGTCGGTGATGCCATCCAATCATCTCCTCTGTCATTCCCTTCTCCTCCTGCCTTCTATCTTTCCCCAGCATCAGGGTCTTTTCCAGTTAGTTGGCTCTTTGTATCAGGTGGCCAAAGTATTGGAGCTTCAACTTCAGCATCAGTCCTTCCAATAAATATTCAAGGTTGATTTCCTTTAGGATTGACTGCTTTGATCTCCTTGCTGTCCAAGGAACTCTCAAGAGTCTCCTCCAGCACCACAGTTTGAAAGCATCAATTCTTTGGCGCTCAGCCTTCTTTATGGTCCAAGTCTCACATCCCTACATGACTACTGGGAAAACCAAAGCTCTGACTGTAGGGACCTCTGTCAGCAAAGTAATGTCTCTGCTTTTTAGTATGCTGTTTACGTTTGGCATAGCTTTTCTTTTAAGAAGCAAGTGTCTTTTAATTTCATGGCTGCAGTCACCATCCGCAGTGATTTTGGAGCCCAAGAAAATAAAGTCTTTCACTATTTCCAATATTTACCCATCTATATGCCATGAAGTGATGGGACTGGATGCCATGATCTTAGTTTTCTGAATGTTGAGTTTTAAGCCAGCTTTTTCACTCTCCTCTTTCATTTTCATCAAGGGGCTCTTTAGTTCATCTTCACTTTCTGCCATAGGGTGGTATCATCTGCATATCTGAGGTTACTGATATTTCTTCCATCAATCTTGATTCCAGCTTGTGATTGATTCCAGTCTGGTACTTCACGTGATGTACTCTGCATATAAGTTAAATAAGCAGGGTGACAATATACAGCCTTGATGTACTCCTTTTCCTATTTGGAACCAGTCTGTTGTTCCATATTCAGATCTAACTGTTGCTTCTTGACCTCTATACAGGTTTCCTGGAGGCAGGTAAGGTGGTTTGGCACAGAGTTTAGCATTATCATCAAACACCTTGTTATAAAATTAACTGGGTATATATACCAAGATCTTCACAGTTATTGTTGTGCAATACAACAATTGCCTGAAACATATCTTTTATGTAGTCATGTACTTCCGGAGTTAGCCATGTGGGGTGAAAAGTAGGAGGGTGAAACCAAGCAGAAAGTTGTTTTGGTCCATCCGAAGACATCTGGTTGATACCGAACTCAGAGAACCTAGCAGAATAGTCCAAAGCCTGAGACCTGGGTCCACCAGTTCATTTCTCATCTTTCCTCCCAGGTCCATCACTGGGTAAGAAACCATAAATTCCAAATACAGCATGTGCTCGCTGGCCATCATGTTTGCTCTCGAGATCCACTTTCCACCCTTCCCTGTCCTATTCTCTGCCCCTGACTGTATCAACGAGCCACTTTGTTCTCAGCGTGTCTTTTGGTTCAGCCAGTGGAAGGTGCCCACAGGAGATCAGAAGATGGGAAGAGACTAGGAGGACGACCTCCATTCCCCTGGCTCCTTCTTAGTCACATTTCCTCACATTGCTGCTACAAAAACAGCTACAATCACGTGTTCTGGGTTAGTTTCAGTAATGGCTGTATCACCTGGCTCTTCCAGGAATAAGAATGGGATGGTTCCTCATGGTTTCTAGCCTCAGGGTACTGTCCTATCCCTTAACCTTGCCAACACTTTGGAAACAGTTTTTACATTAAACTCTCCTCAAGAAATCTATTTGAGTGTGCTGGCTGTTTCTTGTCAGGACCTAACTGGTAAAATGGGTTTATTTAAACTTCAGCAGTGGGTAATGGGGATGGGCAAATGTATACATGATGAGATTCAAAATAAATAGCTAAAATGGCTATCCTGAAAGTGTCAGTCGCTCAGTTGTGTCCGACTCTTTGTGACTGCAAGGACTATAGTCCGCCAGGCTCCTCTGTCCATAGGATTTTACAGGCAAGAATACTGGAGTGGGTTTCCACGGCCCCCTCCAGGTGATCGTCCCAACCCAGGGATCGAACCCTGCATAGCAGGAAGATTCTTTACCATCTGAGCCACCAGGTACCCTCCAGGTCAGGCCTTAAAGACTGTATCTGCTATTTCAGTCCAATGCACCACAAACAGAAGAAGTCTCATAAAGGTCAGTACTACTGTGGAAACTAAGACTAACCATTACCCAATATTCATTTTCATATGACCAAGCAAACCATTAATTAAAGACAGGAGAAAATAAGTATTACAAATACATGGGGATTGAATTAAAGAATATATGCCTGTATGGGATACACAGACCAAGGTTTAAGAGACTGAATCTTTTTCCTCCAGTCCTAAGTACTGAAGGCTACCTGTCACCCTTTAGACTGGTTAGCTCCTACCCCTTCCTAAGCATTCAGCTCACAAATCAGGTTCTTGAGGCCAAATAGCTAGTTGGGGATGGAGCCAGGATGTAAACCCAGGTCTCCTGACTTGGAATTCTCCAATAAACAGTGCTTCTATTCACATACACACAGTGATGCTGCTATCACTAAGTGTCCTACACTGCTGCACTTTTGACAGTTGTGGGCAGGATGCCTTTTTTTTTTTTTAGATTAAGCTTCATGGAACTTATTTTTATGAACTTTCTTCTAGTAATGTACAATGGTCTGATGCATATCCATCTCAAACCATAAATATTATTTAAGATAAGACAAATTCTAATCATGAAAGTGTCAGGTTTTCGCTCAGTTTTAGATCTCTCATGACAGAATATATTGGATCTAATTATAGCAGTTTTATCTCTACATAAAATGTTAAATATTATCAAAGCACTGATGTTTTCCTCCAAGAAACTGGATGAAATTTATTTACTGTCCTTTTTGAAAAATGTCTTAATGTTGGTGTTTTATTATGTTGACTTTTAAACCAGCTCTTTAAATTTAATTTCACTAATATAAATTTCTACCTGAAAAATTTATGTCAAGCAATTTAAAGCAAGATCAATTATGAAATATTAGGCAAGATGAAAAATCCCAGGTGAGGACAAAAGACCTGTGATTACAATGTCAAAAGCCTGGTGAAAAATTGCCTAAATTTGACTGCATAAATTTCCATTCCCTAAAGATTCCACATTTCCGCACTGCTAGATTTTTATGAATGTTTCAGATTCAAAGGACTTAACCTGTTCAATTGATGAAAATGTATTCTTTCATTATTAGAATCAAGAAATGATGTGTAACTTGATACTAATAATAAAACAGTGGTTTGTTTTTAAATCAATTTCATTACCGATAGCTCTGTTTTCTGAGATTTCCTGGTTTCTGACTAGGTAATTTATGCTTAGAAGAGGCAATCTTTCTATCCACCTGCTAACTCCTCACAGGACGGGTGTTCTTTTCAAAGCTGCATTTCATACATGTAAAATCAACACCCCATTCCTCTAATATATTTTCACCAGTCGTACTTTAGTAGGTAATATACTAGGAAGGTAATTATTTTTAAAGAGCCCAAATGACCTAGAAATAGAGTATGTAAAGTATAAGACGTATTATTATTAAGCAAACAAAGTAATCAATGAAAAAAAGATGGTGAGGCTACAGACTAAAATGCAAACAGAGGTTTGTATTGTGTGATATGATGGGTAATGATATTATTTTCTTTATTTCCCAAATGTTCTTCAAGGAACACATATTATTACTAATTACAAAAGAGAAAGTATTTACAACTATCTATAATATAAAATAGGAATCAGAATACAAAATGGTATGCTATGATTATGACCCTGTAAAGGCATACAATGATGGCAAAAATAAAGGTAAAAAAAAGAGAAAACAGTTCAGCTGCAAGGTGTTGGAATAGTGGATTTTTTCTCTCTCTGTTAGTGTCAAAATGGTGCTTGGGAAAGAAAGGGAGGGAGGGATTATATACAAGGAATAAGATGATGCTAAAGTGAATCTGTCAGGAGAATTCAAAGGTAGGACATTGAAAGTGATGGGCAGCAACATCAATATGGGTCCCCTGCACACATATCACATGACCCAAGAAACTGTTCCACTTATGGTGATTCAGTGTCTTTTTCTTGTCATTATGAGAGCATGAACAGAAAGATATAACGGATATGTAATCTAGAAGGAGCGCTGAAGAACACAATGCTGAAGCCATTTTTTCTTTAATTTAGTGGATGTATTAAGCAAGCAAACACTGAAAGTGGGAACAATTTGTCTCTGTTTTGTCACTAACCTGCAGGAGGTGTGGAATAGGAAGTTCTAGGGACATGATTCAGAATACCTGAAGTCTATAGCTTTCAAGATACATTACAGACAGATAGATTCAAGAGCTGCATAAAGCTCTGGCTATCTGAAATTCTTTGAGTATAAATTATTTTGGTTAGCCAAGTTTTCCTAATGTCTGGAGGTCTGTCTTTTAAAGGTTTTTTTCTTTTAAAACCATGTAAGAAGGAAATATTTCCAAAATTTCTTTTCAGAAGGAGACAATTATTTACTTAAACTCTCTTTTAATGCCCCATGGTTAACCATTTACATATACTGATGACTGTCATTAAGACTCTACTGAAGTGTGTATGGCTCTTTTCGTCTACAGTTTTTAGTTCAGGATAACTGGATCTTTGTAGTTTGCCTTTTGCTCTCTTTTCCTTTTATATCTAAGGAACAAGCACTCTGAGAGAGCTCAAGTAAAACAGGAATTTTAATACACAGACTTTGAAACATCAGCTTCTACTTCGCTTCCTGGTTCTCATGCATAGTTCCGACAGATGCAGCTGCTAGAGAGCTGAGATACAGCTAAATGAGGGGCCACCAGACAAGACGATTTGACTATGATTTCTTAGTACAATGCCACTATTTCATTTTTCACTTTTTTCAGAGTTACCTTTGGTCATCAGCTCCATTTTGGCTGCTGTTCAAGACAATTCTCCAAAGATCCGAGGATACCAGTTTCTTCTGGTCATTCACAAGATTGATATCTGGCAATTGCAGTTCACAAACTTTGCTTTCAGACAGACTAAATTCTCGAAATGCAACAAAAACCTTCTGGAGTTCATCCCAGTATTCCAAACTACAAGGAATCTATATTAAAAGAAAGAAGATTTTAGAAGTTGCAAAGAGAAACTATGCTTTTGTATTTGTTGACATGCAAATCAAATCTTCATAAAAGTTACAATTTAAAAGGGGAAATAAGTAAAAAGGACAGTAATTTAGGATTTCTTTTCTTTTTTTTTTTTTTTCAGCCATTAAAAAGAATACATTTGAATCAGTTCTAATGAGGTGGATGAAACTGGAGCCTATTATACAGAGTGAAGTAAGCCAGAAAGAAAAACACCAATACAGTATACTAACGCATATATATGGAATTTAGAAAGATGGTAACAATAACCCTGTGTACGAGACAGCAAAAGAGACACTGATGTATAGAACAGTCTTATGGACTCTGTGGGAGAGGGAGAGGGTGGGAAGATTTGGGAGAATGGCAAAAAAAAAAAAAAAAAAAAAAAAGGATTTCTTTTCATAGTTATATTCATCCTGTTTACCTACTTTATTTTAAAAGGCCCATTCAATAATAATATGTGAAAACAGTCAAGAAAGTTTTTAAATAAAGGAGAAAGAATGGGGAATTAATTCTACCAGATGTTAAATGTGTTACAAAGCTGTACTTACTAAAGCTAAAGATAAGGTTGGAGTAGCAACATACAAATAGAAAAAGAGAAACAAGAATCATAAAATATAAGTACAGATAAATTTTAGTATATAATGAAGGTACTATTTCAAACAAGTAGGGGAGAGACCGGAAATGAGGTTGCAAGGACTGGTTAGCCTGGTAAAACAAAGTGGGTCCCTACATGATTCCTATATCAAAGTAAGTTCCAAAAGGATCAAAATGTTAAGACTTTAAAGGCTAAAAACTGAGAGCATAAGGGAAAAAAATCAGTTAATACTTATATCATAATAGGGTAAACTTTTCTGTGTGTGGCATGAAACCCAAGGATGGTAAGACAAACCTCACAACCAGTAACATCAAAATTAATAAAAAGCAAACTAGGATAAAAACAGGTAATATTTAATGACAGATCTAGGGTCCCTGTTGTGATAGCAGAGAACTCTTATAAATCAATGAAAAAGTGATAAGTATGCATATAGAAAAGTAAGCAAAGGCAGTTGTTGGAAGAGGCCCTGAATGTCCCTGCATATTCTTGCCAGGTATGCAAAGGATGCGAGGCCCTGAAAGCTATTAACTGGGGCCGTTTCTCAGGTTGTGTTTGTAGAAAGCATCCTTGAGCGATGAGGTAAAGTTTCTTTCCAGGACAAAGAGCAGACTTGCTCTAAAATGGGTGGATTTGACAAGGTCCACGTTCCACGCTGTGCCATTTATCTACTGCATGCTGAGAAAACCCTGGGGGCCTTTCTGCATGGCCCCTGTGGGACATGGGGGCAAGAGGAACCAATACAAAGATGATGTTCATGCTGTCTGCTGTGCCACAAGCAATGATATTCTTTGTTTCTGACCAAAGTATAATACCTTCTGTAAGCATTCATAAAACATTAACAGGCTATTAGTCTGGATAAGGTAAAATCCCAGATGTGGACAGCAATTAATCCACAGAAGAAAAGATATAACCAGTCAGTAAACATGAAAAGATACTCAATTTCATTAATACTTATAGAAATTCAAATTAAAGCAATAATGTAATATTTTTATTTATTAATGTGGCAGTTTGAAAAGACAGTTCTAATTTCTGTATAGGTGTAGGAAAAAAAAGCATTTCTACCCAGTATCTTTGAGAATAATTTGGCAATATATATTAAACGCTTGGAAGGACACATCTAAGGATTTGTTTTACAGATATTCCAATGCAAGGATGTGTGTATGTGTGTGGATTTACTTCAGTACTATATGAATAAGAAAGTGGAAACATTAAAATATCTGCCAATATAAGATTAAATATAACATGTAGGTCTATAGAATGGAATCTGTACAACCATTAAAATGAACAAGGAATTTCCTAATTATGACCATTCTCAGAGCTGATCTCTACCTTTCTTGTGTCACTTCCATATCTACCACACTCTTCTACCTCAGAGGTCATTATACTTTGCAATTCCTTATTCGTGTTTGTCTCCTTTAGCTGACCCTGTGATCCTTGAAGCAAAAATTGCATATTCTTTTAAAACATATTAGCATCTAAGAGTTTGGGGGACATAACAGTATATTTAGTAGATGCTTTCTGAATGAATAGACTTCTCCTTAATCTATCTTTCTTAAATAAAGCAATTCTTAATCTTTGAATGGGAATAAATTCTACCGTCATCTGTAATAGTTTCTTTTCCTTAAACAGTGACTTGAGCATCCATGTATGGAGAGGAGCTAAATGGAAGAAAGGGGGACAAAATGGATATGTCTAAGAGGCTAACAGAGTGATGAAATGCAGCATGTTTTGGTTGGTGATAAGGACAAGTGACATATCAATAAATTCTACTTTCAGTCACCATTTCTTGAAATTCTCCTTCTTGCTTTCCAAGACACACATATTTTTCTAACTTTCTTCTCGCTGGGTCTTTGTTCCTATATTGTCTCTCAGTCTGAAATATCTATAGCATCTTTGGTTTCTCATTGTCTAATGTTTAAATCTTTCCCCTTTATCAGGGTCCAAATGAAATACCACCTTTCTTTGAGCCTTTTCACCTCCCAGATGGAGAAATGCTTTCCCTTTTCTGAATTCAAATAGTTTTTTAAAATGGGAATCTGTTTCATAGCTCTTATCACTACACACCTCATGTTACAGTTATTTCTATACATGACATTTTCCCTGATAGACACATTCTTTGAGGGAATGATTTCCATTTGGCTAAGTTTTAGATTTTCACAGCACCTGGCAAACTGTATACAGTGAATGTTCAAAAAAAGTTGCTGAATAAATGAATGAATAATTCATGAATGAACGAACAAATAAACACATTCTGAGTGATTCAGTCCATCTCTGGCACACTAAAAATTCCCCACAGAGAAGTATAGAAGATTAAAGCACAAACTTTGGAGTTACATCTAATGGGATTCAATTCCTAGCTCCATTAGCTATGGGTTATTGGGCAAATTAATTTTCCTAACATCAGTACTCATATCCCTAAAAAGAGGATAATAACAGAACTGGCTCATGAATTGTTGTGAGGATTAAAAGAGACAAACATTCTATTTAATAGCACACAATAAAAGCTTAAGAAATGTTAGTTACTAAGTATTTATCCTTCTCATGCGTAAAGAACACTTCTTTTTTATGGATCTATTCCAACTGTCTCCTATACATCAAAACTTAGAAGCTTGAGCATTGTTAAAAGAATCTGTGAGAGAGGGAGAGGGTGGGAAGATTTGGGAGAATGGCATTGAAACATGTAAAATATCATGTATGAAACGAGTTGCCAGTCCAGGTTCGATGCACGATACTGGATGCTTGGGTCTGGTGCACTGGGACGACCCAGAGGGATGGAATGCGGAGGGAGGAGGGAGGAGGGTTCAGGATGGGGTACACATGTATATCTGTGGCGGATTCATTTTGATGTTTGGCAAAACTAATACAATTATGTAAAGTTTAAAAATAAAATTAAAAAAATAAAATTAAATAAAATTAAAAAAAAAAAAAAAAAGAATCAGGTAGGTTGTGAATAAGAGTCCTGCTTGTTAGATTTCTCAACAATGGGTTGGACTTGTGGAAAGAATAAACCTTGAATCTGGATGTTCAGGAAGCTTGTAATCATAGTTCAATATGGTTTTCTGCTGCATATCTATTAAGATGTGTTCCTGAATGATGGCTATTATTTGAGAGATAAAGGAATTATCTCCTTGCTGAACTCCTTTCTAGACTGCCAGTAAGTCAGTCCTTTATCAGTTATGGATAAGATGTGGGAAGTGAGGTGAGACACATAAGAATCTCCTGGGAGAGGGCAAATGAGTTTAGAAAAAACATTTAACATACTCATTGTTTTTTTACTAGTAGTAAATTAACAGAACGTAAAGTTCAAAACTCATCTTCTTGATAGTAAGGTTATATACCAAATGGGATGAAAAAAAGACTTGTTTCTGGTATTGTCTCCAGAAGTTCCCCATTAAAATTAATGTATAATAGCTTATGAAAATTGGCTGTCACACTGGAAAGCAGAGTGAGACATTAAGAGAAAAGTACTACTAAGTTTTGATGTATAGGAGGGAGTTGGAATAGATCCATAATAAAAGGCAAACCAAGCTCGCAACCATTGTGGGAAGCCATTAGGTAGTTTAAGGGGAATGAAAGTGAACTGTACCAACACTGGGGCTTAGGGAAGGAGAAACTGTGAAAGTTCAAA
Source organism: Bubalus kerabau (assembly GCF_029407905.1). NCBI lineage: Eukaryota > Metazoa > Chordata > Mammalia > Artiodactyla > Bovidae > Bubalus > Bubalus kerabau. The sequence goes on from NC_073637.1 coordinate 66,831,020, forward strand.
AAGAGAGATTTGGAAGAAAGCCAACGAAAAATTTTATTTTGTTCACAATTTTGTGTGAGGCTGGCTCTGTGGTTATATACTTCAATTGCAACATTCCAGGCTACTCTCAAAATTAGAAAACAGTAGAGAACTACTACAGACACACATCCTAAAATATGTGTTGTGTGTTTGTCAGGATTTTCCTTGGTTAATAAAGGGGTATTAATAAATGAAACTTCCAAATGAAACTCTGTTGAAAATATTTAAAATTGTGTGCCTATAAGTGCATTTATAAAAGTCATATATGAATCCTTTCCACCATTTTAAGAACATTTTTGTCTTGAAAACCTCAGAAGAAAAGCTGACAACAATACTCAGTACAATTAAACATTTTAAAGGTAATTTTAGTCAACTATCTAAAATACATATTGAGCCACAAATTTATAAACCATATAAATATAATCTTCATTTTTAAAATTTCTTCATCATAAAAAGAAAAAAATCTTGGTATTTCATTGGATAAAATTCTGGCCATGACCCTTAATCACCACTCCGAGACCTTGGGCACCTTATTTAATGACTCCAAGTCTTAGTTCCCTCATTGGTGAAAAGTAAGTAATAAAAACAAAATTATTTTAGTCCTTGATAAGGATTCTAGACTTTATCTTAATGCCTATGAGATAACTTTGAAGGAACAATGCTTAAAGTCAAATTTATATTTTTAAAAGCTTCTGGATACTGTGTAGAGAATGTGTTAGAAGAGAATGAGATGAGCAAGAACATGAACAGATAATTAAGAGGTTAGGACAGTGGTCTATGCTACAAACTAGATGGCTTATGGTATGGCTGGTGGTATGTGGGAGATTCTTGAGACATAAAAATGTGTTGACTGATTAGATACTGGAGAGGGAAGAGTTAAGGATGACTCCCAGGTTTCTGGACCAAGCAACTGTATGGGTGCTGATGTCATTTACTGGTATGAGTAAGACTGATGGATCCTGTTGGGGAGTAGGTTTGTGGTACGTATTGGGTGGAGGAGGGGAGAACCTAAGTTCATTTTTGGACAAGCTGAGTTGGAGGCACCAATGAGCCATCTAAGTGGAAATCCTGAGTACGGAGTTGGCTCTTTTAGAATGTGGGAGAGGGAGTTAACTGTGTTGATACATAGCTGTAGATTCAACCAGCCTTAACCTTTCATTAAGAGAATGCAACGGAAAGACAGCAAAGAAGCTTATAGTACTTATTCTCAAGAAGGTGTTTTAAATGTTGAATTAAGAATATAAACTGTTTAGAAAGGGATGTGAGAACAGAGCAAGCTGATGGATAGCGAAAAAGCAGAGACTGTTAAGTTTCTACACATTAAAGTTTAATGAATGATGGTAGTGGGGTTTGCCGGGCGAGCAGACTGGAGAGATGGAAAGATTGCTAGTAAGATTAGGATGCTGGAATGAATGATTTAGGAGGAGGGGCAGTTTGGGATGTTGACAAGTTCCAGGGCTGGTGTGTGGGAGTGAGTACTTAGATGGAGCAGAGGAGGAGAGCGCTCGAGTGAGGAGCTCAAGCTGGGGTCTGGCTGGGTCTTTTACATGGATGCTGACAGCTGTGAAGAAAAAGGCCAGACACCACGGGCTGAAGACCTCTGAGGATGAGGGAGAACGACCAAATAGTTAGCAGGTGGCTACAACAGAGAGGGGTGAGGAGGATACAACTGGGTGCCACAAGTATCCAAGAAGGAGGTTTTTACAGGAGGGGAGAAGAGTGCAGGCATGTGGCACAGGTGAACAGCAGATCACTTTATCTCCTGAGCCCGAGGCAAAAGTGATGTGGGAGAATAAACCACTTACACCTCAGGGGGTTACAGTGGTGTACAGAGTCCCAGAGGACCGCAGAATTTCATTTAAGAAGGAGGAGAGGGAATTCTTGAAGATGAGGCCGAGGTTTATGAAAGTTCACTAGTCATTGAGCAAGTGTTCCAAAGGGCTCAATGGAAAAGTCTGGGAAGCAGAGGAAGGAGGGTTTGGGAAGAGCAGGAAAAAAGGGATACAAATCAGTCTCCAGACAGTCAGTTCAGTTCAGTAGCTCAGTCATGTCTGACTCTTTGCGACCCCATGGACTGCAGCACATCAGGCCTCCCTGTCTATCACCAACTCCCGGAGTTTACTCAAACTCATGTTCATTGAGGTGGTGATGCCATCCAACGATCTCATCCTCTGTGCTCCTCTTATCATCTCGCCTTCAATCTTTCCCAGCATCAGGGTTTTTTCAAATGAGTTAGCTCTTCGAATCAGGTGGCCAAAGTATTGGAGTTTCAGCTTCAATATCAGTCCTTCCAATGAATACTCAGGACTGATCTCCTTGCAGTCCAAGGGACTCTCAAGAATCTTCTCCAACACCACAGTTCAAAAGCATCAATTCTTCAGCACTCAGCTTTCTTTATAGTCCAACTCTCACATCCATACATGACCACTGGAAAAACTATAGCTTGACTAGACGGACTGTTGTTGGCAAGGTAATGTCTCTGCTTTTTAATATGCTATCGAGGTTGGTCATAACTTTCCTTCCAAGGAGTAAGCATCTTTTTATTTCACGGCTGCAGTCACCATCCACAGTGATTTTCAGTTCAGTTCAGTTGCTCAGTGGTGTCCGACTCTTTGCGACCCCATGAATCGAAGCATGCCAGGCCTCCCTGTCCATCACCAACTCCCAGAGTTCACCCAAACTCATGTCCATCGAGTCGGTGATGCCATCCAGCCATCAACTCCTCTGTCATCCCCTTCTCTTCCTGCCCCCAATCCCTCCCAGCATCAGAGTCTTTTCCAATGAGTCAATTCTTCCCATGAGGTGGCCAAAGTATTGGAGTTTCAGCTTTAGCATCAGTCCTTCCAATGAACACCCAGGACTGATCTCCTTTAGAATGGACTGGTTGGATCTCCTTGCAGTCCAAGGGACACTCAAGAGTCTTCTTCAACACCACAGTTCAAAAGCAGTGATTTTGGAGCCCCGCAAAATAGTCTGCCACTGTTTCCACTGTTTCTCCATTTATTTGCCATGAAGTGATGGGACCAGATGCCATGATCTTCATTTTCTGAATGTTGAGCTTTTAGCCAACTTTTTCACTCTCCTCTTTCACTTTCATCAAGAGACTCTTTAGTTCCTCTTCACTTTCTGCCATTAGGGTGGTGTCATCTGCGTATCTGAGATTATTGATATTTCTCTCAGCAATCTTGATTCCAGCTTGTGATTTTTCCAGCCCAGTGTTTCTCATGATGTACTCTGCATAGAAGTTAAATAAGCAGGGTGACAATATACAGCCTTGACGGACTCCTTTTCCTATTTGGAACCAGTCGGTTGTTCCACGTCCAGTTCTAACTGTTGCTTCCTGACCTGCATACAGGTTTGTCAAGAGGCAGGTCAGGTGGACTGGTATCCCATCTCTTTCAGAATTTTCCACAGTTTATTGTGATCCACACAGTCAAAGGCTTTGGCATAGTCAATAAAGCAGAAATAGATGTTTTTTCTGGAACTCTCTTGCTTTTTCCATGATCCAGCGGATGTTGGCAATTTGATCTCTGGCTCCTCTGCCTTTTCTAAAACCAGCTTGAACATCTGGAAGTTCACAGTTCATGTATTGTTGAGGCCTGGCTTGGAGAATTTTTGAGCATTACTTTACTAGCATGTGAAATGAGTGCAATTATGCAGTAGTTGAGCATTCTTTGGCACTGCCTTTCTTAGGGATTGGAATGAAAACTGACCTTTTCCAAATTTCCAAATTTGCTGACATATTGAGTGCAGCATTTTCACAGCATCATCTTTCAGGATTTGAAATAGCTCAACTGGAATTCCATCACCTCCACTAGCTTTGTTCGTAGTGATCCTTCCTAAGGCCCACTTGACTTCACATTCCAGGATGTCTGGCTCTAAGTGACTGATCACATCATTGTGATTATCTGGGTCGTGAACATCTTTTTTGTACAGTTCTTCTGTGTATCCTTGCTACCTCTTCTTAATATCTTCTGCTTCTGTTAGGTCCATACCATTTCTGTCCTTTATTGTGCCCATCTTTGCATGAAATATTCCCCTGGTATCTCTAATTTTCTTGAAGAGATCTCTAGTCTTTCCCATTCTATTGTTTTCCTCTATTTCTTTGCACTGATCACTGAGGAGGGCTTTCTTATCTTTCCTTGCTATTCTTTGGAACTCTGCATTCAAATGGGTATATCTTTCCTTTTCTCCTTTGCTTTTTGCTTCTCTTCTTTTCACAGCTATTTGTAAGGCCTCCTCAGACAGCCATTTTGCTTTTTTCCATTTCTTTTTCTTGGGGATGGTCTTGCTTCCTGTCTCCTGTACAATGTCATGAACCTCCGCTCATAGTTCATCAGGCACTCCATCAGATCTAGTCCCTTAAATCTATTTCTCATTTCCACTGTATAATTGCTAGGGATTTGATTTAGTCATACCTGAATGATCTAGTGGTTTTCCCTACTTTCTTTAAGTCTGAATTTGGCAATAAGGAGTTCATGATCTGTTTCAGAGTCAGCTCCCAGTCTTGTTTTTGCTGACTTTATAGAGTTTCTCTATCTTTGGCTGCAAATAATATAATCAATCTGATTTCAGTGTTGGCCATCTGGTGATGTCCTTATGTTTTTGGAAGAGGGATTTGCTATGACCAGTGAGTTCTCTTGGCAGAACTCTATTTTGCCCTGCTTCATTCTGTACTCCAAGGCCAAATTTGTCTGTTACTCCAGGTGTTTCTTGACTTCCCACTTTTGCATTCTAGTCCCCTGTAACAAAAAGGACATCTTTTTTGGGTGTTAATTCTAGAAGGTCTTGTAGGTCTTCATAGAACTGTTCAGCTTCTTCAGCATTACTGCTTGGAGCATAGACTTGGATTACTGTGATACTGAATGGTTTGCCTTGGAAAAGAACAGAGATCAGTCTGTCATTTTTGAGACTGCATCCAAGTTCTGCATTTCGGACTCTTTTGTTGACTATGATGGCTACTCCATTTCTTCTAAGGGATTCTTGACAAGAATCCAGACAAGCGGGGGAGAAATCTCAGTTCAGGGAGTGAGTAGGAGAGAGAGAAGTGAGGCATGTGTTGGAAGTGAGATCTCATTTAGGAGGTAGGGACAATGGTTATGACTTCAGGAGTAGCCTATTGCTCCTTCCTGAGGCCTGGTTGCATTCTGTGTGTTCTTAATGAACTCTAGCTATTTCTCCAATAAACTCACGGCACAGAGTCTGCACATGGTATATGTTCAATAAGTAATTTTAAAATTTACAAATGAAGATAGGTGCTGAAAAAACAGCAATTTTTTTTTTGTGTACAGTTTTCTACTCTAAAAAGGTCTTATTTTATATATTGAGCTCTCCTTTCAAATTATTTTGTGATCACATCCAATTTTACCAAACTTTTCATTTGCTTACTAATCTTCCTTTACCATTCAGCTGGAAGTAGACATTGCTAATCTCCAGGTTAGAAGTAACATAATTAAACTAAAAATCTAATGTGGTCACACTGTGCTTCATATGGCAGCAATTATTCCCTGGTGGCTCAGGGGTAAAGAATCTGCCTGCCGATGCAGGGGATGCGGGTTCGATGCCTGGGTTGAGAAGATCTCCTGGAGAAGGAAATGGCAACCCACTCTTATGTTCTTGCCTGGAAACTCCCATGGACAGAGGAGCCTGGAAGGGTATACAGTCCATAGGGTTGCAAAAGAGTTGGACACAACTTAGTGACTAAACAACAACTATTCTCAGGAATAAATCTGTGGTCTGTTTTGTGTGATCTATTTAAAACAGCTTTATTTTGTACTTTTAGCTTTGAAAGAGATGATGTGAATGATCTTTAGTTACATATCAAAACTGAGGATTTATTATTAATGCTTGCACTGAATAACTTGAAGGAAAGATGACTATTCCAAGAACGTTTGGTTGCCAAAAAATAGTTAAGAGAGTCTAAATATCTAGTACTGAGTCATGGGAAGTGGGAACGAGTAAATTGGTTTCACTGGAAAACATTGCACATGCAACACATGGTACATTTCAAATGACTGTCAAGATTATATATATTTTTATTACATTTTGTTTTCCTATCCATTATTTGACAGGACCTAAAAAATTAGCCAGCCATACATAATAAACTGTACTCTAAGCATATGTGGTCTTTGCATAGAAATATATTTTAGGTTGTATATCTGCCAGTTGGTAAAAGCACATGTATTCTTGCATTTAAAATATGATTCCACTATTTGTTTCCATTTGATGGCTAACTTGGGAAGATTTGCATGTGTGTTGGCCATTTAAAAATATTTTTGGTACAAAGAATATTTTGGCACTTAATTTGTTTTTTATTACTTAATAGTACTGCCAGGACTATCAGCAGGGTAGCAGCTGCCCATCTGTCCTCATAGATAAACAGTTCTGAATTCTTTGTCCAGGGGCTGCTAAAGCTGGGCCATTCATTGTCCCTTTGCCCACTCAGTGCCACCAGTCAACCTAAGAAAAAGATACAGAGGAAGTGCATTCCCTGTAATTATGTACATATTAAAGAGATGGTAGTATTAGCAAGTGAAGTAATCTATCAATCTGATTCAACTGTCCTTTCCATTTTCTTACGACAAGATAGAGAGCTTAGCTGACTGTGTGGGGCTGGTTAGTGAGCACAAAGCTGGAGCTGCCATTCAGGAGTAAGTTATTAAGGCTTGGTTACAACAGAGGATACTATCTTTATCATTCCTTCCACCACATATCCAGATTTCCTGGGATACCAGTTAACAGGAAAGCATAATAGGGCTAAAACAGTTTGCTTTTCCCATCATTACTCACGATTTTAGTAGTATGTTAGTCGCTCAGTCATGTCCAATTCTGTGACCCCATGGACTGTAGCCCTCCAGGCTCCTCCGTCCATGGAATTTTCCATGTAAGAATACTGGAGTAGGTTACCATTTCCTTCTCCAGGGGATCTTCCCAACCCAGGGATCAAACTTAGGTCTCCCACATTGTGGGCAGATTCTTTACTGTCTGAGCTACCAGAGAAGCCCCAGTAATAAAAATACTGATGGAAGCTGTGGCAGAAAAACAACCTTTTACAATTTACGAAGTTTTTTCTTTTTGTATATTTTCTTAGCGAGGAATACATTATTCCCATTTTACAGGTAAGTGAACTGCAGCTTAGAGAAGTTAGGTAATATGTTCAAGGTTACATACTTAGTAAGTGGCAGACCTTTTGCCTATAAATCCTTTGCTCTTTAAACTAATTACCTTTAGGTTAAAGAAGAAAAACAGACCCTATAATGAATCATTTACAATTTCCAGTTGCAGTTTCTTTACAGTGGATTCTTAGAAAGAAATCTGAATGCATAATACATTTTGACCCTTACAATTTATCCAAGTTGTTTATAGTTACTTCATTCGGCAATCATTTTCTCTTTAGCAGTCTTTTACTTTCAGCATTTTGAATATGTTATCACTCTTCCTCTGGTCTCATGGTTGCTGATGAGAAATCAGCTGTTAATCTTAGTGAGATTCCTTATGTGTGATAAATCACTTCTCTCCAGTTGCAGTCAAGGTTTACTTGGTACAGCAATCTTTCAGTTTGTCTAAGTTTACTAAACTTCCTGGATGTGTAGACTGATGTTTTAAATTAAATTTGGGAAGTGTTTGGCCATTAGATTTTCAAACAGTCTTTATTCTCCCTTCTTTCCTTTCCTTCCAGGCCTCCCATCATGCACATATTGATAAACTTGATGGTATTCCACAGTCTCTAAGGCTCTGGTCATTTGTTTTCATCCTTTTTTCTTTCTGTTTTCTACACTCAATCACCTCAGTGGACTTATCTTTAAACTTACTGCTTCTTTCTTCTGCCTGCTCAAATCTGTTATTGAGCCCCTCCAGCAAACTTTTCATTTCACTTACACTTTTCAATTCTGGGATTTCATTTTTTTCTTTACAATTTCTATCTTTTATTTTAAAATTGATACTCTCTATTTGGGGAGACATCATTCTCATATTTCTCTTTAGTCCTTTATACAAGGCTTTCTTTAGGCTTTTTTGAACATGCTCAAAATAGACAGTTCAAGTCTTTGTCTAGTAAGGACGATATCTGGGTGTCTGAGGGACAGTTACTACTGATTGTTTTCTTCCTCTGTATATGGGGCATACTTTCTTGTTTCTTTGCAGAGTGCATACTTCTTTGCTGGAAACTGGGCATTTTAAATGATAGAAAATTTTATTATATCAATGAATATTATTAACTATTTTACTATTATTATATTATTAATAAATAATGGCAACTGTGGAAATCAGATTCTTTTCCTCCAGGGCTTGTCATTATTTGTACTCATTTTGTTGTTGTTGTTACTAACATTTATGAATTAATTCTAAAAAGTCTTTTTGTCATGTGGCCACTGAAATCTCTACTTGGTGAGCTTAATGATCAGTTAATGATTAGACAGAGACTTCCTTAAAGGCCTGGAAACAATAAGCACATCTAATCTCTTCCAAGTGGCTGTGTGTGCCTGTTAAGGCATGCCTTCAACTCTGCCTTGACCTTCCCTTCCTGCTTATACAGAGCCTTAAGGTCATCCAGAGGTGAGAGCACAGGCCTTCTTAGGTCATTCTTGGCATGCAGAGCCTGGGTTAAGTGCATAGACCTGAGCTTGGACAAATCCTCCTAGTTTCCCAGGAATCTGCTGGAACTTTTGAAGTCTGTATGGACATCTCATCCCCTGGTTCTTCCTGTTGAGCCTTTGGTTCAACTTACAAGTTTTCTGTTATCTACTGCCTCAAGTATCAGTTCAGTTCAGTTCAGTCGCTCAGTCGTGTCCGACTCTTTGCGACCCCATGAATCGCAGCACGCCAGGCCTCCCTGTCCATCACCAACTCCCAGAGTTCGCCCAAACTCATGTCCATCGAGTCGATGATGCCATCCACCCATCTCATCCTCTGTCGTCCCCTTCTCCTCCTGCCCCCAATCCCTCCCAGCATCAGAGTCTTTTCCAATGAGTCAACTCTTCGCATGAGGTGGCCAAAGTACTGGAGTTTCAGCTTTAGCATCATTCCTTCCAAAGAACACCCAGGGCTGATCTCCTTTAGAATGGACTGGTTGGATCTCCTTGCAGTCCAAGGGACACTCAGGAGTCTTCTCCAACACCACAGTTCAAAAGCATCAATTCTTCGGCGGTCAGCTTTCTTCACAGTCCAACTCTCACATCCACACATGACCACAGGAAAAACCATAGCCTTGACTAGATGAACCTTTGTTGGCAAAGTAATGTCTCTGCTTTTGAATATGCTGTCTAGGTTGGTCATAACTTTCCTTCCAAGGAGTAAGCATCTTTTAATTTCATGGCTGCAGTCACCATCTGCAGTGATTTTGGAGCCCAAGAAAATAAAGTCTGACACTGTTTTCACTGTTTCCCCATCTATTTCCCATGAGGTGATGGAACCAGATGCCATGATCTTCGTTTTCTGAATGCTGGGCTTTAAACCAACTTTTTCACTCTCCTCTTTCACTTTCATCAAGAGGCTTTTTGGTTCCTCTTCACTTTCTGTCATAAGGGTGGTGTCATCTGAGGTTATCGATATTTTTCCTGGTAATCTTGATTCCAGCTTGTGCTTCTTCCAACCCACCATTTCTCATGATGTACTCTGCATAGAAGTTAAATAAGCAGGGTGATATATACAGCCTTGACATACTCCTTTTCCTATTTGGAACCAGTCTGTTGTTCCATGCCCAGTTCTAACTGTTGCTTCCTGACCTGCATACAGGTTTCTCAAGAGGCAGGTCAGGTGGTCTGGTATTCCCATCTCTTTCAGAATTTTCCACAGTTTATTGTGATCCACAGAGTCAAAGGCTTTGGCATAGTCAATAAAGCAGAAATAGATGCTTTTCTGGAACTCTCTTGCTTTTTCCATGATTCAGTGGATGTTGGTAATTTGATCTCTGGCTCCTCTGCCTTTTCTAAAACCAGCTTGAACATCTGGAAGTTCATGGTTCATGTATTGCTGAAGCCTGGCTTGGAGAATTTTGAGCATTACTTTCTTTCTGACCTACACCCGTGGGTGGGAAAAGGGCTTTTCTAACTGAAACATTCCTAGTTGATAACTTCTGAAACAGTTAATTGTTGTGAAACCCTTGTTTTTTAACAGAAAGTTATCTTATCTCATTAAGCAAGTAAAAAGATATACTACATTTATCATAAGGTCAATATATTTGGTGAAAAGACCAAATATATTCCCCATGCATGCACTAGAAAAATTAGAGGCAGATAGATTAAAGAGTTTTAAATTGATGACTAGAGAATAGGTAAGTTGAAACACAGAGTGGATAGTTAAAATACAGAATGTGAGGTCAAAGCATAAAACAGTGGATTGAACCATAACCAAAAAAAAAAGAGAAAAAGAAAAGAAAAATAGTGGATTGATGTGTGATTGAAAGAGACAATGTATAATACATTGTATTATTACATAAATTAGAATACTTTTTATATATTACAGAAATTAGGATAAATAAATAGCAATATAAACATTAAAACCGTAGCAAGCTAAAAAAACCAGCTTTGCCTCTATAAAAACAGAAGTGGATTCTATTTATGATTATTATTGGACTTAACTGTCCTTTTAAACATGAAAAATATTTCTACAATCAATTTTTCATAAGAAGACAAACATATTCATTACACAAAACAAAAGCACCCGAGTAGAGATACTTTTCAATAGTTAATTAAAATAAAATTGCATTAAAAATAAAATGTATCCTGATAATGGTATGTCAGTTTTTTGTGCTTCTACTTCAATGTATATCATTTAATAATAACATAAAATACAAATACATATGTAATATAAAAAATTTTTAGCTTATAATACCAGTTTTTATATGTATCTGCTATTTAGTTGATTTTGAAGAAGGAAAAGAAAAGCTTCTATACATCTTCAACTAATAGAAGTCATACAAAAAAAAAAGAAAAAGAAAACCTTGAAATATTGGAACCAGTTGAGAAACCACAAGTATTCAAATGCAGGAAATCATGATTTTATAACATTTTAATGTGATCTACTCTTGGGAAACAAAGTTAACCAAACCCCATTTCTGTACAGGAAATATTCCAGCGTACAGTTGTAATACATCGTGGTGAAGGGGTACAGCTGCAGATTTTTCACCTGTAATGCCCCACTGGTATTCTGGCTTACTGCATTGTATCAAGACTGACTTCCTGTCCGGAAAACCCTCTAAGTACAAACAAGACTCTAAGTCCAGATTTTATTTTCCCTTGGTATCAGAATATGGTAATTTAAGAGTCCTGAGAAACACTTTTTCAGCCTTTAAAAGGAAATGTGTAACATTCTTTTATTAGGATCTATGTTTGGGTTGGTTTTTCAAAAAACTTAACATATGACCCAGTTATCTTATCAATTTATCAAGCTACCAAGTTTCAAGCAAATGCAGGTGTGTAATATGACATCTTTCAATATAATATTTTCCACAAAGACAAATAATAAAAATATATTAAGAACTTCTGACTCAAAACTAACTTGGACCAAGGGCAACTTTACTATTTTATGGTTTTCTTTTAATGAGGCTACGAACCGTAAACTCACTATAGTGTTCTAGTCTCAGCTCTAATTGTTCAGGTATTTCACTCACTGTATGGAATAGTCAAATGTACATGGTCTATTGTAAAGAACAGTAACTGGGACTCTGACCTTCTGAAAGTGAAGTTTCTCAGTCGTATCTGAGTCATTGCGACCCCATGGACTGTAGCCTACCAGGCTCCTTTGTCCATGAGATTTTCCAGGCAAGGGTACTGGAGTGGTTGCCATTTCCTTCTCCAGGGGATCTTCCCAACCCAGGGATAGACTGGGGACAGCAGGCCACTCATGAATGCCCACTAGAAAGAGTTGTTTCCAAGGTCCCTTAGGGCAACACATACAGGTAACAGGTTGCATACACTACCCAGGAGGCTCCTGTCTGCAGCCACTGCACACTGGGCCCCCATGGGGAAAAGAGCACAGTCAGCTTAATTGGCTGCAAAGAACAGAGAACCAAGAAACAGACTAGCTAGACTCAGGGGGACTTAATTCTAACCTAAATTCAGTTGAAAACTAGTTTTGTCACCTTGAGTTGAAGTAACATATAACTAATCTGAGCCTCGATACTCTTACTGGTAACAAATTTGGAAGATGTGGAATAAGGAGGAATAAGGAATAAGACTACTCTAGCTCTTTAAAATTCTAAAGTATATATAAATATAGGACTTGATTTTTTACTTTACATTTTAGGAAGAGAGTTTATATTTTAAAGTGCATACTGTGTGCCAAGATTTTCATTATTTTATTCAATCTGAATGGTAATTAAGTTAGAAAAGTATACCCATTTTACAGATGAGGAAAATGAAGGGTTGAACAACTTGCTAAGGTTCTCAATCAAAAGCTACAGAGCTGGGAGTGTAGGATTCTAGAACCCAGGGAGCTCATCCACTTCTTTACATTGATCCCCATATGTTAGTTACTTGGTTGTGTCAGAGGTTTGAAAGCATGCAACCTGACAAATAAGCAACGCTTACAAACCAAATACTTGTACAATGATACTCTGCTATAAGACTGTTTTTAAAACTAAAAGAGTTAAGAATACAGTAATTATTGATAATTGTTCTTAACAGCCCTTTGTAATAAGAAAAACTATAGTGCAGAGTGTGCTCGCTCAGTCATGTCTGACTCTTTGCAACCTCATAAACTATAGGCCACCAGGCTCCTTTGTCCATGGGATTTTCTCAGCAAGAATACTGGAGTGGATTGCCATTTCCTTTTCCAACAGAGACAGTAATCTTTAATAATTGAGAAGAAGTCAGTTGGGATCACAGAATAACTGAAAAAAAAATACAAATAGTTTAGAACCAAAAGCAAGCCTGAAATGTCTTATGAAGGCTTGTCATCAAGTTAAATGTTTAGATCAAGAGGTCAACAAAACTGTTCTATAAAAGGCTAAACAGATGATGGCAAACACTGGAGGCTTTCTGCATGATACGTTCTGTGTTGCAACTACTTGACTGCCTAGTGCAGCAGGTGGATCACAACAAACTGTGAAAAATTCTGAAAGAAATGGGAATAACAGACCACCTTACCTGCCTGTTGAGAAGCCTGTGTGTAGGTCAAGAAGCAAGAGTTAGAACCAGATATAGAACAACAGACTGGTTTAAAATTGGGAAAGGAGTAGGTCAAGGCTGTATACTGTCACCCTGCTTATTTAACTTACATGTAGAGTACATGTGAAATGTGGGGCTGGATGAATCACAAGCTGGGATCAAGATTTCCGGGAGAAGTATCAATAACCTCAGATATGCAGATGATACCACTCTAATGGCAGAAAGCAAAGAGGAACTAAAGAGCCTCTTGATGAAGGTGAAAGAGGAGAGTGAAAAAGTTGGCTTAAAACTCAAAATTCAAAAAACTAGTAGGATCCCATCACTTCCTGGCAAATAGAGGGGGAAAAAAAGGAAACACTGACAGACTTCCTTTTCTTGGGTTCCAAAATTATTGCAGACAGTGACTGCAGCCATGAAATTAAAAGATGCTTGCTCCTTGGAAGAAAAGCTATGACCAACCTAGACAGCATATTAAAAAGCAGAGATATCACTTTGCTGACAGAGATCTGTACATTCAAAATTATGGTTTTTCTGATAGTCATGTACGGATACCATAAAGAAAGATGAGCACCAAAGAATTGATGCTTTCAAACCGTGGTGCTGGAGAAGACTGTGGACAGCAAGGAGATCAAATCAGTCAATCCTAAAGGAAACCAACCCTGAATATTCATTGGAAGGACTGATGCTGAAGTGGAAACTCCAATACTTTGGCCACCTGATGCGAAGAGCGAACTCACTGGAAAAGACCCTGATGCTGGGAAAGATTGAAGGCAGAAGGAGAAGGGGATGAAGGATGAGATGGTTGGATGGCATCGCTGACTCTATGGTCATGAGTTTGAGTGAGCTCTGGGAATTGGTGATGGCAGGGAGGCCTGGCGTGCTGCAGTCCATGGGGCTGCAAAGAGTCAGGTATGACTTAGCAACTGAACAACAACATTGCAGTATGTAAACAACATCTAAATGAGTATGTCTGTGTTCCAATAAATTTTTATTTACAAAATCAGGTGGTAGGCTGCATTTGATGGGCAGGCTATGGTTTGTTGATTCCTTGATTAGATGAAAAGTGTTGCCCTCATAGGGGCTCTTTAGAGTATATGTCTCTTAAGAAATACTCCTCCACAGGTCTATCACATTCCCACATATCTTAGAAAAAAGGCATTATCTTTGCTCAAGATCATCTTTTCAAGTTCACATGCATAGCAAACAGCTATGGAAGACAGAGACAGTGTCTCTCTACAACGGGCAGGCATGCTAATCTCCCATTTCAAAAGATTCAGTTTCCCCAAGTTCAGGGTTCCAATCTTGTAATGTAACCCACTATGTGTTTAAGTATTACCTGGCTCTCTTCATCACCCTTAAGGGAATAGAGGCTTGGAGAGCTGGCACATATGCAGACACACTGTTGTAGGTAATAAACTGTCCTTCACCTCCGATCCAGCACTCCCATATGTTCTATAAGCATCCAAGAGACTCTGGCAGGCTAAGCTGTTAACTTGTAAATCGGGTAGAGCTCAAACCCTTCACAATTTTGAGTATTTTTATAGTTTATTTAGGGCTTCCCTGGTAGCTCAGCTGGTAAAGACTCCACCTGCAATACAGGGGACCCACGTTCGATTCCTGGGTTGAGAAGATCCCCTAGAGAAGGGATTGACTACCCACTCCAGTATTTTTGGCTCAGACAGTAAAGAATCTGCCTGCAGTGTGGGAGACCTGGGTTCGATCCCTGGGTTGGGAAGATCTGGAGAAGGAACAGCTACCCACTCCAGTATTCTGACTTCAAGAATTCCATGGACAGAGGAGCCTGGCAGGCTACAGTCCATGGAGTTGCAAAGAGTCAGCGACTTTTTGCGACTTTCAAAGGGCTGAATGACTTTCACTCACTCGCTCACATACTTAATTTAGTATACAGTTTCATATGTATCACACATATCACACATATATGTAAATGGATGTGTACAAGTGAGATTAATTAGCTTATAAGTATTCTTCATTTTAGAAAGGGCAGAGGAACTAGAGATCAAATTGCCAACATCTGCTGGATTGTCGAAAAAGCAAGAGAGTTCCAGAACAACATCTACTTCTGCTTTATTGACTATGCCAAAGCCTTTGACTCTGTGGATCACAATAAACTGTAGAAAATTCTGAAAGAGATGGAAATACCAGACCACCTGATCTGCCTCTTGAGAAACCTGTATGCAGGTCAGGAAGCAACAGTTACAACTGGACATGGAACAACAGACTAGTTCCTATTTTCCAAAAAATAGAAAAAGGAGTACGTCAAAGCTGTATGTTGTCACCTTGCTTATTTAACTTATAGGCAGAGTGTATCATGAGAAACGCTGAGCTGGAAGAAGCACAAGCTGGAATCAAGATTGCTGGGAGAAATATCAATAATCTCAGATATGCAGATGACACCACCCTTATGGCAGAAAGTGAAGAGGAACTAAAAAGCCTCTTGTAGAAAGTGAAAGAGGAGAGTGAAAAAGTTGGCTTAAAGCTCAACATTCAGAAAACGAAGATCATGGCATCTGGTCCCATCACTTCATGGCAAATAGATGGGGAAACAGTGGAAACAGTGGCTGACTTTATTTTTCTGGGCTTCAAAATCACTGTGGATCATGATTGCAGCCATGAAATTAAAAGACGCTTACTCCTTAGAAGGAAAGTTATGACCAACCTAGACAGCATATTCCGAGGAGGCAATGGCACCCCACTCCAGTACTTTTGCCTGGAAAATCCCATAGACAGAGGAGCCTGGTGGGCTGCAGTCCATGGGGTCGCTAGAGTCGGACACGACTGAGAGACTTCACTTTCACTTTTCACTTTCATGCATTGGAGAAGGAAATGGCAACGCACTCCAGTATTCTTGCCTGGAGAATCCCAGGGATGGGGAAGCCTGGTGGGCTGCCGTCTATGGGGTCGCACAGAGTCGGACACGACTGAAGTGACTTAGCAGCAACAGCAGCAGACAGCATATTAAAAAGAAGAGACATTACTTTGCCAACAAAAGTCTGTCTAGTCAAGGCTATGGTTTTTCCAGTGGTCATGTATAGATGTGAGAATTGGACTATAAAGAAAGCTGAGCACCGAAGAATGGATGCTTTTGAACTGTGGTGTTGGAGAAGGCTCTTGAAAATCCCTTGGACCGCAAGGAGATCCAACCAGTCCATCCTAAAGTAGATCAGTCCTGGGTGTTCACTGGAGGGACTGATGTTGAAGCTGACACTCCAATACTTTGGCCACCTGATGCGAAGAGCTGATTCATTGGAAAAGACCCTGATGCTGGGAGGGATTGGGGGCAGGACGAGAAGGGGATGACAGAGGATGAGATGGCTGGATGGCATCACTGACACAATGGACATGAGTTTGGGTAAACTCCGGGAGTTGGTGATGGACAGGGAGGCCTGGTATGCTGTGGTTCATGGGGACACAAAGAGTCGGACACGGCTGAGCTACTGAACTGAACTGATTGATTCTTAATTTATTCACCGAACATGTATTGTTTCTATGTTAAGGGCAAGCCAGGGATTAAATGGCCAGAGAGAGAGAGAGATGTGGTTCGTGACTTTACAGAACTTACAAACAAGTAATACATAAATAGTTAAGTACCTGCTATTGCCAGAAATGATTTAAAGTATGATTAAGAAAAAAAATTTTCACAGAATTACTCCATACTTTGCTGGTAAATTTTAATCTATCTTTACAGTCCAAATTAATGTGGTTTAACTATTTATCCATGGGAAAGTTTATCTTTTCAAAGCTTAAGTCCATAACTCCATGCTATCTTTTCACCAGATCTTTTATAGAACTGCTAATAAGTATTCAGGAGTGACTCATGATTTTAACTCTGCATGGAGGTAGGATGGGAAGAATTATTTGTAGGCAGATAGCTGGAAGAAAAAAGAAGAAAAAGTATGAAGAATTTAAAAAACCAAGCCTGTATATAATCAAGCCCTGAGTAAAGGGCAGGCTGTACAATACAGTTTTCAAAACAGTAACCTTGGTTGAGCTCTGGTATTCTGGATTAAATGTCCTAAGGAAAGAAATCTCAATGTGGTGGAAATGAAATTCTGCACAAATTCCATTAACATTCCTAAAGAATTATGCTCCAGTTCTGGCCCTTTCCTATCTCCTCAACCTAACCTCCTACTTTTACACCACATATCTCCTTAGCTGTCATTAGTTTCTCTCCATCAGTGCTTCTTGAAATCTCATTCATCCTTCAAAACTTTTTGTCTTTTTTCTAGAGAAACAAAACAAACAAAAAACTCTTCTCTAATAATCAAAGTTAGAAGTGATTTCTCTTCAGAATTCCCCAAAGACACACGACTTAAACTCTTCTTACTGGCACTTAACAACAGTACCTTTTCTTGTAGTTATCTGTGTATATCTGTGTGTCTACAACTCCAGCTTGTGTACCTATGTAAATCCCTGACTCTTCTGTGCAGGCTTAGGCTGTAAAGAATCTGCCTGCAATCTGGGAGACCTGGGTTCGATCCCTGGGTTTGGAAGTTCCCCTGGAGAAGGGATATGCTACCCATTCCAGTATTCTTATCTGGAGAATTCAATGGACAGAGCCTGGCAGTCTACAGTCCATGGGGTAGCAAAGAGTCAGACATGAATGAGTGATTAACACTTTCACCAGCTTCTATACTCTGTTTAATCCTCTTAGCAGAAATATTACAAGGGTCTCCTTGTCTTCAGCCTGTTCATTCAGGAGGCTTCACAGATCTACCAAACCAATCACGACAACAGCATACAGAGCCCAGGCTACAACAAATATGCAGGCAGGGCCTTGCTTTGGCAATTCCTTTCAGGAGACAGTCTCAATACATTAAGCTAAGCTTACTCTATTTCATTTTAAGCTTTCACTCAGTCACAGTCAACTTTTACTAAGTACTACGTTAGGCATTGGAGAGCAAAGATAAACATCATACAAATGCCCTCAAGAAGCCCAATGTGAAGGAAGGAGTCAGTAATAAAAACAGGCCCAAGGTGTCCTAAAGAAGGGCAACTTTCCCATCCTGGGTGGAGACAGAGTATACCCCCTGGAGGTCAAGAAATGAACAAGGTATAAAAGGTCACTATAAATATAAAACTAATAAAAATTCACATGTATACAAGATATATTTCATCTTTTCAGGATTCCATTTAAAGTCTTCTTTACCCTTCTCTACCAAAATATTATATTACAACTGAGTACAAAACACATATCATTAAACAAAATGTGAACTGTCATATTTCAAACATACACAAAATCTAGTTGACAAGAGATGACAGGTCATTGGCAGAAATCATTTTTAAAAAATGGGTAAGATTTGACTATAAACTTGAAAATCAGCAAGCATTAATTCTTCTTTTATCATTAGGTATACAGTTAAATTTTGTTCACAACACATAAGACTATTTGGAATTTCAAATATATGTTCAAATCTGATGCAGCAAAAATGAGCAAACTGTATAGCTTCCTGGGGCAATCATGCTTGCAAATGGCCACCTCAAAACTACAGTCCCAAAGTGACATACATGCAAAAGGAAAGCAATCAGGCACACAGGTGATTTATACCCTTAGAAGGAAATATGAATGGCTTTGACACTGACTGTGATTCTTTCCTTATTTCATGTCATGTCAAATTTGCCTGAAATGACGACTTACAGTAGTAGTTCAGTGCCAATCATTCTTAACCTTATACTTTTCCGATTTACCATTAAGAACAGCCACAGGGTGTTAGAAAATATGTCTATTTACATACCAACTGAACATATCAAACCACAGCTCTTTCAGCTGGTTTGTTTTCAGGTTTCAGGTGGCTAAGGGAACAAAGAAGTCTCTCATAGTTATCTATAATTTTCTAAGTCTTGCAAAATCATCTCAGAAAATCTACAGAGAGGCAAATTTCCTGGGCTGGAATGACTGGCTCTTTCTTCATAAATCTGCAGATAGAATTTCTGGCTGTACTGACCACCGTTATTTGGTGGTGACCTATGTCCTGTTAAGCGAATCATCATGTAGAAAGAATGTAATGTGGAAAAGATGAGTTTGGGGAATGCTTTTTAGACAATTTAGTTACATTCATAACACATCATAGACTAGAATAAAAGCCACAGACACCTAATTTGTTGCTCAGGGGTACATCACAGACTTATGGGACAAATTTTTCTCTTGAGATTCATGGAAAGAAAAAAAATGTAAAATAGAAAATGAACAAATAGTATGGGTGGGATTAAAAAGAAAAACAACAACAACCCAGCAACAAGCTGTGCCCACAGAACAGTTTTTCCATCCACACAGAATGACCAAGCACCTTCTTGGGTGTTCCCTACAGGATCCTCTTCCTCTGACCCTGCTGCCCAAGGGAAAAGAGTATTTTTGGAACACGTCACTCTCAAAAAAGTAAAAAAACCACAAAGAACAAATTCTTTTATATTCCCCAATACAACCACTTCTTAAAAATTCAGTAACAATTAAAATAAATGGTAGTAATTTTAGAAATGTTTCCATATAAGATAAAGAACAGCTTACTTGCAGGGTTAAACAGCATAAACATTTCTGTCATATGTTATATAGTTAAACAATATTTTAAAGATTTTTATTTTCATTTGTAATTTTCGATATGCAAATCGGAATGATTTTACTCCTGAAGGAAAAACACAGGATTACAGATTCTCTAAAAAGTACAATCTGGCACAGGTCTGAGGAACTGAGAGTTGGTCTGTATTTCCTTGAATGGAATGAACTATAATTTTTTCCCAACTACATATCCTCAACCACAGGACTGTATTGTACCTCAACTGAATATTATGGCCTAATAGTTTAAGTATCAAAAAAAAAAAAATTCTTTTGGCTAAAGGCCAAATTCAAAACATTTTTTGTGTGTATGTGTGGAGGGGGGAGTACAACAACATATCTATTTCTGACTCTTGGCCTGCTTCTTTCTCCCTTTGGACCTCATCCCTGACAGACATCTGTATTTTGTAACTTTTCCTACATGCTGGCTCTGAAGATACTCTGAGTTTTGGCCTAATAATCCTTCTCTGTTTGAATTCATTAGTGTGAGAATCACAGGACTAGAAAGGACTTTGGGAGGTCATATAGACATCAACTTGCTCTGGACAAGACTAACTCCAAACGAGGAAGACAAATGATGTTTAAAGACTTGTAGACGAAATTTCAAGATTTCTCTCATCAACACTGCAGTGCTTTGCATGCTTCAGTATTAGAAAATGTTTTATGATATAGTTTTCATTTTATAAAAATGTTACTTGGCAGACAGCAGGACTTTCTATAAAATGAAGTACCATATAGCTTACATTTTTAGTCCATTAAAGCGATATTTAAGACTGAAATAAATTATTTGTTGGACTCCAATGGACCATAACTGGGACAAAGGAGGTACCTAGCTTATGTGACACTGACATCATTTACTGATAGTACTACAAATTCTATAGATGTTTTCATTCAATTTGGTCTTTATATTTAATCTATCTTGCTGCTGCTTAGCCACTTCAGTCATGTCTGACTCTGTGCAACATCATGGATTATAGCCCAGTAGGTTCCTCTGTCCATGCAGATTCTCCAGGCAAGAATACTGGAGTGGGTAGTCATGCCCTCCTCCAGGGGATCTTCCTGACCCAAGGATTGAATTCGGGTCTTCCATATTGCAGGTGGATTCTTTACCATCTGAGCCACCAGGGAAGCCCTAATCTATCTTATCTACTTCTTAATGTAAATAAGAATTAATATTTTCTTAATATATATAAGAATTAATTTTTTCTGTAAAAATTCTTCCTAAAACCAGTTCAACTAGGTCATTTATTAGCTATATGATTTCTCTATTTGCAGTAGCTTAGATGGTAAATAATCTGCCTGTAAAGCAGGAGGCTCAGGTTCAGTCCCTGGATCGAGAAGATCCCCTGGAGAAGGAATGACAACTCACTCCAATATTTCTTGCCTGGAGAATTCCATGGACAGAGACTAGTGGGATATAGTCCATGGGGTCGCAAAGAGTAGGACACAATGGAGCAACTAACAAAACACTTATCTATTAAACTAGAATGATGATAACAGAATGCACAAAATTTGGGGAAGGACAAATGAAAGAATGTAGGAAAACTGCCAAGCAAAATTTCTGGCACATAGAAGTTGCTCAGTAAATGAAAGCTGCCTCTTCCCTCTTAGTGAAAAATAAATCACTGATTTTAATTTCTGTGCATTGAGGACCTTGCTGACAAACTGTACAAATCAATGAATGCCAAAACCACTGTGTAAAAGGAGAACTTGATGATGATGACCTGATCCATGTAAATACTGCTCAAAGTGAAATAAGCAGATGTCATGTGCCTCCCATTGATATAACAGGAAGAATACTGTGTCACTTTGGAAGCATTCTTTACAAGAAAGAAAAAAGCAACTAAAATCTAATCAAGCTTCCATAACAACTACTTACTAGATTACAGAAAATATGGAGGATAGAGGGTAATGTTAAACAACATTATAAAGATAAAGTGAGCCAGAATATAGGAAATTCTATAGGTCAAATGATCTAATTTCTTCATCAGATAAATGACATAGGGGAGAAAAAGGAGATAGGGGACTGTTACAGACTAAAAGAGAGTTAGCAACCGTATTAATCAAGTGTACGTGTGGACCTCAGTGTGCTCCTGATTGAAACAAACCAACTCTAATAAAAGAGTACTTTTGAGACAATAGGAAGAATTAAATATAGACTATTATATGATAGTAAGGAATTTTTGTTCATTTTGTGGGCTGTAATAAAGATATTAAGCTTACGTTTAAAAATATTTACTTGTTGGCAATGCTTGTACATATGTGTGTGTATTCAGTCACTCAGTCAAGTCCAACTTTTTGCAACCCTATGGACCATAGCCCGCCATGTTCCTCTGTCCATGGTATTTTCCCGGCAAGAATAATGGAGTGGGTTGCCACTTTTTCCTCCAGGGAATCCTCCAGATCCAGGGACTGAACCCACGTCTCTGAGTCTCCTGCACTGCAGGTGGCTCTTTACCCCTGAGCCACTGGGGAAGCCATAGCAATGTTTACTGAACTATTAATGGGTGAAATAAAAGGATGTCTGGGACTTCCTTTGGAATACTCTAGAAAAACAATAAGGATCAACAAAAAGTGGTGAGAGGAACAGACGTAACAAGGATAACAGGTTATCAATAATTACTAAAGATGTGTGAAAGACACACAGAGTTTGTTATACTAGTCTCTTTACTTTTGTGTATGAAAATTTTTCATGATGAAAACTTGGAACTTTTTTCAAGGGAAATCATCAGATTTTTTTCCCCCTCACCTAAAACTTACATAATAATAGATGTCTTTGTTAGGAATAATATTGTATCAATCAAGAAAAATTTACATATTGCTTGAAACTTCCTTCAATATCAGTTTAAGAATCATTTTAGAAGGCAGAACTCATAAAACAAGTAATTCTCACAAAACCATGTACATATCTCAGAAAAGGCCATATTTGTACTCAATCCAAAAAAAGAAAAAAGAAAAGGGGAGAAAAAGAGTTAAAAAAGTGCCATCGTCAGAGAAAACATTTGGAAATTATGTATCTGACAAGAGGGTAATACCTAAAATACAATATACAAAAAACTCATACCACTTAATAGCAAAAAAAAAAAAATCTGATTAAAAAGTGGGCAGAAAGTCTAAGTAGGCATTTTTTTCCAAAGAAGGCAAACACAGGGCCAATAGGCAAATGACGAGGTACTCAGCATTACTAATCGTCAGGGAAAAGCAAATCAAGACCACAGTGAGATACTGCCTCATGCCTTTGTTAGAGGGGTTATTATAAAAAAGATAAGAAACAGCAAGTGTTGTTAAGAAAAGAGAACCCCTGGGCACTACTGGTGGGAAAGCAAATCGGTCTAGCCACTATGGAAAATAGTGTGGAGGTTCCTTAAAAAATTAAAAACAGAAATTACCATATGATTCAGCAATTCCATTTCTAAGCATTTTATCTGAAGAAAATTAAAAGACTAACAAGAAGATACATGCACTTCCACATTCACTGCAACGATATTTATAATAGCCAAGAAATGGAAACAACTTAAGTGTCCATCGATAGATGAAAAGATAAAGAAAATGTGGCGTCTACATACACAGTTGAATATTATTCAGCTTTACTACATAAGAAGGAAACCTTGCCATTTGTGACAACATGAATATCCCTGGTGCTAAATGAAATAAGTTGGACAGAGAAATATAAACACTGTATGACCTCACTTATATGTGGAAGCCCAAAATCCAAAATCCAAAACACAAAACCAAATACACAGATACAGAGAATAGACTGGCGGCTGTCAGAGGCAGGGGCGGAGGGGTGGGGGAAAATGAGTGAAAGGGAAAGGGAAAGTGAAAGTGAAGCTGCTCAGTCCTGTCCCAGTCTTTGCAACCCTCTGAACTGCAGCCTATCAAGCGCCTCAGTTCATGGAATTTTCCAGGCAAGAGTACTGGAGTGGGTTGCCATTTCCTTCTCCACGGGATCTTCCCCACCCAGGGATCGAACCCAGGTCTCCCACATTGGGGGCACACACTTTACCGTCTGAGCAACCAGGGAAGTCCTGGGGAAATAAATGAGTGAAGGGGGTCAAAAGTTACAAACTTACAGTTACAAAATAAGTCATATGGATGTAATGTATAGCAGGGTGACTATAACTGATACTGTATTGTATAGTTGAAAGTTGCTAAGAAAGGAGATCTTAGTTCTTATCACAAGAACAAAAATTTTACAACTGTCTGGTGACAGATGTTGACCAGACATTTTGGGAAACATTTTGCAAAATATATATAAGTATCTAATCATTATGTTGTATGTGTGCCTGCGTGCTCAGTTATGTCTGATTCTTTGCGACCCCATGGACTGCATCCCACCAAGCTCCTCTATCCATGGGATTTTCCAGGCAAGAATACCGGACTAGGTTTCCATTTCCTCCTCCAGGGGATCTTCCTGACCCAGGGATCAAACCTGCGTCTCCTGTATCTCCTGCACTGACAGGTAGATTCTTCACCACTGAGCCATCTGGGAAACCGCATTATGTTGCATACCTGAAACTAATGTTATCTATAAATTATACCTCAATTTAAAAAATGCCATCACCAATAGATACTATCAAATGATAAATTTTAGTGTATGCAATACATACTTGAGAAATTGCCTGATCAACTGAGGTTCTTTATCCTATCACTAAATGACAGAACTGACTTTAGTGATTTGGCTATTTTATTGGTCTACCCTGGTATATCAATGATATGGTATGTTATGAAGGTCTACTTTATACTTGATGGTAAAGTATCTAGTGGAGATTTTCAACATAGTATATAAATTTTAAAGAGATGAAGGTAATACTTGTGGGAAAAAAGTAGGGCTGTATATCTAGATGGAGCCAAATATACAGTAGAAAATTATAAGAAATCTAATTCTTCAAGAATATGCTAAAATGCACTACAATAATCATTGAGATTACCTTACATCAAAGTTAAGCTTTGGATTTTCTTAATGTGCTCAACAGAACATTTTTCAAACGATAAAAAATTCAATGTCAGAGGACTCATTTTTTAAGACAAATTTTTAATGACATATGAAGCTTGCTGAAATCTGAAAGCTTGCTACTTCACACATACTTAGCTAAAGAGAAAAAGATATTGGTCAATGTTTGGAAATGACTTTTCCTCATGGAGTAAAAAAGAGATGTCACAATAGGGGAGTAAAAATATGGGTAAGATTAATGAAATCATTGTTAACTTTCAAAGAATGGTTCAAAGTTGGCTTATACAGCAAATACATTTCTAAGGCTAAATATTTTCCAATCAACAAATGTAAGATAAAACTGTGAATGCAACTTTATATATATATTTCAAGATCATTGCACTGAAATGAAGTTTTGAGAGTTGTGTTAAGAAAACTGGTTGTACTGAAAATGAGTCCTTTGAGAATCCTGGTTCAGTTTATAAATAGCAAGACCCACAAAAGTAAAGAACAACTATATTGTTGTCTCTTCACTGAAAAAGGCCTTTGATGATTATTATTTAGAGGCCGTCCCCTTGCACACTGGAAAAGCAACCACTCCAGTCCAATATATGATATAAGAACTATTATCAAGAAAAAAACACTTATCAAAATTCCTTGTAATAGAAGGCTAAAACTGATATATTTCTTAGCTGTTTTGGAAGCATTCTGAACATCCCTCTCAGTGATTCATTATTATATGGCTGATAAAGCAGTGAAAAAAGAATTACCATCTGCAGTGACTTATTTAAGTCTAGGCTTTTAAAACATTGCGACACCAAGATAGAGAAAATTGTCTGACGTATATACTTTGGTTTCAGTTTTATAAAATGTAAGGTTGTACAGGTAATGAAACAAACAGAATATCCTATTATAATAATAGTAAAACTAATAAAAATGCACTGTAGAGTGGAATATAGAATGTGGTTACAAAGTAAGAGTTAATTTCAAGAGTCTGTGTTTCAAGGAGGCTGCTTTGGACCATCCCCATGGAAAAGAAATGCAAAAAAGCAAAATGGCTGTCTGAGGAGGCCTTACAAATAGCTGTGAAAAGAAGAGAAGTGAAAAGCAAAGGAGAAAAGGAAAGATATAAACATCTGAATGCAGAGTTCCAAAGAATAGCAAGAAGACATAAGAAAGCCTTCTTCAGCGATCAGTGCAAAGAAATAGAGGAAAACAACAGAATGGGAAAGACTAGAGATCTCTTCAATAAAATCAGAGATACCAAAGGAACATTTCATGCAAAGATGGGCTCGATAAAGGACAGAAATGGTATGGACCTAACAGAAGCAGAAGATACTAAGAAAAGATGGCAAGAATACACAAAGAACTGTACAAAAAAGATCTTCACGACCCAGATAATCACGATGGTGTGATCACTGACCTAGAGCTAAACATCTTGGAATGTGAAGTCAAGTGGGCCTTAGAAAGCATCACTACGAACAAAGCTAGTGGAGGTGATGGAATTCCAGTTGAGCTATTCCAAATCCTGAAAGATGATGCTGTGAAAGTGCTGCACTCAATATGCCAGCAAATTTGGAAAACTCAGCAGTGGCCACAGGACTGGAAAAGCTCCGTTTTCATTCCAATCCCAAAGAAAGGCAATGCCAAAGAATGCTCAAACTACCACACAATTGCACTCATCTCACACGCTAGTAAAGTAATGCTCAAAATTCTCCAAGCCAGGCTTCAGCAATATGTGAACCATGAACTTCCTGATGTTCAAGCTGGTTTTAGAAAAGGCAGAGGAACCAGAGGTGAAATTGCCAACATCCGCTGGATCATGGAAAAAGCAAGAGAGTTCCAGAAAAGCATCGATTTCTGCTTTATTGACTATGCCAAAGCCTTTGACTGTGTGGATCACAATAAACTGTGGAAAATTCTTCAAGAGATGGGATACCAGACCACCTGACCTGCCTCTTGAGAAATCTGTATGCAGGTCAGGAAGCAACAGTTAGAACTGGACATGGAACAACAGACTGGTTCCAAATAGGAAAAGGAGTATGTCAAGGCTGTATATGTCACCCTGTTTATTTAATTTATATGCAGAGTACATCATGAGAAACACTGGACTGGAAGAAACACAAGCTGGAATCAAGATTGCTGAGAGAAATATCAATAACCTCAGATATGCAGATGACACCACCCTTATGGCAGAAAGTGAAGAGGAACTCAAAAGCCTCTTGATGAAAGTGAAAGAGGAGAGTGAAAAAGTTGGCTTAAAGCTCAACATTCAGAAAACGAAGATCATGGCATCCGGTCCCATCACTTCATGGGAAATAGATGGGGAAACAGTGGAAACAGTGTCAGACTTTATTTTTCCGGGCTCCAAAATCACTACAGATGGTGACTGCTGCCATGAAATTAAAAGACACTTTCTGGCTTACTTCACTCTGTATAATAGGCTCCAGTTTCATCCACCTCATTAGAACTGATTCAAATGTATTCTTTTTAATGGCTGAGTAATACTCCATTGTGTATATGTACCATGGCTTTCTTATCCATTCATCTGCTGATGGACAGAGTGAAGTAAGCCAGAAAGAAAAACACCAATACAGTATACTAATGCATATATATGGAATTTAGAAAGATGGTAACAATAACCCTGTGTACGAGACAGCAAAAGAGACACTGATGTATAGAACAGTCTTATGGACTCTGTGGGAGAGGGAGAGGGTGGGAAGATTTGGGAGAATGGCATTGAAACATGTAAAATATCATGTATGAAACGAGTTGCCAGTCCAGGTTCGATGCACGATACTGGATGCTTGGGGCTGGTGCACTGGGACGACCCAGAGGGATGGTATGGGGAGGGAGGAGGGAGGAGGGTTCAGGATGGGGAACACATGTATACCTGTGGCGGATTCATTTTGATATTTGGCAAAACTAATACAATTATGTAAAGTTTAAAAATAAAATAAAATAAAATAAAATAATAATAAATAAATAAAAGACACTTACTCCTTGGAAGGAAAGTTATGGCCAACCTAGATAGCATATTCAAAAGCAGAGACGTTACTTTGCCAACAAAGGTTCGTCTAGTCAAGGCTATGGTTTTTCCTGTGGTATGTATGGATGTGCGAGTTGGATTGTGAAGAAGGCTGAGTGCCGAAGAATTGCTTTTTTATTTTTTTTTATTTTTAGAATTGATGCTTTAACTGTGGTGTTGGAGAAGACTCTTGAGAGTCCCTTGGACTGCAAGGAGATCCAACCAGTCCATTCTGAAGGAGATCAGCCCTGGGATTTGTTTGGAAGGAATGATGCTAAAGCTTAAACTCCAGTACTTTGGCCACTTCATGCGAAGAGTTGGCTCATTGGAAAAGACTCTGATGCTGGGAGGGATTGGGATCAAGAGGAGAAGGGGACGACAGAGGATGAGATGGCTGGATGGCATCACTGACTCGATGGACATGAGTCTCAGTGAACTCCAGGAGTCGGTGATGGACAGGGAGGCTTGGCGTGCTGCGATTCATGGGGTCGCAAAGAGTCGGACACGACTGAGCGATTGATCTGATCTGATCTGATCTGATGGATGCCAAAATTTAAGAAACAATGATCTCATGTAAAAGTATGTTTCACAAAGGGCATCTTTTAGTAGATTATCTTCAGTTGGTTATGGTCTGAGCTGTAGCTTCCTTAGTAAAATATGAATAATAGCTTTTGTAATGTTGTGAGAATTAAGTGAAGTGGGTTTCCCAGATGGCTCAGGGGTAAAGAATTTGCCTGCGATGCAGTGACGCGGGTTTGATCCATGGGTTGGGAGGATCCCCTGGAGAAGGAACTGGAAACCCATTCCCGTATTCCTGCTGGGAAAATCGCATGGACAGGATATAGCCTGGCGGGCTACAATCCATGGGGTTGCAAAGAGCTGGCCACGACTGACTAAACAACAACAATCATATAATGCTCTTAGCAATGGCTGGCGCTAAATAAGAAAACAATAAATGAACAATGAATGAGAGGAAAAAAAGTAAAAAAACTACCTTTTCCAATCCTGAAACCTTAGGGTCTTTTTCCAAGTTTGTTTTTAGTCCTTGGAATACTACAAATATTGATACTTGTATCAATTGATACAAATTTATTTTGATAATATTTATCAAGGATTGTTGGCTAGTACACAAAAGCATATAGATACTGACCAAACCTTCATTTATGGCTTGTCATTTTCATCTTACAACCTTGAAAAACTGACATCTTGCCTCTAATTTCTTCTATCTCCAAGCAATGAAACTTATTACTCAAAAACTCTCTACTTCTAAGTCCTCTGACCAATAGCTTCCTCCACAGAATTCAATTCAGTTCAGTTGCTCAGTTGTCTGACTCTTTGCAACCCCATGAACCGCAGCACGCCAGGCCTCCTTGTCCGTCACCAACCCCCGGAGTTTACTCAAACTCATGTCCATTGAGTCAGTGATGGCATCCAACCATCTTATCCTCTGTTACCTTCCTCTCCTACTGCCTTCACTCTCCCAGCATCAGGGTCTTGTCCAATGAACCTGAAGCTTTTTGCATCAGGTGGCCAAAGCACTGAAGCTTTAGCTTCATCATCAGTCCTTCCAATGAATATTCAGGGTTGATTTCCTTTAGGATGGACTGGTTGGATCTCCTTTCTGTCCAAGGGGCTCTGAAGAGTCCTTCATTTATTAAATACTTTATTGCTAAAAACTGCTAACTATAATCTAAGCCTTTAATAAGTTGTAATCTTTTTGCAATAGTAACGTCAAAGATCACAGATCAGCATAACAAATATAATCATAATGAAAAAGTCTGCAATACTGTGAGAATTACCACACAGTGACACAGAGACAAGAAGTCAGCAAATGCTGTTGGAAAAGTGGTGCTGATAAACTTGCTTGAAGCAGGATTGCTACAAACCTTCAATTTATAAAAACTGCAAACCTGTGATATGCAATAAAGTGAAGCACAGTGAAAACAAGGTATATCTGTAGTATCCTCTAACTTGCCTTTCCCTCTGTAATCAGCCGTGGTTGTGACTACCCTCACAGAACAAAGTGCTTGTGGGATAAGCCCAAATGTCTCAGCATAGCCTTTAAAATCCTCCACCACCTGGCTTTAAGCCTACTTTTCAAGCTCATCAACTACTGTAAGAACTTCCTTCCCTGTACATCCATTAACACTTAGTGTAGAACACTGGGTGATAGCTGCCTATGTGTTTGTTTCATGAAGCTTGGATTGTACAATCTTAGAGATAACGCTTATAAGAAAATCCTGTAAATAGTATTAATCATTGTCATTACTTTTTGGTCCTTTCCCTCAAGTCCACTGGACAGTACAGAGACTAAGTGAATAAGAATTCAAAATGTGCTAATACCCCACTTTCATTACAGTATAAATTATCGACAAGAGACCCTATGTCATGGCCACTATTCTTGCTGACGTGTGGCCCACATCTGCCTGTCCCTTCCCGACCACACCTAATTTATTGCTGTATATCTCTGCTATTACCTTTCTGTACCTCTGCAATAGTATTTTGGTTTAAAAAAAAAAAAAGTGTTAACATCCAAATGTTCAACAACTGATGAATGGTAAGTAAGGAAAATGTGGTAAATCCCCAAAACATATTACTATTTGGTAACAAAAAGTAACGAAACACTGATTCATGATTTAAATGGGTGGACTATGAAAACAATATGCTAAATGATAGAAATCAGTCACACACAAAAAATCACAAACTATATGATCCCATTCACCTACAATGTCCAGAACAGGTAATATACAGAGACAGAAAGTAAATCAGTGGTTGGCAAGGACTTCTCTGGTGGTTCAGACAGTAAACGTCTGCCTACAATGTGGGAGAGACCCGGGTTTGATCCCTAGGTTGGGAAGATACTCTGGAGAAGGAAATGGCAACCCAGTCCAGTACTCTTGCCTGGAAAATTCCATGAACAAGAGGAGCATGGTAAGCTATAGTCCATGGGGTCGAAAAGAGTTGGATACAACTGAGCAACTTCACTCAAGGGCTGGAAGAGAGGGAAGACTGGAGAATGACAACTGAAGGGTACCAGGTTTCTTTCCAAGATGATAAAAATATTCTGAAATAGTGGAGATAACTGTACAACTCCATGAAAACTGCTAACATCCGCTGGATCATCGAAAAAGCAAGACAGTTCCATAAAATCATCTACTTTTGCTTTACTGACTATGCCAAAGCCTTTGACTGTGTGGATCACAATGAACTGTGGAAAATTCTTAAAGGGATGAGAATACCAGACCACCTGATCTGCCTCCTGAAAAATATGTATGCAGGTCAAGAAGAAACAGTTAGAACTGGACATGGAACAACAGGCTGGTTCCAAATAGGAAAAAGAGTACATCAAGGCTGTATACTGTCACCCTGCTTATTTAACTTATATGCAGAGTACATCATGTGAAATCTCAGGCTGGATTAAGCACAAGCTGGAATCAAGAATGCCTGGAGAAATATCAATAATCTCAGATATGCACATGACACCACCCTTATGGCAGAAAGCAAAGAAGAACTAAAGAGCCTCTTGATGAAAGTGAAAGAGGAGAGTGAAAAAGTTGGCTTAAAGCTCAACACTCAGAAAACTAAGATCATGACATCCAGTCCCATCACTTCATGGCAAACAGATGGGGAAACAATAGAAACAGTAAAAGACTTTATGCTTTGGGGCTCCCAAATCACTGCAGATGGTGACTGCAGCCATGAAATTAAAAGATGCTTGCTTCTTGGAAGAAAAGCTGTGACCAACCTTCAGTTCAGTTCAGTTCAGTCGCTCAGTTGTGTCCGACTCTTTGCGACCCCATGAATCGCAACACGCCAGGCCTCCCTGTCCGTCACCAACACCCGGAGTTCACTCAAACTCACGTCCATCGAGTCGGTGATGCCATCCACCCATCTCATCCTCTGTCGTCCCGTTTTCCTCCTACCCCCAATCCCTCCCAGCATCAGAGTCTTTTCCAATGAGTCAACTCTTTGCATGAGGTGGCCAAACCTAGACAGCATATTAAAAAGCAGAGACATTACTTTGCCAACAAAGGTCCATCTAGTCAAAGCTATGGTTTTTCCAGTAGTCATGTATGGATGTGAGAGTTGGATTATGAAGAAAGCTGAGCACCGAAGAATTGATGCCTTTGAACTGTGGTGTTGGAGAAGACTCTTGAGAGACCCTTGGACTGCAAGGAGATCCAACCAGTCCATCCTAAAGGAAATCAACCCTGAATATTCATTGGAAGGACTGACGCTGAAGCTGAAACTTCAGTAATTTGGCCACCTCATGTGAAGAACCGACTCATTGGAAAAGACCCTGATGCTGGGAAAGAATGAAGGCAGGAGGAGAAGGGGATGACAGAGGATGAGATATTTGGATGGCATCACTGACACGATGGACATGATTTTCAGTAAACTCCAGGCGTTGGTGATAGACAGGGAAGCCTGGTGTGCTGCAGTCCATGGGGTCGCAAAGAGTCAGACAGGACTAAGTGACTAAATTGATGAAAATATTGAACCATTGAACCGTACTCTTTAAATGCATGAATTGAATGGTTTAATAATTGTATCTCAAATAAGTTGCTTAAAAAGGTGCTAACAGTTTAAGAGAATAAAAATTCTTGACTTTGATGTTACATTTAAAATGTTGCTACAGGGGCTTTCCTGGTGGCTCAGTAGTAAAGAATCTGCCTGCCAAAGCAGGACACACCACTTCGATTCCTCATCTGGGAGGATTCCACACGTTGCAGAGCAACTAAGCCCCCTCCAGGGGATCTTACAGAAGTTACTATATCCTTCCTTTAACCCTTGTTTTATTATATGTGTGCATGTGTATACAAACAAATGCATGTAAGTGTGTGTGCATGCTCAGTCGCTAAGTTGTGTCTGACTCTTTGTAACCCCATGAACTGCGGCCCACCAGGCTCCTCTGTCCATGAGATTTCCCCGACAAGGCTACTGGAAGGGGTTGCCATTTTCTTCTCCAGGGTTATCTTCCCAACCCAGGGATCAAACCCGCATCTCCTGCACTTGCAGACAGATTCTCTACCACTGAGTCACCTGGGAAGCCCCCTAACCACTGGACTATTAGAAAATTCCCAGACTCCCAAAGAGTATATTACTTCTTTGGACCTTACTTTTCTCTTTCTGTTTGTTACTGTCTCAACAATGTAGCTTTCAGGAAACAACTCAAATTTTTTAAACGATGGTTTTTACTATGACTCTCATAGGGAGAAGTACTTCTATTTAGGGAAGAATAATTCATTAAAAGAGGATCATACACCTTTAGCTCATATTTACTGTCCTTTCATTTTTTTATACTTCAAACATTTTTTAATACTGACCAATAAACATCAAACACGCTGATTGCTAGGCATAGTTCTTCGCTTCCAGGAAAAAATAAAAAACTTCCCCTCCCTCCTTTTTAAATGCAGGAGTATTTAATAGGAAAAGAGAAATAGGCTAATAAAATTTCTACCACCAAATAAAGTGACAGGACAAAAATGACTTCAGTATTTTTGCAGTTTGCAAATGTTTTCCATTTGCTTTAAAAGCACATCTTACTGACAGATTCCTTCTCCACCTCTTATTCTTTTGAAGCGCAAGGAATGCTAGCATTTCAACTACTTATTTATACATTTTATTTCAAAAATCTCATTTGCTTTTTAAGTTTTCTCCACAAATTCTGCCTCAGCAAACTATTCACTCATGGACTAGAAAGTGAGTTCTCTTACTGCAACGCAGACTGAGTGATGAATGAGTTTCACAAGCAGGCCAGAGGCAGAAGCAGGTCACGAGCCGGCTAGCGCAGCAGGCAGCACGGACCTAGACCCCTGGGGGGTTACAGCTGTGAGGCCAGCAGGCGCTTTCAGTGTCTCCCAGGGCCTCTCTCCTTCTCTTCCTCCTCAGCAAATGAGTCCCAGGTAGCCCTTAGGAGCAGCCATGTGATATACAGTTCTGGACTCTGGGATGCTGGCAGCAGAGCGTGTAGGGTGTGGCTTCCCAGGAACAGCCTTTTCTCAGCTCTTTGGTTCCCTCCTCTTCCTCTGGCTGGACTGGGGACAAGAGGCTTCACGCTCATGCAGCCATCTGGGACCATGAAGGAAGTGCAAGTGCTGGGGACAGCAGAACAGCAGGAAGCAAGAAGACATCTGGGCCCTCACGACTTTGTAGAGACACGTATAGCCCTAGACCATCTGCCTTCAGGTTATTCTCATGTATGACAGGAAAAGAAGCTGGTTTTGCCTAAGCTGTTATTGTTTTGTCCTTTCTATCACTCACATCTGAACCTAATCCTAATGGGCACAGGGGTCCAGTAGCTCTGGCAGGATTTCTTGTTGGGATTCTTCATCAAAGATTCATACACTTTACAGGCATCCATAAACTTTTTGAAACTATATGTGAAGTCGTGCGTGCATTCATGCACTTTTCAGGGAAAAGAGGCCCACAGCAACTCAACTTTTCAGATCCTCAACTTTCTTATCTGTAAGAAGGGGAGAACACTGCTCACTTCTGCGGTTGACTTCAGGAGCAGATATAAACTGCATACAGTGAGTAGCATGGCGAATAGTGCCTAGCATGAGAGGTACTCCTTTTATTTCCCAAATTTTGTAAATAGTCTTATCGTATTTCCTATGAAGCTGAAGTCTAACTGACATCTATGCTATGACTTCTCTTACTCTCATTAAATTGCGATACTGATTGTCAAGAACACAGATTATTTCTCTACGTCTCCTGCATTCATTTCTTTTTCTCCATACCAGTTATTATCCCCCATCTCCTCACACCCTATCCCTCCAGTTACAGCTTCTGCCATCTCTTCTCTGAGACCCCTAACAGGTCTTCTACTTTTTTTTTTAATTAATATTTGTTTTGTGTGTGTGTGACTATGCCACATAGCTTGTGGGATCTTAGTTCCTCCACCAGGAATTGAACTCTGCAGTAAAAAGGCCCTGGCAGTGAAAGCACCAAGTCCTAACCACTGGATTACCAGAGAATTCCCAGGTCTCATTTTTGGTCTCTTCTCACTCCACTCCACTCTCTACCAGGTTATCAGATTAATTTACCTAAGGTCCTGGACTGCCAATGGTTTTCCAATGCCCATCAAACAAAATACAGACTCCATACTCTAAAAGTAGTCAAGCTGTACAACACAGAAGAACTTATAATTAATAAAAACCTAGATTTGAGTCTCTGTTTTACCTCCTTACTTGCTTTATGATGTTGGAAAGACCAGGTAACTTCTCAGAACGTAAGTAACCCCAGCTCTAGAGATAACAGGACAAACTACACAGGGTTACAGAGAGGATACAAGAGATATGACATGTAAAAGGACAAGTTTGGTGCCTGGTACATACTAGATGCTCAGTAAATGTGTTACTTTCTTTCTCTGCATGGAATGGTCGTAGACTAAAAACCCAAGTCTAAGGCTTATCCCTTATCCACTTAATCTGTTACTTTCATAATTTGTGCTGGTCAAACCAGATTATTTGCAAACCCTCAAGCGTAAATTCTGTATTCTTTTACTCAATTTTGAAATTTTGCTCAGACTCATCTTTTCTTCCTTTATCCTTTCCCCTCATTTTATATATTGAAATCCTATTTGGCCTTTAAGGATCCTCTCAATTGCCATCTCCTCCGTGGAGGCTTTTCCTGGTGTTGCCAGATACAAACTCTCCTTGCTTTAAAGCCATGTTTTCCAGGTGTCTCCCATATCAAATCACAGTTCTGTCTTGCCTTATTCTGTGTACTTGTTTTCCCTTCTAAAGACTAGAGGTGCCTTGACAGCAGAACTAGAGCCCTCTCCTCCTCTGTATATTTAATGGCCCTAGCTCAGATCTTTTTATCTGTATTTACTGAATTAAACCTCAAAGTTCTCAGGCGGAGCTCTTTTCAATGTATTCCTAGATCTTTTTTTTTTTTTTTTTTAAATACTTTTACAACACCATGAAGACAGGATGATTTAAACGTATCCAGGGAATACTTTATTTTAGGTTCCCTTCATTGTCCAAAAAAGGAGGCAATGGCTTCTGGATGCAGAACACTTAGTAGTCGATCCAGCACTGTTACCCATCATTCAAAACCATTTATTTTTGTGTCCACTGAGTATGCAGGACTTTTTCCTTTCCTTTATTTTCTAAGAGTCTGGCTCTGCCTCTTACTTCCTCAAAGCCCGCAAGGCTTCTTTTTCTTTTCTGTATTTCAGCAACAATGAATCTCCTATCTGGCTTTGAGCACCCCTCCTAAAGATGATGGATAGGAGCAAGGCCTTCTGGGACACATTAGCACAGCTGCCAGTGGGCAGGAGGTGCTTATAAAATAAAAAGGCTCGGGATTCTGGGAACATATGTGCAGCTATAAGTGAACCGCCCAACACAGTTGAAAAGAAACACCCAAGAACACTTCCTTTTATTCTTTTTAAGTTGTGCGTGGAAGAGGCAAATCATATTAGATTGCAAGTAACTCTCAGAAGGATTCTTTTCCCCTCGTGTCACCATGTGCTAATATCATAACCTTTGCCTATCAGGTCCATGTGCTTTAGAATCATAGAAAGCTTGTAAAGTCAAGTTTAAAGCAGCAAAAGTCTAGTTTTTAATTTATTGGGTAATACTGAGTATTACTCTCTGACTTGGAACATTTTCGCATGTAATTAAAAAAAAAGAATAAAATCCACACAACTAGAAGGTTTAAGGAAGCTTCAGTTCAAGCTGTGAATAAGATGTCATTAGAAAAACCAAACAAATCACCAAGCTACAGACATTAGGCATCACATTGTAAACTCAAACAGAAAATTATTTTATAGGTAAAGATCTCATACATCACTAGAACTGAGAGAGTATTTATAGAAATCTGTGAAGTTGCTAATGTGTTACACAGTCATTGCACTTAAAAACGAAGCACCGATCAAGATAGATACTTGGGGAAAAGAAAATATCTCTTACGTATCTGTAAGACATAGAAACCTGCTTAATCTATCTTTTGGGAAGACACCTGGGGAGGAAAATGAGAAGATTTAAAAAGCTTGTGATGTATAGAGAGAAACAGCTTTGCCAGATATTTGCAAAAGGAAAAGCTGGAGAAACCATAGCAAAAAGAAGTAAATTTCTTTTAGTGAGGCAGTCTTTCTTGATACCCTGCTGGCAGTGGCGACTCTTCTCCAACACCACAGGCCACATATAAAAGGGTTCCCTCTTGCAAGAGCAGAATACACTGTAAAGATCTTCAGAGGTGGTCAGACAGGAAAGCAGCAGCCGTCAGCAGGAGGCCAGTACTGACCATGAGCTGGGCCAGGCTAGCCAGGGTGGCAAATGAGAACAGTTAGAGCTATGACATAGGATGACTCCCTCTGCGGGTATCTGTAAAGCTCACAAATGACCCCTAATTCACAGCCATGTTGGGGAATTTGATTCCACCCCTTGGCTGAATGGGCCAAGAGCTCCTGATGACAAACGAGGCCCATCAAGAATGTGGAACTGGACCAGAGGCTGGACTTGTAGGTGTGACTCTGAGAGCCCTGAGAGTTGTGGGGAGACTACCAGGTGGCCTGAGAAACAGGGAAAAAAAGAAGCTGCTACTGCTGCTGCTAAGTCACTTCAGTCATGTCCGACTCTGTGTGACGCAATGGACAGCAGCCCACCAAACTCCCCTGTCCCTGGGATTCTCCAGGCAAGAACACTTGAGTGGGTTGCCATTTCCTTCTCTAATGCATGAAAGTGAAAAGTGAAAGTGAAGTCGCTCAGTCCTGTCCAACTCTTCGCGACCCCATGGACTGCAGCCTACTAGGCTCCTCTGTCCATGGGATTTTCCAGGCAAGAGTACTAGAATGGGGTGCCACTGCCTTCTCCGAAAAAAGAAGCTAGTCTGCTGAAAAAGAGTAAAGCAAATATGAGGAAAGAAGCAGAGAGAGGAATATAGCAGGTCAATACTCCCCTGGATTCCTGTCTTCCATTCTTGGCCCTGTCCTTTACTAAAGGCCCAGACGCATCTTGCCCTTGGCCTCTAGGACTCCCCCACTGTCTCTTGACAGAAGCTGTCGCCTCTGTTTTTCGCTAGGCCAGCTTCAGGGGGTTTCTGTTATCTGCTGACCTGCTACCTTGCAGGCACTGATGGTGTAGCTGGGGGAAGGTGGCACCTCCTCTAACAGCCATTCTCAGTCAGTGGAAGCATTTCATTAATCACATGCAGAGCCATCATTCTCAATAAGTGCTATGACAGGCTACAACCAGAAAAGTGTCTTTCTCAGGAAATAGGGCGTTCTTGGTCTGTCCCAGTAGAGCTGAGGGCCTCTGATCAGTTGAGGGGACAGTGATGAGGATGGTGACGTCATAGTGACAGCAGTTACTGAGTGCCCTAACAATTTACTGAGCCTTTAACTGCGTATGACATCACAGTGCGTGAGTGAAAGGTGCTCAGCCGTGTCCGACTCTTCGCGACCCCAGGACTATACAGTCCATGGAATTCTTCAGGCCAGAATACTGGAGTGGGTATCCTATGCCTTCTCCAGGGGATCTTCCTGACCCAGGGGTTGAACCAGGGTCTCCCACATTGCAGGCGGATTCTTTACCAACTAAGCTATCAAGGAAGCCATGCCTGGTGCTTAACATAAATTGTCTTTCCTCCTCCCAACTCTTCAAGGTAGTTAAGAGTGGGGTTTTGTTTGGAAAGGTTTATGACACACTGTACAATAGAGACGTCATCCAGGAGAGGCCAGCGTGCTGGGAAGGCAGCTGCCGTGGGAGGGTACTTAGCATGACAGATTCATCATGATTTACGACCTGGCCATGGGTCTTGCAGTCTCAAAAAATGCCCATGGTGTCCCAGGACTGGCTAGATTTAGGAATGCTGAATCATGTAACCAAGTTCACTAGAGACTGATATATAAACCAGATGCCAAGATATTAATTTACCACCAGATGTATCACTGCCAAACAGCCTGGATACTGATGCTTGCCTGAGAAGTGTACGAAACTCTCTTTAGACAGACTGCATCAGGAGTCAAACTATTAGGATATTTGGGTGGTTAGATGATTTGGATGTTAGGCCCAGAGATCTGACAGCTGCTACATTCATCTCCATAAAGGGGATTTAAGCTACCAGGTGAACCAGACACTTAGGCACCGTTTCTTTGGACGCTACAAGGACGGCTTCTTCCAACAAATGCTTCTATGACCATCCTAGGCTTCTAGAACTGATCAGTTCTCCTTATGAAGGAAAGGTTCTTTATTTAGATATCATAATACCCAAACAGTCTTGTGTGTCTGGGAGTCCTTTTATTTATTTAAGATGATTTTGCATTTTGGTCTGATTCATTATTTCATGATTGAACAGTCTGAAGCAAAAGAATAATTTTATTTTCTTTCCATATTTCTCAACAGAGTTCCTAACTATCACTCATATGTGTCATTTATAATATGAATACTGTATTGTTTTACAAATATAGTAAAGAACATAAGTTTTGGAGTCAGAAAGACCTGGGAAGAAATTCTGGCTCTTCCATTTTTAAGTTTAATGATTCAAGACCAGTTAATTTCTCATGGCCTCAGTTTCCGCACTTATAAAATGGGGATACTCCCCACCACCCACTGCAAAAATGAGATTTAATGAGGTTATGTACTCGAAACACCTGACACAGAGCTGGATGTAAAAAATAAAGACGATCAGAACACTTCGGAGCAAAAACAACATAGATCTCAACCATTTAGACTCTCCTTGGCTTCTAACTATGCATTGTTTTGTTTGTTATTCTCCCAACGTGGTTTCACTTTGATTTTTATAATCATATTAGTGTTATTTTAAAAACTAATTTCCCTGACTTTTGAGTTGGATAAATAAAAATGAACTGGGCATGAGTACACTGATTTCTTTGGCTTACCATTCTCTTTCTCCACCAGAAATAAACAAATGACACAGTCTGCTTTTTGTCTTTTTCTTCCTGTTATCCTAGAGAAGATATCTTTTATGAACACTGGTCATTTTTTTTTTTTTTCATGTAAGAGATTTGGACCTAATTCTGAAGCTTGAAAATGCCTTCTTAACTGTGAAAGTGCTATGAAATTATACTGCTTTAGTAACAAACTTATTCTTTTTTTTTGCCAATTAATTCAATTTACTCTTCTAAATGTCATAATTCCCCAAATTACATGATTTCGCCTATATAAATGTGTCTATCCTAATACATATTCAGCTATTCTATCTCCTGAATTTGTATATGTAATTATGGCCTCTCTTTTCAATTAGATTATAATCCCTACAAGAGTAAGGGCAGATCTTCTGTCTCTTCATATCTTCATTGTCATATGCTATATTGAAAAGGTATTCAACATTTATTGATGATAAATGCTATAATGTGGAAATAAAAGTAACAGATATATATGTTTATCTTCTCATTGTTAATTATATTCACATTTTCTGAAGGTATAGATCTGATTTTAAATGTCTATTTCATTTTCCTAATGTAAGGTTTTGTGAACCTGTGTTCATTTTTTCTCGAAATTACTTAAACATTTTCTTTCCCTTTTATCTGACTTTAACACCAGTAATCTTATGTATACCCTAGATATTTTCTACATTAAGAGAAACGTCTGACTTTAGCTCTTATGTCTTTACTTTTAATCCATACAGTATGTTATCCTTTATTTTACTTCTTTAACTTTACTTTACATCTGCTTAAATTGCTCCAGTGATCCCAGCCCAATACTGAATGTTTATCTTGAATTGTAATGTTCAAGCTTTATACTCTTGAGATCCTTGGGGAAAGATGATTATTTAGTTTGGGCTACTGTCACATACCTAATGAAGATATCTAAACATTTAGTACAATATATAAATGAAAATAAATATTAAAACCAGAGTAATACAGTACTGAGAGAACAAGAACAAGCACCATGACTGATCTATGTGATGATTAAAATCCCCATTACCAATTCCACTACAAAGTATGAATTAAAATTTCACAATCTGAGAACATGGGTCTTTCCAAAATGGAAACCTCAGTAGGCCGTATACACACAGGATGAGGAGAGAGGAAAACCTACAGTATATGCCAGACACAGTGCAAGAAGTTTCTTACCTTTCAGCTCACTTCAATAGCACATCTATTCTAGTAGGTTGCTGGTATTACTCTACCTTAAGGTGGCGCTTGTGGCAAAGAACCTGCCTACCAACACAGGAGATTCAAGAGAGGCAGGTTTGATCCCTGGGTTGGGAAGATCCCCTGGAGTAGGAAATGGCAACTCACTCCAGTATTTCTGCCTGGGAAAACCCATGGACAGAGCAGCCTGGCGGTTACAGTCCATGGGAACGCAAAGAGACACGACTGAGCAACTAAGCACAAATACACTACTAACACTTATAATTTAACATGATAAAATTGAATGCAAAATATGCTCCTTTTGCTTTTTGTGAACATTAATTTCAGGGTCTTTATTCTGAACGTATGGTTAGTTTAACATCATAGAACTGTTTTCCATATTTTTCAGAACAATCACAAAATAAATTCCATAAAGTCATATGAGGAGCCTGGTTTATAAATCCCAATATTAATCATGGAAAGACATATAAACAAATACATTTAAGGAGTCTATGTAAGGTCAGTTTTTTTATGAACCAAATAATACTGAAGGAAAAAAAAATCCAAACTTGATTTTGTTTTTAGGACTAAAACCAAGGAGATTAACTTATTTTTGTACTTAATAACTAGCCCCTGCCTAGTGGGCAGTGGACTTGGCAGAATATTCAATGATCTCACCAAGAGCCCAAGTAACGTAATGACATTAGACTGTGTGTTTATACTAGGTAATACCACTGAAGCATAAAACACAATGCATCCTGACATAATTCAGTTTGTAAAACCAAATGCATTCAATAGCCCCATAAAATAATGGCAAACAATGGAATATGTCTGAATTACACAGACTAGGAACATAGATAACCATGTACTCATCCACCCAGTCAATACACTGAGCATCTCGACAGCAGTGGGTACTATAAGGACCATAATGACAAATCAGATGTGACCATTTCCTTTGGAAACCTAGGTGGGAGACAAGATATGGATGACAAAAACGTGAAGACTAGGTGAGAAACAGAATAAACTTGATGCCATGAAGTGTTACAGGATGTCAGAGAAAGGCAGTATCATGGGTGGAGAGGGTGTCCCAGAAAGGCTTCCAGATGGCACTGGAGCTGTCTGGAAGCATGGACTGGATTTCAGCAAAAAAGGGACAGATGCCCAGGCAGAGGGAGTGGTCCAGTTGTGGGCGGCCACCAGCCCCTTTGACCAGAGCAGAGATTGTGTATAAGGGAAGGAAAGGCAAAGCTGGGCCTGTAGGTTTAGCAGGGCCCTCAAGGCCGGTCTAGCAGAGTGACCGGACCACTGAAGGTTTTCCTCCTGGAGAAGGAAATGGCACCCGACTCCAGTACTCTTGCCTGGAAAATTCCATGGATGGAGGAGCCTGGGAGGCTACAGTCCATGGGGTTGCCGAGTCAGACACGAATGAGCGACTTCACTCACTACTTCCAGGTCAGTCTAACAGAGTGACAGGACCACGGAAGGTTTTCCTCAGGGAATGACACAATCCACCTGTTCCTTTAAGAACTCAGTAGGGCAGGTTGGAAGAAGAGATTGAAGGCTGAAATTCCATTTCAGTTCAGTTCAGTTCAGTCGCTCAGTCGTGTCCGACTCTTTGCGACCCCATGAATTGCAGCACGCCAGGCCTCCCTGTCCGTCACTAACTCCCGGAGTTCACTCAGACTCATGTTCATCGAGTCAGTGATGCCATCCAGCCATCTCATCCTCTGTCGTCCCCTTCTCCTCATGCCCCCAATCCCTCCCAGCATCAGAGTCTTTTCCAATG
This sequence comes from Bubalus kerabau, assembly GCF_029407905.1. Lineage (NCBI taxonomy): Eukaryota > Metazoa > Chordata > Mammalia > Artiodactyla > Bovidae > Bubalus > Bubalus kerabau. Next base: position 66,873,510 of record NC_073637.1, read on the forward strand.
AGTCAACTCTTCGCATGAGGTGGCCAAAGTACTGGAGTTTCAGCTTTAGCATCATTCCTTCCAAAGAAATCCCAGGGCTGATCTTCAGAATGGACTGGTTAGATCTCCTTGCAGTCCAAGGGACTCTCAAGAGTCTTCTCCAACACCACAGTTCAAAAGCATCAATATTTCGGTGCTCAGCCTTCTTCACAGTCCAACTCTCACATCCGTACATGACCACAGGAAAAACCATAGCCTTAACTAGACAGACCTTTGTTGGCAAAGTAATATCTCTGCTTTTCAATATGCCATCTAGGTTGGTCATAACTTTCCTTCCAAGGAGTAAGCGTCTTTTACTTTCATGGCTGCAGTCACCATCTGCAGTGATTTTGGAGCCCAGAAAAATAAAGTCTGACACTGTTTCCACTGTTTCCCCATCTATTTCCCATGAAGCGATGGGACCGGATGCCATGATCTTCATTTTCTGAATGCTGAGCTTTAAGCCAACTTTTTCACTCTCCTCTTTCACTTTCATCAAGAGGCTTTTGAGTTCCTCTTCACTTTCTGCCGTAAGGGTGGTGTCATCTGCATATCTGAGGTCATTGATATTTCTCCCAGCAATCTTGATTCCAGCTTGTGATTCTTCCAGCCCAGCGTTTCTCATGATGTACTCTGCATAGAAGTTAAATAAGCAGGGTGACAATATACAGCCTTGACGTACTCCTTTTCCTATTTGGAACCAGTCTGTTGTCCCATGTCCAGTTCTAACTGTTGCTTCCTGACCTGCATACAGATTTCTCAAAAGGCAGGTCAGGTAGTCTGGTATTCCCATCTCTTTCAGAGTTTTCCACAGTTTATTGTGATCCACACAGTCAAAGGCTTTGGCAATTTAGGCAATCCCATTTAGGAGGCTTTATTTTGGTCCAGGCATTTGAATATGAAGGAGAAGTGGAGGGAAGGAAATTAACATTTATTAAGAGCTCACTTTGTGTAAGGCATTTGTTTTAGCTTTAATATTTCACTTAAATCTCATGGAAAAAACTCTGAAAGGTAAATAGTGTTGACTCAGGTGTTCGGTTGAGGAAATTAAGTCTCCAAGAGATGAGCAGTTTGCCTAAGGTCACTGAATTAGTAAAACACAAAGCGGGAGGGGACAGGAGTCAGCAGCTGAGACTTTAATGTCCAGGTTACCTAAACTAGACCAGGTTGATAAACAGACTTCTTTTCACAGGTTCCCTGCTATTCACGATTGGGAGTTCAATATTTTAGCTGTGTCTCTGGTACAGATCTAGAGAGACTTACATAGACTGGGAGAAGGATTCTGACAACACAGAGGTTTAACGCTGAATGCTTGAATGCTTAAATTATGGAAACTCTTCTGCCCCAAACAACCACAGAAACCTGCCTGCTGCACAGATTGCTTCTAATGACTGAACAGTGTCTCATCCATCTCTGACCCCCTCAGGAGTATGCCCAGGGTCTGGCACTGCCAGGGCTCAAGAAAAAAGCTGTCATATTTCCACAGATGAGGTCACCCCAACCCCTGGGATGAATTTTGCTCCTCACCAGGTGAATATAAGGCTAGGCCAAGGAGCTCAGTAGCATGGCAACTTTATGCCCGTCTTCTCTGTTCTTCTGTCTCAGCTGTTAGCTTTGGGTGTTCTTGCTTAGCACTGGGATCTAGCCTTCCCCTTCAGCTTACAGTAGGTATAACCCTGTCTTGCTTTTTAGACCAGCAGCCTTGTCTTTGAACTCTGCCACACATCACTTCCTCTCTCTCCAAGAAGATACGAAATATAGCAGGACTTCTCTGATATCAACTCTCGTCTTGTTGAAACGTGCCAGGCTTCCCTCACGTGGTGCTTATGCGCCAAGTCTACTGTAAAGGCCCCCAGACTGTCCCAGATCGCCTAGACTACTTCCGCTGGTCTGGAGAGCCATTAGACCCCAGCTCTTTCTGGTCTAGCCTGTGCTTCCGCGTGATGAAAAGACTTTTGGCGATAATCATTGTAACAGTACTGGTAGTACCCATACTTATATAGCATTTACTATGTGCCAGGCATTGTTCTATGTGTCTTATAAATATTCATTCCTATAGCCATTACATTGTTAATAGCCTCATTTTATTGATGAAAGAAAAGCAAAACAGAAAACCTGAGGTCGAGAGACTACTTTACTTGTCTAAGGTGACACAGCTTGAAAATGGCAGAGCCAGAATCTGAACCCAGGCATTCTGGCTATAGTTCATTCCCATAACCACTCTGCTCTCCTGCCTCTCCAGTGGCAGTGAGAAGATGAAGAACATGTCATTAGTGAATGTACTTTCTAACGTAAATGCTCTGTTTAATACAACTGGTGTAATACTGCTTGCTACCAATGGTTATCAGGCTTAGGATAATTTTTAACTATAAATCTGAACCCTAAAATCAGTTACAAAAAAAGCCCTTTACATGATGCTGTTGATATATGAGTATTTTCATTGTGACTGAAAATACTACAGATGTTCTGCATTTAGGCTAGTCTAAGAAGACAGTAGGATTCAAAGACAATGCCACTTTGTTCAGCAAAAATAATCCAAGAATATTGGTAGAGAAGATAATCATGAATATGACTCTGACAGATGGGGAAGCAAATGTGAACATTTAAGAATCAAAGTAGAGTTGCTACGAGGATAGATCTTAGAAGTCTTCATCACAAGGGAAAAAAATGAAAGTAGAGACAGTTGACATTGTGGCAAATTGGATAGTTCTGCATACTCTGGTTTATTTGACAAAATGACACATTTCATTGTTATCAATTCAGAAGGTGAACATCTGACTATATTATAATCAAGAATCTAAATAAGAATTAAATAAGCTTATAATAGGTAGCGTGGACTCCTCTGATTTGTATTATTATTCTGACTTAAATATAGATCAGTCATTAAAAAAAAGAAACTGGTTTATATTTATTTATGAGGGGCTGGAGATAAGTGATCAGGACATACCAGAGAGGTGGGCAGTGCAGAGACCATAGGTCCTTGTGGGCCAGAGTAAGATACTGAATTCTGTTCTCAGTATCAGAGGAAGGTTTCAAGTTAGGGGAGTGAGGTAATCTCATCTACATTTTTAAAAGATCATTGTGGTTGCTATTTGCAAAGTGCATTGCAGGGAGTCAAGGATGGATTCCCAGAGACCAATTAGGAAGCTACTGTAGTAGGGAACAGAAGATGGTGGCTTGGACTCAAATTGTACCAGTAGAAACACAGAGAAGTAGATGGAATAGGGACATATTTGGAGGTAGAGCTGACAGGACATGTTGATGTGGGAAGTTAGAGAAAAAGAGCAATCAGGAATGCCTTCAAGTGAATGACTGTGTGATTGAGCAATAGGTGGAAGACTAGGAGAAAAACAAATTTTAGGAGAAATTCAGGTCTGTAGAATTAATAAGTAGAATAATAATACAGTGATATCCGCACTCGAGGAAATGATGGACAACAAACTTTGCACAGAATCATAGGGAATATAATCCCTCATTAGATGGCTTTCCTATAAGCCTACCACTGGTCCAGGACCATTTTCAACTCTGGAAATGAAATGAAAATTTTCACCCTTTCCAGCCTTATGGGGGCATATATTATTTCATAGAACAGCTCTAAACATGCTGAAGGGTGTGAGCACGTGGTAGGTTATTCAGAAGATGTGTGGCGGGGGCCTCCCTGGTGGATCAGTGGTAAAGAATCTGACTTCCAATGCAGGGGACACGGCTTTGATCCCTGGTCTGGGAAAATCCCACATGCCCTGGGGCAACTAAACCTGAGCGCCACGACTACTGAGTCAGTGCTCTAGGGCCTGGGAACCACAGCTACTTAGCCCCTGGGCTCTATATGTGCCGCAATGAGAAGCCCGCACACTGCAATGAAGAGCAGCCCGCACGCATCGCAATGAGAGAAAAGCCCGTGCCGCAGTGAAGATCCACCCCATCCATAAAGGAATAAACCTTAAAATAAAAGAAAAAGAAACTGTGTGGTGAACGCAGTGACACTGCTTGTCCCATTACAGCTGGAGACCATGTAGGCTACAGGTCAAAGAGGAGAGCCAAGAACTCTCAAAACTGCTGTGTACCATGAATCTGAATAACTTCATTCCCTTATTTTAACATTTCTAGTGTGCATGTGTCTTGTGTGTATGTGTACATATGTATGTTTGTATGTGCACATACATGTATATTTCTCTGAGACAACTGGTGGAAAAGATAGGTATGCTCCTAATATTTTTCCAATTATCTGATCAGCGCCTTCCCACAGTGTTTTTATTTTGATTAAAAATAAAATAAAATTAAAAAAAAAAAAAAAAAAAAAGAAATGAAGAGTCATTCCAAACCTGCAGCATGTCACCAAGGTCTGCTGTGCTAATGTCTGGATCCTCGGTGGTGTTGAAGGGCACAGGAGTTATGCGTACAAGGGTGAGCACTCTAGGTTCTGGGTATCTCCACAGCATCATCCCTGGGCTATCTTCGGTTTCATTGTAAAACAAGACTTCATAGACACCAGGCATTTTCAGAGGTTCTGTTAAATGAAAGTATAATTAATTGTATGCTTCTGAAGTGGGACATGTTGGTTTATTACAGCAAGAAAAAATTATGAATATGAAAGAAAAGAATATAAAGAAGCTGTCTGATCATGTTTATATGGTTTAAGAGAGGAACAAATCAAGAATCTTCCCTTAAGAGAGACTGAAAGGCAAAGTACTGTTTTGGTACGGCAGGTATTCAATGCACTTAGTTTTCAAGTGTTGTTGAACTGTCATCATTTACCTAATATGGAGGTAAACACACAGTCATAGTGAGGCTATCGCTACTTACCAGCATCCCGTATATACTGAAATAGACCTGTCCGTAGGTCATCTGAACTTTGTTCACTTTTAAATATCTGATTTTTTTCCAAAGGAGATGGCATTTGTGGAACTGCTTCAGAAACTTTCGCTTCAAAATTTCCTTCCATGTTAAGGTATCCACTGAGTAATTCATGTAGAAGAATTAAGCAATTCAAATGTTCTTGACCCCAGAAAACCTTTAAAATCATATGAAAAATTTTACTGGCTTTAAATACAAATATCTCATGAGGATAATTAGGTACAATCATATTTGAATTAGTTCAAGACTATAATTACATTTATTTTAATTACTGATAATAACCAACCTGTAATTTTTAAGCAATTGACCTTTGAGATGAAATTCTATTATTGGGGAAATACATAGAAACAAGAAAATCAAGCAAATCCTATAATGTGTAGGTAGCAATCAATTTTAAATGCTGAATTGATAATAAAATTATGTAGATGAGAGGTAATGTTTATGAATTAACTTAGTTAAGCAGGAAAAGAACATTGAATACAGTATGAGAGAAGCAATGAAGATCCTTTCAGGTCAAAATGTTAATAATAACAGGTTTGTAGAATAGCTTCTATTTTGTCATGAGATTACATGAACACATCCTGCTATTAGGGTTCCTTTCTTTGTACTTTGAGTCTTCAGAGAAAAAGAGAAGGAAGATGCTCAATGAGCTTGAACTTAAAAGGCTCCCAATTTCAGTGTTCAGTGAGAAAGTACCAACCAACACAGCCCTTGAGAACCAACTGTACAGGAGCTACAGTAGAGTTTCAGAACAAACTCTTGCTACTTCATCTAACAGAAAGGATCACCTTCCCTTTTTCTGCAGGTGAAGACTTAGTCTATAACAGAAGGATGGCCAGTGGGGAATAATGATTAATGTCAGAGGACTTAAACATTTAATAAAGTTGAATTTCTCCAAATATTTTGGGTGAAAGCATTACAACTGTAATTTCCCAGAGAACCAGGTAATACAGAAAAGAAGAAAAGAATATACAAAGGTAGAAGAGAATAAGCCTATGCTTTGTGGGCAAGTTTTAAACCCTAAGTTTAAGTCCTACCTCTGGAATTAAGGCATCTCAGAAATGAAGGTAAGAGATATGATACTAAGTCTATTTTTTCCTCATCAATCTTATTTGTATTGATTGTATTGAATCTGAAAAAAATAGTGATAGGTGAAAAGTCAAGCTGACGAGTCAAATACCATGCTCCAGCTCTTAAAATGTCAAAAGGCTTTATAATATAGAGATTATATACTTTGTTTTGCTTTTATTCTTATTTTTAATGTGGAGTTACTTTGCTTCCTTGGAAAAATGGTAATGCAATTAATATTCTTGACAAAACAACACATAAGCACAAGCTTAGTAAATATATGAAGATATATAACAGATACTAAAAATCTCCAGACCAATATAAAGCAGTAAGTTATTAGGCTCTGCCCACATCGAGCTCTGTGTCAGTAAGAAAACTAGTGAAACAGTGGAGGCAAGACAGCTTTCAGATGAAAACAAGAAATTCATACTTAATATGCCTCAACTATTAACAAATTAGTCATTTCCACTTTCTATAACTCTGAATTTCTCAAGCTCTTTAGATCTGTGTCACATTTGGGGGATATCAAATCATACCAAAAAAACCTTCAAATTCTATCCAAATAGAAAATTATCAAGAAATAAATTGGATAACCTCACATATTCTGTACTTGGCTGCAAATCAAATGCATAAAACACTGCAGTGTGAAGTTGTATGTCATGTTAGTCATCAGACAGCATAACAGCTAAACAACATGTCATTAGGAAATGGCTCATGTATTACTGATGACACTGCCTGAGACAGGCTGACTACTTTATAGTAGAAAAGTCTACACATTAGGAAAAAGTTTATTGATTCAGCAATTCCAAACATGTCCTCACAATACTTATGCGCAAATATTCATAGCAGCATTATTCATAATAGCCAAAAGTGGATGGAATCTAAATGTCCATCAACTGCTGAATGGATAAATAAAATGAGGTACATCAATACAGTGGAGTATTATTTGGTTGTAAAAAGGAATAAAGTACTGGCACCTGCAGAAACATGAATGAACCTTGAAAACATTATGCTAAGTGAAAGAAGCTATTCACAAAAGACCGCATTTCATATGATTCCATTTATATGAAATGTCCAGAAGAGTCAGAGACAGAAAATAGTGGTCTCCTAGTTCTGGGGAGGGGATCAGAGGATGATGGGGAGTGTGAATGGTTGAAGGGTTTTGGAAGTAGGTGTGTGAGAATATTTTAAAATGGATTGTTGTGATGACCACATGACTCTGTGAATACATTAAAAAAATCACTGAATGGTATACTCTAATTAGGTGAATTGTATGGTTTGTGAATTATGTTTCAATAAAGCTGTTAAAAAAGTTTAGTAAGACACCAATCCGACAATACCCTTTCTCACCACACTAAGTTTAAAATTCAATGAAACAGTTCAAAAAAATGAACAAAGGCTAGTTTAAAACTTGTGGGAAAAAATGGGGCCAATCCCCACAGACCTGTAGCAGACCTCCTCTTACATCAATGGATATTTTTGGTATGGACTGTTCTGGGCCTGGATCGCCACTGTGTTTACACCATTTAGCTTCCAAATTGGCAGTAGCACAACACGGTCCTATTAGAATCCGACTTCTTTCTTTGAGACACGTTTTAAGAAGAAAATCATTTACGCTGAGTAGAAAAGATGACCCAAGAATCACACCTAGAGGGTAAAAAAAAAGAAGAGATGGAGAGAGGTAGATAATATAAGTCTTCCTTGTCAAGAAAAAAAGGATGATTGGGCAAGAATTATCTGAATTTTTTAAGAGTGTCAACTCATCCTTTGTCAGAGTTTTCTTTTCAGTTGGCTTTTCCCCACAGTTTCATGCCATTTATATAGAATTCTAGCTATGAAGCAGGTATACCTTATTCACATTCCTAACAAAGCAATATTTGCCAAAACATTATGACTTTTTCCATGTGTGAGCATTTTAAGTTTTATGAGTAGAGACATTTTCATTAAACTGTGCAAGTTTTTCAAACAACTACATTAAGAATGAGAACAGCTGCTTCATTTGTCTATTGTTAACATGATGGGAGAGGGCAATTTTCTGTGATTTCTTAGAGTAACAGAGTACAGTATATTACTTTGCTAGACACTCAAGTTTTTGACTGGCCCATGTTAAAATTCAAAACAATCAAAATATATAACATGTGTTTTCTAAAAAATTTAGTTTAATCCAAACTTCACACATCATAACCACTTGAAGTTTACAAAGTTTTAAAAACAGATAGTGGCAGGTTAGATTTATGGGAAAAACTATATGCTATAGTTCAAAGTAAATATATCCAGAAAAGGAATACACTTTAAAATGGAGCTTTTCTTTTGAACTTAACTAGAAGTGTAGATCAAAACCTTTTCATAAAACCAATGGCACACTTTAAGATATTTGGATGAAAAGTCAGAGTGGTGGGTTAACTTTCCCCTAAGGAGTCCATATTCTGAATTGTCATTGTGAATATTGAATTTCACCAGACCACATTTGTAATGTCTATGGCTTATTTTTCTAATGATATTTGATCCTTAAAAGAGATGAAAGATTAAAAAACACCTTAGACCCACGGTATACATGTTTCAAAGTACAATACCCACATTGGCTTTTTTAATTCTGTGGAGACTTGAAAACTGCATATATGTTGTATGTTCCTACTTTAGAAATAAGACAAACCATGCAACTTCTAATATTCCACAGAAGACAATCACATTCACAAAAATGTGAGGGTTAAAGACTTTTGTTAAAAATCGTGACGGTGGAAATCAATTTCTTAAATTTGTTCATCAAATGTATTGTGGCAATAAGACTTCTGTTTCACTTACATAATTTTCTACACTTCGCTTAAAAAAAATAGAACAGTAAATTAAAAAATTCAGAACAGGCCCTCAAATACACAAGAATCAACAATTATCTTTATTAACGGAGAGACAGAATGACTTCTGACTTACCTGCATTATATTTCCTAAAATGCTTAATTCTCAACAGTAAGTACTTGCTAAATGAAACATATCAATTCCTTATTCAGAAATTTGTCACAATGGGATTATAAAGGTAGGGCTTAATTGAGTACAATCATCTAGCAAATGAGCATTAAAGGAATGTCAGAATTACAATACCCATTATTCTCAAATATGAATACATGCATCTTCATACTACCCTACAATGAAATACCCCATTATCTGGTGGAGAATTCCATGGACAGAGGAGCCCGGCAGACTACAGTCCAGGGGGTCGTCACAAAGAGTCAGACACAACTGAGCAACTAACAACAACAATCTTAATGTGAATGCTCTATTGGTCCCTCACACAGGAAGTGTTAAAGGTCTTCTAGGTTTTTAAATCTTAGTGTTTATCATTCTCATCAGGTACCCGGATTGGATAAATCTGGGGCCCACTTTGAGAGCTCACTCTTAGATATGTTTCTAACACTTATCAATTTCTATGTCACTCTATCTAACTCTATTCTTCTAAAGTCTTTCTTCTGATCCGGGATCCAATCTAGAATCCTCAGTTTTCTTTAATTAGTGACAGATCCTCTAGTTTTTTTTTTTTTTTTTGGTCTTTCATGACCTTGATTCTCTTAAACAGTCCAGGCCATTATCTTGCAGAGTATCTCTCAATTTGGATTTATCTGGTGTTTTCTCATTAGAATGAGGTTATGCATTTTTGGCAAGAATACAAGAGAAGTGATATTTTTCTCAGCGCATCATAGTGGAGCGATACTGATGTTTTACTACCTGCTGGTAATATTAATCTTCATAACATAGCTAAAGTGGTGTCTATCAGGTTTCATCACTGTTATTTTTCCATATGTAAATAATAATTATCTTGTGGGGAGGTATCTGGAGATTATCCATGTATCCTCTTTTACATCAAACTTTCAGTCACTAAATTAGTAGCATTCATCAATGGTTCTTGCTTGCAACAGTTATCACTGTGGGGTCGGGTAATGTTAATCTTCAATTTCTCTTTTCTTCTACATTTATTAGCTAATTCCCTGGTGGCTTAGATGGTAAAGCGTCTGCCTACAATGCAGGAGACCCAGGTTCAATCCCTGGGTTGGGAACATCTCCCGGAGAAGGAAATAGCAACCCACTCCAGTACTCTTGCCTGAAAATCCCATGGACGGAGAAGCCAGGTAGGCTACAATCCACGGGGTCACAAAGAGTCAGACACAACTGAGCGACTTCACTTTCACTTTCATTCTATAGTAAAAAGAGCTGTCCCGTCTACCCTCTTTATTAGTTCAATTATTTATTTATACCAGTATGGATTCATGGATATCAATTTTATGAGCACTAATCTAATACTTTCATTATTTTACTTTGTTGCTTAAATTTTTGGCCATTGGGAATCCCTTCAAGTTGATTCCTATGTCATTCTGATATATCCCTATCATTTTTTGATAACTTCTTTATTTTCTGGCCACAAGATGTTTCAGGCTCAATAGTATTTTTTTCCCCATCCCATCTCTAGCATTAGTCATTTCTGCAGAGTTTTGATTTCTTTTGCTAAAGAACGGTAGCTAGAAACCAAAATCTGGGTGGTAGGTATGCTCATTGCTGCTAAGGTGTCACTGCTCCTAGAGCCTCTCAGCAGAGTGGGCTAAGAAGTATATGTATGTTTACTGCACATGTATACACACACATCAATATTTTTCTGTATCAGTAAATACTTTAAATGAATTCATACTGATACCTCTAGTTCTAATCCAAAACCACAGAATTTGGTTTCTAGCCTATTCTCTCTTTTTTTAACTCTTTATTTTGTATTAGCGTGTAGTCAATTACAAACAATGTTGTGATGGTTTCAGGTGAACAGCAATGGGACTCAGTCATACATATACATGTATCCATTTTCCCTCAAACAGCCAGGTTGCCACATAAAATTGAGCAGAGGTCCTGTGCTATTCAGTACATCCTTGTCAGTTATCCACTTTAAATGCATAGTCCCTTTTCTTATTTGTAATCTCTTCCTATGATAGTGAGAAACCTGCAGAGTACTCCTTCAGATGTACTCATTTCTAATCATCCTCAAAACATCACTTGGAGAGAGTGGTCAAAATTAAAGCAAAAGAACTAAGACAGACATAAAGGACAACTTTATTAAAGCAAAGGTAATCATCTACCAAAAAAAAAAAAAAAAAAAGACTATCAAAAGGAAGGGCTGATATTTATCCCTGAAAGTCTAAGAACGGGCTTGACAACATTTTGTCTGGAGCATACAGATGAATATTACCTTTCTCACTCTCTCTACAGCACTTTTCATTTATACAAAGACATTTGTAAGTACATAAAATTTTCTTTGTAGAAGTAACTTCATACATACATACAGAATTTGAACCTTACTAGTTATTTCTAATATGCAGCAATGATCTCAAAATACTGATACTATACTGTCTAAAGTAGTTTCTGTGGTTTTACCTTAAAAAAAGAGTAGAACTGGAATGAGAAAATTTACTATGTATTCCTCAGAAAGTGCCTACCTCTTCTCAAAGAATGCAGTGTTGGTGGAAGGTTTTTCTTAATTCCCTAACATTACACAACTATAAGTATTTATTGCCTGAGTGAGGAGGGGATGTAAGAAAAAATTCTAGACTTGCATTTTTACATTAAAAAAATCGAAATGTTGACAGCCTTTGTGTTACTGTGTATGCTGCTGAACACATGAACATTTTCCTACTGTCATACAAATTCTATTCTTTTTTGCTCAGGTAGAGAGAACAAGACACCTAGAATTCCTGGGCGAGTGAAGATAAAGGTAGGGACTGAGATCTTGGGAAAATGGCCCAGATATAGTGAATGAATGGCCAGGCAAACATCTGGGAGCCTGAAACAGGAAGAAAGGGGCATCAGACTCAGGAGCACACTGAGGAGGGAAGAGACACACTACGACTGAAATTCAAGAGACCATGCAGTTGAGTCAGGTGCTGACCCAGCTACAGCTATATTTTAGCAATGGCAGAATTTGATAACTGGTTTTCTACAAAGTAGACTCGTAGGGCTAGGAACCTGCTGAACTTTCTAGATTTTCAGCTTTGAGTCTCACTGGGGTTTGATCTGGTTCAAGAATGAACATGAGATTTAATGAAAAACAGTGAGGCTCAGCTGGTAAAGAATCTGCCTGCAACACAGCAGACAAGGGAGATGTGGGTTCAATCCCTGGGTTGGGAAGATCCCCTGGAGGAGGAAATGGCAACCTGCGTGTGTGCACGCACACACACACACACACACACACACACACACACAGTGAGGCACAATACTTTGGGGAAAGAAACCGTTCCTCTTGCTTTCCAGTTTTGAAGTCAAGAAAATGAAGGCTGCTGGCAGCCACCTTATGCAGGATATTTCAGTGAACTTCTTTACTATCATGGCTTTAAGGATAATTTCTTGGGACATTATCCATAACTATGCCTCAGTTCTGAAATAAGTGCTACTCCCATGCTTCTAACTTGTCTATAGAGAATTTGGATATCCTGGAAAACTTCTAACTTGATATTTATGCAGGTATGTATTCGTCATTGAACCAAAATTTACTGGTTATCTACCATACAGTGGGGTATACACAAAGATAAAGTGAATGATTTGCCATTCTCTTTTACATCACAAGATTTTGCCATTTGTTAGCCTCAAGCCTCAATTTGTCAGCTTCAAGTTCTGAGATCTCATTGAGAGGGGAAAAAAAAGACAACCAACAATATGTATAATATTGACTCCGTTAAGCAAGGGAACTGTTGAAAAACACAAATACTTTCCTATTATCATACAAATACTTTGTTTTTGCTTTTTATTCATTTTATCTGCTGTCTGTTCTTTCACTCTAAATCAAATATATAATTGAACACCTTTTCTGTAAGGCCCTGTTATTTTCTTTCCCTCTTCATTTCCCCTCCCTCTAGTCTTACTTTTTCTAATCCTTTACAGTCTGTACATACATACGTACTGAGTCATTTCAGTCATGTCTGACTCTTTGCTACCCTATGGACTGCAGCCTGCCAGGCTCCTCTGTGCATGGGATTCTCCAGGCAAGAATACTGGAGTGGGTGGCCATGTCCTCCTCCAGGGGATCTTCTTGACTGAGGGATTGAACCTGCATCTCTTAATTCTCCTGCATTGGCAGGTGGGTTCTTTACCAGGAGCACCACCTGGGAAGCCCCTCCAGCCTATTTCTCAAGTCTACCAGCACTGATCATGAGTTTGAACTCACAGAGGATACTGAGAATTAAGATGCTAATGTTGACAGTGAGGATGCAGGAACAGGCACTGCCTAAAGGCTTTATGCAAACACCTGACCTGTAGACATAAATGTGCCCTACCTGGTCCCTTGTCTCCTTTCTTCTCTTTCATGTCTTACACCTACAAGGAAATTAGGTATGGTTTACTCTTGAGACTTAAGCAAGTAATTTAACTTATCCTCACGTGCCTACCTATCCACTACACCTGCTACACACACCAAAGCTGTGGCTTTGCTCCTCGATGAGGAGATCCAGTTACTTGTGGGATCACAGAAAGGTTAACCCACAAGTACCGGTTTTTAAGTTTAAAATAGAGCCTCCATTTCCTTCTGAACATTTCCTGCTACATTTTTAAAAAGCTACAATAAAATAAGAGAAAAATATATTAGTTCAAGTGGTTTTAATCTTAGTGTAAATGACCAGTAATAAGAGATTATGGTGATCACTTCATAAGAAAGAGTGGTGATAAATTTCACAGAGTCATTTATAAATGCTAAACCAAAGTTCACACTTTTACCACAAAATATGAAAATAATCCCTGGGACTCAAGACAGGGTTATTAATTCTCCTTTCCCCTTTCTTTTACTCTGTGAGAAGCTGGCCTATGGGACATCATCCCTTCCTTTTTGTTTTCTTTGTTTTTTTTTCCATCAGGAAACATACTAAATATCTTCCTTGGGATGAAATGAATCTTATTTTATATTATCACCACACATATAAACCCAAAGCCACAAAGAATACTCAGAGTTCATTCAAGATGGATACTTATCCATTCAAAATCTGGAATAAATGGCAACAGAAAGTGAGTTAAAGGCATGTGTTAATCTTCTTCCTAATGGACTAATGCAAGGTGGGACAAAATGACTACAAGTAAAAATAATAAACAAACAAACCCACCAAACTTCTTAGCATTGAAACACTGGAAAAAGTTGAATAAATGTGGAAGTTTTACCACTCCCCTGCACCTGTGTGTGTGTTCACATATAGCAAATATGACAAGATGCTAACATTTGTTCTAGCTCAAGAGTATATAGGCATTTGATGTGTTATCTTTACATTTTCCATACTTTTAATTTTCCCGTAAATTTCCAAAAATAATGAGAAAAGAAAATAAAGAAATATGCTGCAAAATTATAAGATTTAGAATGATCATAAAATTTAAAAGCATGAATATTTTAAAAAACATGGATATTATTAAAGCTATTTATGCAATCACTGATCAGGTCATTTTGTAAAATTTAATTTTGAAATAATTTTAGGCTTTCAGCAAAATTGATCTTTCATTTAGTTTCCCTTACTGTTAACAACTCATATAAACTATAGTACTATTCTCAAAAGCCAGAAAATTAATATTGATACAACACTACTAATAAACCTTATATAAATTTCACCAGTTTCTCCCTTCGTGTCCTGTTCTTGTCCCAGGATACAACCCAGGATCCTGTCTTGCTTTCTGCAACTGTGGGATCAGGTCATTTTTGACCAAACATATCCCCTCTTCTCTCTACCTCCTTACATTCAATAGAATACTTCTCTGCCCGACTCTTCCACTAGCCTTGTCCAAAGATCTGTATTTATATATTTAATTTCAGTTGTAGCAAACTAATGGCAGACACTTAAAGTAAATGAGGTGTATCAACACGGAGAAGTTAATTTCAGAACCAACTGGTGTGATAAACAGAAATAATCTTGGTTTGTTTGCATATTGACTTACTTTTCATTGAGTGTAAAAATTCAGTTCAAGGAACAAATAGTTTCCTGACCTTTACAATACTCCTTCAGAAGACTAATAAATGCAAACCACTTGCTTTGGAGAATGTTTACAAAATGCTGCCAGCCCTACCTCGTCAATCTCTGCTAGATCTTTAGCAAGGTGCCTACTATCTACATGCTGACTGTGCAAAGCGCGGTCTACATCAGGCTTCTGTACATCAACAGAAAGAGTACTCAGTGATGACACGTGCTAGCAAAGCATATCCAGGTATTTTTATCCAGCTGGAAATAATCTATGGTTACTACAAAATCACCAAGCATTGTTAGATACATCCAGAAGTCAATTTGCATAATAGTGAAGCATGAGGATTACTCAGAAAGTGAGAAGGGAAAAATTTTTTAAGTGATTAGATGACTAGGAAAAAAATTCTGTAAGTCTGGTCCACGAAAGAGATGATTAGAAATCTTTTCATTTCTAGTTCCTTCAACTAATTATGTTGAAGCATTAAAAAAAAAAAAGGCACTTGAGTATTTTTTTTTTTTTTGGCTGCACCATGCGACATCTTAGTTCCCTGACCAGGGATCAAACCTGTGCACCCTGCAATGGAAGCACGGAGTCTTAACCACTGGACTGCCAGGGAAATCCTCGCACTTGGGTATTCTAATCATGAAAATAGCTGGTTTTTCCCCTCTTGATCAGAATATGTAAGTGGTTCAGATCTTATTTAATTACATCCTATTTTGTAATATGCCTATATCTGTATCTGTTATTAAAGTTGTAATATAGGATAAGATTAAGGTATGAAACAAAATATAACAAAACTGTTAGAGAACTACATGGACACCACTGTTTAAGCTGACAGGGATGTTCTTCCCAACAAAGTTACTAAAAAGTCTAGCTCTCAAAATGAGAGTCCGGTTGGCTAGTCGACCTGCTAACACATATTCCTTCTCTGAAGCACCTGATGATTTCCCATTGGTGAGATTTCCAGGAACTCTCATCTAGGCCTCATCAATAAGTAAAAGCTGGAACTTCTAGTCTAATCCAAACCTATTCTCTGGACATGAAAAAATGATAAGCAGCAGGAAAAGATTTTATTTTTTTTTCACATAAAGAAAGGCAGAAAGGCTATTTATACTTAGCCTGGGAAAGGCTACCCACTCTAGTATTTTGGCCTGGAGAATTCCATGGACTTTATTTATAGTCCATGGGGTTGCAAAGAATCGGATATGATTTTGACCTTCATTTGTCTGGAAAAGGTATTTTTTTGAGAAATGTTTTAGAACTCTTGGATCCTAGAAAAACTAAACTGAACATACCAAAGGGAGATGCTGGACATGCTTTGCCTCTTTCTTCCCCTCCAATCTGCCACCATGCTTGCTGTTTTTACAGTGGTGTCAGTTTGTTAGGGAAGTAAAACTTGACTGGATCATGTAGCTTTATTTAAAAAAAGCAGACTAAGAAATCTGTGCATAGTGGAAAGTGTATAACAACCTGCTTATAGAGGAAAGAATAACTGTAAATATATATTTTGAAAGTTTCTTAGATGAACACAGTAGCTAGTTAACTTAATGAGGAAACTGCTGGTGGATTAATTTTTTTTAAATCAGTCACATGAATAGAAAAACTGGTATCAAAACACTGTTGAAAACAAAATGGCTTCCTAAGCAATTCACTGCAATGGCTTAGAAACCGATACTCATCTCGTGATCCAGGTTTTTAAAGACTGGTTTAATAGAAACCAGAAGCTAGGAGACGTGTTATAGCTCCCCGTGCACCCTGGAGTACCCCTGGACAAATCACTTAATCTCGGCATCCTTAAGTAAGGGAGTTCAGACTAGCTCAATGGGCCTCAACCTAGGGTTCTCTGATACGCAAGGAATACCATATAGTAATGCTGGTCCATGAGGGATGTTCAGTATTTCAAAAATCCTCAAAGAAACTTAAATGAATTTGTTGGAGACAGGGCTGAGATATACTAAGTTTTTTGGTTACAGTCATATCAAGTCGGTGCAGTCAAGTTAGCTATTTTATCCTAAATACAGCATGTGTGGATGATGGAGCTGGATAAAAAGTGTTCCTGATAAAGGAGAGGATGATCTCTGAGACAGTTTTCAGCTCTAAAATTAAATGCTCTACGACCTCAGCATTCATGGGGTATGACTGAAGTGAAGGGTCATGGGACAGTGAAGGGGAGGAAGATACAAAAACACAAATATTTATTGAGGAATTTAATAAATTTGTGCCAAGGAATGTGTGGAGTACTGTGTGTACATTATCTCGCTTAATCCGCTCAACAGCCCTGTGGATTAAGTGTTTTTTGCCTTTATTTTGGAAATGAGCTGTGTTTTAACTTTTACCAGGATCAACTGCCAGCAAGTAGCAGGGCTGGGATTAAGACTGTCTGCCTCTTTCCAGCACCATGTTGCTTTATAAAAACTACTGCTGTTAGCTAGCTCTTAGTAATTTCATTTTTCCAATTGGTAACAGGGTTGGCAATAAATGCTTTTTCCTGTCCCCTCTCTCTTGCTTGGTCTCGGTACCTTAGGCCAACATAGCCTACAGGTCCAGGGGCCCAGCCAGAGAGCAAAAGAACATCTAAGATGTGTCTTCAGTCACTCATCGCTGGCAGGGTTGCTTTGCCAAAAACTTTCCTAGCAAACAGCCTTCTGGCTTATGTGGATGAGAAGGCAATTTGCTGTGACCACAGGCAAAACTAAATACTGTCATAAATTCAGTGGAGTGGGAGAAGAGTAACTTCTAACCCTCTTCTTTTCCCACAGTTCCAGTGCTATGGGCGACAATAATTCTGGTCCATTTCACCTAATACTAACTTATAAGGTGCCACTGTTAGGATGCAAAGGAGACACTATTAAGAAAGAAATGTCTAGTATTTAATTACTAGGACCAGAAACTTTCTTCTCCAATAGCATTTGCACAGTGAGATATCCTCCTGTTAATTAACAGAATTTTTGTTGTCTCAAACACCCTTTTCCCTCCTGTCCAAGAAACACTGTTTTAATATGTGTATATGAGAAATTTTTATTAGTTGTCCCCTTTACTCCCTCAAATATATCTAAATCTAGAAGAATGGTTCTTTATCATATCTTTGTTAAAGCTAGGAGAAGAAATAAAAAGCAGTATTTTTTAAAAAAGTATTTTTTTCCTATAGTACATAAGACGCACAAAGTTTAGTGCGATGGGACACACTTCTAAAATACATAACCTTGGGCCAACAGTTTTCTAGAATCTAGATTAAGTTTGGGATTTGGTAACTAAAAACAATAGGGAGGAAGACTACTACCTGGAGACAAGATTTGAAGGTGAACCTACTTGGAAGAGTATAATAACTATGCCAGATTTCACATTAGAAGGGAGCAGAGCCTTACGAAGACTTCACATTCCCCAAGAAAACCATATTTACACAATTAACAATTGTTTTGTTGGAAAAAAAAAAAAAAAAGCTTTCCTTATTGCATGCAGACACATGTGGGCTGTGTAAAAATATAAGAGATGTGTAACCCACGGTAAACACAAAGTAATGATCTTAAACAGGCCAAATCCTTGAACTCGTCATTAATAAATGTCTCTCCTGCATTCAGCTACCCGGGCTGCTGGGAGCCTGTTTTCTTCAAGTACTTCAAACACGGAAATCCAGGAACATTTATTATTTTAATCCATTACAGGCAGTGCTTGATTTAACTTTATTGGTTATGGTGGTGGTAGTGGTTATAAGTGGGGGTATAGCAATGTTCTTTTACACATCATTTCAAAAGGGCTTAATTATATTTTATAGTTTGGGCCAGGAATTCTGCTTTTTTTTTTGTCTAACAAGGTTCAAATGGAGTTCAGGTCGGTGATTAATCAGAAGAAAAAGTCGGAGATGGCTATCTGTCTGAGATGAGCTCATCTCCGTCTATGAAAGGCTGGGCAGGTACTTGGTGTTCGCTGCGCCACAGCCCATGAGCATGCTCGGACATCTGAAGATGGCTGCTTATGGGACGAATTTTACTTTTCAGGCAGCCTGGAAATGAACACATCAGAAATCTCACCCAGTGGTTTTCTTCTAAATTTCTGAAGTTACTATCCTAAGGTATTTAAAGGCTTCCCATTAAAATCCAAAGCAGTAAACTTAGTAACCTCACAGCGCTAAAAAAAGTGTACATGAATAACAAAAATCACGCGACAATAAAAAAAAGAAACACATAAACCCTTTAGCAGAAAAATTTTAAATATTCCAAATGAAAGATGTCGACTTCATATAATTTGGTTAAGCAAAATAAAAAAATATGACCATAGAAATATGCCTGAACATCATATATCTACTAGTAAGTTTTTTTTTTTAAAATATCAAACGTTAATTTTTTTGCCTCTGTTTTTTGAGGGGGTAAAAAAAGATAATTTCTAAGATAGCAGTACTAACATTATTTATTATTGTCCAAAATTCTATCTAATCATATATTATTGATAACAATTACAGCCAAGAGAATAAAATCTGTATGTTGGGATTTCTTTTCCATTGCATATAATTTCTAAGAGAGAGGACAAGAAAATTACTCACCAAGAGACTTAGGCATTTACCTTTTTTATTTCCCACTGTATTAGAGAAAAAAATAATGGGACATTATTTGGAAAAAAAAAGTTATGAGAACTTTACTTTTTCCACATATTTCCCATTCAATTTTTAGAACATCCTATGGGTTTGTGAATGTCTCAGTAGTTGACCATTATGCACAGAAAAATCATTGAAAAAAAATCAGTAATTCACAGGTTATTTAAGAGCAAAAAAAGGAGGACAGGCCAGTTCATCAGTAGCAACTTTGAACCTTGTTATAAAGTAATAGGAGGGAATCTGACCAGGATTAATAGTGGTCCTCAGTGCTGAGATGAGGGGTGTCAGGTTTCACAGACTCTAGGCCATCTGTTCTGCCTGCCTACATTTTACTTCTGCAAAACCATAAACGTACCTCTACCTCAGGGACTATAGAGAGGCATTAGAATTCTTCTGCTTTTCATTATCACAAGATTCAGTAACTCATTTCATTGTCAAGATAATCCCCTTTTACTCTTTCTTTTGCGCTTGCTGGGTATGCCAAAATGACAAATAAAACCCCAGATGTTACAGACCCAATGAGGTCTCCACCTTTCCTTGAGTGTTGGGTTTAAGCTACTTGAGACACGGTGTCAAATATGACAGGACCCTGATGCCCACACCCAATATTCATTAAGGTTTGTTAGTGATTTGTATAGCTGTCTACAAGCTGTACTTCCACTTCAATCCTCAGTGGCTGTTTAAAAGTTAAGTGTGTCCTCTGGCTTTAACTGTTGAAGAATTCATTTCCTATTGTTCAGGCATTGGAAAAAGGTGCTATTTCTTTCTAAAAGTAACAAAAATCTTTGGGGTGTTGTAAATGGCTTGTTATTGCAATATATTATTTTAGGTAGTCATATTTAATTTAATGTTTTATTTCCCCTCAGGTTTACTTGCATTTCTGCAGCATCCACTGGCTATGACAACGCCTTAGGAGATTGTCCTCAGGAGAGTCAGTTGACTCTGGAATGAAAAGCTGGAGCTCCGCTCTGTATCAATTAATGACCTAGTTTCACTTTTCAGGACATGAAAAGGAGCTTTAGTTCTTTACATTTTTATTGGTCCTGAATGCAGTGAACACGAGAAGAGGCATTTGTATCCGTGAAGAATAATGTGGTTATGCTTGCTTGCTTTCTACTTTTTGTTTATACACAAAGATAAGTACATATGGATGACAGAGGCTGGGGTAGTGAAAGTTATTTAAACCACAGTTCTTTGACTAGGAATTCAACTTATTGCTTTCTGCATGGATGAAAGTCCCCTCAGTCCCTATGGAAAGGGGATTCTTGCAATTTTTCCTTGATTCGGACTAACATGCCAGCCAAGATGGCCTCACTCAGGCTCTTCCCCAGCCCTCTGTGCCACCTAACTTGTTCATACCCTATTCTCCCTTTTCCTCATCTACAGGGAGCTTGCTAATAGACGTGCCCCTAAGAAAGAGCAAGGCAGCTTAAAGCCCAGCTATTTCACAGCCTGAATTGTGTACCCTTGTTTGCCGAAATCTAAGAAGTGCCGCCCTAATAGAGCCATAATTTACTCTGACAAGGAGAGCTAAAGTCTGCAGCTCACTCTCCACCCTGCCTGTGCAAAGTTCTATACTGCTGGTTCAGAATTTATAGCTATATACTTAAGGTTTCTCCAAAACGCCATACTTCAAACAGCAAAAAAGACGAGATGTGTGTGTGTGTGTGGGGTGGGGACGGGTTGTTATATTTTTTTAAGAAGAACATACTACAGAATGGGCCAGATTTAATGGACAGTAAAAGAAACATCTGCCTTAAAATGTTTCAGAAAATAAGATAAAAATTTAAAACAAGATTAATTTCGTTATCAATAACATAATCATAGAAGATTTTGCAGCATTATACACAATCATAGAAATTTTGGGGATTATACACCAATTTAAAAAAATACAAGCATTACATCTTGTATGTAAAGTTCTAAAATCAGAACTTTAGGGCCATTTTACCAAAGACACATGGGAGAATATAAGTATTCTAGCAGAAATATGAGTTGGGTTATTATAAGTCACTGCTACACTAGCATCTGTAGAATGGAATTTAAAAAAACCCACGTCCCTTGAAACTCGGATAGTTTAGGGCCACGGAATAGTACAGAAAGCTAAGAAGAACTCACAGACTTTCTTTTAAAGTGGAAAATATTTAACCATTTCATTCTGTTTCAAATGATGAAAACATTTCAGTGAATAATCTGTACATATTTTGTTGTAAAAACCAGTAAATGAACATAAAAGCATTTCAGATTTAAATGTACTGAGAATGTCGTGGGGGAGAACATTAACTTTTGTCTCTCATTCTTTTATTATTTCCTTTCTGCACACACTTCCCATAAGCTTATGACGGTTTAGATAATTAAAAAAAATATAATCATTAGGCAAACTCAAATATTTTTTGTACTTTTCACAAGTGAAGAAACATGCCTACGACACATTCCCAATTGTGTTTCTCTAAATATTACTTAGAATGTAAGATTCCTCTAGCATTACAAATCTATTTCAGCTCCTAAATTAAAACTCATCTGGAAAGGACTGTTTTACCCTGTTTATATAACATTGTCACATAAAGAGTGTTAAAAAAAATATTTCACTAAAAATAGCTTGCGTAAGTTAGGGATTAGAGTAGTTTCTGCTGCTATAATTGTTCCTTTGTAGTTTTTTCCATGATGTTTTTGCACAGTGTTTTTGACTGTGTTTATTAAAGTCAGCACATCAAAAAGGATCAAAGAGAAAGTGAGTGAGAACCAAAGAAACCCCAAGTGTGCTGTCTCATTGGGGAGTTATGCAGATTCGCATAAACAAGTGCAAATTGTTGAGGTTTTAATGAAAATTTTCTACAATTATTTTATCTTAAGTCATTCTATACAATAACATCTGTACAGCAGATGGCTATGCTATACCAAGGCAGTGCTCCTTTTCTTTCTCTGTTTAATAGTACATCTGAGATGACTACTTTTGTCACTGTGCTCAATTTGGTTCAGCAAATAATTTGAAAAGTGCAGCTGCTGCAGATGGTCGCAATAGTTATATAAACTGTAAAATCAAAGACACAGTTAAGTATTTCTGTATTAGATTCAAACTATAAAAATCTGACATTAACTCCATTGGGCTCAAAGATACACTATTAAAACTTTTGGTTGCGTACAGAACGATGTCACTGGAAAATACAAAAAGAAATACGACTACTGGTAGGACATTTTTTTTTTTGGCTGGAAAATACTTTTTACAACTTACTAAAAATAAACCTTGAATATATATTTGCATATATTTCATCCAAGTTGCAAACCATGAATTTTTAAGATAGGTAAATATACAATTAAATGAATGTTCAGAGCTTAAACTATGTTTTACTTCTTAAAAATTTTCCTTGGTAGAAAATCAATGTCTGAAAAATACATAGTAATCTCTTAATTATAATTTCCTAGAAATCAACCTACAACAATAACTAGAGCTTTCAATCTCACTTCATTTAATCATAATTTATTATTATTTTGCCAACTTTGTTTTCTTTTTTTTTTCGAGCATGCCATCACATCAAGCAGAAATGTAGATAAAACAGATTTGGTGTTTGTTACACTCATACTAAAACTATTTCTATCCATATTAATTAAATGGCTAACTTCAATCTGATTTGATTTGTTGATGCAAATAACTACTTAAGAACATTTGCTGGACACTACAGATTATAGTTATATAAAGTATTTCTTAGTCAAGGGTATAGTTTCTACTGTATTTAACTAGATATAAGAGTTATAACTATAAAAAGAATGGGGTACTAAAGGGTAAAACAAGTTACACAACCAGAATGCATCTACTACTTCGAAAAGGTCAGTGAGAAGATTTTAATTATATTTTAGAGAAACTTACTGAGAACAGACACTATTGAATATGAATAGCAAATGAATGAAACAAGAAATGAGGATGACTGAGCACAGTACATATTAAATGCTTTCATTCTACTTCAGTCCTAACCTTTCCTTGCTATGATTCAGGTACAACTGGAAAGACGTGGGAATGGTCCCAGCGTGGTCTGGATTGTAATTTATTTGTGGATAAATCAGACATTGTAGCCTTCAGTGCTTCATAGTCTTTCATGTACCCTGGACCTTACATTTTTCATTTCTAACTTTTAAGACAATAAAAAAATACAGTGCTTTTAAGCTGGCTTGGTCACAAATACTTCTGGTAAGAAAGAAATAAATCATTTATTTTTTGGCCTAAAATTCATACTTCTCAACTACAAAACTTCTTCTTTACCTCGTCAACTACTGTGCCCAAATTGACTATACAATTAGTCCCAGCTGCCACTTTTTAGTAAGCAACTGAGTTGCATACAGTTTCAGGATTTACTTTATCCCCTATAGGACCCCTCTAGCCCCACTTCTTCCCTCCAAATTAAAGTGGAAAAAATGTTTTCCTTTTGCTACTTTTACTTTCAGAGCAGAGGTTCTGGCTTCAGTGCACTGAACTTTAACAGTAGCCGTTTCTGTGATTGAAAATGGTTATTCCCCACCTGTACCTTGTTTTTTCTCTTCCCCTCCTCACATTCCTTCTACCTACTCTTTTTGATTCAGTGTGAAAAAGCACCGAACAATTTAGGCATGGTAACAAAAGAGGACAATGTAGATGTCACTGCCCATTAATTTCTCACCTCTCCACTCATCAAGGACATTCAGTTGCCAGGTCCAGGCTCCTTTGCTCAGCTAGGCACTGAAGCAGGGCCTTTCCTTGCAGGTGTTGCTGTCTGAGAATCTTCAGTGGCACTGTCTCTGCAAAGTTGAACCTTGGCTTCTATTACTTTTGGTGTAGCACTTCTGCCACCAGAGCAATTTTTTTTTTTTTTTAAATAAATTGTTACCAATGACTTAATGGAGCACATCAGAATCACCTGTAGGGCTTGTTGGAAGACGTATTTCTGGGCGCCACGCCCAGAGTTTCTGATTCAGTAGGTCAGGAGTAGAGTCAGAATTTGCGTTTCTAACAAGCTCCCAGATGCTGCTGGTTCCGAGACTACACTTTGAAAGCTACTACTTGGATGGTTTGCAAAACCTGATGCTTACTCTGTTCTTACACTACAGCTATGTTAGGTAAAAAGAAATTTGGGAATGAACAGTTATAAAGAAGTCTGTAGGAACACGCCTAAAGAGGTAGACAAGAACACTTTGGGGCATAAAATACTTAGGCTTAAATAATTTGTTGTAACACTTTCTTTAAAATAAGGCAAGAAACCAGAAATGTACCCATCTCTAATGGTTCTTGAAACTTTTTGCCTCTACATAATACAAACCTTCAACATTATGCAGTTTTAGATGTTAACAAGTCATTGACATCTCTCTTGCCCCTTTACTGTGACTTACCAGGTACTTTCTGCGCTGCTTTGACATTAAGGCTTCCACTGAGGGTGGATAAAGATGCCAACAGGCATGGTTTATTAGGATGGGGGACAGTTTCCATGGAGACCACAATCTGAGTAGTATGAACAGAAATTTTTTGAAAGCAGGACATCGTTCTCCATATGTTTTCTTGAAATGGAATCTTTTGTGCTCCATCACCATGAACTTTAAGCTTGGATAACTTCCCACGGTAACATTTGGAGGCTGGAAGCGCATCCTTACTCAGCACAGCGTCTGACGGTGCTGAGGACGCTTTGCTGTGTACATTTTTTATCTTCTTCAAAAAATGGTTTATTTGATCCAACTTGGTAAAACTCAGGTTTGCTTTCAAAGGCTTTGATATATCCAAGTTGATGTCTGCTGTAGAAGTGAAAAGGGTAAGAAAATTACTGAAGTTCTCTTATTGCAAATAAGCCTTTACTTCCCTGTCAAACTCCTATTTCAGTTTCCCAACACCTGTACTGTGGACTCATTAGGATGCCAGATGTTATAATTCTTTTACTTACCACCTATTCTTTCCATGTAGTTACTTGAAGGAACACTTTTCCTGCACTACTCTTGCCTGCATTCCTGTTCCAATCATGTAACTGTCTGTTCCTGAAGACTGAAGGCCACACATGGACATCTACCCTCTACTTGGAGGCAAAGTTGAGCAGCCTTTCCAGTTTGTTACTGGGCTGACATTCTTCTTTCTGGGGTTAAAAGGACCTGCCTTAGTACCCAGCACAATGTTTGACACAAATACTGGTATTAATAAATAATCTGTCCAACTGATTAACTGAAGTAGCCTCCCCACCACTGTCTGATAAAGTATATACACAAAAACGTTTGTTTCTCCTCTTCAACCCGCTAAAACCCAGAAAAGTCCCTACATCTTTCCCTGTATTCTGTGTTGAACAAGTTTCAAATATCTCATCCAATGTAACCTGGGTAGACTGAGATCTCTTAAACTCCATTTTACATGTATCACACACCAGATGTCGTCCTTATTTGTCACTTAATCACATGACATTAAGACGTTTCTGTTTTTGCGTTCTCGCTTCCGTTTCTGTCATCAATAAGATGTAAGACTATACGGATCGTGAGAGCAGAGTACAGCACTCATCTTTATACCCAGTGCCTGGCACAGTGTGTTTCTCATATGTATGTGTTCAGTAAATGGCTGAGTTTAACTAACCTAATTAAGTATTCTTTTCACTACAGCCTGAGATAATACAAGACATAATCATAGATGAAGCTAGGAATAGCAAATTATCAAGCAGACAAAGCTCATATTCTGTTTTCAACAGGAGGACCTCTGTTCATCTTCTTCAGATTTCAGCACCTTAGAGTTTCCTCCTGGCTACCCAGGCTTGCTCCGGGTACCATTCCTCTTGTGTGTCTTTCCTTGGGTTTCTTTTATCAGACTAAGGAAAATTCTGAGAGAACTGCTTCTAGCTAACTGTCCACTGGAAAGGGTCAGGCAGTTGAGTCAACCTTCTGTAATATTAAAATATTCTCTGTTCCCTATATTTATTTAAGCAGGAAAAAAACACCCTAATTTAAAGAAATTATTTTTTAACATCTTTATTGACATATTAACTCACATATCCATACAATTTACCTATTTAAAGTGTACAATTCAATAGTTCTTATTATACTCACAAGATTGTGTACTAATCACTACTATCTAATTCCAGAACATTATCACCACCAATGGGGGAAGAAATTCCCATGCTGTTTAGCAGTCCCTACTCATTCCCCACTTCCAACCCTCAGGCAACCAATAAGCTAATTTCTATCTCTATAGATTGCCTATTCTGGACATTTCATATAAACTGAATCACATAAAATCCTGCTTTTTGTGTCTGGTTTCTTTCAGTTAACATAATACAAATTTTTAAGGTTCATTTGTGTTGAATCATATGTCATCAGTACATCATTCCTTTTTTTATGACTGACTAATACTCCATCATGTGGATATACTGTAGTATACTGCTTATTCATTATCAGTTTGTGGACATTTGGGTTGTTTCTACTTTTTGGTTATTAATGAATAATATTGCTGGGGCTTCCCAAGTGGTGCTAGTGGTAAAGAATCCGCCTGCTAATGCAGGTAGACCGACATAAGAGACACAGGTTCGATCCCTGGGTGGAGAAGATCCCCTGGAGTAGGGCACGAGAACCCACTCCAGTGGAGAATCCAATGGACAGAGGAGCCTGGTGGGCTCCAGTCCATAGGGTCCACACAGAGTCAGACACGACTGAAGTGACTTAGCACACACGGATAATACTGCTATGAATGTTAATATGCAAATTTTTATATGAATATGTTTTCAATTCTTTAAGGTATCTACCTAGAAGTGAAATTGCTGGGTTATATTTGATTACGGCAATCCTAGTGGGTGTGAAGTGGTATCCCATTGTGATTTTGATTTGTATTTTCTTAATGATTAATGCGGAGAAGGCAATGGCACCCCACTCCAGTACTCTTGCCTGGAAAATCCCATGGACGGAGGAGCCTGGTGGGTTGCAGTCCATGGGGTCGCTAAGAGTCGGACACAACTGAACGACTTCACTTTCACTTTTCACTTTCATGCATTGGAGAAGGAAATGGCAACCCACTCCAGTGTTCTTGCCTGGAGAATCACAGGGACGGGGGAGCCTGGTAGGCTACCGTCTATGGGGTCACACAGAGTTGGACACGACCGAAGTGACTTAGCATAGCAATGATTAATGATGTTGAGCATTTTTTCATATGCTTATTGGTGATGTGTATATATTCTTAGAAAAATGTCTATCACCTTTGTTCATTTTTAAATTGGGTTTTTTGTCTTCTTCTTATTAAATAGTATGAGTCTTTTACATTGATATATTCCAGATACAACTTCCTATCAGATATAGGATTTGCAAATATTTTCTCCCATTTTGTGAATTGTCTTTTCAGTTTCTGTGATTGTGTCATTTGCAGCACAAAAGATTTTAATTTTTGTTAAGTCCAACAGATTATTCTGTTTGAGCTTTTGGTGACATCAAAAAATCATTGCTTTATCCAAGGTGATAAAGATTCACAGTTACGCTTTCTTTTACAAGTTGTATAGTTTTACCTTTTTACATTTAGGTCTATGCTGCTGCTGCTGCTAAGTTGCTTCAGTCGTGTCCGACTCTGTGCGACTCCATAGACGGCAGCCCACCAGGCTCCCCCGTCCCTGGGATTCTCCAGGAAAGAATACTGGAGTGGGTTGCCATTTCCTTCTCCAATTTAGGTCTATAATTACTCTCAAATTAACTTTTGTGTTTTGTGTGAGGTAGGGGTTCAACTTAAATTTTTTTTTGCATAGGGAAATCCAGTTATACCAGCATCATTTTTGAAAGGCATTATTTTTGACTTGCAGAACAGGTTGGTGGGCAAAATATTTTAGGGTACTGCATGATTCAAATGACTCATACATCGTCCTGCTCTGCCTACAAAGTTTTTTATGTGGGCTTCTAAATTTTATGACCTCGCATAAAATAATACCATCTTTTACCACAATGAAAAAAATGAGCAATCTTAACAGATGATAGCAGCAACAGAAAAACTAAACAGTTAAAGTGGAAAGAAGACTCAGATACTGGGGCCAGAAGCTATCTGCTTTTGCCTGGATTCATGAGATTTAAAGTAAGGGTCAGAAGTAGCCATAAAAACAATTCACTGACCTACTCAGGAATTTGCCCAAATATCTACCTATACCAACTGCTGAGCCTAAGGGATCCACTTTCCCTGACTGTAGATTGGCAAAACATCCATAGAATGGTATGCATGAGAGCTGCTGAGTGCTATCTCAATATGGATTCTTGTATCTCAGATATGGTGGTCCCAGGGGCACAAGAAAAAACAAGAAAACCCAAACTATTTATCTTTGGTTATTTGCGTAACTTGTCCTTTGAGACTCTTTGAGTCATTTCTTCTCGAAAAGCCTTTCTTGATCACTGTGGTGGACTAAGGTGCCTCTCATTCATTGCTTCCAGAATATCCTGATTGTGTCATCATCAGATATCTATTTATTTTTATAGCTACTGCTTAGGGTCCAGATAACTATGAGCTCCTGAAAAATAAGGGCTGTTCTACATCTTAATATTCTGAGTGCCTAGGTGGTGCTAGTGGTAAAGAACCCACCTGCCAGTGCAGGAGATGTAAAAGATGCAGGTTCAATCCCTGGGTAGGGAAGATCGCCTGGAGGAGGGCACACGGCAACCCACTCCAGTATTCTTGCCTGGAAAATCCCATGGACAGAGGAGCCTGGCAGGCTACAGTCTATGGGGTCACACAGAATTGGACATGACTGAAGTGACTTAGCACACATGCAAAATGGATATTTAATGATGTAATGAAGGGGGAAGAAAAAGGAATGGATTTTTTCTTCCTACTTAACTCCCACAGGCTCATCAAGTCAATTCATCCAGAACAATCCATCACCTCCTCTCATTGTTGGTTCTTCTTCTTGTTTAGTCACTAAGTTGTGTCCAACTCTTTTGTGACCCAGTGGACGACAGCCCACCAGGCTTCTCTGTCCATGGGAATTCCTCTCACACATGCTATGTTCTCTGTCTCAGTTAATAACTCTAATCTACCAACTGGCTCAAATAAAAAAATCTGACTTTTTGACTCATTTCATTCCCTCTTTTCCTGGTCCAAATCTACTCAATGATTAAGTTCTGTCAATTTTATTTCCAAAATAATTGCCTGAATCCGATCTCTTTCTCTCCAGCATTCCAACCACTCCCCATTTTTTCCCCTTCATGCCTTTGATATTCTTCAGCTAATATAAAGCCTCCTAAAGGTTTCTCTGTCTAGACCGATTCCTGTTAATCCAGGCTACGGAGTAATTTCCAAATGATTTGTTTCAAATGTGATTCTGAGTGGTTCACTATTGCTTAAAACTGTAATGGCTTTTACCTATGGGATAGAAGATGAAGCTCCTTAGAATGGAAAAAAAAGATCCTGCCTTTTCTTATCCACAGCCACTGCCTGCCTCAAATATTAAAGCTCCAGAAATATCAAAGAGTTTACAGAGCCCACATCCCCCAGCCTGTGCGATGTCATACCATTAGGCCTTTGATCACATTGCTCCTTGGTCTAATGTACCTTTTCTTTGCCTAATGTCTAATCTCCAGGAAAATGCTCAACATTTTCTCCAAGTCGTTCCACAAAGCTGGTCCTACATAAGTATCTTTTGTGAGATTATGTCTCCCACCAATAGAGAAGATCCTTGAGTATACATTTTTCATCTTTAATACCTAGTGTTGGGCCTCAAACTCAGCATGAAGCACTTATTTGATCACTTCGTGTTGGAGCACACCAGAAATCTCTAATCTGGTTCTGTGGGAGGCAGAATTCTGAAGATGACCCCCTTCTGCCAAGATTCCTGTCCCCTGGTTATTGACTCAAACACTAAGCCAGGTACTGCTGTGCTGGAAGGGATTTTATAGGTGTGATAAACATTCCAGGTAAATTGAAGTTAAGCCCAAGATTACCTGGTGGGCTGATCTATTACTCGAGCCTCTTACAAAGTACAAGGAAGAGGCAGAAGGGGAAGTCAAGAGAGATTTGAAATGGGTCTATGATCTGTCATTGCTAGTTTGAGGATAGTAGGGATCATGTGAGAAGAAAAGGGTGCCCTAGAGGTGAGGGATGGTGGCACTGGGCACCACTAACAAGGAATTAGGGACCTGAGTCCTACAACCACAGGAAGTGGATTATGCAACAGATGGAATGAGTTTGGAAGTGGAATCTTCCACAGAGCTTCTAGATTAGAGCCCAGCCGAACTGACATCTTGATTTTGGTTTTGTGAGATTCTGAGCAGAGAATACAGCTAAATCCAAATGGACTTCTGACCTAGAGGATTGAGACAATAAGTTTGCGTTGCTATAAGCCACTATATTTGTGGTAATTTGTAATTCATCAATAGAAAACCAATACAAATTCCATATGCTAATATGGAGTATTTCCAGTTTCTAATGTGATTATAAATAAAGTTTCAAGGCCTAGGAATGTTTGCCCTAGCTTCTTTTACCTTTTCCCTCCAAAGCAAAAAATTCTAATATAGTTTGCTTTTTCTCTTTGTTAGTTGCCAACTCCTTTTCTTTAAATATTATTTCAGGGTTCCAGGAAAGATGGAACTATAACATCTGGAGATATTACAGCTTAAAAAAAAAAAAAAAAACCTACAAAGAGCAGCTATTTGAAGACTCTGAAAAGTAAATCGTAACAGGTAGATTGGGAAAGATGACTAAATTTCAAAATACCACCAAAATGGCTCGTTTTTTTCTGGCAATATTCTATAGTCTGGGGCAGCCAAAAACCTGAAGGTGGGCATCAGGTGTGGATAGAGGGAGTAGTCAGAAAAAGCCTCTATTTCTGGCTTCAGTAATGGGAAGGGAATTCCTAATGCCCGTAGGGACTATGAAGATCCCTCATTTTTTTCTTCTTATTCTTGTACCACAGAAAATAGGAGACAATATACTTAAATCCATTTTATGAAACTATCATTACTGATACCAAAACCAGACAAAGATAACAAAAGACAACTACAGACTAGTATGGTATCCATTAATTTCCCAAAGCAATATCAAGAACAGTCCACATACATCATCATTAGGAATTAGAAAAGTACAAATAAAAATGACAATGAAATATCTACTAGAATGGCTAAAATAAAAAAAAAAAACACTGACAATATAAGCTGCTGGAGATGATACGGAACTGGTGGGACCCTCATACATTGCTGGCGTAATGTCAAATGATACAGGCAATTTGGAAACATTTTAGTAGTTTCTTGTGTGTGTGTGTGTTATTCATTCATTCGTGTCCACCTTTTAGTGACCCCCATGGATAGCACCCTGCCAAGCTCCTCTGTCCATGGAATTCTCCAGGCAAGAATACTGGAGTGGGTAGCCATTCCCCTCTCCAGGCAATCTTCCTGACCCTGGGATCAAACCTAGGTCTTCTGTATTGCAGGCAGATTCTTTACTGTCTGAGCCACCAGAGAAGCCCCTTCTTATGACTTACATGACCCACCAATTCCAAGCCTAGGTATTTATCATAGAGGAATGAAACTTATAATCACATAACTACTTGTACACAAATGTTTAAAGTAGCTCTATTCATAATCACCAAAATTGGAAACAACTTCTATGCCCTTCAATGGATGAATTCTTATATGGCACATCTATAAAATGGAACACTACTCAGCAATGAAAAGGAATGTACTACTGACAGATGCAACAAATCTCAAGGATAGCATGTGACTTAAAGAAGCTAGTCTGAAAAGGTTACATGCTGTATGATTAGATTTGTATGACATTCTCAAAAAGACAAGACAAATAAAAATTCTGAAGTGACAGAGAGCAGTAATTATCAGAGATTAGGGCTTAGGGGAGGAGAAGGCAATGGCACCCCACTCCAGTACTCTTGCCTGGCAAATCCCATGGATGGAGGAGCCTGGAAGGGGTCCATGGGGTCCACTAAGAGTCGGACACGACTGAGCGACTTCACTTTCACTTTTCACTTTCATGCTTTGGAGAAGGAAATGGCAACCCACTCCAGTGTTCTTGCCTGGAGAATCCCAGGGACAGGGGAGCCTGGTGGGCTCTGTCTATGGGGTCGCACAGAGTCGGACACGACTGAAGTGACTTAGCAGCAGCAGTAGCAGGGCTTAGGGGCAAGTGTGATTACAAAGGACTACCACGAGAATTTAAGGTGGCAGAACTGTTCTGTATCTTGACTGTGGTAGTGGTTACATGAATCTACTCATGTATTAGAATCCACAGAACTATGTACCAATGAAGGACATTTTAATTTTTTTCTCTTTTATTTAAAAAATAAAAAAGAAAGAAAATTCTTTCAATGACTTTGTCATATGCATGACAGGACAGTTTTTTCCACCCCCTTTACTTTTTACCCTCACATGTAAAGGGCTGGACTGTGTGTGCCCTTATGTCTAGGGGAGGCCCACTTTAGACCTAAGTGTTAACCACCTCTGTACTGGGCCAGTTCTTCAGGTTTACTTTCCATTCTCCATGGCCCTTCCAACAGTGTAGTAGAACACCTACACTAACACCGTTAATGGTGAGATCAGGGTGCCCTTTCTGCAGAAGGTGAAAAAGACACAATGCTACTCCTAAATGTTACAGAAGCCATAGGATAATTTCTAATCTTACTGACACCAAATACTGTGGCACGTGAAAATTAGAGGCTTTAATTCAATAGCTAGACTAGAATCAGTTAAACCAGTAAAACTGAAAAGCACAGGTCAGTTTGGCACCATCTCAAGTAGTTTAATTAGGAAAGAGAATATAGTCCTTCCTAGGTCTTGGCTCATATTACAAAGTAAGTTTTAAAAGAAGGTTCTTTTTTATCAGTAGAAGTCAAATGCTGATAATTCAGAAAAATAAATGTGTATTAAAAGCTAGATGTATTGAAAGCTAGAAGCTAAATATGTATAAAAAGCTAATCATATTTGTGAATTTCAACTATGAATCTATTTGAGTTACATTAGCAACCTTATTCTACCAAATATGAACTTTAAGAAGTTTAAAAATCAGAAAGACACTTGAAATTTGCAAAGTCATCATTAAATGGTCTTTTCTACTTTAAAAAAAAAAATAAAATAAAAATCAGAAAGATCAATTTCCCAAAGCAACATCAATAACAGCTCACAATATTTATTCAGTACAAGTTTAACAGCTCAAAATGGGTTAAACTTTTTGTGCTGTCTCCTCCATCTTCTGCACTGCAGGCGGATTCTTTATCACTGAGCCACCTGAGAAGCTATATACAAAGCACAGTCTACACACAAAGCACAAGACAAGTGTTACGTTAACTTTTTGTAAGAGACGACTAGATATTTAAAAGATTTAAATAATTTCCATTTTAGATGGTTTCTGTATGTCTGTCTGCATACAGTGCAACCTTTATGCATGGCTGCCCTCCGCTGGCCCACAAAGTCCCCCACTCTCAGCTCCCTAGAGCTGGAGTGTTGAACCACATTCTTTGCAAAACACAGCCTGTTCTATGTATAAACAGAGGGACTAGGGCAGTCCCATTGGACAAGTCAGACAATACTGCAGGTCAAGAGCCCCAAAGCAGAGCTTACAATGAGGCTATTCCTTTCAAAGTACCAGGTCCACGAAGAGATCTGTAGCATGTACCAGAATGAGAACCACCACAAATGCAACAGCACTCTTTACTGCTTGTAAAGCCCATCAACATGTGTGACTCCCTCAACTAAAATCACAAGCTCACTGTCACATCTGATAATTAAACAAATGTGTACTGTTATTTCTATTTCCTAGTATAAAATTAGACTTTGACATCCTTTAACTAGTCAGGTACTTTTGGGGGTAGAAAATTACTGTCATTATTATAAATATTTGTAGTTTCATAATGGTAGGAAAACTTATTTTTATAAATGGGAAAACTATGCAAAAAAATCTGGTATTTTAAATAAAAAATTGAACAATGATTTTCTCATCTTCTTTTATACTTTTAAAAAACTATGAAAAACATTAACTTCACTATTAAGATGAAAACATTAAAGAAATGGACTATAAATGTTTTACTCAACAGACATAGTTGTAACTATATAAAATGATGATTTACAAGAACTGGAAATATAACTGGATAAAGAACCAGGCATAGATTGTTAATGTGAATTTTATTCCACATTTATCCAATTATTATCAGATTCTTGTTTTAAAGGGTTTAGAATTTTTTTTTCTAATCCTCAATGAACTTTAATAAATGGATTATTTTCATTGTTTAGATTTTAAGAATGTGTAGTAATAGTGAATTTCCCAGCTGAGTCATCCATTTCTCTGCCAGATCTAATTTCTCACCAGCTCCAGAACACATTCTATATCTTTAAGTTACCAAGTAAACCAATGCCTGTCAATTATTAGACCCTAATTACCCTTCAAAACTTTCCTAAAGCTACCAGGAAACAGAATGATGGAATGATTATTGAGTTAAAAGGAGATTAGACAAATACAAATAAATTATACTTATTTTATGCTTCCATCACCCTAGGAGCTGACTTAATAGGGAAAGGAAAAGAATCATATTGTAATAATGAAATCAGAGAGGGAATTCAAGCCCCAGAGGTGATTCCCCTAAGTTTATGTTAAAGCACACCTTGTGGGGGACCAAACACCAACTGGAAAAGTTTCCTGAAAACTGTTCCAGCTATTTTCTCATTTAAAATGTTCCAACTTTACTTGACCCATTAGTCATCATATTACTTACATTTATGATGTATTTTGAAATCTATTACCCAAAACCCAATGGATTCAATATGGCTTGTTATACCCAAATCATAACATTTATGAAAGAAAAAATTCTTTGTTAAGTGCTTCTTCCTTTGGAATTTTATTTGTAAAAGACAACTTTTTTTTTTTTTTTAAAGACAAGTTGGGCTTGTGAGGAAAACAAGTCAGCGGCCATGGTGGCTATGTACAGACACAGGAATGACTGCCCCCCTCCACCACAGTAAATACAAATCAAAGAACAAATATTTAATCAGACTTGACTTTATGTGTTATTCTAACTCTAAATACTTTTTATTATTAGGTCATGGTTCATAGTATACTTCTTTTTCTTATTCAGCAATTCAAATTCAGATTTTTGTTACACTGTTCAAGTAAAGTTATCATCATGATAATGGACAGTGGAGACTGAGTATTCACAGGTGTGAGAGCTAGAAAACTTGGAAATCTGCCCTTGACAATGAGATCAACATGTTTTCATTGAAGGTGTGGAGTGTAAGGATCTCAGTGGTGGCGGACATAAGTGTGTCAGTTAACAGTGGTACACCAAATGGAACTGGTTGTAGGCTGACACATGCACCGCTGAGGAGGCTCAGAGACATGACTGACACATGCCCTTGGGTCAGCCAGCAGTAGTTCATTGTGCTTGTCACTGCGAACTGGGCATCATTATTACCAGCACAATTGCTCATGTACATATTCTTATCATCAAGCATTGACTTTTTTTTGACTATACTGTCCTACCCCCAAAAATCACAACACAAAAGTTCTGATTAAAGGGTAAATGAATGGGTTTTCTAAAATGAATTCATCAAACTGAGCTCATCTAAATGAGCTTGTCTCCCTCTAAGTAGCTATCATAGAACACTAAGTACATTCCATTACTCGAATCATTGTGGCAGTGTTTTTGGTACTCATTTCCTTTTTTTTTCTTCCTGTTTTCAATGATGGCATATACTCATCCTTGGAGACAGCATATCTGATTTTTAGGAACAGCCAAATGTTTTGAGACAAGGAAGCAAAGATTCCAGACTGAGGAAAGATTAAAAACACAGAGAAGCCAATTTATAGAGACTACAACTGCCAATGAGGAGACAATTTGAGCATTATTAAAAAATAATGAATTCAGAGTAACAGCAAATAACAACTATTCATAAATGGCCAACAAGGGAATATTTAGAAAATTAACTCATTTCTCCCCAGTTTTACTGATATATGATTGACAAATAAAATTTTAAGATATTTAATCTGTACACTCTGATGATTGAAATACACTATATACTGCCAAAAAGTTCCCCCCCATCTGGAAAACCAAATTTATTTTTTTTAATGGGTAAATAAAGGGAAAGAAGTAAGCATTTATCCTACCTTTCTTAGGTAAACAATTCTACTAAGCAATCGAATTAAAATGTTAGTTTGCAACCTCCAATGACTTTACGTATTTAGCGTCCATAACTATTAACATCACAAGAAGAAACCTTTAGACATTATGTGACTCCTGATGGAACAATATAAAACCTTTTATAAAACAGTCTTGCTAAAAATAAATAAATAAAATAAACAACCTGAATCAGATTGAGCCATCTATGAGTTTATATGCGGGAAATATACAGAATAGGGACAGACA
This sequence comes from Bubalus kerabau, assembly GCF_029407905.1. Classification (NCBI taxonomy): domain Eukaryota; kingdom Metazoa; phylum Chordata; class Mammalia; order Artiodactyla; family Bovidae; genus Bubalus; species Bubalus kerabau. The sequence goes on from NC_073637.1 coordinate 66,910,290, forward strand.
AAATTCAAACTGTGTAAAATTTACATGATAACTGACTTGGTTTCTTTAATATATTTGAATCATGCTCCCTGACTTCGGACCATAGTACAAAGCTACAGTAATCAAAACAGTATAGTACTGACACAAAAAGAGACACATAGATCAACGGAACAGGATAGAAAGCTCAGAAGTAAACCTATGCATTTATGGTCAATCTAAAATAAAGGAGGTAAGAACATATACTATGGAGAAAAGACAGTCTGGGAAAAGTGCACAGCTATGTAAAAGAATGAAATTAGAGCACTCTCTAACACCATATACAAAAATAAACTCAAAATGGATTCAGTTCAGTTAAGTCACTCAGTCGTGTCTGACTCTTTGCAACCTGATGAATTGCAGCACGCCAGGCCTCCCTGTCCATCACCAACTCACGGAGTTCACTCAAACTCATGTCCATTGAGTCAGTGATGCCATCCAGCCACCTCATCCTCTGTCATCCCCTTCTCCTCCTGCCCCCATCCCTCCCAGCATCAGGGTCTTTTCCAATGAGTCAACTCTTCACATGAGGTGGCCAAAGTATTGGAGTTTCAGCTTTAGCATCAGTCCTTCCAAAGAACACCCAGGACTGATCTCCTTCAGAATGGACTGGTTGGATCTCCTTGCAGTCCAAGGGACTCTCAAGAGTCTTCTTAAATAATCAATTCTTCGGCACTCAGCTTTCTTCACAGCCCAACTCTCACATCCATACATGACTACTGGAAAAACCATAGCCTTGACTAGATGGACCTTTGTTGGCAAAGTAATGTCTCTGCATTTGAATATGCTATCAAGTAAGCGTCTTTTAATTTCATGGCTGCAGTCACCATCTGCAGTGATTTTGGAGCCCCTAAAAATAAAGTCTGACACTGTTTCCCCATCAATTTCCCATGAAGTGATGGGACCAGATGCCATGATCTTAGTTTTCTGCATGTTGAGCTTTAAGCCCACTTTTTCACTCTCCTCTTTGACTTTCATCAAGAGGCTTTTTAGTTCCTCTTCACTTTCTGCCAAAAGGGTGGTGTCATCTGCATATCTGAGGTTATTGATATTTCTCCCCGCAATCTTGATTCCAGTTTGTGCTTCTTCCAGCCCAGCGTTTCTCATGATGTACTCTGCATAGAAGTTAAATAAGCAGGGTGGCAATATACAGCCTTGACATACTCCTTTTCCTATTTGGAACCAGTCTGTTGTTCCATGTCCAGTTCTAACTGTTGCTTCCTGACCTGCATATAGGTTTCTCAAGAGGCAGGTCAGGTGGTCTGGTATCCCATCTCTTTCAGAATTTTCCACAGTTTATTGTGATCCACACAGTCAAAGGCTTTGGCATAGTCAATAAAGCAGAAATAGATGCTTTTCTGGAACTCTCTTGTTTTTTCCATGATCCAGCAGATATTGTCAACTTGATCTCTGGTTCCTCTGCCTTTTCTAAAACCAGCTTGAACATCTGTAAGTTCACAGTTCACGTATTGCTGAAGCCTGGCTTGGAGAATTTTGAGCATTACTTTACTAGTGTGTGAGATGAGTGCAATGGTTGGTAGTTTGAGCATTTTTGGGGATTGGAATGAAAACGGAGCTTTTCCAGTCCTGTGGCCACTGCAGAGTTTTCCAAATTTGCTGGCCTATTGAGTGCAGCACTTTCACAGCATCATTTTTCAGAATTTGAAATAGCTCAACTGGAATTAAAGACCTAAATATGGGACTGGGCACTATAAAACTCTTAGAGGGAAACATAGCCAGAACACTCTTTTACATAAATCAAGGCAATATTTTTTTGGATCTGTTTCCAAGCAAAACAGAAACAAAGGCAAAAATAAACAAATGGGACCTAGTTAACTTAAAGGCTTTTGTACATCAAAGGAAAGGATAAACAAAAGAACCCATGAACGGGAGAAAATATTTGCAAATGATGTAATCAATAAGGGTTTAAGTTCCAAAACATAAAAACAGCTCATACAATTCATGTTGAAAAAGCAAGCAACCCAATCAAAAAATAGGAATACCTAAATAGACATTTCTCCAAAGAAGACAGATGGCTGATAAGTACATAAAAAGATGCTCAATATTGCTAATTATTAGAGAAATGTAAAGCAAAACTACAACAGACACCATCTCACACCACTCAGTGTGGTCATCACCAAAATGTCTAGAGAGGGTGTGGAGAAAGGGGGACCCTCTGACATTGTTGGTAGGAAGGTAAACTGGTATAGACACTATGGAGAAGAGGATGGAGGCTCCTTAAAAAACTAAATATAGAGTTACCATATGATCCAGCAATCCCATATCTGGAAAAGATGAAAACTCTAATTCAAAAAGATACATGCACTCAAATGTTCATAGCAGCACTATTTACAATAACCATGACATGAAAGCACACTAAATGTCCATTAACAGATGGATAAAGAAGATGTGATATAGGTATACAGTGGAATATTATTCAGCCATAAAAAGAATGAAATAAAGCTATTAGCAGCAACATGGGTAGACCCAGAGATGATCATACCAAGTGAAGTCAGACAAATACCATATGATATCACTTACATGTGGAATCTAAAAAAATGATGCAAATGAATTTATTTACAAAACGGAAACAGACTCACAGACACAGAAAACAAACTTAATTACCAAAGGGGAAATTAGTGGGGGGATAAATGGGTAATTTCGTTTAAATGATACACACTACACACATAATATAAAATAGATAAACAAGGACATATTGTATAGCACAGGGTACTATGTTCATTATCTTGTAATAACCTATAATGGAAAAGAATCTAAAAAATAATATATTAAAAATATATAGAGAGTTGAATCACTTTGCTGTGTATCTGAATCACTGTAAATCAACTAACTATACTTCAGTAAAAAAATAAAATAAATTGCAAGAAATGAAAAAAGAGATGGGGAAACCTATTGATTTTGGAAGAAATTTCTTTTTTACAAAAGAAATTCAAAAGGCATAACCAGTAATGATGAGTAGATCTTATCTGGCTCTAGGTTAAGAAAACATACAAACAAAAACCATCAGATCAGATCAGATCAGTCGCTCAGTCGTGTCCGACTCTTTGCGACCCCATGAATCGCAGCACGCCAGGCCTCCCTGTCCATCACCAACTCCCGGAGTTCACTCAGACTCATGTCCATTGAGTCAGTGATGCCATCCAGTCATCTCATCCTCTGTTGTCCCCTTTTCCTCCTGCCCCCAATCCCTCCCAGCATCAGAGTCTTTTCCAATGAGCCAACTCTTCGCATGAGGTGGCCAAAGTACTGGAGTTTAAGCTTCAGCATCATTCCTTCCAAAGAAATCCCAGGGCTGATCTCCTTCAGAATGGACTGGTTGGATCTCCTTGCAGTCCAAGGGACTCTCAAGAGTCTTCTCCAACACCACAGTTCAAAAGCATCAATTCTTCGGCGCTCAGCCTTCTTCACAGTCCAACTCTCACATCCATACATGACCCCAGGAAAAACCAAAGCCTTGACTACAATAACCATACATGCCTACAAACACTGACACACACTATGACATTCATGAGATAATTAGAAATTTGAATACTGACTAGGTATTAGATGATAGATGATGCTGAAGAATTATTCTCTCTAGGTTTGAAAATGATATTGTGGTTATGTTTTTAAAAGATCTTATCTTTATAGACACAAATTGAAATATTATAGGTGATATGATGCATGGGATTTGCTTCAAAATAACACAGAAGGTGAGGAAATGGATAGGGTTATATAAGAAACAATATATTGGCCATAAGTTGACAATTGTCTAGGCAAGAGTTTCTATATTCTATTCAGTCTACTTTAAAGTTTTTTTTATTTTTTAAGCTTTATATTTTGTATTGGAGTACAGCTGATTAACAATGTTGTGACAGTTTTAGGTGAAGAGCAAAGGGACTCAGTCATACATACACATGTATCCATTTTCTCCAAAACTCCCCTCCCAACCAGGCTGTATTTGTATATGATATTTTCCATAATAGATAATTTTTAAAAGGCATAGAGATGAGAATGAGTACAGCATAAGAAGAAGTCATACTGGAGGATGATTTCAAACTATTTGCCTCCAAACTCCTCTCTTCAGGGTTAATCAGTGATTCTGCTTCCAGTTTCAAGGAGGAAGAGAAACTCAATAAATTTCTCTTGGTTTCCTACTACCAAACTGAAAAAATACTTCCATATGCCATTTTCCTTTGCTTCCTTAATTTGTTAAGGTAACACTGGTTCTTTCACATGTACAGTGGATTCTTCTCCTTCACTTTGTCTAAGGAACCCACCTTTATCTTTTCTCTTTTTAGTTTATCCAGTTCTTCTCTCAACTGGATTCTTCTGGCTGATATTTAAACATGAGAAAATTCAGGTCTCTTTCATTATAAAAATAAAGCCTAAAACCACAATACAAAATGCCCTTTCATTTATAATAACTATAAATGGAGTACAACCATTAAAAACTGTGAATCACTATTTTGCCACTATATTGTACATCTGTAACTTATATAATATTATGTATCAACTACACTTCAATTAAAAAAAAATGGAAGGAAAAACCAAAACAAAATGCTCCTTCATATTCTTCTTCTTCTTCACAAACAAACTTCTTGGAAGAGTTATACTCTCTGCTTCCATTTATTTTCCTCCTGCTTACTCCTCAATGCACTGTAGACTACAGTCAATCCAGGTTAATCCAATGGAGTGAGGGGGTAATATTTTTAGCCATGATGTCTATAAATCCATTAGCTATTTTCTTTTTTTTTTAGAGAATTTTATAATTTTATTCAGTGCTTTGCATTTTATTTTTTATTTATTTATTTTTTTATATTTTTTATTTTAAATTTTATTTTATTTTTAAACTTTACAAAATTGTATTAGTTTTGCCAAATATCAAAATGAATCCGCCACAGGTATATATGTGTTCCCCATCCTGAACCCTCCTCCCTCTTCCCTTTTTCCATAGTTTGTATCAATACCTGACACTGTCCAGTACTTCTACACTTTTTTCTCTTGGCTTCATTGACCTAGCACTCTCCAGATTTTCCTCTTAGCTATGCTTTCTTTTAAGGCTCCTCCTTTTCCTCCTGGCCAGTAATTACTGATTGGACTTCTTTAGTATGAAGTCTTGGACTCTTTTTTCCTACTTCCTCTCTTTTCCTTCTTCCTCTTTTCCCTTCTGAGTAATAAACTCATCCAGGTCTGTGCCTTGAATCAGCACCCATATTTTTCCAAACTTTCAAAACATTTAATCGTTTACCACTAGTCAGACTTTTGTGTGAGCAGCAGATATGTATGCACAATTACCAACACAGAACTCATGATCTCTCCCTACTCTCATACACAAACATAACAAACAAAATATACCTTTTCCCAAGCATTTTCTATAACATATCAGTCAATAGGACACCAGTTTGGGATGGCATACTAAAATACCACAAACTGTGAGATTAGACAACAGAAACTTATTTTCTCACAGTTCTAGAGCTGGAATTCTGAGATCAGGGAGTGAGTGGAGGTTGGTTTCTGGTGAAGGCTGTCTTCTGGGCTTGCATGGCTGTGTTATTACTGTGTTCTCACATGGCAGGGAGAGACAGAATGACAGCAAGTTGTCTGGTGTAAGAATCCCACCATGAGGGCCTGACCCTCATTACCTCATCTAAATCTAATTAGCTCCTAAAGGCCCAGCACAGTGGGGACTAGAGCTTCAACATATGAATTTTGTGGGGACACAATTCAGTCCACAACACCATATTCCTTCAGTTAGATCAGTCAGGAACCCTTAAGTCATCCTTAAACCTCTCTTATACAACATCCCCTCTACTCCAGTACCAGTCTATGGATTCTGCCTCCATATTTATCTACCAAATTGTTCACTTTTCTCCATTTCTATTACCATTCCATGACCCAACTTATTATCTCTCACCAGGACTACTGCAATATTCTGCTAATTTGTTGCTTGCCTCTATTCTAGCTGTTTTTAATCTATTCTTTATCCTCCAACTAGAATAATTTTTTTTTAAATGCGAATATAACCATATAAATAAACACTCATACCTCTTCTCTCCCCATCACATATATGTCCTACTTAAAATTCTTCAGTGGTTTCCCAGTGCTTTAAAGATAAAAACCCCCAAATCCTTTATTGTAGCCTAGAAGGCCTGGCTTCTGCCTCTCTCTAGCCTCACATCCTCCGACTGTTCCTTCTCTCTGATTTGTTTTCATTTCCTTCGGTGTGCCACGATCCCCTTCCTCACAGGGTCTTTTGCATACATTCTGTCAGAAGATCGCTGTTCCCTCCATGTCTTTGGATAACTCCTTTTTATTCAAGTGTCTGCAGAGAAGGCAATGGCACCCCACTCCAGTACTCTTGCCTGGAAAATCCCATGGATGGAGGAGCCTGGTAGGCTGCAGTCCATGGGGTCGCTAAGAGTCGAACACGACTGAGCGACTTCATTTTCACTTTTCACTTTCATGCATTGGAGAAGGAAATGGCAACCCACTCCAGTGTTCTTGCCTGGAGAATCCCAGGGGCGGGGGAGCCTGGTGGGCTGCTGTCTATGGGATCGCACAGAGTCGGACACGACTGAAGTGACTTAGCAGCAGCATTCAAGTGTCTCAACTCAGCTCAGAGAAGCTTCCCTAAATCTCTAATCTTTTACAAATCCATAAAACTTTATCACACTTATATTAGCTTATAATTATATAATACTCTGGGTGACTACTTGCTAATCAAATCCTGTCCTTTCTACTAGATGGTATGCATTTCTTGAGAGAAATTACTGTGTATCTTTTGCTTACCACTGTAATTCCAAGGCTTAGAAGATTACTTGGAATATTATAATTGCTCATAAACACTTGTTGTGAAAAATAAATGAAGAGTTCCATTGGGGATTACAGATGTCATTTTAGAATTTGCAGGAACCTTAGGACAACTCTCTTATGATACAGAAGAAAATATTAGGGTTCAAAGAAGAAAAATGGTCTCACTTAGAATTACTTTCTTAGTGACAGTAAACCTGGATTGTCCAGATGACACCATGTTAGATTCCCGAGGTCTGAGGACAGTTATGATTTGATTAACTGAGGGAGGCGGGTGGTCAAGATTCATATTAGTTTGCAGAGGAGAGAAAATGATTGAGTAAAAGAAAAATCTGAAATGAGGATCACCAGTAAATACACGGAAGAAGTAATTAGGGCACAGGTAGGTGGCAGGTATAATGAAGAACCATTTCAAAGGAAAAACTAAAAAGGCTTGAATGAAAAAGGGATGAATTGACGGTGACAGTAAAATTGTGAGGAGACCTGAATGGAACAATGTTGCCATTGCTAGCAAATGTAAAGAAATTCGAAGACTGTACTAAGAGAAGGAGTGAATAAGAAAAAGAAACAATTTTTGACTTAATAGTGAAAGTGAAGTTGCTCAGTCCTGTCTGACTCTTTGTGACCCCACGGACTGTAGCCCACTAGGCTCCTCCATCCATGGAATTTTCTAGGCAAGAGTACTGGAGTGGGTTGCCATTTCCTTCTCCAGGGGATCTTTCCGACCCAGGGATCAAACCCGGGTATTTTAAATAACTAAACGCATCTCACAGGGAGATGAAGAAATAGTCCTGAAGGTGGACAATGAATCAAAATTAGAAATAGGCATTGGAGGTTGTAGGCATAGAAGAGATAGCTGAGGTTATTGTCTGTACAAAGAACAGAAGACTGAAGACAAAATTCAAAAACTTCATGATAAAAACACTCAAGGTGGGTATAAAGGGAACACAAAACATTCAAAGTGGGTATAAAGGGAACACATCTCAAAATAATAAAGTACATTTATGACAAACCAACGGGACTTCCCCAGTGGCCTAGTGGTAAAGAATCTACCTGCAATGCAGGAGACACAGGAGATGTGGGTTTGATCCCTGGGTTGGGATGATCCCTTGAAGGAGGGCATGGCAACCCACTACAGTATTTTTGCCTGGTGAATTCCATGGACAGAGCAGCCTGGCAGACTACAGTCCACAGGGTCACAAAGAGTCAGACATGACTGAAGCAACTTAGCACTCATCTGTGCATGACAAACCCACAGTCAACACAATACTCAGTGATGGAAAGTTGAAAGTCTTCCTGCTAAATTCTAGAAGAAGACAAGGGCATCCACTCTCATTGCTTCTATTTAACATAGTATTGGAAGTCCTAGCCAAAGCAATAAGAAAAAGAGGTATTCAAATTGGAAGGGAGGAGGTAAAACTATCAGTATCTGCAGATGACATTAAGTCTCCACCCAAAAACTGTTAGAACTAGTAAATGAATTCAGCAACGTTGTAGGATATAAGATTGATATACAAAAACCTATACAGTCATAATGAAATATCAGAAAGATAAAGTAAAAAAAAAAAATCCTATTTAAAACTGCATCTTCTTTCCCCCTCCAAACAAACAAACAAAAAAACAGCCTGATTACCCAGGAATAAACTTAACCAAGGAGGTGAAAGACCCATACACTGAAAATTATAAAACACTGATAAAAGAAAATTAAAGATGATTCAAAGAAATGGGAAGACATCTCATGTTCTTGGATCGGAAAAACTAATATTGTTAAAATGGCCACACTATCCAAAGCAATCTATAGACATAATGCCATCCTTATAAATATCACCCATGATATTTTTCACGGAACTAGAATAAATAATCCTAAAATTTATTTGGAGCCACAAAAGACTCAGAAAATTTCCAAAATAATCCTGAGAAAAAAGAACAGAGCTGGAAGTATAACCCTTCTACACTTCAGATTATACTACAAATCTACAGTAATCAAATAACATGGTATTGGAACAAAAACAGACACAGAGATCAATGTAATAGAATAGAGGGCCCAGAAATAAACCCACACATCTATAGTCAACTAATTTATGACAAAGGAGGCAAAAATATACAATGCAGAAAATCTCTTAAACAAGCATTTCTGGGAAAGGTGGTCAGCTTCATGTAAAACAATGAAATTAAAACATTCCCTGGAGGAGGAGCCAAGATGGCGGAGGAGTAGGACGGGGAGAACACTTTCTCCCCCACAAATTCATCAAAAGAGCATTTAAACGTCGAGTAAATTCCACAAAACAACTTCTGAATGCCGGCAGAGGACATCAGGCACCCAGAAAAGCAGCCCAACTCTTCGAAAGGAGGTAGGAAAAAATATAAAAGACAAAAAAAGAGACAAAAGAGGGAGGGACGGAGTTCCGTCCCGGGAAGGGAGTCTTAAAAAGAGAGAAGTTTCCAAACACCAGGAAACCCTCTCACTGCCGAATCTGTGCCGAGCTTTGGAAGCACCGAGGGCAACATAAAAGGGAGGGGGGAAAAAAAATAAACAATTAAAAATCGCGGATTGTGAGCCCTAGGGTAACTCCCCCAGCGGAGAAGCAGCGCAGACTCCAGCACACGGCATTAGCAAGCGGGGGCTGGGCAGGGAAGCGCAGCGCGGGCTGTGTCCCTTAGAGTAAGAATCCGCCCGAATGTCCTGAGCGCTATCTGAGCGAAATAATTTGGGCTAGCAAACCAGACTGTGGGATATCTACCACGCGAAAAGCCAGCCCTAACCTAAGACACCGCCAGGCCCGCGCACGGAACAAAGGACTGAGCAGAGATAGCCGGCTGCAGACCTTCCCCCTCCGGTGACAGGCAGCCAGAGCTGGAAGGGGGCAATCGCAGCCCCAGAGAGACACTATCTATAAAACTGTAAGCAGGCTTCTTTGCTAACTAAAACTTCTTGGGGGTCTGGACGGTCAACATCTGCCTGAGAAGGTGCGCCGGTTTTACACCCAGATAACCGAGTGGCGGGGAGGCGATAAGTCGCAGCATTGGCGCCCGCCAAACACATCACCTGAGCTGCTCGGATCTGGGAAGAGCACAAAACGCAGGCCCAACCGAGTCTGCGCCTCTGAGGACTACCCGAGTGCCTGAACCTGAGCAGCTTGGACCTGGGAGCTCAGCCCAGGGCCGGCCTCTGATTGTTCCCGGCGGAACAACCTAGAGCCCGAGCAGTGTGGGCACGGAGGCTACACACGCCGTGAGCGGGGGCAGACCCAGTGTGGCTGAGGCACTGCGAGAGCACGCCAGTGTTACCTGTTTGCAGCATCCCTCCCTCCCTCCCCACAGCGCGGCTGAACAAGTGAGCCTAAATTTAAAAAAAAAAAAAAAAAAAAAATAGTGTCCTCAACCATCCCCTTTGTGTCAGGGCGGGAACCAGACACTGAAGAGACCAGCAAACAGAAGAAGCTATAACAGAGGGAAACGCCTTGGAAGCTACAGGCCATAGATTAAAACCCTGTGGTTACTACGGATTACATAGGAAGGGGCCTATAGATCTTGAGAAATATAAGTCGGACTAAGGAACTGCCAAAAATGAACTGAACCCACAATACTCACAACAAAACCAGAGAAAGACCTAGATATATTTTTACTATTTTTACGATCAATCTTTCTTTTTTTTTTTAATTAAAAAATAAAAAAAATTTTTAAGTCCTCTATTGTCCTTTAATTTTCACTTTTATAACTATTACTTTGCAAAAAAAAAAAAAAAAAAAAAAGACCCTATTTTTTTTTTTTTCTTCTTCAGCAAACTTCATATATATATTTTATAATTTTTTGACCGTGGGTTTTTTTTTTTTTTCTTTTTTCTTTTTCTTCTTTTCTTTAACATTGTATTTTTGAAATTCCAAACTGTACTCTAGATTTTTAATTTTAGCCTTTTGATATATGCTATCAATTTTGTACCTATAGTTTTTTTCATAATTTCTGTAACTTTTTTTTCCCTCTGTTTCTTTCTCTTCTTCTTTTATATAACATCATATATCTGCAATTCCAAACTCTACTCAAGATTTTTAATTTATGCTTTTTGGTATTTGATATCAATTTTGTACCTGTATTTTCTTTATAATTTTTGCGACATTGTTTTTGTTGGTTTGTTTGTTTTCTCTCTTTATTTTTCTTCTTCTTTTTTTTTTTTTTTTTAACATTGTATTTTTGAAATTCCAAACTCTACTCTAGATTTTTAATTTTTGCTTTTTGGTATTAGTTATCAATTTTGTACCTGTAGTTTCTTTATTACTTTCACGACCTTGTTTGTTTTTCTTTGTTCGTTTTTTCTCTCTTTCTTTTCCTTCTTCTTTTCATTAACATCGCATTTTTGAAATTCCAAACTCTACTCTAGATTTCTAATTTTTGTTTTTATGTATTTGTTACCAATTTTGTACCTTTAAGAACCCAATCTTCAGGACCCATTTTTCACTAGTGTACGAGATTACTGGCTTGACTGCTCTCTCTCCCTTTGGACTCTCCATTTTCTCCACCAGGTCACCTGTATCTCCTCCCTAACCCCTCTCTACTCTACCCAACTCTGTGAATTTCTGTGTGTTCCAGACGGTGGAGAACACTTAAGGAACTGATTACTGGCTGGATCTGTCTCCCTCCTCTTCATTTCCCCCTTTTATCCTTCTGGCCACCTCTGTCTCCTGCCTCCTTCTTCTCTTCCCTGTATAACTCCGTGAACATCTCTGAGCGGTCCAGTTGTGGAGTGCACATAAGGAAGTGACTACTGGATAGCCCACTCTCTCCACTATTGATTCCACCTCATCTCATTTGGGTCACCTCTAACTCCCTCCTCCCACTTCTCTTCTCCATGTAACGCTGTGAACCTCTCTGAGTGACCCTCACAGTAGAGAAACTTTTCATCTTTAACGTAGATGTTTTATCAGTGGTGCTGTATAGAAGGAGAAGTTTTGAAACTACTGTAAAATTAAGACCGATAACTGGAAGTAGGAGGCTTAAGTCCAAACCCTGACTCCAGGGAACTCCTGACTCCAAGGAACATTAATTGACAGGAGCTCATCAAACGCCTCCATACCGACACTGAAACCAAGCACCACACAAGGGCCAACAAGTTCCAGGGAAAGACATACCAAGCAAATTCTCCAGCAACAAAGGAACACAGGCCTGAGCTTCAAGATACAGGCTGCCCAAAGTCACCCCAAAACCATAGACATCTCATAACTCATTACTGGACATTTCATTACACTCCAGAGAGAAGAAATACAGTTCCATCCACCAGAACACCGACACAAGCTTCCCTAACCAGGAAACCCTGACAAGCCACCTGTACAAACCCACACACAGCGAGGAAACGCCACAATAAAGAGAACTCCACAAACTGCCAGAATACAGAAAGGACACCCCAAACTCAGCAATTTAAACAAGATGAAGAGACAGAGGAATAGCCAGCAGATAAAGGAACAGGATAAATGCCCACCAAACCAAACAAAAGAGGAAGAGATAGGGAATCTACCTGATAAAGAATTCCGAATAATGATAGTGAAATTGATCCAAAATCTTGAAATTAAAATGGAATCACAGATAAATAGCCTGGAGGCAAGGATTGAGAAGATGCAAGAAAGGTTTAACAAGGACTTAGAAGAAATAAAAACGAGTCAATATATAATGAATAATGCAATAAGTGAAATTAAAAACACTCTGGAGGCAACAAATAGTAGAATAACAGAGGCAGAAGATAGGATTAGTGAATTAGAAGATAGAATGGTAGAAATAAATGAATCAGAGAGGATAAAAGAAAAACGAATTAAAAGAAATGAGGACAATCTCAGAGACCTCCAGGACAATATTAAACGCTACAACATTCGAATCATAGGGATCCCAGAAGAAGAAGACAAAAAGAAAGACCATGAGAAAATACTTGAGGAGATAATAGTTGAAAACTTCCCTAAAATGGGGAAGGAAATAATCACCCAAGTCCAAGAAACCCAGAGAGTCCCAAACAGGATAAACCCAAGGCGAAACACCCCAAGACACATAGTAATCAAATTAACAAAGATCAAACACAAAGAACAAATATTAAAAGCAGCAAGGGAAAAACAACAAATAACACACAAGGGAATTCCCATAAGGATAACAGCTGATCTTTCAATAGAAACTCTTCAAGCCAGGAGGGAATGGCAAGACATACTTAAAATGATGAAAGAAAATAACCTACAGCCCAGATTATTGTACCCAGCAAGGATCTCATTCAAGTATGAAGGAGAAATCAAAAGCTTTTCAGACAAGCAAAAGCTGAGAGAATTCTGCACCACCAAACCAGCTCTCCAACAAATACTAAAGGATATTCTCTAGACAGGAAACACAAAAATTGTGTATAAATTCGAACCCAGAACAATAAAGTAAATGGCAACGGGGTCATACTTATCAGTAATTACCTTAAACGTAAATGGGTTGAATGCCCCAACCAAAAGACAAAGACTGGCTGAATGGATACAAAAACAAGACCCCTGCATATGTTGTCTACAAGAGACCCACCTCAAAACAGGGGACACATACAGACTGAAAGTGAAGGGCTGGAAAAAGATTTTCCATGCAAATAGGGACCAAAAGAAAGCAGGAGTAGCAATACTCATATCAGATAAAATAGACTTTAAAACAAAGACTGTGAAAAGAGACAAAGATGGTCACTACATAATGATCAAAGGATCAATCCAAGAAGAAGATATAACAATTATAAATATATATGCACCCAACACGGGAGCACCGCAGTATGTAAGACAAATGCTAACAAGTATGAAAGAAGAAATTAACAATAACACAATAATAGTGGGAGACTTTAATACCCCACTCACACCTATGGATAGATCAACTAAACAGAAAATTAACAAGGAAACACAAACTTTAAATGATACAATAGACCAGTTAGACCTGATTGATATCTATAGGACATTTCATCCCAAAACAATGAATTTCACCTTCTTCTCAAGTGCACATGGAACCTTCTCCAGGACAGATCACATCCTGGGCCATAAAGCTAGCCTTGGTAAATTCAAAAAAATAGAAATCATTCCAAGCATCTTTTCTGACCACAATGCAGTAAGATTAGATCTCAATTACAGGAGAAAAACTATTAAAAAATCCAACATATGGAGGCTGAACAACACACTGCTGAATAACCAACAAATCACAGAAGAAATCAAAAAAGAAATCAAAATTTGCATAGAAACGAATGAAAATGAAAACACAACAACCCAAAACCTGTGGGACACGGTAAAAGCAGTCCTAAGGGGAAAGTTCATAGCAATACAGGCACACCTCAAGAAACAAGAAAAAAGTCAAATAAATAACCTAACTCTACACCTAAAGCAACTAGAAAGGGAAGAAATGAAGAACCCCAGGGTTAGTAGAAGGAAAGAAATCTTAAAAATTAGAGCAGAAATAAATGCAAAAGAAACAAAAGAGACCATAGCAAAAATCAACAAAACCAAAAGCTGGTTCTTTGAAAGGATAAATAAAATTGACAAACCATTAGCCAGACTCATCAAGAAACAAAGGGAGAAAAATCAAATCAATAAAATTAGAAATGAAAATGGAGAGATCACAACAAACAACACAGAAATACAAAGGATCATAAGAGACTACTATCAACAATTATATGCCAATAAAATGGACAACGAGGAAGAAATGGACAAATTCTTAGAAAAGTACAACTTTCCAAAACTTGATCAGGAAGAAATAGAAAATCTTAACAGACCCATCACAAGCACGGAAATTGAAACGGTAATCAAAAATCTTCCAGCAAACAAAAGCCCAGGTCTAGACGGCTTCACACCTGAATTCTACCAAAAATTTAGAGAAGAGCTAACACCTATCCTGCTCAAACTCTTCCAGAAAATTGCAGAGGATGGTAAACTTCCAAACTCATTCTATGAGGCCACCATCACCCTAATACCAAAACCTGACAAAGATCCCACAAAAAAAGAAAACTACAGGCCAATATCACTGATGAACATAGATGCAAAAATCCTTAACAAAATTCTAGCAATCAGAATCCAACAACACATTAAAAAGATCATACACCATGACCAAGTGGGCTTTATCCCAGGGATGCAAGGATTCTTCAATATCCGCAAATCAATCAATGTAATACACCACATTAACAAATTGAAAAATAAAAACCATATGATTATCTCAATAGATGCAGAGAAAGCCTTTGACAAAATTCAACATCCATTTATGATCAAAACTCTCCAGAAAGCAGGAATAGAAGGAACATACCTCAACATAATAAAAGCTATATATGACAAACCCACAGCAAACATTATCCTCAATGGTGAAAAATTGAAAGCATTTCCTCTAAAGTCAGGAACAAGACAAGGGTGCCCACTCTCACCATTACTATTCAACATAGTTTTGGAAGGTTTGGCCACAGCAATCAGAGCAGAAAAAGAAATAAAAGGAATCCAAATTGGAAAAGAAGAAGTAAAGCTCTCACTGTTTGCAGATGACATGATCCTCTACATAGAAAACCCTAAAGACTCCACCAGAAAATTACTAGAACTAATCAATGACTATAGTAAAGTTGCAGGATATAAAATCAACACACAGAAATCCCTTGCATTCCTATACACTAATAATGAGAAAACAGAAAGAGAAATTAAGGAAACAATTCCATTCACCATTGCAACGGAAAGAATAAAATACTTAGGAATATATCTACCTAAAGATTCTAAAGACCTATATATAGAAAACTATAAAACACTGGTGAAAGAAATCAAAGAGGACACTAACAGATGGAGAAATATACCATGTTCATGGATTGGAAGAATCAATATAGTGAAAATGAGTATACTACCCAAAGCAATCTATAGATTCAATGCAATCCCTATCAAGCTACCAACAGCATTCTTCACAGAGCTAGAACAAATAATTTCACAATTTGTATGGAAAAACAAAAAACCTCGAATAGCCAAAGCGATCTTGAGAAAGAAGAATGGAACTGGAGGAATCAACCTACCTGACCTCAGGCTCTACTACAAAGCCACAGTTATCAAGACAGTATGGTACTGGCACAAAGACAGAAATATAGATCAATGGAACAAAATAGAAAGCCCAGAGATAAATCCACGCACATATGGACACCTTATCTTCGACAAAGGAGGCAAGAATATACAATGGATTAAAGACAATCTCTTTAACAAGTGGTGCTGGGAACTCTGGTCAACCACTTGTAAAAGAATGAAACTAGAACACTTTCTAACACCATACACAAAAATAAACTCAAAATGGATTAAAGATCTAAACGTAAGACCAGAAACTATAAAACTCCTAGAGGAGAACATAGGCAAAACACTCTCTGACATACATCACAGCAGGATCCTCTATGACCCACCTCCCAGAATATTGGAAATAAAAGCAAAAATAAACAAATGGGACCTAATTAACCTTAAAAGCTTCTGCACATCAAAGGAAACTATTAGCAAGGTGAAAAGACAGCCTTCAGAATGGGAGAAGATAATAGCAAATGAAGCAACTGACAAACAACTAATCTCAAGAATATACAAGCAACTCCTACAGCTCAACTCCAGAAAAATAAATGACCCAATCAAAAAATGGGCCAAAGAACTAAATACACATTTCTCCAAAGAAGACATACAGATGGCTAACAAACACATGAAAAGATGCTCAACATCACTCATTATCAGAGAAATGCAAATCAAAACCACTATGAGGTACCATTTCACGCCAGTCAGAATGGCTGCGATCCAAAAGTCTACAAGTAATAAATGCTGGAGAGGGTGTGGAGAAAAGGGAACCCTCTTACACTGTTGGTGGGAATGCAAACTAGTACAGCCACTATGGAGAACAGTGTGGAGATTCCTTAAAAAACTGGAAATAGACCTGCCTTATGATCCAGCAATCCCACTGCTGGGCATACACACTGAGAAAACCAGAAGGGAAAGAGACACGAGTACCCCAATGTTCATCGCAGCACTGTTTATAATAGCCAGGACATGGAAGCAACCTAGATGTCCATCAGCAGATGAATGGATAAGAAAGCTGTGGTACATATACACAATGGAGTATTATTCAGCCATTAAAAAGAATACATTTGAATCAGTTCTAATGAGGTGGATGAAACTGGAGCCTATTATACAGAGTGAAGTAAGCCAGAAAGAAAAACACCAATACAGTATACTAACGCATATATATGGAATTTAGAAAGATGGTAACAATAACCCTGTGTACGAGACAGCAAAAGAGACACTGATGTATAGAACAGTCTTATGGACTCTGTGGGAGAGGGAGAGGGTGGGAAGATTTGGGAGAATGGCATTGAAACATGTAAAATATCATGTATGAAACGAGTTGCCAGTCCAGGTTCGATGCACGATACTGGATGCTTGGGGCTGGTGCACTGGGACGACCCAGAGGGATGGAATGGGGAGGGAGGAGGGAGGAGGGTTCAGGATGGGGAACACATGTATACCTGTGGCGGATTCATTTTGATATTTGGCAAATCTAATACAGTTATGTAAAGTTTAAAAATAAAATAAAATTAAAAAAAAAAATAAATAAAAAAATAAAACATTCCCTCACACTATATACAAAAATAAACTCAAAATGTTTTAAAAACATGAATATAAGACATAACACCATAAAACTCCTAGAAGAGAATACAGATGAAACATTTTTTGACATAAATCATATTCAGTTCAGTTCAGTTGCTCAGTCGTGTCCGACTCTTTGTGACCCCATGAATCGCAGCACGCCAGGCCTCCCTGTCCATCACCAACTCCCGGAGTTCACTCAAACTCACGTCCATCGAGTTGGTGATGCCATCCAGCCATCTCATCCTCTGTCGTCTCCTTCTCCTCCTGCCCCCAATCCCTCCCAGCATCAGGGTCTTTTCCAATGAGTCAACTCTTCGCATGAGGTGGCCAAAGTACTAGAGTTTCAGCTTTAGCATCATTCCTTCCAAAGAACACCCAGGACCAATCTCCTTTAGAATGGACTGGTTGGATCTCCTTGCAGTCCAAGGGACTCTCAAGTCTTCTCCAACACCACAGTTCAAAAGCATCAGTTCTTTGGCACTCAGCTTTCTTCACAGTCCAACTCTCACATCCATACATGACCACTGGAAAAACCATAGCCTTGACTTCACTATTACTTTGTTGGCAAAGTAATGTCTGCTTTTGAATATGCTATCTAGGTTGGTCATAACTTTCCTTCCAAGGAGTAAGCGTCTTTTAATTTCATGGCTGCAATCACCATCTGCTGTGATTTTGGAGCCCAAAAAAATAAAGTCTAACACTGTTTCCACTCTTTCCCCATCTCTTTCCCATGAAGTGATCAGGGAAATAGATGGGGAAACAGATAAATCATATTAGGTTGGTGCAAAAGTAATTGCAGCTTTGCATTGTTGAACTTTTTGTTGACATTTGATATTAGAATACATTCTTAAACAAATGTGGTTATGTTATACATCATTTTAATGTGTATTTCTCACTTTATGTTTTTTTGGCTAATGACATTACTTGCTGTTTATTTTAGACTATAGAAATGATGTTGGACAAAAAGCAAATTTGAGAGATTTTTTAATTGAGTTTAAAATGGGTTGTAAAGCAGCAGAGACAACTTGCAACATCAATGACACATTTGGCCCAGGTAATGCTAACGACTGTATCATGCACTGCTAATTCAAAAAGTTTTTCAAAGGAGACGAGAGCCTTGAAGATGAAGAACGTGGTGGCTGACCATCAGAAGTTGACAATGACCAATTAAGAGCCATCATCAAAGTTGATCCTCTTACGACTACATGAGAAGCTGCCGAAGAACTCAACATTGACCGTTCTGTGGTCATTTGGCATTTGAAGCAAATTGGAAAGGTGAAAAAATTTGACAAGTGTGTGCCTTCTGAGCTGACTGAAAATAAAAAAATTGTTTTGAAGCATCGTCTTCTCTTATTTTATGAAACAATGTACCATTTTTCAATCAGATTGTGATGTGCAACAAAAAGTGGATTTTATGCCTGACTAGCTCAATGGTTGGGCTTTCCTGATAGCTCAGTTGGTAAAAAATCCGCCTGCAATGCAGGAGATCCTGGTTTGATTCCTGCGTTGAGAAGATTCACTGGAGAAGGGATAGGTTACACACTCCAGTATCCTTGGGTTTCCCTTGTGGCTCAGCTGGTAATGAATCTGCCTGCAATGTGGGAGACCTGGGTTCGATCCCAGGGTTGGGAAGATCTCCTGGAGAAGGGAAAGGCTACCCACTCCAGTATTCTGGCCTGGAGAATTCCATGGACAGTGTAGTTCATGGGGTCGCAAAAAGTTGGGACATGACTGACAGACTTTCACTTTTCACTTTCAGCTCAATGGTTGGACTGAGAAGAAGCTCCAAAGCACTTCCCAAAACCAAACTTGCACTAAAAAAAGGTCACAGTTACTGTTTGTTGGTCTGCTGCCCTTCTAATCCACTACAGCTTTCTGAATCCTCATGACACCATTACATCTGAGAAGTATGTTCAACAAATTGAGGAGATGTACCAAAAACTGCAATGCCTGCAGCCAGCACTGACCAACAGAAAGGGCCCAATTCTCTACCACAACCCCTGATTGCCCATTGCACAACCAAAGCTTCAAAAGTTGAACGAGTTGGGCTAGGAAGTTTTGCTTCATCCGCCATATTCACCTGACCTCTCATCAAGCGACTATCACTTCTTCCACCATCTTGACAACATTTTGCAGGGAAAATGCTTCCACAACCAGCGGGAGGCAGAAAATGCTTCCCAAGAGTTTGTTGAATCCTGAAGCATGGATTTTTACACTACAGGAATAAACAAACTACTTCTCATTGGCAAAAATATATTGATTGTAATGGTTCCTATTTTGATTAATAAACATGAGCCTAGTGATAATGATTTACTATTCACAGTCCAAAGCTGCAATTACTTTTTGTACTATTAGGTTGTATACTATTTCTTAGATCAGTTTTCTGAGGCAAAATAAGAGCAAAAAAAAAAAAAAAACAAACAACCAAAAACAAATGAGACCTCATCAAACTTAAAAGCTTTTATTCACAGCAAAGGAACAAAATGAAAAGACAACCTATGGAACGGAAGAAAATATCTGCAAACAATGTAACTAATTAAGGGTTAATATCTAAAATATACAAACAGGGACTTTCCTGGTGGTTCAGAATTCACCTTGCAATGCAGGGGACACAGGTTCAATCCCTGGTCAGAGAACTAAGATCACACATGCTGAGGAGCAACTAAGCCTGTGAGCCACAACCAGAGAGCTCTTTCTGACACAGCAACTGAAGACTGCATGCTCGGGAGCCCACGTGCCACAACTACAGAGTCCAAGCAAATGAGAAGTATGGGGTTAACAGATACAAACTACTGTACATAACATGGATAAGCAACAAGGATATAGTGTATAGCACAGGAAATACAATACCTGACAATGGTCTGCTAAAAAAATGCTGAATCACTATGCTGTATACCTGAAATTAACACTATATTGTAAATCAACTCTACTTCAATTTAAAAAATTAAGCAATAAAATAAAATTCTTGGTCTACTCTCTATTTCACACCCTGACTTCAAGTTTATTGTTTTATTTTGATAAATCATAGGGAAAATAAACTATGATAATACAATGCTGACACTGCAAATTGAACCCCGTAACACCTAGGAAATGTAAAAGTCAAGGTTCTCACAGTTTTATTAACTAGTTTACATTTCTTAAATGTAGAAGATAGCTTGCTAGTATGGTTGTAAAACTAAAATAGAGATAGGACTCCAGTGATCAAGGTGTGGACCTTGGCCCTATTTCTGGAAAGAGAAAAGAATAAGGGGTTAACTATCAGGGTTATAATAAGAAGACTAAATTAATTAAAATTAGCTTTTTAAGATGCTTCCTTTTACTTTGCATCTTTTTATATATAAAAATCATATTACCTATTCTTCATTTTCTACTCCAGAAAATGTCAGGAGGCTACTTATGTTTTTTCAGGTTATCTTAATTTCCCTGAGTCAGTCATCTTCTACCTATGTCTGGATTAATTCCCAACAGTAATGAATTCTGTAATAACAGAACATAAAAGCAGATATCATCATGAAAAGTAAACACATTTTAAAAATACACAAAACTGGCAGTAAACAACTTAGCATTTCTACTTTATATTCATTATAAACAAACCTATTTGAATGGTGTGTTACTATATCTGAGAAGCTTTTAAAGTAGTATTTCACATTATTATTTTCATTCAAATCAAAGAGGCTGTGGAAATGGGAAATTCTAGTATGGTTAGGAATTTTTTTTAAAGTGAAAATTAAAATCCTTGCAACCTATAAAACACTAAAATTATAAAAAATGGACCACAAAAAATTAAAAGTCAAATAATATCTTAAAATAGAAATTAAATAAAACCAATCCATAGCAAAAATCAACAAAGCCAAAATAGAAATTAAATAAAACCAATCCATAGCAAAAATCAACAAAGCCAAAAGCTGGTTCTTTGAAAGGATAAATAAAATTGACAAACCATTAGCCAGACTCATCAAGAAACAAAGGGAGAAAAATCAAATCAATAAAATTAGAAATGAAAATGGAGAGATCACAACACACAACACAGAAATACAAAGGATCATAAGAGACTACTATCAACAATTATATGCCAATAAAATGGACAACGTGGAAGAAATGGACAAATTCTTAGAAAAGTACAACTTTCCAAAACTGGACCAGGAAGAAATAGAAAATCTTAACAGACCCATCACAAGCACAGAAATTGAAACTGTAATCAAAAATCTTCCAGCAAACAAAAGCCCAGGTCCAGACGGCTTCATAGCTGAATTCTACCAAAAATTTAGAGAAGAGCTAACACCTATCCTACTCAAACTCTTCCAGAAAATTGCAGAGGAAGGTAAACTTCCAAACTCATTACCATCACCCTAATACCAAAACCTGACAAAGATCCCACAAAAAAGAAAACTACAGGCCAATATCACTGATGAACATAGATGCAAAAATCCTTAACAAAATTCTAGCAATCAGAATCCAACAACACATTAAAAAGATTATACACCATGACCAAGTGGGCTTTATCACAGGGATGCAAGGATTCTTTAATATCCACAAATCAATCAATGTAATACACCACATTAACAAATTGAAAAATAAAAACCATATGATTATCTCAATAGATGCAGAGAAAGCCTTTGACAAAATTCAACATCCATTTATGATAAAAACTCTCCAGAGAGCAGGGATAGAAGGAACATACCTCAACATAATCAAAGCTATATATGACAAACCCACAGCAAACATTATCCTCAATGGTGAAAAATTGAAAGCATTTCCTCTAAAGTCAGGAACAAGACAAGGGTGCCCACTCTCACCATTACTATTCAACATAGTTTTGGAAGGTTTGGCCACAGCAATCAGAGCAGAAAAAGAAATAAAAGGAATCCAAATTGGAAAAGAAGAAGTAAAACTCTCACTGTTTGCAGATGACATGATCCTCTACATAGAAAACCCTAAAGACTCCACCAGAAAATTACTAGAACTAATCAATGATTATAGTAAAGTTGCAGGATATAAAATCAACACACAGAAATCACTTGCATTCCTATACACTAATAATGAGAAAACAGAAAGAGAAATTAAGGAAACAATTCCATTCACCATTGCAAGGGAAAGAATAAAATACTTAGGAATATATCTACCTAAAGAAACTAAAGACCTATATATAGAAAATTATAAAACACTGGTGAAAGAAATCAAAGAGGACACTAACAGATGGAGAAATATACCATGTTCATGGATTGGAAGAATCAATATAGTGAAAATGAGTATACTACCCAAAGCAATTTATAGATTCAATGCAATCCCTATCAAGCTCCCAACGGTATTCTTCACAGAGCTAGAACAAATAATTTCACAATTTGTATGGAAATACAAAAAACCTCGAATAGCCAAAGCGATCTTGAGAAAGAAGAATGGAACTGGAAGAATTAACCTACCTGACTTCAGGCTCTACTACAAAGCCACAGTCATCAAGACAGTATGGTACTGGCACAAAGACAGAAATATTGATCAATGGAACAAAATAAAAAGCCCAGAGATAAATCCACACACATATGGACACCTTATCTTTGACAAAGGAGGAAAGAATATACAATGGATTAAAGACAATCTCTTTAACAAGTGGTGCTGGGAAATCTGGTCAACCACTTGTAAAAGAATGAAACTAGAGCACTTTCTAACACCATACACAAAATAAACTCAAAATGGATTAAAGATCTAAATGTAAGACCAGAAACTATAAAACTCCTAGAGGAGAACATAGGCAAAACACTCTCCGACATACATCACAGCAGGATCCTCTATGACCCACCTCCCAGAATATTGGAAATAAAAGCAAAAATGAACAAATGGGACCTAATTAACCTTAAAAGCTTCTGCACAACAAAGGAAACTATAAGCAAGGTGAAAAGACAGCCTTCAGAATGGGAGAAAATAATAGCAAATGAAGCAACTGACAAACAACTAATCTCAAAAATATACAAGCAACTCTTACAGCTCAATTCCAGAAAACTAAATGACCCAATCAAAAAATGGGCCAAAGAACTAAATACACATTTCTCCAAAGAAGACATACAGATGGCTAACAAACACATGAAAAGATGCTCAACATCACTCATTATCAGAGAAATGCAAATCAAAACCACTATGAGGTACCATTTCACGCCAGTCAGAATGGCTGCGATCCAAAAGTCTACAAGCAATAATTGCTGGAGAGGGTGTGGAGAAAAGGGAACCCTCTTACACTGTTGGTGGGAATGCAAACTAGTACAGCCACTATGGAGAACAGTGTGGAGATTCCTTAAAAAACTGGAAATAGAACTGCCTTATGATCCAGCAATCCCACTGCTGGGCATACACACTGAGGAAACCAGAATTGAAAGAGACACGTGTACCCCAATGTTCATCACAGTGCTGTTTATAATAGCCAGGACATGGAAGCAACCTAGATGCCCATCAGCAGACCAATGGATAAGAAAGCTGTGGTACATATACACAATGGAGTATTACTCAGCCATTAAAAAGAATACATTTGAATCAGTTCTAATGAGGTGGATGAAACTGGAGCCTATTATACATAGTGAAGTAAGCCAGAAAGAAAAACACCAATACAGTATACTAACGCATATATACGGAATTTAGAAAGATGGTAACAATAACCCTGTATACGAGACAGCAAAAGAGACACTGATGTATAGAACAGTCTTTTGGACTATGTGGGAGAGGGAGAGGGCGGGATGATTTGGGAGAATGGCATTGAAATACGTATAATATCATATATGAAACGAGTTGCCAGTCCAGGTTCGATGCACGATACTGGATGCTTGGGGCTGGTGCACTGAGACGACCCAGAGGGATGGTATAGGGAGGGAGGAGGGAGGAGGGTTCAGGATGGGGAACACATGTATACCTGTGGCGGATTCATTTCAATATTTGGCAAAACCAATACAATACTGTAAAGTTTAAAAATAAAATAAAATTAAAAAAAAAAAAGAAAGAAAATATGTATCAAAGAAAAAAAAAGCCAATCCAAAGCTTGAATGAAATCAGGAAAACTGAAAATGACATAGATAAATGAATTAACAGGTTAGTTAAGGAGAGAGTAAATAAATGATTTTATTATGAGAAAAACTATCAGTGGCTATGTGTTTCAACAAGTGACACCATGTATATTAAAATAAAAGAAACAGGAAAATATAGTCATAATTTGATAAAACCATGTTGCCTAAAATTATATGAAAATTGTGATATACTAATTATTTATAATAAAACATAAATGTGGGAATGTTCTCCCAATTTGGCAAGTTTTTCTTTGCTGTCCTTTAAGTGTCATTTAGTGGCTACAGTGACAGTATTCAAATACATGTCTGCAAAGAAACAATGAAAAAAATACCAGGCAGTTCAAATATTTCTGTAAATGACCTTGAGTTAATTAGAAAAATCTGCACCCTTCCCAGTTCTTCTCACATGTCAGCTCTCATTAAATTAAAAAAAAAAAATTCATTTCAAAGTTAAGAAATCCTATAGTTAACAAACTTTTAAACTGGGATCAAGGGGGCACATTCCTAAGTTTCTGTATGATGTCATATGAAGCAGTTCACAGCTGAATTTGAATTTGCAAAAAGTATGAATGAGTTTTCAATATAAGAAGTATCTAACAGTAATTTCTTCTCTATAGGCTAACTGTGCTGGGAACAGGTGGCCCTGCTTTCAATTACGGAGGGCTAGCATGCCAGTGTGAGGCCTGGATTAGTTCACCTTCTCACGGGGAATTTTCCTCGGTTGGGAATGGATTTATTATGGCTTCACACATGGAATAGAGCTCATGTCAGCTGAGGGCAGTGACACATCATATGATTCAAATTAACCTGCTGTGGACTGTTCCGCGGGGCTTAGATTGTGTATTAAAATGACGACATTTTAAAAACAGCTTGAAAGAAACCAGGATTGCTGAACTGCAATGGTTCCAATTTGTTCCAACTAATCTATCACCTGCTGGATATATTATTCTAGTGGGTTTCTGGTAGCTGCTGTTTTCCAGGTTTCTCCAAACCAGTGACCTTGCTAATGGGTACAATTGTTGCCTCTGAAGGAAGGAGGTGGGGGTTGAGAGAGCTTTGAAGGGGTTTTTGATATACAAGTTGGGACCTACCATTTGCTCTAAGGTACTATTAAGTGAACAGAGGAAATCAGGGAATACTCAACAACACTGAGTTATTTTCCCAAAAACAAATGCTAAGGAGCAGCATATGCATCACCTTGTTTAGATAAAATAATCCCTAAAAAAAAATCTGAAAGGCTGAATTCAAAAGCTGTTAAGTTTGCACCTTAGGAAGAAAATGTAAGGTTAGGTAGTTATAGTCAGCATTTCCTCTACTCTTCAGGGCCATAACTTTTATTGCTACTGAAACTTTAATTCAAGAGCAAGAAAGGAATAAATGAAAATACACTATTTTAGAGTTGTAACATAAAGCATTCTTTGGGAATGATACTTAAATAAGATGTGCATACAGATTAAACTAATGGTATCAAAAGATTCTTAACGATAATACTGCATAATACTTAGAAGCATTATTTGCAACACTAAAAAAAAGGGCTTTTTATTTTTCAAGGGAAGAGAATGGTACTGGGGAATAATATAAAGCTGAATTTTTTTCCTCCAGTCTTAGCATAAATAATATTGCTCTTAATATAGTATTCCCTAAGACCTGGAAAAATATTTTTTTCCTTGAGTTGCCAAAAATCTATAAAATAATACATGCTGCTGCTGCTAAGTCGCTTCAGTCGTGTCCGACTCTGTGCGACCCCATAGATGGCAGCCCACCAGGCTCCCCTGTCCCTGGGATTCTCCAGGCAAGAACACTGGAGTGGGTTGCCATTTCCTTCTCCAGTGCATGAAAGTGAAAAGTGAAAATGAAGTCGCTCAGTCGTATCCGACCCTCAGCGACCCCACGGACTGCAGCATAACAGGCTCCTCCGTCCACGGGATTTTCCAGGCAAGAGTTTTGGAGTGGGGTGCCATCACCTTCTCCAAAATAATACATAACCTAGAGCCAGATATCCTGGAATGTGAACTCAAGTGGACCTTAGAAAGCATCACTACAAACAAAGCTAGTGGAGGTGATGGAATTCCAGTTGAGCTATTTCAAATCCTAAAAGAGGATGCTGTGAAAGTGCTGCACTCAATATGCCAGCAAATTTGGAAAACTCAGCAGTGCCCACAGGACTGGAAAAGGTCAGTTTTCATTCCAACCCCAAAGAAAGACAATGCCAAAGAATGCTCAAACTACCACACAATTTCACTCATCTCACACACTAATAAAGTAATACTCAAAATTCTCCAAGCCAGGCTTCAGCAATATGTGAACTGTGAACTTCCAGATGTTTAAGATGGATTTAGAAAAGGCAGAGGAATAAGACATCAAGTTGCCAACATGTGCTGGATCATGGAAAAAGCAAGAGAGTTCCAGAAAAACATCTATTTCTGCTTTATTGACTATGCCAAAGCCTTTGACTGTGTGGATCACAATAATCTGTCGAAATTCTGAAGGAGATGGGAATACCAGACCACCTGACCTGCCTCTTGAGAAACCTCTATGCAGGTCAGGAAGCAACAGTTAGAACTGGACATGGAACAACAGACTGGTTCCAAATAGGAAAAGGAGTCCATCAAGGCTGTATATTGTCACCCTGCTTATTTAAATTCTATGCAAAGTACATCATGAGAAATGCTGGGGTGGATGAAGCACAAGCTGGAATCAAGATTGCCGGGAGAAATATCAATAACCTCAGATACGCAGATGACACCACCCTTATGGCAGAAAGTGAAGAAGAACTAAAGAGTCTCTTGATGAAAGTGAAAGAGGAGAGTGAAAAAGTTGGCTTAAAGCTCAACATTCAGAAAACTAAGATCATGGCACCTGGTCCCATCACTTCATGGCAAATAGATGGGGAAAGAGCGGAAACAGTGGCTGACTTTATTTTGGGGGGCTCCAAAATCACTGCAGATGGTGACTGCAGCCATGATATTAAAACATGCTTCCTCCTTGGAAGGAAAGTTATGATCAACCTAGAGAGCATATTCAAAAGCAGGGACATTGACTTTGCCAACAAAGGTCTGTCTAGTCAAGGCTATGGTTCTTCCAGTAGTCATATATAGATGTGAGAGTTGGACTATAAAGAAAGCTGAGCACAGAAGAACTGATGCTTTTGAACTGTGGTGTTGGAGAAGACAAGTCTTGAGAGTCCCTTGGACTGGAAGGAGATCCAACCAGTCCATCCTAAAGGAAATCAGTCCTGGGTGTTCACTGGAAGGACTGATGTTGAAGCTGAAACTCCAGTAATTTGGCCACCTGATGCAAAGAACTGATTCATTTGAAAAGACCCTGACGTTGGGAAAGACTGAAGGCAGGAGGAGAAGGGGACGACAGAGGATGAGATGGCTGGATGGCATCACTGACTCGATGGAGATGAGTTTGAGTGAACTCTGGGAGTTGGTGATGGACAGGGAGGCCTGGTGTCCTGTGGTTCATTGGGTCGCAAAGAATGGGACACGACCTAGAGACTGAACTGAACAGCAAAAAATGCTTTATTATGTCCCATTATTCCTATTGATCTCTAAATTAATGCAGAGTAGCTGTTTGCAGAGAGATAACAATTTTTATTTAATAACACCTATGTACATATTTTACATGACAAACTATTTATAATAAGGAAATTTTCTCTTAAGGTGGCAAATTCTGGAGTAGTTCAAAGCTGTTAGCTTAATGTTCTAGTGGAATCCCACAGAACTGACATATAACTCAAACTAATCTCCCCTCAAATAATTTATGATAGATAGTTCTCTTGGTTAAAAAATGTTTTATACTTTGAAGAACTTAAACCATTTTATATTTGATATTGTATTTTATTTCTCATAATAAAATATCATTAAAAAAAACACTCAGGGCCTCACTGGTGGGCCTACACCCTGCAACTAGAGAAGCCAGCACAAGCAGTGAAGACCCAGAGTAGCCAAAATAAATAAATAAGATTTAAAAAGTCATTCTTTGCA
The DNA here is from genome assembly GCF_029407905.1 of Bubalus kerabau. Classification (NCBI taxonomy): domain Eukaryota; kingdom Metazoa; phylum Chordata; class Mammalia; order Artiodactyla; family Bovidae; genus Bubalus; species Bubalus kerabau. Next base: position 66,938,760 of record NC_073637.1, read on the forward strand.
TCATTTCTCACTCTCCTATGCCCCAAAATATCTGCAGTTTGAGTCTCAGTAATTGTATTGATGGTATTAAGAAAATCATATATAAATATATATTACTAATGTATGAGTCATATAAAATCTTGGTACAAAAAGTGTAGTCTCCACACTGATGTATAGAACAGTCTTATGGACTCTGTGAGAGAGGGAGAGGGTGGGAAGATTTGGGAGAATGGCATTGAAACATGTAAAATATCATGTAAGAAACGAGTTGCCAGTCCAGGTTCGATGCATGATACTGGATGCTTGGGGCTGGTGCACTGGGACGACCCAGAGGGATGGAATGGGGAGGGAGGAGGGAGGAGGGTTCAGGATGGGGAACACATGTATACCTGTGGCGGATTCATTTTGATATTTGGCAAAACTAATACAATTATGTAAAGTTTAAAAAAAAAAAAAAAAAGTGTAGTCTCCAGATCCACAGTATTCATTGTTAGAAACATAGAATTTCATCCCTATTAAACCACATTTGCATTTATCCAGAATTCCAGAGATGTGCAAATGCACACAGCAGTTTGAGAAGCACTGCTGTAAAATAACTATTTCAATTCATTAATTTAAAAGTTTGAACCCCTATATAGGCAATCTTTATTACTGAATGGGCATAAAATTAGAAATGGCAAATATGTAGTTTCCAATTTTAAAAAATATAATAAACACAAAGTACAAATGTTGTAAAAGTCATACATAGTCAAATTGAATGACAGAATGATAAACATATAAGTTTTCATTTGCTCATTGATATTTCTCAAAATTCAAATTATATGACAGCCACAAAAATATGGTACACAATTTACCATTGACTTGAAGATCCCATCCCTTTTAGAAACAAATCAATCAAATGTAAACTAGAAGGGAACTTTCTAGCCAAAAGGTGAAAGACTGCCTAAAACCAAAGGAAATCTGAAACTAAAAGAGAGAAAAAGGAAGTAAATGCAAGTTTCCCTATCACTTCTCCATGAACTACTCATGTTCTTACCCTATTTCATTCATTCTGGCATGTTCAGTCTTCTGTCCTGCAACTGATGAAGTAAGAAAGCTACCGACTCTCTGCCTCCCTATGGACTGTAGTCTGCCAGGCTCCTCTGTCCATGGGATTTCTCAGGCAAGAATATTGGAGTGGGTTGCCATTTTCTTCTCCAAGTTGCAGATGGATTCTTTACCACCTGAGCCATCAGGGAAACATCATATACATATATATATCATATTTATATATGTAACATCATATACACATATATAATATATATTTATATATGTAACATCATATACACATATATAATATATATTTATATATGTAACATCATATACATATATATAATATATATTTATATATGATATATTATATATATGTATATATAATATATATATAATAGCTTAAATCGCAGGTATTTTTTTTTTCTTAGTAGTATATAAAATGTTTTTTCCTACATTGACGGTTGCTTGAATTCAATGAAATATGGTACTTCCCACTCACTAACCGAGGACTCACACTCTTTTTCAACCATCCAGCATTCCAAAGGATGCTTCCATCTTTAATGAATCCTTTAGACTTCATCATCCGCTTCTTCCCTTCCTTCAACTCTTTAAAACCACACCTATATACTAAATCTGGATACTAAAAATTAGAACTAATTCTTCATATATCTATATGTTTTAAATTCCAGCATCAGATAAACATGTACAAGAAGAACTGAGCCCCAGTGAAAGTGACAACTGAGGTGATTTCAGGCTCTGTCTACTTTAGTCCTGATGGTGGGCCACTTTCTCTATTTGTAGTCATGAATCATAATTTACTGGCATGTTATGGCACACAAACTTAATCAGGTCCACATAGGGATAGCTTTCAATCACCAATATTCATGCCTTGCAGTATATTGCTAGAGATCTTAAGACAGTATAATGCCACAGTTTTAAACTCCTAATGAAGAAACTGGTATTCTTTTAATGACTAACATATTCTGCAGCCCTGTGAGTACAACAAGAGGAAAATTAACTGTAGTAATTTTTGTTAAATAAACAGCTCAGATCTCAAAGAGGTGATGTAAGAGTAACAAAGAAAAGAAGAGGAATTATCCTCCAATTAAAAATTTAAAAATTAATTAAAAAAACATGAGATGAAAGAGGAAGAAATAGAGCAGCAAAAAGAAAAAGCGTGAGGAGGAGATAGACAAGAAGAAAAAACCTTTAATTATACTAAAATTAGTGCAGTATCGGAGAAGGCAATGGCACCCTACTCCAGTACTCTTGCCTGGAAAATCCCATGGACGGAGGAGCCTAGTAGGCTGCAGTCCATGGGGTCGCTAAGAGTTGGACACGACAGAGTGACTTCACTTTCACTTTTCACTTTCATGCATTGGAGAAGGAAATGGCAACCCACTCCAGTGTTCTTGCCTGGAGAATCCTGGGGATGGGGCGCCTGGTGGGCTGCCGTCTATGGGGTCGCACAGAGTCGGACACGACTGAAGTGACTTAGCAGCAGCAGCAGCAGCAGCAGCAGTGCAGTATAGAAGTGACCTAGGTCTTTGGAGTCATGAAGACCTGAGTTTGAATGGCTCTTTTGCTACCGTGATCTCAGGCAACTGACTTCATTTTTCTAAGTCTTAGCTTCTTTATTTGTAAAATGGAAATAATTATAGAGCCTACACCTTGGCTTTATACAAGTATATAAAGTACCTAGTACCTGGGACATAATAAGCACTTGATACCCTTTGATATCTATATCTGTCTATTTAAAATTGAGTGTTAATATGTCCCAAGCACTTTGCTAAGCATTTGAAATGTGTAAGTATTTGCCTAATCCAATCTACCTATGTGTATTGTCTTGTGTAAGTATGTCAGGTATCCTATCCACCTATCTATGCATTCATGCTCTCACCCATCTATCCATCCATTACCTATTTTATCTCTTCATTTACAGGTAAAGAAACTGAGGCACAGGAGATTAGACAACAGCCTAAGGTCCCACAGTTACTTAGTAGAAAAGGCAGAAATAAAATGGCCACTACTTTTTTAACTGATAACTGCTTTTTGTCAAACTAATGGTAAATTTTAATGCATATTAATATTTGCCTTTTGATCTCTAGAATGGCTAGCCTGAGACGAGTACACGTCTGGAAAACAAATTACTCATGGTTGGCAAAGAACGTCAAGATTACTAGCAGACTCCATGTATACATTAAGAGACTCACAGGAAAAAAAAAGTTTGAATTATGACTTTCTTACCTGGTCCGTTAAGAAAATCTTTAATTTGTAGCGTTAAGAGTGAAGGTGGAATACCACTTTTGCTGTCTATTTCTCCAGGTACTGTCTGCAGCCAAACTGTGCAATAATCAAGGGCTTCAGGCAAAGTCTTCCCAGGATCTGAAGAGACAAAATTAAAGCTGAAAATGTCAATTACAACAGAAACATCAATTCTGGTGTAAGAGTTTGAGCTGATAACCAAGAGAAAAAGTTAAAATATTGTATGTCACTTTCATTATTGCATTTGTTTGTATACATACAGTACATAAATACTTAAAGAGAAGCCCTCTCTGTACAAGGTAGACTGAGGAAACTATGTTTTCCAGAACCAGGCCAAAGAGGAAAAAATATTTCAAATCTTAGCTCATATCACCATTGAGTAAAGGTAGCTTCTGTACTTAGCTGCTGACTGTTAATAGTTGAATAGATAGATTTCTTTTTTAAAGGGATGTTGGAAACAAGTTAGGGGGAAAAAAAAAGGGCAACCTTTCCAGCTTAAAAAGAGGCATATACATGTTCAAAGATGCAGTGGATTAGTACTACTTATGGGTTATTCGATCTGTTTCAGTTTTACTGACATTATAATCACTTTTATTGCTAGGCTTTTGAAGTTAACTTCAGTAGCTTTCCCATAACCTTTTTTTAATGATAAAATAGGTCAATCTTTCAACAGTTCCAATTATGACTAAAAGTGGACTTTTTCAGTTTTGATTTTTCTATTAAATATTGTGCATTTTAAGCTTTTTTAAGGTTAATACTGTATATTTTTTTAAAGTTTCTTTCAGTTATTGGTGATGGCAAATGGAATTTACTTTTTAATGCTTGGCAATCCAGTTTTTATTGAAATAGCTCTTTAAATAAAAACGACTGCTATATCTTGGCATGCAATGTAGTAGGCTTTTTAAAACCTTCTAAATATTCACAGTTTTTCTTTAGTTTCAAGATTGTTTTACTCTCTGTGTTTTAATGGCCTTTCAATGTCAATTTTATAGGGATGATCTTGCCATAGAGTCCATCTATTCCATTTTCAGTTGATTTGAAATGTGTTATTAAAGTGTTATTTATTTTAGGTTTTATTGATTGGATTGCATTCAAGAAGAGCATTTACATACTGTGTATTATATTCAACATATGGTTATACAGTATTACTGTCATATGTGAACTGGGCATATAAATTCTGCCTTGGAATTTGTATTTCTTGACCTTATCATGTGATCCTTATGAAACTTGGCACATATGAACCTTTATGTGATTTCAAAGAAAATACTGAAAGCAACTGATTGTGACGTTAGATCTATGTGGTAAAGATCAAACACTAAACTAGTGCATTCTTCTTTTTTATATAATCAGTGAATTTAAAGCAGTGAGAATATGCATAGTAGAGCTATTACACAGTAACACTATACTCTTCTGTTGTTCAAATATAATGGTCAAGTCTGGTGAAAGGATGGCAAAAGTCTATTGCTGGTAGGATCTATAATCAGTCTGTAGGCTCTATGTAGCTTGTCAGGACCTGAGCATCTATTTCTAGGTCTCACCTATGTAGCCATCATTAAGAAGAAATCATTATTATCAAGAAAGTGATATTGTACCAGACCTATATGAGGAGACATAGTTCTTGATTTTGAAAATGATACAATCTAGAGAGAAAACAATGATCTAATGGAAAAAACATATAAATGATGTAGCTGAATAAATAATGAACAGAAATATATTAAACTGATGTAGAAATATTAATATGATGTGTAAAAACCTGGAAAGTAAAAATTAGGATGATAAGTATAACAAGGTATAAAAATCATATATTTAAACTTGTATGGCAGAAAAGGGATATGATGACTATATAAAGAGTTTGTATAATCAATACAGATACTAACAGAAAAATGGGTAAAGGGTAGAAAAAGCACTTATTTATGAAGAAAATAAACAAGTAATAAATGAAGAAAAACAAATGGCATAAAGCAGTTAAAATATAAACATTAGAGATACTACATCTTAGAAATAATTAAAGGAAAAAAAAAAAACCTTTTTAAAATAAGTCAAGTTTTCTACCTACCAAGACTAAAAAAACTGATATTGTCTATGCAAGAAGAGAGTGAAAAAGCTGGCTTAAAACTCAGCATTCAAAAAACTAAGATCCATGGCATCCGGTCCCATTACTTCACGGCAAACAGATGGGGTAAAAATGGAAACAGTGACAGATTTTATTTTCTTAGGCTCCAAAATCGCTGTGGACGGTGACTGCAGTCATGAAATCAAAAGATGCTTGCTCCTTGAAAGAAAAGCTATGACAAACCTAGACAGCGTATTAAATTAAGGAGCAGAAACATTACTTTGCCAACAAAAGTCCACAAAGTCAAAATTATGGTTTTTCCAGTAGTCATGTACAGATGTGAGAGTTGGACCGTATAGAAGGCTGAGCACCAAAGAATTGATGCTTTAGAACTGTGGTGCTGGAGAAGACTTAAGAGATGACCTTGGACAATAAGGAGATCAAACTAGTCAATCCTAAAGGATATCAACCCTGAATAATCATTGGATGCTGGAGCTGAGGCTGGAGCTGAGGCTCCAATACTTTCACCACCTGAAGTGATGAGCCAACTCAAAAGACAGTGATGCTGGGAAAGATTGAGGGCAGGAGGAGAAGAGGGTGACAGAGGATGAGATGGTTGAATGGCATCATTGACTCAATGGACATGAGTTTGAGCAAACTCTGGGAGATAGTGAAGGACAGGGAAACCTGGAGTGCAGCAGTCCCTGGGGTCCCAAAGAGTTGGACATGACTTAGCAACCAAACAAACGTTAACACACACACATACAAATTCATTGTAGAATTGTTTATCATAGTAAAAAGTAGGAAAGAACTAAGACATCCATCAATGGATTAATATTTAAATAAAAAACAATAACCCATACAATGTTTAAAAGAATCAAGATTTATACGTATTGACATAGTAAGACAACATTTTATGCTAGTAGTAAATAACAAAGGTTGAATATTTTTTCATTTATTGGTCATTTAGGGTTCTTCTAAAAATAAATACTCATTTTTCAATTGGGTTTTCTTACGGATTTGTAGAAACTCCTTATGTATTATGGGTGTTAATGATTTGTTTGCCATGTGTAGCAAAAGTTATTTCCTGGTATGTTAGTTGCCTTATAGTTATATCCTGATGCTTACATGCATACTTCTGAATCAGATCAGATCAGATCAGTTGCTCAGTCGTGTCTGACTTTGTGTGACCCCATGAATCGCAGCACACCAGGCCTCCCTGTCCATCACCAACTCCCAGAGTTCACCCAGACTCACGTCCATCGAGTCAGTGATGCCATCCAGCCATCTCATCCTCTGTCATCCCCTTCTCCTCCTGCCCCCAATCCCTCCCAGCATCAGAGTCTTTTCCAATGAGTCAACTCTTCGCATGAGCTGGCCAAAGTACCTGAGTTTCAGCTTTAGCATCATTCCTTCCAAAGAAATCCCAGGGCTGATCTCCCTCAGAATGGACTGGTTGGATCTCCTTGCAGTCCAAGGGACTCTCAAGACTTGTCTTCTCCAACATCACAGTTCAAAAGCATCAATTCTTCAGCGCTCAGCCTTCTTCACAGTCCAACTCTCACATCCATACATGACCACAGGAAAAACCATAGCCTTGACTAGACGGACCTTTGTTGGCAAAGTAATGTCTCTGCTTTTGAATATGCTATCTAGGTTGGTCATAACTTTCCTTCCAAGGAGTAAGCGTCTTTTAATTTCATGGCTGCAGTCATCATCTGTAGTGATTTTGGAGCCCAGAAAAATAAAGTCTGACACTGTTTCCACTGTTTCCCCATCTACTTCCCATGAAGTGGTGGGACCAGATGCCATGATCTTCGTTTTCTGAATGTTGAGCTTTAAGCCAACTTTTTCACTCTCCACTTTCACTTCATCAAGAGGCTTTAGGTAAAAAATTATTAACATATCTTACGGATTTATCCCTAGGTAGAGTATATATTTTCCCATAGTCTATTGAAGGATTTCTAAGATCTGTTTTTACCTTTAGCTATTTAACCCTTCTGGAGAACACTGTTTTATGAAAAAGGAAAAAAACTCCTCAGTCTCACTATTAATTCAGTTCAGTCGCTCAGTTGTGTCCAACTCTTTGCGTCCCCGTGAACTGCAGCACAGCAGGCCTCCCTGTCCATCACCAACTCCCAGAGCCTACCCAAGCTCATGTCCACTATTAATTAAGCTTATTTAAAACAAGAAACAAATTTTTTTTCACTCGACAGATAAGCAAAAACTTAAAATATGTAATATCTTGTGTGGGGGAGAAAGAAAAATTGATATTGATACTATGTATGATAGGTAAGAGTGTGTTAGTTGCTCAGTCATGTCCGACTCTTGTGACCCCATGGACTGTAGCCCATTAGGCTCCTCTGTCCATGGGATTTCCCAGGCAAGAACACTGGAATGGGTTGCCATTTCCTTCTCTGCAGATTTTCCCGACCCAGGGACTGAATTCCCTCTCTTACATATCCTGCACTGGCAGGTAGATTCTTTTCTCCTAGCGCCACCTGGGAAGCCACATATTACATCCCCAGTTTAAAATGTATAGCTGCATTCAGACGGCTGATGTAAGAACAGAATAACTGAAATTAAGAACATTCAGGAAAACACATGTTTATGGTTGATGAATACTAAATGTATGACAGGGCTGGTGGTTACTCCCTGAGTTTTGGCTAAAACCTCTACTCTGGACATGCCTATAGTCACTGTGGTGAGATGAAGCAGCAGCAGTAGCAGAAAGGTGTATGAGAATCCCAGAGGATAGATAGCTCAGGTGTGTAATCACTATTTAGTCCCTCTGGCTCTCATGGCTAGATGATGTGGGGGATGACTTCTAGACTTCCTGAACTGTCTTCAATTTAGCTTCTCCTTAATTACATCATCAGGTCTAGAAAATAGGATTCATATTACACATTCCTTGGGGTTAATATATAGCTGGAAAATCACCAGAAAAACCAAGATTAAAGGAGCCTGTGAATATGATACAAACGGAGAGACAAATACAGATGACTTTATCATTCTGGAAGCTCTGTTAGACTTTGCCAGCTTTCTTCTTCATACTCAGCGAACACCTATTTATTTAAGTACAGGAAGCTCTCAAAAAGAATAAGCCCCTGCTGATGTTAATAAGTACGTTTACATTTACACTGTTGTCCCTAGGCCAAAGAAACAGGAGAAAGCCATATCTTATTATGACTAACAGACTGTGGGAAATGGGTCAGGAACACACGATAAACTGCTCACAGCCATAAATCTTGTTCAAAGTCAGTTAGCATTCACTTCCATGAGACACTGGTATTGACAAAGTTATAATATTTGTTTTTCTTCTGGGTTGACCTGGACTTCAAAACAAAATACTTCATCATATCATGTCACAAGGAACAAACACCAAAGGGAAGATTCAGAGCTTAAAGTCCACTCCCAGATGGACCAAGGTACTGTTGGCTTTTATAGAGCTTGATTCAGATTATATTCTTTGTGCTTGTAGATTACTTTGTCTTCTTCACAAAACCTACATTTCACTTAACTGCTTAGGAGGTTTTTCTGTTTTTCTCTGATTCTGATAAAGTCATCTTTCTAGTGCTGCTCATTATTGTTATTTTTTGACCCTTAGCAGATGTTCACAGAGTTAAGTATGTCTTTGCTTAACATTTGAATTACATAAAATATAACATGACTCATGTGTTCAGCTCACAATGAAACTTTAGAAATGAATTTATTTTCTTTGCAATCTTCTACTTACAAAAAACTTATTTTCCAAGCTCATATAGAACAGCTGAGTGCTGCAGACTTTGTAAGCTTCATAGTTACTCGGTTTTGTTTTATTAATACTATGTGGCAGGATATTTCTTTTTCATAACTAAGCCGAATTTTCAGTAAGGTCCCAATGAGGAGACATTTTCCCACAGATTTCAGTGAGGATTTCGTCATTTTAAGATTGATACAATACTGAATATATAATGAAGTCCATTTACTTTTATACCAGATACTTCAAAGAGACAAACACTGTTTTGTTTTTTTTTTTGCCTTGAGTAAAAACTTTGAATTTTAAAAAGCTTTGTGTCCTAAGAATCTCTTTATTTCAAAGCTACATAATGATTATAAAGAGAACCAGAGTGAGACTCCATACCAACATCATTTTCTTCCTCTTCCCCCCTCTCTCTTCTGTTACAGTTACTTTTATCAACCACAGGTTTACAATGGAGTTGATAATTCATGTCTGTTTCTGCTTTATCTTCGCTACTTTTGTGCTCAAGAACACCTCTCACAACTGAACTGGTTAAAGAAGGGCAGAAAAAGAAATTAGTCCATCGGTTATTTTCCCTGAAAGTTCCACGCAAAGTTTTTATGGAGGAAGATGCAAGTAACTACAGTTACCATAATGTTTCTGACTCTTTGATTCAATTTTCTCATGATACCCTTGTCTTTTACATTCTATGGAAAATGAATGCTAAGTTATACAGGGACCAAGGTCAAGGGAATCAAATTTCCCCATGATAGAGAGTTCCTCTAAATCTATGTTACCAGAAAAAAATATTATTAATTGAAATTTGGGGGATAAATCTTGAAAAATAAATATGATTAATTGGGTTTTGGTGTGCCTCACTTTAAGCATGTTTTCTTCAGTAAGCAAATAATCTGTCATCTTATTTCTGTATTAGCTTCTTGCTGTGCTAATGTAATCCTGTTGCTGTTCGCAATCCTAACCAAATCTTGCTCAGTATTATCAAATACTTTTGAAATTATATCATGCTTTAATTTTCAATCCTACTGATGCTTACTGATGATATATAATTAAAATTAATGTGCTCTCTAAACTATTACCATAGATTAAAATTTCAGCAACTTTTGGCTTTGATTTCATATTGCACTGAGTTTTCCTTCCTTTTTCCCACCCACCCTGAATTTTCTGATAGTAGCACATCATGAAAACATCACAAATTTCTCAGTGGCACAACACAAATACTTGTACGATGTAGCACTGCAAATAGCCTCAAGATTTTACTTGTCTCCATTTTACTAATCCTAGAAAGTCTTGAAAAGATCTACTATTTGGTTTTTAAAAAGGAAAAACAGACTATATATTTTATTCACTTTAAAGCCACCTGTTATTATGTCACAAGAATGCTGAAGTCTGCTATCAGCATATCAGGCATATCAGCTATCAGGCATATCCCAGGATGCCACAGAACCAAAGTGGCATCTATGACTGTTTAGGGAGACTGGTTCTCTTTGGCCTGAGGTATCCAGAGCCATCATGTTTATGAAGTGAAGTGAAATGAAAGTTGCTCAATTGTTTCCGACTCTTTGTGACCCCGTGGCCTATATATATAGTCCATGGAATTCTCCAGGCCAGAATTTTCCAGGCTGAAGTGGGTAGCCTTTCCCATCTCCAGGGTATCTTTCCAACCCAGGGATCAAACCCAGGTCTCCTGCATTGCAGGCTGATTCTTTACCAGCTGGTCACAAGAGAAACCCAAGAATACTGGATGGGTAGCCTGTCCCTTCTCCAGCAGATCTTCCTGACCCAGGAATCAAACTGAAGTCTCCAGCATTGCAGGCAGATTCTTTACCAACTGAGCTATGAGGGAAGCCTCATGTTTATGAAAGAGCACGTTAAGTGACTTTTGATGAACTCTCAAGGCACAACTGATAAGTGGTAAGATACTGTCACATGAAAGAGGTTTGTGAAATAGTTTATCACTGACCCAGGACTTACTGAAAACAGCCTTTATTCCATGGAGCTTTACTAACATTTTCTTAAAGAAGACTTCATATCAGTTTGAAGTGAAAGCTGCTCAGTAGTGTGCGAATCTTTGCGACCCTGTGGACTATGCAGTCCATGAAATTCTCCAGGCCAGAATACTGGAGTGGGTAGCCTTTCCCTTCTCACCCCAGGGATCAAACCCAGGTCTCCCGTATTGTCAGTGGATTCTTTACCAGCTGAGCCACCAGGGAAGCCCAAGAAGGTCACTGGGCCTGGGACACCATCAGGGACTCAGTTTGTAACAGGAAAAAAAGTGTGTAGGGTAATGAAAGAACATGAACTCTGGAGGTACATAGTGAAGTGAAAGCGTTAGTTGCTCAGTTGTGTCTGACTCTGTGACTCCTTGGATTGTAGTCTGTCAGGCTCCTCTGTCCATGGAATTCTCCAGGCAAGAATACTGGAGTGGGTTGCCATGCCCTCATCCAGGGGATCTTCCCAACGCAGGGATCGAACCCAGATCTCCCACATTGCAAGCAGATTCTTTACCGCCTGAGCCACCTGGGAAGCCCTGGAGGTACATAGATCTAGATATAAATCCTGACTCCTTAAACTGGGTATATTTAATTTTAACTTCCCTGAGTCTCCGACTGTTTTCAAAATGGGGATAATAAACTAAATTATGGGGATGTTGAGAATATTATATAATATATGTACTGTGGTTTGTATGGACATGTTATGGTAGACGTTCAATAAACAGTCACTATTTTGTTTCTTAAACACAAACTCTAAACAAAATAGGAGTATATGTGTGGTATATCTTTCAAGTATCATTCTTCTTAGTTTTTTGTTTTTTTCATTTTGAAAAATCTTTACTGCTTATATAAAATAAGAGGAATATAATGTAAAAGGTAAAAAAATAGTGGAAATTATACTCAATTTTGGGCTTCCCCTGTGGCTCAGATGGTAAAGAATCCGCCTGTAATGCAGGAGACTCAGGTTCGATCTCTGGGTCAGGAAGATTCCATAGAGAAGGGAACGGCAACCCACTCCAGTTTTCTTGCCTGGAGAATACCATAGACAGAGAAGCCTGGCAGGCTACAGTTCATGGGACAGCAAAGAGTCAGACATGACTGAGCGACTGTCAGTTCACTTCATATGCCCAATTTTAACCTTAAAAGCTACTAAACTTCTTAATATTTAACTTTTCAAATAATAATTATTCAAGTCTGAAATATGAGTCAACATATTTTACTTCCATATAAAATAATCTTTGCTAAGGAGAAATTATAGACCTGACAATTTCTTTGCATTTTGGTTCTGAGAGTTATCAAAATTGTATTCTCAGCTTCTTTCTCATCCTTTAGAAATGCTTGGCCTACAAGTGAGTCAAAGATATGCAATTTGCAAGCCAAAGTTGATTGCTTTTCATTTTTTAAACTAGAAGTTAGAGACTCCTTTTACAAAGGTGGCTGGGTATATCAACCTTTATACAAAGGAGACTGAAATGACACTTTAAAATAATTTATAAGTAAATATAGTGAGTCCATCAGGATTTCAATTTCACAGGGCTTTATTTTTAAGGAAGATCAAAAAGAGTTCGTAACTAGCCAGAGGAGAGAGGGTGGGAGGAAATACCTAAAGAAGACTCAGGGTAACTAACAGGCAAGGGCTTAGAGAGTCCCTACTCTCCTTTCCTCTCTCTGGCTTTATTGACTACATGTTCCTAGATGGTTCTTTAGTGGAATCCTTTTATTACCAGTCAAAAATACACATAAGTTTCCCTTAACATAAACGTAATGAAATGTCAAGGAAAGCATTTTGGGAGGATCTACTGTATGCGATCAATTTGCCTCTATGTATGAAATTCATATGGTGACAGCTCCCAAGGGCCTCCTTCAGAAGTCATGGTTATACTTGGTTTTGGTATGCTCAAAAATGATTGGAAGTGTAACTCCTTTCAACCAGTGATTACCGTCAGAATAGTCACCTTCCAATCACTGGATATGCAAAAGGCAAAGCTACAAGTTTACTGAGTTGCTTATATTTTTTTATATTTATTTTTTTCTCCTTAGCTTAAAGGCTATCTTATTATTTTTCTTTTTTTAAATGTAGCCACAGAAACAAATCTAGTCCACGAGGCTTCTACAATACCTGAAAACTAAATCATGAAGGAACCTAGATCCATAAAACACAGTAACAATTCAATGAAAAAACAGCAAAATCAACCAAAAATTCAATTCTATTTTTTTTTAATTTTATTTTTAAACTTTACATAATTGTATTAGTTTTGCCAAACATCAAAATGAATCCACCACAGGTATACATGTGTTTGCTATATAAATGGTCAGTGGCACCGTTTCCTTGTCAATATTTAGGCATTTGACTAACTCTAACCATTTTGACTAACTCTAAGCATTTTTTTCAGCTCTTAAGATGTGACAGGAAGGGGAAAAGATTTCCAGGTTTGAGATTACAAACCTGGAGCCCATAGGAAGGAAAAGTGGAAAAAATTAAAATGCCTATTGGTGTGTTTGATCACCAGGGTCTACTGGTTCTTATTTTTTGAACCAAACTTGTCATACCTTGTTAGAAGCAAGTGCATTCTTCCCACTTAATGATGCTAATCAGCAGATAATATGTGAAGCATCATCTCAATTAATTCCTTTAATTTTCTACACCTTTTCGTGTTGTGATTGATCCCTTTACTATTTTTTTGTTATTTTAATGTTGAATTCTAATGTTGGTGACTTCCTGGTGGCCCAGTGGTTAAGAATTTGTCTGCCAACGCAGGGGACACTGATGGATCCCTGGTATGGGAAGATTCCACATTCCCTGGGGCAACTAAGCCGCAACTACTGAGCCTGTACTCTAGAGTCCATGAGCTGCAACTGCTGAGCCCATGCACCCTAGGGCTTATGGTCTGTACAAGGGGAGCTACAATGAGAAGTCCGTGTACCACAATGAAAGAATAGCCTCTGCTTGCCACAGCTAAAATAAGCTTGCAGGCAGCAAACAAAGACCCAGAGCAGCCAAAAACAAATAAATTCTAATATTGGTTTCAGATACTTTGTATGACATCTGATTAAAATTCAGAGCAAGGACACAGAGGAAGCTATTTAGTCAAAAAATGTAGTCATATACATTCATGGAAGATCAAATTCATCTGAACTGTAAGCCTCAGCTTCACTCTAAGTTTGGGTTCTATAACACTGAAGGCAAATCCAGTGACTATAAATTATTCTTCTCATTTTTCCTTCACTATGAATATATGCTGATGATTACAATTGGTGTTAAAAAGGGCCAGGACACTAATCTTTTTATCATGTCCAAAAAGGAAAGTCTTATTACCATTAAGCTCTCCTTTCTAATGCTAATAACTACAGAAGTCCCAATTTATAGCTGAATATTTCATAGTTTCAAGGTATTTCACAAACATTATTTGGAGGTCAGACTAAACCATCTAACTGCAAAAAACACATATTATTATAAAGGTATACCTTGTTTTATCATGCTTTGTAGATTGACTCTGTTAGAAATTGAAGGTTTGTGGCAACTCTGTCAAGCAAGTTCATTGGTGCCGTTTTTCCAAAAGCATTATCTCATTTTGTGTCTTTGTGTCATCACATGTTGGTAAGTTTCCGATATTTCAATTTTTTTCATTATTATATTTGTTATGGTGATCTGTGATCAATGATCTTTGATGTTACTATTCTAATAGTAGAGCATGTGGGCTCAGCAATTATTTTAGGGCGCCACAAAACATGCCCATATAAGATAATGCAGTGTTGTATGTGTTCTGACTGGTCATTCCCCCACCTCTCTCTCTCCTCTGGCCCCCTATTCTCTGTGCTCAGCCGCTACTATCATGTCCGCCTCTTTGTGACCCCATGGAGGTAGACTGCCAGGCTCCTTTGTCCATGAAATATCTCAGGCAAGAATACTGGTGGTGGTGGTTTAGTCACTAAGTTGTGTCTGACTCTTGTGACCTCATGGACTGTAGCCCGCCAAGCTCCTCTGTCCATGGGATTTTCCAGGCAAGAATACTGGAGTGGATTGACATTTCCTTCTCCAGGGGATCTTCCTGACCCAAGGATTGAAACTGCATCTCATGTGTCTCATGCACTGCAGGTGGGTTCTTTTACCTGCTACGCCATCAGAGACGCCCCATTCCCTGAGATACAACAATACAGAAATTAGATCAATTAATAACCCTACAGTGCACTCTGAATATTCAAATGAAAGGAAGTGTTGTACATCTCTCGCTTTAAATCAAAAACTAGAAATGATAAAGCTTAGTGAGGAAGGCACACTGAAAGCCCAGACAGGCCGAAAGCTAGGCTTCTTGGACCAGTTAGCCTAGTTGTGAATGCAAAGCAAAAGTTCTTGAGGGAAATTAAAAGTGCTACTTCAGTGAACACATAAATAATAAGAAAATAAAACAGCTTTATTGCTGATAGGAGAAAGTTTTAGTGGTGTGGATAGATGATCAAATTAGTCACAACATTTTCTTAAGCCAAAGCCTAATCCAGAGAAAGGTCTTAATTCTCTTCAATTCTATAAAGGCTGAAGGAGATAAGGAAGCTGCAGAAGAAAAGTGTGAAGCTAGCAGAGTTTATAGTTCATGAGATTTAAGGAAAGAGGCCAACCCTGTAACATAAAAGTACAAGGTGAAGCAGCAAATGCTAATTTAGAAGCTGTAGCAAGTTATCTAGAAGATCTGATATCAAGACCCAGAAGCTAAGATAATTAATGAAGGTGGTTACACAAAACAACAGATTTTCAATGTAGTCAAAACAGCCTTATATTGGAAGAAGATGCCATCTAGGACTCTCATAGCTAAAGAGGAGAAGTCAATTCCTGGCTTCAAAGCTTCAAAGGCTGATTCTCTTATTAGAGGTCAGTGCAGCTGGTGACTTGAAGCCAATGCTCATTTACTAATTTGAAAATCCTAGGGCCTTTAGGAATTAAGCTAAACCTACTCTGTGCTTTATAAATGGAACAAAACCTGGATGACAGCACATCTGTTTACAACATGGTT
The DNA here is from genome assembly GCF_029407905.1 of Bubalus kerabau. NCBI lineage: Eukaryota > Metazoa > Chordata > Mammalia > Artiodactyla > Bovidae > Bubalus > Bubalus kerabau. Next base: position 66,954,828 of record NC_073637.1, read on the forward strand.
TCCTGGATATTTTAAGCCCACTGTTGAGATCTATTGCTTAGGGAAGAAAAGATTCCTTTCAAAACATTACTGCACATTGACAATGCACCTGGTTACCTAGGAGTTCTGGTGGAGATGTACAACGAGATCAATGTTGTTTTCATGTCTGCTAACGCAACATCCATTCTGCAGCCCATAGATCAAGGAGTAATTTCAACTTTCAAGCTTTACTATTTAAAAAATACATTTCGTGAAGCTCTAACTGCCATAGATAGTGATTTCTCTGATGAATCTGGTAAAGTAAATTAAAACCTCCTGGAAAGGGTACACCATTCTAGATGCCATTAAGAACATTTGTGATTCGTGGGAAGAGGTCAAAATATCAACAATGGGAAGACGTTGATCCCAATTCTCATGAATGACTCTGAGGGGTTCAAGACTTCAGTGGAGAAAGTAACTGCAGATGTGGTGGAAACAGCAAGAGAACAAGAATTAGAAGTGAAGCCTGAACATGTGACTAAACTGATGCAATCTCATAATAAAGCTTTAACGGATGAGGGATTTTTTCTTATGGATGAGCAAAAAAGTGATTTCTTGAGATGGAGATGCCATGAAGATTGTTGAAATGACAACAAAGGGCTTAGAATATTAAATAAACTTAGTTATAAGGTAGTGGCAGGTTTTGAGAGGATTAACTCCAGTTTTGGAAGAAGTTCTACATGGGTAAAATGCTATCAAGCAGCACTGCATGCTACAGAGAAATCACTCATGAAACGAAGAGTCAATCAACATGGCAAACTTTACTGTTATTTTAAGATGCTGCCACAGCCACCCAAACCTTCAGTAATCACCATCCTGAACAACAAAGAGGCAAGACACTATACCTGCAGGAAGATTAGGACCCACTGAAGGTTCTGATGATGGTTAGCATTTTTAGCAATGAAGTATTTTTATTTTTTTATTTATTTATTTTTTTAATGAAGTATTTTTAAAGTAAGGCATGTTCATTGTGTTTTAGATATATCACTACTGCACACTTAAGGGACTATACTATACAGTGTGAAAATAATTTTTATATGCACTGGGAAACCAAAAAGTTCTTGTGACTTGTTTTACTGCAATATTTGCTTTATTGCAGTGGTTCTAGAACCAAAGTCACAATATCTCTGAGGTATGCCTGTACCTATCTTAGAGAAAAGGAAATTAAAGCACCAAGAAGCTCAGTTTTCTGCATGAAAGAGCTTTGGCATTAGAGCCATGACTAAAAGTCTAAGCTTCTGATTTCCATTCCCAAACTCTTCACCATACATAAATCCTCCCACTGGCTGGGTCACTTCTTTACTTAACTTTCTCACCACCAACTCTCCCTGAGTGACATACAATAGTGCCTCCCATTTAAAAGACCAACTTACTTGTTGAGTCCTGTCAAAGCAATAATTTCATTTCACATTACTGGCCAGCGAGAAATTTTCCTAGCAGCTAAATTTTCAGATAAATGTTCAAGTTGTGATCATTATGACATTAAAGTCACAGGTTAATTCTAAGCCTTTCCAGGGATATTAGCAACACTGTTAATTCTAAAGAGACATGTAATTCAAGCCTTCTCTTAAACTCACAAGAACTAAATGAAATCAAGATATGATTTATGAGGTGTTACAAGCCAGTTTATGATTTTCTAACTGTTGGTTTACTCAAATGTCTTTGGCACATTTTCTGCAGACCTACCCATGAAAGAGCAAAAAGCCAATTATTATAACTGAAAATCTTCAAACTATACAATAGCTATAATTGAACTGAAATGATGTGAAGTTTTTTTTAGCTGATTACAACCACTGTTTTAAAATCAGCTTAAAGATACTAGCAGTGATGAAAAAAGCAACAACAACCATAACATTAACATCCACTGAGTTCTGTGCGGCACACTTAGCTAAAAGCTTCATATATATCGTTTACTCCTTACAGCAAACCCAGGAGGTTGCTACCAGTATATCCCCACATTGAAGAAAAGGAACTGAAGTTTAGAGAGGTTAAATGACTTGCCCAAGGTTACACAGTTGTATGCAGTAGAGCTGGGATCAGAACTTAGAACTAACTCCAAATCTTGACTGCTTAATAAACTATTCCATGTCTGCCTCTTACCTGAACCTAAAGTCGTATCTGTAATGTTATAAAACCTTACAGTGAAGAAAAGGCCCATTACTAGAGGTATTATGACATGGATTTTACACAGAGTTGTGCTATAACCTGCTTTTTCAGTAGGGTAAGTTCTTTGTTGTTGTTTTTTAGTCTCTAAGTCGTGGCCAGCTCCTCGTGACACCCCTCAACTGTAGCCCACTAAGCTCCTCTGACCATGGGATCTCCTAGGCAAGAACACTTGGAGTGGGTTGCCATTTCCTCCTCCAGGGGATCTTTTTGACCAAGTGATCAAACCCATGTCTCCTGCTTGGCAGGCAGATTCTGAGCCACCTGGGAAGCCCCAAGAAAAGTTCTAATCAACTGTAATTTCTGTATTTTAGTTTGGCTAATGCCTGAAAAATTACGTTAAGATAAAAAGGTTGCAAGAGGGTGAAAGTAATGTTTTCAAACTACTTTGTTAGTTTCTAGCACCCATAAATGAGTAATAAGACCCTCAAATGACTGCATACTGAGGAAGTATAGTTGGGTAGGGCAGGAATAGTGAAGTTCCCTCAGAATGGTTCAAGTCCTTCACAACTGACCAGATGGCAGAGTCATTTCTTCAAAAACAAACATAAAGCCCCAAACAAACAAGAAGAAAAATGACTTTCTGAGGCTGCCTTGGGCTGCATAGTCAAGATATGAGGCAATTTCCAATCTGGACTCCATTACCTTAAACAAAACAAATACCAACTTTTAAATATTTATAAACACAACTAATATGATTATGTTAAAACAACTACATACATCTTTATTTAAATGAGAATTGCCAATAATACAGCTGCTACATGTAAAGGTGCTGGCAGAAGATCTCATTTCTGTTAGAGGTTGCTCTAAGTTACAAGGGCATGGAGAAAGGCCATATTTTAATATTTTAAAAAGAAACCTGTTGACTCACAGATGTACTATCTACTTGGACTAGATGAGCAATCATTTGTAGATTATTAGTACCAATATTTACAAAAGAAATTTAAGTTGATAATTTATACTTCAAAAAATTTTCCATTTTTTAAAAATTATGGAGAATAACACAAAACACTGCATAATTTAAAACCTGGCAGACTACAGTCCATAGGGTTGAAAGAGATGGACATGACTGAAGCGACTTAGCATGCATGCTACTCAAGATCACTAAATTATGTAGAATGGGGATTATATTTTATTAACGACACTTTCAAAATCATAAGAAATTCTCATCACTCTTATTTCACTTCAGTTTTCTCAAACAAATGCAGATACAGGTATACATGTAGATTCCATTTTATTCTGGCTGACATCTCATATATAATTAGGTTTTTAAATATATATGTGCATAAAGTATATATGACACACACATATGTGTATATATACAGCCACATCTGCTGACAAGGCAGACTGACATAAGGAACAATGAGTTTTACAGCATTTCCTCTTTTAACTTGATTTTATAATATATGAAAGAATATCCCTAAGAAACACATTGAGAGAACACTATTACCACCCTTTGAGTATTGGGGTATGTTCTTTGCTTAATGGTGACATGGGCAGGATCAAGTTAATGCTGACAACTCCCTGGGAACAGTTATTATTCACTACAATATATTTAACTGATCTGTGCTCATAGATGTAAAGATATTAAAGTATCATTTTTAGAGGAAATCCTGTATTAAGTTTCTCAGAAAACCATGCCTCTGCTAATGGACCAGAAAATATTTTCATTATCTTAAAATTGCAGGATTTCTGGTGCCAGCCAAAATTGGAATAAGCTTACTACAGTCCAATCCCCATGCTGCTTAAATTAACTCAAGAAAAAGGACAAAACACAAATACCTGACAACGCTGAAAAGTAAACAAGAACAATACAGACTGGGGACGGGAGTTAAATTGCAGATATGATCCAACGGTGGTGAATTTTCCATTTGTTTTCCATCTTTTTCCTTATAACTCTGATTTGAGAGTGAGTTCTAAATTGTGGTGCACAGTGATGGCAGGAACAGCCAAAAGTCCAACAGAAACCTCGTCTGGCAGATAAGGCCCATGTGGTTTTCAAGACTGTTGGGGAAACCAGCCGCTTTTTCTTTTTCTTTTTTTCTGGTTTTGCCCCTAGGGTAAGGTGCGTGTGTGTGAGTGTGGGAAGTAGTGCAGTGGCTGTGCTATGGTGGCAGTGACACAAGCATTTAAAATTTTATGGAGGTACTATGTTTCATGAGATACAGGCAAACATGCTTGAAATGAATGGAAATACAGAGGTTCTCAGAAGTGAAGAAGAAACTATAAAAAATAATCAAATGGAAATATTACCACAGAAAAATCCAATAGAAATTATTTAATATGAAGAACAGAGGGGGGGGCGGAAAATGAACCATGAATGGAGTCTCAGGAATCTGAAGAATAATAGAAAAAAGTTTAACTGTGGAGTCCTAAAAGAAGAGGAGAAAGATTGGTACAGAAAGAAATAATAGCTAAAAAGTTCCTAAATTTAATTTTAAAATATTTACAGAGTCAAGAAACTCAGAGAACCTCAAACAGGATAAATTTAAAGAAATCTAGACCAGAAACATCATATAATAAAACTCAGGAAATCAAAGGTAAACAAAAAAAATCTTAAAGACAGCTAGAGAAAACCAACACACTACATTTAGAGAAGCAAGGGTTGGAATTATCATGCATTTCTCATAAGAAAGCAGAGGGGATAGAAGACAGTAGAACAATATTTCTGAAGTACAGAAAGAAATATCCAGCTAGAATTCTATATCCAGCAAAAATATCCTTCAGGAATGAGAGGAAACAAATACTCCCAGATAACAGAAAACTCAGAGAATTTGTTACTAGCAGGTCTGCTCTCAAAGAAATGCTAAAGAAGTTCTTAATGTTGAAGGAAAATGCACCAGAGAAAAACTCAGAACTTTAGGAATGGAGGAAGATCTCTGGACATGGTAAATACCTGGGAAATATTTATAAAATATACTAGTTTTTTCCTCTTTAGTTCTTTAAAGTATATAAGATTACTGACACAAAGGTCAAAATTGTATCTGGTAGGATTTTCAGTAGGTGCAAAAGTAATATATATGATAACTATAACATAAATGGGAAAGGGGAAAGGGACCTTTATGATTATAAGGTTTCTACATTTTCTTGAAGTGATAAAATATTACTACTAAATAGACTGTGAAAGATTAAGTACGAAAAGATGCTAACTCCTTGGATGAAAAACTATGACAAAACTAGACAGTGTATTGAAAAGCAGAGACATCACTTTGCTAGCAAAGGTCTGTATAGTCAAAGCTGTGGTTTTTCCAGTAGTCATGTACAGATATGACAGCTGGACAGATATAAAGAAAGCTGAGCATTGAAGAATTGATACTTTTGAACTGTGGTGCTGGAAAAGACTCTTTAGAGTCCCTTGGACAGTAAGGAGATCAAACCAGTCAATCCTGAAAGAATCAACCCTGAATATTCATTGGAAGGGCTGCTGCTGAAGCTGAAGCTCCAATACTTTGGCCACCTGATGCAAAGTCTGATTCACTGTAAAAGACTCTGATGCTGGGAAGGTTTGAGTACAGGAGGAGGGGGATACAGAGGATGAGAAGGTTGGATGGTATCATCAACTCAATGGACATGAGTTTGAGCAAGCTCTAGGATATAGTAAAGGACAGGGAAACCCGGCAAGCTGCAGTCAATGGGGTCACAAAGAGTCAGAGATGACTTAAGAGATTGAAAACCGAGCAAAAGATTGACTGTGAAAGATTGAGTATGTACACTGGAAACCTCAGAGCAACCACAAACATTACAAGAAACACAGACAAGAAGCAGGCAGGTAAATTACACAGAATACTAAAAATTATTCTGAATTGTAGCTAGAGAGAAACCTTGGTATTGTTTTGTTTAGTCACTCACTTGTGGTGTCCAACTCTTTTGTGAGCCCTTAGACTGTAGCCTGCCAGGCTCCTCTGTCCATGGAATATCCCAGGCAAGAATACTGGAGTGGGTTAGTATTTCCTTCTCCAGGGGATCTTTCCGATCCAGCGATCCAACTTGCATCTCCTGCATTGCTGGGTGGAATTGTTTACCACTGAACCACCAGGGAAACTCAGAGAAAAATCAACTACTATGAAAAAAAAAATGAGTACTCTTATTTCATTTCTCAAAATTCAAGCAGTTTTCCTTAAATCATCCCATTCAAATGATACTAAGCTTTCCTTGGGGCTTCCCAAGATCATGGGGGCTTTTCTTGGGGCTTCCCAAGTCAATGATCAAGTGACTTATCATTTTTATGACCCTACAGAATAAGAGAATCAAAGTCTGAGAGGATCAGGGCCTACAGGTCTCCTGTATATGAATTTTTGGTAACATTCTTATTGGTTCCCTCATTAATTAATGAACTAAGTAAAATCTCTGACATCTTCATTTTATATTTATATAAGAATTATGACTTTTTGAAAATTTATCCTCTGAACATGATATGTTTTTAAAGAGTGAAACAAAATTCTTTGTTTACTTTAAATTCCATATGATTTCCATACAAAGGAACATTAGCACATGTAACAATGGTTTATGACTTTCACATAAAACAGTAAACAATTACAAGTTGTTGTGTTATAAATTTTTAAAAATCAAATGTTTTTGTCTTCTTAAAGAAGAAAACACATTATATCCATAACAACTTAAGGCATTTCTGAAATGCTAAAATTGGACAATCACTGAAATTCATATATATGCTAAAACTGCTAAGGGCTGGCTGCCACTTGAGTTACCTTATTAAAAAGGATTAATTTTAGTAGAGCCTGAAGTCAGGTAGGTTGATTCCTCCAGTTCCATTCTTCTTTCTCGAGATCACTTTGGCTATTCGAGGTTTTTTGTATTTCCATACAAATTGTGAAATTATTTGTTCTAGCTCTGTGAAGAATGCTGTTGGTAGCTTGATAGGGATTGCATTGAATCTATAGATTGCTTTGGGTAGTATACTCATTTTCACTATATTGATTCTTCCAATCCATGAACATGGTATATTTCTCCATCTGTTAGTGTCCTCTTTAATTTCTTTCACCAGTGTTTTACAGTTTTCTATATATAGGTCTTTAGTTTCTTTAGGTAGATATATTCCTAAGTATTTTATTCTTTCCACTGCAATGGTGAATGGAATTGTTTCCTTAATTTCTCTTTCTGTTTTCTCATTATTAGTGTATAGGAATGCAAGTGATTTCTGTGTGTTGATTTTATATCCTGCAACTTTACTTGACTTCAGGCTCTACTACAAAGCCACAGTTATCAAGACAGTATGGCACTGGCACAAAGACAGAAATATAGATCAATGGAACAAAATAGAAAGTCCAGAGATAAATCCACACACATATGGACACCTTATCTTTGACAAAGGAGGAAAGAATATACAATGGATTAAAGACAATCTCTTTAACAAGTGGTGCTGGGAAATCTGGTCAACCACTTGTAAAAGAATGAAACTAGAACACTTTCTAACATCATACACAAAAATAAACTCAAAATGGATTAAAGATCTCAATGTAAGACCAGAAACTATAAAACTCCTAGAGGAGAACATAGGCAAAACACTCTCTGACATACATCACAGCAGGATCCTCTATGACCCACCTCCCAGATTATTGGAAATAAAAGCAAAAATAAACAAATGGGACCTAATTAACCTTAAAAGCTTCTGCACATCAAAGGAAACTATTAGCAAGGTGAAAAGACAGCCTTCAGAATGGGAGAAGATAATAGTGAATGAAGCAACTGACAAACAACTAATCTCGAGAATATACAAGCAACTCCTACAGCTCAACTCCAGAAAAATAAATGACCCAATCAAAAAATGGGCCAAAGAACTAAACAGACATTTCTCCAAAGAAGACATACAGATGGCTAACAAACACATGAAAAGATGTTCAACATCACTCATTATCAGAGAAATGCAAATCAAAACCACTATGAGGTACCATTTCACGCCAGTCAGAATGGCTGCGATCCAAAAGTCTACAAGTAATAAATGCTGGAGAGGGTGTGGAGAAAAGGGAACCCTCTTACACTGTTGGTGGGAATGCAAACTAGTACAGCCACTATGGAGAACAGTGTGGAGATTCCTTAAAAAACTGGAAATAGAACTGCCTTATGATCCAGCAATCCCACTGCTGGGCATACACACTGAGGAAACCAGAAGGGAAAGAGACACGTGTACCCCAATGTTCATCGCAGCACTGTTTATAATAGCCAGGACATGGAAGCAACCTAGATGTCCATCAGCAGATGAATGGATAAGAAAGCTGTGGTACATATACACAATGGAGTACTACTCAGCCATTAAAAAGAATACATTTGAATCAGTTCTAATGAGGTGGATGAAACTGGAGCCTATTATACAGAGTGAAGTAAGCCAGAAAGAAAAACACCAATACAGTATACTAACTCATATATATGGAATTTAGAAAGATGGTAACAATAACCATGTGTACAAGACAGCAAAAGAGACACTGATGTATAGAACAGTCTTATGGACTCTGTGAGAGAGGGAGAGGGTGGGAAGATTTGGGAGAATGGCATTGAAACATGTAAAATATCATGTATGAAACAAGTTGCCAGTCCAGGTTCGATGCACGATACTGGATGCTTGGGGCTGGTGCACTGGGACGACCCAGAGGGATGGAATGGGGAGGGAGGAGGGAGGAGGGTTCAGGATGGGGAACACATGTATACCTGTGGTGGATTCATTCTGATATTTGGCAAAACTAATACAATTATGTAAAGTTTAAAAATAAAATAAAAATTAAAAAAAAAGGATTAATTTTAGTATTAAGAGAGAAAGCATGAACACTACAGAAAGACATAATATATTACTTCTTTAATTTTTAACTTATGATGCCTTTAACCTTTCCTTGACCTAATTTCTTAGAAAGTTGCCTGGTGACACCCTTTTTTGTCCCTCCAATTAAGACACTGTAAATAGTCCTTTACTTCAGAATCCAGGAATGCAACTGGTCACCTTTACCTTACTAATTCTCTTCCCCATGAATGTTAATGCTATGGTTATTCATATTTTCTCTGTTTTCTTACCCACATGGTTACTATTTCAAGGCTTCAAAAGAATCCTGGACATAGAACATTGCTTTCTTCGGGATAAAAAAGTGCTACATGAAGTGTTTCTGGATAGCTAAATTGGTAATGGGACTTGGATAGTTCATTCAAGTGGACCAATTTAAAACAGAAATTCCTCACATCGGTATTTGAAAAATAACTTCATTAATATTTTTAAAATTTATGTATTTAAGTATTGAATAAACTAATGAATGGTCCACTAAAATATCAAATATGCATATAAATATGCATCTTTAAAACAAATGGAAATATACTGTAATCTGATACAGTAGTGGCTTACAGATGTCAACTCTCTGAGGCCAAAGCTAGTTTAAATATTTTTAGAAAGATAAGTGTGGGGAGATGAATTCCAAATTACAGAATGAGAAAACTCTACACCTGGAATGAACCTTGTTGGTATCTATTATAATCATTACGTTTTATACAAAAGGAAGCAGAAACTCAAAAAGTGAAATGCTTGGCTAAGATCACTCTGCTAATAAATAGTAGGGCCAATTAAATTTCAGGCTTTCTACTTTGTAATTTCCTTCTCTAGGGGATCTTCCCGACCCTGGGATCGATCCCAGGTCTCTGGATTCTTTACCACTGAGCCACCTGGGAATCCCAGTAATCTTTCTACTGTATATTAGTAACTAAAACAGTAGCGGCAAATATTTGTGAGTTTGTGAGGGTGCAGTACTTGCATAGCCTGCAAAGTACTTTTGTTAGGGGAAGCACACTGATTGAAACCTCCCACCCTGGCCAGGCACCATAGTAACCATTTGCATGAGTTGTTTTATGACAGGAGATCCTGATAAGGAACATGGAACTAATAAGCCACCACCGACCGGAAGAGTTCGGGAAAGGTCTAAAGGAGACACTACGTGTCCGTCCACTTCCCAGAATCCCTCTCGCTAGCATCCATCTTGGCTGAGCGATGCATGCACCACCAAGAAAGACTCTGAATTAGAATGACTGGCCAAAGACCACCGGGAAACTAATACCATCACCATAAAACGCGAGACTGCGAGCCACGCAGCAGAGTAGTACTCCTGGGTTCCCTTACCCTACTGCTCTCCACCTGGGTGCCCTTTCCCAATAAAATCTCTTCCTTTGTCAGCACATGTGTCTCCTTGGACAATTCATTTCCGAGTGTTAGACAAGAGCCCAGTTTTGGGCCCTGGAAGGGGTTCCCCCTTCCTGCAACATTTTCATTAATGATCTCTTTTCAATTTCATAATCGCCCTATGAGATGGATGGGTACACGTTTCCTGAGTGAGAGTTAGAATTTCAGCTCAGGTTGTCATAGTACCAAGACAGGCTGTACTCTGTAGTCACATGGACACATATATACAAATTCACCAGTTAAAACAAAAAAAGGGAACCATTTGCATGGTCTGGAGAAGGACAATGGAGGTTGACTGAAAACTGAGATTCATATTTTTCCCTCCACTCTAAGGATCCATACAGGTTGAGAGACCAGACTCAGAAAGTCCAGAAAATCTTGGTTTTGTATTTTAGCTCTGTTTATTTGTCATCTTGGAGAAGTGATTTCTCCAAACTTCAGTTTCTTTACATATAAGATGGGAACATATTTCCCACAGAGCTGTTAGGAGGATTAAATGAGATAATGCATTTAAAGCAGTTATTACAATGCCTGGCACAGACTGAGTATACAATAATTGCTAGTCATTTTTTTTAGCTGTTAAATTTAACTACTTGTTTCTGACAAATTTCACTAAATTCATTTTAAGGAAATACGATGACTTATATTGATGACTCTATTTGGACAGTGTAAATGTCCAAGGAGGTGCTTTTTGTGTAAAGCAAGGTATCCACAAGAATCCTTAGTCGGTATCCTAAGGAGGTAGGTAAGACTTTTCCTCCAACATGTAAATCTCCTATACTCAATCTGGTATATAACCTTCTAAACTTCATCTGCTGAAACTAGGTTCCACATTGGTCTATGCACAAGAAAGTTTTTTTTTTTTTTTTAAGATACTTTATCATTTCAAGCTAGGAACCTATTATAATTCCAATGTACACCTTTGCTATCAGCCCTGATAACTCTGCTGAACTCAGTTATCAATATCTTTTAGCAGAAGCTGCTGAAGCCACCCACCCATAAAGCAACTGCAGCTGAAAGCCGTTAGGGAGGGATGTGGAATGAACTTTTGTTCTCCCAGTCCTACACCTAGTTTTTGCCAATGCTAAGCAGACACCCAAACAGGTATCAGGTCTGTAGGCATGAGTCCTTGAATAATATAACATAAACTACCTCAGCACCTCTCTCATCTCCATTGAACAGAAGTAGCCATTATATTACAGGTGCTCAGTAAATGAAAGCATGTTTCAAGAAGGGAGGCAGTGGTTACTGATAAATGTTTAACACTGGCTCTCAGAGTAGGAGAGCTGATTGACAGCATTTGCTAATATCTGTTTTGTAAATACTCTCACTATAGTGATTTAAACTAGCAGTGGTTTAACAACTGTCTTTCAAAGTTCCTAAAAATTTAACAATTAGCTCTTCTGAGCCAGTATGATCCAGCACAAGCACTAATGGAGAGTCGGCTGGCAGGCAGTCTAGAAGGTAACCCTAGGCTATTCCTCCTTAGCAACTGGTCAGTTACCACTTTCTAAAGTCAAGGACTTGAACTATTCCTCAGCAAGAGCCCAGGGCTCCTCTGACTTACTTCCTGGGGCTCCTCCTCAGGAAGCCCCAGGATCTACTCCTCAGGAGCCTGCTGTATAAAACGACTGTAGCGCCAAGAACAAGCCAGCCTGACTTCCAGAATGGACAAATTATCCAAATGCCTCACTGCTGGCGTTCATCTGCTGGATGGGACCACCTGAGAACAATAAAATGCCTGAGTTATACCTGAGCTTGTGAGGGCCCTCTTCCAATATCAGATCTTAGATGATCCTGCTACCCTTTCTGGGAAGTCTTTCCTGAGAAATCTCTAATTCTGCATTGCTGCTAAGTCGCTTCAGTCGTGTTCGACTCTGTGCGACCCCAGAGACGGCAGCCCACCAGGCTCCGCCGTCCCTGGAATTCTCCAGGCAAGAACACTGGAGTGGGTTGCCATTTCCTTCTCCAATGCACAAAAGTGAAAAGTGAAAGTGAAGTCACTCAGTCGTGTCCGACTCTTTGCGACCCCATGGACTGCAGCCTACCAGGCTCCTCCGTCCATGGGATTTTCCAGGCAAGAGTACTGGAGTGGGTTGCCAGCGCCTTCTCCGAATTCTGCATTAACTCTGGGAAAAGGTCTCTGTACCTGGTCTGGCCCTGTTTTCATTAGCTCTTATTACTTAACAGCACATATGTCTTAAATCTGAATCCCTGATCACTTTCCTAGTCTCAACATGTAACAAGCTTCAGACGTTCAATATAATTATTATAATATATGGCGCTCTCTGGTTTTAGGCAGGCCTGGATGGGGCAACAAGAGGCAGTTGGCTGACACCCACTAATAAATGTGCTTGTTGTAGATGTGTAAAATCATTGTCATCTTATTTTGCTAATAAACCTTCTCAAATACATTTAATATCAAGCTTTTACAGCAAGATGATTATGGAAAAAGAATACCAAAACAATAAACTTCATTTTCTAAAGTTTTTCTTTTTTTAACCTTAGCAGCAGCATTGATATGGAAAGCAAACCTAAGGTCCATTAATACGAAAAAAAACACTTTGCTTCCTAATCATTGGAAATTGTTAAGTATTTCAATAGCCCAGAAAGAGCCCCTGTTTCATTCAGCTCCTGGAAAAAAAATTCAGAGGCACAGTAAGAACACCAAGGCTAAATCTTGTTACTTTTCAAACATTTACTTAAACGTGATTCAGCTGTGGGACATGAACTTTACGTATTTACATATTCGGTAGAGAAAAGAAGTTTTGTCTGGTTTGCCAGCTGTTTCCTGTTTGATTAATCTTAAAACTTTGGGAATAAAACTTAATATGTACTAGTGGTTATTAGCACCCTAGTAAATTTGAAAGCTCTTACCTGTACATTTGTAATCAGAGGCAACCCCTTTAAGCACAGCATCAAAAATGGATATTTCCACTCGCTGCTTCCTGTGGTGACAACTCAGAAGCAAAGAAGGCTGGGATACAATAAAGTACAAGAAAGGTTCTAGTCGCAAGTCACCGGTTCCTCTTCTTCCAGGCTGCCGAACAATGGTTATGCCGAGGGCTTGTCTAGCAGATGACCTTGTGGATGCATGCAGACTTTCGAGAGAGATGACCCCTATTTTTTTCCCTGAAGGAAAAGATATGTTGCTGCTTAAGAGATCTTCTGCTGTTACCATGGAAATACATGCCTGGCTGGGTTTTGCGACATCTGAATCGACTTCTGGCAGGTTTAATGAACTCTTGCCTGTTTTTTCATTATCCTTTTGTTCTTGCAATTTCGATTTGGGTAAGGCCGTACAGGAATAGGTCATTAGTGAGATTCTACTTGCAGTAATAAATATGTCAAAAGGAATAAAATTTAGATTTTTTACAATTGACGACTGGCGTGAGGGACGGGCGATGCGGTGCTGACTGGCACCGCTGTGCTGCTCTATCTGTACTATTCTGATTTTAACGCTGTCACTGCCGATTCCACTATCCTGGGCACCACTGTACCGAGATGAGCTATCAGCCACGATTCCATCATATGTATCCATTTTTTTCTGTTCTTGCTTAGCGATCTGCAAGGAAAAATGATAAAATATTTTAAACTAATTGTATTCCAAGTGTTACTATGTAAATGTTAGAGAAACATTAAAACTGGGTCTAGTATAAGAGTAATCATAAAAATAAAGTAGGTGCCCTTTCAAGAAATTATGCATATTAAAATGCCAAGGCAATCCTTGAGAAAAACATCACATGTGCATTTCTACCATTAAAAGATACTTTTCAGGGGAATTCTCTGGCAGGCCAGTGGTCAGAACTTAGTGCTTTCACTGCCAAAGGTGAGGGGGTGAGGGTTCAATCCCTCGTTGGGGAACTAAGATCCCAACAGCCACGTGGCTCAGCCGAAAGAAAAAATAAATAAAATATACTTTTCAATGTCAGACTTTACTTTCTTTGGACTAACACAAAGTAGTACGTGTACATATAATACCTCAGTTAGTATCCTTTATGGTGATTTTCCAAGTAGCATAATAAACTGTTTCCAAATCATGATTACTATTGGTTGAAATTAATTTTAGGCAGGAGTAGATTATACTGTTTACTCTATCATTGTAAAACTGATTTACAGGATTTTGGATAGTAGGAGAGGGAAAAGTCAGTAGTCCTAAATTATGAAAGACAAAGAAAAGTAAACTAAAATAAATGTGTGCCATTCAAAATGATGTTTATTTTCCTTTACTACAATAGGACTTGAAACAAGGATGAATGTAAGTGATCCAGCAAAATGTAAGTAATTAAAACCCTTGAATGTGGATTTTCCCTTTGTGCACTAAATGTATCCGTACTTTCTCAAATACTTCCACCAACAACTGCCTATGTAGAGAACAAAGAACAACGTGGCGGCGGCAGCAGTCATGACTATTTTGTCAGCACAACTGCAAGACCTCCAGTTTGATTCTTTGGTTCCCTTTTCTTAGTCCCCCAGCCATTAATTAGTTTCTAATACACTATTGAGTCCTAGATACTCACTTGCTTTTTCACTGAAGTAATTCAGATTTATTAAAGAACTCGGGCTTCCCTGGTGGCTCAGCTGGTAAAGAATCCACCTGCAATGCGGGAGACTTGGGTTCCATCCCTGGGTTGGGAAGATCCCCTGGAAAGGAAATGGCAACCCACTCCAGTATTCTGGCCTGAAGAATTCCATGGACTGTATAGCCCATGGGGCTGCAAAGAGTTGGACACGACTGAGTGCCTTTCACTAATGACTGAAGAACTCATGGAAAATCTGAGAGAAAAACAAAATCTTCCCAATTCCCTTCTTACTACCAGATGCTTTACTGTCTGAGCCACCAGGGAAGTCTTTTTTACTGGAGTGGGTAGCCTTTCCCTTCCCCAGGGGATCTTCCCAACCCAGGGATCTAACCCAGATCTCCTGCATTGCAGGTGGATTCTTTACCAGGGAGCACCAAGGGAAGCCCCCTCTTACTACCAAACACAACCAATGCCAATCTTTTAGTGTATTTCCTTTTGTCTTTTTTCCTTACTTGTGCATAGGTTCTCCTTACCCCTACCCTTTAGGGTTATACTGGAGAGACAAATTGGTAATAAAATTTTTAAACATATTAATATACTCTTCAGAAATGTCATTTTTAAAAAGCTGCATAATATTTAATTCAGTGTTAGGTGCAATTTGTTCAACTATTCCCATATAGCTGGACAATTAGGTATCAATTTTTGCCAACAAACATCTATATAAGATTTTCTTAAGACAGGATCCTAGAAGTAGAATTACTAGGTAAATGGTATGAAAAAGTTTTAAGGTTATCAAATATTGCCAGCACCTTTCCAAAAAGGGTGCACTAATCTGTATTCTCTTTTCACTTTCATGCATTGGAGAAGGAAATGGCAACCCACTCCAGTGTTCTTGCCTGGAGAATCCCAGGGATGAGGGAGCCTGGTGGGCTGCCGTCTATGGGGTTGCACAGAGTCGGACACAACTTAAGTGACTTAGCAGCAATCTGTATTCCCATCAGCAGTGAAAAAATATTCCCCACAGTACTGGGTAATGAGCTTCATTTTGTAGGCTCTTCCTTAATTTGGTCAATATAGTATCACTTTTCCACATTGTAAGTTGCTTGTGCAAATGTTAAAGGACAGTTAATTCAAGACGATGTAACAGTCATTAAAAATTTTCAAATAATTTTTTGTTAATTTATTTTAATTTTGTGGAGGAGGGCACAATGTCATTAAAAAAATACAGTATTTGAAACAAAAATAGCTAATCCCTTTTCTCTGAAGACACCCCGTTCTTTTAAACCCTTCTCTGTATACCATGCTGCTTCCCTGCCTAGAGCCCCTTCTGAAACTGCTGTAGCACGCCAACACTGAGCTCTCCATGAAAACTCAGAACAATGACACCTCTCTGGGAGTTGCGCTTTTAACTCTTTTCCTTCTTGGTGTTCCTACTACTTAATTCATACTTTTATTTTTGTTGCTGTTCAGTTGCTCAGTTGTATCTGACTCTTTGCAACTCCATGGACTGCAGCACACCAGGCTTCCCATTCCTTCACTTTAGGATTTATTATTTTCTACTGGAATATTCTGGGCTTCCCTGGTGGCTCAGAGGTTAAAGCGTCTGACTCTAATGTGGGAGACCTGGGTTCAATCCCTGGGTGGGGAAGATCCCCTGGAGAAGGAAATGGCAACCCACTCCAGTGTTCTTGCCTGGAGAATCCCATGGACGGAGGAGCCTGGTAGGCTACAGTCCATAGGGTCGCAAAGAGTCGGACACGACTGAGTGACTTAACTTTCACTAGAATATTCTAGAGTAGTTTAGGATATTCTGTGGTGGCAGATTCAGATAGTGTTAAAACAATCTAAAGGTCTTGGAGTCAGACAGAAGCAGGGTTAAGTGCAACACTTTCTTGTTGTGTGCATGGATAAATTACAATCCTCTTTAAGGCTACATAATCTCATCTGTAAAATGGGAATAATAAGCCCGACCTCAAGGGGATAGCATAAGGATTCAATGAATTAATGTACCTGAAGAGGTCAGTGCATTGCCTAGCATACAGTAAATACCCAGTAATGGGCAGCTGTCATGTTTCGGTCTTTTTTACCAGTTGAAGGACTGCTGGAAGGCCTGTGCCATATTGTTTTGTTTCTATCACCGAGGACTATCTCATCAGTGACTAGCACACTGAAGACAGGATCCATAAAAGTTCGATGAGATGTCAGTTTCTGATACAATGTTAAATGAAAAAAAATTGCTCTGCAGACAAGAAATATTTAATTATTAATATGTAAATATATGTGTACACTGTACTCTTTAAGGTCTGTCCAGATATATTCATGAACTTTCCTTATCCGCATCCTCCATGCTGTGTGCTGGTCACACTTCAAGCAGTCCTCTGTCTCTAACAGATGCTCGTCCTCACACTGGGGACACTAATATCCAACCGACAAAGTTGCCGCAGGATTACATGAGTTAATGTACTGATCACATGTAGTAGGCATTCAATAAAGGGTAAGTAAAAAAAAAAAAAAAGTCACTTTCCTTATGAAGACTTTCTCAACCTTTCTAGATGGTGCTTGCATTTTTAGCTTCTATGCTTTCATAACAAAATAACGTTTTCACAGCACTTCTCAAACACTGGTTTGTCTCAGAGATTGAGACAGAAGATAAGATATCTCGGAAGATAAGAAATCAGATACCACTGAGTATGTTTACTAGGGCTTTCCAGGTGGCTCAGTGGGTAAAGAATCTGCCTGCAATGCAAGAGATGCAGGCAGACACAGGTTCGATCCCTAGGTTGGGAAGATCCCCTGGAGGAGGACATGGCAACCTGCTCCAGTATTTCTTGCCTGGAAAATTCCATGGACAGAGGAGCCTGGTAGGATGCAGTCCATGTGGTCTTAAAGAGTCAGACATGACTGAGCACGCACACACCATACCATGCCAAACACAGGCAGCATATTACATACATTTTCTTTACTAATTGTTACAACCCTTTAAGGGGGTACTGTTATCCCATTTTACATCTGAGGAAACTGAGGCTGAAAGAGATTAATCAATAGGTACAAGGTCAGACAGCTAGTAGGCAATAAGGAGAGAACACCATTAGTATTTGTAGAATACACCACGTTGCTTTAAACAATGTTAAAGTTCAAGAAGTGTGTGCTGACCAAACAAATTAATGAACATATTTAATTTTAAAATTCAGTAAAATAAAAATATGACAATTATCAAAGGGATAATTAAATTAGAAAGATTTTAGTTACCTAATTATAAAAATTTCAAATATACCTCCAAATCTAGTATGAGCTAGGAATTCTCAAATAATATGTGAAAAGATAATAAAATCATTTACATAAGTAATCTAGGACTTACTGTGCAAACTAAATATATCTGTGTTTAGCATAACTGTAAAAAAATCCTCTAAGTTGCACAAGAAACTCACATCAAGAACTCAACTGTTTTTATTCTCTCAATCAGGAAAGGCAATCATAATCAACTACATGAGTCTATACCTTCTAATGCACAGAGCCTTATATTTTCTTTTCCTGATGTACAGATTTGCATTTAAAAATCTAGCTTCTCTTTCTTTAAAGTGTTCCCTATCAATGTTAACATGATAAAACAAGCCACTTACAGGTAAAGGTAAATAAATGTAGTGTCCAGCCCTATTACCTGTTGACATTGCCATGTTAGACTCTAGCAAATGGCAACTGGCGTGATCTTGCAATATAAATAACCAGCAGGGGCAGGATGGCAGCTATCAGCTCAGGTCACACAGGTTACTGAACAGAAGTCAGATGGTAACTAATTCTAGTCACTACTGAGCAGAATGGAATTTGAACCAATGACCCAGAGATGAAAGACTGTGACTCTCATTGGAAGGAAAAAAAAGTACAACTTTCCCAGTATTAGAAGACTAAATTCTTAAAAATGGGTTAAAAGCCAAGACTTCCTTCATTTGTCTAAGTTTCCGCACTATTATGTAGAACTGAAATAAATAAGCTGATGATTTTGAGACATATTTAAAAATCCATAGGTTTGTCACCAGTCCACTGCAGATTTATCTATTATATTGAAGACCATCTGGCCTATCAAGGAAGTTTTATAATTAATTATGTGTGCTCAGCTCGAAACTTAGGCATCAATTTACTATTCCTTTGTGGAGAAAGAAAAGTTCACAATGTAATAACTCTGAAAACAACTTTTCCTTTATTATTGTCCAAGGGGAGTAATAATTTAAGTTGTCAAAAATAGCAGTATCTGCTTGCTGTTAGTGAGTGCAGCAGAAAACATGTATCTCTGAGCAGTGCTATTACATCAGCTCTCCCACTCTTTACCTAACTCATTTAAAATGAACAATAAAAGTTTTCTTTAATTAGCTACTGGTGTGCATTAACATGATCATGATTAAACCATAAAAACCAACTGTACATTACTCTGGTCCCCTCTTCCATATGTTTTGAATTATTCTGTTTGAAAATGTACTTTGCGTCCCTTTTAAAAGTTCGACCTTCTGCTTTCAGAGAATTAAATGCATATTACTGCAGAGAAGAAGATAATGTTTCAGACCTCCAGGCATATATTAAACACACTGGCAGCACTTGAGACAAAATGCTTTACTTATTAGATACTTCCTATTCTAAACAGTGTCATCAAAGGCTAAAAACAAAATCCATATAAAAGCTGCACAATGCTTCCACACAGAACCTGTGCCAAAATCCCTGTACTTTCCAACTAATGAGGAAAGGATGTGTACTCTTAACATATGAATGTAAGATTTTCCAAGCATTCACTTTAGGAAACTGGGCTATTGATTCCATATGGGTTATGTTAAATGAAACTCTATTGGTAAAATAACCTTTAAGATATCTGGCATGATAACTATAATTAAACAATATTCAAAAGACTAAAACAAAAGGGAATTTGGTTCCACAATGGCTAATTAAAATAAAATGAAAAAACACAGCATGCCATCTATCAAGATAAATTGTTATTGTTTAAGAACTATTTAAATACTGTTAAAATATACTTTCAGATAAAATCTGAAAGAGCTGGAAAAATATTTGTGGCTTAAAAATGGATAGTTTGGTGAAGAAAAAAATATAGGACTCTGAAATTTTATGCAGAGATAACAGCTTTAAAGCCTTGAGCACAACCAGATGGTACTCAAATCAGAGGAATTCTCGTTTCACTATCAATGGGTTTCAATATGAGAGGGTTTTCAATAGCTAGGGAAACATGTCAAGTTGATAGTTTACTTCTTAGATCATTTCAGCGCATCTCCCCATCCTTTCACAGCTATACGTGGTACAGTTATTAGCCACCATGGAAAAGGTGCTGAAAGCTGACTAGTAGCGAGGGGAACTGAAGGTAATTCCTCTGTTTAATAGATTGAGATAGGTAAGTTTACTCGCTCACCCTGGAGTCTAGTAAGAGCCACAGTATCTCAGGAGTAGTGGCTAAAATTACACTTGAGTAGGCAACAATACCAAAGAATGCATTAAAATAATTTCAAATAATATTAATTAGATGTTCTGCAGTAGAAGTCTGGAGTGAAGAAAGATAAGCTTGATGGATTTAAACTTCTTGTTTGGCCATACGAACATTTTTACAGGCATATTTGGAAGTTAGCCATACTAATAAGAATGCTGCAAATAAGTGGATATTTAAAATTTTAAAGAAAAATATGTGGAAATCAACTTTGAGAATTAACAAAGACTAAAACAAATATAATTTCTGTTTTGATGGCTGCCAAGAAGGGATAATTCAGCACCTATTCCTGTATTTTAACTCACACTATTTCTTTTAACTTGTCTTTTTAAGGAATCTTTATACACCAAAAACAAACATATCAACATATTTGGCACCTTCTGATCAAAATTATGGTTATATATCAGTAGCAGTTACACTTTGACCTTGATAAAAATATCTTTTGCCAGTCATGAGCTCACTTTTCACATCTTATAAATTATGATAGAGTCAAGCGTGAAACCACAAAATCAAAGTGACAGTCACTTCTTCATATCACTGTGACATTTATTATATTTTTGTTGCCCTTGCAAAAAAATGTAGTCATGTTTTCAAAGAAGTAAACATGCTGCCTATGATACAAAAAAACAAAAAACAAAAAACAAAAAACAAAACTTGGTTACAGTATTTTAATGGTTTCACATACTGGAATTACAAAGGAGAATTTTAAGAAACTTAACAGAATTATGTGCCTCATTGTCTAAATGTTTGCAAATACACCCTTCTAGCTGTATCAAGAAAGAGTTTGGTTTTGAGGATAGGGTAGAATGGTTCTGCTGGGAAAGGCTGTTGTATGCCTTTAACACAGAACTTTAGACAAACAGCAAATTGTTGTACCAGAGATACTTCATTTCAACTTGATTAATTTAGTCAAGTGAACAATAAAAGTATATTTTTAAGTCTCAAATTTTCAGCGATATCAACATTGCGCTTCATGAACTTTTATCATTTTACGGACAAAATGCCATCTCAACTCAGTGAGTGATACACCAGATAAAATTTATCTAAGCATATTAAATTAAAAAACATTATAAAGAATAAATTAACTTTGATATGAAATGTCTCCTTCAATGTTACCAATCCACGTTATTTTTTACTTATAAAACTTGAACAAACCCTGTACGTACTTGGGTACTACAGAGTGCTAGAAAACAAGGGGTTTTTTAATATTTTATTTCTCTAAGCCAAATGTTATACAAAAGCCCACAGGATATAACTGTTCCCAGTTGGATGGCAAAAACTTTTCACAGTACTGCAGTAATTATGCAAAAAAGCAGAACTAATGATACCCAACACTGCTTAACAGATAGAATGCTAAAGAGTACTGTAGTTTCAAGTTTTCCCTTTCATGGAGTTACTTTTCCGGCTCTTTGAAGTAACAGTATGCGGCCACTGCTGCCTGCTAAGTATCATTTCAAATATTCACATTTCAAACCACTGCTAACTGCAAGAAAAGAAGCATGGAGATAGTTCAGGCAAGGTTGTGTTTTACTGTAATTGTGTTTGGTCTATTGTCTTAAGTTGTAAATTATGAAAAGGGAACAATTATTGTGCTAAGCTGACTATAATACCTAGATCATTATCAGTGTCCATTTCAATATGATAAACCAAACAACCAAAAAAAAAAAAATTTTTACACACCAACCTATCCACGCAAGTTCAAGTCCTACTTACTGAGATTTCATCAACGCAGGTGACACTGAAGCCTTTTGTGCCTGTCTGCCCATTCAAACATATATGATTTTACAGCATATGCTTATTTTCAGGGGCTTTTAAATTCATGAAAAGAAAAAATCAGTTCCAGGCAAGACTTCACATATGACTTCTTAACTCAGAAACAGTTCTCTCTCCCTCTCTTTCTCTACATCTCCCACATATATAATTGGAATGGCTTGGTCATTTTTGTTCAAGGAAACTAGATCTAACTGATTTACTCCAACTCCTGAGTTTAAGTTTGACTTGTTTGCTTTTTATAATGAATTTAGTTTTGTTTTTTAACAATAAAACCTGACATATTCTGGGAACCTGGATCTTAATCTAAGTAGATGCCTCTATATCAGAAACAACCTGCTTTGAAATGGCCATGATGTTAACTCCTAAAAAGTGGCTACTACGTGTACAAGGTAGCAACTCTTCATACCAATGAAATCCAAGGTTCATTTCACAGATGTCAATGTGGAAAACATTTTGTCCCATAGCTGCTTAAAGATTTTCAATAGGATTAAATCAGCTGCAAGACCTCATTATATCAGGGTTTACAACTGTGTCTGAGTTGGAGTCTGTTTCTCATAGAATTTTACTTAGAGACTTAGATTGGCTCCTTAGAGCTAGTCCGATTTTACTAGAAACAACTGTATCACATCAGCCACTCTCATAAACTTGCAGTAAGATTGAATCAGCCCTGACCCTGAAGCAGATGAAAGTTTACCCAGCCTAGGCTTTCTCTGTAAGAGTCACAGAGAAGCTTGCATTTTGTTTCTGCAGCAATGCAGGAGAATATGCTTATTAACTATTCGAGTAGGCTTTTGCCTTGCAATTGTGAACCTGATTTTTCTGATAAGAAAACTAGAGTTGGCCTTTGAGAAATTTCCATCGATAAAAAGCTATACGAATCCTTGACTATTTTATCCCTCAAATCACATATGCCCTTTTAAAGAAACTATGCAGAGATTATGGAAACGAAGCAAAAGCATGCGTTAAAAATTTCCTCTAACATTCAGTACTGGTTGCAAAATAATGGAAATGGTTTAAGTAATCCATAATTGACTTTAATAACCAGTAGCTGATTTTCATTGCCAAACAGAATATAGTTATTTAACAAAAATATTAAGCTGGTTTTTATTATGATATATTTTATTTACTAGATCTGAACAAACCTGGTTAACTGCAGATTTTCTTCAAAGTAAACCTGAATATCAGTATTCTCTACACTGTATCTGATTTTATTGAAGTACATTAAGACATTGTAGAATATAGGGTCATTTACAAATTTTTATTGGCTACCTTTAAACTTCATGATGGCAGATTAAATCTAAATTGAACTAAAGCTACATATTGATTCTCTGTGTCATATGTTATCAATACCTTAATGATGCAACAGATGTGAGATGCAAAATAGTCAAGATGTTAGAGAGAAACATTTATGCCCTGCAGCCATTTCTTCTTTTCCATTAGAACAACTTTGTTCTTCTCTGCTACTCCATAAAAATCATCACTAGGCCCAAATGACCTTCCACACAAACTGCTTTGATCATATTAACTTCTCACTTCAAACCTTAGAAATGTGAAGTATTCTCAAAATCAGGTAAATATTCCTAACTTTAGCTCTGGTCATCTAGGCCTACAACACTGGTTAATTTTCAAATGCTGATACTTTCCTAGTAATTCTTGCAGTTCTAAAAGAAAAACTTCCTGTACATTAATGAAGGTAATTCAACCTATTACCTTAAGAATATTCCCAGTCATGTGGGACTGCTTAAATAAAAGTTAGAAAATGTACATTGCTGCTGCTGCTGCTAAGTCGCTGCAGTCGTGTCCGACTCTGTGCGACCCCATAGATGGAAGCCCATCAAGCTCCCCCATCCCTGGGATTCTCCAGGCAAGAACACTGGAGTGGGTTGCCATTTCCTTCTCCAATGCAGGAAAGTGAAAAGAGAAAGGGAAGTCACTCAGTCATGTCCAACTCTTAGCGACCCCATGGACTGCAGCCTACCAGGCTCTGCCATCCATGGGATTTTCCAGGCAAGAGTACTGGAGTGGGGTGCCATTGCCTTCTCCGAGAAAATGTATATTACTCCCTCCCAAATATCAAGCATCATCTCTACAAACATTCAAGTAGTAACCAAGTCTGGAAAAAACGTACATCTCTCCAAACTAGCTAAGGAATAAAATTTCTATTAAAAATATTATATTTAACTCTTCAATAAGTTTAAACTGTGCAGGTCTTCTTATATACAAATATTTTTCAACAGTAAATACTACAGTACTACATGGTCTGTAGTTTGTTGAACCCATGGATACAGAGGAAGCCTGGATACAGAGGGTCCACCGGAAGTCATACACAGATTAACCCTTGCACTTTTCAAGGGTCAACTGTATTTTTAAGGTAACATTATTTAGTCAAGTATGGTTAATGTTTGGACTTTAGCTATAATAATTTTATTGGGATAAAATATTTCTTGAGTTTCCTCAACACAGAGCCAAAGTTAAAATTACTGAGCAAAACATGGAATAATAATTTTATTTCACATTATCGATTCACTTAAATTCTTACCGAACACCTACCATGTTCTAGGCACTGGCTGGGGATATAGCAGAAATGAAGTCCTTACCTTCATGGAGTTTATTTACATTCTAGTGGGGAAGTCAGGTAGTAAAAATTTATAGGATACCACACACACTCACAACCCCTGTTTGCTGATGGACAGGACGTTGTGTATTATGAGAGAAAGGCAGGAGTCTAAAATGATTTGTTTTTTGGCCAGTCCACTACAAGAATTCAGACAGATGGTTTTCCACGCTATCCAGGCAGCTTCCCAATCAGTTTACTTGTTATGCCAATGATTAAAAATCTGCCTGTCCAAACTTAGCCTGTTTACCCAAAAACCGTAAATGACTGCTGTCACTGTCACACAGGGAGATGATACACTACCATACCCCATTTTTTTAATTTATTTTTTATTGAAGGATTTATGTTGAGGTTTGACAGAAAACAGCAAAATTCTGTAAAGCAGTTACCCAATTTTAAAAGACTCTCTGGTTCAATTACTACGTCTTTCAACTTCCTCCAGCAAGCTAAGTCCCCCATCAGTTAAGAACCATTTCAAGAAAGGGCATGATCAGAGATGGACTTTTGGAGTTGGGCTGAAGCGTCATCCTAGACAGACACCTGGAGAACAGGGAAATGGGGCCAACACATGAAGCCATGTCACATCTTCAGAAAATTAAATGAGTGAGACACAGACTATCTCTTGGGTGGATTCTGGAACAGCTGGGATTGAAAAAACATTGATGAGTTGAGTTGAAGAAGGGAAAAAGGAGAAAGGATTGGGCTCTTTGAAGATCCCCTATTTGTAGTTGCTACTGAGCATTTCTATTCAGATGTCCCAATATCATACCTTCAAAAGATCACCATAACATTTAAAAATACCCCTTCCCCAAATACTACCTCTACATCTTAACTTTGTACTTATTTGTTCTTTCTCAAAAGGCTCAAATATTAAATACTCCTTCCTGGCCCCCACCAAGTCATTCCTTTATTTCATTAATTAACCTTGCTATCTCCTTTGTATCTTCTATTCTCACTGACCCTTCCCACTCTACACTGGCCAATTACTAGAATTCCTTAATTAGTTTCTTTCAATGGTCTCTTTCCTAAAGTATTCCATATAGCACTGACAGACAACTCTTCTCAAAATACCTTCAATATTTACTTAAAAATGTTTGACCCACTAGAAGGAAAGGTCCATGAAAACAGAGACTATTAAGGTGTTTATTTTTCTGCTTTATCACTAGCACTTAATACATAGTAAGCATTCAATAAATACTTCATGAATAAATTAAGAAAGGAATAAATTAACTGAATCATTTGAAAAGTGCTCATTTAGGCCCCTGCATGGGGGAGTAGATATAAAATCAGCTAAACTTGAACTCTGCCTTCTAGGTTAAAGATACTTAAAGATGTTTTTAGGACACATCTGAACCAAGACTGAAAGAAGCCACAATCTGGACTTGTTGAAATGGCAGTAAGGATACTGAGGCTGAGGAAACCACATAAAAAAGACAGAGAAGACAAAAATAGGTTATGGGTAAGTGTAGAGAAAAGGAAATGTCTCCTTTTGCTGAAACTAAAGATGTATTAATGAGAACAGAGAAAAATGAGGCTGGATAAAACAAGATTCTAGGTGGCAGGTTAACAAACCTGCACTCTTAGTTTTATGCCAGTCTTCTTCAAAGCAGTGACACTTGATCACCTGAATCAGAATCCCCCAGGGTTTGAACAGATTCTCAGGCCCCATTCCAGAAGTATCCTACCTGAAGGTGAGAGGCGAATTGCACTTGCGATAAAATCCCAGTGATTTTATGCACACTAACAATTGAGCAACTGCTGTAGACAAATGGGAAACTAAGAACATTCTAAGCAAATAAGTGACAAAAGGAAGTTTGAGAAAAATTAATGTTACTGAAATGTGCAGTCGGAGTAGGAGATTGGGGGGCAGAGAGATTGTAGGTAGCATCACCAATTAGAAAGCAATTGACTAGATGATGATGATGATGTAATGTGAAAGTAACACATGAAGCAGTGGGTCTCAGGAGACAAAGGAGAGAAGTTTTATTTGATCACTCTAGCTCAGAATCCGGTCATGGCAACCCCTGCCTACTGAATAATTTAACCAATATTCTGAGGCCTCTTCTCTTAAGCCACCCCTCGTTACTCCTCTATTCAAATTCTTCATTCTGGAACTTCACGTTCACCTTCTTGCCTCCACATCTTCACTCATGCCAGCCTGGAATCTCCTCTTTCTTAAGGGTCTATTTCCTCTACGAAGCCTTTTCCTTTATGAACCCATAATGACTGTTCTCTCTCCTTCAGTCCTACAGGATATACTTGATCTTTTATCTGGTACTTAGCATTTGCTATTTTCTGTTACTATTTTCTCTTAATTCTTACACTCTCTTAACTAGATTGTAGGATTCTTGATTTCAGAAGCACACCACATTCCATTTTTGTAAATCCTGTGCACAGAGCATGTATATATGATGAGATAAGTACATGTAGATGACAGCGATGAAGGTAGTTAATATAGCAGTGGCGATAACCTAACTAGTTGATGACCTAATGTGTAGGGCAACACTACCAACACTACCAACACGCAGATAACACTTACCAGATGCTTAGAATGTGTCAGGCACTTTCCTATGTGCACTTAGTATATATTAGGCATTATTCTATATCAACTCACTTAGTCCTCAGAACTCTAGGTACTATTATTATCTCTCTTTTAAGATAAAGACACTGAGGCCCAGGCAACTTAATTTGCTCAAAATCACATAGCTAGTAAATGGTGAAGCTGGGATTTGAACATTGGCAATATGATTCCAGAGCTCCTTTTAAAATCATAACCTACATAGTCTCGACCCCAGAACTTCCTTCCTTTATTTCATAGACCTTATGATAATGAAATTTTAAAACCTTTTATGTTGCAAATATATTTCTCTCTAGTAGATGGCAAGATCTATAACGGTAGGGATGAGTTCATTTTGTTCAGTGCTGAGTACCTAGTGCTGGGTCCAGAGCAGATGCTTCATAAATATAAGCTTTGTAAATAAATAAATGAATGAATGAAAAAAATAAGGAAGGAGGAGAAAGGATCAGAGGAGTGAAGCAACAGATACTATTGTGAATATATAAGGTCTAGGGAAGTTTTTTATTGCTGCAGATTTCAGACAGATGGTTTCCCAGAGAAAGCTTTCATCGATATATATATATATATATTTTGAAAGGTTGAAAGAAAAAAAATCCATCTTGCAAGGTGCTGGGACCAGGTGCCTCTATTTTGGCAAATCACTGTATTCAAGAACAGGAAGCAGAGCTCAGAGATAGAGCACTACACTAGGGAACCGAAGACCTGGCTGAGTTCCACAGTTTCCACTAAGTCACACCTGTGTGCAGCTATGTGGGGGGAAAACTGTCTTTGTTCACAACTTTCCATTTGTTGACATGGAGCTAAAATGGGGTAATCTAGGCCAAATTCAAATTCTCAGTTTGGTGCATTGAAATAATGGCTTCTTAGAGCTGGAAAAGGTTCCAGAGTTCATTGTTTCCAGAGCTCTTCATGCTACTTTTACGCATAGTCCAAAGAAAATCTTACAGGGCAATGGGGCAGTAAAAGGCAGGTAGGGGAGGATGGATGCACAATATGTAAAATATAACAGCAAAGCTGCCCAGGATGGTGGTGTCATAAATATACATGTGATCTGAGGACCACAAAGCTCCAATCTGCTACAGATCAACTAGCCCTTGATGTAATTTTTAAATACATGCTTGATAACAGTTCACATACTACATAATGAATCTATGCAAAGTGTACCATGTTTTTTGATATATGTGTAGCTGTGAAACACTACAATTATTTTTTTTCATATTTTTGTCACTCTCAAAAGAAACCCCATATCCATTTGTGGTCACTTTTCTTCATAACCTCATTTCTCCCCCACCAGCACCTGGGAACTGCCAATCTGTTTTCTGTCTTTACAGATTTTCCTGTGCTAAACACTAGATATAAATGGAATCATGCAATATGTGCGTGGTCTTTTGTGACTGGCTTCTTTCACTTTGCACCATGTTTATAAGATTTCAACCCTGATGTGGTGTCAGTACTGCATTCCTTTACATGGCTAAGTAATAGTTCACTGCACAGAATCAGTACATTTCACTTCTTCATTCATTAGTTGATTGATGGACATGGGTTGCTTCTATGTTCTAGGTAGTATGAATTAAGCTATATCAGCTTAATATAATATTCAAGTTTTTGTGTTGACATATATTTTCATTTCACTTGGTTATATAACTAGGAGTGGAATTGCTGGGTTATACATACAGTAACTGTATGTTTAATCTTTTGAGGAACTGTCAATTTTCCAAACAGATTCAACATTTTATTAATATACTCCCACCAAATATATGAAGGTTCCAGTTTCTCCACATCTTCAACAATACTTGTTATTATCTTTATCAATGTAGCCATCCTACTGAGTGTGAAGGGGTGCCTCATGGTGGGATTGATGTGCATTTTACTGATGGCTAATGATATTTGATCTCGGAGAAGGCAATGGCACCCCACTCCAGTACTCTTGCCAGGAAAATCCCATGGATGGAGGAGCCTGGTAGGCTGCAGTCCATGGGGTCGCTGAGTCAGACATGACTGAGTGACTTCACTTTTACTTTTCACTTTCATGCATTGGAGAAGGAAATGGCAACCCACTCCGATGTTCTTACCTGGAGAATCCCAGGGACGGTGGACCCTGGTAGGCTGCCGTCTATGGGGTCGCACAGAGTCGGACACGACTGATGTGACTTAGCAGCAATGATATTTGATAGTTTTTTCATGACTCACTCATCATTTGTACATCTTCTTTGGAGAAATTTGGAGAAATACTACTCAAATACTTTGTCCATTTTTAAATTGGCTGCCTTTTTATTATTAACATGGAAGGTTTTTTTTAAAAAAATAAATTCTAGATAAAAGTCGCTTACCAAAAAGGAACCTCATACACTGTTGGTGGGAATGCAAACTAGTACAGCCACTATGGAGAACAGTATGGAGATTCCTTAAAAAACTGGAAATAGAACTGCCACACGACCCAGCAATCCCACTGCTGGGCATACACACCGAGGAAACCAAAATTGAAAGACACATGTGTACCTCAATGTTCATCGCAGCACTGTTTACAATAGCCAGGACATGGAAGCAAACTAGATGTCCATCAGCAGATGAATGGATAAGAAAGCTGTGGTACATATACACAATGGAATATTACTCAGCTATTAAAAAGAATGCATTTGAATCAGTTCTAATGAGGTGGATGAAACTGGAGCCTATTATACAGAGTGAAGTAAGTCAGAAAGAAAAACATCAATACAGTACATTAACGCATATATATGGAATTTAGAAAGATGGTAACAATGACCCTATATGTGAGACAGCAAAAGAGACACAGATGTAAAGAACAGATTGTTGGACTCTGTGGGAGAAGGCGAGGGTGGGATGATTTGAGAGAATAGCACTGAAACATGTATATTATCATATGTGAAACAGATCACCAGTCCAGGTTTGATGCATGAGGCAGGGTGCTCAGGGCTGGTGCACTGGGATGACCCTGAGGGATGGGATGGGGAGGGAAGTGGGAGGGGGGGTCAGGATGGGGAACACATGTACACCCATGGCTGATTCATGTCCTGTATGGCAAAAAAAACACCACAATACTGTAAAGTAAATAGCCTCCAATTAAAAAAAAAAAAAGTCCCTTACCAGATATACAATTTGAAAATATTTTCACCTGTTCTGTGGGTTATCTTTTCACTGTCTTAATTTGGATGAAATCCTATTAATTAATTTGGCTGCTTGTGCTTTTTGTGTCATATATAAGAAATCACTGTCTAATATAAGATTACAAAAACTTGTTCCTATGTCTTCTTCTAAGAGTTTCTTTGTTTCAGCCCTTTTGTCTAGGTCTTGATCCATTTTATGTTAATTTTTGTATATGGTGATGACAGTATTTTCTTTTTATTTCTATAAGGTCAGTATTAATTTCCTTCCTTTCATTTCATATTTTAGTAACCTGAGTTGCCTTTTTCTTGGTCAGACTAGCTAAGGGTTTGTCAATTTTATTATTTTCAAAGAAGTTTTGGTTCTGTTGATTTTGTCTATTTTTTTCCAAACTCCTCTTGTTGTTTTACAAAAACGTTATAGAGTAGGAAGAGTTTGGGCTGAAGGAACAGCCCTACCCATCCCTTTATTCAAATGGCCACACATCAGGGATGCCCAAGCCAGTACTATTTCACACCTATTATCTTCTTTATTAATAGTGTCCACTGCAATTCTCAAAATTTTCCTGATTAGATGGCAAGTTATACGGTCACTGTACCATTAACCCTAGTCTGAAACTGGACTTCCTCCAGGTTCTACCTTCCTTCTAGTTCCTATCTGTTTGAGTGTTCCTTGTAGTCCTGGACTCAGGCATAAAATAAAGTAAGAAATTAAAATAAGGACAATATAAACATCTGATCAAAGAAACACACGTGCAGTCAGATCAGCAGGAATAAAAAAAAAAGGCTTCTGAGAATGCTTGCCAACTAAGAAAAAAAAAAAGTAAAAGCGTTAAAAGAGTTAGTCTTCACTTGTCTCTCTCTCTCTTACTCTGTTCTTTTTATTCTTTTATAAACAAGTATAAACTGTGGTTAAGGTCACAAGGAAATATTCCCAAGGACTGCTATGGGTAAAGCAGCCTGACTTTCCCATGGACCCAGGCCTGTACTCTATTCTCCAGCCATGCCTGTGTACACGCTCTTCCTTAATGGGAGATGGCATGACCCAGTACAGTGACACCCTTCTGAAAGGGCAGTGATATCCCTTCCTTGAAAGACAGGTTCCAGGTTGAAGGTGCTTAAGAAATCACAGGGATCACACTACTCTGTTTTACCACCTGCCTCCCACACCATAATCAGTATACCCACATCTATCAGATGTCAAGAATTCATTTCCATTCTATCTGTCCATTCCCACCCTGCCTTGGACCCATACTCTCAAAGGAGAAGATGGTTCTGTTATTCTACCTACCCCAGCTTTGTGGATTTCCTACTAACACAGTTGAAGGCATTTTATCAATTACTGGGTATAGTTCATTTACAATAGAAGTCAGGCAATTGTACTTTCACCATTTATAGAAGCACTGTGCACTAACACATTTTTAATATACGTTGTTTGAATCCTAAAATTATTTCTATGTAGTTTATTAATCTAGAAATCCGATCTGCTCTGTTGGCCTGACTACTCCATGTTACTCACAGAATTTCATTTTATGTTAACCCAATGTGCTTTCTTCCCCCAGCTAAACTGGTCTTTTATTAAAAGAGGATATTTTAGGAACTGCAGTTTTATAATATTTTACAAGAACTTGTTTGTTAATAAGAATTTGCTTGATATCAAAGTTAAATCACAATGAAAAATCTGGTTATGTTCAGGGTTTTCAGTGGAACAAACTGCTCATTAAAAGTCAGAGAAAAATATTACGGCTGTTTTTGGCAATAAAACACAATGATGAAACAAAGCTTCCTGAACAATGTAAAGACAGCGGGACAGAGACTCAAAGCATTGTCAGACATTTTATTTTGAGACCTAACGTAGTTCACAGAATACCAGTTGACTTTATTCTTAGGAACACATTTAAAAATTGCAGTGATGAAGTTTCAGGCCTGGTTACACCTACCAGGAAAATGACGCAACCATTATTCACCTCTTCCAGCTACGGTTTTTACTGTCATCTCCTATGAGTTACACTTTGGCACTCTTCTAAACATCATCGTGCCACAAGCTCAGTCTAAATCAAGTATTTTCACAAACTAAACAATCTAGTGCTAAAAAATGACCCAAGTTACAAAGACCCTGTGCTGTTTCCGTTCCAAGGAATGGCCTCTTTTATAGGGAGAAAAGTGCTTACTACATGGAAAAAGAAATAGTACTTTAACCCAAGTGAACCAGACTGGCCAGAACATCAGAAAAACACTGCTAGGATCAAACGTCCACTGGCCACCAAATGACAGACATACCCATTAGTGACCTTTTCCATTCTCTGTATCTCACGAGACCTCATAAACGGACTATCTAGGAAGGCTTTAGTTCATTTAGTATTGGGTTAGTTAACTTATATTCATATAGAGAAAAAAAATTGTGTTTCACAGACATAGCCTATACTCCTAGTTCTGGCTAATACTTTTACAAATGTGAGCCATTATTCACATTATCATTATAAAAAACAATTTCAAAACCAAGTACATGGCCTACTGATGACAGGTAACTAGCATTGTCTCTGTATGCACAGAACATCTAATTTTCAAAAAGTTGAAGGGAGGCATACAAGCAATGTTGGCAAGCCAATCTCACAAACCAGTGAAATTTTCATTTTTCTACATTAAATACAGATACGCTAAAACAAACGCCTTGCAGTTGCTGCAAGTTTCAATTTGAAACTAGTTACCTAGTGCCTGGCACATAATAGTTAGTTATATTGAAAAAACACTGCTTGAATGAATGAATAAAGAATATCTGATATCTTGCAGATCTGGGAAAACCATACCAACCATACCACGTCAAGTGTTAAAAGTAATATTTAGGAAGCCACAGGCAATTTCGTTATACATTCTCTTTCCCCTTTAAAAGCAAAAGACTGCTACTCTTGATTTGAGTAGCTTTGTAATTAGACGAACTGCTCAGCCCTACAGATCTCCCTCACTTCTGTTACCTCTATCAGTAGTATTAACACATGGGGCTTTATATCGGTTAACTGCCTTTGGAACCAGCATAGTATTACCTCCTCAGCAACTGTACAGTCTTTGCTCAGAGGCATTCATTAAATACAACCATCATTTACGCATTTAACAAACTCATACTGAACTCGTACTATGTGCCCAGTAATTTTAGGCACTGGGGCTACATCAGTGAACAAAAAAGATTAAGCCAAAACCAATTCCCAAATCTATCCTTGTGGGGCCTATAGCCTGAGGAGGACGAGAAGAAGAAAAAAAAATGTAACAAGAAAGTAAATTACATAGCATGTTAGTTAATTAAGTGTGGTATGAGGAAAACAAGAACAGGGTAAAGGAGAACAGAAGTTCTGAGAAAGGACTGCAATTGTGAATGGCGTGGTCATGGCAGGTCTCATTAAGGAGGAGACATCTGGTAAGGACTTAAGGAGCCCCTAGGAAAGAACCCCTGTAAATCCTGCCGGGCATTTCAAGGAACAGCAAGGAGGCCACTGTGACTGCAGTGGAGTAAGGGAGCAGATCAGATGCTAAGGCAGGGGCCACAGCATAGAAAGCCTGGGAAGCCATCACTGTAAACACTTGGACTTCTCTCGGAGAGAAACATGAGCCAGTGAAGAATGCCTTGAGGGGTCAACAGAATCATTTAGCTTAGGTTTTTAAAAGGCTCATTCTTGCTGGGGTGTTGAGAATATGAAATAAGGAGAATAGGATGGAAAAAGAAGATGAGTCAGGAGCCTACCTAGTGATTTAGCTGAGAGATGACGGTGGCCTGGACTGGGCAGAACAGGGAAGGTGGTGAAAAGAAGCTGAATTCTCGATATATTTTAAAGGCAGAGCCAACAGGGCTTCCTGACAGATAAGACGTGATGTGTAATAGAAAAAGAGGAGGTGGGTATGACTTCATAAATTCTGGCTTCAGCAACTGGAAAAATGGGACTTGTTAATGACTGATATGAAAAAAGATGATGGGTGGAGTATGTGCAGAGGAAGGAAAGATCTGTTCCATTTTGAAGATGTTAACCTTATAGAGTGAAATGGCATAATCCTCACTTTACAACCCCAGTTCATTCTCCTTGCTGCTGCTGCCGCTGCTAAGTCGCTTCAGTCGTGTCCGACTCTACGCGACCCCATAGATGGCAGCCCACCAGGCTCCACTGTCCCTGGGATTCTCCAGGCAAGAACACTGGAGTGGGTTGCCATTTCCTTCTCCAATGCATGAAAGTGAAAAGTGACAGTGAAGTCGCTCAGTAGTGTCTGACTCTTTGCGACCCCATGGACTGCAGCCCGCCAGGCTCCTCTGTCCATGGGATTCTCCAGGCAAGAGTACTGGAGTGGGGTGCCATTGCCTTCTCCTCATTCTCCTTAGCATGTACTTATTTGTATATTAACAATAAATCTTTGGCCTTTTATTCTTTAGGTACTTGAGCTATGGACTAGATAGCTTTAGGTACTAGAACTATGTTGAAGACCTTACAAAAAATAACTTTTATCCATTAAAGCCAACATTTCACTCACGTAGGTCAAATATTGGCTCTTCCACTTATCTATGATGGGACCTTAACATCTTTAGATTTATTGATGACAACAGAAATGGAGTTTACAAGGATGGTGTGAGATTAAATGATGGAAGTGAAGAAGTTTCATGTTATACTAATGTTAGAAGCTATTACTAAAGTAATAACACTGCTTTAGCAGTATAGAAGTATATTCTATATAATATATAGAAGTATATACTAAATATATATATACTATATATATAGTATATATATAATATATACCAATAAATAATATAGAAGTATATACTAAAGAGTTATACTGTTAGAAGCTATTAATATTATTGTCCATAGCTTGTCATAGCTTTTCTACTGCCTTTAGTTCATTTATTCATTCATGCATCCCATCATCTTATAAAAAAGAATGAATGTGGATAAAACTCTTCAAATTTTCTCTTAAACTGGTGGAAGACTTCTGAGAAACTTTTAGGGGGTTTCTTCACCATTTTCATCTTGCAACCTTCAAAGAGCTGCCTAGACAATGGTTACAAAAATGACTTATTTTACATTGGTCTGATTCCATTACAATGAATTCTGCAAGAAAACATTAAACTCAAAGGACAAAAAAACCCAGGTAAAGTAATAGGAAGCAGCATGGTAAAGCAGAAACGGCAATGAAAAGTGGGCCGTGTTATTATACCTTAAAGGAAAAGTCTACTGGACTGTTCAAAAGTGCTGGGGTAGGAACAGAGCAGACTCTTTAGGCATAATCTGTAGAAGATGAGAATGATGATGTAAGAGGGGAGAGGAAAAGAGATGGCAGTAGAGATTAACCATAAAGGGCTGGCCCTAACTACTCTCAGTTTAGTTTCTAAGAACTCTGGCCTGCCCTTGATGGCCCTCCATTCTTATTATTTGAAAAAGTGAAGGCATGCAGGTAATCCTTCTCAACTATATCACTATATGCAGAGAGACTGGGAGAATTGACAAAGGAAGGTAAGTGCCCGGTTTTTAGAGGAGGAGTCTAGTTTTCTTATGAATCTTAGCGAATTACCATTAGAACAGACAGGGTCCTGTGTTCTTAAACAAACCAATGAATAAACAACAAAACCCTGTGGGAAATAATGTCAAGGTTTAACAGCTTTCCCCTAACTGACTGAAGGAGTTTGGAAGACCCAGGAGGATTCTTTAGTAATTCTTTCTCCACCATGCTCTCACACTCAATTTTATTTAGGCACTTCTATTACTGGGTTTGGGTAACATAATTATTTACTGATGGGGATCTACTGACACAAGGTATGAGCTCCCTCAAGGGTGGGAAGATACTTTATCTATCCTTGTAAAACAGCCTCTGGCACAAACATAATCAATAAAAGTCACTTTCCTGATTCCCCTTTTTCATACTGCTTTCCCTCCCCAATCTTCTATTTCCAAATTGTTAACTCCAGAGCTCTCTCAGTGAACTCTCATATATACTTCATTATCCTTTTGTGTCAAAAGCTGCTCATATAAAACCGTCAAAAAGGAGCAATTTCAAGGCAGGAAACCCAAAATTTCAGACCATGCATTTTCTCACAGTGGAATGCCTGCAACATAAAGGGACAATATCATTTCAGCAATTCATCTCACTTATCATCTAGGCTCCACTAGTGTTCTTGCCTGGAGAATCCCAGGGACAGGGGGGGCCTGGTGGGCTACCGTCTATGGGGTTGCATAGAGTCGGACACGACTGAAGTGACTTAGCAGCAACAGCAGTGATATCTTGAGAAGAATAATTTTGGCTTCTAGATCTTCTGAGTCACCTATAGTGGTTTTTATTTCAACACCATCATTCTAGGAAACTCCTTTTTTTTTTTAAAACAAGCCATCATGAAAATATTCAAATGCAAAAAAAGGTGAAAGTATTTTATAGTAAGCATCTGTATACTTACCACCTAGATTCTCTAGTGAACATTTTCTTATTTACTTGTTTGAATAACTATCTAGGGATGAAATGGGTCTCATAATAAAAGGCACTTTGCTTTTATTGTCTATGATTTAAGAAATCAACAAAACTATTACTAACAACCATAGTTATTTATTGCATCTTTGTGTGCCTTGCCTACACTACTTTTAATCCTTAGAAAATTCCTACAGGGAAACTGAAGTTTAGAGGATTAAGAAACTTGGCCAAGTCCCAGAGCAGGTCTCTGGAAGCTAGACTTAACATTAAACCTCACACTCTTTAATATTCTATTCTGATCCTAAAAGACAAAGGAGGGAAAAAACCAAACAATTGAAGGAGGCATTATTGGCTACCTGCTCATCACTCACTTTAGTTTCCCCTCATCCTAAGGGAAATTAATTTTTCACAAAATCCTCCTCCCTACCCTCAATGTCTCCAAGATAGTTAAGCATACCCCCCAGTTCCCAGGGATGTGGGTCTCTTTCCTTTGACTGGTTCAGAAATTCAGTCCAAATCTAATGAGATAGAGAACTGCCTTAATCACAGGTCTTGCTTCAAGAATGAGCATGTAACCTAAGTTGGTTTTCACAGGAAAAAGTTTTCTTAGGGCTTCTGGGGAAAAGCTTCCTCGCCCCTAGAAGGTAGCTTTGGGAACAACTGGATGCCATGAAGTGCAGACATGGAGCCACGAACTATGACAGTCATGGTGCCACCATGAGGAAAGCAATCTCAGGATGGAGCCAACATATCAGCAAGAACAAGGCAGTGGGAGTCAAGAGAAAAGAAACGATTAGACTGAAGTAACTCTTAAGTCTCTCCTACTTGTGGAGTTCAGGCTATAGGTGGCAATACATTTCCTTACTGCAAAATATGCTTTGGGTTTTTTGTTATAGTATTTCTAGTTATAGACCTCACAGATGATAGGGAAAACCACTCCCAAAAATACTGTAAAGAAAAATGTAATAGCTAAAAGAGAACACAGTGGAAGGGATTTATGCATGAGGGAAGAGGCTGCAGCGAATGGCAGGCATTCTATGAAATTTCATTTCCAGGGTGGGTTCAGCAATAGTAGCAGTAGCTTCCTGAGACTGCGCACACACAGAACCCCGAGGCCTTCCTTGAAGAATGGTATTTATATTTCCAAAAAAGATCACAAAGGAATGGATTCTAGCCAAGCTTTAAAAAGTCTAGATGAGTTCTCATCCCCACAGGCAACCATGTTGTCACCCAGGCCCCAAACTCTTCATTCCACTTTTGACACTGCAATAACTAGGCATCTGCAGAGCTAGGTTCTAATTCAGACTCCCATCAACTACTCTTATCATCATTTTCTAGGATTACATTTCCAAGCAGAAAAGTCCTAGGGTTACTCTCAGGAGCTACTGATAGACTATTTGCAAAATACAAATATGAGAAATTATTATTAAAGATATATATAGTATGTTAGCTATTGCTCATTAGTATAGGACTTTTTATCAGTCACTATCAAATTAGAAATCATGCTAAGAAAATCGCCAAAATGTTATGTAGAGAAAGAAGTAGATTATTTGCCCTTTTCCTCTTCTCTTTCCCAGATGGGTGGTGCTCATAGAACAATGTAGTTCTCCAAGGAGTTATGTCATTAACATCACTGTTAATATTTACTGCATTGGAAAGTAAAGGGCAGCTTACCAGATGGGGACATTTTGGGGAGAACAAAGTATCAGAAAAGAAGGCTGAGTGCTGAAGAACTGATGCTTTCGAACTGTGGTGTTGGAGAAGACTCTTGAGAATCCCTTGGACTGCAAGGAGATCCAACCAGTCCATCTTAAAGAAAGTCATCCCTGAATATTCATTACTGGAAGGACTAACGCTAAAGCTGAAGCTCCAATACTTTGGCCATCTGAGGCGAAGAACTGACTCATTGGAAAAGACCTGGATGATGGGAAAGATTGAGGGGAGGAGTAGGAGGTGACAGAGGATGTTATAGCTGGATGGCATCACTCTCAATGGACAAATGGAAGGAGGGTTTTGTGAAAAATTAGATTTCCCTTAGGAGGGGGTAACCCAATGGACATGAGTTTGAGTAAACTCCGGGAGACAGTGAAGGACAGGGAAGCGTGGCATGCTGCAGTCCATGGGGTCTCAAAGATTAGGACAGGACTTAGCAACTGAACAACAATAACGGCTGAGAGACTATCAGCTGCCAGGGCTGAGTATAAAGTTGGTAACAAACAAAAATGGCAGAAGAGAGGGAAAGGAAAACATATTTCTTCTGCATGACAGTTTTCCCTGAGTTGGGACTAACACTATTTATTTACTTTGCCTTCTTAAAACAACAAAGCCTAGAAGAAATGAGAGTAGAAAGTTGTTTATAAATCTTTCAGTGTGATGGATGTTTAAGTCCAGGCTCATACTGTCCTCATTTCTTATAAGAGTTACACCCAACTCTATTCAAAGCAGGTTGTGTGTTAAAACAAAAAAAAATCTAGGTCCTACTATTCAAAACACTGTTATTTGTAAATATCTCATACCATCAACTTTTGTTTTTAGTTTTAAATTAGATTTAACAAACATGTAAAGAATTACTTTTGAGATACAGGAGAGATGTAATTCTTAACTCCAAATTGATTAACTTATCTGAGTTACCAAATGTTATGAGTCTTCAAGGGCTGTTTGTGCATATTTGTGTTAAAATAACTTTTTAAAATTTAACATCATAATTTGCCTTCAAACACTAAAATATTTTACCACTTTGCATATAGTCTAAGAATCTTTTAACAGTTTACTCCAATTCCTCTTCTCTTAGCTTTTGTATTAGTACAGTCATTTATTACACTTTCACATATGTTATAAAGTCCTAGTTACAGGTATTACTTTAGTTTGTACAGTCAATAGTCTTTGGGAGAGATTTAAAAAGCGGGCAGCGGAGGGGGGCCTCCTTCACAGTTACCTACATAATTATCATCCTCAGTGATTTTGTTCTTTTGGATAGAGACAGATTTTTATCTAGTATCATTTCCCATCTTTCTAAAGAACTTCACTTAATATTCTTTGCAATGTAGGTCTACTGGTGATGGATTATTTCAGTTTTGTCTGAAAAAAAAAATCATTACTTTGCCTTAGTTTTTGTTTGGATACAGAATTACAGGTTGAGATGTTCTGTTGTTCTGTACCTCAAAGATGCTGCTTCACTCTTGCTTGCTTGTCCAACAAGCTGTCAGCTGCAGTTAATTTATCTTTGTGTCTTTTTTCCTCGGATTACTGTTAAGATTGTGTCTTTATCAAAAGTGGCTGTAAACAACTTGGCATTGGTACAGTTTTCTTCCTGTGTCTGGTGCTCAGGGTTCTTCTTGGATCTCTGAGGTTTAGAGTTTTCATCAACTTTGAAAACTGTTCAGCCATTATTTTTTCAAAAAAGCTTTCCTGTCTGCCTCTCCCCTCCTTTTGGTGCCACAACCACAAACTAAGTAGGCTGACTGAAGTCTCTCTCAACAGCTTACTGATGCTCTCTGTTCCTTTTATCCCCCCATATTTTCTTCTATATATTTTATTTTGACCACTTTCTATTGCTATGTCTTAAAGAACACTGATAACTGTCAAATCTGCTAAGAATCCCACTCAATGATTTTAATCTCAGATGCTGAACTTTTATAGAAGTTTATTTTAAAATATCTTTCAAGTTTTTCCTCTATATGTTCCTGGTTTACTGTCTTGTACAGAGAACATGATTTATAATAACTGTTTTAATGACCCTGTATTATAATTCTATCATCTTTGCCATTTCTGGGTCATTGTGGGTCACGTTTTCTTGCTTCTTTTCTTTCCAGTTTTTACTGGATGCCAGACATCATGAATTTCACTTGGTCTGAATAAAGCTGCTTTTCAGTTCAGTCGCTCAGTGGTGTCCGACTCTTTGTGACCCCATGAAACACAGCACGCCAGGCCTCCCTGTCCATCGTCAACTTCCGGAGTTCAACCAAACTCATGTGCATCAAGTTGGTGAAGTCATCCAGCCAGCTCATCCTCTGTTGTCCCCTTCTCCTTCTGCCCCCAATCCCTCCCAGCATCAGGGTCTTTCCCAATGAGTCAACTCTTTGTATGAGGTGGCCAAAGTACTGGAGTTTCAGCCTCAGCATCAGTCCTTTCAGTGAACACCTAGGACTGGTCTCCTTTAGGATGGACTGGTTGGATCTCCTTGCAGTCCAAGGGACTCTCAAGAGTCTTCTCGGACACCACAGTTCAAAAGCATCAATTCTTCGGCACTCAGCTTTCTTCACAGTCCAACTCTCACATTCATACATGACCATTGGAAAAACCTTAGCCTTGACTAAACAGACCTTTGTTGGCAAAGTAAAATCTCTGCTTTTGAATATGCTATCTAGGTTGGTCCTAACTTTCCTTCCAAGGATTAAGTGTCTTTTAATTTCATGGCTGCAGTCACCATCTGCAGTGATTCTGGAGCCCAAAAAAATAAAGTCTGAGACTGCTTCCACTGTTTCCCCATCTATTTGCCATGAAGTGATGGGACCAGATGCTATGATCTTTGTTTTCTGAATGTTGAGCTTTAAGCCAACTTTTTCACTCTCCACTTTCACTTTCATCAAGAGGCTTTTGAGTTCCTCTTCACTTTCTGCCATAAGGGTGGTCTCATCTGCATATCTGAGGTTATTGATATTTTTCCCAGCAATCTTGATTCCAGCTTGTGCTTCTTCCAGCCCAGTGTTTCTCATGATGTACTCTGCATAGAATAAATAACACTGCATAAATAAGCAGTGTTACAATATACAAGCTTGACATACTCCTTTTCCTATTTGGAACCAGTTTGTTGTTCCATGTCCAGTTCTAACTGTTGCT
Source organism: Bubalus kerabau (assembly GCF_029407905.1). Taxonomy (NCBI): domain Eukaryota; kingdom Metazoa; phylum Chordata; class Mammalia; order Artiodactyla; family Bovidae; genus Bubalus; species Bubalus kerabau. The sequence goes on from NC_073637.1 coordinate 66,996,527, forward strand.
TCCTGACCTGCATACAGGTTTCTCAAGAGGCAGGTCAGGTGGTCTGGCATTCCCATCTCTTTCACAATTTTCCACAGTTTATTGTGATCCACACAGTCAAAGGCTTTGGCATAGTCAATAAAGCAGAAATAGATGTTTTTCTGGAACTCTCTTGCTTTTTCCATGATCCAGCAGATATTGACAATTTGATCTCTGGTTCCTCTACCTTTTCTAAAACCAGCTTGAACATCTGGAAGTTCACGGTTCACATATTTGCTGAAGCCTGGCTAGGAGAATTTTGAGCATTACTTTACTAGCGTGTGAGATGAGTGCAATTGTGCAGTAGTTTGAGCATTCTTTGGCATTGCCTTTCTTTGAGATTGGAATGAAAACTGACCTTTTCCAGTCCTGTGGCCACTGCTGAGTTTTCCAAATTTGCTGGCATATTGAGTGCAGCACTTTCACAGCACCATCTTTCAGGATTTGAAATAGCTCAACTGGAATTCCATCACCTCCACTAGCTTTGTTCATAGTGATGCTTTCTAAGGCCCACTTGACTTCACATTCCAGGATGTCTGGCTCTAGGTCAGTGATCACACCATCGTGATTATCTGGGTCGTGAAGATCTTTTTTGTACAGTTCTTCTGTGTATTCTTGCCATCTCTTCTTAATATCTTCTGCTTCTGTTAGGTCCATACCATTTCTGTCCTTTATCGACAGAAAAAGGACAGAAATCTTATCCTTTATCCCATCTTTTCATGAAAGGTTCCTTTGGTATCTCTGATTTTCTTGAAGAGATCTCTAGTCTTTCCCATTCTGTTGTTTTCCTCTATTTCTTTGCACTGATTGCTGAGGAAGGCTTTCTTATCTCTTCTTGCTATTCTTTGGAACTCTGCATTCAAATGGGAATATTTTTCCTTTTCTCCTTTGCTTTTCACTTCTCTTCTTTTCACAGCTATTTGTAAGGCCTCCTCAGACAGCCATTTTGCTTTTTTGCATTTCTTTTCCATGGGGATGGTCTTGCTCCCTGTCTCCTGTACAATGTCACGAACCCTCTGCCCATAGTTCATCAGGTACTCTGTCTATCAGATCTAGTTCGTTAAATCTATTTCTCACTTCCACGAATGTTAGGTCCATGAATCAAGGCAAATTGGAAGTAGTCAAACAGGAGATGGCAAGAGTGAACGTTGACATTCTAGGAATCAGCTAACTAAAATGGACTGGAATGGGTGAATTTACCTTAAATGACCATTATATCTACTACTGTGGGCAGGAATCCCTTAGAAGAAATGGAGTAGCCATCACGGTCAACAAAAGAGTCTGAAATGCAGTACTTGGATGCAATCTCAAAAACGACAGAATGATCTCTGTTCGTTTCCAAGGCAAACCATTCAATATCATGGTGATCCAAGCCTATGCCCCAACCAGTAACGCTGAAGAAGCTGAAGTTGAATGGTTCTATGAAGACCTACAAGACCTTTTAGAAGTAACACCCAAAAAAAGTTCTCCTTTTCATTATAGGGGACTGGAATGCAAAAGTAGGAAGTCAAGAAACACCTGGAGTAACAGGCAAATTTGGCCTTGGAGTACGGAATGAAGCAGGGCAAAGGCTAATAAGAGTTCTGCGAAGAGAACGCACTGGTCATAGCAAACATCCTCTTCCAATAACACAAGAGAAGACTCTACACATGGACATCATCAGATGGTCAACACAGAAATCAGACTGATTATATTCTTTGCAGCCAAAGATGGAGAAGCTCTCTACAGTCAGCAAAAACAAGATCGGGAGGTGACTGTGGTTCAGATCATGAACTCCTTATTGCCAAATTCAGACTTAAATTGAAGGTACTTTTATACTCCCTTAAATAGCTTTATTTTCTTTAAATATCCCTTTAAATGTCTGCTCTAAGATGCATTACTTGAAAAGAGTTGGATCCTTTAGTTTCTGATTTGAAGTTTTGCTGGATGAGATGAAAAGAAACCTAGGCATATGCTCTTTGAGACTGGTCTCCATAGCATTTTTTGGGGTCTGTCTCCTCAGGCAAGGGAAGCAACAGCAAAAACAAGTGTGAGTACATTAAACTAAAAAGCTTCTGCCTAGGGAAGCAACCTAACTGCACATCAGTAGATGAATAGATAAAGAAGATATATATACACACCATATCTTCTTTATCTATTCATCTATTGATGTGCAGTTAGGTGTATATATATACACACACACACACACACACAATGGAATATTATTGAACCATAAGAAGAATGAAATCTTGCCAATTCCAACAACATGATGGACCTAGAGAATAGCATGTGAATGAAGTAAGTCAGAAAAAGGAATACTGTGTGATTTCACTTATTTTTACTTCTCTTGGTTTTGCATATCTTTTGTCTGTTTAATCTATTGGGATCATGGTAGATGTTTACAGTAATATGAATAATCCATAAAGATTATTAACCGTTGATCATATTATTTGTCTATTTTTCTAATGTTAGGTTCTTTTTGCTTAGAGAAAAGTGCTGGTTGGACTCAGAACCTGTAGAATCCGGTTCTGCATCTTTCAGTCAGTAGCTGTAATAATTTGTAATCTCTCTGAGTGTCAATGTCTTCACCTGTAAAGACAGCATTGTTAAATAATATTTAAGAGCTCTTTCAGTTCTAAGATTTTAAGAATAACAATAATTTCAGAGTGGTTCTAATACTTAAATTAGTCTAATGAATTTTTCTCTGAAACAGTGATAGGTGTATAGCTGTGATTCTACACAACACAAAAACATGAGCTAATATACTTCACTTATGAAATATTTTTGAATGACTGGAATGTGTATCCAGTCACTCAAATTAAAAAATCTGGTAATCTTTTTGGATTCATCTATGTCTATCAACCCTCATATATTTAAGATACCACCAAGTCCTTGAAAATCTATTCTATATTATTCTCTTTTCTTGCCATCTCTAGTCTAATCATGGCCCTTAGAATCCTGAGTAAACAAAAGAACAATAATAATAATGGCAGAAGCTAACAATGACTGAGTCTTATTGTTGGAACTATTTCAGGTGCTTTAAACATATTATCTTATATCAACTTCACAAGAATTCTGGGTGATAAGTAGTAGAATTATCTCCTCATTTATACAGGAGAAAATTTATGAACCTGTAAGTGACAGAACCAATATTTAAAATAGGGTCTCTACGCTTCAGAAATAGTTGCAAGGTGTAACACCTCTGCTATACATCTTGGGACATTCAAAGATCAATCAGACTTTGAGCCTATCTTCAAAAAGAATGCAGGGTAGTGAAATATCTTCTTCAATAAAAAAAAAAAAAAATCTAGACCAGTGTAAAGAGTAAAGAGCCTCAAGAAGTAAACATTTAAAAAGTGCAAGGGTGGTTCAGGTATGAAGTGGAGGGATCTGGGAATATAACAGAGTTAAGCTAAGGGTTAAGTGACAACAGCCATGGATTTAGGAGAGGTAGACAAATTCAAATAAACAGCAGGATAAAGGAAGAATGATAGGAAAACAGGGAGTAAGTAGGAGGAGCAGCAGGAAGAAGAAATGTACTCCCCACACTTGGGTGGGACCATCTATGTGACACTGTCGCACTCACGAAAGGACTTGGGGCATTCCTCACCTCAACACTTAGGTTGTGGCTCCACGGTAACTTCAACAATCTTCTAAGATACTTCTAAGCGTCTCTATTCCCATTCCAAATGAGAAATACTCAAGTTTTTGTGTAGGAGAGAGAAGTTGGAATCCTCAGTATCAGCCATAGTTCTTACTTAATTTACTAGCCAAAGAAAAAGCATTGAAGGTTTTGAACAAAGGAATGATATGGCCCTAAATAAACTTTTGGATAATTACCCCTGGCTGCAGAGTCCGACACGACTGAAGCAACTTAGTAGCAGCAGCAGAAGCTATGTGTATTGGACTGGTTTAAATTTAGATAGAAGGTAAAGTGAGGTAGGAGAATACTGATAGACGGTGCTAAGAGTCATGGGTGGAAATGAGGCACTCAGCAAGAGAAACTTTATTTCATTATTTCACTGCCATAGACATTTTCATCTACTCAGCTCTTTTGTGGACCAAGAATTGTGCTGAGTGCTCTACTTTCTCATTTATCCTCACAAGCCTCACAAAGCCTCCCAAACTTTGTGTGACCTTAAAAAAGTTATGAAAAGCAAAGAACCACTACTCTTAATCCCATTTTTTAGATAAGTATATTGAAGTGCAAAGAAGAAATAAGCCCAAGGACATGATTAATAAGTGGAAATGTCAGGATCAGGAATCCTGATTGTTAGACGAAGGCAAATGCAGGACATACAATCTGGATCGCAATCCTGGCTTTGTCACTTATCAATTATATGATCCTGGGAAAATAACTTAAAAAAACCCCATGCTTCAGGTTTGTCCCTTTGAAAAATAGGAGTAGTAATAGAATTTGTATTTTATGGGCTTTAGAAAGAACTGAGATAATGCTCATTTGGTACTTACCATACCTAGCCAACAATAAGTATACAATAAATGCCTGTTGCTGTGGTCATCATCATTATCATTTTGAGTCCTTAGGTATGAGCTCCTAGAATTCTTATACATTACCTGGTATCCTTCCTCGATCTGTGTTTTTTATGAAAAAATTCAATCAAACCTATAAGAACACTATTTCTGGAAATATTCTTCTTTAACTTACAGAATGACTAGGAGACCTTTGAATCCATTTTACTAGTGTTAAAAAATAGAAATTAAAGTCAGATTATGCTAAGAAACTGACTCAGAAACAAAACAAAACATCCACCACAAAACAATTCTTGCTCAGAAATAGAAGACTACATGGAAGACTGCTTACAGAGTTGTTTTAGGTTAGTGAAATTATTCCTATGACAAATAAATACATGTCACTGATTACTGAACCCAAAGCCTTGTTTTTGTTTGTTCTTTTGTGTCTTAATTCTTAGTGATATCAGTAACTTTCTAACTTAGCTATTTAAGAATTAAAAAGAGATAATGAATGTAATAACACAGGATAGTACCTGCCACATAAGTGAAGTCACTCAGTCGTGTCCGACTCTTTGCGACCCCATGGGCTACAGCCCACCAGGCCCTTCCATCCATGGGATTCTCCAGGCAAGAACACTGGAGTGGGTTGCCATTTCCTTCCCCACCTGCCACATGGTAAGCAGTTAATGCCTATTATCTATCTATTGCCATCACCAGCATCACTACTGGGAACATCTGATTCTTGAGAATTTTAAGATAAATATTCATTTTAAATGTCTTCTCAATTATATTGTTTCTGCTAAAACTGTATCACAAAGTACTAACAAAAATCAATCAGCTAATAAAATATCTATATTTATTTGATGTTTATTATATTTTATATAGAAAGTTAACATGTAGATTTCTATATACCTAATTCATTCAGTTTATTGCAAAAGTCTTATGTATATCTCTAGCAATAAGTTTTATAACTAAAGGCACATTTCATTTAAAAAATATTTCTTTAATTTGTTTCAGTTCAGTTCAGTTCAGTCACTCAGTCATGTCCTATTCTTTGCGACCCCATGAATCGCAGCACGCCAGGCTTCCCTGTCCATTACCAACTCCCGGAGTTTACTCAAACTCATGGCCATCGAGTTGGTGATGCCATCCAGCCATCTCATCCTCTGTCGTCCCCTCCTCCTCCTGCCCCCAATCCCTCCCAGCATCAGAGTCTTTTCCAATGAGTCAACTCTTCGCATGAGGTGGCCAAAGTATTGGAGTTTCAGCTTTAGCATCAGTTTAAATGGTTTCATTTCCCAGAGAACAGTATACAGGGGAATTCACCATGAGAGTGTCAGAATGTCAGCATTCATAATCAGTCATAATTCATAATCAGTTTGTAATCCAGGAATATTTTTTACAACTTTAAGAAGATAAAATTGACAGATAACATTATGTAAGTTCAACTTGTACAACGTGATGATTTAATATACATTAAATATATATACACTGTGAAACAACTACCATAAGTAAGAGTAGTTACCATATTCTTCCTCTCACATACTTAACAATTTCTGTGTGTGTAGTTGAGGACATTTAAAATTTACTCTCTTGGTAACTTTCAAGTATACAATGTTAACTACAGCATATCAGATCTCCAGAACTTGTTCACCTTATGACTAGAAGTTTGAACCCTTGGACCACCACCACCCATCCCCCTCTACTCCTTTCTAAAAGAACATCATTGCTTTGAAGCTTGAAAAATGATTATTTGAAGATTATTAAACATAACAGGCAAATTAAGCATACACTTTGAACTTTGTTTTTTACTTTTAAGACATCATGATATTTTACGTAGATTTTATAGTGAAACAGCCTATAAGAAACTACAGTACTGTAGTTAAGAATCAGAAGGCTTGAGTTGCAACTTAAAATGTACAGCAAGTTAGTTAACTTGAGACAAATAAAGGTTGATTTCCACAATTTTTCATTTTCAAATGGTGGACACTGTTTACTTTCAAAATACCTTTAGATTATGGAACCTACCAAAAGCAGTGCAGATAGAAGAAATAAGATTTTAAAAAGTATCCAAAATAACAAAACATATTTGTTTCTATAAAAATGGCATATGGCTTTTCATTCAGCTTCTGGGAAATATAATTTTTTAAGAAGGAAAAACAAAGCTTAGTGTCTGAACAATATTTCTCAAAGCATGGGCTATGGACTCCTTAAGTTCCTAGAGACCCTATCAGTGAGACAGGTACCTGGAAGTGTGACCTTAAAGTCAACACTAACATTGCAATAAAGCTAAGACATAATTTGTTTTTTTCACTATGTTGACAACTGACTGACAGCGTAAAAGTAACGGGGTACTTCAGCAGGAACACGACAGGCAGTAGTGCGCCACCATACAGTTACCGAGTGAAAAATGAATCAAGTAACAGTTCCACGTAAAAATGTTCTTGATGAAACAGCAAAAATTCTTCATTTTATTAAATCTTCACCAGTAAATAGATATCTGTTTAATATGCATATGATGAAACGGGAATTGTCCACAAGGCACCTATGCTACAAAAGAATGCTAGCTGTCTTGAGGGAAAGCAGAGACACAGCTGAATTGCATGTTTTACTAGCTGATTTCTCCATAAAATTTGTTTTCTCTATAAAATTTTTTTATTTGAAAGAGTGATTGACAGAGCTATGGTTATTAAGAACTGGGTATTTCACAAATATTTTCTCTAAAATAAACTGTCCCTTAAAGAAAACAACTGAAAGAATTAATTGTCAATAAGGAAATTTAAACTTTCAAGAAAAATTGGTAGCTTCCCAACATTTAGACTTTTCTAAGTAGATCAGTAGTAACATTTAAAAATATGCATTTTAGGGCTCAAGTTATTCTATATGGGATCACCAACTCAGGGGACATGAGTTTGAGCAAACTCCAACAGACAGTGAAGGACAGGGAAGCCTGGCGTGCTCCAAGTCCATGGGGTGGCCAAGAGTTGGACACAATTGAGTGACTGAACAGTATGCATTCAGTGCATGCACACGGGCTCTTACAATGCTTCTAGAAGATGTCCCAGGGACTATCCAGTGACCTTTGTCTTGAGGGATACCAAGAGAATCACTACTTAATCTACTGGACCAACTTATGAAGGGTTAGAAGATCATGCCAGAGATATGCCGGGCATCAGATCTTTTATCTGGCTCAGGGTCAGAGAGGATCTCCTTCCTGAAGTCAGCCCACACTTAAAATTTAACACCCAGGTGATAGAGAGTAGGTAAGGCAGGTGAGAAACAAAATGCTATCATTTGTTATATTTTATCCCAGACAGGACCATTTTTGAACACAGAAACATTAAGACCTCTTCCTAAGAATTTATATAATTTTTACATTCCCAGTCCACTCTAGGGCTTTGGCACAAAGAACTACATCAAGCCTTTTAGTTAACTTAGAAGCTTGTGTAGAGCCTGTTCTACCTGTGTGGGTACCTGAGGCCATATGAACAGGACAGGTAAGAGATCAATGCTGTCGGAGACACTAGCACTTCATCCATCCTCCCATCTGCCAATAATACTTACGAGAACCTACTAAGTACCAGGCATGCTATTGTCATAACCATAACAAAAATATGCATTCTGATGTTATATAATAAAATGAAAAACATCTATTTCTGCTTTATCGACTATGCCAAAGCCTTTGATTGTGTGGATCACAATAAACTGTGGAAAATTCTGAAAGAGATGGGAATACCAGACCACCTGACCTGCCTCTTGAGAAATCTGTATGCAGGTCAGGAAGCAACAGTTAGAACTGGACATGGAACAACAGACTGGCTCTAAATAGGAAAAGGAGTATGTCAAGGCTGTATATTGTCACCCTGCTTCTTTAACTTATATGCAGAGTACATCATAAGAAATGCTGGGCTGGAAGAAGCACAAGCTGGAATCAAGACTGCCAGGAGTAATATCAATAACCTCAGATATGCAGATGACACCATCCTTATGGAAGAAAGTGAAGAGGAACTAAAGAGCCTCTTGATGAAAGTGAAAGAGGAGAGTGAAAAAGCTGGCTTAAAGCTCAACATTCAGAAAACGAAATAGTGGCTGACTTTATTTTTCTGGGCTCCAAAACCACTGCAGATGGTGATTGCAGCCATGAAATTAAAAGACGCTTACTCCTTGGAAGGAAAGTTATGACCAACCTAGACAGCATATTCAAAAGCAGAGATATTACTTTGCCAACAAAGGTCCGTCTAGTCAAGGCTATGGTTTTTCCTGTGGTCATGTATGGATGTGAGAGTTGGACTGTGAAGAAAGCTGAGCGCTGAAGAATTGATGCTTTTGAACTCTGGTGCTGGAGAAGACTCTTGAGAGTCCCTGGACTGCAAGGAGATCCAACCAGTCCAATCTAAAGGAGACCAGTCCTGGGTGTTCATTAGAAGGACTGAGGCTGAGGCTGAAACTTCAATACTTTGGCCAACTCATGCAGAGTTCATTCATTGGGAAAGACCCTGATACTGGGAGGGATTGGGGGCAGGAGGATAAGGGGACGGCAGAGGATGAGATGCTGGATGGCATCACCGACCTGATGCACATGAGTTTGGGTGAACTCCGGGAGTTGGCGATGGACAGGGAGGCCTGGCATGCTGTGATTCATGGGGTCACAAAGAGTCGGACACGACTGAGTGACTGAACTGAACTGAACTGAACGTGTTACAGGAGCAACAGAAAACTAATACAGTGGTAATGTCATTTCTCATCCACAACTGGTTGAGAGAGATTTAGCATAAAGTTAATAGAAAGTTTCAGCTTCAAGTACTTTTGCCTGCATAAGACATTAAACCTAATTTTATATTTGTAATTTGTTCTTTCTAAAAAGGGCCAAATTCAGATCCCCAGAAACCTATATCCTCCACTTGAAGAATGTTAAAGACAATATTAGAGGAACTTCCCCTTTAGAAATACATTCAAATTCCACAGGTTCACAATATATTCTAAGATTATTTGGGGAAAAGGCAAACTAGAGTTCATGTGAATATGTGTTCCATGAGAAGAGAGAAGTTATATGGAAAAAAAAAATGAAAAAGACGGCAAATAATCTTCAGAAACAGCTTAGGAAAACTAAATGAATGACTCAAAAAACTAAATAATTGCAAGAAAAATCATTACAGCAGAAGTGATGTTTTGAAGTGATTATATACAGAATCAGAGTTACCTATATGTTGACAAAAAGAGTTCAGACTCATTTCTTTCCAAATGGCTGAAATTCCAAAAGAACAGAAAAAGACATTCCTGGGTCACCTTTAGATAGAAATTAGTCATATCATAGAGAAATTGAGACTTGCAATCAACTACTAATAAGTGAAGAAAAAAACTAGAAACTGTCTTGCTTGTGAGTGTTGCTTTAACTATCTGTTTCAACTCATCTCAATTAACAGGCATTTATTTCTCACAGAGCAGTATGGGTTACCACTGGAGGTCAGCCTTGGGCTTTTCCCCAGGTCAACGAAGATATCAATGAAAGACAAGAAAGGGAGGTGAAGGTCAACTGTATAGTCTAAACCTCTCATTCTGCAGATGGAGATACTAAGTTCTAAGAGTTCTAAGATAATAAAGAAATGCTGGCTTATAAGGGATTAACTACAGTTCAATCTATACTATTTAATTGATTTTTCCAAATTTTCAGTGGGTGAATAGACAATCTCCAATACAAAGAATTCCCAAATGATTTATGTGGATATACCCTCATCAACATTAGACAAATCCAAATTAAAGGACATTCTACTCCTGACTACTGCTCCTCAAGACAGGTCATCAAAAACAAGTAAAATATGAGAAACTGTCATAGTCTAAGGAGTCTTTGGACACATAACTAAATGTACTGTGGTATCCTTGATGGACGCCAGGAACAGAAACAAGACATTAGTAAAATCTGCTTAGTGAAAAATAAGGAAATCTGAGTAAAGAATATATTTTAGTTAATAATAATAAAAAATAAATCAGTATTTAAACTGGTTCATAAGCTGTGACAAATGTCCATACTAGGGACATTTTTTGTTGAAAATAGAGAAATTTAGTGCAGGGTATACGGAAACTATATTTGCAACTTTTCTGTACATCTAAAACTATTTTAAAATATAAAAATTATTTTTAAAGATCTATACATTCCAAAAATCAGTAAAACTTTTAAGCAATTTATTAGTATCTGATTTTTTCTGTTTTGGCTGCCAGGAAATTAAGAGCCCAATCCGAGGTTCAGTCCTTGTGGCTCAAATTTATGTTGTGTTTTTGTTTCTCTGGTGTTACTTTAAGAAATCTTTATATTTCACTATTATTTGTATGCATTTTTAAAGATCCTGATTTATATTTACTAGGTAAAAAATTAAAGTTTCAAAGGAATACGCAGCTTCCAGGCCCCCATCTCAAATTTCTGAACCCTGCACCATTCCTTAGATGTCCTTTCGTTGTTGCTGTTCAGTCTCTCAGCTGAATCTGCCTCTTTGCAACCCCACAGACGGTAGCCCACCAGGCTCCTATGAGGACTTCCCAGGCAAGAATAGTGGAATGGGTTGCCATTTCCTTCTCCAGGGGATCTTCCTGATCCAGGGATCGAATCTATGTCTCCTGCTTGGCAGGCAAATTCTTTACCACTGAGCCACCAGGGAAGCCCCAGTAGATGTCTTTATATTCTATTTCATGGAGTAAAATATCAAATGAGCACCTCAACTCCCAAATCCGTATTATTAAACTTTTAAATCTTACATATGTGACCATCCATTCTATCCTTCCTTCTGCTACATTAGAAGAGGTGTCAACTCCTCTACCTTTTTCTCATGAGATATTATTTTCTTGTTATTTTAGGAATGTTACACTATTGATTTTCCCTTCTCATCACAACATATTTCAACCTTTCTTCCAGCTGAATCTTTCTCACTGACATTTAAACATACTTGTCTTTTCCATACTTAAAAATAGAACCAAAAAGCACAAATAATAGCCCTCTCTTGAACTTCTAAAATGACAATAGTTCAACATTTTTATTTGGGGGCATATATGAAAATAGTGAGCTGAGTATTTGAGAGTTCAAGTAGGTGCAAAGTGAAGGGAGATTCCAAACTGTGGTCTTTGAATTCAAGTAGAGCTGACACCTATAAGCAAACATGTAGCAGGAGAGTCACTTCCTTTTGTCATACAATTTAAAAGAGCTGGAGAAAAAATTATCTAGAGCCCTATCTTTCCTCTAAAACATGTGCTGAGACAAACCAGCCCATTTATCATAGTTTTATTCTCAAAGAATAATAGTGAATTAGCGAGAACCTATTTTCCTAGGACTTTCCTCCTTCTATACGTCCTTTCAAGCAAATGCAGAGTTAACCCAATAGTGGCCTTCCTCCTCTTCCCTAAATCAGTGCTTCAGTTTTGGATTCTCATTGTCTGGAGCTGCCACTGGTCTCCCAGCCAATCCACCTCCCAGTATACTCTGATGATGTCATGCTCTTGTTTTAGATCCGTCAGGGGCTTACTATACAATAAAAGGTACATTTTATATAAGAACAAATAAGGCCTGTATAAACAAGTTTTTGCTTAATTCTCCCTGTTGAAACACTCATATTCATAGTTAGGTCACTGAACTAACAGCACTTTTAACCACTATGTTCTCAAGTGGGGGGTAGGGGGAATAGTTTGGTTCGGTATGATTAGTTATACAATCTGGTGCAAATCATAGGGCTTTCTTGACATTTAGTTTTCATACCAGTACAGTTTAAGAAAGAGCCCCAAACTCACAGGGTTAATGAAGGACTAAAGGAGTTAAACTACCTATAACACTTAGACCACTTTGCACATGGTGAGCACCCAGTAAGTATTAGCTGGTGTTACAGACACTGGGCAGCCACTTCAGTACTTCAGTAATAGACACTCTGTCACTAATAGGGATCACTGCTGCTAGTGGATTTTTGTGTCCTCCAAAGCTGTGTTACTAAGTGGTCAAATGTTTTTAAGTCAGGTTTACCGGCATGTAATTTGCTGGTAATAAAAGTTACTTTTTAAAATATAACAGTTAATGGTCTTTGATGAGTGTCCACAGTTGTGTAATGACTGCCACAGTCAAGATACAGAATACTTCAGTCTTCCCAGTGCACTTTTGGGTCTTCCAATGGTGCATTGCTGAATGGGCCAATTTTTATAAAGAAAGGTATAAAGGCACCTACGGCACATTTGCTGAAGTCCAGGAATCTTGAAAAAGGGTAGAATGAAGATTATTTGATTTAGGTCTTGGTGTTTATTTTATATATCTCTATACTCTGTGAGAGGGTTTTTAGTCATTTTCTACAGAAAACCTTTGATGAAAAGCCAAAGGTCTAGAAATAAGCAATTTTAAAATGTATGAAATCTTAGATGAGAATCATATACATTCCCATGGCTCTGATGTTAATATTTTTTTAAAGTTGATTCTACCATGTAAAAGTAACTGAAAGTCCGAAAGTCTGCTTGTTAGAAAAGTACAGACTGTCAGATATGAAACCAAGGAAATCACTGACTCTCAGTTATTTTGAACAGCTAGCTCTTTTTATCATATTTTTACTCAGAAGAGATAATAATTAGCTATAACCTATTTTCCTAGAGCTTTCTTTCACCTTACAGACGAATACCATGAGGAATAAGGTATTAAAAGGACAGTGTTGGAAATTCAAGAGAAATATGTAAGAAAGAGAGAGATTTCAAGATCAGAGAGAAGGCATATAACTTAGCACAGACAGGAAGAAATATAAACACAGAACAGACAAGGAGGCCTAGGGAGAAGCACAGATGAGAGGGAATAGAAGTCTTTAGATAGAGCTGTAGCTAAGGGACCTTCATCTTATCTGACCAGTTTGATTATAACTTTTTTCTTAACTGTAATTTTGTCATGCTTCATCAACAGCTGGATACACTGCTTTATGGGGTTCTTAATTCCTTAAATAGGTGTGGAGGAGTCAAATACAACAAATAAGAGGAAATTTCTTGGGGAACAGTAACCTTATTTTGGTGGAAATATCCATTATTTTAGAAATCTGAAGAAATATAGACTAAGTACTATTTATTTTATGATCATTAAAGTTAACTTTTGGGGTAAATAATATTTTCCTTTAAAAAAAAATTTAGAGCTGTCAGAGTATAAGAAAAGGTACTGAAGCAGGCGTGGAACAGGTTACTAAGTGAGTCATTGCCAGAGACTGAAAAGAAAGGAGAGCTAAGGAAGTGCCTAAAACCAAGTGGTTAAGTGGAGGAGGAAGAGGAGGAAGGCGAGTAGGCAAAGGAAGAAATGCTCAATTAGTCTTAGAAGTTGTCTACACTCCTCGCCAGGATCTGCAGTGTGTGGATCAAAGAACCTCCACCTTCAGATCCCCAGTGATGTGGTTCCATTCTTTACCCCTAAAAATATGGTTTTTATTTTGCTACAAAAGTTTTCTTTACTCTAAAACACTGATTTGAAAATGAGCATGTGTTACTCCTTACATATACTCCCTCTGTAAGTAGGCTTAATAAGATGATTACTTGCTATTCAGGAATAACGAGTAATTACTGCAGCCATATGAACACAACTCAGGGCAATCTTCGCCCTCTCACCCTTCTATTTAGTCCATTTTAAAAGTGTGTGCTTTAAAAAAAATTTTTTTTAATTTTATATATATATATACACACACACACACACATGAGAATTGTAGCTTCTGGAAACAATAGGTGATATTATATGCTACAGCAATTTCAAATCCTAACTGAAATAAACTGATACTGTAATAGAATATAATATATTGTTATGTTAGAATAAAAGAAAATATAACTATAATATTTGTGTTTGAAGATCACATACCTCCTATCAATGTGTGAGTACAGTTGATAGGTTCAGTCTAAAATGAATCTGTGCTTCAAAGCACACCTGTAAAGAGTTACTCTTTAGCTTAGCTATTTTCAGTTACTCTCTACTGCCTAAATTACTTAAAACATTACAGTCTAGTATTCAAAGCTTTCAATATATACCCAGCCTGTCTCCATCAAACATACGGTTAATCATCAATTTCTTCTAGTTTTTTTGATATATATGTGTCACATTCTGTGTTAAGTTCCTTCAATCATGTCCAACTATGTGACCCCATGGACTGTAGCCCTCCAGGCTCCTCTGTTCATGGGATTCTCCAGGCAAGAATACTGGAGTGAATTGCCATGCCCTCCTTCAGGGGATCTTCCCAACCCAGGGATCGAACCCGTGTCTTTTTCATCTCCTGCATTGACAGGTGGGTTCTTTACTACCAGCACCACCTGGGAAGTCCTGTATGTGGCATACATCTTTGCTATTTCTATGAACAGAAATAGAACTTCCTGTGAATTAAGGAATTCATTTACTAATTCATACTACAAGCATTTATTCAGCATCAAATTCTATTCTGTGCTCAGTACTTTCCTTGGGTTTTATTATCTCCACCTCAAAACACTGCAATATTGTCTGCATCAGTGAGTACTGAGAAGAGAAGACTAATTCTTCCCAGTGTCTTCATATGCAACACTGCACTCGCCAGAGTAAATTGCCCATATTTGGACCAATAACTAGGTCAGGGAGATTGATACGATAACTAACCAGGCCTTTGTCTCATATCTACCCTGAAATGGGAATCCCTATCAAACCATATAAAGTATTACTAGGAGAATGTTGTTTGGCCAAAGGAAGGGGAGTTCTATTAGCAGATGAGAGTTAGAAATGCTGAGTAAAGACAATACTTGTCCCTGTAACAGCACTGAACGACCTGCAAAATTATACGGCATAGAACTTTTTAGGATATGTTCAAAGTATTGAGGAGAGAAAAGATTGCTTTCTGAGGACTATCCTAACTTTGAATACCAGGTGACCCTGAAGCCTCTGTGGCTTAGGCTGTCAGTTGTACCCCAATATTCATTATCTTCTTCTTTCATGATAAAATGCTTTTTATAGCAGGGCATATGGTCTTGTATTAGAAAGACTACATTTCCAGCCTCTCTTACAGCCAGGTGTGACCACATGACTAATTTTGGGCAAATGGTAAGTAATGAATGCAACTAGTTATGTGCATGAATGAGTTTATACATATGTATACATGCATGTATATATATATGTTTATATGTACAGTCATATATTACTAGTTATATAGGTATCAATATATATTGATCTAGTTCCAATTATTCTTCACCTCTGAATATACGAGCACCAGAATAGGAAATCAGAAACTTAACCTCTTTTCTTTAATGCTGTTACCCTAGTACCCATAACAGCATTTGACACATAGGAAGGATTCAATATTTACTGAGTACACAAGGTAGGTCACTCTTCTCTATTTAAACCCAACTTCTCTATGAAGCCAGATCTCTGACCACCTAGTTTTCTCCTTATTCTGAGTAGTTATTACAGCACTAGTTTTAAAGAGAGCTTATTTGACACTTTTTGTTTACTGCTCTGAGCTGTTATAAATGTACGCTTTATTTTACATGCACATTAGAAAATCCTAGAGGGCAGGGGCCACAGTATGTTTATTTTTCATACCTCTATCTGTTTGTAGCCAGTGTGTCTGGTATAGAGTAATCCCTCAATGAATACTGCTGAAAAAGACTAGGACAATAGTTTAATAGTGCCTCAGGAAAACTTGGTACATTCACTGGACTTCTGGTCAGGAAATCTATATGGGATAAATATCAGAATGGCTGGAAAATTAAACTTTTTCTTGCTTTCTTGATGTTTACGATCTACCTTGAAGTAACTACAGTGTGTTTCTTTCTAAGAATAAGCTTTTTATTGGGAGAAAATTATACTATTTTTAACACTGACAAGGTCTAACTTATTGAAACAGGTGTGATAGCTAAGTGTACCTAAGAAGTCCTTCCCTTGGAGAGAACAGGTAGAAATATACTTAATATCATTTCCAGGTCTACAGTTGAAGAAATTCAAGGTATTTCCTCCCAGGGCCTCATGTCCATTTAAGGCTCTGCTTGAATCCATAATTTACTGGGGCTTGGGTTTATTGCCTGGTTACAAGTGGTCCATCCAGATGCCTCTGAAGGGAAACAAACACTCAGCATAGTAATGCTAATGGAAAGACACCACAAGCATGTTATCCAAAACCCCTATGTCCTTTTCTAATGAGAAAGGTTACAGAAATACGTGAACTCTGAAATGCCCTCTCCCATTCATGTCCACCTCAAGACAGGAAGCACTGAGACAGACCCAGAACATCAACATCCTCTCCCAAACCAGCCTTAGTTCCTTGCTTTCAAACCCTACCTCCACTCACATGTGTTCTGAAGGTACATTTGCCTTTGTTTTGCTCATCTTGCCTAAAGTTCTACTCCAGAAAACACCTGCCTACTACATCACCACTCAAAGTCCACTCTCCTCTTCTTCACTTCTAAGTTCCAAGTTCTAACGACCTCCAGCAATCCTTAGGTTAGTCAAGTATGTCTTGTAAAAATTTTACACCGTTGACTAAAAAATTCAGAATTGCCATTCCTAAAATGAATCAACTCCAAAGCAGATGATTTCCAAGTTAAAATAATAATAATAATAATACCAAAAAACAACCTCTGTCACCACTCCTAGGGCATATACTCAATCACTGCTCAAAAAAGTCTAAGCTATTACATCCTATTTTACAACAAACTGTAAAAACACCCAAGTAAACTATATTAGGCATGTGTAATGAGTCATATTATAATATTTTTCTATACCATCATTATTTCTATAGAGGACTCAAAATATCTAATATTTTAGAATGGTGGGATAAAGATACTGGTGATTTTACTAATTTATATTTACAGAAAAAAAAATTACTTACTTGATTACCTGTAATTTCCCAATGTTCTACCATTACCCTAAAAAATCACAACCTTCTCTCAACTGAATCAGTTGTGTCAAGTCTGCAGCAAGTTGAGAGGACTACTGGTCCAGGAAGAAGACAGTAGTAAAACTTCAGGAAAAACAGTTTTAAAGGAAAAGAAGAGATGACATTATAAGTCACAAAGTGTAAAAAATTAAATTATATACCAGGTATTATGTATTGGTGAGAGTTGGGATCGGGGTAGAGAGAGAGAAGACGTAGAGATTTAGCAACAATAAAAAATGTGAGCAAATAAAAAGAATGTGGCAATGATTAATTTTAGGGAAAACAGAAGAATACAGGAGAGGAAATATAATCATATTATAGTCTTTATGACAAAAACAATTCATAATGACTTTAAAAACATAAGAATATTGGCAAAATGTAGGAGTAGAAGAGAAGTGTAAAAGAGACGGAATCTTCACCTACAGTAAAAGAAAATGAATAGGTAATACTAAAATAAGTAAATTAAGAGATGTTGTGGTGGTGGTTTAGTCACTAAGTTGTGTCCAACTCTTGCGACCCCATGGACTGTAGCCCACCAGGCTCCTCTGTCCATGGGATTTCCCAGGCAAGAATACTGGAGTGGATTGCCATTTCCTTCTCCAGAGGATCTTCCCAACCCAGGAATAGAACCCAGGTCTCCTGCATTGCAGGCAGATTCTTTACCTACTGAGTTATGAGGGAAGCCCAAGAGATGTTAGTCTATTCATTTTATTCAGAAAGATGGAGATAAATACCAGAAGAAAAAGCTTATAGAATTAAAAATGGCTGCTGCTGCTGCTAAGTCGCTTCAATTGTGTCCGACTCTGTGCGACCCCATAGACGGCAGCCCACCAGGCTCCCGCATCCCTGGGATTCTCCAGGCAAGAACACTGGAGTGGGTTGCCATTTCCTTCTCCAGTGCATGAAAGTGAAAAGTGAAAGTGAAGTCACTCAGTCGTGTCCGACTCTGTGCGACCCCATGGACTGTGCAGCCCACCAGGTTCCTCCATCCATGGGATTTTCCAGGCAAGAGCACTGGATGCTACTATACTGACACTATCATGATATATTTAGTTTAGCAACATTTGGTTGTTAAAATTCATGCACTACTTTGAGAAAAAATTAGCATTACATTAAAAAATTAACCATTTCAAGTAAACAGGCCAGTTTTAGTATCTTATCTATACTGTTTATAATTCTATAGACTTCAGATATTCAGCTTTCATCTCAGCTTAAATCATGTAATACTTTGAAATTCTGTACAAATTATCTTTTTTATGGTATATTGTGTGTGTGTGTGTGTGTGTGTGTGTGTGTGTGTGTGTGTGACTGCAACTAGAATAAAATGTTTAAAAAGTATTCTCCAGGCCAGAATACTGGAGTTGGTAGCCTTTCCCTTCTCCAGGGGATCTTCCCAACCCAGGGATCAAACCCAGGTCTCCTGTATTGCAGAGTCTTTACCCGCTGAGCCACTAGGGAAGCCCAAGAATACTGGAGTGGTTAGCCTATCCCTTCTCCAGAGGATTTTCACGACCCAGGAATCAAACCAAGGTCTCCTGCATTGCAGGCAGATTCTTTAAACGCTGAGCCACCAGGGAAGACCTTAAAAAAAGTGGATTTTTTTGTTTTATTTTTTATCAACTCCTTATAATGTCCTGAATACCAACAGCTTTAGGAATACTTAAGATGATGTTTAGTTTCCTTTTATTATCATATAAAAACAGACCTAGACAAATTAAAGTTAACTCTTTGTTTAGTCATTGTCTCCTTCAAAAGTTTCCTGACACTGCTACAAGTAGTTAAAGTAGCTCCCTTGTTAATTCTTCTTTCATGGATGTTATGATTATATTACTAATAACCACTTTTATACAACTGGACCTTTATGGGACCTAGACCACCTTATAAAAAGGTAAAGAATCTTCTAAAGAGTAAATCAATTTTTCCCTGCTAAATATTAGAAAAGAAACCATGGATGAGTCGTAGAGATCTATTTTTGGAGAAAAATTAGAACTGTACATTTAGATTTCATTATGAAGTTATCTCGGAGGTGAATTTCCAACCTCATGTGAATGACCGTGAAGTAAGATATAAGAAACCAAATAACATTCCTATTGTACTAGTGCTATAGAGTCAGATGTTTATCATAGAGACACGAACTACGAAATGTAGAAGGACATGTACTTTGTAATGTGGAACTGATTGTAGCTTTTTGAATAATGGCTTCCCTGATAATTCAATTAGTAAAGAAGCCGCCGGCAATGCAGGAGACCCCAGTTTGATTCCTGGGTTGGGAAGATCTGCTGGAGAAAGCATAGGCTACCCACTGCAGTATTCTTGGGCTTCCCCTGTGGCTTAGCTGGTAAAGAATCCACCTATGGAAGACCTGGGTTCGATCCCTGGGTTGGGAAGATCACCCGGAGAAGGGAAAGGCTGTTTAGTCCATGGGGTCACAAAGAGTTGGACACAACTGAGGGCCTTTCACTTTTGCTTACTACATGTTTATTTTTCTTGCATATTTTCTCAGCCTGTCATATATGCATAGAAAAATAAGAAAAGGTTAATTTACAATGAAGAAACTGCATATTCGGGAACTAGAAATCATGGAAGTCATAACATTTGAAGGAAACACTGAAAATCAAAGTGTACAAATACACACTGTTTGATCACTAGGCAGTAAGTACATTTTTAGAGCAAAAATACTGGATTGTAATCAGCTGGTCATTTTATTACCTGAAAGGCTTCTCTTTTAACTATATACTTGAAAGTTGCAAGAGAGTTCCAGAAAAACATCGATTTCTGCTTTATTGACTACGCCAAAGCCTTTGACTGTGTGGATCACAATAAACTGTGGAAAATTGTGAAAGAGATGGGAATACCAGACCACCTGACCTGCCTCTTGAGAAACCTGTATGCAGGTCAGGAAGCAACAGTTAGAACTGGACGTGTAACAACAGACTGGTTCCAAATAGGAAAAGGAGTATGTCAAGGCCGTATATTGTCACCCTGCTTATTTAACTTCTATGCAGAGTACCTCATGAGAAACGCTGGGCTGGAAGAAGCACAAGCTGGAATCAAGATTGCCAGGAGAAATATCAATAACCTCAGATATGCAGATGACACCACCCTTATGGCAGAAAGTGAAAAACTAAAAAGCCTCTTGAAAGTGAAAGAGGAGAGTGAAAAAGTTGGCTTAAAGCTCAACATTCAGAAAACTAAGATCATGGCATCTAGTCCCATTACTTCATGGGAAATAGATGGGGAAACAGTGGAAACAGTGTCAGACTTTATTTTTTTGGGCTCCAAAATCACTGCAGATGGTGACTGCAGCCACGAAATTAAAAGATGCTTACTCCTTGGAAGGAAAGTTAGGACCAACCTAGACAGAAAGCAGAGACATTACTTTGCCAACAAAGGTCCGTCTAGTCGAGGCTATGGTTTTTCCTGTGGTCATGTATGGATGTGAGAGTTAGACTGTGAAGAAAGCTGAGTGCCGAAGAATTGATGCTTTTGAACTGTGGTGTTGGAGAAGACTCTTGAGAGTCCTTGGACTGCAAGGAGATCCAACCAGTCCATTCTAAAGGAGATTGGTCCTGGGTGTTCTTTGGAAGGAATGATGCTAAAGCTGAAACTCTAGTACTTTGGCCACCTCATGCGAAGAGTTGACTCATTGGAAAAGACCCTGATGCTGGGAGGGATTGGGGGCAGGAGTAGAAGGGGACGACAGAGGATGAGATGGCTGGATGGCATCACCGACTCAATGGATGTGAGTTTGAGTGAACTCCGGGAGTTGGTGATGGACAAGGAGGCCTGGCGTGCTGCAATTCATGGGGTCACAAGAGTTGGACACAACTGAGCGACTGAACTGAACTGAAAGTTTTATTATATGTTAGTTGTATAAGTAAACATAATATTAAATCTTGGTTCTAGCAATAAGCCTTAGATTGGTTCACTGTTTTCCTTTCGATTGTCAAAGACCTATCCATCTTTCGTCCTCTTTGTTTATACTGTATATATGTTTCCTCTAGTAACAAAATCACCTTTCATGCTCCTGAATAGTTTTTAAAACTAATGTTTCAAGTGAAACCTTGTAAAACATTTTTTGAAAATATTAACACCATTAAAAGTAAGCAGGGAAAACAAAATAATAATGAGAGCAGAAATCAATGAAATTGAAAATAGGAAATCCAAAAATGAAAATAAATAAAACCAAGAGTTGATTCTTTAAAAAGATCAGTAAAGCTGACAACCCTCTAAGCCAGGCTAACCAAAAAACCAAAAACTAAAAAGCAAACAAAAAACCCAAAGAGAGGAATCAAATTACTAACATCAGAAATGCAAGAGGGGACATAACTACAGCTCCTACATAAACTGAAAGAATAATTAAGAAATACTATGTCCAGCCATACCATTTGAAGGAAACAAACCAACTCCTTGAAAGACAGAGTCTAACAAAACTCATGTAAGAAGCAACAGAGGATCTGAATAGGCCTACAAGTATTAAAGAAGTTGAATCAATAATTAATCAACTTCAAAAATAGAAAGCTTCAGGTCTAGATGGGTCACTGGTGAATTCTATCAGATATTTAAGGAAGAAATTATACCAATTCTTTACAATATCTTTATGTATCAGATATGAGTTGTGTTACTCATTTATGAATAGAAAAATATTCTAGTTCATGGAAGATCTTTTTTTTAATACTGAAATTTCACAGACATACCTTACTGAGGTGGTGGAAAGGAATGAACTGTCTTCCCTCATTGGAGTTTGTACTTCTTTTTTTTCAATTGTGGTAGAACACACATAAAATAAATTTTACCATACTAATCATTTTGCAGTGTACTGCTTATACTGTATTTCAGTATACTGTCTGTACTTTTTTAACATCATCTCCAAGAAGGAATAAAGGGCCACAGACATATTTTTAAAACAGCAAAACCAATCCTAGCTTGTTTATGGAACTGTGAGAAAAGACTTGACATTCAGGAAAAAGTTGTTAGTAATCTAACTCTGAGTGGGCCTTATTTACTAAAATCAGATCCTACCAATAGATATTAGAAATAGGTAGGTAAATAGTTAGCAACCAATTGCTAAGTTCTATAAATTCCTAAAACACATCAGAAATCCATGAGTTAGATTTCACATGACAGATTCTGTCACATGACAGGTTCATAAAATTGGCACAAATAATATAACAGTTTGTTTCCAACCTAAGTTGCTTCAAGGATTTCATTGAAAATGCCATGGGGAAAATTTTTTGCTCCGCTTAGTTTCATATCATACATTTATATTCTTATGTATAGTCTAAAATATATTGGGGGGAAAAGTCAATATTTTGAAGAGTATATAGCTTTATAGTCCTTTTAAGAGACACTGAGCAAACAAATCATGGGTGGTGAAAGATGATGCAGTTAAGAGAATCTTTATGAAAGACAACAGCTTTTATCATTTTTAAATAATTTCTTAAAAAGGTGATTGAGACTAATGTAACAGATATAGTACAGCAACTGTGGTAGAATGAAAAAAACACTGACTTGAAAGATTTAAATACTCTGATTCACCATTTTTTAGTGATGTGTGTATGCTGTCAGGCAGGTCCCTTACTGTCTCTGAGCCCCAATGTTTTAATCTGTAAGGTGGTGATAATGCTCACATCTGGTTCACAGAGGGGTTGTTAATAACATGCTTGAAGATACACAAGTTAACTTACATGAAAATACCTGGCACACCTGCTTAGTATCAAGAGGCTCTCAGGGAACACCTCCTCCTTCCCTTCCTTCTTAATAAACAACACTTAAGAGACTTCTGCGTCTAACTCATGACAAAAATATAAGCAATGCCATTTTCATAGATAAACAGGTTCTTCATTACAGATTTTATAAAATAATTACTGTAAGTACAGATGTGATTATAGCAGTAGGGAAACAAAAAGCAAAGAAACAATATCTTGAGAAGCATCTAACAAGCAGCTTTCTTTGTTTCATGTTGACATGCTTTGTGGTTACAATGTAGGCTTCCAATGAACACTGGATCAAAATTAAAATTCTAGGCAGGCATTCAAGTTTTTTGATTATGTCCATTCTTCACTGAGCATGGGAAACAAATGCTTTAGAAGCTATTTTTTGAAGCTATTCCCACTGTACTCTTACAAAGTTCATTTCCAAAAGGGGCCCCGTCCCTGTAATGGATCTGAGTAAGGGAAAGCCACACCAGGTTTTGTGCACTGTACTTTAAAAACTGCAGCAGGGCAATAAAATCATGCTTTTAACAGTGACTTTTCTGGGCCTGGGCCACAGCAATTCTGCAAAGGTGCATGATGAATTATGGGAAAAGAGACCAAGCAAATTTCAAAAATAAAGAACATCAATCCAAAATGATTTATATACATATTTTGAATAAACTTAAATATAGAATAATTAGCAGAAAGCATTTAATTATTGTTTTTTCTATTATCAATGTAAAGTTGGCACAAATGCAGTAAGCCTAATCAAAATCAGGTAAGAGTTACCTCTGTGGCTTTGTTTGATGGTTCCAGTCCAGTCATATTTGCTACTATTAACTGATGTAAGAGTTGAACTTGAGCCACACTTAGGAAGAAGTCCAGGTTTGTGGTTATATTCACTTCCAAGGAATGGCCACACACTAAAATCTCCTGAAGGAAAAAAAGGTTGAATATAGATAAAGAAGCATGATGGCATTATATGGTAATTTATCATTTCTACTTATTTGAGCTTTATGAATGTTGATGAATTCTCCTGGGACTCAAGTTCATATGTTAATGAGAATAGCAGATATGGTGAGCACAGTTACTTGACACAGTTTAGTGGATTAAATTAATAAACATTTATGAGGGCCTGTTGTGCAGCAGGCCATGTGCTAGTTACAGGGAAACCCACTATAATAAGAATTTTTCACCATTTCATATGCATTTGGCTTTTCACACCTCAAACTAATATCATTATTTCAATATGTAGGCAGTGATGTATGTAATTCTTTAGCATAATCTTGTTCATCCTCTCAAACGGACAGATACTTAGCATTTCATAAGCACCATGCAACATACTAGAGTGCTAGGAACATCAGAGAGTGAGACTAGTGTTGAAGGGCAATCTGCCTTTGAGAAGATTACAATCTAGGTGGGCAGACAGGCAAATTATAGGCACCAATTATAGTCACAGGTGGTATGGTCTGAGTATTCTCCAAAGGATCCATTCCAAATGATTCATAACAAAATGGAGCGCTGAAGCCAAAACCAGCTAGACTAATTAATTTCACTTCTTTAAACTGCTAAAATTGTGGCAGTATTAGGTAGATGTCCACTACTTAACTGATGCTGTTCTGCATAACAGAGTCACTTGAACATCTACTGATGGAAAACCATTCAGCAAAGGAAAACAGAAATGAAAACCAATTCAGAAGTTTCACTTAATAAGCAGAAGCCCTGCCTCTTGTCATGAAGTGCATGTGGACAATGTTCAAATGCCTGGAAATGTCCAACAAACCTTCTCTTTATTAGTGTCATCCAAGAGAACGGATTTAAGGAGACTTATGATGGGTCCAACACAGCTTAGAGCAGCTTTTAATAAAGCCATAAAGAACAGCATGTCGGAAATGATCCTCCCCCCTCTTTTTTTAGTTAAATAAACTTTCTCTCCAAAAGTTTCCAGATTTTATTCATTATAGTTAGAATTCTTATTTTATTCCTTAAGTAATGATGAAAGCAATACACTTGTGTATTTTAAACAAACTGTGTTACTAAGTAACTGAAAGATATTAGTAGACTTACTTAATTTTTATACAATTATTGTGGATATAAAGATATCCTGTCTAACCTAACTTTCCCTAGTAGGCTCAGTCATGTCCGACTCTTTGCAACCCTATGGACTTTGGAGCCTGCTAGGCTCCTACTCCATGGGATTTTCCCATCAAGAATACTGGAGTGGGCTATGTTCCCTTCTCCG
Source organism: Bubalus kerabau (assembly GCF_029407905.1). Taxonomy (NCBI): domain Eukaryota; kingdom Metazoa; phylum Chordata; class Mammalia; order Artiodactyla; family Bovidae; genus Bubalus; species Bubalus kerabau. Next base: position 67,021,804 of record NC_073637.1, read on the forward strand.
GGAGATCTTCCAGACCCAGGGATGGAACCAGCATCTCTTGTGTCTCCTGAATTGCAGGAGGACTTTCTAACTCTGAGCCACTGGCTTCCCTTATTAGGGTTATTACAAAGATCAAATAAGATAACACAAAATACTGTTCTTTAAAAACTCAGAGAAGGATGTAAACTTTTGTCTCCTTAAAATAATAATACATTTAATTTGTACATAATATTTCCAAAGTTTTCATAACAACCACTTATAACTCTATGAATGATCAAAATTTTTTAGTTTTCAGCATAACAAATTATGTTATACATTAATATAACATAAAAAACATAACATTAAACATAAAGGATTCCATTATTATTACATTTCTATTCTAGGCATAGAGGCAAAATATAGCATAGTGATTAGACTTCAAGCCTGGATCCATTAGTAACTGGTTAGTAATGTTGGTCAAATTACTTAATTTCTTTTGATCTCAGTTTCCTCATCTATAAAATATGTATACTCATAATATCTATCTCATGGATGCTGAGAAGAGTAAATAAGGTAATTCGTGTAGAGCTCTCCTTGTAAGGTAATCCATGTTGCCGGGAGCCAGCGTGAGGAACTCCGCCGTGGCAAAGGTCATGAGGAAGGAGGCTCTGCATAGGTAAAGGCGGGATCGAGCCTCAGGAGTCCCCCTGGAAATTCTCGAGCATCTACCCCCAAAACCAGAGTCTGCCTACTTCACTGCTTTGTGCTCTCACCTACACCTCTGACTTTACGGAGGGGGGGCTGTCCTGGGCGTGACAAGAGTGTTTTAGTTCACAACCGTGAGAGGCATGAGATGTTCTGAACTGTCTAAATACAGATTCTTTTGAGCAGTTAAAAGATTGATTAGAAATTGTATCGGTGAAGGGTTTTTCACTTGTTGGGCCAATGTTTGCTGCTAAGTTTCCATATCCCTTACCTGCTGTGTCCCTGGCAGTGTATTGATTAATATAATTGGTGTAAGTAGTAGCTGTAATGTTTGTAACCTTGGACCCTTGAGTTAATTCTTTTCTTTTTATAGCCCACTACACCTTTGCCCTATAGGAATGCAACTTTATCTAATGCTTTTGGAGGGTGGCGCCTGACTTTAGAATAATCACCTTTAGAGAAAAATAAGTTTCTTAAAATGTTAACAGGCCTCTTGGCCAGAAGATGATGCAAATCACCTAAACTTTTGCATATGATAAGTTTGCAGGAAGAAAGCCTGGCTTACTGCATGACTCTATCCCTTCCCCCATTATCCTCTATGCATAACTTAAGGTATAAAAACTACTTTGGAAAATAAAGTGTGGGCCTTGTTCACCGAAGCTTGGTCTCCCCATGTTGTTCTTTCTCTCACCTTCTGGCTGAATTATTCAGCCTCTTTTCTCCACTAAATTTTCTCACTGAGCTATCCTTATTCTATTACTCTTTATATCCTTAATTAACATTTAATTAAGCAATTGTTTCCTGATCCTCGCCGACGCCGTCCCCGCTTCGAATTCCCGGGATCCACTGGGGCTGGACCCCGGCACCATGTGAGAATGCTTAGTAATCTGTCAGTATTATTGCTACTTTTATTAGAAAGAGGTTGTGCAGATCAAGAGTATATGGCTGGGAACCAGACCAGTTGGGTGCATACCATGTTCTGCTTCTACTTGTGAAAATTTAGACAGGTTAACTCTCCATGCTTTAGTTTCCTCATCTACAAAATGAGGACAGTAAGAGATGCTAATAGGATTTATAATAAATGAGTTATTACATGAAAAAAGAAAATAACAGTTAAAGTTGCTCAGTCATGTCCAGACTCTTTGCGACACCTGGACTATAGGCCTCCAGGCTCCTCTATCCATGGAATTCTCCAGACAGGAATACTGGAGTGGGTAGCCACTTCCTTCTCCAAGGGATCTTCCTGACTCAGGGATAGGACCCTGGTCTCCAGCATTGTAGGCAGACTCTTTACCATCTGAGCCAACAGGGAAGCCCAAATATTACATGAAAGCAATACATAAACAGTACTATAAAATGCAAGTCACTCAGTCGTGTCTGACTCTTTTTGATCCCATGGACTATACAGTCCATGGAATTCTCTAGGCCAGGATACTGGAGTGGGTAGCCTTTCCCATCTCCAGGGGATCTTCCCAACCCAGGGAATGAACCCAGGTCTCCTGCATTGCAGGCTGATTCTTTATCAACTGAGCCATAAGAGAAGTCTAAGAATACTGGTATGGGTAGCCTATCCCTTCTCCAGGGGATCTTCCCGACCCAGGAATCTAATTGGGGTCTCCTGCATTGTAGATGGATTCTTTATCACCTGAATTATCAGGGAAGCCCTAAACAGTACAAAAAGTGCTCAATAATTATTAGATAAAATAATAACATTAATAATAAACTAATCTGATATCCTGTGCACAGAAACTATGAAAACTCCAAACACACAAACAAAAGATGCTCCAATATTCAGACTAAAATAAAACCTAAATTAAGTTCTAACCTCAGTGTGCATATTTTCCGGAGAAATTATTTTGGTGAAAATGATGGCAGGTGCTCCAGTTATTCGTACAGAAAAATCTGTTAAAATGGGAGTCAAAATTGCTCTTCTTTCTTGATGCCGCCGTATGCTAAAAGATAAAGTAAAAAAATAATTAGCCATTTCATTTTTAAGGATAATTTTCATTAAATTTGTACAAGTTTCTGTACTACAAACATGTATGCCAAAATTTCATTATGTTGAGTGTGTCTATTTGTGTATTTTATAGTCATAGTTTTGCAAAGTCAATTCCTAACTTCAGAGTCATAAAAGGAAAAAAACTAATCAAAAAATTCAGATGTAATTAATCAATTTCCATTAGTACTATCCTGCGCATGTGCATGCTAAGTCACTTCAGTTGTGTCCAGCTCTTTGCAACCCTATGGACTGTAGCCTGCCAGGCTCTCTGTCCATGGGATTATGCAGGCAAGAATACTGGAGTGGGTTGCCATGCCCTCCTCCAGGAGATCTTCCGACACAGGGACCGCATCTGTGTCTCTTACGTCTCCTGCATTGGTAGGCAGGAAACCCAGTAGTATTCTAGGACCTTTCAATAAATCGCTTTTTCTATTTATAATTCCTTTGGGTTCTACAAATAGTTTAGTATCTCTTTTGTTAAAAAATACTCTTATTCTTTTGTGATCATTTTTAATTTCCTAGTTTTAATATTCTGACATTCTATTTGACAGCTGCCTCCTTTTCAGTTTCTTTAGTTTCACAAGCATGTTCATTTAATCTTTTGACTTTTCTTTTTTAAACTCTAAGAACCATCTGAGTTCATAGATTATAACTTTCTGTGTGTGTGTGTGCTCAGATGTGTCCAACTCTTTGCAACCCCATAGACTGCAGCTCACCAGGCTCCTCTGTCTATGGAATTTTCCAGACAAGAACACTGGAGTAGGTTGCCATTTCCTACTTTAGAGGATCTTCCTGACTCAGGGATCAAACACACCTCCTGTGTCTCCTGCACTGGCAGGCAGATTCCTTCTCATTGCACCACCTGGGAAGCCCTATGAATGCCTTTACAGTTTGTGAAATGCTTTTTGTGACTTTGGTACTGAATTCTTCCTCACAGCAACCCTGTACGTGAAGCAAGGACCACTATTAGCTCCACATCACCTATTGGAACAAAGGTTCCATAATTATAGGTCTGCAGGGCAAATTGATACCAGAGCAGCATTTGACCTCTATCTTAATTTTTCTTATACATTCTTATCTTTTGAACAGTTATCTAGCACACTATTTCTATACTACATTAAAAATTGCTAATTGCTAATAATTTTAAATATTATTGAGAAATCAAAACTTGTGCTAGTACAGATTTTCAAGTTTACTGCAGTTTTTTCAAGTTATTTATTCATATTCTTAGTTATCATTTTATGAGATAAAACAGTTCCATGTTTTACTAGCAAGTCATACCTCAAAAGTTACTGGAACCATTAATTTTATATTCTTTATAAGTATGCCCCTATTAGTCTCTGCTACTGCTGCTGCCGCTAAGGTGCTTCAGTCATGTCTGACTCTGTGAGACCCCATAGATGGCAGCCCACCAGGCTCTGCTGTCCCTGGGATTCTCCAGGCAAGAACACTGGAGTGGGTTGCCATTTCCTTCTCCAATGCATGAAAGTGAAAAGTGAAAGTGCAGTTGCTCAGTCGTGTCCGACTCCTAGCAAGCCACCCCATGGACTGCAGCCTACCAGGCTCCTCCATCCATGGGATTTTCCAGGCCAAGAGTACTGGAGTGGGGTGCCATTGCCTTCTCCGCTATTAGTCTCTATTATTATAAAATAATCAAGGTGAGATCAGAGAATTGGCATAAGTTATCTCATGAAAAAGCACAGATGAAACTCAAGTCTGTCTACATCTTTTTCTACCAGAGTAGTCTAGAGAGTACTTGCATCTTTTGTTGAACTGGGCAATGGGCAGAGCTTTATTTGCTCTTTGCCAAAAAAGCAAATCAGATTATCTGGTTCTGTGACACATAAGTACTGGATTTCAAGAAAGTCAATTTTAAAGAATTAAGAGATCTGGTGAATAGAAGGTAGCAGGAAGAAGTATTAAAATTTGAATACAGAGGAAGAGTTGAGATCCTAAGAGACACCACAATTATAGTTTAATAGCTCAAATTCCATAAAATGACCAATGTGAGAAACAGGTAACATCTGATGTGCTCTCATAGGGGAATGCTAAAATATATGATATATTAAAAATACCTTAAAATAGAAAAGGTGGCAGGGAACCAAATGAAAGCAAACTTTAACTGAAGCACTGATGGGGGGAGTGCTTCTTCATATTCTAATTATTTCCCACTGTGTGAATTAAATCAGTAACACAACATATGAAAGACCTATGACGTTAAGAAATTTTAAAAAAAGTTTAATAAGTCAATGGTCATAAAACTAGAACTTTACTGGTATATAGAGTGCTAACTTTTCTTTTGTATTATCTCTGGTAAATATTTGAGTTAAGGATACATATTTTTTAAACCATAAAACTTTTTTTATAGATTCAAATATTTTCAAGGATGAATTCCAAAGAAGGAAAAAAATACACACTGAAGAAATAACTGCAACAAAAATTATATTATGCTAATACTTTACTAGATAATAGTCTAGGGTTTAAAATAACAAGAGGGAAGTAAAACTCAAAGTATTAACTGACATCATTAATGACTTTAGGGTCTTAGCTACTCTTAGTAAGCCAAGGGAATAGATCCCCCCCGACAACCCCCACCTCAGAAATAGATTTTTAATGGCCATATGGAGACAACAGGCTAATCCTTACATCCCTGACAGGCAAGGATTTTGAGATGAGAGGTCAACTTAGATCTGGGGCCCTTAAAAGGCCAGAAAAATAACTTCCAATCAGAAATAGAAAAGAACAAGGAAGTCTGCCTGTTTTGGCAAGAGAACTTATTGAAAAAACAGAGATCTTTCTCTTTTTTCAACTTAAAAATAAAAATAATTAGAAAATGAAAAATAATGGGAAATATCCCATGTGTGTTTGGAAGCTGTAATTTATATTATGTGTGTTGGTCCAGGAATACCAATATTAAGTTATTTATACAAAAGTGGCATCAGACCTTTGATAACCCCAGGGCATCAGTCAGAAATAGATAACAAGTCTCTCTGGAAAACATGCTTTCAAACTGACAAAAAGGATTCTAAGGAACAAAGACCACTGAAGATAAACTCCTAAATACAGATTTCATATATACTTCAAAATCATTTTTTTATTAGCAAGAAGAGAATTCAACCCCATTATCAAATTCATGATCAAGAACTTCTGATAATGGAATTTCCACATGTCGACAATATAACAAATTTCTTTAAAATCATTAATGACATATAGGATGGAATGAACCACATGAGGGAAAAAACCAAAGTATTAATACCATAAAAGAAGGCAAAGCAGATATGAAAAACAACCAAATAGAACATTCAGAAATAAAAATATAGTTACTAAAATTAAATATATAATAGATGGATAAATAGAATTTTAGATATAACTTTACAAATTAGTAAACTAGAAATACTACCAGAGAAAGATAGACCAGAAAATACTTAAGACTTGTGGCAATCAACAGAGATAATCCATTTCAGTAGATATTCCTGAATATGAAAAACAGTAATATTCACACACATTTTTATAAACAATAAATATATATAACATACTTTTGGAGAAATTATTCATTATAATTTGATTAACTGTGCCTATTTATACAGATTCCTCTCATTTTTAGAGAGTCACAAGGATAAATCATTTGAGAAATACTAGTTAAGAGTTGCTGGAGAAGGCAATGGCAACCCACTCCAGTACTCTTGCCTGGAGAATCCCATGGACGGAGGAGCCTGGTAGGCTGCAGTCCATGGGGTCGCTAAGAGTCTGACACGACTGAGCGACTTCACTTTCACTTTTCACTTTCATGCATTGGAGAAGGAAATGGCAACCCACTCCAGTGTTCTTGCCTGGAGAATCCCAGGGACGGGGGAGCCTGGTGGGCTGCCGTCTCTGGGGTCGCACAGAGTCTGACACGACTGAAGTGACTTAGCAGCAGCAGCAGCAGTTAAGAGTTGAAGTCCATTTTAGTGTGTGTGGTGTTTTTTTTTTTTTTTTCCTTCCTAGAGTAACAGTTTCTGTTGAATTTCTAATGCAATTAAAATAAAATTATATGGTATATTACTATGATGATTATATTCAACTTAAATATTTTCTGACTTTTTGAGTACCTATTGCCTGTTAGTAACTATGCTTGTGTGTGTGTTCAGTTGCTCAGTTGTGTCCAACTCTTTGCAACCCCATGGACTGCAACCTGCTAGGCTCCTCTGTCCATGGAATTTTCCAGGCAAAAATACTGGAGTGGGTTTCCGTTTCCTACTCTAGGGGATCTTCCTGATCCAGGAATCAAACCCACATCTCTTCTATCTCCTGTACTGGCAGATGGATTCTTTACCACTGTGCCAAATGGGAAACCCTATGATGGCCTTTACAGTTTGTGAAATGCCTTTTGTGACTTAGATACTGAATTCTTCACAGCAACCCTGTACGTGAAGTAAGAACCATGCTGCTGCTGCTGCTGCTAAGTCGCTTTAGTCGTGTCTGGCTCTGTGCGACCCCATAGTCAGAAGCCCACCAGGCTCCCCTGTCCCTGAGATTCTCCAGGCAAGAATACTGGAGTGGGAAGCCATTTCCTTCTCCAATGCGTTAAAGTGAAAAGTGAAAGGGAAGTCGCTCAGTTGTGTCCGACTCTTAGAGATCCCATGGACTGCAGCCTACCAGGCTCCGCCATCCAGTTTTCCAGGCAAGAGGACTGGAGTGGGGTGCCATCGCCTTCTCCATTATTAGCCCCAAATCACCTATGAGGAGATGAGTTTCAGGGACTGGGCTAAGGCCACTCAGTTGGAACAAAGGTTCCACAACTGGACCTGCAGGGCAAGTTGATACCAGTAACTATAGAAGAGTCAGGCTGAACAAGACAGATCTATGTCCTTTAATCTCTGTGCCACCTTTTCAAGTTGCCAAGGATATCTTCAGGTAGGAAATATTTGCTGGCTGTTGGGAAGTATAAACCGGCTGCTTCTTCTTACTGCACCAGGATCCCTTTTCCCTTCACACTCAGTTCCCAGGTACTTTAAGCATCAGGAGAAAACATTCTCTCACATAAAGTCATGAAAAAGTTACAGGATTATTATAAAATCACACAAATCAAGAAGGTTTAGGTGATCCCAGGCATTAACCTATAAACTATGGGAATCAGACTAACTTCTAGCCTATAAATTTGCTTAGGCATTAGCTTGATATTCTCACAAATAAAGACATAAGTGATGGTTTTCAAGGTGAAGAGCAAAATCAAAGAAAATGCTTTCCTTCCACATTCCTGTTTATAATTTCACAGAAATAATTTTGGAAAAAATCTGTTTGATCAATCATAAATCAAAATAGGCAAAGGCTCCTATGAACATGTGGGTAATCACTTTTAAAACATAAAAACGTAAGAGATCAAAATACTGACAGAACAGTCATGATCTCTCAGAATTAAGGCCAATTATTTATGCTTCAGGTACTTTAACATCAACACAAAGCTATACTTCCACATAGTCAATGCTACTAATCTTGTGAATCACAGAACTGAGTTTAAGACTGTGTCAAATTCAAATTCAGCCTGCTAAGAATTTTTTAAAAATCCAACGTGTGGGGGAAATAGTCCAAAGGGCAATACATGTAATTTGATACATGTTTATCAAAATACTCAAACAAATAAATGTGTTCTATTTCCTCACAATAAAGACAGAAAGATAAATTACTCAAGGAAATAAAACACAAACAGCGAGAGGGCCAAATAAAAGTATTTGGTATAAACGATTTATTTTTTTTAATTGCAGCTTTCAAGTCTGTTCAAATTATATCTTTAAGTATTATAAACCAGAAAATCAGACTCACTTGGAGGATTTAGGCTTACTGACATTTTCAGGAAATTATAAGATAAACTTTCTATACCATCCCCCTACCCTCACTGACCCCGACTCCAGACACCCTCAAAGTTCTAATCATCATGTACAGCAGCACTGGTGATTTTAATGTGTAACCTGCACATCAGTATGGGCTACTTTAGTTCTTAGCACTTCATTTTCTCAGATTATAAAATAAGCCCAGATGTGGTAACAGTGGTTGCTAAAAGAAAAAGAAAAAAGAGCCATTTACTAACAATGAACTTTAGCATAAGTGTAAGGGGTCAGAGAACTGAGTACAAGAAAAGTAGTTGGCTAAGAGGAAGCAAACCAGGGTTCCACACTTAGCTGTATTTTAAGTGACATTGGACAAGTGAAGATCTCCTCAAACTTAGTTTTCTGTAGTGCTTTTGTTCTATAGTGTGCTAAGAATAGTTCAGAGTTTAGAAAGAAGTTTGCACGAGAGTTGGAATGTGGAAGAGAAATAGATAATGGACAATATTCTCTGAAAGTTACACTGTTTTAAATAGTAGAGAAAACATGATGCAGAAGTGCCAACAGATTCCAGCCTGTCCTCACTCTTTCCACCTTCAAGATGTTTTCCTGACTTCTGGCTCTGCTGGACAATAGCAACTGCAGGCTGAACTCCAGAAGCACGAGTAACAGCTTCCCACAGCCCTGTCTACCAACCTTCGGTGGTCCCTGTAGCCACTAGACAAAGCTGGCTTCCCAGGCTTCCTGGAGTGCAACAAATTTGTTATCCAGGTTACCCAGCTTCTTCTACAAATGGATAAGTTCTTATTCCTAAAATAAATCCCCTCTGTTACAACACTTATAGTTATTGTTCTGACCTGACTGAACTCTGATATATTCTGTCAGCTAAAAAATTAAGGTTTTAAGAGCAAAATATCTACAAATTTTAAAATCTGATGATTCTTTATGCTTAACTTCCCTGCTTCTTTCTCCTGATCATACACACAGAAACACATTATGATTAAAGACAAAATGTGAGTAACGTGTCAGGAGGAATTCCGAGTCAGGTGGAATAAACCATTATAAAGACTGTCATTTAATAATGGGTCGGGGGAGTAAATTAGTCTTTACTGTGTATCTTTTGAATTCTACTGGTAATACTTATTGAAAAATAAAAAATGTAATGATATTAAAGCTCTATATTATATTTGTCAAGATTAATCAGCAGAACTAAACAATATCAGATATATCTTGTCTTTATTTGAATGAGTATCTCTCAGAAACACTCACATTCAGTCACTTGATTTGCTAGCTCTACTTAATCATCTTGTAATTCAATTTCTCAGTTCATTCAAATCTTCACTAACTTCCTGTTATGTGCCAAGCATGATACTCTGTGATTGGTATTTAGAAGTGAGAAAAACAGGGCAGGTTTTTAAACTGGAGTATCTTTCTTAGTTCAAACTGCTCCCTTCCTTCTCCTGTCATTCATGCTTTGTAGAAAAAAATTCAAGTCATACACATTGTAAAACCTTCCCTGAAAATACACACATAGAGTTTCTTTCTTTTAATTTTCTATTTGTACCTACATCAATTTTAGAGTAATTTATCGTTCTATTTATGTGTTATGTCACATCTATCTGCCTAAGATGTCTTAGGTGCATGAAATGTGTTTATCTCAATTTTTATGTGCCTTACTTTAATCCTAAGTATCCTTTATTTATGTCTATCAGAATGGTTTCCACACTGTACTTGAATATTTAATTAACCAGTCTGTCTTTTTGATTGGGAGATGAGCTCTGTAAGGGATGGGCACATATCATAAGTTATTTTACTTTGTATCTTTAGTGTAAAAGATATTCCATGGTGTATACTTGATATTAAAATAGTCTTTAATTTCTGACAAAGGTGCAAAGACCATTCACTGGGGAAAGAACAATCTTCTCAACAAATGGTGCCGGAACAACTGGATATCCAACATGCAAATGAATAACTCTACTCTATACTCTAAAAAAAAAAAAGCATTAAAATAACTGAATAACCCAATTATAAGCATTAAACCCATAAAATTTCTAGTATAATATAGGCATAAATCTTCATGACCTGGCTTAGATCAAGATGGCAGAACAGAAGGATGTAGAGCTCACCTCTTCTCACAAATACATCAACAATACTTCTACATGTGAAACATCTATCACAGAATACCTACTGAATGCTGGCAAAAGATCTCATAAAAGCAAAGCTGCAAGAAACATCACTATGTAACCAGGAAGCACAAAGGAAAAATAAAGGAATCAGGACAGGACCTGCATTCCTGGAAGGGAGCTGTGGAAGAGGAAATTTCTGATCACCATGAGAACCTCCTACATTGCCTAGGAATCAGCTAGGACAGAAAGGCAGCCTGAGAGGATCAGAGGATACAGTGTAGCAGCCAGAATGCCACAGGTACAACAGAAAGAGACCAGCACAGATGGTCGTGGCTACCTTGATCCGTTCCTAAGCCTCAGATGTGTGCTGGCTGGTGTGTGTGGCGACTAGGGTGCTGAAACTGTAGCTTCAGAAGACAGACTGGAGAAAAGACTGGGGTTGGCTGGACAGAGACAGCCTGAGGGGCTGGAGTGTGGTCGAAGGTGCAACACCCTACGTCTGTCATTGCTAAGCTAAGCTAAGCTAAGTCAAGCTAAGTCACTTCAGTCGTATCTGACTCTGTGCAACCCATAGACGGCAGCCCACCAGGCTCCACCATCCCTGGGATTCTCCAGGCAAAAACACTAGAGTGGGCTGCCATTACCCTCTCCAATGCGTGAAAGTGAAAAGTGAAAGTGAAGTCGCTCAGTCGTGTCTGACCCTCAGCGACCCCATGGACTGCAGCCTACCAGGCTCCTCCGTCCATGGGATTTTCCCATGCTGATTCCCAGGGGCTGCATTATTTCAGGGGATTTACTCCATTGGCGGCTTTGAGAGTGCAATGCCTGCACTACACCCAAGGGGATTAATAGCGCTCTAGAGGCTGGGGATAAAACCCCATCTACGAGCTATGAACAGCAAACTAAATGGCACAGAAAAACGATTAAGTTATCTGGAAGAGACAGAATAATACAAATCATTCAATCAGAACTGCAGACAGAACGACAAGGCAAGAAAAAATGAAAGCAACATATGCACTCTATGAGGTAATATAAAGTGTGCCAATTCAAGTATAATAGGGGTTCCAAAAAGAGAAGGGAGAGAGAAGGGGATCAAGCATGTATTTGAAAAAACTATGGGTGAAAAATTCCCAAACCTGGGGAAGTAAACAGATATTCAGGTAAAGGAAGCACAGAGGGTCCCAAATAAGGGGACCTGAACAGATCCACACCATGACATATCATATTTAAATGGAAGAAGTTATACAGAGAATTCTAAATGCAACAAGAGAAAAAAGAAGAGTTAGTTCCAAGGGAACCTCCATAAGACTATCAGCTAATTTCCTACAGAAATGTTGCAGGCCGGGAGGGAGTCATAAGACATATTCAAACTTCTGAAAGGAAGGAAGTTACAACCAAGAATACTTCACCCAGCAAAATTATCATTTAGAATAGAAGGAGAGAGAAAGAATTTCTCAGACAGGCAAAAGCTAAAAGAATAGAGCAATATTAAACCTATCCTAAAAGAAATATTGAAAGGTTTTCTCTAAATACAAAAGAAACAATAATCTATAGGACAGAGAGAATCACAATTGGAAAGTAAATCACTTAAATAAGCCAATACACAGATTTGAAAAACAAAACAAAACAAACTTGAGCAAGTGACAACTACAATGAACAGCAAAAGGGTAAACATGAAGATGTAAAAGACGATGCCAAACTCATAAAATGTGGGAGAAGAGAGTAGAAAAATGTAGATGGTTTTTCAGAATGTGTTTGAGCCTATGAGTATCATCAGTCTAAAGCAAACTATATACTATAAAATTATAGTAACAGTTTAACATACCTGAAAAACTGGGAAATCACAAATCAAAAACATACCATTGATTCACAAAAACCAAAAGGAAGAGAACGTAAGTATAGTTCAAAAGAAAATCATCAAACTGCAAAAGGAAAAACAAAAAGAAAGGAACAAAGAAGAAATATAAAATCAGCTAGAAAACAAGGTTAAACATGCCATAAATATATATCTATCAATAATTACCTCAAATGTCATTGGACTAAATGCTTCAATCAAAAGACACAGAGTACCAGACTGGATAATGAAACAAGAGCCTACGACATGCCACCTAAAAGAGACCCAATTAAAGGTGAAGGACACACATAGAGTGAAAGTGCTGAGATAAAAGAAGAAGTTTCACGCAAGTGGAAATCACAAGAAAGCAAGGGTAGCTATACTCATATCAGACCAAACAGACTTTAAAACAAAGGCCATAGAGAAAGATAAAAAAGGACAGCACACAATGATAAAAGAATCAATACAAGAAGTGGATACATACTTGTAACATACACACACCCAATAAAGGAGACCTAAATACATAAAACAAGTATTAATAGACATAATAAAGAAATTAATAAGAATACAGTAATAGGAGAATTTAATATCCCACTGACATTAATGGATAGATCTTCCAGACACAAAAATCAATAAGGCAACAGAGGTTATAAATGACACAACAGAACAGATACACTTAACTGATATTTTCAGGAAAATACATCCAAAAAACCTCAGAATATGCATTATTTTCAAGTGCACATGAAACATTCTGTAGGATGGACCACTTAGTAGGACACAAATTACAGGGCACAGAAAACTATTTCAAGTATCTTTTCTGTCCACATGGGTGTGAAACTAGAAATCAACGAGGGAAAGAGAAACAAGAAAGAAATGAAAACAAGGAGACTAAACAACACACCACTAAAAAACTAATGGTCAATGATGAAAAGAAAAAGGAAATTTTTAAAAATATCTTGAGACAAATGACAATGAAAACACAACCATTCAAAATCTATGCTTGCTTGCTGGCTAAGTTGCTTCATTTGTGTCCAACTCTGTGCAACCCTATGAACCATAGCAAGCCAGGCTCCTCTGTCCATGGGATTCTCAGGCAAGAATACTGGAGTGGACTGCCATACCCTACAAGGGATCTTCCCAACCCAAGGATCAAACCCACATCTCTTCTGTCTCCTGCATTGGCAGGCAGGTGCTTTACCACTAATGCCACCTGGGAGGCCCATCAAAATCTATGGGATGCAGCAAAAACAGTTCTAAAAGGAAAGCTCATGTGTGCCTTCTTCAAAAACAAGTACATCTCAAATAAATAACCTAACCTATTACCTAAAACAATTTAAAAAAGGACAAACAAAAGCTAAAGTCAGCATAAGGGCGGAAATAATAAATATCAGGGAGGAAATAAATATAATGGAGATTTTAAAAAACAGAAAAAAAAATATGAATGAAACCAAAAGCTGGTTCTTTGCAAGCATAAAAAAAATTAACAGTGTCCTGGCCAGACTCATCAAGAAGAGAAGACCCAAATAAACAAAATAAGAAATAAAAGAGGAGAGATAATAACCTATACCACAGAAATACAAAAACCCCTAAGAGCATACTACGAACAATTTAGAAGCCAGTAAGTTGGACAACCTAGGAGAAATGCAACAGGTTTGTAGATACACACAGCCCACCAAACCTGAATCACATAAGAAATAGATAATTGGAACAGACTGATCAATAGAAGTGAAATAGAATCTGTAATAATACTAATAATAAAAAACATCCTCGCAAACCAAAGTCCAGGACCAGATGTTTTCACTGAGAAATTCTACCACATACAAAGAAGAACTTATGCCAATCCTCAAATTTTTCCAAAAGACTGAAGAGGAGGAAACACTTCTAAAGTCATTCTATCAAGCCAACATTACCCTGATACGAAATCCAGAAAAAGACACTACCAAAAAAGAAAATTACAAGCAAATATCTTTGCTGAATATAGATGCAAAAATCCTCAACAAAACATTAGCAAACTAAACGCGACAACATATAAAAAAGATCCTACACCATGATTAGGTTGGATTCATCCCAGGGTCACAAGGCTGGTTCATCATATGCAAGTCAATCAATATAAACAAATAAAGAAAAGATGAAAACCATATGATCATCTTAATAGATTCAGGAACAGTATTTGACAAAATCCAACACCCACTCATGATAAAAACGCTTACCAAAGTGGGTACAGAGGGAACATAATAAAAGCTATTTGTGACAAACCCACATAATAGGGTTAAACCAACATAATGCTCAATGGTGAAAAGCTGAAAATCTTCCCAGTAAAATCTGGAACAAGAGAAGGATGCCCACTGCGACCCTTTGTATTTAACACAGTATTGGAAGTCCTAGCCACAGCAATCAGAGAAGAAAAAGAAATAAAAGTTAGCCAAACTGGAAGGGAAGAGGTAAAACCGTCATTATATACAGATGACATAATACTATATAGAGAGAAAACTGTAAAAACTACACAAAAACAGATAGCACTGATAAATTCAGCAAGGAGAAATACACAAAATAACATATAGAAATTGGATGCATTTCTGAATGCTCACAATGATATATCAGAGAGGGAAAGCAGAAAACAATCTAAGACTGCATTAAAAAACTTAGAAATAAACCTCACCAAGGAGGTGAAAGATTTATACACTAAGTCCCAGCACTGTTAAACCGATATTGAGGGAAAAGAAAACCCTCCCAAACTTCAGACAATACTACAAAGCTACAGTAATCAAAACAGTGTGGCACTGGCACTAAAACCAGATATATGGATCAGCAGAACAGAAGAGAAAGCGCAGAAATAAACCCACACATCTATGGCCAATTAATCTTTGACAAAGGAGGCAAGAATGCACTACGGAGAAAAGAAAGTCTCTTCAGCAAGAGGTGTTGTAGAAGTTGGACAGACGCATGTAAGTCAATGAGTAGAATACCCCCTCACACCCTACACAAAAATAAACTCAAAATGTCTTAGAGACTTAAATATAAAACATGACACAACAGAACTCCTAGAAGCAAACACAGGCAAAACATTCTCTGACACAGATTGTACTAATGTTTCAATATTTTCTTAGGTCAATCTCCCAAGGCAACAGAAATAAAGGCAAAAATAAAGGACTCAATGAAAGTAAAGGAAAGCATAAACAAAATGAAAAGACAACCTAAAGACTGGGAGAAAATATTTACAAACAATGTAACCAACAAGGGCTTAATTTAAAAAATAATACAAACAGCTCATACAACAAATTAACAGAACAAACAACCTAATCAAATACTGGGCAGAAGACCTAAATAGACATTTCTCCAAATAAGACATACAGATGGACAACAGGCACACGAAAAGACGCTCAACACTGCTAAATATTAGAGAACTGCAAATCAAAACTACAATGAGGTACCACTTCACACTTGTCACAATGGGAATCATTAAAAAGTCTATACCAAAAAGAAGTAAAGAATATATTTCTTTTTTCCCACATCTGTTTAGAGAGAAATGACGTTTTGCATCCTAAATTTAGTACCGAGAATCTCATTTGATAAAATCTTAAGACTTTTCACAACAATCTTCTTATTTTCTTGTGGCACAGGAAAACTTGTATGAAAACTTACATCTATTGCTTGCTCATCTATTATTTATAAAGTAAATCTATACTTGAAAGTATGATTTGAACAAAGCCCCTCACAAGACTCTAAGACTTATAAATTATTGCCATGTTCTGTGGGTACGACTTTCAAAGGAAAAGTGAAATTGATTGGTTGTCCTATTAGTTATATGTTGTACTAGGAGTAATGGTGCAATTGGAATCTACTTCTAAATTGTATAAATTCTTGTAAGTTTGTTCTATATGAAAAGAATAAAATAACTGGCACCTCTCCTCTGCCCTCAAAAAAGTCTACACATAATAAATGCTGAAGTAGG
The DNA here is from genome assembly GCF_029407905.1 of Bubalus kerabau. Classification (NCBI taxonomy): domain Eukaryota; kingdom Metazoa; phylum Chordata; class Mammalia; order Artiodactyla; family Bovidae; genus Bubalus; species Bubalus kerabau. Next base: position 67,038,182 of record NC_073637.1, read on the forward strand.
TGTTGAGAAAAGGGAACCTTGCTATATAGTTGGTGGGAATGTAAATTGGTACAGCCACTATGTAAAACAGTATGGAGGTTCCTTAAAAAACTAACAAAACAGTTGCCATATGATTCAGCAATCCCACTCCTAGGCCTGTATCTGGACAAAACTAATTCAGAAAGACACATGCACCGGCCCCCCACCCCATGTTCACAGCAGCACTAGTTACAATACAATCATGAAGCAAACTAAATGTCCATAGACCAGATCAATGGATAAAGAAGATGTCGTATACATACAATGGAAAATCACCTGGCCATTAAAAAATGAAATAATGACATTTGCTGCAACATGGATGGACCTAGAGATTGCCATACTAAGTGAGGTAACTTCAGATCAGAGCAGATCAGATCAGTCGCTCAGTCGTGTCCGACTTTGCGACCCCATGAATTGCAGCACGCCAGGCCTCCCTGTCCATCACCAACTCCCGGAGTTCACTGAGACTCACGTCCATCGAGTCAGTGATGCCATCCAGCCATCTCATCCTCTGTCATACCCTTCTCCTCCTGCCCCCAATCCCTCCCAGCATCAGTCTTTTCCAATGAGTCAACTCTTCGCATGAGGTGGCCAAAGTACTGGAGTTTCAGCTTTAACATCATTCCTTCCAAAGAAATCCCAGGGCTGATCTCCTTCAGAATGGACTGGTTGGATCTCCTTGCAGTCCAAGGGACTCTCACGAGTCTTCTCCAACACTACAATTCAAAAGCATCAATTCTTTGGCGCTCAGCCTTCTTCACAGTGCAACTCTCACATCCATACATGACCACAGGAAAAACCATAGCCTTGACTAGACGGACCTTTGGTGGCAAAGTAATGTCTCTGCTTTTGAATATGCTATCTAGGTTGGTCATAACTTTCCTTCCAAGAAGTGTCTTTTAATTTCATGGCTGCAGTCACCATCTGTAGTGATTTTGGAGCCCAGAAAAATAAAGTCTGACACTGTTTCCAATGTTTCCCCATCTATTTCCCATGAAGTGGTGGGACCAGATGCTATGATCTTCGTTTTCTGAATGTTGAGCTTTAAGCCAACTTATTCACTCTCCACTTTCACTTTCATCAAGAGGCTTTTGAGTTCCTCTTCACTTTCTGCCATAAGCATGGTGTCATCTGCATATCTGAGGTTATTGGTATTTCTCCCTGCAATCTTGATTCCAGCTTGTGTTTCTTCCAGTCCAGCATTTCTCATGATGTACTCTGCATATAAGTTAAATAAACAGGGTGACAATACACAGCCTTGACGAACTCCTTTTCCTATTTGGAACCAGTCTGTTGTTCCATGTCCAGTTCTAACTGTTCCTTCCTGACCTGCATACAAATTTCTCAAGAGGCAGATCAGGTGATCTGGTATTCCCATCTCTTGAAGAATTTTCCACAGTTTATTGTGATCCACACAGTCAATGGCTTTGGCATAGTAAATAAAGCAGAAATCGATGTTTTTCTGGAACTCTCTTGCTTTTTCTAGGATCCAGCGGATGTTGCCCATTTGATCTCTGGTTCCTCTGCCTTTTCTAAAACCAGCTTGAACATCAGGAAGTTCATGGTTCACATATTGCTGAAGCCTGGCTTGGAGAATTTTGAGCATTACTTTACTAGCGTGTGAGATGAGTGCAATTGTGCGGTAGTTTGAGCATTCTTTGCCATTGCCTTTCTTTGGGATTGGAATGAAAACGGACCTTTTCCAGTCCTGTGGCCACTGCTGAGTTTTCCAAATTTGCTGGCATATTGAGTGCAGCACTTTCACAGCATCAGCTTTCAGGATTTGGAATAGCTCAACTGGAATTCCATCACCTCCACTAGCTTTGTTCATAGTGATGCTTTCTAAGGCCCACTTGACTTCACATTCCAGGATGTCTGGCTCTAGGTTAGTGATCACACCATTGTGATTATCTGGGTTGTGAAGATCTTTTTTGTACAGTTCTTCTGTGTATTCTTGCCACCTCTTCTTAATATCTTCTGCTTCTGTTAGGTCCATAGCATTTCTGTCCTTTATCAAGCTCATCTTTGCATGAAATGTTCCTTTGGTATCTCTGATTTTCTTGAAGAGATCCCTAGTCTTTCTCATTCTGTTGTTTTCCTCTTTTTCTTTGCATTGATCGCTGAAGAAGGCTTTCTTATCTCTGCTATTCTTTGGAACTCTGCATTCAGATGTTTATATCTTTCCTTTTCTCCTTTGCTTTTCACTTCTCTTCTTTTCACAGCTATTTGTAAGGCCTCCCCAGACAGCCATTTTGCTTTTTTGCATTTCTTTTCCATGGGGATGGTCTTGATCCCTGTCTCCTGTACAATGTCACGAACCTCATTCCATAGTTCATCAGGCACTCTATCTATCAGATGTCGGCCCTTAAATCTATTTCTCACTTCCACTGTATAATCAAAAGGGATTTGATTTAGGTCATACCTGAATGGTCTAGTGGTTTTCCCTACTTTCTTCAATTTAAGTCTGAATTTGGCAATAAGGAGTTCATGGTCTGAGCCACAGTCAGCTCCTGGTCTTGTTTTTGCTGACTGTATAGAGCTTCTCCATCTTTGGCTGCAAAGAATATAAACAATCTGATTTTGGTGTTGACCATCTGGTGATGTCCATGTATAGAGTCTTCTCTTGTGTTGTTGGAAGAGGGTGTTTGTTATGACCAGTGCATTTTCTTGGCAAAACTCTATTAGTCTTTGCCCTGCTTCATGAGGTAACTTGGACTAGGACAAATACCATATGATATCACTTACATGTGGAATCTAAAAACATGTACAAATTAACTTATTTACTAAACAGAAATTGACTCATATACATAGAAAACAAACTTACAGTTACCAAAGGGGAAATGGGGAAGGGGAAGGATAAAGTAGGATTAGCAGATACAAGCTACTACATTTAAAACAAACAAGGTTCTACTGTATAGCACAGAGAACTAAATTCAATATCTTGCAATAAATCCTAATGGAAAAGAATATGAAAAAGAATATGTATGTACATGTGTAATTGAATCACTCTGTTGTACACCAGAAATTAACACAACTGTGATTCAATTATACTTCAATAAAAATTTTTTAAATTCAAAGAATTAAATAAAAAAAGAACTCCTATAAACCATCACAAAAGGACCTCTCAATTTAAAAATGGGCAAAAGACTTGAATAAACATTTTTTTATAGAAGATATACAAAGCCAATAATCACAAGAATATGATAAGGAAAGAGTTAATATTTTTTTGACTTGGAATATAATGGATTTTAAGGGAAATGTGCATTAATCCTTAGTCTGAATTGGAATTTTTCATGAAATAACAAGCTTAAAAAAAAAATCTGACATTGACCATAAATTTGTAATAACTGCAATGTAACAGGAGAAGGTAATGGCAACCCACTGCAGTATTCTTGCCTGGAGAATCCCAGGGACAGGGGAGCCTGGTGAGCTGCCGTCTGTGGGGTCGCATAGAGTCGGACACGACTGAAGCGACTTAGCAGCAGCAGCAACAGTGGTAGGACTCACAGGAGTCCAAGCAACAGCATCAGCTACAGTTACAAAATATATTTTATGAAATGCAGAAACAATACCGAAAGACTTAGGTTTGGCATGCTAAAGAGCGTATTAACTGTTCTTCTGGCAATGAAATATTAGAATGTGGAAAAAGTTTCTCAAGCATTTCCTACCTGCTGGCCATATTCCACTCAAGGGCTGGATTCTGCGAATTTCTTTCAGTCTCTGTTAGCACTCCTCCTGTGCCATTTTCCTTTTCTGGTTTCAGTTGATCCCACTGAGCAGTACCAATATTGATCGACTGCAGATCTATTTGGTATTGTCGGTCTTCAATCTCTGACCCAGGGTCTCGAAGAATTCCTAAATTCAAGGCTCTTCTGTAAAGGCAGTGAAGAAAAGTAATCAGATAAATTAAGTATTCTATGCTTATTTTGCTCGCTAACATCTTGCTATTACCATTTTTCCCCACTTTGGATTATTAAGTTAATGAAATCTATGAAGCAGGTATTATAAACTTACCACATACTAATGATTTTAAAATGTATCAAAAAGTCAGTACTTAGTGTATCTACTTTATAAGTTCTTACATTATTCTCAGCACTGTTATTTTTCTAAATAAATACTTTTACATATATGATTTAAATCCTTGAGCTGTTGTGAGGTTGTACTATCTCCTTTTTTACTAAAGAGAAAATAATACAGAGTTGTTGAAAGACTTAGCCAAAGTTAACTGAGTTAGTATTTGGCCAAAACTGCAAGTTAAATCCAGGTTTTGCTTCAAAACCCTGTCTTCTTTCCAATGTTAAACATCTACTTTTTTTCCTCAGTACTTTGATGTCTTGTTAGGAAAAGTGTTGAAGCTTTGTGAGTTTACTTAATTCCCCTACCCTTTGCCTTTAGTCCTTTATATAACCCACTACCACACAGACTAAATTATTGACAAAACTTCATTGCTTACTGATGTAGAAATACAGTAAGGATTACTGGCCGATATAGAGTTGGAACTTTCATCTTATTGGACCCAAGGCTAAGCAAATGAATAAAATTATCAGCAGCTTAAAGCTAGATTGGAGAAAGTAAATGGTTAAATTTTTCATGAAGGTTTTAGAATGAAATAGCAAGGCAGTGTGACAGGATAAGAAGAACAGGATTTGGGATTTGCAAGCCAGATAAGTTAAAGTTTGTGAGAGTTGAGAATTTTTTGGTTATGTTGGTTCATAAATTCTTTAAAATGAGTAACCAAAACGAAGGTAACATTTTTCCTCCAAGAAAGTTTCAATCAATAAAAATTGAAATTACATAGGAGATAAAAACAGTTGTTACAAATATAGACACAACTGTAGAGATTAGGAAAAAATACAATTAGTTATATCAATTGAACACTAATGAAACCAATTAGTGGAGGGAGAGGGAAGAAATCACTTGAGTCTTAGTGTGAAAATTAGAGAGACACAGTATGAATGTGATCAAGACTATGTCTTGGCTAAGTAAACAGTGAGGGTCAGACCATGTCCAGAAGTTGGTCAAATACTGATGGAAGGTGGATGACTACTGAGACTCAAGATGGCAGGTGTCCCCAGATACATAGGAATGGAGATGGCATGCATCAGGCCAGGCAATGTGACGGCTAAGACTAATGAATTCAAATGAAGAGAAGAGGAGGGAGAAGACTGCAAATGAACAATCAAATAGCTCAGGTAGGGAAATATTAATATAACATCGTGTTACAATAAGGAAACAGGAAAGAAACAGGTGTTGGTCAAGAAGTCATAGTGTGAGGAAGAGAAACACAGATGGATGGAGTCTCAGTATTATCTTAAGGTGAGTGCTGATTCTAATTTTCATCTTCTTTTTTCTAACTCAGAAAAGTTCTATCTAGGAAAGAGCATGCAAAGAAAGGAGGCCTAAAGTTTTACATGAACCCATAAAATGGGTCATGAACATTTTCATTTTGCCTTAATGAAGGTAAAGAAAAAGAGAGTGAATGCAGGTGCAGGTTGTAGGGGGAGTAACCTTTTGAGTACCCCTATTTGGCAGAATGTTCTTTCATTTGAATACTGGTGTAATTCTGTGAATTCTGAAGATCCATCTCAAACTTCACTATTTTAAAAATTGTATTTATCTATTTTGGGGTCTTCGTTGCTGCACACTGGCTTTCTCTAGCTGCAGAGATCTGAAGCATCTCCTTAGTTGTGGTACATGGGCTTCTCAATCATTGTGTGGCTTCTCCTGTTGCAGAACAAAGGCTCTAGAGCACATGGGCTTAAGTAGCTGTGGCTCATGGGCTTGGCTGCCCCAAAGCATGTGGGGTCTTCTTGGACCAAGACTGAACTCGTGTCCCTTGCAGTGGCAGGTGGATTCTTAACCACGGGACCACCAAGTTAGTCCCTCAAACTTCACTTTCTAAGAAGCCTTTCCTGACCACCCTTTCTTAAAACTCCCTTTTCCCTAAATCTGTGCTCTTAGGGTCTTTCTAAACTTAGAAGTACAAGAACATCACAATCACCTGTCAGTCTTCCTCAAAATAGCATAAATTTCTTGAAGTTAGAAACTACATCTCTTATCAATTGATTAGTAAATGTTGTTTCAAGTCACTGATTTGAACTGAAACAAATCTTTGCAAACCTCAGCTAGAAACAGTATCTGTCTACAGCAACAAGAACACCCGTCTTTACACAGTAAACTTCTGCTGTACGGCCACATAGACTCTGACATAGAGCAAATGTCTTTGGCACTTGGTAGCCTAGCTTATTTCCCTAGATTATTATTCCCATATAAAAATTACATTTACTCAAACTAGCCAGTGCTTTCTGTTGTTGCTTAGTTGCTCAGTTGTGTCTGACTCTTTTCTGACCCCACAGACTGTAGCTCGCCAGGCTCCTCTGTCCATGGAATTATCTAGGCAAGGATAACTGGAATGGGTTGCCATTTCCTTTTCCAGGGGATATTTCAGACCCAGGGATCAAACTCATGTCTCCTGCATTGGCAGGCAGATTCTTTACCACTGAGCCATCAGGGAAGACCCCATACTCTCTACATTTTACAATAAATTCCCTAAGCCTACTTTTAAAGAAAACCAAAATACTTTTAAGAATCCCTTTTTAGAAAGAAAAGGTATGCTTGGAAATAAAATTAGTGCTATATTAAAAGATAACCAAAGCAACCTAGCCCAGCATTAACATCAGCCTATTTCTCTTGGCACATGGAGAAACTGCAAAATCATGAGATAAAAATCAGAAAAATACTGAAGTTTTCACCTATGCTTAAAATGTTCCATATTTAGCCTTGACCTTAAATCAAGCTATTTTCTTCTTATCATCTATCTGTGGAAAACATGACTTTCCACAGGTTCTCCTTCTCAACACAAAAATGGACTGTATATTGAGCAATAGCTTAATACTTTTAACATGCCAATTTCAAAATTTTAAGAATCAGGATTTGAGATTTTACATTTTTTTCTTTTTTGTTTTCCTTTAAGATTAAAATATATGTCATTTTAACCTGATTTGAAATTTCAGAGAAATGAACAATATTTGGGTATATAAATCTAACTTAAAAGTTAATTGCAAAACCACTTAAATGTGAGTTGTAGAAAACAGGATAAGCAAATGACTCATATGCACTCTGGTCTCATATTTTCCAATGATCATGAGCTTGGAGAAATTATTTAACTTCTCTGTTTTAATTATGTCAATGTTAAAACTATTATAGAAATAAATAAAATGTATGACTGAAAATTAAACTATTCATGTGCTCAGCCATGTCTGACTCTTTGTGATTGTATGGACTGTAGCCCGACAGGTTCCTTTGTCCATGGGGATTCTCTAGGCAAAAATATTGGAGTGGGTTGCCATGCACTCCTCCGGGAGATCTTCCCAACTGAGGGATTGAACCCAGGTCTCCTGCATTCCAGGCAGATTCTTTACTGTCTGAGCCACCAGGGAAGCCCATGAATACTTGAGTGGGTAGTCTATCCCTTCTCCAGGGGATGTTCCCGACCGAGGATTCGAACCAGGGTCTCCTGCATTGCAGGTGGATTCTTACCATCTGAGCCACCAGGAAAGCCCAAACCATTCAAAAAGAGGTTCCATTATAAATTTAATGACCATTCCTGGAGTACATTATCTTACATGGTTCTGAATGAATAATTCAGAATGAATGAATAATAAATAACCACCAGCTAATCACAGATGCACAGGCACCAAGCGATAACAAAGTCAACTTTTCTAATTATGAAAGAACTATTAATGAAAACTATAAAGATAGATGCTCTTTAATATTTCCATGCTTACCTGTATCCAAAATATGGCATATTAGAAAATGTGAGTGAATCTTTTGAATGCAATAACTAAAATGCTTGAAGACAATTTAAAGCATCTTTTAAAATACATTTCAGAGCTGGCCAGAGAATAGAAGGTGCAAAGTCATCACAAAAAATGTGAGAACAGAAACACTAAAAAATGAGCACCTGCCAAAGCCAGCTTTTCCTCTTAGGATTTCTGCTGAATCCTACAGTGATTTTCTGCTAAGTGCATAGGAAGTGAAAAAGCTCAAGGCCCACCTAAGGAGATGGATGAATCTACTTAATAGGAGACCGCATAGAAAGCTGGGGTTATGAAGGTCTTGAAAGAGTGATTTAAAAATAGCTTTCCTAGGATGACCTGTGACAGAACAGTTCTGAGTCTTGTGATGGTGGTTACATGAATGTACATATGTGATAAAACAGTACAAAACTACAGTCACACATATAGACATATAGACACAAATGGTTAAGAATACAACTGGTGAGGGAATTCCCTGGTGGTCCAGTGATTAAGACTCTGAGCTCCCAATACAGGGAGCACGGGTTTGACTCCTGGCTGGGGATAACAACCCATATGCTGTCTGTTATGGCCAAAAATCCAAAGAAGAAACAAACAAAAAACAGGAAAAAAAAAAAAAAAAGCTGGTGAAATATGAATACAACTGTGGATTGTACTGATTCAATATCCTGGTTTTGATATTGTACTATATACAATGTTTTCTAGGTGGCATGCAGTGGTAAAGAACCAATCTGTCAATGCAGGAGATATGGGTTCGAACTCTGAGTCAGGAAGATCCGCTAGAGTAGGAAATGGCAACACAAGCCAGTATTCTTGCCTGGAGAATTCCATGGACAATTCATGGGGTACAAAGAGTTGGACACAACTGAGTATGCACGCACTATTACTATAGTTACGCAAGAAGTCATGCAAGATCTAAAACCATAAAACTCCTAGAAGTAAAAGGGGTGTATGCTCTATGACATTGGTCTTGGCAATGATTTTTTGGATTTGACAAGAAAAACAAAGATAACAAAAGCAAAAATAAACAAGTGTTATTACACGAAACTAAAAATCTACTCAGCAAAGAAAACTATCAGCAAAATGAAAAGGCAACCTCCAGAATGAAAATATTTCCAAATTAAATGTCTGATAAGAGGTTATATCCAAAATATAAGAGGAATTCATATAACTCCATAGAGAGGAAAAAAGAAAACAAAAATGCCCAATTAAAAAATTGGCAAAGGATCTGAACAAATATTTTTCCAAAGAGATGTAATTGGCTAAAAGGTACATGAAAAGGTCCTCACTAGTCATCAGGAAAAATGCAAATGCAAACCATAATGAGATTTTTCACCTCATACCTTTTAGGATATCCATTAGCAATAAGACAAGGTATAATAAATGTGGGAAGGATATGTAAAAAAGGAAACCCTTGTACACTGTTGTTTGGAATGTAAACTCAAACCACCCCTATGTAAAACACAACAGAGGTTCCTCAAGAAAATAAAAGCAGAATCAGCATATGACCCAGCAATCTCATTTCTGGGTATATATCCAAAAGAAATAAAAAATCTCAAGGAGATATCTGTACTTCCACATTCATGGCAGCATTGCTCAAAAGCCTCTTCCATATCCTGAATGGAAACAACCTGACTGTCCCTCAATGAATGAATAAACAGATCAAGAAAATATAGCATATGCAGTTGACCCTTGAACAATTTGGGGTTTAGTGGCACCAACTCTCTATTCTATAGCCACAGTTCTTCCTTATCAGTGGCTCTACATTCATAGTTATTTACTATTGAAAAAAAGAGTGTATGAGTGGATCCATGACACAGTGTTGATGGGTCAACAGAATATACAATGAATTTTTATTCAGCCTTAAAAATTCCCATCATTTGTGAATTTCTGTTTTTATCTACATCTTATTTATATTATGCTGAGTGAAATAAACCAGAGAAAGACAAATATTGAATAGTATCACTTACATGTGGAAATTTTTAAAAAGTCAAATTCATAGAAACAGAGAGCAGAAAAGTGGTTGCCATGGGCTAAGGGGTTGGGGAATTAGGAAGAGGTTGGTAAAGGGGCACAAATTTTCAGTTATAAAATGAATAAGGTTGAGGATCTAATGTATCACATCATGGTGACTACAGTGGACAACACTATTGTAAAACTGGAATTTGCTAAGAGAGTGGTACTTAAATGTTCTACAGACACAAAAAAGGGTAAGTATGCCCAGTGATGGATATGCTAACTCAATGAGGGAATCCTTTCACAATGTATACATATCAAATCATAAAGTGTACACTTTGAATATCTTTGAATATCTTACAATTTTATTTGTCAATCATACTGCAAAGAAGCTGGGGAAACGTTTACACTGAAGGGAAATAGTTAAAGGGGACACAGAAGATGTATTTACAACTTAGTGGAAATCTGTAAGTATTTACATCTTAAAAAAATTTTAAAAACGGAAAAAAGTCCTGCTAAGGTCCATGTTAAAAATGACAAGGTAATGTATCAACTTACCCATCTTGACCTTAGCATTAGCACAAGGTGAAGAGGTAAAAAAAAATTCCCTCTAAGACTTTGCCATCATAAGACAGCACCTTGTGGTCTGAATTGCTAATGTGGCATGAAACAATTTTAATTTGAAGAAGCTTGTCCCGGGTAGATAGTGCCACCAGATGACAGGTAAAAGCAAATTCTCTTAAGATGAACTCAATCTCAACTCAAAGAATTTTCACACATTTATTCCAAGTGAAATGAGATACTAACTGGGCAGAAGAAACAGACATTCAAAGACTTCATGAACTGGATTAGTAGACATGAAATATAATTTTATAAAGAAGAAAAATGGTTTTCAAAGTATGAGCAGGCTCACGAAGATATACAGATGGCAAATAAGCATAATGAAAAGATGCTCCACGTCCTATTTCATCAGGAAGAAGCAAATTAAAACAAAAAGATATCATTACACACCTATTAGAATGGCCAAAATCCAGTAGACTGACAACACCAGGTGCTGGTGAGGACGTGAAGCAACTGGAAATCTCATACACTATGGGTAGGCATGCAAAATGGGATAGCCACTTTGGAAGACAGTTTGGCAGTTTCTTAGAAAACTAAATATACTTCTCACCATGTGACCCAATAATTATCCTCCTTGGTTTCTACGCAAAGGAGTTGAAAACATGTCTATACATACAGGTGCACATCAATGTTTATAGCAGTTTTATTCATAATTGTCAAAACTGGAAGCAACCAAGATGTCCTTTTGGAGAAGGACCTGACAATCCACTCCAGTATTTTTGCCTAGAGAATCCCATGGACAGAGGAGCCTGGTGGGCTACAGCCTAGGGGGTCCCAAAGAGTTGGATGCGACTGAGCAACTAACGCACTGGTGGCTCAGACAGTAAAGAATCTGTTTGCAGTGCGGGAGACCCAGTTTTGATCCCTGGGTTGGGAAGATCCTCTGGGGTAAGAAATGGCAATCCACTCCAGTATTCTTGCCTGGAAAATTCCATGGACTGAGGAGTCTGGTGGGCCACAGTCCATGGGGTCGCAAAGAGTCAGACACGACTGAGATATATCACAAAAGACGTTCTTTAGTACACGGATGTGGAAATAAATTGTGGTAAATCCTGTTATTCAACACAAAAAGGAAATGAGCTATCAAGCCAAGAAAAAAACAACATAAGGATCATTGGAGACATATTACTAAGTGAAAGAAGCTAATCTGGAAACGCTATATACTGAATAATTTCAAGTATATGTCATTTTGGAAAAAGTGAAAACTATGGTGACAATAAAATGATCAATTGCTGAAAGGGGTTGGTCAGTGGGAGGAGTTTGAGGGCAGTGAAAATAGTCTATGTGATACTATAATGATGGATACATGTCTTATCATAAATGTGTCCACACCCACAAGGTAGTGCTAATGGTAAAGAACCTTCCTGCCAGAGCAGGAGATACAAGATAACGTGGGTTTGATTCCTAGGTCAGGAAGATCAAATGGGATAGGAAACGGCAACCCACTCCAGTATTACTGCCTGGAAAATTCCATGGACAGAGGAGCCTGGCAGGCTATAGTCCATGGGGTCACAAAGAGTTGGATACGACTGAGCACACAGGGAGATTACACAGTGAATTCCCATTCATGGAGGTACTACTTGCAGAGATAACATTCTTCTATAAATGTTGAAAAATGCTAAACCTTAAAAGCAGCAGCTAAGGGAAGCCCCAGAAATAGTAAGGAAGAAACTGGTAAATATATGGGTAAAACTAAACAAACAGTATCTTTAAAATATTAAATAATGCACAAATTATAAGGCAAAATCAAGCTAAAAATAAGACTCTGGACAATGATAGTGTATAAACCAGGGGATCAGGTAGTTTGAGGTACGTATGCATGTGTGTGCTGTGCTCAGCTGTGCCCCACTCTTTGTGACCCCGTGGACTGTAGTCTGCCAGGCTCCTCTGTCCACAGAATTTTCTAGGCAAGAAAACTGGAGCAGGCTGACATTTTCTACTTCAGGAGGATCCTCCCAACCCAGGGATTAAATCTGTGTCTCTTGTGTCTCCTGCATTGGCAGACAGATGTTTTAATTTGAAGTAAAGTCTTCTAAATTCCTTGCATTTGAGAGGGAGGGGGATAAAGCCAAAGATATTTAACTTCAGACTTTGTTAAGCACACCTGCTACAATAGCCAGCGTAATAACGAAAATAATAGACATGGAATGCATAACTTTAAAATAAGTAGGGTAGACATCAGAATGTAAGAAAAGAAAAACAGCAGAAAAAGTTGAACAAGTATCTCATAATAAGAATAAATCCAAAAATAACTACTGTCAGAATAAATACAAATGATTTAATGAAAATGAAAAGATAAAACTTCAGATTGGTTTTAACAAACCACACTTTTATTCTGTTTTTAATGAAGTATACCTCAAACTTAAGTGCACAGGAAAATTAAGAGTCAATAAATGGAAAAAAATATATGGAGGCCAAAAGAAAGATGGAGTAGTTATACTGACATCTGACAACGTAAAATTTAAGGAAAAAAACTATGATAGGCTTATTACCTAAATTTAAAAGATCCAATGCCTGGAAGTTAAGACAATTTTAAATTTATTTGGAATGATATAAACTTGACACATAGAAAAACGGACACATCCTCAAAGAGAAATTGACAAATGTATCCACTCGTGGCGGAAAATTTTAACCTACCTCTCTCAGTAATGAATTGACTAAACACATTATGAAAAAAGTAAAATATAGAAAATTTTAAAAATACAATTAAATAAATCTGATGAAATGGACATTTATGTAGCACCGTATCCAACAAATGTATAATTATAATTTTTGTCAAGCCCACAGGAACATTTTTTGAAACCAAGTACGTGGGAGGCAATAAAACTAGCCTCAACACATTTCAGTAGGTTAGTATCATACAGACTAAATCCTCTGGGCATAAAACAATGAAGTTAGACATTTTATTTTAAAGAAAGGATTTGGAATAATTGATTGTATTTTTAGATTTAAAGATACACTTCTATGTTAAGTCAATCCCTGGGCCAAAAAAAAAAAAATTAGAAATACTTAAAAACAAAATGCGTATTAAAGGTTGTGCGATGCAGTTAAAGCGGCACTTTGAGGGAAATTTATTGTCTAAGATGTTGTTTTAACAAAAAAATAAAGGCTCAAAATTAATGAGTTAAATATAAAAAGCCAAAATAAACTAAAAGGGTGGGGGGAAGGAGGGAAAAAAAGAGCAGAAATAAATGAAACAAAAAAGGCAGAGAGAGCCAAAAATAGACAAACTTAGCATTCAAGGGGAAAAAAAAGATATAAAGAACAAAGTCTAATAAATTATATTTGCAATAAAAAAGGAAACATAACTATGATGTTCTGGAGATTAAACAGATAATAAAAGATTAGGAAGATTTGAAGCAATAAAGATTTTACAACTTGTTTTGGAAAAAAAAAATCTATCCTACTTATCACTGTCCCTGAAAGGCAATTGCTTATCCTTTTCCCCAAAGGGATGAACATAAACATTGTTCTCTCATTTCTTCCACCAAATATAATGTTATTTCTAATATAGCTCTTTTTTCTAGACAAAACTGATCATTTAAAACCTATAACCTGATAGTATAAAACTACTGGCAATACAGTAACTGGTGAAAAACAACCAAGGTCTTCCCTCCCCCACACACTTTTTTTTTTTGGTCTCAGTCAAGACTATCAAAAGTACATCTGCCTACCTAAATAGCCCTGTCTCCAATGAGCTAAGTTGCATTCGTTCATATAAAGACTATTAGTGGGCTGCCTGCTAGGTCCTCTGACAGGGCCTGAGGATACTGGGTCTCCACTCTCAAACAGACAGAGGTAATTACAAAATTGTCAGTGTTAAACAAGGTTAGGTAGAGAATACAATTGGAAACACACAGGAGGGACACCTGACCCAGATCTGAGGAGCCCAGGAAAGAGGAAGCAGCGTTAAAAGGAGCTCAAAAGCCCAATCTCATTTACCACAAGGAAGAAAGTACTTAGGAGCAGAAACGACAGGTTCAAAATTGTAAGAGCAGTCCATCCAGAAACCCTGAAGAGGCTCTGAATGGCTGGAGAGCCTTTAAACCAAAGACAGGCCATTCTTCATAAAGTGTGAGGGGCCTGTACCAGGCCCTGCTTTGTGGATAAAGAGGTATGGCCCATAGGTTAGGCTTGCCTAACAAAATGGCATTTTCTCCTCTGTCAAAAAGCTTATAGAAATTACGCAGTAGCAGGGTAGTCAAGAGCCGAGAAAGAAGTGGGTTTCTGTCTTGATTATAAAAATGAAATGAGATAATATACAGAGAGCCTAGCACAAAACTAGACACACCATAGAAACCTCAGTGTTAGGGAAAAAACCATCCACTCTTATTCTCTAAGCCTTTACAAAACATGTTAAATAGAAATGAATTGCCTGGAAAGTGAGAATTAAGAGACCTATCCCAGACGAAGCACATATTAGGATTCTGAAAAACAAATTCCTGAGAAAACAGAGCACCATGGAGCCAGAATTTAATTAATCCAACTGAATAAATTCTACCTACATTTAATCTATTTCATCAATCTAAGAATATTTTAAATTAATAGCAAGCTCATCAGTATGTAATAAAACCCTTTAGACAAAAAACATTTTATCAGGGAAAATCTAGGCCAATTAAAAATACAGTTGTATCTTTAAAAAAACAAAAATCACTTCCCCAACAAATTTTTAGCCTCCTGAGAGATCAAATGCAGTAAATAATGTATCTCCTCTGCAGACAGTTTTCCAAGTATAAAAATTTAAATTATTATTATAAATAATAAAGGTAGGCCATTTGATTTATCAGTTTAATACAAAGATTAAATATATTTCAAAGCAATAGCTAATATTTACAAACTGTACAAGTTTATTTTGATTTTGCTCTGATAAAAATAAAGGATAACCATTTCAAATCTAGATAATATAATCTAATTTTTCTTTCTTACTACATGATCCATATTATTTTTAATTCTTTATAGTCAGAAAATATACAGAGGTTCATTGATTTACTTCATTATCCAAAAAGCACTTGATTTTTTTCCTTAACTTGAAATAATCACTAATTTTTATTCTTTAAAGTATAAGATATGCCCACTTTGTTGTATGCATACTTAAAACCAATTCCAGTAATTAAAATATAGAATATTCAAAGTACTGTTTTTCAGTACTAAATTAAGAAAACATACTCAAAATGTTTTCACTTAAATATCATGCACTTTTATCAAGCAATATAAGAACAAGATGTCTTAGGAAAGGTATATTTCACATCTCATGGTACACTAGATATTTAAATATAAATATATAAACAGTTACAGACATAAGATTTGAAATAATTTAATTTTTTTCAAAGACTGGAAATCATTGTACAACTTTTAAAATGCTATTTTCCCTAAGTGAGGACTTTATAACTAAAAATAGCCTAAAAGTGAAAAAAAATTTGACTGCAAAGCCAAAAATTAAAGTATATTTTATTCAACAGAGTTTTGAATTTTCACATTTTCACAAGAAACAGTTACAAAATTATTTAAGAATTCTAACAGAATGCTACTTTACTAGGGAAGCAATCATAGGAAAAGAACTTTATGGCTTTGGTGAAGACCAGAATGCTTAATACTAACAATATCTGCCTCAAAAAATACAGTCACAATTCTTGATAAGAAAAGCTGCATATTATTTCCTAACCTATCTTCCTAGAAATATTTGACATCATAAACAAGAACCAAATTTTCTTGTCTCAACTTCACATCCCTCTAAAAGCTCTATGAACTTTGCTCTCCCTCCTTATTGTAGTCTTTAAAACCTTTTAGCAATTCAAATCGGGAAAGGGAGTGAGTCAAGATGCCCATAACTTCCTTACCCTTAACACAAAAAGCTGCTTTATTAGCTAAAATGTAGGAGTTGTAATTGTAACTGCTTTGCCCTTCCGAAACTCATCTCCCATACCATTTTGAACCATTCAGCAGGTGGTGTAGGAGGATAAACTCAAGTCTGAAATAGTTGGTCAATGGTATAATCATAAGGAACCAAAGAAGACTTTAAGTATATAACAGGAAACATAGCTTTAATGTTTTCCTTTTTAAATTGATTTAGTCTGGGTCAGGCCTTTTGTATGTTTACATAAGAAACAGCTCATGTTGAACCATTTACTGCTTACTGCTGAATAGGCATATCTTGGGAACTCACTGTAAAGAAGCAAAATTCATTACTTACAGCTCAGTTGAGATCTACAAAATGTTAAACAAGCCAGAAAATAGGAATGTAAAAAGAAGCAAAATTTATATGTCTTGATTAAAATAAATGCTTACATTTTTATCATCAAGTGTCCATAAGTGACAGTAATCTTAAGAGCGTATAAGGCAGGGGGTATAAATGGCTGACCATCAAGCTGAGACCGACTGCTAGTGACTTAGGGCAGGGGTTCTCATCTTCAGAGTGCAAAAGAATAACCCAGAGTTTGTTACAACAGTTAAGTTTCCAAATCTACAGAAATTTTGATTCGGCAGGTCTGGACTAGGGCTGAGGAATATGCCTGCTCTCTTAATCTTTTTTTTTTTAAACAACCTAAACCAGAATCCTTATTGATTCCAAAAACCACTTTCTGATACTTAGAGCATCATATCTCTTGGAACAGCCTATCTCTGCTCCCTGAAGGGAAAGGAGCAAGGACAAGGACCAGTAAATCTGAGGCTACTTTACTTACAGAACAGAGAAATTTGTATTTGTGCTGCCTCTTTCACCAAACTGTTCAGGAGAAGCATCTCTTCTCTTCAAGGCCAAGATCTCTGTTAGTTCACTTCACTCTTGAAGTCTAGGTCAGTGTCTGTTTTCTCAGCAGCTTGTACTCAGCCATACAACTTGGTACATGGTAGGCTTTTCATATATTAAAGTTGAATAAATAACAAATATTCTTCTTTATTCCCTTCACTTCCCTTGGAGACTTTACTCAATTTTTTTTTTCTTTTTCTCACTTGCAACTTTACCATTCAAGCTAAAATATATTCAAGTTTTTCTCCTTGTAAGAGAGAAACTCTCTTCTGTATACCCCTCTGGCTACCACCTTGTCACATTCCCTTTTAAATACAAATTTATTTTTCTCTCAGTATTTCTATTTCCTTACTATTTATTTTCTCCTCTAACTGAAAGCAATCAGGTGTCATCCTTATTCTTCCTTTGAAATCTTCCTGGAGAAGATTCTCAACTTTTAGATTTTCTAATTACCAGAGCCAGTGAACAATTTTCGGTCATTAGCTTACCTAACCTTTCGTGGCATTTGACCATTCAAAATGGCAGTACAGCATGCTAGTGAAAAGCAGACGGCACAGTTAGCATGCCTGGATTCATAATTCCAGCTCTGCCATCTACCACTGGCTGCCTTTGGGTAAATTAGTTTCAGTGCTTCATTTTATTCATCTGAAAAGTGAAGTCATTGAGGAGTCAAGTGAGTTAGGCATGTGTGCTCAGTTGTGTCGGACTCTTTGCAACTGCATGGACTGTAGCCAGCCAGGCTCCTCTGTCCATGGAATTTCCCAGGCAAGAATATTGCCATTTCCTTCTCCAGGGAATCTTCCCGACTCAGGTATCCAACCCATGTCTCTTCCACCTCCTGCATGGTAGGCAGATTTTTTTTTATGAGCTGAGCTACCAAATAACTAATATACATAAAGCTATTCATACAGTCTTGCTTATTCTTGAAATTTCCCTCATGAGTGTCAATGGTTTCATACTCCCTCAACTGTCCTTCCTTAATCTCCTTTACTAGATTATTTTCTTCTGCTTGCCCCTTCAATTACTAGTGATCACCAGGATGCTATCTTCAGTTATATTTTATGCTTTATATGCATTCAGTAGCACAACTGACTCACAAATGCCAGCACATGTACTTCTCAATTGTATCTCCAAAGAGGAAGATAGGTTTCTCAGGATTCCTTTTATATCTTCTGGTCCAGTCCATTCTATGATGACTGGTATACATCTGTAAGGCGGTTGGCTACCATTAGGGTTCATGGTCAAAGAAAATGCAGTATAATGATACTGTATTAAAAGCATGCATTTTAATGTCACAATTATATTAAAATTCTGATTCTACCACTTATAGGCTATACATTTATCCTTGGAGAAGTAAACTAAGCCAGTGAATATCAGATTCCTCTATAAGGAAATAATCATTCCTAGCTACACAGGCTTCCTTGGGGAGTAAATGTGTAACTGTAATATGCTTAGTATATTGTAAATGCCACCTGGTTATTGTTAGTACTACAATGGAGAAGAAAGAAGCTGATTGGCCTGATTTTGGACTGAATCCATTGGTCTCACTTACTCTGTATTATAAAATCCAAAAGTACACTCAAGATGCAGAGACTTCAACTTAAGCAAATTGGCCCTAAAATAATTCCTTGAGCTGAAACAGAAGATAAGGCAAGAAAATAGTGTCTCTACATTTCTAATCTAAATAATAAATTAATCATGTATTTCATATTCTTAAAAGAAGGGAGTTATAAACGTAAAGGAGCAAAAGCAGAGTAATTCAGTTATTAAATCATTTTCTAAGAATTTCATACCTTTCAGAAACTAAAATTAATTTTTAAGTAAACTTTTTAATAGACAAGCAATTTCACATTTTCTAATGGAGTAACACTCATTTTAAATGATTCATGTTTACAAATCCACATAACACAAGTATAAAATAAAAATGACATGACAGCAGTCTTTACCAATTATTTTCCTTTTGATGGCTACATTAATATGCAACTTCATTAGAATATGAAATATTTATCTCTTTCTCTTGATTAGTCTCAAAATATTCTCAATGATAAGCAAATAAGAAACTTGATTTTCATAATCTATCTTCAGGGAAACATGAGTTTTGAAATTTTTTTCAGTTACAGATTTGTACTGATCAGTCCTCATTTGTTCACTCATGCTATAGATGGGGTATATTTATAAGATGATTTAAAAAGCTGTAAGATATACAATGTATGACTTATGTGAAAAGTATATCAAACTATACCAAATAATTCTCATCTCATTAGAAACATGTTCTACAGAAATGCACTAAATGAACACGCACTGCATTGAAAAATTTGTTGATGTGATCAAAGAAACAATGTTTGACCTCAGAGAAAAGACTAATAAGGAGACTTACTAGAATATATAGAAAAGGAAATGCTACTTCAGCTTTATAAAATAACTTAATTATGATGTTGATCTTCAACAAAATTGATTATTCATTCATCAGAAGGGTTTTCAGCACTTGGAATAGAAAGTGGTATATATTAGAAGTTATGTGAATTAAGTAAGAATAAATCAAGCCAAACTAAACCTATTTCCATAACACCATGGTAAGTGAGAAATAAGCATCAGTATTATGGAACTTGATGTTATAAAGATGTGTAACTAAGTTTAGATAATTTTTGAATGTAAGAAAGAAATATGGACTTGATGACAATGTAATAAAATGGATTTAGAGCTGGTTTAATAACTGATCCAAATAATATCTATTTGGAGTCATTTCTCTAGTAACATGCCAGAGGATTTGGCTCAATAACTTTTATCCTTCAATAATTTTAATGAATTCATATAAATCTGTCTTATCAAATTTTCAAATGACAAAGTTGGGAAGTATAGCTAACACAGTGAATGAGAGAATCAAGGTTCTAAAACATCTCAAAATGCTGGAACAGAGTCAAACTAATAGGATGAAATTTAACAGGAACAAATGCGAAACTCTACATACAGGTTCAAATAGCCAGTTCTATATGTACAATACATGAAGGGCTTGACAACACTTTAGAAAATAAAGGACAACAACAAAAGAAAGCCTAGAAAAGTTAGGCTGGTTTATGAGAAAGAAAAAAAAAGAACAAAAGCATCATCAAATGTCATTCTAGCCTTTTAATTTTTACAGCCTAACATATACCACACACATACTATAAAACTTCACAGGGATTAGGCAATCTCTTCCTTCTTATACTAATAAAATAATTCAATTCTTAAAATGCTATTTTTCATTAATATTCAAACATTAAATCTTTAAAATGAATTTTTATTTGTATCACTTCATTTCAAGTAATAATAATACATAATCATTCACTGACAATATAAAATCAGAAAGCTTTTTCCAGAATGTTATAATAATATATTACAGGTGTGTTTACATAAAATCTTCATGGACGTCTAAAACGTGCAAGTTCTTGGCATAAAAGTTAACTTCTTTTATATATTAAGAGTCCAGAAGGGTCTTACTGAGCAATGAAGTTTAATGCAATTTCCACATAGGTGACTTTGAAAGGCTAACTGTAAATTTAGTAAAACCTCTGCATTCTGTAAGTTTCCTCAGATTTCAGTGCTTTAGGTTTCTAAAGATGGTAATTAAATAGAACAAATTTATAATGTGTCCTCATTAAAAGATAGTCAGACCTCCTACTTGCTTCTAATGTTTCTGCGACACATCTTTGGCAATACTCCTGATTTAGGATTCTTCTATTAAATCTTCTGCAAGTCAACTCCTATTATATAAATCATGAACCACCCAGACTTTTCCAACTATGTTAGCATCCTTTCTCATTCCAATATTTTCTTCCCATCTTATTCCATTTTTTTCATTTCATTTCCTTAGAACAATTGGTTTTTGTAGTTAACCAGATTTCGATTTATTTCCAAATCCAATTTGAAATTCTTATTTGAAAATTTCTATGCAAGTCTCATGTATAACATTCCCTTTTTCTCTACTAATCAATCATTACCCAATATCTCCTACTCCTAAATTATTTTTACAAAGAATACTTCCTTTCAAAAAATTACCATTTAAATCAAGATTCAGAACTGGTTCCCCTTTATTCAAAATCTCAGCTAAAGACTGTCAGCAATAATAATGATATTTAAAGACACTGGTGAGTAATTAGAAATGAGGTTTTGAAAGACTATTTAATTACATAGAGAAATGTTCATAAGTATTATTAAATAGGAAACAAATTCTTTTAATTTTCTAAGTCTTCTACAATAAGAAAACAATCCTATAACCCTAACAAGCATTTATATAAAGCACACTGTAGGTGAATTATTTGGATTACAAGGTTTCCTAATTCTAAATTGTGTGGGAAATCTCTAAGAAAAAATGTTAAGAAAGATATCTTTCTTTCTCTCTTACCAAATGCATTTTGATTAGTATGCTTCTTATTCTATCATTTAAACCTTCTTTTCTTTAATTTCCTTCTTATTACTCTACATTATTCCCATCTTCTTACCAAACTATAAAGTGTTTCATCATGCAAAACACAAAAATACACACATTATATGGTAACATTAATAATACTTTAAAGTTTATATACAGTCAAATGGTTTGCAAAGGGCTTTTCAATATCATCTCAAGTAAATTACCAACCACAAGGTGTGACAGGTAGACTCCATTTTATAGATGCTGATGACTTAGGTAAGGAGACTGACAGCAGAGTCTATACTGGAAACCACACCTTCTGACTACAAATTCAGTCTTCTCTCTTACCTCCTTTCTATACTTAATATGGGAACTGGTTTTCAAAATAAAACATAAGAATATACTTCATTAAAACAGTGTGATATGTACATATATGTGTATATATGTGTGATATAGTTGGGTAAACAACTGAGATGCCAAAATAAACTTAATATTTCCAAGACAATTGATTAGAGTAGACAGAAAGAGTTTTGGGGTTAGAGCTGGATAAGCAATGTTTAGATTTAGTATATAACGAAGCAACTTCTTTACAAACATGTTGCCACATTATTTTATATAGTTTATGATGCACTGAGTTGCTTCAAGCCCACAAATGTTACAGAATTGGTCAAAGAAAAATAGGAACAAGAACTGGAGATTCTCAGATTTGTATACAATAATCATTAAGCAACTCTGGTATTTGTAAAGCAAAATTAGTAGTTTTTAAAAATACAGGAATAGTTCAGAAAATATCTTAATATGTGACATCAAACCATGAATATCTCAACATGCAAAATAATCAGAATAAAAGTGTTTTAGCAAGAGGTACCAGTCAAGAGTCTTCTAGTCAGCAGTAAGTACAGTCTCATATTTGACTTAAAAATCTGGTATAAATCCCTGTTGTATGGTAGGGTAGTACCCTTCTATCACCATACATTAGAGGGGACACATCTGTATCTAATCTTATTAGGAAATCACAGCATTGCTTCCAGTTGTAGAGAGCAAATATCCTTCTCTAAGAGTCTTCCACTTACATCCAGTCCCAAGACAGTCCTGTTGGTGGTGTCTAATGTAACAGTATTAATGGCAAATGTCTGCCACAACGTAGAGCAATGGCAGCTCTCACCTCAGCCCCTGGGAACGTAAATCTGATAAAATCACTTTGAAAAACAATACGGCAGCACTGAAGCTGTGCTTCACCTGTGACTTGATTCCACTATCTATATAACTTAGAGACATGTTGTCCAGTACAACAGCCACTAGCTGCATGTGTTTACTGAAAATTAAGTTACCTAAAATTCAATACAACTTTTAAAATTTAGTTCCTTAGTCACAGTAGTCACATTTAGATATGCAACAGCCCATCTGTCCAGGGGCTACTGTACTGGACAGGGCAGAAACAGAACACTTCCACCACTGAGGGAAGGCATTCCTCTAGAGAAACCACATCTTCTAGGAAAAGAGTGAAAAATATTCATTTTAACACTATATGTGATAGAGAAAAATTTTAAATGTTAATATCCATTAGTAGAAGGAAAGATTAACAATCTGGAATATTCATGCAATGGACTATTAAATAACAATCAAAATCTAAATGAATGAGATTATGAATATCTAAGTGATGATTCTAGTATGTGTAAGGTACAGTTAAAAAAGCAAGTTATAGAACAGAGGTAGGTGGTAGGTATAGAATCCATTTTCTCATCCTCTATATTATTCTGATGTAGTTGTTTTCAAAATCAAGGCCAAGCAGAATTATAAAGTAGTGGGGTTAAGAGCTCAAGCTGGCTGTGTGAACGTGGGCAATCATGAGCTTGGTTTTTCTCCCCTGCAAAATGCAATTCATAGTCTAAAAAGTGCTAAGGGCTGCAGTGAAAAGTAAAGGAGGTAAAATATATGAAAGTACTCTGTAAACTATAAAACGCTATAAAAAAATAGCTAGTATTAAGTAGGGCATAAAACTACAAACTGAAAATTATCTGGGAATTTTAAACTGACACAAATCCCTTGAGTAGGTAGGATTAGGTGGGATGTGTTTTTATGTGGCACATAAAAAATTACAATTTCTTAATTTGTCAGTGATATTTATTTCATCTTGCATAAACAGGGGCTAAGAGGTGGAATCATTTCACAATTTAATCAGTACAGTATGGCCAGATTAAGTAATTATTTCAAAAATATTCCATCAGTTATAAAACTTATGACAACTAATACAAATAGGTATTCGGTAAATATTTTTGAATACACACTATATGCCACTCAAATTCTACATGCTTTGTATGCATTAATTTATATAATCCTCACAACAACCCTTCCCTGGTGGCTCAGAAAGCGTCTGCCTGGAATGCAGGAGACCCAGGTTCGGTCCCTGGGTTGGGAAGATCCCCTGGAGAAGGAAATGGCAACCCACGCCAGTACCTTGCCTTGAAAATCCCATGGACAGAGGAGCCTGGTAGGCTACAGTCCATGGGGTCGCCAAGAGTCAGACCCGACTGAGCGACTTCACTTTTACTTTCACAACAACCTTAAAAGGTAAGTAGTATTCAGTTCGGTTCAGTTCAGTCGCTCAGTCGTGTCCGACTCTTTGTAACCCCATGAATCGCAGCACGCCAGGCCTCCCTGTCCATCACCAACTCCCGGAGTTCACTCAGACTCACATCCATAGAGTCAGTGATGCCATTCAACCATCTCATCCTCTGTCATCCCCTTCTCCTCCTACCCCCAATCCCTCCCAGCATCAGACATAATAGGTACTTAAAGAGCACAGATTATGATACCAGACTGCCTGGATTCAAGTCTGAGCTTTTCCGCTCACTTGCCAACTGCCCTTGGCCAACATAAGATACTTAGCTGCCTCAGTTTGGAAACTGAGTGGAAAAGCTCAGACTTGAATCCAAGCAGTCTGGTATCATAATCTGTGCTCTTTAAGTACCTATTATGTCCTTAGCACTGTGTTTGATCTTCGAAATACAGTACAAACCTTACTGAAATACTCAGGACCTCCCCAGTTCACCCAGGCAGTGAAGCACAATCTTTAACTTGAAATTCAAAGCTTCTACAGTCTGACCTCAATTGCTTCTCCCTGCCTCTCTCTCGTTATGCCCCTAAGACCAATCCTTGGATACCGATAGAAGCCTGCTTAGGTCTCTAATTTTATCTCTCTCTTCTTTGACCCTTTTTTCCTCCTACCTGATATATTTGCTGCAATTCAACACATCCTTTAAGGGTGTCTTACCTAGTTCTAACAGTTCCATGGAGATTCCCTCTGGTTATCATAGCACCACAAGGTTTCTCTATGAGAAAATTTCCCTAACTTACCATCTATAATGAAAATGTGATTAATTACACCAATCTGATTAGGATACTACGTGACAGTAAAACAGCAATGCTACAGGAAGGAAAATTTGAAGACATTCCTATTAGCAATAAATGGATAAACTGTCAAGACATGTGGTAGTGGCTTTCCAAGGTTTGGGATTAGAATTTTCTTCTTCTGAAAAAATTTCCCTATACAAACTGAATCTCATGAAATGAGATTTTAGAAAGATTTCCATTAACTCTAGTTTGAGTTAATTTTTCTAATGATTGAACACTATCTAGATTTAAACAGAAATAATTTAAGAATTTAAAACATTATATACTACTAGAACACTACATAAAGTATTTTATCCCTGCAGTCAGTATAATGAATCTGAAAATAAATCACTACCTAGTTCACTCAGGAAGGGAAACACTATCATGCCATTACTAATATGAAGACTTTTTCTCTTCAAGAAAATAACATAAAAATATTCTGCCCTATCTCATCCTCCAAAGTACAGAGATATTTTTATTTACTTTGAGCATAAATTTCTTAACATGGAAGAAATTTAAAAACAGATTGATGTTTGTTGATTAAGTATCATGTCATAACATGCAGTGTTGACTTGAGTCAACAAAATATGAGCTATCTGATGAAAATATTTAAGTTATACTGATTAAGAATATATTTTATATAAGCTTTAATTGATACCTGAGAAATATGTTCTTTTATAATTTTAAAATATGATAAATAATATTACTCTACAGAATAGTTTCTAAATATATTGCCCTTAGACATATTCCAAGCTATAATTAAAACAGAAAAGGAAAAGGGAGAATTAAGGCAACATATGAACAACCTAATAATGTACATTTGGCAATTTTTTATAAACAGAATAATGACTACAAAAAAATTCAACCTTTAGAAGTTTTGATTCTATACCATGACATTTTAAGAAAATAGCCTTGTAATAGAAAATGTTGAGCAATACCAAAAACAAACATTTAAAACATGAAAGTACAATTACTCAAAACAGGGGCTCAAGACCACAGTAAAAATTCAGAGAACAATTATGAAACTTTTAGATTTTGGTTAAAAAATAAATGTAAAAACAAAATGCTTTTGTATCTTTCAAAGGGAATACAAAAGAAACTGATTTATGTAAGATAAAATTTCTTTTTACCTGTAATTCAAATTCAAAATTTCACTTCTGAAAAAGACATGGTCAGAAGTAGGGGAAGAGCTAGGAAATTACCAATAAAATTGAGAAATAAAAGACGTGGAAAAAAGGATGTTTTTCACACCTTAGCATGTGTTTTGAGGCACAAGCATTCAAACTAAAATTTATGAACTGAGAAATAATGAGGTCAAATAGCTGTTAAAGAGATGCTACAAAAATGACTCCCAACATAGCTGGTGATTAATTTTAAATCTCTTTTCTTACATACACTGTAAAGTATTCCTTTAATATGCAACTGTTTATATATAACTGCTTATACAGAAAATATATTTTCAGATTTAGTGTATCAAAAAGAAGAGATTATACCTACTCTCATTGTAGCTGCTTCCAAGCATCTTACTTCTAAGCATCTTTTCTATCAACAATTTACCTAACAATTACCTATGACACATTCATATCAGCTTTATTTTATTATGTATAAATACTTCATTTCCCAAATATTCACAAAATCTGCTATTCATATTGTGTGTGCATAAATTCACACTGATATTAAAATACAGAATTCTCATTCAACATTAACATGCTTTTGAATTATACATGTTTTATACCATTATCTTAACATATTGTAGAAAAATACAAAAGAATGTGCAGCAAATTACTGCATCTTTTTTTAAAAGGTCAACTGAGTAACTGTTCACAAATATTGGTGAAAGTTGTTATTTAGTTTTTTAAATTTTGTACACTATTACGCTTAAAATTTAACCATGTTTATGGAGAAGGCAATGGCACCCCACTCCAGTACTCTTGCCTGGAAAATCCCATGGATGGAGGAGCCTGGTAGGCTGCAGTCCATGGGCTTGCACAGAGTCGGACACGACTGAAGCGACTTAGCATAGCATAGCATAGCATTTTGATCTTGAATATTAACATCATAAGCCATGGCCTGAAAGTGACTTGTTACAACTAAGACTTTAAATTTCAAAACTAGTGAAGCATTTCTTACAAGATAAAATAAAGAAGATGCTACAGTAATATATACTAAGAATATTAAAAAAATTAACTGAGTTCTTCCTTTATATTGTAAATGTACCATTTATTTATCAAAAAAAGATGATTAAAAAAATCAGTCAGCTGATACACTTTAAGCATAATTATAAAGATGGTTAAACTATGTTCCATGAAGTAAAGACTGTGGATATTTTATTATTACTTTTTAGAAGTAGATTCATGGGGTTGCAAAGAGTCAGACACGACTCAGCGACTGAACTGAACTGAACTGATAGCCCAACATCTAGGAAGTGTTTAGTAAATGGTAAGCACTCATAAACATTTTTGAGAAATAAATGACATAACAAAACTGATTTATTATGTAACGAAAAACAACAACTTTATCATTTCTATATTTTAGAAACAACCTCTTTGGCACCTAGTAGATTGTGTACCAACGATGCATCCAGCACCAGCACTGGGAGAGAAAAGGCAACTACAGAAAATATTTGGATGCTCATATGTGGGGAAAAGATTAAACTAGTTCCTCAAATAAATAAACAAAATAACCTTCAATACACACTCATTCATTCACCCATCCACCCAGAATAAAGCATGTATTTCTTCAGAATCACCACGGTCAAGTGGTCAATGACGAATGGGTAAGCTAATAGTGAAAGTGAAAGTCGCTCAGTCATGTCAGACTGTTTACAAGCCCATGGGCTATATATATATAGTATCATACTAAAAATAAAGTTTAAAACACCCAAAAGGCAAATACAAAGGTTATAGAGAGGATGAGTATGAAAGAATAAAACACCTATTTTCATATAGCTTACATTGAGTGAATAGGAAAAAACCCTAAAAACGTAAAACAGTACTTTAAGATTTAAAGACAGAATGAGTATAAAACTGCCATTTTCCCTACTTTTTAAGACGGTAATTAATCACAGTTGAGATTAGTCTAAAAATCAGGAAATTATCAAGAAAAACAATTGTTCATATACTAGTAATCACAGGTAACCTTTGACAATTCAGGCTATCTTCTGTTCACATGTAAACATATATATAGATAAGACCATATTATACATGCAGTTTTAAAAAGTTTGTTTCACTTAACAAATACCTAAACTACATTTCATGTTAATAAATAGGCACCCATACATCCTTTGTCATGGTTATTTCTAATTTCACTGCATGAGTATATTATTATTCTATTAACCAATCCTCTACAGTGAACATTTAGACTGTTATCAAACCTTTGCCATTACACTACATTAATTAGCTCCTGTTGCTCATTTATGTTTACTTATGTTGAAAACACAGCCTAAATCTACAGCCAATTAGCACTCAACTGCTTTTGAACACGTACTCTTTGAAAAGTAAAGAACATGGGTAATTGTCAACTTTGTTTTATTAAAAGCAATATTGTAATATTAAAAGTAATATTGTCAGTAATATTGCTGACAGTGATTTTGTCAATGCTTATTGCTTGTAAGACTCACACTCCCAGGAAAACTACACTATAAAACTAGATGTAATGTACATGATTAATAAATTAATATTGCTGTATGTTATATATGAAAGTTTTTTGAATAAATTCTGAATTCTCATCACAAGGAAAAAATAATTTTTTCTCTTTCTGTGTCTATATGAAATGATGGAGGTTCACTAAAAATTTTTGTGTAATCACTTCATGATGTGTGTAAGTCACATCATTATGCTGCACACCTTAAACTTACACAAAGCTGTATGTAAATTATCTCTCAATAAAACTGGAAGAAAAAATTAATTTTTAAAATTAAAAAAAATAAAAAAGCTAGTCACCACTGTGAACTTTACATGCTCATAGTAAACTGTGGGAAGAAAATGCTGATTTAAACAGCAGGTATACCAGATAAAGTAAGGAACCCTAATGAGCATTCAGCTACATTTTGTTAGTATTGGCAGTTTCAAACACTGAATCATCTCTTTCATGAAAATCAGTCTCTAGGAGGGTTATCCAATTATAAAAAATAAATATTTTAATGAAAATGAGAGGTGGTTATTTAAAAGAAAATGGCATCCTTAATTATAATAATGCTGCTAGGTATAGTTAATGACCCCACACACTGAGGAAGGTCAAATTTTAATGACCTGGACCACACCAAGGTCACAATTGGTAGCAGAACATTGATCAACATATAAAAGCCACCAAACACATGAAAGGAATTACAGTACATCACACATCAAACATTTTGGCCTGGCGCTTCCTTCCTCTAATCCTGCTGGCAGGAAATGCTCTACATATCCTTTGAGGTGACCATACACATTTAAAAGTGGTCCCTTGTTAAAAAAGCTCTTGGATACTGCAATTTTCTCCAAAGGGAAGAGCAACTTCTGCTCAGCACTGATGCACTACGTTTCTACCTGCAGCACAGAGATGGAGCGCCACTGATGAGGTACTGTAACTGCTTAATCTAATTTCTTCTTCGAAGGGTTAGAAGCATAGAAAATAAACTTGGAAAAGTATTTTTTCACATTTTATATGATATAGTATCAGGCAAGTTGACCCATAAATGTTACAGCTTGAACTACTTTGTTATAGCTATATGTAAATAAAGTTAAATAATATACAAGAAAACATGTTTTGAACTATATCACCTTATAAGTTAGAGATTTTTACCAGAATATACTTATGGTACTAAGAATAAATCTTAAAAGAATATATTAAGATGCCTATACTTAACTGGAAAAAGTACAAATGATTCAGTTACACTATTCAAAATGATGGCTGCTAAGTTTCTGAGAATGAATAGTTTCAAATAAAATAATTATATGAAGTTGGAAAAAATTAGTGTCCAATTCAGATTGAAGGATAACTTTCCCACAAGGGTATCTGTTGTGATAAGAACTAGGATAGGAAAAAAAGCATTTAATTTTATTATTTTTCTACAGCATAAATATGTTTACAGCATAACAAAATGCTGTTTATTAGAATGACAGGATATTAGGTAATTACTGTATATTTCATCAATATCCATTCAGTCAGCTAACTAAACCAATGACATTGTAATTCGTAGCTATGCGTATTATTCTTTTTCCTAGTTTTTGGATAATTCTTAAAAGTTTAGTGGGACTATACCTCAGTTTTATCAGGTGTTATTTAAAATCACCTGGAAATACTGAGGTTGTGTTTCACTGAACATGAGCTCCGTGACTTCTATCCAGAACTTAAATGACTGGAAATCTTTTCAGTGCCAAAGACGTGCTGTCCACAGTGTGTTTGATAAGCTGACATGGGACAGGGACTCTTTTCACTGTTGTGTCAGTTTATCAAACCCATACGTGGATGACATTCAATTCAGTTAGAGGACAATAAAGTCCTGGAATACAAATAATTATTTCTTTTTGAGAAGCAGTATATTCTTTAATGTACAAATGCCACAGACATGTATAATGTATATGACAATCTGTACCAAATAACTGTTCCAATAAATAAAATTCATAAATTGGTTCATAACCTCAATTATAACCAGAGTTATTAAGCTATATCCTTGGAATGTGTCCGATGAATAGAGGTGCATATTAATAAAAATTTTAATATTCACACTTGACACTTTTATTTTTTCCCTTATATTCATTAGTGACTTACATGGAAAATATCATAGTGGATGAATATATAATTTGACATTAAGATACGACAAACTGAAGTTAAAATTTTTTTTTTAATTCTGATTGAAATCACGTATTTTGAACTGTGATTTGACACTGACTCGACTATGTGGAGTAGATTTACATATGATAAATTATGCTGAGAAAGTATTTTTTACAACTTAATTCATTTTAACATTTAGTTATGTCAAAACTGTTCAATGGCTATAGAGGTAAGAACAGTGGCTATCTATGGAGTGCAGGATACTGTATGCGCCAGGAAGAGGAAAGTTTCTAGGGAGTTGGGTGGCTGGAACATGGCTACACACATATGCGAAAGTCCATCATGCTGTATACAAACAATTAATGTACTTCCCTGACAATAAGTTGTAACTCAATAAAAAATAAAAAGATATGGAAAAAAGTTCAAACCAGCCTTGAAAGCTAAAAAATTAGCTTTGCATTGATCTATTTTGTATCTATTTTTACAATCAACATTTGTATTTTTCATTATCCTTGTCAATGTGGAATGATTTTCAAGTAAGTTTTTGTTCACAGCTCAATGTGAGAAATGATGTACCAGAAAAGTATTTCACATTGAAGAAATATCTTTCTTCCCAGCAGAGGATGCAGAGTTTCCAAACAGACAGCAAGTATGTCTAGCATACAAAACAGTTAAAATTATAGTTTACTTCACGGCAGTGAACTAGTGGACACAGAATAAAATAAGATATAAAGATAAATGCAAGTATTAATAGCTATTGTTTAAATTGGCACTTTAGAAAATAATAGCTTCTTTGTTCTCATGTTAAAATGACAAGGGGCAGTAGCATCTCATTATTGGTTAGCAAGTTCTCTTATACAACGTGTAATTTATTATTAGTTCTACATATTAAATGAATGCATAGATGCTTGCTTCCTACCTTGCTTTCTAATTAGCTTCTGTATTTGTGGAGGGGATTGGAAGGTATTGGCTGAAAACAGACACTAGTCATGAAAGGGTAAAATGGGTCTTCCTCAAATTGAAGTTACAAAGCCACCACTGCAGTACGCTTTACAATATTCTTAAACTCAAAGCTGAGCAAAGACTTTTATCAACCAATCAATCATCTTAGCTCTCCTGTTTAATCCATTTAGGATGTTGAGCAGGGTATACTTGAATAACTATAATAAGCATGTGATGGTTTCTGAAGGGAAAGGATGGGAGGACAGGATAGTTAGGAAGTTTGGGATGGACCTGTACTTAACGGCTATATTTAAAATGGATATTCAACAAGGACCTAGTGTATGGCATATGGAATTCTGCTCAACGTTATGCGGTAGCCTGGATGGTAGGGGAGTTTGGGGGAGAATGGATGTATGTATATGTATCAGTAAATTCCTTTGCTGTTAACCTGAAACTATCACAACATTGCTAAGCGGCCATACTCCAATACAAAAATAAATAAATAAATAAACATTCAGATTACTTTTTACTTACAATAACACTTAGCACAACGTTTTACTGTTTTTTAAAAAGCTGTCTTATATGTCGGTGGTTCTAGTGAACATTCATCATATCCCAGAAACTCACCCGTCTTTAAGACGAAAAGTGTTTAGGTTATAATTTCACGTGATGATGTTACTGCCTCAATTAAAACACACAATCAGGAATGTACATAAGATATTACATATCCAGTGTACCTTTTATAACCAGAATGTACTTAAAATAAGTATAAGATAGACTTTCTAAGTTCACAATAAAAAATTATGATGTAAACCCCCCAAAATTCTATTATCCTGTAACATTTTTTTCAACATGAATTTCTAGAGGAAAACATCAAAAATACCAATAAAAAGGGTTAAATATATTTAATATAACAGTCTGAAATGTATGACAGTAGAACTTACAGTCATTTTCAACACTGTTATTGAGGTAGCTTTTGGCAGCAAATAGAAACACATTCATAGAAACCTACATCCTGCTACAGGAAGCCACAAAAGACGCAGTTACTTTGGAGAAGGCCAAATCCAAATCCAAAGCCTTCACACTAGATCAGCTAAAGAACACGACAGGGACTAAAAGTCTGCCAACAGTATTTTCAAACAAAGCTTTCGGGCAAGCTACTCTAAATACCTACTATCCCAATATCTCTGATTTGCTAAAAGGGAGTTATTTGAAACCAACACTATGCATTATAGGATTAGGAACCTAACATCATGAGATACAAAACATACCTTGCCAAAAGCCAACACAATGGTTATTTTTGAGAACATTTATATAGAAAGAAAATTAGGAAGAAATTAATCATTGGGGGAGGGTGTGGTTTTGTAGAATTTAATCTCTGCAATGTATTTTGGAACTATAGCTCGGTGTTAAAGTAGATGATAAGACAGGTTTTAAAAGAAACTGTAAAAACATATAGTAGAGCAATATCTCATCCTAAACTGCACATTCATCAGGAATAAAGAAGGGCTATTACTAATATTTCTAGAAAAGCACATTTTTTCTGTTTTGAAATAAAGATAATTTTTCAAAGCATAATGTACAACTGTTGATGATGTTAAGCTTATCTGAAGGATGTAAATCTCACATATGAATTTCTGTAGGTCATATGCTTCAATTGTCAGTTGTCCAGGCCTATATAAATTGTTGAAGTACACTTGGAGAACAAAATTTAAAAATTAAGTCAATCTCAACCATGAATTTCACTGGTTCTATCAATTTAATGTTAGTTCATGTTGGGAATATTAACCCTTTGAGAAATCAAGACACCCATAAATCATAACACCCACAATATTAAACAATATTGTCAAAGTTTTGTGTGAAGGAATTGTGTGACTTGAAAATCTACATTTTGAATTGTGTCAAGGTCTACTTATTTAAAACTTTTAACAAGGTACTTATTGAGTTTTAGTAAATTATGATTTAAAAAAATCTTAGTATAGTGATTATACATCAAAGTCAATAAAAAATCAGAAGACAATTTGTAGAAGTTAAAGAACAATCTGCTTAGTTTTAACAAGCTTCTAGTAAAGCTTCTATTTAGGAAATACGCATTTTTTTGTGTTGAATGTTTATACTTCTGAAATATTAGTCATAAAGTTAGTTTTTATAAAGAAAGTAAACTTTTCTCATCAACTAGATAGGAAGAAAGCATGTTTTTCCATTCTTTCTGTGTTGGTGGCATCAAATCAGGTTCATAGTGAGGAATGGAGATCAACCACTGTAGTGAAAGTTGCCCATAAAAAAAGCAATAAAGACACAGAAAACAAATTGTGCATATAATGCTTGAAGAACTCTACTAATGCAAGTCTTTTAAAAGTAAAAATGAATCATATCCCCTAACCTTTATATTTCTTTGAAGGCAAAATTCCATGACTTAAACAGCTACACCCAGGGTACACCTGTCAGAAGACTCATTTATAAAAGGTGTCTTTAAAACCTTTGCCAAAATCACCATGGATTTTTCATATAATGATGCTTGTGGGCAATTTTTAAGAGAATGAAATTCTCTGTGGAGAAAAGCTGAAACCCAATATTAGATTCAAATCTATTAAGTACTGAAAGCACTAAAAAGGATTAGCAAATGTCTACAAAAAAGAAGTGGTTGAAAAATCCAACAACTGACAAAGTTTTTAAAGAGCTATGGGATAAATTAGTCACAGATAAAATTCCATAAGGAGAATAAGAAGACCCACAAATATTTATGGCA
Organism: Bubalus kerabau; assembly: GCF_029407905.1. Taxonomy (NCBI): domain Eukaryota; kingdom Metazoa; phylum Chordata; class Mammalia; order Artiodactyla; family Bovidae; genus Bubalus; species Bubalus kerabau. The sequence goes on from NC_073637.1 coordinate 67,072,561, forward strand.
TGAACCAAAAGCTGTATGTAGAAGTTCACAAACGTCCAATTAAAAGAAAGATATAGTCCCTCAAGTAAAACATCAAAGTTTAGAAACTGTAATTAAAAATACTACAAAAGCAAAGAGTTCTGCTTTTTTGCATTTTAAAATTCTTTTAATGTACAGAATATTTTGGGAAAAAAGCATAAACTAAATTATTTGTTAAAATCACTAGTTTATTTTTTAAGTATTTTAGCATAGGTATTAAAAGACTGAACTTTAGACAGTGTGACAGAGCAGTTATCAAGGGAGACAACATATAATCTTAAATGGCTTCCAAATTTATATATCTAATTCTATAAACTCTATTCCCAGCTTAAACACTATATTTCTCAACTGTATAGGATTATAGAGAAAAAGCCCAATTTTGAGAAACCCCATGACATACTTATTCAACTTTGATATAATTTTGGTGAATGAAAAATACCTGTGAACACACAGTATGTAGTTGCTTTAAAATAATAAAATCAGTATTTTCTCCAATATAATTAAGAGAAAAATAATAATGTGCAAGAATACTCTGGGTAGAAGAGAGCATTAAAACAAAGAGAAATAGTTTTAACTTATCTCTTTTTCTTTCATAACTTTGGGACAGAACCAGAGTAATCACTAATTCATACTGAGGCAAAAAGAGAAAGATATTTCTTAGGAAATAAAAATCACAAAAATATATTGAGTTTATTTTTCTGCAAAACTATGTTAATATTTGTATCCGGTCATGATTTACTTCAGAGCTTATAAATGATGTGAGAAAAAGCTAATGATCAAAATCATTAGCTAGGTATGCTACTGGGAGCTATTTTCTGAAGAGCAAATGAGTATTAATTACAACCTAATGAGAATTCTTTTAATTTCCAAGTATCCTCAAGACTGAAGACCTCAAAACACTAGGGTTATCAGAGTTTTCACCACAAATAAATTATGGCTCTAATATCTATAATATTAAATCCATCCCATTTTGGAATATTTTACAGAACCTAAGGAAAATGCACTAAAAATTCAACTTGGTACCAGTTTATTCACCATTAACAAGAATGATGTCAGGAACAACAAAAAAAAAGTCTACCATGTAAACAGCAATAAAATTTAATGGAATATGAATGTGAAACTTGAAAAAAAATGAACCCTCAAACTTACACTGGTTAACTAGAGTTAGTTAAATCAAAGCCAGTGTGTCTTAAATTCAGTTACAGGCAGCAAGATGTATTTTGGCAATATACAATGGGAATGGGAACTGGTTTTGGTCTTCACTTTATGTGTGGCTCAAGATAAATTTTTTAATATCTACAGACTCAGTTTTTTGTCTTTAAAATACAGACAATCCTAATGGTTGACTCTAAAGGTTATTGTGATGCATAAGCACTGCACTGAATGCATCAAGCAGAATCTTCAACACACAAAAAAGCATACATTATGGTTAGCTATTACTGCTGCTACCACTACTACTTCTGCTACTGTTGTTACTATTATGTTATAATTATAGGAGGTAGGTCAGATACTGGTAAAGAAGGCCAGTTTACTTCTAAGTAGAGTGATCATGAAATGTTAAAAAAAGAGAGTGGGATTTAAATGACACATGAAAATACAGATGTGATTCTTAAAAAAAAAAAAAAAATTAACAATGCTGAACAGAGAAAAAAGTTTTTTTTTTTTTAATTTTTAAAAAAATTTTTAAAGTATCTATAACCTCACCAATGAAGTTTCATAGCAAAAACTCTTTGAAAGGCTAAGCTGCAAGAAAGCTTTACTTCAACAAAGTTGAAAATTCATACATAAACAAGGGCCATAGAATAGCATTACTAAGCATTACTGGGACAAATAAAATATTTAACTTGAACAAATGTCTTATGTAAGAAAGCAATTAGTGGTAAAATTTGAAGTCTAGGCTGAGACCAAATCACCAAAGAAGATGCATATTGGGTTAATAGGGATTCTGTCATGTTAAAAATTGAGCACTGTTGACACATGTTAACAGAGCTGCTATAGTCAAATAATGTTTCAAAGTGGTATGCTAAAGCCAAAAAAGCCTAGAACGTTTTCATTTACACAGTAGTGTTGAACTGTGAATCACTTGGCCTTTGCGATTCAAATGGTAACAGAGAATACTTAGGCTATACTAATTTCAGTTTCCTTCTGGTACTGATTTGTTCTTCAAGGACCACCCTAGCAGCTATTTCACTGAAGGAAAAAACAGTTTTCCTTTCACATTTTCTCAGGTATAATGAGGTTTTGAAGTCTGGGAAGTCTTGGTCACAATATGTTCTACAAAAGTTAAGTTTTCATGGAGCTTTTTAATTATGGAGAATATTTTGTTGGTTAAACAAAAAAGTAGTCTTTAAAGAGTCTTTTGATCTATGTCATCTAAAACAGTTAGTTCAAAAACAGACACGCGTTTCTGAATACGATGACACTAAAGGATACCCACAAGCAAGTCGCATAACAAACTGTAGAGTACAAACCCATTATTTAAGACAGAGACAGTCACACACACACACAACACAGACACACAAATGGCCTAAAAGAGTGTCAATCTAACCATTAACAATGGCCATAGAGTAAAGGAGCAGTCAGAATAAGCCTTGGAATTACATTTTCTATGCACACACTTTGGTATTATTTACTTTGAAAACATAAACACTGTTACACTTTTATTTTAAAAACTTACTAGTACTACTTTATCAATAGATTAAAATAAAGGTAGATTTGATATTAAAAAGTCATTCTACCAGCTGACATATAAATTATTTTTAATCATATATTAACCTCTCATATTTTCATTTGATAACAAGATGACCAAATAATAATAAACTAAATTGTAAACAATATTTTTTTAAACTAGGAATATAAAATTTTTAAAGATACTTAGAATGTACTGAAGAGTGACATATTTTACTTACAGGGCCTCATGAATAATTAAAGTTACAGTTTCTATTCTCTTGGCTACTTTTAAAAAGAAAAAAAATACTTGAATAGAATTGAAGAACACTATTCTCTATTCTTTCCTATGAAAACTGCAAAACTAGATGGAACTTCTGGAGTCATTCTTTCCACACACAGTAATTTACAGAAGACGCAGGACAGAACACATAAGGACACTTACGATAAAAATGGGACCATGAAAAAAAGTTTAGGGCACAAATTCATAACTTCTGATATTGCTTATTTCATCAATTTAGGCATTGTGGGAAATGTTATAGAAAAAGTATAAATTATTAATGTTATCAAATCTATCAGAGCTTTACAATGTAATTTCACTGACTCAAATGACATGGTTGAGGTTTTAAGCTCCATGGAGGGAGGGGCCATAGCTCTACTCAAAAATATATATTTATTACTAGAGTCAAATACACTGTCGGCACTCAACAAATATCTGTTAAATAACTGAATTAATCAATGTATATTTAATAAATAAATGAATTAATGACTGAATTAATGCATCCAGTCATGTAATGAAATGGCATAAATGTCTCAAGGATCCCTACTGTACTAATGACTCTATATAGCTGTTTATTCTACTTCTGACACAGAAAGCTACTTTTGAAAAATTATTTAAAACAAAACTCACATCAGCTACTTACAGAGTATTCAGGATCACAGTCAAATTTTTAGAAAAGTCTTAGGAAGAGAATAGTATAAATACAATGTAATTTTTTTTATAGCAGTTATACTATAAAATGGCATAAGATCCTGAGACCTATTTTCATTTTTTTAATAAACAACCAAAACCACTATAATTAATGAGCTGTAGATGATGTACCAGCATTTGTAGAACAAAAAGTTTCTAAAAATATATACATAAACCATTTATACAAGAGGAAGCAAATTTATTTCTTTTAAAATCTTTTTTATTAATTCTTAATATATTTAAAGTTACAAAACATTTAGGCATTTTAATTATACTTCTTTATAATCCCTATTTTATTTTAATTTCCTTAAGTCAGTCTATGAAGGAACACTGCCAGCATAGGTAAATTTTTAAATAGTCTGCCTTTATAATCTCATCCTTAATTGTTTCCCTGTTTCTCTTTTAGCCTGAGACCAGAACTTGAATTATGGCTTGGGAAAAGAGGCTGGGCAAGATAAAGGGAAAATCTTAATGTCAGGCCAGATTGTCTGTGATTCAGAATTTCTGTGTTAAGTCAGGGAAATGGTTGAACATTACACAGAATAAGAAAATCTCATTGGTACTGATAAACCTATTAGAAGGGCAGCAATGGAGATGCAGACATAGACAACAGATCTGTGGACAGAGGGGTGGGGGCAAAGGAGAGGGTAATGCGCAAACATATATACTACCATATGTAAAACAGATAGCCAATGGGAATTTGCTGTATGACTCGGGGAACTCAAACCGGGGCTCTGTAACAACCTAGAGGGGTGAGACGGGGTGGCAGGTGGGAGAGGTTCAAGAGGGAGGGGACATATGTATACCTATGGCTGATTCATGTTGATGTATGGCAGAAACCAATACAACGTTGTGGAGCAATTATCCTTCAATTAAAAATAAATAAATTAAAAAATAAAGAAAACCTCAGATTGAGTTGAACTGACTGGGAGATTGGCTTGTCCAGGAACAAGCAGTTGCAAGCTAGGTAGATTGGTAGGCCAGGAGGAAGCAGGCAAAGAGCATAGACAGTTAAGAAAGGAGCTCAAGACTATACACAGCTCGGCTTGAACACTGAAGAAATAACATGTACTTTCTGCTGTTTTCTAGTGGATCAGATGCTTTTAAGAATAATAATAAAGTATGAATTCATATAGGGTGTTAGTAACTTAACAGAAGTTTTATTTTACACTATCAACTGAAAAGTTTATATGAATTATGAAATTTAAAACAGACTCCACTGAGTGATTCTGTTAGGAAATGGGGAGGAAAGCATAGGAGTGGAGGATACTCAGCTTTTGTGGTATCACCTTTCATAATGTTTGAATTTTTAGCAGTAAAATGACTAACATTCCTTAAATCTGTATTTTTTTTTTTAAATCCTCTTTTTAAAAAACTTTTCTGGAAACTGTTGGACCACAAGGTGCGGCCCTTGAAGCAGCACATCAGCGTGAGGCGGTATCAGTGTCCTCCCCAGTCACTCCTGGTAGAAATGTCGAATCTCAGGCCTCGTTCAATACCTCTGAAGTCAAAACGTGCATTGTAACAAGATCTCCAGGTAATCTATATGCAAATTAAATTTAAGAAGCACTGGTCTAACTCAACATAAATCATAACCCCCTCTCAACCTTTCATGTAGTTGATCAGCAATGGGTAGCTTAGAACACCCTGAGACAGTTAACATTTTCAAAAATAAATTGTTGATCTCCACCTGCCCAGGCTCCCAAAGTAAATCCTCCCTCAGTTTTCCTTCCCTTGGTTAATTTTATCCTTCTAGTTGCTTACGCCATACAACTGAATTATCCTTATCTCCTGTCTCAAACCCCATGTGTAATCCATTTGCAAATTCTTTTGGCTCTACCTCTAAAATATTTCCAAAATCTGACCACTGTGCACCACCTCCACACCCACAACCATGGGCCAAACCACCATAATGTCCTGCCAAGATTACGGCAACAGCCACAGAACCTTGCCCTTCCCTAGCTACCGTCTAATCTTCCCATGTTGACCTGAATTATGTGCCCAAATATAAACTGAATCATGCTACTTCTCTGCTCAAACCCTCTGAAGGTTCTCATATGATGAAAAAATCAACTCCTTAATAATCAAAAGAACTCCATATCACACATATATTTGACTCAAATAATAGAAATAATCCTTAACATAACTTCTTTAGATAAATATCAAACTCCCATTTGCTTTTTTGAAGTTGACTCTGTTTTTGAATACAGATTTCACCTCTTTTATGTATCTTTATTCCCTGCTGGTGAAGCTCTTCATTTAATAGGTTGATACTTAGAAAACAATAAAAGTAAGTATTTTTAAACTGTGCACGCATGAACTATTTCCCCCAACAACTACATCTCACTCAACATGATGGCCAAAGCCCCCGCAACGGCCTAGGTGGCTCGTCCGTAATGTCTCTCCCTCACGGTCTAGCTGTCCCCAGGCACACACTGCTACAGCTGCCACTGGCTTCTCCCATGCACTCCTATTTCAGGGCCCCGAGCTTTCTCAGGAAGTGGCCTCTGATCACGGCCATGCTGTCCACCTCCAGTTTCCTCCTTCCTATCTTCTTCCTTGTTAGATTGCCTCAGTAAGCACGTCTTATAGTTAATATACCTGAATATATATTTATTTTTAACTGTCAGTCTGGGCTTTGCCTGGTGGCGCAACAGTCACACATGACTTAGCAACCGGACAACTGTCTCTCTCCTTCATTAAATTTAGTAGCAGGGATTATTCTTTGTCTTCCACACTGACTTATACTCAATACCTAAAATAGTGCCTGATGCACAGTGGGCTCCTAATAACACATTTATTAGATAATGAAAAGTGAAAATGTACATTTAGTCCCTCAGTCGTGTCCGACTCTTTGTGACCCCATGGACAGTAGCCTACCAGGCTCCCCTGTTCATGGGATTTTCCAGGCAAGAGTACTGAAGTGGGTTGCTAATGGCTTGTGAACAATAGTCCCCAGGTCTCCTGCACTACATGCAGATTCTATACTGCATCACCAGGGAAGTCCCATTCATTATTCGACATATAATTTGAAAGATCTTAATAACACTGAGCTGCAGTTAGTATATTATTATATCAACTGCAGTTGATATTGTTGATATTAAATCAGTTGATATAATATCAGCTGCAGTTAGTCATTATTATATCAACTAATTTAATCATTCTAGATCTATTCTTAGCTTCAGAAAGAATGACACAAATAGGCCAAGTATTTGAAGACTGACACCATGGCCACTAGGAGTTTTCTCATCTTCAAATTTAAGACCTTCCTTTATTTCAGTATTATTGTTTTCTTCAAAGGTAACATGTCTTTTTATCTATGTATATATATTTTACTGGCTGAATTTAAGATTTTCTCAAACTTCACAAAAGACCAAGGCATCTCATCTCTCCTGCAATCTGTGTTAGGCCTTGAAATCTGTTGGGAGAGAAAGACATGGTTGTATTCTCTCTCTTCTTGCTCAGCATCCTGTCTCAGTCCATCAGGAAGAGGTCTCTTTATCTTGTCTCTTTGATTTTCAGTCATTTGAACATGCTTCTAAGTGTAGTTTTCTTTGCATTTATTTTTGCTTGGATTGAGGATAGGCTTCTTGGGCCTGCTGGTTAATGATTCTTGACAAATTTGGAGGAGTCATGAGGTCTATCTCTTTAATTATTTCTTTTATTCCATTCAATCTTTCTTCTACTTTCTTTTACTTCTTGTACTCTCTTTACACACATGTTAGACCATCTGACTACTCCACATGGTTTTCCTTTTGTTCTCTTTTACGTTCTTTTCTTCTTTTCTATTTCGTCCCTCCTCTCTCTCTATGCTTCAGTTTGGATAATTTGTCTGAAACTATCTCCAAGTTTACTAATCCTTTCTTCTACTTTGTCCATCTGGTATTATGGCTATCTAAGGAGTCCTTAATTTCAGATACTGTATTATTCAGTTTTGGAATTTACTTTAAATAGAGCTCATTTCTATGAAATCTTCGATCTTTTCAACGTATTTCTTTACAGTATTAATAACAATTATTTCAAACTTCTGTCTACTTACTTCAGTCATTTGTGGGTCTTTTTCTACTAGTTAAATTTTCTCCTAATAATGGGTCAAATCTTTCTGTTTTTTTGGTATCTTTTTTCTTTTTTTTAATACATATCAGATACCATGTATAAAGACTATGGAAACAGAAGTCAATGTTTTTTTGCCCAGAGAAGGCATATCTTTTCCCATAAGGCAGTGTGGATAAGGAGTGGATCATTTCTGTCCAGTCTTTGGGGTTGGTTTGCAACTCCAACTAAACTCAATTCATCTTCCATTTGAAATGTCTCAAGGGTGACATGTCCTGTATTTCTTATGGGCCTCCCTACAGTGTTGCACTGTTCAATAGAAATATAATGCAAACAACAATCAAAGCTGCCGATCTAAATTTAAAAATGCTGGCAGTCACATTGAAAAAAGGATTTAAAAAAACAGTGGAAAATAGTTGTAATAATATATTTAACTCAATATATCTATCCTTCAATTATTGAGCTCTAAGAGTTCTTTAAATATTCTGAATACAAGTCTCATGATTTGTAAATATTTTCTCCCATTCTGTGGATTATCACATTCTTGACAGAGTCCTTTGCACCACAGAAATTTATAATTTTGGTAGAGTTCATTTTATCTTTTATTCTTTTTTCCCTTATGCTTTTGATGTCATTTTAAAGAAACCATTATCTAATCAAAGGTCACAAAGACTTACTCTTACCCTTCCTCCTGTAAGTCTCAGAATTTTAGCTCTTAATTTTACATTTCTGGTCCTTTTGGCTTAATTTTTATACACAGTGTCAGGTAAGGATCCAACTTCATGTGGATATTCAGGTATCTAAATACCATTTGTTGAAAAAAGTAATCTTTACCACTGAGTTGTCTTGGCTCCTTTATCAAAAACCAACTGATGGTAAATGTGGTGGATGGTTTATTTCTGGACTCTCAATTCTGTTCATTGGTCTAGATAGCCTACTTTCATACCAGTATTCCACTAGCTTGATTACTGTTGTTTTGTCATAAGTTTTGAAATTTAGCAGTAAGAGTCCTTCAACTTTTTTCTTTTTGAAGAATGTTTTGGCTATTTGGAATCCCTTGAAATTCCATATGAATAATTTCCTTATAGATTTTAGAAACTTTGCCAATTTCTACAAAGAAGCTAGCTGGAATTTTGATGTGGATCATATTGAATCTGCAGATCAGTTTAAGAAGGATTGACATCTAACAATATTAAGTGTTTTGATCAATGTACTTGGGCTATAATTCTGTGTATTTAGATTTTCTTTAGTTTCTTTCAACAACCTTCTGTAGTTTTCAGAGTATAAGTTTTCTGATTCTTCTGGTAAATTTATTTGTAACAATTCAATTCTTTTTGATGATATTATGAATGGAATCGTTTTCTTACTTTCACTTTTGGATAGTTCTTTGCTTATTGCTGTTGTGAACTATTTACACAGTCGTTCCTTGGTGCCTGTGCAGGACTGATTTTAAGACCTGCTGGGAACACCAAAATCCAGAGACATCCAAGTCCATTAGTCAGCCCTCCACATCCCTTCTGTATCTCAGATTCAACCAACCATGAGCTGTGTGGTAATGTATTTACTATTAGGAAAAAATCCACATATTTTGAACCTATTGCTAAAGGGTTAACTATACACTGATTTTTTTTTTTTTTTAATCTTGCAACTTTCTTGAACTAGTTTATTTGCCCAAAAGTTTTCCAGAGGCTGCCTCAGGATTTTCCATATATAAGATCATGTCATCAGCAAAAAGATATAGTTTTTTTCTTTCTTACCATCTGGATGCTTTTTATTTCATTTTCCTATTTAACTTCCCTGTCTTCAACCTCTAATACAATGCTACATAGAAGTGATGTCTTGCTCCTGATATTAAGGGGAGAGCACACAGTTTTTGATTATAAACTATAATAGCTGTGGGTTTTTTTACAGAAGCCATTTATCACATTAAGGAAGTTACAAAAACAAGAAAGAAAGAAGAAACACAAAAGGCAGATTAAAAGAAAGAGGAAGTAAAAACATATGGGAAGGGAACAGGAGAATGAAATTGCTAAATCACATAATCAGAGGAGGGACTAAACGATAGAAGTATGAATTTAAAAGAACACATGTGTACCTGTGGCAGATTCATTTTGATATTTGGCAAATCTAATACAGTTATGTTAAGTTTAAAAATAAAATTAAAAAAAAAAAAAGAAATTAAAAAAAAAAAATGAATATTTGAAAAAAAAAAAAAATAAATAAAATAAAATAAAAATAACTGAAGAGAATTCTAAGATAGATTCTGAAATGCTCTGCCACTGAAGCATATGCTTTTGGAAAAATACATAAAAATTCTGTGTGCGCCTTGGCTTTTTGTCAATTGGAAAAAGAGAGTAAGGGCATTTATTCTAGAAACATAAAACAGCCATTATGTACTTTCTGTGTACATATTTTTACATATTTTCTGTAAGGCAGGATGTGAGGCACTGAAGATCTAAAGAGATAATGTACATTTTCAGACTTAATTTACTTTTTGGCATTGTAATTCCATATCCTATAAAATAAGTCAGACTATTAAGACAGTGAAACAGGGAAGGAAGTGAGATATAGTGAAAGAAGGCAGAAAGTAAAGAAAGAAAAAATGTGAAAAGGGAAGAAAGGTAAAGAATGAAGAAAAATACAGAAAGGGAATGAAAAGTTAGGTCTCAAAAAAAAAAAAATCAAGAAGTGAGTAAGGAGAGAGACTGAAGGGAAAAGAACATTCAAGAAGGACAAAAGGGAGGAAGCGATGAATCAGGAAGAGGAGAGTCACATCTTCATAAATGACGGCTGGAGAGCCAGAAAGGAGAAAGGGTAAAAGAGGAGAGGAAGTTAATACCTTTAGTGACTCACTTTATTGATGGTGACAGGGTCTTTTAATAAGAAACATATTTCTTTCACCAAAAGTAAAGTAGAAAACTCTTTGAGGACCACTTATTTCTGAAGTGGAAAAGAAAAGATAAATATACCTGATAGAATTTCCAAATGTTAGAAAATGAAATTGCTTTCACCCACAAAGGATTCTACTGTAATCCTTTCTTTAGATACTAAGGAAGTCAAAGCATGAGTGGTGATATTGGCTCTGTCATTATTTGACTAGGGACAGTGATTCTTTTGGCTCCTCAATTTCCTAATCTATAAATAAGGAAACCAGATTAGATGATTCCTAAAGCCTACTTAAAGCCTACTATAAGCTACCAGAAAAAAAAGTAACACAACAAAGTAAGCAAGATAGAGAATTCAAAGGCAAAACAAGCAAACAAACAAACAAATCAACTCTAATAACAGAAAAAATTGAGAAAACAAAATTCGTAGGTCCACTTAAAGTAAAAATAGCTGTCATCCTCTAGGTGGTACACGCATTATAAAAATCAGAATCTTTCCTAGCAGTAACATTTATTGGAGAACAGTAGAAATGTATTTCTTGTAAGAGTAAGAGAATATAACATCTGAAAAACAGACCAGCAGGAAAAATAAGACACTTGTTCATCTGTATTTCTGTGACTTTTCTCACTTGGTATTATTTGCAACTGTACTTTTGTGTCTGGCAGCTGTGCTAACTTCAGTACGAATGATATATTATTTTTATCATGTTGATTACATGTGTTCACCAGTTTAGTTCTCCATATATGCTTGGTGTGGTTTGCAAATACTCAGTGACAAAATCCAGAGCATGGCATTTTCACAGAAAGTGTTTACTGTGAAATTTCTCCTTAGAAGTTTGCTTTTCTTTACAGCTTTGATCCATATGACATGCACAGTCCTAAATTTCAAATAATGGCTTATAGTTAAATTAAGAAAATGCTTCAGTGTGATACAATATGACTACACTAAGATGTGGTAGTTCTAGAAAGGACCTCATTTTCTCATGTGATTAGAGATTTGGTCAAATTTAAAGTCTGCTAAGATTTTCCAAACTGCGCTTCTTCAGTTTTATGGTGACTTGGTACTTACATTCTGTTATTCATCAACACTTCACAGAAATACTTGATTTGTCTGAATGAATTTAAAAACCCACAACTGAAGAAAATCAGAAAAACCTGGTTTTAAATATCAAAAGATCCTGAATGAAAAGTATTTCTGCAGGCCACACTATACAAGTTTTATTGATCAGTGTATTTCTTTGCAGTATGAAACTGTTGGCAAAATTGGACATAAGAAAATAAACTTACTGGTAAATATCTTTCCTGAGGACGGATCTGCCAAGGGGATTGTCAGCCTGGGGAGCCATAGCAACAGAGCCAATCTTCAGAACCATGGTATCTTCCTTTGCTGTCTGATTAACTGTAACGAAAAAAGTAGATTCATGAGGAAACAGTGGATCTGTGCACAACCTCATGTATAAGGAGAAATTTTGAAGAATGGGATAGACACACATTAAGATAAGACCATAAATGAGGACAAGAAAAAATTTGCTTAAAATAGAAATATTTAATGCTCTGTCCATTGTTTCTTTTATATCTCACTAAGTACTTCTCTGCACAGACAATTAAAAATGGCAATAAAATAATTCACCCAACAAAAAAACATGCAATATTAATTATATATAAGTAATACTGAAGTAGTGTATTTATCTAATTTTATGATGTGATACTACTACATTTTTCTCCCAAGTGATTTTCAACCTTTGGTTTTCAACACTGTACTGTTGTTTACAAATACATTAAAGGATATCAGAAAGTCAGTAACAAAATCTCCAAGTTGTTTGAATTTACATAATTGCACTAATACAACACACATATACATAGGAACACACAAGAGCACTTTAAGGTTTAACATGTGAGCTGAATGGCTGCAACAGTAAAGAAAGTAAAAAACAAGTAACTGATTAATATATAAGGACATTTCAACTTGCTATTCTAGGCATTTTTTAATGTTAATAATTTCTACTGTGGAACTGCTTGAGAAATAGTAATTTCACACTTGTGTAAAAGTCCTATTTCCTAATGGAACCTAAAACTAAGGTAAGTATTTTCAGAAAACAAGAAAAGGTAAAAGGGTATATTAATTCTGATTCGTTAAACTGAATTAAAAAGAAAATTTATCACATGTTCTCATGTTACAAAGCTAAACAATTCTATAAGCCATTGGCTAATTCAATGTCTTTTTAAAAAATTATTTGGAATAAAGAGCTTTTTTGGATGCCCTCATTAATTTACATTAAATTTATTCCTTCTTTCCCCACAGATGAGTCTACTGCAGTAGCTGTTCAAAATTGTTTAAAAATTGTTAACAATATACAATTTTCTGGGTTTTGAAGAAAACATATAGTAAAATTCATAATTTCTTTCAAAGAACTATCATCTGCCACAAATGGAACAGAAAAGGACTGGCTCTGCAAGACCTCAGGAATATCCTGAACAGAACATGCCTACAAAGGCATACAATCCATATTTCCCAAACTGTGGTGCCCAAAGAATGCAAAAGCTAAGAGATTATTTCCAGCTGCTTCGACAAAACACTTGGTATGGTCTGACTTAGATTAGTCTAAAAAGGAAAGTCAGAATTAGGAAAATCAGAAAAAATAAGAAGAAAGATATTCAGCAAGGAAAAGAAGGAACCAGAATAAGACATATATAAGGGAGATGCAAAATGGCAGGGGAAGGGGAAAGACAGCAAAGGGGGAAGAAAGAGATGAGCAATCATAATAAATATCAGCATGTGGATGCTACAACACAGATGATATTTTTGAACATCCACAGCAAAAAGGATCAAATTAAACACTACTTCTCATGAAGTTACACTATTTTCGAATGACTAGAGGTCTGGCTTGATTATAGGTGCTTATACTACGAAATCTGTTTACATTTCACAGATCCTGCATTTTATGTCAGGCTTATCAAATAGTTTCATGTGGGTAAAACCTCTGATTAAGCAGAAGGCATCAATTAAATCAATAAATAGTAAGCCTGGAGAATAGACCATACCACAAAAGTGCGATTAGTGTACTTGCTAACTGTTCTTCCAGGCTACAGATTCTACCCACCATATGAAAGTCTAAAATGTAATAGAAACACTGCAGTAAATGAGGTACATATGGAAGAAAAATGACGTCCTTAGTGTTACATACAAAGCCAGATCCAAGAACAGAATTCTGTTTCTGTTAGAGCCAAAAGTATTCTCACTAGATTAAACTGACTACAAAGTTATATAATAATAATAAAAAGCATTTAATGCATATCATTGATAAACTAATCAATTTTATTATAGAAAGTATTCAGCTTATCAAAATGTATCCAGAGATATAAGAAAAACTAGTAAAAAATAGGTATTTATACAAGAAAGCGCCCTGAGTCATGTCTTTAGTTATTTGATAGCTGGGGGGAAAAAAAAACAAAACAAGCTTCCCTTTTTTGGTTTATTTCACCTGCATTTAATAGCTGGACCAAATGAGGAAATGTTCCCTCTAGAAGCATTTTCAACATGAAAATGAATGCCTTCCTTCTTTGCTGTAACTGTATTTTTAAAAATTGAGCCTCATGAGGAACTACTCACTCTAGAAGACTCATACCAGATCCAAAAAACAGCCCTCTGTTATGAAATAAATAGCTTAAGCTGGAAGTCAAACACCTGTAGATTCAGAATCTTGATAATAATTGCACATAAAGCAAGCAATATTCAAGTCGAAAACCAGACTTTAATATAACTTCTTTAAATATTAGAATGTTAAATATATTTTTATTATTAATTGAATTTTACAGATGAACTATTAGAAACTTGTACATTTCATGTAAAATGAAACATACGTCTGAAAGACTTTATCTTTTCTTGAGGCAAGAGAGTATGTATTGAAAATGAAAAGGCTAAGAACAAATCTGAAATTATGAGCTTGATTAAGTAACCAAAAGCTTAAAAGAGCAGAATCTTCATGAAACTGTCAGACAATAAAAGACTGTTGTTCAAGCTAAGTTTTTTAAAAATTCAATATGAAATAAAAACATTTTAGAGACTTCAATTTTCCTTTAAGATTCTCAGTATAAACTCTATATAATAAAACATCTAAAATCTCAAAGGTATTTGAACTTGCCACTGCAATGTTAAACTTTTATAAAGCCACAACTATAATGACAACCTCACATTAAGCTATCAACAAAAGGTACTATTAGTTATTGACATATTTTCAGCTGAAGACACATTGAAGGTTCAATAATATGTAACTCAGTGATTATGTACATTAATAGGAAATACAGTCACATCCAGTTTGCCAATCATCTCTGACAAACACAAACTGCTTGGAGATAGTTTTATAGTTTCTGCTAAGAAGTATGAATGGCAACATTTCAGTATGCTATCACACTCAATAAGACATAATTTCCATTCAGTTTAATTAATCTGATTAAAAATATTATGCTCATTTGAATTACAGCAGTAATGAAGAAAGATAAAGCGGCCCCAAAATTTAACATAATATGTCAAGACATTTATATATATATGTGTGTGTATATGTGTGTGTGTGTGTGTGTGTGTGTGTGTATGTATATATATAGTGGATAGGCACATGTTTTGGCAATTGACAGTATCTCAGATACAGATATGAGAACAGGTATAAGCAAAGATATACATGCTGATATAAATATAGGGGTACACATAGACACACATATACACACACACACACAAATAGCAAAAAAAAAAAAAAAGAAAAGACATGTGCAATACAATGCAGGTCAAACAACAGGCTTCACACAGAGTTCTTAATAAATGACGAAGAAGAGATGAGCAACTCTTTAGGAAAAAAGTATACTTTTCATTAATGAGACTGACAAAAGACCAAAAAGCATGACAGATCTCTATTACAAGGACACCTAGGAAACAGTATAAACTGGTCAGGCAATTTATAGGAGAGCATTTTGACACCCCTTAATATTTTTAAGGTAGATACCCTTTGATCTAGCAATCCTTTTGCTAGAAATTTATTCTATATATACTCACCCAAGTCATGAAAAATACCAGCAAAAGGTGTTTATTACACAAAGTGTTCATATAAGCAAAGGATTAAAATTAACCAAAAGTCCACAGAGAAATGTGGCAGACAGTATTTTCCAAAGATGGCTGTAACAAGGTCCCTTCCCTAACTTCCACCTCATATGCTCTTATTCAAGGTTACATGCTTAGCAGGTACTTCAGGGTCAGAATTTTGAAATTATACCTTAAAAATCCCACCACAAGCAGCACCAAAAAAGAACAAAGGAGCTTGAAAAATAAACTAGGAAGAGTCTAGAAACCTTCTGTAATTACAACCAATTGAAAATTTTCCTAGTTACAGCAAGGAAATGGGAAATTTAAAGCAGTATCAACAAAACTGTGTGATACACAGTATTCATTATAAAATTTAACTAAATGTTCATAAAACAATAAGCCAACAAACAAAACAAATATATGCACAAAGGAGAGAAAGTTTTTCCTTTCCCTCCCTTTTCTCAAATAGCCAGATGAGTATCCCTTTGGACATCTATACAAATCAATGAAGCACAGAACCTGTTTCGATGAACCACCACTGAGTATGACAGAAAAATGAGGCTAGGGTCAACCCATGAAACCCCTGACCTCTGTCTATCGTGAAGGTGCTCAGCACACAGGTACTACCACCTTTACTAAGAGGGAGCTCCCTTCACGCTTCCTGTTGACTCAATACTATCATTCAGAAACTACTACAAATCTTGCCCTCGTCAAAAGAGCTTCAAAGCAGATTGGTGGTTAATCAACACCATAGAATTCTCAACAAAGAAATGCCATATAAGCCAGCAATTTAACCCCGAGGTACATACTCAAAAGAATAAAAAATGAGTTTAAACAGACAAGTACATAGCAGCATTACTCACAACATCAGTGGAAACAATCCAAGTGTCTGATAGAAGACTGGATTTAAAAAATAGGGTATATCCATACAATAGATACTATTCTACCATAAAAATAAATGAAATTATGATGCATGGTATACAACATGAATGAACCCTGAAAACATTATGCTAAGTGAAATAAGCCAGACACAAAAGGACAAATATTCTCTGATTCAACTCATATGAAATATCTACAACAGGCAATTTCAGAGAGACAGAAAGTAAGCAAGGGGGAGTTATTCTTCAGTCTGTAAGGTACAGAGTTACTGCTTGGGGTGATGAAAACATTTTGGAGATAGAAAGTGGGAATGGCTGCACAAGACTGCCAATATAATTTATTCCATTAATGCAGTATGTGGAGTGTTGGCTAATTTTATAAAGCAATTTTTAGTTATCTTAGGTATATAGAACACAATATTGGAGGTCAACAAAACAAATGACAGAAAGTATAAGCTTTATTAGCAAAAGACCTAAAGAAAAACATTTCCTATTTCTTACTCTAGTAATCAGCAGAGTCAGAAACACACACAGTATTTAAAATAAGACTGGAAAAAAAAATTCTGAAGAGAATACCTTCAATACTTGGCTGCATTTCTTCTGTTTTTGGAACAAAAATTCTGATTACGCTTGTGTTGATATAAATCAAAGGTAAATTGCGTGAAGTCAGTGTATGGGTCCTCATGGGCTGACCAGGAGATTTTCTTTTCTCTTTTTGGGTCCTTGGTAGTTTTGCTTGAAATATACTTGCAATGGCATTAAGTAAAGGAAAACAAAGGACAATATCAAAGGCTTGTGCTGAAAGAAGTATTTCATGAAGAAAATGAGGGGAGCCATCTGTTAAACCTTCAGATAACTTATGAAAACTTCTTCGCTCATTTCTTGATGTTAACTTGTGGCGAACATTTTTTGTTACAGCTTTTGTGTATGTCAAAGACAGAAATCCATGCTGCTGATGAGAGCCATCTAGAAGCTTTGCAGTTGTCTGTTCCAGAAAGAGGAAATCACAATACATATTTTATTCAAAAAGAAAAAAAAAAGAATTTGAAAGCAGAAACAATCTAGGTTGGTACTATAATCTTTTGTTATTGTCCATACTTTTTTCCCCATGATTAATCAGATGTTTAATATAAATAAAAAAATAAAAACACACTTAACGAGCACATTACTAATCAATTCTACAGACAGGGCAAAAGCCTCTAAGACTCAGAATGACTGAACTCAGGTTAGGAATCCTGGGTTGTAGTTCTAGGTCTTGAGAGAGGTAATTAACCTCTTTGTGCCTGTTTCTATAATTTCTACATTTTCTACAACACTCAAAATTTGGAACAGTTCATATATAGATTTATCTTTTCATTCTTGGTAATTTTTCATTAAAAGTAGCAATATGCTGTCATAATTTGGGTCAGACAGGGTTTGTTTATGAAAGAAAAATTGAAATAACCATGTTATGTATTTTCATTTGTGATCAACAACCTGAAAAGTTGATTGACTTCACTTGACTTAACATTTATAAAAACAAAGATTTTCCTCTGTAATATCACTAATATATATGAAGAGCCCATAAGACAAGCATCACTGATATCACACTTTGATAACTGAATTAACCATTTAATGCATATAAAGAAAAAATGGTATCACGAGACAAAAACAGCTTTCTTTTAGAACTTGTCTATTTTCCGGGACTATCATATTGTTTATAAAACCTACGTAACAACTCTCTTTCAACTCATATTCCCTGGATTTAATACCATATTAACACACATAAACATCTGATTGAGACTAAAAACTGTATCATAACAACTTCAGTACTTGTGACAAAACTTGTCCAATAAACTTATATTCAAATTGAACACTATAAAATTATAGTAAAAGAGCATACTTTTAAGGGTAAAATAAAACATGTAATTTGAATTTCTCAACATATAAAAAGGATATTTTTGAGAAAAGTTTTCCTGAACTAATTAATGTACATAAAATTCTATTTTGCAAATTAAAGTATAATTACTCAAAATACAACCCCTCTTCCCAAGGCTTGATGAAGATTTTTAGTTATTGGAGTTCTAAGAGTGATGTTAAGAGAGGAAGTGAACCAGGAAAAATGAAAAAGAAGGAAATACATTCACATAAACAAGAAAAAAGTGAGAAGGAGCAAAGCAACAATATGTCAGAGCCTACGTTATTCCATCATCAGTAAACCTCTTCTTCTAATTCTATTTTCTGCTTCTCATTTTGTTGCCTATTACACAATGAGAATAAAATAGTATGAAACTCAGTGCTCTATTTATTTTGTTTTAAATTTGGATTTTATAGTGAAGAAAGACAAGATAAAATTTACCTTTGCAAAAGTATCTCAAAATCAACTTTTTGACCATTAAAAAGAGCTTGTAAAGTAAGCATTAAATAGATATGCAATATAATAACTTTTCATCTAATTGTCCTGCCCTCAGAACATCTTTTACTTTGTCCAACTTTCTCACTTCATTTTATCTTATTTCCCTCTCTTTTGGCTTTCTACACTCAAAACAAAAGGAAATACAGTAAAACAAGAAAAAGTGATTGTAATCTCATCACTATGATGCTGAACTGCGGGCAAACGTAGATGGACCTGGGTGCTGTGGGTGGCCGCAACGGGAGAGGCCACAGCAGCACTGTCTCTAGGTGTCTCAACTGGGGATTAAGGTGTCGAGGGGTAGAACCAACCATAATCCAGATGAATCACCTCAAAGCTTAATTAATGGCAACATTTGAATCCTTGAAATAGTATAAAAGGTGTTTGAAAGTATAAATGTTTTGATTTGGTAAAGATAGTTTTAAACATGTTGACTGTAGGTATTAAAAGGTAAATACCCATGACAGAAAGTGTGTTAAAGTGCTGCATTCCTAACTGCGCTAGTAGAATGAGGGAAAAAACATAAAGAATGGATGAATACTAGCTGGAACTGAGATAATATAAGTATTACCTTTCATAAAGTAATAATATTTTCTACTACGTAAAATGAAAGTCAGGCCAATGATAATTATTGAAATGTTAAGAAAATTCAAAATTTAGAAAAATTGATAAAATTCTAAAACACATTAACAATAATTTTGGTTTGCTTTCATGAATACATGTTAAAATTGTTAAGAAAGCTTCTCATGGATGGTAATGAACATTTAAAGAGAAGAAAATAAATCTAAACAGAATGTCCATTAATACAAAGGCCACATTTAGGGACAATTTTTATCCAGACTAGACTAGAAAAAATTAAAAAATCAAATCAGAAACTAGTATTTGCTATACAATTACAGCGTTAAACACTAAATCTAAGAACACAATTAATTAAAATATTTGGCTAATTTTTACAGTTTATTTTTAAAGGTATATGTCTTAATTCCTTTTAAGTTACAAAAAAAGGGGAAATAAATACTAGTTTTCAGATGCTGAGAAAATAATAACATTTGCACTTATTTAATAGTTTCTTAAGAGGATTTCTATTCCCATTGTAAAAATCTACTCTTAATATTTAAAATTTACATGTATTTTTATTGACTTAAAAATATCATTTAAAAGAACTAGCTTAATAATATATTCAGATATTTTGTACCACCAGGGGGAAAAAGAGTTTTAAACTTCTAAAACCCACTGGTATACAGTCTAGTGTTCCTCTTTCATCTAGTAATTGACAGATGTACAACCTTGTCCAGACTTAAGAGGCACCAAATAAATAAGGCACTTGGAGTTAGTTCTGAGAAGGAAACGGCATAATAATAGCGGAAAAAGCAGTGCAAGGAAGAATCATAAAAGGAATGACGAAAGCAGTATGGTCAACTCTTGATCAGTCAGTATATGTACAATTTAACAAACATACATACATCCCACTTTGATTTTCCAATGATGATGATAAAATTAGTTTATATTCAGTAAACCAGAATGACCAACAGCATATTCAAGTAACCCAGAAACAAACTGGATTATAGTGAAAACAGTCTATAATTTAAGAATACATAATAGTTCATTTACAAAGCGAAAGATACAGAGGAAGATAAAAATCAAGAGTTGACTCTATGGAGAGTTCCATTCCTTCTCTGGGTTCCTGTTAATGGGAGTTCTGTAGCATAATTTAAAAATGATTTCTTACAGAAGGAAAGAAGCCAGAGCAATTACTGAAAGGGTCCTGCTTGCTGATGGGTCGAACCAACAAGGTGCGTCTGTTCAGCTTGTCAGTACAGGAAAGGAAGACACCTCCACATTGCCCCAGAGACCAACACTCTTCCCCAAGGCTTGAGGTGATGGACAGGAGCAAAGAAGGTGAAAAGACAAAAAGCAATAAAAGCCATAAGCAAAAAAAAAAAAATCTGGACAGTTTTAATTTTGCTCAAGTTTGCAAAGGTTTAGGTTTGAGCCACTGCTAGGTATGGCCTCTGTCTGCACCATCTTCTGCAAAAGCATTGTTAATGGAAGTAAACAAAAAATTGTTGCTTTTAGTGTAAATGACTACTTTTAATTTATAATAAAGGACTATCCAACATGAACTCACTTATGGAAAAACTCAGGAAAAACTTCTAGAAGATCAACATACTAACACATTAATGACAAAGTATATTAATAAAAGCAATCCTACCTTGATCTTATTAAAAATTTACTTAATTGCTATAACAGGAAAATGGTTACAAAACATAAGCAACTTAAAGGAATAGTTTTACTTTGTAATATAATTTTATAAGGATAGGTCAAAAAGAATTTGCTGAGCTCTAATGCTTGTAACCATTAGTCCACTGCATGAAAGAACAAAGATAAACAGTTTATATTTTTTAAAAGTCATAATTACTAAATGAGTCTCACCACAGGTTTTTCTTTGCACTGTAGAAATACTCCTTCAAAATGTCCTGACTGCCAACCTTCCCCTGGCCTGGAAAACATAAGTTCACCTTATCTGTTCTCTTCAATTTTTCTGAGTTAAGAAATTGAGCATATATAACTATTTCAAGTCGTTATGATGTAAACAGTACTACACTGAACTAAAACGTGAAACTGATAAAGCAATCAATAGAACAATTCACATTAGCACCACACCCTGGTAGTTCTGCAGAGAGCAACTGTCTTAATGGTAAATTATATATTTACCAAGGTTATTTTTCTATCTCATTCATGTGACTCTGGGCTCCCCTTGTGGCTTAGACTCCAGTACTCTTGCCTGGAGAATCCCATGGACAGAGGAGCCTGGTGGACTACAGATCATGGTGTCGCAAAGAGTCGGACATGACTGAGCAACTAAGCACGAGCACATGTGACTCTAAGGTCCGTGAGGGTATGGTTTATGTCTATTTTTGTTGAACACTATATCCCTAGTGCTTAGCATAGTCCTTGGGATATAATATACACTTAATAAACAGTTTGATTAAAAGAATGAATAAACTATCCAAATATTTAAAACTTACATAAAAATAACAGCAAAATCATTGATAATCTATAACATAAATTGTAATATTCACATAATCAAGAAATTATTTCAGCAATAAAATAAAATTCACATATATTTGCTAGGATCATTCTGATACAGAGATATACCATTCAAAAGGAACTGAACCACTGCATTATCAAAAATCAATCACTGATTCACTGTTACTCCAACAGAAACAATTATCATACACTTGGGAAAATAATACTATTATAACAGGTCTTAATATATACCCAGCAAAATATTTTGACCATCAAAATTTTGACACAATTTTTGGCTTTGACCGAGTTGAGAGTTATTTACATAAATGATATACATAATAAAGAATGAAAACTCAAATGTTTTAAATGTAGAATTAGAAATCTCTTATAAAAGACTTTGGCTTTTAGAGTATATAATGCATCGATAAAGGTACAGAAATGTGTACTTTTGCAGACACTTAATTGTTGATGAATAAATATGAATCCAGGAAAAAAAGGACTTTAAGGCTGTTTCTTTGCCAAAATACTATGAAAATGAAAATACGATGCTGTTTAGAAAACAGCTTTTAAAAACTGTATGTGAGTTTTACAGTATATAAATCATATTTCAATTATTAAAAAAAACATTCCAGGGTAGTGTTATAAAGCAAAATAACCCCAAAGGCATCTGTATTTTTATTTGGGAAAAACTGATGATAAGTTGTTATATATGTATCTTTATGAAAATATCTAAAACTTTATTTTTTTATTACCATCATTCAATATTATAAACAAATCATACTTATTTATAATCTCCTTTTGGTAGAAATTTATTAGGAAGGAAAAATATGGTTATAGGAACATCTATTAATACCACAGGTACATTACTTTTCTGTGAGTTAAGAAGTCCTCAAAGTTGTAAGGAACATGAGAAGCTGCTCCACTTCTATAATGGTATAGGGAGTGGATAAGGAGTACACAGCAAAAACCAAAGCCATTAGCTGTGTCCCAGGCATCTTAGCAAATATACAACATGCACAACAAACTGTGAAGTGATTAGTAAAAGCAGCTTATTTCATTTAATATGACAAGGTAGATATTTAGGAACAGATTTGCCCTCTTATAAAATAAAACTTTATTATATTCCATATATGAATGATACTAAGGAAAATTAATATATCTGTTAAGAACCATCTTTGGGAATAGCTACAATATTTTTTAAAATAACTAATCAAATTAAAATATAAAAATTCTTTCATAGACTTTGGTCAAAGAAAATAGTTTTTCCCATATTCATTACTCATTACTTACTTGCTTCTATAGTGATCAATATTGAAACTTTCTATTTTACATTTCACTTTAGTGTACACATCCTGGACATCTATTGAAGCACTGAGATCTTCTAGTTCACTGACCATACAAAGTTCTGCAATAGGAAGCAAATACTAAATTAGTATAGGGCTCACGATCAACATAAAAACTTTCAATTTTTCATTTAATGTTGCCATATATATCCTTGACATGTACAGAGGGACTGGGAGTTTCTGTTCACTAATCACATAAAAATTTACAATAACTACAAAATTAATATTAATATATGCATCAAAATTAAGATAGGATACTTATTTCAAAATAAGGGAAATACCAGTTAATGTATGAAGTATTACATCTAGTATCAGTCAACAATCTCTGCAATATTTTCAGTGATATGACCACTGAAAAAAAGTACAAATACCGTTAAAATAATATGTTTTATATTGGTGACTTTTACCACAATAAAAAAAAAAAAATTACCTCATGGCTTTTGGAGTGAATTTTAATACAAACAAGACAGAATTGAGGTAATATAGGCACCACGTTACTACTGCTATTAGTAGTACTTGAATTAGATCTAATGATGTTTGATTTAAATGACAATGATTAAATAAAACAAGGTCTCCAATTTCTTCTAAAAATAGTATTTAATATTTTATCTGTAGAGTAGAAAAGTAACCCTATACCTATGCCTTTATTGTCAGGATCTGGAGCAAAGAGCTTTACAGTAATTTTGGGGAGCACCCACTGCATCCACAGACTAACACGACCACTGGATCCACCAATGTTACTTGTAGTCTGTTCCAAGGTAACAGAATCTGAGAATGGTGAATCATCAACAGCTTGTACAGAATCTCCCTGGGATAAGAAATAACAACAACAATAGTTTTTAACTTGAATAAATATAAGTAAAAATTTACCATTTAAGTAAATATAAATAAATATATATAAACAATAATGTTTATATTTATATACATTATATTTATATATTAAATAATAGTAAATATTTGTATTTATAAAATAAATATTAATATAAATATAAATAAATGTAAGTAAAAATTTACCATCTGCAATTATTCCTTATAATTTATATATGATAATGCAAATCACCTAAGTGCTTATATATAATGCCAATAATATAAACATAGACTAATCATATCATTTTCATAGTTTCATTGTTTCAGTGTACACACATGCCATTCCAGGTTCCTATAAACAAGTTAGGATCATACTAATGAGTATTTTCTTATAGAATAGCCATAGCCAAGGGCCAAATCTGGCTCTATTTTTGGAAATAAAGTTTAACTACCTCACAGTCACATCACTCATTTATCTATTGCCTATGACTACTATTTAGCAGAGATATGTAGTTGCTTTAGAGATGCTACGATCCACAAAGCCTACAATATTTACTATCTGGCCATTAAAATGTCTGTCTAACCCTACTAAGGCACATTTATGTATGAATCTACAACAACCATAGAAAAATATAGCATAGTTAGCATGATTTAAAAAACAGCAAAGCATGCATCATGCCTCATATAGTTTAATAGTAAGAGGACTTTTAAAAGTTAGCAGATTTCAATGCCAGATTTTTAAAATGACTTATGTGGTTAGAAGTCTCTTAATTAGAGGTAGAGAACATAAGCTTCTTCAATTCAACAAATACATAATGAATTCCAGTTATGTCTAAGGTCCTAACTTTGGTACTAACAAACTTTCTGAAAAAGTCTGTTGGGTGTTGTTTTTTTTTATCTTTTCAACAGCTGAAAATAAATCCTGGTTTGAAGATAAACAGCTTCAGTCTCAAAGGTAGGAAGAGATGGTGCCTGAGACAGTGATTACTCATGGATTACCTAATTAAGGATTTATTTTTAAATCCCAATCTTGCTGTCCATTGAAAACATTCAAAACAACTTGACAACCTAAACCCATTCTCTGTGAACTGATCAAATACACCATAGCATGCTTGCTTAAAGATGTATATATATTTAAATACTCATTATATGCACTTAAGCTTAGTTTGGCAGGCAACATGATGTACTAGGATAAGGACTTCGGACACTAGTCATGTAATCTGACCTCTCAGAATTTGTTACCCACTGAGCTACTGAAATGAACTGAACTGAACTGAAGAGAAGAGACAAGTAAAACTTCTTACAAAACCAATGACCCTATGTTCGTTACCACAGACATGACCTCTACGCAGGTATCAGTTCAGTTCAGTCGCTCAGTCATGTCCGACTCTTTGCGACCCCATGAATCGCAGCACACCAGGGCTCCCTGTCCATCACCAACTCCCGGAGTTCACTCAGACTCATGTCCATCGAGTCAGTGATGCCATCCAGCCATCTCATCATCTGTCGTCCCCTTCTCCTCCTGCCCCCGATTCCTCCCAGCAACAGAGTCTTTTCCAATGAGTCAACTCTTCGCATGAGGTGGCCAAAGTACTGGAGTTTCAGCTTTATCATCATTAGTGCATCCTATATGAAGTTTTTCCCTTGACCTCAGTTCTACAACAACTTTCAATCAGAAGAAAATTCAATTTCCTTGAATCTCCGAAAGGAGATCAAATAGAGAAGATTTTCACAAAACAACAGGCACATGTTTACCAGGCACCAAGCACAGCAAAGCAATAGTGTCCTGTGATTCAGTGTGACAGAAAATTATAGTCTTAACATCTGAAGACAGTATAATCATTATTTGTTCAATTACACCAAGAAAAGCAAACTGCTCATTGCTGGTGATGTTTTCATCTAAACGTTTTCCCCAAAAAAATAAATTTATTTTTATTTCCCCCAAATAAAAATATATGGTCCTAAATCTACTAAAATTGAAATTCCTAGAATTTGAGAAGCTATATACAAATGAAGATTTTGTTCATTAGCTGTCTAAAGTAACACAACATCTAATGAAAAGCACAAACTAATCCCAGAGAAAGATACATTTTACAAAGTCAAATTCAGTAAAAGACTACATAATGTAGTCAGTATGCCTTTCTCTATGAATTGGTTCTTTGAGCAGAAGAACTCATAGATTAAATTCTCGCTCCAACACTCAGAAGAACATTATAACCTCAAGAATGGAAATCACAGGGGGAAAAAAAAAAATCTCAAATCAACAAGACCTTGATTTTTAACACTACTAAGTATACTGAGCAGGAACGCTAAGAAAACTGTGGCTACAAATTCAATAAGCAAGCACTCCTAAGAGAGAGTTTTGCTCTCCTCCTTCATGTAGTTTCAGTTTTCATTTTGGATTTACAACATTTTGTGTGGTATTGTTAAATATGTCTGTGCATTCATTTTCTGTTCAATTTCTAAATGTACAGCAAAAAGTGAGCCAGAATTGGAGATGCTGACTATTTTCCCACAGGTCTTTATGCCAAGGTTTAAAATATACAGTTCAATTTTTTCACCATTTTGTTGCAAATTGACTAAAATACTGAGTTTATTTTGCTAACTGAATTTATCTTTGTTCATCTGGAAGAGCAAACGCTTCAGCTCTTCATCTTTGGCCTGTTTCACAGCTCAGGGATGATCAGACTTTTGGCTACACTGCGCCTCTCTTATCAAAATAACTCCAGCATTCTTGTTCAGTCACAAAGCTTCCCAAAGGGCTATACACTTCCACTGCTGTTTGTACTTAAGTCAACAGTACCAAGTGGCCTGCTGTGGTTTCCACTACCTATGCTCTCATGATTCCACTGTGAAGGGTGGGAAAAATTAACTGTTTTAAGCTCAGTACTTAAGCCTGTCACTCATATTTGTTCCTCGACCACCACTCAGATCAGGATTCAGGAGGCTAGGATTATATCCACTGAAAAGTATATTGCTCCTTATCAACATTTCAACATAAAAAGAATGGATCAGTGTTTAAAGTATAAATCATCACAGGATCATACAATCAAATACTTCTCTTCTACTTAATACAAACATTTGTTAGGAGTGAGCTTTTTTAAGCCAGATTCATTTATAGTGAACTCTTTATAGTCAAAATAATTTAAAAATAATAGTAGTTTTGACCCTACTTAGAAATACCTTAGTGTTTTTAAACTTTATATATTTTTGGAATGCAAATAATTAATTAGAAATGTAAATATACAGAAATATAAATAAGCACAACAAATATAAGGTGACCTCAGATTAATAGGTTATATTTATATAATAAAACTATTTGAATTAAAAAAAATAAGCCAACAATTGAAAACTTAAAGACATCTTCTAGGACTTCCCCAGTGATTCAGTGGTAAAGAATCCACCTGCAGTGCAGAAGATATGGGTTCGATCCCTGGGTCAGGAAGATACCCTGGAGGAGGAAATGGCAACCCATTCCAGTATTCTTGCCTGGAAAATCCCATGAACAGAGGAGCCTTGCAGGCTACAGTCTATGGGGTCACAAAGAGTCACACAGGAGAGCAAGAGCTAGCAACATCTTCTGGCATGATTATTTTGAAACGACAAAAGCGTTTCAAACAACAAACTACTGTGCTGATTTACATGCGAAGGCTGAACAATAACCTGCTATACGTATTGCCTTATTCAATTAATTAGATGACATTAAAAATGCTAGAATTTTTACATTTTAAATAACATTTTCATCCTAAATGTTGAAGATAAAATCATTTAAAGACAAACATTTAAAGAAATAAGTTTATTTTGAGGAAGAAATTTAAAACTACGAGACATTCTTAAAATAGTACTTGAGTAAAAAAGTTCAAACTAAACTTCCTTTTTAAAAGTTTGTCAAAAATAGTAGTTGGAGGTAGATTACTGCTTAGGTTACCTGCACTTAAATAACTGAAAAACTAACAATAGTTTTGCAACATTAGTTGATACCAAACAACTTCTCTCTCCTTCTGTTTTTTGCAGATACACTGACATATAATAATATAAGTTTCACATATAAAACATGATTCTATATTTATATATACATTGTGAAATGACTACAGTAAATCCTGTTATCATCCATTTTCACAGTCATAAATTATTTTTCTTGTGATGAGAACTTGTAAGAACTATAACTTTCAAAATTCAATACAATATTATTAAATACAGTTACCATAGTGCACATCACTATAGCTTATTTATTTTATAACTGGAAATTTGTATCTTTAGACCACCATCAATCATTTTGTGCCCTAGCCCAAATTTTTACTTTGGATTTAACTGACAATATATGCATTTTAAATAATTACTAGAGTCTTTGAATCACTTCATGATGGATTGTTTTCTGGAAATATATATATTTATAATTGGAGTACAGTTGATTTATAATACTATATTAATTTCAGATATACAATATAGTGATTCAATATTTTATGGATTATACTCCATTTAAAGTTATTATAAAATATTGGCTATATACCATGGTATACAATATAGATCATGCTGGATTTTTTTAAAGATCTAGGTTGCTGAAGTAATTTTAATTCCAGAATCAATTAAAAAATACAATTCAAATTTTTATATGACACTAAGATTTCAACATTAGTGGTTAATCTGTCAATTTTTACCTTTGTTGAACTCTAAAATCAATATTCTAGCATTTATTCAGCATTCTATATTTTTCTAAAGCTTCAAAATTGTTTCTTTAAAATGCTGTGGATAAAGATGACATTTCAAAGACATTATACATAAATAAGAGAAAGTTAAAATGAAAAAATGCTTAATGGTTTGCCTAAAATCACAACTGGGAGAAAGCAATGGCACCCCACTCCAGTACTCCTGCCTGGAAAATCCCATGGACGGAGGAGCCTGGTAGGCTGCAGTCCATTGGGTCGCTAAGACTCTCGGACACGACTGAGCGACTTCACTTTCACTTTTCACTTTCATGCATTGGAGGAGGAAATGGCAACCCACTCCAGTGTTCTTGCCTGGAGAATCCCAGGGACGGCGGGGCCTGGTGGGCTGCCGTCTATGGGGTCGCACAGAGTCGGACACAACTGAAGCGACTTAGCAGCAGCAGCAAAATCACAACTTACTTGGAGAGATTTAATTTCATCAACACAATGTTTGTTGTTTAGTTGCTAAGTTGTGTTCCACTCTTTTGTGACCTGATGGACTAGCCTGTCAGTTGCCTCTGTCCATGGGATTTCCAGGCAAGAATACTGCAGTGGGTTGCCTTTTCCTTCTCTAAAAGATCTTCCCAACTATACCTATTCATAATAGCTGTCCTTCCTATTATACTTTCATGGAAAAAACTGAAAAGCCAGATTCAAAATTAACATTTTATATAATTAGGATAGCTTCCAATATAGTTTATGTATTTACTCTATAAGGGAAATATGGGAATATGTATTTGTGTACTGCATGTATATTTGCTTTGTGTGTGTGTGAGCGCGTGTGCAAGCACGCGTACGCTCAGTAGTGCCCGACTCTTGGCGGCTCGATGGACTGTAGGCCACCGGGCTTTTCTGCCCATGGGATTTTCCAGGCAGGAATACTGGAGTGGGTGGCCATTTCCTTCCACAGAAGATCTTTCTGATCCCGGGATCGAACCTGCATGCCCTGTGTCTCCTGGAGATGTTAGCAGGCGGATTCTTTACCACAGTGCCGCCTGGTTGTCATTAAAAACAAATTATCAAACTACTAGCACTTTTAAAGAAACTTTTTATTGTTGGGGTATTGGAGAAGTCTCTTGAGAGTTCCTTGGACTGTAAGGAGATCCAACCAGTCAATCCTAAAGGAAATCAGTCATGAATATGCATTGGAAGGACTGATGCTGAAGCTGAAACGCCAATACTTTGGCCACCTGATGTGAAGAACTGACTCATGGGAAAAGACCCTGATGCTGGGAAAGACTGAAGGCAGGAGGAGAAGGGGACACCAGAGGATGAGATGGTTGGATGACATCCCTGACTCGACAGACATGAGTTTGAGCAAGCTCCGGGAGTTGGTGATGTACAGGGAAGCCTGGCGTGTTGTAGTCCATGGGGCCGCAAAGAGTCAGACATGACTGAGTGACTGAACTGAACTGATTGTGCAAGCTAAATGGCATAATATCTCAAAAGATGATTATATAGTTTTTGAACATCTTCCTGAACACAAATTTTTGACAACCTAAACCAGCTGAAATACACTGAAGTATGTTTTTCCAGTACACAAGTAAAGTCTTACTTTGGGTCCCTGGTAACAATTACTGTCCCAGGGACAACTTGTTATATAGCAAATATTTGCTCTCCCTTCTGTGTAAGAGGGAATTTTCTCCGGGAAGCAATAATGAAGTTATGGACTAAATTTCCCAGTCCACCTATGTATTATGAGTATGTACATGTTCATCCTCCAATTTAAATATTCAATATTATAAAGTTCTTTAAGGATAAACGACTTGAGTATTAAATGCTTAATTTTTAAAAAATGCTGAACACTATTAAGTATCCACATCTATATTAGCTTGATTATTTTATAGAATAATGAAAAAAAAGGTTTTGAAGTATGATAGCCCTTTTATGACCCTGGGCAACTTTCTTTTCTAAAACCAGTTTGAACAGTGGGCATTATTTTGTATATATAAAACTTCATATACATGCCCATTACACCATATATATTTATGTTATGTGAACTCTCTCTAGCAACTCTCTTTCTCTATTCTGAACTGCAGTTGTATTTCTAGAGCCAGCCTGTTGCTTTCCTCCCTTTCTCCCACCCTTCCGTCTCTTTCCTTCCCTCGTTCCCTCCCTCTACCCTTCCTTTTATCCTTCCATCCCCCTTTCCATCTTGCCATCTGTGTGTTTCTCTGACAAAAGGCAACTCAAGGACGAAAGACTTTAGCAGCTGCTTCAGTATTTTTGGAACTTGAATTGTGAGAAACCATGTTTTTCTAAGAGTCCATTACATTAAGATGAGTAAGTATAAAGAAATGAGTGAAAGTGCTAATCTGGGAAATGAACTTTGGCAATTATGAATATGAGTTTCAAAAACCAGACTGCTTCATCATTACTTGTTCCAGTGTGCCACGTAAGAACCCTGTTGATAAAAAAAAATTACCAATCCTAATTGATAAAGTACTAATTTCATCTGATGGTAAAGGTCAATGCATGCTTTGGGGCTTCCCTGCTGGCTCAGTGGTAGATTCCATCTAACAATACAGGAGACATGAGTTTGATCCCTGGGTCAAGAAGATATTATGGAAAAGGAAATGCAACCCACTCCAGTATATTCTTCCCTGGAAAATTCCATGGATACAGGAGGATGGCAAGCTATAGTCCGTGAGTCATAAAAAGAGATGGACATGACTTAGCAACTAAATAACAGCAAATTAAGTTAAGTACACAATTTAAGAAACTAGAAAAAAAAGACAGAACAAACCCCCCCAAAAAGCAGTATCTGTCTTAGCCTAAGTAGTAGAAAAAAGTTACCTTTGAGACTTTTTAAACACAACTCTGGGTTATACATAGGTTTGAGGGCTTGACTTCACACTACAAAAAAGTTTCAAAAAACATCCAGCTAAGAAGTTAATAATTAAAGGGTCTCAGGTTAGTGATGGCCTTTGGAGTCCCTCAGAGAAGGAAATACATGAAATCCCTATTGGGGAACAAGCCCTCAAATACTATGAAAGAGTCTCATAAAGTCCCACTAGTGGAAGAACTCTGAACAGAAGAGCACGAAAAACATAGAGAAACAGTCTACTAAGAGCAAGAATTACAATGTAACAGTATGATTAAACTCTCAAGATTCAGATAACAGATTTGATAAATAATATAAAAGAATTTTACTGGACATGGAACAACAGACTGGTTCCAAATCAGGAAACGAATACATCAAGGCTGTATACTGTCACCTTGCTTATTTAACTTTTATGCAGAGTATATCATGCAAAATGCTGGACTGGATGAAGCACAAGCTGTAGATGAAAGTGAAAGAGGAGAGTGAAAAACCTGGCTTAAAACTCACTATTCAGAAAACTAAGATCATGGCATCTGGTCCCATCATTTCATGGCAAATAGATGGGGAAACAGTGGAAACAGTGAGAGACTATTTTTCTGGGCTCCCAAATCACTGCAGATGGTGACTGCAGCCATGAAATTAAAAGATGCTTGCTCCTTGGAAGAAAAGCTATGACCAACCTAGATGGCATATTGAAAAGCAGAGACATTACTTTGCCAACAAAGGTCTGTCTAGTCAAAGCTATGGTTTTGCCAGTAGTCTTGTATGTATATGAGAGTTGGACTATAAAGAAAGCTGAGCGCCGAAGAATGGATGCTTTTGAACTGCAGTGTTGGAGAAGACTCTTGAGAGACCCTTGGACAGCACGGAGATCCAACCTGTCAATCCTAAATGAAACCAGTCATGAATATTCAATGGAAGGACTTACGCTGAAGCTGAAACTTCAATACTTTGGCCCCCTGATGAGAAGAACTGACTCATTTGAAAAGGCCCTGATGCTGGGAAAGATTGACGGCAGGAGGAGAAGGGGACGACAGAGGATGAGATGGCTGGATGGCATCAACAACTCAATGGACATGAGTTTGAGTAAGCTCCAGGAGTTGGTGATAGACAGGGAAGCCTGGCGTGCTGCAGTCCATGGTGCTGCAAAGAGTCGGACACAACTGAGCTACTGAACTGAACTGATAAAAGAATTATGTTTAAAATAAAAGACAGAAAAAAACTGAAAATATGAATTCATTATATTGTTTTATGAATTTATATAGAAATATATTTATAGTGACAATGAATATACACATCTCTATGCCCTGGTTTTAGAAAAGGCAGAGGAACCAGAGATCAAATTGACAATATCCGCTGGATCATGGAAAAAGGAAGAGACTTCCAGAAAAACATCTATTTCTGCTCTATTGACTATGCCAACGCCTTTGACTGTGTGGATCACAATAAAATGTGGAAAATTCTTCAAGAGATGGGAATACCAGACCACCTGACCTGCCTCCTGAGAAACCTATATGTAGGTCAGGAAGCAACAGTTAGAACTGGACATGGAACAACAGACTGGTTCCAAATAGGAAAAGGAGTACATCAAGGCCGTATATTGTCACCCTGTTTATTTAACTTATATGCAGAGTACATCATGAGAAACGCTGGACTGGAAGAAACACAAGATGGAATCAAGATTGCCGGGAGAAATATCAATAACCTCTGATATGCAGATGACACCACCCTTATGGCAGAAAGTGAAGAGGAACTAAAAAGCCTCTTGATGAAAGTGAAAGTGGAGAGTGAAAAAGTTGGCTTAAAGCTCAACATTCAGAAAACGAAGATCATGGCATCCGGTCCCATCACTTCATGGGAAACAGATGGGGAAACAGTGGAAACAGTGTCAGACTTTATTTTTGGGGGCTCCACAAGAGAAGCCACTGCAATGAGAAGCCTGAGAACCACATTTTGAGAGTAGCCCCCATTCACCACAACTAGAGAAAAGCCTGCAAAGCAACGAAGATCCAGAACAGCCAAAAAATAAAATTTTTTTAAAAAGAAAGACAATCAAACAAAGTTACTAGTCACCTTAAAGGAAGAGGAAGAAACTAGTATATAACCATATCAACTGAACAAAAATTCCAAATACCAAAGAATACTTCTATAATAAAATGGGAAAGATTTCTAAAAAGAAAACAAAAACCTTACTGAAATTAAGGAAAATACAAATAGAGGAACGTACCTTATTCATAGATACTCAGTTAATATTTGTACTAACATATTGAGATGAATATTAATATTATCTCCACTTTTAGAGATAATGAAACTAAAGAGCAGAGGTTAAATAATGTGATCACAGGGCTTCCCAGGTGGCACAGTGGTAAAGAATCTGCCTGCAATTCAGGAGATGCAGGTTTGATCCCTGGGTCAGGAAGATACCCTGGAGGAAGGCATGGCAACCCACTCCAATATTCTTGCAACAACAGGCAGTATTCTTGCCTGTTGTTATGGCTGGGGCATTAAATATCATTTAATAATGCCACTGAATTGTAAATATAAAAATGGTGAAAATGGTAAATAATGTTACTTATATTTTACCCACAATAAAAATATTCAGCAAAAAAAAGTTAACCATTGATTTTGAGAATCTAATATAACACATACAAGACAGAATGAGGAAAACAAAGATTCCAAAGACCAGTTCTCAGTACTCAAAGATGTTAAAGAAATTTAAATTCAAGTAACATGGCAGATCAAGTTGAAATGAATGTTTTCCATTTCTACCACGAAAGCACTGAAATTCTAGATAAAACACAAGAATTTTGTCTTTTCTTTCATCTATTCTTCTTCAATCATTAATACACTGTTTATCTGGGAGGCTAACCTATGTGAAAAATATGGACAAATATTCTTGTCCTCTGGTTTCTAGTTGTTCTTTGGAACAGCAGCAGGAGACAGGAAGGAAGAAAAAAATATGAAGTCAGAGTATTAGTCCATTTCCCACGCCTTTAAGCCTATTTATAGCAATAACATCCTAGTGTTACTGCTCCAGGTACTATACTATCTCCAGTGGTTTCCCTTCCTAGTCAACACCTTTGTCCTTATGAGAATGTCACTTTCCTCTGACTAATAAAATAGTGAAACTTGAAACAAATAAAAGGAAATCTCAAGATGTCAGAAATGAAAAGGAAACACAAATCTGGGTAACAAATGGGAACTGAGTCTGTGGTGGTAAATGGAGGTATCAAACTCATGTAAGGACCTAGAGGTTTGAGCAATGTCATTTTAATTCTCACTCAGGGCAATGGCACCCCACTCCAGTACTCTTGCCTGGAAAATCCCATGGATGGAGGAGCCTGGTAGGCTGCAGTCCATGGGGTCGCTAAGAGTCAGACACGACTGAGCGACTTCACTTTCATTTTTCACTTTCATGTATTGGAGAAGGAAATGGCAACCCACTCCAGTGTTCTTGCCTGGAGAAGCCCAGGGACGGTGGAGCCTGATGGGCTGCTGTCTATGGGGTCGCACAGGGTCGGACACGATTGAAGCGACTTAGCAGCAGCAGCAGCAGGGCAAACTGGAGTCTAGGTTGGAGCCATTTACATAAAGTCTGGACCCAAAAAACAGCTGCTTTTTCAGTCAAACAGACGACTCACATGAGGCTTCACTAAACTATAAAAATGTCGTGAATGTTTTCCATATGGGGCACCAAAGTAGGGATGGAACAAGAAAGAAAAACACCAACCTCTCTCTTCTCTCACCTTCCAAATCCCTACTTGCATCACTGATTGAAACTAGGTGGATTAGATACAGTTTAAGGATACTTGGTAAAGTGGAATTAAAAAAGGAATTGAGAAAATGCCTTGGAATGAAAACAGAGCACTAATGACAGTAGAGGAAAAAAGAAAACAAATACAAATCAACTAGCAAACAGTGGTGCACAGACAGAGAGAGAACATGAGCAGCTCTAGAAAGTAAGACTAATGGGAATGTAGAAGAATTTTCCTGCTGTTGTCTGAGAATTTTTTAGAACTGAATAAAAATAATCCACAAAACCTCAAGCACTAAGCAGGATAAAGGAGAACACAGCTACACTTGGTGGCAACAGTTTACTTTTAAAAGAAAAATTTATCAATGAATCAAGTTCTAGAATTCATATGATAACACACATTAGGGACCCTGGAGTTAGAAGGCAGAAGTTTTCATTTCAGCTTTGCCACTTACCTATACAATCTCAACCAAGTCACTTAACCTCTGTAGTTACAAATTCTTCACTGTAAAAGGGAAGTAATACCACCAATTCATAATATAGGTTTCAGAATTAATAGAAACAATGCTTGCAAAGTGCTCAGAGTTGAATGATTGCAACAGATAGCATGGCATGCAAAGACAGCATTTACTGTCTGGCTCTCTACTGCAAAAGATTGTGACCTCTGCTTGAAGATGGTACTTGCTTCTGGGCTACCCCATGGTAACAGAGCTGTGGGCAGTTGCCTTCTCTCTTATGTGCTCTACCTGGCAAGAACACCTCCATCAGAGCCCTATTAGGGCAAAGGGCAAAGATACCACCAGGAAGGCAAGACAGACACTGATCAGGCATGAGGTGGGGCCAGCCATGCCAGCTCATGCCGGCTCTACTCACAGAAATCTTCTAAATATTTAACATGCCACCTCTGAGTGAGTGAGTGAAGTCGCTCAGTCGTGTCCAACTCTGCGACCCCATGGACTGTAGCCTACCAGGCTCCTCCATCCATGGGATTTTCCAGGCAAAATACTGGAGTGGGGTGCCATTTCCTTCTCCAGAGGATCTTTATGACCCACGGATCAAACCCGGGTTTCCCACATTGTAGGCGGATGCTTTACCAACTGAGCCACCAGGGAAATCATGCCACCTCTAGAAACACACAAAACTTTTAATTTTCTTCTTAGCACTGACTACATGAAGAAGACTTTGTTGAACTAATTAAATGGTATACCACAGTAGCACTATGCTGTTATAAAATGATTTTGTTACAATGGGGAAGGGATAGAATATAATTATAGGATAATTTCAATGTGACAATTATATTTAAATTCATCAACATCAACACTCTTTTCCTGAGGCAATAATAAAAATATTAAAAATATATTTATAAAAGTAATACTATTATTCAGAGTTTACTAGGAGACACCAGAGGATGTCTCAAAACTTTGCTGGGACATGGAACTCTTGGCCTTTAGGGTTTTAGAGTAGAGCCTAGAGTGAATGGAGCTTTCAATTACTGAGAGATTCTTTTGATTACTCCATATGCAAACATCATCTTCTGTGTATGTAATGACATGAAAATGGTAGGGAAGCACTACTGTAACTAACTACAAAAATATATACTGTGTATATATTTTTATAGTTAATTACAATGCTGTGTTAGTTTCTGGTGTACAGCATGGTGATTCAGTTTTATATATATATATATATATATATATATTTTCATGCACACACAAATATGTTTTTCAGGTTCTTTTTCATTATACCTTACTAAAAGATACTGAATATAGTTCCCTGTGCTATACAGCAGGTTCTTGTTGTTTACTATTTTATATATAGTAGTGGTATATGTTCGGAGAAGGCAATGGCACCCCACTCCAGTACTTTTGCCTGGACAATCCCATGGACGGAGGAGCCTGGTGGGCTGCAGTCCATGGGGTAGCAAAGAGTCGGACACAACTGAGCGACTTCACTTTCACTTTTCACTTTCATGCATTGGAGAAGGAAATGGCAACCCACTCCAGTGTTCTTGCCTGGAGAATACCAGGGACGGGGGAGCCTGGTGGGCTGCCGTCTATGGGGTCCCACAGAGTCGGACACGACTGAAGTGACTTAGCAGCAGTACCAGCAGTGGTATATGTTAACCCCAAACTCCTAATTTGTCTCCACCCCCACACATTACCCCTTCTGGTAACCAGTTTGTTATCTCTGTCTGTGAGTCTATTTCTGTTTTGTAAATAAGTTCATTTCTATCACTTTTTAGATTCCACATATAAGAGATGCCAAAAGCTCTTGCAGTAAAGTTCTTACAATGCATAGTGCTCTTACAATGCAAAAGCTCTTGAGACCAAGAGATTACTGTATTGAGCAAGTCAGACAAAGACAGATATAATATGGTTTTGAAAAATAAGGAACTTCAACTTTCTTTAATGTAGTATTTTCCAAACTTATTTAGCAAAAGACTTCTTTTTTCACAGCCAATATGTTGACGTTGCACAAAATACACTTTGTGAAAAACTTTGGTAATCAAAAGCTTGCGGTGATACATTGATAGACAAGGATAATCCAAGTGAAACTGATAAAAGAAGTTAAATACTCTGGGCACTTCACTGGTAGAAAGGAGTGTCCCACTAAACAGCTGTTTACTAAGTACTGTATTAAACAATGTTAAGATGAGCATGAGGACGCACGTATTTTGGGAGTAGTCTTTTAGAAAGAAATATTTAAAAAACATCACCAAGTTCAGAAAAGACAGGGCTCATCTGAAATGGACATACTAGGACCTGCCATTCACACAAAGTACAATTTAAATGGTACTTTCTAAAACTGTGCTGTGTCCAAGCTAAACAGAAGGACATGGTAACCCTGATTATGAGATTTAATACAGATGAACATGCCCTGCAATTTCCAGAAGGAAGTCAATGTTTTTACCCCCAAAGGGTATGTCCCATTGACTCCATATCCTGAACAGTTTTAGATTTTCATTTGGGGAGAAAAAAAGTACTTCTATCACTTAGGTCATTGTGATTTTTAAGATTTGGAATAAGCAGGAATAGAGGATAGAGAAGTTGCTTATGCAGGGGTCAAATATCAATAGTACTACTCCAACATACAGTACTTGGGTGCAATCTCAAAAATGACAGAATGGTCTCAGTTCACTTCCAAGGGAAATTGTTCAACATCACAGGAATCCAAGTCTGCCCCAACCACTGATGCCTAAGAAGCTGAAGTTGATTGGTTCTATGAAGACCTACAAGACATAAAACTAACACCAAAAACATGTCCTTTTCATCATAGGGGATCAGAATGCAAAAGTAGGAAGTTAAGAGATACCTGGAATAACATCAAGTTTGGCTTTGGAGTACAAAATGAAGCCGGGCAAAGGCTAACAGAATTTTGTCAAGAGAGCACATTGGTCATGCAACAACCTTTTCCAACAACTCAAGAGACAAATCTACACAAGGACATCACTAGATGGTCAATACCAAAATCAGCCAAAATGGAGAAGATTATCTGACAGTAATTGAAGTAGGTGAAAATCCTGTTTATAAGTAAATATTTGAGCATTAAATTCTGTTTTAAATCTAAAAACAGTATTTTTTGTGTTTATACATGATTTTAGTATATACTGGAGAAGGAAGTGGCAACCCACTCCAGTATTCTTGCCTGGAGAATCCCATGGACTAGAGGAGTCTGGTAGGCTATGGTCCATGGGGTCACAAAGAGTCAGACAAGACTAAGTGACTGACACTTAGTATATATTAAGAGCTCCAGAAATGCAACTACTGAAAAGAACAAAAAATTTCTTTTCTTTGAAACTTTATCAAGTTTGCATTATTTCAGAAAATCACACCAACAATGGTCCCACTTGCAGCATTTAATACAGCCCTGTAAAAGTATGTTTGCATCAGATACATTCACAGTAATTAACTGCATTACAACTTCTAATGTAACCATGCCTGAGCATTTACATATTACAATAATAATTAACTATACTTTCCTTTAATTCTTTATATTTTATTCAGAATACTATTTTTGAAAACATATGTATATGCAGGTTATGTTTATTTTCATTTTAGGATAGTAAAGGAGGGGCTTTGAAAATATTTGTTATAAAAAGGGCACAGATATATTGGGTGAGGTCACAATGTGAAAAATGAAAAGGAAGGTTTCTATGATCAGAAGGAGAGAACTTTGCATTGGTCAAGATTGAAAATCACAATCTAAAGATAATAAAGACACTCTGGTTCTGAGCCTCTTTTGCAGTCAGCTTCTAAGTTTCAATACTTCTGAAAAACCCTACATTTACTGTGCCTTAGTTTTTGCCATTTCACAGAACCTCTACTTTCCTGAACTATCCCACTGTCTACTGAAAGTGATGAAAATCCTTGAACCTAAGAGAAACAGTAACGCACAGCCATAGCTACCACAGCACCTCATGAGCCTCTAAACTCATCAGCTTCCACAGAGGTAAGGTCATCTTGATTCTCAATCCTGACATAGAACTCTGTGGTATATATATACACCCTTCATTTACTAACACAATTTTTCAGAAACACTTACCTCAGTAGTAGTTCCAATGTCAGCAGATGGGCTACATGTGCTATTATCTGGAGGAGCTGTGCCTATACTGCTTCTAACTGGAGAGCTAGGGAAAGGCCCCACCACGGAC
This sequence comes from Bubalus kerabau, assembly GCF_029407905.1. Lineage (NCBI taxonomy): Eukaryota > Metazoa > Chordata > Mammalia > Artiodactyla > Bovidae > Bubalus > Bubalus kerabau. The sequence goes on from NC_073637.1 coordinate 67,112,607, forward strand.
TCCGGGTAAGCTGAAGAAGAACCGAGATTGCCTCTCTTCTGAATCTTATTCCAGACTTCATTCATGATATCTGTTAACTCATATAAGAGCTGAACCTAAGCAGAGGGAAAAAAATAAAAAGCAAAAACAAATCTTTCAACTTCTGGTCAAAACTGACTAAAATACTCAATGTGAGAAATTTAAAACTAAGTCCACAGAAATAAGAATACATGAAATAAAAATCTATCAGTAAATCATTGATTATAGTACTATATCATGATCTATAATATATGTTACATAATTATTATATATTATATATACTCTACTATATACATATTATCATGATACCATCATTCTAATGATATAGAGACAAATAATCCAAATATACAATATTAAACATTTAACCATGAATTAAATGAGACAGATATAATAACTTTAATCATACTTAAAATTGGTCCCATATTTGTAACTTGATATTTTATAGCAAGTTAGCATTTTTGTGGGAAAATCATACTAATAAAATTAAATGCTAATACAACAGCTTATGATGAGACAGATTTCTTCCACTAAATGACTAATAGAATCGCAAATAAATGCCTCTTAAACAGAGCCCTCAGGATCAAAAATTAGAAATCAAATATATCCTATTATATATGACTATTTAGTCATATATAATTGTCATTCTTATTTTTGAATTATTTACAGTTTAAATTTTCTCTATTTTCTGAAGAATAAATCTGAAAGTGGATTTCTTTTTTTTTTTTAATTTTATTTTATTTTTAAACTTTACATAATTGTATTAGTTTTGCCAAATATCAAAATGAATCCGCCACAGGTATACCCAACAAAATACAGTAAAAAGAAAAGATATAACAGAGAATAGTAAAAGGAAACTGTTATATGAGACTTTTCTATAGATAAAGAACATAAACTATCCAACCTACTATTCCCCTCAGATTTGTCATTCCAATATCCAGAAAAAAAAACCCAAAAACTGTTTAACTTGCACGTTGTTTGACTAAGTTCTAAGATATTTACATAAGATTTCATAAATAAGCATTAATCATGGAATTTGTATGACAACATATTGCCATATACTGTATAAAAGAAGCCTAGGGGGAAAAATGCAAACACAATATATAAGCAAATCCACAGCTGGATACCATATTCTGCTTGCCATTAAAAAAAGAAAGAAAGAAAGAAAGAAATTCTCATATTTATAAAAAGTTTCAGCCCCAGGACACAACCAGATGATAAAGCTGGCTTCTTATGTGGGCAGAACAGATGCCTAAAAACAGTGTTGTCAATCCTTATTTGATATAAAACAGTACATGGGTTACAGTTTTTTCTTGCTTTTTGTGTGGTGAAGTCTCAAGTCTCAGGTTATAGCTCTTTTTGTTTAAAAAAAAAATCTAATGGCTAGCATTCCTAGAAAAAAGCTGTTAGACAATTTTTAGTTTAATTCCTTTTGGCTTTCATAATCATTAGTATTTTCTAAAAAGAAATCGTTTTCTTCCAAACCAAATTTTTAAAAAGATTATTTTACTTTTTCTTAAATAATTAGAACTGACACATAAAGAAAGTATAAATGGTTTCTAAATACTTTTCAGGGCATAAAGTTTATTTCCTCAAGAGAACAGATGCTGCCTTTATTGTCACTACTTCTGATTTCCTTTAACTCTAACCATTAAATAATTGTATATGAATGTCACCAAGTATACTGTGTATTCAGCATGCCAAATAAGCAATGAAATAAACTTGAAAAGTATCATTATTTTCAAAGAGGAAACTTACAATCACAGAATCCAGGCTTCCTCAATTCAGAGGTTTAAAAAAATAAGGCAAAAATTCTGAAGATAAATGTTCAACTCATATACTTCAAGCTGTACTGAAAAATATACCCACAAAAGCCACAATGAGCTACTACTAACGACCTATTAAGACATCTGAAATTAAAAAGTATAACCAGACCAAATATCAGTGAAGATGTAGAGTATCTAAAATTCTCATTTACTCTGACAAAAAACAAAATTTAGAATACAGTTTGTCAGTTTCTGAAAAAGACATATCTACCATATGTGTGAACCATTTCCTAAGTTTCCCCAAGAAAAATTAAAATCTATGTCCACACAAAGACCTATAAAAAACTATTCATAGCAGTTTTATTTCTAAGAGTCTAAACCTAGAAAAAATCTCAAATGCTAACTAGTAAGTTAACCAACGGTACAACAGAATACTTAGGAATAAAAAGAAATAAAATATAGATTCATGCAAAAACATGGGTTAATCTCAAAATCACAATACTGAATCAAGGAAGCTAGGCAAGAGAGAGCAAGAGAACACACCTGTATGATTCCATTTATACAGAATCCGAGCAAATGAAAAGGGAGAATAACAAAGGGGCACAAAGAAACTTTTGAGGATGATGCATTATCTCGACTGTGAAGGTGATTTCATGGGTACACTAGCCAAATGTTATCAAATTAGATAACCTAAGCATGTGCAATTTATTGTATTTATGCTGTTGTAATTTAGTCGCTTCAGTCATGTCCAACTCTTTTGTAACCCCATGGACTGTAGCCTGCCAGGTTATCTCTGTGCATGGGATTTCCTGGGCAAAAATACTGGAATGGGTTGTCATTTCTGTCTCCAGCAGATATTCCCCACACAGGGATCGAACCCACATCTCCTGCACTGGCAGGTGGATTCTTTACCACTGAGTCACAAGGGAAGCCCTGTATTTATGTAAATCCCCAAAAACATTCTTAAAATTCTCTAAAAAATGAGCATCACATGAGGCAACTTTATATTGGGTATGTATGAAGGTGATTAGATATCAGTAATATTTTGCATATATGCAAGATATTAACCATAAAATGTAACATTCTTTAAAAATTAACTGCGCATATATTTTTCATTTAAGCTTATAACCAATCAGTAACCAATCAGAAACAAGACTTAATTGGGCTGGACAAAGGCAAAGACAAGGCTCAAGAAAATATACCCTTGAAGGATAGACAGGATTTCAGTGGGTGCAAATAATCATTCCAGTCATAAGAATAGCAAGAGCAACAGCCAAGTGCAGAAAATAAAAAAGACATGATGTAGAGGCCATGAGAAGTTTTGAAGTATATTAGGAGGGTCAGAGAGAAGCATAAACAGAAAGGTAAGCAGGAAGAAGAAAATTCATGGATAAACAATGTCAATGGAAACCAAGCAGGAATCAGCAAGCAATGTCTGATCCATGCTGAACAAGAAAGAACTCTAAGTGAATATTTAGAAAGGCTATTTTGTTTAGCATACGGACTGTTACTGAACATTATAATTCAGTTTCAAAAGAAAGATTTTGCCAAAAAAAACCCAAAAAACAAATAAGAAACACCCTATTCATACAGAGCATTACACTTAGTCACACTATTTGTTTACAAAATAAAACTGAAAATCAGAAGCATAGAGAAATTTAAAAAATGAGTGATTGGTACAAGAATACAAATCCAGTTTTGTCTGAACTCAATGACTGTGTTCTTAGGCAGTAATGCCAAATTCCAATATTGTGGTGAAAACTGAACTTACAGCAAAAAAAACTGTATAAATGGATAGGAAAGGAGTATAAAATCTATTCTTTCTCTAGTTTCCCATACTTAATTATTGGTAGAAAGAAAACTGAAATTTTATTATGTTAGAGAAGACTCTATATTAAAAAGATTTCATTTAATTTTTGAATAAACACAGCTTTTAAGGTTTGAGAGATTAGTTCCTAAAGACATTAAAGGAAATGGAGTAACTGGTAAAATATTTAAGATGAAAGTCAAGGTTGATGGAAATCACTCCTATGAACAAATACTTTGATTCAACCAGGTTAAATATTTATAGTGTCCAAGGCTTCGACTGGCAATGAATAATTTCTAGAACTTATACAGCAGTTTAGGTCTCTGCAGCTGATACAAGGATCTACAACAAATTCAGACATGACAATAAATCTGTTTTAGGTGTGCCCTACATACAGAGATTGCACTATATTTTAAAGTATATATACTCGAGAGCTCTAAGCAATAATGAACCAAATTAATTAATGTGTATTGCAAACACTTCTGATGTCATTCTAACAAATTAAAAAATGGTATGGAAGGAGGAATTGAATAGAATCAAGAAGTGTACACACTGGGCTATAATCCAAAGTCCACAAAGTTTCTGACAGTGCATGTAAAAATTTAGTAGACATATACACTGTTCTGGGGGAAAGGCTTTTATAACATTCTCAAAGAAGTCCATAGCACAAAAAAGGATAAGAAGTACTTCAGAAAAAAATAAATGGGAAACTAACACACAAAAAAACCCCAGATTAGCTAGTGAGAAACCTCTCATAAGAAAGATGTTTATTTAGGGTCATTAATCTTAAAATAAAAACAGTAAAAGAAATTTTAGGGATCTTACACATATTATTATAATACAAACACGTGTTTGTATGTTAGGGCCCACAACACTTTATAAGCCAGGACACCCCTCTCCAAAAAAGTTTTATAGGTATACTTCACTAAGAAAGATTAAAGATTTTTGGCCAAAAATGCCATAAACATTAAAGCAGTATTACAGTGTCTGCATTTATAGAATATAAGGAGGCTCTTCAAACTGCTAAGAAATTTAACAGAAAAATTAAGTAAATGATATGAAATAACTCATAAAAGAGGAAATTAAGTGGCCAATAAACAATGAAAATCTGTCCATCTGCATTAATAATTAGGAAAATACAAATTAATGTAAACAAAATGAACTGTCAATTTATAAAAGAGCAAACTCAATGGCCAATAAACATTTGAAAAGTTGCTCAAACATCTGGTTTCATTTCCCTTCAGCATGAAGGATTTCCTTTAGGATTTCTTACAGTGTAGTTCTACTGGTGACAGATTCTTTCATACAAAAACTGCTTTTATTTTGTCTTCATTCATAAATGTTACATATTTTTTATTTAGAATTTTGAGTTGAGAGGCTTTATAAAAATTTTTCGTAATTTAATGATGTTGATCTTTTGATCCCTACAGTTTCCTATGAGAAGTAAGCAAACAATAAAAATTCAGTCCTCTTGCATGTAATGTGTCATTTTTTCTCTTTTTCTCATACCTTCAAGATATGTTCTTTATCTGTGGCTTTCAACAGTTGGATTATGATGTGCATAGGCATGGCCTTCTTCAAGTGTTTACTTACTAATCTTTCCCCCCTCATTTCTGGCCTATATGTAGCACTCAATAAATATCTGCTAAATGTACTGCTAAAGGGAAAAAAAATCAAGTCATCATCTGTAATTTTGACAGAATCCAGAGGGAGCCTGGAATACAGACTAAAGCAATCACTCACAAAAAGGGGTTTATTTGGAGTCTCATGTTTTACCATTAAAATTTAGGTTAATCTGGCACACAAGGATATCAAATAGTATTTGCAAAGATTTTGAGTATTTATAAAATAATAAAATAAATAATTGTTAATAAAATTACATTTCCTTAGTATATTTATTTCTGAAAACTGAAACTGTTAGTGGCTCGGTAGTGTCCAACTCTTTGTGACTCCATCTACTACAGCCCGCCAGGATCCTCTGTCCATGGAATTCTCCAGGCAAGAACACTGGTGAGGGTGGCCATTCCTTTCTCCAGGGGATCTTCCCAACCCAGGGATCAAGACCCGGTCTCCTGCACTGCAGCCAGATTCTTTACTATCTGAGCCACCAGGGAAGCCCATTTCTGAAGAGTTTTCAAGTAAATCCTTCAGCGATTAGACATAATGTGTTTGCCTTCATAGATTCCTAATGAAGCAATTTCCAGAGCTATGGAGACGTAACAGGCTATGCTGCTGCTGCTGCTAAGTCGCTTCAGTCGTGTCCGACTCTGTGCGATCCCAAAGACTGTGTGATCCCAGAAACAGTAGCCCACCAGGCTCCGCCATCTCTGGGATTCTCCTGGCAAGAACACTGAAGTGGGTTGCCATATCCTTCTCCGATGCATGAAAGTGAAAAGTGAAACTGAAGTTGCTCAGTCGTGTCTGACTCTTCACAACCCGATGGACTGCAGCCTACTAGGCTCCTCCATACTTAAAAACTACATGTAAAGTCTCAAATTCAAACTTGTACCATTGGTTCAGTGTATTAACCAGTGTTTTATTGCTTTATCCTCTCAATACATGTTTGATAGTGTGGTTTAAAATTTTAAGTCAAAGACTTGTTAAAATTGGAAAGAAAAAAAAAAAACAAAAAAACAACCAAACCTTCCTTATCTAACTTATCTATTTATTATGCAGATGTCTGTTTAATCAGGCTTCCCTAGTGGCTCCATGGTAGAGTCCACCTGCCAAACAGGAAACACAAGTTCGATACCTGGGTCAGAAGATCCCCTGGAGAAGGAAATAGCAATGCACTCCACTATTTTTGCCTGGTAAACTCCACCGACAGAAGAGCTATGGGGTCACCAAAAGAGTCAGACAGGACTTAGCAACCGAACTACAAAAATCAACAACAAATCTTTGAGTAATTGATTCTTCAAAGTGCTGTACAGTTTTGTAGCTTCCAGTCCCTCCAGGAATACTGCCACATTCCATCAGGGATATTCAAGATAATTTACATACAGGATCTCAAAATTTATGTCAGAGTCAATCTAAACTATCAAAATGACATTTATACAAAATGACATTTATACATTTATTCAGAACTTGCAAAGTTATTTTCATAAATATCTCACTTAAAGTTCCCAACAACCTTGTGATCAATTTTGGATATAGCAGTTGGTAGCAGTTTAACAGAAATTGGTTTATTAGGACTCATTAAGAAAGAAAAGTGGAATTAAATTCATAGATAGAATTAATTACATTTTGGGTACAAAGGGATTCTCAGGGTATGAGGTTCTTTCAGCCTTCATTTATTTATCAAAAAAAAAAAAAGTCTTTGGTGTTTGGGGAGCAGCAGCAAGGAGCCCCTAGAAATCAAGTGATTGAGAAAATGTAGAAAGAAAAGAGCAGACATAATAAAGGAATATCAGGCCAAAAATAAGTTATTTATGTGATGACTTGGCTTAGAACTGCTTTAAACAACAACAATAAAACATGAGCTTAATTCTAAACAAGGTGAATATCTAAAGGAGATATTCCAGAGCTCTAGTCTTGAGCCAGTCTTACCTTTAATAAGACTCACAGAAATCACCATACTATTCCATGTGAAAGTGAAGTGAAAGTGAAAATCGTTCAGTCATGTCTGACTCATTGTGACCCCATGGACTATACAGTCCATGGAATTCTCCAGGCCAGAATACTGGAGTGGGTAGCCTTTCCTTTCTCCAAGGGGTCTTCCCAACCCAGGGATCAAACCCAGGTCTCCCGCATTGCAGGCGGATTCTTTACCAGCTGAGCCACATGGAAGCCCAAGAACACTGGAGTCAGTAGCCTATCTCTTCTCCAGTGGATCTTCTGACCCAGGAATTGAACCAGGGTCTCCTGCATTGCAGGCAAATACTTTACCAACTGAGCTATCAGGGAAGCCCCACTATTTTTTTTTCTTTTACTTTGATATACATACTCATATATCAAAGTAAAAGAAAAAAAATTAATAATAATAGTAGTTGCTGTTGTTGAGTCACTAAGTTGTATGTGACTCTTTAGAACTCCATGGACTGTGGCATGCCAGGCTCCTCCATCCTCCATTATCTCCCAGAGTTTGCTCAAATTCATGTCCATTGAGCTGGTGATACTATCTAACCATCTCATCCTCCACTGGCCCCTACTCCTTTTGCCTTCCATCTTTCCCAGCATCAGGGTCTTTTAGAGTCCCAGGCTAAAACACTAACAGGAGCACAATTCATGTAAGATGGGATAGCTATGGATAATGAGATTATGTGGAGTAGGATAATCCTTCCAAGGCTACAATGAATACTATAAGTCTTCAAAATATAAGGTCTCTGGTAGATAACTCCAAGTAGCAGTAAGCTATTTTTTTTTTTTAATTTTTAATGGGAGGGTAATTGCTTTACAATGCTGTATTGGTTTCTGCCATACAACATGAATCAGTCATAATTATATATATACATATATATATATATATATATATCCCCTTCCTCTTGAGCCTCCCTCCTACCTCCCATCCCACCTCTCCTGGTGATTACCAAGCATCAGGCTGGGCTCCCTGTGTTATATAGCTTCCCACTAGCTAGCTATTTCACATATGATAGAGTACGTATGTCAATGCTACTTTCTCAGTTCATCCCACCTCGTTTCCCCTGCTATGTCCGCAAGTGTGTACTCTATGTCTGTGTCATCATTCCATCCCTGCAAATAGGTTCATCACTACTATTTTTCTAGATTCCATCTCTCTCTCTCTATATATATATATGTCTATTATGTAGGGATTGAGTTACTACTGGGCTTCCCTTGTGGCTCAGCTGGTAAAGAATCTGCCTGCAATGTGGGAAACCTGGGTTTGATCCCTGGATTGGGAAGATCCCCTGGAGAAGGGAAAAGCTACCTACTCCAGTATTCTAGCCTGGAGAATACCATGGACTACAGTCCATTGGGTCGCCAAGAGACAGACATGAGTGAGCAACTTTCACTGAGCTGCTACTAAATATAAACTATGAATAAAAAACTTTCTTATTACGGCCAAAAGTTACTTCATATCCCTTTATAATCTACCCTTCCTATCACTCCCTTCTCCTTCCCTATTCCTGCCCTACCTCTAGGCAACAATCAACCTACTTTCTGTCACAATGTAGTGGTTTATTCGCATAACATTATATATAAGTGGAATTATACAGTAAGGACTTTTTGGTCTGGGATCCTTCACTCAGTGTAATGCTTGTAATACTCTTCCATAATTTTACATTTTATCAGTAACTTGTCTTTTTTATGGCTGAATAGTATTACATTGTATGGATAGGATAGGACAGAATTTCTTTAATTCACTTACTAATGAACATTTAGGGTCTTCCCTGGTGGCTCAGAGGGTAAAGCATCTGCCTGCAGTGCAGGAGACCTGGGTTTGATCCCTGGATCGGGAAGATCCTCTGGAGAAGGAAATGGCAACCCACTCCAGTACTTTTGCCTGGAGAATCCCAAGAACAGAGGAGCCTGGTGGGCTACAGTCCACTGGGTCGCAAAGACACGACTGAGCGACTTCACTTTCACTTTCAATGAACATTTGGGTGATGTCTGGTTTTGGGCTATATAAATAAAGCTGTTAAATACACCAATGTAAAAGTCTCTGCATGCATGTACGTTTTTGTTTACCTGAAGAAATACTTAGGAAGGAATGACTGGGTTGGTTGTACAGTAATTTTCCCCACCCTCCCCCCCAGGAACTTTCAAGTTGTTTCCAAAGCTGTTACGTAATTCCCATCATTAGTACACAAAGAGCTCTAGTTGGTTCACAATACTTCATCTTTTAAATTTTAGCCAATCTAATAGGTGTATAGTGTTATGTCTTCTTGTTTTATTTTCCCCTGATGAATAATGATAAGCATCTTTTCATGTGTTTACTGACCAGTCATACATCTTGTGTGATACTAATCTTTTCCCCATTATGCGTACTGATATTATTTTATTTATTGCTCTATCTTTATGTTATCGATTAGAAAGGATTTCTTAAAATTCTGGTAACAGTTTGATAAAGGTGTTGCTATACTTCTTCCAAATGTCTGGATTTCTGCTATCTTAATGATACTTTCAAGGAGAAAAATGTTTTTAAACCTGATTATACCCAATATTTAGGTCAATTTCAGGAGAGCTGCCATCTTAACAATGTTGTCTTCTAATCTATGAACAGGTATCTCTCTCCAGTTAGACGTTCAAGTTCTCTCAGCAGTGTTTTGTGGTAGTGTTTCAAGGTAGAGATCTTGGACATGTTTTGTTAAATTCATTTGTGTATGTTTACTGGCATCAATGTAAACGGAACTGATTCATTATTCCATTTTCCAATTTTTGGCTGCTAGTACAGAAAAATACAATTGGTTTTTAGACATTAATCTTGTCTTCTACAACCATAATAAGTTTATTAGTTCTAGTAATAGCTTCTTAATTCCTCGGGGAATTTCTATAACATATTTGATCATATGAAAAAAGGTAGAGTTTTACTTCTTTTATCTCTAGTCTTATTATTTCTTTTGCTTGGTTATTTCTTTTTAATTGCAATGGCTAAGATGGTCAGTATGACATAGAGGTGATGAAAGAAGGCATCCTGTGTTTTTCTTGATCTTAGTGGAAAACAATTCAATATTTTTCAATTACGTGTGGCATGTGGTTTCATCGACTCAATGGACATGAGTGTGAGTGAACTCTGGGAGTTGGTGATGGACAGGGAGGCCTGGCGTGCTGCAATTCATGGGGTCGCAAAGAGTCGGACACGACTGAGTGACTGAACTGAAATGAACTGTGGTTTCTCTTTCCTTTATGAGTTATTGTTTAATGTCCAGATATTTATAGTTTTCCTAGTTAATTATTGATATCTAATATAATTCGACTATGGTTAATATACTGATTTTAATTCTTTTCATACAATGAGACCATGCATATATGAAAATAATATGCATTCCATGGTTGTTGAATAGTGTTCTATAAATGTCAATTAGATGAAAGTGGGTTCACAAGTATTTTTCATATCTTCTATACTCCAATTATTTATTTTTCATCTAATTCTTTAACAATCACTGAGAGAGATGGGATAATAATTTCCTAATATGATTAAATAGAATTACCTATTTTTTCCTTTAATTCTGTCCATTTTTCTTTCATTTCCTTTATCTCTGAGAACACTCCTTTATGTCTATTTTATTTGATGTTAAAATAAACAAATCCATCTTTCTTATATTGTTTGTACATTTTCCTATACATGTATTTATATTCTGTTTCTTAATATTTCAAGTGTTTCCCTATTATGCAATGTATAGTAGAGTGCTGCTTTATTACTACTCTATTAGGAGCAGCTAGACCAGGGATCAGCAAATTTTCTGTAAATGGCCAAATAGTAAACATTCTATACTTCTTAAGCCATAGTGTTCTCCCTTGCTGTTCCTTCATTCTGTGGCTGCAGTGGTCCCACCTGCCAATGGAGGAGATGTAAGAGACTTGGGTTCGATCCCTGGATCCAGAAGTTCCCCTGGAGGAGGGCATGGCAACCCACTTTAGTACTTCTGGTGTGGAGAATCCCATGCACAGAGGAGCCTGGTGGGCTATGATCTAAAGGGTTGCAAAGAGTCAGACACCACTGAAGCAACTTAGTATGCATGCACAGTATGATGGCATTCTTGGACAATAGGTAAAAATGTGGGTGTAGTCTAATTTGCCTGCAGGCCTTAATCTGCTGAATCCTGGTCTAACACTCCACCAGTTAAGATCATAACCTTTAACGTAATACTTGTGCAACTGGGTTCAGCCCTGTAATTTTATTTTTTTGTTTTCTATTTCCACCCTGCGTTACGTAACTCTGTTATCATGTCTTCCTTTCTTTAGATTATTTGAATTTTTTTTAGTATTTAATTTTATCTATTGGTGTTTGGCTGTATCTCTTGGTATTTTTACTTTATTTTAGGCTCAGCTGGTAAAGAATCCACCCGCAATGTGGGAGACCTGGGTTTGATCCCTGAGTTGGGAAGACCCCCTGCAGAAGGGAAAGGCTACCCACTACAGTATTCTGGCCTGGAGAATTCCATGGACTGTATATAGTTCATGGGTGGCAAAGACCTGGACACGACTGAGGGACTTTCACTTCACTAAGACACTAAAATATACACATAAAAACTTTCACAATCTAAAGTTACACTGTAACACTTCATGAGATATTTAGAAATCTAAAAACCACTATAGGTTCCCTTAATGATCAAATTTTTTTTATATTATATCTATATACATTGAAAGCTCTAGCAGTCAGTGTTATACACTTGCTTTCAACAGTCGTACATATTTTTTTAAAGCAGCTTTTAGAAAGATTTATCAAGCTATTTATTTTTTCTGGTGGTTTTCTTTATTTCTGAAGATTCAAGTTTTCATCTAGTATCATTCCCTTTTAACATATAGAACTTCCTTCAGTATTTCTTATAAAGCAGAGCTGCTGGTAACAAATTTTCTTAGTTTTCCCTCATCTACAGTGTCTTTCGGAGAAGGCGATGGCACCCCACTCCAGTACTCTTGGCTGGAAAATCCCATGGACGGAGAGCCTGGTGGGCTGCAGTCCGTGGGGTCGCTAAGAGTTGGACACGACTGAGCGACTTCACTTTCACTTTTCACTTTCATGCATTGGAGAAGGAAATGGCACCCCATCCCAGTGTTCTTGCCTGGAGAATACCAGGGACGGGGGAGCCTGGTGGGCTGCCGTCTATGGGGTCGCACAGAGTCGGACATGACTGAAGCGACTTAGCAGCAGCAACAGCAGCACAGTGTCTTTATTTCACTTTTGTTTCTGTGGACACACACACTGGCTTGAGAGTGCTTTTCTGTAAGCATTTTAAATATACTGTTCCAATGTCTTCTGTTGTCTATCATTTATAATGAGAAATCTGCAGTTATTCAAATCATTGTTAAAGCGTATATATGTATCTTCTTGTAGCTGCTTTCAAGGTTTTTTTTAAAAGTTTATCTTTCTTGGTTCAGTATTTTAATCACAATGTCTCCAAACAGGTTTTCCTTTGAGTTTATTCTCAAAGATAAACTTGAGACTAAGTGAACTTCCTGAATACGTAAAAGCCTACGTCTTTCTGAAATTTTGGACAATTATTTGTTAATATTTTTCTGGCTCCAGCTTTTTCTCCTTACCTTCTGGAATTCCAATTACATATATATTTGAACGTTTTGTCCCAAAGTCACTAAGCTTTGATCTTTTTTAAAGTATCTTTTTTTCTGTTTTTCAAATTCAATACTTTCTATGCTCTATGTTCAAGTTCAGTGACTCCTCTGTCACATGCAGACCACCTATAACCTTAGACAGTATTTTTTTTCATATATTGTACTTTCAATTCTCAAATCTGATTTGTTTTTATACTTTACTTCTCCATTATGAATTCTTAACTTTTTCTTTCAGTATCCTTTCCTTTACACCTCATGAAGCAAATTTCAATAGCTGTTTTTAAGTCCTTTTTGCAATTCAATTATTTAAAAAACAAATTGGAAACATCAATTTTTATTGTTAGTTTTTGCTTTTTTCCCCTGGAGTATACAGAAATAATTAATAGGATAGATAGGCCAAGGTGGGCTTCTGTTACTATGGTAGAACTAAACTAAATCTATTTTCCCCCATTTAACACCTTCTGTGATAAAGGATCTAACAAAAGTGAACCTGTCTCTCTACAATCCGCTTGCTAGAGCTGGCATATGAAAGTATCAGAAAGTGAGTGGCTTAAAACAACAGAAATTTATAGTTTCATGGTTCTGGAGATAATAGAGAGTCCCTGTACAAGGTATCAGCAGGGCCATGATCTGGGACTCAGAAGACTCTTTCATGCCTCTTATTTTTTTTATTGTAGCCAACAATTCTGCTGTTCTTTGGCTTTCGGCTGGATCAGTCCAATCTCCGTCTCCATTCACAAGGCACTCTCCCTCTGTATCTTCACATCAACTTCCTCTGTTTATCTAATTTTCCCCTTTTTATAAGGATATCAATCACAGTGTATGAGGGCTCACCCTAAGGACTTCATTTTAACTTGACTGCTGCTGCTGAGTCGCTTCAGTCGTGTCTGACTCTGTGCGACCCCATAGACGGAAGCCCACGAGGCTCCCCCGTCCCTGGGATTCTCCAGGAAAGAACACTGGAGTGCGTTGCCATTTCCTTCTCCATTTACTTCTGCCTTAACTTGATTACCTCTATCCAATTAACAGATAAGGTCACACAATGAGGAATTCAACACATATTTTATGGAGGACAAAACTCAACCAAGAACAGTTTTTCTTCTGCTAGGAAATGAGTTTCAAGAACCATCAGAAGCAGCATTCAAAGAATAATTTGAGAGGGTAAGTCATTTCATAATTATTCTCTTTTATTCCACTATGGGTCATAATAGAATGGCAAATGGCTATTAAACTGGTGTATTTACTAATGTTCAAAGAGATTTATTCAGTTCAGTTCAGTCACTCAGTCGTGTCCTACTCTTTGCGACCCCATGAATTGCAGCATGCCAGGCCTCCCTGATTATAAAAGAAATTACTTTTGTAATAATGGATAAGCTATTAGTTTAATATATCTGCTTTATCATAATTCTAACTATATGCATTTTTATAAGGCCATCACCAAGATATTAGCAGGTCTGATTTTGTCAAAATGCACAAATATATATAAAAATTAAGCCAAACTGTTTAATATATAGTATGTGGAGTGAGGCAAAGAGAAGAGGAGAAAGAAGGAGAATGGTATCAGTAACGAGGCTCTATAAAATACAGAATAATATTTGAACCCACTTTAAAAGACACTTATATTTTTTTGGTGACCCAGAGGGATGGGATGGGGATAGAGGTGGGAGAGGGGTTCAGTATGGGGAACACATGTACACCCATGGCAGATTCATGTCAATGTATGGCAAAACCAACAGAATATTGTAAAGTTTAAAAAAAAATTAATTAATTTAAAAGAAAGACACTTTTAAAACTGGCTTGTAACTACTAATGCTGGGATAAACAAAGATTTATCAACATTGATCTGTCAAATCCAATAAAAATTTTAAAGCATTGTTTTAAAAATATAATTTCAAATATTATTCAACATTGACAATCTGAGTGGAAATTATATGAGAGTTTGCTTGGGGTCAAAGAAACAAATATTAAATTGTATGCAGTTAATAATTTGTACAAACCCAGGAGACCTGAGCTCATACTAAATTATAAAACCGTCAAATATACATGTTTGGCCTATTCCAACTGGAATGTTAAATGATTAACAAATGCCTTTTTTAAACAGTCAACGTGATTTAAAATAAAAATACTACATGTTGAGCAAACGAAGTTCTGAGTGAGAATCTGATTAGAAATTACACGTGATCACTTCAACAGACTCTTCCAATCTGACAGTAAAGTAGTTCTTCACTGTTTAAAAACCTTACATCTGCAACTGATTTCATTCCATCAGCCAAAAAATGCATTTATGCTGCCACCATTACATTTTCAGAAGAGTTTAAATTACAAAACTTGAGAGAACTTCAAAGCAATACTTAATCTAACCATTCTGATCTTGATGGCCTTGTTAAAAATAATTTAGGACACTTAACAGAAAAGAAACCCTTCAACAAAATGGGTAACAATTGTTCTTAAATCACGTTATTTTAAATTTCCTTTCATAAATCAAATGTACCTACCTGGGGGTTTGAGCATTTTATCTCAAGTGACTCTAGGTCAACATGCAGACAGACAACAAATGAATGCCTCATATCAGGTCCTGTAGCAAGCAATTTTTGGGATGTAACAGCTAGTGTAGAGGTACAACCCATGGGTTCCACTAGGCAAAGTGTCACTTGTTTTCCAAAAAGGGTATAAATGCTGAAATGATGCAAGCTGATTGTCCAAGGAAAAGCATCACCTGATAATAGGGACAAAAGGGGTTAGGGAGGCAGACATACAAAAATATAGTTAACTGTCATTTGATATTAAGGTGTCTACTATCAATATTATCTACTATCAAATATTATCAAATATTGTCTACTATCAATATTTGAAATAGAAAACACTTAATATGGCATCATAAAAAACATACATTGTATCATAGACCAACATGTTAAACAGTTCACATGCTATAGAAGAGTTACTTCTTAATATTTGTATTTATTGTACATACTACTATAACAATAATTAAGGTACATTATAAAAGAAAAAATAGAAATTAAGGAATGAGATAAAAATATAAACACAAGTTCTAACTTTGTATTCCCTCACTGGTTTACTAGTGGGTTGCACAGTGCAACTTGTGGGATGTAAGTACCTTGGAGACCACAAAAAATGTGTTAAATTAAGAAAATGGACTAAATGTGGCCCATGATCTGACTGCAGAATAATGAAAAATAAATAAATAAACAATTTACTATGGTCTGTTGGAATGTCTGCATCAGAATCATGCAGATGCTGATATAAAATACAGATTCTTGGTTTCTACTTCAGACCTACTTAATCAGAAATCTCTGCAGGTTAAAACTCAGGATGCATATCCACATCTTCAGTTGGATACCCTTACATATGTATAAAAGGATATATACATACACACACACACACATATTTGATTTAAAAAATAAGTACTCATACATTTCAAGGTTAAGAGCAAAATTTTGTTGTTTTAAACTTTTTTCTTTTATAAATTTATCAGAGAAAAGAACTGTCAGTATAAATTAATGAGATAAAACCATCCTTTTTACAACTATGGCTACCAGTAAAATGCTTCATGAAATAGAATTTATAAGTGTACTTGTATTAGAATATTTATATACATTGAATACTGTGATGCCAATTTGATGGAAAATATGTTCATATGACTTGTCTTTTTGACTCTGAAAAACTACTAGCACTTATTAGTATGTTGTTGTTGAGTTGCCAAGTTGTCAAACTCTTTGTGACCCTATGAACTGTAGCCTCCCAGGCTCCTCTATCCTTCACTATCTCCTAGAGCTTGCTGAAACTCATGTCCATCGAGTCAGTGAGGCTATTTAACCATCACATCCTCTATTGCCTGCTTCTGCTCCTGCTCTCAATCTTTCCCATAATCAGGGTATTTTCCAATTAGTCAGGTGGCATCAGGTGGCCAAAGTATTAGAGTTTCAGTTTCATCATCAGTCCTTCCAATGAATATTCAGGATTGATTTCTTTCAGGATTGACTGTTTTGATCTCCTTGCTGTTGGAGGAACTCAAAGAGTCTTCTCCAGTACCACAGTTCGAAAGCATCAATTCTTTGGCACTCAGCCTTCTTTATGCTCCAACTTTCACATCTGTACATGACTACTGAAAAAACCACAGCTTTGACTATATGGATGTTTGTCGGCAAAATGATGTCTCTGCTTTTAGTCATAGCTTTCCTTCCAAGGAGTAAGAGTCTTTTAATTTCATTGCTGCAGTCCTGCAGTCACCATTCGCAGTGATACTGGGGCCCAAGAAAATAGTCTGTCACTGTTTCCACATTTTCCCCTATTTGACATGAAGTGATGTGACAAGATGTCATGATCTTAGTTTTTTGAAAGCTGAGTTTTAAGTGAGCTTTTTCACTCTCATCAAGGGATCTTTAGTTCCTCTTCACTTTCTGCCATTAGAGTGGTATCATGTGCCTATCTGAGGCTGTTGATATTTCTCCTGGCAATCTAGATTACAGCTTGTGCTTCATCCAACCTGGCATTTCCCATGATGTACTCTGTATATAAGTTAAATAAGCAGGGTGACAGTATATCACCTTGATGTACTTCTTTCCCAATTTTGAACTCGTCTGTTGTTCCATGTCTGGTTCTAATTGCTGCTTCTTGACCTGCATACAGGTTTCTCAGGAGATAGGTAAGGTGGGCTGGTATTCCCATCTCTTTAAGAATTCTCCACAGTTTGTTGTGATCCACACTGTCAAAGGCTTTAGCATAGTCAAACAAGACTCGTCAACAGAGATAGGATAATATAGACTTTAAGAATCTGGATTGTCTCAAAACAAATTAAAAATATTTATCTTCTAATTAGAGAGGTACTGGTACCTCACTGAAAATAACTTAGAAAATATATAAAGAAAAAAAAATCAAAACCAGTCATAATTCACCTTCCATCTTGCTACTCCCAGGAATATACACTATTACCATTGTTCTATTTCCTTTTTTTTCTCCCTTATAGTGTTGGCCACGTGTACACTGAGTTGAAACTAGGATCATACTGTACTTTTAGGTTCATATTATTTTTTTGGTAAGGAAAAATAAAAAATTAAGTGAATAACTAAGTAGATCATGTTCTAGATATATATATTAAAAGTATAAATACGCATTTGAATTGTGAATAGTGATATTGAAGGGGTACTACAAGATAGATTCTCGTAGGTTTGAACATTCAAAATGTCTTAATCAAGAAGCTAACACTATTAAACTTGGAAACTTTCAAGTTGAGACTCGAATAATAATATAATTGTAGCTACACAACAGTCCACAATAATTTGACTGGAAACAATGAAAACTGCATAATAATATGTGGTTAGCACTGTGGTACTCTGCCTGTCTTAAGACTTAAAATATTTTGCCCTCAAGAAGAATGACCAACTTTAAATCATCTGTAACTAATTCTGAAATTGTTTAAAAATCTACACAAGTTTCCATGCTATTTACAAAATAAAGGCTTTGCCAAATTTGTCTTAAAATATTTTGGAATTATTTCAGGCTACATATTTTAAAATTGGTAGAGAGCTATATATAGTCTTTCAAATTTCATGTTATCCAAGAAATGCTAAATGATGATTATGTTGGATTAAAAAACACATTTAAATTCATGAAATTGAAAAAAAGAACTCCAAATGACACTGGTACTATCTTAGATATGTGTCTGCTTCTTCTTTGGAATCAGACCATAAGTTGAAATTTGGTATACCATTTTCTAAGTCTTAAACAGAACCTTTTAACATAATACTTTACATTCATTTATTTAGGAAGCAGATAATCTATTTTAAAAAGCACATTTTACCTAGAAGATGAGATTTTAATGTGTAATGACAAACATTCCCACAATTAATCACTGTGAAAAAATTACCAAAACATAACACATCATTATTGCACAACTATTCCTTTTAAACACATACACAATAAAAATAAATAAATAAATAAAAGCACCTCATCTATTTACAACACTGGCAATATACTGTATGAGGAGTTGTTAAAATATGACAGACCATGACAGACCCGGACCATGTACTATTCTGAGACCTTCAAGATTATTTCAGAAAATTTATTTATTGCTGGCAGAATTCAGAAAATGTCTAACAAATTGTCTAAAGAACAAGAAAAAGAAAGAAGGCTGAAAATTCCATTTCTGTGTGAATCTGTAAAACGTCTATATTATCAACAGAGAAAAGACTAGTGATAAATTAATTCTCAGAAAAATGATAATCAAATACTGAACTACTTTGTACAAAAAAATGTAAAAGAGAGTGAATATGACAAAGCTTTAGGACAAACTTAATACATAAATTCAACGTGAGACTATGTGATACATGTCAACAATTGGGAAGGGGGACTTGATTAGATAATAGTAACTTAAAACTAAGTGAAATTATAAAAATTACATGGTATGGATTTCCTTACACAGTATCACACATTGCTGGTTTTGCACAACGCAAAGCGTAAAATAAAGGACCGATTTGGATGACAAAAGAAAGCACTATCTAGAGCAAAACAAAAATAAAAACAAAAACCTATATATGTACATTTTGACAATCTTATTATCAATGTTGGGGTCACTGAACAGTGACTATTTATACAGACCTGATTATATACATCTAATTTACAATCTTCAATATTGGTGGGCAGGGATTGATATTCTGGAAAGAGAATCAGTCTTCCCCTTTCTAAAGATACTGTACTTTCCTACAGGAAAAAGTGCATATACTTTGTGCCTTATAAACATCAATATGGAAAATGAAGAAAGTTGGTTAATATTAGAGACACTCTCTCTGTTTTCTTTCTTCTCATAACCTTCATCAAGTATCTTTAGAAACAAAAACAAAAGTGCCTTCCTCTACTCCTTACGTCTTTCCCCATGTCCAACAATACAGTACGACTCAGGTAGATTTTTACTTCAAATATGATTAGTGGAATCAGGAATATCTTATTACTAATTGCAAAGGTTAACAATTTGGAAACAGATACACTGTTTTCTACAAACATAAATAAGCCAAAACTGCTGACACTTTTTCCCCAAACCACTTAGCATTAAATTGATTTAAAGACAGTTAAGATAAAAGACTTTCTTTAATTCTACATGATGTTAATTTAAACATTGGAAATGTCTGAGTAATGAAGGCATTTAAAAAATAGAAAACCTAATCAATTCTCCTGGCAGAAGGGAACTGCTGAAATGCCTGGAAGAAAAGGAAATGAAAACAGGCAATGTATAATTTTATTTGCTCTGTAACCAAATTTCTACATTTAGAAGAAAATATTGCTTTGTATTAGAAAATGTAAAATGTATTGAATGTATAAACTAATGAAAGTTAAAAAAATAATATTTATATTTAAAACCTCATGATTATTAAATAATGAAAAAAGAGATAATTCATTTCAAATTAGACAAGCATTTTCTTTACATCTAGAAACCCAAGCATTCAATGCTAAGTACTATTCATTTCTGAAAATTATTACTGATTTAATAATAAATTAACCATCAACATTTCATTACTACATAAAGACATATAATACTTGTTGTTTTCTAAGTCTTTAAAACCTATGATTGCAATTATAAACAATGCAAAACCAGAACAATTATTGCTTTTAAAAAACTAAAATAATCTCAAAGCTTCACACTGTCCTTCCAGCAATTAATATATTAGTAACTACTTAACAGTTTTAAAAGAAATGTCAAAATTATAGCAATGCTCTGTTTAAGGTCATATAGTCAACTAACAAGATATACCCTCAGTTTATATAGGTTGTCAAGAGATACTACAATTCTATGTATTTTCTAAAGGGATTTACCACTAACTAATGGTAAGCCTCACCTCACTTATTATATAAAGACAACTACATAATTAAGGAAGCATTATCATAAAATATTTCTTGGGTCTCAACACTCAGTGATATATGGATTATAACTTAAAAATAAATATAGGGTATTGTTTTCTATGGTTAACTGGTTGTTTTCTATGTTAGCTTTTTCTTAAATAACTGAATAGTCAATTATCCTTTATTAAGCTATTTACTTGAATACGTATTTTACCAACACTGTACTCTCAAACTTAAGACATGCTTAAGACATGATCCATTTTTCAAAACATTTTCAGATACATTATATTTACAACAATAATAAAAATATTTAAAAGATTTACAACAGACATTCTAAATAGTGAATACATTTATCATTTTCCTTAACACAACGCATAGTACACATAGTCATTTTAGTCAATTTGAGCTAAATCTAGTACCTTCCGAAGACGTCTACAAAAGAATTGTTTACTGCTATTAGATGAAAACCAAGACTGACTAATACAGAAAAGATTTGCTATGTTAAGTCTCCTAATAAATAAGTATTTGTTAGGAACAAAAGATACACGTGTGTGTTCATTTTACACGACTGACTTTAAGAGTAGGCATATCAATTTACTTAAGTTGATAAACTGGTTTCTTGACAGTACTACCTGCACAGAAGAATGAGCTGGATTTCGCACCAGAGACTTCAGTAAGAATGAGCGCTCTAACTACCCCTTCTTGTTAGAGGAGAAATTATAATTCCTAAATTCTTTCCTGTTTCCACATGAAGCGCTAAGCCAACCCATTCACAGGAATTGAGAGGACTACTTCACTATAGTAAAAGAATGAACTTAGTGACAAAAGGAAAGACAAGAATAATGAGTAAAGTAATGGGAAAAAAGTATTTTGTAAAAATCTAAAAAGTAAAGCCTTGATAAATTTCACTTCTTTTAATATTTAGTATTACTGTTTAAATACTTTTTTTGAAAGGTAGGAAGTTCATGGATGACATACTCTTTCAGTTCAAACAACTATTTCAAATTCTAAATGAGGAGTTTGAATCAATGACTTTGTGAAAATCTCAAAATGAAGGGAACAGTATGGAGGAAAACCTGAGTCCTGGAGATCATGTTTCTCCATAACTTGGCACCTCAAATATGGCTCCATTCTCTAGAGCTCAGGTGAAACCATTTAAAAACATGCTAAAGCTGACAGGTGTGATCAGGGACTTAGCTGTGAAATTAATGAACAGAGCAAATTTTGAAAATAGCTGTTACTCTCTAACACAATATTCTATAATGTTTTCACTGCCAGCTGATGGACAATCTAGGTTAAATAGATACCTAAGGATATAAAAAAGAAACAAAGTCAGATATGTGAAAATCTTATAGATTGGTAAACCATCAGTGAAAAGGTGATAGGTTAAGTATAGATCTAGATGAGAATATATAGTAAAGCTATACATGGAAGAACAAAGTATATAGAGAAAAGAGCCCACAAAAGATATTCAAAAAAAGCAGCAATTATTCACGGAAAATGAATCAAGGCAAGCGTTATTCCAGAAGTTAAGAAAGAATTTCAAAAACGAATCAATGAATAACAAGGGATAAAAGTCTTCCATTGGATTTCCATGTAACAGGTTTATTCTGTTAACCGAGTAAGCTGAAAGAAATGTTAGCATTTTTATATGACAGGCATTTAAATAAGAAACATAATTTATGAAGCAAGTTACTTAAAAACATAGTGCACAGAATATAGTATGCACTCAATAAATATTTACTTTATGAAGGAAGGAGGGAAAGAAGCTAGGAAGGAAAGGAGAAAAGGAGGGAGGGATGGTTGGACAGAGATGGATAAACGAATAAAAATTTGTTGGTCCTAAGCAATGACAGCAGACTAAAGACCTATTTCAGGTAAGGTAGATTCACTTGTTAAACAGGTTATTTACTGAAATAAATATATACTACATGTTATTAAGGAGACCCCAGTTCAATCCCTGGGTCAGGAAGATCCCCTAGAGAAGGGACAGGCTACCCATTCCAGTATTCTTGGGCTTCCCTTATGGCTCAGCTGGTAAAGAATCTGCCTGCAATGCAGGAGACTGAGTTTGATCCCTAGGTTGGGAAGATACCCTGGAGAAGGGAAAGGCTACCCACTCCAGTATTCTGGCCTGGAGAATTCCATGGACTGTATAGTCCATGGGGTCGCAAAGAGTTGGACACGGCTAAGCAACTTTAAATGTAAAAACAGATGTTATTCAAGGACCTAGGGAGACGGCAGTGAACAATACAGCCTCACTATTCTCATGGATCTTGCATTCTAGCTGTGGAAAGAAGGATAATAAACTAATATCTTAATGAAATACAGTATTTTGATAGTTGTAGATGTTCTGCAAACAATTAAGCAGGATAATAGAATGGAGTGCTGCCACTTTAAGACAGGATAGTCCAGAAAAGCCACTCAGGTAAAATGACATTCCATACAGACAAAAGGCATGAAGTTACTTAGGAAAAAAAATACTCTAGAAGGTGAATACTAAGTATAAAGGTCCTGCATCAGGAACCCGTTTGGATGGGAAGTGGTCAATGCTTTCATTAAAGTAATAAAGAGGCTGTATGCTGGGTAGGCAGAGAAGGCAATGGCACCCCACTCCAGTACTCTTGCCTGGAAAACCCCATGGACGGAAGAGCCTGGTAGGCTGCAATCCATGGGGTCGCTAAGAGTCAGACACGACTGAGCGACTTCACTTTCACTTTTCACTTTCATGCATTGGAGGAGGAAATGGCAACCCACTCCAGTGTTCTTGCCTGGATAATCCCAGGGACGGCAGGGCCTGGTGGGCTGCCATCTTTGGGGTCGCACAGAGTTGGACACAACTGAAGTGACTTAGCAGCAGTAGCAGCAGCATGCTGGGTAGGGAAAATAATCAGATAACCTTGAGAAAAGCATGAAAGTGAAAGTGTCAGGCACTCGGTCTTGTCGGACTCTCTGTGACCCCATACACTGTAGCCTGCCAGGCTCTTCTGTCCATGGAATTCTCCAGGCAAGAACACTGGAGTGGATTGCCTTCCCTTTCTCCAGGGGATCTTCCCAATCCAGGGATCAAGCCCAGGTCTCTGGCATTTCAGGCAGATTCTTTAACATCTGAGCCAGGAGGGAAACTGGTCTCTAACAGCTTTTATACGGAGTGGAAAGGCTTTAAAGGAATCACTGAAAGTTTACAAAGTTATCAATGAGGGCTAGAACTCATTTAAAAACAAAACAAAACAAAACAAAACAAAAAACACACTGTCAAGAGCTTCAGTAAAGAAACTTAAATGTCAAACAGTTGGAACAATCCAAGACTACATTCCTTCCAAGAAACTGAGAATCCACAGCTTCCAAAATACATGAACAACTCAAGTAACTCTATCATAAAAACAATCTAATTAAAAAAATGGGCAGAGGACCTGCATAGACATTTTTCCAAAGGAGACATACAGATGGCCAACAGACACAGGAAAGGATGCTCAACAAAACAAACCATTAGGGAAACGCAAATCAAAACTACAATGAGATGACATCTCACACCTGTCAGAACGGCTGTTATCAAAAAGACGATCAATAACAAGTGTTGGGAAGGATGCAGACAAAAGGGAACCTTTTGAGCACTGTTGATGGGAATGTAAATTGGTACAAAAACTATGGAAAATAGTATGAAAACTCCGCAAAAAATTAAAAACAGAACTACAACACAATTTAGCTATTCCACTTCAGGGTATTGATCCAATAAAAACAACAAGACCACTAGAAAAAGATACGTGTACCCCAATGTTCAGAGGAGCATTATTGACAATATCCAACATATAGAAGAAAGCTCAGTGTCTATCAATAGATGAATAAAAAAACGTGGTATTCGAGGAGAATATCAAACAGGATGGAAGAGCAAAGGACACTGAACTCACCTTCCGCAACAAACATCAAAAATACATCTACACGTGGAGCAGCTCTCACTGAAAACAAACTGGAGACTGGCAAAGAAAAGCAGTTAATTACATAGAACAATGAAAATAAAACTATATGACTGGGTTACAACACATAGAGACATAATATTTATATGAACAGAAAGGAAGAGAGAACAGAACTATGTTCAAATAATCATTTTATAATTTAGCAAAATTAAGTTAAAATATATCTGAGGTTGAGTGTGATAAATTCAAATGCACAAAATAATTCTTAGATCCATCATTATTTAATACATAGTAAAAAAAATCAATGGAGGAAATGAAATGGTATACTATAATACCCATGAATCAAGGCAAACTGGAAGTGGTCAAACAAGAGATGGCAAGAGTGAATATAGACATTCTAGGAATCAGTGAACTGAAATGGACTGGAATGGGTGAATTTAACTCAGATGACCATTATACCTACTACTGCGGGCAGGAATCCCTCACAAGAAATGGAGTGGCCATCGTGGTCAACAAACGAGTCCGTAATGCAGTACTTGGATGCAATCTCAAAAACAACAGAATGATCTCTGTTCATTTCCAAGGCAAACCATTCAATATCACAGTAATCCAGGTCTATGCCCCAACAGTAACGCTGAAGAAGCTGAACAGTTCTATGAAGACCTACAAGACCTTTTAGAACTAACACCCAAAAAAGATGTCCTTTTCATGATAGGGGACTGGAATGCAAAAGTAGCAAGTCAAGAAACACCTGGAGTAACAGGCAAATTTGGCCTTGGAATATGGAATGAAGCAGGGCAAAAGAGTTTTGCCAAGTAAATGCACTGTTCGTAGCAAACACCCTCTTCCAACAACACAAGAGAAGACTCTACACATGGACATCACCAGATGGTCAACACCGAAATCAGACTGATTATATTCTTTGCAGCCAAAGATGGAGAAGCTCTATAGAGTCAGCAAAAACAAGACCAGGAGCTGACTGTGGCTCAGATCATGAACTCCTGATTACCAAATTCAGACTTAAATTGAAGAAAGTAGGGAAAACCACTACACCATTCAGGTATGACCTAAATCAAATCCCTTATGATTATACAGTGGAAGTGAGAAATAGATTTAAGGGCCGACATCTGATAGATAGGGTGCCTGATGAACTATGGAATGAGGTTCGTGACATTGTACAGGAGACAGAGATCAAGACCATCCCCATGGAAAAGAAATGCAAAAAAGCAAAATGGCTGTCTGGGGAGGCCTTACAAATAGCTATGAAAAGAAGAGAAGCAAAAAGCAAAGGAGAAAAGGAAAGATATCAACATCAGAATGCAGAGTTCCAAAGAATAGCAAGAAGAGATAAGAAAGCCTTCTTCAGTGATCAATGCAAAGAAATAGAGGAAAACAACAGAATGGGAAAGACTAGAGACCTCTTCAAGAAAATCAGAGATATCAAGGGGACATTTCATGCAAAGATGGGCTCGATAAAGGACAGAAATGGTATGGACCTAACAGAAGCAGAAGAGGGGGCAAGGATACACAGAGGAACTGTACAAAAAAGATCTTCACGACCCCGATAATCACGATGGTGTGATCACTCACCTAGAGCCAGGCAGCCTGGAATGTGAAGTCAAGTGGGCCTTAGAAAGCATCACTATGAACAAGGCTAGTAGAAGTTATGGAATTCCACTTGAGCTCTTTCAAATCCTGAAAGATGATGCTGTGAAAGTGCTGCACTCAATATGCCAGCAAATTTGGAAAACACAGCAGTGGCCACAGGACTGGAAAAGGTCAGTTTTCATTCCAATCCCAAAGAAAGGCAATGCCAAAGAATGCTCAAATTACTGCACAATTGCACTCATCTCACACGCTAGTAATGTTCAAAATTCTCCAAGCCAGGCTTCAGCAATATGTGAACCGTGAACTTCCTGATATTCAAGCTTGTTTTAGAAAAGGCAGAGGAACCAGAGATCAAATTGTCAACATCCGCTGGATCATGGAAAAAGCAAGAGAGTTCCAGAAAAACATCTATTTCTGCTTTATTGACTATGCCAAAGCCTTTGACTGTATGGATCACAACAAACTGTGGAAAGTTCTTCAAGAGATGGGAATACCAGACCACCTGACCTGCCTCCTGAGAAATCTGTATGCAGGTCAGGAAGCAACAGTTAGAACTGGACATGGAACAACAGACTGGTTCCAAATAGGAAAAGGAGTAAGTCAAGGCTGTTTATTGTCACCCCGCTTATTTAGCTTATATGCATAGTACATCATGAGAAACGCTGGGCTGGAAGAAGCACCAGCTGGAATCAAGATTACCGGGAGAAATATCAATAACCTCAGCTATGCAGATGACACCACCCTTATGGCAGAAAGTGAAGAGGAACTAAAAAGCTGCTTGATGAAAGTGAAAGTGGAGAGTGAAAAAGTGGGCTTAAAGCTCAACATTCAGAAAACGAAGATCATGGCATCCGGTCCCATCACTTCATGGAAAATAGATGGGGAAACAGTGGAAACGGTGTCAGACTTTATTTTCTTGGGCTCCAAAATCACTACAGATGGTGACTGCAGCCATAAAACTAAAAGACGCTTACTGCTTGGAAGGAAACTTATGACCAACCTAGATAGTATATTGAAAAGCAGAGACATTGCCAACAAAGGTCCGTCTAGTCAAGGCTATGGTTTTTCCTGTGGTCATGTATGGATGTGACAGTTGGACTGTGAAGAAGGCTGAGCGCCGAAGAATTGATGCTTTTGAACTGTGGTGTTGGAGAAGACTCTTGAGAGTCCCTTGGACTGCAAGGAGATCCAACCAGTCCATTCTGAAGGAGATCAGCCCTGGGATTTCTCTGGAAGGAATGATGCTAAAGCTGAAACTCCAGTACTTTGGCCACCTCATGCAAAGAGTTGACTCACTGGAAAAGAGTCTGATGCTGGGAGGGATTGGGGGCAAGAGGAGAAGGCGACGACAGAGGATGAGATGGCTGGATGGCATCGCTGACTCGATGGACGTGAGTCTGAGTGAACTCCGGGAGTTGGTGATGGACAGGGAGGCCTGGCGTGCTGCGATTCATGGGGTCGCAAAGAGTCGGACATGACTGAGCAACTGAACTGAACTGAATACCCATTTAAAACAAAGAAGGTATAAAAAACAAACAAAGGAACAAAAATACAAGAGAAACAATTAACAAATAGCAAAAGACCAATTTAATTAAAATACATCATTACATGAAATATTGATAGTCAAACATTCTACTTAAAAATAAGAGATTGTCAGACTGCACAAAAAAATCAAAATCTCACTAAATTCTATTTAAAAGGAAAACACATTGCATTTAAAAATTAAAGGTTTCCCTACTAAAAAAATCGTTCACCAATTCTACATGGCTTCACTGGTGAATTCCATCAAATATTTAAATAAATGATGCCAATCCTCCACAAAGGAATTATATTTCAGAAACGTAGGTAGAGAAACAACTTCCCAACTAATTCTATGAGACCACTATTAGTGAAGTGGAGTCGCTCAGTCGTGTCTAACTCTTTGTGACCCCATGGACTGTAGCCCACCAGGCTCCTCCATCCATGGGATTTTCCAGGCAAGAGTACTGGAGTGGGTTGCCATTCCCTTCTCCAGGAGATCTTCCCAACACAGGGATCGAACCTGCTTTGTAGGCAGACGCTTTACCATCTCTCAACTGGTAAAGAATCCACCTGCAGTGCGGGAGACCTGGGTTCAATACCTGGGTTGGGAAAATCCCCTGGAGAAGGGAATGGCAACCCACCCCAGTATTCTGGCCTGGAGAATTCCATGGACTGTATAGTCTATGGGGTCGCAAAGAGTCAGACACAACTGAGTGACTTTCACTTCACTGTGTGTCAATGAGACCAGTATTACCCTATACAAAAACCAAAGACACTGACAGAAAACTGTAGACTAAAATCCTTTGTGAATATAGATTAAAAAAATTAAAAGGCAAACTATGTTTGGCATCATATGAAGAGATAACACACTACAGCCACATGGTCTATACCACCAAATCCAACATTAGTTTCATCAGCTATGCAAAACTGATTAATCAAATATATCACATTATAGCATAAAGTGGGGGGAAGAGACACATCATTAGATTCATAAAAATATTTGATAAAACTCCAAACTACCTCATGATAAAAAGTCTCAATAAACTGAGAAGAAAATGATTCTTCTCAACCTGATGAAGGGCATCTATGAAATCAATAGCAAGAGACTTCCCTGGCAGCCCAGTGGTTGCTGAGACTCTGAGCTTCCAATGCAGGGGGTCCAGGTTCAATCCCTGGTCAAGGAACTAGATGCCATATGCCACAACTATAGATCTCGTGTGCCTCAAGAAAAATTGAAGATACTGCATGTCGCAACTAATACCTGGAGCAACCAAATAAATAAATAAATAGTCTTAAAAGATTCACAGCTACCATCATACTTAACAGTGAAAATCTAAAGTCTAAACTCTCTTACTTTTAATAGATAAAAAATGTTAAGTACATATAAAATGCTCATGATAAAATAGTAAAAGCAAAAACATGACTGAATATTTTTCTCAGACATTATTATCTTAATTGTATAATAAATAATAATTTGTTTGTTTGTTCAATCGCCAAGTCATGTCCAACTCTTTGTGACCCCATGGACAATAGGACTCCAATCTTCCCTGTTCTTCACTGTCTCCTGTAGTTTGCCCAAATTCATATCCATGGAGTCGGTGATGCCATCCAACCATCTCATCTTCTGTCACCTGCTTCTCCTTCCTTCAATTTTTGTAAGCATCAGACTCTCTTCTAATGAGTTGTCTGTTCTCATCAGGTAGCCAAAGTACTGGAGCATCAGCTTAAGCATCAGTCCTTCCAATTAGTATTCAGGGTTGATTTCTTTTAAGATTGACTGGTTTGATCTTCTTACTGTCCAGTGGTATCTCAAGACTCTTCTTAAGCACCAGAGTTCGAAAGCATCAATTCTTTGGCACTCTGCCTTCCTTATGGTCCAGCTCTCACATCCATACATGACTACTGGAAAAATCATAGCCTCGACTATATGGACCTTTGTTGGCAAAGTGATGTCTTCTCTTTTTAACATACTGTCTAGGTTTGTCATAGCTTTCCTGTGAAGAAGCAATCATCTTCTAATTTCATAGCTGCAGTCACCATCCGCAGTGATTTTAGAGCCCAAGAAGAGGAAATCTGTCACTGTTTCCACCTTCTCCCCTTCTATTTGCAATGAAGTGAAGGGACTGGATGCTATGATCTTTGTTTGTTTTTTAATACTGAGTTTTACGCTGGCTTCTTCACTCTCCTTTTCCACCCTCATCAAGTGGTTTTTTAGTTCCTCTTCGCTTTCTACCATTAGAGTGGTATCATCCCCATATTTGAGGTTGTTGACCATTTCTCCCAGCAATACTGACTCCAGCTTGTAACTCATTCAGCACGGTATTTTTCATGATGTGTTGTGCATATAAGTTAAATAAACAGTGTGACAAAAAACAACCTTGCGGTACTTCTTTCTCAATCCTGAACCAGTCAGTTGTTCCATACAAGGCTCTAACTGTTGCTTCTTGACCCACATACAGGTTTCTCAGGAGACAGGTAAGATGGTCTGGTATTCCCATCTCTTTAAGAGTTTTCCAGTTTGTCATGATCCACACAAAGGCTTTAAGGTAGTCAATTAAACTTTTCTGAATTCTCTTGCTTTCTCTATGATCCAGCAAATGTTGGCAATTTGATCTCTGGTTCCTCTGCCTTTTCTATAACCAGCTTGAACATCTGGAAGTTTTCAGTTCATGTAATGCTGAAGCCTAGCATGCAGGATTTTGAACATAGTCTTACTAGCATGGGGGATGAGTGCAATTGTCTGGTGGTTCGAACATCCTTTGACACTGCCCTTCATTATACATAATGAATATTATATGTGTATATATCACAAAAGTTGAAAGAAAAAACCAACAATGGGAAGAAATTAACAAAACTAAACTGTTAAAAGTAATTATCAAGTTATTTTTATTTTTTAATTTTCACTTATATATGTTACTAGCTTTCCAAATTTCCTTTAAAGAGTGCATTATGCTGTTAGATAAGCCAAAGTAAGACAAATACTGTATATCACTTGCATATGGAATCTACAAAGTTGAACTCATAGAAATAGAAGAATGGTGGTTACCTGCAGTTGGAGGGTGAGGAAATTGGAGAGATACTGAAGAATTAAAGGGTGCAAACTTGCAAATAACAGATTTGAAGATTTAAGGCCTAGCATTGTGATTACAGTCAACATTACTATATTACACACTTCAAAGTTGCTAAGAGACTAGATCTTAAATATTCTCACCAAAGAAAGAAATGATAATTATATGCCCTGATAGAAATGTTAGTTAATGCCACAGTGATAATCATATTGCAATATATATCAAATTAGCATGATGAATACCTTAAACTTATATAATTTTATATGTCAACTGTATCTCAATTTAAAAAATCCCTTTAATTAGAATGTTACCTTGGTATCACTCAAAAACCATATTTTTAAGATCTTAAGGCTGTAAATTATACAGTTTATTTTTAAAAGGTGAGCAGGATAATAGATCTGCCATACTTGCTTTTGTTTTTTAAATAAATATTTGTGAGTGGAAATGCAAAATTGATTAACAGCAAATAAAGTAAGGTTCCTTGCACTGGGATGACCCAGAGGGATGGTATGGGGAGGGAGGAGGGAGGAGGGTTCAGGATGGGGAACACATGTATACCTGTGGCGGATTCATTTTGATATTTGGCAAAACTAATACAATTATGTAAAGTTTAAAAATAAAATAAAATTAAAAAAAAATAAAAATAAAAGTCACAGAATCCACAGGTAAACAAAAGATTGAGCAGGATGAATGTGAGTTACTGATGAATGTGAGCTACTGAGAAGAGAACAATCTCTGTAGCAATTATATTAAATATGTTGAGGCAGCTCAACAGCTTAACTTCATTTGTTATACCTATAGGATGCCTTCCAAGAAATTTATTTAAAAACAACATCCTCAAGAACAAATCTATAGCTCTTTTCTGGGCTTTCTCTTTTCCCCAGGCAATCTCATTTACATAAGGTTTAGGAATTAAAGTCAAAATTACTGAGTAAAGCTGGGGAAAAAAAACTATTCCAACAGTACATCACCATCTCTCAGAATAAGTGGAAATTACAGTAATCAAACTATGATATTTTTAAAAAATCTATATTGTAACAATACATATGAAACACTGAGGTGACCAGAATTACACAGACAAATAGCTCTCATGTTTTCCATAGTTGTTCAACAATTTTCATATCAGCTTTTATTAAAACTCGCTAAATCCAACAACAGCCGAGTTTTAATTTATAAATGATCTCAATATTCCAAGTCTGTCAAAATATTTTAATAAAGTCACAGGCAACTCTTTCAAAGAAGGAAACACAAACTTCTGCTAGGCACAGGGTAGAAACCCATCTGCTCAGAGGTGTGAGCTGGATGTAGCAAATTACATCTGCAAGCCTCACTGCAAATGCTCTCTAATGAAACCCAAGATGTTGATTTTGACCCAAACACCCTACACAGATTGGATCTGGCTATATTAGCAATCATCTCTCCCTTCCATGGAAATTGAAATCAGATGACAAATTTCAACAAACAGTTCCACATTCTAAACTTTAGAAGTCTAAGTTCAGTATAGAAGAAGGCTCAGATCTATATAATGAGAACACTTTTGTTCATTCTATTGATCATCTTTTAGTGTAATACTAAAGGATTTTTTTTTCATTATGTTCATACGATCATTATGTTTGCACGATCTACTCTATAATTAATGACTAGATCACTGTATTTTGAATCTAAACACTATTTTCAAAAATAAAATTTTTAACAGAAATTTAGCACTCCAGAATGATACCCAAGGAACACCAAAGACAAAGAGGAAGAGAAAAATAACTTTGCAGGAGCTACAAAAAAAAAAAAAAGGATTAAGAAATAAAATTTCTTCTTAATGAAGAACTTATAAAGACCCTGGTCTTCATAATCATTAGTCAAATGGTGATGAAATATCAAAATTTTAACTAAATATCCAAAGTTGCTTTCTACAGTGGGATATAGGCAATGAATCAGTGTTTCATTTTTGCTTAAATTACCCTGATTTGGTTTCTGTTGTTTACAACCAAAGAATATCAAGTTATACGTAAACTTCTTTCTCAAATATTTTTTAAAAGACTTTATAAATTTGTCCTAATAGTTTTTCACTTTCCATTTAGTCCTTAGGGCACTATCACCTGACTTGCATTAACACTAGTCCTCTGAAAGTATGATGGTAAGAGAAAACAATCACCCAAAACTGTCAAATTCCTTTCACATCTTTTAATCCTCATCTTGGGATACGGTGGCGGCTCAGGAGGTAAAGAATCTGCCTGCAATGTGGGAGACCTGGTTCCATCCCTGGGTTGGGAAGATCCCCTGGAGGAAGACATGGCAACCCACTCCAGTATTCTTGCCTGGAGAATTCTGGTCTTCTTTTTCCTTTTCAGTCAACATTACTGTTCTCCCCTTTTTTCTATATGGATTATATATTTCTCTCTATATAAGTGACTTCAGGTGATGACATCTTTTTTCATCATTTTCCCTGCTATCACATTATATATCTCTAACAATGATTCCTCTTTTGAGCTCCAGACCTAAATATGCAATGGCTTATTAGATACATTTACTTGAATGTCCCACAAACACTTCACAGTATGCACCAAGGTAAATTCATCATTCCCATCTTCCACACCCAAAACTAAATGTTTTTATTTATAATCATAATATTAACCATATAAACATCTACATAGATATCCAGGCTAGGAACTATGGAGTCATTCTACATATTTACTTCTCTTTCACTATCTATAACTAATACAGTCACAAAGTTTAGCCAACTTTTTGTTAATCTCAAATATGTCTCTATTCTTTCCCATTTTAACCATTCCTAGCACCACCATTCTGGTTTAGATAGTCATGTTTTTATACAACTATCATAGCTAGCTGCAATATCTAATCTCCTTGCCCCCAGTTTTCTTATCTTTCCCTGTGCCATGTCCCCCAGGCCCCCACCAAATCCACTGACTACATTTATCAAAAAACAGTTCAGTTCAGTCGCTCAGTCATGTCCGACTCTTTGCGACCCCATGAATCGCAGCACGCCAGGCCTCCCTGTTCATCAACAACTCCCAGAGTTCACTCAGACTCACGTCCATCGAGTCACTGATGCCATCCAGCCATCTCATCCTCTCTCATCCCCTTCTCCTCCTGCCCCCAATCCCTCCCAGCATCAGTCTTTTCCAGTGAGTCAACTCTTTGCATGAGGTGGCCAAAGTACTGGAGTTTCAGCTTTAGAATCATCCCTTCCACTTAAACAAAAATGCTGTGCTCAGTTGCTCAGATGTGTCCAACTCTTTGTGACCCCTCCATGGGCTGTAGCCTGCCAGGCTCCTCTGTCCATGGGGATTCTTCAGGCAAGAATACCAGAGTGGGCTGCCATGCCCATCGCAAGGGGGTCTTCCTGACTCTGGGATCGAACCCAGGTCTCCCTCATTGCAGGCGGATACTTTACTGTCTGAGCCACCAGGGAAGCCCGAACAAAAATGAACATGAAACAACAGTAACAGAGGAAGAGACTAGAAAGGAGTATATTTGGAGGGTGGTATATAGATTTAGACACATTCCGTATATGGTTGAACATGAATGACTGAAAATATTTATCTACATTCTAAAACCAGGAAATCGACAGTGAAAGAGAAAAATAGCATTATAAATCAAAATGAGGATGAGAACAGAAGACAAAACAGCAGATGTGTAACATCGATATTTTTTTAACTTATAAATATAGCAAGTGAATGAGGCACAGAGAAATAAACTATAAAGGTTCAATCTGATTCATGACATCCATCATTCAACAGGTTCTAATACTCAAATATGTTGGAAAAAAGACAATGCAGAGTGACACTGAAACCAGGACTGGTTGAAAACTGAAAATGAACAGACCTCCAGATTCTTTCTCCATCTATGCACAGATACAAAGATACAAAGTAAAGTATTCTTTACACATACGCATCAAATACACATACGCATCAAAGGGTTTTATGCAAATATTTTTACAAACAACTTTTAAAATGAAAAAAACATATTTGTGGTATTTCATAAGAAGTTAGTTTCTATAATTTTCTAATGTCTGAAAAAGTTTTAAATATCTTGAAATAATCTTTCTTCAGGGTAGGGTAGGCCAATGCAATAACCAGGTGGTTAAAAAATTGTTTCTACTTTAGGTTTCCATGGTGATTATGTAGTCACTCTGTAGTCTCCTAGGGAGTATGACAAATAGACTTTAGAAGTTTCTATTTGATTCTAGTTCTCTCCATCTGGTAAATGATTTTTTTTAAGTTGAAAATAAACTAAGATTCTAGAAAAAAGAATCACAGAATATAATAACATCATATGCTTTAAAAAGGGAGATTTCTGTAGTTCTTAACTCATTCATAATATATTGGAAAAACAAGATGAGAATAAAACAATTTATCAAATAAAAAGGATAAACAGTTGAAGTTGGCAGGAGTGTTATAGAAATAAGAAGGATTTTAAATGAGTATTGAAGAGATACCAAATAATACAGTAGTATATATATATTACTCCTTTCATAAAATCCATTGGGGGGGCAGCTATAATATTTTCATAACATCTTTAAATTACTGGGGGATTCTACTTCCAGAAATAATGACAGATTTAGTGCCCTGAATGACTTTTGCACTAAAAACAAATGAAAATCAACATATTAATAAAATGTTCCTATGCCACACATACCATGATTAAAACTTATATCTGTTAACATAAACACACACAAGTACACACACTCCATAAAATCATTAATAAGCTTCTCCCAATAGTAAAGATTATTAAGGCAAGGGAATAGAAGAAGCCAGAAATTAAGAGATAAGCAAAACAAATAGCCTTAGGCATTTCTAAACAGGTAAAATTTGAACACTCTCCTGTTCACACTAAGGCAGATAAAGACAAAGTCTTAGACCAATTTGCAGTGTAGAACTTTACAGGACACAAGGCTTGCATGCAATTCACTACGATAATAATGTCAGGGTAGGTGAAGGTGAAGTTGCTCAGTCGTGTCTGACTCTCTGTGATCCTGTGGACTGTAGCCTACCAGGCTTCTCCGTCCATGGGATTCTCCAGGCAAGAATACTAGAGTGGTTTACCATTTCCTTCTCCAGGGGATCTTCCCAACCCAGGGATTGAACCTGGGTCTCCCACATTGGAGGCAGACGCTTTAACCTCTGAGCCACCAGGGAAGGGTTAGGGTAAACCATAAATGAAACTGTCCCATTTTTCCCATTAATTTATGGTTTAGGTATCAAGATATAGGTTAAATCTGAAGAAAAAGAGGCTCTCAGGGGACTACAGAAGATCATCGGTAATATTTTTTATCTTGATTCAGATGTAGGCAACATGAGTGGCTTTAGTATAAAATGTACCAAGCTGTGCACTAAAAATTGCACAGTTTTGTATATGATACAGTTAAATTCTAGAAAAGCTTTTTAAAATTCAATGAACAACTTTAACAGCATATCAGATACAACTTTAAAAAATTAATGAAATGAAGGATCAAAGAAATTACTGAGAATAATGCAGGTCATCAAGTCAAAGAGAAAAAACACAGAAGTATAAAGAAGATACAAGAATGATGCAGCCAAAAAAAGTGAAAAATTCTAAAATATATAACAGAAAGAATAAGACACAGGTAATACGCAGGTCAGGAAGCAACAGATAGAACTGGACATGGAACAACAGACTGGTTCCAAATAGGAAAAGGAGTCTGTCAAGCCTGTATATTGTCACCCTGCTTATTTAACTTATATGTAGAGTACATCATGAGAAACGCTGGGCTGGAAGAAGCACAAGCTGGAATCAAGATTGCCGGGAGAAATATCAATAACCTTAGATATGCAGATGACACCATCCTTATGGCAGAAAGTGAAGAGGAACTCAAAAGCCTCTTGATGAAAGTGAAAGTGGAGAGTGAAAAAGTTGGCTTAAAGCTCAACATTCAGAAAACGAAGATTATGGCATCTGGTTCCCATCACTTCGTGGGAAATAGATGGGGAAACAGTGGAAACAGTGTCAGACTTTATTTTTCTGGGCTCCAAAATCACTGCAGATGGTGATCGCAGCCACGAAATTAAAAGACGCTTCCTCCTTGGAAGGAAAGTTATGATCAACCTAGACAGCATATTCAAAAGCAAAGACATTACTTTGCCAACAAAGGTCCGTCTAGTCAAGGCTATGGTTTTTCCAGTGGTCATGTATGGATGTGAAAGTTGGACTGTGAAGAAAGCTGAGTGCCTAAGAATTGATACTTTTGAACTGTGGTGTTGGAGAAGACTCTTAAGAGTCCCTTGGACTGCAAAGAGATCCAACCAGTTCATTTTAAAGGAGATCAGTCCTGGGTGTTCTTTGGAAGGACTGATTTTAAAGCTGAAACTCCAATACATTGGCCACTTCATGCGAAGAGTTGACTCACTGGAAAAGACTCTGATGCTGGGAGGGATTGGGGGCAGGAGGAAAAGGGGACGACAGAGGATGAGATGGCTGGATGGCATCACCGACTCGATGGACAAGAGTTTGGGTGAACTCCGGGAGTTGGTGATGGACAGGGAAGCCTGGTGTGCTGCAATTCATGGGGTCACAAAGAGTCGGACACAGCTGAGTGACTGAACTGAACTGAATATCTGAATAAATCATGCCAGAAAACTTGGAGAAATCTTTATGGCTTTTATAGACACCAATATAAAAACTTTAAAACACAAAGATTTAAAAAATTTTTAAAGTTGCCAGAAGGAAGGACAAAATATCTTCAAGGAAACATAAACTGCAAGTGGATCTCTCAATAGGACAATGAAAAGCAAAAGAGTCAGCACAACAGTATCTTTAATTGGTGGTGGTTTAGTTGCTAAATCGTGTTCGACTCTTGCAACCCCATAAACTGTAGCCCTCCAAGCTCCTCTGTCCATGGGATTCTCCCGGCAAGAATACTGGAGTGGGTTGCCATTTCCTTCTCCAGGAAATCTTTCTGACCCAGGAATCGAACACAGGTCTCCTGCATTGCAGGCAGATTCTTTACCAACTGAGCTACAAGGAAAGCCTCTGTATTTTTAATAGGCCAGACTAAAATAATAAGAAATTACATACCTAGCAATAAATCTGGATATATAAATTATATATCTAGTGAAATTTAAAAATATTCAAACAAAATTGAGTTTGATAACCACGTATCATCACAAAAAGGCAAATGGAAAATGATCTGCCAGAGGATAGAGGACTGAATTATATGAAGGCATGTGTAGAAAGGCACTAGTTCAAGAGTCAGTAAACATGGCCCATGACCGAATCTGACTATCAGATTTTATAAATGAAGCTTCACAGATACACAGTCATTGACTTATTGTCTATGGCTGTTCATGCATGCCAAAGGAGGGTTCAGAAGTGACAAAAAGACCAAGAAATGGATAAAATTGAAAACATTTACTATCTGACTCTTGATTCCCTGGTGGCTCAGACAGTAAAGAACCTGCCTGCAATGCAGAAAGCCCAGGTTCAAACCGTGGATGGGGAAAATGCCCCAGAGAATAGAATGGATATCCACTCCAGTATTCTTGCCTGGAGAATTCCATGAACAGAGGAGACTGGGTGGTTAGAGTCCAGGGTTGCAGAGAGTTTCAGGGCTGCAGAGAGTGGGACACAACTGAGCGACTAACACTTTTCTGCACTAAGTAAGTGTTCCAAACCCTGTCCTGATTATATACTCACAATAAATACAAGCAATTATTCTTTAAATGATAGCCTATTAATCCAGATAGGATGAATGAATTAAAGTATTTTCAGATCTGTGTGTGTTCAGAAGCACAGTAAATAGCTTGATTTAATGCATAATTTAATACACTAAAGATGCAAGTTAAGATTCCTAGACCTAGAGTTGACTTTAATCAAAAAGTGCTAATTTGTAATATAAAAAAGAAAAAGAATAGTTAAGGGATAATTTCCAAAACAGCAAGGGATAAATGAATTACAATTAACATATATAACAGTATAAAGGAAACATTTTTATTTACATAATTAAATTCAAACAATTAATTAAGATAATGAAAAGACTGGGAGGATGGGAGAAAATATTTGCAAGTTACATATTTATTAAGGGTCTGATATCAGAATATATAAAGAACTCTTATAACTCAACAATAAAGAGAAAAATAACTAAAAAGTGGGCAAAGAATTTTAATATAAGAAGAAAATACAAAACAAGATCTACAAATGGCCAATAAACACATGAAAAGATGCTCAACATCATCAGACATTAGGGAAATGAAAATCAAAACCACGAGATAACACTTCACAGCAACTGTGATGGCTGGAAACAAGACAGTAACAATACCACAATAATAAGTGGTGACACAGATACGGATAAATTAATGTTGTGCATCAACTGCACTTCAGTATAAAAAATTAGAACCTCCATTCTCTGATGTGGGATTGCAAAAGGGAACAGACATTTTGATAAATAGTCCATCAGTTTCAAAGATAAGGACAGAGTTACCAAATGACCCAACAATTCTACTATATGCATCTAAAAGAAATGATGCTGAAGCTGAGGCTCCAATACTTTGGCCACCTGATGCGAAGAACTGACTCACTGGAAAAGACCCTGATGCTGGGAAAGAATGAACGCAGGAGAAGGGGATGACAGAGGATAAGACAGCTGGATGCCATCACGGACTTGATGGACATGAGTTTGAGCAAGGTCCGGGAGCTGGTGATGGACAGGGAAGCCTGGCGTGCTGCAGTCCATGGGGTGCAAAGAGTTGGACACAACTTAGCAACTGAATTGAATAGAATTGAATAGAAATTAAAACATATGTCCATGCAAAAAGTGTAGAAGAATGATCATAGCAGCATTATTTATAATCACTAAAAAGTAGAAACAACACAAATGTCCATCAAATAATCAATGAATAAATGTGGTATATTCATAAAATGAATTTTTATTCAGCTATAAAAAGGAATGAAGACATACATACTACAACATGAATCAACCTTGAAATTTATGGTAAGTGAAATAAGCCAGTCAGAAAAGACCACAAGTTTTTTTATTCCAATCATGAAATGTCTAAAACAAGCAAATTCATAGAAAGACAGTTCCTAGGGGACTTGCAGGATGGGAGCAGAGGACTAAGTGCTAATGATGTACCAATTTTTTTACAGTGAGAAAACTATGCTAATATTAGATGCTGATGTTGCATAAAAACTAAATACACTAAAAATCATCTAATTATATACTTTAAAAGGAGGAATTTTACAATATGTGAATTTTAGCAATGAGTTTTAACAAAAATCAAGGTACAAATCAATTTTTTAAAAATCATTCCAGAGTTTTTTTTTTTTTTTTAAAGAGGAAGCACTCCCCAGCTCACTTTATGAAGCTAGTATATCCTTAATAGGACACATAACACCTATCGTGATAATAAGGAATTTCCTGTAACCAAAAATGAATAGCAAATAACAGCTATGCCCAATATGCTAGAGAAAGAATCAAGACAAAGAGCACTTCACAAGAACTCTTAAGTTCCTTCTAAGTACTAGAATTCTATGATTTTATGATAATAGTATTCATGTCATTAAGTACCAACCCTAATTTCTGGATAAAATCATGCTTACATAAACCTAACAAAATTAGATTTCA
Organism: Bubalus kerabau; assembly: GCF_029407905.1. Classification (NCBI taxonomy): domain Eukaryota; kingdom Metazoa; phylum Chordata; class Mammalia; order Artiodactyla; family Bovidae; genus Bubalus; species Bubalus kerabau. The sequence goes on from NC_073637.1 coordinate 67,152,944, forward strand.
ATGGAAATCACAACAGAGAAAGGGAGACAGAAATCAACATTAAGTCAAAGTAAAAAAATTGAAGACTTCACTAACTTTTCAATAACAATATGTGTGGTAGTCTGAACGATGTCCGGATTTAGACACTTACATCCTAATAATATGAACAAGGTGTTGACCTATTTAGCACTGTCAAAAATTTGAGGCTTGTTATTAAAATATAGATTCACACTATTGACTTTGTGACTCAAAACTTTTCCAGGTTCACATAGTTTGAAATGAATGCCTCCAAGTTCAAAGGGTGTGAACCTGCAACTGAAAACACTGCAACATCAGAAATCCAGTATTTATTAAAGAAAGAGCCTTGGCTCCAATCATCACACAATTATCTACTTTAAATAAATGAGTAATCTAGAAATATATCAAGCTTGATATAAATGGTGTAAACAATAAATACATAAACAATTTCTGTGTTTATGATACATCTATTCATAAGTCAAGTGGCTTAAATTAAAATAAACCTATTTATAATTCTTACTTCAGCTTAATGCAAACATCTGAAAACAACTTTCTTCTCAAGTTAATTTTATTTGTGCTTAGCATTTCAGTGATTATACTATATACCATATAATCTTTGGCAGATAGTCTCTGTCTATATATATATGTATGTTGTCTTCATCTATATATAATAAAAGGTGTGGCTATCAATAAACAGCATCACTTAGTTCATTTACTATATACATCTGTCTTTTCAGAACTACTTTGTAGATCACTTAGTTCATTTCCATTAAGTTCTTTCAATGAGAAGACTGATTTAGAGATGCACTGGCATAATTAAAAAAAAAACAAAACAGTAAAACTAAAAGTATCAGTATAAAATATAATAACCATAGGAAGACTTTAAAATAAAAATGTACCTTCTTCAAGGATGGGTCGTGGGATGACAAACGGAATCTCCTGGAGAGGGTCCATATACTTGTGGCCAGCACTAACAATCTTTATTTGAGGCAAACAGAGGACAAGCGTTCCTGGCATGCTCATTTGTCCATGGTACCAACTTCTTACTGTTCCAGGAATGTCACCAGATACAATTGTACTAGGAGAAGGCAAACTATCATTTGGGATAAACACACAACAAGACTGTACTTCAAGCTAGAAAAGAAAAACAGAATCAAAATATTTGGATCAGATTAAGTTTGAGAATAAACAAATCTCAATCACCTAATATCTTTACCAGAATACACAGGCAAGCCCAAAAAAGAAAATGTCCCATACTTATGTCTTTATCAGTTGATTTTACTAAAGAATATGACAAACACTGGAAAAGGTATTGTTTCTTGCTATAAATTTGATCAAAAGAGCATAATGACATGAAATGAAAACATAGCTGCCTTTCCATAGTTCTTTCCAAGAAACATGATTGAGTTAGAAAATGTGCTGGCAAAAAAAGGTGAGAAAATCCTACTTTTTTTGCAGTTCATTACATTTTGTTAACACCAGCTAAGGGGTTAGAGCTGACTAGCATTTTGCTGCTCTTACTTTAAAAAATAAAAAAAACCACAAACATCTATTTCTATGTGAATCTGTCCCTTTGTCTTTCATTTTACAGATAGAAATTTAAGAAAAAATACTTTAAATGCTCAGATTATATCTCTAGATAAACATTAAAGGAGAACACGTTAGTAACATAGTAATGAAGAAAATTCAGAAGACTTAAAAATCAGAGCACTATTCCTCACTTTTATCATACGTTGATTTATTACCTAAATTGTGATTTCATGTGAAATTTTTATGCTTCCTTATCCCTAGTGTACTTACTTAGATTGCCAGCCCCTAACAGAGTTAAAGTAAGACTAAGCAAGACCAAATAAAAGACTGAATACATCATGAGTACTTAATTCAAAAGGTATGCTTAAGTTAAAGCCTATTAGTCTAAGCTGACTTTATTACAAGCTAATATTCTGTACCTGGCTAGTAAACTGCCCCAACGGTGTAGCATACTTGAATTATTTTTAATAAAATACAAAATATAACCTGCTAATTTTCTATAAAATAATTGGCATACAAAGCTATTACCTGAACCTATTATCTAATAAAAACTAAATTTTGTTTGCTTGATAAATGTTTGGATATTCTAGCAACTTAAAATAACAAAGAGACCATATTTTACAAAAGATAACTAAGACTACAGTCATAGACGTACTCTTGGGGTTAATATATTACTTAGTGAGAGCATGGTATGTAACAGGTCTGAATTCCTTGATATGATAAATAATTTGCCAGTCTTATAAGTGTAGTTACTCATTTTTCCTTCAGTATTTCTGTGCATGGATAAACCAATGAATTCAGTGAAGAAAAATATATGTAAAAATTTACATAAATAAGTACATTGGTTCATACAGTATAAAAATTTTTAGTTCTAGAACTTAATCTTGTAGATTACATGATTTTAAAATGTTATGTTAAGTAGTTCATCACTGACTTAAGATCACATTTCTAACTTGTGAAATAGAAGTGTATATTGTCTCTAATATGTTACATTTTGTTTCAAACATATAACATAATTCATTAGTGATGCTAAAGTGCACAAGTTAGAGTGGGACACTGACACCATATTCTCCTACATTAACTACGGCTATACGCTCAAACAATGACGGGTCAGTATTTAACATTTTATTTTAGATACTGATGCTATGTTCACAAATGCTTTCAACAATGTGAGGTAATTAGTTTAATATGTCACTGTATACAAATTTATACATAGATGTCTTGAGAAAAAAATTTATTTTGTGCCAAAATTTCCATAATCACAATATATTCTAAGTTTCTACTAATTCAGATATAAATTATTTAATCAAATCAAAACAACTTGAGCAATGCATATAAAATCAACAGTATATTAACCTGATACACATAACAACATTAAAAAATAAGCTTTCTAAAAAATGATACATGTGGGGATTCTTTTAATGATAAGAACTAAAACATACAATCCAAATTGCTCAAACTTGTTGTAATGTTACATCTATTATATATACTAAAGCTAACACATAAATCTTTTTACACTTTTAAAATAACTGTTAAACTGTATGTCTAAAATTTTGGTTTTAATGTAAAATGTTGAGTGATTTATGTAAGTGAATATAAATCTGCAGCAGTAAATTTTGCATTAATGTAAGGATCTGACAATCCAAGGGAAAGAAAATGAAGTAATCTGCCAGTAAGAAGTCCTCAAACTGGGGGTCAGATCATGTTCATGGAAACCATCTGGTTGGGACCCTCTGAGCCACACCAAACACAAATGATCTTTTAAAAAAATATCCTATTCATTAATGCATCACAGCTGCACTGAGTGTTACTTCATTTTTCCATGGCAACATCCTTTCTGTTTCAAGGATCTTATTTCAGTTTTGGTAGCAACATGTTCTTTCGCCAATATTGAACACATTCATGTGTTAAAGTGAAGGGATTATTACAAATTCTTGAAGTAGAACCACCTCTATTTTGATTCCTATTAGGTCAAGGGCTACATAGCTAAGTATCACATCCTGAGGATAAACCACTAAAGAAATTATTTGCTATTATTTCAATAAGTGAAATGATTATCATGCAATTTTTCTGAAGTTCCAAGTTCTGTTTTTTCCTGAAATTTCAAGTGCTGCTTAAAAAGATACATGACATTGTGTACTCCATATCCTCTATAAGTACAGTTTGGTAACCTTTGATTTTTCTAATTTATGTACTCTACAACTGTGATCACAACTCAGTTAAAAAGAAGAAACTAAGACGAGCTTCATTTATGCATTAAACTAATAAGCATTTTAATTAGCAAACTGTCCAATATATAGACTAACTTTATATAAATGCTTTACAATGTTATACCATTTTTCTGCTCTTTAAAACAATGCTGCTATTTCCCAAATGTTTTCCTTTCTTCAAAACTTGAAAATCTAGTGATAATTGTATTTAGAAAATTTATACAGAATAAAATGTTCTCTGAATGAATGTATTTACTCCGCAGGACACAGTTTCAAATAAAAAATAAGAATGAAGAAACAATGCAGTTTGTATTTTCATTCACTTTTTCTTTCTTTTATTCGTGCATTCTTTAACAGTCACCATTTACTGAGCTTGAAGTCAGGACTATAGAGAAAGGACACAGTTCCAGCATTTAAAACTAGTAATAGCCTTACATAATTTTCACTAGAGCACACAATCTATACTGTCAGACACTGTGCCTATTCTGTTTACGCTACAGTCTCAGTACACAGTACTGCACCTAGTATGAAAGAGGTACTAAGTAACTGTTAAAGAAGGGAACACAATTATTTTTATTAGCACTAGATAATGATGTTAATTAAAATAGTTGTTTAATGCATGTTGTTCATCATTTCATTTCACAGACACCAGTAGAGTGATTAATAAAAATGACTTATCAGCCAGATGGGTTCAACTCTAGCTGTGGAACCTTTGACAAGCTATTTAATCTTTTCATGACTTCAGCTTCCTCATCTGTATATGGGGGGAAATCAGCTTTGAAATAAAGGTTAACATATTAACTGTCACCAAAATGTTTGCTAAATAAAGTCAATGAACATACACTAAGTATCTACTATATGCCAGATCTATATATTAATTCTCAAGGATTTGTAAAAGACGCTCACAATCCTTCTATTTTAAAATGCTATTGGCTTATGGTTTAGCTATTTATGCATATAGAGACCACCAAAATAAGTAGTATTATATTTGCACTATGAATAAACTATTTATTTATTCAAATAAATAAACTATTGCCCAAACCGTTTCCTATTCTATAAATTCACAATACATTATGAAACTATTTGGAATATCCTATGTATTTAGTACAAATTTAAATATACACAGTTCAGGACATTAGCTAAAAACCTCAAAAGTGCACCTTGGTTATCTTCTTTTCCACAGTGAAATGTTATAAATCTCCATACTTTTCTCATAAATACTTGTCAAGGGAAGACAAGAAAAAAATTCCTAGACTGTAATAAGGATTTCCTCTTTCTAACAAACTATCATGCAACTGATGTTACTTTCTCAATGTCTATAAATAAAACTACAGCCTTCTATGCAAAATTTTAAGCATTAAATGTAGTAGATTACTTTTTTTTTTTTTTTTTTTTTTTTTTTTTTTAAATTTTATTTTATTTTTAAACTTTACATAACTGTATTAGATTTGCCAAATATCAAAATGAATCCGCCACAGGTTTACATGTGTTCCCCATCCTGAACCCTCCTCCCTCCTCCCTCCCCATTCCATCCCTCTGGGTCGTCCCAGTGCACCAGCTACAGTAGATTACTTTTGACATTAATGTGACTGACAACTGATATGTCTAATATCTACTCTTATTTAATCCTGCAGATAAGCCAGGAAGTTCACTGGACTTGAGAACATTAGGTGTATCATGTAACATGATTACTACATCTCTTCTTATACATATATAACTTTCTGGGAGAAAAAAATTCAATTGTTCTAGCTTATCTGACTTTGACACTCATACCAAAATCTCACAGAATGTGGGAAGTTGTCTCCTAAAAGGAATAAAACATTATTAGCAAAAGAAGGAGCTCAGGATCTTTCAAATGGAAAATAAAGTGTCCATGACATTATGCTGTCCATTGTCAGAAACTAGCCAAACACCCAGGAAATGCCATAGGACAGCAACACAATCTTCAATGTAAAAGTCAAGAAGACTGATTTTGGCAAACACCAGAGTAATGTTCTCCTTCATTAGTGAATCCTAGGCCAGAGTACTTCTATTTTGTCAACCTCATGCCATTGCCAATTATATCGTTCTGGAACAAAAACGTAATAGACAGAAACTTTGCTGGTGAGTGAACAGAGGAAAACTACAAAAACAATGAGTTTATGCTAATCTATCTTGAAAAGGCCCTCCAATCCAAGTTCATTTTAAAAACTGTTCAAGACTACATTTAGTACTATAAAACAATCGAATTATTATAAAATATGAAATTCTTTTTCCCATTGAAAAATAAATAGGTTATCATAAATACTGTTGATGTCTTAATGCAACATACATTTTTCTAAAATAATAAAGTACATGAACTTAGCAAATACCAACTCTGGCTCCAAAATCAACTTTCCAGAAACTCTGATTCCAAGCACATTTACTTGTTCAAACTTCCATTAAAAGAATAATCCTTTGATGACTTTAAGTTATGGTGTTTTGTTTAATCTGATGACAACTTCAGGGTTTTCTTTTTTATATTTGGCTCATAAAATGTCTTGGAGAGTGGACACAACTCTTTTAAAAACTCAGTTTTAGGGCCTAGATTTTGATCATTGAATCAGAATCTAGTTTTATTCTGAAGTTTTTCAGAATATACAAACAGTTGAAAATGTCTAAGTTTATGGTATGTATAAGACAGGACTGGGACTAGGAGTGAGGTAAGAAAGGTGCCTTGATCATTTTCAGAATAATCTATACAAACGTAAATCATTTAGTACTCCTTTAATTAAATGTTAATTTATACACAAAAAGCTTAGTCAACAAGGAAGATCAGACTAAACTGTACACTTAAACATGGTTAAGAAGGTAAATGTTACACGAGTACTTAGCCAAAATTAAAAACAACAAAAGAAAGAAATATCTTTACTTGTAATTAATCCAGAATGACATACCAGATTAAGTTTATTGTTTGTAAAGCTAATGAAGGCACTGCATCATTACAAAACAAGCCAAAGAACTAAAAGAATCACATAAGAACATGAGAATCATGCATACCTTAAACTTACTTAATTTAACCATTTCATATTGCAAATATGCCAAGTAAAGCCCATAGCAAACATTAAGAATCTGACACTGTTGACAACGGCTCCTTTAAATCTTTGACCTTTCCTCCAACATTTCTGATCTTTCGTTTAGGGTTTCTTTAAGGAGACATTCTCTTCTACTGACTACTTTAGAAATGGTATTCACTTGGCCCATTGCTCTTTCAACTTAACATACTTTTTTGAATTCTCCTAGTTTTAACCATCTTTAGATGATTTCTTTTTTTTTTTTTTTGATGATTTCTAAAATTATATTTATATGGTGCATCTCTTCCTTAAACTCAATTATGAATATTCAGTGTAAGAGATAACTGGGTATCTCATACACATTTCAAATACACATGTACGGTCAAACTCTCAATTTGCCACTAACCCTGAAAGGATGCTGCTCCTATCATATAATTGCATCGCTATCTACCCAAACCAGAACCTGGAACACCAACTAGACTCCCTCCTTTTATTCTCCAAATGCATAAGTCACTGGTTCCTGGTGATTTTTACCTTAAGTCTCTCAGGGTTTGCTGTCTAACTTTTCTTATTGCCTAGTGTTTTGAAACCATTGTTCAATATAATTCACCCATTTCTTTTTTGGTTGTTTGAAGTAGCAAAATAAATCCAGTTCCCATAACTTCATCCCAGGAAAAGGAGTCTGTTTTCCAGAATATCTTACGCTGTGGAGCATGCATGTATCTACTTTTTGTCATTCAGTTGCCCAGTCTTGGATGACGCTTTTCGACCCCATGGACTGCAGCACACCAGGCCTCCCTTTCCCTCACCATCTCCCGAAACTCACCCAAGTTCATGTCCATGTATCTACTTAATGGCTTACAAATATTATAAAGATTTCTTACACTTGGAATTTTACCTGGAAGATATTCTTAGAGCCATCAAATAATCAGGTAACCCTAATACTATCTTTCTTAGCTCCCATTACAATAACTTCTTAAAATGGGATCAAAAAAAGGATATACTAAATTAGTCCACTTTTCTATCGTATCTGAATCGCTAGACATGAACTACTCTTTGTGAAACCATGGCTCCCCTGTCCATGGAATTCTCCAGGCAAGAATACTGGAGTGGGTTGCCATTCCCTTCTCCAGGGGATCTTCCCAACCCAGGGATGAACCGGGGTCTCCTGCATTGCAGGCAGATTCTTTACTCTCGGAGCCACCAGAGAAGCCACCAGTTTTCTAGTGGAATGGATAAGAGAGAATGAGGTTATTTTTAATACAATTACCTACATTATCATGAAATAATATTTAGGACCAAATTAAACTTCAAACAGCTATACATTTTTTTATCACTATTATAACCTGGAGAATGCTATTATGTCATCTAATTCTAAAGATCAATAAATATTAATCTGAGATAGTATCCAAATTCATCACAAACCTGGCAGAGCATGCCCTAGAAATCCTTTCAATAGATGACATTTACCCTGATAACTCCATTTCTCTTTTGGATGGCAAGAGTTTTATAAGGGATCTATCTAAGAGACAATCCCCACAAGATGCTTCAATACAATGGATATTTGTCTTTTTCCTGCTAGACCAAGAGAACTACTATATTTCTTTTGTCTACTCAGGATCTACCATAATATATAATAAAATTGAGTGCTGAATGTGATAATGAATGAAAGAATAATAAATGGAGGGAAACAGAACATTCCATAATGTATTACTAGGCAACTAGATGTTTAAAAAATAAATAAGTTTATACTGGGGTACTAAAATGTTAACATGCCTCTGAAAGTTAAATAAATACTTATGTGCAACAGGAAATTTTTAGAAATACAATGTTTATCAGAAACTATGTATGTACTTTTTTTAACTATGTACTTTTTTTCTCAAAAAGTAAAGGAGGACATATTAAAGAGCAATAGGGCCTTGGAACTAATCCTCAAATTATAGTACACCTCTTCATCAACTCTAGTGCCATTTCTGAAAAAAGTACAAAGTACCTAATTTTAAAAAGAAACCTGCTACAGTCCCACTACATTAAACTTTTATTTCTATACAAACATACTGCATATGTGTATTTCATACATATGAAATGATTACGATATAAGCTTATTTTGGTATCAAAGCATTTTCACTAGAATAGAGAAGGAAAACTGAGCAAAAAAAAAAAAAAAAAGGAGTTGTGTTGCCAGGAAGAGAAAGTTGTAGTTAGGAGTCAAAACGGAAGAAATTTTTTGTATTTAGGATAGACATCAAAAGTTAAAGAGAAATTAGTATCAAAATGAGAAATTAATATTAAAGTTACTTTAAACAAAATCCCATATTTTTGGAAATTAAGTGTCCATTTTTAAGTGATGGGTGTACCTAAGAAGGCATAACAAGGAGAATCAGAAAATATGTCATAATAGAAATGAAAAGAGAATTTACCAGAATTTGTTGCATGCAGCTGAAGTTGCTTGATGCAATTAAATACAATATGGAGTTTTGAAATAAGGTATAAAAACAAATAAAAGCACAAAATTTTATGAAATTTTAATAAAATATGTACTTTACTTAATAATACTGTATCTTTCTTCTCTGCAATCACCCTATGTGTTTTTTTCAGTCTAACTTTATTGAGGGTTTCAATGGCTAAGTCAAAGATCTCTCAGTAAATGTCAAATTGCACTAGAAAATATAAACGTTATTTAAAAATATGTTTGTATTGATTTCTAACATTATCTGATAGTGATAAGAGAACAGACTCTGTGTAATTTAAAAAACTTTAGACTACAAAATTTTTGCACTTTGTTTTATGTCCCTGGATATGTTTTCCGTGTCTCCTAATTTACAGTCTATGGGAACTTGAATAGAATTTATATCTTACTATGGTGTTAAAATTATATAAATCTTAATTATTTTGAATTGTATCACAGTGCTTTTCAGGTCTACTATATCCTTCTACTTCTCTGAATATTCGTCCTATTAATTTTTGACAGTTTGATATTGAAATTCCATATAAAGTCTTAATTTATCTACTAAAAAATTGTAATTTATAGTGGAACTATATGTAATCTTGCTCTGTATTTTTCCAGGTCTCCTATAAATGTGTTCTTATACTTTCATTATTAAAAAAAAAATTAAAAACAAGAAGGAAAATATTAAGAGATGGCCTTGAAAACCTATTATACACTGAGTCTCAGAAAAGAAACTAAGAAAACATACCTTTCCAACCAGTTTTTAGTCCCAGTTTAATGAAATCAAAACACAACTAACTCCTGAGTACAAATGACTTAAGGTACGGTGCTAAAGAAAAACATGATATGAAAGATAAATGCTAGAAAGAGATCGAATAATATTAGGATTATTCCTTTTTTACATGAAGTATTATTTGCATCATACTATAATTTAGAACCTCAGATGGAACTATAATTAAATAAGTTCACTGTTATTTATAAAATTATAGTAGAAATATGTGTGTTCAAATTAGTTACTCATCCTAACTTACTAATCACTTCAGTATTTATATTTATTGACTACCACACAATAAACTGTGGAAAATTCTTAAAGAGACTGGAATAACAGACCACCTTATCTGTCTTCTGAGAAACCTGTATGCAGGCCAAGAAGCAATAGTTATAATCGGACGTGGAACAACAGACTCATTCAAAAATTAGGTACGGAGTAACCTGCTTATTTAACTTATATACAGAGTACATGCGAATGCCAGGCTGGAATCAAGATTCCTGGGAGAAGTATCAATAACCTCAGATATGTAGATGATACCACCTAATAGCAGATAGTGAAGAGGATCTTAAGAGCCTTTTGATGAAGGTGAAAGAGGAGAGTAAAAAAGCTGGATTAAAACTCAACATTCAAAAAACTAAGATTACGGCATCTGGTCCCATTACTTCAGGGCAAACAGATAGAGAAAAAGTGGAAACAGTGACAGATTTTATTTTCTTGGGCTCCAAAATCAGTCGATGGTGACTGCAGACACAAAATTAAATGATGCTTACTCTCTGGAAGAAAAGCTTTGACAAACCTAGACACCATATTAAAAAGCAGAGACATCACTTTGCTAACTAAGGTCCACAGTAATCAAAACTATGTTTTTTCCCAGTAGTCAGTCATGTACAGATGCGAGAGTTGGACCATAAAGAAGGCTGAATGCCGAAAAACTGATGCTTTGGAATTCTGGTGCTAACGACTCTTAACAGTCCTTTAGACAGCAAGAAGATCAAACCAGTCAATCCTAAAGAAACTCAACCCTGAATGTTCACTGGAAGGACTGATGCTGAAGCTGAAGTCCCAATACTTTGGCCACCTGACGCAAAGAGCTGACTCACTGGAAAAGACCCTAATGGGAAAGATTAAAGGCAAGAGGAGGAGGGTAAGACAGAGGATGCAGTGGTGGATGGCATCACTGACTCAATGGACATGAGTTTGAGCAAACTCCAAGAGACAGTGAAAGACAGGGAAGGCTGGCATGCTGCAGTCCCTGGAGTCACAAAGAGTTGTATACAATTTAGCAACTGAACAACAACAAAATATACCATAGATTACTCTTTTCAGGAGATTACAAAATAACACATAAAAAGATGATGGGTATTACTCATCAGGGAAAAAAGCATATATTTCATAGGTCATTTAAATAGTAGAAATAATGTGTTAAATCAATCAGTAAAATGAGAGGAGCACAGAACGGTTAGTAAGGCATTATACAGAAACAGAAGAAATAAAAAACTTTATTTTCTTGTGACCACAGACCAGAGTAAGCTAAGAATACAGACTGAGGTTGACCAACTTCAGAAAAAATGAATAAAACTGAGATACAACTGCCCAGGTATCACCCTCATTCCCATCAGCAGTGTATCTCCCCTGAGATTAAAGATTTTATTGTAAGAAAAGTTACATATAGTTAAGTGAATAAATATAGTCATCAGAAGCAAAACCACACCTAGTCTAGTTTGCTCTATCATGCCTCATAGTTAAATGTTAATACAAGGACTGGGTGACATACAATGAAAGAGAACATAAGGATACAGTCTTTTACTATAGACTAAAGAAAGTAGCATTGACTATAAATATTCAGCAACATCCTAGGAGTACTGTCTATTTTCTGCTTCTATAATCAATCTCAATCAATATAAGTGAAGTCTCTCACTCGTGTCCGACTCTTTGCGACCCCATGGACTGTAGTCTACCAGGCTTCTCCGTCCATGGGATTTTCCAGGCAAGAATATTGGAGTGGGTAGCCATTTCCTTCTCCAGGAGATCTTCCCAACCCAGAGATTGAAACCCGGTCTCCTGCATTGTAGGCAGATGCTTTACCATCTGAGCCACCAGGAAAGTCAATGTAAAGACACTGAATATTTCCTGCATTCATGGAATCTCACCTTCCTGTCTCATCTGATGCCACCAATGCATCAGAGGATACTAGAGAGGAATACAAGTAAGTCAACAAAATGAGTTACTAGGATAATATTAATAGCATAAGGCCTCATGCTGGCAGAGACTGTAGGACACAGCTGAACCTGTGGACAAAGTCATTTTTCCCTTAAGCTGAGAGTTAAAACAACAACAAAGAATAACAAAACTTACTTTCTCTCTCCCCCTCTTCTCTTAATTTTATGTAAGTATCATGCTCAAAAAAGAGTCTGCAATAGATTGCAAAACTCACCGGCTCTTGTATTACATAGTACTTCAAATACACTAGACCCGAACAGCACTGATCGCTTGCAGCAGAAAATCCATATATAACTTTACAGTCTACCCTTTGTATTCACTATTCTGAATACACGGGTTTAACCAACCATAGATCACGAAGAACTGAAGTATCCAAAAAGAAAAAATTCACGTTTAAATGGACCTGTACTATTGAAACCCATGTTATTCAAGGGTTACTATGTGAATTAATTATATTCACATACTGATACCAGGGATTTAGATATGTTTTAGATGTTATTTCTTTTTTTTTTAAATTAAATATGTTTTATTGCAAAATTAAATTAACCCATGTCTATTTGTAAAAAATTTAGCAAATATAAAATAAGCAGTCCTAACTAACGAGAGAAGAGAACTTTTTTTTTTAATTTTATTTTTAAACTTTACATAATTGTATTAGTTTTGCCAAATATCAAAATGAATCCGCCACAGGTATACATGTGTTCCCCATCCTGAACCCTCCTCCCTCCTCCCTCCCCATACCATCCCTCTGGGTCGTCCCAGTGCACCAGCCCCAAGCATCCAGTATCGTGCATAGAACCTGGACTGGCAACTCATTTCATACATGATATTTTACATGTTTCAATGCCATTCTCCCAAATCTTCCCACCCTCTCCCTCTCCCACAGAGTCCATAAGACTGTTCTATACATCAGTGTCTCCTTTGCTGTCTCGTACACAGGGTTATTGTTACCATCTTTCTAAATTCCATATATATGCGTTAGTATACTGTATTGGTGTTTTGCTTTCTGGCTTACTTCACTCTGTATAATAGGCTCCAGTTTCATCCACCTCATTAGAACTGATTCAAATGTATTCTTTTTAATGGCTGAATAATACTCCATTGTGTATATGTACCACAGCTTTCTTATCCATTCATCTGCTGATGGACATCTAGGTTGCTTCCATGTCCTGGCTATTATAAACAGTGCTGCGATGAACATTGGGGTACACGTGTCTCTTTCCCTTCTGGTTTCCTCAGTGTGTATGCCCAGCAGTGGGATTGCTGGATCATAAGGCAGGTCTATTTCCAGTTTTTTAAGGAATCTCCACACTGTTCTCCATAGTGGCTGTACTAGTTTGCATTCCCACCAACAGTGTAAGAGGGTTCCCTTTTCTCCACACCCTCTCCAGCATTTATTACTTGTAGACATTTGGATCTCAGCCATTCTGACTGGTGTGAAATGGTACCTCATAGTGGTTTTGATTTGCATTTCTCTGATAATGAGTGATGTTGAGCATCTTTTCATGTGTTTGTTAGCCATCTGTATGTCTTCTTTGGAGAAATGTCTATTTAGTTTTTTGGCCCATTTTTTGATTGGGTCATTTATTTTTCTGGAGTTGAGCTGTAGGAGTTGCTTGTATATTCTCAAGATTAGTTGTTTGTCAGTTGCTTCATTTGCTATTATCTTCTCCCATTCTGAAGGCTGTCTTTTCACCTTGCTAATAGTTTCCTTTGATGTGCAGAAGCTTTTAAGGTTAATTAGGTCCCATTTGTTTATTTTTGCTTTTATTTCCAATATTCTAGGAGGTGGGTCATAGAGGATCCTGCTGTGATGTATGTCAGAGAGTGTTTTGCCTATGTTCTCCTCTAGGAGTTTTATAGTTTCTGGTCTTACATTTAGATCTTTAATCCATTTTGAGTTTATTTTTGTGTATGGTGTTAGAAAGTGTTCGAGTTTCATTCTTTTACAAGTGGTTGACCAGATTTCCCAGCACCACTTGTTAAAGAGATTGTCTTTAATCCATTGTATATTCTTTCCTCCTTTGTCAAAGATAAGGTGTCCATATGTGCGTGGATTTATCTCTGGGCTTTCTATTTTGTTCCTTTGATCTATATTTCTGTCTTTGTGCCAGTACCATACTGTCTTGATAACTGTGGCTTTGTAGTAGAGCCTGAAGTCAGGTAGGTTGATTCCTCCAGTTCCATTCTTCTTTCTCAAGATCGCTTTGGCTATTCGAGGTTTTTTGTATTTCCATACAAATTGTGAAATTATTTGTTCTAGCTCTGTGAAGAATGCTGTAGGCAGCTTGATAGGGATTGCATTGAATCTATAAATTGCTTTGGGTAGTATACTCATTTTCACTATATTGATTCTTCCAATCCATGAACATGGTATATTTCTCCATCTGTTAGTGTCTTCTTTGATTTCTTTCACCAGTGTTTTATAGTTTTCTATATATAGGTCTTTAGTTTCTTTAGGTAGATATATTCCTAAGTATTTTATTCTTTCCGTTGCAATGGTGAATGGATTTGTTTCCTTAATTTCTCTTTCTGTTTTCTCATTACTAGTGTATAGGAATGCAAGGGATTTCTGGGTGTTGATTTTATATCCTGCAACTTTACTATAGTCATTGATTAGTTCTAGTAATTTTCTGGTGGAGTCTTTAGGGTTTTCTATGTAGAGGATCATGTCATCTGCAAACAGTGAGAGCTTTACTTCTTCTTTTCCAATTTGGATTCCTTTTATTTCTTTTTCTGCTCTGATTGCTGTGGCCAAAACTTCCAAATCTATGTTGAATAGTAACGGTGAAAGTGGGCACCCTTGTCTTGTTCCTGACTTTAGAGGAAATGCTTTCAATTTTTCACCATTGAGGATAATGTTTGCTGTGGGATTGTCATATATAGCTTTTATTATGTTGAGGTATGTTCCTTCTATTCCTGCTTTCTGGAGAGTTTTGATCATAAATGGATGTTGAATTTTGTCAAAGGCTTTCTCTGCATCTATTGAGATAATCATATGGTATTTATTTTTCAATTTGTTAATGTGGTGTATTACATTGATTGATTTGCAGATATTGAAGAATCCTTGCATCCCTGGGATAAAGCCCACTTGGTCATGGTGTATGATCTTTTTAATGTGTTCTTGGATTCTGATTGTAGAATTTTGTTAAGGATTTTTGCATCTATGTTCATCAGTGATATTGGCCTGTAGTTTTCTTTTTTTGTGGGATCTTTGTCAGGTTTTGGTATTAGGGTGATGGTGGCCTCATAGAATGAGTTTGGAAGTTTACCATCCTCTGCAATTTTCTGGAAGAGTTTGAGCAGGATAGGTGTTAGCTCTTCTCTAAATTTTTGGTAGAATTCAGCTGTGAAACCGTAACCTACAGCCCAGATTATTGTACCCAGCAAGGATCTCATTCAAGTATGAAGGAGAAATCAAAAGCTTTTCAGACAAGCAAAAGCTGAGAGAATTCAGCACCACCAAACCAGCTCTCCAACAAATACTAAAGGATATTCTCTAGACAGAAAACACAAAAATGGTGCATAAATTCGAACCCAAAACAATAAAGTAAATGGCAACGGGATCATACTTATCAGTAATTACCTTAAACGTAAATGGGCTGAATGCCCCAACCAAAAGACAAAGACTGGCTGAATGGATACAAAAACAAGACCCCTACATATGTTGTCTACAAGAGACCCACCTCAAAACAGGGGACACATA
Organism: Bubalus kerabau; assembly: GCF_029407905.1. NCBI lineage: Eukaryota > Metazoa > Chordata > Mammalia > Artiodactyla > Bovidae > Bubalus > Bubalus kerabau. The sequence goes on from NC_073637.1 coordinate 67,168,860, forward strand.
CAGACTGAAAGTGAAGGGCTGGAAAAAGATTTTCCATGCAAATAGAGACCAAAATAAAGCAGGAGTAGCAATACTCATATCAGATAAAATAGACTTTAAAACAAAGACTGTGAAAAGAGACAAAGATGGTCACTACATAATGATCAAAGGATCAATCCATGAAGAAGATATAACAATTATAAATATATATGCACCCAACACGGGAGCACCGCAGTATGTAAGACAAATGCTAACAAGTATGAAAGGAGAAATTAACAATAACACAATAATAGTGGGAGACTTTAATACCCCACTCACACCTATGGATAGATCAACTAAACAGAAAATTAACAAGGAAACACAAACTTTAAACGATACAATAGACCAGTTAGACCTAATTGATATCTATAGGACATTTCATCCCAAAACAATGAATTTCACCTTTTTCTCAAGCGCACATGGAACCTTCTCCAGGATAGATCACATCCTGGGCCATAAAGCTAGCCTTGGTAAATTCTACAGAAAAGTAGAAATCATTCCAAGCATCTTTTCTGACCACAATGCAGTAAGATTAGATCTCAATTACAAGAGAAAAACTATTAAAAATTCCAACGTATGGAGGCTGAACAACACGCTGCTGAATAACCAACAAATCACAGAAGAAATCAAAAAAGAAATCAAAATTTGCATAGAAACGAATGAAAATGAAAACACAACAACCCAAAACCTGTGGGACACGGAAAAAGCAGTCCTAAGGGGAAAGTTCATAGCAATACAGGCACACCTCAAGAAACAAGAAAAAAGTCAAATAAATAACCTAACTCTACACCTAAAGCAACTAGAAAAGGAAGAAATGAAGAACCCCAGGGTTAGTAGAAGGAAAGAAATCTTAAAACTTAGAGCAGAAATAGATGCAAAAGAAACAAAAGAGATCATAGCAAAAATCAACAAAACCAAAAGCTGGTTTTTTGAAAGGATAAATAAAATTGACAAACCATTAGCCAGACTCATCAAGAAACAAAGGGAGAAAAATCAAATCAATAAAATGAGAAATGAAAATGGAGAGATCACAACAGACAACACAGAAATACAAAGGATCATAAGAGTACTATCAACAATTATATGCCAATAAAATGGACAACGTGGAAGAAATGGACAAATTCTTAGAAAAGTACAACTTTCCAAAACTCAATCAGGAAGAAATAGAAAATCTTAACAGACCCATCACAAGCACGGAAATTGAAACTGTAATCAAAAACCTTCTAGATGTTATTTCTAAAAAGTGGTTTTAAAAGTTTTCATTATACTTATCAAACTGTATTATAGCTAGGCATAGATGTTTGGATCACTTTTCTACACAGCATAACAAATTACCACAAACCTAGCAGCTATGAACAGCACATATGTATTATCTTGCAGTTTATGTGGGTGAAGAAGCATCCTGGTATAATTTTGCAGATCATCGACCTTGCTCTTTCTTGTTCATAAAGTGAGAGCAATATTCTTCTGCAATTGTTGACATCTTGAATAGAAGTAGAAGGTCCCAATACTTAGATATTACTGTCTGGTACACATAAAATTCTATAAAGATGCCTCTGTTATCAGTCTGTCATATCTGTCGTATCTTATCTCAAGGAAAAAATCTATATGAAAACTTAAAAGTGGTTGCAGCACCCTTACCCGGTTTCTATAAAATGGAGATAAGCATTTAATTGTGTGTTTCCATCGTTAAGACATGATCTGGAAGATGTGTAATTTAGTAAGATTAAATTCTGTATATTTAAAAGTGAAAAGTGATAAAATTTAGTAACAATAGTTATAATTAATATTTTCATATTTAATATGTAGTCAGGTAGGAAAAATAATTAGGTAATCCTTTTAATTCAATTTAAGCTTTTATTTCAGTACTGAAATAGGTATGCTATTGGTATATTGACCATTATTGCATAATTTTGTAACTCTATCAGGAACACCATATGCATTTCTTATCATTTTGTTATTAATCTGCAAAGAGCACCAATAATTTTCATTTAAATTGTCAAAGTGAGGTTGTATATATGAGTGTCACCAATGAGAAAATTTTTATTGATCTTAAAAACACTGAAAATTAAAAGGCAACAGAGAAATTAAACCATGGTATTTCTAACTTTCATTTTACCTGCAGTGTTAGACTCTTAACTGCATTCCATACTACTCCAATAAACTCTTTCATTCTTTCTTCAGGACTTCTACAGCCTTCAGTTATCGTCAGCACAGCTTTCACAGGAACTGACAATGGTCTGGATTCTAAGAATAAAAACAGATAGGATAATTTAATAGAAATGTACCATGTAGTTTCACATAAATATACAGAAAATATTTCTACTCTTACTTCTTCCCTTGTTTAAAATTTTAAAATATATGAGATTATAAAATATATTAGATCATATTAACTGAAAGAATTATTTATTTTCACAATTATTCCAAATCAAAAAAAAAAAATCTGTTAATAGTCAAGAGAGTGAAGATGACTCTTTTTCAGAGATTGATGACTGGGATGTCAGTTTACGGAGTAACAGTAATGCTCTATTTTTTGAATACATGGATGTGTTTACATTGTGAAAATTTACTTAATTATAACCTAACAATTCATTCATTTCTCAGTATGAAGTTAAAATATAAATAAAAATGTAATTGAAAAATAAAACTGGACTTCCTTCACCCAGAATTAACAGAAAATGTGTCTTCCCAAACATGAATTTTCCTGAGAATAAAAGCTTACTCATAGTATCTCTCTACTTAAAACACTGGTTTTGATAGTAAGCAAAAGAAGCACTCGGCTTCCTCGGTGGCTCAGACAGTAAAGAATCTGCCTGCAATGCAGGAGACCCAGGTTTGATCCCTAGGTTGGGAAGATTTCCTGGAGAAGGGAATGACTACCCTAATACAGTATTCTTCTCTGGAGAATTCCATGGAGAGAGCAGCCTGATGGGCTATAGTCCATGGGGTCACAAATATTTGAACATGACTGAGCAACTGACACTTTCATTTTCACTTTCAAAAGAACTGATTACATAAAAACCAGGTATTTGTTACAAGAATTTTCTTTGTCTAAAACAAAGAACTTAGAGAAATTCAATAATTTTTATAATGAAAATTTCAGAAATCAAAGAATAATTTATAACAATATATGTGGACATGTCTTATATATATGTTACATTTTAGATGGAGAAGCTCTATACAGTCAGCAAAAACAAGACCAGGAGCTGACTGTGGCTCAGATCATGAACTCCTGATTACCAAATTCAGACTTAAATTGAAGAAAGTAGGGAAAACCACTAGACCATTCAGGTATGACCTAAATCAAATCCCTTATGATTATACAGTGGAAGTGAGAAATAGATTTAAGGGCCGACATCTGATAGATAGGGTGCCTGATGAACTATGGAATGAGGTCTGTGACATTGTACAGGACACAGGGATCAAGACCATCCCCATGGAAAAGAAATGCAAAAATGCAAAATGGCTGTCTGGGGAGGCCTTACAAATACCTGTGAAAAAGAAGAGAAGCAAAAAGCAAAGGAGAAAAGGAAAGATATAAACATCTGAATGCAGAGTTCCAAAGAATAGCAAGAAGAGATAAGAAAGCCTTCTTCAGCGATCAATGCAAAGAAATAGAGGAAAACAACAGAATGGGAAAGACTAGAGACCTCTTCAAGAAAATTAGAGATACCAAGGGGACATTTCATGCAAAGATGGGCTCGATAAAGGACAGAAATGGTATGGACCTAACAGAAGCAGAAGATATTAAGAAGAGGGGGCAAGGACACACAGAAGAACTGTACAAAAAAGATCTTCACGACCCAGATAATCACGATGGTGTGATCACTCACCTAGAGCCAGGCAGCCTGGAATGTGAAGTCAAGTGGGCCTTACAAAGCATGACTATGAACAAAGCTAGTGGAGGTGATGGGATTCCGGTTGAGCTCTTTCAAATCCTGAAAGATGATGCTGTGAAAGTGCTGCACTCAATATGCCAGCAAATTTGGAAAACTCAGCAGTGGCCACAGGATTGGAAAAGGTCAATTTTCATTCCAATCCCAAAGAAAGGCAATGCCAAAGAATGCTCAAACTACCACACAACTGTACTCATCTCACACACTAGTAAAGTAATGCTCAAAATTCTCCAAGCTAGGCTTCAGCAATATGTGAACCGTGAACTTCCAGATGTTCAAGCTGGTTTTAGAAAAGGCAGAGGAACCAGAGATCAAATTGACAACATCTGCTGGATCATGGAAAAAGCAAGAGAGTTCCAGAAAAACATATATTTCTGCTTTATTGACTATGCCAAAGCCTTTGACTGTGTGGATCACAACAAACTGTGGAAAGTTCTTCAAGAGATGGGAATACCAGACCACCTGACCTGCCTCTTGAGAAATCTGTATGCAGGTCAGGAAGCAACAGTTAGAACTGGACATGGAACAGACTGGTTCCAAATAGGAAAAGGAGTACGTCAAGGCTGTATATTGTCACCCTGCTTACATAACCTATATGCAGAGTACATCATGAGAAATGCTGGACTGGAAGAAGCACAAGCTGGAATCAAGATTGCCGGGAGAAATATCAATAACCTTAGATATGCAGATGAGACCACCCTTATGGCAGAAAGTGAAGAGGAACTCAAAAGCCTCTTGATGAAAGTGAAAGTGGAGAGTGAAAAAGTGGGCTTAAAGCTCAACATTCAGAAAACGAAGATCATGGCATCCGGTCCATCACTTCATGGGAAATAGATGGGGAAACAGTGGAAACAGTGTCAGACTTTATTTTTTTGGGCTCCAAAATCACTGCAGATGGTGACTGCAGCCATGAAAGTAAAAGACACTCCTTAGAAGGAAAGTTATGACCAACCTAGATAGCATATTCAAAAGCAGAGACATTACTTTGCCAACAAAGGTTTGTCTAGTCAAGGCTATGGTTTTTCCTGTGGTCATGTATGGATGTGAGAGTTGCACTGTGAAGAAGGCTGAGCGCCGAAGAATGGATGCTTTTGAACTGTGGTGTTGGAGAAGACTCTTGAGAGTCCCTTGGACTGCAAGGAGATCCAACCAGTCCATTATGAAGGAGATTAGCCCTGGGATTTTTTTGGAGGGAATGATGCTGAAGCTGAAACTCCAGTACTTTGGTCACCTCATGCGAAGAGTTGACTCATTGGAAAAGACTCTGATGCTGGGAGGTATTGTGGGCAGGAGGAGAAGGGGACGACAGAGGATGAGATGGCTGGATGGCATCACTGACTCGATGGACGTGAGTCTGAGGGAACTCCAGGAGTTAGTGATGGACAGGGAGGCCTGGTGTGCTGCAATTCATGGGGTCGCAAAGAATCGGACACGACTGAGCGACTGAACTGAACTGAACTGATACATGTAATTGATAGAGTGCTATTTTAAATACTATAAAATAAATGACTCAGATCTTGGTTTTCAAGACTTTTACTAAGCTAAATTTGATAATCATTGGGTAGTCTCCAAACTAAGTGCTACCACATCATCACTATGAGAATGACAAGTGCTATTATCTACTCAGACTTTCCCTTTCCACTCTATTTGGTTCACATATTTGCATTTATAGTAGATTCAAAGTCTTAAGGGCATGGAACATAAACCTTTTATTCTCATGCTAATAATACTACAGCCTACCACATTATACACATTCAGTTCAGTTCAGTCACTCAGTCGTGTCCGACTCTTTGCGACCCCATGAATCGCAGCATGCCAGGCCTCCCTGTCCATCACCAACTCCCAGAGTTCACTCAGTCTCACGTCCATCGAGTCAGTGATGCCATCCAGCCATTTCATCCTCTGTCGTCCCCTTCTCCTCCTGCCCCCATCCCAAGAAACATTCAAAAATGTTTGTTAAAAAAAAAAAAAGAAAAGAAAAACAGTTGGACAGAGAACCAATGGAGGTGAGCATTCTAGGCAGATGGGAACAACACTGCAAAGCACCTAGATGGGAGCGTACTTAGGATTTTCAAGAAACCATACAAAAGCAAGGATGGTTAGAACAGAGTAAGAATGACAGAAGCAAGAGACAAGGTCAGAGGTACCAAAAGGGACGAAATCACACAAGGCTTACACAGGCCGTGGTAAGGAGGTTGGGTTTTATTTTGAGGGAGACAGGATATGACTCTAAACAGTCTTGAAATTAATGGACATATTTTGAGAGAAGTTCTCTGGTTACTATGTAGAAAATGGTCTACATAAATATTAAAACAAGAAGACAGGTTGTGAGAGGTGGCAGTAGCAATAGAGCTAACAAGAATGGGGTATTTCTGTATTGTTTTAAAAGATACAGCCAACAAATTTACTGATGGATTAAAACTACAATAAGAGAGAAAAGTAAAGCAAGGATAACTCCAAGGTTTTATATTTGATCAACTGGAAGAATGGCACTAGAGGGGAGAGGAAAAGGAAATATAGTTTTATACCTATCAGGCTAAGATTTCCATTACAAGTTCAAATGAAGATATCAAAGTGTCATATGGATAAATAACAAAAAATGGAAAAAATATGAACAAATAATTCATACAAAACATAATTTGGCCAAAAAACTTACTAAGATATGATGAACTTTCCTAATAATAAAATAAAAATTAAGGCAACAATCATATTCTTTTCAACTGTCATGTTGGCAAACATTTTAAACAGTTAACTTGTATTTTTAAAAACATCTGACATCATTAAAGCCCTTTGTTAGAATGTTTCATATACTGGGACTATAAGGATAGCTTGCAGAGTGAAATTACAAGACAGGATATTTAAACATGCAAGTTTTTCTACAAAGTAATTCCATTTCTAAAAACCTATGCTACAGAAATACTAAAACATATGACATGTGAGATTCAATCAATAATTTGAAAAATGTTTAGTATCAGCAGTATTATTTGAAATAGTGAAAAAAAGGGAGAGAAGAAAGGAGGAGAAAGGAGAGGAAGAAAATGCTAAGCAATTAATCTATCCATCAAAAAAGATAAGGTTAAATTAACTTTGGAATACTCGTGATAAGGATTGTATTTCAATCATTTAAAAATGAGGAACAGTTCAACATATGACAGAAATCATATTTTTGATACACTGTGATGTGAAAATATATGCATTTCTGTAGTATAATCCACATATGTTTTTAAAACAGTATGTGAGGTTAAGCATGTGTTTATTTATCTCATTAACATAGTTATAGAGAGGTAAAATACAAACCCTTCACAGAGGTTACCTTTGAAGACAGTATGAGGGGTAAGAGGGGAGGAGGTTTTTAACTTTTTACTGTACATTTTAGAATTAATGTTTTACAACAGCAAGTCACATCCGACTCTTTGCGACCCAGACTGTAGCCTGCCAGGCTCCTCTGTTAATGAGATTCTCCAGGCAAGAATACTGGAGTGGGTTGCCATGCCCTCCTCCAGGGGATCTTCCCAACCCAGGGTCAGATTGAGGTCTCTTGCATTGCGGGTGGATTCTTTACCATCTGAGCCACAAGGGAAGCCCAAGAATGCTAGAGTGGGTAACCTAACCCTTCCCCAGGGATCTTCCCAACCCAGGAATTAAACAGGGGTCCTCCCACATGGCAAGTGGATTCTTTAGCACCTTAGTTACCAGGGAAGCCCCATTTTAAAATAAAACACATCTTAATTTACTTTCCACTCACCTGGACCTTACAGTTATTCTTTCATATCTTAGCAGGTATGAGAAGAATATGGCGACATAAACTTATTGTAAAACTCTACCAATTTAAATAACTAAATTAAATGTAGACCAACCATATGCATGCACATAGATGCTTACAGAAGCTTTACTCATAACTATTAAAACCTGGAAGCAACCAAGATGTCCTTTAGAAGGTAAATTGCTAGATAAACTGTGGTACACTTAGAAAATGGATTATTATTCATTAATAGAAATGAGCCATAAAAACACATGGAGTAAATTTAAATACATATTTCTAAGTGAAAGAAGCCCATCTGAAAAGGCTATGTACTGAATGCTTCCAACTATGTGACAATCTGGAAAAAGCATAACTATGGAGATAATAAAAAGATTAGCACAGAAGTTAAGGGGAGAAGAGCAATAGGCAGAGCAAAGAGAATTTTTTGGGCATTGAAACTACTCTGTATATCACTATATTGGAGTGTATATGTTGTTATACATTTGTTCAAACAGAAGAATATATTACACCATGAGTGATCCCTATTGAGAAATAAGGACTTTGGATGATAATGATGGATCAGTATAAATGCATCAAGTGTAACAACATACCACTTTGGTGGGGTTTTTGATAATGAGGGAGACTACGCATGTGTGGAGCAGTAGATATGTGAGAAATCTCTGAACCTTCCCCTCAATTTAAATGCAAGCCTAAAACTGCTCTAAGAAAATAAATTCTAAAAATATAAATAATTTTTAAAATGCAGGCCAAATTTTAAAACTCCTTGAAACCATGGATACCCAAGGTTTCCACAGAAGTTGCTTACGGTCAAATTTTAAAAATCTACTGATAGAGAATATTAGTGTTGTATAAATAATGTGATTACAATTTGAAAATAAAACCATCTAATAAATGTTAATATTATCAAGCAGACTGGACACCACTACCTGACTGTTAAGTGATAGATATTTCAAGTCACTACACACCAAAAGCTGTATTTGCTGATATAATGATTTAAGAAGTTATACGAGGTGTTGAAATCTCTATGTGGCTTAAAAGTGTTTTCCAAAAAGCTATGAAAAATATAATCAGTTTAAAAATCTCTTTAAGTAGAATGACCTGGCTATTAGAAGTATAAAAGCACCTATTTTAGATACATTAATTTTCAATCCATCATATTCATATTATCAAAAGACAATAGAATAGGAAGACAAGCTTGTATTTTCAAAAGATAATTTTTTTTGTAATTATGTACATTTTACAGGTAGCACAGGTATACTCTATAAAACTGCCGATTTTGAACCATACTTTATTTAACCAAAATGTCTGTAACATCTACTACATGCTGGGGACTAATCTAATGTCAGAAGTTAATGATAAGTACATCTAAAGTCAAGAATACTACTACTCATGTTAAATGCTGCATTGTGTAATAAGAAGTTCATTAAATTACTTTAAATATAGAGAATAATAATTAAAAATTAACTGATATAAGACAAGATACAGAAGATATAGAAAAAACTTGAAGATTACCCGATCTGAAACAAAGTGACTTTCCTTTTTTAATCAAAATAAACATATTGTTTTAGTTCTACCTTAAACATCATTTCCTGAGAAACGGTCACTGAATTCTCCAAATTAGATTTGGCCCTTCCTCTATAATCTCATAGAATTCTGACATAATTCTGTATAATATATTTAATTCTTCATGGTATAATGCAAAAGTTTGAATAGTTGTTTCTCCAAAGGAAGTAGAAGAGCACAGTAATACTGTACAGCAATAAATGCAGTGGTTAATAGTTGGACTTCCAAGATACATTCTGCCTGCCCCTCCCCCACTATTCTTACTCTTTCAATGAGAAATGATCTTTATGTATATATTTATTAATCTAACACCAGCTAGATAAAATTGGCTGAAAAAGCATAAAGCTTGAAACCCCAAGCCACAGAAGTAAATGTCTATATTTTTTTGCCTCTGTATATCAGTCAATGATTTACATCAGAACATCCTTTTACCTTCTCATGGCTGAACTGGAACCTGGTAACAATTACTTAGAGTCAGTATGTCAAAAAACCTCTGTTCTTATTTTGAGGATTTAAATAATGGTGTCAATGGTTAAACGGTAAATCTGAGTATCCTATAGTATGTCTAGAACAATGGCACCAAATAATGACATTTGATACCAAATGGTTTATGTTCCTGAAGTTCAAGATTCTCATCATAACAAGGTTACTTAATGATACCAAGGAATCAAAAAACATTTGTTCAATGACGGTAGAATTCAGCTCTCAGAGTAAGTGTTTCTCAGAATTAAGTCGTTTCTGTTTCAAGCTTCTATCATCTGTTGCATAAGAGTCTTAGAGAGGTCCTGTAACAAAAGTTGGCCAACTCTGGTTTTGGTCAATAAGGAAGGAGAACTTCTAATGGGAAATTAATAAGAAAAAATTCCTATAGCAATTTTTCCTTTAAACATAAGACTTCTAACCACCAATTTATATAATTATGTACTTTATTCAGTAAAATGCAATTCAGTTTTCATAGTGCTAAAACCAAGACAATATTCATTTCATTGCAAGGACAATCCATGTTTCCTATATTCATTTCATGTAGCACCATGAGATAATAAGAATGTCTTGCTCAGTAAGCATTAGTTGAAATCAATCATTAATACTTTAAAAAGAGAAAAAAATCATATGTGTATCTTCTTTAAATAAATCTTTTCATAGTAGTGTAGTGACATTGTTTTTAAAATGTACCTTTGTGTAAGGTACATATTTATGATTTATAGTTTCATTTAAGTTTTAAATATTCACCAAGAAAAAATCTGTGTCAATCTTTAGTTTCTCCTTTATGTTATTGGGAAATCAAGTTGTTCAGTCATGTATTTACTCTTAATTTTACTGGCCCAAGTCCTTAAAATGGCTCATAAATTCCTACAGGATCAGGATCCCCACTGTCCTTTTGACTTTCCCTTCAATCCCTCTTCCCAGGACTTTCTGCTTCAGATTGTCCTCCTTGCTATTTCTTGAAGGCAAGACTACTGGAAAAACATACTGGATTGAAGAACACAGCAGAAGAGGAATCACACCACCTGTCTCTCAATCCCCCAATTCCTTAATCTGAAGGAGATCTCATAAGGATTTAGGGAATCACAACACAACAGAAATAAAAGCAGATTTGTGTATCTTCTTATATTGCTATTCCTCCATTCCACTGGTGTGGCTTAGAAAACACTTGAAAATGCGATAGAGGAAAATGCTATCCCCTTCCAAGACTTATGAGCTATGGAAAGTTGCTTAGTTCAATTCAATAAGCATTATTGAGTGCCTAGTTTTGCAAGGACCTTCAGAAACAAAGAAGATAAAGATAAATAAAAGATGGAGATTATGTCTTTGAGGAGTTTACAGTGGAAAGACAGAAATGAATGAATAACAAATTTACTAAATGGATAGGTAGCACAGACCTATTTTAGAAAATTTTATCATTATGTGGAGAAGGAAATGGCAACCCACTCCAGTATTCTTACTTGGAGAATTCCATGGACAGGAGCCTGGCAGGCTACAGTCCATGGGGTCACAGAGTCAGACATGACTTAGTGACTGAGCCTGCACCACAAATGCATAGCTACAGAAAAGAAGTTGTTAACTCACTCATAATCCTAATAATGACTTTGATGTCACTGGAAAGAAATATACTTTTTGCAAAAGGTAAGAACAAGCTGCTACCTCGCCCAAATATTTGAAAAATATCCCTGGGGAATGTGGGAACAAATTTGAAAAGTTACAGGATGTCAATTTAAATCAATAAAAGATGGAAGATAAATAAGGCTAAGGAATGTGATTATTAAGTCCCTAAATAAAAATAACTAAAGAAATAGAATTTATTCATTCATGAAGCAATTATTTACTCAGTTTGCTCAATGCCAGAAATAGCTTTTAGATTCTGGGAATACAAATGTGAGTAAGTCAGACACAGTATGATAAGCATTATGAGGACAGAAAAGAGGTACTAAGGTAGAGACGCTTGGAAGAATGGCACAGACCTATTTTAGAAAGACTGAAAGGGAAAAGTTTCTTTATTGAGAAGATAACATTTAAATAAAAACTTAATAGTTATGAAAACAGCAATGGAAGCAATAGAAATAGAACATGCAAAAGATCCCAGGCAAGAAAAAGCATGCAGTTTTTGAAGAAGTGAAAGATGATCGATATAACGCAAAATGACGAAAGATGAAATGAAAGAAGCCTACAGAGAGAGGATCAGGTCAGACTTTATCAGCCTCGGTAAGGAGTGTGGATTCTATCTTAAATGCAACAGGAAGTCACAAAAGCATTTCAAGTAGGGAGTAAAATGATCCAATTTAGATTTTTAATAAGATGACTCTTGCTGTCATCTAGACAACAGATGATAATATAATCTGGAAATGACACTAGGGAGACTAATCAGGATACCCTTACATTATCCTATATAAGAATTATGCAGTTCTGACTAGGGAAGTAGCATACAAACAGACTGAAACAAAAACACTAAGAATAATTTGGAGGCAGAACAGACAGAGCAAGGAGATACTAAAGATGAGTCCTGGGTTTCAGCCTTGAGCAACATGGTCAATGGTGGTAAGGGGAGGTACAGAGTTGGACAGATGTGACACAAGTTTGGCTTTAAGGACCTGTAAGATACCCAAACAGAGCTGTCCAGGGAACTGAACCTGAGACACCTTAAAAAAAAAAGAAGAAAATAGAAGAAAAGAAGCAATAAAGCAAGTTAGTTAAAACAAATGTAAAATAGAAAGATCATCAGTATGAAATAAATGTTATTATACAGACATAAATGGAAATACTGGGTTTTAAGTCAGCTTTAGAATGATTATCATCAAATAAACAAAAAATAAAACTACATTGCAGTGTCAAAACCTAATAAATAAAATAAGCTTCACTTTGCTTGAAGTCTATACCTTTCCTCTTAAAATGCAAACAAAAAAGATGTAATCGTATGTTTTATCTGAATTGCATTTTACCATACACATATACAGAACTTTCACATATCTTACTTGACTTAAAACTGTGAGATAGTTGGGTACACTTATTACCATACTATAAATGAATAAATTGCGGCTATCTGAGGTTAGCTTAACATGGGAGGGGAACTGGGTTAAAACCATTTATTTTTGCCACTAATCTACTGGTTTTCCTACTATACCTTCATAATTCTTGATCTATATTTCACACTGATCATGGTTTTTGGCAACTCTATTTGGCAATGGGGTTCCCTGGTGGCTCAGCTGGTAAAGAATCTGCCTGCAATGAAGAAGACAATTCCTGGGTTGGGAAGATATGCTAGAGAAGGGATAGCCTACCCACTCCAGTACTCATGGGCTTCCCTGGTGGCTCAGCTGGCAAAGAATCCACCTGCAATGTGAAAGACCTGGGTTCGATCCCTGGGTTGGGAAGACTCCCTGGAGAAGGGAAAGGCTACCCACTCCAGTATTCTGGCCTGGAAAATTCCATGGACTGTACAGTCCATGGGGTCGCAAAGAGTTGGACATGACCGAATGACATTCACTCACTCACTGTTTGGCAATATAAAATTAAATAACCTAAAGAAAAAGTGACCTTTACATAGTAATGTTATTTTAAAACTTCTGTAGTTTGGGTAATATATAAACCTTTAAGCAACTTGCCATAAGAACGGCAATGATGCCTGAGACTTTTCTTTAAAATACAAACTACATTTGATACTATCACTCCTGAAAGCCCCTTGAGAAATAATGGCTTTTGGATTCTGCAAGGCAGCGTGACATGGCATGCAAAATTGCATCTCATGCCGAGCCAACCAGGAAAATATATGTCATCACTATGTGACATTCAGAATTTCATCTGGAAACTATAATCTTGTTCTGACTGCAAAAGAAGGGAAAAAAGACTGCATACAGAACAATTTGGTTGAATTTTTGCTGAATTCTTGCCAGTTTGTATAAAATATTAGAATAACTCATTTCCAAAGAAGACCATACATTTGAAAACCTTTCCGTGTACTTAATATCACCATATATCCTCAAAGAACTTCAAACTCAGCTGACAAATTTTAAATTGTGTTATAATTCGAATTAATGAATCTGCTTAAACACTGCTTATAATGAAACAGTTTCAAAATTAATTAATTCTGCAAGGTAGAACTTTATTTTCAAAACTATATATAACAGAACATCTCCTAATTCCTTTTCTCCACGTGAATAAACTATAGGTTGAGAAACAAAACAAATGAACACCTGCTATAAAGTTTGCAATCTTATGCATCCCATGTCTTTCTCTTCTAAATTATTTTTCACCCTGCCCTCCATTCATGGATGCAATACCTTCAAAATTCACTTATGTTATTCCTATCAAAACAGAAACGCATAAATGTGATTTAGTCTAAATGTTATGCAATCAACATTTTGCATTTTAAAACTGTTGTGATTAAGCATAAAATGAAAAATTAGTAGACGTGAATTGAGATAGACAATTGCCTTTCAAAAATTATCTCCAGGAGCCATGTTTCTGTTATCCCTACATTTTCTGGTATCCATATCTCACACCCTTGAACACAGAGGTTGGACATTTGACCCAAGCTGGGCTGCCACTGGCCAAGTCATAATGACTAACCTGCTTGACCACAGTGATTGTCCAAGATGTGTGCACATGAGCCAAGAAAGCCCAAAGAAAACTGCTTCTGATATTTTTTCAACAGATTCTGGACCATATCACTGTCTCCTTGATCAGAGTTAAGTATTTGACTCCAGAGGTACCACAGTCATGCTAGGTCAAATACACACAAATACACATAGTAAGAGAGAGATAAACCAACATGAAACGACAAGAATCCTCACGGTGTGGAATCGGATTCTAAGTCATTCCAAAGACAAGATTTGTATTGTATTTGTCTTTCTTACCATTTTGGTTATCAGAATCAATCGATTTCCCCCCTCCCCTTTTCTTGTAACTTAAAATTATTTGAATACAGTTTTTCTCTCTTGCTATCAGAGAGTCCTTCCTAATTTAGAAATGTAAATTCCTTCTCCAGTAAGGGACTCTCCTATCAGTTAGGAGAAAATGAGGCAATGTTAGTAGTTGTACCTGAACAGACCTGTAGAAACACTGCATAGCCTACATAGGCTGCAAAGTGCTACAACATGATTTAAACATACCATTGGCCTTACTTCCTCAAGAACTACTCACCTTCATGCCCAGCCTAGCTTATCTGGCTCTCACTGCTTCCATTTCTACATTTACTGGTCATTATACCAATGACCTTCTGCCTAAGCTGCATGTTTGTGGAGATGTTACTGATTTTTTTTATTCCTTTAATCATTTCTCCATCCCAGAATTCTTGAACTATATTACCCAATACTTTGTTTAGTTTAATTTGGCTCCTTGGGACCCTCCCACCTGGACCACATGTGATGGACTCTCTCTGTTTTGTGTTTTGGATCCCAATACAGCAGTGTCCCCAAATGTGATGCATAAAACTACAAGATCATCTACTGAGCTACAGGGGATGTATATGAGAATAGTCACTCATACTTACTTTTATTCAAAAATAAGGACATACAGTTAATATTTAGTAAAGTGGAAAAACACTGTGTATCTTTCCTATGACAGAAGAAAGCACGTAACACTACATTAAATACACTGAAGGAAGAGAAGACATTCAGTAACAGGAACTGGTACTCTTCTGTTTCAGTTAACTGATGCATATTACAATTTACATACACACATTTAATCAAATTGACAAATTTTAATATCTACACTTAGTGAAATTAAATTATCTACTTTATCTACTATAAATTATTCCTCACAATTTGGGTACTTTTAAAAGATTCCTGTAAAACACAAAGGGCCAAAAATATGAGTTAAAGATACCACTAGCAAAAAAGTAACAAATAAAGATGCCACTAACTTATTTAAAAGAATAAGGCAACATCTTTCCACTAATTTAGAAGAATATCTTATTTATACAAGCAAGACAGAAATGTATGAGACCTTTTCAAAATGGATGAGAATGAAAACTAAGTGTCCTGAGTGCATCATTACATTCCCAGTCTCAGGTCAACGAATCTCAGTGAGGGAGCTTTTCAGTTATGTCAGCCACTAAAATTAACTACTAAAATAAACTGAATTAAGAATTAAATCTTTAAGTTTTTATTATAATGAAGTATTAAACTATTTTTTCAATGAAGCATAATATTACTCTCACTAGAATATTATTGATGTATTACTAAAATTCTATCAAAATAATAAGATTCAAATGTTAAAATTACAATTATCTTACATGTTCTACGTTAATATAGTGTTAAACATATTTAATGCATGAATCAATAAATGATACACCCTGAATGCTTCCCTGAGATTTTTACTGATAGGAAAGTACTAAGAAAAAAGTTTGAAGGCTAATACTCTAAAGATAAACTATTTTGAAATAGTTTGTTTTCTCTGTACTTGTTTTAACTCATTCTCTTACTACTGTAATCAAAATGTGAGCCTGTATCAGTTGTGTTCAAGGAAACTAAAAATAGTAGTTTTGTTAGTTTTTTCTACTTTATTCTGTTTCGTTCCACACTTGGGTTAGGACATTTAGAAGGCAAAGGAGTAAGATAGTGAGGACAATAATTAGTGAGTTAGTGAGTAAACTAACTCCAATATGATGGAGAATGTAAAAGTACCTTCTCAATATTTAAATGATTTGCTGTCTATCTTCTCTGGAAAGTGGCACTGAAATATATACAATGCAGTATATAGAACAGATATCTAGTGGGAAGTTCCTGTATAACACAGGGAGCTCAACCAGGTCCTCTGCAACAACCTAGAGGGGTGAGACAGGTATGGAGGGCAGAAGGGAAGGTCAAGAGTGGGGGGACCTACGTATATTTATGGCTGATTCACATTGTTGTATAGCAGAAACTAATACAACATTGTAAAGGAATTATCCTCCAATTAAAAAGAAATTTTTAAAAAGGTATCTCCTCTGACAAAATTCACTGAAGTCTACATTCTACTTTGAAAGTAAAAATAAGAGTGAAACTGGACATATTAAAAGACACTATGCATCAATTTCCTCTTACTGTCTCAGAAAAATTAAAAAAAAAAAAAAGCCAAGGAGGTAAGAAAACAAGTATTTTTTTAAATTAAATATGAAATAACGACTGCTCTAATTCTTGAGAACTGAGGTTTCAAGACAAAAAGACATTATGAGCGTGCTATACAAACCGTAGTACTGCTGCTGCTGCTAAGTCACTTCAGTCGTGTCTGACTCTGTGCGACCCCACAGATGGCAGCCCACCTACTCCGCCATCCCTGGGATTCTCCAGGCAGGAACACTGGAATGGGTTGCCATTTCCTTCTCCAATACATGAAAGTGAAAGGTGAAAGTGAAGTCGCTCAGTCGTATCCGACTCTTCGCAACCCCATGGACTGCAGCCTACTAGGCTCCTCCGTCCATGGGATTTTCCAGGCAAGAGTACTGGAGTGGGGTGCCACTGCCTTCTCCAAAACCATAGTACATTTACATATAAAAATTAATAAACCTAGATGTTTCACAAACTTAACACATTCTTGAAATGAATCAGCAAACTTTAGAAGCATTCTTCCGGACACATCAGATCAGTCGCTCAGTCGTGTCCGACTCTTTGCGACCCCATGAATCGCAGCACGCCAGGCCTCCCTGTCCCATCACCAAGTCCAAGAGTTCACCCAGACTCACGTCCATCGAGTCAGTGATACCATCCAGCCATCTCATCCTCTGTCGTCCTCTTCTCCTCTTGCCCCCAATCCCTCCCAGCATCAGAGTCTTTTCCAATGAGTCAACTCTTCGCATGAGGTGGCCAAAGTACTGGAGTTCCAGCTTCAGCATCATTCCTTCCAAAGAAATCCCAGGGCTGATCTCCTTCAGAATGGGCTGGTTGGACCTCCTTGCAGTCCAAGGGACTCTCAAGAGTCTTCTCCAACACCACAGTTCAAAAGCATCCATTCTTCGGCGCTCAGCCTTCTTCACAGTGCAACTCTCACATCCATACATGACCACAGGAAAAACCATAGCCTTCACTAGACGAACCTTTGTTGGCAAAGTAATGTCTCTGCTTTTAAATACGCTATCTAGGTTGGTCATAACTTTCCTTCCAAGGAGTAAGCGTCTTTTAATTTTATGGCTTCAGTCACCATCTGCAGTGATTTTGGAGCCCAGAAAAATAAAGTCTGACACCGTTTCCACTGTTTCCCCATCTATTTCCCATGAAGTGATGGGACCGGATGCCATGATCTTCGTTTTCTGAATGTTGAGCTTTAAG
The DNA here is from genome assembly GCF_029407905.1 of Bubalus kerabau. Taxonomy (NCBI): domain Eukaryota; kingdom Metazoa; phylum Chordata; class Mammalia; order Artiodactyla; family Bovidae; genus Bubalus; species Bubalus kerabau. Next base: position 67,186,838 of record NC_073637.1, read on the forward strand.
CCAACTTTTTCACTCTCCTCTTTCACTTTCATCAAGAGGCTTGAGTTCCTCTTCACTTTCTGCCATAAGGGTGGTGTCATCTGCATATCTGAGGTTATTGATTTTTCTCCCTGCAATCTTGATTCCAGCTTGTGTTTCTTCCAGTCCAGCATTTCTCATGATGTACTCTGCATATAAATTAAATAAATAGGGTGACAATATACAGCCTTGACGAACTCCTTTTCCTATTTGGAACCAGTCTGTTGTTCCATGTCCAGTTCTAACTGTTGCTTCCTGATCTGCATACAGATTTCTCAAGAGGCAGCTCAGGTGGTCTGGTATTCCCATCTCTTGAAGAACTTTCCACAGTTTATTGTGATCCACACAGTCAAAGGCTTTGGCGTAGTCAATAAAGCAGAAATAAATGTTTTTCTGGAGCTCTCTTGCTTTTTCCATGATCCAGCGGATGTTGACAATTTGATCTCTGGTTCCTCTGCCTTTTCTAAAACCAGCTTGAATATCAGGAAGTTCAAGGTTCGCATATTGCTGAAGCCTGGCTTGGAGAATTTTGAGCATTACTTTACTAGCGTGTGAGATGAGTGCAACTGTGCGGTAGTTTGAGCATTCTTTGGCATTGCCTTTCTTTGGGATTGGAATGAAAACTGACCTTTTCCAGTCCTGTGGCCACTGCTGAGTTTTCCAAATTTGCTGGCATATTGAGGGCAACACTTTGACAGCATCATCTTTCAGGATTTCAAAGAGCTCAAGTGGAATTCCATCACCTCCACTAGTTTTGTTCGTAGTGATGCTTTCTAAGGCCCACTTGACTTCACATTCCAGGATGTCTGGCTCTAGGTGAGTGATCACACCATTGTGATTATCTTGGTCATGAAGATCTTTTTTGTACAGTTCTGTGTATTCTTGCCAGCTCTTCTTAGTATCTTCTGCTTCTGTTAGGTCCATACCATTTTTGTCCTTTATCAAGCTCATCTTTGCATGAAGTGTTCCTTTGGTATCTCTGATTTTCTTGAAGAGATCTCTAGTCTTTCCCATTCTGTTGTTTTCCTCTATTTCTTTGCACTGATCGCTGAAGAAGGCTTTCTTATCTCTTCTTGCTATTCTTTGGAACCCTGCATTCAGATGTTTATATCTTTCCTTTTCTCCTTTGCTTTTCACTTCTCTTCTTTTCACAGGTATTTGTAAGTCCTCCCCAGACAACTATTTTGCTTTTTTACATTTCTTTCCCATGGGGATGGTCTTGATCCCTGTCTCCTGTACAATGTCACAAACCTCATTCCATAGTTTATCAGGCATCTATCTATCAGATCTAGGCCCTTAAATCTATTTCTCACTTCCACTGTATAATCATAAGGGATTTGATTTAGGTCATACCTGAATGGTCTAGTGGTTTACCCTGCTTTCTTCAATTTAAGTCTGAATTTGGCAATAAGGAGTTCATGGTCTGAGCCACAGTCAGCTCCTGGTCTTGTTTTTGTTGACTGTATAGAGCTTCTCCATCTTTGGCTGCAAAGAATATAATCAATCTGATTTCGATGTTGACCATCTGGTGATGTCATGTATAGAGTCTTCTCTTGTGTTGTTGGAAGAGGGTATTTGTTATGACCAGTGCATTTTCTTGGCAAAACTCTATTTGTATTTGCCCTGCTTCATTCCGTATTCCAAGGCCAAATTTGCCTGTTACTCCAGGTGTTTCTTGACTTCCTACTTAGGACACACTAAAAAATGTATAAATCACATTTTTTAACAGAGCCTATGATTTACTTGAGGGCTCCTCATATGAACACTTGCAATGCCAGAAATTCAGGTATGCATTCGTGCGAAGTGAGTAGTGCAATTATCAGACATATCCATAAAAGATCATCATCAAGTGATCAAGGGATGTTCATGAAACATAAAAATCAAATGTTAAAAATCTACTCTATAGTTAGAGCCATCTGGACGATGGCTAAAATATCATATGATCATCTGGCAACTATTGGAATCCTTTAGCAAAGTAAGCTTACGAATTGTCTCTTTATAAATTACTGCCCAGAATAGCACAGAATAGTTTATTACCCAAGGTAGCACAGAAACAACATACAAGTTAATGCGAATAGTAGGTAGAATTTTTAAATCTACAGACTGCTAATAGTTTTTCCCACAAATTTTAGGTTTACAAATAAATTCTCTTACAAAGTAAAAAAGGGAAAAGAGCACTTTAATAAATGTATATTTCATTAAGTTCTCTGATTACTTTCTGAATAATATTTTTAATTTATTTTAAACATACTTCATTAGATAAATTTCATTTTATTTTAAACCTTTCTCTATTCTACAAGAGGAAAATTTTTGAGATCTACATTTTTCTCCTGAGACAATAAAATCAATTACACATTATGCATTAGTGTGTATTCTCACACTTTAATATTTTCCTATGCAACTAAATATCTAATTAATCACAAAGGAATAGAATTTTATGCTGAATGACATGATTAAAGTGAGCAACTTCTAATATACATAAATCCACAAAAATATATTTCTTGTACATGAATACTAATTCCATACTATAATTAGGAACATATCTGCTCAACATTCAAGGTTAATCATATTAAGGATGACTTAAGGAAACGGCAACCCACTCCATTACTCTTGCCTAAAAAATCCCATGGACGGAGGAGCTTGGTGCAGGCTACTGTCCATAGGGTTGCAAAGCGTCAGGCACAACTGAGCGACTTCACTTCACTTAAGCAGATTTAGATGAATAACTATACTGGTGTGCCCCATTGTATTTACATTCAAAAATTATTAGAAAATTTGAATCCAGAATATATCAGCACCTTCAGGAGCAACTAGTATTAGCAAAAATTGGAAATGTACCTCCTTAAAACCATTCTACAAGTTATACTGCCTTGGATAGAGTGATTTTTTAGATGAAGGAATTTCAATCTTGGAGTAAAATATTAAACTGATAAACTAATAAAAAATATTTAGCAAAGTGTAGTATCATGTTGTATTTTCTTATAAGGAGCATATTCTTTGTATGTGGAAACCAAGGAGCTTGCCTTGAAAAAAGTATACATTTACTAATCTCTTACATTCTCTGAAGCAATGCAAGGAAACCAGTACTTATCCTGCATCAATACTTATTTGCAGGGACAATTTACTAATCTGACATTTAATGATATATACTTTATGTTCTTACCTCTTTCTCAGAGTAAGTGGCAATTCTCTGTTAAATCTTATACCTGCTTATAAGATCTTATATTCTACACTATCTGTAATCTCACTGTATAAATTATTATGAACTTTACTGTAGCTCTAATTTTTTCTTCTCTCCCACTTGCCTCACTATAACTATTGACATACCCAAGTTTCAGTACAGTCAAATTTCATGAAAGAGTGGTATACAGACACTGTCTCTACATATTCAACTTTCATTCATTCGCTAAAAATTAAAGATTCTCTGTCCAACAAACATTGGCCAATTAGTTTTTCACCTTCATTGTTCTTGGTAGTATTGAAGGAGTCAAATTAAAAGTGCTTCTATTATTTTAACTGTGTACTTACAGTACTTTGCTAAGTCGCTTCAGTCTTGTCCAACTCTGTGCGACCCCATAGACGGCAGCCCACCAGGCTCCGCCATCCCTGGGATTCTCCAGGCAAGAATACTGGAGTGGGTTGCCATTTCCTTCTCCAATGCATGAAAGTGAAAAGTGAAAGTGAAGTCACTCAGTCGTGTCCGACCCTCAGCGACCCCATGGACTGCAGCCTACCAGGCTCCTCCGTCCATGGGATTTTCCAGGCAAGAGTACTGCAGTGGGGTGCCATACATGTAAGATGAAAATGGCTAGTATTTTTCAAAGGGCTATCATTTATGAAGGACACTGTTTTTTAAAGTTTTCATCTCCATTACAGACATCAGACAATTTCATCAAGAGTTCCAAATTAACGTTCATAACATTTCCAAAACATAGGATACACAGATGTCATAATTTTGAATGGTTTCTTTGTTTTGAAGGATACACAGATTCTCTAGAAGATTATTTAGAATTCTGTGATAATATCTTCATGAGAAACATGCTTTTATTCTGACTTGGCCTGCCCTACATGCCTATCTCACTGCAATTGAGCTGTTCTGCTGTCAACACATCTCCAGCCATCAAGTACATGTTCCCCCTGCAGCCAACTACTTAAGTCAGTTTCACTGAGACTGGAAGAGGATGTGTGCTTCTTGATAAATAATTAAAAAGCAAAATCAAACCCAGTGCAGTATCACCAAACCTTGGTGTTCACGTGCCAGAACTGCTACATAATGTGTGTGCTGTGTGTGCGCTGAGTCGCTTCAGTCGTATCTGACTCTTTGTGACCAAATGGACTGTCTGCCAGGCTCCTCTGTCCATGGGATTCCCCCGGCAAGGATACAAGAGGGGGTTGTCATTTCCTTCTCCATGGGATCTTCCTTACCCAAGAATCGAACTGACACCTGTGTTGGCAGGTGGGTTCTTTACCACTAGCACTACCTGGGAAGCCCTCATAACTTGGGGATTAACTTAAGACCAACTTTGGACCTTAGGTTGCAAATACAAAAACAAAAAGATTATTTTAATAAGAATTCAGGCATAACAGAGCTACTTGTAAAATTCAGTTAAATAATTAAAATGTGCATTTCACAACACTGTGAATAAACATTCTCCTCAACATATGATGGGGTTATGTCCTGATAAACCCATCATAAAGTAAAAAATATCTTAAGTTGAAAATGCATTTAATATACCTCACCTACTGAACTTCAGAGCTTAGCCTAGCCTATCTTAAATGTGCCCCAAAGACTTGTATTAGCCTACAGTTAGGAAAAATTATCTAACACAGAGCCTATTTTATTCTAAACTGTTGAATATCTCATGTAACTTATTAAATAATGTACTGTGAGTAAAAACCAAAATAGGTGTACGGCTGTGAGTCTATTGCTTCTTTACCCTGGTGGTTAGAGAGCTGACTGAAAGGTGTGGCTTACTACCCCTGCCCAGTATTACCAGAGAATTCTACCTCACATTGCTAGTCTCGAAAAAGATCAAAATTCAGAATCAAAGTACAGCTTCTACGTAATGCATATGGCTTTCACAGTATCATAAAGTCGAAAAACCTTAAATCAAAAACTATTGTGAGTAGGGTACTGTCTCTGTACTTAACACAACTAAACTGTACATTTAAAAAGGTTAAAATTAAGATGGTAAAAGTAAAACAAAAACAGTAAGAAAAAGGTTTGTAAAAGCATATGAAAAACTTAACAAATTCATTATAGCTTATGATACAATGTAAATAATAATTAAAATAGTGGTAACTACATTTATAAGTAGGTATACATTTTTTGGGGCTCCAAAACCATTGTAGATGGTGACTGCAGCCATGAAATTAAAAGACGCTTACTCCTTGGAAGGAAAGTTATGACCAACCTAGATAGCATATTCAAAAGCAGAGACATTACTTTGTCAACAAAGGTCCGTCTAGTCAAGGCTATGGTTTTTCCAGTGATCATGTATGGATGTGAGAGTTGGACTGTGAAGAAAGCTGAGTGCCAAAGAATTGATGCTTTTGAACTGTGCTGTTGGAGAAGACTTGAGAGTTCCTTGGACTGCAAGGAGATCCAACTGGTCCATCCTAAAGGATATCAGTCCTGGGCGTTCATTGGAAGGACTGATGCTAAAGCTGAAACTCCAGTACTTTGGCCACCTCATGAGAAGATTTGACTCATTGGAAAAGACTCTGATGCTGGGAGGGATTGGGGGCAGGAGGAGAAGGGGACGACAGAGGATGAGATGGCTGGATGGCATCACCAACTCGATGGACCTGAGTATGAGTGAACTCTGGGAGTTGGTGATGGACAGGGAGGCCTGGTGTGCTGCAATTCATGGGGTCGCAAAGAGTCGGACACGACGGAGCAACTGAACTGACTGACAAATTTAAAGGACTCAATTTCTTAATTAAAAGCAATATAAGAATTGTCTACTCTAATTTAAAATAAAATAGAAAAGTACTGTTATTTTTATTTTGTATTGGGATATAGCCAGTTTAAAATGTTGATATAGTTTCAGGTGAACGCAAAAGGAATCAGCCATACATATACATGTATCCAATCTCCCCTGCTCTCTCCCATCCAGACTGCTACATAAGATTGAGCAGAGTGCCATGTGCTATACCCTAGGGCCTTGTTGGTTTTCCATTTTACATAGCAGTGTGCACGTGTCCATTCCAAACTCTGGTAATATCCCTTCCCCCAACCCTCCCCGCAGCAAACGTAAGTTCATTCTCTAAGTCTATGAGTCTCTTTCTAGAAAACAGAAAAATTTGAAACATAATTCTAAGCAAAGAAAATGATTAACAAAGCACTCAACCAAAACGAGAATATCAACAAGGTTTCCAGAGAACCGAAAATGGTGGGCATCTCAAGAGCACGATACATTGGTCATAAAGTAGAAAGGTTATATCCAGAGTGTTTTACCATCTGTACATGCCCACAGTCCATAAACAAGGCGAGACCAGGAACTAGTTTGATAACTGCTAATTGTATGGCTTCCCAGGTGGCATAGTGGTAAAGAATCTGCTGCCAATGCAAGAGATGTTGGGTTTGATCCCTGGGTCAGGCAGATTACCTGCAGTAAGAGTTGGCAATCCACTCTGGTATTCCTGCCTAGAAAAAATTTCATGGACAGAGAAAGTTAGTGGGCTACAGTCCATGAAATCGGAGAGTCAGATATGACTAAACACACATATGCACACACACAATTTTTATGCTAGCTTGAGTAGCTGGAAATACAGACATCATTAACTATAATGAGAATATCTACAGGATATGGAAATAAAGGGTTCCAAAGATGAGGGAACACTAAAGACAGGAAATGCAAATATCCATATCCACAACTCAAATGCAAAGAACCACAACTAAAATGCAAAAGTTCGTATTTATAATTTGAAATAAAGAATATTGTATTTGCTTGATCACATGGTAGTTTTATTTTCAGCCTTTTAGGGGCCCTCCATACAGTACTCTTGCCTGGAAAATCCCATGGATGGAGGAGCCTGGTGGGCTGCATTCCAGGGGTCGCTGAGGGTCGGACACGACTGAGCGACTTCACTTTCACTTTTCACTTTCATGCATTGGAGAAGGAAATGGCAACCCACTCCAGTGTTCTTGCCTGGAGAAAATCAGGGACAGGGGAGCCTGGTGGGCTGCCGTCTATGGGGTCGCACAGAGTCGGACACGACTGAAGTTACTTAGCAGCATAGTGTTCTCCATAGTGGCTGCAACAATTTACATTCCTACCAACGGTGTAGGAGGGATCCCTTTTCTCCAGCCCCTCCTCAGCATGTACTGTTTTGTAGACTTTTTCAAGGTGGCCAATCTGACCAGTGTGAGGTAATATCATATGATCCAGTAATCCCACTCTTTGGCATATATCCAGGGCACAATTCAAAAAGATAATGCACTCCGATGTTCACTGCAGCGTATTTACAATAGCCAAGACATGAGAGCAATCTAAACGTCTACTGACAGAAAAATGGATAAAGAAGATGCAGTACATACTTACAATGGAATATCAGCCATAAGAAAGAAGAAAATAATGCCATTTGCAGCAATGCAGATGGACCTGGAGATTATCATCGTTAGTGTTAAGTAAGACAGGGAAAGACAAATATTGTATGATATCATTCATATGTGGAATGGAACAGAATTTTTAAAAAATGAGATAAATGGATTCATTTATAAAACAGAAATAGACTCACAGATTTTAAAAACAAGTTTATGCCTCCGCAAAGGGACAACGTGTGGGAAGAGGATAAACTAGGAGTTTGGGATTAACACACATAATAGACACCCACAAGGACCTGCTATATATAGCACACGGAATTGTAATCAATATTCTGTAAATAACCTGTATGGTATAAGAGTCTGAAAAAGAATGATTATATGTATACGTATAATTGAATCACTATTTAGTACATCAGAAACTAACATCTGAAACTAAGACTGTAAATCAGTTATTCTCCAATAAAAATTTTAAAATACATTAAATTTTTTTAAAAGAATAATGTGTTATGTTTTCAGATTCTAAAAAGTAATAATTACTGATGAGCGATTGTGATCAAGGTTTTTCTTAAAATATTAATTTCTTGTAATTAAATGGGAAAGCGTAAGAAAGCAAAAATGGGGCTTCCCAGGTGGCGCCAGTGGTAAAAGAACATGCCTGCCAGTGCAGAGGATTTCAGAGACACAGGTTCAATCCCTGGGTTGGGAAAGATCCCCTGGAGAAGGGCGTGGCAACCACTCCAGTAATCTTGCCTGGAGAATCCCATGGACAGAGAAGCCTGGTGGGCTACAGTCCACAGGATGGCAAAGAGTCAGACACAACTGAAGCAGCTTAGCACCCACAAGAGAGCAAAATAAACCTCAGATATTAATATCATTCATGAATTGATAGACAACTGATGAAATGTGAATTTATCTATAAAACTTCTCCATGCATAAATATTTTCTATATAGTTCTATGTCATGCAATTTCATTTAAATAAGTATTTTCTATCATCTTTACTCATCCTTAACAATTACTTTAATTATTATGTGGTTTAAAGAACTGGACTAAATATAGTAAAGCAGGAGAGTAATATGTATATAAAATTAAACTTATCAATTGATACTTAATGGACATTTACTAACAGCTGATATTTATAAACCGTTATGTAAATTACCAGATCAAGCAATTTAAAGTATAAAACTTAGCATGCTATCTAAAGGAAATGTTTAATTTTATATTAAAAAATCAATTCAAGTTACAGACCATCTTCCTATGATGCAAAAAATAAGCATAGTCATTTTTTATCAATTGGTAAAGAAAGTCTCAACAGAGCAAAAGGCCTGTGAATACTGACAGGTGGAAGTCGAATGATTCCATAAAATAAACATAACATACTATTTTAAGAAACAGAACACAAAGTATAGATATGAATAAACCCCACAAAAATGTATGTCAGTATTTTTACTGTTGCTGTTTATAAATATGGTAAGGAAACTAACTTTTCCTATAAACAAACACTAGCATGAACCTTCTGGTGTATACGATCATATTTTAAATTCCTCAAGGGCAGCAATCATGTCTTATTAATATTTCTACCCTCAAAATTACTTACAACAGAGTCTGGCCCATTATATTTAGTAAATATTAAATATTTACTAAATATTTCTTAAAATAGTATGTTATGTTTATTTTATGGAATACTCAATAAGTGTTTTTTTATTATTAAAAATATAAAATCTTTTTTATATGGTTGGGGATATATGAGTTACATGGAATAAAGCTGAATATCTAAAGGATAATATCAGAAATTTAAAACACTACTTGAAATCACCAAGTGGGTTTTTTAAATTACATAAAAGGAAATAAAATATAATGTTTTATGGAAGAATATTTATGCTTTATATTTGCATAGCTCATATAGCTAACAAAGTAAGCAAAGGGGGAGGAAAGAGGATTGAGATGTAGAGTGGACTGCAAGGATTCATTTTAAGAAGAAACATACTACTGGGAGATGATTCTCCAAGGGTCTCTTGTTTTTGCCTGTCTTACAAGTAGAGGCTGAGAGTACCTTTGTTTCCAGTGCTATTTTCAAGGATATCTGTACAGTGTACAGCTTCAGAAAACAAACATATTGTCTTTCACCTGAGCAAACAGCAGATTTGCTTACAGTCTTACAAGATGCATATGCAGCCTTCCTCCCCCAGAGAAAATGCAGGCATAGCTTTTACCCATTTAAAGCTTAAGGTTTCTTTCCTGTAACATAATCCACTATATACAGGTATCACTTACCCTCTTTGTGCCAACCTGGGGGAATAAGGCTTAGTGTAGGGACACACAAATACACACAAAAATGCTAATATTTTGGTAAAACTGCTAATGCTATAGATAATAAAGTCTTTTGTCTCTATTCCAGGAGTCTTGTGTCTTTGGTCAGCATTCATGAAAATATGGCCTGGATAACTCCTTAGCTAGGAGGGAAGGTGAAATCACAGATCCTTTAGAGTTTTGACACATACCTGTTACAGTTTTTGTTTTTACAGGGCTGCTGGCATACTCAGATGCCTGATATGACTGTTGCTTTGCCAAGGGTGCACTTCCAACAGACACCTCATCCTCTTTCCTTCTGCTAATTGGCATAACAAGAGGAACAGCAATTACAGGCTGTTGAAGAGAGTCAAAGGAAAAACTGAATTATTTACTGTTTCTTAAATATAAACATAGCATCACTGAAGAAAGTCCTTCACAAGTTGGGGTCAATGCTTTACTATTCAGTATTATTTTTTTAATCAATAACCACCCATAATCTCCACCTTCAGAGATAACCATTATTAGCATTTTCCCCTCCATGTCCACATATTTTGTTTTCAACTGAAGTATAATTGAGGTACATTTTATGTTACTTTATGTGCACAAGACAGTGAGTTGATATTTCTGTACATTACAAAATGATCATCATGATATGTCTAGTTATCTGTCACCATACAAAGATACTCTGATATAACTGACTACATACTCCATGCTATATACATGGGGTTTTATTATTTTAAATCAATCAATCACTCTTGCCCTCTGTTTTCATCACTGTCTCTCTCAATTATACCCACAGGGACACTTCACAATTTCAATTCTCAATCAGAATTCTGCACAAAAACCAAGAGCACTTGGAAATACTTAAAATTTAATGTAAATTTTAGTAAGTAGTACAAAGATAACATGGTAGAAGCAAACTGAAACTAAAACTAACTTTGAAAATTATGATCACTAGAAAATGAAAAGTTATCCTTATAAAATCATATTCAGGGAAATACTTCTATAAACTGATTATGTCCACTATTAATAAAGACAGCCCAACTTTGGGGAGAATTGCTAAAAATCTCTATATTTTGTCTGACAAAGTGATATCCACAGCATATTTAGAAAGCACAGAAAAACATCTATAGTTAGAGAAAGCTGGAAAACATTATGATCTTATATTGAATGCCTGAGTGCTGATCTCGACAATAAAGCAGCTGTTTCATCTTTATTCACTGAAATAAAGTCTGATGTTACTGCTGATGATGCCCAATACAATCTTGTCAGATTTTTGACCAAAAAAAAAAAGGTATTTTTAAGTTTGCTGTAGGATCAAAGATCAACGTTGAACTGAGTGGAAAACAATCATCAAATGTTGGGTTTCAGCCACAAATTGAGAAGGAAATTGCAGTTTGGGAAACAACAGATGCTAACTGTGTTACAGCTGCATCAGATGATGAATCTGGAGGGGGCTGTTAGGCAGCAGTGAGATCTAATGTTACGCTCAATACTACCACATCCACACGTCTACAGATCCAACTTCAAGCTTCACCAACTTGATGATTATTTAATATTGTTTATATTATAAATTAATATTTCAATGAGAACATATGCACATTATATAACCATATGATATAATAGGAAAAAGCCAAATCATGTTACAAACTATTACTTTGATTAAAAGGACAAGACAACTGATAAACAGAAAATGAAAAAATTACATGCATTGTGGGAAACATCACAACACAGAATATCTACTTTACTGTTAAGTATTTAGTCAAACTGATAATATTTATACAAATCTAAATAGGAGATAGTATTTAACACCTAGATAAGAAATAGTGAGTCTAATTTAAACTTATTCATCTATAACATAAGGGGGTGGAGATGTCTACTAGAAAATCTCTTTATGCTCTAACATTTAGTGATTTCATAATCCTTTGAATTTCCTGGCCATCAATTGTAAGCATGGAATATGATGAAGCACTCTAAGAAATTACAATCAAGTTTAGAATCAAAATTAGTATATGAGAAAAAATTATGTGCTATATAGTGTGATATTTAACTCATGCACAATAGTTGAAGATAAGACTAATGGAAGCTATGGTATTGTAAATACCGAACAACAACAACAAAAAAATCTTTATGTTCGTGGTTGAGACTCTGGGTGGAAGCTTCCCTGATGGCTCAGTGGTAAAGAATTTACCTGCCAATGCAGGAAACGGGTTCAACAGATTACATATAGTATATAAAATATGTAAAATATAATATATATATATATGCAGGGTAGATTGGGACAAGTATAAGTACTTTCATTTTGCATATGTCCTTAGGAAGTTGATTTTCATACTAAATACAATTTTGAGACTTCCATACTAAAAGCTATTTAATAAATTTTAACAATAAAATAATACATTATGTGAACATGCCACACTTTATTTACCTACTTCATTAGAGACAGTCATTTAGGTTGTCTCCAGTTTTATACCATTGCAAACAATCATGCAATAAGAGGCTTATACATGACTTCATAGGCTTATATAAATGTCACCGTAAGAACACATCTCTAACAAAAAGTGGAATTTGGGGGTTATAGGGTACAGTCATGGGTAATTTTATTAGATACTGCTATATTTATTAATTTTCACTCACAAGAGTAGCAAATGAGTTCATCCATTTTCTACATTTCCACTAGTTCTGAAGGTATTGAAACTGAACAATAAGATCATAGGGTTCAACTATACTTTTCTCCCAATTCTCCATGTGAAAGAAAATGTAAGACTAAAATACTAGATTAAAAGCATTTTAAAAAGTATATTTTTGAGATATGCTAAACTGTAGCAAAATAGTAATACTATAAAGTGCTGATGAAAACAGACTGTACACCAATTCTGGAATCAAACTGGCAGGATAACAAAAGCATTAAAATATGCTAAACCATATGCCTGAAACTACTACACTTCTACAAATATATTCTAAGTGAATAATTAAAGAAAAATGCAAATATAGAAATGTTTATCTCAATATTATTTGTATCTGTGAATGAGGACTGGATATTTGTAGTTTTAAATTAAAGGCAATAGCATTGAAATTAGAATATATATATATATATATATATATATATATATATATGAGTGAAAGTCACTCAGTTGTGTCCAACTCTTTGCGACCCCATGGACTGTGTGGCCTGCCAGGCTCCGTCGTCCATGGAATTCTCCAGGCCAGGATACTGCAGTAGGTAGCTGTTTCCTTCTCCAGGGGATCTTCCCAACACAGTGATCAAACCCAGGTCTCAAAGAATTGCAGATGAATTCTTTACCGCATGAGCCAGGGAATATTTAACAAAAATCTACTTATAAAACACAGTAATAAAAATCTTTGAAGGTGCTTGGTATCAATCAAACAAACATTAGTTTACTTAAGCTGCTAGAACAATACCTGGCAATCATGCATATCTATGGTGAACTGGAGATAATCACATCAGTTATAAGACAACCAATGAAAAATTTATAATACAATGAAATATTATTCAGACCTAAAAAAGAAGAGTCTTGATATTTGTGACAACAGGGATGGACCCTGAGGCCATTTTGCTAAGTCAGATAAAGAAAGGCAAATAACCACATTTATATGTGGAATCTAAACAAAATAAAATGAAACAATACCAAAAAAAACCCCAAAACATCAAATTCATACATACAGAAAAGAGAAGGCAGTTGCCAGAGACAGGGGGTTGGGGAGAAGCGGGTATAATGAGTAAAGGCAGTCCACAGTACTAACTTTCAGTTATAAAACATAATGAATAATATCAGGACTATAGTTAATGTGTGTGTGTGTGTGTGTGTGCGTCTGCGCATGCGCACGCACACTAATGACTCATTTATGTCACCTCTTTGCAACCCCATGAACTGCAGCTCGCTAGGCTCCAATGTCCAAGGAATTTTCCAGGCAAGAATACTTGAGGGGTTGCCATTTCCTTCTCCAGAGAGTTAATGATATGCATTGTATATTTGCAAGTTAAATCTTCAATTTGCAAGAGTAAATCTTCTCATCACAAGGGAAAAAAATGTTAACTATGTGTGGTGATGGATGTTAACTACACACACAGTGGTGATCATTTTGTAATATATGCAAATAATGAATTATGTTGCTATCTTAAATTAATATAATGTTATATGTCAATTGTACCTCAGTAAGAAAAACGTTTACAAATTTTTCTCAAATCATCTCTGTCATTATTCTGAATTTCTCCATTACCCATATTTTTTATTGTTAAACTTTCTAAAATGCAAGTCTATATTAGTTTCCTATACTTCATCTGTACCCTTCAGGATAAAGTTTTACCATTACAAATAAAACATTTAAACATCTGGTTTACAAATAAACCAAACATTTACCATTAAAATAAAATATTTTATTAATTGGCTTTCAATTTCTGCTACTCTCTATAAGAACACCTGGCTCATGCCTGGAAACACTGAAGGCTCCTTTCTTGCCAAGTTACTCCATGTTCTTTGCCTCTACTGATAAACTTTAGTTGAGAATGATCTTCTTTTTCTGGCTTGCTCTTATGATACTCATCTCAATTGTCAATTTCCTCTTTTAACATCCACCCTTCACCTGATATGTTGTTTTTATATTTTCATATTCTCCAGTAAATACATCTAACACAGCAATTATACTCAGCACTTTGTGTGGATCTAGAACCTGAGAATACAAAGGGCTATAACACCAAGGGACATATGTATCCTGGATTTTATGTATCCTGGATTTTTATATCTATAGGGGAGGGAGGGCCAGAACCAATTCTCTATGGATACAAGAGAGGTACTAAGAAGGGGGTTACTGCTATATTTCTTCATATTCTTAAATACACTAAATACCTCTAGAGGAAGGAATATTCTCAGCCATGAGTTTCATTTCTGTAGCCCCAGTACCCAGTATATTGGACTGAATTCTGTAACTACCTGATAAAAGGAGGAGCTTCTCCGGTGGCTCACATGGTAAAGAATCTGCCTGCAATGCAGGAGACGTGGGTTTGATCCCTGGGTTGAAAAGATGCTCTGGAGAAGCGAATGGCTACCCACTCCATTATTCTTACCAGGAGAATCCCATGGACAGAGGAGCCTGGTGGGCTACAGTCCATGGAGTCAAAAAGAGGTGGACATGACTGAGTACTAACACCTTCACTTTTCACTTGGATAAAAGGAAGCATGAAATGGGAAAGGGATGGTAGAAGTTTCAAATGAAATTAGGACAACATGAAAAGAAAAAAAAACTTAAAAAGATGCTTCTTGAAACATAGATTGCACTTTTTAGTTCAGCTTTTATATTCTTATGTAAATATGAAAGTATACATTTTCTCCTATCAGCTAGCTTTAAGTTTCTTCAGAAAAAAATAAAAAGCTACTCCAAGTAGAGTAATACAAAACTTCAAATAAGTCAATGGGAAAATACAATTCAATACCACATAAATTTGGCCTCAAAAATTCTTCAGTTCAGTTCAGTTCAGTTCAGTCGCTCAATCGTGTCCGACTCTTTGCGACCCCATGAATCGCAGCACGCCAGGCCTCGCTGTTCATCACCAACTCGCAGAGTTCACCCAGGATCACGTCCATCGAGTCAGTGATGCCATCCAGCCATCTCATCCTCTGTCGTCCCCTTCTCCTCCTGCCCCCAATCCCTCCCAGCATCAGAGTCTTTTCCAATGAGTCTACTCTTCGCATGAGGTGGCCAAAGTACTGGAGTTTCAGCTTTAGCATCATTCCTTCCAAAGAAATCCCAGGGCTGATCTCCTTCAGAATGGACTGGTTGGATCTCCTTGCAGTCCAAGGGACTCTCAAGAGTCTTCTCCAACACCACGGTTCAAAAGCATCAATTCTTCGGCGCTCAGCCTTCTTCACAGTCCAACTCTCACATCCATACATGACCACAGGAAAAACCACAGCCTTCACTAGACGAACCTTTGTTGGCAAAGTAATGTCTCTGCTTTTGAATATGCTATCTAGGTTGGTCATAACTTTCCTTCCAAGGAGTAAGCGTCTTTGAATTTCATGGCTGCAGTCACCATCTGCAGTGATTTTGGAGCCCAGAAAAATAAAGTCTGACACTGTTTCCACTGTTTCCCCATCTATTTCCCATGAAGTGATGGGACCAGATGCCATGATCTTCGTTTTCTGAATGTTGAGCTTTAAGCCAACTTTTTCACTCTCCACTTTCACGTTCATCAAGCGGCTTTTTAGTTCCTCTTCACTTTCTGCCATAATGGTGGTGTCATCTGCATATCTGAAGTTATTGATATTTCTCCTGGCAATCTTGATTCCAGCTTGTGTTTTTTCCAGTCCAGCGTTTCTCATGATGTACTCTGCATATAAGTTAAATAAGCAGAGTGACAATATACAGCCTTGACGTACTCCTTTTCCTATTTGGAACCAGTCTGTTGTTCAATGTCCAGTTCTAACTGTTGCTTCCTGACCTGCATATAGGTTTCTCAAGAGGCAGGTCAGGTGGTCTGGTATTCCCATCTCTTTCAGAATTTCCCACAGTTTATTGTGATCCATACAGTCAAAGGCTTTGGCATAGTCAATAAAGCAAAAATAGATGTTTTTCTGGAATTCTCTTATCTCAATAATAAGCATCAGTTTATTCATCTTTAAAATGGGAATGATAAAACCCACCTGTCAGAATTATATATAATTATATTATATAACATACATACATATTACATTATATAACATACAGAGCTACATTTAAGTATTCTGGGGACCATAATTAGCCCCTCCCAATCCAGGGATCAAACTTGGGCCTCCTGCACTGCAGACAGATTCTTTACCATCTGAGCCACCAAGGAAGCCTAACTTTGTAATTTAGACACCTTTTCAATAAACTCATACTGCAAGTCTTTCACACCAACCATCCCAACACCAGGGTTAAGCACACTCAATACATGTTTGTTGAAAAAAATCTACAGATGAAGAATGAAATGCAGAGACAATGAAAATGAAAGCTAACACTTTCTGAACAATTCTTATGTACCCGAGAACATATATATACTCTGAGAAAAAATATGTAGGCACTATGAGGGAAAGTAAGTCAGTAAAATAGGCCTACTTAACCTGCTCTCTCTAAAGTATCTCCTTTACAAGCAATTGTAGAGCAAGTCCCTTTAACATTCAAGCAAGTGTATTTTGAGCTGTAATTTCTTCTATAGAAATTAAAGAGCCAAACTGCTTGAAACAGGTAGAGTAGGGGACAGAAGAATTCTGGTACCTCCATAAACAAATCAAGCTAAGAAATATATAACTTTATTAAATAAGAAAAAGGTATTTAGATAATTATAAAAACTTCTCACCTGCTGCATATGTTTACTGCTTCGCTTCTGAGGTTGATAAATGAGCCAGGTGTATAAGATAGGGTCAATATTAACTGCTAGTCCTTGGACGTTACAAAGGAGTACGGCACCTAAAATGCAAGATTTTTAAATTATTATATTCCTCCTAAAAACAATAAGCTTGATATCATTTTACACCTATTGCAGATAGCCATAATAAAAAGACAAACAACAATAAGTGTTGCCAAGGATGTGGAGGAATTATACCTTCATACATAGTTGGTGGGAACAAAAAATAGTGCAGACCATTTGGAAAGCAGATTGGTATTTCCTCAAAAAGCAAAATAAACAGTTACTGTGTGTGTGTGTGTGTGTGTGTGTGTGTGTGTGTGTGTGTGTGTGTGTGTGACAGTCACTGAATCCTGTCTCTTTGTGACCCCATGGACTGTAGCTCACCAGGCTCCTCTGTCCATGGAATTCTCCAGGCAAGAATACTGAAGTGGGTCACCATTCCCTTCTCCAGGGGATCTTCCCAAACCAGGGATAGAACCTGGGTCTCTTGCATTGCAGGCATATTCTTTAAAATCTAATCTACCCACAGAAGTCCATAAAGTTACAATACGACCCAACAATCATATTCCTAGGTGTATCAACAGAACTACTCAAATATCCATGAAAAACCTGTCCACAAATTTTCATAGCCACATTATTCACAACAGCCAAAAAATGGGAAAACATGAATGTCTAAGAATCACTGAATGGATAAACAAAATGTAGTAGAACCACAGAATGGAAAACTATTTAACCACAAAATGGAATGAAGTACTGATACATGTTATAACATGAATAAGCCCTGAAAACATGCTAAGTGAAATAAGCCAGTTACAAAAAGTCACATATTACACAACTGCGCTTACATGAAATGACCAGAACAGGGGAAACCATAAAGGGAAAACGGTATCAATGCATGCCAGGGCTAGGGGAGAAAACAAAGGGAAACAAATGCTAATAGAAAGGTGGTTCCCTGGGGAGTGATGAAAACATTCTAATCAGAAAATAGTGATTGCTGCACAACTTGCAAATACACCAAAAAACACTAAATTATGTACTTTAAAATAATGTACTTTATGGAATGTGAATTATAGCTTATTAACTGTGTATTTGTCATTAAAAATATAATAAACTATTTTATTACAGTTTTTATTATAAAATTATAAACTATTTTCTAGGCAAACAGCAGTGTCTATATTGGCCATGAGAATGGAATATTATCTCCTTCTTTTGTTTATATTATAGAACTAAAGGAAGCATCATTATAACCACTTAATAAATCACTGTAAATTACAGCTTTAAATGTTCAGAAGCAAAGAGAGAGAGCTGTCTAGCTAAAATGCAGGCTAACACTCTGACATAAAACACAAAGCTGCAGTGTAACAAGTTTCTATCCCATCCTACTAACGAAAACATTTTTGTCCTTCTCTGATAAAAGTAGCTCACATAAACTTAACTAAACCAGAATGTCCCATTCTTAATATATGTGGGGCTGGTCATGTATATCTGTAAATAACATAGTAAATTTCTTTACATATTTTTTATAAAAATAGTATTAGCTTCATTAGGATGAACAGAATATGAAGGAAAGAATATGTCAGTTTTGCCCTCAATTCTATTTCCAGCATCTAAAAAAAGTACCTGCCTCATGGTAGGAGCGGAAAAAAGAAATCACAATAAAGGGTAGATAGATAGGTTAGTTGAAAAAAGTCCATGTTGAAAAAGTTATGTTGAAAATGTTTCAAATACTGAAGTATGGAATCATGATGAAGAACTATGAGAAAGTATTAGCAAAGAACAAATTTTAAAGAAAAATGGAAAGTAGAGAAATGACAGATTTAGCTGTTGAATTAAAAAACTCGTTATTGTTGGTTTTGGTGTTTAGTCACTAAGTCCTGTCTAACTCTTTGCAAACCCATGGATTGCAGCCCCCAGGCTCCTCAGTCCATGGAAGTCTGGAATACTGGAATGTGTTGCCATTTTTTCTCCAGGGGATTCTTCCCACACGAGGAATGAATCTTCATCTCCTGCACTGGCAGGTGGATTCTTTACCACTGAGCCACCAGGGAAGCCCCCCAAAACTTCATGGAATTCTCCAGGCCAGAATACTGGAGTGGGTAGCTGTTCCCTTCTCCAGGGGATCTTCCCAACCCAGGGATCAAACTCAGGTCTCCTGTACCACAGGCAGCTTCTTTATTAGCTGAGCCACCAGGGAAGCCCAAGAATACTGGAGTGGGTAGCCTATCCCTTCTCTAGGGGATCTCTCCAATCCAGGAATTGAACCAAGGTCTCCTAGCTGATCTACTAGAAAAGCCCCCTAAAACTCATTGAACAGGTTAAATAACAGATTAGATATGTAAAGAGAAAACTGATAAAATAGAAGAAATACAATAATTTATAATGTATCAGAAATAGAAAAATAAAAGAAAACAAAATGATATTAAAAGATAAGTGAGAAGAACAAGCATATATCTAATTAAATTCTAGAGTAACCAAAAAATGAGAAGAGCCAATACTGATAAAAATTAATTACTGAGAATCTTACATAACTGACAAGACATATTATACCTCACACCTAAGAAGTCCAATGAACCCAGACTGGATAATCAAAAATAAACCTACATTAAACAAATAAAGAAGAAACAAAACACTAAAGAAAAAAGAAGATCAGAAAAGAATCCTAAATAGAAACATCTCCTGAGGTGTAAAAAAGCAAATAAACTGACTCAACTTCTCAGCACATATTCAATGATATTTATTATATTTTACTTCAAAACAACTTCATGTATACCAAGTGTTACAAATAAAAGATGATAAAGAAGAAAAAGAATAAACTGATTTTTAGATGTAAATAAGTTTTTTTTGTGTGCTTTTATTTGCATTTATTTTTTGCAGCATTTATTTCTGGGCCATAAGTTTTCATTTCTTCAGTTTCTTCTGGGATATCTTTTTCTTCTATGAAACCTTCTCTTCTGGTTTAGAAACAATCTGATCTTTCTCAGTAAGGATCACCTCAATGTGGAAGGGATAGCTCATATATGGGTTGATCTGACCATGAGCTCTGTAAGTCCTGCATCTGTATCTTTGGGGCTCTGTTTACCTGGATGTGCTCAATGACCAGAGAATCTACATCTAAGCCTTTAAGATCAGCATTACTCTCTGAATTTTTAAGCAAAGGCAGTAAAAATTTAGTACTCTTTTTGGGTCACCAACCCTGTGTCCAGACCCACTGTTTGGCCTGTGCACACCTACCAACTCTAAGGAAAACTCATTGGACAGATCAAGTAGCAGATTAGCTATAGGTGAAAACAAAATTAATAAAATAGAAGAAGTACAGTAAAATAATTTAGAATGTATCTGAAATAGAAAAATAAACCAATCAAAATGGTGTTAAGAGATAAGAGAATGGAGTAAGAAGAACACTCATATACCTAATTAAATCCCAGAGAGAGGAACCAAGGAATGAGAACAGGCACCAGAAGGAATGGCACACATGGCTTCTTTAAAGTGACATCCTTCAGATGCTTGGTGGCTTCTCAGATATGCATACGCTTAATGGCCTGGGCAGTTTCACGAGTGTTCTTAAAGTAAACATGAAGATTTGAACCTCTTGATTTGCAAGATTTAGGGTAGTTTTCTGGGTTAAGCAGAATAGCATATCATTTGAAGAGGTCACCTCGAGCCACTAACCAGAAAAGAACTCAGGAAAGTTTTGTTATAATAGCATACTTTCACCACCTAATGGGAAGAGCAGATTAATTGAAAAAGACCCTGATGCTGGGAAAGACTGAGGGCAGGAGGAGAAGGGGACAACAGAGGATTACATGGCTGGATGGCGTCATCAACTCAATGGATGTGAGTTAGAGCAAACTCCAGGAGACAGTGAAGGACAGGGAAGTCTAGTGTGCTGCAGTCCATGGGGGTCGCAAAGAATCAGACATGACTGAGCAACCCAGCAACAACAAAATACTATACGTCTCAAGTACAAGCCATGTACAAACTTTTTCAAAATTATGATGAAAATACAGAGAAAAATCTATATAAACAAAGCAGGTATAAATTTAAAACTATACAAACTTAAGGAAAAAAAACTAAATTAAGGAATTATAGAATTCTCCTTAATAGGCAAGTTATTTTAATAGTCTTTTCATATGCTCCAAAAACTGAACAGGTTGAGTAAATGTTTAAAAACTTTCCCAGTAAGTTATTAGCACATCTTTAAAATGGGAATGATAGAGAAAGGGAAAGGAAAACAAATGAAAATAGATAAATTTTTTCATGTGGACAATTAATTTTGAAAGTCTTACTATATTATAATGAAAAAATTATATACTTCACCCACAAATATTCATGTTACACAACTGCATTATACCAAAAATGACTAAATGACAAAGAGCCAGGCTTCAACTTCATGAGTGCTAAGCACGTAATAAAAGAGAACAACCTATTATTTTAACAATTTAGTTGAAACTATAAATTAGAGATAACATTCTTTTACATTTAAAGGGATGTTTTTATATTATATTCAATTTATGAGACAAGACCTTTAAAAATAAAACACAAGTTTTGCATATAAGTGTGCAGACAATTAGTCTGATACTGAGTTGACTCAGAACAGATGCCCCATACATCACTAAAACTTGGCAATATATTATTCTGTTTAATTTTAGCCTGGGAGACAACTAATGAGAAAAGTGTGCTTTACTCCTCTGTTCACGGCCCAAATGGCTCACTTATACACATTCCATTCAGGCTTCACCAATTAGTTAAACCAAGGCACCACTGTCATTTTTAGTTACATCCTAAGCTAAAAATGAGAACTGAAATAAGGGTTAGAGACCAAAGTTGCAGAGCATGAAATTAAACATACATGCTTATCAGTAACAGAAACCTTGCCAACCAATGAGACTGTCTTGCAAAATATCAAGTTATTAACAGGAAAAAGTACTTTACATTTATCATGAACCAATGAATGACACAAAAACACAGACATATTAATCTTCATCTAAGTTTAAGTAGCTAAAACTTACTATTTTTTTCTCATGAAACTCATCACTGACTCAATGGACATGAATTTGAGGAAACTCTGGGAGAGAGTGAAGGACAGGGGAGCCTGGCATGCTGCAGTTCATGGGGTTGCAAACTCAGACAGGACTTAGAAACTGAACAACAACAATAATAAAGAACATTTCAGATTAATATGACTCTTAAGAAATTGTTACCCTGATTTCTATCAGTAATTTCAAAACTTTCGAATACATAATTAAGTAAACAATAAGAGAAGAATAACTACTTCAAAAACAAGGGTAGGGAATAAAGGCAAGAGAGAATCAGACACTAAAAAACAACAAGGCAGGGATGAGCTGCCAACTACTGGCAACCTTATCCAAGATAGCAGTCAAATTTAGTGTAAATCAATCGTAAGATTTTTAGGTGTGTGTATGGTACCTCATGTTACTTAATAAATGTTTCCCTTTCTCATAGGATACAAAAATCACAAGAGAATTCTATCTCATTGTAACAATAAGAGGAAGCCAGGTAACCTATCAAAGCTTTTCAACATTCACTAGACAGATTTTTATGAACAGAAATCATAAAAGAGAAAGGCGCCCCTCATAGGGCAAAAGGAATGAATAATGGCTTCTATACCTGAGAAAGCAATAAGAGAAGGAGAAGAAAAGAAGGAAACAACTGAACTTTTAACAAATATATAAAGAGCTAGTTTGAGACAGACTGACACTTTAGGATCTATGAAAACAGTAGAAACAAGAGTAATCTACCCAAATGCAACCCTTTTTCAATAAGCCTCCATCAAATGCTAACAAGAAAAACAGGGGACAGAACTTGAGAGACAAGAAAGATCCCATAAAGATTCAGGTGCATGGAGCCTGAGGAAGTCAGGGCAAAGAAAGAAAACTCAGAGAAATCTTCCAGCCACTCTAAATATTTCAGGGAGAACCAAGCAAGGCAATCTGTGCTAGAAGAAATGAAGATACTTCCCAACAGGGATTTCTCACGATTGCATCTGGTAACATGAATGCTGCCTTTATAGAGAATATTTGGAAGAGGAGAGGACCCTCGAGCCAATCTTTGAGAGCAGGTGCCAGTCCCTACCCACCACGAAGTCAACACAAGCCCCAGTACAAACCTCACCCACCAGGGAGAAGACAGCAGAAGTGCAAGGAACTATGACCTTGCAGTCTGTGGAAAAGGGACAACGAACACACTAAACTAGACAAAATGAGGCAACAGAGAAATATGTCTCTGTAGAAGGAGCTAGGTAAAAACACACAAGACAAAAGATAGAGGAAGCAGACAATCTATGCAGGTTCCTAGGTGGTACTAGTGGTAAAGAACCCACCTGCCAATGCAGGAGACATAAAAGACATGCGTTTGATCCCTGGGTTGGAAAGATTCCCTGGAGAAGAGCAGGGCAACCCACTCCAGTATTCTTGCTTGGAAAAGTCCAAGGACAGAGAAACCTGGCAGCCTATACTCCATGGGGAAAGAGTTGGACACAACTGAAGCGACTTAGCACACATGTACGCAGGCAATCTACCTGAAAAAAAATTCAGAGTAATGACAGTAAAAATGATCCAAGATTTTGGAAATAGAATGCATGCATGATCAAGAAGATATAAGAAATGTTTAACAACGACACAAAAGAACTAAAAAACAAATGAACAGTGATGACTAACACAATCACAAATTAAAAGTACAAAAAGGGACTCAATAGCAGAATAACTGAGACAGAAGAACAGATAAATGGCATGGAAGACAGAATGGCACAAATAACTTCTATGGAGTAGAATAAAGAAAAAAGGAATGAAAAGAAATAAGGACATTCTCAGGGATTCCTGGGACAAATTAAATCTACCAATATTCAAATTACAGGGGAACCAGAAGAAGAAGGTGAACAAGAGAAAAGGTCTGAGAAAATATTTGAAGAGATTATAATCACAACCTTGTCTAAAATGGGAAAAGAAATAGTTATCTAAGTCCAAGAAACACAGAGAGCCCCATGTAAGATAAACCCAAGGAGAAAGACACCAAAACATATATTAATCAAACTAAAAAAAAATTAAACACAAAGAAAAAATATTAAAAGCAGCAAGGGAAAAGCAACAAAAAACATACAAGGAAATCTCTGTAAGGTTATCAGCTGATTTTTCAACAGAAACTCTGTAGGCCAGAACAGAGTGGCAGGATTTTTTTTTTAAGTGATAAACGGGAAGAACCTACAACCATTCTTACTCTACCCAGTGAGGATCTTATTCAGATTCAATGGAGAAATCAAAAGCTTTACAGACAAGCAAAAGCTGAGGGACTTCATCACCACCAAAACAACTTTACAACAAATATTAAAGCAATTTCTCTAGGTGGGAAACACCTGAGAAGAAAAAGACCTACAAAAACAAACCCAAAGGAACTAAGAAAACAGGAACATCAGTTCAGTTCAGTCGCTCAGTAGTGTCCAACTCTTTCCGACCCAATGAATCACAGCACTCGAGGCCTCCCTGTCCATCACCAACTCCCGGAGTTCACCCAGACTCACATCCATCGAGTCAGTGATGCCATCCAGCCATCTCATCCTCTGTCGTCCTCTTCTCCTCCTGCCCCCAATCCCTCCCAGCATCAGAGTCTTTTCCAATGAGTCAACTCTTCACATGAGGTAGCCAAAGTACAGGAGTTTCAGCTTCAGCATCATTCCTTCCAAAGAAATCCCAGGGCTGATCTCCTTCAGAATGGACTGGTTGGATCTCCTTGCAGTCC
Source organism: Bubalus kerabau (assembly GCF_029407905.1). Classification (NCBI taxonomy): domain Eukaryota; kingdom Metazoa; phylum Chordata; class Mammalia; order Artiodactyla; family Bovidae; genus Bubalus; species Bubalus kerabau. The sequence continues at coordinate 67,211,834 of NC_073637.1, forward strand.
AAAGGACTCTCAAGAGTCTTCTCCAACACCACAGTTCAAAAGCATCAATTCTTCAGTGCTCAACTTCTTTACAGTCCAACTCTCACATCCATACATGACCACAGGAAAAACCATAGCCTTCACTAGACGAACCTTTGTTGGCAAAGTAATGTCTCTGCTTTGGAATATGCTATCTAGATTGGTCATAACTTTCCTTCCAAGGAGTAAGCGTCTTTGAATTTCATGGCTGCATACATACCAATAATTACCTTAAATGTAAATGGATTAAATGCATCAACCAAAAGACACTGATTGACTAAATGGATACAAAAACAAGAACTGTATATATGCTGTCTACAAGAGATCTACTTTAGACCTCAAAACACAGGCAGGATGAAAATGCGAGGATGGAAAAAGATACTCCATGCCAATGGAAATTCACAGAAAACTGGAGTAGCAATACTCATATCAGACAAAATAGACTTTAAAATAAAGGCTATGATAAGAGACAAGGAAGAATACCACATAATGATCAAGGGATCAACCCAGTAAGAAGATAACAACTGTAAATATTTATGTACCTAACATAAGAGCACCTCAATACATACTGCTACTGCTAAGTCGCTTCAGTCGTGTCCAACTCTGTGTGACCCCATAGATGGCAGTCCACCAGGCTCCCCCGTCCCTGGGATTCTCCAGGCAAGAACACTGGAGTGGGTTGCCATTTCCTTCTCCAGTGCATGAAAGTGAAAAGTGAAAGTGAAGTCGCTCAGTTGTGTCCGACTCTTCACGACCCCATGGACTGCAGCCTACCAGGCTCCTCGGTCCATGGGATTTTCCAGGCAAGAGTACTGGAGTGGGATGCCATTGCCTTCTCCTCCTCAATACATAAGGCACATGCTAAAAGCCACGAAGGAGAAATCAACAGTAACACAATAAAAGTGCGGGACTACCTCCCTACTAACACCAATGGACAGATCATGCAGACATAAAATTTATAAGGAAACCCAACCCTTAAATAACACATTTGACCAGAGAGATTTAATTGACATTTACAGGACATTATATCTGAAAGCAACAGAACACACTTCCTCTAAAGTGTACAAGGAACATTTTTCAGGCGAGATAACATACTGGGTCAAAAATCAAGCCTAGGTAAATTTAATAAAACTGAAATTGTATCAAGCATCTTTTCTGGTCACAAAGCTATGAGATTAAAAATCAGTTACAAGAAAAAAAGTGTAAAAATCAAAAAGTCATGGAGGCTGAATACGCTACTAAATAACTAATGGATCACTGAAGAAATCGAAGAAATTAACAACAACAAAAAAACGAGAAACAAATGACAATGAAAACACAATGACCCAAAACCTATGGGATAACCCAAAAGTAGTTATAAGAGGGAAGTTTAGAGCAATAAAATTCTACCTCAAGAAACAAGAAAAATCACAAATAAACAAACTATCCTCACATCTGTTGTAAGGATATCCTTACATCTGTTTTAAGCAGTCATGTCCAACTCTATGCAATCCTATGGGATACAACCCGCCAGGCTCCTCTATCCATGGGATTCTCCAGGCAAGAACACTGGAGTGGGTTGCCATGCCCTTCTCCAGGGGATCTTCCCGACCCAGGAATCGAACCCATGTCTCTTACATCTCCTGCATTGGCAGAAGGATTCTTTACCGCTAGTGCCACAAAGGAAGCCTGGGAACGTAGATACAATGGAGAATTACTCAAACATAAAAAAAGAATGAAATAATGATATTTGCAGAGATGTGGATGCTCCTAGAGACTGTTAAACAGAGTGAAGTCAGAAAGACAAAAACAAATATTGAATAGTATCATGTAAAAGTGGAATCTAGAAAAATGATAGAGATGAATTTATTTGCAAAGCAGAGTAAGACACAAACGTAGAAAGAAACCAGTACAGATAACCAAGGGGGTAAGAGGAGTGAGATGAATGGGAAATGAAGATCAACATATGTACTCTATATCTATAAAGCAGACAATTAATGAGACTTAATATATAAAGAACTCAATTAAAAACTCATAATGACTTATATGGAAAAACATTGTAAGAAAGGGTAGATATATGTATAACTGATTCACTTGCTCTACACCTGAAACTAACACAATATTGTAAAGCAACTATACTCCAATAAAAATTAATTTAAAAAAAAATCAGTGCTAGGAGAAGAAAACAGAAACTTAGATTCCTCCGTAAGCACAGATTTTCCAGGCACTATACACAAATATATATATATAAGCATATGTTTATATATAATATTTAAGCATAAAAGTGATTGTCAAGGTGTCTGTAGGTGAATATACAAGTGATCTATTATTAAAAAAACAGATCTGCAAGTATATTAATCAAGCTATATATAAACCAAGGTAGAACAAACATATCATTTAATGTTATAAAAATAATATATTAATTATAGTCTAAAACTATGAAACTATACCTGCATTTTTCCTGATCAAAGTTCTGAATTTCAATGAAAACTTCGGTTGATATAAGAAAAAAAGCATAAACTTCATTGATACCAAGTAAATACCATTTTAAAAATTAACAGGTCTCATAAAAGTCACTCTTTTATTTATCTTCAGTGTGTCATTATTCTTTATTCAGGATTTTCGTTATTCAGAAACCCATCCCAAATCCTGCACCAAATCAATATAAACAAACACAGGATTCTAGAACTAAAAAAAAATTTTTTAAAGCAATTCTTCATTTTAAACTGGATTTTACAGAATGACCGTATGATTCCCCAATCCCACTCCTGGGCATGTATCAAAACAAAACTATAATTCAAAAAGATACACATGTCTCTATGTTTATGACAGCCAAGACATGGAAGCAACCTAAACATTCATGGACAGATGACTGGCTAAACAACTTGGGGTAAACACACACAAACACACACACACACAGAGGAATAACACTCAACCACAAAAAAGAATGAAATAATGCCATACACAGCAATGTGGATGGAAGTACAGATTATCATACTATTAATAAGTGAAATAAGTCAGAAAGATGAATACCACAGAACATCACATATGTGGAATCTAAAATATGACACAGGACTTTCTTGCTGATACAGCAGCCAGGAGTCTCCCAGACAATGCATACAACATGGGTTCAATCCCTGGTCCAGAAGATTCCACAAGCCACAGAATACTTGGTTCATGTGCCACAACTACTGAGCCTGCCCTCTAGAGCCACGGAACCTGAATTACCGAGGCTACCCACTCCAGTGTTCTTGCCTAGAGAATCCCAGGGACGGGGAGGCTGGTAGGCTGCCATCTATGGGATCGCACAGAGTCGGACACGACTGAAGCAGCAGCAGCATGCTCTAGGGCCTACAAGTCAGAAGAACTGACCCTGCATGCTGGAACTGCTGAAGCCTGTGCACCTAGAGCCAGTAGGCCTAGAGTCTGGGCTTTTCAACAAGAGAAACCACTTCAACACTTTTTCTGCACCACTGCAACAATGAGAAATCCATGCACTGCAACAAAGAATAGCCCCTACTCTCTGCAACTAGAGAAAACCTGCAGGAAGCAACAAAGACCCAGTACAACCAAAAATAAATAAACAAATTATAAAAAGATAAAGTAAAAAAGGACACAACTGAACTATCTATGGAACAGAAAAAGAATGACGGATATTGAGAAGAAACTGGAGGTTCCTTGGGGGAGGGGGCTGGGAAACTAATGGTTTAAGAGGTTGGGGATATCAGAGGTAACCTTTAAAACATAAAATAGATAAAAAAGTTTCCATTGTATAGCAAAGAGAATTATATTCAATACCCTATGATAAACTATAATAGAAAAGATTGTATTAAAAATGCATATATATATATATATATATATGTATAACAGAATCACTTTGCTGTAGAGCAGTAATTAACACTGTTCAATTCAGTCATTCAGTCATGTCCGACTCTTTGCAACTCCATGGACTGCAGCATGCCAGGCCTCCCTGTCCAACACCAACTCCCGGAGTTTATTCAAACTCATGTCCATTGAGTTAGTGATGCCATCCAACCATCTCATCCTCTGTTGTCCCCTTTTCCTCCCACCTTCAATCTTGAACAGCATCAGGGTCTTTTCAAATGAGTCAGATCTTCGCATCAGATGGCCAAAGTATTGGAGTCCCAGCTTCAACATCAGTCCTTCCAATGAACATTCAAGACTGATCTCCTTTAGGATGCACTGGTTGGATCTCCTTGCAGTCCAAGGGACTCTCAAGAGTCTTCTCAAACATCACAGTTCAAAAGCATCAATTCTTCGGTGCTCAAGTTTCTTTATAGTCCAACTCTCACACCCATACATGACTACAGGAAAAACCATAGCTTTGACTAGATGGACCTTTGTTCACAAAGTAATGTCTCTGCTTTTTAAGATGCTGTCTAGGTTGGTCATAACTTTCCTTCCAAGGAGTAAGCGTCTTTTAATTTCATAGCTGCAATCACCATCTGCAGTGATTTTGGAGCCCAGAAAAATAAAGTCTGACACTGTGTCCACTGTTTCCCCATCTATTTCCCATGAAGAGATGGGACCCGATGCCATAATCTTAAGTTTTCTGAATGTTGAGCTTTAAGCCAACATGTTCCACTCTCCTTTTTCACTTTCATCATGAGGCTCTTTAGTTACTCTTTGCTTTCTGCCACAACAGTGGTGTCATCTGCACATCGGAGGGTATTAATATTTCTCCCAGCAATCTTGATTCCAGTTGGTGCTTCATCCAGCCCAAGGTTTCTCAGGATGTACTCTGTATAGAAGTTATATAAGCAGGGTGACAATATACAGCCTTGACGTACTCCTTTTCCTATTTGGGACCAGTCTGTTGTTCCATGTCCAGTTCTAACTGTTGCTTCCTGACTTGCATACAGATTTCTCAGGAGGCAGTTCAGGTGGTCTGGTATTCCCATCTCTTGAAGAACTTTCCACAGTTTGTTGTGATCCACACAGTCAAAGGCTTTGGCATAGTCAATAAAGCAGAAATAGATATTTTTCTGGAACTCTCTTGCTTTTCTATGATCCAGCGGATGCTGGCATTTGATCTCTGGTTCCTCTGCCTTTTCCAAAACCAGCTTGAACATCTGGAAATTCACGATTCACATATTGTTGAAGCCTGCTTGGAGAATTTGGGGCATTACTTTTCTAGTGTGTGAGATGACTACAACTGTGTGGTAGTTTGAGCATTCTTTGGCGTCACCTTTCTTAGGGACTGGAATGAAAACGGACCTTTTCCAGTCCTGTGGCCACTGCTGAGTTTTCCAAATTTGCTGGCATATTGAGTGCAGCACTTTCACAGCATCATCCTTTAGGATTTGAAAGACTTCAACTGGAATTCCATCACCTCCACTAGCTTTGTTCATAGTGACGCTTCCTAAGGCCCACTTGACTTCACATTCCAGGATGTCTGGCTCTAGGTGAGTGATCACACTATTGTGATTATCTGGGTCGTGAAGATGTTTTTTGTACAGTTCTTCTGTGTATTCTTGCCAGCTCTTCTTAATATATTCTGTTTCTGTTAGGTCCATACCATTTCTGTCCTTTACTGACCCCATCTTTGCATGAAATGTTCCCTTGGTATCTCTAATTTTCTTGAAGAGATCGCTAGTCTAATTAACACTGTAAATCAACTATATTCAATAGAATTAAATCAATCAATTAGATAAACAAAACTGGATTTTCTTTTACAGGAAAACATAATCAAAATGTAGATTATAAATTAACATATAACATGTATTATCATTAACTCATATACATCTGTAAAATCTTCTTTATTGGTAATATTATGACAGTTTTTTCATTTCAAATATTTCTGTATCTCTTACATATAGGCCCAAAACTCCAAAGTATGTCTTAATCATATTTGAATATATTAAATAACCTAAGGCTATAAGCACTGCAAACATACTGTAAACACTTATATTTTGAAATAATGAGACATAAAATATGAATTAAGGTAAAAAGCAGTATTCAGTTTGGTTTACGTTTTTTAAAGCCAACACTGATAATCTTGGATCATGTTTAATTCAAAATAATTAATCATGAATTGACTTACCATTTTAAACTTACTGACTCTATGAAGCTACATCTGGCTTAAATTTTAAGCACACAGAATTAAGGATCATAGGGATGTATCTCTTTAAATAGATACTAGCAGAAAACAGTATTTTTTTATTACAACTTAAAATCAACTAGAGAAGGATCTTCAAAGTCATCCACATTAGACCATGTTTATAGTTTTAAAATTCCATGGACCAGCTCTGGTTGGAAAGATATCTTTCAAAATTATGATAATATTCAGCAAACTAACTAGGAGACAGAATATACATTTTGATTTAATTATGAAAGCTCTAAATACTAAGTACGTATTAATAATAAATCTTAACTTGGAAACTAAAAGCAATGTTGTTCTGAATGAAACCAGATAAGCATGTATTTTCTGATACTTAATACCATTATTTCTCATTTCATCTAAAATTGCATGGCATAAATCACAGGATAGACTTCTAGCATTCCTAAGTCCCAAACACTGCCCTCCATTCCATCAGTCATCCATCAACAGCCAAGTTATTTCTCTCAGTTTTTTCAGAAATTAGGGGTGCTTTTTTTAATATAAGAACCTTTAGGGTTCAGTTCAGTTCAGTTCAGTCGCTCAGTCGTGTTCGACTCTGTGACCCCATGAATCGCAGCACGCCAGGCCTCCCTGTCCGTCACCAAGTCCCGGAGTTCACTCAGACTCACGTCCATCGAGTCAGTGATGCCATCCAGCCATCTCATCCTCTGTCGTCCCCTTCTCCTCCTGCCCCCAGTCCCTCCCAGCATCAGAGTCTTTTCCAATGAGTCTACTCTTCGCATGAGGTGGCCAAAGTACTGGAGTTTCAGCTTTAGCATCATTCCTTCCAAAGAAATCCCAGGGCTGATCTCCTTCAGAATGGACTGGTTGGATCTCCTTGCAGTCCAAGGGACTCTCAAGAGTCTTCTCCAACACCACGGTTCAAAAGCATCCATTCTTCGGCGCTCAGCCTTCTTCACAGTCCAACTCTCACATCCATACATGACCGCTGGAAAAACCATAGCCTTGACTAGACGGACCTTTGTTGGCAAAATAATGTCTCTGCTTTTGAATATGCTATCTAGGTTGGTCATAACTTTCCTTCCAAGGAGTAAGCGTCTTTGAATTTCATGGCTGCAGTCACCATCTGCAGTGATTTTGGAGCCCAGAAAAATAAAGTCTGACACTGTTTCCACTGTTTCCCCATCTATTTCCCATGAAGTGATGGGACCAGATGCCATGATCTTCGTTTTCTGAATGTTGAGTTTTAAGCCAACTTTTTCACTCTCCTCTTTCACTTTCATCAAGAGGCTTTTTAGTTCCTCTTCACTTTCTGCCATAAGGATGGTGTCATCTGCATATCTGAGGTTACTGATATTTCTCCCGGCAATCTTGATTCCAGCTTGTGCTTCTTCCAGTCCAGCATCTCTTATGATGTACTCTGCATATAAGTTAAATAAGCAGGGTGACAATATACAGCCTTGACGTACTCCTTTTCGTATTTGGAACCAGTCTGTTGTTCCATGTCCAGTTCTAACTCTTGCTTCCTAACCTGCATAGAAATTTCTCAAGAGGTAGGTCAGGTGGTCTGGTATTCCCATCTCTTTCAGAATTTTCCACAGTTTATTGTAATCCACACAGTCAAAGGCTTTGGCATAGTCAATACAGCAGAGATAGATGTTTTTCTGGAACTCTCTTGCTTTTTCGACTTTGCAAACATTGATAAAAATTTTTTTTAGAAAATTACTTTTTCACATGTATCAACACAAACAAAATTTCAATATTTATCTTTTTCACCAAGCACCCTGAAACTGATTTTTCCCCCAAAATGGCTTGCTTCTGGGGAAAAAATATTGACAACTGAAAAAAAAAGTGCGTGTTTAATCTATCCTATTTCTATTTTCCAAAAATATTTAATACAGTAGTTGATGGTTATCTGGAATTTTACATTATAGCATACAGACCACCATAAAAAGAACAGCAAATCTCTGAAATATGCCAATGTTTTATTCTACCTGACAAAGGTTCCAGTTCTGACACCTTTCCTCTGTAACTCAGACATAAAATACTACAAAATACACATAAGTTTCAAGAGAAGGCAACTTTAGCTTTATATAGCGTTCTCAAGAACTAAGTAAGGTTACAAACCTTAGGTGTGAGGATTAGTTGACAAAATTATAAGCTTTAAAATTCATACTTCTGACTTCTGCACAGCATTACAGTTTAAATCACATTCATGGCTATCAACCATTAAAACAATTAAGTCATTAATATTCCAGGAGTTTAAATTGGATTCCAGTCTTTTGTAACATCAAAGATTAATACGGAGCAAGTGTACACAATCCATGGAATCTCAAAGAGTCGGACACAACTCAAACAACTGAGCACACACATATAAAACACAGGACACAAGGAATAGCTGCAGTGATTAAAACCAACGACAATTCACAATTAAAAAGTATATTAACTTCATATTACCTTATTACTTTAAAAAAAACAATGAAATTTTGAGTGACATGGGATTTAAAACTATTTTAAATAAGTTTGTCAAATGTAATTCCAAAACTCTGAGACACACAATTTTCAAATTTTAAAAAAATACCAGCAAGGGATGGTATACCTGATAGTGTAACATAGACTGTAGTCCACAGACTTTGAGATATTTTACTGAAATTATTTTAATTTGGAACACAGCCACACCCATTTGTTTACGAATAGTCTATGGTCAATTTTGTACTAAAACAGCAAAACTGAGTAGCTGCTAGAGATATTTTACAGTCCACAAGCCTAAAATTTGTAGTATACGACCCCATAAGAAAAAATTTGCTAATTCCTGTTAACACACTGCTGGTAGGAGTTTACTGTAACAGTTTTGTATATGAATTTGGTAACAAAAAGTTAACAACTTTTAACTAATTAATTTCCAGAAATATATGCTAATGCAATGTAGGAATTAATATTAGGAATTTCATTTATAGTTACATATAATAGAAAATATTTGAAATAGTCTAAATTTCCAAAAATGAGGGCTGATTAAGCAAACTGATGTAGTCAAGTGACAAACTAGTACATGATCATTAAAATGATGGTTTCAAAGACTATGCAATAAACAGAAAATTCTTAGGACATAAAGGAAAATTATAAATACAATCCAAAACAAGATAGGGCTTCCCTGGTGGCTGAGCTGGTAAAGAAACCGCCTGCAGTGCGGGAAACCTGGGTTCAATCCCTGATTTGGTAAGATCCTCTGGAGAAGGGAAAGGCTACCAACTCCAGTATTCTGGCCTGGAGAATTCCGTGGACTATCCAAGGGGTTGCAAAGAGTTAGACTCGATAGAGTGATTTTCACTCTGTAAGCTATTCAAATTCAAATTAATACAAGGTAAATAAATAGCAGGGGGAATTCTAGCAGGTCATATGTAAAAGACATTTCAATGGCTTGAGACTGATGAGTTAATTTTTTTTTCTGCTTCCAGGATTTTCTAACTTTCCAAATTTTAATTACTAAAGATGCAATTACTTTCATCATAAAAACTTAAAACAATGTATGTAAACATCTAAAGACTTCATGTGTTTAGATGATAAATCAGACTCTGCTATTCCCCTGCTTAAACACTGTCTTCCCAATTCCATTTGCATTAAATGTAAACTTCTCATCATAGCCTATAAAGCCAGGCCAGATGACTCACATCTCTCTGAAATCACATCGCTAACACTCTCCCCTGTTGACTATACTCCAGCTACACTTGAACATGCCAAATTCTTTGCTACTTGTTCAGTTACCTCTCATATCCTTCACAGAGGCCTGTCTCTAAACACTCAAGCAAATTAAGTTTTCGTCTAATATTTTTGTTTAATATTTGTGATTATATAATTTTTTCCTTACTCATCGTCTACCTGCTCAGATACAATTTAAGCTCATGAAATCAGTGACTATCTCCACTGTTCATATATAACCAATCTCAAGCAAAGGTTTCACACTTTAAAAATACTGCATTTAATGGATGAATATGTAAATTAAATTTTACACTTACCTTTAATCTTTCAAATACTTTATTACTAAGTATAGCTTCATTTCTGGAGAAGGAAATGATGACCCACCCCATTATTCTTGCCTGAAAGATCTCATGGACAAAGGGGCCTGGAAGGGTACAGTACACTGCATCACAAAGAGTTAGACATAACTGAGTGACTGATCATGCATGCAGAGCTTCATTTCATCCAGAAGTAATTATCTTAAAATGTGCTTCAAACCAAAAAATACTCCAAATATTACTTAATATAAGACACACTTTGATTACTGATAACAATTCTCCAGCCTGTTTTCCAATATTCCAATGTGATACACTTTCATGTATGCTGTATTAAGCCTTTAACCGAATTATATAAATAATATAGACTATGTGAAGATTTGTCACAGTCCACAAAACTAGGAAGAAAATATTTTTAATCAATATTAACATTTGGTTGTAGATGAGACTCTTAATATTTGAGGATTTAACTCCAGCTTTTCAACATATATGGCTACACTGTAGCCACATGAAGCTGGTAACTGGAAACAAATATATTTCTTAAAGATATATAATAAGCATCACATTCTATAATACATTTTTCCTTTATGTTTTATGATGCTTAAAAAAATACATGCATTATGATGAACATTTTCCTTTTTATTATTGTTTTTTACTCTCTAACATTCCATTTCCTTGTCTCAGATACCTCTAATTCTCTCAGATCAGATCAGATCAGTCGCTCAGTCGTGTTCGACTCTTTGCGATCCCATGAATCGCAGCACGCCGGATCTCCCTGTCCATCACCAACTCTCGGAGTTCACCCAGACTCACGTCCATAGAGTCAGTGATGCCATCCAGCCATCTCACCCTCTGTCGTCCCCTTCTCCTCCTGCCCCCAATCCCTCCCCAGCATCAGAGTCTTTTCCAATGAGTCAACTCTTCGCATGAGGTGGCCAAAGTACTGGAGTTTCAGCTTTAGCATCATTCCTTCCAAAGAAATCCCAGGGCTGATCTCCTTCAGAATGGACTGGTTGGATCTCCTTGCAGTCCAAGGGACTCTCAAGAGTCTTCTCCAACACCACAGTTCAAAAGCATCAATTCTTCGGCGCTCAGCCTTCTTCACAGTCCAACTCTCACATCCATACATGACCACAGGAAAAACCATAGCCTTCACTAGACGAACCTTTGTTGGCAAAGTAATGTCTCTGCTTTTGAATATGCTATCTAGGTTGGTCATAACTTTCCTTCCAAGGAGTAAGCGTCTTTTACTTTCATGGCTGCAGTCACCATCTGCAGTGATTTTGGAGCCCAGAAAAATAAAGTCTGACACCGTTTCCACTGTTTCCCCATCTATTTCCCATGAAGTGGTGGGACCGGATGCCATGATCTTCATTTTCTGAATGTTGAGCTTTAAGCCAACTTTTTCACTCTCCACCTTCACGTTCATCAAGAGGCTTTTGAGTTCCTCTTTACTTTCTGCCATAAGGGTGGTGTCATCTGCATATTTGAGGTTATTGATATTTCTCCTGGCAATCTTGATTCCAGCTTGTGTTTCTTCCAGTCCAGCGTTTCTCATGATGTACTCTGCATATAAGTTAAATAAGCAGGGTGACAATATACAGCCTTGATGAACTCCTTTTCCTATTTGGAACCAGTCTGTTGTTCCATGTCCAGTTCTAACTGTTGCTTCCTGACCTGCATACAAATTTCTCAAGAGGCTACCTCACCCTAAATCACTCCAGCAGTTGCAGTGGTGAAGAGCTCTACGCGGCTTCCTAAGCAACTCCACTCAGGAAAAACTGACAAAGCCTGTGTCCATCCAATATGTCTCTTGCCTCTGAACGCAGAGCTTGCAGTGTATTCCTATAATATGGAGCAGTACAGCTCTTCACTTGGTGCCCATAAATATACACAGAAGCTAGATGAGCAGCAAAGGCAGCGTCCTGAAGAGTAGAACCTTGAACAATGGAGTATGTAAGACAAGTGGGGAAAAAAAAAAAAAAAACTCTGAGGAAGAATGTTTCTAGAAACTTGTGACTAATGAGATTATACACCCAAATAGGTCTCCCTCTCCTGACTCGTAACGTTAATCCTTCAAATATAATCCATAATAACAGTAGTACATAAGCCTTTGTCTTAGGCTTTCCTTTCTGAGAAACCCCTACAAATCTTTTGTCTCTTCTGGTAAAGCACTCAAGTTACATAGGGGAATTATCACAGTCCCTCCCCTGAAATCACATATAGTTTTAGTGGGATTATATGAAAGAATTGCTCAAGTCACTGAGAAGATACAATTATTAATGAAATGGACTAAAATAAGAAAGAGATTTGAAGAGAAGTGAAGACAGCAATTTGAAAAATGGGGAATTCAGGGTGTCTGTGAGATACCAGTTCAGTTCAGTTCAGTTCAATCAGTTGTATTCGACTCTTTGCGACCCCATGGACTGCAGCACGCCAGGCCTCCCTGTCCATCACCAACTCACGGAGTTCATCCAGACTCACGTCCATCGAGTCAGTAATGCCATCCAGCCATCTCATCCTCTGTCATCCCCTTCTCCTCTCGCCTTCAATCTTTGCCAGTATCAGGGTCTTTTCAAATGAATCAGCTCTTCGCATCAGATGGCCAAAGTATTAGACTTTCAGCTTCAACATCAGTCCTTCCAATGAACACTCAGGACTGATCTCCTTTAGGATGCACTGGTTGGATCTCCTTGCAGTCGGAGGGACTCTCTCAAGAGTCTTCTCCAATATCACAGTTCAAAAGCATCAATTCTTTGGCTCTCAGATTTCTTTATAGTCCAACTCTCACATCCATACATGAAGTGAACCAAAGTGAAATCGCTCAGTCGTGTCCGACTCTTTGCGACCCCATGGAATGTAGCCAACCAGGCTCCTCCCTCCATGGGATTTTCCAGGCAAGAATACTAGAGTGGGTTTCCATTTCCTTCTCCAGGGGATATTCCTGACCGAGGGATCGAACCCAGGTCTCCCGCATTCCAGGCAGACGCTTTAACCTCTGAGCCACCAGGGAAGCCCATTAACACATCCAAACATGACTACTGGAAAAACCACAGCCTTGACTAGATGGACCTTTGTTGACAAAGAAATGTCTCTGCTTTTTAAGATGCTGTCTAGGTTGGTCATAACTTTCCTTCCAAGGAGTAAGCGTCTTTTAATTTCATGGCTGCAGTCACCATCTGCAGTGATTTTGGAGCCCTCAAAAATAAAGTCAGCCACTGTTTCCCCATCTGTTTCCCATGAAGTGATGGGACCAGATGCCATGATCTTCGTTTTCTGAATGTTGAGCTTTAAGCCAATTTTTTCACTCTCCTCTTTCACTTTCATCATGAGGCTCTTTAGTTCCTCTTTGCTTTCTGCCATAAGGGTGGTATCATCTGCACATCTGAGGGTATTGATATTTCTCCCAGCAATCTTGATTCCAGCTGGTGCTTCATCCAGCCCGGCGTTTCTCAGGATGTACTCTGCATATAAGGTAAATAAGCACGGTGACAACATACAGCCTTGACGTTACTCCTTTTCCTATTTGGAACCAGTCTGTTGTTCCATGTCCAGTTCTAACTGTTGCCTCCTGACCTGCATACAGATTTCTCAAGAGGCAGGTCAGGTGGTCTGGTATTCCCATGTCTTTCAGAATTTTCCAGTTTTTTGTGATGCACAGTCAAAGGCTTTGGTGTAATCAATAAAGCAGAATAGATGTTTTTCTGGAAATCTCTTGCTTTTCTGATGATCCAGCGGATGTTAGCAATTTAACCTCTGGTTCTTCTGCCTTTTCAAAAACCAGCTTGAACATCTGGAAGTTCAGAGTTCATGTATTATTGAAGCCTGGCTTGGAGACTTTTGAGCATTACTCTTCTAGTGTGTGAGATGAGTGCAATTGTGTGGTAGTTTGAACATTCTTTGCGATTGGATGAGATACCAAGGTAAAGATATTTATCAGCAGTCGTTAATACATAGGCCTATATTATTTATGGAAACATTATTCCTGGGCCTAAAAGTGTAACCATGGAAATGACGAGTTATATTTAATTAACAGCCATAAGGTAAAATTAAGACAGACACAAATTTAAATATGATACAACATAATAAACAATGAAATAACAGACACATACAAATAGTATAATCATTATATATTAAAATGTATTATATATACATGTAAATAAACACAGCTAAAACCATAGTAATCAAAAGAAAAAAAAAAACCTCAAGTTTACGTTCATCAAGGAAATGAGATGATTATGGAGAAATGAAAAAAGAAAATTAAAGAATGGTTAGAAAGATGGAATCAGAATACAAAATAAGAAATAAAGATATTATACATCTTCATTTTCTTCAGTATTTCCAAGGGAATGGTCCAAAGCACCAAATGCTAATTAAATCAAGCTTAATTTCTATATATATATATATATATATATATGTATATATATATATATATATATATAAAACAACAATTTTCATACTGAAGCTTGCTGATTCTCTTTCCTCTAAATTGGTTTCACTGTTTTTAGGTAAAGTGTTATAAATAATGGCAAGTGACTACAATTAGGTTCAAGATTATAACCTACTCACTTGGAAACATGATGATAGTTTCTCTTTCACAGTAATTTCAACAGAAATCCTAGAAATGAATCTCCCTGCATTGGCTTGGCTTATATGATCATTCCTGAACAAAGCCTCTTGATGAAAGTGAAAGTGGAGAGTGAAAAAGTTGGCTTAAAGCTCAACATTCAGAAAACAAAGATCATGGCATCCGGTCCCACCACTTCATGGAAAATAGATGGGGAAACAGTGGAAACAGTGTCAGACTTTATTTTTCTGGGCTCCAAAATCACTGCAGATGGTGACTGCAGCCATGAAAGTAAAAGACGCTTACTCCTTGGAAGGAAAGTTATGACCAACCTAGACAGCATAAAAGCAGAGACATTATTTTGCCAACAAAGGTCCGTCTAGTCAAGGCTATGGTTTTTCCTGTGGTCATGTATGGATGTGAGAGTTGCACTGTGAAGAAGGCTGAGCGCCGAAGAATTGATGCTTTTGATCTGTGGTGTTGGGGAAGACTCTTGAGAGTCCCTTGGACTGCAAGGAGATCCAACCAGTCCATTCTGAAGGAGATCAGCCCTGGGATTTCTTTGGAAGGAATGATGCTAAAGCTGAAACTCCAGTACTTTGGCCACCTCATGCGAAGAGTTGACTCACTGGAAAAGACTCTGATGCTGGGGAGGGATTGGGGGCAGGAGGAGAAGGGGACGACAGAGGGTGAGATGGCTGGATGGCATCACTGACTCGATGGACGTGAGTCTGAGTGAACTCCGGGAGTTGGTGATAGACAGGGAGGCCTGGCGTGCTGTGATTCATGGGGTCGCAAAGAGTCGGACACGACTGAACGACTGAACTGAACTGAACTGAACCAGTCACTTCAAAAAAGGAACAGAACTGTATTTTGAGGCACAGGTCACATGTTCAGTCCTGAAACTATCCTATGAGATCAATCCCCCTTGAGCTATATAGCTTGCAAATATCAGACAAGGAGGAAATGAATGCTGAAAAGGCAAAAACGAAGGAAATGTCACACTTCACACCTAGAAGTGATCATAATATTGTCATTCTTTAAAAAAATGTGATAGCTTTAATATAATTCCAAGTTTCAGTGCTACAAGAATAGTAGAAGGAAGTTCAAAATATCTTTCAAGCAAATTTTCCAATTTTTTAAATTTAGACTCACATATATCAACACATCGGCATATGTGTGTCTGAGTACGTGCATAAAACCCTTTATGATCAGTTTTAGAGTATACTGGATACATGGTGCCCATATACCTCTAAATATGGCAATGTGTATTTATTAAGGACAAGGACATGTTCTTACATAAATGTTGCATTTTTGAACAAATATGGTGAAAATTTTTTAAATCTTTCCTAATACTGAAATCTCCTTAATTTAACAACAGCAAAAAAAGAGGTCTGTGTCACAAAGTCTCTTAATATTCCTGGAAAGAAAACATATTTCCATTACAAATAAAGAGAAAATGCAACATCACTAAAACAAAGTAAGTATTCCTTGGTCCATTTCTTTTAAAACATGTGATTTTCATTACTGAGAATTTTTCAGTTCTTGCCAGTAGTCATAGAAGATTCAAATTTCATTTACAAAGTTCTCCACTCCCAGGTGAATAATAATCAATGTCTACAACCCCTGACAAAGTAAACCAATTGATTATACACTGCACCCCTGCAAAAGTCTGCCAAGTCCAACCAGTAGACTGCCAAAGCACAAATGTTTGACATCCGAGATAGTGAGGGTACATGGAAAGATGACATGAATTCTTCACAGGATTCTTAGCAGAGTTAATATGAATTTGGCATACTCTTGAGTCTTATTTTCTCCATTTTAAAGATGAAAGGATTCCACATCAGGCTAAGTTACAGGACCAGATTTACCCTCTCGTGTGAAACAATCAAAATATTGGTGGTGGGGGGGGGGGGTGGGGGCGCGGAATATATGGAGTGAAGGTATGCAAGACACAGGAAATCAGGCAACAGAGGACTGTGGACTCTACCACACAAAAAACAAGGGGAACACTGCAAATTATCCCAGCTGACTGCCTTGAGAGAACTTCCAGGATCTAGTGCAGAGAGAGCAACCAAGCAAAGATTGGCACTCTCTCTCAGAGACAGAGCTGAGAATACACAGAGATGTGCCTAAAGTTCTCAGGAAAGTGTACCAAAGAAGATAGAGCTGCACAGAGAGACAACTCCATAGAACTTCAAAGGATCTTCTCAAGAATTCAACAGAAAGAAAAAGAGGTATGGATATGTAAATGCTCAATAATCACATTAGAAGCTGTTCAATGTCATAAACCCACTGCTGCTGCTGCTGCTAAGTCACTTCAGTCGTGTCCGACTTTGTGCGACCCCACAGACGGCAGCCCACTAGGCTCCTCTGTCCCTACTAGGAAGACAATACTCAAAAAATTGAAAATAACAAATACTGACAAGGATGTGGAAAAATAGGAATCATTTAGTACATTGCTAGTGGAAAGAAAAAATGGTTCAGCTAATGTGATAACAGTCTGGAGGTTCCTCAATAATATAGACTTATCATATGACCCAGCAATTCAAGTCCTAGATATATTCACAAAATAAGCAAAACCAAGTACTCAAACAAATATATGTAGTCATATATTCTAAATACATATACATATGTTCACAGCAGCACTTATTCATAATTTCCAAAATGAGGAAACTATTCAGATGTCTATAAAGGATGAATGGATAAACAAATAATAATGTATGTACACAATGGACTATTATTTGACCACAAAAAAGGAATAAAGTA
Source organism: Bubalus kerabau (assembly GCF_029407905.1). Classification (NCBI taxonomy): domain Eukaryota; kingdom Metazoa; phylum Chordata; class Mammalia; order Artiodactyla; family Bovidae; genus Bubalus; species Bubalus kerabau. Next base: position 67,229,259 of record NC_073637.1, read on the forward strand.
CTGACATGCTATAACGTGGAGAAAGAAATGGCAACCTACTCCAGTATTCTTGTCTGGAAAATTCCATGGCGACAGGAGTCTGGTGGGCTGCAGTTCATGGGGTTGCAAAGAGCTGGACAAAACTGAGCACATGCATACACACATGCTGTAATGTGGATGAACCTTGAAAATATGCTAAGTATAAGAAGCCAGGTGAAATAGGTCACATAATTCAAGTGGGAAATGAAGAGGAACCAGACAATAAGAACAAGAAACAGAGAAAAAAGAGAAACCCAGAGAAGTGGCATATGGAAGAAAGTATTTCAAGGAATAATGATCAACATTTAAATTATTGCTGCCAAATTAAAAAAATAAGGACTGTGAACTGCCAGCTGAATGTAACAATATTTAGATTACCAGTAATTTGGACAAGCTCAGTTTCAATGGAGTAGGGGGAGCAAAAGACTGAATGAAATGCATTCAGAAACAGGAAGAGAAGAAATGGAGATGATAGGTATAAGACGATTCTTTTGAGAAATTTTATTGCAGAGGGCAAATAAATATAGTGATAGCTGTTGAGGAGAAAGTGGGATCCAAGGAAAGTTTTGTTTGTTTGTTTGCTTTCCTAAGACAAGAGACAGCATGTTTACAGCCTGGGAAGAATGATCCAGCAGAGAGGGAAAAAGTGAATGATACAAGTGAATGAGTACAGATTTACTGCAGTGATATTCTTGAATAGGGAGAAGAAATGGTATCTAGTGACTCACCGTTAGATGGTAGCATGGTCATTTCATCTATAGTAACTTGAAAGCAGAGAACTGTAAAGATACTACAAGGGAAGTTAAGATGGTTGTGCACTTGAGTGTGTGTATGATAGCTTCTTCTCATAGCTTCACTTTTTTTTTTTTTTTTTTCAGAGAAGCAGGAAGCAAAATCATTATCCATGAAAGGGATTTCAAGGAGCTGAGTGTCACTGATGGAGAAGGGTTTGAGGAAAGGATAAAATGAGAAACAGCGGTTTAAGGACAGCGCTTCTCAAATTTGAACGTGCTTAAAAGTCACCTGGGGAACTGTATTAACATGCAGGTTATGATTCTATGGATCTAGTGTGTAGCCTGAGATGGTGCAGTTCTAACAAGCCCCCATATGATGCTAATATAAGCAAGAATAGGAGAGCACAGGATAAAGAGACTAGCGGGGGAAAAGGAATGATTACAAAGAAGCAGTAAGATCCTTTTTAGATGGTGCTGCTATTTAGTCACTGAGTCGTGGGCAACTCTTTGCCACCCCATGGACTGCAGCCCCTCCAGGCTCCTCTATCCATGGGATTTCCCAGGCAAGAATACTGGAGTGGGTAGCTATTTCCTTCTCCAGGAGATCTTCCCCACCCAGGGACTGAACCTGGTCTCCTACGGGGCAGGCAGACGCTTTACCACTGAGTCACCTGGGAAGCCCGCTTTTAGAATAGTGGTCACAAAATTACAGTAAGACAGTCAACATGACTATGTATTTTTCTGATTTCAAAGAGTTGTTACCTGGAACAACAACAACAAAAAATTTCACTTTAAATGGCTATTGTTTTCATTATATATAAATGTAAAAAAGGGTTAAGTTGTGATTCTTAACTTTCAGGTGGGAAAATAAACATAATTGCACTTTTCATGTACTAGGCACTACTCTAAAAACTTTTAAGGCTTTGCTGCTAAGTCGCTTCAGTCGTGTCCGACTCTGTGCGACCCCATAGACGGCAGCCCACCAGGCTCCCCCGTCCCTGGGATTCTCCAGGCAAGAACCCTGGAGTGGGTTGCCTTTCCTTCTCCAGTGCATGAAAGTGAAAAGTGAAAGTGAAGTCGCTTAGTCATGTCCGACTCTTCGCGACCCCATGGACTGCAGCCCACCAGGCTCCTCCGTCCATGGGATTTTCCAAACAAAAGTACTGGAGTGGGTTGCCATTGCCTTCTCTGTTTAAGGCTTTACCTCATTAATTTTAACAACAACCCAAGGAAATAAGTGATAGGCTAAACTCATTTTATAGATGTTAAAATTGAGTCCTAAATAACACATGTTGAAGATCACAGAAGCAATTAAGCTCAGAATATAGGATTTAAAACCAGGTCTATTTGACTATACAGCCCCACAATTATAATCTCGGGTCTATTATACTTCTCAAAGAAGTCATCTCTTCCAAGTATCCACTAACGGGTTTTTTATAAAATATATAATTCAACTAAATAGCCTATTCTCCCCATAACACTTAAGTTTTAAGTCTTATTATTTCTTCCACATACACTTAAAATTTTACTGGAACCTCCTCTAGCTTCTGTCTTTTTTAACTGTATGTTTGTTCACATTACTTTCCATTTTCTAGTGCTATGCAACAGGCTGTGATTAGATTTTTTACTATTTACAGAAAATATCTTTAAACGATAGTGAAAAGACATCCTATTTTGGAGTCAAAATAAAGTATAAGTCTGTATCTATTTTGAGCTAAAAGCCTTATTTATAAACAGTCTGTTAAACTATAATTTATGTTTCTTTAAAGCTACTCAACTAAACTATGATTGGTAAATAGGGTAATGAGATCAGCATACATAACCAAAAGGTTATATTGATTCATACACAACTTTTCTCAGCACATTTCAAGGCTATCAGCTTTCTCACCATGAATGAGAAAGCTTTAGCAACATTATGATGTGAAAAGGCTGATCATCCCATGGAAGAGCTTTTCTCCCACACAGACAGTGAGTGATTCAGAATCTTCCTGATCACTAGATCTTCCATATGTTAAGCTATCTGAAGATGGGATTGCAGATAAAGATGCTAAGACATTTATCCTAAGCATAAAAAAATATAAAAGTCTATATACTGATTCAGAGTTTTTCATTTTGAGGAGAATGGTCACTCTTAAAAGCAAATCTTCTCAAAGGTTTACATCTCAAAAAATCGTGAGACCCAAAACTTAAGGCTACTTTGACAATGACGCTGATTACAATTGCCAGAGGAGACTTAACGATGGTATTCGCACCAAAACTTTTAGTTTGGTAACTCTGGTTACCAGAGTAACCAGTACTCTGGTTATAGAGTTCTATATACATGTACATACACATATGCACATGTATGTAACTGCTTCTACTCCAATTTTCCCTAAAAGCCCTTTTAAACGTATATGCCAAATGGAAGATTTCCTTAGGAATGAGTTATGGCAGAAATGCTTCTGCTGTAGAATGCCTTTACAGCTTCTGCTGTAGAATGCCTTTACATGCATGCATTTGCATGCGTGTGTCCCATACACACACGCATGCAAATGTATGTATGATATTATTTGCAGGATCCTCTGATAAATTTTCAATTTATTTCCCATTTCAATAATCGTGATCTATTAACTCTGAATTACTTGTAATCTTAAATATATATACACATATGCATACATACATATGCATATGTGTACGACATGTATATATGTAAATGCAGAGACAGAAAAAAAAAGAGTAAGAAAAGGGAAGGCGATAGGGAGAGAAAGACAGCAGTCACTTACTATGTATCTGTCACTATTCTAGGCCTGACCACGAGATAGTATTTCAAAAGGATATGATATTTAAAAAATCACCTAAAATGATAACTTTATATATCTAATGATTAGATAACAGAGATAGTCTCAACAGACAATAACCACATATAATGGCACTAGAACCATCAAATGGTTCTTAGGAAAGACTCACTCTACATTAAATGACCCTCTTTACTCATCCTACATGATTAACAGGGACTTCCTAATTTATATGTGACCATTCTTCCCTTATTTTACCATTAGACTGCATAACTATCTTCAATCACCAATTCAATCAACATTCATCAGGCACTACAATAGGAGCTGAAGTTACAAAGACATATTTAAAACAGAATCACTGCCCTAACCAATGTTTAGTAGAGAAACTGGAGTAAACAAATAAAAGCAATGCCCAAGAATCTACAAAGTTTAATGAAAACCAAGAGGTTGCAGAAAGCTTTGAAGTCAAAGGTGTAGGACTGAATCAGGCATTGACACCAACTTTAAGTTCCTGATGTTATCATTTCACTGCATATATTTTCTTAAAGTAAAATGAGATTAACACCACATAATGTATAGAGCTGTTCCAAAGACTGAATGAGACACTGTTTATAAAATTACTGGTACACAGAAAACAAAAAGTGACAGTTACAACAATCATTATCATCGCTGTCATCAAAACCACAGCTTAGGGATGAAATGAGATGAAGAGCTAAAAATAGTTCTGTCTTTAGATTTTTCAGAACTAGACATGTCATTTACCAGCAACAAAAGCTTCTTGAATTACCGGGTTAAGGTAACAAATTCCACAAAAGGTCTTCCAAGAAACAGATGTACAGGAAGAAAAACTCAGCATCTTGGGGGTTGGGGTGGGATGGGGATACAGTGCTGATAGGTACATTCAAGAAATGAAAATCCTGTAGAATCAAAATTACTAATAGTGAGGAGTTCCTTAATCAAGCCAGTCTTTATAGAAGGGCCTGGAGGACACCAGTATCTACATATGCCCAAAGGCAGCTTCCCTGGTGGCTCAGACAGCAAAAAACCTGCCTGCAATTCGGGAGACCCAGGTTTGATTTCTGGGTCAGGAAGATTTCCTGGTGTAGGAAATAGCAACCCACTCCAGTATTCTTGCCTGGAGAATTCCAGAAACGGAGGATCCTGGTGGGCTACGATCCATGGGGTTGCAAAGAATTGGACACGACTGAGCGACTAACACTTTCACTTTCAAAGGCAGCCATACCAAATAGCACACCTTTTCATCCACTTGTATTCAATGTATGTCTTCATGATAGTTGAAGGAGAATTACTCTGTCCCTAAACTGATAAAATCTGAGTAGGCCAATTCTGCACGTTAGGAAACCAGGGTGCACAAACCTCACTTATCTAAAAAGCCGAGGATGCAAAAGACTGACAATCCTGGATGTTATTCTCCAAAAGTTGTCTTAACTAGGATCAGCATGGGGTTAACAGTTGCACCAGAAGTACAACTCTGATATCCCTCCTTCATGGGAGATGCTGTTCTGATATTCTGCTATAGAGACTGCCTGCAATCCTGCCCCTCCCCACTCTGTGTTTCTGTTCTAAGAAGGGGTCAGCAAATACAGTCTGCAAGCCAAATTCAGTGTATCTTCTTTTGTACAGATAAACTAAGAAAGACTTTAACATTTTTTTAAAAGTTGAAAAAGTTCAGAAGAATAATGTTGTTTGAAAATTATACTAAATTCAAATTTTGGTGTCTATAATAGAGTTTGACTGGAACACAGCACATTCATTCATTTACATACTGCCTCCAGCTGCTTTCCTGTTACAACAGCAAAATCCAGTAACTGAAACAGAGACCTATGGTCTGCAAAATCTAAAATGTTTATTATGTGGCCTTTTGTAAAGAGTCTGCCAACCTCTGATGTGAGACAATGAATGAGAGGTATGGCTCCGAACCCCAACACTGAGGGGCACTGCATGCCTATCCATTCCTTATAATGTAGTGAGTGTCCAGTGGATTTCATAATAAGACTCTGTTGGTAAGATCACTCTGAAGTCCATTTCCGATAATAATACCAGGTCATAACCATCATTTGCCAAGCATTTACTACTATATGCCAGGTATTATCATTTTCATTATATGAATGAGGAAACTGTATGAGTGGTGGTAATTTGTTCAAGTTAACTATAGATAGTAAATCAATCCTAGTATTATCACCTGTAGGCATAAACAACTGCCTGAAATAAGAGTACAGAGAGTTTAAAAAAAAAAAAACAAGTGGAAGTAATGATCTGCCTCAAAACAAAATAATTTTCCACAATGATGTGGAAAATGATGAAATAATGAATACTCTATGGAAAACAAAATCAATGTCCCTGAGAGGAAGGGACAATAACCAATGAAACCTTTTGAAAGAACAAACAAAATTGGCTCCCATTGTTTGTTTCCTTGTTTCTGTCAGTGGTACCACAACTCTGCCAATTTTTTAAGTAATATAACAGACTACTTATACCACCTTTTGCTCTTACCAGTAGATCATACCCAAGTAGTCATAAATCTAGAAGAAAAAGATCATCAGAAAAGAATATATATCTTTATTCTCAAATTATACCCTTCCTATTCTTAAAATATTAACATTTTCACATTTTGATTTCTGAATGAAGGAGATTTTAAATAGTAAATTTAAATTTTTTTCTTATTTGAAAAAGTTAAGAAACTTGGTATCAAAAAAAAGAAAGCAATATAAACTTATAGTAAGAAGTCTTCATTGTCTTAGTTATAATATCTTCAAGTTTACAAAATAATGTTTTGAAAGAATAAAACAGTGGTTTTTTCCATGTAGGCAAGTAATACTAATGTGTGACTTTGATTGCACAATGATTCATAACCAAAAAGCCCAGCTTTTCAATTAGAATGAGCACACTGCTAAATGATTAACCCACATACTAAACTAGATACATTCTATTTAACTCGGTACTTTTTCTTTATTTCTATTACAAATACTCACTGTTGAGCAACAGTCAACTTTGGTAATTTACATTTAAAAAATAAGTGTACATTTTAAAATAACCCACAGGACTCAGTAATATCTAGTATACCTTCATTATGATACCCACATTCTTGTGCTTCTTATCCTTTATATTTATCGATCATCATCAGCACGGCTTTTTTTTTTTAAGAAATTACACTGAATATAACTGATATATTCACTTTACAGCCAAATTAGAAAAGCCTAGATATATTTTAATAGAGAAAAATATTAAGGATCCAGCTATTCAAAATACAAAAAGTATAAAATAAATCATTGGGAGAAAATATTCTAGCTTTTAAGAATATGTTAGTTTAAAAAGTCTGTGTTATCTCATGATTATAAAATTTTATTCAAGAAATAGCAAAAATATTTTAATTTGCAAAGAACTATATTTTTTAAGTGAGTTTATATTCTACACGTTACAAGAGTAATCAAGACAAAGTTCAACAAATACACCATACGTAAATACTTATTTCTAAAAATATGACTTACTTTATAATAATATTAAATAATTCAGAAAAAAGTATTATCTACCAGGGTAATCTCAAATATTATTACTACATACTATAAAAACTATTTTGTTACACATGGCCAAGAATTTGAAGTACTTCAATCCATTATTATCACAACTGGAAAGATCTCAAATTAAAAATTTTACTGGGATGCTAAAGATTAGATAGTAAGTATCCAATGATGAGAATGTGTATTTGCTTTGGAAAGATAACTGCCAAACTGATGTCTTCCTTGCTTATCCTCTCCTGATGATCAAGATGTGTGTAATGACAGGACACCAACAGTAAATGGCACAGTACAGCAAACACCACAAGGTGGTGCTAATATCCTCTCCTAACTGGCTGGATAGACCACTTCTGCTAGTCTTCAGATGTGGGCTAAGGTGATGCTCTGCAACCCACAAGGTGGCTACCCAACCACAACATTCTCTGGTCTAAGAGAAAAAGCAAATCATTAACAATTCACATGGTTTTTTATTATTTGTTGTAGAAAAAAAATTTGAATTTATAATCCTCTAGACTTAACATCTGGACATTTTTCCCATTTAGTTACAATATATTACATGAAAAGAACGTAAGTCTATGAGCAACTACATTTACAATTGCTGTTTAGTCACTATCTTGTATCTGACTTTTTGACCCCACGAATTGTAGGCTGCCAGGCCCCTTTGTCCATGGGATTTTCCAGGCAAGGAGACTGAAGTGGGTAGCCATTTCCTTCTCCAGAGGATCTTCCTGACCCAGGGATTGAGCCTGGATCTCCTGCCCTGGCAGGCAGATTCTGACCGCTGAGCCACAAGGGAAGCCCCAAAGCATGCACTGATTTTACACTACTATCAGATAAAACTAGTACTTTATCAATTAGTAACTTTATCAATAAGTTTCTTAGGTGGGACACCAGCACAAGTGACAACAAAACAGTTCAGTATCTTAAAACCCATATTCATAATTGCCAAAATCTGGTTCCCAAATTAGCACTTTCCCTCATTTCTGAATACATACTCATCTTAATGTAATGGACTCTCAGAAAAACAGTTTCCCACAATGTAGGTTCTAAAAACACTAAACCAATTGCTAAAGTCTCCCTTCCTTGAATTGCCTTTAGTCAGACAAACACACAGATGGATGGCAAGCTGGAATGGAGGATGAAGGAATGAAAGGAAGGGTAGAAGGAGCGAGGAAGGGAAGGAAAACAGACGGAAGGGTGAGAGAAAGGGAGGAAAGCAACAGGCTGGCTCCAGAAATACAACTGCAATTCAGAATAGAGAAAGAGAGTTGCTAGACAGAGTCCACATAACATAAATATATATGCTGTACTGGGCATGTATATGAAGCTTTATATATACAAAGTAAGTAGTGAGAGATTTTATTTTGGGGGGCTCCAAAATCACTGGAAATGGTGACTACAGCCATTAAATTAAAAGATGCTTACTCCTTGGAAGAAAAGCTATGACCAACCTAGACAGCATATTAAAAAGCAGAGATATTACTTTGCCAACAAAGGTCCATCTAGTCAAAGCTATGGTTTTTCCAGTAGTCATGTATGGATGTGAGAGTTGGACTAGAAAGAAAGCTGAGCGCCAAAGAATGAATGCTTTTGAACTGTGGTGTTGGAGAAGACTCAGTCCATCCTAAAGGAAATCAGTCCTGAATATTCATTGGAAGGACTCATGCTGAAGCTGAAACTCCAATACTTTGGACCCCTGATGCAAAGAGCTGACTCATTTGAAAAGACCCTGATGCTGGGAAAGATTGAAGGCGGGAGGAGAAGGTGATAACAGAGGATGAGATGGTTGGATGGAATCACTGACTAGATGGACATGACTTTGAATAAGCTCCGGGAGTTGGTGATGGACAGGGAGGCCTGGTGTGCTGCAGTCCATTGGGTCACAAAGAGTCGGACACTACTGAGTGACTGCACCGAACTAAACTGAAATAATGCCCACTGTCCAAATGGGTTTTAGAGAAGAAAGCTGCCCAAGATCATAAAAGGATTATCAGACTTCAAAGACTCTTTTTCATTATTCCATAAAATAATCATGCTAATTTCGATGAAGATAGTGTAGCAACAAAGTAGCAACTATGTGCCAAGCAATATGTTAAGCATTTTATGTTTCTCAGTTAAACCACACAACAATCCTAAAAGGTACTCTTATTTTCTATGTTACAGATTAGAAAACTACAGCACAGAGAGGTTGAGTGACTTTCCCAAAGTCCCACCACTATTAAATGGTAAAGCTAGGACTGGAATCTAAGCAATGTGGCCATAATAAGTCTGCCACTTACCCACTTCACAATATTGCCACTCATAAAATACCAAATTATTTCCTTTGGGAATAAAATAAATGGCTATTTAATGAGGAGTAAAAGAAAAAAAACTTTTATTAAGTACATAAAATGAATTAAAAAAACAATGCTACAACAGATCCTATGGACAGGGTCATCGAAGAGCATGAAATTGCTATAGGAACATACAATTCATCAGCTTGAAAAACATAATAACACTTAAAAACCACAAAATAAGATAGTAAAAAAGTAAACTGGTTAATTACCAATGACTAAAGAAAACTAAAATAACTAAAAAAACAATATAAGATATCAGAAAGGGTAAAGTATGATTAATTACAAACAACAGCTGACATGAAATTTTTTTAAAATAGCAATCACTTCAGATACAGCAGACTGGGACAATCACTAGAGAAAAGGTAGATTTCACCTGATTCTTTTTGGACATAGAGGTTTGGACAGGTGAGAAGGAGGGATAAAGGATATCCTGAGTATTTTAATATATAAACGAAAGTATGGATGCAGCAAAGTGAAAATTGTATTCAGGAGTAGTGTTTTGCATAGAAAATGTTAACAGAGAAAAGCTGAATGGGCTTTACTCTTTTCAAATAGTCCTCAAAGCCTGGAGATGAGTAACATATCCATGTTTCTAGCTAGTTAAAAACATATTCTATAAAAAATACATCAGAAAGCATATAAAAACTATTACAAATTATATGAAAAACCAATCAAAATAAAAATTGGTTGACTGGAACAGAAAGGAAAGAAAGAGAGACAGAAATGAAAGAACTAAAGGGGAAAACCTGGAAGAAATTACTAAGTCAACCAATTTGCCATTCATAAAATACTCAAAAGCTGCATTAGAGATTCTCTAAGGTATTTAATTTTAAGTCATAGCTTCATACAGAACATGTAATAAAATTATAAAACTAAAGTTCATATTTTAAAATTACTTTATCATTAAAGGTAGGTAAAGTTATTTGATATCTTTGTGGGGGAGAGAGGATAATGGAGAATTTATTAAAATAATCAATGTGGTACTTCATAAGAAACTCCTAAACATACTATTTCATTTAAATCTCAGACCCCATGAGAAGTTACTTTACAGAAGAAGGAACATAGTCAATGAAGTATAGTGACAAATCCTAATATATATTACACCTGAAAATGCTAAGATTCAAAGCTAGTTTTCCAGACTTCAATCTGAAAATACAATTTCACTGTTGCCATTTGGTTTCTAATTTCATTACAATAAAACTTATAGGGCAAGCAAGTAGAGTTTCTAAAAATTATGAACAGTACCACTTGGACAAAATACACTAGTATTACATGGATAGCACACCTAGCCCTAAAGCAGTGACTGATACAATCTTCCATGCAATAGGTAAGTATTGGGTGTCATCTATATGCTAACCACCACTGTAGACACTAGAGATATAGTAGTTAGTAGAGAAATAAACAAAAACAGGAAAAAATCATATAGTGATAAGTATAATTCAGAGAATTATAATAAAGTTATAGGGGAACAATGAGTGACTCCTTAATACTGAGTGGTCATGGAATACCTTTCTATGAAGCTGACCTGTAAGCTGACACAGAGGCAGCCAACTGCAAAGCAGGAAGACCACCATTCCAAACAGAAGGCACAGCTAGAACAACCCTAAACAGAAATATAAAGGCAGTGTAGCCAAAACAGAGTGAAAAAGAAGCAGAGTCACAGATTTGGTGAGAGGCAGGTAGGGGATTTTTAAGTTAGAAGAAGCAGTTGGAATTTTCTATTCTCAATATGATAAAAGAGGGTAGAGAATAGCATTAATTTATTTATATTAAAGAGAAAAAAATATCAATTGTGTATAAAGAATACAGCAGAACAAACTTGGAAGCAGACACACCAGGTAGAGTTATAGTAGCCTAGGAGCTCTTAACCTTTTCCCCACCCCAAGTACCTGAAGGAAATTACACACTCCAACAAATAGCAGCAGTGGAGAAGAAATGCTGATAAAACTGCTTGCTCTTTCAGAGGATCTACTCTAGAAGGACTAGAGTAGGTAGTGTAGGTCGGTAGCATTCTCCACTGTTACTCTCAACTTCCCTTCTCTCATGACGGGACATTTTCTCCTTTCTTTGTTCTGTTCTTTTCCTCTGCCTAGCCTAATAGTCCACTTTGGATACTACTCCATCAGAATTAGATTTTTGTCTCAAAAAACCACTGAAATTACCTGAATTCAATATTCTTGGTACTTTAATAAAGTTCCGATTCTGGACAGAGGCAACTAAAAAGACATCTCCACAAACAGATTTCTAATTTGTCTTATATAAGAAAACTCTAAAGATAATGTAGACTATAATAGGCAACTTTCATGTAAAAAATTCAATTTTGACATGCTTTCTGGATCCAGGCAAATTTTTATCCAGTTTCAAAATAAATATTTAAAGATGAAATTCAAATTCCCAGCATATGAACACACTAAAAACATCTATGAAAATTAAAACCACTCTCTGGAATCTAATGAAATATCCAATTTTAGTTTATTTCATTTCTTTGAATCCTAAGATATTTCTTTGCTATTGTTTAGAAAGCACAGACTTTGAAATATACAATGAAGAGAAGTAGCAAGCTCACAAAAATGATTTTACCCCAAAATTGTAAGTTCTCAATTACTAACAGTAAAAATTAAAACTCATTTTTCAGTTTAACCAAACATTTCCTAACACTAATTCTTAGAAAGCAATCTGTGTTGCTATATCTATTCCTCTAAACAAAAACTCTTTATTGTTACGGCATGTTCATTAGGAAACTAAACTGTGGGCTGAAATGACTTTTAAGTCAAATCTCATTTTCTCATACAAACAACGTTAAAATAACAGGTATTTTCTTGATCATGAAACTGATAATTTTGGAAATCAATATAATCATTTAATCAATTATAAGTGACATACCTATATACTATAAAACATTTTAGAATGAAAAAAAAATCACATAAAATCAAACATAATATTATACAATAACATAGTGTATATTTCTAAGATCTTTTCTTGTTCTTCATAGTTGTTTTAACTGCCACAAATCATTAAGGAGCCTTCCACAAGAATATGGAATCCAGGACTTTTTTGGAAATATTTTCAATCACTTTCAAAAGAAAGACTTTGGGGGAAGACTCGGGTCATGTAAATGAAATGACAAGAAACAGATTCAGGAACGCCTTTAGTGCTATCTTTTCTTAATAAGTGATAACATTAGCAAAGGAGTACTGTGTATTCTGATGTTCTCAAAGATGTTTGCTATATTAAGACTGTGTCTCCTCAAAACAAGTTCTTCAATTTAAATCTTAGGTAGGCAGGTCTGACTTTAAAATCAGTGAACTAATCTTTATTTATCATAAAATTAATCATTTTCCTTTAACCTCTTCATTCCATGCTGCTATATAATGTCAAAGAACTAGAATCAGATCAGATCAGATCAGTCGCTCAGTCGTGTCCGACTCTTTGCGTACCCATGAATCGCAGCACGCCAGGCCTCCCTGTCCATCACCAACTCCCGGAGTTCACCCAGACTCACGTCCATCGAGTCAGTGATGCCATCCAGCCATCTCATCCTCTGTCGTCCCCTCCTCCTCTTGCCCCCAATCCCTCCCAGCATCAGAGTCTTTTCCAATGAGTCAACTCTTCGCATGAGGTGGCCAAAGTACTGGAGTTTCAGCTTTGACATCATTCCTTCCAAAGAAATCCCAGGGCTGATCTCCTTCAGAATGGACTGGTTGGATCTCCTTGAATACTAAAGGCTATTTCTCCTAGTTTCATATGATTAAATCTTTTATTATAAGGTTCTGTCATTCAGTTTTCCCTAGAATATTCATTAAGACTGCTTTTCCTTTTTAATCAGCTTTTTTGCAGTACTGATATATGTGTGACTATCAAGAACAGAAGTATTTATGTTTTTTCCTTTTAACTAAATATATCAGATTATGCTCTTACTGCATAAAAGTATTGTGTTTGTTTGTTTTTTTTTACGTGGACCACTTTTAAAGACTTTACTAAATTTGTTACATTATCGCTTCTGTCATTTACATTCTGGGTTTTTGGCCATGAGGCATGTGGATCTTAGCTCCCTGACCAGGAATGGAACCCACAACCCCTGCATCAGAAGGTGAAATCTTAACCACCCGACTGTCAGGGAAGCCTTTGCAGAAAATTTTTAGAATCTGCCTTTTGGAATTTCTTAAAAGAAAAATCTGTTCTTCAAATTACATAAAAAGTTATTTTCTTTTACTTGTTAGCCAAAGCAAGGTCAAGTTTTCTCAGTCATATATAATTTTTATCTTTTTAAAATTTAGCTTGTTTCTTATAACTCCCCATTTTTTCTAATTACTCTAAAAAGCTATTTGCAAATCAAGAGGTCCCTATTTCTACAGGAAGGCTGCAGAAACAAACTAAGGCTGAAAATAAGTTGATGAAACTCTTCCGAAAAGACACAAGACACTGGATGGTAACTTTATGTGTGTGAGGCCTGCCTTCTACCAGTAACAGAGGAATGACAGGGCGGTGTAAGCTGTCAGCACCTAAACATCTGAAATTATTGGAAATAAAATCACTTAAGGGAAAGGCTGCTTATAATCTTCTGGGATAGCTTTGAAATTGGATGTTTTAAACTACAGAGGTAGATTTAGTTACTTCTACCATGTTTCATTTATAAATGTTGAGAATGCTAAGATGGCATCCACAATGAAGATGGCAGGAAAGAAAAATTCATCTGGCCTGTTATACAGAGTGAAACAAGTCAGAAAGAGGAAAACAAATATCATATATTAACACATAAATGGGGAATCTAGGAAAACGGTGCAATGAACCTATTTTCAGGGCAGGAACAGAGACTCAGACCTAGAGAATGGACCTGTGGGCACAGTGGGGGAAGAAGAGGGTAGGACAAACTGAGAAAATAGCACTGACATATAAACACTACCATGCGTAAAACAGATAGCTAATAAGAAGCTGCTATATAACACAGGGAGCTCTACCTGGTGCTGTAATGACCCGGGGTTGGGGGTGGGGGCCGTGGGGAGAGCCTCAAGAGGAAGGGGATACATGCATACTTATGGCTGATTAGCACTGTTATACAGCAGAAACCAACACAACACTGTAAAGCAATTAATTTCTAATTAAAACTTTTTTTAAATTAAAAAAATCCATCTGACATAAGAATGATGGATTATAACCTTATACTAAAATGTGTTAAGTGCAGCTGAAGTCCTCTGTAACAAAGAACTGATCCCCCAGTCAGAAATGACCATTCTTTCAACAACACTTTGATCCCATATAATACTACTACAGTGATTTGTAATAAGACAGGTATTTTTCGCTCTGGATATTAAGATAGTCGAAGACTTTTCAATCACTACTATTGTAACAGGACTCATAACAAAAGTTTATTGACCATCACTTGCCAGTTCTCTTGAACACGCACATTTAATGTGAATAAATATTTAAACAATTAAAGTACATGTGATATTATGTAGTAAATATATAAATAAGATGCAATGAAAATTTAGAGAAATATGATAGAGGAAACCACTAAGTTTCTCAGTGAGTGGATGCATTTTAAAGGACATAATATCTGATCTGGATCTAAAAAATTCAGTAAGGTGAATTCCCTGGTGGTTCAATGGTCAGAACTCCACATTCTCACTACTTAGGGCCCAGGTTGATGCCCTGGTCAGGGAACTAAGATTCCAGAAGCCACACACTATGACCAAATAATAATAATAAAATAAGATACCAAGGTATTAAAACACACACACATACACATACACACACGTATGGTTCAGGACCAAGAAAAGCAATGAATGTAAGCCAATCAAGAGAGTGAAAGCAAATAGGTGATATCACTCAATTAAATTTAGACTAAAATCCTGTGGGCAATAAGGATCCATAAGGTGAAAGAGTTACTGATCAGAACCTCTGTGGGAAGATGGATAAATAAGTGAAAGGGATTGAACAACAAATGACAGAGAAACCTAACAAAAGGCTACAAATACTGTGGAATAAACATTAGAAACAGTAACAGCATGAATACATTTAAGAACTCATGGTTGGCAAGTCACCTTATTTCAGAATGGTATTTTCAAATCAAGAATCTATTTTTCCATTAGAATAAATTATTGAAAGTACTGAAAGAGTGCAAGGCCCTTTTGTTCGGATGAGTTGGGGGTGGGGGGGCGGGGCGCAGTTGGCCTGGGCCAGGTACGTCTTCAGGGAGGGGGTTCGACCAAGGTCACTGGGCTTGTTGCTTCTCTGGTCGCCACTCCCCTGGCTGGCCAGACAAGACTCGCCAGCAGTGCGGCAGCCATTCCTCTCGTGCTTGTGGGCGCTGCTCTGAGCAGTGTCACCCTTTATACCAGAAAGTTGGTGGGCACTGTGGGGAAAAAGAAAACCAGATCACAGTGGAGGGAGGTGCTAGAATAAGAGAAAGAAAATCTGTGGTGGAAAAAGTTCCAGATTGCCCAGTGGTACACGGCAAAGTGGTACACCTCCTGAAGTGGAAGGGGTTCTCAGAGGACAATGCATGGAGCAGAAGAGAACCTGGAATGCCCTGGCCTCATTGCCAAGTTTCTGCATTTACAGAAGAAAGCACACAGGACAAATAAATCAGAGAGAGGCAAGCGCAAAGCTGATTCTGATTCTGATTCAGAAAATAAGGTGGAAGACAGCAAACCGAAGAAGAAGAAAGAAGAGTCAGAAAACCCATGAGGCTTTGCCCAGGGTTTGGAACTGGAACAGGCTACTGGAGTGACAGACTCCAGTGGAGAACTCATGCTTCAGATGAATTGGAAAAACTCTGATGCCACTGACTTGGTCCCTGCCAAGGAAGCCAAGGTCAAGCACCCACAGATAGTCATATACCTCTATGAGGAAAGGCTGACTTGGCATTCCTACCCCTCAGAGGATGATGACAAAAACAATGACAGGAATTAACTCTCCTGAGTACCAGACCCTCTCACATCTGACTGTGGGTTTCAAGTGTGGGCAAGGAGGAGTTCTACTTGTCTTGACACCATAAAGATGGCTTGAGAAGATGTCCCGTGACAAGCCAGTATAGTTTCTGTGCTCTACAGCAGCCCAAGCGCTTTAAAGCTGTTCCATGCTACATAGTTTGCACACCCATCCCTGTGGAGGGAAAGAAGGGTCAGTGTTTCAAGGCAACCAATTCTGAACCGATTTGTTAAGAAGAACAAAGGCCTTTCTATGAAGGACAAAACTTGCAGGATGGGATGTGGGAGAGCAGGAAACATCCACAACCCACAGCCCCAATAGTGTGAACTCTGCAATTCTTACAGCAAAGCATGTGTACAGTTTTTGGCTAGTGTATTACTACTAGTGTATTATTTGGGGTGGGGCGGATGGGGTGCAAAAGAAGGGAGATAGGTTAGGATTACTTTTGTTAACATTTGGGAAAACAGTGAAACAAAGGAAAGAACCATTAATGATGACTGGATTCTGTGTCCAGTACTGCAGCCTTTCAAAAAATGTCATTGGCAACCTGAATGAGGATAGTGTGACACTGTTTAAAAGCTACGAATGCCTGAAACACAGAAGCTATGGTGTTCCCTGCCTGAGCTTAATGCTGTTCCCAACAATAGACTAAGCCAGTTAAGAAGTTACCAAAGCTGCCACTTGGGGGATGGAAACTGGTTGTGGAGGAAAAGTGAACACTGGCAGATCATTTTGTCTTAGAGGTGTTCATTCTTGAAACTGACAAGAAGACCCTTTCTTTTCCAATTATAAAGTTACAAATATCAGCTTCTCCATCCAAGCCACTAGATGAAATATTGTGGGAAGGGAAGAAGGTGGTATGGGCTTGCCTGGTGGCTCTGACAGTAAAGAATCTGCCTGCAATGCCAGAGTCCTTGGTTCAATCCCTGGGTTGGGAAGATCCCCTGGAGGAGGGGATGGCAACCCACTCCAGGATTCTTGTCTGGAGAATCCCACGGACGGACAAGCCTGGTGGGCTACAGTCCATGGGGTTGCAAAGAGTCGGGCATGGCTGAGAGACTAAGGAGAAGCTCAAGAGGGTGGTATAGGAGGTAGGTGAGTAGAGAAAGACAAGGGCCAGTGCTCATAGGGTGGAAACTCTTGGAGCCTCTGTTTTTGAACTTTGAAACTATTGGGGCACGGTTCAGTTACTGACAGTACAACTTTAAGAGTAGAACGATTTCAAAAGCCCTGGTCTCAAGAGAAGATTTAATTTTCTTACTGGGGCAGTGGTTCACTTTAAAATAAAATAAAATTTTTAATCATAAGAATTAACTAAAACCCAAACGCTGTCTTGAATCATGAGATCCATCAGTTCCTGACATCATAGAGACCTGAATCTAGAAACCCACTGTAACTTTTAGGCACCTGTTAGGTTTCTGTGAAAATTTTTGTTTAAATGTAAACTTCATATCAACACTGTCAGTTTTTGTCTTAATAAAACTATAGATTTATTTCTGTAAAAAGTACTGAATATATCCCTAAGAAAAGCTGAGAAAGGAACTGCTACTTTTTATTTTATAATTATCATTATCATAATTGTTTTGTCACATATACTAAAAATTAAATAACTTCAAAATAATTTCAACTGCATGTATATGAACATGAACTACTACTAAATGACCAAACTTAATTTCAAGGTAGTATATTACATATGAAATAATATTCATATATAAAGGTGCAGATCCACACACCTCCTACCATCATATATAATTTCAAAAATTCCCCACATAATTTCATTTTAATTGCTAACCTTCCTCTCTAGAGAACTCTTTTAAATTTTCATTAGCTTTGCTATTACTTTTAATTGCATTTACTGTGCAAGTCAGAAACCCAGATATTATCCTGAAAACCATTTCTCTCTTGATGACAGCCATACATCATCATTAAATACCAAAAAATTAACCTCCTAAATAATCCTCAAATCTTCTTCTACTCCTCTCCATCTCCAGCCTCCCTACCAAGATCAACTCCTACTTATCTTTCATAAGAATTCCTGTCATATCATCTCTCTACTGGTCTACCAACATCCTCTCTCATGGCAGCACCCACCGATCACAGCAGTTCTCCACAATGCAGCAAAAATGATCTTTTTAAAACAAAAAAAGATCCTGTCAGCACCACCTGCATCATAGCCTTCAATGGCTTCACACTGCGTTCAGGAGGAAAGCAGGGAACACGGGTCTCGGCAGAACGTAGCCCCTTTCTTTCTCTCCAGCCTCCTCTTGCGCTGTCCTCCCTCTGCTCTCTCCCCTTCAGTTTCTCCCACTCACCAAGTTACTTCTCACATATCATTCTGTCAGAAAGGCTAATCTCTTCACCGCGTTAATGCCCACACTAACTCTTTCACACTGAAATTCAAACTTCACTTCAAGAAAGCTTTCACTAATTTTTCAAATCAAGTCAATTTTCCTGTTGTATAATCTCATAATATTATAATCTTTCTTTTGTGAGACTACTGTAATTTCTATTTTCTATTTACTTGTGTGATTACTTCTTCCTCCAATTTATAAGCTTTATGACAGTACCCATCAAACATTTTTTATAATCCAAAGTATCTTTACCACTTATATCAAAATTTGTTAAGTATGAAAAAATATAACCATGCTGCAATGTATTAAAGCAATACAGAGTATATAGAAAGAATGCAAAATCTTCCCTCCTCCTCTCTAATCACCAGAAGTAACCACCATTACTATTCTATTCTGTATTTTTCAAGACTTTTCTTAAGAATTATAGTAAAGTATTATCTAAAAATTGTACTTTTTACAAAAACTGAATCACATTTAGAGTTGCCATATTTAGCAAATAGAAATATAGGCTGCTCAGCTAAATCCAAATTTCAGATGAACAATGAATTTTTTATCATACAAGTATGTACTAAATATCATTTGTTGTTTATCTGAAGTTCAAATTTAACTTGATATCCTATATTTATCTAACAAGTTTAATCATACTGATTATACCTCCAATAAGGAACTATGAAACTAAACAGGAAGAAAAAGGCTCGTTATTCTCAAATATGTAAAGCATTCTACATTCCTTAAAAATAAACTTCCATTTTCCTTTCCATGAGACAAAAATGGTCTATTTTAAGTATGAAAAACTGGAAGCCTGCTGAGAGTTGCAAATTTTCTCAAAGTAACACTCAAAGCTGAGCAACCTATATTTCTATTTGCTAAATATGGCAACTCTAAATGTGATTCAGTTTGTGATTCGGCAGAAACTTTTCGTGGTATGAAAAGACTCCTGTAATTCAACTTTGTATGTATTTCAAATATATAAACTATATATCACATTTTATCATTAAATTTACAGGATAAACAAAAATAATTTATACTTAAAAATAAAACATTCAAATCATTCTATGAATAAGTGAAAAATAAAGACTTTTAAAAAAGCTTCCTCACAAGTAATGAATCATGATGACTGAACTTTATTATTCTATGAAGATAAAATGATATGACCATTCTTATATCATTTAAACCAAATTTCAAAATGTTAATACCAAGCCTCGTTCTCTGATCAAAATCACCTTGACATTTAGAATAGAGTTGTTTTAAATGGTTCCACAGGAGAAACAGCATCATCTAATTATGTCCATGGTGTTTGGCATTGCAGAGGTAAAACAAATAACTTTTGCATGTCATCTGAAAATATTTATCTCCATAATCACTTTATTTAGTAATCATGATTTCATCTATGATCAGAAATGTGATAAACATGGGCTATAAATAGAGTTTATTTTGTTAGATACTTTAAAACATAAGACTATTTATTTGTTAATTATACTTCAAAAAAGCTGAAGGGGAAAAAAAACACCAGTATAAGACCATAAAATTAATCTTAGCACCACATGGAGAAATCTTATGACATGTACTTCAGAGGTATTATTGGTTCAAGTTTGACCACAGTCAGTCAGCAGATTATAAAAATAAAATGATAATTCTCAGGTATAGGCAATAATACCAGTTCAGTCAATCCAACCTTATCGAAATGAACAGGGGCAAGTTATATAATGACCTGAACAACATTTCCTAACATAAATTGAGGGTTATTTTTTTTTTAACAGGAAAAACAGTTAGACCTAAAGTTAGACCTAAAACTTAAAAGATTATTGAAAAGTCTTGCACGAGTGAATAAGGAAACATGCACAAGATAATTCATGACAGCATGTTTTGTAATTTAGGGCAACAGAAAACTACTAAAAAATGAAAAAACAAGTGGTACACATTCATATAATGGATTAATATAATCAGAGAAAAAAATGAATAAACTATAGTTATACATAAGTTGAGTAAGAAAATGAAGCTGGAAAAAGAATATAAATGGAATGATATGTGTGGCAGCTAACGTTTGCTCAGTAACATGCCACCCCAAAACTGAAGAGTGTTACAACAATTAACATTTATTTGGCCTCTTATTCTGCAGGTCACCCACTAAGGGTGGCCCCAACTGGAAAGTCCACCTGGAAGCCTTGATGGATCTCAGTTGAGGCTGATTCTGACATCTGTGATTAGTTGCCAGGTTAGAAAGAGGCTGACTGCCTGCAGAGTACAGCACCTTACCTTTCCTCAACATGGTCTCTCATATTCTTGTTCAAACTTGTTCACATGGTGGTCTCAGGGTTCCAAATGTAACAGAAAAGCAAGCTTCAAAATGTAAGTGTTTTTCAAATCTCTTTGTCAGGTTTACTAACGTCCTTTCAGCCAAAGCAAGTCATATGCATCAGTCAAATTAAAGAGATGTCCCTTCCGCTTTATGGAAGGATCTACAATGTGACAACTTGCAAGAATAACAGGGATGAGAGAAATTTGTATCAAGCTTTATAATTTACCACAATATCACTTATACAATATTACACAAAAGAATACTCTGTGTACTGCTGAATGACACATGCATACACACGCTGCTGCTGCTGCTAAGTCGCTTCAGTCGTGTCCGACTCTGTGCGACCCCAGAGATGGCAGCCCACCAGGCTCCCCCATCCCTGGGATTCTCCAGGCAAGAACACTGGAGTGGGTTGCCATTTCCTTCTCCAATGCATGAAAGTGAAAAGTCAAAGTGAAGTCGCTCAGTCGTGTCCGACTCTTCACGACCCCATAGACTGCAGGCACCAGGCTCCTTGGTCCATGGGATTTTCCACGCAAGAGTACTGGAGTGGGGTGCCATCGCCTTCTCCAATGAATATATGTACAGTAACACTAAATGCCAGGTTCAAGATAGTGACTACTCTTGGCTGGAGAAGGGAAATGAGAAAGGGAAAAATAAAGAGAGAGCTTTAACTAAATTTATAGTTTTTCCCTGCATTAGCTAAAAGAAGGGTTTATGAATATTCTTAAAAAAAATAAACTATTACACCTTTTAGCATGCTTAAATAAAAGGAAATTCCTATAAATTAAGGGACTTATAAAAATCCATCAACACATATTACTAAATACAGACTTTTTTAAAAGCTCAGTGAATTAGAGGATCAATTTTCCATAAACTGCATAATCAAAAAAAAAAACCACAAAGACATTAAAACAGACAGATAAAATCTGTTTGGAAATAAAAGCTGTTAAAAGATATAGATGCTCAAAACAGGTTACAAAATAGCCCCTCAGACAATTCAGTATCAAATATGGGCCAATAATTCAAAATCACAAAAATGAGAAAATAAACTATCATGATCCATGATCAAAAGGAAACAACAACAAAAACAGACCTGAGAAAACTTTAAATAAAGAATTAGTAAGTGCAGATGACAGTATAATAATGTTTGAATTAAAGAACAAAATGCTGGCGAGGAAAATTTAAGAATCAATTATAATGAAAAAGCCTAGAGAGCTGAAAGAAGTTCAAAATAAATTTTTAAAACACTGCCTTCACTGAAATTAAAACACAGAGGATAAGTTACAACAGCAGATCATACAAATTAGAAAGAATTCATACCCTGAAAAGTTATCAAGAGAAATCACTCAGAACATGACACAAATTACAAAACATTAAAAATATATGAGGGATATAGAGACAAGAATGACAGAATAATAGTATCCAGTGTATGTTTTATCAAAATTGCAGAAAGAGAAAAGTTGGGAAAAGCAATACTTAAGGAAATAACAACAGAGAATTTACTAGCATTGCTGAAAGACAAAATTTCAGATTCAGAAAGCAAAATGATTCCCAAGTAAGATAAAATGAAAACCACAGCTAAATGAACGGGGGTTAGATTACATAAATTAACGGCAACCACAAGATAGGAAATGAAGAAGAAAGAATAGACACATTACCTAAAAAGGAATAACAATCAGATTAACAACAAGCTTCTCAAATGAAAAAAGAAAGTAATTATCAAGGCAAAATTCTATAACCATATAAACTAACATTCAAGTCTGAAATAATGATAAGTTAAACAGGGCAAAATTTTCTGGGTGACTTCTTAGAAAAAATAAACTTACGAAAACTAACTCAACAGAAGTAGGAAATATGAATACTGAACCTTCCATAGGTTTCCCTGGTGGCTCAGATGGTAAAGAATCTGCCTGCAATGCAGGAAACCTGAGTTCAATCTCTGGGTCGGGAAGATCTCCTGGAGAAAGAAATGGCAACCCACCCCTGTATTCTTGCCTAGAAAAGTCCATGGACAGAGCAGTCTGGCAGACTACAGTCAGTCCATGGGGCTGCAAAGAGTCGGACACAACTAAGTGACTAACACATACACACACACAAACCTTCCACAGGAAATGAAACAGTAGTTTAAAATTATTTTTAAAAGAGCAAAGAAGAGTAGGAGCAAGAAGAGGAAGGAAAGGAGGAAGGGTATGGAAAAGGGGTTATAACAGCAGAAAGACAAAAACACCAAGGAAAAAGGGAGGGGAGGTAAGATGGATGGGAAGAAAAGTGGCAGGTAGGACTGAAGAGTTCTAAGGAAAATTCCACAAAACTTTTTAAGGCCATTCCAATCTTTTATTTTTTTTATTTATTTATTTTTTGTGTGTGTGCTTCTATAATTATTTTATTTTTTTTAATTTTATTTTATTTTTAAACTTTACATAATTGTATTAGTTTCTAAAAATCAAATTTTAAAGTTTTAATTATTCGAGTGTATAAAATAAATTTCTAGGTACTGCCTTATCTATCTCTCACAACATTTGACATACATTATTTATCGTTTAGTAAAAATAAAAATAAATCATGATGAAGATGGGTTTGCTGCAGGACTGAAAATACAGTTTAATAATGGAAATTTCACTACCTGATTAAGATATCAGCAAGATATATATATTTATATCACATCATATTTAATATAGTTATATATCACACTCAGGGATTCCCAGGTGGTGCTAGTGGTAAAGAATCCTCCACCTGCTAATGCAGGAGACACAAGAGATGTGGGTTTGATCCCTGGGTCAGGAAGATCCCCTGGAGTAGGAAGTGGCAATTCACTCCAGTATTCTTGCCTGGAAAATTCCATGGACAGCGGAGCCTCGAGGGCTACAGTCCATGGGGCTCCAAAGAATTGGACATGACTGAGCACCTATCACACTAAATGGGAAAGTATTAGGGCTCTTTTAAAAATCATGAAAAGAAGATGCCGACTACCACTTCCAATGCTGGAAGCCTAGAAAGTGAATTAAAATACAAATAAGAAATAAAAGATACTAAAATTATATGCATAGGGTATGATAAAAGAGACAACCGACCATAAACTCACTCACATAAACGTAAGACAAAAAACAGACAAGTTTGATAAAATTTCCGTTCAAGTCCAATTACCGATTTTTCTGGAACATGAAAACCTAAATTTTAAAAAATGTATATGTATGATATGATCTCATCTTTGTTAGTCCAGAAAATAATGCCTATTATTGACCCAGGTGCAGAAAGCCCTAAGGTGTGCAGCATTATCATGTGGCATCAGCCAATCGGCCAAGGGGAACATATGCCAGTCTGAGACCAATGAGTACATCCACTCTGACCTGCTAGAGAAAAACACTGTTTACAACTGACTGAACCAATCCTTGATCCTCTCAAGAAGACTGTATATGGAAACCTGAACAACCCTAGCCAACCATGAGACTTGAGCTGGGTAAGCTATGTCTATGGCTACAGCCCAACTGCAAGCCAGGCAGAAATGCCATGGCCCATATGATTCATCAGCAGTAGGGTGTCCCAAATTATCATACCGTCTGCCATTCACTGTGACCACCTCATCAAGGCCAGCTAAGGGGAGACAAAGACCCATACCAGGCTAAGGACATGAATCAGGAAGAATACACATTCCTGGCAACCACGGCTTCCAAGTATATACAGTATGGGCCTCTAGAGGCCTGGATCCAGAATCACTTACTGTATCATTTGGGAAAATCACATACCCTGGGATTCTTCTGACTGGCACTTACTCCCACGTGCCCAACAGTGGTGACCTGTGGGACGTCTGCAATGGAAATGGGGGTGCTGGAGCTCTGGATGGCACATTAGGAAGTCCACTGAAGTTCCCCAGGTGACTGGTTGAAAGTGATAGGCATGCTCTCCAGTTACTCCAATGTAACTGCTAGTGTCATTTATGCTTATGAGAACATCACAGTCTATTAAAACAAAGAAGTGCCTCAAAAAGGAGTCTTAGCTGCCCTAAAGGGATAAACTGTAATAGTCAAATAATGTTGCTACAACGCTGATTACAAATAGGCTCAGCTAAAATCCTATTGTGGCAATCATTTCACAACATATGCTCAATCATGCTGTACTCAGACTTATACA
This sequence comes from Bubalus kerabau, assembly GCF_029407905.1. Classification (NCBI taxonomy): domain Eukaryota; kingdom Metazoa; phylum Chordata; class Mammalia; order Artiodactyla; family Bovidae; genus Bubalus; species Bubalus kerabau. The sequence continues at coordinate 67,254,368 of NC_073637.1, forward strand.
GTGATATAAATTATTTCTCCAAAAAAAAGGGGAAAATATGAACAATGTTGATCCCCAAAACAAGGCTTTTTAAATACTTTATAAAAACAAACAGTAGCTAAGCAAACTGTCAGTACTTTACACTTAAGTTAATTTTACTTCTGTAAGCCTTAGAGCACTGAAGAATTGATGCTTCTGAACTGTGGTGTTGGAGAAGACTCTTGAGAGTCCCTTGGACTGCAAGGAGATCCAACCAGTCTATCCTAAAGGAGATCAGTCCCCGGTGTTCTTTGGAAGGACTGATGCTAAAGCTGAAACTCCAATACTTTAGCCACCTCATGCGAAGAGTTGACTCTCTGTAAAAGACTCTGATGCTGGGAGGGATTGGGGGCAGGAGGAGAAGGGGATGACAGAGGACGAGATGGCTGGATGGCATCACCGACTCGACGACATGAGTTTGAGTGAACTCTGGGGATTGGTGATGGACAGGGAGGCCTGGCATGCTGTGATTCATGGGGTTGCAAAGAGTCAGACACAACTGAGCCACTGAACTGAACTGAACTGAAGCTTTATCATCTCCTGTCCCAAACAGATAAATGAGTTTAATCATACTATCTATTCCTTACTCTGAAAAGGATACAAAAAATTAGAAGAAGTTCAACAGATGTACAATAACATTATCTATGATTAAAGATACTGAATGAAAGCATTTTTAATGCTTTAGAAAGAAAAGTGAAGGAACAATTCTCACCAGGAATAATATAAATTTTCTTTAAGACACTGAACTTCATCTAATGACATAACTGAAAAGAGGACTGAAATAGTCCAAAATTGCTTCTTAAGGCAAGGGAAGAAAAAAGAAATTTCTGACTATTGGCTTTTAGTCAGTTACCATGGGAACTCAGAGATTCCTTTTTCTTTTTCTTTAAGTTTTCTCTTAAAAGCCACTAAAAGAAAAAATATTGATGGTTTCTGTTCTGTTTAGAGACAACTGTGACTAGGATAATTAATATTACGGTAGCAGCTTGTATCACTATGATTTCCTTCTAACTCCTTCTCTTTTCAACCCAGCACTCCATTTTCCCACAACTTAGATGTTAGGAGACAATCAAAAATCAAAATACAGGTGATAATAGTTGAATATTTAAAACAAAGGAATAAAGCAGGGAACATTCAGGAAATACAATTAATTCAGACTGAGGATAGGATTAAGGGAAGAAAGAGGAGATGACAACAGGAGAAATAATGCAGGAGCTTGTGCCAAGGGGGAAGAAATAAGGATCTTGAGTGCTGCTAAGAAAGATCAATCCTGGGACTTCCCCGGTGTTCCAGGGGCTAACACTCCATGCTCCTGATGCAGCAGGGACGTGTTTGATCCCTGGTCAGGGAACTAGATCCCACATGCTGCAACTAGAGACCCTAGTGCACCTATTAAATAAATAAAAAATCAATACTGTTCTGATTCCGTCTACTCAGTACCTGAGACTTTGGGAAAGGCACTTGATCCTTCTGAGTGTCAGCAAAATACCTACTTCCCTGCGTTGTTTTGGGCTTCCCAGCTGACACAGTGGTAAAGAACCCGATGCCAGTACAGGACACTCAAGAGACGTGGGTTTGATCCCTAGGTCAGGAAGATCCCCTAGAATAGGAAATGGCAACCCACTCCAGTATTCTTGCCTGGAAATTCCCATGGCAGAGGAAACTGGTGGGCTATAGTCCATGGGGCCGCCAAGAGGTGGACACAACTGAGCACAGTGTTGTTTTGAGGCTTAAGTCAGATAATGGAAAGAACGTATTGGACAGTTTGCTCAACAAATAATTGCTGAGTACCTTTATGGGATACAACAGTGAAGCAAATAGATAATTTTGGTGTTCATGGAGTTCACATTCAGGAGGACCAAATAAATACTGATTTTCAATCAGAGAAGGCAAAGAAATCCACATATACACTTGTATATATAATAAATTCCCAAGATTTAATTCTCCGTTCTCTTGCAAAGTCTCATCCTTCAAATAAGATAACTAATTAAACACACACAAATTCCATCACTGGGCGCTGACTAGTACTTGATATTCTCTATGTACGACCATAAAAATATAACAATGCAGACAGTACTATCACTGTTTGCATTTTATGTGTGATCTACAGGTTTTAATATGGGATACTTTTACTTTTAAAAAACAATTCCAGCACAGTTACATTCTGAAACAGTAGCCCTAATATAACTATTCCAAATAATCTGTCCATATTTTAAACCCCTTTCTAAAATCCTAGGGAAATACTTTTAAATAGGCATCTCTAGTAAGTTAACATAAATTACAAAATAAAACACACATGCTGAAGCAGTGGTTCTTAAATATTTTGGGTTGTCGCAGTTTGGAAGGTATGACTGGTACCTAGTTGGTAGAGACCAGGGATGCTGCAGAACATACTAAATTGCACGAGACAGTCCCCAGCAATAAAAATTACCTGGTCCAAAACGTCCACAGAACCACTGCCAAAAATTATTTTGCTCTAAAAGAACACTGAAGGTTAGTAAATTATTTACTGACAGAATCTCTGTGCTGCAGTATGTCATTAGATTAGTCACAATGATGAGAGACATTATTTAGTGAAATCCCATAGGAAATATTGTCAGCACAGAACAGGAAGCTAAAGATCACTGAGAAAACTTAATGGTCAAATTTAACATAATCCACTACAGCTGATGGCTCAAAACATGGCTTCAAAACTTAAACTGGCAGTAACACTGCAAAAAGATCAATTTTATTTATAATCTGGAACTAACAGGGTTTTTCCCCTTAATGCAGATGGATTTCCTTGAACCACTAACAACATGCATTGGATATCAAAGCAAAAAATGTAGACATAAAATTTAGATCAGCATTCCCTAAGGTGATTTTGTCAAGCAAACAAGAAATATAGATCACACTGTTCCTTAAAAATATATCCTTTCAAAATTAGTCATTCATTTTACTAGTAGTATAGAATCTAATTACAGTAGCTGCTTAAGTAGTATTTATTAAAATGAATGATATTTAAAACAATATGCCCCCAAACTAAATTACAGGGTTTAGAATGCTCAAAAAATGTCAAAAGATTGAAATTTTCACTCAATATGTTTCACATAAAACTGGTAAGATAATACTGCCCAAGGAGAAAAGTCCTATAATCCAAGAACAGCCTAACTGAATGAAAATTTAGAAGTCATCCCAAGCTAAACTTCTCAAAGGAGGGTTTTCCCTCCTAATTATATACCTAATTAAAGGTGAGCATTCTTTGGCATTGCCTTTCTTTGGGATTGGAGTAAAAACTGACCTTTTCCAGTCCTGTGGCCACTGCTGAGTTTTCCAAATTTGCTGGCATATTGAGTGCAGCACTTTCACAGCATCATCTTTCAGGATTTGAAATGGCTCAACTGGAATTCCATCACCTCCACTAGCTTTGCTCGTAGTGATGCTTTCTAAGGCCCACTTGACTTCACATTCCAGGATGTCTGGCTCTAGGTCAGTGATCACACCATCGTGATTATCTGGGTCGTGAAGATCTTTTTTGTACAGTTCTTCTGTGTATTCTTGCCATCTCTTCTTAATATCTTCTGCTTCTGTTAGGTCCATACCATTTCTGTCCTTTATCGAGCCCATCTTTGCATGAAATGCTCCCTTGGTATCTCGAATTTTCTTGAGAGATCTCTAGTCTTTCCCATTCTGTTGTTTTCCTCTATTTCTTTGCATTGATCGCTGAGGAAGGCTTTCTTATCTCTTCTTGCTATTGTAAAGAGACATTACTTTGCCAACAAAGGTCCGTCTAGTCAAGGCTATGGTTTTTCCTGTAGTCATGTATGGATGTGAGAGTTGGACTGTGAAGAAAGCGGAGCGCCGAAGAATTGATGCTTTTGAACTGTGGCGTTGGAGAAGACTCTTGAGAGTCCCTTGGACTGCAAGGAGATCCAACCAGTCCATTCTAAAGAAAATCAGCCCTAGGATTTCTTTGGAGGGAATGATGCTAAAGCTGAAACTCCAGTACTTTGGCCACCTCATGCGAAGAGTTGACTCATTGGAAAAGACTCTGATGCTGGGAGGGATTGGGGGCAGGAGGAGAAGGGGACGACAGAGGATGAGATGGCTGGATGGCATCACTGACTCGATGGACCTGAGTTTGAGTGAACTCCGGGAGTTGGTGGTGGACAGGGAGGTCTGGCGTGCTGCAATTCATGGGGTCACAAAGAGTCGGACATGACTGAGCCACTGAACTGAATTAAAGGTGAGCCATTCTTAAAATTCTCTTCTCTAGATAGCTCAAAGATGATGTTGGCTACATTTTTTAGCAAGATCTGAAAACTGGAAGTGAAGCGGCAGCCATGTATTTTTCACACTCAGGTGATACTGTTATTCATGCATGTTGTTGCTTATCTGCTGGCTCATCAATTTGGCACAGGCAGCAGCTGCCCCTTAACCCCAGCTTTTACCAAACCTCCTCTTTCAACTTCTCTGACTCCTAGGCCAGGAGCATTATTCATTGTGAGCTACAAGAAGAAGGATATAATATTCTCTCACAAGATAACTATATTCATCAAACTAGGAAAGAGTGAGAGGGCAGTTTCCAGTAATCCTCACAGGTTCCCTTTTGTCCTTGCTTCCCTTTACTTCATGTCAACATTCCCTTATTGATTTTCTGCCTTGATGACTTTGGGTAACAGCACCAAACATAGAATGACCAACTCCCACAAACTGTTTAAACAGCTCCCAAAACTGAGTATGGAGAAGTCTTTATAATAAATCCTTCAAATGTGTATCTCCTAGTGGTCTGCTTCTCTGATTAAACCTTGACTAACAGAGGATTTCTGCAAGGTGCCCTTTATGTTGTTCAAGCATATTCAATTACAGTGTAAGTCCAGGAAAATAAGATGTATAAAACTCCTAAGAAACATTAACCATTTGGATAGTAAATTTTAAAATATCTTGAGATACAAGTAGAACTCATAAAATATGTGAGGAAGCAAGAAGCTACTGAAACAGAATTCGCAAAATATTTTAAATATAGGTAGCAAATTAGCAATCTGTTAGGGTAGGGGAGAGAGAAAACACATAAATGTTGCATGCCACAGGATACAGGATGCAAGCAGTGTGGACTGTCCTACTTACATTTTGACCTATGCATGCTGACTGACTTATCTTTTGAGAAGCCTTTTGCTTCTCATTTGTGTTCTAATTAATCTTGATAGTGTTCTGATGCAATATTTTACTTTTATTTGACTTGTAACCTGCTTTACAGACTTTATTGAATATTTAGAACAAAGTAAATAGGTGTGCAAGGACTTTGTTAACCTGATGTTTTAAGAAAAGACAACTACACACTGTAAGACCTCACTTAAAAAAGTCTAACCACCAAGTTTGTTTTTTTAAGATACTCAATATGGTTCTCTTATATTGAGAAAATCTGAAAAAAAACTTGGTATTTTGATTCTTTTTTATTTCTTCCAAAGATCTATTACTATTAGAGAAGACATAATTTATGAGCTGATATTTAAAACATATTTATATCAACTCCCTCTTGATTTACGTGAAGCTTAACATTTATTAGGATGGACAGAATCAAAGTAGAGAAGTTCAATACTGATATTGTGCTGCAGCAGGGGACATACACAAAAAGTCAATACCAATTAAGAGCTTTTAATACAATCTGGAAATGAGTAATTTCATCCAAGATATTTAAGGGAGTGAAACAAATGGTTTATATAGGTATTACACCCTGAAGAGGATGCTGTTGGCTCCTCTCCAGCAGCCACGCTTCTCTTCCTTCTGAACAGAATCCCAAACTTTATGCAAGAACCCGGAACTGAATGCTACCTCCACTTTAGGTCTAAGCTTGTCACGGCCATTCCATCCAGCTTTACAGGTTTTGAAGAACCTGAACTAAAGCTGATCAACACATGGTATTCCATGGCAATTACTGGTTTAAACGTGGGCATGTGGCTGAAGTCAACCCAATCACATTGAATGAAAGAAGAGGGTTTTATTCCACAGGGGGGTAAAAAAGTATCTGACTGTCTATCTAGCACAAGTATAATGTTAATTTAAATTAACAGAAGTTCTTATATTCAAGGAAATGGTTCTTGGAATTTAAAAAGAATTAAAATTTTGTAAAAGAATAATAAAAGGATTGAATCTACTAAACAGAAACCTGTCTTCAAAGTATAAGACATTTCAAATTTGAGAAAATAATACTTTTCAAAACTATGGATATAGTTAATACATTAAGGCTGAATAATCCACTAGTGCAATTTCCATCTTGAAAGAAAAATCCCAATATTTTCATTTAGTCACTGATTCAAACTGAACTGGGCTGACTCAATTTCACACTGCTACTGTTTTTACCCATTTATGTTGGTTATAATGCTGTATTTCTTCTTATCAAACACCACCAATTATGATATACTATTATTTCATACATCCATAGAGCTGAAGCACCCCAGGAGTACATCTTTGTATAAGACTTAAGATAAAATAAACCCTCTTAGTTTATAGAAAAAGCAATAAAACTCATGAAATAGCCTTTACTCTGAGTGAAGGGTAGGGGACACAATCTCTGGAAAAAATTTAAACCACAAAACAATACTCACACTGTGAAGACAGTCTGAGTTTATACTAACAATGAAATTCAAACATCACCTAAGAAATAACTAATATAAAGTGGTCTCAGGTTGATGATGTCTGAGATGACTGGAAGATGCAAAAACAAACTCCCTTTATAGGAACTAGACTTCAACTGAGAACAAGGGTAAAAATAAAAGACCACTTATTTTAAGAAATGCTAAAATCTGCGGGGGGCGGGGAGGGGAGGGGAACTCAAAAGTAATTCAAAATTGATGACTTATGGTATGAATTCTGTGTGATAAATGATACATCTGTAACAGACAAATACATGAAATTTAATTACAAATATGGGGGCCTATGCAAATACTTTCATTTACTGCAACATGTAGCTTTAAATCTGGCTGCTGCTGAAGTCATTCTCACCATCTATTTTCAGCAAAATAACCATTTCAAAATAGATGAATTTCTAACATGCATTCACTCGAGTCTTCTTTTCAACCATCTTGAACTAACATATGGCTAAAAGCAGCTGAGTTTTATCCTACATGTTCTTCTCTTTGTAACTATAAGATTCTGGCCAAGGAAGAGTGAAATGTTAGGCATCTATCTGTATATAATTTAACTGTATTATATTTTCTAGATATTCTCTAATCAGAATTTATTTCTTATAAGAAATTTTAATTTCAAGTTCGTTTTCAACTCTTACAAGTAATACCTTGGTTTGTCAAACTGAAAATTTCCATTTTAAGCAAAATCATTTTCCCAGACGAATCTGCTTTCAACCAACTGAGTAGGAAGAAATTCTGCCTTATTCCTAATTATTTAAGCTTTTCATAAACTACTTACTTACTCAACACCTGGAAACATTCACATATCAGAGAAGACACAGTCTTTGCTCTCATGAAGTTTAGAAGCAAACTGAAAACAGGTTATACGTCTCAAAGCTTATATGTGAATAACACAAGTTTATTCACTCAATATATATACTGAGTACCTGTTGTATATATGTCATGGAACATTTAAGTGTTTTTAACCAGGGTTTCTCATCTGAACCATAAAAGACATAAAATTATTTGAGACATTATCTTCTCAATACTTCCAGGTATGATACACAGATGCACAGAAGGGAATCCAGTAGAGAATAGATGAAAAGGAAAGATGATGATTAAGATATATTTTTTCTTTCAATAAAATTAGTGGAAAAGATAAGTAACCCAATCATTAAAGTACACTATAGGAACATGGGAGAACGGTCCCCAAAGCCATTTCCTATGGGCAACATATAATTTAATGAGGGGGAAATATCCAAAGGAAAAAAGATTATTTTCTTTGAAATAGAAAAGACCTTTAAACAAATGTGTAATTTAACTATTTGGAAGGTAGACACAAAAAGGATAATATAAAAGTACCATAAGAACGACAGGCACTTGTATAAAGATCGCCCCAGAAAAACAGGCTGATAACTTGAAAGTTGAGACACCATGTCCTACCAAAAGTGGTCTTTTTTCTACGAAGAACTAACATCTTGACTAAGGTCCTTGTCAATCATGTAAAATAATGCTCTTAAGAGAACATGATCATAACTTTCCCCTGAGATATCAGATGTATGTTGATTGAGATTTTGACCTAAACCATACATAAACAGGTTAGAAGTACTCTGCTATAACTATTCTTAGCAATAAATTTTACAAAACTGCCTTTGAAAACTAGACTGAAGTGTCAATACCTTTTAGCCCACAGAGTTATATTTTGAAGAAAAACTGAGGCATAAAATTAAACTGGCTTGGTTCACTATGTTAGATAATACATGAGCAGTTGAAAAGGTTGAAACAATGCATTTCACCGGATAGCCATTAAGGAATCACTGTGTGGTTTTCAAGTGATAAAATCAGTTGACAATTTATGTAGAATGAATGAAAGAAGCAAAATTAGAAAGAAAACAAACTATCCAAACTGTTCTGTGATTAATGCTGCCAATCTAGTTTAAATTATGGGAAATAAGAATAAAAAGCAAGGTAAAGTTGAAAGAATCTTAAAGACAAAGAACCCTTAAGACCTGTTGACTAACCCAATAAACAGCAAAGAAGAGCACAGATTAAAATGTCATTAGGCTTTTGACAGTAACAATATCGGTTTACATATTCAGAACCTAAATGAAAATACAGATGGTTACTAAAACCTCAGGTTTTACCTAAAAGATACCTTAATAGTTTATCCAGTGGGAGGAAAAGGCATTTCAATTAAAAGTATTAAAACATAAAAAACAATTATTTTAAAAATCCTTCTAATCTCTGCAACTAAAAATAATCCTATGAAGCTGATTAAAGTAACAAATCTGAAAAGTTCCCCTCAACCAATAAACAATCATTTCTCTCCTTTAGAATACATGATTCAAGGTATCTCATATAACAAGTGCTCTATTACTTGAAGTGCAATCACAAAAATTTTGAAAATACATTTTAAGATTAATATCCTGTTTGCTGAACCCAGGGTAAACAAGGCAAGCTGGGGAAGCTGGGAGAAACTCAAGGGGCTGTAGGAACTGCAAACATTTATTCTCACCTGACTGGCAGCAACGGTAGCAGCAGACACACTATATTCTTTCCTCTGGTGGTTGACCCAGCAATCACAGCCGTTAACGCAGCCTCACCACCATAATGCAGCCATAAGGTAGCCTTAATGCAGCCATACACAAAACAACACAGCATTCCTTCAGGACTTTTCCAGGTGGAGCTTGTATATGCTTACATAACAAAAGTAGCCTGTGGCCAAGTGAGTACTTTGTGACGCGCATGCTCAGTGCTATAAGTACATGTGAAAGTCACTCAGTCCTGTCCAACTCTTTGTGACCCCCCCAAGGACTGTCACTTCATGGAATTCTCCAGGTGAGAATATCAGAGTGGTTAGTCTTTTCCTTCTCCAGGGGATCTTCCAACCCCAGGGAATTATTATAAGTACATAATCATTCAAAAAACGTGGGGCAAGAGAGCCTAACCACACCATCTGGCTAATTTGCTCTTTCCCTACAGCAGCTAAACATGAGTCTTTAAAAATTTCTTAGTAGCGGAATTCTTTACTCAAACAAAATCTTAAATAGTAGTCCAACAAACTAATCAGAAAAAAATCAATTACTTTTATAGAATCTAGAAATACAGGTCTAGCGCCTTACCCAATGTCAACTCTAAGATATCTTGGACTCTGTAGAGTGCAAGTTTAAAATAAAATTAAATGGAAAAGAAAACACTATATATCACTTTGTCCAGTGGAATAAAATCTACACAAAACTAAAATCAAAATAGTTATCTTATTGACAGACTGAAATATACAAGTGAAATAAGCAGCCCTTGAAAGCTGAATGGACTAAAAAGGCTAATATTTGGTTAGAGGAAATAAAAGTACTTCAATACTTTGAGAAAGTGAAAATTATCATGAGAGATTGCACTTGCTTAACTTTAATTACTTTCCCATGTTCATTCCACTGCTTCACTTCTAAATCTAAATTTCAGAAAGAATTTGATCAACTGCTGAGTTAAAAAGCTCTCCTACTGCTTTTATCTTTGAGTAAAGCTACCGTCTCCAAAGACCTCCCCCAAGAATCATGGGCTATGAACTATAGGAGGGCTCACGCCTAGTTGCTGGTGTCCCAGCCTGCATTCATTACTTCACCCCATTAACATTCCACGCTGGGAGTCCTTTGCTAGTTTTATGAGGCGAAACCACAAAATGTCAGGTTAACAAAATCCTCACACAGCAATTTCACCTTAAAATACTGCCTGTCAAGCACTTGCTTCCAAGATATTCATTAAATCACTAACTCTATAAAGCAGGTTGCAAGTCAAATAAAGGTAAAATTTGCATCCGAGTACAATAAAGACTGATCAGAACACAAGCTGATTATTTAGAACTAAAACCTTTGGGGAAAAGAGTTGAGCAGTGTGATTCAAGTGTACTTGAATCGTATTGGTAACCTCAGTTTTTAATTGTGTTTATAGTTACACAGATATACTTGACTCTCAATTATAACCAATTTCCAATCATTCAGATACCTGATTTCAGAAAGTCTGAGAGGCAGTAGAGAGTTTTGGAGACATGAACATGTTGGGTCCATTCCTGGTTCGCCACTTGTTAACTATATGTCTTATCTCCTTAAACCTTGTTTTTTCCATGTAAACATGAAGAAAATAATTTTCTTCATTGAGTTATTCTGATTTAAAAAGATGTCAGGAAAAAGCACTAAGCATAGCATATAATAGCCGTAATAACATGTTTAATAATGGTAATAACAGTAAATGTTCAATATTTGTTAGTTTTCTGCCCTCTATCTGCTGTAGAGATGAAAATTGCCAACTTAAGTGAGAGTTACTGTTCAATTTCTCTACAAGCTCTGAGGATACCATAACCAAGAGATCTTATCTCTGCATGTGCAGTCATGGAGTCAAGAAAGTCACAGTAAGTATGAAAGGGAAAAAGAAAGTGAAGGAACACTTTTAGGCATACATGTAAGTGAAAATACACCCATAAACACATATGTCTACACTCCTTTCTCCTTCATTCAACAGGAATGAGAGAATATAAACTGGCTAACCCCTGTGCACCCACCCTCTAAGTTGATGATCCCTGTCATTGCTAGTATGTGGCTGTCATAACAATTATAATATTAAACCCTGTTGGATAGCAAACTTTAAAGCAAGTATCTTTAAGCAGAACAGCCTAGGCTTAAATAAATCTTTACACTCTCTGGATGACCAAGATACAGACTCTTTACAGTGGACTTTGGTTTGAGACCGCCAAAATGGGCAGAAATTAATCTCAGTGAAATTTGAAACCTACATTCTATTCTGGGTTGAAATTTCCTGAGAGCTCCCTCATTAAATATTTATTAGACAACTATTAACTACCAGGCATTACAGCTTTCTCAGAACTATCATCAGGATCTACAAAGGATGACCACTTTTTCAGGTCTGAAACTGTTTCTACCAAGAAAATGAGTAGAAAAGGCAAAGTATGATTATACTCAAATCATATAATGAGTACCTGTATAGTCTAGGGAACTGACAAGAAAGCAGGTAAAATTCACACTCTCCAACACTAATTTCCCAAAGGAAAGTAATTCACACTCTGATTCTGTTCTATACTTAACAGATAAAAATTATTCTAATGCTAATGACCTTTGTAAGTATAAAGTGCAGAGGATAACATACATCAGTGAACTATCAATGAATTACGGCAAAAATATTTAAGAACCATCACTGCATGATTTTCACATGTTCTCCTTGCTATACTAGTAATAAATATTATTTCTTTTCTTTGAATCAATTTCAATTTCTTCAAGTCCCTTTGTAAATACACATAACAAAACAGAATAGGAACCAACATAGGACTCTTGCAATAGCTAACTCCTTGCATATACTTTCCACTTCCAATAAAAAAACACAAATCCTTGCCACTGACATGTGGATTACATTCTTATTAAATTATTAATTCAAAAGTTAAATGAGCATTCATGTTCTCAATCTCATAAGCAAAATAAATCTAAAAGAAAATTGGTTAATATTAATAATTCAGATTAAACACTATAATCACTGCTCACATTAGACTCATATGATCAAAAACCAAAACCAATCCTCAAATTAAAATTTTACTTCTATTTTCCTCTAATGTTCTTTTAAGATTCAGTTCAATTCAGTCGCTCAGTCATGTCCGACTCTTTGCGACCCCATGACACAGCACACTAGGCCTCCCTGTCCATCACCAACTCCCTAAACCCATGTGCACAGAGTTGGTGATGCCATCCAACCATCTCATCCTCTGTCATCCCCTTCTCCTCCTGCCCTCAATCTTTCCCAGCATCACGGTCTTTTAAAATGAGTCAGTTCATTGCAACAAGTGGCCAAAGTATTGGAGTTTCAGCTTCAACATCAGTCCTTCCAATGAACACCCAGGACTGATCTTTAGGATGGACTGGTTGGATCTCCTTGCAGTCCAAGGGACTCTCAAGAGTCTTCTCCAACACCACAGTTCAAAAGCATCAATTCTTCAGCGCTCAGCTTTCTTCACAGTCCAACTCTCACATCCATACATGACCACTGGAAAAACCATAGCCTTGACTAGACGGACCTTTGTTGGCAAAGGAATGTCTCTGCTTTTTAAGATGCTGTCTAGGTTGGTCATAACTTACCTTCCAAGGAGTAAGCGTCTTTTAATTTCATAGCTGCAATCACCATCTGCAGTGATTTTGGAGCCCAGAAAAATAAAGTCAGTCTCTGTTTACACTCTTTCCCCATCTATTTGCCGTGAAGTCATGGGAGCAGATGCCATGATCTTCTTTTTCTGAATGTTGAGCTTTAAGCCAACTTTTTCACTCTCCTTTTTCACTTTCATCAAGAGGCTCTTTAGTTTTTCTTTACTTTCTGCCATAAGGGTGGTTTATCTGCATATCTGAGGTTATTGATATTTCTCCCGGAAATCTTGATTTCAGCTTGTACTTCCTCCAGCTCAGCATTTCTCGTAATGTACTCTGCATATAAGTTAAATAAGCAGGGTGACAATATACAGCCTTGAGGTACTCCTTTTCCTATTTGGAACCAGTCTGCTGTTATATGTCCAGTTCAGATTTTTTAATACGCAAATTTACATTTGTACATCTAATACAACATAAAGTGAGGCAGCATAATCTTGGGTCTCCCAAATCTCAGAAAACATTATTGTTTATGTTCAGTTGCAGCTGCTAAGTTGTGTTTGACTCTTTGTGACCTCGTGAACTGCAGCACACCAGGCTTCCCTGTCCTTCACTATCTCTCAGAATTTGCTCAAACTCATGTCCACTGAGTTGGTGAGCTATCCAGAAAATATTAGTGATCTAGTAAAACCCTATATCTAATAATTTAATTTTACAAATAACTGAATACATTTTAATAGAGCCTTATATATTTTAGTGATGTAGAGATCTCAAGTATCTCATCTAAAAAGATGGCTCTTCTGCTCCACACCCTTAGTAAAAACCAGTCAATAACAAAGAGCTCTAAGAAAAGAACAAAGTCACAAAGTCAAAAGCAAGAAAACCAAAACTCAAGGATCTCATCAAAATGATACAACTAAAGGAGAACACAGTCTTTGGACACAGGCAAATAGAGAACACAATAAAACCAGAGCCTAACACCTGAGAAAAGCCAGTTTGGCTTCCAACAACAATTGTGTCACAGAAGACAAAAAAAAGCCTTCCCAGAAATTTACAATTTGATCAGTAACTCTAAGAACATGAAAGTCCCACCTTCTTTCTTGCATATATAAAACGTATCTATGAAGGCTACAAACCCCGTGTTCCAAAGAAATAGAAATGAGATTGAATAAATTATTTATTATGACTAGGTCTTAATCAACCGGATATCTAATATCACATTCCTTGTATGGCAGGACTTAAATAAATGGTCCAGTAAGCTTACTAAGAAAAAAAAATGTTATTTGGAAGTAAACTGAATTATAAATGCTATTCAAATGCAAATTTAAAATTATCCAACACAGCACCAGAAAGGAATAAAAAGCTCATCTGATATAAGTGTGATAACAGAACAAATTAAAACAACTTTTAAACTTTTTATAGGAAAAAGAAATGGTCATTACCCAATATCATTATACACCTTAATTATTTAAGCAGAGTTATAAAATTATGCATAAAAGAATCTTCAGATTTTAAAATAGCGTATAACCATCTGAACCAATCTGAATTTAATCAGATAAGTTTTCAGCATGCTCCATGCTTAGAATTTGATAATAGAATCTGGAACTGGCAATAGTTACTCTTTGTGTGGAAGTAACTGAATGTTTAAAGACAAATGGTCAAAACCAACAAATACAAAACATTTGTTTAGTTGTATAGATTTAAGCACTCACTGGCTCAGAACCAAACTTAAATTCTGAGTAACTAAAGGTCAAGGGTAAGCTTATCTGCAAATCAGCAGTGCTGACCAAAAGGTGACCTGGAGGAATACAATGAAAACAGAAAAATTTACTTTTTTTTCATGCTGTAAACATCAAAGCACGGTGACTGTTTAAAAAAGTCATATTCATAATGATCATCATATATTTGGGGGAGTTAAAATTGTTTAACAAACATTTAAGGAGAGCTTCAATACTCATAAGGTTCACCATTTTATAAAGTGTAGAACAGCATTTACAAATTAAATGCTTCCTCTCTTAAATAAATGGTATGGCAATTTTAAAAGGAAGACAAGGGTCCCTTCAAATATTTTCTTTCCTTTTTTTTTTTTTCTTTTTTTTTCAGCAAATGCTTCATTTTATATTATGGTGAACAGATGCGTGCATAGGGTGCAGGGAAAAGGAATGACAGCCCGGGGCTGCGGGCAGGGACTAGTAGCCTCCATATTATGAGCTCGTAAACAGCTTGAATAATCATCAGGAAGCCAGTGGACAAAATGATGATGTGGACGATAATCAGGAGGAGGCCCAGGATCAGGGTGCAGATGGTCAGGCACTTGGCAGTGAAGGCAAAGCTCTAGGCCCCAGTGATGTTACCCACCATCTTCTGGTCCCTAGACTTCATGGACTGGATGAATGCCATGAAGCCCAAGCAGCACCAGTTTATGAAGATTGTATTGAACAGGGATCAGACGATGTGGTCATGCACGAAGGCCTCACTGCAGATGTTGATCACCGTGGTCAACGGAGACACTGGGCTCTGGGAAGCCTCCAGCATGGCCACCTCATTCTCCTCCTTGAGCATCTTACAGGCTGGGGAGACCATGCTGTGGGCACCAGCGAAAAAAGGCTGGGATATGAGGTTCATGGTGGGGATAGGGCAACTATGGTCCAGATGCCCACTTACGACATTTTCAATGTAATTAGTCTCATTAAAATAGCCAGAAGTAGCTATTCAATTTTATTCTGTTAGTAAATGGTTTCAGAGAAGGCAACGGCACTCCACTCCAGTACTCTTGCCTGGAAAATCCCATGGACAGAGGAGCCTGGTAGGCTGTAATCCATGGGGTCGCGAAGAGTCGGGCACGACTGAGCGACTTCACTTTCACTTTTCACTTTCATGCACTGGAGAAGGAAATGGCAACCCACTCCAGTGTTCCTGCCTGGAGAATCCCAGGGACGGGGGAGCCTGGTGGGCTGGCGGCTCTGGGGTCGCAGAGTCGGACACAACTAAAGCGATTCAGCAGCACCAGTAAATGGTTTGAACTGATCGAGATGAAAGATAAACAAGTCAAATAACTGGACAAAGTTACAAAATATTTACTGAGAAAATACAATGTGTAAAATTCAAATGGTGATAATGACAGGAAGAAAAAAGATAAAAATGTGAAATTATTGATGCTATATTTTAAGAATCTGTGTAACAAAGATCAGAATTACAAGGAGCTAAAAGTCCTTACCCTCTTAACACATAACCCACTAACACTTTGACATTAGAAAAACAACATAAATTTAAAAAAATTAGTATTCTGGAAAATTAATATGCTTACTGAGATAGACTTACCGTATAGGTCTCTTTCAAACAGAAAGCAAACCACTGCATTTCTAATTTAATACTCTCTTGGAAACCAGAGGCTATAATCCAAAGAGCTAGCATTCTCAACTAAAATTCACAAAGACCCAAAACAAAAGAGTAGAGACACACACGATAGCCCTCAGTTCAGTTCAGTCGCTCAGTCGTGTCCGACTCTTTGTGACCCCATGAATCACAGCACGCCAGGCCTCCCTGTCCATCACCAACTCCCGGAGATCACTCAGACTCACGTCCATTGAGTCAGTGATGCCATCCAGCCATCTCATACTCTGTCGTCCCCTTCTCCTCCTGCCCCCAATCCCTCCCAGCATCAGAGTCTTTTCCAATGAGTCTACTCTTCGCATGAGGTGGCCAAACAAAGTACTGGAGTTCCAGCTTTAGCATCATTCCTTCCAAAGAAATCCCAGGGCTGATCTCCTTCAGAATGGACTGGTTGGATCTCCTTGCAGTCCAAGGGACTCTCAAGAGTCTTCTCCAGCACAGCAGTTCAAAAGCATCAATTCTTTGGCACTCAGCCTTCTTCACAGTCCAACTCTCACATCCATCCGTGACCACAGGAAAAACCATAGCCTTCACTAGACGGACCTTTGGTGGCAAAGTAATGTCTCTGCTTTTGAATATGCTATCTAGGTTGGTCATAACTTTCCTTCCAAGGAGTAAGCGTCTTTGAATTTCATGGCTGCAGTCACCATCTGCAGTGATTTTGGAGCCCAGAAAAATAAAGTCTGACACTGTTTCCACTGTTTCCCCATCTATTTCCCATGAAGTGATGGGACCGGATGCCATGATCTTCGTTTTCTGAATGTTGAGCTTTAAGCCAACTTTTTCACTCTCCACTTTCACTTTCATCAAGAGGCTTTTGAGTTTCTCTTCACTTTCTGCCATAAGGGTGGTGTCATCTGCATATCTGAGGTTACTGATATTTCTCCCAGCAATCTTGATTCCAGCTTGTGCTTCTTCCAGCTCAGCGTTTCTCATGAGGTACTCTGCATAGAAGTTAAATAAGCAGGGTGACAATATACAGCCTTGACGAACTCCTTTTCCTATTTGGAACCAGTCTGTTGTTCCACATCCAGTTCTAACTGTTGCTTCCTGACCTGCATACAGATTTCTCAAGAGGCAGATCAGGTGGTCTGGTATTCCCATCTCTTTCAGAATTTCCCACAGTTTATTGTGATTCACGCAGTCAAAGGATTTGGCATAGTCAATAAAGCAGAAATAGATGTTTTTCTGGAACTCTCTTGCTTTTTCCATGATAGCCCTAAGGTCTATTATAAGCCACCCCTCCCTCACATGTTTTTAATACTGGAATACAGTGTGACATATAAGAGTTAAATAATAAGAGTAAGCAAATATTTATTAAATGCCTACTAGTATTGGCATTACTCGAATATTTTGGCCAACTGATGTGAAAAACTGACTCACTGGAAAACACCCTGAGGCTGGGAAAGATATAAGGCGGGAGGAGAAGCGGACGACAGAGGATGAGATGGTTGGATGGCATGACCAACTCGATGGACATGAGTTTGAGTAGGCTCCGAGAGTTGGTGATGGACAGGGAAGCCTAGCGTGCTGCAGTCCATGGGGTCGCAAGGAATCGGACACGACAGAGCGACTGAACTGACTGACTAGTATTGGAAAGTAACGTGCTAAGTCAGACAGAAACAGTCCCATTCCACATGAAGCACAGGTCGGGTACCTAAAATACATTGTTTTATCCACTTAATAACTCCATAAGATATTATCTTCCCAGTATTTTAGAAAGGGATCTGAGACTATGAGAGGTTAACTAACTGGCCCAAAAAACAAAGTCCAAAGAAGAAGAAGGATTTAGAATGAAATCCAAGGCTGTGACTCCCACCTGTAACCCATGATCTTTGTTCCACATTCAGTAGATTCTTTATGAGGGTTGAGGAAAAGCTGGCTAAAAACTCAAAAAAAAAAAAAAAACAAAAAAAAAACTAAGATCAAAGCATCCAGTCCCACCACTTCAAGGGAAACAAAAGGGGAAAGGATGGAAGTTGTCACAGATTTTTTCCTTTGGGGTTCTAAAATCACTGCAGAAGGTGACTGCAGTCATGAAATTTAAAGATGCTTGCTTCTTGGCAGGGAAGCTATGACAAACCCAGACAGTGTCTTAAAAAGCAAAGACATCACTTTACCAACAAAGGTCTGTCTAGTCAAAGCTATGGTTTTTCTAGTAGTCATGTATGGATGTGAGAGTTGGACCATAAAGAAGACAGAGTGCCAAAGAACTGATGCTTCTGAACTGCGGTGCTGGAGGAGAGTTCCTTGGACAGCAAGGAGATCTAACCAGTCAATCTTAAAAGAAATCAACCCTGAAGAATTATTGGAAGGACTGATAGCTCAAGCTCTTATACTTTGGCCACCTGATGCTAACAGCCCAATCATTGGAAAAGACCCTGATGTTGGGGAAGATTGAAGGCAGAAGGAGAAGAGGGCGACAGAGGATGAGATGGTTGGATGGCATCATGGATTCAATGGACATGAACTTGGGGAAATGCCCAGAGATGGTGAAGGACAGGGTGGCCTGGCATGCTACAGCACACAGGGTGACAAAGAGTTGGACACACCTAGTAACTCAGAGCTAAAGCATCTGCAATGCAGGAGACCTGGGTTCGATCCCTGGGTTGGGAAGGTCCGCTGGAGGAAGAAATGACAGCCCACTCCAGTATTCTTGCCTGGAAAATCCCATGGATGGCGGAGCCTGGTAGGCTACCGTCTGTGGGGTCACAAAGAGTCAGACATGACTGAGCAACTTCATCTTCAGTAACTGAACAACAATAAACATCCTCTAGGGGCATTTTGGGAAATTATTCTTTCTGGTTGTCACAATGATTAGGAGACACCACCTGACATTTGGCATCAACCAAGACATCAAAGTTGTTGAACACTCAAAACAGTCTCTTGTACAACAAAGAATGATCTCAAATTCCGTAACAATTTTAAAGTATCCTGACATTCATGTGAGTGAAAAAATCTAGTCATAATTAGAATCTCTTTTACATTTAAACATACAGTAGCGTTCACACCTACTTTAATGAATCTGAAAGGTCCAGTAATTTAACTATCAGGAATACAGAAGAAAAATTATGAATCATTGAGAATTTGACCAAGAAGTGTTTACCATTTCATAAAAATCACTCCACCCATGGCTATCCCACTGGACTATTTGCACTAGCAATTTATCAATATACAGGCAAGCAAAGTGTATAACTATGCTGGTGTAACACATGTGGTAGGCTAAGTGTCTTAACCTGAGCAATTTGTGCCTTCTAGTCTAGTTACACTCTAAATACTGAATAAATTACTTTCCTTTCATTTTCCCATTCCTACAACTATGGCATTATATTGATTTCTCCATAAGTTATCAGCTTAAAAATATACCTTAACTATGAATTTTATATCAACACGGTAAAGAGGCATCAGAAAATACATGCTATCAAAAGAAGCATGAGATTTCGGTGCTAAGAACCACTACTACCATTGTGCCCCTAACAATGGTACTAACTGTGCCATATCCTTGGCCTAAAAATAAAACAATTGAAACCACCTTAATTATAAGATTCATCTCTACTCATGAAGACTTTCACACAAGTTATTCTCAATGGCAGAATGTTTTCTTGTATTGAACTAAAGTACCTTATTTTATCATTTAAATATGTTTACTATTTTCTCTGTTCTAAAATAAGATCTGGGTAGGACAAGAATAGCTCAATAAAAGCACCGTATCAGATCAGATCAGATCAGTCGCTCAGTTGTGTCCGACTCCTTGCGACCCCATGAATCGCAGCACGCCAGGCCTCCCAGTCCATCACCAACTCCCGGAGTTCACTCAGACTCACGTCCATCGAGTCAGTGATGCCATCCAGCCATCTCATCCTCTGTCTTCCTCTTCTCCTCCTGCCCCCAATCCCTCCCCAGCATCAGAGTCTTTTCCAATGAGTCAACTCTTCACATGAGGTGGCCAAAGTACTGGAGTTTCAGCTTTAGCATCATTCCTTCCAAAGAAATCCCAGGGCTGATCTCCTTCAGAATGGACTGGTTGGATCTCCTTGCAGTCCAAGGGACTCTCAAGAGTCTTCTCCAACACCACAGTTCAAAAGCATCAATTCTTTGGCGCTCAGCCTTCTTCACAGTCCAACTCTCACATCCATACATGACCACAGGAAAAACCATAGCCTTGACTAGACGAACCTATATTTTATCAGTGGAATGTGTTTATCAGTCTCCCTCTTTCATTTACCATATTTCCCAGTATGTTGTGTTCAAAGACTATCTATTCATAGAATGGTAATTCCACAGTATTCCTATTCAATACAGTATATCATGAACTGAATAATCAACCAACCACTGTATAAATGCTTTCTACTCACAATAAATTTTTATTGAGTATAGAGGTGCAAATATTACTCCCATCCAATATAAAAATTCACAAAAAGAATGCTCACTTTGCAGAGGTAATAAATTACAGAAAGCATACAATGGAACTGGCTTACTATTTGAATTTTTTTTTTTAAGTCAAGGTTTAAAACGTTAACTGTGAATTAAGGTTTTCCAAGGATCCCATACTTTTCTAACACAAAGTACAAATAGTTGTTGGGAAATACATATTAATCTACAGGAAACAGACATCCTCTACTAGTTATGGACTTTAGAGAGATGACTTTGGTGCATAAACTTAAATTCAGGACAAAACTTTAAAAGAATAAGTTCAATAATTTTTGCCCTATTGCAAATCTTTATTAATAGTAAACAAATCCTCCAATATCTCTTACCTCAAAAATAAGAATGGGATGCCACTGGTTAAATAATAATTGAATGGCCCAGCTTCTCTAGACCTTTTACTAAATTTCAGATCAAGGGTGCTCACCAAATTGCTAGGTACAGCACTGGTAAACTGCCAGATCTGGGACAATTTTCAAAGAGATCTGAGACAAATACAAACCTTAGGGAATTTGAACTATGAACCGATATTCACATAGATTTGCAGTATGGACTCACACTATCAAGAAAGTCCAGAAAATTCACAAGCAGATCATTTAACTTGTAGTTCTCTCAAGTTGCAGTGTCCCTACATGGGCAGCAGAAGCAAGCAGATAATTTCTCTGACAGCCTTTGACCTTAACTCAGGCTATGAGCAACTGTCAGATATCATTAACTATACAAGGACTTCTAATTTTATAGATGTTAAAATATGAAAAATCACAAAACTAATAATTAATGAGATAGCACACAGATGCTTTCAGAATTTAAAAAAACTAAATTATACTTAGGGAACAGAACAAAAGGAACTACCGATCTCAAAATTCAGAAATTTTTTTCAAAGAAGAAAAAGACAAAGTTCTAGCTAGGGAATTACAGTTTCCTGTTCACAAACTGAAAGCAGCTTTTTTTTTTTTAATGATAAGGAAAACATTTATATTTTAAAAGAATCATACTGAAAGCACCTCTTTCTTAAGGAGTATTTACAATAAGAAGGGAGGTCTCAAACCTCTTTGCTTTTACACCTGTCAGTAAAATTATATCAACGACATAAGCTACAAAGCCCAAGGACAGTAATCTGTAACAGTTTTTAAAAGAACACAACTAACTGAAAAGTTAATATTTTAAAACACAATTTAAAAGGAAGTTTAGAGCTTAATCCCATTATCTCTGAAGTTAAATAAGCATATGTGAAAGTCATTCAGTCATGTCCAACTCTTCGCAACCCCATAGACTGTAGCCAGCCAGGTTCCTCTTTCCATGGGATTCTCCAGGCAAGATACTGGAATGGGTAGCCACTCCCTTCTCCAGGGGATCTTCCCGACCCAGGGATCAAAACTGGGTCACTTGCATTACAGTCAGATTCTTTACTGTCTATAAACATCTACACACAGACACACACACACACGGATACATATATATGTATGTATATACCTATATAAAGATACTGAAAACATACATGAAACCTTAAATTATTGCCATTTTTTATCACAGAAGATTAGTGACAGGTGAATTTTTGTGTGCCTTTCAGTGCTAATCAGATTTAGATTCACAATTTTATCAGTACTGAACCCATTATTACCAACTTGACAGATGCATGAGAGAGTGTACTTTGACTCATGTACTTGTTTAATTGAGTTAATTAATCACAGCCTAACCAAAATATCTCAGACAGACCTCACACAGCATTCAAAGTGTAGCTTGAAATCTAACCCACCCTCCCTTTTCTTTAAACTGGCTCAGGGGATGAAGTCAATAAATTGTCAATTAATAACATACTTGCTTTGATGATTCTTCAGTAATTTACTGTCATCCCACTTCATAAATTTTTTTAGTAAAAGTTGTGGGATTTCAAGAAAGATACCTCTTCCATGGGAAAACTCAGTTTAACAGTTTTCTGCTGCCAAAAAGCCAATAAGACAAACTAGCTGATAATCCTCCCACACTACACCGTGTGGGTATAACCACTCAACCAGTGAAAGTTTAATTTGTTCCACCAAGGGCACAGAAAACCACTCAGATTTGTTCACTAAACAGGCAGGTATCAACATTAGTCTCTAGCTTTTCGTGAAGGGCAGGTTGAACTAGGTTATTCATATTCATACTCAAAAATATATAGTTTTGTACCTAGTAGTGTCAGTACAATAAACATAAATGGTATCCCACTTTCAAAGTCCAGGTGCTCCATTGTTTATACGCTTTACAACTTCTAATGGGAATTCACTGCTACTCACAACCCGTCTCCTTCAAACAGCATTCTCCTTGCACTTAAAAGCCAGATACCCCTAAATAATAATTAAAGACATATAAACCCCTAACATGTTGGCCTTTCTGGCACTCGAGATATCACTTTTACCTCCTATCCCCATAGTGCTGACCTCCGTGTGTGCAGATTCTAAGCCTCTTATCTACTCTCAGGAAAAACTCCCTAACTGACATAAATTTACCCTGGCCACACAGTTCTCTGACTTCTTATCCTGTGAATAACAGATCCATGTTTCATGCCATCCAAGGGCGAGTCCTCCTAACCAATTTGTCAGACTCCCTTAAATAGCTCAATGAACCCACTTCACATTTATGATAATAAATATGTAAACTATGGGGGAAATGTGTACTTCTGGTCATCTAATAAAACAAAAATAAACAACATTAATTAAAAGTTATGAATCATAAGTAGATGAAAGGTACTTTTTGACAGAGTGACTAGTATTAACAAGAAAAATGGTAACACCAAATAGTTATAGCCAAAGTGGTAAATAAATAAGACAAACTAACAGAATGACTAATTTCAAAGGGGCAAAAGCGTGGAGTTCAGTCCATTTTTGCCTCCTGAGAATAATTACTAGGAATTAATCTCATTATCTTTCATTAAAGACAAGTTTACCATGTAAATGTTACCAAGGACTTTGTTTTCATTCAAATTCATTTATTAATTCAACAAACTTTTATTAACCACTAACCATTTGCCTAAAACTAAGCATTAAGCATACACAGATATAAAGAAACAGTCCTTGTATTTGAGCTATTATAATTCAATGGAAAATGCTGACAAAAATTAATCATCATAATTTTTGATAAATGGTTTAACAAAATTTCCTAAGGGGTTACAGAATGTGGGGGTGGGGGGAAGCAAACATGACAGGGAACCTAACTTGTCTTGGCAGGTAAACCTGGGAATGAATTTTTAACGGTAGTAATGCTTTAACTGCTCTGTGGAGAGCAGCAAACCAGGGTGCTTCCTATGCCCTGAAAACTGTACAGACAAATGAAGATGGTAAGGGAGAACGGCATGTTCATGGAATTCAAAATAGTTCCACACAGTGTAGTGAAAACATTACCTAAGAACAAATCTGTGTATTTGGCTAACAAGTCTGTCCTTTATCCAGAAAGATATGAGAAAGTCACTGAAGGGTATTTTAAAAAGAAGGGAAAGGATCAGATCTGTCTTACAGAAAAGTTTTATAGAAAAGTCTTGAAAAATTGATTATTGCCCAAACAGGAAACACTGGAAATGAAGGAAGGAAAAGTTTAGGACAATTACTAGGTTTCTGACTGGACTGGTAATACTACCATTCGCTGGTTAAGGTGCAGGGTTGGAGTAAAACAGTGAATTTAACTTGGAAGGGCTGAGTATAATATCCTTGTGAATTATTCAAGACAAAATGTTTCACAGATAACCAAAAATTCATCTGCTGATCAAGGGAAATGTTGGTACTCCAAACAGTAGCAAGCAGCATAAATTTAAGAGTTCCCATTACAAAAATGATTAGAATTATCTAATGCTAGACACATACTATCCATTCATTTTACACAATGGATACAAAGTTTTATTCCATGAAAAAAAAAAAAAAAAAACAACTGAACTTAATTAATATTTTCCTTCTTATACCTATATATCTTTTCACAGGCAAGTAATTTCTGATTAACTAGAAAATAATTATTTCTGTTTGGGGAATTCTAGTCACAAACTTTTACCATGACAATGATAACCACTGAGGTTTGTATCAGTGGTTATCTGATACCAACAAATCTTACTCTAAAATAGTTTCCCCACATGAAATCACTTAATCTTGTGACAACCCTGCAACACGAACACTATTATTATCTCCGTATTACCAATGAGAAAACAAAGTTACTGAAGAATCCAAAAACTTGCTCACGATCACAGAGATGGTATGCAATAGGGTCAGGAATCAGTCTGATTTCAAAGCCCATGCTTTTAACTACTATACAATCTATCATTTATGCTGTCATAAATTACTCTAATAAATTAGGATCATGGAAACATCAAAATTTATTCAGAAGTTGTAGAGAATTACAGATAGACCACAAATAAGTAGATTTGAGTGTAAATGGAAAAGCAGCTCTCCTTAGTGAGACATCTGTTGTATAAATTGCTTTTCAGGCACTGAGGCACACTCAGCACTAAAGTGGTCGCACAAAGGAAACAAGCACTCTAAAGCTCCATGGCATGTGGAGCTATGCACAGAATTCTGCAGCTGCTTCAAAACCTTCTACTACTGGAATTTCGCTTTTGGATTCACTGATCCTGGAATGCACTAGCCTTTAAAATACTTGAAACAGATTTCATTCTTAATGCCACCTCAATTCCTTCAATGGTGGCATCACTATAGAAAAAAACATGTAGTTATAAAGTTAAAACACAGTATGAATTATGGGGTGGTCTGCACATTGTCAGAAATATGGGGCGACTGTCTCTAGCATCGATTTTGCAAAATAATGATGCTTTACGTATTCTTTTTCTCAACTGGTTTCCAACAACAAAGTAAGACATTTTCATAATGTTAATTAGCATATTTTACTGGTATTCAGCATTAAAATATCAAGTCAGTTCAGTACAGTCGCTCAGTCATGTCTTACTCTTTGTGACCCCATGAATCGCAGCACAGCAGGCCTCCCAGTCCATCACCAACTCCCGGATTTCACTCAAACCCATGTCCATTGAGTCACTGATGCCATCCAGCCATCTCATCCTCTGTCGTCCCCTTCTCTTCCTGCCCCCAATACCTCCCAGCACCGGAGTCTTTTCCAATGAGTCAATTATTCTCATGAGGTGGCCAAAGTACTGGAGTTTCAGCTTTAGCATCATTCCTGTCAAAGAACACCCAGGACTGATCTCCTTTAGGATGGACTGGTTGGATCTCCTTGCAGTCCAAGGGACTCTCAAGAGTCTTCTCCAACACCACAGTTCAAAAGCATCAATTCTTCGGCGCTCAGCCTTCTTCACAGTCCATACATGACCAAAGGAAAAACCATAGCCTTGACTAGACAAACCTTTGTTGGCACAGTAATGTCTCTGCTTTTGAACAGGCTATCTAGGTTGGTCATAACTTTCCTTGCAAGGAATAAGCGTCTTTTAATTTCATGGCTGCAGTCACCATCTGCATATCAATCAGATCAGATCAGATCAGTCGCTCAGTCATATCTGACTCCTTGCAACCTCATGAATCGCAGCACGCCAGGCCTCCCTGTCCATCACCAACTCCCGGAGTTCACTCAGACTCACGTCCATCGAGTCAGTGATGCAACCAGCAATTTCATCCTCTGTTGTCCCCTTCTCCTCTTGCCCCCTATCCCTCCCAGCATCAGAGTCTTTTCCAATGAGTCAACTCTTCACATGAGGCGGCCAAAGTACTGGAGTTTCAGCTTTAGCATCATTCCTTCCAAAGAAATCCCAGGGCTGATCTCCTTCAGAATGGACTGGTTGGATCTCCTTGCAATCCAAGGGACTCTCAAGAGTCTTCTCCAACACCACAGTTCAAAAGCATCCATTCTTTGGCACTCAGCCTTCTTCACAGTCCAACTCTCACATCCATACGACCACAGGAAAAACCATAGCCTTCACTAGACGAACCTTTGTTGGCAAAGTAATGTCTCTGCTTTTGAATATGCTATCTAGGTTGGTCATAACTTTCCTTCCAAGGAGTAAGCGTCTTTGAATTTCATGGCTGCAGTCACCATCTGCAGTGATTTTGGAGCCCAGAAAAATAAAGTCTGACACTGTTTCCACTGTTTCCCCATCTATTTCCCATGAAGTGATGGGACCGGATGCCATGATCTTCATTTTCTGAATGTTGAGCTTTAAGCCAACTTTTTCACTCTCCACTTTCACCTTCATCAAGAGGCTTTTTAGTTCCTCTTCACTTTCTGCCATAAGGGTGGTGTCATCTGCATATCTGAGGTGATTGATATTTCTCCCGGCAATCTTGATTCCAGCTGGTGCTTCATCCAGCCCG
Organism: Bubalus kerabau; assembly: GCF_029407905.1. Classification (NCBI taxonomy): domain Eukaryota; kingdom Metazoa; phylum Chordata; class Mammalia; order Artiodactyla; family Bovidae; genus Bubalus; species Bubalus kerabau. The sequence goes on from NC_073637.1 coordinate 67,281,236, forward strand.
GCGTTTCTCAGGATGTACTCTGCATATAAGGTAAATAAGCAGGGTGACAATATACAGCCTTGACATACTCCTTTTCCTATTTGGAACCAGTCTGTTGTTCCATGTCCAGTTCTAACTGTTGCTTCCTGACCTGCATACCGATTTTTCAAGAGGCAGATCAGGTGGTCTGGTATTGCCATCTCTTTCAGAATTTCCCACAGTTTATTGTGATCCACACAGTCAAAGGCTTTGTCATAGTCAATAAAGCAGAAATAGATGTTTTTCTGGAACTCTCTTGCTTTTTCCATGATCCAGCGGATGTTGGCAATTTGACCTCTGCCTTTTCTAAAACCAGCTTGAACATCAGGAAGTTCACGGTTCACATATTGCTGAAGCCTGGCTTGGAGAATTTTAAGCATTACTTTACTAGCGTGTGAGATAGTGCAATTGTGCAGCAGTTTGAGCATTCTTTGGCATTGCCTTTCTTTGGGATTGGAGTAAAAGCTGACCTTTTCCAGTCCTGTGGCCACTGCTGAGTTTTCCAAATTTGCTGGCATATTGAGTGCAGCACTTTCACAGCATCATCTTTCAGGATTTGAAATAGTTCAACTGGAATTCTATCACCTCCACTAGCTTTGTTTGTTGTGATGCTTTCTAAGGCCTGCTTGACTTCACATTCCAGGATGTCTGGCTCTAGGTCAGTGATCACACCATCGTGATTATCTGGGTCGTGAACATCGTTTTTGTACAGTTCTTCTGTGTATCCTTGCCACCTCTTCTTAATATCTTCTGCTTGTATTAGGTCCATACCATTTCTGTCCTTTACCGAGCCCATCTTTGCATGAAATGTTCCTTTGGTATTTCTGATTTTCTTGAAGAGATCTCTAGTCTTTCCCATTTCGTTGTTTTCCTCTATTTCTTTCTGCGTATCAATATTTATATGCTAATCTGAAGTCCTACAGATTACTAGAGATTGCCCTAGTAACCTGCCTGTAGAGAATAAAGTAATGGCCAAATGAGTCTAGTAATAGACAGAAAATTCATTATCTTGAAACCCCCGGATGATGACTGGATAGCAGTCTTAGTGTAGCAAAAAATCTAGAAGGCCCTGTATAAGCGATAAACACCCAATAAAGACACAGCTGAGACTGGGACCCAACTCTAGAATAACACAGGCAAGCTCTCTTGAATAGGTTAAGTAAAGTAAAAGAAATGTAAGTAGGTAACACAGAAAAGACCCCATCATATTTCCCAGTAAAAGCCCTTCCATAATTAACACCAAGACTGGTAGAAACAAACCAATAATGATCTGGAAACCTATACAGTACTCTTAACCAAACAAATATTACAGTTGGTCACAGACCAATCAGGGGGTATAGCAACAAATTATTTAAGCTACAACTCATTGAGTTAAGAAAGATCCAAATAGATTTCAATGAGTGTTTTTGTTTTGTTTTTTAGAATATAGAAGACAACCCACACAGCAACCTTACTGTGCTCCAGTTGCATACTATTTCAGTATTTACTCTACAACCAACACTTTGCTTACAAGTTTTTTTTTTCCTAAATTGACAAGTTATTTTTCAAATGTTGACATAAAATTATTTAGAATAAGCAACCTACTATTTATCAAAGAACAAATTAATGCTGCATGTGTTATTCACTTAGGTATAACCAAAGATAAAGCCCAGGAACTACTTCAGAACTGGAAATAAGAGAAGGGCATAGGAAACAAACAACAGTATATGAACTGATACCATGCTGAGGGCAGTGCTGCAAAACTGCTCCCTCTTGGGACTTTCCTGGTGGTCCAATGATTAAGACTCTGCAATTCCAATGCAGGGAGTGCAGGTTTGATCTCTAGTCAGGGAACTAAGATCCTGCATGCTGTGCATTGTGGCCAAAAGCAAACAACATACACACACACACAAAAAAAACAAGTAACTGCTCACCTTTGGCTAAACACACATATGCACATAAATACAGGTTTGTTATAAGGGGTTTAAATAAAAAACAGCCATAGAGAAAGATATCAAGATATGTTTAAAAAGAAGATTCAAAGATTCAGAAAAACAAACAACTCTAATTTTGTAGATAAAATTTTTCTTTGAGGCATGTGCTGCTTCCAGACAAGTAAGATACAGTTACAGAAGCATGTCTTGAAACAGAGCAAAGCAGATCTCCCTGGTGGTCCAGTGGTTAAGAATTCGCCTGCCAAGGCAGGAGACATGGGTTCAGATCCCTGGCCTGGGAAGATCCCACGTGCCATGGAGCAGCTAAGTCTGTGGCTGCAACTACTAAAGCCCAAGCAGCTCTAGAGCCTGTGCTCCGCAACAAGAGAAGACACAGCCATGAGAAGCCTGCTAACCACAACGGAGAGAAGGCCCTCCTCCCCACGACGAGAGAAAGCCACCTTGCAGCAGCGATGACCACAGCCAAAAATTAAAGAATTAAAAAAAAAAAAGCAAAGCAAACTACTTAGCTCATGTTAACTACAGATTTTTTTTTAATATCTATATAATGATAGTTACTATGAGTATGTGTAAAATTTTCTCATTATTTCACTGGCATAATACCTGTAAATATAGGATCATCAATTGTTAGTCAATGAGGATGATATCTTATATAAACACTTTTTAAGGGTGAGAAATACTTTTAACAGACCAACTTAAAAAAAGAAACTGGTTAAACATGGCAACATTAATATTATCTATAGTTTATTAACTAGTCACATGCTACCTTCCTTAATTTTACTTCCATCTGTTCAATAGTGTCATAACATGCTAAGTTTGTAAGAATAATAATTTTACTGTCCTCTGTCTGAAAATCCTGAAATAAATAATAAAAATAATATTAATTAGCAAATACATTTGGTTTATGACATGAACGATGACCTCTTTAAAGGCATGTCTCTGTACAGTGGACAATCCACAGAAAACTATTCAGTGCCTGGTGTTGCAATCACATAATGGATTAAGACACATTCAAAGTGATATCACATGATTTATACAAAGATAAGGTTCCACAGTTAAAATGCAAGTAACAGCTTCAAAGTTACAGATCCATTTCTTCCTTCATATAACAATCTTGTCTTGGCCTATCCTTTATCATTCCATGTTTTCTAAAACTGTTCTCCTGACTAGACATCAGATGGTAGTAAAACGATGACAAATAAGAAGTACTAATAATTAGTTGCTTTGTTTATAAGTAATTCTGATTTAAAATAGAACCCCATCCTGCATTTTAGGAAATATATATAAAAATTCTGCACATGAATGGATCGAATATATAAAAGTTACCCAGAATAGCAATATGTTGAGCATATTTTGTGAATCATGGAGACAAAAACACTGCAGGATTCATTTAAAGTAAACAAGTAATATCTATCATGTCATCTAAAATATTTCAGATATTTAGTAATTGGATATGTGATTGGATATGTGATAAGCTTGAGCAAAATAAAATCATCTATGTGTTAGATTTCTGTAAATTTTAAATACACTGTACTTAAACACGATCTTTTAAGTTACAAACTTCAGAGGCTGACATCAGAGGCTATCATCATTAAAAGTAATGAATAAAGCTGGTCAGTAATTACACTGACCACATCTCCATGAAAACCAAAAACCTAGTAGATGACAACGGAGCTCAACATTTTCCAGCTGCTGAGAGTAAAGGCTTTCAACATTTGGATATATGCAGGCATCTTATTTTCCCAGGATTTCAAAGTCCACATGCACGCTGCTGTTCAGCTATTATAAATGAGTAATTCAAGTAGGGCATGACTGCTTCTTGTATTAACTTGATAAAGATGTTTCACTACAAATGCATCAACAGTTGTGTTAAGTCATCCCTTTCACAGGCTGACTAAGGCTTACTTATGCTATGGCTTGTTAACAATGCACAGAATTTAAAATTTTATTAACTTCTGCTATTTCTTTTTCTAAAGTTAAAAACCAAGTTCTACTTAATATTAATAATTAACTTCAAGCAAGGCCATATAAACTAAATACAATCTAATGATCCAAATATTTAATTTTTAAAAAGTGTCTTAGGAAACAAAAGCAGTAATAGCAAGTATTACAAATATTTCATATTGTATAATCACACTGTAAAATTTGAAAATTTTAAATACAATTTTGATTATAGTTATCTGAATATACTGAAACACTTTAGAAGAAAAACTCCATTACCATAAATATATACCATACACTTTTAAATAATTAAACTTTAACAAAAATATACTTTTAAACTTTATAAAAATATGGATTTATACTCATAAAAATTGTCGTTCCATCACTAAGTCGTGCCCATCTCTTTTTGTGACCCCCATGGACTACAGCCTGCCAGGCTCCTCTGTCCACAGGGTTTTCCAGGCAAGAATACTGGAGTGGGTTGCCATTTCCTTTTCCAGGGAATCTTCCCGACCCAAGGATCAAACCCATGTCTCCTGCATTGGCAGGCAGATTCCTTATCTATGAGCCACTGGGAAAGCCGACTTATAATAATTACCAAACATTTAAAGTAAAACAACGTAGGAAACTGAAAGTATTTGCAATGTTTAAACAGTAACAATTTTCAATTCATATGTAATCTTCTATCATTCCAGGTTTTAATATCTGTCCTTATTGGAGAAAACTTTCCAAGTATCATCCAATCCTCCTTCCCATTCAAATTAATCTCTGCCATCTATTTTCAGATAGATGTAGTTTTCTCCCAATCAATTACAGTATCTGTTAAGCTTGTTTTCTAGAATTAGTTATAGGGGTATATTATTCAATGGGGACTGGTATCTAATACATTTTTATACCACCTTTTAGCAGTTTCATGCATGCAGCTAACAGCCAATAAATGAAATTAAGCAGAATGAAATGAGCTGACTAATCAATTTTGAGGGATCTGCATTCTTCCCTACTCTTTGCTCTTGGTGTAATGGGTAAGTGTATGAGTTCTAGAGATGGACTGCTTCGGTTCTACTTAAAATGCTTACCAAAACAACTGGTGCATGAGAAGAACCAGAAAAATATTACTATAATACCGAATGGCTGTCTGTATGTGTGTGTTATTCTCTCAGTACTGTCAGACTCTTTGCGACTCCAAGGACTGTAGTCTGCCAGGTTCCTCTGTCCATGGAATCCTCCAGACAAGAATACTGGAATAGGCTGCCATTTCCTACCCCAGGGATCAATGTTCCCGACCCAAGGATTGAACCCGGGTCTCTTACATCTCCCGCCCTGCAGACCAAATGTCTCTATCACCCAAAAACAAACCTGATTCTCATTCCTTTGGACCTCATTGTAGGGACAGGCATTGTACCTAGTACCCAGCACTCCAGCTTTTTAAACCAGACACGGGATACTGGCCTACTACACCCTTTCCCTTGGCCATCATATTCAATTATCCATCAACTCCTGCTGATTCCAACACATTACAATCCCATCAATTCGTGAGATTCTATTGACGGTATCAGTTTTTTCACTGCAACATTCGCTTACTGTCCCTGCTTCCTGTCTTTTACCATAATCCATACTACTATGTGGATTTCTAAAGCATAAAAATGATGATAAAAATTTTCGAATGCTCCGTATGGCCCTCAATCCAAAATCTTTACAATGACTTCCGAGGTTTTTCATAACCCGAGGGAGCTTGCTGATCTCAAAAGACATTAATTCTTATCATGCTCCCCCTTCCATTCCAAGCCGATACAGAACTTAACTGCAGTTTCCCCAAACCTGACCCATTTTTTTCCTCCTCCAGCTCATAATTAATGTCTCATCTTGCACTTGACTGATTCCATGAAAGCTTTCCTAACCTCCAGGCATGGGTAGACAGTTTCCCTTGCTATGTCTTCTTTTATGGCAATGTTTAAACCACCTTTTAATTAACTGCTTACCTGTAAGTGTCCCTCATGAACTATAACCTCAAAAGAAATAAAAGGGTTTTTTCAGCTTTAGATCCCAAGTTTTGTGCACAAAGTAAATATGTACCTGATCACTTAAATTATGTAATAAAAAGAACATCAGACAAGAAGAGTCCCCTTTACCTCTTCCACTCTCTAGCTGCTTGACTCTGATGACATCTGACCATCTATATAACAGACTTGCTTTAATCTTTTCTTCTGGACTAGAAATTACCTGGAAAATCTCTCCTCCCTAAAACATATGTATTCTTCTACAAATACTCAGGTATTGCTTTTCTTTCTCCAGAGCTCCAGATATGTTTCTGATGAGCAGTCATGTTTATTTTTTTAATATAAATTTACTTATTTTAATTGGAGGCTGATTACTTTACAATATTGTATTTGGTTTTGTCATACATTGACATGAATCCGCCACAGGTGTACACGTGTTCCCCATCCTGAACCCCCCTCCCACCTCCCTCCCCATTCCATCCCTCTGGGTCGTCCCAGTGCACCAGCCCCAAGCATCCAGTATCGTGCATCGAACCTGGACTGGCAACTCGTTTCATACATGATATTTTACATGTTTCAATGCCATTCTCCCAAATCTTCCCACCCTCTCCCTCTCCCACAGAGTCCAAAAGACTGTTCTATACATCTGTGTCTCGTTTGCTGTCTCGTATACAAGGTTATCATTACCATCTTTCTAAATTCCATATATATGCGTTATTATACTGTATTGGTGTTTTTCTTTCTGGCTTACTTCACTCTGTATAACAGGCTCCAGTTTCATCCACCTCATTAGAACTGATTCAAATGTATTCTTTTTAATGGCTGGGTAATACTCCACTGTGTATATGTACCACGGCTTTCTTATCCATTCATCTGCTGATGAACATCTAGGTTGCTTCCATGTCCTGGCTATTATAAACAGTGCTGCGATGAACATTGGGGTACACGTGTCTCTTTCCCTTCTGGTTTCCTCAGTGTGTATGCCCAGCAGTGGGATTGCTGGATCATAAGGCAGGTCTATTTCCAGTTTTTTAAGGAATCTCCACACTGTTCTCCATAGTGGCTGTACTAGTTTGCATTCCCACCAACAGTGTAAGAGGGTTCCCTTTTCTCCACACCCTCTCCAGCATTTATTGCTTGTAGACTTTTGGATAGCAGCCATTCTGACTGGCGTGAAATGGTACCTCATTGTGGTTTTGATTTGCATTTCTCTGATAATGACTAGCAAACACAACCCAACAACACATTAAAAAGATCATACATCATGACCAAGTGGGCTTTATCACAGGGATGCAAGGATTCTTCAATATCCGCAAATCAACCAATGTAATACACATTAACAAATTGAAAAATAAAAACCATATGATTATCTCAATGGATGCAGAGAAAGCCTTTGAAAAAATTCAACATCCATTTATGATAAAAACCCTCCAGAAAGCAGGAATAGAAGGAACATACCTCAACATAATAAAAGCTATATATGACAAACCCACAGTAAACATTATCCTCAATGGTGAAAAATTGAAAGCATTTCCCCTGAAGTCAGGAACAAGACAAGGGTGCCCACTCTCACCACTACTATTCAACATAGTTTTGGAAGTTTAGGCCACAGCAATCAGAGAAGAAAAAGAAATAAAAGGAATCCAAATTGGAAAAGAGGAAGTAAAACTCTCACTGTTTGCAGGTGACTTGATCCTCTACACAGAAAACCCTAAAGACTCCACCAGAAAATTACTAGAGCTAATCAATGAATATAGTAAAGTTGCAGGATATAAAATCAACACACAGAAATCCCTTGTATTCCTATACACTAATAATGAGAAAACAGAAAGAGAAATTAAGGAAACAATTCCATTCACCATTGCAACGAAAAGAATAATGCTTAGGGATATATCTACCTAAAGAAACAAAAGACCTATATATAGAAAACTATAAAACACTGGTGAAAGAAATCAAAGAGGACACTAATAGATGGAGAAATAAACCGTGTTCATGGATTGGAAGACACAATATAGTGAAAATGAGTATACTACCCAAAGCAATCTATAGATTTAATGCAGTCCCTATCAAGCTACCAACAGTATTCTTCACAGAGCTAGAACAAATAAGTTCACAATTTGTATGGAATTACAAAAAACCTCAAATAGCCAAAGAAATCTTGAGAAAGAAGAATGGAACTGGAGCAATCAACCTGCCTGACTTCAGGCTCTACTACAAAGCCACAGTCATCAAGACAGTATGGTACTGGCACAAAGACAGAAATATAGATCAAAGGAACAAAATAGAAAGCCCAGAGATAAATCCACACACCTATGGCCACCTTATCTTTGACAAAGGAGGCAAGAATATACAATGGAGAAAAGACAATCTCTTTAACAAGTGGTGCTGGGAAAACTGGTCAACCACTTGTAAAAGAATGAAACTAGAACACTTTCTAACGCCATACACAAAAATAAACTCAAAATGGATTAAAGATCTAAACCTAAGGCCAGAAACTATAAAACTCCTAGAGGAAAACATAGGCAAAACACTCTCTAACATAAATCACAGCAGGATCCTCTATGACCCACCTCCCAGAATACTGGAAATAAAGCAAAAATAAACAAATGGGCCCTAATTAAAATTAAAAGCTTCTGCACAACAAAGGAAACTATAAGCAAGGTGAAAAGACAGCCTTCAGAATGGGAGAAAATAATAGCAAATGAAGCAACTGACAAACAACTAATCTCAAAAATATACAAGCAACTCCTGCAGCTCAATTCCAAAAAATAAACGACCCAATCAAAAAATGGGCAGAAGAACTAAACAGACATTTCTCCAAAGAAGACATACAGGTGGCTAACAAACACATGAAAAGATGCTCAACATCACTCACTATCAGAGAAAGCAGTCATGTTAAAAAAAAAAAAAAAAAAAAAAAGGCTATATGATGATCTTTTATCTATTTTGTTTCACTTTTTCTATTTCATATTCAGTGCTCCTATTTCATTAAGTTTATGTTCTCCAATTTCTCCATCTATTTTTGTTGTTCTTTCTCAAGCCTTTATCAAGTGTAGTACAAAAACTTAAATATGTATAATATATATATATTTCAGAAAACTTAAAAAAATGTTTGCCTAACTAAAAAAGTTACAACATTTTGATTCCACTTGTTTGATTTAGTATAAACAGAATGCTAGATTTCAAATTAAAAAACAGATATGCAACAAGCAACAAAGGTTTACTCTATAGCATAGACAACTACAGGCAGTATCTTGTAATAAACTATGATGGAAAGTCATTTCAAAAATAATATACATGTATTTGTATAACCAAATCACCTTGCTGTGCACCTGAAACATTGTAAGTCAACTATACTTCAGTAATATAAAAAATAAATAAAATACATCAAAAAACATGTATTCTTCTACCCTGCATTACTGATTATAACAAAATCTTATTTTAAGGGTAACTGACAATTAATGCTTTAAGAATATAAAATCAATTTTTTAAAACTCTTACCTAATAACTGCTTGTTGTCTACTCTTCCTTCCCTCCTCCTCTCTATTCAGTGAGTGCTCATTACCATATTAGAAAGTTTCAGGCCCATCAATTTCCCTTTTTCCCAAAGACAGTTCACCAAGCTCTGTCTGCCTTTCATCAATTAGAACTCATAACTTCAGAAAATTACCAGTCGTGTCTGACTCTTTGAGACCCCATGGACTCTAGCTCACCAGGCTCCTCTGTCTATGGGATTTCCCAGGCAAGAATAGTGGAATGGTTTGCCATTTCCTATTCCAGAGAATCTTCTCAACCCAGGGATTAAACCCACCTCTTCTGCACTCTTTCCAGTGGCAGGTGAATTCTTTCACCACTGAGCCACCTAGGAATCCCTAGAAGTAAACTTAATCATGTCTAATAATCATAAATTATGCTTGAATGAAGAATAAAATTAACTATTTGGAAATGACAGTAAAACAACAAAAAGCCACATTGTTATCAACCTGTAATGTCTGTGAAATGCCAGTAAATATCTTTAACTGTCTCTCTAAAAGTATCTTTTTAGTATTCTATTTGCATAAGTCTACTTTTACCTGAAACAGAACAATTATAGATATGAAGATTTTTTTTTATTTATTCTTCCATTAAAGTACTATTTTTAGAGTACTCATTTATACTAGTTTTCACTAAAAAAAGAGTATTTCAACTTCACTGTTAGTTTAAGAAGAAATTTATTGAGTTGGCCTTGAATTTTAACTATGACAATTATTTGATCTTATGTGTTCAAATATTCACATCTGTATTCAAATATCCTAACCATTCAAATATTCAAAGAGCTAATTCATAAGTGCAAGCTTAAATCAAATTTTACTGCAGCGTTTTTGTGTAGAATGATCCCAGATAGCTGAATAGGAAGACACTTTATAAATACAAAACAAGTTAAAGGAAAAATAAAATCATTTTAAACATTTTAATCACAAGACTGAAACTATTTGAGAAATGGAAATTATGCCCTCCTAAAATCTGTTATTTTATTCAGCTATACACTAACACCCCCCAAAGTATCTATAAAAACTAAGCTGTAAACTCTAGATTTTAGGACACACATGTTGTTTTCAAAGTGAAATTCTATTTATATATCAAAGATTGTATATGATTTAATGTGCAAGAATGCTTAATTGTGAGCAAGATAACCATAATAATCCATAAAATAGTTGAAAATAAGCATTTTCAAAAAGAAATATTTAAGCATACTGTTGGCAGAAAAAACCAAATACTCTTCCTATGAATATAAATATTAATGGGAAATGACTCACAATCCCATAAAACACTGATAATCATTATTAAAAATTAATTTTTGTAATATATGTAAATATATATGTATATACATATATTAACAGAAAATTTTTTAAACCCAAATTTTATTATATATAGGTTTAACATTTTTCCACATAGCTTTTATTATAAACATTTTTCCATGATATATATTTTCTATTGCTTGATTTCAAAGATGCTCTTCTTTAAATTTATCTTTATAATTTCCCTACTATTGGACAACAAGGAAAATTTGTGATTATTATAAGTAAGCTGATATGATTACGCTTATGTTTTAAATACAAGTCTTTAAGTGCACTTAAAGGGGATTACTCCTTTAATGATATAGTCTTTAAAGTATAATTATGACTAATGACCATTTTTAAAGTCCTTAATAAGTTTTGCTAAATTGATTTCTGGAGAGTTTGCACAAATTAATAGTCCCACCCCATTTTCATTTAAGTAAAAATGAAATGTCATCATTTAAATGAAAATGAAATGAAATGCCATCTTCCTGTGATGAATTTTTTATTTTCTTTATTGCTATTTATTTATAACTGAGTTCTGCACAACTCTGTCTACTATATTCTTACAAACACTTTCACAGTATTTCAGAATTCCATCTCTTCAGTGGAAAATATCAGATAAGATGTAATTTTCACATTTGAAGAAAGGCTTCTTATAATTTAGATAATACTGTATAAAACATTTAATTCTCAAAGAAAAAATACAATTGTCCAGTAAAATAAAAATGTCATAATCAAGCAAAGGTTACTTCTGTGAGGTTCAACAACTCCTCTTTCCTCTGTGTGTGTGTGTGTGTGTGTGTGTGTGTGTGAAATCATCTTTCTCAATACTTAAAGCAGCATGAGATACAGAGAAGGTATTCAAATTTTTGTTGTATCAATACTTTGACCAGGAAAGCCTTTTAATAAGTTAGAACACGTTATTTACTTTAAAACCAGGTCAAAATATCTTATATATTAACAAAATAAATAAAGATAAGGCCTTTTTTAGTTGCAGATGCTAACAAAGCACCTGGTTGAAGGGAACTTAATATGACAAGATTTCAAAAGTTAAATTCAAATTAAGGTCTACAGAATTAGCCCAGAATTCTTCAACAATCAATGTATCCTTTGATGAGAGGAAACTGTTAACTTCATCACTGCCCTCTGCCGGTAGTATTATTTTCCTTTACTTTTTCTTCCATGTACTGAATATTTGCTTCACAAAATTACTTCTGACCTGCTTCTATACTTAAACAGTCTCAGCTAACAATAGCCTAGCCATCTGGAATTCCATAAGGCTTATAGGGAAAAAATTGTGTTTCAGTGAAGAGCTCTGCATTGTTCAGAGTACACCTTCAGAGTTTATCTGAGTCTGATTCTAGAGGGACTCTGTACCTATCATTGCCCTTGAGTTCTCTTACAAATCTCTAAATTATAGATAAGCGATAGCAATGCAAAAGAATTATTCACTACAAATGCAAATAAATTGTCAGGTAGAAATACAAATGACCTCCCTCCCTCACTGCAGAAGGAGCCTGTTTTGTGTCCATTTCCAAATTTATTACAGTAGTACTGATCTAAAAATGTCTTTTTATAAACTCTCCTTTGATCTAGTTGTAACACCTGACTGGTTCTCTCATCGACAATGATGTTAATAATCTTTAAAATTCATTCATTTTATACTTATATGAGATAATAATCTTTAACATTTGTCCATTTTATATATATATATATATATGAGAGACAAGATTTCACTTTTTAAAAACATTCTTTAACAGGCTGAAGCCAGACTAAATTTTCCCCCCACAGATCAAGTTAGAAATAAAATGATGTGGGCCTGAAGACAAAAAGATTATATCAAAAGGCAAAAATTATTTCCTTAGGACGTCTGTATTTACCAAATACTTATATGTACTTGTTATGATCCTGACCAGTTTCATGCGGAAAGAATCCTATAAAGAGTTATGCCTGTTTGCCCTGTGATATGGTGCTGCTTAGAAGGAGGTTATTAATTAGGAAGAGAGAAGAGAGAGAGAGAAGAAAGAAGAGAAGGAGTAAGGATAGAAGTTAGAAGAAGGTATAATTAAAACAAAACAATCTTAGAAAAGTGATTCAATTCTTACACATTAACAGACAACTATCATCATTTATTTACAAAATGAATTAACTGCCTCAGGATGCCTGCTGTGAATACTGTGCTGACAGAACAGATGCAAAGCGATCTCGAGTGAAGTTTCTTCTGGAAGGGAAACAGCAACTAGGGGAAGAAGCAAGTAGCAAAAAGTGATAGGCAATTTACTCCTGTTTTGTAAATCAACTCCTAGTGGTTCACTAAGGCTTCTACGTCTCATTTGACCAATATGACAGCTACTATACAGCTAACTTCAAAATCTACATAGAAAATGTAAAAACAAAAACTCGTTTTGAAGACATCATTATCTAAAATATAAAAATAAACTGAAGTAATAATGTTAGCTTTTTGATCCATTGAAAATACACAAAACATTATATATTTTATGTTGAATTTCCTTAAAGCTCATTACAATGTAAAATACTTCTTATATAATAATTTACAAATAAAGCTATCACTTACTCAGAATACCAGTTTCTTTTTACTACACAAGCAGTAAAAAAAATACAAATTTTTGAATTTGTGCTATAAATAAGGAAAACAACCGGTCACCCACAAGTCTCACGAGATTCCTTGCATTGCCTTTCTTCCAGAATATGGGACCTTTCAAAGAAGCAAGCAAAGTAATTTTCTGTTGCTATTGAACTGTTTCTGACTCCTACTATTATGCCATCCAGCAGACATTTCAATCTGGAAGAAGGTAGAATCCTGGGACTAGGTAAAGGATTTGCTTGTAGCTTCAGAAACACAGGTTTACACAGTTAACTTGGAGGAAAATTTAAAGTGGACAGGGACCAGTTGACATACAGAGAACATGATAGGAAAGAAAAGGATTCAAGAGAAAAACCATGAGCCTTCAATAAAAATAATGATTAAGAAAGATTACTACTTTGGATAGAATAAAGTTAATACTTAGAGTTTGCATTATGTTTTACAATTACAATGGACTTGAAGACAGAGTGTGTAATTTAATGTACATAACAATCCTAACAATCAGATAAAAATACACTCATCTTACAGATGAGAAAGCAATCTCAGGAGTTTAATTTGCTCAAAGTAATATAGCTTACAATGGGTAAAGCTGCACTCAAAATATAAGCTGTTTTAGTAAGTCATTCATTCATTTATTCATTGATTTAGTCTTGGCGTTTATATGCCTATCTCCTCAATATATCATAAATTTCTTTACAGTAAAGATTTTGATGCACTATTTCTATACACAGAAAACTTGCAAAAAATTTGTTGAATGAGTGAATAATTTTACTTAAAAAAAAACAAAAAACATAAAATATGAGAGTAGCAAAGAAATATGGGCGAGTTTTCCTTAGCTAAAGATGAATCAACCATAAGACAAACTTTATGATTTGAAAAAGAAAACAAAGTTTTAAATGTATATCTGCTTTAATACAGATAAACGTATGATTTATGTATGTGCAAAATTCCCTTACTTACTATGCTAGATAGAATTTTTTTTTCTTATACTTAAAAACCTTGGGCTGTGTTAATATAAAATGTTTTTTTAAACTTCTGCCCCAAAAGTTATAATAAAAACGCATTTGGCAAAAATTTTATCAAACCTTTCATTGTATATGTGTGTGTATCTGTGTATCTGTCTAAATGAAAAAAAAAAATGCATAATCCTTAGTAGGATAAAAAATTCTCTGTGCTACAAATGCAACATTCTCAAAAGGCTATGTCCTGGTAACTACCATAATCCTTTATAAATTGTTTATATTCTGATTAAAAATCACCATGCTCCTATATTCCCACAAATAGTTCATATGGTAAAGAAATCAGTAAACTTACTTTTATGCGTAACATCTTTAACATTTGCTCCCCTTTCTGTGCTTGTGATTAAATGTAACATTTTGAAATCCCAAAGTTCTGAGAAAAACATAAATCCTTGTCTCACAGCTGCTGTTTGACTCTGGAAACACATGCATTTTCTTTTCAAGCATCTACCATCAAAACTCCCAAAGGGCTTGGACTGGAGAACACCTGCATCTCTTCATTTAGTTCCAATAACAGAGCCTAAACTCCAAAATTACAAAAATAGACGTTCTGTTCAGCTGTAGTTACATTTTGCCCCTAATTCCCGTGAACAAAAATGCTAGGAGCATGAAATCATTCAGGCAAGCTCTGTCATCAAGAGGATAAGATTTTTTGCACCAGAAGCCCAGTGGGAACATGATAGAAAACTGGCAGCAATCACAGATAAAGTACATAGTAAAGTCCTCGGGGAGCAGAGAGGAAATGTAACAAGATAGATGGGTATAATTTTTACACGTTTATGCCCAAACCACAAATGTGAATTGTCTTTAATTGCTACAATATATAAGCGTTCTGACTCATGTATCCTGTCAAAAATACTAAAAATATAACTTCAAGGCAATTTACTTAATTCTACATTATGAGAAGAATTTTTTTGAGCAACAACAAAAAACATTTCTCCCAAATTAAAATTTACAATCCAAAATATACTGTCTTCATTTTAAAGATTACTTAACAATCCATATCCTAACCAACCAACTAAAAATGGTGAAAGAAGAGTGTGTGTGTTTGCTGGTATATTTTCAGGAAAGAAAACTATCTCCCCAATTTAAATATGAGTTTCCAGAGAACAGAACTGTGACTGTCCTTCCCAAAAACTACACTCAAAAGTACATATTTTATGGGTAGAATATAAAATAACTTTTAATACAGGCCAATCTAGTAAAGTCAAAACAATTTCTGAAACTGATTAAAACCAGGGAATAGAAAGTTCAGCTTAAACTATCTTATAAATTAAATGACATTTTAAGGTACAGTTGTTTTAAATGATTTTTTATATATCCTCAAAATCATTTAATTCTGTTTTTCTAGTATTAGAAAGAAATAGCTGTTTTGAGTTTTATATGTCAAAAGCAAATACAGCATGTTCATCTTATTTGCAAAAGTAACTACAACCTGATTTTAAAAGATCATCTTCCTTAATGCTGAACAAAATCAATTAGATGAAATTTTCTAGGATTAAATGAAATTAATAAATTTATTAAGATTACAAAATACAGAACAGTGTCTTAACAGTAGCTTGTGTGAAAAACTCTAATTTCCAGCGGCACAAAAGTTCAAGACAAGTAATAACTGAATAGAAGTTCATTAATATATACCTGGAAAATACACCATAATTTGTGCTATATGAAGGATTCTATTAAATTTTAAAAGAGATTTTTTCAAACATGTCATGGAAGTATGAAGGCAAATCACATGGAAGTGACTAAATTTATTCTGTTTATCCTGGACTACTCAGTTTAAAAACAAAAGTTTTGTGGAACATCTACCATATGCAGGGGAGAAAGAAGGTGCAATTAACCTAGTGCTTAAATTTTCATCATTAAGAGGTATGTAGTGCCATTAACTGGAGAAGGCAATGACACCCCACTCCAGTACTCTTGCCTGGAAAATCGCATGGACGGAGGAGCCTGGTAGGCTGCAGTCCACGGGGTTGCTAAGAGTTGGACACGACTGAGCGACTTCACTTTTACTTTTCACTTTCACTTTTCACTTTCATGCATTGGAGAAGAAAATGGCAACCCACTTCAGTGTTCCTGCCTGGAGAATCCGAGGAATGGGGAAGCCTGGTGGGCTGCCGTCTATGGGGTTGCACAGAGTCAGACACGACTGAAGCAACTTAGCAGCAGCAGCAGTGCCATTAACTGAAATTGAATGATGTAGTATCAGGTGGGATGAGGGAAACTACACTGAGTTTTGCTTTAAATATGTTAGGCAACAGTAAAATATCCATTGGGCAATGTTCAAGAGGCGGTTAAAATTTGGAGTTTGGCTCTAAAGAGAAAATAAATGGACACAGAGATATACACATAGGGTTGGCTGCTAAATACACACACACACACACACACACACACACAGTTGGTTAAATCAAATAAACAGAAGAGGACTGGTCACACTATCAGAAACAACACATACTTAAGATACAAAGGAAAGAAACGCACCTGAGGAAGGAAATGAAGATGGTTCAGTAAGGAGAACCAACAGACTATACTGCACTAGTGTCAAGAACTGTGAGCTATAATGAATGACGTGGAAGACAGGAGACTCCTGAGTCAGACAAAGGACTATATTACCCATGGCCCAGCAAGCAGCATGAGTATCAACATATGTATTTATAACAGTTCCTTTTGCCCTCCAGTTTCACAGAGAAACAACAAAGATGTATCCGGGTAGATGACTGCACATGCAGTGGAATGCATTATAAGAAATGAATCCTGTACCTGAAACTAATTCAACACTGTAAATCAACAGTACTTCAAATAAAAAAAGGAGAAATGAACCCTGTGTTGAGGAACCAAATCTTTTACAATGGGCAGTAAGCAGGCACTCCATTGGCTCTAGAGGGACACTGGATCTATCTCCCAATACTGTTCACTATACAAATATCCTTTAAAAGCTAGTCCAGAATAAAGAGCAGTCATTGTCGCCATTCACAGTATGTACAAAAAAGCAAAAGATATCAGGTGTTATAACTTCTGAGGGCCAAGAGAGATGAAGGTTTCAATGGAAAAGGTATGATCATACATAAATGCCAATGAAACATAAGATAATAAGTTTTGTCAGGTATATATAGGGTTGATTCCCAGGTGGCTCAATGGTAAAGAATCCGCCTGCCAATGCAAGAGATGCAAGAGACACAGATTTGACACCTGGGTTGGGAAGATCCCCTGAAGAAGGAAATGGCAACCTGCTCCAGTATTCTTGCCTGGAAAATTCCAAGGACAGAGGAGCCTGTCAGGCAGGCTATAGTCAATGGGGTTGCCAAGAGTCAGACACCACTGAGCACACATGTGCATGCACATATACACACACATGTGTGCACGCACATACTACACACACACACATTATTTCATGTCACTTATAAGACTAATAAATGGAAACTTCAGTCCAACAAACTTAGGACATAATACTAAACATATCTGTTTAACAAAGAAAGATACTGGTAGGTATTCTCTCCAATGGGGGGTGGGAGGTGTGTGTGGGTGTGTGTGTGTATGTCTGGAGAAGGGAGAAGAGGAAGAAATCGGGAGAGAAGAGGGTAGATGGTCAACATGTATTACATTAAGAACTTACCATTTATCTGTCAAATACATTCATCAGATCAGATCAGATCAGTCGCTCAGTCATGTTGGCCTCTTTGCGACCCCATGATTCACAGCACGCCAGGCCTCCCTGTCCATCACCAACTCCCAGAGTTCACTCAGACTCACGTCCATCGAGTCAGTGATGCCATCCAGCCATCTCATCCTCTGTCGTCCCCTTCTCCTCCTGCCCCCAATCCCTCCCAGCATCGTCAGAGTCTTTTCCACTGAGTCAACTCTTCGCATGAGGTGGCCAAAGTACTGGACTTTCAGCTTTAGCATCATTCCCTCCAAAGAAATCCCAGGGCTGATCTCCTTCAGAATGGACTGGTTGGATCTCCTTGCAGTCCAAGGGACTCTCAAGAGTCTTCTCCAACACCACAGTTCAAAAGCATCAATTCTTGGGCGCTCAGCCTTCTTCACAGTCCAACTCTCACATCCATCCATGACCACAGGAAAAACCATAGCCTTGACTAGACGGACCTTTGTTGGCTGTCATAATAATCCATTTATTCATTCACTCAATAAAAGATTTTCTAAGAATTCCCTATATGTCAGGAAATGTTAGGTACTGGAGATAAAATGATAAGCAGCCAGTGACTAACTCTGTCCTCTCAGAACTGTCAAATGGTGAAGACAGACAGCATTCAAGTCACACAGCTACGTGAATACTACTGTCATTAAGTGCTATGAAAGAAATATACAGTGAATTATGAAAATGAATGTAACAGAAATACGAAAACTGGGAAGGCAGGAAGGGAAAAAGCAGCCTTCGGGCTTACTTGAAGATATCGTAGGTGAGCTAAGACCTCAACACTAAGCTGAAATTGAAGAGGGATAAGTTAAAAGGGTAAGGACAGTTGTAAGAATCCCAGACAGAAGAAAAAAAAACAATATGCAAAATCGTAATCACCACTGAGAAATTCAAAGAAGGCCAAGAGATCTGAAGCACAGAGAAAAAGAGGGACACAGCAAAAAGGCTGCTAACACTGACTCATAAATTGGAATGACTGTCCTGTCAGTTCCCTTTGATCCTAAGCTGATAGTATTTTGTAGTCATTTTATATTTCTAAATAGCAGGCACTCGAAAATTTATCTATACATTAGGATCAGATTAACAAAGACTAAGAACTTTTTAACAAGCAGAACCTGCTATAAATCATAGGCAAAATATAGCATATAAAGAAGAGCTAAAGTTTATATTTAAAAAAAGAAAAGACAAAATGTTGAGAACCTATTTTAAAATATTTTACATACACAACTTATAGTCACCACATACTTCTACTTCTGAAGGAAGTGAAGAAGAATCTAGTCTCTCTATTTATCTATACAAACGTAAGTAACAGAAGTGCCACTGATTCCTGTGAATAGTAGCAATGAATTCAGAAGGTGGGCTGCACTGGACTCCCATAGGAGCTTTTGGCTCCTTCGCTGGAATCAGCGCCAGTCAAATGGAGAAAGTGATCAAGGGGGGAGAAGGAAAAGAGAAAATGGAGCTGCTAAGACTTCAAAGACAAAGCACTCCTGTGACATCATGGAAGTGTGGCTCTTTTGATAGTATTTAAGATGAAGTCAGGGCTTTCCAAGTGACTAAGCCATAGACAATCCACCTGCCAATGCAGGAGACAGAGGATCAATCCCTGGGCTGGGAAGATCCCCTAGACAAATAAATGGCAACCCACTCCAGTATTCTTAACTGGAAAATCCCATGGACAGAGGAGCCTGGCAGGCTACAGTCCACGGGGTCACAAGGAGTTCGACACAACTTCTTGTGACTAAACAACAATAAATATGAACTAAAGAAGGAGATTCTCAAAGTGAAAGTGGAGAGTGAAAAAGTTGGCTTAAAGCTCAACATTCACAAAATGAAGATCATGGCATCTGGTCCCATCACTTCATGGGAAATGGATGGGGAAACAGTGGAAACAGTGTCAGACTTTATTTTTTGGGGCTCCAAAATCACTGCAGATGGTGATTGCAGCCATGAAATTAAAAGACGCTCACTCCTTGGAAGGAAAGTTATGACCAACCTAGAGAGCATATTCAAAAGCAGAGACATTACTTTGCCAACAAAGGTCCGTCTAGTCAAGGCTATGGTTTTTCCAGTGGTCATGTATGGATGTGAGAGTTGGACTGTAAAGAAGGCTGAGCGCCAAAGAATTGATGCTTTTGAACTGTGGTGTTGGAGAAGACTTGAGAGTCCGTTGGACTGCGAGGAGAGCCAACCAGTCCATTCTAAACGAGATCAGCCCTGGGATTTCTTTGGAAGGAATGATGCTAAAGCTGAAACTCCAGTACTTTGGCCACCTCATGCGAAGACTGACTCATTGGAAAAGACTCTGATGCTGGGAGGGATTGGGGGCAAGAGGAGAAGGGGACGACAGAGGATGAGATGGCTGGATGGCATCACTGACTCGACGGACGTGAGTCTGAGTGAACTCCGGGAGTTGGTGATGGACAGGGAGGCCTGGCGTGCTGTGATTCATGGGGTCGCAAAGAGTCGGACACGACTGAGCGACTAAACTGAACTGAACTGAAAGAAGGAGATTCTCAAAGTTAAGAATGTATAAGGCTGGGTGGTACAATGTTTACAATATGGATGTTAAGAATCAAAGACACAATAATAAATAACCTGTGGAATAGACAGTAGAAAAATATTATACATTTAGAAGACCCATATTCAGATTCAAAGTCTGACTTGTTAAACATTTGGACAATTTTTGTGCCTATTTGGTTCAGAAACATTTGGACAATTTCAAGCCTCTTTGGTGGAAAAGACAGTGGAAAAATATTATACAGTTAGAAGATCCATATTCAGAATCAAAGTCTGACTTGTTAAACATTTGGACGATTTCTGAGCCTCAATTTCCTCCTCTGTTAGACAAACTAAATTTGTTGTGCTGAAAACAGTCTTATTTTGTAAACTAATTGAAAAACTTACATGCAAGTGATTTATAAGTTGCAAAATAGTGTGTCCATAATAAGTTTTATTAATACTGTTAATACTTCTTTTAGTCAATTATATTTAATCCCATTTAAAAAGTTCATTTTCTCACATTCTGAAGTCACAGTCAAAAAACTCTGCCTCTTTATCCTGAGTGAGCTTCTCTCAAAACTCACTTCCTAATATATTCAATAATATTCACAACATTATCTGGTCCCCAATTTCAATAACCCCCTTCAATTTAGGAGCATATGCACAAAAGCAGTTGTGTTCCACACAGGATGCCGTGATAATCAGAATCCAATCAGAATGATCACCAAACTCCTCTAAAATACACCATCCGCCACATTCCAAAACCTCTCATTCAAATTATATAAATCAATGGGAAAAGCACATTAACAACCTCTTTTGGATGGTCTGTCTCTAAAAAAGACAGCAGGGATTACTTGTGCTTCCATTAATTGTTCATCTAGAAGAGTTCAGAATTCTATCCAGAATCTTTTCCCCCTCCTGAAGCAAACATCAGTAATGACTCATGGGTGCTCCAGCCTCAAAAACCAAAGAAAAGCAAATACAATCATCACTTACTTGCTCATTCATTCAGTAAATATTCGTTGATAGCCTACTACTTGTGGGATATTGTTCTAGACACTAGGAATACATCTGTGATCAAGAAAGACAAAAAATTCCAGCCATAATAAAACATTAAATTCTAACAGCAGGAAAAAAAAAAATCTCAACAAGACAAATCAGTAATATACATATTATGACAGAGTGTGATAAGAAAAACTTTAGAATAGTAAGAAAATAAAATGTGTTAGTGTGAATGTGTGTTTAGTCACTAAGTCCTGTGAGACTCTTTTGCAACCCTACAGACTACAGTCTGCCATGTTCCTCTGTCCATGGGATTTTTCAGGCAAAAATACTGGAGTAGGTTGCCATTTCCTTCTCCAGGGGATCTCCCCGAACTAGGGATCGAACCCGCATCCCCTGCATTGGCAGGCAAATTCTTTAACTCTGAGTATGCACATATATGCAAACAAGAGAGAAAAAAGTTTTTATATACAGTGGCTAGGAAAGAACTTGCTGAAAGGGT
Source organism: Bubalus kerabau (assembly GCF_029407905.1). Classification (NCBI taxonomy): domain Eukaryota; kingdom Metazoa; phylum Chordata; class Mammalia; order Artiodactyla; family Bovidae; genus Bubalus; species Bubalus kerabau. Next base: position 67,303,231 of record NC_073637.1, read on the forward strand.
TATATTTCAATAAACTTGTAAAGGATTGTTAATAAATTATTTCTTCATTTAAAATTTATTTACAACTTGTTTATACCATCAGTCATATACACACACACACAGATAAACACACACTCTCTAAACATTTTTACAGGAATGTGAGATTAATATTATTTTAGAAATAGCTTTTAAAAATAATACTTATGAGCTCTCTCATAACCATATCATAACTACCATATCATAAATACCTAAGCCATGAATGTGGGTGGCAGTTCCCAAGATGGATGGAAAATTTAAATTTAAAAATACCCTAAATAAAGTATGTGAATGTAGTTTAACTAAAAACACCTTACATTTTAGGATTAAAACACACCCAAGGAATATTTTCAAAGAACCAAATGCATGATCATATTAAAATTTTACATGCAAATCCATAAACATATCACTAAACGTTAACACTTATGTTGAACATTAGATGAATCTCCTTAACAGAAGAAAAACTATAAAACTTTATCTTAGAAATATCATATGTATCATTTTTACAGTACTTTACTTTTATATAAAGGTTCAAAATGCAAATATATATATTGAGATCATGAATATGCATTTAGATTACAAAAAATAATACAAATACTGTTATGAGAAAGATCAGAGTATTATCTAAATATGCTTGATTCAGTTCTTTCTAGTGGTACACATGGCAAAACAAAAAAATGAAGAGTCCCTATCCTATGTAGGAATATACAGTAGGGACTTCCATGGTGGTCTGGTGGTTAAGAATCCACTTTGCAATGCAGGAGACACAGCTTCAATCTCTGGTTGGGGAACCAGAGATCTCACATACTATGGAGCCACTAAGCCCATGAGCCACAATGAAAGATCCCACGTGACGCAACAAAGCTCCTGCATGCCTCAACTAAGATCTACATACCCAAATAGATAAATTATTTTTATTTTTATAAACTATTAAAAAAAAAAGCATGTGCAATAGATTCTAGTAACCTTAGTTCCTTCTTAGGTATCAAAATTCTAACCAGATGGTCTGGTCATTCTAATAACATTTTAATGATTTAATGATATGAAAACAAAACCTACCAAAAACTATTTGGACAATTATAAAAAGGAGATTCTCCAATAACATATTCAAAGAATATGATTAAATAGGCATTTAAAAAAAGCATGATTTAACCACTAATCATTTTTCCCAATGCAGGGGTAGGTGATCCACAAAGGCTAAATCTTGCCCACCTCCTGTTTTGTGAATGAAGTTTTACTGGAATGGCTATCTTTGGTCTTCCCTGGTGGCTCAGTGAAAAGAATCTGCCTGCAGTGCAGGAGACCCAAGTTTAGTCTCCAGGTTGAGAAGATCCCCTGGAGAAGGGAATGGCTACCCACTCTAGTATTCTAGTATTCTTGTCTAGAAAAGCCCATGGACAAAGGAGCCTAGCGTTGCAGTCCTTGGGGCTGCAAAGAGTCAGACAGGACTGAGCAAAGAGTCAGACAGGACTTTCACTTTTTCACGGCTTTTTTTGTGTGCTAAAACAGCAGAATGCAAACAGAGCCCATATGGCCCACAAAGCCCAAAATGTTAGTAAAATGTTTAGTAAAATGTTTACCACACTCTACCTTAAACCACTGGTAAAGTCTTTAACCCGTAAGGGATGGGTAGTGGCCTCATCCTTACATTTTTTTCCTTAGGGTTCCACTCTCATTCTCATCAAGATGAAAATGTCTTTGTGAGGAGTTCTCTTCAAAAGAATGTTGATTCAGGGGTTCTCAGACTCACCTTTCAAATACTAATTTCCAGTTTCTAGTGTGGATGTCATTCAGCTACAAAGGCTACTATATCAAATTCTGCTTTCAAATGGTTTTGCATCCCTGCATATGTGCACTGCTTCAAATATTCAGTCCATATAATCTCTGTCTTCAGTCCAGTTCACTCACTCAGTTGTGTTCGACTCTCTGCGACCCCATGAAGCGTAGCACACCAAGCCTCCCTGTCCATCACCAACTCCGGGAGTTCACCCAATCTCTGTCTAGCTAATTACAAATCTTTTCATGGTTTCTGCTTTGAACTTAGTCAAAGTGAACTTAGTTTGAACTTAAGCTTAATACATTTTCTATAAGCTACAGTATTTGTTACATATTGTTAATTGAGCTCTACTCTTAACGCAGCTGTCTGAAATCACCTCACTGGCCAATTAATTCTAAAGAAGAAATTCAGACCACTGACCCTTTAAGAATATCTATCTAGCTATTTTATTTCCAGCATCATTGTCTTGGCTTCACTAATGACATAGTGACTAACTGAACTCACTGCTGACGTCAGGCTCTCCTTACCAACCTCTTTATCCCCAGGCTTCACTGATCCTTCTAATATCTCCTCTCATCGTGAGAGGTGTGGATCTGCTATTACGGTAGTAAATAAAATGAAATAGATTCTAGGCAAAGAGCTTCTAAAAAAAATTAATTCTAAGAAATAAGAGCCTTACTTCTGCGTTTTTTTCCTTTTTTACACCATCAATATCTTTTCCCTCTTGTAAATACACAGAACGCTCAAACCCCTATTTTAATATGGCAAACTATGGGTCACAAAGTGCTACTATCCCAAGAAAAATATTTTCTCTTTGCAACGTTTTAAATTTCTTTTACTCCTTTCTATGTATTACATGATATATTTTAAAATTCAGTTGGATTTAGTAGTGGCTGAACCTGAAGTTAACTGTTACACATACAAAGAAATTATCTCTTAATAAAATAGAATAAAATCATTATTGTTTGTAAATACATCATTTATCAAAAATGATACAAAATACTTCATTTGAATTTTCAAAGAGGATAACTGCAGGGTGTATCCCAATGGACACAAATGAAAAAAAGAGGAAAAATGGATGAAAATGAGGGGTGGGGGGAAGGAAGGTAAGGAAAGGAGAGAAGGAAAGAAAGAAAGTGCCTTTTTTAAAAGTCTTGCTGGAAAAGAAAATTCAAAGTAAGTGAATAATGGTGTACTTACCGGAACTGTGACAGTAGTCCATACACTGTGGAACCTGGACTGTGAAGGCTATCAAATCTGGAGCTAAGAGAGATTCTGGCTTTCTGCTCTCATTGAGCCACTTGCTGCTATGAAGGTCTTTAGTGTCAGAAGGACCCTGAAGCAATGGAATCAACTTCTCTTTTCCACTGTCACCTGAACAGACAGATGTATGAAAAAGAAGGTTATCAAAAAAAATATAGGAGTAGCCTGGGGATGCTTGATTTTAAAGTATACTAACAATTTAAAATTTCTATTTACACTTAGTAATTTTAGTTGTACATTTAGTTATATTCTAAAAAGTATGACTGATAAAAATTAAATGCACTTTTAACTCTTAAAATGTTTTAGTATTTACTTGATGAATGTAGAACACATTCAGAAAAGCTTATAAAATAAAACAACATGAACACACTGTATTGTAAATATTCAAGGGAATCTATACCTCTTTAAACTTATCTAGACATTTAATCGACACTGGAAAAAATTAAATAACAAATAGTTTAAGGAAAATACTATGAAATAAAAGTATTGGAAGGAAGGCAAAGTCAATTACAACCTTAAGTTGAAAAACAGCTGCGGTTTCTGTTTAATTTCATTGTACTAGCAACATTTTAATTTAATTTTTAAATGTTATATACATCTATACCTCCTATTCTACCCTAAAAAGTGTAAGAATAAACTTTCCTTTAATTTTTCTTCCCTCATACCCATTCTTAAAATCATGCAATATATTTTTTTCTTAAGTAAAAATTAATTTATTAATGTCAAGAAGTATCATCCTGGCACAATTAACAATTTTTTTCAAGTAAAATAAAAAAATTTAAAACCTCTGATTCATAGGAACAATGAGTAAATTCTTGTTTCAGTAACGCTCCTTGTAAAACGCAAGGCCAATTCTCCTATACAGGCAATAAAGTTTTACACGGTCCAGCTGCACATACCTGGGGCTTTGGCACAAATTTTTATTGATCCCACGGTCCCAGAGGCACATTTGACCAATGATGTGCTGCAGTACTTCAATTCAACATTCTGGATTGAGCCCTCAAGAGTTGGCAGGGGATTCTTAGATTTCACACCTAATAAAAGAAAACTGCAAATGTACTAGCCGATTGAATTTAAATAATTTTTATACTCCTTCACCGAGGCATTTAAACTTAATTATACTTTAATTATCTACCTCAGATGTTCTTACAGTATTTGTGTCAGGCTTCACAGTTTAGTGTTTAGAAGGTAAAATGATGCAATTTTAAAACAAACAGGTTGAACTCTTAAAACTATAATTATGCAAATTTTAAACAAATAAGTTGTTTAAAAATATGGATACTAAAAAAAGAATCACATTTGGTTTTAGAATATAGAGTAAGATTTTCAATTTGAAACAAATTTAACTTATAAACTGACTTTCACTTATGCAGAGGCATTAATTTTAGCATGAAACTACCTGTATAAACAGACTCCTCAAAATATCTTGGTCAGGTAGGATGCAAAGAGAGAAACAAGATAGCTCAAAACAGCTCCTAAGTTAAAATACAATAGCTTATAAGCAAAATCGATATGCCAACTGTAGCTAAAAGAAACTAAAGGGATTCTATATCAATTAATAAAAAAAAGTGAGCATTATATTTTCTACTGTATGCGACTTGCTGAAGGACATAAAGCATAGAAGCAAACAATTACCAAGACATAACTGGTAGGGAATATGTAATTCAAAGAGGAGAAACTCATTTTGGCCCTGAAGCCTAGGTAAGAATTCAAAAGGCAGAGAAACCTTAAGAACATTACACTAATATTACTGTAAACAACAAAAAATGATGATAATGTGAAGAACTCTAATCCATTAACATATGCCAAAGGACTGTGTGTTATCCACGCATTTTATTCTATCCTCAAAACAGGGTGGTAATAAAAATGTCATTGTTCTCTCATTCTTACAAATTGGGATACACTGGATTAGAGGAGTTCAGTAATTTTCTCTCTGCACAGTCCTACAGCAGAGGAAGAACTGAGGTATTTAACACAATTTGATCTTATCACAGAAAACTTCATCACTCATTTCACCAATACTCATGAAAAGAGGCTTTCTTTTCCCCATTCCACATTCCAATCAAATACGTATCATCCTTCACATGTGAAACTTCATGAAGGAGAACTAAGTATGAAGAATTAAGAAAACTATGAACTTTTATGACAGATATATTAAACATTATACCAAAATCTTTGATTTCAAACTCCCGTGTGTTCAAGAAGCCTAAAGAGTCTTTGTGAAATGTGGCCCAGGAAGCCTGCAATTTCACTAAAACACTACATGGTTATGCACTAGTTAAAGGACATCATCTTGAGAAACATCTCTCATATACTAATCTTTGCTTCAGAAGAAACTCTAAATTTGCTCATTTCTATTTGACTGTTACAAGAACATGTAACAATTTGGCTGCTATTTCCCAATATTCACCACTTGAACCTATTATCCTCATAGCAGGAGTCTAAATGCTATGTACTTACATCTTTTCTATGATTTTATCAGCTTTTATCAAATTCTCAAAAATCTATGAACCAACAAACTAAGAAGTTGTATTTCAGAAAGTTAAAACGATGCCTACAATATGATATAAACATAGCAGTAACAGTAATAATCGTAATAGCAGTAGTAGCAGTAGTGCTAATTACAGCACCTAACATTCGCTGAGCACGTCAAGTGCCATGCACTACATCTAATTTGCTATTTTTATTCATATCAAAAGAGAAAAAAAAAGACATAGCTATTACTATTCTATCTCATATTCAGGAAAACCAAAGTTTAGAGAAGTAAGGATTTTGCCCACGCTCAAGTCAGAAAGTGAGGAGGCTTGGATCACTTTTCTCCTCATAAGAAAGGAAGCTGAGCTACCTCAGCGTATTTAACATCTACTGTGGATGCACAAGTTATAATCAGTGATAATTTACCCTGTTCCAATCATTATGTTAAGTGATGAGAGGGATACAAAATGGAATAATACCTTATTCTAATTCAAGCACCCAGAGTCAGACTCTTATTCTACACCAGTTTTTTGGGGGAAAAAAATTGAAGAATCTAGATAATAATCAGGAGGCAAGAGCAAATGAAAGATTCTCTCAAGGGTTAGAACTGAAATAGTTCAGTTGGCTGCAAAACTAAAAATAGACAAACATGGCTTTTTAAAAAATTACTTTATAAACTGCTTCTTTTACAAAGTTTACACCAAGTTTAAGGCTCTACCTTGAATCTCAAATGAAAGGTCTAAGTCTTTGTTAGTATCTATTGTGTGCTATATATAGCGATAAGATTCTGAAGAGTATTATCAGAAGAGCTGTAATGTATAGCACAGGGAATCATACTCGATATTATAATAATCTATTATCAGATTATTATAATAATCTAATAATCTATATTATAATAATAGAAAATAATATATATTTATCTGCATCACTGTGCTATATACCTGAAACACTGAAACAACACTGTAAATCAACTATATTTGAATAAAAAATAATTTGCCTGAAATCTCTTCTGATAAGAATGACATACATGTATAAAGCATCTTATTTTAGATTACAACTATCAAGAATTTATTTCGCTTTTTAATTATCATTAAACTTCTCAGATATTTTTAAATGTTTTATAAACTAAAACATCCTGTATAGTTTCTCCGTAAGAAAATTTTTTTCCTAAAGTAATTTTCTTTTAATTGCTCAACCTCAGATTTTTTAAAAGATAATTATAGTCATCTCTTGATACACTTCAACAATGGAGAAAAGCTGCTAATAAAAAATAACCTTAGTAATATAAATTCTGAACCTTAAGTGATATGGTGTTCAACATGGTTCATCAGTTGTGACAAATATATCACCCTGGTGAGGGATGTCAATATTGGGGGAAGCTATGTAAACTGATATGGAGGCAGAAACTGTATTGAAAACTTCAGACTTCCCCTTCAATTTTGCTGTGAACCTAAAATTGCTCTAAACAAGAAATAGTATTCATAAAAATAATTTAAAAATAAACTTGGCTTATTTCCACTCTACCATCAAACCAAAATTTGTAAAATACCCCAAACACACGCACTAGGAAGAGATAAAGGAACAGAGTCTTGGCAATGAACAACTCAGGGCACCCCTCACATTGTTTTCAAGCTAAATGAATGCTGCTTCCTAAAATTGTGAAAGGAAATCTTCCTGTTAGGAACACGAAATGGTGAAACAAAAAGGCCAAAAACTCTGAAACTGAAAAGCCAAGGCTTCAGATATAGGTAGTATTATGTATTTAGTAGTTATGTGGCTTAAGGCAAGCCACTATTAATTACTGTTTCACGTGGAGGCCAAAGACTGCAGTTTGTTCAAGGTATTTAACTCTGAGAAATCTGAATTTTATACGGAACTTAATTAAAGGGAAGACGTGTAAAACTTTGGAAAGTTGTATAGTCATCTGATATGAGTCAACAGAACAATTACAGACAGTGACAGTATCTTATATTTGACATAATGACTTCACAAAGCAGTGTTGTATGCATTTACTCAAATATTGCTATCAAAATCTACTAGAGGAAGGGAAGAAGGAATCCTTAAGGGACTGCAATTGAAATACAATTTCACATGGTATATACTATCAATAGAATAACCTAAAAATACTGAATTTTCATAATACAATTTAGTATAAAATAATAGTTATTTCTTGTCCTTTTAGTATTTTTCTGAATGATATTAACTCAACACACAATCTCAGTCCTGTGGTACACCATTAATTCAGATTCTCTTCCCATCATCTTTCTCTTTTCTTTAATTAATTTAATTATTTTAATTGCAGGCTAATTACAATATTGTAGTGCTTTTTGCCATACATTGACATAAATCAGCCATGGTATACATTTGTCCCCCTATCCTGAAACTCTCTCCCACCTCCCTCCCCATCCCATCCCGCAAGGTAATCCCAGTGCACCGGCCCTGAGTGCTCTGTCTCATGCATCAAACCTGAACTGGCAATCTATTTCACATATGCTAATATACCTGTTTCAAAGCTATTCTCTCAAATCATCCCACCCTCACCTTCTACAGAGTCCAAAAGTCTGTTCTTTATCTCTGTGTCTCTTTTGCTGTCTTGCATATAGAGTTATCATTACCATCTTTCTAAATTCTCTATACATGTGTTAATATGCTGTATTGGTGTTTTTCTTTCTGACTTACTTCACAATGTGTAATAGGTTCCAGTTTCATCCACCTCATTAGAACTGATTCAAATGAGTTCTTTTTAATAGCTGAGCAATATTCCATTGTGTATATATACCACAGCATTCTTACCGATTCATCTGCCGATGGGCATCTAGGTTGTTTCCGTGTCCTAGCTATTGTAAACAGTGCTGGGATGAACATGGGTACACATGTCTCTTTCAATTCTGGTTTCCTCAGTATGTGTGCCCAGCAGTGGGATTGCTGGGTCATATGGTTCTATTTCCAGTTTTTTAAAGAATCTCCACACTGTTCTCCATAGGGCTGTACTAGTTTGCATTCCCACCAACAGTGTAAGAGGGTTCCTTTCCACGACACCCTATCTAGCATTTATCATAGACTTCTTGATAGCAGCCATTCTGACCAGCGTGAGATGGTACCTCATTGTACTTTTGATTTGCATTTCTCTGACAATGAGTGATGTTGACCATCTTTTCATGTCTTTGTCAGCCAACTGTATGTCTTCTTAGAAGAAATGTCTGTTTCGTTTTTTGGCCCATTTTTTGATTAGGTCGTTTATTTTTCTGGTATTGAGTTGCATGAGCTGCTTGTATATTTTTGAGATTCTTTGTCAGTTGCTTTGTTTGCTATTTTCTCCCATTCTGAAGGCTGTCATTTCACCTTGCTTATAGTTTCCTTCATTGTGCAAAAGCTTTTAAGTTGAATTAGGTCCCATTTGTTTATTTTTGCTTTTATTTCCATTACTCTGGGAGGTAGGTCATAGAAGATCCTGCTGTTATTTATGTCAGAGAGTGTTTTGCCCATGTTTTCCTCTAGAAGTTTTATAGTTTCTGGTATTATGTTTAGACCTTTAATCCATTTTGAGTTTATTTTTGTGTACGGTGTTAGAAAGTGTTCTAGTTTCATTCTTTTACAAGTGGTTGACCAGTTTTCCGAGCACCACTTGTTAAAGAGATTGTCTTTTCTCCATTGTATTTTCTTGCCTCCTTTGTCAAAAATAAGGTATCCAAAGGTACGTGGATTTATCTGAGCTTTCTATCTTGTTCCACTGATCTATATTTCTGTCTTTGCCCCAGTACCAAACTGTATGGATGACCGTAGCTTTGTACTATAGTCTGAAGTCAGGCAGGTTGACTCCTCCAGTTCCATTCTTCTTTCTCAAGATTGCTTTGGCTATTCAAAGTTTTTTGTATTTCCATACAAATTGTGAACTTATTTGTTCTAGTTCTGTGAAAAATACCGTTGGTAGCTTGATAGGGATTGCATGGAATCTATAGATTGCTTTCGGTAGGTAGTACGCTCATTTTCACTATACTGATTCTTCTGATCCATGAACATGGTATATTTCTCCATCTATTTGTATTATCTTTGATTTCCTTTATCAATGGTTTATAGTCTTCTACATACAGGTCTTTTCTTTCTTTAGGTAGATTTATTCCTAAGTATTTTACTCTTTTCATTGCAATGATGAATTGTTTCCTTAATTTCTCTGTTTTTTCATTGTTAGTATATAGGAATGCAAGGAATTTCTGTGTGTTAATTTTATACCCTGCAACTTGACTTTATTCACTGATTAGCTCCAGTAATTTTCTGGTGGTGTCTTTAGGGTTTTCTATGTAGAGGATCATGTCATCTGCAAACAGTGAGAGTTTTGCCTCTTTTCCAATCTGGATTCCTTTTATTTCTTTTTCTTCTCTGCTTGCCGTGGATAAAACTTCCAAAACTATGTTGAATAGTGGTGCCCACCATCTTTTTTATCCAACATAATTCTCCTAACCTCACAGACATGTTAACCCCTCAGTGTTCAGTATGATCATTCAGATAAATTAAAACATAAACTAATGAGAATAAGCTGTATATCTGAGTGGAGGTAAAAGATTAAGGATCAAGTGATACATAAGTTTATTCCTGTTTCTGACTTAATTTTTAGGGTCCAATACCAACAAAGAAATGAAAATGGAAAGATAAGAGCTAAAAGTGCAACTCTCAAAGAGGCAAGCAGTGTAATCAAAATTTCAGAAGATCGATATTGATGAACAAGTAGCAACAGGATGACTTACAGAAAAGTGCCTGTGAGTTACCATATTAAGAAGCAAGTTGATTGGCAATAAGCCCAGGAAAGGTAAGAATTAAAGAAGCCAGGTAGTTCCGAGGGCAGGAATGCAGATGAGGCCAAAAAGATGAGCAGTGACTGAAAGTCTATCTAATGACCACAGATCCTTTGCCTTAATCCATGCAGCAATGAAAGTATCCCACTCACATCCCAACAATGGAGAAGTTGAACCAGAAGAACAATGAACTAAGGGACACTAACAAGGAAAGGGGTGCATACTAAAAATGGGAGACTGTCTAAAAATGAATATAAAGTAGATGTAATGAATAATGAAATCTTTTCTTTTACTCTCTAAGAACCGTGAATGCTAGAGTTAAAACCTGCAGCAAGGAAATGGAAGGATTTCTATGAAAACTGGCCAATCCAAGAAAAGTGAACCACAGATACTGATAACTCATTATCCCCTCACCTCCGAAAACATGAATAAGTGTCCAATACTCCTAAAATGACACCTGCCATTCAGTAAGCTTCAACCTCACAAACAGGTTTCCAATTTATTTTCCAATTTTTAGCTATTTAAAATTTATTCTACAATATGAAGGATCATCAGAAACTCGGTATAAATCACTAAAATGAAAAGTAGAGATAAAAAAAACAACAGAAAAGGAACTTCAGGTAAATAGATACTAGGATCAGAAAACTTAGGTGATAATAATTATCTTATTATTTTATATTTATCCTGATAAATATATTAAGTTATTAACCCCAAGGATAAAATTACATAACAAAAACATTTAATGACAGTATATTTCATATATACATGCCCATAACATATTAACACTGAATATATATTTAAGCAAAACCTGTGATATAATTAGATGACTTAGGAGAACAGAAGAACAGAGCCTATAGTAAGAACTGCCCATAAAAGCTAAATCCTCTTGATAGGCTGGATAATACCATCCCACCATCACTCAAGAAGCCCAAATCCTAATCCCAGGATCTGAGAATATGCTATTTTACATGACAAAGGCATATTAATGTAAAAAAAAAAAAGAATTAAAATTACTAATAAGCTAATTTGAAATATGGAGAGTATCCCACATTATCCAGGTGGAACACATGTAAACATCAGGGTTTTAAAAAATATTATTAAAAGAAGGCAGCAGAAGATAGGAGTCAGAGAAAGACATGTCATGACAGAAGCACTACCAGAGAAATGCATTTTGCTGGCTTTGAAAATGGGGCATGAGGACCAGACCAAGGAATGCTGGTGGCCTATATAAGGTGCAAAAAGCAAGGAAATGGATTCTCTCCTAGAGGCTTCATAGAACACAACTCTACTGACACCTTGATTTTAGTACAAGAACATTTTAGACTTTAAACTACAGAACTATAATAAAACAGTAAACTTATGCTATTTTAAGGCATTAGGGTTATTGTAATAGATAGTATGTATAGATAGTATTATAAAATCTAACTAAACATGAAAAGATAAGAAAACTTCAATATAAGCATTTTATTTAGAAATTTAGAGGTAAATAACTAAGAATCACCCATTCCAGTCCATTTTAGTTCGCTGATTCCTAGAATTTGCCTTGATATCAATAACCTCAGATATGCAGATGACACCACCCTTACGGCAGAAAATGAAGAGGAACTCAAAAGCCTCTTGATGAAAGTGAAAGAGGAGAGTGAAAAAGTTGGCTTAAAGCTCAACATTCAGAAAACTAAGATCATGGCATCTGGGCCTATCACTTCATAGGAAATAGATGGGGAAAAAGTGGAAACAGTGTCAGGCTTTATTTTTTTGGCTCCAAAATCACTGCAGATGGTGATTGCAGCCATGAAATTAAAAGACACTTACTCCTTGGAAGGAAAGTTATGACCAAGCTAGATAACATATTCAAAAGGAGAAACATTACTTTGCCAACAAAGGTCCATCTAGTCAAGGCTATGGTTTTTCCTGTGGTCATGTATGGATGTGAGAGTTGGACTGTGAAGCTGAGTGCCAAAGAATTGATGCTTTTAAACTATGGTGTTGGAGAAGACTCTTGAGAGTCCCTTGGACTGCAAGGAGATCCAACCAGTCCATCCTAAAGGAGATCAGTCCTGGGTGTTCACTAGAAGGACTGATGCTGAAGCTGAAACTCTAATACTTTGGCCATCTCATGGGAAGAGTTGACTCACTGGAAAAGACTCTGATCCTGGGAGGGATTGGGGGCAGGAGGAGAAGGGGACGACAGAGGATGAGATGGCTGGATGGCATCACCGACTCGATGGACATGAGTTTGGGTGAACTCCGGGAGTTGGTGGTGGACAGGGAGGCCTGGCATGCTGCGATTCATGCGGTCGCAAAGAGTCGGACATGACTGAGCGACTGAACTGAACTGAACTAAGAATAAGCCACAAATGATTGCCTCTAAAAAAAACAGTGGAGATTGTAAGGACCCACAGAACTGCCCTTTTTGTTACAGGCTCTAAAAAATGATAATTTAATAAAATAAAACAAAAGGTCACTCAAGCAGGCTGGACTCATTCCAGACACACAAAAATAAAAAGAATCACAAGATAATGAACAAACAGTAAAAGTTTCTGTAGAGGGAAAAGGCAAATTCTTTTAAAACACACACTGAAAGAATTGTCATCTTAGCAAAGTTATTAGAGAACATTTTATAGTAGCGAAGAGCTTCTAAATTGCTGATAGTGTAATAAAAACTAAGCATTATCATTTCAGGGGAAGAATAAAAGGAGAAAGCAAGATAAGAGGGAGATTTATTACATGAGAGGAAAGTGGAAGTCTCAACAAGAGTGACTGGGCAAGCAAGGACAAACAGGTATACCAAGAAAGCTAGCTAGTTCTTGGTAATTTGGGATTCTGGGTTTACATTTCTAAAGGCTTTCTTTTTAAAAAAACATTGCCAGAGTTAAGGGTATATGCCAAAGCAAATATTAATATTTGTGTTTACTATTAAATACCCAGAGATGTAACCAGTCTACCCAGAATCACATTTTAAGTAAACTTGTTAGTTTGATGGTTCCTAGACCATGAAGAAATTAAAATCTGAGCGCTGACAGGACTGTGGTTACAAATTCACAGGGAAAACACCCACCATCTTCCACATCAAGGCCCAAACAAAGAAGTTTCTTTGTTAAAACGAGAGTGGGACAGATTTTTAAAACAGTCCATCTTTCTACTAGTCCTTAGAAGTTATGAGCTCAGGAAAATGGAAATCACTTCCCAATTCCTCCTCTTTGGTCTCCACCCCTTTCTGGTGATTAAAGGCCAAGCCCACTGGTAACTGAGTTGCCAAAGCCCATTAGGATAGTCAAAGCATGAATACCTGTTTCCCACTCTAGTTTTCCATTTCCTCCTTGTTTGGGGATTTTTTTCCTTTCTTTCTCACAGGTTCAGCAGTTCACTTACTAATAGAGTTGTATGTGTTATACATTTTCCAGCATGGGTGTTCATAAAGGAAAGGATTTCAGGTAATTATCATACCATGCTACCAGGCATAGAAGTCACATCACGCTATGCCATATGTTTCTTAAGTAAATATACACCATAATTGAACATTTTCCTCCCTAGGATTACACCCACGCTAGATGAGGAAGCAACAAGTAGTTTTTGAGGTTCAACACTAGAGGTTATGAAGAGATACAAAGCACATTATAAATCCCAAAATGTACTAGTTTAACAATTTTGTTTCCATAATTATAAAGTGGGTATAATTCACTAGCTACCTTACAGAATAGTCCTTGCAGAAATGATAGCAGAGTATCTGGTATGTTAGGATTCAATAAATGTTAGCCTGTATATTCTCACTGTTACTATCACTACCAACAATACAAGCTTATGGAGGAAGCTCAGTTTATACATAAGGAGTAATAAGGGAGTTTAATAAATGATACATTAATCACTACACTTTTATTCTAGTATAAATTCTGTCATCAAATAGCTGTATAATTTTGGATTTAAAGTCTCTATGATTCACTTTCTTCATCTGAAAAAAAAGAACTGCAAGGAGATCCAACCAGTCCATTCTGAAGGAGATCAGCCCTGGGATTTCTTTGGCAGGAATGATGCTGAAGCTGAAACTCCAGTACTTTGGCCACCTCATACGAAGAGTTGATTCATTGGAAAAGACTCTGATGCTGGGAGGGATTGGGGGCAGGAGGAGAAGGGGACGACAGAGGATGAGATGGCTGGATGGCATCACTGACTCGATGGACATGAGTCTCGGTGAACTCCGGGATTTGGTGATAGACAGGGAGGCCTGGCGTGCTGCGATTCATGGGGTCGCAAAGACTCGGACACGACTCTGCGACTGAATTGAACTGAACTGAAGCTTTCTTTAAGCTTTAAAAGCCAATGATTAGCTGCAGTGTAGGAAATTAAAGACTGTATAACAGGACCTGGAAAGGAAAAGTGGCCTTTGACAGGAACAATATTGTCATATACCATCAGTATTTTTTATTTTTTTATTTTTTTTTTTTTTGAAGTTTTTATTTTTATTTATTTTTTTTTTTTATTTTATTTTTAAACTTTACATAACTGTATTAGATTTGCCAAATATCCTACACTAAATGGAACTGTTATGTTTTTGTATATATAATAGAAAAACTATGAACTAGGTAATGTCAGCAACCTTAATGAAAGATGAGAAAAATAAAATTTTCAAAAATACAATTTACAGATTGATATTGCAAGAATAACTTTTGAAACATTTTCTACATCCCATTAGCCTCTAGAGCTATACTGTCAGATGAAGAACAATAATTATTACTTTATGAGACAAATAATAAAGTGGTACATTATTATATTTGGTTATTCTATACATAAAAGTTCTTAGTTTGAATAATAAAATAATTACTGTTATGATCATTCAGTATTATACCCACAAAAGAACTTTAAAAAAAATACCTGCTTCTTGGATTAGGTATTTCATAACACATATGAGATGGAAATACATGAAAATAAATTCTCATTAATAACCACTGGTAGAAATATCTAAAGAAGGACTACTGTGTAAAAGTCATAAAGATTTTTTAATAAAAAATTTTTAATTCTGGAAAAGGATGCTAAATTACTAGCTGGCAAAATAAAAGACATCACAGTGAAGGGCAAAGTGTTAGTCACTCAGTCGTGTCCAATTTTCTAAAACCCTATGGACTACAGCCCACCAGGCTCCTCTGTCCATGGAATTCTCCAGGAAAGAATATTGGAGTGGGAAGCCATCCCCTTCTCCAGGGGATCTTCTTGACCCAGGGATTGAACCCAGGTCCTCCTGCATTTCAGGCGGATTTTTTTCACTGTTTTAAATTAAGGAAACGTGTGTTTGTGCATGCATAAGTGTACGCAGAGGTAGGTGGTAAAGGGCACGCCAATATGAAAATAAATACAACATTCACTCCCTCTGCACAGGAAAAGATCGTTCTTCTGCCCTTAGTTTAATTCTGCCATAAGGCACTGTCAATTCTACCACAAGTAAAAGTGCCCAGCCAAATATCCAACCACTATGAAACCTTGACTCTATCAAGCATTCTTTTACTGTACGAACTCTGACTGCATACAACCAAGATTCATTCTTCCTATTTCAATCACTGACCTCCAAGGACAAAATCAAATGTCTACCACATATACCTCTGGACGTTTCTCACTGTCAAAAGCAATCACTCAGGCTTGAGGATGCAAGCTTTTGTCTGCATCACCTAAGGATGATCATCTACTAATGGTTCTTCATGCATAGCACTGACTCTCATGTCTCATTCACTCACTGATTCACTACGTTTTACTAAACACTACTATACACCATGCACAGTCAAGGATTATAGGGATAAACAAGACTAATTCAGGCTCATCTCTCATGAAATCTACAATCTAGCTGAATGAATAAATAGATCCATGAATCAGTGAGTGATAAAGAATACAAAAGAAAATTCACCGAAACAGGAAATGTAAACAATAAAAAGAAATATGACAGAAGATCAATTTTGCTGTAACTAAAGAAAAGTGAGTTAAAGGAAAAGTGAAAATTTAAGCAACAGCATTTAAAGTTGTTGAGGTTTTATTAAAACAACCATTATCCTTCATTACCAGTGTCATTACATATTCATGGAATAATTTGAGAGAGAAATACATTACTTGTTAAGGTTTATAATCCATAACCAAGTAATTCACTCCTGGGAATTTATCTCAAAGAAATAATTAAAAAGAAGGAAAAATGCTGTATAGCAATATTAATTACAGCAGCAAAAGTCAGAAAACACTTTAAATGTCAGAAGAGGAGAATAGTTAAGTGTATTATGAAACAACAATATCTCATTATTAATTTAAAAAACCTGTGTTACTTGATGTTTATGTGAAATATGCAAAATGTATCTACATGAAATGTTAAACAATAATAGAATATAATACAGTGCATGCAACATGGTTACAACAATGAAAATGACACATGGAAAAATATTAGAAATTATATAGAAATTGGCATAAAACTCCATATATAATCTAAAAATTGCCCTACTAATCAGTTTCGAAGCTTTAATACCTTCATATAATAAATAAGGGTTCATATTAAAGATCACAAATAAATCATACTCTACAACAACTGTAGGTAGACTCTGAAGACGATGACAAAAAAAAATCCCCCTACTAATTCTGGCATTTATATCCAAAATTAAAAGTTAAAGGAAAGACAACAAACAGAGGTCAATATGTAAGTTTACAGATAACACTAAGCTTTCCAATAAATAATCCAAATACAATAAAAATTAAGTAACTGAAGATCTCAAAAGTCTAAGAAAAACATTTTTAAATACACAAGTAGAGTATGGTGTATAATCTATAAAAATACTGAATCATTATTTTGTATACTTGAAACTAATATAAGTCAACTGTAATAAAAAAGAAAGAAAAGGAGGGAGATGAGTTCATTTACACTGTTTTGTTAATGAAACACAAACAAAAAATACACAAGTGGAGGAGAAAAAGAAATGATAGTCCAATCTAAACATAAATTGGACTCTAAGTTATTCATGAATCAGTGCAGGCCACATCCCTAAAGAACAAACATTACTATTGCCAAATTCAGAGTAAAATATTCTGTCAGATAGTTAGGTATGTTTAGGCTAGGAAATAATAGCATCGACTCATAGTCACATTCACCCTTATTCTAACCAAAAAGAAACATGATCAAGATTTTTTTAAAGATATTTCTCAGTTCATTACAGAAACAAACTAGTTCCACTTACAGGAAGACAGAACAGATTTTCTCCTATTTCTCATGTGAAGGACACCTAAAATCCCATTATTATATATAAAACAAAAATAAAACTCTGAAAGATAGAAAGAAGGCAGCCCATCAATTAGGGACCTCAGGATCCAAAGACAGTCACAATGGTGAGGTGCATAAGCTTTGTTTTTGCCTCACATATTCCAGACTGGAAGCTGAAGAAGCCAGCAACCCATGAAGGCCAACAGGTACAGACATAAAATATATTAACAACATTTCACTCTCCCTAGCCAAAGTAACTGAATAAAAAGCATCAGCAGCAAGACAAAAATCTCACAGATAATAACTGCTCTACTCCAGGTAAACAGCACAGAAAAAACAGTCGTCCCAACTCCCACCATACTAGCAAAGGTCTACTAGACTTCTACTTTCAACATGCTCTAACAAGGAAGCCCAGTGCTCCAACTTGAGTAGTACAGAGGAGACTTAATAGGGAACATGGACTTCCAACCCAACCCAGCAATAAGGAGGCACCCCTCAACTTTTCAGGGTGGGATCAAAGAAGCCCTTGCAGAGAGTTAGGACTTTCACCAACCTCCAGCAATAATAAGCTACTCTACTACCACCACCACAGTATCAGTAGAGACCTCATGCAGAACAGCAATGAGGTCTTGTGATCCAACCACTGCAAGCCAGAGAATTATAACTGGAGTTCTGTATAAGAGCTAGAATTCCCACCCTGGGCCAGAACTTACCGTCCACTCCACCAGCCTTAGATACCAATGGAAGTCTAATGGAAAACCTGGACTTCTACCTCCACCGGTGAATAAGAAGGGTACACATTCCCTTCCACAGTTGGAGCATCATCAGATGAAGCTGTATAAACTAGAAAGTTTAAATAAGATCTGCTGCTGCTGCTACTAAGTCGCTTCACTAGTGTCCAACTCTGCGCGACCCCATAAACAGCAGCCCACTGGGCTCCTCTCTGCTGCTACTGCTGCTGCTAAGTTGTCTCTGCAGTTGTGTCTCACTCTGTTCAACCCCAGAGACGGCAGCCCACTAGGCTCCTTGTCCCTGGGATTCTCCAGGCAAGAATATTGGAGTGGGTTGCCATTTCTTTCTCCAATGCATGAAAGTGAAAAGTGAAAGTGAAGTCACTCAGTCGTGCTCGACTCTTAGCGACTCCATGGACTGCAGCCTACCAGGCTCCTCCGTCCATGGGATTTTCCAGCCAAGAGTACTGGAGTGGGGTGTTATAGGCTCCCCTCTAGTGCCTGGAAAATCCCATGGACGGTGGAGCCTGGAAGGCTGCAGTCCATGGGGTCGCTGAGGGTTGGACAAGACTGAGCGACTTCACTTTCACTTTTCACTTTCATGCATTGGAGAAGGAAATGGCAACCCACTCCAGTGTTCTTGCCTGGAGAATCCCAGGGACGGGGGAGCCTGGCGGGCTGCTGTCTATGGGGTCATACGTCTATGGGGTCGTACAGAGTCGGACATGACTGAAGCGACTTAGCAGCAGTAGCAGCAGCAGCAGGGTCTCAGAAAACAATTTCTAAATTTTTACGTTTCAGTCAAAAATCAACTGTCATATCAAAAACCAAGTTCACAAAGTGAATGAAAAAGACAATTAATATATGCCACTGATATGACAACAGATGTTAGATCCAACAAACGCTTTTTAAAAGGCACCATAAAAGTATTTCAATGAGCAGTTGTAAGCATGCATTAACAAATGAAAATGATAATTTACCAAAGGCAGGCAGGTAGGGATGGTAACGAAAAAGGATTCAAAAAGAAATTTAGAACTGGAAAATTCAGCAAAAGAAATAAGAAACTCAATGAATGGGTTCAACATCAGAATGGAGAAGATAAAGCCAAGAATTCATTAAACGGGAGATAACACAATAGCAATTATCCATTCTGAATCATAAAGAAAATAGGAAACACACACACACACACACACACACACACACACACACACACACACACCAGAATCTCAAGTACCTACAGGATCATAATAAAAGATCTAACATTGATGTCACCAAGGTACCAGAAGTAAAGGAGAAAGGTGGGGCTGAAAAAGTACATGAAGAAATAACAGCAAAAAACTTCTCAAATTCAGCAAAAGACATAAGCATGAAAATTAAGAAGTTGCACTAACCCCGGAGTAATCAAAGAAATCAAAACACAAAGATAAACTACTAAAGACAAAGAAAAAAAATCTTAACAGAAGTAAAGGAGAAGTGACACCTTACTCACAGGGGAAAAACAACTCAAATGACAGTAATTTTTGTTTTTTTTACTTTAAACCACAGCGGGAAGTGGCACAACATTTTTCAACTGCTGATAAAGACTTCAGGATTTGAAGGGAGAAACCAGACATTCTCAGAGGAAGGGCAAGTAGGAAATTTTGTAACGTGTAGACTCTTCCCAAAGAATAAAGTAAGTTCTCCAAGCAAAAAGGATTTAAAATAAGGAGCTGTGATATATTAGGAAAAAAGAATAAAATAAAAATAGGATACATATTAACAGACTTTTATTCATTTCTTGAGATTTCTAAAATGTTTCATGTCGAAGCAAAAGTCATATCTGATGTGGTTTTCAATATACATAGAGGAAATAATCAAAGACAAACTATATTATAAACAGGAGAG
This sequence comes from Bubalus kerabau, assembly GCF_029407905.1. NCBI lineage: Eukaryota > Metazoa > Chordata > Mammalia > Artiodactyla > Bovidae > Bubalus > Bubalus kerabau. The sequence goes on from NC_073637.1 coordinate 67,323,385, forward strand.
GTTTAAGAAACAAAGGTAAGTATGCTTTCTACACATCAGTTGAACTATAAAAATGACAATACCAGTAGACTACAATAAGTTAGATATTTGAAATGTAAACCCAAAACAACCATCAAAAACCCTTCACAAGGTACACTCAAAATGACTACACGTAAATCAAAATGGCATTCTAAATAACATTCAAGTAACAAAAGGCAGGAAAACAAAGATGTTAGAAACAGAGTAATCAAACAGAAAGTGAAACCTGAAAACTAAAAGGGCAGACTTAAGACCTAATCAACCAAAGGCGACCTGAAATGTACATGGTCTAAATCTAGCTAATAAAAGACAAGATTGGTCGACTGGACTAAACACGATCCAACCATATGCTATCTATGAAATCTCATTTCAAAGATGAGGTAAGAGTGTTGAAAGTAAAAGAACAGAAAAGGGTAGATCACAAAATATTAATCTAAAGAAAACAGAACATAGTGACACATAATTTCACACAATTACATGGCTAAAAAGAGAGACAATCAAAAGTACTGGTGAGGAAGTGGAGAAATTTTTGACACACTTACACTGCTGGTGGGAATGTAAAATGATGCAGCTGCTATGGAAAACAATTTGGCAATTCCTCAGAAAGTTAAAGAGGTAACATACGATCCAGCAATGCCACTCCAAGGTGGCACACAAGAGAATTCAAAACACACATCCAATCAAAAGCTTACCCAAGGATGTTCCCAAAACAGCACTGTTGTTAATATTCAAAAATAAATGCCAAGATATGGATGACCCTTGAAAACACCACACTCAGTGAAAGAAGTCAGCTAGAAAAGGTAACATATTGCATGATTCCACTCAGAAAATATTGAGAATAGATAAATCCATAAGGACACATAAATTAGTGGTTGCTGGGAGCTGGAGTTAAGTGGAATGGGGAGTTATCAATAAAAGGATATGGGTTTCTTTTCAGGTGATAAAATATGTTTTAAAAGTAGACAGTGGTGATGGTTGCACAACTTTATGAATATAATAAATACCTCTAAGTTGTGTGTTTAAAAATGAGTAAATGGTAAATATTGTGTGTGAATTTAATCTCAATTTTTAAAAAAAAATAAAAAAGCAGGAATGCTTAACATCAGATACAATAGACTTAAGAGATGAAAAAACAATAACATAGGAGATACTCCAAAAATACCCAGCAATCCTAAATGCATATGAAACTAACAGCTGAAAAACTGTAGCACACAGCTGATAAAGAGAAATAAATCCGCATTTCTAATTGAACACTTCAACAGTTCCTTAACAACAGAAAGAAAAAACTACAATATCAACAAAGCTATAGAAGATGGAAAAAAGTATTACCAATCAATAAGCTCTCTGTGATATCACAGAACAAAAGAAGAAACATTCTTTGCACGTGTCTACAGAATATACACTTCAATAGACCATAATATGCTGAGCCATAAAAGAAGCTCAATAAATTTAAAAGAACTGAAGTCAGAGGTTCTTCTTTGACCACAAGTGATTCAAATTAGACATCATAAGAAAAGAATAATAGGGAAATCTCCAATTACTTGGAAATTAAGCAGATCTAAATATTCCATGATTTAAAGAGGAACACTCAGGAAAAATTAAATATATACATAGAACTGAGTAAAAATATGACATATCAAAATATATGTAACACAACTAAAGCAGTACAGAAAGGAAATTTTATAGCAGCAAATGTACACACTGGAAAAAGTAAGTAAGTCTGAAGTCACTAATCTAGGCTCTCACTCAAAACATAGAAAAAGGAGAGAATGATAAGCTAAAAGCAGAGGAAGCTATAATTTAAAAAAAAGGAAGCAGAAATTAATGAAGTTGATTTTTAAATAACTGTTTTTTTAATTGCTAAATTTGCAAAAGGGGGAAAAAAGAGAAAGGGATCATAAATTGCCAATATCAGAAATGAAACAAGGTATCACAACAGACTACAAACATCAAAAGGTTAAAGAAAAATACTACAAACAAGCCTGCATACAACATGTGACAGCTTTGATGATACAGATCAGTAAATCAAGAAAAATGCAAAAAACACCGAATGGTAAATCCGGGACACATGGAAAGTTTATCAAATCTTTGACGAAGAACTGATGTCCCTTCAAAACAATCTCTTCCAAAATAAAGAACAGGAGGAATATTATATACAACTATTCCTCATTAATATACACGTGAAAATACACAACAAAACATTACAAAAGGAATTCAGCAATAAGTCTGTCAGTACATAACTATAAATAAAAAATATAAACAAATAATCATGACCAAGTGGAATTTATTCCAGGAATGGGTTTTTAGTTCAATATTGAAATATCAATGTTATCCTCCACAGTAACTGGCTAAACAATAAAAATCATAATATCATCTACTGATGTATAAAATTACATTTGACAAAATTCAACACCCATTCATGATAAACACTTTCAAGGAAACAGGAATAGAGAATTTCTTAACATTAGAAAGAACATCCACAAAAACAACTTAAATTACTTAATAGTGTAAAACTCAACGTTTTCACACAAAGATTGGTACAAAGGCAAGGACGTCAGCTCTCACCACTGTCTTTCAATATAATGGTAGAAGTTCTATCTAGAGCATTACAAGAAAGAAAAATAAGAGGTACAGATAAGAAAGGAAAAAACTGAAAATGACTCATATGTCCTTCAATAGATAACTGGCAAAACAAACTGTGATAAACTCATACCATGGAATATGATGCAGCAATAAGACTTATCTAATTATACACACAACAATGTAGATAAACACCACATATCATATGATTCCTTTTTCTTGGTATCTCCGTAATAGGCAAATTCACTGGAAATAGAAAGCAGATTAGAGATTATCAGGGAATGAGGCAAAGGAGAGACTGTGAAGTAATTACTCCAAGAGGAAAAGATGTTTTGAGAGAGTGATGAAAAAGGTCACCACATTGTAGATACACTAAATACCACTGAACTATATACTTTAAAATTGTTAATTGTGTGTTATGTGAATTTCACTTCAGTAATACAGAGAAAGAGAGGAGAGAAAAGTCAATCAAAAGAAAAGGAAAACCCACTGGCTCACATATTTAAAATTGAAAGGAAGTTTGAAAAGTACCCATTTATTATCTTTTCCATCTTCCTTTTACTTCATGTTTATGAAAATTCATTTGTGGAAGAATGCTCAGTGTTTAAACTATTAACAGGTGCTTATTCTAAGAGTACAAGTTAAGAGAAACATAGGCATTTGTATATGTAGGTGGAATCAACAGAAATCTTTATAGACTAATCAATATACTTTTTAATCACTCATGATGTTCATCAGTTTGTTGTAGAGCTATCCTAAAAAGTTATTTTACATTCCAAAGGTTTATCACATTTTTAATGCATATAAAACTCTACAGTTCTTAAAGAAGGAACACTAAAAATACAGTGAAATATTACTTAAGAAATTCTTTGAAAATACTTTTAAAATACACCTATCTTTAAAAATAAGTTTGTTAAGTGGTGTTTCTTTATCATTAACTAGATAAAAAGAAAAACTACAGAACTATTCCAATGTGTCCCTGAAAGTAATTTTTCATAAGGAAGTCAGAGAAAAATTTCACATACTATGTAACACTTCTGACAGGTTATTACATCAAGAGAATATTAACCTTCACTCCCTGACTCATTCAAGAAATGTTTGCAAGAATACTTTGAGCCTCTTTATCTGGTCAAAGCACTAGAAGCTAAGTGGTGTCTGTACAAACCAATCATTTCACCAGCAGTTTTATATTTCTTTAAAGCCTCATATAAAAAGCACCTGCCTAAAGTGAGTAATGGAGTTTTACATTCATTGCACTTAGGAACAGCGTATGTAACCTATTCCGTTTTCCTCCCTTGTGGAATATATTTCAGCTTATATTGCACAACACATTACCAATGCATATAAAGACTCTCTGATCAGCCATTTGGACTGCAGTCAGCAACCTGCCTGAGTGCTTTTTTTCCCCTGCCCTAAATAACATACTCACTTAATTCAACAACTCAAATGAAAAAATCTTTTTAAGATGGTGATCTTACTTTCTTAATAAATACATAACACATGTATATGAATTGACTGTATTTGGAATACAAATGGTGAGACACAAAACTTGAACAAAGTTTGTGAAGTAACAGCTGAAAACTAGTTGAATAAATCAATCCAGGGAAATAAAACAGAAGCCTGTATGGGATGTCTTCTGTGTTTTTGTTTTTTGGGTTTTTTTTTTTTCTTTTTGCCTGAGCAACCTACAATTTTAAAATTACTGTAACCACACTAAAAACTTAAGTTAATTTTGACCCATTAAAGGTCTGGAAATAGGGCTAAACTGTTATTAAAACTGAATCACTTGCATATCTGCCAGACCCCCAAAGCATTTTCAAGACATACATATCCCAATCATTGTCGAAATTTGCTGAATATGAATGAAGGCAAATTTTTAAAAGAGCAACAAGGATAAAAATGTCATATGCTATTTAGTAGCTGTTGTTGTTTACTCACTAAGTTGTGTCTGACTCTTTTGCAACTCCATTAACTGCAGCCCACCAGGCTCCTCTGTCCATGGGCTTTCCCAGGCAAGAATACTGGCATGGGTTGCTATTTCCTTCTCCAACGGATCTTCCCGACCCAGAGATAGGATTCTTTACCCCTGGCCACTGGTGGAGCCATTTTATATCTGAGATAGATTTAAAACTCAAGTACAACAGATAAAAAGAACAATGAAGACTGAAGGGAATTACAGAAATGGAAAAGTAGCAGAAATGTGCAATGATTTTAAGATTATGGCTTGGTAATAATGTAAACTATTCTCAAATCTGTTTTAACATGTTGCAATATTACAAATACATAAGTAAAAAAAGAATTGAAAGTGTCCAAGGCAAAAGCTCCTCGCTGCCCCTTGCTGGTACACTCATGCAATAACCTAAGGCCAACAGCATCAATTAAAGAACATTTACTTAGACTCAAATATGCAAAATTTTAACCATAGTAAGTGTTGAGGTATTCAAAGCCTATAAAATATGGTACCTAACCTCCAATCCTGGAAAATCCCATGGACGGAGGAGCCTGGTAGGCTGCAGTCCATGGGGTCGCTAAGAGTTGGACACGACTGAGCGACTTCCTTTTCACTTTTCACTTTCATGCACTGGAGAAAGAAATGGCAACCCACTCCAGCGTTCTTGACTGGAGAATCCCAGGGACGGGGGAGCCTGGTGGGCTGCCGTCTATGGGGTCGCACAGAGTCGGACACGACTGAAGCAACCTAGCAGCAGCAGCAACCTCCAATAGCTCATAATCCATTAGGCAAGAAATGAAAAGATAATAAAAAATTTTGGCCAATTCACCAATTACCTCAAGTAGTAACATGAAGTCTAGGAAACTGGCAAAGCTGTGATGATCAGGCTCAAACTTGAAGCATGATTTGGCAAACTTTTTCTATAAACGGTCAAATAGTCAATATTTAGCCTTTGTGAGCAATAAGGTCTCTGCTGCATTTATTCAACACTTGCTATTGTAGTAGAATAGAGCCACAGACAAAAACTAAGCAAAGAACTAAACAACCCCCATGTGTACCAGTGAAAAATAGGCAGTGGGCTAGATTTGGCCTGTGGGCTATTTGGAGCAGTTCTCGACCCTTACATCTGTGCTGGATTGACATAAAAAGGTTTTTTTGTTTGTTTTTTAATTATCAAGATCTAACTCCAACCTCAGAGAACTCCATAGTAAGAGGTCTGGTGCAGCCTACAAAACAGCATGTTTTAGAAATTTCAGCTACCGCTAGGGGACAAAGTTTTCATATGAGAAACATGCAATACTGAAAGATTTGTGTTCTTGCACCCATCAATTTTTGACCTAAGAACAGAGAGGAACAATGACATGTCTCTATAGGTGACAGCCTATAGAGATTATGAGGCTTATACTCACAAATAACCTGGCATTAAACATCAGTATATTTTAATCAAAGAAATCTCTGCTTTCCCATGTCCACTGAAGCATTACTCACAATAATCAAGACATTAAAACAACAGGTGTCCATCAACTGATGAATGGATAAAGAAGTATGGTGTGCGTGTGTATGCATGTGTGTGTGTACATGTGTGTGCATGTGTGTATAATGAAATTATCATTCAGCCATCAGAAAGGAAATCCTGATGCTTGCAATAACATAAATGGACCTTGAAGGAATTATGTTTAGAGAAATAAGCCACACAGGCCAAGAGAAATACTGTATATTATCAATTATATGTGGAAACTTATTCAAAAAAATAGCCAAACTAATAGACTTAAAATTGGTTGCCGGGGGCAGAAGAGTGGGAGAAATACGTAGAAGTTTATAAAGGGATACAAACTTTCAGCTACAAGATGAATAAAATCTCAGGATCTAATGTACAATACAGTAACTACAGTTGATAACACTGAATTGAATAACTGAAAATTGCTAAAAGAGTAGAATGTAAATGTCCACATTAAAAACGTACATGTGTGCATGCATGTAAACATGTGAAACGTGATGTATATATTCATCCTTTTACAACGTATATGTATATCAAATCATCACAACTCTCAAATATGCAATACACCAAGTCTTTCGATGTTGTCAAGTATATCACAATAAAGCTGAAAAAAATGAATGATATTCAAATAATAACCACGATCAAGTTATATATAAAATAAGCTACGAGGCAATATTGACAACATGAGGGATACAGCACCAAGGTAACTATATATGAAGTATAATCTTTTTAAATTGTGAATAACTACATTGTACACCGGTAACTTATATAATACTGTGCATCAATTATACTTTAATAAAAATAAATAAAAAGTTATTAGTGTTAGGTAGACAGAAATAAGAAATACTAAAATACATATATCCCTTCATTTTGTCCAAACTCAAAAAATAAATCAAAATTGTTCTAATTCCTAAGTCAAGGTACTTGGCAAGGAAGGACTGTTACCACTAAAGAAAATCAGCAAAGTAGATTGAAACTTACAGAACCAATAATATATTCATTCTAATTAGCTACTGAGTTCTTAGTATTCAAAGAAAGGTGGCAAATGCCTGGCAAGCAACTAAGAGCAAGACAAACACTCTCAAAACAAACAAACAAACACTCTACCTCTCCTCAAGATGTTGAAACTGTAGGAGAAAATAGCTAAGTTTTATTGAACCTTTAAATATGTGCAAGACAACATGCACAATGCTTTATATTATTTTTTCTAAAATAATACAAAAAGAACATGAGTACTTATTAGTATTAGTATTATTATAGTACTTACTAATAAGTGTAAGTACTTATTAGTACTGTCATCGCTTGAGTATTTAAGAGGCTAAGTAACTAGTTCAAGGTCACATAATATAACCAAACTGGAACTTGAATCCAGTTTGACATTGACGATTACGTTCTTAAATACTATGTTACAAATGTTCACTATCCATTAAAAACACTTACAACACTAAAGGGATTGTGAAATGGGATAAAACACAATGAAATGAGAGAACCTGGAGAATAATCAGTTCAGTTCAGATCAGTTCAGTCGCTCAGTCATGTCCAACTCTTTGCGACCCCATGAATCACAGCACGCCAGGCCTCCCTGTCCATCACCAACTCCCAGAGTTCACCCAGACTCACGTCCATCGAGTCAGTGATGCCATCCAGCCATCTCATCCTCTGTCGTCCCCTTCTCCTCCTGCCCCCAATCCCTCCCAGCATCAGTCTTTTCCAATGAGTCAACTCTTCGCATGAGGTGGCCGAAGTACTGGAGTTTCAGCTTTAGCATCAGTCCTTCCAAAGAACACCCAGGACTGATCTCCTTTAGGATGGACTGGTTGGATCTCCTTGCAGTCCAAGGGACTCTCAAGAGTCTTCTCCAACACCACAGTTCAAAAGCATCACTTCTTCAGTGCTCAGCTTTCTTCACAGTCCAACTCTCACATCCATACATGACCACTGGAAAAACCATAGCCTTGACTAGAAGGACCTTTGCTGGCAAAGTAATGTCTCTGCTTTTTAAGATGCTGTCTAGCTTGGTCATAAATTCAAGGATTAAGCGTCTTTTAATTTCATGGCTTCAATCACCATCTGCAGTGATTTTGGAGCCAAAAAAATAAAGTCTGACACTGTTTCCACTTTTTCCCCATCTACTTCCCATGAAGTGATGGGACCAGATGCCATGATCTTCGTTTTCTGAATGTTGAGCTTTAAGACAACTTTTTCACTCTCCACTTTCACGTTCATCAAGAGGCTTTTGAGTTCCTCTTCACTTTCTGCCATAAGGGTGGTGTCATCTGCATATCTGAGGTTATTCATATTTCTCCTGGCAATCTTGATTCCAGCTTGTGCTTCTTTCAGCCTTTGCGAACCCATGAACTGCAGCATGCCAGGCTTCTCAGTCTATCATTATCTTCCTGAGTTTGCTCAAACTCATGTCCATTGAGTCAGTGAAGGCAGCCAACCACCTCATCCTCTGTCACCCCTTTCTCCTCTTGCCCTCAATTTTTCCCAGGATCAGAGTCTTTTCCAATGAATCAGCATTTCGCATCAGGTGGCCAAAGTATTGGAGCTTCAGCTTCAATGTGAGGATAACTTTTTTAAATGTTTAAGTCCTTGAATTTGTTTTTTCTCTATAAGAAATTTTCTTGTCTAACTAAAATAGATCCTCATGTACTGAAAATGTGATATATCGGGAATACGCCACTTAAAAAATCTACATTAAGAAAGTTTCAAGGAAAACACTAATATTTTAAAAAGGAAATTCTAACATTCATGAATTAACAATTAACTCTAGAAGTCAAAATGTTTATTATAAAAACTATACAGGTTCATATTTCACTGTTTAGTATCAGTAATTCTTAATGCAACTTGAAACATTTATAATCTTGTAAGTTTCAAAGAATTATTTTATTATGTGGCTTAATTTGTGAGAAAATAGCTTATATGAATGCCAGTTGTATTTCTTTGGAAAGACAAATGTAAACCTATTTAGTGATCTGATTTTCCCTTTCATCTTGTCTCCAGTTTCTGTGTAGATTTATAATGTTCATTGTTTCCAATTTTAACAAATCACCTAATGGCAGAAAGGAAAATATGTTAACCTTGGAATTATTTGCAGTTGGAGAATTCCCTTTTGTCTGGCCCATACAGGGCCTGCAATCTGTTTTAAACACAGATTGTCTGTCTTTCGTCTGACAGCCACCAAGCTGCACAAATTACTTTCTGCCTGTTCACCTGTTTGCAGCTGCATCTGTGGCTAAAGATTCTGCCGTTTGACTTGAGCAACCACTTCAGGATTGATGACATGTGCTGCTGATAAAGTGAGCAATTTGAAGAAATTACTGGCTATAGTTATTGAAAGACATCTGGGCATGAGCTGAGAACTAGAAGCCTTCAATCATGTGCTTGCAACCTGCAGTGGCGGCAATTGTGTTTGAAGTGATACCCTACTAAAAAGAAGTTGGCCCTGGCACTAAATAACCAAGTGATGTATGGAACATAATCTCTCAAATGAGTAATAAAAGGTTTGGTCCTTTAGCTATACAAATTGGAGGTTTGGTCCTTTCTTTAAAATATTAAGAAAAAATATAAGGCAACAATTAATCCTTCCCATTTCTATCCTTTTCTGAGTTAATTTTACAAACACCTCTTATTTCCTACTTATTTCAAATTGCTATTACTATTGCTGCTAAAGAAAAGGCAAGCATTTATTGAATACCTACTACAGGCTCCACACCCTAAGCCTAGGAAGAGATTTACATCTATTACCTTATTAATACTCACACCAACCTTATTAAACCAGAATTACTACTCCTTTTCTCTGGTAGAAAAAGTAAAGTTCCAGGAAACTAGCCTCATGTCACACAACTGTGAGTAACAAAGCTAGGGATTGTCTATCTCCTGATCAACAGCTCATTCAACTGTACTATACTGCCTTCCTGTTTTGCCTTTTTATTTTTTGGGGTGTGGGGGGTGTGGGGGAGGTGGACTTCCTGTCTCCTGATATATATACTTCTGATGTGTGATTAATTGTACATTTTGTCAGAACCATTCTATCCCTCAGGTTAGCCATTTGTAGATGTGATTTCTATTCTCACCTTTCTGTCTCATTATATAAAACTTTTTCCAAATCATGCGGTCTTCATGAATTCAGAAGCCTGATTCAATCAAAATTCATGCTTTTAACAGTAAGGGATAATGCAAAAAGCTCAGACCCTTGTCATATTTCCTGAAAACCAAAGTTCAAGTAAAATCATGCTACAAATAGTAAATGCATGTCCTTTTGTGACAAACTTACGCCTACTATTGAAGAAGAAGAAATAATGCCTACTAAGGTGTTACTTAAATACAAATGGATTATTTAAAATATTAATGAGTTTGATGATATCAATAACAATGAATAATTTAAAAGACATATAAAACATGAGCACAAATATATGGCACTGTCTGATAGGCAGTTCTACAGAGTCATAACAAACAAAAACTATACCAATTAATGAAGAATCAATTAGTATCACTATAGTTCAATGTACAAGTGTAAAACACACATTTAGTATGTTTCAAATGCAAAGTTGGATAGAAGATTATGGGCTAACATTTGTATAGTATCATCACATTTGTCTAATTAAAATTAATATGATTTTGGATAAGCATTTAAACCCCTTTTCTCCATTTGCAAACGGTAATAAGCCAGTACAGGTCACATTCAAGATAAACCTATTCAGAGATCATAGGCAAAGCAAAAACAGATATAACCATTCAGATGACCAGTTTTCATGTAACGTCTAAAATTCTTAATTTATAGACATAATTAAATATAGTAAAAATTAATAATTTGAAAATTGTTCATTTGAGAAAAATAAAAAAGTCCGTTAATACTAGAAACCAAACTTTGAAAAAATTTATTAGCTGGTAAGCTATGAAAGTTCTTAGAGAAAATGACTCCAGCAAACACTAATCTAAAATAATGTCAAATCTAAAATAATTCTGCAGTAAAAATATAAGAATGCTAATTTGCAAATATTAATTTAAAGACCAATTTTCCAACTATCAAATCATTATTCTTGTTTAGGGTGGACATATTAAATAAAATGGATTTCTTCATTTTGTTAGAGGGGACATGTTCTTTTAAAAAGCCTCTCTCAAAGATCCTTTTGAATAACTGGCTTTTCGACTACTTTTACACTGGTGTTTAAATTTCCACAGGGTTAGAAAATATCCCTGTAAATAATGCTATTCTTTTTCAGAAAAAATTTAAATTCATTGATAAGAATGCCACCCAAAATACACAATCATTTCAACTTGTTAAAATTTGAGGATACTGAAGAAATAGAAAGACCAAAGACTTCAGGTAACTGTATAAATTTGGTCTTCACATTTCGGTATTTATAAATTGAATTAAACACAGACCTGACTGACTCTAGCCACAAAAGAAGATATATACCAATGATTATAATAAAGCCTTATTTATGTATATAATGATATAGCAATAGTAACATTCTTCTACACAAAGATACACAATCTATGTTACTATCCTCTTTCCTAATCATGTCATGAGTTCATATTTTTAATAGCACCTTTTATTTTAAAAGACTTAAGTCGTGAGAACATTCTTATGTACCACTTCATAACTTTGACACAAAGTACGTATAAAAAGATTAAACTTTATTTGGTATAAAATCAGTTGGCAGTTTTACATCTGTGCATGCAACATAAATACCCCAGCTGGCATCTCAAGCACACACACATATGGACTTCAAAACAGAAACTTCCTTATTTGCAGCACTGCCAGGGTAATTTTGTATCCTCTGCATACTACAGCTATTTGTCAGGCCCCTGCAGGTGTGCACTGCACATAAACACACAGCTGTAGTCCAGCAAGCCAAGTGTTCCATCAAACACATAAAGGGAACCTCAGCAGTCGGATTAGTCATCCCTACAACAGGTCCAAGGAGAACAATATGGGTTAGTATTTTTGGAAAAAGCATGGATAGGAAATTTATGATTATGCTAGTCTTACCAAATAACTGGTGGATTGTGTCATTTTTAAAGGTACGCCTACTTATTAAGTTTTTCTTAGAAAGGCTGCAAAAAGTAGAATTTGTTTTTTAGTTTTAAACATAACCAATAATCTATAAATGAGTTTATTAAGTCCAAAATGTGAAAAAAATTTTCAAATTCGTTTCAGTTTTTGGCAGTTAATGCAGTTGAATGCCTTGGAAATAATATTTACAAATCATAATCACTATATCTTAAAACACTTATCAGTTCTATATTTTTATAATTCTACTTTTCAATTCATATGTATTTTAAGATGAATTTGCCAATGCAAGTTATTTGTGTCCAAAATTACATTTGACATTTAACTATCAAAAGTTACATGCTGTTTTAATATTAGACTTTGAACAAATATTTACTTCTCAAATATGATATGAAAGTATATCAACCTACAAATGGCAGGGGAAATAAATGAAAATATAAAACATGATCATTTTGCAATCAGGAGAAAGCTCCCAACAAAATTAAATGTGACCTTATTCATATTCTTTAAAATACCAAGTAAGCACTTCAAGCAGTTGATAATTATGACTACTTTAACCACATTTCCCCCGAACTGCTCCAAGTCCACCTGGCAGTTGACAAAACATGAAAGATAACTTAGAAAATGAGCTTGAATGCATTATACCTAATATACTAATCTTCAGTGAACTTGAGGTCAGAGAGTTAGTAATCAAGGAACACTAGCAGTCTCTGACATGAAGGAACTCACTTTTTCTCATATCTGGAAGGTATAACAGGACGTTAGAAACTACAAATTAAACACTTCAGCATGAAACCTAACTTTATTAAGTACTATCCTAGTTTAGCTGAGCAATAAAAATAGGATCTAATGTAGGAACAGAGTTAAAGGGTTCTCATCACAATGAAGGAATCTGTTTTCCTTTATCTTCCATCTATTTGAGATGATGGATGTTCAGTAAACTTACTGTGGCAATCATATAATGATGTATGTAAGTCAACTCATTATGCTCTAAACCTTAAACATACTATGCTGTATTGTCAATTATACCTCAATAAAACTGGAAGGAAAAACAACAGCAAAGACTTGAAAACTGTCCCAGTTTTATAAGTCAGGCTGGCTTGAGGCTGATGGGTATTTCTATATACATATAAAACACTGTCCCTGATAAGATCTACTCTCCTAGCAAGTTCAATGTTTACAATACAATATTGTTGTCTAGAACCACTACACTGTACCCTGGCTCTCCAGGACTTATTAACCTACTAGTTTCAAGTTTTAGAGAAGGCGATGGCACCCCACTCCAGTACTTTTGCCTAGAAAATCCCATGGACAGAGGAGCCTGGTAGGCTGCAGTCCATGGGGTCGCTCGAGTCAGACACGACTGAGTGACTTAACTTTCACTTTTCACTTTCATGCATTGGAGAAGGAAATGGCAACCCACTCCAGTGTTCTTGCCTGGAGAATCCCAGGGACGGGAAGCCTGGTGGGCTGCCGTCTATGGGGTCGCACAGAGTCAGACACGACTGAAGCGACTTAGCAGCAGCAGCAACAGTTTCAAGTTTGTACCCTTAAACAGAATCCCTCCCACTTCCCAATTAACCACCATTTTACTGTTTCTATGAGCTCTGGTGACATAGGTACTAGATAACACCGCAATGGCAGTCATACTGCAATACATAAACACATTAATTCAATGTGCTGTATACATTAAACATAAACGTGTCAAATATATTTTATTAACAAGTAATATTTTTTAAAAAATGAATAAAGTATGAAAAGAGACAGCAAATGTGGAAAAGATATAACGGTTTCTAATTAATTAATTAGACTGCTTTATAGTAAATTATCTCACATCTTATTCTTTTCTGAAACTATAAATAGGAAACACTTGGAATTCAACCTGGATCCCAATATTACTGACGGGTCCCTGAGGTGTGATTCATAGCTCTTTAAAGCTTCCTAGTAGCCTTAAATGCTCCAGGCTAGATCCAGCTGAATTTTGGTTCTGAACCACACAGTAATTCTTTTTCAGCAATTCTATCTCAAACATTTACATCACTACCTCTTGGCCCAAAATACTGTCATCAAGAAAAGTGTCATATGCTGAGAGTGAGTAAAATATCTTGGCCTTTAATGTTCACAATAAAATACATTTAAAACAAATTTTAGTTAACAGTATCTGTTCCGGTTATTTATGGATGTGGAACTATTCCAAAACTCAGTGGCTTAAACCAACAATCTATTTTTATCTCGTACAGTTCTGTGGATTTTCTGGACTCATCTGGGTGGATCTCGCCTGTCTTGCTCTCATGCAGCTGAAGTCAGATGGTGGCTGGGACTAGAATCACCTGAAGACGCTACTGAGCTAGTGATGCATATGGTTTCATCATTCGTGTGTCAGACACCTCAGTCAAAACAACTGAAACAATTGGGGACCAGGCAGGCATCTCTTTCCCTACATTAGTGACTCCAGTTGGCTACCTTGGACTTCTTCACAACATGACAGTCTCATGGACACCAGACTTTTGACGTAATAGCTGACTTCGATCAAAGCAAATACTCTAAGTGATGCAGGCATAAAATGCAGAGCTTATTACTTAGTCTCAGCTGTCTACAGTATCCACTTTTGCCACAATCTATTAGTTAAAGGCATTATGGGGCTAGGCTGAACTCAAAGGAATGAACGGACACAATGAAACTGAGAAGGATAGCTCATAGCCATCTTTGGAGACCGGCAACCACTTCATAGCAATAAAATCGTTTTAAAAGAATCTGAAAAACAATGGATATATGTATAACTGAATCACTTTGTTGTACACCTGAAATTAACACAACATTGTTAATCAACTACACTTCAATATAAAATAAAAATTAAATTTAAAAAATTTAATTCCTCTTTTGCTAGCAATCTGCTGAAGTGTTACTATTTTATAATTATTCTGTTATTTACAATGATATTACATGATATTAATATGCACAGATTTGATTATGAAATAGAGTGACTTCCCCGGTGGTTCAGATGGTAAAGCATCTGCCTACAATGTGGGAGACCCAGGTTCAATGCCTGGGTCGGAAAGATCTCCTGGAGAAGGAAATGGCAACCCACTCTAGTATTCTTGCCTGGAAAATCCCATGGACGGGACTTTCAGTCCATGGGGTTGCAAAGAGTCAGACACAACTAAGCAACTTCACTTTCAGTTTCAATATGCATGGATTTGATTATGAAATAGAGTGACTAGGAGACAGCAAGGTATGATATATATTTATTTCAAGTTGCTTTCCCTGACTCCACAGAGATTTAATCTATACCCAAAATTAATTCTACTTCTGTTTATATTTTTCAACAATCAACATATAAACACTGGAAATTTTCCTCAGTTACAAAAAATGATCAATCTTTATCTAAAAGTTTGTCATTAAGCTAAACAAATCATATCTCACTTGTTTAAAATACTACACTTAGTAAATAATTACTAGAACTTTTAAGAGAGCCTTTATATGCGTCTGGGGAAAGACGGTAAATTATAACAGACAAATAGCCAGGAATCTACACATGAACACACACACACAAGTGCACAGACAACACACAAGAAAAACCACGAAGGGCATACTAGTCCTGTTTACGGGAGTTTAACAGCAATTCTTAAACTGCTAAGAGCTAAATTGAAGGAAATGTTACCCCCAAAATTAGAATTTTCGGAAACAACAGAATGACATAAGGAGGAGAGTAAGGGAAATGAGAATAGTTCAAGATTTTATGTAATCGGTAGGGTGATGTTTTACCCTCTTCCGCATTTAAAAAATACTTCAAAAAAACAATGAAAAGACAAAACTCTCCCATAATTACATGGCTTTTTTAAGTTTATAAAGAAGGAGGCCTAAAATACTGCATCCTCCATCTCACCCATGTCCTACACTTGCCCAAGAAGTAACAACTGGCACTTGTTTCATATGAAGAAAACTTTTTGCACAGAAAACTATCAACCACCTACATATATACTTATTATCCATCCATGAGTAATACACAAATATGCATCCACGCATACAAGTACACACATCAATTTCTTAAAAATAAAGATGGCATGGTGCTATACATATTGGTCTGAAAATCACTTTTTACTTAGAATCAACCAATCTATCCAAATATTTTAACACAAGACGATTTTTCTGGGCTCCAAAATCACTGCAGACGGTGACTACAGCCATGAAATTAAAAGACACTTGGTCCTTGGAAGGAAAGTTATGACCAACCTAGATAGCATCTTAAAAAGCAGAGACATTGCTTTGCCAACAAAGGTCCGTCTAGTCAAGGCTATGATTTTTCCAGTGGTCATGTATGGATGTGAGAGTTGGACTGTGAAGAAAGCTGAGCACCGAAGAATTGATGCTTTTGAACTGTGGTGTTGGAGAAGACTCTTGAGAGTCCCTTGGACTGCAAAGAGATCCAACCAGTCCATCCTAAAGGAGATCAGTCCTGGGTGCTCTTTGGAAGGACTGATGTTGAGGCTGAAACTCCAATTCTTTGACCACCTGATGTGAAGAGCTGACTCATTTGAAAAGACCCTGATGCTGGGACAGACTGAAGGCAGGAGGAGAAGGGGATGACAGAGGATGAGATGGTTGGATGGCATCATTGACTCAATGGACATGGGTTTGGGTAGACTCTGGGAGTTGGTGATGGACAGGGAGGCCTGGTGTGCTACAGTTCATGGGGTTGCAAAGGTCAGACACAACTGAGCGACTGAACTGAACTGAAGTAAATGTTAAAAAGCACTACATATTGCATAGCTTACCTTTATAGTACTCTGCTATAATGGATGAATTACAAACATGCCATTGAGAGAAAGAAATCAGATACGAAAGACTCTATGCTATATGACTCCATTCACATGAACTTCAAAAACAGGCAAAACTAATCGATGGTGACAGAAATCTGAATAAGAACTGCCTCTAGAGGTGATCAGGAATGATTTGCAAGGGAACATAAAGGAACTCCTCATTACCGAGCCTGAAAAATTCTGAAATTATTTCTGGTTCTAAAACATAGAGCAAGACCATTTATCAACAAATCATTTGATATCTTTGCTTCTTTTTCTTCACTTCCAAGTAAATAACTCTCAAAATACTAAGTCATTATTTTCAACACTTGGAAACACTGGAAGAAACTGAGGTTCTCAGAGGTCAAGTAACTTCACCAAAATTCCATGACTAATCAAGTAGAAGCCACATTCAGAATTTAAGCTTTCTCAGTCTTAATTCACAGCTATTTTTCCTTGCATTTTACAACTGTAATTTCCAGATTGTATTATGAATTTTATTGGAAGTTTTCAGCTGTTCTCTCCAAGAAAAAGTAGTAGGAAAAACAAAGGCAAACCTACATTTTAAAACTGAAGGGCTTAAAAAAAATAATATAAATTATGAACTTAAAATTACAAAATCTCCCTCAAGATGTAAAAATAAACTTTAGCTGCTTATAACACAACTGATGCAATGAATTGGAAAAAAGCAGATAATGAGACAAAATAATTGGAAAATTATGCTGTAATTCAATCACATTGATGACATTTTGGTCACAGATTTATAGGTAACTTTTAATTTTATGTTTTATAGTAATTTCC
This sequence comes from Bubalus kerabau, assembly GCF_029407905.1. Classification (NCBI taxonomy): domain Eukaryota; kingdom Metazoa; phylum Chordata; class Mammalia; order Artiodactyla; family Bovidae; genus Bubalus; species Bubalus kerabau. Next base: position 67,341,054 of record NC_073637.1, read on the forward strand.
ATATTTCACATTTTATAGTAATTCCTATGGTCTATAACCTATGTTTGTTTAAAAAAAAGAAAAAGGAATGTAAACTGTTACGTATCTTCAAAAGAAAATTCATTAAGCTGAAATTCACATTCTCTTTGACCTACAATCTCACATTTTAAATTCATCTCATAGAAAGAAAATCAAAACTGTAGAGACTTTACATGCAAAATTCAGTTCCGTCACACAGTCGTGTCCGACTCTTTGAGACCCCATGGACTGCAGCAGACCAGGCTTCCCTGTCCATCACCAACTCCCAGGGCTTGCTCAAACTCATGGCCATCGAGTCGGTGATGCCATCCAACCATCTCATGCTCTGACATCCCCATCTCCTCCTGCCTTCAATCTTTCCCAGCATCAGGGTCTTTTCAAAGGTGTCAGTTCTTCGCATCAGGTGGCCAAAGTATTGGAGTTTCAGCTTTAGCACCAGTCCTTCCAATGAATATTCAGGACTGATCTCCTTTAGGATTGACTGGTTTGATTTCCTTGCAGACCAAAGGACTCTCAAGAGTCTTCTCCAACACCACAGTTCAAAAGCATCAATTCTTCGGCGCTCAGCTTTCTTTATAGTCCAACTCTCACATCCATCCATCCATCCATCCATCCATACTGGAAAAACCACAGCTTTGACTAGATAGACCCCTGTTGGCAAAGTAATGCCTCTGCTTTTTAATATGCTCTCTGGCCTGGTCATAACTTTCTTCCAAGGACCAAGCGTCTTTTAATTTCATGGCTGCAGTCACCATCTGCAGTGATTTTGGAGCCCAAACAAAGCCTCTCACTGTTCCCACTGTTTCCCCATCTATTTGCCATGAAGTGATAGACCAGATGCCATGATTTTAGTTTTCTGAATGTTGAGTTTTAAGCCAATTTTTCATTCTCCTCTTTCACTTTCAGCAAGAGGCTCTTTACTCCTCTTTGCTTTCTGCCATGAGGGTGGTGTTATCTGCATATCTGAGGTTATTGATATTTCTCTCAGTAATCTGGACTCATTCCAGCTTGTGCTTCATCCAGCCGGGCATTTCTCATGCTGTACTCTGCACAGAAGTTAAACAAGCAATATAAAGCCTTGACGTATTCCTTTCTCACTTTGGAACTAGTCTGTTGTTCCATGTCCATTTGTAACTGTTGCTTCTTGACCTGCATACAGATTTGTCAGGAGGCAGGTAAGGTGCTCTAGTATTCCCATCTCTTTAAGAATCTTCCACAGTTTGTTGTGATCCACACAATATATGCAAAGTTATGCTGCACCAATACAACTAGTGGCAAAAGGGTAACAGTCTATATGTTCATAAAGAGGGCAACACCTTAATAAATAATAGTAGTTCTATATTATAAAGCAGCATGAATATATTTAATAAAAGAAAAGTTGTATTACTGTAATACTGAAAAAATAACCATAATATGGTATTAAGTGTAAAGTGCAGGTTACAGAATATGCATATGCTTTTGATGAAATACACACACATACTCAGTGCAAACCTACAGATGTGGTGTTTTTCTCTCTTCATGCTCCTAATTTATCCCTCCCTCTCTCTCCACTTTGGTAATTATAAGTTTGCTTTCTGTGACTCTTATTTCTATTTTGTATATTTATTCATTTACATTACTTTTCAGATTCTTCACATTAATGTTATCACACGGTACTTGTCTTTCTCCATCTCACTTACACCACTTCTCTACCTCCAGCCATGTTGCTGCAAATGGCAATATCGCATTCTTTTTTATAGCTGAGTAATACTTCATTGTGTGTGTGTGTGTGTGTATTTATATATATGTATGTATATCACATCTTCTTAAGCGAATTTCTGTTCATAAGCATTTGGGGTGTTCTCACATCTTGGATGTAATAAATAGCGCTGCTATGAAAAAGGGAGTGCATGTATCTTTTCAAATTGGGTTTTTCATTTTTACTGGAAATATATCCAGAAGTGGGATTGCTGGATAATATGGCAGCTCTATTTTTCGTTTTTAAGGAAAACTCCACACTGTTTTCCACAGCAGCACCAACTTACATTCCCACCAACAGTGTCAGACAGTTGTGTTTTTCCACACCCTTTCCAGTGTTTAATATTTGCAGACTTCTTGATGATGGATGGCTACTCTGACCTGTGTGAGGTGATACCTCATTGTGGATTTTATTTACATGTCTCAAATAGTGTTTCTAAGCATCTTTTCATATGCCTGTTGGCCACTTGTATGTCTTCTTTGCAGAAACATCTATTTAGGTCTTCTGCCAACTATTTAATTGAGTTGTTTGTGGTTTGTCTTGATACTGAGCTGTATGAATTGTCCATGTATTTTGGATAATAAACTCTTGTCAGAATCATCATTTGCAAATATTTTCTCTCATTCCATATGTTGTCTTTTTGTTATGTTTTACAGTTTCTTTTGTTGTATAAAAGCATGTGAGCTTAATTAGGTTCCATTTGTTTACTTTTCCTTTTATTTCGTTTGTCTTGGGAGACCAATTTAAGAAATTATTGCTATGATTTATGTGAAAAAATAATTTAACCATTGTTCATCTCTACAAGTTTTATGGTTATGCACTATGTTGTATATGTAGGTCTTTAAACCATTAAGTTTCTATCTGCATACGGTGTGAGGGAATGTTCTAATTTCACTGATTTACATGTAGCTGTCCAGTTTTCCCAACACCATTTGTTCAAGAAACTGCCTTTTCTCTATTTCATATTCCTGCCTCCTTTGTCGTGGATAAACTGACCACAGGTACATCCGTTTACTATGGATTATCTGCTCTGTTCCACTGATCTATTTTTTTGGCTGTACCATGCTGTTTCAATTACTATAGTTTTTATAGTACAGTGTGAAGCCTGCAAGGATTATGCCTTCAGCTTTGTTCTTTTACTTCAGGATTGCTTTGGCAATTCTAGATCTCCTGTGATTCCATATAAATTTTAGTATTTTTTCTAGCACTGTGAGAAATATGGTATTTGTGGGACTGCATTGTATCTGTAGATGCTTTGGATACCATGGACATTTTAACCATATTAATTCTTCCAATTCAAGAGCAGGGAACGTCGTTCCATTGCTTTGAATCATCTTTTGTTTCCTTTACCTGTGTTTTATGGTTTTCAGCATATAGGTCTTTCATCTCCTTGGTTAAGTTTACTCCTAGGAATTTAATTTTTTGGATGTGATTTAAAACAGGATTTTTAAATTTTTCTCTTTCTCATATTTTGCTATTAGTGTAAAGAAATGCAACAGATTTCTGAATATTAATCTTGCACCTTGCTACCTTGCTGAATTCATTTGTTAATTCTAATAGGTTTGGGGTAGAGACTTCAGGGTTCTCTACATAGTCATGGTATCTACAAACAGTGACAGTTGTACCTCTTCCTCTCCAATTTCGATACTTTTTTTTTTGACTGCTGTGGCTAAGACTTCCAATACTATGCTGAACAGAACTAGTGAGACTAAGAATCCTTGTATTGTTCCTGAATTTAGCAGGAAGGCTTTCTGACTTCACAATTGAGTATTATATCGGTTGTGGGTTTGCCATAAATGGGCCTCCTTGTGGCTCAGCTGGTAAAGAATCAGCCTGCAATGCGGGAGACCTGGCTTGGGAAAATCCCCTGGAAAAAGGAAAGGCTACCCACTCCAGTATTCTAGCCTGGAGAATTACACGGACTGTATAGTCCATGGGGTTACACAGAGTTGGACACGACTGAGCGACTTTCGCTTTCACTTTACCATAAATGGCTTTTATTATGTTGAGGTATGTTCCCTCTATACCCATTTTATGAGACTTTTTATCATAAACGGATGCTTAAATTTGTCAAATGGTTTTTCTGCATCACATGAGGCAATCATGTGGTTTTTGTCTTTCCCTTTGTTAATGTGGTGTCTCACAAAGATTGACTTGTATATGTTGAACCATCCTTGCATCGCTGGAATGAATTCAGCATAATCATGATGTATGACCCTTTCTATACATTGCTAGAGTTGGTTTAATCATATTTTGCTAAGGACTTTTGTATCGATACTCATCAAAGAACTGGCCCAGTATTAATTTTAACTTAATAAAAAATTTAAGGGTTAAAAAAAAAATAAATGCCTAAGCTTTCTCTTATGAGTAAAATAGAATCAAAGAATAACCAAGATTAAAAACAAACTTATTCTTTTACAAAGTTAGTTAGAAAAACATAGTGCTATATTGCAATATCTTTTAATTGACTATTTTTCAAAAACCAAATTGACAGTTTACCAGAGATTATTAAGATTTACTTACTATCAGGATATGTCACTGGTGGAAAGCCAGAAATACCAAAGTAAACTGTACAAGGTAAATAAATGTAAATTATTATTATTTAGACTATTAAATATTTCAGACTTTTCTAGTAATATTGCTCATTCTTATTTTTCCAACGAGTATAATAATAAACAAAAAGGCTTATAACACAATTTATGCTGGAAGGTATTTGCCCATTGGATGTTTCTGGAAATCCAAGATATATCTAAAACATACTCTTACCATTCACTGCTGCTGCTGCTAAGTCACTTCAGTCGTGTCAGGCATATTATGCGTTTTTAATATAATGCTATTCATTCTTTAACATGCAGTTAATCTCAGTGCTTAAAACTATTTTTTAAATTATTTTCATTTTAAAATGAACTGAAATAAAGATAAACTGGCCAAAATCTGTCAATCTTAACATGAAGAATTTGCACATTTTGAACTGTTCTTTTAGATTTTTCATGAGAAATTAATTTCTTATAAAAGTTTTATTTTTTCTTACTTGATTATGAATCTTATTGTAAGCAAGTATCCCTTGACTTCCTTTTTATTCAACTAAAATAGTTTCAGAATATATTTTTTAAAAAATCATAAAATTTAATTTTACTAGTTACCGGATCCAGATTTACCCATCTTACAAAGCTCAACACAGGCATCATTTTTCCACCTAATTGCCTCATGGCCACTAGTTCTCCCCCATTCTCACCAGGCAGAACAAAGAGGTAAGGTAATATTTAAGCATTTAATAAATGTTTCCTGAATTTAAAAACTGATAAATACTAGAACCAGAATCCATTCATTTAAAACACTTATTTTATGCATGCTAACCACAGACATTGTCTTTTCCTACAAAAACTGTCTAAAAATCAGAAGTGACCAGGAATTATGGTAAAATATGATAGATAGTATGATGGGAGAAATATAGGGTATATTTAATTTTTATAGATATATATTGGAGTATAATATCTAAATTACAGGTGTAAATATACTGACTCAAAAGTTTTAAATGTTACACTACATTTACAGTTACTTTAAAATATTGGCTATATTCTTGTATTGTACAATATATCCTAGTAACATATTTTATACATCCCCTGTCCCCTTCCGTCTCTCCTCATAGTCTGTTCTCTAAATCTGAGTCTGTTTCTTTTTTTTGTTATATTCACCAGTTGGTTCTTTTTTCTAGATTTCATAAATAGTGATATCATAAAGTATTTGTCTCTGTTTATTTCATTTAACATAGTACCTTCCAAATCCATGTTGCTGCAAATGGCAACATTTTATTCTATTTTTATGACTGAGTAGTTTGTGTGTATTTGTCATGTTAGTCACTCAGTTGTGCCTGACTCTTTGCGACCCCATGGGCTATAGCCTACCAGGCTCCACTGCCCATGGGATTCTCCAGGCAAGAATACTGGAGTGGGTTGCCATGCCCTTCTCCATGGGGTCTTACTGACCAAGGAATTGAATCCAGGTCTCCCCGCATTATAAACAGATTCTTTACCATCTGAGCTATCAGGGAAGCCCATATATGTGCATGTGTGTATATATATATACACACACACACCACATATTCTTCATGCATTCATCTGTTGGACACTTTGGTTGCTTCTGTATCTTTTTAACTGTAAATAACACTATTGTGAACATGGGGTGCTTGTATCTTTTCAAATTAGTGCTCATTCTCACCACTTTCATTCAACTTGTATTCAAAGTGTTACCAGTGCAATCAGACAAGGAAAAGAAACAAAAGGAATTCAAGTTGGAAAAGAAGAAGTAAAACTGTCACTGTCTGAAGACGGCATGTTTCCATACATAGAAAATTCTATGGAGAACACCAGGAAACTATTAGAGTTTATCAATAAAGTCTATAAAGTTGCAGGATACAAAATTAACATACAGAAATTTGTTGCATTTCTCTACACAAAAAATAAACTATCAGAAAGAGAAATGAAGGAAAAAATCCCATTTACCACCACATCAAAAAGAAGAAAATACTTAGGAATAAACCTCCTTATACCCTGGAGTAGGAAACAGCACCACACCAGTATTCTAGTCTGGAAAATTCCATGGGCAGAGGAGCATGGCAGGCTACAGTCCATGGGGTCGCAAAAAGTTGGAGACAACTGAGAAACTGAGCACGCGTGCGCACGCACACACACACACAGGAGGAGGTAAAAGAACAGAACTCAGAAAACTACAAAAAACTGATGAAAAAGCTAAAGACAACACAAATAGATGGAAAGATATACAATGTTCTTGGACTAGAAAAATAATTATTATTAAAATGACCACGATAACCAAGGTAACTGACGGATTCATTCAACTGGAACTTTTGGAACTAATGGAATTTTACACAGAACTAAAACAAATAATTTTAAAATCAGCATGGAAACACCAAAGACCTCAAAATAGCCAAACAATCTTGAAAAAGAAAAACAGAGCTAGAGGTATCATTCTGCTTTCAGACTATACTTGAAAGCTACAGTAATCAAAACAGTATGATACTGAGGCAAAAAGATACATGTATCAATGGCACAGAACATAAGAGCCAGAAATAAATCCAGTACTTTCGGTCAATTAATTTATAACGAAGGAGGCAAGAATATACGAGAGAGAAAAGACAGCCTTCAATACATAAAGCTGGGAAAACTAGATAGCTACATGTAAAAGAATAAAGTAAGACAATTCTCTAACACCATATACAAAACAAGAACTCAAAATGAATTAAGACCAGAAATCACCTCTAGAGATTTCTAAGACCAGAAACTTCTACAGGAAAAAATAGGCAGAACACTCTTTGACATAAATCACAGCAATAACTTTTAGGATATATCCCCTAAAGCAAAAAAAAAAAACAAAATAAAAGCAAACAATAAACATTTAATTAAACTTTAAAGCTGCTGCACAACAAAGAAAACCACTCACAAAATGAAAAGACAACCTAAATGGGAGAAAATATCTGCCAATGATATAACCTACAAGTTCATATCCAAAACTTACAGCTAATACAACTCAATATCACATAAAAACAAACAACTCAATTTAAAAATGGGCAAAAGACTTGAACAGATATTTTTCCAAGGAGGAAATGCAGATGGCCAAGAGGCATATGAAAAGATGCTCAACATAGATAACCACCATGGAAATGCAAATCAAGTCCACAATGAAATATCATCATTTACACCTGTCAGAAGGACTTCACCAGAAAGAACTCAAATAGCAAATGTTGGTGAGAATGTTGAAGACAAGAGAACCCTCATAAACTATTAATGGGAATGTATACTGGTGCAGCCACTGTGGAAAATATTACAGAGGATTCGCAAAAAGCTGAGAACTACCATATGAAATAGTAATTCCATCCCTGCATATATATCTATACAAAAATAAAAACACAAATTTGAAATATGAGAAACGCTGGGCCGGAAGAAGCACAAGCTGGAATCAAGATTTCCGGGAGAAATATCAATAACCTCAGATATGCAGATGACACCACCCTTATGGCAGAAAGTGAAGAGGAACTAATAAAAAGCCTCTTGATGAAAGTGAAACTGGAGAGTGAAAAAGTTGGCTTAAAGCTCAACATTCTATACATCAGTGTCTCTTCTGCTGTCTCGTACACAGGGTTATTGTTACCGCATTTCTAAATTCCATATATATGCATTACTATACTGTATTGGTGTTTTTCTTTCTGGCTTACTTCACTCTCAGTCTTATGGACTCTGGGAGAAGGAGAGGGTGGGAAGATTTGGGAGAATGGCATTGAAACATGTAAAATATCATGTATGAACCGAGTTGCCAGTCCAGGTTCGATGCACGATACTGGATGCTTGGGGCTAGTGCACTGGGACGACCCAGAGGGATGGTATGGGGAGGGAGGAGGGAGGAGGGTTCAGGATGGGGAACACATGTATACCTGTGGCAGATTCATTTTGATATTTGGCAAAACTAATACAATTATGTAAAGTTTAAAAATAAAATAAAATTTAAAAAAAAAATAAAAAATAAAGCTCAACATTCAGAAAACGAACATCATGGCATCTGGTCCCATCACTTCATGGCAAATAGATGGGGAAACAGTGGAAACAGTGTCAGACTTTATTTTGGGGGGCTCCAAAATCACTGCAGATGGTGACTGCAGCCATGAAATTAAAGACGCTTACTCCTTGGAAGGAAAGTTATGACCAACCTAGAGAGCATATTCAAAAGCAGAGACATTACTTTGCCAACAAAGGTTCATCTAGTCAAGGCTATGGTTTTTCCTGTGGTCATGAACGGATGTGAGAGTTGGACTGTGAAGAAGGCTGAGCGCCGAAGAATTGATGCTTTTGAACTGTGGTGTTGGAGAAGACTCTTGAGAGTCCCTTGGACTGCAAGGAGATCCAACCAGTCCATTCTAAACGAGATCAGCCCTGGGATTTCTTTGGAAGGAATGATGCTAAAGCTGAAACTCCAGGACTTTGGCCACCTCATGCGAAAAGTTGATTCACCAGAAAAGACTCTGATGCTGGGAGGGATTGGGGGCAGAAGAGAAGGGGACGACAGAGGATGAGATGGCTGGATGGCATCACTGACTCGATGGACATGAGTTTGGGTAAACTCTGGGAGTTGGTGATGGACAGGGAGGCTTGGCATGCTGCAATTCATGGGGTCGCATAGTCGGACACGACTGAGCAACTAAACTGAACTGAGACTGCATTATTGGTAGTAATCAAGTTAACAGAAATTAATTACATATCCCTATGTGCATGTGTGCTAAGTCACTTCACCCATGTCCAACTCTTTGCAAGCCTATGAACAGTAGCCCACTAGACTCTTCTGTCCATGGGATTCTCTAGGCAAGAATACTGGAGTGGGTTGCCATTTTCTCCTCCAATGGATTTTTCCAACATAGGGATCAAACCTGTGTCTCTTTTATCTTTAGAACTGGCAGGCAGGTTCTTTACTGCTAGTGCCACCTGGGAAGCCCCATAGTATAGAAGGGTATAAAGTAAAAGTCTCTTATTTTGCCCTCCTCCACTAATAATCTTAATTCCACTCCCCAAAGGCAGTCATTATTAATATTTTTGGTATATCTTTCTAGGCATTTTGCTATGGATATGCAAATATAATAATATACTTTAAAATATACACACACAAATATGATCACATTATAGTATTCGTTTGCAAACTGTTTCCCACATTTAACAATAAAAACAATCCACAGTGGGTTTGTTTTTATGTATCACCACAAATAGGTATTCTTCTAAGGTAATAAAAAAAAATAAAACCTCTAAGGATTTTTAAATCTGAGGATTAATTCTTTCATTAGAATTTAATATGGAGAAATAGGAAAAACTATTCTATTACTGAAATTATTTATACAATGCCATCCTTAACTGACAACCTTTAGTGCCATATCCCTAACAAGGTGTCCCTACTGTCCAAAGACATTCATTACACTTTTTGTTTTAATCGTGACTTTTTATTAATGTTTATTCATTTCTTACTGACAGTATATTTCTATGACTTGGTTACCTCTTAACTAAAATAAGCCTATTATTCTGGTCACTTGTTCCTACCATTTTATATAAGACTTTAATTACTATCCCTGCATTGGCAACATATTGAAAAATAATTGTGATAGAATTTTAGAATTATACTTCTAACTTCATAGCAAATTTTAAAGTTCTTATCAACTAATCCAAAAAGTATCTGTAATAGCAAACACTAAATATTTGCAGTTTATTATATATATAAATCTCTTTTACTATATAAGTTAAAATAACCATAGGACTGGAATTTTTTATAAGTGCTTTATGTATAAGACAGTTGACACAGCATAATGAAATGTATGTTAAGGGTTTCCAAAATATTCTACACATAAAATTTCAATTCTTTTTTCTCCATTCTCTACTTGCCTTCTTTTAGCAATATACATTATTTTATAGGGTGAATGTAATAGGTCATAATGATAATTGCTTACTGAGTTAGAAACAAATTCTTGTAATTCATCTGTTCTCTGCTTTAGGAAACATGGTAAAATCATCAGTTTCATACTTAAAAGTCATTAAGAACAGATTTTAGAAATTCCACTAAATTGACATCAATAAATGAATTATATTAATATGTTAATTAATATAATTAATATATTAGACTTATCATTAAAGCAAAATCCATGAGATCTATTTTCCAGGCCTTAGATAATGCCTCCATGGTACACTTGGCCAATAAAGGTAGATAAAACAGTAGTGCTTTTGAAGCATCAGCATATAAATGCCACTGTGGCTTACCACAAGTGGGAGGCACACCACATTTGATCTCAGTTAATTAAATTAAACCAGTTCCTGTATTGTTAAAATATGCCTTGTATTACTTATTTGGATACCACACAATTGCTTATAAACTATAAAAGTTCCATCCCCACCTTCTCTGTTGCATCTATTGGCAATGGAATCAATAAACAGTTACCAGAATGTTCCACCACAGCCAAAGCTAAAAAGCAAAATTTATTTATGTATCACCCTCCTATATTTCAGTTAGTGCTTTAATGACTATCTTACCAAAGACCTGAGAGCAGATATTATAAGTACTGATGTAAGGGGAAAATGAAATAATATACAGAAAATGTTTTCATGATACTCTTCTTTGTATGGAAGTTATGTTAGAAGGTACTTCAATTACTTTTTTTAAAATGTGGATGTAAGGTAGTAAGAAGAAAAACATCTGGCAATGGTTATGATTGAACATGCATAATATATAATCTACTAAATTATTAATTAAAATAGAAACTGGCCTCTGAAAATTTGTAGAATGGAAATGCAAGATTTTGATGTTAGAAACTCTTCTAAAACTACCCAATATTCTATATACCCTTGGTAAACTGATTTATATTTTAGGTACATAGAAGGAGAAAAAGAAAACGTTTACTATTTTCCTATATTGTTATAAAAAAAAAAAAAAAAGCATACTACTCAGGTCTAGTCAAAGCCATATATCATCATAACAGAATGAATTTCTGAAATAAGAGTAATTATTTCAGTAAAAATTATCATTATAAATTTTTATTAAGCATTTTAAGAACTGACTTTTAATTGATAGTATAGTATACAATTTCTCATTTGCTATCAGCTGCTAGGTTATTTCTGTAGTCTCTAGTCTGCACATACTCAGTACAAAATATATGTTCAATTGTAGATAGGAGAACAGGATTCCTTTGGCTAACACTGTTGGTGCTGATCTTTTCACCGGGCTATTAAGTTTTCTTACATCCATAAAATAATTAAACTTCCACAGAAATGGCTAGAAAGTATGCCTGAAAAAGTCTATAATTTGATTGGGAAAACAGAATGTGTTATGGATATCTTACAGTTCTTTAATACCTTCTTCTTTTCAAACTCATTATATTTTTTCACTACTAAAATCAAAGACAATTTTCTTAGATATGAGTTAGCACCATTTTGAGTTATCCCTCCTCAAATATTCTGATTTCTGTGTTTAATCCAACCTCGTAAGATGTGAATTTCCATCTTGAGATGGGATCATATCTTGAGAGACTTGTTGCTAAAACTAGAATATTAAGAAAATGTTAAAGTTTTATTAACGCTAACACATTAAAAAACTATAGATTCTACAAAGAGTAAGAGTATAATCCAACTTCTATTTTTATTAACTCTTTAAGAACATTTTTAACTTAGAAAAATGAAAAGACCTTATAAAGTTATCTAAATAAGGTATGATATTAATATTTGTTACCTATCAATCTCTACACCTAATCATTGAACTTTTAAAATAATAATTACTGTTACATACAAAATTAACAGTGTTTAAAACCATTTGTACTTATAGTATTTTTCTCTTAAAATAAATATTTATATTTCAACTCACTAACAGAGTTTCAACACATAAAACCAATGAGGAAATGCTCATTTTCGGTTATACAAAGAATGTTTTACATGTAATTGAAAGTGAAAATTGAGACCTTAATAATAAATCCAAGTGATATGCCTCATTTATTAAACTGATGCTGTTAGGCTGCAAGAATTTTTACACACAAATTCAAGAATGCCAAAAATGACACTGAAGTGGCTATTCTGCTATTCAATCTTTCAAAGACTGAGGCCAGAACTAAAGCTGAAGAGCAGATTTTAGATGAAAACCAACTGAATTTGTATTTCCATACATCCCTAATAAACTAAAAACTAGAGCTTAAAGTAAGAGTAAAAAGAGTGACAATTTATACTTATAGAACAATGGTGGTATACCAAACATTTTGCATTACTTCCCTTACTTTTCGCCATAGGCCTATAAAAACAGGTACCACTGGTCTTCCCCATTCTACAGAGAAGGAAACTGAGTCTTAAAGAGGTAAAGAGACTTAACTAGGTCATGTGGTTAACAAATGGTGGGGCCAAGGTTCAAACTTTAGTACTGAGAAAACACTTTTCAGAAAAAACTAAAACAATGTTCAGCAAAAATAATACAAGCCTTAAATAAGAATCGTAAATAACTAAAATCATCCTATATTGGAAAAGTCAATAATTTGAGTGGAGACAAGAGTCCTAAAAATTCCTGTAGGAGGAGGGCAAACTTGTGATAGCAAGAAAAATAAGAGCAGCTCTGGAAGCCAGCAACGTGCAGGTCTCTGCTATATGCAAGAAACCTGGGATCTTTAAATTCTGTCCTGCACTACACCAGAGAGTTGTATGGATTCAGTAAGGGACTAGTTAAACTTTAAAGACTCACAGCACATTCTCACAAAGAGTTTCAAATGCCTAAATAAAATTCCAACAAAGAAGTTTATTTGTGTTTTTTTCAGAGCTAAGAATAGGCAAAAAGGAAAAAAAAAAGGTTCTATACATAGCTAAAAACTATAATTAATATGACTTGTAACTGAGTATCAAATAGTCACTTAAAAACAAAAGAACTGATTAATGGGTTACTATAGAAATAAAAGAAATCAGTAAAAACAGACTCTGATAATGGAAATAATGTGTTTTTAAAGGATGTGGGTGTGTATGTATGTATCTTTTCAGCAGATATTATATTATACCATTGCCAATGTAAATGTAAAAGAATCCTCCAACTGACTACATGATGTATCAAAAGTCAAAAGTCAAGACATATTTGCACCATTACTACTAAATGTGGAAGCTGGTAAGCAAAAGTAAACTTTCAAATCGTAAGTCAAATTGTGTCATTCTTCTGCTTAAAACCCTCCAATGACCTCCCATTGCAATTAGAACAAAATCCAAAGTCCTTACTGTGGCTTGCAAGGCCTTCCAACTCTCTGACCTCATTTCCCTTCCTTCCCTGTCCCTCCCTGTCTCCCTCTCTTTTTCAGAACTTTGCAGCCAAAGTGGCCTTCTTTCCGTCTTCTGTGCCAAACTGTTACCCTTCAGTTCAGTGGCTCAGTCATGACCGACTCTTTGTGACCCCATGAATCGCAGCATGCCAGGCCTCCCTGTCCATCACCAACTCCCGGAGTTCACTCAAACTCACGTCCATTGAGTCAGTGATGGCATCCAGCCATCTCATCCTGTGTCGTCCCCTTCTCCTCCTGCCCCCAATCCCTCCCAGCATCAGTCTTTTCCAATGAGTCAACTCTTCGCATGAGGTGGCCAAAGTACTGGAGTTTCAGCTTCAGCATCATTCCCTCCAAAGAAATCCCAGGGTTGATCTCCTTCAGAATGGACTGGTTGGATCTCCTTGCAGTCCAGGGACTCTCAAGAGTCTTCTCCAACACCACAGTTCAAAAGCATCAATTCTTCAGCGCTCAGCCTTCTTCATAGTCCAACTCTCACACCCATACATGACCACTGGAGAGGGGCTTTATAATCAATGTTCCTTTTGTTTGGAATATTGCTCTTCCAGATCTTTTCCCTACATGACAAAAGTGACATAACTGCTTTGCTGACCAGAGCCATGTCTAGCACTACTCCTAGCACATGTGTCCAGTGGTAGTTGGGGCTTCCCTCACAGCTCAGTTGGTAAAGAACCTGCCTGCAATGCACGAGACCTAGGTTTGATTCTTGGGTTGGGAAGATCCCCTGGAGAAGGAACTGGCAACCCACTCCAGTATTCTTGCCTAGAGAATCCCCATGGACAGAGGAGGCTGGCAGGGTACGGTCCATGTGGTCGCAAGAGTCGGACACGACTTAGCGACTAAACCACCACCGCCACCAGTGATAGTTACTGAATGAATGAATGATTAATACCATTCCAAGACCCAAACCATCTTTGTGGCAGACACCTTAGGTTACCCTCCAACAAAAGACACACTGCCCAGCTGTACGAAGTGTGGTTAGCCAACAGCCTCCAGATGGGCTTCTTTAGAGTCTGTTTCAGCTCTCCAATGAAGGACGCACAATCTTCCCTGGGTATCAATGGAACATTGGTTCCAAAACCCGCACTCTCTCAACCCCAACAGATATCAAAATCCGCAGATGTTCAAATCCCTTACAATCAACCCTCCCTGTCAATGGGTTCCACATTGGCAGACTCAACCATCACATAGATCAAGTAGCACTTTGCACCCAGTGCAGCAGGACTCCTCCAACTTTGTTCCAGAGGTTCCTGACTGGATTGGTAGAGACTTGGTCAAGTCAGCTTCACAACATGAAGACTGGTTTGACCACTCCTGCTCCCATTCTTTTCTTTTCACAGGTGTTACTCTCTAGTAAACAATTTGCAGTCCTAACTCCATCTCAATGTCTGCTTCCTGGAGAATCCAACAAGCACAGTTTCCATTTCAAAAAATTATTCTTTCTACCTACAAATTAAAATGTTCATTTTTAACGGTGCACAAACATTCATTTAATATCAAGCATCTGATGAAATAACTACCCACCACCCTCATTCCGCACTAATGTTCACACTCATAGCCACATGCCATTTAGCAGATTCTTACCTTACATATGTCTTAGTTAAATGCCACCTCCTCTATGAAGACTTCAAAACCAATTAACTGATCTTTTTTTGTGTCTCTCTTTTCAACATACAGCAGTACCTACTATACTGTATTATAACTATCTGCTTATTTATGTATGTTTCTCTATTAAGGATGAAACTCTTTTAATCTGTGCCTGCCTCATCTTAATAACCCTAGTGCCATATAATGCACCTGGTTCAAGTAGTGTTCTATAAATTTCTTGATGAAGACAGGAAATGAACTAAATGAACTAAAATAAGAGTAATTTTAAAAGATAAACCTTTAAAACCATATGACTTTTACTTAAATTTAATCTATAAGCTTAACTGTGGTCAGCATACTGAAGCCCCAAACATCCATACATTCTAAAAATAACTTTATTATTCTTAGTGACTAAACTTCATTGTGTTTTCAACAGTCAGTTACTGTTACATATTGAACCGTATTATGCAGTTTAGAGGTCTATTCATTCTGCGCTTTTTAGGACACTTCCTTACAAATAACATACTAGTTACCAAGGAAAAATGAAGCACTGATTTTTTTTATAACTCATTTAATTACTTTTCAACTTCATATAACCTATCAGTTCTCAATTACACTCTCCCAAGAAGGAAATGGCAACCCACTCCAGCGTTCTTGCCTGAAGAATCCCAGGGACGGCGGAGCCTGGTGGACTGCCGTCTATGGGGTCACACAGAGTCAGACACGACTGAAGTGACTTAGCAGCAGCAGCAGCAAGACAAAATTAGGCCAAACATCCCTAGCATATAAACATAAAAAAATACTAAACCAACGAAACACACAAATATACACAAAAGAACAAAGTGTCTAATAGAAAAGCACTTTATAAATGAGAAAATTTTCATTTTGAGAGGTGTTTAACACCAATGGTTAAGTCACACTAATTTTCTTTTTAAAGTCAGTGAGCTAAAATGAGCAAGCAGCATAACTAATCTACCCAGTAATCATAAAATAGGTGAACAATTTAAAAATGCTAGTATTTTAAAGGAAGGCTAAGCCTCCCATAGGAAATAAAAGTGGAAATGAGTCCAAGGGAGAAAATGGCTTGGTTCCACACCCTTAAAACTGCCTACAGCAATGCATCAAAAAAATAAAATAAAATAAGCCCCCAGAGTCTGGGTCAGCAGCATAGTGTTACAACTTAAGCATTGGGTCATCAGTGGCAATGGTAGGCTGATTACGGGCTGAGGTAATATATTTACTTACTATAGTAAGGAACTGTGTAACAGTACCGCCAACAGTACAAAGAGTTCTTGTGTGGATAACATGTACAAAGAAATACTATAACCATCTGCTTACATTTTAATATCTAAATATGTAACATACCAGAACAATACTTTAAATAAAGAAATAAACACAGATAAACTATATTATAAATACTATTAGTTCAACTTGTTATAGAAAAAATTCATTCAGCAATCTAATAATTATATTTTCTGACAAAAAAAATTACTTTATTTTTATTACTCATTAAAATCTGATCCTAACTGAAACAACATTCCTCTAACATAATGGATAAAAATTAAAATACCATGTTAATAAAAAAAAAAAAGGCAGTTTTACAAGTAATGAAGCCATCCTCAAACACAAATAACAAAAAAATTGTTAAACTTTTATGGCATTAATAGTTTAACATTGATTTGTCTTCCTATTTAACAGGCAGTTCCAATTAGTGGAATAAATGTACATGAATTATATCATTTGAATTACTGTTCAAAGCTCTTAGGAAATCTATTTTGCACCTAATCAAGAAAAGAATTGGGGTTTCCCAGGTGGCACTAGTGGTAAAGAAACCACCTGCCAATCAGGAGATGCAAGAGATTCAGGTTCAATCCTTGGGTCAGGAAGATTCCCTGGAGGAGGAAATGGCAACCCTCTCCAGTATTCTTGCCTGGGAAATCCCATGGACAGAGGTGTTTGGTGGGCTACAGTCCATGCGCATGCAAAAGAGTCAGACATGACTGAGCACACACTATTGATCAAGGAAAGAATTAGGGTGAAGATGAATCTTACTATATTTATGTTCCCAGTGACTGGCACAAAGAGTGACACACAATGGTGCCCACAAATGTTTACAAAATGCAAAAATTAATAAATATACTAAAGTCATTTATTTTTGGTAAGGATTAAAAAAAAAGTCTTTAAACCAAGAAAATATTACCAGTACCAATATTCTTGATTTTAAAAATCACTATACCCATTCTGTAATACATATTTTGGACAAGATTGATATTAAAAATCATTACCCAAAGGATGATGTCCAAGAGTCACAAAGTGTCCTAACCTTTAATTCAATATTTCTTGGAATATTTTGCAGGAAAATAACTTTTAAAAATATTAATATGTGTAAAGATGCAAAACGCTTTATCTAATAAATTAATCACTTAAATTTCAAGTGTTAGTGTGGTTTTTTTTTTTTTGGTTTTTAGTCACTAAGTCGTGTCCAACTCTTGTGACCCCATGGACTGTGGCCCATCAGGCTCCTCTGTCCACGGGATTCTCCAGCAAGAATATTGGAGTGTTCAAGTGTTAATGAATTCCCAAAACATTAACTCAATGGAATAAAATTCAATAATTAAATTAAAAAAAAATTTTTGAGGCATATACTATATATCTGGCATCATGTTAGCTTACTTGGGGAATATAAAAGAAGTATACATAACTCAAACTGAAGGCTATGAAGCTTCAGTTAAGTCTGAAATGAAAAGCAGTGGTTAAGCAGATAAGAGGAAGAAATAGGTAGGAGGGTAAAAAAGTTGTTACACCAAAGAGGTATGGGAAACGTGTATTTGGGCACCTCGTAGTTCAAAATGGCTAAAGGAAGAGACTTGAAGAAAGATTTCAGAGATGAGTCTGAAAAATCATGAAATGATCTTGGACTGACATGCAAACGAGTTCCAATTTTATCATGAAAACAGATGGAAAACCCACTGAAGGACATAGTCAGAATTCTAATTTATAAAGATCACTGAGACTGCAATAGAAAGAACTGGAAAAGAGTAAGAGAAGGTAGAGTTCTCAGCTAAAGAATTAAATAAAGCACTCGTCAGTGGATGGGTAGTAACTGAAGTTATATAGGAAAAGATTACTCCAAGCACTTCCTCAAGGTCAAGGTGAAAGACAACAGAGAAAAACCTACAAATCAAAAAGTGTTCTGTGTGTCAAATATGTAAAAAGAAGATATAAACTGCAAAACATACACTGGATTCAGCATCAAAGCTGAGTGGAATGGCAACATATGTATCATTCTCAGCTACTTCTCTGTGAAAGGAAGAGGAAGATAAAATGAGAAGTTGAGAGGGTTCACAATCTAAGGAAATTTTCTTTCTATGCTTTCACAATGGAAAAAACAAAAGTAAGTGAACACCAAAAAGAAAAAATTTAATATAATGTTATAAAAGAAAAGCATAACATAAAATGGTATATACATAATAAACAGAACCATGTAAAACTTTATATACAGGGACGTGGGTTTGAAGGGAAAATGGAAAATTAAAAAGTCATGTTTTACTTGTGGTATTTTTCTTTTTATGATTTCCTTTAATGTTGTCCTATGCTGTAACAATTTTAAAATGAGCAAAAAAGAGAATAACACTCTATACATCTCCTCACCAAATCCCATGATAATGTTAAAATAATTAACGAGGGATGGATAATTTTATGATTAATCACTTAATGAAAAATATATCCATGATTCAATCCTAGTTTTCTAATAATCATCTAATTCTAAAATGTGCATTCCTAAAAGTGATCTGGTTGTTTCAAAACATCCCAGTTCTATAAGACTTCTATGTCTCACTAAACTTGGAAAATATGAGGCAAATGACATATTAACTTAAACAATCATAAAAATGCTTAGAAAGTAAAAGCCTCATTTAATGAAAAAAACTTCAAAATGTTTCCATATGTTTTTATGAAGTATTCTTTCTCTCACTAAATGAACACATTCAAGATTTCGTTTCTGGCTTTGTTTCAGAAAAAACCCATCTGCATAGTACGGCACTTACAAGTACATCTCAGTCATGCAATAGTTATGTCACAGCTCATATATCAAATAAAAATCACATTCAAGCCCACACAACCTCACAGACCCAAAGTCTTCCTTTCTATTACAAGTATTCCTGAGAGAGCTTTCACTGCACCTCGCTGCTGATGTCACATGACTTTTGTTAGGAAGTTAAATCCTAAAACTAAAATATCAAACAGTTTGGAATACAGTTGTGAATGACCTTAAAAAAAAAACCATTTTCCCCACTTATAAAGTATGAATATTTCCTTTTCACAGAAACAGGTGCAGAAGTGGTGAAAAAAACTATACCTCACCTCACTGTGATCCTTTTAACAGAGCATTATTTCATTCTATTAAAGGAATGATAAAGTGATAATGCTTCATTTAATACTTAGAATAACCTTGATAGATACTTTGAAAGCATCTCTATTTGAACCCATATATGTATATATGGAAATATATTCATTATAAATTAGAAATATTTTACTATCTGGAGTTTTCATACTTTACTATCATGGAATTTCATGTATCTGTATACTAACAATATCACTGCTACCCTATCCATGTGTCACTTATAATACTAGATACTTAATAAAGTACAGAAGCAGTACTGCACAGTGGCTAAAAGCTTGAAAACTGTCAGAACACATGGACTAATACTCAAGCTTGGCCACTCATGTGATCTATAACCACGGGCAAGACAATCTCTCTGAGCTTCAGTGTCTCATCTGCACAATGGGAATAATAACAGTACCTTCCTCTCAAAGTTGTTTTGAGAATTAAATTATTCAATAGATGACAAGCTCTTAGAAGAGCCTGGCACACAATAAACACAAAATAAGTAACTAACTAATACTGTTGTTAATATCTTCTTTTAAATTTACCCACAGTTTTTTACGTGTACCACATGTAAAATTAGATAGTGGAAATTTGCTGTATGAAGCCGGGAGCTCAAACCCAGTGCTCTGTGACAACCTACTAGAGGGGTGGGAGGTAGGGGGAGGTTCAAGAGGGACGGGACATACACATACCTATGGCTGATTCATGTTGACACATGGCAGAAACCAACACAATATTGGTAAGCAATTATCCTCCAATTAAAAATGAATATTTAAATTAAAAAGACTTAAAAAAAAAAAAGCTTCCAACATACTACTGAAAACCATCTCCAATACCAACAGTAATATTGAACTAATAATGGCCATCTTTTGCAATACACATTAAAAACTGTGCCTTTAGGGGCAAAATCCATTCAAAGGAAATGGAGATATTTAAATAACTGACATACTATGACCACACTGATAACTCCTGTAAGCGAGATACACAATGATTTCTGTAGAAAGGATCAGAAAACAAGTAAACAATGCAATGCCATTTCATGAAGTCTTGTCATCCTGTTTCCTTCCAGCTTTAGAGATTTAAAACCCCACCGGTTCTTCCTTCCATAAAAGTAAATTCCTCCAAGTTTTTTTTCTTATTTATTTCATTTATAGAATTAGGAAACCCTGAAACTTTCAGAAAACAACCCAAGACATATTTTATTATTACTATCAAATAATTAATAACAGTAGCTACCAATTATTACACCAGACACATTGATGAATGCAATTTATCACAACAAAACCATGAAAATGTACTATTTTCCATAGTTTACAATGAAAAACTAAAACTTTAAGTATCAAAGCAACATGTCTAAGATTCCACAACTAGTAAACGGAACTAGGTAAGAAGGAGCTGGGTGAGAGTAGAATTTAAACTGCAGGTCCTGACCATGCTGTACTGAACTAGCAGAGAGCCAAGAATCTAACTACACCAATGTTTCATTGATCAAAACATTTCTGATACTCCTTATGTACAACTACATTTATGGCCTTCAAGTCATCCTTCTGACTTGTCCCAATGATTACAAATCTTTTTCATTTGAGGCATGAATCTGAATACTGAAAGAAAGAAAGAAATACAGGTCAGCGTGAAGAACAGTGAGTAAGGTTGACACTGGATCTCAACAAATCTTTATTTTCTAACACAAGGCATGGTACTAGATATGTATTCAAGATGACATTTTGTTTCTCTGACACTGTCTTGAAAAGAAAAGGAAGTGTGTATTTAAAACTAAGGTATTAATTCCCTCAAACGTCTGCTAAACTGGCTACTAAAACAATTTCAGAGAGGTTTTCAAGATCTGTGAACCTAGCAGTACCTATGGATTGGAAAGTACACCAAAAGAATCATTTAGAAAAGCAAGTCATTTGGATATATAAGTTTTGTTTTCACTGTAACAGAATAAGTTTTAAAGATTTATTCTTTACAGAATAGTCATTAATAGTCTGTGATTTTTAAAAAAAAAACCTGTAACATTATTATTCTTTTGTTAGACTTTTTTCATTTTTCTTCCTCTTCAAAATAGTTCATTTAAAACTGTTCAGTATTTTTAAAAAATATTTTCTAATGTATAGTGAGCAATACTCAAAATTCTGATCACTAAAGAATAAAATTAAGAAGTTTCTCAATTCTTCCTCATGAATTCTTTTTATTTGGAATCAATCCAAAATCATGTTAGCTCTTTCACCATTGTACTAATTCATGTTCAAGCTACGGCTTCATACTCCCTTGCTACTGCCAAGTCACTTCAGTCGTGTCCGACTCTGTGTGACCCCATAGACGACAGCCCACCAGGCTCCCCCGTCCCTGGGATTCTCCAGACAAGAATACTGGAGTGGGTTGCCATTTCCTTCTCCAATGCATGAAAGTGAAAAGTGAAAGTGAAGTTGCTCAGTCGTGCCCAACTCCAGCGACCCCATGGACTGCAGCCCGCCAGGCTCCTGCATCCATGGGATTTTCCAGGCAAGAGTACTGGAGTGGGGTGCCATTGCCTTCTCCTCATACTCCCTTAGGCAACCATTATAGCCCATAACTTCTCTTGCTTGTTTCAGTCAAATCTTTGCTATCTAATGTTATAACATTTTTTGTTTTTTTTAATTTTTTATTTTAACAAGCTTTACATTTTAGAACAGTTTTAGATTTATAGAAAAACTGCAAAGACAGTACAAAGAGTTCTCACATTTAACATCTTACATTATTATGAAACATTTGTCAAAATTAGTATTAATTTTATTACTTTTAATCCAAAGCACATTTTAACCATTTATATTTCTTCCCAGTCTTAGAGATTCACTTTATATGAATAATTCTGATCAATTTATAAATAATATCTATTTAATGTGAATATATTTTTCATTCCTTCTTCCACAACATCAATATAAGTAGAAATAGGTCTAGGTGAAATTCCAATTAATATATCTCTGATAAAGATGCCAAGCCATCAGTGGTTATATTCTGCATTAGACAACAATAGGTATTTGTTAGGATTCATATTGGTCAGAAACAGAAATCCAACTTAAACTAGCTTAACCCAAAGGCTGAGATTAATCAGTTTATAGGACATAGAGAAGAGCTAAAACTCAGTGGTGATAAGAAAAGACAAGTCCCCAGAAACAACTGGTACCACGGTCACAAATGACCCCAGAAGTCTGTCTCCTGGATCTCTTTAGATCACTTTACCTTTCTGCAGTGATGTTTCAGCACCAAGGCAGTTAACAAAAACAATAACTCCCAATTCCTACATTTTATGTCTTCTACTACTAGAAAGAACTAATCTCATTTTCTCTGGTTTCAAGTTCAAACTCCCAGAAAAAAAGATTCTGACTGGTGTGACTTGGAAACTCATGGACTTTGAAAAAGTAGGAACCCTAAATGACTCAGTAAAGTGGCCAATCCCTACATCAAAAGAGAAAATCAAAAGCATTTTTAAATGATATAAATGAGTTTATTTACAAAACAGAAACAGACTCACAGATTTCAAAAACAAACTTACAGTTACCAAAGAGAAAACACAGGGGAGGGAATAAAATAAGAGATTAATAAACACACACTACTATATAAAAAATAGATAACCAACAAGGACCTACTGTACAGCACAGGAAACTCTACACAATATTCTGTAACAACCTATATAGGAAACAAATTAAAGAAAAATTAACGTATGCAATGCATAACTGAATCACTTTGCTGTGCACCTGAAACTAACATAACATTGTAAATCAAATATACTCCTATAAAATTTAAAAAGAAAAAAAAAAAGCATACCTGGTTTGGCCCTCCCAGCAATTTCGATTTACATGAAAAAGTGGCAATTACTGCTAGAATCGGACATAACTGAGTGACTGAGCAACTGAACTGAACTGAACTGAACTGAGGGAACCTTAACCTTCACTTCTGCAAATGAAGGAAAGCTGTAGGCTATAGTGGGGGGGGGGGGAGGTGCTCAGGGTAAAGAATCTGCCCGCAATGCGGGAGACCCAGGTTTCATTCCTCAGTAGGGAAGATCCCCTGGAGGAGGGCATGACAACCCACTCCAGTACTCTTGCCTGGAGAATTCCATGGACAGAGGAGCCTGGCAAGCTGTGGTCCGTGGGGTCGCAAAGAGTTGGACACGACTGAGCGACTAACACTAACACATTTGATACACAAGGGTTCCCCAAAATGCCTCAATCTGATTCACTGATGGTTCAATGAAACTGAAACCTAATGGTGTGCACTATGCTGCTGCTGCTGTTCAATCTTAGCTCCAGCAACGTGTAAACTAGCTCAGTAGCAGGATTCAACTACTGATCCCTGGGTTCTTGCCAATGGCCTATCTGTCTGCCTCTCAGAAAACTAGAGACTGGTGAATTAAAGACTAAAGGTTAGCGACCACAAATTATAGAAAAAAGAAACTATAGGAGGGAAACCCGTAAGAAAAAAAATCACAGATAATCAAATCATATGGGTTATTCAAACTGATGCCTGCAGCAGAGACTCTTTCACTGATGAGCTCAACTAGAATAAATGTGCACCATCCAGATTGCCACCACTGCTGCCTGAATCTATCATTATATCAGACACGGCAAAACATTCATAATCATGGATTTTTGGCATAAAGTAAAAGATTCTGTTCCTAATGTAGAGGTCACCATAATATGATCAACTCATGACCGCACAGTCAACCAGGTTATAATGTCGTGATGGAGGTCACACTGCACAAGGTGCTGCCATCCCATCCCTGTCGAGCCTACTCCTGGCAAATGCACTACATCAGACTTTTTAACCCTAATTCTCAGTGTGATCAGCTAACACCAGCCATACCAACGTGGCCATCAAAACTAAGCTGTTCTATGTTCAAGACCATTTACCAGCTAACAATGGTGGGACTTCTATTATAAAGGGCACACAACAGGTCAAAAGTTGGAATATTTGATGAACATTCCATGTCCCTACCTAATCCCCAGGCATCTAATATTGTTGAGCACTGGAATGGCCTCCTGATAACTCAACTAAGAAAGATTTCTGACTCCACCTCTTTCACCTTCTTTAGGTCCACAAAATTCAGTCAAGTAATATGGTCAACAAATGCAGCTGTTCAAAACACAAAGTTCATCTCCTCTTGAACACCTCCAGGGTAATAATCTGGAAAAAAGTAGTGAGGACTATAAAGACAACAGAGCTCAGCAAACCCTCCATGTAAAGGGCTAGAAGTAATTATTTAGACTTTGTGAACCACATATGATCTCTGTCACATTAGTCTTTATTTTTACCTCCAATCTTTTAAAAAACTGTAAAACCACCATGGTCAGTTTATAGGCCTTCTTTTATTGAAGGCCATAAGCCAGATCTGATTCAGGGGCTTTTGTTTACCAACCTCTGGTATATACATTTGAAACTTCAGGATTCTACTCTGAACATTCCTAGGTAGGATGTACCTTACTTTCCTCTGACAGCAGTCCCAAGCAAGCCTAACTTGTGTACCATCCAAGTAGCAGCCCAGCCAAAGGAAATCTAGGGTTCAAATTTAACTATGGCCCAGCGACCTGGATTCTTTTATTTAATGATATGTTTATTAGGCAAAAAACATTTTATGAAAAGGACCAGACAGTATTTTAACTTCTGTGACTCACAGTCTTTCTATTACAATTACTCAGATCCAGCACTTGAGTGCTAAAGCAGCCACAGACAATAAGAAAACAAATGGGTACAACCAGATTTGCCCCAAAGCAAGTCAAGCTGCTGGTGGTTTTCTCTTTCTATATGACAGAAGGAAAGGGAAGCGTAATAACTCTTCCAGCTCTATTTCTATCCTGGAAGGACTTGCATAGAAAAAGGAGTCAACTCATATGCCTTTTACAACAGTAAGGTTATAAGGTTCATATTTATACTGTTTTGTACTCTGCGATTCAACACTATAGGACACGAAAACAACCATATATACCATATCTGAACAGTCTGAACTAAAAATGATACCTTAATTCGATTCAAATAAAAAATATTAAATGCTTGGTATGTAGTAAATCACATACCCAGAGACTGGAAATTATATTACCTCATTTAATCATCCATATCACCTTCTGAGGTACTATCATTACTACACATGGAAATTAAAATTCAAACATACTATATCCCTAAACATGTTAGGTAATGTCTTTATGTTCCAATTTCCTCATCTGGAAAAAAACAGAAAAACTATTTATCTAAGAAAAGTGCTTCTAAGTAATATATGGGTTAATGCATACAAAGCACTTAGAAAGGTACACACAATATCCCCTTATACATGAACAATTACCATTACTATTATAATTTATTATTCGAAGGGGTATACAAAGACTACATTTTAATAAATCTGCCAACTGATCTCTTATACTTGTTCTGACCATTTACTCAACATTTTTTGAAGTAAATAGCAAATTTTGTGTCACTTTTGCCCACAGACTAGTTATAACACAATATAAAAGAAGCACTTATATGCTATTTTTCAGTTGGTTACTTTTCCTCAAACAATATATAATTTAAAATTTGTGTTTACTACATTAAAAAAGTAAAAGTAGGTGAAATTAATTTTAATAACATTTCAAAATATCTAAGTTATTATCATTTAATATATCTAATATATATCTAGATATGTCTGCTGCTGCTGCTGCTAAGTCGCTTCAGTCATATCCGACTCTGTGCGACCCCAGAGACGGCAGCCCACCAGGCTCCCCGTCCCTGGGATTCTCCAGGCAGGAATACTGGAGTGAGTTACCATTTCCTTCTCCAATGCATGATAAAGTGTAAAGTGAAAGTGAAGTCGCTCAGTCGTGTCCGACCCTCAGCGACCCCATGGACTGCAGCCTACCAGGCTCCTCCGTCCATGGGATTTTCCAGCCAAGAGTACTGGCTAAGACTATCTAAAATATATGATATTATCATTTAATATTTAATCAATGCAAAAAATTGTTATTTTTACATACTTTTATTTTACTATAAGTTGAACCCAATAAGTATTTTACACTTACAGCCATCTCAGTTCAGACTAGTCCCATGTGGGTAACAGCTATCATATTGGATATCACAATTCTGAGTTATTAAATACATAATTCTCAAAAACGTTAAACAAATTTAAATCTTTCTCCCTTCTCCTCTTCCTCCAGCACTCCTCTTTCCTTCTCCACCCAAATTTTAAACTCATCCATTCATTCATGTGATATGCTAAAGAATATATTCCTCTGGAAATGGAGAAAGACAAATAAACAATCTTAATACAACTGGAAAGTGATCTGAGAGCTCCCTTTAGGAGATTTGAAGGAGAAGGTAGAGAGATACAGATAGATGAAGTCTAAATTGAAACACCAAAGGTAAGTCAGGCTAAGAAAAAATGGGAAGTACATGACAGGCAAAGAAAACAAGGAAAAAGTCCTGAAACAAAAGAAGTTTAGAGCAGCGGTCCCCACCTTTTTGGCACCATGGCCCAAATTCATGGAAGACAATTTTTCCGTGGAAGTGGGGGTTGGGTTGGAGAGATGAAGGTTTCAGGATGATTCCCACAGGAGCTCTCAACCTAGATCCCTCGTATGTGCAGTTCATGCTTCTATGAGAATCTAATGCCACCACTGATCTGACAGGAGGCAGAGCTCAGGTGGTACAAGTGATGGGGAGCTGTAAATACAGACGAAGCTTCTCTGGTTCACCCACCACTTACCTCCTACTGTGCTGCCCAGTTCCTAACAGGCCACCAACCTATAGCAGTCAGCGGCCCAGGGGTTGGGGACAGTCCCCTGGTTTAGAGTACAGACCTGAAGAACAGAATGAAGATCAATGCAACTTAAACATAATAAACAAGGATAACTGTTGCAAATGATTTGCCCCATCAGGCATTCGAATTTTCCCTACAGGAAACATGAAAAAAAAAAAACAGAATAAAGTCATAAACAGTTGTCTACTTAAAACTCATTCCCCAACTTTGCTCAGGGTAGGAACATATCTAGCTAAAAATACTTAGTACTCACCTCCCTAACTAGAATAAAAAGCAGATGTTGCCAGGTAATATAAATACTGTTTTAAGAACTATGCATAAAACACTTAACAGTAGCAAGTTTAAGGCTGCTAACTTTAGCAAGGCCTACTTGGGAAGCTGTTCCTTGACTGACAGCATCTGGGAACCTTTATTACCTTTATTCTCTGTTATCAGTATGGTTTGCTCTACTGAAGACTTTTATACAAAAAAAAAAAAATTATATAAAACACCTGCTTTCCTTCTGGGAGTCAGGAATTTTGTAATGTGCTAGATAAGAGGTTGCTTGCATGAAAAGACCCAGTAAAAATCTGGGTCACTGAATCACTAACAGGCTTCCCTGAGAGAAACAGTGCACATGTTAGTGTATATTTTGTTGGTAGAGAAAAGCAGTTCAAGTGTACCTTCACAGTAGGTAGAGGGCTTAGAAGGAGGGTTGTGTATGAATTTCAATTCTATTTTAATCATTTTTCATAGTTAATTTAAATCACAGTATTCTCTTGCTAACATTTATCTTCCATAACTTATCAGTGATTATATTCTTTAAGTATCTTCTCTGGTGGCTCAGTCAGTGGAGTCTGCCTGCAATGTGGGAGACCCGGGTTCAATCCCTATGTTGGGAAGATCAACTGGAAAAGTAAATGGCAACCCACTCCAGTATTCTTACCTGGTGAATTCCATGGACAGAGAATTCCTAGTGGGCTACAGTCCATGGGGTCACAAAGAATCGGACATGACTGAGTAACTAACCCTTTCAATTTCATATTCTTTAAGTGGTTGACTTTTCTCATTCACTAGCAAAGAGAGATCTTGAACTCCTATCTACACTACACTACACATTATTCTATCCACACTACAACATTATATAGATAATTTGGGGGGCAGGGAGGAGGGGTGAGGGAAGAGAGATGACTTTAAAAATGGGTATAATTTATAGACTATTTACATTCTGAATGCTCACTCGAAAACACAAAGGAACACTTACATCTTTAGACATTCTCAATAGAAATCAGTAACCTCTGGAGATAAAGCAGAACAAACTGAAACATGGCATCTGGCCTCATGGACCCTATTTTCTATTTCAAAAATCTTCTGAACAAATGACATCTGAGCCAGGCTCTGAATGTTAAGTTAATATAAATAAGTGAAACCGAGGGAGAAGGACACTGCAGAAGGATGGAAAAGCTTGAGCAAAGCCCTAAGACAAAAAGAAGCATAGCTATTTTGAGAAACTGAAAGGTTAATATAGAGCCAAATTTGAGTTTTCGTACTATTAATAGGAAATCATTGAAGGTTGAGTGCTACAATCATATTTGAACTTTCCAAAGCTTACTCAGGCACATGGTAAGCCATGGACTGGAAGAGGAAAAAGAAATGATGGAAGTTGCCCTAAAGTAACAGAAGTAAAAATGGAGCAAAATAGATGTATTATAAATGTACCTAGAAAATAAATTTGACAATCCTTGGTGACTGATTTACTATGGGTATATGATTAAACAAGGTAAAAAGTATCAATTATTGTAATGGCATAATTCTACTTAGCATGAAACACTTTAACAAAACGGTGCTTAAAAATGAAAAAAGTGACATGGAAGCAACCTAGGTGTCCATCAGCAGACGAATGGATAAGAAAGCTGTGGTACATATACACAATGGAGTATTATTCACCCATTAAAAAGAATACATCTGAATCAGTTCTAATGAGGTGGATGAAACTGGAGCCTATTATACAGAGTGAAGTAAGCCAGAAGGAAAAACACCAATACAGTATACTAACGTATATATATGGAATTTAGAAAGATGGTAACAATAACCCTGTATGCGAGACAGCAAAAGAGACACAGATGTATAGAACAGTCTTTTGGACTCTGCAGGAGAGGGTGAGGGTGGGATGATTTGGGAGAATGGCATTGAAACATGTATAATATCACATGTGAAATGAATCACCAGTCCAGGTTCAATGCATGATACAGGATACTCGGGGCTGGTGCACTGGGATGACCCAGAGGGATGGTATGGCAAGGAAGGTGGGAGGGAGGTTCAGGATGGGGAACACGTGTACACCCATGGCAGATTCTTGTTGATGTATGGCAAAACCAATACAATATTGTAAAGTAACTAGCCTCCAATTAAAATAAATAAATTTATACTAAAAAAATAATAATACTAAAAAATTTAAAAATGAAAAAAGTTAGCAACAAAGATGATCTAAAGTATAGGACATCTTCTGCCTAATATGTGATTAAATGAATTTAAAAATTACATGGACGTCTCCTGAATAAATATACTAATTTTCTCACAAAATTTCTATAAAATAAAAAATACAAGGTTTTAAAAAGGCACCAAATAAAGAGTACAAGGTTATAAACCTATACCAGGACTTCCCTGGTGGTGCAGTGAATAGGAATCTGCCTGCCAATGCAGAGGACCTGGGTTTAATTCATGGTCAGGAAGATTCCACATGCCATGGAGAAGCTAAGCCCGTGCACCACAACTACTGAGCCTGAGTACTGCAAATACTGAAGCCCATGCACCTAGAGCTTGTGCTCCACAACGAGAGAAGCCACCACAATGAGAAGTTCATGCACCACAACAAAGAATAGCCCCCACCCACCATAACTAGAGAAGACCTATGTACAGCAACAAAAATCCAGCTCAGCCAAATAAGTAATAAAATAAAACTTAAAAGCAAACAAACCTATACCAATGGTCAGCAAATTGTTTCTGGTACAGGACCAGAGAGTAAAAATTTTCTAATTGTGAGCCATATGTCGCCGCTGCAATTACTCAACACTGCCACTGTAGGACATAAGACGCCAAAGACAATATTCAAAGGAACATGGTAGTTATCTTCCAATAAGTTTTTATTTACAAAAACAAGCAGGAAGCTAGAGCTGCCAACTCCCGATCTAGATAAAGAACACATAGAAAATGCAAAAGTCGAGCCAAATGGTCAGATCAGATACCTGGCCAATGAGAAGCAAAGCAGTAAACAGGCATATGCAATATGATCAGTAATTATCTTTTTTAAAAAAAAAGTAAAATTCGCAGTTTGCAGGTATATCCTTCATAAACAGTCTGGTAACATTTAGTGGAGAGTAACACATCCACAAGACTGAAGTTAAGGAAAAAGCCTCCAGAATCTATGGCAGTCTGGAAAGGGTAATTTATGACCTTAGTCTTTGATGAAACAAGGAACGGCCCAGCAGAACAGACATCTAGGAATGAAATGGCAGTTTAACATGGAAGCTTGGACAACTCAAGGAGAAGTTCAGGCAACAGAGCTAAGGCACATAGTCAGAGCAGGATTAACTGCACAGCTGAGCAGATGCTCCTGAGTCAACCTGGATGTGTATTTCTTAAATCACTCCCAGATTAACTTCAGAATCAAACCCAGATGTGAGGCACAGATGAAAAAGCAAGCAGAGATCAAGTGGATGTGGCTATACAGAAAAGTAAGGTGGTTGCAGAGTATCAAGCATGCTCTTAGAAAAATGAGGAATTACAAAATAGTTACTACTACTTAAGGGGAAAGATAAACAAAACTAGGTCAAGTCAGATAATGGAAAAAAAGCATTAGTTTTTTTACTGATAAGTTCTGCTTTCCAATTTACAAATAATATTAATCTAACAGCACATGAGATTTTCTAATGCTTTCTACTCATAATTAAATTTCAATAAAACAGAATAAAGCTGTATCTAGTTACTTACTAATAAAATTTTTTGTAAGAGGACTATTATTTACTTCTGACAATAAAATCTGGGGTAAATGTTATTATATTTGATACTTAAAACCAATGATTTATTAAATGTACATTACTTGAATATTTTCAACAAATTTATAATCCAGTTCTTAAAATTAAGTAATAACTGAAAGATAATTCATATGATCATCTAAATAATATGATCTATTGCAGCATATTAGAACCTCAGGACAAAAATAACAATAAAGAATAATGTGTGCAATCAAAGATCACATATTTCCCAGGTACATTGATACATCTTTGACGCAGTGTCCAAGTCGAGCAGTTACTAGGGTAATAATAAACAACTGTTTAACTGAGCTGATATATTAACCACAATGATACCACAAAAGAAAAAATAATTAATTCTTCCAAGTACTGGCAGAGGAAACAGTAACACTAATACTGAACATTAATATTAATGTTATATTTAAAATAGAAAAGAGATAATAAATCAGCCCTTCTTTTGGGGTGTGGTGGGGCATGAAGGCAAGGAATTTGAAGAGCAAGGTATGCAGGATTTGATTCAACCAGAGATGATGTATGAGGCTAGATAGAATGCTGGTCCGAAAGGGTTTTAAGTTTATCCTGAGAGCAATGGCAAGTCACTGATAATTATTAAGAAACGGACTGATGAGGTTACTCTTCCTTTCTTGATGCATTTTTCAGGAAGGGTGAGGCCAGCAGTACTTTGGTAGCCAGATAAGGCTACTAAACACATCCATGGAATGAAAGGATGGTTCAAAATATGCAAATCAATAAATGTGACACAATCACACTAATAAGAAAAAAATCATACAATCATCTTGATAGATACAGGAAAAGCATTTGGAAAAATTCAACTTCCATTCACGATAAATACACATAAAAAACTAGGTAGAGAAGGAACATACTCAACAAAATAAAGGCCATAAAAGCAAACAGCTAACATCATCCTCAGTGGTGAAAGGTTGGAAACTCGCCTAAGATCAGAAACAACAAAAGGGCACCCACTCTTACCAATCCGACTCAAGATAATACTGGAAGGCCCAACCAGAGCAAACAGGCAAGACACAAAAATCATATTTAGAAAGGAAGAACTAAAACCATCTCTATTTGCAGATTACATTATTGTATAGAGAGAAAATCCTAAAGACATCACTAAAAAACTATTACTCCCATGAACAAACTCACCAAAGTTGCAGGAAACAACTTTGACATACATAACAACATGTCATACAACATGACATACAAAAATCAGTGAATCAGTGGCATTTCCTATATAAGAATGACAAATTATGTGGAAAAAAAAAAACAAAGAAAATGGTTCCACTTACAAGAGCATCAAAAACAATGAAACCTTTACAAATAAATTTAATCAAGGAGGTGAAAGATCTTTAGAGTGAAAATTATAAGACGTTGATAATGAAAAAGACTGAAGACAACCCAAATAAATGAAAAGATAGTCCATGTTCATGGACCTAAAGAATTAATAGTGTTAAAATGTTTATGTTACCCAAAGCCAACTACAGATTCAACATAATTTCTAAAAAGATTCCAGTATCAGTTTTTTTTTCCCCAAACATAGGGGAAAAAAAAAAAAAAACCTAAAATTTACATGAAACGACAGAAACCTCAACAGTCAAAGCAACCTTGACAAAGAACAGCAAAGCTAGAAGCATCAACTTTCTGGTTTCAAACTATATTAAAAAGCAACAGGAATCAAAAAACTATGGAACAGGCATAAAAACAGTTGTATGGAACAATGGAACAGAATCAAGAAAGCAGAAATGAACACAAGCATACTAACATTTGATAAGGGAGTAAAGAACACTCAAAATGATGGTTGAGAAAACTGGATATTCACATGTTAAAAGAATAAAATTAGATTCCTATCTCACACGTTTTTGGATATAATACGAACACAAGCAACAGAAGCAAAAATAAATGAGTACATCAAAACTAACCACAAAAAAATAGACTTCTACACAGCAAAAGAAATTCACAAAAAGAAAAGGACATCTACAGAATGGGAAAAAATAATTCAAAATCATCTATCTGCTAAGAGACAAATATTCAATATATATTGAATAATATTCAATATAGAGAGTTCATATAAATCAACGGCAGAAAAAAAAATACAATTTAAAAATGGGTAAAGGGGCTGAATAGACATTTATCCAAAGAAAATATACAAATAGCAAACAGGTACACAAAAATGTCCTCAGCATCACTAATCATTAGGGAAATGCAAATCAAAACCACAAGGAGGTATCACCTCATACTTGTTAGACTATCTATCATTAAAAAAGAGAGAAAAAAATAACAAACGCTGGCCAGGAAATGTGGAGGAAAGAGAACCTTTGAGCAGTGCTGCTGGGATTGTAAACTGGCCTGACTATAATGGAGAACAGAATGCAAGTTACTCAAAAAATTAAAAATAGAACTATCATTTGACCCAGCAAATTTTCTTCTGGGTCTATGTCCAAAGGAAATAAAATCATACGTGAAAGAGATATCTGCACTCTCATGATCACTGCAGCATTATTTACATAGCCAAGATATGAGAACAACCAAAGTCTCTACCAACCGATGAATGGATAAAGAAAATACGAAAATATGCTGCAAACACACATGGAATACTCAAGTTCAGTCACACAGTCGTGCCCGACTCTTTGTAACCCCATGGACTGCCGCACGCCAGACCTCCCTGTCCATCACCAACTCCCGGAGTTTATTCAAACTCATGTCCATTGAGTTGGTGATGCTATCCAACCATCTCATCCTCTGTCATCCCCCTTCTCCTCCTGCCTTAAATCTTTTTCAGCATCAAGGTCTTTTCAAATGAGTCAGCTCTTCGCATCAGGCGGCCAAAGTATTTGAGTTTCAGCTTCAGCATCAGTCCTTCCAAAGAGTATTCAGGACTGATTTCCTTTAGGATGGACTGGTTTTATCTCCTTGCAGTCCAAGGGACTCTCAAGAGTCTTTTCCAACACCACAGTTCAAAAGCATCAATTCTTCGGCTTTCAGCTTTCTTTACAGTCGAACTCTCACATCCATACATGACTACTGGAAAAACCATAGCCTTGACTAGACGGACCTTTGTTGACAAGTAATGTTCTCTGCTTTTTAATAAGCTGTCTAGGTGGGTCATAACTTTTCTTCCAAGGACCAAGTGTCTTTTAATTTCATGGCTGCAGTCACCATCTGCAGTGATTTTGGAGGCCCCAAAGATAAAGTCTCTCACTGTTTCCATTGTTTCCCCATCTATTTGCCATGAATTGATGGGACCAGATGCCGTGATCTTAGTTTTCTGAATGTTGAGCTTTAAGCCAACTTTTTCACTCTCCTCTTTCATTTTCATCAAGAGGCTCTTTATTTCTTCTTTGCTTTCTGCCATGATGGAGGTGTCATCTGCATATCTGAGGTTATTGATATTTCTCCTTGCAATCTTGATTCTAGCTTCTGCTTCATCCAGCCCAGCACTTCTCATGATGTACTCTGCACAGAGGTTAAATAAGCAGGGTGACAGCATACAGCCTTGTCCCTATTTGGAACCAGTCTGTTGTTCCATGTTCAGTTCTCACTGTTGCTTCTTGAACTGCATACAGATTTCTCAAGAGGCAGGTCAGGTGGTCTGGTATTCCCATCTCTTTCAGAATTTTCCATAGATTGCTGTGATTCACACAGTCAAAGGCTTTGGTGTAGTCAATAAAGCAGAAGTAGATGTTTTTCTGGAACTCTCTTGCTTTTTTTATGATTGAACAGATGTTGGCAATTTGATCTCTGGTTCCTCTTTTTCTAAATCCAGCTTGAACTTCTGGAATTTCACGGTTCACGTACTGTTGAAGCCTGACTTGAAGAATTTTGAGCATTACTTTGGTAGCATGTGAGATGACTGCAACTGTGCGGTAGTTTGAGCATTCTTTGGCATTGCCTTTCTTTGGGATTGGAATGAAAGCAGACCTTTCCCAGTCCTGTGGCCACTGCTGAGTTTTCCAAAAGTATTCCACAGAATATTATTCAATCAAAAAAACAAAGGAAATTCTGGCATTTCTCTCTCTCACACACACACACAAGAAAAGGTGGCCCTTAAGGGCCATCTTAAGTGAAATAAGTCAAGAAAGGCAAATACTGTTTGATCTCACATATATGTTGAGAGTAGGAGAGGAGACTTCACAGAAAAAGAGACCAGATTTGTGATTACAACAGGCAGAGTATAGAGGGTAGAGAAATTGGATAAAGGCAGTCAAAAGGTGGGTAAGGAAACTGGATAAAAGTAGTCCAAAGGTGGGCTGCCCAGGAAGCTCAGCTGTTAAAGAATCCACCTGCAATGCATGAGAACCTGGTTCAATTCCTGGATCAGGAAGTTACCCTGGAGAAGTGATAGGCTACCCATTCCGTATTCTTGGACTTCCCTGGTGGTTCAGCTGGTAAAGAATCTGACTGCAATGTGAGACACCTGGGTTTGAGGCCTGGGTTGGGAAGATTCCCTACAGGAGGGCATGGCAAACCACTCCAGTATTCCTGGGCTTCCTTGGTGGCTCAGACAGAAAAGAATCCACCTGCAATGCAGGAGACCTGGGCTCAGTCCCTGGATTGGGAAGATTCTCTGGAGGAGGGCATGGCAATCCACTCCAGTGTTCTTGCCTAGAGAATCCCCATGGACAGAGGAGCCCGAAAGGTTACAGTCCACGGGGGCACAGAGTTGGAAACCACTGAATGACTCAGCGCAGTCAAAAGATATATATTTCCACTTATAAAATAAATGAGGGACTTCCCTATAGCTCAAATGATAAAGAATCTGCGTGCAATGTAGGAGACCTGGGTTCAATCCCTGAGTCAGTAAGATCCCCTGGAGAAGGAAATGGCAATCCACTCCAGTATTCCTGCCTGGAGAATCCCATGGACAGGAGCCTAGTGGGCTACATTCCATGGGATCACAAAGAGGTGGACACGACTAAGTGACTAGCACACACACAAACACACATATAAAATAAATAAGTACTGGAAATGTAAAACACAACATGATGACTATAGCTAACTGCTGAGTATTATATTTGAAAGTTGCTAAAGGAATAAATCCTGTAAGTTCTCATCGCAAGGGGAAAAATATTTTCTTTTTTTATTCTAAATATACAAGGCAATGGATAGTAATTAAACTTACTGTAGTAATCATTTCCCAATAAGTGAAAGGCAAGTCATTATGCTGCATGACTATTTTAACAATATTGATTCCTCCAATCCATGAGCATGAGTATCTTTTTCATTTGTGTCTTTGCTATTTATTTTATTAAATTATTATTCTGATTTAAACATCAAAAAGTCTTACTGGTAATTTTAATGCAAATTTAACTCAAGTATTTTTATTTATAGCCAAGGATAAATTAAGAATCAATACTTCTATCTAGAAAGAAAATTTTATCACAGTTCAAAATACATGTTTCAGAACGCACTGGACATACATGTTGAGGGAAGTAGTGAGGGATAGAAAAGGTGTATCACTATACCTCAATCTTTTCCCTAAACGGTTAAAGAACTGTTCAACAACTCCAAAACCCTTTTTATATGCACACCTGGGAAGAATACCAAATCCGAAACTTTCCTCAGAGTTACACTGATGTGGTTTCAGACCAGATGTTTAAATGTTACAGTATGTACATTTTCTTCCCCTCTTCTAAGGCAGAAGTAAAGTAAGAGGAATATTTGACTTCACTCCACAAGAGACCTATTTAATAGTTTGGCGGTTATGTAAGTAAAGGTAGCTTGGCTAAGTCAATGTTGACGACATACAGAACGACATGATCCTAATGAGTTGGAAAATATTGGCTCTCATGAGAATAGACCAGATGCTACTGAGCTGAGAAAGCTACTGTATTATTGAATTTCATTTTTATGAGGTAAAATTTATTATTCAACCATTAAGGTATCCCACATGAAATCTTGCATAAAATACTTTTACAGTTACATTCTGGAAAGTAGATTTTTATTTTAACATTAAGACAACACTTAAATAACAGATTCAAATGTCCATTTGATCACCTTGCACATAGATTTTAAAGTCTGTAAGTAATTTCCCAACAAAGACCAGAGCTAGACTGTCAACAAAACAATGAACTATCTGAATAAAGAAAAAGAAATAACAAGTCTTCGTTTCCCTGAGCAAACAAAAGCCATGTGTGACTTTGTATTTTAACCCTGAGCAAAAGGACAAAACTTATAACCTATATGATATGAGCACCATCAGAAACAAACAATAAAAATGTGTAAATCAAGATCTCAATTACTAATACATACTTACTTCCAACTTTAATATCTCTGCTTTATTATTTATAACTTTTTATTACTTTAACTAAATTCCCAATATTTTATATTCTTTCATTACATGATTTCTATGGAATAGAAAACTTTGATTATCTTACTTTTATTCTGTTCTTATTTACCAGAGAGTTTGGTAGATGTAACAAAAACAAATAGTAACAGAAAGGTCCAAAGCCCTGGCTTCAAAAACTAGCTTACTTCATGAATATCTCTGGGATGATACATGAGAAATACACTGGATTGCTCTAAGCAAAACTTTTCACACCATGTAACGGAGGATACATAACCTGCTGACATCAATATTACAAGTAAGATAAACAGAAATTAATGTATGAGAAATAGCCTAAAAAAGGTGAGTCAATTCAGATTGTTCAAGTAAGTCTTATGGTATCCAGTCCCTGCAAAATGCAGCTCAGTAAAGGAAAAATGCATGGTAGACAACTGTATAGTATGTGAAAAGCAGATTAAAGGACACAGTTTCATATACTTCTAGCATCCCACTGCACTTCAATATTCTGTTGCTCCACTCCTGTTTGGAATCTCTAGCAGAAGAGAGAATACATGGTTCTTCACAGCTGACCAAGAGCCTGGTATAGCCTCTTGTAAACAACTATATTAAAAAGGCACAATGCACAATCTCTTCAATAAGCTCAAACAAGACCTTACCTACATCTTGAATTTTGTTCTTCTTTTATATAATTCACTACTTTGTTATCCTATTTACTTTCTTCCTTATTCTTTGAATTTACCTTTTCCCTATTATCTTCTCAGCTAAAACACTGGATCAATGAGACTCCAATTCTGACAGTCATTATCTCGGTCTCCAAGAACCTCACACCTTACAACCACTTTCATAAGCAATATTCCCGGGTGTATGATGCCAGCAGGAACCTATAGCCAGGACAAGACAACAAATGCACTCCACAAACAATACTGCATTTCACAAATACTCTAGGAGTAGATCAACAAATATTATCACCATTTTCTAAATAAAAAAAGTAACAAATAAAATGAAACAAATTGCCCTTTGTTTAGACATAAATAGATGACCATGCTATAATTCAGTATATTTTAATAGTTGAAAACTAAAAATACTCTTATTATCTGAGAGAGATAGTAAGGCAGTCACTATACCAGGATCTATATGTAACAGATTAATATAACTCAAGGCACAAAATTATATCTCTAACAAGCATTAGCACAGAAAGTTTTTCCTACTTATTTTAATAATTGTTAATTTTATTCTCTTTTTAAAAGGCTGAGAAGAAAAATCCAGTGTAACTTTAAGAACATGTAGCATAATTCAATATTTACACAGATATTTGCATAAAGAGAACACAGAGTCTATTAAAATAATAAATAAATGATACAGAGGCTATAAAGAAAATGTCTTTTCTTCCTTAAAGGGATTTGCAGTTTTAATATTTGAAACAAAATTTGATGTTTCATTTCTGAAGCACCATTATTACCTAATATCTAAAGACAAGTGCATAAGGCTGTTGCATATTCTATGACCCAGTGAAATCTATCAACCTAAAGTTACTTGATTTTACATATATAGACATGTTTAATACCTTCGGTTATTAAAAGAGAAAATATTAATTAAGATTAAATAGGTATTTTTAAGAAACTAATGAGGTGAATAAAATAGTAAAAAAAAAAAAACTCTGTACCTTTAAACCAAGAATAAAGGATTATTATTCTGGGCTTAGTTTTCTTTATATAAAAATGCTGCATAGGAAGTACAATTATTGCTCTACTGCTAAAAGGTAATGCTCAAAATCCTTCAAGGTAGGATTCAGCAGTACCTGAACCAAGAACCTACAGATGTAGAAGCTGGATTTAGAAAAAGAAGAAGAACCAGAGATCAAATTGCCAACATCCATTTAATAAAAGAAAAAGCAAGAGAATTCCAGAAAAAGAGCTACTTCTGCTTCATTGACTATGCTGAAACCTTTGACTGTGTGAATTTCAACAAACTGTGGAAAATTCTTAAAGAGACGAGAATACAAAACTACCTTACCTCCCTCCTGAGAAACCTGTATGCAAGTCAAGAAGCAACAGTTACAACCTGGCATGGAACAAAGGACTAGTTCAAAATTGGGAAAGGAGTACATCAAGGCTGTATACTGTCACCCTAATTATTTAAATTCTCTGCAGAGTACATCATGTGAAATGTCCGGCTGGATAAAGCTCAAGCTGGAATCAAGATTGCCGAGAGAAATATCAACAACCTAAGATATGCAGATGGTACCACTCTAATGGCAGAAAGCAAAGATGAACTAAAGAACCTCTTGATGAAGGTGAAAGAGGAGAGTAAAAAAGCTGACTTAAAACTCAACAATCAAAAAACTAAGACCATGGCATCCAGTCCCATCGTTTCTTTGCAAACAGATGGGGAGGAAAGTGAAAACAGTGACAGACTTTATTTTCTTGGGCTCCAAAATCACTGCAGATGGTGACAATGGTCATGAAATTAACAGACACTTGCCCCTTGGAAGAAAAACTATGACAATCATAGACAGCATATTAAGAAGCAGAGACATTACTTTATCAACGAAAGTCAAACAGTCAAAGCTACGGCTTTTCCAGGAGTCATGTCTGGATGTAAGAGTTGGACCATAAAGGAGGCTGAGCACCAAAGAATTGATGCTGTCGAATTATGGTGCTGGAGAAGACTCCTGAGACTCCCTTGGACAGCAAGGAGATCAAACCAGTTCATCCTAAAGGAAATCAACCCTGAATATTCATGGGAAGGACTGATGATGAAGCTGAAACTCCATACTTTGGCCACCTGATGCGAAGAACTGACTTATTTGAAACGACCTTGATGCTGGGGAAGACTGAGGGCAGGAGGAGAAGGGGGTAACAGAGGATGAGATGATTGGATGGCATCATTGACTCAATGGACATGAGTTTGAGCAAACTCCAGGAGATAGTGAAGGACAGGGAGGTCTGGTGTCCTGCAGTCCATAGGGCCGCAAAGAGTTAGACACAACTGAGTGACCAAACAGCAAAAGCACTGTACTAAGAATAAAATGAAAAGAGTAAGATTTGGGGGGGCGAGATGGGAGCAAAAAAAATAAATAAATAAAACTAGACACTTGGGAATCAGGCTTTTAAAAAATATTTTAGCTGATTAATTCAATGATACACTTTATATCTGCTTCATTTGATAAAAATAAGAAATCTTAGAAAAGAGATAAAAACTTCCTAACACATTTCATTTTCCTCAACTCCCTTAATCTCCAAAAAAATTAGTCCCAGATTATCAGGTTACAAACCATTTAATCTGTGATTACTTATCTATTCAATTTTTTTAAGACTATGGCAGAATCCTATCAGGAGAGAATGTTTTCAGAGTAAGAAATTTTAAATAAGATGCTTTTACATACCACAGTCCATTCAATAAATTCAGAAAAGGAAATATGAAATTAATTTGTCAGATTGAATATTATAAAGTAAGTATGATCAAAAATTAGTATGAATTTTTAGGCTATCTAAGCAACAAAAACAAAAATTTTAAATAAAGGTAGATTAATAAGATGAGATGACTGAAGAGCCTTGTGATAGGGTGAAAAAGCTGGCTTAAAACTCGACATTGAAAAATAAGATCATAAGACTAGGGAGAGGGTGGGAAGATTTGGGAGAATGGCATTGAAACATGTAAAATATCATGTATGAAATGAGTTGCCAATCCAGGTTCGATGCACGAAACTGGATGCTTGGGGCTGGAGCACTGGGACGACCCAGAGGGATGGAATGGGGAGGGAGGAGGGAGGAGGGTTCAGGATGGGGAACACATGTATACCTGTGGCGGATTCATTTTGATATTTGGCAAAACTAATACAGTTATGTAAAGTTTAAAAATAAAAAAAATAAATAAATAAATAAATAAATAAAAAAAAAAAGAAAAGAAAAATAAGATCATGGCATACGGTCCCATCACTTCATGACAAATATAAGGGGAAAAAGTGGAAACAGTGACAGACTTTATTTTCTTGGATTCCAAAATCACTGCAGAAGGTGACTGCAGTCATGAAATTAAAAGATGCTTGCTCCTTGTTAAAAAGCTATGACAAACCTAGAGAGCATATTAAAGAGACACCACTTTGCCAACGAAGATCCAAACATGTTTTTCTCATGTAGTCATGTACGGATGTGAGAGTTGTACCATAAAGACAGCTGAGCGCCAAAGAATTGATGCTTTCGAACTGTGGTGCTGAAGAAGCCTCTTGATAGTTTCATGGACTGCAAGGAGATCAAACCAGTCAATCCTAAAGGAAATCAACTCTGAATATTCACTGGAAGGACTGATGCAGAAAAGTCCCTGATCCTGGGAAAAACTGAAGGCAAACGGAAAACAGTATGGCCGAGGATGAGCCGTTTAGACAGTATCACCAACTCTATGAACATGAATTTGAGCAAACTCCGGCAGATAGTGAAGGACAGGAAAATCCGGCGTGCAGCAGTCCATGGGTCCCAAGAGTCAGATACGACTTAGCAACTGAACATCAAACAACAAATACTATGAGATACCCAACCAAAAAACAAAACAAACAAAAAACTCTGGAAGGAATGTCACAGAAAATAGAAATTTGATAAACAACAACAACAACAAAAAGAATTAGTTAATTTCAAACAGTGATAAATGCTTCTGCCAAAGAAAGGCTTCACTGTAGACGATTCAGGTGAAAATCTGAAAGAAAAGCTTTTGTACAGTAACTCTACATAAAATAATGGTCATATGAATGGCAATGACAAAATGTTTTAGTCCCTTAGGGCTGCTACCAGAAAGTTATTTCTCTCAGTTCTGGATACAGAAAGTCCAAAATCAGTCTGCCAGCATGGTCACGGTCTGGTGAGAACCACCTCCTGCTCCAGACTACCTACTTCTTCGTCTGTCCTCAGATGATAGCAGGGTTAAGGGAGCTACTCTCTGGCCTCTTTTAATATGGACACTGATCTCATGACTACACTCTCATGATCTAATCAACCCCCAAAGGCTCCACATTTCCTAATGCCATGAAATGGCATTAGAATTTCAACATATGAATTTTTGTGGGACACAAACATTCGGACCACAACACATAATTCAATCCAGTTAAAACAGTCATCAATTTAAAACATTTTTTTAACAAGATAAAATTCATGTAACATAAAATTCATCCTTTTAAAGTGTACAATTAAGAGGAATTTACCATATTCACAAGAGTGAAAACTTCACCACTATCTACTTCAAGAACATTTTCATCAATCCAAAAGAAACTCATGAAGTCATTCCCCATCCCTCCTTTCCCCAGGCTCTGGCAACCATTAATCTACTACTTCTCTCTATGGATCCACCTATTCTAAGCATTTCATAAAACTAGAATCAAAATATGAGACTTTTTGCATCGGGCTTCTTCTAATTAGCGTTAATATTTTCAAGGTTCATCCACATAAGATAATGAAGTATCAGTACCTCATTCCTTTTTATGTCAGAATAATATTTCATTGTAAAGATATAACATATTTTGCTTATCCATTCATCAGTAAGAGACATTTGTACTGTTTCCACCTTTGGCTGTTAAGAATACATGCTATGTGATCTCCATTACATGTGGAATTTTAAAAGGTCAAATTCATAGAAGCAGAGGGCAGAATACTGTTTACCAGAAGTAGGGAAGTGGGGGAAATAAGAGATATTGATCAAAGAATACAGAGATGCAGTTTTATACAATGAGTAAATTCTAGAAATCTAAAGTACAGCATGATGATTTTAGGTAATAATACTATATCATATACTGGAAATTTGTTAAGAGTAAATTTCAGGTGCTCTCATCATAGGAAAAAAAATGGTACTTATGTGAGAAGGTATGTTAATTAGCTTGACTGGTAATCATTTCACTAAATATATAAAAACATCATGTTGCACACCTTAAATATATAAAATTGTTATTAAAAAATAAATACTTTTGGGAATTCCTGAGTGGTCCAGTGGTTAACACTCTATGCTTTCACTTCAAGGGGCATGGGTTTGATCCCTGGTTGGGGAACTAAGAGTCCACATACTGCGCAGCATGAAGAAAAATAATTTTTTTATTTTTTAATAAAAATAAATCAATAAACACTTCTGCATGCAAAAAGGAAAAGTGAACAATGCTATGAATTCATGTATAAGATGTTATGTAGATATGTGTTTTCAATTCTCAGCTACATATATATATATATATATATATATATATATATATATATATATGTGTGTGTGTGTGTGTAAAACTGCTGGGTTATATCCCAGATGGTACTAGAGGTAAAGAACCCATCTGTCAATGCAGGAGACCTAAGAGACCGGGTTTGATCCCTGAGTCTGGAGATCCCCTGGAGTGGGGCATGGCAACCCACTTCAGTATTCTTGCCTGGAGAATCTCCATGGACAAAGGAGCCTGGTGGATTACAGTCCACAGGGGTGCACAGAGTCGGACACAACTGAAGCAACTTAGTATGCACACACATTAACTCTA
Organism: Bubalus kerabau; assembly: GCF_029407905.1. Lineage (NCBI taxonomy): Eukaryota > Metazoa > Chordata > Mammalia > Artiodactyla > Bovidae > Bubalus > Bubalus kerabau. The sequence goes on from NC_073637.1 coordinate 67,385,186, forward strand.
CGTTTAACTTTTTGAAGAACAAACTGTTTTTCAAAGCAGTATCAGTTATTTTGTAAGTTAATAATTCAGTAAGAGGATACAAATTTCAAACAATTATACACAGGAAAATTAAATGAGAAAAATAGCATTTTTTTAAAAAGTAGGTAACTAAAACAGTATAAAAGGAAATGAAACAATATGATGATAGAAACAAAGACAAAAAAATACAATCACAAGTATAAATGAATTTACTAGCAAAAAGGCAGATTATAAAATTTGATCTAAAATATCTAGTTCTATGCTATTTCCAAGACATATACCTGAAGCATAAAAATATAGATAGGTTTTAAGTAAAATAATGAAAATAGAAGTACAGCAAAAACCAACGGAAGATAAAACAATTATAACTATGTTAATATGATAAAAATAGATATAATTGAAAAGACTATGAAACAGAGTCACTACATTTAATAAAAGCATCAAATCAAAAAGAGAATATAAATATGGATGTGTATAGGTGTATATACATATAAGAAGATCTGCACACTATCTCAGAGGATTTAGAGAATTCAAAGCCCTTTCATAAGCTAAGAACTTCTAAACAAATGAAACATCAGTCCTATAATCTCTTTATAGAATCCTAAAAACCTGACAAAAAACAACCATAAAACTTTGCATTAGGCAATGGCTATATCAAATTTTAAAAGGCTCTAATTAAACTGTGTCTTTTAAGAATTTATAAAACACTCCCCACAGTAAGGTCTGACCTTAAAACCTTAAAAAGCATTGTATAACAACAACAAAACCAAATTTATTTTAATAAATAAATAATGTATACAATAACATCTTAAGCATAACTACACTTAATAAAAATACATCCTTTTATGTTACCAACAAAAGTAACTTTATTTGAGCTGATAAAATGTAAAAGAAGCAAGCCTTCTCTAAATTTTTCCTATTTATGTATAAAGTGAGTGATAAGATGAATACTGGCATCAAAGTAAATTTTTAATTTTCAGTAGTTCATTCATTCAGGGTGTAAGACTCAAGTTTTTCACATAAATAAAATAAATAACTTGCTTACCAAATGCTAAAATACTGCAATCAAGAATTTTTTTCCAGCACCTCGGTTTGAGTTCCCTGATTCATACAGCAAATGGCCACAGGCTATCTATTTTACATATTGTAATGTAACAACCCAGTGGGGTGGAATGGGGAGGAAGGTGGGAGGGAGGTTCACAAGGGAGGGGACATATGTATACCTATGACTGATTCATATTGATGTTTGGCAGAAGCCAACACAATTCTGTAAAGCAATTATCTTTCAGTTAAAAAATAAATAAATTTAAAATAAAATAAAAAAAGGAATTTTATTCCACTCTACCAGCATAATCAAATATATTATATTTATCATTGACTTTAATCATTTCAAATATACACACTGATCCCCTCAAAAGTTGTCCAAGAATTTGAACAAAGACTTGGTAAAAAATAATCTCTTGCAAGTACAAAATATATCTACAAGTTGATGGCAGAGAACAAAAATGAATGACTTAACTCATATCTTGGATTTTCCACAGGAACTATAAATGCCTGCTTTCACAGAAATACACTTCAATTTAAGTTGATCATGCTATACAAATGAATTTGAATGATAAAATATTAGTCACATCTAATAAGAGTTTTCCATAGACCTGTCAAGAAGACGGTGTTCTTACCTACAGTCTGGAAAACTTCATTCATCAAAGCTTCATTAACTGCTAAAGAGCTGACATTTCCACTATGAGACCAACTTTGATATATTGCTTGAAGCAGAAGTGTCTGAGCTCTTGTAGCTTGAACTGTAAGATTTGGAAGCTCAAAAATGCCTTCAGTTATAGCAATCTGAGATCTTTTGGTCCTGCATAAGAAAACAGAAAGCATAACAAACAATATAGTAAGTGATATTTATAAAAAAAAAGAAATAAAATTGCAAGACAAAAAGGTATCCAGGGACATTATTTTAATTAGAGTTCCATCAACGAGAAATGCAATTCTACTAACTTTATTTCAGAACCTGTAACAATAATAAAAAATACAAGCTAGAATAATGTCCACACACATATTCATACACATATATACTGCTCGAGCATTATACTTTAATCAAGTCAATCATCAAAAATAAAAATAATACTAATTAATACTTAAAACAGGATTTACTAGTAGTAAATCCTTATTCTCTTTTCTTAAATATACTTTCTGCACAATTTAGAAAGGTTACTTTCATTTTACAGTTATTACAAAATATTGGCTACGTTCCTCATGTGGCACAATACATCCTTGAGCCTATTTTACATCCCACTGTTTGTGTCTCCCCTTCTCCCCTTGGTACCCACTACTTGGTTCTCTGTATCTGTGTGTCTGCTTCTTTTTTCTTTTTTTTCTTATTACACTCATTAGTTTGTTGTATTTTTTTTTAGATTCCACATATAAATGATATCATACAGTATTTGTCTTTGACTTATTTCAGTTAGCATAATATCTTTCAAGTTTATCCACATTGTTGCAAATGGCAAAATTTCATTCTTTTCTACAGCTGAGTAGTATTCCACTGTGTGTATATACACACACCACATCTTCTTTATCCATTCCTCTGTAGATGGACACTTGTTTCTATATCTTGGCAACTGCAAATAATGCTGCTTATGAACACTAGAGTACATTATCTTTCCAAATCAGTGTTTCTATTTTTTTTAAACATTTACCCAGGAGTTGAACTACTGGATCATATGATAGTTCTGTTTTTAGCTTTTTGAGAAATCTCCACACTGTTTTCCACAGAGGCTGCACCAATTTACATTTACTAAGCCAAATTCAATAAAATTTAAAGGAATGAAATCATACAGAACATATGTGCAGATTATACTGGAATTAAACTATAAATTACTAAAAGTATCTGTAAAATCCTCAGATATTTAGATATTAAAAACATAAAATACACTGAAGAACAGAGCAAATGAAATTGAGAAAGTCACACACAACTTTTGCAAAAGTATAAAATGATTTTAGAAAAGGACATTGATATGACTGTCTGAAAAGGATAACCTAAAATATACATAATTTATACTCCTGGAGAAAAGAACGAATAGAGAAAAAAAGTGCTATGGGCATTCATTTTAATAAAGTAACATGGAGGGACCAGGACTTTTCCAGAACTCCCCTTCTACAAAATTCCCTAACCTGTCCACTACAGACTAGTAAAAACAACCAGTGTATGGGGGCCACTTAACCGTACGACTATAAAGGGGTTTCAAGCAATACTCTATACTGATGAGACACTGACAGTCTCATGTTAATTGGTTACTTTTACATTTTCCAGGCAGGCTTTTTTTTTTTTTTTCTTTTGAAGTCTCTGCTGACACTATTCTATTTGTTTTTCGGCTGCGCTGTGCAGCATATGGGTTCTTAGTTTCCCAACCAGGTATCAAACCCATGTCCCTTGCATTGAAAGCACAGATTCTTAACCACAAGACCACCAAAGAAGAACCCTTCCAGAAATGCTTCTAATTTCAGTCATCTTTAAAGTCAATGGGCTCCTTTTCTATCCATTGGTATTGCAGCTAAGAACCATCTTGCTATTAATAATAAACCTAATATCCTTCAAAGTCAAGACTGGATTTTTACTTTGCAGTTCTAGGGTTGTAAAAAAAACAAAAAGAGCTACAATGCTACTATGACTTTGACTGTTTAGGTCTCACGTTAAGCCTAGCTGGTATTCACGCTTCATAGTAAAGCTGGTCTCTAGAAAAATCTATAAAATCAACGTATATTTATTAAATGCCCATGTACAGTAGTCAGGCACTACCTACTTAGGAAGTATCCCAGGTGGCACTAGTGGTAAAGAACCCACCGACAATGCAGGAGCCATAAGAGACACAGGTTTGATCCCTCGGTTGGGAAGATCCCCTGAAGAAGAGCAAGGCAATCCACTCCAGTATTCATCCCTGGAGAATCGCACTGACAGAGGAGCCTGTTGAACAACAGTCCATGGGGTCACAAAGACTAGGACATGACTGAGGCAAGTTAGTACTGCTGCTGCTGCTAAGTCACTTCAGTCATGTCCGACTCTGTGCGACCCCACAGACGGCAGCCTACCAGGCTCCCCCGTCCCTGGGATTCTCCAGGCAAGAACCCTGGAGTGGGTTGCCATTTCCTTCTCCAATGCATGAAAGTGAAAAGTGAAAGTGAAGTCCACTCAGTCATGTCCAACTCTTCCCGACCCCATGGACTGCAGCCTTCCAGGCTCCTCCATCCATGGGATTCTCCAGGCAAGAGTACTGGAGTGGGGTGCCATCGCCTTCTCCACAAGTTAGTACTAGCCATTTTAAAACATCAATGAACAAAAGAAAGAACAATAAAATAAAATCCCAGTGTCCTCATTTTAATGGGGATAGGAAACATTTTAAAAATCAATCAATAAACATAAACAAATGATTTAAGGAAGTCAGAAGACAAATGACCTCAGAAATAGGAAAAGAAGAGCATGGAACAGGAACTACTGAAGAGGGAGCAATTTCATATACAGTGGGTAGTTGTGGCTCAGCTGGTAAAGAATCCACCTGCAATGCGGGAGACCTGGGTTTGATCCCTGGGTTGGGAAGATCCCCGGAGAAGGGAAAGGCTACCCACTCCAGCATTCTGGCCTGGAGAATTCCATGGACTGTATAGTCGATGCAGTCGCAAAGAGTCGGACATGACTGAGCAACTTTCACACACACAGTGTAGATCTTATTAAAAGGAAACGTTTAATTCCAAGCAAAACTTCAGCAGACTAGAAGGAAGTAAGTGACAGTTCTGTAGATTTCTAGAGAGTGATTCAGGCAGATGATTCAGGTAGAATCCTAAGGACAGAGGAGCCTGGCAGGCTACAGTCCATGGGGTCACAAAGAGTTGGACACGACTTAGTGACTACACAATGAAAACAACATAATCATCCCTGCCCAATCTACCACAGAAACTACAGTTAAAATTAATTATGTGCTTTGTCCCTCAGTCATGAGCAACTTTGTAAGCTTAACAGACACAATGTCCTCTGCTAATAATTGAAGACACAGGGACTATCTTTACACAAAAAATTCAGAATCCAGTTGTGAGATAATAAACCACTAATTAGAATTTAACAAAACAAATGCTATAACAATGCTGAAAACAAGTTCCTGTGAGATACACTAAAATGGTTGAGAGAAAAGTGCAGTTGTTGTATTTAAGTTGAATCCTGAAGAATAAATATGAATCATTTTTAAGAGAAAAAATTATAAATTCATTAAAGAAAAACAGATACCTCAATTCAAAAATGGTACAAAGATATAAATAAAAAACGCACGGAATGTAAAAATAGAAATGATCCATAAACATGAAAAGATTCTTGAGCCTAACCAGTAAAAAGGGAAATTCAAATTAAGACAACATATGACTTTAAGGCTTCCCTGGTGACTCAGCAGTAAAGAATTTGCCTGCAGTGCAGAAGACATGGGTTTGACCCCTTGAGGGGAAGAGCCTCTGGAGAAGGAAATGGCAATCCATTTCAGTATTTGTGCCTGGAAAATGCAATGGACAGGAGCCTGGTGGGCTACAGTCCATGGGTCACAAAAGACTCAGATACGACTGAGCATCTCCCAACAACAAATGATCGTTTTAACCTATCGGACTAACAAGGCCTCCCAGCCTCTAATTGTTTCAGGAATCTATCTGAAAAGAATTTTCACATGAGTCTGCAATAATATTTACATAATGACAGTGTCAGCAGCTTATTTACAGTAGCCTGCGGGCAGGAATCCCTCAGAAGAAATGGAGTGGCCATCATGGTCAACAAAAGAGTCCAAAATGCAGTACTTGGATGCAATCTCAAAAACGACAGAATAATCTCTGTTGGTTTCCAAGGCAAACCATTCAATATGACAGTATTTCAAGTCTATGCCCCAACCAGTAACGCTGAAGAAGCTGAAGTTGAACGGTTCTATGAAGACCTACAATACCTTTTAGAACTAACACCCAGAAAAATTGTCCTTTGCATGATAGGGGACTGGAATGCAAAAGTAGGAAGTCAAGAAACACCTGGAGTAACAGGCAAATTTGGCCTTGGAATACGGAATGAAGCAGGGCAAAGACTAATAGAGTTTTACCAAGAAAATGCACTGGTCATAACAAACACCCTCTTCCAGCAACACAAGAGAAGGCTCTATACATGGACATCACCAGATGGTCAACACCGAAATCAGATTGATTATATTCCTTGCAGCCAAAGATGGAGAAGTTCTATACAGTCAGCAAAAACAAGGCCAGGAGCTGACTGTGGCTCAGACCATGGACTCCTTATTGCCAAATTCAGACTTAAATTGAAGAAAGCAGGGAAAACCACTAGCCCATTCAGGTATGACCTAAATCAAATCCCTTATGATTATACAGTGGAAGTGAGAAATAGATTTAAGGGCTTAGATCTGATAGATAGAGTGCCTCATGAACTATGGAATGACGTTCGTGACATTGTACAGGAGACAGGGATCAAGACCATCCCCATGGAAAACAAATGCAAAAAAGCAAAATGGCTGTCTGGGGAGGCCTTACAAATAGCTGTGCAAAGAAGAGAAGCAAAAAGCAAAGGAGAAAAGGAAAGATATCAACATCTGAATGCAAAGTTCCAAAGAATAGCAAGAAGAGATAAGAAAGCCTTCTTCAGCGATCAATGCAAAGAAATAGAGGAAAACAACAGAATGGGAAAGACTAGGGATCTCTTCAAGAAAATCAGAGATACCAAAGGAACATTTCATGCAAAGACGGGCTCGTTAAAGGACAGAAATGGTATGGACCTAACAGAAGCAGAAGATATTAAGAAGAGATGGCAAGAATACACAGAAGAACTGTACAAAAAAGATCTTCACGACCCAGATAATCACGATGGTGTGATCACTGACCTAGAGCCAGACATCCTGGAATGTGAAGTCAAGTGGGCCTTAGAAAGCATCACTACGAGCAAAGCTAGTGGAGGTGATGGAATTCCAATTGAGCTATTCCAAATCCTGAAAGATGATGCTGTGAAAGTGCTGCACTCAATATGTCAGCAAATTTGGAAAACTCAGCAGTGGCCACAGGACTGGAAAAGGTCAGTTTTCATTCCAGTCCCAAAGAAAGGCAATGCCAAAGAATGCTCAAACTACCGCACAATTGCACTCATCTCACATGCTAGTAAAGTAACGCTCAAAATTCTCCAAGCCAGGCTTCAGCAATATGTGAACCGTGAAGGATTTAGAAAAGGCAGAGGAACCAGAGATCAAACTGCCAACATTCGCTGGATCATCGAAAAAGCAAAAACAGTTCCAGAAAAACATCTATTTCTGCTTTATTGAATATGCCAAAGCCTTTGACTGTGTGGATCACAATAAACTGTGGAAAATTCTGAAAGAGATGGGAATACCAGACCACCTTATCTGCCTCTTGAGAAATCTGTATGCAGGTCAGGAAGCAACAGTTAGAACTGGACGTGTAACAACAGACTGGTTCCAAATAGGAAAAGGAGTTCGTCATGGCTGTATATTGTCACCCTGTTTATTTAACTTATATGCAGAGTACATCATGAGAAACGCTGGACTGGAAGAAACACAAGCTGGAATCAAGATTGCTGGGAGAAATATCAATAACCTCAGATATGCAGATGACACCACCCTTATGGCAGAAAGTGAAGAGGAACTAAAAAGCCTCTTGATGAAAGTGAAAGTGTAGAGTGAAAAAGTTGGCTTAAAGCTCAACATTCAGAAAACTAAGATCATGGCATCTGGTCCCACCACTTCATGGGAAATAGATGGAGAAACAGTGTAAACAGTGTCAGACTTTATTTTTTTGGGCTCCAAAATCACTGCAGATGGTGACTGCAGCCATGAAATTAAAAGACGCTTACTCCTTGGAAGGAAAGTTATGACCAACCTAGATAGCATATTCAAAAGCAGAGACATTACTTTGCCAACAAAGGTCCGTCTAGTCAAGGCTATGGTTTTTCCTGTGGTCATGTATGGATGTGAGAGTTGGACTGTGAAGAAGGCTGAGCGCCAAAGAATTGATGCTTTTGAACTGTGGTGTTGGAGAAGACTCTTGAGAGTCCCTTGGACTGCAAGGAGATCCAACCAGTCCATTCTGAAGGAGATCAGCCCTGGGATTTCTTTGGTGGGAATGATGCTAAAGCTGAAACTTCAGTACTTTGGGCCCCTCATGCGAAGAATTGACTCATTGGAAAAAGACTCTGATGCTGGGAGGGATTGGGGGCAGGAGGAGAAGGGGACGACAGAGGATGAGATGGATGGATGGTATCACTGACTCGATGGATGTGAGTCTGAGTGAACTCCGGGAGTTGGTGATGGACAGGGAGGCCTGGCGTGCTGCGATTCATGGGGCCGCAAAGTCGGACACGACTGAGCGACTGATCTGATCTGATGTGATCAACCTGAAAAAATTTCATCATTGAACAAATTTTGATACAATGACTTGATGCAAAACTACTCAGATAGGGTTTCGCTAGTGGCTCAGTAGTATAAAGAATCCATCTGCCAATGGAGGAGACATGGGTTCAATCCCTGGTCGGGGTAGATCCATGTGCCTTGGAGCAACCAAGCCCACACACCACAATTATTGAGCCTGTGCTCCAGAGCCCAGGAACTGCAACTACTGAAGACCATGCACCTAGAGCCTATGTTCCTCAACAGGAGAAGCCGCTGCAATGAAGTCTACGCACCACAACTAGAGCAGTCCCTACTCGCCACAGCTAGAGAAAAGCCCACACAGCAATTCATGACCCAGCACAGCCAAAACAACTGTTACAAAAATACTCACATAGTTAGGAAAAAAAAAGAGAGAGAGAGAGATGAAACTACTGAAAGGAGATGCTGAAATATGGCAAAAACATATATAGTTGCATTATGATTCCATGTAACAGCAGGAAATGGTGGGTCACGCACACATAAAAATATGTCTGCATTGTTTATATGTTGAAAGAAAGAATTCTTCATAGAACTATTGATAATGTTTATTCCTGGGGGATGATAACAGACGATGACTTTACATGATCTTTTCCCTATGTAAATATCTGTATTCTTTTGCTTGTTTCTTTGAGAAACATGTATCATTATTTTTTTTCAAAAAATTCTAACTGCAATACTTCAAGAATGGACTATGGAAATCATAAACTATATCAAAATGAATTAATTTCGTTAAACATTTTTAAAATGAGAGGGTAAGACATGAGCATTACCAATATATCAAATTATCTCCACTCCATGACTCAACACTGAATTATCAGATAATTTCTTACTTTCTCACAGATACAAACTTCACTTTTAAGTCAGATAAAGAAAGACAAATATATGATATCACTTAACACATGGAATCTAAAGAAGTGATACAAATAAACTTATTTACAAGATAGAAACAGACTCACAGATATACAAAAAAACTCATGGTTACCAAAGGGGAAAGAGGGATAAGTTGGGAATTTGGGGTTACATACTTCTATATGTAAAACAGATAAACAACAAGGAACTATTGTATAGCACAGGGAACTATATTCAACACCTTATAATAGTCTATAATGGAAAAAAAATCTGAAAAAGTATATATATAGATATATATATGCAACTGAATCATTGTGCTGTACACCTGAACCACTGTAAATTAATTGTATCTCAATTAAAAACATTTTAAATAAAAGAGAGAGAGAAATGCATTTTAAAACTTTCAAAAGTGAAATGGTATCATCAAAAATGGTAGAGTAAGGTACACCAAAAGTTTGGTGGTAGTGGTTTAGTCGCTAAGTTGTGTCTGACTCCTGCGATCCCATGGACTCTAGCCTGTCAAGCTCCTCTGTCCATGGGATTCTCCAGGCAAGATACTGGAGTGGGTAGCCATTTCCTTCTCCAGGGGATCTTCCTGACCCAGGAATCAATCCCAGGTCTCACGCATTGCAGGCAGATGATTTACGAACTGAAGCAACAAAAAAGCTGGCAACACTGTCAAAAATCAACTTTTTCAGAACTCGAGAAACTAACAAAACCTGTATCAAACAGGGGATCACATAATCAAAAAAAATTAAATTAAAATTTTAAACAACTCAATTTCAGTAGAACAGTAAGTTCTGCGGTATTTTTATTTACCTATGTTACCTCCTCTGGCCTCCAGCTCAGCAGTGATAGCAAATAGCTCTTATCCCTAGTAACAGGTAAAAGAGAAAGCAAAAAAAGATCTTACACAAGAAACTGTGGTTGGTTGTTCTGACCTGTCTGGTAACTTACCTAGAGGATCAATGCAGAGAGCCTGCTTTCTCTCTCTTAATTCAGAACCCTCCCCAAACAAAAACTACCACCCAAGGGCATTTGTAGAAAACATTTACAGGCAATTGTACTGCACTAGTCCTTGCTGCCTGGGATAACTGATAACAGAAGAGGCCAAAATAAAAAAAAAAGACTAGCCAAAATCTTAGAAAGCAAGCCAGGGAAATGATGCTTTGGGGAATAAACACACTGAAAAGCTCAGGCACCTTTCTGGGAATGAGGAAGGCCATACAGATGCTCTCGCTTTCCCGACAGCTCAATTGGTAAAGAATCCGCCTACAATGCAGGAGACCCGGTTCGATTCCTGGGTTGGGAAAATCTGCTGGAAAAAGGAATGGCTACCCACTGCAGTATTCTGGCCTGGAGAATTCCATGGACTGTATAGTCCAAGGGGTCACAAAGAGTCGGAGATAACTGAGACTTTCACTACACATTCTCAGGCTGTGCACCTGCAGATGAAAGACAAGAGAAAGGCCCTAAGCTCTCACTTCTGGTTGACTTTCAGGGTCTGCACAACAAGAAAAAGTGGCAGAGTTAAAAACTGCCTGGTTGAGCTTTGAAGGCATTCCTCACAAAAAACCATGGAGGCCAGAGGGCAGTGGGGCAACATATTCAAAGTGCTGAAAGAAAAAACTGGCAGTTAATAATTATATTTCTGACTTAGCTGTCCTTCAAAATGAAGTAGAAATCTCCCAAGGAAAATCCAGGACCAAAGGCTTCACTCCTGAATTCTACCAACATGTAAAGAAAAAAGTATCTATCCTTTTCAAATTTTGGGGAAAAAGAGAATCCTTCCCAGTTTTTTCTATAACATCAGTTAATACCCTGATGCCACAGCCAAAGACAAGAAAACTACACTAATATTCCTTGCGACCATAAACGCAAAAACTTCAGTAAAATACCAGTAAATGAAATTTGGAAAAATATTAAAAGCATTATACGCCATAACAACTGAAACTTATCCCAGAAATAAAAGAATGGCTCAAGAAGTCAGTGCAATACATACTTATAGAAAGAAGACAGGCGAAAACACATCTATCACAACCGACACAGGAATAAAGTATCTGACAAAATCCAACACTCTTTCATAACATAAAACATTCAACACACTAAAGAGAAATTCCTCTACATGATATGGGACATTTATGAAAAACACATAACAGCATAACAGTGGTGAAAGTCTGAAAGCTTGCACTCCAAGATGAGGAAGAAGTAAAGTATTTTTCACCTGTCACTCTATCTATTCAACATTGCAGTAAGGGTTCCAGCCACGAAACTAGGCAAGAAAAAAATTTAAAGGCATTCAGATTGTAAAAATAAAAGTAAAACTATCACAGATGACATGATCTTATACATTGAAAACCATCCCCATACACACCAACTATTGGAACTAAAACCAAGTTCAACTAAATTGCAAGGTACGAGGTAACTATACAGAAAGTAAGTTTTCTACCCATATACACTTAAAATCCCTGAAGGACAAAATGGCAACCCACTCCAGTATTCCTGCCTGGGAAATTCCATGGATAGAGGAGCCTGGTGGGCTATAGTTCATGGGGTCACAAACACAACTAAGCGACTAAACAACACACTTAAAATGAACAATCTGAAAAGGAAATTAAAATAATTACATACATAACAGTAACAAAAAGAATAAATACTTAAGAATAAGTATTTTACTAAAGAAATGTAAGACTTTTACAATGAAAACTACAAAGCACTGTTGAATAAATTAAATAAGAAATCTAAATAAATGAAAAGACATTTCACATTTATGGACTGGAAAATTTAATACTGTTAACTGATAGTACTCTCCAAATTACTCAATATATTCTATATGATCCCTATCAAAATCCTATCTATTTTGAATAAATGATTAAACTAATCCTAAAATTCATATGGATTTACAAGGAACCATGTATAACCAAAACAATCCTGAAAAAGAAAAACAAAGTTGGAAGACTCACATTTCAAAACTTACTACAAGGTACACTAATCAAATATGCATATACATATAAATCAGTGCACTAATACTGAAAGTCTACAAATAAACCCATACATCTATGATCAATGGACTTCTGATAAAAGGTCAAGACCAATCAGTAGGGAATGAATGGTCTTTTTAACAAATAGTTTTAGAACAATCAAATATCAAAATATCGAGAATGAATCTGGACCCCTGCTTCCCACCATATACCAAAACTAACTCAAAATTGATCAAAAAGCTAAAACCATAAAACTTCTAGAAGTGTAATTCATCACAATCATGGATTAGAGAACAAATTCATTTTTAAATACGATATCAAAAGCGAAAGCAATAAAAGGAAAACAGATAAAGAGGACTTCATCAAATTTCAAAACTTATGTGTATCAAAGTAAAATATCCAAAATCTGAAAACACAACACACAAAATGGGGGAAAACATGTGCAAATCATATATCTAAGAAGGTCTAGTATCTGGAATGTGCAAAGAACTCCCACAACCCAACAGCAAAAAAAGATAAACAGCCAATTAAAAATGGACAGTCATTTCTCTAAAGAAATTACACAAATGGCCAATAAGCACTTAAAAAATGTTCAACATTATTAGGGAAATGAAAATCAATACCACACAGAGGGACTTCCCGGAGGTCCAGTGGTTAAGCAGTTTTATTGCAGGGAGTACGGGTTTAATACTCAGTCAGGGAACTGAGATCCTACATGCCACACATTGAGAAGACAAAAAGGAAAAAAAAAAAAAAAAACACAAAGAGATACCACTTCACACCCACTAGGTTGGACATAAAAGAAGAAAGAAAAAAAATAAAATAACAAGGGTAGGCAAGGATGGGGAGGAATTAGAACTCTCAGACATTGAAGTGGATGTATACAACAGTACAACCACTGTGTATAACAACTTGACAGTTTATCAAAAATGTAAAAACAGCAATTGTATTGTCAGGTATTTAGCCAACAGAATTGAAAATCTGTTCACCTTAGAGTTCATACATGCATGTTCACAGCAGCATTATTATTACCCAAGAAGTAGGCTTCTCTGGTGCCTCAGACAGTAAAGAATCTGCCTGCAACACAAGAGACCTAAGTTTAATCCCTGGATTGGGAAGATCCCCTGAGAAGGGCATGGCAATTCATTACAGTATTCTTGCCTGGAGAGTCCCCATGGACAGAGGAGCCTGGCTGGCTATAGTCCATGGGGTCGCAAAGAGTTGGACATGACTAAATGACTAGGCACAGCACAAGAAGTGGAAAAGATGCAAAGCTACAACTGATAAATAAACAAAATATCCCTAAACAATAGTAGTATTTGGCCATAAAAAGTAATGAAGTACTGATACATGCCACAACATGGAGAAACATTGAAAACATGGTAAGTAAAAGAAAAGCTCAGTCATTCAGTCATGTCCAACTCTTTACAAGCCCATGGACTGTAGCTTGCCAGGCTCCTGTCAATGGAATTCTTGGGGCAAGAATACTGGAATCAGTTGCCATTTTCTTCTCCAAGGGAGCTTACCTACCCAGGATGGAAACTGCATCTCTGGCATCTCCTATATTGGCAGACAGATTCTTTACCACCAGTGCCACTGACAGAAAATGCCACATGTTGTATGTGGCATTCTCTATCCAGAATCAGAGAGTCAGGATTTCTTTGTTGGAGTTGTGAAAATGCCCTGGAGTTAGATGGTGATGATGACTGCACAACAATGTGAATATAGTAAAAATCAGTGAATCAAACAGTTTAAAATAATTAAAAAAGTAAATTTATGTTATGTGAATTTTATCTCAATTTAAATTAAAAAACTCCCTAAAGTATTTGTCTCCATTAGCATGTCACATAATTTAAATAAACAGCTGAACATTAAGACATCTACACCCTGTCCATACAACTCTCAAATACATAATAGTAATATGTGGCTCTACTTGGATTTGGCGTTCACTTGACAAACCTGGTCACATTTTGCCAAAAAATCAAAGGATTGTAATAAATAAACAAAGAGACAGATATGTTCTGAAGGGTTTGGCAGTCCAGTGGTTAAGGCTCCACACTTCCATTGCAAGGGGAGAAGGTTCAGTCCCTGGTCAGGGAACTAAGATTCCACATGCCATGTGGTGGGGCCAAAAAGTTTTCAAAAATTTAATAAATTTTAAAATGTACCAAATAAAACATTCCTTAAACCACGCAAGCAACATAATAGAGATATTAATAATATTAATTTGATAATATTAATTATTAATAACAATTATTAATAATAATAATAGAGATCCAATGAGGGAGGAGGGGAAAATAGTATCTAATTCATACATTTATATTTATTCTTACTGGTTTCTTTAGGTTTTATAACACTGTGCCCATTATTTAAGTCACTTTCTTTTCTATTATTATCAGTATAACCATTGAGTGGTGGTTCTCTCTCTACTATGTTCTCAAATTTCTGTTCAAAATTCTTGAACAAAAAAACAAAAACACAACAGTTTACTAGTAATGATACTAAGTAAACAGAACACACATTTGGAAACCTACAATATAAATATGTATAATTAGCTTAACAATATCTATCTTTAGCCAGATATTCTGTGGTATTCAGGAAGTCCTATGGTGTAGCCAGAGCCATGTTCTTATAACTCTAGCAATAATTATTTATAAGGCAAAATTACAGTCAGGATTCTTTTTACAAGTGGGCCTTTACCATTTCATAAAAAATTCAGCTACTGTATATGGTACTCTAACTTGCAAGCCATCATATGTCACATAAAATGATTCCCAAAAGGATAACACAGATTTGAATAAAAACTTAAACATATGCAAATTCAAAAAGATTAATTTACATTTTAATACTGCCCAAGGGTAGAAGGTAATGCTCTCCTTCAGGTTCAACTTACTTTAACATCAAAGGAAAGAATTTATACTTTGTACAAAAGCCAAAATTCAATAACAAACAAGTAAATTATAGCATACACGTAGGCAATGTTTTGTGATTTATTTTCCAGCTGTAACCGACTGCAAATAAAATTACATTTTATTATATTTCTGCTAAATACTCCAGTATCATCTGAACTAAAACCATTTATAAATGATTTGGCAGATGGTAGAATATAGGATGTGCCTGTTAGTGTAACAGTATCAATGAAGAGGGTTTTTTCTCTTTTATTTTTTTCAACTTTGAGATATTTCTAACAGATTAATATAGAAAATAGGAAATATCCATGGATCCATTTCAACAAACACAATTCATCAAACCATACCATTATACTGTATTTGCTTCAATTATTTTTTTAAAGAGATCAATAGATTTTATATAACTTTAAGCTATTTTGGGAGCTCATTAAAATGTCAATTAAAATGAACAATAAAAGTATAACCTTCCTTGTGATTTATACCACTACAAATTTATTTAAACTTTGCTTAAAATAAAACAGCTCAATAAAAGTTATACTAAAATTACCTAACAACTTCTGGATTTACTTCACATTTCTGAAATATCACTAAACCTACATTTTAACAGTTAAGTTGGTGAAAATAAAATAATTTATTTAACAAATGCCTATTTCACATATCTAGAAGTCCAAGTCAGAACATATGTTCATTTTACAGAATAGGTTTAAGAACTATCAATTCAAACATTACTCTCTAGGGAAAAATAAATCCTAATGTAACTAGTGGGATAAACAATTCATTAAAACTCAACTTGGACAAACTCCAGGACAAATTTAAGGAAAAAGAAACAAGTAGGTCTTGATTGTGCAGTAGCAAAGACTGAAAATGAATATGCCCTAATTAACAAACACTTTAAAAGATTCTGTCTGTATCATTTGCTGGCAAATTACAATACAGAGCTGATAAAATTTTTGGACCAATCTGACATTTCTGTAAAGAAAATTCTTCCTCCAAAATTTTAAATAAAAAACATGGAAGTGGCTTTAACTACTCATGCAAAGGAATTAAACAATCCATTCACATTCATAGCAATACTATAAAATTTTTGCCATACGTACACTTCAGGACAATCATCCATTCTTTTAAAATCAACACACCTCACGCAACTGCAAGAATATCCTCAGCAACAGCTGGATCTAAAGATTTATACAGAGTCCCCAAATGCAAGGTCTGAACCTACAAATTGGTTCCAAAAATGTATTTTTGTTATTACTCATATCCTGTACAGTAAAATAAGATTAGATCACTTTTTCCAAAATAAAATGAGTACAAAACTCACTAATTCAACTGAGAAATGAAAGCAGTTTAAAAAGCTTAGAAATTTGTATTTCATTCTGCACACAATGACTCTTTAACTTACACAATATATCAACACTCATAGATGAGAAAAAACTTCTTTACCTAAATGGTAGGTAAAATGAAAGGTTAAAGCCCCTCTTTCCTCCTCCTTCCCACTCCACTCCCCACAATAACCACTTTTTATGAATTCAGCAAACAGACCTACATGCCTCTGTCTCTTTATTTTATGATTCATAGACATATTTATAATTTTAATGAAGATATACATATATATATGTCTTATATATACATATATATATATATAAGCCTGCTTTTTATGACTAAGCAACATATCTCAGCGATCAAGATTTTTCTACATAACTACATACTCTTCCACATTGGTGTTTTTAATGCATACTTGACATTCTGTTGTTTGAATCAAGATTTACATTCATTAGCCAGTGTATCACTTTATCAATATTCCTACAATATTAACTGCTATATTTATTTAATTACCACCATTTGACCATTTCACATACCTGCAAAATACAAATTATATTCTATTGAGATATGAGAACATTTTACCATTTTCCAAATTTTTGAAATGATATTTGGAACTTAAATATTAGATGACATATGGACAGAGAAAATGAGAAATAAAAGTTGTCCATCACTAAAATTAAAAATTAATGAATGCCTTATTGTAACATATAAAGTTCAAAATCTTACAATGAACTACAGGTTGTAGCAAACCAACAAAATACAAGAGAGCAAAATGTTGTTTCTTCAATAATCTCATTATCTCTCACACAAGTTAATTCAATATAGACAGTTCACATACTTAAGCAAAAATGTTTACTTAGGAAAAAAAAGAAGTGTGTTCATGCGATATATCTTATATACGTAATTAAAAACTTTCAAATATTATTTTGAGAATTCTGATAAGAAAAAAATCACTAAAATTTTAGTTTAATTTCAGTAATTAAAGTCATTGGTTTTTGCTCTGGCCAAGAGCACATTTTACATATATTATGTAAGCAAAAAGGATACAAATTTGGTCATCAGAAAAAAGCATACAAACTAAAATCTTGATCAAAAAATCAAAAACCACTAAAATGGCTGAAGAAATTAGCAACTGCATGTCAATAAGTATTTACTTATATTTTCCACAGTTTCAAGGTTTTGAAGATTAATGACCTCCATAGAAAAAGAGACAGTCCTTACTGAACTTAATGTAAAAAGGGAAAACGCTATTAAATAATCACCCAAAAAAGAAAACTGTAAAAATCACTCCTATGAAAAGTACAATGCAAAGCAGGAAAAATAATCTGTTAAAAAATATAATAGGGGGATATGATCCAGAGAAAGTATCAGTTGAGTCAGTATCTGAGGAGTGAGTAAAAATTATTTAGGCTACTGTCTACTGAGACAGTATGGTGAAAGACCTGGCTTTAAAAAAAACGACACTGAAAAAGGCAAGGAGTTGGGAAGGGATGGAGAGGAAGATACTCAGATGAATCCAGACAGTTAAGAAGGGGCCAGACAATAGAGGATATCATTGAAAGTTTTAAATGTTCTAATCTTTACAATAAAAGCTATGAGAAGTAAAGTGTTTCAGGCAGGAAAACAACATAAATAGAACTTTCTTCCAAAATCAAATTACAAAAATTTGGCTTTAGATCTATGTATTAGCTGGTAACTGAGAGTGAGTGAAGGTCACTCAGTTGTGTCTGACTCTTTGTGACCTCATGGACTATAGCCTGCTGGGCTCCTCTGTCCATGGAATTCTCCAGGCAAGAATACTGGAGTGGGTAGCCATTTCCTTCTCTAGGGGATCTTACCAACCCAGGGATCGAACCCAGGTCTAATGCACTGCAGGTAGATTCTTTACCATCTGAGCCACCAAGGACTAAGAACTCCTCTCTAAGTACTTAGAGAATCAAGAAAGAAAATGCAAAGACCTGTATGTTACTCATATTGGGACTCAAAGGCCTAAAACACAACAGTTCGCACTTGACAGGTATCAAAAAAATATTTTTAAAGGAACTGAATGGGACTTCCCTGGTGGTCCAGTGGCAAAGACTCTGCACACTCAATGTGGCAGGCCTAGGTTCGATCCCTGGTTGAGGAACTAGACCACACATGCTGCAACTAAGACTCATTACAGCATATAAGTAAAAAATTTTTTTAAAAAAAGCAGCTGAAACTTAAAAAGCGCTGAGTAGTAACAGATTCATCTAGGAAACTGGAAATATTTTTAGAGTTATAAATTATAATGAATATAATCAAAGCCATTATCAAAAACTCGTTATTACCAACTACTATTAATGGCTCCATCACCAACACTAAACTAGACCTAGAACTAAACATCTAGAACAAGTGCATTTCTAGATATGGCAGATTTCATCTCTCTCAATCCACTGCATCATCTTTCCTAACCGTCCGTTTCCATATCTATAAAAGTCAGTCAGTTCAGTTGCTCAGTTGTGTCCGACTCTTTGCGACCCCATGAATCGCAGCACGCCAGGACTCCCTGTCCATCACCAACTCCCAGAGTTCACCCAGACTCATGTCCATCGAGTCGGTGATGCCATCCAGCCATCTCATCCTCTGTCGTCCCCTTCTCCTCCTGCCCCCGATCCCTCCCAGCATTAGGGTCTTTTCCAACGAGTCAACTCTTCATATGAGGTGGCCAAAGTATTGGAGTTTCAGCCTCAGCATCAGTCCTTCCAATGAACACCCAGGACGGACCTCCTTTAGGATGGACTGGTTGGATAGCCTTGCAGTCCAAGGGACTCTCAAGAGTCTTCTCCAACACCACAATTCAAAAGCATCAATTCTTCGGCGCTCAGCTTTTTTCACAGTCCAACTCTCACGTGACTACTGGAAAAACCATAGCCTTCACTAAACGGACCTTTGTTGGCAAGGTAATATCTCTGCTTTTTAATATGCTATCTAGGTTGGTCATAACTTTCCTTCCAAGGAGTAAGCGTCTTTTAATTTCATGGCTGCAATCACCATCTGCAGTGATTTTGGAGCCCAAAAAAATAAAGTCTGACACTGTTTCCACTGTTTCCCCATCTATTTCCCATGAAGTGATGGGACCAGATGCCATTATCTTAGTTTTCTGAAAAAGAGGTTATTAAAAGAGGTAAAAATAACTGACTTGTTTATTTCAAATGTCAGTTGTGAGGTTCAAAGAAATCACTGTATGCAGTGGAATTAAGTCAAAATGTTATACAAGAGTATTATGATGCTGTTCTTAGAGATTTTCTTCTACGACAAACTATGCACTGTATGATCTTTTGAACACAGGGACCTCCAATGACTATTTGTTCCTATATTTGAAGTTAGTGCTCTTGCCTGGAAAATCCCATGGGCGGAGGAGCCTGGTGGGCTGCAGTCCATGGGGTCTCGAAGAGTTGGACACAACTGAGCGACTTCACTTTCACTTTTCACTTTCATGCATTGGAGAAGGAAATGGCAACCCACTCCAGTGTTCTTGCCTGGAGAATCCAAGGAAAGGGGAGCCTGGTAGGCTGCCATCTATGGGGTCGCACAGAGTCGGACACGACTGAAGCGACTTAGCAGCAGCAGTGTATTAAATAAGATTAAATCACCAAACACAAGAAAGTAATTTAGAGGCAATTACTAAAAAAAAAATAAATAAGAAAAACCTTTAGACTAAATGTAGTGCTTTCTAACCAAGATATTTCTCTTTTAATAAGGACACTGTATGCTAACAAATTAAAAGACGCTTACTCCTTGGAATAAAAGTTATGACCAACCTAGATAGCATATTCAAAAGCAGAGACATTACTTTGCCAACAAAGGTCCATCTAGTCAAGGCTATGGTTTTTCCTGTGGTCATGTATGGATGTGAGAGTTGGACTGTGAAGAAAGCTGAACACCGAAGAACTGATGCTTTTGAATTGTGGTATTGGAGAAGACTCTTGAGAGTCCCTTGGACTGCAAGGAGATCCAACCAGTCCATTCTGAAGGAGATCAACCCTGGGAGTTCTTTGGAAGGAATGATGCTAAAGCTGAAAGTCCAGTACTTTGGCCACCTCATGCGAAGAGTTGACTCACTGGAAAAGACTCTGATGCTGGGAGGGACTGGGGGCAGGAGGAGAAGGGGACGACAGAGGATGAGATGGCTGGATGGCATCACCGCCTCGATGGACGTGAGTCTGAGTGAACTCCGGGAGTTGGTGATGGACAGGGAGGCCTGGCATGCTGCAATTCATGGGGTCGCAAAGAGTCAGACATGATTGAGTGACTGAACTGAACTGAACTGAATTGAATCTTTTATACCTACAATTTGGCAAAGTGTTGAAAGTAACCAAACTAAAACCCAAATCAAGATAAACAAAGATTTTACAAGTTAGTATTTGTACTAGAAGGTGAAGTGTTAGTCGCTCAGTCATGTCCGACTCTTTGCGACCCCATGGACTGTAGCCTGCACCTGGCTCCTCTGTCCATTGGATTGTCCAGGCAAGAATACTGGAGTAGGTTGCCACTTCCTTCTCCAGGGGATCTTTCAGACCCAGGGATTGAACCCAGGTCTCCCACACTGCAGATTCTTTACCATCTGAGCCACCAGGGAAGCCCCTAGTAACAGTACTAAGAAAGATACAAAGAAAACATCAGATGAAAACATGCTCAGAATCAATTGTATTAACTGTTAAATTTAAGATTCTGCACTATTATCCATATAAAGCCAATTGAGATATTATTTAAAAATTTAAAACATAAATGTTATTTAAAAATCATTCAATCAAGACAAATTTACAGATGAATAATGACATATTTAGGAGGAAAACATCTTTAATCAAAATAAAGCCTAGATTCACTTCTATTATTTTTCAACACTCCAAAAGAAATAAAAATAAAAATAAACTTATATGGATTTATATAGTATCACTATTCTTTCTGATATGAACAAACTTACTTCAAATGCAATTTAGGTAAAAATTTCAACTTGAAATATAAGGCTGTAAATACATTCATCTAATTAAGTCAAATATGCAGAACAACAGTAAAACAATTATTTTAATTGAAGTTAATCTTTTTTCAGAGTTAAACTACTATGCTTATTGTCACAAAATACATTAGAGTCCCATGATATTTCACATTAAAATCACATTTCTCTTTTCCTATTTTTATTACTCTTTGTAAACTATCTTTTTAAAACATAAACCTAAGCAAAAAATGCTCAATGAAATCAAATGGAGATACATGAAAGTGTGTATATAAAATCTAGCTACAAAATCCTTTATTATGTAACTGAAAATGCTATTTGCCTCAGTCTCTGGCAGCCTTTTGAGCTAGAGAAACCCAGAAGCCCTAGTGAAGAGAACCAGTCCCCTGACAGGTTTGAGTGAAGGATGAACAGCAGAGCAAGAAACAGTGGCTGCAAGCTAACAAGCTGCCAGCCAGTTTCCCCTACAAGAAGGGAATCTAAATAGGCCACACCTTTACTATGAGCTAGCTGCCCCTCATCAAAAGCTGACAAACTCCAGGGGGAAGAAAAAGGGACTGAACAGAAGAGAGATTTTGGAAGGGGTGATAGAAAGGTTCCATAACTTCATTTTGCTGGTGGCTACATGACTACAGTTATCTGTAGAAAATCACTAAATTGTTGTCATCTAAATGTTGAACTTTGTTGCATTTAAATTACAGTCTAATTTTAAAATGAAAATGTTACTGAAAATACTGGTATAATTCATATTATAAACCATTAAAGAGAAGTTTATAAATCACATTCTACATAGCTCTAAAAAAACTATGAAAACTTGCTATGGTTACACAGTATTTTTTGGTATAACCAGACCCCTAAGTATTTCTGTAATTTTTTAAGTTACAGGAAGTTTATGAGAATAAAACAAGAATACTTTGAGAAATAAATTATTAAAAATTAAGCATTCACCAAACATTATTCTTCCCAAAATGAGTTAAAAGAAAATCATGAAACTTAAAAAAAAAAAAAAAAAGACTAATATCTAAAGAGAGAAACGCCAAGAGTACTCATACGTGAATGCTTGCATTTATCAGAGTCAATAAAAACTGAAGATATTAAAGAATGATACATTTGACTTATATTTCTCTTTAGATGCTAGACTCTAAAAGAATATTGCTTTAGAATATCACAGCTTCACTTATTAAAAAAATTAAAGATGAACAAAAAAGGAAACTGAGTTTAGGTAGTTTGCCTGCCTTCTCTTCCTTAAACATTAATGAGACTGAACACACCTGTTTTTTCTCCATCCTCTTCAAAGGACAACTGATTTTTAAATACTTATAAAATTAATTAAATTCTAGTTTGGCTCATTTTAATTAGCATTTATTGAAAGTCAACTATATGTTCTTGGGGTGGGTATAAATGCAGATGTGAAAAGCAAAACCAGTCAAGATGCAAAAATGATATATAATGACAAGACCAGGCATTTTCAAAGTGAGTTAACTTACCTATATCTAGTAAAAAAAAAAAAAAAAGGGAAGCCCAAGAATACTAGAGTGGGTAGCCTATCCCTTCTCCAGCAGATCTTCTTGACCCAGGAATCAAACCAGGGTGTCTTTACCAACTGAGCTATCAGAGAAGCCCCAATTAAAAAAAAAAAGGAAGGAAAATGACCCACTACCAGCTATTCATCTCCCTGAGATTGACAAGTCTGATACAGATTAAATTCTATATTTGTGAGTTTTAATACCAATAATCACAGAGCAAGAAGGAGTCCAAACACCATCCCCACCTTTATAATTTCCCAAAAATTATGGCAAAGGTTAATGTCTATTTAAGATCAAAGAAGAGGCTAATGACACAAAGGACACTCTTAGAACATTACAGTTAACAGCAGCAATTGTAACAAGGCTGTGAAACTCCTCATCCAATTCTGGAATTTAAATATCTCTGGATAATAGCAAGGATAGTTATTTGTAAGTCTGACTACATTTTACTCAGGTAAAGAAAGTCACACAGAGATGTAGAATAAGAGATAAGTTAGTTGCTAACACATGCTGTGTGTCAAGGATAATCTTTAAAAACATTATGGTAAGGAAAGAAAGAAAGAAAGTGAAGTCGCTCAGTAGTGTCTGACTCTTTGGGACCCCGTGGACTGTAGCCCACCAGGCTCCTCCATCCTTGGGATTTTCCAGCTAAGAGTACTGGAGTGGGTTGCCATTTCCTTCTCCAGGGGATCCTCCCAACCCAGGGATCGAATCCGGGTCTCCCACATTGCAGGTAGACGCTTTACCGTCTGAGCCACAAACAGTCAGGCTCCTCCATCCCTGGGATTCTCCAGGCAAGAGTGCTGGAGTGGGTTGCCACTGCCTTCTCCAGGGGATCCTCCCGACCCAGGGATTGAACCTGGGTCTCCCGCATTGCAGGCAGACGCAAGCCTGGAGAATCCCATGGACGGAGGAGCCTGATAGGGTTAGTCCATGGGGTCCCAAAGAGTGGGACACGACTGAGGGACTTCACTTTCACTTTCACTTTATGGTAAGTAAAAGAAGCCAGAAATAGGATACCACATTTTGTATGATTTATTTACATGCCATTAAAGAAAAATATATGGAGAAAGAAAGTAGATTAGTGATTACCTAGGGTTGGAGATGGGGATTAAATGTAAATGGATATAAGGGATCTTACTGGAGGGATGAAAATGTTCTAAAACTGACTTATGTTAACAGCTGCAGCACTCAGTAAAGTTACTAAAATCAATGAATTGTACACTGAAAAAGGGTGAATTTTATGCCATGAAGTATACCTCAATAAAGTTTTATTTTATTTATAAATTAAATACAAGCTTGCAAAGTTATTTCCATAAAAGGAGGTTTAAGGATGCAATCTTAACACCAACTTGCAATACACTCATCACTGGTGGATGCAACTGCTAACTTGGGGCCTGGATTCAAACAGACCTAAAATTGAATTCTAGCTTCACTATTTATATGTATAATCATTAAGAAACTAAGGCAAAGATATGTATAAAATGTGTACAGTATCTATCTCAGAAAGCTACATGAAGATTAAAGAGATAGTGCATATAAGACTCAGCACTACTCCTAGCACACATATGCTATTATTAAGTCTGTGTTACTAAAGTTCTCTCACAAATTTCTCACAGACACATAAATTGAAAAATAACTCCATACATGAGTTTTTCAAATACAACTTACATGCAAATTAGAAATACAAGTACTTCCCAATGAATATAGAAAGTAACTGTTAGCATGAGCTGTGATGATGAAGTAGTGATATTCTGAAAATCCTGCAGAAAAAATTAACCTCAGTAATTTGTAGTCAAAGAATGTATCTTCACATGAACATTTATTTTAATACTTTAAAATCTTTTAATTAGAAAGACTTTACAGATTACTGAGGTATATTTACACTAAACATTATAATGTAGAAAAGTGGAATTAAGAGTACAAAGCAAGAATGTAATTAAGTATCTGTACTTATAAATAGGTCTTAAAAGCCTTAACATAAATTAACCTCCATAAATACTGGAGATTATATACATGTTAAAATAACTGCTGAGAAATCAAATTTTTAGAAAAGCTAACACTAAGTTCATAATTATCAAATATACTCTACAAATCGTTCAATAATAACTGAAGAATGTTTTCAAAAGCTGGAAAATGGAAAAACAATAGATTCAGTTTATTGATTCAATTAGTCTTCATTTATCTGTAGGAACCTATATTTCAGTTCCAAACACCATTTGCTTTACTACTAATTAGATGGTTTTCATTTCAAACATAAATCATATATAAAATTAAACAGAAAAATACTGAATAATTTTAAAATATTATGCATCTCCTTCTAAGGCCCAAAACAGCAAAAGGACAATTTTATAACTAGATTTTAGTTATATAAAATATATATATATATATAAAAAAGACAATATAAACTGCCTCTTAAAGCAGTTTTTCTCTCCTTAAGATTCCTTTAACATATTGTGTATTCTCTGCTGTTGTATTAGGTAAGTATTTTGTCTATTTTGTTTATTAGTGCATCTCTAGCCAGGCCCCTGCAATGCATACAGCACACAATGGGCATTCATCACTTATCTGTGGGATAGATCTGAATGAATAAATAAAAAACAATCTTTGCACAAAGGCAGATAAACACTGTGAAAAACCTCATTGGTGTTTTTAAAAACTTGTAACAGATTGGGGAATACTGTTCAAAAACTGAGGAAAACATGCATTCTGTCTAATCTGGTCAGCCTTCCCTGCTTTAATCAACTCAATAAGGACAAAAAAAAAATTACGCATTTTTTAAAAGTTAGTAGAAGACAAAAACAGTATGAGCAAGATAAAAAAGATTCTAAGAAATATGCAAAGAAATGCTTGATTTATAATAAAAAGATGACTGAATTAACAAAACAGGGCAAGTCACACAACACAGACTCCCATAAGATAGAAGATTAAGTTACATCATGCACAGAGCATCCAGCATGAGTCCACTGTTGTATGCCTGACCTGAGACTACAGTTCATATAAAAATACAGCACCTCAGTACACAGTACTAGTAAGACCTAACCATTTGCTACAAAGGAAGTTATTACAATAAAAAAGAAAAAAATTCAGCAAGTTATCCAAATCAAAAGAAAAAAACTATAATGAGAACAGTTTGTACTATGAACTTTCCAAATCAAATTTACCATATGATGTAATGGAGAAATTGATCAGATGGACTATTTTCATTGTGATCATGCTTAACCATCTCTAATGTGTAGGTTAATGAGATAAAAAAAAAAAGCACACATATTTTATTTCCTTCAAACCTATAAAATATGGAGTTACTCCTTGCTTAGGGTCTCACAAAATACAACATTCTTGTGTGTCTAATCTAAAATTTTAGGTAGACCAAAAAAGAAGAGTATTTTCTAAGGAAATTTAAAGTTCACACTCAAAATCAATCTATGAATTGAGCCAAGACAAATGAAGATTGCTGTATGTCTTACTGTCAAACTTCCTAAGCTTCTTCAAAAGATCCATAATTTTTTAAGAACTGTATAGCTATTTGGAATAAAGTACCACTTTCAGATGCCATTCACACACTTCAATAAATTTGAATCTTACTTTGATGAAGAAAGTACACTTTGAATTAAAAACCTGTTATCAGCAATATATGTCCATTTCAAGAGGATGAGACAGAGCTACAAAGCAAACACGGCTAGATCTTTTCAGAGTCTAACATATGAATCCCAGTCTATACTGAGATATTTAGCTATGTGACCACACACATCTCAGTGTTCATATCTGCTTGGATTTGTTAAATTCTCTAGCAACAGATTGTTAAACTCAGTGTTAATCTCTATCACCAAAGAAAAAATCTTGTAATCAGAATAAGTGTCTTGGCTGAACTAACTTACCATTTAATAAAACCTCAAAGAGCTATATTTCAATATTCTCTTCAGTTTCAAATTGAATAGCAATGAACAACAGGCCTGTGACAGTATTTTTTTAATGAATAATACTCCCCAAAATAATTTGGATTCCTGCACCATTACCTACTTTTAAAAAGTTTCTGTAATTATTAAGTCCTATTCCTAATAACAAAAAGGTGACAAAACAAATATGTATATGGATTTCAAAATATGACCTATATATATGTCAACCCAGAATGGAAACCATAAGGTGTTTATAAATTCATGTTAAAAATAGGTACTAAGATCCCAACCTTCTTACTATTTTTAAAAACTTCTATGTCCTCCTAAAGACTATTCTGAATAAAAGAAAGTAATCCGTTGAATGGTCATTTAATTTTATTGACTGTTCATCTGTTTTAATTTTGATTCTATTTTGCAGTACTGAGCTTGTCTATAATCTAAAGATTTGTAAATTCTATGGCAAGCACTGTATCTACCTTTTGAAGAACTTAACAAATATATATCTTTAAAACATGTTTAAAATGAGAAAATTAAACAGAAAACTATCTCCCTATACCACAGAAAGTTATAAAATCATTCTGCAGAAAAACAATCTCACAAACAGTAAAAGTAAGTAAGTAATAATCTCATAATTTCACAAACAGTAAAAGCAAAAAAAAAAAAAAAAAAGCAAAGATAAACTTGTAAACAACCCAAAGAAACCTGTAAACAACCCTAACAAATTCAGCTTTCTTCTCTTCCCCAAATTAGGTAGACTTATTCTAAAGAAACAAAATTAACACTTCTACTTGCTTAAGCTATACCAATTCTTAAGAAAATATGTGTCAAATCGGAAAGTTAAAATTTCAAACAAAAAGCAAATGATATACGAGAGATAAACTCAGCTTCTGGCTTTGGAGTTAGATTAAGGTAGAGACGACTTAACATTAAAATGCAAGAGTCCCACAGAATTGGAGAAAAACTTTACAAAAGAACATCTATATAACAGGGGATTAATATACAGAATATATAAGGAACACCTACAACTCAACAATAAAAACTGTCCGATTTAAACATGGGCAAAGGACTTAAATATATACTTCTCCAAAGATTATTATACATGGCTAGTAAGCACTTGAAAAGATGGAGGCATGTAAAGGGGTTGCATGCAACAGATAAAAGGGATTCAGGGGTACAAGCTTCCAGTTATAAAATAAATAAGTCATGGAGATGTATATAAAGTACAGGGTATACAATCAATAATAATGTAAAAACTTTATACAGTAACAGATGGTTACTAATCAAGATCATTTCATAATTTAAATGTTGAATCACTATGTTTTACACCTGAAAGTAATATAATACTCTATGCAAAATTACTTCAAAAAAACTCTAATCATTAGAGAAATGCTAATCAAAACCATAGTGAGATATAATTTCACATTCAATATGATGGCTATTATAACAAAATGGAAAATAACAAGAGTTGGTAACGATAGAGAAACTGGAACCTTTGTGCATTGCTAATGAGAATGATATGATGGTGCAGTCACTGTGAAAAACAGAATACCAATTTCTCAGAAAATTAAATATAGAATTATCATATGATTCAACAATTCTACTCCTATGTATATACCCAAAAGAGCTGAAAGAATGGACTCAAACAGATAATTTGCACACTCATGTTCATAGCAGCATTATTCACAATAGCTAAAAGGCAGAAATAACCCAAATACCCATTGATGCATGAATAAACAAAATGTGACATTTACATACAATGAAATGATTTCTCTCTCTCTCTCTCTTTAGTCGCTAAGTCGCTAAGACTCTTGCGACCCCATGGATTGTAGCCTGCCACGCTCCTCTGCCTATGGGATTCTCCAGGCAAGAATACTGGAGTTAGTAGCCATTTCCTTCTCCAGGGGATCTTCCCCACCCAGGAACTGAACCACAGTCTCCTGCACTGCAGGCAGATTCTTTACCAACTGAGCTATAAGGGAAAAAACGGAATGAAAAAGAAGGAAAGGAAGGAAGGGAAGGAGGGAGGAAGAGGGGAGGAGAAGAAATAATAGGCTACAGCATGGATGAACCTTGAAAACTTTATGCTAAATGAAGTATGTCAAATACAAAAGGACAAATATTCAACGATTCCATTTACATATGGTATCTAAAATAGTCAAATTCATAGAGACAGAAAGTAAAATAGTAGTTACCAGGAGCTGAAGGGAGTAATGGGAGTTACTGTTTCAATGGGTACAGAATGTAACATTTCTGAAGAGTGGTAATACGAATGGTGGTTAATAGCAGCACAATGATATGAATGTACTTAATGCCACAGAACTGCACACTTAAAAATGGATAAAATGATAAACTCTATGTTAGGTACATTTCACCATGATAGAAATTACAATAATAGTAATTTTTAAGGTGTTGTGATACACTTGAAAGAACCCTGAATCAAGACAATGAAAACCAAGTTGAGGTAACTGGTATTAACTGCTGCTGCTGCTAAGTCACTTCAGTCGTGTCCGACTCTGTGCGACCCCATAGATGGCAGCCCACCAGGCTCTCCCATCCCCGGGATTCTCCAGGCAAGAACACTGGAGTGGGTTGCCACTGTGTGCTCTTAACTAAGTAATCTGACCTCGCTGGGATTCAGTTTTTTCATCTTTGATATAAGAAGATTGTAGTAGATGATGTTGGTATTTCTTTTCAGTTAGAAACATTTCATGAAAGAATATTCCAGACACCAGAAGAACCAAAGCTGGAAATCAGGCTGTTGCCACTCAAATGGAAATAAGAGAGTTAACATCTCAGTTACATCTTACCAGTTAAATCTTACATTCTGTCACAGACAATGTTAATCACAAAAGCAGAGAGATTATAATAAATACAGCTTTGGAAACAAAGGAATGAAAAAGATCTATCTAGAGTAACATTAAAAACACCCAACTCTTTATGTTTCTGTGGCCTCAAACTGGGCAGTTGAGCAAACACTGTTTTTAGCCCTGTGGGATGGGTTACTTACTCTGTTTTCTAATAAATGTAACAGGCATTTTTGTTATACTTGAAGGGCCCAGCTTCCATTAAAGCTAAAACCACTTATTCATATGGCAGAAAAATGGCTGCTTCAGTTTCTATTTCAGGGAAACAAATGATCAGTTATCTGCCCCACCTCTCCTCATCAATACCATGAACCTGCTAGCACCAAATCCTGTATTTTCTATTTAACACTGAACTCAAACACAGATTCCACGGAAGTATCTTCCTCCCACAAACAAACTGCTCAACAACTTCACTAGCCAAAACCATGATACCTTTGGCACTGGACTAAGAATGAATACTTAGAGGAATCCCTAATCTTGTAAAGAAATATGTGTCTTCCCCCATTACTACGAGTATGAAAATGGCTCATGATATAAATCAGCAAGCAATAATTATGAAGAAAGAAGAAACAAGAAAACAGATTTCGATTCAATATAAGAAAGCGCTTTAGAGCTGCCCAACAATGACTATGGCTGCCTCAGAAAGGAGCTAACTCCCTGTGCATAAAATGTTCAATCATAGATGACCATAAATCAAAGCTATGTCATAAATATGACTCAGAAATTGACGTAATACCTAATATTTCACCTAACCCTAATAACTCCAATTCTCTGAGATTAGCAGCACAATAATATCTATTTACCATTAATGGCTACTAGAAAAATTTATATGTTATACTATCATAACTAGCCTCTCTACACATGGAAATCTGTATTAACTATAAGGCAAGATAATTAAAAGATAATGTAAACCTTCACTCCTTTCAGGTAGGGTAGGGATCAAGGACTTTGGATTAAATAACCCTCCGTGAGAATCCTTGTCTAGGAACTGTGTGACTTTGGACAAGCTATGTAACCTCTCTGAGCTTTAGTTTTGTAAGAGGGAACATCAACTTCACAGGGTGGTTAGGAAAGTGCTGTTAAACTAATTACCTAACACTCTATAAAAAAGTACAGTATTCTCTTTCAACTCCTACCCATTCTTCAATAACCAGCTTAAAAGTTACCTTCTACATGACTTTCTAAGACATTCCAATTTTTCACTGAACTTACAAAATTTATTTATGAGTAAGATCACATTTTTGAACCCACAATTATAGGAGAAAGTGAACTCAAAACTGTATTATGGTTGTAGTTTAATAAGCTGTATCAAAAAGAAATGGGACTAATGAATATTTGATTAACTCTATAACTATTTTTAAGTGTTCATATGGAAAACGTAGACATCCTCACTTGTGTACAAGCCTAAAGTAACTTTCCAAATTCTTCCCCCACTGTATTCATTCACGGATTTAATGGACTAATAAACTCTTACTGTTCAGACAACATTGTTACTTAGAAGCCTCTACACCCTAACTAGCCTCTCAAGAACTGGATATCTAACTGGTTCAGGCATTAAAGACCAACTCTAATGTCACTTCTCTGGAGTTATTCCTGAGGTCTTAGAGAAATTCTCTGATTTCTTTAAACAAGACATTCTGCTTAAGCCTCAATTTTGCAATTTACTAGTAACTGTTTTCACATGTGTCTAGTGCCCTACCCTACTAGACTGTAAGTTTTTATGGTGAGGAGATATCTTTCAACTTCATTATATTATACTTTACTATTTCCTCAATCCCAACACTTAGCACGCTGACTATCAAAACACAGAAAAATATTTAATGTCATCAAATGTCCCTTAATACACCTGAAACGTCTTAAAGGAAAGGAAAAAATGGCAAAGGAATAAAAAATAAATTGACACAAACTTCAAGTACTTATTTTTAAATTAAAATTGCAGATCAAGAATGTGTAGACTGTCAATGTTCATGTAATGTAACACTGTATACTGACAAAAGCAAACAGTCTAAAAGTTACATTACACAGGACAGATGAATCTCACAAATTTAAAGTGACAGAGCCACCAAAAAAGGAATATATGTTGTATGATTCCATTTACATTAAATCCAAGAATATACGCTATTAGAAATCAGGATAATGGCTAATATTGGAAAGAGGATGGAAGAGAGAGGTTTTCGGGATGCTGATATTTTGTTTCTTGAGCTATTTACCAAGCACTCACTTCAGTTATGAAACACGGTAAAATATGTACTTTTCTATAGGATATTAATATTTCAGTCAAAACATTTAAAAGAGTTGAAATGTATATCATTTCTCTGTTTTGAGAAAAATGGCAATGCTAAGAATACATCTAAAAGCCTAAAATCGTCATCACTGTAGAAATTTTAAAAATAACTATAACAGTAGACCAATGCTTAATTCTGCTAGCAATAACAATGCTCATACTTTACTGCCCTTTAATCAATCGCTTACTGCCCTTTTTTAAACAACTCATAACTGAAAAAAGAGTCAAGTGAAAATTTAAATTAACTGCTCAAAATTTATCCCATTAAATATTACTGGTCACTTTTTTTGTCACTACATCCTACCCATTTCAGTTGTGTTCCAAGAAACTAAAAGAACTAAAGCTTACCTGATACAAAATAATAAAAAAGCTTTTCTGAAAAGTTTATTTTTATATGTTTGAAAACTATATAATATAGAATGAAAGATACAATATAACCAAAATATTTTGGAAAAAAAAAGTTTTGTAATAGCTTGCTCACTGAGATTAAAATATTTTACCATGAACATTTAAATGGAAGATAACCTTTTTTCAATGTTACTTAATTCACATATTTTTAAAATTACCAAACCTGATTAATATTATTAGTTTCAAGATTCATACAAAATTAACATCCCAATTTAAAAATATTTTTAAAAGTATAAACTATTTTGCTGACTTAAATAAAATCTAGATTTACATTACTAACATACCACGTAAAAATTTTTCAGTGCATTATAAAATGCCTTTGTTTCAAAAGCTATGGCGTGTAGTGAATATGCTCTTCTCATTATTGCATGAAATACAAACAGAGCATGATAAATATGCTTTAAGAAATTCTGGAATGTGAATTTTAAAAAACCAAACAGCTTGTATTATCTGAGGAAGGGAAAGACTGTGAATGGGGACAGACTTGACATAATCCTCACTCCCTGCAACCATTAAACAAAATTCTCAGTTCTCCTATGATTTCTATTCCATAGAAGTATTATATGATATACTTTATCTGGTGCTTTATATGCTTCATTTATCTAAGATATATCTCAACTTACTGACTTTTGTATTGATTACTTTCCATTTAGAGCTGCTAAAAAATATAGTTTATTTTGTATTTGCTAAGGAAAACAACTTAAAGAAACTATTTCAAAACAACATACTTTTGGAAAGCATAGCAAAAAATACCACTGAAATAATGGAGAAGTGGTCTTAACTGCACAAAAGCAAATCACATCCAAATAAATATTAGCATTCTGTGATCTCATGCTTTTAGTATTTAATTGGAATATTTTCATTCAGATGTCAGAGATATATTTTAAACCAAATTTGGCAATATTCAGAGTAAAATCCTTAAAATCAGTACACATCCTTAAAATAAGCCATACCTATTTAAATATTCATCTTTTTTCATATAAAGTCTATAACTCACTTTGGAAATTTTGGCTGCTTTATTTTTAAAAACAAGTATTTTCTACAGTAAATACGGCACTGTATCTAATAAAATTTTAGTGTCATGAATAATAAATCAGCAGATACAAGAATCTATTAAAGTTAATATCAACTTATCAACTGGGACATATCCCATGGTCTTTTGTAATAGATCAGAATATATAATTCTTGGCTCAAATGAAACATATGAACACCAATACAAAGTTGAAAAGTGCAATCTCTCACAATATAATAAGTGCCATATGAAGCATATGGATGAGGAATAATATGCCATATGAGGTCTAAGGACAAAATTAAACTTATCAAGAAAAATTAAGAGTAAAATCATTTAACTGATTTAATTTATAGAAAAACTGGCTCCAAGACTCAGTTAACTTTAAGTTCTATATCTTTTCAATTTTCTGCATCAATAGGCAAATTCCTTTGAAAATGTTATCATTTACTTTACAAATTTCATTTTAACAGTTATGTTTTATTCAAGGAAATATATCTTTAACAAATCAAGTACTTTAAATAAAGAAGTCAAATCTATTTTTGAAAGGTATGTTGCTTTTCATAAATAACTAATGAAAATAAAATCCTACAATAATAAGCTTTCTAATTAGGATAAAAAAGCAAAGATGTATTTCAAATAATTGAAGTAATTCAAATTTTAAAATATAGAAATATTTCACTAGAATATAATTTCATATATTTTCATCTTATTTCATACAGTTAAACAATCATTTCTCTAACATTAAAAGCACTGCTTTCTATTGAAGGAAAAAAGGTATGATTATTAACTACTGACTCTCTTTCTATAAATCTCTTTTAATTCAGGAAGAACGACCTCCAAATAAAGGAATCTAGTACTAAATGAAAGCAAGGGCTAAAATCAGTTTCTGCCCAAATGCAGTGACTATACACAGACACATCAAAAATACTAGATTTATGTCATAAGAATAAATGACATAACCACTTTTCTCAGTGGTGAGGAATATACATGAAATTGGTATTTAGTTGAAATACCTTGGTCTTGTTATTAATTTGCAACTTTAAAAAAAAATTTTGTATTCTCATTTCAAAAAAAAAAAAACTTGCCTTTGCAGTTCCTATACAGGGTGAAACAGCAACATTTTACTATAGCTGCAACATGGATTGATAGTTATTACCCCAACAACAGTTATCTCTACCACAACTACTATAAACTAATTGATTTCAGACATTTAAAAGAGATTTCTAACATCACATTAAAAAAAAAAAATGAAGTATTAACTTTACATATTTTTCTAAAGTTTTGTATAAAACTAATATATTGACGTAAGACAGATATGATTGTTTTTATCCCCTTCTAAAATAAGTGAAAATTATCATAAACCACACTTTAACATAATACTTACCAGCATGTGGGTAGTTTCAGAAGTTTACCATAAAGAGCAGTGCTGAAAGAGGGAACAATTGGTACAGGTAAGCAGTAAGATCCCCTACAATCCAAAGACGTCAGTCCTGCCTGGAAACCAAATATCTGCAACAAAAAGAAAAGACCCAAATGTTCACAGAGACAAAGTTTTAATAAGCACAGGATGAAATACGTCAGTTTCAATTTGCTCTACAACAGCTGCACACTAAATATGTTCCAATGTCTTTTTGCACTTCCCAAACATCAACATTTTCTTTTATTCACTTTGACATTAACTAACTCAGAATTAAGAAATTTAAATATATAGTATTTCTTTCATATCCCTGAGAGATTACTGTTCTTTTGATCAATTTTAAGTTTCATATTTTATCTCTATACATAATTTTCACTTAGCATTTTACTGTCTGCTAAAATGTACATATTCTGTTAAGACAACTGATTACATTGTGCACATCACAGATATTAACAGTAATAAATTAGTTATATCATTTTATGCCTCAAAGGACATTAACTACAAGGAAAACAATCTTAAAAGTATTTTTGCCTTCAACTTACAGTATGCACACACAAAAGGGATATCCAAATATATCCTAAAAAATGTTACTTCTTTTCGCTTTCTTTTGTGAAAATGATAGGGATGAGGTTTTTCACCTCAGGAAATTTGGTAAATGGCATGAATTACTTTTTATATGTTTATACTTAAAACAAGTAGATCACACTCAAAAAAATATAAGCATTCTCTGAAATTCCTGAACACTACACTGCCTTAATAGGAAGAATCCATGTAATATCACATTTTACATGAAACACTGCAGAGAACTGAATATGATATTTCTTCTTCCATTATTTTCAATAAAGTAAATCTTTCAAACTGGAAACACACAGAGATACAAAGCAAAGTTACTGTTTTGAACAACATGCAAAAGTAGTTTAATCCCAAATTTTATCTTTCATTATTATTTTTTATTCCTTCAGTTCATAAAGCACTAACTTTCTTACCTCTAGGATTAATATTAGCTCCTAAAATCTACAGTGAAACATATTTAAAATACCTCAATAACCAATTTTCAATAAAAATACTTTCATTTAATGAATATAAATAATCAATTTCTTAGAAAGCAGTATTAAACTACTTTCAAACAGTCTCAAAAAGCTATTGTGCTATCATTCATCAAGTTGACAATGTCAAATCTTTTCCCGTAAAGTCAGTTAGCAATAAAGTAATTTTTTGGAAAACAGGCATTAGAATGTCGCATTTTCAAACTGAATTTCAAAAGACCTACTTAATTGCTATCAAGAAAAATGAAAGTGATATACCTATTCATTCCTATAAATCCCACTATTAACCAAGATATAAGAAAGTATTGAGAAGAAAAAAGCATGTTTCTAATATTTAACTGATCAACTTTAAAAATTAAGTCATTCCACACTTACATTCTTTGAAGACTTGCTCTAAGAAACACTATATGCAAAGAACTTCTGGGAACTGTACAGTTTCAGAATTTCACATCTCCTCTGAAAGACCCAGTATTTAAAGATTTCTGAAATTTATAATTATCAATACCACTTGATACAAAGTATGATTATTAAAACAATGCCCAACTTCCAAATATTTCTAAAGTACAAATCAGGGTAAAACTTTCTCAAACTAGATTATCTGTGTTCAACTAAGAACTCTCTCAAGCTCCTTTCTAATAGTCTATAAATGTCCCAACAGTATAATCACAGATGCTATCATTAATGTATTCAGATGGAAACTGGGTGTTGAGGAGATCCCCTGCTGGTTGTTTTCAGAACTGCAAAGGACTCTGGAGAAAGTCCTGCATATTATTCAGTAATTTTTTTAAGCTTTTACTAAATTTTCGTACTACCCAGAGAGGACTCCAGGTAACATTCAAGTATAAACTACAGTGAAAAAGGGCCCATCTACCACATCAAAAATAATTATTTCAAAATAACCAATTTTCAACTCTTTTAAATCATAGCAATAAGACGCAAAGATTTGCAATACCTATATAACCAAATGACCTGTCAACAACACTTGCTCAAGATTACAGATACTTTATCCAGAAAAAGGGAAATCAGCACTGTATGAATTGAGGTTGTTTTCATCAGGACTGTTCATAAACTTAGAAATTCAATAAAAGTACTTAACACTGCAAACCAATAGTCTGAGGCAAAAACAATGTATGAAACAATTAAGTGCAACTACTAATAGAAGTCTCAGCTGAAGGAAATACCAACTTAAGAAAGATGACTTATATATCACGTTAAATGAAAAGTTAAACATGTACTGCCATCTCTTAAAAAATTCTATTAAAGAACAATTGAACTAAATTACCACTTCTTAAATAGGGGAAAATGAAGTCTAAAAAGCACAAAGGGCTTCTTCAGAATTACCTATTGCTGGAACAGCAATATGATGGTTCATTTGATTTAGCTCATCTATTAGCTCACAATTCCACTCTGCCTTACTTCCTCACCCTACCCCTTCCTTCCCCTATCCAAAAATATACGGTTGATTCTCCACTTACTCTTAAAGGAAAAAAACAATCTTACCAATACCTCTCCCCTCCAACCATTAGTGAAATTCCATTTCTCATTTGGCATCAACAAAAATCTTTAAAGTAGGCTGTAAAATGCTACATTTTTTTCATTGCCTACTCAGTCCTTAAGCCTTCTAAATCTAGTTTCTAGTCATGTATTCATTGAAACAAAAACAAACTTTGGACTGAAACTGATACCTTACGCAGAAAAACTAAGTATTTTCTCCCAATTTTTTTCCAACAAAATTTAAGTGAGGAAACAATAAATAATAAGAAATTTTTTCATCACCCAGATTTTTTAAATGAATATTGTCATGCTGTCATCTATAGCATTAATGAAATAAAAGCCTTCAGAATACATAAGGATGCTCATAACTCAACAATAAAAAGAGAAAAGAACTTCATTTTAAAATGGGCAAGATTTTAATATTTTCCAAAGAATATACACAAATGTCCAAGAACCACATGAAAAAAAACCTGCTCAACATCATTAGTCACTAGGGAAATGTATCAAAACCATAGGAAGACACCAGTTCACAATCATTAAGATGATTAAAATCAAAAAGACAGTAACAAGCGTCAGTGAGGATGTGGAGAAGAACACTGAGCCACTACTACTGGGACAGTAAAACAATGCAAGAATCCCTTTGAAAAAAGTTTGGCAGTTCCTAAAAATGTTAAAGAACAGACAGCTCCACACCAAGGTATATACCCAAGGGTAATGAAACTTGTGTTTACACAAAAACTATACAGAAATGTTCATGGCTATCTTATTCAGAACAGCTAAATATTGGAAATAACACAATGTCCACCAATCAGATAAATGCATAAAAAAATATAGCACATATCCACACAATGTATTATTCTCTCATAAAAATGGAATAAAGTACTGATACATGTGACAACATGGATGAACTCTGAAAAACATTATGCTAAGTGAAAAGAAGCCAGTCACAAAAGACTGTACATTGTATGATTCCATTTATATAAAATATCCAGACTAGGCAAATACATACAGGGAGTAGATCAGTGTTTATAGAAGTATGAGGAGTAAATGGAGAGTAAATACTAATGCTTTCTTTTTGGGGAGTGACAAAAATGTTCTGGAACTAGACAGTGGTGATGGTTGCTTTAACTCTGTGAAAAGACTAAAATCATTAATTTCTATTCTTTAAAAAAGGTGGCTTTATGGTATTCAAATTACCTCAATAAAGGTATTTAAAAATTAAAAACCTTACTACATAACTAAAGTTTACCTGAACCATGACCCTCACACTAGTCTCAACGCACCCCACCCCCCATCATGCCTCCATCTTTCAGGAGATCAGAATGCATCCCGCTCTTTTATTACACATTTATAAACCCTTTTATATCTGAACAATCTTTAGCACTATTTTATCTTCTTAATTTACATAAATGGCATCACATTATACGTACTATTATGCTTCCTGATATTCCCAACAAAAATTATGCTACAGAGAACTATTCATGTGGGCATTTATAGACCTCAAGTCGTACATATCTGTATACGCAAAAATTTCTCTAAGACAAGGGTCAACTAACTACAGCACACAAGTCAAATTCCAAGCACTGTTTCTGTACTACCTACAAGCTAAGAATAAGTTTTATACGTGTACATTTACAACTGATTTAATGATTGGGAACACTAAGTTAGTTTACACTCCAATTGGGTAAATGCTATGGGTTTGGGTGGACTCCGGGAGTTGGTGATGGATAGGGAGGCCTGGCATGCTGTGGATCATGGGGTTGCAAAGTATCAGACACGACTGAGTGACTGAACTGAACTACCCCAATAAAAAGAATTTCATTCTCCTCATTAGTAAAACTATATTACAAAAAGAGAGTCCTATCCTGCATCTTTAATTCTGGCAACTCAAATGCATGGAAATTTGTTCACTTATTATTTAAGTACCTATTCGGTATCCTAAATTTTGCCTCATAGCCCACAAAGCCTAAAATAGTATCTGAACCTTCAAAGAAAAGCTGGGCCCTACCATAGTATATATATTGAAAACTGGAATGGATGTGTGTTTTCAAATTTATGAAATCCTTCAAAATCCAAATGATACCAGTTATACATCCACCAGCCATAAATGAAAGCACAATTCCTTGACATCTTCAGGGAGAGCTCTTTACTTGATGTCAAATATTCCCAAATCCAAGAAAGTCAAAGGGTTTCAATCCTACTAGAACTTTCCTGATCTCTCTGAAGCATTTGCCATAGCTGATCCTTATGAGTAACAAGGCCTGTGTGTCTACGTGTGTTAGTCAGTCATGTCCGATTCTTTGCCACCCTATGCGACAAGGCCTTAAATTTATCTATTTTTCTATAATTTACAGAATGCTTTCACTAATTTATTTTTTATATGCTTCAAACCTCAGATGGCTTGCAATGTCTTAGCTACTTGATTCCACACATATTCAAAGATGGGTTTAGCATTTAAATAAACAGGACTTGATAAGACATATGAAAGTTCCATCTGTATGTTTCCTTCCGTGCCAAATCTCTCAATTAATAAATGTCATTACATGCAGGGGGAAGAATATACTATCTTGTCACATAGTCAACAGATTCACATTTACATATACAGATTAAAACTTAAGCATGAATATTTAATTGAAAATTAGACTTCAAAATGCCAAACACATGAAATAGACATTTAAATCCTTCACTATAGTATTTTAAGACTGTAATAGTGAAAATTAAACTGAAAACTTCCTCAAAGGTTATAGTAATCATTCCAAAGTAACATGAACTGCTATAAACTTTATAACAAATTGCTATTTTTAGCCAGTTCCAAATAGTCACAAAACTAAGTCTTTACCAAATCCTTAAATTTTTAAATGTACTAGTTCCCTGAAGAAGTATCAGAAATGCATTAAATTTTTTAAATGCAATCAAATTATCAAGATTCAAGGCTTTATTTTTTAGAATATTCAAAATTCTTAACATCAATGAAAAGTTTTTCTACATATACTATGCCCAACACTAACTTCCTAGGACATTTAACTTTTCCATTACAGCTGGAGTCAAACTAACTAAAATATAAACGACAACTAGATAAAAAGGGAGTGAAGACCTTTTCCCAAAACATAATTTTATCTGGACTACACTTTAACTTTTACACTTCCCTGGAAGTTCAAGTGAGCATTTAATATATTACCAATGACTTTTATGTCAGCATGAATGACAATCATATTGGTAACCAATAGCTTTGGTAATGGTTTTCCTTGAGGATGGGGTATGCCTAACTCATTTTTAATGCTAAGTATCTGCAATACAGAAAAAACTCAGCAGTTACCAAACGAACGAATCCCATGTAAGTATAATACCTTGGAAAGAACTGCCCAAAATTAGACTTGCTTTGATAAAACAGGGCTAATATTCTTAAAAATATAATCTGATATTCAAGTTGTGCCAATATACCTCAGTGTATTAATTTGGGGGATAAATAAAAAAGTACAAGTGTAACATATTCTC
The DNA here is from genome assembly GCF_029407905.1 of Bubalus kerabau. Lineage (NCBI taxonomy): Eukaryota > Metazoa > Chordata > Mammalia > Artiodactyla > Bovidae > Bubalus > Bubalus kerabau. The sequence continues at coordinate 67,426,148 of NC_073637.1, forward strand.
TATGTATATAACTTTCAAAAATATCTTCTACTACTCTCCATATGACATAAAACACTTGTAATAGATCATTACAACAATGGCACCTAAAGAATCAGACTATCCTGTGTCCACACCTCTTTGAAACATAATACTGTCAACTCCTCCATCAAGGGAGTAGAATTTCATTCTCCATCATCTTAAAAATCAGCTTTGCATAGATATCTAAAAAATGTGTTTTCCCATTACACATGCTTTGAAAACAGTCAAATTTTAATGTCTTAAATCTAAATATGCCTGTAGGTGAAATAAAACTAATATCTTTAAATTGATTTCTCTTTATACAGACACAAATATTTAAGAATTTAAAATATCAAACTATCAAGCATGAACCAATAAAATCAAAAGTCTATTTTTGCAGTCCTCTAATTTTCGTACTTTACGAAAAATTTAGTGCATTTTTAGTACTTATTCTTGAATTCAACTTGGCATAGTTTCCTTTAGTCCATAAAACATAAAATAATTAGGTATTTGCTTTCTGGTATATGCTTTCTCTACTTAAATTACACGTCTGTTTGCTTAGTAAAAACACTTATTACTCAAAATCTGAGTTTACCTATTTCTAAGTACCTAGAGTCTGAGTGAACTCCGGGAGTTGGTGATGGACAGGGAGGCCTGGCATGCTGCGATTCATTGGGTCACAAAGAGTCGGACACGACTGAGCAACTGAACTGACGGACTGATGCTGTGAAAGTGCTGCATTCAATATGCCAGCAAATTTGGAAAACTCAGCAGTGGTCACAGGACTTGAAAAGGTCAGTTTTCATTCCAATCCCAAAGAAAGGCAATGCCAAAGAATGCTCAAACTACCGCTCAATTGCACTCATCTCACACGCTAGTAAAGTAATGCTCAAAATTCTCCAAGCCAGGCTTCAGCAATATGTGAACCGTGAAATTCCAGATGTTCAAGCTGGTTTTAGAAAAGGCAGAGGAACCAGAGATCAAACTGCCAACATCCGTGGGATCATCGAAAAGCAAGAAAGTTCCAGGAAAACATCTATTTCTGCTTTATTGACTATGCCAAAGCCTTTGACTGTGTGGATCACAATAAATTGTAGAAAATTCTGAAAGAGATGGGAATACCAGACCACCTAACCTGCCTCTTGAGAAATCTGTATGCAGGTCAGGAAGCAACAGTTAGAACTGGACACGGAACAACAGACTGGTTCCAAATAGGAAAAGGAGTACATCAAGGCTGTATATTGTCACCCTGCTTATTTAACTTATATGCAGAATACATCATGAGAAATGCTGGGTTGGATGAAGCACAAGCTGGAATCAAGATTGCTGTGAGAAATATCAATAACCTCAGATATGCAGATGACACTACCCTTATGGCAGAAGGTGAAGAAGAACTAAAGAGCCTCTTGATGAAAGTAAAAGAGGAGAGTCAAAAAAATTGGCTTCAAGCTCAACATTCAGAAAACTAAGATCATGGCATCTGGTCCCATCACTTCATGGCAAATAAATAGGGAAACAGCGGCTGACTTTATTTTTCTGGGCTCCAAAATCACTGCAGATGGTGACTGCAGCCATGAAATTAAAAGGCATACTCCTTGGAAGCAAAGTTATAACCAGCCTAGACACCATATTAAAAAGCAGAGACATTACTTTGTGAACAAAGGTCTGTCTGCTGAGGGCTATGGTTTTTCCAGTGGTCATGTATGGACGTGAGAGTTGGACTACAAAGAAAGCTGAGCGCAGAAGAACTGATGCTTTTGAACTGTGGTGTTGGAGATGACACTTGAGAGTCCCTTGGACTGCAAGGAGATCCAACCAGTCCATCCTAAAGGAGATCAGTCCTGGGTGTTCATTGGAAGGACTGATGTTGAAGCTGAAACTCCAATCCTTTGGACACCTGATGCAAAGAACTGACTCATTTGAAAAGACCCTAATGTTGGGAAAGATTGAAGGCAGGAGGAGAAGGGGACGACAGAGGATGAGATGGTTAGATGGCATCACTGACTCGATGGACATGAGTTTGGGTAAACTCCAGGAGTTGGTGATAGACAGGGAGGCCTGGCATGCTGCAGTTCATGGGGTCACAAAGAGTTGGACACAACTGCGCAACTGAACTGACTGACTGATACTGGAATGTATTACTTATTTATTTAAAAATAAAAGAGAGAGAGAGATGGAAGAGCTGAACAAAGTCTCCAACAATTAACTTTACATAACGTGATCTAAGGGGCTTCCCTGGTAGCTCAGCCGGTAAAGAATCTGCCTGCAACACAGGAGACCTCAGTTCGATTCCTGGGTCAGGAAGATCCGCTGGAGAAGGGATAGGCTATCCACTCCAGTGTTCTTGGGCTTTCCTGGTGGCTTAGCTGGTAAACAACCCACCTGCAATGTGGGAGACCTGGGTTTAATCCCTGGGTTGGGAAGATTCCCTGGAGAAGGGAATGGCTACCCACTCCAGTATTCTGGCCTGGAGAATTCCATGGACTGTACAGTCCATGGGGTCACAAAGAGTCAGACATGACTGATCGACTTTCACAACTTGATTTAAAGTAATAAACTTTTCCTTTGCATTAAGAAATTAAGATGGATTCAATAAGAGGAAAATGACTAAAAACAATCATGTTATCCCCACTGTGCAAAACACTGTCTCACATAAATATTCCCCTGAAAGAAATTATCAATTTTTTAAAACATCTTTAGTTTTAAAATTTCTCATTGCTTATAATCAATGTTACATAAAATCTTCAAAAGTTTTAATTACCATTATCTTATAAATCCCAAGCTATTAACACCAAATAATTGAAGAAATCTTTAATACAGAGACATCTTTATTTTTATATTAATTATACTAAATAATGATTATATACATATATCTTATTTAAATCTCATCTAATGGGGTACTAATTCTGTAAAATTACAACTCAAAAAAAATTTTTTTTAAAAAGATGTATTTGATTCTCCCAAAGCCAACCACATACTAATACACAAGAAAATTCACTTTTCATACCTTAAGGTAGCAATGTGCATAGCAATAATGAAGCAGATTATCAGAAGGCTGAGTAAGACTGCTGACCACATGCACCAACTGTTCAGCATACATCGGCACAGAATGTTCCAGATTAATTTTATCCACCAATATCTGAACAGAAGGCAATGGCCGGAGAGACTGGAAGTTTGTAGTATTCATGAAGTTACTTGAGTTCTGGAAAATAATAATGATCATTTTATATTTCCAGAGAAATAACTGGTATGCCATGTCCTCTAGAGACACTTCAGAGTGACAAATAATGCAGTGACATCAAATTATCCTAGAAATGATGCCTTCCTATGGGACTCTCTTACCATAACCAAACAGAAACACCTTCTATTTTTAAGTACTCAAGTTGTGCCAATATTTAAGAAAAATAAAAAAGATTTAAAAGGAGGCCTATTTACTGCAAAGTTATCAATGCCCTTTTAGCTAGAGCTTTTTTTCAGTCAACTAGAATATTCAAACTACATGCCTCAGTATATTGAAAGTATTTTCTTAACTTGATAATTTGCCCCCAAATCCCAGATACTGCAGAGCTTTTTTCTTCTTTCTTTTATTCACATTTAGATGACTAAAGGACTAAGTGGACTACTCTAGACAATCTGAAAGACACTGACAATAAGAAAAGTTTGTAGGACAGAAAAATTTCTGATCCGTATTATATCTACTAATAGCAAACACGCTAAAGGCTCATAAAGTCTTAAGAATCTCAAGGTAGGCTAGGTATTTTTAGTGTTAACAGAATTTTTCTAAGCTTCGGAGTAAATGCAGATAAATTTCCACACATCCAGGGTATGAAATTCATTAGCAAGCCATCAACTATGGTCCTTGAACTTATTTCCATACCTGTAACTCTCAATGAGGAACAGTATGACCTCCAGCCAAAGGTATGTGAAAATATATGGGAAGAGCAATTTAATTGTTTTGTCCGTCTTTCATCATCATAAGAATAGGGGAACCATAATGGCATTTAGCAGGCACTGGCTAAAGATGGTAAGTGCTACATGACACTTCTCTAGCCCAAAAGGTCAATAGTGCCATTATTGAGGAACACTGTGCCTAAAACTAAGCTGGACATATAATTCTTCTTTTCTGACTCACAAATAATTTGTAAACCTTCATTTATTGAGCAATTACTATATTAAAGGACTTTATTTTGGATTATTAAAATATAGGATCCCCTGGTGGCTCAGACAGTAAGGAGTCTGCCTGCAGTGTGGGAGACCCGGGTTTGATCCCTGGATCGGGAAGATCCCTTGGAGAAGGAAATGGCAGCCCACTCCGCTATTCTTGCCTGGAGAATTCCACAGATGGAGGAGCCTGGCAGGCTACAGTCCATGAGGTCACAAAGAGGCAGACAAAACTGAGCCACTTCACTTCACTGAGATAGAATATACAGTAAAGCATCCAAATCTTAAACATACAGCTCAACAAATTTCCATGTATGTAATCACCACACATTTCAAGCACACTAGTAGGGCCCCAACAGGGGCAGCCAATATTCTCACCTTAACCATCACAGATTAGTTCTGTCTGTCCATCAAGTTCACTTGAACAAAATCACACATAAGTATATACTTATGTCTGCTTCTTTCATTCAACATATCATCTGATAATTATCTACTGTTCACTCTTTGAGTCAACACTTATCATATGGAATGACTATTTTTATTTCTACTCATAACGCTTGTCTTAAGCTCTACATTTTCTGATTCTAAAATAGCCATTCTATCCTTCCTCTGATTGGCAATTAAATGGTGTATCTTTTTTCATCCTCTTTTTTCTAGCTTGTGTTTTCAGTTCCAGAATTTCACTTTGTTCTTTTTTTAATGCAGTGAAATCTTATGAACTCTTCTACTTTTTTGTTTCTTTCTTCAACTTACTAATCATAGTTACTTTAAAATCCAAGTCTATACTATCATATTTTAATTTTTCTCCACTAAAATTTTCCCAGATGATCTCTTTACCCAGCAACACAATGAATAAATTACCAGTGGCTGACAGAGAACAAATACACAAAATGAAATTAATGCATCTTAATTCTTTGCCATACCTCCACAAGCTCTTCTGATTTAAAGTTAGGACAATTTTTATTTCTATAATCATTATGTCACCATGAAAAGAAATATATCCCCCAAAGTAATAAATTAAAAATAACAGATAATACTTTATATGTATATAGCAGACTCAGAAAGCAATACATTGGTTATGAACCTAAAATATTAAGCATCTAATAAGTAAGTGTTAACAAACACAGTAATAATCACTGGGTTCCTAATATGTGCAAAATGGTTTAGACACATTATCTCATTTAATATTCTAAATCATTCTAGGAGCTAGGTGTTTTGGGGGAACTGTTAAGCAGCACCGTGGCAATCTTAAAATCCAAGTAGACCACAAAGTAAGGCTTAAACCACAAGAGACCTAATGGCAGAGCATCCTGTGCATTTCTCACTCAATTTCTCATCTTGAGAAATGCTGCTATGGGAAAGTTTCTCATTAGCATCCCTCCTTCAGGGGGCTTTCCATTTACTCTTTCAGAGTACACTGTAAGGCTATATAACTGCTTGACTGCAGTTTGGAACAGAATCCCTGTCAACAAGGTACCCTACCATGTGTGCTGCAGGTCAGGTGGGCCCTAGATTCAGGGTTGTCCTGAAAGGGACAAGATGAGCTGACACGATTACTGACTTGCTTTTGCTGTCTATGTAAGTAATTAACTATCTGAATCTACCTGAGACTTTTTGCTTCTTTACTGGATGACTATCAGCCTAAATGAAAACTTATAATTTTCTTTTGTTTCTCAGAAAAGGAAAACAAGGCTTAGAGATTAAATATAAAGCAAAGTGCTCGAAGGTGTCATAGCTTATACACGGTCTGATATCTATGCCCATGTGCTTCAACATTTCTTCATAGAGCTTTGGCTTGAGGTTAACCTATCTAATTATTTATATGTGTTGTTGTTCAGTCGCTAAGTCATGTCCAACTCTTTGTGACCTCATGGAATGCAGCACGCCAGGCTTCCCTGTCCTTACCCATCCTCCTGTCTCCTGGAGTTTGCTCAAATGCATGTCCATTGAGTCACCAATGCTATCTAACCATCTCATCTTACTTTCTAAGAATTAACAATCATAGTTACATTGCTTAACATCATCATGGATAACTATATAAAAGATACTCTCTTACACAGCTTACTCGTAAAATATCACAGGACAAACAATATGCATATATGAGAAAACAAGTCGTGAATGACAAAGTATACCTTTTCCCCCATAATAACAGGTAGCAAATGATCCAGCAAATTGAATTCAGCCATGAAAATTGTGAAGGTACATTTGAGGAGAGTAACACTTGTATGTCGAGTAGGAATATATTCCTCCAAAGATGCCACTTCCTCAGGATTCAGCATTGTTTCACTTTCATCTTTAATATCTAAAATGAAATAATAAAAATTCAATGAAAAATTATTTTTAAATAATTTCCTTAACTAACAAATTAATTAGTTCTCCAAATTTGAAGGTCAAATTTTTTTCAACAATGAAGCAGCTATAAAATAGTGCTTCCTTTAACGAGAATAAATTACTTTGCTCTAGAAAATGTATGTCTTTGCTATATAAGAATGTATGTTTTATATTTTTAAATATATATTAAATGTTAAAAAATTCTTAATCTCTTTCATTAAAAGAACCATAGCTTCCTTTCATAAAAATATCATTGAGATAATATCAATGCAAGCCATAGACTACAAGAAAATACTTGTCACAGACAGATACATAGACAAACATAGGTGTCTGTACAAAGGATTTGTGCCTGCAACCTACTAAAAAATTTACAACCACCTAAAAATCAAAAGTAAATGAATAATTCAATGGAAAAATGGGCAAAAAAGCCTTGAACAAACAAAAGATAACATATCCAAATGGCCAAAAATTACATCAAAAGCTAGTTAACATCATTAAGATACCAGATAACCACAAATAATGTAACAATGCGGTAGCCCTACACATCCACTGAAAAAGCTAAAACGAAAAAGACTAAGAATACAAAAGTTGGTAAGTATGCACCAGCAAAGTTTTTCTATAAAGAGCCACAAAGAAAATACTGTAGGTTTTGTGTGTTAGTTTGTCACAATTATTCAATTCTGCCACTGCAGTACAAAAGCAGCCACAGACAAAACATAACTGAATGAGTATGACTATGTTCCAATAAAATTTTATCTATAAAAAATGAAAATTAGATTTCATATAGTTTTCATGTATCACAAAATATCAACCTTATTTGTATTTTTTCCAATATTTGAAATGCAAAACCCATTATCAACTCATGAGCTGTACAAAAAGAGGCAGTAAGTCATAACTGACCAAACCCCTGATCAAGGGCAACTAAAGGTCTCCTGCACTGCTGACTGACATACACTTGGGGAAATAGTTTGGAAATACACACTAAAGGTAACATATATAATCACTTTACCTAAGTGATTCTACTCTTAAATTCCCAACAGAAATGAATACATATGTTTATCAAAAGGGATGTGCTAGAATTTTGGTAGCATCACTACCATAATAACCAAAAACTAGAAACTAACCAAAAACTCATCATCAGTAAAATGGATAAGTAAGTTATGGTATATTCAAAAAAGGGGATACTAAAAGGAAAGGAGAATGAATACCACAAACGTAATGTAAACTAGAGTCACGGACAAATGAGTATACACTGTGTGCTTACGTATTCATGAGTTCTAAAATATGCCAAAAGATACATATGCTCCAGTGGTTAAGAATCTGCCTGCCAATGCAGGGAGCATGGGTTGAATCTCTGGTCCAGGAAAATCCCACACGACACACAGCGACTAAGCCAGCGTGCCACAACTACTAAAGCCTGGATGTCTGGAGCCTGTGCTCCACAACCAGAGGCCACTGCAGTCAGATGCCTGCACACCATAACGAAGAGTAGCCCTGCTCGCCGCAAGCAGAGAAAGCCAACATGCAGCAATACAGACAGACCCAGTACAGTCAAATATAAATAAAATTTAAAAAAAAAAAAAATTTTTTTAATAAAATGTGGCACAATAAATCTAGGTTAAGTATGGAGAGTGTTTACCCTTGGGGGTCAGAGTAATAATCAAAAGAGGGCAAGGAGTATTCTGCAGTGCCGGTAAGGTTCCATATCCTGAACGGTTAATCATATAGATGTGGCTAAGTTTACAACATTCACAAAATTCTACCCTTAGATTTTGTGTGCTTTCCAGTACATATATTACATTTCAATGAAATAACTAATAAAAAAAAAAGTGGAAGAGAACTGCTAATTACTCAGAATGAGAACTACATGCATCAAGTCAATCAGCAGCAGTTTCTTTACATAGGGCCTATTTCTGAAATGATAAACTGCTTCAAATAATTCATTTTACATAAACACATATATGCGCGTGTGTATGTATGTGTGTATATAGCATAATCCAACTGTCGAAGAGATTGCAAATGGCTTTTTTTTTTTTTTTACACACACAAAAAAAATATGAATTTTTAGTCAAGTGTATGGACTCCTTCTAGAGAACATATTTTCCAGCCTCCCTGGCTGCTGGGTACAAGGACATACTACTAAGTTTGGGTCAATGAAATGATTGAGCCATGTCATTAAATGAAACTACATACCTAATATTTTCTCTTACCCTAGTTGATACTGATTAAAATTAGACATTGTAATGCTGAGTCAATATTGAGCATGCAGGAGAGGTGTACCTCAGATGGCAGGAAAACAAGATATAAGGAAATCTGGGCGTAAATCAACATCATGAAACAGAGTCACCCTAGTCTCCTGGATTACCTACCAGTGTTGGCTTTAACATGATAAAAATTAGTTATATACTGTTTTTTGTGTGAACATTAGTTTTCATTTCTCTAGGTTAAATGCTCAGGAATGCAGTTGCTGGCTATATGGCAGCTGCATGTTAAGTTTTTAAAAAATCTGTCAGACTGTTCTTAGGAGTAGCTATACCATTTTACATTCGTAGCAGCAATGAATCAGTAATCTAGCCTTCTTCACATCCTCCACAACATTTGATGTTGACACCATTTTCTGTACATACTATCCTCAGTTCAATTCAGTCCTTCAGTAGTCTCCAACTCTGAGAACCCATGGACTGCAGCATGCCAGGCTTTCCTGTCCATAATCAGCTTCCGAAGCTTGCTCAAACTCATGTCCATCGAGGCACTGATGCCATCCAACCATCTCATCCTCTGTCATCCCCTTCTCCACCTGCCTTCAATCTTTCCCAGCATTAGGGTCTTTTCTAATAAGTCAGCTCTTCACATCAGGTGGCCAAAGTATTGGAGCTTCAGCATCAGTCCTTCCAATGAATATTCAGGGTTGATTTCCTTTAGGATGGACTGGTTTGATCTCTTTGCAGTCCAAGGGACTCTCAAGAGTCTTCTACAGCACCAGAGTTCAAAAGCATCAATACTTTGGCATTCAGCCTTCTTTATGGTCCAATTCTCACATTCATACATGACTAGTGGAAAAACCATAGCTCTGACTACAGGGAACACTGTCAGCAAAGTAATGTCTCTGCTTTTTAATATGCTATCTAGTTTAGTCATAGCTTTTCTTCAAAAGAGAAAGTGCCTTTTAATTTCATGGCTGCAGTCACCATCTGCATTTGATTTGGGGGCCCAAGAAAATAAAGGCTGTCATTCTTTCCATGGTTTCCCCGCAAACTTGCCATGAAGTGATGGGACCAGATGCCATGATCTTGGTTTTTTGAATGTTGACTTTTAACCCAGCTTTTTCACTCTCCTCTTTCACTTTCATCAAGAGGTCTTTAGCTCCTCTTCACGTTCTGCCCTAAGGATGCTGTCATCTGCATATCTGAGGTTATTGATATTTCTCCCAGTAATCTTGATTCCATCTTGTGCTTCATCCAGCCTGAATTTCACATGATGTACTTTGCAAAGAACTTAAATAAAGAGGGTGAAAATACACAGCCTAGACATTTTCATTTCCAATTTGGAATCAGTCCGTTGTTCCATGTCTCATTCTAACTGTTGCTTCTTGACCTGCATACAGATTTCTTCAGTTCAGTTGCTCAATCGTATCCGACTCCTAGCGACCCCATGAATCGCAGCACGCCAGGCCTCCCTGAGTTAACCAAATCCCGGAGTTCACCCAAACTCATGGGCATCGAGTTGGTGATTTCTTATGGGGCAAGTAAGGTGGTCTGGTATACCCATCTCTTGAAAAATTTTCCACAGTTTGCTGTGATCCAAATAGTCAAAGGCTTCAGCGTAGTCAATGAAGCAGATGCTTTCCTGGAATTCTCTTTTCTATGATCCAATGGATGTTGGATCTTTGGTTGATCTTTGGTTCCTCTGCCTTTACTAATTCCAGCTTGAACCTCTGGAAGTTCTCTGCGCATGTACTGTTGAAGCCCAGTCTGGAGAATTTTGAGCATTACTTTGAGTGTGAGATGAGTGCAATTGTGCAGTAGTTTGAACATTCTTTGGCACTGCCTTTCTCTGGGATTGAAATGAAAATTGACCTTTTACAGTCCTGTGGCCACTGCTGAGTTTTCCAAACCTGCTGGCATATGGAGTGCAGCACTTTAACAGCATAGTTTATGATTTTAAATAGCTCAGCTGGAACTCTATCACCTCCACTAGCTTTGTACATAGTGATGCTTCCTAAGGCCCGCTTGACTTCATACTGAAAGGTGTCTGGCTCAAGGTGAGTGATCACACCGTGATGGTTACGTGGGTTATTAAGATCTTTTTTCGTATAGTTCTTCTGTGTATTCCTGACACCTTTTCTTAATATCTCCTGCTTCTGTTAGGCCCATCCCGTTTCTGTCCTTTATTGTGCCCATCTCTACATGAAATGTTCCCTTGGTATCTCTAATTTTCTTTGAAGAGATTTCTAGCCTTTCCCATTCTATTGTTTTCCTCTGTTTCTTCACTTAGAAAGGTTTTCTTATCACTCCTTGCCATTCTTTGGAACTCTACATTCAGATGGTTATATCTTTCCTTTTCTCCTTTGCCTTTCGCTTTTCTACTTTTCTTCATTATCTGTAAGGCCTCCTCAGACAACTATTTTGCCTTTTTGCATTTATTTTTCTGGGGGATGGTTCTGATCATCACCTCCTGTACAATGTTATGAACCTCAATTCACAGTTCTTCAGGCACTCTATCAGATCCAATCCCTTTAATCTCCTTGTCACTTCGTACTGTACAATCTACTGTACAAATTATAGTACAATCGCGATTTGATTTAGGTCATACTTGAATGGTCGAGTGGTTTTCCCTACTTTCTTCGATTTAAGTCTAAATTTGGCAATAAGGAGCTCATGATCTGAGCCACAATCAGTTCCTGGTCTTGCATTTGCTTACTGTATACAGCTTCTCCATCTTCCACTGCAAAGAATATAATCAATCTGATTTTGGTACTGACCATCTGGTGATATCCATGTGGAGAGTCATCTCTTGTGTTGTTGGAAGAGAGTGTTTCCTATGATTAGTTCATTCTCTTGGCAAAACTCTGTTAGTCTTTGCCTTGCTTCATTTTGCACTTCAAGACCAAACGTGCCTTTACTCCAGGTAATTCTTGACTTCCTACTTTTGCATTCCAGTTTCCTATGATGAAAAGGACATCTTTTTTTGGTGTTAGTTCTAAAAGGTCTTGTAGGTCTTTAAAGAACCGTTCAACTTCAGCTTCTTCAGGATTAGTGGTTGGGGCAAAGACTTCGATGACTGTGATACTGAATGGTATACTGTCCTAGCACTCATCAGTATGACTGACATGCAGCACACACTCAAACGAGCTGCAAAAAAAGAATTCATGAACATACCAAGCATTTATGGCACTGTGTTATGTGATTTTACAGGCACTAATCTTTGGATGAAGGTTCTATTAGCTCTTACTTTAAATATATCATCTGTATTTGCGTGTGTGTGTTAGTTGCTCAGTCATGTCTTTGCAACCCCATGGACTGTAGCCCGCCAGGTTCCTCTGTCCATGGGATTTCCCAGGCAGGAATACTGGAGTGGGTTGCCATTTCCTTCTCCAGGGGATCTTCCAGACCAAGGGATCAAACCCAGGTCTCCTACATCGCAGGTGAAATGCTTTACCATCTGAGCTACTAGGGAAGCATCATTCAAATCAACTTGCAAGAGATTCAGAATTAAGCCAAAACAAACCTGGTTTTAGTCTACTATATGGTTCATATTCATGTTCCAAGGCACAAACAACCATTTTTAAAATTCTGTGCACTGCACTGCTATCCAAGCGAAAATCAAGAGGACCTATAACAAGGCTTTTGGTAGACTTTTCCTGAACTGTTCCCAAATCTTCACTCTTCCCTGAAGAAAAGTCTTGTTGATTTGCAGAACCTACAAGAAGCCAAAATTCATATTAATATTGTAAGCATCAATGAGATATATCAAATGTGTATTTTAACATTACTCTTATCTTTACAGCTTAGAGCTTAATGCCTTAAGAACAATTCTACATCAGGTGGATACATAGAACCCTGCTGATCTATTTTTCTTTATACAAATGAGATTTTATCAACAAAGAAACCAGTTACTTTAAAAACCAATTATTCCTATTATCTATTTATTGTTATAAGATCTGCCATAAAACTAAAATTCTTGAAAAATTATTCTCTAACATTTAATTGGCCTATACCCAGTAATGCTGCACACAATACTATTAGGTTGACTGGGAAGTCAGATTCTGGAAGAAGTTGCATTTTATTACCATTTTATGCTAGAAGTTTCACTGAAAAATTGATTGCTTAAAACTACATATTCAAAGGTGACTTGAGAGTTTTATAATGAGCATGGAAGTTAACAACAGGTATTACCCACTTTGAACTTTTTCCAGAATAAAATCACTATGGTCATGCTCCAAGGGTGGAAGCCAACTTCCTCAATCCCTTATCTGCCCATATATCAAAGAGGAACCAAGGTTGTTTTCTAAAGAAAATCTTGGCTCAACCTATAGGTATTTCCTTTTATCCAGTATGTCTACACTTACATTAAATATTTGGTTTTAATATATAAATTCACTATTTTAAGTGATAACATACAGTAAATTTCAATTCTTGAGTCTTATGTTTATTCCAACAAAAATAGGAAAGCAAACATTCTAGCATTTTACTATTTTTAGTTAAACACAAAAATTCTCCATCTACATACACTTAATAACTTTTTCAAAAATACATTTCAGAAAAAAGGAATCCAGCTCAATCTCTAGTTTCAGTACCACATACAAAAAAAATTAAATTTATTATTCATATATTCTTAACAAGATGACTATATACAAATGGAAATGTCACAAATAAACATACAAAGTTAATCTTAAAATATATTTTATGATACACGTAAATAATATTGAATCACATTACATATTAGGTGAAAATAACATTACCATTAACATAAAAAGAAAAATCACTTTCCATAGATAAACCAGGTATTTCTAGAGTTACCTGTTAGGATGAGGCAACTTGAAGATAATCAGAAGGACTATGGTTGCAAATCAAAATATTCAAAAATAAGGCAAATATCCTGCTTTTGAGTCCTGCAGGAGCTACTAGGCTTCTTTTAAAAACTTTCACTTCATAAGAAGACCGTTCTTTTAGACATCAGATTGTCTCTAAAACAATGAAGTCTAGAGGATTCTATTTTTTTTTTCAGATAATGCAACATGATTATAATGCAGTTTAAATTTAGATGCCAGTCGCCTATCTCAAAGGTAAAACTGTGACTTTTAGCTGCATCTTTTCAGCAAGGTATTTTACTCATGCCCACCTCAATATGTTTGGTAATTCCAGCCCCCTGAATGGTTGGCTATCCTTATTAAGAGTAAAGATAATATCCAGTTAGCCTAAGGATAATGAAGGACTTGCCAGTCTGTCCATGGAGAATTTTGAGCATTACTTTGCTAACGTGTGAGATGAATCCAATTGTGAGGTAGTTTGAACATTCTTTGGCATTGCCTTTCTTTGGGATTGGAATGAAAACTGACCTTCTCCAGTGCTATAGCCACTGCTGAAGTTTTCCAAATTGGCTGGCATATTGAGTGCAGCACTTTCACAGCATCTCTTTTACACTTGAAATAGCTCAACTGAATTTCATCACCTCCACTAGCTTTGTATGTAGTGATGATTCCTAAGGCCCACTTGGCTTCGCATCCCAGGATGTCTGGCTCTAGGTGAGTTATCACACCATCATGGTTATCTGGGTCATGAAGATCTTTTTTGCATAGTTCTTCTGTGTATTCTTGCCACCTCTTCTTAATATCTTCTGCTTCCGTTTTAGGTCCATATCATTTCTGTCCTTTATTGTGCCCATCTTTGCATGAAATGTTCCCTTGGTATCTCTAATATTCTTGAAGAGATTTGAAGTCTTTCGCATTCTGTTGTTTTCCTCTATTTCTTTGCACTGATCACTGAAGAAGGCTTTCTTACCTCTCCTTGCTCTTCTTTGGAACTCTGCATTCAGATGGGCATATCTTACCTTTTCTCCTTTGTTTTTCGCTTGTCTTCTTTTCTCAGCTATTTGTAACACCTCCTCAGACAACAATTTTCCCTTTTTTGCATTTCTTTTTCTTAGGGATGGCCTTGATCACTGCCTCCTGTACAATGTCACAAACCTCTGTCCATAGTTCTTCAGGTACTGTCTACCAGACCTAATCCCTTGAATCTATTTCTCACTTCCACTGTATAATCATAAGGGATTTAAGTCATACCTGAATGGTCTAGTAGTTTTCTCTACTTTCTTCAATTTATGTCTGAATTTGGCAATAAGGAGTTCATGATCTGAGCCACAGTCAGATCCCGGTCTTGTTTTTGCTGACTGCATAGAGCTTCTCCATCTTTGGCTGCAAAGAATATAATCAGATTTTGGTATTGACCATCTGGTGACGTCCATGTGCAGAGTCTTCTCTTGTGTTGTTGGAAGAGGGTGTTTGCTCTGACCAGTGCGTTCTCTTAGCAAAACTCTGTTAGACTTTGCCCTGCTGCATTCTGTACTCGAAGGCCAAATTTGCCTGTTACTCCAGGTGTCTCTTGACTTCCTACTTTTGCATTCCAGTCCCCTATAATGAAAAGGACATCTTTTTTGGGTGTTAGTTCTAGAAGGTCTTATAGGTCTTCATAGAAACATTCACCTTCAGCTTCTTCAGCATTACTGGTTGGGGCATAGACCTGGATTACTGTGATATTGAATGGTTTGCCTTGGAAGTGAACCGAGATCATTCTGTCATTTTTGAGACGGCACCCAAGTACTGTATTTCAGACTCTTTTGTTGACTCAGGGCTACTCCATTTCTTCTGAAGTGAGAAGAAATTCTTGCTACAGTAGTAGATACAACAGTCATCTGAGGTAATTCACCCATTCCAGCCCATTTTAGTTCACTCATTCCTAAAATGTCGATGGTTCACTCTTGCCATCTCCTGTTTGACCACTCCCAATTTGCCTTGATTCATGGACCTAACATTCCAGGTTCCTATGCAACATTGTTCTTTACAGCATCGAACTTTACTTCCATCACCAGTCACATCCACAGCTGGGTGTTGCTGTTGCTTTGACTCCGTCTCTTCTCTGGAGTTATTTCTCCACTGATCTCCCATAGTATATTGGGCACCTACCAACCTGGAGAGTTCACTTTCAGTGTCCAATCTTTTTGTCTTTTCATACTGTTCATGAGGTTCTCAAGGCAAAAATACTCAAGTGTTTGCCATTCCCTTCTCCAGCGGACCACATTTTATCAGAACTCTCTACCAGGACCCATCCATCTTGGGTGGCTCTACACAGCATGGCTCATGGTTTCATTCAATTAGCCAAGGCTGTGGTCCATGTGATCAATTTGATTAGTTTTCTGCGATTGTGGTTTTCATTCTGTTAAGGATAAGAGGCTTATGACAGCTTCCTGATGGGAGAGACTGACTGAGGGGAAACTGGGTCTTGTTCTGATGGGCAGGGCCATGCTGGGTAAATCTTTAATCCAATTTTCTGTTGATGGGCAGTGGTTGTGCTGTCCAAACTATAGTGGAGATAACGAAGATAATGCGATCTCCTTCAAAAGGTCCCATGCGTGCACTGCCGCACTCAGTGCCCCCAACCCTGCACCAGGCCATGGCCAACCCACGCCTCCGCCAGAGACCCTTAGACACTCATGGGCAAGTCTGGGTCAGTCTCTTGTGGGGTCACTGCTCCTTTCTCCTGGGTCCTGGAGTGCACAAGGTTTTGTTTGTGCCCTCCAAGAGTCTGATTTCCCAGTTCTGTGTAAGTTCTGGCAGCTCTATGGTGGGGTTAATGGCGACCTCTTCCAAGAGGGCTTATTCCCTACCCAGGTCTGCTGCACCCAGGCTCCTGCTCCTGGGGCAGGCCACTGCTGACCCATACCTCCACAGGAGACAGTCAAACACTCAAAGGCAGGTCTGGCTCAGTCTCTATGGAGTCTCCTAGTGAACACAAGGTTTTGTTTGAGCCCTCTGAGAATCTCTGGTGGATATGGGGTTTGATTCTAAACGTGATTTCACCTCTCCTACAATCTTGCTGAGGCTTCTCCTTTGCCCTTGGAAGTCAGGTATATTTTTGTGGTGGGATCCAACATTCTCCTCGGAGAAGCCAATGGCAATCCACTCCAGTACTCTTGCCTGGAAAATCCCATGGACGGAGGAGCCTGGTAGGCTGCAGTCCATGGGGTCTCTAGGCGTAGGACACGACTGAGTGACTTCACTTTCACTTTCCCCTTTCATGCATTGGAGAAGGAAATAGCAACCCACTCCAGTGTTCTCGCCTGGAGAATCCCAGGGACGGGGAAGCCTGGTGGGCTGCCGTCTATGGGGTTGCACAGAGTCAGACACGACTGAAGCGACTTAGCAGCAGCAGCAACATTCTCCTGTCAATGGTTGGTCAGCAGCGAGTTGCAATTTTGGAGTTCTTGCAGGAGAAGATGAGTATACGTTCTTCTATTCCATCTTCTCATCTCAGATGTAAAAGTGAAAGTCACTTAGTCGTGTCCAACTCTGAGACCCCGTGGACTATACAGTCCATGGAATTCTCCAGGCCAGAATGCTGGAGTGGGTAGCCGTTCCCTTCTCCAGGGGATCTTCCCAACCCAGGAATTGAACCCAGGTCTCCTGCATTGCAGACAGATTCTTTACCATCTGAGCCACAAGGGAAGCCAAATTTGAACTACAGAAACAAATAAATGTCAAGTCACAACAAACCAAGAATTTTAGGTAAAATATTTATTTGAAGAATTCAAAATTAATCTCTTGAGAATTCAAAATATTTTCCTTAGGTATATAAATACTAAAAATTCCACAAATTTCCTGTTTCAAGTAATCCAAGAAAGAAGAAAATCTGAACAGAGCAGGGACAAATGCAAGCTGTAGAGTTAAACTGCTGCTGCTGCTGCAGCTAAGTCGCTTCAGTCGTGTCCGACTCTGTGTGACCCCACAGACGGCAGCCCACCAGGCTCCTCCGTCCCTGGGATTCTCCAGGCAAGAACACTGGAGTGGGTTGCCATTTCTTTCTGGGTTCAAATCCCACATATATGCTGCATGATCTTGGCCAAGTTATGAAATCTGTATACGACTGGCTTTTTTCTTATCTGGAAAATGGGAATATTGTTATCTACCTTACAGGGTTATTACAAAGATTAAGTAAGCTAATATACGTAAAACATCTAGAAGAGTGCTTTCCATTTAAAACCATTCAACAAATACTAGCTATTATTATCACCATCACCATATTATAAATGAATATAGATTCACAATGAGGAAAAAAAACATGAAAGCAGCTACCAAAAAGCAGGCAACGAATAAATGAACAGATTGTTGGGTGAATGAAAGAACATATCTTTAATGTACATGTGACACTCACAAGTTAAATTAACAGTGGATTTTTATTATTTGTTCTCAAAAAAATTATCTGCTCACACACCTGAGAAAGTATCTAGGTAAGCAGTAAACCAAAACGATGACCACAAATCTCAGAACAGCAATTTCCTACAGTGAGGGAAGGAGAAGACTTGATGGAAGAGGAACATACAGGGTGCTTGCAATGTTGACATCTCCTGTTACTCAACTCATGTGGGAAACACACAGGTGCTTATATTTCTTTGCTATTCTGTACACAAACGTACAGAACTTTTCTGTTCGTATGTTATGATCTAACATTTTGTTTAAAAAGTTAAAAGATTATACAACAATGCATATTATTCGCAGGAATGAAGTAAATGAAAAATTCAAAAGTTAACAAACTACCAGCATGTCAGTCAGAAAATAAATATGCATCCTAAGTAAATATAAAATCATGTGTCAATCTTTTAAAAACTTTAGAAACAAATACATACAAATAACAAAATTTTCAGTGTGAGGTTTCCTTTACTTGAAAGGCAGACTACTTCAAACTTCACCTGCTCAGAAAATACCAAAGACACAGCACCTGCAGAAGACACCACACTAAACAAGAAGAAACCTACCAGCTTACTTTTGACAACTACAATACAATTAAAATTTGCCAAGCTCTTAGAACAGAGACTTTGGAATTGCACTTTCATATACAATTATCCCTTGCTTTTCAAAAGTTAGCTTTAGGCCATTTTTCTTTTACAGAAGTTCTACATTAATACCTGTTCCCCTAATCAAAAGAAATCTGAAGATAATTTTTACTTTTATATAAGAAGGTGAAAATAGCATTCACCATTTGTCTCTCAGCAAAGCATTTCACAGGCAGCCCCAGCATGGAGAGGGGGCTCCAGCAAGCTCCTTCCCCAGGAACTACATTCAGAATCTCAGTATCAAGCTGCCATAGCTGTGAACTGTGTCTGTTGAGTATCTGAGCTTTATCTCCGTTTATTTCGTGCATCCATTAACAAGGTCTGCACTAAGGTAACTGCTTCTTCATTTTATACCATTTTGGATTACCAGCAGTTTCATACCAACGCTGTAGTGGAGAACCTGAAACATCTCTACCAATGTCCATGGGTACCTCAAAACACATCCTTTCCTCCAAAAATCTTCCTTTTTTGTCTCTATCTTCTGTAATGATTATCACTGTCTACCAAGTAACTCAAGACCAAAACTGGGTCGACTATTTGAATTTTATTTTTAAATAAAGCAATGCGAAGGCAGTGAGGATTTTAAGCACAGAATTAAACCAGTCTGATTGCAGTATGGATCACAGGAGGGCAAGAGTGGAAAGAGAAAGCCAGTGAAAAAGCTACTAGAATCTAGAGATGATAAAAGAATGGATGAGAGCATTAATGGTAGGACTTAAGAAAAGATAGATTCAAGAGAGAGTCTATAGAGAAGATGTGATGAAATGTTCTGAAGGGTTAGATGTTAGGAGAGAGAGTGTGATGTGGATGATTCTCCGATTTCTGGCTTGCACAGCTAAAAGAGAGCAAGTAAAAATATTCCAATAAGAAAACCATGAAAATGGGTTTCCCAGGTGGTGCACTGGTAAAGAATCTGCCTGCCAATGCAGGGGACACAAGAGATGTGGATTCAATCCCTGGGTCGGGATGGTCTCCTGGAGTAGGAAATGGTAACCCACTCCAGTATTCTTGACTGGAAAGTTCCACGGACAGAGCCTGGAGGGCTACAATCCATATGGTCACAAAGAGTCAGGCACGACTGAGCATACAAGAGCAACAGAATCATGAAATAGGGGAAAAGTAGTAGGTGGGTATGTGTGTGTACGTTAGTCACTCAATCATGTCCACCTTGTGATCCCATTGACTGTGGCTATGAGAGTATCAAGGATTCAATTTTGACATTCAATTCTGAGATATTTATGAGACACAGAAGTGAAAGTGTCAATTGTGCATGGCATATATTTAATTCTACATTTTAAAGAGTAAGTATGGACCAAAAATACAAATATGGGCTTCAACAACATATAGAAGGTACCCAAATACATGAAAAAGAAAAGATTACTTCAGGAAGAGTTTAGGGAAAGAAGTGAATCCAAGATTTGACCAATGAGAACACCAACATTTAGAAATCCATTTTGAAAAGAGGAAGCAGAAAATTACTGCTCTTGCCTTCTGTTTTCATCTAACAAAACTTAACAATCCTTCAAGATCAACTCCTCTGTGAAGTCGTCAACACCACAGACAAGGTAATCCCTTTCTCACTTGGACCTCTTTTAGCTGTCTGTTTATATTACTATCTCTAACATGCTATATTCAAATCATTTATTTAAGTGCATAAATACTATTTATTGCTTTCTTGAGAAATGCCTTGTTCTTCTTTGCATCCATAATACCTAATTTATTATCTAACACAAAGAGATCATGTATTAAAATATGAAAAATTAACAAAACATGGTGACCCTATTTCGACTAAGTTTTCAATATGAAAAAGAGTCAGAATAAAAAGCACAACACAGTATAGCTAAATTTCTGAAATCATTTGATTGTTAATATAATGAATGAAACATAATAAAATAAGACTGTGTCCTTAATTTCTAGAAAAATATATTTCTACTTTTGTTTGAAACAACAAGCTCCTTTTTTAATAAAAGGATCTATATAACCTCCAAAATGTATTTAAATACAGAAAAGGCAATGTTCATGCTCTTTGACAACATGAAATTTGATGTATCGGAATTTTTAATATGTGGTACATATTAAAAACTAATTCTAGTTAATAATACAAAATATAGTATTTTCAATCAGCACAAAGAAAGGACTAAAAATGTTAAGAATCTAAGAAAATTCTAACATGACATTAAATTATTCCCCAAAGTAACAAAAGATAACTCTGACGTTACAGAGTGCAATTAGTCAAGCAAAAGCAAACATAAAGGAAAGAAACCAGTACCTTTGCCAGTGGTGTTCTCCATTGTATACAGGTAATCCATGTAAAATGCCCCGAACCTTTGCATTCCAGCTATCTCAGTGTATGTCTCCTGCCAACAAAGCAAAGCGAACAGAACACACATTGTATAGCACAGACTACTGGGTTAAAAACCTGACAGGTCAAGAATCAGACATACATCCTTATGGAGAATATGTACCAACTCAAAAGATCACCAAAGCAGAAAGAAGAACAGAGGTTACCCAAAGAATTTACTTCTAAAAAAGGCAGTATTTACCTCTACTGTAGACCACACAAAAGGACATCTATAATTCTACTAGATAATTTCACCACTTAGTCAAAAATGTCTGGTTAATGAATACCTACCATGGAGTAGGGCAGTGTGGTCTTAACCTTTACCACCATCACAAAACAGTCTAATACATACTATCAAATAGAGTCAATCGTTAATATTTCAGTACACTTATATGAAACAGTTCAAACACTAAAAAATACTAAAATATCTTTAAATGTATGTTAATTATGCAGGTCAAAATTAAATTCTTTACTTTCAACTATAAAATTAAGTCTAGAAGCAGTGTAAATCACTAAGTCTATTACACTAATTTTTGGTACATTTTTTAAATTTTAAATTTATTCCATAAAACGTACATTAATATAATCTTACATGAAAAATTCAAATAAGACTAAGACAAACAAACAGTAAAATGTGAAATTATTCACATCTTTTCATTAATTCCATACTTCAAAAGTAACTGAAATGAAAAGAAATAATTCTACATCTTTCTGCCATGACTATTTTAACAGTAGGGAATGAATAAATAAACTAATAGATACAGAAGCTGTATAAATACATTCTAGATGTCTGAATGAACAATTAGCATTCAGAATAGATTACTGGGAAAGAAACATGGCAAGCACAAGTATTCCACCCCAGCACAACCTAGAATTCAGCTCAAAAATACATGCTCTGACCTTATGAGTAGCTGCATCCAAGATAAATTCTGCACGAGTACCATTATTTTCTGGGCTTCGGTAATCAAACAATGAATTTGTGAGGTATGTCAAACCTTTTATACTCAAATTTTCACCACAAAGGAAGAAACAGGCTTCCTGGAAATAAATGCAAAATTTTTGAACAGGAGGAAAATTGTTAAAGAAAATAAAACGTTGGTTTTGTAACACCAATTCAGTAGTCAACAGAAATTATTACAACTTGAAGTCCTGTAAAAAGACAAGGAATGCTGTCTTCATTTTCACTGCCTATTTTGGCAAAGAACATTTTAACAAACCAAAGAGGAACTCCAAGTAGTGCCATAAACAAGAAAGAAGAAACATTTATGAATTGGAAAGAATTTGGAACTACTGTCCAGGTGTTAAGTACTACCAACTTTCTCAATTCCCCTGAGCTCTATAATTTCTTACAGGGGAAAACAGTAAAGTTCCTCTCTGAAGCCAAAGATATATGCAGTCTCACAGATTTTTTTGGTATAGTTAAACACTTCAATAAGCACCTCATTATCCCTGCATTCTATCCAAAAAAAAAAAAAAAAATGGAGAAACAGGGAGATTTTGACTTACGGTTTCACTTCTATTCATATTCTCTTCAAAATCTTTAACACCCATAATTCCTTTAAGGCACATGGCTCTGCAACCTACAAAACCAACCTGGCAATCAAAGAAAGGCTCTCCCATCATAAGGGCCTATAGAAGGAAAAGAAGGATTATGAACTTGGATTTCAACAAAAATGTTACAGGCTTTCCTTGTAGAATTTCTAAATCAGCTGAGACATCTTTAGGATTATGACCTTTCCAAATTTATTCTCCTCAGATTACAAACCCTATTTAAAAAAGAAGCATCTAATTTGTCTCTGTATCCTGAAACCTTTGTATCCTCAATGACTGGCACTTGAAGAACATTAATCCACACATACATATGAGCACACACAAGTCAAATGAAAGAATGAAAGAATAAGCTAATGTTGCATATTCCAGTAAAATCTTCAGTAAAGAATATTTTTTTCAGTCAATACTACTGAACACCAAAATAGAAATACAAAGCTATAATTTTAAATATATAATTTATGACTTTAAAAACCCTGTATTTATTAAATATTAACCTTAAAGACCATTCCAAAGATTTCTGAAAGTACATTCAATGTTGATGGATTACCTCAACTGTAGTTCCTTCTTGTTCCCAACATAATACTTCTTTAGATTTTACTTTTTGAGGGCTGTAGTAACTACTCTCGGCTTGCATTTCAGTAAGCTATGAAACAATATAAGAATATTAAGTAAGTCAAATTAGTATTAAATGGCAATAAACTGTCATTATTATGATGAATTGATGGAAACAAGGCCAATTTTAAGATTCGGGAAATTTAATTATTAAGCAGGAAAACAGGTGCAACAAAAACAGCTGTAACAGATTATCCATGGTATAAAGAAAGGTTGAATATGCTAGTCTAGTAAGATCATACAGAGAATATAAATACTTTACTTTTACTTTTATTTAACTCCTTTTTGTTAATAATATTGCTTAAAAAGGCAAAAGCTATGTAGCTATAATAGTTCCATACTCATAAAATGGTTCATATATTCTGTGAAAATTTTATGGGTATTTTAACCTCATTCTATCTTTACTAATTTATTCAATCAGCTTTAGTTCAATCATTTCTAAGATTTCTACCAATCTGCACTTTCAAAGAAAGCTGTGAAGAAACACAGATTCAACAAAACTTTTTTAGTTCTAAGAGAGAAACAGATCCAAGTGCTTTACTTTCAAAGTATGTAATCTCATGGTATGTGCCACAGACTCATTCAAGCATGCAAATACTTACTGAGTGTCTGCTCCATAACAAGGATTAACCTAGATGCTAACAAAACTATATATATATATATATATATGTATGTATGTATATGCGCGCTCACTTCCCTGAAACTCACCGCATATATTATTTCTACATACTCAAAAATTACATAATTGAAATTATTATTAAAAGAAACTTTCTAAATGCCATGTGGTACCCTGCTTTGTATCAGGTTACAAAAAAAGTCATGAAATTAAAGTCTGTAACTTAACAGTAATGCACCAACACGGGCTTCCTAGTTTTGACAAATGTACTGTGATAGTGTCAGATATTAATAATACAGAAAACTGGGTAAGAAATGTATGTGAACTTTCTGTACTAAGCACCTTTGAATTTTCCTATATATCTAAAATTATTCCAAAATAAAGATGTTACTTAAAAAAAACAAAGGTATTCTGCTCATGTTTACTAATAATTCATGCTTACTAATGACTAATAAAGTCACCTTTATTCTTATGAAATGGATATATTCTTTGAACTTAAATGCAAAATCAAAGATAACATTTTTAAAAATTACCTTTGTGTCATATCGAACTTACTGAACTGAAAAGCTACAATTCTAAGCATGATAACCTCTTGATAACCTTAGGAATCAAAAAATTATTCTCAAATTTTACAACAATAAGTTTTTATATAAGGCTTTATTTCTTGGATGCTCCTAGAACTGGTATACACAATGCTGCTGTTTCAAAGTACAGTTCTATAATCTAAAATGCTTAAGTAAAATTGAATATTTCAGTTGATTGTCCTTTAGCTGTCTACAGTTATTGTAGCAAAAAAGCAATTAATTGATTAAAAGGACTCAAACATTACAAGAACAATTTTCAACATTACTTTTTAAATGCTATGTTTAATTTGGCATGATTTTTGTTGGATTGATATCAACTGTTCAGAATGCTAATGCAGAAACATGACCTTATTTTCTGACCAAACTATGAACCACAAATTAATTCCATACATTCTTCAAACCCTAGCTGAACAATGAATTCTAATGTTTTCCTCCTAAATATCAACATATTTCCCTTAGAGAAACAAAAGTGCTTTAAATTTAAGATATATTGACTAATGACAAATAACACCCAAAAAGTCTATAAAAGCTTTGTATATAAAATGCCTATTCTGACTGACTCGATTTAATACAATTCTTCTCATCAGTGAAGTTAACAGAAACATTACCAGAATAATTTCAAATTTAAAAGTAAACATATAAAAGTCACCAGAAAAGATAGTACTTTACTAGCAATCCTTGGCTTCACTCATAAACTTAAAATAAAAATAACTGCACTTGGATCATTTAAAACTGGCAAGACATCTAGCAACAATTTGCAAAAGTTGTTTTTTTGTTATATTTTTAAAGAGTTTGTTCTATCATTTTTATTTTTTTCAGATTGGCCCATATCCTTTTAATTTAAACAAAGCTAAATCAGAGAATTTCAGATGCAAAATTTGCTTCATAAAATTCAGAAATAATAAACAATAGTGTTAAAATAGTAGAGGTAACATTTACATTATTTATCATTTCTTTCCCAAACTATCCCCCTTCAAAAAAAAAAAATCTTTTAAATTAATCAAGCCATGACTAAACTTCTGTTGAAACTTATTCTCTACATTTTTGAGCTCTGTCAAATGAGAAAATATGGAATAGTTTTAATTAGAAAAATCATCAAACACTACTTATTTTAAAGTATATTTAATCTACCATCTGCTAGAGTTATAAATTATACAGCTTTACTACTAACTGAAAAAGTGTATTTCAAGCTGTTAAACAATCTAAGGTAAATTTAAAACTTCAGAGCAGAAATGATTTTTCATTGCTATATTTCTAGTATCTAACAGTTGCCTGGAACAGTATGTGTAATACTACTTCTACAGGCTAGATACATAAGTTTATCTTTTTCAGAAAAGTGCATCCATAGGAAAAAAAAATCCACAAAGACAAATAAAATCAAAGAAAAATAATCTAAAAGAGAGTCCAAAAATTTAGAAAAATGCTAAGTTAAGATAAGCAGATGGGTAGATGGATAGATGCTGCTGCTGCTAAGATGACTATGTACCAATGCTGACGATGAACTAGACAATTTCCAAGAGCTAGAGATACAACTAGTCTTTTTTTAAGTTACTACTTACTAAGTTTTGTGTCCTATCAAAAAAGAACAGCCACTATTTTCTGAAAAGACTAGTATTCCTTCATCTGTCTAATGGACATTAAAGTTGTTTCCATTTTCTTGCCATTGTAAACAGTGCTTTTATGAAGATTAATGTACATCTACTTGTTTGAGTTCAAACAAAGATTTTTCTTATCTACTTTGACAAAAGTTAAAAAGAACTCAATTCTTTTTACTATATAGCTAGGAGTATAATTGTTTGGTCATTGATAATTCTTCATTTAACCTTTTGAGGAACTGCCAATTCTCCACGGTGACTGCACCATGTTACATTTCCACCAGTCTTCCCATTTGTTCTAAATTAACAGAAATGGTATGGACCTAACAGAAGCAGAAGATATTAAGAAGAGCTGGCAAGAATACATAGAAGAACTGTACAAAAAAGATCTTCACGACCCAGATAATCATGATGGTGTGATCACTGACCTAGAGCCAGACATCCTAGAATGTGACATCGAGTGGGCCTTAGAAAGCATCACTATGAGCAAAGCTAGTGGAGGTGATGGAATTCCAGTTGAGCTATTCCAAATCCTGAAAGATGATGCTGTGAAAGTGCTGCCCTCAATATGCCAGCAAATTTGGAAAACTCAGCAGTGGCCACAGGACTGGAAAAGGTCAGTTTTCATTCCAATCCCAAAGAAAGGCAATGCCAAAGAATGCTCAAACTACCACACAATTGCACTCATCTCACACGCTAGTAAAGTAATGCTCAAAATTCCCCAAGCCAGGCTTCAGCAATATGTGAACCGTGAACTTCCAGATGTTCAAGCTGGTTTTAGAAAAGGCAGAGGAACCAGAGATCAAATTGCCAACATCCGCTGGATCATGGAAAAAGCAAGGGAGTTCCAGAAAACATCTATTTCTGCTTTATTGATTATGCCAAAGCCTTTGACTGTGTGGATCACAATAAACTGTGGAAAATTCTGAAAGAGATGGGAATACCAGACCACCTGATCTGCCTCTTGAGAAATCTGTATGCAGGTCAGGAAGCAACAGTTAGAACTGGACATAGAACAACAGACTGGTTCCAAATAGGAAAAGGAGCTCGTCAAGGCTGTATATTGTCACCCTGCTTATTTAACTTATATGCAGAGTACATCATGAAAAACGCTGGAATGGAAGAAACACAAACTGGAATCAAGATTGCTGGAAGAAATATCAATAACCTCAGATATGCAGATGACACCACCCTTATGGCAGAAAGTGAAGAGGAACTCAAAAGCCTCTTGATGAAAGTGAAAGTGGAGAGTGAAAAAGTGGGCTTAAAGCTCAACACTCAGAAAATGAAGATCATGGCATCCGGTCGCATCACTTCATGGGAAATAGATGGGGAAACAGTGGAAACAGTGTCAGACTTTATTTTTCTGGGCTCCAAAATCACTACAGATGGTAACTGCAGCCATGAAATTAAAAGATGCTTACTCCTTGGAAGGAAAGTTATGACCAATCTAGACAGCATATTCAAAAGCAGAGACATTACTTTGCCAACAAAGGTCCGTCTAGTCAAGGCTATGGTTTTTCCTGTGGTCATGTATGGATGTGAGAGTTGGACTGTGAAGAAGGCTGAACGCCAAAGAATTGATGCTTTTGAACTGTGGTGTTGGAGAAGACTCTTGAGAGTCCCTTGGAGTGCAAGGAGATCCAACCAGTCCATTCTGAAGGAGATCAGCCCTGGGATTTCTTTGGAAGAAATGATGCTAAAGTGAAACTCCAGTACTTTGGCCACCTCATGCGAAGAGTTGACTCATTGGAAAAGACTCTGATGCTGGGAGGGATTGGGGCCAAGAGGAGAAGGGGACGACAGAGGATGCGATGGCTGGATGGCATCACTGACTCGATGGACGTTGAGTCTCAGTGAACTCCAGGAGTTGGTGATGGACAGGGAGGCCTGGCGTGCTGCGATTCATGTGGTCGCAAAGTCGGACACGACTGAGCGACTGATCTGATCTGATGATTCCACCAGTGTCAAATCACTGTTCTGGTCAAATCACCAATAATTCCCACATTGACAAATCTAATGAATTCATTCTCACAGATGACTTAGTCAGACCATTATAAAACATTTATGACACTTCGCTTCCAGACAGGCACTGTATTGGTTTTCCATCTACATCACTAGTCACCAATTTTCCAAATCCTTCCCTGACTAGTCAAAAGCCAAACTCCTGAAATTCATCACAAACCTAACACTCTTATGTGCATATGTTCAGTGGCTTGTAACTCTGTGGGACCCTATGGACTGGCACCCACTAAGCACCTCTGTCCATGGGATTTTAAAGGCAAGAATACTGGAGCAGGTTGCCATTTCTTCCTCCAGGGGATCTTCCCAACCCAGGGATCAAACTCCTGTCTTCTTTGTCTCTTGCATTTGGCAGGTGGATTCTTTACCACTGAGCCACCCGGGAAGCCATTTCTCTCACAGTACTCTTCAGGTCAGAAAATGTGAACTCAACCCTTCCAGTTGCTCAGGAGTCATCCTTGGATCCTCTATTTCCTTTACATCAGCCAATAAAATCTAACAGGAAGTCCTGCATTCTTGACCTTCCAAACAATTGAAATCCAAAATTCAATTCCTTTTCACACTTTCACCTGCTACCACCCTAGTCCAAGACATCATCATCATCATCTTGTTTGAAAATTGCAATCCTCTCTGATCTCCTTACTGCTGCTTTTGCCCCCTTATAACCTATTCTCAACACAGAGATGTAATTCAGATTATCCTAGAATTACTACGCTAAAAATTGTCCAAACCGTATCTCATCCAAGGTTAATGACAAAGTCCCTAAAGTGACCTACAAGGCTGGACAATTTATGGGCCTCCCCCAGGGCCATAAGTTCTTTGACATGATTTTGTACTATTTACATGTTAACTCACTGTGCTCTGGCCCCACTGCCTCCTTGCTGTTCCTTGAAATTTGGGGGCTTCTGTATTTGCTATTCCTAGAATATTCATTCTTATGTGTCTGCAAAGCTTCCTTTTTCGCAATTCTATACTAAATACCCACTTCCCATTAAGGCTTTCCCTGATCATTCTATTTATTTATTTATTTACTTACTAGAGTATAGTTGATTTACAATGCTGTGTTAGTTTCTCCTGTACAGCAAAGTGAGTCAGTTACACATATACATACATGTATTCTTTTTAGATGCTATTCCCATATAGGTCATTAAGAGTCCTGAACAGTTTCCAGTGCTACACAGTAGGATACCATTAGTTTATCTGTTTTGTAAGTAATAGTGCATGGGCTTCCCTGGTGACTCAGACGGTGAAGAATCCACCTGTAATGTAGAAGACCAGGGTTGGGAAGATGCCCTGGAGGAGGACATGGCTACTCACTCCAGCATTCTTGCCTGGAGAATCCCCATGGACAGAGGAGCCTGGTGGGCTATAGTCCACGGAGTCACAAAAAGTCAGACATGACTAAGCACACAGTGTTTATATCAATCCCAATTTCCCAATTTATCCCTTCCTTACTCTTCCCCCCTTGGTAACCACAAGTTTGTTTTTTGAACATTTTGAGTCAATCTCTGTGTTGTAAATATGTTCATCTGTACCACTTTTTAAGATTTCACACATAAGCAATATCACAATATTGTTCTTTCTGACTTACATCATTCAGTATGAAACCTCATCACCTTCTTATAAACTACACAATTTCCTCCCATTTAGTGGAAGCATTCACTATTACTCTTTCCTTCTATTTTTTTCTACATAACCCTCATCATCAAGGGGAATATTATATATATTTTATTTGTTTTCACTAACAATTTAAATTTTAAGGCAGAGGGATTTACATCTAATCTGTTCACTGTGAATCTCCAGAGGCAAAACAATGCCTGGTACGTACATGGCATTAATGTAAGTTTGTTGAATGAATTAGATACTATTCAGGAACACTGTATGTGTGATACTAAAAAGGTCCATCTAGTCAAGGCTGTGGTTTTTCCAGTGGTCATGTATGGACGTGAGACTTGGACTATATAAAGAAAGCTGAGCGCTGAAGAACTGATGCTTTTGAACTGTGGTGTTGGAGAAGACTCTTGAGAGTCCCTTGGACTGCAAGGAGATCCAACCAGTCCATCCTAAAGGAGATCAGTCCTGGGTGTTCATTGGAAGGACTGATGTTGAAGCTGAAACTCCAATACTTTGGCCACCTGATGCGGAGAGCTGACTCATTTGAAAAGACCCTGGGAAAAACTGAGGGCAGCAAGATCTAGATAATTTAAAAAAAGGACTCTTAAAGGGAAAAAGAGAGCTGAGCAAAGAGAGAAACTATATAAACAACTCTATATATGTTTCTAGAAAATGGTACAAATGAATCTATCTGCAGGGCAGAAACAGAGATGCAGACATGGAGAACAGATGTGGACATGGGGGGGACAGGGAAGGTAAGGGTAGGGCAAATTGAGAGTAGCACTAACATATATACATATATAGGGACTTCACTGTAGCTCAGATGGTAAAGAATCTGCTGCAATGCAGAAGACCTGAGTTCAATCTCTCGGTCGGAAAGATCCCCTAGAGAAGGAAATAGCAACCAACTTTAGTATTCTTGCCTGGAGAATCCCATGGACAGAGGAGGCTGGTGGGCTACAGTCTATGGGGTAGCAAAGAGTTGGACACATAAGCGATTAACACATATACGTGCATAAAACAGGTAGCTAGTGGGAAGCTGCAATATATCACGGTGAGTTCAGCTCAATGCTGTGTGCTAACCGAGAGGGGTGGAATTAAAGGAGGGGAGGGAGGCTTAAGAGGGAGGGCATATATACATACATATAGCTGATTTCACCTTTTTGTATAGCAGAAACACAACATTGTAAAGCAATTATATTCCAACAATTCAAAAAAGTAAAACAAGAAAAAAAATTGCAATGAAAGACAACACAGAGATGAAACAGTAGCTGGAGGGATACATGAAGTATTGGGAGATTTTCTCATGTGCATTTCTTTTTTTAACGGAAACACTATGACATCTTTGTATGCCAAATGAAATATTCATAGGGAAAGAAAAACTTTCTTTAACGCTATTAAAAAAGCAAAGTGGAGAGGGCCTTAAGACGACAAAAAGAGACCAAAGTTCAGAGATTTCAGATGAGGGGACATATAATTTTATGAAGTAAAGATAGTTAGACTCCATCACACATCTAGTAAATGTAAAATAACCTAGATTCTTACTAGAAGTCAAAATTTAGGCATTAAAGTTGAGAGATAAACATTAAAAAAAAAAAAGGAAACCTACTTTGAAAGTCACAGTTGCCTTTGTACAATAAAATCCTATAGAAACAATAGGATCCTTCAAAGTCTGTGTTTTTTGTTGATGTGTAGTTGATGTAGGATCATTCCCAAGGTAGTCTTCCTCGGCATCATCATAATTCACAATGGCAGGGACAAATGACCAGGCCCATGATACCCATCCCTGTGGCTGGTCGTCCTCTTGCTGTGAATACAGCTCTTGGCCTTTGTACTGAGCAGGATACTGCATATCTATTCGTGTTTCATCTTCAGCACCTATCAACGTAAAGTTGTATTAAATAAATCAAGAGAATTAAAACAAAAGAACAATTAGGAATTTAAATTATATAAAAATGTTTCTCACACGTGATTCTGTCTACATATAAAGCATGAACAAATCATATACTGGTTATTATTATTTGAAACCAATAATTTAGCATTACCACTTTCAAGTTTCTATACATTATACTGAATCAATCTCCTTTAATACTACACAGTATTATACCGTAATTTATTATATACTTTTGATAAATTTTGATAAATTCAAAGAATAACTTCACTCTTTAGGGCTTCATTCATTAATTTAAACAACAACAACATAAAACTTACCTCCCAAAAATAAAGCTAAGGTTCTGAAAAAATGACTGTTTTCAGAAACATCACAAAAATGAAAGAAGAGTTCTTGATTTCCTGATACATCCAAAAGAGAAAGAGAATGGCAAGTGTTCCTAGGCAGAATGTCTCCTCTCCCAAAAAAAGGATTATCCCAAGGATGAAAGTAAATGTTATGATGAAATTATTCTTAATATGATATTAAGAAAATAAAAGTTAATTATTTTCTTATTAGTGAATAACAGGCCACCTCATGCGAAGAGTTGACTCATTGGAAAAGACTGATGCTGGGAGGGATTGGGGACAGGAGAAGAAGGGGACGACAGAAGATGAGATGGCTGGATGGCATCACTGACTTGATGGACGTGAGTTTGAGTGAACTCCGGGAGATGATGATGGACAGGGAGGCCTGGCGTGCTGCGATTCATGGGGTCGCAAAGAGTTGGACACGACTGAGTGACTAAACTGAACTGAACTGAGAGCCAGTAATCCTGGAATGTGAAGTCAAGTGGGGCTTAGGAAGCATCACTACAAACAAAGCTAGTGGATATGATGGAATTCCAGGTGAGCTATTTCAAGTCCTAAAAGATGATGCTGTGAAAGTGCTGCATTCAATATGTCAGCAAATTTGGAAAACTCAGCAGTGGCCATAAGACTAGAAAATATCAGTTTTCATTCCAATCCCAAAGAAAGACAAGGCCAAAGAATGTTCAAACTACCACACAATTGCACTAATCTCACATGCCAGCAAAGTAATGCTCAAAATTCTCCAAGCCAGGCGCAACAGAGGTGAACTGTGAACTTCCAGATATTCAAGCTGGATTCAGAAAAGGCAGTGGAACCAGAGACAAAACTGCTAATATCCACTGGATCATCAAAAAAAGGAGTTCCCGAAAAACATCCACTTCTGCTTTATTGACTATACGAAAGCCTTTGTGTGGATCACATCAAACTGTGGAAAATTCTTCAAGAGATGGGAACACCAGACCACCTGACCTGCCTGCTGAGAAACCTGTTTGCAGGTCAAGAAGCTGCAGTTAGAACTGGACATGGAACAACAGACTGGTTCCAAATTGGGAAAGGAGGATGTCAAGGCTGTGTATTTTCACCCTGCTTATTCAACTTATATGCAGAATACATCATGTGAAATGCTGGGCTGGAAGAAGCACAAGCTGGAATCCAAACTGTCAGGAAAAATATCAATAACCTCAGATATGCAGATGACACCACCATTATGGCAGAAAGCGAAGAGGAACTAAAGAGGACCTTGATGCAAGTGAAAGAGGAGAGTGAAAAAGCTGGTTTAAAACACAACATTCAAAAAACTAAGATCATGGCATCTGGTCCCATCACTTCATGGGAAATAGAAGGGGAAACAGTGGAAACAGTGAGAGATTTTATTTTGGGGGGGGTCCAAAATCACTGCAGATGGTGACTGCAGCCATGAAATTAAAAGACACTTGCTCTTTGAAAGAAAAGCTATGACCAACCTAGACAGCATATTAAAAAACAGAGACATTACTTTGCTGACAGTGGTCCCTGTATTCAGAGCTTTGGTTTCTCCACTAGTGATGTATGAATGTGAGAGTTGGACCATAAAGAAGGCCGAAAGTCAAAGTATTGATGCTTTTGAACTGTGGTACTGAAGAAGACTCTTGAGAGTCCATTGGACTGCAAAGAGATCAAACCAGTCCAACCTAAAGGAAATCAGTCCTGAATATTCATTGGAAGGACTGATACTGAAGGTCCAATACTTTGGTCACCTGATGCAAAGAACCCACTCGTTGGAAAAGACTCTGATGCTGGGAAAGATTGAGGGCAGGAGAAGGGGGTGACAGAGGATGAGATGGTTGTAGAGGTTTATGACTGTATTGCTTTTCTTTTAACAAAAGCAAACTAAATCTGTTCTATAGTATTAGGTTAGGCCATGAACCACACTTCCTTTTAGGCTCATACTACTAAAAATAATCTCTAGGTGATGGTCTCCCATGGGCTTAAATGAAACACAGTAGAACAGTTTTTTTCTTCACTTAGTTTGTATTAGCTCTCTGTTTTCAAAATGTTGTTGAATCTAACATCATGAAGTTGGATGGTATCACTGACTCAATGGATATGAGTCTGAGCATGCTCCAAGAGTTGGTGATGGACAGGGAAACCTGGTGCTTTGCTGCAGTCCAGGGGGTCACAAAGAGTTGGACACAACTGAGCAACTGAACTGAATTAGTCAATAACATCTTTCTTATTCTACAGATGAAAAAATCATAGCAAAGAACTTTTATTTGGTTATAAATTGGCAAACTAAGGATTTAAATTCCAACTACTGTAACTTATTCTATCTTTTTAAAGATAAAATCCATCAAGGTACTTTAACATTATTCTAACAATACAAACAAAAGAGGCAGATCATCATGGAATTTAGGGGAGAAATTATTTTTAAACAAATTCATATTTGTATAAACAGCAACCAGCAGATTCACTCATCTACTCTTCACTGATAAATCTATAAATACACATACTCAATTAAACATCATCCTCATTCAGATTCACTTCTAGTTTTTCTGGCGAGAAAAACCTAACTTTTTTAATCCTTATGACGAGATTTTTGGAATATCACAGACTTTTAACACATGGCTATAGACACCAGTCCATTCTGAAGGAGATCAGCCCTGGGATTTCTCTGGAAGGAATGATGCGAAAGCTGAAACTCCAATACTTTGGCCACCTCATGCAAAGAGTTGCCTCAATGGAAAAGACTCTGATGCTGGGAAGGATTGGGGGCAGGAGGAGAAGGGGACAACAGAGGATGAGATGGCTGGATGGCATCACCGACTCAATGGACGTGAGTCTGAGTGAACTCCGGGAATTGGTGATGGACAGGGAGGCCTGGCGTGCTGCGATTCATGGAGTCGCAGAGAGTCGGACATGACTGAGCGACTGAAATGAACTGATAGACCTCTTTCAGCTGGGACAAAACTTGATAAATAATAACTAGAGTACCTAAAATATAGTACCAAGAGACATTAGTCATTTTACTTCAACATATATTAGAAAACTTATAATTTCAGAAAATGTTTTACATCATCTTCATATCTTGCTATTTAACCATAAATACCATATAAATTTCTACTGAGGAATAAATAAAGCTTATTATTAACTGTCCCTAATAAGATCTCAAATAGGTCATCATCACTGAATATCATCTTGGTAATAAAACAAAAAGTCAGGCCAGCTCAACCTAAGACCAGACTGGGTCCACAGAGCTGAACTCTGGACCTCTCTTATCAAAACCATTCAACAGAAGGAGTATCCCACTGCTTGCTCTTTTGAAGCAAAAGAAACATCACTCAGAGAAGTCTAAGAAATCAGTCACTATAATTTACACTTATTATTAACTAATCATGAAGAGAGGTTTTTTATGAAAGATGCTATTGAAGTTCCAAATCTTTGCTTACTCCTCTGTCAAAAAAATGAATTAGGACCTGGAGAAGAAAAAAGCATCTCTTTGATCTCTGGTCAGAATTTCTTAAAATATTCTTTTCCTTTGAAATGGTGCATCTTAACATGGGACCCTTTGGCAGAATTCAGGAATTTCATAACTTTCAATGAAAAAAAATATATTCAGTACTAAAATAAAATGAAGCATTCTTCTAATTATGAATGCAGGTAACAAATCACAGTTACACCACTAGTACCTTCAACTCTAAAACCTAAAGAAATCATAAATATATCAAATAACATGAAGCCACCTCAAAACACTTTACACATGTCAGTACTTTGAAACTATAATAGGTATTCGACTTTCTGCTCTACTTCACTGTTCAACATGTTAATACTGAAGCACATATTAAAAAACAACAAAAAGACAAAATACAGGAAGTAACAGTTTTCACACACTGGACTTCAGACAGTAAGTTCTGAGAGAAGAGAAACAACAGAATTGAGTTTGACTGGCCCGGCTTACTGTCTGGAATGGGTTTCTAAACTACAATAAGAAAGAGGGAATCCAAGTAGAGCTCAGAGTCTCACAGATGAGAAAACAGACTACTGAGTGTAGGTACACTAAGGTGCATAGAATTTGCAAAACAGATCACCCAACAAGAGGACCTGCTCAGAGAGAGCGAGCTCCTGAGCCTGCAGAGGGCCCCACTCCAGTCTTCACCTGAGTATTCATCAGATTCATATCAGGAAACCAAGGCCTTTAAAAGAACAACCAGAAAGGGGCAAAGAAAATACTCCCCAAGGCTTACAACTGGGAATAGTCTGTTTTCCTACCACCAAGAAAGAGAAAAGATCTAATTCACAGAAGACCACGTACAGTACTCAAAGGGGTAATTATCTCAGTAGTGGAATAAAATTGGGCTTAAGCTAATGGCTGCTAAAGGTTTTAGACCCCATCTAAAAACGTTTAAGGCAAGACAACTGAATTAAATTGCTTCCAAATAACTTAAAATGTTTTCTAGAATACAATATATCCAGCACCCAACAAAATAAAATTCACAATGTGTGGCATCCAATTATCAGATGTGCAAAGAAGCAGGAGGATATCACAATGAGGAAAACTAAAAGTTAGTCCACAGAAAAAGACCTGGCAATAACATATTTCATAGCATTAGTAAACAAAAATATTAAGACAGCTATCTGAATAAAATGATATTCAAAAAAAGCACATTATTTTTAATAATCCCAACTGAACCTCTAGAGATGAAAAATACACTATCTGAAATGAAACATAAAGTAGATGGGATTAATAGCAGATAAGCTACAGAAGACTAGTTATCTTGAACAGAAATACAGACTATCAAAAGTGAAACCAGAAAATGAAAGGGAAAAGAAAAACATTATGAACAGAACATCAGAGAGCTCTGTGGAACTTCAAGCAGCACAATATATGTTATTCGAGTCCCCAAAGGAAGAGAAAGGGGAAATGAAAAAGATATTTGAAATAATGCCCCCAATTTTTCTAACTATATCTGAAAACTATAAACTCACAGATGAAAAAACCTTAATGTACTCCAAGTACAAATAACATGAAGAAAGGACATGAAGACATGAAAATCAAGGTACTTAAAACTTTCCAAGAAAAGGTTCACTGGCCTTACCAGTTTGTCAAAAGAATCCATAACATGCACAATAGAAGGTTAAGAAAAAAAAAAAAAAAAAAAAATAGAAGGTTAAGAATTTCTGCTTTAGACAGCTGGGGAAAAAAAACAATTCAGATGTGTTTGGAAGCAAGCAACCTTTTTCTTTACAAAAAAAAAAAGAGCAAACCTAATCATCTTCTTAGAATACATAAAGGAATAGTCATAAAGTTTTGAAAACTGCATTCAATCAAAATTTAAACTGCTCAAGAAACACCTATTAAAAAATGAATTAGGTAAGTCAGAGACCAGCAAAAAAATATTCCCTAGGGGTATTTGACATGTATTGTCATTCTTGAATTCAAAATATACAAAGAACCATCCTTATACATAGCCAACTCACTTCGCTGGACAGCAGAAACTAACATAACACTGTAAATCAACTATACTTGAATAAAAAAGATTAAGGAAAAAAGTCACCAATCAGCAAGGAAACTCAAAAAAGTTTTACAAATAGGCAAATATTTTAAAAATGGCACAAAGTCAGATATATTAATTGTCAAAAATCACAGAAAAAAAGTTCAAAATAATTGATCAGATCAGATCAGATCAGTCGCTCAGTCGTGTCCGACTCTTTGCGACCCCATGAATCGCAGCACGCCAGGACTCCCTGTCCATCACCAACTCCCAGAGTTCACTCAGACTCACGTCCATCGAGTCAGTGATGCCATCCAGCCATCTCATCCTCTGTCGTCCCCTTCTTCTCCTGCCCCCAATCCCTCCCAGCATCAGAGTCTTTTCCAATGAGTCAACTCTTCGCATGAGGTGGCCAAAGTACTGGACTTTCAGCTTCAGTATCATTCCTTCCAAAGAAATCCCAGGGCTGATCTCCTTCAGAATGGACTGGTTGGATCTCCTTGCACTCCAAGGGACTCTCAAGAGTCTTCTCCAACACCACAGTTCAAAAGCATCAATTCTTCGGCACTCAGCCTTCTTCACAGTCCAACTCTCACATCCATACATGACCCCAGGAAAAACCATAGCCTTGACTAGACGAATCTTTGTTGGCAAAGTAATGTCTCTGCTTTTGAATATGCTATCTAGGTTGGTCATAACTTTCCTTCCAAGGAGTAAGCGTCTTTTAATTTCATGGCTGCAGTCACCATCTGTAGTGATTTTGGAGCCCAAAAAATAAAGTCT
Organism: Bubalus kerabau; assembly: GCF_029407905.1. Lineage (NCBI taxonomy): Eukaryota > Metazoa > Chordata > Mammalia > Artiodactyla > Bovidae > Bubalus > Bubalus kerabau. Next base: position 67,464,169 of record NC_073637.1, read on the forward strand.
GACACTGTTTCCACTGTTTCCCTATCTATTTCCCATGAAGTGGTGAGACCGGATGCCATGATCTTCGTTTTCTGACTGTTGAGCTTTAAGCCAACTTTTTCACTCTCCACTTTCACTTTCATCAAGAGGCTTTTGAGTTCCTCTTCACTTTCTGCCATAACGGTGGTGTCATCTGCATATCTGAGGCTATTGATCTTTCTCCTGGCAATCTTGATTCCAGCCTGTGTTTCTTCCAGTCCAGCGTTTTTCATGATGTACTCTGCATATAAGTTAAATAAGCAGGGTGACAATATACAGCCTTGACGAGCTCCTTTTCCTATTTGGAACCAGTCTGTTGTTCCATGTCCAGTTCTAACTGTTGCTTCCTGACCTGCATACAGATTTCTCAAGAGGCAGAGCAGGTGGTCTGGTATTCCCATCTCTTTCAGAATTTTCCACAGTTTATTGTGATCCACACAGTCAAAGGCTTTGGCATAATCAATAAAGCAGAAATAGATGTTTTTCTGGAACTCTCTTGCTTTTTCCATGATTCAGCAGATGTTGGCAATTTGATCTCTGGTTCCTCTGCCTTTTCTAAAACCAGCTTGAACATCAGGAAGTTCATGGTTCACATATTGCTGAAGCCTGGCTTGGAGAATCTTGAGCATTACTTTACTAGCATGTGAGATGAGTGCAATTGTGCAGTAGTTGGAGCATTCTTTGGCATTGCCTTTCTTTGGGATTGGAATGAAAACTGACCTTTTCCAGTCCTGTGGCCACTGCTGAGTTTTCCAAATTTGCTGGCATATTGAGGGCAGCACTTTCACAGCATCATCTTTCAGGATTTAGAATAGCTCACTGGAATTCCATCACCTCCACTAGCTTTGTTCGTAGTGGTGCTTTCTAAGGCCCACTTGACTTCACAGTCTAGGATGTCTGGCTCTAGGTCAGTGATCACACCATTGTGATTATCTGGGTCATGAAGATCTTTTTTGTACAGTTCTTCTGTGTATTCTTGCCAGCTCTTCTTAATATCTTCTGCTTCTGTTAGGTCCCTACCATTTCTGTCCTTTATCGAGCTCATCTTTGCATGAAATGTTCCTCAGGGAAGTGCAAATTAATACCACAATTAGCAACCACAACATATACATCAGAATGGCAAAAAGTGAAAAAGGACTGACAACAACAGATGTTGCCCAGGATGTGAAGCAATTAGCATACACTGTTGATGGGAATGTGAAGTAAAGTCGAAGTGAAGTGAAGTCGCTCAGTTGTGTCTGACTCTTTACGACCCCATGGACTGTAGCCTACCAGGCTCCGCCGTCCATGGGACTTTCCAGTCAAGAGTACTGGAGTGGGCTGCCATTTCCTTCTCCAGGGATCTTCCTGACTCAGGGATCAAACCCGGGTCTCCCACATTGCAGGCAGACGCTTTACCCTCTGAGCCATCAAGGATGGGAATGTAAAATGGCACAATTACTTTGGGGGAAAAGCCTGAAAATTTATTTTTTTAAAAAGTATGTAATAATTCTTCTGTTAGGTATTAAACCAAGAAAAACAATAGCTACATGTCTTCAAGAGACTTTCAGAAGAATGTTCAGGTCACCTTCACTTATGATAACCAAAACTGGAAATAACTCAAGCATTCATCAACAGGGTAATGTCTAAATAAACTATGTTACATTCATATGGCATAGTCATTCAATGTACTTAGCAATAAAAAGGAAACAAACACTGATATATATAACAATACAGATGAACCCCCAAATACAATGCTTTCAGAGCAGTGAAAATACTATGAATGATACCATAATGATGGATACATTTGTCCAAATCCACAGAATATACATCAGCAAGAGTGAACTTTAAACTACTGACTCTGGGTGATAATGATGTAGGTTCATCAGTTGTGATAAGTAGAGGGATGCTGATAATGGGGGAGGTTATGCATGTATGAGAGTGGGGATATATGGGAAATCTCTGTACCTACCCTTCAATTTTGTTGCAAATCTAAAATTGCTCAAAAAATTAAGTCTTAAAAAGTTTTTAAAAATGAAAAGTAAAAAAACAATATTATGCTTGAGGAAAGAATCCTTTCACAGGAGAATTTATACTGTATGTTTTCTATTTACATGAAATTCCAGAATCAGCAAAAACTAATGCATGGCTTCTTTCTTTTTTAGAGATTCAGAACAGGGTTTTCTTGAGTGGAAGGGGGAGCGGGCAGGCAGTTGGAGGAAGGGAAGTGACTGAATAGTGGCATGAGATAACTTTTTGAGATATTAATAACACATATTTTGATGAGTGTCCCATATCACACAGGCATACACATTTCTCAAAACTTCTTAAATAGCATACTTAAATTAACATTTATGCATTTCACCTTATGAATTTAACCTTTAAAAGGAAAAAGAAAAAGAACTGTCAATAAACATAAACTTTAGATAGGGATATACTGTTGAAATCTAGTGGTGAAGTACATTGGTGTCCATAACTTAACCGTGAAATGCAGCAAAAACTGGTTGAATTGATGTAGAGAAAGTGATGTTAGATGAACAGATACATGATAAGCAAATGTAATAAATATTCACTGTAGAATCCAGATGATGAGTAGATCCTACACATCTACTCAACCACATAGTGGCTGTTGATTGTATAATACTTTCAACTTTCCATATATTAATATTTGAAATTTACCATAATAGCATGGTGGAAAAAATGAACTGACCAGCTTCTGTATGCTAGGTTTTGTTCAACTAGTTTTTGTTCTACCAGTTCTGTCATATAACCCTAGGAACAGAACTGCTGGATAATATAGTAACTCTATGTACAACTTTTTGACAAACCAGATTGTGTACCATTCCCACCATCTATGCTTAAAGGTTCCAATTTTCCCACATCCTTGACAACACTTATTATGAGTAGTTTTTAATTTTAACTACACTGGTTAGTAGCTATAAAGCACTCATTGTGGTTTTGACTTGTGTTACCCTTCATGACTAATGATACTGAGCATCTTTTCACATGCTTGTTGGCCACCTCAATATTCTTTCCGGAAACAGCTCTATAAAGACCTTTTGCTCACTTTTTAATGGGGTTATTTGTTCCCAAGTTTTAACTGCCCTTTAGCTAAAGGCTCTAACTATGGAAGTCAATCATCACCTTCTCCAAATTTTTCCTGAGACTCAGACCAACACAAGTCAAAGCCTACCACTCCTTTCACCATTTTTCTACTTCCAATCGTTAATACCTCTAATATTAATAAGTCAAACATCTGCCCTCCACTTAACTGTTTAAGTGCTTAATTAACTGTTCACATGTCTGTCCACTCCAATGTACATTAAGATTTTAAGATTTTAAATCTGTCTCTGTACTTTCCCACATTTCTTTATCTCTGCATTCTCCTACATTCCCAGCAATAATGTCTTACACACAAATAGGCTTTAGTAAAAGTATAATCAACTGAATAAGTGAAATTAACCCACTAAGTATCTTTCAATGAAGTATATACTTCAATGAGTAATGCTCCAATTAATTAACTAGGTATCCTCTAAAACATACAGTTAATTAGGTGTAATTATAGTTTATTATAGACTATCCTGGTAGCTCAGTCAGTAAAGAATCCACCTGCATTGCAGGAGACCTGGGTTCGATCCCTGGGTTAAGAAGAACCCTGGGAGGGCATGGCAACCCACTCCAGTATTGTTGCCTGGAGAATCCCCATGGACAGAGGAGCATAAAGGGCTGCAGTCCATGGAGTCACAAAGAGTTAGACACGACTAAGCAACTAAGCACAGCACACACAGTTAATTATAATTACATATGATAATTAAGTATAAATAACTTAGTTAAAATAACTCAGTGAGACTTTATAGAAAAGTTATCAATATAGCTGGTCCTTGAACAACAAGGTGGTTAGGAGTAGAAGATGAAAATCCAGGTATAACTTTATAGTCAACTCACTATCATATTTATAGTTCTGTATCTGAGGATTCAACCAACCATGGATCATGCGGTTTTACTGAAAAAAATTTGTGTGTAAGTGGATCTTACACAGTTCAAACCCATGTGTTCAAGGGTCAACTGTACTATAACTTACTAGGAAATCTTGAGGCTGGACTATCCTTTTATATAATGTATATTCTGAACACTAATACCTACTAGAAATAGTCAAGTTATTTTTAGCATGTAGGAAAAAAAAGTGAGAATAATATGCAAAATGTAGTAAAGAAAAAAATCAGTGTTAAGCACATCATCCCATCATATTAGAATACTATAAAACATAATCTAATGTTGTAGCTTTTCAAGTTTCACAATGGTGAAAACACTTGTAAGAACAATAGTTATAAAAACTTTGTTGTATTTACCTGTAACATTTCCCAACATATCTTTATTGTGACAAGTAGAATCTTCGGTTTCTCCATCTTTAAAATTTCCTATTTCTCCATAGTAAAGAGCAATTCCAAGTTGCATTATACGGATAAACATAGGCAACTGCTGATCAGTGATAGAAAGTTTCAAACTCTCTACTAAGGTATGAATCTGTATTTTGGAGAAAACAAAAGCATCAACAAAAGTATACTCAAAGAGAATACTATTTAAACATAAGTACAGAAATGTTAAGCCTTAAAATGGAGTACCATAGGAAAAACAGTAATGTCTCAATGTTTGTAATACTTAAGCCAAAATGACAGTTCTAAAATCTTAGAAATTTAAACAAATTTTCCTATGATGATCACTAACTTTAGACAGAAGCAATGTTAATCCCAACTATCTAAGTGGAAATAGAAATGATCATGACAAGATACAGTCACAATGGATTTCAAGATTACTTTTCCAAAAATTTTTTGTTAACAAAGTACCCATCCTATAATATTAAGAGTATAACAGTACTCCAACAAAAACCATAAAGATCTCTGTCACAAATAAGAATAAAAGTTTCATAATGTCATTTTATAAGTCATTAATCCACCCCTTCCAGCTTTATTAACCAAAAAGAATGCATACATATCCTAAAAACATATGTTAAGTGAGTAAACTACTAACACTATAACTATGGAAGTATGCACATGGTAAAATAATTGTCAGATATAGAAAACAAAGTGAAAATATGACCAGGAAAATTTCTCAAACAAACTTTAAAAGAATTAAACATGGTATAAAATTTACAACATGAATTAATTATAAGAAGTAAGACTAATTACTATCAATAGGGCACAAAGTCAACAATCAAAGTTCTCCTTACAGAACAATACATCAGTAAAATATAAAGACAAGCTCAATATAATAATTTCCTGTTGCTACATAAACATGGAATAAAACCAATTAAGCCATAAAGTAAGTCTTTTGGAAGGTTTATTTTAACTAACTGGTATTTGAGTATCTATGAAACTTGAAAAAGTAATGGCAATCAGCATATCTTTAGGGACAAAGGCACAAAAAAACTACTTCAAGGGAAGCAAGTTATACAGGAAAGTATAAAATACCATACTCAATTATGAGTACAGGTTTTAAAAACTGACAAAAATCATACACCAAATAGACTACGATGAGGTAAGAAAACTGAGGAAGGCTTGTGCAGGTGTGCAATGCAGGCCTGCGAAGCTCTTCTTAAATCTGACATTTATCTGCCACATTCTTTTAAATACCATATGGCATCAATAGCACCAGTGATAGCTATCTTAGCAAACTCAACCTCAATCCTGTATGCACATATGTATGCACTTAAAATCTTATACACATAAACATATATACCTTTAAAATATATAAGATATTTTATACATTATATATAAAAATATATTTAAAATCAATAAAGCTAACCAACAATAGGAAAATTGACAAAGACCCTGAATGAATTTTTCAAAAAAAATAACGGCCACTGAACATATTTTCAAATATCTAAGTTTGCTAATAATCAAATTAATATTAAATTGCATTATTTTTGCTAAACAAGTTGGCTTTTATATAAGTATGATCATATTTAAGGATAGTAGAGTATAACACAGGCATTCCCCTTAATGTTCATGAGCATGTACACTGGTTAAACGTTTCTGGAAGCAATTTTGTACTTCAGATGACAGGCCTTAAAAGTTTAAACCCATTAATAAGATATTTGCAATTACAGAAATCATTCCTAAGGAATCAATCAGAGATGTGGTCAAAGATTTATGTGTAGACTTTCATTCCTCTGAAAAACTGTTAAGAAAAAGTAAATTTTCACTAACAAGGGGAAATGTTAAATAACACATCTGTATGCTCTGTATCTTGTAGATGATATAATCTCTAAGACATTTATTACTCACAAAAGACAGAAAATTACAAAAAGTCTACCCAAATACAAATAAATTCAAAAGTCACCTAATGAAACATATATGAGAACCTTAGACAAATAATTAGAGTGTCTCAAACATTTTTGGAAATTCCCTGTCTTTGAGATGATCAATGAGCTTAACCATGTCCATTTAATACTTATTTCCTAGGACTAACAGCAAAAAAATGATGGTTATAACTCAAAACACCAAATCTTATATCACAGTACTATTAATAAAAAACTGAAAATTTAATTTCAGTTAAGCATAAGTGGTACCACTCTCCTCTAATTTACCCACATCCTAAAATGTACAATTAAATCTGTATTAAAGATCAATGAAAAAATGTTTATATGGTAAGGCTTCCCCATATCCATTACTTGCTTTCAAAATATATCTTGAATTTACTCTTAACATTCCCCAACTTCACTGGTAGAGTCAAGGTCAAAGAAGGAATGTTTAACTCCATTGTCCTGGGACAGGGACACAATTACTACTGAATCAACACTATTCCGTGCTTATATTTGTCTAAGAAGCTAATTCAAAAACAGAAGGAAAGAGTAACAGAATTTAAAGAAAACAATGTGTTCTGTACAAAGTGTAAGGAAAAAAAGATACTCAAGAGTGAGCACTACCAAAGAAAAGTGGGTGGAATTCATGTATAAATTCAAAGCTACATAAAATGACATGTCTTATGTTTTAAAAGCACTATGTAAAAATAATAAATAATTTCTATAGCCACGCGAAAACAAGCACAGTGGTCAATACCAGTGTTCAGACTTAGGACTGGCTTTTTCATTACAATACAAAAGCTTATAATTCAATAATAAAAATTTATTCCATGTGAAAACTTAGTTAACAAAATCACAAGTCACTGTGTGAATTCTTTTTCAAAGACAGATAAATAGGTAAGAGATAGAGAAAATTTTTATGCAATAAAACAACACAAAATTTACCCTTAGAGAATAACTATACACACTAAAAATATTTGCCAATACCTGGAGAACAAATTTTCATGTGGATCAAAAGATATTACTGAAACATTCACATATTCTTAAGATTTTAATCACATTTTGAAACCATAGACAGCTAAAATTCCCTAAACCAATAAACTAATAGATAAGCAAATTAAGTCTTATAAAGTTATCTAAGGAAAACAAGGGTCAGAAACTATTATTATCAGATGAAAAATTTATAAGTATTGAAATAAAGACTAATATTCAGTCCACCACGGGTATAAATACACTTTTTGATATGATCTCCTCTATCTAATTGAAGAGAAAAACACTAACAATCAGCAGGAAAAACTAAAATGGCCTCTAAGTCACAGGAAAAAAAGCTGTCCCCAAAATATCTCTATTAGAACACTAAATGAAAAAAAGTTATAATACATAACAAATAACATAAAAGTTATAATATGAACAAAACGTTTTTACATTATATATTTGAGGTTAATTTCCTCATTGCTTTTTAACAATGATTTGTATGTATAACAATCAATAAACAAAGTAGAAACATGCAACTTGACTATTAGAAAAAGAAACACCTACTTTTATAACTGATGGCATCTTAGAATTTAGGTTATCGTAAGTAAAATGCAGACGAGTTCTGAAGGAACACTTGTACAATAAAGGATCCTGGTAGAATTCTATTTTACCACTGGCATTTCGTTTATCAAGACAAACTGTACAGTCAGAAAAATTGATAACCTTTCTCAACACCAGATCAGTTGCTAAAAGAAAAAAGAAGAGAAAAACATTTTAAGTAAAAAGTAAACTTAGAAGGAAAAAAAGGCAATTCTTTATTAGTATAACAGTAATAAAAATAATAGCAGAAATAAGATTAATAAAGCATTTAACATAGGACTGTCAGCACCTATGAACAGAACCTCACATTTAATGTATCACTGAAAGCTTCCAATATTATGAAATAGGCACAATAATCCCCATTTAATGTATGAAGAATCAAACAGAAGGCAAAGAAATAAAGCAGCTTGTCCCCAATTTGCTTGACTCCCAACTACAAATTTAAGACAAAGTTTATAAAAATTTTTCTACATTTCACTATCTGCAATGGAATACTAAACAATAAAATTCTTGAAAAATCACATTATAAAAACATTTGAGTAATAGTCGCTTATTTAACATTTATTTCTCCACAGAAATACTGCTGTAAAAGCTTGCACTCTTCAATATGGTAGCCACCATCAATACAGTATTATTTAAATTTACCTATGAATTAAAATTATATCAAAATAAAATTTCAGGTCCTTGGCTGCATTAGCCACATTGCATGTACTCAAAAGCCACATACAGTTAGTGGCTAGGGTACTGGACAGTAAAAAGTAAAACATTTCCATCATCACAGAAAATTCTAGTGGCCAACATGTTTTTAAATAAGGACTAATGAGGAGATTTCCAAATTATCAGTAACATTATCAAGTCTGTTTTCAAGGGAATAAAAATGGAAACAATTGCTGGTAGAATATCAAACTAGAGAGCAAAACCTTTAGAAAATTTATTCCTAATTAACAATAATTCCTTGGTAAATATCAGACCCAAATCTACCTATTCAGTGATTTTAGGTTAGCAACTATCCATACACTATGGCCATGGCAATCTTCAAAACAATAAACTATATTTTAGTCCATTCTATTTCTGAGTACATCCTGGCAACCTTTAATTAATTCAGCATTTAATTTTGTTTTCGTCTTTTGGATTTAAGTTTTTAACATGTATAAAGAATATGTACATGTATGAAAATAGTAAGGTTTTATTAAGGAAATAAATTTTAAATTTTTTAGCTGCAAAAAATACAAACTTACAACATTATTTCATGTTACACACTATATAAATGATTTAGTTACTATTATGTACACATACACAAATTAAAGAAATTATCAAAATAGGAAAGAAATTATCATAAGAAGAAATGAAAGAAACCCTCTAGTTGCTTTCTTCCCTCTCTTTATAATAATTATAATTCACTGAGTATTTGCTATTAGACACTACACTAAATCTTTTGCAGTCATTCTCTCTTATAATATTTATATGGCTCTGTTTAAAAGCTGTGGAATGAAGGCACAATAAGGGTAAATAATTTGTCTTGTCAGACAGTTTATAAAGAGCAGAGCTATAATTCAAACTCTGAAAACCTTACTCCAGAGCACATGTTCTTCTCCATTATCCTATAAAAATCACTTTATGCTAAAGTAATCATATTTCAAGGATATTCTAGAAAACATTTCTGTGAAAGTGAAAAGGATTAAGTTTTGAAAAATACTTTCCTAAACACTAATAAGAACTACCTTAAAAACATACAAAATGAATTCTACTTCTGGTATTTTTAGATAATGTGCTAAAATCCAATCTATAAAATGAGGGTAATAATTATGCTGACCTAACAAGCACTGTAGAAAAAGACTCTGCATTAGTTTCAAAATGTGAACATCTGCATATCCTCCTAACAAACCCATTCCTAAGTACTATGTATGTCCTAAAGAAATGCTTAACATGCATGGATAATGTTTCCAAGATTCATTCATGTTTTACCATACATGACGACTTCATTCTTTCTTAACTATTCTGTTTTAATCCTTTAACTTCTGAAATAGATACTGCTTCCCCTTTTAGAGGCATTGACAATGTCTCAGAAACAAGCTTGGGTTTTTGCATATGCTCTAATTTATGTCTTACAACAGAGCTGTAATATCAGGATTATTTTTCATTTTTAAAATGTGAAGACCAAACCTTAAAGAACACACTGTATTTCAGGTCTTCTAGTTCCTGTTTGTATGCCTTAACAAGGCAAGTTAGGAAACCTTGAGACTCAATTTCACTTTGCTTTCTTGTAACTAGGACTTAAATAAATGAATATACAACTAACGAATGAGAAAGGGTATCACTTTATGGAACTGTAATGAGAATCTGAGAAAATGAATTTAAATAATAATTACAGCAGCTCACTTTCTGAGCACTTACTATGTACCAAATACTTTTATGCTATGGTATATATTTGAGGAAAACAAGAAACCACAAAGTAACTCACACAAGATCATACATCTCTATGAAGTTGGGAGAGTCAAGATTCAAACTCAGGTAGTCTACCTTTAGTGCCAGCACCTTTAGCAATTATGTACAATAGCAAATCACAGATAAAAGGCGTTCCCAATAGTCTCCTTACTGTATTTTCCAAAAATATCCACTCCCTACACTATCAGAACATGTATCAAAAAGTGTTGTGATTTATTTAACTATTATGTCTTCTAGCAAAACAGCAGCACTTTTTTCACAGCTGTATTTTCAAGGCTTCACAACATGCCTACCTTCCATGTTGAAAATATATAAAATAATAATAAGTATTTGGTAGTTATTAAAAATATATTATTATTAAATAGTTCTTTTAATATAAGCAGAAGGAAAATGCAGCACATAATAAAGGAGGCTTTGTGATTATCCAAAAACCCCAAATATGCTCTGCAGTATACAAATCTAAAACATACATCAGACACAGTTTTGCCATTACTGAACTATGTAAAAGCAACACATTCCTTTTTCTCTTTCAAAAACATTCAAAATTTTATTATTCAATTTTTATTCCTTCAACCCACAGTACTATAAAACATGACATTAACATTTGAAACAAGCATGAGATAAGAATAAAAATTAAGAGTATTAGAAAACAAGTCAGATTTCTTAATCTGAAGGTCTAATAATCTCCTGTAATTGTATGCTAAATTTAATATATGTGCATTTTTTTCAGGATGAAGATATAAAGCTTTCAGTAGACTTAGCAAAGAGCCTGGTGGCCCAAAAACGGTTTAGAATCCAAGATAAATGTTTCAACAGAAGAAAAAGAAAAATGTCAACTAATCTTGACATTTACTCACCAGAAATATCCATGAATGCACGATCCCACAATTCACCTACTGTATAGCATTCTGCGGATGTGATGTTGACTGAAAGGACAATATCATCTTCAACATATTTTAGTATCAGATTATTTATAACAATATTTACATTATTTACAACTCGTCTGATCAGACTCTGTACATAGCCTATAAAATAAGGGAAAAAATATTCCAATTAAATGTTAAATCAATAATTATCCTTAAAATGTTACTGAACTTAATGTACATGAACAATGAGAGTATCATTTTGCATCTTTTGCAAAGATGAAACCAACATTCAGATAGGGAAATAGGCTTGCCAAAGAGTTAATAAGTACCAGATCCTTCTCAACAAACACCCCTGCAAAGAAGTTCTGTATCATGAAGTTTCATGTACTAGAGAAATCACAGAAGCCACACCTTTTTAACAACATAATACTAGGTCTCATTCAAAGGCCATGTAATCTACAAGTACGTTGATTTCTGCCCATTTTATAAACATTTTCTCAAATGAAACAATGTTACTGTACACTGATTATACAATATATAAGAAGAAAAGCTTCTTTAAGGTTATTTTTTCAGCTACCATCGTCTCTTTCTACTTTTAAATAGCTATTAAAATACTCAAAAATTAGGGCTCGAGAAAGGAAGATAAAAGAAACATGACCATCACAATGAATTTGACTACTTCTACTTAATATTGTATAATAGTGAAATGGGAAAGGGAGAATATGACTGAGGAAGAAAATACAGAAAGTACTAAAAGAAAGAAAGGGAAAGAACACAAAGATGAAGACAAAAGAGAAAAGTAGGGAAAGAAAGAGAATAGATAAAAGCGTAACAGGAATTCGTAATATCAGAAGTTTTTCACACAATAAGCATATATAGATATATTACTGAGGAATTTAATAGAAAATATAAATAAAACTAAGCATGCTGCTGCTAGGTCACTTCAGTCATGTCCGACTCTGTGCGACCCCATAGACGGCAGCCCACTAGGCTCCTCTGTCCCTGGGATTCTCCAGGCAAGAACAGTGGAGTGGGTTGCCATTTCCTTTTCCAATGCATGAAACTGAAAAGTGAAAGTGAAGTCGCTCAGACGTGCCCGACTCTTAGCGACCCCATGGACTGAAGCCTACCAGGCTCCTCCGTCCATGGGATTTTCCAGGCAAGAGTACTGGAGTGGGGTGCCATTGCCTTCATAAATAGCATTAAAAAAGACAGAAGAAAAAGATTAAAAACTATTCAAATATATTTTCCACTATAAAATCTATATAAAAACTAATTTAAAATTCAGCTATTTAATTAAATAACTATCTGCTTATATTCTTTAAACCACAAGTTTACTAGACAAAACAGAATCAACTTCTGTCAGCAGCTGACATTAACACCTACACTGAAGCCTGCTCCAAGAAAACTTATTTAAAGTTATTCAACCATAACATGCTTGTAAAAACCAATTCCTTCACTCACTCCCAATGGATACAAATAGAAAAGAGATGTACAATGACTAAATTCAAGTTTTTCTCATATTAGCAGCTTTTAAAGTGCCAATTATCATATGCTATAAAATTAACACACAAAATATCAGTAAGATTAAGGTTTCAGATATTATTGTACCAGGGAAGATAGATGCTAAAATGATACATAAATTAAGCTTCAAAAATAAATTTTAAGTATCAAAATGCTCACCCTTAAAAAGTATATTTCCCTCATGCTATCACTATTAAACACAGATGTTAAAAATAAACAGCTTCTGAGAAGTCAAGAAGCATGACTAATACTGATTTTCCTATTTCTGAAAACCTGTCATGAATAAAGAATTCATAAAAACCACTTAAGAGTTCATGAGGTTTTATTGTGGGGGGAGGAAGAAAAAGGAGGGGGGGGGCAGTGACTCTCAGAAAACATACAATGCAAAATAATGACAGAAACGTAATACTATAAATGTATTGTAACTGATAGAAAAACTGATGGATTTTTCACCTACATTTCAATACCTTCTCTCAGTTTCCCATTATACAAGCTGAGATGAATAAGCCAATTCACCACAGTAAAATAACCAAATATTTAAAAAGAGGGCTTCCCTGATTGCTTAGACGGTAAAAAACCCACCTGCAATGGTGGAGACCCAGGTTTGATCTCTGGGTCAGGAAGATCCCCTGAAGAAGGGAATGGCTACTACCCACTCCAGTATTCTTGCCTGGAAAATGCCATGAACAGAGGAGCCTGGTGGGCTACCATCCATGGGGTCGCAATAGAGTCAGACACAACTTAGTGACTAAAAACAAAAAAGCTTGTTTTACAAACCAGTTTTACAAACAGACAGTATTTGCCCTAACATGGTCACTAGGAAACCAACTTGCTCAAAAACAGAAATTCCATGGTTGATGACTTGGTTACAGCACTTAAAAACTTCCTGATCAAGTTTTTGGTGTAAAATTTAGCTGGGGTTACTGAAGCATCATATAGGCAACTTATGCTCAAATAATTAAAGGAAAAGTAAGTTCTCTGTAATGTTCTTGCCTTTTTTGGAAGGCTGAAATTATTTCAAAATAAAACTTTTTTAGAAGGTTAAGAATAAGAATTCCTATTGGGAATACAATAGAGAAGTTCAATAATAATTTTTAAAAATCTATCAGCTTTGGTAAGTAAAAGATAACTTAGGGCAGCTACTGTAGGAGCTAAGGAAAATAGCAATAAGTTGAAGATACTTATCAGTATTATTATTTAAGATAGTTACAGAAGTTATAAACAACTAAATTAGGATACAAAAGAGAAATCAGTGTAAGTACTGACAAGAAGAACACAAAATTATCATTACATGAAGATGACTGTTTTTTATATAGAAAATCCAAAAGATGTAACTGAAAAATACTGAGTATCAATCAGCTAACAAAATGCAAAAGTTAGCTTTTCTACATCACAAAAACGACAGGAGAATAACATGGTAAAAAAAATTGATAATCCCACTTAGTAATAAAAAATAAATAGCATTTTCCATCTATAAAAGATTCAAAGAAATACAATAGTAAAAAACAGCATTGGACCAAAAATGTGCTTGGAAGAAAAAACTGTTACATTTTTCACAGGGAATAATTTGGTCATACATGTCAAAACCTTAAAATTATTCACAAATTTTGATGCTATAGACTAAACAGAGGTATGTGCAAAGATTTACATGCCAGTATGTTTGTCAGAGAATTTTACAAAACGGAAAATGAAAAATAACCCAAAAAACTAACAAAAAGGGACTGATTAAACAAACTGTGGAACACAATAAAATACATGCTAATGATTAAAATAACACTGTGAAAAAGGGAACTTCCCTGGTGGTCCAGTGGCTAGCACTCTGTGCTCCCAATGCAGGAGACCAGGGTTCAGTCCCTGGTCTGGGGAACTAGATCCTGCATGTCACAACTAAGACCCGGTACAGCTAAATTTTTTTGTTTAATGTGAAAAAATTAATGTCCTTGAAACATGTTCCTAACATTAAAATATGCAAATTACAAAAGAAAATGTATAAGTGTATGTGTATATGCATGAACGCACACACAGAAAAAATGTCTTCAAAAGGTTGTACATCAAAATGTTAACAGGTTCCAGTTCTAAGTAACATAAAAGTAAGCATATTCCATTCTATCTCACTGAAATAGCCACAAAACCTAGAAAGAAAGTATGGAGCATTTATTTTAGGACACTGAAAATGAGAGAGGAAATAGAAAAATGAAAATCAGAGCTTACAAAGAAAAAACAAATAATAAAACTGTAGCAATCAATTCAAACATATCAGTAGTTAATTCTAATTTAATTGTATTGTGGCCAGAGAGGATGATGTTTATGATAATGAATCTCTGAAATTTTTCAAGACCTTTTTAACCAAGTCTTTTTCAGTGTCTATAGATACCAAATGTGTATATCAAAAAAGTGTACACTGTCTTATCTGCTGGGAACAGAGTTTTATGTTTCTATAAAATAATCCTGTCAATTCTGGTATTTAAAGATCCAGTTTGGGGATTTTTTGGGGGGAGGAGGTCTGCTTGATCTACCACATTTCAAAGGTAGGTTGTTAAGTACATAAAAAGTCATCATATACTGTTTGGAGAACTGTACCTTTTAATATAACTCAGCATCTGGCCATCAATGTTTTTGCATTAAGTTTTATTTTGGCTGATTTTATTTTTGGATAGTACTTGTCCACTAAGCCATTTCCCACCCTTTCACTTTCAATCTTTCTTACCTCTCCATTTTACCTTTGTGTGTCAGAGGACACACATACCTGGACATAATTGCTCCTTCCTTTTAATATCCCAAAAGCATTAATTGCGCTTCCTTACTTCTTTGCTCTGGTTTCGCACTGTAGTTAGTAGTCTATAATATCTCCTATACAAAGCCATTAATTCTGAGGGCAAAGATAGCCTTCAACTAGTTGCTTCAGCATACAGCATACAGATTTAGGGAACTGAACAGCCTGCCTCCACTAAGCAATATTTTGAAATTCAATGTAGTCAGAATGAAGTAAAAACTCTCCAGTTATCACTTTTTTCTGTTATGAACAAAGCATAAAAGTTAGATATCGTAAAGGTTATTGACAAAATCATAATGTCCTTTTCAGTATATTAAAGAGAAAGAATACCTGTATGGCAGAAATGGCTAGCTACCCATCAATATTTGTGCTTTCCCTTTCAGAATACAGAACTGTTACTGAGATATGACTATAAGACATATATACCATCAATAAAAATAATTTTCCTCAATGAAATTTGAGAAGAATATACATCACTTTCAACCTGGGGATAGCAAAAAGTAGACAGGTCTTCTCCAGAGCATCCTCTTGAAAAAGCTGAAAACAGTACAATTCAAAACCTAGGTGGCACACAGCAGAGCCTCTGGATAAAGTGAGTCTGGGCTTCTGATCGGAGAAGGCGATGGCACCCCACTCCAGAACTCTTGCCTGGAAAATCCCATGGATGGAGGAGCCTGGTGGGCTGCAGTCCATGGGGTCGCTAAGAGTCGGGCTTCTGATACACTGACTTTAACTGGTACATAAAGAAAACATAACATTTTTGTCATGCTAATCCCCTGAAATTTATGTTATTGTGTCCTCCAGTTAACATTAACTTAACTTACACAATTAGTCACTTAAGTTTTCCCTGAAAATGTTAATAAAAAAATGTTACAATAATATAAGCATAAAAATAGAAAATGTAAAATAAGCTATGCATTTCTTTTTCATTTACAACAAGGTATTCCTTAAATGTTCCAGAAAGGCACAGTGATTAGAGTTTAAACTGCTGAGCTTCTGCAAGTAGTTAAGAAATGATTGTGCTATCTTCTAGAATAATACATTTCCATTTTTGGTTCAAGCTCTTGAACAGTTAATACATTACAAATATTCTTAAATTATTTGATATATTCTCCAGCTATTATTAAACTCCCTACAAGAGATTATTCTTCAGAAAACCAAGCCCTAACCAGCCTAAGGTGACAAGCATTAAGCAAGCAAACACAGACACACAACACAGCTTTCATTTCATATTTGGTATTTTCTGCAGAAGACAAAATCTTGATTAAATGACTGCTAATTTAACAAGGTACACCTCCCGTATACCACAGGTGTGTGCATGTCATGTCCGACTCTGCGACCCCATGGACTGCAACCCGCCAGGCTCCTCTGTCCGTGGGATCTTCCAGGCAAGAATACTAGAGTGAGTTGCCATTTCCTCCTCTAAAGGATCTTCCTGATTTGGGGAATCAAACCCACTTCTCCTGTATTAGCAGGCAGATTCTTTACCACTGAGCCACCTGGGAAGCCGTATACCACAAGTATTACAAATTATAATAAGGTATTTGTCATCTACATCAAAATATCTAAGTTGCCATTTTCTCATCCATAAAACAAAAGCTAGATCAGAGGCTTGCTGGTAAGTCATCTTAGTCGTGTCCGACTCTGTGCGACCCCATAGACAGCAGCCCATCAGGCTTCCCCGTCCCTGGGATTCTCCAGGCAAGAACACTGGAGTGGGTTGCCATTTCCTTCTCCAGTGCATGAAAGTGAAAAGTGAAAGTGAAGTCACTCAGTGTCCGACTCTGTGCGACCCCGTGGACTGCCGCCTATCAGGCTCCTCCGTCCATGGGATTTTCCAGGCAAGAGTACTGGAGTGGGGTGCCATTGCCTCCTCCGAGATCAGAGGCTTAGCTGGGGCCTATTGAAAGACTTCAGTGAGTATGTGAATATCCTAAAGTGACATGCAAATTTTAAATGTACATGCTGCTGCTGCTAAGTCACTTCAGTCGTGTCCGACTCTGTGCGACCCCACAGACGGCAGCCCAGCAGGCCCCAGCGTCCCTGGGATTCTCCAAGCAAGAATACTTGAGTGGGTTGCCATTTCCTCCTCCAATTAAATGTGCATACATGGGTCTATAACTATTTCAAAAGATTTTCAAAGGTCCACATTCCAAAAAAGATAGCTAGCTAAACCAGAAACGTCTGAAGTAGCTTCTCCTTCTACATTTCAAGGACACTATGACCCTGATTATCAGAGTCTGAAAACTCTGTGATTTTGTGCAGTTGAGTTTTTGTGCAATGCAATGAATACATAAATGGCTATTAAGAACCAGACACTGTATTAGATCAGGGGCTGACCAAATGAGGCCATGCCATGTTTTTATAAAGTTTTATTGGAACACAGTCACAAACATTAGTTTATTTACAGTTTATGACTGATTTCACCAGTACATCAGAAAAGTGGAATAGCTGTAACAGAAAATATATGGCTTGCAAAGCTTAAAATATTTAATAACTGGGTCTTCACAGAAAATATTTGCTAACCTCCATGACAGATGATGAATATCAAAGACATCTAGGTCACTTCAGACCCAGTGGGTATGATTTTTAATTTCTCTATACCCTAAATACCTGCACATGTATACATACATATACATATATATTCTGAGTAAAAAGGTAAGGAGAAAAGAAGAGAAGAGACAATTATATGACAAAAGAAAAAGGAACTATGCACTGGAACACAAAATTTATCTGAGTTTCTTGACCATAATAAGTAGAAAAAATATTTAATGAAAAAATATTTAATCAGAAAAAACACATCAGTTAATTAAGAAGCCCTGAATAAATTAAAGGACAATACCCTTAAAGCCATTTTAGAGAAAATGTAGAGGCAGTGCATCAAAGGCTGGCTTCTTACAATGACCTTCAACAAAGCCAAAGGCTGTACACTTTAGAAAGCATAGGACTACAGAATCAATTAGAAGTGATCCCATTTCTAAGCTAGATAAAGTGCAGAGACTACTGAGGAAAGCATGAATGAAGAAAGAAAGAAATGAAACATCCTTAAACTTTCCCTCTAAATAGGAACTGTCAATATATCTTACTGAGTATCTTAGGCCCACAACTCAACCTGTTATTATTAGCAGTTATTGAAGTTTCTGGTCTATATATTAGCTGAAAGTAAATGTGAATGGTTCAAATCAGGCAGATTCAAACTCTTTTGACCTCTCTCCCAGCAAGAAGTATTACATCATAACCCAGAATAAGCACACATATGTGTAAGTCTCTTGAAATATGATTAACCTTTACTACATGCCACACACACTGAGGTTTTCTAGTCTATGCTATATATTTTTTAAATGCTTTCCATGACCCACTAAACTGCTTTCACAATACACTCACTGGTCAGAATGCATAATCTCAAAAAGACTGTTCCAGGTAACAAGATCAGAAATTGCAAAAAAAATGAGATATCAACTTGCTATTCCTTTCCTATTGGAGAGGTGCCCATCCTTCACGACACAAAACAATTACTGGCAACACCAAAACTTTTCTCAAAAAAGCAACTCTGAATCTACATAAATGTTTGAATTCCAAAATTATAACCACAGATGCTGGAAGAATAACTTTGCCCAAGAAATTTTGAGACCAGGAATTCATTTCTACCATGAAAGAACTTTAATATAATTTCCAGGCAGGATAATATTACAGAAATGAATCCACAAATAACCATATGAGTTAATCTTTAAATAAAATGATTTACCATTATCCAACCGGATTCTCAAATTATCCCTTTTCTTTCCTTTGGCAATATTAAGTTTAGCTGTTCTGCCTCCCAGTAACAGCCCAACAAGTTCAGTTACTTCCTAAATAACTGTGATTTATGTCAGCATGAAAAAGGACTGAGTCCTCCTATTAGGTAAGGCAGAAAAGCACATTAACCCAAAAGCTACCCCAAGTAGTTCAGTAGAAAACAGCTCTGTTTTCTGACACTAAAAATAGGACATTTTATGCTACGTCTGTTTTTATGTTTTATACTTCTAAAAATAGATCAGTTCTCATCCTAAGTATCAGTGTAAATTCCAACACAGACTCTAAAGAATCATTAAAAGTATGGGACCTGTTTCAAGTACATGTAAGTTAGCCCATAGAAGATTTTTATCAGTGAAATCAACAACTGACAAAGCTTTAAATTTTTCTTAAACAAGTTCTTTCCTTAAAGAAAAAAAATGTCATAAGACTCAACAGTTAAACCTAAAACTGATTCTTTGCCAGGATACTGATGGAGAGAGTTCTATACAATGAGTTGGCTTCAGAAGTTTTATAGGGATATGTAGTCAGAAATTTGGAGGGACATAGGGGTTGCTCATTTAACAAATAAGAATAAGCTATAGCTTAATTTAATTTACAGTTTAATTAAATTCACCAGGGATTTCTCCCAAGGAGTTAATAATTAAGTAAAAAATTTATCAAGTGCTATAAACATCACACTACTCTAAGAAGAATTAGAAACATTCAGAAGTAAAATAACTTCTTTTAGCACTTTCTCCAGCCATAGCAATTAATCTATTTATTCTAAAGCCAGAGGGAATAGTGAGACCTGTTAGGTAAAGTTCCTAAGAACACAAAGCATCAGTAATAACATCACAATAACACTAGTTAAATACGCTCAATTCAAATGTAATTTAGAACCTAAATTTGAGACAGGAGGGCTATGAAATGATGCAACTAATGCCAACCTCTTACAAGTAAAGTAGATGGTGCCAGAAGACAGTCAAAAAATAACTAGTCTGAATCCAGCAGAAAGCTTACAAAGCTTTGGGGCAGAAAACAAGTGTATACCAATGTCAGCTATACCTCAAAAAAAAAAAAAAGTAACTGATAAATCAAAGAGAAGTGACTGATAACTGCTAACTGTAAAAAGGCAGCAATGCACCTTGGCCACAGAGCCATCATGTAACAATCACTGTTTTTTGTTTTTTTGGGGTTTTTTCCCTTCATTAAATATTTATCAAGAAACTGTTATTTGAAAGGACTACTCTTCCAGACAAATAAAAATTTTAGGAACTGAAAAGAGAGATGGTCTCCCAGTTACAAAACTCTGTGATTCTGTTAGTGAATTTTACAGTTTCCAGAAACTGAGAACAACTTAGTGTCATTCCTTTGTTTATCAAGAAGCAAGAGAAATGAAGAGACTATAAGTATTTATTGCTATTGCTATTGCTAAGTCACTTCAGTTGTGTCCGACTCTGTGTGACCCCAGAGACGGCAGCCCACCAGGCTCCCCCGTCCCTGGGATTCTCCAGGCAAGAACACTGGAGTGGATTGCCATTTCCTTCTCCAATGCATGAAAGTGAAAAGTGAAAGTGAAGTCGCTCAGTCGTGTCCGACCCTCAGCGACCCCATGGACTGCAGCCTTCCAGGCTCCTCCATCCATGGGATTTTCCAGGCAAGAGTACTGGAGTGGGGTGCCATTGCCTTCTCCAATAAGTATTTATTACTCAGAGGCAAATCATTGCTTGGAGAGGATGTAAAGAAACTTAAGGAATAATCTCAAGCAAATGAGCACCAAACCTTGAATGATTCCAAAGCTCTCACAAATGTCTTTCAATCTGTTCTGTTATGCAGTAAATGTACATATACTTTAAATACTTTATGACACTAAAAAATATGGAAAATATATATTCTACAAAGGGCTACAACAATGATCAATAACAATCAAAATTTTGGTTTTATCAATCCCCTTAGAAGTTACCTGGTGGCAAATCAGGATCTGTGGGAGTGGCCTGTTGAATTCTTCGGGGTTTTGCTGATGTTTTTGTGTTCTCAGTAGTACTACGGTTGGTAGAATTAGAACCACAGCTTTCATGATCATCCTATTTTTATTTGGAAGAAAAAAGCAAAGTATCAATCACCATTCAAAAATTTTAAAAAGTTTTCTTGAATGTATGTAGGTTACTAAAATTGATGTTAGACTCTTCCAACTTTATTTTTTTAGCTATAAAAACCTATGTAACCAAAATTTTTGTACTTTGTACTCTTAAACAGCATTTTTAAAACAAGTAGTAGTTTAAAATTAGAAACTATTTCTTTAGTTGATATCAAAACAAACCACTTGATAATGTCAAATATGGCTTTAGCAAAAGAAGACAATTCAATTGAAGCTTTTAAACATTTTCCATTTGAAAATCTGAAATAAATGGTAAGGGTTTTAATTTTCATGTATTTGTTTATATATTAAAACCCTCACTATTTTGTGAGTTGGGAATCCAAGCTGTCTCCTTAATCACATTTTTTTTTAATTAGTAATTTTGTTTGTTTTAGTTTCTAAGTTGTATCCAACTCTTAGGGCTCCACTGTGGATTTCCCAGTCAAGAATACCTGAGCAGGCTGCCCTTCTCCAGATCTTCTGGACCCAGGGATAGAATCCAGTCTCTTGCATTGCAGGCAGATTCTTTTCCACTGAGCCACAGGGGAAACCCATCTTTTTTTCTTGGTAATAATTTATTTTTTGTTTGTTTTTTTGAAGTCTATTTCTTTAAGCTTTTTTTTTTAACTGAAGGATAATTCCTTTACAGTATTGCATTGGTTTTTACCAACATCAATATGAATCAGCCAGTCCACCTTTAAGGATTAATCTTAATCATCTTTAGAATTCTTGGCACCCATTTAACAATGTTCACTGAATTGTTATTATTCAGATTAGATAAGAGGTTTAACTAGTTTCTAATATGGATAACATAAAAACTTCAAAATAAACATATTTTTGAAATTTACACAATACGAATGAGTACTCTTTACCTGACTTGATTCAACAAACATTTATAAAATGTTTTTACGTGTTAATTGCTAGATTTACAAAAGCAACTGTCCTCAAAGATTTCAGAATCTATTTGAAATACATAAAACCAGTCTACAAGAGTACTTTTTTGTTTATTTTCAAGTAATAGGAACACAAAGAGTCATTCTATTTGGAAGAACCAGAGAGATCAGGTCATTAAAACTGAGTGAATGTTTTAGGTTAAAATCAGAGGTTAAATGGGGGAAAACTATAAATAGCACATACAAAGAATAATTATCAGTCAAAAGAAAAAAAAAAGCCACAATAGACAACATTTAAGATGGGAGAACAATACCAAAAGCTAAAGGCGGGGTCTAGTTCAATAAAAACGCAGTCATGTAAAGAACTATAGAGATGTTCTCAACCTTCATTCTATTTGACACTCAAGATTTGGTAATTAGGAGGAGGGTGCCAATAAACAAAAAAAAAAAAAAAAAGGGAAGTTTGGTAATCCAGTAGAGGGACAGGAGTGGGAAAAGTAAAAGAGTAGATCAAAGGGTGAATAACAAGTTAAGATGGAAAAAATACTCATAGATTGCTCTTTCAAAAAAACAGGTATGACAAGGAGGAAATAGATGGGGTAGTAATATGAAATAAAAGCATGTGACATCACCTTATTCCTTTGGGGAGGTTAAACTAGCACATTCTGCTTGAGAGATGCATATGAGGAAACAGAGATCAAACACCTCTCCAACACAAAGGGAAACTGATGGTATACTGTGCATCATTAACTCATTAATCAACAATAAAACTATTTCATAATGCTTAAAAGAATGGTCATGAATTTAGTTTTTCTCATATATTTGAAGAGAAAATTTCAAGAACTAAAAGAAGGTTAACTACTAAATTTACCATTCTAATATGATACCACAGGCAATAAGAACAGTGACAGGCCCTCCTTTAGGATACAAAAAGGTTCTTCACTACAACCACTAACAGGATGATATAATAATAAAAATGAATCTTTTACAATATGGCATGACTTCAGATGCTAGTCATACATTAGTAAAAGAAAAAATTTCTGTCTGAAACTTTGTTACAAGTAAAAAGTTGAAAGATTTGCTATAATAAAAAATGAAGAAAATTTGCACACGAACTTGTATTCATTTTAAGTTAATGCAAAACAAACTTCACAGCATTTCATTCCACGAAACAACTTCACTATTCAATCTTTATAATGACATCTTCTGTTATTTTGGGGAATGTTATAGTCTCTAAATACTAAAAGACTACTACTGTGAATAAAACCTCACTGTAATTACTTTTAGTTCAACTTAGATCCTTAAAAATGTCTGTAGTCATACACTTCTGCACAATGTTAACATTAAAAGCACACTATTACTTTTTGAAACATATGGTTGTCTCAAAAGCCCAGAAGTAAAACATATTCATTAAAGAGATGTGAAAAAGTTCCAAGTGAACTGCCAAAACTAGCATAATTATGAAAATATTTAACACTGAAACCATCTGAAATCACATACTGTATATAGATTACAGTGATGTCATAATAAACATTCCAGCCAAAATGCACTAAAACTACTGCAGTCCAATAAATCTGGCATACACTAGATGACAAATATCTTAAAGCAAGAAGAAAGAACAAGTTATTTTATTTTTAAAAAGTTATTAGCGGCAAAAAAGGGTAAACTGCATAGATTAAGTATAAGTTTTCAAAAAGTCTTTTAAAAAGTGAATAAAGCTTCCCTACAAACTTCACGTTTTTATCATTTAAAAGAAAAACAAACTAACTTTATTTATTTAAACAAAAATTTTAATAACTTAAAATTTCAGTGTGCCTTAAAAAAGGGCATTAATCATGGTACCCATAGGAATGAAACAAACATTACCAAATATGTAAACACTTCTTTCTTAATTATGCTTAGGAAATCATGGGTGCATATATATTATAATTAGAAAATAATTCTTTTGATAATTTCATCTTGTTTTCTTTTCAATTACATTTTAATTGCATCAATTATAAGTGAGCTTCCATTCAAACCATGCCCCAACTAACTTAAATAAAAATAAAGTAAAATAATTATAATATTTACTATTAACACTGGAATTATTAGTTTGAATTCATCATCTGCTTTTAACCAATGTGACTATTACACATTTTAATTCATTGACAGTCTCTAACTTCTAATAAAAGAAACTCTGTTCTCAAAAATACTAGCTAAAATGTTTTGAGATAATTTTTAACCCCAAACACATTACAGTTATATCTCTCTTATTTAGGTTGCAATTTTTCCAAAATGTCAAGTTAAGTATATTTCATGGCAAAAGAATGTTGTCTCTTGGGGACCACATAGCTATTTCTGAAAATACTGCCCTTTGCTCCTCATGAAACAAGCAAGAATGTCATTTCCTTACAAAAGTTCCTAACAGAGGGAAAATGTGGCAAAACCCTGTATTTAAATAGATCCGTTACTTTCACACTGACAGATCATGGGATCATGTTGCATACTTTTCACCTTAGCCCTCGAAGGGCTAGTCAATTAAAGCTGGAAAGCCATCAACTCCCAGATTCACAACAGTAGAGTAAGCTTGAGGACAAAACTTAAAACAGGTGACTGAATCATTCTAAGTCCTCGTTTTAGAAAAAGGTTAAAAGTAAGAAAGAGTTGAAGGAGAGACCAAAAGACACAACCAAGAAGTGCCATGTCTTGCATTCTTCAGCCCTGCAGCACCAAACTTAGGAGGCAGAGAACTAAGGCTCACCTGGCAGCTCTGGTTGCTCCCAAAGAGAGTGTGAGGGCCTTGGAAATGAACTGCTGCAAAGCCCATAGGTAAGTTCACCTCTAACCCCTCCAGAAGCAAGTACAAAGACAACAGTTGCAAAAAAAAAATCTCTAAAGGTAAGCCTGTACTTTGGAGAGTCAGAGAGCCAAGGCAAGTCAGCAATGCAGAGGGACACTTGTAGAACACGAGAGCTAGCCAGGAAATATATATATATATATATATATATTACCTTCTGGGGTAAAATTGGGCATCTCTGGCTCCCTTCTACCCTGAGAGGAATATTAATAAACTTAACTTTAGTCATTAAAAGGAAAAAAAAGCCAAGCCACCTCAGTAAAGGAGATGTGTATACCCCCAGCCTCTTCACACATCAGCTTAAGCCCACACAAGAGGCTGCTTCCATCTTCTCTGCAATCAAGGGTGTGACAGGCTGGGAAAGAAGAAAAGAGAGCTGATGCTCCCCTGCCTTCTTTTACTGGAACCTCCCAAAAGGAGGGACAGCTAACCTAACAGGCCAAAACTGAACATACACTAAGACATATTAGGCTACATTTTAACAGAGAAAGAGATCACTGTCCTAACTGTAAACACCTGTGTGGTGGAGCCACTCTTCTACCTGAGAGCCATGTTCCCCACATGACGCGATAACGAACCATCGCTCCTCTGGCCTTCTTTTCACATTCTCAGCCGTGTAATCCAGGATACTGCCCCTTCCAGAGAACAATCAAACTATACTGGTTAACAGCATAATGTTAGAAAAAATCTGTCCTTTATTATTGCCTATGACATTCTTTTTCCTTCAAATCAGTCGGTATATATCATATAGGCAACTTCTCCCCTCTTTTTAAAAATCACTGAATTGAAGTGCTTAGACTCATCCTTAGATTTGGAATGTGAAATAGGCAGAAATTAAGGAAGGAGAGAACAAAAGTACATACAGAGGCATCCCAGCCTAAGCCACACTCCACCATCTAATATTGACCAAAATTCAGTAGGGATTGGGTGAGTGAGCTGATTAATAAAACTGCACTTTGTCTTCTTACATGTGTAACTTCCCTCAACAAGAACCATGATTTTTTTTTTAACTATCTGTTAGGCATTTTGAGAGAAAACAGGTAGTACAAATGGATGGTACTTATCCTGGTAGCCTTACTTATATGCATAAAAAGGTTAAAAGCAATTCAAGTTAATCAGCTATTAATTACATAGGTCTCACACACACAAACGCAAAAATAACAGTAAAATTTACTGAGCATTTATATGTGCCAGACCTCCAGTATTTTAAGGATGAGGAAATTGGGGCTTAAGAGATTCTAAGGTCAAAAGACATGAAGAAAAACAGCTAGGATGAACGCCCAGATATGTCTTATAGAAAGCCCCTTCACTGCTACTGATAAAAGACAGAAAACAAAGAGAAAGGGAAGAAAAAGAATGGCAGAGAGAGAAGAAAAAAGACACACAGGAAAAAACTTTCTGTTTATGGCATTTTCAATGGGTTACTGGAGAAGGAAATGGCAACCCACTCCAGTACTCTTGCCTAGAGAATTCCGTGGACAGAGGAGCCTGGTGGGCTGCTATCTATGGGGTTGCACAGAGTCAGACACAACTAAAGCGACTTAGCAACAGCAGCAGCAGCAATGGGTTATGAGTATCAGTTCAAGAAATATAAGCTTTATTCTACATATTGAGGAGCCAATGAAACTTATGAGTAGGAGACTAACAAGATGAAGTACTTCATTCAGGAAGAATCTTCAGGTAACGTGACAAAGCACAAAAGAAGACATACTAACAATTAATAAAAATTAATAGGCCATTATTAGTCAGATGGGGAGTTGACTGTGGCTTAGATCATGAACTGCTTATTGCAAAATTAAGACTTAAAGAAAGTAGGGAAAACCACTTGGCCATTCAAGTATGACCTAAATTAAATGCCTTAAAATTATATGGTGAAGTGACAAATAGATTAAAGGGATTAGATCTGATAGAGTGCCTGAAGACCTATGGATAGATGTTTGTAACATTATACATATGGAAGTAGTAATCAAAACAATCCCCAAGAAAAAGAAATGCAAAAAGGCAAAATGGTTGTCTGAGGAGGCATGATAAATAGCTGAGAAAAGAAGAGAAACAAAAGGCAAAGGAGAAAAGGAAAGATATACCCATGTGAATGCAGAGTTCCAAAGAAGAACAAGGAGATATAAGAAAGCCTTCCTCAGTGATCAATGCAAAGAAATAGAGGAAAACAACAGAATGGGAAAGACTAGAAATCTCTTCAAGAAAAATAAGAGATACCAAGGGAAAATTTCAAGCAAAGATGGGCACAATAAAGAACAGAAACACCAAGGACCTAACTAAAGCAGAAGATTAATTAAGAAGAGGCGGCAAGAATACACAGAAGAACTATACAAAAAAGATCTTCATGACCCAGATAACCACGATGCTGTGGTCACTCACCTAGAACCAGCCATTCTGGGATGCGAAGTCATCCCAGATGGCCTTGGGAAGCATCACTACGAACAAAGCTCGTGGAGATCATGAAGTTTCAACTGAGTTACTTCAAATCCTAAAAGATGATGCTGTGAAAGTGTTGCACTAAATATGCCAGAAAATTTGGAAAACTCAGCAATGGCCACAGGATTGGAAAAGGTCAGTTTTCATTCTAACCCCAAAGAAAGGCAATGCCAAAGAGTGTTCAAACTACAGCACAACTGCAGTTATTTCACATGCTAGCAACCTAATGCTCAAAATTCTCCAAATGAGGCTTCAATACTACATGACCTGAGAATTTGCAGATGTTCAAGCTGTATGTAGACAATAAAGAGGGACTAGAGATCAAATTGCCAACATCTGTTGAATCATAGAAAAAGCAAGAGAATTCTGGAAAAACATCTACTTCTGTTTTATTGATTACACCAAAGCCTCTGACTCTGTGTATCACAACAAACTATGGAAAAGTCTTCAAGAGATGAAGACCACCTGACCTGCCTCCTGAGAAACCTGATTGCAGGTCAAGAAGCAACAGTTAGAACTGGATATAGAACAACGAACTGGTTTCAAATAGGAAAATGAGTACATAAAGGCTGTATACTGTCACCCTGCTTATTTAACTTCAATGCAGAGTACATCATGCGAAATGCTGGGCTGGATAAGCACAAGCGGGAATCAAGATTGCCGGGAGAAATATCAATAACCTCAGATATGCAGATCACACCACCCTTATAGCAGAAAGCAAGGAACTAAAGAGCCTCTTGATGAAAGTGAGAGAGGAGAGTGAAAAAGTTGGCTTAAAACTCAACATTTAAAAAACAAAGCTCATGGCATCCAGTCCCATCACTACATGGCAAATAGATGGGGAAACAATGGAAATAATGGCAGACCTTATTTTCTTCAGCTCCAAAAGTACTGCATATGGTGACTGCAGCCATAAAATTAAAAGACACTTACTCCTTGGAAGAAAAGCAGAAAAACTATAACAAACCTAGACAGCATATTAAAAAGCAGAGAGATTACTTTGCCAACAAAGGTCCATCTAGTCAAAGCTATGGTTTTTCAGTAGTCATGTATGAATGTGAGAGCTGGACTATAAAGAAAGCTGAGCACCGAAGAACTGATACTTTTGAACTGTTGAGAGCCCCTTGGACTGCAAGGAAATCAAACCAGTCGATCCTAAAGGAAATCAACCCTGAATATGCACTGGAAGGGACGATGCTGAAGCTGAAGCTCCAATACTTTGGTCACCTGATGTGAAGAACAGACTCACTAAAAAAGAGCCTGATGCTGGGAAAGACTGAAGGAGGGAGGAGAAGGGGGCAACAGGATGAGACGGTTGGATGGCATCACCGACTCAATGGACATGCTTTTGAACAAGCTCCAGGAAATGGTAATGGACAGGGAAGCCTGGCATGCTGCAGTCCACGGGGTCGCAGAGAGTCAGACACGACTGAACAACTGAACAACAGCAATAATAGGTCATTATAATAGTTTAGAAATTAAATGATGCAGAAAATTAGCAATGAGAATTCTTTTAAAGGCTAGCACTTCAAACTCAACGGTAAAACAAAATTTGTGGAGCTTCCCTGGTGGCTCAGTGGTAAAGAATCCACCTGCCAAAGCTGGAGACATGGATTTAGTCCCTGGTCCTGAAAGATCCCAGGTGCCTTGGAGCAAATAAGCCCCTGCACCACAACGTTTGTGTCTATGCTCCAGAGCCCCGGAGCCACAACTACTGAGCCCACAAACGCTCGAGTTCACACTCTGCAGTGGGAGAAGCCACTGCAATGAGAAGCCCGCATACCATAACTAGAGAATAGCCACCGCACTTGCCACAACTAGAGAAAAGCTCATGCAGCAACAAGATCAAGCATAGCCAAAAATAAACAAAAATTATTTTTTAAAATGTCAGTCATTCTAATAACATTTTTAAAACTCATGGATTCTGCAACAGACTTATTTCCCCTAACCTCTACTCCTCAAAAACAAAAAAAACAGTCCTTTCTAATTCAGTCAATGAGTAAACATAGCTACTATTTTCTCAGTCTCCTAAGACTCCTTCTGTGTGCAGTCACTCAGTAGTATCCGACTGTTTGACATCCTATGGACTGTAGCCTCCCTGGCTCCTCTGTCCATGGAATTTTCCAGGCAAGAATAGTGGAGTGGGTTGCCATTTCCCACTCCAGGGCATCTTCCCGATTCAGGGATCAAAGCTGTGTCTGTTTTTCCTGCACTGGCAGGCAGACTCTATACCACTGCACCACCTGGGAAGATGGTATATGTCATAATTTTGCAAAATGACTACAATGAGCTTTTACAATTTCAAGTAGAGAGATCCCTGGTTAGATTTACTCCTAGGTATTTTATTCCTTTTGCTGTGACTGTAAATGGGTTTTCTTCATGTCTATGAAAGTTCATCATTAGTCTATAGAAGCAAATCAGGTTTTTGTATATCAATTTTGTAACCAGAAACATTACTGAAATTTATTAGTTCTAGTAATTCTCTGGTGGCATCTTTAATTCTTTATCTATAATATCATGCCATCTGCAAACAGTGACAGGTTTATTTCTTCCTTTCCATTTTGGATTCCTTTTCTTTTTCTTGTCTGATTGCTGTAACCAGAACTTCCAATACTAGACTGAATCTTTGTCTTCTCTTGATCTTAAAGGAAAAGCTTTCAACTTTTCACCACTGGGTATGGGTTTTCACCACTGGTGTTGCCTGTGGGTATGCCACATATGGCCTCTATTATACTGAGGTATGCACTTTCCATAACCACTTTGTTGAGTGCTTTTATCAATAACAAATGTTCAATTTCATCAAAAGCTTTTTTCTGCTTTTATTGACATGGTCATATGGTCTTTATTCTCCAATTTGTCAATGTGATGTGTCACACTGATGAACTTCTGGATATCAAACCATTCCTGCACCCCTGAGATAAATCCCACTTGGTCATGGTGTATGTAATGTATTGTTGAATTTGGCTACCTGATATTTTTGGGGGATTTTGCAACCATGTTATTCAGTGATACTGGGACAAAATTTGTGTGTGTGTGCTGTCTTTCAGTGCAATCCCTATCAAAATACCAACTGCATTTCTCACAAAACTAGAACATCTAACTCTAAAATTAGTATGGAAACACACAAAAAAGCACACAAAAAACCAAACAGCCAAAAAGGCCTTGAGACAGAACAAAGCTGGAGGTATCACACTCGCTGGTTGCAAGCTATACTGCAAAGCTTCAGTAATCAAAACGGTATGGTGCTGGACCAAAGATAGACACACACATCAATCGAACAGAGAACACAAAAGAAACCAATGCTTCTTATATGGTCAACTAATCCATGACATAAGGAGGCAAGAATATAAAATCGGGAAAAACATCCTCTTTAATAAACAGTATTGGGAAAACTGGACAGCTTCATGCAAAAGAATCAAACGGGACTGCTTTCTCACACCAGATATAAAAATAAACTCAGAAAGAGTTAAAGACTTAGATGTAAGATCTGAAACCATAAAATTCCTAGAACTCATAGGCAACACACTCTTTGACAGAGGTTTTGGCAATATTTTTTTTCAATGTGTCTCCTCAGGAAAGAGAAACGAAAGCAAAAAAACAAATGGGATGACATCAAACCAAAAAGCTTTTACATAACAAAGGAAACCATCAACAAAATGAAAAGTCAACCTACCGCATGGGAGAAAATGCTTGCAAAAGATACATGTAATAAAGAAAGGGTTAATTTCCAAAATATATAAAGAATTCACAAAACTCAATACTGAAAAAACAAATAATCAGATTAAAAATTAGGTAAAGGACCTGGGCATATTTTTTTTCCAAAGAAGACATACAAATGGCCAAGAGATACATGAAAAGATGCTCAACATCACAAATCATCAGGGAAATACAAATCAAACATACAGTGAGACAGCATCTCACACCTGTCAAAATGACCATCATCAAAAAGACAACAAATAACAAGTGTTGGTGAGGATGGGGTAAAAAGGGAGTCCTCATGCATTGTCGTGGAGAGGGCAATGGCACCCCACTCCAGTACTCTTGCCTGGAAAATCCCATGGATGGAGGAGCCTGGAAGGCTGCAGTCCATGGGGTCGCTGGGAGTCGGACACGACAGAGCTAATTCACTTTCACTTTTCACTTTCATGCATTGGAGAAGGAAATGGCAACCCACTCCAGTGTTCTTGCCTGGAGAATCCCAGGGACGGGGGAGCCTGGTAGGCTGCCGTCTATGGGGTCGCACAGAGTTGGACACGACTGAAGTGACTTAGCAGCAGCAGCAGTATGCATTGTTGATGGGATTGTAAACTGGTCCAGTCACAATGGAAAACAGTATGGAGATCGCTCAAAAAATGAAAAACAAAACTATCATATAATCTAGAAATTTCAATACAGGGTATTTGCCTAAAGGAAACAAAAGCACTAACTTGAAAAGATATATGCACCCCAATATTCACTATACCACTATTAATAACAGCCAAGATTCGGAAGCAACCTAAGTGTCTACTGATAGATGAATGGATAAAGAAGATGTGGGACACACACACACAGTAGAATATTAGCCATAAAAAATTAAATCTTGTCATCTGCAATAACATGGGTGAATCCAGACAGTATAATGCTAACTGAAATAATTCAGATAAAGAAAAACAAATACCATATGATCTCACTTACATGTAGAATCTAAAAGCAAAAAAAAAAAAAAAAACGAGACTCGTAGATATCGAGAACAAATCATTGGTTGCCAAAGAGGAGGAAGGTGAGGGGTTGGGCAAAATAAGTGAAGGGGATTAACAGGTACCAACCCCTAGTCATAAAATAAATAAGCCTTGGGAATGTAACATACAGCATAAAGACTATGGCCAATAGTTATGTAATAACTTTATATGGAGACAGATCATTACTAAATTTATAGTGATGATCACTTTGTAATATAAACGACTGTCAAATCACCACATAGTACACCTGACACTAACATAATGCTGTATGTCAGTTATATTTCAATTTAAAAAGTGAATAAAAGAAAGCAGCCATAGACAATACTTAGCCGTGTTTCAAAAAATCCTTATTTATAAAAACAGGCAGTAGGCCCATGAGCCATAAAGTTTAATTACTCTTGCTTTAAAACACTTGCCTTAATAAAAAATACAGGATAAACAATAATTCAATCTGAAATTGTTTGGAATCCAATATTTTCATTATATAAGACAAAAAAAAAAAAAAAAAAGACTACAATATATCTAACTAATACAATATGTCTAATTAATGAGGGACTCTTTAAAATATCCTGGGGGAAAAGTACAATCTTTTTGCCTGGCTATAGTACTGCTAAGAAGATAAGACATTTCTACCATTATCCCTTTTATAACTAATTTCTAACAAAACAACAAATATTGACTAAGAAAAAGAAAAGCAATTTTCAGTAAGAAGATAGCCTGAAGAAAATTCTACAGACCCAAAGGAAAAGAAAAATAAAACATTTCTGAAGAAAATATTACAGCAAAAAAGCACATTCTCAACATATGCAAAAGGAGAAGTTAAAATTTGGCTAACATGATAAAGAAAGTAAAATGTAAAACTAACTTGGAGAAAAACAGATAGAAGAGTGGGGAAACAAAACTGGATACATCTTCCAACCCAGGGAGCACTGAGTACATAAGAAGAATACATTTTGAGACAAATTTTCAGTAAAACACAGAATTTTCTCTAGTACCATACATATATCTCAATAATACTAATGAAGACAATTAAGATTTTATATAATTGCAGTAAAGGTTAAGAGATTTAAATTATACACTATAATAAGAATTTTAAAATTTTATATTAGCTAGGTACTCAGATGATAATGCTTCATTTCATTTTTGCTATGAAGGAGATTCTGGCAGAGCTATAGTATGAGTGTGCTGCTGCTTAAAAAAAAGGAAAAAACCTCAAGAGCCATAATGTTTACTATATCTCTGTTTAAAGAGACAATTGTTTATTTTGTATTTGAAATCCCATAAGAGTATTCTCTAAGTGAGTGTCCATTCATACTTACAGATACCTTCAACAATGGTTAAGACCAGATCTTAATACTTTAATTGTTATAGGATAACAACATATTATCTATTAAGAACTTAAAATTAATGTATAAAATAATCTTATTTTTCAGATAATATAATCTTTAACAGGTTAGAAAAATAAGAATCACAATATTTTGCTTCTTAAACATATATCCAGTCTCTTATTGACTTTCCTTTGATGGACAGGAAAATCCAGCGAATCAGACTGTTGTTAGTCGGTCAGTTGTGTCTGACTCTGCGACCCCATCAACTGCAGCACTCCAGGCTCTCCTGTCCTTCACTACCTGCTGGAGTTTGTTCAAACTCATGCCCATTGAGTAGATGATGCCATTCAATCATCTCATCCTCTGCCACCTTTTTCTTTTGCCTTCAGTGTTTCTGAAGCATGAGTTGGCTTTTACCATCAGGTGGCCAAAGTACTGGAACTTCAGCATAAGCCCTTCAATGAATATTCAGGTTTGATTTCCTTTAGGATTGACTTGTTAGATCTCCTTATACTCCAAGAGACTCCCAAGAGTCTTCTGCAGCACCACAATGCAAAAGCATCAATTTTAGGTGCTCTAACAACCATACATGACTACTGGAAAAACTACAGCTTTGACTATATGGACCTTTGTTGGCAAAGTGGTGTCTCTGCTTTTTAATATGCTGTCTAGGTGTGCCACAGTTTTACTTCCAAGGAGCAAGTGTCTTTTAATATCACGGTTGTAGTATCCACTAGCAGTGATTTTGGAGACCAAAAAAATATCATCTGTCACTGCTTTTATTTCTTCCCCTTCTGTTTGCCAGGAAGTAATGGGACCAGATGCCATCATCTTGGTTTTTTGAATGCTGAGTTTCAAGTCAGCTTTTTCACTCTCCTCTTTCACCCTATCAAGAGGTTCTTCAGTTCCTCTTCACTTTCTGCCATTAGAATGATATCGTCTGCGTGTCTGCGGTTGTTGTTTCTCTCAGCAATCTTGATTCCAGCTTGGGATTCATCCAGCCCAGCATTTTGCATGATGTACTCTGCATGAAAGTTAAATAAGCAGGACGACATTTTATGGCATCAGTTCAGTTCACTCCAGTCAGTCGTGTCCGACTCTTTGCGACCCCATGAATCGCAGCACGCCAGGCCTCCCTGTCCATCACCAACTCCCAGAGTTCACTCAAACTCACGTCCATCGAGTCGGTGATGCCATCTAGCCATCTCATCCTCTGTCGTCCCCTTTTCCTCCTGCCCCCAATCCCTCCCAGCGTCAGAGTCTTTTCCAATGAGTCAACTCTTCGCATGAGGTGGCCAAAGTACTGGACTTTCAGCTTTAGCATCATTCCTTCCAAAGAACACCCAGGGCTGATCTCCTTTAGAATGGACTGGTTGGATCTCCTTGCAATCCAAGGAACTCTCAAGAGTCTTCTCCAACACCACAGTTCAAAAGCATCAATTCTTCGGTGCTCAGCTTTCTTCACAGTCCAACTCTCACATCCATACATGACCACTGGAAAAACCACAGCCTTGACTAGACAGACCTTTGTTGGCAAAGTAGTGTCTCTGCTTTTCAATATGCTATCTAGGTTGGTCCTAACTTTTCTTTCAAGGAGTAAGTGTCTTTTAATTTCATGGCTGCAGTCACCATCTGCAGTGATTTTGGAGCCCAAAAAAAATAAAGCCTGAAACTGTTTCCACTGTTTCCCCATCTATTTCCCATTAAATAGATGCCATGATCTTCATTTTCTGAATGTTGAGCTTTAAGCAACTTTTTCTCTCTCCACTTTCACTTTCATCAAGAGGTTTTTTAGTTCCTCTTCACTTTCTGCCATAAGGGTGGTATCATCTGCATATCTGAGGTTATTGATATTTCTCCCAGCAACCATGATTCCAGCATGCACTTCTTCCAGCCCAGTGTTTCTCATGATGTACTCTGCATAGAAGTTAAATAAGCAGGGTGACAATATACAGCCTTGATGTACTCCTTTTCCTATTTGGAATCAGTCTGTTGTTCCATGTTCAGTTTTAACTGTTGCTTCCTGATCTGCATATAGGTTTCTCAAGAGGCAGGTCAGGTGGTCTGGTATTCCCATCTCTTTCAGAATTTTCCACAGTTTATTGTGATCCACACAGTCAAAGGCTTTGGCATAGTCAATAAAGCAGAAATAGATGTTTTTCTGGAACTCTCTTGCTTTTTCCATGATCCAGCAGATGTTGGCAATTTGATCTCTGGCTGCTCTGCCTTTTCTAAAACCAGCTTGAACATCTGAAAGTTCACAGTTCATGTATTGCTGAAGCCAGGCTTGGAGAATTTTGAGCATTACTTTACTAGCGTGTGAGATGAGTGCAATTGTGCGGTAGTTTGAGCATTCTTTGGCATTGCCTTTCTTTGGGATTGGAATGAAAACTGACCTTTTCCAGTCCTGTGACCACTCATACTCCTTTCCAATTTTGAACCAGTCCACTGTTTCATGTCCAATTCTAACTGTTGCTTCTTGACCTGCATACAGGTTTCTCAAAAGATAGGTAAGGTGGTCTGGTACTCCCATCTCATTGAGAATTTTCCACAGTTTTTTGTGATCCACACAGTCAAAGGCTTTCAAGTAATCAATGAAGCAGAAGCAGATGTTTTTCTGGAACTCCTTTGCTTTCTACATGATCCAATGAATGTGTGCAATTTGATCTCTAGTCCCTCTGCTTCTTTGAAACTCAGCTTGTACATCTGTAAGTTCTTGGTTCACGTACTGCTGAACCCTAGCTTGAAGGATTTTGAGCATAACCTTGCTAGCCTATGATAGGATCCTAAATAACATTTTTCCCCTTTTTTCTTGGCATTGCGTTTACACTGGAAATATTAGAAACATTTTACTTACAGTTAGCAATGATACTTTCTATATTCCTGTAAAACAAATGCAAATCAGAGATAAATAATGGTTCTACTAAAAAAGATAACTAAACTTGAGAATGAGATCTAACTTGAAGAGATATATAGTCAGCCCAGCTGAGGCAAACAGTAAAGCATGCCTGAGCTAAACAGTGCAATAACGTTGGAGGTGTGAGTCTAACCTTCAGGAAAAGTTCAACAACTAGGGAGTGCAGATCAGGACCTCTGTGTAGGCAAATGTACAAAATAACAACCAACACAAAATAACCATCAATAGGAAATGAAATTCACTCCCTAAAATTATTCCATTTCTGGACAATGTTGCAAAACTTAATTCTTCACCAATAAGATAGCAAATCTGAATACTACAGTATTAACAATCATCTTAAACCAGAAAGTCTTTGGGCTTCCCAGGTGGTACAGTGATAAAGAATCTGCCTGCCAATCAAAGAGACACAAGAGACATGGTTCAAACCCTGGGAAGATACCCTGGAGGAAGAAATGGCAACCCACTCCAGTATTCTTGCTTGGAAAATTCCACGGACAGAGAAGCCTGGTGGGCTACAGTCCATGGGGTTTCAAAGAGTCGGACACAACTGAGAGCACACACATACAAACTAGAAAACCAACACTTAAGATGTACTACGACTCCTAACAGATGACCACAGAACTTTGAAAGAATAATTCATTTATAGTGGTGAGGGAAGAAGCCATATTACCTGAGTTAATGAATGAGTGGATGCTGAGTAACTTGAGACAGGAAAAGACTATTAGGTCTAGAGCCTGAAAATAATCAAGTAGAATGAAGGTGGTAAAAGATCAAAAAAAAAAAAAGCACCTGCTATATTCAGGATACACAGTGCAAAGCCAGAGGCAAAAGTTGTCAACAGTGGGGGAAAAAAGAGCCCTTATCTTCAGAATATTATTTATAAGGGAGTATTTTTAAAATCAAATAATCCTTAAACTGCAAAATAATACAATGAGTAATTATTTACTGGTATAAACAATGCAAGTGCTTTATATTTATTGTTCATAATCATCACAAACATCCTATATTATTTCCATTTAACAAATGACAAAAACAAAGCTCAAAATTTTTCAACAAATAACATTAGAGTTTGTTAACAAAGTGTTTAAAGAGTTCATAAAAAGAAGCAATTACTTGAAGCTGTTTATATGGCTTCT
This sequence comes from Bubalus kerabau, assembly GCF_029407905.1. Classification (NCBI taxonomy): domain Eukaryota; kingdom Metazoa; phylum Chordata; class Mammalia; order Artiodactyla; family Bovidae; genus Bubalus; species Bubalus kerabau. The sequence goes on from NC_073637.1 coordinate 67,501,825, forward strand.
ACTAACATCTTTTCATCTTCTGTTGACCACCTTTCTCTCATTCCAACTCCTGCTATTATCCTCTTCTGAAAACAAAACAGACACAGCTGCTACTAGACAAGCCCAACCACAAGCAGATGAGACAGATATGATCCCAAAGGTTAAATCCAGAAATCAGAATTCTTAAGCAGAGAAAGTAGAAGACTTCTTCAAACAAAGGCTCAAAGAATTTGTAGCAAGATGAAATGCACTACAAAAAATATTTTTAAAAGTTCTTTAAGCTGAACTAAAACGATGGTAGATTAAAAACTTCGATCTACATAAAGGAATGAAGAGTGTCAGAAGTAACTATGTGAGTAAAATCAACAGACACTTTCTGGTTTTTAATTTCTTAAAAATTAACTGCTCAAAGCAATCATAACTATGATGATGATAAAGACAATGATGATGACAATGTAGTCCTGGGGTCTGTAACATATACATAAGAGTTATAACAAGACTAGCATAAATGATGACAGGGAATAAAGAGAATCATACTATTGTAAAGAATACTTAAAAAAAAAATACTTACATTATCCATATTAGTATTCGAAAGCAGACAATGAGAAGTTAAGCGTGCATATTTGTCAACCCTTGAACAACCACTAAGTAAGAAAATGAAGAACATAGCGAATAAAACAATAATGAAGATAAAATGGAATGCTAAAATATATACTCAATTCAAAAGAGGCAGGAGAAAAGGAAGAAAAATTAGATGGGACAAATTATAAATAAATAAAAAGACAAACCTAAACAAACAGAAAATTACATAAAATGTAAATAATCTAACACACTACAATTAACAGACAGTAACTGTTATTCAGATTAGTAAAACTCAACTATAATCTAACTACAGAAAACTAAGTTTAGATATATAGACTCAATACAGTTTCTAAAGATATGATACCCCAAGTTTCAAAGAGAAAATCAAGGCAAAAACGAACCAATCCAAAAAAAAAAAGAAAATTAGCAGCATCTAATTAACAAAACAAAAACCAGAGAACTGTTGCATTTTATGAATAAAAAGGGAATCTAGAGACGACCTTGTGAACCAAACCAAACTAAAAAACTAGAAGCTGCAGTCTGTGTTCTTCATTATCTTTCATGCCAGCTAACACACTGGGATGGCTTAAAGCCAACAGGGGAACAAAGAACTTGCAACCACCAGCAAGCTGCAATGTTTCATACCAGCTTCTTTTCCCCCCCAGCATTCAGACATAGAAATTACAGAGTCCACAGCACTGAACACTATAATTAGGGTTGTACTGGCACTTCTATTACAACCCCATATTTTCATTCATAACATTCTTAGAAAGTCCTTCACAAAACTAAAGCCTTCCTTTCTTATCTCAATCCCAATTATTCTTCTTCTTAACATAGAAGAGCTATAAGAGATCAGCTCCTACAGCTGAAAAAAAATAAGTAAATAAAAGTCTTCCCAAGGATAAAATAAATACAACAGAACCCCCCCCAAAAAAACACCTAAAGTGGCAAACAAGAATTAAAACTTTATTAATGTTAAAAAAAAATTATCAAATCAAAAATCCACCTTATACCAAGTCTGGTTTTCATGCGGCACAAATTTCAATCTTATACATGACATAACAAAAAATTCTACTATATTATATAAAACATGGTCTTCCCTCATGGCTCAGGCAGTAAAGAATCTGCCTGCAATGCAGGAGACCCAGCTTCGATCCCTGGGTTGGGAAGATCCCCTGGAGAAGGGAATGGCTACCCACTCCAATATTTCTGCCTGGAGAACCCCATGGACAGTGGAGCCTGGGCTACAGTCCCTGGTTTTGCAAAAAGTCGGACACAACTGAACAACTAAAACTTTCACTTTTATCATTTTTATATATATACACACACATATATATGTATATATATATAAAGAACTAGATCTTTATAACACATAGGGTTTTTTTTTTCCAAACAGCTAACTAAAAGGAGTCCTCTTTCTACTACTACTGATTAGGAAGCTTTAGACACAGGTAGAAGTTTAAGAAACCATGATTTCTCCTATTTCTGAATTTTTAAGGCACAGAATAGAGTTTAAGACATATTTATCTTAATTTTCATTCATCCACAAGTTATCTGTGCATGTTCGTGGCTTTTGGTTTTTTATTTCCTTTTCAATAATGTTTTTAAATTATTCAAGTTATTTCACCTCAAAAACAAATCAAAATTTAAAACAAAGTAAATTTTACCACCTGGTTGTTCTAAGACTACAGACAGTATTTTCATACTAAAATTAAAATCATAAGCTACATATGAGATAACATTTTTTCCTTAAAACATTCAAGAGGGCTTCCCTGATGGCTCCGTGGTGAAGAATCCACCTGCCAGTTCAGGAAACATGGGTTCAATCCCTGATCCAGGAAGATCCCACATCCCTCGGAGCAGCTGAGCCCAAGCACCACAACTATTGAGCCCGTGCTCTAGAACACAGGTTGGATCCCTGGGTTAGGAAGATCCCTGGGTTAGGAAGATCCCCTGGAGGTACTTCTTTTTGAATGGAAAAAAAAATAATCCTCTGAAATAAATATGTAAAAATAATCTATTGAGAGTAACACTGACTTTGTAATTTACTCTGCTTTTTCCTTACTACAGCTCTACAAATCCAATTACTGGTCTTTCCACTCCTAAGTAAAAATGAAAACAATTCAAATTTCAGTATTTATTCAAGGTCCAATATGTGGAAATAAAGTAAAAATTTTCCTTAAAGTTTTCCAGTTTTGGCAGAGAGATTATTGAGCAAAAACAATTAGAGGAAAATTTAACTGTCATCAGAAAGAAAGACGTAGCAAATTAATTGTAATTTGCCTTTTTATAATCCCATGATGTACCTGGCATCATAGGACTTATGTATGCTAGAAGGCAGAACAAAAAAGTATGATGACATCAAGCTAGATAATTTATACAGATGTCACGAGTTTCAGTGGCATTTAACAACACATCTTTTTAACTAAGCAGGATAAACATTTAGAAATAGCTACTGCTTTACAAATGAAATGTCCTTTTACTATATTAGATACAGCTATGCAAAAATGTCTGTACACTTCAGTTTGGCAAAAATGTCAACTCTACACATAAATTAAATGTTAAATATATTATCTGCTTTTTATCTTTACATATATAATACAAGGAAAATCCAATACCACAGAAAAAATTATGTTAATCTATTGTACACAATTCTTGATCATCTATATAATCAATGCAGGGGAACAGCACTGTTCAAATGCAATAGAAAACTAAGAGTATTTACATTTAATTTCTGATTACCTTAACTGAAATTTTTTGTAGATGTGTCTCTACCAACAAATTTGTTTATACAAATATTAAGCTTATTCAAAGTTCTCTAGAGAATATGAGAAAGCCAGAGATAAGACATAAAATTTTGTGCAATTCATCCACCAGTGGATAACTATATAAAACCAAAATTGAATTCTTCTATGGATTTTCATAAGGACAAAAGACATTTTAAAATACTGCTTGGGGTGGGGTGGGAGGGAGGGAAGTTCAGGAGGCAGCGGGGATGTGTGTACACCTATGGCTAATTCATGTTGATGTGTGGCAGAAACCAACAGAACATTGTAAAGCAATAATCCTCCAATTAAAACATTAATTTAAAATATAAATAAAATATTGCTTACACTAAGTTTGAAGTAAAGGATATTCCAGTTAACCAATATATTAATACAAATTGAGCATCAGGACTTTATTGGTAATATAACCAAAATAGCGCTCAGAAAAATCATTCTCATCTATTATCCGTGTCCATGTATGAACTGCTTACCATATTTATACAGATGCTATGTTAATCAAGATATTACAAATGTGGAGAAGGAAATGGCAACCCACTCCAGTATTCTTGCCTGGAGAATCCCAGGGACAGAGGAGCCTGGTGGGCTGCTGTTTATGGGGTCTCACCAAGTCAGAGACGACTGAAGCAACTTAGCAGCAGCAGCAGCAGCAGAGGAACTACAAATAACTCAGGGAAGCTGAAATATGAGAAAAAAGAAAGTGACCCCAGAGGCTGGAAGACTGAAAAGATTGAGAAGAACTGTGAAAACAAAAGGAGGGTAGCCATTAAGAAATTTTAAGCCCAGTAGTTATATAGTTCAGTTTACATTTTAGAAACATCACGCCCAGAGAGAAGTTATCAATGAGGACTAAAATAGATATATGCAAAAGAGATAATGTAACAGTAGAGTCCAGAGTAGGACAAATAACTGGATATAAGGGATGTACAAAGTTCAGCATGACTTCAGGGGTGCTAGTTTGGATTAAAGGTAAAAAGTGAAATTTTTCACTGAAATAGGAAATATATAAGGAAGAAGGGATTTGAGGTTTAAAATAAAATTCAGTTTGAAACATTCTATGGAGATATAAGTGAAGGTCCATTTTGCTCTTGGTCTTGGAGCTCAGGGGTGGGGGGAAGAGACTGGACCCTAAAATAGTATTTTATGAATAAACAGCATATAATAATTAAATCTACTAGGGAATAAAATGATCCAAGGAGAGGCAAGGACTAAAATAATGAAAGCCTAAGAAACTCCAATTAAAACTCTGGGATGGGTAGCAGAAATGAAGCCACAAGAAGAGCCAGAGAAAGGGTAGAGAGAGATAGGAAGAGAACCACAAAAGCCACAAAAATGAAGTTTCCAAAAAGAGACCAAAAAGCAAAGATTTTGCAACAATGATATTATTAATGACCTCTGCCAAAATGTTTATAATGGCATCATGGAAGCAGATTCAGTGAAGAGGTATAAATATTAAGTCATAAATTCAAAAGGAATGGAAGAACATGTAGATTAGAAACAAACAAAACTCTGTTTGTATTAATAGTTGACATGATTGTTAGAAAACTATAAGAAATCTACCAAAAAACCCTCCTGTAATTAACAAAGGAAGCAAAGTTGCAGAACACAAGATCAACACAGAAAAATCAACTGCATAACAACAAATAACTGGAAATGAAAATAAAAACCACAATAACATTTATAAATACTCCAAATAAAATAAAATATTTAGCTATAAATCTAGTAAAACATATACAGGATCCACAGGCTGGAAAAACAATGCTGATGAAAGAAATCAAAGAAAATCTAAGTAATTAAAGAAACATACTGTGCTCATGGATTAGAAGACAACATGGTAAAGATGTCAATTCTCCCCAAACTGTTCTGCACATTTAAGGCAATTTCTGCCAAACCTACAACAAGCCTATTCTAAAATTTGGAAAGAAAAGACTATTTCTAATAGACAGAAACAATTTTGAAAAAGAATATATGCAGAGTATATCATGTGAAATGCCAGGCTAGATGAATCACAAGCTGGAATCAAGATTGCTGGGAAACATATAAACAACTTCACATATGCAGATGATACCACTTTAACGGCAGAAAGTGAAGAGGAACCAAAAAGCCTCTTGATGGGGGTAAAAGAGAGTGAAAAAGCTGGCTTAAAACTCAACATTCAAAAACAAAGGTCATTGCATCCAGTCCCATCACTTCATGGCAAACAGATGGGGGAAAAGTGGAGACAGTGACAGATTTTATGTTCTTGGGCTCCAAAATCACTGTGGTTGGTGACTGCAGCCATGAAATTAAAAGACACTTGCTGCTTGGAAGGAAAGCTATGACAAATCTAGACAGCATATTAAAAAGCAGAGACATCACTTTGCCAACAAAGGTCCATCTACTCAAATTTATGGTATTGCAGTCTCGGAGAAGGCAATGGCAACCCACTCCAGTACTCTTGCCTGGAAAATCCCATGGACAGAGGAGCCTGGAAGGCTGCAGTCCATGGGGTCGCTAGGAGTCAGACACGACTAAGCAATTTCACTTTCACTTTTCACTTTCATGCATTGGAGAAGGAAATGGCAACCCGCTCCAGTATTCTTGCCTGGAGAATCCCAGGGATGGGGGAGCCTGGTGGGCTGCCATCTATGGGGTCACACAGAGTCGGACACAACTGAAGCGACTTAGCAGTAGCAGTAGTCATGTACCAATGTGAGAGGTGGACCATAAAGAAGGCTAAACACCAAAGAATTGATGCTTTTGAATTATGGTGCTGGAGAAGACTCTTGAGAGTCCACTGGACTGCAAGATCAAACCAGTCAATCCTAAAGGAAATCAACCCTAAGTATTCATTGGAAGGACTGATGCCAAAGGCTGAAGCCTCAATACTTTGGCCATCTGATGCGAAGAGCCGACTCACTGGAAAAGACCCTGATCCTGGGAAAGACTGCAGGCAAAAGGAGAATGGGACAGCAGAGGTTAGATAGCATCAGTGACTCAATGGACATGAATCTGAGCAAACTCTGGGAGATAGTGAAGGACAGGGAAGCCTGGCATGCTTCAGTCCATAGGGTCGCAAAGAGTCAGACACAACTTAGCAACTCAACAACAACAAAAGTAGGAGGACTCACTGTTACTAATGCTAACCCTACAGTAATCAAGACAGTATGTTACTGACATAGGAATAGATATATTAATCATACAGACAGTGTAGGAAACCTAGAAACAGACTCAAATATACCCAACTGATTTTTGACAAAATGGTAAAAACAATTCAGTGGAGGAAGTGCAATCTTTTCACACATGGTACTGAAACCAGTGAATATCCACAGGCAAAAAGATGAATGTCAAACTAAACTTCATACTTTATATTAAAATTAACTCAAAATGGATCACAGATTTAAAAGTAAAACTATAAAATTTCTAGGAAAAACCACATAAGAACTTTAAGATATTGGGCTAGGGAAAGAACTCTTAGATCTGACATTGAAACCAAAGTGCATAAAAGGAAAAATTAATAAATTGGACCTAATCAAAACCTAAACTTTTCACTCCGCAAAAGACCTTGTTAAAAGCATGAAGAGACAAATTACTGAGAGAAACTATTTGCAAATCACATATCTGACACAGACAAATCTTGTATGTAGAATATATAAAGAAGTCTCAAAATACTGAGAAAATAAATTTAAAAATAAGCATAAGACAAGAACAAAGATTTCACTAATATATATGGCAAAAATAAACATATGATAGGGTGTTCAACATCATTATCCATATAGAAAATACCAATTAAAACCACAATGAGGGACTTCCCTGTTGTCCAGTGATTAAGAATCTGCCTGTCAATGCAGGGGACAGAAGTTGAATCCCTGGTCCAGGAAGATCCCACATGCCTCAGGGCAACTAAGCCCATGAGCCACTACTACCAATCCCTACCAGTCCCATTTGTCACAACTACTGAAGCCTGCATGCCCCGGAGCCTGTGCTGTGTGATGTGACAAAAGCAGCCACTGCAGTGAGAAGGCTGGGAACCACAACTGGAGTAAGTAGGCCCTGCTCACCACAACTAGAGAAAGCCCTCATGTGGCAATGAAGACCCAGTGCAGCCAAAAATAAAAAACTTTTTAAAACACAATAAATCATTACTACATACTTATCAGAATGACCAAAATTAAAAACAGTGATAATAACAAATGCTAGTGAGGATACAGAAAAACTGGATCACTTATACACTGGTAACAGGAATGAACAGCGGGTATAGTCACACTGGAAATCAGTTTAAACAATTATTTTTAAAAATAAAAATGAAATTACTATAGGACCCAGCAATAGCATACTTGGGCATCTATCCCAGAAAAATAAAAACTTATGTAGGCATAGAAATTTGTACACAAATGTTCACAGTAGCTTTATCTCTAATAACAAAAACTAGAGAGTACCAAACTGCTGTTCAATGGATAAATGGTAAATCTGTGGTATATCCATACAGAATATTGCTCAGCAATAAAAAGGAGCAAGCCACTGATACACAACAACTTAGTTTTGAACTTTAAGGGATTTATATTAAGTGAAAAAATCTACACTCAGAATATTACATACTATGATTCCATTTATATTTGTTATTCTTGAAATAAAATTACACAAAATGAGGAAAGGTTAGTGGTTGCTAGGGATCAATAGGTAGGGAAAACGATAGTACAGTAAAAATGAGGCAGCACAAGGAAGCTTTGTTGTCATGATACACTTTTGTATCTCAATCATGGTGGTGGCAGTTTCACAAAACGACACATGTGATAAATGCAAAAAAAAAAAAAAAAAAGAAAAGGCAGCCAAACGAACTGAAGATATGTGCAAACAATATAACCAATAAAGGGTTAATACTCAAGATATACAAAGAATTTATACAACTTAACATCAAAAACAACAAACAACCCAATTAAAAAAAAATAGGCAGAGAACCTGGAAATTTTTTCAAAGAAGATATAAAGATTGCCAACAGACACATGAAGAAATGCTCCACATCACTAATTATCAGGGGAATGAAATTAGCAAATCCACAATGAGATATCACCTCACACCTGTCAGAATGGTTATGATCAAAAAGACAACAAGTAACAAGAGTCAGTGAGGATGTGGAGAAAAGAGAACCTTCATGGACTGTTGTGAATATTAGCTGATACACCCATCACAGAAAACAAAAAGAAGGTTCCTCAAAATATTAAACTACCATATGATCCAGCAAGTCCACTCTTCCAAAGAAGAATAGTTTTCCAAAGAAAACAAAACACTAATTTGAAATAATATATGCACCCCTGTGTTCACTGCAACATTATTTCCAATGGCCAAGATATGGAAGAAACCTAAGTGTCCATCAAAAAAATGAATGGATATAGAAAATGCAGTATATACAAACATATATACACACACAATGAAATATTACTCAGCCATAAAAAAAAAGAAATCTTGCCAAATGCCAAGACAGACAGACCTAGAAGGCATTATGCTAAATGAAATAAATCAGAGAAAGATAAACACCATACAATTTCACTTACATGTGGAATCCAAAAACACAACAAATTAACAAATATAATAAAATTGAAACAGATGCATAAATACAGAGAACAAACAGATGACTGCCAGAGGGGAGGGATTTGGGGGAAAGAAGGTGAGATAGATTAAGAGGTATAGATTTCTAGTTATAAAATAAATCAAGGGGATATAATGTACAGCATAGGGTATATAATCAGTAATATTGTAAAAACTCTGTACAGTGACAGATAGTTGAGACTCATCCTGTGATCTTTCTGTAACATACAAAAATACTGAATCACTAAATTGTCCATCTGAAACTAACACTGCAAGTTATAGTTCAAATAAAAATAATTAAATTAAAAAATACACATGAAAGTATAAATCTCACTGGTAAAGGTAAATACAGTACAAATATAGTATAGTACAAATACAGTAAATGTAGTGGGTTAATTACCTATAAAGCTGTAATGTATGAAGGTTAAAAGACAAAAGTAGTAAAAAGATCACTATAACTAGAATAATTAAGTTGAGGGATACACAAGATAAAAAGATGTAAAATGCGACATCAAAAACTTATAACATGAGGGTAGGTAAAAGGTAGTGCTTTAGAATGTACTCAAACACATGTTATCAACTTAAAACAGGTTGTTATAAACATATGCTGTTATATACAAGACTCATGGTAACCACAAAGCAAAAACCTATAGCAGATACAGGAAAAATGAAAGGAAAAGGAAAGTGAAGTCACTCAGTCATGTCCAACTCTTTGCCACCCCATGGACTGTAGCCTATCAGGCTCCTCTGTCCATGGGATTTTCCAGGCAATAGTACTGGAGTGGATTGCCATTTCCTTCTCCAGGGGATCTTCCCGACCCAGGGATGGAACCTAGGTCTCCTGCATTGTAGACAGACACTTTACCGTCTGAGCCACCAGGGAAAGAACTGAAAGGAAGTATTCAAATCACAAATGAAGAGGTAGAAAAAAAAGGAAAAACTACAAAACAGCCAGAAAAAAACTAACAAAATGGCATTCAAATGTAAATGGACTAAATTCTCCAATCACAAGAAATAGTGTTGAAAGGATAAAAAACAAGACCTAACGATATGCTGCCTACAAGAAATTCACTTCAAATATAAGACACACACAAACTGAAAGTGAAGGGATGAAAAAAGCTATTCCATGTAAATGGAAACAAAAAGCAAGCGAGGGTAGTTATGCTTTTATCAGACAAAACAGACTTTAAAACAAAGGTGGTAATTAGAAAAAAGGGCATTACCTAGTGATAAGGGGTCAATCCAACAAGAATATGTAACATATGTAAATATTTATACACCCAACATAAAGGGATTCCCCAGTGGAAGTAAAGATGCTACCCATCATTTATAGGGAACTCTGCCTCATTTTTCATAGAAAGAATCTACAGACAGAATCTGAACTATACTATCTGCTATCAACATCACCACCATCACTAACCTATAGCAGCGCAAGTGAGGGAATCAGTAATAGTACCACAAATTCTCCAACCTGAGTCAGCAATTCTGTTTTTCCTTAATTTCTGAAAAGGTAATTGTGTTAGTCCATTTGGGCTGCTGTAAATGGCACCCCACTCCAGTACTCTTGCCTGGAAAATCCCATGGGCGGAGGAGCCTGGTGGGCTACACAGTCCATGGGGTCGCTAACAGTTGGACACGACTGAGCGACTTCACTTTCACTTTTCACTTTCATGCATTGGAGAAGGAAATGGCAACCCACTCCAGTGTTCTTGCCTGGAGAATCCCAGGGACGGGGGAGCCTGGTGGGCTGCCATCTGTGGGGTCGCACAGAGTTGGACATGACTGAAGCGACTTAGCAGCAGCAGCAGCAGCAACAGAACACCACTGACTGGGTAGCTAAAAAACAGAAATTTATTTCTCATACTTCTCATAGGCTAGGAAGTCTAAGGTCACAGTGCCAACATGGTCTGGTGAGGGCCCTTTATCTGGTTGTCACTGTGTCCTCATATAGCAGAAGGGGTAGCGATCTCTCTAAAACCTCTTTTAAAAAGCACTAACTGAATTCATGAGGTCTCCACTGTCATGATTTTCGAAGGCCCTACCTGTTAATATACCACTATCTTTAGGGATTAGGATGTCAACAAATGAATTTTGAGAGGACATTCAAACCATGGCAGCAGTCAACCAGATTAAACTAGCTTCAGATAAGAGAATTAGAGTATTTAAAAAAAAAAAAAAGACATGTAAATATTGTTAACAGACTTACCAAAACCTCCTCTAGCCTAATAGTGCACAGGCTTCAAGGACAGGATATGATACTCCTCTATTCTCTTAGCAACTATGTAAGCCAATAACCAATGTCCACTGCATCAAAACATTCAAGGAACAAGAACAGGCAAGATTGCTCTGCAACTCCAAGCACTAACCAGGATTTAAAAGCATATACATTAACCAAAATCCTAGTTCTTTATCTCGCTTTAAATGGTACCTTAAAAGTTTGATTTAGGTTCAGAAGATTTTTTTTTTTAATTTTTCTTTTAGGAATAGCAAGTATCACTTATATAAACACCTTGCAAATGGTTACATTTAACAGGTCAAAAGATTTTGAGATTTTACTTTCTAGGTGGCACAAAGAGCAGAATAAAGAAGTACTTTAAAAACAGACTACTCACCTTACACTGAAGGAGGTTTTTTTTATTATAAACACAATGAACAGAGAAAACATACACAATCAAATAAAGGAACTATGTAGCAAGTCTTGTCCTATTTTACAGATGAGATCCATAGAAGATAAACAAGAATATGCAAAAGAAGAGGAGCATATGCTGCTGCTGCTGCTAAATCACTTCCGTCGTGTCCGACTCTGTGCGACCCCACAGACGGCAGCCCACCAGGCTCCCCCGTCCCTGGGATTCTCCAGGCAAGAACACTGGAGTGGGTTGCCATTTCCTTCTCCAGTGCATGAAAGTGAAAAGTGAAAGTGAAGTCGCTCAGTCGTGTCCGACTCTGTGCAACCCCATGGACTGTGTAGCCCACCAGGCTCCTCCATCCATGGGATTTTCCAGGCAAGAGTACTGGAGTGGGGTGCCATTCAATGTAAATTACTGGTAAGGTTTTCAACCTTGAGCTGTATGCTGGTTCCACACGTATTTTTTAGACTAGACTAGAGTGGACAAAAATAGCTAAATAAACAAATCAGACCTGGATCACTAGTGATGATGTATCATGAATCAAATTCTGTGTCTTGAGTCCAAAAAAGAAAAATAAAAACAGTTCAAGTCTGCAGGATCTAAAGGTGAGTATAACTAACACAGACCTGTCTCTCAGCGTGAATAACAAATAATGCTTTCTAAGTGAAATATCAATATATTAAAATAATTCAGAGTGAACATCAAGATGACTTGACCTAACACACAACTTAAGTCACCTTCACATCAAAAAAAAACCTCTGTAATTAAAAATGATCAGAGACATGTTAAGGCAGTATAACTACCACTGGAGTCACAATTACAAATCTTTTTTCCTAAGTAGTTTGCAGAGATTACATATCTTACAATGCTTTTCAGTGCACTGACAGGTTAAAATAAAATCAACAAATGTTAGAATTTAATTGAACTTTACAAACTGCACATGCCTTTTTATCAAGAAATTTAGCAATATTTTTATAATGATTTCTAAATAAACCTCAGGTTTCTTTCAAATTTTACTACTTTCTCATATATTAATAGTATTTTCAGCAGTTCATATCTGTAACTCTAAAAGGCCCCTTCATTTTACCTACTATCCTATGTTAATTTTATTTAGAAAGTAAGTATTTTCTTCATTATGCATTTGTAATAATTAGAAATAATATAAGTCAAATATGGGCTTACTCAATTTTACTAGTACATATATGATTTTTTAACTTAATTTCCTATTATACTAATCAAAGCTTAAAATAGGAAAATAAACTATTTTAAAATGTTTCCTCTATAATAATTTCACTAAAAAATTAACACCAGGGAAGTTCCTGGTGGTCCAGTGGTTAAGAGTCTTGTGTTTCCACTGCAGATGGCCAGGGTTCGATCTCTGGTTGGGCAACTAAGATCCTGCATACTTCAAGTTACAGTTAAAAAAAAAAATAATAATAATTCTAATCACCAGTATAAACTGAAGCATAACTCTCCAGGGGTGCACACTGCTGAATAATTTGTCCAAATGTCAACTGCAATTTTCAAAAATCCCTTCAAGCTCAAAATTTTAAACATCTGTAAAAAATACTTGTTTTGAGAGTGGTTTACACTCATGACACTTGACCTTTTGCTGTACACACCACAAAATTCAAGTCTCAAATACCACACAAGCAGGAAATCTGATCATTCCTGCAGTAGCCATATGCATGGTCCAATATCAAATATTAGTTCTAGGTTACGCTAAGTCATGTGTTACAAATCTTTTACTGAAACCTCTATAATTAGTTGTAATTTGCCTCTTTTAAAATGTGTTTCTTATGGGACATCTGGCCTTGAAAGTTCCACCTTCCCATTGAAAAAATACTTAAGTGTCTGGATTTTTTTTTCCACTTAATATAGAACACCGCATGGGTGGTATAACAAAGTCCAGACTTCTTAAAAAAATTAAATTTCAAGAACATAATGATTAAAAACCATTTAAGTATTACTAAATATAAATGTAAAATAAAATTTTGTTGCCCATAACTATCTACAGATTCCCACATCAATATCTCAAATATTTAAAGTTCACAAAATAAATTTTAATGAGAGTACGGCACTGATACACTCATTTCCAGGAATTTACACTAGTTAAGTTGAAATGGAAAATAAAGGTTCAGAATTAAGAGATTTAAAAAAGTTTGAGCCCAGTGAGTTCATATGACACTCAAAGTCATCTACTTCAAGAAGGAAATGATCTTACCAATTTATAAATAGCCTTAACTCATTTCACAGAGATTAAAATTTAACAATACTCATCAATTCACTTGGTTCTAGAAACCCTTCCTTAAAACTGAAAATTAAATATGGGCTAAGGAATAAGTCATAAAAATGAAAGACTATGACACTGCTTTTATACAGGATAAAAGTGGAAAAATCCATCACAACATCCTGCTGTCCAAACCTGTTTGTTTCCTAAATTAGAAGATTTTTCATACAAACTCCTTAAAATCAGTATTATACCTTAATTAAAAAAAAAATGAAATGTAACATGGGTCAGACAAGAAGTAAGTCCAAAACATCAGTTTCTAATGACAAAATTTCAAAGATACAGTGAAATTTGGTATGAAGGTAAATTCAATATATTTTCATCTTCTCAAAATATAACTTTAAAACATTTCATCTCATTTAGAAATGTCATGTAAGGAAATAAAAATCATACAGATCCTCTGAAAGTTCAAAAACCTTCACCTAAAAATTGAACACAATCAGGCCCCATTTCTTATAGATATAGGTACTAAGCAACAAGCATAATCCCTACTAAGGCTATAACTAGATTAAGTAAGATTAATATGAAAATAACTGCTAGGATGTTTTATCCAAATTTAAGGAAACCCTTTTGCAATTAATTATGTTACTTTCATAGTTATGTTAAAAAAAAAAATTAAGTGTGGAACCTCCCTGGTGATTGAGTCTGCCTTCCAGTGCAGGGGATGTATATTCAATCCCTGATGGGGGAACTAAGGTCTACATGGCACAGGACAACTAAGCCCACGTGGCACAACTGCTGAGCCTGCAACAAAGACCCAGCGAAGCCAAAAACAAAAAAGTTAAGTGTATAAGCTAAGATTAGTTTATGTAAAAGCTGGCCTATTCTAAAAGTTAAAGAAATAACAATTACTAATAACTATTAAATTGGTCAGGGCTTCTCTGGTGGCTCAGTGGTAAAGAATCTGCCTGACAATGCAGGAGACACAGTTTCGACCTCTGATCCAGTAAGATCCCATAGGCAGCTGAGCAACTAAGCTCACGCACCACAACTACTGAGCCTGTGCTCTAGAGCCCAGGAGCTGCAACTGCTGGAGGCCACACACCCTAGGGCCTGGGCTCCACAACAAAAGAAGCCCGTCACAATGAGAAGCCTGTTCCCCACAACTAGAGAGTAGCCCCAGCTCGCCACAACTAAAGAAAGCTGACTCACAGCAATGAAGACCCAGAACAGCCCCCCAAAATAAAGTATTTTAATTGGTTAACATAAACAAGTAGGTTCAATAATCTTACCTGTATTCCATCTTTAAGTTTCAAAATGCATTCCATTGTATTGATGGTAATTACCACTGGTTCTGAACCCAGTTTTGTCCATGGTACATGGATCCTCAGTTCATGAATATGTCCACTTAAAAAAGTGAATGGTAATTTCAATTCCTTAAAACACAAAACATTAAATAAAGTTTAGTAAGAGCTTAATTTTTTTTTTTCATTCTAATATCCAAAATACTTTGTGAAAAGAGAAACAAAATTTCCAACACAAAAATATTCTAGGGAGGGTGGGATGAACTGAGTGAGAGAGTAGCGCTGACATGCATGTACTACCATCTGCAAAACCGCTAGCTGGCGGGGCGCCACTGTGCAGCACTGGGAACTCGGCTCAGTGCGCTGTGATGCCCGAGAGGGCTGGGATGGGGGACGATGCAGTGGGGTGGGAGGGAAACTCCAGACAGAGAGGATACAGATATATACTTAGAGCTGGGTTACACTGCTGTACAGCAGAAACCAACACAACATTATAAAGCAATTACCCTCCAATTTAAAAAAATATAAAAAGCAATAAATTTCATCATATAACAAAAAAAAAATTCGGGGAATTACTGTTCATCAAAAAGCAGCATCAAATAACTTGCTAAATTATAGTTACTGATGAGCTACAAAAACGTATTGTGCAAGTTACATTTAATAAGGCACTTAACCTGTCAAGGCCTCTATTTCTTATTTTGCTAAATGGAAATGATAACAGAACAGGATTTTAAGGCAAGATGAAAGAGGGGAACTTAATTAAAGAAAGGAGAATGACCTGACAAAATAAACACTGATCAACTTCGAAAAAAAAAAGTCTTGAACTTTACCTAAAGATTATACCTAGAAACTATATGATCATAAATTTTAAATGTTTTATAACTGTTTCATTATTAAAAAGGTTAGAAATGAAAACACAAAGGTTACCACAACCACTTTATACTAAATCATTTCACCTTCAGATAAAATGTTATAAACCAAAAAAAAAAAAAAAAAACAAGTAATAATAAATTGCATTTGAACTGTATTTCAGTCACATTATTGTAACTATTTGTGAAAGTTAAAATAAATATTAAGCTGTTCCTTCATCCAAGAAGTATCCACCTTGGTTTAGCAACACAGCAGTGTAGCTAAACATACATATACAGACAGTACAGCAAAATGGTTAAGACCAATAAATCTGGAACCAGCACAAGTGGATCTAATCCTACACCTGCTACTTACTAGCACAATGACAAGAGGCAACTTGTACTACATCTCTGCATCTCAGTTTCTTTATCTAATGGATAATAGTAGTGTGTTTGGGGATTAAATCAATTAATTTACATAAAGTACTTAGGACACTGTCTTCCTCAGAGGCCATCAATATAAAGACACTATCTATTACTACAAATGTATAAGCCTCTTTTATGTCTTCAACAAGCTTATTAAAGAGCAGAATACAAAAAATCTATTGATATTTCTACTATTCTAACAGAATGTCACGATTTTTTAAACAGTTCTAAATATTTCATTAATTTTAAAGATGCAGTAATTTCTCTAAGCATTGATCAATGGGAGAGATTATATTTTGATCACTGTCTATAATGAATACCATGTTAATGAGCACTTACTGTACACCAGGCATGGTTTTAAGTACTTTACTCACATGCAATATTTAATCTTTGTTGGAGAAGGCAATGGCACCCCACTCCAGTACTCTTGCCTGGAAAATCCCATGGATGGAGGAGCCTGGTAGGCTGTGGTCCATGGGGTCACGAAGAGTCAGACACAACTGATCAACTTCCCTTTCACTTTTCACTTTCATGCATTGGAGAAGGTAATGGCAACCCACTCCAGTGTTCTTGCCTGGAGAATCCCAGGGACAGGGGAGCCTGGTGGGCTGCCATCTATGGGGTCGCACAGAGTCGGACACGACTGAAGCGACTTAGCAGCAGTAGCAGCAGCAGGAACCCCAAAAAGTAAATACTATTATACCCACTTTATAGATTAAAAAAAAAATCTGAGGCACAGAAAGGTCAAATAACTTTCAAAAATAACTCATCTTAGAGAGACATGATTCAAAACTGGAAATTATTATGCCAGAGCCCTTGTTCTTAACAAAACTACACTGCATCTAACTTCCTTTACAAGCAACGAGTACACTTCCATTGGTTATACATTCATTTGGATAATGTTTCAATGACATTTCCAAAATCTGAGGCACAGAAAGGTCAAATAACTTTCAAAAAAACTCATCTTAGAGAGCCATGACTCAAAACTGGAAATTATTATGCCAGAGCCCTTGCTCTTAATAAAACTACACTACACCTAACTTCCTTTATGAGCAATGAGTACATTTCCATTGGTTATACATTCATCTAGATAATGTTTCAATGACATTTCCATCTCTACCCCTGAGGTGTATAACAATGATACATTCGTGAAATGACTACCAAAACTTGCAATCTATGGGGAAATTGGATTTTCTTAGAAGTTAAAAGACACCTAAACCAAACTCAAGACCTTGTTATCACCAGAATACTACTAATCTTATCTGAATGACTAATTGAATGTTAACATAAAGGGCAATATTCTATATTAAAACATGGAATTTTGAATCACATGGCCCATGCTGGTAATCCAACTGAAGTTCACTTATTAATCAACTCACTATAAGCAAGATCATTTCCATTTCCTCATCTCAGAGTTGCTGTGATAAACAAATGGGAACATTTATGCCTTATAAAAGGCAAAAGAAAATGTTGACTGTTAAAACAAGTGGGTGATCCTAAGGTAGCCCAAAGAAATGATTTTCTTTTCATTCTTTTTCATTCTTAAAATATACTGTATGACTTAAAAATATTTTATTTACTTGGAACTACTCAGGAAAACAATGCATCCCTAAAACAGAATATCTATGGCTGCACAATTCACTATTTATGAACAGCTCTCATAAATCACACTGTAGAAAGACTATTACAAAATATCCTCACAGGAAAAAAAGGGATACTTTAAAAATGAATGTAACAGGGCCCAAAAGCAAAAATAGATGAATAGGACTATATCAAACCTAAAAACCTCCAGAAAGCAAAGAAAACACTCAGCAAAACAGAAAGGCAATCATATGAGAGAAACAGAAACTATCTGAGAAGGGTTTAAAATCTAGACGACATAAAGAACTACAGCAACTCAACAACAAAAAAAATAACCAAATTTTAAAAATGGGAAATTGACTTGAATATCAATTTTCAAAAGAACACAGACAAAAGGCCAACAAAGAGGAAAAAATGCTCACCATCATTAATCAGAGAAACACAAATCAAAACCAGAATGACAGGGCTTCCCTGCTGATTCAGTGGTAAAGAATCCACCTGCCAATGCAGGAGACACGGATTTGATTCCTGGTCCGGAAAGATGTCACAGACCAAGCAGCAACTAAACCCACGTGCCACAACTACTGAAGCCCATGTGCCCTAAACCTTGTGCTCTGCAACAAGAAAAGCCACTGCAATGAGAAGGCTGTGCACCACTACTGAAGAGTAGCCTCCACTCGCCCCAACTAGACAAAAGCCTGAGTAGCAACAAAGACCCAGCAAAGGCAAAAATAAAACAAATAAATGAAATTATTTTTTAAAAAACCCACAATGGCAGATTTCCCTGGTGGTCCAATGGTTAAAAATCTGCCTGCCAATGAAGGAGACAGGAGTTTCATCCCTGGTCCGAGAAGACTCCACATGCTGCAGTGAAACTAAGCCCATGCACCACAACTACTGAGCTCGTATGCTGCAAAAAGAAAAGCCACCCAAATGAGGAGCCCACACACTGCAACGAGAGCAGCCGCCACTACTCTTGCCTCAACCAGAGAAAGCAGCATTCAGCAACGAAGACCCACTGCAGCCATAAATCAATTAAATTAAAAACTATAATGACATATCATCTCACATCTGTTAGCAGGGCCCCTATCAAAAAAAAAAAAAAAAAGAACAAAAACAAACAAAAAAAAACCCCCACCACCACAGAAAGTAATGTGTGGTAAGTATATAAAGAATGTGTAAACCTTGTGCACTGTTGCTGAAAAGGTAAAATGGTACAACCACTATAGAAAACAGTACGGAGATTATTCAAACAATGAAAAACAGAATTGCCATATAATCCAGCAATCTCAGTTCTGAGTACACAATAAAAAGAAACCAAAAGCAGGATCTTGAAAACATACTTGTACAACCATGTTTTTTGCAGCATTATTCACAATAGTCAAGAGGTTACTACAATCTGATGTCCACTGAAAGATAAGGATAAAGAAAATGTGGTATATACATATGATAAGATATTACTTAGTCTTTAAAAAGGAAATTCTGTTACATCCTACAACATATAATGAACCTCAAGGACATCCTGCTAAGTGAAATAAGCCAGTCACAAAAAGACACATATTGTCTAACTTCACTTACGAAAGGTACATAAAGTAGTCAAATTCTTAGACACAGAAGTAGAACAGTGGTGGCCAGGGGGGGAGAGAAACGGGAAGCTGTAGTTTCGTGGTTGGAGAAGGCAATGGCACCCCACTCCAGTACTCTTGCCTGGAAAATCCCATGGACGGAGGAGCCTGGTGGACTACGGTCCATGGGGTTGCTAAGAGTCAGAAACGACTAAGCAACTTTGCTTTCACTTTTCACTTTCATGTATTGGAGAAGGAAATGGCAACCCACTCCAGTATTCTTGCCTGGAGAATCCCAGGGATGGGGAGCCTGGTGGGCTGCTGTCTATGGGGTCACAAAGAGTCGGACACGACTGAAGCAACTTAGCAGCAGCAGCAGTTTCGTTGGTACACAGCTTAAGTGTTAGAAGATGGAAAGTTCTAGAAATCTGAACAATAATGTATATATAGTAAACACGACTGCCCACTTAAAAATGGTTAGGATGGTAAATTTTATGCTATCTCCATTTTTACCACAAAATAAAAATAACTTTAAAACAGGACTTCAAGAATTCTAAGTTAGAAGGCTGGCAAATTCTCTCCCCAAAAAGCAGTGAAAAAACTGGACAAAGTTATTTGAAAAAAAAAACAGAAATCTCAGGGGCAATGAGGGAAGGCTACCCTGAAGTCATGAACCAGTTGGTGCAAGAAAAAGAACAGCAGACCAGCCAGAAAATTATCAGAGTAATCAAGAGAACAAGAAAGCCAAGGATGGCCTTGCTCTGACCCCATTATTCCTGGTAACCTGGGAAGCTGTATGTATGTGCCAGGTTGTGCTTACTTGGGCAATGTTGGAGAGACCCTTAATAATCTACTCATTCATGGCTGACCAAGAAGCCTTGTAAACATATGGATCAGATCTGTAAACTCCTGAAAGCATATCTAGTACATGTGTATGTCCCATACCAAAGAGAAGAAGCCTTATTGGTTCAAAAGTTCTAACAACCTCTAGCCAATCACTGGCAGATGACTCAGTTATAGTGATCCAGGGGTAATCCCTAGAAATCCAAGCCTAAAAACAGAAAGAATGGAGAGAGAAAAAAGAAAACTGAGCACAGTCATCAGAGATCACATACTACAGGGGAAAACAGACACCACAAACTTAGCCCAGGCAAGTCACTGAACAACAAGCCAACAGCAACAACAAATATCCCCAGAGGCAAGAAATTAGAATGCAGAATTGCTACAATATATTATGCAAAATGTCCAGTTTTCAACTAAACATTGTGAAACATGAAAAGTTTACAAAAGTAGTTAATAGAGACTATCTTTGAGGATGCTCAAATGCAGGACTTAAAACATTATAAATATGTTAAATAATTAAAGAATTACATGACAATGATTCATTGAATAGAAAATATCAAGAATGAGAAATTACAAACAAGAAGCAAGTGGAAATTCTGGAGTTGAAAAGAACAATAAGTGAAATTGGGACTTCCTTGGTGGTTCAGTGGTTAAGAATCTACCCTTCAATGCAAGGGACTCAGGTTCGATCCCTGGTTGGGAAACAAAGCCCATGCACCATAACTACTGAGCCCCCACACCACAATGATAGAACCCCTGTAACACAACAAAAGATCCCACCTGCCTCACCTAAGACCCAACACAACCAAACAAATAAATTTCTTAGGAGTACAATGAATGAACTTAAAAATTCACTGAGAGTTCAACATCAGATTTGAGCTGGCAGAAAAAGAATCAGCAAATTCACACCCAGACGTATCAGAACAAACATTTTGAAAGTCTGGAACAAAAAGAAAACTTTGAAGGCAGAAACAGAAAATCAACATGTTACATATAAGAAAATTCTTCATAGTTCAGCTCAGTAAAGTCGCTCAGTTGTGTCCAACTCTTTGTGACCACATGAACCGCAGCATGCTAGGCCTCCCTGTCTATCACCAACTCCTGGAGTTCACACAAACTCATGTCCACTGAGTCGGTGATGCCATCCAGCCATCTCATCCTCTGTCATCCTCTTCTCCTCCTGCCCTCAATTTTTCCCAGCATCAGGGTCTTCTCTAATGAGTCAGTTCTTTGCATCAGGTAGCCAAAATATTAGAGTTTCAGCTTCAGCATCAGTCCTTCCAATGAACACCCAGGACTGAACTCCTTTAGGATGGACTAGCTGGATCTCCTTGCAGTCCAAGGGACTCTCAAGAGTCTTCTCCAACACCACAGTTCAAAAGCATCAATTCTTCCGCACTCAGCTTTCTTTATAGTCCAACTCTCACATCCATACGACTACTGGAAAAACCATAGCCTTGACTAGACGGATCTTTGTTGACAAACTAAAGTCTCTGCTTTTTAATATACTGTCTAGGTTGGTCGTAACTTTCCTTCCAAGGAGTAGGCGTCTTTTCATTTCATGGCTACAATCAAAATCTGCAGTGATTCTGGAGCCCCAAAAAATAAAGTCAGCCACTGTTTCCCCATCTATTTGCCATGAAGTGATGGGACCAGATGCCATGATCTTAGTTTTCTGAATGTTGAGCTTTAAGCCAACTTTTTCACTCTCTTCTTTCACTTTCATCAAGAGGCTCTTTAGTTCTTCTTCACTTTCTGCCATAAGGGTGATGTCATCTGCATATCTGAGGTTATTGATATTTCTCCCAGCAATCTTGATTCCAGCTTGTGCTTCTTCCAGCCCGGTGTTTCTCATGATGTACTCTGCATAGAAGTTAAATAAACAGGGTGACAATATACAGCCTTGATGGACTCCTTTTCCTATTTGGAACAAGTCTATTGTTCCATGTCCAGTTCTAACTGTTGCTTCCTGACCTGCATATAGGTTTCTCAAGAGGCAGATCAGGTGGTCTGGTATTCCCATCTCTTTCAGAATTTTCCACAGTTTATTGTGATCCACACAGTCAAAGGCTTTGGCATAGTCAATAAAGCAGAAATAGATGTTTTCCTGGAACTCTCTTGCTTTTTCCATGATCCAGCGGATGTTGGCGATTTGATCTCTGGTTCCTCTGCCTTTTCTAAAACCAGCTTTAATATCTGGAAGTTCAAAGTTCACGTATTGCTGAAGCCCGGCTTGGAGAATTTTGAGCATTACTTTACTAGCGTGTGAGATGAGTGCAATTGTGTGGTAGTTTGAGCATTCTTTGGCATTGCCTTTCTTTGGGATTGGAATGAAAACTGACCTTTTCCAGTCCTGTGGCCACTGCTGAGTTTTCCAAATTTGCTGGCATATTGAGTGCAGCACTTTCACAGCATCCTCTTCCAGGATTTAAAATAGCTCAACTGGAATTCCATCAGCTCCACTAGCTTTGTTCATAGAGATGCTTCCTAAGGCCCACTTGACTTCACATTCTAGGATGTCTGGCTCTACGTGAGTGATCACACCATTGTGATTATCTGGGTCATGAAGATCTTTTTTGTACAGTTCTTCTGTGTATTCTTGCCACCTCTTCTTAATATCTTCTGCTTCTGTTAGGTCCATACCATTTCTGTCCTTTACTGAACCCATCTTGGCATGAAATGTTCCCCTGGTATCTCTAATTTTCTTGAAGAGATCTCTAGTCTTTCCCAATCTACTGTTTTCCTCTATTTCTCTGCATTGATTGCTGAGGAAGCTTTCTTATCTCTCCTTGCTATTCTCTGGAACTCTGCATTCAAATGGGTATGTCTTTCCTTTTCTCCTTTGTTTTTCGCTTCCCTTCTTTTCACGTCTATTTGTAAGTCCTCCTCAAACAGCCATTTTGCTTTTTTGCATTTCTTTTTCTTGGAGATGGTCTTGATCCTGTCTCCTGTACAATGTCACGAACCTCCATCCATAGTTCATCAGGCACTCTGTCTATCAGATCTAGTCCCTTAAGTCTATTTCTCACTTCCACTGTATAATCATAAGGGATCTAGGTTAAAAGCTAACTTCTCATTACAAACAATAAAGCCAAGAAGGCAGATACATGACATATTTAAATAACAAATGAAAACTAACTCTCAATTCAAAATTCTTTATCTAGCAAAACTAACCTTCAAAAATGAAGGCATACCCAAATCAAGTTTCAGATAATTCTCTGTAACAGAATACTAGAAGTTCTTCAGGCCAAAAGAGAGTAATATCAGGATGTAACTCCAAGCCATGCAAAGAGTACTAATAAAAGTATTTATATAGATGATTATTACAAGACAGCATAAATGTATTATTACTTCTTTTTTCTTCTGATTCAAAAGGCAGTAACAAGGACTTCCCTAGCAGACCAGTGGTTAAGACTCCATCTACCAATGCAAGGGATGCAGATTCCATCCTTGGTTAGGGAACTAAGATCCCACATGCTGGGGGTCAGGGAGGAGGGCGCAACTAAGACCTAGTGCCACAATGGAGAAACCCACACACCACAACTAGAGAAGCCCATGCACAGCAACGAAGAGCCCGAGTGCCACAAGGAAGACTCGATGCAGCAAGTCACTTCCTTTAAAAAAAAAAAGGCAATTACTAGGCTTCCCTGGTGGTACACTAGTTAAGAATCTGCCTGCCAATGAAGGTGACATAGGTTTGATCCCTGGTCAGGGAAGATCCCACATGACCAGGACAGCTAAGCTGGTGTGCTGCAAGTACTGAGACTGCCCGCTGCGACTACTGAAGCCCAAGTGAGACCTCTAGAGCCTGTGCTCTCACAGGAGGAGCCACTGCGACGAGAGGACCGTGCACCACAGCAAGGAACGGCCTCTAGTCCTGGTAACTAGAGAGAGCCCACGTGCAGCAAGAAAGACCCAGAGTAGCCAGAAAAAAATTTTTTAAACAGCAATTACAAAAAACAATTTAACATGATATTAGGTTCATAACAGAGATGCAATATATGTAGAAATACCACCGCAAAGGAGGGAAAAGAAATGAAGCTATAGTGGAGAAATTTCTTTATTTTGATGGAATAATGTTAGCATTAATCTCAAATTAGCATTGTTACCACTGATCTTAAATTGAAGAAGGTAGCAAAGGATTATGAGAGAAACAAAAAAGACCTGAGACACACAAAAAATAGCAAAATGGAAGAAAGAAATCCAATCATGAAAGAGAGAATGGATTAAATATTTCGATCAAAAGGCAAAGGCTGTCAGACTGGATTTTTAAAAAGTAGTAAGATTCAACTGTATGCTCTCAAGAAGAAACATACTTTAGATTCGAAAACACAAATAGACTGCAAATGACAAAAAAGTGTTTTTCATTTTAATGTATCATTTTTCCATATACATAAGGACAACAGATTGGTGGTTACCAGAGGCAAAAGGTGGTAAGTGAACAAAATGGGTAAAGGTGGTCAAAAGACACAAGTTTCCAGTTAAAAAATTTTTTAAATCCTGGGATATAATATATAGCATAGTGAGTACAGTTAATAACTGTATAGCATATTTGAAAGGTGCAAGGAGTAAATTTTAAAAGTTCTCATCACAAGAAAAAAATTTTTAAACTATGGATGGTGACATATGTTACCTGGGCTTACTTTGGTGACCATTTTGCAACACACACAGATCGTTACATTGTATACCTGGCACTACATGTCTATTATACCATAATAAAAAAATAATAATAATAAACAAGATCCCAGGAAGCTATGTGATCCAGTTTCTTGCTTGAATACATCAAATCACCATATTTTCTTGCTCTCTAGGGAAATAGTATTCTATTTTAGGCATACAGAGAATTTTCATTTCTACTATCTTAATTTCCAGCAGCATTTTCCCCTGTTTTTTATATGACTGTTCTCCAATGCAAGTAAGAATTAGGAACAATTAAAAACAGTTCATCCCTCAAGACTTCCCTGGGATTAAGACTTTGCACTTCCACTGCAGGGATAGTGGGTCCTGATCCTTGATCTGGGAACTAAGATTCTCCATGCTTCAGGACTGGGCCAAAAAAAAACAAGTAAGTTTATCCCAGTCATAGGGTGAAAACAGTATTAAGCAGATGAAATTTTAAAGAGTTGTTGAAGCCAAATAACATTCCTGTAAAACATTCAAAAGTATGTTACCAGGCTTCAAGAAATACAACACAAGGCAAAAGTGGTAAGATAGTTTAAAATGCAATACATTTTAAACTGCAGTTTAAAATGCAGTACAGAGGGGGAAAAACAAAAAATGCTTCATGCAACCAGTAACGATAAGAGAGGTAGATCAATTACACCACTGTTTTCTTTTTTAGTCTCTAAGACATGTCTGGCTCTTCTGCGACCCCATGGACTGTAGTCTGCCAGGCTCCTCTATCTATGGGATTTCCAAGGCAAGAATACTGGAGTGGGTTGCCATTTCCTTCACCAGGGCATCTTCCTGACCCAGGAATCAAACCAGCATCTCCTGCACTGGCAGGTGGATTCTTTACCACTGAGCCACCAGGGAAGCCCAAATACACTATTATCAGGAAAAAATCTATATTAAGAAAAAAAACTGTTACTAAAGGTAACATGGGACATTTAATAATGATAGAAGGGTCAATTCAAGAAGAAAATATATACAAATGAATTTATTTACAAAACAGAAACAAACTCCCAGATTTTGAAAACAAAATCTATGGTTACTAAAGGGGAAACATAGGAGGTAGGGACAAATTAGGAGTTTGGGATTAAAATAAACACAGTATTATATATAAAACAGATAACCAACAAGGACCTACTATATAGCACAGGGAACTCTACCCAATATTCTGTAATAACTTACATGGATAAAAAGTCTAAAAAAGAATGAATATATGTATAACTGAACCACTTTGCTATATACCTGACACTAACACAACATTGTAAATAAACTATACACCAATGAATATTTATAACAGAAAATATAAAACATATATGAGCCAAGAAATAAACCCCAAAATACATAAAAAGTGAAAAAAGAAATAATCCAACGCTAATTTCCTTCATGGATCACAGCCTTGTTGTGCTAAACTGGCCTGCATAATTCAATGAAGCTATGAGCCATGCCATGCACAGCCACCCAAGACAGACAGGTCATAGTGGAGAGTTCTGATAAAACATGGTCTACTGGAAGAGGGAATGGTAAACCACTCCAGTATTCTGATCACAAGAACCTCATGAGTGAAAGTCAGTCAGTCATGTCTGACTATTTGCAACTCAATGGACTTGCAGCCCACCAGCCTCCTCTGTCCATGGAAATTTCCAAGCAAATATACTAGAGTGGGTTGCCATGCCCTTTTCCAGGGGATCTTCCCAACCCAAGGACTGAACCTGGGTCTCCTACATACAGGCAGATTCTTTACCATGTGACCTACCAGGAAAGCCCCAAAACCCCATAAACAGTATGAAAAGGCAAAAAGATATGACACTAGAAGAGGAGCCCCACAGGTTGGAAGGTGTCCATTATACTACTGAGAAAGGCAGAGAGCAATTACTAGTAGCTCCAGAAAGAATGAAGCAGCTCAGCCAAAGCAAAACAAAATACTTGGTTGTGGAAGTGTCTGGTGGTGAAACTAAAGTCTGAAGTTGTAAAGAATAATACTGAATAGGAACCTGGAATGCTAGTTGCATGGATCAAGGTAAACTAGACATGGTCAAACAGGAGATGGCAACAGTAAACATCAACATCTTAGGAATCAATGAACTAAAATGGATGGGAATGGGCGAATTTAATTCCCTACTACAGTGGGAAAGAATCCCTTAGAAGAAATGAAAAGTCTTCATAGTCTTGAACAAGAGAGTCTGAAATGCAGTACTTGGGTGCAATCTCAAAAACCACAGAGGAATGGCAGAGGAACCAGAGATCAAATTGCAATGTTCACTAGATCATAGAGAAAGCAAGGGAATTCCAGAAAAAACATCTATTTCTGCTTAACTGACTGTGAAAGGCTTTGACTGTGTGGATGACAACAAACTGTGGAAAATTCTTTAAGAGATGGGAATACCAGACCACGTGACTTGTCTCCTGAGAAACTTGTATGTGGGTCAAGAAGCAACAGTTAGAACCTTATACAAAACAACTGACGGACTCAAAATTGGGAAGTGAGTACGTCAAGCTCACTATATTGTCACCCCGCTTATTTAACTTACATGCAGAGTACATCATGCAAAATGTCGGACTGGATGAATCACAAGCTGGAATCAATATTGCTGGGAGAAATAACAACCTCACAGATGCAGATGATACCACCATAATGGCAGAAAGAGAAGAGGAACTAAAGAGTCTCTTGATGAAGGTGAAAGAGGAGAGTGAAAAAACGGATTTAAAACTCAACATTCAAGAAACTAAGGTCATGACATCTGATCCCATCACTCCGTGGCAACTAGAAGGGGAAAAAGTAGAAGCAGTGACAGATTTTATTTTCTTGGGCTCCAAAAATCATTACAGATGGTGACTGCAGCCATGAAATTAAAAGATGCTTGCTCCTTGGAAGAAAAGCTATGACAAACCTAAACACAGTATTAAAAAGCTCAGACATCACTTTGCTGACAAAGGTCTATCTAGTCAAAGCTATGGTTTTTCCAGTAGTCATGTACAGACGTAAGAGCTGGACCATAAAGAAGGCTGAACGCCAAAGAACTGATGCTTTCGAATTGTACTGGAGAAGACTCCTGAGAGTCCCTTGGACTGCAAGGAGATCAAACCAGTCAATCTTAAAGGAAATTAACTCTGAATATTCATTGGAAGGATTCATGCTGAAGCTCCAACACTCTGGTCACCTGATGTGAAGAGGTGACTCACTGGAAAAGACCCTGATGCTGGGAAAGACTGAAGACAAAAGGAGAAGAGGGTGGCAGAGGATGAGATGGTTAGATAGCATAACCAGCTCAATGGACATGAATCTGAGCAAACTCCAAAAGACAATGAAAGACAGAGAATCCGGCGTGCTGCAGTCCATGGGGTCACTAAGAGTCAGACACAACCTAGCAACTGAACAATGACAACACTAATCATGGAAACTTGAATACCTCACTTACAGCAATGAATAGAACAACAGACAGAAAATCAACAAATATATAGAAGACCTGAAAAATACTGTCAACCAATTTTGACCTGACAGCTATAAACCATTCCATCCAACAACTGCAAAAATACACTGCTATTTCAACAAAAATCAGAAAAAGTTTGAACTGAATGAAAATGAAAACACAACATACCAAAATGTATAGGATACAACCAGCTAAAGACATTTATAGTTGCAAATGCCTATAGTAGAAAAGGGGAAATATCTCAAATCAATAATTGAGGCTTCTACCTGAAGACAGCAAGAAAACAAACTAAATAAGGTAACTGAAACCAAACAAACAAACACAAGGACCACAAAACCAAATAAAGGTAGAAAGAGATAGAGAAAGGCGGAACATACAGTTAAACTACTGTAAGATCACTGAGAAAATGGTAAGAATGTTATAATAATTTAAGGTAGATGCTAGTAAGTCAAATATCCATTTTGTGATCTTTAGAGAAGCAACAGAAATATTTTTTTATAATGAAAAAGACTTTAAGGCAAGAAGAATTACTAGAGTGAAAGAGGGACACATTTCAGAATGATTTTTTAAGTGTATTCAAAAATAAGAGCCTCTTGATGAAAATGAAACAGGAGAGTGAAAAAGTTGGCTTAAAACTCAACATTCAGAAAACTAAGATCATGGCCTCTGGTCCCATCACTTCATGGCAAATAGATGGGCAAACAGTGGAAACGGTGTCAGACTTTATTTTTGGGGGCTCCAAAATCACTGCAGATGGTGACTGCAGCCATGAAATTAAAAGACACTTACTCTTTGGAAGGAAAGTTATGACCAACCTAGATAGCATATTCAAAAGCAGAGACATTACTTTGCCAACAAAGATCCATCTAGTCAAGGCTATGGTTTTTCCAGTGGTCATGTATGGATCTGAGAGCTGGACTGTAAAGAAAGCTGAGCGTAGAAGAATTGATGCTTTTGAACTGTGGTGTTGGAGAAGACTCTTGAGAGTCCCTTGGACTGCAAGGAGATCCAACCAGTCCATCCTAAAGGAGATTAGTCCTGGGTGTTCATTGGAAGGACTGATGTTGAAGCTGAAACTCCAATACTTTGGCTACCTCATGCAAAGAATTGACTCATTGGAAAAGACCCTGATGCTGGGAGGCATTGGGGGGCAGGAGGAGAAGGGGACGACAGAGGAAGAGACAGCTGGATGGCATTACCGACTCAATGGACATGAGTTTGGGTAAACTCCAGAAGTCGGTGATGGAAAGGGAGGCCTGGCGTGCTGCGATTCATGGGGTTGCAGAGAGTCGGACACGACTGAGTGACTGTACTGAACTGATGAAAGTGAAAAAGGAGAGTGAAAAAGTTGGCTTAAAACTCAACATTCAGAAAACTAAGATCATGGACTCTGGTCCTATCAATTCATGGGAAATAGATGGGGAAACAATGGAAACAGTGACAGACTTTATTTTTTTGGGCTCCAAAATCACTGAAGATGGTGACTGCAGCCATGAAATTAAAAGATGCTTACTCCTTGGAAGAAAAACTATGACCAACCTAGACAGCATATTAAAAAGCAGAGACATTACTTTGTCAATAAAGATCCGTCTAATCAAAGCTATGGTTTTTCCATTAGTCATGTATGGATCTGAGAGCTGGACTGTAAAGAAAGCTGAGCGCAGAAGAATTGATGCTTTTGAACTGTGGTGTTGGTGAAGACTCTTGAGAGTCCCTTGGACTGCAAGGAAATCAACCAGTCCATCCTAAAGGAGATGAGTCCTGGGTGTTCATTGGAAGGACTGATGTTGAAGCTGAAACTCCAATACTTTGGCCACGTTATGCAAAAAACTGACTCATTGGAAAAGACCCTGATGCTGGGAAAGATTGAAGGCAGGAGGAGACGGGGACAACAGAGGATGAGATGGCTGGATGGCATCACCAACTCGATGGACATGAGTTTGAGTTAGCTCCGGGAGTTGGTGATGGACAGGGAAGCCTGGCGTGTTACAGTCCCTGGGGTCGCCGAGTCAGACACGCCTGAGCAAATGAACTGAACTGAAAAATAAGATATCAAAACACTATACCTGTGTGTACTTAACAATGTAACTTCACGACACATAAAGTGAATGTTGACAAAACTATAAAAAGGAAGTAGACAAATTCACAATCATAGTTGGAGATGTTAACCATTAAAGTAACTCTCTTTGTAATTAACAGAACAAGCAGACAATGAAAATCTATATGGATACGTAAGATTTGAAGAACTCGAGTAACCAA
Organism: Bubalus kerabau; assembly: GCF_029407905.1. Classification (NCBI taxonomy): domain Eukaryota; kingdom Metazoa; phylum Chordata; class Mammalia; order Artiodactyla; family Bovidae; genus Bubalus; species Bubalus kerabau. The sequence continues at coordinate 67,532,519 of NC_073637.1, forward strand.
TTTGAAGCAACTGACATTTATGGAAGAAAAAGGCAACAACTGTAGGATACATATCTCTCATCAATTACACATGAAATATTTCCAAAAATAAAAAGTCATGACTACATGCTGAGTCAAATTATAATGGATCAAAATCACAGAGAATATGCTGAACAGTTGGAATTAAATTAGAAATCAGTAACAGAAAGATAATCAGCTATTCCCTAAACACCTGAAAATTAAGCAACACACTTCTAAGTAACCCTTGAATAAACACATGCAAAAATATACGAACTTGGATACTTGTATCATATGCAAAAATTAACTCAAAGCAATCAAAGACCTAATGTTAGAGCTAAAACTATAAAACTCTTAGAAAAAAACATACGGAGAAAGTTTCATGACATTGGATTTCGCAATGATTTCTTGGATATAACATCAAAAGCCCAGACATCAAAAGATAAAAGTCTAAGTTGGACTTGTCAAAATTTAAAACTTTAATTCTTCAAAGGACACTATCAATAGAGTCAAAAGTCAACCCACAGTGGGCAATAATACTTGCAAATCGTATCCGATATGGGACTAATACCCAAAATATATAAATAATTCCTACAACTCAGTAGCAAGTACAAAAAGTTTTTAAATGAGCAAAGGACTTGAGCAGACATTTCGCCAAAAAAAGATATACAAACAGTCCATAGTTCATGGAAAGGCTAAAAATAACAAACTCATTGTATAACAAACAATAACAAGAAGTAACTGTAACTCCCACACATTACTGGTGAAAATGTAAAGTTGGGAAGATCCCCTGGAGAAGCAAATGACAACCTATTCCAGTATTCTTGTCTGGAGAATCCCATGGACAGAGGAGCCTGGCAGGCTACAGTCCATGGTGTTGCAAGAGTGGGATACAACTTAGTGTAAGTAAACCACCACCACCACCACCACACCAGAAAACTATCTGGCAATATTCATTAAAGTTAAACATATGCCTGCCTTCTAAGGGAAATAAACACCTATGTCCAAAACAAGTATGTTCATAAGAGCTTTCTTCATAATAGCCAAAAGTAGAAAAAAATCCAAATGTATATCAAAAGGAAAATAAATATATAAAATAGGTAAAATGAATCTTTATACAATGGAATACAAGGCAATACAGAGAATAAACTATCTTTCATGCAACAACCTGAGTCAATCTTAGCCTCAATGTCAACAAAAGATTCAAACACAAGTGATTCCCAAAAAAAAAAAAAAAAAAAAAAACCAAGTGATTCCCATTTATTAAAGTTTCAAGAAGAGATTCAAGAAATTTATGTATTGACAGAAGTGAGAACAGCAATTACCTGTCTTAGGGGTGGGGCTACTAACTACAAAGAAGCAAGGAGAGCCTTTTTGAGTGCAGGAAATATTTTATTTCTTGATCTGGATAGTGGTTACAAAGGTGTCACCAGTTTGCAAAAATTAAGCTGTATGCTTAGGATTTCTGCTCATTAAAAAACAATGAAAATATTAAGATAATCAATCTTGGAGAGAGGACGGAGAAGAAACCAAGAATATTATTTCTCAGTGTTAACACTAGATTATTCAACAATAGAGAAAGCAGTGGGATATAACCAAAAATTATTAATAACATCACCATGGGTGTGAATTCCCTTATCCTAAAAAGCAATTGGTCTCTGACTCCTGAGTTTCCAGAGATAACTTGTGTATTCTCAAGGCTAATAGAATTACCTGACATATGTTAATAATAAATGTACTAAGTGACCTATTAAATATAAAAACTTTGAAGTTAGTTAATTCGCATCCGACCATTCTCACGTTGAAAAGAAAATTTTTAAAGTGATTAAGAAACTTTTCAATTATGCTGGCATTTTCAATCTTTGTCTACTCAATATTCTGAGGATTCCATGGGTAATGTCATCTTTCCTACGAAGAGAACTTTCCTCAAGATCTAACCTTGTTGTCTTCAGGACCCCTTCATTCCCCAAAAGGGAAAAAAGGAATATAGTATTTTCCAGCATCATTTAGAATCCTAGCAGTGTAAATTAGCATATTCGGTTCTGGAAGAATTCTGACAAGAACAATGAAATTGTTTTTCGGTTGCGGCAATTTGGGGGATTACGATTCTAACAATCCATCACTAGCAACAAACCGTAAAAGAAAAAAATTCTTTAGAGGGTCTCTAGTTTTAAGATAGCCCTAAATACATTGGCAGAAAAACGAAGGTTTTAAAGCATAAAATCAAAGTTCAGGAAAGACCAGATTACTTCTAAACAGGCTGAAAATGTTTCCAATCCGTGACAGCTGCACCGCTTACCTGCTCCAGCACATCCAATTTTAACTCCAGCTTGCTGAGAACCACGTCTCCACCCCATAGCGAAAGCTGTAGATCTGACGGCTTTAAGTTCTTGATGTAGCGATTCACATAGCTCATTAAAATAGGAGTCACATACGACTCCAGCATCTTTTAAGGTACACAGGAGTCACAAAGTCAGAAGCTGAAAGGAAGTAAAGACAGAAACAAGAGAGGGAATTAAGTATGTGGTGCATTTCCTTAGGGAAAAAAGCATTTCTCAGGAAGGGGTGTAGAGGCCGAAAAGCAAGAGCCCCACCCCCCCCAACCCCCCACCACCAAAGCGGCCGCTCGCCTTTTCCCAGAAGCAGAGAAAACTCAAGTGGGCTTTACAGCAGCGCCTTCCTCATTAGAACAACTCCCCTCAACCCGCCCGGCGAGCAGCGGGAGGAGGAGCCGGTGGTGAACCTGAAGAAAGCTGGTCCCGGCAGTGGGAACTGAAGGGAGGCCGGGGTCGCCTTCGGCCACTGCAGCCCTTTAGCCAGCCCAGCCGCCGCGGAGGCCCTCGGCCCCCGGAACCCAGCCGCATGTACCGCCGAGGAACCAGGCCGGCTTCCCGCCTCTACCCGTCTTGCGCCCTCGGCTGACATTCACGCCCAAGCGTACCGTGGCGTCTCCTCCACCTCCCGGTACCTGGCACCCGCCTCCGGAGGCGGCGCAGTGCCCTTACCGCGCCACTTCCGGGTGCGCGGCGCTCGGTGCTCGGAACGAACTGTTCCGCCCCCTGCTCGCACTCGACGCCGAGGTAGGACCGGGGTTCTCAGACCCTAGACGCCGTGCAGTGCGTCTTCTAGGAGGGGACACCCTCGCTCCGCCAGCCCGCGCCTCCGCTCCGACCCCACTGGTGGTCGGACCAAGCTCTAGGAAGTGAGCGGGAGAGGTGGGCGGACCCGTAAAGTGGAGACACCGGAGATCCGGAAGTGGCGCTGCGGGAAGACAGTCGCTTAGGTGGAGATGGATTCCAAATGAGGAAGTGCAGAGGGCCAGAGGTCCGATGAGGAGGAAGAAAGCGGGTCGTGGTCTTGAAAGCCCTCAGAACCAAGTGGTTTTCGTTTCTCTCTGGAAACGGAAGGGCTGGCGAGAACTTCGGTTCGGTGGGCAGAGCAATAGCAATAAGACTGCTGGTGGGGAAGGGGGTGAATTTAGATCGAAAGCTTCTTTTGCCGGAGGAAAGGAGAAATGGAAAGAATTAGGGTGTGGTGTAGGGGAGAGCGTTTTGACCAAAGGTGTAGACCAGCTTTGGCGTACTTTTTAATACTTTAGCGAAGAAGTGGTTATGCTTACATTTGTGCGGGGGGAAAATAGAAAATCGTGGCGGTCTATTGGACTGCAGTTGATACAAGCAACTGTAGAAAGGGGTATGAATAGCAGAAGGCAGAAATGAGACTACGGAGGAAAAGGAGACTTAGAGAAAGCGAAAAGCAATAGCTGAGAGAGAATGAATTCAAAGAGTCGGTGCTGGTTATATTAAGCTGAAATGAATGTATAAAATACTACCTTTCCTTCTAGTGCCTTGAAAGCTGACACAGGCAACAAACTTAAACACATAACACCTGGTAAACACCCAAATACTGGGCTTAAAGGGATAGCATAGGACATGCTGCCTAATTTTTGACCAATGTTTACTATTTTTAGTAACTTCTGAAGACACCTACCACTGCATATTGAAAACAGACTTAAACCTTATAAAGTAATTAAAACATCCATCCGTGTTCTCGTTGCATTGAAAAGACTTTGTAAATACGTTCCTAAAAAAACTACTGAAAGTCAAGATTTCTTCAAAGTTTCAGAAACTGCAGTAGGAAAGAGGCAAAGGTGAGGGTGCCAAGGTGTTGAGATCTGTTTTGTTAATGAAAATAAGGAACTAAGTTTCAAAAAGAAACGACAGGGGCGGGGGGTGGGGGGGAAGGAGTTGAAAAAGGGAAAAGGAAGCAGCTAATGCTAATTCAGAGCAATTGTCCTCTCACAAAAAGCCTTCACGAAAAACCCAAGTAACTCGCATCTTATTAAAGCCTACTAAATCAGTCAAGTAAATTATCCAAGTAATATCTTAGTTATCTGCTTCACTTAAAAAGTGAAGGGGTTGAAGTCATGACTCAGAAGTTTTAATATAAATGGTTCAACTAATTGTATGAAACTCCTAGGAAGTCTAGAGCAGGAGCGCCAAGCCTCCTTATTTTTCTAAGGAAAGAAAAAGGGCTTAATCTTATTTGTGTGGCAATTTAACAAATCAGACCAATGTATTAGAATAAATTAGCCAGATATTTTTAATAGATTTTTACTGTGCTGTATAAACAAAATAATATCCAATCATGGAATATTAAACATTTTTGTTTTATTATGCCATTTTTCTCTTGGAGCCAACAAAAGAAAATTGCCAAATTCCTGCCTTGGAAAAATTATTTAGGCACTGATTTTTTTCCTTTCGTTTTAAGAATCAAAAAATAGTGGTTTTCAACCTGTTCTGCTGTGCCCTGTTTTATAAGCAGTCGAGATACATTTCATTCCTTTTCACTAATATATTTCCAAAATTGCTGTTTTTTTGGTCAAATAAACAGCCCTTCCCAGATCTCCTACTGTTATGTTTTTTTATTGAGAGAGATTCCCTCCCTAAAAAAATATTTTTAAGTCTTAATAAGCCTTTGAGGCAGGATGGCTATATAGGCAGTAGTTCTCCAGGGTGAGGTGAAATTTTTTGCTTTTTTTAATTAACTTTATTTTTTTAGAGCAGTTACAGGTTCATGAAAAAATTGAGCTGAAAGTACAGAGTTCCCATATAACCTCTGCCCCCACACATGTAAAACCTTCTCCATTATTGACATCCCCCACCAGAGTGACATTGATGAATCTACATTGACATACCATTATAACTCAACATCTATAGTTTACATTAGGGTTCACTCTTGTACTTCCTATGGATGTTGTATACCAGTAAAAATTCCTTAGCGAAGAGGAGTTGAGCAATATCCCAGAGTTGAAAACGCCATTTACTCTAGCACTTCCACTTGTAAGTAATACAGTGAAAGACTTGCATATGTGAACAAGGAGACAAGCTTAACAGTATTTTGCAGCAACATTTGTAGTAGTAAAACAGTGCAAACAATTGACGTATAACAGGAAAAATGTGGTATATTCATATAATGAAATATTATTAATGAAAATAGAGCTATGACTTTCAAATGTTTTATTCAGTTAGAAATATAGTTTACACCATGACTCAGCTTATATATAAAAAGAAAGAGCACTTTCACAAACCTATACTTAAAAATTGAGTACATGTGGTGTATTCTATTTTCGTTATTCTGTTTCTTTTTTCTAAAATAGTTCATGACCTACCAAATTAATGTGACCTGCTAATGGTTTGCAATTTGGTCTACCAAAAAAAACAGAACAAAGTTATATATTTACCAATATCCAAAAAATAAAACATAGAGAAAATAACAAATATAGCATATCACATATATAATATATATACATATACATACATATGGCATTCCAAGAAATATATGGCCACATATTAAGACAGCTACATATATATTGAGTTAGCCAAAAAGTTCCTTTGGTTTTTAAGTAGAAATGAAAGAAGGCAATTATCCTTCAATAAAAAAATGAAAAAAAAATAAAAGATATTTTTCATCTTCACCATGAACTTTATTGAACAATGCACTCTGTTTTGCTTCACTATCTTCTGCCATTTTTCAGGCAGCTTCATAATTCCATCTTCCCAAAACTTTCTATCATTTTGAACAAAAAAACTCTTCTTTTGGCAATGCCTTTGGCAGTCTTCCAGGGAAATGAAATTTTATCCATTAAAGGAATTTTGTAAAAACTGAAAAAAATGGAAACCCAAAGGTGCAATTTCTGGTGAATACAGTGGATAAATCAGAACTTCCCAGGCAACTTTTTGCCTGGTCATCAAAGAAACATGCATTGTTGGGGTATTCTGATGGAAGATTATGTGTTTTCTGCTGAATAATTCCAGACGCTTTTTGTCAAGTATTGCCTTCAGTTGGTCTAATTGTGAGTAGTTCTTGTTGGAATTAATCATTTGGATTCCCAGACACTGTTAATAGAGGACAGCCTTCCAATCCCACCATATACACATCACCTTCTTTGACTGCAGGTCAGGTTTTGGTGTGGTTGGTGCTAATTCATTTCTCTTGCCCCACAATCTCTTCCATTCCACACGATTGTACAGTATTCACTTATCATCACCCATCACAATTTGTTTTAAAAATGGAACATTTTTGTTACACTTAAGTACAGAACTGCATGCAGAAATATAATCAAGAGGGTTCTTTTCATTTAACTTATGTGGAACCCAAAAATCAAAGTGATGAACATAACCAAGCTGGTGCACTCGATCTGGATATTTGAGTATGTCTCTGCATGGTGTAACATTGATTACAATTAATTGTAATCACAATTGTTCACAATTGTTCACAATTAATGTCTGGACTCGATCACTATCAACTTCAACCATTCTACATGGTCTACCTGATCGTGGAGCATTGTCCAGCTAGATATCTCCAACACAAAACTTCACAAACCTTTTTTTTTTTTTTTTTTGCTGCTATAAGCTTTATTGTTTCCATTTGGTCCAAGGCTTGGAAGAGGGCTCCATAGTGTTAAAAAGCTGCTTAGTGTCAGCAAAGAGAGGCTTCAGGCAGAAGCCCTAACATTAGGGGGTCTCCTCAAAGGTCACTGGGCTCCAGAGGTTCCGAATCATACTTGAGGGTGAGCCTTTCAAAGAGATATTGTCCAACCCAACCTGGGAACCAGCTGGACTGCAGAGGTTGGTCAGGTGGTCACCCATCTTCTTGATGAATTTCACCTCCTCATTTAGCAAGTGGCTCTCCAAAAATTCACAGATGTGGGGGTCTGCTTGGGTAGACCCTGGCCATGAAGTTCCAAAAGGGCCTGGTTAAGGTTCTTCTCCTTGAAAAGGGCAGCTTCCGTAGAGTCCTGGCTTTTACCCAACTCTTCTTGAAATGCTTCTGCACATTGGCCACCATGCTGGTTTTGCATTTTCAAGAGACGCTCTGCACCCTCCTGCATCTCCTTGGCTAATTCATGGAAAAAGTGGCCTACACCCTCCAGAACCACATTGTCCTGGTTGAAATACAAGCTCAGAGACAAGTATGTATAGCAGGCCCGCAGATGCATTTTGACCAGGCAGTTGATGGCTGCCTCCACCTCAGTGAAATAATTCTGATGAATCTTGGAGTTCATGGTTGATCCTAAGGAGTTAAGCTCAAAAAATGGTGTTTCCGGTCTTGATGTTTGCAGACAGCTTAATGGCTGATTGCAAAGATTGCAACCAGAGAAAAGGTTGGAAGGTGGTCAGAGGCTGGAGCAAGGGGCGTCCCTGAGTCTGTTCCATCCAAGCGCTGCTGAAGGAAGAGAGAGCCGAGGGACCACTGATTGCACTGCCCACAAACCTCTTTTGAAATGTTCAGTCAGTCACAGCACCTTCTCAATACACTGCACAAATCTTTTTTAGTGTGCTTCTGTTGCATTTATTATTTGTTTGAAATGAGAAAGCATAAGGTCCCAAAAATGTTTATTTTACTCCATCATCATTATTAAAATGGCTACACAAAAATTCACCAATTTTGATAACTTTTTTTTAAATACATGCTGATATGATATCTGTTTATAATACAATCTAGTGAAATTGTTTTGAATGAAGTTAAAGACAATTAAGCACTACTAGAGCCACCTTATGAAAAACTGAATGAATCTTTTCACCAACCCAATATTTATAAATAGTATTAAATATTTTGATGACACAGAGAAACACCAAATTAAGGATGGTAATTATTTCTGAAGAAGAAGAGATGGAAGAATAAAGCAGAGGAAGGGAATACAAAGTATTTCAACTCTAGCAGTAATTTTTTTAATAATGCAAAATTTAATATTTGAGAGTTAGGATGTAAGTACATAGGCGTTTTTGTATTTTTCTGTTATTGTTGTTCAGTCACTAAGTTGTGTCCAACTCTTTGCAACCCCGTGGACTGCAGCATGACAGGCTTCCCTGTCCTTCACTATCTCCCTGAGTTTGCTTAAACTCATGTCCATTGAGTCAGTGATGCCATGCAACCATCTCAGCCTCTGTCACCCCCTTCTCCTGCCTTCAATCAACATCACTGTCTTTTTCAATGAGTCAGCTTGTCACATCAGGAGACCACAGTATTGGAGCTTCAGTTTTAGCATCAGTCCTTCCAATGAATATTCAGGGTTGATTTCCTTTAGGATTGACTGGTTTGATCTCCTTGTAGTCCAAAAGACTCTCAAGAGTCTTCTCCAACACCACAGTTCGAAAGCACCAATTCTTTGATGCTCAGCCTTCTTTATGGTCCAACTCTTACATCTGTACATGACTACTGAAAAAAACCATAGCTTTGACAATATGGACCTTTGTCGGCAAAGTGATGTCTCTGCTTTTTAGTACGTTGTATAGGCGTGTCGTAGCTTTTCTTCCAAGGAGCAAGCGTCTTTTGATTTCATGGCTGCAGTCACCATCCACAGTGATTTTGGAGCCCAAGAAAATAAAATCTGCCACTGTTAACATTTTTCTGCATCTATTTGCCATGAAGTGATGGGGCCAGATTAATGCCATGATCTTAGTTTTTTAAATGTTGAGTTTTAAGCCAGCTTTTTCAATCTCCTCTTTCACCTTCATCAAGAGGCTCTTTAGTTTCTCTTCACTTTCTGCCATTAGGGTGGTGTCATCTGCATATCTGAGGTTGTTATTTCTCCCAGCAGTCTTGATTTCACATGGCATTTCACATGGTGTACTCTGCATATAAGTTAAATAAGCAGGATAACAATATACAATCTTGACACACTTCTTTCCCTATTTTGAACCAGTCCATTGTTCCATGTCCAGTTTTAACTTGCTTCTTGACCTGCATAAAGGTTTCTCAGGAGGTAGGTGAGGTGGTCTGAGATGGTATTCCCATCTCTTTAAGAATTTTCCAGTCCGTTGTGATCCACACAGTCAAAGGCTTTAGTGTAGCCAGTGAAGCAGAAATAGATGTTTTTTTGGAATTCTCTTGCTTTTCCTATGATCCAGCGGATGTTGGCAATTTGATCTCTGGTCTTTCCGCCTTTTCTAAACCCAGCTTTTACATCTGGAAGTTCTCGGTTCACATACTGTTGAAGACTAGCTTGAAGGATTTCAAGCACTACCTTGCTAGCATATGAAATGAATGCAATGGTATGGTAGTTTGAACATTCTTTGGCATTGCCCTTCTTTGAGACAGGAATGAATATTGACCTTATCCAGCCCTGTGGCCATTGCTGAGTTTTCCAAATTTGCTTGCTTATTGAGTATAGCACTTGTATTTTTATATATGCACAAAATATTTTATAATAAAATATTAATCAATTAGACCAATATTTCTCAACTTTGTATCATATCTTCAAAAATCATAAAGCTTACTTTTTCTAAGAAATTATATATCTTCAGACACTGATTATCTTAATCATTTAAATTTTAAAGAAATAAAAGTTTTAGTCATATATTAGGGGCTATCTTAAGGATATCCTATTTTTCCAGGGTAATTAATAGTGATAATAGGGATAGTGAGCCGCATGGTGGCCCCACAAAAGATATGACCACATCCTAATTCTCAGAACCTGTGAATATTATCTTGATATTAATAGTAGTACAGTACTTAAAAAATTGAATATTACCTTATATAGCAAAATATGTGATTAAGAATTTGGAGAAGAAAAGCTTTCTCCTAGATTTTACGGTGGTTTTAAATCCAGTGACAACTGTCCTTATAAGAGTGAGATAAAGGAAGATAACACAGACAGAAAAGGAGAAGGCAATGTGATTACAGAGTCTGGAGTGACGCAACTCTGAGTCAAGAATGCCAAGAACCACCAGAGATGAAAGAAGTAGAAATAGATTCTTCCCCTACAGCCTCCAGAGAGATTGCAACCCCGCTGGCACCTTGACATTTGACTTCTGCCTCTGGAACTACAAGAGAATAAATTGTGTTGTTTTATACCACTCAGTTTGCAGTAATCTGTTACAGCAACCACCGGAAACTAATACCCTAGGTCAGAATGACAAGGGAGACAGTCTTCATGTAACAGGAAGATTAACCCTGAGCCAGCAGAATATAAGTTAAAAGTCTTATCTTGAAAGGCCAAAAGACTTAAGACAGAAAGGCAATGGGGACTCTTTTACAGAGAAAGACTGGTTATCTCTCCATGATGTCAGGATTTTATGATAATTAAATAATTGAAACATTCCTTCCAATATGTTAGGAAGCAAACTTGAGAGGAAATATATATGGTGTTGTGATTTTAAAGGAAAGCTATATCCAGAAACCTGATTATGGGCTTAACACTTCCTTTCCTAAATCAACAAAATATAAGATCCTTAAAATCTTTTTATGCACTAACTTCCTTGTTGGTTGCACTGGTTTTTAAAAATGTCCACAAATTCTTTAATAGTGCCCCCTTCTAAAGGTGGAGTCTAATTCCCCTTCAAGTATGGGTTGTATCTAGTGACTCACTTTTAAGTCATTTGAGGAGGCAGAAGGGACAATATGTGATTTCTGAAATTAGAACAAAAAAGCCATTGTGACTTCTTCCTTGCTCTTTGCATTATTTGCTCTGGGAGAAGCCAGCTACCATGACATGAGAATGCTCAAGCTTCACTAGGGAGACGTTCACATGGTGAGAAACTGAGGGCTTCTGCCAAAGGCAAGGGTGAAATCGGGGTTTTCTGTCAACAGTCAGCCTTAAGATCACAGCCCTTGCTGACATCTTAACTGCAACTTCATGAGAGATCTTGAGTAAGAAGGACCAGGCTAGGCTCTCCTAAATTCCTAAACCATAGCAGAAATTGTGAGATAATAAATGTATATTATTTTAATCTGCTAGATTTGGGGACAATTTCTTACACAACAACAAGCAACTAAAACATTGACACACCTTCCAAATAAAATACGTCAAGGCTGTATATTGTCACCCTGCTTATTTAACTGCATTATTATTAATGCAGAGTACATCATGCGAAATACCAGGGTGGATGAAGCACAAGCTGGAATCAAGACTGCCAGGAGAAATATCAATAACCTCAGATATGCAGATAACATCACCCTTACGGCAGAAAGTGAAGAGGAACTAAAGAGCCTCTTGATAAAGGTGAAAGAGGAGAGTGAAAAAGCTGACTTAAAACTTAACATCCAAAAGACTAAGATCATGACATCCAGTCCCATCACTTCATAGCAAACAGATGGGGAAACAATGGAAACAGAGACAGACTTTATTTTCTTGGGCTCCAAAATCATTGCAGATGGTGACTGCAGCCATGAAATTAAGACACTTGCTCCTTGGAAGAAAAGCTACGACAAATCTAGACAGTGTATTAAAAAGCAGAGACGTTACTTTGCTGATAAAGGTCCAAATAGTCAAAGCTATGGTTTTTCCAGTAGTCATGTACAGATGTGAGAGTTGAACCATAAAGAAAGCTGAGCACCAAAGAACTGATGCTTTTGAACTGTGGTGTTGGAGAAAACTCTTGAGAGTCCCTTGGAAAGCAAGGAGATCAAACCAGTCATTCCTAAAAGAAACCAGTCCTGAATATTCATTGGAAGGACTGATGCTGAAGCTCCAATACTTTGGCTACCTGATGCAAAGAACTGATTCATTGGGAAAGACCCTGGTGCTGGGAAAGACTGAAGGCAGGAGAAGCAGCAGACAACAAAGGACGAGATGGTTGGATGGCATCACTGACTCGATGGACATGAGTTTCAGCAATCTCTGGGTGATGATGAAGGACAGGGAAGCCTGGTATGCTACAGTCCATGGGGTTGCAAAGAGTCGGACATGACTGAGCAACTGAACAATAATGATACAACCCAGACATTCTACTTGTAAGTAGTTACCAAAGAGAAATACAGAATTAGTCTACAAAAAGATTTGTACAAAAGTGCTTAAACAGGATCATCTGAAATATCTCAGATCATTTGAATGATTATTTGTAATTGTAATGGATAAGCAAATTGTGATACAGACATACTATGGAATACTATTCAACACTAAATTAAGTAACTTCTTAATACATGCAACAACATGGAAAAAAATCAAAGTAATTATGCTGAGTGAAATAACCCACACAAAAAGTGTAACACTGTATTATTCCACTAATATAAAATTCTAGAAAATGTAAACTAATGCTTAGTGACAAATTAGATCAGTGGGTACAGTCAGACAGGGTTGTGGAGTTGCATAGGACAACAGAAGAGCATGTGGAGGCTTCTGAAATGAAAATGTTTATTTTCTTAATTATGGTGATGAATTTATAGATTTACACATATTTTAGAATTCATATTATAAATTTTAAATATATGCAGTGCATTGTACATCAATGATATCTAACAAATCTGTTTTTTAAATATAAATAAGTTATATTTATACATACCTAGCTAGCCTAGAAAAAGTCCATGTCATAGCAGCATTATTCATAACATGTGAATGGCAGAAACAATCCAGATGTCTATCAATCAATGGATAAATAATAAAATAAGATATATCCATATAGTGGAGTATTATCTAGCAATAAAAGTTATACTACTTAGTAATAAAAGAAGTACTAATATAAACACCATGCATGCCTAGAGCTCAATGCTTGCTCAGAAAAGACCTGAGTGAGCCCTAAGCTTGCACCTCTGGCTGATCTTTTGGGTCTACACAAGCAGAAAGTAAAACTAAGGCAGAATTAGGTGAACTGTGTAAGCACTGAAGGATTGCTTACAGTCAATCTGCTCAGAGTTAGTCTATAAAAACAAGGAAAGAGCGTGTGTGTTTTTTTTCCCTTTTTGGCTCCAGCTACTTAGGGAAATCTCTTTCAGGTCACTGACTGACCACTAAGATAATGCAATAGAGACTCAGTAACCACACACAAATAAGAAATACAATCTTTCCAAAAAGAGTATGGGAAAGTCACTAAACTAGTGGATGATTGTAGCCACAAGAGTGAACTCTGGGGAGGAGGGTAAATTTGTTTTCCAGAGTTACAATATCAAAATGTTCAGTTTTTGACAAAAAAAAAACAAACCCACAAGGTATACAGAACAGTAAAGTATGGCCCATTCATTGGAAAGAAAGTAACAGAAACATTCACTGAGGAAGCCTAGGCATACTAGGCAGAGACTTAAAGTCAGCTATCTTAAATATACTCAAAAGTTAAAAGAACCATGGGCAAAGAACTAAACAGAAGCAAGAGAACAATATATGAATATAAAATATCAATGAGAGTCGAAAATTATAAAAAGAAACCCAATAGAAATTTTGGAGCTAAGAAGTATAGTAGCTAAAATGAAATTCACTAGAGGTAAGGTTAACAGCAGACTTGAATAGGCAGAATAAAGATCAGAAAACTTGAAGATAAGACAACTGAAATTATCCCATCTGTGGAGCAGAATGAAAAAAAAAAAGAACCAAAGGAACTTGTGAGACATCATTAACTATTTCATTATGTGGGAGTCCCAGGAAAGAAAGGGACAGAAAGAGTATTTGAAGAAATAATGGCCAAGGACTGCCCAAATTTAATGAAAAACACGAATCTATACATTGCAGAAGCTCAACAAACTACAAAGGATAAAGTCAAAGAGATTTACACCAGGACATATTATAATAAAACTGTCAAAAAATTGCTGAGAGACCCAGCAAGCACCAAAAGTGACATGTACAAAGGCTCCTTAAAAAGATTAACAACCTATTCTCATCAGAAACCATGGTAGCCAGAAGGCAGTTGGATAACATATTTTAAATGTTCAAAGGAAAAAAAAAACTGTGACTCTTAAAATTTTATATCTGGCAAATCTATTCTTCAAAAAATAAGGGAGAATTAAGACATTCTAGATAAAAGCTGAGGGAATTCACTGCCAATAAATGAGCATTATAAGAAATGCTACTTGTGTTATTGTGTTTATTTATTCATATGCTATTAATAAATAAGGTATGCTTATTCATATTCTTTATTCATATGGCTTTTTGTGTTATTGTCTAACATCAGAGAAATGAAATGTCATTAGACAATAACATAGAAAGGCATATGAACAAAGCAAAGATGCCAGCAGAGAACTACAAAAGTAAATGGAAAAGCCAGAATTATAATATTTTTGGTTTGTAAATCCTCTTTTGTTTCTTACGATTTAAAAGACAAATGAATAAAATCATTTGTTTATATACTATTTCTAAGTATATGTTAATAGGCAATAGTATAATGATACAATTTGTGACAACAGCAAAATAAAATGGGGAGGCAAAGCTATATGGTAGCAGAGTTTTTTATTCTATTGAACCTAAGTTGGTATACATTGAAACTAGATTGTTACAAATTTAGGTGTTATCTGGAAGCTCTAACATAACTAGTATGAAAATAACCAAGAAATATATGGAAAAAAGGAATTAAAAGATATGATAGAAGAACTCAATATCAATTAAGCATAAATTAAGGCAGTATTTGTGTTTTAAGGAACAAAGAATATATATAAAACATAAAGGAAATGAACAGCAAAATGACAGAAATAAATCCATTCTTTATCATTATTACCTGAAATGTAAACAGATTAAATCCACAAATTAAAAGACAGAGATAGGCTGAATGAGTTTTAAAAAGAAAAGCATGATCCAACTATATGCTGTCTACAAGAAACTCAATTTAGATCCACAGACACAAATAGACTAAAAATGAAAAAGCGGAAAAAGATATTAAATGCAAATGGTAACTAAAAGAGATCTCAGATGTCTATACTAACAGACACGATACTAGTTAAAGATTATGATAAAAGACAAAGATGAACAGTATATATTGCTACAAGGGTCAACTGATTAAGAAAATAGAATAATTTCATCCTGTAAAAAAGCAAAAGCAGGTGTTCACAAATGGAAAGACCTAATATTATTAATACTGTTAGGAAAACAATACCACCCAAAACAATATACAGATTCAATGTGAGATCAGATCAGTCGCTCAGTCGTGTCCGACTCTTTACGACCCCATGAATTGCAGCACACCAGGCCTCCCTGTCCATCACCAACTCCCGGAGTTCACTGAGACTCATGTCCATCAAGTCAGTGATGCCATTCAGCCATCTCATCCTCTGTCGTCTCCTTCTCCTCTTGCCCCCAATCCCTCCCAGCATCAGAGTCTTTTCCAGTGAGTCAACTCTTCGCATGAGGTGGCCAAAGTACTGGAGTTTCAGCTTTAGCATCATTCCTTCCAAAGAAATCCCAGGGCTGATCTCCTTCAGAATGGACTGGTTGGATCTCCTTGCAGTCCAAGGGACTCTCAAGAGTCTTCTCCAACAACACAGTTCAAAAGCATCAATTCTTTGGTGCTCAGCCTTCTTCACAGTCCAACTCTCACATCCATACATGACCACAGGAAAAACCATAGCCTTGACTAGACGGACCTTTGTTGGCAAAGTAATGTCTCTGCTTTTGAATGTGCTCTCTGGGTTGGTCATAACTTTCCTTCCAAGGAGCAAGTGTCTTAATTTCATGGCTGCAGTCACCATCTGCAGTGATTTTGGAGCCCAGAAAAATAAAGTCTGACACTGTTTCCCCTGTTTCCCCATCTATTTCCCATGAAGTGATGGGACCGGATGCCATGATCTTCTTTTTCTGAATGTTGAGCTTTAAGCCAACTTTTTCACTCTCCACTTTCACTTTCATCAAGAGGCTTTTGAGTTCCTCTTCACTTTCTGCCATAAGGGTGGTGTCATCTGCATATCTGAGGTTATTGTTATTTCTCCCAGCAATCTTGATTCCAGCTTGTGTTTCTTCCACTCCAATACCTATCAAAATTACAATGACATTTTTACAGAAATGAAAAGCCCATTCTTAAGGTAGTAAGAAACTTCTAGATACCCCAAATGACCAAAATAATCTTTAAAAATAAAGCTGTAGGTCTCTCACTTCCTGATTTCAAAATATATTACAAAGCTACAGGTAATCAAAACAATCTGGTACTGGCATCAGGACAGACATATAGACCAGAGAGCACAGAAATAAACTCTGGCTAACTGATTTTTGACAAGCCAGCCAAGACCACTCAGTGAGGAGAGAATAATTCCTTCAACAAATGATGCTGAGAAAACTGAATATCTATGTGCAAATAATTTGATTTAGACCCTTACCTCACACCACATACAAACATTAGCTCAAAACAGATCAAAGATTTAAAGTGAAGAGCTAAACTATAAAACTCGTAGAAGAAAGTACAGAGGCAAATCTACACAGCTTTGTATTTGACTGGCTTCTTAAATGACAATTTTGGTAAGCACAGGTAAAAAAAGAGAAAAAAATACATAAATGGAACTTCATTACAATTTAAAATGTTTGTGTGTAAGAGAACACTATCAAGAGAGTCAAAAGAAAACCTACAGAATAATAATAATAAATCTGATAGGATTTAAAATCCAGAATATACAAAGAACTCTTAGAACCCAACAGAAAGACCAACAACCCAATTTTTAAATGCACAAAGCACTTGAAAAGTCATTTCTCCAAAAAAAATATACAAAAGGCCAATAAGCACATGAAAAGATGCTCAGCATCATTAGTCATTCAGTTCAGTTCAGTTCAGTCGCTCAGTCATGTCCAACTCTTTGCGACCCCTGAATCGCAGCACGCCAGGCCTCCCTGTCCATCACCAACTCCCGGAGTTCACTCAGACTCACGTCCATCGAGTCAGTGATGCCATTCAGCCGTCTCATCCTCTGTCGTCCCCTTCTCCTCCTGCCCCCAATTCCTCCCAGCATCAGAGTCTTTTCCAATGAGTCAACCCTTTGCATGAGGTGGCCAAAGTACTGGAGTTTCAGCTTTAGCATCATTCCTTCCAAAGAAATCCCAGGGCTGATCTCCTTCAGAATGGACTGGTTGGATCTCCTTGCAGGCCAAGGGACTCTCAGGAGTCTTCTCCAACTCCACAGTTCAAAAGCATCGATTCTTTGGCGCTCAGCTTTCTTCACAGTCCAACTCTCACATCCATACATGACCACTGGAAAAACCATAGCCTTGACTAGACGGACCTTTGTTGGCAAAGTAATGTCTCTGCTTTTCAATATGCTATCTAGGTGCCTCTCTAATGGCTCAGAGGGTAAAGCGTCTGCCTGCAGCGCAGGTAGACCTGGGTTCGATCCCTGGGTCAGGAAAACCCTCTGGAGGAGGAAATGGCAACCCACTCCAGTACCTTTGCCCGGAAAATCCCATGGATGGAGGAGCCCGGTAGGCTAGTCCATGGGGTCACAAAGAGTCAGACACGACTGAGCGACTGAACTGAAATCAAAAACATAACAAGATACAACTTCACATCAACTAGTGTAGCTGTAA
The DNA here is from genome assembly GCF_029407905.1 of Bubalus kerabau. Lineage (NCBI taxonomy): Eukaryota > Metazoa > Chordata > Mammalia > Artiodactyla > Bovidae > Bubalus > Bubalus kerabau. The sequence continues at coordinate 67,550,220 of NC_073637.1, forward strand.
TTTTAAAAAGAGAAAATAACAAGTATTGATGAGGATATGGAAAAATCGAAACCCTTGTACATTGCTACTGGAACTGTAAACTGGTGCAGCTGCTGTGGGAAACAATATGGTAAATTTTTCAAAAAATTGAACATGGAATTACCACCAGACTCATCAGTTTCACCCCTGGGTAGATACTTCCAAAGTATTTAAAACAGGGATTCAAACAGAAACATATGTGCATTCTCAGGTGGCTCAAGTGGTAAAGAACCACTCCCTGGGTCAGGAAGATCCCCTGGAGGAGGGTGCCGCAACCCACCCTACTATTCTTGCCTGGAGAATCCCATGGACAATGAAGACTGGCAGGCTACATTCCATGGGGTAATAAGAGTTGGATACGCTTAGAGACTAAAACAAAATTCCTAATTTTTAAAAAATGTGATTAAGAAGACAGCTTGGATTCTGAACTCACAAAATAGTGAGGGTCTTAACATATAAACAAATATGGGAAAATCAAGACCCTTTCCATTTATTTCAGATTTTCAAATGAAAAATGTTTAAAAGCTTCAACTGAATCGTCTTCTTTTGCTAAAGCAGTATTTAAGAATTTTTTGACATTATCAAGTGGTTTATTTTGATATCAACTAAAGCAACAGTTTCTGATTTTAAACTACTACTTGTTTTAAAAATGCTGTTTAAGAGAGCAAATTACAAAAATAAAAATGCTTACATAGATTTTTAGAGCTAAAAAATTAAAACTAAAAGTCTATCATCACATTTTAGTAACCTACATACATTCAAGGAGCCTGGCAGGCTACAGTCCATAGGGCTGCAAAGAGTCAGATATGACTGAAGTAACTTGGCACTCACACATTCACAGCAGTATTACTCACAATAGGTAAAAGATGGAAGCAACCCAAATGCCCATCAACATGTGAACAAATAAGATGTGGTATATACACACAGTGAAATATTATTCGGTCATTAAAAAGAATGATGTTCTGATACAAGCTACAACATGAATGGACCTCAGAAACATGCTAAGTGAAAAAACACAAAAGATAACATGTTATATGGTCTAGTTTATAATAAATATTAAGAATGGGTACCATAGAGACAGCTTGTCAGGAGCTAAGACAACAGAAGAATGAGAAGGGACTGCTTAATGAGTATGAAGTTTTCTTTCAGGATAATGAAGAACTTGCTGAATAGAGTTAGTGGTTGCATGACTGTTAACGTACTGTCACTAAATTGTACACTTTAAAATTATTAATTTTATGCTAGGTATTAATAACTTCACCTCAAAAAAGAATACACTGTATATTTACAATATAAATGGAAACAGTAACAGACTTGACTTTCTTGGGCTCCAAATCACTGTGGATGGTGACTGCAGCCATGAAATTAAAAGATGCTTGCTCCTTGGAAGAAAAGCTATGCCCAACCTACCATATTAAAAAGTAGAGACATTACTTTGCCAACAAAGTTCTGTCTAAACTAAGCTATGGTTTTTCCAGTAGTCATGTATGGATGTAAGAGTTGGACCATAAAGAAGGCTGAACACCGAAGAATTGATGCTTTTGAACTGTGGTGTTGAAGACTCTTGAGAGTCCCTTGGACTGCAAGGAGATCCAAACAGTTAATCCTAAAGGAAATCAGTTCTGAATATTCATTGGAAGGACTGATGCTGAAGCTGAAGCTCCAATACTTTGGCCACCTGATGCGAAGAGCTGACTCATTGGAAAAGACCCTGATGCCGGGAAAGATTGAAGACAGGAGGAGAAGGGGATGACAGAGGATGTGATGGTTGGATGGCATCACAGACTCAATGGATGTGAGTTTGAGCAAGCTCCAGGAGTTGGTGATGGACAGGGAGGTCTGGCGTGCTGCGATTCATGGGGTCACAAAGAGTCAGACACGACTGAGTGACTGAACTGAACTGCCAATACAAAATTCATGTTGAGGTTTGACAGAAAACAGCAAAATTCTGTAAAGCAATTATCCTTCAATAAAAAAAAATTAATTTTAAAAAACAAAAAAAAGAACTTTTAAAAATATATAGTATGAACCCATGTTTGGCCTAACACAGATGCAGTCGGTTATGTAAATATTTACAGCTATGTGTATGTGCATGCACAGTTATTTCCATGCTTTGTCAGTTGAGAGGCTATAGCTGCACACACCAGTAGCAACATTCATACCCAGTGCCTACCTCCTATTCCCTAAAACTATTCTCCAATAAAGGACCCAGAGCTCCTTGGAGATGTGGCTAATTTTAGGACTCTGGCAGGAAATATTTAAGATGAGCGTGGAGCATCCTGTGGTGCCAGAGAGTAAGGAAGCGATACACACACAACACAGACACATACAGAGTGAAGTGTGCTGAGTCGCTCAGTTGCGTCCGACTCTTTGCAACCCCGTGGACCGTAGCCCGCCAGGCGCGTCCGTGGAATTTTCCAGGCACAAATACTGGAGTGGGTTGTCCTTTCCTTCTCCAGGGATTGTTCCTGACCCAGGGATTGAACCTGCATCTCTGGCAACTCCTGCATTGACAGGCAGATTCTTTTACCACTAGAGCCACCTGGGAAGCCCATACAGAGTGTTGGGGTATGTCAAAAGAACATAGGAGCCAACTGCAAGAGCTCCTAATGGCCAGATCTGGAACAATTTGAGCAAAAATCTAAATATAATAGTAGAATTGTAATCTAAAGCATAAAATAAATCCCCATTCAACATAGGGTATTTTAATAAATAATTGAATGAATTTGTAAATTAATGAGGGAGACAAATCTCATTTGCAGAATTTCAAACAGTTTATGCATATACCCAAGAAGATGGAGCATAACTTCTGAGTCTTTAAATAGGGACTGAACATAGTGTATACTTTCAGAGTACAGTATGAAAAGGTGAAAAAGGGTTGGGCAGAGTAACTCTGGTGGCAAAATCTGACAAGACTACCAGCTCTGGTTAAGGTCAATACCAACAGTGATAGATTATGTTGATAGTACGTACCCTTGATAAGATTGATGAAAATGGCACTTTATTTCTGTGGTCTTTCTTCCAAAACTCCATAACCAATCTAATTATGAGAAAATATCAGACAAATCTCAACTGAGGAGGGCTTCCCTTGTAGCTTAGCTGGTAAAGACTCTGCAATTGAGGAGCATTCTACTAAATATCTGACAATACTCCTCAAAACTGTCAAGGTCATTGAAACAGGGAACGTCTCAGAAACTCACAGCCAAGAAAAGCATTAGGAGACATGACAACCAAATGTAGCGTGGAATCCTGGATGGGATCCTGAAACAGAAACAGGACATCAGGTAAAAAGTAAGGCAATCTGAAAATGTATGGACTTTAATTAATGAGAATTGACTGATAAGGGTTCATTGATTGTAACAAATGTAACCATACTAATGTATTATATTAATAACAGGGAGACTCTGGGTATGAGGTATGAGAACTCTCTGAACTATATTCAGAATTTTCTTATAAATTTAAAATTGTTCTTAAAAAGTAGGAAGCAGCTGTATACCACAGGGAGCTCAGCTTGGTGCTCTGTGATGACCTACAGGTGTAAGATGGTGGGGGGGCGGGCAGTGGGACTGAGGGTCAAAGGGAGGGAATATTCCCACGTGGTTCAGACGGTAAAGAATCTGCCCCCAGTGAGGGAGATCTGGATTTGATACCTGGGTCAGGAAGATCCCCTGGAGGCGGAAATGGCAACCCACTCCAGTATTCTTGCCTGAAGAATTCCATAGACAGAGGAGCCTGGAGAGCTACAGTTCATAGAGTCGCAAAGAGTCGAACACAACTGAGTGACTAACACACATATGTATATGTATAATTGATTCACATTGTTGTACAGCAGAAAATAACACAATGTTGTAAAGCAATTATACTCCAACAAAAAATGTTTAAATATACAGATATATAGTTATAGTCTTATACCTATTTTGGACAATAATTAATGCAGATGGAAGCATATTGAACTTACAGGTCTGAGTCTCAAGCCTCTACCCATGATTTGCTTCATGATTTCAGCTAAGTCACTTAAAATCTCTAGACATTAGTTTGCTCACCTTATATTTTCAGACTGAGGGGCCTGAAGTCTCTTTAAAGTCTAAAGTTCTAAGAACCCTGATTCTATTACTGTACTAATTAAGTTATACCTGAAAAGAGCACCTGGGAAAATGAAGAAGCATTCAAATGATTTTGTAATGCTTAAGAAAACAAGTTCACTAAAATAATTTTTAAAATCTATTTCATTATAATAACTCAAATGTTAACACATAGAACTTACGAGGTGGTGTGAAGTAAAGGCAGGACTCATTACCTAGAGACAGTGAAAGCTTCTTATAAATTACCTCACTATGCCACAGAACAGATTTTGTTTAAATTTATATTATCCTCCATTGATGTATCCTTTTGTACAAAGAAGGTGCATTTTTTTTTCTGTAGTATTTTGAGAACACATAATGTAGTATTATTTTAATCTCCTGATGTTAGAATTATTTAAGGACCTTTCATTAATATTAAATTATTCTGATTAAAAAAAAAAAAAAAACACGTTTTATGGACTTCCCTGGCCGTATAGAGAGAGGTTCAGACTCTGCACTTCCACTCTAAGGGGGCATGGGTTCAATCCCTGGTCATCGGGGAACTAAGATCTTGCATGCTGCATGGCATGGCCAAAAAATAACTAAATAAAAATGTAATGTTAAAAAATAACAAAAATAAATAAATAAAAATTTTAAATTATTAAAAAACCCACATTTAAAAAATGTAGCATTTCACCAAAAGTATTTAACACATTAACTATGTCAATGTAAAGTTTATGTAAGAAAAATAATCAAATTTTGTGTTAAGGGCCTCTTTCACAGTCATTACATACTTGTAAATATACCACAAACATCACAAAATTTTAAGGGAAAAACATTTTATCTATGCCAAACTAAATTTTTTTAAAATTTTCAATAACAACTAAATAATTTATAAAAGTTCATTCTCAGGCTAGTTATCCGTGATAAGTCTGACCTTATGAGATGCCCAGAGGGTGTACATTAGATTAAAATGTTTGATTTCTTATTCACTCTGACAGTAATATAATCTAAAACAAGACTCTGAAGCTTACTTTAGCCTGAAAGGTCAAGGATATGATAACCCTCTAATCTGAAGAGTACAATACTTACCAGCTTTTCTTTCTGACTTTTTATGTGAAAGACAGGCATAAAATGTCTTTCTCATATATGAAATTTCCATATCAATAAAGAAAAAAATTAAGTAACAAGGGGATAACTATAGCCTTATACATAATTATAACTTCTTCTATTACTAAAAATGTTCAGCATAGAAAAATATCATCATAATGTGATATCAAATACCCTTGGGGAAAGAGGAAACATTATTATATTCTATTATTTAGTATGTGATGAAAAAAATTACCTTTGTTCAGCTTCCAATAAAATGAAGTCCAAATCTCCAATACATTTCAATTATCTGAATAAAAATTTCGAAAGCTATCATATTTTCTTAAAGCTTTTAGGAGGTAAGACCTGCATTGGATTTTTTTTCTATTTCTATTTTTAAAATTCTATTTTTGCTAGATTTTTATCTGCAAACTAATTTCATTTAGCATCTTCAAAAGTGTGAACACTTTTAAGTTTTATTAATATTCTCATGACAACACCAAAATTTAAGGAAATCATCAAAAGGAGTTCTGGTATTACTTGCTTTGTTAGGTTTGCAAACTTTTCTTCATATTATTTGCTCTTACATTTCCTGCCTGCCATCACCTTTAGTTTTAGTGTATTTTAAATTTCTTCAAATGGTGAAATAAAAGACAGAAATGTATGTACACATTACATTTTTAAGTATTCATTACCTTAATCTACTAAAGTAAACTTTGGTCAAGGCCTTTTATCTTAATGGTATTTTTACATTAAAAAGTGGTAGGGAAACAATCATATCTGACACCCCTTCGAATGCATCTTGAACTGTGTTAGTTTAGTGTCAGTTATTGACTACTCGAGCTGGAGAACCCCTGCCCGTATCAGTAACAACCAGTCAAAACTACACAGTACCTTTAACATCAAAAACACTTCACAGGAATCATTATCATCAGTTATTGATAGGAAGAAAGATTGCACAGAGAGATGATGTCTTCAACAGAGGTTGTGTTCAGTGAAAAGAAAATTAAAGGTCTAAATGTAATTCAATAGTAAATCCAAAAACCATTTCTTTCAAGGAAAGTTTAACATTGTGTTTTCTGCCTTCAGAATCCTTTTATCATCAAAGAGCTATTCTTTGCTGATTCAAATCTTGCTTACCTTCTTTTTAAAGTAATTTCTGAAAACGTTAGCCCAGATGAGTTAATTTCAGATGGCTTATTTACCTGCTTATAGATTTATTTGCCACCTGCTTTTGCTTTTTTTACAGATGCAAAGTCAACCTCTGGGGCAAAATCCCACCTTTCTCTTTCTGCCACACAAGTGGTAAATAACATTACCCAATAAATTTCAGCATTTCCCCAAATGTGTAGGATACAAAAAATGTATTCATTCATGTGAGATGTAAAAATGTACACTCACACTTCTGAAATCAACAGCCAGCCATTTCACACTTGGGCCAAAGGCAAACAAACATAATTCTCACTGGCAGCTGGACAACATTCCAAGCTGCCACCACATTAATTAACTCACCTCAATCAGATTCCACTTCAACTTGCACAGCTTGCTGCCAAGACGCCTAGCAATAAATTGTTAGGTTAAATACTGAACAAGGTAGGGAAATACCATATGGTATGTTGTTACAGAGGGTGGGATATTCTTGTTTAACACTAGTAGCAGGTTTTTCCCTTTACTTTTTATTGTTGTCTCCGGTGATTTCAGGAAAATGAGCATACATTCTTGCTGATAAATGATCTTGCTTGATTATAGTGATGGAGAATGGAATGGTAACAAGACATTAATAACAAAATACTTTTGTCCACAAGCTTCTATAATTGATGTTCCGAAAATTTCAAGGCAACAGCTTACTTAGCAGGTACTGCGAACTCACTAATGGTAAATTATTGGTATTAAACTTAGGGGTGTCAAGGAACAAAGAACTCAAATAAATTCTGTTTTCACTGAGGACTATTGAGAATTTACAAGTAAATACAAACTGCTTGTATCAATAGCTGAAAAACGTCTAACATGGGAATCAAAAGATTTGAGTTTGAATCCAGTTTCTGCCTTCGACAGGCTGTGTCACTTTCATTAAATCACTTCACTTCTCTGATATTAGCTCCTCATCCGTCATATAATGCAGTTTGACTAGATGAGTGCTTCCCAAACCTTAACGCACATATCAATTTAAGATGCTTGTTAAAATGCAGATTTTTGGATGTCACCCTTAAGGACTGAAATTGATTAGGTCTGATGTGGAGGCCAAATCTGCATTGGGAGTGAGCAAGAAATTCTTCCACAGATAAAGAACCCACACTCTAAGAAATACTGGACTGCATGATACCAAGATTCCCCTTACCTCTGACAGTTACTTCACTTACCAGCCTATGTCATTGCTTTTATAAACTGTGGTATGATTTTAGAAAGAGGTATAATTGGGAGAGTTGATTCAGGACTTAATCTGCACTCATTCAAATGCCTGCTGCTGCTGCTGCTGCTGCTAAGTCGCTTCAGTTGTGTCCGACTCTGTGTGACCCCATAGACGGCAGCCCAACAGGCTCCCCCGTCCCTGGGATTCTCCAGGCAAGAACACTGGAGTGGGTTGCCATTTCCTTCTCCAATGCATGAAAGTGAGAAGTGAAAGTGAAGTCGCTCAGTCGTGTCCGACTCTTCGTGACCGCATGGACTGCAGCCTACCAGGCTCTTCCATCCATGGGATTTTCCAGGCAAGAGTACTGGAGTGGGGTGCCATTGCCTTCTCCACATTCAAATGCCTAGTCAGAAAAAAAAAATGCTGAAAACACCAGAATATGACTACCCCAAATCCTGTATGCATTTTTCTAGGGTTGTGGGGTGGGTCATAGAGGTGACAGCTGATTGGCTGCAGCTGCTTTCCCTAAAAATCCTGTCTATATATAAAGGAAGACTCCCAAAGAGAACAAACCAGTCAATCCTAAAGGACATGAATCCTGAATATTCGCTGGAAGGACTGCTAATGAAGCACCAGTACTTGGCCACCTGATGTGAAGAGCTGACATTAGAAAAGATCCTGATGCTGGGAAAGATTGAAGGCAGGAGGAGAAGGAACAACAGAGGATGAGATGATTGGATGACATCACCAACTCAATGGACATTAGTTTGAGTAAGCTCTGGGAGCTGGTTATGGACAGGGAAGCCTGGAGTGCTGCAGTCCAGGGGGTTGCAAAGAGTCAGACACGACTGAGCGACTGGACTGACTGAAGTGATCACTCACCCAGCAGAAGTCTTTCTTTCCTCTAAATGTGTAATGAACACTCGTTTCATCTATATTGCCTCTTTTGTATGTGATGTATTCTGCTTCTATTTTAAATGCCAGAAATCAGGAAAATATTCTGTACTTGTTTGTAAGATTCTCAAAGGCTAGGGACTTTGGGAAACCTCATTCTTCCTAGCTTCTAGGATATGACTTGATAGGGAAAGAAAAAGGCTCTTACTGGTATGCACTCCGAGTTTATTTCAGATGGGTACTTATGAATTTCTATTAAGCCATGCATCTACTTCCATCCGATTCCTCTTATGACCAGCAGAGAACCATCCCATAAGACAGTTGCCTGGCTGCTGCTAAGTCGCTTCAGTCGTGTCCAACTCTATGCGACCCCATAGATGGCAGCCCACCAGGCTCCCCCGTCCCTGGGATTCTCCAGGCAGGAACACTGGAGTGGGTTGCCATTTCCTTCTCCAATGCATGAAAGTGAAAAGTGAAAGTGCAGTCGCTCAGTCGTGTCCGACTCTGTGCGACCCCATAGACAGCAGCCCACCAGGCTCCTCCGTCCATGGGATTTTCCAGGCAAGAATACTGGAGTGGGGTGCCGTTGCCTTCTAAATTAAGAAATGAACAACCTTAACCGGGCTGCAAAGAACAGTGTGCAACACAGGCCTTTCTCATCATATTTACAAGCTCAACGAGGATTCGAAAAACAGACTTCATTACTTCACTACTTAAAACTTGAAATCACCTTTTTTTCTTGCTCTCCATCAGTGGAGAGTGTAAAAAAGGCAATGCAGTAGTTGCTTTACTACTGAATTTGCACAGAAGAAACCTGATTCTCTTAAAATTAGTTAGTTCTTTCCAAGATAACCACCACAAAAATCTGCAAGTTCTAATAAAGTTCCTTCGAATGTGGGTGGACGATCTCTTACTAAGCTTTTTGTGTTCTCCTCAGCTACTAAAATCAGGCTCTTAATAGATGCTCAATAAAGGAATGTTGGCTTGAAGATACTCCGGCAGAGTACTGAATCCTGTTGCAGCCTTCTTCATCCCCTGCAGGTGGTGCTGGGAGACAGTTTACTTATTTACTTATTTAATCATAATTGTATGGGCAAGCAAAGGTGTTCTCGGTGCTGGTTTAAAGCTGTTGTAATTATCTTAATTTCTTCCTCCTCTTCACACTAATTACTGGGTCACAGAGGAGAACAAAAAGACTGAAAAAGGTGATGCAGAGGAAGAGAAGCAGGGTTTTAAGATAATTGATGGTGTCTCCCAGGCCTGGCAGTGGAAATATTTTGTAGAGATTTAGGAGAAAGGGATTTTGTACATTTGTACAAAAGATTTTGTACTTTCCAAAAGAGAAGATATATTCAGCAAAGTCTCCTCTACCACCATCTGACCATCTCCCACAGATGTGCTCTGTTAATACTAGCTCTGTATTTGTCAACCCCATACTTCTAGTATTTTTCACCAAGGTTCGATATGACTGGCTGTTGGTATTTTGGGCTTCTGTCTTTAAGACTTCCTTTCCATCTCACAACATGTTCGTTACACTTCCAAGTCAGTCAATTTAAAGGATGAATCACTTACCTTTTAATATCCTGACTCCCTCACTTGATCGAGAGCTGTTAAAAGGGTAGGGACTGTGTCATTATCATCTTTGTATCACTAGTTCTTGTCTTGATGCTTGAAATACAGCAGACCCTAAACAAATGAAAAAAAGCAATCAGTGAGTCAATAGGAATACTGCCAACCACATACCTTATACTTTTCTCTTCTACCACCCTTTTCCTTAAGTTTTCTGAAGCCAAAAGTAGAGGCTAGCAATTACAGTATTAAATAAGGAAACTGGTATTTTTTAACTGACATAATTTTCCCAACTACATTTCTAACCGTATCTCTTGCACGTTCCCCGACATGAATCCTTCAGAACCACCAGATTGGTGTGTCCACTCTCTCCGATAATGCTTTATGCTTTCCTACCTCTGAGATTATGCCATTCCTCTATTTTGCCCTCAGTCTATCTTAATTAGTAATTCTCAAAATGGTTCTCAGGGGGAGCCATGATATCAACACTATGTTCATAGTACTCTGAGATACCATTTACTTTTCCACCTCATTCTCTCACAAGTATACAGTGGAGTTTTCCAGAAGCCATAAGACATGTGATATCACAACAGAGCAGATGACAGAATCCAGCTGTCTTCTGTTAAGCCAAATATTAAAATACAAAGTGTAAATAAATTTTAAAAATCCAAAATGTAAAACAACACCATTTTTCTGATTAAATGGTTTTGTTCTGGAAAACACAGATATTTTTCATAAAATTATTTACCTTAACATGTAATTTATTTTACATTACATTGACAAATATATTAAATTTTCTTGATTTTAATTTCTAATATGATGAATATATAGTCCTGGTGGCTCAGTCTGTAAAGAATCCACCTGCAATGCAGGAAATTGCCTGCAATGGATATGACCAGGGTTCAATCCCTGGGTCAGGATGATCCCCTGGAGAAGTAAATGGCAACCTACTCCAGTATTCTTGCCTGGAAAATCCCATGGACAAAGGAGCCTGTTGGGCTACAGTCCATGGGGGTCACAAGATTCGGAAAGGGGTTAGTGACTAAACCCCCACCATGATAAATATGAATAGATATAACTCACATAAACAAAATATCATTGAGGTCCTCAACAATTTTTGTTGATAATGTACAGCAATGCAAGCGGAGAAGGCAATGGCACCCCACTCCAGTACTCTTGCCTGGAAAATCCCATGGACAGAGGAGCCTGGTAGGCTGCAGTCCATGGGGTCGCTAAGAGTCGGACACGACTGAGTGATTTCACTTTCCCTTTTCACTTTCATGCACTGGAGAAGGAAATGGCAACCCACTCCAGTGTTCTTGCCTGGAGAATCCCAGGAATAGGGGAGCCTGGTGGGCTGCCATCTATGGGGTCGCACAGAATCGGACGCAACTGAAGTGACTTAGCAGCAGCAATGCAAGAGATTTCTGTGCATTAATTTTGTATCCTGCAACCTTACCAAATTCACTGATTAGTTCTAGTAGTCTTCTGGTGGCATCTTTAGATAATACATAGAAAATGATACATTTTCTATGTATCATATCATGTCATTTGCAAATAATGACAGTTTTACTTCTTCTTTTCTACTTTGTATTCATTTCTTTTTCTTCTCTGATTGCAGTGGTTAGGACTTTCAATACTATGTTGAATAATAGTAGCAAGAGTAGACATACTTGTCTTGTCCCTGATCTTAGAGGAAATGCTTTCAATTTTTCACCACTGAGAATGTTTGCTGTGGGTTTGTTGTATATGGCCTTCATTATGTTGAGGGAAGTTTCCTTTATGCCCACTTTCTGGACAGTTTTTATCATAAATGGGTGTCAAATTTTGTCAAAAGCTTTTTCTGAGTCTATTGAGATGATCATATGGGTTTTATTCCTTTAATATGGCATATCATACTCACTAATTTGCATATGTTGAAGAATTCTTGCTTCCCTGGGATAAATCCCACTTGATCATGGTGTATGATCTTTATAATGTGTTGTTGAATTCTATTTGCTAGTATTTTGTTGAGGATTTTTGCATCTATGTTTATCAGTGATACTAGTCTATAATTTTCTTTTTTTGTGATATCTTTGATTTTGGTATCAGGGTGATGTTTCAATAATTTTGAAAAGTATTAGTAAGGAGTCCCAAGACTATAAAGTTTGGCAATGCTGATCTAAATCTTCTGTACCCTTTAAAGTCCAAAAAAAATCTTCCTTCTTGATAAGCTCTTTGACCACAGCAAGTGGGGAGGAACTCCTTCTCTGTCTATACCAAATACCTGGGGCATTTACACACTTGTGCTTCTTTTACTCAAGTGACCTAGTAGAACTTGCGCCTCAAAGAAATTAGTATTGTTATACTAAGAATGATATTTAAAATCATTTGTGTTTAATGATGAATTATAAACAATTATTTTACTTTCCAGTCTCTGATTATTGTCTTCCCAGCCTCAAAAGAAGAAAATATTTTCTTGACTTTTCAATCTACCCTTTTCACCAAAAAAGATAATGATAATAAAGTTTTATATATATATAAAACATTTTTGTGAAATCTTATTTTATTTGTTGTGAAATTTTATTACACTTATAAGTCTGATAAGTGTTCATTGAAAAAAAATGAAATAAAAAATTAGAAATTAAAAAAATTAAATTCACCTACAATGACATCAACCTGAGGTAACAACTGCTAACATTTTTTTCACTAAACTTAAGTTATACTGAACATACTATTACCATTTTTATATACTAAGATGCTGTTTTGCTTCTTATACTTATCATACAGTGTCTTATGGGGGATTTAAAGAAATTAGTAATGTTCATTTTAATAAGTGTGTGGTTGATACAGGTATTCATTTTTTCTTTAAATTAAATATGTGCATTTTAATTCTCTTTTGTATGAAGGATAACTTAATAATAAATGAGTTTTCATAATCAATGAATTTTTTAAATAATACATGATGAACATTTTTCTATGTCATTAAGTATTATTACATTATATGTCTTCTAGGGTTTACTTAACCCATATTTAACCCCACTGTTAGCATTAAAATTATTTTAATTTTTTAAAACTACAAATGATGCTTGTGTTTTCTTCCTTGTATACACAGTTTGCATACATCTCTGTGATTTCCTGAGACTAAATGTAGAATTACAAGGTCAGGAAATATAAACAATTTTAAGATATTTAATCCAAAAAATACAATCAGGGGCCTCCCTGGTGGCTCAGTGGTAAGGAATCCACCTGCCAAGGCAGGGGACACAGGTTCGATCTCTGGTCTGGAAAGATCCCACATGCCATGGGACAGCTAAGCCCATGAGCCGCACCTACAGAGCCAGTGCTCTAGAGCCCGTGCCCCACTGCAGGAGAAACCCGAGCACCGCAGCTGGAGAGTGGCGCCAACTCACCGCAACCGGAGAAGGCCCTGGGCATGGCAACCAACACCAGCACAGCCGTAACTAAATAAATAATGGTGCCACTTCTGCTTTCTCACTAGAAGAAAAACAACTCTGCGGATGAGAAGAGGTAAAGAGTTTGAGAGACCATGAGAGAAAGCTGGAAAAGCATATGTTGGGAGGGAAACTCATAGAGAAAAATTGCTGCCAAAGAAGAAACAAGAGACGGGAAGAACAGTGGCAAGAATGAACAGAGTTGAAGAATGACTTCAAAGGGATAAACAGGGCATATTAGAGACAGAAGGTTTTAGAGTTAGGCAGATGATGGATTTAAAACAACTCATCCATTGTTTAGCATTGTGACCTTAGGCAAGGTACACAATTTCTTCTCTGTAAATGTGAAAAGCTAAGAGCTTGGCAAACAGTTGGCACACAATAAATGTGTATTTCCTTCTGAAGAAATGGAATAAAAAGTGGGGAGAGGCAAAGGTGGGAGAAAGGAAATGGAAATGAAAAAAATAAGTGAATGTACAGAAAAACAAGAATTGCTTCTGAAGCTGAATGAAGTTCTAATACTTCAGCTGCTTAATATGATGAGACAACTCACTGGAAAACTCTGATGCTGGCAAAGATTGAGGGCAGGAGGAGAAGGGGGTGACAGAGGATGAGATGGCTGGATGGCATCACTGACTCAATGGACATGAGTTTGAGCAAACTTCGGGAGACAGTGAGTGAAGGACAAGGAAGCCTGGCTGCTGCAGTCCAAGGGGTTACAAAGAGTAGGACACAACTCAGCCACTGAACAACAACAGAAAAACAAAACTGAAGGAAAAATCCAATTTCACTTCACAAATTGTTACTTTTGTAAAAAGTCCTGATATAACATGTAACAATGAAATAGATAAATGAAAGAAACCAAAACCATACATGAGTGTATGCCTTGAAAGGAATGAAAATGAAAGGAATGCTTATGAGAAAAGTAGATTAATATGTGAAAACAAAACCAAAAAAAAGAGACCGTTAAACCTAAAAAATCAAACGTGGACTCAAAATATTTGCAGATTTTTTTGACTTGGTATTTCCACTTAATAAAATGTTACTGTAGTTTTTTAAAAAAGATAAAAATGAGAAAGATGCTGATGAGAAAAAAGGAGGTTATGATTCCAAGCACATTACATTCATTAAAGCATTTTTACAGTTGGAAACAAATCGAAAGCTGGAAGCAAATCAACTTCAATACTCATTATTTTCACTGACCTTGAGCTGCTGAAGGCCTGCACTTTATACCTTTGCTCACACACGTGCACACCCTTTATCTTTCCCTTCTATCGAGCAGACACAGGTGGTAACACCCTTTTACTATTCTGCTTTCTGTTACTTAACTTCTGGTCTTTGGTTTCTCTTCCACAAGCTAAAGATAGTTCTAGGAGTTAATCGCCTCTCTGTTGCATTTCCCAAGCTGGACTAGAAATCTTGAGAAAACAAGTTGTCTTTTTCTCATGAAAGTTTTTGGCACTTCATGCTTTTAAATGTGCCAAGAATGTCTTGAGACATTTTATTCGGATTTTCTGCTTGAAAATCTAAATTTTCAAGAACCTGCCTGCTCAGAGGTATGAGCATATCACCAAGAGTTAATATGATTTCAAGAGAAAGTTAATCAAATCTTAGATTCGTTTTAATTTAGAGTAAAGACTTGAATTGGTTTTTATTTATTCTGCAATAATGCATTCTTACTGTTTGAAATGGCTTAGTTTCAGATTGGTGGAACTATCACCTCAATGTGCTTAGTCACTCAGTCATGTCTGACCCTGCGACCCCATGGACTACAACTTGCCAGGTTCCTCTGCCAATGGGGATTCTCCAGGCAAGGATACTGGAGTGGGTTGCCATGCCCTCCTCCAGGGGATCTTTCCAACACAGGAATCGAACCCAGGTTTCCAGCACTGCAGGCAGATTCTTTACCGCCCAAGACACCAGGGAAGCCCATCACCTCAATAGGTGGTGGAAAATGCACTGTAACTGATTTCCCTTTTTGACTCCTTGTGGAGGAAAATGATAAGGAATAATAATGGCTTTTCACATAGCAAAATTTCTTTAGGCACTAACCAAGAAACATTAAAATGTTATATAGCAAATATACCATATACTTTAATTAAAGATACTCATTTTTAGAAAATAGGATAAAAAACAACCAGTTGAAATAAAGATGATCTTATTCCAGTGTAACAGAAGCATAACTGGAGTTAGACTGCATGCCTCATATATTCTGGACTGCTCTGGCTAACCATTAATCTCATCTCCTCCCACTCAGCAAGAATATCTTCCAGCCAATTTTCCCTTGTCTTCTCATTTTCATAATATCCATCTTCCCAGAACTCTGAAGTGATTGGGGATCTCAACAGAGATGAGTTTAAAACCTGTATACATGTTCTATATCAGTTCAGAGTTCCTAGGTCAAAACAAATTAGCTTCTCTGCCTCATTCCTTCCTTTGTCCTTGTTTTTCAACTTCCCCCTTTGGTAATTCCCTCTACCAGGAACTCCAAGGCACAGACTTCAATTAACAAAAGTGTTTAATTACATCCTCATAAAAATGGTGAAATTCTTGGGTAGTGATTAGTGTGTAAAATTTCTGGTTTTTAGATTTCTAAAAATGTTAAGTGTCTTAAAGTGTTAGTCACTTAGTCATGTCCGACTCTTTGAGACCCTATGGATTGTATGTAGCCTGCCAGGCACCTCAGTCCATGGGATTCTCCAGGCGAGAATACTAGAGTGGGTTGCCATGGCCTTCTCTGGGAGGATCTTCCCGACTCAGGGATTGAATCCAGGTCTCAATCCAGACATTGCAGGCAGATTCTTTACTGTTTGAGCCACGAAGGAAAGTTTTAAAGGTTCTCACAAAATACAATGAAAGAACCTTATAAAAAGTGCCTGTTAGTCTATGCTAAAATTCTTTTTCTCTTTTTTTTTTTCTGGCCATGTATCACGGCATGCGGAATCTTTAGTTCCTTGACTAGGGATAGAACCCTTACCTCCTGCAGTTGCCACCAGGGAGATTCCTATACTAAAATTCTTAACACAGAGTCAGCACCACTGTCTTTTCTGTACCAAAATTATAGATCCTTTGAGAAACAAGAGAGTATCCTTTTAAGATGTCTGTTGTGTGTATTAAGTCACTCACTCGTGTCTGATTCTTTGCGACTTCACGGACTGTAGCCCACCAGGCTTCTCTGTCCATGGAATTCTCCAGGCAAAAATACTGGAGTGGATTACCATTCCCTTCTCCAGAAGAACTTCCCAAACCAGGGATCAAACCCTGGCCTCCTGCATCGCAGGCAGGTTCTTTACCATTTGAACTACAGGTAAGTCCTAACATAAGATGCCTAGTTCTCTTAAATATACCACATACAATGAGCTTTTCAGGCCATGAAGATATTTTTGATATAAGAATGCGCATCTCTCTAGTAGTAAGATGTATAATCAGCATTCCCTGGTAGCTCATATGGTAAATCTGCCTGCAATGCAGGAGACCCGGGTTCTATCCCTGGGTTAGGAAGATCCCTGGAGAAGGAAATAGCAACCCACTCCAGTATTCTTGCCTGGAGAATCCCATGGACTGTCCATGGGGTCACAAAGAGTTGGATACGCCTGAGTTACTAACACTTTGATAGATTACAGATCAGTGAATAATGGAATTTTACTGATAATACTGTATATAGCCTAGATCTGCCCTGTTCAACATAGCCACTAACCACATGAATTAAAATTAATTAAAATTAAATTATAAATTCAGTTCCTCAGTCACACTACCTACATTTCAAATGCTCAGTAGACACATGTGGCTATTAGCTACCCTCCTGGACAGCACAGACAGAACATCTACATCATTGCAGGGAGCTTTATTGGACAACACTGGTCTAGAAAAGTTAAAGATAGCCTCAGACACTAATCAGTATAATTATCAGCCAGTTATAAACAAATTTCAATTATATCTATAAAGGTGATTATCTCTTCTTTTTAGCAGTCATAAGATGACATCATATAATCCTAATTAAGTAGCTGAGAAAAGTGTTAAACAATTTAACCAAATGCAAGAGAAGTGTTTTAATTCACATAAACTATAAAACAGTTCTTACTTTCATCCTTCCTGTTATAAATTGACAAGTGCACATGTACCTTTCAAATATATATGAACAGTTTTTAAAAGTTTATTTCCCATGAGTTCTATGGCAATTCTTCTCCCAAAAATAAATGAAGAATGAATCAAGTTCTATGAGAATGCATAGAAACAGAGATTTTCCCAGTGGCTCAGTCAGTAAAGAATCCGCCTGCAATGGAGACCCAGGTTTGATCCCTGGGTTGGAAAGATTCACTAGAGGTGGGCGTGGCCACCCACTCCAGTATTCTAGCCTGGGAAATCCCATGGACAGAGGAGCCTGGTGGGCTACAGTCCATGGGGTCACAATAAGTCAGACATGACTGAAGCAACTTAGCATACACATGCTTTCTTAAATGTTTTAAAATTCTATTTCCTTTATATTTATATATAATTTTTATTATTTTTTTCAGCTATACGGTGGAGCACGCAGAATGTGTGCATCCCAACCGGGGATGGAACCTGTGCTCCCTGCAGTGGAAGCACAGAGTCTTAACCACTGGACCTCCAGGGAAGTCCCCAATTCTATTTTCTTTTAAAAGTTCTTTGAGAGGTTAAATTTCATGAACTGCAGACATGGAGAACACTGTATTGATGAAAGCAACTTTTTCCCTATTTCCCTCTTTGCAAGAATGTGGACAGAGCACTCCAATATATCTCCTGCCAAAGGCTTTCAGAGAATGGCTACAGATGAGACTGTTTTGGACCTGGAATTGGTTAGCTGTATTTTTCTTTCTGTTGTCAGCCTACACTGGGAAAGACACCTTGCTACACAGAGCTCATCGTTTCTAAAATTATCTAAGAGCTTATTACTCTTGCCAAAAACTGTCCAAGTCAGACAGTTTCACAAAGCAAAGAAAATTCCCTTGATCCAGAGTTTTCAGGATGTAAGGCTGTGTCTCACTGCCTCATCATGCATGGATTCAGAACAGGAAAAAGCTAGAATTCTAGGATACTGAATCAGTTGTGCTGCGCTTGGTCGCTCAGTTGTGTCAGACTCTTTGTGACCCCATGGACAGCAGCCGTCAGGCTCCTCTATCCATGCGGATTCTCCAGGCAAGCATACTGCAGTGGGTTGCCGTGCCCTCCTCCAGAGGATCTTCACAACCCAGGGATCGAACCCAGGTCTCCTGCATTGCAGGCAGATTCTTTACCAGCTGAATTACCAGCGAAGCCCCATTGAATCAGTTACCTTTCTATCAATAAAGCTATCAGAAACCTATAACATGCTTTTGTGTTTGGCATCAGTTCAGTTCAGTTCAGTTGCTCAGTCATGTCCGACTCTTTGCGACCCCATGAACCCCAGCATGCCAGGCCTCCCTGTCCATCACCAACTCCCGGAGTTCACCCAAACCCATGTCCATCGAGTCAGTGATGCCATCCAACCATCTCATCCTCTGTCGTCCCCTTCTCTTCCAGCCCTCAATCTTTCCCAGCATTAGGGTCTTTTCCAATGAGTCAGCTCTTCACATCAGGAGACCAAGGTACTGGAGTTTCAGCTTCAACATCAGTCCTACCAGTGAACACCCAGGACTGATCTGGTTGGATCTCCTTGCAGTTCAGGGGTCTCTCAAGAGTTTTCTCCAACACCACAGTTCAAAAGCATCAATTCTTCGGCACTCAGCTTTCTTTACAGTCCAACTCTCACATCCATACATGACTACTGGAAAAACCATAGCCTTGACTAGATGGACCTTTGTTGGCAAAGTAATATCTCTGCTTTTTAATATGCTGTCTAGGTTGGTCATAACTTTCCTTCCAAGGTGTAAGCATCTTTTCATTTCATGGCTGCAGTCACCATCTGTAGTGATTTTGGAGCCCAGAAAAATAAAGTCTGACACTGTTTCCACTGTTTCCCCATCTATTTGCCATGAAGTGATGGGACCAGATGCCATAATCTTAGTTTTCTGAATGTTGAGCTTTAAGCCAACGTTTTCACTCTCTTCTTTCACTTTCATCAAGAGGCTCTTTAGTTCCTCTTCACTTTCTGCCATAAGGGTGGTGTCATCTGCATATCTGAGGTTATTGATATTTCTTTCAGCAATCTTGATTTCAGCTTGTGCTTCTTCCAGTCCAGCGTTTCTCATGATGTACTCTGCATAGAAGTTAAATAAGCAGGGTGACAATATACAGCCTTGACATATTCTTTATCCTATTTGGAACCAGTCTGTTGTTCCATGTCCAGTTCTAACTGTTGCTTCCTGACCTGCATACAGGTTTCTCAAGAGGCAGGTCAGGTGGTCTGGTATTTCCTTCTCTTTCAGAATTTTCCACAATTCATTGTGATCCACACAATCAAAAGCTTTGGCATAGTCAATAAAGCAGAAATAGATGTTTTTCTGGAACTCTCTTGCTTTTTCCATGATCCAGCGGATGTTGGCAACTTGATCTCTGGCTCCTCTGCCTTTTCTAAAACCAGCTTGAACATCTGGTGTTTGACATAGTTTTCTCTTTTACCAGCACCTTTCACAGTACATTCAAATTCTTTTACACAGAGTGGAGAAAAGTTCAACAGATATTTTATCAATGCTTTCAGTCACAAAAACCAATTTCAGTATGGCCCCTGCCTTCAACAAGCTCATTTTCTAATGAATGATAGCAACAGATGAACAGATAAGTGCTATCAGAGAGATGCATAAGAACTCCAATGGAAAATCAAAGAAGAAAGTGTCACATGACCTGCCAGTAAGAGTTCCTCAAAGTCCAAGCAGAGTCTTGAAAGATGAAAATCTTCCTTTCCAGGCAGCTAATCAAGGAGTGAGAAAAAGTTTCACACAAAAGAAAACCGTGAGCTAGGCACAGAGGCAAGAAAGCATCGTAATAAATTCCAGGAACAATGTGTAATCTTTTATTTCCAAAATAAGTGTTACAGAGATAGGCATGGGATAGATTACTGTATTGAATGCTAAGATTAATTTTCTTCTGTAGGTGATGGGGAGTTATTAAATGTTTTCCTAGGGAGAAGTAATCTGTTCATGTTTGTGATTTAGAGAGATCACTTTCTTGACTCTGGGAACTATATTGACGCTAATATAGAAGGTGCAGATTTGAGAAATGTTAGGAATAAAGGGAGCATGGCCTTGTGGAATTAAAAGAGGTTCCAAGTAATTTTCAAAGTAGTAACAATTGAGGGAGGAATAAAAGGGAAACTCAAAAGGGAGAGGGTCAAGGTTTTCAGGAAGCAGAAAGGTTGTGGGTATTTTGTTTTGTTTGGTTGGTGGGTTTTAGTAGAACTCCTATGAAACAGAAAGTAATGAGAGAACAGAAAGGAGAAAGAACAATACAAAAATGTTAAGAAATGAACTACCACATGAAAAACAAAGAAATAAAGCACTGATAGTTACAGTCAGAAAAATCCTGATAATGAATCTAAGCAAATCAAAAGTCAAGTACTAACCTGTACTGAGAAAACCCAACACACAGGTAAAGATCTTCATTAACGATACAGAGCTGAAGAGCAGACAGGAATTCTCCTGGTTAAGGAGATGATGTAATTATACTGAAGAAATAGAAAAACAAATGAAAAATTAACACATTTTAAAGAAGTCAGCAAGTAAGTAGATGAAAACATAAAGTTAACTCCAAAGTAAGCCCCAGATCTCTATATGCCCAAGAGATGTGGTATTCAAACCTCAGTCTACTAGAAGAATTTTTATTTCTGTAAATGGATACCATAAAAATTCTCTTGCCAGTCAGGTACTTTAAAGAGGAGGGAAAACTTTTTATTTGACTTTAAAATAAATACAATTCCTTAAAATAGGATTGTATGGTTTCCTGCCTTCAAAACATTAATGACACCATCTGTATCTTGAGGGTTTGAATAAGTACTTTTATTGCTTTTGTAGATGCTCCAACAAAATATCATACACACATACACACACACAAGTACTTTACAAAACTGTTTTGATTACTTATGCCTCCTAAATGAACAGATTAATGACCAAAAGAATGAAAGTAAAGTGGTGCTGAATAAGAAATCCAACCAACCCCCTGCCCCCAAAAATAATGTGCATGAATTGGAAGCAAAATCTTTTCTCCCTCTTGTAAAAACAGAGCCAATTTAAGCTGATGTTGGATTATTGTGTGCAAACAGTTCCTGACTCGTTCACCAAGTGAAACAAAAGCTGTAAATGTTTTTTTATGCCTCTTTTTGGCATTTTGGGAAAGGTTTCTGAAAGAAAAAAAAAAATAGACTCAATTTAATTAAGTCTCTCACTCACACACACACAGGAACACACTTTTTTCCCCTTTTTAGGAATAGTTAAACATTTGAATAACTCACAATTATAAAACTTTGAATGGCAAAAAACATAAATTACCTTTAATACTTAAAGAAGGCTCCAGTCATATTAGGGATCACTTTTTTGGTAAGGGAAACAATTAAAAAATGATAATTTTTTTAAAAAATGAAGGAATCTATGGTGATATTTTAAATAAAAATAAGCAAAATATAATCATCTGAAAGGGACCTAAACTGTTAAGTTCAAATTGCTTTTGTACTTTCCTATCTTCAACTAGCTAAAACTTCCTCTTTTGGGTAAAATATCTATGGCTTACAAAAAATAATGCAATATAAATTTTATTTATGTGCTACAGGGCAAAATATAATTAAACAAAATTGTATAATTCAAAACAACTGCCATTACTCAAATGTCCCATTATTATATGATTACATATTAACAATTCAAATTGTCTAAAACAAAATACAGAACTCAAAATATTCAATCTTATAAATTAGCTGTCAATTTAAAGAATGACTTTGAATTTTTATTTTCAAGTATCCAGTTATAAATTTTAATTATTTTATATGTAAAATTTATAAAATGGCAAATAGGTATGAAAACTAATAGACTGGAGGGAGGAAGATACCAGTTAAAAGAACCACAGAAAATGAAAAGCATGAAAATTAGATTTACAAAAAATTAGTTATTATTAGGCTTTATTAAATTTTAAACTGTGAAATATAAAATAACTGAAATTTTAAAGTACATACACAAGTTAAATCATATCAACTGCAGCTGTTATTACTAAGTGCTTACTCTGTGTTACGCATTGTGCTGGTCATTTTCTATCATTTCATTTAATCAAAACCTTGCATGAAGGGCCTCATGAACCATCTACACATAAAGAGTACTTTGAAATTTTCAAAAAACATTCTATGATTTTCTCATATGATCTTCACATTATGCTATGAACTAGACAAAAGACAAAAGCAATTATTGGCTCTAAATAGATTACAGATAAGAAAATAAAAGACATAAAGATTAAAATCACTGAGTCAGTAAAAAACAGAATTAAGAATTTAGTTGTCTACCTTCTAATCCTGAATCATTATCCACTATATAACATTAATATCAGAGAGTCTTAGATTTAGGACTTCCTAAATGATTTAGGAAATAGCTTAAAGTTAATCAGCAAACGTTCATTGAGTTTCTACACTGTATAAAACACAGAAGTATTTGTGTGATATAAAAAGAAATAGAAAAAGAGAGGGAAAATTGAAAAAAGAGAGGACGAGAAGATTCCACTGAAGAACTTAATATATGCCTGAGAAGGCTGAGATGGACACATTAATCTTTAGAATAATTATAAAATAATATATCATTCAGTGCAAAATAGCTGTGAAAATACCTCATCTACTGATGTAATTTAACCCTGCTCAAATCTGATAACAAATTATGTATTTTTTTTATTTGGATTAATAAAATCTCAGAAAATTTTATCGTACTAATTCTCTTTTGCTAAACAGAAATGCTATATAGAAATTATTGCTACAAAGAAAAACAATTAACAACTATGATATACCAGGCAATCTTTTCAGAAATTTTAGTTCTAACAATATCTGTTATAATAGAATGTAATTTCAGTTGAACATGTAAGAAACCAAAATATTTATCAAAATCCCCCCTCAAAAGTTATTGAGTATGAATGGGAAAGTTTAAATTATTAATGACCATACTCAAGATAAATTTAAGCAGACATTACCACAGAGAAAAAAAACTTTGTACTATTAGACGACAAAAAAAAGAAAAAATCATGATGTACACACAAATAATATTTGGCTCAGAGTACTATTTGAAGAATGGTAATAAAAAATAAGTTAAACAAATTTATAAGATATAGATCATATTTTTTGGAAAAATAAGACAACTAATCAAAGGTAAACTTCGCACACACAGACACACAAAAGCAGTTAGGAGAAAGTCACTATATGCTTTTGAGAATAATTTCAAGATAAAATTATTTGCGGAATGAATACTGAGTTTAAAATAGTGGCATATGAAAAAAAGACAAGTCAGGACTTGATTTTATAACTTCTAAGAGAACTAACACATTGTTATTGCGGTATTTTTTTTTTTAAGTGAATGATGACTTCTGCCTCTTCTCATATATGCTTTACCTTCATCTTCTAATTACTAATTACTTTTTTCTCTTTCAACAGTTCCATGTAACTGTTACAGACAAACCTCACTGATACAGTAACATGTCTGAAACTAGATTGGGAACAAAGCATTCAATAAACTATTTGTCTACCATCTATATGCTGAGCACATATCTAGGCACTGGGGAATAACAAAGTTAAATAGGAAGAACATAGTAAATGCTCTCAAAACAGAGATTTAGCTCAAGCCTTTCAAACTGCAGGTTATGACCTTTCAGGAATTTTGAATCAATTTAGTGGGTTTCAGACCAACTATTTCAAAAGGATACAATGATTAGAATAGAATCTTAAAACTCACTATATAGCACATAGTAAGGTAAGTATTGTTTCATGAAGGCTTTGTTTCAGTTACCTACATATGTGTGTGCACTGAGCCACAATGTAAAATTTTTTCATACTGTCAAAAGTTTGAGGGGAAAAAAAAAAACCCTTTGTTTAGGAAAATATCTGCAAGAAAGTTTCACAAAATAGTTCATCCCATAAAGATGTTCACAAGCTGGTAACTTCAAATGTTCTAGTCTACAGTAACTGACATGACTGAATAAATGTCTTACCAAAGAGGTAGTCAAGCACAAACAATATCCTTCTTTTGAAAAACGTTATCTTTATTTAGATCTCCTTTATTAAAATGTTCCCCAGTCAATCACAATGCTATGCAGTTCCAACCAAATATTTTTACCATTAGTTAATTCAACATAAAATGAAATGAATATGATACTTCTCTAACATGCTTGGGACTAAAAAGAGGGGGTTTGGGGATATAGTTATATTACCCCTGATGATACTCAGAAACATTGAGTTTGTTTCTGAGTTCAACACTCTGAGTTGATTTTTAAGAATTATAAGTTTTCCTCAAAGTGGTAAACCACTTTCATATTAATCAAGGAGTGCGCAGTATCAAAATATTTACATTATGAAATGCTAAGTAATTTAAACAGTTCCAACAAAAGGTTGACCGGCCAGTCATACCACACTTTTTAGAGGCTGATTCATTCCAGCTAAACATATCTGAGCTCCACTGAGCTTGTTATGTTTACTTACTTTTTTAATTTATTTAAAGTAAACTCTGACTAAATCCTAAACAGCTTGAAGTCAGAGAACACGTCTTATTTAATGCTTTGCATACACATAGTGAATGCTAAATGACTACTGTTGAATGCATTGTTGATATTTATTTTATACTTTCACTTTACCAAAACATCTGAATTGATGTCCCAGATATACTGACAGATCTCTCTCCATTGAAAGTCCCCAGAAAATCTAAACCCATTTGATCTATGCCTTTGCAATACTTTAACAATTAAACCTAGTATGCATTATAGCAATTATTTTGTCCTAGCAAATACAGACACAGACTTAAATTACAGAATAAGAGTGTGTAAAGGTCACTTGATCTTACCCTTTCTCAAGGAGAAAATGAGATCTCAGAGAGGTTATGCAGATAACCTGTGCAGGGCTAGACTAGGACTCAGGTCTTACAGTACCCAGCAGTATTCTTTCCTCTATAACACACACTTATTTTCAGACTGCCTCCACTTCACATTTCTTTTTTATTCTATACTATATGCAAAATACTTCCTAAGTCATCTAAGGATTTAAAAAATTAAGACAGTCCTTGGTATCAAGGTACTTTAAAAAATAAAAATATACACAAAAATACATTCATAGATTTACGTGGAATTAAGTTTTAGTAAACTACTATAATAATTCAATTTAAATCTCATATCCTCCAAAGAATCATTCGTGATCACTTCAGATTGAAATATTATCTCTCTTTGGTAGTAAGAGTACAGATAGGCAATATGAAGCCTGGTTTTGTGTTGTGGCTCAACTACTAACTAGATGTTTGAAAAATAATCATGCAGCTTCAGGTTACTGGTTTTTCAAATAGGGAGAGGGTACAGGAGTAAACGAGCTTTGAAGGCCCCTTTCAGATCCAAGCAACAATTGTCTGTACCAGACCATCCCAACTCTAACATTCTATCAAAGCCATCCACTTACACAGTGTAAAGTTGCAGCTTTATCACCTGGGGTTGTTGCAACTGTCCAGGGCTCTCACCTTACCCTTTATTCCTCCTGCTAGTCCAGTGGCTTTCTGGCTCCTTTTTTCAGGCTATCTCTTACCTGATAACTGAACTCTGTTTCCCTGGTTCTGATCCTCACTGCTTTCTAAAGAACTTGGTTTGCACAGATCCTCTGGTTCTTCTTATGCCTGAACATGTCAGGAAAACACTCCCACATCATCTGCCTCTGGCCCATGGGATCCAAGACTGAGCACCTGCCCATTTGCAGGGACACCCAAGAAAGACACCAAGTTTGAGGCATCTTTCCAAGTAATAGTTTGAGATATTTCTCCTATTATTTTATCAGTTGTTACTTAAATATTTTATCATTTAACTTTTTGTACTTAATTCGTTTTTTGATGTGAACCTTTTTTAAAGTCTTTATTGAGTTTGTTACAATAGGGCTTTTATTTTATGCTTTTTTTTTTACCTCAAGGCATGTGGGATCTTAGCATACTCAATCAGGGATGGAACCCACACCCCTGGCATTGGAAGGAAAAGACTTAACTACTGGACTGCCAGGGAAGTTCCACTTTTTGTATGTTACACAGATCTGCAATTCCCAAAAATCGGAGGTCAGATACATTTTGGAAGTCAGAATTTTTCAGATTTCAAAAATATAGCACATATATTATGCAAAACACACCCACTGTAATTAAAATAATTAATATATCTGAAGTTAAACATAAGAATATTCCTCTTTTTATGAATATTCCTCTTAAGTGAAATAAATGAAGAATATAAAAAGCTTCACATCAGTTCAAGTCAGGTTTTCTGACTTGAATTAACCATTAACCAAATGAGTTAATCTTGAGTTAGATTCTACTGCTAAATATGATACAGAAAATAACAACATTTAAGTTTTCTGGGATTTCAGAATTACACATAAAAGACTGTAATCTAATAAACTATGTGAAGCTTAGTATCAATGTAGGTATCACAAAGGCAGAAATCATGTCTTTTAATTCTTTGTATTTCTAGAAAAGTATACAATGCTCAATAAAACAGTTCATGTTTATTTGAAGAAATCTTTATTGAGTGCATACCACATGCCCAAAACTATACTCAAGTGTTGTAAAGCATTAAAAAAGAAATCTTATAACACTTAGAACCTGTCTTCAGAAGCATTACAATCTCAATGAGAACAAAGCATAAAACAAATGTTAAAATGCAAGCTTGGAATTGGTGCCAAAATTACTGATTTGGGCAATAAGGATGTCAAAATTGAGAGTAGTAAATTTAAATGTGATGATTGTAATTTATTTTAACAAGAGCTGTCAATATCTCTCAACTTTCAAAGTCGGCATAATGATTTATAGTCTGGAGAGGAAGTACCATGTAATTTAGTATGAGAACTCTATTAGTCACAAAAGATTAGATAGAAAATCACTGTAACTTTTGCTTCAGATATATGGATTTTCAGGCAAGGTTTCATTCACACTGATTCCAGAAATAGACAATCATAGGGATGACTCTATAGACTTAAAAATGAAGGTGAGTAAAACTGAGAATCAGCACCATATCACTACATAGAACTCCCCTAGATGGGACAGCAAAATGAAATTATTTTTGACAAAATGAAATTTGAATTCAACTTTTTCTTGGTCAGTTGGGTCTACTTTGAAAGGAGTGGTAGATTCTGGTAAAAGTTAGTAGTTTCTTGAGCCAAGAATAAATCAGACAGGATGAGACACATTCACTCAGATCACACATTTGAAAATCTCTAAGCAACGTCAAAGATATCAGTGATCTAATATTGGCTGTACTATATTAAACTTATTTTTATGATAGAATTTATCTGGAAGCTTTCAAACCAAAATGTTAAAGAACCATCAAAGGTGACAAATATGATTGAATCTATTTTACAGATGAACCCTTGAGCCTAGTGATACTGAAAGGCTAAAGTTCAATTAGATAATCAGTACATTATTCAGTTCAGTTCAATCGCTCAGTCATGTCCAACTCCCCGTGACCCTGTGGACTGCAGCACGCCAGGCCTCCCTGTCCATGACCAACACCAAGAGCCTACTCAAACTCATGTCCATCGCATTGGTGATGCCATCCAACCATCTCATCCTTTGTTGTCCCCTTCTCCTCCCACCATCAATCTTTCCCAGCATCAGGGTCTTTTCCAATGAGTCAGTTCTTCGCATCATGTGGCTAAAGTATTGGAGTTTCAGCTTCAGCATCAGTCCTTCCAATGAGTATTCAGGACTGATTTCCTTTAGGATGGACTGGTTGGATCTCCTTGCAGACCAAGGGACTCTCAAGAGTCTCCTCCAACACCACAGTTCCAAAGCATCAGTTCTTTGGCACTCAGCTTTCTTTATAGTCCAACTCTCACATCCATACATGACTACTGGAAAAACCATAGCTTTGACTAGATGGACCTTTGTTGGTAAAGTAATGTCTCTGCTTTTTAATATGCTGTCTAGGTTGGTCATAACTTTTCTTCCAAGGAGCAAGTGTCTTTTAATTTCATGGCTGCAATCACCATCTGCAGTGATTTTGGAGACCAAAAACATAAAGTCTCTCACTATTTCCATTGTTCCCCCATCTATTTCCCATGAAGTGATGGGACTGGATGCCATGATCTTAGTTTTTCGAATGCTGAGTTTTAAACCAACTGTTTCACTCTCCTTTCACTTTCATCAAGAAGCTCTTCAGTTCTTCTTTGCTTTCTGCCATAACAATGGTGTCAGCTGTGTATCTGAGGTTTTTGAAACTTCTCCCAGCAAAGTTTTAAATATAAGAACCTTAGTCCAACTTCACTGAGCTAATTACTATCAATAACCAACAACCAAATCTAGACAGAACCATTTGAAAAGTTATTGACCTAATTTCTTCTCCAATATATAACCATCTTAAGTGGCCAAGGCAAACTAATAAAAATTATTTGTTCATAAAAAAAATCTTCCCAAGCCTTACTTGTCAATTCTTCAATATCTGGCACATAATGAAGAACTAGGAAAAAGCAAGTTAACAGATAAGAGGTAAAGTCCATTCCATTCTTCCTGGTTACATCCCCTACAGTCTTAAAGCTGTAACATTCCAGTTTGAAATTTACAAACCAAATAATGATCACTTGTTTCAAATAAGACAATTGATTTGACAAAGAAAAATTATCTTTGTTATCATGATACTCTTAAAGAAACTGAATTCATTATCTGGTATCAGGTGAATTGTGAAGTATTTTTAGAAGATTTTTTTCTATCAATTGAATAAAGAAAAGGAAATATTCAAGCTGTCTAAATTTGGGGAGAACAACCTGGCAGACTGTTACTGGCAAAAATGAAAGGAAGCCTGTAACTGATATCAGATGACATCTTCCATGGGGTCATTTTAGTAGTGATACCATCTGACATCTTCTATAGGGTTATTTGGGGTAAGTGTGACATTTTCTTAATGAGAAGATTAGGAAGTTGCCCTAAAAGAGCCTTATATAATGTATAAGGCCAAGGAACATATGGATAAAGAGTTGCTGGAGAAGTGTAAATATGACTCTTGAAGTAGTAAATGAAGGTTAAACATTAACAGCTGGTCCAGGGGAAATGAAGAGGGGGGAAAAAAGTAAGCTGTCTGCTTCAGACCGGTGTTTCACTAACCACTAAGTCATCTTTATCTGTTTTCTATTTCAGATCACCTGGCCAAAATATATTACATTCCAAAGTTTAAGGGAAAAACCTCTATAAGTTGCTTTCATTTAGTTAAATTAACCAAAATAAAAGACATTTTAGGATTACAACTTTAAATTTTGAGCTGCATAGGGTTTTTTTTTTTCCTTTTAAAGAAAGAAGTACCAACAAACAAGGACCTACTATATAGCGCAGGGAACTATACTCAATATTTTGTAATAACCTATAAGCGAAAAGAATCTGAAATAGATGTATAACTGAATCACTTTGCTGTACACCTGAAACTAACACAACATTCAAATCAACCATACTTCAATTTTTTAAAAAGCAGAACAATTTTAGCCACAAACATGTGTGCTAAGTCACCTCATTCATGTACATCTCTTTGCAACCCTGTGGACTCTAGCCCGCCAGGCTCCTCTGTTCATGGAATTCTTCAGGCAAGAATACTGGAGTGGGTTTCCATGCCATCCTCCAGGGGTATCTTTCTGACCCAGGGATAGAACCCGTGTCTCTTGTGTCTCCTGCATTGGCCAGTAGGTTCTTTACCATTAGTGCCACCTGGGAAGCTAAATATATCATATTACAGTTTTTAAGGGCTCTCAATTTGTACGTAGACTAGAAAAACCATCAACCCCCCTCCCCACTCCCATCAACCTTCCACTTCAAAACTATATATATCACAACTTTGCTTCTGTATTCTCTGCTCAGAATCCATTCATTTGGTTCAGGAACACCAAGTCTTCCGGACAGTTTGAAAATCAAGATATTACTGGTTGCTGATTACTCAAGTTGCATGGGGGAGTTAATTGAATTAGATGTAAGAATTAAATGTCCCAACAAATTTACTATAGAATACTATGGCATCACTTCTCTGCCTTTTGGCTAAGATCAAGCATAGAATACTATGGAAGAGCCAGCTCATTCTGCAAGGGTATGGCATAAATTTCAGTCAGTAAGTATATCTATCCCTAGCACACTTCTGGTAGTACTGCATATATGAAATTACTAGAGTGAAGAGCAAGAATTTTTCACTGAGATCCAATCCTATTCTGCCATTGGGACAAAATCATTTATAATTTTGGAAGCCGAATAAATGAACTTAAGAAGCTCCCTTTGCCTCAAATCATGTTCTAGGAGTAAAAAAATAAAAAATAGTCGCTTATGATTCAGGTGTTTTTTTTTTAACTTGCCATTCAAGTACTAATTTTTCCTAGTGTTAAAAAAGTAACACAGAATGTTAATCAGTCTTTCATCTCTGGAAAATATATGCAATGGTATTGTGTATTGTTATATCACACATCTTACAGTCTGGAGAAGTAGTAGTATGTAATTTGGTAAATAAATTCTGTTAGCCATAAAAAGCTATACTGAAAATCCCTATAACTTTTGTTCTAAGTATAAGGCTAATGTTCAAAGTTTCAGTAAATATAATGCTATTAATACATCATGAGGTAAAAAAAAACTGTTCAGTTCAGTTCAGTCACTCAGTAGTGTTCGACTCTTTGGGACCCCATGAACTGCAGCACGCCAGGCCTCCCTGTCTATCACAAACTCCTGGAGCCTACCCAAACTCATGTAAATTGAGTCAGTGATGCCATCCAACCATCTCATCCTCTGTCATCCCCTTCTCCTTCTGCCCTCAATCTTTCCTAGCATCAGGGTCTTTTCAAATGAGTCAGCTCTTCGCATCAGGTGGCCAAAGTTTTGGAGTTTCAGCTTCAACATCAGTCCTTCCAATGAACACTCAGGACTGTTCAGGAGTGTTCAGTCCTTCCAATGAACACTCAGGACCAATGAACACTCATCTCCTTTAGGATGGAACTACCCCTGATAAAAATGATCATGACCAATACTGAGCATGCAACTCATTTTGTTAGGGCAAATACATATTTGCTTATAAATTTTACCATAAAACTTATAATCAAGTTGCATAAGCTCATATTAAATAGCACATGTATACAGTTTTGGTTTTATTCATTTAGTTAACAATAATGGAATACATGGTATAAGACATCATGCTAGGTAAGTTGTCTCTACCCACAAGAAGCTTAAAGTCTAAGAGGTAAATTTAAAAAAATGTACACAAACAGGAAGCAACTGGAATAAATAAAAGCTGTAAATAATGAGAGAAATACAAAGCACCAGGAGAATTTACAGATGGGAGTGATCAGAGAACTTCACAGAGGATGAGGCATCTGACAGGTTGAATTTCCTGTCTGAAATTGAAGGATGGGTTGAATTTCCAAAGAGATGAGGTGGAGGATTACATAAATACACTATTTATGGTGTATGTATTATATCCAGTATATTCCTAGCACATGTAAGGTACTAAGGAGACATCTATTAACAAGATACATAAATACATTTTCTGCATGAATGAAATTTGTAGTCCAGTAGGATATATATCCTAAATAATAAACAAAAATAATATTCTGACATATAAAACCAATGAAACACAAAAATAGCAGGAGGCATATTGCATAATTGCACCAATTTAACATAGAACATATTTAGGTGCTGGTTAACCCAGGTGTTGGAAGCAATATTTTTGATACACTTCAATCATTCGCACCTCCATGTTTTCTTAACTGGAGTAAAATAGATCATCCAATAATCTAGATTGAGAAATTTGAAAGAAACTTTGATTAAAAATCTAAAAACATATGTTTAAAATGTAAAAGCAAATATATATAAAAAAGAAATGTCTACCCATATCTGGAGTTTGACTCTTTCCTCTGCTACAAACTGGCTGTGTGAACTTGAGGTCACCACTGTCTACCTGATTCCCCAGTGACAGAATCAACACAATGGTATCTACTTCAGAAGGCTTATTGTGAAAATCACATGAGATAAACATACCTTAAAGCACTTTATAAGACACAAAATACTACACAAAGGTAAGGTAATGTAGTTATTATATATATTTAACTTCCCATGTAATTTTACTACCTACTTAACTAACATAATCTTTATCAAATAGAAAAGAAACCATTCTATTTAACTACTTTATATACATATTCAAAGAAGACATAGAATCACACTATCAGAAACTTGCATATCAGGTTGAAACTAAACTGGAAGCAAAACCTTGAAGGATTTGTTGTTTAGTCGCTAAGTCGTGTCTGACTCTTTTGTGACCCCGTGGACTGTAGCCCACCAGGGTCCTCTGACCATGGGATTTTCCCAGACAAGAATACTGAAGTGGGTTGCCATTTCCTTCTTCAGGGCATCTTCCCAACCCAGGGATCAAACCGGTGTCTCCTGGAGTGACAGATTCTCTACCACTGAGCCACCAGGGAAGCCAGAAGGCTTCCTTCTGGTCAAGTTCAATTATCATCTGTTTAAACTCTATTTCTTTCCCCCAAAATTCATGCAGGTTTTAAGTCTAATACCCTGAGGTCCTGAAATAGTTACTAGAACAGGTTCACTTTCAGATCACACTATGTAAAATAAATGATAATTTTTTTTAAATAGAGGCTTTGTTTGGAAATTAGTTCTTCCATATATTAGACTAGTCATTAACAGAATAAAATGTCTCTTTATAGTCTGCACATTTTAGTCATTTTGTATTTATAATCACTGCTGAATAATTTCCAAAACAGCATAAAATCACTTTAAAAACCAAAGTTCAGGAGTGCCAGTATCTACCAACAGGCAGATCTCTATGAGACTGAAAATATACACAGATTAAGTTAGTGCCATTCAATCTCTTCATAGCCCTACTATCCATACAGAACTCAAGAATTTATATTGGTCATAAACACAAGGAGTTCAGGAATTTCCTTTTATTTCTGATGGGAGTTTTCCAAAGATTATTCACTGATATGATTTGGTCTTACACTTAAGTATGATGATAAATTCAATAACACATTTCATTTTCGCACAACTGCTCCAGTTCCAGTGGATTCACTAATGATTCACAGACCATGACACATTTGCAAATAATAGGATTCTTACAGTTTGATAAAGACTATCCCAAACACAATATTTTATAATCATATTGGAATTTTAATTATATACTGGAGTTACTTCTCCTTGTTCCTGTTACTGATATGTGAGCTTACAGATAGCAATAAGCAGAAATAGTTGTTGAACAAACCCCTATTTCTAGAAAAGAATTTGAACCAAACCCTACGAATGAGTATTAAGAGTGTTAGATTCATTTGTCAATCTTTAACAAATGACAGTGATAGGCGAGCCCTTTGCAAATAGTCAAGAATCAGAATTTCTGCCTTACATCTCCCTTTAAAACCGTCAGCGAATCTGAAATATTAAGATTTTCTACTTACGATCTCTTTCGCTGACATTGCATCCTTCTGACTAACTCCCTCCCAACACACACACACACACACACACACACACACACACACACACACACACACACTTTAAAGAGGAGAGGAAGAGGATGAAGGCGGAACTGGTCTGGACGGGTCCCTCATCTACAGGAGTCCCGTCCTAGATGCGAAAATGCCATCCAGAAAATCTTTTAATTCTACGTCGTCCGCACAGCGCCTCCTGCCGGCCGTGAAGGGCCGCGGAGGTGGAGGCCCTGGGCCGGGCTGCCTCCCTGGCTCCGCCGCCCTCCTCCCGCCGGCCAGCCCCAAGCCCGCCGGCCAGCCCCAAGCCCTCCGACCCCGCTGCGCACAGAAGGCGGGAAAACGCGGGCGCCCACCGGGAGACGGAACAGGGCCCCGAACTCTGGTCTGCGTCCCAGTGATCCCATCAGGCCTCGGCCCCGTCTAGGGCGAGGCTCCAGGATGGGGCGGCCTCGACTGCGCGCCCACGTCAGGCCGCCGCCCAGGGTTTGCCCCCACGCGGGCCACACCGGACACCCCGGACGCGGGACGCGGGACCCGGGTCAGTCTGTCCGCGTCCGGCCCCGCGCTCCCATCCTGACTGGGCCGCGCGCCAGCCTCCCATCTGGGCCCGCGGCTCCGGGCCGCCCCTTGCTCCCCGCGTGAGGCGCGAGCGCGAGCGAGCCCTGGCTGCCGTGAGCAGTCACCATCCTCGCCCGAGTCTCCATTCTTCTTTCCCGCCACCTCCCGGAGGGCCCGGCCGGGCGCGTTCCCTTCTCACAGCCCCCCACTGCGCTCCTCAGCGAGTAAAACGCGCAGGAGTAGCACAAACAAGCGATAACCGAGGAGAGTCCCTCGATGGCCCCCAGTACCCCGCTTCGTGTCTTTTCTCCGGGAGCTGGGCCCGCGCCGCAGGAGCCTCCCTTCCGGACCGACGGTCTGGGCGCGCGGGGCCTCGTTCGGGCCGCCCTCACCTGGCTTCGGGCCTGCGCGCGGGAGGACGGCCGTCGAGGCAGGCGACCCCTTGGTTCAGGCGGAAGCCGTCGGGCCCCCTTTTCCGTGTAGGTTGGACAGCGCGAGGCAGGCACTCTGCTGGCAGCGGAGTGAGCGCGGTCACACAGCTGGACCGCGCTTGGCAAGACGGGGAGGCATCCCGGGAGCGTCTCTGGGGAGTTGAGAGACTTTTCCTAGAGGAAGAGGGCACTGAGGAGAGGCTCACAAATTAGGCCTCTCTCTCTCCCCGCCTACCTCCCCTCGATCCTGCTCCTAGGCGCTCCTCTAGGTCCTTCCCCCACCCCGCGCTTTTACCCGTCTCCCCCTTTTCCCTCTCCATCCTCCTTCGCCATCTCCCCTCCCTCTCTCTCACCCACCTCCCCTCCAACACTCTCTTTTCTCTTCCCCTCTCCTTCTAAACCCCTGAAGCCCTCTCCTCTCCCCACCTCTTTTCCCCACTTCCCCTCTCGCCTGCGTCCGCCCCTCACTTGGCACTCAACATCTAAAAAGCTAATGTTTCTAAAAGTTTACTAAAAGCAAACTGTCCCCGGATATGAGTCTAATTTCATCTTTTTTTAAACTACAGCACATAATAGAGTTTCTGGTATACAAGGGGCGCTGCCTAAATATCTATAAATAACTCTCAAAAGGAAATGGATCTCCATGCGCAGGCGTTTCCTCCCTTCGGTAAAGTCGAAGGTCCGTGTTCTCCATCAGTGAAACCCGAGGGTTTGACGTTTGTTTTAACTCAAAACCATCCTTCTCTGACCCGGGTACAGCCCAGGCTCCGGAGACTCAAGGACAGACAGAACCGGGGCTATCTCACGGGTGTCGCGCGGGGCAGTGAGAAACTGGAGGCCGGGGGTCCAGGCTCCTAAAACGCCCCATCCTCGAGGCAGACGCGCAGGCAGGTGCCTGCATCCGGGCGGTGGGAGCGCCCTGACCCTCTGCCGCAGCCCCAGCCCCGAAGCTCAGAGCGGGCGCCCAAAGGTCAGGCCAAGCGGACTCTCCGAAGACTCTTGCCAAGGACCGGTTCCTGGAAGTTGTCTCTCGCCAGGCGCCAGAGACAGGCGTGCCTCCGGGTTTCGTAGAAGGCCCTGCTGCCCGCGCAGGCAAGGCCCTGATTTTCCCTTTGTGCATCATTTCACTCTTTGAAGAAAAGCCCCAGAGGAACAGTGGCTCTGTCCAGCTCCGAGCTGCTGGTATCCGCGAGCCTGGAGTCCCTTGGCGACCTTTCTTACTTTCCCGGGGGCAACATATCCGGAGCCATGTCTGAGCTCTGAGCATGGTCGACCACGTGGCTTCTTTCTGACCAGTGTGTTAACTATAGTTAACTATGTATATATGACATATATATGTATACATTCTTTTTTTATAAGTTCAAATTTATTACTTGCTCCGTGTGGGAAATATCTAAATCACAGAATTGAGGAAAATCAACTTTGAGGTATAACGGCCAACCAAAGTCAAATGATTTTAGATAAATCATTTTATCAAAACAATTTTAAATTAGACAACTTAAAATTTTTAAATTAATATACAATATGAAAAATTAAAAATTCAAAGCAATTTTAAATTAGCCACCAATACATGATGTTTCTCTCCCAGAGAAGCCCTGGATATTTAATAACTTTTAGTTACTTTGTCTTTTATTAGCAATGTTTGGACATACTAACTTTATCTTTTTTAATGGTTTTTTATTTTTTAAACCAACAATGGAGGTAAGAAAATACCCTTTATTCTTGAAACTATTTTTACCATGGTCTTGTTTAGTGGTTAAGTGGTGTCTGACTCTTTTGTGACCCCATAGACAGTAGCCAGCCAGGCTCCTCTGTCCATGGGATTTCCCAGGCAAGAATAGTGAAGTAGGTTGTCATTTCCTTCTCCATAAACAGAAATGTATTAGCTGTTGGCACAAGTAGAGAATCTTCAAGGAAAAAGAGATTGCCAAGACTGGCATATGGGGGACTTAGGACCCAATACAACTCTTGTGCTCAACTGGTTAAGTGTCTTTGGGCAAGTCACTAACTCCCTTTTTCCTTTCATTTCACTGTTTACTAGATAAAGTTGTTGAGTAAGCCATATGGTTCCTATGCTCTTTTTCCAACTCAGAGGCTCTCCCCCATTAAGAGGTTTTTTAAAGAATTTGATGACCACTTGAATTAGTTGGTTTTGATTTTCTTTTTACCTCTGTTACATTCAGAGAAAGAGAAGTTAGGAATAGCTTAAAATTTTTAAAGGGAAAACATTCAGAAAAGTTACCCAAAAAATGCAGAAAGAAAAAGAAAGTGAAGAGATCAATTAATATAATAACAGTAATTTTTAAAGTATCCTAATTTAGGGGGTCAAAATAAAACCAAACAGAGCAGCTTAAGACTAACCCTCTGGCTCAGGATTACAAAGGAGCACTGAAGGTCAAGTTTGTAGAGGGCAGGGTGTGTGTTGGTTTGGTGGGTCCCAATCACACTATCTCATCTCTCTAGACCATCAAATGGAATACTTTGCATCTTAATTGCTTGTTCCATGTACGTGCTAAGTCCCTTCAGTTGTGTCCAACTCTTTGGAACTCTGTGGACAGTAGCCCACCAGGCTCCTCTATCCATGGGATTCTCTAGGCAAGAATACTGGAGTGGGTTGCCATTCCCTTCTCCAGGGGGCTCTTCCCAACTTAGGGATCGAACACGTGTCTCTTATGTCTCCACCACTGGCAGGCAGATTCTTTTCCACTAGTGCCACCAGTGTGTCTAAAAGCTCTTTGTTGTCTTAATGTTCCTAGGGTGAGTGGTGGAACCTGGCCATAAGTAAAATGGAAAAATGACTGGGTGGGGAAGAAAGAAATGAGATTTAAGGAATCTCCAGCAATGTAATGTCTTAAAAAAAAAAAAAACTTTCTCTAGCTTCTTAGGTTGACAGAGCCAAAGGTTGAAATCTCTCATGCTAAACTCATTCCTTCATAAACTAAGAGTCTGTCTGCATCTGTTGTGGACTGGACGCTACAGGTTATGTGCTAGGTCCCCTACGTTGGACAAATCTGGGGATCCAGTTTACAAACTAGTGAAAAAGATGGGTGGTATGAAACGCACTCTGACATAGCAATACATGGGTATATTAAGAAGAAATACCAGAGTCAAGATCGAGAAAAAGCTCTCCAGAAAAGTTCCTCTTAAGCTGAATGTTAAGGAAAGAGTTGGAAGAGGAGACAGTTGGGCAAGGGGGCAGCAGAGGGGGAAGAAGGAGGGAAGGATGAGCATCCAAAGGACATGCCAGAAGGCCCAAGGATAGACATAGCTTCCTTTAGAGAGGTTCATTGGAAGGACTGATGCTGAAACTGAAACTCCAGTACTGTGGCCACCAGATGTGAAGAGTCAACTCATTGGTAAAGACCTTGATGCTGGGAAAGATTGAGGGCAGGAGGAGAAAGGGGTGACTGAGGATGAGGTGGTTGGATAGCATCACTGACTCAATGAACATGAATTTGAGCAAATTCTGGGAGATAATGAAGGATAGGGAAGCCTGGTGTGCTGCAGTCCATGGGGTCTCAAAGAGGCAAACATGACTTAGGGACTGAACAGCAACAAAACAAGAGAGGTTCAAGCAATTCTTTAAAGCAAATACAAAGAGTAAAATGAAAAATAAAAGAATAATGGGAACTACAACTTAAGAAGTAGGAAGAAGTTATAACTTGAAGGGCTTTATGTGCTGAATTTGAACTTTGTCCTGAAAGTTATGGGAAGCTCTTGAAAGATTTCAAGTGGGAAACAGATGACACAATTTTCTTTTTAGAAAGATCATTTTGTCAGTAATGTTGAGGACACATAGGAGGGATTAAGTAGTTTGTAGGGAAACCAGTTAGAAGATGATTGCAGTATTGCCTGACAGAGGTGGTGAGAGTCTGAATTTAGGCAGTGATGGTGGCTGTAGAAATGAAATTGAGGGATGACAGGGAGAGACGGAGGGACTGATATAAAAGATAATAAAAAGAGACTAGGAGAACTTGATAACTAATTGAGTGTGAGGGATGAGAGAATGAGGAGTAGAGAAAGATTTCCAGGCTAGGTTAGATACCTGGAAAATTGATGATGCCACTTACTGAGAGAGAGGTCAGAATGAGAATAGAAAGATGACATGTTCACTCTGGGACATAATGAATTTTGTGCGTCTATGAGACATACAAGTGGAGATGTCAGATGAGTGGATATCTGAGTTTGGAGTTCAGCAGTGATCAGGGCTAAAGGTAAAGACTTAGATGTCACCAGCATAAAAATGGTAACTGAAGGTCCTGTGTTAAGGAGAATGCTTAGATAGAAAACAAATTTAGGGGACATGAATTTAGCAGGCTGTCAGAAGAGGAAGCCTTGAAAGATATTAAGAAGGTTTGTCCAGAAAGACAGAAGGAAAGCATAATGATAAGCACCATTTGGGGGGACACCTATTGGCTTCTAGTCAATGGCCTGAGACCTTTATATACATTATTTCCCTGAATTCTTATGGCAACCCTAGAAGTTAGATATTATCAAACAGAAAAACTTAAATTCTGAGAAGTTAAGTAATTTGACTAGAGTATGTTCAACCTCTGGAGTCAGATGAAACCTCGATTGAAATCCCACTCCCTTGTAGCTATGGGATGTGTACAAATTTGTAATCTCTCTGAGTCTTGATTTCCTCATCCACATAGGACACAAATAGAACCTACTTCTGAGAACTGTTGTGAAGATTAGATGAGAAGGCCTATGTAAAGTGCTTGGCACAGAGTGGGTACTAGATACCTGATAGTTATTATTCTTATTAATAACCATAATAACCAGGCTTCCCTTGTGGCTCAGATGGCAAAGGCTCTGCCTGTAATCCAGAGTTCAATCCCTGGATCTGGAATATCCCCTGGAGAAGGAAATGGCAACCCACTCTAGGATTCTCACCTGGAGAATCCCATGGACAAAGGAGCCTGGTGGGCCACAGTCCACGGGGTAGCATAGAGTTCAACACGACTGAGCAACTAACACACAGCACACAGAACTATGTTAACAGGTTACTGTTTCTTCTTTTTAGCTCCTTGAGCTGAAAATGTACTCCACATTCTCACCTAAGGTCCTTAGTGTACAACTGAGACCTGAGCCAGGCTAAACTCTCATAAGGCTTTGCTAAAGACTTGCACATAACTAGATGAGAATGAACACAGAGAGCAACATAGAGCTTGATAATCTGAAAGTGTATCACTTCATCTTAATATCCCCTACAAGGTGCTGCCTTCCTGCCCAGGCCAATCTTCAGAAGTAGGTTCAATTTGTGTCATACATGGATGAGGAAAATCAAGACCCAGAGAGATTACAAATTTCCCCACATCCCATAGCTACCAGGGAGTGGGATTTCAATCGAGGTTTCATCTGACTCCAGAGGTTGAACATACTCTAGTCAAATCACTTAACTACTCAGAACTTAAGTTTTTCTGTTTGATAAC
Organism: Bubalus kerabau; assembly: GCF_029407905.1. Lineage (NCBI taxonomy): Eukaryota > Metazoa > Chordata > Mammalia > Artiodactyla > Bovidae > Bubalus > Bubalus kerabau. The sequence continues at coordinate 67,590,622 of NC_073637.1, forward strand.
ATCTAACTTCTAGGGTTGCCATAAGAATTCAGGGAAATAATGTATATAAAGGTCTTAGGCCATTGACTAGAAGCCTAGCTGCCCTCCTGCCTAGCTGCCCTCTCCCTAGAAAAATGGGAGAAGCCATATTTCCGTACCTCCAGGGAGCATCATCAAATAGTCATTATATCTAGAAGTCCAGCAAGAGTATGATCCCACAGGGAGTCAGGGGTTCTCGCCCAAGTCCAAGACCCACCTTCTAAGATCTTGATATTGATCTGAGGACATTCCCTTTCCAGATGATTGATATAGAGATGCTCACTTTCCTCAAAGAGGATCATATTTATCTCTAGGAGTATGGCCTTATACTATGGCCTCAACAGTAGAGCCTTATTAGAACAAAATCAAATAAGTGCAACATTCATATGAGTGTTACACCCTTTTCATAATTCCTAGAAAAGATGAGACTTCTGCAAACTCTTCTTATTCTTTCAAAACCCATTTTCTACTCAAAAGTCACTATGAAAATTGAACGTGAATACAGAAATTGACTATAGTCAAAGTACAACTACAAGCATATAGCAAAAGGGACCTGCCAGATTGAGAGTAAGAAAAAAGGTTTTGTCAGTATAATTGAGAAAGAACCATAAATTTATGTTTTCGAAATTAGAAGATGTAAGTAGATATAGAAATGAATAAATTATTGGTTAGTGTTCACTCATGTGCTTTTAATCCTATAATATGATTAGGTATTTCAAAGTATAGAGACTTTTGATCATGGCTTTAGTACAATTCATAATGGCAGTTCTTTTATTTGTTTCTTCACACTTGTTTCAAGGAATGTGGAGACATAGTCTGCCCTAGGGCTCCAATCGGTTTTCCTCTACTCTAAGGTAGGGATTCTATGCAGACTTTTTGAGTAGTTAGCACAGAAATTCAGTCAGCAAGAGACTCCAAGCCGTGGCCCAATTTGCCCATTCTAAAAGTCATCTCCGTTAACCATTTTATGGTAATAGTTACCTGTGAAACATAGAAAAGCTGAAATGTATTTCACTGACCCAGAACATCCATTTTTCATGGGAAATTATCCTCTTTAGGTTAAAGTTTTTAATGGAATCTGTCATGATGGCAGTAGGTCTCCCCTCAATAAAAAAAAGAGGAGCGTTATAGTCAGGGCATTGTAGGAAATGTTGGGTTATGCTTTGTTAGTCAGATCTCTTTACTACTGGGCTTCTTTGAGACCTTAACCGTTTTTTTAAATTAATTTTTATTCGAGTATATTTGCCTTACAATGTGTTAGTTTCTACTGTACAGCAAAATGAATCAGCTATACATATACATATTGGGTTGGCCAAAAAGTTCGTTCAGGTTTTTCAACCTGAACAAACCTTTTGGCCAACCCAATATACCCCTTCACGTTTGGACTTGCTTCCCATTCAGGAAGCACAGTGTATTAAGTAGAGTTCCCTATGCTGTGCAGTCTCTTCTCACTAGTTATCTATTTTATACATAATATCAACAGTGTATATGTGTCAGTCCCAAGAACTGTTAATGTGCATTGTGAAGTTTCAGATGTATTTGACTACAAAATTCTTTTGTCTCAGAGAGTCTAAAGAGACTTTTGTGTCATGGATTATGCTTTAAGGAAACTGTTATTTGCCATAACTATTTGATCTTTACTGGGATAGCTTCTTCCATTGGAGAAAGTCACTTGAACGCTTTCTCTTTATTGAAATCACATTTACCTTCTCCAGGGAGTATCCATTATCCCCCCCCTCCCTTTCTCTCTCACTGACTAGGAAAACTTCTACATATCTGCCACAGACACCAACATATACTTGAATCATGACATTTATTTATTTATTCATGTTTTTCTTGTATTTGTCTCTCATACTAGATTAATATGGTGCCTGACACATGGAGATACTCAAATATTTGTTGAATGGCTAGCAAATGAATGGGAATTATTGGAAGAAAATATAAATTCATTCAGAGGAATTTCTTGGTTACAGATATATCTCAGGGATTTCATAGTATCTCAGGTTTTTATCAAAATAAAAAGGACACCCCCAATGATACACCCACTAGGCAAACACCTCTTCTGTATTCTTTTGTCCATGCACACTTAATCATTACCAAGAGCTCCTGTGAGTGGAACCATAGCTATATAATTCCATTGGATTGTTTCCATAAGGCTTTTAACTCAAGAAAAAAAACATGACTAGTGAAAAGGAATCCTTAATTACATCTTAAAATATGATCAAAAGCAACATTTAAGAAAAGTGTTTCCAGGGAAGAGCTGAGGATGACACCCAGTTTATAATAATTCGTTTTCCCAAACCTCCGAGCATGTGATCAAAGCTGATACACATTATCTCAAGTTGGTACCAGAGTGACTCATTTTTTTCTTACTTTTTTGGAAGTTATTATTTGGATGAATTAATAGATGAGGAAGAGCCAAACCTGGTCCAGCCAGGTGTAGACTCTAAGAGTCCTGCTGCCTGATCTTAATATCTTTTTTTTTTTTTTTCTTTTTCTTTACTTATTTTAAATGAAGAAACTGTGGCCTTTGGCAGCTTGAGCTACTATCATGCAATTCGGGCCCTTTTAAATAAAGATACAAATATAACAAGTTAGAACTTGCAGGAGGACAATGAAATCTCCTCATTAAATGTGTAGGTGGTTGCAAACAGCTTCCTTATTAGGCAAATCAGTGTGATACAAGTACTCTCCATGGCCTGTGTGCTCAATGCTGGGATCATTCAGTTAATCTGGGCCAAGGATTTAAAGGATTCTTACCAGTAAGGTTTCAGCTCTAACCAGTTAATCCTCCTTCCTACCACACCACCAGAGAAGGAAATAAAACAATGAAGCTTCTAATTCCTTCTCCTTCCTCCCATAAGGTGTGCTAACATTGATTCATTGGTAATTGTTGACAGATCTCCCAGGAAGACTAAAATGTGCTAAATTCACAGACACATTTGGATGAAAGAGATGAAAACTTCTTAGTCCAGAATCTAAGCAAAGAAAAGAATAAGCAATGTATTTTTCTGAGGACCTAGTGATGTGCTGACCCAATTCCCTAACAATTCTAAACATTTTACAAAGCACAATTCAAACATCTCATCTGTTTATATAAGAGAAATTTTCCTCCTCCTCACCCTCCCCTTCCTCCTCTAACCATTAGGGAAAGTAGAGGACAGAATTGAGGCCAGTCATTGGAAGGTGCAAGGAGGTGAATTTTGAATGGAGCCTAAGACTTTTCTCTCATCCCGTGTTATTTAACAATGAGTCTGCAACTTCTTTAAATAATGAGTGCTCTTTCCATTAGTAATACTATGTGAGGGATGGACAAAGACATTTCTAAAGTACCTTCCAATTCAAAGACATTTCAATTCTTGAAGCATAATGAAGACCACCACTTGAACATAGGCTAGCTGTCCTGAGGAGCAAATTAGTGCCCATCAGCTCTGGTCCTTAACTTGTTTGATAAATAATGTTTCCTTCTTCACTGGTGCTGAGAGCTGGAAAAGGAGGTGGGGTTGAAAAAATAAAACACCTGCTGAGCAAATAAAACAACTTGTTGCCTATTTTAATAGAAAATTTAAAAGTTGCTCTCTCTTTCCAAAAGGAGGAACCCTGTTGGAATAAATACTCTTTGTTCACCAGAACTGTGAGATCCCCATAATGAGAAGAAAGTTGATTGGGAATCATATTCCCAATCATCATATTGGAAATCATCTATAAAATAAATTTTCAACTAATATTTACTAAGTCTTCTAAGAAAGGCCTGAAAAATGGATTCTTAATCTGATGTTTTCCAATGCTATATATATATTACAGCATATATTATTTCTAATATCAAAGAATAAGATTTTAAACATAACTTTAAATTGGCTCCAAACTACTTTAGGCATACATTAAATTCTTCTAGTCTTTATACTAATATATATGATTTTACTCTATCAATTGTACTTTAATTTTTGTTTGTTTTTCAAGACATATTGGACACATCATATGCAAACCATTGTGCTAGACGCTTTCACATAGCTTGCATTTGGATAAATAGTTGTAGGGCAATGAGTTAGCAGAGGAGTTTAGATTATTAGTTCATAGGAAAGCTTCAGAGAATTCAGTGCATATAATAGTAATTACAATAATGATAAATATCTAGGGTCCACATTGCAGTTTTTGTCTTTTAAAATGCTTTACTGGACACTCCTTTACTTTGTTGGGATTTTTTTCTCTGCTTTACTGTTTTTTGGCTTTTTTGTTAGTAACTTTATTGAGGTAGCATTCATATACTATAACCTTTACTAATTCTTAACCTTAACAGTAAGAGATAAAACAGAAAAAGCCTTAACTGTTAAAAAAAATGAGCAATTCTTTAAGACTTCATGTTTCACTAATATTTAAATTAAAGTATGTTTTAAAGGCAGATTAAAAGGAAGAAAATATTTTGAGGCAAAGTTAGATGAGTTTGAGGAGAGAATAAAGGCATCTAAAAAATAGCATAAGAAAGGAATAGTTGATGATATAAAGTACATATATAAAGGGAGTGAGTCTGGAAACTAAGTTTGGTTTGGTGAATATCTAGAGAGCTGATCAGGGGTTTTGAGAGAGGATGGGAAAGATTAAAAGACTAGCCAAGTTAATTTGGAAATAAGCCAGCTTCATGTATAATAAGGTAAGAACTATCCGAGAGGATTGGTAATTCAAGAAGGTGGCCAAAGAAAGCTTGCTGCACAAGGAGCAAAGATAAATCAAAATAGACTGATGTCTGAAGTTTAACTCAAGGGATAAAAATAACTTGTATATATATTTTTGCAATATAAAATGAGGACAAGTGGCAGATAGCCTATGAATTAAAGATTCGTTCTGTGTTTCTGCATTCTGTATTTTGAGTCCAATCTAAAGTAGATGATTCACCAGGAAAAGCACACTTAAAAAAATGTCATTAGTTTACCATATACTAAATAATCTATTTTAAAAGCCAAATGTAATTATAGGATCCAGTTAAAACAATGCTTTTTAAGAATCACATGGAGAGAAGAAATGATATATTGTATTTGAGCTTAACGTGACCTCTTAAATTTTACCAACTGTTCCAAATACATATGTAGTGATAATTAATGTAATGATGATCAGATTATTTTGTATTCTGTTTAAATGTTACAAACTTATACTCAGTGGATTTTTCACATCAGAATTTATTGTACTTACTGTTCCTTATGAAATGAAATTGCTGTTTTTACTTGAAGTAGATTTCACTCACATTATAAATTAATTCATCCACTTTAATGACAGCATAATTAATTAATCTAACAAATATTATTATTACTAAATATAATGAAAAAATTTCAAGCTTCTTTAAGATTTTAATCACTTTGTGCTACCAATACAACATATTTTTGCTTTTCAACCAAATTATTATTTTTATGTTATATATTCCAAATAATCAGTGAGGTTACTTTTGTTAAACCTGTTTGAATCAGAGTGTATATGTAGGTGAATTTAGTCATAATTGAGATTTCAAAATTACCAAAATTCTGGTCATTTGTTAATTTAAAAATTAGTTGACCTTTTGAAGTATTTTAAAAGTTATGTACATTTATGTACTCTTAGTAAAAAAGAAACTGAAAACTTTGCTCATTCAGACACTGAGAATTTTCAGACACCTAATATGTAAAAAAATAAACCAACATTTTAGAACTTGTTTTGAATCACAGATGTCTCTGAAAATTTGATGAAAACTGCAGCTTCCTCTTCCTAGAAAAAAGCACATGTATGTATATGCACATGAAGTTTTGCTTAAATTTTACAGTTCATGGACTCTCTGAGGTCTGCCTATGGACCCACCAGAAGTCCATGAACTCTGGGTTAAGAACCTCCGTAATAAACCCACACTTGGCTTTGGCAAAGTAGAAAACTTACCGTTAGAAAGTATGATTGTTTAAGCTTTCCTTCATTAGGGGCATGTATCCGAAAGGAATGATTTTTTTTTTTTAAATCTCCCTAAAAAACTTTGGCTCAGTGATCCCTCCTGTTTAGCCTTAAAATGAGGACCAATTTCCTTTGGGTCAAACCCCAAACTCTTAGTGTCTTGACTTTCTAAATGCTTGACAACTATAGACACTTTAATGAAATCCAAATGGGTGAAATTCAACACTTCATTCTGATTTTCTTTACAGATGTTCTTAATAAGGACACTGAAGAAATCCTTAGAAGCCTAGCTTCACACATCAGCCAAGGGAAGAAAGAATTCATTGGAAAATTAAGATAATAAGTAATTCTGGAGTGTTCCTGTACCAGTCAATATTGAGCACTTAGAGCATAAACCTATAATCAGCTTTGTAGGGAAGTGTGTAAGTGACAGGGCTAAAGTCCGCTGGTAGATTCCTGGGAAGCAACAGAGTTAGATCATACTACCTTCTGATGTTGAATATTGATTCTGCTCAATAATTTTCCCCAGAAAGACTTAATTTATCTAAGTGACAGGTTTTTTAAAAATGAATACAGGAAGAAGAAGCTGAAACAGTTCCCTTTGGCTGTCATAATATTGAAACAATTATTTCAATAATGAAAGATAATTAATAGAAACTATATTGCTGGAATATAATATAAATTATATTGCTGGAATTTTATAAGTAGAATGGATGTTTTAACACCACACATAGGTAGAATGGGTCACTATAATCATTCTGTTCTTCCACTCCCTTTACTTGCTGCTGCTGCTGCTAAGTCACTTCAGTCGTGTCTGACTCTGTGAGACCCCATAGACGGCAGCCCACCAGGCTCCCCTGTCCCTGGGATTCTCCAGGCAAGAACACTGGAGTGGGTTGCCATTTCCTTCTCCAATGCATGAAAGTGAAAAGTGAAAGGGAAGTCGCTCCTGTGCGACCCCATAGAAGGCAGCCTACCAGGCTCCTCTGTTCATGGGATTTTCCAGGCAAGAGTACTTTACTTGCTAAAGATGGATAAAAATCAGTCTTCAAAGCTCTGAATAGAATAGTTGCAATATGGGGAATCATTTTCCTGAACATTCTTTGAGCCATCTGGAGAGAAGGGTTTGCACACTTAGATGGACACAAAAATTTACGTGGAACATTTTCATCAATAAATTTGAAACTTTGGAGGTGAAAAAAATGCTCAATTTGTCTGAGAAAATATTAGTGTTCTGGTCCCTCTTAAAATTCCCAAGAGTAGTGTTGACTTTATAGGAATTTGTGGAAGTGAGGCACATTAACCTGAAAGGAAAGATCAGAGAGAAAGGTGCTCATGATTTTGAACTAGTCAGAGTTCTGAATTCTGATCCAGAACTTGTCACTCCTATTAATATTTCCCACAGAGCTTTAGGCAATTTACTTCACCCCACTGCCACTCCCAAGCTTCTCTCTTTCTTATTCCATTAAATGAAGATAATGCTGATCTAATAGGAAAGTTGTATAAATTTAATGTTATGTCAGAAATATTTCAATAGTTTTAAAGCTTATTTAGCTAAGTTTTAGCATCTGGTAAATTTGTCCCTTTTGCCTTACATCTTCAGTCGAACATGGCTGCAAAACAAATGAGCCATTGTCAATGAGTTTGTGACTAACACCATCAATAGTTAGAATAAGTTAGTAGGTGACTGAGGGGAAAATAGAAGTGTGTGGTTCTAGGCAAGATTCTAGAACTAGCGTGCACCATAGGAAAATCACTTAACTTTTCTTTTCCTCAATTTCCTCATCCTCAAATGAAGTATCAATAAAATCTTCTGTGTGGTCCTTAATAATGCCTGTTTTTGTATAGTGACATGAGTTTTTTTTTTTTTTTAATTTGGCCTCTTTCCAGTAAACTATAAGCTTTAAGGGTGAAGAAAATTTGTCTTTCTGGTATATCAGTGTATCTCTAGTTTCACAGAGTAGCTGCTTATTAAATATCCCATAGTAGATGATTCCTAAAGTCCTCTTCAGTTCTAAAATCTTGTTCTTTTATTTAAAAAAAGTTTATTATGAATATTTCCAAGCATATAGAAAAGTATAGAGACTAATACAACAAACCCCTTACACGTATCACTCAGTTTTGTCAAGTCTTAACAACATCTACATTTGCTTCATGTTTTTTTTTTAAAGAAACAAATATCATAAATACAATTAGAATCCCCCTGCACATATACCATTTTCCAATTTCTTTCTTCTTTCTCCCCAGAAGTAACTATTTTTTAGAATTTTATGTTTATTATTTCCAAGAATGTTTTACACTTTTACTATATTTATATAAACTACATATCATGTCTTCAAACTTTACATGAATGACATATGCTTGTCAATCTACAACTTGCTTATTTTTTCACACATTATGTGCTTGAGATTAATGCATGCTGATACACATAGTGCTAATCCATTTTAATTTCTATTCCATTATTTATTTATCCATTTTCCTGTTAGCAGACATTTATGTCGGAGAAGGCAATGGCACCCCACTCCAGTACTCCTGCCTAGAAAATCCCATGGGCGGAGGAGCCTAGTAGGCTGCAGTCCATGGGGTCGCTGAGGGCCGGACACAACTGAGCGACTTCACTTTCACTTTTCACTTTCATGCATTGGAGAAGGAAATGGCAACCCACTCCAGTGTTCTTGCCTGGAGAATCCCAGGGACGGGGGAGCCTGGTGGGCTGCCGTCTATGGGGGTCTCACAGAGTCAGACACGACTGAAGTGACTTAGCAGCAGCAGCAGCAGACATTTATGTTCTTTTGAGTTTTTTTGATTATAAACAATATTTCGAACAATATTCTCACTCATGTCTGTTTCTACAGATGTGCTTAAGTTTCTGTGGTGAAATCGCTCGACTGAACAGATAAAATCTTCAAATTCACTAATCTAGGCTACAATATCTGATTCACTTGCCTATATTTTTATGGAGATAGTTGATCAAGTTATTTCCTTTTTATTTATTTTTTTCTTTTGACCTGGGCAGGAAAGGAAATATTAATCAAGTTGACAAGAGCATCATCTTTTTACTTCTAGTCTTTCTACCTCTAACCAGACAGAAATAGGGCAGAACCCTTAGAGAAGTCAAGAAGATTAACATAAAATAGGGAAATGCAGATGTATCTAGATCAGAATCACATAAAAACAAGGCCATGCCTGTCATCACATAATGATATTTACAACACAGCACTGTCAATATGTGATGTTGTAAAAACAGTGCCACATGGTAAATATTGCAGAGGCCTATGAATAGAGTCCCTCTGAAAGCATATGACTATGACCCAGTTCATAAGGAAATCATTTTTAGGACAGAGAAGCAGCAACTTTTCAGACCAAATAGAAAAATAATGGGAAGTGTTCAGCTCTGAGCCATAATATCAATTGAACCACTGTTTTAACCCTGTCCTTAAATAGGCAAAATATCTCAGTTTAACTTGACATTCCAAATTTTTAATCTTGCCTTGAATTTCAGATGATCTATGTGGAAAGATAGGATATAGGAAAAGTTTTCAGTCTGTCTATACAGTTAAACAGCTACTATATTTCAGTAGATATTTCCTCATTCAGTAAATATTAAAGAATTTGAGAGCATTTGTATTATCTACTTAATATAGTTTCTTTTTCAAAGATTAATTTTCTTGTTTAGATAAAAGATGTAGGGCATGAACAGAACAGTTTCACTGGGAAGTTTACCTTGCTAAAAAGACAGGAGCTATTACATTCTATCTTGTCAATGATCCATGGATAATGGGTCACCAGGGGATTTAAGAACTGTATCTTTCAGTTCTTGCCAGGGAGGTATATCAGTGTGCATTGATGTGAACCATAATATGACACACCTTGAAGAATCTTCAAAACCCTCAGGCACTCTCTCAGCTGCTGTCATCAAGATATGTGACTAAAGGCTGTCAGTTAAAGATGGTGTCTTACAAATAACTTCAGGAACAAAATGCTTTTTCCTATTTCTCCATATTAAATTATAATGAAAGAATTAATCCTCAGGTTTAAAAATCCTTAGAGTTTTCTCCCCCCCACTATCTTAGAAGAATACATTTTTGTGCTGATATGGAAAAATAGACGGAATATAGATTGTTTTTACTGTTAAATGTGTCTGGGTTGGGGGGAACAGGTTGCAAAACAACAATGTGATCATATTTGTGTTGTATATTTTTAAGTATGTTCTTACATTTGTATATCCACTGCAAAATGTCTAGAAAAACATACCAAAAATATTAATAATGGTTACCTTTGGGGAATGGAATTAACAGCATCATTACTGAAGGAAGGAGAGATAAGAGATTTTGCTTCCCTGATGGCTCAGATGGTAAAGAATCTGCCTGCAGTGCGGGAGACCTGGCTTAGATCCCTAAGTTGGGAAGATCCCCTGGAGGAGGGCATGGCAGTCCACTCCAGTATTCTTGCTTGGAGAATCCCCATGGACAGAGGAGCCTGGCGGGCTACAGTCCACTTGGTGGCAAAGTATCAGACGTGACTGAGCAACTAAGCACGCACACACATATTATTTGAATTTTTTTTTATAATAAGCATGACTTTTGTCTCTAAAAAATAATTTTAAGATACATTTATTTTTCGATTTAAAAACATTACTTTCAATGGATAGTCTTCTAAAGAGTCTCTAAAAGTTCAAAAGATTTAGAAAAACAAATGATACAACATTTTCAAGTAGAACTTAATTTGTAAATCCACATTTATTTTTACTGAATTAATGAAATATTTTATGGGAGTGAAGTAAAGGAATTTCTTAATATTTTCTAGCTATTGTGAAGTCAACAATAGTTACTTAACAATGTGTTTATGCTTACCCCAATGAGAACCATTCATCCCACAAGCTAGAGAAGACCTTATTATACAGAGTAAATTCTCATTTTATAGGTGAGAAACTGAGTCTCAGAGAGGTTAAATGTCTGTAAACAGTTCCAGAGCTTAAAAAAAATTAAATATTCTGACTACATGTCCATGACTCTTTCCATCACAAAATTGCCTCCTACACTGAAATATTACTGTAATGATAATATAAATAACAACAACAACAAAAAAAAGAAAAACAATGTGATTTAGCTCTGATCTTAAACCAGCATACATCCACACCTCACTACCTAAAGCATCACTCATAGCAAATTAATGTTCTTCATACAGAAGCCGCAGTAACAGGTCATCTGGTTACAGTATTTAAAAAGAATTATTTTTACTTCTCTGTGATTTTCTCATCTTAATTATCACACTCTCTTTTTTCTCCTTCCTCTTTAAATTAGTGGCTGGATTAAGCAAACAAAGAAGGGCAAAGAAATAAAACATGGAAGCCAAACATACCTATTAATGTAAAAAAGGAAAAATCAAGTTTGGGGACAGCAGCAATAGAAAAGTAGTTGAAGAGACCATGGTAGAGTAGTAAGAATCAAGGCAGAGAAAAATATGACAACTTCAAGGACAGTGAGTTTTTATTTTTTAATGAGCTGAGATTTGTTTTATATTTATTATGGTAGGCAGATAGTAAATGGCTGATGGATAAGATAAAGGGGATGTTGATGTCAAGGCTAATGCAGTTCTCAGTTTCTAATAGACATAAGAACTACCTGAAGTGTTTTTTTTGTGTGGAGTCCTGAGTCTTTATCACCAGGAATTCCAACTCACCCCTTGAATAAGGGAGGGCCTGGTGGCTCAGAATGTAAAGAATCTGCCGGCAATGCAGGAGATCTGGGTTCGATCCCTGGGTCAGGAAGATTCCCCTGAAGAAGGGAATGGCTGCCCACTCCAGTATTCTTCCCTGGAGAATTCCATGGACAGAGGAGTTTGGCAGGGTACAGTCCATGGGGGCACAAAGAGTGGGACACGACTGAGTGACTAGCACCAGAAATAAGTATCCTGGATAATTCCACACCCGGGGGAATACTGAACTGGAATTACTGGAACTCTTAAAAGGTAGAAAGCAAAGAATCAGGGTACAGAAATCTAGAGAAGAGAAAAGATAGGAAAGAGATATTTGAATAGAAATCAAGGAAGAAAGAAAAGGAAAGTAAAAGATGTAACTAAATTAAAGGAATGATTTAGAAGAAGCATGAAGGTGGGTGTGACTAATCAGAAGCAATAAAGCAAGATGAAAACTAAAAATATTGAGGAAATGAAGGCTTTATCTTCATTTATTATTTATTTATTATTTAACATTTATTATTTTTCTCCTTTATAGCAATAATACATATTTATTGTGGAAGAGTTGAAATATAAGAAAAGAAGAAAAATGGACTCTTAGTTTGTTAGCTGCAAATAGCTCCTGTTAACATTTCTGTGTATCTTCTGATAGTCTTTTGTTTCTGCTGAGTTTCTGGAAGGTTTTGTTTGGTTATATGGTTTACCCCACTATCCAGAAGTAGAGCCTCCCAAGAAACCTTTCATAAGAAATGGTGTACACCAAAGAAGTGATTATCTTAACACACATCTTGCTAATGGATACACAGAATAAATTGAGATAAAGCCCAGATGCTCAGAGACACAGTTCAAAGCTATGGAGGCTTGATGGTGAGATGCCGAGTCTAGTTCTCAGAGAAGAACCTTGTCGGTGCCATACTCCCTGCTTAGCGTGTGGCACTGTCTCTATAATAGCTCCTGCAAAACAAATGCTAAATGCTACTTTCACCTTTTTATGTAAAAGCGAAAATCCTCTTGGTATTTCTCTAGTTAGTGAAAACAGATACTGATGTCTTTGGGAAAAATAAAATGGAGTAAAGTAAAAGCAGGGGATATCTGTATATGTCATTAAATATCCTGCTTTTATTACATAAGCATCTCCTAACATAAGGTTATTAATGGAAACTTCATTTTTAGCATCTGCTTAATATTCACAATAGTCAGTTCTCCTTTCTTCCTTACTGACAGAACTTAGGTTTTTCAGGCAGTCAAGATCTTTAGGGAAGGCTGGTTCCATTTGGTGGGCAGAATGTGAATTTTATTTGGTCTAAGTCAATCAGGGTGTAATTCTATTCTCCTTGGTAGTGGTTGCCTGAGGAAGGAACAAGTGACCTAATTCCAGCCAATAAAATATGAGAGCAGGTATAGAGGTTGGATTTCTAAGAGAGATTCTTAGTTCTTAAAAAGTGATAACAAGGAAAAGGTAACCCCCTTTTCTGCCTATGGAATGTGTATGAGAAGGAAACACTGGAGCTGGGAGTTGGAGCTACTGCAGCCATGGTGTGGCCATGAAGGGAGCCAGCTACACATTGAAGATGGAAGAAGAGGGAAGTAGAAAGAACTGGGCTCTGGAAAATCTTGTCACTCCAATTAATCACACATCCTTGGGCCCTACCTTGAGACTTCTTGTTAGGTCAGAAAATAAATCCCCTATATTTTAAGCCCCTTTAAGTCAGTTTTCTGTTTCTTGCAATAGAAAGCATCCTAACAGATATAGCATGATAATTTCCTAAAAAGTTTCCTCTTTAGGCTACTTGTGTTACTTACAATTTTTCACTATCAGTTTTTTCAAAGAGAAAAAAGTTACATAGCTTAGATAGTAATTTGTGTTGGAGGGGGTGGGAAACAAGCAATAAAGAAAAGAAACAGGAATGAACTTGAAATCTCTCAGGTCATCAAAGCTGAATCATTCTGAATCTCCACTCCCTTTATTGCTCATTGCTGTCAGCAGCGGTGGTTATCAGTGGCAAGTTACATTTCAGAAGGAAAAATTGGGAAATACAATCTCAACATAACATGCTATTAAGGTGAACAGAAATACTCCTCTGAAATAGAAAAGCTATTCCTGTTTGTAGTGTTACATGGCTGTATGAACTTTTTCTCTTTATTATAATAAAATTACTTGGTCATAAGAAAGGCAACCTGTTATGCTGTGGTAATTCCCTTCTCATGTTAAAATTTACTGTAGGTTCTACACTGTTTAATCTAAACGCATCTAGTCTCTCCCATTGACAATATTCAAAACCTAATGTTTCCCAAGGGCCTTCCAGGGGTTGGCTGGGCCTTCCAGGGGTTGGCTGTACCTCCAGAATCAAAACTGGGGCAAGAGTCCCCGACTGAAATGATTTAAGTGAAGAAGTTCAGATGTCAATGCTAATATCTGACAAATGAACAGTAGAAGAAACCTCCAGTAACTGCCTCTGGTTTCATCACCAGTAGTGGTTGGGCCCATTTATAACTTGAGAATTTAAATTTGTTTACTTCTTAAATATTTAGTTGTCTTAGAGTCAAATTTTGGAAAGTTTCCTCATGTAAGAAAGGATATGCCTGTGCAAAGTAACAATTTTAATCACTGCATTTATCAAGCACTAGTAATAAATACAATGACTTATATTTCTATATTAGCAACAATAACACATTCAGAATATAACAACTGATTACAATGGAATTCATTTATAGAACTTATATTTAAAATCCCACACACAGATTACAAAATGAGACTAAAGTCACAACTAAATACTTCACTGTTGTTTGTAAAGTTCTTCAGCACTGTGGTTATGACTCGTGACATTTCCCACTCCTGGCCAGAGGCCAGGAGTATTGATTCATAAGTTGACTATGGTAGAGGGTGTAAGGAACACAGGCTAATCTAAAACTCAAATAATGACTCTTTTCCAAACCAAAAAAATACCCAGCAAATCAATTTCATAAGCTATCACTTCCCCTATGAGGTCTCATAAGTTTGTCTCATGCAAGAATCATTTCCTGCTTACGGTGACGTGCAAAGAAGAAGAAAACAAAACTCCGAATGCAGGGAGGAACCCACTGTTCAAAAGTTCACCTGTCATCATCCAGAATGTGAAAAGAGTCTACACTGAGGCTATTCCCTTCTGAATCTAGATGGATGCTGGATGTAAGAGTCCAGATTGAGGAGAACCATTAATTTAAGCCCTATTATAGATTTTTAAAAATTATCTAAGTAGTCTAGATTCCAAAAATGAGGACTTCTCTGGTGGTCCAGTGGTTGAGAATCCACCTGCCAATTCAGGGGACACAGGTTCAATCCCTGATCTGGGAAGATCCCACATGCCATGGAACAACTAAGCCCGTATACCATGACTACTGAGTCTGTGCTCTAGGGCCCACACACCACAACCACTGAAGGCCCTCTGTCCGAGAGCTTGTGCTCGGCAACAAGAGAAGCCACTGCAGTGAGTGGCCTGAGCACCACAGTGGAAGCGCATCCCCTACTCTCCCCAACTATGGAAAAGATCACAGCAGTAAAGACCCAGCACGGACATAAACAAATAAATAAATCTTAAAAAAAAGGATTCCAAAAACGAGCTGCTAGATATAGAAGGGCAGAAACTGATCAAAAAAGTCATTGGAAACTATTAATAGCATAGGGCTTGGCACAGGAAAAGCACATAATAAACTTTTGTTAAGGAAGTGACTGCATAAATACATTTTAAATGAATTTACCTGAATTTTGATAGTGTGTATATGGAAAGGGAAATTGCTTTCTCCATCTTCTCTATTTTTCCTCATTCACTATTGATTCCCACCTCCCCCCCTCCTTTTTTTTTCAATAAAAATAAATGGAGAGGAAGAGTATTCTGGTTGCACCTGTCTGTATTTCCCTGTGACAGGGACTTCAAGGATATGCCTGAGCTTGGAAACGAGCAAGGGTCAACCTCTGATAATTCGACTGAACCCTGTGCTGTGGAACGGTGCTGCTGGGAGTCAGTTGGGGTGGGTGCGGCAGCAAGACTGACTACATGGAAAAAGCCTGCTGGATTAGGGGAGCTCCAGGGACAGTCAATGTGTAACCCTGCCCTGAAGTATTCAAATCTTCTGTGCCAAGGTGGGCAGGATCTTGAGGGAGTAGGGGTAGGGAGGTCACCGAGTTAATTCTGTACAAACAAAAGAAGACAAACAGTTTCATTCCTCCGAATACCACACACACATGCATCCCCTCACTCCATCCCCGCCCCCTCTCCTCCGCAACGCCCTTTGGGCCCATCCCTTGTTGAGAAACGCATTTGTGTGAGCATTAGACACACAGGCTTAGCGAGTGGACATTTTGTGGGAGAGAACTCATCTCCCATAAGAAGAAGAAAGGACTTCTGACCAGCACCCGTGCAAAGTGAACCGTGAGTCAGGAACACTTTTTGAGACTTCCTTATAAGTTGTTTTGAACAAGGCATAGGTGAGAAATTTTGAGTCTGGTCCTCAAATCCCTACCCCTTAGGATTCTAAGGTAGAAACTTAGGGCATTTTGCCTGGTATCTCCCTGAAGATGAAACATGCCATGCCCACACAAATACACAAATGGAAAAAAAAAAAAAAAATCTGAGGATACTTAATTCACCCTGTTGCTCAGTATTCAAGTTTGTGAGGATAGGGCCACTGGGCCCAGGTTCCTCTGATAGTCCCTCTTTAGGTGCAATTATGTCCCTTTAGGTCTCTGCAGTAGTACTACCGTTTGTCTGTATCCAAAGCCTTGCACTCAGGTCCTACAAGAGGTTGTCATATTCTTAGTGTCACACACTAGTGTCATATTCCCCAGGAACCATTTGGGAAAGAACTGAAGTGCCTCAGAAGGTGATTACATATTTGGCCTGAGCTCTATACACAGAATAACCTGTACTTCTGGCATCTTCCCAGGGACAAAAGGCCAACTAGTGATGGAAACCTTGCTAGTGACCTCAGTCAGTTTGCTTTGCAGATAAATCTGAACCTTCTAGAAGAAAAGATCTCCACTCTTGGGGAAAAAATAATTCTGTGCAAATATAGCTAAGTAGTTTCTCTTTTCTCATCTTGTCCCCCATCTTCTGAAGCTTGTACCTGCCTGCATTCTTCTGTAGGAGGATCTGAGACTTCTCCCCCAAAGGCGGGGTAAAGTCTGTCTAAGAGCCAAATCATAGTGTTCAAAGTCTAATGGTAAGAGAAGTTGCCCATCATAAACCATTACAATAGGTCAAGGACTTCTAAAAGTGAAGTGGTGAGAAACTCCCTTCTTTTTCCTTATGCTTCTTCCCACCTTGTGCTTTCAAGTGGGTTCAGTTATTGGAGTTGCTGGTTATTAACAGTGATAATTATACTTTTACTAAAGGAATAATACACAAGGAATCAGAATAAACAAAAAAAGGAGAAAAACCTCAGAGGTATCACTTTTAATATCTTCAAAAGCCAGAATGACAGCGCAGTTGACCAGTTCCAAAATGCCTAAAAGGGAAGCACTAAAAGGGAAGAGATGAAGGTTCCGTAAGAGGATTGTGAGAAGTCTTATTTAAAAAAAAACCTCGGGATAAAGAATGCCCTTCAATACGGAATATTTCAGAGACACACCACGCCTCCAGAATCCAGAGGAAAAACAGAAGTCAAATAGCAAGACACTTTTGCAGGAGTGTTGAAACAAACAAGAAAACATTTTTATTTTGAAAATACAGTCTTTAAAGATAAATTTGGCTTCCATTTCCCATACCTAGGTGCATCCAACAAGGTACAAAAACAGACAAAACAAAACAACGAAACAGAGACCCTCGACATTATGTACAGAGCTCTAAAATGAGCTGTGAATATCTACAAGAAACTAGCATATGCGCTTTGTGAAAGGATGTACTTGTGTGGCTTTCTACAGTTCTCAGTCCTGGGGAAGGAGAGTTAACCCCCTGAAGCTGCAGGTGTGGCTGCAGCCAGGGAAGAGCTGGGGTCAGTGAAGGGTTGGGGACGGGCCCCCTCGGGTGGGAGGCTGGAGAGGTGTCTGGGGAGGGGGGTGGCGGCGGCCCGGACAGATCCGGGGCTTCTCTAGAAGTCCTGCCGCGGGGTGTGAGTCAGGCTGTGCCGCCGCAGATCACAGTTTCGCCTGAACACTTTGCCGCACTGCTCGCAGCTGTAGGGCTTGATGTCTGTATGGGTGAGAAGGTGAGTTTTCAGATTACTTCTCTGATTAAAGGTTCTTCCACATGTGGGACATTTGTGTGGAGATTCCTGTTCAGATGTGAAGCAAGCAAAGGATTAATCCTTCACACCAACAATGCACCCTCCTCAACAGTCTCTGTCTTATAGGCATCACAAGCGTTAACAGAACACGCACACGACAACAAAGAGGGGACTTGCAGCAACAAAGCTGTGCTCCTAATCCTCCAATCAGGAAAACACAGGCAGGGGCACACACAGGGGCCTGATCACACTGATAACCGCCCACCGCTGTGGGCTTTGTGATTTACATTTCATCTCCATGTCATAGGCAGGAAAGGGGGGAAGGAAAAACTCTAATCCTCTCTTAAGGAACGACATTTCCCCGGGTAATAATGCCCCTCTTTGGTGCAAAATTAAACTATTCCTCAATGTTCTGAAAACTACAAATTATGAGGCTCCTGGGAGAGAGAGCGTATGGGATTTCACCATGCCTCCATTATCGAAATTACCTTTATTTCCTCCCAAACACGAAAGCTTTAAATGCAGGGCACATCAGGTGAAAAAAGAAATAAAATTCTAAAATTAGTATTTAGAACAATGAGAGTGGCCTCTTCTTTAAGAAAAACACATACATGTTTTATGTTAAATAAAATTAATTTCATGTATTAAAAAATCGAGTGTTGCCTTCTCTACCTAGAAAACTGATCTAAATAGAGCCTTTTATGAGAAAGAGCCTGCCATTGAACACCTTTTGTAGAGCAAAAATGATAAAACAGAACCAGTCACTGCTTTAAAACAAGAAAACAAACTTACCTGCATATGTAAAGTTTTGTGAACAGCTAGAGTTCTAGACTGACAAAATCCTTTCCCGCACTCCTGACATTTGAAGGGCTTCTCTTTGGAATGGATATACCTGAAAATCAACATAAGGTCTCATTGAAATGGCTTTACCACCACGGTGAGGAGTTTCTTTTGATAATTGCTTTAAATGAAGTCGTGAGGGGGGCGGGGGAAGAAAAAGGATTTCCATTATTTTTGTTTTTACATTTTTTATCCCCTGTATAATTCTGTTTATGGTTAACCTCAACTAACAGACTCTTCAGAACATTCACCGGACGCCAGCTTTATCTACACTTGATCGCCCTCTCTGGTGTATCCTGGAGCTTGAAGCCCTGCCGAATGAGCTCTTTCTGGCCTCTGCGGCTCTCTGAGATTTAAAGTGGTCAAATCAGGATGTAAGGCAAGGCTGAGTTTAGGGGGACCAATTTTAGCGAACCCCTTGGAAGCCGCGGAGGATCCCTACAGAAGTCCTACTTTGGGGTAACAGCAGCAAGTAGAGTCCAGGAAACAGATACTGTCATCCGCACTCCTGGGAAGCCCCCCCCCCCCATTCCCCCTCCCCGAGGAAAACACTGACATTATGGTATTTCTTCAATTGCCTTTGATTAATGCGGAGCTGAGAGTGTGGAGGGGATGTGGGGAGCTGTTCCTAAATTCTGTAATCTCAAGAACCCCGCAAATAAGTTTAAAAGAAAGGTTGCTACGGCAGGCTCTGGGGTGCACCTAGGGACCAGTCAGGGAAGGGAGGGAACCAAGCGGAGGTGGCCACCGTAGATTAACAGAAACGGTCTTAGGGCAGGTGGTACCTGGAGCACCAGAGAAGGTCTTCCAGGCTCCCGGGCTCTACCTGCCCCACCTCCTAAGGTCTACCTGGTGGAAACTGGAAAACCGCTCCCGGAACCAAGGGCAACCCAGCAGATTTTAATTACCAAAGGATGGGACGACCCTCCCTCATCCCAAACAAGACACTGCAGCAGGGGTCCCTGCTGAGGAAAAAGGTAAAGGTTGGGGGTTGGTTACAGCTGGATGGGAAGGGCTTTGGTGGGGAATATAGTCTAGTTCCAAGAGGATTTTAGTGACACTTGGAATGTCTATCAAAACTCGATATTCTGGATAAATTGTCCTCCCCTCCCCAGGCCACCCTCCTTCCCCACCTTACCTGTGATCCCGCAAGTGATCTTGCCTCCGGAAAGCCTTGTGGCAGATGTCACAAGTGTACGGCCTCTCGTCGGTGTGGGTCCTCTCGTGGATGAGCAGGTTGTAGGATTTGGTAAAGTGTCTGCCGCAAAACTTGCAGATAAACTCTTTTTTCGTTTTGGAGGGCAACCTCCCTCGGGAGGGCTTTCTGTCCGGAGTCAATTTACTGAGGCCGGAGATGGGGCTCCCCAAGCCCGGGCTCAGCTTGCTCAGGTCTGCTATCTTAGGGGGATCCTCTTGCGTGGCGGCCACGGCCAAGTTGGCAAAGTCAAAACGGGGCCGTTCCTTGTGCAGGGCCGGGAGGACGTGGGCAATGGCTCCCTGCTTGGGGTGGAAGAGGTGGGTGGTAAAGGGCAGAGCCGGAAAGGAGAAGCGGGCATCCACAAGGCCCTGCGCCGCCGCCATCTCGGTGATGGTGGAGCGGGTGATTTCGTGCACGTTGGGGTACCCCAGAGTCCAGTGGTTCATGTGCATGGTCTGCACGGCGCTGAGACCGTACAGGCCCTGCAGGTGGTCCACCGCGGCAGGGAAGGTGTTCACGGCCTGCAGGAAGGAGTAATTGGTGAGCTGCAGCGACGGGTGGAGCGGAATGGGCGCCGGCAGGGCCTTGCTCCCCATTTTCCGGGATGTTGCAGGGCGGGGGTAGCCACCCCTTTTTTCCAGGACTCAGAGGAGGATGGGCGTGGGGCTCCGGCGAAAACCCAGACAACGGCACGCGAAGAGAGTCCTAAAGATGGCTGGGGGAGAGAGGGGAAAGTCGTGACTATTATCCAAGCCCGCTTGGTCTGTCCCTTGGCGCCGCGTGGGCTTCCACACCTTCCTTCTAAGACCCCCTCCCCACCCACCCCAAGGCCCCCCCAGAAGGAGGGGACCTTAGCGCGCCTGCCGGGCGAGTTGACACCAGGCTCAAGCTCAATCCCGAGGGCCAGGGTGTCAGGCGTGGTCGCCGGCGAGAGCGGGTGGCCCGTGGGAAGATCGGATTCCGGGCACGCGCGGACTCCAGGAGCCGGAGATCCGGGCCGGGGAGGAAGAAAGATGAGCGGGGCGGGGTGGGGGAGTGGGGGGGTGGGTGCTCCAGGCGGCACGTAGCCCGGCCCACCCACCCACTACCCGGTGGGGCGAAGCTTGGTCATCCCTGACACCCCGCTGTTCCAGCGCCCGCCGGGCCCGGCCGAGCCTCGATCGCACCGAGCCTCCGAGGTCCCAGAAAACGGTGCGTCTTGGGTCGGACCCGGGCTTGAGGGCCCGGCTCGGCCGGAACGGCTCCTACCGCCGTGCCCGAGACCGCGGCCGGGCCGCCGTTCCTGCGCTTGCCCCGGACCGCGCCGGAGGGTGCGCAGCCCGGGGACGCTTTGCGCTCCTGGGCTGCCTGACCCTCGGAGGGGCCGCCTTGCCCGGTGCTGACCTCAGAGGTTTTCTTTTTCCTTCCTCTGCCTTGGTCCCATTTATCAGCGGTGACGGGCCACAGGAAAGAAAAGTGACACCTCGGGGCCAGTGAGGCCTGGAATCGCCCCCTCCTCCTTCCCAGGGGCCGTCCCCTCCCACCCCCCACCAAGATCCCTTCCAGATGGTTCGGGCTCAGACAGGGAGGGTAGGGGGGGTGGCTGAGGCCAGAGCCCGTTCTCCCAGACCCAGCGCCCAGCTCTCTGGAGTACCCGAGCGCCTCTCGATCTGGCCCCCGGAGCGGCTCCTACACCCGGGAGGCCCCAGGAAAAGAGAAGACCGGGTTCCCTGGGGAGGAAAAGGCAAGGAGCAGCAGGGGAGCCGCTCTGCCAGCCCGACGGAAGCTTGTTTATCGGCCTGCAGTAGAGGGCGACGCTGCTTCTGCCCCTGGGAAGCCCGCCCGGGTCGTCGGCCTTGGGCCTAAACAGGGAGCACGCGCTTGCCTCTCCCTGCGCCCCCAATGGCAACGCGGAGGTCTGGTTTCAGACCCCGTTTCCCGCGGCGCCTCACCTGCTTTCAGGGCAGGCCCACTTTCTCCCACCGCCAGTCCCCTTTTTAGCAGCCAGGGGTGCCAGCTCGGCGGCCCGGCACCAGCCTCTGAAGGCGGCTCCCCAGGTGCGGGCGTCACAAGCTAAGCGCTTTCCCTGGAGAGGTGCAGACAGGCCAGTCTGAGCCATCAAGCTTTACGCCCGGCTTTTGAACCCAGCAGGAAGATGGGAGAGTCTGTTCAGACTTCATTGCGCCCTAGCCCTTTCTGCGCCTAAACGTCCTTCTCTAGTGTTGGAGAAGAGTTGCCTGTGGCTCTTTCTGAGGGCAGGCTTAGAGGGGTGCGCTAATGACACAGCGCTCCGGCCAGGCAGAATCTGGCGGCCTCCACGAGGGCCCACACCTTCCCTCCCTCCTCCTCTGTTTGAAACGACTGGGAGACAGCGATTTATTAACGAACCGCTTCTGCCTGGTGGTATGCGGTCTGGGAGTTGAGGTCGGGAGTTAATGAGAGGTGTGTAACAGTCAGGGGGTCTCAGTCAGACCGTTCAACCGAAACTGTAAACCTCCATTAGTAATAAACTTTCCCACCACAAATCACAATTCATTTTTCTTCAGTGGCAACCTCAAGCCCTCTCCTAGAGAGGTAGGGGGTAAAAAAGGATTCTACTAACATCTCTGGTAATCTATCTGATTGTTTTCCTCTTGCATTAAAAATAAGTTACACCTTTATTTCCTTCCTTTTGCATAAGGAGGATTTTCTAGAGATTCAAAATATTATTTTTCCCCTAGTATTAAAAAATGGCCTCCCCACATAGAGAGGAAACCCAAATTATTATTTGGGTGTATTCCCAGACTGGATTTCTTAGAAATAAATACAGGAGGCAAAGTGCAATTCCCACCACATTCTCCTGGTAAGTATGTGCATGTGTGTGGGGTGTGTTGTCGACTGAAGGAATAGCATGACTTGTGAGTTTGATTCCAAATGCATAAAGTGAACTCTGCCGTAAAGGTTACATGTTAATTCTGCCAGCAGAAACTTGAGAGCCATCTTCCTTCCCTTTTCACTGAATGGTTTATAACCCAAATTATTGCCTCTGTTATAATTCAGCTTCATGGTGGCACAAAAGCGCTGTTTCATAGTATGTGTTCGTTTTGATTTGCAGGACAAATAGTTTCTTCATAGAAGACAAAAAGCAAGTCCTTCACAAACAGAACCACCCTAAATATTCATTAAACATTTTTCGCATAATTAGGGAGTTCAGGTTTTCACTCTCCTGCTGAGTAGTTGGAAATATATGTCAAAAGATACTTTAAGTCAATGCAGAGATCTAAAGTACTTTCGTTTTTGTCTAGAGCTGAGCATGTAGTTCTCACACTCAGTTTCAAGCAGTAACAGCCATCATCTGCTGTCACTTCTTCACCACCCCGTTCCGGAACATTGGTTACTTTTAATTTTGCAAGGAAAGAAACTTAAACCAACGAAAAGACATAAATATTACAGTGGATTGAGGCTTGTTTTCTTTCATCGGTCTTCTTCACAAGAATTTCCAGACATGTACAGAAGTTTTGTAAAATGTAGCTCACTGGCTGTCAACAAGTGAGAGGTGCACATACTAATTGCAGTGCAGTGAAGCCTTCAAAACACTGGAGGGGAAAAAATCGTCATTCGATAAGGAGTCTCGCTCTTTGGTAATGTGTTATTACACTGAATTATCTAAAAATAATATACAGTCAGGGGTCATCTGCTAAAACCTGTGGGTTGGTGTCTGAGAGAAATGACTGATGGCTCCATAGGCTCGCTGAATTTCAGCCCAAGCCACAATAGAATTTTACGTTAATCAGAGAGCTATACTCCAAGTAGATTTAAGAGATCATTTTAAAAAAAAAAAAAAAGAAAAGAAAAATGGCCAGACTGGGTCAGGTGAACAGAGAGAAACCACCGCGAAGTTCCTGCCCCTTCGCTGCGCCTCTGCCTTCCCAAGGAGTTAATTAAATTAAGATGCCTTCCGCATAATCTGGGTTCTGTTTCTCTCTGCTCCCTCGCTCCCCCTGCATGAGTAATTTTCTTGTTCTGCTCGGGACTGCAGTTTGTTTAGCAGAGAAAGTAGCTGTCTGCACCGTTTGGCTCCGGGAAACTCCAGCCCTCTTTTGTTCCCCTGCTAACAGGTAGGCAGACAGAGCCAGCGCACCCTCCACAAACACCTTTTTCTCCCTCCTCATTCTACAGATGAAACACCTTTCTCCGTTGCTATTTCTTGAGAATCCCAGCGTTTAAACCCCAGGGGGATTTGCCTTCTGCCCGCCTCCGCCAGGACTGGAGGGTGGGAAGAAAATCAAAAGGCCGGCACAAGGTTGGAGAATTATCTAGGACTGAACTATTACTTTTCTGCTGAAACGCGCTGGCTCGGCAGGCACCGTGTGTCTCGGCCCGTCCGCACTGCCGCGGCTGCCGCGGGACGGCTGCCCCCTGGTCTGGAATACTATGGCAGGGTAAGGGGGGGAAAAAAAGGGAGGTGAGTGTTGTGGGGTTTTATCTCAAAGTATGTAGATAAGCTTTTAGAAGAAGCTTTGCTGAGGGCTTCGATTCAGTGTTGCAAAACAAAACTAAAAACAGTATGCGAAAGCGCGTGTTGTTGCGTGTTATCTGGGAGTGGCGAGCCTAGGATCCCATAAAGTGAAAAATACAATGCCCCAGGAACGCATCCATGTGATTTCTTTTACCCGAGTTCGGAACTTGTGGCACGCCGGACCGAGACTCGGAGCGCCCCGGCTCCAGCCTGCTTTCCTTAGGGCGGCTGCAGTCCCCTTCCCATAGTGGACACTTACCTCCAGCAGAAAGGTCCGCCTGGGCAGCGCCACTCAGACCTAGTCCAGGCAGTGAGGCGCACAGCTTGGAAAGGTCATTGGTTCCACGCCGGCCAAACTGCTTTTTCTGCGCGGAGTCCCGGGAGCAGCGGACATGATCTGGAGGACGACGGGCAGCCAAACCGAGAGCGGATCCTCGTCTTCGTCTGTGGACTTAGAATGTGCAAGGACCCGGGGATGGTAGAAGCCCGCCCTCAGCGCTCGCCTGGAACCTCGCGCCCCCGCGAACCTCTCGCCGCCGACTCCGGGTAAGGTCGGAGCCTGCAGCCTCGCAGGGCCATCACCCTCCAGCAGCAGCGAGCACGCCGAGCTCTGTCCCCGCCCGCGTCCCTCCCCAGGCTGCCCGCGGCCGGCAGACTCCAGCTTTAGTAGCGGCCCCGCCTCCCCTTCGGGCGGGCGTCCCGCCGCCGCGCGGGGCCCCCTGCGCCCAGGCTCCGCCTCCGCGCCCGGCGCCCGCTAATGGTCCACTCTGTTTACTTGTGTTTGGATAGCAACTGAGTCTTAAAGGCACAGGTTTGCTCGAGGTTCCCCTGTTACAGAAGCAGAGCCGAGGCGACGCTATTCAAAACTCACACACAAACACAACGCCCGGCCCCTTCCTTCTCGGTGCCACTTTTCCTTATAATGTTAGAAGCTGCACAATTGGCTTTCTGCCTTCCGAAGACCCCCGCCGAGAAACCCAAAGGGCGTTTTTGTAGCTTTACTTGGCGCGCTCGCAGCGTTAATTTCCACATCTTAACACGTTTAACATAACTACCTTCTTCATAGGTAAAACCAGTCACTTTTAGATTGTATTCTCCAGCATATATCACCCTTCCCCCAATTTTAAATACAGTTTTGCACATACTTATGGTCAATTATGACTCTATGGGTAGTCTGTTTCCCCCTGCTGTTTTCAAAACGAAGTTTGTTTATAAAGGTGACAATTGACTAATTTCGTAATTACCTTAAAGACATATGTGGAATATCCCAGGAGAAATTTCTCCCAAAATTTAAGCTTTAATCAGTCAGTGTACATTTCATAAGCAGTTAACCAACTTGGTTAAAGGGGTGGGCATATGCAACCCACTGGCAAACAATAAAGAATCCATCTGGAATGGGTGACGAGCAATCATTTAAAATATTTAGGAAAATACTATTCCAGCGTCTCAAACGTGTACATCTTCATTCCCAGCAAAAAAAAAAAAAAAAAAAAAAAGAGTTCATTGTTCAGTCGCCAGGAAACTTAATCGAATTTGAAGTGTAGTGATACATTTTTTCAGGTTCTTCTAAAGATTTGGTCTTGTGTGAGTGTAATTGCAGAACGCACTTCAGCTACTCTGGAAGTAGGGTGACCGAGTGACAGAAAGGGGATGACATACTCTCATTTTAAACAGCCTCTTTCCAGATGAGATCCGCCGAGCAACACTGAGCAAAACGCCCTTCGTCCCAGACGAGTTCGCCAGAGGCGATTTACATCAGCCCCCTGCAAGTCGGCGCTTTGAGGGGCACAGATCTTCAAGCCAAGAGGCAGTACAATTCAAAGGTGTTCCGCCAAAATATGGTTTTGAATGTGCCGCCCCAAATAATCTCAATTGTGCGGGGAAGTGGACAGGTATAAGCAGAAGACTAAAAACTGTCAAAAGGTCAAACAGTGATTGGGGAGCCACGCAGAAGCTACGGGTTATTATTTTATTTGGATATAATCTCTTCCATTTTATTTATGCAGAGGTGGGTACATTTTTTCGTTCCTTTGGTAAAATATAATTCAGAGATAGTAGATCTTTTTTTTTTTCCAATTTCAAATTTGCAAAGATTAAAAAGTGAGCTTGGAATGAAGAGTGTTTAATATCCTTCAACATTTAACTGCTTCAAAGTAGACTTAACCAACAGCGTGGAAGTACGGAATGCCTGAGTTTAGGACTTTAAACACACACACACACACACACACACACACACGTTTTCCCTAGTGGATTCTATAGGGGTGCTTTCATTTTAGCGCTCAGTCCTGAGCCCCAGCCACGGGGGTGCCTGCGGTCCCCTCTCTCTAACCGCTTCATTCCTTCCGCAGCTTTTCTCAATTTGGAAGATTTGGAGGGAACTTTCTCTTCTTTCAGACCCCCAGGACACAACTCCCGGGGTGGTGACCTGAAGAGTGTTCCTACGCTTCATATTTCCTTTTCTGCAAGTGGAGGCCACTCCCCAGGGGTGGGCTTCACACCTTCCCTGTGTGTGTGTGTGTGTGTGTGCGTGCGTGCGTGTGTGTAAACTCCCCAGGGGTGGGCTTCACACCTTCCCACCGTGTGTGTGTGTGTGTGTGCGTGTGTGCGTGTGCCGCACCGCCTGCTCTTCCAGGGAGGTAAACAGAATTTCCAACCAGAACGGCTCCCTCTTTTCCGCAAACCTCTTGAGCCCGGGTTTTTCCACAACCGTGTTTACCTCGCCCACCCCAGGCTCCGAAGTGCCACAGTGGCGTCTGGGCCAAGCCGGCCAGAGCCCTGCGGCTGTTGGAAAGGTAGGGAAGCGTCGGCGACCTTGGGGAGAAGCCTCGTGGCGGGGCGGCGCGTCGGCAGCCTGCAGGCCCGGCCATCGCCGCGCGCAGGTGTACGCGCCACGCGGAGAACCACTGGAGGCGGCTCGCGGGGGTCCCCTCGGGCCACCTCTGCGGCCACCCAGGGCCGGGCCCTGGAGGTGCTCCACGCTCTGCCCCGGGGCAAAGCACCCTGACCCCGCCAGCGTCGAGAGCGCACGGTCCGTGGAGGCCCACCCAGGAGGAGCCTCGTGGGCGGGACTCCCCTAGCGACCCCGCCTGGCACGGAAGATGGGCCCCGCGGCGAGTTGGCGGGTGGGGTTGGGGGTCCGGGGGTGCGTGCCCTGGGGCTGAGTCCCAGCTCTGCCTGCGCCCTCCCAGAGCTGAGCTGCGGTTCCCTCCGAAGTTTCCGCCGACTGATCGTCTGCTGTCCTCGCGTCTCTTGGGCTTTCGACACCAACCAAGGACGCTTCCAGGGAAATGGCTAAGAGACTGACAAGGGGAGCGCGAGCACTTGTAGCCCAAACCCGAACCTCCCCGGGCGCAGGCAGGGGAGAGGACGGTGGCGGCCAAGTAGGAGGAGGAGGGGGTTCGTCAGCGGTAGGCCCCTTCCCCCCAACCTCTCCCTACCCGCCCTGCCGGCCCACTCAGGAGGCTCCGCCAGTTAAACCCCGCGAACAGGTGTCAGACACACTTCCCTGAGGTCGACGCTGAGCCTCTCCCTCTGACCCGCGCGCTGCGGACATCCTAAAAAAAGACTCTGGCCCTTGATGTCACAAATTATGGACACCCCGTGTTTTCCCAGGGATCCCAGGTGCCATGACCTTCGAGGACTGGGGACTCGCCTCCCCTCTCTCCCGCCTTCGTTGCCTCTCCAGGGCCGGGTGGTGGTGTTGGGGAGGGCGAGGGGCACCTTTTGCATTTGAACTTCCCGCACTGTTGGCCACTTTTCGCCAGGAGTCTGGAGTCTCCATCGAACCCAGCTCTTCTCTGGGCGCGTGCCCTCCAGCCCCAGAGTCGTGAGGAAAGCTAGAGGACGGTCGCGGGCACTGGACGCAGGAACTGAGGGTTGTGACGGCGGGAAAACGTGAGAGTTTGCTCTTGTAAAAAGGAGTTTTCGCTATTGCGCTCTACAAAGCGTCCAGGGTTGGGAAAGCGCGGCCGCGGGCGGGAGCTCGGCGGGAAGAGCCGCAGCGCCCCCTGGAGGCGCGGGCCGAGCACGACGCGGCGCGGGCACTCGGGGCGGTCACCCAGGCGGGCTGGCTCGGGGGGTGAATGCCTGGCAGCCGGCGGTCCTGCCCGCCCTGGGCTCCTTTCACCTCGTCCTGGGCCCTTTGCCGTGTGGGGTGGGGGGGTGTAGAGTCGTGTGCGCGGCACGGGCGCTGCGGAGAGGGCCTGGTCTGTTGTCAGAGCCAGGGAGCCGCTCTACCCTCATCGCTGGGGCCTTTCTGAGCATCCCCGCCCGGTGGCCTTGCACAAACTGCCCTCCAGGCCGGTTGTCCCTAGACGGACTCTGGTCGCTGCCCAGGGAGACTCTGACTTCCCCAGGGCAGGGGAAAGACATCCTCCCGTCGCTCGGGGAGTTGGCTGCGGCCGGGTGATCAGCTCAGATTCCGGCATATTCCCAGGCCGCGGACGTGGTCCAGGGGGAGAGGCAAGAGAGATTGCTCAGGACTGCTTTTGGAAAGGCTCTCCCACTCCCCGCGACGTACGCCTCATCTCACCCAGCTTTTGAAGCCCTAACGGAAATGGATCCCTGGGCGGGCTGTGCTCTCCCTAAGCCCGAGAGCTGAACGATGCGCGTAGCGATGCGCACCAAGAGCGCGGGAGCCTTCCCGGGCCTTGGGGGACTGAGGACCACCCGCCGCCTCCAGACGTCCCAGCCCCCACCCACCCGGCCACCTCGGGAGTCCGGCCGGGCGGGACAGCTTCAGGCGTCTTGAGGAAGGCCGAACCTCGAGGGCTCTTCCCGGGGTGGGACTGGGGGTCCGGGGGGCGCTGGTGCCCGCGCTCCTCAATCAGCTGCGCTCCACCTGAGGGAGGCCTCGGGGGGCGCCCTTCCAGCCCACCAGCTGGCGCCGCACCGAGTCGCCGGGAAAGCGGAGCTACCTGTAGACGCGGAAGACCGGGTGGGAGGGTTTAGCTCCGTTGCCCCGCCGCGGTTGGGCAGACCTTCCCGCGAGCCCGGGGTCCGTCCGAGTTTGGTTTCTCCGGTGGGAGGTGGTCGGGCGCCGCCGTAGCCAGGCCAACTCGAGGCCGCCCAGCGATCCGTCCGCCCCTGGCGAGCGCGAGTGCAGCCTGGCGCCGTCCCCCACCGCCCGGCGTCCCGGGAGGTCCCAGCGCGGTCCCAGGCACGTGCTGGGCGCGGGCTCCCAGGACGTGCGGGGGTACCAAGAGCTTTAGCCTTTAGCGCCGCAGGGAAGCGGGTCTCCCGCAGTTCGCCTCGCCGGAGACAGCCAGGTCACTCCCTAGGAGGCTCCCGTGTCCAAGGGCAGTTTCCAGTTCAAGCTGCTCTTCTAACGGAGCCCGATGGTGTCGGTGACTCGGAAGACCGGGCTTACAGGAGATTTCCGCAGCCGAGGGAGGACAAGACCCGGGCGCCTCCCAAGGATGGAGATGTGCCCCCTCTGGGCCAAGTAGGCTTGGCCCAGCCCTCGCGCTGAGCAAGATCATCCTCAGAAAAGACGAGGGCTCAGTCTGCAAATCTATTTTTATTAGGTTTTCACTTAAACACACACACACACAAACGACTACTTGCGAATCCTTAACCGTTGGGAACATTCTAACGAAAATCTTGATTTCCAAATGCGCTCCCTCTCCTTAACGCCGCAGTGAGCTGGCCGGGGCTGAGCGGTTCTGCTGTTGTCTGCGGTCTATTTTTACCATGCCGGGCCTGGGATTGCCTTGGAGTTTCCGTTTCTAGCTGCAGAGGTCATTTCTCTGGGACTCTGGGATCGGCCCAGAGTTACCGTCGTAAGGTGTGGTCCAATAGCATCAGCCACCTCCGGAACTGGTTAGAAAAGCAGATTCTCTGGACCTGACACTCTAGGAGCGGGCTGGCGATCTGCATTTGAACAAGCTCTCCAGGTGATGCTGATGCACGCTGAAGTTTAAGAATCACTGACCTAGATGGAATTCACTTTTGGGAGCCATCGCCTACGTGCGCGATTAATCTTTCAGGCTCTCTCTCTCTCCCTAATTTCCTCCCTCCCTTCTTTGTTTTCTCCCTCCTTCCCTTCCTTTCCTTTCTCTCCAGGGAATGCCCGCCTAGTCTGGCTTAAGACAACTAGTTCATTCCTTCGTTCATTCTTTTCCTCACTCATTCATCTGACTTTTTCAGAGGCCCCTCCCAAGTCCTTGGAGACTTGTAGAGGATCCCCAGGTAAACTAGGCGCAACCCCTCCTTTCAAGGACTCAGGTCGCCTGCAGAAGAGCAAGGGAGGGAAAGCCCTACGGATTAGAATGGGTGTACTCAGTCTCTCAGTCGAGTCCGACTCTTCCCCACCTCATGGACTGTAGCCAGCCTGGCTCCTCTGTCCATGGGATTCTCCAGGCAAGAATACTGGAGTGGGTTGACATCTCCTCCTCCAGGGAATCTTCCCCACCCAGGAATGGAACTGCATTGGCAGGCAGATTCTTTAGATTTGATGTGACTTCCGGAAATAGCCCTATTAGGGCTATTTTTAAAATTTTTTTTCCGGTTTTCATCACATCCTGGAGATTCTGTGTCTGCTGCAGACACTTCTACACACACCTTGACACACACGGCCCGCATCTCATGCCTTCCGCGCTGGGGCAGAATGCTTGGCACCTGGGGTGTGGTAGTGCCACAGTCGCTGGGTGGGAACGTGCTTGGACCGGGCTCGAAGTCTCAGGGCCCTTGGATTTCCCTGAGGCCCTACAAGGAGATCTTGGTACTGAAACTGACACACACGCTGGCTCACAGACCTTGGGCACTAGCTCCCATCTTGCATCCAGCTGTTCTGAACTGACCAGTTTCCAAACTGGGGGTGGGGTGGGGGTGGGGGAGTGGGGGATGTTGGGGAGGGGGCGGGGGCAGTACCCAGATGTTAACATCCTGATCCTCAACCTGCAGATTTCTCACCTTACGACTGCGTCAAATCTCCTTACCTGTCACTTGATAGTACAAAATTTTGTTGTTCCCCCTCACAGAGTTTCTGTAATTCCAGATGAAACTCTCACTTTCTGGTTTTCTTATACCAAATCAATCTCCCTTAACCTTTCACTTTGCCCCTTCTCTCCAGGACCTTGACTTGAACTTCTGTCCTCAGCCAGGCAAAGAGCCGCTTCCACTGGACCATTTGCTACCCACTGAGGTTTTCTCACTGTTAGGCAGTGAGAACAGTGGAAGGCACTTTGCCCCTTAGTCAGTGGCCAGTTGCTTAAATATCTGGAAACCTCTTGTCTCTTTTCAGTCAGAAAAAAAGTTTGACTTGAGTGTGCTGGTACAGGAAAGCCACTGAAAATGCCCACAAACAAAAATGAATTTTCATATCGCCTTAGTCATAAATTGTCTAAAAGTACTCAGCTTCACTTTGACAAAGAGTTGCTATTTTAGTATGACCTTTTCTTATGGGGATTTTCAAAATATAAAACGTATAATGGTCAGGAACATGATAATCTCTTTACAACCTGTGATCATATTTCTTAACAGGATTTTGCTTTCCAGTGCAGATGGTCTGACATAGTAACATTCAAAGCAGCCAGCACTTAGGAAATGCCAAGGCCAGCATTTGAATGCAGATACAAGTTTTAACAAAGGAAAATGTATATCCCTGTAGCTGTTTGCCTGTGAATATTCCCCAGAAGATTAATACACTATTCTTGAATCTATGCCAAGTCATCAAACTCTCTGAAAAGCCTGAGAGGTGCCAACTCATAAGGCACATAGAATTCCTTTCCACCAAATATATTTGAGTGTCTACTGCGTACCAGGTACAAGACAATTGTGTTATTGTTTGAGACCCAGAGCTTTCATCCTGACTTGGGGTGGGGGCAAGGGAAAGGAAGGTGGAACTTTAAGTTTGCTTTCCTCTGGTTTTGTTAAATTGTTAAAGTATTTGTACTTAATAGCAATCTTTAAAACATTTATTGAACTTTTTCTTACATTTTTAGGTCACTTTTACAAGTCAAGGAGAGAAAGTCAGTGTTTGAGCCAGCTCATTTATTGGAAAACGAATGCCAGCACAGGCTTAACTTTTGGCTTTCCAACTGGAAGGCCTTAATATCATGACAGCATTTTACAATAATGTTATTTCCATCATGCCAGGTGATAATTTAGCTGTAGATTCCTTATGATTGGTGACCATAGCTCACTCAAGCCTGTTTTCACCTCCTGACTCTGTAAGGAGCCACAGAAAAGAAAAACACCCTTCTTCTTCTGGCACTCTTACTGGAGGGAGGGGGAAAAGAAGTGGCAGACAGTTAGGTTGGCCCCATGCTCACTGTTCCTCAGCAGAACTTGGAGCAGAAGCAGCTCAGATCCAGTTGGCTTCGGGGAATCCAGGTCTTACAGGAAATGGTGAGCTCTTTTATCTTTGACTCTGAGCACAAAACACAGCTAGTGTCAATGTATATGGAGACAAACGTATCATTCTACCCTTACTCCATGCACTGCGTCGCAGTACCTGGTCACACTGCATGTCTTAACCACATACTCCATTTTATGGTGCTTAACACTTTTCCCATATTCTCTTCCCCTACACTGCTCCCCAACCCCAGCGCCTCTCCCCCAGCCCAGGCCCATGCCTGGCAAGTGGGCCACCCTCCAGGAACCAGACTGGGTGGATGCTATGGTGTCAGGACACCAGGCAGCAGCGTTTCTAACATGTTAGACTCCGGTTGCCTTGTCCTTTCCCTGGAAAAGTACACAAAGTGCAAGTCGGCTCCCAGGCTGGGAGGCACTCGTCCAAATGCCCTACGTGGTGGGCCCACCCAGGCCCAGGAGAGTGTGGAGGAGAACATGAGTGTGTCATACGGGTGTGTTCACCAGGCCTGCTCCCCTCTGTCTCATCCTTGACCACATTCTCTTGACAGGCCATATGGCCTGGGAGTGACCTGGAATATATTAAAAGCGTCGGCTTGTAGAACCCTTGCAGAACAAGGCAGCAATGGCAAAGTGAGATTTTATACTTGTTAATTCATTTAACATGTATTTATTGAGGATATTTAGCATGGCTGGCCCTGTGCTAGTGTTGGGGATACAACAATGTGTAAGGAGCTATGGTCTCGTGGAGAGACAAACAAGTCAATAGACAATTATGATATAGTATAAATTAGAAAGCCTGGATCCAAAGGTACGAGTTAATAGTTTATTATCTTGGGCAAGTCATGCCACTGACTGGCGCCTCAGTTCTGAATATGCAAATTAAGAATATTCTAAGGGTTAAATGATATGAAGTCATATTAATGCAAAGTTATGATTTTTTTTCTTACCCATTAACATAAACTGACCTCTTCAACACAAAATTATTCTTGTCACCCCTCCAAGAATTTGGAAAGAAAACTGAAGGGAAGAAATTTGACCTGGTGTCTGGTATCTAGTAGTCAATTATATGCGAATTAAGTCATTGCAACAAATATTTCTAGAGAAAAAGTCATCTGCCTTGACAGTAAGACTTTTATCAAGAGTTATTTTTACTGTCGATACTAAAAAACAGGAATACTGTACTGTATATTACATTTTTTGGTATTTTGTTATATTTTATGCAATTAGAGAATTTGTGGAGTAGATCTAAAATGAATAGATTTTTTTTTTTAGGCTTCAAAGCTATTATTTTGGATGTTACTCATTAGTGAAACAATGATACAATTAATTTTGAAATGTCATTGACATTTCCTGAGGTCTTAAGGGGCAAGAGATTGTATTAGTTAGAATACAATTGAGCTGTGAGTTTCGGGAAATCCAAAATAATGAGAGTTTAAGCAACAAAGAAGTTATTTTATCTCTCACATAAACATAGGCAAGTCAGAGTCAATGTGGTGTCTAGCTCTTCAAGAAATGACTTTTGCGATTCCCTGGTGGTCCACTGATTAATAATCCACCTTGCAACGTAGGGGATGCCGGTTTGACTCCTGGCCCACTTACTCCTACTTGTGGTGACTTTCTGCTTAGAGTGGGGAGGTGTGAACTAAAGTGGGTGAGGTTGGGAGATGAGGAGTGTCAGGAGCCTGCCTGGGGACGATGGATCCATCGATCGTGGGGAACACCCTTTGTGGGATGGGCACTGGGTGATAGGTGGGCCATGTAAGTGGGCGTTCTGCAGGAGTACTTCATTTTCCCCTTGAAACATAAGAAGAGGAATGAGACAGAACACACTAGAGGAAAAGCGGAGGTCCTGGATTCTTCCTAGCCCCGTCACTGTGTAAAGCAGGTGTGGGGGGCAACTGCAGAAGCCAGGATCTGCCTTTCTACAGTCTTGGCAGCCTTAGGCTGCAACAAAAAATGTGCAGCTCAGGTTGCCCTGAGGGGCAGAATCAAAGCTACCAGCGGACCCCCCACACAGCAGAGAAGGCCTTGCGCAGCTAGAGCCCAAGGACAGTCTCCAAAGATAAGTGTGGAGAGACTTAATTACCATGTAAAGTTGTCCTGGCCTGACCTCTCTGCCTGGTTAACTTTGCTTCTGAGCCTTATCCTCTGTTAATACAGGCTCTATTCTTTCTCCTAGCCTAGGAGGATGCTTGCAACAAACGTGACTTTCTAGGTATGGAGAGAGGTGGATGTGAAGGGCCTGTGGACCCCCAGTTTCATCTGGGGTCCTCCTTCAGGGTGCTACTTGGCCAGGGGCAAGTCTGAGTGTGGAGGTGACATGCACAGCGTTAATGCCAGTGTAGGGGGAAGAGGCTCCCTCCCCTGCAGAAACATCTGGCGTGACACTGAGGACACAGTTACACACATTTACACAGGCCTGGGGGGTTCCCATGCCTGAGAACTGGCTAGATAGTTTCTGTTACACATTTATTTCCTTGAAGGAGGTATTTTATATTCTACCCTGTAATTCAATTCCTTTGGCTCCCCACCCTGCTAAAAAGGAAAAGAACATACAGTCCAAACAATTTTTAAAAACCAGGTTTTTTTCCCCCTCCAAATAGTACATGTGCACAATTCGTGCAGCTTTTATACACATCTGCAAGCGATGACTTGTTTATACCAGCCCTTACAATATTTTAAAAATAAAGTATGATGTTTTTCAGTCTGTATACAATAGCATTTTCTTTTATCAACCCTCCACATACAAATGTATTTCCCCCCTTTAGGGTGTAACTACATGTCTAAATAGTAATGTATACAATCAAGGTATAGGAAGGATATGCACATTTTACAGCAAACATACCAAAAGGATGTATGACACTCTTGTTGATTTTTTAAAACTACAGTAACTAATAACCTGAAAAGTTAGAAAAGGCCACCTAAGTTGGTTTGAGCCTATTCTATGTTCTGGGGTTAAAGGATTTAGGATCCTGGAATGAGAAAGTATTCCAGAAACAACATAATTCAGTCTTGTCATTTTACCTGTGTGATCACAGAGGCTTAGGAGGAAAGTAATTTTCTCAAGCTGCTGACTTTTCCACAGCCCAGAACCGGGACTCCTGATTTCAAAGGGGGGCTCTTTCTATCATACCTCACAATCTCTAGTCTGCAGCTGGAATTTTCCTCTGGAAAAAGGTGATCCCAGCAGCCTGTTGTGCCATACCAAGCCTCTGAGCACCAGATATCCAGCCTCAGCCTTCCTCCAGGACTCAGCTTTTCAAAATGTGGTTGGAGGACCAGCACTTTTGGCCTGATCTGGGGGCTGGTTAGAAGCCAGACCTACTGATTGAGAATCTGCATTTTAACTAGATCCCCAGGTAGTTTGTCTATAGATTAAATTTCAGCAACAGCTCCTCCAGGCTTGTGTCTCTACTGCCACACTGTCTCCTTAAAGACCTGTTTAATCACTTTCCTCTAAAGCGTTAAGAACCCTGGTCTGATGTTAGACTTCATAGGTCAATCTAGAAACTGAGATATTTCAAGCTGTCCACTTGTGACTAGCCTTCAGTTCAGTTCAGTTCAGTCACTCAGTCATGTCCTACTCTTTGCAACCCCATGAATCGCAGCACGCCAGGCCTCCCTGGCGTTCACTCCCGGAGTTCACTCAGATTCACGTCCATAGAGTCAGTGATGCCATCCAGCCATCTCATCCTCTGTCGTCCCCTTCTCCTCCTGCCTCCAATCCCTCCCAGCATCAGAGTCTTTTCCAATGAGTCAACTCTTCACATGAGGTGGCCAAAGTACTGGAGTTTCAGCTTTAGCATCATTCCTTCCAAAGAAATCCCAGGGCTGATCTCCTTCAGAATGGACTGGTTGGATCTCCTTGCAGGCCAAGGGACTCTCAAGAGTCTTCTCCAACACCACAGTTCAAAGGCATCAATTCTTCGGTGTTCAGCTTTCTTCACAGTCCAACTCTCACATCCATACATGACCACTGGAAAAACCATAGCCTTGACTAGAAGGACCTTTGTTGGCAAAGTAACATCTCTGCTCTTGAATATGCTATCTAGGTTGGTCATAACTTTCTTTCCGAAGGAGTAAGCGTCTTTTAATTTCATGGCTGCAGTCACCATCTGCAGTGATTTTGGAGCCTCCCAAAAATAAAGTCTGACACTGTTTCCACTGTTTCCCCATCTATTTCCCATGAAGTGGTGGGACCAGATGCCATGATCTTCTTTTTCTGAATGTTGAGCTTTCATGGGTCCTTAAATTGGCTGTTTGGGAACAATTGACCTAAGATGTTGTGTTGGAATAATTTAGGATAGGTAAATCTGGGAATGCTTTCCTTGTGGCTCAGTGGTAAAGAATCTGCTTGCCAATGAAGGAGATGCTGATTCGATCCCTGATTCAGGAAGATCCCCTGGAGAAGGAAATGTCAATCCACTCCAGTATTCTTGCCTGTGAAATCCCATGGACAGAGGAGCCCATCGGGCTACAGTCTACAGGGTCACAAAGAGTTAGACACGACTGCGCAACTGAACAACAATGACAAGAAACCTGGGGAGTGAAAGTCGCTCAGTCATGTCCGACTCTTTGCGACCCCATGGGCTATTCAGTCCATGGAATTCTCCAGGCCAGAATACTGGAGTGGGTAGCCTTTCCCTTCTCCAGAGGATCTTCCCAGGGGATGGAACCCAGGTCTCCCACATTGCAGGCAGATTCTTTTCCAGCTGAGCCATAAGGGAAGCCCAGGGAAACATGGGCAACCAGCAGAGAAACACAAAAGTCAGATTACAGAAGCGGTCTTTCTACTGTCTGTTTTCTCTCTTATTTCTTTCCCTTTCGTTGGCTTCTCACCTGCTCCTGATTTGAGAAGATAAACTGGAGTCTAAAATTTCCTCTTCCACTTCCCCCTGGTTAATCAGGAGCTAAGTATCCCGGAGGCCTATTTTAGACTATTCTGAGATCCAGTCATCAGAACGATCTGGCTGCCTTGTCTGCTCTCCCAAGGATCCTCAGGACTGATTTGACTAATTTGGTTTGCTAAACGCAAGTCTCCACCTAGCTCCTCATTCCTGAGGTTGTGATTTGGTCTGAGGGAACAACATTTCTAGAGCAAGTCAAGGTTAAACGCCAGTTAATGAGCTCTATTTTTCAGAGTGAAAGAAGGTGCTTACGCATGGCTCCCAGCTCTAAATTTGAGCTGATTCCAGGAGAGGGGACAGTTGTGTATACTAGAGTGTAATATAGTTCGGCATTATTATTTTTGTTCTGAAGGTCTCCTCTCCTAAGATGCAACAGTTTAGGGCAGGGCCAGTCAGCAGCATATTTTATGTTTATAAAAGGCTATTTGCCAAAAACCCACTGTCTCTCATGACTGTTCACCTTTACCTCAGTGATATCTGCTGAGTATCTGGACTCACACTGACCACAGCAGAGGCCTGGGTATTATTTACTCAAATGATTTATTCCTCTTCCTCCTTCTCTCTCTGTCTCTCTCTTTTTTTTTTTTAAGTTAAATATGTGCCTGGTAGCTCAACTGGTAAAGAATCCACCTGCAATGCAGGAGACCCCGGTTCGATTCCTGGGTCGTGAAGATTCGCTGGAAGAGGGATAGGTTATCCACTCCAGTATCCTTGGGCTTCCCTGGTGGTTCAGCTGGTAAAGAGTCTGCCTGCAACGCGGGAGACCTAGGTTCAATCCTTGAGCTGTGAAGATTCCCTGGAGAAGGGAACAGCTACCCACTCCAGTATTCTGGCCTGGAGAATTCCATGGACTGTCCATGGGGTTGCAAAGAGTCGGACACAACTGAGCAACTTTCATGCGCAAGACGGATCAGGCTGGGGCGGGATGGGGGTGGGGATGGTGTACTTCTTCAGTGTTGTACTACGTCCATAAAGTAGACTTTGTGAGTTGTACACTTGCATTTTGGTTTTCTGACTTATTGTTCTCTATCCTGCAATTGTTCTATTAATTTGATAGTATATGGTTTCAGCCAAACATTTGTTCCAAATTCTGCCAGATGAAGGGCATGTCTTCAGACCAAAACTCTTCCCAGGAACCCTCCTAAGTAAGTAGAGCTTCATCCACCCAGCCCCTCGCCACTGTGCTGTCTCCCTAGGGGCTTTTGGAAGCTGAATGGAGTCCCTTGGTGAACCCCAGCTTAGCTCATGTCAAGATTCTCTGTGTGTCTCTGTGATGAGGAGCATCCACGGGCAGTTCTGTGACCAGCTCAGGGGCAGAAACACAGGTTAGGAATCAGATCTGAGTGTTGGAAAGTGAGTACCAAACTTGTGGGGTCAACTCTTTCCCTC
Source organism: Bubalus kerabau (assembly GCF_029407905.1). NCBI lineage: Eukaryota > Metazoa > Chordata > Mammalia > Artiodactyla > Bovidae > Bubalus > Bubalus kerabau. The sequence goes on from NC_073637.1 coordinate 67,629,569, forward strand.
ATGGGGTGAGTGTCTTCCTACAGGCGCTATGTAGGCCATTCACTGCAAATGCATTCACATTCCCTCCGAGTAGTCTGCTTTTGTAATGCCCGGGGGATTTACTTGAGTATAGAGGTCACTGTCTGCAACAATTAAGCTTTTAAGTTAATTCCCAAGATAAATAGAGCAAATTGACACCACTTTGGTTATAATTTTTCTTGCTTTCAAACTCCAAAAGGCAACAGTGAACCAGCTGCCAGACTCGGTTCCTGGAAATTCAAGAAACATAGGCATTTTATTTTCTACCTTTCTAAATGAGGCAATTTAGGGCTGTCAAAAACAACAAAATCCACGTAAAAGTCTTAATTTTACAATTTTGCTGGCATTTCTGAGAGGACAGAGAACCTTTGTTTCTATTTTTTTTTTTTAAGCTATATAAGTAGTGGTTTCTTTTTAAACTGGGATGATACAGGGTTGTAATCTTTTTAATTCAGACCTTGCAGCAGGAAAGCTGGGCTCACTTGTGAGCTGTATTATTCAGTAACACACTCTGCATGGAACAGGGAAAGTAAATAACTGAACACATACTTTATAATTACACGCGGAGGGAATTCAAAGCTGCGGTGGGGAGCGGAGTTTGGGGGCCTGGGGCGGCAGCTGCAGTTTCTGGCTTCTCCCCTCATATGCTGAAAGCATGGGAGGGATCTGGAGGTCCCAGCAGAAACCCCAGTAGTGAGGGGAATTGAGGTTCACTGAGCAGAAAATGAAGGTTCTGTCTCTCTGGGCCCCAGCCATCAGGAAAATAATGAGGATTTATAGAATAAACCGTGCACCTACTCAGGGACTCCATAGATTCACTCCCATTTTCCTAGGTGGTGTTTAGGACACCTCAAAATTTCAATAACTTTGCTGAGGAAAACGATTCCATGGTCAAATAAACTTGAAAAAGATGTATACTAGATTCCCTACTGGACAATCAAAAGTCATGTTAGCAGAGCCAACGCTATGAGAGGTCCTATAGGAGAGACATCTGTTCAACCCCATCTTCCCATTTCTATTTCAATTTTTTTCAGCTGTAAAGTTCTATAGTTCTTGCTGACCAAGCAGTTTCTGCTTTCCAAACTAGTTGATAACAGAGAAAACTGTGATAATTCAGATTTTAAAGATTGGATTATACCACACTCAAACTAGAGGGATTTAACTGTTCTCATTGGAGAAGGAAATAGTGACCCATTCCAGTATTCTTGCCTGGAGAATCCCATGGACAGAGGAGCCTGGCGGGCTACAGTCCATGGGGTTGCTAGAGTCAGACACGACTTAGTGACTAAACCATTGTCCATGTAACTGACAGGCTGTCATAATTTAATTGTGGTAACCCGAACTTTTAATTGTCATGCTGTTACTCATCAGCTGTGTAACCTGGGCTTTCACTTAACCTCGGTTTCTCCAGTTTTGATCTTTGAATTAAAAATCTTTTCCATCTCTAAAACTTGTCCTTGGTGGGGGATTGGGGGGAGTATTGATTAGAGACTTTCTTTCAATAATTCATCCAGCTGTTAATTGCTTTCCCACTATTCCATCATAGAATCTGTTCATTAGAAAAGTAATACCAGATACTGAAGTTGTTGGAAAACCAAAGATTAATGAGCAGTTACTATGTGTCAGACACTGTTGTATGAGTGTCTGTATTCACTTGTGTTAACCCCAAGGCCAAACCACACCAAGGCCCACTTCTCTGTGAGCCCAGGAACCTAGAAAGGACACGTTTAATTAGTCAAATGTGGAACAAGTATAAAATCTACTAGCTCTTCCTGAAAGTTCAACCAGCCAAGTCCCCAATCCCCTAACTTTTTAAAAAGGGGCATGTAAGTGTGTTGCAAAGCACAAGCATTGCGATTATCTTGCTTTTCACAGTTTCACAGGTGTGCCCTTTTTGTGTTCAACCAGATTTCTACAGGTTATTTGCAGTGTGCTATAAACCTAGGCATTGATAAGGCAGATCAAACATTTCCTCCTCATGAGGTGATAGCCCCGTATTGCTTTAACTTTAAACCTCTCTTCAGGGGCCAGTGGACTCTATCTGGGGGTGGGGGGTGGGGAATAGTCAGTATGTTTACAGAGCATCCCTGAGGCAGGGCGCATTGGTGATGTGAGGACAACTGGAGCCATGGAATGCCATAGCAATTGTACACATGTCATGTGTACAAAACACAGGATGCCAATGTGTTTTTTAACATCCTGACTCATCTTATCCAACCCTACCAGTGCGTATAGAGTAACACCAAGGACAAAGCCTGAATTAATCAGAACTCATCTGCAAATGACAAAAGCACAACTCTAACTAGCTTAAGCAATAAAGGGGGTTTCCTAATCCCTGTAACCGAAAAGTTAGTTCCTAGTCCCTGAAAAGCTCATGGGTTGAACAGCTTTGGGCACACCTAGATCCAGGAACTCAAGCCATATGATGAAAGTCTCTTTCAACCTCTCTCTTCTCCTCAACTTCTCTCTCCTGTTCAAAATGTAAGGCCTCATTCTCCTCTACTGCAGACAACTTCCACGATGAGGCCCGGGAAGATGGTCACTTGTATCTCCAGTTTACATAATCCTCGTAGTTTACAGTCCCAGAGGAAGCAAGTGCGTCTTTCCTTGCACAGCAGTAGCCTAAACTCTGGGACTCAGCTGCCTAGTTATATAGTCTGTCTCTACCACCTAGCTGTGTGGTCTTAGGCAAATTACTCTATCTCAGTTCCTTTATCTGTAGTGAAAGTTGCTCAGTTGTGTCTGACTCTTTGTGACCCCATGTACTATATAGTCTATGGAATTCTCTAGGCCAGAATACTGGAGTGGGTAGCCTTTCCCTTCTCCAGGGGATCGTCCCAACCCAGGGATTAAACCCAGGTCTCCTGCATTGCAGGCGGATTCTTTACCAGCTGAGCTATCAGGGGAGCCCTCCTTTATCTGTGAGGGGGAGATAATAACATTAATCTTCTGAACTGATGTGAGGATTAAATGCATCTGAAGTATTTAGAGCAGTTCCCGGCACATAGCAAGTACTCAATAAATGCCAGTATTTGGAGAGGACCTTCAGTGGAAGAGTTGGCTAAGCTGATCTTATCTGCTATCTCTGGAGAAATCAGTGTGGGAGAGCAAATGAAGCAGTCTGATGGCCAGACCTGAGTCACATTTCCACTCCTGTGCCCTGGGGAAGGCAGTACCCGAATCACAGTGAGTCATGGAGAAGTCATTTCCAAGGAAGGACTGGTGGGCAGACAAATGGCATGTGTCCACTCCAGGGCCAAAACCTGGTCCAGACCTGACTAGGACAGGAAAGAAATGGGTGGCTCAGCCCTTACCATGTGATTTGGAATGAAGTTGAATTACCAGCATGAATTACTTACATTCAATCTTAATGGAGCCTGGGTCCTTAATGTAGCCCCAGAATGGAAGCATCATCACCCTCCCTGTCTCAGAACAGGACCCATCTAGATGTCTTGATTCCAGCTGGATAGCAGCTTGGTTACCCAGCCTTGAACTCCTAGTCCTGAATACACCTGGGACACGCTATGAACAGCATTTCGCTTGGCCATGGCCCTTACACAGCCTGGTCTGGATTCTGGTCCAGTGACTCCTGTGGATCACCCACGCTACTACCCACTGTTGCTGCCTGAAACCCCTTGGCACCTTGCCTTACCTACTGGTTTGGTCAGTACTCACTGAATGGGCATGTAATTTATTAGCCAGCTAGAGAACTGGTACTGAACACATCTCAGTTTGGGCTTTCCAAGTGGCGCCAGTGGTAAAGAACCCACTTGCCAATGCAGGAATGTAAGAGACATGGGTTCGATCCCTGGGTCGGGAAGATCCCCTGGAGGAGAGCATGGCAACCCACTCCAGTATTCTTGCCTGGAGAATCCCGTTGACAAAGGAGCCTGGGGACTACGGTTTATGGGGTCTCAAAGAGTTGGATGTGGTTGAAGCAACTTATCACGCATGCACACCTCAGCTTGCTGCATCCTAAGATGTTGTGTCTTGGATATCCTGGGACCAGTTTTCTCATGGTTTTACCTCTGTCCCTGAATTTCTTCTTGTGTTGCCCCAAATCCCAACATGTGTTGGCCCCATTTTGACAAGATCAGGCTACACCTTATTTCTCAATGACCTTGCTCTTACAGCTGTATTTGCAATGCCGTCTCTTCTCTCCTTTCAGGGCTCTGGCTGTTACTCAGAAACCTCTTTTTATGTCCCCAGTCATCTTCCTGGGTAACATAATTTAAAAATTTTCTCTTGAAGAGAGCATCATTTTTAACGCCTTAGCCTAGGGCACTTATGTGGAGGCAATGGGAGGTGCAATAAGCTTGAGTCTCCATAAATGGCCTCTTGGGTAGGGTGGAAAGTTCTAGATTCACTATGCATGCATTAGCAGACAACCGGTTCTGAAGCTCGCTAATAAATCACATTTTCGTGTCAGCGAGTAGGTATTTATTTTACAATTAATGATTCCCCAAATACAAGAACTTATAAAGAGCAGATAAAAGCAGCTGCAAATGTGGTCTTGGAATAAATATCAAGAAAGGAAACACAAGCAGCCTGCGGAGTTCCAGCTGCTCTCCCCCCAATGCTTATCAGCTTTCTTACGGTCAGGCACATTTTGAAGTTGGAAGGCACATTTCCAACAGCTCTTGCCCTTATACATGATTCTTGAAATATTACAGACATTCCGGTTCCTATCAAAATAGTAGTCACCGTCACCAAAATAATTCACTTCCTCCTCATCCTCTGTTCTCCCTCCGGCCCCTCTTTGGCATTTGCAGCCTCCATCCTGATGCTCAAGATGACAAACCCCAATTGTGGGGAATCTGTGACACTACGCACTCTAACACGAGCTGAATGGGGCCAAGGTTAGTCTGTGATTTATGTGATCGTTCTATTTGCCGGGGCGAGCGAAGCTTTCTCAATCCCACACCTTTAATCCTCGCCTCCTCCAGACCAGTCGCATTTCCATCTTATTGTTGCAGCTGCAGTGCGTTCCTTGAAATGAAACTGCAGTTTTCCAGGGATGGTAATTCCATCTTCCTGAGCTGATTCAAAGATTAAACAGAGTGCTTTAGAGACTGCATTCTCAGCAAGCACCAAGGGCAATCAAACAGTGGTGTTTGGGCCAACAACAATACAAATTTCAGATGGAAAGGGGGACTGAAAAAAAGCCCTTAAAATTAGAGGTCTTGGAATGAGTGTAGATTTTTGACATTGAATGCTATGGGGGCTGCCTTCTACAGCATAAAATGCTAAGGATTTTATGTCACTATTTCTTCAAAACTTGGGTCTCTCAGACAAATGAATGAGTAAAGCATTCAGTGCTGTTCTGCTACTAATCTGCTTACTGATCTTGAGAGCTAATGAATTTTTTTGCAGAATATTCACACTTTGCTCTTTAAATTTTCAATGTGTCTTCTTATGTCTGGTGATACTGCAGGTCTGGATGCCTTACTTTGTTGTTTTTAACTGAAAGATAAATGACTGCTAGCTTTAAGCCTGCCATAAAAATTAGGATTATTGAGCCAAAAGTTGGATGAGCCAAAAGATGTCTTGGGGATTGTCAGAAGAGCCATGGTAGTCTGGTGCATAGGGAGAGATAGCAATCAGAATCTGAAGGGTGGGGACTTCCCAGGTGGTCCCCTGACTAAGACTTGATGCTCCCAATGCAGGGGACCCAGATTCCATCCCTGGTCAAGGAATTAGATCCCACATGCCACAACTAAGAGCTCTCATGCCGCAGCTAAAAATCCTGGGTTGCCACCACTAGGATCGGGTTCAGTCAACTAAATAAAAAAAAAAAAAAATATATATATATATATATATAAAAAAGAGTCTGATGGATGGTACGTCTTTGAAGATTACCTGCTCTCTCTGGCCAATCTGACCTTCTGGTGGCTACCCTGGAGAAGGTTTGGAATGTTTGGACACCCTGGCAACATCGTTCTCATTGCAGGACTGCCTACCAGTGGACTCGAGCTTTGAAAGATTTTTATAAGCAGAGCATCTCCTGGTTGCTTCCCTTGTCCCTCTCCACTGTGTCAAGACCAGAGGGTTTTGTCCTCTTCCTTCTGGTTGGTGTCACATCGTGTCACCCATTAGCAACAATCCTGGGGCATGTTATGGCCCCAAGGCCCATCTTTTGGAAGGAACTCTCCCAGCTTCCACTTCCCTGGGGGAACAGAAAGCTGGGTTCACCCCCATTCTCTTGAACTCTCACAGCCTCTCACTGCACCTACTGCTTTCTACAGGCCTGACTTCTAACCCTGACCTTCCCTCTTTTCAACCATTTGACTCTGAGCCAGTCACTTAAACTCTTTGTCCCTCAGTTCTGGCTTTTACAAGGACTGCTGCTTACAAAATATGATTTAAAGTTCTCTTTCCCCAACATAAACTCTCCCTCCATGCCCCAAATTCGGTCTATAGTGATTCAGTTCTTTGTCTGTCTACCATGCCCCCGCCCCGACCCAGCCCTTATTTCTTATTAAAGAATCTTGTGAAGAAATCCATTGGTTCCTGAATAGGTTGTTGAAAGATGAAAATAGTGGCTTCATGAGCCATCTGGGCTTTTGGAAGGGGAGAAAGTATGCATAAAAAAAGCAAGGATCCCCAAGAAATAAACTGTACTAACTTCACAACTCTACCCAGGGCTGCCTGCTTACACAACCTTGTCATTTCTTTTTCCTGTGTACATGAAGTCTTTATATAACCAGATAGCGTAAGCAGAAATTCAATTTAGCAGAGAAACAGAAGCAGATAATGTTTGTTTATTGACAAGGGAAGCAATCAGCCTTTGTTCCCTAACGTATTAAACAGACGAGGGTTCTTCTCCCTGCTGTCCAAACTGCTGCCTGAGGAAGCAAGAGGTGGGAGACCTGCCAAGGGAGGGGAACACTCTCCCTGGAGTTTTCAGGGGCAATAATAGCATTCTGGGACTTCCCTGGTGGTCCAGTGGTTAAGAATTCGCCTACCAATGCAGGGAGACACAGGTTCGATCCCTGGCCCAGGAAGATTCCACAATCTGGGGCAACTAAGCCTGCTCGCCACAACTACTGAAGCCCTTGTGCTCTAGAGCTCATGCTCTGCAACAAGAGAAACCTCCACAGGGAGAAGCACCGAAATGATAAAAAGCCCGCGTCCAGTAACAAAGACCCCCCCAAAAAAAAAAAAAAATACACAGAAAGACAAAAAAAAAAAAAAACAACAACACAAAAAACCCAGCATCCTGGTCTTCATGCTTCCTTTTTTTTGACATGAACTCTTTGGGCCTTCCAATTTCCATGAGCCCCATAAGAAGGTCTGACAAATCTTTCAGGGTACCATGGATGGTTTTAGTGCTAGGGTTTTTCTTTTTTCTTATATCATGAATCTAAACAACTTCCAAAGGGAAGTAAAGAAAAAGAACTGGTTAGCTCAACATAAAACCGTTAACCATGCCTCCAAATTCTCTTCCATCACTGTCAACACACGCACGTGTTGTTGCAAAGCTGTGATCTGTGTATACACACGATTTCACGTTATGCTTTTTTCACTTATCAGTATTCCACATATGCATCTCCATGACTTGGCTGATACTCGAAACTTAAAATTTTTAATGGAGGGTATTCCATCTTGTTCCGACTTAGGCTACAGGACCATTCATTCGCCTATCATGGAACTCTAGATGGTTTCAGCCCATTGAGAATCAATCTTTGTTTGAGTAAATATCCCTCGGGTTTCCTGGGCCATTTTTGTAAGGTGTGCTAGGTTTTAAGCTTATTTGTTTGTTTCTGTGATTTCTTCTGTCACAGTTCTCACTTTGTGTTTGAGGATGTCATTTTTAGATGTGGTTGCTTTAAAAACTACCCTATTATCTAGCTATCAGTGCATTCAGGGTCCTGAAATGTAATCAGGGCCCACTCTAAAAAGCAAACTATACAAGTGTTGCCACCTGTTGATGCACAATTCATTACATTTGTTTCACTTGGGCTCTGCTGAAGATCAGCATAAAAGGAAGAGAAAATTTATTATAATTCCCACAAACTTAGTCCCTAGACCTATTAACATAAAATTTGCATTTTTCCTGTTCTTTTTGTTATGTTAGACCTTCTTCTAACATGGGTCATTGATTGTAAGCTAGTATAAATTTTGCTTCATTACAATTTGCATTGGATGTATTTAAAACCTTTCCATTTGATCAAGGCTCCACATTTTTTTTTAATTTAAAAGTTCCAAACATCAAACATTTTGAAAACCCATGGATAGTATGGATCCTAGTGCTCTAAATGAACTGATGTCAGCAAACAGCCAGAGTTTGTCAATCCTCAGCGGAACCAATTTTCGCTAATTCAAAGATGAAAAATAGCTTCCATATTTCATAGAAAGAGTTCTACTAATAACCATAATAGAGGAGCAGTTACTTTTCTTCAGACTTTAAGAACGAATGAGTATGTGTGCATTAAGAAAATAGGCAAACAGCATGCACTTTGTTAAACCATAATTTATATAAGTCAAAGAGGGAGAACCAAGAACCTAATAGTTTGTAACCAAGATTTTATAAATACTATTCCTCTAAAATATTCAGCTGAATAATACATTCTAACCACAGCCCTCACTCATCAACCAGGAATGCCTTATACGTAGTAGAAGGTCAGTAAATGAATTCCTGAATCACTTCTTATTCATTTTTTGATTTGTTCACTCTTCATTCATTCAGTAATTTTTGAGCTCTTACTGTGTACCAGGTTCAGAACTATGTGCTTGGGAATAACAAGATGAATAAATAACAGTTTCCATCTATCTAAAGTGGGAATTAGAAAATACCAGTTACAAAGTGTTTGATCGTAGGGAATAGAAAATAGACTAATTGTAGCAGAAACATTACACATGTTTATATTATCTCACTTAACAAGAAGGTTAGAGGAAGCTCTAATACTTTGGCCACCCAATGTGAAGAGCCGACTCATTGGAAAAGACTCTGATGCTGGGAAACACTGAGGGCAGGAGGAGAAGAGCGATAGAGGATGAGATGGTTGGATGGCATCATCGACTCAATGGACATGAATGTGAGCAAACTCTGGGAGATGGCGAAGGACAAGGAGGCCTGGCGTGCTGTAGTCCATGGCGTAGCAAAGAGGTGGACACAACTGAGCGGCTGAACAACAGCAACGACAGTGTTTCCAGGGATGATTCGGTGACTCGGTGAAGAGGACTGTCATAGAATCGGGCTTTTCAGAGCAAAAAGAAGGGAGAAAGAGCAATACCAGCAAGCTCTCCAAGTTCTCTTCTTTTTTTTTTTTTAATTTTTAAATCAGGAAGCAAATCTTGTCCCAGAAGTACCCCAGCAGACTCACACTTACGCCTTCATTGGTCAGACCCCTAGCTGGAAGGGATACCGCCCAACCTCCATAGAGTGAGAGAGAAAGGGAGAAGTGTGTTGTTTCGGAAGGGCTCCAAGATCCCCAGCTAACACTCTCTACTGCTGCAGGAACCTGGGGTCGTACAAGGTTCTGCCAGGGACTGTGGCAACTTCAAGAGTCAAAATGCAATGTATTCCTTCATTCAGTAAAGATTACTCTGAGGATTTTCTTTGGGCTGAATCCTGATGATAGAGCTGTAAAGAAAGACACAATTCCTTGGAGAACTTAAAGTATGGAAGGAAAAATATTAATAGATGATGAACTAGATAGATGATGAATTTGACATCTGTGAATAGATGAATAGATATGATGAGTTTATCACCATTAGACACTAATGACCCGGGACTTCCCTAGTTGTCCAGTGGCTAGGACTCCTCACTCCCAATGCAGGGGGCCCAGGTTCAATCCCTGGTCAGGAAACTGGATCCCACTTGCTGTAGCTAATAGTCCATATGTCACAACTGAAAGATCCTGCATGCCGCTACTAAGGCCCAGCTCAGCCAAATAAATAATTTTTAAAAATTACTAATGTCTCCATTAGGATTTAACCCCAAATCCAACCTTGCCAGGCCCCACTGATCCAGAAAGGACCTTACTAAATTGCTATAGGTGGGATTCTTTTCATCTGATACAGACACCCATCCACTCAAGCCACTGACCCATTTCAAGAGTGTGTTTCAAACACAAAGATTACAATCAGTTTGGTTCAGTCACTCAGTCATGTCTAACTCTTTGCAACCCCATGGACTGCAGCACAACAGGCTTCCCTGTTTATCACCAACTCCCAGAGTTTACTCAAACTCATGTCCATCGAGTTGGTGATGTCATCCAACCATCTCATCCTCTGTTGTCCCCTTTTCCTCCTGCCTTCAATCTTTCCCAGCATCAGGGTCTTTTCCAATGAGTCAGTTCTTCGCATCATGTGGCCAAAGTATTGGAGTTTCAGCTTCAGCATCAGTCCTTCCAATGAATATTCAGGACTGATTTCCTTTAGGATGGACTGGTTGGATCTCCTTGCAGTCCAAGGGACTCTCAAGAGTCTTCTCTAACACCACAGTTCAAAAGCATCAACTCTTCAGTGCTCAGCTTTCTTTATAGTCCAACTCTCACATCCATACATGACTACTGGAAAAACCATAACTTTGACTAGGCGGACCTTTGTCGGCAGCCAAGTAATGTCTGCTTTACTTTACTTAAGCTGAATGTGGCTCAGATCATGAACTCCTTATTGCCAAATTCAGACTTAAATTGAAGAAAGTAGGGAAAACCATTATACCATTCAGGAAGTGACAGAGAGATTCAAGGGATTAGATCTGATAGACAGAGTGTCTGAAGAAGTATGGACAGACATTCGTGACATTGTACAGGTAGCAGTGATCAAGACCATCCCTAAGAGAAAGAAATGCAAAAAGGCAAAATGATTGTCTGATGAGACCTTACAAATAGCTGAGAAAAGAAGAAAAGCAAAAGGCAAAGGAGAAAAGGCAAGATATACCCATTTGAATGCAGAGTTTCAGAGAATAGCAAGGAGAGATAAGAAAGCCTTCCTCAGTGATTAGTCCAAAGAAATAGAGGAAAACAACAGAATGGGAAAGACTAGAGAACTCTTCAAGAAAATTAGAGATACCAAGGGAACATTTCATGCAAAGATGGGCACAATAAAGGACAGAAATGGTATGGACCTTACAGAAGCAGAAGATATTAAGAAGAGGTAGCAAGGATACACAGAAGAACTATATAAAAAAAGATCTTCATGACTCAGATAACCACGATGGTGTGATCACTCACCTAGAGCCAGATATCCTGGAATGCGAAGTTAAGTGGGCCTTACGAAGCATCACTACAAACAAAGCTAGTGGAGGTGATGGAATTCCAATTGAGCTATTTTAAATCCTAAAGATGATGCTGTGAAAGTGCTGCACTCAATATGCCAGCAAATTTGGAAAACTCAACAGTGGCCACAGGACTGGAAAGGTCACTTTTCATTCCAATCCCAAAGAAAGGCAATGCCAAAGAATGTTCAAACTACCACACAATTACAATCAGGCCTCTCTGCAATTTCACAGGTATGCTCTCTGCAGACTGTTTGTATTCCACTGGCACCTCCCAGCTGTTGACACTGTCTTAGGGACCCAGGCACTCACAAGGCAGATCAGTTTTGTTGAGCGAAATCGTTGCCCTTTGCTGTGCTATCTGCAGCCTCGCGCCCTGTCTCTGCAGTGACCTGAGGGTGTGGGCCGGCAGTGAGCGTGGCTGCGGGCCAGCACAGGAGTCCGGGGGGCTTGCTTGGTGTACGCTGGTGACATGTGGGCAAACTGGAGCTGCTGGAAAAATCAGAGAGCAAAGCCTCAGCCCTGGGAAAAGTCGTCAATGGACTTCGCCAGGCCCGAACAACGGCTGGGCCGCTTGTGGCAACATAAAAGGCCGACATCCCGGCCATGAGTAATGTGCTCTTGGCAGCTGTTAAAAGGGGCCTAAAACCCCACTGGCTCCCGGACCCAGCCGGACGGGCCAGGTGCAGGCTGACAGGAGAGCTGTGTTGATTCTAAAGGCCAGAGATGTTATTTTGAGGTTTGACTGTTTATGTCTCATTACTGCTAATTTCCATGAGTTTGCAGGCCTCGGTCTGTCAGCCCCGTCTCTGGTGGAGAAATCCATTTACACATGAAGGCTATTCACTAACCCATCCCCAGCCCCCAGGTTTTGTTTGATGACAATCATTTCTGGGAATACAATCTTCGTGTGGAGTTTTCTCAAGCAATTTGGGTTTGCGGCCCTCTCTGCCCCAAAGTCTCTCACTGGGTATGAGCAGGGCTGGGATACATTTAAACAACATTTATACCTTCTACCCTCCCCTAAGAGTGCTTGTGAATATTAAGACAGGGGCCTCTGTAAATACATAAATAACATTAATTTTCTCTTCTACAGTTAGAAAATTCTAAGGGAAAGGATCAGATCAATAAGACAAAGAATATGCAACATGGAGGATTAAATTTGACAAGAAACGTGTAGGCAACAAAGGGCCCTCCTTCCCTGGGCACTTCTGGTCCATTCCCCATGCTGCCCTTTGACCCTGTGGATTCTCATCCCATGTAGCCCCTTCCTGGACCCTGGTTGTAACCTTCCTGACAAAGAAGTGTTTTTTTTTTTTTTTTTTTTTTTTTTTTTTTATGGAAAATTTTAAACATATACAAAGGAAATCAAATAGTACAAAGAACACTCCTGTACTGGTTACATGCTGCCATTTTTAGCTTATGTACACCTCTCCTCTCCTCCCCCCAACTCCATTCTTGTTTTTTTCACAGCTTTTAAAGTAAACTTTATATGTATTGAAATGCACTGCTCTTAGCTGTACAAGTTTGACAAATGGATACACCACCCATGTAACTTATACCCCATCACAGTATAGAATTTCCAGGTTCCCAAAAAGTTCCCTGGTGGATCTTCCCAGTCAATCCCCCCAGGCAACCATTGTTCTATTATTTTTTTTTTTTCTTAAACCTTAGTGGTTTTTTTTTTTTTTTGGCCTGTTTTAGAACTGACAAAGATTTTTCTGATCTGTATCCTATCTCTGAACTCTCTTCTCTGCTTCCTAAGACAGGAGCCAGCTTATCTGCTGAGACAGTAGGCCTTCATCCATCCACTGGTTCGTGCCAATGGATGGATTTGCTGATGCTCTCAAGTCAAGTCTAGCCGTTTCACAGAGGTCTTTGGTGATACAGACGGTAGACCCAAAGGGTCTTTCTTCCAAGGTGAGGTCTTGTGGCCAGCTGGGTTGGAAGAGACAACAGTTATTCCCTTGGGCCTATTGTGTGTGGTGCTATCCAGGGAGGAATACAGGATTTGTGCACTGATACACAGGCACATCTTTGCTTGTGAACACTCTCTAGTTCCTCCCATCATAACTAGGCTTTAGTGTCACTGTTGTGGGCCCACCTGTTAGAGCCAACTCCCCTAACCCTTTCTTCTATTTGGCTGTAACCCTGCTGCTCCCTTTTACTCTGAGGCAGGTCCTGGCATGGCAGAAAGGCACCCAGGTACCCTCCTCACACTCCAATTGTAATTTCTGAGGGATGGATTTGAACATTGGAGAATGCCACCAAAACAAAGATTTGGATTTATTTTTTCTACAATTGATATTAAGTTGTTTTCTCTGAGGTACAATAACTATCTTTTAACATAGTTCCTGGTCTGATGGTGAAACCGTGCTTCAAAAGAGAGGAAGGAAAATGTGCTGAGCATCTGTTACATGTCAGGCTCTCAATCAGCTTCTAGAATAAGTTATAGTAAAAGGTACCCCCAAGTATCTGGCTTCTGTAAATCGTTCAGCAGGACTTTGGCCGTTCAGATGAACTAGGGCTCGCTTCAGTGGGGAGAATTGATGACGTTGCTATCATTACAGCTATAACACGTTGAGCACTCACTATGGCCAGTTGTTTTATATGCTTTCTACTAGTGCTTTTGAAGTAATCCATTTTAGTCTGTAGAGGAAAAGAAGGGAAACCATTTATTGCATTTCAGTGTTATAGCTGACATCTTAGACTATGATCTAAGTACTATTATTATCCTTTCTTTACAGATGGTGGAACAGAAAATTAAATGAGTTAATACGGTAAGGTCCTTAGAACAGAGCCTGGCCTACAGAAAGCACTGTATAAATGTTTCTTACATTGTTATTAGGTAACTAACTCACTCAAGGTTGCCTAGCTAGTTAGGAGTAAAGAAGGGGCTTCAAGTAGGTGATCTTTTCTCTACCCCACTCTCTGGGGACGGCTTCTGAGTCCTTGGACCCAAAAGATATGGCGCTAAACTTGACCTCAGTTCCTGGTATTTGGCAAGGGGCTGGTAGGATATGGGATCTATAGCGAGATGGGAGAGGATTCTGTTAAGTTGGATGAAGAGCCCACTTCTGGATTCTGCTCCCTGGAAAGATATCTTCATGCTGTTCTCTTAAAAAAGACTTTGCTGGTGCATCTGCCAGTTGCTCAGAGTCCTGGTCAATTAGGCTGTTAATCACAGATGTAGTCAAGGCAATACCCACAGGAAATCCAATAAATATAAATATTTACTAGGGGCCTTTTATGTGTTGAGGCAATGAAATAGGTTCTCAGAAACGTGTGCGTTTAAGCAGGTCTCTGTAATAATCCTGGCCATGGCCTCCATGCCCTGGCTGCCATCTGTTTTCTGACTATGTTTTCTGTTCAGCTCTGGTCTGCTTCCTGTGTTCCAGTTACAGCTGTATGTCCAGCACTAGCCATCTTCCTACCCCACGGACACAGAAGCTCATGTCCATCTCAGGACCCCTGCAGATGCTCTTCTCAGCCTGGAAAGTTCCTCTCCTAGATCTGCCTGTGGATGCCTCCTTCTTTTCACTCAGCTCAAAAATCCCCATCCTCAGAGAGCCATTCCCATATCCCCTCTGCCTTTTTTTTTTTTTTTTTTTTTTTTACTGCATTTCCCTGTTAATTTCCCACCTAGTGCTAATCCCAAACTGAAATTATTTTATAATTACTGAGGAAGCTGGGTTTTGAAGGTGGCACTAGTGGTAAAGAACCCACCCTGCTAATGCAGGAGACATAAGAGATACGGTTCCATCCCTGGATCAGGAAGATCCCCTGGAGGAGGGCATGGCAACCCATTCCAGTATTCTTGCCTGGTGGGGCTATAGTCCATAGGATCGCAGAGAGTCAAACACGACTAAAGTGACTTAGCGCGCACACAGGAAGCTGGCTTGGGGGCAGATTTAATGCTGAATCCTCTGTGCCTAGGACAGTGATCTCAGTTCATATTTGTCACATGCATGATAGTTAATAATTGTCATTCCATTTGGATAATGCTTAGCTGCCACTCATAGTCATCTGGTCCTCCCAAAAACCAGAGTAGGCAGGGAAGGCAATTATACTTATGGTACAGAATGAGATGGTTGGATGGCATCACTGACTCAGTGGACATTGAGTTTAAGCAAGCTCCAGGAGTTGGTGAAGGACAGAGAAGCCTGGCATGCTGCAGTCCATGGGGTTACAAAGAGTTGGACATGACTGAGTGACTGAACTGATGATGACAGAATGAGAAACTGAGCCTCAGTTATGGAGACTGACTCTACACCTGCAGCATGTTCCCTGTTTCCTCTTTAAGTTTTTTTGCATCTTTCCCTATATGTCCAGCTCGAGGCTGGAAGCTGTTTATCTGGGGGAAGCTTGCCCTCTGGAGCTTGTGCAGGCTTGTGCCACAGCAGAGAAATAGAAAGTATAGTTGAAACAGCGAATGAAGGCTCTGTAGAACCTCCAGTAGGAGGTGTTGAGTCGGCTGCTCCTTTGTAGGTCTTTGAAACAGGAAGAATTGTCTTCTACTTTAAATGGTTTCTGGAAAAGGAGTAAAAGAGCCCCTATAATCCTTGATTTCTGTCACTGGAAAAGGCAGTATGAGATATCACCGGGGCATTGGGAATGGGGGAGTACTGCTCATTGGAGAAGAACTGAATGTGTATATGTATGTGTGTGTGTGTGTGGGGGGTGTGTTTTCTGCCCCATATGATGGAATGATGAATATATCCTACCTGGGGACATTTTAAAATAAGATTCAGTTTTTAAAATTATATACACACACAGAGTCAGTGATGATTATTATTTGCATTTCAAAAAATTTCTCCAATGATAAAATGATTATTTTAATATCCAGATAACTTTTGAGTATATTAAATAATATGTCAGGCACTTTTGCATACAGTCTCTTGCTCAATGCTCACATCCCCTCTTTGAGATGGGTGTTTTATCTACACTATTCCGAGGAGAAACTAAAACTGAGAGAGAGGGCTTAAGGACTTTGCCTAAAGTTACACAGTAAGGGACAGAAATAAATCGGGACCTAAGTCCAATGTTCTTTTAAAAATGTAGTCCTGACTAGGGAATTGTCCTACAACACACAAAATGTGATTCTGCTTAATGAAAGACATGTGGGTCTTCAATTTTTCAGCACTTTTCCCTTCAGTCAACCACTATATTGTCCCGTGTCACACATCCATCTTTCAGGCACATGCTCAGTGATCAGTACATTTCGCTCTTACATGCCCCGGAGCGGGCGGTGCTGGCTCAAACATCCTGTTTTGAGGACCCGTGTTCAGAAATCTACTCCAGTTAAAGAGAGATGAGGACGGTTTGAAAGAACTAAAAACAACCTGGTACAATTAACATGTCAATGGCAGCAGCACAAAGTGCAAGGTTGAGTAATTTGGGCCTGTGTGAACAGTTGAAATAATTCAAGCTCCTTCCTCTGTGTGTGTGTATACACTCACACACACAAGCCTATCTTGTGTGTGTGTTAGTCGCTCAGTCGTGTCCGACTCTTAGCTCAACTGTAGCCTGCCAGGCTCCTCCATCCATGGGATTTTCCAGGCAAGAATTCTAGAGTGGATTTCCTTCTCCAGGCAGCCTATCTTACAAGCATACTTTTTTGAATTTGTATTAACAGAGCAATCTATCACTAACATAGTTTTCACCTTAATCTACTGGATTTCCATTAGAATATTTGGATAGAAAGAAACAAGAATCATAGAATTTCAACACAGTTCCAGCCTGATGAATCCAGCCTCAGTATTTTTGAGCTAAGGATGGAGAGACTGGAAGAGACTCAAGGTCTTTCAGTGAAGAGAGGCCCCGGCTGACAGCCTGTAGCTGCCAACGGCGATGACCGTGGAGGACGCTGTTCTCATTCTTGGACTTCTGTTTGCTCCTAAGCGGAGATATTCGTTTGTGGCTGATGTGGAAAACTCTTTTCCTCAGATTGAGTCGCACTGTGGTGTGGAAAGGGATTTAGCTTAATGCCTGAGTGGGCAAATGTGGTGCAAGGGGCTTGAATGCTGAAATCCCTGCATGAAAAGCTCCTTCCCGGTATTTCCTTCGCGGCACTCAGATGCATGTGGACACCTTGTCCCAGGGAGCCTGGATGAAGGCCAGGAGTCTTGCACAGCAAGTGTGGGTGTTGAATCAACATACCTGGTTATGACCCTCCAGGGACTCTTCATTGAAGGTTGTGCAACTCCAGCTAAGAGGATGGGCTTTCCTTACTAGTTTTAACACTGGATTAGCTTTTTAAAAACAAACAACAGTTTCTTTACTCTCTTTTCAGGACGTTTTTATGTCTTTGTGTCTGGCTGAGTAGTCTTTAGGGAACGGAGCAAGAATTCTATTAGGCATGGCAATGTTTCTTCTAATTTTAATGGGTAAGACACTTCATTTGTGGAATATGAAAGAAGTACAAGACAACTACATATACTGTTATATATTTTATTTTTTTTCTTGTGGGATCTTAGTTCCCCTAGCAGGGATAGAACTCGTGCCAACTGGACTGCCAGGGACATCCCTATTATTGCATGTGTGAAAAAGAAAGCTCTTATTTGTTTTCAAAATACAAGAGCTGCTTCCGTTCAATGACTTTTTGTTTCTGTTTCTGTGTGTTTTTGCATTGACTTGACACCAAAATTTTTATTAGTTTAGGAAACAGTCAAAACTGTTTCTTGGGCTCACATAGCCTTAGTCATCTGAATGAAGTTTTTACCATTTGTCAAGTCATGGATGGGTTGGGATTTTTCTTTTCCCGTGGTCTCATAGTTCCATATAGAAGGCTTTCCTTAAAGTAACATTCCTGGGCTCTCTCTAGCCCTCTACATTTGGTTTGTTTGGGCATAAGAACTGGGCCTGCATGGCTCAGCCCTTTGGGATTTCACTATCCCCTTGGCCCAGCCGTCTGCCGAGAGCACGTCCTCTGGTCTGCTATCCGTGTAGTACAGTTGCAGGGCACCATCCATCCTTGTCAGGACAGCCTTTGGTTTTCCAGCCCTTCCTGTGACCAGGCAGGTAAGTTTAATTTGGGGGCAATCTGTAAGTCCAGCTTCCCTCATAGCTCAGTTGGTAAAGAATCTGCCTGCAATGCAGGAGACCTGGGTTCAATTCCTGGGTCAGGAAGATCCCCTGGAGAAGGAACTGGCAACCCACTCCAGTATTCTTGCCTAGAGATTCCCCATGGACAGAGGAGACTAGCAGGCTACAGCCCATGGGGTTGGGCTTCCCTGGTGGCTGAGACGGTAATGAGTCTGTCTACAATGCAGGAGACCTGGGTTCAATCCCTGGGTTGGGAAGGTCTGCTGGAGAAGGAAATGGCAG
Organism: Bubalus kerabau; assembly: GCF_029407905.1. Lineage (NCBI taxonomy): Eukaryota > Metazoa > Chordata > Mammalia > Artiodactyla > Bovidae > Bubalus > Bubalus kerabau. The sequence goes on from NC_073637.1 coordinate 67,648,137, forward strand.
CCCACTCCAGTATTCTTGCCTGGAAAATCCCATGAATGGTGGAGCCAGGTAGGCTACCATCCCTGGGGTCGCAAAGAGTTGGACACGACTGAGGGACTTCACTTTCACTTTCTTTCTAAGTCCACTGTGGTCACACATGTAAAGCCACGTTCTCTAATCCAGCCTTACTAGTGATCAAGACAAAAGTTTTGATCTTCAACTAACTCTCATGTCTATCACTCAGTCTCTGCATTTTAAACTCAGAAGGGAGGAAAGGGCTCGGTTCTCTAAAATATTCACTGGTGGCTCAGATGGTAAAGAATCAGCCCTCAATGTGGGAGATCTGGGTTCAGTCCCTGGGTAGGGAAGATCCCCTGAAGAAGAGAATGGCTACCCACTCCAGTATTCTTGCCTGGGGAATCCCATGGCAAGGGGAGGAGCCTGGTGGGCTACAGCCCATGCAGTCCCAAAGAGTTGGACACGACTGAGCAACTAACACTTTCACTTTTCACTGTATCTAGAACGTCAACAGATATAATGTTATATGGGCAAATTCTTAACTATTGTTTTTATAACTCATCTGTTTGGACTAGGAGTAATTTTTTGGTTAATATTTCCAGGTTAGATAGCACAGCAATAAACTATAAGGAGTATGAGTCATTTAGGTTTAAACTTCGTCTTCATTTTTTATTTTATTCGCTTTCATTTAAAAATACATGCCCTTTGGGACTTCCCTGGTGGTCAGGAAGTTAAGATTCCATGCTGCCAGTGCAGGGGGCCCAGGCTCCATCCCTGGTCGAACTAGATCCCACGTGCTGCAACCAAGTGTTCACATGCCACAGCTGAAGATCCCACGTGCCACAGCTAAGGCCTGTGCAGCCAAATAAATACATAGGTAAAAATAAGCATTACAAAAGAAATGATGTTTAAAATAAATACATTCCCTTTGGACATAATTTGGAAAAGGTGGAAAAGTAGGATAAATACTCTTATAAGATCAACACTCAAAATATACTGAAACCAATGTTTTGGTATATTTACTTTAAGAATATTTTCTATGAGTAATTAACATACCCTTCTAGCAGCCTTAGTCATTTTGTAAGGGAGGTGACATGTTATTGATCTATATTATTGATCATATCCAAGGGCAGAATTTTGACCTAACTATTAGTTGTAGTCCACCTAATGTGTCTGTACTTAGGGAGAGCTTCTTTAACTTAGAACTTCAGGGTGACAACAAAATAATTTGTTGAGAAGGCCTAAACCCACTCTTCTTTTTTTTAAATTTCATTAGAATACAGTTGATTTACAATGTTGTATTAGTTTCAGATGTACAGCAAAGTGAGTCAGTTCTACATATGCACTCTCTTCTAGATTCTTTTCCCATATAGGTCTTTATAGAGCATTGGGTAAAATTCCTTGTGTTGTACAGTGGGTCCTTATTTATCTAGTTTGTGTATAGTAGTGTGCGTGTATCAATACCAGTCTCTCAATTTATCCATCCCCCCTTATCCCCTGGTAACCATAAGTTTGTTTTCTGTAACTCTGTTTCTGCAAACCCACTCTTGGTAAAGAGAATTGGAGTTTACTTACAAGATTATATGCAACGAGCTACACAAGGTTGAACAGTGTCATCTAACTCCAGTCCCTCGTTCTTCCTCAGAAAGAATGAGTCCTAACTTTCTCCAGTGTGTTCTTCCTTCTGCAGTCTGCAAAACTGCTGGAGACCTGCTGCCTTGCTGTGTGTGGGCATTTTCAGGAGCCTGGTCATGTTTCTGAAACAGGAAGAGGAAAAGGTACAAATGTCAGAAGAAAGAAGAGGGGGACACAGCTGTTGAGAAAAACAGGATATGGATAAAAACTGGTTGGAACCAACATGGCCCAAGATGGTGGAAGATTCGACTTCCAGCAGGCTTTGAGCCTCACTATATGCTCATTATAATACATTAGCATATGCTAAAGGACACACCCACCAGCCCCATGACAGTTCTGAGGCTGACCATAGAAGGCCAGAAGTGGACAGTGGCCCAATTCCTGGAAAGCCCCTCCCATCCTCTAAAATAGTGTTCCTTTACAAAGTTACAATGTTCCTGGTAAGTATGAAATTGCTGTTGTTGTTGTTCAGTTGCTCAGTTGTGTCTGACTCTTTGCGACCCCATGGACTGCAGGCTTACCTGTCCTTCACTATCTTCTGGAGTTTGCTCAAACTCATGTCCATTGAGTCTGTGATGCTATCCGACCATGTTATCCTTGGTCATACCCTTCTCCTCCTGCCTTCAATCTTTCCCAGCATCACGGTCCTTCCCAATGACTTGGCTCTTCCCATCAGGTGGCCAAAGTATTGGAACTTCAGCTTCAGCATGTCCTTCCAATGAATATTCAGGATTGATTTCCTTTAGGATTGACTGGTTTGATCTCCTTGCAGGGTAAGGGACTCTCAAGAGTCTTCTCCAGCACCACAATTTGAAAGTGTCAATACTTCAGTGCTCAGCCTTCTTTATGGTCCAACTCTCACATCCATACACGATTACTGGAAAACCCATGGCTTTGACTAGATGGACCTTTGTCAGCAAAGTGATATCTCTGCTTTTTAATATGCTGTCTAGGTTTGTTATAATTTTCCTTCCAAGGAGCAAAGGTCTTTTAATTTCATGGCTGTGGTCACTATCTGCAGTAATTTTGGAGCCCAAGAAAATAAAGTTTGTCACTGTTTCCATTGTTTCCTCATCTATTTTCCATGAAGTGATGGGATCAGATGCCATGATCTTAGTTTTTTGAATGTTGAGTTTTAAGCCAGCTTTTTCAGTCTCCTCTTTCACCTTCATAAATAAAGAAGCTCTTTATTTCCTCTTCACTGTCTGCTATAAATGTGGTGTCATCTGCATATCTGAGGTTATTGATATTTCTCCTGGCAATCTTTATTTTAGCTTGTGCTTCATCCAGCCTGGCATTTTGCTTGATATACTCTGCATATAAATTAAACAAGCAGGGTGACAATATACAGCCTTGACATACTCCTTTCCCAAATTTAAACCAGTCCATTGTTCCATGTCCAGTTCTAACTGTTGTTTCTTGACCTGCATACAGGTTTCTCTTGAGGCAGGTAAGGTGGTCTGGTATTCCCGTTTCTTTAATAATCCAGCCCATAAAAACTAAAAACCGCACACTCTGGGGCCTGCTCTCACCTTCTGAGAGCGATTGCATTCATCCTATGGAATGTATATCTGTCTAAAAAAAGTGAAAGACACTTGCTCCTTGGAAGAAAAGCTGTTAACAAACCTAGACAGCATATTAAAAAGTGGAGACATCACTTTGCTGACACAGGTCCATATAGTCAAAGCTGTGGTCTTTTCAGTAGTCATGTGCGAATGTGAGAGTTCAATCATAAAAAATGTTGAGTGCTGAAGAATTTGATGCTTTTTGATCAGTGGTGTTGGGGAAGACTCCTGAGAGTTCCTTGGACAGCAAGGAGGTCCAACCAGTCCATCCTAAAGGAAATCAGTCTTGAATATTTATTGGAAGGACGATGCTGTAGCTGAAGCTCTAATACTTTGGCCACTTGATGGGAAGAGCCAAGTCATTGGGAAAGACCCTGATGCTGGGAAAGATTGAAGGCAGGAGGAGAAGGGGATGACAGAGGATGAGATGGTTGGATGGCATCACTGACTCAATGGACATGAGTTTGAGCAAACTCCAGAAGATGGTGAAGGACAGGGAAGCCTGTTGTGCTGCAGTATATGGGGTCACACAGAGTCAGATACGACTGAGCAACTGAACAACAAAAACCACTTTACTATGGCTCACTTTCGAAGGACCCTCACTCAGCAGCCCATTCCAGGGGCTTTCCCGAGCCCTGGGATGTGGCCGTTCTCTTGTCCCTGCTTCTCCTGCAGCTCTTCAGCTCTCTGCTTCCCTTGCTGAGTGCACTGGCTGGCTGCTAAGGTCTCCCCAGGAGGCTATGCACCTGTGCTCTCCCTGGGGCCGCGATCTCTCTGTCCAGTCAGTTTTCTCTTGGCCACTATAACCAAGGGGAGGACATCTTAAAGATGTGGAGAGACTCATTTCCTCTGGAGTCTGAGCTAAAGAAGGACACCCTCACAAGCAGAACACAGATTTCAGGAACACTTCCTGTGTAATATCATTTAATATTGCTATCTCCTACAACCCTAGAGCAACTGAGGGGGATTAATGATTAATCATCCAATAATGCTGGCTGCGTAGGGATAGGATGTCATTTAAAAACACAGTTGTAAATCCTGTGCTATATCCAATGAAAGACAAGTTTTCCTGAAAAGAATTCTTCAGAAAAGAGTAACCATGTGTTCAAGTCTTTATAAAGTTTATTATATGATAGAAAGTTGATTAATTTGTTTTGAATAACAATATGTTATTCAGGAAGATATTTTAGTTTAAGAAGCTGCAGTCAGTTCTAGTTTTCCATTTTTCCATGTTTCTTGCGATCACTTGCTGGAATCTTTACAAGTTAATTAAGAAACTTAATACCGAGTCAATTCTTTCTTGAATGTGATGGCTGATTTTATATGGTGATTTGACTGGCCATGGGGTGCTGGGATTAAGCAGTGTTTCTGTGTGTGTCTGTGAGCATGTTTCTGGAGGAGACTGTGTTGGAATCAGGGGACTCAAAAGCAGACTGCCCTCCCCAACGTAGTGGGCACCATTGATTCCGTTGGGGTGAGGACCTGAGCAGAACAAAAGTGGAGGTAGACAGAATTTCCACCGCAGCCCTGTCACCCCCGCCCCCCACTCTGCTGAATTGGGACAACTCATCACCTTGTGGACAACTCTTCTCCTGCCCTCAGATTAGGATTGAGCTCCCCTGGTACTCAGGCCTTCTGACTTTTGACCAAATTACATCACCGACTTTTCTGGGTCTCCAGCTTACAGATGGTAGGGTTTTTCAGTCTCCATAGTCATGTGAGTTAATTCTTTATACTAAATCTCCTTTTATATCTATTGATTCTGTTTCTCTGGAGAACCCTAATAGACTGAGGTCATAACTACACAACTGTAAGTGCTGGTTATGGTTATAAGTAAGCCTTTCCTAGGTCACTTCTAAAAAGCATAAGTGGCTATATTAAAGAATATTGTAAATATACATCTACATGGTGTATTTTAAAGATCAGCTATCCTGGAACTTACATCCACAATGCTGGGGGCCTGAGTTGGATCCCTGGGCAGGGAACTAGGTCCCACATGAAGCAACTAAGGCCCGGTGCAGCCAAATAAAATTTTTTTTTTCTTAAATCTACTATCCTAAAACTCAACAATAGAAAAGCAAATAACCCAATTAAAATTGGCAAAGGATCTGAATAAACATTCTTCCAACGAAGATATCTTCCAAGGAAGATATACAAGTGGCCGATAAACACAAGAAAAGGTGCTTAGTATGATCAGTCACCAGGGAAAAGCAAATCAAAGACACAGTGAGATATCACTTCACATTCACCAGATTTGCTAGAATAAAACAGTCAGATAACAGCAACTGTTAGTGAGGACATGGAGAAGTTGGAATCTTCATACACTGCTAATGGGAATGTAAAACAGTATGGCTGCTTTGTAAAACAGTCTGACAGTTCCTCAAACAATTAAACACTGAGTTTCCATGTGATCCAGCAATTCTACAATTAGATATATACCCAAGCAAAATGAAAACATATGTCCACACAGAAAGCTGTACATGAATGTCTATAGAAGCATGATTCATAGTAGCCTAAAGGTGGAAACAACCCAAATGTCTATCAACTGATGAGTGGATAAATGAGATGCTGTATAACCACATAGAATATTATTCAACCATAAAGAAATTCTATATTTCTATATTCTATATATTCTATAGCATGGATGAGTCTTGAAACCATTATGTTAAGTGAAAGATGCCAGTCACAAAGGACCACATATAACATGGTTACATTTGTATGAAAGTCCAGAACACAAATATCCATAGAACAGAAAGTAGATTGCTGCTGCTAAGTCACTTCAGTCGTATCTGACTCTGTGCGACCCCATAGACGGCAGCCCACCAGGCTCTCCGTCCCTGGGATTCTCCAGGCAAGAACACTGGAGTGGGTTGCCATTTCCTTCTCCAATGCATGAAAGTGAAAAGTGAAAGTGAAGTTGCTCAGTCGTGTCCGACTCCTAGCGACCCCATGGACTACAGCCTACCAGGCCCCTCCGTCCATGGGATTTTCTAGGCAAGAGTACTGGAGTGGGTTGCCATTGCCTTCTCCAGAAAGTAGATTAGTGGTTGCTTAAAGTTGGGGGATGGGGTAGGGACATAGAGAGAGGGGCGTGATGATTAAAGACTATGGGATTTGTCTTTGAACTAATGAAAATGTTCTACAACTGTGAATATATTGAAAAACACTGGATTGCACAGTGGTGAATTGCATGCTACAAGGACTCTATCAAAAGAAAATCAAGTGAACAAAGAATAATTCAACATCATCTATCAATAAAATACACTTTTGTTGTTGTTCATTCACCAAGTCATGTCCGACTCTTTGCAACCCCATGGACTGCAGCACGCCAGGCTCCCTTGTCCTTCACTATCTCCTGGAGTTTGCTCAAACTCATGTCCATTGAGTCAGTGATGCCATCCAACCATCTCATCCTCTGTCATCCCCTTCTCCTCCTACCTTCAATCTTTCCCAGCATCAGGGTCTTTCCCAATGAGTTGGCTCTTCCCATCAAGTGGCCAAAGTATTGGAGCTTCAGCTTCAGCATTAGTCCTTTCAATGAATATTCAGGGTTGGTTTCCTTTAGGATTGACTGGTTTGATCTCTGCTGTCCAAGGGACTCTCAAAAGCCTTCTCCAGCGCCAAAAGTTGAAAGCATCAATTCTTTGGCACTCAGATTTCTTCATGGTCCACCTCTCACATCCATATAAGACTACTGGAAAGATCATATAGCTTTGACAAAATGGACTTTTGTTGGCAAAGTGATGTCTCTGCTTTTTAATACACTGTCTAGATTTGTCATAGCTTTCCTTCCAAGGAGCAAGCATCTTTTAATTTCATGGCTCCAGTCACCATCGGCAGTGATTTTGGAGACCAAGAAAAGAAAATCTGTCACTGCTTCTACTTTTTCCCTTCTATTTTCCATGAAGTGATGGGACTGGATGCCATGATCTTAGTTTTTTTAATGTTGAGCTTTGAGCCAGCTTTTTATCTCTCCTCTCTCACTCTCATATACATGCTGCTGCTGCTGCGAAGTCACTTTAGTCATGTCCGACTCTGTGCGGCCCCATAGACGGCAGCCCACTAGGCTCCTCTGTCCCTGGGATTCTCCAGGCAAGAACACTGGAGTGGGTTACCATTTCCTTCTCCAGTTCATGAAAGTGAAAAGTGAAAGTGAAGTTGCTCAGTCGTGCCCAACTCTTAGCGACCCCATGGACTGCAGCCCACCAGGATCCTCTGCCCATGGGATTTTCCAGGCAAGAGTACTGGAGTGGGGTGCCATTGCCTTCTCCGCTCATATACATACCCACTGAAAAACAACTCCACTGTCCTAATATTTTACAATTCATTTTGCCTTGCAATACAATTTCGAGAGCCAGAAGCCTACATGGAATAAAAAGCATGGATGTCATAAATAAGATAAGAAAAGACTCAGTGACGCACACGTACAAACCTTGTTGGTCACTACTGATGAGTGCCAGGAAATCAGCTCGGAGAAGGCAATGGCAACGGTGAAGGCAATGGTGTTGCAGTTGTATTTTTCAAAGGCCTTTATCATAGGGATACATATTGGAATATTTTTGGATAAAATGATGTGATGTCTGGGATGGGGGAATAGAAACAAAACATTGGCCATGAGTTGTTAATTGTGGAGATTTCTATATACTTCTGCTTATGTTTAAAATTTTCTGTAATGGCAATTTTTTTCTTTTTTCAGGAAAGTATCATTGCTGCAAACAGTTTAGAAAGACGTGAAGCCCTGAAAAATTGGTAGGTATCTCTTTAGAGGTGATGAAGACACATATCAAACATGCCCCTGAAGAGTGTGAATAAAATTTTTCCATGAAATGTGAGAATGGAAAAAAGTTTTAGCAGTGTATTTTCGATACATGTGATTTGGGATATGTATTTTATTTAAAAAATATTTATTATTTATATTTAAATGGCTGCATCAGGTCTTAGTTGCAACACTCAGAATCTTCACTGCAGTGTGCAGGCTTCTCTAGGTACACGGGCTTCTCTCTAGCTGCGGCTCTGTAGTTGCCTCACAAGGGCTTAGCTGCCCTTTAGCATGTAGGATCTTAGTTCCCCAACCAGGAATCGAACCCGTGTCCCCTGCATTGGAAGGCTAATTCTTAACCACTGGACCACCAGGGAAGTCCCTGTATTTTATTTATTTTTTAATTTTGGCTACTCCAGGTCTTAATTGTGGCACATGGGATCTTTAGCTGTGGCATGTGAACTCTTAGTTTCAGCATGTGGGATCTATTTCCTTGACCAGGGATCAAACCTGGGCCCCCTATGTTGGGAATGTGGAGTCATAGCCACTGGACCACCAGGGAAGTCCCTGGATATGTATTTTAAGCTAAATTAATGAAAGGCAATGCCAAAGAATGCTCAAACTACCGCACAATTGCACTCATCTCACACACTAGTAAAGTAATGCTTAAAATTCTCCAAGCCAGGCTTCAGCAATATGTGAACCGTGAATTTCCAGATGTTCAAGTTGGTTTTAGAAAAGGGAGGGGAACCAGAGATCAAATTGCCAACATCTGCTGGATCATGGAAAAAGCAAGAGAGTTCCAGAAAAACATCTATTTCTGCTTTATTGACTATGCCAAAGCCTTTGACTGTGTGGATCACAACAAACTCTGGAAAATTCTGAAAGAAATGGGCATACCAGACCACCTGACCTGCCTCTTGAGAAACCTGTATGCAGATCAGGAAGCAACAGTTAGAACTGGACATGGAACAACAGACTGGTTCCAAGTAGGAAAAGGAGTCCATCAAGGCTGTATATTGTCACCCTGCTTATTTAACTTATATGCAGAGTACATCATGAGAAATGCTGGGCTGGAGGAAGCACAAACTGGAATCAAGATTGCCGGGAGAAATATCAATAACCTCAGATATGCAGATGACACCACCCTTATGGTAGAAAGTGAAGAGGGACTAAAAAGCCTCTTGATGAAAATGAAAGTGGAGAGTGAAAAAGTTGGCTTAAAGCTCAACATTCAGAAAACTAAGATCATGGCTTCTGGTCCCATCACTTCATGGCAAATAGATGGGGAAACAGTGGAAACAGTGTCAAACTTAATTTTTCTGGGCTCCAAAATCACTGCAGATGGTGATTACAGCAATGAAATTAAATGACGCTTACTGCTTGGAAGGAAAGTTATGACCAACCTAGACAGCATATCCAAAAGCAGAGACATTACTTTGTCAACAAAGGTCCATCTAGTCAAGGCTATGGTTTTTCCAGTGGTCATGAATGGATGTGAGAGTTGGGCGGTGAGGAAAGCTGAGTGCCGAAGAATTGATGCTTTTGAACTGTGGTGTTGGAGAAGACTCTTGAGAGTCCCTTGGACTGCAAGAAGATCCAACCAGTCCATCCTAAAGGAGATCAGTCCTGGGTGTTCTTTGGAAGGACTGATGCTGAAGCTGAAACTCCAATACTTTGGCCACCTGATGGGAAGAGCTGACTTATTGGAAAAGACCCTGATGCCTGGAAAGATTGAGGGCAGGAGGAGAAGGGGACAACAGAGGATGAGATGGTTGGATGGCATCATTGACTCGATGAACATGGGTTTGGGTGGACTCTGGGAGTTGGTGATGGACAGGGAGGCCTGGCGTGCTGTGATTCATGGGGTCGCAAAGAGTCGGATACAACTAAGCGACTGAACTGAACTGAATAAATCATATATTGCAAGAAGATAAATATTTCACGTTCATCACTAAAAGCTTGCATATTCCAGTTTTATGCCCCCTTCCCCTAAAAGCTCAATTGTTTTAAATTTTTAAATAGGATGTTTTGGGATTGTGTAATATTTGATGTTGCTTCATGTCCAGGCATATATAATATAAGGGATTACACGTTTTCACTCAATGTATTCAAGGTCATAGCCAAGCCATTTCTCTATGGTATTATGAAGTTGTAGCAAAAATAATTTTAAAGGCTGCATACAATGTGGTGGATATATTAATGTTTATTGTAAGACATTTGATCTACCTTGTTTTTCACTATCATAATTATACAAAAGCAATTTGTCTTAATCTTATTTTCTTACAATAGAATTCCTGAAGTAGAATTTTATTATAAAGAATATAAATATTTTAAGATTCTTCATACAGGTCAAATTTTTGATAAGATTTTCCTTTTTTTTTTAACCCATTGACACTTTCACCATTAAAACATTAAAGGGTCAGTCCATCATCAACATTAACAAGTTTTATTTTTCATTGTGGCTATTGAAATAAATTAAAAAGTATATCTCATTTCTGTTTCAACTTACCTGGTTATTAATAACATAGAACATCCCCTTTTTATTTATTTTATTCCAATTTTGTTAATTGTCTATTGGTATCATTTACCTTTCTATCTACTGGGGAATGTAGTATTCTTCTTATTAATGTGCTTGTATTATTTATTCCATAAAGATAAATTTATTTACTTAACAATATTAAATTAGCATCCAACTACGATCTAGTCTCCGGGGATACAGTGATGAAAAAAGTGGTCATGGTTTCTGCTTTCATGGAGCTTATGTTTATGGGAGAGTTAAACATTGAACAACTTTATGTATACACATATAATTAATTTTTGTAAGTGATACAAAGAAGAAAGAACGGATGAAGTGAGAAAGCATAATGTAAGAAAATTATTTTATTTAAAATTTTATTTACTATTAATTTTTGGCTGCACTGGACCTTACTGCTACATGCTGGGTGTCTCTAGTTGTGGTGCTCAGAATTCTTGTGGGGGTGGCTTCTCTTGACGCCGGGCACTGGCTCTAGGCAGGTGGCCTCGGGAGTTGCAGCTCACAGGCTTAGTCGCTCCACGGTATGAGGAATCTTCCCGGACCAGAGATCGAACTTGCGTCTTCTGTTCGGAAAGTGGAAGGAGAATAATTTAGGTAAGGAATTTGGACAAGTTCTCTTGGTGAGAAAATGACAATAAAGTTGAGTCCTGAAGGATCTAGAACAGTAGTCCACACATCGGGAAAAGTGTTACTGACAGAGTAAACTGTATATGCAAATGTCCTGAGACAGCAAAGTGCGTAGGGTTCTAGAGTCACTGAAAGAAGGATATTGTAGCTAGAAAACAGGAGCAGTGGAGATGAAGGACATGACACTGGATAGAGTCTTGGTCCCGTAGAATATGTTAGGTGAATTAGAAATTTTAGACCAGTTGAAAGGCCGAACAGCAATAATTGAAGAGCCTAGGTTTGGGGTTCAGACTGAGTTCAAATCCTAATTCTACTTCATTCTAGTTCCATTATTTTGGGCAAATTACTTCATCTCTCCAAGCTTCAGTTTCCTTATTTGTTAAACAGGACGGTAATCGCCAGGTTGTGAGGATTCATTGAGATAATATAATGAAAGGTTCTTTGCACAGTTTCTGATACATTGGCAGTTAAAGTGCATCAGGAAGTCATGAGGTGTTTTGTGTAGGATAGTGACACAATCCCATTTATCGTGTTTTTAAATGATCCCCCTGTTGCCATATGGAAAGCTCAGGGGATTAGCTAGCTGGTTATTGGAAGAGAAGGCTTGGACGAGGATGTTGACAGTGGGAGGATGCAAGAAATATTGTAGAGGAGGAATTGAGAGGGGTTTGTGTTAAACTGGAATGGGGTTGGTGAGAGAAGAGGCAGGAGTTGGGGATATAACTCGTAGATCTCAGGGATGATGAACTACTGAGCAGATGGGAGTGACTGAGAGTTACTGAGACAGGAATGCTGGATGAGGGGACAATTTGAGGGAGTTACATTTTGGACCTGTTCAGTTACAGAACCTTTCTGAGTCATCCAAATTTAAGATTTGTATGTTCGGAGTATTGGATGTATTGGTATAGAGCTCAGAAAAGAGATCTGAACTGGAGATAAAAATGTAGGAGTCACCAAGATGTGGGCTTCCCTGGTGGCTCAGACAGTAAAGAATCCACCTGCAATGCCAGAGAACTAGATTCGATCCCTGGGTTGGGAAGATCCCCTGGAGAAGGGCATGGCAACCCAAACTCCAGTATCCTGGCCTGGAGAATCCGGATGGACAGAGGAGTCTGGCGGGCTACAGTCCATGGGGTCACAAAAAGTGGGACACAACTGAGTGACTAAGTGACAGCACAGCACAGTAGGATGTAGATATTTCAAATCATGCAAATGAATGAGGTCACCTAGGAAGAAGGAAAGCCCAAAAAGAGGACAGGGCTTAGCGCCATCCCCCACCTGATGCCTAGAGGTCAAGTAGAAGAGAAACTGCTGACGGAGGAGGGTGAGATGGAGGAGGAGAAAGCCCCAGAGAGGATGACGTCAGGGAAGCCAAGCCAAGCGAGGAGAGTTTTAAGAAGCAGTGTCAGGGAAACCAAGCAAGGAGAGTTTTAAGAAGCAGAGAGGGCTCAGCTGGGCGGGAGGGCGCAGGAGTTTTCCTGGCACTCCCTTGGAGGAGTTCCCTTGGAGCTTCCCTGGAGGAGCAGAACTCATCCCCCAAGTAGGAGGGTGACTGGAACCAGGAAGTGGAGCCCACATGTGAAGTCAGTCCTTTTGAGAAGGCCTAAGGCTGACCCCTTGTCCTCTTTATTGCCCATTCTTTCCCAGCTTGCCTATTAATGATTTATTTGCCTCACAGCAGTTTCACATTTCTCTGTAGGGATCAGCCCTTCTTTGAAAAGCTTGAGGATTTCAGACAACTGAGAAGCTCTCTGAGAACGCCTAAAGCTGCCCTGCTCGCCCCAGCTGCCTCCATCCCCGGCCTCGGCGGCTTCGGGCCTCCCGGGGGAGCCGGCGTGGAATGAGGCTGCAGGGAGGGAGCAGGTGGGCACAGCCCACATGGCCCAGCCGTGGCCAGATCTGCCCTGTGAGCTACCTGGGAATGGAATTTCAGCCTGGGGACCCCCGCTGCTCCTGCTGAGCCGCCGGATGGGCAGAGGAGGGCATGATGTGCAGCGGAGGAGGGCATGGCAGGGCCTCCCACCAACAGTCTCTTCCCCTCTCCTTTTTTCTCCCTTTCTCCTCCTCCTCTCTTAAACCTATGTAATCTCTAAGCATATTTCTGTAAAGCCACTGAGGAACTAAAAATGTGAAGTAATGCTGCATGGATGGAGAAGGAGAGGAAGCTTAGTTGTGCTTAGAGGAAGCTTAGTTATGCTTAGAGGAAGCATAGTTGTGAGTGCTAAGTCGCTTTAGTCGTGTCAGACTGTGTGACCCTGTGGACTGCAGCCCGCCAGGCTCCTCTGTCCATGGGATTCTCCATGCAAGAATATTGGAGTGGGTTGCTGTGTCCTCCTCCAGGGGATCTTCCCGACCCAGGGATTGAACCTATGTCTCTTATGTCTCCTGCATTGGCAGGCAATTTCTTTACCATTAGTGCCACCTGGAAAGCCCTCACGATAGTGAGGGTGAGAGAAAAATGTTCCATCTATTTGTAAATAGCACACATTGTAAGTAGCATAGTATTCATACTACTTATGACTTATTCATAGTATTTATGACAATGTTAAGTGAAAAAAGCAGAATATACAACTCTAACCATGTAAAAACAACACATGGGAAAACAGAAGCAGAAAATGCACAAAAAGCTATGTGTGTATATAATGGAATTTTGGGTGGTTTTATGTTCTGTATGTATTTTGCACTGTGGAGAATGTTAAAATCGACATTTCTTTAAAATACAAAAAAGGAAAAGCATTCCAGATTGGAAAAAAACAAGGAAACCAGGCTTGCCCGGCAGGTCTCCTTGTGACTTAGCTCTCTGGACTCCAGTGTTTCATGTGTAGACTTGTGATATTACTAGTTCACATTTATTGAACAATTACTATCTTCCACACACATTTACAAATGGAACAAAACTGAAGTCTCCCTCTAATTCTCTGAGCTTTCCTGGTGGCCCAGACAGTAAAGAATCTCCCTGCAATGCAGTAGACCCAAGTTTGATTTCTGGGTTGGGATGATCTTCTGGAGAAGGGAATGGCTACCTACTCTCATCTTCTTGCCTGGAGAATCCCATGGACAGAGGAGCCAGGTAGGCCACAGTCCATGGGGTCGCAAAGAGCCGGACATGACTGAGTGAGTAGCACTTTCACTTTATAATTCTCTAAGGGAGATGATTCTACAGCTGTGGAAGTAAAGGGTCAGAGAAGGTAGACAGGAAGGCAGTAGAGAGACTTCAGTCTGGCTGTGTATCTCAGCCTCCCTCTTAGAAGCTGGCTGGTTGGGAAAGTTACTCTCTCAGAGGCTCAATAATTTCTATCTTCCAGGGTTCCTGTGAGGAGTAAATGTGATCATGCATTTCATGTCCTTAGCACAAAATAAAGCACTCGATGAACAATTATTATTAATATTAAGCATCTTGCAAAAGGCTTAGCAAACTAGTACAGGAAAAACAGATAGTCACTCCTAGGGCTGTATAAGGGCAAAGCCAGGCTCCTCCCCTCTCGAGCTATTGCCGGGATCATCCTAAGGCATCCTCTGTCCCGTCATCCAGGCCTGACAGTTTACCATCCTAAGATTTTCAGCTGCACTATTTTTTTTCAGGTTTTAAAACTTTTATTTAAAGTATTTAAAAATTTGTGCATTCCAATAATTAAACTTGTTTGAACTACAACAAAAAAGCACTCGGATTTTATAACCTGTTTTGAAATGATAAGTTGAGAGACAAAGTCACATATTGTGTGGTGCTTTTGTTTATTTTTCATGAAATGTGTCCATTGCCAAAGGCCTTGGGCTCACGGGTCAACCTCTGGTCCCTCTGTGTAAGTGAGATGCGTGGGTAAGCTCATTTCAATCCCTCATGGAAAGCCCTTTTGTGTGTCGTGGGGGTGGGGGGGTGGGGGGGAGGGGGGTGGGTTGGGGGAGGTGAGAGGGTGTGGGGGGGAGGGGGGCAGACCCCAGCACAAGGGAGAGGGGAAGGGCCCACAGGGGTTGATTTTGTCATTGGCTGTGATTGAGCCTGTACCAGGCATGCTGTGCTTGAATTAGCTCCACATTAGAAGTTTATAAAACCCTATCATCTTTGGTGTCCTCTTTAAAAAAAAAATTTTTTTTTAATACTGAAGCAATACTGCATTATGTTTAAGGTTTTTGGGTCCCAGAATGTCTTAAGAAGAATTGAATTTTTTGCATTTGGGTAGTTTCCCTCTTCTTTAGGTCTACTTCCTGTATGTTTTTCTATTGGGCAGAAAGATTAAGTCACTCCTAAGTGAATATGGTATTTATATAAGCTTTTATTATAATGCATATTTCTTTTTTATTATTTGAATCATATATTAGACAAATACATATTGCCTTTATCTTTTCAAGATATGCAGCAAATTCATGATGAAAAAATAAAAATACATTCATTTATACTATTTGTAAAACTTTCAGAAGGAAATATAGGAAAAAAAAATTTTTATGTCTGAAGTTAGGCAAACATTTCTAAGATATTATACCTAAAATACAACATATCATTAGAATTTTAAAAATTGTGCACCTCCAAAGAGGGATATAAAAATGAAAAGACAAGAAACAGACTTGGAGAAAATCATATATCTGTTAAAACTCCTGTGCCAGGAATATATAAAGATATCTCAAAATCCAATAATAAGAAAATGAAAAACACAATATAGGATGGATAAAAGATTTGAACAAACACTTTACAAAGAAGATCTGTGTATTGCTGGTAAACACATGGAAAGATGATAGACATTAATAATCATTACTACTACTAAGTCACTTCAGTCGTGTCCGACTCTGTGCGACCCCACAGACGGCAGCCCACCAGGCTCCCCCATCCCTGGGATTCTCCAGGCCAGAACACTGGAGTGGGTTGCCATTTCCTTCTCCAATGCACAAAAGTGAAAAGTTAAAGTGAAGTCGCTCAGTTGTGTCTGATTCTTTGTGACCCCATGGACTACAGCCCACCAGGCTCCTCCGTCCATGGGATTCTCCAGGCAAGAGTACTGGAGTGGGGTGCCATTGCCTTCTCCAGGAAAATTCAAAATGCTAACACAATGAGATACATGGAGACAGAGAGAGGACTGATAAGACAAATAGCTGAGGAGATGGAATTTATTGGTGAATATAGATAAAGAAATCAGATTGATTATATTCTTTGCAGCCAAAGATGGAGAAAATCTATACAGTCAGCAAAAACAGGACTGGGAGTTGACTGTGGCTCAGATCATGAACTCCTTATTGCCAAATTCAGACTTAAATTGAAGAAAGTCGGGGAAACCACTAGACCATTGATGACCTAAATCAAACCCCTTATGATTATACAGTGGAAGTGACAAATAGATTCAAGGGATTAGATCTGATAGACAGAGTGCCTGAAGAACTATGGATGGATGGACATTCATGACATTGTACTGGAGGCAATGGTCAAGACCATCTCCAAGAAAAAGAACTGCAAAAAGGCAAAATGGTCATCTGCCAAGGCCTTACAAATAGCTGAGAAAAGAAGAGAAGCTAGAGGCAAAGGAGAAAAGGAATGATATAACCATTTGAATGTGGAGTTCCAAAGAATAACAAGGAGAGATAAGAAAGCCTTCCTCAATGATTAATGCAAAGAAATACAGGAAAACAACAGAATGGGAAAGACTAAAGATCTCTTCAAGAAAATTAAAGATACCAAGGGAACATTTCATGCAAAGATGAGCACAGTAAAGGAGAGCAATGATATGGATTCAATCCTGATATTCATTGGAAGGACTGATGCTGAAGCTGAAACTCCAATACTTGGGCCACCTGATGCGAAGAACTGACTCATTGGAAAAGACCCTGATGCTGGGAAAGATTGAGGGCAGGAGAACAAGGGGACGACAGAGGATGAGATAGCTGGATGGCATCACTGACACAATGGACATGAGATTGAGTAAACTCCGGGAGTTGGTGATGGACAGGGAGGCCTGGCATGCTGCAGTCCATGGGGTCACAGAGTCAGACACGACTGAGCGACTGAACTGAACTGATAAAGACCATATAGGCTGTTCTCATACAAAATTATTTTCTAGAAAAACTGAGAATTAAATGACACATAATAATGCACATTTCTTAATATTTTCTGTGACGATTGGATATATTTGGTTCAACAACATAAAACATTTTAGAAAAGGAGAGAGAAGTGTTCATGAAGCACAAGGTTGGCGCCGTGCCTGCAACCCCCTTTTCTGAAAACTAGTTCTTCCTACAATAAAGTTGCTAGAGTGGTCCCCGAGGGAAACCAACCCTGATATCTTGGTTGCAGCTGATTGAACCAGCTCTGTCCAACTCAGAGACAATCAGGTGTAAGCTGTATTTGCGGGAGGTTAACAGCCTTTGACTGTTAATCAAGCCAGGCTTTAGCAATACGTGAACCATGAACTTCTTGATGTTCAAGCTGGTTTTAGAAAAGGCAGAGGAACCAGAGATCAAATTGTCAACATCCACTGGATCATGGAAAAAGCAAGAGACTTCCAGAAAAACATCTATTTCTGCTTTATTGACTATGCCAAAGCCTTTGACTGTGTGGATCACAATAAACTGTGGAAAACTCTTCAAGAGATGGGAATACCAGACCACCTGACCTGCCTCTTGAGAAACCTGTATGCAGGTCAGGAAGCAACAGTTAGAACTAGACATGGAACAACAGACTGGTTCCAAACAGGAAAAGGAGTCCATCAAGGCTGTATATTGTCACCCTGCTTATTTAACTTCTATGCAGAGTACATCATGAGAAACGCTGGACTGGAAGAAGCACAAGCTGGAATCAAGATTGCTGGGAGAAATATCAATAACCTCAGATATGCAGATGACACCACCCTTATGGCAGAAAGTGAAGAGGAACTCAAAAGCCTCTTGATGAAAGTGAAAGAGGAGAGTGAAAAAGTTGGCTTAAAGCTCAACATTCAGAAAATGAAGATCATGGCATCTGGTCCCATCACTTCATGGCAAATAGATGGGGAAACAGTGGAAACAGTGTCAGACTTTATTTTTTGGAGCTCCAAAATCACTGCAGATGGTGACTGCAGCCATGAAATTAAAAGACACTTACCCCTTGGAAGGAAAGTTATGACCAACCTAGAGAGCATATTCAAAAGCAGAGACATTACTTTGCCAACAAAGGTCCGTCTAGTCAAGGCTATGGTTTTTCCAGTGGTCATGTATGGATGTGAGAGTTGGACTGTGAAGAAAGCTGAGCGCCAAAGAATCGATGATTTTGAACTGTGATGTTGGAGAAGACTCTTGAGAGTCCCTTGGCCTACAAGGAGATCCAACCAATCCATTCTGAAGGAGATCAGCCCTGGGATTTCTTTGGAAGGAATGATGCTGAAGCTGAAACTCCAGTACTTTGGCCACCTCATGCGAAGAGTTGACTCATTGGAAAAGACTCTGGTGCTGGGAGGGATTGGGGACAGGAGGAGAAGGGGATGACAGAGGATGAGATGGCTGGATGGCATCAGCAACTCGATGGACGTGAGTCTCAGTGAACTCCGGGAGTTTGTGATGCACAGGGAGGCCTGGCGTGCTGCAATTCATGGGGTCGCAAAGAGTCAGACACAACTGAGCGACTGAACTGAACTGAACTGAACAGCCTTTGACAGAGTTGACTGGGAAACTCTGCCTGACCAGCAGGGTCTGTTGGATAGGGATGAACCGATGAGGAGTTCACACAAAGAAAGCTGGTCAGTCACGCTCTGCGTCAAGAGTTTTCCACATGGCCACAGAAGTCGGGGAACCCAGAATGCAGAAACAGAAATGGAGGATGCCTTATATTTTCCCAAGGGACCCTACTCCCACAGGGCCATCTGGTCACCCAAGTGCAGTTTCTCCAAGCGAACTCAAAGAGTCCCTCCCAGAAATAATTTAATCAAGTCCCTTCTTACAGGTAAGAAATACCAAGGCCTAGAAGACAAAGTAGCCACGTAGTTATTAGCAGTGCTTGTGGGAGGGGAGCTTAGGTTTCTTGATTTCTAAGGTGGTTCTTCCAGCTGCCTCATGAGGCCTCATGAGGTGCTACCTCGTGTTTTGATACTTCGTGGTGATCATATAAGCATGCTTTCAGTTCAGTTCAGTTGCTCAGACGAGTCTGACTCTTTGGGACCCCATGGACTGCACCACACCAGGCTTCCCTGTCCATCACCAACACCCAGAGCTTGCTCAAGCTCATGCATGTCCATCGAGTTGGTGATGCCATCCAACCATCTCATCCTCTGTCGTCCCCTTCTCCTCCTGCCTTCAATCTTTCCCAGCATCACACAAATTAATTTTACCTGGATATTTGTTCAGTATATTTCAGAATATGTTCATAATATTTGTTTCAGAATATTCAGAATATTTGTTTTTGAACATGTTCAGGATATTTTTTCCAGTGCATTTACTTAGCCCCTGCTAAGTGGCTAGAACTGAGCTATTACAGAAACTGAGGGGCAAAAAGAAAGTACAGGCTGTACCTACTCCAGTCATTTAGAGTCTGAGGAACCATACAGATCAATCTATTTTATAATTAAGTAAAAATAACGTGAGTCTGTAGAATGATAGAATAAGAGCTATTATTACAAGGGATAAAAAAGACTTAAAATTGTTTTTGCCTTTTTTTTTTTGCCTTTTGGGAGGTTGATAGTGCTTGACTATGTGATGCATAGAAAAGGACATGAACTCAAAAGAAAAGACTCAAAAAGAAGAATGCATGATGGACTGGGATTGACTGGTAATGCCTGCTCTGTGGGTGCTGGGAGTGTTGTATTTTGTTGTTGTCATGTTTCTTGTGGAGGTGGATCAGTTTTACGTAAAGGTGGACGCACAACATTCCTGATGCAAGAAACAGCCTGAGCAAAGACTTAAGAATGAGTGCGTGTGTTTGAAAGGTTGTGGGAAGACTGATTTAAGGGAATCA
Source organism: Bubalus kerabau (assembly GCF_029407905.1). Lineage (NCBI taxonomy): Eukaryota > Metazoa > Chordata > Mammalia > Artiodactyla > Bovidae > Bubalus > Bubalus kerabau. Next base: position 67,668,161 of record NC_073637.1, read on the forward strand.
AGAATGGGGGCAGTACAAGAATGACAAGTGGAAGTGTTTGATTTTGTGACATAGTGTGAATGAAAGCTCCATAACTCCTCAGGGGTCAGGTGTGTTGGGGGGGTGGAGTAGGGTTGGGGAGTGGGCTGGGGTGGGGTGAATGAGACTCCATCTGCCCCTTACCCTTCCCTATGTCCATAGCACAACACTGGTTTACCTATTTTACATGTTGGGACTTCGTGTAAAAAATTTTTTGCCTTTGAAGAACTGTTCCTCATTTTAATAAAAACAAGTTTAAAAATCACTGGTATAAGCAAGGAGCGTCTCGAGAAGTTTTGCTCCATGAACTTGATGCTTTAGGAAGACTCACGGAGTACTAGTTTGTAGACTGGATCTGAGAGGACTAGTAGGGTTCTGTTGCAATTTTCAAGTGTGAGGAGACAGCTCTGATTTAGGATTAGGGAGGCTGAACCAGGGCAGCATGTAAGTAATAAGAACCATTTCAGAGGCAGAGTCAGGGAGGGAGAGGCAGTCTCCAGCCAAGAAAGAAAGAAAATGAAATTTTGTTAATCTCACTAACTTGGGCTCAAAGTAATTTACCTTGGAGACTATAAATTTTGTAAGGGTAGGGATTATGACTGTCTAGTTTCCTTAGGAAGGTACCTGGGACATAGTAGGTATTCAATAAATATTTATTCCCTAAAAAAAAAAGGTGGTATGTAACTATTAGGATGATTTTTGCAGCAAATAAGAGAAATTTTGACTTCAAACTGGCTTAAAGAATAAGGATATTTATTAGATCAGAGACAGAGTAAGTTCAAGGCTCAGCACAATCAACAGCTAAGTGATGTCACTAATGACCCAGGTTCTCTCCCTCTTTTCACTCAATACCCCTGGCATTGGCTTCATCTTAAGGTGCTACTACTCAGGTTACAGGATGGCTGCCTGCTGTGATCAAGGCACAGGCTTCCTGTTGAAGGACAGCAGAAGGGAAAGAGAAACCTTTCCCCTAAATATAGACTAAACATCCTGAGTTCCTGTCCCCATTCTCATCAGCTGGAAGAATGCCTTATACTCATTGGCTTTGAGCTCCATCCCAGTCTAATCTTAAGGCTGGGGTGAGGATCATTTCCTCTGAGTGTTGGGGAAGGGAAGATTAGATACATGAGCAAAGTTGGAGTTTACTAAAAGAACACAAGAGGGAAAGGATGCTGAGTTGAGTACACTTGAAATTCAGTGTGTGGTTTGAGGACTAGCAGCCTCAACATCACCTGGGACCTGTTAAAAATATAAAAGCTTAGGGCTCACCTCAGGTTTCAGGTGGCGCTGGTGGTAAAGAACCTGTCTGCCAGGGCAGGAGACCTAAGAGATGTGGGTCTGATCCCTGGATTGGGAAGATCCCCTGGTGGAGGGCATGGCAGCCCAGTATTCTTGCCTGGAGAATCCCATGGACAGAAGAGCCTGGAGGGCTACATACAGTCCATAGAATTGCAAAGAGTCAGACATGACTGAAGCGACTTAGCATGCAAAGGTCCCTAAATTAGTGTCTGCATTTTAGCAAGATTCCCCAGGTGATTCATATACATGTAAGTAACATTTGAGAAGCATTGCCCTACACTGTGTACTTTCTTTCTAGGACTTTTGCCTGGCATGTAAAATAGGTGAACATCTACGTCTTCTTCAAGACCAGGTGTAAAGAATTACCTTTGGTGCTGCCACTCCTGAGCTTCCCTGGCATTTTGTTCCTACCTCTATCATATCTCTTCATCTCATTGTTTTATAGATAGTTGTTTAAATTATCTTAGAATTTGTGTTTCCATTGCACAGGGCATGGGTTTGATCCCTAGTGAGAGAACTAAAATCCTTCAAGCTGCACATCATGGTCATAAATAATACATAAATAAACGATACTCAAGGCAATGGCACCCCACTCTAGTATTCTTGCCCGGAAAATCCCATGGATGGAGGAGCCTGGTAGGCTACAGTCCATGGTGTCACGAAGAGTTGGACACGACTGAGCGATTTCACTTTCACTTTTCATTTTCATGCACTGGAGAAGGAAATGGCAACCCACTCCAGTGTTCTTGCCTGGAGAATGCCAGGGACGGGGGAGCCTGGTGGGCTGCCATCTATGGGGTCGCGCAGAATCGGACACGACTGAATCGGCTTAGCAGCAGCAGCAGCAGTGAGTTTCCATCCATTCATTCATTTATTCAACAGATTTTATTGAATTCCTATAATCCCTGGAGGCACAACAATGAACAAATTGCCCTTCTCCATGAAGCTTAAGTTCTAGCTAGAGGAGAGATGTATTTTAAAATATATGCTTTGTTATATATATTTGTGGAATGGATTAATTAATCCAACAAATATTTATTGAACACTACTGTATGTGGTGATGGACAGCGAGGCCTGGCGTGCTGTGATTCATCGGGTCACAAAGAGTCAGACATGACTGAGCGACTGAACTGAACTGAACTGTGTGTTAGGCACTGCTGTAGGCACTGGTAGGACATGAGTGAATAAAAACAGGTACAAATCCCTATATTTAGTGCTTTTTATCTTCTAGTAGGAGTCACAGAGAGACTGATCCATGGTAAATAGGTAAATAATTAGTATTTTTTAAAAAACATAATGCTGTTTAAGTGTTGCACTCAATATGTCAGCAAATTTGGAAAACTCAGCAGTGGCCACTGGACTGGAAAAGGTCAGTTTTCTCCAATCCCAAAGAAGGGCAATGCCAAAGAATGTGCAAACTATCATACAATTATGTTCATTTCCCATGTTAGTAAGGTTATGCTCAAAATCCTTCAAGTTAGCTTCAACAGTATGTGAACTGAGAACTTCCAGATGTGCAAGCTGGGTTTTAAAAAGGCAGAGAAATCAGAGATCAAATTGCCAACATCCATTGGATCATCGAAAAACCAAGGAAATTCCAGAAAAAAATATCTACTTCTGCTTCATTGACTATGCTGAAGACTTTCTGTGGATCACAAAAAACTGTGGAAAATTCTTAAAGAGATGGGAATACCAGACCACCTTACCTGTCTCCTGAGAAACCTGTATGCAGATCAAGAAGGAACAGTTAGAACCAGACATGAAATAACTGGTTCAAAATTGGAAAAGGAGTATGATAATGTTACATATTGTCACCTGGCTTATTTAAATTCTATGAGAGTACATCATGCGAAATTCCAGGCTGGATGAATCACAAGCTGGAATCAAGATTTCTGGGGGAAATACCAACAACCTCAGAAAAGCAGATGATACCACTCTAATGGCAGAAAGTGAAGAGGAAATAAAGAGCCTCTTGATGAGGGTAAAAGAAGAGAGTGAAAAAATTGGCTTAAAACTCAGCATTCAAAAAACTAAGATCATAGCATCCAGTCCCATACCCATCAAGGCAAATAGACGGGGAAACAATGGAAACAGTAACAGATTTTATTTTCTTAGGCTTCAAAATCACTGCAGATGGTGACTGCAGCCATGAAATTAAAAGATGCTTGCTTCTTGGGGGGAGTGCTATGACAAACCTAGATATTGTATTAAAAAGCAGAGACATTACTTTGCCAACAAAGGTCCATGTAGACAAAGCTATGGTTTTTCCGGTAATCATGTACAGATGTGAAAGCTGGACCATAAAGAAGGCCAAGTGCTGAAGAATTGATTCTTTCAAATTATGGTGCTAGAGAAGATGCTTGAGAGTCCCTTGGATTGCAAGGAGATCAAACCAGTCAATCCTAAAGGAAATCAACCCTGAATATTCACTGGAGGGACTGATGCTGAAGCTGAAGCTCCAATATTTTGGCCACCTGATGTGAAGAGCTGACTCATTTGAAAAGATTCTGATGCTGGGAAAGATTGAAGGGAAAAGGAGAAGTGGGTGGCAGAGGAGGAGATGGTTAGATAGCATCACCAACTCAGTGGACATGAGTTTGAGTAAACTCTGGGAGATAAGGACAGAGGAGGATAGACGAGCCTGGCGTGCTGCAGTCCCTGGGGTCACAAAGGGTTGGACACGACTTAGCGGCTGAACAACAACAACAACCAATTAGAAAGTGATAAGTCCTATGAAACATGTGGAGCAAGTGAGGGCATAAATCAAGACTGCTGGGGCCTTGGTGTGGCAATTTTAAATGGAGTAGTCAAGATGGGCCTCATTGAGGAGGTGGCAGTTTTTGTTCTAATGGGAAGAGTGGAGTATTCTAATGTGTGACTGAAGGAATGATGGTACCACGGGGAGAAGTAAGGACATTGAAACTGTGGGTCTTGTTGAAGGGAGGAGGCAAGATAGGCAAGACTGAGTTATTTTGGACTTGTTGAGGTAGAACTCTTGGTGAGATATTCAAAGGGAAATATCCTATAGACAATGAAAAATGTGGGCCTGGAGTATGCTGGTAAGATCAGGGTGGATATTTTAGATTTAGGCATCATTAGTATGGTGGCTCAGATGGTAAAGCATCTGCCTACAATTCGGGATACCCAGGTTCCATCCTTGGGTTGGGAATATCCTCTGGAGAAGGAAATGGCAACCCACTCTAGTACTCTTGCCTGGAAAATCTCATGGACGGAGGAGCATGGGGGTCACAAAGAGTCGGACACAACTGAGTAACTTCACTTTCACCTTTCACTCTCATGCATTGGAGAAGGAAATGGCAACCCACTCCAGTGTTTTTGCCTGGAGAATCCCAGGGTTGGCAGAGCCTGGCGAGCTGCCGTCTATGGGGTCACACAGAGCCGGATACAACTGAATCGACTTAGCAGCAGCAGCAGCAGCAGCAGTATGCTGGCTCAGATGGTAAAGAATCTGCCTACAATGTGGGAGACGCAGGTTCGATCCCTAGGTTGGGAAGATCCTCTGGAGAAGGAAATGGCAACCCACTCTAGTACTCTTGCCTGGAAAATCTCATGGACGGAGGAGCATGGGGGTCACAAAGAGTCGGACACAACTGAGTAACTTCACTTTCACCTTTCACTCTCATGCATTGGAGAAGGAAATGGCAACCCACTCCAGTGTTTTTGCCTGGAGAATCCCAGGGTTGGCAGAGCCTGGTGAGCTGCCGTCTATGGGGTCACACAGAGCCGGATATGACTGAATCGACTTAGCAGCAGCAGCAGCAGCAGCAGTATGCTGGCTCAGATGGTAAAGCATCTGCCTACAATGCGGGAGACGCAGGTTCGATCCCTAGGTTGGGAAGATCCTCTGGAGAAGGAAATGGCAACCCACTCTAGTACTCTTGCCTGGAAAATCTCATGGACGGAGGAGCCTGGTAGGCTACAGTACATGGGTCGCAAAGAGTCAGACACGACTGAGAGACTTCACTTTAGTATCGTGTCCAGATCTAAAAGTGAGAGCCACATTTTACAACTGGTTCACCCAGGTAAGACTCCAGATGGGAGAGAAACTCATGGCTGAACCTTGGTGAAGGCCCGGATCGAAGGAAGAAGACATTTTTCCTTTGCCCAGAAACATCACTGAGTCCTTCACTGAGGTCAGTGGTGAAACAAAGAAACTGGTCTTCCATATTATCCTTCCTCTATACTGATTATAGATAAAAGAATGTACATGGAAAGGGAAATATAGGAAGTATGGGATGTAGAGCTTTAATACGTCTCTGAAAGGCTGTGATAAGCAGAAAATCATAACCTTCTGTATCTAGACAAGTTCAGTCCAACTGGCGAGGAAGAAACTGTCTGTCCTGTGACCTCTGCCTTGCCCTTGCAGCTTCTCCATAGCAGAGGCCTGGGGTTAGCACACAATCTTCAGGTCACTGAAGTGACTGAAGCCACTGAGACAAGTCCAGGTACCTCGAGTTCAGCCCAGGCTTTGGAACTGACCTCTCCTTGGTGGTAGGCTCAGGGATGTGAACAGGAAAGAAACTCAAATCTTGGTTGTTATTTTCTTTGGACCCATGAAGGGTGCTCGTTCTTTCCTTCCTTCCCAGCGCCTTCCTCTCTTGGCTGAGCTTTGCCTCTCTGCTCTACTCTGGTTCTCCAGAGCCAGTTCTGCCTTTATTTCATTAACACTCTCAAACATATTCTCAGAGAGCTGTGGTAAGAAAATCATACTAAAGTGTGAATTCCCAATATTACTAGTTAATAGAACATAAGCCATTACTAGGGCTTCCCAGGTGGAGCTAGTGGTAAAGAACCCATCTGCCAATGCAGGAGACAAAAGAGACATGGGTTAGATCCCTGTGGGAAGATCCCTTGGAGAAGGAAATGGCAACCCACTCCAATATTCTTGCCTGGAGAATCCCCTGGACAGAGGAGCCTGGTGGGCTACAGTCCATAGGGTTGCAAACGGTCGGACACGACTGAAGGAACTTAGCACAGCACATGGCCTTTACTAGAACTCCTTTGTTCATTGAGTGGACAAATATGTATGAACTATTATGTGACAAGCATTGTGCTAGGTCCTGGAAATACAATAGTGGATAAGTGACAGTTTCTGGTGTTCATGAAGTACCTAGCCCAGTTGGGAAACAATTAAGAGAGTCAAATGGTTAAAGCTGACATAGTAAGAAAGTGCTGCTGCTGCTGCTGCTAAGTCGCTTCAGTCGTGTCCAACTCTGTGCGACCCCATAGATGGCAGCCCACCAGGCTCCCCTGTCCCTGGGATTCTCCAGGCAAGAACACTGGAGTGGGTTGCCATTTCCTTCTCCAGTGCATGAAAGTGAAAAGTGAAAGTGAAGTCGCTCAGTCTTGTGTCCGACTCCCAGCGACCCCATGGACTGTGACCCATCAGGCTCCTTCGTCCATGGGATTTTCCAGGCAAGAGTGCTGGAGTGGGGTGCCATTGCCTTCTCCGAAGAAAGTGCTAAGGTAGGGATAAATTGGGCTTCCTTAGGGTCCAGTGGTTAAGAACCCACCTGCCAAAGCAGGGGACATGCACTGGATCCCTAGTCTGGTAAGATCCCACTTGCCCTGGAACAACGAAGCCTGTGTGCCACACCTACTGAGCCTGAATGCCCTAGAGCCCAGACTCTGGCTGCAACAAGAGAAGCCCCCACAAAGAGAAGCCAGAGCAGTGCAACAAAGAGTAGACCCGACTCGACACAACTAGAGAAAGCCTACAAGCAGCACTGTAGACTCGGTGCAGCCAAAAAACTAATCAGATCAGATCAGATCAGTCACTCAGTCGTGTCCAACTCTTTGCAACCCCATGAATTGCAGCACGCCAGGCCTCCCTGTCCATCACCAACTCCCGGAGTTCACTCAGACTCACGTCCATCGAGTTGCTGATGCCATCCAGCCATCTCATCCTCTGTCGTCCCCTTCTCCTCTTGCCCCCAATCCCTCCCAGCATCAGAGTCTTTTCCAATGAGTCAACTCTTCCCATGAGGTGGCCAAAGTACTGGACTTTCAGCTTTAGCATCATTCCTTCCAAAGAAATCCCAGGGCTGATCTCCTTCAGAATGGACTGGTTGGATCTCCTTGCAGGCCAAGGGACTCTCAAGAGTCTTCTCCAACACCACAGTTCAAAAGCATCAATTCTTCGGCACTCAGCCTTCTTCACAGTCCAACTCTCACATCCATACATGACCACAGGAAAAACCATAGCCTTGACTAGACGGACCTTTGGTGGCAAAGTAATGTCTCTGCTTTTGAATATGCTGTCTAGGTTGGTCATAACTTTCCTTCCAAGGTGTAAGCATCTTTTCATTTCATGGCTGCAGTCACCATCTGTAGTGATTTTGGAGCCCAGAAAAATAAAGTCTGACACTGTTTCCACTGTTTCCCATTCTATTTCCCATGAAGTGATGGGACCAGATGCCATGATCTTCATTTTCTGAATGTTGAGCTTTAAGCCAACTTTTTCACTCTCCTCTTTCACTTTCATCAAGAGGCTTTTGAGTTCCTCTTCACTTTCTGCCATAAGGGTGGTGTCATCTGCATATCTGAGGTTATTGATATTTCTCCCGGCAATCTTGATTCCAGCTTGTGCTTCTTCCAGTCCAGCGTTTCTCATGATGTACTCTGCATAGAAGTTAAATAAGCAGGGTGACAATATACAGCCTTGATGTACTCCTTTTCCTGTTTGGGACCAGTCTGTTGTTCCATGTCTAGTTCTAACTGTTGCTTCCTGACCTGCATACAGATTTCTCAAGAGGCAGGTCAGGTGGTCTGGTATTCCCATCTCTTGAAGAATTTTCCACAGTTTATTGTGATCCACACAGTCAAAGGCTTTGGCATAGTCAATAAAGCAGAAATAGATGTTTTTCTGGAAGTCTCTTGCTTTTTCCATGATCCAGCAGATGTTGGCAATTTGATCTCTGGTTCCTCTGCCTTTTCTAAAACCAGCTTGAACATCAGGAGGTTCATGGTAAATACATAAATTAAATAATGATAATAATCATAAATAAAGTAGGGACAAATTTAAGTTTCATGTTGTTCATGGGGTTCTCAAGGCAAGAATACTGAAGTGGTTTGCCATTCCCTTCTCCAGTGAACCACGTTTTGTCAGAACTCTCCACCATGACCCATCCATCTTGGGTGGTCCTACACGGCATGGCTCATAGTTTCATTGAGTTAGACAAGGCTGTGGTCCATGTGATCAGTTTGGTTAGTTTTCTGTGATTGTGTTCTGTTAAGGATAAGAGGCTTATGGAAGCTTCCTGATGAGAGAGACTGACTGAGGGGGAAACTGGGTTTTGTTCTGATGGGCAGGGCCATGCTCAGTAAATCTTTAATCCAATTTTCTGTTGATGGGTGGGGCTGTGTTCCCTCCCTGTTGTTTGACTTGAGGCCAAACTATGGTGGAGGTAATGAAGATAATGGCAACCTCCTTCAAAAGGTCCCATGCAGGCACTGCTACACTCAGCGCCCCCGATCCTGCAGCAGGCCACCACCGACCCACACCTCTGCTGGGGACTCCAATACTTTGGCCACTTGATGCGAAAAACTGGCTCATTGGAAAAGACCCTGATGCTGGGATAGATTGAAGGCGGGAGAAGAAGGGGATGACAGAGGATGAGATGGTTGGATGGCATCACCGACTCAATGGACATGAGTTTGAGTCAGCTCCGGGCATTGGTGACGGACAGGGAAACCTGGCATGCTGCAGTCCATGGGGTCGCAAAGAGTCAGACACACCTGAGCTACTGAACTGAACTGAACTGAAATTTAAGTTTAGTCTTTGAGGGGGAAGGTTAGAAAGTGGGAGGGGGTGTTCTAAACAAAGGGGATGATGTGTTCAAGCTCTGGAAGCAAGACTGAGGGACCAAGAAAAGGCGAGTGTGGTGATGAGAGGCAGTGGTGAGAGACGAGGCTGAGCAGTCAGCAATAGCCAGACCACAGGGTATCGAGAACACTGTTGAGTAGCCCAGATTTCATCCTGAGGGCACGAGGAACCAGCTAATGGTTTTAAGCTGGGGATTGTCCTAAGCAGATTTGCATCTTAGAAAGATTCCATTAGTTGCGGTGTGGAGAACAGACTGAAGGCGCAGAGATAAGTCAGGAGGGAACTGCAGTTGCCCTGGCAGGAACTGCCAGAGACCTGAACTATGGCACAGTCAGAGGAATGAAGATGAAGGGACAGAGCCAAGAGCTCTGTAGGAGGATCTTGTGATTGATTGAATGGGGTCAGAGAAGGAGAAAGAGGAGCCAAGGATGATTCCTAAGTTTCTGACTGGGATGGAAATACTCCTTAATGGCAGAATTGCAAGGCATCCGTGACCCGGGTCTGTAAGCATAGTTATTTTTTGGGTGGGGTGCGTGCTTGTCACACTTAAAATCACATTATGCAAACAGCTGCCTATCCCAAATATTTACCTTTAAGGATGGCTCTGGCACTCATTTTTACTTACTGGCATCGGGAGGCTTTTTGTCGTGCTAGGATGGGAGTGTCTGTGGGCTGAGTGCTTTCAAAGTGTAGTGAAGGATTACAAAGGGTATTTCCTAGAATTAGTCAGGTTACTGGCAATTTTCCCCTAAATGATATCTTGAATCCAATCCCCACCCCGTCTCTCACATTATGAAGTTTCATCTTTATGCAACCTCTTTCCCCTTTGGAGCCCATTCTGCCCATCTCCTGTTTATAGTGGAGGCCGTTGACAGCTAAAAGTCTTTTAATAGCATGACATATTGAATTGAACCAGCTTTCTTTTACTACTGGCTTTTACTACTGTTTATATCTGAGCACTGTGTACACACACACACAAATGGCTTTATTTTTTAAAAATATGCATGATTTACAAAATCTTTAGCAAAATTCCACGCAACCCAAATAGCAACCCAGGCTGTGTAACTGTCGCAAGGGCCGTAGCACAGATATTCAGATGTTGTACATTTCAAGGAATCTACCTAGAAATCATTATACTTAAATATGTATTCTAAATTCTCATTATGATTTGTAATGCAACAAAGCGTGGTTAATGTGGTAGACAAAGAATATTAAGGCCATAAATGAGAATATCTGACAAAGCAATGAGATTTAAAAAGAAAATAAGTGCACCTGGTCTGCCTTAAATGCATTTTAAAAGACTCTTTCAGGAAAGTTCTGTAAGTGAATTAAATCTCTGTTTCTCCTGGGGCTTCCAGGGAGTTTTTGGCCAGCGCAACAGCTGCACCGCGCGGTGCTGAGCTGAAAAGGCTCAGCCCGGAGCTGTGGTTGCAGCTCCAGCCCTGGCAGACTAGCCTGTAGAGACTCCTGTGTGTGTGTAGGTCTGCGCTCAGTTGTGTCCTACTCTCTGTGACCCCATGGACTGCAGCCTGCCAGGCTCCTCTGTCCATGGAATTTTCCAGGCAAGAATACTAGAGCAGGTTACCGTTTCCTCCTCCAGGGGATCTTCCCAACCCAGGGATCGAACCCACATCTCTTACGTCTCCTGTGTTGGCAGGCGGACTCTTTACCACCATGCCACCTGGGAAGCCTGCAGAGGCTCCTAGCTGGCACCTTGAAGAACTGTTAGGAAGTCAGATTTTTCGCTTGTGCGACAGTGTATAAGCTTTCAGTCATCCCTGTAAACTGAATAAAAGGCATTTGCCAGTGGGACAGTGTGGCCATCTTTCAAATTAAGCCTCTCGGTGTCTGGCATTGATAACCATGCTCAAGGCTAAGACAATAAAATGTGATCATTCTTCAATTCAAGGACAAACACAATGCCTGGATGAGTGGTGTTTAGAAGATGTATCTTTACCAAAGTAATGGTTTATCTGTATATCTATGCTTTTAGATAATGGATCGTTGTGAACCCTGGCCTAAACTCCTAAAGGGTTTCATGTCTCTGAAATGAGAAAAAGACTAGTTTTATAGGTGTTTGTTTTTTCTTCTTCAAGGGATTCTAGTTGCTGAATTATGTGTTGCACCAAGGCCTTTGGAGGAAAAGGGTAGGTTGGTGACTTAGAAAGGTCTACTGAAAACTTGTATTTATGTGACCCTGGTGGCTGATGGGAGTGATTGGGGCACCTAAACTGTTTTTCTTAAAGGCTAATTGCTTTAGAATAACAGAGTAAGCTGACTGACACACAGGCTCTGGTTGGTTGGTTGGGAAGATTCTATCATTACTTGCTGTCTCATAGACAAAGTAGATAGAAAAGCAAATAAATGGCTCTATATTCATTCATTTATCCCCCATAGATTGTAACTGAAGACTGCTGTGAAAATTTGCCTACCCAGTTCTGCCTGCCTGTCTTGGGCCCCAGAGGAGCTAAATGAAAAAGGAAGGGAGGTTCTGGGCTGGGGATCTGAGCAGAGGAACTTCACCTCTGCCAGTGCAGAGACAATGATGAGGGGGATAAAAAAGCCGAGGGAAAAATCAGTATGAATCAATCAGGTTGGCTTCCCTGTTTTTTTTTTTGTCGGGTCCACTTTGGAGAATGGGAAGTGGGAGCCACAACCTCTGGGTTCTTTGCACAACCACAGACTAGCTGGGAGACTTTGCACAAACTGATTTTCTTTAAGCCTCTATTTCCTCACTGGGAAGATAAAAGTGTTGGACCAGGTAGTGTCAGTTTCTGGATCCTTCTGAACTCATTGCTTTGCTCATAACCTTTCCTGACCCTGCTAGGGAAGGCTGGCTTCCTCACAGCCACATACTGCTGGCTGAAAGAAAAGAAAGTGAAAGTGAGGTCGCTCAGCCGTGTCCAACTCTTTGTGACCCGGTGGACTGTAGCCCACCAGGCTCCTCTGTCCATGGCATTCTCCAGGCAAGAATACTGGAGTGAGTTGCCATTTCCTTTTCCAGGGGATCTTCCCGACCCAGAGAGTAAGTAGAAATCAGTAGCTGTGTGCCTGCATTCCCCCATAGACTTGGCAAATGCAGATCATCTAAGTCAGGGGCTCTTTAAGATGAGATCTGGGACACGCAACATTGGTGGCCCCTGGGAACCTGTTAGAAGTGGCTGCTCTGCGGACCCCCTACCCCTCTGGCCAGACTCCCAGAGATTGTGAGAGTGGGGTCTGGCAACCTGTGTTTTAATAAGCCCTTCAGGTGATTCTGACGCATGCTCATGTTTGAATGAAGCGTAATATATACACTGAGTGTAAAAAGCACTCAACCGTTGTTTCTGTTATGTTTTGCTGGTCCTGGCATGGCCTAATAGTTTGGTATTTTTATCTTTGAAAACAAGCCCAAGGGCCATAGTGATAAGATGAGATCTGAAATGAGCTGAGTCAACTCTGTATGTCAAAACGTTATCACATTTAAACATTTCAAGTGTTGTTTTTTTTTTTTTTTTTTTGACAATTACAGAGTCGTTTAAAATATAGCCCCATGCCTGCACAAAGAGAACTCTGGGAAATGTAGTTTATTTATTTATTACTGGATTGCTTTGTAAAAGGAGCTGGGGGAAGTTTGGAAACTGTCTCCCTGGAGAGGTATGAAGTTTTCCAGGGCACCCCAGACTTGGTGAAAGAGGCCATTTCTGCCGTCGTTGGCAGCAGCCCTCGGGTAAAAGCCCACTGCATTTTATCTTTGCGTGTTTGTTTGTTCTGCTTGTTAAACACTGGCTTTCATACCATCTTGTTCTGTAATTCAAAACTGACTTTATAATTAGGTCTGAAAAGGAATGGTTCCCAGGCAATTCCTCTATGAAACTGGTAAAGACAGTTGCGTTCACTTTGGCTGGTTTCAGTGTAATTTGTCTGAGGGGCTGCAGGGCCGCTCTGTTTGAAGTTATATTGGGCTGGCCTCTCTGTGTATTTGCAGCGGGTGTGGGGAGGGGAGGGTGAGGACCGAGTCCTGCTCTTGGGAATCTTCCGTGGACAAGCAAAAGATGTTGGCAGACTTTTCTCTTTCATCTTTGGACAGTAAACTCTGAATTGGTTCATGCGTTTAAGCCCACCTGGCTCAAGTTTAGTTGTTTGGCCCCGAGGAAAAGGTTTAACCAGCTAAATTACAGGGGCCACAGGGGACTGCTTGGAGAGCAGGCTGAAAACGATTATTGGTGTGCTAATTCAAAGTTTTTCTTTCTGAGTTCCATCTCGCAGAGACCTGAGACTTTCTAGTTAATTTGCATACTTGAAAGTTGGAGTTCCAGCCTGACTTCTCAATAGAGATGATTATGACTACATTTGTGAAACCTCTTTGCTTCAGCATCTGGGTGCGGGACCATCAGGAGGCCTAAAAAGAGGAAAGCAGGTCCAACCTGGCAGGAACTTGGATCTCCACCACTGGCTTCCACTAGAGCAAATCCACTTTATTTGTTTTGGTTGTTTACACTTCCAGTTAAGATTTCCTTTGGAGAAAATGTTTCACGGCTTTAAGTTTGAAAACTACTGGTTTAGACTAGAAGTATCCAGCCCAACCCTTGCCCTCTAAATCAAATCAGTCCACCTGTTAGCCTGAAGACCAAGTCTCAAACTCTGGAGGCACTGGGGACCACCCTTTGCCATCCCCGGTACACTTGACTCGCCTTTGCCCACAAGCTCAGACTTCAAACCCGCCTCTGCTTCCAGATTCAGCCATTGTTCTGCTCCTCCCCCAGCATGTGGAGTCTCGATTCTCTTGCCCTCTTAGAGGCTACCTTGCCCCATGTCCTTTGGTCTCCTACTGTCTGGCATCTAGCCAGGGAGGGCTCTTGAGCCATAACATCCCTGTAACTTCTTGGCTTTGTGGCTTGTCCAGACCTACATAATATGGTGCTCTTCTTAGTGCCCTTGTCCAGAATGGAGTCACCCCAGCTCACTGCTTCTTGCCTGAATTCATCTCTAGAACTACATTTTTATTTTTTTGCCATACTGTGCAGCTTGGGGAACCTAAGTTCCCTGACTAGGGATGGAACCTAGGCCCACAGCAGTGAAAGTGCCAAGTCCTAACCACTGGACAGCCAGAGAATTCCCTGTGACTACATTTTGAGAGAATGTAGGTTGATTGCCAGCCTTCTACCAGAATTGAGTCATTGAGTCCTTTGAATGTTTTAGTCCCATCTCTTTTGTGATTGTTCCATTTAAAATAAAGAAACGGCAGCCACTCATTTGTTATTGCCCACCACTCGGACAGTACAGTGAAACAGAACAGCAGGAAGCACTGCTTCCATGAAGAAAACCTCACTTTCATCACCTCGACCTGGATACCATTAGGACGGTTCCTCTGTGCTACTGACAGATTGATGAAGAAACTAGAAGTCTGAGTTTACCATTCACAGCAAAAAGTCAGGCTTTGAAATCAGGAGGACTAGAATTCTTATTCTGTCTCCTTTGCTTCCTAGCTGATGACCCAGAACATTCCTCTGTGTTGTGGCAATCCGAGTGTGGGTTGCAAAAGAATTTCCAGGTACAGAGTATTGCAGAAAGGAATGAGTTTATATGAACAAAGAGCAGAGATAATGTGGGCGCTGTGAACACAGCAGGCCAACCTCCTGACAGACCAGGGAGAGTCGACAGAAGCTGTTAGAAAAGCAGGCTGCTCAAAGGAGAGCCAACCCCTTTTGTGGGTTAGCAGCAATTTTTACAGCCTCAAGACAAAGGACATGCCTGCTGGAAGGGAGGCATTAGGTGACTGGTTAGGGTGGGTAGTTTTCCTCATTTGAGGTCCAGAAGCTGGCCAGTAAGGATCGGGGGGCTTTTGGCAACAGTTACAATGGGGCTCAGTCAGTTCCCAAGGTGACCTTGGTTCTGGGCTCCACTTCTATGACCTTGATGCAGGGTCTCGCACCTGTAACCTTGGGATGTGAATCCACACTCCTGAGCCTCTGATTGCTCATCTGTAACCCAGCAGTGATAATACACATTTCATAGGATCCTTGTAAAACTTGAACGGCAATGTGAGTGTAAATGTGTGCATGCACGTTTCCTAATATCACTTAGCATATGCAAACATTAAAAAAAAACAACATTTTTCTTCTGTCTTCCCTCAGCGCCTTCCATAGCACATAGTAGGTGCTCAAAAGTGCTAGAACCACTGCCATAGAGGCCTTCAGTTAGGTCTGGAGAATGGTGTTCTGTTTTTCCCACTTTCTGTCCATATGCCAGTTGGGTTCGGTTTCCCACTACGGTGATCCGCGGGTTCACTGGAGCTTTGCTTTGTCTTAGTGCTCACAGCATTTTCCTTTTTTGATAGCCTCAGCTCTGCAGAATGGATGATAATTATTTTTTATTTCAAGTACAGTTGCTAGTTATGATAACTGCTTTCTCTTTAAAAAAAAAATTACTCATTTGTTTGGCTGTGTTGGGTCTTAGTGCGGTATGAAGGATCATGCAGGATCTTTGTAGCATAATGTGCAGTTGTTTTGTTGTGATGCGTGGATTCTCCAGTTGTGGTACATGGGCTCAAGAGCACTCGGGCTCAGTAGCTGTGGCACATGGGCTTATTTGCTTCTGAGCATGGGCTTCCCTGGTAGCTCAGCTGGTAAGGAATCCACCTGCAATTCAGGAGACCTGGGTTCGATCCCTGAGTTGGGAACATCCCTGGAGAAGGGCATAGCAACCCACTCCAGGATTCTTGCCTGGAGAATCCCCATGAACAGAGGAGCCTGGTGGGCTGCAGTTCATGGAGTCGCAAAAAGTTGGACACGACTGAGTGACTAAGCACAGCACACATATGGGATCTTAGTTCCCTGACCAGAGATGAACCCGCCTCCCTGCATTGGAAGGCAGACTTATCCCCTGGACCCACCAGGGAAGTCCCCCTCAATAACTACTTTCTTAAAACACTTTTTTTTGGTCATCTCATTGCTTTTCCATTCAAGTCCAAAATTTAACGTGGCTCATTGTACCTGCACCGTCCCATCCTGCCTCCTCTCAGTTTCAGCTTGCTCTCTGTCTTCTGTCATGTTCTCCAGCTGGGCAGTGTCCCCTCTAGCCTCTGGGCCTCCGTACATGTCACCCCTCTACTTAGAGTGCCTTCCCGTGCCTGCTCCCTTCGCCTCTGTCCCCCACCGCCTTGCCCCAGTCATTTGCTCAGATCCATTTCCACCTGTCTTCTGCTTGATATAGTAAGGGACCAACCCAGGCAAACTCCATTTTCCACACTTCCTTTCCAATTGACTTCTAGTTCTATTTGGCCAATGGAAAGCCCTGGCAGGAAATTAAGAAGGCAAGGGGAAGGTGGAAACTCAGGTAACTGCCTCCACTGCCCCCAACTTACAAAGCATCTCCTAGCAGTACCTGTGTTACCTTCCTGGCTTCAGCATCTGCACGTGGCTCCTTCCTCTGTGTTCCCAGCTCTCACTACTAGCTCTGGTTCCTGGGCTCTATCCTAGGTCACCCCAAGCCCGGGGTGGCTACAGCTTACTGCTGTTGATGATCTCTGAAAATATCCCTGTCCTGTTCACTCTTCACATCCTAGTAACTCATAACTCAACTCCTAAATTAAATCCCCTCTAGTGAACTGCCTGGTATGAGTTCTTTTTTCAAAAAAATTTTACTGGTGTATAGTTGATTTACATGTTACGTTATATTGGTTTCAGGGGTGCAGCAAAGTGATTCAGTTGTTCATATACATATATATTTATTCTTTTTCAGATGCTTTTTCCATATAGGTTATTACAGAATACTGAGTAGAGTTCCCAGTGCTATACAGTAGGTCCTTGTTGGTTACAGCAGTGTGTGTATGTTAATCCCAAGCTCCTAGTTTTTCCCTCCCCCTGACCATGGGCTGTTTTCTTATCTGAGCTCTGACTGATATATTACTCATCTAGCCTTTGAATCTCAGCTCAACTTTCACTTTCTTGGGGAAGCCTTCCCTGACCTCCCCTCTGCTTCCACAACCTATAGCAACTAGATCAAAAATCTCATTACACAATTTCATAGCACTGTGTACCTCTCCTGTGTAGAACTTCTCCCAGTTATAATTTCACTTTAATCTGTGATAATTTGATTAACTTTTCTCTGTCATTAGAATATAATCTTCATGAATAACCATGTCCTTTTGGGGGCATTCACCATTATTTTCTAGGTATCTAAAATAGTATCTAGCACATATAATGTGCTCAATGAATGAATGAATCCTTTTGAAAACTTTTGTGATGCTGGGGACCATTGTTTAAAAAAATTGTTTTTGTCTAAAACTGCAGAGAATACTGCAATACCATCTACCAAGTTCCCTGTGTGGTTGGGCATGGCTTTGTAAAAGAGATTTAAATAAATCTCAGAAATTGAACTGCCCTATTAACAATGAGAAATGTGTTGGACAAATCCCTGTAACTCAGTTGTAACTGACCACATCATTATGGAGAATGACCTTAGGGACTTTCATAAACTTCTCATAATATACAAGAGCCCGATCTTGCCAAGGATGTAAAATCACTGGCTAATTTACTGAACCAAACCAGGCCTGCCTCTTTGCCCCAGCACAGACGGGCTCTGATTACAGATGGACATGTTTCATGTTTAATGGTGAGTAAAGGAGTCAGACACAACTGAGCGACTGAACTGAACTGAACTGAAAGGAACTTTGGAACAAGAACTTACCAGTGACAGGTAACAGTGAAGCCCAACTTTTCCCTCTTTTAAAAGAGTAAAGATGGGTTGCCTTCAACATTTGTGGTGCTTCCTTGAATTTTATATTTTAGGTTTTTTAGTTATTAGATAAGAAGTGCATTTATTTGTAATGCCCCAAATTGGAAACAATTAAAATGTCCTTCAATTGGGTGAATGGTTAGACAAACTATTGACATCCATACCATGAAATATAACCCAGCAATAAAAGGAACAAATTATGGGTTTGTTGATATATTCAGCAACTTAGATGGATCGCAAGAGAATGATCCTGAGTGAAAAAAAAGCCAATATAAAAAGATTACATATTGTATGATTCTATTTATACAACACTCTCTAAATGATAAAATCATGGAGAACAGATTAGTGATTTCCAGGGCTTGGCAGTGAGGAAAGGGGGATGAGCATGATTATAAAGGGGTAGCATGAAGGATTTGTGATAATAGAACTCTTATATCATGATTGTGGTAGTTCCATGAATCCACACATGTGATAAAATTGCATAGAACTGTATACATATACATGCATGTAACTCCATATAAAACTGGTGAAATCTGAATAAGTTTTGTAGACTGAACAAATGTCAATTTCCTGATTTTGATACTGTGTTATAGTCAAGTAAGATTTTACCTTCAGGGGAAGCTGGTGAAATGTATATGAAACCTCTTTATATTTCTGCAATTTCCTGTGAATCTATAATTACTTCAAAACTTAAAGGTTTTAAAAAAGCAATACAAGGGATTTCTATTAAAACAACACACATTCAATATACTTATTTGCCTTTACTTCCTTCTGAAATCCCACTAAATGGATAATAAAGAAATAAAAAAGACAAAATCTAAAAGTACACACACACACGTACATATAATAGTATGAGATCATAAAGGCAATAAATGACTATAACAATTTGGAGACTGGAAAATAGATGGACAAGAGAGAACCTAAGTGGTTTCATGGAAGAAAGTCAATAAGGAGCAAGTAGGTTCATCCCACTGAATTTTAGAAAATTTCAAGGATTGAAGATACCAGATGTCCAAAGTCAGGGGGCAAGGAGGGCCTGAAAACAGTGGGATTGAAAATATGTAGGAGAGTTTAGAAGTGCACGCGGCCCCCCTCACTGTCAAAGCCAGTGCTCAGCCTCTTCCTCCCAGTGTCCAACAGAAGGTAGAACAGTCACCGGATGGAGGGGTCAACGCAGAGGCTTTAGTCCCAGGGAGGCCAGACACAGATACGGTGGGATGAGGTGCGTGCTGAAAATGAACAGTCTGTAGTACAAACTGCTTACTGGGCAGTAAGATAGCTCGCAACACTGGCTGCTGAACTTACACATCACAGAAAGGAGATCGGAGAGTTTTTCTCTCTGGGGAAATTCAGTGGCTCGATAGAAAAGTCCTAGAGCAACTGATATTTGAGTGTCCTTCAACCAAAAAGGCTGGGTTCCTGCCCACTCACTTTCCAGTGAACACACAAGTCAACGTGCCCTGCCCATGCTTTTGAGAGTCTCATTCCTAAACATAAAGGACAGATCGTCAAGGATCACATTTCAATCCCAAAGAAAGGCAATGCCAAAGAATGCTCAAACTACCACACAATTGCACTCATCTCACATGCTAGTAAAGTAATGCTCAAAATTCTCCAAGCCAGGCTTCAGCAATACGTGAACCGTGAACTTCCTGATGTTCAAGCTGGTTTTAGAAAAGGCAGAGGAACCAGAGATCAAATTGCCAACATCCGCTGGATCATGGAAAAAGCAAGAGACTTCCAGAAAATATCTATTTCTGCTTTATTGACTATGCCAAAGCCTTTGACTGTGTGGATCACAATAAACTGTGGAAAATTCTGAAAGAGATGCAAATACCAGACCACCTGACCTGCCTCTTGAGAAATCTGTATGCAGGTCAGGAAGCAACAGTTAGAACTGGACATGGAACAACAGACTGGTTCCAAATAGGAAAAGGAGTCCATCAAGGCTGTATATTGTCACCCTGTTTATTTAACTTATATGCAGAGTACATCATGAGAAACGCTGGACTGGAAGAAACACAAGCTGGAATCAAGATTGCCAGGAGGACTATCAATAACCTCAGATATGCAGATGACACCACCCTTATGGCAGAAAGTGAAGAGGAACTCAAAAGCCTCTTAATGAAAGTGAAAGTGGAGAGTGAAAAAGTTGGCTTAAAGCTCGACATTCAGAAAACGAAGATCATGGCATCTGGTCCCATCACTTCATGGGAAATAGATGGGGAAACAGTGGAAACAGTGTCAGACTTTATTTTTTTGGGCTCCAAAATCACTGCAGATAGTGATTGCAGCCATGAAATTAAAAGACGCTTACTCCTTGGAAGGAAAATTATGACCAACCTAGATAGCATATTCAAAAGCAGAGACATTACTTTGCCAACAAAGGTCCATCTAGTCAAGGCTATGGTTTTTCCTGTGGTCATATATGGATGTGAAAGTTGGACTGTGAAGAAGGCTTGAGCACCGAAGAATTGATGCTTTTGAACTGTGGTGTTGGAGAAGACTCTTGAGAGTCCCTTGGCCTGCAAGGAGATCCAACCAGTCCATTCTGAAGGAGATCAGCTCTGGGATTTCTTTGGAAGGAATGATGCTGAAGCTGAAAGTCCAGTACTTTGGCCACCTCATGTGAAGAGTTGACTCATTGGAAAAGACTCTGATGCTGGGAGGGATTGGGGGCAGGAGGAGAAGGGGACGACAGAGGATGAGATGGCTGGATGGCATCACTGACTCGATGGACTTGAGTCTGAGTGAACTCCGGAAGTTGGTGATGGACAGGGAGGCCTGGCGTGCTGAGATTCATGGGGTCGCAAAGAGTTGGACACAACTGAGTGACTGAACTGAACTGAACTTTAACAAGAAAGGCTAACACTAAAGCAGATAAACGGGGGTGGGGGCGGGGCGGGGAACCACAGAGGAAGTAGGGATAATGCAGAAAGGCAGAAAAATATTTAACTAAAAGGTATCTTTGGAGAAATAAGAGATGACAGCATATCATGAAAAAAGAACAGTTTGCTATAATAGACAAACATTGAGAAAACCTAAGATTTAAATTTCTTTACCAAAAAAAAATTCAATAGAAGGATTGGAAGATAAGTTGAGGAAATGTCCAGCAAGTAGAATAAGAGACAAAGAATGATATCTGCTGCTGCTAAGTTGCTTCAGTCGTGTCCAACTCTGTGTGACCCCATAGACGGCAGCCCACCAGGCTCCCCCGTCCCTGGGATTCTCCAGGCAAGAACCCTGGAGTGGATTGCCATTTCCTGCTCCAATGCATGAGAGTGAAAAGTGAAAGTGAAGTCATTCAGTCGTGTCTGACTCTTAGCGGCCCCATGGACTGCAGCCTACCAGGTTCCTCTGTCCATGGGATTTTCCAGGCAAGAGTACTGGAGTGGGTTGCCATTGCCTTCTCTGAATGATATCTAGTAATACTATATTGTATATTTGAAAGTTTCTGAGAGTAGATCTTAAAAGTTTTCATCACAGGAAAAAAATATTATAACAATGTATGGTGATGATGTATGTTAACTAGACTTATTGTGATGATCATTTTACAATATATAGATAGATACTGAGTCATACCACACACCTGAAACTTATATCTCAATAAAAATAAGAAAAAATTAATTTATCAGAAAAAGAGACATAGAGATAGAAATTGGAGAGAGGTAAGAAAACTGATGGATCACACGTGGCTCATTTTCTTCAACAGAGAAATGATTTAGATAGAAAGGGGTGAGTGGTGGAGGATATGTTAACCAGATGTAACACGAGCCTTGATGTAATCGTGCCTTGAACTTCAAGCGATAGTGAATACTGAAAAGACACTTTAAAAAATACTCAGAGAAATTTGAGTGTGCACTGGGTAATACATTATATTAAGAACTTACAGTAATATTGTTAATATGATAATGGTAGTTATTTTTTAAAGTTCCTATATATTTGAGATATATTTGTTGTTGTTTTGTTGCTCAGCTGTGTTTGGATCTTTTGCAGCCCCGTGGACTGTAGCCCGCCAGGCTCCTGTGTCCATGGGGCTTCCCAGGCAAGAATACTGGAGTGGGTTGCCATTCCCTTCTCCAGAGGATCTTCCCAACCCAGGGATCAAACCTGAGCCTCCTGCATTACAAGCAGATTCTTTAAGACTGAGCCACTGGTGAAAATATTGAGGTATATACTGAAGTATTTATTGGTGAAAAGTGATATTATATCTGGCATTGCTTTATTTTAAAATTTAACTTTATTTTTTGGTCACACCACGTGGCTTGCAGGATCTTAATTTCCCCACCAAGGATTGAACCTGGGCTCTAGTGGTGAAAGCACTGAACCTTAACCACTGGATCACCAGGGGATTCCCTAAAATATAACTTTTCAAAAAGGTAAATGTTAATCATTATACTGGGTGATGAGCATATAAGATTTTGCTTGGCTGTTCTCTCTGCTTTTTTTAAGTTCTGTAATTTCTATCATAAAACTTTTTATTGAGAAAGAAAATTACAGGATCAGGTGAAAGCCAAATATCTGACTAATAGGAATTTAAGAGAGTAAGAGCAGAAGAAAGAAAAGAAATTATCAAAAAGTAATTAAAAAAAACCTGTCAGAACTGAAGAACATAAATTTCTAAAATCAAAGAATCCCTTCATTCAGGATTGAGAGAGGGAAAATACAAGCTGAGGCTGGAACATCTGTTGTGCCAGAAAGAAAGGAAGTCCTTGCAAATGAAAGGAACATGTCAGAAGGAATTGGAAGGGATTCTCAGTGAATATTCATTGGAAGGACTGATCCTGAAGCTGAAGCTCCAATACTTTGACCACCTGTTACAAAGAGCCAACTCATTGGAAAAGACCTTGATGCTGGGAAAGATTGAAGGCAGGCAGATAAAGGGGTGACAGAGGATGAGATGGTTGGATGGCATCACTGACTCAATGGACATGAGTTTGATCAAACTCCGGGAGATGGTGGAAGACAGGGAAGCCTGGCATGCTGCAGTCCATGGGGTCGCAAAGAGTCAGACATGGCTTAGCGACTGAACAACAACAACTGGTGGCCAAATTGGCACAATTTGAGCATCAAAATAAATAATGATAGAAATGGATTTATTCTATGGGGATAGAATAAAATAAGAATTCATGATTCTATACTGGTATAACTAAATAATTGAATAAATAAATAGGGTGAAGGGAAAGCTCTTTTGTATTCATTTGGGCAAGACAAAAGCATCCCCATGTTGTTTCTTTTTATAAAGTAGAACACTTCAAATGTATTAATTTTATTCTTTTTCAACAGAATTCATTTCATTCTGGTCCCAGGAACTGCTTCTCATTTTAGGATTCACGTTTTAGTAACACATGTGTACCCACTGCAGCCAAAAGAGCATACTTGTATTTTGGATAGTCATTCATTATTACGGTGATGATACCGACATATGATTAAAAGCCTATCGATCTTCCCACCGACGTTCTTTTTGAGCCAATGCTGGCCTTCTTCGTACAAGCTTCTGTCATCTACTTCATTATTATCTTCTTTAGTCAGAAGTTTGATGTTTCCATTATCTTTTTTCATGAACTTTGATCACTGTGAACTATTGGAATGTTTAGTCCCTCAACTTAAAAAAAACTATCACCAGCTGTAATAGGATCTTTCTGGAAATTTGTTAGGAATTGATCTTCTCTATTGACCCACCCTACCATTTCTGTCCTTTATCGAGCCCATCTTTGCATGAAATGTTCCCTTGGTATCTCTAATTTTCTTGAAGAGATCTCTAGTCCTTCCCATTCTGTTGTTTTCCTCTATTTCTTTGCATTGATTGCTGAGGAAGGCTTTCTTATCTCTTCTTGTTATTCTTTGGGACTCTGCATTCAGATGCTTATATCTTTCCTTTCTGCTTTGCTTTTCGCTTCTCTTCTTTTCACAGCTATTTGTAAGGCCTCCCCAGACAGCCATTTTTGCTTTTCCATGGGGATGGTCTTGCTCCCTGTCTCTTGTACAATGTCACGAACCTCATTCCATAGTCCATCAGGCACTCTATCTATCAGATCTAGGCCCTTAAATCTATTTCTCAAGATATTAAGAAGATGTGGCAAGAATACACAGAAGAACTGTACAAAAAAGATCTTTAAGACCCAGATAATCACGATGGTGTGATATCACTCATCTAGAGCCAGACATCCTGGAATGTGAAGTCAAGTGGGCCTTAGAAAGCATCACTATGAACAAAGCTAGTGGAGGTGATGGAATTCCAGTTGAGCTATTTCAAATCCTGAAAGATGATGCTGTGAAAGTGCTGCACTCAATATGCCAGCAAATTTGGAAAACTCAGCAGTGGCCATAGGACTGGAAAAGGTCCGTTTTCATTCCAATCCCAAAGAACGGCAATGCCAAAGAATGCTCAAGCTACCACACAATTGCACTCATCTCACACGCTAGAAAAGTAATGCTCAAAATTCTCCAGGCCAGGCTTCAGCAATATGTGAACCGTGAACTTCCAGATGTTCAAGCTGGTTTTAGAAAAGGCAGAGGAACCAGAGATCAAATTGCCAACATCCACTGGATCATGGAAAAAGCAAGAGAGTTCCAGAAAAACATCTATTTCTGCTTTATTGACTATGTCAAAGCCTTTGACTGTGTGGATCACAATAAACTGTGGAAAATTCTGAAAGAGATGAGAATACCAGGCCACCTGACCTGCCTCTTGAGAAATGTGTATGCAGGTCAGGAAGCAACAGTTAGAACTGGACATGGAACAACAGACTGGTTCCAAATAGGAAAAGGAGTATGTCAAGGCTGTATATTGTCACCCTGTTTATTTAACCTCTATGCAGAGTACATCATGAGAAACGCTGGACTGGAAGAAACACAAGCTGGAATCAAGATTGCTGGGAGAAATATCAATAACCTCAGATATGCAGATGACACCACCCTTATGGCAGAAAGGGAAGAGGAACTCAAAAGCCTCTTGATGAAAGTGAAAGTGGAGAGTGAAAAAGTGGGCTTAAAGCTCAACGTTCAGAAAACTAAGATCATGGCATCCGGTCCCATCACTTCATGGGAAATAGATGGGGAAACAGTGGAAACAGTGTCAGACTTTATTTTGGGGGGCTCCAAAATCACTGCAGATGGTGACTGCAGCCATGAAATTAAAAGACACTTACCCCTTTGAAGGAAAGTTATGACCAACCTAGATAGCATATTGAAAAGCAGAGACATTACTTTGCCACCAAAGGTCCGTCTAGTCAAGGCTATGATTTTTCCAGTGGTCGTGTATGGATGTGAGAGTTGGACTGTGAAGAAGGCTGAGCACCAAAGAATTGATGCCTTTGAACTGTGGTGTTGGAGAAGACTCTTGAGAGTCCCTTGGACTGCAAGGAGATCCAACCAGTCCATTCTGAAGGAGATCAGCCCTGGGATTTCTTTGGAAGGAATGATGCTAAAGCTGAAACTCCAGTACTTTGGCCACCTCATGTGAAGAGTCGACTCATTGGAAAAGACTTTGATGCTGGGAGGGATTGGGGGCAGGAGGAGAAGGGGACAACAGAGGATGAGATGGCTGGATGGCATCACTGACTCGATGGACGTGAGTCTGAGTGAACTCCGGGAGTTGGTGATGGACAGGGAGGCCTGGCGTGCTGCGATTCATGGGGTCGCAAAGAGTCGGACACGACTGAGTGACTGAAATGAACTGAACTGAACTGAACTGATCAACCCACCCTAATTAATTTGTTCTACTTCATACACGCAGGGAGCAGACCCTCAAGTTCACCTATTATAGGCTCAAAATGTATAAGTTCCTTAATTATATTATGTAGACCCTATGACAGTAGAGAAGGGGTGTGCTTGCACAAGTATAGTAACTTATGACGTCCATCTTCTTAAAAGAATTTTCTATCAGTAGACGTTTTTCAATAGGTTTGGCTATAATTAATACCACCATTAAGTACAGGACAGTTCATCCAGATCTCTGAGCCCAGTTTCTTCATCACTAAAATCAGAGAATCAACCAGTTTGCTTAGGTCTCCTCAGCCTCTATAATTCTTTTCTTTATTGTGTCTTAGAAGTGTGTTGAAAACATTTAAAAAATAGCACATAGTAGTCATTCCAAACAGTCTTTTCAAGTTATTTTTTCATAAAATGTGGAATGACTAGATTTATTAACACAGTATCATCACTAAATTTTAAAAAGTGAGCCTAAGAATGAAAAGTCTAAAAAAAAACAATTGAGAGCATTAGTTTAACATCTTAAGCTATAGAATTTGAAACACAGGCTGTACAATCTTCTGGGCTAGAACAGAGACAGTATGGAGGATATCAGCCTGGCTATTATTTTTAAATTCCAGATCCATGGTTGATAGATTGTAACTGCATTGTAAGTGCTGACCTAATGTGTGTGTGTGTGTGTGTGTGTGTGTGTGTGTGCATGCATGCGTGCGCACGTCCTAGGTCACTTCAGTTGTGTCCAACTCTTTGTGACCCTATGGGCTGTAGCCCGCCAGGCTCCTCTGTCCACGGGATTCTCCAGGCAAGAGTACTGGAGTGGGTTGCCATGCCCTCCTCCAGGGGATCTTCCCGACATCTCTTATGTCTCCTGCATTGGTAGGCGAGTTCTTTATCTCTAGTGCCACCTTGGAAGCCCTGACCTAATACTGCTTTGTTATCAAAATGCCCTTTTATATTTAATTATGGGCAGACTGGTCATTACATAGCCTATATAAACCTTAAAAGAACCATTTATTTTGAACCTCTAGTAATAATATATGATAATGACATTGTTTCAAAAATCTTTTGGAGTAAATGCCACAATCCTAAATCACAGTTATCTATCTAATCAGAGTCATCCTAGCTAACAAAGTTTACGAAATGCATAACAAATTCTTAGATAACACTACAAGGCTATGTTAGAATTTTAATGGAATAGCCAGGATCTTTTTGTTCCGGGCAGAATAAAAGTTCCTTTATCTGTTCTGTGAGGAGTTTGGCAGTTGACTCAAGGGCATTTCTAACTTTTCAAAATGCAGGATTTCAAGCATATTGCCTGTGTTAAAAAAAAAATACATGCATTTTCTTCTTTTGGTCTGTACAACAATTCTCTGTGGCAGACAAGTTTACTGATGTCAGTCCTGTGTTAGAGAAGAAGCTGAAACAGAGAGGTGGAGAGTTTCTCTCATTCACACAATTTCTTGGAGATGTTGAGCAATGAGCCTGGCTGAGCCGTAGGAGGAGGTCATTGTCCCAGGTCTGGAAGTTAAATATTTTGGCCCACAGACTTTCCTTTAGACCCTGGAGACCAAAATTTTGAGCAGACCAGCATGGCGAGGGTGTTCCTGTAGTCCTTCCCAACCTAAATGCCTCCATTTCTCTTGTCTATGTCTTTGGTTTATTCTGGCCCTTTCTAGGCACTATTTGGCTTGTTGGCTTTGCTAAGAATTTTAGGGGCATTTCTCCCTAGTATGATAAAATGGTTTCTTGATTCATTGAGGTTAATTTCTGTTGTTTTCTACTGTAAGAAAACAAGTCAAAATCAAAAAAAGAGAGGAATTTCTCTCTCTTGGTCCTTGACCCACTCCTCCAAGAAGACTGGGGAGTGGGCCTGCTTTGGTTCCTGGAGGGGATTCAACCTCCCTCACCCACCCCCCACCACCCTCCAAATCTTAGGCTTCTAAAGAGATTAGAGCTGAGTTGTACTAGAAACAGAGGGGCCCCTAGGGCTGAAGGGGGCCAGCTACTCCCAAATTGTGCTCCAGAAGGAACAGGACTTTTGCTGGGGATGGAGAGAAGCAGAATTGGGGACCAGAGTCACCAGTAAAAGCTATTTTCTTTGTGCCACAAGGGACATTTCCTATGGCTGCTTGGCAGTGAGGGTAATGGAATGAATAGGACCACTTGCCTTTGAACAGATTCTGCAGGCTTGGGCCATAAGTATCTGCAACTGGGGTGGCCTGAGGAATAGACGTGCTTCCATTTTCTGGGTACCACTTATCCAACGCCATCTCTATTCTTGGGTGGAGGGGAAGAAAATTGTTCTCCAGGGGAGGAGGGCAATATTTGTACCCATCATATCAAAGATGATAGCTACTATTCATTGTGGGCTTCCCATGTGGTGCTAGTGGTAAAGAACCTGCCTGCCAATGCAGGACACAAGAGACACGGGTTCGATCCCTGGGTCGGGAAGATCCCCTGGAGGAGGGCATGGCAATCCACCCTGGTATTCTTGCCTGGAGAATCCCATGGACAGAGGAGCCTGTCGGGCTACAGTCCATAGGATTGCAAAGAGTTGGACATGATTAAAGGCACCAACAACTCGATGGACCTGAGTTTGAGTGAACTCCGGGAGTTGGTGATGGACAGGGAGGCCTGGCGTGCTGCAATTCATGGGGTCGCAAAGAGTCGGACACGACTGAGTGACTGAACTGAACTGAACTGAAAGCAACTTAGCATATATGCACTATTCATTGTGCATTTACCATATGCCTGGCACACTGCTTACTTAGCAAGGCAATTTATGAGAATTTTCATGTGTTAGAGCAACTTGATTACAGCATTAACTGTATCTGTATTCAAGGATGTAGGCTGATCAGCAAAGAATGAGAGGAATTTTTCAGTATCTCTTCCTAGGAAGGAACCTAGGCGCTGTGTTCTGAGGCCTAGATTTCTTTTACCCTCTGGGAAGAGGCAGGTGGCCTTTATTTATGAAGGTCCGAATCACAGATGGAAACCTAGGGACCCGAGTTTCTGTTTTATTTGGCCTAAAAAATGTTTCAGGAGAATTTGAATTAGAAACCCACATTTAAAAAACAGGAATTTTTAAAGATCAGTTTTTCTAAAACAGATTTTATATAAACATTCTGAATTTCTCGTGTGTGTTGAAAAATCAGAAGATTTGGTAACATTCAATCTGACTCCATTGTGACAACAATCAGCTGGAGCTGAGTTAAGGCTCTCAGGTGACACAAGCTTGCTCTTCTCACATTGCCACTGTCCCCAAATGCCTGGGGACATTTCATTTCATTGAAGAACAATGTCTTCTGTGGGGCCCATTTCATTGAAGAACATTCCTGCTTATGAGCATCCCCTATGAACATTTGATCTCTGCTCTGGGGCTACTGAGGGGAAAAGAACTAGATATTTCCAGATCATGGAGGAAGACTGGCCCAGAAGTGACTTCTTCAAATCTGGACAAGAGGGCAGGATCTGTGGCATGTCCATAAGCACATGTATGGGTGTAAAGCCTTTTAAATCTTATTTTTTTTCTGACAAATATATAGATATAGACCAAACATTCATTGATCCATGCATAGTTGTCATGTAATGTGTAAAAACTGGATCATTATTTTAAATGGATCCTATTTTATTTAAACTTAATTTATTGAATATAGAAACGAATCATAAACATCTTCATGGGTAGTGAAGATATAGGTTATATAGGGTTTCCCTGGTGGCTCAGCAGTAAAGAATCTGCTTGCCAACGCAGGTTCAATCCCTGGGTCCGGAAGATCTCCTGGAGAAGGAAATGGCAACCCACTCCAGTATTCTTGCCTGGAGAATCCCATGGACCGAGGAGCTTGGCGGGCTACAGTCCACAGGGTCGCAAAAGAGTCAGACACGACTGAGCGACTGAACAGCAACAACAATGGGTTATACAGGAAATAATTGGTGTATTGCTTTCCTGTGGCTGCTGTAACAAACTGCCACCAATTTGGTGGCTTAAAACAATAGAATTTTTATTCTTTTATAGTTCTAGAGGCCAGAAGTCCATAATCAAGGTATTGGCAGGGCTACATTCCCTCTGAAGACTCTAGGGAGACTCCTCCCTCGTTTCTTTCAGCTTCTGGCAGCAGCAGGCAGACTGCACAACTGCAGTGTGTATGTCTGTCTTCACATGACCTCCACGTGTCACCAATCTCCCTCCACTGTTCTCTTGTAAGGACACCTGTCATTGAATTTAGGGACCACCCAGATAGTTCAGGATGGTCTCACCTTGAGATCCTTAATTACATCTGCAAAGACCCCTTTTGCACATCAGGTCCCATTTACAGCTTCCAGGTGGACATACCATTTGAGGGAGTGGAGGTGGGAAGAGGGCACCGTTGAAACCACTGTGTGCTGTGCTCAGTCACTTCAGTCGTGTCCAACTCTTTGCAACCCCACGGACTGTAGCCTGCCAGGCTCCTCTGTCCATAGGATTCTCCAGGCAAGAATACAGGAATGGGTTGCCATGCCCTCCTCCAGGGGATCTTCCTGACCCAGGGATCGAACCCATGACTCCTGCTCCTCCTGAATTGCAGATGGATTCTTTACCGCTGAGCCACTGGGGACTACACTTAGATAAATAATTTTTCTCTTAAAAATGATTTTTAAAAACATCGATTGGTTCCATTTTCTGGGTCCCTTTTTTGTGTGGCTGCAAGGTGGGCAGAACTCATTTTGAGTCATTGAGTGGCTCCAGGGTATAATGTAGTAATAAAATACTGGCCAAACACCTAAGAAACATGCACTGAGGGTTTAGATCCCTGTGCTTTGCCCTCCGGAGGAAGTGGTGGTGAAAGTGAAGCAGCAAGGTTACAGATCCCTCTCCCCAGGGTGTGGGACTCAGATTACAAAACTCAAGTGAGGCTTCTTGAGAAGCCAACAGCCCCTACTCGTTCATGCACTGTCCAACATTTCTAAAAAGCTGACTTCAATAAGGGGTTATTTTGTTTGGCAGACAAGAAAGAGCTATTTTAACAGTTCTCTTTTATTTATTCTGCTTCTGGGATTATGCATTGAAGGATTTGGTGTGGTTGGCACATGGTTCCCTTTCAGATTTCTGAAGTTACCCTGACCACCCGAAAACTGGATTCTTGGAATATCCAGGTCCTGGGAGCAATCCAGAGCCTTCATTGGTGATGAGGCTATGTGTATGGTACCTGGAGTGAGGTATCATTATTTAAATATGGTAGCAAGATTCAGCAGAACCTTCAAGAAAACATTTCCTGCACTGTCCAAAAAGTTCCCATAAATGGGAATGTTATAACAGTGGATAACATTTACCAGGTGCTTTGAAGAGCCCTGGCACAGTGCTGGGTCCTTGGCAGGTACTACGTTTGTTCTTTCATTTAAACTTTACAATAACTCTTGAGGCACACGTTATTTTTATCATCCCCATTTTATAAACGAGGACACGGAGGCACAGAGAAGTTAACCACTTGCCCAAGGTTGGTGAGCAGCACAGGCGAGACTCAAAGCCAGCCAGAACAGCTCTGGAGACCGTGCTCTTAACCGCTTCATCTGCAGCTCCTACTGTTTCTTTTTCTTTGGCTGCTCTGGGTCTCCGTTGCTGAGCTCGGGCTTTTTTCTCTCTAGGTGTGGTGATCGGGGGCTGCTCTTCCTTGTGGTGTTTGAGCTTCTCATTGTGGTGGCCTCTCCTGTTGCAGAGCTCGGGCTCTGGGTGCTCGGGCTTCCGTAGTTGCGGCACGTGGCTCAGTAGTTGTGGCTCATGGGCTTAGTTGCCCTTCAGCCTGTGGGATCCTCCGGGACCAGGGATGGAACCCGTGTCTTCTGCATTAGCAGGCAGACTTAACCACCGGACCACCAGGGAAGTCTTCTCGTACTCTAATTCTGACAAAACTGTGCTGTGGCTAGGGTCATCTCCAGTGTTCCCGCATCCCCTCCCTCCTTTTCCTTCTCCTTCCTTTCTGAGACCAGGAGGGTGGAAGAAAGCCTATGGATTTTTCAGTCAGTCTGACCTCAATTCAAACCCTGCTTGTGTGCACCTAGACAAGTTAGATAACCTCTCTGAGCCTCAGTTCCCTCAGTTTAAAATGCTCATTATAATAACTAGTTCATAGAATTGTCATGTGAATTGAATAATATATTGTAGTGGATGCTGTGAAGTGCTACCCAGATCACCGCTGGGACCAAGGCACCCTTCACTTCTCTCCCCTGAGGCTGGGACTGTGCCTGCTGACTGTTCAGAGCTGAGCCTCTTCCAGTAATTGCTGTTAGCTGAAGGGAGTCATATTAAAAAGCAGAGACATTACTTTGCCAACAAAGGTCTGTCTAGTGAAAGCTATAGTTTTTCCAGTAGTCATGTATGGATGTGAGAACTGGACTATAAAAAAAGCTGAGTGCCGAAGAATTGATGCTTTTGAACTGTGGTATTGGAGAAGACTCTTGAGAGTCCCTTGGACTGCAAGGAGATCCAGTCAGTCAATTCTAAAGGAAATCAGTCCTGAATATTCAGTGGAAGGACTGATGCTGAAGCTGAAACTCCAATATTTTGGCCACCTGATGTGAAGAACTGACTTATTGGAAATGATCCTGATGCTGGGAAAGATTAAAGGTGGGAGGAGAAGGGGACGACAGAGGATGAGATGGTTGGATGGCATCACCGACATGATGGACCTGAGTTTGAGTAGGCTCTGGGAGTTGGTGATGGACAGGGAAACCTGGCATGCTGCAGTCCATGGGGTTGCAAAAAGTCAGACACGACTGGGTGACTGAACTGAACTGAAGGGGAGTCAGTCATTGGAAGTTCTGCCCCCTCCTCAGGGCAACCCGTATCCAACAACTTCTCAACTGAAGGTGGAGAGAGGGCATGAGCCCAGCCGCTTTACTTCAATTTAGGACAGCGCTGAAGGACCATCCTAGCTCCAGAGGCTTCCCATAGGAGGACTGGCTGATGTTGCTATAGCAACTACATCATCACTCCACTTCTCCCTCTGCCCAGTCTTGCTGCCTTCAGCCCTCTCAGGTATTGGTGTTGACATCACTTCCCGGTGAACTTTCATCCCCTAGTCTGTTTCCTGAGGAAACTGATCTACAGTAGTTAATGTTTGCAGGATGTCTGACACGTGGTGTACATTCAATAAATTATTTCCAAGGTTCCTGCTCATCTCAGGTATATCCTACAGCAATGCCTCACCACTTGGGAGCGTATTGTGCCTTGGGTTACCTCTGTTTCATCAGAATTTAGCAATCCCATGTCTTACATCCACAGGGGGAGGACCTTGTCAAAAGCTGGTTAGTCATGGGTCAGTGTCTCTCTTCACCTGGATGGGGGAGGGGGGCATGTAACCTGCATCAAGTTGGTCACAGGGCGAGCCTGATTCTAGAGGAGACCCAGTCACACCATGTAGGTAGCTGCCCACAGCCCCAGACATAAAAGGCTTTCAGTGAATGTTTGTGGTAAGGCTGTGATGTAATGATGGAAGGCTGCTACTGACCCTGAAGAATAGACTTTCAGTTTTCAGAATTCAAAATAGATGGAATTCAAAAACTAGACACAAACAGTCTCTTAACAGTAAGTGCTTTGAGAACTTCATAACATTTGAAATTTCTGTACCATCAGCAACATGCTTGAGAAATCTAAGCAGTGTGGCCTAACAGCTACAGGGTATAGACAGAGCAGGGAGCAGCTGCAACACGCAACTAGTGGGGCACGTGGTCTTGGCCCCTGGCAACACTGCCTGCAGAGCCTCTGACCACCCCAGGCTGGGGACTGTATGGCCAGGAAGGAGAAACAGTCTGGGCAGTTCCGTGCATTGTTCTGTGGGCAGGCTATGGGCACTGCAGAAAAGTCAGTGGGCTGTTCCAGTTGATGGCCATAGTGATGGGCCTTGATTTTCCACTTTACTGCAAGATAATATGAAGATGGGAGGTAATATGAATATGTAGAGTGATACTCTATAGCCAACACCACTGGCCTGCTGCAGTGTTAAAGGCATGTGGTATACCTTTACCAAGGAGTGTCCCTAAGCAATGGCCTGTGCTTTAAAGTCACTAATAAAAATGATTCAATGCAAGTCCTATCAAGCTACCAGTGGTATTTTTCACAGAGCTAGAACAAATAATTTCACAATTTGTATGGAAATACAAAAAAACCTTGAATAGCCAAAGCAATCTTGAGAAAGAAGAATGGAACTGGAGAAATTAACCTGCCTGACTTCAGGCTCTACTACAAAGCCACAGTCATCAAGACAGTATGGTACTGGCACAAAGACAGAAATATAGATCAGTGGAACAAAATAGAAAGCCCAGAGATAAATCCACGCACCTATGGACACCTTATCTTTGGCAAAGGAGGCAAGAATATACAATGGAGAAAAGACAATCTCTTTAACAAGTGGTGCTGGGAAAACTGGTCAACCACTTATAAAAGAATGAAACTAGAACACTTTCTAACACCAAACACAAAAATAAACTCAAAATGGATTAAAGATCTAAACATAAGACCAGAAACTATAAAATTCCTAGAGGAGAACATAGGCAAAACACTCTCGGACATACATCACAGCAGAACCCTCTATGACCCACCTCCCAGAATATTGGAAATAAGAGCAAAAATAAACAAATGGGACCTAATTAAACTTAAAAGCTTCTGCACAACAAAGGGAACTATAAGCAATGTGAAAAGACAGCCTTCAGAATGGGAGAAAATAATAACAAATGAAGCAACTGACAAACAACTAATCTCAAAAATATACAAGCAACTCCTGCAGCTCAATTCCAAAAAAATAAACGACCCAATCAAAAAATGGAAAAGACCTAAACAGACATTTCTCCAAAGAAGACATACAGATGGCTAACAAACACATGAAAAGATGCTCAACATCACTCATTATCAGAGAAATGCAAATCAAAACCACAATGAGGTACCATTTCACGCCAGTCAGAATGGCTGCGATCCAAAAGTCTACAAGCAATAAATGCTGGAGAGGATGTGGAGAAAAGGGAACTCTCTTACACTGTTAGTGGGAATGCAAACTAGTACAGCCACTATGGAGAACAGTGGAGATTTGGAGATTCCTTAAAAAACTGGAAATAGAACTGCCATACAACCCAGCAGTCCCACTGCTGGATATACACACTGAGGAAACCAGGAGGGAAAGAGACACGTGTACCCCAATGTTCATTGTAGCACTGTTTACAATAGGACATGAAAGGAACCTAAATGTCCATCAGCAGATGAATGGGTAAGAAATCTGTGGTACATATACACAATGGAGTATTACTCAACCATTAAAAAGAATACATTTGAATCAGTTCTAATGAGGTGGATGAAACTGGAGCCTATTATACAGAGTGAAGTAAGCCAGAAAGAAAAACACCAATACAGTGTACTAACGCATATATATGGAATTTAGAAAGATGGTAATGATAACCCTGTATACGAGACAGCAAAAGAGGCACAGATGTATAGAACAGTCTTTTGGACTCTGTGGGAGAGGGCGAGGGTGGGATGATTTGAGAGAATGGCACTGAAACATGTATATCATATGTGAAACGAATCACTAGTCCAGGTTCGATGCATGATACAGGATGCTTGGGGCTGGTGCACTGGGATGACCCAGAGGGATGGGATGGGGAGGGAGGTGGCAGGGGGGTTCAGGATGGGGAACACGTGTACTCCTGTGGCAGATTCATGTTGATGTATGGCAAAAACAATACAATATTGTAAAGTAATTAGCCTCCAATTAAAATAAATCAGATCAGATCAGATCAGTCTCTCAGTCGTGTCCGACTCTTTGCCACCCCATTAATCGCAGCACGCCAGGCCTCCCTGTCCATCACCAACTCCCGGAGTTCACTCAGACTCATGTCCATCGAGTCAGTGATGCCATCCAGCCATCTCATCCTCTGTCGTCCCCTTCTCCTCCTTCCCCCAATCCCTCCCAGCATCAGAGTCTTTTCCAATGAGTCAACTCTTCGCATGAGGTGGCCAAAGTACTGGAATTTCAGCTTCAGCATCATTCCTTCCAAAGAAATCCCAGGGCTGATCTCCTTCAGAATGGACTGGTTGGATCTCCTTGTAGTCCAAGGGACTCTTAAGAGTCTTCTCCAACACCACAATTCAAAAGCATCCCCTGCTCACCGCAACTAGAGAAAGCCCGAATGTAGCAACAAAGACCCAGTGCAGCCAAAAGTAAATAAATAAAAACAATAAAAATAACTTTAAAAGTCCCCAAACCTACTATGACACACAAAGTCCACTTAGTATTGCTTATGTTGGGAGGTCAAGAGGTTTGCCAAAAAGAACACAAGCTCTGGTGCAGGACTGACCTGGTTTTTAAATTGGGTCCACTTTACATGTTTAACCTGATAACCTTAGAAATTATTAACCTTATAGATCATTCCTTCAACTGTGGAATGAACATAATTTTTCCTCCTAGTGTTTGTTGCAAGAATTTAATGAGAACATTCATTTCAAATCTCTTTGATATGAAATACTACTCAAATAAAAGATATTCATATATTGCATTGAAATAGTGATATTTAAGCACTCATTGGTGAACAATTTTGGGGTTCTCAGGAAATCTTCCTTAGACATTGTAGTGGGAGTCTGTTCATTCTGGCCTTTCTTTGGGTAAGAGAACCCTTCTTCTCTGTAGGAAGTTCCTTTCATGTGATTTGCTAGCAAATGACCTTATCTCCTCTAACCACAGAAGGCGAGAACAAAATTGTCCTCTCTGGCCATGTAATTTGGTCCAGGGATGAATATACAACCCTACTTGGGTTAGTCAGAGCCTTCTCCAGACTACTGGGCTAGAGATATTGGGAAAGATTGTTACTTTTTGCTAGATTGCCAGACTGGTAGGATGTTAAGCTGGGGATGCTGGAGAATGTCTGGAGCAGGCCTGTCCAGGAGGTGGTGAGAGCAAATCTCAAAAGAGCATGAGAGCCTGGATCCAGCCACTCTAGGAACTAGCTACACCTCTACACTTCCCAGATATGGGAACCAAAGACGTTCCCCTTTTCCTTAAGTTGGTTTGAATCTTGCAATCAACAGGGTCCTGCACAATGCAAGACTTCATAATAAGTTAGCAGACTTGAATCAATAATACCCATCTATTTCCAGGGAATCAAATAGGTCTTAGCGTCTCCATTTCCTCACCTGTAAAATGAAGGGCAGAATATTTACTTCCCAAGGCGCTTGAGAATGTTCAAAGAGGTAACATATGTAAAATTCCTTCTTTGGGGTTCATAAAATGTTAGCTACTCTGCATTGGGCATGGGGAGTCTCTACTGGATTTATATGGCTCAGTTCAGTTGCTCAGTCTTGTCTGACTCTTTGCGACCTCATGGACTGAAGCACACCAGGCCTCCCTGTCCATTACCAACTCCTGGAGTTTATTCAAACTCATGTCCATTGAGTCGGTGATGCCATCCAACCATCTCATCCTCTGTCGTCCCCTTCTCTTCCCACCTTCAATCTTTTGCAGCATTAGGGTCTTTTCAAATGAGTCATTTCTTCACATCAGGTGGCCAGAGTATTGGAATTTAACTTCATATAGATGTTTCTCACTTTAGGGAAACATATCTACTGTCATCTTGAGTTCCTGGTTACCCTCCACAGCATATTTGCTTAGTTAAGCTTTTCCTCCATAAATTAGCTTCAGTCCTGTTCTGTATAGGACTGACTTCATTCCTAGGTGAGGCAACAACCTCCTAATATTTCTTTAATTGTTGTTCCACCAATCCTCTTCATCTTACGGCTAATGCTTAGAATTGTACCATCAGAGCTTGATTTAAAAATAAAACTATTAAAATATATATGCACAAATGTAGACATATTGTGAGTATGCGCTTCAATGAATTTCCACAAACTATAGCCCTCATTCAAAGTACGAAACAGAAAATTACTAGCATCCCAAAGCCTCCCCCGTGTTTCCTGCCCTAAGCCATTATATTCCTCCGAAAGTAACCTCTGTCTTGATTTCTAAGAGCACCGATTATTTTACCTGTTTTTTCTTCTTTATATAAAAGAAATTATCTGGGGCTTACTCAATATCTGACTTCTTTTGCTCAGTATTATTGTTATAAGATTCATTCATGTTGTTGAGTTACAGTTTGTCCATTCTCATCACTGCATAGAATTCCACCCTACTATTTATTCATTCAACTGTTAACAGGCATTGCTTCCCTGGTGGCTCAGTTGGCAAAGAATTCACCTGCAATGCAGGAGACCCAGGTTCAATCCCTGGGTCGGGAAGATCCCCTGGAGAAGGAAATGGTAACCCACCCCAGTACTCTTGCCTGGGAAATCCCATGGACAGGGGAGTCTGGAGGGCTACAATCCACGGGGTTGCAAGAGTTGGACACAACTTAGTGACTAAGCCACCACCACCACCACATGAATAGTGTTGCTGTAAATGGGACTTTGCTTCCATGGTGATGCTGGTGGTAAAAAAAAAAAACGTGTGCCAATGCGGGAGATGGCAGAGACGCAGGTTCGATCCCTGGGTTGGGAAGATTCCCTGGAGAAGGAAATAGCAACCCACTCCAGAATTCTTGCCTGGAGAATTCCATGGACAGGGAAGCCTGTCGAGCTTGGGGTCACAAAGAGTTGGATGTGACTGAATCAACTGAGCTCATACACATGAACAGAACTTTTAGCTGAACATATTGATGCAATTCTGTTGAATGTATACCTACTAGACAGATTACTGAGTTGTGAAATATGCTTTTTTTCAGCTTTAATAGATATCACATAACATTTTCCCACGATGTTCCACATCTTTTAACATAAGGTTTTATTAGTGTTGGAACTCGTTATGAGGATTATATTGCAAGCCAGGGAAAATAGAGTTATGCTTTCAAAATTCTGAGGGAAAATTATGTATAGATTTTAACACAAGAAAAACTCTCATTCAAATGGAAATATAGACTATGTACATTTCTAGACATATAAAGTATCTTGTACTTCCCTCCCCAAATTTTTAGATTGCCCATAAAGAGTGGGAATATGGGTGGTTTTCATTCTTTTGAAAATTTTATGTACTAATTGTTTCATGGTAAGCTTGTTTCATTGTTCTAATCACCCATACAGAAATATAATAATAGCTAACCTTATTGGTTGCTAATTGATTACTTATTGATTAAGATCTGGGCCTACTCTAAACAGTCTGTATTTTATGAATTCCTCAAAGCAAATCTTTGCGATAGGTGCTACTGTTATCTCCATTATCTATATGGGGAGACTGAAGCACAGGGCAGTTGGGTGACTTGCCCAGTGTCACCTGTTTAACAAGTGGTAGAGCCAGTGTTCAAAACCAAGGAGCCTGGCTGAGAGGCTGGCCCTCCTAAAAGGAATTAAACAAAGAGAACAAAAAGAGAAGGCAAGTGTTGCCAACAATGACAACATCACTCTCACTCTTTTCACCAAGACAAGAGCCGCAGCTCCAGCATCCTTCATGTTATCTTGCTGTGCTTGCTGTGGGGTGAGGTCCTTCACTGGGGACGTTCTGCGCACAGCACTAAAAGGAACATGCCCACCTGAAATCAGGTGTGTCCCCACCCCGGGAATGGTGAGCCTGGGCTCTGCTCACTTGTAAATGCATTTGACACCCTTGGCAGTTCTGGCCATCATCAATGCCACTTCACTTATTTCCAAGAAGTCTGGTGTGTTTGGGAGCACCTCTTTGCCTCAAACTAAATTGCCCAATCCCAAGGTGAGCACCTGAATCTATGCTACACTGATCTGAACCTCTTCTGTGTATATAAGAATGAAAAATATTAGACATCAGTCACTTAATCCAATTAAGTCCTTTATTTAGTTTTAATAGTGGAACTAAGAGCCTGACCTAAGTTAATCCTTCTTCAGTAGATGCCATTTCAATGGATTTTGCAGTCCCTCTGATACCAATATTCTTGTTTCAGCCATCTTTGTTTCTTTAAATAATTGCATTAAATAAAATCTCATAAGCTGAAATTGCATTGACTGTATCTGGTGACATTTGTGCATTCCAATGCCTCCAAAAAGCCTTGTTCAGTCTGGTATTGAACTGTATCCAAATGGAAACCCATTTAAAAATTATTTTCCTGGCAAGAAATAATTGATATGAACCTAGACTAATGTGGTATTAAAGAGGAATAGGAAGTTACGCAGTTAAAAGTTTGTTTGCTAGAATCCCATGTCAGGCAATGTAAATGCTTTCTCCCTGTGGATGTACTGTGAACTGATTTGAGGTTAACCTGGTTTAAATTCTGGTAAGTGGAGTTAATGTTTCCTATGCTTGGATTTGTTATCAAAATCCTGGCAATAAATGATTTTGGCCCTATTATATTTTAACACCCTTGAAACCAATGTCTGTATTAGTTTCCGGTATCAAGAAGGGAGAAAATTATAACTCTAGGGATTCTACAGTTTTTCTCCTTGCATCCTTTTTGGCATAAAGTTAAATTTCCTTTTTGGCCTATCTTCTCTCATTTGCGTAGTAAGAAGTGCTAGATTCTCTTGGGGCTTCCCAAGTGATACTAGTGGTAAAGAACCCACCTGCCAATGCAAGAGACTTAAGATACATGGGTTTGATCCCTGGGTCGGGAAGATCCCCCTGGAATGGCAACCCACTCCAGTATTCTTGCTGGAGAATCGCATGGACAGAGGTGCCTGGCGGGCTACAGTGTAGAGGGTCACAGAGTCGGGCACGACTGAAGTGACTGAGCACCATGCACAGATTCTCCTACCGACATCGCTTTGACCCCTGCTTTCTCCTTAGAGTCTATGGATTCCCTGTGACCCACCTAGGCTGGGCCTCCCGGAACCCCCCCGCCATGACCCTGAATTTCAGTCACAAGCTTGAATGGAATAGACCATTAAACATTTGAGTCCAGCCGGCACTTTCCCTAAGATATGCAATTAAATCTCTTGGGCTGGCATTCTTTCAGATAGGGCAGCTAGGACTCCAAACAATTAATTTTCCTTGGGTCCCACAGGGAAACAGTCCACAGACTTTGAACTTGGGTTCACAAGTCTGTCTCTGCAAAACTATCAATTTGTTTTGATCCAAAAGATGCAAGTGTCTCATTACTCTGTCTTCCTTCATTATAAAATAGCAGGGTTATAATCATCTGCACAAATTCATACCAAGGTGTTACCATTCCCTCTTCAACTTCTTCAAGATGAAATGCCCAAATAAATGAAGTACTAATAACACCCTGCAAGATAACTAGCTATAAAATGTCTTTGCACTTTAATTGGGCAAAAGCTTCCTGTGTTTAGTTGCTCAGTCATGTATGACTCTTTGCGACCCTATGGACTATAACCCACTAGGTTCCTCCATCCAAGGGATTTTCCAAGCAAGAATACTGGAATGGGTTGCCATTTCCTTCTCCAGGGGATCTTCCAGGCCCAGGGATCAAACTGACATCTCTTGGGTCTCCTGCACTGCAGGCAGATTCTTTACCTGTGAGCCACCAGCTTCCCTTAGGTTAAGTGAATGTAACTCTGAGACTTCAGTGAGTCCTGAGAGGTTTCTGGTGGAAAAGAAGGTGGGTTGACTGATGTGTCAGGAATCACTCAAATCCCACTGTATCAGAAGCTTAGCCTTCCAGCAGTGGACAGTCGTCCATCACCCACCCTCGCTGCTGCTGCCCCTGCAGTTTAGCGTGATCTTAGCCCTAGGTCTGGATTTCCGTGTTTTTGGACCATCCTTGTCCATAGTCCTTCTCCCTCGGCTTTATATTTGCAGCCATTTCTGAAAATATTGTGTGTGCGAGTTCAGTCGTGTCCATCTTTGCAACCCCACGGACCATCGCCCGCCAGGCTTCCTTGTCCATGGGATTCTCTAGGCAAGAATACTGGAGTGGGTTGCCATTTCCTCCTCCATGGGATCTTCCTGACCCAGGGATTGAACTTGAGTGTCCTGCGTTTCCTGTATTGACAGGCAGATTCTTTACCACTAGCGCCACCTGGGAAGCCCATGTTCTGAAAACATTGGGTTGGCCAAAAAGGTCATTTGGTTTTTTCATAACATCTCATGGAAAAACGTGAATGAACTTCTTGGCCAACCCAATATAATTCAAAACCTATCATCTTTAACTCCTGTTTCACATTTAAAGAAAAAATAATTTCTTTCATATATCTGTGCACTCCTCACTTTGTTGTATAATTGCCTACATGTTCACTCTCTTCTACTGGGCCTGAGGGATTCTCAAAGGGAAGAACTAGGTCTTCCTCCAGCCTTGTCTGTCTGACTTCTCTAGGCTCCCTCAGCAGCTATCCCTGGTCTTTTTTCTGCTTCTCGAGCACACCAAGCTCCTTCTCACCTCAGGGTCTTTGTAATTTCTGTCCCTTCTACCTACAGAGTTCTTGTACATCTTCATGTGGTAGACTCCTCATCAACAGCTGTCAGTCAGCTGCCACCTCTCTGAGAGATGGTTTCTTTAAAAAAAAAAATCAAAAACACAACCTACTCTTGGTGAGAGGAGAGATTTTATTTATTTAGTTTTGACTGTGCTGGGTCTTCATTTCTGAGTGTGGGTTTTCTCTGGTTTCAGTGAGGGGGGCCACTCTTCGTTGTGGTGTGTGGGCTTCTCACTGCGGTGGCTTCTCTTGTTTCGGAGCACAGGTTCTAAGTGAAAGGGCTTCGGTGGCTATGGCACAGGGGCTTAGTTGCTCTGTGGCATGTGGGATCGTGTCAGACCAGGGACTGAACCTGTGTCCACTGCATTGGCAGGCATATTCTTTGTCTACTGTGCCACCAGAGAAGTCTCAGAGAGACTCTTTCTGATATCTCATGTAAAGAAGCCTCCAACCTCCAGTCACTCTATCACATTTGGCTGTGGGATCTTAGTTCCCTGACCAGGTGTTGAACTCAGGCCCTTGGCAGTGAAAGAGGGGAGTCCTCACCATGGGACCACCAGGGAATTCCTTGTTTTATTTTCTTCACAGCAATATCTGATGTTATCAGGTTGATTTTAATCCTTTAAAACTAACAAACAAAAAGTCTGTTTTAACTCCCTGAGAAAAAGATCTTGTCTTGTTCACTGCTGTATTCTTAGCACCTTGAAAGGTAGCTAGCATCTAGAAAACAGTCAATAAGTACTGATGTAATACATGGATGACAAGTTCAGTTCAGTTCAGTCGCTCAGTCGTGTTCGATTCTTTGCGACCCCATGAATCCCAGCACGCCAGGCCTCCCTGTCCATCATCAACTTCCGAAGTTCACTCAGACTCACGTCCATCGAGTCAGTGATGCCATCCAGCCATCTCATCCTCTGTCATGCCCTTCTCCTCCTGCCCCCAATCCCTCCCAGCATCAGAGTCTTTTCCAATGAGTCAACTGTTCTCATGAGGTGGCCAAAGTACTGGACTTTCAGCTTTAGCATCATTCCTTCCAAAGAAATCCCAGGGCTAATCTCTTTCAGAATGGACTGGTTGGATCTCCTTGCAGTCCAAGGGACTCTCAAGAGTCTTCTCCAACACCACAGTTCAAAAGCATCCATTCTTTGGCGCTCAGCTTTCTTTACAGAAAACTCCAACTCTCACATCCATACATGATCACTGGAAAAACCATAGCCTTGACTAGATGGACTTTGTTGGCAAAGTAATGTCTCTGCTTTTCAATATACTATCTAGGTTGGTCATAACCTTCCTTCTAAGGAGTAAGCGTTTTTTAATTTCATGGCTGCAGTCACCATCTGCAGTGATTTTGGAGCCCTCCAAAATAAAGTCTGACACTGTTTCCACTGTTTCCCCATCTATTTCCCACGAAGTGATGGGACCGGATGCCATGATCTTCGTTTTCTGAATGTTGAGCTTTAAGACAACTTTTCCACTCTCCTCTTTCACTTTCATCAAGAGGCTTTTTAGGACAATGAGTAGTACTCAATAAATGTTACTTGAATGAATAATGAATGGATGTGTTTGGTTTCCCCTTCTGATCACTCACATCCATACCTTTCATGTGGCAAAATCGCTCTCTCCTTTATATTGGAATGACCTCAATTCTCTGGGTATTCTTGAAGCTCAAATAGGCAGGGACCCTGTGGAATTTATCTGTGTATCTTCCTTAGCATTAGAAACTCACGTTGCAGTTTTCAGCAAGCATCTGAGTCACTCCTTTCATTTTCTTTCTTTCTTTTTGTAGAAAGTCTTAAAAAATTTTTTTTAAATCATTTTTTGCAGCTCTGGGTCTTGGTTGTGGTGTGTGGGCTCTAGAGTGCATGGTTCAGCCATGCAGGCTCTCTAGTTGTGGCATGCAGAATCAGAATTCTTAACCACTGGACCACTAGGGAAGTCCCACTCCTTCTATTTTCAGATATCTAACAGAGCCCAAGAAATGTCATTTGGGTTCTTACCAATGACTCAAACTAACCTGGCATTCTGTCTTTATGGGTAAGCATGCATGTTCATGATGCTTAGGGAAGAAAAGCACGATCTGCATGGCCAAATCCTTCTACTCATGCTTCTGAGTCTCAGAACCGAATGTGCTGAAAAGGTCGGGACAGCAGTTTCCTCATGGGTAAAATAGTGAACAATATCAACTGACTTGTTTCCAATAACCTTGTATTGACCTTTGAACCTCAATAGCACATCAGGATATCTTTAAAGAGCACCCTCAGCAATGCCCTGTGCTCGGTTGTGACTTAACAATCAAATCCATGTACAACCAGAGCTTGGGGTATTTTCCCACTGATGTGTGTTTTTTAGCTTATACATAGGCCAAAATTCATCTGTCATTTTTACTTTGCATAGTTTATTCCTGTCATTTTGGCATATCATTCCCTGTAAAAATTAAGTATCATTTTCAAATTAAGAGATTTTACTGTGCACTCTCTTTTCCAAAACATAACAAACCATTAAATTAGATTGGTCTAGGATTGATTCCTTGGGAAATTCCACAGTTTACATTTTTCCACTTAATACTATTTCCATTACCTTGATACTAATTCTTTATCCATAATAAAACCCTCTGTCTAATCCTAAAGTAACTCAATTAAAAAAC
This sequence comes from Bubalus kerabau, assembly GCF_029407905.1. Classification (NCBI taxonomy): domain Eukaryota; kingdom Metazoa; phylum Chordata; class Mammalia; order Artiodactyla; family Bovidae; genus Bubalus; species Bubalus kerabau. The sequence continues at coordinate 67,712,741 of NC_073637.1, forward strand.
AACTATTGCTGTGAAAAAATTTCGAAGATTTTTCCAAGAATAAAATACACTTGCTATCTTCTTTTCCCACATGTTTATTTTTTTTCCCTGAAATAATTTTACAGATTAGTTAGGCATGATTTCTTCTAACAGAAATTGAGTTGGCTTTTCTCTAATTGACAAATACTCAGGAATCCTATTTTTCATTCACATTTCCAGTAATGTGTAGATATCTTCCTTTTATAGTCTTGATTCCCTCTCACTAAATACTTTAGACTGGGTAAATAATGATTACATTTAGAATCTCAATTTCCAGCTTTTCTTTGTTAACATAGGAAGTAGGTAGAAGAGAACACTACAAAAACAAACAAAAAAACACCGAACCTATCTTACTATTTTTAAATTATTTTATTATGTGATTAAAAATTACTGTCCACGTGCCACATCAGCCACTCTGCTAAACGTGTGAGAAAATTAGTAAAAAATTATCTGACCAAAATCATCGTATTTTCAGCACCCATTTAAATATTTCAGTGTTTTTCTTTTCTCTTCTCTTTAGCTTTACCTCCTAATTAGTTCTATCACCTTCTCATCCAGGTATTGTTACAGCTCTTTCCTCAGGATTTATTTATTTTTTTCCTTTTATCTCTAACTCTTTTACTCTGTATTTAGTTTCATTGCTAATAGCCAGTAGTTGGTCTACTAGTGAATTTTAACTTGGAATACTCATTCAGCCTCTATTGTATGGTTATTGATGTTACTCTTACAAGTTTTAAATGAACTTTAATGCATGATTCCTTTTTGAAGAACTTGAAATGCTAGTAACTCTTAAAGAAGTTTAAACCCATCTATTATTCTCTAGCATACTTTTCTAAACAATTTGAGCAAGTAAAACATTTAACCTTTTTTCTTCATTCTGCTCTCTTTGGTAGAAACTCAGTACTCTTGATTTGTTAATAAGACAAATAAATCCTCCTTTGAAAGACATGACTGGTGCTATACTTGTGCTTAGAGTCATGGCTAGAAATTCTAAGCTCCCAGGTAACAATTTTTCAGAACGCTTCTTTAACCGACATTAATTGCAAAATAAACAGATACACAAAGCTAAACCTTCAGGAATCTGTGCTAGATGTTCAAAGCTTTCTAATGTTTTGAAAAGCCATCAAATACAACCCTTGAATGGATTTGGCTTATTGTTTGCATGTTTTCTTTAACAGCTTTATTGAGATATAATTTATACATCATACAATTCACCCTTTAAAGTGTGAAGTTTAGTGGTTTTTAGTACATTCACAGATGCAGCCACAGTCAATTTTAGAACATTTTCATCACCTCAAGAAGAAACCTCTGTTTTTTGGCTATAATCCCCCCAATTCTCCATCCTCACCCCACTTCCACCTCACGCCCACCTCATGCCCTTAAGCAACCACTACTTGACTTTTTGTCTATAGATTTGTCTGTTCTGGACTTCATGTAAGTGAAGTCACATGGTATATGGTCTTTTGTGACTGATTTCATTCATTGAGCATAATGTTTTTAAGGTCCAGCTATGTTATAGAAAAGTGCCAGGATTTTCTTCCCATTTATCGCCAAAAATTATTTCACTGCACGGATATACCACATTTTATCTATCCCTAGCCCTTCCCATTCTATTGTTTTCCTCTATTTCTTTGCACTCTTCATGTAAGAAGTATTTCTTATCTTTTCTTGCTATTCTCTGGAACCCTGCATTCAGCTGGGTTTCTCAGATAACCACTTTGCCTTCTTGCTTTTGTTTTTCTTTGGGATGGTTTTGGTTACTGCCTCCTATACAATGCTACAAACCTCTGTCCGTAGTTCTTCAAGGTACTCTATCTACCAGATCTGATCCCTTGAATCTATTTGTCACCTCCACTGTATAACCATAAGGGTTTAGATTTAGGTAATTTCCCTACTTTCTTCAATTAAGCCTGAATTTTGCAATAAGGGGCTCATGATCCAAGCCACAGGCAGTTCCGGGTCTTGCTTTTGGTGACTGTATAGAGCTTCCCCATCTTCAGCTACAAAGAATATAATCAATCTGATTTTGGTCTTGACCATCTGGTGATGTCCATATGTAGAGTCTTCTCTTGTGTTGTTGGAAGAGGGTGTTTCCTATGACCAGTGTATTCTCTTGGCAAAACTCCATTAGCCTTTGCTCTGCTTCATTTTGTACTCCAAGTCCAAACTTGCCTGTAACTCCAGTTATCTCTTGACTTTCTATTTTTCCATTCCAATCCCCTCTGATGAAAAGGACTTCTTTTCTTGATGTTAGTTCTAGAAGGACTTGTAGGTCTTCATAGAATTGCTCAACTTCAGCTTCTTCAGCATTAGTGGTTGGGGCATAGACTTGGATTACTGTGATGTTGAATGGTTTACCTTGGAGACGAAACAAGATCATTCTGTCATTTTTGAGATTGCACCCAAGTACAGATTCCTAAAATGTCAATGATCTCTTTTGCCATCTCCTGCTTGACCATGTCCAATTTACCTTGATTCATGGAACTAATATTCTAGGTTTCAGGGAACATTCATGCAAAGATGGGCACAATAATGGACAGAAATAAAAGGATCTAACAGAAGCAGAAGAGATTAAGAAGAGGTAACAAGAATACACACAAGAACTGTACCAAAAAGGTCTTACTGACCCAGATAACCACAATGGTGTGGTCACTCATCTAGATCCAGACATCCTGGAGTGTGAAGTTAAGTAGGCCTTAGGAAGCATTACTATGATCAAAACTTGTGGAGATGATGGAATTCCAGCTGAGCTATTTCATATCCTAAAAGATCATACTGTTAAAGTGCTGCACTCAGTATTTCAGCAAATTTGGAAAGCTCAGCAGTGGCCACAGGACTGGAAAAGGTCAGTTTTCTTTCCGATCTCAAAGAAAGGCAATGCCAAAGAATGTTCAAACTTCTGTACAATTACACTCATTTCACATGCTAGCAAGATAATGCTCAAAATCCTTCAAGTGAGGCTTCAACAGTACATGAACTGAGAACTTCCAGATGTTTAGCTGGATTTAGAAAAGGTGGAGGAACTAGAGATCAAATTACCAACCAACATTTGTTGGATAATAGATAAGGCAAGGCATTTCCAGAAAACATCTACTTCTATTTCATTGTCTACACTAAAGCCTTTGACTGTGTGGATCACAACAAACTGTGGAAAATTCTTAAAGAGATGGGAAGACCTGACCACCTGACCTGCCTCCTAAGTAACCTGTATGCAGGTCAGGAAGCAACAGTTAGAACTGGACATGGAACAACAGACTGGTTCAAAATAGGGAAAGGAGTACATCAAGGCTGTATATTGTCACCTTGATTACTTAATTTATATACAGAGTACATCATGTGAAATGCTGGACTGGATGAAGCACAAACTGGAATCAAGATTGCCAGAAGAAAAATCAGATATGCGGATGATCCTACTCTAGCCCCTTCCTAGGTGGTTCTAGTGGTAAAGAACCTGCCTGCCAATGCAGGAGACGTAACAGATGCGGATTCAATCCCTGGGTTGAGAAGATCCTCTGGAGAAGGGCATGGCAACCCACTCCAGTATTCTTGCCTTTGTTAATCTCATGGACAGAGAAGCCAAGAGGGCTATAGTCTACAGCGTCACAAAGAATCGGAAAAGACTAAAGCAACTTAGCACAATGGCAGAAAATGAAGAGGAACTAAAGAGCCTCTTGATGAGGGTGAATAAGGAGAGTGAAAAGGCTAGCTTAAAACTCAACACTAAGATCATGGCATCTGGTCCCATCACTTCATGGCAAATAAATGGGGAAAAAATGGAAACAGTGACAGCCTTTATTTTCTTGGGCTCCAAAATCACTGCAAACAGTGACTGCAGCCATGAAATCAAAAGACACTTGCTCCTTAGAAGAAAAGCTATGACAAACCTAGATAGCAAATTAAAAAGCAGACATATCACTTTGTTGACAAAGGTCCATCTAGTCAAAGCTATGTGTTTTTCCAGTAGTCACACATGGATATGATGTGAGAATTGGACCATAAAGAAGGCTGAGTGGCAAAGAATTGATGCTTTTGAATTAAGAGCTGACTCATTAGAAAAGTCCCTGATGCTGCGACAGATTGAGGGCAAGAGGAGAAGTGGGCAACAGAGGATGAGATGGTTGAATGGCGACACTGACTCACTGGACACGAGTCTGAGCAAACTCGGACATGGTGAAGGACATGGTGAAGGACAGGGAAGCCTGGCGTGCTGCAGGCCATGAGGTGAGAGTCGAACACCACTTAGTGACTGAACAACAGGTTATCTTCTCATCAGTTTACGGGCATTTGGGTTGTCTCCACCTCTTGCCCATTATGAATGGTACTGCTGTAAACATTTGTGTACATGGTTCTGATCTGCCATATGTTTTCATTTCTCCTGGGCACACACTTAGGAGTTGAATTATTGCTCAGTGGCTGCATCATTTTATATTCCCGCTGGCAGTGTGTAAGTTTTCCAATTTTTCCACGTCCTCGCCAAAAGTTTTTATTATTTGACTTTTTGATTGTAGCCATCCTAGTGGGTGTGAAGTGGTATCTCCTTGTGGTTTTAATCTGTATTTCCCTGACAACAAATACTCTCAAGTATCTATTCATGTGCTTATTTGCCATTTGTATCTCATCTCTGTATAAATGTATATTCAGATCCTCTCCTCAATTTTAATTTAGTTTTTATTTTTGAGATGTAAGGATTCTGATGCTTGGAAAGATTGAAGGCAGGAGGAGAAGGGGATGACAGAGGATGAGATGGTTGAATGGCATCACTGACTTGATGGATATGAGTTTGAGCAAGCTCCAGGAGTTGGTGATAGACAGGGAAGCCTGGAGTGCTGCAGTCCATGGGGTCACAATGAGTCGGACACGACTGAGTGACTGAACTGACTGAAGGGTTCTTTATATGTTCTAGATACAAGTCCCTTAGCATAAAAGTTTTATTTTGATAATGTGCATCAATTTTTTATTGTTACCCTTGCTTTTCAACTTCATATCTGAGAAACTGTGCAAATTGAGGCCATAAAGATATGCCCATAAGTTTCTTTCAAAAGTTGATAATTTTTGCTCTTACATTTGCGTCTGTGATCCATCCTGAGTTAATTTTTGTGTATGGTGTGAAGGGTCCAGCTTTACTCTTTTGCATGTGGCTATCCAGTTGTCCCAGCACTATTTGTTGAAGAGACTATTCTCTCCCCATTGAATGGTCTTGACATCCTTGTCAAAAATCAGTTGACCATAGATATATACATTTACTTCCTGACTCTCAATTTTATTTATCTTTGAGCCCATTCCACATCTCAATGTGGCATCGTAGTGTGGATGTTGCCTGGTAGTATTAATAAGTTTGGAAATTGAGAATGTGAGTCCTCCTACTTTAATTTTTCTTTTCAGAATTGTTTTGGCTATCCTGAATCCCTTGAAATTCCCTATGAATTCTAGAATCAGCTTGTCAGTTTGTTCAAAGAAGTTATCTGGAATTCTGAAAGAAACTACATCAAATGTATAGATCAGTTTAGGGATTGTTGACATCTTAATAGTGCTAAGTTTTCTGATCCATGAATGTGGGAATGTTTTTCTATTTATTTAGATCTTCTTTACTTTCTTTCAAGAATACTTTTAGTTCTGAGTATTAGTTTTATACTTCTTTTGTTAAATTAATTTCTAGTTATGTTTTTCTAAGTATTCTTTTTCTAAGCTATCATAATTTGATTGCTTTTTAAATTTCATTTTTGGATTGATCATTGCAAGTATAGAAATATAATTGATTTTTATATATTGATCTTATGTACTGCAACCTTAATGAACTCATTTATTGATTCTAGCAGTTTTTTAAGAGAATTCCTTAGGATTTTCTATATGCAAGATTGTGTCATCTGTGAATATAGTTTTATTTTTTTCCTTTCCAATCTGGATGTTTTTTATTTCTTTTTGTTGCTTAGTTTTATCCATATTCATAAGAAATATTGTTCTGTGATTTTCCTGTGATGTGTTGTTTGATTTTGATATCTGGATAAAGTTATCTTCATAGAATAATTTGGGAAGTGTTCTCACCTCTTCTGGTTTTTTGGGAGAGCTTGTGAAGAATTGACATTTAGTCTTCATTGGATGTTTGGTAGAATTCTTTGGGGAGGTCATCTGGGCCTGGTTTCTTCTTTGTGGAGACATATATATATATATATACATATATAATATATAGGCTTATAGGCTTATTATATATAAGCTTATCAGATCAGATCAGATCAGTCACTCAGTCGTGTCCGACTCTTTTCGACCCCATGAATCGCAGCACGCCAGGCCTCCCTGTCCATCACCAACTTCCGGAGTTCACTCAGACTCACGTCCATCGAGTCAGTGATGCCATCCAGCCATCTCATCCTCTGTCATGCCCTTCTCCTCTTGCCCCCAATCCCTCCCAGCATCAGAGTCTTTTCCAATGAGTCAACTCTTCACATGAGGTGGCCAAAGTACTGGAGTTTCAGCTTTAGCATCATTCCTTCCAAAGAACTCCCAGGGATGATCTCCTTCAGAATGGACTGGTTGGATCTCCTTGCAGTCTAAGGGACTCTCAAGAGTCTTCTCCAACACCACAGTTCAAAAGCATCAATTCTTTGGTGCTCCGCTTTCTTCACAGTCCAACTCTCACATCCATACATGACCACAGGAAAAACCATAGCCTTGACTAGACGGACCTTTGTTGGCAAAGTAATGTCTCTGCTTTTCAATATGCTATCTCGGTTGGTCATAACTTTCCTTCCAAAGAGTAAGCGTCTTTTAATTTCATGGCTGCAGTCACCATCTGTAGTGATTTTGGAGCCCAGAAAAATAAAGTCTGACACTGTTTCCACTGTTTCCCCATCTATTTCCCATGAAGTGATGGGACCGGATGCCATGATCTTCATTTTCTGAATGTTGAGCTTTAAGCCCACTTTTTCACTCTCCACTTTCACTTTCATCAAGAAGCTTTTGAGTTCCTCTTCACTTTCTGCCATAAGGGTGGTGTCATCTGCATATCTGAGGTTATTGATAGTCCTCCTGGCAATCTTGATTCCAGCTTGTGCTTCTTCCAGCCCAGCGTTTCTCATGATGTACTCTGCATATAAGTTAAATAAACAGGGTGACAATATACAGCCTTGATGTACTCCTTTTCCTATTTGGAACCAGTCTGTTGTTCCATGTCCAGTTCTAACTGTTGCTTCCTGACCTGCATACAGATTTCTCAAGAGGCAGATCAGGTGGTCTGGTATTCCCATCTCTTTCAGAATTTTCCACAGTTTATTGTGATCCACACAGTCAAAGGCTTTGGCATAGTCAATAAAGCTTATATATATGTATAAAATATATAGGCTTCCCAGCTGACGCTAATGGTAAAGAATCTGCCTCAAATGCAGGAGATTCAGGTTCAATTCCTGGGTTGAAAATACCCACTGGAGGAAGGCATGGCAACCCACTCCTGTATTCTTGCCTGGAGAATCCAATGGACAGAGAGGAGCCTGGCAGGCTAGAGTCCATAGGGTCACAAAGAGTTGCAGATGACTGAAGGGACTTAGCCCACATGCATACACATATATATATTCATTATATTTGATTACTGACTCAAATTCCTTATTTGTTATAGTTCTAGTCCAACATTCTACTTCTTCTTGAGTCAGTTTTGGTAGTCTGTGTTTTTCTCTGGTTTCTGATTCTCTGCCTGAGCTTCCCCACTTGATTATCTCTCTAAGCACTGGCAGCTGGTGTGATGAATCTACACCAGGATTATGGACCACAGGTTAGTCTGGTTGGCTGGAAGACCTGGAATAAATAAAAATCAGTGAGGGGTCGGCAACCTGTAACTCAATAGAATCCAGAATGTGCTTTGGCTGGGAAGTCAGAACCAGCCATGAAACAGAACCAAACCCCGGCAGGAGGATAAGAACCAGGAGGAATGCAAACCTGGAAAAAGGGAAAACAGCAACAGAAGGAAAGGCAGACTAAGGCTCAGGCAGAAAGATCGGAGACCAGGGGTGAGAAAGGAACCTAATGCCTGGTAGTGAATTCACCTCTGCTTCAACCCAGGAGCTTTCTGTACTTGCGGTGAAGGAAGAAACCACCCTGTAAGCTCAGTGCCTTGGGATTCAAAGATGCAGATGTGTGGGACTATCTAACCACACTGGAAATGAAAGAAGAAAACTGAAATAGTGTGAGAATCATAAAAGGATTCATTTAACCTTTTAAGACATTCCCTAAAACCCAACCCCTTAACTGTGACAGTTATTTCCCAAAGAGAACAATTCATTTAATTTAGTATTAGTGTATAGGAAAATACAAATATTTAAAATCCATTCTTGAACTACTCGTGACTATACCAAACAAGGTACAATTAGACTGTCATTTTCTATGTCCCAGAGACATGAAATTATTTTCTCATATTTTGGAATATAAAAGCTGAGCCTTTATTCCAAATTAATTCTCTTCCAAAAAGCATGGGTAACATGAGTCCATTAAATAAATAAAAGAAGTAAAATGGAAAATATTTTTGATCACATATTTGATTAAAACATTTAGTATTGTGTATCTGGAAAAAGAAGCTCCCTTGAGGAATACAAATTCCAAGTCAGATGGGGTTTATTTTAAAGGCAGAAAGCCACAACTATGCTAATAATCCCTTTTAAGATTCTGTGGATAACATGAGACCCACAGTAGCATCTAACATAAACATGTATGGAGATTTGAGAGAAACACAGCAAAAATACACTGTGAGAATCACCCCTACAAAGTTTTTTCCACCCTCTGGCTCTTTTAAAATCTGTAGGAAAGCATGAGAAATCCAAGGATACTAGAAAAAGAAAAAAAAAAAAAAAGAATCAGATAAATGAATCTGTGAACTATTTCCTTACAGTAAGAAACATATTAATAGGTAGGTGTAGACGCAGAGTCAGATACAACTGAGTGACTGAACAACAACATAGAGACAGAGTAAGAAATACGGGTTCAATCCATGGTTCAGGAAGATCCCCTGGAGGAGGGCACGGCAACCCACTCCAGTATTCTTGCCTGGACAATTCCATGGACAGAGGAGTCTGGCAGGCTACCATTCATAAGATATCAGACATGACTGAAATGACTTAGCATGCACACAAGCATAACAGAAAGCAAAGAAGAAAAGGAAAGATATAAGCATCTGAATGCAGAGTTCCAAAGAATAGCAAGAAGAGATAAGAAAGCCTTCTTCAGCAATCAATGCAAAGAAATAGAGGAAAACAAGAATGGAAAAGACTAGAGATCTCTTCAAGAAAATTAGAGATACCAAGGGAACATTTCAACCAAAGATGGGCTCGATAAAGGACAGAAATGGTATGGACCTAACAGAAGCAGAAGATATTCAGAAGAGGTGGCAAGAATACACAGAAGAACTGTGCAAAAAAGATCTTTATGACCCAGATAATCACGATGGTGTGATCACTCATCTAGAGCCATACACCTGGAATGTGAAGTCAAGTGGGCGAACAAAGCTAGTGGAGGTGATGGAATTCCAGTTGAGCTCTTTCAAATCCTGAAAGATGATGCTGTGAAAGTGCTGCACTCAATATGCCAGCAAATTTGGAAAACTCAGCAGTGGCCACAGGACTGGAAAAGGTCCGTTTTCATTCCAATCCCAAAGAAAGGCAATGCCAAAGAATGCTCAAACCTCCACACAATTGCACTCATCTCACACACTAGTAAAGTAATGCTCAAAATTCTCCAAGCCAGGCTTCAGCAATATGTGAACCGTGAACTTCCAGATGTTCAAGCTGGTTTTAGAAAAGGCAGAGGAACCAGAGATCAAATTGCCAACATCCGCTGGATCATGGAAAAAGCAAGAGAGTTCCAGAAAAACATCTATTTCTGCTTTATTGACTATGCCAAAGCCTTTGACTGTGTGGATCACAATAAACTGTGGAAAATTCTGAAAGAGATGGGAATACCAGACCACCTGATCTGCCTCTTGAGAAATCTGTATGCAGGTCAGGAAGCAACAGTTAGAACTGGACATGGAACAACAGACTGGTTCCAAATAGGAAAAGGAGTACATCAAGGCTGTATATTGTCACCCTGTTTATTTAACTTATATGCAGAGTACATCATGAGAAACACTGGGCTGGAAGAAGCACAAGCTGGAATCAAGATTGCCGGGAGAAATATCAATAACCTCAGATATGCAGATGACACCACCCTTATGGCAGAAAGTGAAGAGGAACTCAAAAACCTCTTGATGAAAGTGAAAGTGGAGAGTGAAAAAGTGGGCTTAAAGCTCAACATTCAGAAAATGAAGATCATGGCATCCGGTCCCATCACTTCATGGGAAATAGATGGGGAAACAGTGGAAACAGTGTCAGACTTTATTTTTCTGGGCTCCAAAATCACTACAGATGGTGACTGCAGCCATGAAATTAAAAGACGCTTACTCCTTGGAAGGAAAGTTATGACCAACCTAGATAGCATATTGAAAAGCAGAGACATTACTTTGCCAACAAAGGTCCATCTAGTCAAGGCTATGGTTTTTCCTGTGGTCATGTATGGATGTGAGAGTTGGAGTGTGAAGAAGGCTGAGTGCCCAAGAATGGATGCTTTTGAACTGTGGTGTTGGAGAAGACTCTTGAGAGTCCCTTGGCCTGCAAGGAGATCCAACCAGTCCATTCTGAAGGAGATCAGCCCTGGGATTTCTTTGGAAGGAATGATGCTGAAGCTGAAACTCCAGTACTTTGGCCACCTCATGTGAAGAGTTGACTCATTGGAAAAGACTCTGATGCTGGGAGGGATTGGGGGCAGGAGGAGAAGGGGACGACAGAGGATGAGACGGCTGGATGGCATCACTGACTAGATGGACATGAGTCTGAGTGAACTCTGGGAGTTGGTGATGGACAGGGAGGCCTGGCGTGCTGCGATTCATGGGTCGCAAAGAGTCGGACATGACTGAGCGACTCAACTGAACTGAACTGAATTTTTGTTCACTTGTAATCATAAGATAAATATTGGAGGTGGAATATAACAAGTGTCACGGCCTTAAAATATAGAATTGTCCAAGCTGAGGTGTGGTAAGTGGTAATGAGAACTCTGTTCCCACCTCCCATCTGAACATCTGGGTTGTAGGGTGGACACAAATTAGACTGTCACCTGTTTGTGTTTTGGAAATCTGATTACATGTCTCCTGCGATGAATACTTTAGTGGCTTGTTGAAAATGTCAAGATATTGGAGTGAGTTAATGACTTTTTGATGTTTTTAATAATGTCAAGAAAAACAGGCTTCATCAAACAGTTAAACAGAGTTAGCATATGCTCCAGAAATTCCATTCCTAGATACTCTAAAAGAAATGAAAACATATGTTCACATAAAAATTGTACAAGAATGTTTATAGCAACATTTTTCTTAATAGCCAAGAGGTGGAAACAATCCAAAAGTCCATCAACTGATGAATGGATAAACAAAGTGTGGTATGTGCACGCAGTGAAATAGTATTCAGCAGTAAAATGAATCAAGTACTAATACATGCTCAAAATATCAATGAGCCGTGAAAACATTATGCTAAGTGAAAAAAGGCTGTCGCAAAAGACCACATAGTGTATGATTCCATTTGTATACGAAATGTCCAGAACAAGGAAATCTACAGAGGCAGAAAATAGGTTGGTAGTTTCCAGGAGCTGGGAGGGATGGGAAGCCTGGGAGGTAAGGGAGTGGGGCTTCTTTCTGGGGGTAATGAAAATGTTCTAAAATGTATTACAGTGATAGATGTACAACTGTTTGAGGATACTAAAAGCTACTAATCTGTACACTTTAAATGGTGAATAATATGGCATGGAAATATCTCAATAAAGTTGTTTAAAAATGCAGCCTCTAGCCTAAACAGCAAGTGGAGGGGAAGAGCATATAGATTTACAGATAGGCCCTTCCTGCCTATAACTAGCCATCCAAGATACCCTAGAGTTAGCTAACCACATGCATTTGGAAAAGTCTAAGCTCCAATGCGTTGGTCACCTGAGGTGAAGAGCCCACTCATTGGAAAAGATCCTGGTGCTGGGAAAGATTGAGGACAGGAGGAGAAGGGGACAACAGAGGATGAGATGGTTGGATGGCATCAATGGACATGAGTTTGATCCAACTCTGGGAGATAGGAAAGGACCGGGAAGCCTGGTGTCCTGCTGTTGACGGGGTCATAGAGAGTCAGACACGACTGAACAACTGAACAACAGCAACAAGAATGGTATTCTCTGCCTGAACCTGAAGCTAAAGTTAGTGAGAGTGAAGACAGGGAGGTGGGAAGTACATTGCAAAATGGAAATGGCAAAGGTGGAAGGGGGCTCTGCTGGGCTTCACCCAGGCACCTCCTTCTGTTCCTTCTCTGCTCAACAAAGTTAAGGATCATTCCACCACTGAGAGACAGCCCCTGGATGCAATTCAGAGGATTATGAGTGCTGGAATGCTGGGTCACATTTAGGAACAGAAGCTGGAGGAATACAGTGAAACCTAGGACTTCGGAAATGGGCAGAACATCAAAGTCTGTGGCAATGAGAAAAAGTGATAAGGCTGGGAGTCATGATCCTGCCAGGTCTTTGGCTTTGGTTACTCATCCAGAGCTGATGACATAGAGGATTCTGCTGTCAGGGCTGAGAGTTTGCTCTTTTTTCCAGCAGGATAGAAACTTGCTGGAACCTATCCTGGTCAGAGACTGGTTTCCTATTTCCTTTTCTTTTTTTTTTCAATTTTTAAATTAATGTATGTATTTTTGACTGTGCTGGGTCTCTGTTGCTGTGCAGGCTTTCTCTGACTGCAGTGAAGCGGGGCTACTTTTCTTTGCAATGCACAGGGCTTCTCATTGCAGTGGTGTCTCTCTTCATGGGGCACAGACACTAGGGTCTGCGGGCTTCAGTAGTTGGTGCACGTGGGCTCAATAGTTGTGGCTCCCAGGCTCTAGACCACAGGCTTAGTAGTTGTGACACATGAGCTCAGTTGTTCTGTGGTATGTGGGACCTTCCCAGAGCAGGGATCAAACCTGTGTCTGTATTGATGGGCAAATTCTTTACCACTGAACCACCGGGGAAGCCCTCCCATTTTCAAGGAAGAATTCTTGTGGTAGCTTTCTGTTTCCCCTCAGGTATTGAAATTTTGAATATGTTGTGGGTAGTTATATTTCTTTTAATAATTTATCCATAGGTTGCTAGATAGTGAGTCATATCTGGACCTGAAACCCTGTACTTTAAACCATGAAGTGGTAACTACATGAGTTTGGGGATCTCTTCTTTTGGTGAGGGGAAGGATATGTATATTTCATTTGTGGAAGAGGAATCTATATTGTCATAGGAAGGATCTCCTTAAAATGAATGTACAAAAATAAAATTGAGTATGTATGTCTGTGTGTCTGTGTGTGTATGTGTAGTACACTGGGTAAGCTTAGGGATGGAACATACCTTTTCAGTTTGGGAGCAGCCTGACCAACATCTGGTGGGCATATGATACATGTCCCTCCATACTCTGATTGGTCTGTGGTGCATCGCATATTAAAGCCAATTAGAATCATTTTTTTTGGTGAAATTTATTTGGGTTTTGGGGTGGATAAAATCCTTTCTCCTTGTGTAATCTCAAGAGACCTATAAACTTGCAGCTCCTGGGGATCATTTTTTATGCCATTATCAGAGAACTTGCCAGAGGACAAAGTTAACAGAGAGGAAAGTAAGCCCCAAAGAAGACAAAGACCTGTGTGTATTTTGTTCACTGTGGCGCCCCCAGCACTGTTAACAGTGTCTGGCACGTAGTAGGTGCTCAATAAATGTTTGTTGGATGAATAAAATCAGAACTGAAGAACAGGGAGAGAGAGAAGTGGCTGGTGATATGGTTTGAACTCCTCGTTCCTGTCATGTCTAGAGTCAACTCTACCTCTCAACTTCCCAAGTACATTAGTCAATAAATTTCCTTCATTCTGTTCATTGTGTGAATGCGTGTAAGAGCCACTCAGCTGTGTCCAACTCTTTGTGAGTAGCCCACCAGGCTTCACTATCCATGGCATTTCCCAGGCAATAAAACTGGAGTGGGTTGCCATTTCCTGCTCCAGGAGATCATCCTGACCCAGGGATCAAACCTGTGTCTCTCATCTCTCCTGCATTACAGGTGGATTCTTTACCACTGAGCCATGCGGGAAGCCCCTTTCTGTTCATTAGTGTGGCAGATGATTGCAAATTGGCTCAGTTGGTAAGAGTCCAGCCCCATATTAACATGACTCTGTGTACCAGAGGCTGGAAAATTAAGTCTGCATTACCCAGGTGCCTTTGCAGTGAGAATTTCTGCATATGATGTAGCATACATCAGATAGATGCATCTGAACAGGACTTGGAAGGCGGTTATGAGCGCTATGGAGAGGCCATTCCAGCAGCACAGCGGCAGAGCTATTTTGGTGCTTTTGCAGCAGCTTCCTCAGAAGCCCTGATGTCTCGTCAGTCATTGTTGGTGGCAGGAACTCGCTGGTCTGGTTGCTCTAGTGACCATGGCAGAGGCAGCATGGTCTCTTTTTTTGGCTGTATTGGGTCTTCAGTGTGGTGCATGGGCTTGTCTAGTTGTGGCACATGGGCTTAGTGGCCCTGCGGTGTGTGACATCTCAGTTCCCCCACCAGGGATTGAACCCATTCCCCCTGCATTGGAAGGCAGATTCTAAACCACTAGACCACCAACATTAGTCCCAGCATGTCTGTATTTGTTGGAGGTGGTGCAGTGGCAGCGGCAGAATCTTGCTGTGGGAGATTTTAGTCGTAGTTTCAGGTCCATCTTGTTACTATGAGTCTTTCAATCACCTTGTAGTAAACTAAGGCTCCTTAGGAAATCTCCCTCTGCTTTTACCAGCTAAAGTGAATTCAGTTGTCTACAACTGAACTCTGACCCATATAACTAATTTAAATTGATTTCCTGTCAAAGCAACTTCAAGAATTTAGACGACTTTGTAGAAATTCAGACGGTAAAAACAACAAAGATACAGAAATAATTAAACTATGACAAAACTTGCAAGTATTTAAGCATATAAATATGGTATTTTCAGTGGTAAAAATATCAGATTGGCCCCAGATCTCTATGCAGTACTAAATACTATAGAACAATAAAACAATATCCATAGAAACTTGAGGGTGGGAATGCTGTCATTTATAACTAATGTCAAAAGAATGGCATTCTCAGGTATAAAGATATCAGAATTAGACCATCTATATGTCTTGTCTGAAAAATTTATCAAAGATGGGCTCTATTTTATTGAGAAATTCATCAAAACTAAGGCATTAAAAAATTGGGAATTAGTAGCAGAAAAAAACTGCTGTCATACAACAAACTAAATAAACATATAAGATAACATTCATAAATATAGAACTGACTGCAAAACAAAAGCAATTGTGAAAGAAATATGTTTTTTATTTTTATAGGAAGCTATATCTGCTGGGTGGAGAAGGGAATGGCAACCCACTCCAGTGTTCTTTCCTGGAGAATCCCAAGGACAGAGGAGCCTGGCGGACTACAGTCCATGGGGTCGCAAAGAGTTGGACATAACTGAGTGACTATCACACATACACACATATCTGTTAGGGCTCTTTGCAAGCGACAGAAATGAACTCTAAGCAAAGAAAGGAATTTATCAGAGGGCTATGGGGTAGCTGCAGAATCCAAACCAAAACGAAAGAATCTAGCATCAGAAATGATAGGAACTCAAGGCAATGGCACACCACTCCAGTACTCTTGCCTGGAAAATCCCATGGACAGAGGAGCCTGGTAGGCTGCAGTCCATGGGGTCGCTAAGAGTCGGACTCGACTGAGCGACTTTACTTTCACTTTTCACTTTCACGCATTGGAGAAGGAAATGGCAACCCACTCCAGTATTCTTGCCTGGAGAATCCCAGGGATGGGGGAGCCTGGTGGACTGCCATCTCTGGGGTCGCACAGAGTCGGACACGACTGAAGCGACTTAGCAGCAGCAGCAGGCAGGTCCAGAGATCCAGAAGGAACTCATTGACAATCTCGTCCTTGCCACTAGGGTGCCCTGTTACAACCAGTACTGGTTATTGTCAGATGAAAGCAGAGTGCTTCTGGTTTATTTCCTAATTGGAATGTATCAATAGAAAAGACTATTTCCTAGCTTCAGAGCTATATACTAGTGCCTTAGGCGGTAGTATTTTGCCCCATACATAAGTTGATAGCACTTGGAACTAGAATCCACGTGATCATGCTAGCTGTAATCTATTGTCATTTTTCAAGAACGTTTTGGGAAACTTTCAGCCCCCACTGCCCCACCGCCCCTGTAGGCTTTCCCTCACATATCATTGGCCAGAATGGCATCATATTGCCATTCCTAAGCCAATTAATTCAAGGAGAATGGAATTAAATTTGGGCTTAATTAGTCTAATTAAGATTCACCCTCATGTACCTGGGAGGGGTTCAGTCTCCTTGAGGCACAGAGTTGTCTTACAACTTTAATAAAAAAGACATTGTGTTGAGCGAGTGAAAACAGCTGCTGGGTAGGCCACAAACAGTGGCCTTAATATCTCAAATTCCCCCAGGGCTATAGCATTTGATTTTTTATTTTAAAAAGGAGAGGGAAACCAGTGTCTTCCATTTGGTTCTTCTAACCATAATAGTCAGGGAAAAAAGTCTGGGAATTTTTACCAGTTGTTGAGAATACTCTGTTCAACACAAGAACTAGGGAAAAATCCACAAGGTTTCGAGTTTGACTGGATCAAATTTCATTTTTTTCCTGACCTAGGTATGTCCGTTCTGACAGGTAGGTTTCAATGGATTTCTGTGTGCCAGAAATTACTGTTAGCTCAAAGCAAGTATCTAAATGTTTCCCAAAAGGCTTTAATTATTTCTCTCATTCCAGACACAGTTATCCTACTAAATGGCCATTAAGAATATCCAGGAGGGGGGTTCAGGATGGGGAACATGTATACACCTGTAGCGGATGCATGTTGATGTATGGCAAAACTAATACAATATTGTAAAGTAAAAAATAATAATAATAAAAAAATTAAAAAAAAAAAGAATATCCAGGAGTAATAGTCAAAGAATGAACTTTAGCTATCATCATATGGTACCTAGTTTCCCCATTAAGCAAGATGTTGTAGATCTGTGGATTCAGCTCTGGAAATTGGCTGAGGTCATGATTCTATTGTATTAGCTCAGGTCAGACAATTATTCAACACATCTTGGGTATTCTCTTTGCACAAATCAAGTAAGACTTTAGTGGAGATGCCTTGCTCAAATAGGCATGGTCGATTACCAAGCTGATGTTCCAGCCTGTTATAGTCATGCACGATTTGGCTCTGATTGTTGAGGGAGGCTGTCTCATGTCTACAATTCCAAGATTCTCCTTTTCTAGTCGAAACTATGGAACATATTTTAATTGCAACATTTCCCACCAGCAATTTCCAACATTCAGAACAGAGTGAAGCATTAAAAAAAATGTTGACATTTCTTTTAACAGAGCAGATCTCAAGGTCTTGAGGAAGGGAATAGTCATTCCAGTCCTTCTTGGGGCAACAGTTGTGGGTACACAAGCAGGACACTCACAACAGATCTAAACCTGCATTCCTGTCTCAAGCAGTCTTTAATTTCCTTCCTGTATTTATGTCAAGCGGTTTTTGGCATCTTCTCTTTCTTTAATGAGGGCCAGTGTTGCAGCCTGATTTGTCTTATTCAACCCACTTAGACACCCAACTGCTTGAGCCAGCACTTTGCATGTGGCACTTCTGGTAAGTACATCCACGTTGACCAATTCAGCCCAATCTAAAATGATGTTTTACTCTTCTTGGTTGAATGCTTTCAAAATATATTCTCCCAGAAATTTCACCAATAGTTTCTTTAAAGTAGCAAATCACTGTAAGCCTTTCAATAAAAGAAACAAAACAAAACACAACCTTGCCTTGGCAGAAGGAGAGTCCTGGCCAGATATCTGACGCAGATGTTTTTGCTTCTTCATGTCTGTTGTGTGTTCATTGCAACATGGAGAATTGGACTCATACTTAGAGTGACAGGAATGTCATGGGTGAAATCTGACAGGAATATTCCCCCTCACACCATTTCCCAGTGATTCTCAAAAGGGTTGAGGGTAGGGAAAAAGCTACGGTTACTTTAATTTTTAATTTTTTTATATTTCTTTATTTGTTTGCACCAGATCTTAGTTGCAGCATGTGGAATCTAGTTCCCTGACCAGGGATCAAACACGGGCCCCCTGCTTTGGGAGCTTAGAGTCTTAGCCACTGCAAAACTTAGTCTTATTATTTTTGATAATCACTTGAGTATCAAAATCACTTGAGGATTCTTAGCAAAATGTACATACTTGCCCTTACCCCTGAGGACAAGTCAAAATGGTAGTGGAGGTTGAGAGAGGGAGGTCATGCCCGTTAAGAAAGCTCTTTAGGGACTTCCCTCATGGTCCAGTGGCCAAGAATCTGCCTTCCAATGCAGGAGACATGGGTTCAATCCCTGATCAGGGGATTAAGATCCCACAGGCCATGCAGCAATAAAGCCTGCATGCCACAACTAGAAAGAAGCCTGTGTGTGCAAATATAAGATCCTCATGCCACAGCTGAGACCTGACACAGCCAAATAAATAACTAAATATGGGACAAAAAAAAGAAAATCTCTTTAGATTTTCTGTTAGGTACCCTCCCACACTCACAATTGATAACCTCCAGAGCCACTACAAACCCCCATCTTAACCATGATTATAGTATAAGGGAAGGGATAAAGCTACAGTTACTTTTATTTTTAATTTTTTTTATATTTCTTTATTTGGTTGTATCAGGTCTTAGTTGCAGCATGTTGAATCTAGTTCCCTGACCAGGGATCGAACCCGGGCCCCCTGCTTTGGGAGCTTAGAGTCTTAGCCACTGCACCACTTGGAAAGTCCCTACAGTTAATTTTAAGGAGGGTGACTCTTCTTACCTTGTGATAAATTGTGTTAATGTTTCCAGCTATTCTCTTCTCTATAATAGAGCAAATAAAGTTTACTTTCCCAGCCCATTTTCTGAGTCTGTCCCGTGACTTGGGTCACTGTCAGATGAGAGGAAGTGACCATAGGTTAGTTTCTTTTTCCCAATACCATGGGTAAAGGTACTTCTTTAGCCTGGTCCCCAGAATAAGACGATCCATAGAATAGAGTTGCAGTCACTGGCAGATACCATGAATAGTAAATAAATGCTTGTTTTTGGAAGAGGAGCTATAAAGATTTCAAGTTTGTTATTGTAGCAAATCTGACTAATGTACATGAAATAAATTTTTTTTAGGGGCAAGCACCTAGATGGGTTTGGCTAGATATTTTAGATCTAAACTTCCTTAGATAAGAGAGTGGGAAAACTTTTTGATTTGGTAGATGGAGAAGGCAATGGCAACCCACTCCGGTACTCTTGCCTGGAAAATCCCATGGATGGAGGAGCCTGGTAGACTGCAGTCCATGGGGTCTCTAACAGTCAGACATGACTGAGCGACTTCACTTTCACTTTTTACTTTCATGCATTGGAGAAGGAAATGGCAACCCACTCCAGTGTTCTTGCCTGGAGAATCCCAAGGACGGCGGAGCCTGGTGGGCTGTCGTCTATGGGGTCGCACAGAGTCAGCCACAACTGAAGCAACTTAGCAGCAGTAGCAGCAGCATTTCTCTATGGATGATACTGTGTGTAGACTCATATTCAGAACTGATCTCTTTGACCTGAGGAGTGAAACCAGAAAGCTGTCCAGTCATGTCAGCCACTCTGTTTGAGTATATTCTGACACAAAATGACCAATTCAGTTTTTCTGATATGTAATCATTCAAAGACTTGAATAGTTGTGCGGCTGTGGTGTTGGTTGGCAACAAAAGTGGGCTAACATATCCTTGTGCACATCCTCCTGAAAGTATATTGCTCAAAAAACAAACATTGTTGCCTTGCTATCAATACTGGAAGACTTGTCAACCTGGACAGTGACTCATTAATTCTCGCTAACAATCATGCCTTAATATCCTCTGCTATTTCATCAGTTTGTCTAGTTATGATGCTAGCTGAAAGAGGAACACGTGCCACCTTTTCAACTGCAGCCTCTCCTAAAAGTTCATGACAAGTGTCCTTAGGGCAGGCAGGATCAACTCTTTACCAATGGTAAAGGGCTTCTTAGCTTTAGCAATGCAGTTAGCCACTAAGAATGATGCTCAGTGAGGGCACGTTTGATGAAGTGGTGGCCTTCAATAATTGCTTCTATTCTTCGTGTTGGTGTTTTTTTTTTCTTTTGAAAGATTCCAAAGGCTTGTCTTTTAATGCAGAGTACTTGGTCTCCATGTGCTGAAGCAGTTTTGAAGGTTTTTGTGGCTTTGTTGGATAGCCAGTCACCACATATTATACAAAGTGGCTCTGAGAATGTGAATCACCTGATGCAATAAACCCCTAAATTAAGTAGGACTCTTGGTATTTTCTTTTATTTATTTATTTTTTAATATTGGAGGATAATTGCTTTACAAAGGTGTGTTGGTTTCTGCTGTACAACAACTCGAATCAGCCATAAGTATATACATACCCCTCCCTCTGGTGTCTCCCCCCCAGCCCAGCCCCACCCCTCTAGGTAACGAAAAGCACCGGGCCGGGCTCCCTGTGTCAGACAGCAGCTTCCCACTGGTTATCTACTGTAGACAGGGTGGTGTCTGTATGTCAATGCTACTGTCTCAGGTATTTTCTTTTAAATGCAGTTCTCTTTTTGTTGGTAGTGTTAGTTTCCTGCTGTCTCATCATTGGATCTTTTCCTCTTTTCAAAGAAGTTCTCCAGCAACATGTGTTTTTCACTCATTTTGGTTAGGGCTGGCTTACCAAGACTGTGACTGAGACGAGCATGCAATGCAGGAAAGAAGTATGGATGGAAGTGGTAAATAAAATAATGGGCGGCCCATTGCAGACTAAAATAAGTGTCAGATTCTGACTTAAAGCCTGCCACCAGATGCAACTATATAACTGAAGTACATCCACTCACTTGCTACTACAAAGCCCGATGCAGCTTAATTGTTACTTGCCACTCACTGATAGGGTTTTGATATGAGTCTACAGCAATTGATTTATTATGATCTCTGTGCAGCCAAGCCTCTCTGCTAATGGTAATCTGTATTTACAGATGCTAGCATCACTGTCTCAGCTCCACCTCAGATGATTCTCATAGCGAGTGCACAATCTAGATCCCTCACTTGTGTGGTTCATGGTAGGTTCGCGCTCCTATGAGAATCTAATGCTGCTACTGATCTGACAGGAGGAGGAGCTCAGGTGGTAATGCAGTGATGGGGAGAAGCTATAAATATGGATGAAGCTTCACTTGCTCATCTGCCACTCACCCGTGTGGCCCAATTCCTAACAGGCCACAGGCCTGTACTGGTCCATGGCCCAGGGGTTGGGGAGGGCAGACAGTATTATGCCAGTTTGTGTGGCCCAATTCCTAACAGGCCACAGGCCTGTACTGGTCCATGGCCCAGGGGTTGGGGAGGGCAGACAGTATTATGCCAGTTTCAGATGTCAACATAATAATTCTATATTCATGACTGAATATATGTATATGTTGTGAAATGACAACATATAAGTCTAGCTAACTTTCATCATGTATCTATATCTGTATTTGTATCTATATCTTACATCTTCTTTATCCATTCATGCCTTGATGGACACTTAGGTTGCTTCCATGTCTTGGCTATTGTAAATAATGCTGCAATGAATATGAGTTTGCATTTATCTTTTTGAGTTAGTGTTTTCATTTTCCTCAGGTAAATGCCCAGAAGTGGAATGGCTGGATCACAAGGGAGTTCTGTTTTTAATTTTTCAAGAATCCTCCATACTGTTTTCCATAGTGGTTGCGCCAATTTACATTTCCCACTAGTGGCATACAAGGGTTCCCTTTTCTCTCCCTCCTCCCCAGTACTTGTTATGCACTCTCTTTTTGATAACAGGCATTCTCATCGATGTGAGGTCTTATCTCATTGTGGTTTCAATTTGCATTTCCCTGATGATCAATCATGTTGAGTACCTTTTCTTTATCCCTTGGCCTAATATCTATATATCTTCTTTGGGAAAATATCTATTTTGATCTTCTGCCCATTTTTTAACTGTTTGTTATTCACTTGATTTCTAGTATTTGACAAAATGATTCTAAAGTTCATTTGTAATAATAAACACTATAACAGAAAAGCAGAAGATGAAAAAGTTGAGTAATGAGGAAAAATTTATCCTATCTGAATTAAAACAGAATAAAAATTTTTTAAAATGCATAGTGGTGACGAGAAAAGAGCATGGACTTTGCATCCAGCAATCTTAGGTTTGAATTCCTGGTTCTGACACATTCTATATATGTTAGTTCAGTTCAGTCACTCAGTCATGTCCAGCTCTTTGTGATCCCATGTACTGCAGCATGCCAGGCTTCCCTGTCCATCACCAACTCTCGGAGTTTGCTCAAACTCACATCCATCGAGTTGGTGATGCCATCCAACCATCTCATCCTCTGCCATCCCCTTCCGCTCCCATCGTCAATCTTTCCCAGCATCAGGGTCTTTTCAAATGAGTCAGTTCTTCGCATCAGGTGGCCAAGTATTGGAGTTTCAACTCAGCATCAGTCCTTCCGATGAATATTCAGGACTGATTTCCTTTAGGATGAACTGGTTGGATCTCCTTGCTGTCCAAAAGGTTCTCAAGAGTCTTCTCCAACACCACAGTTCAAAAGCATCAATTCATTGGTGCTTAGCTTTCTTTATAGTCCAACTCTCACATCCATGCATGACTACTGGAAAAACCATAGCCTCGACGAGACGAACATTTGTTGGCAAAGTAATGTCTCTGCTTTTTAATATGCTGTCTAGGTTGGTCATGCAAAGATGGGCTTGATAAAGGACAGAAATGGTATGGACATAACAGAAGCAGAAGATATTAAGAAGAGGTGGGAAGAATGCACAGAAGAACTATACAAAAAAGATCTTCATGACCGAGATAATCATGATGGTATGATCACTCACCCAGAGCCAGACATCCTGGAATGTGAAGTCAAGTGGGCCTTAGAAAACATTACTATGAATAAAGCTAGTGGAGGTGATGGAATTCCAGTTGAGCTATTCCAAATCCTGAAAGATGATGCTGTGAAAGTGCTGCACTCAATATGCCAGCAAATTTGCAAAACTCAGCAGTGGCCACAGGACTGGAAAAGGTCAGTTTTCATTCCAATCCCAAAGAAAGACAATGCCAAAGAATGCTCAAACTACTGCACAATTGCACTCATCTCACACGCTAGTAAAGTAATGCTCAAAATTCTCCAAGCCAGGCTTCAGCAATATGTGAACCGCAAACTTCCAAATGTTCAAGCTGGTTTTAGAAACGGCAGAGGAACCAGAGATCAAATTGCCAACATCCACTGGATCATGGAAAATGCAAGAGAGTTCCAGAAAAACATCTATTTCTGCTTTATTGACTATGCCAAAGCCTTTGACTGTGTGGATCACAATAAACTGTGGAAAATTCTTCAAGAGATGAGAATACCAGACCACCTGACCTGCCTCTTGAGAAACCTGTATGCAGGTCAGGAAGCAACAGTTAGAACTGGACATGGAACAACAGACTGGTTCCAAATAGGAAAAGGAGTACATCAAGGCTGTATATTGTCACCCTGTTTATTTAACTTCTATGCAGAGTACATCATGAGAAACGCTGGACTGGAAGAAGCACAAGCGGGAATCAAGATTGCCGGGAGGACTATCAATAACCTCAGATATGCAGATGACACCACTCTTATGGCAGAAAGTGAAAGGAACTAAAAAGCCTCTTGATGAAAGTGAAAATGGAGAGTGAAAAAGTTGGCTTAAAGCTCAACATTCAGAAAACAAAGATCATGGCATCTGGTCCCATCACTTCATGGGAAATAGAATGGGAAACAGTGGAAATAGTGTCAGACTTTATTTTTGGGGGCTCCAAAATCACTGCAGATGGTGACTGCAGCCATGAAATTAAAAGACGCTTACTCCTTGGAAGGAAAGTTATGACCAACGTAGATAGCATATTCAAAAGCAGAGACATTATTTGGCCAACAAAGGTCCATCTAGTCAAGGCTATGGTTTTTCCAATGGTTATGTATGGATGTGAGAGTTGGACTGTGAAGAAGGCTGAGGGCCGAAGAATTGATGCTTTTGAACTGTGGTGTTGGAGAAGACTCTTGAGAGTCCCTTGGACTGCAAGGAGATCCAACCAGTTCATTCTGAAGGAGATCAGCCCTGAGATTGCTTTGGAAGGAATGATGCTAAAGCTGAAAGTCCGGTACTTTGGCCACCTCATGTGAAGAGTTGACTCATTGGAAAAGACTCTGATGCTGGGAGGGATTGGGGGCAGGAGGAGAAGGGGACAACAGAGGATGAGATGGCTGGATGGCATCACTGATTCTATGGATGTGAGTTTGAGTGAACTCCGGGAGTTGGTGATGGATAGGGAGGCCTGGTGTGCTGCAATTCATTGGGTCGTAGAGTCGGACATGACTGAGTGACTGAACTGAACTGAACTAAGGTTGGCCATAGCATTTCTTTCAAGGAGCAAGTGTCTTCTAATTTCAGGGCTGCAGTCACCATCTGCAATGATTTTGAAGCCCCCCAAAATAAAGTCTTTCACTGTTTCCATTGTTTTCCCATCTATTTGCCATGAAGTGATGGGACCAGATGTCCTGATCTTAGTTTTCTGAATGTTGAGCTTTAAGTCAACTTTTTTACTCTCCTCTTTTACTTTCATCAAGAGGCTCTTTAGTTCTTCTTCGCTTCCTGCCATAAGGGTGATGTCATCCACCCTATATATGTAATCTCAATTAACTTAATATCTTATAAAGCATGTATTATAGACCCTAATTGTCCTCCTTCCTCATCTCCCCTCCGTATTCACATCCTGTCTTGGCCTCATCCTGGACAGAATATACTTCCCTGCCTCTTGGCTTTGGGTTTGCACCCGTGACTTGGTTTGGTTAGTAGCATGTAGGCAGATGTAACGATGTTTCAGTTCCAATCGTAGGCCTCTGCTTGCTCTTGGGTACCCCTGCTGCCTCTCAGAGAAGAGCTTCTCCTGACTTATTGCCCCTTCATCCTGGGCCCCACAGTGAATGAATGCAGAGCACAGCTGCCTTTCTGGTGCATGAGAATCAATAATTGCTGTTGTAAGTTATCGAAAATTAGATAATGAAACATATTAGTTATTTCTTAAGGAAGATCTCAGGAGGTGCCACAAACACTTCTGCTTATATTTTATTAGCCGGAATTTTATTCCATGGCCAATTCTAACCGCAAAAGAGGCTGGGAAATATGACCAGCTAAATTTGGTGTTTTATTACTGTAAAAGATGTGGAGGATTACTTGGCGGGACAACTAGCAGTCTCAGTTACAGATGTGTCATCCCCATCAGTAGTTTTTAAATGTGTGATAAAATACATGACCTAAAGTTTACCATCTTAACGATTTTTAAGCATATAGTTCAGTGGTATTAAATGCATTCATAATGTTTTGCAAGCATCAAAATATTGATGGTTGATTTTTGGATGTGCCTTCAAACATGTTCAAACATATTAGGCTTCCCTGATAGCTCAGTTATTAAAGAATCTTCCTGCAATGCAGGAGACCCCAGTTTGACTCCTGGGTTGGGAAGATTGAAGGGAAGGTCTACCCCCCGAGTATCCTGGCCTGGAGAATTCCATGGACTGTATAGTCCATGGGGTTGCAGAGTCAGACACAATTGGGTGATTTTCACTTCAAACATTTAATTACTTATTTTTTTAATAAATGAAATAATTCTATTTAATTATTCATCTATTAGCTCTTGCTCCACTAAACTCTCTAAGAGAAATTTTCATGTCAAAATTATCAGATCAGATCAGATCAGATCAGTCGCTCAGTCGTGTCTGACTCTTTGCGACCCCATGAATCGCAGCATGCCAGGCCTCCCTGTCCATCACCAACTCCCGGAGTTCACCCAGACTCACGTCCATCGAGTCAGTGATGCCATCCAGCCATCTCATCCTCTGTCGTCCTCTTCTCCTCTTATCCCCAATCCCTCCCAGCATCAGAGTCTTTTCCAATGAGTCAACTCTTTGCATGAGGTGGCCAAAGTACTGGACTTTCAGCTTTAGCATCATTCCTTCCAAAGAAATCCCAGGGCTGATCTCCTTCAGAATGGACTGGTTGGATCTCCTTGCAGTCCAAGGGACTCTCAAGAGTCTTCTCCAACACCACAGTTCAAAAGCATCAATTCTTCGGCGCTCAGCCTTCTTCACAGTCCAACTCTCACATCCATACATGACCACTGGAAAAACCATAGCCTTGACTAGACGAAACTTTGTTGGCAAAGTAATGTCTTCTGCTTTTGAATATGCTGTCTAGGTTGGTCATAACTTTCCTTCCAAGGAGTAAGCGTCTTTTAATTTCATGGCTGCAGTCACCAGAGGCAATTAATTCTTAACAGCTTTATGTTTCCCATAATATGACCAAAATACAATTTATTTTGCTTTAGTCATGCTATTTCTAGTTTTCTTCCTAATTCAAACAATGTTAAAACAAAACCTTATACATCCATATTTGAATATATGTATAACTATTTTCATTGAAAATATTCCTAGAAGTGGGATTGCTAGTTTAGAATTTATATGCATATAAAATTGTCCTCCAAAAGTCTTTAATAATGTATAGTTCCAAATGAGTATATCCAATATTTTGTATTTCCAATATTTTTTGGAAAGCAGTTTTTCATAGTAATATGTTGAAAGCTTTGAGCTGCTCATACTTTTTGTCCCATTAATTTTGTTTATGGACATTATCCTAGAAAATAATTCTAAAACACAAATCTATGTAAATATATGGATTGTAACAGTGGATATAATACTGAAAAGCTGGATAAACCTAAATTTTTTTTTAATGGCACAAGTAAGTTATTATAAAGCTCCTTGCAGTGCATTGATGATTACAAGGACTCTGGTAACATGAAAAATGCTTATGATATAATGTTACTTGAAAATCACAAGTTCTAATTAAAAGTTTAATCAAAACATTCAAGACAGTTATGCTTTAGAGGCATACTTGTTGATACTACTTTCTTTTACTTAGTTTTCTACTTTTTGTATTTCCCACATTTTCTCGATTGAAGACTGTTCTCTTTTAATTAAACATTTTAATCATAGCACTTAGGGAAGTGTTTTGCACTTTCCAAGTATTCAATCAGTTCTCTGCTGACTATCCTTGAAGCATGTTACACAAAGGAGTCAGTTAAAAATACAATACAGCAAATATCTTGGGTTCGTTGGGCATTATCCATACATTGTTGCTGTTGAGTCCCTAAGCTGGGTCTGACTCTGTGACCCCATGGACTGTAGGACATCAGGCTTCTCTGTCCTCCACTGTCTCCCGGACTTTGCTCAAATTCATGTCCACTGAGTCACTGATGCTACCTAACCATCTCATCCTCAGCCACCCCCTTCTCCTTTTGCCTTCAATCTTTCCCAGCATCAGAATCTTTTCCAATGAGTTGGCTCCTCGCATCAGGTGGAGCTTCAACTTCAGCATCAGTCTTTCCAATGAATATTCAGGGTTGATTTATTCTCCATATGTACAGTTCTCATTTTTTAAGCAAAATCATGAAGGACAGAAAGTTTGTTTTTTGTTTTTCATCTTTCATGCCACCTTCCCTTCAGTTCTCAGGGTTTATATTCTGTGTTGTATTCCCAAAGGCTCTTGCTTTAAAATTGTTGCTGCTGTGTAAACTGGTAATAGCATCCAGAGTTACTTGCGTTTTTAAAAGATCTCACACTTAAAAAAGAAAATTAATGTAAAACTCTTAGCACCGAGTGAATTTTCAGATTTTCAGTAAGTGTTGATGATAATAAGGATGACGGTAATGAGCACGGAGAAGAAGTCTTTATGAGTAAAATGGGGCTTTGTGGAAAAAAAGTGACTATTCTTCATTATGACACTTGAAAAATATTTGGAGTATGCCTGGAATTTCCTTTTCCTTAAAAAAAAAAAGCTTATAATGGATCCATAGTCTGTGATAATATTAGAGATTACTATAAAGATTATAATATCAAATCTGTTTGCATTTTCAACTTGTATGATTGCATGAATTCATGAATTTCTGTTATAGTCCCTATTATAAAATGCAAGCACTTTCTTCTAGTAATATTTCCTCTTAAAGCTTGAAGGGGCACCCTTTCCTGCTAATATTTTTGTACTTGTGGAGTAAGTTTAATTATCCTATCCATATTTGATGCTTGCCATGACTTTATAAGTTAAAGCATATGAGGCTATTTATTTCGTCCTAGGCACCATGCTAGAATTTGGCGCCCTTAGGTAAGTGGTTGAGCCTGGACATGGCCGTGTGCCAAAAGTTAGGATTCCTCCAGCTGTGGACAACTAAGGCTTACAGCCTAAAATTTTCTGTATACAGCTGTATTTTTTCTGTAAAAACAACCATTCCTCAAGCTTAAAATAAATATTAACTAGCCACTTGATAGAAACACTTAATTTTTAAGGAAAGATGAAATTTAATGCAAATTTTAAAGTATGTCCATCCTTGAGGCCATTTAGTATCTTCCTGAACACCCTTCAGTGATATGGCAGTCAAATCTAATTCTGTTTCTGTCTAGTGCTTTACTAAATCTCTTCCTAGAGTCCAAAGACATTTGAAATTTACATGCATCTCCAGTTCTGATTCTAGCTCTCTTTGTATATTGCCTTATTTTAGAGCAAGCCTTTGGGTGCCACCTTCCCAGCCCAAAGAAGTTTATCAAGATATTTTCCTAAACAAAGGTAGCAATTAGTTTCATTCTACCTCCCTAAGTTTTGTATTCAGCTTTGCAGTTTATAGCTTGTCTACTGTGGGCTTCTGGAAGTCTTGAGCAGCTATGTATTTTTTTAACCTCACACTTTTAAAGGTGATAAACACAAGTTTCTCTGAGTATCAATCATATACTCTTCCTACTTGAGCAGCTATGTATTTTTTTAACCTCACACTTTTAAAGGTGATAAACACAAGTTTCTCTGAGTATCAATCATATACTCTTCCTACTGCTGTCTTTCCCCGCCCCGCTCTTTTTTCCTCCCACAGGACTTAAAAACACTGCTTTTGCTTTATTTGCATTTTCCTGATTATTGGTGAGGTTGAGCATCCTTTCGTGTTTACTTATCCTTTGAATTTCTTCTGTGATTTTGTCACTTGAGTTGCCTCCCCCATTTGTCTACTTAGACTGTCTTTTCCTAATTAAGTTCCTTTCTCTCTTTGTATTCTAGATATCAGTCATTTCTCTAATATATATGTTGCAGATACTTTCATTTCATTGTTGGGTATCTATTAACTTTGGTTATTGTCTTTCTTATGCAAATTTTTAGTTCTTATGTAGTCATATCTGTTCAGTTTTTCCTTTCTGCTTTGTGAATTTTGCATTTTGCTTGTTAGATCTTTTTCTATCTCATGATTATGAAAATATTCTCTTATATTCTTTTCTAAAACAAGTCCTGGAGGTTTTTAATGTGTTTAAAACATTTAAAAATAAACTTCGAATTTTATTTATTTAAAAGCAATTTTCTTATGTTATTTTATTTTATTTGGCTGTACCTTAGAGCATGCAGGATCCTAGTTCCCTAATCAAAGATTGAACCCATACCTCCTACAGTGGAAGTGTGGAGTCTTAACCACTGGACCACCAGGGAAGTCCCCAAACTTCTAATTTTAGAATAGTTTTAGATCTACAAAAAAAGCTGTGAAGGTAGTACAAAGAGTTTTCATATAGTCCAAACCCAGTCTCCCCTTCTATTAATATATTAGCATGGTACATTTGTCACAATTATTGAGCCAATATTGGTATCATTATTAACTGAAGCCTATATACTTCATTGAAATTTCTTTGAGTTTTTACCTAATGTTCCTTTTCTGTTCCAGAACTCCCAGTATATTTGGAATGCTGTGCTTGTGCTTAGTCGCTCAGTTGTGTCCAACTCTTTGTGACTGCATGGACTGTAGCCTGCCAGGCTCCTCTGTCCATGGGGATTCTCTAGGCAAGAAGACTGGAGTGGGTTGCCGTGCCCATATCTCATTACATTTAGCCCTTATGTCTCCTTAGCCTAGTCTGGTCTGTGACGATTCTTCAGACTTGTTTTTGATGATTATCTTGACAGTTTTGAGGAGTAATGGTCAGATGCTTTGTATAATGGACCTCAGGTGGGATTTGTCTGATGGTTTCCTTACAATGAGACTAGGATTTTGTGTTTCGGGGAGGAAGACCACAGAAGTAATGTGCCCTTCTCATCACATCATATCAACAGTACATACAACCAATGTGACTGATCACTGTTGTTATCCTTGACTGCCTGGCTGAGATTGTGTTCCCCTACTGAGAAGTTAACTTTTTTCACTTTTAACACTGTAGTCTTTGGAGGGAAACCACTATGTGCAGCTTGTCCTTATAGTGTGAGGAGTTCTGCCCTGCTTCCTTGAGTGTAGAGCATCCTCTTTGTCTTTTTTTAACCAGCTGGATCTTTGATGAATTTGGAATTTATTCTGATACATTGTCCTAGTGGATACTGAGTCTTTCTTTCTTTCCTCTTTTGTGTAATAGGCATTTCTTGCATTTAGGGTGGTTATAGTGGAAACTGACACCATCCGTAGCTCTAAATGGCAATCCACTCCAGTATTCTTGCCTGGAGAATTCCATGGACAGAGGAGCCTGGTGGGCTATGGTCCATGGGGTTGCAAAGAGTTGGACATGAGTGAGCGACTAACATACATAGCTCTAAAAGAGGGTCCTACTATTTTAGACCAAACAGAGTGCCCATCCATCTTCTCACACTGATTTATTCAGATAAGCCAATTATCTGTTCAGGCATAAGTCAAATCATTGCATGTTAGGAAATAGGCCAGGCTAACAGCTTGAGCCAAGGAGACAGGAAGGGAGGTTGTGGAAGCACTTTGGAAAAGGAAGTTTCTCCTTTTTAGAGAGTTTCCATAAAGGGCATTCCTCTTTCCAAAAAGGGCAGTCTGGTAGGCAGATTTGAAGTTTGAACCTTGGGCGGTCATTTAGCCTTAGAATGAAGCTGACATTGCAGAAGTTAAAACCCAGAGATGGAAAAAGAAGACAAAAAACAAATTGAACAAAACCTCCCAGTGTCTTTCATGTCACTACTGAGCCACTAAATCAAAGCAACCCTACAGTCTGCTCTATTTCTGGGTCTTCCAGTTAAATGAACCCTTTGTTGTATAAGGCAGTTTGGGTTAGGTCTTCAAATACTTGCAATATAAAGAAGCCTGATACAGGGGTATATCAACAGAGATTTAACCTTATTTATTTATTTTTTCAAATAGATTATCAGTTATGCTCCTACAATTTATTGAATAGTTCATTCTTTCCTCTGTGATGTGAAATGTCACTTTATCATAAACATTTCCATATAAAAATGATTCTGTTCTAAGCTCAGTATTCATCACATATATTAATTTAGCTGTTTCTGAATTAATACCATGCTGTTGTAATTACTACAATTTTATTTTATGTTTTGCCATCTGCATGGGCAAACCTTTCTTCATTATTCTTCTCCCCACCCTCCCCCCAAGTTTATGAGCTCTTTTTATGTATTTTCTCTTCTCTTTGAACTTGAGAGTTAGTTTGTTCAATTAAAAAAGTCTCAAGATTAAAAAAAGCTGTGTGTTCAGTGGGTTAGTCGTGTCCGTCTCTTTGTAACCCTATGGACAGCAGCCTGCCAGGCCCTTCTGTCCATGGAATTTTCCAGGCAAGAATACTGGGGTGGGTTTCCATTTCCTCCTCCAGGGGATCTTCGAACCCAGTGGTGGAAGCAGAGTCTCTTGTGTCTTCTGCATTGCAGGTGGATTCTTTACTGCTGAGCCACTGGGGAAGCCCATAAAAAACATTGGGATTGTTTTAAATTTACAGATTAAATCTGGAGGTGACTGTGACCCTGGCCAACACCTTGATCACAGTCTTTTGAGAGACCCTGGGCAGAAGGGTGGGTCCTGCTAAGCTGCGCCTGGGTTCCTCTCATACAGAATCTACGAAATAATAATGGAGTAATTTGTTATGTAGCAATAGGTAACTAATACAGTCAGAAATTTATAAGTTAGGTTTATCTATGTTTTCAATGCTCTCATTCTTTTTCTTTTTTTTTTTTAATTAATTAACTTTGCTCCTCTGAATCTTAGTTGTGGTATGTGGGATCTAGTTCCCTGACCAGGGATTGAACCTAGGACCCCTGCACTGGAAGTGCAGAGTTTTAACCACTGGACCACCAGAGGAATCCCTCAGTGCTCTTACTGTTGAATGACATTTTAAAAGATATTTTCAGTTTACCAAGTATAAATCTGTGGTATTCGGAAGATTCTCTCTTATTCTTCTCCACTTCATTTGTGGCTAAATATAAAGAGATAATTCACCTTTGTCAGCAGTGACTTATTAGCAAGGTAGCCTTAGGGAAATATTTCCTAATACCTTTGTTCCAAAAGAGATTATAAAAACTATGGTCATCCTAACCTCTTTCTCAGTGAACACTGAAATTGAAATCATAGTTTAAATGCTTGAGGGAAATTAGCCACGTAAAAGTATTCCGTAGGTAATTATTGTAAAATGATTACTTCATTAAGCAAAAAATTACCTCTTGTAAGAGAATCATTCCCTTTGGAAAGAAATTCAAAAGAAGGAGCAAGGTAAAACTTTTAATGGGAAAACGCTGTAGTTTCAGGGTGGGGGCCATACCTCATTGTCTGTGCTCGGTGACTTAATAAGTAAGTGTTGACTGAAAGAATGTTTGATAGGGACAAAAATAGAAGGCTGAGTGTTCACAGTCTTTATCCCTCCTGATTCCCTGGCCCCCTTAAGGGAAGGGTCCTTCATTTCTTGTCTCCCAAATCTATGTAGTGCTGACTAGAAGAGCTATGGAATCAAGAAAAGGAGTCAAATTATTCTCTGCAGGGTAGAGCTTGAAGTGACAGCAAAAGGAAGGAGAGGAAGGGTGAATGAGTATAACAGACTTAGGGCTTCCCTGGCGGCTCAATAGAAAACAATCGGCTTGCCAATGCAAGAGACGTGGGTTTGATCCCTGAGTTGGGAAGAACCCCTGGAGTAGGAAATGGCAATCCACTCCAGTATTCTTGCCTAGAAAATCCCATGAACAGAGTAGCCTGGTGGGCTACAGTCCATGGGGCCTTAACAGAGTCAGACACAACTCAGGGACTAAACAACAACCACATGAAAGTTTAGGGAGAAAGCCAGGTGAAGAAGGTTTTTAGGAAGCTATGCTTTGTTAATATGCCATGTGATTCCTTCCTTGGCATGTCCATGAGACTGTTCCTGAAAACCTACATCTTTCCAACTTTGTGAAGTTGGATTTGAGTTCGATTTTGAATGTATCACATGCTAGGATTGGCTTCAGGGTGGCTCAGTTTTATCACAAATCCTGTGTAAGTCTCATTGTCCGGTTTCCCAGCAGTGTTTACTGCTTGCTGTCACCACTGCATATCTGTGTAGGAGGAGTCTTCTAGCTTCCCTGGCCTGCAAGTAAGTAAACAAGTTTTCTTTTTTCTTCATTTGATCAAGGCAAATTGGAAATTATTGGAAACCATAGGCCGGAATAAAAAGAGATTTAAAGAAGCAAAAATAAAAAAAGAGAAATTGTGAAAGCATAGCACTGATTAGTTCATTGAGAAGTCCCTCATATTAATGTAACTAAAGGTTGACTGTGGAAAGGGTTTAAGTTGTGGAGTTTACCAGGTTGTATTGATCTGTTTCTTTTCCTTCACTCTGTCCCCATGTGTAGTATCTTAATCCATCATTGCTGTGTTTTTGAGAGATCTTTAGCTTGTTGAATTTATATTTGTATATAACAGAAGCTGATTTTCACCTTATAGTGGATGTATAAGGAGGGTGGGTTTTGTAAAATGGAAGGCATTTTTGTTTTGCTGAGCTCCAACCCTCATTAATTTGAACTACATACCTTTTTGAATGACAGAAATTAGATAGTTTATTACATACTCAGTTGAGCCATTATTTTACTCATATGACTATATATTCTATATTTTCAACCAAACCATATTCTTGGAGAGCAAGGGCTGTATTTTCCTTATTTTCCCCCTATAGGTCCTGCTTATTGTGTTTACATAAAGCTACTGTAGATAGATGGGTCTCAAAGTGTAATCTGGGTAACTTTGAGGGTACCTGAGAGACTTTCAGTGGGTCAGTAAAGTCAAACTATTTTAAAAACAATACAAAAATATTTGCCTTTTTTCACTCTCATTCCCTTGTGAGTGTGTGGTGGAAGTTTCCGAATGCTACATGACAGTGATGATGTCATTGCTCTAATGGCTAATGGAAAGTGTACTTGTGTACCCATGCGTTTTAAAAATGTCTCCATTTTAAATTCTAATATCAATAGATGTAACTCCAATAAACAAAGGCTGTTTAAAAGTTTCTCCACAATTTTTGAGAGTGGAGAGCAAAATGAGCCTGAGACCAAAAAATCTGAGAACTGCTTGTGTAGATAATTACATGCTAGACTGAAAATGGAATCAGTCTTATCTTATTTATCTTTTTTTTTTTCCTGAGTTTACAGTGGGGACTGAGATTCTTTGCTATTATGCTCTGTATTCGTCAAGGTCCAACCTTATACAGAAACTCTTATACAGAGAGCACACAGTTCTTTGAATAGAGAATGTGTAATAGAAAGAATTATTAACTATAAGAGGGGATTGGAGTAACAAGGGATTGGCTAGTAAGAAGTAAAGAGAGCTCTGAGGACTGTAGGAATAGCAGTAATCAGGAGCAGTACTTTGGGGGCTGAGATGGAGCCCCCGAAGAAGAAGAGGCCCCCCCAGGTTGAGAGGCAGGCCTTGTTGGAGAGAGCACAGCTATGCCTCACCGAATGGCAGAGAAGTTGTTTTGGTGCCATGCTAGTGGAACTTGCTGAAAATCTGCCCTCTGGAATTTTCTGAAAAAAGGCTGCTGGAGGAACAAGCCATAGTGAGGTGTCTTGCTGGAGGCACTCTGCAGAAAAAGTGCCTCAGGGAGGGAGCAGTTATGATGGAGAGGGAAACCTTTGGGTACCTAGTGTTGCTGCCTCCGTGGAGTAACAGGAACCAAGCGTTGGAAACACGGCATGTCCTGCAGGACCCAGGGGAGCTGTGCCTCCTCTACTTTGGTGCTGGAGCCACGGGAACACACACCAACCAGGAAGGAAGACTTCTTTTGTAACGTCTCCCCATGGTCCTCCAGTGACAAAGCTTCATTTGTCTTACTACCTGATAAAGAAAAGGGCTTCCCAGGTGGTGCTAGTGGTAAAGAACCTTTCTACCAATGCAGGAGACATGGCAACGCACTCCAGTATTCTTGCCTGGAGAATCCCATGGACAGAGGAGCATGGAGGGCTACAGTCCATACAGATGCAAAGAGTTGGACACGACTGAAGTGACTTAGCATGCATGCACTGATAGAGAAAAATATTTAAAGGCAGAGCAGGCAATGAAGGATAAATTTGGATCTGAGAGGAAATAAAATGATAAATGGCACACTCACTTTCACTTAAGATGTGGTTTATAAATTATCTATATCTCCTAATATTCTTCATGTTTTCTTTGTGTGGAAGTCTATTCATCGACTCAGCAAACATTTATTCAGTGACTGTCACATTCTGCTGCTGCTCCTGCTAAGTCACGTCAGTCATGTCCGACTCTGTGCGACCCCATAGACAGCAGCCCACCAGGCTCCTCCATCCATGGGATTCTCCAGGCAAGAATACTGGAGTGGGTCGCCAGTGCTTTCTCCGCTGTCACATTCTAGGTACTTATTTTTAGCAGATTCCTCCATCCTTTGTTAATATAGAGTCTCAATTTTGTTCTTTCATGCTCCTCCTTACCATAAGCTTCTGGGAAGGCTGGTCCCAGCCTCAGCTCAAAGCCCAGCCCCATGGAATGAGTTGCAATTTATCTACACAGGTATTTATCTATTTATTTGGCTGCACTGGGTCTTAGCTACAGCATGTGGGATCTAGTTCCTTGACCAGGGATTGAACTTGGGCCCCCTGCATTGGGAGTGTGGCACCTTAGCCACTGGACCACCAGGGAAGTTCCTACACAGGTTTTGTGACACCATTTTATTTCTCACAAATAGTTCTGTGGCATACTTCTGGCCAACAGGATATGAAGGAGAACCTGCAGGAGGGTTTTTAGAATAGACTTTTCCACCATCTTAAAAGTGGTATTCAGAAAGAAATAACTTTCTGTTGATGGACATTGTCATGTCTCCATGTGATGCCTGAACTACTGTGGCCATTATTTGAGGGGAGAAGATAGCCTGAGGAAGACCCTGCAGTGCATGGTAGGGCAGGAAACAGAAGAAAATCTAAGAATTACTCAAACCTAGGAACACCATCAGAGAAGGCAATGGCACCCCACTCCAGTACTCTTGCCTGGCAAATCCCATGGACAGAGGAGCCTGGTAGGCTGCAGTCCATGGGGTCGCTAGGAGTCCGACACGACTGAGCGACTTCACTTTCACTTTTCACTTTCATGCTTTGGAGAAGGAAATGGCAACCCACTCCAGTGTTCTTGCCTGGAGAATGCCAGGGACAGGGGAGCCTGGTGGGCTGCCGTCTTTGGGGTCGCACAGAGTCTGACACGACTGAAGCAACTTAGCAGCAGCAGCAGCAGCAGGAACACCATCTCTAGGCTTCTTGTTTTAAAAGTCATTTTGAGTTGTCCCTTATATTTAACCGATACTATACATTTGTTATGACAAGTATGGATAAGATATTGGGGAATAAGTGAAATAAATGAAATAAAATTTGATTGCTATGATAAAAAAGGATAGTGGTTGAATTCAAATGCAACATGCTAGTTCCAGACTAACTATAACATTAAATTAGAAAAGAGAAAACAGATCTTGAGAAAATGCTTTGTAAAGCTGTCTCTTGGAACACTTCCTTGCAAATAAAAACGTTACATAATATATTTGAGTGGAGCTTTCTTTTTGTCCCAAACTCTTCCTGGTAAGAAAGTTTAACAGTTGTTAATTAGTATTATTTTTCACATAAATATAAAATTGAGAAGAAGAGTAATATAAACTTGTAGTTTCAGTCAATAGCAGCAACTAGTATGGCAAGGACAAATTAAAAAAATTTTTTTAATTGATTTATTTTTTAATTGAAGGATAATTGCTTTACAGAATTTAGTTTTTACATTCTTTGTTTTACAGAATTTTCTGTCAAACATCAACATGAATCAGTCATAGGTATACATACGTCCCCTCCCTCTTAAAATATTTTTCTATTTGTAAAACATGGCTGCTGCTGTTGCTAAGTCGCATCAGTGGTGTCCGACTCTGTGCTACCCCATAGACAGCAGCCCCTAGGCTCCTCTGTTCCTGGGATTCTCCAGGCAAGAATACTGGAGTGGGTTGCCATTTCCTGCTCCAAAGCATGAAAGTGAAAAGTGAAAGTGAAGCCGCTCAGTCGTGTCCGACTCTTAGCGACCCCATGGACTGGAGCCTACCAGGCTCCTCCGCCCATGGGATTTTCCAGGCAAGCGTACTGGAGTGGGTGCCATCGCCTTCTTCGGTAAAACATGGCAGTGTATGTATTCAGTGACAAGAAATGCACTTTCGTTATTCAAAGGAACTGGGTTCCAAATTGAAGCTTTCACTCCCCTTTCTCTTAGAGCAGGGGTCTCAACATGATACAGGCCCGTGGCCTGTTAGGAAACGGACCGCACGACAGGAGGCGAGCGGCAGGTGCGCGAGCCAAGCCTCATCTGTACTTACAGCCACTCCTCAGGGCTCACATTCCCGCCTGAGCTCTGGCAGGTCGGTGGCGGCATCAGATTCTTACCAGAGCTTGAACTCTTCTGTCAACTGCGCATGCGAGGGATCTAAGTGGCGAGCTTTTTATGAAAACCATCCAGAAACCGTCCCTCCCCGCTCCGTGGAAAAATTTCGTCTTTCATGAAACCAGTCCCTGATGCCAAAAGCTTCGGCACCCCTTTCTTAGAGCACTTAGCTGGGAATTCTGGTGAGTTGTTTACTAGCATAATTAAAGTATATACTTAATTTTGATTCCAGTTGGAAGCAGAAACAAATTATTCTGCTTTCACAGTTAAGTGAAGCTGAGCGATCCTTATCTAAATCTGAAATTTTCCGACAACTTTCATCTGTTCATGAACGCTGCTGCCTCGTATTTGCAGGTTGAATGATGATTTCTATGCTTTCCTTCTTGGAATCTTCAGACTGACTTTCCACAGACAAAACAGAGACTTGAGGCAATTTTCTTTTTTTTTTTTTTCCTGAGTAATTCAGGAGAAAAACGATTCCTTTTATTCACTAATAAAGAACATGCCAGGCACACTGGCCTTAGGCCTTAGCACTTACTGTTGTTCCCTTGGCCTCACCCTTCTCCTCTGACAGCGATCTCTGAGGCTCTCCCCTCACTTCCTCTTCAGTCACCCTCTCATTAAGACCTTCCCTGGTCGCTGTTTCTAAATTTCATGCTTTCCCTCCACTTTATATTCCCTTTCCCCATTTTATTTTTCTTTCTTACCAGTTTTCAGATGTACAAGCTGGATTTAGAAAAGGCAGAGGAACCAGAGATCAAATTGCCAACATCCGCTGGATCATAGAAAAAGCAAGAGAATTCCAGAAAAACATCTACTTCTGCCTCATTGACTATGGTAAAGTCTTTGACTGTGTGGATCATAACAAACTGTGGAAAATTCTTAAAGAGATGGGAATACCAGACCACCTTATTTGCTTCCTAAGAAACCTGTATTCAGGTCAAGAAGAAACAGAACCAGACATGGAACAATGGACTGGTTCAAAACTGGGAAAGGAGTACATCAAGGCTGTATATTACCATCCTGCTTATTTAACTTCTATGCAGAGTACATCATGTGAAATGCTGGGCTGGATGAAGCACAAGCTGGAATCAAGATTTCTGGGAGAAATATCAATAATAATCTCAGATAGATGATACCACCCTTATAGCTGAAAACAAAGAGGAACTAAAGAGCCTCTTGATGAAGGTGGAAGAAAAGAGTGAAAAAAGCTGGCTTAAAACTCAACATTCAGAAAACTAAGATCATGGCATCTGGTCCCATCACTTCATGGCAAATCAATGGGAAAACAATGGGAACAGTGACAGGTTTTATTTTCTTGGGCTCCAAAATTACTGCAGATAGTGACTGCAGCCATGAAATTAAAATACGCTTGCTCTTTGGAAGGAAATTATAACAAACCTAGACAGCATATTAAAAACCAGAGACATCATTTAGATGATAAAGGTCCATATAGTCAAAGCCATGGTTTTTCCAGTAGTCATGTATGAATGTGGGTGCTCAAAAAGAAGGCTGAGCACCGAAGAATTGACACTTTCCAATTGTGGTGCTGGAGAAGAATCTTGAGATGCAAGAAGATCAAACCAGTCAATCCTAAAGGAAATCAACCCTGAATATTCACTGGAAGGACTGATGCTGAAGCTGAAGCTCCGATACTTGGTCACTTGATGCGAAGAGCTGACTCATTGGAAAATACCCTGATGCTGGGAAAGATTGAAGGCAGGAGGAGGGGACGACAGAGGATGAGATGGTCAGATGGCATCACCAATTCAATGGACATGAATTTGAGCAAGCTCCAGGTGAAGGACAGGGAAACTTGCTGTGCTGCAGTCTATGGGGTCACAAAGAATCAGACATGACTGAGTGACTGAACAACAACATTATTGATTAGTTACTCGTCTTATTGTGTTTCCCTAATGTAAACCTCACAAGGGCAAGAATTTTTGTCTGTTTTCTTTACTGTTGTATCCCCAGCACTGCTAACAGTGCCTGCATACATAGTTCAGTCACGCAGTCATGTCCAACTCTTTGCAACCCCATCGACCGCAGCACGCCAGGCCTCCCTGTCCATCACCAACTCCTGGAGTTTACTTAAACTCATGTCCATTGAATCGGTTATACCATCCAACCATCTTATCCTCTGTCATCCCCTTCTCCTCCTGCCTTCAATCTTCCCCAGTATTAGCATCTTTTCAAATGAATCAGTTCTTTGCATCAGGTGGCCAAAGTATTAGAGTGTCAGCTTCAACATCAGTCCTTCCAATGAACATTCAGGACTGATTTTCTTTAGGATGGACTGGTTGGATCTCCTTGCTGTCCAAGGGACTCTCAAGAGTCTTCTCCAATACCACCGTTCAAAAGCATCAATTTTTCATTGCTCAACTTTCTTTATAGTCCAAATCTCACTCACATCCATACACAACTACTGGTAAATCCATAGCCTTGACTAGATGGACCTTGTTGGCAAAGTAATGTCTCTGCTTTTTAATATGCTGTCTACTGCTGCTAAGTCACTTCAGTCGTGTCCGACTCTGTGCGACCCCATAGATGGCAGCCCACCAGGCTCTGCCGTCCCTGGGATTCTCCAGGCAAGAACACTGGAGTGGGTTGCCATTTCCTTCTCCAGTGCATGAAAGTGAAAAAAGTGAAGTCGCTCAGTCATGTCTGACTCTTCACGACCCCATGGACTGAAGGCTACCAGGCTCCTCCGTCCATGGGATTTTCCAGGCAAGAGTACTGGAGTGGGTTGCCATTGCCTTCTCCTAATATGCTGTCTAGATTGGTCATAACTTTTCTTCCAAGGAATAAGTGTCTCAGCATCTGCAGTGACTTTGGAGCCCCCCAAAATAAAGTCAGCCGCTGTTTCCCCATCTATTTGCCATGAAGTGATAGGACCGGATGCCATGATCTTAGTTTTCTGAATGTTGAGCTTTAAGCCAACTTTTTCCACTCCCCTCTTTCTTTCATCAGGAGGCTCTTTAGTTCTTCTTTACTTTCTGCCATAAGAGCTCAGTAAATATTTATCACCTGGCTTACAGTGGGATAAGGCATGGCTTTGGAGTTTTAAAGGCATGATTTAGAATGCAGTTTTTCTATTGGGTCTAGTTTAACTCCCTCCACCTATTTGAACCTGTTTCTTCACCTATATAACCACCTAACATGGCAGTTTTAAGGGTTTAATGAGATAACGTAGGCCAAATGTCTGATCCCATAGGGGTCATACAATAATTGTTAGCCCCCTGTTTTTCAAACTAAGGAGAGACCTCAGAGATTTGTTTTCTGATACTATTCCTCCTCATTCTACAAAACTTCTTTATGGGTGTCTCAACTAGGGTTCCAACAGGAAATGCTTTTGAAGGTACACTGAAATTCGGGTTATATGAGGAGGGCTGAGGTCTAGGGGAATGTAGAGAATAGAGGCATCAGAGACTCACAGGGCAGTTGCCACCCCCTGGCCTGAAGGGACTAGCAGTGTTGGGGATGAGGATGTGAGTGAGGGACGGAATGAGGTAATTTCAAAGGCTCTTCCTAGCTTTGACATCTTAACAATTGTCTTGTTACTTCTGAACTGTTAGTCTGTGGCTCTTCAATAAATGGAAATAAGTATACATTCTGTAGTAATCTCTTTTGTTCACAAATTTTGACTTTCAGTTTCAACAGCAAATGATCTTAACGCATTTAAAATCACTAAATTTAGGGGGAGAGTCTAATGGTTTGAAAATAAATCATCTAAGTTTATTACATAGCAAAACTGAAAATAACGCAAAAAGACCCTAACCTGTTAATAGACAAGTGTGATTTGAATTATGTTCACAACACTCTTTGCTCTGCTGCTGCTGCTAAGTCGCTTCAGTGGTGTCCGACTCTGTGCGACCCCATAGATGGCAGCCCACCAGGCTCCCCCGT
This sequence comes from Bubalus kerabau, assembly GCF_029407905.1. Lineage (NCBI taxonomy): Eukaryota > Metazoa > Chordata > Mammalia > Artiodactyla > Bovidae > Bubalus > Bubalus kerabau. Next base: position 67,754,510 of record NC_073637.1, read on the forward strand.
CCCTGGGATTCTCCAGGCAAGAACACTGGAGTGGGTTGCCATTTCCTTCTCCAATGCATGAAAGTGAAAAGTGAAAGTGAAGTCGCTCAGTCGTGTCCGACTCTTAGCGACCCTATGGACGGCAGCCTACCAGGCTCCTCGGTCCATGGGATTTTCCAGGCAAGAGTACTGGAGTGGGGTGCCATTGCCTTCTCCGTTCTTTGCTCTAAACCTCAAAAAACTCTGTGACTCTACATCTTGACAACTTCTGACAAAACAAGCAAATGACATACACAGCAGCTGTGTATGGTCATAAGAAAAGTTATCTATAGATGAAATTTAGGGTTAAATGGTACTCACGCAATATGGGTGCGCGAAGGGGCCTAATTACCATGGGGTAAGGTCCTTGGGGACAGGTTGGGAGGAGGGGCGGCAAGAGGGACGGAAATAAACCGTTCAGAGGACTTTTCTAGGGACTCATAATTTGTGATAGTTTTGCTAGGTTACCTATCTGAACAGCCAGCAAAGCCACACTGAATCTAGTGCATGAGAGCTCTGACTGCAGTTAATTTTCTTTTTAATTAGACATGATCCATAAGCATCCCAAGGCCTAGGGGCTGGCTGGGGGAAGACATAACCAATAATCATGAGAACTAGAGAGGGAAGTGTTGGCAGTTAGCAGTACTTCAAAAGGTTGCTTCAAGATGTTTGGAAGGGTATCCTTGGGAAATCCAGAGAAACGAGTCAAATCAGCTAGGGTCAAAAGCAGTGAAGGCGAGTGAGGAACGGCAGCTTCGGGCCACTGGAAAAGAACGTGCCCCAGGCCAGCCGAGATTGGCTCTGGGTCCAGATTAGGCCTCAGCCTCTCGCCCTTCCACTCCGGGTTTCTTTCCTCCCCACTCCTGCACCAGGGCCGGCCCTGTCCTGCGCCCCGGCCCCAGCGCCTGGCCCCGCCCACCAAACTGACCCGCCGCCGGCCCCGCCCACCCCTCCCTGGCCGGTGACCGGCCCCGCCCACCCTTCCCCGGCCGGCCCCGCCTACCCTTCCCCGGCCGGGGCCGGCGGCCGAGGGGCGGGGCGGGCCGGGAGGAGCCCCGCTCGGCCTGCGGGCGGGGGATCCGCCGCGGAGTTACGGGAAAGTTGGTCCGAGTTCCTGGAGTTTCCTGCTGTGGCTCTCCGGGCTCGGCCGGCTGGTGCCCCGGCCCTCTGCCCGCCTCCCGCCTTCGCCGCCCACCGGGTCCCTCCTTCTGCCCCTGGCCGCCATGGAGCAGCCGCCAGCGCCCAAGAGGTAAACGAACGCGGGGCGCGAGGAGCAGGAGGGAGGCGGCGCTGCCGGCCGCGGGGCGGGGGCGGCTAGGCCGGGCGGGACCGCGATCCCCTTTCCGCGACTGCGGGGCCCCGAGCCGGGCTCGCCGGGGGTCGCAGGGCGGGTCCTAGCGCCCGGCCGCGCCTGTCGGTGGGTGAGGCGGGGCCGGAGGGGAGGCCGAGCCTCGAGTCCCCGGCGGCCCGCCGGGCCTGGCGCGCGCGGGGAGAGTCGGTGGGCAGCGCGGGGCGCCCCGCGGCCGGACTCCGGGGACGGGCGCGGTTCTCCCTCGTGTCAGGTTCAGCATCTGGGAGACGTAAAACTAGGAAATTACTGGGCTTTGTACAACCATCTAGGCTTTCTTGTCAAATATTTTCCAGAATGTTGCCCACCCCCCACCATTTTTTTTTTTTTTTTGAGAAAGCGGGTTGTTTATTTACAGTTCAAGGAATATTAATAGCTAGACAGTCTGTAAAACTTAACTGTGCAAATGCTGCACTAACAGGTGTTCCTCGCCCCTTACTCTGCAAGTTCAAAGTATTTCTGGATGCAGGACAGTAGGAGTCTTAAATTAGAACCCCTCCCCCATATGGGTGTGTGTGTGTGTGTGTGTGTGTGTGTGTATAGGTTTGTTTTTCTTTTAGCATGTAAAGATAGTGATGCTTTGGTATTTACTGTTCGTTAATATTCTCTGGTATATTGGAAAAGCAGCAGTACACAGTAGATAGTTTTGAACTTGAATTTGAAATGGTCTTGAAAAGCTAAATCAAGGCTGTCCATTGATACAAATTGGTAATGTGTATTTCAAAGAGTGAATCAGTTGATTGATGTTGGATAAAGCATTTCACTTTGATCTTTCATTTTTAATTTGTAAAATAAGGGTACCAGTCCTTCTCCCAGATAGTGCTGTTGTGAAGAGTGAAAAGAGTTTTGATAGCTAGAGATCTTTAGATGAAAGGCAGTATATTCAAGAATATGGAATAATTACAAAGGTAGGAACTTGGTGACCTATTGTGAAGTGTGTGACAAGACATGTGAGCCTTGAAGCCTGGGAACCATCTGTTCAGGTGAAAAAGTGGGGTTGTTGGGAAGTTTCCAAAAGAGACCTGCTGTTGGAGCCCTTGATAAATTCTTCTCTGGCATTTAAAAATATCCCAATTCTAATATTGATTTGGCACCCAGTTTTAATACTGTAACAAAAACTGGAACCAGTTTTCCCCCCATTTTGTTTTGGAAGGGACTGTAAAGGGTACCTCTGAGATCCTACAGTAAGGCCAAGTTGAATGACTCTGAATTGAAGGAGAAACTCTCTCTATTGATGAGCTCTACGCCAAGTTACGAGAGTTTCACTGTAGATGTAAGAGCGAACCCCTGCCCTGGCAGGAACAGTAGAGAACCTGGAGGGGTTGGGGGAGGGGTGGTGGGTTGTACCACCATCCGGTGATGACTTATACTTTTCAAAGTGGTTGGTTGCACGTTTAAGAGACTTAATTTTAGCTCTCTTCAGAGAGACATGTTCATCCAGGAAGGCATTTCTAAAGCACAAAAGATATGTGACAAATCCCATATGTTTGAATATCTCCTAAAGATTTTTTTCATAGCGTTTTCTTTTCCATCCTATGGTTTAATCCTTAAAGCAACCCCATTGAGTAGGTTGGATTATACACATTAATCCTGTTTTATAAGATGAGGACACTAAGAGGGTTCACCATATGGAGGGCTATGACAGAGATAACTGACAGTGAATTTTTGTGTTGCGCCTCTTAATGCTTGCCCTCTAATAATGAAATGAAGCTGCCATTTTTTTTTTGAGATCTTAACTATTTGCCAAGAATTTTGTATATGCATTCTTTTACTTCGTTGTCTCAAGGAATAGGAATCCTGGCTCTGCAACTTACTGTGCCAGTTCTGAATTTAATTTCTTCATCTGTAAAATGTGTTTTGGAGTAAATGAGGTCATATGTAGAGCACTTAAAGTGCAGTGCTTCATAATATGTTCAATAATGTTAGTTGTCTATATTTTCCTTATTAAATGAAACTTGGAAAGGTTAAATAACTTGGCTGGGTGGAGGAAGTGCCAGTAGAACACTTACTTCTTAATATGTTCTTAACAAGTGCTTCATAATATGTTCAGTACTGTTGAGCCGCAAGGGTTGTGTACCCACTCATTGTGTCCAGTGATGCCTCTTTTTGAAACTGAAACTCTGCTTGCTGTCTTAGCATTCCACGAGCATCTCTTTCTATAATCTTCTTGTCCCCTTTGCTTGTTCTCCTTTTAATCTCTGTAAGAATTCCACTTCGCTTGTCTGCTGTGAGTAGTTCTCCCTTAAGGTTCAGACATTATTACATGGTCACAAATGTGTTGCTGATGATCAAGTGTATATGACCCATAGCTGCTTCTCAGTATTTTTGGTTTCTTCATGTGGATCCATTTCTTTCATTATCTTACTTAGTTTGTCACTACATCATATCAAATTTTCCATCGGAAAGTCTGTGTCCACCCCCTTTCATTCCCAGTATTACTACCCCATTCCAGGGTTTTAAGACCCTCACAGTTGATTTATAGCAGTGCCTTCCAGTTGGTCACTGTAGTTCAGTGCTTATCAAAACATTTTAACAGCAGAAGAGCTCTCTTTGGAGTAGAGGCAGAGTCCTAGGACTTGGTTCTCAGTGCCTCACCTCCCTCTGTTCCCCTTTTGGTTTCATATGGAATCCTCTGCTGATCTATAGCACACTGCATTAGTTCATCCTGCACACAGCTTCTGTTCTGATTTTTTTTTTTTTTGCTAAAATATCACTTCAGTCATGCTCTTCCTTTTTTTTGCAGGGGCGGGGAGTTTGGGGCACACTCGTTGAGGTACCCAAGAGCTCCATAGCTTGGTCTCAACCTTAACCCCCAGCCTTATGTTACTTCTGCAAGCTGAATCTTTCCTTCTAAAGTCTCCCTATTGTTCTTTGTTTAGGTTATAGGCTGTGGGTACTCCCAGATTTGCCTTTGTTCATGATTTTCCCTTAGAAAAGTTTGTGTTATTTATTTATTATTTTTTTACTAGTGATCTATGTTTTAGTCAAAGCCTGCTTCATAAAGTATCTTATTTGAGTGCTTTCTAGTGTAAACTGTTTCTTTTTATTCCTATAATGATATTCATTTGAGTATCAATCTTAAGATTGTTCTTTTTTTTTCATTACAAAGTTTTAGACACCCAAAAGATAATGGGGATGAATTTAGTAAATACTTACATATCACCACTCAGCTTTAGAAATAAAATATTCCCAATATAATTGAAGCTCCCTAAGTATATCTCTTCTCATTTGCATTCTTTTCCCATCCCCTTGAGGGTTGTCACTGTTGTGAATTGGGTGTTTGTCATTCCCGTACGTTTTGTCATTCCCATACATGTCTTTAAACTTTTAGTTTATATATATATATAAACTGTTTTTTATATATATCTGACATAGCATCAGGCCTTGATATTAGGCCGAGCTTTGTCACTGACTTTGAAAGTTGCTTCTTTGGGTGTCATTCTTCTCCTCTGGGGTTGGAGATTCCAGTGTACAACCAGTTCTGAGAAACTAGTGCCTAGATGATCTGGAAGGCCCCTCTTACCTTCGCAATATTGATTTGCTCTCCTCAACGAGGCCCGTGTTAACATAGTGATAGGGCTGACCACATCTTTTGCCTAATTTGAGAATCAGAATGGCTTTTAGATCCCCCAGATTTCCTTAATACCTCATCATAGAGGTCTTCAGATGTCTTTATTAAAATGAAGTCCCTCTGGGAAGGGATGTATCACTAACTCAATGGACATGAGTTTGAGCAAGCTCTGGGAGATGGTGAAGGACAGGGAAGCCTGGTGTGCTGCAGTCCATGAGGTTGCAAAGAGTTGGACAAGACAGAGCAACTGAACAACAACTGGGAGAGGAAATCCACTAAATGGTTGTCAATTATCAGTATTTTGATAGATTGAGTTTATCAGATTTCTGTTTAGGGGAACTACTAGATGACAGAAAAATGACCATAGAATAGGTGAGTTTTGATAGGTAGAGAGGGAAGTGACCACACATGGGCTTTTCTCCGGGTAGAACATTCATAGAAGGGGAGGTGGATCTCTGTGGTAGGTGGGGAACATGAGAACTCTGGTTGCTGGAGTGGTACTTGTCAAAGAGAGGATAGAAAATCATTGTCAGAGAGAAATCCTTTACCAGATAAGCCTGGTCTCTGATGGGTTATAGGAGTGATAGTTATTTAAAGTTTAAAAATCATTGATTGAGGTTATAGTTAGAGGACAAGTTGGATTGAAATAGTGAAAATAGCGGAAGGATTATGAGAAAAGAGTAAACTGCTGAAGCTCAAGATAAGAAGAGTTACTTGAGTTAAACTGGTGGAAGCTTCCAGCTTCAGTGGCAGGCAAGCAGAGGAGATGTTCAAGTAGTTCAGTGGGAAAAGAATCCAGCAAACAGTGTCTCTTTACATTAACGACTTGGCCCCATAACCAAGGTTTCATAACCTACTAAAGCATATTTGTCCTCCCTTTGGCTTTTCTTGGTTAATTCGGGGTGGCTCCAACTCCATTAGAATGGATTTAGGCCCTATAGATGGGAACAATCAATTGGCTCTTCCTTTCTAGAGAGGAGTATGACAGCCTCTGGAGCAGTTCTTGGTGAGCAAACTTTAGTTGTGTGTTAAGACAGGAGATAAACTCAGTCTTTTAGTCAACTCTTGGCAATGATTAATTTATGCATTGTTCTTTAAGGGACTGAGATACAGCATATATTGGCACTGAAGAATTTGTTAGGATGTAAAGAAAAAGGTAAATGTATGTTAAACACAGCTAGTTTTGAAATTTGTTTTCCTGAAATAATCCCAGAAAATTTCAGTGCTCATCCCAGAAATGTGTACTAGTAAAGCTTTAAAGAGAATGGGTTTAAATTGAGCACTTCTTGTTTGGTTGAATAGGGGGAAAGTGCTTAGAATTTAGTTTTTCTAGTTTCAAAAAAGTCTGTGTAGAATTAGAGGTACTGTCACTTCAGCCCATCATATATTATTATTATTATTTTTTTTAATATTGATGATGAGACTCCAAAGCAGCAGTTTCATGAAATGAACTACGTGTAATGTTCTCTGGTATTTTTCTATTTTCTGTTCTTTTCTAGTTCTTTGAAAAGTTGCTAGTCATGACCCACCAAATTTTCATAAACTACTAACCAGTTGTGAACTACAGTTTGAGAAACCTTTGTTGGTATATATAGTTATGACAGTGAGGAAATTGATTGTGTTCCCAGCACTATTCCTGATACTTCAAAGCTTGATGATGGCATTGCCAAAGGAATCCAGAGTGGTATAATTGTAACAAGCTATACATACAATAGAGCTATTCTTTGTGAAACAAAAAGGAGGGAGGTGAAGGAGAGAGAGGAAACCATTATTTAAAAACAACTATATTTTGAACACTGTGTCCATGTCCCAGTTAAGGTACGGGAAAGTGGAAAATGATTATGCCTGGCATCTGACAGGGTTTATAAAGGAACATATTCCCTGGTGGCTCAGTGGTAGAGAATCCACCTGCAGTGGATGAGACGTGGGTTCGATCCCTGGGTCAGAAAGATCCCCTGGAGCAGGAAATAGCAACCCACTCCAGTATTCTTGCCTGGGAAATCCTGTGGACAGAGGAGCCTGAGGGGCTATGGTCTGTGGAATCTCAAGAGAGTTGGACATGACTGAGCCACTAAAACAACAACAATAATACATGAAGGTTTCTTGAAGGTAAAGGCTTTTTTGCCTTGTGATGTAGAATGACCCTGTACACTGGAAATATCCCACTGTAATTATGATAACCTCAATTTCTGACTCCATACCAGCTCCACCCTTTTTGTCTACCAGAGAGGTCTTTAGATTTTTCTTCTAAAGTGAACATTTACTCTGATAGACATTTTCTTTTTCAGTTGTCTCAAGCTTCTTGTTATGATTTTATTTGAATTGCTTCATGTGTCAGGATTACTCTAATTTTCCAAAGCTTTTAGCTTATAGTGCAGAACAAAGATTGTATATTTGAAATGTCTTATTACAACTGTTTTTTTCTACATACAGTCTCAAGTTGCATAAATGAAAGTAACAGATATGTAAACAGACATGTATGACAGTTAAAAATAAGTCCATTGCTTGCATGCCATGAAATTAAGGTGCAGAGTACCTTGAACTTCTTAAGAGTACCTCAAAAGATATATCTTAAAACATGACTCTGTAGCAAAATGAGAATTACAGAAAGCTGTCAGCATTAGTGATAATTAATATAGGTGTACACATGTAGTACTGTATGTGGGTTCTGAATTAGTGTGCACATGTAGCCCTGTATTAATCTATAGATTTTGTGTAATACCAGACATCTTAGTAATGAGGTAAAATGGAGTAAATTTTTTAGATATGTTGTTATAAGTATTAGTATCTTGATACACAAAAAATCGGGGAAATCGTTGAGCATATATGATTTCTAAAGATGAGATAGTTTCTTTAATTCAAAATATAAAGTGTTATTCTCTGTCCAGTTCTTTTCTTTTCTTTTTTTTTTTTTGCTTTAGTGTTGCTTTCTATATCTCTGTTTTTTTTTTAATTGAAGTGTAGTTAATTCATAATGTTATATTAGTTTCAAGTGTCCAGCAAAGTGATTCAGTTACACACACACACACACATACATATATTCTTTTTCAGGTTCTTTTCCATTATAGGTTATTACAAGATGCTGAGTATAGTTCTCTGTGCTGTATGGTAGATCTTTGTTGTTTACCTATTTTATATATAGTAGTGTGCATGTTTTAATGCCAAACTCCTGATTTATCTGCCCCTCCATCCCTTTGGCAACCTTAAGTTTGTTTTCTCTGAGTCCATTTCTATTTTGTAAATATGTTCATTTTTTTTAGATTCCACATATAAGTGATATCATATGATATTTGTCTTTCTCCATCTGACTTAACTTCACTCAGTATGAGAATCTCCAGATTCATCTATGTTGCTGTGAATGGCACTGTTTCATTCTTTTTATGACTGAGTAATATTCCATTGAATATATGTACTGTATTTTCTTTATCCAGTCATCTGTTGATGGACATTTAGGTTGCAGATCATGTTTTCACTTTTAGAGTTTTTGGTTTTCTGAAATTGTGGGACCTAGAGTTCTATGATTGAAAAGAACTGTAAGTTCAGATTATTTTTGTGATTTAGGTGAACTTTTTACATATTTGAAGAAATTAAAGAGAATAGGCAGTTAATTTTCTTGACTCTTTCTGTCTCTGGCCATATTATTTTTTCTGTCTATCTGGTTGCCCCATTCTCCTGTTTCTTTTTAAAAACTGACTTTCTTTAAGACTCATCCATTATTGCTCACGGCACCAATTGGTTGTCACCCTTGAGTTCATTAATTTGCTCATTTATTCATATCTTTAGTAATTGCTAATTAACTACCTTTCAAATGCCAGATGTACATGGTTGAATGCAACAGATGAAATCTTTGGCCTCGAACATCCACTTTAGTTGGAGCTTGAGCTGTGAGGGAGAGAAGTAGTATATATTGTTAAGGGAGATGGTGGAACCTGCTTGATAGGGTAGTTGAAGGAGGTTTCCTAAGAAGGTAGTACTTAAGCTGTCAACATGAGGTTGAGAAATACTCTGTGTGAGTATCTGCAAAGAGTATTCCAGGCAGAGCAAAAAGCTAGGAGAAGGTCTGGAAGTGGGGAAGAGTTTACAGTGTGGTGTGTGGGAGGAATTGAAATAAGGCCACGGTGGCTGTGTTGTAGACTGGGAGAAAGTGGTTGGAGATGAGGTCAGAGAGATGGGCAGAGATTCAATGATGCAAGCCATGGAAAGGAATTTGGATTTAAGTCAGTATAGTGGCTGTCACTAAAGGGTTTTAAGTGGAATTTTAAGCAGTTTGTGTCTTTATAAGAGCACTCTTATTGCTTGGGTAGGATAAATTGTAGAGGGTTAAGAATAAAATCTACTCCGATGGCTCAGTGGTAAAGAATCTGCCTGCAGTGCAGGAGAGGCAGGTTCAATTGATCCCTTGGTGGGAAAGATCTCCTGGTGAAGGAAATGGGAACCCACTGCAGTATTCTTGCCTGGGAAATCCCATGGACAGAGGAGCCTGGTGGGCTACAGTCCCTGGGGTCGCAAAGAGTTGGACTCAACTGAGTGACTGAACACACACACACACACACACACACACACACACACACACACACGAATAAAAGCAGGGAAACAAGTGAGAAGGCTATTGATGTAGTTCTTGGTTAGAGATGGTGAAGTCCACGGAGATGAAGAGAAGTGGACAGATTTAAGTTATGTTTTGGAGTTAGAAATGAAAGACTGATAAATCAGATGTGGGGAATAAGGAAAAAGGAAAGAATTCTGGCTCGTGGGTTTTGGATTTGGACAACTTGGGGGATGGTGAAAGACTGGGAGAGGAACAGGTTAGTTATCTATATTCGCTTCCTTAGAATTCCAAACTCCCAGGAATGTGAATCTGTTTGGCCCAAAATGATATTAGGTGGTTCCCTCAGAAGAGGAAATGTGTAGGGAGGAAATGATGGGCATTGACTTCTTTCTTCAACCTCTTGTTTTTACTGCATTAGACTAGAGAATGGGAAACAAATCAAGCCTTTGTTAAGTGTTGAAATGTTTGAGTGACCTGATATTTAAGAAAAACCTTAGGCTACCCACTCCAGTATGCTGGCCTGGAGAATTCCATGGACTGTAGAGTCCAAGGGGTCACAAAGAATTGGACACGACTGAGCGACTTTCACTCTTTTATCGCAAAATGAAACATCAGGAAAAAACAAATGTATGGTTTGATGAATTACTATAAGGCAGACACCCTTATAATCACCAGTCAGGTTAAGAAACAGAGCTTTGCCACCCTCTCGAGAAGCCCCTTCTGAGTGCTCCATGCCAATCACAGCTACCTTTCCCCACATGTAACCATTATCCTTACTTTTATGGTAAAAACTTGAATGTGCATTGCTGGACACTGTAGGTTAGTCTTGGCAATTAAAAAATAGTTTTAATATGAGTTGTTTTTAATCTTTAGGTTAGTCCTCTGTCTTTTCTCTTCTCCTTTTCCTGTTGAATTGTTTCCCACAGCCTGGATCTTGCTGATTGCTTGCTCAAAGCGCAGTTCAGCACGTTCATTTGTCCTCCATATTTCCTGCAGATGGGCAGCTGGATCCAGAGCTCAAGTCTGGATCCAGGGCTCAAGTCAGTCCCTTAGGCATCATAATAGGTGGTGTTGTCAAGACTGTATGAGTCACTTAACGTCTAGTTGCCTCTCTTTTTTGTGATGTTAGCAGCTGTTGATGGTTAATGCTTATTTCTGTTAATTTGTTGGGAGTTGCAGAATGGTGAAATTGAAAATACACCATTTTGTTTTCAATTATTAGTTGGAATGGTTTTTTAAAGAGTCACTTTTCTTAGCTTCTGTTTGGTTAGCCAGTGGTATAGTATGTAAAGGAAAGACAGGATAAATGCTTGATTCTTTCCCTTTATTTACCTGTTTTTAAGATAATGAATCAAGTCCCTGTTTTCCTCCAAAGGGAACTCATTCCTTTCTTTTTTTTTCTTTTTAAAAAATGCCATTGTGAGCTGATGGGTATAAACATATTTGATGGATTTAATTCATTGCATTTACTTTTGCTGCAGCTCAGAGTGTCCCATCTTTGATCAGTGGGAATCCCTTTAAGCGACAACATGACTCGCATGGTCTTTGGAGAGCTTCTTTGCTCTCTGCAGAGGGCTCATCTTGTTCATCTTTTGTCCCAGATCTGGAATCAACCTGTACAGTAAGCCCTACTTTTAGTGAGAGATGGTATTTCAAGACCCTAACCTGGCCACTATATGATGTTATTTTAAAATAAGAGTTTTATTTCTAGAAAGGAAACCTGACTCGTTTTTTCAAACTATGGGCTAGTCTATCAAAAAATGTGAGATAGCACTGGCAGTTTTACACTTTTTCCTGGATAATATCCACCATGCATTTATGTTTCTAAGTTTGAGTCAGAAATTGGACATGTGTAGACAGATTTCTGTGGTAGAGGCTTTTTAGAGTGGACTTTTATCTTTGTCTTCTCCCTATCTTAGTCTGGTTACCATGTGACCCACTGTTATCCTAATATCTAGCCTCACTTTTTTCTTACCTCTAAATGTTTCAGGTGACCTAGTTTCTTCTTTTCTTAAATGAGAAAAGGAAAATAAAAGACTCTCAGACAGGTAACACTACTAGTGACCTGATCAGATTTCAGGCCTTTCTTTTAAGGTAGACCTTTTAAGGTAGACCTTTTAAGGTAGACCTTTTAAGGTAGACCTTTTAGCTTACCTTGTCTTGTATGCATACAAGTATATCTGTGTGAAAACAAACAAAATTCAAGGGCATCTTGATGCTGCTTTATAAATCTAGCCCTAACTGACTGTAGTATGGTGGACTGCAAAATGAAGCACATCCAGATGTTAAATGCCACATGTTGCTGCCTTTTACTTTTGTTATTAACACCTCTTGTTAAGTCGTATTGTGCTTTTGAATAAGTAAAATGAGATACTTGTTTCAGTGACATAGTTGGTAAATTACATTTGCCACTGTGTCACATAATCATAGAATTAGTTTTGATGTAATTGTTTACTATATTAAAAGACATTAGGTTGCACTTACAAGTTGCAAGTGAATTAGTCCATCATTGCAATCAAATAGCAGCCAGTAACCATTTTCCAATGATATTAAATAATGTCTGTTCAAACATTTTTAATAATTAGTGAAATCTAGATCACAAAAAGGGATTAGAGAGAAATGATTGCTCTGAATAGAATTTATATTTTGTGTAATTCTTAAGAATTATTAAAAAAAGATGAAATTAAACAAAGGAATTTCATAAAAATTCCAGTGGAAACTTAATAATATATGTACTCATTAGCGCTTGAGAGGAAAGTATTTTGATAATTTCCTTTTCCTGGTAGGTAAGTTTTCCTTCTGTACACCTGAGTCTCATTTATACTTCCAAGGTCTTTTTTTCTAAAAGAATTCAAGTACCAGGCCAAGATAAGAAAATGGGATCACTCCACCCCTTTGTATACAGACTTGCAGCACTTGATTAGTCGGCTTTAGTTAGTGTTCATAAAAAAGTCATGTGATGTAAAACAGTTTCCCAAAATAGTGATATAGTGATAACTTTCAAGTATCGAACATTACTGGGAAGTGTGATGTATTATGTAACAGATTTTCCAAATAAATGAAGTAAATCACTTCAAGCATTATACTCTTAAAATATTTTTAAAACAACCAGTTTTGTGAGGACACTTGACCCAGTCTTCTGAGACAAATCATTTGCTTTCTTGATTACTTAATATTATTTAAAAATAAATTTTAGTTCATGAAAAACCATAATAAAATTCATGGAGCTGTTCATAGTGTTCGTTTGTGGCAGCAGTCCAGAGTGCTGTTTCGGTGTGCTGGAAGCTGCGCTGCTGCGATAGCTGTTTCCTGACCCCCCACCCCAAGTCTAGTTTCTTTGTCACCTGTTTTTTCTCTTTGCTGTGCTCTTCTCTAAACGGCAGCTTAGAAATAGTGATCTGACCTAACGCTAGCTTTCCCTTTCTCAAAGTAAAGGCTCTTTGTTCAGTTTTTGCTTACCAAAGACCTTTTTCTCTTCTGGGTTCGGGTTCATAGTACGTCTTAATCATCTTTTGACTAAGCAATTATTGTGCAGTGAAGGAGAGCAAAATTCTTCAAACTTTCCTAAATTTCTAAAATTTAGCATGAAAGTAACAATTTTTTTGCATCAAAAAAGAACAGATTTTACCTTAAAACCCTCACAGAATTCCCAAGTTAAACAAATTTCTGTCATTTTAGAGCATTGCTTAGATTTTGAGGACTCATGGTATTACCAAACTGAATTGATGTTTCAGAGGTATATTTGTGTACAAATAGGACTTCCCAGGAGAAGGCAATGGCAACCCACTCCAGTACTCTTGCCTGGAAAATCCCTTGGAAGGAGGAGACTGGTAGGCTTCAGTCCATGGGGTCGTGAAGAATCAGACAGGACTGAGCGACTTCACTTTGACTTTTCACTTATTGGAGAAGGAAATGGCAACTCACTCCAGTGTTCTTGCCCGGAGAATGCCAGGGACAGCAGAGCCTGGTGGGCTGCTGTGTATGGGGTCGCACAGAGTCGGACACGACTGAAGTGACTTAGCAGCAGCAGCAGGACTAACCAGCTGGCTCAGTGGTAAAGAACCCGCCTGCCAGTGCAGAAGCTACAGGGCTGGGAGGATTTCCTGGGGGAGGAAGTTGCAACCCACTCTAGTATTCTTGCCGGGATAATCCCATGGACAGAGGAACCTGGAGGGCTACAGTCTACAGTAGAGTAGAGTCACAAAGAGTCGGACTCGATTGAGCACCCACACAGATACACACACACACACAAATATGGTAAAGTTGCATTTGTAGTAGTTTATATTTGATTTCTGTGGGTGAAATATTTAAGCTTTTTATCTTTCTTATGATGATTGATCTTTTTTGTCTGTTAGACACAGCTGTAATTTTAAAATTTTATTTTTATTTCTTAGGAAAAAAACCTCAAACAGGTGAAAATAATCCCAATTTTTTTAAAAAAACAAAAGGAATTTTCACAAAGCACCAAAATCATAAACTATTTCTCAGTTTCCTCCCCTTAATTTATTTACAAAGAACCTCAGACAAACACTGTGAAGTGGTTTCCTATGTGCCGTTGCTGTGTAAGTAGTCAGAATGCGATGAGAAATCAAGCGAAACAGTGTCCATCTCTGCAAACAGCTGAAAGCAGCCACTGTCCCACAGGTCGCCCCATACTTCTCTTCATGAAAGCCTACAAAAATTATGCAGAAGTCAGAGTACAGAACTCATTGAATGATAGAAATATTAGTATTGTTAGAGTTTAAACTTTCCTTGAATTTAGACTTTTATTAATGTGGTTATTGCACCTTTAATTAATGTATTAATGTTTGGAATTGTTGCAGTTAATTATAGTGTTCTTCTAGGGATGGGAGCAAGGAGTTGAGAGTGTGTAGAGAATAAATCCTCATAGTTTATTTTCAAAATTTGAGGTATGGGGAAATAAATGAGGAATAAGACATGAGTAAATACAGTTTTTAAGTGTAGGTAGTCAATTTAGCGGAGAAGGCAATGGCATCCCACTCCAGTACTCTTGCCTGGAAAATCCCATGGACGGAGGAGCCTCGTAGGCTGCAGTCCATGGGGTCGCTGAGGGTTGGACACGACTGAGTGACTTCACTTTCACTTTTCACTTTCATGCATTGGAGAAGGAAATGGCAACCCACTCCAGTGTTCTTGCCTGGAGAATCCCAGGGACGGGGGAGCCTGGTGGGCTGCTGTCTATGGGGTCGCACAGAGTCGGACACGACTGAAGTGACTCAGCAGCAGCAGTCTATTTAGCACAAGTCATAGTGGATTTTTTTATATGCCAGGTTCATGAGTAGACCTTGGGAAGTTTCATGTAGACGTCTCCTCTTTTATTGTTAATCAGTTAAAGATTCTGTTCCCTTTTTTAGTTCTCAAATCTAGGTATGGTTGTTGAGTGTTTAAAAGTCTATTTTGGTGGGATGTGAGTATGTTGAAGCATTTTTAGATGTGCTGTTTTATGTTGTCTGCATTTTCTGGATTTGTATTTTTTGAAAAATGAGTTAGTAAGAAAGTAAATGCACTAGCATGTCTGTAGGGCTGCGGAGTGTATCACAGTGTTTGTTAACTTCATAGAGGTTTGTTATAAGAAATTAAAGGGAATCATGCCACTTTCCAGTTGAGGGTAAGTGAAAAAATTCTTAGAAATTAAAAATGAAAGACTCCAAGGGTGAAGGAAGGGGAAAAATCTTAACTTCTTCTTTAAAGTCCTTTGCCAGGAAATTATAATTTTAGAGTACTTTCGGGCAGAGAGCCGGAGCCCAAGCTGAGAGGAAATGGTTTGATAGAGTTGAAAAACAAGACTTTCATTTAATTATGAAGTCCTCTATCCATTGTAGACCATTTATTTTTTGAGTTGGATTTTAGTTCGTTCTAATGCCACTAAATTAACTAAACCCTCATAAAATTTCATACAGTTTTAAAAAGTAAATATACTATGAGATCATCAAATTATATCTGTCTTACTATTTAAGAAGTGATAATTGCTAGGAAAACAGTTGAGAGCCAGAGCTTTAGTCAGGTAGACCATGGTTCTCGGAGAAGGCAATGGCACCCCACTCCAGTACTCTTGCCTGGAAAATCCCATGGATGGAGGAGCCTTGTAGGCTGCAGTCCATGGGGTCGCTAAGAGTCGGACACGACTGAGCGACTTCACTTTCACTTTTCCTTTTCATGCTTGGAGCAGGAAATGGCAACCCACTTCAGTGTTCTTGACTGGAGAATCCCAGGGACGGGGGAGCCTGGTGGGCTGCCGTCTATGGGGTCGCACAGAGTCGGACACGACTGAAGCCATTTAGCAGCAGCAGCAGCAGACCATGGTTCTAATTTTAGTTCTGCCATTTCCTGATGCAGTGGTGGGTAAGTTACTAGAGTTTTTTAAGTCTCGGTATACTCACTCATAAAGTGGAGGTGATAACAGTACCTTCTCTTTGGGTTTTGTGAGGATTAAATGAAGTCTAAAAAAATTATGCAGAAGTCAGAGTACAGAACTCACGGAATGATACAAATGTTAATGTTGTCAAGAGTTTAAACTTCCTTTAAGTTAGACTTTTATTAATATAGCTATAATTTTAAACAGTGTTTTGTTTGGGATTATTGCAGTTAAGTCTAGTATTTTTCTAAAGATGGGAGTAAGAAGTTCTGAGTGTATAGAGACTAAATCCTCATATTTTATCTTCACAATTTAAATGTAGGGAGAAAATGATTGGAAATAAGTGATTGGTAAAGCATTTACCTCTGAACAGTTTCTGAAGTGTTGTAGAAATGTGTCTGGTATTGCTGACATCTTTTGAAGGAAGACACAGTTTTCCACTGGAGTGCCAGGGAATTCCCATCTTTGAGACTTCATTGTGTTTGTCATTAGCCTGAATAGAAATGCCTTTAAAGGGGATTTTTTTAAAGAAAGCACTTGAATACATTTTGTTTGGTGTTATATTTATTCATTAAAGTATTCAGTTAGTGCTAAGTATGAAGTGGACCCTGTTGCTAAGCCCCAGTAAGCAATCATCCTAGGTAGGGTTCAACCCCTGGTAAAATTGCACGTGTCCCATGGACGGAGGAGCCTGGTTGGCTGCTGTCCATGGGGTCGCAAAGAGTCGGACACGACTGAGCGACTTCACTATCGCTATCACTAATGAAGAAGAGGGCCTGGCTAGAGTGCAAGTTCAGCAGCAGAGAGAAAACTCCATACAGTCTTCAAGTGCCAGAATTGCATTTTGGATCTGTTGAGCCAGTTCTCTGGTGGGGGCCAGTACCAGTGCTTGGGTCTCCTTGAACTCAGTCTCCAACTGTTGCAGGATGGAAATAGCAAACGTGGCTTGTCTTGCCAGTACCTGACTGAGCTTGAGCAATTGCATCATACTTGGTGGCTCAGAGGTTAAAGCGTCTGCCTCCGATGCGGGAGACCCGGGTTTGATCCCTGGGTCAGGAAGATCCCCTGGAGAAGGAAATGGTAACCCACTCCAGTATTCTTGCCTGGAGAATCCCATGGATGGAGAAGCCTGGTAGGCTACAGTCCATGGGGTTGCAAAGAGTTGGACACGACTGAGCAACTTCACTTCACTTTAATACATGGAATAATAGCTCTCTGCTGAATAGCTGATGGCTTCTCAGAATCATAAGCATAGATGCCCTGAAGAAGAAACTTTTAAATTCATATCATCAGAGTTATCAACAATCCCATTCCAGTTGCTCTTGATGACACCATTAGGGTTCGTTCCTTCTGGGCCGCCACGTTCTCTGTTAAAATCTGCAGAGCCACCAGACATGATCCAAAGAACCACTCTGTGCCCCACTGAAAAGCAGCAGTGCAACTGTAACATTAAATAGCTACTACTTGTAGCAATACCTATAATGTAATCAGTAAAATACAGGGGAATTTGCCAGAAGGGAAAAAGACATGGAAAATGACAGAGCTGAAATGAGGTAGAAGGTGCTCTTTGAAGGCGGAATCTCTCTTTTCTCAAAGCTGGGAGTTTTTTCTCTGTTGCTGAATTGGCACTCTGGCAGGTCCTCTTCTTCAGAATTAGTTTCCTAAGAGATCTAGAGAGCCTATCCTGATTATTCTTCACTAGGGAGCTAGATCTAGCAGTGCAGAACGCCATTCCCTTGTGTTTCTATTTACATGTCTCCGGCCAAAACAGCCCAAATAAAAATGGGCAAAAGATTTGAATAGACATTTCCCCAAAGAAGACCTGGGAGAAGACTGCTTTTTCCCACTGTGTTAGCAATGATGTAATAGGTTATGTTCTTTCCTACTTTATGAGATAGACAGTCAATTGACAGAAAAGCCAGATTGTATTTTCAGTTATTTATTTGAAAAAGATAATTCTAGGGTATGTCTGCTAAAGTATGTAATATACTATATCTTGATAGCTCCATGAGAGAGATATCTTGGGGGTGACTTGTTCTCCACAGAATTCACTGGCACCTGTGAGAGTGCATATTCTAAAGGACTCAGTCTTGAATAACTTTTTTTGGATCTGTGATTAAAAACATTTATGATGAAATTCTGAGGTGTTAAAAACCACAATATGTCAAATACAGACGAAATTATACTCATTGTATTGTGTTTGCCAAGGCAGGAAAATAGGACAATGTATTTGTGTGTGTATGTATTTTAAATTGGCTTCTAATTATGAGGTTTTCTTTTTTTTATCTGTAAGGGCTTTAAAAGCTGATGATATAAAAATTAATTAAAATTATACCATAAACTGAAATGATCAGTTTTCATTTAAAATACCAGAAAGGGAAAGAGGAAATACAGACGAACATGAATCGTTTACCAAAATAAATCATGTGTTTTCACTTGACAAATACCCCTGAGACCATCTTTTTGCCTCAGTTAAATTAGTAACATTTCAGTTGTTCCACATGTTGAGAAAATAAGACATATGGACTAATAGAAAATTCTCATTAAGCTTTTACTGGATTCACTTGGGGGACCTATGACTTGTTTGCTCAAAGTGAGCCAGTTTGCAAGCCTACTTTAACAAAATAATTATTAACTCCCAAAGAACTAAGTGGTGGTTAGATTACCTTTTGGCTTAGTATTAAAGATTTGTTAGTATAATGCTCTCTCCATCACTGTATTCATGTGTGTGGCTCATCTTGAGCTACTTTGTGCCTCCTTGTCCACAAAGGACATGAAGCACAGGGCAACATTGTGGTGTTTTGGAAAATTTAAGAGACTTCTTTTTCTGGTAGGGATAAACTCTTACTGGTTCATCGTATCTTTCTTTTCTGTTGTTGTTCAGTTTGTGAATCGTGTCCGACTCTTTGTGACCCCATGGAGTGCAGTGTGCCAAGCTTCCCTGTCTTTCAGTATCTCCTGGGGTTTGCTCAGTGTCCATTGAGTTGGTGGTTCTGTCCAACCATCTCATTCTCTGCTGCCCACTTCTCCTCTTGCCTTCAGTCTTTCTGAGTATCAGGATCTTTTTCTGAAGAGTTGCCTGTTCATATCAGATGGCCACAGTATTGAAACTTCAGCTTCAGCGTCAGTCCTTCCAGTCAATATTCAGGGTAGAGTTCTTTTAGGATTGACTGGTTTGATCTCCTTGCGGTCCAAGGATCTCTCAAGAGTCTTCTCCAACACCGTAATAGGAAAACATCAATTCTTTGGCACTCAGCCTTTTTTATATTCCAGCTCTTGTATCTGTACATGACAGTATCTTTCTACATTTCTCTTTTTTTCCTCATTAGCCCCTTCTTGTTTTTATTTTATTTTTTTTAACCCGGCCCATGTCTATAGCCATTCTTTTGCCAGTATCTTTAACTTCCTTGTCTCATTGGTCTTCTGTAGCATCTGCCTGGCAAAGGGCCGAATTCTACTTTTTTGCCTTCTCCTTGCCTACCTTTAAGACTTCTGAGCAATGCTGAAGGGAACACGAAACCTTGAAGATTGCCACTGGTATTTAACCCCAGCAAGAGAAAAATTGCCATGGCCTCTAACCTCAACAAGGTCTCAGGGCTATCTAGTAGTCCTGTTGAACTTTGTGAGATTTATTATTTTGTTTTTGTTCTCCACTCTGGCTATTTCAGATATAGTTGTGTGTCTTCAAATCTCTGATTTTGACTTCCTCACTTAAAACAGATGAATATTCCTCCTACTTCATAAAACAAATAGAAGCCAGTGTTTGAGAACTCACTCAGCTTTCTGTCATCAGCCCACTGTCTTACCTGTAACTCTGCCTATCTTTACCTCTTGTTATAATGTGAGAGGTTAGTATCTCCAGCCCTCCAAGGTGAAGGCACCCCCGTCCACCTGTGCTTTGGATAATTTCATGTAGCCTTTTCAGGGATAGGCTTTAATAGTTATTTCTTCTTATTTCTTTATTTTCAACTTTTTCTTATTTTACTGATTCATTCCCAACAGCATTTATGCCTATTCAGGCATTCCTAATTTTTTTTTTTTTTGCTTGTTTGGCTTTATCTTCTTCTTTCAACTCATGTCATCAATCACTTGTCCTTTTCAGAAACTTCTAGTGTGGAGTGATTCATAGTTGTCTCTACTTCTTCACTTTGTTCCATTATCTCAAACCATTGCAGTCTGGCTTCTGCCTCTGCTGTTCCACTGAATTGCTCTTGCTGTGATCACCAATAATTTTCTTACCACTACATTTACTTTTTTGGTAAATTAATGTTATTGAGGTGTAATTTGTATATACTAAATGCACCCTTTTGCTTTGGCTTTTTGAGCTTGGCAATAATGATTTTGAGATATATTGAGGATATTAAATGTATTAGTAGTTTGTTATGTTTTATTGCAGTGGAGTAGTAGTCCATTGTGGAGAAGGCGATGGCGCCCCACTCCAGTGCTCTTGCCTGGAAAACCCCATGGACGGGGGAGCCTAGTAGGCTGCAGTCCATGGGGTTGCTAAGAGTCGGACATGACTGAGCGACTTCCCTTTCACTTTTCCCTTTCATGCATTGGAGAAGGAAATGGCAACCCACTCCAGTGTTCTTGCCTGGAGAATCCCAGGGACGGGGGAGCCTGGTGGGCTGCCGTCTATGGGGTCGCACAGAGTCGGACACGACTGAAGTGACTTAGCAGCAGCAGCAGCAGTAGTCTATTGTATGGATTTACAATAGTTTGTTTATTCATCCACGGGTTGCTGGACATTTGGATTTTTAGGGTCAGTTTTTGGTTGATTTGAATAAGACAACAGCTTTATTGAATATTTGTATTTAAGTCTTTGGTGGACAGACATTTTCATTTTTATTGATCAGTACCAGGAGTGGAATTGCTGGGTTGTTTAAGTTTGTGTCCATGAGTTATAAGAACTGCTAACTTGCTATCTAAAGTGACTGCTTAATTTTTCATTTCCTGTATTGAATGTATGAGAGGTCTCCTTGTTCCACATTCTCACCAATACTTGTTACTGTAATCTTTTTAATTTTAGCCTTTTTTTTTTGTGGCTGTGTGATGTTATCTTATTGTAGTTTTATTTTCCATTTCCCTAGTGACTAATGATGTTGATCATCTTTTAATGTGCTTATTAATCATTTGTATATTTTTAATGAGGTGTCTGCTCAAATTTTTTTTAACTTTTTATTTTTGAGTTTTTGTCTTATTGTTGAGTTATAAGATTTTTTTTTTAATGTATTTTGGATACAATTCCTGTGTCATAGAATCATATATGTGAGTTTTGTTCTCCAGTCACTTAGATTAAATAGTTCTGTATCAGTGTGTATGTATGTGTATTGCATGTACATGCATATGTGTCTGGGACTTGTGTGAATATAGTACCCACAAAAACAAGCAAAATGACCCACTGTCAAAAGATGAAATAGTCAACAGAACCAGAATCAGAAACGATATAAATGTTGGGATTATTGTACAGGGGTTTTGAAGTCACAGGGACTACTGTTTGTTAAGTGTCTAGTGAAAGGTGGACAACACCTGTGAACACCTGAGAATTTCATCTGCGCAGTGGAAATTATTTTTTTTTTGAAAGAGTCAAATAGAAATGCTAGAGATAAAAGGTACAAAATAAAGAATTTAAGCTGGTTGATAGTATTGTTTTGTCTTCTATATCCTTACTGATTTTCTGTAAATTTACTGTATCAATTACTGAGAGAGGAGTTGTTGAAATCTCCTGCAGTTATTTTGAATTTGTCCTTCTCCTATCAGTAATTTGTTTTATGTTTTGTAAGCTTTGTTTTAGGGTGCTTACACATTTAGGGTTGTTATGTCTTCTCGATAAATTGTCATTACAGAATGTCCATATTTAGCCCTGGTAATAATTTCTCTGCAGTCTTCTTTGCCTGGTATTAATACAACCACTTTAGTTTTGCTTTGATTAGTTTAACACGGCATCTGTGTTTGTATGTATAATATCTATATTTATCTATCTGTCTATCTTTATCACCATCTTTTTACTTTTAACCTCTTTTTGTTAAGGTGATGTCAGCATGTAGTTGGGTCTTATTTTTTATCTAGTCTAACAGTCTTTCTCTTTTAATGGAATGACTTGACTATAATATTTAATGTAATTAACCAATATATATTTTGTTAACTACATTTTCCCCACTTTTTTCTTAGTAGTTGCCCTAGGGATTATAGTATGTATCTTTATTACAATCAACTTCAGATTAACCTGATTCCAGTAAGTTTGCTTCATTATAGCTCCATTTAATTTCTCCTCCTTTGTTCTGTTGTTTTTGTATATATTTTACTTAAATATGTTACAATTTCAACAGTTCAGTATTGGAATTATTGGTTTAAGCAGTCATGTTTTAAAAGATGAATATATTCTCTTTTATGTTTATGTAAATATTTACCATTTCTTTTCACCCAAAAGTATTCCCTGTATTATTTCTTGTAGAGAAGTTCTGCTTGCAGCAGATTCTATTAGTTTCAGTTTATCTGGGAATATTCTTATTTACCTTTAATTTTTGAAAGATAAATTTGCTGGATTTAAGGAATCTTGGATGACATTGTGGTTTTAACATTTTGAGTATTTCTTTCACTACCTTCTGACTGCTGTGCTTTCTGATGAGAACTCAGCTTTTAATCTCATTCTTGTTCTAATTCACTATGAGCCATTTTCTCTTGCTTCTTTCAGAAATTTCTTTTTGTCTTTCATCAGTTTGATTACAATGTATCTAGATGTGGATCTTTATGTGTTTATCTTCATAATCATTTAGTTTCTTGTATGTGTAAATTACTGTTTTTCATCAAATTTGGGAAGTTTTCAGTCACTGTTTTTTAAAAAAAAAAAGTTTTTTTCTGCCTCTTATTCACTCTTTTCTCCTGCGTGCTTTAGTGCTATGTCGCTTCAGTCGTATCTGACTCTGCGATCCTATGGACTATAACCCACCAGGCTCTCTGTCCATGGAATTCTCCAGGCAAGAATACTGTAGTGGGTTGCCATTTCCTCCTCCAGGGGATCTTCCTAACCCAGGGATTGAAACTGTGTCTCTTGTGTCTCCTGTATTGCAAGTGGATTGTTTATCGCTGAGCCATCAGGGGAGCCTCTTTTTCTTCTGAGATTCCCTTTATGATTGTATTGGTATGTTGATGTCTGAGGCTATGTTGATTTTTCTTCACTCTTTTTCTGTTTTTATAGGAAAGATACTTTATTTATTTATCTTCACGTTTACTAATTTTTTCATTTGTTATCTCAGAAATGCTGTCAAACTCTTTAAATGTATTGTCTTTAGGGTGTTACATTTTTCATGTCCGAATTTTACATTTTTATTAGTTTCTGTATCACTATTAAGATTCTCTATTTTTTGAATCATTTTCATGGTGTTTTCTTTTAATTTCCTTAACACAGTTTCATTTTTTGGAATGTATTTAAAGTAGCTGCTTTGAAGCCTTTGTCTGATATATCCAATAACTGGACCCACAGTGAGTCATTGTCTATTGACTGCTTTCTTTTACATTGATTGCTTCTATTTTGTTTTGTTGAGTTCTTCCTAAGTATGGGTCACACTTTCCTTTGCAGGTTTCATAGTTTTTTGTTTGTTTAAAACTGGACTTGTAAAATAATACATTTTAGGAACTCTGGTTTCTCTCCTCCCTCCCAGGCTTTTTTTTTTTTTAACTTTCATGAACTTAAACTGTGGCATCTATCTCCCTGCAGTGCTTGGCTGGTAATACCTTTGCTCACATCTTTTATTTTTAGTTTTCTAGCCAGAATTCTTTGGGATTGCCTTGTTCATCAGTGATTTGTGCAAAAGTTGTGCTTGAACACATTGTGCCCATATGACTTCCAGTCTCTGCTGATGTATATGTGTATGGGTTGGGGAGCGCATTGAAACCTATAGCTTTGAAGTCTCTTTTGACTTTTACTTTTCACTAGGTCTGTTTTTTTTCCCCAGACAATATTTTTATTTCAGAACAAATTCATATACAGTTTCTGTAGAAGATTAGAAAATTTTATAGTTCTACTTTGAATTACAAGCACAAAGGTGTTATAAGCACACATCTCTAATAATACTAAAAAATTGATCTATGATTATGGTAATGTGACAGCAGATTGATTTTAAAACTACAGTCCTTAAGTATTAATACCTTAAAAATGATTCCTCATCATTGGAATTATTTTCACATTAAAAAAATTACAATATAGTTCACTTATTGTGTTTCAGATGTATAGCAAAGTGATTCAGTTATACATATTTTTTCAGATTATTTTCCATTACAATTTACTGAAAGATATTGTATACAGTTCCCCATGTTATGAATGGAATACGTTGCTTATCTATTTTATATATAGTAGTATTTACCTGTTAATTTCATACTCATAATTCATCCCTCTCCACCTCCCACTTTTTGGTAACCATAAATTGTTTTCTGTGTCTGAGAGTCAGTTCCTATGTGTATATAAATTCATTTGTATTATCTTTTAGATTCCACATATAAGTGATGTATCATATTTGTCTTTCTATGTCTGACGTACTTCACTAAGCGTATTGTTCTCAAGGTCTGTTCATGTTGCTGCAGATGGAAATCCTTCATTCTTTTTCATGAATGACATTCCACTTTGTGTGTGTGTGTGTGTGTGTGTGTGTGTGTGTATGTATAAGACAGTGATTTATTGATGGGCACTTGGGTTGTTTCTGTGTGTTGGCTATCGTAAATAGTGCTGTTATGAACATTGAGGTGCATGTATCTTTTTGAGTTTTCTTCTTTTCTGGATGTGTGTACCTAGGAATATATACCCTAGGGATCGCTGGATCATATGGTAGCTCTATTTTTAGTTCTTTTAAGGAACCTCCATACTGTTTTCCATATTGGCTGCACCAATTTACATTTCCATGAATAATGTATGCGGGTTCCCTTTTCTCCACACCCTCTCTAGCATTTTTTATGTGTAGACTTTTTGATGATAGCCATTCTGACCAGTGACACCTCAGTGTGGTGTTAATTTGCATTTCTTTAATAATTAACAGAGTGGAGCATCTTTTCATGTGCCTGTTGGCCATCTGTATATCTTCTTTGGAGAAATGTCTGTTCAGGTCTTCTAGCCAATCTTTGACTAGGTTCTTTGTTTGTTTTGTTTTTTTTATATATACTGAATTATATGAATTGTATATTTTGGATATTAACCCCTTGTCCATTGTATCACCTGTACATATTTTTTCCTATAAGTTTTCTTTTTGTTTTGTTGATGGTTCTTTTGCCAGACAAAAGCTTTTAAGTTCCATTTGGTAATGTTTATTTTTGTTTTTATTTCTTTTGCTTTGGGAAATTGATCTATGTCAGAATGTTTTGCATGTGTTCTCTTCTAGGAGTTTTATGGTGTCATATCTTTAAACCATGAATTTACTTCTGTACCTGGTATGAGAGTGTGTTTCATTGATTTACATGTAGCTGTCCAGCTTTCCCAACATTACTTTTTGAACATACTGTCTTTTCTCCATTGTGTATGCTTGCCTCTTTTGTTGTAGGTTAGTTGATTGCAGATGTTAGGGTTTATTTCTGGGCACTCTGTTCTGTTCCATTGCTCTATTATGCATGTCTGTCTTTGTGTCAGTACCATGCTGTTTTGATTACTGTAGCTTTGTAGCATAGTCTGAAGTCTGGAAAGTTTGTGCCCTCAGCTTTGTTCTTTTTCTTCAGAATTGCTTTGGCAATTCTGGGCCTTTCTGTCATTTCACCTAAATTTTAGGATTTTTATTTTGTTATTTTACAGAAATCATTTTCAAATCAAGTGTCCTAAATCTTTTCCCGGATGTTTTCTTCAAGGTTGGGTCTTATATTTATGTCTTGTAGATTTTGAGTTAATTTTAAACATTTTTATAAGGTAAAAGTCCAGCTTCTTTCTTTTGTGTGTAGACATTCAATTTTCCCAGGACCATTTGTTGAAGAGACTGTCCTTTCCCCACTGTGTAGTCTTGACACCCTTTGAAAATCATTTGGTCTTGCATGCAGGGGTTTATTTCTGGGCTCTGTTCTGTTGCGTTAGTTTGTGGTACTGACTTTAATCAGTACCACAGTGTCTTGATTACTTTTGTTTTGTAGTATGTTTGAAATCAGAAATTGGAGACCTCTAACTTTGTTTTATCTCCTCAAGATTGTTTTGGCTATTTGGGACTCCTTGAAATTCCATATGAATTGGAGGATTTTTTTTTTTTCCACTTCTGGGAAAAAATAAAGTCATGGGATGTTGATAGAGATTGTATTGAATCTATAGATTGATTTAAACAGTATTAAGTCTTCCAACCAATCCTTGAACATAGGGTGTATGTCCATTTATTTGTATATTCTTTTATTATTTTTACTTTTAGCAATGTCTTGTAGTTTTCAGTTTATAAGTCTTCTACCTCCTTAGTTCAATTTCTTTCTAAGTACTTTTCCCTTTTTTATGCTATAAAAATGGGATTGTTTTCTTAACTTCATTTTATTTTTGGGTATTGTTAATGTATTAGACGTGTAATTGATTTTTTGGTGTTGATTTTGTATGCGGCAACTTTGCTGAAATCATTCATTAGTTATAACAGTTTTTTGTGTGTATATGTGTAATGTTTAGAGTTCTATACATATGAGGTCATGTTGTTTGTGAATTGAGATAATTTTACTTCTTTTACAATTCTCCTTTGCCTGTTCTTTCTGTTTCTTGTCTGATTTCTCTGGTTTGAACTTCTGGTACTGTGTTGAATAGTAGTGACAAGAGTGGGCATTCTTGCCTTGTTCCTTATCTTAGAAGAGAAGCTTTTAGTCTTTGACCATTCACTCTCTTGAACTTTTCATTATGTTGAGTGGTTTTATTTCTAGTTTGTTGAGTGTTTTTATCAGTATGAAAGGGTATTGAATTTTGTCAGATGCTTTTATTTTGTCAGTTGAGATGATCATGCAGTTTTTGTTCTTTATTTTGTTAGTTGTTGATTTTCATTTGTTGAACTGTTCTTATATTCTAGGTATTAATTCTACTTCATCATAGTATATAATCCTTTTAATGTGCTGTTCAGTTCAGTTCAGTTCAGTCGTTCAGTCATGTCCGACTCTTTGCGACCCCATGACTTGCAGCACGCCAGGCCTCCCTGTCCATCACCAACTCCCGCAGTTCACCCAGACTCACGTCCATCGAGTCAGTGATGCCATCCAGCCATTTCATCCTCTGTCGTCCCCTTCTCCTCCTGCCCCCAAACCCTCCCAGCATCAGAGTCTTTTCCAATGAGTCAACTCTTTGCATGAGGTGGCCAAAGTACTGGAGTTTCAGCTTCAGCATCATTCCTTCCAAAGTAATCCCAGGGCTGATCTCCTTCAGAATGGACTGGTTGGATCTCCATGCTGTCCAAGGGACTCTCAAGAGTCTTCTCCAACACCACAGTTCAAAAGCATCAATTCTTCAGCGTTCATCCTTCTTCACAGTCCAACTCTCACATCCATACATGACCACAGGAAAAACCATAGCCTTGTGGATTTGGTTTATTAGTAGTTGAGTATTTTTGTGTCAGCATTTATTGGGAATATTAGTCTGTAGTTTTTGTTTTTCCATGTTGTATCTTTGTATGGTCTTAATATCAGAATTAGTGGTGATAAAACATTAAATATACTAAAATTTACTCTTAAATTTGTTCTGATTGGATCATTGAGTTACCAACCCTGCCCTCCTCATACAGCTCATTATGTGACTCATTATTTTCTGATTCTTGATAGTTTATAGGCTTGTAGCTTAGTTTTTAGAATTTGGTGATTTTGCAAAAGAACTTGCACACTTGCTTTAACATTGCTGCATTTCAACTCTGACATTAAAACAGCCTCTCTGTAATCAACTTACATGCCTGGTAGTATTAAGACACTTAAAAATGACTTCTAACAGCTATTTCCCTTAGTCTTACTTGCTTGGGTTTTTATATATTGCTGAAGCATCATTCTTTTAAGGATGTAAACTATACTGACTTGGTAATGAAATGGAGAAACCTAACCAGAAGACAAATGCCAGGGCTTTTAAAAATTATACAGTGCATTAGTAAGTGCTTTAAAATTAAACCATCCAATGACATACATGCAAGTTACACTATAGATGCAAAAAAATGGATTGAATGTGCTTTTATGTTCACCTCCTTCAATGCTCTATATTAACTACACTGCTGTGACAATAAAGCAATTAAGAGCTAACAATTTGTTAGTCTGAGTACATGTCTCAATACCTGTACTCAGTCTCAGTACATCAGTCTGAGTACGTGTACTCAGTACATCTGTGTATTTAATTGGCACATACACTCTCCAAGTACCCTACTTACTTCAATCCTAAGTTCATTTTCCTCTCAGAGTGGTTTAAAGTAACTACAGAGACACATAAAAGGGAAAAAAAATGAATGCCAGGCTTCCTATTTAAGAGTAAATTTTAGTATATTTGATGTTTTATCACCACTAATTTACCAACAACAAATTCAGTTAGAGTTTAATAATAACTAAACTTTGTATCGGAGAAGGCAATGGCAAGCCACTCCAGTATTCTTGCCTAGAAAATCCCATGGGCCGAGGAGCCTGGAAAGCTGCAGTCCATGGGGTGGCTATGAGTCTCACTTTCACGCAGTGGAGAAGGCAATGGCACCCCACTCCAGTACTCTTGCCTGGAAAATCCCATGGACGGAGGAGCCTGGTGGGCTGCAGTCCATGGGGCCACTATGAGTCGGACGCGACTGAGCGACTTCACTTTCACTTTTCACTTTCATGCATTGGAGAAGGAAATGGCAACCCACTCCAGTGTTCTTGCCCGGAGAATCCCAGGGACGGGGGAGCCTGGTGGGCTGTTGTCTATGGGGTCACACAGAGTCAGACATGACTGAAGCGACTTAGCAGCAGCAGCAATATCAGAATAATACTGGCCTCAACGAATGAGTTTGTAAGTTTTCCTTTTTTTCAATTCTTTGGAAGAGTTTAATTCTTTGGAAGGAGTATTGGTGTTAATTTTTCCTTAAATGTTTGGTAGAATTCTCCAGCAAAGCCATCTAGTCCTGTGTTTTTCTTTGGTGAGAGGTTTTTGATTATATCTTCAGTTTCCTTACTGTTGACATTTTCTATTTCTTCACAATTCTGTCTTAGAAGATTGCATTTTTCTAAGATTTTATCCAGTTCTTTTAGGTTAATTGTTCATAGTATTCTCTTAACAATAGTTTTTATTTCTGTGACATCAATTTTAATGTATTCTTTGATTCCTAATCCTAGTTCTTGAGTCTTCCTTTCTTCTTTCTTTCTTCCTTTTTTCTTTCTTTCTCTCTTTTCTTAGTCTAGCTAAAGTGAAAGTGAAAGTCAGTTGTGTCCGACTTTTTGCAACCCTTTTTGCAACATTTACTGTAGTCCATGGAATTTTCCAGGCCAGAATACTGGAGTGGGTAGCCTTTCCCTTCTCCAGGAGATCTTCCCAAACCAAGGATAGAACCCAGGCCTCCCTCATTGCAGGAGGATTCTTTACCAGCTGAGCCATAAGGGAACCCCTAGTCTAGCTAAGGGTTTGCCAATTTTGTTGGTCTCAAAAAACCAACTCTTGGTTTCAGTCTGCTTTATTGAGATACCAAGACTGGGTAGCTTGTAAATAATAGGAATTTATTTCTCACTGTTCTGCAAACTTGGAAGCACAAGATCGGGGTGCCAGCATGGTCACATGCAGGTGAAAGCTTTCTTCCCGATTCATCGCTGGCACTTCTCACTGTGTCCTCACACGGTGGAAGGGGCTGGGGATTTTTCTGGAGCTTTTTTCATAAGGCACTAATTCCATTCATGAGGGTTCCATCTTCATGACTTAAGCACCTCCCAAAAGCCCCAGCTCCTAATGCCATCATCTTTGGGAGTTTGGATATCATCAATATATATTTTTTGGAGGACACAAATATTCAAACCATAGCAATTTTGTTGATTTTTTAAAATTTTCTTTTGTATTCACTTATTTATCTCTGTTCCAATCTTCATCATTTCTTCTATGAATGTTGAGTTTAATTTGTGTTTCTGGTCTCTTGATGTGTAAAGTCACATTGTTGCTTTGAGATCTTTTTAAATAGAAGGGATTACTGCTATAAACTGCTCTCTTAATGTTGCTTTTGCTGCGTCCCAGACGTTTTGGTATGCTGTGTTTTTGTTTGTCTCTAGGTATTTTCTTTTCTTTCTTTTTTTTGATGTGGACCATTTTTAAAGTCTTAGTTGAATGTTAATATTGCTTGTGTTTTATATTTTGTTTTTTTTGGCCACCAGGCATGTGGGATTTCAGCTCCATAACCAGGTATCAAACCCACAGCCCCTGTATTGGATGGTGAATTCTTAACCATAGGACCACCAGGGAAGTCCCTCCTGATATTTTCTTAATTTCCTTGTGATTTCTTCCTTGACCCTGTTTTTGTTTAAGAATACTTTGTTTAATGTCTACATATTTTTGGATTTTCTTGTTGTCTTTCTGCTATTGATTGCTGGTTTCATTCCATTTTGTTTGCAGAAGAAAACTTAAAGTATTCTTAAATTTTAAATAAAAGTTTTGTGGCCTGTCATGCCATCCCTTTTGGAGAGTGTTTCTGTTCCGTGCATTTGAGAAGAATGTATATTCTGCTGTTGTTAAATGGGGGAAACTTTTCCCCCTGTTTTTACCTATATTTTTTACTAGCTGTTGTTCTTTATTCTTCTGTATAGATTTATGTTTCCTTTTGACATCACTTTCTTGTAGCCTAAGGAACTGTTTTTAACCATTTATTGTTGTGAAGGTCAGCTCATAATGAATTTTCTCACCTTTTTTTGTTTGAAAATTTTTATTTCTTAGCTTTTGAGGGATATTTCCATTAAATATAGAATTGTATTTTGATTATTGTTTTCTTTCATCATTTTAAGGAGTCACTGTCTTTCAGCTTGCTTACTGTCTGACAAGAAGACTATAGTCATTCTTGTCTTTATCCTTATTTAAGTAATAGGTCTTTTTCCTGGGACATTTAGTATTTTAGTTCAGTTCAGTCGCTCAGTCGTGTCCGACTCTTTGTGACCCCATGAATCGCAGCACGCCAGGCCTCCCTGTCCATCACCAACTCCTGGAGTTCACTCAGACTCACGTCCATCAAGTCAGTGATGCCATCCAGCCATCTCATCCTCTGTCGTCCCCTTCTCCTCCTGTCCCCAAACCCTCCCAGCATCAGAGTCTTTTCCAATGAGTCAGCTCTTTGCATGAGGTGGTCAAAGTACTGGAGTTTCAGCTTTAGCATCATTCCTTCCAAAGAAATCCCAGGGCTGATCTTCAGAATGGACTGGTTGGATCTCCTTGCAGTCCAAGGGACTCTCAAGAGTCTTCTCCAACACCACAGTTCAAAAGCATCAATTCTTTGGCGCTCAGCCTTCTTCACAGTCCAACTCTCACATCCATACATGACCACAGGAAAAACCATAGCCTTGACTAGATGGACCTTTGTTGGCAAAGTAATGTCTCTGCTTTTGAATTTGCTATCTAGGTTGGTCATAACTTTCCTTCCAAGGAGTAAGCGTCTTTTAATTTCATGGCTGCAGTCACCATCTGCAGTGATTTAGTATTTAGCTTTTAGTATTTTCTTCTTCTACTGGTATACCTCTTAATGCCGGCAATTTCATTATAATACATTGGATTTGTCTCTCTGTGTGTATTTATCCTTTTAGATTTGGTTAATTACTTGCATCTCTAGTTTTATTGTTTTTATAAAATTTGAAAAATGTTTGACCAGTATCTCCTCAAGCCCTTTTCACTCTTTTTGTCTATTTCTGTATTTTAATATCTATTCTTCATTTCCGTGTGGGGCTCAGGCCTTTTCTTTTTTCCTTTATTCTTAAAACATTTTTTTTCTTCAAGTTATCTTTTGTGCTGTAGTATCTAATCTGTTCAAGTCTTATCCAGTGAAAACTTCATTTCAGGTAGTTTATTTTTTTCATCTCTAAAATTTCAATTTAGCTCTTTTTCCTATCTGTTTCCGTTACATCTCGAAGTACGTGGGACATATTTATATTTGTTTTTTATAAGATTATTTTTGTTAATTCTACTGTTTCTGCCATTTCTGTGTCTGGTTTTATTTTGTGTGTATGTGTGTCTGTTTTAATTGACTAAGTTTTCTCCTTTTTGTGAGTCATAGTTCCCAGTTTTTCTTATGTCTAGTAATTTTTGATTGAATTCTTGACATTTAAAATTTTTACATTGTGGAGGCTGGATTTTACGTTTTTAAAGAGTTCCAGGCATGCCTCTGAGATATTGAGGATTCAGTTTCAGACAGCTGCAATAAAGTGAGTATTGCAACAAAGTGAATCACATGAATTTTTTGGTTTCCAAGCACACAGAAAAGTTGTGTTTAAACTGTACTGTTGTCTATTAAGTGGGCAGTAGTGTTGTCTAGAAAACAATGTAATATACCTAATTGAAAATACTTTACTGCTAAAAAATGCTAACCATCATCTGCCGCTGCTAAGTCATGTCAGTCGTGTCTGACACTGTGCGACCCCATAGATAGCAGCCCACCAGGCTCCTCCATCCCTGGGATTCTCTGGGCAAGAACACTGGAGTGGGTTGCCATTTCCTTCTGCAATGCATGAAAGTGAAAAGTGAAAGTGAAGTCGCTCATTCGTGTCCGACTCTTCGTGACCCCATGGACTGTAGTCTACCAGGCTCCTCCATCCATGGGATTTTCCAGGCACGAATACTGGAGTGGGGTGCCATTGCCTTCTCCAAATGATCATCTGAACCTTCAGTAAGATATAATCTTTTTGCTGGTGGAGGTTCTTGCCTTGATGTTCATGTCTGCTGACTCATCTGGGTGGTGGTTGATGAAAGTTGGGGTTGCTATGGCAATTTCTTAAAATAAGACAAGAGTGAAGTTTTCTACATCGATTACTCTTTCTTTCCCAGATGATTTCTCTGTAGCATGCAGTGCTGCTTGATAGCGTTTTACCCACAGTAGAACCTCTTGCAAAATTGGAGTCTGTCCTTTTAAACATTGCTACAGTTTCATCAACTAAAGTTTATGCCATATTTTACATCCTTTGTTATCATTTCAACAGTCTTTGTAACAGCTTCATCAGGAGTAGATTCTGTGTCAAGAAATTACTTTCTTTGCTCATCCATAAGAGACAACTCCTCATCTGCTAAAGTTTTATCATGAGATTATAGCAGTTCAGTCACATCTTCAAGTTCCAGTTCTAAATTCTAGTTTTCTTGCTGTTTCTATCACATCTGCAATATTTTCCTTCACTGAAGTCTTGAACCCCTTAAAGTCATCCATGAGATTTCTACTCAATTCTTTCAAACCATCATTGATGTTGATATTTTGACCTCTTCCTTTGAATCATTAATATTCTTATGATTGGTTAATCCTTTACAGAAGGTTTTCAGTTTACTCTGCCCAGAGCTATCAAGGGAATCACTATCTATGACACTTAATAGCTTTATGAAATACATATCATAAGGGTATATATGAAATATATATATAAGTAATAATACTTTAAAGTTGAAGTTGCTCCTTGATCATGGGCTGCAGAATGGATGTTGTGTTAGCAGGAAAGAAAACAGTATTATCTTTGTGCATTTTCAAAGAGCTCTTGGGTGACCAAGTGCATTGTCAATGAGTAGTAATGTTTCGAAAGGAATCTTTTTTTTCTGAGCAGCAGGTCTTGAGAGTGGGCTTATAATATTCAGTTGTAAAACAGATGTATTGTCATTCAGGCTTTATTATTCTACTTACAGAGCACAGGCAGAGTGGATTTAGCATAATCCTTAGGGACCCTAGGATTTTCAGAGGGTAAATGAACATTGGTGTCAACTTAAACTCACCAGCTTCATTAGCTCTTGCCCTGTGAAGCTTTGAAGCCAGGCGTTGACCTGGCTCTCTAGCTGTTAAAGTCCTCGATGATATTTTCTTGCAATATAAGACTGTTGCATCGATATTGGAAATCCATTGTTTAGTGTTGTCGTTCAGTCCCCAGGGTGCATTAGACTCTTTGGGACCTTGTGGACTGCAGCATGCCAGGCTTCCCTGTCCTTCACTGTCTCCGGGAGTTTGCTTA
Source organism: Bubalus kerabau (assembly GCF_029407905.1). Classification (NCBI taxonomy): domain Eukaryota; kingdom Metazoa; phylum Chordata; class Mammalia; order Artiodactyla; family Bovidae; genus Bubalus; species Bubalus kerabau. The sequence continues at coordinate 67,788,447 of NC_073637.1, forward strand.
GACTCATGTCCATTGAGTTGACGAAGCCATCCAACCATCTCATCCTCTTTTGTCCCCTTCTCCTTCTGTCCTCAGTCTTTCTGAGCATCAGGGTCTTTTCCTGATGCCATTGGCTCTGCATTGGCTCTGCATTGGTGGCCAAAATATTGGAGCTTCAGCTTCAGCATCAGTCTTTCCAATGAATATTCAGGACTGATTTCCTTTAGGATTGACTGGTTTGATCTCCTTGCAGTCCAAGGGACTCTCAGGAGTCTTCTCCAGCACCACAATTCAATAGTATCAATTCTTTGGTGCTCAGCCTTCTTTATGGTCCAGCTCTCACATCCATACATGACTACTGGAAAAACCATAGCTTTGACTAGATGGACCTTTGTTGGCAAAGTGATTTCTCTGCTGTCTAGGTTTGACATAGCTTTTCTTCCAAGGAGGGCTTCCCTGATAGCTCAGTTGGTAAAGAATCCACCTGCAGTGCAGGAGACCCCCAATTCAGTTCCTGGGTCAGGAAGATCCACTGGAGAAGGGATAGGCTACCCATCCATTATTCTTGGGCTTCCATTGTGGCTCAGCTGATAAAGAGTCTGCCTGCAATGCGGGAGACCTAGGTTCACTCCCTGCGTTGGGAAGATCCCCTGGAGAAGGGAAAGGCTACCCACTTCAGTATACTGGCCTGGAGAATTCCATGGACTGTATGGTCCATGGGGTCACAAAGAGTTGGACATGACTGAGCCACTTTCACTCACTTCACTTCTTCCCAGGAGCAAGCATCTTTTAATTTCATGGCTGCAGTCACTGTCCACAATGATTTTGGAGCCCAAGAAAATGAAATCTGTCACTGTTTCCACTTTTTCCACGTCTATTTGCTATAAAGTGATGGGACGGGATGTCATGATCTTGTTTAGTGTAGGTGCCTGCGTCTTGCTAGATCTTCTGTAAAACTTGCAGCAGCATCTACGTGAGTACTTTCTATTTCACCTTGCACTCTCATGTTATGGAGATGCATTCTTTCCTTAAAACCCGTGAATCACCCTTTGCAGCTACAGACTTTCCTTTTGCCACTTCTTTACCTTTCTCTGTCTTCATAGATGGGTTTCCCTTGTGGCTCAGCTGGTAAAGATTCATAGATGTGAAGAAAATCAGGGCTTTGATCTGGATTAAGCTTTGGTTTAAGGTAATGCTGTGGCTCGTTTGATCTAACCAGACTACTAAAACTTTCTGCTTATCAGCAGTAAGGCTGTTTTGTTTTCTTATCATTTATGTGTTCACTGGAGTAGCACTTTAACTTTTCTTCAAGAACTTTTCCCATATAGCCGCTATGGAGAACAGTATGGAGATTTCTTCAAAAAGCTAGGAATAATCTACCATATGACCCAGAAATCCCACTACTGGCCGCATACCCTGAGAAAACCATAATTCTAAAAGAAGACATATGTACCCCAACATTCATTGCAGCACTATTTACAATAGCTGAACGTGAAAGCAACCTAGCTGTCCATTGACAGATAGATAGAGAAGCTGTGGTACATATATACAATGGAACATTACTCAGCCACAAAAAGGAACACATTTGAGTGAGTTCTGGTGAGGTGGGTGAACCTAGAGCCTGTTATACAGAGTGAAGTAAGTCAGAAAAATAAATACCATGTATTAGCACACATATATGGAATCTATTAATATAAAAATTGTACTGATGAACCTGCTTGCAGGGCAGCAGTAGACATAGGGAACAGACTTATGGACACAGCGAGGGAAGGAGAGGATGGGATACTTGAGAGAGCAGTACTGAAACATGCCCATAGCCAGTGGGCATTTGCTGTGTGACTCAGGGGACTCAGCCAATGCTCTTTGACAGCCTAGAGGGGTGGGAGGTGGGAGGGAGTTTCAAGAGGGAGGGGACGTATGTATATCTAAGGCTGATACATGTTGATGTATGAAAGAAACCAACACAACACTGCAAAGCAATTATCCTCCCATTAAAAATAAATTAAAAACAACAAAAAAGAACTTTTCCTTGGCATTCACAACTTGGGTAACTGTTTAGCACAGGAGGCCTGGCTTATGGCCTATCTCAGCTTTTGACAAACCTTCTCCACTAAGCTTAGTCATTTCCAGCTTTTAATTTAAAATGAGAAATGGGTGACTCTTCTTTTTGCTTGAACACTTGGAGGTTGTTTTAGAGTTAGTAGTTGGCTTAATTTCGATACTGTTTTGTCTCAGAATAGGGAGGCCTGAGGAAAAGGGAGAGTGATGGGGAATGGCCAACCAGCAGTCAGCACAGATAACATTTATGAGGCTCATGTGGGTGCAGTTCATGGAATCCCAAAACACATTGCAATGGTAACATCTAAGATCATTGCGTACAGATCATTATAAAAACATAATAATAATGAAAAAGTTTGAAATATTGTGAAAATAACCACAATGTGACACATGACACAAAGTGAGCAAATGCTGTTGGAAAAATGGTACCCATGGTTTTGTTTTAGGCAGGGTTGCCACAAACCTTAACTTTTGTAACAAAAAACCTCAGTATCTGTAAAACATAATAAAAGAAGGTATGCCCCTATAGACTTGTTCTGGTAGGCAGTTAAGTTACCTTGTAGATTGGCTCAGTGCTTTTGAAGCCTGTTTTTAAGCTCCTTTTGGGAAGTCTAAGTAGCCTTTGGGCTTCACTGCTGGCTCAGTAAAGAATCTGCATGCAATGAGGGTGATGCAGGAGATACAGGTTCAATTCCTGGATCAGGAAAATCCCTTGGAGGAGGGCATGGTACCCCACTCCAGTATTCTTGCCTGGAGAATCCATGGACAGAGGAGCCTGGTGGGCTGTGGGGTCGATAAGAGTTGGGCACCTGGGTATGCATGCAAAGTAGCCTTTATGCTTTGCTAATGCGGTCTCTTGTAAAACAAGGCTGTTCTGGGATGTATTCTCATAACTATTGTTGACTTAACTATTGTTGGTGGAAAAGATTCTCAGCCTTGTGTGATCTCTGGGAGTTGTTCTTTTTAAAAATCTTTTTTTTTCTCCTTAGGAAATCGATTTTGTTGGGCTTTGTAGCATGTTTTTGTAAGCATGTACGGATTGGCATTCAGCTAAATAGTCAAGGGAACTGTTCGGTAGATTGGTGGACTTCTTTCTCAGTATAACTCTTTTCTCACAGGTATTCTGTAGTGTAAATTTTTTTTGCCTTGCCTCTCCAAACTCTCATCTTTGTTTCTTTAACTCAGCAAAATTGCTGGGCTCTTTGAGTTCCTCTCAGTGTGCTACAGTTTGGATATAGCCTTTAGATGTAAAGCCTGGGCGATAGCAGGGCTTTTCTCATTTCTTTTCCTTTTCTTATGGATCACAGTCCTGAAATGTCTGATATCTAATGTGTGAAAATAGTTTCCCATAATTTTTTTTTTTGAGTTTTTTAGCTGTTTACAGCAGACAGATAATATCCACTTACTTCCTTGTAGTCAGAAGTGGAAGTCCTGTAACGGACACTTTCAAATTTTTAAGTTGTTTGAACTTTGAGTAGCATTCTTGAAAGTGGTCAAGCACTACTTTCTTGTCCTTCATGACCTCATTTCTTAATTATTGATGTTTTCCTGGGGTCTCTTTTCTCTTTGATCCTATTTCTTCTTAGACATTTTCTTGATGGCTTTATCCCTTATCATACCTTTAGGCTTCATCTGTGTGCTGTGTGTGTGTGTGTGTGTGTGTTTGTGTTAGTCGCTCAGTCGTGTTCAACTCTTTGCAATCCCATGGACCAGAGGCTGCCAACCTCCTCTGTCCATGGAGTTCTCCAGGCAAGAATACTGGAGTGGGTAGCCATTCTCTTCTCCAGGGGATCTTCCTGATCCAGGGATTGAACCTGGGTCTGCTGCATTGCAGGTAGATTCTTTACCATGACACCAAAAAATGACGTTGCCAATTCAGATCTCTCCTGGGATTCATATAAACAGTTGGTTACTGGAAATATACATTTGGATGAGAGGAGTTAAACCCAACACGTTCCTCTTCAAGCTTTTTTCTGGTGTTCTTTAGTTTGGTAAATAACATTACCTCTAGTCATTTGCTTAAACCAAAGGCTTAAGAGACTTTCTCAACTTCTGTGTTTCTTGCATCTCCACATATTTAATCAAAACCACTTTCTGTTGACTGTGCCTGCTCAGTATCTTGATTAGCATATCTTCTCTCAGTTCTTATTGCCACTGCTACTATGTTCTTTGCATCCATATTTTGAACAACCCCCTGCTAGTTTCCCTTCTCTATTGTTACTTATTGCATGTCCTCCTTCTTGATTACAGGGGAGTGATCTTTTAAAAATAGAGCTCCTTAATATGGTTTACAAGACTCTTTTTAACCTGACTCTTTTTACCTCTGCATCTTGACCATTTTACTTTATTCATATGGAATTACTTTTGGTCTGTCAAACACACCATGTGTAATGTCTTGTTTCTAGATATTTCAGCCCATGCCATACTGTGGATAACTTTTAAAAAAGCAAAAATAAATTAAAAAGTTTTCTCTATGGCAACCAGTCAAGTAGCCCATAAAACTAAAAACTCAGAAGTAAAGTCACTACTGGGAATATTTGCAACCTAAACCTTTTCTTATCTCTGTGCACAGATAAGAAAAGAACCAAAAACCCAGAAGAAAAGTGAACAGAGATCATGAATAGATGATTTTGCTTCATACTATATTAAAAGATGCTCAACTTCACTCACAGTAGGAGAAATACAAAATAAATCTGAGTTACAAGTTTTTACCTAATATATTGGCTGAAATCCAAATATTTCTAAATACAGACTTTAATATATCTATCTAGATATAGAGTTTAGTACTCTGTAGGTGGAATTGTGGGAAAAGAAGATTTCTCATGTAATACTGGTAGGAAAGTAAATTGGTGTAAGCCCCCCAGAGGGCAATTTGCTGGTGTCAATTAATATACATATATATTGATATAATGTACAATTATAGTAGATAAATATACCATAATATAATCAATCAGCAATTTTAGTAATATATAGTTATTATAATAGTGATTTTATTATGTTATTAAATTTATATTATGAAATACGGTTATGCTTATAGTATATACTTACTTATCATTATGTATACTTCTATATGGGCTTCCCTGGTGGTTCAGCGATAAAGAATCCGCCTGCAATGCAGGAGACACGGATTCTGGGTCAGGAAGGTCCACTGTAGGAGGGCATGGCAACCCCCTCCAGTGTTCTTGGACAGAGGAAACTGGTGGGCTACGCTCCATAGGGTCATAAAGAGTCGGACATGACTGAAGTGACTGAGCCACACACACAGACACACACACACACACGTCTATATTTTGTGTGTTTATATATTTTTTTGCTCTCACAGTTTTACGTTTGGTTATTTATCCTAAAGATATACAAGCACATGTATGAGCTGACTTAGCTATAAGCTTATTTATTGCAGTGTTTGTAATAGCAAAAGGGAACCTAGATATCTATAAGTGAAGGATTGCTGAGAAAAAAGAAAAGAATGAAGATGCTGTCTATGAATTTATGTTGTAGAGATCTCCAGCAAAGATTTTATGTTGTTACGTAAAAACATCAAAGTATGTAACAGTGTGGGTAAAAAAGTATATATACAGCGTGTGTATAAAATGCTATATTGTGTGTTAAAAAGGGGGAGAAATAGAAATATTTTTATAAAGGTTTCACAGGAAGGTAATAAAAGTGCTTATTCTTTGAGGTGTTTCTGGGAAGATTAAGAACAGGAGTTGCAAGGAGACTGTATACTGTATACTTTTTTTGTATTTTTGAGTTTTGAACCATCTGAATATATTGTCTCTTAAAATTTTAAAATCTATAAGAGATCTTACAGAAAATGCTTTTTCTTTTGTTTTTCTCATTAGTAAGCTAAAAAAGCTGAGTGAAGACAGTTTGACTAAGCAGCCTGAAGAAGTTTTTGATGTATTAGAGAAACTGGGAGAAGGGTAAGTACAAAAAATACATAAGTAGCATTTAGATAATGACAGAACAGTTATAACATCCCATGTAAGATTAGTCCTTCACTAGAGTATATTTGACTGAATTAAACAGTAAATGTACAGAGGGAATGTAACAATACCTGAACATAGCAAAGGTCATATATGACAAGCCCAAGCTAGCATCATACTCCATAATGAAAAACCAAAAGTATAGGAGAATTTCCAAGATAATAAAGGCACAAAACACAAAACAGGTTAGATCAGTAAGAACAGGGAAAAGGAAATAGAGAAAACAAAAATATAAAATAGTAAGATAAATTTAAGTTAGAAGGAATAAAGTGAAATGTATTTTTCACTAAATATCAGTTCTCCCATAGACAGACTATTAGGGTCAATTAAAATGTAAAACTTAGCTATATGCTGTTTATAAGAGCCTGTGTAATACAAAGGGTGGACATATAGTGGTATTTCCTATTAGAGACATCAGATAAGAAAGAGGTAATCACATCAAAAAAGAAAGCACAAATGGCAATGTTTATATCAGGCAAATTAAAGTTAAAAGATCATAAATGAGTTAAGAGGAGTTAATATTCAGATAAAGAATGAAGAAGGATATTATTCACCTGTTTTTATAAAAGTGTAAATCCTCTTCGAATTTCATCTGGTTAGTGAAACAGGTGTTAATCCAGGCCTTTTGTAAAAATGAAGGGGCATAAAGTGAACTTTTGAAAAGTGGGTTTACCTGTATATGTGCGTGTGTGTAAATTAGGACTATATACACACACACATACACACAAACCCATGGTGAAGGTTTCAGTTACCCCTAAGCAGTCTGGGCAGGTGTGGGGCTCTGATATTTTGCGGATGATTTGCTTAAGGTGAGATCAGCCTTTTCTCCTAACATGAGATTTTGGCTGTTTTTATTCTATATTCCATTCTTTTAACTTCCATTTATATATCTTCTTAATGCTGCACTTGTTTGAGTTGACAAACCGTAAGTCTATTTCTTTCATTCATAAGAAACACAGCAAATCTTTTTCTATTAATTTGGTGATTTTAATGAATTTTAAGTCTATAATTGAAGCATTAAAGCTAAGATATAATTCACTTTTAAAATTTGTTTCCTTTGATTTGTCACCTTTGAGTAGTATTATAAATTAGAAAAGACTACATGTGAAGACTCAGACTCTTTCTCTAATAGTTATGGTGTTTGAAGGGAAAAAAATAAAGGAATGTCTTGGTTTCTTTTAGGTCTTATGGAAGTGTATTTAAAGCAATACATAAGGAATCTGGTCAAGTTGTGGCAATTAAACAAGTACCTGTTGAGTCAGATCTTCAGGAAATAATCAAAGAAATTTCCATAATGCAGCAATGTGACAGGTATGAAGAGATTTTATTTCTTTATTTACCTTCATTTTGATAAGTTTTGCTAGTCATGTACAATAAAATGTATTCTTTGGTCATCTTAGTTTTTTCTTCTGACTTCCCCTCAGAAGTGAGACTGATCTTTTAAGAAAGATGAGAATAGCTTTGTTGGGTTGTCTTAGGACTTTCAGTTCTAAGCAGAAATGGTATTATAAAGCAATATGTGGTGATAGAATATACTCAAGCACTTTTCTCATTTTCAGGAAAAATTTACAGGTGAAAATTAGCTTTTGATATTAAGGAGAAGTCATTTAACAATCCTTTTGCTGTGGTTTGTTTTAAATAATTAAAAACACTCCTGGAGGAGGTTGCCAATAGATGGGGAAAAAATGGAAATGGTGACAGACTGTTTTCCTGGGCTCCAGAATCACTGTGATGTTGACTGCAGCCATGAAATTAAAAGATGCTTGCTTCTTGGAAGAAAAGCTATGACAAACCTACACAGTGAATTGAAAAACAGAGACATCACTTTGCCAGCAAAGGTCTGTATAGTCAAAGCTTTGGTTTTTCCAGTGGTCATGTATGGATATGAGAGTTGGACCTTGAGAATGCTCAGTGCTGAAGAACTGATGCTTTTGAATTGTGGTGCTGGAGAAGACTCTTAAGAGGCCCTTCGACAGCAAGGAGATCAAACCAGTCAATCCTAATGGAAACCAACCCTGAATATTCATTAGAAGGACTGATGCTGAAGCTGAAGCTCAATATTTTGGCCTCCTGATGTGAAGAACTGACTCATTGGAAAGCACCCTGATGCTGGGAAAGATTGAAGGCAGGAGAAGAAGGGGATGACAGAGGATGAGATGGTTGGATGGCATCACTGACTCAAGGGACATGAGTTAGAGTTGACTCCGGGAGATAGTGAAAGACAGGAAAGCCTGGTGTGCTGCAGTCCATGGGGTTACAAAGAGTCAGACACAACTGAGCGACTAAACAACAAAAATTAAAAGTCATGTTTTATGTAACTTTCATTTATTCAACCGACATTTACTGGATAACCCTAGTGCTCCAGGTACTGTCACAGGATCTAGGAATACCAAGGAAACTAAGACATTGTTTTTCTTCTTGAGGAGCTGGTAATCTGGTTGGGAAGACAGATACTTAAGTGAATAGCTATAGTACAGCACAGTCATTGTGCATGTAAGGAGATGTGAGAACAAGGAGGGAGGGCACCTACCTCAGCTAGGAGTCAGAAAGTCTGGAATGCTGAGGAGGTGTAAGTCTGGTGAAGAAATGGAGGGGTGAGAGAATGCAGAGAATTAAAAGTAGAAAGGTGAAAAACAGCTCACTGTTAGGTGCTGTTCTGATAGGGTTTAGAATTACTGGGTGGAAAGTAGGAGACAGAGATTGGTCTGAAATGAGTTTGGATAGGTAAATGGAACTGACCATGAAGCTGACCTGTTAAGTAGCCTGGCCTTTCCTAAGGGACGCAGAGTCTATAGTTAATTGAAGAGGGAATTGTTCTCCCTGTATAAAAGGTCTCTAGGCAGGGTTAGCCACCTAGCACGTGATCTTTAGTCTCATGCTTATTACCTCATAGTTACAGGAGGGCTGCTTCAGCTCCAGCCTTTTATCTACATTCCAGACAGGAGGAAGATGAGAAGAAGCAGGAAAGGGCTTCCCCAGAAACCCTCAGCTTATATTTTATTCATCAGAATTGCATCACATGGTGACTTAGAGCTGGTGAACTTAGAGGAGTCTAGACACATTGTCACCTTTAATCAAATCATTGGGCCCTATTAGTAAGAGATGTATAGAAAACTTCCTTTTCTAAAGGTATATAAAATCCATATATTATAAGCTCTTTGGGTAATGAAGTGACTGAATAATCCTAGAGGAACTTTGTTGCTTGGATCTGTTCAATTTTGCTCTTCTTTATTGTGTGACATATTTTTCATCAAGGCCATGTAAAGTGGTTGTAGAAAAAACATACATTCCTCAGTTACCCGATCAAATATACAATTGCAGAATTTTTCCAGACCTTGCTATTTATTTGATAACTTCATAAGAATGTGGCTCCCATAGTTTGATGTAGATAAGGAAAGACTGGGCATAGTGTAGTGATGGGCCCTTCAGTTGTTTAATATTTGCATGTAACTATGATTATTTTATTGTAATGATTAAAAATAGTTCAGTTTCTAGTGTTGTTCTTTAGAGATTTTAATTGAGTGTGGTCTAGGGAAAAGCAGTGTCTCAGATATTACCTATTATACATCTCCTCCCCTAATCTTTGTGCATCTTGATGCCTATCAGCTCTTGTTCAGATTTCTGCAGCAACTTCCAGTGTTGACTTTGTCTTTCATTTTTGCCTGCTCCAGCCTGTTTCCTCCATGAAGTTAGAGTCTTCTTTCTAAAATGCACACCTAATCAAGCCATTCCCTGTTTAAAACCCTTCAGTGGCTCCGCATTGCTTGGCTGAATCCAGTCTCCTAAAGGATGGCCTGCAAGGTCCTGCATGATCTGGCCAGTGCTTATGCTTACTCTCTTTTACCCTAGTTTTGCTTTTAAGCACCTGTTTACTTGCATTCTGTCACCTGACTCTTAAATTCTTTTGAGTTTGGGGTGATGTCTTACTAAGTGCCCTTGGATCCTGCCACATAGTGGCTACTAAAGTATTGACCGGTATTAACTAATTCCCATCTCGATGACTCAACTGGAATATCCAGAAGCAACTTTAATTTAATATTCTAGAACCAAATTTTTAATTGTTGAAGAAAAACCTTTCAGGTCCCTATTTTGTTAATGATATCATCATCTAGTTAGTTTTTCAAAACAGAACTCATCTGTTTCTTTTTCTTATACCTCTGTTGACACTAATACTTGTAGAGTCTCCTTCTGAAATGTCTTCACTCTTTATCCTTTCTTCATTCCTCGAGAGAAGGAACCATATTTCTTAGCACACGTTATAGTACCTTGCACTGTACTTTTTGTTCAGTGAATGTGAATAAATATGTATGGATAAGGAGAATGTGAAAGAGCATTGTAGGTTGAGGGAACCCTAGGGAAATTTGATATTTGTTCTTGGTATGTACTTTAAACTACTAAGTGGAAAAAAAAAGTAATGAATTAAAGGGGTAGAAAGTGTTAGTTGCTCAGTGTCTGACTCTTTTCAACCCCCCACCAGGCTTCTCTGTCTGTGGGATTTCTCAGGCAAGAATACTGGAGCAGGTTGCCAATCTCGTCTCCAAGGGATTGTCCCAACCCAGGGATCGAGCCTGGGTCTCCTGCATTGCAGTTGGATTCTTTAACATCTGAGCCACCAGTGAAGCCCAAAGGGGTAGAAAAAGTAAACAAATTCTAGAAATTTTGTACCACTTTATAGCAGAACACTTTGCACATAGTAAGTACTTGTCAAAGGATTTGTTGAATGAAATGGTGAAACAGATAATGATATTAGGTTGATGCAAATGTAATTGTAGTTTTGGAACATGAATTTTAAATAATTGTAACTAGGCTTAAACACATTTATTGATCAAAATAGAAACCATTACAATCAACACATTTTTGCCAGTGAGAAATAAGTTTGTTTATTCCTATAGCATGAAAATTCATGCTTTGGGATTCAAGGAACTCTTGGAAAGAATTTTCTGTCTTCTGCTGATTGTGGAAGCATTCATTTTTCCTGCAAAATGCTTCAAGAAGTGGTAGTCAGTTGGCTGAGAGTTCAGGTGAATATGATGGATGAGGCAAAGTTTGTAACCCAATTCGTTCAACTTTTGACATGTTGGTTGTGCAGCGTGTGGTCTGGTGTCGTGGAGAAGAATTGGGCCCTTTCTGTTGAGCAGTGATGGCAGTAGGTGGGCAGTTTTCTGTGCATCACATTGATTTACTGAGCATACTTCTCAGATGTAATGGTATTTCTGGGATTCAGAAAGCTGTAGTGGATCAAATGGGCAGCTGACCACCAAACAGTGACCATAATCTTTTTTTCATGCAAGCTTGGCTTTGGAGCTTCTTCTTGGTCATGCCACTGAACTGGTTGTTGCACAAAATCCACTTTCGTTGCAGGTCACAATCTGATTGAAAAATGGCTTGTTGTTGCATAGAATAAGAGAAGACAGCACTTCAGAACGACAATTTGTTTGATTTTCAGTCAGTTTAGGAGGTACCCACTTATCAAGTTTTTTCACCTTTCTGCTGCTGCTAAGTCGCTTCAGTCGTGTCCGACTCTGTGCGACCCCATAGACGGCAGCCAACCAGGCTCCCCCGTCCCTGGGATTCTCCAGGCAAGAACACTGGAGTGGGTTGCCATTTCCTTCTCCATTTCACCTTTCTAATTTACCTCAAATGCCAAATGACCATAGAATGATTGACACTGAGTTCTTTGGCAACTTCTCTTGTAGTTGTAAGAGGGTCAGCTTAGATGGTCCTCTCAGGTGGTCGTTGTCAACTTCAGGTGGCCGGCTACTGCGCTCCTCATCTTCAAGGCTCTTGTCTCCTTTGCAAAACTTCCTGAACCACCACTGCACTGTACGTGGGTTAGCACTTCCTTGGCCAGATGCATTGTTGGTGTTGGGAGTTGTCTCTGCTGCTTTACAACCCATTTTGAACTTGAATAAGAAAATTACTCGAATCTGCTTTTTGTCTAACATTTCCATAGTCTCAAATAAATATTAAATAAGCAGCAAGTAATGTCATTCTGTCATTTTTGAGATTGCATCCAAGTGCTGTATTTTGGACTCTTTTGTTGACTATGATGGCTGCTTCATTTCTTCTAAGGGATTCTTGCCCACAGTAGTAGATATAATGGTTATCTGAGTTAAATTCACCCATTCTAGTCCAGTTTAGTTCGCTGATTCCTAAAATGTCGATGTTCACTATTGCCATTTCCTGTTTGACCACTCCCAATTTGCCTTGATTCATGGACATAACATTCCAGGTTCCTATGCAGTATTGTTCTTTACAGCATTGGACTTTACTTCCATCACTAGTCACATCCACAGCTGGGTGTTGTTTTTGCTTTGGCTCTGTCTCTTCATTCTTTCCGGAGTTATTTCTCCACTGATTTCTAGTAGCATACTGGGCACCTACCGACGTGGGGAGTTCATCTTTCAGTGTCCTATCTTTTTGCATTTTCATACTGTTCATGGGGTTCTCAAAGCAAGAATACTGAAGTGGTTTGCTTTTCCCTTCTCCAGTAGACCACATTTTGTTAGAACTCTCCACCATGACCCATCCATCTTGGGTGGCCCTACACGCGTGGCCCATAGTTTCATTGAGTTAGACGAGGCCATGGTCCATGTGATCATTGGTTAGTTTCCTGTGATTGTGGTTCAGTCTGTCTGCCCTGTGACGGAGAAGGGTAAGAGGCTTATGGAAACTTCCTGATGGGAGAGACTGACTGAGAGGGAAATTGGGTCTTGTTCTGATGGGCGGGGCCGTGTTCAGTTCAGTTCAGTTCAGTTCAGTCACTCAGTTGTGTCCAATTCTTTGCGACCCCATGAATCGCAGTACACCAGGCCTCCCTGTCCATCACCAACTCCCGGAGTTCACCCAGACTCACGTCCATCGAGTTGGTGATGCCATCCAGCCGTCTCATCCTCTGTCGTCTCCTTCTCCTCCTGCCCCCAACCCCTCCCAGCATCAGAGTCTTTTCCAGTGAGTCAACTCTTTGCATGAGGTGGCCAAAGTACTGGACTTTCAGCTTTAGCATCATTCCTTCTAAAGAAATCCCAGGGCTGATCTCCTTCAGAATGGACTGGTTGGATCTCCTTGCAGTCCAGGGGACACTCAAGAGTCTTCTCCAACACCACAGTTCAAAAGCATCAATTCTTTGGTGCTCAGTCTTCTTCACAGTCCAACTCTCACATCCATACATGACCACAGGAAAAACCATAGCCTTGACTAGATGGACCTTTGGTGGCAGAGTAATGTCTCTGCTTTTGAATATGCTGTCTAGGTTGGTCATAACTTTCCTTCCAAGGAGTAAGCATCTTTAATTTCATGGCCTCAGTCACCATCTGCAGTGATTTTGGAGCCCCAAAAAATAAAGTCTGACACTGTTTCCACTGTTTCCCCATCTATTTCCCATGAAGTGGTGGGACAGGATGCCATGATCTTTGTTTTCTGAATGTTGAGCTTTAAGCCAACTTTTTCACTCTCCTCTTTGACTTTCATCAAGAGGCTTTTGAGTTCCTCTTCACTTTCTGCCATAAGGGTGGTGTCATCTGCATATCTGAGGTTATTGATATTTCTCCCGGCAATCTTGATTCCAGCTTGTGTTTCTTCCAGCCCAGCGTTTCTCATGATGTACTCTGCATATAAGTTAAATAAGCAGGGTGACAATATACAGCCTTGACGGACTCCTTTTCCTATTTGGAACCAGTCTGTTGTTCCATGTCCAGTTCTAACTGTTGCTTCCTGACCTGCATACAGATTTCTCAAGAGGCAGATCAGGTGGTCTGGTATTCCCATCTCTTTCAGAATTTTCCACAGTTTATTGTGATCCACACAGTCAAAGGCTTTGGCATAGTCAGTAAAGCAGAAATAGATTTTTTTTTGAACTCTCTTGCTTTCGATGATCCAGCAAATGTTGGCAATTTGATCTCTGGTTCCTCTGCCTTTTCTAATACCAGCTTGAACATCAGGAAGTTCACGGTTCACATATTGCTGAAGCCTGGCTTGGAGAATTTTGAGCATTACTTTACTAGCGTGTGAGATGAGTGCAATTGTGTGGTAGTTTGAGCGTTCTTTGGCATTGCCTTTCTTTGGGATTGGAATGAAAACTGACCTTTTCAATGTTCAGTCCATCTTGAATCCAATTTTCTGTTGATGGGTGGGCTGTGTTCCCTCCCTGTTACTTACCTGGGCCACTGTGGTGGGTAATGAAGATAACGGCGACCTCCGTTGATGCACTGCTGCAGTCAGCACCCTCAGCCCTGTAGCAGGCCACTGCCAACCCACGCCTCTGCCGGAGACTCCTGGACACTTATAGGCAAGTCTGGGTCAGTCTCTTGTGGGGTCACTGCTCCTTTCTCTTGAGTCTTGGTGTGCACAAGTTTCTTTTTGTGCCTGCCGAGAATTTGTCTCCCACTCCTGTGTAAGTTCTGGCAGCTCTATGGTGGAGTTAATGGTGACCTCCAAGAGGGCTTATGCCATACCCAGGTCTGCTGCACCCAGAGAATGACAGAATGGTCTCTGTTTTCTTCCAAGGCAAACCATTCAATATCACAGTAATCCAAGTCTATGCCCCAACCAGTAATGCTGAAGAAGCTAAAGTTGAAAGGTTCTATGAAGACCTACAAGACCTAGAACTAACACCCAAAAAAGAAATCCTTTTCATTATAGGGGACTGGAATGCAAAAGAGGAAGTCAAGAAATATCTGGAGTAACAGGCAAATTTGGTCTTGGAATACAGAATGAGGCAGGGCAAAATCTAATAAGAGTTTTGCTAAGTGAATGCGCTGGTCATTGCAAACACCCTCTTCCAACAACACAAGAGAACACTCTATACATGGACATCACCAGATGGTCAATACTGAAATCAGATTCTTTGCAGCCAAAGATGGAGAAACTCTATACAGTCAGCAAAAACAAGACTGGGAGCTGACTGTGGCACAGACCATGAACTCCTTATTTGCAAATTCAGACTTAAATTGAAGAAAGTAGGGAAAATCACTAGACCGTTCAGGTATGACCTAAATCAAATCCCTTATGATTATACAGTAGAAGTGAGAAATAGATTCAAGGGGTTAGATCTGATAGACAGAGTGCCTGAAGAACTATGGACAGAGGTTTGTAACATTGTATAGGAGGCAGAGATCAAGACCATCCCTTGATCCAAGGAATGAAATGAATTACAAGGAAAAGAAATGCAAAAAGGCAAAATGGTTGTCTGAGGAGGCCTTACAAATAACTGAGAAAAGAAGAGAAGCTAAAGGCAAAGGAGAAAAGGAAAGATATACCCATTTGAATGCAGAGTTCCAAAGAAGAACAAGGAGAGTTAAGAAAGCCTTCCTCAGTGATCAGTGCAAAGACATAGAGGAAAACAATAGAATGGGAAAGACTAGACATCTCCTCAAGAAAATTAGAGATACCAAGGGAACATTTCATGCAAAGATGGGCTCCATAAAGGACAGAAATGGTATGGCCCTAACAGAAGCAGAAGATATTAAGAAGAGGTGGCAAGAATACACAGAAGAACTATACAAAAAAGATCTTCACAAACTGCATAATCACGATGATGTGATTACCAACCTAGAGCCAGACATCCTGGAATGTGAAGTCAAGTGGGCCTTAGAAAGCATCACTACAAACAAAGGTAGTCGAGGTGTTGGAATTCCAGTTGAGCTATTTCAAATCCTAAAAGTTGATGCTGTGAAAGTGCTGCACTCAATATGCCAGCAAATCTGGAAAACTCAGCAGTGGCCACAGGACTGGAAAAGATCAGTTTTCATTCCAATCCCAAAGAAAGGCAATGCCAAAGAATGTTCAAAGTATCACACAATTGTACTCATCTCACATGCTAGTAAAGTAATGCTCAAAATTCTCCAAGCCAGGCTTCAGCAATATGTGAACCATGAACTTCCAGATGTTCAAGCTGGATTTAGAAATGGCAGAGAAACCAGAGATTCAATTGCCAACATCACTTTCACTTTCAATAAGTCATTATCAAAAAAGAAAAAAAAAGTGAGAAATGCACATTAAAATAATGTATAACATAATCACATTTAAGAATGTATTCCAGTATGAAACAGCAAAGTTCAACAATGTAAAATCACAATTACTTTTGAACCAACCTAATAAAAGTGGATTCCCTCTTCTAGATTTCAGTTTTACATTCCTATTGAATGTATAAACTAGTGAAGAGGCAAAAAAGTTGGTTAGTTAAAGGATCCTAAAAGTGCTAAAGGATAAGGTGAGTGAAAAACTGGGAAATGGTGGGAGCAAGCATTACATTTTAGCTACTACTTACTTAGAGTTAATGCAGATGTGTTATTGAGAATTGGTATAAAAATGATTTGGATGAAAACAGTATAAATTGAAAAATGCCCACATAAAATAGTAGAATTTCAGCTAGAGAAAATGAGATTTGTAGTTTTGAAACTGATATTTTTTTTAAGTCGATGCAGCTATTTGGGCATTTGGCAAATTGTCTTGCTTTCTACACTGTAAAAAGAGACCAGAGGATGTTTTAAATTTTTTGTTCATTTTAGTGCATACTCAACATGTATTCAATACAGCTTTTTGGTATAAATATTTAGGGGAACCCATCTGCATTGTTTATGGCTGAATCTTTTGTCTAGTCCAGTGCTTGCTTGACACAGAATAGGTGTTTAGTAAGTATTTGTTGAATGTGTAAATCATCGAACATTGGTGCTTGACTAAACCTCTGTAGGTATATTTTCGAGTTTTTCCTATGTATTCTTCTCTAAGGATGTGCTTCTAGGGGTATTTTCCTCAAACAGTGAAGAATCAAGCAGAGTGGGAAATTTAGCTCTTAGTTTTATCTTTTTCTCTATATTGGAGCTCATTCTAAAATTTTAAAAAAGGTTCTGGTGCTAAAGCATAATTAAGAACTATTTTACAGGAATAGAAAATGAGATCTAGAGATTTTACATGGATTGTCCTAGATCACAGCTAATGGCTAGGATGATATGAGGAATGATATTTGCTGACTGCAGGGCCATTGCTGAAGAAAGCAATATCTATACAAAGATTCCAACAGTTCCAAGTAAAGTACTCATTCTCAAGGCAAGGCTAGAGATGGAGGCAAGAGCTGGTCAGCAGTACTTTTGAATACCATGTGCCCAGTTAACGTGGATACAAGGGA
The DNA here is from genome assembly GCF_029407905.1 of Bubalus kerabau. Classification (NCBI taxonomy): domain Eukaryota; kingdom Metazoa; phylum Chordata; class Mammalia; order Artiodactyla; family Bovidae; genus Bubalus; species Bubalus kerabau. The sequence goes on from NC_073637.1 coordinate 67,805,595, forward strand.
ACCACAAATCTCTACACTCGTGGTACTTAACTCTCTAGGGAAGGAACTTCTCATGTCTAAACCAGGAGAAGTGTGTTGTTAACACATGCATTAGGGCACACAATTATTCACCTAATTTATTCTAAATATATGTTGTTGTTGTTGTTTAGTTGCTAAGTCGTATCTGACTCTTGGCAAAACCCCATGGACTGTAGTTCACCAAGCTACACTGTCCATGGAATTTTCCAGGCAAGAATACTGGAGTGGGTTACCATTTCCTCCTCCAGAGGATCTTCCTGTCCCAGGGATCAAACCTGCGTCTCCTGCATTGCCAGACAGATTCTTTACCACTAACCACTGGGGAAGCCCTTCTATGTAAATGTATGCATTTATATAAAATACAAATTCAGTATATATATTATATAAATGAATTTATTCACCTAGTATATATCGAGTGCCTACTCCTGAGGGCAGCCCTTCTGTGCTGTGCACGAGAGGCATAACAATGAGTGAACCAGACTTTGGAAGGACTGTCACTCAGATGGACTAGGCAGATGAATGGACAGGCTGTTTCAACATAGTGTGTTAAGAGCTCTGATGGGGTAAACATAGAGAACATACTATATTGGTTGGAACCCATGTAAGGCCTCACTATTGGAAATTTAGGGAAAAAGGATGACTTAGATTTACTGGGCAAAGAGGGAGAGGTGATCCATGTGGTAGAAATAGCACGTTTCTAGCTTGTCTGCTCAGAGTCTTCTTCCAGAGCAGCTCCTGTCCCATCTGTTCTGTTTGCTGACGCTTCTGGGTGAGATTGTGTTTGAACAGTGTTGCTGATTAAAAAAAAAAAAAAATATTGACATTCACCATATTGAAGGATTTGTGATTAACTTTGGCAGTTTTTACCAGCTCATGTATATGAATCCATATTTTGGGTGGACCAAGAAACCAGTTGCTATGGTTTAGATTTATTTTGGAAAAAATTCTGTTTTCATAGGAGAGCATTCACATTGCCTTTGTGAAAACACTGTATTACCGCTATTAATATAGAACACTGTGAAGATTGTAGAAGGCTGTTGATGAAACTTACATAATGAAAAATAGCCATTTCTTTAGTATTTTAATTATTACATGCTCATAATGAGAACATTAAAAGTATATTTTAGAAAATAATTGCAAAAGACTTATCTGATAAAGGAATGTTATCCAAACTATACAAAGAATTAAAGAAACTCAACATGCAAATAACCCAGTTAAAAAATTAACCAAAAGCCTTAATGGACATCTCACCAGAGAAGATATACAGATGGCAAATAAAGATATGAGAAGATGCCCCACATTCTATGTCATCAAAGAAATACAAATTAAAATGAGATACCACTATACACCTATTGCTGCTGCAGCTGCTGCTGCTAAGTCGCTTCAGTCGTGTCCGACTCTATGCAACCCCATAGACGGCAGCCCACCAGGCTCCCCTGTCCCTGGGATTCTCCAGCAAGAACACTGGAGTGGGTTGCCATTTCCTTCTCCAATGCGTGAAAGTGAAAAGTGAAAGTGAAGTCGCTCAGTCGTGTCCGACTCTTTGTGACCCCATGGACTGCAGCCCACCAGGCTCCTCCATCCATGGGATTTTCCAGGCAAGAGTACTGGAGTGGGGTGCCATTGCCTTCTCCATACACCTGTTAGAATGCCCAAAATCCAGAAGACTGACAGCACCAAAAGCTGGTGAGATTGTGGAGCTGAAGGAACTTCTTTTCATTGCTGGTGGAAATGCAAAATAATATTGCCAGTTTAGAAGTCAGTTTGACAGTTTTATTCTGAAACTAAACATTCTTTTAACCATATTATCCAGCAGTCTTGCTCCTTTGAACCAGCCAAGATGTCCTTCAGTAGGTAGATGGGTAATCTGTGATATGTATCCAGACAATGGAATATTATTCAGTTGGGCTAGTGGTAAAGAGCCCGCCTGACAATGCAGGAGACATGAGACGTGGGTTTGATCCCTGGGTCAGGAAGATCACCTGGAGGAAAGTATGGCAACTCACTCCAGTATTTTGCCTGGAGGTTACAGTCCATGGGGTTGCAAAGAGTAGGGAATGACCGAAGTGACTTAGCACATACAAAAGGAAATGAGCTATCAAGCTATGAAGAAACATAGAGGAAGTTTGGGTATTACTGGTGAAAGAGGATGATCTGAAAAGGCTACATATTGTATGATTTCAACCATATGACAGCCAGGCAGAAAACACCTATAGAGGCTGTGAAAAGATCGGTGGTTGCCTGGGGTTAGGATGGTGGAGCGAGGGAATGATTAGGTGGAGCTGTGAAATTACTCTGTATGGTGCTGAAACAGTGTATACAGCTGAAACCCAAAGAATGTACACCACCATGAGTGAATCCTAATGTAAAATATGGACTTTGGTTGACAGTGATGTGTGTCAGTATAGATTTTTCGGTTGTAACAAATGTCCCACTCTGGTAGGGGATGTTGATAATTGGGAAGCTATACTTGTTGTGGGGGGCAGGCAGTATATAAGAAATCTCTTTACATTTCACTCAGTTTTGCTGTCAATCTAATCTAAACCTGTTATTAAAAAAATACCTTTAACAAAACATGATTTTCTTCAATTAAGTTGAAATTCAAGTTAATATACAAATTTAATTACCTTTTAGACAGGAAACATTAACATTTGAATCTCAGTAAGAAGGTTAAATATAATGATCAGTCCAAATATAATAACGTGTACCACAAGTGGTGTCTATGTAAGGAACAAATAGGTAAGGAAAGTTTTCTATTTTTTCCCCCTCTGGTTTTTCTTGTTTTCTTTCCCCTTAATTTTTTTTTTTTTTTTTTTAAACACTACTTCTATTTTGAGTTGTGATAACAGAGGAAGACCGTTAGGACAAGAGTTTGGGGGTTTCTGAAATGGAGACAGAGGAGTGGCAAGGATTGGTACGTTAGGCATGAGATGAGAGGAAGCCAAGAAAGCAAAAAGAAAAAGGAGCGTGCTGTGTAGTTTCACTGGGCTGAAAGTGTTCAATGGGGAGAGGAAGTGAATGGGACAGGAGAGTGAGAGGCAGGGGGATGGCACTGGAGAAAGGAGTAGGCTGCCTCCTGGGTTCCCCCAGTTGTCAAGGCATCACGTTTCACTTTTGCTTCCCGGTGTATGCTGTAATTTCACTTGCATCTTCCTTGTCCCTCCACCCACTGGAGTTTTCAAAGTCATATTTAACTATTGTAATTGACCATGCCAAGAATACATAGAATTGCTGGGTTCTCATATGTCCTGTAAGTCCATATGGTGGCTTAGTCAAGATTCTTAGGCGTTATGGCCAAACTAAAACTTTGTGTGTTGCTTAAAATGATAAGTAACACTGAGCTAGTGTTTTGAAGGAAGCTCTCTTTGCTTCCTCTCCAGCCTTTGATAATCAATGTGTGGTTTAAAAGAAAGACGTCAGTATACCTAAATAATTGTACAGTTAGCTAACTTGCCCAGGGCTTTGACTCTGTCACCTTTGACCCCTGGCAGTCTTGCACTGGATGCTCCTGCTTCAGTGCTATTTGATTGTATTATTTTCTTGCATAAACTCTTCATGGGAACGGATAAGAAAGCTGTGGTACATATACACAATGGAGTATTACTCAGCCATTAAAAAGAATACATTTGAATCAGTTCTAATGAGGTGGATGAAACTGGAGCCTATTATACAGAGTGAAGTAAGCCAGAAAGAAAAACACCAATACAGTATACTAACGCATATATATGGAATTTAGAAAGATGGTAACAATAACCCTGTGTACGAGACAGCATAAGAGACACTGATGTATAGAACAGTCTTATGGACTCTGTGGGAGAGGGAGAGGGTGGGAAGATTTGGGAGAATGGCATTGAAACATGTAAAATATCATGTATGAAACGAGTTGCCGGTCCAGGTTCGATGCACGATACTGGATGCTTGGGGCTGGTGCACTGGGACGACCCAGAGGGATGGTATGGGGAGGGAGGAGGGAGGAGGGTTCAGGATGGGGAACACATGTATACCTGTGGCGGATTCATTTTGATATTTGGCAAAACTAATACAATTATGTAAAATTTAAAAATAAAAAAAAAAAATGTGGAAGGAACTCTTCATGGGTTCCCCATTGCCTGGACTGCCTTTTCTTGTTTGTCACTAGCCTAAAGTCTACCAATTTTTCTCCCTAGCATCTGCCACAAGACTCTATATGTTGTTCAGTGAATGTTTGTTGATTATGTTTAAAATGATAATGAATGAGTGATGAATGAATGATATTTATGTCTGTGGAAACAGACTGAGTTAGAGTCCCAGGTCTTGAACTCTCTGAGCTGATTTGTGTCTGTGTTTGTAATTTTTCAAAGTGCTGGCTTGAAGTTTTAATCTTTAATTTGTCAATCTTAAATTTATACTTAGTGTGCAGTTGAAAGGAGACACAGTGGATAAAATGCAGTAGGAACCTTGCTTATTGTCTTCTAACTTGCCATTATACATTATCATCAAATTGGTATTGTGTATCTGTGGTGACCTAAATGGGAAGGAAACCATAAAAGAGGGGATATATGTATATGTGTAGCTGATTCACTTTGATGGATAGCAGAAACTAACACGACGTTGTTGTTCAGTTGCTAAGTCGTGTACGACTCTTTTGTGACCCCATGGACTGTAACCCACCAGGCTCCTGTGTCCATGGAATTTCCAAGGCAAAAACACTGGAGTGGATTGCCATTTCCTTCTCCAACACAACACTGTAAAACAGCTATAATCCAATAAAATAAAAAAGAATTGCATTGAGTGGACCTTGAAAATCTTTCTTTGTTTTCTATTTCTTCTACTCCCACTCCCAAGCCACCATCTATTTTTTAAAATGTAGGTTTTATTATTCTTCAGTTATGATGAGACTAGCATATCCAGAGATAGATTTTTATACACAAAGATCCAAGAAGGATAGGGGTGAGAGAGGGAGGACCCATGGGGGGAAACACCACGATCAGTCAGGAGGCAGATGGAAAGAGAGGGAAATGTGGGCAAGACCTTTTATTGTGGTCTCTGTGGGAAGGAATGGGTGAACTGAATAAACAGGTTTATTATTATTCAGTTGCTAAGTTGTGTCTGACTCTTTGTGACCCCATGGACTGCAGCACACCAGACTTTCCTGTCTTTCATCATCTCCCAGAGTTTGCTCAGGCTCATGTCCTTTGAGTCGGTAATGCCATCCAACCATCTCATCCTCTCTTGTCCCCTTCTCCTCCTGCCCTCAATCTTTCCCAGCATCAGGGTCTTTTCCAATGAGTCAGTTCTTCTCATCAGGTGGCCAAAGTATTGGAGCTTCAGCTTCAGCATCAGTCCTTCCAATGAATATTCAGGGTTGGGTTTCTTTAGGATTGACTGATTTGATCTCCTTGTAGTCCAAGGGACTCTCAAGAGTCTTCTCCAGCACCACAGTTCAAAAGCATCTATTCTTTGGTGCTCAGCCTTCTTTATGGTCCAGCTCTCACATCCATACATGACTACTGAAAAACCACAGCTTTGACTATATGGATCTTTGTTAGCAAAGTGACGTCTCCGCTTTTTAATATGCTGTCTAAGTTTGTCATAGCTTTTCTTCCAAGGAACAAGTGTTTTTTAATTTCACAGCTGCAGTCACTGTCTGTAGTGATTTTGGAACCCAAGGAAATAAAGTCTGTCACTGTTTCCAGTTTTTCTCCACCTATTTGTCATGAAGTGATGGGACCAGATGCCATGATCTTAGTTTTCTGAGTGTTGAGTTTTAAGCCAGCTTTTTCACTCTCCTCTTTGACCTTCACCAACAGGCTCTTTAGTTCCTCCTCTCTTTCTGCCATTAGAGTCGTATCATCTGCATGACTGAGGTTGTTGATATTTCTCCTGGCATTCTTGATTCCAGCTTGTGATTCATACAGCCTGGCATTTCCCATGCATATAAGTTAAATAAGCAGGGTGACAATATACAGCCTTGACGTACTGCTTTGCCGATTTTGAGCTAGTCTGTTGTTTCCTGTCTGGTTCTAACTGTTGCTTCTTGTCCTGCATACAGGTTTGTCAGGAGGCGGGTAAAGTAGTCTGGTATTCTCATCTCTATAAGAATATTCCACAGTTGGTTGTGATCCACACAGTCAAAGGCTTTAATATAGTCAATGAAGCAGAAGTAGATGCTTTTCTGGAATCCCCTTGCTTTTTCTAAGACCCATCAGATGTTGGCAATTTGATATCTGGTTCCTCTGCCTTTTCGTAAATTCAGCTTGTGCATTTGGAAGTTCTTGGTTCACGTAGTGTTGAAGCCTAGCTTGAAGGATTTTGAGCATAATCTTGCTAGTATGTTAAATGAGGGTAATTGTGGGGTAGTTTGAACATTCTTTGGCATTGCCCTTCTTTGGGATTGGAATGAAAACTGACCTTTTCCAGTCCTATGGCCATTGCTGAGTTTTCCAAATTTGCTGGTATCTTGAGTGCAGCACTTTCATAGCATCATCTTTTAGGATTTGAAATAGGTCAGCTGGAATTCTGTCATCTCCACTCGCTTTGTTCGTGGTAATGCTTACTGAGGCATTCTGAATCCAAGATGGTTGAGTAGAAGGATGTGGGCTCATCTTCTCCTGGGAGAAGAGCAGAATCGCAACAAATAGGTTTAGGATTGGCTGGACTGAATAATTTCATTATGCTGGAGGCTGTCCCTAGTTGTCTGGTATATGGCCCTAGGGTGATTAGGGCTGGGGAGTAGTAGCCCTGGAGGTGGTTGAGAGAATGTACTCCAGATTAGCTTGTTTGCATATGTAAGATCTGCTCACAGTAATTACCCAGCCTGAGAGCAACAGTGGAGGCATTGTCAGTAGGTCCCGGATGTCACACTGGCATAAATACAGAAAATAAAATGATACTCTTAATACAGTGTCTGGCAACAGAAAATTCTAACTGGTCTACCCATGTGCATGTGTACTTTCCTACAGTCCAACTTTGAAACAACAGCCAGAGGAATCTTAAAAGTATAAATCATAAGTGTAAAAAGAAAGTATAAATTAGATCGTGTCTTTCCTCTGCTTAAAATTCTTCTCTTGCGTATCTGTTAAGGCCCAGCTTCCTTTCTTTGGTTTTGAGGCCCTTTGTCATTAGCTCCTACCTCCGTCTGTGTTCTGCTTTATTTTTCACTCACTTTATTCTAGGTACACTGATCCCTCGACAATAATTTGCTCCTTTTCTCCTCAGGGTCTTTGTACAGACAGTTTTTGGTACCAGAATGCTCTTTATAACTGATTAACTTCTAGCTAACCTTTGACACTAGCTTAAATGTTATTACTTTAGGGAGGACCGAATTAGGTCCCTTCTGTTAATTTTTTGGGGATTGTTAATTTGTTTACCTATTCATTGCTTTTGTATGAGTAATATAAGAAGGGAGGTATTGGGGATAAAACAGAAAGCAAGGATGATCATTATTACATATAAACTTTGGAGTTTAAGCATTTCTTTTTTTCCCAAATGTTATTTATAATCCACAGGCATCAATGGAGGAAGAATATTTTGTTAAAAGCTTACCTATGTCTACTTGCAAAGTTTTTCATATATTCCAGTGCTTCCCAAGGCAGGGGCTACCATGGAAAGTGTGTGAAAGTGAAAGTCACTCAGTCGTGTCTGACTCTTTGCAACCCCATGAACTATACAGTCCATGGAATTCTCCAGGCCAGAATACTGGACTGGGTATACATTCTCTTCTCAAGAGGATCTTCCCAATTGAACCCAGGTCTCCTGCATTGCAGGCAGATTCTTTACCAGCTGAACCACCAGGGAAGCCCTCATATTACTTATAAGTGAGCAGTTATGAAGGATCAAGGGCTCAGACTCTCCTCTAGCAGCTTCCTTTGCACTATTCCATTCTTTCATATGAACTAGGGACAGTTTCGGAGAAGGCAGTGGCACCCCACTCCAGTACTCTTGTCTGGAAAATCCCATGGATGGAGGAGCCTGGTAGGCTCCAGTCCATGGGGTCGCTAAGAGTCAGGCACGACTGAGCGACTTCACTTTCACTTTTCACTTTCATGCATTGGAGAAGGAAATGGCAACCCACTCCAGTGTTCTTGCCTGGAGAATCCCAGGGACAGAGGAGCCTAGTGGGCTGCCGTCTATGGGGTCGCACAGAGTCGGACACGACTGAAGTGACTTAGCAGCAGCAGGGACAGTTTTACTACCAGAAATAGTGAATGCAAAATTAAGTCTCATCCAGTTTGTCTCATAGCACTCCTCTTCTTACCACAGTTAGTAATCATATTTATTTGTTGGTTTGCTTCTGGAATACCTGAGTATCTCAGGCTACTTTGTGCCGTAGGAGGGGCAGAATTGTGTCTGTCTGGTTTATGTGGTCTGATGCTTGGTTTGAGTTGAGGGTCAGTGAATGAATGCTGAGATGAATGATAAAAACTGGATTTGAGTATGTGTCCTAGGTTAAAATTATTGAGGCCAATTTTAATGATGTAGAATTGTTGGACTTTGGTCCATCTAACCGACTGTGTATTGGAATGGGCCACTTGAAGAGAATTTTACCTTTCCCCAAAGGTGTTGCCTTGACTCATCCCTCAAGAGATGGAGCTGCCGTTTTAGGTTTCTGCCCAGTTTAGAATCTCTAATTTTTGTAGGAGCTGTCAATCCTACCCTTAGAGTTGCTGATTTCTTAGTGTAGATTGCAAGATAAAATATATATTTTCTGTGTGCTTTTCAGCGAACATAATCTTGAATGCATTGCTAAGTTAACACTTTTCAAGATTTTGAAAAAGAAAATTAATATTTAAAGAAGTTCTCTGAAGGATACACCGTCTATCTTCTGGAGTGAAGCTTGACTATGGGTGTATATCAAAGTCACCTGTAGAGGTTTTAAGAGCCCTATTTAGTTAGAGGCTCTAAGGTATGGGACCTGGGTCACAGGTGATTCTGGTGTACAGCCAGGTATAAGAGCAGTACTTCGTATGGAAGTTTCAACACAGGCAGTCATACCCCAAGGAAGCGTTGTCAAGAATGCTTTTTTATGTTTCCCATCAGTTTAAAGTTCTGGCTCTATAGTGTAGATTCATTTGTAAATAAGTACTTTTAAATGTTTTAGTGAATATTTATGAACTCTTGGTAATACTTTCCAGTCCCTCCACCTAGCAAAGTTGAGTGTTGTCTGCAAATTTAAGGTGTGAGATGGGGAGCAATGAGAGATGTGGCTAGAGAGGTAGACTTTGAAAGGTCTTGTATGTGATGTGAAGCAGTTCTTTTTCCCTTCGGTAATGGAGAGTCATTGGAGGTTTTTTAAAATCAGGAAGGCAACATGGTTAGCTTTGACTTTTGTTTTAAAGGAAAGTTACCTGTCAGTTATATGGAACATAGATTAAAATGGAGGGGAAAACTACAAGGAGACCAAAGTAAGCCTGTGCAAGAGGGAATGAGGAGCAGTAGGGATAAAATGGGACTGAATTCTAGCCCTGTAGGTGCCTGTTTCAGTTTAAGCTCCAACCAGTCAGCTCTACCCTTGACTTCAAGACGGCTAAAATCACAAAGGCTTTATTGAGAAGTCTTTCCCCGACCGAATTCTCTTAATCTGTTCTTTTGGTAGTTTTTTTATGTCATATTTTATAGTACTTTCCATTCTCTATTGTTCTGTTTTGCTTATTTGATTCCTGTGTCTCATCTTACACTGATGCCAGTTTTCATGATAGCTGCTTCTCTATGGAAATAGCTGTTGAACAAGTTGTCCTCTAAACATGTCATTCTTGGTTTTTTCCCCTTCTGTTTTTGTGCCTTTGCTCACGGTCTTTCTCTTTTCCAAATGTTCTTACTTCTCTTCTACACCCATATCTTGAAGTTTTAACGTTTTTTCCCCCCCCATAATTCAAATCCCACCATTTCTGCAAAGTCCTCTAGTGTGATTCTTCCATGGTCACTTCCACCTTTGGGCTCTTATAGTATTTAAGCTGTGTACTCCTTTATGCTTCCTTATATATTTTCATCTTTTTATTTAGTCTGTGAATGTTGATATTCTGCCTTTTTGAGTTGGACAGAATATTTTACACATCACTGTACATAGCATATCCTTAATAATGTGATGGTCATTTGCCCCATTTTAAGTCTTCCTAAAAGCAACTTGGCTACATAGTTTATTCTACTGTAAAAAACCTAAGACCTCATCTCAGAAATATTTTAAATTGTCAGTAACTTTAATTATATGAATTTAAAGCAAAAAAAAATTATTATTATTTTTCTCTAGGATTTTAAAGGTCAAAATAAAAGAGAATTTAAAAAATTTGGGGGGCCTTATTGAAATACAAAGTTGAGTGTTAATATTTGACTGGATATAAAATCCTTTAAAGACTTATGTTTAAAATGCTTTAATTAAAGTAAAATATTTTCATTTGTTCCTTATGTTAAGTAATGTGTCCTTTGCCAAAACAAAGCTTTATTTTCTTGGGAATCACTCAGAACATTTGGACCTCCTCTGGTTTGTAATCCTGTTAAATTTCATCTGTGAATTAAAGCCTAATTATACATAGTTGGTACCCTACATAGAGACAATGCCATGTATAATAGTTTACTCATTAAGTTTACTTATTGAAACATTATGAAATGCTGAAAATACTTTGCATTGGTATTAAGAAATAATTTTCTTTGAGAATTAACTGAACTTAATTGTCTATATATTTTTATTTAGCCCATATGTTGTAAAGTACTATGGCAGTTACTTTAAGAACACAGACCTCTGGATTGTTATGGAGTACTGTGGAGCTGGCTCTGTCTCAGACATAATTAGATTACGAAACAAAACAGTAAGTATTTTAAAATTGTTTTGCCAATCTCATTTCTAAAGATTCATATTTTAGAAGCTGACTATATAGTGTTTTGTTACAAGGAAAATATTAGTGTGAAGAAAGAAAAGACTTCACAGTGTAAAAGGATCTAGTATGAGGTGTGAGAATTAGTCACAGATCTTTGTGTGGCAAATACAGGAGTCATATGATTGTTTAATTCATTTATTAGGATAATTTTTGGTTTAGTCACGGAGAAACCACCAGGGCACTCCTCTTCTTCATTTGGAATCAGTGTTGCATGTTCTTTATTAACTTGAGTTCAGTAAGTTATGGCTAGAATTTTATTTTTTTAATAGTTATGGTGTTTCTTTATCATAAGTTTTTTTGCATTATAACCTATGGTTGATAAACAGTTGAAGTATTATGTTTCTGAATCTTAAAAATAACTGAAGAACAATTTTTGTCTTATTTCCCCAAATATCTCAGGACGTTTGAAATTAATAGAGCTCAATTATAATTTTTTTTTCTGGTAAATTCAGCTTAGTGAGAATGTGTTATTTAATGATAAATTTTATGGCTATGTTTTAACCCTAAGTAAAAGAGCTATTTACAAAATTGTTTACTTTAGCCTAGCAATGCACCTAGTTAACTTGGATAATTTACAAGACCAAAGTGACCTTTTTAAAATCTGCGAATGACTAAGAATAATAAATCAGTGAAATAATTTGTAATTCTGTAAAACAGTATCCCAGTAACTACATGTCATTATTACATGTTGTCAGACATGTTTCAGTAAAATACATTCGGAAAAATACTTAACTACTTGAGTCAATTTGTGGTTAACCAGAATCATTTTAAAGTTTGATTGGGGAAGTATGTTGTAAGTTTATCCTACTAATTTTTTTTTTCTGTTAGAGAAAATAAAGTAAATAGGTTTTCTTTTAAACGAAGTGAAACAGAAGTTAAAATAATCCCTGTTTTGACAGAATGGATTAAGTGATTTGTGACATTCTAATTATATATTTTAGAATTTCTATGGTGCTTAACTAACATTTATGTAAATCAGATGACTCCTGAATGGCAGAACAATGCTTTAATTGAAAATAATTATACTCCAGTTAGGGAAGTGTTTTAAAACCATTTCAGGGCTAAATTCAGTGCATTTGGTATTTAAAGTTACCGGGTAGAAATACGGAGTAATACTGTATGAAATGGAATATCTATTTATTTTAAATATTAATGTTACCATTTTGAGTCCATAGGAAGAATACAGCCTTTTATGTATTCTAAGTATACAAAAATACTTTATTTCTGTGGTTAATAAATAGAAACCATGAAGGTATACTATAGTTCTAAAAGGTAGATTTGGATGGGATAATTATTCTCAGGTTATCTCCTTCACCAATTATCAAAGGAAGGATTTTACCCTATTTGCACTTCTATTTAGAAGGCAGATTCCACCTAACATGTTTGGAGATCATACATTTGAAATAGTCTAATTATTATTCTCATAAGTTGGTTTTCCTTGGGCCTGGGGAAGTATGGAAGGGTCTGATTCCCAAATACAAAAAGGAATCCAGAACTGCATGAGATGGCTCAGGAGCTGTACATATGTTCTTTCTGGGTATTGCCTTGATAGCAGCTCTTGTTAAATCTCAAAAATATTCTGTACTACTTATGCTACTTTTCTTCATTTATGTATTATTTTAAAAAAGTACCATTGTTATGAAGGTTGGCAGTGTGAGGGATAGTTATCATCCTGTTTAATATTTGATTTTTTTTAGGAATGTTCACTGGAAGGATAATCTTGATTGTTTGAATTTCAGAGGCATGGCTTTCAAAAAATGTGACAAGTGAAACAGTTGTCCTCGACCTGTTAACACTCACTCCAGTCTTTTCCTAAGAGTACAGAAAATTTTCTTTTAGGCTTTATATGCTGTTTGGGTTTTTGTTACACATTTTGTTGTTTCTTGTAATTTTAACATTTTAAACATTTTAAACAGCACAAGGCTGTTTAAATAATAATTCTTATTATTTTTGATGGTGTTTAAATTTATACTTTTTAACAGCACAAGGCTGTTTAAATAATAATTCTTATTATTTTTGATGGTGTTTAAATTTATACTTTTTTTGCTCTTTATTCTTTTTTTGCATTTCTCAGTTGCCTGAACAGTGTTCTTTAGTGTTTCCTTATGATGGTAATAAAATCGCTCTCGTTTTTTTGTTTTTTTCTTGTATGAAAATGTTATCTCACTTTACTTTTGAATGATTTATTTGCTGTGTAAAGAATTCTAGGTTGGCAATTTCTTTTACATTTTTTATTTATTTTAAGAGGATTGACTCTTGGAAAACCACCTAAGTAATACCCTTTGTGTAGAATTATTCTTGTCTTTGAAAGAAATCTCATTAGCGATGAACTGTTCTTGATTTTCAGTTCTATTGCTATCTTTTTTTTTTTTTTTTGTATTGAAGAATAGGTGATTAACAATGTTGTGATAGTTCCAGGGGAACAGGTGAACAGCGAAGGGATTCAGCCATTCTCCCCCAAGCCCCCCTCCCCTCCACATAACACTGAGCAGACTTCTATATGCTATATGGTAGATCCTTGTTGGTTATCCATTTTAAATATAGCAGTATGTACATGCCCATTCCAAACTCCCCAGCTGTCCCTTCCCTGACCCTTCCCCCGCCAGCAACCAGAAGCCTGTTCTCCAAGTCTGTGAGTCTGTTTCTGTTTCACTAGTAAGTTCATTTATATTTCTTTTTATATTCCACATGTAAGAGATGTCATAGGTGCTGTTGTTTTTTTGATCAAATAGTTCTTTAAAAATTAAAGATAGAGAAAAATCTGATGAAGTTACTTCAGCTTCACAGTAAGAATGGGTTCCTAGAATAAAGGCTGGGTTCGTGTTTTAGTGTTTTGGTATATGCTTTTGCCTCATCTGCTCCCCCACCTTTGAGTGTTTCTCCTTACCCCTAGTCTTTGCCTAGTGAGTTTGCATCCATGAAGGACTAGCTCAGTTATCACCTCTTCTTTGAAACTTTCCCTATTTTCCCAGGTAGTTTATCTATTTGGTAATTGATTGATTAGTGAATTAGTTAAGTATTTATTGCATATTCATTCTTACATAAGAGCACAATAAATTCTAGCTGCCATTATTTTATAATTTTTACTGTTATTATCTTACATATTTTGACTGCTGGATAGACTAAGCATCTTGTCATTTGTGTATTGACTGTTTTACTTATTTTTAGTGCTTGTCCTTTGCATTTTATTATTATTGTTGGTAGTGGTGTTTTCCTACATCACAGGCTTGCTTGACAGTTTGCTAATAGTTTTATGAGTATTTCACATATCATTTTAAAAGTAAAAAAACCAGTTATCTTATTGTCAGCATAGATATAAAGACAGAATTTCAAAATCTTTCAAAATCTTTTAGAAATTTAACTTCTAAAATCTCTTTTAGAGGTTTTATGCCCTGACATTTTCTTTGGGAAATACCTGCTGCTGTTGCTGTTGCTAAGTCATTTCAGTTGTGTCCGACTCTGTGCGACCCCACAGATGGCAGCCCACCAGGCTCCCCCGTCCCTGGGATTCTCTAGGCAAGAACACTGGAGTGGGTTGCATTTCCTTCTCCAAAGCATGAAAGTGAAAAGTGAAAGTGAAGTCGCTCAGTTGTGTCCGACCCTCAGCGACCCCATGGACTTGCAGCCTACCAGGCTCCTCTGTTCATGGGATTTTCCAGGCAAGAGTACTGGAGTGGGGTGCCATTGCCTTCTCCATTGGGAAATACCTAGGAAAAGATAAAAGCATAGAATTAAATTTGAGGGTTAATTAGAGCTCTCAGTGGTTGAAACTGAGCCTGAGTAGCAGAGTTTGGGATTGGATTGTTGGCAGTTGAGCCATGGATTGTTGGCAGTTGAGCCAATAACGAATGGTAGTTCGGGTAATGGTGGTAGTACTAGAGGGAGAATGAAGGTGAAACTTTCTTATATTTCAGTGGGTGATAAAAGTTTGAGTCTTCTAGTTGCATCTAGAGTAGAAATCACTATTTGGTTAGTATTTATTGAATCTTTTGGTTTATAAGTTAATACTATATATAAGTTAATCTATAATAAGTATATGTAAGTTAAACTCCTGATTCTGTGATCAAACCCACAACACACAACTCATGTCCTGGTATTATGTATCTTTAATAAGTGACTTTTTTTAAAAATAATATTTAAAACTAGAGTTTGTTGAAACCTATGTGTAGATAACCTTTCTGTGGCTATCCTGTACTTCGAAATCTCATTTAATTATTAGTCAGCTTTTAGTCTTTAGGAGATAAGTTTTAGCAGTTGATTTCCCCCACTGTAAGCCTCTCAGGGGCAGAAATTTTTATATGTTCATTGTGAAACTATTACAAGTGCCTAGAATAGCTACTGGCATCTAGCAACCTTGATAAATGTTTGTTGAACTGAAATAGGAACAATTCCATGACTGCTTCTTCTGTGAATATAGACAATCTAACTCATCTATTTAGTGTTGTATTTTTGTAGGTAAATTGTAATTTTCATAGCTATTACTATTAAGTATTAATGATGTGGGTTATTGAACAGATATGATCATATACCAAACAAAGTATATGTGCTTATCAGTAACCTATGAAAGTGTGAAATAACAGGATCTGTTGTGTTAGTTCCCTGATTTTTATAGAAGTTATATTTATGTAAATTAAATTTTTTGCTAATTTTTGCAAATGTATATCCCAATAACTCAAACCATATGCTTTTTGTTGTTATTACTGGAAGTTAATGTAATCATTCCAGGTTTTTTTTTTTTTAGTGTTTTCAAGTTTAAAAAGAATAAGAAGTCCAGTAATTATGGGAATAAATACACAAAATATTTATGGCAATGATTTTGAAGGTTTTCTTGTGAGGACATTTTAAAAACCAATATATTTTATGTTAAATGCATTTAGCCTCTGAACACTTATGCATTTCAAATATTTATGCATTTATGCAAAGTAAAAATAGACAATTCTGTGAAATTGAAGCTTTTTAAAGATAGATTATATATTTGATTAGAGGCTTTCAAAATGATCTTTACATAATTGTTAAGCTATGCCATGACATATGGAAGAAATAGAGTCTACATCTTAGACGTTTGTTGTGTATTTGGAAATGTTGTAAGAAAAGTGGTCTCTCCCACTCTGAGTCAGCCTTTTATTTGACCACTTATTTTAATTCAACCTAGCACTTTGGATTTTAGTTTTGGTTCTTCCAGAAACTAGTTTTATAATCTGGATCTTCAACTTCCTCATCTATTAAATAATAATTAGCATTGGTACAGTGCTTTGCATTTTACTTGGCAGTTTTATTTACATTTTGGTTGAATGGAAAGGTTCAAAATACATTTATTGATCTAGGCCTGGTGCTGTGCGTTAGAGGTACAAATAATTCTTAAGAAATGTTGCTGCTGTTGCATTGTTTGCAGACTGGTTAAGATAATGCATATGTAAAAAGCTAAATTTGATTCTGTAAAGAGTTGGAGTTCTTTAGGGAAAGTACAAGACAAGCGCTTAGCCTAACATGGAAGTTCAGTGAAAGCTTCATAGGAGAGAGAACCGTTTAACATGATCTTGGAAGAGGACTCATCTGTCATTGGAGTCAGGCTCCACAAGGGCAGGGTCTTGTCTTCTTTGCTGACTGTTCTGTCCGCTCCTCGGACAGTGCCTGATGTGCAGGATGCTGAGTAAATATTTGTTGTTGTGTAAGTGAATGAATAAATGACTCAGAGATGAGAGGGCAAAGGACATCTTGGAAGAGGAAACAATTTTACACTAGAATTGTATTTTCATCTTTAAAAGTCCAGTGTCATACTCCTTGATCACCTGAAGGAAAATGTTCCCAGCATCTTGTTTAAATGGGTTTACTTTCCTCACACTTAATTGCTCAAAATCATTGTCATGTGTTAGTTTGATGGATCTATGCTAGGATCGTGATTTTTTGTTTTCCCATTTTTTTTCATGTTGGAAGAAGTAGCATATACCATCTTTATCATTTCACTAATGTTTTCTAGCTTCTTACTCATTTTATCTACTTCCTGGAGTTTATTTGATTCTTCTTTGAGAAAACATCCTTTGGGTCTCCCTGATTTCTTGTTCTCATGTGGACTCATTGCGTGTTAGGTCTCTGTACAGCTGCAGTCCTGGGATTTCTTTTCACTGGACTCCTGCGTCGTGTCACCATTTTCCTGTGTATTTCCTATTTCCTTGGCTTTTCACTCTTGTTCTGTGTTTTTCCTAAGCTATCTTCTTCAGGGTACAAAATTAAGAGATCAACTTGTTGAGTCCTTCTGTGTCTGAAAATGCTTTTATTTTGCTTTCAAACTTGGTTGATAATAGCCTATGTAGAATTTTACATTGAAACTAAGTTTCTCTCAGAGCTCTGGTAGCTTTCCTGTATTATCTTCTAGCAGCTAGTGTTGCTAATGTTCTAGATAGCTAATGCCTGTCAGAGGCTTATTCATTTGTAGGTTTCCTCCCACCTCACAACTTTTTAGACTTTTTTCTTTATTCTGATGTCTCTGATGTTGAATAAAGATCAAGATATTTCATGAGGATGTGCCTAAGTATGAGTCCTTTTTAGTTCCTTTCAGATAAAAACTTCTGTCTTTCTTTAGCTTTGGAAAAATTTCTTTGATAATTTCTCCTCTATGTTATTCATTGGATGGTGAAAACGCCTGAATTTTATTCTTTTTTTTTCCTCCCAGGTTTTCTGTCTCCTTTTGGTTTTTTTTTTTCCTACTTTAATTTTCTGACTCTTCTAACTGAACTTTTTATTTCAGTAGTTATATTTTAATTTACAAGAACTCTTTTGTTTTTGGTTATTTCTTTTTTGCAACATCTTGATGCTTGAGACATGGATATATGATCTTTTCTAATCACTCTAAGAAAAATAAGTTTTGAAAAAAGTTGTTTTCTGTTTCTTGAATCATCTCTATTTCTGCTGAGGTTATTGCTTCACTTGTTTGATCCTGGTCTTCCCCATGGCAGGATGACGCTAGAAAGGCTGACTAGCTCTCATTGGAAACATTGGGGCGATGCTTTTTGCCTGGCAGGTATAGTGTTAAGATGAACTGGCTGGTATCTGGCTTGAGGAGGAAGTGCCTGCAGAGGTGGTTTGTTCAGTTTCTTTAGCCATTCCCCTCCCCTGCCTTTTCTGGGGCCTGGGGATGAATACCAGGATGCATGTAATCTCTGTATAAAGTAGGCATGAGGAGCTCACTCTTGTTCTGTTTTCTTCTTTTCACTTCCTGGGGAAAAGCTAGCCTACCTTTTCCACCTTTTCCATTTCTCTTCCCACTCCTGCCCTCTCTACCCAGTGGTTCTAACTTGGAACCCCCTTGGTGTTTACTTGGTTATCACCCCTTCCTTGCCTGCTCTCGCCTGTGAACTCTTCATAGAAATGCTTCCAAATTTATTATACTCTCCTGTGCTGATTCTTTTATCAGTTTATTTATTAAATTTTTTTCTATCAATTTAATGGGAATTTAGAAGGAGGAAAGACAGAGAACTAAACAAATTGCAAATTCAGGTTGGTTTTTGAACCTGAATCAGTGGTATGTTCTCTTTCCCTTCCTACCCACCTCCCTATCGATACTCTCATACCCTTAAGTGTTTAAATTAATACAGCTACTTTGAGGAGTACAATTTGATGCTGTGTTGTCAAGTTGAATACGAAAGCGCCATGGGATCCATCCAGTGTTTCTCCTCTTCCATCTGTGCCTTAAGAGAAACTCTAACACGATTGAATGGTGAGAAATGTCCCAGAATGTTGTCACAACAAGAAATTAGGAGCAAACTTAAATGTTGATGAGCACTAGACCCTGGACTAGAGAATTGCTGTTGTTCTTTCAGCCTCCATAGTTTTGCAGCCCTTTGGTGAAGGCAAGCTGAGAGTAGCATTCTGGTTGAAACCTTTTAGAGCACCCGCACCCCGACGTGCAGATGAAAATGACGTTAAAATACCAAGTGAAGTTTGTGTCTTAAAACACAAGTCCAGTTTGGTATATGAGAGAAATTTTTTTTAGTGTCTGCTTCTACCAGAATGAACTCTATTTTTGTGATTGGGTGGGAGTGGGGGAGGGGGCATTGAGGGAACACAGAATAATGGAGAGGACGTTCCAGACTGAAGAAGCAGTTCCTAAGTTGTCCATATGTGTATTTTCCTGAAGGCTTGTGGTGGACTTGTTTTAATGGCAGTGGTTGGGAACGTCAAGTTTACTTAGGCATCACTTGAGAAGTGTGAAGGACACATTGAGACCATTCTTTTTGGTCGATTCTGAGTGTTAGTGTTATGGCAGTGATTCCCAACTCCAGTGACAGGCATTTGATAGGCATTTTGAGAACCGTTGCTGTAATACTGGTATGTGCCGGGCGTATTATATAGACTGTTGCATTTAATCCTCACGTAAGGACTGAACAACTGTGTAAGGTAAGAACAGTTATTAACCCCATTTTTCCAGACAAGCAACTGAATCATAGAGTGGTAAAATAGATTAGAGGGAAAGAAAAGTTTGAAATTGAAGCCGACTGCTGGAATCGAACTGTAAAAGTTAAGAGCATAGAGTGTAGAGCCAGACTCTCTTGAATTGTGGCTCTGCTACATACTGGTTGTGTGAACTTAGGCAAGTTTCTTAACTTTTCTGTGACTCGTTTTTTCCCTTTGCTAAATGGGATAAGAATACCACCCTACTTCACTGAATTGTTTTGAAGATTATACATTTGTAAAATGCTAGAAACAGTCCCTGGTACATAAAAAGTCCTATATGTATTTGCATTGATATTGTCATCATTGTCCTGCCTTCTTACTTATATGTATGGAAATGTCTTTGCATTGTGAACATTAATCAGATGGTGTGTTTGAGAATAATACAGGAGACTATGGAAACCAAGTACAGAATCTTAGCATTCACCATTGGTACCTTGAATTATTTTCAAGAGAGGTACATAAGCTCCATGAGATAGAGCTTACATTTTTAGGTACAGTGAAAGTTTGTTTAATAGAATCAGACAGTGGCTATTCAGAATATACTGGAATATTTTATTTTAGTGCCCTTAGAATTAATGCCTTGTACACAATAGTCTTTTTGATATATGTTTGCATTTTAAAAATATATATTCTGCCTTGTTCGTTATGTACTGTTTCAAACTTTTTTTTCCCTTAGTGAAGGCATACCAATTTCTTACTGATTTAAGGTTTAATACTTGGAGCCTCAAAGTTTGGTAGTGTTTCATCATTAATAATAGACGTATTTTTGAGATGTGTGGATTTCTGTTCCATAAAGTTCTTTTTAGGGTTTATGTTTGCCTGTGTTATTGGACTAATTCATGTTTGACTTTCCTAATCACTTTGTTGCATGTTCCCTCTTTGTGTAATAGATACTAGTTCATACGGGCTTTACAACTCCATATATATTGAGTGCTTTTCTGTTGTCTTCTGATCTCTTTTTCAGGAATCTTTTCATGTGGGAAAGGATTTTAAAATGTCTGCCCACTGACCATTTTCACAGTAGAGTATCAGTTCTCTTTCTCTTCAGATCAAGGGATTATAAGCAGCGAGTATATATGTATATTTACATATGGTGTAAGTAGTGAAAGCTTTCATTTTGAATCACTAGTTGTGGGACTTTGTGATAGATTATTAATTTTTTTTTTTTTTTTGCCAGACATCTGCAATCCAGATTTCATGAAAGAAAACCTCTCTCTGCCTTTTTGTGTATAATAATGGCTAAAATATTCTAGTTATGTTTTCTAATGTACATACTTTGTATTGAGCAGATTTGTGTTTTTCTGGAAGAATCCCATAAATTTTTTATTGTTTAAAACCTTGGCTATTTTATATCCTCAACACTCCCGTTTTTGGGTGGGATGAGATAGAGTGGTGAGGGGTGGAAGGGAGTTACTGAGTTGCTGTGTTGTTTTTTCCAGTGTTTTCCTCATGTTGAATACCTAACAGCCCCATTAAATGTATGTATTATTTTCCTCAAGAAAGAAGGAGTAAGAGGGGGAGAAATTTTGATTGTAAAGCAGTTGAAATCTGAAGCTTCATGGATGTTCAGATAAAGCCTTACATGTAAGCTTAAGAATTACTTTTAAAATTTAGGTATTTTAGAAATTGCTACTTAATTCCGTAAGTTTCTTGCAAGAGGCTTTGGTCACCATTGTGTATTGATGTAACATGTAACATGTATGTCGTAAAAACTAATAACGCTGAAACATTCGAAGAGCTCTATAAAATGAGATATCTAAATGCAGTGTTAATTTGGAGTAAACATTTATTGGCTGGGGCAGGTGGTACTCAGAAAAATGGAGGCAAAAAGGAGACTTTGCCTTCATGTTCCTTTTAAAAGACTTATTTGTTCTACTTTTCCCACCCTCAGTTATTGTAGCCCTTTTGTTTGGGGGCAGAAAATAGAAATCAGCTTCAGAGATTTCATACTGTTAAATATCTGGAGTAACCTATAGCAGTTCTAGAGTTGGTCAGTGGTTTGTTCTTTGTACAAACCTCTTTTCCAGGAACCTCCCCACTTTTTTGGTATCTACTTGAAATTTACTACATCGGTTTCACCTCTTGGTTATAAATTATAGAAAACTCACCTCAAACTGGGCTTGAGTCAAGAAGGGAATTTATTTCCTCACATAACTAAAAATCTTTGCAGAGCAGGTTTCATGCATGGCTTGATTCAGAGGGAAAGGAATTACTTAGACTTGTCTCTTTGTTCTAATACCTCTGTATTGATTCTACTCTCTTGCCTCATAGTGGCAAGACGGCTGCTCAGTTGTACCTTTCTAGTTGAAATACAGCAGTCTTGTACCACACTGCTTCTGAATGGGTCATGTGCCTTTCTCTGTGGCCATTGGAATATGATGCAGTAATTGGATTAGATCTAGGACACGTGTCTGACCTGGAGCAGGGATGGAATTGACTGCTAGAAATGCATGGTCTGAAGGTGGGGAAATAGTGATTCCCTCAAGGGAAATGAGGGTATGTTAGCAGGAGAACGGTGAATGAATGTTAGAATGGCAAAAATAACAGGGATTTCTATGTATTTATCAAACCTAAAATCAAAACTAAATGTACCAAGAATAAAACACACACACACACACACACACACACACACACACACACACCCTTCTAAAATAACTTCCAGAATAAATGTTAAGTGTTACAGGAGGTATCTGGTGAAATTCAGGGTTAAAACTATGGGGCCCTCAACCTTTTCTCCCCTTTGTCACAGTAAAGTACAGTAAGGGACAGCTGGGATGATGCATCTCCAGGAGCCTGCTTCTGCTGGGTCAGCAGTAAGTGTTTGCTCTAAGAATTCATATAAGTGTGCTTCTCAGGATTACAGATCCGTGGTTCCATTTAGACCATGGTGACCTGACCCTGGTTTTAGTTCTGGTCCATGGCCCCTTCTCCTGACAAGGATTTTCTCACCCTAAACAGGTACTGCTGTTCAGTTCTGTGCTAGAATCTTAGGAGAGTGAATCCTTTTGTGTGGAAAGTAATTCTTGCTCCTTATTTGGTGTCTCCTGTAGAGTGAGATTGAGTTCTAAGTTATTTCACACATGCTTCTTAAAAGTTCCAAGCCACAGCCTTAAAATGACCATGCACTGTAGGATCAGACCCAGAGAGTTTTTTTATAGCAATCATGTGCCACATCTTAACTCTGATTAAATACGTCATACACATCACACTCCATGACATCTTTTCTAAATCTTTGGATTGTATTATAAACACTTTTCTTTATGATCTTTCCACATTACAATATAGTCCCTCCAATAGTCTTGCTCTTCTATCTTAACTAAGTACATTAAACCTACAAAGGTATTTCCTTGGCTTCCCTAATTGGTAAGCTGCCCAGTTTTCACCTTAGTTGCTGTACTTCTTGGCATTTCTCCCAGTTCTATTTCCCTTTCATAAGTCAGGCCCACTTTCACACACTTTATTTTTATATTGTACGTTCCTCTCCTGGCAGACTGCCTGTCACAGCCAGACCTGCCGTGAGCCCTCCCTCCCTGTCATAAGCCTGACCCCTTAGCACACTGTAACTGGTTATTTGGAATGATGTGGTTTAGTGGAAGGACCCTTGCATGTAGCATCAGGAGACCAAACATCAGTTCCTGGCTTGTTACATGTTAGCTCTGTGACCCCAGATACACCGTGTAACTAACTCCTTTTAACTTCAGATGCCTAATCCTAAAATGGACCTAATATCATATTACTTGCCTTACCTACCTCAGTGTTTTCTTGTGGGGAACAAAGATGATGAGTGTCAGAGCATTTTGTAACCTGCCAAGTTCTATACAAATGTAAATTGTATTTTGTTACTATTAAGGCAGAAACTTAAAAAGATAGTATTTAGTTTTTAATGATTTATCACTGATTTAAGAATTTTATATTTGTTGAAATAGTGGATATCCTGTAGTATTAGAAAAACATTAAAAGATCATTGTGTTGTATCCAGTAAAATATTATTTAATTTTAGGAAATCAAGAAATGTAAGTTAGTTTTTTTCAGAAAATGGAAATTTAGCTCCTTAGGTAGCAAATCTAATTTTAACAGTTTTAGATGAAGCTCTTTTAAAATCATATTGTATATATAGTTCTTTATACCTTTAACCAAAATGTATAAATGCCTTCCATTTTAATAATATAAATAAAGGGGAAAAAAATAATAGGAGCACATTGTAAAAATTCCAAATAGTACAGAAGAGGAATTTAGCATTTACTCACTCATCCCTCAGTTTTACTTCCTGGAGGAGATGTCAGTTACCAGTTTCTTGTGGCTTCTTTCAGTGCATGCATTTTTTGAAAAAAAAAAAAAATTTTTTTAATTGAAGGATAATTTCTTTACAGAATTTTGTGGTTTTTTAAGAACTGGCCATAGGTACACCCATGTCCCCTCCCTCCCAGACCTCCCTCCCATCTCCCTCCCCACCCCGCCCTTCAGCCTGTAGCAGAGCCCCTGTTTGAGTTCCCTGGGTCATACCCATTGGCTGTCTGTCTTACACATGGTGTTGTAAATTTCTATGTTACTCTCTCCATACATCCCCCCTTCTCCCTCCTCTCCTCCCATGTCCATAGGTCTGTTCTCTGTGTCTGTTTCTTCATTGCTGCCCTGAAAATAAATTCATCAGAGCCATCTCCTTAGATTCCATATATATGTCAGTATACGATATTTATATTTCTCTTCCTGACTTACTTCACTGTATAATGGGCCTCTAGTTTTGTCCACCTCATTAGAACAGATTCAAATGTTTTCCTTTTTATGGCTGAGTAGTATTCCATTGTATATATGTACCACAGCTTCTTTATCCATTCATCTGTTGGTGGACATCTAGGTTGCTTCCATGTTCTAGTTCTTGTAAATAGTGCTGCAGTGAACATTGGGGTACATGTGTCTTTTTCAGTGTGGGTTTCCTCGGGGTATATGCTTAGGAGTGGGATTGCTGGATAATATGGTGGTTTTATTCCTAGCTATTTAAGGGGTCTCTATACCATCTTCCATAGTGGCTGTATCAGTTTACATTCCCACCAGCAATGCAAGAGTGTTCCCTTTTCTCCACACTGTCTCCAGCGTATTTAAGGGGTCTCTATACCGTCTTCCATAGTGGCTGTATCAGTTTACATTCCCACCAGCAATGCAAGAGTGTTCCCTTTTCTCCGCACTGTCTCCAGCATATTGTTTGTAGACTTTTTGATGGTGGCCATTCTGACTGGTGTGAGGTGGTATCTCATTGTAGTTTTGATTTGCATTTCTCTAATAATGAGCGATGTTGAGCATCTTTTCTTGTGCTTGTTAGCCATCTGTATGCCTTCTTTGGAGAAATGTCTCTTCAGGTCCCTTTCCCACTTTTTGATTGGGTTGTTTGCTCTTCTGGTATTGAGTTGTATAAGCTTCTTGTATATTTTGGAAATTAATTCTTTATCAGTTGTTTCCTTTGCTATCACTTTCTCCCATTCTGAGGGTTATCTTTTCACCTTGTTTGTAGTTTCCTTTGCTGTGCAAAAGCTTTTTAAGTTTAATTAGGTCCCACTTGTTTATTTTTGTTTTTATTTCCATTACTCTTGAAGGTGGGTCATAGAGGATCTTGCTTTGATTTATGTCATCGAGTGTTCTGCCTAAGTTCTCCTCTAAGAGTTTAATAATTTCTGGCCTTACATTTAGGTCTTTAATCATATTTTGTTTTAAACAAGAGATTCATACTGCATGTGTTGGTGTTCTATACTTTGCCTTTTTTTTTTCAAACTTCTTTTTTTCTTTTATTTTTTTTCCTTGGCCAGCCAGCCAGGAGATGAATTTTTTTTTTTTCAACTTTTGATGTATCTCAGAGATATTCCCATATCAGTATATAGGTCTGTGTGTATGTAACAGAATGTGTTTTTTTCAGTACTTTGGATAAAATGAGCTCCAACTTACATTGTAATCAAAGCTGAAGGAAACTTTTGTAGGTATGTATTGGCTGTAGTGCATGGGTTTGCAGAATCAGACAGGACTGAGCAACTGAACTGAACTGATTGTTGTACGTGTTGTTCTGGCCATTGGTTACATTCTGAGAAATGAAATTACTAGGTTAGAGGGCATGTTCATGTGACAATTCCTTTTTTTTTTTTTTGGAGATGGGGCAGTTTCACTTTGAATTATGAAAGGATTTTGGATTTTGCTTTCAGTGGCTTCCTGCTTAACTGCATGCTTTGGCATCTCTTCATCTTAAAATTAGAAATTTTGACTAAAAAAATGCATTGGGATAGTTAGGGAGCTTGGCATGGATTAGGTACACACTGCTATATTTAAAATGGATAACCATCAAGGAGCTACTGTATAGCACAGGGGGTCTGATCAGTGTCATGTGGCAGCCTGGATAGGAGGTAAGTTTGAGGGGAGAAATGGTTACATGTATATGTAGGACTGAATCCCTTTGCTGTCCACCTGAAACTGTCCTGGCATTTTTAATCGGCTGTACTCCAACATGAAATAAGAAGTTAAAAAAATCCATTGGAATTTTAAGCAAGTTCATTTATCTATTAGCTAGTACTGCAAATCTACTACTACTACTATAAATGATTTTATTATTACATTCTCCACAGTAGCTTTTCTGCTTCTAGTCTTTAGATGAAGGCTACTGTCACAGTTTCCTTCTTAAAAGTTCAGGTATGATCGTACCATCTTTTCATTTAAAAATATGTAGGCACATAAAGCAGAGTTAACCCTAACCTACCTTTGCCATTTTGCACTGTTCTCCCATACACACTGCATTCACACACAAAGAACTGGTACTAGACTTCATTCATCTTTATGCCCTGTTTCCTTTACACATACCTAGTATTTCTTTGGAGAAGGCAGTGGCACCCCACTCCATTATTCTTGCCTGGAAAATCCCATAGACGGAGGAGCCTGGTGGGCTGCATGCAGTCCATGGGGTCACTAAGAGTCGGACACGACTGAGCGACTTCACTTTCACTTTTCACTTTCATGCATTGGGGAAGGAAATGGCAACCCACTCCAGTGTTCTTGCCTGGAGAATCCCAGGGACAGGGGAGCCTGGTGAGGTGCCGTCTATGGGGTCGCACAGAGTCGGACACGGCTGAAGTGACTTAGCGTAGCAGTATTTCTTTTCCTCTTTGGTCTCCTGACAAACTTTGTACATTTTTCAAGAGGCAGCTCAAAAGTCTCCTCCTCTATGAAGACTTCCTTGAATAGGGAGAGTGGTGTGGTGAGATTGTCAAGGCTACAGGAACTGTATCATTCAAGGCCTTGAGGGTTAAAGTGTATGGTTTGGATTTTACTTTAAGAGTACTGGTTCTGATGCAGTACTGGTTCTTATAATCACCTTAAACACTGCTGTCCTGGAGTGCTCCTATACCTAATCTTATTGTACCTGGCATTGCTTAATATCATAGTTATTTGTTCCTGTTCCCTTCCTTTCCCACTCAATTATGAGCACCATGAAGGCAAGGGCAGAATAACAGATTCTCAGTAAATTTTTGTTGGTGCCTACCATCTGTTGTTGTGTGTGGATATTGAATGAAATGATACCTGTAATGTGGCAGGTATGGTAAATACTCAGTAAGTGTAAGTTGTTGGTGTTGTCATTATCATCACTGGACAGATAAATCCTCACTTGGGAATAAAGGGTCCTTTTTTGAAAGAGATTAGATTTGATGCAGGCCTTAAAAGTCTATGTAGGGATTACATTGGTGAGTTTTGCTCAGATAGTTTTCAAAACTTTATGAAAATTCAAGGTGCAAGTTAAAACTTGAAATTTGATAATACAGTATGTATAGTTATCTGTCTGTGGGACATGAAAGCGGAACTATGTCTCATTTTTAGGTTTGTTTCTTTAATAGTAAGTACTGTATGTAGAATTATTCTTACGGTTTTATTTTTCAAAATAATTCCAGGGTACTTCTGACATGCATCTGGGTTTAAAAAGTGACTACAGGTCTCTTTTTAAAATGGTAGTTTTGGTGATATACATTCTGTTATTTTTCTGTTGATTAGTCATGACGCAGTGGTATTGAGTGAGTAATAGTTACATAATCACAGTAGTAAAAGATGTTTACCAATTTTCACAGTCAATAGCCAGACAAAAAAATAAAAGATAATCACAGTTTTAAGCCATAATGGGAACATGATTAACCTAACAATATAAAATAATTACATATGATTTGGGGAGTCAAACAGAGTGATGTGGTAAGTGAAAGTGCATACACGCACAAGTATCATCTATTCAGCCAGTCTGTGTCTTTTGGTTGGTGCATTTAATCCATTTACATTTAAGGTAATTATCAATATGTATGATCCTATGACCTTCTTTTTAATTGTTTGGGGTTTATTTTCTATAGGTCTTTTCCTTCTTTTGTGTTTCCTGCCTAGAGAAGTTCCTTTAGCATTTGTTGTAAAGCTGATTTTTGCTGTAAAGCTGAATTCTTTAAACTTTTGCTTGTCTGGAAAGCTTTTGATTTCTCCACCAAATCTGAATGAGAGTCTTGCTGGGTAGAGTATTCTTGGTAGGTTCTTTCCTTTTATCACTTTAAATATATCGTGGCATTCCCTTCTGGCATGTAGATTTTCTGTTGAGAAATCAGCTGATAGCCTGATGGGAGTTCCCTTGTATGTTATATGTCATTTTTCCTATGTTGCTTTTAGTATTTTATCTTTGTTTTTAATATTTGTCAGTTTGATTACTGTGTGTCTCAGTGTGTTCCTCCTTGGGTTTATCCTGCCTAGGACTCTCTGTATTTCCTGGACTTGGTTGACTATTTCCTTTTGCATAATAGCGAAATTTTCAGAAAAATTTCAGGGAAATTAGGATAATTTGAAATTAGCTCTTCAAATATTTTCTCAGGTTCTTTCTCTGTTCTCCTTCTGGGATCCCTATAATGCAAATTTGGTGTGTTTAATGTTGTCCCAGAGGTCTCTTAGGCTGTCTTCATTTTTTTTCATTCTTTTTTCTATATTCTGTTCTGTGGCAGTGATTTTAACCATTCTGTCCTCCAGGTCATGTATCTGTTCTTCTGCCTCAGTTATTCTGCTATTGATTCCTTCTGGTGTATTATTCATCTCTGTTTGTTTGTTCTTTAGTTATTCTAGGTCTTTGGTAAACATTTCTTGCATCTTCTCCATTTCTGAGATCCTGGATCATCTTCACTATCATTATTCTGAATTCTTTTTCTGGAAGGTTGCTTAGCCCCACTTCATTTAGTTGTTTTTCTGGGGTTTTATCTTGTCCCTTCATCTGGGACATAACTTTCTGCTTTTTCATGCTGATTAACTTTCTGTAATGTGGTTTTGTTTTAGCCGCTGTGGGACTGTGGTTCTTCTTGCTTCTTCTGTCTGCCTTCTGATGGAGGAGGCTAAGCGACTTGTGTAAGCTTCCTGATGGGAGGGGACTGATGGTGAGAAAAACTGGGAATTGCTTTGGTGGCCAGGGCCTTTGCTCAGTAAAGCTTTAATCCAATTATCTGCTGATGGGTGGGGTTGTGCTCCCTCCCTTGTAGTTGTTTGGCCTGAGGGGACCCAGCCTTGGGCTCTCTGGGCTCTATGGTAGAGTTAATGGTGACCTCCAAGAGGGATTATGCCAAGGGACACCTTCCTGGACTACTGCTGCCAGTGCCCCTGTGCCTGGGGTGAGCCCCTGCCGACCCACGCCTCCAGAGGAGACCCTTCAGCACTAGCAGGTAGTTTTGATTCAGTGTTCTGTGGGATCACTGCTCCTTTCTTCTGCATCTTGGTGTGCCTAAGAGTTTGTTTGTGCCCTTCAAGACTGGAGTCTCTGTTTCCCCCTAGTTCTGTGAAAGTCCTATAATTAAATCCTGCTGGCCTTCAAGTTCAGATTCCCTGGGGATCCCCAGTCCCTTTGTTGGATCCCCAGGCGGGGAAGCTTGATGTGGGGTTCAGAACCTTCACAGTAGTGGGAGAACTTCTTTGGTGTTATTGTTCTTCAGTTTGTGGGTCACTCACCTGGCAGGTATGGGATTTGATTTCATTGTGATTGTACCCCTCCTATTGTCTCACTGGCTTCTTCTTTGTCTTTGGACATGGGGTTTCTTTTCTTGGTGGGTTCCAGCATCCTCCTGTCGATGGTTGTTCAACAGCTAGTGGTGATTTTGATGTTCTTGCCAGAGGAGATGAGTGCCCGTCTTTCTACTCTGCCATCTTGAACCAGAAGCCCCAGCATATTATTTTATATGCACAGATAATTATATAAAAAATATAGAATTTAGCTAAGAGTGTCAGTTTCATTTTTAGAGAAATAAAATTCTTAATTTTGTATGAATTTTCAAAACCTCCCTTGAATTTGTTCTTACTAGTGTAAAAACATTAAGGCACTATGAGTATCTTAAAACAGCTTGTGCATGTGCCCTTGAGACATGCTGGTGGTGCATTTTTATCAAAACCATATACATGGTGACATATTAAATGTATCATATTATTATACTAATCATATGACTCTAGAAACAAAAGTAACCAGAGGACTTAAAGCCTATCAAAACCATCTTTTTGTTTTTGTACAATGGGATTCTTTTTAAATTTGCCAATGAATTCATACCAGTATTGAAACCAGATGTAGACTTCCGTCTTTTAATGTATTAGCTCAGCTATAAAGTCTTATTTCCATCTCTGATTACTGACTGTTTCATTCATGGTTTATTATCTCTTTCCTGCCCTCCTTTTTCTTTTTTTTTTAAACTAGAGTCTAAATATGATTCAAATGATTTTAAGATGACATTGCCCCATTTGTGTAGTGACAGAAATAAAAGTAAATCTGTATTGAATTGATGATAACCTAATTAAATCCACAAATGAAGTACTCTCAATAAAATTTTTCATTGGAAGGGATTCTTGACAGATACTACTAAAAGAAGTGTTAGTTGTGGTTTGAGTGTTTTTCATCTTAGAACTTAAATCCTACTTTACTTCTATAAAAGCAGATCTTCTCTCTTTTGTTTTTTTTTCTTTTCTTTCTATATATTTTCAATATAAAGCTTATGATTTTGAAATTTATCTGAACTGATGAAAAGTCATATTTATAGAAATAAAAAAGATATTACTTAAAAATTTAGGTTTTTCTCTGTTGCCAAATAGTAACCTAGTCACCTTTAGTAACTGATTTTGTTTGTATGTAAGTAAAATTTACGTTTAAAGATTGTTTGAAAACAAAACTCTCTTTAGGAAAATGACTGTCAACGAACTCCCTTACCCCTTCCCTCTAAATAGTGAGTATGTGTCCAAAGGATGTGAAATAAGCATCTAGACCAAGGCCTACATCTGGGAAGGCCTACTTTCCTATTCTCCATTCAGTTCAGTTCAGTTCAGTCGCTCAGTCGTGTCCGACTCTTTGCGACCCCATGAATCGCAGCACGCCAGGCCTCCCTGTCCATCACCAACTCCCGGAGTTCACTCAGACTCACATCCATTGAGTCAGTGATGCCATTCTGCCATCTCATCCTCTGTCGTCCCCTTCTCCTCTTGCCCCCAATCCCTCCCAGCATCAGAGTCTTTTCCAATGAGTCAACTCTTTGCATGAGGTGGCCAAAGTACTGGACTTTCAGCTTTAGCATCATTCCTTCCAAAGAAATCCCAGGGCTGATCTTCAGAATGGACTGGTTGGATCTCCTGGCAGTCCAAGGGACTCTCAAGAGTCTTCTCCAACACCACAGTTCAAAAGCATCAATTCTTTGGCGCTCAGCCTTCTTCACAGTCCAACTCTCACATCCATACATGACTACTGGAAAAACCATAGCCTTGACTAGACAGACCTTTGTTGGCAAAGTAATGTCTCTGCTTTTGAATATGCTATCTAGGTTGGTCATAACTTTTCTTCCAAGGAGTAAACATCTTTTAATTTCATGGCTGCGGTCACCATCTGCAGTGATTTTGGAGCCCCCAAAAATAAAGTCTGACATTGTTTCCACTGTTTCCCCATCTATTTCCCATGAAGTGATGGGACTGGATGCCATGATCTTCGTTTTCTGAATGTTGAGTTTTAAGCCAGCTTTTTCACTCTGACCCAAAATATATGTTGAGTGGTTTAAATGTTGAAATAGATATTATTCTTTTCCAAAGTGCATTTGCTACCCTTGATATTTAATAGAGACCTGATAAACATTTATTCTTCTAAATTTGTCAAGATTTACCTGAAATTTTTGCACTTAAGACTGAAATTTGGCTGCCTTTACTCTTTGTTGAATACATACTTTAAATCTCATCTTTGGAACAAGCCTTGCTACTCTGTGCTTATATTGAGGCTAATTCATGCATTCATGTTTGTGTTAAACTCATATAAAAGACTCTATAACTGTAAATTAATTTAAAAAATTTAAGTCAACATGATGTCTCTGTGTTCTAGAAAATGTTTGTTTACTTGTTAATTGTTAAAATGATTTTTTCAAGGGATACAAACCTTTCATTTTGTAATTGAAGGTAAAAGTCTTAAAAGTGCAGATACTACATTTGAGCCTTAATATTCAAAGGGATTGTTAGAATAATACTGTACACAAATAATTTTAATTTAAGACATATCCGTGTACTATTAGAATGATTGGCTATTGCATCTTTTTTTTTTTTTTTTTGATTAGAGGGAAGATAGGAAATGAACCCCTAAAGTAGAGGGAGGGATTTATTACTGAATAGAGAAAAGCATAATGGGAAAGAGACTTCAGAAACTTCTTGTTTGCTTCAGCTCTGTCCTCTCCACCTTTATTAATTCAGGGCCAAATACTGGCTGTGGCCTCAGGTATTCTTGTAAACTTCATGAAAACTAGTACCGTCAGCTTCTTCACCACTGTATACCCAGCACCTTTAGCAGGACTTATACAAGACAGCCAGTGCAGTAGACACTTGTGGAAAGAACAGATGCCCAAATTAGTGTGAACGCCCAAATTAGTGAAAAATAAAAATGAATGCCCAAATTAGTCTTTTCTTAAGAAAAGACGATGAAGATCTTTTGTAATGTTATAGAATCATAGAATTGGAATGAACCTTGAAAGTCATTGAGCAAAACCAGACAGTTCATGAATCAACTTACTATCTCTGGCAAGTCTTCTTTTAGTCTTTCTGTGGATTTGTCCAGTGGCAAATGCTTTACAGTGTTCAGTGCTTTACAGCACTGAAATCAGATTCATCCTGAGACCTAAGTATAGTAGGTCCATTTAATTTTGAACTTTCTCTAGTGTGGCTCTGAAATACAGGGTATAGGAGCAGAGACAACAAGCTAAGAAGTTAATGAAGGATTAGTTGAATTATAGGTTGGAAATAGTGGAATGCTAGGAGGATAAAAATTGAAATCTAGGTAACTGAAAAGGTCAGCATTGGAGTGACTAAACATGACACAGTTTTTTGGACTGGTACTGCTTTTGTAACAGCCCGAGCTCTTTAATCTTTATAGTAGGGACGTGGAATCGGCAGAGCGGAGAGAACCCGGGCCCGCATGACAGCACCCCCGCTTTGCATTTCTCTGCAGTGGTGTGGTGGCCCCTGTAGCACCCCTGCCTCTTACTCACCCACCGGGGCTGCACACCACTAAGTTTAAAAGACTGGGACCATCAGATATGAATTTCTCTTCTCCTTTAGTAACTACAAGTCTGTACCCATTCATTCATTCTTTATCGATTGCTAACTGTATGCCATGTGTGGTTCCATCAGTGTATGCACTGATGCAGATACATCAGTGAACCAGACAAAGATCTCTGCTCTTTTGGACCCTTTTCTTAGTGCAGTACTGTTCAGTAGAAACCTAGCGTGGGCTGCGTATGTAATTCTAAACTTTCTAGTACCCACATTCAAAAAGAAAAAGCAGCAGGTGAGGTTAATTTTAATGTATTAAATATAGTTGGGGCCTCCTTGGTGGCTCAGACAGAAAAGAATCAGCCTGCAATGCAGGAGATGCATGTTCCCTGGGTTGGGAAGATCCCCTGCAGAGGGGATTGGCTGCCCACTCCAGTATTGTTGTCTGGAGAAATCCATGGACAGAGGAGCCTGGCATTATAGTCCATGGAGTCACAAAGACTTGGACCTGACTGAATGACAAACATTTTTTTCACTGGTACTAATTTTATGTTATATAATATTAATAATATTAACACATTTTAAATATAATATAATTAGTATATAAATGTCATTTAACTGTGTAAGCAGTATGTACATTATTAGAGATACCTTACATTTCCTTTTTGGTACTAGGCCTTTAACTTTGGTATATTTTATATTTATAGCATATCTCAGTTGGATTAGCTATGTTTCAAATGCTGGAGAGCTACTGTGTTGAATAGTGCAGCTTCAGAATATAATGCTTGCTCTCTGTGGACCATGAAGTCAGTCCATCTGGTCTGAGGTAGAGAATCAGTTCCTAAAAGTATTAGAATTTTCAAATAATCCAGACTCCTTATCCATGGCTTGCAAAGCTTTACGTGGTCTGTGCGGTACTTTTATGACAGTATATATTGGTGTTTTATGCAAATGTAAACCACCTGGCAATTTGCTTAGAAATTTTAACACAATAAAGGTTTTTTTAAATTGAGGGAAATTCATATAAGATTTACCATTTTAAAGGGGACAATTCCTTGTCATTAGTGCATTTACAATATTGTGTAATTACTACCCCTGTGTAGTTGCAAAATATTTTCATCACCTTGCTATCCTTTAAGCAGTTTCTCTCCATCCCACTTCTCCCTCTTGTCCCTGGCAGTCACCAGTCTGCTTTCTTTTTCTGTGGATTTGCCTATTCTTAATATTTCATATAAGTGGGATCATACAATACGTGCTTTCTGTTGTGTCTGGCTTCTTTCACTTAGCATAATGTTTTCAAGGTCCATCCACATTGCAGCACATGTCTGTACTTTATTCCTTTTCACGACTAAATAATATTCCATTGTTTGTGTATACCATAATTTGTTTATCCCTTCCTCTGTGATAGACATTTGGGTTGTCTTAGCCTTTTGGCCCTTGCGACTAGTGCTGCTGTGAACACTCATGTACATGTTTGTTTGAGAACCTGCATTTTACTTTTGTCAAATGGTGATAATCTGCTGCATAGGGTTGTTATAAAGGTAGATGAGCTAATGCACGTAGACCTGTTAGCACAATGCCTGGTACAGATAGTGCTGGCTCCGGTGCTGTCGGTACAGAAAGCCTTTACGTTTGCACCTCGCTCCTCCTTTTTCCTTCCCCTGATGGCCTGTTTTTGTGTTTCCGTTCTCCTAGTCTTTCTCTGACATTCTCCTTTCTGAGTTCTCATTATTAGAGTTGGAAGTCTAGAATCTGGGTGGGTTGAGAATGCCTCACTGGGAGGAGGAGTGGTTTTGGTGTCCATGCTTCGCGCAGGAGGCTCTTGGCAGCCCATCCCTCCGCATTTCCTCTGCTTTGTGCGGCACTCGTGGTTTCCACTGTCAGCAGTAAAGTGAGGAGGCACCGCAGGGAAGGGTGTAGGACAGATAGCTGTCATATTGCCACCTCAGAGTTAGATGGCGTAGGGAAGAGTGATTTCTTAGGGTCATGATGATTCTTGGAATATGTTACGTGCTTAAGGAATGACATGGATAATTTTAAAGAAAGGAGAAATTGAATGATGACATTTTCTTGCATCAGAAAAAGAGGTTCTCGGTACTTGACCGTTTAGCCTTTTCCTAAAAGTTTAGTGATCTTTAGAAAGAAGTGCTTGTTAACAATGCTCTCTTGTAAGAGTTTAGTTGTCTCAGCATTTCAGTTGAGTTTTTAAAATATTTCTTTCCAGTTAACAGAAGATGAAATTGCAACCATTCTCAAATCTACTTTGAAAGGACTAGAATACTTACACTTTATGAGAAAAATACACAGAGATATAAAAGCTGGAAATATTCTCCTCAATACAGAAGGACATGCAAAATTGGCGGATTTTGGAGTTGCTGGTCAGTTAACGGTAAGTGTGATACTTTTGCTTGGTTTGTATTGTCCAGGTTCGAGTGTGACTAAACCTTGATAATATCTTTTGAGGGTTATGAAAAGAAATGCATAACTTCATTGCTTCAGGGAGAGGAAGCCATTATTTAGGTATTATTTAATTATTTTTTATTTACCATCTAAGAGACATTGGATGAATATGAAAGAATATATATTGCCATCAAAGTGCTTAAATATTTGGAAAGGAAAGCTACATTTGTTCATTTCTGTAGGTTTTATTGTTACAGTGCTATCTTTAATGAAGGGTAGTGGAGTTAAGTTACTTACAGACTCTTGGTTATTTCAGAATTCTAAATTCCTAAATATGTCATGTCACAACTGGCTGAAATTTTAGGAAAATAGTCAATTTCAGATCTGACCTGCAGTATTTGAGGGTTTCAGATATTTAGTTTAAGGAATACGTTGGCAAATACATTTCCTTAGTGTTTTTGTAGTTATAGTTATATCTATGTAATGTTCTTGCAGGATACAATGGCAAAACGCAATACTGTGATAGGAACTCCATTTTGGATGGCTCCTGAGGTCATTCAAGAAATAGGCTATAACTGTGTGGCTGACATCTGGTCCCTTGGCATTACTTCTATAGAAATGGCTGAAGGAAAACCTCCTTATGCTGATATACATCCGATGAGGGTAAGAAAATGATGGAAAATGTCAGTGTTAAAAGCGCTGCAGTTTTGTAGTGTGAGTGTAAATAAACATGGAGTAAAAAGATCATTTGAATTTGGATTCTGTGCAAAAATTAGTAAAATTATCTGTTAGGGATTAGTGACTGTTCACTTCTTTCCACCATCACATCCTTAACTGGGAGGAAAAGAAGTGAAGCCTGTATTTCTCTCTACAGCGGCTGTTTTTCTCCCCCCAAAGTATACCTGCTGAATTTCCCCATGATTTAAATAGAAGAAAGGGCTGGTAAATCCACTACATTATTCAGTTCCTCTTATTCTGAATGTAACAGTGGAGGCTTGGAAGAAATCCATTCTCTTCTACTTACCCTGCATATTGTACCTTTTTGTGTTTTTGTTTCTCTAGTTGAGCTAATATTAAAAAAGAATCCTGATTTCTAATATTGCTATGCATCTGTAAGTGAATTAAGCTTTTATTTTTAGTGTTCAGTGAGAAAATGGAATTCCTTTTATGAATATTATTTTATGCTTTTTGAACTCCTTTTCCATGATAAATTTTTGAGTCTGAAGTATATAGATTTCATATTCAAGTCTAATTGCCACTGCTTTAGAGGTTGTGATGAACAGTTTTTAAATTTATTAGTGTGTGAATCTCAATTCATTATAGATAAGTACATTTATCTTTGTAAACTTATTGCCCTCTAGTGGCTGTATTCAACTCAAGAAGAAAGGATGTAGGAATGAAGGCAGAAAGAAGGTGGAGGAGGGAGAGAGAGAGAATGTGTGTGTGTGTGTGTGTGTGTGTGTGTGTGTGTGTAAAGAAAAGAAGATGATTTCAGGGTAGATGGAGAAATGTGTGAAGTAAACAGATGGGAGGAAAAAGAATGCAGAATTGTAGAGTATTTGAAAAAGAAGAATAAATTAAAATTCTGATACTATAGTGCTAGTATGAATTGAACTTAAGGAGTGTAGATAATAATGTACTATACTGAAATATTTATAAATCTGCCTGCCACTTTAAAGAGAACTCTTTGAGGAATGTAATTGTATATGATATGTGTCGTCTTCCTTGTACATATAAACTCTTGCTAAAGCGAAACAGAAAAATAGCATGAATTCTTTGAAAATATTGACATGAAATATAACTAGGTCAGCATAAAATGATCAATAAAATTCTCATTTCTTTTCTGATTATTAGATATCTTTGGTACTTTCAGCTAGAAAGTTTTTAGGGTGATCCTCAGCTAGATATATTTGAGTTTAAGTTAGTGAGGTTAACCAAAGTATCCAAATCAGCCTAGCTAAGTGCCATAGCTGGGATTTAACCCAGGACTTAAGAGTATTACTGTTCTGCTTCCTCCAGTATAAATCTTATTTTTTCCAACCAAACAGTTCCACATATTCACTTTGACCATGAGGTAGTCTCTTTAGCAGATAGCCAAGGATTTAAAAAATAAAGCACAGAGTAACTTCTCTCATTGCAAATTACGTGGCACTATGTCAGAACCAAGTATACTCCTAATCCAACATGATTTCTTTTTTTAAAAAATTTAAAAAATGTTTATATCCAGGTCTTAAGAATTGAAAACTTGAGTCAGTCATTTTTTAATTAAAAAAACAAAACAGGAATCCATGACCTCCTTCCTTCCTGCCCAATTAATAATAGAACCAAGTTGAGAAATTCTGGACGACTGGGCTTGGTTAGAGGTGCCGGTTAAGTCGTCCCCGCCCCCGGCACACCTGCACACGTTTCATCCCCCAGTTTCTGCTGTGCGTGCCTGGGTCGGCACCTGGCCCACCTCAGTGTGTGTGCTTGGGACTCTGCCCTCTGACATCGTATGGCCAGAAATTACAACTCAGTGACAAAGCTCAGGCTTCCCTTTTTCTCTCGCTTTTTACATAGTTAAATTTTGGCTTGAATGACACGTTCTGTGCTCAACAAATCTACTTTCTTAGTTTTCATTTTATCTTTTTTACCCCCATGGTAATTTCTTAGGGCCGTCCTAACATATTACCACAAATTTGGTGGCTTAAAACTATAGAACTTTATTCTCTTACAATTCTGGAGGCCAGCAATTTGAAATGAAGGTGTTGACAGAGCTTCAGTCCTTCCAGAAGCTCTAAAGGAGACTCCGTTTTCTGTCCCCTCCAGCTTTGGGGTGGCGGCTGCCAGCAATCCTTGGCATTCCTTGGGTTGTAGCTACATCTCTCCAGTCCCTGCCTGCCCCTTTTACATTACTCTCTCCTTTGTGAGTGTCTGCGTTTTCCTCTTCTGTCTGTCTCAGATTTTCCTCTGCCTTTTTCTTTAAAGGACAGATGTCATTGGATTTAGGGCCCACTCCAGTAATCCAGAACAATCTCCAACTGCAGGGATTTTTTTTTTTTCCAAATGAGATCCTGTTTAGAAGTTCTGAGTATTAGGATATAGACGTATCTTTTGGGGGCCACTCTTCAACCCACTATATCCTCTATAATCTGTTCCATTTTTTCAAATTATACGTATTTAAGATTAGAACAATTAATTTCAGGATCTATTTTCCTTGTTTTTTTTCTCAAATTTTTAAAATTGTGGTAAAGTATTCATAAAAATGGTATCATTTTAACCATTTTTCAGTACACAATTCAGTGGCATTAAAGTACATTCACATCACATTGTCTACTACAGAAATTTTTATCATCCCAAACTAAAACTCTATACACATTAAAAAGTAACTCTATATTATCTCCTCCCCCAACACCTTATAACCATAATTCTCTCTGTTTCTATGAATTTGACTATTCTAAGCATCTCATATAAGTGAAATCATACAATATTTGTCCTTTTGTGTCTGGCTTCTTTCACTTAATATAATGTTTTCAAGGTTCATCCATTGTTGTAGCATATATCCAAATTCTTTTTTTAAGGCTGAATAATATTCCATTATATAAATACCACATTTTGTTTGACCATTCATCCATATTGGACACTTGAGTCGCTTCCACCTTTTGATTGTTGTGACTAGTGCTTCTATGAACATGGATGTACATTTATTCTCTGTGAGAGTCTGCTCTCAATTCCTTGGGTATATACCCAGAACTAGATTGCTGGGTCATATGGTAATTTTATGTTTAAATTTTTGAGGCACCTCTCTACTGTTTTTCATAGCATTGTGCTATTTTACATTCCCACCAGCAATACACAAAGATTCCAGTTTCTCCACATTCTTGCCAACACTTATTTTCTGTCTTTTGATAATAGACATCCTAATGAGAGTGAAGTGTTACTTAATGGTTTTGATTTACATTTCCCTAATAACTAGTGGTGTTGAGTATCTTTTCATGTACTTTTGTTCATTTGTGTATCTTCTTTGGAGAAGTGGCTATTCAGGTTATTTGCCATTTTAAAATTGGGTTGTTTTTTGTGTTGTTGAGTTTCTGGTCTCATTTTAATCAGCTTTTCTCTAGTTTGGTCTGCCTTTTTCTGTTTGCTGGCTGAAGTCTCCTAGCCCTTTGACTTTTTACTGCCTGTTTATTGTTCTTCCAGCTGTCCCCCATCACTTTCTGTATCCAATTGTAATACTCAATCTAAGTCCCTTTATAATTCTTTTGGGTAGAATCCTTGCAGTCCTTCCCTTGGGAGGTCTTTGAGTCAAAATGTATCTCAGATTTGCTATTCTACAAGTAGAGGATTGCTTATTTGTATATAATTGTTGTATTACTTTGCTTTGTGCAATAGATGTGTTCTAGGGATTTTGTGTAAATATTTAATAGTTGTAAATTAGAGTTTACATTTTGGGGATATTATTTTTTAAAAATAATTTTTATTGATTCCTTTAGTGATGAGAATAATGCTGTTGAAACTTATTTGCCATATAATTGTGTTTATTTTTTATCATGGACATATCCATTTTAGCAGTAATACAAAATTTAATCATTAATATTAACATATTTTTGATTTAGTGTTAATATTAAAATAGATGCCTGTTCTCATGTGGAGGCAGGAAGTCAACCTTTGGACCAGTTGGAGAATATATCTGGTTACCTACGTTGGTTATTTTGTGTCAGAGAAACTGAGTGTCACCTAAGTACGGATGTTGGATTTTTTGAAGACAAGACCCCTGGAATTTTCTTCTTATATTCTTTTACTTCTGTTTCCTGTTATTTCCTTCTGCATATATTCAGGGCGCAGTCATCGCGTCCCAGTCAGACTTTGAGGATGTAGTGGTAAGCAGTGCAGGTGTGTTTCCTGTTCTCTTGGAACTTCCACCCCAGTGATAACTTGCATTCTGATGTTAGAATTATTTTGCTTTCTGTGTGTGTGTATGGGGAGGAAGTACATATATATTCAGTTGTTTAGAATGTAAGACTGTACACTGTAACAACTTTTATTCATTTATATGTATATTACAAATCATAAAGGATCATATGCCTATATGATTTTTATTATTTTGGTGTTACATTGCTTGTTTTTCTCCTTTGAACTTATCCTCATCTTCCTTTTTTTCCATTTCTCCCCAGTGCTGCCTTTACTTCCTTTGACTGTTCCCTATTTCCTAACAGTGTACATACATGAATGCTCATACGGTCCCTTTCGAACCTTGACTTTTCTTTCTGTATATACTCCATTTCTTCCCCCTATCTGTTCCCTACGTTTTTCTGGCTGATTATTTTAAGTGGTACCTTGATTCTCATAACTATACTTTCAGATCAGAAATAGCTAAGGATCCGGAGGAGGGGGCAAATTGGATCATTGGAGAATTTCAGTACGACTTCCAGGACATGTGGTTTTTCACTCTATTTGAGAGTTAGAGTTGTTCTGCCCTGTGGTCCTAATACATGTGGGAGTACAAGGCGTTCCAGCCCCAAAATCGAGGATTAGAGTTTATTACATTGACAGTTTCAACATATTTCTGTCCAGTTGGAGTTATTATTCTTGAAGAGATGAATAAGCAGGGAAAACAGAATAAACAGATCTCAATTTCTCTTGGTTGAGTCTGCTGAGGTCACCCCGGAGGGTTTCACGGGAAAGACAAATTCCCACTGTTAATTTATAATCAAACCTTGCTGTTGATGTTGCCAGGTCCTCTGTAAATATGATTTTGGTAACTACTGAGGAAGCAATCATCATTTTCTCACTGACATACTAATTATGTGAATATGAATAGTGATATTGGAGACATATTTCCATTAAGTTTTACTTAGATAAAGAATTACACTAGAATCTATCTTTTAAAGATTTTAATGTGGGATACTAACAAAGGCAATATTTCTCTGTATTTGTGTGGGAGCATTTACAGGAGACAATTGAAGTTGATTTATTAATGATTGAAGGATGATTTATATTTCATACTTTTTTGACTGTGATCCTTAGTAAGAAATGTATTCCACACTGTGACATATTATGCACATGTGGGCATGCATGTGTGTGCACACAGTTGAAACAAAATATACATAAATAGTTTCCCAGGTAGCTTAGTGGTAAAGAATTCCGCCTGCCAATGCAGGAGCCACAGGTTTGATCCCTGGGTCTGGAAGATGGCAGAGGAAATAGCAACCTACCCAGTATTCCTGCTGAGATAATCCTGTGGACAGAGAAGCCTGGCGGGTTACAGACTGTGGGGTTGCAAAGAGTCAGACACAACTGAAGGGTCTGAGCACATAGCATGTTCACAACATAAACAGTACTTATCTATGTATGTCTATAATGGGTCCCATGTGAAATAAATTTTATCTTGTGAATTACTATTTGTGATCCACTCTGATTTCTATTCTATCACAGTCTTGTCTTCTGTTGTACTTCACCTTTTCATTAAAAAAAAAAAAATGGTGGTTCAAATCAATTCAGTTGATTCTGTGACCCAGTATTGGTTTGTAACTTGAATTTTAAGGGCAAGAATCACTGTACCAACCTTTGGAAATCTGATTTCTTCCAATGCCATAATGCTTTCATTGTTGCCACATAGTAGTGGTGACCTGGTGTATGAGTCCTGAATCAATTCTGTTATCTGTAAATTAGTTATATTGGAGTACATCAAGGCTGTATATTGTTACCCTGCTTATTTAACTTATATACAGAGTATATTATGTGAAATGCCAGGCTGGATGAAGCACAAGCTGGAATCAAGATTGCTGGGAGAAATATCAATACCCTGAGATATGCAGATGACACCACCCTTATGGCAAAAAGCAAAGAAGAACTAAAGAGCCTCTTGATGAAAGTGAAAGAAGAGAGTGAAAAAGTTGGCTTAAAATTCAACATTCAGAAAACTAAGATCATAGCATCTGGTCCCATCACTTCATGGCAAATAGATGGAGAAACAGTGGAAACAGTGGCAGACTGTATTTTTGTGGGCTCCCAAATCACTGCAGATGGTGACTGCAGCCATGAAATTAAAAGACTTCTGCTCCTTGGAAGGAATGCTATGACAAACCTAGACAGCATATTAGAAAGCAGAGACATACTTTGCTGACAAAGGTCTGTCTAGTCAAAGCTGTGGTTTTTCCAGTGGTCATGTATGGATATGAGAGTTGGACTATAAAGAAAGCTGAGCGCCGAAGAATTGATGCTTTTGAACTGTGGTGCTGGAGGAGACTTTTGAAAGTCCCTTGGACTGCAAGGAGATGCAACCAGTCCATCCTAAAGGAAATCAGTCCTGAATATTCATTGGAGGGATTGTGCTGAAGCTGAAGCGCCAGTACTTTGGTCACGTGATGCAAAGAGCTGACTCATTAGAAAAGACCCTGATGCTGGGAAACATTGAATGCAGGAGGAGAAGGGGACAACAGAGAATGAGATGGTTGGATGCATCATTGACTTGATGGACGTGAGTTTAAGCAAGCTCCAGGAGATGGTGGAGGACAGAAAAGCCTGGTATGCTGCAGTTCACGGGGTCACAAAGAGTTGGACATGACTGAGCAACTGAATAGCAACAAATGGTCCATTTCACTAAATTGTTATGAAGATCATAGAAGACATTGTAAATGAGAAATATATATATAATATTAAATACTTTATAAATATTAGGTGGCTTTATTAAGTTTTCAATCTCAAATTGAAATTGTAAATTAATTCAAGTTCTTTTAGAGGGTACCCTATTTGATAATATTTACTGTTGTCTTCTTGGCTTATTGAGTAGAGTTCGAGGTATTGGGAGCTTATACAGTGCCCAGGGGAGTTTATTGCCAGCTGGGGGAGATTGTTGAAAGCTTTTACGCCCTTGCTTATGGCTGCTGAGATGACTTCTGCAGCTTCTACTGGAAACAATATGGAAATAACGAGCCCACGAGGACAGAGAGACATGTGGACTCTCTTCTCTAACCTCAGGTCATACTGTGATATACAGATGTTTTCTACTTCATTTTCACTATACTCAGTAATGGAAACTGTGATTCACAAGAGAGTAGAATGAGTTTTTTCTGGAGCAGAGAATTCAGAGAGTCAGTGGACCCCCAGAATTGCATTTAAATATTGTTTTTTGGGCAGATGTCCAGCTTTTGGTGAGAAAGTTCACAGTTTTCATCAATGAAAATACAAGTTTCTTGATCCCCGAAGACCGAGAACTGTGGCTCTCAATAATAGTATTGGAGACCCTCAAGAGAGTTTCTTATTATATTGTATATTTAATATGTGGTTTTGTTCATTATTTACTTTATTACAGCATATCACTGTTCTGTGTTTTAATCTGGAACCAGGAACTATATATTCTTAGAACATCTGTGATTTCCCCCTAATCCCCCAAACTCTTGAACTTCTGGAAAGTTTAGTTTTATGTATGTCTAATTATCGTCTGAAGTTTCACTAATTTAAAAAAGAAGTCTTTTTTCTCCCCCTCTGAATTCTTGTATCACCTTTTCTCTTGTCTTTCTTATGATTCTTTTAAACTTCCTATGTATCAATATCGCAGTGTTTATGCTGTTGTCTTATTTCTTCTACCAGATCTAAGTTTTAAATGCAGTGTATTTCGTCTTTGTGTGTCTAACTGAAAAGCAGAGTGACTTACATAAGAGCATCCAATAAATGTTTTTTGTGAATTTGTGCTCAAGTCCCTTTGCTATCTCAAAGATACTTCATGGTGTTAATATTGAAATCTAGCAAGCTGAGGTTATTCTTTCTTATAATAATAATGTTGTACCTGTAGGTTAGAATAAGAGTCAGTGAAATAAATGAAAAGTGAAAGTAAATACTAATTAAGTACAACTTGAAAGCCATTGCCAACATCCGCTGGATCATCGAAA
Organism: Bubalus kerabau; assembly: GCF_029407905.1. Lineage (NCBI taxonomy): Eukaryota > Metazoa > Chordata > Mammalia > Artiodactyla > Bovidae > Bubalus > Bubalus kerabau. The sequence goes on from NC_073637.1 coordinate 67,849,708, forward strand.
AAGCAAGAGAGTCCAGAAAAACATCTATTTCTGCTTTATTGACTATGCCAAAGCCTTTGACTGTGTGGATCACAATAAACTGTGGAAAATTCTGAAAGAGATGGGAATACCAGACCACCTGACCTGCCTCTTGAGAAACCTATATGCAGGTCAGGAAGCAACAGTTAGAACTGGACATGGAACAACAGACTGGTTCCAAATAGGAAAAGGAATCCGTCAAGGTTGTATATTGTCACCCTGCTTATTTAACTTCTATGCAGAGTACATCATGAGAAACGCTGGGCTGGAAGAAGCACAAGCTGGAATCAAGATTGCCGGGAGAAATATCAATAACCTCAGATATGCAGATGACACCACCCTTATAGCAGAAAGTGAAGAGGAACTGAAAAGCCTCTTGATGAAAGTGAAAGAGGAGAGTGAAAAAGTGGGCTTAAAGCTCAACATTCAGAAAACGAAGATCATGGCATCTGGTCCCATCACTTCATGGGAAATAGATGGGGAAACAGTGGAAACAGTGTCAGACTTTATTTTTGGGGGGCTCCAAAATCACTACAGATGGTGGTTGCAGCCATGAAATTAAAAGACGCTTACTCCTTGGAAGGAAAGTTATGACCAACCTAGATAGCATATTCAAAAGCAGAGACATTACTTTGCCAACAAAGGTCCATCTAGTCAAGGCTATGGTTTTTCCAGTGGTCATGTATGGATGGGAGAGTTGGACTGTGAAGAAAGCTGAGCACTGAAGAATGGATGCTTTTGAACTGTGGTGTTGGAGAAGACTCTTGAGAGTCCCTTGGACTGCAAGGAGATCCAACCAATCCATTCTAAAGGAGATCAGTCCTGGGTGTTCTTTGGAAGGAGTGATGCTAAAGCTGAAAGTCCAGTACTTTGGCCACCTCATGTGAAGAGTTGACTCGTTGGAAAAGACTCTGATGCTGGGAGGGATTGGGGGCAGGAGGAGAAGGGGACGACAGAGGATGAGGTGTTTGGATGGCACCACCGACTCAATGGACACGAGTTTGAGTGAAGTCCGGGAATTGGTGATGGACAGGGAGGCCTGGCGTGCTGGGATTCATGGGGCTGTAAAGAGTCGGACACGACTGAGCGACTGGGCTGAAGTGAACTGAACTGAAAGCCATAGCGTTGTTCTTGACTTGACTTTTGAACTTTCACTAAGTGCAGTTAATTTAAAGTTTCCATTTTAAATTGCTTTAATTCATATATATAAATGTAAATATACACACACACATATTTGCTACTTTAGATCCTGTTAATATGTTGAAGGAGATCAGAAAGACTTAATGTTGGCCTCTGGACAGTAGCTTTGGTTTGCTAATGGTGATTCAGTCATCAACTCTTTTGAAAGTCTTAAAATCAATTGTATAGACTTACTATATTGATCCAACCAGTCCATCCTAAAGGAAATCAGTCCTGGCTGTTCATTGGAAGGACTGATATTGAAGCTGAAACTCCAGTACTTTGGCCACCTGATGTGAAGTGCTCACTCATTTGAAAAGACCCTGATGCTGGGAAAGATTGAGGGCAGGAGGAGAAGGGGATGACAGGGAATGAGATGGTTGGATGGCATCACCAACTCAATGGACATGGGTTTGGGTGAACTCGGGAGTTGGTGATGGACAGGGAGGCCTGGCGTGCTGCAGTTCATGGGGTTGCAAAGAGTCGGGCACAGCTGAGCGACTGAACTGAACTGAACTGAACTATATTGATCATTGTAAGTTTTGTTGTGTTTTGTTTTAAACGAGTCATAGAAACAGTTTAGGTTAACGTTTATTTTAGAAGACATAAATATCTAGGTGTTTTTGTATTAGGATATTGGGAGGTATCTGTGGGCAGGTGTTGACTCTACTTTCTTGTCTGTTGCACTTAAAAATTCATAATGTTTTTGGAGGAAATGCTGTCTGCAGCATATTGATGTTTGAAATCATGGCTGAATCAGACATATTTTAAAAAATGAAGACAGATAGAACATACCTGACTTAAAAACTATTTTAGCTAAATTCTTGCAGAGTAGAATTTTCAGCTGTCCTAGAGGAATATATTAAGTACAGATTATTTGTTTGATTATGTTAACTTAGTTTTCAGTAGAACTTTTACATAAATAGAATCATCTTCATTACATCTGGGATCGTTTAAATAGCATAATTACATGTAGTTGTGCTATGTAATGAAAGGTAAGGGATAAATGATCAGAGGTGACTTTATAAGCATTGCAGTAAGTGACTTATAAACTGAAGGTCACCGTTTTAATTGGAAGGTTTGTGAATCTCTTAAATTCTGTAATCAAATGAGTGATATCAAAGGAAGAAGTAATTTAACATAACAATTGTGGCTTATGCCGAACATATGTTCCTGTTAATAAGTTGCATTATAGTCTTTAAGGACTTGTATGCAGTTAGTACATTTTGGTTCATTTGATACCCGCAGTTTTTCTTAATTTTTATTAGTGAGTTGTTACAGTGGTTAACAAGAAATACACAGATTTAAGTTGCAATAGTTTTCCCAGGGTTATATGATCTAACTTCACAAGCTTCTTGGACATATGTAGATGCTTTTCTATTTTGCTTTAGTTATGACATACAATTGATACAGGCAAGCATGAAAGCTTGGGCAAATTTTCATTGCTTTTTCTGGATCTTGCTCAGGTTCTGTGGTATTTATGTAAAGCACAATTTTGTTACTTGGGAATGCATGTTGAAATTATCATGTGCACTATTTTGCTGTAGGCCCGTTGGCTCTGCCACAAAGGCAGCACACTGCCAGTAGGCCATTTCCTTGTCGGCTGCATTTACAGTTTAATAGAAATATTACATGACTTTTTAAACAAGTGTTTTGGCAGGGAGGAAATGGCAGATTCCTTACAAACAAGCATAGCTTCCTTTCCTTAACCACACTCCAGCTACTCAACAAATGGTACTTGGTTTCAAGTTTGGGGGGTTTGAGGGTAGAATGGGAAGTCAGGTTGAAACAGGAATGACACTGATATTTGCTATAAAATAGTTATGTATTTTTAACTGCTGGATCTTATTACTGTATAGTTTCAGTGAGTGACAACCAATGTATTTCTGAATTAGGGCTGAGATTATTTTTATGCAGTTCACCTGGCTGGGTATATCTGGTTTTGATTGGTTGAAAAGGTCAGGACCACCAGATAAGCTCTAAGATGTTAGTTTACTTTTTATAATTTTTTTTAAAATAGTTTTGGCTTTGCTGTGTATATTGGTATTCATGACATTTGAGTAAGCAGTACTTCTTTGGTATCAACTATAATTTTTATCTTGAAGAGTCACTTTGGGGTGTAGAGAATATGGAAAGAAGATTGGGTAGACTTGTTAGCACTGACGTACAACACGATGGATCCCTAGCACATCTTCTGTTCAGTTTGCTTTAGCTCACTATTACGTGTTTTGAATTGGGAAAGTCACGTTCGCAGGTTTGTTTTTTTTCTTGGATGTTATTCCATCTTATCCCGTTCTTATTTTATTTAGGTCTTTTAATCTTAAATCATTTGTAATTGTGGACAAAATACTGACCTCTTTAATTCTAAAGTATTTCATACTTTTGGGGACTCAAAAGAAAAATTGCACTTTATTTTCAGCCTTGATTGTGGTCACATTTTACTTTCTAGTGTAGATCTGGCTTTTTCTTCTGTATGTGAAGAGAACAGTTTATAGTAGGTCTTTCCCCTTTTCTTTTCGTATTGCTTCTGACTTCTTAGGCAGCTTAGCTGGCAGCTGTAGTAAGTTATGTTGCTGTGGCGTGGTAGAGACTGGCATTGGGTGTGTTCTTACAGCCATCACAGCACTGGCTTTTGTTATTTTCCATGTTTCAGTTTGTTGGTAATGGACATATGGACATCATATGTTCCGCAGAGTACTGTACGAAGCCAATTTGAACTGTTTCCATTTGCCTCAAGTCCAATCATGATATTTATTTTTCCATGGCACTTACCCAGATTATCCATCCCTCCTGCTTAGCTGTGTCACTGCCACCATGGACTGCATTTCTTCTGATTGCCTCCAGTTTTTCACAGTATCTAATTGCCTATTCTGCCTTAGCTTTCTTTGCACAGCATTGATTGATGTTTATAAAATATCTCAAGATCTTTTAGATAACAGATACTCAGGTGCATAGAAGTATGATATTCAGCTTGTTTTTTGTTTATATATAAGGAATGTTTTTATATCCAGCCTCCTAGAGTGGAATTGAATATTCTAGTGGAAAACTTAGAAGAGTAACTTTGTCGTTTTAGCCAATATTGCTTATTTTTTAGTATCAACAATAACAGCAATGTGATCTCCCAGAGAACCTTTGATATAACAAATCACGTCATAATTTTATTGCTGAATTTTGAAGAGAAGATCCTAGAAGTTCCCTTTTAGGTTTAAGAAAATATGACTACATTATTGTTTGTTGAAGCTGTTCTTCAGCTCTTAGCCCTCTGTGAAGTCATTTTAGATACTGATTTTCAAAATATGAATAAATAAGTTGCACTCATAGCATGACTTTAGATGAGTCAGCTATTACTGTGACCCAAAAGCTTTGACTTTACACAGGAATGTATTTATTCTTTCATTCAGCAGTTATTTACTGAACACCTATTATGGCTAGGGACTGTTGTAGTTCTGAGAATGCAACAATAAAAAAAAAAAGTTGAGAATTTCTCTTTATTGAGCTTACATTTGAATGAGGGGGAGAGATAATGAAGAAGAGAAGTAAATACAACACCTTAGGATTTCTCTGGTGGCTCAGTGGTGAACAATCTACCTGGCTACGGTACAAGAGATGTAGGAGACATGGGTTCAATCCCTGGATTGGGAAGATCCTCTGGAGAAGGAATGGCAACCCACTCCAGTATCCTTGCCAGGGAAATCCCATGGACAGAGAAGCCTGGCAGGCAACAGTCCATGGGGTCACAAAAGAGTCAGACACAACTGAGCTATTAAACAACAGCAAAACTTTGTTAGTAATAAGTCCTACAGTAGAAAAAATAAAACAGGTAAGTGAGAAAGGAAATTTCAGTGATGGGGTAGGAAATTTCAGTGGTGGTTGATATACATTATTGGATTGCTAGTGAAGGCTTCATTGAAGAGATGACTCTTGAATGAAAACTTTTAAGAAAATGGATATCTGTGTACAAAATATACCACATAAAGGCGGCCAACTGCAGGTTCATTAGTCTTGAAGTGGGAGTGTGCCTGGTAACTCCAGGTCCAGATCATAGAGACTTGAAGGCTACAGTAAATACTTAGACTCTTATTCTGAATGAGATGAGAAGTCAGGGAGGATTTCTGAGAAGGGGAATGGCATGAGAATAGCCTGAGGGAGTTACAAGGGTAGAATCACAGAACTAGGAGACTTGAATGACCCACACAAGGGATGATTGGATTGGGGTGGTAAAAGCAGAGAAGAAAGTGAGAAATGGTATGTTTTTAAAAGTGGATTAATAGAATCTGTTGATAGATTAGGTGCATAAGAACATGAGAGTGCTTTAAAGCCATTTGGTACAACTTTGGGACATGGTCTTGTTTTTCTGCTCTGCCAAAGTGTGAGGCACAAGATTGAATAGAGTGTAGAGTTTATTCTTCCAGGAAGCCCAGCTATAAATGTAACACATGTTTACTGTAGAAAGGAAAAATGAAAGTGAGGTCGCTCAGTCGTGTCAGACTCTTTGCGACCCCGTGGACTGTAGCCCACCAGGCTCCTCCATCCATGGGATTCTCCAGGCAAGAATACTGGAGTGGGTTGCCATTTCCTCCTCCAGGGGATGTTCCCGACCCAGGGATCGAACCCAGGTCTCCCGCATTGCAGGCAGATGCTTTAACCTCTGAGCCACCAGGGAAGCCCTCATAGAAAGGAAGGAAGAAGTAAAGACAGAAAGCAAAATATGAAGAAGAAAAGAAAAATCACTTATACTTGTCTGCCTAGAGATTCACAGTTAACATTTAGATGTATGGTATTCTTCTGCTTTGCATGTAGATCATGCCCATGAGAAACATACTGTTTTTTAACCAAAATTGGAATCATGAGATTGTGTTGTTTTGTAATTTTTGTTTTTCATTTAGCACTATATCTTAGAAGTGTCCCCATATTCTTAAGTGTTTTGAGCTTTAAAATGTTTAGAAAATTGCTTACATGAAATAATCTTAGATAGTTTACTTTTATGATAAAAAGCTTTAAAATGAGTCGTTTTTCTTTTTTATGAAACTTGTGAAAATTGTAAAGCACTCTATAATTCAAAGAATCTTTCAGTAAAAAAAAATAATAATAAATTTAAAAAAGGACTCATTGATAGTCAACAGTCCTAAAGCGTGCAAAAATGTCTTGGTTTTAATATTTGCTATTAATAAATTATTATCCATTAATTATATAAATTATACTTTTAAAGGACTTCCCAGGTGGTACTAGTGGTAATGAACCCACCTGCCAATGTGGGAGATGTAAGATACATGGGTTTGATCCCTGGGTTGGGAAGATCCCCTGGAGAAGGTCATGGCAGCCCACTGCAGTATTCATGCTATGGGCATAACTGAATCACTTAGCCGTACATCTGTACTGACACATCATTGTTAATCAACTAACTATAATGAAAAAAGGATTCATTGCTAGTCAGCAGTCCCAAAGTGTGCAAAAATGTCTTGGCTTTAATATTTAATACCAATAAATTATTATTTAATATTAATAATTAATATTAATAAATTATTATCTGTTAGTTATCATAAATTATACTTTTAAAGACTATAAATATTCTGACAACTTTTAAAGTAAGGTATAACATCGGCTTTCTATGGATTTCATTTTTTATTTCTATATGAAAGTTTTAAACGCTCTTCTAGAGGAAATTATTATTTTTGACCTTTAAGAAACTGATATTTATATTACATTGCCATTTATACATCCTATCCTTAACTCTGTATCAAGTAAGCAGGCTTAACCAGCTGAATGATTGCATCAAGCCTAAATAATTAACCATATCAGAAAACAGGCAATTAATAATGACCAGATTGTTAGATACTTCCTTCTAGCGGTACAGTCATTTAAAAAAGAAAACATTCCAAATGTTTTTTTCATTTAAAATGTATTTTACCTGCCAAAAAATACAAATGTGGTTTTCTTAACCTTGAACGCTGAGATATGCATGTGCAATAGAGAAGCATTCCTCTTTTGCCAGCTAATTAGCTTTTGGCATAAGTATAATTGTTCTTCAACTACCTGACTTCTTCTAGTATCCTTTGTGCTGATGGTATTCTGCATTTATAAAATAACTTTGCAAAATTTCAAAAAGAAAGCTTCTGAAAAGTTCTTAGGAGAGAAGGAAAAAATGATGAAGGACAGAATAACAGTCCTCCTGTTTGGGGGTTAGGAGGAGGGAGGTGAAAGGGATGCCAGAGACTCAGAATAATTTGGCAAATACAGTGTTTCAGGCAAGGGAGAGATGAGTTTTAAGAAGAACGTGATTGATGACTTTTTATCAGTGTTTGTCTTTTTTTCCTTTAGATTGGGTAGTATGAAGAGATTCTCAGATTGGAAGTCATGGTTAACTTTCAGGAGTGTAATTTATCTGAGTGGCAGGGCAGAAGCCAATTCCCGAGGGATCAAGGAATGAAGAGGGATAGAGGACTAGGAACAGTACCAGTAGAATCTATTTTAGCTTATTTGGCAACCAAGAGGAGGGGAGAAGTTGGGAAACTAGTTTAGAGGCATCAGAGTTGAGGAAAGATTTTAATAGGATGAGAGGACTTAATCTGATTTTAGAATGAGATGAAGGATACAGGGAGAGGATTAAAGATGTAGGGAGTAGGGCCAAAGATGGCAATCAGGGAAACAAGGCCCTAGTCAAAGAAAGAGGGGATGTGGTTGAAGGTGAAAGTGCAGTCCTTAGCTTGGGGAAAACGAATCTAAAGTATTAAAGCACGCTCATGCTTGCATGTAACAAAATGCAAGTGCTGCGTTTTAAGAACCCATCCCTGACTGCTGCAATAGCAATATACAGCATTCTGTAGGGACACTTTATGTGGCTCAGCTGGTAAAAAATCTGCCTGCAATGCCGGAGACCTGGGTTTGATCCCTGGGTTGGGAAGATCCCCTGGAGAAGGGAAAGGCTACCCATTCCAGTATTCTGGCCTGGAGAATTCCATGGACTCTATAGTCCATGGGGTCGCAAAGAGTCGGACACGACTGAGCGACTCTCACTCGCTCACTCACTGATATGGTCGCCCGGCTTAGTCAGGGCCACTAGGTTGAAGGGCAGCAATTCTTTTGGTAGGCAGTGCTTCATTTAGGTGGAGAAGGCGATGGCACCCCACTCCAGTACTCTTGCCTGGAAAACCCCATGGACGGAGGAGCCTGGTAGGCTGCAGTCCATGGGGTCGCTAAGAGTCAGACACCACTGAGCGACTTCACTTTCACGCATTGGAGAAGGAAATGGCAACCCATTCCAGTGTTCTTGCCTGGAGAATCCCAGGGACGGGGGAGCCTGGTAGGCTGCTGTCTATGGGGTCGCCCAGAGTTGGACACGACTGAAGCGACTTAGCAGCAGCAGCAGCAGCAGCAGCAGCAGCAGCAGCAGCTTCATTTAGGAGGCTGGTTAGCTGTAGTTGCTTACAAAGTATTCAGAAGCTTCTCAGTAACTGTATTCTGACCTGCTCTAAAAATGATTAATTAAGACTGAAACTAATTACTCAAAGACTTCACCAAACTTTTAAAAAACAGTTGTTGGAAAACACACATAACATAAAATTTCCCATTTTAACCATTTTTTGTTGTTGTTGTTGTTGTTTATTTATTTTATTTTTTAAATTTTATTTTATTTTTAAACTTTACAATATTGTATTAGTTTTGCCAAATATCGAAATGGATCCGCCGCAGGTATACATGTGTTCCCCATCCTGAACCCTCCTCCCTCCTCCCTCCCCATACCAATATAGTGAAAATGAGTATACTACCCAAAGCAATTTATAGATTCATTGCAATCCCTGTCAAGCTACCAACGGTATTCTTCACAGAGCTAGAACAAATAATTTCACAATTTGTATGGAAATACATTTTAACCATTTTTGAGTGTATAGTTCAATGATGTACGTAGTATTTATTGAAAAAATCTGCATATGCATGGACCTGTGCCATTCAGCTCATGTTTAAATGTCAGCTGTGCCTTTACGTTGTTGTACAGCCTTCACCACCACCTGTTTCCGGAACTGTAACGTTTTTTTCATTTTTTTAATTATGATAAAATATGTGCAACATAAATTCTACCATTTAGCCATTTTAAAGTGGCACTGAATACATTCACATTGTTCTGCAGTATCACTGCTATTCATCCTAGCTCTTTTTCAACATCTCACATTGAAACTTTGTACTTATTAAGCAATAATTCTTTATTAATCCCTCATCCCATCTCTAATCACCATTCTTCTTGTTTCTATAAATTTGACACATTCTAAGCACCTCAAAAATCACTGCAGACAGTGACTACAGCCATGAAATTAAAAAGACACTTGCTCCTTGGGAGAAAAGTTATGACCAACCTAGACAGAATATTAAAAAGCAGAGGCATTACTTTGCCAACAAAGGTCCGTCTAGTCAAAGCTATGGTTTTTCCAGTAGTCATGTATGGATGTGAGAGTTGGACTATAAAGGAAGCTGAGCGCTGAAGAATTGATGCTTTTGAACTGTGATGTTGGAGAAGACTCTTGGGAGTCCCTTGGACTGCAAGGAGATCCAACCAGTCCATCCTAAAGGAGATCAGCCCTGAGTGTTCATTGGAAGGACTGATGCTGAAGCTGAAACTCCAGTAGTTTGGCCACCTAATGTGAAAGGCTGACTCATTTGAAAAGACCCTGATGCTGGGAAAGATTGAAGGCGGGAGGAGAAGGGGATGACAGAGGATGAGATGGTTGGTTTGCATCACCGACTCAATGGGCATGTGTTTGAGTGGACTCCAGGAGTTGGTGATGGACAGGGAAGGCTGGCATGCTGCAGTCCATGGGGTCACAAAGAGTTGGGACCAACTGAGTGACTGAACTGAACTAACTAAACTGAAGCATCTCATAGTAAGTGGAATCATGTAATATTGTCCTTTTTTGTCTGACTTCTGTACTTAGCATGTCTTCAAAGTTCATCCATATTGTTGTTGTTCAGTTGCTAAGTCATGTTCAAGTCTTTGTGACCTCATGAACTGTAGCACATCAGGCTTCCCTGTCCTTCAGTATCCCCGGGGAGTTTGTTCAAACTCATATTCATTGAGTCAGTGATGCTATCCAACCATCTCATCCTCTGTCACCACTTCTTCTCTTGCCCTCAATCTTTCCCAGCATCAGGGTCTTTTCCAATGAGTCAGTTCTTCGCATCAGGTGGCCAGACTATTGATTGGAGCCTCAGCTTCAGCTTCAGTCCTTCCAATGAATATTCAGGATTGATTTCTTTTAGGACTGACTGGCTTGATCTTGTTGTCCACGGGACTCTCAAGAGTCTTCACCAGCCCCACAATTCAAAACATCAATTCTTCGGTGCTCAACCTTCTTTATAGTCTAACTCTCTGATATGTACATGACTACTGGAAAAACTATGAACTATGGATGGAAGTTCGTGACATTGTACAGGAGACAGGGATCAAGACCATCTCCATGGAAAAGAAATGCAAAAAAGCAAAATGGCTGTCTGGGGAGGCCTTACAAATAGCTGTAAAAAGAATAGAAGCGAAAAGCAAAGGAGAAAAGGAAAGATATAAGCATCTGAATGCAGAGTTCCAAAGAATAGCAACAAGAGATAAGAAAGCCTTCTTCGGCAATCAATGCAAAGAAATAGAGGAAAACAACAGAATGGGCAAGACTAGAGATCTCTTCAAGAAAATTAGAGATACCAGGGGAACATTTCATGCAAAGATGGGCTTGATAAAGGACAGAAATGGTATGGACCTAACAGAAGCAGAAGATATTAAGAAGAGGTGGCCAGAATACACAGAAGAACTGTACAAAAAAGATCTTCACGACCAAGGTAATCACAATGCTGCGATCACTTACCTAGGGCCAGACATCCTCGAATGAGAAGTCAAGTGGGCCTTAGAAAGCATCACTACGAACAAAGCTAGTGGAGGTGATGGAATTCCAGTTGAGCTATTCCAAATCCTGAAAGGTGATGCTTTGAAAGTGGTGCACTCAATATGCCAGCAAATTTGGAAAACTCAGCAGTGGCCACAGGACTGGAAAAGGTCAGTTTTCATTCTAATCCCAAAGAAATGCAATGCCAAAGAATGCTCAAACTACTGCACAATTGCACTCATCTCACATGCTAGTAAAGTAATGCTCAAAATTCTCCAAGCCAGGCTTCAGCAATATGTGAACTGTGAACATCCAGATGTTCAAGCTAGTTTTAGAAAAGGCAGAGGAACCAGAGATCAAATGGGCAACATCCGCTGGATCATTGAAAAATCAAGAGAGTTCCAGAAAAACATCTATTTCTGCTTTATTGATTATGCCAAAGCCTTTGACTGTGTGGATCACAGTAAACTGTGGAAAATTCTGAAAGAGATGGGACTATCAGACCACCTGACCTGCCTCTTGAGAAACCTGTATACAGGTCAGGAAGCAAAAGTTAGAACTGGACATGGAACAGTAGACTGGTTCCAGATAGGAAAAGGAGTACGTCAAGGCTGTATATTGTCACCCTGCTTATTTAACTTCTATGCAGAGTACATCATGAGAAACACTAGGCTGGAAGAAGCACAAGCTGGAATCAAGATTGCCAGGAGAAATATCAATAACCTCAGATATGCAGATGACACCACCCTTGTGGCAGAAAGTGAAGAGGAACTGAAAAGCCTCTTGATGAAAGTGAAAGAGGAGAGTGAAAAAGTTGGCTTAAAGCTCAACATTCAGAAAATTAAGATCATGGCATCTGGTCCCATCACTTCATGGGAAATAGATGGGGAAACAGTGTCAGACTTTATTTTTTGGGGGTCCAAAATCACTGCAGATGGTAATTGCAGCCATGAAATTAAAAGACACTTACTCCTTTGGAAGGAAAGTTATGACCAACCTAGCTAGCATATTCAAAAGCAGAGATATTACTTTGCCAACAAAGGTCCGTCTAGTCAAGGCTATGGTTTTTCCTGTGGTCATATATGGATGTGAGAGTTGGACTGTGAAGAATGCTGAGCACCAAAGAATTGATGCTTTTGAATTGTGGTGTTGGAAAAGACTCTTGAGAGTCCCTTGGACTGCAAGGAGATCCAACCAGTCCATTCTGAAGGAGATCAGCCCTGGGATTTCTTTGGAAAGAATGATGCTAAAGCTGAAACTCCAGTACTTTGGCCACCTCATGCAAAGAATTGACTCATTGGAAAAGACTCTGATGCTGAGAGGGATTGGGGGCAGGAGGAGAAGGGGACGACAGAGGATGAGGTGGTTGGATGGCATCACCGACTTGATGGACATGAGTTTGAGCGAACTCTGGGAGTTGGTGATGGACAGGGAGGCCTGGCGTGCTGCAGTTCATGGGGTCACAAGGAGTCAGACACAACTGAGCGACTGAACTGAACTGAACTGGAAAAACTACAGCTATGTCTTCCCTGTAGCTCAAATAAAGAATCTGCCTGCCACGCAGAAGACCCGGATTCCATCTCTGCATCTGGAAGATCCTCTGGAGAAGGGAATGGCAATCCACTCCAGTATTCTTGCCTGGAGAATCCCCTGGACAGAGGAGCCTGGTGGGCTACAGTCCGTGGGATCGCAAAGAGTTAAACACGACTGAGCGACTTAACACTACACTACACTGTTGGAAAAACCAAAGCTTTGACTATATGGACCATTGTTGGCAAAGTGATGTCTCTGCTTTTTAATACGCTGTCTAGGTTTGTCATAGCTTTCCTTCCGAGGAGCAAGTATCTTTTAATTTCATGGCTGCAGTAACTGTCCACCATGATTTTTGAGCCCAAGAAAATAAAATCTGTCACTGTTTCCACTTTTCTCCTCTATTTGCCGTGAAGTGATGGGACCAGATACCATGATCTTAGTTTAGTTTTGTTTTTTAATATATATATTTTATTGAAGTATAGTTGACTTAGAATGTTTCAGATGCACAGCACGGCGATTCAGTTATACATGTACACATAAATATTATTTTTCAGATTATTTTCCATTGTAACTTATTACAAGATATTGACTATGATCTTAGTTTTTTGAATGTTGAGTTTTAAGCTAGCTTTTTCACTCTCCTTTCACCCTGATCAAGCAATAGTCTCTGTGCTTTCTGCCTTAAGGGTGGTATCATCTGCATATCTGAGGTTGTTGATATTGCTCTCGGCAGTCTTGATTCCAGCTTGTGATTCATCTAGTCCAGCATTTTGCATGATGTACTCTGCATATGTGTCAAGAACTCATTCTTTTTTAAGCCTGAATAATATCCCATTGTGTGTATATACAAGATTCTCTTTATTCATCCATTGACACTTGAGTTTGTTTTCACCTATTGGTTATTATAAATAATGCTACCTTGAACAGGGATGTACAAATATCTGAGTTCTTGCTTTTAACTGCTAGATCATATGGTAATTAGTTCAGTGTTTTAATTCTTTGACGAATAACTGTACTGTTTTCTACAACTCACTCAACTCTTGATATTAGACATACAAATCAGAGGGCATACAGAATGCATAATATTTTTATTCAAATGTTTATGGAACTGAGATAACGGGAAAAATACATCTCTGTTTAGTGTGAAACACATTTAAATAATTTCAGGAAATTATTAAAGATCTTCAGAAGAAAAGATAATGTTTAAAAAAACTTTATAGTTGTGAAGTTTTTTCTTATATCACATGTAACACTACTACAGGCTGATGTGTGATATAGAAAGTAGAATGCTTTACTTCCCACTGACCTTGTATTTTTATCCATAAAGCATTTGATGTGTATTTTTCTTCAATTGTTATACATTTGGCTGTTTTAAAAAGCTTGACCTAAACTCTGCTTTTGATCCAATAAAGCTTACATGCTTCATGCCCCAATTCTTTGACTGATGTCAACATATAATATTTGAAAGTTTATTTTAATAATTTAATTTCATATTAAAATTATCAATGACAGTTTTCTTTTTTGTTGTTAAATGTATATATGAAATGTAGTTATTATTCCCGAAAGAAACCATTTGTAACACATGTAATGGAAACTTATTAGACAAACATTAGGCATGACAAAACAAAAAGACAGTCTTCTAATAGTAAAACAAATATGTGAAGCATAGAAATGGAAAATATGAAATATTCTCTTGCTTTTGGAGCTTTTCTTGGTTTTTCTTTTGAGATATTGGTAGAAAGTGCCTCATAGTTTCTTCTAGTAGCTTTTTTATTTGAGGTGAAGTGTTTTCAGACTTGATCTCTTGGCTATTATAATTGATAGTTTGAGAGCTGACTGTGATCTCTTCATTTATTGACATATAGTTTAAAGGCTTCAAGTTTGGATTATGAAGTGCTTTTCTCTTTTTCCTTAAAACAGGAATATGAATTAGTGATCTCTGATAGCCGTAAATATGGCCTTATGGTTTTATGTTCTTTGTTATCCGCTTTCCCTGGGCTGAACCAGTTCTTGATTCCCATTTTGTTTTCCATTGTGAAGTTTTTTAGATTCATCACAAATTGAACCTCCCATTGAGTTTGTAAATATGTGTGTAAAGATGTTAATATAATATGCAAAATATCACTAAAAACTATATAATTTGTGGGCTTCCCTGGTGTATCAGATGGTAAGGAATCTGCCTGCAATGAGGGCTTCAATCCCTGGGTCAGGAAGATATGCTGGAGGAAGGCATGGCAACCCACTCCAGTATTCTTGCCTGGAGAATTGCCATGGACAGGGTAGCCTGGCTAACTACAGTCCATGAGGTTCCAAAGAGTTGGACACGACCAAGCACAGCCCAGAAATTATGATCTGAAGGTTTAAACTTACAAAATAATTCTTTGGTTGCTGTATTGTTTGTATTTTTTTTTTAATTTAGCTCCTTTTTTCCTCTAGGTAGTTAAACACGTAAGTTATGACTTGGATAACATGGAACAGTAAATATAGAAAGTATTTTTTTAGTTGCCATTTTTCATGTATAATTTTTGTTTGAATACCTTTTTTTAGAGGAAATGAGTTCCTAATAGGTGAATTACATAATCTCATTCTGAATTTAAAAGAAATAATTTATACAGTGAAAACTTAAAAGTAAGCATAAAACTCTAAGCCTTTGTATGTTATTTAAAATTTTGGACTACAACATGCTACGTAGTTCCTAGTTTTTGTGGCATGGGTAATAATTTGTATGTGTGTGAGTACGTAGTTGAGGCAGATTCTTTGCAACCCTGTGGACTGTAGCTTGTTAAGCACCTCTGTCCTTGGAATTTTCCAGGCAAGAATGCTGGAGTGGGTTGTTGCCATTTGTTGACTACTGGAAAAACCGTAGCTTGACCAGACAAAAACCGTAGCTTGACCAGACAGACCTTTGTTGGCAAAGTAATGGCTCTGCTTTTTAATATGCTGTCTAAGATGGTCATAGCTTTTCTTCCAAGGAGCAAGCATCTTTTAATTTCATGGCTGCAGTCACCATCTGCAGTGATTTTGGAGCCCAAAAAAATAAATTATCTCACTGTTTGTATTGTTTCCCCATCTGTTTGCCATGAAGTGATGGGACCAGATGCCATGATCTTCGTTTTCTGAATGTTGAGCTTTAAGCCAACTTTTTCACTCTCCTCTTTCACTTTCATCAAGAGGCTCTTTAGTTCTTCTTTGCTTTCTGCCATAAGGGTGGTGTCATCTGCATATCTGAGGTTATTGATATTTCTCCCAGTAGTCTTGATTCCAGCTTGTGCTTTAGCCTGGCATTTCGCATGGTGTATCTGCATATAAGTTAAATAAGCAGGGTGATAATATACAGCCTTGACATACTCCTTTCTCGATTTGAAACCAGTCTGTTGTTCCATGTCCAGTTCTAACTGTTGCTTCTTGACCTGTGATTGGACTGAATGATAGTCGCTCAGTTGTGTCCAACTCTTTGCGACCCCATGGACTGTGGCCTGCCAGGATCCTCTGTCCATGGAATTCTCCAGGCAAGAATACTGGAGTGGGTTGCCATTTCCTCTCCAAGTGATTGAAAAGTGTTGGATTAGAACCTAGGCAGTGGACTCCAGATTCTGGCCTCTTAATCCAGATGTAATATAGTGTTGTATTCATCCTTGTATGAAGTGGATTGTAAGTATACATTGAACAAAATTCAAAAGGGCATCCCATGACAACTGGAAAAATTTAAGTGGTATAGCTAAATGTTTGGGCAATGCGAAAGTTTCAGTTGAGGGTGAAAGTTTAGAGGCCACACATAAAATATGTAGACCAAACATTAATTATAGACATCATCTTTTTGATACTTGGTGTTTTGGGAGCTAAATACCACTCAAAGTCAATAGTGTATGTAGATACATTTTTGAAGAAACATAGCAAAGTGTGGTATCTGCTTCTTAGAGCTCTGAAGCATGTAACAACAATTAGATGGCTTCTCTTTATATAAAATTTAAGCCTGCATCCAAAGTTCTTCCAGACTGTCCCCATTCCCTGCAGTAGTAATAATATCTTGATAATCAGAATGTGCCAGAATTTGGCATTTCCCCAGAATTCTGATCACTAACCCTATTAGCACTTAACTTTCTACTTCTTTGAGAAAAGCCAAGTCATCCTAAATAATTCTTTACTCTTAAATTATGTGGTTTGGGCAGTAGAGAAAGTATCCTTCTGATTTACTGAAGCAATTGCCTTGAAAACTTTGGGGGATTAAGGATTTCTTTTTCACCTTTACTCTTAGCTGAACCGTGAGGACATCGAAACAAAACACAAAACATCTTATTTTTTCTGTCTGCTGGAGCCAGTGGAAGAGATGGTGGTGATGTCCTAGTGATTAGCTTGATGACAGGTAGATGAGAGAGTTTTTGTAAAACAAATTTTTGAACCATAGTTTCATTATAATGTCAGGTATTTAATACTACAGAAGATGTCTCCTCCAAGGCAGTAAAACATTTATATCCATATGTCACAATACTTAGAGAAGTTTATCATTGAGTCCTTAAGCATTTTGTTTTACATAATACAAAAGAAAATTTTATTTGCTGCTGTCTTTGTATCTATACAGATAACCTCATTGCTCATTTCTTTTTCATATAGATGATTCACTGAATTTATGGCATTTTCAGTTGCATGTAGTTATAATTAGCTCTGTCTTTATTTGTTCCTAGTGGAAAGTGGTTTTTTCCCCCCTCGAATGGATTTAGACAATATTTCTAGATGCAAAGTCTCCATGTCAGGAATTAGCCCTTCTATTCATACAGGCTGTCTTCTAATTTCTTAGGTAATAAATGTTTCTGAAAGCCAATTGACAGATTCTCATCCCAGAGAACTTTTTTTCCCCCCAGAGAACTTTATTATATATTCTCTAATTTCATTTGGCTTGTCAATAATATATTTCTAATGTTCTGTTCATATTCTTTAATATTGGCTGTTTCTTTCATATTAAACTTGTTTTGACCAGCTTAGATTAAGTGAGCTTCTAATTGAGGCTAAGGATTTCACATTAAATCTAATGATTTCTATTCTCTTTGCCTGTTGATGGTTACTTTTTATCATGAGTCAGTAGCTTATTTTTTCCCTTTTCTATTTATTTTTTATCCAGTACAGTTAAGTGCTAATTTTCATGTATTTGTCAACAGGAAACCCTTGGAAAGGGTTGAAAAACTATTTATAAGTATAGTTATCTTCTAAAGATATAGATGGAAGAGCTTATGGTTGAAGGATGCTCAGAGCTTGAGCCTTCTCTGAGCATCTCCCCATTTCATCAGTGAGTTATTTCTTCTCTCATGTGAAAGGCATCTAAATCTTTCCTGCCTTCAGATGCCTTTGAAGAGCGAGGCTGTAAATCGAGCAGTGTAGGAGAAAGGAGGTAAGTGAAGGACAAAGAGGAGCAGATTTGCTTGACTCGTATGTTACAAGGAGTTGGTACTGTGTTCCTTTCAGTTGGGCAGCATGTTCTTGATTCCATTATAGGCTCTGTATTCCCTTACTTATTCATTGATTCCCTGACCATCTAGGTAAAGACATGCCAGAAAGTGTCTTTTGTTCTAAAATTTCTACTTTCAGTTTTTGGAAGATTGCTGCTTATTAGTAAAACAGAAGTATTTTAGATGAATCTGTTTCCCCTACCTTCTTATTCTTTGAAAAGATGTAACAACGGATGTTGGGATATACAGAGGACAAGTCTTCCTGTATTTGAACCAACCCAATAACACATATCTTAAACTTAGCTAAGGGTATTTTGGGGGTTTGACATTTGGTGTTAAAGGAGTCTTTCCTGGGTCACAGAATATTCAGGTATTTTATGGTTGGATTGCTGTAACACATGTTTCCTGGTTCTAGCAGGAAGAGTTACTTCTAACTCTTCTGGGAAAACAATTCAGAATTAGAAAGTTGGGCCAATACATTTGTTATGCTTTTATGAGATATTAGAGAATGTAAGAAAAAATTAAAAGTTCTTAAATGCAAAGAATAGAATTTAAGCATTCTTAGGTAATGCATTGCTTAAGAGATAAATAGCCATTAATGAACTGAGGCTAAAATGTTTATAATTAATTTTTTGTTATTCAGCTCTTTGATTTAGAATAAGATGTAAAATACTGTATACCAACAAGATAATCAAATATCTAAGCCTTTTGATTTTTGTCTGTTTATATGAATCATAAGAAAAGATTAATTTGGCACGTGTAATCAAGTAGCAGAAGCAGTTTGAAAGCTGGATACAATTGAAATATAATTGGAATTAAATAGAAAACATTTATTTCATATTTCTAAATGAGGTTTTAATTAAAGTAAAATTGATTCATCTTTTCTTTTTGACATTTCTCTGAGAAGGAAATTTGAAACATACTTCAGTTGATGGTTGGCTTTCTCTGACTTTGATTAATCACTTTCAAAGTAAGCACTAGACCAGTACAGTAATTTTATAATTATACACAAGTGAGATTATTTGAAACTTTAACATAACTGTAAAGGAAGTTTTACATTGATCAACTTCATATAATACTGTGTATTTTTCTTTTATGATTCAAATACTTACAAGTGCTAATCTGAAAAAAAAAGGATTCTGTTATTTTTGCAAATGTAATTTAATGGGGGAAATTTTAAAACAAAATTTCAAAGACATTTATCTATTAATACTGGAAACTGTAAGTTTTTCAGAAAACTGGCGGATGAAACTTTCAGTGTGGTTAAATATTGGAAAGAATCCAATGAATGGAGCTGACTGTAAGTTATGATTCCACACTAATGAACCAACTTGTGTTTCCCCAGTGCACTGCTAAAAATAAAACTTTGAACTGTCTGAAAGATTTGAAATGACAACAGAATTTGATTATTTATGATCAGAATAAAAGAACTCTCATTTGTGCATGGGTTGAAAATTTTTTGAAGTGTCAAAACTGATACAAAGAGAAATTATTATCTAATAATACTGTAAAATGTGCATCTCATCCTACATATGTGTCTAGAATCATCCTTGGAAGCAAAATACTTAACTCTTGCTGAGAAACTCTTATAGAGCCTTATTGAGACCATCTCCTAAATGCAATATCACTTTTTAAAAGTTTCTTATAAGCTCATTTCTTAGAAGAAAATTTTTTCATTACTCATACCATATGAAATAAGTAAGAAAATGTTTAATACCATAGTAAATTTTTTAAAACATGATTTAACTTTTATACTGAGGTACTTGCTTCATCTCTTTTAAGAGTAAAGAAAAAAGTAAAGTGCTATTTAATGGTAGAATAAGGATATTGTTTTCAGTACTAAAATAAAACAAAGGTTATCGGAATTTTTTGTAAAGAAAATACATTTGACTTTTAATAGTGAAGTGTATACCACAATTAAGTTTAAGAGGAAAAGTTAAGCTTTTCATAATGTTAATAATTACATAATACTTCCATTATATGTTACGAATTTAAACTTCTTTGTGTTTCATTTTTAATTTTTAAAACTGTAGATTCAAGTCAAGGTAAAGTCTTTCAGAAAAGACTATCAAACTTTATACTTGCTCTGTTTCCTTATTTTTACTTGCCTTTTATTATATATTCATTCCATTTTTTAAATGATGCTGCATATTTAATGAAAGAAAGTTTTTTAAAAGGAAGTGTTGCCAATCAGTCTAAATTTGTTACAGTTAAAATTTGATGGTCTACAGACAATTTATAATCCTTTTCTTGTTATAAAATATTGTCAAATTTATAGTAGTATCAGTTAGAAAGTTTATGGAAACATTGTTTAAGGTGGTTTAAAATAGAACTAAATCTTTAATTTGAATTTGATGGCACCTGTTTTCATTTTGTTCCCCCGGCAACACCACTGGTACCAAAATTGCCCATAGACCACCCTGGTTTTTGAGAAGAATGAAATCATTCTGAGTTTTTTTTATTTCATCCTTTTACTGACTAAATATTTAAACAGAGTTATAAAACATCTGTCAGAGTTTGTGAACTCACTTTGGAGTAAGAGAGTTTAGGACACAAAATTGGAAGTTTTGCATTAAAAAATCTCTGGGTAATTTTAGTTTGTCTTTCTTAGTTATGAAAATTTTTATTAGAATTAGAAATTAGAGAAGTAGTTGACAGCAATAATAAAAAAAAGGACTTATAATGTCATCTTGGAAAGCTATGCTTCCTTTCATCTGTTTGCTAACAGTTGAGATTTTTTAAAAAAGCAGCATGATCTATTTTTCTTGAACGTTCTGAGGAGTCAAGGTATGTGAACTAAGGCTTATAGTATTGAGGCTCCTGTGGGAGAGAGGTGAAGCCAGCAAAAATGTTACCTTGTCTATTAGGATCTCTATTGTATTTTTTGCTGTATTGTTTTTTTGTTTTTTATTGAAGGATAATTGCTTTACAGAATTTTGTTGTTTTCTGTCAAGCCTCCACCTGAATCAGCCATAGGTATACATATGTCCCGTCCCTTTTGAACCTCCCTGCCATCTCCTGCCCCATCCCACCCCTTTAGGTTGACACAGAGCCCCTGGTTGAGTTTCCTGAGCCATACGTCTGCTGTATTGTTGACTCATTGGTTCGGGACATCATGAAATGTCATTATTCATTTGTAGTTGTGGGTAATTGAGACTTACATGCAGTAAAAC
This sequence comes from Bubalus kerabau, assembly GCF_029407905.1. NCBI lineage: Eukaryota > Metazoa > Chordata > Mammalia > Artiodactyla > Bovidae > Bubalus > Bubalus kerabau. The sequence continues at coordinate 67,870,912 of NC_073637.1, forward strand.
AAGTGGCTGAAAATAATTAATTTTTCATGTCTGGAGAATTGAGTGTCTTATAATATGCAAGGTAAGTCAGCCGTGTTAGATTAACATGTATGTTTCTGGCAATTTCCTTGATCAAGTGGGATTTATTCCTGTGTTTTCCAAAGAAAAATTCATGTGGTAAAGTATTGGTTTACTTTGAAAAGAACTTGGTATATAGACTAGAGAATCTTTGATTTATTTGAATTTGGCTTTTTTATTTTTTTTTTGGCATAGGTTCTGTCTTGCCATGAAAGTATTTGTAGGAGTCTGAGTCCCTAAACCTGACTTGATTGGGTAGAGCTTTATAGAGAACCAGTAAAGACCCTAAATATTTGAAATCTCTTAAAAGTGTTATTATGCTGCTCTTTTTTTTATTATAAGACTACTTTTTCTTATGGTATATAAATAATTAAAAAATTTTTCTTAACAAGGAGCACGTGGCTGAATAAACACCCCTCTCGCCCAAGTTTTCTATTATACTACTTTTGGTATATATTACTAGGTTAATATAGGAAATGTCCTTGGATGAATCAGAATTTCTTGGTATTATTTTTTGACAATTGCCGAAACCATTGTGTCAGGGTAAGAAGATCATTCCGGTTTAAATAGAATGTTATTTGAGTGAAGGATAAGTTTTCTTCAATTTTAAACTAGTTATTAGAATATATTTACTTTACATTGTTCATTCATTTAGAAGAGACTGGAAGAATGTGTGTTAATTTTCCCTGTAAATCTTGATGGCTTATTTAACCAACTACTTCAGTGAAATATAAGTCCCTGGTGGCGTTTAAAAAGTTCAGCTGCTTCATTGAGTAATAACGTGGTGAAATGGAAAGAAATGACTTTGAAGTCAGATCTTTATGTTTAGGTTTCCAGTCTCTCTAAACCATGGACTATCTCTGTGACATAAAAACCTTTAACCTCAGTTTTATCATCTGTTGAAAAGCAGATGGAATCTTTCTTAAAGTTGTTGTGTGAGTTAAGTGAGAAACTAGAAAAAGTCACCTTGCATAGTGTCTGACTCAATAGCAGAAAGTTAATGTTAGGGCACACTCATCCCTGCACTCTTCATTCTTTCCATGAATTTGCTTTTCCATGCTGAGTGCCCCAGCAAGAAAGTAAGAGTCCATGTAATTATAAGACCGTTGTGTCCTAGAGGGATTTAAGGTAGGGCTGAGGATTCTTGTGTCTAGGATTATTTTTAATTAAACTATTTACTTCAGCAAACACTTCTGAGAGAAATCCCCAAAGCCAGAGGTTATTTTCTCTCACCTCTTAATCATTTATGCTTTCATTGAATTTGTTACTCTTTTTCATCTCTTTTCAAACAGTATGGAAAGCGTCCTTATGCATAGTAATATAAGATATCCTTGAAGGGAGCACTTTATGAGGTGTCCATGTATGCACCCAAACCAAATAAAGTTGGGCTAAAAGAAGCCCCCAGTGGCTCAGATGGTAAACAATCTTCCTGCAACATGGGAGACCTGGGTTTGATCCCTAGGTCAGGAAGATCCCCTGGAGGAGGGCCTGGCAACCCACTCCAGTACCCTTGCCTGGAAAATCCCATGGATGGAGGAGCCTGGTAGGCTACAGTCCATAGGGTAGCAAAGAGTCGGACACGAGAGCGACTTCACTTTCACTTTTCCCTTTTCACTTACTGCTATTCCTGCTACTAATACCACCACCGTCACCACCAGCACTGAGACATTTACTGAGTTTTTACTAGGTACTTGGGACTGTTCTGTGTGGAGTATATGAATTTTGGTTCTTTCAGTAGTCTTATGAGAGGGAGATACAGTCGTTAACTCTGTTTTACACATCAGGAAAAGCTGAATCTAGAGAAGCTGGTGTTACAGATGGTGGAACCTTTCTCTTACCCTAGACAGTTGAGTGTCACTAAGCTTTACTTTTCCAATTAAAAAAAATGTAGATTTTTACTTTTTAATTAATAACATTAAAATATCCCTCTAATATTGGTAATTTTAACCATAAGATAAAGCAACTTACGAACTAAAGGTCTGTATATAAATCACAGGTCATGTTGTTTAATTTACTTTGAGGTTACTTGGGGATTTGGGATCACTGAAACAAACTTATTTTTTGATTGTAAAACCTTTGAGGAGAGCCTTCATATTTTCATTGGGTTCCCTTTTCTTATAATGGAAGAAGATGTTTTGAAAGAATGAGCTATCAAAATTAAGAACCACATTATATTGTTTATTTGCTTATTTTTACTGACTACAGAATTATCAAAAATTAATGTTGGTATTTCCATTTTTTTGCTTTATTATGAGTTCAGATACTAAGTTTGGTTATAGAAAGCAAAAATTGAGTGGCTTGTCTGTTAATGTACAACCTTCATTCTTTGCTTCATTCAGCCTTCATTCATGATTCATTCTTTCATGCATTTTTTTCCGAACATTTATTTACCACCTACTCCATGCTAGCCCAATGTGTATATATGTAGGGATAAAAAAATAGGAATAAAAGAACAATCCTCTTACTTAAATAGCTTACAGTCTACAATAAATACATTGGGAAGCAAGTGTTTATAGCACATTTTGATAAACACTGTGGTAATTTATGTCTCAGTTCAGTTCAGTCTTTCAGTCGTGTCTGACTCTTTGCGACCCCATGGACTACAGTGCTCCAGGCTTCCCTGTCCATCACCAACTCCCGGAGTTTACTCAAACTCATATGTCTGTTGAGTCGGTGATGCCATCCAACCATCTCATCCTCTGTTGTCCCCTCTCCTCCTGCCCTCAGCCTTTCCCAGCATCAGGGTCTTTTCCAATGAGTTAGCTCTTCACATCAGGTGGCCAGAGTATTGGAATTTCAGCTTCAGCATCAGTCCTTCCAATGGGTATTCAGGACTGATTTCCTTTAGGATGGACTGGTTGGATCTCCCTGCAGTCCAAGGGACTCGCAAGAGTCTTCTCCAACACCACAGTTCAAAAGCATCAATTCTTCAGTGCTCAGCTTTCTTCACAGTCCAACTTTCACATCCATACATGACTACTAGAATAGCCTTGACTAGACGGACCTTTGTTAACAAAGAAATGTCTCTGTTTTTTAATATGCTGTCTAGGTTCGTCATAACTTTTCTTCCAAGGAGCAAGTGTCTTTTAATTTCATGGCTGCAGTCACCATCTGCAGTGATTTTGGAGCCTCCCAAAATAAAGTCTGCCACTGTTTCCACTGTTTGTCCATCTATTTGCCATGAAGTGATGGGACTGGATGACATGATCTTTGTTTTCTGAATGTTGAGCTTTAAGCTACCTTTTTCACTCTCCTCTTTCACTTTCATCAAGAGGCGCTTTAGTTCTCCTTCCCTTTCTGCCATAAGGGTGGTGTCATATGCATATCTGAGGCTATTGATATTTCTCCCAGCAATCTTGATTCCAGCTTGTGCTTCATCCAGCCCAGCGTTTCTCATGATGTACTCTGCATAGAAGTTAAATAAGCAGGGTGAAAATATACAGCCTTGATGTACTCCTTTTCCTGTTTGGAACCAGGAAAAGGTAATTTAAGTCTAGATAATGATAAAACTCAGCCTTTTTGGTAGTTAGGGTAACTGTAGGTATAGTGTGTTGAATCCTCAAGAAGCTTAAATCCTTTGCAGGAATACAGATGAGATTGTAGTACAAGGTAAGATTTTTCCAATCAGAAAAAGTGGCCTGTGTAAAGAGAGACATAGAACTACATTCTCTAGGATCCTAAATCGTTTTCAAGGGCTGTAGAACGGGCAGTGTGGTTATAGATCATTTATGTATGTGGTGGTGTTGACATAGGAGAGAAGAGTAGTTGTTATGTCATGAAGCCTTGAATTTTGCCCTGGGAGTTTTTTTTTCTTTCCTCTGAAGATTATTGAGTGCTGTAGGAAAAATTAAAGCAGGGTGATGAAATCTCATTCTTCTTTTGGTTACATCACTAATGGCAGCAGTGTAGGAAATGGATTAGGATGGAGCAGGACTAAAATTAGGAAGACCCTTTGGGAAACTTCCAGTAATCTAAGTGAGAAATGGTGAAAGCATGGGTTAAGCTCTGGTGATAGAAAGGAACAGAATTAAGAGACAAAAGGAGGTAAAGTGAACAAGGTAAGGTCAGTGTTCTAGAACCACACTGAACCAAACTGTCAAGTTGTAAATATAAATATATGTCTATGACATGTATGTAATTCATCCACACAGGTTTGTTTTGAAGCATTTTCCTCTTTTCAAAGATACCTCTATTCTGTTTTCTATATTTCTTCACTGCCTGTATTCCAGAAATAGAAAACACAATTTTGGAAACAGGCCCACTGTTTTTTTCTTTCCTTTGGTCATAAATTAATGGTAGTAGTGCCAGATAGAGCTGCAGACAAAAATTAAATTTATACTGTTGCTTAGATTTACCTGTGTCATTGAGATGGTTAGATAATATCACCAACTCAATGGACGTGCATTTGAGCAAGCTCCAGGAGACAGTGGCAGGACAGAGGAGCCTGTGTCCTGCAGTCCATGGGGTCGCTGTCTCTACTGGTGCTCTTTATTTCCTTGTGTGGCTTCAGGTTACTGTCCAGTATTCTTTATTTCAGCCTGGAGTTCTCCCTTTAACATTTCTTATAGGTCTGCTGACAGTGAGTTTTCTCCGTTTTCATCCATCTGAGAGTGTCATAATTTCTTCTTCATTTTTGAAAAGGGAGGGATGTCCCAGGTGGTAGTGATTTTTTTTTTTTTCCAGTGGTAATGAGGAGGAGAAGGGAGGAGTGAAGGAGAAACCTAGTGTGGTGTCTTGGCCTACCATTCCTGGACGACTGGTTTTATGTTGGGGACCTATTACATTGGTCAAGGACTTCAAGGCAAAAGATCTTCCTTTGGAACCCTAGAATTCTGGCGGGAGGTGGGGTGGTTGAATATGGCTAAGGGACTAGTCCTAAGAAATCAATTTGGGGCTACTTGTCAGAACTGATATGGAGAGAGCTATTATATTGCATGCTTTGGACATCAAATATCAAAACCTATTGCTTTTTTTAAAGTCGTAACATACAACAAATGTGTTTGACCTGTAAGTTTTTTTTTGCCTGTGAGAAACAATAACTTTGAAAATCTTGAGTTCTTCACTCTTCATTGGTAACAAACACATAAAGTAAAATTTACCATCTTAAACAGTTCAGTAGTGTTAAATGTATTCATTTCATTGTGCAACAGCTCTCCAGAACTTTTATCTTGTAAACTGGAAACTCTGTACCTGTTTAAACAGCTCTCATATCCCTTCAACCCCAGTGACTAGTAACACATATTCTGCTTTCTCTTTCTGTGATTTTGACTACTTTGGGGATACCTGATACAAGGAACCATGAAGTGTTTGTCTTTTTGTAACTGGCTTATTTTGCTTAGCGTGCTGTTCTCAAGATTCATGTATATTGTAGCATATACCAACATTTCCTTTCTTTTTATGGCTGAGTAATATTCCATTATAATATATATCACATTATATTTATCCATCCATCCTCTTCTCTTATTTTTTTTCCATATTTCTTTTTTCATCAATTTAAAATTTTAAGTATGGATTATCTTTCTTGTTCACTTACTGAGTTTCTTTATCTCAAGATTTTAACTTACTAAAGGATATTAACCACTTGTCTGACATATTCTTTGCAAGTCATATTAATGGTTATTTTTCCCACCTGTTTTTCTGCTAAATTGCTACTTTATGTATTGCCATATCATTTATACAGTTAGAGAGCTTTGAATTATTGCTTTCCTTAGATATTTAATTGATTGAAAGTTTTAAAAACCTGTTAAAGCAATTAAATAATTACCAGTAATGAGACCAACAATTCTTTTCCAATGGCATACAAACTCTGCACTGCACAGGTTTAAATTATAGCACCTAACACTGCCTCTAGGCTTGTGACATTATAACTTTTCAACTGAGCAATGCTTAATTTGTTATGAAAGTGAAAGAAAAGTTAACTAATTCCATCAAAATTGTACTGCTGACATCTGTTCCTGATAAAATTTTAGTAATATGATAAGAATTAAAAGCATTGTGTTTCTGATTCCCACAATAGTAAACTGTCAATGACTTGTCTTTCCTTTGTGAATCATGTATATATGTGAGGTGTTATTAAGTCCAAATGGAAAAGAAATGCCATGCTGAGGGGCACTGAATCAATTGAGTTTCTTTCTGAAACTAATCTTCTTAGAGTACCTGTTCAACTTGTTAAATAGGTTATATTTTGCTCCTTGAATTTTGCAGAGTAATTAAAAACTATATGAAAGAATTTAAAAAATACATTTTGAGGATAATTTTTTCTGAAGCCATGTAATATTTTAACATACACAAGTCATTGTTTTAAATCTGTTTTTCACTCTGTAGCATATGATGAATTGTTTAGATTTTCCTTAGATTACTAGTTGAAGAAGAGATAAGGCCTTTGATGTCAAAATTTGTTTGGGGGTAATGAAGGTGTATATGAGTGCTCTTGAAACCAAATGCTGGTGGTAGGAAAGAAGAAAGCAGTTCTTCAAAAGAAGATGCCTGATTAAGGTAATGGAAAAAAAGGGAAGAATCAGAAAGAAAGAGTCAAATAAAGAGGGAGGAAAAGAGAGTGACTAGTTAACAGAGGATGAAGTTGGTGTTGGGGCCTTCTGGGGACTTAGGGTTTTTAACTTCATACATAGGTGAGGTGGTTGCCTTTGATCTCCCAGAACCAGGAATGGAGTTGTTTGATCAGGTATTTTAGTGTTGCTTTAAATTGCTCTTGTTGCTGAGCAACTCTGTCACTGGTGCATCCACTAGGGTTATCACCCCCCCCCCCCCAAAAAAAAACCTGCAGATGCTAATCTCAGGAACACATGCTTTTCACATAACTCTCCAGGCTAGTCTCCATGACTTGTGTCAAGCGTATTTGGTTCAGTAGCCCATTTTCTTTCCATTGTACAATCCAGCCTTGGTAGGCAAGCACTGTACTTGAGTTACTGTGTCTCCTCCAACTTGGCTAAACCCATTTATTACCTGTAGTGAATTGATGTTCTGGGATATGTAGTAGTCTGTGGTCATGCCTTCTGTTCAAATTCATATTTTTATTTCTTCCCCTGTTTTCCTATTGTGACTTTAGGTAAGATACCAGTTCTCTTAAACTTCACCTTCCTTGAGTACAGAATGCACATGATAGACTATTTGAGTCACAGGCTTGGAAGGATTGTATGGGGAGTTCTGTGGGAGGGATCCAGTAAGATGTGGTAACTTAGGCATCCTAGTCTCATTTCCTTCTTTATTGTGATTGCTGGTTTCTCCTTTATTTATCATTTCATAAAGAAGTCTTTTAAAATCACATGAACATACTCTCAGATGCCTGTGTTTTCAGCATTTTAATGCTGAGTACTTTATCTGGTAGATTTTTGAATACTGGGATGATATAACATTTTAATTAAAACATTTTTCTATAGAAATGAAGAATTTCAGTAACATGTTCTGAATATCGTTTCAGGAACATGTTCTGTGGTTGAATCTAAAGCTTTTATATAGCTTTTCTTTTAATACTAGCTTACTCCTCGAGCTGTTTGGTCATATAGGAGTTAATGTGTGCTCAGCACTCAGCACAGCACCCGCCCTTAGGCAGCTCTGAGTGCAGGCCTCCCACGGTCGGTCCTTCCTGACTGTGTGTATATGTATGCGTAACGGCGCCTACACTCCAACATCATTCTCCTTTCCCTGCCTTACCTTTCTTTCTTAGCTCTTAACAACTACTTTATGTTTTGTTCATTTATTCATTTATGTGCTTATTATCTCCCCCCGTTTCAACATACACTCTTTAAGGCAAAGATTATTTTCTTCATGATTTATCTCTAGTACCTAGAAGAGAGTGTATTGCATAGTGTAAATTTTTGATAAATGGATGAGTGAGTAAATGACTCGGTACTAAAAGGAAGGATGGGCTTTGTTGTTTTCCCAACTGGTACTGTCTCCCAAAATTAAATGCAGCGTATGACATTTCATTGACAACAAATTCAGAGAATTAACCCTTGGGATTTTCCCCAGAAGGTAAACTGGAAAATTTTCTCCTTTTTCTTAAATTCCCATACACTTGCCAGAAGCACCTGGAATATATTAGGAATTCCATATAATTTCAGCAGTATTTTAACCTCCATCAACAACAGCATCCTCCCCCCTTACCTTTATCATTGTCCAAATGTTATCATTTAGTATTGAGTTTTGTTTTTTTTTTTTTAATTCCAGTTTTTGTTGAAGAAATTTATGACATTCGTGCATCCTAAAGTTCAGATTCCTATTTCAAGGTTCTTCACTCCGGGTAAAGAAGAAAGACTCTTCTCTTCTCATTCTTAGTGTTAACTCCTTCCCTTCATCTTACCCTTTCAAGATAAGAATTCCTGTTTCCGCACTCTCTTTCTTTTCCGCATTCACTTAATATGCAGGTTTCAATCTGTACTTGACCTCATTCCCACAAAACACTCACTTTTCTTTTTCCATTATATTAATATTTACTGTATCAACTGAATACAATTATGTGCCCATTCAGGGCTAGTCTTACAGCAAAAACAGAACAACAGGCTGTTATGTGATTTAATTGACACAGAAGATCCCAGCCCTCGCATACACAAACACACACACTTGGCTAGAGACTGAAAGCAAAATAATATTTGTGTTAAGTTCCTACTGCTTCCTAAGGTTCTTATCACCCTCTCTTCCTTCATCCTTCCCTCTCTTTTTTCTGTTTTGTTTTATGAGAATTCCAACCAGCTAACTTAATTCCTCTTTTACACCCCAAATCCAATCTGTCAGGAAATTCCTTTGGGTCTGTTTTCAAAATGCAGCCAAAATCTGACTGGGTCTCATCACCTGAAGTGCTCCCGGCCTGTGGAGACTATTGTCACCTTTCACCTGGATTATTACAATAGCCTCTGAACTGGTCTCTTTGCCTCTACCTGTGATTTTATAGCTTTCTTAATATTAAATTGTACCCCTCTTATGAAATTCATTCCTAAGTTACTTTCTGGTTTTTAAAAGTATTTGAATTATTTTTTCAATTTTTCTTTAATAAATAATCAGCATCAAGAAAGGCTACTGACTCCTATGTATTTTATCCTATGTATATTCACTTATTAATTTCATTTATTAATCCTAGTAATCTTTTACTGGTATGTTTCAGGTTTTCCAGGCATACAGTCTGTCATACCAATGAAATAAAACACACTTTTCCTCTTATTTTCTAATGTTATACTGATTATTCCATCATTTTATCTTATAGAACATGCTAGACCATATAAAACAAAATGATGAATGATAATAGAGGCACACCTGTTTTTAGAAATAGATTCAGCATTTCACTGAGTTTAAAATAATGTTTGCATTTTTGTTTTTTTCTGTATATTTTGCTACATTTATGTACCTAAATGGAAAAGCTGTTGAGTTTTGGCAAATATTTTTTCAGCATCTGAGTCTCTTCCTGTAGTTTCAAGAGCTACATTGTAGTTACATTGTTCTTTTTTGTTGTTCAGAGTTAATTCTTTTTGGTTAAAGGTTGTTAGAATGTCCTTGGCATTTCAAGAATTCATGTTTAGCATGCTTTCATTCATTCTGTTACGAGTCATTTGGATTTGGTCATATATATTGAAAGATTCCATTGCTTTTAAATGTTTCCTCTTCTCTTCATAGTCTTCTTTTGAGGTCTCCATTCTGATTCACTTGCTGTTTGATAGAATCTGTTCAAATATTTTCCTCAAATGGGGTAAATTAGAGATATGCTCTGACCAAGAGAGAATAAACAGAATTAACTCTGTGTAACTTTTCAAATTGACCTGTACCTCCTTCTCTCTGTTTGCCATTAGGAAGGGGTTGATGTTGTAGAACTGAGATTTCAGAAATAGGTGGGGGAAAGGAGATGGGGCTAGTGGCATGGTTAGATTTTACACAGTGTGGTGGAATGCTGTTCTTTCATGTAACAGTTGAGGCTTTTCCGAGTTGAGGCCAGGGAAAAGCAAAATCAGGTGGTGGCAGGGACTGCCGCCTTCGATGCTGTCGTCCTGATGTGGGACGAGTCGTTACTCAAAAGGGACTGCAGTTCACCACTGGGGAAGATGTGAAGCCCTTTAGGAACTAGGGATTGATAGACAAGTCACTGGGAGCCAGGCTGGTGAGGAAGTGCAGAAAGAAATCACTCTGAGGAAAAAACTTACTGTGGTCTCTGCAAAAAAAACAAACAACTGCAATCACAAGTGCCTGTTGGGTTGTAAAGGGACCCTGCCTTTGAAGTGGAACAGAGTCCTGTAGCCACACTTCTTACCAAAAATTGTTTTTTCTTCAACACTTGTCGCCAGAAGAAGTAAGGAAAGGCAGATGTCCTAGAGGTAGTTCATCACGGTGATAACATTTGCAGAGCAATAACACTGAAGTGTGTTTAGTAATAACACTCCAAGTTTAGCCTTCTGTCCAGCTGACAGATGTCTTATTTTTCATCTATTGTGCTGTCTGCCTTCAATCTTACATTGATTCCTCCGAGTTTAGGGGAGATTTAAACTTTGTTGCTACTGCTGCTAAGTCACTTCAGTCGTGTCTGACTCTGTGGGACCCCATAGATAGCAGCCCACCAGGCTCCCCCGTCCCTGGGATTCTCCAGGCAAGAACACTGGAGCAGGTTGCCATTTCCTTCTCCAGTGCATGAAAGTGAGAAGTGAAAGTGAAGTTGCTCAGTCATGTCTGACTCTTAGCGACCCCATGGACTGCAGCCCACCAGGCTCCTCCGTCCATGGGATTTTCCAGGCAAGAGTACCAGAGTGGGGTGCCATTGCCTTTGTTGGAGAAGTACAATTTTTGACATTGACAGATATTGTTAACATAACTCTCTTTATGTTATGTTCATTGATGCATTCTGTCAGTATTTACTGAATATAAACCCTTTATTTAAGTGCTGGTAATTCAAAGATGAATGAATCAGACGCATTCTCAGTCTTGAAGTAGCTCACAGTTTATGAGCATGACATTATGTGGGTACTTGCAAACATTCATTTGAATTTTTCTAATAGGTTCATTTACATTTGTTTAATATATAATTTAGTGTTTAGCAGGAGAGTGCTTCTAATGTACTGTGTATGTGTCATTTAGCTGTATAGCAGCTTTACGAATGCACTGATTTAATTATTTCTTGGACCATACATGTTTCTTTAAGCTGAAAGTCTAGGCCTGACATGTTTTTGTTTATTCTAAAAATGTTTGGAACCGAATACCGTCATCTTACTTCCAGAGTCCCTGCACCTTTGAAGGACTTTTAATGAGCTATAGAATGGCCACCCTGCTAAGACATCAGTGGTGATTTTTGATTAGAAGTTGATACTTAAATTTCTGCATCTGGTTCTTTTGTTTAAATGAGACTGTTTGGTTCAGCAGAGCAAAACAAAAATTGAAATGTTTTATATAATCTCAGTACCTGTAATTGTCTATAAACAATCAATTCCAGTTTTACCAACTCCCAAATCTTTGGTCACCAGAGATTGTGCTAGTAACTGTTGTAATTGGTCTTTGTGGCTGTGTGTTTAAATATTGGAAATGGGACTTTAATATGAACATGAAGTAAATCTTAACCACAGAGGCACACACAGGTTCCAATATAATATAGAGCAGGAAAGAGACGCATGTAAACAAACATATTCCTCATCTTAATATGTGGAGCCATGCTTCCATAGAATTGCATTCAGTGTTTATATAGAGAGAGCTGACAATGAAAAACTGCTGTTCCTATGGTTTTACTGTATATTTTGATCTCTAGGTTATTTACTTTTTCTCAATGTGTAGGAATGGTATTAAAGGGTGCTGTTATCAGTTAAATATTTAATTGAATAATAAAAAGTTATATAATGGGGTAGATGTCACACACCTTCATTTACCTTAGGAGAGAAAGGTTTTTGTTGAGAAAAAATGATTTAAAAATAATAAGTAGTTTTGGATAAGAGATTCTTTGTTAAACACAGCTGCCATGGATAGTTTAAAGCTTAAGTATGTATGATGTGGCATTGTAATTCCTGTTGCATTGGGACACTTATTATTCATAGAAACGTCTTCAATAAAAGACTTCACTGAATGGCTCTGTACAACACAAGGAGTACAATTTTCTCAGAAGCCTTTCTAACGGAAAGTTATAATTTAGAAATAGTAAAGCCATTCAATATAATAAATGATGATACCCACTTAATATAAAGAATGTAAAATATTAATTTTAGTTAATTTTCTTTTTCAAAATGTGTTTATTAATAACTTTATAGAAATGAGAACTAATAGATGGATCTGTCCAAGTTTAGTTTCATTCAGGCTTTGATTTTTAAAATCAAAATTGTTGGTTTCTTTTATGTTAAACTTCTGAAAAGCAGTGAAAAGATTGCTGACCAGAGTAAGGAGGTAAATATTTTTTAAGATGGTATATATTGTCAATATATACCAAATAACATAAACTGTACTTTTGAAGAAGCCTTAATTGAATTCTTTGGCAATGATAAAGTCTCAGTTCCTCTTTAGGTTCTAAGTAATGAAGTTCATTTATTCAGTCAGTAGATATTTATTGAGTTCCAGACACTGTTCTCTGGGTAGGAGTTATAGCACTGAATAAAACAAAACTTCCTGTCTTAATGGTATTTACATTCCAGTTGGATTAGACAAATAAGAAATGAAACAAGTACAATATATAGTATTAGACTTGGAAATTGCTAGTGGGGAATATAAAGATCTGCAAGTACTTTTACCACCCCGCGAACTGTAGCCCACCAGGCTCCTCTGTCCATGGGATTTTCCAGGCAAGAATACTGGACTAGGTTGCTGTGTCCTCCTCCAGGATATCTTCCCAACCCAGGGATCAAACCTAGGTCTCCTGCATTGCAGGCAGATTTTTTTACTGTCTGAGTCGTCTGTACATAGGATTAAAAATAACTATGGAAGAGGAATTAATATCCCCCAGTATTATATTCTCTGTGAGAGTGAGAGGCTGTGAAATATGGAGAAAGGTCCCTAGTTCCCTGTTCAGACACTGATTTTGTATTCAGATAAATTTGATTTATATTCCAGCCCAACTCTGGACCAGCTTGGGAAAATTATAAAATCTCTCTGACCCTCAATTTTTTTAATCTTCAAAAAGGGTGAATAAAATTATCTACTTTCCTGATGTAAGCCTTAGAAATAATGTATGTAAAGGGTCTACACAGTACCTTTCCTCTTGGAGGCACTTAATAAATAGTAGGCAGTATCTTCAGATGAATAAGAGATAAGGATGGTAGGAATTATTGAGGCCTTCAGTTAATCTAGAAATTTTATGGAAGTTAATTGTTTCATTGTCATCCTGAGAGAACCTTTTCCTTAGCTACTAGCAATTGGCAGATGGAGATAATTGAGTTTTCCCATGTTCTGTATTTACTATTGAAGATGCTAATGGGGCATTGATTAACCTCTGAAAGAAGATGATGCGGAATTAGGTGTAAAACTTTGTTGTTGAATCCCTGGGGATTCCTGGGCTTCCCTTGTGGGTCAACTGGTAAAGAATCCGCCTGCAATGCGGGAGACCTGGGTTCAGTCCCTGGGTTGGGAAGCTCCCCTAGAGAAGGGAAAGGCTACCCACTCCAGTATTCTGGCCTGAAGAATTCATTCCATGGACTGTATAGTCCATGAACTGTGTATAGTCCATGGGATTGCAAAGAGTTGGACATCACTAAGCGATTTTCACTCACTCACTCACTGGGGATTCCTATTCTCAGTATATGATTGATATAGGCAGAAAGATTTGTAGTCTTTGTGGTTGTGTACTCAGTAACATCTGCACAGAGATGTCTTCCTCTCTACTCCCAGAGCTCTTGGTGTATGCACTCACTACCATTTCCATGTGTTTATTTTTGCCCATGTATTATAAATTGGGAATTTTTGTGTCTGCCATAATTGGATTAAATATTCTTTAAGGCAGGGTCAATGTTTTCACCTCTGTAGTCTTGGTGTGAAGTCAAGGCATGGTAAGTCGGTACCATTAGTGTTAGCTCCAGGAGGGCTCGAATCTTAAGTTTCTTTCATTCACTAATGTATGTTAAGCATTAGGACAGTACTTCATACATAGGAAGTACACAGCAAGTATTTGTTGACTGAATGAGTCTTGTCTACCAAAGATGAGCCTTTAACATTTAAGGATATTAAATCTTCTGATATTAGATTGGGTCAGGTTTGAATAAATCTAGAACTGGTGCTTAAATGAGTAGATAAGCTCTACAGAACTCACACTTCGCTGACACTGTTGCTTTAGAGTACCTCCTGGTTTGGAGAACAGGAACTTAGCCAGTTTGGATCTTCAGCTGAATAAACAGTGAAATGGTCAAAAATGAGTTAGCAGTAAATAAAAATAGAAATAAAAGATCTAATATATTACAAATTCAATAGCCAGTCCGTGATGGACTCATACTTGAGCGTTTTGGGGTAGCAGTCACTAGTAAGGCAGATCCTCCTGCAGGAAGACAGTATTATATTCTCTGGGAAATGTTGTGTACTGTAAGCTACTGAGTCAAAGCAGTGAGTGAAGGAGATCAGGGGATGTATTTGGAATGCCATATAGTATTACCTCTTCAATATTTTAAGATTAATACTTTAATCATACTTTCTGTTTTATGTTTTTTTCAGTTAGAAAATAGATTTTATAGTTAAAAACTTTTTTGAGCACATATGTTTTCCTGCTGTGAATAAAACAATTTAAAAGCTTGATAATATTTAATGCTATGTTTATGTAGGAATTTGTGAGGTATGGTGTATTTATAGAGGGAAACATGAGCAATTGACCAAGAGTAAGTGACTGAAATGTTATATTAAAATATTCCTTTCAAGGAAATACTTAATTTGATACTTTATAATAAATGCAGGGTGTTATTTATTTTAATGTTATTTATTGACAATGAAAATGTTGAGAAATACCTTCATAAGAAAATGGTATTATAAAATAGGTTGAGAATGAATCAGTGTTTATAGAAATGAATACTAGAAAGCCTTCACTAGTACATCATTAAATATTACATTTTTTACATCACATTTTCCTCTTAGATTATAGAATTATAAAGGAATATCTTCCCTGAAACCTTGCCACAGTTTTTTTTGTTTTGTTTTGGTTTTGGTTATTTTTTGGCTGCTGTTTTGAATAAAAGGAATATGAAACTACATGCTGCTGCTGCTGCTAAGTCGCTTCAGTCGTGTCCGACTCTGTGTGACCCCATAGACGGCAGCCCACCAGGCTCCCCCGTCCCTGGGATTTTCCAGGCAAGAGTACTGGAGTGGGGTGCCATCGCCTTCTCCAATGAAACTATGTGGGAAAGCTTAAAAGAGGAAAGATTGTCAAGAATTTTTGAAGTTTTGAAAGCCTGTAGCTGGGAGCATCTTTTCTCCTCTAAAATGAGAAAACGGTTTGGAAATTGGAAGAAAGATGTATTTTGTTTTATTCTTTGCTATGCTGCTGCTGCTGCTGCTAAGTTGCTTTAGTCGTGTCTGACTCTGTGTGACCCCATAGACGGCAGCCCACCAGGCTCCCCTGTCCCTGGCATTCTCCAGGCAAGAACACTGGAGTGGGTTGCCATTTCCTTCTCCAATGCATGAAAGTGAAAAGTGAAAGTGAAGTCACTCAGTCGTGTCTGACTCTTAGCAACCCCATGGACTACAGCCTACCAGACTACTCCACCCATGGGATTTTCCAGGCAAGAGTACTGGAGTGGGGTGCCATTACCTTCTCCGATTCTTTGCTATATAAAGTTAATAAATCTCTATTTAACATTGAAAAACATTTAAAAGATATAAAAAATATTAATGACCTCAGATCAAAGTTAGTCAGAGGAACATAAAGAAGCATTATTATCTATGGTTTTGAAAAGCAAACGAAGAAACCAAAAAAGAAGTTTTCTCCAAAATATTAGTAGTCATGCAGCTAATTTAGAGTAGTAAACATTACAAAAATTTATTATGTGAAAGCGTAAAAAATTCTGTTAAAACATTCACAATGTAATGTCATTTTTGAAAAAGGAAGAGCAGGACTTCCCTGGTGGTCCAGTGGCTAAGAATCCACCTACCAATGCAGGGGATGTGGGTTCGATCCCTGGTCTGGGAAGATTGCACATGAATGGAATGAACTAGTGAAGCCCATGAGCCCCATAGCCTGTGCTCCACAGTAAGAGAAGCCGCTGCACTGAGAAGACTGTGCACCGCAGCTAAAGAGTAACTCCCCGTAACTAGAGAAAACCTGAGTGCGGCAGTGAAGACCCAGCACAGCCATAGATAAATAAATATATCAAATTTTTTAAAAAAGGAAGAGCAAATTTTAATTTTGAACTGAAATAGTTATATTTATATTGTGTTTAAAAGCCCCATCTATTTTAGGAGAATTAATATCTGTATAGTGATTTTTAGAATATTATTTCTGCAGACTTCTTTGTTGCATTTTTATAGCTATATGAACAGATGTCAATAATCCTTTCCCATAATATATAGTATTATATTTTGGACCATAGGCCCATTTTACCTATTGTTAATTTTTAATTTAATGTTAAAGACATTTATTCTTTTCTAAAAGTATAATTACTACTTTAAGATTTTAGGTAACATTTCATTGTGCATTATTTCCAAGTTTTTAGCGATAGTGCTTATTGATTTAATAAAGATTGGACACGACTGAAGCGACTTAGCAGCAGCAGCAGCAGCAAGGATTCTTTTCCTGTAAATATATATGTGAAATGCACTTAAAAAACTCCTTCTGTGGAGAAGGAAATGGCAACCCACTCCAGTACGCTTGCCTAGAATTCCATGGATGGAGGAGCCTGGTGGGCTACAGTCCATGGGGTCACAAAGAGTTGGACACAATTGAGTGACTTCATTTTCACTTTACTAGAAAGAGCTGAGAAAACACACAAAGCAAAAGACAAAGAAACAAAATCAAAAGTGGAATGTGCAGTTTAACACCAAGTGAAACCATTCGATCATGGTTGATTGATCCTGCTGCTGCTAAGTTGATGCTACTTGTCAGAAAATAAATTCCTGGTTTTCCTGATTACATTGAATGTGAGACATCTCACCACTTGTAGAAGTGCTTTACCTACTTAAAAGTGCTCATGGAATATTAAAATATCAGACCCTAAACACACACACACACAAAATCCTTCTGTACTTCATGTACAACTCTTGGCTATCTGATAAAGCTTAAAATATTTAGTTCGATAATGTGTCTTGCCTAATTTACCTTTCTGGTTTTCTAATCAAAAGTACTTAATCAGGCTATTCTCACACTCTGAATTCACTGCTGCCTCTCTGTCTTTGCTGGTGGTATTCTCCACCACCCACTTGCCTCTTGATTATCTTAATTCTTTCTTCTTTTAAATAATCATTATAGAGGCCTGCTGCTACTGTGTCATTCCAGCCACTACTCTCAGTGCTGGTAGATAATCAGTTTCCCCAGTTTATTGCATAATCTGCTTCTTTATGAAATCTTTCTCTTAGCTGTTGTAAGTAGATTCTTAAAGCAATCTGTTGAGTTTCTGATTGTTTCTCTCAAAGGTTGAGCATCTTTTATAAATGCCTTCTGTTAAGATTAAAAAAAAAGCAACAACCATGTTTTGCTAATTTGTGGATGCAAAGAAGAAAGGAGGGTTGATAAATATTCTTAAATGGCAGAGTTAGGATATAGAAATATCTTGCAGAATGAAGCAGTAGATTAAATCCAAGAAGGTAAAATTAAGCCTATATTAGGTTTGAGTATTTCCCCACACTCACTTCCAGTAGGATAGATAGGAAGATTGGATCTTGGCAGAGACTTGGATTAAAAGTAGCAGATATAAAAAAGCAGTTAGGAGTTTTGGTTGACAGTGAATTCTATATGCATAAAAAGTTATATCATGTAGGGTTGCTCATAGATATATTGTTTGTGTGTGCATATAATACACAGAGTTGACTTAAACATTGTAGACCTATTTGGTTAAAGTTTATGTTTCAAGGCACTTAAAACTGCATTTTTTTTTTTTTTTTTTTTAGAATAGGAAGTGCTTATGTTGAGGAAATTTCTGATAACATGCATACTCTATTGCTGTGTGGGAAACCTGGGTTCGATCCCTGGGATGGGAAGACCCCCTGGAGAAGGGAAAGGCTAACCAATCCAGTATTCTGACCTGGAGAATTCCATGGGGTCTCAAAGAGTCGTACACAACTGAGCAACTTTTACTTTCACCCTGTTGTCAAGAGTAGAAAAAAGATGGCAGCTATAGAGATGTGTTCCAGGTTGTAAATTCCTCTTCACTGTAGTTCAGCTCGGATACTTCCTTCCTTATGTTTTCCTAGGTGGGAGAGGATGAGCTTCCTGCTCCTCCTCAGATGTGCTGTGTGTCCGCCAGTCCACTCACCCAGACAGAGGGCCGCACCTGTCTCCCCCACCACCCGAGCGCCAGTCACTGACTGAGCGCTTCCCTTGGGATGGGCTTGCTCCCTTGCCTGCTTTTTATAGTTTGGTGAGAAGGACGCTGCTGCTGTGTCTTCGTCCTTAATCACTAGCTTATCTCTGTCGAGGAGCTCAAGGAAACTTGATTATCAGAGGATTTGTTATTAGTGAACTATTTTATGTATATTGGCTTTTTTTCTGTATTATTCTCTATGTTGATTACAATGTAGATAGGGCCTAAAGTTAGACCTGCCTTACTGAATACCAGAGAGAGTAGAAAATATTCTTTAATCTACAGATGTCGAGTCCTTTTTGATATGAGACGGTGGTAGTCTGTTTTTCCATTTTGTTTTAAGACATGGCTGTCATTCACCAAGTGCCTTCTATCCCCGTTCTCTGTGAGTAAGGACGTGATCGACTGTGTCACCTGTGCAGTAGTTGAAAATGGATATAGTACACAGTCTCAGGACCTCCCTGCTTCCTTGTAGATCATTTAGCCGTATGTAAGTGATTTAACAGTCATGCAGTCAGGGTTTTCAGAGTAAATAATTTCCATCCCCATTACTGTATCTTTCTATTCATGAACACTTGCAGGAACATAATATTCTTCAGTTAAATATATACAAGTTTGAAAAAAAAATCAGGCTAAAAATAAAAAACAAAATTTTAAATCAGGCTAATTTAGATACTTGGAAACTCGTATTTTTGTAATAATTGTGATTGAATAACTTTTAATTTAAAACGCCAGCAATTGATTAAGTATAATTGTTGTGAGGAATTAATTAACGTAGTTTTTTTGTAGGAGCACAATCCTGTATATATTTTAGCTTAAAATTATGGCTTTTAAGAGCTTTTTAACCTTTTAATCAAAATATATATTAGTGAGCAGAGTTTAAAAGAAATAGTAAAACAAATTTCTTTCCATAATAGACTGTAAGAAAATGTGGCATGCCAACTCCTGATAAGGTACTTAGAAAGTTATTTCTTCTTTAGTTCTGAATATCTCTTCCTGTTAGTGAGCAGAGTTTAAAAGAAATAGTAAAACAAATTTCTTTCCATAATAGACTGTAAGAAAATGTGGCATGCCAACTCCTGATAAGGTACTTAGAAAGTTATTTCTTCTTTAGTTCTGAATATCTCTTCCTGTTACCCTGTTTGTCATGTGCCTGTGGACATGGTGGTTTAGGTTGATCCTTGGTGGCTCAGACAGTAAAGCATCTGCCTGCAAGGTGGGAGACCCAGGTTCATCCCCCAGAGAAGGAAATGGCAACCGACTCCAGTATTCTTCAGTTCAGTTCAGTTCAGTCACTCAGTCGTGTCCAACTCTTTGCGACCCCATGAATCGCAGCACGCCAGGCCTCCCTGTCCATCACCAACTCTGGAGTTCACCCAGACTCACGTCCATCAAGTCAGTGATGCCATCCAGCCATCTCATCCTCTGTTGTCCCCTTCTCCTCCTGCCCCCAATCCCTCCCAGCATCAGTCTTTTCCAGTGAGTCAACTCTTCGCGTGAGGTGGCCAAAGTACTGGAGTTTCAGCTTTAGCATCATTCCTTCCAAAGAAATCCCAGGACTGATCTCCTTCAGAATGGACTGGTTGGATCTCCTTGCAGTCCAAGGGACTCTCAAGAGTCTTCTCCAACACCACAGTTCATAAGCATAAATTCTTCGGCGCTCAGCTTTCTTTATGGTCCAACTTGCACATCCATACATGACCACAGGAAAAACCATAGCCTTGACTAGACGGACCTTTGTTGGCAAAGTAATGTCTCTGCTTTTGAATATGCTATCTAGGTTGGTCATAACTTTTCTTCTAAGGAGTAAGCATCTTTTAATTTCGTGGTTGCGATCAGCATCTGCAGTGATTTTGGAGCCCCAAAAAATAATCTGACACTGTTTCCACTGTTTCCCCATCTATTTCCTATGAAGTGATGGGACCAGATGCCATGATCTTAGTTTTCTGAATGTTGAGCTTTAAGCCAACTTTTTCACTCTCCTCTTTCACTTTCATAAAGAGGCTTTTTAGTTCCTCTTCACTTTCTGCCATAAGGGTGGTGTCATGTCCATATCTGAGGTTATTGATATTTCTCCCGGCAATCTTGATTCCACCTTGTGCTTCTTCCAGCCCAGCATGTGCTTCTCCATCATGAGAAGTCTAGTACTTCTCATGATGTACTCTGCATAAAAGTTAAATAAGCAGGCTGAATTCCAGAGGAACCTGGTAGGCTGCAGTCCATGGGGTGGCAGAGTCAGACATGACTGAGCAACTAACGTTTTCACTTCAATTCACAAGATTATAGATCATCAGTGTTGGAAGTTCATAGCCTCAGAACATCCTTTTGTGTGTGTACGTGTGTGTATCAGCTAAATGAACAATTTTATTTACTCATTTATAACTGTGATAAGTAAAAAACAATTACTTTTAAATGAATCCTAAATTTTAAGACATCCAAATGTCATCCTAGTAGCATGAAAATAATACACATTTGAGCTGAAGTAAGAGAAAAGCAGTGTTGTGTAAGAGTCCTGCCCTCACTTTCACCAGAAAATGTATTTAAATTAGAATTTCCAAATGTGAGAAATCTGAAAGGAATGAAAACTGCTAGTCCTTAATGGTAGCGTATGGTTGGTGTTAGCCAAAATGAAGTTCAGGCCGTGATGCTCTGTAGCCACCGTATGACCTACCCAAAGGCAATCAGAACACACTTCTTTCTTTTTCCTTTTCTTTTTTCTTTCTTTTTTTCATTTTTTTTTTTTAACTAATTGGCCCATGTTTAGTTTACTGAATGTCATCTGGACTCAGTAAAAATCAAGTGACCTGCATTGAATTAGTGTAATTGTAATACAAACAGAATATCGCATAGTTTTGGTCTTATACAGGAAAGGAGAACGTTGGAAAGATTTTTCTGTTTGATAAATAGAAACTGAAGATATGGGGATCCAGACCTGGTTCATACTTGATTTTTACCTTTCATGTCTTTCTGTAAGATCAGTATTTGGACTTTTAGGCTTTTCCTATATATATATATATATATTTTTTTTAAATGTTGGTTTTCCCTGTGAAACTTACTACAAAGGAAATTTTAAAAAAAAATCTTAGAAATTAAAAAAAAAACGCTTACATATTGTATAAAGCTCATAGATCTGATTTTTCCTTAAGCTTAAGCAAGTTAGCATTGTTCAAAACAGAAGTACTTTTTCTCTCTACTAGGATTGTCAGGAATTTGACATATATTTTTACCTTTAGCATGACTTATATTGCAGCCTCTTCAAATATAATTTTTATTAGTTTTTTGTAGTTTATATTCTGTTTCAGAAAGGCAGTGGCTACATTTGCCAAGGGAACAAAGAGCTGAAGAATTGAAATGTCATTTTTAATAATTTGTTTAGATTTTTAACTGTATGACTTGGATCTTATAATTAAATCACTTAATTTGACTTTGAGAGTGTCATTTTAGAATGGAGTTATTTGGCATTCTGAAAGTCTCATTTATTCTGCATAACTTATACCCTTGTATTAGGATGCTGAAGATAAAGGACAATAGCTATAGACAGGTTAGATTTTCCTATTGTAATTTCAGAGAACTTGTACTTTTTGTCTTTCTTGAAATTTTTGTGGCATTTTTATTTGTTTGTTTAATGTTTCTCTTCCCCACCAGAGGTGGCTCAGGTGGTAAAGAGTCTGCCTGCAGTGTGGGAGACCTGAGTTTGATCCCTGGGTCAGGAAGATCCCCTGAAGAAGAAAATGGCACCCACTCCAGTATTCTTGCATCAAAAATACCATGGACAGGGGACCCTGGTGGACTACAGTCCATGGGGTCGCAAAGAGTTGAACACGACTGAGTGACTTCACTTTCACTTTCCCCACCAGAGGCATGTCCCAGGGGAGCAGGCACTGGCTCTTCCCTTTTTTAAAATCTGATATTCTTTCATCTCTAACACAGAGCCTGGCATATAATAGGGAGTAAAATTAGTTAAATGTAAAATGAATAAAGACTTTATTTAGTATATACAAAAATCTGTTATCAAAACAGGACTTCCTAGGTGGTGCAATGGTAAAGAATCTGCCTGTCAGTGCAGGAGATGCGCGAGACGCAGGTTTGATCCCTGGCTTGGGAAGATCCCCTAAGAAGGAAAAGCTGCCCCACTCCAGCGTGCTTGCCTGGAGAATCCCATGGACAGAGGAGCCTGGCAGGCTACAGTCCATGGCATCGCGAGCACACACACACATTATCTAAATAGTACTCAAGTACTCAACAGTCTAGTATCGATAATATTTATAACAGTGTAATTGTAGTGGTAGAGTCCTGGCTATTCTGCTTTCTGGTTTTATTGCCTAGGACAGATGTAACTTCTTCATATCTCATTTTTTTCCATATGTAAAATGAGAATAATTATAGTCTTTATTCTGAGCTGTTATGAGGATTAAATAATTCACATAAAATCCTTGGAAAGTGCCGCACAAATGTGGATTGATTTTATCGTTGTTCTCTTTCTTAATATTTTCGAGGTACTTCAAAGTAATGAGAGGAATGTATGGCTTTATTAGAGTTGTATTAGGAAACCTTCAAAGAATAGGTAATGTTCTAATAGGGTTTTAAAAGATGAGTGTTAGTCAGTGGTTCGTGGGCAAAGCCATGCCAAGAAGTTTGTACTTTATTTTGTAAGTGATGGGGAAAGACTGATTTAAAGTAGGGGTTGATATGCAGACTTACCTTTTAGAAAGGCTATTTTGCAAGCAGTATAGAGAGAGGAAAGATACCAGAGGCAGATGGAGCTAGCAGGCAAGATTATTGTGATCTTAAAATTAAAATGTCAGTTTGGCATGGTCTCTGAGTAAAACTGATATAAAAATATAAGAAATTATGCAGATAATGGTAATGATCATCCTCATCATATTTGTTATTATTAATAATTGCAGATGCCATTTACTGGCTGCTTGTCATACACAGTATTTTAACATTCATCTTACCTAATTCTTACAGGGTTACTAGGAGGTAGTAATTCTTCAGGTGTGATTCCTAGACTAGCAGCATCAGCATCTTCTGAGCACTTGTTGGAAGTGCAGATTCTTGAGCCTAACCCCAGGCCTTTGGAATCTGAATCTCTCTGGGTGGGGGTCAGCAATCTGCATTTCAGCCTGATCTCCAGGGAATTCTGATCCTTGGTAAAATTTAAAAGAACCATTGTTGTATGTATGTATTTATACAGATGAAAAATAAAAGGTGAGGTGTTTTTAATAATACTCTGTTAATTCTTTAGTTTTTCTTATGTGTTAATTGTTTAGTTTTTCTTATGTAATATATTAAATGTAGTTTAGCAAGTTTCTGATCAGTAAACTAGTTTTTCTCTTGCTTTTATTCTGAGATTAGAAATATTTTCTAATAAGAAACATGTCTTCAGATTAATCTAGTGAACCAAAGTATTCTGTATTATCTCTGTGTAGAGAGGTGAGATAGCTTGATGGTTTAGAACATCAGCTTTGAAGCTACACCATCAAGGTTTAATTTCTAATTCTGTCCTTTATTTGCTTAGTATTACAGGGCAAGTTATTTAACTTCTCCATGCTTTAGTCTTCTATTATGTAAAATGGAGTAACAATCCCTCATTGGGTTTTGGTGAAGGTTAAAAGAAATAATTTTTGTAAAACTGCTTACCATGCACATTGTCTGTATACAGTAGATATAATACTAACAGTTATTATTATTACAAATAATATATAAATTTGTCAAAAGTTACATAAAAAATTTTTTTAACAGTGCTAAGTTACCCTAAGCACAGGATGTTTGTCATTGAAACGATATATTGGGTTAAATGGCTGTTATGTGCCTTTAGGTAAGGACTCATTCTCTTTTTCTGGCTTTAGTAGAAGGGCTTGCTCCTTTTTTCTTGTCTTCCACCTTGTACCCATCACTTATCTCCTCTTTGTTATGGAGCTTTACAGAATCTGTTCTCGTTTTAAGAAACAAAGAAGTTTCCTTCTGCTACTCTGCACTTGCTTACTCCTTCCTCTCAGTCATATGTAAAAGGACTGATAGGTACTTGCCGCCTTAATTTCCCCACTTCCCTCCTGCCCACTGCTGGGCAGACTTTGGCTGTTTCTTCTCCGCCTTTCTACCGAAGTTGTTCATTTTTACATCTGTTTGACCTTGTAACCATTTTCTTCTTAAATTTCCTTGTTTCTTTAGACTCATTTTTAATTATCTACTTAATTAGCTTTTCTGTACTGTCCTGAGACACTTCAAATCCAAATCTGTTTTCTCATCAGACTTTGTTTTACCTTTGTATTTTCTGTCTTGGTTAATGACACTACCATCCAAGTTAGTTGTCAAATTGAAAATCTGTTCTCTCTCTGTCCAGTCTTCCCCCGTTAATCAATTACCAAGTCTTACTGATGCCACCTCTTAAATTTCATGAAATTTCTTTTCTTCCTTTCCAGCTTGTCTACCATTGGGCTAATAATTCAAGTTCTCATTATTCACTATTATTCGTTCACGTTACTTACACCCTTAACATCTCTTAAATACATCTCCTTCTTTCCATCTACATCTTTATTTCCTCATTTCAGACCTCATAATTTTTCTTCTGGATTTCTACAACAGTCTCCTAACTGTTCTAATGGTGTTTGATTTCACCCTACTTTCCAAAGTATCCTTCATGATACTGCTAGATTGATCATTCTAAAATGAAACACAGATCATATTACTTCTTTATTTATAATCCTCCCATTAAAAAGCAATTTCTTTCCTTTGTCTCTAGATTAAGAGCCAAACTCTTAAGAGTGTTATACAAAGTCTTGGGCTCTGCCTACTTTTTTATTCCTGTGACAGCCCCTTTCCTTTAGCCATGCTATCACTTGAAGGTATTTTAGGTTTTACTGCTGTTTGCTGTTCAGTGTTACTTCTCTGTGCCTGCATTTTCTCCCAGCTGTCTTCTCCACTGTCTAAGCTGGGAACGTTTCTTCTCGGCTTTCTTAGTACCCTGTGTAGATTAAGATCATAGCATTTATTACACTCTATTATAATTTGTCTGACTTTTTCACCAGATTTTACATTTATTGAGAGCAGCATATGTGACTTCTATCTTAGATCTTCAGTGTCTAATGTAATGCTTTGTGACGTAGTAGGTGTAAAATAAATGGTTAATGCATATATATATATATATTTGAAATATGTAATTTTTATGTGCATCTTTTAATAAACTAGGAAGATTGAGGTGGACATGTCTATATGGTGTGTCACTAAATCTGAATAAACTTTGAAAGAAGAGCATTATTTCTTTCTTATCAGTTAGCAGCTTGAGTGCTACCATGTGTTAAGCCCTGGGTGAGATACTGCTTGAATGAAATCAAAAGAAATAAGAGAGAAGGACTGCTGTTACGAGTTGCTTTTTCTTTGACAAAATGTTTCTTTAAACAATCCATTTTATATTCGTAATTCATCATATTTTATTTTTAGTCCACTTTAGTTTTGGGGAAACAACATAGCAGTCCTTTAGGTTACCATCTAAAATGCTAATTTTGAACTTCACTGAGTATAGTATGGCACTAGTCCAACACAATCTGTTAAAAATTTTCCTCTGGGTCAGATCTAAGTTGAGAAGAATGAGGTAACTTTAATGTGAACCCAGATTGTACTTCAGTCCTTTTCTCCAGTGAGTTGCCAAATTCACAATTCCATTTGTATCTGGAATTGAGGAAGCCGAGTTTAATGTGGATTTCTGCCAATGATAGCAAATCTTGGCAAGATAGTCTTGTTCTCTGTGCTTAATTATATAGTTTTATTATAAATTTTTTCACATGTTTATTTGGAAGTACCTCTCATATACTTTATTCTTTTGGTGGTTAATCATTTACTGTCAGATCGTCCTTCTTTTCTGAGAAGGCCAGCTTACATTTTTATACATTGCTATTAGTTATCCTGTTCTGCCTCTTCACTAGATTTATAGATTTTAAAGCTGTCCAGGTGTCTTAAGGATCATTACATCGGAATCCCTCTCTTTTGGGAATTAAAAATCTTAGTGAAACTGAGAGAGACTGTTATATATTAATTCATCCAGTATTTATTGAGTGTCTGCTGTGACAGTGTTTTAGGCCCTGGGAAATAGCAGTGAATGAAACAAACTTCCAGGCTTTTAGGTGTTGACATTATAGTGGGGAGAGACAATAAATTACACACACACAAAAATTTAATAAATACATCAGGTGCTGATAACTGCTACGCAAGAAAAATAAGCAGGATAAGAGAGGGTACAGAAGGACGAAGGGTGCTTGTGATAATATGTATAGGATGGTCAAGAAAGGCCTGTCTGATAAGGGGACTT
Source organism: Bubalus kerabau (assembly GCF_029407905.1). NCBI lineage: Eukaryota > Metazoa > Chordata > Mammalia > Artiodactyla > Bovidae > Bubalus > Bubalus kerabau. The sequence goes on from NC_073637.1 coordinate 67,897,672, forward strand.
TTGGTAGAGATCTAAAGGAGATAAGAAAATGAGCCAGGCAGATTTCTGGTGAAAGAGTATTCTAGTTAGAGGAAACTAATGTGGCAATGTGTTTGGTGTTTAAGGAGCCGTCTGGAGATCTGTATGGCTGAAGCTGGATGAGAAAGGGGGAGAAGCAGGAGATGAAGTCAGTGAGGTAGCAGAGGACCAGATCACGTAGAACCTTAATAAACCATGATGAGCTCTCTAGCTTTTCCTGGGAGTGAGACAGGACACCATTGGGAGGTTTTGAGCAGAGGACTGATACGGTCTTACATACGATTTAAAAGGTGTTTTGTTCTTCCTTTAAATTGTAGCAGGGCAAGGTTGGAAGCAGAGTGAACAGGAGGGAGGTTACTTTTTTGGTAGTCCAGGTTTGAGACGATGGTGGCTTGGATCAGGGTGGTAAAGGTAGCGGTATTGAGAAGTGGTCAGATTCTGGATATAGGCCATATTTCGTATGGTATGTGAATTATGTCTCCGTTTATCTGCGGAGACTGGTCATATAGAATGACTAGTGAATGAAAGTGAATGCGTTAGAAATAATAGAATGATACTACTATCATCTCTGGGATGAAGACTCTTAAGACTTGAGTGGAAGCCACATAGCTATTTTTACGGGTAGAGCTGAGACAGAACCTTCTTCTGTTTTCTTCTCAATTTTCTCTCTCCTTTTTGTGCTCTTATTTCCTTTTGTTCAACAGACGTGTGTGGAGCACCCGCTATATACTAAGCATTGTGCCTAAAACTGAGGATACATAAGACATTCGGAATTGGAATCACCTGAATTTGGTGGCCAAGATGACTGAAGTGTCCAGTTCAGGAGGCAGTTCGAGTGGTGATGAAAGAGACAGGGACTCCTGGAGGAGCAGGATTGCTGAGAGAAAGAAAATCTCTTTTTCCTCATAGGATTCCGTGTGGTCTTTTCCTAGTAGCCAAACTGCTTGAACTAATAGCTTATGCTCACTGTCTCTTTATTAATATGCATACATTTTCTTTTAAATGTCTTTTAGTTTGTTTAACATATTTACCAAGGATCACTAATGGCCAGATCCTGTGTCCTTATCTTAGTCCTCACGTTACTCCTTGCCACCTCCCCCCGCCCCAAGAAAGGGCTTCCCTGGTAGCTGAGTGGTAAAGAATCCGCCTGCAGTGTGGGAGCCGCAGGTGACGCGGGTTCCATCCCTGGGTGGGGAAGATCCTCTGGATGAGGGCATGGCAACCCCCTCCAGTATTTTTGCCTGGAGAAACCCTTGGACAGAGGAGCCTGGTGGGCTCCAGTCCATAGGGTTGCAAAGAGTCAGACACAACTGAAGGAACTTAGCGTGACTTAGAGACTTAGTCCCAGGAAAGAACACTTGTCCTGTTAAGGGCCAAGTAGTAAATATTTTAGTCTTTGCAGGTCATATGCAACCACTCAACTCTGCCATTGTAATTAAAACATTCAACTCTGCAGCCATAGACAGCAAGTGAAAGAGTGAGCATGGCTATGTTCCAGTAAAACTTTATTTAATAATTGAAACAGGTAACTGGCCAGATTTGGCATGAGAGCCAGAGACTCACTGATCCCTGTTCTGAGCTGTTGTATAATTGTAGTCCTCCCTGCTTCTCTGATAAGGAATGTTTCTCTCCTTTAGCGATAGGTTTCCCCTTTTTCATCTAATTAACGGCATCTCTTTATGTAGTTACTTCTTCATGTAGTTCTGTCCATAGTATTTTCTTACTTTTTGTTAAAGATTCTTGTAAGGCTTGTCGGTTGTGGGCACACTTTCTCTGTGTCTCGTAGGAAATAGTAAGGCTGAAGGGTCCATTAATAAAATCCCCCTGTCCTGGAAGCCAGGTCTGAGCCGGTGTTCTCAGGGAGGACAGTTTTCTGCCATCGCCCTCTTGGTGTCCTAAGTCTGCCACTTTAGCATCCCCCGCAGGCCTGAAAAGAGACCTTCTAGTCAGTGAAGAGTCTTTTCTGTGGTCTCTTATCTTCAGGAGGGAAGTTAGAAGAATGATGGCTTCTCTAAAAGGGGAGCTGCTTAAAGTCTCTTGAGGGTCTTGATCTGTATCTTTTGTTATCTTGCGGGTCCTAGATCCAGTCCTCCTTAGATACCAAGGGATATGGCTGTAACTGTGAAGCCTGGTGCCAGCAAAACTCTGCTATCTGGTCTGAACTTGGCTGTTGGCCGTCTTTTCTTGTGTCTCCTCTGCCTTGTCCCGCCAAGCCCCAACCCGGCCCTGAGTCAGTTTGCAGAATCCTTTTGTCTCAACACGGATTTCCTGACTTTGGGCTGATCTTGTCTTCTAGCTCGGAGAAAACGATACTGTTAGCTATTGAATGTTTCTGCCCCACACTGAGATCGATGTATTAGTCTGGTCCGGCTACTGTAACAAAATACTGCAGAGTGGGTAGCTTACACAGCAGAAATTTCTCGCAGTTCTAGAAGTTGGAAGTCCCAGATGAAGGGCAGGTTTGGTTTCTCCTGAGGCTTCTCCTCTTGGTTTGTCTTTTCACTTGAGTCATCACATGCCTTTTTTTGTTTTCTGTCTATGCACATCCCTAGTGTCTGTTCCTCTCCTTAGATGGTACCAGTCACATTGGATTAGGACCTTATCCTTATGACCTCTTTTAATTTAATTCCTGGTGGCTCAGACAGTAAAGAAGCTGCCTACAATGTGAAAGACCTGGGCTCGATCCCTGGGTCAGGAATATCCCCTAGAGAATACTGAACGGCAGTCCACTCCAGTATTCTTGTCTGGGAAATCCCATGTACAGAGGCACCTGGCAGGCTACCGTCCATGAAGTCACAAAAGAGTCAGACACAACTTAGCGACTAAAAACAACAGCAAACAGCAACAACAACAAACTCTATAAAGGTCCTGTCTCCAAATACAGTCACATCCTGAGGTACTGGGGGTTAGGGCTTGAGTATGAATTTTGGAGGGACACAGTTTGGTCCATGACAGTAAATATCTGTAATTGTCTTTCCCTTCTTCCTTCCTCTTATGTTGTTCCCTTCTCTTCTCCACCTTCTCCCTTTAATTTCTTCTCCACTGGTTCATTTTTACCAAGAGTAAACATACTACAGTTATGACCAACCTAGATAGCATATTCAAAAGCAGAGACATTACTTTGCCAACAAAGGTTCATCTAGTCAAGGCTATGGTTTTTCCAGTGGTCATATATGGATGTGAGAGTTGGACTGTGAAGAAGGCTGAGCGCCGAAGAATTGATGCTTTTGAACTGTGGTGTTGGAGAAGACTCTTGAGAGTCCCTTGGACTGCAAGGAGATCCAACCAGTCCATTCTGAAGGAGATCAGCCCTGGGATTTCTTTGGAAGGAATGATGCTAAAGCTGAAACTCCAGTACTTTGGCCACCTCATGGGAAGAGTTGACTCATTGGAAAAGACTCTGATGCTGGGAGGGATTGGGGGCAGGAGGAGAAGGGGATGACAGAGGATGAGATGGCTGGATGGCATCACCGACTCAATGGACAAGAGTTTGGGTGAACTCCGGGAGTTGGTGGTGGATAGGGAGGCCTGGCGTGCTGCGATTCATGGGGTTGCAAAGAGTGGGACATGACTGAGCGACTGAACTGAACTGAATTGAAACATACTACTGCTCACCACTATACTGCTATACTGCTACTCACTACCACCACCAATATGTACTACTACTGTGTTAGATTGTTACTATTATTATAAAATAGATACAATCTAAATGCTCTAGAAGTGATACTTTTGACTTTCAAATGGGAACAGAACAGTTTTGAAATTTTGGAGGGGATTAATACTGACTTTTTTCCTATTTCATGGTTTGATAAACTATTCCCACCTTAATGTTAAGAGTAAAAGTGTATTAAAACTACTAAAATACCAAATTAATACAAAGTATCAAAATTTATAGGACAGTTAAAGCACCACTGAAAGGGAAGTTAATAGTACCCATTAATTTTTTTCTCTTCTGTCTGTTTTTCATCAGCTGAGCCTTTTATTATACTTTCACTTCTATAATTTCCATTTGGAAGTACCTTCTTCTTTATGTCTTGTTTCTTTGCTGAGGCTTTCTATTTTCACACTTTTTTTCATATTATCTTTATTAGTATTAAAAATGGAAATGGCAAGATTTATGTTTATATTTGTTTCAGCCAGTTGCAGGTTCATCACTGCTTTAAAATATTTGTCACATAATTTTGACATCTGTGTTCTTTAAATTGTTGACATCTATCAATTATCTGTTTTCAAAAATAAATTTCTTTATTTTTGGTTGTACTGGGTCTTTGTTGTTGCACACAGGCTTTTTCCAGTTGTGGCGAGCGAGGGCCGCTCTTCCTTGCATTGTGCAGGCTTCTCGTTGCGGAGGCTTCTGTTGTTGCAGAGCACAGGCTCTAGGGCTTGGGCTGCAGTGGTTGCAGCTTCCAGGCTCTGGAGTGAGGGCTCAGCAGTTGCGGTGCCTGGGCTTAGCTGCTCTGTGTCACGTGGAATCTTCCCAGACCAGGCATAGAACCCAGATTCTTATCCACTGTAGCAGCAGCGCAGTCCTGAAGTCTTTTTCTGTTTGTTTTATACGTATTGTCCATGATTTTTAGTTGTACTTAATGGAGAGAATGGAGGAAGTATACCTACTCCATCCTTGTGGAAGCAGAAGAGTGACACGTAGTTTTTAAACGATAGTTCCTTTCTAGCTGATGGAATTTTAGGCATGTATAAAAAATATAATATATAAAATACAAGTGTATATCTGCCTATTTCTCTCTATATATGTAAGAAAGGAAATAGTTTGGTTGTTGTTGTCTAGTTCTGGCCCTTGAATTATTGAGTTTTCATAGTTTCTTTCCTTCCTTTTATTTATGAATTCCCAGTCTTTAAAAATGGTATGATTTTCATGCTAACCCCAAAGATATGCTGAGAATGGTAGGGGTTAGAAGTAGATACTGTGTCCATAACTGCTTGCTTCATGCAGTGATTTTTGACCCTGGCTATTCTTAGGCTTATCTGGGGAATTAAAAAAATATACGTAGGCCCCCACCAGATCAGATTCTTTGGGCTGGGTCCAGGGTATCAGGAATTTTTAAAAGCCCTAATATGTAGCCAATGTTGAGACCCTCTGGCCAAGGTTTCCTTAAAGAATGTGGAGCCAGAAATGAATACATGAATATATATATATATTTTTCATTTTCACTAAGTTTTGGTTGAATCTGATGATTAAGATTTAATTTGACTTTCGTATTTGACCAGTGAGTGAGTGAGTGAAGTTGCTCAGTCGTGTCCGACTCTTTGCAACCCCATGGACTGTAGCCTACCAGGCTCTTCCCTCCATGGGATTCTCCAGGCAAGAGTACTGGAGTGGGTTGCCATTTCCTTCTCCAGGGGATCTTCCCCACCCAGGGATCGAACCTGGGTCTCCCACATTGCAGGCAGACAGTTTAACCTCTGAGCCAACAGGGAAACCCCATTTGACCAAGGCAGCAGATTAAATTATTCTGTTCTCCAGACAAGGTTGAGGGATCATGTTGACAGATTTTTCTTTTCTCTAAAATTTACCATTAATTTCTAAGTGTCAGATTAAATTCCTGAGATCTGTAATTTCTTACTGATTATAGACTTTACACATTTTCAATTGTGTTTCTTTTTTTTCTTAATATACCTTTTGTTTTATTTAATTTTAGTTTTTCTTATTTCAAATTACATTGATTTTATCCTAAGACACTTTTTTGTTAAACTGATTTGTGCTGGGCATTATACTATTCTTGGGCCAGAGCCTCCTTTATGGTAACACCCTGTTACCTCATGCCTGCTTAGTTGTGTCTGACTCTCTACGACCCCTCAGTGTCCTCTGGGGCTCCTCTGTCCATGGGATTCTCCAGGCAAGAATACTGAAGCGGGTTGCCGTGCCCTCCTCCAGGGTTTCTTCCTGACCCAGGGGTTGAACCCAGGTCTCTTGAGTCTCCTGCATTGGCAGGTGGGTTCTTTACCACTGTGCCGTGGTTGGCTTACAGGAAGTAGCGTTTCATGAATCTTTTGCACAGGGTTCTCTTTTTTCTTCCCATTTTGTAATCACGCTGTTTGTTCCATATTGAAATATTTTAGTACATTCTCTACTCATTCTGTTGCAATACATTGATTGAAGTATATGAAAACAATCTTGGCCTCACGCATACGTAGCTGGGCAAGAGAGAGGAGCATTTGAATCATTTTTCCCTTGACATTTGTAGGTATTACTCTTTGTGCTGCACTAAAATGCAACAGTAGTAGTTTCATCAACGTTGGTTTCAGTATCAGAAACCACAGAATAACTTCTCTCAATGATTACGTTAAAATCCATCGTTCTTTTTCGCACTTTGAATGTATCTTTTCCCACGTGATTGGTTAACATCTTAATTCACTGAGTAATGGCAGAGCTTTCGCATTTTGACGTACAGTACCAAAAAAAATTACACTTGTCAGTATCACTACTAGTCTCATCAGAACAGTTTTTAATTTTAAGTATTGGTGAGTTATTAAGGTCATAGTAACAGAAACTTTTGAAAACTTGAATTTTCACTTGAAATCTTGAATTTTATCATGAGTACCAGAAAATATTTGTATTTTCCTTGAAGTGATAGGCTCACTTGGCTTATTTTTGAGGAAATATTTGCCACGTACCCAAATCGGAATTATCAGAGTTTGCCTATCAAGTCTTTTTTTTCTTCTTCAAATAAGAACAATGTTCCCCCAAAAGTGATGGTTTGGCTTGCTCTGTAATCCCATGTGCGCTTTTTCATTGAGACAACCATTGTGCTTTGATAGCAGCATAAGTAGTATATGCTTCCTTCTCATTTAATTACGAGATTACTAAAAAGATGTTTGTTCAGATATCAAGACTCTTAAAAATGAATGTTTTTTTCTTTTTCATCAAGGACATTCTTAAATGAAAGTGACTTTTTTTTTTAAAGAAAACCGTGACTGCATAGTGAGGAGTACAGGGATTACTAGGACACTTTGGTTCCACTGTCTTGATTGGTGCTAGAGGTCCAGCAGTTTTACCCATCATTATTTTTTTACCTTTAGTGTAAATGTCAATAGAGAAAAAAAGGAGAATAATGTCTTAGTATTTTTATGAAGATAGATTTGACCTGATGGGCCCTAGGACTTCATGAAGGGGGGACCACACTTTGAGAACCACAACTGTAGGGAAAAAAATGTAGAGAAACATTATTCTTCACCTTTGCTTAAGAGGTACTTCTCATATAAACTTATATAACAGTTTCAAGATATTTTGCCATGTTTGAGTACCACCTGTAATTTGGTATTCTGTTTGAACCCCGGCAGGGTGGAGTGCAGTTCAGATCTGATGCTAACCAACTTGGAGTTGGCATAGACCCCACAAGTTAAAAGTCACAGTTTCCAACGCAACTGCTGGTTCTTCAGAGACCAGCTGTGCTTCGGGGGTCTTCCGGTCACCGGTACTGACTGGCTATAAATTTGTCAGTTCCTTTCACTTCCACAGGTTCAATAATTTGTTAGAATGACTCACAGAACTGAAGAAAGCACTATAGTTATGGTTACAGTGTTAATACAAAACATACAAATCAGGAAAACCAGCCTAATGGTTCACATGAATTAGGTTGGTGCAAACATAACTGCAGTTTCAGTCCATGAATTTTAAATCATGATAACTAGGCTCAAACTCAACTTTACTAATCAAAATAGGAACCATTACAGTCAACACATTTTTGCCAACAAGAAATAAGTTTGTTTCTTCTTGTAGCATAAAAATCCATGCCTCGGAATTTAATGAGCTCCTGAAAAGCTTTTTCTGCCTCCTACTGTTGTGGAGGCATTTTCCCTGCAAAAAGTTGTCAGAGATGCTTGAAGAAGGGGTAGTCGATTGGCCAGAGGTCAGGTGAGGCAAAACTTTGTAGCCTGATTTGTTCAACTTTTGAAGCATTGGTTGTGCGATGTGCAGACTGGCATCGTGGAGAAGAATTGGGCCCTTTCTGTTGACCAGTTCCGGTTGCATAGGTTGTAGTTTATGCATCTCATCAATTTGCTGAGCATACTTTTCAGATGGAATGGTTTCTCTTGGATTCAGAAAACCGTAGTGGATTACGCCAGCAGCAGACCACCAGACAGTGACCACGACCTTTTTTGGGTCCGGGTTTGGCTTTGGGAAGTGCTTTGACACTTCTTGGTCCAGACACTTGAGCTGGTTGTCACCGGTTGTTGTATAAAATCCACTTTTTGTCGCACAGCACAATCCACTCGAGAAATTGTTCATTGAAGATGACACTTCACAACGATGATTTTTCTGATTTGCTGTCAGCGTGTGAGGCACCCACTTATCGAGCTTTTTCACCTTTCCAATTTGCTTCAAACGCCAAACGACAGTAGAATGGTCGATGTTGAGTTCTTTGGCAACTTCTCCTGTAGTTCTAAGAGGATCAGCTTAGATACTTGCTCTCAGTTGGTCGTTGTCCATTTCCGATGGCTGACTACTACCCTCTTCATCTTCAAGGCTCCCATCTCCTTTGCAGAACTTCTTGAACCACCATTGCACTGCATGTTCATTAGCGGTTCCTGGGCCAAATGCATTGTTGATGTTGTGAGTTGTCCCCGCTCCCTAATGACCCATTTTGAACTCGATAGGAAACTTGGTCAAATTTGCTTTCTGTCAAACATCATTTTCCATAGTCTAAAATAAGTATAAACAGCAAGTAATAAGTCATTAGTGAAAAAACATAAAGTGAGAAATGTGGGATAAAATGGTGTATAACATAACTCCATTTATTAAGAATGTATTCCAGTGGCAGATTTTAGCAGTGCAAAATGCAATTACTTTTGCACCAACCTAGTAGTAATTTAAATAAAATTAAAAATTCAGTTACACTAGCTGAAATTTTTAAAATTAAAAATTTGTTATACTAGCTTCATTTCCAATACAAGCATGCCTTGGCGATATTGCAGTTGCAGTCCAGACCACCCCAATGAAGCAAATATTGCAGTAAAGTGAGTCCCATGAGTTCCTTTGGTTCTCCAATGCACAGAAAAGTTATGTTTACACTATCCTGTATTCTGTTAAGTGTGCAACAGCATTATGTTTAAAAAAGAAAAACCAATATATGTACCTTAATTTAAAAATATTGCTTTGAAAAATGCTCATTTTCTTGTACATCTTCAGCAAGTCCTAGTATAAGATCAGAGATCATTGGTCAGAGAGCACCATAACAAATATAATAACACAATGATAAAATAGGAAACACTATAAAAATCACTAGGCCGTGACAGAGACGTGACGTGAGAAGACGCTGTTGGACATACGATGCCGACAGACTTGCTTGACGCAGGGCTGCCACGGACCTTCTGTTTGTAGAACGTGCAGTATATGCATAAGGCAGTTAAGGCAGAACACAATAGAACGAGGTGTGCAGACCTCGATAGAGTAGATTCAGGTTGTATACTTTGGGGAAGGATTTCGTGGGTGGTGGTGTGTTTCTCATGTTGTGTCATATCAGAAATCACATACTGTGAGTTTGTCTCTTAGTAAAGTCTGATCACTTAGTTAAGGTAACAATGAACAGATCTCTCTATTGTAAGGTACGTCTTCTCCTTTGTAATTATTGAGTGGTCTGGAAGGGTACTTTTGTAATTTGCAAGCATCCTTTCTCCAGTAATCGTTCCCTGGCGGTAGTATCCTCTGGTCGTCCTTGCCCGAATGGATCATTGCAGTACTTTGAGGGTGACAAGTGTTGATCTTCTAAGTCATTCAGTCATTGTGTGTTTATTAGCTGGTATTTTTTTATAAAGAACAGCTTTTCTTAAACTCTTTTTTAAAAATACCACTTTATATCATCTCCAGAGACAAAAAAAATTATGCAGGATAGGAAAAGAAATCATTTTCTACCTGGCTCAGCTACTATATATGGTATTTACATAGTTACACTGTTGTAGACACTGAGTATCAGTTTAAAGAAAATAAGAACTAGTTTGGAAGAGGAAAGGTACTTGTGGAATGGGCAGGAAGAAGAAAGCTACATGTTCATCTTCTGTAGTTGAGGGTCAGAAGATTATGCCTCAAACTGAAAAATCAAGAAGTAGCATTGTAAGCATGTTATTTATATAACTGAGGTAAATACCTAAAGAATCAGGTAAAACAGCAAGGTGTTTACCCTGGAGAAGAAAGGATTAGTGTGGAACTGCTGTTTTCCGTAACAAACTTTGACTAATTCTTGAAAACTGTGTGCCTTCTAACTTCAAATAAAATTTTTAAATGTAAAAATGAAATTAAAAAATATTGCTACCAGTTCAGTTCAGTTGCTCAGTCGTGTCCAACTCTTTTCCACCCCATGAATCGCAGCACACCAGACCTCCCTGTCCATCACCAACTCCCGGAGTTCACCCAGACTCACGTCCATCGAGTCAGTGATGCCATCCAGCCATCTCATCCTCTGTCATCCCCTTCTCCTCCTGCCCCCAATCCCTCCCAGCATCAGAGTCTTTTCCAATGAGTCAACTCTTCCCATGAGGTGGCCAAAGTACTGGAGTTTCAGCTTTAGCATCATTCCTTCCAAAGAAATCCCAGGGATGATCTGCTTCAGAATGGACTGGTTGGATCTCCTTGCAGTCCAAGGGACTCTCAAGAGTCTTCTCCAACACCACAGTTCAAAAGCATCAATTCTTCGGCGCTCAGCCTTTTTCACAGTCCAACTCTCACATCCATACATGACCACAGGAAAAACCATAGCCTTGACTAGACGAACCTTTGTTGGCAAAGTAATGTCTCTGCTTTTGAATATGCTATCTAGGTTGGTCATAACTTTCCTTCCAAGGAGTAAGCATCTTTTAATTTCATGGCTGCAATCACCATCTGCAGTGATTTTGGAGCCCCCAAAAATAAGGTCTGACACTTTTTCCACTGTTTCCCCATCTATTTGCCATGAAGTGATGGGACCAGATGCCATGATCGTCGTTTTCTGAATGTTGAGCTTTAAGCCAAGTTTTTCACCCTCCTCTTTCACTTTCATCAAGAGGCTTTTTAGTTCCTCTTCACTTTCTGCCATAAGGGTGGTGTCATCTGCATATCTGAGGTTATTGATATTTCTCCCGGCAATCTTGATTCCAGCTTGTGCTTCTTCCAGCCCAGCGTTTCTCATGATGTACTCTGCATAGAAGTTAAATAAGCAGGGTGACAATATACAGCCTTGACGTACTCCTTTTCCTACCCGCATGTCCAGTTCTAACTGTTGCTTCCTGACCTGCATACAGATTTCTCAAGAGGCAGGTCAGGTGGTCTGGTATTCCCATCTCTTTCAGAATTTTCCACAGTTTATTGTGATCCACACAGTCAAAGGCTTTGGCATAGTCAATAAAGCAGAAATAGATGTTTTTCTGGAACTCTCTTGCTTTTTCCATGATCCAGCGGATGTTGCCCATTTGATCTCTGGTTCCTCTGCCTTTTCTAAAACTAGCTTGAACATCAGGAAGTTCACGGTTCACATATTGCTGAAGCCTGGCTTGGAGAATTTTGAGCATTACTTTACTAGCATGTGAGATGAGTGCAATTGTGTGGTAGTTTGAGCATTCTTTGGCATTGCCTTTCTTTGGGATTGGAATGAAAACTGACCTTTTCCAGTCCTGTGGCCACTGCTGAGTTTTCCAAATTTGCTGGCCTATTGAGTGCAGCACTTTCACAGCATCATCTTTCAGGATTTGAAATAGCTCAACTGGAATTCCATCACCTCCACTAGCTTTGTTTGTAGTGATGCTTTCTAAGGCCCACTTGACTTCACATTCCAGGATGTCTGGCTCTAGGTTAGTGATCACACCATCATGATTATCTGGGTCATGAAGATCTCTTTTGTACAGTTCTTCTGTGTATTCTTGCCACTTCTTCTTAATATCTTCTGCTTCTGTTAGGTCCATACCATTTCTGTCCTTTATCGAATTGATTTTCATCTTAATCAGTATGTTAGCTCAGTCAGTAAAGAATCTGCCTGCAATTCAGGAGACGGGGGTTTGATTCCTGGGTCAGGAATATCCCCTAGAGAAGGAAATGGCAACCCACTCCAAGATTCTTGCCTGGAGAATCCCATGGACAGAGGAGCCTGGCAGGCTTTAGTCCATGGGGTCACAAAGAGTCAGACACAACTGAGATACTAAACCACCACCATGATTACAGCCACTACTATTACCATTTGGATACTCAGTTTTTTTAAGTTCAGCTAGTCCACTCCAGTACTCTTGCCTGGAAAATCCCATGGACGGAGGAGCCTGGTGGGCCGCAGTCCATGGGGTCGCTAAGAGTCGGAGGAGACTCAGCGACTTCACTTTCACTTTTCACTTTCATGCATTGGAGAAGGAAATGGCAACCCACTCCAGTGTTCTTGCCTGGAGAATCCCAGGGACGGGGGAGCCTGGTGGCCTTCTGTCTATGGGGTCGCACAGAGTCGGACACGACTGAAGCCACTTAGCAGCAGTCCTGTACCTTTTGGCATGATTTCGTTAGTCTTTGAGGGCTTCCTTACTGAAATAAGGCCCATCGATGTTTCTTCAAGGAGCACTGATTTCTTTCGGTGGGAATGGCATTTTTGAAACTAAAATTTGGATGCCAGGTGTGCTCCTTGCTACAGATGTCCTCTATCTTTAAATGTATCTGGTCCTTCCGATTTCTTAGCCTTCCCCCGCCCCGCCCTCCTCCATGGCGGGAGTTGATTGCTTCTCACTGATTTCTCAGATCTTTTGAGTTAAGACTCGTCCATTTACTTTTCTGTTTTCAGAATTTTATTGCTATCCCATTTTTGCTGTTCTTCTCTCTGTAGTTTAAGCATTAAAAAAAAATTCCTACTGTCCTTTAGTAGCATTTTTGGCATGGCATTGAGTGAGTCAGTATATTCAAGTCACCATATTTAACTGGAGTCTTTTACTTCAACCCTCTTAGTATAGATTTGGATTTTACTCTGCATAAATAACTAGGTCTAATGCTGCTGGGGGTACAAAACTCGATAGGCCTGTTTATGCCTTCAGGTAGTTTCAGTGTTACTCAGAGCATTTAGAATGAGTTTAAAACTAACTGGAGTCCACGTTAAAATATGCAGAGTGCCGGAGCTGAGGTGTATGGTGTGATGGTACGTAGCCTTATATTTTGTGTTCTAGCACAGTGGTTCTCAGTGTTGGCTGTATGTTAGGATGACTTGGGAGACAAAAAAATAACTGTTCGTGGTTCTCAGATCAGATTTAAGATTAAATCTGAATCTACTATGAGCGAAGCTAAGTTCTACAAGTTCTGAACTTCTTTTGGTAGACTTGATTAGTTTGTGTTTTTTATTTTTGTTTTTTGTTCTTTTTCCTTTAAGGGCCAAGAAGATACTTCAGGTTCATCTTGTAATTTTTCCTGCCCCACACCAGGAATAAGTTGGTTTCCTTCCTCAACCCCTTGGTATTTCAGGCCTCACACCTTTGAACAAACATGCAGCTCTCTTCTCTGTGCCTCATTAACTCACTCGTTCACTCTTTAGGACCCAGCCTTTCATTTTTCCTTTAAAGGGCAATTTGAGCTAACTCATTCTGTAATGCCCCTTGTTGCCATCTATTTTAGCACTTACACTGTTTCATTGAAATGATCTGGTATGCATTTTCCTACCCCATTAGAGTCTAAGCTTCTTGGACAAATTCTAATATTATAGGTTTGGATACATTTTATGTGCTTAAAAAAGTTAATTGAGCTGATCACACACAGGAATTCCAATTCTGGAGCCTGAGAGAGAGTAGAATTATAAAGTTCCTTAAGTTTTGGGTCTTGGTCACTTTTGGTTTCTTCTATAGCCATATTTTATGGATATTTTTGAATTATATTAAAGTAATATTATATTTAACCTTGAAAGATGATTAAGACTTAACTGGAAGCATTCAAATGTATTGAAATTTAAATTGTGCGTCTGTGAGAGGTGCTTGTAGAAGCAGACTGAAATGACTGGTAACTTAAGCAGTGTTTTTAAATGATGCCTTTGTTCAATTATAAATATATAGTGGCCTTTATAATAAAAAATTTTAAAGGAATCTTACACAGTCGTGTACAATGCAGGACTTCCCAGGTGGCGCAGTGGTAAAGAATCCGCCTGCCAATGCAGGAGACACAAGAGATACAGGTTCAATCCCTGAGTCAGGAAGATCCCCTGGAGTAGAAAATGGCAACCCACTCTCGTATTCTTTCCTGGAAAATTCCATGGACAGAGGAGCCTGTCAGCCCCCAGTCCTTGGGGTCGCAAATAGTCAGACACAACTGAATGAGCTCTCATAGCACCTGCAGTCTTGTAGACAGTGAATGGATATTTTGAGTTTTTGAGATTTTGTACCAAATCATTTTGTACTGTTGTTTGTTTTCTCATTTTTACCTTTCTTTTTTATTATATCTCTCCATTTTCTTTTTTCTTAATCATCATGATTTATTACAGGATATTGAATATATTCTATGTGGTACACAGTAAAGCCTTGTTGTTTATCTAGTCTACAGATACTCGCTTGCATCTGCTAACACCAGACTTCCAGTCCATGCCTCTCCCCGACCCCTGGTCACCACCACTCTGTTCTCTGTGTCTGTGAGTCTGTTTCTGCTTCATAGATAAGTTCGTTTGTATCATATTTTAGATTCCACATATTAGTGAGATCATCTGTATTTGCCTTTCTATTTCTGACTTACTCCACATAGTATAATAGTCTCTAGGTCCATCCATGTGCTGCAAATGGCATTATTTCATTTTTTTTTTTGGTTGTTTAGTATTCCATTGTGTATGTGCGTGTGTGTATACACACATGCTATATATATCACATCTCCTTTATCCAGTCATCTGTCAATGTACATTTCGGTTGTGTCCATGTCTTGGTTATTATAAATTCACTTTTCTTTCAATAGAACATTTCTTTGTGGCTCTGTAATTTATACACTTGTCATTTTTATGGCAATATGTTGCTCCATTTTGTTGATACATGGTAGTTTACTTGGCCATGTCTTGTTTGGTGTTTTTTATTTACATTTTACCACAATTACAGAAAGTGAACTATAATTATTTTTATAGAGATAGCTTTGCATTTTCTTTTGGGAGACCAAATATGTGTTACAGAGCCTTTACCTTGTAATAGAATTATCTGTGGCAGAAATTTAATAGAAACATGGAAATAGTGTGAAGTAGATCAGGAGCCAGATAGATCTGATTTCTCGTTTTGACAGACACTTTACTAGCTGTGTGATCATGAATGAGCTAATTAACTGAGCTTTAGGAGTAAAATTGGATTAATGAGAGCTAACATTATTGTGCATTTATAATGTGGCAGGTGCTATTCTAAGTATTTTACATTAACCCATTTAAACTTTAGAACAGCCCCATGAGGTAGCTCTATTATTGTTCTTACTTATTGTTCTTACTGTTGTTCCCAATTTTAAAGTATGGAAACAGGCTTAGAGAAATAGAAGAGGTCAGTCAGATG
Source organism: Bubalus kerabau (assembly GCF_029407905.1). Lineage (NCBI taxonomy): Eukaryota > Metazoa > Chordata > Mammalia > Artiodactyla > Bovidae > Bubalus > Bubalus kerabau. The sequence goes on from NC_073637.1 coordinate 67,913,137, forward strand.
GCTGCTTATGATGGAGGTGTGATGGTAACCCAGTGCCATCTAGAGTTGGCTCAGACCTTTAGAGCTGGTTCTCTTATTCACCCTGACTGCCAGGGCATCAGCTACATCCCTCCCCTGAATCTGAGTCCTAGGCAGACAGATTGGCCTTCATGAGCCAGATTAATGATTACTGAAATTCCTGCAACTGGAGTTAATTATGAGGTCATGCTTGCAATACTCTAACCTTGGGCTTACTGTAGAAACTGCACCCTAAGAGCAAGGATCACTTGAGATCTTCATGTTCTCTTCAAAGCTCTGTCTATTTAAAGTTGCTTTTAAGGGAGTGGTGAGAAAAACTTTGAGTTGTATTTTTATATTAATATCTGGTAGGCCCTTTGTTATCCTTCACTCTCCTCTCCCATCTGCATGTTCTTTTTAACCAACAATTGAGTATTTGCCTAGTAGGATTTAACTCTTAACCTAGATTGCTAGGTAGAGGGCCAGAGTCTTTCATACCCAAAAAGGAATCTGAAAAATATCCAGCCACCCCACTTATATGAAAACACTGAGGCCACACAGCCAGAGGGTGATTTAGGACTCAAGCCTATGTTTCTGACTTAAGTCCAGCATTGGCTTCATCCACTGTACTGTTTACTACCTTATTTCTAATAATCCCTTAAAAGTATTATTACTATGTATTCTATTTAGGAATTATATACCTTAACTTAGCTTGCTACCTCCGTATTATGTTCACTGTCAGAAGACAGCTATATGTGTTTTTAGTTCTTCGCAGTTTAATGAAGTGCTTTCTCATCCTTTATCTCATTTGCTTGTTATGAAGATAACCTTTTGCTCGTGTACCCGAGGTTCTTGAATAGTGGCCCAGGTTCCTTTGTGATTCCAGCATGTCCGTTGCTTCTGTACATTCACAAGTCCTAGCTACCTTAGCTTCAGACACACGTGTTGACTCAGTCCACTGAGATTACAGTTCAGGCATTGTTGTTTCTCAGCTCCAGCTTTTTTCACATCCTCTGGATGCTCCTGGAGCCTAAGGTGTGAAATTCCAGGCATGAAGATAATTTGTTGTTTAGAGGCGCTAATGTTTCTTGGCTTCTTAGGCTACTTGTGATCAGGGAAGTTCTTTAAAAAACTCAATCAGGGGTTCACTGTGTAGTTAAGCAACATGTTGTGTAGAAACAAACACAAAGATAATCATATCATTTATTGTACTAACATTCTTCAATCAAAATGGTGTTAGAGATAAGATAAATTTTATGGCTGTAATGTGTGTCCATGTGATTTGGTTGGTGTCAAGGAAGGGAGTGAATTGTTAGGATAAGGCTAGCCACTGAATGCCAAAACTTTCTACAGCAGAGGCCTGTTACCTAATCAACTCATACAAAACCTGGCAATTCTTAAGAGGATCCTCTCTGATTCATGATTAGGTTAAATTAGCTGAACAAAGTCAAGTCTGTGAGAAAAATCTGTCAGTTTATTATTATCTAACTTTAAAAAGAAAAGGAAATAAAACGTATAGTGTTTTCCCTGGAGACTTTTAGAGCCTCTCCATTTTGGTAGATCATATATTAAGACTTATTTGTTTGAACTGTATGCAGTTCAGTGCTTGTTTGAGAATAGAATGTGAACATTTTAGGATCACTTTATGATAGTACTGGGTAAATAAGCTTTAGAGTTAAGCTTTTTATCCTTGGATTTCTAATAGCTACTGCTAAGGTGAGCCTTATATGTTAAGATTATCTGAAGATAAGACTGCAGCGCACTTGCTGGCTCAAAGTTCAAAGGAGAGCATTAGCTCAAGGACATAAATCGCTGAGTTGTTATCCATCAATTTGTAACAGAAGGGCAGATGAACAGCATTTATCTAGACAATCTAGTATCATATACCTGCAGTTTGAGGTCAGTCTCTATATATCAGGGGTTTATGTACATACGTGCTTTGAACTGTTTCGCAAAGATGAGAGTTCAAATTTATTTTTATTCTCTAATTTGAAGTAGCAGGTGTATTTGTGTGCCTTTTGCCGCAGCTGATATTAACCCCGTTTTGCCCCCTCCTTAAAGCTGGAATGTGTACATGCATGCCTGCTAAGTCGCTTCGGTTGTGTCCAACTCTTTGCAACTGTATGAACTGTAGCCTGCCAGGCTCCTCTGTCCATGGGATTCTTCAGGCAAGAATACAGGGGTGCCCTCTTTCAGGGGATCTTCCAGGGATTGAACCTGCATCTTGTACGGTTCCTGCATTGCCAAGCGAATTCTTTTTTGTTGTTTCAACTGTGGAGCTGAGGTTAATTAGGTTATTTAGAGAAGAATTTTATTTTCTAGCCCTCCGTTGTTTGCTGTTTTTTCACGTGTCCCCCCCCACCCCACCCCCCGCAATTTCATTGCAAACTCCATGGGTTCAAGATATGTGTCTGATTATAAAATCTGTAATATCAGGGCTTACAAAGTTAGATACATAATGGGGGCCATCTGATAAAATATAAAACCGAGCCAGGCTAGATGGGGTCCATGTGAAAGGGAAAACATACATCTCATGTAGAAGCAGTCTAGTTCCAGCACATTTTTACCTTATGGGACTGTGAACTCAGTGTTGTCCAAACAAAATGTATCTGCTGATGCTCTCTGGCCTGTGGCTTATCAGTCTGCTGTTTCTTTTAATAAAACAGAGGAACGCACAGAAAGTACTTGGTGCATAGTTGTCACTTGGTAGATGCTCATTGTGTCATAAAACTGCCTACGCTGCTTTTGAAGGCCTATCTTAGATGTCGTATGTGTAATGTGATATAAGATGAATAAGAATGTTCTCTTCTATTAAAGGATTTTCTCTTTTTCAAAGAAGATGAGTATAGTAATAAAGAGATTAAGTCTTACCCTAAAATAAACAGATTGGGGTATTGAGGCTTCATTGCCTTGTCCACAGAAAGTCTTTTGCATAACTTTCCAAGTTAGGAACCAGTGATAACCAGTGATAACACATTTTAGTAAACTGCCGCATGTTCTGAGGGCTCTCAGAAGAACGATATAGGAAATGGTTAGAATACCTGAATGCCCGGTAATTAAGATGTCTGTTTTTTATTGCTTGAATTCTGGAGTAATGGTTTTTCCTTTTCTCTAGCCCCCCCAAACAATGTTGTTAGGAGGTACTCTTGCTTCTTCTTCTGTAGTGTGTGTGTTAGTCGCTCAGTCATGTCCAACTCCTTGTGAGCCCGTGGATTGTAGCCCACCAGGCTCTTCTGTGCATCGGATTCTCCAGGCAAGAATACTGGAGTGGGTAGCCTTTCCCTTCTCCAAGGGATCTTCCCAACCCAGGGATCAAACCCAGGTCTCCACATTGCAGGCGGATTCTTTACCAGCTGAGCCACAAGGGAAGCCTGAGCTACTAGGGGAGCCCCAAAATACAAAGCATAATTTGCACCACCCGGGAATCGACCCTGGGTCACAAGAATGGGAATCTTGCATGATACCACTATACCAGCGGTGTGGCTAAAACTTTTTATTTTATATTGGCGTATAGTTGATGAACAATATTGTGTTAGTTTCAGCTATATAGCATAGTGATTCAGTTATTCATGTATGTGCGGGCGTGTCTGACTCTAGTCATGTCTGACTCTTTACGACCCCGTGGACTATATCCACTGTCTATGGGATTTTCCAGGCAAGAATATGGCAATGGGTTGCTGTTTCCTACTCCAGGGATCTTCCTGACCCAGGGATCAAACCTGCATCTCCTACATTGCAGGAGGATTCTTTATTGCTGAGCCACTGGGGAATCCCATGTGCTATACAATAGGTCCTTGTAAAACCACACTTTTTTTCTCATAATTCCTCCATGTTGCTTTCCCCTTTATCCTAGATAAACATCAACAAATGTTCAGAATCAAAGGTCACTCCTAAAACTTAAGCTGAGGAAAAGTGCGGGATGAAGCACTATTTTTACTCCTCGAGTCTGTAAGCTATTTTTGCCTGAGCTTTTGATGTCATATCCAAGATATTATTGCCAAGACTAATGTCATGAAGCTTTTCCTTCTAGAGATTTTATAGTTTCAGGCATTAAATTTAAGCATTATACTGGAGTGGGGTAGCCTTTCCCTTCACTAGGGGATCTTCCCAACCCAGAAGTCGAACCTGGGCCTCTCGCATTGCTGGTGGAGTCTTTACCAGCTGAGCCACAAGGGAAGCCCTAGTAGTGTGTATACGTTATTTCTTCTGTTTCTGTTTATGACTCATCCTGAGACCTCTATGCTAGCCACATTTAGAATATCTCTAGGTTTGTTTGTTTTTTCTTAATCCTTTTCTGAGGTCACACATAAACCTTAATTAAAAGCAAAAATATAAAGACACACACGGAAGGGGGGCGGGAACCAACTTCATTCAGTTGTGCACTTTCTTGCTGACCAAACTCCATATCCTTCATTCCTCTTCTAATCTTATCATTTCTTAGTCCCTTATAGGATAATCAGCTTGTTCTCTGCTCCTCCCAATAGCCTTATTTCACTTTTCCTTATCCTATTTCTTCTAAAGAGAATGACCTCTCTCCTTAATGCTTTATATGATTTTCTTTATCATTATACAGTTCTTTAAATCTTTTACTGTTCTTTCATTACTGGACTGGGTTAGAAGTTTCTTAAGGACAGTGACTATATTTCCTGCTACATCTTTTAATTCCATATGAAGTCTAATACCATGCTTTTGTGTGTTCAGTTCAGTTTAGTCGCTCAGTTGTGTCTGACTCTTTGCAACCCCATGGACTGCAGCACGCCAGGCTTCCCTGTTCATCACTGACTCCCAGAGCTTGGTCAGACTCGTGTCCATCAAGTTGGTGATGCCATCCAACCATCTTATCCTCTGTCATCTCCTTCTCCTCCTGCTTTCAGTCTTCCCAGTATCAGGATCTTTTCCAATGAGTCTTCACATCAGGTGGCCAAAATATTGGAACTGCAGCTTCAGCATTGGTCCTTCCAATGAATATTCAGGACTGATTTCCTTTAGGATTGACTGTTTGATCTCCTTGCTGTCCAAGGGACTTTCAAGAGTCTTCTCCAGCACCACAATTTGAAAGGATCAATTCTTCAGCTCTGAACCTTCTTTATGGTCCAGCTCTCACATCCATATGTGACTACTGGAAAGACCATAGGTTTAGCTATGTGGACCTTTGTTGGCAAAGTGATGTCTCTGCTTTTTAATATGCTGTCTAGGTTTGTCATAGCTTTTCTTCCAAGGAGCAAGTGTCTTAATTTCATGGCTGCAGTCACTGTCTGCAGTGATTTTGGAGCCCAAGAAAATAAAGTCTGTCACTGTTTCCACTTTTTCCCCCTTCTGTTTGCCTTGAAGTGATGGAACTGGATATACCATGGTCTTAGTTTATGTTGAGTTTTTAAGCCAGCTTGTTTGCTCTCCTCTTTCGCCCTTATCAAGAGGTTCTTTAATTCTTCTTCACTTTTCTGCCCTTATAGTGGTAACATGTGTGTACCACTGATACTTCTCCTGGCAGTCTTGATTCCAGCTTGTGAGTCATCCAGCCCGGCATTTCACATGATGTACTCTGCATATAGGTTAAATAAGCAGGGTGACAATACACAGCCTTTTGTACTCTTTTTTCCCAATTTTGAACCAGTGATTCTAACTGTTGCTTCTTGACCTGCATACAGGTTTCTCAGCAGACAGGGAAGGTGGTCTGGTATTCCCATCTCTTTAAGAATTTTTCATAGTTTATTGTGATCCACTCACTCAGAGAAGGCAGTGGCAACCCACTCTAGTACTCTTGCCTGGAAAATCCCATGAATGGAGGAGCCTGGTAGCCTTCAGTCCATGCGGTCACTGAGTCGGACATGACTCAGCAACTTCACTTTCACTTTTCACTTTCATGCATTGGAGAAGGAAATGGCAACCCACTCCAGTATTCTTGCCTGGAGAATCCCAGGGACGGCGGAGCCTGGTAGGCTGCCGTCTATGGGGTCTCACCGAGTTGGACACGACTGACGTGACTTAGCAGCAGCAGCAGCAGCAACACACTCAATATATGCCTTTGCATAGTCAGTGACACCCAAATAGATGTTTTTCTGGAATTCCCTTGATTTCCCTCTGATCTAGTGGATGTTGCAATTTGATCTCTAGTTCCTCTGCATTTTCTAAACCCAGCTTGTACATCTGGAAGTTCTTCAGTCACTACTGAAGCCAAGCTTGAAGAATTTTGAGAATTACCTTAGAGTGTGTGAAATGAGTACAATTGTACAGCAGTTTGAACATTCTTTGAAATTGCCCTTCTTTGAAATTGGAATGAAAACTGACCTTTTCAGTCCTGTGGCCATTGCTGAGTTTTCCAAATTTGCTGACATATTGAGTACAACACTTTAACAGCATCATCTTTTAGAATTTGATTTAGGTCATACCTGAATGGCCTAGTGGTGTTCCCTAGTTTCTTTAAATTAAGCATGAATTTTGCAGTAAGGAGTTCATGATCTGAGCCACAGTCAGCTCCTGATCTTGTTTTTGCTGATTTTATAGAGCTTCTCCATCTTCGGCCGCAAAAAACACAGTCAGTCTGATTTTGGTATTGACAGTCTTCTGATGTCCATGTGTAGATTCATCTCTTGTGTTTTTGGAAGAAGGTGTTTGTGTTCTCTTGGCAAAACTCTGTTAACCTTTGCCCTGCTGCATTTTGTACTTCAAGGCCAAACTTGCCTGTTACTCTAGGTATCTCTTCACTTCCTACATTTGTACTACCATCCCCTAGGATGAAAAGGACATCTTTTTTTGGTGTAAGTTTTAGAAAGTCTTGTAGTTCTTTATAGAGTCATTCAAGTTGAACTTCTTCAGCATTAGTGGTTGGGGCATAGACTTGGATTACTGTGATGTTAGGTGGTTTGCCTTCGAGACGAACAGAGATCATTCTGTTGTTTTTGAGATTGCATCCAAGTACTGCATTTCGGACTCTTTTATAGCCCTCATAAGGGCTACTCTGTGTCTTGTAAGGGATTCTTGCCCACAGTAGGAGGTATAATGGTCATCTGAATTAAATTCGTCCATTCTGATTCACTGATTCCTAAGATGTTGATGTTCATTCTTGTTATCTCCTGTTTGACATAGCCAATTTACCTTGATTCAGTGACCTAACATTCCAGGTTCCTATTCAGTATTGTTCTTTATAGCATCAGACTTTATTTTCACCACCAGACATATCCACAGCTGAACATCATTTCTGCTTTGGCCCAACCTCTTCATTCTTTCTGGATCTGTTTCTCTCTTCTTCCCCAGGAACATATTGGACATCTTCCAACCTGGGGAAGATGTCATATCTTCCTTCCGGTGTCATATCTTTTTGCCTTTTCACACTGTTCATGGGATTCTCGAGGCAAGAACACTGGAGTGGTTTACCATTCCCTCCTCCAGTGGACCATGTTTTGTCAGAACTCTCCACAATGACTCGTCCATCTTGGGTGGTCCTGCACCGCATGGCCCAAAGCTTCATTGAGTTACACAAGCCTCTTCATCTCAAGGCTGTGATCGGTGAAGGGGACATGAAGAGGAAGGACCAGCAAAAACCAGGAAAGAAAGAGCTAGAGTAGAGATGGACACCTCTCTTCTGGATAGTCAGAGAATACTGAAGTCTAGAAGGGAGGTATTATGGATACTTCACCCCTGAATACATCTTTGAGAGGCCTGTGTATGCTGTGCCTTTAAGAGGCCCATGTGTATTGTATACTGTGAATGTCTATGTTGATTGCCAAAAAGCCATTTTTTCCTCATGTCACCTTTAATGTTGATTGTGTCATTATATATAAACTTACCTCTTAAACTATAAATAGTTATAATACGGTTGAGTTCATTTTACTTTGTAAAATTTTTGTCATTGTGTGTTTGTCTCTTGTCTTTTTTTAAATAACATTATGTGGAAATGAAAGTGATGATATCTAATATTTGTTGTGTGCAGGATACATTCGTTTTAACTTTATTATGGTTTTCATATCCTTTCAAAGAAAATGTTGTTTTAGTGATGGTATTTTATCAGGAACTATTCTACAGCCTAGGAGAGAAGTTAATTCATTGCATACAATGATTTTCTAAGAACTTTAGGGATTAATTTTCTTGGTCAAAAAAAGGATAACTTGGTAGCTATGAAGACAAAATGACAGGGAGACTTTTTTAAAGTTTTTGAATTTTTGAGCTCTCTGAATGTATTATCATGAGTGAAAGTGAAGAAATGAAAGTATTAGTCGCTTAGTCATGTTCGGCTCTTTGCAACCCCATGGACTGTAACTCACCAGGCTCCTCTGTCCATGGAATTCTCCAGGCAAGAATACTGGAGTGGGTAGTCATTCCCTTCTCCAGGGGATCGTCCTGACCCAGGGATTGAACCGGGGTCTCCTACATTGCAGGGAGATTCTTTACAGTCTGAGCCACCATAAGTTATTAATATTAAATTAAATCATTAGTGATAAAGTGGTATATTACTTTTAAAACTTTTAATATGGATTCTTGACTCAAATATTTAGAAAGAGAAATTAAAGACTTGCTTCCATCAAGTATTATTTCAAACCACAGCAGTAATTATATTTGTGCTTAAATATTCTGAATTGCAGAAGCAAATTAGGCTGCTGCTAGCCATTCTAAATAGCAGTACTGAAAAAAAAAATACTGAAATGGGAAACAAGTCTGGCATGCAATAGCAAAATTGAAGTATATATCTGTTTAACCAGAGAATGTCCTCAGTTTGGTAAAAGGGTTAGAAATACAGGCTTCTTTGGAGACTGATTAAAAATAATAGATAAAATAAAGAATGATGTGCTCAATGAGCTACAGTTCAAATAGAGGAAATTTAATGGGAAATGATTACATTAGTAGCAGATGGCTTTGCTTCCTGAATTGCAATTTGACTGGAAATCCTAGAAGAGCTTAAATTTATTTTTCAGATTTTTGAGTCTGATTAAAGATAGATAGAGATTTGTTTATTTGCTGTGTTATTGTGATTCTTACTGTGTCTTTTGGATTTTTCATTTGTATCAGGCTATATTTATGATTCCCACAAACCCACCACCAACATTCAGGAAGCCAGAACTTTGGTCTGATGATTTCACCGATTTTGTGAAAAAGTGCCTAGTGAAGAATCCTGAGCAGAGAGCTGCCGCAACACAACTTTTACAGGTCAGTGCTTGTGTCTCCACAGGAGGAGATTTTCTTTATATACCTTTTAGCTTTTTCTAACATTGACCAAGATCATTATGAGTTTCATTAATGATTTATTTATTCATTAACTGATTTGTAAAGATGGAAACTTTTCAGGACATATGGATTGATGTACAGACAGACACACACACACCTTTCTTTTCCTGTATATTCTGTTTCTCTCATTTAAAAATTTTGTTTTCCAAGTTCAATTTTCTGCCCTCCCCCCTCCCCCACTAATTTTTGTTGCCAATTCTTTCCTCCAAAAATTGTGTTAAAACTAAACTTCTGTAGGGTTCTCATTTCAGAAATGAGTTTCTTTTCCATTGTTATTGTTTCTTATGTTTTAACTTCCAGATGTATTATTCCTTGACCCAGCATTTCTTCTTTGACTTTTTGCCCTATAAGACATGTAAATACGAAATCCCTGAACTCCTTGAGAAGATCGAATGTTGTAAATACTGGTGACAAGATGACCTAGATGAAGAGTGTCAGTGTCCCTGTACAAGTAGACTGTATCCAGAGTGTCAGGAGGCTTTCTTTTTTTTTTAAATCTCTTTTGACATTAAATGCAAGTAGAGATAATTTAATACTTTTAGTAATTATTCATGAGTCTTTACTTTCCCAGCAGAATTGACTTAGACCTGTGTGCTATAAGTGTGCATGTTAACAAAACTTGATATTTGGAGAATAGTTCTTTTTAAGTGACAAAAAGATTAAAAACATAGTTATAAAAAGTGATTTTTCCAAGGTAATGTTTTTTAAAAAAGGAATTATTGAGAATGTTAGAAACTAGCCCTTTAATATAAGGTTTATTGTTACAAAAATTTAGCTTAATACTCAGTTTCCGTGAAAGGCGGTTGAGCAAAATCTGTCTAGAATAAAACACCATATATTCTTTGACCTAGTGGTTACTCTTCTAGCAATTTACAGAGAAAGTTAACCACGTGTGAAATAACATAGGTGTAAAAACTCTTCATAAACCATTATAATGGCAAAAGATTGGAAACAACATAAATATCTGTCAACAGATTGGAAGCAATTTGAGGTCTGCTGAGGGGAGTTATTGGCAAAATACACACACCCACATACACATATATGTATGTATACATATGTCAATGCTTACAGTGGAGTAGCTCTAGAAAAATAAGCAAGAAAATGGCCTCCAGAGAAGGTAACTACATGGCTGAGAAGCAGTAGTGGGATGGAAACTTTGTTTTTGCCGAAGACTCTTTTTTTAAGACTTTTGAGTTTGGTTTTATGTGCCCATATTACCTTTCAAAAGTTAATTAATTGAAACATTATTTTTGAAATATTGTCAGCACTTCAAAGGAATTTTAAGCACATAAATCAAAGATCTATTGCTGTTGTTATTGTGTTGAATCTCTAAATTAACCATAAAGAAGATAAGAAAGAAGGGGGAGGGGAAATAACAAAAAAAAATGGGACAAATAGTATAAAATCTGATGATGAAAATAAATCCAAATACATCCAATGACTGGTTTTTGGATAATTTAACCAATATTTTTTTCTGGTCTTTCTTCCATAATCTTTTCTGATCTCTTTAAAGAAATTCTGTTTTTAACCTAGAGTTCTTAGGGTGGAAAAGCATTTAAGAAATATTCCAGTAAAATTCCCTAATTTTGTATACGAGAGTACTGAAGCCCAGAAGAGTTCAGTGACTCACGAAAGATCACACAGTGATCAAGGGATTTTTCTAGGTTTCTTCCACTTGTCCCCTAGCCTCACTTGTCACCCTTTCTCCATTCTGCTTTCTGCCCAGGAAATTGACCTGTATGTGTGAAAGTTGCTCAGTTGTGTCCAACTCTTTGCAACCCCATGGACTATACAGTCCATGGAATTCTCCAGGCCAAAATACTAGAGTGGGTAGCCTTTCCCTTCTCCAGGGGATCTTCCCAACCCAGGGATCAAACCCAGATCTCCCGCATTGCAGGCAGATTCTTTACCAGTTGAGCCACATGGGAAGCCCAGTTGACCTGTATGGATTATATTAATAAGCTCGTTACTCTCTGGCTTCTAGCTGGGTTTGGCTCAAGCATTTTTCTTTATATTGAGGGCAAACAGTGCAGCTGGTTTTGAATAGTGCTTGCTGCTGCTGCTAAGTCACCTCAGTCGTGTCCGACTCTGTGTGACCCCGTGGACGGCAGCCCACCAGGCTGCCCCTTATGAGCCAGTATTTGTTTTTTTGATTTTTAAAAAACTTTTCCTGTTGTGCTGTTGTTGGGCATGGAGGCCCTCTGTTATAATGTTGGTGTGTCCACCTCTGGCCTCTTAATCAACCCCTTGCTTGACTTCCCTTTTTTCCCCCTTTATAAATGCTGAAATAGTCGACTTGCAGTTTCATGTTTCATGCTGCGATTCATGGGGTCGCAAAGAATCGGACACCACTGAGCGACTGATCTGATCTGATCTGATACCTTTTCTCACCCCTCACTTGCTAGTTTAAAGACTGGCAGGCTCCTTTTTACTCATTGTTTCATTGTTTCTAAATTCAAATTAGGTACTCCTCCAGAAAGCCTTCCTTTCATCTTTGTTCAGGCTAATTGTTTCTCTGGGTTTCCATAAGCACCCTGGCCATGTCATTTGCCATGTTAGAACGAAATAACTTGTTTTTGTGTCTTTGTCCTGGATTGTAACTAGTTCAAGGTCAAGTGGTACTCTTTTGGGAGGGGGTTGTTTTTTGCACCTCTGGTATCTTAGCACAGGTATCTGTATCCTGGTATCTTTAATACACATGTAGTGCTTATTAATACATGTGTATTAAATTCAATATATGTTTATTTAAGATAGCAAACTTCTGAATTGAAAAGCTTTTAGACAGAATTACTATCTGTTGTATCATTTGAGTCTCATTAGACTCCGAGTTTTATTTTACTGAATGTCTGAAAGCCATCCTGTTCTGTCTCTTAAGGGAGTTTTGCATATGTTTTATATGTTATAAGTTAAATTATGTTTTAACTTTAAGAATATAGTCTTATTACCAAGTTTAAGTGGACATTTGCCTATAACCTACATGTGTAGATTTTACCATGTTGATTTGTAGACTTTGATTAACAGGTTTTGAAGAGAAATTTGTGCTGAATTTTTTATAGTGGTTGTCCAACACTAGATAATTGTATAAGTTTAAAAGAGCAGACTAAGACTGAAAGGATCCTTTGAGATTAAGTTGAACTCTTGGTAGTTTTTAAAAGATGAGGATATTGAATCCCCAGGGACAGTTCAAGTTCAGCCTGGTGGCCCTAGAATTCCTAATCTGGAGATGTTCCCTGTACTTCTGGTGGATAGCTTAGAACCTGAAAGTCAATTCTTGCCCTAGTCTGGCCTTCTAGAAGAGTGAGATCTGTCATTATTCACATTAGCCCATGGGCTTGGCTGAAATAGGTGGTGTCGTGGGTCACTTTGTGAACTCTCATGGCATATGACTTAGTTTTCATTTTACCAGTTGAAGTGAGGAGTAGAAACTTTATCTACCTTGCTGTCCCTCCCATTTATAATATAATTATCTTTAATACTTCCTCTTTATTACATTGAGGTCCATATCAGAGTGTTATATTTATTTTAACCTTTAAACAATCAAGAAAACCAGGATAAGGGATGACTGTTTTAACCTGTTTTTGTTCTCTTCAGTGTTCTTCCTCCTAATGTTCCAGAAGTTCCTTCTTTTGTTCCTTTCTTTCTGTTTAGAAGATTTCTTTTAGCCATTCGTTTAGGGTAGGCCTTTGTTAACAAATTCTCTTGATTTTCCTTCACCTGAGAACATCTTGTTTCTTCTTTATTCCTGATGGATGTTTTCACTGGCTATAGAATCCTTTCTTGGTTCAATACTTGGAAAATGTTGTGCCACGTTCTTCTGATATCCATGGTTTCTTATAAGAAATCTACAGTCATCTGAATTGTTTTACCCCTTGGTCTTTTCAAGACTTTTTTCTTTGTCTTTATTTTCAGAAGTTTAATTAAGATGTGTGTTGGTATGAATTTCTTTGGGTCTGTACTGTTCAGCTTCTTGACTCTGTGGGTTTATATCTCTTGCCAGTTTGGGGAAGTTTCCAACTATTATTTTATCGGACATTTTTCAGCCCTACCCTCTAGGACTCCATTAACACAAGTGTTAGATTTTTTTTGTTTCACTCCCACAGATTCCTGAGATTCTGTTCATTTTTATACCAGTTTAGTTTCTCTCATTCATATTGTGTAATTTCTACTGTTTCATATTCTGATTCACTGAGTCCTCTCTGTCCTCATTCTGCTATAGAGCCAGCCCATCATCAGGTTTTATTTTTGTTATATATTTTAGTTTTAATTTTTTCATTTGTTTCTTTTTTGTGTCTTCTAATTCTTTGCTGAGGCTTTCTAACGTGTCATGTGTTTACAGGCATGTTTATTGAAGGATTTTTATGACTGCTCTAAAATCCCTGCTAGATAATTCTGTTATCCATGTCATCTCGATATTGGTATCTGTTGAAGCAGTTAAGTTAATCGTTTCTTGTTTCTTATTGTGATGAGTGATTTTCATTTGAAACCTGGGCATTTTGAGTATTATATTTTGAGACGCTGGATCTTACTTAAATTCTCTGTAATGAGTGGTGTCCTCTGATAGTGCTTCAGTGGGGTAGAGGGGCACCATCATTTCTCTCAGGTAGCATTAGAAGTCCAGGCCCCGCTACGTGGTCTCTTTTGACATGTAGGGTTGGGGAGGGGCTCCTTATTACCACCAGCCAGGGTTGAGGACTCAGGTTCCCTCAGTGGCCTCTGTAGGCTGGGCAGTGATGGAAGTTCTGATTCTCCCCTTGGCGGCCTCCAATCCCCTCTAGCAGAGAGGGAGGTGGGGTTTCCTTATTACGGCCTGATAGTGCTGGAAGTCCAGGTTGTCACGAGATCTCCACCAACACTCCCCACTGGGGAAGGGAAGCACCTTTTATACTGCTGGGTGTGGATGAAGCCCCAGCTTAACATTTGGTCTTCTCGGATACTACTGCAGTGAAAGGATTGGATAGCCTCCAGAGGGTAGAAGTCTAGGTTCCCCACCCAGCCTTTGCCGCATGGGGTGGGGTCAGTGTTTTCTCTGCAGTGTTTGGTGGAGCAGAATGGTTATTGTTTAAAAGAGAGGGTAGCGTGCTGGCTAACTGTCCTTTCCTGATCCTTTCACTCAAGAGAGAGCAGGCTTTTGTAGGGGCTGTTGTAGTCTGTGCCGTGGGTGTTTCTGGGTTCCTGACTTCTTCAATAACCAGGCTGGGATAAATGAAGTAAAAGGAGAGCCCATGGAACTCACAGCTGTGTCATTGCTTTAGTGCCCCAGTCCCAAGCTGGTTTGCCACCTTCTCTCCACCTTCCAGTGTCTTCCTGTGCTTGTTTATGTATAATGTCCAGGGTTTTCACTATGCTTTGATGGAGCGGTATAGAGGAAAGGATGACTGCCCAGTCGGTCCAGAAGCAGAAGTCTCTTCTGCAGTTCACTCCTTGGAAGAAATTATTAATTTAAATTCTTTCAGTTTAGAAATTGATAACTCAGAACATGAACAAAGTTTAGCAGTTCAGATTTTAGAAGAGTAAGTCTTTAAGCAGCTTTATTTCTTAAAATACACGACCAAGAATGTGATAGGCTGATTTTGGGTAGTCTCTGTCTTCAGTCCAAGTGGTGTAAGAATTCCTGTCCTCTTACTTTGTGTTTAACTTTAGATACTTGATTTTTTTGCCACGCCACACATTTTGCAGGATCTTAGTTCCCAGACCAGGGATTGAGCCTGGGCCCCTGCCGTGAAAGCACCAAGTCCTGACCACTGGGCTGCGGCAGAAACCCTAGATACACCCAGAAACAGGGAAACTGTTGCTTTTTAGAGTTTGGTCTGTTTATCTTTTTCTTATTGATACTCTTTTTAAAACTCTTAAAGTAACTACCCTCTTGTCTGACATAAATGTTAAAGTTTTAGTTCATTTATGGTTTTTTCCCTGTGTTTCATGGCACTTGGTTGAACATATAAATATTCTCCTGTATTACCAGTTCTTTTGTATTTCCATTTTTTGACTTTTAACTTCTTAATCCATCTGTAATTTATTTTGATACTTCTGTGGTGAAGATCTAACTTAATTCAAAACCTTCCTCTCAACCCCCAAATAACAAAGCAGTAAGTATTTTTTCCTTACTGGTTGGAATTGCTGTTTTCATAATATGCCAGCTTATTTTGTACATTATATTCTATTTCCAGCCATTATATTCTGTTTTGTTGTTCTTTCCATTCTTATGCTGGTACCACATGCTTTTCTAGGCATTTAACAAAAAGATATTACTTCTGTTTATTGATTTTTCTGTTAACTCAGCCTGATTATATTATTCAGATTGCTTTAATCTTTAATTTTTAGTGTTCTATTTCTCAGTGACTAAAAAGAAATACTAATGTCTCCTCTTCTTATTTATTTAGATCTTCTTAGGTCTCTGTTTTTCTTATATATCATAATGCTATACTAATATATCAAATTTATAACTATATTTCTTTGTATTATGTCCCTTATTAATATTATATGACTCTTCCTTCACTTACCATTTTTTGTCTTCATTTCTGCTTTTTTTGATCATGTTCTTCTTGTTTTATGTTTGATATTTTGTTGCCTGTCCTTGACTTTTAACCCAAGTTCTTTTTAGTATCCCCTGCTAGAAACATAATTTGGATTTATTTTGTTAAATATATCTCATATAGAAAGCATGTATTTGAAGTTATCTTATGAACTCAGTGTCTTTTAGTACTTAACTAAGATACTGCTGTAATGGAAACTCAGCACATTTATTTGCATTGGTTTGTACAGCAACGTTTCAGTCACGTGTCATGTTTCAGTTTTGCCACCGTGTTTTCTCTGGTTTTTGTTGTTGTTCTGTTCTTTTTTATGTTGCTTTGAATTTTAAAATTTTACTACCAGCTACTTGTAAAAAGCTTTCAAATATTCTTAAAAAAGTCTGATAAAACTTTTCTTGTGATGATCAGTTCAGTTCAGTCGCTCAGTCGTGTCCGACTCTTTGCAACCCCATGAACTGCAGCACACCAGGCCTCCCCGTCCATCACCAACTCCCGGAGTTTACCCAGACTCATGTCCATTGAGTCAGTGATGCCTTCCATCAAGAATGCTCAAATATTATGGCCTTGTTCTTAAAGTACCCTTTTAACTTTATTAGCCAGTTCCTCTTTGTTGGTCAGAATCATGCCTGTAGTGATTATGTAGGGAGAAAATGAGTACAAATGAAGTAAGACATACTGAGATTTTGAGATTAGGAATTAAGCTCTGTAGACTAATGTTAGTGTAACACTGTGTGGTCAGTTCACAATGAACTGCATGAAAGTAAGTTTGCAACAGACTGGATGTGTACTTTGGCATTTCTTAAAGATAAAACTGTGGCTTGGAATTTGGCTCATAATTTTTCCTGAAAAGATAAAGCATAAATACAATTTGATATATTTTTGCCTTTGTAAAGAGGTACACTTCTACTGGTTCTCAGTTTTTGCCGTGTTGGTCTTCCTTCACTTCTGTTAATACATAGTCTCTAAATCCTTCTTAAGAGTTTTTCCATCAGATTCAGTACTTCCTCTTGATTGTGGCAGCTATTTTTTTTTAACCCAGGTTCTTAGTAATTTACACCTATTTTACAGTTTCTCCCCATCTTCATTCCTAAACTCTACTGCAAGATTGTGGTATCACATTCTTTTCCTTACACTATTCTCTCATCTGTGTAATTAAAGGGGCTGTCAGGCAAAATTCTGGTATCTCATTCTGAGCATTTATCCTTCTTGTCCCACCGTTACCTGTATCTAAACTCTTGGGACATCATTTCTGTAAGCCGTGTTTCTGTTTTGGCTCAACAGCTCTTCCTACAGTGTTTCACATCCATATCCTATCTTTCTTTGTGTGTTTGTTCGTATCGTTCATACTTTTCCTTCTCCCTGAAACAGTCTGTTTCTTCTCTGTGAGACACCTGATATTACTTCACCTACTCATTTACTTTTATATTGCTTAGTCATATAGACTGTGCTAGATCATCATGAATGTAACTTGTATGTCACACTGTAATTTTTTTTTATGCGTTTATCTTTTATTCCTTATTCTGGATAATAAGTTCTTTAAGGGTACAGAGCATATATTCAGTTATTACTAATTTTTGCAGCCTCTTTACCAGTGTTACTCAGAAATTCTGATAGCAGGACTGAGATTTCTTCCTTCTTGCTCTCCATCATCCTTTAGGACTGTCTTTGTCTGTTTCCCAACGTGGCAGAAACAGAAGAAATCACAGAAGAGTGCCCACTCTCAGTGTTCTGAGGTCCAGATCAGAGGGGTGGAACACAACGCAGACGCTGGTATTTCATTCAGCACCAGTGAAATACCGGTGTTGCATTGGTGAGAACTTAGTCCATAATCACAACCAACTGAAAGGGAGTCTGAGAGAGACAGATGTAGCTGGGCAGTCATAGGTCTAGTCCCAACTCTGTTTTGGTGAGTGACTAGGAGTCTCCACCATAGATATGTTGTAGAACTTAATTATCTGGTGATCAGTCTATAACTGCTATAAAAGAATTTATTAGTTCTTTGTCATCTATCCTAGAACTTCTGTATTCAGGTAAAATTCTTACTCTTAGTTTTCCCAAATGATACCTTCACCATTTTAAAGCCTCCTACAAATGTCAGTAAATTTCTTCTTTAGCACTAAAATTTGTTTTACCTTTAAAAATATTTTTGTGTTGTATTAATCTTTATTAAAATAACTCAGATGACTTTCATCTGACTCTTATCTATTGACGTATAATTAAGAAAATTACATTTCGAAGCTGTATTGCTGATTCAAAATACTAATTCAATGAAATACTTACGGTTTGTCTGACATCGCTCACCAATTAATTATAAATATGTTTTTTTTTAAATCCTCAAAAAAAAAAAATACAGTTATCTATTCCAAATTAAACTTTTAACCTTTCCCTCTACATTCTCTCATGTTCCCCCTTTTGAATTACAAAGTCCTCAAACACCCAGGTATTTCCTGATGATTCTATTTCTTCTTATCAGGATTGTTGCAAACTCAGATGTTTTAGCTACATCAGGATGATACAAAAAAAAAGAAGTGAAAAGTTACTTTATATATAGTATAGAAATTAAGTAGTACTTATTTTCTGAAAAATATTTTTCTTTTATTACTATTTTTTACTTTTCCCTTGGAAATGATTACATTATTAAATATATAATAAATAGAAAATATGTAAAAGAAGTAAAAAAAAATAGTTGTCTTCCTTTTGACTACTGTCTTTAGCTGTTGGCTTGTTAAGATTAATTAAAATTTGTAACAATACCAAAATCATTTTACTTTTATATGTAATATAATCACTGATCTTTGGGCTTCCCTGGTGGCTCACACAGTAAAGAATCTGCCTGCAATGCAGGAGACCTGGGTTCAATCGCTGAGTCGGAATGATTCCCCTGGAGAAGGGAATGGCAACCCACTCCAGTATTCTTGCCTGGAGAATCCCATGAACAGAGGAGCCTGGCAGGCTGCAGTCCATGGGGTTGCAGAGTCGGACGCGACTAAGTGACTAAGCACACACATACACCAAACTTTAAAAAAAATAAAATTTGGCTTTTTGACTACATAATCTATACTTCCTTTGGAAAATTGTATCTCTAACGGTGATGTATTTTTATCAACAGGGTTACATTTGTTTTTGTGTTCTGCAGTGGTTTTTTAAAAACAAGTAAACCTAAAAAGTAAAATCTTTATTTCTAAAGCAGCTGAAATATTCTCTGTTCTTAACCTATCTATTTAATTCTGGATAAAGGACCAATCATTGAAGCCTATTATCCTGGTTCACATTTATATATTGTTTTAATGTTTTTAAGATATAATTCAGAGAAGTAATTTGAATTTATACCATTGAATTTTACTTTTCTAGCACCCTTTTATTAAGAATGCAAAACCTGTATCGATTTTAAGAGACCTGATCACAGAAGCAATGGAGATCAAAGCTAAAAGACATGAAGAACAGCAGCGAGAACTGGAAGAGGAGGAAGAAAATTCGGTTCGTAATTACCCTAAAAAAATTAATCTTTTTCTTCTGAGGATTTTTTCTGTAATTTCGTTTTTTTCTTTTCTTTAAATATATCAATAGCACTTTCTATTTTATTATACAAGTGAAGTCTATTTGTTCATTAAATCTCAAAATATATTTTGTTTTTGTTAAACGTTTGCTACTCTTTTCTGGTAGCTAAGCATTAGTGACTAATGGGGAACGTAAGGTTAATATAGTAAGCTTATACAGTATCTGTTGTCTAGTTGATATTAGCTCTCTTGTTTGTTGAATAAATGTTTTCTTGAATTTGGTCAATTTGGTTGGATGGCATCACCGACTCAATGGAGATGAGTTTGAGTAGACTCTGGAAATTGGTGACAGACAGGGAGGCCTGGCGTGGTCCATGGGGGTCATAAAGAGTCGGACACAACTGAGTGACTGAACTGAACTGATGTCATATTTTCTGGAACTTGCTTTTAACTGATCATCGATGGGTTGATGCCACAGCAGAAGATGGGTTATTAGAGAAAGCAGGAGGAACATAAAAGGACCAGCTTATTCCGTTTACTTTAAATTAGTGCATCAGTGCATTTTAATAAAGTAAAAGGTTATACCTTTATATCACGTTTAATAGTGTCTACTGTTTCTGTGATTCACTAATGATTTGTTTCCTTGTTTCAAATTATGTAATTTTTTTTTTCTGGTTAGGATATAGAGATGAATACTTCTTGGGTATTCAGTTAGTCATGCATTCTAGATATAAAATTTTTGCCAATGATTTCACCATTCAAAATTTAGAAATAGCATTCTCATAAAAGTGTTGTTTCTATAAGTAATATGGGATGATGTAAAGATCTTGGTTCATGCTCTCAAAGGGTTACAGTTTCCACCCTGGGTTCCTATGTGATAATAGATACAGTTAGTTTTTTTGGTTTCTCTCTACAAATGATCAGATTTGTATATATATGTATTTTTTTGTAGTTTCAAAACATGTATTTTATTTGATCTTAAAAAGGTAAGACTGGACATGTATATATTATTTATTTTATTTTGTAGTTAAGTGAAATTAAATTAGGAGTGAAGTTATTTACCAAAGTTGACATAACTAGTGAGAAACCCAAGAATAAAACTAGGGTTTTTTTTTTTTTTTTTTTTTTTTACTTTTAGGCCTCTTCATTAAGACTTTATGCTCAGTTTTCAATCCAATATTTATTAGTACTTCTAAAAATAAACACCACTGGCTTATCAGAGTTATATACTTTTCAATAAGATTATGTTCTCTTAAAAGTCTAGTTTTTGCCTCTCTGGGGTGGTACCCAGTGGCTTTCCTTCACTTTATTTAAGCCTGTCGTGAGTTTTGGACTAAAACTGCCTAGCTGTCATTGGACTAGTGACTATTATTGCTTGGCTCTTATCTACCGGTACTTAATTATAGATTGATTTCCATTTTTTTATGAATAAGGTACCTTTGATTACCCTAGAACTTAGTGGTTTTCACTGTTTTAAAGACTTCGTTACAATCACTTCAGTTACTTTCTGCCATTTTGGTGATCTCTTTTCTTCACTATTTTTCTCTTCTTCACTGAGCTCCTGTGACATTGATCTTCTTTCAAGTTTTTTTTTTTTTAACGTGTCAGTGACCTTTCCTTATGCAGGGTCTTTGCATTTGCTATTCCCTCTGCTTGAAACACTCTTCTTCCTTAGAACTCATTGGATGACTAGCTTCTCATCTTTCAGGCCTCAGCTTTAAATATCATATACTGCCCAAACCTAGCGGCAATAATAAATACACATTTATTATTTTTTGATATCTGTAGATCATTTTTTCAGGAGTGACTTAATTGGATGACTTTACTCAGAGTCTCTTCTGAGGTTGCGGTTAAATGTTGGTCAGAGCGATAGTCATCTGAAGGCTTGACAAGGACTGCAGTTCCAAGGTAGCTCACTCGTATGACTGTTGGCAGACTGATTCAGCAACTTGCTGTGTGGGACTCTTCATAGGTCTGTTTGAGAGTCTTCACGGTCTGGCAACTGACTCCTCTTGGAGCAAGTGCTCCAAGAGAGAGAACAAAGGGGACATCTCAGTGCCTTTTATGACATAGTCTCAAGAGTTGTACTCTTGTCAATTCCACCACATTATATTTGTTAAAAGAAGCTTCTGATCATGGAGAATAGTGGAGTTTTCCCAGTAGTTTCTTTTAACAAATAAAATGAAGAAACCATTAAGTTAGCAGAAACTGACAGATCAGTCTTTTCAAAACCCTGCAATCTAATAAAAAACTTAAAACAACCAGGGGAGTGCTTAATGAAGAAGTTTAAGAATGTTAATTTTTGGTAAGAAAGTGTTACGGCATTTTTGCTTTTTTGGATGCCTGCCATCCCTGACTTTTTAGCTCAGTGGCAGCTGTGGGGACAATGGAGGTTGGGGGCAGGGAAGAGGAGTAATAACCTTATTCTCAAAAATGTGTGCTTCTCCATTTTGAACTATCCGGCAATTCCCTATGGGACTGACACAGAGGCTTGCCTTTGTTTTGGTCTCCTCAAGGTAGAGCACCTTCCTAGATGTTATCTGTTCAAAATATCTAAATCTTCTAGAGTTAATAAGCAAGTTTAGTACAAGATCAGCATATAAAAATCAGTTATATTTTTATCCACTAGCAATGAACAATGCAAAAGGGTACTTAAGAAAACAGTTGCATTTACAATAGCATCCAAGAGAATGGATAAAACAGTTATTATAATTATTATTATTTATAATGGATATAAAAAGTTATTATACAGTGAAAAATACAACACATTGCTGAAAAAAATTAAAGAATACCTAAATCACTGAAGAGATACCCCATGTTCATGAATTGGAAGACTTAATATGTATAAATGGCAGTACTTCTCAAAGTGACTCACATATTCATCCAATCTTTATGATCTGTTTTTTGCAAAAAGGAAAAGCCTATCTTCAAACTCATATGGAAAAGGGGGCCCCAAGTAGCTAAAATAATACTAAAAAAGAAGAACAAAGTTGGAGGATTCACTTTCCAATTTCAGAATATAATACAAACCTACAGTAATTAAATCAGTGTGGTACTGGCATAAGGATTGATATAAAAATCAATGGAATAGAAAGTCCAGAACAATTGAGAGTCCAGAAATAAATCATGTTATCTATGGCCAATTAACTTTCAACTAAGGTATGGAGACCATTCAGTGGCAAAAGAACAGTCTTTTTAATGGATGGTTCTGGAACAGCTGAATCAGTCAGTCAGTTCAGTTCAGTTGCTCAGTTGTGTCTGACTCTTTGCGACCCCATGAATTGCAACACGCCAGGCCTCCCTGTCCATCACCAACTCCCGGAGTTTACTCAAACTTATGTTCATTGTGGCACCCCACTCCAGTACTCTTGCCTGGAAAATCCCACGGACAGAGGAGCCTGGTAGGCTGCAGTCCATGGGGTCACTGGGAGTCGGACATGGCTGAGCAACTTCGCTTTCACTTTTCACTTTCATGCATTGGAGAAGGAAATGGCAACCCACTCCAGTGTTCTT
Source organism: Bubalus kerabau (assembly GCF_029407905.1). NCBI lineage: Eukaryota > Metazoa > Chordata > Mammalia > Artiodactyla > Bovidae > Bubalus > Bubalus kerabau. The sequence goes on from NC_073637.1 coordinate 67,935,893, forward strand.
GCCTGGAGAATCCCAGGGATGGGGGAGCCTGATGGGCTGCAGTCTATGGGGTCGCACAGAGTCGGACACGACTGAAGCGACTTAGCAGCAGCAGCAGCATGTTCATTGAGTTGATGATGCCATCCAACCATCTCATCCTCTGTCGTCCCCTTCTCCTCCTGCCTTCAGTCTGTCCCAGCATCAGGGTCTTTTCAAATGAGTCAGTTCTTCACATCAGGTGGCCAAAATATTGAAGTTTTAGCTTCAGCATCAGTCCTTCCAATGAATATTCAGGACTGATTTCCTTTAGGATGAACTGGTTGGATCTCCTTGCAGTCGAAGGGACTCTCAAGAGTCTTCTCCAACACCACAGTTCAAAAGCATCAATTCTTCAGTGCTCAGCTTTCTTATGGTCCAACTCTCACATCCATACGTGACTACTGGAAAAACCATAGCCTTGACGAGACGGACCTTTGTTGGCAAAGTAATGTCTCTGCTTTTTAATATGCTGTCTAGGTTGGTCATAACTTTCCTTCCAAGGAGTAAGCGTCTTTTAATTTCATGGCTGCAGTCACCATGTGCAGTGATTTTAGAGCCCAAAAAAATAAAGTCTGACACTGTTTCCCCATCTATTTGCCATGAAATGATGGGACCAGATGCCGTGATCTTCGTTTTCTGAATGTTGAGCTTTAAGCCAACTTTTTCACTCTCCTCTTTCATCTTTAGTTCTTCTTTGCTTTCTGCTGTAAGGGTGGTGTCATCTGCATATCTGAGGTTATTGATATTTCTCCCAGCAATCTTGATTCCAGCTTATGCTTCATCCAGCCCAGCATTTCTCATGATATACTCTGCATATAAGTTAAATATGTCTGAGGGACAGCTGAATAGCCACATGTAAAAGTGTGAAGTTGGACTCTTATCTCTTATCATATACAATGAGTTTTTAGTATAGGATCTAATTGGATGAATCAGTGTCCAAAACATAAGAGCTAAAAGTTTGTCACTTTCCATGCTGTTACTAAGTAATACTCTCTTGAGCGTGTCCGGCTTCTGCTCGCTGCCCCATTCGGAAGCCATCCTATTGTTTTAGGTATGTGTTATACAGTATAGTGCACATTCAAGGTGCGGGGTATTAGGTTTTACCGTTTGAAGGGAAGGCTTCCAAAATAATATGGATAGATTTAAAAATCGCATCAGATTTAATGTTTTTCTAGTTTTCAAATAAGCATTTATCTCTGGGACCAAGCTGATATTTTCAGATGAAACTATTATGTTATTTTTTGTTGTTTTATTGAAATTATAAGAAAAAATTGTCTTGACAGAGTCACATGCTATGAGCAGTATTCATACACTTTGCTTTATATTATGTTCTCAGGCAGTAGTTTCTATCTCGAGGTCATTTTATCACTTGTGCTCTGAATATAAATAAATATATATACATGCACAGACAAAAAAACTTATAAGAACAAGATATGCAAAGTGGATGTGGAGTCCTTCTATAGTAAAAGTATATTTCTACATTGCCATTCATCGTTACCAAATCTGAAAATCAGTAGTCTTGTCCTCTCAGGAACTCTTATTCCTATTGAAGGCTCAAAATCGTACATAGTATTTGTCTTTGTACTTTGTCTTTGTACTATTCCTGCCTTTGGGGTTCTCTTGCAAACTGGCTTAAAATTGGATTACATGTTCAGGTTTAAGTCTCATAGCTATGTGTCTCTTTAATCTTCACAGCCAAATTGTCATTAAAGTGATGTTTTATTTTTCATAAAAGTCAAGCGTAATCATAACGTTTGCATTTATTTCTGACCAAGTCAGCAGACAGTGGGACATAGGTTGTCTCTATAAATTGAAGGCATACAGGACTTTTTCTTATTCTCATTCAGATTATACTAATATATCTGTAGCATTCAAGGTGTGAGCATGCATTTTGGTAATTTATTAATTATGCAGTAAACTATGTGCCTATGTAGTTCTTAAACCCTAATTAATCATTGACCTTTAAAATACTAGTTTTAAGTTATCTTGTATGTCTTATTAAAATGTTAGATAGGAAGTTATATATAAATATTGACACCATAAAAGTCAGTGCTTGCTGATTCTAAATTAAATAACAAGGCGAACACTGCACACATGGTACACCGGATGATTATTTAAAAGCGGAATAGGTGGTATTAATAAGTTGAATTTATAAGAAAAGGCAGAGAGTGCACATTGTCAAATGGTCCTTTTTTAAACAGATTAAAAAATTGATTAGGAGTTTATAAGAATTGCTTTGTACTGGAGCTCAGGTGTTTCCCATGTCGATTGCAATGTTAATTTAAGTAGAATACAAGAAGCTGAACAGATGTCGAAGAATGTTAAGTAAAATGTTGAGCCAAAATTGGATACTTCTTGATGTTAGGTTTGCTTGAGAGTTTTTCACTTTGATGCATGTAGTAGGCCTTTTATTTTCACTTTCAGAGGTGTCATTTTATTTCATATTAATTCAGTGGTGATTCAGAGAAAAAGGTTTTGCCTATTAACTGGCTTTTGACCATGTTTTCGAGCTTCTGTCTTCAGAAAAGAGGACTTTTTGGTGATTTCTTTATGATCTAAACTCTAAACTTGTCATGCTGTGGTCCTTAATGTCTGAGGAATGCCATGTGCCCTCCAGTGTGATTTACTGACGCAGTAATTCTCAGCATGGGCATCAGGAGAAATGCAGGGTGCTTGGAAAAATCCATATGTGGTATAGCCTTCAGGTGAGCATTCTCCAGAATCCTCCATTTCCTCCCTGTGCTTAGCCGCTCAGTTGTGTCCCACTCTTGGGAACCCCACAGACTGTAGCCCGCCAGGCTCCTTTGTCCAGAGGTATTCTCCAGGCAAGAATTCTGGAGTGCATTGCCTTGCCCTCCTCCAGGGGATCTTCCCAATCCAGGGATCAAACCCAGGTCTCCCTCATTGCAGGCAGGTACTTTACCGTCTAAGACACCAGGGAAGCCCAAGGAATTTCAAATCAATCTCTCTCAAGAATCTTTTAAACTGATGATGAAATAGAATAGCATCAGAATCAGTCCAAGTCAGTCCAGAAGATTCAATTATATCAAATTGGTTAAATTATGGACTGCTTTGACTAAAATCCTGATTCTGTTCCCAATTTACTGTCATTGGCCAGGTTATTTAATGTCTCTGGTTCAATTTCACTGTCTATAAAAAGGGGATAGTGATAGATCTTGCTTCATAGAGTTGTTAGGGGGATAAAATAAAAAAAAATATGTATCTTCACACTTAGAACAACTTATCACACATAGTATGCTCAGTAGTTTAGCTTCCATTTTTATTAAAGCTACTACTTTTATCTCTACTACTGCTACTAAAATATTTTGGCCAGGCACTTTGTTATTGTTTTGTTTAGTTTTTGGTTTCTTTGCTGGTAATTATTGCTGCTGCTTGTTTTGCTACTCCAAGGGCCACAAAAATAACATCAGTTATCATGAAAAGTTCTTTAAGTATTTAAAAACAAATTTTAAATGGCCACATGTGTTTGGAAGAATTGGTAGAGATCTTTATAAACTAAGCTTAAAACCAGTAAAGAGAATTTTAAAATTTATCCTTGTTCTTTTACTTCTTGAAAAGTAAATTCATTTTATTAAGAAAACATATTTGAGATAAAATTATTGATCACAAACTGAAATTCTTTAGAACTGATTACTTGTTATCTCTCATTTTCCTCATATAACTAAAGCACAGTTCTAAAAAAAAATCCTTCTCAGTGTTTAGTTAGGACTGTGTAAGTATCATAATACATTATGATTACTTATTTTTTATTTTTGTGATTTCTGGAACTAGTAGTTGTCCCAGCTTTTCTTACTGTTGTTTGTTGCTGTTCACTTCTCTGTGTACCCATGGCTAACTTGTCAAATGCTTCGTCCCTATACTCTCTGCAGAGGTTGTAAAGACCTCTGTATGTTCAAACACAAATAATTCTTTAGCATCATACTTTTTGCTTGCCTAATTCTTTATTGAGCCCTCTATTTGCTTCTAATCTGAACAGTTACTTTCTAGAGTCTTGAATAAGCTGTCCTTTGCAGACCATTGTGGCCCTCCATTCCCTAACATCATCTTGGGAATTTCCTTTGTCTCTCTTCTGTAATGTGTCCTATGTTTCCTGAGTCTTGTCTTTTGTGTTTTACTTCCTTATTTTGATGCATCCTATCTTCCAGGAGCTTCCAGTCATTAGCAGTTTTTTCAGACCTTGTGTATCTGACCATGTCTTCATTCTTTCTTTACTGTTGGTTGATGAGGTATAAAATTCTGGATTGAAAATAATGTTCCCTTAAAACTCTGAAGGCCTTGCTCTATTTCTTCTTTTTTTATTATTGGAGTAAAATAGCTTTAAAATGTTGTATTAGTTTCTGCTGTGCAACAGCTATATGTATACATATAACCCCTAACTCTTGGACCTCCCTCCCCCATGCCTGTCCCACCCATCAGGGTCATCAGAGAGCACAGAGCTAAGTTCCCTGTACTATAAGCAGGTTCCTGCTAGCTGTTTTACATGTGGGCATGCATATGTAGCAGTCCTAACCTCCCAGTTTATCCTACCCTCTCTTTCCCGTCCTATGTCTGCTTGTCCATTGTCTAGATCTGTGTCTTTTTTCCTGCCTTGCAAATAGTTTCATCTGTATCATTTTTCTGGATTCCACATACATGTATTAGTATACAATATTTGTTTTTCTCTTTCTGACTTTACTGTGTGACAGACTCGGTCCATCCACATCTCTACAAATGACCCAATTTCATTCCTTTCTGTGGCTGAGTAATATTCCATTGTGTATGTGTACATCTTCTTTATCCATTCATCTGTCGATGGACATTTAGGTTCTCTTATTTCCTGGCTATTGTGAATAGTGCTGGAATGAATATTGGGATAGCTGGGTCTTTTTGAATTATGGTTTTCTCAGGGTACGTACCCATTAGTGGGATTGCTGGGTCATATGGTAGTTCTATTTTTAGTTTTTTAAGGAGCCTCCATACTGTTCTCCACAGTGGCTGTATCAATTTACATTCCCACCAACAGTGCAAGAGGGTTTTCTTTTCTCCACACCCACTCCAGTATTTATTGTTTATAGATTAAAAAAATTTTTTTTATTTATTTTACAGTTGCCCTGGGTCTTAGTTGTGGCATGTGGGATCTAGCTCCCTGACCAGGGATCAAACCCAGGCCCTCTGTGTTCGGAGCACAGGGTCTTATCCACTGGAGCACCAGGAAACTCCCTGTTTATAGGTTTTTTTGATGTTGACCATTCTGACTGGTATGAAGTATACCTCATTGTAGTTTTGATTTGCATTTCTCTAATAATTAGTGATACTGAACATCTTTTCATGTGTTTGTTGGCCATCTGTATTTCTTCTCTGGAGAAATGTGTATTTAGGTCTGCCCATTTTTTGATTGGATGTTTGGGTTTTTTGGTTTTTCTTTTTAGCTGCAAGAGCTGTTTTTATAATATGGAGATTAATCCTTTGTTGCTTCGTTGGCAAATATTTTCTCCCATTCTGAAGGAGAATGGGAGAAATTATTTCTTGAGTTGTCTTGTTTATGGTTTCCTTTGCTGTGCAAAAGCTTTTAAGTTTAATTCGGTCCCATATGTTTATTTTTGTTTTTATTTTCATTACTCTAGGGCCCCTCGGATAGTGCGAACTCCTCCCCTCTCCCAGCAACCCCTCAGGGATGCCGGTCACGTCCCACCTCCACTTTTCCTTTCCCTCAACGTCATACCTGGTCACATGGGGCTTCCTCCCCTCTCCTTGGGTGTCCAAAGTCCCCCACCAGTGCCTGGTGGATGCCCTACATGGGAGGAGGTGGAAACTCTGTGTCCTCCTGCTCTACCGTCTGGACTCCACCGATTGGCTATTTTGATATACTAGTTGTTTTCATTTGAGATTTTTCCCCATTCCTTTTTTCCTTATTTTGATTGTTTGAAAGATGGTCTTTTCAGCATCATGGGAAGTCTGCATTACCAAGTTTTATTTCTACATTTATTTTTAGTTTAAGAATACAGAGGGTCTGTGTTCCATGATGGCCTTTTTATTGTCTTTAGTCTCAATCTTTTGATTAGTCATTTTCCAGTTACTGGGCTGACATGACATGGAGCCATTTTGTCCCTGAGCCATTGAAAATGTAACAGTGCTTAATTTTGAAATAATATAGATCAAATTCTTTCTCTGATTTCAAAATCCTAGAGCTGTAAATTCACCATGTTGAGTTGCTGTATTATCAAAGATATTTATATTTGTATTCAGTATTAATACTTGAACCAATTGTAGATCCTGCTTTTTTCATTTTGAGTGAATGAAATGAGAGAATTTATGGGTTATACCAATATCAACTTACAGTTTTTCCAAGCTTAGTTTTCTTTTTCATAACTCAAGGTACTATATTTGGAGAAAAATTTGTGACCTAAAATTTCATCAACATTTCCAACAACTCTCCATGTGAATTTGAAAGGGAAACACTGTATGATAACTATTTCAAGACACAGTGTTTTAAGGTTTTTTAGTACTATACACCTGAGCACCAGGTAACTATTACAAACAAACTTCTTTAAATATTTTTTATTCAAGAGAGATATGGGACATGATTAGAAATAGTGCTTTATGAATTTGATTTTTATATCTATTATAGGAAAAGCTTGTCCGATGAGAATACATCTTGACAAATAGACATTTTTTGATCAATGCTGAGGTAATTGTACAGGTTTTTAAAATTAAATAAATTGCAAACAGAGATTTCTGCAGCAGGTTAATCCTGATATCAAGGTTTTTGTTCTAGTTTAAGCATTGCTAAACATGGCAAAGATCTTTTTTGGCCTTCCTGAGCATGTGATATAAATTTGGTGCGTGGGTCAGTTGTATTACGTATTAAGAAAATTATTTGTTTTCTGAATGTCAACAATGAATTTGGGAAGATATTCCCAAATCCTTAGTGTGAGTTGATTAAAAAGCATATATTTGTTCATATTTACTGTAAGTTCCTGAATTAGCTATAGAAAGTCTGCTTTTTAAAGAGTGTCTTCTAATGAAGTTGGTCTTTCTACTCAATACAACTTTCTACAAAGATGACATTTTGTTTCTACCAAGGAGCATTCACAGTAGGGTGTAAAGTAAATCTATGTGAATTATTTCTGCCATGTAAAAGTTTAAACAATCTTATCCAATAACCCTAACCCTCTTCAAAAATAAGATATGCTCCAGGGCATTCTTGTTTTAAAGCATATACATACAGAAATTTGCTAAATATTTTTAAAAATATCTTATTTGGAAAAGAGAGTCCAACAAACTTTTTGGTTAAATAATGGAATGCAGAGTTCTGTTCTAGTCAATACAAAAAATTGTATACACAAATCACTTAAAGTCTGTATATTTTAGTTCTCTCTAATGGAAAAAATGATTCCTTGGAATTTGTGATGTTTACTATAATGTAGGTGGCGCTAGTGGTAAAGAATTAGCTTGCCAGTGCAGGAGACAAGAGACACAGGTTCTATCCCTGGGTCAGGAAGATCCCTTGGAGAAGGGCATGACAACTCACTCCAGTATTCTTACCTGGAATATCCCATGGCGGAAGAACCTGGTGGGCTACAGTCCATGGGGTTGCAAAGAGTCAGACACAACTGAAGTGACTTAGCATGCATGCATTGAACAGCAAATGACTGTCACTTAATCTCTCTTTATACATGTGAACAACCTATCTACTTCTGGAGGGGAAAAAAATCCCCCAGTAATCCTTGGTTTTTACTCTGGCGAATTCATTTTTTTTTTTTTTTAATTAATTAATTTAGGCCATGTCTCTGGGCATGGTGGGATCTTAAACCCCTGACTAGGGATCGAATCCATGCCTCCTGCAGTGGAAGCATGAAATCTTAACCACTGGACCACGGGGAATTCCTTACTCTGAAAAATTGCTGATGTAATTGATATAAACTGAAGCCCAGGCATCAGAATTTTTTAAAAGTCCCTAGCTGATTCTAATGTAGACAAGAACCATTGAACTGTAGATTCTAGTGTTGGGCTTTATAGCATAAATATTTATTTAGTAAGTATTTATTTAGTATTATTTATTTACTCAAATAAAAAGGTAAAGAACTTCTTCCATTTTATTTTTTGAAGTAACTTTTAATTTTTGACACTTTTAGATTTATAGAAGAATTGTGAAAGTAGTTGTACAGAGTTCCCATATACACATATCCAGTTTCCCCTGTTATTAACATCTTATGTTAGTACACTGCATTTGTTATAATTAATGAACCAGTCTTGATAAATGTTTTCAACTAAGATCCATACACTATCCATATTTACTAAGTTTTTACCTGGTGTCGTTTTTTCTGTTACAGGACCCATCCAGGATACCACATTTCATTAACATTTAGTCACCACCCCCTGTCTCCTTAGACTCCTCTTGCTGTCACAGTTTCTCAGATTATCTGTTTTTGGTGACCTTGAGAAATTTGAGGAATTTAATTAGGTATTTTGTAGAATGTCCCTCAATTGGGATTTGTTTGATGTTTTTTTCATATGATGACACTGAGGTTATTCATTTTGGAGAGAGACTGTAGAACTAAAGGCTAGTCTTATTTATATCAAGAGCATTTAAAGAAAAACTCATTTCCTCTATTTGTAAAACTTCTGATACCAGATGTGTGGGTTTTCTACCCCAAGCAATTCTCTGGTTCACCAACTGGGTGTCTTACAGTTTAATTCATCCTGATGCCAACTACCTGGAGTTAGCACAGACCCTACAGACCCTACAGATTATGGACTCAGTCTCACCAATCCGTCTCTTCCCTCACTTCAGATGCTTCTCACAAGTGTAGGCCTCCTGTACTTGGACCAACTGGCTATAAGTCAGGGGTTCCGTAGTGCCCTCCTTAGATTCATGAATTTTCTAGAATAACTCACAGAACTCAGGAAAACACTTTACTTACTATTACAAGTATGGGATACAACTCAGGAATAGTCCAATGGAAGAGTCACCTGGGGTAATGGGGTATGAGGAAGGGTTTGTGGGGGGGTCCATACCCATTCCAGACATGTCACTCTCCTGGCACCCCAGTGTATTCACCAACCGGGAAACTCTCCAAAACACTCCTTTTAGAGGTTTTATGGAGGTTCCACGACAGAGATATGATTGATTAAAATATCGGCCATTGGTGATTAACTCAATCCCTAATTCCTTTCTCCTTCCTGGAGGTCAGGAGGGTAGACCTAAAAGTTCCAGCCCTCTAATCACATGGTTCCTCTGGCAGCCAGCCCTCATCCTCTAAGAGTGTCCGTATTAGCAAAACCCAGATATGGTGGAAAGGGGCTTATTATGAATACCAAAATGTGCTCCTCCCACACATATCACTCAGGAAATTATAAGGGTTTTAGAAGCACTGTGCCAGGAACTGGGGACAGATCGAGTCTGTGTTTCTTCTTGTATCACATTATCACAAGTGCGCTCTGTTAAGATGACTTGTCGCTGTCAGTGTTACCCACGATCACCTGGCTGACACGGTGTTTGTCAGGTCTCTGCACGATGAAATTACTCTTTCCTCCTTTCCATCCTGTACTCTTTGGAAGGACATCATAATATGGAGCCCACACTTGAGGAATGGGGAGTTCTGCTCCCCTTCTTGGAGGGCAAAGTGTCTACATAAGTTATTTGGAATTCTCCTGTATAGGAGATTTGTCTGTTCTCTCCATTTACTTATTCAGTCATATGTATCTTACTGACTCATGGTTATTTAGTTTACACTTTGAGTTATAATCCAATACTTCTGTACTATTCTCTTGTTCCAGTTGTTCCAGCTGTGGACATTGGAGCCTCCTTCTATGATTAACTCCTTTGTCCCTTTAACATAACCGCATCATTGTGGGTTTGCTTTTACTTTACTTCTTCCTTATTCTCTGACACTGTAAGATCCTCTAGACTCAGTTTGTGTATTTCCTGCCATAGCTTCTAGAATCCTAGGAGACTAATTCCTTACTAGCAAATGGTATCAGAAACTAAGATCCGGACCGTAGGTGTACTTTTTGCTGCTGTGGGAGTATTGTCCCTTTATCGACTCCTCTCAGCAGACAAACCAAGCAGGTATATATATATATGTGTGTGTATACTGTGTTTTCATACATACATATGTATATGTGTGTGCATATATATATATATCTTCATCTGTTTCTATATTAGACTAAACATGAATTCATACTGGTGTCTCTGAGTTCTAATCCGTTACCACATGGGTCGTTCTCTCTGTCTCTCCTTGCTTGTTTATACTCTGCCACAGTGGTGAGAAACCTGGTTCCCTGCACCTGTACCACCCACTTTGCCAAGTGTTTCAGTTCCTGTGTACATGTATAGTCGTTTCTGAATTGTTAAGCCATGTCCCCATGGGAACAACTTTATCAAGTAGAGCACGGTGCTTAGTACGATGCTTTTTAAGTCTTACAAACTCCACGCACTTTCAAGGTTACTTGGGTTAGCACCTTCTCTGCCCACCTTGCTCAGTGAAGTTCTTTCATACATTTGTAATGCAGTTAGATGTTTTGGTGTGTGTCACATTCTGCATTACATCCTGAGATCTTGCATACATTAAGCTTCACTCTTTATTGTATAAACATCTTACGAGTTTTGACAGATGCATGGTGTTACATATTCACCACTGCAGTACACTGAAGAATACTTTCACTGCCCCCAAATCCCTGTGCTACACCTGTTCAACTCCCCTCTACCCACCAACTGCAGCAACTCTCTGCAGTTGCTCTTCTGTTTACCATCTATAGTTCTGCCTTTTCCATGTCGTGTAATTGGAATCAAACAGTATGTAGCCTTTTCAGACTGGCTTGTCTCACTTAACGATAAGCATTTAAGATTCATCCCTTTTTAAAGTTAACCCCATTTTAATTTTTAACTAAACCGTATTCCTTTGCATGGATGTATCACAATTTGTTTTTCCATTCGTCTATTGAAGGATATCTTGGTCGTTTCTAACTTTTGGCATGATTAAAGTGGCTGTAAACATTTTCATACCGGCTTTTGTGTGGATGGAAATTTTCAGATCAGTTGGGTAACATACCTAAGGACTGTAGTTGGTAGAATATCTAGGACTGTAATTGGCAGATCCCATGGTATGTTTAGCTTTGTAAAACACTGCTGTGTCCTCTAACAGTGTTACACCATTTTTTCATGTTCACCAGCAAATGAGAGTTTTGGTTCCTGAGCATGTCCACCAGCACTTAGTATTGTCAGGTTTTGTGGGGTGTTTTGTTTTTGGCATTTTAGACATTCTAGCAAATATTTCAGTCAACATTAGTTTGAGCAAACTCCATTGAGATAGTGAAAGACAGAGAAGCCTGGCCCGCTGCAGTCCATGGGGTCACAAAGAGTTGGACCCAACTTAGCAACTGAACAACGACGACAAACCAAAGCCATGGAGGAGTACCATGAAAGAGTCTCCCTTTCCAGAGGGATCAAAGGCTGAAATGACTCCTGAAGGATAAGGAGTTTATCAGGCAAATGAGGTGACCTAAGAAGTGGTCTCAGCAGAAGCAGCAGCTGATGTTTTTCTTTAAAGACTTTTTGAGCAATCCCACTTTTGCTTAAGGTTTAATCACCAGATGCAGAAAGTCTGTTGATTCCCTAACTGCCTGAGCTCTCTCCCTTGGGGTTCAAAAAATGCATACGCTGCTTCCTGCTACAGAAAGACTTGGATGACCCATGGACACCTCAAATTAAATAGGTTCTAAATGATCTCATCTTACCCAGAAAGTTGCCCTGTAAAGAGTACTTCAGCCACAGTATGATACGAGGTGGAAAGAGAACATGATGAAGGAAAGAAACAAAGGCTCTGACTACTCTATCAAGAAGTCTGGTTATGAATAACTTGTTGTTTTTCCTTTAGTTGTTCAATGGTCAGAATATTACTAAATTTTTATACTGAGGAGAAAGGCCCTAGAAGAAAGGGATAATGTGACTGACTGAAAAGGCCTGCATAGACACGATTCTCTAGGAAATTTTGAAGAATTGGCCAAAAAAAACTCCTGGAACTATATAATAAGTGAATATAGTGAAGTCATGGATACAGAGGCAATGTAAAATATTCATTTGCTTTCTCTTTACCAGCAATAACTAACTGGAATTTGGAAATTTTGAAAAATCCTTTTAACAAAAAAAGAAATACTTAAATCTGACAAAATATGTATAGAATCTGTGTGCACTGATTTAAAAAAGCAAAGTTCTAAAAAAAACTGAGAAACATTCCATGTTCACAGATTAAAAGACTCAAAATGTGGTTAAGATATCATTTCTTCTTAATGTATAGATTCAGTTCATCCACAATAAAAATTCTAGCAAGCTAACATGTAACTGCTGAACAAAATGATTCTAAAGATCACATGGAAAGGCAAAAGGCCTAGAACAGCCAACACAATAATGAATAAGAAAAAATAGTTTGAAGACTCCAATTTACAGACGTCTGTAAAATTAAAATAATCAAGACAGTGTGGTATTAGAAAAAGAATAGACATGTATTATCAGTGATAAATCAATGAAACAGAATAGAGGGCTCAGACACAAACCCACACAAATATAATCAGCTGACTTTGGAAAGGCCACAAAGGCAACTCAGTGGAGAAAGAATAATCTCTTAAAGGGTGCTGGAACAACTTGATGCCTATATGGAGCAAAAAAAAAAAAAAAAGAACCTAGACATATACCTCAAGGCTTTCACAAAAATTAACTTGAAATAGATCATAGACCTTAATATAACATGTAAAACCAGGGAATTCTGAAAGAGGTGGGAATACCAGACCACCTGACCTTCCTCTTGAGAAATCTCTATGCAGGTTAGGAAGCAACAGTTAGAACTGGACATGGAACAATAGACTGGTTCCAAATAGGAAAAGGAGTACGTCAAGGCTGTATATTGTCACCCTGCTTATTTAACTTATATGCAGAGTACATCATGAGAAACGCGGGGCTGGAGGAAGCACAAGCCAGAATCAAGATTGCCGGGAGAAATATTAATAACCTCAGATATGCAGATGACACCACCCTTATGGCAGAAAGTGAAGAACTAAAGAGCCTCTTGAGGAAAGTGAAACAGGAGAGTGAAAAAGTTGGCTTAAAGCTCAACATTCAGAAAACTAAAATCATGGCATTCGGTCCCGTCACTTCATGGCAAATAGATGGGGAAAGAGTGGAAACAGTGGCTGACTTTAATTTTGGGGGCTCCAAAATCACTGCACATGGTGATTGCAGCCATGAAATTAAAAGACACTTACTCCTTGGAAGGAAAGTTATGACCAACCTAGACAGCATATTAAAAAGCAGGACATTACTTTGCCAACAAAGGTCCATCCAGTCAAGGCTATAGTTTTTCTAGTAGTCATGTATGGATGTGAGAGTTGGACTGTGAAGAAAGCTGAGTGATGAAGAACTGATGCTTTTGAACTGTGGTGTTGGAGAAGACTCTTGAGAGTCCCTTGGACTGCAAGGAGATCTAACCAGTGCATCCTAAAGGAGATCAGTCCTGGGTATTCATTGGAAGGACTGATGCTGAAGCTGAAACTCCAATACTTTGGCCACCTTATGCGAAGAGCTGACTCATTTGAAAAGACCCTGTTGCTGGGACAGACTGAAGGCAGGAGGAGAAGGGGACAACAGAGGATGAGATGGTTGGATGGCATCACTGACTCAATGGACATGGGTTTGGGTGGACTCCGGGAGTTGGTGATGGACAGGGAGGCCTGGAGTGCTGTGGTTCATGGGGCCGCAAAGAGTTGGACACGACTGAGCGACTGAACTGAACTGAACTGAAAACCGGAAAACTTCTGGAAGAAATCATAGGATAAAATCTATGTTACCTTTGGTTTGGTGTTGAGTTAAAACACCAAAACCAAGATCCTTGGGGAAAAAAACAAAAAACAACTGGTGATATTAAAACTAAAGCTACTGCACTGTGAAAGACACCATTAGGAAAATGGAGAGAGAGATAAGCCATAGACTGAGAAAATATTTGCAAAACACTACCTTATTTGATGGCATCACTGACTCGATGGACGTGAGTCTGAGTGAACTCTGGGAGTTGGTGATGGACAGGGAGGCCTGGCATGCTGCAATTCATGGGGTCGCAAAGAGTCGGACACGACTGAGCGACTGAACTGAACTGAACCTTATTTGAAAGGACTTGTGTCCAAAATACATGAGCTCCTTAAAAATCAACAATAAAAAAACAAGACAATTTAAACAATGGGGAAAAGTACTGAACAGACACCTTGTCAAAGATCATAAATGTCAAAAAAGCATATGAAAAGATGCCTAAAACCTTTTGTCATTAGGAATTGCAAGTTATACCAACCATGAGTTGCCACTAAATACTTGTTAGAATGTCTAAAATGGAAAAAAAAAAAAACCTGACAATACTATGTGCTGGTGAACAAGCCCGGCACCAGAAACTCGCATTCATTGTTGGTGGAAAAGCATAAATGGTGTACCACTGTTAGAGAGTTTGACAGTTTCTTACAAAGCTAAACATACCATAAGATCTACCAGTTGCTGTCCTAGGTATTTATCCAACTGATCTTGAAATTAAAATGCTCCTCTGTGCTCCCGTGGTATCCTGTGTTGAGCTCTATGCGAATGCTTAACTCACTGTATTTATATTTGTCTACTTTCTAATTTTCTCCACTAACCTGTGCGTTTCTCAAAGACAAAGACTATATCTTAGCATACTGCCTGGCACATAGTAATTGCTTACAAATACTTCAGATTTATCAAGTCAATAAATATATGTGTAAAATTCTTTGCAATGGATCTTAACTGACTTTACCCCTTATTATTTAGCATAGTGCCACAAGATTATCATCAACACCGAAAGTATCTGCATTTAAAAATAATCAGGTATGTCCTGGCACATGAAGTATTTCTGGAGCAGTGCGTAAGTCACACATGTTGTAAATATTTGTTTTGGGGGGAACTGCTTGTTTTTGTTGCCCTGACTTGACGTTTCTCTGCCCCAGAATGTCATTTGTATCAGCAGTTTCAGTAATGTAAACTGCATGCTAAAATTAGTGTTGGTATTTTGTTGTGATTCAGACAGTTTTCTTCTAAATTGTATGTTTTGGAAGCTGATTTCTTAAAGTCATTTTATAATGTTATAATTTCTGAGCTTATAAAAGAGATTTCTTTTGTTAAGTATTTATTAAAGTTTCTGATTATTGCTAAGAACTATCCTAATAGAGCAGAAAAGGAGTAGGAGAAAGAAAAGATGAGAAAAAGACATTATTTTCAAAGACAAATTAGCTCTAAGTTCTGTTTGTTCTAAGAACATAATGCAATTATAAATCTTTTTATATCAATGTAATTTAGAATGCAATGACAAAGTGATATGAGTACTTGATATTTCCTATTGTATGTTTCTGTCAATTTTGTAGAGTCAGCAAGTTTCCTGAGCTCCTGCTATTTTATGCAAGTCGTTGGGGCGATTACTCCATGTAGATATGTAGATAGATTACTGAATGTATTAATGAATATAGATATGTCTTTTGAGAAACATAAATACTGCTGATATGAAAAATAACATGGCAGTGATGATGGTATTTTAAAATATGTCAGGTTTTTAAAAAATCAGTGGCCAATAGTCTTTCTGAAAGATACTGATAGTATGTTAGTATATTTAATAACCTATTTTATAAACTTGTTTTATGTGTATAAGTCACAAATTAATGGAATTTGTTCTAGCCTTTTGTCTTTGGTGCCCTCTTGTGGATTTTTAATAAACTATTCGTAACAACAACAGTTTTTAAAGAAGTTCCTTTTATCTTAAAATACTGGATTTTATAATCTTTATATTTTGTTCATCCTTTGACGTGCTTTTGGCTGTGGGAGAAAAGAGAGAAGTCATGGTTAGAGTTGCTATTACCTTTTAATTTACTCTATGATATATCAGTATTGTGCACAGGGGATGTAAGATAATCTTGTGTTTGAAAGCTTTTAATACAATGCCAGGAACTTGTACCGTCTTGCATCAGGGAGCCTCTGAAGTCCTGCCCACACGCCTTCTCACCATTTCAGCTTGTTGTGCTGATGAACAAGTCTTTTATGACTCTTGGAGATCCTGAAAGCTTTGATATAACTTTAAAACATGCCCGTGAACATGCAAAAAGCTAGGATCCATGAAGGCAGACATTTCTGTTTGTTAAAGAGAGATACGTCAAAGGCAGCAGCTGTATAAGCTCTTGTGCTGCTGCTTTTGCAGTGAAGTAGAAGGACCACCTACTTATAGCAGCGGGAAGCAAGTTTATTCTTTGTACAGATTTCCAGATACTGTTAAGTCTTAGCAATATTTAATGGGCGAATATCAATTTATGACTTTTTCCCCCAACCTGTCAGGCACTGAAGCAGTGCTTAAGGGCAACGATTTGAAGGGGAATATTTCTGATGTTTTCTCAGTAGTTCTTAGCTCATTTGGGTTGAAGGTGGCATGGAACGAGACCAGAGTTAGCCAGATGCGCCTGCTGTGGGCTCTTGCACTTGTAACCTGGAAACAGTGGACACTGTAGATGTGCGGATAACAGAAGCGATGAATAAGTGCTAGCCTCGCCATGTTTGGGAGTGGAGTGTAAAGGGAATGCGTGCCTTGTTCGGTTGCATCAGGAGTTTTACCGTGCCCTAGTGCAGAGTGCCTTTACTTTAATAGTACACAGGACTCTTCCATGGCATGAGGCATACAAGCAACTGCACAAGAGTTCCCTTTGATTTTTGCGTTTTCTAAGTCAAGAATGATTAAAATCTATTTGGTGACGCAGGTTAGCATGTAAGCACAAGCTCTGGTTTAGTTCTGCATGGGGAGAAAAGTGAAAGATCCCTGCCACAGGTTTCCCCAATTTTATGCTCATTTCCTTGAAGCTGCGCTGCACATGCCATGCTGATTTCTTATTTGACTCTTTCACCACAAATTAGTTATTAGATTTCAGTGCCTCTGTCATGTGCCGAAGTAGGAAATTCCATTGTCTTTTTTTTTTTTGGCTTATATATAACTGGCATTATCTATTTCATTATCTGTACTCATCTATTCAAATTAGAATCTTTTACAATTTTTTCTTTAAAGTCAGTTTGGCCTCTTTGGGTCCATAATATTGTAGTTAATTTTTTTTTAATTGGAGTTTGGATGCTTTACATTGGTCTGTCAGTTTCTGCTGTACAACAGAGTAAATCAGCCATACGTTTACACATATGCCCTCTTTTTTGGATTTCCTTCCCATTTGGGTTACCACAAAGCACCAAATTGAGTTCCCTGTGCTATACAATAGGTTTTCATTAGTTATATTTTTTATACATAGTATTGCATATATGTCAATCCCAGTCTCCCAATTCATCCCACCCTTTTGCCCCCTTGGTATCCATATGTTTGTTCTCTATGTCTGTGTCTCTGTTTCTGCTTTGCAAATTTTCTAGATTCCACATATATATGTTAATATATGATATTTGTTTTTCTTTTTCTGACATTATACTCTGTATATGGAGAAGGCAATGGCAACCCACTCCAGTACTCTCGCCTGGAAAATCCCATGGATGGAGGAGCCTGGTGGGCTGCAGTCCATGGGGTCGCTAAGAGTCAGACATGACTGAGCGACTTCACTTTCACTTTTCCTTTCATGCATTGGAGGAGGAAATGGCAACCCACTCCAGTGTTCTTGCCTGGAGAATCCCAGGAACGGGGGAGCCTGGTGGGCTGCCGTCTAAGGGGTCGTACAGAGTCGGACACGACTGAATCGACTCAGCAGTAGCAGCAGCAGCATACTCTGTATAACAGTCTCAAGAGCCATCCACATGTCTGCACATGACACAATTTCATTCCTTTTTTATGTCTGAGTAATACTCCATTGTATACATGGACCACGTCTTTTTTACCCATTCCACTGTTGATGGACATTTAGGTTGCTTCCACATCCTGGCTCTTGTGAGTATTGCTGCAGTGAACATTGGGGTGTATGTGTCTTTTTGAATTACAGTTTCCTCTGAGTAATATACTCAGTAGTGGGATTGCTGGGTCACATGCTAGTTATATTTTTAGTTTTCTAAGGAACCACCATCTATAGTGACTATATCAATTTAGATTCCCTTTTCTCCATACCCCTCGCCAGCATTTATTGTTTGTAGACTTTTTGATGGTGGCCATTGTGACTGGTGTGAAGTGATAGCTCATTGTAGTTTTGATTTACATTTCTCTATTAATTAGTGTTGTTGAGCATTTTTTCATGTTTGTTGGCCATCTGTATGTTGTCTTTGGAGAAATATCTATTTAGGTCTTCTGCCCGTTTTCTGATTGGGTTGTTTTGTTTTGTTTTTCATTGAGCTGCATGAGCTGTTTGTATATTTTAGGGATGAATTCTTTGTTGCTTCACTTGAAAATATTTTCTCCCATTCTGCGGGCTGTCTTTTTGTCTTGTGTATGGTTTCCTTTGCTGTGCAGAAGCTTTTATTTTAAATCGGTCCCATTTGTTTATTTTTACTTTCATTACTCGAGGAGGTAGGTCAAAAAAGATCTTGCTGCGATTTATGTCAGAGAATATTTGCCTGTGTTTTCCTCTAAGAGTTTTATAGTATCTGGCCTAACATTTAGGGCTTTACAGTATTTTGAGTTTATTTTTGTGTGTGGTTTTAGGGAGTGTTTCATTCTTTTATGTGTAGCTGTCCAGTTTTCCCAGCACTACTTATTCAAAAGACTGTCTTTTCTCCATTGTATATTCCTTGTCTCCTTTGTCATTGATTAGGTGACCATTGGTGTGTGGCTTTATCTCTGGGCTTTCTGTCATGTCCACTGATCTGTTTCTGTGCCAGTACCATACTGTCTTGATTGAAGCTTTGTATAATCTGAAGTCAGGGAACCTGATTCTTCCAACTTTGTCTTTCTTTCTCAAGAATGCTATGGCTAGTCAGATCTTTAGTGTTTCCATACAAATGGTAGAATATTTTGTTCTACTTTACAATTTTTACATAGAATGTAAAACATTCTGTGAAAAATGCCATAGGTAATTTGATAGGGATTGCATTGAATCTATAGATTGCTTTGGGTAGCATAGTCATTTTCACAATGTTGAGTCTTGCAATCCAAGAACATGATATATCTATCCATCTGTTTGTGTCTTCTTTAATTTCTTTTCGTCACATTCATTTTTTTTTCCTGAAAAATAATCCTTCTCGTGCTGTAGTAGTATGCAAACTCAATGTGACCCCATGGACTGCAGCCCACCAGGTTCCTCGTCCTTCAGGACGAGGGATTCTGCAGGTAAGAAAACGGGAGTGGGTTGCTGTGCCCTCTTCTAGGGGATCTTCCTCATCCAGGGATCGAACCTGCATCTCTTGCATTGCAGGCAGATTCTTTACTGCTGAGCCACTGGGGAAGTCCTGAATACTCAACAGGAGTATCTAATTGAATCAGTGCCACTGGGATAAGTTCTGTAACGATAACATAATGGTATAGAATTGTATAGGTAATAAAGAATTTAATATCATTTCAAGGAGAGAAATAAAATAATTAGAACATTGCAAAGTAAAAAAGACACCCATTTATCTAAGAATAGTCTTATTCATGTTAGAAATGACAAATGCTTTCTAAAATGTTTGTGTTAATATCCTTTAAATCAGTCAGATAGTAGCTGAATATTTAGAAAAATTTTTAAGGTGGAAGATATTACAAATGTAAAGACACCTAGGGCAGTGGCTCTGATGGCTTCTCAGGCCGTTATTGCATAAATCTGTCTCAGCAGTGGAGTAGGATTTCCTAATAATGTTTTCAAATATTTGTATTCCATGTGGATTTTATGATTCATAACCTGGATTATCGTCAGTGCTCTGTTTTGCATTCCTGGCACATGATGACCGCTGATTGAAAATGCTATTGTATTCCGTACTGGAATTGGCGGCTCTCTACAATGGGGAAGCATCTGCTCTGCAGACCTTTTTCTATAAAGTATCAACATGTTTTCCTTCTGCTTTTCTCTTGTAAGAAATAGCAGAGTATGTATAAATGAAGTGTAACTTTGGAAAAACATTCTAAATAGCTGTTATATTATGAAAATGTAAAAAGAATCAAATGAAATTTTAATAGCCATATGAAAGATCAGGAATAATTTGAGTTAATGATTTAGAAAAGTAAAAAGTGTTAACTGAAACGTTCTCAACACCATCACCAAATTATTACTGTTTGAGTTTTCTAATTTCATAAAAAACAACTCCTCACTCCTTCTGTGCTTTATTGTTTACTGTTTGGATGCCACCCTCTCGTTAGTGACCTGATTGCTCTTTTTTTTTTTCTTTTACTGTCAGTTTATAAATTGGTTTAGCATCCTTTAGCAAAGTGACTATGTAAGTGCAAGTAATACGCAGTAAAGGCTATCCCTTCCAAACTTGATTCAGTGTTTTTATAATTGTATAGGTTATCTAAGCCAGTTATGTGAATCCAGAGATGCAAGCTTCATTATCTCAGCATAGATTCAATTCCGATACAGAATATAGAAAGATTTCAAAGTATTATTTCACATCAACCAGATGTTATGTTTCTTATTAAATTTAATGGTCACAGTACTGAATCTTAGAAGAATGAGAGATAAATGACTCACACATATAAAAATAGATTTAGCTTAGTATTTTGGGAATTAACTGGTTGCAACCGCAGTAAAATAAGATATTAAACTAGCAGTAGATTTTTTTTTAAGGACTGGTAGAAAATCAACTTTTTTCTTCCCTCCTTAGTGGAATCTACTGAAAAGAGTAAATCTCAACCTTTTTTGTTAACTTTTTGACCAAAGTGCAAATTAGTTTGGGCTTCCCCGGTGGCACTAGTGGTAAAGAACCTGTCTGCAATGCAGGAGACATGAAAGATGGGGATTTGATCCCTGGGTCAGGAATATCCCCTGGAGGAGGGCATGGCAACCCACTTCAGTATTCTTGCCTGGAAAATGCTATGGACAGAGGAGCCTGGCAGGCTACAGTCCTTGGGGTCGCAAACAGTTGGACACGGCTGAAGTGACTTAGCACATGCAAATTAGTTTACTTATGTGTATATCAGTTTCTTCATCTCTTAACTTAGCAAAATGAAACATGCTATAGCTAACCTATAATAGAAATTAACCTAGAGTCGAGAAATGTTGTAAATAAATTAAAAACCTTATAAAATTGGAAGTTAGCCATTGGGCTTTAGAATCAAACAACCTGGTTAGAATCCTTGCTTCTCCACTTATTGGTTATATGATCCTGGACAAATGATTAAACCATTTGAACTTCAGTTTCATCAGTTACACAGTGGGGACAGCAGTGTCTCACAGTATTAATAAGAGGATTAAATGGGAGTGACCCACAAAAAGTCCTTAGTAGAGTGCTTTTAACTCATTGATGATACCTATTCAATAAATAATCGACTGAATAATTCTAATTCACAGTATTTTTCCTCCTAGTTTCTTTATAGCCATTCTATGTTTTAAATAACTAGTTGATTTAAATAAAATTCTGCGGTAGAACCTAGTATATAACATTCTGTGCTTTAGCACTACCTCATAAATAGGGCTTTAATGTTAATATAATGGATTTTGTAATGAGAACAAGACTTTGTAATGGGTACCAGATATATAACTGTTAACAAGATCTGATTACTTCCCTTATAGATTTTATAGTCCAATAGATTTGGACAAGTCAGATACACCTACAATTACAGTATTGTGTAGTAAGTATATGATCAGTGTAGACAAGCACAAAAGCTGATATAGCAACACGAAAATATGGCACCTGTTTCAGACTTGGGGTATTGAAACTGAGAATGGATGTCTAAGTGTAGTTCTGTTGTAAAAACAAGTTTTAATATGAAACATGCCTTTATGTACATATATTAAATATTGTGTGTATATATGTGTGTGTGTATATATATATACACACACACATATATATATATATGCTGCAGTCCATGGGGTCACAAAGAATCAGACATGACTGGGCAACTGAACAACAACAACATTAAGTATTATAGTCTTCTCATCCTTTAAGAACTTAATTTAAAGGCAGTATCCTCTGTGAGGCTTTCTTCATTTGATAAGAGGTAGAGTGAAGGGCCCTGCTTTTTTTATTCCTGTTATTTGCCAACACAGCATTTAACAAATTGCCTTGTAATTTATTTTTCATATGTCAGGCAATTTCTCTTAGACCTCAAACTTCTTAAAAAAAACAAAAGTGGAGCAAAACTCTTTCTTATTCTTTGTATCTCCAGTGCCTACTCCACTCCTTGACATATTATGAATTTACAATAAATGCTTGTTAAATGAATTAATAAGTAATTATATTAATTACTTCATTTATTAAATAAATTTGTATGAAGTCCCTACTGTATACCAGGTGTTCTAAGCATTGGGAGTTCATCTGTGAAAAAGAAGGCTTCTTTGCCTTCATCAAACTTAGATTCTAATAGTAGAAAAGCCAGGTACAGGTGATGAAAAATATAGAAGGGTAAAAGATTGATGGGGACTTTGATTTTGGATTGGTGGTCAGAAAATGCCTCACTAAAGAGGTAACATCTAGCATATAAATGGAGACCTGAGTTAAGAAGAAAATAAAACTGCCTTAAAGAAGAGCATTCCAGGCTAAGAGATCAGCCAGTTTAAAAGGCTGAAGAGGAACATGCTTCGAATGCTCAAGAAACAGCACAGGAGGCCAGGCTGGCTGGAGCTTGGTGAGTGAGAAGGAATGTGATAGGAGATGGGATTGGCAGATGTTCCTGGGCCAGATCACATTTGGCCAAGATAAGGATTTTGGGCTTTTTGGTAACTGTGACGGGAGGCCAAATGCAGGGTTGGTGAGTCAGAGAGTAACATGATGTGATTTGTGTTTTGAAAGGATCAATCTGCCTGTTATATGGGAGACTAATGGGAACAAAGAGGGCAAAAAGTGAAAACTGCTAGGAGGTGGTTGTAATAATCGGAGAGACGACAGTGGCTTTGACTAGGATGGAACAAGTGATTTGTATGGGACCCTTTCAGCATAAGATCT
Source organism: Bubalus kerabau (assembly GCF_029407905.1). Lineage (NCBI taxonomy): Eukaryota > Metazoa > Chordata > Mammalia > Artiodactyla > Bovidae > Bubalus > Bubalus kerabau. The sequence continues at coordinate 67,958,925 of NC_073637.1, forward strand.
GGTGACGTAAGCTGTGAAAAGTGTAAACTTGCACCTCTACCTTAAACATTCAAGTAGATCAAAATTTAAAATGTAAATAAGGTACACGTACTTGGTGGAGTAATGGATTAAGAAATGAAGGAACTAGTTTCTTAGTCCCAGTTCTACTTTTAAATAGGTGTGTGACCTTGGGGAAGTCCCTTACTTTCTATGGGCCTTGGTTTTTTTATGTATAAAATAAGGGGTTGAATTATTAAAGCTTCATGATTTTATAGTTCTGTGAAAAAGTAAATATACAATGAATACTTACACTTCATGGGGTACTGAATGGAGTATTTTAGTAGATTCAGAGATAGTTATGATAAGGCTTTCTTCTCCATAGGTATTATATTTATAAAAGATTTTACAGAACAGTTACAGTATGAGATCATAAATTTAAATGCAGAAGTGCAACCTGTAAGGCAGGTTATAAATTCTCAAAGTTTGAAAAAGGGAATAATTAATAAAGACTGAATTAGCCATGAAGGTAATAGGATTTAATTAAAATGAATTAGTGAGGAAAGACCATCCTGGGTAGTGAAGAAGACACGAACAAAGATGAAGTCTTAATGAGCATAGCATGATACGGGTTTATGGCTGCTAGAGACTCAGTTGAGATCAGCCTGACTCTATTGCATGATACATGAACAATGGGAAAATAGGTTGACTATGTAAAACAAGATAACAAGGACATTAAAATCTAAGCAGCTTTGTTTAGCTTTCAGTGCAGGTAAGAACTGGGAGCCATTATAGATTCTTTAGCAGAAGAATATTATATAATACAAGTAGTTTTCAAGAAACATTGGTGTAGTATGTATACTTTAAAGGTGAAACTACTTTATTCCTAGTAGCATGGAAGCATTTGGCATACCTTTTCTCATTTAATCATCATAACACCAATGAAAGAAACCCAAGTTCAAAGAGTTTAAATAGCTTTACTAAAAGGTCTTAAGAGGGCTTCCCCGGTGGTTTAGTGGGTAAAGAATCCACCTATGATACGGGAGACCCACATTCGATCCCTGAGTCGGGAACATCCTCCAGAGAAGGAAATGGCAGTTCATCCCAGTTCTTGCTTGGGAAATCCCATGGACAGAGGAGCCTTGTTGGCTATGGTCCATGGGGTCACAAGAGTCGGACTCGTCTGAGTGACCAAATCACCAAGCAAAGGTCTTAAGTCTAGTAAGTGATTTGAACTAGGATTTGAACTAACATCTCTCTGATTCTAGAAGGTTGGGGTGCTCTTCCTTCAGTTACCCAGACATGAGTTGAGGAATTTTCTCAGGAGCATTGGGAATGGAAAAGAAGAGACGGAACCGAGAAAATTTTTTTGAAGAAGAACTTGTTGACTGTTGGTATATAGGAAATGAAAAAGAGTAAACCCATGAAGACATTGAAATTTTGCTCTCAGATAGCTAATGAAGATGCCTGTGCTTTGCAGTGGTTGTTTTTGGGGCTGGAGGCAGACTAGAAGGGCCATCGAGATGGATGAAATGATCTCATGTGAGATTGTTGAGTTTTAAACATCATTAAGCTTGTAAGTAGTAAATAAAGTCAGGAAGATTTCCAGAATTTGTGAGTCCTCAACACGTAAGATAGTTGAAGGCATAAGAATGAAGAAGTCTTCTAAAGGAAGAGAAGCTCATGAAAGATGAGCAAAGGACTTGAGATATAATGCTGAGTTTATACTGTAGGTTTAGGAAGAGGAGGGCTGTCAAACTGCTGAGAACAAAGTGGATGTTCGTGTTCTCCAGTATTTCCATTTCAACTTTCTGTCAGAACTTAGGTTTTGTTTGTTTGTTTTTACTTAAAGTGAATAGATATAAATGAATCTCAGTACAAGATCAAGTTTTTCCAAATAGCACATTGCTTGGTTTCTCAAACAGAATTTGTTAGTTTAGTTTTTTGGCCCTATTCCAGTTTATCTTTTGGTGAACGTTCTAAAGAGCATTTTTTGGTTCATACTTACGTCACTGACTTGATTCTTCTGTGTATTTCATTTAAAAGCCAATGGCTGGGATATGACAACAAAAATACATGCAACAAAAGAAAAAGATAAATCGGACTTCATCAAAATGAAAGCTTTTGTGTGTCACAGAAACTGCCAAGAGAGTAAAAAGACAGCCTATAGAATGGAGAAAAATAATTGCAAATCATATATCTGATAAGGGATTAATATCCAGAACCTAAAAAGAACTTATTTGGCTTGACAATAAAAACAGCCTATAACACTAAATGAGCAAAGGACTTGAATACAGATTTCTCCAAAGAAGATATACAGATGGCCAATAAGCTCATGAAAAGATGCTAAACATCACTAGTTTTTAGGAAAATGTAAATCAAACCACAGTGAGATACCACATATCCATTAGGATGTCTGTTAGCAAAAGGGAGGGGGTCAGGGGACAAGTGTTGGGGAGAATGTGGAGAAGTTGCAACCCTGTACACTCGTGGAGTATAAAATGGTGCAGCCAATGCAGAAAGCATATAATTTGTACTTCCAAGTGCTCTCAAAAGAATTGAGAGCAGGGACTCAAATACAGATCCCCCCCCTTAACATTTGATGAGGTTACATCTTAAGTAACTCACTAGTTGAAGCTATGATTAAGTCAAAAATGCATTTAATATACCTAACCTATCAAAAAGCCTAGCTTAGTTTGCATTCCCACCAACAGTGTAAGAGGGTTCCCTTTTCTCCACACCCTCTCCAGCATTTATTGCTTGGAGACTTTTGGGTAGCAGCCATTCTGACTGGTGTGAAATGGTACCTCATAGTGGTTTTGATTTGCATTTCTCTGATAATGAGTGATGTTGAGCATCTTTTCATGTGTTTGTTAGCCATCTGTATGTCTTCTTTGGAGAAATGTCTATTTAATTCTTTGGCCCATTTTTTGATTGGGTCATTTATTTTTCTGGAGTTGAGCTGTAGGAGTTGCTTGTATATTTTTGAGATTAGTTGTTTGTCGGTTGCTTCATTTGCTATTATTTTCTCCCATTCTGAAGGCTGTCTTTTCACCTTGCTAATAGTTTCCTTTGATGTGCAGAAGCTTTTAAGTTTAATTAGGTCCCATTTGTTTATTTTTGCTTTTATTTTCAATATTCTGGGAGGTGGGTCATAGAGGATCCTGCTGTGATGTATGTCAGAGAGTGTTTTGCCTATGTTCTCCTCTAGGAGTTTTATAGTTTCTGGTCTTACGTTTAGATCTTTAATCCATTTTGAGTTTATTTTTGTGTATGGTGTTAGAAAGTGTTCTAGTTTCATTCTTTTACAAGTGGTTGACCAGATTTCCCAGCACCACTTGTTAAAGCTGTTGGTGGGAATGCAAACTAGTACAGCCACTATGGAGAACAGTGTGGAGATTCCTTAAAAAACTGGAAAGAGAACTGCCTTATGACCCAGCAATCCCACTGCTGGGCATACACACTGAGGAAACCAGAAGGGAAAGAGACACGTGTACCCCAATGTTCATCGCAGCACTGTTTATAATAGCCAGGACATGGAAGCAACCTAGATGTCCATCAGCAGATGAATGGATAAGAAAGCCGTGGTACATATACACAGTGGAGTATTACTCAGCCATTAAAAAGAATACATTTGAATCAGTTCTAATGAGGTGGATGAAACTGGAGCCTATTATACAGAGTGAAGTAAGCCAGAAAGAAAAACACCAATACAGTATACTATTGCATATATATGGAATTTAGAAAGATGGTAACAATAACCCTGTGTATGAGACAGCAGAAGAGACACTGATGTATAGAATAGTCTTATGGACTCTTTTGGAGAGGGAGAGGGTGGGAAGATTTGGGAGAATGGCATTGAAACATGTATAATATCATGTATGAAAGGAGTTGCCAGTCCAGGTTCGATGCACGATACTGGATGCTTGGGGCTGGTGCACTGGGAGGACCCAGAGGGATGGTATGGGGAGGGAGGAGGGAGGAGGGTTCAGGATGGGGAACACATGTATACCTGTGGTGGATTCATTTCGATATTTGGCAAAACTAATACAATTTTGTTAAGTTTAAAAATAAAATAAAATTTAAAAAAAAAAACCTAAAAACTAAAAAAAAAAAAAAAAAAAGCCTAGCTTAGTCTAGCCTACCTTAAATGTGCTCAGAGCACTTAGATTAGCCTGCAATTTGGCAAAATCATATAACACAAAGTCTATTTTATAAGGAAGTATGGAATCCCACACAATTTGTTGAATGCTATGCTGAACCACAGCATTCTGTGAAACACAGAATGGTTTTATAGGCACAGAAGGTTGTAAAAGTACGGGTTCTTTACATCCCCGATCACGTGACTGGCTGCTGCTGTCACAGAGCTTCATGAGAGTAGCTCCTACCAAATGTTGCTAAGGCTGGGAAAAGTTCAAAATTCAAAGTACTGTTTCTACTGAATGTGTTTCTCTTTTATACTGTTGTGGCATTGAAAAATACTAAGTTGAACCATCAGAAGTCAAGGACCATGTATCTATAGATACTTATATACCAGTGTTCAGAGCATTATTCATAATAACCAAAAGGTGTAAACACCTTGATGTCCATTAACAAGTGAATGGATAAACAGAAGGTGGTGGTGATGGTGGTGGGGTGTGTGTGTTTGCACACATGGTGAAGAACCATTCAGTCTTAAAAAGGAATGAAATTCTGACATCTGGGACAATTTGGATGAAAACATTTTGCTAAATGAAATAAGCCAGACACAGAAGACGTGATTCTACCTATATGAGGTGCCGAGAATAGGTGAATTCATTGTGACAGAAAATAGAACAGAGATTTCCATACTTTGTACGAGAAAGTAGAATAGGATTGGGAGAAGGGAGGAATGAGGAGTTAGTTTTTAATGGGTACAGAATTTCTGTTTGAGATAATGAAATATTTTTGGAATAGGGTGTTGATGGTTGGATGATACTGTAAATGTTCCTAATGTCATAGAACTGTGCCCTGAAAAATGATTAAGATGATAGATTTTATGTAATGTATATTTATAATAATTTTTTAAAAGCTAATGGCTTTTGTACAAAGTTATAAACATTATTAAGGCTGTTATAATAGTGCCAACACATTGTCTTCAATGTGCTCTCTTTTATTTATTTTGTTATATATTCTTTGTTGATTATCTACCTTACCTATCTTAATCCTACTTTAAGAACAACTGGCCACCTTCAGTTTCATCAAACAATTTCTATTGCTTGAGTTTTAATACCTAAAGCCTTACTTTGACTTCTTTAGGTTATTTTGGATAGTTGGTGCTTAGGATAACACTGTATGTATGTCCTTACATGAAAATTAGTAGTAATAGAATTTTTTTATTATTAAAAATATGATAATGCTCATTTCTGAGATATCCATCTGTGTTAGAAAAGCCTGCCTTCATTGCTGTGCTCTGCCTGCAGGATGAGGATGAGCTGGACTCCCACACCATGGTGAAGACGAGCTCGGAAAGCGTGGGCACCATGAGGGCCACAAGCACGATGAGTGAAGGGGCCCAGACCATGATCGAACACAACAGCACCATGTTAGAGTCTGACTTGGGGACCATGGTTATAAACAGCGAGGATGAGGAAGAAGAAGATGGAACTATGAAAAGTATGTGACTTTTTCCCCCACTGAATATTAATCTTCTGTTTTGAGAGTATGCTTCTATAGAAACCAGGATAGTTCTGTGTTACTTGCTACAGCCAGTTATGGAAAATTTTGTTTCTTGACTTTATTTAATAGTCTAAAAAGAAATGATAGAAATGAACTTACAGAACAGAGAGAGATTCACAGACTTAACAGATGAACTTATGGTTGCCAGAGGGGAAGGGATAGCTAGGGAGTTTAGGAAGGTCGTGTACACACTGCTACACTCAAAATGGATAATCAGCAAGGACCTGCTGTATAGCACAGGGAACTCTGCTCAGTGTTATGTGGCAGCCTGCGTGAGAGGGGCGTTTGGAGGAGAATGGATACATGTGAATGTATGGCCGAGTCCCTTCGCTGTTCACCCAAAACTACCACAACATTATTAATTTGCTATACCCCCAATACAAAATAAAACGCTTAAAGTTTTGGGGGGTGGGGGAAACAGTGAAAGGAGTATGGCACAAGTAAGTTTCAGAATTTCTTTTAGTGCAGCAGAAAGCCGCTCCTCTGTAACTGAGGGTTTATGGAACTTTCTATTGAAGGATACTAATCCAAAATTTAATTTGTAAAGTATTTTTGAGATAGAACGATAGAGATAAAAAAATTCCTCACATTTGCTTTTCCGATTAAAAAAGTAAACCTAAAATTCCGTCCCAAATAATACAATATAATATTATTTCATGTTGTCCAAATTATCAGTGAAGCTGCAGTAACACAGGGGAACAGCTGAGGGAAGACATAAGGGCCAAGGTGGGAAAAGAAGAAATACTGGAAAGATGACTCAAGGGACAAGGATACCCACGCAGAACGCTCGGCTAGGTGCATAGTTACCACTGCTCGTCACGTGAGAGGCACAGTGCCAGGGGCGCTGCAGGGCTGAAAGGACGGTTAAAGCATTCTCTCTGATCTCCTTTGCTTACAGAGTGATGAAGACAGAGATACGTTCACAGGCTAGCATTTCTCTTTGTATAAACATGGCTCTTTAAGATTGCAGTGAACAATGTAGGACATTGTGATTTCTCCGTTACAGACAAAAGCAGATTAATTACCTCTTGATGCCTACTGACCTTTTTCTCCCCCCACTACCCTAGTCATATGTGCTCAGTGTCCGAGTCTAAGCACAGGCTGGTTTTCATTACATAGGACTTCTTCCGAAGGGCACAAAAGTAGCAATATATGACTTCTTGCGCTGTAGAGCCTATAAAGTTATAGTCAAGTGATTTGCTGATGTAAAATGGATATAGGTAGGAATTTCCTCTCCAACATTTTTGTTTCTTTTTGCCTACTTTCTTTTTGCTGCTCCCCTCCTGCCCCATCCCCCCCAACACACACATCCCATGAGAAGGCTGCTTCTCATGCTTATGATAAGCTCATAGCTTCGAGTCATTTGGCTCACTGCCGTTGCTTTCTTCACATTCCTTAGTAAACATACCCGTTATGGTTGTATACTTTGAAAGGGAGGGTTGTGAAGCACAGAATGAAAACACATTGCCAGATATTGATAGTTAATCCTGGGTGGGAAGGGGTGTGATTTTTTCTTTTTTTTTAATCTTTCATGCTGATGGGTTTCCTGAGCCTTTGCCCTGGAAAGCAGTCTAACACTTGCATTCCTAGCTGAGCATATTACTAGAATAGGGCTTCTGCACGCTTAACATGCTAACAGACTACACTGGATGGTCTCGTGGCCTCCAAAACCAGCTTATGTTAGGGTACACGTCTTACGCCCTGTAGATTGAAAAGACAGATAAGGTCATTTACAGCACGCTTCCCATCAGCAGGTACCATCGATTTTCCACAGCTGATAAAATTCTTCTAAGTCAGGTTTTCTGATTCTTAACAGACCAATAAGATCATCGACTGCTTCGTTCCATCTGCAGAGGGCTACCGAGCTCCTTATGATACTACATAAAAAACTTTTCCCATGTAGTCCATATAGTTGAGCATCATCATTTAAACAGTAGTTAAAAAATGAGTATATATGGAATCGAACTCACATTAGATTATTCTGTTTCAAGGAAGAGATATGTTATAATGATTTATCAGACCTCATGCTTTAAAATAACAGATTTCCACATGTTTTGTATAATGACTTTTAGCTTTGACAACCACAGTAAACATTCAGATTATGTCCTAATTTTATATCCTAAGCATGATTTTTTTCGGTCACAGAAGTCTTATTGAAAGCTCATTTTTAAATGGAGCAGATAGTGGTTTATGTAGTTGCTTTATATGCTTGAGCAAGTTTTAAATCTCATGAGCCAGCTTTCCTTGTATTTTAAGTTTCCACAATTTAGACCTCATGCTATAATATGAGATTTCCATGTACCAAAAAATTGAACCAAATGATGTTAGTGTAATCCCTGGTTTTGTCATAGTGTAATATAGCAGTAGTATAGAATGTAAAGAAGTTACTGAGGCAGAACTTACTTTCCGTTAAACTACTTAATTAGTTTTAGTTTTGTCTTTCCTCATGATGTTAATCTTTTTTAAAATGTCGTAGATTAGTTGGTATGAGCTCTTAGGTTATGTTAAAAGTTAATGAAAGCCCCACTTGGTAATATGTCTTTAGCATTTTTGTTCCCTAAAAAGATTATATATCTATATATTCCCTAAAATGTGAAAGTGTTATATAGTTTTCAGTTTTCTAAAATATCTACAATGTTATATGCTGAAAATTCTGGTTTCCATCACCTTTACCATTGGAGCTTCAAAAGAGTTGCCCAATTTAATATTCTTGACAGTTTAAATTATGTCTGCATACTTTTTTTATACCTGTATCCATGAAGCTAGAAATTACAGGCCTATTTTCCTTACTTCTTAAAAGTGTGATAACTTAACTCTAGGAAGCAAAGTTGTTAAAAGATCTTTTGAGGGAAATGGAGAAAATGACAGTAAATATTTAAAATTTAATTTTTTTTTTTAAACGGGCATAGACCTGGAGAGCACGTCCAGAGAACTCCGTGCTTGCTTCCAGCAGTGCCGGCGGTACTCTGACCGTCCCGCCCCTGCTCTGCCTCTTCCTGTTCCCGCTTCCCTGGGCTCTTGTTACTCACGGGATGTCGAGGCTTCAGCTCGGTAACCCAGTTCTTTCAGAATCTGGCATCAGCCAATATTTGCCAATAGATTTCTACTGCCGTACATATTATCTTTTATCCAGACTAGTCTATGCCAGTTGGAATTACAAGGTTGACAGTAAGTGTAAGCAGATTGGTTGTCATTGAGGGAATCAACATTTAAGATTTTTTTTTATCTGGAGGAAATAGATTAGGATCAGGTCAGGAATCCGTTGTCATTAAATTGATAAACTAGTAGAGGTTATTTCTTTGTGGGTAACTCTAGAAGAGCAAAACTGTTGCAGCAAAGAAAGAGTGGGGGCCCTTTAGCTTGTTCAGGTCTGCTATGTTCCTACAGTGGAACTTTCTGACTTCCCCGAGCTGGGGCTGGACTGGCATATAAGAAATCGAATGGCAAGGTGATGTAATGATCAGGGAACACTCAGCTGATTCGATACCTCCTGACTGGGAGTATGATCAGTAATGTGTTGAGATAACTTGCAGGTGAGAGAATTGTATTCCACTGTTTGTGAAGTTTGATGTCTTTTTTTGAGAAAATGAGGGAAGTGCCATGTAAGCAAGATGAAGTTAATTTTTATTTTATTTTATTCATTTTTTATTTTCAGAAAAGAGAATAGAAGGTAAGTTTCTCAGGCTGTAGCTGGCAACCCACTCCAATATTCTTGCCTGGAAAATTCCATAGACGGAGGAGCCTGACAGGCTACATACAGTCCATGGAGTCGCAAAGAGTCGGACACGACTGAGTGACTTCACTTTCACAGCTTTCATTAATTGCAGGTCTAGTATGGGCTGAGCATTGTGCTTGGAACTTTACATACATTATCTCATTAACTTCTCACAAGGACTTTGTAAATAACGTCACTATCATTTGCCACTAAGGAAACAGACATGGGAACATGAAGTGACTTGTCCAAGATTTCATAGCAGGTGAGTGGTAGAGCCAATATATAGACCCAGGTTTGACCCCCAGATCACATTATTGCTGTAGACCAGTGAACCTGACATCCCCTTGGGCAGGCTGTCTAGAATATTTGTGAGTCCTTGAGGAAAGGAGACTTGAATTGTTATAAGTCAGCATAGGTTAGTGGGAACAAATCATATCAGAATAATTTGATTGCCTTTCTTGACAACATTGCTAACCCTCTAGATCAGAGAAACTGCTAGATTTGGATAATGTGTTTTATCATTTGAGGAAAGTATTTTACAGTGGTTTTGATGACACCCTTGTAGACACGATGTAGTATGACCAGGCTGATGCTTTTATTATGAGGGTTGAGGAGTTACACACATATAGGCTTGTGTCAGTCAGTGTTTTCTGGAGGACAGAAACTGTGCATTTTAAACACAAAAAAATGTAATCAGAGTTTTGGATATTAACAAAATCAGCAGAGAGGTTGGAAGAGAGGGCTGTGTAGGCTGGGCCCCCAAGAATGACTGCCACACCCCCACAAAAGCGACCATTGTGGAGCTGCTGCTCTTACTACAGTCAGGAATAGTGAATGCAGAGGCTGCCATTGGCACTGTTGAATTCACTAATACAGATTGAGATCAAATCCCTGTTGCTATTCAGGGATTAGAAAGCTACCACTGAGACGGCAGCCACCTTTTTAGCACCTGTGAGGCTGACGGCTGGAGCTGGAATGCTGCTATAAAAAAAATCCCATGTCTGCATAGCTGTGCTGCTGGAAGGAAGTGGCTGCGATAGCAGGCCCCTGTTCTCTGCCTCGTTGCTTGCTTTCCCAGTCGTGAGAGAGTACACTTACCCAGGACCCTAGGTGCAGGGTGTTACAGGAAATGTAGTGTTTAGCTTTCCAGCCTGTACAATAAGAAGGCTCACCAGAGGCCATGGCAGTGGTTGCTCAGTTTCAGCCAACTGTTGGCTTCCCTGGTAGCTTAGACAGTGAAGAATTTGCCTGCAGTGCTGGAGACCTGAGTTTGATTCCTTAGTTGGGAAGATCCCCTGGAGGAGGGAATGGCAACCCAATCCAGTATTCTTGTCTGGAGAATCCCCATGGACAGAGGAGCCTGGTGGGCTAAAGCCCATGGGGTCGCAAAGAGTTGGACATGACTGAGCAAACTAAGAATTTTTCTTTCACTGTGTTTAATAATACAATGCTGTCAAGGAGAAGATTTCCCATTGTGTGGTATAGGGTCTAGGCCTGAGCCCTCAGCTCAACTTTTTTCTTTTTTTACAGAAATTGGGGTGAAGCTATGGAATGAAAGCCCATTAGAATTGCAACTGACATGAAGTGGAGGAAAAGAAAAGTACATTCTAAGGCAGAAACAGGAGCTCAAGAGATCTCCTCAGGCTGGAGCAGAGGCTTGATTTACAAGATAAACCCTGCTCCTGGGTCCACGTGACTCCCTCTCAAGTGTGCATCTTAGCAGTAGCCCCTTGGAGATGCTGGTTCTGCAGACCAGAAGAGGAGCCACACATCTCTAACAAAACTTAACATCCCAAAGCAGTAAACTTTCCAAGTACTTCTGAGGTGCAGCTAGGACCGACAGCTTAGCGTTTAGGACAGAAGTAAGCAGCCTCACTACCCTCAGTGCCTAGAACTCACCTGTTGTATCTCGGAAGGATGGAGATGCAGTCGCGCACATTCACCAGGCAGTGAGCTGAATGGTGAAGTCCATGGAGACCATATTGTAATAAAATGGAGAGAGGAATAACCTCTGTCTGAATCCTTTGATTTTATTTTGTTTATTTATATTAAGTTATCATAGCTATTCATCAGTTATTAAATATTGATTAAGTGATTTTAATTGAATATATATTTTTTAGATTTCTTCTTTGTATATGCCTATAATACATGGTGATTTTTAAAATAGATCACAGTTTATTGTTTCATTTTAGAAAACACATGTATGTAGTTTCACTTAAATAGTAAGAGAAAGCAAATTAGGTTCTGCTTTAGGTTTTTAGGATTCATCCTAGGAATAGATATTAGATTTAGAAGGTGTTCAGGAGAGATATCAAGATAAGAAGCACCATTAGGTGTTCCTACTCTCTAGTTCATTGGATGCCTCTGGACACAATTGTAAGCATGAGACCATTTGCTCTGAACGATAACTTCCATGTCCTGTACTGTGCTTAGTAATAATCTTCTCTTTCAGCTCTGATTCAGATCCCTTTCCTTCCTTCTTCCTCCCAAAACCTATTTCAGCAAAGTATCTAACATGCAGGTGTAAAAATCCTTAATGATGTTTTATGTTCTAAATTATGTTCATAATTATGTTTTAAATTATGTAATATTTACATCCCCCCCAACAAATTTACAGTTTTTCCCAAAAACATTTTTGAGCCAAAGGAGTAAATAACTAAAGATGGAAATTCAGGTGCCAAAAAACAGTCAGTCAGAACAGGGAAGTGTGTCGGTGGATCACTTTCCCACCTCTCCAGAGATCTTACCATTCTTCCATGAAAAAATTTTATATGCCTCTTTAAGATTACTTTTGCCAGTGACATAGCAGTAAAGGTGACAATGGTAGACTACAGGGCCCACCTTCAGCTGGGTGCAGATGCCCTGCGTATTACTGGGCAGTTAGAAACCCTTCATTTTCCTCTGCAGAGGCACTAGGTGTTCAGCTAAGGTGTGGCCACAGTGGTTTGGAGTTTCCTGTGGATACTGCATATGGTCTGTCCTGTGTGCTTTTGCTCTGTGGAATGTTGAATGATATGTGATTAGTGGAGGTATTTTGACCATAGGATGCCTCTTTTATCAGCACAGAGCACGGACAAACACGTAAATATTAATCTTATGCAGATGACAATCAGTCATTCTTATAAAGGCCTCTGGAGAAAGGGCTTCCGTAGACACACAGTGGTTGTTGCAGTGCTCACTACTCACGCAGGAAATCATTGCTTCCATTTAACTAAAATCCTGCGCTTCAATTTGTCTATTTCCTTTTATTTTGCCCTCATTGGAGATGGAAAACAGCTGGTCGCCATTTTCTATGCAAGACTCCTTCATGTATACTTGGATACTTACTAAATTGTATCCTCAGACTTTTTCTGGCTGTACATTTCATTCCCTGGTGGCTCAGATGGTAAAGCGTCTATCTACAATGCAGTAGACCTGGGTTCGATCCCTGGGTTGGGAAGATCCCCTGGAGAAGGAAATGGCAATCCACTCCAGGACTATTGCCTGGAAAATCCCATGGACAGAGGAGCCTGGTAGGCTACAGGCCATGGGGTCACAAAGAGTCGGACACGACTGAATGATTTCACTTTCTTTTACTTTTCTTTCAACCTTTGTGCAGGTATTATTTACTAAGCTTTTAATCTTTTTCTGTATGGCTTCTAGATCATCTCCATGTTGACTGTATCCTCCTTTGTTTCATAGTAGAGTCTGATGTTAAGAAAAAGCTGATGTTAGTAGCTTCTAGACTAACATCCTGGTTTACACACACACACACACACACACACACACACGCACACACATATGTATATATACACACACACACACACTGACTCACCTCAGTCATGTCCGACTCTTTGCAACCCCATCGACTATTAGTCCGCCAGGCTCCCCTGTCCATGGGGAGATTCTCCAGGCAAAATTACTAGAGTAGGTTGCCATGCCCTACTCCAGGGGATCTTCCCAACCCAGGAATCAAACCCGCATCTCTTAACATCTCCTGCACTGCTAAGCGGGTTCTTTTCTATTAGTGCCACCTGGAAAGCCCCATCTATATATACCCTATTCACTGTACTCTTGGCAACAAATTAAAGGACAGATTTTCTGGATCATTAATCAGGTGGAACACCCACATCTTAAAATATTTTTAGAATAAATTAGATAATATTCAAAATTCATTTGATAGTGAAATATATTATGTTAAGTGAAGTGAGGTGTTAGTCACTCAGTCGTGTCCAGCTCTTTGCCTCTGTGGACTGTAGGCCTGCCAGGCTTCTCTATCCGTGGGATTTCCCAGGCAAGAATACTGGAGTGGGTTACCATTTCCTACTCCAGATATTATGCTAAAGTGATGATTATTTCATTTCTACATTTGACTGTCTTTGTCATACTCATGTTAAGAAATTAAAAATTAAACAGATTATATTTTTGTTAGATTAGTCTAAAAATTCCATTGTATATTTAAATTTTCATGACAATTTTTCACCTCTTTAGAAGTCATTGTGTAAATTAGAATAGTGAATAATTGTGAGTAGACTGGCATATTTTGTAAAAGGTATGATATACCATACAATTTATTTTCCTTGTGTGTGTTTTAGGGAATGTTTGAAGGAGAGGAAATAATTTTTTTCTTTAAAATTTCACATACACAAAAGAATTGAGTGGTGATTATTTTATTCCTTATTGCTAATGGGATTTTAGTTCCATAGCAACTAGTTGAAGGAATTGGGACCAAAATTGAAGGATGAAGTAATTTTGACCATTAAATTTATTATTAAAATAAAAAATATATTTTTATAAGATAGGGTCAGAATTCAACTATAACTGGAGAAATTGATGTCAATTTTATGTGATTATTTTCTGTGTATTTAAAAAAAGTATTCACCATAGCAACCACAATCACATATGACAGTGGTTACTGTCTTGAGATTTCCTGCTTCGCTCTCCTGTTGGAGGGCCTCCTATTTCTTTTTTAAAAAACAAATTGTAAGTCAGAAGCATCATCCTCTTTGTCTGTCTGTGAACACGAGCCTCCTTGGAGACTCAGCTGCACTCTGGACATGTGTTTCATATGGTGTAGTTAAATATGACTGGCCAATTACAGCTGCTCCATCCCATTAACTTTTAAAACATGTGTGGGCATGCTCAGTCCTTGAAACTCCATCAGTGGTAGCTCGCCAAGCTCCTCTGTCCATGGGATTCTCCAGGGAAGAATACTGGAGCGGGTTGCCATTCCCTTCTCCAGGGGATCTTTCCAGACTCAGGGACCTGCATCTCCTGCATTGGCAGGCAGATTCTTTACCACTGTGCCACCTAGGAAGCCCAACTTTTAAAATATACCTAACCTGTTTTCCTCCTTATAAATTAAAAATTGTTTTTAAAATTTTCTTTGTATGTAAAAAGTATATACTCTAAATGTTGATAGTAGGTTTTAAACTAAATGATGGAAAATAGTTAAAAGTATAAGCACATACATTTGAAAAACATTGTGTAGAGGGATGTCTTGGTTAATGATACCTTGTTTTGACATCATCCAAACAGAAACATCTAATGAAACAGACTACCTTCTTTTATTTCAGTTGATTTTTGGACTTCGGTTAGCTTTCTGTGAAAATGTTTATTTCTAACGTAGAAATGAGTTATTTTTGAAAATTTTGAGTGTGGACTCTGACAGGCATTTTATCATAGATTTTGAGATCAGCCTGAAATGTAGTGATAATTGAACTGCTAAGTAGTAGTGAATTCCAAGTTTCAAATTGGGGTATTATGTAGTTGCAGTTAAATTTGAGGGTTGCTGCTCCTATATCTTCCTATATCCTCTACTTGGGAACAGAAATGTAGTAATTAGGGACCAAATTTGGTAATAGGTACCAGAAGAACCAAATAACAATGGGTTAAATAGAGTAGGATTAATTTCTTTTCTCATTTAACAAAAAATCCAGAAGCAGAGTGTCCTACATTGGTAGAATGATGTCATGACATCGTTAGAGATTCTTCCTTTAGGGTAGATTCTTTCATCTTTAGGGTAGTGCTCTCATCTTCCTGCTTGCAGAGTAACTGTCAGATCTTCAGCTGTGAAGTCGGCATTCCAGGCAGAGAAGAGCAAGAAGAAACAGAGGCGATGCGTGTATCAAGAAAACAGAGTTTTCCTAGGATCCTTCTTCTTATGTGTCACTGGTACCTCTTCTTATGTCTTCTGGTACCTATTACCAAATTCGGTCCCTAATTACTACATTTCTGTTCCCAAGTTGAGGATATAGGAAGATAGAGGAGCAGCAACCTTCAATTTTAACTGCAACTACATAACACCCCAATTTGAAAATTGAGTGTTACGTGGCCACTCCTCCCCACAGGAGAGACCCCTGTCATCTTCCGAAAGGGAGAGCCTCTAGATATTAGGTTATGATTTGTTCACCTTGAGACCCTAGGGTGTTTGTGGTGGCTCCTATAACTGGGAAAGGAGCTTCTGATTAGGATCAAGTTAGAAGGAGGCTCGGGACTGTTGTGAATGCAAAAGGAGATTCCTGGAATAAAATTTCTCAGCGATGTCCTTGTTTTCTTCTGTCAGCCCCAAGTATTGTTCTGCCTCTTTCCTTCCTATTGCCACTACTCATTTCTTAGGGGACTTTTACTTTGACTGATTGCAGAAATGTTTACGAAATTGCCTCATAGCTCATCCTGAGCCAATAGTGTTAGCTAGTTTTCATAATACTAACTATAGTTTAAAGCTGCATTAGTGCTATTACAAATACATTCTGGATTGGCCATGTTACTGTTAGCAGTGTTATGTCCGATTTTAGAGGATCGTTTAGAGACTGGAATGTCTCCATAGGCCAGTAAACTAGATGACGATGCGTCTTGAAAACATGTCATATGAAAGGAACTGGCGATGTTTCACCTGAGAAAGATAGCCAAAACAGAGCCATTATCTGTCTTCAGATGTCTGAAGGACTGGTGTATGAAAGAGAAATTTATTTGGAACATGAGTTTAAATTGCAAAAAGACATACTTCAAGTTCACATTTTAAAAAAGACTTTCTGTAACTTAGAATAGCCCAACAGGCTTCCTTGTGGAGAAGTGTACGTCCTGTCACAAGAAATTTTTAAGATGATAGGTAACTTACTATGTGGAGAACTGCATAGGGAAGTGTCTTTGTGGTGGTCACTTAGGGTTTTTTGGAACTTTTTAATTTTTGTACTGAGGTATATAGCAGATTAACAATGTTGTGATAGTTTCTGTGAGCAGCAAAGGGAACTCAGCCATACAGATACATGGATACTTAGGATTTTGGGGGAGGACACTGGGGCTTTAAGGAATCAAGTTTGAAAATCCCTGGGAAAGTCTAGTTATTCTATGTTTATTTTCTACTTTAATCATTCAGTAAGGAAATGAGGAGTCACTGAAAGATCCTAAACCGAAGAAAGACATGATTTGATTTGTGTTTAGAAAGGTCACTACATCGTCCGTGTGACTAAAATCAAAACTGAGGTAAGGCACGGACACCAGTTTGGAGGATGTGCTACAGGGGCCTCGGCAAGAAAAGATTAGAAGCTGAACTAAGACAGTAGCAGTGGCGGATAGAGCAGTAGCATTAAACCACCTGATGATCAGTTTGGTTTGATGGGAAAAGAGAGTCTGGGTTCATTCTCAACTTGATCACTTTGGGGATTAAGAATGTTAACTGACAGACAAAGAACATCTGGAGAAGCAATGGGCTTGAAGGAAAAGATCTTGGATCTAGCTTTAGAACCGGTAAATTCAAGGTAACTCTAATTCACTGCAGGTCCAGGAATTGAGCTGTTGGAAAGTCAGAGAACCTAGGTGTAAGGTCTGGGCTGGAGAAACAGCATTAGGGGTAAAATATGACAGGTGAAGCCATAGGAGTTCCAGGAGGAGGTAGAAGCAGCTAGAAAGACTGTGAGGAAGTAGTCAAAGAGACACAGGAGGAAGCTGGGTAAGTCTTACAGCCGTAACTTCTTACAGCTGATGCCGGTGTGCAGGGACAACAGTGTGGGCTTGAGTGTTTTATGAACGAAGATTGAGGTTTAAAACGTTTACTTTCTTTGACAAGTTTCAAATGTATTTGAAATGATTTTTAATAAAATTATAATAAAGATTCTGCCGAAATTCTGAGATGTTTCTGCAATCTAAGGATATTACAGATCTCTGCCTTATCATTGGGTGAAGGCAATCTATTTGCCTTAGATATTTTTGTTTCTTCATTCTTATTTTACTTCATATATTTTCTTCATTAACTATGCTGTTCTTAAATCTGACTAGTGAAAATTTATTATAGTAATAAAAAAATCATATTTTAAAAAAGCTTATAGTTCTCTTAGTAAATGTAAGAACTTATACCTCTTTGTGTTCTTCGTTTACCTAAGGAAATGCAACTTCACCACAAGTACAAAGGCCATCTTTCATGGATTACTTTGATAAACAGGACTTCAAGAATAAGAGTCATGAAAACTGTAATCAGAATATGCATGAACCCTTCCCTATGTCCAAAAATGTTTTTCCTGATAACTGGAAAGTTCCTCAAGATGGAGACTTTGACTTCGTAAGTGCATTTTACTTCTTCCATATTTCTTTTCTCTCTGTTTTGTCATCCAAGCAAGAAATAGGTTGTGTGTGTGTGTGTGTGTGTGTATGCACTTGTGTATGACTTAAATTATGGACTATATTTTAATATTCAGTGTGTTACCATATATGGGTAGAGGAGTGGTGAAGTTGTAGTCTGTTTGTTGAAATGTAGTTTCAGAGAAGTGTAAGTAATTGCTCGTGGTTAAATAAATTATAGCCCAAATTTAAGGAAACACTTAGGACTCTAAAACAAAACTGATAACTGTTTCAGAAGATGTTTTAAATGATGCAAATATAGGATATTTCTGACAGTAAATTAAATTTCCTAAACAAATTATGCACATGTATTTATGACATAGACATTGAGGAATTTGCCTCAGCTTTGAAAGTTAACTCAAATAGTTTCTTACTTAAGTGTTAATTCCACTTGGTTTGTCAGAAAAAATTGTCCTGTTCTATGTCTAAGTGAGTAGTGAAAGTCATTCAGTCATGTTCATCTCTTTTCTACCCAGTAGACTGTAGCCTGCCAGGCTCCACTGTCCATGGAATTCTCCAGGCCAGGATACTGGAATGGGTAGCTATTCCCTTCTCCAGGGGATCTTCCCAACTCAGGGATCAAACCCAGGTCTCCTGTATTGCAGGCAGATTCTTTTACCATCTGAGCCACATAAAAAACTTATGTATTGCCTCTTGTTACATTTTCTCCTTATTTTTTCTTTCTCCTTATTATATCTTTTAAAGAACATATATAATACTAGGTAAAGAATTCTAAAATAACTCTTTCAACAATGTGAGAGAGTAAATTTTTCAAGTGAGTTCTTTAATGGGGTAGAAATTTTTATTAACTAAATTTTTGTTTTAGTATGTATTACAAATAACATTTTGGAGAAGGAAATGGCAGACCACTCCAGTATTCTTGCCTGGAGAATCCCATGAACAGAGGAGCCTGGTGGGCTACAGTTCATGGGGTTACAAAGAGTCGGACACAACTGAGCGTGCACACACATAAATAGCATTTATTTTTGCCTATTGCTCTGTAAGATTTTCACTTAAAATAACTATAGCTATATTTGTTAATAAATAAATTTGTGTTATAAAACATAAAATTTTAGATATATGTGTATCTTCAGAATTTTTAAGTAATATCAAGCCATTTTGCTTAGACACCAAGCCTCTAAATGCTTTAGGATTATAAATATTTTTATTGTTAAATATTTTTCTCCTAAATATTGTGATCATTTAAGTTTTTTAATAATCAGATAATAAAGTTTCAAAATCTGTCCTCAGTAATTTTAGCACTAATTGCTAGCAGCTATTAGCAAGAGCACAGGTTAGTCTGAACTACACTAATTATAGTATCTCCTTACTGTTTTTTCAATTTTGAGGTTATAAATTAGAAATCTGTATTTCTATACTTCTAATACAATTTAATTTTATGCTATCTCCTTTGAAAATATGTATAAATTATTTAGAATTCTGCCACTCAAGCTTTAAATCATTCATGAACACAATGAATAATGTAGAGTACTTGACATCAAAGAACTCTGTCTTAACTCAGTCGGAATAAATCTTAACAGCCTCTGGAAAACAGTTGGAAATGAGCACAAAGTAATGAATAAATTATCATGGTTTAGAAATAGCAAATAAAAGATTTAGTTCTGTTTCGGTTAGTCTTTGCTGCCACCCCCAAAATTTAGTAGCTTAAAATAACAATTTTATTTGCTTACAATTTTGTGGGTAAGCAGTTTGCCTAGGATCAGCTGAGTGGTTCTTCTGCTAGTCTCCCCTGGAGTCTCTCTGCTAAGTCACTTCAGTCGTGTCTGACTCTGTGCGACCCCAGAGATGGCAGCCCACCAGGCTCCCCCGTCCCTGGGATTCTCCAGGCAAGAACACTGGAGTGGGTTGCCATTTCCTTCTCCAATGCGTGAAAGTGAAAAGTGAAAGGGAAGTCGCTCAGTCGTGTCCGACTTCTAGCGACCCCATGGACTGCAGCCCACCAGGCTCCTCTGTCCATGGGATTTTCCAGGCAAGAGTACTGGAGTGGGGTGTCATTGCTTTCTGCCCTGGAGTCTCTCATGTGGCTGTAATCATCTAGCAGCTTGACTGGAGCTAAATGATCTCTAAAATCACTCATGTCTGGCAGTTGTGCTAAGAGTTGTCTAGGCTGTATCACCCTATCATGCAAGCCTGGAAGTTTTATGTTGTGGTAGCAGTGTTCCAAGAAGGTGATAGAAGAAGTTGCAAAATTCAATATCATCAGAAAAATGAGTACTTAGAAATAATCTTAACCAAGGAGATGAAAGACCTGTACACTGAAAACTACAGTGTATTGCTGAAAGAAATTAAAGAAGATGCCAATACATGGAATGACATCTCATGTTCATGGATTGGAAGACTTAATTTGGTTAAGGTGTCAGCATTGTCCAAAGCAAACTACAATATAATCTCTATTAAAATCCCAATGTCATTTTTTTTTTTACAGCAGTAGAAAAATCCATGTAAAATTCATATGGAAATTCAAGGGACTTGAATAGTCTAAATAACCTTGAAAAAGAGAAACAAAGTTGGAATTCTCATCCTCATGTCAAATCTGCTACAAAGCTACAGTAATCAAAACAGACAGACATATAGACTGATGGAATGAATAGAAAGCCCAGAAATAAACCATCACATATACAGTCAAATGATTTTTCAACAAGGGTACTAAGACCATTCAATGAGGAAAGGATAGCCTTGTCAAGAAATAATACTGGAAAAACTGAGCAGCCACAGCAAAAGAATGAATTTGGGCCTTTACTTTACACAATATACAATAATTAACTCAAAATGAGTCAAGGATCTAAATAAGTGTAAGAACTGTATCTGTAAAACTCATAGGAAAAGCAGGGGGAAAGCTGTATGACTTTGGATTTGGCAGTGGTTTCTTAGATGTGACACCAAAAGCAGAGGCAACAACAACAAAAAATAGATAAACTGAACTAAAACTTCTGTACATTAAAGTACACTATCAGCAGACAAACATCAGCCCACAGAATGGGAGAAAGCATGTAAGTCATATATCTTACATGTAAGATACATGTAAGTCTTATATCTTACATATATCCTGGGGTAAGCACCCAGGATACAACTAAATGGGAGAAGGCAATGGCATCCCACTCCAGTACTCTTGCCTGGAAAATCCCATGGATGGAGGAGCCTGGTAGGCTACAGTCCATGGGGTCGCGAAGAATCGGATACGACTGAGCGACTTCACTTTCACTTTTCATTTTCATGCATTGGAGAAGGAAATGGCAACCCACTCCAGTGTTCTTGCCTGGAGAATCCCAGGAACAGAGGAGCCTGGTGGGCAGTAGTGTACAACTAAATGACTATAACTCAACAACAAAAAACTAAGCAACCCAGTTTACAAATGGTCAAAGTACTCCAATAAATATTTCTCCAAAGAAGATATACAAATGGCCAGCAAACAAATGAAAAGATTTGTTTGTTATCATCAAATGATGATTTCCTTAATCATTAAGGAAACATAGGTCCAAACCATGAGATACTGTTTCACACCCATGATATAAACATACACACACACACAGAAAATAAGTGTCGGTGAGGATGAGGAGAATTCGGAAGAAACCCTTGTGCACTACACGTGGTAATGTAGACTGGTACAGCTATGGATAACAGTATGGCATTCCTCAAGAAAATTGAACATAAATTACCATGTGATCCAGCGATTCCATTTCTGGGTATATACCCAAAAGAAATGAATAAAAGCAAAGACCTGAATAGACATCTGTATGTCCACATTCATAGCAGTGTTATTCACAGTTGCCAAAAGATGGAAGCAACCCGAGTGTCCATTGATAGATGAACAGATAAACAAAATGTGATATATACATACAATGAAATATGATTCAGCCTGAAAAGGAAGGAAATATTGACACAAACCATAACATGGATCGATGAACTGTGAAGATAATAAGCTAAGTGAGATAGCCAGTCACACAAAAGGATTCTGTGTGATTCCACTTATATGCGGTATCCAGTCTGTGTAATTCATAGAAACAAAATAAAATGGTGGTTTCCAGGGACAGGGGAAAGGGGAAGTAGGGAGTTATTGTTTTTTTTGAGTGCAGAACTTCGGTTTTAGAAGATGAGAAAAGTCCTAGGGGTGGAGTGCCATGCTGGTAGTGCAATAGTGTAAATATACTTAATGCCACTGAACTCGACACTTAAAAGTGGTTATACTTAGTCGCTGTATGTCACAAGGCCAGTCCAGATTCAAAGGATGTGGAAATGGATTTTACTGTGTGATGAGGAGAATAGCAAAGTCGCATTGCAGAGGGTCCTGTGGAGTGAATGAGAATTATTGCAGTCATTTTGGTGAATAATCTACTGAAAGTTGTCATAATGAGAAATTCAGCAGAATTTAGAGTGATGAATTTAGGCAATCAGAGGCCATTAGTGGTTTGGGCAAGGGCCATCTCATACCCCACTGTTAGAATATTCACACACAGCTTTTGACATGCAGCCTTCTACTGTCCCTTTTAAGCTCATTCTAGTTTTGAGTCAGAGCATCAGTTTTTCCAGTGGCCAACTTCTGATTACATTTTCCACCCGTCATAGATTCTGCAGTCCTTCTATCTGGAAATTCCAAAATTTGTTAGAAAGCTTTAGCTTAACAAATGTCCTGTTTTCTGATTTGGATTGTGCTAGGCACTATGGGTTTAAATATGTGTGTGTGTGTGTGTGTGTGTGTGTGTGTGTATACATTTGTTAAGATAACATTTAAGTTAGTAAAGTGTTAAATTGTAATCCAGAGCAATAATTCAGATATTATGTGGTTTTATTCAGAGGAGGACTCAGTAAAGGTTGGAGAAGGGAAGGCAGGCAGTACAAAGGATAATGTATGTAATTAAAAGCTTAGAGGTAGGAAATGACAAGATATGCTATGCTATGCTAAGTCACTTCAGTCGTGTCCAACTCTGTGCGACCCCATAGATGGCAGCCCACCAGGTTCCCCTGTCCCTGGGATTCTCCAGACAAGAACACTGGAGTGGGCTGCCATTTCCTTCTCCAATGCATGAAAGTGAAAAGTCAAAGTGAAGTCGCTCAGTTGTGTCTGACTCTTAGCGACCCCATGGATTGCAGCCTACCAGGCTCCTCTGTCCATGGGATTTTCCAGGCAAGAGTACTGGAGTGGGGTGCCACTGCCTTCTCCGATGACAAGATATATTGGGTGACAATGAAGTGGAGACCTTCAAGTGCATTTGGAATAATACAGGAGATAAAATGGAAAGCTAGGTTTGGGTCAGATGGTGGAAGCCTTAAATGTAAGATTGCAAAGTCTGAAATTTTATTTCCTAGAAAGTGGAAAACCAACTGAAGGTTTTTAGCTTGGAGAATGACACGATGAAAAGTGTTTTAAGAATATTGATCTTGATGGTAGCATGCAGAATTGATTGATAGAAAAAGACTAGAGGTAGGGGAAAATCAAGTGTGTGAAATAGACTTTAAATAAAATAGTAATAAAATGGAAAAGAAGCCGCAAAAACAGGGAGAGATGTAGGAGACACTAGAAAGGTTAATCAGCAGAAATAGCTGACTTACTAAGGAGACTATATTGGTTAAGATGAGGAGCTAAATAATAGAAAGTGAAACTTAAAAAAAGAGAGAGAAGGAAAATAAATTCACAGCTGGGAAGATTCTCCATGAGATCATATGACTGGATTTAATTTTTGCAGGATTATTTCTTTTCTGACTTACACAGAGCATGTAGCTGTAAAAAGGGAGAGGGGAGGGGGACGGAATGACTAGAGCAGGAGTTCTTCCTTCTCCAGCGTTTACCACACCTGTGAACTGCTCAACCCTCTCATCACTTGGAGGAAAGTGAAAAATGTTTGCAGTAGCTACTGAGGGAATGCAAATGGGAATAAATAAGAGATGAAGAAAGGAATCATTGCCAGAAGATGAATAAAGAATTGCTAAGAGAAGCAGTGAGTGTGTTAAGGAAGAGTGTGTAAGAGGCTAAAAGAGAGTAGGACAAGAGGAAGCAAAGGTGGGACAAAATGTAAAGAATGTGATAAAATACTTTGCTTACAAAACAAGAAAATGGACTAAAAGCAAAGACCAATTTCCATTTAAGACCCCAGCTGGTGTTGATAAGGGAAATCTGGTCTTATTTATTCCATCATATATTAGATATAGAATGTTAAAAATGTGACTCATCGAAGTATAAAGTGTGCGCAGGTTTCTGTGCTTTTCTTCCCTCTTTATGATGTATCTCAAGGACACCTTCCAAAAGAACTAGATTTTGTATGATTCCTGTGTCTATGAAATACAAGTTGCTTGAACTATCGAAAGTCATTTTGACTGCATTTACAGAACACGGAGGGCTTTTCCTTGTGCCTTAAGAAAAAGAGTTTTCAAAAAAGAAAAATGAAAGCGAATACTTCTCTGTCTTTTGTAGTATTCAGAGCAGATTCCAAAAGGGCAAAACTTAACTCAGAAAGACACCTGCCAGACAGATGTGCGGAGTAGGAGGCATTCTTTATCTTGAAGTCTGCATGCAGCTTAATTTGTGTATTTTTTTTAGCATTTGTCTTTTAGATTTTCTGTCAATTGGTTGTTTCCTGTTACATTCCTGGATGTAAGGAGATGATAAAAATAATTTGTGATTTCACCATCTTGAAGGTAGCATAAAGATAAGATAAAATGTATTGAGGCTAACTGAACCAATTATTTTGACTCTACTAAAAAAAGTTCTGTTTAGGGTGTGGCTATGAAAATTTCTAACACAAATGTAAAAGGCAAATCTGTTTATTACAGCACTCGTCTAATGTTTCAGTTTTTGTTAGAATTATTTCCAAACAGATTTAGCATCCAGATTGTTTAGTGTTAATTGGAGAGCATGTATGAAGATCATGTTTTGCAAAAATTACACTATCATTCATATTTAAATAGATATTCTTTGGGTAATGTAAAGATTTTGGAATAAGAACAAAAACTTTAAAAGCCATCTGTTAATCCACCATATTAGTTCCAAATTTTAAAAAAGGAATTAATTGGATTGACAGTAATTGCTAGTATAAGAGGAGTTAGATAAATCAGTTATTTATTTATTTTTTGTTTTGCTTTTGACTCAAACTGAAGGTACTGTTAATTGTAAGGTAACTTTTTAAAATTTTCTTTAATATTCAGTTTGTGTTGCTCTTTTGAGCTAAGGGACACAAAAATCTGCCACGGCAGCACTGGAGAAACAGTCTCCACAATGGTGGCAGAAGGCAGATAAAGTCCTCTCCTTCAAGTATAAATGTGCCCTGAGCTTTGCTGAGTTTTTTTACAGTTCTTCCTCTGACTCTGGATTGGCAAATCATTACGGTGATAGGGGAAAAAAAAAACCCAAAAAGCCCCCACAAAACCCAAGAAACCTCAGTGCTGCCAACTGCAGAAAGCGGTAAACCTGGAGGAAGTACCAGCCCTGCTTCTGCAGCCACAGGGGCATTTTAGGCATCTTCCCATCTTGGGATCTTTTCAACCCACCAGAGCAGCCAGCAGCAGTGGAGGGTGATGAAGTGGAGACAGTGATGGGGTCCAGGAGCCCACGCAAACGCCTGTAGCGATGCCAGGCCTTTGGAAAGCCCTCAGCCACCCAGGCCCTTTAGGGAGCCTGGAGGTAAAAACTTTCAGCCAACAGCATCTGCCAGTTTTCAGCAGCGTAGCAGTATGCTACCATCTGCTTTTGCTACTTAAATACCCGAGAGCACCTTCAGTCTTTAAAGAGATCCTGGCTCACGACTTCCCTCGTGGTGTGCTCCTGACTCAAAGAACTGCCTGTTCTCCTCAGACCCTAGTCGTGTGCGCCACAGAAAGCTCTTCCGCCGAGGGAAGTCTTTAAGCATATTGTCATCCATTAGTTTTGCATTAATTAAATGATTACTGTCAAGTATTTCCAGATGTCTGCAAGAGTATTACCCCAGTGTGAGAAGATAACTGTAGATCCTTCAGATTTATTTCTTCTCGGGTAAAGAAGAAATAAACACAGAATCTCAAGCTCTTGAGTGGCCAGCCCTGGAGAAGCGTTTATGATCACAGGTGTACGTGCGGCCTGAAGTGGAGCGTTTGTGGCACACAGTGCTTTCTCTGCTCACTCTTTCCTTAGAGAGCCAACAGGAAATTAAAATTAATGAGAACCCTGCACTTTGAAACGCTTGCAGAATTCTTGACTGTTGCAGTCCTTCGCCAGCTCACGAAATCTGTGCTGGCAGTTGTATCCAACAGATGGTGTGCTGTGCGCACAGTTGCAACATGTGATTGTCTAGGTCCGTGCAGACTTTTTTATAAGATTTTGGCCATCAGTCTACTGCAGCATTAAGACAGTCGTAACCTTTGTTTTGAAAGAGTGGGGGCCTTCTTCAAAGATAAGCATTCATATACAAGTAGGGAAAAAAATATTGATAGTCACCAGGCAACTAAACTAAATTTAATTAATTCTGTGGTAAAGACCACAAAAACGTTAGCATCTCTAAACCCTTACACTGTTTTTTCCCTCAATATAATTTAATCCATTTGGACACCTAAGGTAGAGTGAGCATTTTGCTTTCTTTTCCTAAATAGGCTGTTAAAGGCTTCCAAAATTTCAGAAGATTTGTTTTTGGTGCTTGTGTCTAGGCAAGATCTACTGAAACATTAAGCTAATTCTGCTTGCTTAGGTAATTAATGCCTTAAGTTAAAACTCACTATATCATCATTTCCTTTACAAATTAAAGTGAGCAGGCCTGTACTTCTTGGATTAATTAAGATAGAAAGCACAGGTGCAGTGTGTGGGTTCTTGTCACCATGTTGGAATTTATTACGATGTTTAAAGCACGTGGCAAAAATGGTTTCCCAAAGAGTTCTAAAAAGCATAAACTTTGCTCATAGTAATTTATTATTTTAAAAGTGTCATTTATCTAGAAGAGTGTGTTGAAAATTTGGCTACTTTACATTTTAAAACAAAGATGCTAATACCCTTAAGCATGCTGTGGCTAATGTTGATGTCTTAGGAAGTTATTTTGACTCAGTGCACTTTTTGTTTATGACCTCATTTTGAATGTTTAGTCAATAAGCAGTGGAGACTGCTGGGTGGTTATGTGAAAAAAACATGTTAAGAACCAACAGTGGAATTTAGGATTATAGAGTGGACAATAAAACGTATTGCCTTCTAATTTAAGACCCAGGTCTCACAGTATGTACTTCTACAATGAGCCATGAGATTTCAAACAAGTTGTTAGGATTGACTGAACCTCACTGGTTATCAGGCTGTGTTGACAATAGAAGAGTTCTTTTTTTAGTTTACCATCCTAAATGAGATGTCTTCAAGTCTGAAACTGTGTGTACATTCACACTTAGTTCAGGTTCAGTGTCAGAGCCCTTCCCTGACTGATTCCATCACACTTCCTGATCTGTATCTTTCACAGTTACAGGTACATAGTTCATTTTGGGCCCATTAGATGTGTTGGCCTGGTTAAACTAACGCACCTTTCTCTCTTGTTGTAATTTTAGGTTGGAAACTTTTTCCATTCTACCTCTCATTTGTTAAATGTAGAAAGCTTTCATTAGGCTGGATCCTTTGGATTAGAAGACATTCCAGTAAATTACAGCTTTTTAAAAATCAAAACCTAGTTGTCTTGATTCAGAACCAAACTAGTTTTATTTTATAATTTTGTCCATCAATAATAGAAACATCTTTCCAGAAATATAGACAGATTGTACAGAGATAAGCAAAAGAGGATATCAAACTACTAACATATAAAAGATAAAAGATAACACATAACAGATAAAAGAATTCTGATATAGAGATACTTAATTATATTGATTTATTTTTAAGACACATAAGGAGCTTTTTTTTCTCTTCATGAATTGAGTAATGGTGCATATTAAATTTGATATGCAGTATACTCTTATAATTTAAGCTGTTTCTTATTAGTGTCTTATAAAAATCTCAGTTAATCTTTCAATTTAGTTTTTTTCTCTCCCTTAATATGAGAATGTGAATTAAGCTATATAATAGTCACGGCTAAAAATATTTAGATGTGCAAAAAGCTGATAATCAGCCACACACTTTTACTAACTAGTCAAATGAAATGAGTAGTTAGTTATGGATTATTATTGCTATGGAAGAAAGTTCTGAAACAGTCATTTTCATGATTATAATCTTTGATGAAAAGAAATATACTGACTTTAACTCCTTAGAACTTCAGTGATGGTACAAAATTCCTGAAAATTGCCTGACTTTGATTTTAAATACTCAATTATTCTTACCGTGACTGTTAACACTGAGTGTCACTTGGCATATAAGGCCCAATAGAAACCAGATGGTTAAGTTCCCCTTTGAGTCACAGAAATCAGTGAATTACAGCTAATGGCTGCAAACAAATTCTGCCTTTCTGTTTTTCCTTTACTTTAGAATTATAGGTATAGTCTTCCAGAAAAATGATGGTACTGAACCCAAACTGTAGATAGAGGCAAAACTGATGATGACCATTGGAATAAAGTAGATTTCACACATGGTGCAGGCAAAGGTGCAGGTACAAAGCAGGTTGGCTTAGCCGGAAACACAGAAAGAGGCTTTTCTGCACTTTAGCTGAATGAGAGAGCAGGTCCTAAAGGAGACAGTGCTTGCAAAACAGAGTAATATTGGGAATGATTTGGGAGTGACCTAGGTTTTGAAGGTCTTAACTGCCAAGCAGGTGTTCAGCCTTAATTCTGTGGGCAGTGGCTAACTAGTGCAGAGTTCTTATCAGGAGAGTAACCCTCATCAAATTGGTTTTTTAGTGTCAGGGTGAAGCAGATAGGAATCAGATAGACTGGAACCCTAGGACAGCTGTATTAAAGCCTGTTGAAATTGTCAAATGATTAAGACAAAGACAGTGAAATTAGTGATGAGAGATTCACTTTAATAAATATCCTTGATTTAAGAATCATCTGGATATGATAACCAATCATATATAGGGGATTAGAATGAAGAAAAGGTTTTCTGATCTAGAGAATTAGATTGATGATGTTGCCATTGTTTGAGATACAGAGTAGAGAAGAAAGGAAGAAGGGGTTTTGGAGATTGGGTTTGAAGGGTGAGCTGATTCTGTTGCAGATGGATAAAGTTTGTAATGTCTGGAGGCCATACGGTACACTAGATAGTTGAAAATACAGGATGAAGCTATGATTCTGGGAATATTTGGCCTAGAGTACATGAGATCACCCAGAGAGAGCCTTGAAGTAAGGAGAGAGAGTTACCAAAAGTGGATTTTTAGGGAATCCTGGGTCAGCAGAGAAGGAGCAGTGAGCAGTGGAGATTGGCTTTATCTGGCCTTGGATATAAGCTGAGTCAAGCTTACTTAAGCAGGCAGATAACAGCTGTCACTTGAGAATTTACCAGGGCTGACATTTTACTTTTTTTTTTCCTTCTAATTGGGGGCTGTATCAGTCTAAACTTGAACTTCATAGTTTCAGCTACCAGATTTTGTGTTCTTAGCTCTTTGAGGATTCATCCTGGTATCATGATTCATGCTGGTACGTTTTTAAATGTAAACACTTTTTGTGTGTGTTAATCACTTCGTTGTGTCTAGTTCTTTGCGACCTCATGGACTGTAGCCTGCCAGGCTCCTCTGTCCATGGAATTCTCCAGGCAAGAATACTGGAGTGGGTTGCTATTCCCTTCTCCAGGGGATCTTCCCAACCCAGGGATCGAACCTGGGTCTCCTGCACTGAAGGCAGATTCACAGGTACAATTCTTTGGGTATAAACCTGAAATGGCTTTTTCTCCAAACCTACTTTGAACAGTGGATACACTCTCTAATCTCCTTTTCCTGCCCCCTAACTTGCCTTTCAACAAATGCTATAAGCTTCTGGTTACTTTTGGTTAGTAAAAGTCTGACTAGTTTAAAATTTTATGCTCAAATGTGATTTAAATCTCACCTGATCATTTCCTACCCTGTGTCTCAGGACAGGCCACCACAGTAGTTTAAGATAGTTGGTATGCTTTCTCCTCTGCTGGGTCTCGCTCTTGGGGAGATGGGCAGTGAGAGGGAAGGGGTGAGGAGCAGGCTAGAGGAAGGCCAGAAGAGGCCAAGCTCATCATCTGAACCTGGTCATCTGAAGATGGCCGGTCCTATTCTGGCACAGTCCGGTTCTAGCTGCCGTAGAGTGCCTCTGCTGATGTTGCAGTTTCCATGTGGACCATATGTGTGGTTTTCTTGGGGTGAGAATCTTGCCTCCTTTTTTCACTGAACTGTGAAAAACCATTTTTCAGAAATGGGCAACTGCTCCTCCAGTTCAGACCCCTTTTCTAGTAATAGGACATCTCTGATATCCATGGCTCCAGGTGATGGAATATGTTTAACTGTGAAAATAAACAGAATTTATGCAAAGGAGCTTAGAAAAAAATCAAGCCAAACACCATCACCTCCGTTTATGGTTATTATTCTGAAAGGTTAAAAAAAAAATCACATGCATCTAAACAGCTAAAGACTTCCAAAACTATGTTGAATAGTAGTGGTGAGAGTGGGCACCCTTGTCTTGTTCCTGACTTTAGGGGAAATGCTTTCAATTTTTCACCATTGAGGATAATGTTTGCTGTGGGTTTGTCATATATAGCTTTTATCATGTTGAGGTATGTTCCTTCTATTCCTGCTTTCTGGAGGGTTTTTATCATTAATGGATGTTGAATTTTTTCAAAGGCTTTCTGTGCATCTATTGAGATAATCATATGGCTTTTATTTTTCAATTTGTTGATGTGGTATATGGCCATAGCAATCAGAGCAGAAAAAGAAATAAAAGGAATCCAAATTGGAAAAGAAGAAGTAAAACTCTCATTGTGTGCATATGACATGATCCTCTACATAGAAAACCCTAAAGATTCCACCAGAAAATTAGTAGAGCTAATCAATGAATATAGTAAAGTTGAAGGATATAAAATCAACACACAGAAATCCCTTGCATTCCTATACACTAACAATGAGAAAACATAAAGAGAAATTAAGGAAACAATTCCATTCACCATTGCAACAAAAATAATAAAATACTTAGGAATATATCTACCTAAAGAAACAAAAGACCTATATATAGAAAACTATAAAACACTGGTGAAGGAGATGAAAGAGGACACTAATAGATGGAGAAATATACCGTGCTCATGGATTGGACGAATCAATGTAGTGAAAATAAGTATACTACCCAAAGCAATCTATAGATTCAATGCAATCCCTATCAAGCTACCAACGGTATTTTTCACAGAGCTAGAACAAATAATTTCACAATTTGTATGGAAATACAAAAAGCCTCGAATAGCCAAAGCAGTCTTGAAAAAGAAGAATGGAACTGGAGGAATCAACCTACCTGACTTCAGGCTATAGTACAAAGCCACAGTCATCAAGACAGTATGGTACTGGCACAAAGGCAGAAATATAGATCAGTGGAACAAAATAGAAAGCCCAGAGATAAATCCACACACCTATGGACACCTTATCTTTGACAGAGGAGGCAAGAATATACAATGGAGAAAAGACAATCTCTTTAATAAGTGATGCTGGGAAAACTGGTCAACCACTTGTAAAAGAATGAAACTAGAACACTTTCTAGCACCATACACAAAAATAAACTCAAAGTGGATTAAAGATCTAAACGTAAGACCAGAAACTATAAAACTCCTAGAGGAGAACCTAAGCAAAACACTCTCCGACATACATCACAGCAGGATCCTCTATGACCCACCTCCCAGAATATTGAAAATAAAAGCAAAAATAAACAAATGGGACCTAATTAAACTTAAAAGCTTCTGCACAACAAATGAAAATAAAGCAAGGTAAAAAGACAGCCTTCAGAATGGGAGAAAATAATAGCAAATGAAGCAACTGACAAAGAATTAATCTCAAAAATATACAAGCAACTCCTGCAGCTCAATTCCAGAAAAATAAATGACCCAATCAAAAAATGGGCCAAAGAACTAAATAGACATTTCTTCAAAGACATACAGATGGCTAGCAAACACATGAAAAGATGCTCAACATCACTCATTATCAGAGAAATGCAAATCAAAACCACAATGAGGTACCATTTCAGGCCAGTCAGAACGGCTGCTCTCCAAAAGTCTACAAGCAATAAATGCTGGAGAGGGTGTAGAGAAAAGGGAACCTTCTTACACTGTTGGTGGGAATGCAAACTAGTAC
Source organism: Bubalus kerabau (assembly GCF_029407905.1). NCBI lineage: Eukaryota > Metazoa > Chordata > Mammalia > Artiodactyla > Bovidae > Bubalus > Bubalus kerabau. The sequence continues at coordinate 67,991,070 of NC_073637.1, forward strand.
AGCCACTATGGAGAACAGTGTGGAGATTCCTTAAAAAACTGGAAATAGAACTGCCATACGACCCAGCAATCCCACTGCTGGGCATACACACTGAGGAAACCAGAATTGAAAGAGACATGTGGACCCCCATGTTCATCACAGCACTGTTTACAATAGCCAGGACATGGAAGCAACCTAGATGTCCATCAGCAGACGAATGGATAAGAAAGCTGTGGTACATATACACAATGGAGTATTACTCAACCATTAAAAAGAATACATTTGAATCAGTTCTAATGAGGTGGATGAAACTGGAGCCTATTATACAGAGTGAAGTAAGCCAGAAAGAAAAACATCAATACAATATACTAATGCATATATATGGAATTTAGAATGATGGTAACGATAACCCTGTATGCAAGACAGCCAAAGAGACACAGATGTATAGAACAGTCTCTTGGACTCTGTGGGAGAGGGCGAGGGTGGGATGATTTGGGAGAATGGCATTAAAACATGTATAATATCATACGTGAAACGAATCACCAGTCCAGGTTTGATGCATGATACAGGATGCTTGGGGCTGGTGCACTGGGGTGACCCAGAGGGACGGAATGGGGAGGGAGGTAAGAGGGGGGCTCAGGATGGGGAACACGAGTACACCCATGGTGGATTCATGTTGATGCATGGCAAAACCAATACAATAAAGTAATTAGCCTCCAATTAAATAAATTTTTATTAAAAAAATAAACAGCTAAAGATTATTTTAAAATATACTTATGGAGTTTTTCATCCCCTTTTCTGTTTCATAACTAAAACATTAAAAACAGTAGCATCTATATCAGTTTACCTGTTGGTAACAATTTAATGCATGTTCTCTAAGTTACATGAACATCCCTCTCAAGTCTTTATTTTGTAATTTAGGAGAAACCTGTTTTGTATTAATATTTGAAATAGGTATCAAAGCAGCTTCTAACTGCAGAGCAAGGTAACAATGTAAGAGAAGGCATTCAAGAAATGTATCAGTTCATACTCTTGACTCAATTTCATACTAATCTTCTTAAGTATGTATTTGGCCTCTTGTATTTAGGATAGCTTTCCTTTAATGGAAAATGTTCTAAAATCCTTAAGCATGACTGTGTACATACTTTTATTTTTAGAATAAAGAGAAATTTTATTGAATTTTTTGCATCTCTAATAAAATAATCACAAGTGTACAATATATGCAGTAGCTACTTTGTATTTTTAAATTAGGTTTCTGTATGGTTATATTTTAAAAGTTGTTGATACATGTAAATGTTAAATTATTAGATACTATAGTTGAAATGATTCACATGCCACACATGAATATGCAGTTGTCTCCGTAGATTTTATTCATTTATTTTTGTTTTAATTGGCATTTAGTATTTCTAGTCCCCTACTTTCAAGACCTGTACTTTGAATTTTTATAGAGCTCAATATCAAAGTATTTTATTAAATGGCGTGTATGAGTTGCTCAGTTGTGTCCCATTCTTTGCGAACCCATGGACTGTATTCCGCCAGGCTCCTCTGTCTGTGGAATTCTGTAGGCAAGAATATTGGAGTGGGTAGCCATGCCCTTCTCCAGGGAATATTCCTGACCGAGGGATCAAACTGAGGTCCTGCATTGCAGATGGATTCTTTAACATCTGAGCCACTAGGGAAGCCCAATTAAATGGGAACCTAGAATAAATTCAGAAGATAGGGTTAAAAAAAAAGAAAAACACCAGGCTTTGAAATGAATCCTGTCATTTTTGGTGTCCAGGTTATACACAAATGTTAAAAAAAAAAAAAAAAAAAAAAACAGAAGAAACTGGCAAAATTAAAGAATGATCTCAACTCTTCATTCTAGTATGTGATAAATTTCTATAATGAAGAAATGATTACCAGGGAAACTAGGTACCGTTTTCTTATGTATTATTTAGCAGTCAAATTCAACTTAATGCCTAATCCAGAGGCACACCATAAATGTGCAAGTCCTATTTTTGTCTGTGTCAGAAGACAGTTATGTGTGCTTTTTTTTTTTTTTTTTCCTTTCAGTTGCTTAATCAGTTTTGCAGATAATTTAGAAAAACTTTACCAGGCCAAAGGACCCCCTGTTCCTTGCAAGGGTTCCAAGTGGATCCTCTTACTGAATTAGTTTCTAAAGGAAGATGAAAAGGCACAGAGAGGGTACTTAAACTTTTGCTAAATAAATGACATATTAAAAACTGAAAAGGAAATTTGTTAGTATGTTCCATTCATGTCAGTCACACAGGCGTGTCCAACTCTTTGTGACCTCACGGACTGCAGCACACCAACTCCCGGAGCTTGCTAAAACTCATGGTATCGAGTCAGTGATGCCATCCAACCTCTGTGTCCCATTCTCCTGCCTTCAGTCTTTCCCAGTATCAGAGTCTTTTCCAGTAAGTCAGTTCTTCACATCAGGTGGCCAAAGTATTGGAGTTTTAGCTTCAGCATCAGTCCTTCCGATGAACATTCAGGACTGTTTTCCTTTAGAATGGCCTGGTTGGATCTCCTTGCAGTCCAAGGGGCTCTCAAGAGTCTTCTCCAACACCACAGTTCAAAAGCATCAATTCTTCAGCACTCAGCTTTCTTTACAGTCCAACTCCCACATGATGACAGCTTTCTTACCTGGTCTCTTTTAAACCTGCCTTGTCATAGAACCACCCTGATCTCTTTGTAGTCTGTTTACAGTGAGTTTTCCTGGACAGTTGATTTCAGATAATCCATTTTAGTGTCAAGCCACATGTTGTAATTCTTTACTTAGATATTTCATAACATACCTATATCTGTATGTTGTTGGGAAATTTGGCTCTACTCATCTTGGCCTGCTGCTGCTGAAAGGTTGTTGTTGAATCACACGAAGACACCGGGATTCTTGGCCCCCGGAGAAGAATTCAATCCGGGGCCAGAGACGAGGCTTGATCGCTCAGAGCTTTTGTATAATAAAGTTTTATTAAAGTATAAAGGAGAGAGAGAAAGCTTCTGACATAGGCATCAGAAGGGGGCAGAAAGAGTACCTGCTTGCTAGTGTTAGCAGTGAAGTTATATACTCTCCAATGAATCCAAAGAATGTCTAGAGGTTTTAAAGACCTCCCATAATTTACATTTTAAGATAACAGAATTAGCCAGAAGGTTTAATCCAGAGACTGTCCTCAGGCGGAATGTAGAGAAGGAAAAAAAGATTTGTCCTTTCTTCCTCCTTGAGAATTCCAGACCCCTCTCTCCTTGGGGACCCCTAGACTCCTTATCAACCTGCCTAGGAAATGACTCTCTCATTCCCCCCTTTTCTTTTAGGAGAATTATGTTGCCTAGGGAAAAGGGGCGTCGTTCTCGTTCCATAACTGCTTCTGAGCTGACAAGGGACATTGTCCCTAAATTGGTGAGGCAACATATTCTCCTAATCCTCATATTGAGGATATCTGATCCAGGGGCCCCAAATAGTAGTTGGAGGAAGCTGCAGCAGTAGCAGGAGTTTGAGCAACCATTTGTAACTTAAAAGCTTTCATGCGGCTAGAAACAAATCCAGTTATACAGTTACAGATGCAGGCAACGTAGTCATTAAAACAAGTTAAAATCGAAATTAAAAGTCACATTATGTACATAGTTAAAGTGCAAATTGTTGCACCAGTCCATTTTAGGGTTGGTAGATGTCATCAGATGAAGAAGAGGCATCGCATGTGATTGTTGTCAAAGGTATTCACAGACTTGGAGAAAGTCTTTTCCTTGAAGTGGAGATGTCCACCACAGGAAGCCTTCCACTGATGAAGAGGGGAGTGCTCCGCAGACCCAGCAGTTAGACCGATTGTGGAATGCAGCACAGGAGTGAGCCAAGGACAGGAAGGCGTTGTGTTGAGGATCAAACGGCAGACTCAGGATTTTTGGAGTCAGCAGAAGTAGACTCACATAGATTATCAGGCCCGTCCGCTGCCCTTTGCTTAACTCTAGAGCTCGGGTCAGAGCCACAGGCTCCGCTAACTGAGCACTGGTTCCCTGGGGGAGAGATTTTGTTTCCAAAACCTGTTCAGCAGTCACCACGGCGTAACCTGCTTTACGCTTTCCATCCCAAACAAAAGAACTGCCATCTGTAAATATTTTCATGTCAGGATTGTCTAATGGGGTATCCTTTAGATCCTCCTGAGCGGCATAGTTTAAAGTTAGGAATTGAGAACAATCGTGATCAGGTGTTTCATTTTCCTTCTCAGGAAGGAAAGTGGCAGGATTTAGATTTCCACAAGCTTTACGCTTAGATACTGGTCCTTCTAACAACAATGACTGATATTTAAGAAGCCTACTGTCTGTCATCCAAATATTAACCTTAGAATTTAATATTCGACTCACATCATGAGAAGTCAGTAAAGTAAGGTTTCGTCCATTAATTATTTTTAAAGCTTCAGGTGCTAATAAAGCTGCTGCCCCAATTACTCTTAGGCATTGGGGCCACTCACGTGAAACTACATCTAATTCTCTGCTTAGATAAGCAATAGGTTGCTGGTGAGGCCCTCGGGGTTGTGTCAAAACTCCCAATGCCACACCTTTTCTTTCAGTGACAAACAAATTAAATTCTAACCCTGTGGGCAAGCTCAGAGCTGGAGCTTGCAGGAAAGCAGTCTGAAGAATCTTAAAAGCCTTTTGAGATTCTGGAGACCAAACCAGTTTGTCGGTTTGGGCCTGCTGAGTTTCAGCTATAAGTTTATATAAAGGCCGGGCAAGTTCCCAATAACCCGGAATCCAAATGCACACAGTAACCTGTGATTCCCCAAAATCCTCTCAATTGTCTTAAAGTCATAGGTAGGGGATGATTTAGTGTAGGTTTAATTCTCTCAGGGCCTAGGCCCCTAGTTCCTTCTGATATGATTAGGCCCAGATATCTAACCAGTTGTTGACAAAGCTGAGCCTTTTCTCTTGATGCCTTATAACCACAGCCTGCCAGAAAGTTTAAGAAATCTTCTGAGGCTTGTGAACAAGCTTCCTCTGTCTCAGCACAGAGCAAAATATCATCTACATATTGTAACACCACCACTTCAGAGCTATTAAAGTTTTGTGGATCCCATGACAAAACTTTGTCCAAATAAGTGAGGACTGTCACGAAATCCCTGGGGCAAAACTGTCCAGGTTAACTGAGAAGCTGGCTGCGTAGGGTCTTCAAAGGCAAATAGAAATTGACTTTCTTCCACCAAAGGCACTGAATAGAAGGCATCCTTTAAATCAATTACTGAGAAATATTTGGCTCGTTCAGGAATTTCAGACAATAGCGTGTAAGGATTAGGCAACATGGGGTGTAAAGGAACTACAGGCTCATTTATTATTCGTAAATCTTGAACTAGTCTCCATTTACCATTCGATTTCTTTATACCCAAAATAGGAGTGTTGCTAGGACTGTTACAGGGAATTAATAGTCCCTGCTCCTTTAAATTTTCGATGATGGGTTTTAACCCTTCCTTAACCTCAGGTTTCAGTGGATACTGCTGCTTATGTGGGAATACGTGCGGGTCTTTGAGCTTAACAACTACAGGAATAGCATTTTGTGCTTGGCCCACAGATTTTCCATCAGCCCATACTCTAGCATTTACATTTTGTTCGACTAAAGGGAGAGGAAGGGAGGGCTCCATATTCATGAAAACAGAGGCATGGACCTTGCTCAGTATATCCCTTCCCAAAAGGGGTGAGGGAGATTATGGCACAATCAGAAACTCGTGTGAAAACAGCACAGAATCCCAGTTGCAAGATAAAGAATAAATGAAATAATACCTTTTGGCTCGTCCAGACAGTCCCATTACGGAAGCGGATCGTGAAGAAAGTGGGCCAGGGGCTTCAGTAAGCACAGAATAAGTTGCCCCAGTATCTAAAAGGAAATCGACGGATTGGCCCCCCACAATTACTAATACCTGGGGTTCCTCAGGTAATTAGGACGGGAGCTTGTGTGGGGAACCTTGGGCACCTTCAGTCCTGATTGTCTTGGGAGTCCGACCCCGGAGACCTACGCCTCTGGGGGCAGTCTCTCTTCCAGTGTGGTCTTTTGCAGACCAGACTTGGAGCCCAGGGCGGCTTAGATGCCTGAGGGCAATCCCACTTGAGATGCCCCTCCTTTCCACAGTAATAGCAAGCCCATCCCTTTTCACCTGGGCCCCTCTGGGCATTTTTCTCAGGCTGTTTAAGAACGTTTTTCATAGCCATGGTGAAGGCTTCCGCCTTTTCCTTTGTCTTTTTTTGCCTTTCTTTCTTTTCCTTATATTCCCTACCATAATAGACTGAGCCAGTTGTAACAGAGTATCTAAAGACTGATTTGGTCCATACGCCTGTTTTAATAGCTTACGGGGGATATCTGGAGCCGACTGAGTGAGAAATCTATCCTTTAAGATCACTTTTCCCTCTTCACTTTAGGGATCAATCTCAGTGAATCTGCGAAGGGCTTCTCTCAGTCTATCTAGGAATTTACCAGGAGCTTCCTTCTCCTCCTGTTCTGTGTCTGCCAATTTGCCATAGTTTAAAGGCTTAGAATGCGCCTGCCTAAGTCCTTCAAGAATACATCTAACAAAATGACTCTGATCCCATCTTCCTTGAGCTGTGTTGTAGTCCCAGTCTGGTTCTATAGTTGGGACCGCCTGATTCCCAGTGGGGAGGGCAGCTATCTCATTCTCCCTCTTCCCTACTGATTCATTACCAAGCCATTCATTTCCATAAGCAACCGCTTTTCCCAAAACTCGAGTCTTTGACTCGGGAGTCAGCGTTTGTCCCAAGATATACATCACATCCTTCCAAGTGAGGTCATAAAGCAGAGTAACACCTTTAAAAGCTCTAATATATTTTTCTGGATCCTCTAAATAGTCTCCCAGATCCTTCTTGATTCTTTGTATTTCTTGATAAGAAAAAGGCTTATTAACTCTCACAGACTGATTATTTCTCCCAGTGGGTGTTTCATAAAGAGGCAACAGCTTGTGTGGCTGTTCCTCAGTCTCTCTGGCTGCTCTGCGCATATGATCCCAGGGATAGATTGGAGAAACATGTTTTTCTTTTTCTCTTTGTCTCCTGTCCTCTATCTCATCTCTTACTTCGATGGTCTGAGTTTCTACTGAAACCAGAGTAGTCTGAGGTCGTACTGAGACAGGAGATGTAAAGGAGGGAGCTGAAGGTTTCACGCCCAAATCTATACCCTTAGGACATAAGTCTGGCATATTTCGCAGAGAAAAAAAGGGCAACACATATGCTACTTCTACCCATTTCCCTTGTTCCTTACAGAACCGGTCTAATTGTAAAACAGTATTATACTTAAGAGACCCTCCAACTGGCCACCATTTGCCGTCCTCCAATGGATACTGTGGCCAGTGGCCATGCAGAATCACACAGGAAAACCAGGTGTGTCTTCTTTAAGCCCTGGGGATCAAATCTATCCCAGTTTTTCAGGATACAGTTCAAAGGAGTGAGGCTGGAACTGTTAGCTCCCATCTGTAAGAGAGAAAAAAAGCGACCAAGGCCATTTTTCTACCAGAGGCGTCCCTCCCTGCTCTAGATGGGGGTATAGACAGACGTTACACCAAAAGCTTTTCCTTCCTGGTCAGACTTAGTCTGTCCCTTACCGACGCATGCGCAGTCTGCGTCCCTCCCAGTTCTACCACTGAGATGGGGTGAGGATGTACCGGGGGTAGACCTGATAGCATCCCTGATAGGATTTGGAATAATTCAACTGGAATTCCATCACCTCCACTAGCTTTGTTCCTAGTGATGCTTTCTAACTTAATCCTTAGGTATTGTTAATGAATTTTTAAAGTAAGTAAACATGTATTTCCTCAGCATATTTAGTGAATTTATTATGGGTAACCTTTCAACTATACATATTATTGTATAAGTTTCCCAGGTTTTCTGTTCTCACAAAATATGTAGTCCCTGTGTTAGGTGATTTTATAGACGTAACATTCATTTTCTTGGGCACAATAGTAGCATGTGGTAATGTAGGAAAACATCCTTATTCTCAGAAGATGCATGCTGATGTATTTAGATGTGAAGTGCCATGTTGTTCTGTATGTACTTTACAGTGGCTCAAAACACAAGTGTGTGTGTGTGTGTGTGTGTGTGTATGTAGAAAGTAAGGTAAGTAGATACAGTAAACTGTTAACCATTATTGAAGCAAAGCAGAGATTATATATGTGTGTTCATTACACTACCATATTTTAACTTTTCTATGGCTATTTGCAATTTTTATCATAAAGAATTTGGAAAAAGATATATACTCCCTTTCTGTAATTATGCTGGGTTTTTTTGTTAAGGTATGTAGCATTTTAAAATATTTGACCCAAGGCAGCATATATAAAGTACATTTATATTTCTATAGCTGCTTTTATTAGTATTTGCTTCTGCCTTTACCTTTTATAATTCTTATATTTGTATTTATTTTTTTTTGTACCAAACATTATATGTATGATTTTAAGAAAAGTTATACACATGTCCAGATACTCACCACCTAGGTTAAGCAATATAAATTATAATTTCTTAAAAGCCCCTTATGTTTTCCCAACTCTTCCTATACCAATATCCAGTATTCTTACTTTTGTGGTAATTATTAATATTACTGTTCTTTTCTTTGTAGTTATACCAACCAGGTGTATGTTATTTTCTCTTTTTTCATTTATATTTATCTGTTGATTTTTAAAAAATAAATTGTTGAAGTATAGTTGATTTACAATACTATATTAGTTTCTGATGTACAACAGTGATTTGATATTTTTATAATTATTCTCCATTTAAAGTTATCACAGAATAATGCATTTCCCTTTGCTGTCAGTATATCCTTGTTGATTATTTATATTATACATAGTAGTTTGTGTCTCTTAATCCTATGCTCCTGTCTTGCCCCTTCCTTCTTTCCTCTCCCCACTGGTAATCACCAGTTTATTCTCTGTATCTCGAGTCCATTTCTGTTTTGTTATATACATTTGTTTATTTTTTCGACTCCACATATAATTGATAACATAGAGTATATGTCTGTCTCTGATTTACTTCACTGAGCATAATACCCTCTAGGTCCATCTACTTTGTATACACCCTTTTTGGGAATGTAAATTGGTGTAGCCACGATGGAAAACATTATGGAGGTTCCTCAAAAAAGTAAAAATAGAACTAACATATGATCAGCAATTTCACTGCTGGGTATATGTCTGAAGAGAATGAAGACATTAGTGTGAAAAGATACGTGCACCCCATGTTCATAACAGCTTTATTTACAATAGCCAAGATATGGAAACAGCCTAAGTGGTTATCAACAGATGAATATAAAGAAGATGTGAATAGGTGGTACATTATGTACAATGAAATATTACTTGGCAATAAACCAGTATTTATTCTTAAGCAGTATGTTATTTGGTCTTGCTGGATTTGAACTTTATATAAATGGAATTATATTTTGTGTATGCTTTTGTGATTTGACTCTTTTGGTCTAGGGTATACTCAAAAGTCTAGTGAAAGTCGTCAGTCCTGTCCAACTCTTTGCAACCCCATGGACTGTACAGACCATGGAATTCTCCAGGCCAGAATACTGGAGTAGGTAGCCGTTCCCTTCTCCAGAGGATCTTCTCAACCCAGGGATCGAACCCAGGTCTCCCGCATTGCAGGCGGATTCTTTACCAGCTGAGCCAGGAGAGACTGACTGAGGGGGAAACTGGGTCTTGTTCTGATAGGCGGGGCCATGCCTAGTAAATCTTTAATCCAATTTTCTGTTGATGGGTAGAGCTGTGTTCCCTCCCTGCTATTTACCTGGGGCCAAACTATGGTGGGGTTATGAAGATAATGGCGACCTCCTTCCAAAGGTCCCATGCACATACTGCTACACTCACTGCCTCCAGCCCTGCAGCAGGCCACCACCGACCCACACCTTTGCTGGAGACTCCTGGACACTCACGGGCAAGTCTGGGTCAGTCTCTTGTGGGGTCACTGCTCCTTTCTTCTGGGTCCTGGTGCACACAAGGTTCTGTTTGTGCTCTCCAAGAGTCTATTTCCCAGTCCTGTGTAAGTTCTAGCAGCTCTATGGTGAGGTTAATGGCGACCTCCTCCAAGAGGGCTTATGCCACACCCAGGTCTGATGCACCCAGAGCGTTGTCCCTGTTGCAATCCACTGCTGACCAGTACCTCCACGGGAGACGCTCAAACACATTTCTGTCTCAGTGTCTGTGGGCTCCCTGGGTCCTGGTGTGCACAAGGTTTGTTTGAGCCCTCTGAGTGTCTGTGGCGAGAATGGGATTTGATTCTAAACGTGAATTCGCCCCTCTTATCATCTTGCTGGGGCTTCTCATTTGCCGCTGGGCATGGGGTATCTCCTCACGGCTGCTTCAGCTCCGTGCAGCCGCCACTCCGGCACTGCACAGAGTTTTATTAAAGTATGAAGAGGGACACAGAAAGCTTCTGACAGAGACATCAGAAGGGGGAAAGAGACTGCCCAGATAATCTTCACAACCCAAGATAATCACCATGGTATGATCACTCATCTAGAGCTAGACATCCTGGAATGTGAAGTCAAGTGGGCCTTAGGAAGCATTACTATGAACAAAGCTAGTAGAGGTGATGGAATTCCAGTTGAGCTATTTCAAATCCAAAAAGATGATGCTGTGAAGGTGCTGCACTCAATATGCAAATTTGGAAAACTCAGCAGTGGCCATAAGACTGGAAAAGGTCAGTTTTCATTCCAGTCCCACAGAAAGGCAATGCCAAAGAATGCTCAAACTACCACACAATTGCACTCATCTCACATGCTAGTAAAGTAATGCTCAAAATTCTCCAACCTAGGCTTCAACAGTACGTGAACTGTGAACTTCCAAATGTTCAAGCTGGTTTTAGAAAAGGCAGAGGAACCAGAAATCAAATTGCCAATATCGGTTGGATTATCGAAAAAGCAAGAGAGTTCCAGAAAAACATCTATTTCTGCCTTATTTACTATGCCAAAGCTTTTGACAGTGTGGATCACCACAAACTGTGGAAAATTCTGAAAGAAATGGGAATCCCAGACCACTTGACCTGCCTCCTGAGAAATCTGTATGCAGGTCAGGAAGCAACAGTTAGAACTGGACATGGAACAACAGACTGGTTCCAAATAGGAAAAGGAGTATGTCATGGCTGTGTATTGTCACCCTGCTTATTTAACTTCTATGCAGAGTACATCATGAGAAACGCTGGGCTGGAAGAAGCACAAGCTGGAATCAGGATTGCTGGGAGAAATATCAATAACCCTAGATATGCAGATGACACCACCCTTATGGCAGAAAGTGAAGAAGAACTCAAAAGCCTCTTGATGAAAGTGAAAGTGGAGAGTGAAAAAGTTGGCTTAAAGCTCAACATTCAGAAAACGAAGATCATGGCATCTGGTCCCATCACTTCATGGGAAATAGATGGGGAAACAGTGGAAACAGTGTCAGACTTTTTTTTTGGGCGGGGGGGGGGGGGCTCCAAAATCACTGCCAATGGTGATTGCAACCATGAAATTAAAAGATGCTTACTCCTTGGAAGGAAAGTTATGACCAACATAGACAGCATATTGAAAAGCAGAGACATTACTTTGCCAACAAAGGTCCATCTAGTCAAGGCTATGGTTTTTCCAGTGGTCATGTATGGATGTGAGAGTTGGCCTGTGAAGAAGGCTGAGTGTCGAAGAAGGCTGAGTGCCAAAGAATTGATGCTTTTGAACTGTGGTGTTGGAGAAGACTCTTGAGAGTCCCTTGGACTGCAAGGAGATCCAGCCAGTCCATCCTAAAGGAGATCAGTCCTGGGTGTTCATTGGAAGGACTGATGTTGAAGCTGAAACTCCATTACGTTGGCCACCTCATGTGAAGAGTTGACTCATTGGAAAAGACCCTGATGCTGGGAAAGATTGAGGGCAGGAAGAGAAGGGGATGACAGAGGATGAGATGATTGGATGGCATCACCAACTCAATGGACACGAGTTTGAGTGAACTCTGGGAGTTGCTGATGGATAGGGAGGCCTGGTGTGCTGCAGTCCATGGGGTCACAAAGACTCAGACATGACTGAGCTAGTGAACTGAACTGATACTCAGAAGTATACCCTGCATTCATGAAACTGTAGTTTATGTATTTTCACTGCTATATAGTCTTCCACTAAATGATTTTTTTTCCCTCCGTGTTTTATACATCTGCTGTCTATTCACTAATATTTGACTCATTTCTCACCTTTAGCTGTTGCAGACAGTGCTGCCATGAACATTTTTGTACGTGCCTCGCAGAGAACAAGTGCAAGAATTTCATTATAGTATCTTCTGTGTTAGAAATTGCTGAATAGTAGAATATTTACGTCTTTAACTTTACTGATTGTACACAATTATTTTGTAAAGTGGGTATACCAGTTTACACTAAGAGTACACATTGCTCAGCACTCTCATTAATTTACTATTGCTAGGTTTTGTATGGTCACCAATCTGGTGGCTGTCAAAAGATGTTTCATTACCATATTTCCCTCATCACCAATGGGACTGAATATAGTTTCATGTGACTCATGGCTTTTGGCCATTCTTATTTCCTCTTCTGTAAAGTGTCTGTTCAAGTCTTTTAGTCTTCTATTAAGGTTATTTGTCTTTTCTTATTGCTTTATAGGAATTGTTTATATATTCTGGATGTTTGTTTTGTTTTATTTCAGTTAAATTGCTATGATATTTTTCTCCCATTTTGTCACTTGTTTTTTCACTGTAATTTTTTTTTAATGATAGAAGTTCTCAATTTTAATATAATTGGATTCATTATTCTCTGTTAAGATACACTATCTGGGTCATATTTAAAAGGACATAAATATATCTTGGGAGAAGGAAATGGCAAGCCACTCCAGTATTCTTGCCTAGAGAATCCTGTGGACAGTGGTGGGCTGCTGTCCATAGGGTCACACAGAGTCAGACATGACTGAAGCGACTTAGCATGCATGCATGCATTGGAGAAGGAAATGGCAGCCCACTCCAGTGTTCTTGCCTGGAGAATCCCAGGGACGGAGGAGCCTGGTGGGCTGCCATCTATGGGGTTGCGCAGAGTTGGACACAACTGAAGCGACTTAGCAGCAGCAGCAAATATATCTTATTTGTTGAATTCTAAAATTTTACAATTTTACCTTCCACATTGTTTTTAGTTAATAGACTTTATTTCTTAGAGAAGTTTTAGGTTTATAGAAAAGTTGAACAGAAAGTACAGAGGTTCAATACTTTCCCTCTCACTCCTCTACTCCCTAGTTCCCTGTATTAACATCTTCTGTTAGTGTGGCATATTTGTTAGAATTGATAAACCAATAGTGATACATTATTATTGACTGAAGTCCATAGTTTCCATTAGGGTTTACTCTTTGTGTTGCACAGTTCTGTAGATTTTTGACAAATGCATATTGTCGTGTGCCTGCCTTTATAGTTTCACATGGAATAGCATAACTGCCCTAGAATCCCCGTACTCCACCTATTTATCTCACCCTCTGTTTCTTCAAATCCTGGCAATCATCGATCTATCTACTGTCTCTGAAGTTTCTCTTTTCCAAAATATGATTGGAATCATATACACTATGTAGCCTTTTCAGACTGGGCTCTTTCACTTAGAAATATACATTTATATTTCCTCCATGTCTTTTCATGGCTTGATAGCTCTTTTTTTTTTTTTTTTTTTTCAGTTGCCAGATAATAGTCCATTGTGTGAATGCATCACAGTGTGTTTGTTTATCCATTCATCTATTGCAGGGCATCTTAGTTGCTTTCAGTTTTTGGTGGTTATGAATGAAGCTGCTATGAACATTCATGTGCATGTTTTTGTCTGGACATAAATCAATCACTTTGGGTTTTGAGTTAGATAGGAGGCTGATTTTATAACTGATTGTCTGGCACCATATACTGAAAAATCCGTTCTTTCTCCACTTTGTGAAATTCTCTCTCTCTCATAGATCAAATGTCTGTATATGAAAAATTCTATTTGCGGGGCTCTGTTCTATCCCTTTAGTCTATTTGTTTAATTCACTATGAAATATCAGGAGTTTTGTTTGTATATACAAGTTGGGAGTTTGGGAGAGACACGTAGGCTGCATTTGGGGAGACATCAGTATATATTTGGTATTCAAAACCATGAGGTCGAATAGGATCTTTAACAGACTCTCCAAATGAATGCATATGTATAGATAAGAGAAAGGAGTCTATATTAGTTTTCTGTGACTATAGAAAAATATGATATCCAGTTACCACAAACAGTGGCTATAAAAAATAGAAATTTTTTTTTTCATTGTTCTGGCAGTCAGAAGTCTTAACTAAGTTTCAGAGGGCTAAATCATGCTATAAGCAGCACTGTGTTCCTTCTGGAGGCTTTAGCAGAGGACCTGTTTCATCTTTGAGCATCTCAAGCAGCATTCCTTGAAGCCTTGATTCATAGCCCCTTCCTCCATCTTTAAAGCTATTGGAGTAGTGTCTTTTCTGTGTTACTGTTTTCTACTTCTATCACATGACCTTTTTCATCTGTGTGAATTTAAAAGTGTCCTTTTAAAAGAACACTTAGAATTTCATTTAAGGTCCACCTGTATACTGAACTCATCTCACATGCTAGTAAAGTAATGCTCAAAATTCTCCAAGCCAGGCTTCAGCAATACGTGAACCGTGAACTTCCTGATGTTCAAGCTGGTTTTAGAAAAGGCAGAGGAACCAGAGATCAAATGGGCAACATCCGCTGGATCATGGAAAAAGCAAGAGAGTTCCAGAAAAACATCTATTTCTGCTTTATTGACTATGCCAAAGCCTTTGACTGTGTGGATCACAATAAACTGTGGAAAATTCTGAAAGAGATGAGAATACCAGACCACCTGACCTGCCTCTTGAGAAATCTGTATGCAGGTCAGGAAGCAACAGTTAGAACTGGACATGGAACAACAGACTGGTTCCAAATAGGAAAAGGAGTACGTCAAGGCTGTATATTGTCACCCTGCTTATTTAACTTCTATGCAGAGTACATCATGAGAAATGCTGGGCTGGAAGAAGCACAAACTGGAATCAAGATTGCCAGGAGAAATATCAATAACCTCAGATATGCAGATGGCACCACCCTTATGGAAGAAAGTGAAGAGGAACTAAAAAGCCTCTTGATGAAAGTGAAAGAGGAGAGTGAAAAAGTTGGCTTAAAGCTCAACATTCAGAAAACGAAGATCATGGCATCTGGTCCCATCACTTCATGGGAAATAGATGGGGAAACAGTGGAAAGTGTCAGACTTTATTTTTTGGGGGCTCCAAAATCACTGCAGATGGTGACTGCAGCCATGAAATTTTAAGACACTTACTCCTTGGAAGAAAAATTATGACCAACCTAGACAGCATATTGAAAAGCAGAGACATTGCCAACAAAGGTCTGTCTAGTCAAGGCTATGGTTTTTCTAGTGGTCATGTATGGATGTGAGAGTTGGACTGTGAAGAAAGCTGAGCACCAAAGAATTGATGCTTTTGAACTGTGGTGTTGGAGAAGACTCTTAGGAGTCCCTTGGACTGCAAGGACATCCAACCAGTCCATTCTAAAGGAGATCAGCCCTGGGTGTTCTTTGGAAGGAATGATGCTAAAGCCGAAAGTCCAGTACTTTGGCCACCTCATGAGAAGAGTTGACTCATTGGAAAAGACTCGGATGCTGGGAGGGATTGGGGGCAGGAGAAGAAGGGGACGACAGAGGATGAGATGGCTGGATGGTATCACCGACATGATGGACATGAGTTTGGGTGAACTCCAGGAATTGGTGATGGACAGGGAGGCGTGCTGCAATTCATGGGATCGCAAAGAGTCGAAAATGACTGTGCGACTGAACTGAACTGAACTGTATATTGAAGGGTAATGTTTCATCACAAGATTATTAAGTTAGTCACTTCTACAAAGTCTTGTAAAGTCATATTCATAGGTTCCAGGTATTAGGACATGGACATCTCGGGACGCCTTTAATACAGCATACTGCAGTCTTCCCTGTGGTCCTCAAGGATTCATGTCTGTCCTCATGCAAAATACATTCACCTCAACCCAACATCTCCAAAAGTCTCAGCCCATTACAGCATTCACTCAGAGCCCCTCCTCTGAAGGATCACAAGTCCCCAGAATATCATCATCAAAATCAGGTATTGTTATACTGTAGGCATGATCCATTCTGGAAGAAAATTCCTATCCGTCATGGACCTGTTGAACTAGGAAGCAAATGATCTATTGAGATCATCAGCCCCCAAAATACAATAGTGGCACAGAGGCATAAGATAACAGTTACAAGTATTTCAAAAAGGATTCAGTGGAAGGAAGAAAAGACTCACTGGTCCCAAGCAATTTTGAAATTCAGTGTTGAAAATCTTACTAGGTTTCAAGACCGGAGAGTAATCTTTTGTGACTTGAGGCTCTGCCCTCTGGGTCATTTACTCTACTCTCTGAGTCACCCTTCCTTTTTTTTGAAGGGTAAAGAAGTTGTTTTAGCTCGGCTTCCCTAGTGGCTTAGTGGTGAACAGTCCACCTGAGGTGGGTTTGATTTCCCCTGGAGAAGCAGGTGGCAACCCATCCCGGTATTCTTGTATGGAAATTCCATGGACAGAGGAGCCCAGCAGGCGACAGTCTATGGGGTCGCAAAGAGTCAGACATGACTTTGCTACTAAACAAGTTTTATTAGCCTGTTTACTGCTTGTAGAATTTTGGAAGTTTGACAGTCTTCCTTCATTTCATCCTATTCTTGTCCTTTTTAAAAAAAATTATGTTTTAATTGTAGGGAAATTGCTTTATGATGATGTGTTGGTTTCTGCTGTACAACAATGCAAGTCAGCCAAAATTATACATACAGCCATCCCTCTTGAGCCTCTCTCCTCTCCCTCCATCCCACCCCCCTCAATCATCACAGACTACCAGGTTGGGCTCCTTGTGTAATATAGCAACTTCTCACCAGCTATCTATTTTACACATGATAGTGTATATGTGTCTATGCCACTTTATTTGTCCCACTCTTTTCTTCCCCCACTGTATCCACAAGTTCATTCCCTACATCTGTGTCGAATTTGAGTCATTCTAGTGAGGTGAATGAACCTAGAGCCTGTTTTACAGAGTGAAGTAAGTCAGAAGGAGAAAAATAAATACTGTATATTAACACATATATATGGAATCTAGAATAAAGGTATTGATGAACCTATTTGTAGGAGAAGAATGGAGACACAGGTGTATCCTTGTTCTTTTCAATCTGAGCAGATAGTATTTCTGCTGGTACAACATTCTCAATTTATTTGTTTATGGTTCTGGAGGTCAGAAATACCAACTGTTTTATGGGACTAAGTCAAGACTTCAGCAGAGCCAAACACCCCCCCCTCCCCCGCCCAGAGATATTAAGAGAGAATCTGTTTCCTTGCCTTTTTCAACATCTAATTACTTCTCCCGTCCCTTCTTCTTTGTGAAATCTCCTTGTCACTTCCTCCTGTGGGAACACTTGTGGTTACATTCAGGGTTTATCCAGATAATTCAGAATGAGTTCCCTGTCTCTAGGATTTTAAATTAAGACCCTCAGCTTAATTACATTGCAAAGTTTTTGCCATATAAGGTAGCATTTACAGGTTCCAGGAATTAGAACATGGTATCTTGAGGGATGATTATTCAGCCTACTACAGAGTTAAGGGCTGGGCCCGAGAGCATAGCAATGTTAAAAGTTTGAGGAGAAGAGAAGGAACCAGCAAAAGAGTATGAGAAGGAACGATCAGGGAGGTAGGAAGAGAGCCAGGGGATTGTGGTATCCTGAAGGTTAAGTGAGAAAAGTGTCCTAAAATGAGGGAGTGATCAGCTAAAGCTCAAGATGAGCACTGATCCCTTACTGTTGAATAGTTAGCAACAAGGGAGGTTATTACTGATCCTGACAGTTTAAGTTCATAATAAATTCTTGAAGTGAAAAAGATCCTCCCTAAATCTCAAAAAAAAAAAAAAAGATAAAAATTATTATAGTAACATGAAATAATTACTTGTTTTATGAAGGGCAAGGCCATGTTGCACTTTGTATAGTTTGTACCACAGTGGGGGTTTTCACCTCTTTTCAGGGAAACAATTTAGGTGTGAAGACATCTTTTAGTCATTGGAAGCCTTATACAGTAAATACTACAGTACTACACAGTCTGCACTTAGTGGAACTCACAGATGCGAAACAGCATTTATAGAGGAATCTTGGATGCAGGGGGTTTGCTCTAAGTTGTACACAGGTTTGCACTGCATGGAGGGTTGGCCCCCCTACCTCCTGTGTTGTTCAAGGGTCAGCTGTACTTCCACATAATCATATGTTTCTTCCCTAGAAATGTAGTTTGGTCATTTAATATTCTAAGTTATTTGTGTGTGTAAGTAATGTTTTCAAGGTTCAACCATGTTACGCTGTATATCAGCACTTCATTCCTGTTTGTAGACAAATAATATTCCATTGTTTGAATGTACGGTATTTGGTTATCCATTTATCAACTGATGATTAGATTATTTCCACCTTTTAGTTATTATTAATAATGTGGCTGTGAAAAATTTTGTGCAGATTTTCATTTCTCTTGAGCGTGGAATTGCTAAATCATGTGACAATGCTAGGTTTAAGCTTTTGGGGAACTGTCAGACTATACTCCAAAGCAGCTGCACTGTTGTAGATTCCCATCAGCAGTATTAAGGGTTCCAGTTTCTCCACATGCTCATCAGCACTTGCTATCATCTATATTTTGATTGGCCATCCTAGGGGGTGTGAAGTGGAATTTCATTGTGGTTTTATTTGTTTACATTGGATTTTTTATTGGTATTTCCCTTATAGCTAATGCTGTTAGTATCTTTCATATGTTTATTTTCTATTTAAATATATCCTTTGAAGAAATGTCTATTCAAATCCTTTGCCTATGTTTTAATTATGTGGTTAGTATTTTTATTGAGTTGTAAAAGTTTTTTAATATATGCTATATCAAGTTGGTCTTCAGGTCTATGATTTTCAAGATTTTCTCCTATTCTGTGGGTTGTCTTTTCACTGTCTTACCAGGTCCTTTGAAGCACAAAAATTTTTGATTTTCATGAAGTTCTTTTTGTTCCTTTGTTTGATTGCTTGTGTAGAAACTATTGCCTAAACTAAGATCATGAAGATTTGCACTTATGTTTTCTTCTAAGAGTTTTATAGTTTTGACTCTTACGTTCAGGTCTTTGATCCATTTCAGGTTAATTGTTACATATGATGTGAGATAGAAATTCAATTTCATTCTGTTGCTTGTCCGTATCCGGTTGTCCCAGCATCATTTGTTGAAAAGAATATTCTTTTCCTTATTAAGTGGTCTTGTCACTCTTCTAGAAAATTGGTTGACCATAAATGTGAGGAATTATTTTTAGATTCTTAACTCTATTGCTTTGTTATATACACTTGTCTTCCTACCAGTACCACACTATCTTTTTTTTTTTTAACTTGTAAATTGGAAGCAACTTAGATGTCCATCGACAGATGAATGGATATAGAAGTTGTGGTACCTATATACAAAGGAATATTACTCAGCCATAAAAAGAACACATTTGAGTCAGTCCTAATGAGGTGGATGAACCTAGAGCCTGTTACACAGAGTGAAGTAAGTCAGAAAGAGAAAAACAAATATCATATATTAACACACATATGTGGAATCTAGAAAGAATACTGATGAGCGTATTGGCAGGGCAGCGGTGGAGATGGAGACATGGAGAACAGACTTGGGAGCCCAATGGGGGAAGGAGAGGGTGGGGTGAATTGAGGGAGTGGTGTGGAAACACCATCTTGATTACTGTAGCTCTGCAGTAAGTTTCGAATTCAGGAAATGTGTCCTACAATTTTGTTGTTCTTTTTCAAGATTGTTTGGGCTATTTTAAAAATAATTTTTTGTTAAAAAAAATAAAATAAAAGTTACCATCTTAACCATTCTAACTGTACAGTTCTATAATGTTTACATTCATTGTTGTGCAACCATTCTCCACAACTCTTTTCATCTTGCAAAACTGAAATTCTATATCCATTAAACAACTCACATTTTCCCTTCTTCCCAGCCCCTGGTAACCATCAGTCTATCTTGTCATGTTTCTATGAATTTGACTCCTTTAGATACCTCTGACAATTGCTTGACCGTGTAGTATTTAACTTTTTATAATGGGTTTATTTCACTTGTATAATGTCCTCAAGGTTCATCTGTGTTGTAGCTTGTGACCAGATTTCCTTCCTTTCTAAGTCTGAATAATGTTTCATTGTATGTTTTGGCTATTTTTAATTCTATGAATTTTCATATGAATTTTAGGATGAACTTGTCATATTCTGCAAAGAAGTCAGCTGTGATTTGGTAGGAATTGCATTGACTCTCCGGAGAAGACAATGGCACCCCACTCCAGTACTCTTGCCTGGAAAATCCCATGGACGGAGGAGCCTGGCGGGCTGCAGTCCATGGGGTCACTAAGAGTCAGGCACAACTGAGTGACTTCACTTTCACTTTCATGCATTGGAGAAGGAAATGGCAACCCACTCCAGTGTTCTTGCCTGGAGAATCCCAGGGACAGGGGAGCCTGGTGGGCTGCGGTCTATGGGGTCGCACAGAGTCGGACACGACTGAAGCGACTTAGCAGCAGCAGCAGCAGCATTGACTCTCTAGATTCTGTAGATCAATCTGAGGAGATCATCCTTAACAATATTGTCTCCCAACCCATGAACATGGAATGTCTTTACATTTATTTGGAACTTCTTTAATTTCTCTCAGAAATGTTTTATAATTTTCATAGTATATTTTGCACTTGTTAAATTTATTCCTAAATATTTTATTCTTTTCATGTCATTCTAAATGGAATTATTTTTCTTAATTTGATTTTTGGTTTGCTCTTTGCTACTGTATAGAAAAACAATTGATTTTCATATATTGATCTTGTATCCTGCAACCTTATGGAACTCATTTATTAGTTCTAGTAGTATTTTGGTGGATTCCTTAGAATTTTGTATATTCAAGATCATGTCATCTCCAAATTAAGATAGTTTTACAGTATTAGATTTAAAAACATTAATTCAGCAAGCATGTATTGAGAACTTGCTCCCTGTCAGGCACTGTGCTCCACGTTGGAGCACATCTTTATAGAAATAAAAGACATAAACTCTGCGTTCATGAAGCTTGCACTCTAGTAGGAGACAGATCTTTAAACCAGTAATCACCATTCAGCGCTGTCAATGCTGGGATTGAGAGATGTGTAACGTGAAGTGGTGGCACAGGCACAGAGGGAAGGGCTCCTCTGCTGTGGAGAGTTAGGAGAAATTTCACAGATGAGCTTTTGCAGAGCCCTGACCATTTTGTAAATAAGTAGCCATGGTTATGATGACTCGTCATTTCAAGGCCAAAATGATCTTGGACGTTTAAAAAGTATTACATAGTACTTCGACTTTAAGACTTTTTTTTTTAACGTCTGTCAAAATTTAAGCAGATTCGCATTAATAGTGAGACAGTACATCAAGTGTTCAAAGTATATACAGATGTTTGATTATGTAGTAAATCTGTTTCTATAAAAGCATATGATCACATTTGGGAAATTGCTGTTGCATGTCTTGGCAGTTTATTAAGAACTGAAAACTTTTAAAACTAACTGGTGTTTTGATAGATTAAGTTCAAGGCCACCTTTTGTTTAAATGATGTTTTGTTTTCTGTAATTAGACCATGCTAGGTGAATTAAGTGTGTAATTAAAAACACAAGGTTTGGCTAATTCAGAGTAAATGAGTACAAAATACAAGGTCATTATCCATCTCTAGTGAGACTCCAGATGAAGAGTGCACATGGAACTATTTATACAATATTTTGCATGGTCAGAGTTCTTCCAGTTTGCTGTCCATGGCTTTTAAATTAAAGTAGTCACAGACTTTCCCAAAAATGTACCTGTAATATAGAAGCATGATCCCATTTACTGTACTCATCTGAATGGGAAACCAAAAAAGATTAGAAGCTAATCTTCTATCCCAAATAAAAAGGTAAAGTATACCTCTCCTGTTTCAAAAGTGAGCATTTATTATGTTGCTTGGCACACCGAGTTCATGGTTAGAATTCTGATAGCTTTTGAGCATTCTGAATCTCAGTTGTTTTCATTTTCACACACCCTGGAGATGTGCAAGTAACACATCTCTAGTTCAATGTGCTTCCTCAGTGCTTAGTCACAGTGGGTACCACGGGATGGGAAGTCTAGAAAGAGTTTTATTTAGAATATTTTTTCTCTTTATGGTTAAGGAATATGGTGCTTTTAGAAAACAGGTGTTTAATTTAGTGGTTTGATTCCTGGAGAACATTTGACTTGGTTACTGGAAGTGCAGAGCTTTAACTTCTCTTAGATAGTCCCTTCCCAGTTTGGCTCCAAGGGCCTCTCCGGCTCTTTTCTCACATTTTCCCTTCTGCAGTATCTGTACTACAGTTTCCTGGACCTCTCTAGCATCACGACCCCTCTCATTATCCATCTGTCTTTTGCCTGTCTTTCCAGGAACTGTTTAAGGTTGATATCCTCAGGGGAAAAGACAGGTTAGGCCTCTAAATAAATGTTTCTGTAGTCTCTTGTCACGCTTTCATTATGCACTGTGAGAATTGCTTTTTAACCATCTGTCTTCCCCACATTTTAAATTCCTCTAGAGTAGAGATCATAACTGTCAGCACTGTTCCCAGCACCAGGGGTAGCTTCTGGCTAATAATAATAATAGTTCACTCAAACAATATTTGTTCCATGAAATACTGGTTTGGGTAAATGCTACAGATCTTTAAATTAGATTTAAATCAAGAGCAATACATGTATCAAAAATCTGTGTTCTACTAGTCACTGTTCTAGGCAAAACAAAACAACAAAATAAAAAAAAAATTGGCAAATAAAAAAATAATGGTAAAACAAAAATAATAAGTAGTCTCATTCTTCAGTCTCCAAAAGTTAAGTAAAAGACCTTTATTTCTGGGCATACCTTATTATAAAACTTCTTAAGTTAGGGAATAGTTTGGTAACTGTTGTCCTGAGATCTATTTTAATTCCCTAATCTAAACCAGTTAATTAGTTAAGCTGCCCTTGCAAACAATTATAATGCAGTAAGGTCATTGTTTAATGGAAGGATCTTTAAAACTGTAATTGAGAATATATAAAGAACAGCAAAGTATTACCTGATAGAGGAAGGGGATGCTGTTTAAGAAGTTAGCATTTAAACAGACACCTAAGAATATGTAAGAATGTACTAGGCAGACAGGTGGGAAAATTGTGTTATGTACAGAAGAGTTGGGCACAGGAAGACATATTCAGTGTTACTAAAGCATGAAGTTGAATTGGGAAGTGGTGGGAATGAGGAAGGCAAGTGGCAGGTACATTTATGTCATATAAAGAAGGTTCAGTTCAGTTCAGTCACTCAGTCGTGTCCGACTCTTTGCAACCCCATGAAGTGCAGCACGCCTGGCCTCCCTGTCCATCACCAACTGCCAGAGTTCACTCACACTCACGTCCATCGAGTCAGTAATGCCATCCAGCCATCTCATCCTCTGTCGTCCCCTTCTCCTCCTGCCCCCAATCCCTCCCAGCATCAGAATCTTTTCCAATGAGTCAACTCTTCGCATGAGGTGGCCAAAGTACTGGAGTTTCAGCTTTAGCATCTTTCCTTCTAAAGAAATCCCAGGGCCGATCTCCTTCAGAATGGACTGGTTGGATCTCCTTGCAGTCCAAGGGACTCTCAAGAGTCTTCTCCAACACCACAGTTCAAAAGCATCAATTCTTCAGCGCTCAGCCTTCTTCACAGTCCAACTCTCACATCCATACATGACCACTGGAAAAACCATAGCCTTGACTAGACGGACCTTAGTTGGCAAAGTAATGTCTCTGCTTTTGAGTATGCTATCTAGGTTGGTCATAACTTTTCTTCCAAGGAGTAAACATCTTTTATTTATTTTTTTTAATTAAATTTATTTATTTTAATTAGAGGCTAATTGCTTACAATATTGTATTGGTTTTGCCATACATCAACATGAATCTGCCACAGGTGTACAGGTATTCCCAATCCTGAACCCCCCTGCCACCTCCCTCCCCATCCCATCCCTCTGGGTCATCCCAGTGCACCAGCCTCAAGCTTCCTGTATCCTGCATCGAACCTGGACTGGCGATTCATTTCTTACATGATATTATACATGTTTCAATGCCATTCTCCCAAATCATCCCCCCTTCCCTCTCCCACAGAGTCCAAAAGACTGTTCTATACATCTGTGTCTCTTTTGCTGTCTCCCATACAGGGTTATCATTACCATCTTTCTCAATTCCATATATATGCGTTAGTATACTGTATTGGTGTTTTTCTTTCTGGCTTACTTCACTCTGTATAATCGGCTCCAGTTTCATCCACCTCATTAGAACTGATTCAAATGTATTCTTTTAATGGCTGAGTAATATTCCATTGTGTATATGTACCACAGCTTTCTTATCCATTCATCTGCTGATGGACGTCTTTTAATTTCATGGTTGCAGTCACCATCTGCAGTGATTTTGGAGCCCAAAAAAATAAAGTCTGACACTGTTTCCATTGTTTCCCCATCTATTTCTGGGAAAATAGATGCTTATAAACCTGAGAGCCACTGAAAAATTACAATGAACCGATCTTCAGAAACTAGGTTGCAAGGAATTGAGCTCAGAGGTAGTGAAATCATTAAAGAGAATGTTGCAATATGACATAATCTGAGAAATGCACAAAGGCAATGAAATGGATGGAAAGGGGCAGTTTTGAGAGAATTTCTAGCCACTAATGATTAGATGTAGGAAGTAAGAGAGAAAAGATCTCAGATGATTCCCAGATGTTACTTGAACCACTAGGTGGGTGATGGCTCATCCACTCCAATAAGGAATAGTGACTTTTTAAGGGGGAACGTGATGAATTAGTTGTACATGTATAAATACTGTCAAAATTCGGAAAGAGCTGTATTTTTGGACATATCCAGAATTAGATCTCCACAGAAATATCTGTTTGGGCTAGAGATTCAGGACTGTGGGTTGTTTTTGAGCTGGTGTGGGCTTCCCTGGTGGCTCAGATGGTAAAGCGTCTGCCTGCAATGCGGGAAACCCGGGTTCCATCCCTTGGTCGGGAAGATCCCCTGGAGAAGGAAATGGCAATCCACTCCAGCACTCTTGCCTGGAAAATCCCATGGATGGAGGACCCTGGTAGGCTACAGTCCTTGGGGTCGCAAAGAGTCGGACACAACTGAGCGACTTCACTTCACTTCACTTTTGAGCTGGTGTAATTGAAGGAAAATGGAGTGTAATAATAGAGGGACTGAGATGGATCCCTAATGAGCATGGACAAAGGCAGCGTGATGTCTTAAATACTGAGGGAAGAGAGCTTTTCAAGAAAGAGGAGGTAAACTTGTAAAGAGCTTCAGAAAGATTAAATCAATATGGGGACTCAAAACTAGAGATTGGATTTGACGCTTAGAACGTCAGTGTTGCTTTTAAGTGAAGCCACCTCCGTCAGATGGTGAGGCCTCAAGCCAGACTGCTTCAGAGTAGGGAGTGGACCAGGGGGAAGAAATAGACTTTTTTCCCAGGAGCAGCTTCTGGGGAGATACTAAGGAGAGAGTTGAAGGGAAACTTTTTAATCCTATTTTGGTTTGGTCTTCCATATGAGAAACTTGAGGACTTTTACATGCTGAAAAGGAAGAACTAAGGTAGGAGTTTAAGGATTGATTAAAGATAATCAATGCAATAAAGTCCTTAATTAAGGGACGAGAGTGATGGCACACAGAGCATCGATAGAGAAACCGAGTTTAGCTGGAAAAGGGAGAAGTGTTATTACAGTGTTAATCTGGGTCCGGGCAGTTTAGGGAGTACGGGTGGGTGCTAGAGAGGAGTGGCTGTTTGGAGATGCCACCTAATAATTACTTTCCTTTCCATTTGTCACTTCTGCCAAATATCTAGCCATCTCAAACCTTAACTACCATCGTAAGTCTTCCTGATTTTCTTGTTCCCTCTGAAAACACAGCAGAACACTTTTTAGGATTGCTTCCATCAGCCACAACACTGATTGTTTTCCCTTTCTCAAAACTTTTTCTTTTGTAAATTATTATTGTTATTTTCAACATATTTGCTCTTGATTTTTAAACCTTTAAACCCTCTAATTTCACACTTTTTTTAGATTAACTTCATCCCCCACCACATTCTCTCCCCCATTCCAACTTTACTGAATCAGATATTCTTCTGACAAACTCCTGAAAGCCAGGAAGATGTCATTTTCTTAAAACTCTCTTTAAATCCTGCTTGTACAGAAAGATCCTTGCAGAATGAATCCGAAATTGCAGTTTTGTTCATTTTTGGTAGGGGAAGACATCTTTCTTAACTTTATTGCTTTTAGCTTTACTTTTCTCTCTCATTCTTCTCGGCAACTCCCACACTGTCTTATCATTTTCAGTGTTGGAGAATTTAGAAATATCTATTTCTACTATGTAATAATTGGTATAATAGTGTGTTTCATTGAGCTTTATGGAAAAGAAAGTGTGAAAATTTAGTAGTGACAAATGATGTAGTGATTTCACCAAAGTCATCACTTAATCTTTTAGAATATGTTCTTTTTTCTTAGCTAGTAATTTACTTTCTTTCCCTTTATTAGAAGTTCTATTTTAGAAAATTTTATTTTTGGCATACACTTGAGTGCTATCTTTTATGTTTCATTAAAGCTTGTTAAATGGAGGTCAGTTGAACCTTAATTTTGCTTGTGTATTAAAAATAGCCTTTATCTAAAAGATGAGTAACAGCTGAAGCATAAGTAATATCTATAATAGGATTTCTTAAGTACTTTATTATTTGTGTTGAAAAAAAAGTGTTATATGCCATTTTTAGCCTTCCTACATTACCACTGTCCTCATGGTTTTTAAGATGCTGTTTTGATTTATGAACCCATGTCCTTTGGTACATTAATATTAACTTCTAGTTTTGAACTTCCTAGCTAAGTTTTCCAAAATTGTTCCTATATTTGCTAAAGAATTAAAAATGAAATTAAAATATTTTTATACTTACTGCTATATTTAAGTGTGTTATAGATGAGAAAATGGAAATTAGTTTTCATTTTATTAATAAGTAGGCTAAATGGTCCTGAGAGCATTCATTATCATTTATTTGCAGTAACAGATTTAAATATAATGCCAAATTACAAAATAATGGGTTGGCTATTATTTTGTTTTGGTAAAAACAAGCAAAGAGAAAATTTCACACAACATGCACATACACACCCTTATGTTCATTTTGTTTACGCAAGGAAAAAGTTTGAAAGGATACGACTCTTTGGTTATCAGTAGTTATTTCAAGGAGGTACAGCTGGGAGATTAACTTTTTCATTATATATCTTCCCTTTTTGTTTTACTTTTATGAAGAATATAAAATACAGAAAACATAAAAGAGAAAAAAAGCCTCTGATCTCATCTCTGAATTGCTATCTAAGTTAGTAATTTCCAAACTTGCCTCTGAGTCTTTTAGAAAAATTTTTTAAAAATCAGATCCCTGGCTCTGAAACAGAATCTCCAGGAGTGTTAAAAATATTCAATTATATCTCAAATCTAGTGGATCATCAGAATGGACTGAGAAACTTTTAAAACATCTGGATTGTCTCCCCTGTGAAGAGAGAATTTGAAGTTTGTAAATGGTTTATAGAACTTGCACTCTGTTTTTTAAAAAGCTCCCATGTGATTCCAATGATCCGCCAGGTTGGAGAACTACTGGTTTAATGATTTATCTGCTCTGTGCAGGACACTGTTCTGAGTGCTACTATTATTTTAAGCTATACTAAAACACTTTGATCAACCTAGACAGCATATTAAAAAGCAGAGACATTACTTTGCCAATAAAGGTCTGTCTAGTCAAAATTATGGTTTTTCCAGTAGTCATGTATGGATGTGAGAGTTGGACTATAGAGAAAGCTGAGCACCAAAGAATTGATGCTTTTGAACTGTAGTGTTGGAGAAGACTTTCGAGAGTCCCTTGGTCTGCAAGGATATCCAGCCAATCTATCCTAAAGGAAATCAGTCCTGAATATTCATTGGAATGACTGACGCTGAAGCTGAAACTCCAATACTTTGGCCACCTGATGCAAAGAACCGACTCTTAGATAAGACCCTGATGTTGGGAAAGATTGAAGGCAGGAGGAGAAGGGGATGACAGAGGATGTGATGGTTGGATGGCATCACTGACTTGATGGACATGAGTTTGAGTAAGCTCTGGGAGTTGGTGATGGACAGGGAAGCATGGCGTGCTGCGGCCCATGGGGTCGCAAAGAGTCAGACACGACTGAGTGACTGAAAACTGACTGAAAACACAGATTCTGCCTTCAAATTTATAGAATGGCTGGGGGAGTATTATAAAAAAGTGAAAAAGCCTGATACAGAACAGCTGTTTACATAGGGCAAAAGAGAAAAGTGCCCTCTGATGTAAAGTTAATGAAAATAAGGTATCAGCTGTTACCTTAATTAGCTCTATTTTTTAATATTGTTTTGAAAGTTTAGTCTAATGCAGTAAGACAGGAAGATGAAATCAAGTATAAATATTGCAAAGGAAATGAGGAATACCATTATCATTTAAAATTGAAAATATTATTGTCTAACCAGAAAACCCAAGATAATCAACTAATATTTATGAAAATTTTATTTAAAAACATACCAGTAAAATGGTTAGTTAAAAATAAATTCAAAAATTATTTTTCTCTATACCAGCACAAACAGAAATATATTTTTAAATATCCTGCTTGCTGCTACTGCTGCTGCTAAGTCGCTTCAGTTGTGTCCGACTCTGTGGGATCCCATAGATGGCAGCCCACCAGGCTCCCCCATCCCTGGGATTCTCCAGGCAAGAACACTGGAGTGGGTTGCCATTTCCTCCTCCAATGCATGAACGTGAAAAAATAAAGTGAAGTCGCTCAGTCATATCTGACTCCTAGCCACCCCATGGACTGCAGCCCACCAGGCCCCTCCGTCCATGGGATTTTCCAGGCAAGAGTACTGGAGTGGGTTGCCGTTGCCTTCTCTGAATATCCTGCTTACAGTAGTACAATTAAATGAAAAAGATCTTCAACCATTCTTAAGAAATTTACCTAACAAAGTAAACTATAGGGCTTGACTACAGACCCAATGTATGAAATAAACTATGAAACCTAACTAAGTGACATAAAAGCAATTTGAGAAATATTCCATATTTTTGGATGGGAAGAGTTAATATTTTAGAGTTATAGATTCTCCCTCTGCTGCTACTGCTGCTGCTGCTAAGTTGCTTCAGTCGTGTCGGACTCTGTGAGACCCCAGAGACGGCAGCCCACCAGGCTCCCCCGTCCCTGGGATTCTCCAGGCAAGAACACTGGAGTGGGTTGCCATTTCCTTCTCCAATGCATGAAAGTGAAAATGAAGTTGCTCAGTCGTGTCCGACTCTTTGCGACCCCATGGACTGCAGCCTACCAGGCTCCTCCATCCATGGGATTTTCCAGGCAAGAGTACTGGAGTGGGGTGCCATTGCCTTCTCCAGATTCTCCCTCACCAAAATATAGTTTTTTCTCTTCATCATTTAGTACAATTCCAATTAAAGTTTGGTATTTTTTTCTTTTTGTCAAACTTGACAGTGTATTTCTAAAGCTCACTTGAAGGAATAAACCAGACTTTTGTCGCCCCCCAAAAAACGTGATGTGAATTATTTGCATGAGTGAGTTTTAGAATATTACCAAAGCCACAGTAACTAAAACAGCCTACTCCTAATTTTTAAATATTCAGTTCAGTTCAGTTCAGTCGCTCAGTCGTGTCCGACTCTTCGCAACCCCATGAATTGCAGCACACCAGGCCTCCCTGTCCATCACCAGCTCCCGGAGTTCACTCAGACTCACGTCCATCGAGTCAGTGATGCCATCCAGCCATCTCATCCTCTGTCGTCCCCTTCTCCTCCTGCCTCCAATCCCTCCCAACATCAGAGTCTTTTCCAATGAGTCAACTCCTCTTATGAGGTGGCCAAAGTACTGGACTTGCAGCTTCAGCATCATTCCCTACAAAGAAATCCCAGGGCTGATCTCCTTCAGAATGGACTGGTTGGATCTCCTTGCAGTCCAAGGGACCCTCAAGAGTCTTCTCCAACACCACAGTTGAAAAGCATCAATTCTTCGGTGCTCAGCCTTCTTCACAGTCCAACTATCACATCCATACATGACCACAGGAAAAACCATAGCCTTGACTAGACGGACCTTTGTTGGCAAAGTGATGTCTCTGCTTTTGAATATGCTATCTAGGTTGGACATAACTTTCCTTCCAAGGAGTAAGTGTCTTTTAATTTCATGGCTGCAGTCACCATCTGCAGTGATTTGGGGATTTTTAAGTATGTACTCAATAATATGTATTGAAGCTGGTATTGGTACAGTTAACTAAATATGTGAGGAAAATCATGTGGATTAAAGATTAAATGGACATTAAAAAGTAATAGGAAGAATGTCAATGAATGTGTCATCTTAATGTAGGGGAAGGCTTTTTAAATGGATGATAGAAAGGTAGGAAGTACTTTCTAAAGGGTTTGATTTGACTGCTTAAAAATTTTAGGTTTCTGGACAGTAAAATAATCAACTAAATAAAGGCAAATAATTTGGGGAGTATTTATAATATGGTGCCCACACTATAAAAAGAGCCCTTACCAATTAGCGAAAATAGATTAACTCCTAATGCTGGTCTGGGAAGGAGGGGAACAGAAGTAAATGTAAACTTTGAGAAGAGCGATTCTGCCATATGTATCAGAATCTTCAGAATTTTTTTATCCTTTTACCCACTTCTGGGGGTAAAGGAAATAGATCTAAGAAAATAGATCTGTACAAAAGAGTTTTAAGGATATTTTTTACAGCACAGTTTAATAAAAATTGAGACCATTTTATATGCCTAGAGACCCACTTCCGGAAATTTAACCCTCACCATTCCCAAGGTGGTACTCTCGTTTTCCTGGTACAAGGGGAAGCATCTCCATTTCATGCAGCAGGTTGGAGAACATGATGAAAAGGGCCTGCCCCAGCCACCTTCTGAGGGAGGTGCCCAGACACTGCCAAAGAAACGGGCCAGTACTTAGTCTCATGGCTACACCTACCTAGCTGCAAGAGAGACAGGGAAAATACTCTCGTTATTCTGAATGGCCATGTACCCAGCTAAAAATGTTATTTTTGCAGAAGAAAGAACAGATCCTAGGAGTTGGGGGGTGGGGCGCTACCAGCCCCTCCTCTGGCATCTTCATCTTCCGTGTCTTAGTGCAGCCCTTCCTTTGAGGACACTGATTCATTCTGTCGCTGCTTCTGCAAACTGTGTGTCCAGTGTGTAGATATCTGAGTCCTTGACTACTCTCTCATACCCAGGAGCTACATATCTACCTTAATTGTCAGTCACTGTATTCCCTGTCAGTAGGTCATTCTTTCAGACACAATGCATTTTTCCTCTCCAAATATGGGAAATTAGTTGCAGTGCCTAGCAGATGAGGTTATTGCTACTAAACATTACCAGCTGGTGTGTAACATTTGGAAGTAGGAACAGAATCCACTTCTGAGTCTGTTCTTCCTTCCCACTCCTCCCCAGCCTCCCCAAGGGCCTGGGGAACACTGTCAGCTTTGTACTGCATTGTTTAGGTGAGCTTACGAACAGAGAGGGAGGAGTCCTTCTACCTTTTTCTGTCTTAATGCATTTGAGACAGTACAAGTTGTAAAACTATCTGAATCCCACCCTTGAAGATCTTTCTTTCTAATTAAAAAAAAAAAAGCATGCATGTTGGTGCTTTATAGATAGTGAAAGTGATAGTCGCTCAGTTGTGTCCACCTCTTTGTGACCCTGTGGACTGTAGCCAGCCAGGCTCCTCTGTCCATGAAATTCCTAAAGAGTACTGGAGTGGGTTGCCATTACCTTTTCCAGGAGATCTTCACGACCCAGGGATCGAACCCTGGTCTTCCACATTGCAGGTGGAGTCTTTACCATCTGAGCCACCAGGGGTGCCTTTGTGCCTTATATGAGTGGAAATATTTTCAACATTTTATCTCAATAAAACTGTTGCCAGAGCTCTGTCTTCCCAGGCAGCACCAATGATATAGAATCCACCAGCCATTGCAGGAGACACAAGAGACACAGGTTTGATCCCTGGGTCAAAAAGATCCCCTGGAGTAGGAAATGGCCACCCACTCCAGTATTCTTGAGGAGCCTGGAAGGCTACAGTCCATGGGGTCACAGAGAGTCGACACGATTACAACACACATGCATACAGAGCTGTCTGCTATCTGGTAAAACCATGACAGTTTCCTCAATATTGCACAGCCATTGCTCATAGACTGGTCAGTACCAGAGAAGGAGAGGAGGGAGAAAAAACACCGCCATCTTTTTCAGTCATGTAACTTTTCCCTCCTCATGATTCAGTGCTAGATTAACATATGTAGAGAAACTCGAGTATTCCGACAGTTATACTGAAAGTTATACCAGTTCTCCATCATAGCTATTAGCCATTATATTCGGTAGGAGGCAGGAAGGACACAGATACCCCCATTTTCTGCAAGAGTACAAAGATTGTATAAGTCAAGTAACTCTGCTCATGACCATATACTTAGTGAATGTTGAAGCTAGGATTCAAATACAGCTTTTCCTAACTCCAGTTACGGTGATATATTGAAGCCCGAATAACAGAATGGGAGTGCAAGAATTGGCTTCCTCCATGTGAATGATGGCTGTATGGCTAAAGGATTGTATATGTTTTATGTGTCTCCAGAAGGGGCCACTGGTTAGAAATTTTTAACTAAATGTTACAGGAGGTATTTACAACAGTTAAACTGAATCCAGAAATGGAATGGGTTGCATTTTAAAATAGTCATTGTTCCAAAACAGACTGAGGGAGACAGAGTAAAGTAGTAGAAAGGACCCGGACTTGTAGCCTGGAGATACCGGTTCTGTTTTGACCTCTTATGATGTGTTTGAATTAGCTGTTTGAGTCTCTGGGTGTTTGTTTCCTACTGAATTAAATGAAAGTGTTGGGCAAAAACACCTCAGAGTCTCATTGTCTTTCAAGTAAATGGCTTGCTCATTAAATGTTTGTCAAATGACTATCACAGCATAGTCCCTTCTGACCTAATGCCAGTGGCATATCCTTAATCTTCCCAACTCAGAGTAACCAACCTCCATTTTATGTTGTGTATTATCTGTACCGCTCATTGAATTGATCAGTTTCTGCCTTGTAGTGAGCACATTTACAAGATTCATGGTGGCGAGATCTGTATAATATCCATTCATGTATCTGCAAAGACTCAGACACGACTGAGTGACTGAACTGAACTGATCCACTCTTGTGCTATCTGTAGAGTGGGCACTCGATAAATATTTGTTGAATATCGTTATATAAATATATTGTTGGATGAGTTATATAAAATTGCCTGATACATGAAAGAATTGAGGACAACATCTTTGCAACCAGGTTTTTCTGGTTACAAAGAAGCAGGTTACTTTGACTCTTACCAGTGGTAGACCAGTGCATTTAAGCAGTCTAAACAAAAGTCTTTACATTTGTTGCTTGAACTTAAAACTTGATCAGACAGGGCTTTGACACTGACAGTAGCCACCTCAGCTCAGCTTCACCTAATGAAAAACATCTACTAAACCACCACCTGAAACTCATTAGATTCTTTCATTTGTGTTTTGCTGCCTTGACATTGTATCACACTAGGAATCTAAATATTGTCTGGCTTTCTTTCAAGTGTTGTTTCCTGATAAGGTATTTGCCTAAACATTCATTCATATTCCTCTAATCTTTCTTACTTTGCTCTTCCTCCCCTTGCCCCACCTTTTTTTTTTCTACCACTTTCTCTTGACTTACCCTTCACCTCTAAAATTCAGATAGCACAGTATCCTGGGGGTCGTGCACTATAATATATACGGTAAAGTGAAGACCCTGGTGCATCAAGGTCAGACTGAAACACCTCGAAGTTGTGAGTAGCCTCGTTCAAACACCTCTCTGAAAACTACCTGAATTCCTTCACCATTTTTTACACAATCATTAATGCCTCTCTGCCCCCTCTGTTCTGTTTGTATGTCTGTTCTCCCAACCAGGTAAGGGCTGCATTTTGTTCTTCTTTGTGTCATTATATTGTGGTGAATAATTAAGTGTGTGGACATGATTTATCTCGACAGCTTCCTGTGTTTTTCTTGTAGGTTTTTTCCCTACACAGGCAGATTGAGATATTTATGTTTTACAGATGAGGAACCTATAGCTTAAAGGAGGTAAAGCAATGCCAGAAAGCAAGTACTTGGAGCAGCCAGAATTCAGATGCAGGGCTTTCTGGAGCCCACGTTCTTTACCTTTTTCACTCTGCCTTCAGTGTGTCTCTCTCAGTCTGTTCCCATCTTCCGGTTTCCACTGCTGCAGTCCTTAACCCCTCATCACCTCTTCATTAGAGCTTTGTCATGCTCCTCTACAGTGTCTGCCTACCCCTGTCTCCTTTTCCATTCCTACTCCTGCATCATTCTCATCAGATCATCCCCTTAGAGAAATCTCTGATGGCTCATTTCCTGTAGGATGAAGGCTAAGCTTGTTGGGATGTAACTACTCTGCCCCCATGACCTCTTCAGCCTTGTTCCCCACTCTGCGTCCTCTGGGCCTCTAAGCTGGAGCCTCACCCTGCCACCTCCTTGCCCTCTGCCTGTGCGTGGCAGCGCCCGTCCTCCTGGTCTGTCCGTCCTCCTGGTCTGTCCTCGTGCCTTTCTGCGTTGTTTTGGAGTTACCCTTCAGTCTTGTTTGGTGAGTTGAAATTCCAACCAGCTTAACCCTGTGCTTTCCATTTAATGTCCAATTCCCCAGGTCAGAATTAATCTCTTCTCTGTGTGCTGCTTTTGTATTATAATTATTTGTGACTATATATGCCCCTGGTACAATCATTGAAAGCCCTTCGTGGGTAAGGATTGTGTCTTCAGCTGATTATATTTCAGAGGTTCATACAGTAGTTTGTCCATAAAAGAAGCTCTGTAAGGTTTTGGATGACTGAAATGAACCTGGCTTTTAAGGCATCAAAAAACAGTTCTGCATTAATTTGACTAGGTGAATATGAGTTGTCTTTTGCTTTGACAAGAATGCCAAAAAAAGATGAGATTTATTTTATTCTGAAATATTTAGTATCCTAATGGCAACCCACTCCAGTGTTCTTGCCTAGAGAATCCCAGGGACGGGGGAGCCTGGTGGGCTGCCATCTTTGGGGTCACACAGAGTTGGACACAACTGAGGCGACTTAGCAGGAGTAGCAGTATATAGTTTGTGTGTGTGAGTGCATACATATATTCACATGCACATACATGTGTGCATAATAAACATGCACATATAAAAAAGAGGGTCTTAAATTTTCAAACCTTATATTTCCCTTTATGTAGGATATTTTTAGAAAAATCGTTATTAATTGCAGTACTGGAAAATATAGTTCTGGTGTTATTTTTTTATCTTTACTTTGAAAAAAACAAAGACAGTAAAATATGGCAAAATAGCTCATTCAGAGTTACATGTATTAGTATAATAATTCATAAACTTGCATTACTTTATTCGAATTTAATGTGGATTGTTTAGTCCTTTGCCTTACTGATTCTTGCCTACTTTTCAAGACTAATCTTAGGTGTACCTCCTCTAGGAAAGCTTCCCTTAACAGCCTGCCATTCTCTATTAGCAGCGCCTGCAGTTGCTTCTTTTCCTCAGGCAGTGAGGGGTCCAGCCTTGCAACATACCTGAAATATAGTAGGCATTCAGTGAAAGTTTGTTACATGAATGAATGAAGGAATGCAAAGAGCTTAGCAGTTGCAGCGGTGGGGTATGTTCCTGTGTGTATATATATGCCTTATATGCCTTTTTTCTGAGAGTGAAAGGTTTCTATGTACAGATACAGAAGACTCTCCATGATATGCTGGTCTTTTTTTTTTTAATGTGGACCATTTTTTAAAGTCTTTATTAAAATTGTTACAATATTGCTTCTGTTTTACATTTTGGTTTTTTGGCCACAAGGCATGTGGAATCCCAGCTCCCTGACCAGGGATTGAACTCCTGGACTTCCTGCTTTGGAAGGTAAAATCTTAACCCCTGGACCACCAGGGAAATGCCCCCCACGATACACTCTTTATAAAAATAAAAAACAAGTTATCAGGCAGAAAAATAATTCCATTTTTGTAAAAAATATTTGTGTATATGTGTTGGGAAAAGATCTGGAAGCTATACAACAAATCACAGTTCTCCAAGAGTCAGAAGTAGACTTTCACTACTTTTTAGTACATTCCTGTGTTGGAATTATTTGAACTTTATCATTCAGGGTACACTCCTCTTATGATTTTTAAGTGAACAATAAAATAGTGCTTCTGCTCAAAGTGTTAATGATACTTTAGTATCAAACCAAAACTGTTTTTAAAGACAAAGTTTGGCATCTCCCCCAGTTTTTGTAGGAAGAAAACTATTTTCTTTGTTTAAATGTTTCCTGTTCCTTTTACAAAATCACAGGACTTAGAATAAAGTGGATTCTCTTAAGTCTTTAAACCATGGTGGCACTTGTGTTGGGAGCTTCTCAGTCTGTTAATGTTCATGGCCAGATTAGTAGAGGCAGCTTTTTAAAGGTAGCAGGAAATTGACCCCAGTTTTCACTGAATGGCGGGAGCTGTCTTGGTTTTTTGGACTGTCTTACGCCCTGTTTTCACACACATCCGTGGTTTCCCTTGGTTAACTTCACTCCGTGCCACTGAGCAGCTGGTCTTAATGATGACGGTGAGCTATTTCTTCTGAGTCCAGGCCCAAATAAAAATACCACTGAAAGATGCCCAAGATAATTCACCACCCCTTACTTCCTTATCTTCTTTGTGAACCAGGAAAATGGTCTTGCTAAAACAAGGGTTTTTGAGACTTTAGAATCTTGATTATTTTAAGATCGTTCCTAAAATTTTTTCACATGGTCCAGCTGCCAGGCATATTGTACATCAGTTTTCTGCAGTGTTTGCCAGACCTGTGCCTTCACAGGCTTAAAAACAATTTGAATTTATTGATTTTGAAATTTGTGATTACCTTCTAAAGTTTTTTCCCCATCTAAATTTACATTGGAAAAAAACTATCCACAACAGAAAATGTTGGCCCATTTTTGTGCCAAGACTTTCAGGGAAATATTTTATATGATTAATATTGTGTAGCTAATCTGGTGTAAAAAATCAATTTTATCCATTTTAACTTATGAGAGCATGACCATCCTGTGTGAACTATTTAAAGAGTCTGTGACTTCACTAATCCAAATTTAAGTGTTTGTTACTGCCTTTGTATGTGTTATATTAATTATTTTTATTAATATTGGGCCACTTTTTAAGAATTGAATCATATTTCATCAGCAGATCTATATCTTTTCTTTTCAGGGTAGTGTCCTAAGCTTGCCTTGGGCAAGCTGAGATTAGTGGGCTCTGGACTTGGCTCAATGAAATACATAGTTCATGGTATCAGGCCATTTTAATCAGTCTGGATTCAGTTAGCTTCATCCTTATCTGTCTTTTCCTTTAAACCCATTTGTCCTAAAAGATCCGTGTTCTCTTTCTCATTAATAGAAGAGAAACACCTTTATAATTATCTGTATGATGATTTCATTCTGTTAAACTGTTTTTAATAAAATATCCAATTATTTGTTATGTGGTTGAGTGTACATTATTCTTTAATGTAAACACTTTGGAGAGTCACAAAATAGCAACTCAAAGTGCTTGTTAAGTACTCTACCATCCTTAGAGTTATAGCACCTCACAAATAACATGACTTCCACCCAGGGAATAATTGACTTGCCATGGAGGTCTGGCTCCCTTGCTGAGAAAAGTGAAGTGAAGTGAAAGTCGCTCAGTCACGTCCGACTCTTTGCAACCCTATGGACTATACACATGGAATTCTCCAGGCCAGAATACTAGAGTGGGTAGCCTGTCCCTTCTCCAAGGGATCTTCCCAACCCAGGAATCAAACCGGGGTCTCCTGCATTGCAGGTGGATTCTTTACTAAGTGAACTATCAGGGAAGCCAAAAATTGCTGAGAGGTGGCTTGGCAATTGTTCTTCTCCCTGTTTGACGTGCCTGGAGAGGGAGGTGCCGAGCAGTGAGAGGTCCTGTTGAGTCTCTCCAGGGGCACCGTTTGGATGTTGGTCATCAAATTGCTGCTGTGCAAGTCATAGCATGAACTCCTGAAGCCCATCTCACGGGGCGTGTGGTTCCCTAACACTGGAAACAAATCCTTACCATGCTAGGAATTGCCAGTTCCTGCCCTCAGTTGCAAACTGTTATGAGTATATTTCATTTTGATTTTATGTAATTTCTTCAGAAGAATCCATAAAAACATGTCTCTTATGTGTCATTTTTATTTAAAATTGAATAATTTAAATGAGCTATGTAAAACTGTTTTCAGAATGTTGAGTTTTGACCTTAATTACTCTTAGGATTCAAACTCTCTGATTTATTTTTATTGAGGGAGAAATAATATTTTTAAAGTACATAACTGATGTATAAGAATGCTGTGCTATTTTACCTGTGAGATTTGCATGTCAAAAATCCACCTGCAGGGTGTTTTCTTTTAAAGCTCCATGGAAAGGTGAATGCTACAGATGAAGTGACATTAGTATCTGTTTATGTTTATTTTAAAATGCCTGAGATGGGGCAGGCAGGAAGAACCTTGAATCTGAATTCCTTCTTGACCTTTTAAGTTAATCTTGGATGCTAACTCAAGGGAAGTGTGAGAAATGTGTGGAAACAGCTTCAGTTGAATACATATTATACTTCACTGACTTGTGTGTGTGTGTGTGTGTTGAAGGATGAGGTGACAAGTACAGGAGAAACCTGATTGTCAGAACTTCATCCCATTATTTATAAAGTACCAAATGCATTCTAACCAATAATTCTTCCAGATGACGTTTCCTTTATCACACAAGCCAGCAGAGACTGGTAGTGGAACCTTAGTCATTGATAAGTATACAGTATTTACTCCCTTCCTTTATATATTGTCCTGCCTTTGAGGGGGGGCAGGATGATTCTTAGAATGTCTTTATGTGTTTTCCCACTCCTGGTGGGTTATTTTTGGCAGCAGCTAATTGATCTCCTGACTGTTTTCTTTGGTTCCATTCTCGCCTCCCTAAATTCTTTCCTCCACTCCAGAGCCCCATTGGTTTCTTTTAAACATGGATCAAATTCTGTCGCTCCCCTGCTCAAAACGCAGCGGGACTTTTCCATCACAGGATAAACTCTGAGGTCTCTTGGTGCCACCCATGTTCTGGCCCCCAGCCCTCCCTCTGACCGCGTTTCCCACGCTCTTTTGGCTCACGTTGCTTCAGCCTGCTAGTCTTCTGTTGGTCTTCAAGTCCCGTCTACTCCTTCCTTGAGGCCTGTGCCTTCACTGGCAGCATCAGGACTGTCCTTCTCACATAGTCCCTCTTCGTTCAAGTTACTTTCTAGGCACCCTAATCCCTACTTGGTTTTCTTTCTTTTCAAAAAAATTTATTTATTTGGCTTGCAGGAGCTGTTTTTGCAGCAGGTGGGCCCCTCGGGGAGGAGCATGGCGAGCGTGGGGGCTTATTGGTTGCTTTGCAGCATGTGGGACCTCATTCCCCGAACAGGGATCGAACCACGTCCCCTGTGTTGGAAGGCAGATTCTTAACCTCTGGACTGCCAGGGAAGTCCCTGGTTTTCTTTCTTAATTAGCACTTAGCATCACGCAGCAACATACATTTTTGCTCCTTGTCTTTTCGCTGGAACGGAGACCAGGATTCCTCCAAAGTGTCCACTGCTGCACCAGCCACATGATAGGTGTTCAGGGAATAATTGTGAATGAATGAAAAACAGCTTGATGAAAGATTCCTAGACTCCATAATCTCGAAATAGAAGAGTTTACACATAATTCCGACAGTGTTTATCTATATGGGTTTTTTTTTGCAGTGACCAATGTATATATCAAAATCATATGCAGTTCTTTTTCAAAATATGTAGCTGGTACTCTGACATCCCACCTCCTGCCAACTAGAAAATACTGAAAGATAAAAAAGGAAAGGGTATTTGGAATAAAGTTCTTCTGGCTCATTTTCCCCCCAAATTTTTTCATTGCGGAACTTTTTTTTTAAAGCTGAAAATACTACAGTAAACACACATTCACCACCTAGATTCAACACATATTAGCATTTTGCCGTATGTGCTTTGTTGGTGTGTGTTTGTGTGTGTATGTGTCTTTTCCCTCTGCCAATTGTGATGTAAGAGCATAGCCTGAATCTTTCCCCTAAATAGAGAACCTCTGACTTGGTAGATTATTGTTATTTCTGGTGGGTTTCGTTGTGTGGGTGGCGAGACAGTAGTGGAGTGCATACAAGGGTTGGATCTCTCTCAGTGGCCTCTGCGAGAGTTGTGATGTGTGCCAGTCAGAGTTGTTAGAGAGAGCCCTGGTCATCTAGATTACCTGATGAAGTGTGAATTCAGTCCCTCGGTACATTTGAAAAAGCTTTTCTGTTTGTTCTTGGTAAGTGTTTTGTTTTGTTTTGTTAATTATATTTTCCCAGCTAGGCAAGTGATAGCCTTTATTTCCTCTTGATATTAATACAGTCTCTCCATCCTTCGTGTGTTTACTGATTGCCTGCTTTATCCTTTTATATTCATTTACTTTAACCCATCTGTGCCTTTATATTTAAAGTGAAGTACACTTTTCCCCCAGAACATCTAAGATGTTGTTCTACTTGTTTTCTGGTCTCCATGTTTTCTAAAGTCTATGGTGTAATATACAGGGGATTCATATGTGTCTCTTATATATAATGTATACTTTTTTCTTCCTGCCTACTTTCAAGATTATTTTTGTTGTTTTCGGCAGACCTTGGCATAGATTTTTGTGATTGATGTTGTTTTTAATTTTCTTGACAGCTCATGAGCTTCTTGAATCTGTAAGTTTATTTCTTTTACCACATTTGGAGATATATTTGGTTATTATTTCTTCAGATTTTTTCCCCTCAGTTTCTCATTCCCTACCTTTCGGGACTCCAGATAACCTGTTAGACCTTTTGATATTATCCCAAAGGTTGCGGAAACTGCATTCATTTTTTTCCACCAGTCTTTTCTCTCTGGATTAGATAATTTCTATTGGTCTCTTTCCAGTAGATCTTTTGTCATCTTTCTTCTGCTATTAAGCATATCCAGTAAATTTTTATTTCAGATATTGAACTTTTTCAGTTCTAAAATTTCCATTTGGTTTTTTTGTTATATTTCCTATTTCTCTGCTGAGATTTCCCATTTTTTCATTCATATTCTCTCTTACCTCACTGGGTATAATTATTGCTGCTTTAAAGTCCTGTCAGTTTCTGTATCTGGATCATATAAAGGTTGGTCGCAGTTGATTTTCTTTTCATTTGAGAGTGGATCACATCTTCCTGATTCTTGATATGTCAAATAATTTTGGATCATATCCCAGACATTGTAAATGTTTTACTTTGGAGAGAAAGAATGTGCTATGTTTACTCTTCACAGCCTTTAGTGATTCATTTTGTTGTTCTTGTGATTGTTTTTTGAAGGTTTAAGTTTGTTTAAGGTTGTTCTTTGTGAAAGAGTTAGTTTAAGGCAGTTCTTTGTGAACGAGTTAGCTTTTTAGGAGCTTTCTCTGACCTACCAAAGCTGAACTCCTGATATGCTTTTTAATCCTTTACCTGC
Organism: Bubalus kerabau; assembly: GCF_029407905.1. Lineage (NCBI taxonomy): Eukaryota > Metazoa > Chordata > Mammalia > Artiodactyla > Bovidae > Bubalus > Bubalus kerabau. Next base: position 68,032,695 of record NC_073637.1, read on the forward strand.
CTCTCAAGTGTCCTGTTAAACTACATGCCTCCACTGTCGCATAGAAAGCCCTTCATGTGTTCACCCAGAGGAAGTCAAGCGGGGCTGCCAAGGGTGAAGCGGTGATGAAGAGGAAGTTTGCCATCCTCGCAGCGGACGTCCTTTTTCCTATGTCCTGCCCACCCATGCACTCTTGTGTCGGAGATGAGTGGGATGCCTTCATCAATAGGCACCACTGCTACCTCATCAGGAACACAGGGAGAGAGGAAAATCTCAGAACAGGATGATGACAGAAGCTTGGAAATAAAGTTTGTAAGAGCAGATGGAGGAGCGCTCTGGTGTGGAGTTGGACGTGGATGTGGGCATCTGTACGTAGGGCGAAAGGGAAAGAGTTTGAAAAGACAGGGAAACAAGAGGGCAGGGAGCCAGCTGTGCTGCCCTCTGTGCCGGGCCTTCCACATCTGGGGTCTCTTGTAATCTGAGAACAACCCTGTGAGATGAGCTGAAGTGTTTCTGTTTTATTTGAGAGTCTCGGAACCTGATGGATGGATTTCTCCAAGTCGTACAACTTAATAAACGACTCAGCAGAAAAGAAAATGTCCTTCCCCTTTCCTGACGTTGGTTTTAGTTGCCCGCAGTCCCTCTGGTAACCCTGGGGGAGTGGTAAGGGGCTTCTCTTCCTAGATCCTCCCAGATCTCTCAGTGAGAACCCCGGGCACCCGGCCTGGAACAGGTTGGCTAAGAAGCTGCATTGCAACACTCTCAGGCGCATCAGTTCTTTACTGTCTGCCCAGAATGCCGCCTTGGCCTGTCTCAAGCTTAGGTTAGCTCTGGCAAGCCCTTCTCTGCCTCTTTACTCCCCACCCCTTCCCCTGCCTCCCCCTCAGATCTCAGTCTCATTCTGCTTCCTGATGGGCTTTGTAAGCCAGAGCCTAAAGAAAAAGACTCTGAGGACTCTTCCGAGAGCATGGCGATCACCTGGCCAGTGAGGGGCAGGCTATTTGAGGTTGGGATTCTTTCCTACAGATCGCCCTCTTCTCTGATCTCTGGTGTCCTTATCCTTGTGCCCACTCTAAACTTTCCATTACACTAAATAATATGCAAAAGAGAGAGAAGAACATTGCCAAAAGGCACTGGCTTCTTCCACACACAGCCCACACAGCTTCTTCCCACACAGTCCTTCTCTGTCTTTGGTTTTCTTCCTAGTCCTTTTTATGTCTGAGACCCTCAGAGACGATCATTAGTTGTCAGCCAGGGTTGATTTTGCCTCCAGGGCCCACTTGTTAATATCTGGGCATTTTTGGTTCCTGCAGCTGGGAAACTGCTGCTGGCATCTCATCAGTAGAAGCCAGAGATGCTGCTAAACCTTCTGAAAGGCACAGGGCCGCCTCCATACTAAAGAACTGTCCAGCCCAACGTATCAACACTGCCAAGGTTGAGAAACCTGGAACAGACTCCTAGAGCCTTTTCCTGTGCCCTCTCTCTTCTGTATCCCTTCTTTTCCTTCATGAGGACCACTCCCCCTGGTGTAGTGATTGTGCCAGACCAGCCTCTCTCAGGGCTTCCCTGGTGGCTCAGAAGGTGAAGCGTCTGCCTGCAGTGTGGGAGACCCGGGTTCCATCCCTGGGTCGGGAAGATCCCCTGGAGAAGGAAATGGCAACCCACTCCAGTACTCTTGCCTGGAAAAGGATGGAGGCCTCTCTCAAGCCCGTCCTGCAGCCAGACCACAGGGGCGGCCCTTTCTGGTGAAGCCTGTCCCTGAAGACAGGGACGGGAAGTACTGAATGAACAGCTAGTGGACCCTTGAGGAGGAAGCCACGGGTGGGATTTGTGGAAAGGAGGAGTGTGGGAGCCTTCACTCAGTCATGGGCATCGAGGTGCACCTCGGATACCAGGGAGCTGCAGTTAAAGGGTGTGTGCTGGTAGTGATATAAGTTATAGATGTTAAGGAACTTGGAGAACCCAGGGAGAGGCTAGAAAAATAACTTTGGCTCTGGTTATTTTTGAAGTGAATTCAGTTTGGGGGAAGCTTTGTTTTTATTGAAACACTCATATCTGTTTTTGTATTAGTATTTGCCTTGTCCATTTGCTGGTAATATGGTTGCTGCTGTTGTTGAGTTGCTAAGTCGTGTCTGACTCTTTGTGACCTCATGACTGTAGCCCACCAGGGTGCTCTGTCCATGGGATTCCCCAGGCAAGAATACTGGAGTAGGTTGCCACTTCCTTCTCCAGGGGATCTTCCTGACCCAGGGATCGAACTCACGTCTCCTACACTGGCAGGCGGGTTCTTTATTGCTGAGCCACTAGGGCTTCCCTGGTAACATGGTTATCAGTTCTCAAAGAGAGAGAGAGGCAACATTGTTCCCACCTGGAATCAATTTTTCTTCTCCCCTTTTCTATTGGAATGAAAATCCTAGTTACAGGGGGCAGAGAGGGGGCACACAACCAGAACATTTACCTGTAGCCATTTAAGACTGCTGATAAATATAGTATAACTCTATTACAGGCTTATACCCTCATGTCAATGCCCTTGGCAATTCTGATTAGTCTCGGCAATCACCTTGGACCTTTCATCACCTAACCAGTATAATCCCAAGTCTGCTCAGTATTAGAGCTTGTGGGGCATTGGAGCTCTCTGCCTTGGACTAAGGTGTTCCCAAGTCTTCATGCACGTTAGTCGCTCAGTCGTCCGACTCTTTGTGACCCCATGGACTGTAGCCCACCAGGCTCCTCTGTCCATGGGATTTTCAAGGTTAGAATACTGGAGTGGGAACCATTCCCTTCTCCAGGGGATCTTCTCAATCCAGGGGTTGAACCCGGGACTTCTGCATCGCAGGCAGATTCTTGACCATCTGAGCCACAAGGGAAGTCTCATGTCTGTAAGAAAAGCACTGCATGATTCTCACCTTATCCCATACCTCTGGTTTTGACAAATTATCTGGGGAAAAAAGAGGGCATTATGTTGAATACATGTGGGACACGAAACTTTTCTCTCCCACTGGTTTGAATAAAAACTTGTAACTGACATGAAGTATATGTTGAATTAAATGTTAAATCCGGTGTTTTCTCTGCCCAGTATACCTACTTTTGCCTTGAAATGTGTCTAAGGTGTAGGAGCCCCTGTAGTCCTTGACAGTTCTCTTTCAACCAGAACATCACGTTACATCAGGCCTTTGAGGGAAGCTCAGAGGGGCCATCTCTGCTGTCACAGTTTCTTCCCCTGTTAATTTTCTGTGCAGATGGGTGTTCTGCATTCTGCCTCTTCATCTAGCCTCTTGGTGGTTTTGATCAAGGTTATATTCACACCTGAGCACAGTCCTTTCAGGTTTGTGCATCTGAGAGTCCACCAGCCTTCTGGCCTCTACCCAGCATTAAGATGTTAACCATTTTCCAACAAGGGCCTACTGTGAAGCACAGGGGACTCTGCTCAGTGTTACGTGGAAGCCTGGATGGGAGGGGAGTTTGGGGGATAATGGATACATGTGTATGTATGACTGAGCCAAGCCCCTTTGCTGTCCACCTGAAACTATCACAACATTGTTAACTGGATATACTCCAATATAAAAAAAAAATGTCTTTTAAAAAAGGATATTAACCATTTGAATTGAGATTCCTAGTAAGACTTGAGAATTGTGCTAATCCATTGATTAAGACATTTTATTAGCTTGTTGAATGTGGATAAACAGATGGACTCTGACTTCAGGAAATTTCATCACAGTAACATTTAATGATTAATATTGTATTGTTTCATATTTATCTTTAAATATGTCATCGTGATGATAAACACTGCTAAATTGATAAATAGAATCTTTCATGGTGGTTTTTGAAATGTATTAGTAATGTTCCCAGGTTGGATGATGATGTATCATCCCTTGTTAATATCTACTAGTAGCAGATATTACTAACATAGTTACATTATTTTTGTCCTTGGTAGTCAGATCTTTTAAAAAATTACACACTGATTCTTAAGAATTCAAGCTTGTTAGCACCTGGCCAAGACGAAGTTCCACCTCACAATTAAACAGAATCATAATGAACTGTAGACCCCAAAAATCATTTTTAGAGATTTATGAGTCTTTGTAGCTTTTTGACTATGGAAATATTCCTCTGCCTATTTCTGGCTACTAGTTTATTTAACAAGCATATGAGAGGCACCTGTTAAATGCTAGGATCTGAAGAATAAGAATGAAGCCGTGAAGAAGGTATCAAGTGCAGCTTGAGGGGTCAAATTATCCAAAAGTGGAAAGCGTTCACTTGACCTTGGTGACCTAACAGGAGCAGTTTGGAGAATCTGATGGGGGCAGGAGCAGGATGGAGGGAGCTGAAGTGTGATTCCCAGTTTAGAAAGTAAAGACTTTTCTCCACATTTCTGAGAAGTTTGGCTTTTAAGAGAAGAGGGATGAAATTGTGACAGCAGGGAGGGGTGGGTGAAATTGAAGGCAAGTCTGTTTTTCTTGGTCTGTTTAAGATCGGATATATTTAGACAGTATTCGATTTTGGTGCTAAAGACAGAGTTTGAAGGAGCGTGAGAGAAGGAAGATAACCATGTAGTGAGGTTTCTGAGCCCAGTCCAGGGCTGTCTGGCCCTGGATCAGAGGGAGGCATGTGTCTTCCATTAGAACAGGGGGTGTGGAAGATGAGTGAGCAGGAATGTGTCTAAACTGCACTGCTTTATATTCAGAAAGAACTGGGGGCTTTGTCCTGTAATTAGAATCACAAGCTCTCTTCTATTCAGCAGAAGTAATGGCTCACTCTCATAGTACTCTTGTGCTGTGAAATGTTCTTGATCTGCCATGTAGAGGCTATTATGCCTCCCAGTGATCTCTTAGGGGTTATGAAAAAAAAAGTATCAAATTTTTTTGAAGGCACTTTACAAAATTAAAGAATTTTAAAATGCTAAGTACTTTATGTAATCATTCACCTTAACCTCATAATTTTTGGACTGTTCTGCTCCCAACTCAGTGGGGATTTTATGATTCATATCTGTTCTTTTTTTTCCCCTATGGTTTTTTACTTTCTGATTTTTATTTTCTTCTTCCGTGAATTTTTGCAAGTTCAGCAATAGTAATTACTGTTGAATTATTTACTGTGGATAAATAAGAAATAAACTGAAACTAAATTGTCTAGCATAGGTAAAATTTTCTTCTGGTTTATCATGGAAATCCTCATTTTTTATTTTCTTTGTAACAGGATAAAGATTATAGACTGAGGCTAATTCATTGTACAATCATTTGAGATATCTAGATTTTGAGGAAAGATTACCTAAGGAAGTTAACCAATCACTCTAAATCTTATTAATCTTATCTGTAAAATCTTATTAATCTTATCTGTAAATAATGCCTATTTACAGAATTATCTGTCCCATCTCACAGAGTTACTGTGAGGTTCATCTTATAATAATATAATGTAAACATGCCTTGTAAATTATAAGTATCTTTAAATATTTTACGATTTGAAAAATACTAAATCTCAGGCTCTCGTGGCCAACTATAAACTCCCCGTCAACGGTAAAATGTACATGAATAAACGATGTAGGGAAGGAACCCTTGACTGGCATAAGGGTTTCAGTTTAGTTCTTAAGCTTCGTTGACCTGCAAGTCTCTGTGCTAATCTAAACCTAGATTTAAAATGCTGATAAATTAGGTATCTATATGTAGTGAAATGTTTAAAACTGCCAGCTCCAAATTTAGGTAGCCTTGGATTCAAATCCCCATCGTACCTTTTAGTGGCTAAATGTCTTCATAAGTGTAAACTCTTGCTGCCTCTGACAATTTAAACTCCAAAAAATTGTGACATTAATAGTACTGTGTCATAGGATTAGTACCTGTTAAATGAGATAACGCTTAGCACAGTGTCTACCAATGCTAAGTGCTCAAAAACCTTGTTAGCTGTTACATACATGAACTTTCCAGCAATACGTATCCCTATATAAAAGAATATTTCTTGTAAAGTAAGTACCTATAACAGAGAAGGCAATGGCAACCCACTCCAGTACTCTTGCCTAGCAAATCCCATGGATGGAGGAGCCTGGTGGGCTGCAGTCCATGGATCACTAGAAGTCGGACACAACTGAGCGACTTCACTTTCACTTTTCACTTTCATGCATTGGAGAAGGAAATGGCAACCCACTCCAGTGTTCTTGCCTGGAGAATCCCAGGGACGGGGGAGCCTGGTGGGCTGCCGTCTCTGGGGTTGCACAGAGTTGTTCACGACTGAAGCGACTTAGCAGCAGCAGCAGCAAGTACCTGTAAAGAATTAAATTTAAATAACTAAATACTGACTGCATCTTTCCATTTAAGTAGCTTCACCCATGGGATTTTATATATACTCAAAGAACATTTTTTCTTTGAATCATTGTAATAGCTTACTTTTTTGGATGTCAAAATTTTATCCCTAATAAGTAGTTTTCCACCTGCCTATAGACCAGCAGTCATATTCCTTCCACAACTAAAAAAGGTTTTGAAATATACTATGGAGGTTTGGACACAACTGAGTGACTCACACACACACAGACACACACATACACACTTCAAAAACAAGAAAGAAAAAAAAAGCAGGTTTATGCTCTTAAAAGGCAGAAACATGTGGTGCCAAATGTGGCCACTAGAGGGTGCCGGATAGCCAGTGACCTAGCCCTTTCCAGAACCTGAGATCTTATCTTGCCTTTGTGAGAGGCGTTCAGGACCTACCACTAGTGTGGAGCTCAGTGGCATCCTATTTTCTCATTTCCAAATACCATTGATCTGATAGTGACTCATCTTCCTTCCTTCTCATGGATCAGGGATCGAGCTGCAAGCCAGTTCCCATCTTCCATAAACATTTATACTCTTGCAGTCAATCAGACTTTTCACTCCACCCCCTGCTCCATCCAGAAGAGCCCAACCCATTACAAGCAGTTGATTTACGAGGATTTCATTTCATTGCATCCTATTGCTTCCACTTTCGCTACCCTCAGATATCCTGTATGTTAATTTCTTAATGGGATTTAAGAGGTTTTACAATATAACTACCAATTATTCAATCTGTGATAACTCTCTGCAAGGTTAACACCCAACTAAGTGCTTCAGAATCAATAAACAGCATTTTTTTTTTTTTTTTTGTAGTCAGAGATTTGACAGGGAATGGGGAAACTTCTACTGCCGTCAGTCTCTCAAAACAGCCTGGTGGGAAATCTGCCCTCTCTGTTATTAGGTGGCATAGTTTAGTATGATACTCCTTAAAGGCTAATGAAAAACAAAATTTCGGGTGATTGAAAAATTAGCAGATAATTAGCAAAATCTGCAGCTGCTTCAATACTTGAGGCCTCTCTCCTCGGACAACATGGTTCAGCACAGCTGCCTGTTCTGAGTATCAGGTTGGGCCAACATAATGTGCATGGTCTGCTTCAAAGGCTGGTGGTGAGTCTGGGCACGATGAGGCAGTGAGTACTGTTGGGTGAGGATACCAAGGCTCAGGCCAGGCCTGTTTCTCACAGCTGCCAGGGAGCTGAAGAGGTGCGGGAGTTGGCACGCCCACCGATGGCAGCAGGACTGAGGGTGAGCCTCCCAGTTACGGATCATCCACTTCGGTTAGAAGGACCATGGCACGAAGAAGTTTGTTCACGTGGATGTTCCTCATTGAAAATAGGCTGGATATCATGGGAATCCAGAAACAGGCAGTGCAGTGTGGACTAGCTTGCAGTACTTGAGTTCGTTTGAAGGTGATTCCTTTGAGTGCAGTTGTTGTTTTTAATTATTTCATGCTTTCTGGTATTGCACCTCTACTCTGAATCTAATAAGGAAAAGGAAATTTCACTCACAGTAGTTTTGTCTTAAGAGGGCTGCGGAGGATTCTGGCATCTGGTGGTACCAAGCAGCCAGTCACTAAGTCTGTTAGGTCATTTATTCAGAATTGGGAATTGCCTAATACTGTATGCTAATACAAAATAATTTCAGAGTAATGATCCGAGTGGATTAGCTATTGTGAATAACACATATGTCAGCCACTTGCTAACAACCTCTTATAGAACATTCCTCACAAGCACATTGAATTTAACAGCCCATAGGTTTTTTGTAACTTTTCCACAGGAGGTAAACCAACAGTATGTCTTTTATTTGGTCACTAATTAAAGATGCATTTTTTCTCTTATCCTTTTTAAAATCAGACTTTTTTTTAAGACTGAGCTGAAATTTCATACTGAAAAATAAGATGTAAAGATTTACTAGCAAAACTATATTACATTAATGTATATTATTCAAACCAGAGCTCAAACTCTGATCCATTAGGTTCCACTAGGGACCACAGTCTCCTGGCTTCCAGCAGATGCAAAGTGAGACAAGCTCGTCTTCGTGAAATCCCCTCAGTTGCAGTTCTCTGCCGCTGTTTCCATGTCCCCATAGTCGTGAGTCCCACTCAGAAGGAGGTGTTTGGCTCAAGGAAGATCAAGTCAGAAGTCTTATTGCCTCTGAAGGAGGTGCAGCTTGGTCCCTCTCAGTGCTGAAAAGTTCTGGGAACATTTGGAAACAATGTTTGTTAACTTGATTATGTTAAAATGCTTCCTTTTAATTCATTTTACAAGGTGGGGTTAAACAAAATTTTGATGCCATGTTCTCTATTAGTTGATAAAAACAAGTTTAAAAATTCTAATTTGATGGCATTCTCATATTTTTTTTAAAAGCCTTTGGGAAAAATTCATTTACTAAAGGCACCTAAGTGTGAAAATTTTAGTTTGCTGTAAGCTTGTCCTCTAAGCTGTTTCGTTTGCAGATGACACTGGCGTGTTATTTCTCATCTTTATTTTCAGTGTTTTATACACATTAGTTGTCCAGTCTAAGATGATTATGTATACAACACACAAACCCTGCTGTCTTCTCCCTAAACCAGAAAGTTACAAGTTTGAAACATTTACACTTAGATTTAATAGTTGAGGCCTCCTTCATAAGATGCATTTCAGTTCATAATTAGCCAATTTTATTTTCACTTAGTCCCATTTTGTATTTTCTCTTACTTTAAATTAGTAGCGCTATGAACGTATTTTAAAACAACTATTAATGAAACAATAAGGGCAGAAGCCTTCAGGTTCAGTTTTATTCACTTGGTTTTGCCTTTATGTTTGCACAAGACTGATTGTTATTAAAATAGGGAGGGATTTTATATTTTAACCTTTTCATAGGTGCCCTCCTATCCTTTTTTTTTCTGCTTGTCCTTTTAAATTCCTGAATTTCTTCATGGGTTTTTAATTGAATGTTTATATTCAAATAAATTAATTTAATTAATTAAAATTTAAAATACTATTAATACTGGGAAATTAAAAGTACTGTTTTGGTCACAAATTATGCCATTCTAAAATTGTTGATTATGTTAAAATGTTTCCTTTTTGGTAAATTTTATTTTCTAAAGCTCATGTGGCAAGTGAGGATGAAGAACTATGCTCAGAATGTACTGTTGCTCTCTCAGTTTTTAAAAGCTTTTAACCACACTTTGAGTTCACGTTATTTTATAAGTAAGTATAAGACCATGATTTTTATTCTGTGGTGTCTTAAAGGAACTACAGATTTAATGCCTTAAAACTAAAGTATTAGGAATCCTGTTCATTTGTAGGTATTGCTTCTCTATTTTAATAACGCATGTATTACAACCTGAGTTTCATGATGTGTGGTTTTCAGTTGACCTCTATTTTATTTTAAGGCCCTTTTTATAGATGGGCAAAGGAAATTTTGCATCTTCATGATTTGCAGATAGACCTAATTTAAATGGTCAGGTTAAGTATTATGATATTACTGCAGCAGAAAAAGTATAAATGGTTGTATGCACTCACTGGTATTAGTAAGAATTAAGCCCTCCCAAAGCACTTCTTTCTGTACATGTTTGCCAAAGGAGTAAACTATGGTATTTATTATCATTTTGAATACCTTTGTGACAGAAGCCATTTTTCTAAGACAATAAGGAGTTGAGATCAAAATTAAATGTATTATCAGACATGCAGAATAAATATGTAATGGAGCATGGGCCTATCCTGTAGTAAAATAAATGAAATTTGCTGGATAATGTCTCTGATTTTCCCAAATACTCTTTCTGCTCTATTTCAGTTATACATGCACCTACTTGATACCACACACACACTTTTTTCATATTTTTAGAGTGAACAGATATGTACCACAGCATTGGAAGTACTTTTCCTGTTGCCACACATAAGCACTCTTGTCCACAACCAAAAACAGCAGACCTTAAGTATCGTGTATTCTAAGGAGGGTGCCAGCCATTGAAACCAGACACCTCCCTCCAGGGTTTACGAAGAGCCCCACCATTTTTCATTCACTCAGTATACTTTTATGTGGTACCCGCTCTGACTAGACACTGGGGATGCAACTATTTGCCGAAGTTCCTATCCTAATGTGATTCACAGTCTAGTGGTTAGTGGATGGGGAAGAAAGTGGCCCTTTCCTTGCTTAGATTAAAGGTGGGCGTGGGATGCTTCTGGATTGCCATTCATAGAGATTGGTGTGCCTACAGGAAAGGGAGACTGGCATCCGGTGTTCCAGCCAGCTGCTCACTAAGCTGGTTGACTCTGCAGACCCACCGATTACAACTGAAGCAGATAGGCAAGTTCCTGGGAGTCTGGAGGGTATATTAACAGAGATGTCTGCTTCTATCCCAAAGACTTGTGATGGCGGAACCAAGGCCTGCAGGATAACTCAGGACCAACGTGTAGTATTCTAGGAAAGAAGGTACTAGGGCCCTCTGCCTTCTGTAGTCCTGGTGGCCCTGGAGAGTGTAGAAAAGAACCTCTGCGATCGCTGTGGCTCTAAAAACGGAGATCAGAAGTCATTATGCTGCTGAGAGGGCTTCCAGGCCAGAGGAGACAATACCCCACCCAGAGTGCAGCCCCTCTCCAGGAAGGGTGAGCACCAGGGTGATAACCGACCCCCACATTGGAAATCCACACATGCACACACCCTTTCTGTGTTCCAGCCCCAGTAATCAGCCAAGCCAGAGCAGGACCAGGGAAACCTCCCTGCAGCTGACATGGAACCATTTAGATCAAAAGGTCCTTCTCTCTTTCCCAGCTCCCAGAGCCAGAGAGGAAGTAGACCCTGAAATTGAAAAGAGGTGGGCAGAAGGTTCTGGATGCAGACAGCATCCCTTTCCACAGTCTCTTGGTCTTTCTGTGCAAGCCCAGACTGAGTGGGAGGGATCTTCCTGACCCAGGGATCAAACCTACGTCTCCTGTCTCCTGCATTGGCAGGCGGATTCTTCACTGCTAGCACCATCTGGGAAGCCCATATTTAGTATGAGATTGAAATTTATAACTGGACTTTCAGTAATGAAAAGTGACCAAAAATCAATGCAGTCTGCGCAAGACTCCTTAAGGGATGTGTCAGGGAAATTTGGCATAGCATAGCTGAAGAAGTGTGATTGAAGAAATGAAACTGTTTATACAATAGTTAACACAAAGATTTGCCCAGTAAGCTGGTTACAGGTACATTTTAAGTAGTTATGTTTTTTTTAATGTTTGTGATCGTCCATAACTAGTCATGTAATTAAGTTTTAAAGAAACTAGTTACATAGTATATAAAGAAAGTTAATCACATAATTCGTAATCCCTCGTGTATGACTTATCGGTGCTTTAAAAACTGTTCAACGTGTTCATCAAAAACATTGATATAAGGAATCAGAGCTAATAGAGCTTTTTCATCTGCCCCTTAATAGATCTGGAAAGATTTAATTAGTGGTTGGTTTCGAGTTACTCATATTTTTTTGTTCTGGGCCTAGAATTCTTGAGCTTCTTACAGTATGGCAGAGTTATGCATGAATTAAGTTTTTCCTGGTATTTTTAGCAGGCAAAACTACTTACTAGAAACTGAAAGGCATAAAAGGAATGGGTGTTCAGTTGCCATTGAAGAATACAACTGAAATTTCATGGTTCTTTTTTTTTATATGGGTGCTCAGATTTCTGTAGGAAAAGATGACCATAGTAATGTCCATCAGTTTGTAGCTCATTGCTGGATCCAAGCCAAATAATGTGTCAGACCAACTATGGGACAGTGTGAATGGACGCCGGCTATGTTGCTTCTGTGTCAAGGGGACAGGTCATGTTAGTTTTGTCACGGCGTATCTCTTTATTGATTAAATTGTGGCATCTATCCCAGAGTGCTATGTAAAATGTGTTTATATTTCTAGAGAGCTGATTAAGTAGAAAACTCCTTCATAAACATCAGTTCAGTTCAGTTCAGTTGCTCAGTCGTGTCTGAGCAATAGGCTTAAGGCCTATTGGAAGTGGAATTTTTCACCATCTTGGGCCTAATTGGTTCTAACCAGTTTTTGTCATATCTACAACAGCTATGTCATATTTTTAAAGGTTGTGCCCCATCCCCTTCCTTCCTGTCTCACTTTTCAGTTCAGTTCAGTTCAGTTCAGTCACTCAGTCGTGTCCGACTCTTTGCGACCCCATGAATTGCAGCACGCCAGGCCTCCCTGTCCATCACCAACTCCCAGAGTTCACTCAGACTCACATCCATCGAGTCAGTGATGCCATCCAGCCATCTCATCCTCTGTCGCCCCCTTCTCCTCCTGCCCCCAATCCCTCTCAACATCAGAGTCTTTTCCAATGAGTCAACTCTTTGCATGAGGTAGCCAAAGTACTGGAGTTTCAGCTTTAGCATCATTCCTTCCAAAGAAATCCTAGGGCTGATCTCCTTCAGAATGGACTGGTTGGATCTCCTTGCAGTCCAAGGGACTCTCAAGAGTCTTCTCCAACACCACAGTTCAAAAGCATCAATTCTTCGGCGCTCAGCTTTCTTCACAGTCCAACTCTCAGATCCATACATGACCACTGATATACATGCTTATTTCATAAGGCCAGTTATAGCTAATATACATCGTGTGTGTGCTCAGTCCTGTCTGACTCTTTTTGACCCCATGGACTGTAGCCTGCCAGGCTCCTCTGTCCATGGAATTTTCCAGGCAAGAACACTGGAGTGGGTTGCCATTTCCTCCTCCAGGGGATCTTCCCAACCCAGGGATTGAACCTACATCTCTTACATCTACTGCATTGGCAGGTGGATTCTTTACCATTGCGCCACCTGGGAAGCCTCAAAAATACATTAATATCTTGAAAGTAAAATATTCCTCTAGGTGCAATCTAGAGAGGAAAGGTGGGATTTTTTAAATGTTTCCCTGTTTTTAATCTATAAACAATCTGGTTTAAAAAAACCTTTTGATAATTGGCCTTTGAAGTGCTTTAGTAGTTCTTGGGAGGCCTGAGAAATTGTTCTCACTAGGCTCCAGTCCAGACTTACGTGGGCGGATTTGATGCTGTCCTTGAGTGCGTGCAGAAACTCCGGTAGCCGTGTGACCTGGGGCGAGTCCCTGGGTCTCCATGTGTCCTCACTTCAAAAACAGAGCTGGTAACAGCTACCCTGAAAAGTGACTGTTAGGATTAAATGACTTACTGCCCAGGACCCAGGATGGTGTCTGACCCCTGGTAAGGGATCAGCAATTGGCACTTTCCTCTTCTCCTCCATTGACAGCCACAAGAAGGGATGCTCTCCCTTTTCTTCAGGAATGAAAAGATCTAAATGTCTTACAATTACTCTAGATGCTCCGAGGTCAAACAGATGCTTAATTCAATTTCCAGTTATAATCCTGGAATTCCTGTAGTCATTCAGCTGTAGACGGGGCTACTCAGCCCCGAACAGAGTTATATGTACAGTCCTCCATCCAGATAGGTAGAGAGTGTCTGTCTGAAGAAAACTCTGCCGATAGATTTAATGTAGATTTTAAAGAATGTATACGGTGAGGAATTCTTTCCGTAAGGTGTCGAGTCTGAAATTATCACTTTCTTCATTAGTTTTGTAAATATGTGTTTTAAATGTATATGTACTATGAACCTTTTAAGAAAGCCTTGTAGAACTTTGAACTGACTTGAGAGCACATTTATTGTATTCTTCTCAGTGCCAGAAATTAAATCAGGAAATTCCTTAATATATTGACGTCTTAACTTTTTTTTTCTTTTAAGTGTTGCCTATCATCCCTGTTGCTTAGCAGAAAGCCCCTTACCTGTTCACAGATACCTAAACTTCTCAGTGGGCTTGACTAGACTTCTGTTAGTACTTTGGTGGGTCCCCCACTCTGATTGTTAGTGAATGATGTGGCGGCCTCCATGAATAGTGTTGTATAAAACCAAACCAGATTCTGTTCAACACACTAAAAATTTGAACTAAAATGGAATATCGGGGTGGTGGGGGGGGGAGAGGAATATGTTGCTCCAGGCCACGGACAACTCAAAACAGTTTGAGGTGTGCAGTGGTAAATCCTACAAAATGCTACAGGCGATTCAGCATCAAAATTGCCATAGAAAATTATTGTTGTTAGCTGTTCTGTTGATAGTTCGTATTGTTGCAATTGCTAGCAGATGGGAAAATAGATGAGTCAGGATACAGTATTAGCAATCCATATTTTTTTAATCACAGGCCACTAATAAGGTCTGTAGCATCTGTGAGATTTATTTAAACAGTTGCTAGGAAGAGTGTGTTTTCCCAGTAAACACAGCCAACCTGAGACAAAGTTTTTTTGATCGAGTCTTTGATGGTGTTAACATTTACACATAAGACTATGCTTCATTGTGATGGTCTGAGTTGACTGATTATACCAGCAACTCGTAGACCCATTAAGTATAGAAATGTTACCACACTTAAGTGTTTTAAAAGTCACGATCCTGTTTCTGCTATTTTTTGAGATTAAGACTTTAAAAAAAAAAAAAAACAAACAAACCCTGATGTAACTAGGACTATTTTTGACAAAACAAAATAATATAACATTTTAGGTTTTTATAGCAGACTGGATACATAAACTTGAAAGTTCTAATTTTATTGACAGTTCTTCCTGATCAATAATAATTAGCAACTTTCAATATTTCTCATAGAGTTCAGAAATAATGCTTATTAAAAGTTTGAATTGTCAGAATTTCTGTGGATTGATTTAATCTTATTTGCTACCTTTTTACATCACTGAGTTATTTATGCTACTGTTTTATGTAAGAGCTGGTGAGTTATTAATCTGCATACCTGTCTTGGATATTTTTTTAAAGCATACTGAAAAAATATTTTAGTATGTTGAGCTGTAATCTTCTTACCTCTTGGATTAAAATGTGATAATCCAGGACTATCAGTAACAAAATGAGCTGCTTATTCAAGCTGTCACTCATGTACCAAACAATACTATTTTCAAACACAGTCTTCAGTTCAGTTCAGTCACTCAGTCGTGTCCGACTCTTTGCAACCCCATGAATCGCAGCACGCCAGGCCTCCTTGTCCATCGCCAACTCCCAAACTCATGTCCATCGAGTCAGTGATGCCATCCAGCCATCTCGTCCTCTGTCGTCCCCTTCTCCTCCTGCCCCCAATTCCTCCCATCATCAGAGTGTTTTCCAATGAGTCAACTCTTCTCATGAGGTGGCCAAAGTATTGGAGTTTCAGCTTTAGCATCAGTCCTTCCAGTGAACACCCAGGACTGATTTCCTGTTACTCCTATTGAAAAGTAGTTTTGACTTTTCCATTTAACTTATTCACAAGTATCCACCCACTCAACTATCTAATTGTTATTCTTTGAAAGTTTCGAGTTTTTCTTAAGAGTTTTTCATCTAAACTTTCTGTAAGAGCTGGAAGATCCTAGTCTACCAGCCTGAACCTTAAAGAAGAGCCATTCCCTCTCTAGCTGAACTTCTGCAGTTTATTCCATTTTAAGAGACGGCTCTGTAGAAATGTCAAATGTGGCATTTTCTGCTCAGTGTGGCCTTTATAGCTGAATATTTAAAAACCGTTTTTCCTTTTAGTTCAGGTTGAAGACCCTAGAAGTTTCTCAGTATCACACCCCCGTTCTGAAGTGACTTAACATTTTGAACTCTCTGGCTGTGCTAGATTAAGAATATCAGACGTGGTATAATTTAAAACAAAACAAAACAGCTTTGACATAAGAGTTGGGTCATGTCTCTGCTATTAACCAGGAGTGTAACTCTGAGCAGGCTAGCTCTCATTTCCTCCCCTAAAATAAAGAGTAGATCATCTCTAAGGTTCTCTTAGAGTGGGATTCTGTGAGGCGTAACTAAACCCAGCTTTATGTTTCTGCTAAATAAATGATGTAGTCATATGCAATGACTTTTAATAATCCCAGATCTCAAAATGTATTTCTCTCAGGCCCATATGATTCAATATACCCAGTCTCTGTTTAAACCCTTTTATGGAAACCAGGTTTATTCTCTGCTCTTATTAGTATGTCTTGCCCCCTGTGTCATTTCAAATGGCCAAGAAGAGCAGAGTAGGGAATGTGAATTATGAATAGGAGAAAAAAATGTCTCAGGTAATGAAACAGTACTGTTTGGAAATGCATAGACTTTTCTGTGGCTGTGTTTTTGAAGCCGCTGTGGGCTCACTCTCTACTTTCAGGTTTTCCTTCTTCCTGCATGGCAGCTGTTTACTCACTTAACCGAGTCACGTGTCCAGTGTTTGTAAAGACCGTCAGGCTACAGTATATTCTTCCATTGTGTTAAGGCCTGAAGACTTAAGCATCACTGCTAAGTATGCAACTTCTTTTTTATCATTTAAGTTCAAAACTAAATTTTGTTTAATAGAATTAGCCTAAAACATGTAAAAGTCATTTCCAGACACTCATTTTTGTATGTTTTTCACATACAGTAAAGCCCACAATGTACACATATTCTAAAATTCTTTTATTTAACTTGACTTATCAAATTCTAAACCCAGACATAGAACAAAGACTTGATGCTCCCACCACTGTTTACTCTACATTAATCTGGGGTTAGTCAGCTGGCACATAATTATGGTAACACAGCTACTTTGTGTTTCATGTAGAAAGATGGTTCATAAGTAACATTTCTTTCCTATATAAAAAATGTAAATTCAAGTTAATTTACCACAAGATCTGTTAATCCATAAACATAATTCTGAAGTGATTTTCTTCTTCCAAGACAGTTGATTTTAGTAAAGGAAACTTTCATCACAGTAACATTGATATTAGTTCAGGAAGCTCAGCGTTTTCTTCTGATTCTATCTGTGTTACCCACCCCCAAATTGTTTTAATCTGGATTAGCATTTTTAAAGGGTGATAGTGGATGGTATGATTTTATAGGGTAATTTTTATCATCATGAGTCTCTCTATATTTTTATCTGGCTTCTAGATCTTTTTACTACCAGGGAGTTGAGCTTACTGTTTTCCAAGAGACTGAAAAGCTGTTTCTGCCACGTTTCCCACCCCAAACCATTTATGCCTGTGGAGGCTTGAGGGCTACAGAAACACAGAGTGCTAAATATATGTTATTAGGGCTGAATCAGAAGTCAAAATTCAACCAGAAGTTCATGTCTGTAAGTCATACCCATTTGTATAAGAAGTAAACATTTTTACCAGTTAACCTCGCAATTTCTGGGGTCTAGATTACACCATAATCTAGAGTTATTTAGGAATATATGGACAGATGGATGGATATATATATATATATATAAACGTTTCTGTTCTGTTAAGAAGATAAGAAAAGCCTCTGACCACAGTGTTAATAAGATCTGTGGGTCATTTTCTGTTGGATATCATAGATCTTAAGAACGGGGGGGAAAATCTTTTCCTGGATAATCTTATCCTCACTGAGAGCTTCATTACAAACTAAATGCTGATGATTCCCTAAGTCTTTGTCTTCAGCTTGAATCTTTCTCCTGAGGTCTGCTGCCAAGTTGCTTCAGTCGTGTCCGACTCTGTGCGATTCCATGGACTGCAGCCTACCAGGCTTCTCTGTCCATGGGATTCTCCAGGCAAGAACACTGGAGTGGGTTGCCATCGCCTTCTCCCCTCCTGAGGTCTAAAACCCCAAAATTATAATCCACATCTGATGTCTCCACCTTAATGTCATTAACTGTCCCCTCCCTTATTAATTGGTGTCAATCTCTACCCCATGACCCCAGCTTGAAGCCAGAATCGTCCCTAATCCTTCCTCCCTCTGTCAGTGAACAAAGAAAGCCCTATCAGTTATATTTTCTAGGCTCTCTAACCCTTCTCCTCAATCTCTGCCTCCATTTCCCTGGTTCAGGCCTCTTCCTCTCACTAGGTTGCTGAAGTAACCTGTTGACAACTCCTGCCTGTATTCCCCCACCCCAACGGCAACCCATTTTCTCTACCTGCTATTGGAGACATTTTTCTAAAGCTCATTCATATATGGTCATGTCACTAATTATGCTCAGAATTATCAAGCATTTCTTTGTCTACAGAAATTTTGTAGCAGCACATTTAAAGCCCTTAGTCATCCAGCCTCCCCTCTTTCTTATCTTTATCTCCTGATCCCCTTCTCCCACGGATCCTTCCTACACATCCCAGCAGTCAGCTGACATCCCAAAAGATGTCCGGCATTTGTGTGCCTTACACATTTCTGCGTATGCTGTTCCCTTCCCCATCCTATATCCTGACTTCTCAGTGTACTCCTCCATTCATGAGCTAGCTGTGCCTGGACCTGTCTCGTGAGCTAGATTGCAAGCTCCTTACGGGAGGTAGTGTTCTGTTCATTTTTGCATCTGCAGTGCTTGGGTCCATAGAAAAGTTTTAAGAAGTGAGGTAAAGTTCTGAAGTTCTCTGATGGCCCACCAGAAAACATAACTATGTACAGTGAAAGTGAAAGTCAGTTGTGTCCAGCCTTTTGTGACCCCATGGGCTATACAGTCCATGGACTTCTCCAGGCCAGAATACTAGAGTGGGTAGCCTTTCCCTTCTCTAGGGGATCTTCCCAACCCAGGGATCGAACCCAGATCTCCTGCATTGCAGGCGGATTCTTTACCAGCTGAGCCATAAGGGAAGCCCCAACTGTGTATATATTTTATGTAAAAGTCAGATTTCCTGTAACCTCAACCTTATACAGCCACAAATATGAAATTAAAATTTTTAAGGCTTTAAAATTTTTTAAATTTATTATTTCTTTGGGTTGTGCTGGGTCTTCATTGCTGCACATGGCTTTCTCTAGTTACAAGGAGTGGGGCCTGCTCTTTAGTTATGTCCGTGGGCTTCTCATTGTGGTGGCTTCTCTTGTTGTAGAGCACAGGCTGTAGAGCGTGCAAGCATCGGCAGTTGTGGCACACGGGCTTAGTTGCTCCATAGCATGTGGGCTCTTCCTGGACCAGGGCTCGAACCTTTGTTCCCTGCATTGGCAGGCAGATTCTTAACCACTGGACCACCCGTTCAGTTCAGTCACTCAGTCATGTCCGACTCTTTGGAATCACAGCACGCCAGGCCTCCCTGTCCATCATCAACTCCTGGAGTTCACTCAGACTCATGTCCATCGAGTCAGTGATGCCATCCAGCCATCTCATCCTCTGTCGTCCCCTTCTCCTCCTGCCCCCAATTCCTCCCAGCATCAGAGTCTTTTCCAGTGAGTCAACTCTTCGCATGAGGTGGCCAAAGTATTGGAGTTTCAGCTTTAGCATCATTCCTTCCAAAGAAATCCCAGGGCTGATCTCCTTCAGAATGGACTGGTTGGATCTCCTTGCAGTCCAAGGGACTCTCAAGATCTTCTCCAACACCACAGTTCAAAAGCATCCATTCTTCGGCGCTCAGCCTTCTTCACAGTCCAACTCTCACATCCATTCATGACCACAGGAAAAACCATAGCCTTGACTAGACGAACCTTTGTTGGCAAAGTAATGTCTCTGCTTTTGAATATGCTATCTAGGTTGGTCATAGCTTTCCTTCCAAGGAGTAAGCGTCTTTTAATTTTATGGCTGCAGTCACCATCTGCAGTGATTTTGGAGCCCCCAAAAAATAAAGTCTGACACTGTTTCCACTGTTTCTCCATCTATTTGCCATGAAGTGATGGGACCGGATGCCATGATCTTCATTTTCTGAATGTTGAGCTTTAAGCCAACTTTTTCACTCTCCACTTTCACTTTCATCAAGAGGCTTTTGAGTTCCTCTTCACTTTCTGCCATAAGGGTGGTATCATCTGCATATCTGAGGTTATTGATATTTCTCCTGGCAATTTTGATTCCAGCTTGTGTTTCTTCCAGTCCAGCATTTCTCATGATGTACTCTGCATAGAAGTTAAATAAGCAGGGTGACAATATACAGCCTTGACGTACTCCTTTTCCTATTTGGAACCAGTCTGTTGTTCCATGTCCAGTTCTAACTGTTGCTTCCTGACCTGCATACAGATTTCTCAAGAGGCAGGTCAGGTGGTCTGGTATTCCCATCTCTTTCAGAATTTTCCACAGTTTATTGTGATCCACACAGTCAAAGGCTTTGGCGTAGTCAAAAAGCAGAAATAGATGTTTTTCTGGAAGTCTCTTCCTTTTTCCATGATTCAGCGGATGTTGGCAATTTGATCTCTGGTTCTTCTGCCTTTTCTAAAACCAGCTTGAACATCAGAAAGTTCATGGTTCACATATTGCTGAAGCCTGGCTTGGAGAATTTTGAGCATTGCTTTACTAGCATGTGAGATGAGTGCAGTTGTGCGGTAGTTTGAGCATTCTTTGGCATTGCCTTTCTTTGGGATTGGAATGAAAACTGACCTTTTCCAGTCCTGTGGCCACTGCTGAGTTTTCCAAATTTCCTGGCATATTGAGTGCAGCACTTTCACAGCATCATCTTTCAGGATTTGAAATAGCTCAATGGAATTCCATCACCTCCACTAGCTTTGTTTGTAGTGATGTTTTCTAAGGCCCACTTGACTTCACATTCCAGGATGTCTGGCTCTAGGTCAGTGATCACACCATCGTGATTATCTGGGTCATGAAGATCTTTTTTGTACAGTTCTTCTGTGTATTCTGGCCACCTCTTCTTAGTATCTTCTGCTTCTGTTAGGTCCATATCATTTCTGTCCTTTATCAAGCCCATCTTTGCATGAAGTGTTCCCTTGGTATCTCTGATTTTCTTGAAGAGATCTCTAGTCTTTCCCATTCTGTTGTTTTCCTCTATTTCTTTGCATTGATCGCTGAGGAAGGCTTTCTTATCTCTTCTTGCTATTCTTTGGAACTCTGCATTCAGATGCTTATATCTTTCCTTTTCTCCTTTGCTTTTCGCTTCTCTTCTTTTCACAGCTATTTGTAAGGCCTCCCCAGACAGCCATTTTGCTTTTTTGCATTTCTTTTCCATGGGGATGGTCTTGATCCCTGTCTCCTGTACAATGTCACGAACTTCATTCCATAGTTCATCAGGCACTCTGTCTATCAGATCTAGGCCCTTAAATCTATTTCTCACTCCCACTGTATAATCATAAAGGATTTGATTTAGGTCATACCTGAATGGTCTAGTGGTTTTCCCTACTTTCTTCAATTTAAGTCTGAATTTGGTAATAAGGAGTTCATGGTCTGAGCCACAGTCAGCTCCTGGTCTTGTTTTTGCTGACTGTATAGAGTTTCTCCATCTTTGGCTGCAAAGAATATAATCAATCTAATTTCGGTGTTGACCATCTGGTGATGTCCATGTGTAGAGTCTTCTCTTATGTTGTTGGAAGAGGGTGTTTGCTATGACCAGTGCATTTTCTTGGCAAAACTCTACCACCAGGGACCACCAGGGAAGTCCAAAATTTTAAACATACATACACACAAAAAAAAGCATGTAACAAGCTTCAGCACTAAAGCCATGCTCTATCTTTCCTAAAATAGCCTCAAGCTTTCACTCAGAAGCTATTTTTTCTTATTTAGCGGAATGCCTAATAGGATTATTGAATTGCTTTTCTGGTTCCCAGTAGGTGAACAGACTTGGAGCAGAGAGAGAAGGATATTCACCCAGGGATGGCAGTGAAATGGCCTGATAGTGAAAGCAAGAATCACTTAGTCATGTCTGACTCTTTGTAACTCCATGGACTGTAGCCGCCAGGCTCCTCTGTCCATGGGATTCTCCAGGCAAGAATACTGGAGTGGGTTGTCATTCCCTTCTCCAGGAGATCTTCCTGACCCATGGATCAAACCCAGGTCTCCAACACTGCAGGTAGATTCTTTACCATCTGAGCCACTTACCAGACATACTGAGGAGCTGATAAAGCTTTCCCTTAAGATAAAACCAAAAGGAAGAGGGTAAATTAATAGATATAGATTAGTAATAGATATTAATAATGATGATTCATCAAAAGGAAAGGTTGTTTTAGAAGGCAGCATATTCTGTAAAATACTTTATAAAGGATTTTCTGTTAAAAATGGTTGAAAGAGTTTTATCACTTAATTAAGATTTAGATATGCCATGAATTTTCATATGTGGAACACATAATTCCCTAACAATGCCAGCTAATGGTTCTCCAGTATCACAGGTCTGTTTTACATATTGATAATATAAAGTTTTACATATTGATAATATAAAAGTCTGTTACAGATCAAAAGTTTTCTAAGTAGCTTTTTTCTGAATTCAGTCCATTACTTTAGTAAAATGGTTATAAACTATGGCAGTTTGCCCCGTAAGGTAGTGTAAGGTAGTGTAAGGTAGTGTAAGGTAGTGTAAGGTATTTATAAGGTATTTAATGCAACAGTTGTTTGCTTTGTATGATGTTATAGAAGTAACACTAATTATAACACTAATACACTAATTATAGGGTTACCGATTCCTTTGAGTCATTTATTCTATATTCCTATTTACCTCACCTTTGTGTCCTCACATATAACAATATAGTTTAATAGTTTCTAAATGTGTGCACAAAGATGTGTGTCTAAAGTTTACTGAATGGTGGTATTTAAATTTTGAATGTTATAGAAATTCAAAGATAACAAAGGTAACAGGCTAAAACAGAGACAAAGTAGAACCGGATCTTACGGTAGACAGCCCCCAGGCATGTCTTTCCCAGGGACATGTGGCTCTGTGTGATCTCCATTGGCCCTTCATCTCACCATCACAGAAAGTGTCAAGATTCCCCAGTAGCTTATTCTTTATCCCCAGAGTGATTTAAACAGTAGTGACCGTATAGCAGATTAATACTTATATTAAAAATTAGTGAAGAAAGTATGTGATATAGTTGTTGTTTAGTCACTAAGTTTTGTCTGACTCTTTTGCAACCCCGTGGACTGTAGCCCACCAGGCTCCTCTGTCCATGGCATTTCCCAGGCAAGGATACTGGAGTGGGCGGCCTCTTCTTTTTCCAGGGGATCTTCTCGACCCAGGGATCGAACCCATATCCCCTGCATTGGCAGGCAGATTCTTTATCACTGAGCACCTGGGAAGCCCATGTAACATAATACTGTGCTTTATATGTACATGTATATAATTGTATAATATACTAGGCTAGGGTTTGTTTTGTTTTAGTGATGTTTGACTAAAAAATAACAGGGTATATTTTAGGTACTAGAACTGCTTATACCAACCAGAGCAAGGGGTGAGCAGCTTCAGGGTCATCATCCTGGGAGCCAGTGCTCCCGTAACACTGCCATCCTTATATTTTTGGGGCTCCTCTTTTGCATTTCCTCCGAGTCTGTGACTCATTCTTTTCAGTATCCTCAGCAGTGACAGATCTTTTTCAGTTGAGAATGAATTTGACTTTTGGAACCAAGAGTCACTTAGGGCCAGGTATGATGAGTAAGGTGGAGGATCAAGCTGAAAAATGCTATTTTGGGTTAAAATTGGCATGTGACAATAAAGTAATGAGTGTGTTTTCTGGCCTGGCTTATAAAGTAACCAATTTGGGGTTAAAGTATTCTAGATAATTTGATTTTCTGATCAGCCAAGTACTTAAAATTGAAGCATTTGGTAAAATGCAGAATAGAGCAGTTAACTTAACCCTGTATTCAATCTTGTCACATTCTTGGGTGATCTCTGCAAGTGTTCATGATTATCATAGCTCTCCATAGCCGGCAAGGATGTGAGAGATTAGAGTGAAGGAGAAGAGGGCGGCAAAGGAAGAGATGGCTGGATGGCAATGGACATGAACTTGGGCAAACTTCGGGAGATGGTGAGGGACAGGGAAGCCTGGCGTGCTGCAGTCCGTGGGGTTGCAGAGAGTCGGACACGACTGGGCGACTGAACGACAACAACAATCTAGAACATATCCTCAAGAGCTGTTTGTTGGCCATGGTACATTTGTATTTCTGGCTTTTTTAACCCAGATAGATTTTATTAGCTTAATTTTCTCATTTGTTTTTTCCTAAAAGCAGAGGTTTTTTTTATTGTTTTGTTGCAAATTACTTGAGGTTCCTGCAAGACGTGCCTTCTAGGTTCTTCAGGGGAGGAATTGCTCTTTTAATTGTTGAGCCATATTTCAAAGATGATGTAAAGAGTTGGAATATTCCTGCTAAAACTCATTGGACTTTAACCTATTATAGAGAATTTTGCTATTTTAATATCTTCTTTTTGTTTTCTATATCTAGTTAAAAAATCTAAGTTTAGAAGAACTGCAGATGCGGTTAAAAGCGCTGGACCCCATGATGGAACGAGAAATAGAAGAGCTTCGTCAAAGATACACTGCGAAAAGGCAGCCCATTCTGGATGCAATGGATGCGAAGAAAAGAAGACAGCAAAACTTCTGAGTCTAATTTCCTTTCTGTTTGTTTCTATGACTATTCTGGAGACCAAGAAACCACTAAGAATTGAAGAAATATTATGATTTTTTTTTTAATCTCTAAGATGTGTGCTCTACAGCCAGGCAACAGCCAAAAACTGATGATGGTACAAGCCCAGGTAAATTCCCAGAAGACAGACTCCATACGGTTCCCACTGTGTTCTCATTTGTAAATGATGAAAACAGCAGAAGTGCATTCTTCTCTGTATCTGTCAGCTACATACCAGCACTAAAACTCTGTTGTAAAACGAAGGCTGTGTTTAGAAACCTTGAAAATCCAAAGCTATTGTTTAATTGTACAGCACCGAAGGGCTTTATGTTACAATATTCTTTATTCTTTTCTAATAGCCTATTTATTGTATCCCTCTAGGTAAACTTATTTATTTATGCTATTTCACTTTGTTTTGTTTTTTAAGGGCAAGATCAGGATAGCTTTGGTGAAGGTCGGGACATATTAATAGATGACAGTGTACAACCAAATTATACTGTAAGCCAGGAGCTACGGGGTACATTCCTTGATTTCCAGGATAGTTTTCCAATAGAAGCAGAGCAATAATAGCAATAGTACACAAATGGGCCAGGCATTTTTTTATACTGAAGCAATAATTCCATTTTTACCTTCTGAAATTTTAATTTTTTTATTTCTGACGTTTGGTACAAATAGGATTATATATATTTAGGTCGTACAGAGCTATAATGTTTAAAACCAAAGAAATCAATGGAACCCTTGCACAAAAATGTGTGGTGAATATTTTAAAAGAAATCCTTAAGACAAATGTAATTCTTAATATTGTTTCATGCTTCATGGGTAGGTCTTAGAGCTAAATTGTATCAAATTGTAATAAGCTCATCACATTTATTTCTGTGAAAATGCTCAGTTGTCCCCAGACTTTTTTGTTGGTTTCATTTATTTGCTGGAAATTGGTAAACATCATGTGCCTGATGATAACAAAATAGCAAAAACGTTTGTACTGATCTGTGCAAGCTTTGGGGACTGAAAAAAAACAAAAAAGATTAAAACCATTAAAAAGAAACTCATTTCTAAGCTGAATGAACATTTGCATGATTGAACCGGGACCAGTCATTTCCTAAACTACATATGGCCATCTTGACAGCGTTTGTTCTTTTGTGTGTTTAATTACTATGTGTAAATCATAAAGACAAATAAATTTACTGTGCCATCCAGCACATTTCAGCTCTGTCTTTTTTTAAAACTCATGACCTAGATTCTGTCTTTTCTAGGCAAGGAAGGTATGTTAGTCAGGACAGTGCAGGCTAGATTATTCAGTGATAACAACTCTAAACCTTCAAGGGTTTAACATAACCCAGATTACCGGTCACCCACGTGTTCTGCTCCTAACCTTCACAGCCAGGGACCACGCTGACAGAGCTTCCACCATCTGCAACGTTGGTGGTCACCACAGCAAGGGAAGGAGCCCTGCAAGTCACACAGTGGCTCCAGCCAGCAGCGACAGAAGTTGTGTCATCTCTGGAAACTTCTATTCCTTTTTAAAATGACCTTTGCACCCCAGGTAATACCTGGAGTAACATTTGTCCTTGCCCTGTTGAGTCCTTACAAACAGTAAACTGTCTCATTGGATACAAATTATGATTGTTAAAACATGGTAAATATTGAAGATTTTATAAAGGTTATTAAAAATGGTGCTAGAGAAAACTTGAGTCCCTTGAACAGCAAGGAAATCAAACCAGTCAATCAGGAAGTCAGTTCTAAATGTTCATTGGAAAGACTGATGCTGAAGCTGAAGCTCCAATTCTTTGGCCACCTGCTATGAAGAGCCGACTCATTGGAAAAGACCCTGATGCTGGGAAAGATTGAAGGCCGGAGGAGAAAGGGACAACAAAATATGAGATGGTTGGATGGCATCACCAATTCAGTGGACATGAGTTTGAGTAAACTCCGGGAGATATTGAAGGACAAGGAAGCCTGGCGTGCTGCAGTTCATGGGGTCGAAAAGAGCCGAACATGACTGAGTGACTGAATGACAAAGACTGAGTTTACAATATATTCTTCAGCTACATGTGTTTGGGTCAATCAGATGAGTCAATCAACGCAAACACCCCACTCTTTTTTTTCTCTGTTTTTCTTTCAGTAAACTGCTGAATACCTCACCTAATTTGATGGAATCCACTGACTGATTTGTTATTAGCCAAGTAAAACCACCTACATGAAATGACAAGAAACCTGTGAAGATGATTTATGTCCTGTTTGCTAAACTAGAAAATTTATGCAAATTCATTCAACAAGGCCTGTTAACTACTCTTACTAATAAAGTCTCAACAAGAATCTTCCTTTTAATCCTGAGTATCCCATGTTTCGATCATAATTTTTGTGTGACTAGACTTTACATTTGTCTTTATATATGTATATTTGTCTTTTTAAATGTGTATGTTATTTATATATGTAATATTCTTTATATATGTTATTTATATGTATATATTTATGTTGTTATATTTGTCTTTCTCAATATATGTATGTTAGTTGCTCAGTTATGCCTGACTCTCTGCGACCCCATGGACTGTGTGGACTGTACCCCCCAGGCTCCTTTGTCCATGGAATTCTCCAGGCAAGAATACTGGAGTGGGTTACCGTTTCCTTCTCTAGAGGATCTTCTTGACCCAGAGATCAAACCCAGGTCTCCTGCATGGTAGGCCGATTCTTTATCATCTAAGCCACCTGGGAAGCCCAAATATATGTCTACACACCTATATTTAGAGATTTAAGAACAGTGGACACTGTTGCACTTCAGAACCTTAGGAAACTCCAGAACATTTCAGGATAATCTGCCTTAAAATTTTCCTATCTTCTCACTCTCTGCCGACCACCAGTCAAAAAAGGAATTTAAAGTTTGGAAGAACCAAAAGCCATTAAAGAAACTTTCAAGTCGAGGTCAGCATTGACTAATCATTATTCTTAGGAAAGAGTTTTCTGGTTATTTTAATAAGTTTAAGAAGAAGCCACTTACTATTTTAACCTTGGTTTTTGAGAACATTCCAGAAATAGTTAAGTGTGCTTTCTGCACACCCCCATCCTTTCATAGATACAGTATTGTAGATGTAATTGAAGCTAATGAAGAAGGATTTCATCTTGCTGAAAAGTCAGCATCATTGTATATGTTGGCCTCTAGATGAGAAAATTTTTTCTTTGATTTAATGAACTTAGATGACTCATTTCTACAGGCTTACAATACACTTAGCTTATTTTAGCATAAATAGTTTTATATTCAAAATATGAGCTACTTTGGCCAGTTGGACAAGAAAATTTATTTTAAATAAATAAATTTATTTATTTAAATGGTTTTCAAAATAATAATGCCTGTTATTTGGGACACTTACATGTGTCAGATAATTTGCTGAACAGCCTTACATGTATTATTTACATGCTTTTGAATTTCTTTCTTCTGCTTGTTTACTGAATCATATCCCCAACTTTTAAAATCACTCTCTACTCACTGAAAGATACGTAGCTTCTCTAGTGGAAATTATATTAATAAGATGTTTTAAACTTAGTCACAGGAAATCTTTTCAAATTACTGACACGTTAGCATTCCATAGGAGTGCTATTTTCGTTTCCTATCCTGTATGTTAAAAGAGTAATGATTAAAATAAATCCTAATGTACTAATAATAAAACATTCTAAAATAGAACAGTTTTTAAAAATAATTGGAATTGCATTGCATACTAAACTTCTTAAGTACAGACATTTAATTAGATATTTTATCAAAATGCTATTTTGGAGATTTTTTTGGGGGGGTGGGGGCCCAAAGCCCAGGAATCTGGAGTCTAACAAGAGGACTACTTGTCTTTGCTGTTTGAGTGGTTTGCTAAGATACAGGGGTGCTTATATACCTTGGTAGCATAGTCTGATGTACTGGATCATGGCTTTCCTCCAGGGAGTCAATCAGCTTCTCTCCCGTGTTCCGTGTCTACTCAAAACACCTTCAGCCTCAGTCCACCAACTCCCTGAGTCATAAAAAGACCCCAAAAGAGAAAGCAAGTTGCCAGTTCTATTCTTCCACTAGTCTTGCAAGAATAGTTCCCAGTCCATTGCTTTTCTCACAATGACATTAGCCAGACTCCCTATTAATTTTTTTTCACTTGATTAAGCTCCCTAATTTAAAATTCTGATTCTTCTGGTCACTCTCCAGTTTGCAGAACTTTGCCTACCAAGTTAAGGATGAACTCTGTGCAATGGGAGGGAAAAGAAAAAAATGAACTCTGCCTCCTGCCATTCAAGACCTTTGTGTGTGTCACCAAGTCACTTCAGGCGTGTCCGACTCTGTAATCCTGTGGACTGTAGCCCGCCAGCCAGGATTCTCTGTCCATGGGATTTTCCAGGCAAGAATACTGGGGTAGGTTGCCATGCCTTTCTTCAGGGGATCTTCCTGACCCAGGGATAGAACCCTTGCCTCCAGCATCTACCTGCATTGGCAGCTGGGTTCTTTAACATGGGCGCCACCTGGGAAGCCCGTCAAGACCTGCAGCTTGTCCCAGCCGTGAAGCCCATCCTGCTTAACTGCTTTCTTTGAGGCCTTTCTTCCATCAAACCAAACTGCTTCCAAACTCTATTTGATTTCCCTTATTACTGGATTGTAAGGTAGCTGAAAGCAGAAACTTGGTGTTTATCTATCTTGCTTTCTCACAGTGCTTACCAGGATGTTAGATGTATTTGGTAGTAAAGTTTCACTGAAGGCAACTAGCTTGAGTAACAGAATTACCATCATTAATCATGTAGGCTAATCCCTCTCCTTACATCTTGGTAATCATGGTAACAAGAACAATAATGTCAACCAGTTTTTGAGCAGCTACCAGATCATGAACTGGATATATTATCTCAAACCTTCACAACAAGATGCATAGTCTTTTTCTCAGAAAAGACAGGATTAGAGAGATTAAATGAGATCACCAGGCTAGTCAGTGCCAGCATGAGCTTTAAACTGTCTCCAAAATCTTTGCTTTTTCCACTAGACCATATTGCCTAATAAACACAGCAGGTCTGGCTTTAGAATTGCTGGACAGGGTTGCTGATTATCTTGGAAGAAGCTTCAGTTAAAACTTAGGAGAGGACCTTGTTAGCTGATTTGAACTTTTTCTCCATTTCAATGGAATCTAAATTTTCCAAAAAGGCACCCTATCTACATGACAGGAAAAGAAGCAGGGTGCATTTACTGAAGTTCCCAAGATGATTTGTACAAAAACATTTTTTTTACCCTTCATTAGGATATATTTTGGAGTTCTTGTGCCTTAAAAGCTATACATTATATATATATATATATATATATATATAATGTATAACATTTTAGTTAGATGCTAACATTTTAGTTTACATATATATATATGTAAAATAATTGGAATATATATATATGTAAACTAAAATGTTAGCATCTTCTCTCCCTTACCAAAGTCTGTCTTTGATAATGAGTAGAGAAACATTAATCAGTACAGTGGAAGAAAGAAGACCTCAAGTCAATTACCTGGGTTCAAGTTCCAGCTCTATACTTTTCATTGCCCTGGGCAAGAAGAAGCATTCAACCAATCTGTTTCAATTTCCTGATCTATAATAATGCAGCAGCTGTGAAAATCAAATATTCTAGTACATGTGAAATATTAAGTGAAGTTCCTGGGATATGACTTCAAAAATAAACTTAACTCTTTTCAGTTTAAACAGTTTGTTTTTAAAAGAATAAAGAAAAAGGCCCTGGTCTCCATTGATAAACAAGTTTATTGTAACTTCTAAAGTGTATTAGTGTCTTCTAGAACCCATCAAGGATCTAACCTGCTCACAGATAGTGATTTAAGTATTTCCTTTCTTCCTAGAGCAAAGTCAGTAGTTAGGTTAAGCTATACTATCCCCCACTTAAAGAATTATCCTTTCTATTTTAAGGATATTATTAAGGCCAACATCTATGGCTCCATTTGTGAAGAACCATCAGGAAACTTTCAAATTTATTCTATAGTTTTATTTCAGTAAAGTTTTGGCATTCTGGTCCTTAAAAGTATGAATCATGTAATTGATTGGGTTTCCCAATTTACTTTGATCCTAGGAAGTTTGAAATCAAATTTAGAGCTAATAATTTTATAGGATTCTATGATCTACATGTTTACATTTCCCTGATCTTATATTTGGAGAAGGCAATGGCACCCCACTCCAGTACTCTTGCCTGGAAAATCCCATGGACGGAGGAGCCTGGAGGGCTGCAGTCCATGGGGTCGCTGAGGGTCGGACATGACTGAGTGACTTCACTTTCCCTTTTCACTTTCATGCATTGGAGAGGGAAATGGCAACCCACTCCAGTGTTCTTGCCTAGAGAATCCCAGGGACAGGTGAGCCTGGTAGGCTGCCATCTCTGGGGTCGCACAGAGTCGGACACAACTGAAGCGACTAAGCAGCAGCAGCAGCAGATCTTATATTTATAAAAATAGAAAGTTTTTTTTTTTTTTTTAAAGGAAAAGGAGTTACCTGGAGGTATGAGTCTTTCCAGTATACCGAGAAAAATCTGGTTCCCTATGTGCTATTTTTATATCTTCTCATAGGGTTCCTGTGGGTGTCAAATATGGTCACAGTGTGTCAAGGGGATTTGCTGGTTAGGCCCTGGGCCTGGAAACCTGCTGGAATCTTTCAGAGTATCACCACATGGGGAGAAAGAAATCTGTAGGGTATGAGGTCCCCTGGTCTGGAGATAACCACTGTCTTTCCTCTTAGGGAACAAGCCAGGAGAGGATAACACATGCCCGCAGTCCTCATACCTCCTGCCCTCGGCAGCCTGCTCAAATCACATTTACACCAAAATTGATTTAGGCTAACCAGGCAAAAAAACCATGCTGTCCAAACCCGGGGCCAGTCAGCAGATCAGAATCCCTTAAAATCTTATCTATCTCTCAAGTGTTTTCCCATTTGTATTGTTCTATCCATAAGCCACTTTATAGTCTCAGTGAAGAGAAAAGAGCAAATGGAAATAGGTTGTTTTTTTTAAAACACGATAGATACGACAGTTGTAGCCAAAATTACAAAATAGTGTCATACCCTACATTTCCACGGTAGAAAAACAAGTATTCCATTTTATGAGAAAGCACTAAAAATTAGAATTCTAAAATGCTTCTAGCAGAAAATTCAGTGCCTGCCTGTATTTAAACCAAGCAACTAGTTGTCTTTAAATTTTTACAGAATTTTCCAAGGTGAACTGTAATTAGTTGAGTGGAAGCTAAATAACACCTGGCACTAAAGCTTTCAGCTTTTAAAATATTCTCTTTCTAATGTCCCAGTGAATACAGAGCTCGCTGGATGGGGGCAGTTCTGCACTGTGCAGTTTTTCAGACTTCCCATTTATTCCATGACAGCTTTCTTTCCTATTTAAAAAGAAAATATTCTTAGCAAAAATATTCAAATGAGAAGACATAATAGCACTTGGAACCAAAAAGTCTTCAATATTAAAAACAAGATACACTGAGCAATCTGAAATGTTGAACTGTTTCATTATTAATGAATCAATGTGCAAATTCATGAGTTCATTCTCTGTTGACCTTTCATAAAGTTTATAGAAGTTTATTCTAAAAGCATACCAGCTAATGACCATAAATCAGTTTCCACACTTAGAATGTGGCCTTTGGAAATTATGCCTGATATTAATGGACTAATGAACGTAGGCCTTAACAAGTTTCAGCAAGGCTTTTCGGTTGTGAGGGTTTATTATTTGCTCTAACAAGTGAGTAGTGATTTGGAATATGATTCAGAATTTGAATGTGGTGGGCAGTCACAGAAGTCCAACAATGCTTTTAAAGTCCATAAGGCAAAATAATTTCACATAAATCTAATGAGTTGCTAGTTTATGGGGTTTTTGACTTTTTATTTTGTACTGGGGTATATAGCTGATTAACAATGTTGTGATAGTTTCAGGTGAGCAGCACAGGGACTCAGCCGTACTTATACACGGGTCCTTCTCTCCCAAACTCCCCTCCCATCCTTGCTGCTACATGACACGGAGCAGAGTTCCCTGTGCTATACAGTAGGTCCTTGTTGGTTTCGCATTTTAAATATAGCAGTGTGTGCATGTCCATCCCAAACTCCGTAGCTATCCCTTCCCCCCATTTTCCCCTGGCAACCGTAAGTTCTTTCTCTAAGTCTGTGAATCTTTCTGTTTTGTAAGTCAGCTCATTTGTATCATTTATTTTTAGATTCCATATGTGAGGGATGTCATATACTTGTGAAATGACTTCTGACGTCTTACAAGTTCCCCTGACCTTTACCCAAAGCAGTGGTAATAAGTATCTACAAGGTATACAGAGATAGTCTATAGTAACCATTTCTAACTTGGCTGAAAGGAATCAAAAACTTCTGACAGAAAAGACCTATCCCTACTCTGTCCAATTTGAAGCAAATTCGTTTCTTTAGTTCTTGAGGTTGTTATAAAAAAGACATGAAAGCTTATCTCGTCTGCAGATAGGAACTCCTCAAAGGTAAGCATCTTTGATGTTCTGCCACCGACTTGATGCATGACCTTGAGTGAGTTATTTAACCTCCCTTTAAGTCTCATCTTCTTTGTCAAACAGGGGAGGCAGCCTCAGAGGCTTGTGAAAATGAATGTGAAACACACATGAAGCTCTTAGCACACTGCCCCACACCCAGGGAGCACCGGCAACTTTGCACTTTCTTTAACTCATCGACAAACATCTATTGAACCAGCTTCCATGCTAGGTTTGGAAACACAGGTGACCTGACTCCTGCCTGAGAACTGGTGCTTGTCGCCTGGCACAGGGCAGACATACATGGGTGTGGTGAGGAATATAAAGACGAAGCCCTGTGGAGCAGGACAGGGGAGGTTTCACTGAAGGGGTACTTGAACTAGGCCTTGAGGCTTGGGAAGGCAGGAGAGAGAAAAGGGACTGTGGGGCAGGCAGAGCACATAGAAAGGCAGAGATGAGAAAGGATGTTTGGTTTACTTGCGAAGTCTAAAGTTTCATGACACAGGGAAGGTGTTCAGTGAAAATGCATTTGGGACCACTTGTCCTGCTTGCTCTCTCCTGCCATTTAGAAGGTCATCTCTTTTGGTTTGGGTTTTGTTTTCCCCAATCACTGAATGTTATTTAGATAAACTAATTGAAAGTAATATTTGGCGTCTTTGCTGGTGCCCCTGTCTCCCAGTCACACTCAGCTATACTCATTTCCATTATTTGATAGTATCTAGAAGAAATAATGTGTGCAGAGCCTTGCTAAGGTTGGGTATTGGATCAAAGGGGCCAGAGAAAGTGGGTAGAGAATTAGCAACCGCATCTAAAGAAGTATGCTTAAACTCAATTCCTCAAATCAACTCACTAGCATTTGCGGGACTGAAACATTTATCTTCTTTTTGTCAGTGATGGTCTTCTCAAGACCTTTGTCATTTTCCACCTTTATTTAGGGCAATTTATAAAGTAGCATACATCAAAAACAAGTGAGAAAAGGAAAAGCAAAAACAAGAGAAGCAATCTGGAGCCATGAACCATATTATTGATAATAGAAAAATTGCTTACTGTGAATTTGGTCCAAAGCTTCCTGGAAGCCACAGTGAAGAAAGAAACCAGAAGCAGTTTACATTATCCAGCTACGCTGTCCGAAATGGTAGCCTCGTGAAATGTGGATAGCCACACTGAGATGAACTGTAAGTATAAAATACACAATGTATTACAGAGACTTAGTACAAAATAAAATGTTGACTATCCCGTTAATTTTTATTATTTCATGTTGAAATAATATTTTGGATTTGTTGGGTTAAAATATCTTAAGTTAATTTCACCTATTTCTCAGCACTTTTTAAAGAACCAGCTAAAATTTTGTAATTATATAAAAAAATTTTAATTACATATGTGGCTCATATTTGTGATTCACATTATGAATTTATTGGACAGTGCTGGTCTGTAAGATAAAAGCTTTCATCAACTGATGAATGGATAGAATGTGGGGTATCCATACCAGGAAATATGGTTAGCCATAAAAAGGAATGAAATAATGGGCACAGGAGGGTTGGGAGGGGTGACAAAAATGTTCCCAAATTGATTGGGGTGATGATTGCATAACTCTGTGACTATTAATAACCAATAAACTTTAAGCTTTTTAAAATGAATATATTTAGTTATGTTAAAATCATAAAATAATTTTTTTTTTAATTTTAGGGGAGAAAAAGACAAAAGCAAACTCTGTTGCTCAGAAGAAACCCCATCATTCTTAGTACCTAGATAAGAAGTGTCTCCCTAAGGGGACCACTGGAAAGCACACGGTGCATATTCAATTTAATATCAATATTCATGATAATATCAATATTCTCAGAGTTAACACTGCGGTGGTGTGCGCTGTTTTCAGTATTTGTCAAAGGCATCACACACCCTCAACTCAATAACTCCTACATGCTGCTGCTGCTGCTAAGTCGCTTCAGTCGTGTCCGACTCTGTGCGATCCCACCAAGCTCCCCTGTCCCTGGGATTCTTCAGGCAAGAACACTGGAGTGGGTTGCCATTTCCTTCTCCAATGCATGAAAGTGAAAAGTGAAAGCTAAGTCACTCAGTCGTGTCTGACCCTCAGCGACCCCATGGACTGCAGCCTTCCAGGCTCCTCCGTCCATGGGATTCTCCAGGCAAGAGTACTAGAGTGGGGTGCTATTGCCTTCTCTGAACCTACATGCTAATGGCTCCCAAATCCCTGCCTTCAGCCCAGACTTGTCATAAACGCCACAGCCAGGTATTCTCAATGCCACACATGTGCCTCCAATTCAGCGTGACCGAACACTGCTGCCCCTGTATTTTCAGCCCAGTGGGTGCTACGTCTACCATTCAATCACCAGTGCTGGGGGTCCTTGAATCCCCACTGTCTTTCACCCTGCACCACCCAGACAATTCCAGCTTCCAGATGTTGCTCAAGTCTGTGTCCTCACCTCCACTCGCTCTCTCTGCTGCTGCCCCTGGGTCTTCCATCATCTCCTGCCCAGACAATTGCAGTGGCCCCTTAACTGGTCTCGGCTCCAAGTTCATTCCCCTCAGCCCACCCTCCCTCACATCTGCTGGCATGGTCAATCCAGAAGGCAATGGACTTCCATCACCTGCAGGATAAAGCCCATTAAAGCAAATAAGTCCTCTGACACCGGAGCCCTGCCTTCGTTTCTTTCCAGTTCTGAATACTCCTTCAAGTGACCTATGGCTCCTGCCTACCCCTCCTGAGACTGAAGTGATCAACTGCCCATGCTGTCAGCTCTGCTCAGGTATACATAACCCGCTTTGTGTGCCCAGATGCAGACTGGGATCACTGCACTTTCCAGATTGTATTACAGTGGCCATTCATTCTTCTGTATCTCCCACCAGCTAAGCTGTCTGAGAGCCAGGACTGTGCCCATGTTTTCGTCTCTCTGTGGCATCAGCACAAGCCGCAGCATAGTAACACTAAATAAACACTTGTTGAATAAAGGATAAAGAAATGTGAAAGGTGAAAGAAATGTGATTTAAATTTGGATCTAAGCAAGTGGCTAAGAAATTAGAGAAGCCCAATTTTTAGGTGCTAAATGTCCTTGCTCATCTCCATGAGGACATGGGGTATGTCTATTCAGTTCATCACAGTGTCTCTGATGTCATTCAGTATTTTCTGGATGGGTGGATGGGAAGATAAGCAAATGTATGAACAAAGATACAGGCAGAGAAATGACCTGAAAACAAACCAGTTTCATGAAAATAGTCCCAACATCCTCAAATTTACATCTGTGTCATCTCCCAAACCATAGTTGGTACTTAGTACTCAATACTTGGGAACCTGGGGAAGCATTGGTTCTGCCCTTGAGCAAATACTTATCCAACTGAATATGAGAATTTGGGTGACAAATACCCCTGAATTCCCTGCACACAGCTGTACTACAGGCCTGAAAGAATACACTCCAGTTTCTAAAGGGGGAAACATAAGCTTTTTTATTGGCTTGCATAATGAAAATCTCTGGAGTCCTGGATGCTCTGTTTCATACAAAACAGACTGATGCATCACATTTGCTTCACAAAAAAAAAATATGAAAAAGAGAACAGAGTCTTTTCGTTCTTTCTTTTTTTGGTCCCTATAATTCTGTTGTCAATGGTGCAGAAATTTGCATGGAAAGCGATGGATGTCTCTGCTTTTCAGAAGAATCTCAGGGCTTCCTGGATCATTAGGAACCAATTACAGTACTAAAAAGTGCTTTATAAAGTAAAGCATTCAGTTGATGTGATGAGAAAATAAAAATGTACTTGTAAGCAATAAAGCTAGAGCAATACTATATATTTTGCTACCAGTTCTATTTTTATTGTATAAATTTGCTATGTGTGTGATTAACACACACAAGGAAGCATTGATGACGGACCTGCCATCACCACCACACAAAGACAGTGAAGAATATACTATCTGCAATGCTCCTAAAATGCAAAACTGTGGCATGAGCTTAATGGTATGGAATTCCCAGTCAGTTTAACAACACCTTCAAGTATAGGAGCCAGACATTCTGCTTCATCCTTATTCCCACTCTTTCACCCAAACCCTGATGAAAAAGGGGAGGGCCTCACTTAAAGCACCCTTCTTGGTGGTTTGATCTGTTATTTCTGGGAACCTCATCAGTGCTACCACTCACTCAGCAAACATTCAGGGAAACTGGGTTCTAGACCCTCACGTGCCAGAGACATGCAGATGACTGAAGCGCAGTTCACGCTAGTTGACTGAAGCAACTATACCTGTAATCTCAGCACTGAAATGAAAGCGAACAGAGGAATGGATTAGGGGCTTAAGGAGCTTGGGGAACTGGTGAGCAGGAGGTTTCTGTGCTAGTTCAGGGGAAGGGGCTGAAGTTTCACAGGGGTCTGACAATGGAGAGGAGAGGGCAAATCCAAGAGCTATTTGGGAGATTGAACAAGCAGGGGTGATAGACTAAATCGATGCTGGAGGTAAAAAAGAATGTGGGGGTCAAAAAGAGCACTGATAACCCCAGGTTGCACCACCCCAAAACACTGATAGAGTTCACTAAGTCAGAAATGGATTTGAAAAGTAGGATAATGAGATCAGATTTGCACATGATGAATTCTCAAAATCTATGAGATATCCAAGAGGAGGCATCCTGGAGTCAGTTGGAAGCACGACCCTGGGGCTGGATGAGAGAGGTAGGCCTGGAGATGAAGACATCTGCTGTCAGGTAGAGGAATGGACTGAAAGGACTCCAAAGACTGTGCCGAGGGAGCAGGCAAAGGGGGAGGACCAAGGATAACACCCTGGGGCAGGCAAGGCAGGACAAAGGGCAGGCAGATTTAATAGTAGGCAAATTGAAGAAAGCAGGGAAAACCACTAGACCATTCAGGTATGACCTAAATCAAATCCCTTATGATTATACAGTGGAAGTGAGAAATAGATTTAAGGGCCTGATGAACTATGGAATGAGGTTCGTGACATTGTACAGGAGACAGGGATCAAGACCAGCCCCATGGAAAAGAAATGCAAAAAAGCAAAATGGCTGTCTGGGGAGGCCTTACAAATAGCTGTGAAA
The DNA here is from genome assembly GCF_029407905.1 of Bubalus kerabau. Taxonomy (NCBI): domain Eukaryota; kingdom Metazoa; phylum Chordata; class Mammalia; order Artiodactyla; family Bovidae; genus Bubalus; species Bubalus kerabau. The sequence continues at coordinate 68,070,699 of NC_073637.1, forward strand.
AGAAGAGAAGCAAAAAGCAAAGGAGAAAAGGAAAGATATAAGCATCTGAATGCAGAGTTTCAAAGAATAGCAAGAAGAGATAAGAAAGCCTTCCTTGGTGATCAATGCAAAGAAATAGAGGAAAACAACAGAATGGGCAAGACTAGAGATCTCTTCAAGAAAATTAGAGATACCAAGGGACCATTTCATGCAAAGATGGGCTTGATAAAGGACAGAAATGGTATGGACCTAACAGAAGCAGAAGATATTAAGAAGAGGTGGTAAGAATACACAGAAGAACTACACAAAAAAAGATCTTCACGACCCAGATGATCACGAAGGTGTGATCACTGACCTAGAGCCAGACATCCTGGAATGTGAAGTCAAGTGGGCCTTAGAAAGCATCACTATGAACAAAGCTAGTGGAGGTGATGGAATTCCATTGAGCTATTTCAAATCCTGAAAGATGATGCTGTGAAAGTGCTGCACTCAATATGCCAGCAAATTTGGAAAACTCAGCAGTGGCCACAGGACTGGAAAAGGTCAGTTTTCATTCCAATCCCAAAGAAAGGCAATGCCAAAGAATGCTCAAACTATGGCACAACTGCACTCATCTCACATGCTAGTAAAGCAATGCTCAAAATTCTCCAAGCCAGGCTTCAGCAATATGTGAACCGTGAACTTCCTGATGTTCAAGATGGTATTAGAAAAGGCAGAGGAACCAGAGATCAAATTGCCAACATCCGCTGGATCATGGAAAAAGCAAGAGAGTTCCAGAAAAACATCTATTTCTGCTTTATTGACTATGCCAAAGCCTTTGACTGTGTGGATCACAATAAACTGTGGAAAATTCTGAAAGAGATGGGAATACCAGACCACCTGATCTGCCTCTTGAGAAATCTGTATGCAGGTCAGGAAGCAACAGTTAGAACTGGACATGGAACAACAGACTGGTTCCAAATAGGAAAAGGAGTACGTCAAGGCTGTATATTGTCACCCTGCTTATTTAACTTCTATGCAGAGTACATCATGAAAAATGCTGGACTGGAAGAAACACAAACTGGAATCAAGATTGCCAGGAGGACTATCAATAACCTCAGATATGCAGACGACACCACCCTTATGGCAGAAAGTGAAGAGGAACTCAAAAGCCTCTTGATGAAAGTGAAAGTGGAGAGTGAAAAAGTTGGCTTAAAGCTCAACATTCAGAAAATGAAGATCATGGCATCCAGTCCCATCACTTCATGGGAAATAGATGGGGAAACAGTGGAAACAGTGTCAGACTTTATTTTGGCGGGCTCCAAAATCACTACAGATGGTGACTGCAGCCATGAAATTAAAAGACACTTACTCCTTGGAAGGAAAGTTATGACCAACCTAGATAGCATATTCAAAAGCAGAGACATTACTTTGCCAACAAAGTCTAGTCAAGGCTATGGTTTTTCCAGTGGTCATGTATGGATGTGAGAGTTGGACTGTGGAGAAGGCTGAGCACCGAAGAATTGATGCTTTTGAATTGTGGTGTTGGAGAAGATCTTGAGAGTCCCTTGGACTGCAAGGAGATCCAACCAGTCCATTCTGAAGGAGATCAGCCCTGGGATTTCTTTGGAAGGAATGATGCTGAAGCTGAAACTCCAGTACTTTGGCCACCTCATGCGAAGAGTTGACTCATTGGAAAAGACTCTGATGCTGGGAGGGATTGGGGGCAGGAGGAGAAGAGGACGACAGAGGATGAGATGGCTGGATGGCATCACTGACTCAATGGACGTGAATCTGAGTGAACTCCGGGAGTTGGTGATGGACAGGGAGACCTGGCGTGCTGCAATTCATGGGGTTGCAAAGAATCAGACACGACTGAGCGACTGAACTGAACTGAACTGAAGGAGGGATGAGGGACACTGGACATCTAGAGAAAATAAACTTCAAGGAGGAGATTCCCTGTCACTTGTTTTGGCACATTTCTTAGATGGTTAAGAAATGTGTGGTGAACAAGTTAAATACTGTGTCTCTATCAGACTTTAGAGCAAGCCTTTATGTTTGTGTTCATTTAAACTACCATGGTCATGACTATTGTCTTTGGAGCCAGATGGAATTTGGGGCTAGAACCCAGCTCTGCACTTTCCAGTTGGGTGGCCTTGGACCAGGTACTCAGTCCCCAGATGAAGATTATAACTCACCTCACTAATTGATCAATAGTAGGAGCTGACTAGGTAAACTCAGGTACAAGCACATAGGGGGATGCTGAGAGCAGGTACCAGAAAAGATATTGATTTTTATGAACTGATAGAAAAAATTATCTCAGTGATACTGAGGCATTTCCAGAATGGAGCAATTTAGAAAACCCCTCTTTGATTCTCCAGGTACAGAGATCTGTATTTAAATTAGTGGAAAGTTAAAGAAGGTATGTACCAATGTAATAACAGCAGTTACTCAAGGGTGGGGATTGAAGTTGGAGGATTATGCATGTTTGAGTTCTCCTTATATGGCTTGATTTTTTTTAATGTATTCAACTATTCCATGTATAATTATAAATTAATTCATTTAAAAAATAAGTTCAAAACCCTATCTATCATTTAGTGTTGCAGTGAAGACTAAAATGAGACAATGACTATAAATCGCATTGCCTATCACAAAAGAATGCTCTTATTACACTGTTCCTTATCACTGTACACGCTGCACTGTCTTTGAAATAACCCTTCGACACACTTTTTTTTTTTTGGAGGTTTGAGAATAGATGGTGGAGTAGAAGGACTTGAGCTCACCCTCTCTCACAAAAACACCAAAGTCACAATTAGCTGCTGAATGGCCATCTACCAAAAAGATTCAAACCTACCAGAAGGGATGCTCTACATCCAAAGACAGAGAAGAAGCAGCAACAAGGTGGCAGGAGGGGTGCATTCACAATACACTCAAATCTCATACTCACCAGGTGAGTGACCCACACTGGAAAATAATTGTATCACAGAGGCTCTCCCATAGGAGTGAGGGTTCAGAGCCCCAGGTAAACCCCCCCCCCCAGTCTGTGGTTCTGGCATTGGGAAGAGAAGCCCCCAGAGCCTTTGGCTTTGAAAGTCAGTGGGGCTTGATCACAGGAACTCCACAGGGTTGAGAGACACAGAAACCCCACTCTTGGAGGGCATACACACAAGCTCTCGTGTGTACCAGGACCCAGGGAAAAAGCAGTGATTTCACAGGAGCCTCAGTCAGACCTATCCAGTGGTCTGGGAGGATCTCCTGGGGAGACAGGGGGCAGCAGTGGCCCGCTGTGGGGACAAGGACACTGATAGAGGAAATAACAGGGCTTACTCACTGGTATAAGTTCTCCTCAAAACTGCCATTTGTCACCAAGACCTGGGCCCACCCAACAGCCTGTCAGTTCCAATAGTGAGATGTCTCAGGCTAAACGATGAACTGGATAGGAACACAGCCGTACACATCACAGACAGATTGATTAAAGTCTTTCTGAGTCCACAGCTGCCTCTAAACTGATCCCTTCACACAGCTTTGCTTACCAGAGGACAAGACCTAGCTCCACCCACAGTGGGTAGGCACCGATCCCTTCCACCAGGAAACCTGCACAAACCTCTTAGACCAGCCACACTCACCAGAGGGCAGACATCAGAAGCAGGAGGAAATATAATCTTGCAGCCTACAGAACAGAGATCTCAAACACAGAAGGCTAGACAAAATGAGATGGCAGAGGAGTGTATTCTGGAAGAAGGAATGAGATAAAATTCCAGAAAAACAGCTAAGTGAAGTGAAGATAGGCAACCTATCCCAAAAGAATTCAGAATAATGATTAAAAAAAAAAAAAGATCCAAGATCTTGGAAAAGAATGGGGTGGGGGAATAGAACAAGAAAATACAAGAAATGTTTAACAAAGAACTAAAAGATATAAAGAACTAGCAAACAGAGTTGAGCAATATAATATCTGAAATGAAAAATACATGAGAAAGAATCAATAGCAGAATAAATGAGGCAGAAAAATGGATAAGTGGGAAGACAGAGAGGTGGAAATAACTGCCACAGAACAGTAAAGAAAAAAGGATGAAAAGAAATGAGGACAGTCTCAGAGACCTATGGGACAACATCAAATGTACCAATATTCGCATGATAGGGGTCCCAAAGAAGACAGAAAGAAAGGGCCCGAGAAAATACTTGAAGATATAATAACTGAGAACTTCCCTAACATGAGAAAGGGAACAGTCACCCAATTCAGGAAGCAAAGAGAGACTCATACAAGATAACCCCAAGGTAGAACATGCCAAGACATTTGGCAAAATTGAAGGACAAAGAGAAAATATTAAAAGCAACAAGGGAAAAGTAGCAAATAACATACAAAGGAATCCCCACAATGTTTTTCAGCATAAACTCTTCAGGCCAGAGGGAGTGGCAAGATATATTCAAAGTGATGAAAGGGAGAAATCTACAACCAAGAGTACTCTACCCAGCAAGGCTCTTGTTCAGATTCAATGATGAAGTCAAAGGCTTTACAGACAAGCAAAAGCAAAGAGAATTCAGTGCCACTAAACTAGCTTTACAAAAAAATGCTAAAGGATCTTCTCGGAGAGGAAAAGAAAAGGCCAAAATGAGAAACAAGGAAATTACATATGAGAAAGCTCATTGGTAAAGGCAAACATGCAGTAAAGGTAGAAAATCATTCACACACAAACATGATATCAAAACCAGCAATTGTGAGAAGAGTACAAATGTGGGATATTGGAAATGCATTTGAAATTAAGAGACCAGCAACGTAAAACAATCTTGCATACATACAGACTGCTTATGGGGACCACCAACCAAAAATCTACAATAGATACACACACACACACACACACACAAAAGAAACTAATCCAAGCACAAACTAAAGATAGTCATCAAATCACAAGAGTACAAAAGAGGAAGGGAAGAAAAAAGACTATGAAAAATAAATCCAAAGCAATTAACAATATAGCAATAAGAACATCAGATCAGATCAGATCAGATCAGTCACTCAGTTGTGTCCGATTCTTTGCAACCCCATGAATTGCAGCATGCCAGGCCTCCCTGTCCATCACCAACTCCCGGAGTTCACTGAGACTCATGTCCATCGAGTCTGTAATGCCATCCAGCCATCTCATCCTCTGTCGTCCTCTTCTCCTCCTGCCCCCAATCCCTCCCAGCATCAGAGTCTTTTCCAATGAGTCAACTCTTCGCATCAGGTGGCCAAAGTACTGGAGTTTCAGCTTCAGCATCATTCCTTCCAAAGAAATCCCAGGGCTGATCTCCTTCAGAATGGACTGGTTGGATCTCCTTGCAGTCCAAGGGACTCTCAAGAGTCTTCTCCAACACCACAGTTCAAAAGAATCAATTCTTTGGCGCTCAGCCTTCTTCACAGTCCAACTCTCACATCCATACATGACCACAGGAAAAACCATAGCCTTGACTAGACGAACCTTTGTTGGCAAAGTAATGTCTCTGCTTTTGAATATGCTATCTAGGTTGGTCATAACTTTCCTTCCAAGGAACAAGCGTCTTTTAATTTCATGGCTGCAGTCACCATCTGTAGTGATTTTGGAGCCCGCCAAAATAAAGTCTGACACTGTTTCCACTGTTTCCCCATCTATTTCCCATGAAGTGGTGGGACTGGATGCCATGATCTTCGTTTTCTGAATTTTGAGCTTTAAGCCAACTTTTTCACTCTCCACTTTCATCAAGAGGCTTTTTAGTTCCTCTTCCCTTTCTGCCATACGGGTACATTTTGGTAATTAACTTAAATGTAAATGGATTAAATGTGCCAACTGATAAATATAGACTGGCTAAAACAATACAAAGACAAGACTTGTGTATATGCTGTCTACAAGAGATGCACTTCAGATCTAGGGAAACATAAAGACAAAGTGAGGGGATGGAAAAGTTATTCCATGGGAATGGAAATCCAAAGAAAGCTGAAGTAGCTATTTTCATATCAGACAAAATAGATTTTAAAACAAACACTGTTAAAAGAGACCAAAAAAAGACACTACATAATGATCAAGGTATCAACCCAAGAAGATAGAACAACTGTAAATATATCTGCACCCAACATGCTGCTGCTGCTGCTAAGTCGCTTCAGTCCTATCCAACTCTGTGTGACCCCATAGACGGCCTCACACCAAGCTCCCCCATCCCTGGGATTCTCCAGGCAAGAACACTGGAATGGGTTGCCATTTCCTTCCCCAATGCATGAAAGTGAAAAGTGAAAGTGAAGTCGCTAGGTTGTGTCCGACTCTTAGTGACCCCACGGACTGCAGCCTACCAGGCTCCTCCATCCATGGGATTTCCAGGCAAGAGTACTGGAGTGGGGTGCCATTGCCTTCTCTGGCACCCAGCATAGAAGCACCTCAAAATATAAGGTAAAGAGTAACAGTGATAGAAAGAGAAATTGACAGTAAACCAATAATAGTGGTGGACTGTAACACCCAACTTATGTCAATGGATAGATCATCTAGACAGAAATCAATAAACACAGGTCTTAAATGACACGTTAGACCATGTTGTCTTCACTGATACTTAGAGAGCATTCCATCTAAAAGGAGCAGAATACACATTCTTTTCAAGTGCACAGGAAACATTCACATGAGTAGATCACATGCTGGGCCACAAAGAAAGCATTGGTAAATTTAAGAAAACTCAAGTCTTATCAAACGTCTTTTCCAGACACAACACTGGGAGGTTAGAAATCAACTACAAGAAAAAAAAAAAATGTAAAAAACACAAACACACGGAGGCTAAAAAATATGCTATTAAATAATCAATGGATCACTGAAGAAATCAAAGAGAAAATTTAAAAAAAAAACACCTAATGGCAAATGACAATGAAAACACGATTAACCAAAACCCATGGGATGCAGCAAAAGCAGTTCAAGGAAGGACGTTTATAGCAATACAATTTTATCTCAGGAAATAAGAAAAATCTCAAGCAACCTAAACTTATACCTGAAGCACTTAGAGAAAAAAGAACAAATAAAACCCAAATTTAGTAGAAGGAATGAAATAATAAAGAGAAGAGCATAAATAAATGAAATTTATTTATTTAGAGAAAAGGACAATAGCAAAGATCAATGAAACTAAGAGCTGGTTCTTTAAAAAGATAAACAAAATTGACAAACATTTAGCCAGACTCATCAAGAAAAATATGAAGAGGGCTCAAATAAGTAAAATTAGAAATGAAAAGAAGTTACAGCTGACACCACAGAAATACAAAAGATCATAAGAGATTACTAAAAGCAACTATCATCATTGTTCAGTCACCCAGTCATGTCTAACTCTTTGCAACCACATGGACTGCAGCACACCAGACTTCCCTGTCCTTCACCATCTCTCCGAGCTTGCTCAAACTCATGTCCATTGAGTTGGTGATACCATCCAACCGTCTTGTCTTCAACAAGTTGGCTCTTTGCATCAGGTGGCCAAACTATTGGAGCTTCAGCTTCAGCATCAGTCCTTCCAATGAATATTCAGGATTCATTTCATTTAGGATTGACTGGTTTGGTCTCCTTGCTGTCCAAGGGACTCTTCTCCAACACCACAGCTCAAAAAGTATCAATTTGGCTGATTCATGTCAATGTATGGCAAAAACCACTACAATATTGTAAAGTACTTAGCCTCCAATTAAAATAAATAAATGAATTAAAAAAAAAAAAGCATCAATTCTTTGATGCTCAGCCTTCTTTACGGTCCAACTCTCACATCCATACATGACTACTGGGAAAACCATAGCTTTGACTAGACAGACCTTTGTTGGTAAGTCATGTCTCTTGCTTTTTAATATGCTGTCTATGTTTGTCATAGCTTTTCTTCCAAGGAGCAAGCATCTTTTAATTTCATGGCTGCATTCATCATCTGCAGTGATTTTTGAACCCAAGAAAATAAAATCTGTCACTGTTTCATTGTTTCCCCATCTATTTGCCATGAAGTGGTGGAACCAGATGCCATGATCTTAGTTTTTTTTTTTTAGTTTTGAGTTTTAAGCTAGTTTTTTCACTCTCCTCTTTCACCTTCAAGAGGCTCTTTAGTTCCACTTCACTTGATGGCATAAGGATGGTGTCATCTGCATATCTGAAGTTATTGATATTTCTCCCTGCGGTCTTGATTCCAGCTTGTGCTTCATCCAATCTGGCATTTCACAGGATGTACTCTGCATATAAGTTAAATAAGCAAGGTGACAATATACAGCCTTGACCTACTCCTTTCGCAGTTTGGAACTAGTCCATTGTTCCATGTCCCATTCTGACTGTTGCTTCTGGACTTGCATATAGGTTTCTCAGGAGGCAGGAAAGGTGATCTGGTAATCCTCTTTCAGAATTTTCCAGTTTGCTGTGATCCACACAAAGGCTTTAGCATACTCAATGAAGCAGAAGTAGATGTTTTTCTGGAATTCTCTTGCTTTTTTAATGATCCAACAAATGTTGGCAATTTGATTTCTGCTTCCTCTGCCTTTCCTAAATCCAGTTTGAACATCTGGAAGTTCTCAGTTCACGTAGTATTGAAGCCTAGCTTGGAGAATTTTGAGCATTACTTTGCTAGCGTATGAAATGAGTGCAATTGTGTGGTAATTTGAACATTCTTTGGCATTGCCATAGATGTCAACTAATCTATGACAAAGGAGGCAAGAATATACAATGGAGAAAAGATAGTCTCTTCAATAAGTGGTGCTGAGACTATGTTTTAAAAATTGCAGAGGAAGGAACACTCCCAAACTCATTCTATGAGGCCACCATCACCTTGATACCAAAACTAGACAAGGATAGCAGAAGCAAAGAATATTATAGTCCAACATCACTGATGAATATAGATGTAAAAATCCTCAACAAAATACTAGCAAACACAATACATTAAAAGGATTATACACCATGATCAAGTGGGATTTATGCCAGGACTTTTCAATAGCCACAAATCAATTAGTGTGATACACCACACTAACAACTCAAAAAAAAAAAAAAAAAAACTATATGATCATCACAATAGATACAGAGAAAGCTTTTTGACAAAATTCAACATCCATTTATGATAAAAAAGAAAAACTCTCCAGAGACTGGGCACAGAGATAACTTACCTCAATATAGTAAAGGCCATATATGACATATACACAGCAAACACCATTCTCAATGATGAAAAATTGGGAGCATTTTCTCTAAAACCAGGAACAAGACAAAGATGTCCACTCTCACCACTTTTATTCAACATAGCTTTCAAAGCCCTAGCCATCGAAATCACAGAAGAAAAAGAAATGAAAGGAATCCAGATTGGAAAAGAAAGAGTAAAACTGTCACTGTTTGCAGATGACATGACACTATACATAGAAAATCCTAAAGATGCTACCAAGAATACTGGGTTGCCATGCCCTCCTCCAGGGGATCTTCCCAACCCAGGGATTGGATCCAGGTCTCCCACATTGCAGGCAGGTTCTTTATAGTCTGAGCCACCAGGGAAGTCCATGAATATGGGAGTGCATATTTCTCTGGGGATCTTCCCAACCCAGGAATTGAACCGGGACCTCCTGCATTGCAGGCAGATTCTTTGCCAGCTGAGCTAACAGGGAAGCTCAGAAAACTACTACTACATCAATGAATTTGGTAAAGTTACAGGATACAAAATTAATACACAGAAATTTATTGTTTTTATACACTGACAATGAAAGATCAGGAAGAGAAATTAAGGAAACAATTCTATTTATCATTGTATCAAAAAGAATGAAATACCTAGGAATAAACCTACCTAATGAGGCAAAAGACCTGTATGCAGAAAACTACAAGACTCTGATGAAAGAAATCAAAGATGACACATAGATGGAAAGATATACCATGTTCTTGAACTGGAAGAATCAATATTGTCAAAAATGACTGTATTACCCAAGGCAATCTACAGCATCAATGCAATCCCTGTGAAATTACCAAAGGCATTTTTCACAGATCTAGAACCAAAAAAAATCTTAAAATTTGTATGGAAACACAAAAGACTCTGAATAGCCAAAGCAATCTTGAGAAGGAAAAATGGAGCTGGAGGATTCAGGCTCCCTGACTTCAGACTATGTGTAAACCTACAGTAATAAAAACACAAAGATAGACTTATAGATCAATGGAGCAAGACAGAAAGCCCAGAAATGAACCCACATACCTTAATCTATGACAAAGGAGGCAAGAATATACAACAGGGAAAAGACAGTCTCTTCAATAAGTGGTGCTGAGAAAGCTGGACAGCTACACAGAAAAGGATGAAATTAGAGCATTCTTTAACACCATACACAAAAATAAACTCAAAAACAGATTAGACTTAATGGAAGGGTAGATACTGTAAAATTCTTAGAAGAAAACATAGGCAGAATACTCTTTGACATAAATCACAGGAATGTCTTGTGGTAATGATATTAGCTGGAGTCAGTCAGTCAGTCAGTTCAGTCGCTCAGTCGTGTCCGACTCTTTGCGACCCCATGAATCACAGCACACCAGGCCTCCCTGTCCATCACCAACTCCCAGAGTTCACTCAAACTCATGTGCATCGAGTCAGTGATGCCATCCAGCCATTGCATCCTCTGTTGTCCCCTTCTCCTCCTGCCCCCAATCCCTCCCAGCATCAGGGTCTTTTCCAATGAGTCAACCCTTCGCATGAGGTGGCCAAAGTACTGGAGTTTCAGCTTCAGCATTAGTCCTTCCAATAAACACCCAGGACTGATCCCCTTTAGGATGGACTGGTTGGATCTCCTTGAAGTCCAAGGGACGGACTCTCAAGAGTCTTCTCCAACACCACAGTTCAAAAGCATCAATTCTTTGGCTCTCAGCTTTCTTTATAGTCCAACTTTCACATCCATACATGACCACTGGAAAAACCATAGCCTTGGCCAGATGGACCTTTGTTGGCAAAGTAATATCTCTGCTTTTCAATATGCTATCTAAGTTTGTCATAACTTTCCTTCCAAGGAATAAGTGTCTTTTAATTTCATGGCTGCAGTCACCATCTGCAGTGATTTTGGAGCCCCCCAAAATAAAGTCTGACACTGTTTCCACTGTTTCCCCATCTATTTCCCATGAAGTGATGGGACCGGATGCCATGATACTCGTTTTCTGAATGTTGAGCTTTAAGCCAACTTTTTCACTCTCCTCTTTCACTTTCATCATTACCTGGGGTAATGAAAATAAAAATGAAAATAAACAAATGGACCCTAATTAAACTTAAAACCTTTTGCACAGCAAAGGAAGCCATAAACAAAATGAAAAAACAACCCATAGAATGGGAGAAAATATTTACAAATGATGTATCCAATAAAGGATTAATCACTAAAATATATAAACAGCTCATTCAGCTCAGTATCAAAAAACAAAACCCACACAATCAAAAAATGGGCAGAAGATCTAAATAGACATTTCTGCAAAGAAGACTTACAGATGGCCAAAAAGCACATGACAAGATGCTCAACGTTGCTAATTATTAGAGAAAAGCAGATCAAAACTACAATTTGGTATCACTGCACACCAGTCAGAATGTTGTTATCAAAAAGTCTGCAAATGATAAATGCTGGAGAGGATGTGGAGTAAAGGGAACCCTCCTACACTGTTGATGGGAGTGTAAATTGGTACAGACACTACAGAGAACAGCATAGAGGTTCCATAAAAGCCTAAAAATAGAGCTACCATATGATCTAACAGTCCCACTCCTGGGCATATATCTGGAGAAAGCCATAACTCAAAAAGATACATGCACTCCTATGTTCAAAGCAGCACTATTTACAATAGCCCAGATATGGGAACAGCCTAAATGTCCATAGACAGATGAATGGATAAAGAATATGTGGTACATGTATGCAATGGAATATTACTCAGCCATAAAAAATAAGGAAAGAATGCCATTTGCAGTAACATTCATGGACACAGAGATCATACTAAATAAAATCTGGCAAATATTATATATCACTTATATGTGGAGTCTAAAAAATGATACAAATGAACTTATTTACAAAGCAGAAACAGACTAGCAGACTTAGAAAACAAACTTGTGGTATGAAAGCTGAAAGGTGAAGGGAAGGATAAATTAGGAGGGTTGGATTAACATATACACACTGAGAGAGTCATTTCCTAGGCAGGTTGATAAGTAGTCTAGGGGTCCCCAAGGAGAGAGGGGTCTGGAATTCTCAAGGAGGAAGAAAGGACAAACTTTTTTTCCCTCTACATTCCTTAGGATTATATAACAAGAATGTATCCTACCTGAGGACAGTCTCTGGATTAAACCTTCTGGCTAATCCTGTTATCTTAAAATGTAAATTATGGGAGTAGGTCTGGTGAGATCTTTACAACCTCCAGACATTCTTTTGATTCATTGGAGAGTATATAACTCCACTGCTAACACTAGCAAGGGGGTACTCTTTCTGCCCGCTTCTGATGCCTATGCCAGAAGCTTTCTCTGTCCCCTTTATACTTTAATAAAACTTTATTACACAAAAGCTCTGAGCCATCAAGCCTCGTCTCTGGCCCCAGATTGAATTCTTCTCTTCTGGAGGCCAAGAATCCCGGCATCTTTTCGTGGTTCAGCAACAACCTTTCAACACTACTATATATAAAATAGATAATCAACAAGGACCTGTACAGCCCAAGAACTCTATTCCTATAAGTTGTAATAACCTATATGGGAAAAGAATCTGAAAAACAGATACATGTATATGATAACTGAATCACTTTGCTATACACCTGAAACTAACACAACATTATAAATCAACTATATTTCGGTATAAAACATAAACATTTTTTTTCTTCAAAACATCACCCAGGGACTTCCCTATAGGTCCAGTGGTTAAGATTTTAAGCCTCCATTGCAGGGGGCATGGTTTGATCCCTGGTTAGGGAACTAAGATCTCAGATGCCTTGCAGTGTAGCCAAAAAAAAAAAAAAAAAGAAGAAGAAGAAGAAAGTCACATAGAAAATACATAGTAGAACCAAAATATAAACCCACATCTGTCTGGCTGACTCCAAAGTCCTCACTCTTAGCAACCTTCACAAATTTCATCTGTGGCAATGGTAAGACATGTAGGGGGCAAGCAAGAAAGTAGAGATTTCAATTCAAATGCTGTTGCAATGGTCCAGGTGAGAGACCTTGATGGCATGACAGCAGAGGACATGTAGAAAGGGGCAGATATAGGCATCTTTAGGAATAAACAAGACTTACTTGTGGGTTGACTTGCTGAAGGGTTTTGGCTTGACCAACTAAGGGAATAATGGTGCCATTTTCTGAAACAGGAGCTTAGAGAAGCAACCCACTGGAGGGCAGGGAGAATCAAGGATCCTGTCTTGGCCTTTATAGGACTTGATGCCTATTAGCCATGCAGGTGGAACTTCTAGGTAAACATGTAGAGATCTCATGGCAAAGGTGGGATGGGAGATATCAGCACGGGAAAAACAAACCAAAAAAGACCTTCTGGATAACAAATGCAGCCTTGGGCTGCTTAGTCATTTAATTCTTCACTGCTTTAGTATCCTCATCTACAAAACAAAAGCAATATAAGAACCTAGTTTATAAGGTTGTCGGGAAAATTAAGTGAACAAAAGACATGTCAGGCTCTCGGAATAGTATTTAGTGAGTGCTAGCTGTTAACGTCATCACCCTCATCCTTATATTTTAAAAAGAAACAAAGTGAAGTCGCTTAGTCGTGTCCAACTCTTTGTGACCCCATGGACTGTAGCCTGCCAGGCTCCTTATTCCATGGGATTTTCTAGTCAAGAATACTGGAGTGGATTGCCATTTCCTTTTCCAGGGGATCTTCCCTATCCAGGGACCAAACCCAGGTCTCCTGCACCGCAGGCAGACTGTTTACCATCTGAGCCACCAGATGAGATCAGATCAGATCAGTCGCTCAGCCGTGTCTGACTCTTTGTGACCCCATGAATCGCAGCACACCAGGCCTCCCTGTCCATCACCAACTCCCTGAGTTCACTCAGACTCACGTCCATCAAGTCAGTGATGCCATCCAGCCATCTCATCCTCTGTCGTCCCCTTCTCCTCTTGCCCCCAATCCCTCCCAGCATCAGAGTCTTTTCCAATGAGTCAACTCTTCGCATGAGGTGGCCAAAGTACTGGAGTTTCAGCTTCAGCATCATTCCTTCCAAAGAAATCCCAGGGCTGATCTCCTTCACAATGGACTGGTTGGATCTCCTTGCAGGCCAAGGGACTCTCAAGATCTTCTCCAACACCACAGTTCAAAAGCATCAATTCTTCGGCACTCAGCCTTCTTCACAGTCCAACTCTCACATCCATACATGACCACAGGAAAAACCATAGCCTTGACTAGATGGACCTTTGTTGGCAAAGTAATGTCTCTGCTTTTGAATATGCTATCTAGGTTGGTCATAACTTTCCTTCCAAGGAGTAAACGTCTTTTAATTTCATGGCTGCAGTCACCATCTGCAGTGATTTTGGAGCCCAGAAAAATAAAGTCTGACACTGTTTCCACTGTTTCTCCATCTATTTCCCATGAAGTGATGGGACCAGATGCCATGATCTTCATTTTCTGACTGTTGAGCTTTAAGCCAACTTTCTCACTCTCCACTTTCACTTTCATCAAGAGGCTTTTTATTTCCTCTTCACTTTCTGCCACAAGGGTGGTGTCATCTGCATATCTGAGGTTATTGATATTTCTTCCAGCAATCTTGATCCCAGCTTGTGTTTCTTCCAGCCCAGCATTTCTCATGATGTACTCTGCATATAAGTTAAATAAACAGGGTGACAATATACAGCCACCAGGGAAGCCCTAAGAAGATAAATGTTCAAAAGATGATTCTACTTAACCAAGTTCCCACAGCTAGGCAATGTCTGAATTTTAACAGGTTGATGTAAGTTTTTTTCCACTGAACCGGGGTCCCCTCCTCCCCTGCCCTCACCATGTGTAGTCAGGTGAAGTTGCTCAGTCATTTGTGACTCTTTGCAATCCCATGGACTGTAGCTTACCAGATTCCTCTGTCCATGGAATTTTCCAGGCAAGAACACTGGAGTGAGTTGCCATTTCCTTCTCCAGGGGAACTTCCTGACCCGGGGATCGAACCTGGGTCTCCCACACGGCAGGCAGACGCTTCACCCATTGAGCCACCAGGGAAGCCCCATGTGTATTAAAACTGAACATGAAACTGAATATGGACCAGGGGCAGGGGAGTGAGTAGAAGGGGGATGGGGAGTTATTGTTTAGTGGCTGCAGAGGGTTTGTTTTGCAAATGAAAAAGGTTCTGGTGATGGGCCATGTTGATGGTTGCAAAACAATATGAATGTACTTAACGCCACTGAACTGTACACCTAGAAGTGAGACAGGAGGGAAGGGGATGAGGCACAACCTTTAAAAGAATGACATAGCTGTTGTGGATATGACAAAAACTAGTGAGAACCAATTAGGCCCAAAATGGTGAAAAATTCAACTTCCAATAGGCCTTGAGCTTCATTATATGCTCATTATAATACATTAGCATATGCTAAGTAACACACCCACTGGCGGCTTGACAGTCCCAAGGCCGACCATAAAAGGCCAAAAAATGGGTGGTGCCCCAGTACCTGGAAACCCTCGCACCTTCCCCCAAATAGTCATAATGATCCTGATAGTTTACGGGGAACGATGAAGAGTGGCACTGGATTCATGGTCTCTGAAGGAGATTTAACTCCAGGACCAAAGACAGTCTCAGTCACCCAGAGCTTTGTGTCGATTTTATTAAAAAGTGAAAGTGACAGAAAAATCTTCTGACATAGACATCAGAAGGGGGCAGGAGAGTACCCGCCTGGCTAGTTTAAGCAGGGCCTTACGAGCTCCCCAACTAGCTGCTGAGGGCAGATAAAAAGAATGCCTCAAGGTTGTAAGAGTTCCACCAGACCCTTTCCCAAGGCATACCTCCTGAGATAACTTCAGGACAAGATTAGCCAGAGAGAATGGGTTCCAGGCATCCCTCTCTGGGCGAGATATACTGTTGCTGTGTAATCAGGGGTAGGAGTCTTGAGAAACAGGTCCCCAGGCATGATTTGTAACAATTATAATCATTAACATAGTGCCTAAGAAAAATATTTCCATGAGTAAGACATTTTGCTGTGTGGCCATTATTTCCTGACCTAAAGAAAGGCCTGTGGAAAATTCTGAAAGAGATGGGAATATCAGACCACCTGACCTGCCTCTTGAGAAATCTGTATGCAGGTCAGGAAGCAACAGTTAGAACTGGACATGGAACAACAGACTGGTTCCAAATAGGAAAAGGAGTATGTCAAGGCTGTATATTGTCACCCTGCTTATTTAACCTATATGCAGAGTACATCATGAGAAACGCTGGACTGGAAGAAACACAAGCTGGAATCAAGATTGCTGGAAGAAATATCAATAACCTCAGATATGCAGATGACACCACCCTTGTGGCAGAAAGTGAAGAGGAACTCAAAAGCCTCTTGATGAAAGTGAAAGTGGAGAGTGAAAAAGTTGGCTTAAAGCTCAACATTTAGAAAACAAAGATCATGGCATCTGGTCCCATCACTTCATGGGAAATAGATGGGGAAAGAGTGGAAACAGTGTCAGACTTTATTTTTCTGGGCTCCAAAATCACTGCAGATGGTGACTGCAGCCATGAAATTAAAAGATGCTTACTCCTTGGAAGGAAAGTTATGACCAACCTAGATAGCATATTCAAAAGCAGAGACATTACTTTGCCAACAAAGATTCGTCTAGTCAAGGCTATGGTTTTTCCTGTGGTCATGTATGGATGTGAGAGTTGGACTGTGAAGAAGGCTGAGCGCCAAAGAATTGATGCTTTTGAACTGTGGTGTTGGAGAAGATCTTGAGAGTCCCTTGGCCTGCAAGGAGATCCAACCAGTCCATTCTGAAGGAGATCAGCCCTGGGATTTCTTTGGAAGGAATGACACTAAAGCTGAAACTCCAGTACTTTGGCCACCTCATGCGAAGAGTTGACTCATTGGAAAAGACTCTGATGCTGGGAGGGATTGGGGGCAAGAGGAGAAGGGGACGACAGAGGATGAGATGGCTGGATGGCATCACTGACTTGATGGACGTGAGTCTGAGTGAACTCCGGGAGTTGGTGATGGACAGGGAGGCCTGGCGTGCTGCGATTCATGGGGTCACAAAGAGTCAGACACGACTGAGCGACTGATCTGATCTGACGTCCTCCTTCAAGGGCCTTGGACTCCCTGCCTAAGCTTTAACTCTTTCAATCCTCCCATTTGTTTGCCTAAGCTTTAACTCTTTCAATCCTCCCACATCATAACAAATTTCATTCGTTATGAAATTACCCAGCCTGAAAAACTAACCACCCCATGTTCCGGGCCCCTCTCACCTTTTGTCTATTGAATGTGTAACTTTCAGGGGCTCTCACCTTCTGAGGTAGCCCACATTCTCAGCTTCTGAGTGTGAGAGTCTGTATCTATGCAGTGTGTTTCTCTTTCAATAAATCTATTGCTATTTCTTACCTATCACCTTGCCTCTAGCTGAGTTCCTTCTGCAATTAGACACAAAAAACCTGAGCTTCATTGAAATCCTGAGACCAGGTTTGCTATTTAAATTAAAAGACAGTGGATTTGAGTCCTAGTCTATGGGTTAAATCCCATCTGAGGTGCAATTGGATTTGAGCCCCAATCTATCTGGGCTGTGTGGTTTCAAAATGGTAAATTTTATGCTGTGCATATTTTGTTGTTGTTCAGTCCCTAAGTCATATTTGACTCTTTGTGACACCATGGAATGCAGCACGCCAGTCCTCCCTGTCCCTCACTATCTTCTGGAGTTTGCCCAAGTTCAAATCCATTAAGTTGGTGGTGCTATCCAACCATCTCAACCTCTGCTGCCCTCTTCTCCTTTTGCCTTCAATCTTTTCCAGCATCAGGGGCTTTTCCAATGAGTCGGCTCTTCGAATCAGATGGCCAAAGTATTGGAGCTTCAGCTTCAGCATCAGTCCTTCCAATGAATATTCAGGGTTGATTTCCTTTAGGCTTGACTGGTTTGATCTCTTTGCAGTCCAAGGGACTCTCAAGAGTCTTCTCCAGCACCCCATTTCTTTTTTTTTTTTTTAAACTTTACATAATTGTATTAGTTTTGCCAAATATCAAAATGAATCCGCCACAGGTATACATGTGTTCCCCATCCTGAACCCTCCTCCCTCCTCCCTCCCCATACCATCCCTCTGGGTCCTCCCAGTGCACCAGCCCCAAGCATCCAGTATCGTGCATCGAACCTGGACTGGCAACTCGTTTCATACATGATATTTTACATGTTTCAATGCCATTCTCCCAAATCTTCCCACCCTCTCCCTCTCCCACAGAGTCCATAAGACTGTTCTATACATCAGTGTCTCTTTTGCTGTCTTGTACACAGGGTTATTGTTACCATCTTTCTAAATTCCATATATATGCATTAGTATACTGTATTGGTGTTTTTCTTTCTGGCTTACTTCACTCTGTATGATAGGCTCCAGTTTCATCCACCTCATTAGAACTGATTCAAATGTATTCTTTTTAATGGCTGAGTAATACTCCATTGTGTATATGTACCACAGCTTTCTTACCCATTCATCTGCTGATGGACATCTAGGTTGCTTCCATGTCCTGGCTATTATAAACAGCAGCACCACATTTCTAAAGCATCAATTCTTTGGCATTCAGCCTTCTTTATGGCCCACCTTTCACATCCGTACATGACTACTGAAAAGACCATAGCTTTGACTACACAGATGTTTGTTGGCAAAGTGATGCCTCTGCTTTTTAATACACTGTTTAGGTTTGTCATAGCTTTCCTTCCAAGAAGCAAGCATCTTCTGATTTCATGGCTGCAGTTGCCATCCGTAGTGATTTTGGAGCCCAAGAAGAGAAAATCTGTCACTGCTTCCACTTTCTCCCCTTCTATTTGCCATGAAGTGATGGGACTGGATGTCATGGTCTTAGGTTTGTTGTTTTTTTTTAACACTGAGTGTTAAGCCAGCTTTTTCACTCTCCTCTTTCACCCTCATCAAGAGGCTCTTTAGGTCTTCTTTGCTTTCTGCCGTTAGAGTGGTATCATCTGCCTATCTGAGGTTGCTGATATTTCTCCTGGCAATCTTGATTCCAGCTTCTAACTCACCCAGCCCGGCATTTCACATGATGTATTCTGCATATAAGTTAAATAAACAGGGGGACAGTATACAACCTTGACAGACTCCTTTCCCAGTTTTGAACTGGTCTGTGGTTCCGTGTAAGGTTCTGTCCGTTGCTTCTTGACCTGCATACAGGTTTCTCAAAAAATAAGAGGGCCTGGTATTCCCATCTCTTGAAGAATTTCCCACAGTTTGTTGTGCACATATTTTACACAGTATAAATTAAAATCTATACATTTTAATAGGACTTCCCTGGTGGCTCAGGCGGTAAAGCACCTGTCTACAATACGGGAGACCCGGGTTCGATCCCTGGGTCAGGAAGATCCTCTGGAGAAGGAAATGGCAATCCACTCCAGTACTATTGCCTGGAAAATCCCATGGACATCCAGTACTATTGCCTGGAAAATCCCATGGACAGAGGAGCCTGTAGGCTACAGTCCATGGGGTCGCAAAGAGTCGGACACGACTAAGCGACTTCACTTTCACTTTCATAATTTTAATACATTTGCCTTAAATTTGGAACAAATTCGCCTTTAAGGCTGCCCCCTTGAACCTGGGCTGGAAGCTGAAGGGCCCCCATCTGCTTGGAGCCCGGGAGCCTCTGGTCACTGGCCTCCCGGCTGCATACCTGGACTCCTGGCCTAGTCCCCACCATCTATTCATCTCTGCATGGATGCTGGAGCAGCCTCTGGTTCTATCCCCGCAGCCTGCTTCCACTCTGTCCGAGCCCAGTGGAGCATGTTTGATGCTGCCTGCGTCTGTGCCTTCTAGGTCCTGCCTCCCAGGAACCTGGGCACATGTTCTTCTCTCTGACACCCCTCTTCACGCTGCAAGTCCCTGCTTAGATGTCATCTCTTCTCTGATGGCCGAAGACGCGCCTTGTAGTGGCCAACATCTCACAGCGTGCGGAAGTCAAGTCTGCACCGGAAGTACTCCTCCCCACCCCAGCACAAGCCCCACCCGCTTCTTCAGCATCTCAGCCATGAGCGGCAGGGCTGGTCAGTGCGCAGGCGCGTTTTGCTTAACCAGCCCCAAGGACGTCAGGGACTCAATGGACGTGAGTGTGAGCAAACTTCGGGAGACGAGGAAGGACAGGGAAGCCTGGCGTGCTGCAGTCCATGGGATCTGAAAGAGTTGGGCATGACTTAGGGACTGAGCAATAACAACAAAGCCACAAGGAAGACACAGTTAAAGGAAGGGCTCAGATTCAGGTTCTGGTTTGTGGTGGAGGACCAGCCACGCAGCAATGTCAAGACTGTTCCTCTGACCAGTGCAAAGTGATCCCTGCCATCCCACCAGTGAGCTCATCTGGCGCTCTCTGCTCTCAGGATGGCAATGTGGGCGTGCTTGTGGGTCCTGCCATAGAGGAATGGGGTGCTTGAATACAAGCCCGTGTTGATGTTATTCCCTGCACACTGGTTCATGCATTAGTCCTTATTCAACGGGAATGTCTGGGGAGCCCTCTCTGGATTCTGGGGCGCACTTAGAAATGCACATTGCAGGGAGGCAGTCCTTTCCAACCTCAAAGGTAGCACTGCCTGACCAGCACATCACAGGTCTTCCAGCCCAGGACACTGTGCTAAGGATGGCCATGCAGTGATACTCCTTTACAAAGGCCTCCCAACCCTCCTTTCAGGGACGCAGCTGCTCACCCTGATTCCCAGGGACCTAGCATTTTTCCAGCATCATTTCCAGTGAGAGGGCCTGAACCCCAGACTTTAGCTGGCCACTCTGCCCTTGGTTCATTTATGACTTGCCAGCATTGTCTACTCTGTGCCAGGCACTGTGCTGAGCCCTGCAGACAAATGTCCTTGCCCTCTGAGCTTCCAATGAGTGAGGATGACAGACATCACCCAATAAGCAAAAGTGACAAGTCACAAGAAGAGCTAAGAAGGAAAAGTACTGAACGCTATGAGAAGTAAGGCAGAGACACTGGGTGGTAGAAAGATGTCTTTGAAGTCGGGGCGAGTGCAGAGAAAGCCTCTCTATGGAAGTCACATCTAGTGGGAGCCCCAGGGAGCAGCTGGTGCCGCCTCTTTCCTTTAAAGGGCAAGACTACCCCCTGTCATTGCACCCCCCACATTCAGACAGACACACAAGGGCACGAACACACCCACACATGCAGACACATAAACACTGAGACACACACACACGAATTCACAGAGACCCTCGTGCTGTGTGCACATGGACAAACTTAGATACAGGCACGTACACATGTGTATTCTCCCATGTGCTGCTGGCGGCGGGAGTGGAGGGGGGGGGGTGAGGGGTGACAGCTGAAGTACATTTTCAGAGATGGCAGTCATGACGGTATTGAGGACCGGGGGCACCTACTGCACTCAGCACTGGGCTGGGCAAGGAGTTTGGCTCCCAGCTAAACGATAGCTCTGGGCTCTCGGTTGATTTAATTCTGCCTCTGGGGTCCCCTCCTGGCACTGTTTGCTGAGACTGGCTCTCCAGTCTCTCTGAACACATAACATCTGCACACTGCAGTTTCCAGGCATCAAGCTCGTCCCTGAAATATTAGCACAAACGAGTCCCTGAGCACCAGGACTCAGAGCATCTTGCTAGTTCTAAAGCTCTGACACACGCTTACATATTCCCACGGTCGAGGCCGGGAAGCATGGGTAAAGGCGAGGGGCAGTGGGATGGTTTGGAATTTGTATTTTTCTTTTTATCTTTTTAACACGAGAGGGCCTTTTACGGAGTAATCAGGGAGTTCGTGTTTTAAAACTGGCAAATTACATAGTAACATTTAAATGCCTCAGCTCGGCTGCCAGGTCCCAGGGCGCAAGGAAGGGCAGAGTGGAAGACAGCAGAGGAAGAACCCAGCATGACTTCTGGGGCTCCCCTGGTTCCAGCAGCACCTCATTCCAAAAGCAGACCTCAGATCTGGGAGCTCAGTGAGGACAGCATATGGGAAAGCAGTGGGAAAGCCCGGGGCCATCCTTGGTTTCCTGCGTTGCTGTTTGCCTCCTCTCCTCCCACGCGTTCCACAAAAAGAACTGCAGGCAGCGACCCCGTGCCAGTGGCCTTTGTAACAACTGACCCTGAGCACAGTGGGTTACAATTCAGCTGCTCCCAGTGGAGTTGGCCCTGGCAGACCCACAAAATTTGCCAGGAAAATCAATACAAAGCTGACAGATCAAAAGTGACTCATGCCAGTTCTCCTCTTCGGAAATGGTTAGATGGGTGTCTGACGGATAACACTTCAGTTCTTTTCATAGTAGGTCTGGAAATAGCTCAGAGGTCTTTAAATGTCTGGAGATGTAGGCGATGATGAGAAGAGTTTTGAGTGGGAACCTCCCCACCCTGTGAACCCCAATTCTGTTTCTACCATATTCCCCCAGTCTGCCTGCCTCACACCACATGCCTGCATATCAGGGACGACTCTGTGCTGGACAGACCCACCAGTGTCTTTAGGAAACCAGTAGTCTAGGACTCCCTGGTGGCTCAGATGGTAAAGAATCCACCTGCAATGCAGGAGACCTGGGTTCGATCCTTGTTTGGGAAGACCTCCTGGAGAAGGGAATGGCTACCTGCTCCAGTATTCTTGCCTGGAGAATTCCATGAACAGAGGAGACTGGTGGGCTACAGTCCATGGGGTCACAAAGAGTCAGACACGACTGAGCAACTAACACTTTCATGTGGTTGTCTAAGACTCGGGATTGGCCATTGCTGGACAGGTGGGGAACCTGATCACCCAACACTCAGGCCCTTCATGCTGTCAACTTTTGTGTTCTTTGTTACAAATCTTTATGTCCCTATCACCTGTCCTTGGTTGTCCCATTGAAAGGCATTCCTTCCTAAATAGGGCCCTTTTCTCTGTAGAGCCTTAATGGGTCCATGCAGACTTTTCATCTCCCCAGCTGTGGTGCTTACTTTGAACATCAGCACCAGCTTCTGAAGAAGTCACCAGTAGGTCTAAGATACAGGAAGGGGAAGATGAGCCTGGGAGAGGCGGTTGCAGAAAAGGATGGACTGGAGGGGAATGGGCATGCGTCTGCTGGAAATGGACTGAAGTGGGGTGGGCACCTTTAGAATGGATATGAAGGGACCAGTGTGTGAGATCCGATGAAGAAAGCATGTGCAAGTAATGGAGGGACAGTGAGAGTTCTGCAAGGGGTATCCCTAGACCCTGGTGTTTCTCCATGTGGATCTGAAAACCACTTGCATCAAAATCACCTGGGAGCTTCAGAGTGTAAATTCCTGGGGCTCACTCCTAAGACTTTGATTTTGTAGGTGGAGTGATGCCCAGGAATCTACACTATTAAAAGCTCCCCAGATGATTCCAAGGACTCCCTGGTGGCTCAGACGATAAAGCGTCTGCCTACAATGCGGGAGACCAAGGTTCGATCCCTGGGTCAGGAAGATCCACTGGAGAAGGCAATGGCACCCCACTTCAGTACTCTTGCCTGGAAAATCCCACGGACAGAGGAACCTGGTAGGCTACAGTTCATGGCGTCACAAAGAGTCAGACATGACTGAGCGACTTCACTTTCACTTTCAAATGATTCCAATGCACAATAAAATAGCTATAAAGTCTACACTGCTGAGAGGTCAGGAGCAATGCCCTTTACCTGTATCACCCTCACGTCTAATATGGTGCTTGGTAATTAGTCAGCTGTCAAAAAATGCTTGCTATAGTGAGTGAATAGCTAATTCAGTGGAGAAGATTCACAGATGACTTGAAAATTCAATCTGAGTGGCTGAGAGCACCGAGGTTCCCTTAACAGAGGTGAAGGAGAAGGCAGGAGGAAGAAGAAGCTCGGGGTGGATACACGAGCTAGAAATGGTGACTTCCAAACACCCATGAGTAATGTGCATGGACCCCGGAAGTGACATGGGGTCAGGCAGGTTGACACCTGCGCACTGGTTAAGGCTGTGGCTTGCTGGACCGAAGTTTGGGGGACATTCATGATGAAGAGGGTCAATAAGGAGGACGAAGACCCAGTGGGGGTATGACAGGAAAAGGCAGAGCCCAGAGAACCTGCGTTGCAGGGTCCAAAAAGAGGAGGGAGGGCAGAGAGCGGAGAGGTTGTCTATGGGGAACCTGAAGAGCTATGGGTCACCAGCTTAGCGATCAGGAATGCCCCTGGTGGCCTTCAAGATGGCGATTTGGAAAGAGTGATGGGAACAGAAGCCAATCACAGAGAGAAAACAAGGAAGCAGATCAAGAGGAAAGCTGAAGCCGCCGCTGGCGGAGCTCACCCTCCGGGGATTTCTCAGGGGAAAGCAGAGAAATAGGACGACAGCTCTAATGAGCCGGCAGAGAAAGGTAAGGCCTTGGACTTCATCATCCCTGTGGCTGCCCCTCAGATGCTGGTCTTCCACAGGGACTTTTTCTTTCTTCTGTGTCTCTCCATTCACTTCCCAGGTAATCCCACCCATGGCCTCAACTTCCATTCTCTGCTGAGGAGTCTCATGCCAGGCTTCCCTCTGCCCTCTGCAAGCTCCATCTGCGTGTTGCCCAGGCACCCGGCAACACGACTCTGCTCGGGGATGGATCCAGGTATTCCCAGTCTCTCTTGGTTCACCATCACCCTCCCCTGCACCCAGAAGCCATCCCAGCCCTCCATCTCTCTTCCCCACATCCAGCAGTCGATGGAGTC
Organism: Bubalus kerabau; assembly: GCF_029407905.1. Classification (NCBI taxonomy): domain Eukaryota; kingdom Metazoa; phylum Chordata; class Mammalia; order Artiodactyla; family Bovidae; genus Bubalus; species Bubalus kerabau. The sequence goes on from NC_073637.1 coordinate 68,095,387, forward strand.
CGGTAGGGTTGACCTCCTTGGCAGCTCGTTCTGCCCCTTCTTCTCTAGCTTGCTTCCTTTATAGCTGGCCTGCACTATGGCAGTGACCTCAGGCAGGTCTCTCAGCCCCTCCCAGGCCTCCAAGCTGCACCCAGGGTCCTGTCCCAACAGCATTAGCTGGTCAGGGTGTCCCAACCCTGTGACAAAAGAATGACACCTAAGCTCTTTTGGTGGCTTTGCTGGGGACTGTTTTTGTACCACACTTCATTTCAACCACACTAGCTCACATGTATCTCACACACGCTGGCCAGGGAAGTCTCCGAGTCTTTGCTGGTGTGGGTCCCTGAGCATGGAAGTTTCTTCCCCTTCCCTTCCCTCCGTGTCTCAGTTCCTGACTTGCCCCACCACCTCTGGCCACCATTTGGTCTTCTTTCTATTTGTGGCCAGAAGTCCCGTCTTTAAGGGGACCATCCGCCCCTCCTTTCTGTGCATCCCCACTGCCTCCTTCACGCCCAAGGCTTTCGGTACTTTCCATATCTCTCTTCCAGCAGACCATGAACCCTTTTGGTGGGGAGGGGAGGGGAGGGGAGGAGAGGAGAGGGGCTGGGGGGTGGGGTGGGAGTTGCCTCCAGAAATAGTTACTTCCCAAGAGGCCACTGTTGGACTCAGAGCCTGTTTTGTTGCCTGGAAATAAAATGAATTCAACGGAAAGCCTGAAATAACTGCATTAAACATAGCCTCTCTCAGCCTCCCTAACTGACTGCTCTTTCACGTCCTTTGTCTCTGCCTTTTCTTGTATTCACTCTCTCCTTCTGTACCCTCTTTTCTTTTTCCTCTTTTCCCTGGCTTCTTCCTATTCCCCTTTTTCTTCTGCAGGAACTTGCACTAGCTCCTGGCACACCTACCCTCTTCTCCTCCCATCTTATTGTGTGTGTGGATGTTCTTCTGAAAGCATCGACTTGTCACTGGCAGACAAAGTCCTTTGCTTTGGAGAATTTCACCAGGAGGGTGATGATATTGACAAATGAAGTCACAGAAGGGAGAACACGCTGCCTGTTTTCAGATCTACAGTATTAACTGAATCTGATACTCAGATAAAGGTCCTTGGGTGGAAACGCTGGTTAAAAGTCCTCCTAAAAATAGGAGAAGATAATAACCATGCAAGTGCAGTATTTAAGTTCTTCCCTTAAGAGGAAGTATTTGTTTTTTTTCCTTTTGGGAGGCAAGGAATCCCCCTGAACATGTTCAGGAATATCCCTGAACATCCAGGTATCCACCCCCCCCACCCCCCCTGTAGGGAGGACATGCGTTAGGGGAACACAGGATCTCTGCTGGCCGCAAGTGCCTCCTCCATGCTGGATTGACAGTCCCCTTTTTCAGCTGCTGTGAGACGGGACCAGGCTGTTGGCACACCCTTCTGGAGGTTACACAGAAGGGGACACTTGCAGATGCCACCGCCCCTTGGTGAGAACTCAGTGTGGGAGGCGGGCAACCCACTTGCCATTGTCCAGATCTCATGGGCACGGCTGGAGGACCCGCCGGGCTTCACAGAGGCAGCAAACATAAATGGGCAAAGAGTTAGCCCTGGAGCCACAGGAGATCAATGGGATTTTCCTCTCTAGTGATTTTTAATAGCAGGAATTTGGATTTGATGTCAATAGCCTAAAATCCACAGGAGACTGCCTTGATTCTTTTAAACCTCTATTTCCCTGACTCAGGCAACAGCCCAAGTTGCCTTTTCTCTGGTATCATTGTCCCTGACATTGTTACCTGTTTTGGTTGGCTTTTGAGAAGAGAGATGGAAGTAAACGGAGCAGTCCCTCTGCTCTGTTAAAAATAAAGTAAGGCTATTGAGTTCGGCTCGGTGCTAGAAGGAGGATGTGGAGCACCGTGCAGAAATTCTGTGTTTACATTGAGATGAAGAACTGGGCAGGGCTTTAAGGTTGATCTAATCCAGGCTCCTCATTTTGCAGCGGGGGGATGTGAGGCTCAGAGAGGCCAAGTGAGATGCCTAAGATCACAGAGTTGAAGGCAAAACTGGGAGCAAAGCCCAGTTAGCCCAGGGACCTCTCTACAGGTTCATGTGGCCTTCAGAATGGCTCATAGACTAGGTCACACAGCCGTGCATGCTCAGCCATTCAGTTGTGTCCAACTCTTTGGGATCCTACAGACTGTAGCCTGCCAGGCTCCTCTGTCTGTGGGATTGCCGGGCAAGAATACTGGAGTGGGTTGCTATACCTCCCTCCAGGGGGATCTTCTTGACCCAGGGATCAAACCTGCATCTCCTGCATTGCAGGTAGATTCTTTACCACTGAGCCACTGGGGAAACCCCATAGGCCAGGTCACTACTGCGTTAAGTAGGTACTAAGGGTCAATTCCCCCAGCAATAGTCATAGCAAACCAGCCAGGACACTCTGGTTACCCAGGACCCCAACTTGCTGCCAGGGAGGCACTGTAGCAGTGGGGGGCATGGCAACCAGGTGGGGTGAAGTTGGCCCTAGCAGACCTGTTGGTAGTACTGAACAAGACAGGAGGGGGAGACAAACCCTACCAGGGGTGTCTGTTTCACAGGGGCTCCAATAATTCTTAACCATTCCTACAACAGAGCAGGCTGATTGCTCCAGGTCCTGGTGAAAAAAGGACCCCACCTCTCCATACCCCCAAAGAAGAATGGACTCCTCTTCCTTCCCAACAAATGCTCAAAAAGCCCAGACTTTCTCAAGAAATCTGGTTCCCAGTGTCAAACGCCCTTGTTGTGTTTGCCACTCCATGTGTAACTGAAGTGCCCTAAGGGAGTGTCAGCAACCATTTTCTATTTAATCCTCATACTCTTCGAGGCTGGAGTCCTGAGTGTGTCAGTGTTACCCCTCATTGCTGAGTCAAGGCACAGAGGCTAAAATGCAGCCGTCGCACAGAAGGGCTCCTCGGGGTTGCATCAATGCCTGCACAGTAGCACGTTAATGAGTGTTAAAACTGACAGCACAAATACAGCATTCTTGAGTTTTTAAAATTACAACTCTGTAACAAGTCATGCTGTTAAAACATACAAGAAATACCAGTTAAGCCTTCAAGGAGACAACACACAGCCTGTACAGATCACAGCTATCCCAAAGTGCATAACATATCATTTTCTTCGAAGTGAAGCAAGAATTAGCAGGTAGTTCCATTATTTGAACACTAAGACGAGTAGAAATAACAAATCCAAGCGGTAAATACCAATTACTACCTTAGGAGCTACACATCAGCTCGGCATTACAACATGCCCCTCCTTGGTAACAAAGCCAGGAAATGTAGGGGGTTGACAGAAAACACCGGACGATAACCAACATGCATCTATGCAGTAAAGACACGGTGTCACTTCCCAGCCAGCACTCTCAAAATGCTCTTCACATACATTTCGAGAAAAGCATGACCTATATCTTTGTCTCAGTGGCATTGAAAAGAACAACCTTCACGTGTTGGCAGTGAAGCTGTTCTCAAGCCCACAGCTGGACATAGGTGCTTTGAAGCTTCGTCTGTGTCCTCCAAAGGGGGTTGATGGGTCAGTCTGGCAGCCTGGTGGCCAAAGCTGTCAGCTCATAATCATACTCTCAACTCCAGAAACAGAACAGAAAATTCCCCTGACCTCTTCCCAACTCCTTCCCTGCACCGAATAGTTTCAGGGACCAGAAGAAACTGCTCCATCAAATGTTATCTGACAAGGTTAATCAAAGCACCACCGAGAGCTCTTGTGACCTGTGTACCTGGTACCTCGGTGCTACTTTGTGGGAAAGGAAGGAAGGGTTCTTTCCCCCTGGATCAGAGTTTCATCTCCATTCTCTGTGGGAATTAACTCCAGCGTTCAAGCCAGCTGGGTTGGTTTCTCGCCCTCTTATCTGAAACCACTGCTTGGAGTCCTCAATGCTATTAGGCTATTCTCATGCTTGGAAGTGACTGAAATTCCAGGATGGGCAAAATAATATTTTATAAGAGTGTGTATATATATATATATATATATGTACAAAAGATATTAAAAAGACAGTCTCTAAAGCACTTTGGGATTCCCCCAATGAAAGGCACCAGATAAATGCAAGTCATCACCAAAATGAAAAGTCAAGTTTTCCAGCTTTCATATCAGCAAAGAGTAACCACTAGAAGTATCTTTGTTTCAGTGGTAAAAACCTTCCTGTTTAAAAAGAATACTGAGGAGAGTGACTGAGCTATTCAGCCTCTGGCCTTGTTTCCTCTTTTCACAAGTGTTCTGGTCAGTGACTGTGGATACCATGCTCAGTGACCCAATACCATCAGCCTTGGCAAACTGAACAGTCTTCACGAATTTGTACCATCACCTGCCCCAGTGCAGCTGGAGATGATTTCATAAATTCTCTGCCTTCTGGTGCTGCAAACATCAGCCAAAGCCAAGTGCTACATGTGCAAATTCTGAGAAATAACCCTGCTCTTCTGACTTGCTGGCTGGTTGCCCCTAAGGCATCTCACCTTTCCTGATAAACCTTTCCTTACTCTGAGAAGCAGAGTAGATGGTAGATCAGGTAGCACTAGGAGGTGGCTGCCTCCCTGCTCCCTACGAGGCTCCAGTCTGATGGAGAGATTTGAACTGGGGACCCAAAGGCGTAAGTGACTAGTGCATTCATCCAACAAATGGCCCGCTCTGTGTAGCCATGGCAACTACAAGTACATAAAGCCTCTGACAAGATCCTCACTCTATCTGAAGGGTATGTACTCCCTTCAACCAACTAAGAGACAAAATGGACCTTTTTAAGGAAGATCCAAGCCCTTGAGAAAAAGCCTGCCTAACTCCATGTGTGGACCCCTGGATTCTGTAGCCTTTCCAAAGAAGAAGAACAACAGAGGCCAACTGGAACACCATCTGATTACCTAGAATATAACAGAGAATGACCCAAGTTAACCCTTCAAAATGCTACATGCTGGTTAACTGAAGAAGAAGGAGGGAGGGCATTTTGGAAAAGGAAAGAGTTCTTAACCTTCAACCCAAGTTTGAAAGTTTAAGGGTCTTTAAAATAGCATCAAGCTTTTCAAGAAGTTTGCAATTATTTATGACATTTTATTAACAATGCTTTTTTGTTTTACAACTCTTTCCTTTCTCCTGGCCTCCACCAACCTTCCCCCCAACAAAAGGCAGCTGAAATGGAAATAAGAACTATAATATTTCCATCCTGGATAAGCCACTTGTCTATATTTTGAGTACACACTTCCATGCCACAGGGTGTTCATGTCATACCAGGAACTCTGGGGGTGATTAGAGCATTGTGTGTTACATACCGTATCCTAGAAGCAAAATTATCTAAGTAAACTCTGCTTGGAAATAAAAGCTTTATCTAAGCTTTCAGAGCAGGTAACAAAATTTTCTAAGCTACTGCCCTTGCTAGCAGCCCAACAATGTTTGCCTCAGAAAGACAATACAACAGTAAACTTGTTAGTTGAGAAAGACAACACGATCTTATTTCTAAACACCTTAAAAAAGAAACATTTCAGAAACATGCTAATAGCTAAGACACAGCAAAGTTTGGTCAAATGACCTAGACCAGTGACCTCAGCAAGAAATAAATGTCCCTGCAACCACCCAGGAAAGAATGAGGCCTGATTCTGAAAGATCTTCAAGCATCATGCGATTTGGCCTATGTTTAGCTGAAGTCCCTAGCCCTAATGCATCTGTTCTTGGGGAAAATTTCAGTCTTCACTACATGTTTAACAAACTAACGTTCTCTAAAGAGCAACATTTAAGAGATGAACAGGGGTGTACATCATTTGAAAGGTGAGCAGGGTACCCATGCAAGTCACAAGGCTACAGATCATTGACAAAAACAACTCACAGACTTGAATCGGTCATGTCTACTTAACTTCACATTCTCTTTGTTTGATATTAAAACTAAATGAAAGCAATGGATAAATAATTGAGATTTTGTTTTCACCTGACTGTGAGCAAAACCTCATCCTATCCTTGCAGGCCCCACAGATGTGTTTCCACAGGACATATTCGTGGGGGCTTTTTTATGGAATTCACATGACAACCTCAGAAACAGGAGCACAAACAACTCAGAGACAGTCCTGGGCCATGAGCACTAGATGAGAGAACACAATGAACAGAGAAATTAGCATTCTAGGTGGTACTCATCCGGCAGAAAGGTGAACATTTTATGCCCACGATGCAAAGACCAGTGAGTGTCATTTCACTGAAAGGTGCAAAGGCATGGTGTCAGACACACCACCCTCTAAAAATGATCCTAAATACTGTAAAAGCAACCTGGGGTGCAGATCCCATGCATTCTCTCCCCTTTGGGGCTGGGCATACTCCTCACACCATAACCCTAGGGTACCTGGAGTGTGCCAGAGGCACAAGAGACAGCTCAGCAATGTGGGTTTGAGGATGTCAAGCCCTCCCAGCTAATGTAGGGAATCATTTAAACTTAGTTCGCTTGGCGAGCTCCTGCTCATGTTCGTCAGGCTCGCCATGAGGGATTTAACTTTATGGGCATAATAGTCCCTTAAATTGACGGAAGGGACCTCCTTCATTCCATCTCCGAAGTCACAGCTCCGCATGGCGCTCTCAAGTTGCTTCTGGCGCCGATAAAAGTGGGAGAATTTATTGAAGATCAAGGTGATGGGCAGTACCACCACCAGGATACCTGCCAGGATGCAGGCAGAGGCGGTCAGCTTTCCTGCCGTGGTCCCCGGGACCACATCCCCGTACCCTACGGTGGTCATACTGACCGTGGCCCACCACCAGCAGGCGGGGATGGTGGCCAGGCCCTCGTTCTCCTCCTTTTCGATGGTATAGGCCACTACGGAGAAGATGGAAATCCCCACAGAAAGGTAGAGCAGAAGCAGCCCTACTTCCTTGTAGCTGTATTTCAGGGTGGCCCCCAGGGAGCGGAGGCCAGTGGAGTGTCTGGCCAGCTTTAAGATGCGGAAAATCCGCATCAGCCTTAGGACCTGGGCCACCCTGCCCAAGTTGGCCAAGGTAGGAGTGCTCTCCACGACCAGGTTCACCACCAGCGTGATGTAAAAGGGGACGATGGACATGAGGTCAATCAGGTTTAGGGCGTTCTTGAAGAACTTGAGGAAGTCGGGGGCCACCGCAAACCTGGCCACCAGCTCAAAGGTGAACCAGGCGATGCCAAAGTGCTCCACGATTTCGAACCTGGGGTCCTCGCCCGGGTTGCCCTGGCGGTCAGGGATCTGGAAGTCTGGCAGGCTATTGAGACACATGGTGATGATGGACCCCAGAACCACGAGGATGGACAGGACGCTGAAGACCCTGCTCAGGACCGAGTAGCCAGGGTTGTCCAGCGCCAGCCACAGCTGTCTGCGGAAGTTGCCCAGGGGCTGCCCATCGAACTTCGAGGCGTCGTTGTAGAAGGCCAGGATCTCGTCGAAGGAGGACGTGGTGCTCTCCTGGTCGCTCTGCTCGTCCCACTTCTCCTGCTCGGGCTCCACTTTGCGGCCGTGGTAGCTGTAGCTACAGCAGGAGTCAATGAAGAACTCGTTGATGCCCCAGTATTCAATCTCCTGGCTGAAGGAGAAGACGCACAGCTCTGCCATGACGTGAAGCTTGCCGGTGTGGTAGAAGTGCAGCACATAGGGGAAGAGCTCGGGGTTGCGGTCAAAGTAGAACTCGCGCTGGGCATCGTCGTAGTCGTCGCAGAGCTCCAGAATGGCCTCGCGCGAGTGGCAGAGCAGCAGGCGGCCCAGGCGCGTTTCGGGGAAGCGCAGCAGCGTGTGCGAGCGCAACCGCTTCTTGAAGCCGCCCACGTTGATGCGGATCTCTCCATCCTCGACGTTGGCCTCCGACACGTCCCACAGGCTCTGGCCAGTCATGCTGGAGACGCCCGGCCGCCCGCGCCGCGCGGGGGCGCTACACCTGTAAGCCAAAGCAAGCGCGTCTGGTGAGCGCCCGGCGCTCAGGGCTCGGGCACCCCTTCCTTTCTCCCCATCCGTCTCTAGCGCGCCCAGTTCTCTCCAGCGGGTCTCTGAGTACTGAAGGACACTGGGATGGGAGGACCGTTCTCTGGGCTTTGCCTTCCCGCCTCCCAAAGAAAGGCTTGGAGTTGGGGAGGGTGGGTTATGTTTCTACTAGCATGGCCGCGCCCGCACCCCCATCCTGGGGGTTCTGTCGGTCGCTTTCCGCTGCCCGGGGTCGCACCCCAGCAGCTCCGCGAGCTGCGAGCTGACCTTGCCCGTGGGCGGGCCGAGGAGACGCCCCCGCCCTCTCGCCGCAGACAGGCGGGACCAGAGCTGGGATGCGCACCGGCAGGGCTGGGCCGAGATGGAGGGGCGCGTAGCTTCGGGAGGGGGGTGGCGGGGAAATCCACCTCTCGAATCCTTAACCCCAGAACAGGGTAAGGGGGCCGGCCCGGCGTCGCCGGAGTCCAGCCCCCCGAGACTGAAGCCCCCCTCGTCCTCCGCCCCGGGCTTCCCCCGCCCGCCTGGCGCCGTGCCCCGGAGCCGCGTGCGCCGCGCCTTACCCGGCGGAGCTACCCAGGCTCTCCCTGCGCGTTCTGGAAGCGCTTACCTGCGAGCTCTGGGGCCCGCGGCCGAGGCCGGCGGGAAACTTCCCCGACCTGCCGGCGAGCATCGCTGCGGCCGCCGCTGCCGGCTGGCTGTGCGTGTGCGCGAGGGTGCTCTGAGTGTGTGTGCGCCTGTGTGTGCGCCCGGCAGGCGGGCGGGGTCCGCCGAGCGCCTCCTGTCTCCGGCCGGAGAGGCCGCCGCTGTCCTCAGTTGCGGGAGGCTCACAGGTGGCTGCGTGGCCCCGACGCTCGCAGAGCCACCCTCCCCCCGCCCCCCCGCCCTTTAGATCCGCGCGCCCCTCGGCACCGAGGAGAGACAACGACGCGCGCCGCAGCCCGCGGGATCCGGAGCGGGAGCCGAGCCCTTGCGCCTCTGCGCGGGCCCTGCTCTGGGGCGCGGCGCGGTGGTGCTGAACGGACAGCTCCGCGCTTCCCAGCTCCGCGCGAGGCCGCCGCCCGGACTCCGGAGAGGCTACCGCCTCGGCGTCGCGGAGACCCCTTCGCGCCCGCGGCTCGAGGCCGAGCCAACACCTTTCCCGATCACTCACCTACTCCCCTGATGACAGGCTGTTATGACCACCCTCTTGCTCCCAGGGTGCAGGCAGTGGGCTGCCTACGGTGACCTTTCCCTACTTGACTCTCTCGGGCGGAGCCGAGCTGGGGAATGACCGGCGACTCGTGTCCGTCCAGGGGGGAAGGGCCGGACGCAAGGAACTCCAGGTTTCCCCCTTTCAGGGACCTGCTGAAAAGTTTCCTGAGGCTGCGAGGGAAGAGGGGTGGTGAGGAAAGGAATGGGGAAAGAGTGGGGAGAAGCGGGGGGCATGGAAACCCAAGGTCGAGCTCAGCCTAGCTTGCTGGGGCCGGGAGCGCAGGCCCTACCGGCGTGGGAGGGAGTCACGGAGTTCTGTTTGGGAGCTCTGTGTGGGCACTGTGTGTGTGCAGGCCGGGGTGGTGTGCCAGCTTCAGAGGATGGCTGGGAACTGTATGTGTGTCTGTGTGTATAGACTGAGGAAAGTAGGGCTTTTCACGGTCTGCGCAGTGTTAATTAAAAATAGGACCTCTGGGGTGTGGGGGAAATGTGTACAGTGTGTCAGAACAGGGGAACCTGGGGCTTGTCATTGTGATGTGTGCACACAATGGCCGACTGTGAGTTATGTGTACAGCAGGCTGTATACAGCGTAGTATTCCGTGGGGCTGTGACCAGGTCCGTGTGCCTAATGAAATGAGAAACGTGTGTATGCGGACACTACGGGGACTTGGAGGTGTGGATCCAGCATAGATGTGTGCAGTACCCATGTCTGCATTCCCCAGGAGACCTGTGGCCCCGATTTGAGCTCTTGGTCTCCTACGATTGTTTCTCAAAGCACTGCCCCTGAGTTAGAGCTGAGAAATGGACCCACAGTCCCTGGGGAGCCCCCTCCCCTTGGTTTCAGCCCCGTGCTCAGTCCCCATTCGACAAGATGGGAAGCACAGCGTGAGCTTAGCAGGGAGCTGGTGGGCTCCAGGTCCCAGGAAAGCCCTCTGGCTCTGGACTCCCAGAGCAGCCACCCCGGCCACTGCAGGCAGCATGTATTTTACTTAGAACACCCAGGTAATGCCACCTCAGCAAAACAGGTGCTCTGCAGAGCTTGAGTGCTCTGGGACGCCTTGGAGGGCCTGGGGTGGACCCTTGAGCTGGTTTCATATGGACTTTCCTGGAACCAAGCCTGGCTTTATATAGAGGCGCCCTGTCCCTGTGCTGGCCACTGGCCTCTGGGTATGGGGGAGAGGCGTGTGTGTACAAGTGTGTTACCTACAACTAGGGCTCCACACTCATGTTCCTACAGGCTTCTGCAGGCACAGGGATCCCGAGGAGGCAGGCGGGAGGGAGAATAGTGTGGAAAAGGCTATAGTATGAGCTTCCGTTCTCTTTTGTCTGAAGTTTTTAGAGAGAGAGGTGTGTGTGTGTGTGTGTGTGTGTGTGTGTGTGAGAGAGAGAGAGAGAGAGAGAGAGAGACAGACTAGATAGAGATGGAGAAAGAGACACACACAAATAGAGGGCGAGGGAGAATCTGGTATCTGCTGTCTTTGTCTCCGTCTCTGTTTCCTTTGGGTCGGTGGTCTTGGGTCTTTTGGGTCTTCCATCTTGGTCTGCTGGATCTATCGCTGGAAGTCTGCAGCTCTCCCCGCACCTGGCCGGGCTGCCATCTGGGGGGCCCCTGGGTCTCTTTTATCCCCAAAGGAGTGCTGCTGAGAGTGCACAAGCCCTTGCTGAGGGTGTGTTTGTGTAAATGCATGCATGATCAGTGTGTTGGCGCTGTGTTTCCACCCCCTCCCTCCCCTTGAGTTGGTGGCAGCTGTGAGACCCCCCCCTCTTCTGCAGGCACCCTTAGCAGCAATGTCTGTGACTCTCTCTGCCCTTCTCCCCATCCCCTCACTGTGCCCTGCCTGGTTCCTGGCCACCCGGAAGCTCACAGCCTTGCTTCTGCTTCACCACCATGTGTCTGCGTGGCTTCTGCAGCATGGGCCCCGCTCCTGGCCACTCCCGTGGCCTTGGCCTTGCCTCTGACTCTTCTCCTAGTTGAGCTTAAAGCATAAATCACCTTTTCCATCTGAAGGGTCCCTCTGCCCCCAGAAGCTCTTGGGTTTGATGACTATGTGGCTCTCCTCCCTCCCCTGCTCTATTTATTTGCCTGCCTCCTTCTGCTCTGTCTGCTTTTGTTCTTTGCTCATTCCTTCTTCCTTTGTGGTCGTGGGAGATTTCACCCAGGGAGAGAGAGCACCCCACCACCACCCCCCCCGCCACCTCCCACCTTCTGGTTCTCTTTGTTTCTCCCACACCCATGGCCACCCACCTGCCTGCAGATACCAGGGCTCTGCCAGGCCCCCAGAGTGCCCACCAGCTCCACGATGGGGTCCACAAGCCTCTTTTCTGCCTCTGCTCTGACAAGCCTCCCTCTGCCCCCATCTTAGCATCTTCCTTCCCTCTCTGCCTCTCCCTGGTCTCCTTCAGCAGCTGACTGAAACAGGCCCCAGCCCCTCAGGGGCCCTGTGTCCATTCCTGTCCTTTGTCAGCCTTTCCTGGGATCAAGGACAAGGCCTCACGCCTGCCCTCCCTTGAATGGGAATGTGAACTTGGTGCCCCAAGGAGAAGCTGGGGTCTGGGGCACATCAGTTATTTCTTGCTAAGGCTGCGGCTGAGGCTCTGGTTCTGACAGCCGCCTTTGCAGAGGGTTAAGTGTGTGCGACAGGCAGAGCCACTGGTTTATTTCCCAATCGCTGAGCTGAAGAGAAATGGAGTCATCTCCCTCCTTCTGCGCCTGGGAAGCTGGCTGTGTTTATTTAGAGGCCTGAGCCCTGATCTTAAAATACGGCTGCCTGCTCCAGGCACCCACAAGGCCTGGCCCTGGGCTGGCCTGCTTGGGGGATCCTGGAGAGATGGCAGGATGGGGGAAGGCGCTCCGGGAAAGGGATAGAGGGGGCCCCAGGCAGCAGCCCAGATCCCCTGCCTTTGTTATCTCTGGGCGATTGTTATCTCTGCCTCCTCTGCCAACACTGTTCTGTCGGTGGAGCCCACACATCTCAGAGTCGGCTTCTTTCTCTGACAGGCGAGGGGGCTGCCCTGGCAACTTGGCTGAGGGGGCTGGGCTGTCTGACCTACATTCCCCAACGTGGAGGAGCCGAGCGCACCCCCGCCTCGCCGGAGTGGACCCATCACGGGCCTCCATCCTGCTTCCCACCAGCCACCCTTCCCATCCCAGCCAGAGTGTCTCTTAGAAACGGAAATCAGGTCCTGCCAGTCCCTCCTGAAAACCTCCCAAAGGCTTCCCACAGAACTGAGCATAAGAGACATGCCCTCCCCGAGTTCCAAGATCCCCCAGGATGCGCCCCCTACCCAGCAGACTTCAGCCCTGGCTTCTTCTACATCAAGGACACCCCAGCCCCAGGCCCCTTGTCTGCCTCCACAGGGCCCTTGCACCTGCTGTTCCCGCTGCTTGCCCCAGCACCTTCACAGGGCAGGCGCCTTCTTGTCAGTCAGGTCTCAATTTCAACGTCACCGCCAGAGAAGCCTGGCTGCCCCATCTAAGCGGATGCCTCAGTCAGTTCCTACCATTTTCCCTGCAGTGTTCATATTAAGCAGTTATTCAATATGTGATTGTGTGATGGATATGAATGAGGCTCCATCTTCTGTTTCATGTTAGCCTGTGCCTCCTCTTCTTCCTCCAGTGGGATCAGGACAGCAGCTGGAGGGGAAAGAAGTGCTATGCCTGGGGCTGTGGCCCGGATCTCCCAGGCTCCAGGGTGCTCTCCCAGGCAATTGATTAGTCTAATGGATCTCATTCCTGGCTGCACATTGGAATCACTTGAGATTTTTAAAATAGCTGATGCCCCTGGATGCCTTGGGCCTCCACCCAGGCCAATTAAATCATGATCCCTAGTGCTGGACCCATGGAGTCAGGGTTTTCTCTAAGTGCCCCCTGGCCCCCAAGTGATCACAGTGTGGAGCCTGGAACCGAGACTCAGCTTGCGCAGCCTGTCTTTAGGGGCTTTGGCACAGAGCTGTATGCCCGAGTGCAGCCCCGTGATCTGCACCGAGGGCAGGGGCTATGTCTGAGCTCAGTAAGCACCCACTCCTGTCCTGACTTTAGGGTCCATGCCTGTCTGAAGTCGGGAGCACTGTAAAGGCTGGGGGGCTTTTTCACCACCTGCCCTCAATTCCTGTCTCCTGCAGGTCTCCCGGCGACGGCGCCTCTCAGAATCTGGCTCCTTCCCTTCCTTGGATTTAGGGTGGAAAAGGGCACGGAGAAGCTGCTGGGAGCAGAGGCTGAACAGAAGAGGGAAGCAGGCCGGGAGACTTGCTCTGGGAAAGTGGGACTGAGGCTTGGGAAGGAGGGTGTGGTGGGGGGGTTGGTGGGGGAGACTGAGAGAAAGTTGGGAAATGATGGATTTTAAGAAGTTTTGCTGCATTATGAATGCAATGCCTCATTAAGTGTTTTCTCAAGAGGCAACAGCAAATTTTCATATAGCTGTTGCATCATTTTTGGATGCCAGACTGAATTTATACCCTGCAAGTCCTTGCCTAGGTTATTTGGCTTTCTTCCCAGAGACCACCCTCCTCTCCTCTTACAGCCCCCATCCCCTAGGTGCCCCCAGGAGGATGACAAGGGAATGAACATTGATTTGAAGGGCTCCTCTCTGAGTCCCTTATTGCAAAGGGGAGCAGATGTCCCCAAGCTGGCGTGTCCAGAGCCTGCTCCTGAAGGGTTGGGACATCAAGGTCACAGCTCTTGGGCCTGCTGCTCCAAGTCCCATCTCCGTGGGAGGCTCTCCCTATGAGCCCCCATCTGGGTACTACTCCTTTGGGGGGCCCTTCACTGTGTTCTCCAGAACATCCTGGAGCAAGGCTGGAGAAAAGAAGATGAACTTGATTCATCTTGGAATTAAGGTTGCCACCAGGGAAATTCACAAGAGAACAGCACGTCTCCTAGTCTCACTCTTGCCGGGGGTCTGGCCGTCTTTCCCCTCTACACTAGGCCCTCCTCAAAGCCCATCGTGTGGAGTCAGAGCCCTAGGGCCTAGGGAACTCCCTCTCCGTCTGCCTCAGGCATGTTGCTTCTGCTGTCCCTCCTCTCCTGACCCTTCTCTGGGTGACTGACCGCCTGGACTGAAGCCCCCAGCCCCTCCTACTGGCCCTCCTCTCCGGGCCCAGGGTAGGGAATACCATATCAGGAGCATTTACCTCAAGGCCCTCAGGCAGTGAAGCATCTCAGCAACCATACACCAGGGTGGGTGGCCAAAGAAGATGAAGATAGTGGTGAAAATGAAGCTGAGAGGGATGAGGGTAAGGGTAGCGACAGAGGGAGGCCTGGTGCAGAACAAGTGCTCAAAACATTAACCGTGACTAGTACCTGCTGCTGAGTGCTCGTGATGTGATCGGCCCCATGCTAAGCTCTCTGCTTGCCTCCTGCTCTCCTCCCCTTGGGTACCATTATTAAGCTTATTTTACTGATGCCCATAAAGTGAGGTGTTTAGACTCAAACATGTCTCTCTGGTTCCAAAGTCTGGCCTCTTAATGATCTCAAGTGCAGGGTCATTGCTGTAACCAGACCTCCCAATCCCAGTTGTATGTTTTTGTATGCCTGCTCATGCTCAGTCATGTCTGACTCTTTGCAACCCTATGGACTGTAGCTCTCTAGGCTCCTTTGTCCATGGGATTCCCCAGGCAAGAATACTGGAGTGGGTTGCCATTTCCTTCTCCAGGGGGTCTCCCCAACCCAGGGATCGAACCTGCATCTCCAGCATCTCCTGCGTTGGCAGGTGTGTTCTTCACCACTGGGCCATCTGGGCCAATCCCACTATCTTCAGTTAGTAAAGGTGTCATTTCACATTCATATTATTGTTCAATGGGGTGTTTGAGAGCAGCTTTCCACCTGGTGATGTCTAGAACCCAGGTTCCTTCTATCTTGAGCTCTGTCAGTTTCTAGGGCCTTGGAATCCTTCCCCGGATCATCTACATTCAGATGGGAGATGAAGAAAGAGCTTGGATGATGGCATGAGACGTTTCCGAGGCCAGGTCTGGAAGGGCAGACTTCACTCCTGCCACTTTCCTTTGGCCAGAACTCAGCCTCTGGCCCCATATAACCAGGAGAGGTGGAGGAGATTTCCAGAAGAAGAGAATTTGGGGGCATCAGCACCCCCGTTCCTGTAGGGGTAACAGATGCTGGTGGCCACCCTGCGTCCATTTCTCCCAAGGTGGGAGGAGGGAACACAGGAGTGTCCCCACCCGCTCCTCACCACAGGGTGTGATTGAAGACTTCCCCAGCTGGAAGGACTTCAGGCCACGGGTCCAGCGGAGCCCTGAGCTGGAACTGAGATGGTCAGATGAGACTTTGTTGCCCTTTTCTCAGAATGGTGTTTTCAGCCCTGAACCATATCACAGGTCTGAGGAAGGGTCAAGCCCAGTTCTTGAATGCAAGCAGTGGAGAATCAGGCAAAAGAACCATGGAATACAAGATATTAAATAGGTCAAGACTCTCTGGGCCAGAAACCCAGCCTGGAAGCTGCAGAGGCTGGAAGCCTACTCCCCTCCTCTTCCTTTGATCTCCACTTCTTCCCTAGGCTGAGAACCTGGGGGGAGTCTCTCAGGGAAAGATTCTCTTTCTTCCCTGGCCAGTATGTCCTTTACCATAGCCAACTGTCTACCCTAGGACACATTCCCACCTTCCCCGCACCCCTCCCAAAGCTTCCCACAGCTTAGAGGCACTCACAGCAGCCCACGGCCCTTCACTCTTCTGGGAAAGTGACACCCACCCAACTACCCATCCATCGCCATTGATGGATCCATCCATCCACCCACTTTCCCATCCCTCTGTGGGCTCCTGTTTCCATGGTTACTCCAGGGCCTGATTCTGCTCTGGGTTTGCTAAGAGATTCTTCACTCTAGGCTGTTCCTATGACATCTTTACTGCTGGACTCAACCCTGGATAGCCAATGGGGTCCCATCCTTCTTGCAGTTCTCCCTATCTGTTCAGATCACACATTGCTTACACATCAGCGCGTCAAGGTGATCAGCTTCCTGGATTTAAAATAAAAATTAAAAGCTCTCCAGTATTTTAACAGAGAGGTGCCCTGGAAGTACAGTGTCAGGGAGGCTGCCACAGGCAACCAAGTCGGAGTTCCCAGGGGTAGGTAGCACCCCTCCCCTTATGATAATAATGGAAGTAGCATTTGTTGCTCACTTCCTTAAGCCAGGCACCCTTCTAAGGGTTTCAGATCTGTGAACTAGGCTAATCCTCACAATGAGCCTATGAGGTATGTATTATAATTTTCTGAAGATAAACAGGCACTGAAATGGAGTGTAACATGTCCAAGGTTACAAAGCTAACCAGTAAGACTGCTGGGATTCAAAGCAAGACAGGCTGACTCTAGAGGTGAGACTCACACCTATCTCAGCCATTACAGCCATTCCTCCTCAGCCAGGGAATCTAGAAATATTCCTGATTAATTTTTATTCTTTTTTTTAGATAGAAAGTAGGATTCTGAACCCTTCCCTGGTCCTCAGCTCAGCCCTGGGCAGAGGGAAAATGCTCATAAGTGACCCACTTGGCATGAGCTTTTGGTTGCTCCAAGCCCTGGGTGGGTGGGCAGTCATTCTGTGGAGGAGCTCCCCAACCCTGCCCACAATGAGCTGGGCTGTCCGTGGGCTCTAGAGGTTTCCTCAGGTCAGAGCCGAACAGCAGCTTGTCCTCAGAGGCCTTCAGGAGGGTGGGAAGAAGCAATCCCATCAGAGACACCCAGCTGAGGGAAGACACAAGATGTTCCCCGCAAGTGACAGAAAACCATTTCACACTCTTCCCTGCAGCCAAAAAATTAAGCTAATTTTTTCATTTCTTTGCTTACGTGCGACTCAACTAAACATAGGCATCTAGGAATGCAAACAATGACTAGATTTTCTTAATTTAGGGCAGCTTTAATTAAATCTAGCTAAATGACGAGGCTCTGGATATTTTTATCATGGTAGGAAGCTGTGTGACTTGGGACCAGGAGAGGTGGGGAATTCGATGCTAAAAGAGCCACCTTCTCTGGCCCCCACCCCCCTCCACTGTGAGTGGCCTCCCAGCCCGGACCCAGGGAAAGGCTGCAGTCCTCTTCAGATTCTTATTTCCTTTGCTCTCGTTCTTATTAAAGGAAATTCATTTCCTTACATTGCACTTATTCTAACTAACCGGAGCTGGGAAATCCAAATGACTTAGCAAAACAAGCTTAAATTACAGGAATTTTTTTTTTTTTTTTTTTGGAGAAAAATCTGGACTTACCAGAAGTTCACAGCATAAATATTAAGACACCAAAATCAAAAATTTCAAAGGTTGAGTTTTCTAGTACCTACTGCTCACCCTGGGCTTTCCTGATGGCTGAGAGATAAAGAATCCACCTGCAATGCAAGAGACACGAGTTCGATCCTTGGGTCAGGAAGATCCCCAGAAGAAAGGAATGGCAACCCACTCAGTTTTCTTGCCTGGGAAATCCCATGGACAGAGGAAATCCCATGGACAGAGGAGCCTGGCTGGCTACGATAGTGGGGTTGCAAAGAGTCAGACACGACTTAATGACTTAAACACCCCCTGCCCCAAAGAAAGAAACTGCTCATTGTATCCAATTCTCCTCCCACTCAGGGCATACGGAAGGGTGACTTTCCTTCTCCATCTTCTCCAAGTTTGGAGGAACTAGATGACTCCTCCTGGCCAACACAGTGTGTCTGGAGGTGACATGTCATGTGTGGGGCAGAGCACTTAACTGCTCTGCCAAGGTGAGAGGCTGCAGCGTTCTCTCCCCCTGCCATGTAAGTACATAGATGACGGTGCTGCAAGATCAAAGCAGCATGGATCCTTGAGCTGCCCCGTGGAGCACAGCTGCCCTGCAGTCTCCTGGATCCAAAGCAGACTTTGTAATGATATGTTTGAGAGATGCATTTTGGTTGGGTAATATCGCAGAGGTTTGAGGAGAGTTGGTTGTTACTTACAAGCAGAGTCTCTCCTAACTTGATTAACATAATGAATACTGCTTTTCTAATAATCACTGTACAACAACACCATGTTATTTTAATTATCTCCTGTTAGATTATTTTGGAATTTCAAAAATCATCCATCTTGTTAAGTCTGGAATGGGATGAAATTTACTTTTGCTGGTCGAAATAAGATTTTTGGAGAACATATTTAACTTATTTAAGCAAAACTTGTGTCAGCAGGAAGGCTTTAAAATTTATCAAAATTCCAGGGTAAGGTTAAAAGCAGCCCTTCAAAGTAAAAGTCAGAATGGGTGTGTGTCTGTGTGTGTATATTAGTCACTTAGTCATGTCCAACTCTATGTGACCCCATGGACTTGTAGCCTGCCAGGCTCCTCTGTCCATGAAATTCTACAGGCAAGAATACTTGAGTGGGCTGCCATTTCCTTCTCTGGGGGATCTTTATAACCCAGGGATCGAACCCAGGTCTCCTACATTGCAGGCAGATTCTTTACTGTTTGAGCCACTAGGGAAACATAAGGAGCTTTTTTTCATATTCAACACTTTGCAACCCCATGGACTGTAGCCCACCAGGCTCCTCTTGTCCATGGGATTTCCCAGGCAAGAATATTGGAATGGGTTTCCATTCCCTTCTCTAGGGGATCTTCCTGACCCAGGGATTGAACCTGGGTCTCCTGCATTGCAGGCAGACTCTTTACCATCTGAGCCACCAGGGAAGCCCAGGTGCTCTCAAAAGGGGACAGTGATTGAATGGTTATGAAAGAGGAGGTGAGATGTTTCAAGAAGGAGTTTTTATGTGTGGTGTGCTATTAGTTAAAGTGATGCCAAGCAGTATAGTAAATAAATGTATTATGGCTCAAACATGTTAGAAGTTTACTTCTTATTTACATAAAGTCCAAAATATTTGCTATAAATCGATGGGCAGCTCTCCTTCAAGTGGTGATTCAGGGAATTGGGCTCCTTCTCCCATCTTCAACACATCTTTCCAGTGTTGCAGAATTTTCCAGTATTCAACCTGGAGAAGGGGAAAGAGGGTAGAGATGGATGTGGGGTGTTTTAATAGCCTAACCCTAGATGTGGTACCCTCTGTATTCACTGGCATTTCATTGGTCAGAACCCCGTCACATGACCACTCCTAGTTGCAAGGGAGGCTGGGAAATATCACCTAGCCATGTGGCCAGGAGGAAGAAGAATCAGGTTTGGTGAAGAACTGGTCAGTTTATGTCACAAAAGTTCCCCATTCTTTCCAAATTTGGGTTGGAGTTTTCTTTTAGAATGTAACCAGGATGTGCATTTAGAATGTAACTCAAGTAGACAGGACCATTAAGTGGACCCAACTTTATGAAGGTTAGATTTGAGGGGCATGAGTAGGATTTTGCCTTAGGCACAGTTGTATGCCTTTTAGATGAAAATAATAGTTATTTTCTGAGCCACAGATACACCTTTTGGGATTGCAAAGTGTTGGAACCGTAATATAAACAAATGTAGGTGAGCTGGGTTATAAGCACTACAGCACAGGAAAGCCTGAGAGAAGACAGAGTCTTCTCTGACATTACACTTGGAATTTTAGAGCATAGGTGGTTCTCCAGTCCATATTGAGGAATAAATGAATACAGGGAACTGCAACTTTGTTAAATGAAGGATGCCTACATGAACTTGCAAATTAGACATTAGCATTTAATCTAATCCTCATAGATGCCCAGCTCTGTTTTAAGAAATAGGAGAATTTATGCAAGGAATGAGGAAGTCAATGATAAGCATACTCAAGCTAGTTCAAAGTCATTGCCCTGCTCTAGCTGGGACCAGCTCCCCTGGAGCATGGCTGCTACTGTGAGGCTTCAATCAAGTCGACTTTGAACTGTTTATACAAACTAATTGCTGCTAGAAATATAAGAAATTCATGGGAAGTTCCATGCAGGGATTCAGAGAAAAAGGACTTTGGGTTGCAGTAGTGGTTCTTGGAAGGTTTCAGGCGGGCAAACACCCACCTGTCTCTGCTCCTTGGCGGTCTCCACATAGTTACAAGTTCAAAATTTCCTTCTTGACACAAAAGAAGCATACAAGTCACTTACTCCAATGTTCAGGGCAGCCTGAGGGTGATGCTGCCTCACTCAAGCTGAGTTCTGAGAAATGCCTCTCATGTACCAACATTACCTCCTTGGGAGCAAATTTAAGGGCACCGTCTTCAACCTAAGTCCAGGGCTGGATCTGGGGTGTCTCTTGAATGGTACTAAGTAAGCTGTCTTCTCAAGTTGAGCCACACTACCCCCTAAACCATCCTGGCTGCCTGAGTTTAAATCTTATTATTCCATCTTGCTTCCAGGAGATGCCATATTGCCTTTTCGCTTGTTTGTTTCTCAGTGTGATTAGCCACACCAACAGAGAGAAACAAGGAAGTTTCTCTAAGTTTCAGATCAGATCTCAAACTGCTCAGGCACTCTTTGCTAAAAGTTGCTGATCTTGCTCCCCCAAGGACTGATCCTAGTGCTTCTCATTATCCAAGCCTGCTTCTATGGCTCCTTTGGGGATGCCCTGCTCTAGCAGCTTCTCCTACTGCAGCATAGGAGGACATTTGTGCTGCTGGTAGATTCCTAATTACAAACACAATCTGTAAGTCCTAGCCCCCTCCTACCTCCCGCCATCCTACCCTTAGAATCCCCTACCATTAGGCCAGTGAGGTGGTCGACCACTAAATCAAGATGCCTAGTGGCTTGGGAGCTGCGAATAATCTCTGCTGTTCAGTACTTCATCTAACCATGCTTCTGTTCTGCCTTCAGTGCTTGTACAGATTTTGAGTCAGAGATTGCCTTCTAAGATCTTCCAAACTCATTTTAACTGGCTGGTTTTTAATGCAATAACCACCAAGATATTCCATTATCTCTAGATCAGTAGTTTTTAATTTTCCCCCCTTTCTCATAGCCCAAATTAGAAATAATGTGGAAAAACTTAGGCAGTACAAGTTGGAGAAAATAAGACTGATTCAGTGGCTTTCTATCCTAAATAAAATCCGATTTTGGGGCCTCTGACTTGGGTCGATTCTTTCGTCCTGGATGTGTGGCACTCTCTGGCCAAGGAACGGCCCACTCAGGGTGTTTGAGAGACCCAGGCTTTCCATCCATCACTCAGCCTGGCCTAGAAGGGATTTGGCAGAGAAGGTGTAGGAGGTTGTCCTGAGCTTAAAGACAGCTGTGAATGAGTCAGAAGGAACTTAAGGCCAGTACACGACCTCAGAGCCATCTTGACTGTATTTTTCAAGTCTTAAAATTGAAACACATGGTTTGCCACATGGGTTAAAATAGGACAAAACATCTGGAATTTGAAAATTCACATTGCAGGGTGTTGTAGCTGAGACCCGAATAGGATTTGGAGGTTGGCTGGTGGTTGAATTGATGGTCCATCTGTCAAACTTCCAGCATCTGTTGATGTGAAGTGATGTGCACAGGACCTTTGGGGGCAACTGGGGGCAGAGTTGTCTTGGAAAGGAGGAGAGGGGAAGACGGAAGGATGGAGGGAATGGCAGAGTGCTCAGGGCTCCATGGGGCCCCCCTACAGACAGAGGGTTTAGAAAGGAAGCTGAAGGGGCTGTTTTCATGAGGAAGGTGAAGGCACTCTGGGTACAAGCTGAGTTGCTCTGGGGCTCACCCACAAACACACGAGCAATGCCATTCTTCTAACTTTGCATGGAACCCCGCACTACTCATGCATCTCAGGGGATGTTGACTTCAGTTGCTCCAAAAGATGATGTCTCCCTCCCACCCAAGATAGCATTGTCCACGGGGCACCATGTAGCAGTGGTTCCCAGAGAGCTTTGGCCAAGTGAATGGGGGCATGGGGCTTAGTGGACAATTTAGGGATGTGAGGTCCTGAGTGGGAAAATAGGGGTAGGAATTTCAGGCCATTGATGTTTATGAGGCTTAAAGAAGGCATGCTGCATTATAGGGAAAAAAATAGAAGACCACAGAATAACAGAGGACATTTTCTTTCAAACTCAAAACTGGGTCATCTGGTGGTATTCACCGCTGAATAATAAGACAGATGATCTGAATTCGGGACTGCTCCAGAAAAATTGCCAAAGCGGTATCAGATTAAATTGATTGAAAGTTTCATTGGATTAGATCCCTGCACTCTGATTATGAGTGCTTATTTATGCGGCCTATTGTCTCAGCAGAATGAGAACTCTCGTGCAACTTCATAAAACTAGCAGAAGGATTGCCAGCCAGCTTTGGCTTTGGATTTTTTTTTTTTTTTTTTTTGCGATTTGACATTTTAAAGAGCTTGTGTCAGTGAGACCTATTTGGAATACAAATGATCGCTTAAAGTCTCTTATAAGCTTTAAGAATATATTTTAATCATTGAATCTTCCCCTAAGCCCAGCAGAGTTATCCATGAATAAATCGTTGTGCCTTTGAGTCAACAGGAATTGGACAGACTTGCTGAATTAATGAACCCTTCCCTCTCTCTGGTCCTTCTCATGGCCGTGGCAATGTGTATGTCCACAGGCTTTGTGAAATGCATATGGGGTATAATTTTCCCCAAATTGTATCTGTTTTACATCATTGAATTTCAGCTATTTGCATTTTTATGCCAGAATCAAATTTAGCTTATTATTATTGTGATGGAAAATAATTATAATCCTTTAATTATCATGGCACTCGATTTAAAAAAATTTCCAAATGTTATTTAATTCTAGCCTCACTATTCCATGGGGGACTGAGCAGAGTAGGAATGATTCAGTGGACCTCCAACTCCAAACTGCCCTCTCTCCTAGTTGGTAAATTAAGGTTCTCAGTGCTCAGGTGACGTGCCCATGGTCGTGCAGATGTAAGTTATGGAAGCAGAAACAGAACGCAGAGTGAGTGGCTCTGCCAGTCCCGAGTTCTGTCTCATCAGCCCTGTCTTCAAAGTCTGTGAGCTCAGCGTTGCTTTACAGTCTCACTGTGAGTGCGATGTGTGCAGAGGGGCTGGCAACAGCCCCTGATGTTAGAGGGGTGCTTTAGTAATCACTCCTTTTTCCTCTCATCTCCACGCAACTGCAGGTACCATTTTGAGGTCCTAAAGCCCCTGGGCTGAGCTGCAAGAACTAAGGCTTTCCTCCCAACCAGCCTGGAGGCTAAGGAGTTAGCAACCGCAGCACCCACGCATGTGTATGCACGTACTCACACACGTGTGTGTATACATCTACCTGCCAGCATGCACATATGTACACTCATACGTGCGCCAGCGGAAGAGCACCTCTGAATTTCAAATCTGCAGCAGGTTAGGAACACAGATCTTCCCCATCTGCTACCAACTAGTCTCTACAACCAGCTCCATAAATGCTCGCCCACCACACATACATCATGGCAAGACACTCTCCAGATTGAAACTGTACAACCCCTCCAAGTCCTCGGCTTTCATTGCCCATCAGGCCTTCCATTTGCCCACTGACTTGTGCACAGCCTTTGACCTCCTCCGGGCCTGAAGCCTCTGCTAGAAGAGTCCTCACTGCCTGTCCAGTGGTCCTTTTGCCTCGAAGTTTGGTGAAAGATATCACAATAGCTGGGATAGTCTCTTTGGGATACTCTCACCTCTTAGCAAGCTCCACTGGAGTGGCTGGGCAGGCTGGAGCTCACAGAATGCCCCCGCTGTGGCCTCCTCCTCCATGCTGGACTCCAGGGCTGGTACCAGTGTTTGCCATCAATTGGCCCAAACTCCTTCTTCTGCAGAACAGGAGGTCCAAGCTTAATTCCAGACTTAAATTACCTGAGAGAGGTGTTCTTTTTCATTTGTGGCAGGACAACTGGATAAACCCATGTCTAGTTTACCCATCAGCAGCTCCTCAGAAAAGAATCAGGGTTCCCCCACCCTTGAGTGCAAGTCACAGAAGACTCAATGGCAGCCTTTTGAACAAATAGCCCCGGGGCAGCTGGCTGGAGGCTCCCTTTATGGCCCAAGGACCCCAGGGCTGGCTTCTGGGTGATTCTCCCAGTCTTTTCCTCATGCCATTACCTCAGGGTCTCAAGAGGACACTGTGCCTCCAGACGTGTGTCTGCACATTAGCTAGAAAGAAGAAGGAAAAGGAAGGGACATTGCTACAAACTCTCCTTGCATCTCATTGGCCTGTACTATGACTCTGCTGAAGGGTGTCCCTGGCTGTGCATGGAGCACACACATGGAGCAGACCAGAGGGACACGGGGTCGCCCCTGGCTCCTTCCCCAGGGGCAGCCCTCAACTGACCAATAACTGATAGCAGCTGGTGGATCAGCACCCCAGCTCCCTCGCCTCTGGGGGTGATGGCGGGTAACTTCAGGACATTTAAGCCATCTCTAAGAATCCCCAGTGGGATCAAGCTTCAATTTTGCTCACTTGCTTGATAATGCATCTCCCACTGGCTTGCTACCCTTCCTTGCCCACTTGCTTGCTGGTACTTGTTGGGATCATCTCCCAGCCAAACTACTTGCAGTAGAAGTGCTCCTTCAAGGTCCGCTTCTAGCAGAAACCAAACCAAGAGGATGAGAAACCCCAGGATCAGAGAAGTTAAGCAAATTGTCCCGGGTTGCCAGTTAATAAGTAGACAGCCGGGATTCAAATCTGGGGCTTATGGCTTCCAAGCCTGATTTTTCTCACTCCCACACTGAGCAGAGAGTGTCTGACAGCCCTGGGCATGGAAGGCCGGGCCCACCTTCAGGCTGGGGGCAGCGGGGAGGACGCGGCTGCCCTTGGCCTCCTTCCAGCATCAGCAGCTGCAGAAACAGCTGGGAGACAGACTGATAACTCAGTTTTGAAATCTCCTTCACAATTAGCTGGAGGCTCAGGAAAGCTTTCAAAGGAAAGGTCAGCTCTCCCCAGAGGCTGTTCCTCCTCTTCTGGGGCCACAGTACACTCAGTGTGGCTTCTCCTACCCTGGCCTCCCCACAGCGTCCCTGCAGAAGGGGACAGAGCAGATGCTGGCCCCCTGGGGCTCCGCTTAGAAAATATCCTCATCAGGGAAGGGTGGCGTGTTCCTTCCCAGGAAAGAGCAAGTCCCACCTGGCAAAATCCCTTCAAGGGTGGAGGCAACCAGCACAGACACTTCCCCATAGGCATGTCCTCCTCGTACTGCTGGCCTGGACAGATGCAGCCCTCACGACTCAGGACAAGCGTGCCCGGGGGGCGGGTGGTGAAGGCAGATGACATGTGGAGGCCACCCCCAGATCTCAGGACAGCAGGGCCCTCTCGATCCAGCAGACGTGGGGACAGGGAGTGCTTATTTGTCTCTGCCCTGCTCCTCCTACGGGCCCAGACCCTCCTGTCTCTCGGAGATGCAGTCCCACCAGGCCAATGAACCGGTCACAGGACCTCCCCCACCCCAGGAGCTCTGAACCCTTTGCAGAGAGACAGGACCTTGTTAGGGCACCAGGTCTGGCTCAGGATACGTGAGGCCAGGGTGGTCTCTCCAGGGTGGTGTGAGGGTTTGGGAAAAGGATACAAAGAGGAGCCTCTGCCTCCATGGAAACAGCACAGGACCTAGAGTTCTCTCTCTCTCTTTAGTCACTAAATCATGTCCGACTCTTGCGACCCCATAGACTGTAGCCTTCCAGGCTCCTCCGTCCATGGGATTTTCCAGGCAAGAATACTGGAGTGGGTTGCCATTGCCAGATTAGCGGATCTTCCTGATCCAGGAATCGAACCCGGGTCTCCTGCATTGCAGGAGATTCTTTACTGACTGAGCTATGAGGGAAGCCCCAGGACCTAGAGTAAGATGGGCCTGGATTCAGATCCCAGCCCTGCCTTTCACTGAAGTCCCTCAGGAAAAAGAAGGTAATGGTGATGGTCTTTGTCTCTAAGTCGTTTCCAACTTTTTGTCATCCCAGGGACTTAGCCTGCCAGCCTCCTCTGTTCATGGAGTTTTCCAGGCAAGAATACTGGGGTGGGTTGCCGTTTCCTTCGCCAGGGTATCTTCCCGACCCAGGGATCAAACCCACGTCTCCTGTATCAGCAGGCAGATTCTTTACCTCTGAGTCACCAGGGAAGCCCCATGGTGATGAGCATACATTTTAGGGATGTTGTAAGGATTAGATGATGTCTCCTTTATGCAACTATTAAGATCAGGTTGGCCAAAAAGATCATACACGTTTTTCTGTAGCATCTTATGGGAAACTCGAACAAACTTTTTGCCAAGCCTATTACATACCAGGCACTAAATAGTAAAGCTATTATTGTTACTAATAATGCCTGGAGAAAATAAAGAACAGCAAGGATAGTGTGATCCCCTTTGTCTAAAATTGTGGTGTATGAGTAGGACATTTATCACAAACATTAATAGTACTTACCTCTGGGTAATGGGAGTTGTGAACAATTTATAATTTTTTGTCTGTGTGCTCTTTAAAACTTTTTTTTTTTTACAATGCATGTATACATAAGAAAAATCACCAGTGGGTTCCAGCAAAGGCTATATTCTTGATGTGCTTCAGTGTGGACATCTTGGATGAGAAGCTTGGGAGGAGCTGAATGACTCTTCAGGGCAGAAGAAGAATTGGGTTCCCAGAGCCACCGGAGAGGGAGGGTAAGAATGGGAAGAGGTATTTGTGTGTGCAGGGAAGAGGCAGCCAGTTGGCAGAGGCCTGTGTGGTCAGCATCGTCTCCTTAAATTTTCCATGAAGTTTACTACTCACTCAAATGCTTGGTATGAGTGATTTTTGTTTCAGGAATGGAAACTGGGGCTGGACTTCATGGAAGAGTTAAGGTGGGACAGAACAGAGGCAGCATCTGGGGACACATAGCCCATGATGAGCACGCAATTCCACTCCAGTAACAATCAGCGGATATCTTGAGAAGCTTCTCGAGTTCCATGGGGCAGGGAATTGCTCAAGCTTGAGTCAAACTGCCCTGGTTAGCAACAGCTGCATAACAAGCCATCCTAAAGTTAGTGGCATAAAGCAACAATGTGCTTATGCGCTTAGTCACTCAGTTGTGTCCAACCCTTTGTGACCCAGTGGACTGTAGCCCCCCAGGCTCCTCTGTCCATGGGATTCTCCAGGCAAGAATACTGAAGCGTGTTGCCATTCCCTTCTCTAGGGGATCTTCCTGATCCAGGGATTGAACACTGGTCTTCGGCACTGCAGGCAGAGTCTTTATCATCTGAGGCACTGGGGAAGCCCTAAAGCAACAACAATCATTTATTATTCTCTCTCTTGCAGTTTGGGGGATTGCATGGTCCTTGCTTGGGATCCTTCCTGTGATTGCATTCAGATGGACATAGCTGGGGTCATGGCGAAGATTTCGTCGTTCAAGTGTCTGTGTTGAAGGCTCGGGAGGCTTGAGCAGCTGAGGCCCCCAAGATTATCTATCTCTGTAGGGTCTTTCCACGTGGTACCTGCTTCCGGTCTTCTTCTGGGGTGCTGGGCTTCTGACAGTCTTGGCACCAA
The DNA here is from genome assembly GCF_029407905.1 of Bubalus kerabau. Lineage (NCBI taxonomy): Eukaryota > Metazoa > Chordata > Mammalia > Artiodactyla > Bovidae > Bubalus > Bubalus kerabau. The sequence goes on from NC_073637.1 coordinate 68,122,780, forward strand.
AACCATGTCTCAAAAGAGCTAGGTGGAAGCTGTATCGCCTTTCTAAGCCAGCTTTGGAAGTCACATCAAGTCCTTTCCACTACGTTCTATAAGTCAAAACAGTTGAAAGGCCCACCCAAGATCAAGAGAGATGACACAGGCTTCATCTCTTGATGGAGGTTCTGGAGCAAGAATGTGGGATTGAAAATATTGTAGCAGCCAGTTTGGGGGGAAATATAATCTGTCACAAGACACTTCACAGATGTCGAGGGGCAAGGGCAGTCCCCAACTGATAGCTGAGTTACAGTCAAGACAAAACAGGACTGTTTTGTTTTTTTTTCTTCATTTTTGAAAGGCAAAATATTAACAGAAGTAGAGTTCAAGTCAAATCTAATGATGAGTAGGGACTTTTCGTGTAGCAGATTTACTGGAATTGGCTGTGAAAATCATAATGAAAATAAATGAGCCAGAAAGAAAAAGGTTATTCTCTTGCTCAAAACTCTTTCTGGATGGAGTTGGCAGTGCTGGAAACGGTGCAAGAAATGCCTGGAAGCAGGCCGGAGGGTCAGAAGGGTTAGACCTTGCCTGCTGGCAGGGCAAGCGTGGAGGGGCCTGACACTGATGAGATGAAGCTGTGAGAATGAACCGGGGTGGGAATGGGGATGGGGGGAGTGGAGGGGTGAGGGACACCAGCCTCAGCACAGCAGGGAACACCTGGAGCACATGGCCTAGGGACCAAGGGGTGGTGGGCAGGGATAGTGGGCAGAGCTCACTCCAGCAAGTGAGTCAAGGGCTAAGGGTCCCAGCCCTTTTTCATCACTGGAGTCCCCGAACCTCAACTTCAGGGGTCATCTCCTGCAAGCCAGGATGCTTCATTGAAGGGAAATCCCTTCCTCTCTTGTGTTCTACTCCTCACCGGTTGCATTCTGAGTCCCTGGAATCTCTCATTCTGGACCCAGAGTGGGACTTGGGGTCATTTGGGTTGAAAAGCAGCTCTCTGTCACTCGTCTATCTGTTGGGTAGGCATTGGCTTTTGTGTTAAGAAGGATCCTGAGGTTGCAGTTAGGTTCAGCAGAAAGAAGGCCTGATCAATTGGCAGGAGAAGGTGGAGTGGGGATGCAAGTTCAGACAACATTTCTTGAAATGTTTTAGCTTTGGACAGACGCCTGTCAAAGCAGTTGGCCATCTACCTTTCTCTCCCAGATTTTCAGGCTAACGTTCCATGGCCTCCTGTACCCACCCGTGCCTTCAGAAAGCCACGCCCACATCTCCTGCATCTTTATGCTCTACTGATCTCGTTGATGACATTTCAGTTCTGATTTTTCTTTTCTTTTTTCTTTTAGAATATTTATTCCTTATTTATTTGACTGTGCTGGGTCTTAGTTGCAGCATACAGGTTCTTCCATCTTGGTTCCAGCATGTGGGATCTTTTAGCTGTGGCAGGCGGGATCTAGCTTCCTGACCAGGGATCGAACCTGGGGCCCCCTGCATCGGGAGCATGGAGTTTTAGCCAGTGGACCACCAGGGAAGTCCCTTGATTTTTCTTTAAATAAGTTGCCCCCTTGATCTTCTTTCATAGACTGATCCTGTAAGTCTTGAAAAGTCCTTAGAGATCATCTGATTCTACCACTCCCTCTTATCAAGGGAAGAAACTGAGACCTAGAGAAGGGAAAGAGGATTTGCCTGCCAGTCTCCGCACCAGCATTCCAACCCTAACAGAGGGGCCTGGCTTGGGACATGGTGTAAGCCTCCTACCCCACTGCCAACACCACCCTTCCTGTCCCAGTCCTCTCAGCGGCCAGGCCATGCCGACGATCAGGCCAAAGAGTGTCAACCAGGAACGTGTCTTCTTCCTTGAAATACGTTGTGGATCAGCAGGCAGGCCCCTCAAGACCCCAGCGATGCAGCTTGCACAGAGCCCAGCACACAGTAACCCAGAAACATATGTGGTGAGCAATAACAGTCATAAATTTTATGAGATTATGTGTTCCTAATGTGAGATTTCAGGCTGATCTGTTTGTTGAGCTATGCCAAGCTTCAGTATGATTCAATCAAGTTGTGCTTAATCTTCCCTTATTTACACTGGGTGAGAGTGAGTCACGGCGTATGTCTCTAGGCCAGTCTGCTGAACTAATTTACCCCAAGGATTTTGATGGACTAGTGATTTGTTCTCGCTGAATGTCCAGAGTTTATTTACTCATATCATTAGATGGGGTCTGGATTATATACAGTGAGTATCTGTAGCTGTGATGAGGACCAAGACTTCTCAGGAGAATCCCTGGGGACAGAGGGCACCTTGGAGCTGGTCGGGGTTTCTTGTCCATCCCAGCCAAATCGTGCCAACTGTCTTCTCACCTGTACGTTAACTCACTGATTTAAATCTGTCATCTCTTTATCACAGAGAGCATTCTGGACAAGTCCTCATGTCTCTGACCCTGAGCCATGTGGCTCCAAAATGAAGGGGGAATATTGCCATCTCATCCAAAGATGGAAAAACCTGGAAATGTTGCCCAAGGCTGGGAGTGACTCCAGCCGCCAAGCAGATCCATCTCCCAGGGTCCAATTTTTTGCACCCTCTGGAGAGATGGGAACAGGCAGATGGAATTTGTGGCCTGTGTCCTCAGCATCTCTTTCTCAGTGCTCTGAGGGAGATGTCACGTCCCTTTGTAAAGAGAGCAGGGGGGACTGGTCTGTAGCCTGATGGTGACAGTTTGGGGAGAAATGTACAGGCTTGAGGATATGGTGAAAAGAGTTTCCCTTGATGTCTGCTTTCATTAGGGTGCCAACTCTCTGGGTTTCCTGGCGCCTCGCTGTTGGTGGGAGACGGGGGGTGTCCCAGGATGTGAGACTTTCAGTGCCGAAGCCAGGAAAGCTCTGGGCAAACCGGGACAACTAGGTCACCTTAAATGTTGTGTACCTTGATTTTGGCAAGTTTGACCTTAAGAGGCTGCCAGCGCTTTGGTCATGGGATGGGAGGGAAGGTCCTTCCTAAGCAGCTCCTGGGCCCCGGGTGCTGGAGGGCAGGTTCCCCATCCGTCCTCATTGTTGTGAGAGGGGACCTGTGCCCATGAGTCCCTCCGGCATCCCTAGTGCCCATCACCTGCTCTGTCTGTGAAGGGCTGGCAGCTGGTTTTCCTGCTGGCTGTGGGGCATTGCGGAGAAGGCAATGGCACCCCACTCCAGTACTCTTGCCTGGAAAATCCCATGGATGGAGGAGCCTGGTGGGCTGCAGTCCATGGGGTCACTGAGAGTCGGACACGACTGAGCGACTTCACTTTCACTTTGCACTTTCATGCATTGGAGAAGGAAATGACAACCCACTCCAGTGTTCTTGCCTGGAGAATCCCAGGGACGGGGGAGCCTGGTGGGCTGCCGTCTATGGGGTCGCACAGAGTCGGACACGACTGAAGCGACTTAGCAGCAGCAGCAGCAGTGGGGCATTGACAAGGTCTCAGCCCGCCCTCAGAGGTGGAGAAGTTCACGTCTGTGTGGGGAGACAGACGAGCAACAGCTGTCACTGGGAAGACGGTGTGACCTTGTGAGGGAGCAGCTTCTGCGGCTGGGTGTCAGCATTCCTGAAACCCTGATAGTCTGAAGCAGTTTCAAGCTGGTGGCAGCTTTTGGATTTGTCTCTTGTGGGGGAAATTGTGTGTGTGTGTGTGTGTGTGTATTTTAGGGGTAAAAACTCAGAACATGATGTTAACCCCTTTTGTTCTAAGGGTGATACCCAGACTCTGTTGCATCCTGACTAAGCATGTACACTCTAGAGCCAGACAGCTGGGGTTAAGTTCCCAGTAGTGTGCTGTTTAGTTTGACCTAGGGTAAGTAATAAAGCTTCTCTGGGCCTCAGTTTCCTAATCTGTAAAATGGGCACATTGATAGGGTGGCTGAGAACTAAATTAATTACTACTCATGAAGAGCTTAGAATAGGGTCTGCCACATGGTGATTACTCAAAAACTGTTTTCTGTGGAACTGGACTGAGATGCAGAATCAAACACGTTCGCTGGCTGTGTGTGGTGGCCTACAGTGCATCTTGCTGGTCACCAGGGATGCATGCCAGTAGCGAGCTCTGATCTGGGAACTGTGTTGCCTTCTGCCAGCTGTTCTCACAGTATCTCGTTCATCCTTCATCCTCTTCTGGGGTCGCTGTCTCCCAGACTGGTGTGCACACATGCTGGAGACTTAAGTTGAAGCTCTGGAGTTGGATAAAGTGTTTCTGAAGACTCAAGCAATAGTAGGTCTATGCAGAAAATATCACTGACCACTGGTGGGCAAACATGAAAATTCCATAATCTCAGTGGCAAAGGCCCTTCCACAGGGGTTAGTCTCCTGTTTGTTGTGTTGCAAGGCAGGCTCACCTCCTCCCAGAGCGGGGCTTTGACCACACCCCTCACCCCAAGTCTGGTCCCCACAACCTTCTCTAGGTTCCAACAGGAGAAAAGCCCCACGCTTTCAACCAGTCACACCAATCAGCCTTCACAGATACGCAGCCTCTGTTGATGCCTCTTTGGGCCCTACGTTGAATTTCAGCTCCTGCATTATTTTGCATATAGTACTAATTTTACGTCAAACATCTTGCCAAATCAACCCCAAGCAAATAAATTTAATAGTGGATGTTTTTGAAAGTGTAACTCTGGCTTGAATTCTACAATCTATGTCTTTATTAATACAGCAACATTTTCTAAAAAAGAATTGCTTAGAGTCTCTAATTGAGTTTTTAGTGCCATAATGGCATAAGCTCAACTTTTCCATCATGTGCTTGACAATGTTTCAAATTTATGTTTGGTAAATGTGTTTTTAATACACAAGGTTTCAGTGAAGCTGAAAAGCACTTGTATGGATCCTGGATGGTATAAAAAAAAAATCAGTGGTGTCAGAAGAGATTTTTATTGCACCATTTACCACTAAGATTAAAATATCCAGTCAAGGAACAGAAAATGCCCTAGAATCATTTCTTGGAATCATCTGTTTCAATCTGTCGTGTTTTCCACGCACATTTGCCATATTGTGATATCCATGGCCCCTCAGATTCCTTTATTCTTGATTGTTTTTGTACGTGGTCTACTGCCACTGTTTATAATCCCTCTTTAGTTGTGTCATCTCCTGGGAAACAGAGTCCCCAAGCATGTTTATATGTGGAAATATTTGCATTTTAGGAATCTACAAATCTAACAAGATTGTTATTTATTCTATATTCATCAGGGGTGTGCCTCAAATACAACAACATCAGATTTGTAGCCAAATTAATGAGTAGTGTTTAGCTCTTCTTACCTTATTCAGACTGATTTCATTCATTGCATCTGCCATGCTTTTAATTATGTAGTTTTGTATCTCATCCCTAAATAGGTACAGTATTATTTGGTGTTGATATTTATATTATGCATAAAAGTTCTACCATAATATTATCAAATTTTCCTCTGACTTCTGCCAAATGGATAAAATTCCCATTATCATGTTCATGCTCATAAAGTTTCTTGGATGCTCCTCTGAACACTAGATCATGCTTGCCAAAAATTAAACCATGTACAATCTGCATTCAACAACAGCACAACAGTTTTTTCCCCCCTATTTTTGTAATTTATTTGAAGTATCAATAGTTTTTTTTCCCTTTAAATCAGATTTTAAAAATTTCAGGTCCTTAAATATCAATAGGCAGACTGGGTCCGGGAATGCTTTCGGAACAAGCAAAGCCAGAACTTCAGTGACCACTGCACAACTGAAGTTGATTTCCCACGCTGATGTAACACCCACTGCAGGTCTGGTTGGCTTCTAAGTCAGCTGCCTTCCATGTTGTGACTCGGTGATCCAGGCGGACAGAGACATCACTCTCCTGCAACTTTGCCTTCAGTGTGAAGATGAGAATGGTGGACTGACTTAGACCAACAAGTAAATGCTTCAGCTCAGAAATGATAGGATCACTGCTGTTGCGCCCTGCTTTGGCCAGTCCCATGGCCTTTCCTGATGAAAGGGGAGCAGAGATGTGTAATCCTCATGCTTGCTGGGAAGGAAAAGAGATCCAAGTATGAGCAAGCATCAGCATCCTCTGCCACAATAACAATATTTATTGTTGGGCACTTTGTTTTTCGATGTTTGCAAAGCATATGTGATAGATGCTGTCAGCCTTGTACCCATTTCCCATTTTTCATTCTTAACTATCCCCAAGAAATTGGCAATATAGACAAAATACAGAATTCTTTGAGTTTTTAAAAAATTTTTGGAAGAATTTATGTGTAATAAGTTTACGAAACTTAAATTCTTATTTGAGGTAAAAAAAAAATTCAAAGAATGACTCCTCCTTCATATGTATATAATATTCAAATTATGTGATCAATCTAGCTCCAAGCATATTTACTCTGTAGGACCGCCGTGCATGTGTGTCAAGTCACTTCAGTCGTGTCTGGCTCTTTGCAACCCTATGGACTGTACTCGGCAAGACTCCTCTATCCATGGGATTCTCCATGTAAGAATACTGGAGTGGGTTGCCATGCCCTCCTCTAGGGGAACTTCCTGACCCAGGGGTCAAACCCAGTCTCTTATGTCTCCTTCATTGGCAGGCGAATTCTTTACTTCTAGCGCCACCTGGGAAGCCTGTAAGACCACCAGCCCTTTCACATTTCTCCTAAGTATTTCTGGGAGTCCTTGGAGATAACTTTAAGACTATTTCTCCAGTTGATCCTCCTGTTTATCCCATTCTATTCCTGCTTGGCCTACTCCTGTCTGAGTGCTGAGGCAGCAGCAATATCCCCAAAGACCCAACCTTGTGCTGCTAACAACTGTTCCCATCCTTTCCTATCTCTGTTGAATGATTGGTGCCACTAAAACCTTGTGCTCCGGATATCCCAAGAAATGGTAGAGAAAGAGCTCTTTTACTGCTTGGCTTCTGGATTGGTTAGCAGGGCTAGGTAGTAAAATACCCCAAAATTCAATGGCCTAAAACAGGAACCATTTCTTCTTGCTCATGATTCTGTCTATACATTGACAATTTAGGCTGGGATTAAATGGGCAACTCCTCTGGTCTTGGCTGGGCTTCTTCTCAAGTATATGGCCAGCTGTGGGTCAACTTTCTAGGTCAGATGGAAAGGTGGAGAAACCATTACCACACTTTCTTAAGTGACATCAAACGTCCAGCATCTCTAGCGGGTCCCTGGATCCCAACGTATGGATAAACCAGTTATGGATCTGGTCAATCTGAGAAAAGAAAGCTTGGCAGGAAGTCCTTGTCTTGAAGTTCCTGAGGCATGGGGTCCCAGAGGATACCCTGGGGATTGGTAGTGTGGCTTCTAAACTGCTTGTAGCCTTGGTACTACATTCAACAGAAGACGGAAGCATGAAACAGTTCATCTCTGGTTGAGCAGGATGTGTACCCGGAGACTCCCCAAGCCAGCTTGTCTTGGCTGGATGCCAGTTTCTCTCCTATAGAGGAGGCGTGTGCTACCTTTTCGTCCTCCCTCACGAGTTTTTTTTAGTATGAAATATGGAAACGTGTGAAAGCAGATGAAACATTCCACGAATACAATATTTTTCTTCATTTATTTGTTCACGGATGGCTCGACTACTTCCAAACAGAATTCAAGGCAGCTCATGATATGGTAAAAATAAGCCCCCAAACTACTGTCACAGAACTGCAAGAAAAGCCAAGTGATGAAAGGCATTGGAGTGAGGGACAGTATATCCCCAAACTAGACTAACGAAAGTTTCTTCTACTGAGCATAAATCCAGCTCTTGAGGGGTAAGAGGATGGACAGACAGGTAGAGATTGCTGATGTTTACTAAGTATCTCCTGTGTGTCAGACACTGCAGCTCAAGTGTATGGGCTAAATTGTCTTTTCTGATGTTTATAGAAGCCAGGTTAGAACAGAGGAAATGAGTCTAATTTTTAAAATCTTCATAAGTTCATCACTACCTTTTGCTGAGCTTGAGTTCTGAGATGAATCTAAATAAGTGTGCTGTGTTCACATTCCAGGTAAGATAAAATAAGCACACTGCATCATCTCTCCCAGAGAAGTGCAGATACAAAGTCAAGGGAGAATTCCTGGGCCACTATTTAAGAACGCTGAAAAGCAAGTAGTAGCACACAAACTGGGGAAGGAGGTGAGAATTTGATGCACCATCAGAATCAGACTGGCAGAGAGGAACCACTTTTCCACCCCACTCCTCCCACAGCTTGGACTTGAAGTTGCGTGCAGTTGTGGGAGGTGCACAGTAAGTGGGGTAAGCAAAGCCCAGATCACCAGGGGCTGAACTGGTTAGAAAAGATTTCAAGGAAAAGGTGAACCTTGAGCTGAGGGTAGAAAGAAGGGTGAAACATCCATAAGCAAACAAAAGAGAGGGGAATTCTCGGGGTAAGGGGAAATTACATGAATAAAGGCAGAGATTCAGGCATGCTTGAAGGAATTGTGAAGGTTAGTTGTGAGAGGTGGCTTAGGTAGTTTATAACGTGTTCTTACATTCATCATCTCATGGTTTTGCAAGAATCCAGTAAGGTGGTATATTTTGATGTCATATTATCACAAATGATTCTGAGTCATTGAATGACTTCCTCAAGCATGCAGAGCCTAGAAAGTGGCACATCTAGGACTAAAATCTTTTGGTTCAAGTTGTTGTCAGTTGCTCAGTTGTGTCCGACTCTTTGCGACCCCAGGGCTGCAGCACTCCAGACTTCCCTGTCCTTCACCATCTCTTGGAGCTTGCTCAAACTCATGTTCATTGAGTCAGTGATGCCATCCAACCACCTCATCGTCTGTTATCCCCTTCTCCTGCCTTTGATCTTTCCCAGCATAAGGGTCTTTTCTAATGAGTCAGCTCTTCGAATCAGGTGGCCAAAGTATTGGAGCCTCAGTTTCAGTTTCAACATCAGTTCTTCCAATGAATATTCAGGATTGATTTCCTTTAAGATTGACTGGTTGGATCTCCCTGCAGTCCAAGGGACTCAAGATTCTTCTCCAACACCACAGTTCAAAAGCATCAGTTCTTTGGCACTCAGCCTTCTTTGTGGTCTGACTCTCACATCCACACATGACTACTGGAAAAACCGTAGCTTTGACTAGATGGACCTTTGTTGGCAAAGTAATGTCTCTACTTTTTCATATGCTGTCTAGATTTGTCATATCTTTTCATTGGTTCAAGTGGAAGACACTAAATGCCAGGTCAGGGAGTGAATTTTTATCATATTTGCAAAAGGCATCAGCTAATATTCAACAACAATTTCTTAATATCATATAATCTGATTTTTTTTCAATTGTCTTTTTAAAAAATTTGTGAAAGTGTTAGTTACTCAGTCATACCCAACTCTTTGGGACCCAATCGACTGTAGCCTCCCAGGTTCCTCTGTCCATGAAATTCTCCCAGCAAGAATGCCAGAGTGGGTTGCCATTTACTACTCAGGGGATCTTCCTGACTGAGGGATCAAATCCAGGTCTCCTGCATTACAGGCAGATTCTTTACCATCTGAGCTACCAAGGAAGCCCCCCTAAAGTAAAAAATAAAAATAAAAAAAATTTAGATGTGTTTAAGTCAAGATTTAAACAGAACTCACAAGTTGCATTTAATCAGATAGGTCTTCCAGGTCTCTTAAAATTTATAGGTTCCTTTCCTTCTTTTTTTCCTTGTAATTTTTTTATGACATTCTGGATATTGCAGACTTCATCCCAATGGGCTTGTTATTCCTAGGTAGGTCATAGTCTCTAGGTCTTTTCAGCAAACCAAGAAAGGAAATACACATTTTTTTTTCTTTTAAGGAGAAAATATATCCCAAACTATGCTGATACTTCCAATTTGAATTTAAAGCCATATGGTTTTTACTTCTTTAATTTTATATTTATACCTCTCTTCTCTTTTTCTGAAAATCAAATTCTAAAATGAGCTGTTTATTTGCTTTATCTTATAGGCATGTCTCAGAATAATGGTATAAATATTTTTAATAATATAACCACTAAAAATAGTTTAATGTTTCTATTCAGGACTTTTTTTTAATCCTTAGGCTATATATCATTTGAATTACAAATTACTGTGTTTTGAAGTCACTTAAAATAATTTTTCCCTAGGTAATTAAGCCACCAAATTGATACACAGGTGTAATTGTTTTATTTACTTTCCATGTTTAAGGATTGCATTTTCTACTTGATTTTGTTTCATAATTATGTAAAGTATTTTCATTGTTCCAAGGTAAAAAATTTATAAAACAAGGTACATTCAGAGAAGTCTTGCTTTCATCCCTGTCTCCATTTTATTTCTTCCTCATCTATGAGTAACCATTATTAGTTTTTATTATTTTTCATTTAAAAATATATAAGTGGTATGTATATGTAATCAATCCCTTTTTCAGATAAAAGGCAACATACTGTATGTATATAGCATTCTGCACCTTTTTTTCCCCATTTAATAATATGTTCTGGAGATCACTCCATAGTAGAATGTAGAAATATTTTTCACTGCATGGTAATCTATTGTGTATTTTAATAAAAGAAAACTCCAATAACTTAATTAACAAGGTTCCTATTGATATGCATTTGGATTGCTTTCAATTCTTTGCTGATATAAATAGTGCTGCAATTAACAGTCTTGCGCACACATCCCTTCGTAATTTTGCCAATGTTTCTTCTGTACAGACTTTTATAAGTGGTATAGGTTGTTCAAAGGACAAATGCATCTGTAATTTTGTGAGGTATTGCCAAATTCCCCTCCATGGGGGTTGTACCATTTTGCATTTCCAATTGCAATGTATTGAGTGCTTACTTCTTCACAGCCTCCCTAGAGTATGTTGTCAAACTTTGGATTTTTGCTTGAAAAATGGTATCGCAGTGTAATGTTATTTGCATATTTCTTATTACACTCCGTTTGAGGTTTTTAATCTCCTAACACAGCTCCTGGCTCACTGTAGCTGTTCAATAATTACTCTTCGAATCCATAAAAGTATGAAGTGGTATTTTAGGAAGATTGATCTAGCTGCAGAATACAGAATAGTTTGGAATATGGAGAGATGAGAGGCAAGGAGCACTTAGGAATTTCAGGACATAAGACCAAGTTGTAAAGACAACTTTATTTTTCTGCATTTCCTCTTCCACACAAAAGCATAATAAGATCTGTCAGTTCAGATTTGCCCTATCCCCTCACACATAAGATGATGTCTGAATTCCAGGGTCTTAAGTCAGTGTTACAATGGTGGGCTGGGGCTCTGGGAAGGTGAGTCAGCTTCTTGCCCACCTGGGCACCTGCTGAGACAACCCCACCTCCTGATAGGTCCTCAGTCACTGGCCAAGGAAGTTGCAGGTGGGTATGGCTTCCTTAACGTTCATGTAGAGCACCTTTCTCTGGTTGGCTCTTACCTCTTTTCTTTTCTCTTTCAGGAACCTAAGGATGTCTGACTGTTCTCCCGTACCTCCTGGGGGCCACAGGAGCCTCTGGGAGGACAACTAAGATCTTATCTTCTGGATACCCTGTGTAGCCATTTCTAGTCCTCTGCATCTGGGCTGTGCTGGGTTCCTTCCTGGAAAGTGAGGCATATGTTTTGTCTCCTCCTGAAATGCCTCCCCAATCTATCTAGGGCTCAGATTGAGTGTGGGATGAAGGCACAGGGTTTCTTCTCAGAAACCCACCAGCTCCTCCCCTTTCACACCTCCCCTGTGATGCCCAACACAGGGAATATTTATACCCAGAGAAGAGGGAATTTTCTCCGACTGGGCTCCTGGTCTTGAAGTCTGACCACTGGCTTATGAAACTCAAAAGGCAGTAACTTAACTGTTTAATTAAGTTCTAACAACCATCTCTTGAAGCAATGTATGGATGTCCCACAGTCTTGATTGAATTGAGGAGGGCCATAGAAGTTAAAGAGAGGAACGGCGGGAGTGGGGAGGGGGCTTAGTTACTACCTCCAAATATTATCCCTGTTATATTAGTTAGGAGCATTTAGCGATGGCCGGGTATGACGTGATGAGAGGTGGAATGAAATGTTGGCTGAGGGTTAGGGCCTGACTGATGAAGGGGGAGGGGGGAAAATGTCGAGAATGAGACTGGGATTTGGAGCTGCCCAAGCAGAAGACTGATGGTACAAGTGACTGAAATGAGGCCAGCTGGAGGTGGGCATGCTGATTCTGGGAGAAAAAGAGTGAACTTGGCTTTTAGGCTTGGGTGAGGTGTAGCGGTCACAGACAAGTCTCTGAGGGGGGCTGAGATCCCTGCTTCCTGGAAGACAAGACAGAGAGAGAAAGAGGTACTGAGGTCCCAGGGCTGAGTCTTGGGGTACTTCCACAGGTAAGAGATGGGGAGACAAAGAGGACAGTTCAAAGAGGCCGCGTCTCTGCTGGGCTGCACACCATGTACACATGACCTCCTTCCCAGGACACAGCCTCACTCTGGACACTTGGGAAAAGGATTCATTTCAGAGTGTCCGATGAGCACACCAGCCTGGTCTGTATGTGAATCTGTCTATCTGCTGCCCTAGCAGGCAACACCAGGAAAGTGTTGTCAGTCATGTCCAACTCTTTGTGACCACATGGACTGTAGCCCACAAAGCTCCTCTCTCCATGGAATTCTCCAGGCAAAAATACTGGGGTAGGTTGCCATTTCCTTTTCCAGGGGATCTTCCTGACCCAGGGATCAAACCCAAGTCTCCCGCATTGCAGGTAGATTAACACCAGAGTCATGTCATTTAAAGTTATATACCCTTAGGGCTCATTTGAAAAGACCCTGATGCTGGGAAAGATTGAAGGCGGGAGGAGAAGGGGATTACAGAGGATGAGATGGTTGGATGGCATCACCAACTCTATGGACATGAGTCTGAGTAAACTCTGGGAGTTGGTGATGGACAGGAAGGCCTGGCATGCTGTAGTCCATGGGGTCACAAAGAGTTGGACACAACTGAGAGACTGAACTGAACTGAACCCTTAGGAATATTTGAGATTATACCATTTCCCCTCCCTGCAGATACAACTGTCCCATAATTAGGGTTAGTTTGCATTCCATTTAATGAAACAAGCATTCCCCTCTCATCTCCAATACACAGAGCATGGTGTGTGCAAATGCATGAAACAGAAGTTGCAAATTGCTACTCATGGGCTATGTCTGACCCAAAGACTTCTGCTGTTTAGCCAACATAATGCTGTTGCTTGTTTTTCTTTTATTTTTTATTTATTTATTTTGGCTGCACAAGGTCCTCATTGCTTTTGCGTGGGCTTTTCTTCCCTAGTTGTGGTGAGTAGAGGCTGCTCTTCACTGTGGTGCTTGGGCTTCTCGTTGCGGTGGCATCTCTTGCTACAGAGCACAGGCTCAAGGTGCTCGGGTTTCAGTACTTGCAGCACACAGGCTCAGTAGTTGTGGCCCACAGGCTTAGTTGCTCCATGACACATGGAACCCTCCTGAACCAGGAATGAAACCCATGTCCCTGCATTGTAAGGCAAGTTCTTATTCCACTGTGCCACCAGGGAAGTCTCATTTTCCTTTTATTTTTAACTGGTTTTCAAAACTTGAAAATCAGGACATTTTACCTGAAAGTGTGTATTTCAAGTTCTTCCATAAAATTCCATTTAGCTCCAGTGGGCCTGAATTCCTACCTGGCAGAGTAACTGGAGGGGTAAAGTGTCTGCTCCCTTAGACAGACAAGCACCTCCTATCTTATGATGGATCCTGCCTGCTCCTTATCTCACATGTATCCTGGTCTGCCATCTATGGTGCCTGGTGTCTGAAACCTCTGGCTCCTTGATTCATTGCACCAGCTTTGTTAATAAATAGAAACACAGCTTCAGTTCTCAACTTGGCCACCTACTGGTGACCTTGAAAGTGAAAGTCGCTCAGTCGTATCCGTTTCCAACTCTTTGCGACCCCATGGACTATACATCCATGAGATTCTCCAGGCCAGAATACTGGAGTGGGGAGCTGTCCCCTTCTCCAGGGGATTTTCCCAACCCAGGGATTGAACCCAGGTCTCCCGCATTGTGGGCAAATTCTTTACCAGCTGAGCCACAAGGGAAGCCCCACTGGTGACCTTAGGGAGGTTATTTTAGCCCCCTGAGGCCTCCGTTCCTCATGTGCAGAATGGTGATAATATAGGTACCAGTGCCTACCTCTCGGGGTAAGCAGCAAATAGGATAACACTTGTGAAGAAACTATTTAACAAGTGGAAGTCATCAGAGATGAGTGAGACAGGTTCCTCCTGACCAGGCACTGCCCCTCCGGGCAAGTGAGGGCTCCAGCCCTGTGGTCTAAGGCAGGTTGTACCCTCAGGGAGGTGGACGCCCTGCAAAGGGAAGTCAGGAGCAGACGAGCCCCTCAGGCTGTGGACGGGGGAGGCTTCCAGGGTGAGAGGGGCCCGGAGGCCTGGATTTCTTTGTTTTCTGTGGGAGGCCACGGCCCAGCTGGGGCCTGCGTGGACTTTGAACCCCTGCCACACAGGACAGAGCCCAAACCCCGGGAAGCTTGGCCCCCGCCCGGCCGGCCGCCTCTCGGCTGCGATTCCAGGAACTGGGCCCTATCAGTTGGGCCCAGGTTCAGGGGCTGAGTCTCTTGCCATTTCCCCTCAGTCATGTGGCCGCTGGCAAGAACTAAGTGGGTGGGAAGGAGATTAGCTGTCAGGCAGTCCTCCAGGCAGGGGAGTGGGGATGTTCGTCAGAGGGGAGAATGGTTAGAATGCCGGATGTGGGAGTCCTGGGAGGAGACCCCACCTTACAAGCAGCCTGGGCTGGTCTCTCAGGTCAGAGAGCTGAAAAGAGCCTCCCTTCGGTCCCCAACCCTCTCCTCCCTGCCATAGAAGCACACACGCTCCTGGGAAGGCTGGGTTCTGGGCTGGAGGAGGCAGCCTGGACTCAGAGGGCTTTTTTCTCCCACCACCTGGGCCTGGGAACGCCTCGTCTGACCTTCCCTGCCTGCGGGAGCCAGGGCCGGGAAGGAAGTGGGCCTTCTGAACAAGACGACATGGAGACCGTGATCATTTCAAATGCGGCTCGTTAACCAAAGCATCACAACCTTGTGTGTTAAGCGGAACGTCTTTCTTGTGTGGAACAGGCCTGTCGAGCCCCATGTTCCTCTTCCAGCCCTGTTTCTGAAGGCAGGGGGGCGGGGGGTTGGGGGAGTCGGTCTGCCTCTGACAGGTCCAGAGGCACAGAAGGCCAAGTGGACTTCTCAGAGCCACACAGAGTCACCGTCGGGAGGTGCATCCAAACCCAGGTCTCCTGACGCCAGTTTATACTCAGTTCACCAACCTCTCCACTCCCTGTGTCCTCAGCTTTATTTCTTTGAAAAGGATGGAGATCCTTCTCCTTTCAGGTGAGGGAAATGAGGCACTTGCTCAGGCACAAAATTTAAGGTAGTGGGAAAAATTCAACACTGAAGATAATATTTTAATGTGTTACATTTTAAAAATAAAGTCACGCAAAAATAAATCCATGAAAACTTTTAAATGAGGGAAAGATCTGATCCTGCAGCTAGCTGTGACGCATCTCATTCGCAGCCCTGCCGAAGTGCCCCATCCTCAGAACCCACGTGGAGCGCAGGAAACATGGACTTGGACTCCAAACAGATAAGGATTCCATTTTGCCCCTTCCCGGCTGGAGGACTTTAGGTTAAGTGACTGAACCTCTTTGAGCCTCCATATTTTCATTTGTAAAATGAGGACATTTAGTCCAGGTTCTTCAGGGAAATGGAGTCAGTGGGCTATCTATGTACATATATAGGCCACACTCATGGCTCAGGCTGTAAATAATCTGCCTGCAACGCAGTAGCTGCACGTTCGATTCCTAAGTTGGGAAGATCCCCTGGAGGAGGGCATGGCAACCCACTCCAGTAGTCTTGCCTGGAAAATCCCATGGACAGAGGAGCCTGGCGGGCTACAGTCCATAGGGTCACAAAGAGTCGGACATGACTGAGCAACTCTTTCACTTTTACTTTTCATACATATATAAGTTTTTTGTGTGTATACAAATTTCACATATATAAATGTGTCTATATACACAAATAAATAAATAAAGAGATTTGCTGTAAAGAATTGGCTTATATGGTTATGGAAGCTGAGAAATCCAGACCCATGAAGGCTATAGGATAATTCCCATTAAAATCCAAAGGCTTATGGATTTGTCACGCAAGTGTATGTTCCTCGGTTCTTTGTCTCGTCACAACAAAGATTTGGAGCAACGGACATTAAAGCCCTCGGCGCGTCACAGCTCTCAGGTCTTGGACAAACCATGTTATAGCTCTTAGGCAAATCGGTGTTACAGCTCCATTTTATTTAGAAGATAGCAGGAGAATCCAAGACTCGAAGAGAAGAGAGTGGAGGAGTGAGTGGGGAGGGAGGAGGAGAGAGAGAGAGAGAGAGAAAGAGAGAGCGTGCGCGCATGCGGGAGATAGAGTCCCTGAGAAAGCGCTTTGTCTCCTCCTTTTATATGTTTTTTCCTCCACCTGGGCCTGCCCTATGCAAATTGGGCTTAGCCAGGAGGGCTGTTTGTTCTGCTTGTTCTGCCTGAAGTCTTCACTCTGGTCTTCAGACCTTCCTTTGACCTTCCTTGTCTTTTAGCCACCGCCATTTTGGACTCCTTTTCCCTATTCTACCTACCTAACAGATTTTTTCAGGCTTCCCAGGTAGCTCAATGGTAAAGAATCTGCCAGTCAATGTGCAGAGATGCTGGAGATGCAGGTTCAATTCCTGGGTCAGGAAGATTCCCTGGAGAAGGAAATGGCAACCCACTCCAGCATGGACGGAGGAGCCTGGCAGGCTACAGTCCATGGGGTCAAAAAGAGTCAGACATGACTGAAGCAACTTAGCACGACACGGCACTATAGGCAAAAGACTGATTTCCCTGTTGTATGTTGTGTTTTTATAAATCTACAAGAAAAAAGATGAAGAGTACCCAATGGAAAAATGAACAACAGGCAGGTAATTCATAATAAAGAAATGCAAAGGACCAAGTCTTCCATGAAAGTATACCCAACTTTACCAACAATCAAAGAAGTGCAATTTTTATGTCTCAAACTATGACTTAAAAAAAAAAAAATACAATTCCTGGTACTAGTAAGAGTCTCAAGAAACAGGCAATCTCATTCATAACTGCAAGGAGAGTTAACAGATATGATTTTTCTGGAAGTCAACTTGAATAAAAAGCTTTTAAAATATGCAAATTCTTTGACTTGATAATAACATTTCTTGAAGTGACATCTATCCTAAGGTAATAGGAGATATGAGCAAAAAATTTTACCAGGAATTCTTTAGCAGGACATAGAGCAAGGAATTGTTCACCAGGGTGTTAAAAATAACCTAAGTGTCCAATAATAGGGGATTTTAAAATGTATATAGAAAGATGGGTAGATGACAATAAAGTACTGGGTGATAAGATTTTGAGTTGTATTTTCTGCTTTTTGCTTTTCTGTGTATTTCAAATTTTCTACAATGAACATGCTTTGCTTTTTGTAATATTTTTGTTTTAAGAATGAAAGAAATTGAGGGTCTGATTATCCTGGGGAGTAGGAGAGTGTGGTGTGGATGACTTTGCACCTGTGACCTTTGGAACGGTTATGTCCGGTTCTCTAGTCCCAGGACACTTGTAGGAGGAATGAAGGGAGGGTGGGCGCAGATTCCCAGCACACCAACAGGTCACTGTAACTGAGGTGGCCAGAGCCATGTGGGAGGGATTCACAAAGCCTGGCATAGGTTACTGCAGCATTTGGTCCACTGGAAGTAATATTATTAAAGAACAACATTTCTGAGCAAAATGATTGCATTATTTCATTCTCCAGGGGCTGAGGAGAAACCTACTAATACTTGTTTTAAGCTAATTATTCCCTAAAGGTGAAATAGTGCTTATGTATCTTGGAAGGCACACTCAGGGAAGTTATGCAAACAGATCAGTCCATTGTTGCGGGAATGTCAAAGCAACTTTTGAATATAACCTATTTTCATGAAGCCTATTTTTCCTTGTAAGTGCTTTACAGCAGCTGAGAATCCAGATTCTCTAATGATTCTGGAAGCCCCTCAGATGCTAACTCCTGAGCTACTTGGCTTACCCAAACCATGCTCCCCCCATGCCCAGCCCTGAGCAAAGTGAGGGGCAAAAGACCTGAGACCAACACCCAGTGAGCCCACAGACCTGGGCCCAGTGATGCCTCCAGCAGCAAGGGCTGGGAGCCTCCTGAGACCCGAGTTATGCCCAGCTTCCTCTCCTATCTACCCCAGTCCCAAATACCATAGGGCTCTCAGTGGGGTTTTCATGCCAATCTCTGAATTTTTGAAGGTCGGCAAAGTCTACCTGGTGGAGATGCCCCATCCTGAAGAGAGGGGCAATTGTAGGGAGCTGTTTTTTTTAAGTAGATATTCACAGGTGATTCCCAATGAGTGGTTTTTCCAGTCACAGCCCTCCCAATACTAAACAGGTCAGAGAAGGAAGTGGAGTCTTCACAACCATAATGTTGAGGGTGGCGAGGAGGAGGTTGAAACCATCCACTGAACACACGCACTGTGTCAGGCAGCAGGTTAAGTGCTTCACGTGTGTTACCTTGTATTAGTCTCACAGTCTGAGCACTGTTCTTATATCCATCTTACAGACAAGGAAGCCAAGACTTAGAAAATGTAAATAACACGCCTGAGTCACGGCTGGGAAGTCACAGAGTTACAATATGAACAGAAGTGTCTCTGACTCTGGGGCCCCAGCTCTGAACCACCTAATGATACTGATTTTGAAACATACTGGAGAAGGCCAGTAAGGAGAAAAGGACAAGCAGAGTGCTCTGGTCAGTGTCTTGAGAGAGTAACTCATCAGGAAGCCACATGCTATGGATCTTGCCCAGCTTTTGACTGCAGAGAAAAGTGGACCCTTCTGCAAGCCGATGAACTGCTCAGGGTAGATGTCTTGGCTGGATGTTACTACAGGGCTACAGGGCCGGCCTTCTAAATACGTTCTGATCCCTTTCCTGGAGTAGCACTGCTCAGTTTAGCTCATCTCTTTCTTGTAAATGTGGCTGCCATAGAGCAGTTCTGCTTCTTCTTTTTTAAAAAATTTATTTGACTGTGCCCAGGTCTCAGTGGCAGCACATAGGATCTAGTCCCCTGACCAAGGATCGAACCCAGGCTCCCTGCATTGGGAGTGTGGAGTCTTAACCACTGGACCACAGGGAAGTCCCCTGTTCTGCTTCTTCTCTTTGCCTTGCCTTTGGGTCTGAAGGAAGTGTGTGACAATGCAGCCCTGCTGTGGAAGATTTCTCCCAGGAAATAAGCTGGGCACCTGGTGGGTGTGGTCACTGGCTTGAACCTTCTGTCCCTCCTGAGTTAACAGCTTTTCCACAGAGACAGGAGACAGTCAGTGGAACTTCACCCTTACTGGCTACTAAAGAAACACACTCCCCCTCCCTGAGGCCTTCTGGGTCCGCATTCTGCAAAGCTTCACCTGTGGGGAAAGTGGCTGAGGCTGGGAGTAGCCTGAGGCCCAAACCCAGTGAGTGTCCCTACTGATGACCCATGGTCAAGAGGCTAGAACTGTTTCATCTCATGAAGGAAGGAAGAAGCTATCTCAGGACAGTAGAGCTGGGTGTGGGTCTGGAAGCCTTTTGGCCCACGTGAGGTAAGTGCCACTTCTCACAGCGTTTACAGAGCCTGTTGGTATAACAGCCTCCATAAGTTGTGCATAAAGTATTCTTTATTTTTAAAATGATTTGACTAAATTTTGAATAGGTAATATACTCATATGGTACATAAGTATAAAAATGCTTGGCTCCAGCTCCATGTGAGATGGAGTAGGTATACTTCACCCTCTGACAGCAACTATAAAGCCTGAACAGAAACATGAAACACAATTTGAAAACTGTGAAAAGTAAATAGCAGCAGGCAGATTGAGAAAGAACTTCAGAATTCAAAATACCATCAAATCTCATCAATGGTGAGTTCACAGTATTTTTTCCCTTCAGTATCCCATGACCTGAATGCAAGGCATCTAGAAACCCAGAAGTAAGCATGACTGAGAAGCGAGAGCTCCATGAGAGGCCCTCTAGCTTTGGCTCAAGGACCAGACAAAGACACTTCGAATGCTCCAAAGAGTAAGAAAATATCCCATCTTATTTTCCCTCATCTCCTTTCTCTTGTGCTCCAGCCTCTAGGCAATCTGGTGATTGCAGTATCGGTAGCAACCCACGAGGATCCAGAAGATCCAAAATTCTAAGGGAGGGGAGCCTTCCTCTTTGGGAGAGCTGCAGTTCCAAGAGGATGGGACAAACCTCGTTGGTGGTTGATTGTTATCCCTTTCTCTACCACCCTCAACAGAGGCCAGCACAAGGCCAAGTGAGGGAGCATGGGACAAAGCGCAACAGAGTAGAGTAACTCAGGCTCCAAGTTCTGGCCAGAGAACCAAAACGGGTAGCCCAGAGGGAACCAGAAACTGTCTGTGAGACTGTGGATAGGAGGAGCTTGGAGAAATGACCCAGTAAAGGCATTTAGGAATTCAAAAGCTCACCCTTGAGCTTAACACTGTGAATCTGATCCTTGTTAGCATATCAAAGATTTTGAGAATGAAATGTGACGAGGTCTCAGAGTGGCCACTGGGTGGTACATATGTGGGACAGACCCATGGCACAAGACAATGGCTTTGGAGGACTGAACTTACAATGGAACCATAGCCTATAGAAGATGGATTGTAAATTGCAACCTGAGATTAGCCAGAATAATTTTTTTGCTGAAACAAAAACATGAACATTCTACATGGAATTTGAACAAGACCCAAAGCCTCATAACACAATATTCAAAATGTTCAGAATGAAAAAAAAAATATTCAGAATGCTATTTAAAATTGCATATGAATAACTAGGAATATTGGATGGGAAAAGACAATCAATAGACATTAATGTTGAGACATTATGTCTGATGTTATACAGACATCAGAGTTATCTGACAAAGACTTTAAAGTGGTTTTGATGAAAACGCTTCAGTAAGCAATTTCCAATACTTTTGCAGCAAAAAAAAGAGACTTAAGAAAAGAAAGTCTCAGAAAATAAATAAAAGATATAAAGAAGAATGAATGGAAATAAAAAAAGATAATAGCATGTAAAAGTCTCTGCTATCTAAATAAGAGAACAGAGATAACAGATAAAACAGTCAATGAACTTGAAGATAGATCAATAAAAATTATAGAAACCAAACAATGGAGAAGAAAAATGATAGGGGGGGAAAATGAACAAAGCCTCCAAGATCTGTGGGACATTAACAAAAGATCCAACTTCATGTCATGAGATGAAAAAAGAAAAAAAGGAAAAGGAAAAAACAGTATATTGCTGAAAAACATTTTAAAAAAGTTGAAAACTTTAAAATTAGGTAAAAGATACAAATCTACAGATTCAAGAAGTCAAGGAACTCCTAAACAGTCTAAATCTAAATAAACCCATACCCAAATTCTTTGTAATCAAACTGCTAAAAACTAAAAACAAGCAAACAAAAAACCTTGAAAATAACCAGAGAAAACTGATGCATTACTCATACAGAAACAATTCAAATGGACTGCAGATTTCTCATAGAAAACCACAGAGGCCACACACTTTTTTAAAGGCTGAAAGAAAAGAAGACTCAATCCGAATTATATATTCAGCAAAAATATTCTTCAGAAATGAGAGCAAAATAATATTAGGGCATTCACAAATGAAAGGAAACTAATAATTCATTGTCAGCAAATATGCTGTAAAATAATTGTTCAAAGAAGCTGTTTGGGCTTCCCTGGTGGCTCAATGGCAAAGAATCAGCCAGCAAGGTGGGAGACCTGGGTTCGACCCCTAGGTTGGGAAGATCCCCCAGAGAAGGAACAACTACATTCCAGTATTCTGGACTGGAGAATTCCATGGACACAGGAGCCTGGCAGGCTACAGTCCATGGGGTCACAAAAAGTCAGACACGACTGACTTTCACTATGATGCTCCCTGGTGGTCTAATGGTTAGGATTCACGCCTTCACTGCCGCCCCCCTGGTTTGATTCCCTATCAAGAAAGCTATGCTTCTTCCTCTGCTCCTGCCACCTCCTGACCTTTCCCACACACCATATCATCCTTTTATGCTTCCCTGGTGGCTCAGACCCTAAAAAGTCTGCCTATAATGTGGGAGACCCAGGTTCCATCCTTGGTTTGGGAAGATTCCCTGGAGAAGGAAGTGGCAACCCACTCCAGTATTCTTGCCTGAAGAATCCCATGGACGAAGGAGCCTGGCGGGCTACAGTCCATGGCAGGGGGATTGGGGGGTGGGTGTGGGGGGGGTGTGCGTGGGGCTGGTCGCAAAGAGTCAGATATGACTGAGTGACTAACACACTTTGGACAAAAGGGAAATGATACCT
The DNA here is from genome assembly GCF_029407905.1 of Bubalus kerabau. NCBI lineage: Eukaryota > Metazoa > Chordata > Mammalia > Artiodactyla > Bovidae > Bubalus > Bubalus kerabau. Next base: position 68,145,034 of record NC_073637.1, read on the forward strand.
AAAAGAATTTTAAAATATTAAGAATAAAGGAAGAACAGAAATGGTACATACCTAGGTAAATATAAAATACTAGTCTTCTCTTGTGTTCTTTAAAATATATTTGACAATTGAAAGGGAAAATTGTAATATAGTCTGATGGAATCATACAGAAGGCAACTAGCATAAAAGAGGGTGGGTAAAAGAACTTATGAGGTGGTAAGATTTCTACATTCCAAATGAAATGGTAAAATGTCAATTCCATTCAGACTGTAAAAAGTTACATGTGTCCTTTGCAGTCCCTATGATAACCACTAAAATATAAAGAGATATAATCAAATCAAATAGATAAATTAAAATGGAACAATAAGAAATGTCCAAATAACACAAAAGGAGGCAGAAAAGAGAAACAACAACAACAGCAAAAAACAGAGTGACTAGCAAATGGAATTCATCTGCATATTTAAAAGATTTTACTACACCAAGACGAGTGGGATTTGTCCTGAAGTGCAAGGATGGTTTAACATATGAAAAATCAACCAATGTAATATACCACATTAATAGAATGAAGGAAAAAAAGCCACACTATCATCACAGTTGATGTAGAAAAAGCATTTGACAAAATTCCAAGTGCTAGGAATACCCTAGCAGAGCAATTAGGCAGAAAAAATAAGTGAAAGACATCCAAAAGAAAAGAAGTAAAATGATTTCTGTTTTCAGATGATGGGATCATATGTGTAAGAAACCCCAAAGAGTCCATACCAAAAAAATTGTTAGAACTAATCACTGAATTCAGCAAAGTAGCAGGAGAGGTCAACAGTTGCATACACTAACAATCAACAAGATAAAAAGGAAATTAAGAAATCAGTTCCAATTGTAAATTAATGATACTTCAACAAAAAATACAAAGAAGAAAAAACAAGAAATCAGTTTTATTTATAACAGCATCAAGGACTACAAGATACTCAGGAATTAACCAAGGAGGTGAAAGACTTGTACAATAAAAAATAAAAATATTACTGAAAGAAATTAAAGAAGACTGAAATAAATGGAAACACACCTCATGTTCATGAATGAGAAAACTTAAAACTAGAATGAATGTGTAGATTTAGTAAGTTGTAAGATTCAAAGTCAACACAAAAAATAAACATACATTAACAAACTAGCAATGTGAAATTGGAAAACAATAACATTTTAAAATAGTTCCAATAAATGTAATACTTAGATGTAAACCTAACAAAGCACATACAGGACCTGAACGCTGAAAATAGCAAAATATTGATAATACAGACTAGATAAGTAGACAGACATTTCACGTTCCTGCATTGGAAGATTCAATACAGCAAAGATATTGCTTCTCCCCAACTTGATCTATAGGTTAAATGAAATTCAACAGTAACCTCATAAGAATTTTTATAGATATATACAAGCTGATCATAAAATTTATATGGAAAGACAAAAAATCTGGAATGGTTAAACAATTTTGGAAAAGGTGCATAAAATAGGAGAAATTACATTACATGATTTTAAGACTTATACAGTAATCAAGACAATGTGGTATTGGCAAAGAGATAGATGGATAAATCAGTGCAACAGAACAGAACATCTAGAAATAAGCCCACACAGATAAGGCCAAATTATTTTCAATGAAGGTACAAAAAATAATTCAATGGAGAAAGTATAGTCTTTTCAAAAAAGATGTTGAAACAAATGGGTCTATAGGCAAAAAAGAAAAAAAAAAAAAACTTCCTAAGCCTCAGAACTTAAAAATTAACTCAAAATGGTTCATAAATCTAAATGTAATAAACAAATCTATAAAACTTTTAGAAGAAAAGATAGGAGAACTCTATATGACCTTGGGTTTGGCAATAGGCTTTTAGACATGGCATTAAAACAATTCTTTCTGAAAAATGATGAATTGGACTTCATCAAAATTAAAAACACCGTCTGAGAAAGATGTCAGTAAGACCATAAAAGGCAAACTCAGACTGGAAAAGAATATTTGCAAATCATGTATCAGACAAAGGTTTTATGTACAGGATATATCAAGAATTGTCAAAACTCAACAGCAAGGAAACAAACAATTCAGGTTTTAAACGGGTAAAAGACATGCATAGACATTTCACCTAAGTGGATGGAAAGATGGCAAAGAAGCATACGGGAAGATGTTGAACATCATTAGTCATTATGGAAATGCAAATTAAAATCACTACAAGGTGCCACTATGTACCTGTCAGAATGGGTTTTTTTTTTTTTTTAATGTGTACTGACAGCACCAATTGCCAAGGAAGATTTGAAAAAACCCTCATACATTGCTGGCAGGAGTGTAAAAAGTCACAGCCTCAGTGGAAAATATTTCATGGTTTTTCATTTAAGGAAACATGTACTTACGAGCCAATAATCACACACCTGCATATCTACCCTAGAGAAATGAAAATGTATGTCCACACAAAAACCCATACATAAACATTGATAACAGGTCTATTTGTAATTGTCCCAAGCTAGAAATAAATCAAATGTCTTTCAGTGGGTGAAAGGGGGGTGGGGAGGGGATCTGTGTGGCATTCATACAGGGACGATACAAAGTAATAAACAGGAATGGACTTTTGATCCATACAACAACCTGGAAGAATCCCAAAGAAATTTGGTGAGTGGAAATAAAGGCAGTCTGGTGGCTCAGCTGGTAAAGAATCTGCCTGCAATGCGGGAGACCTGGGTTCAATCCCTGGGTTGGGAAGATCCCCTGGAGAAGGGACAGGCTACCCACTCCAGTATTCTGGCCTGGAGAATTCCATGGACTATATAGTCCATTGGCTCGCAAAGAGTCGGACACGACTGAGTGGCTTTCCCACTCATGCTCACACTCAAAAGGTTACATACTGTATGATTCCATTGACATGAGATTCTTGAAAAGATAAAACTATAAAGATACAGAATAGATGACTGGTTGCCAGGAGTTAAGGACAGTGGGAAGCAGTCCTATTGATGGAATAGTGCAGGAAGTTTTCAGGGTAATGGAACTGTTTGGTATCCTGATCATATCGGTATCTTAAATGAGGCTATAAGTGTTCAAAGGGACTTCACAGGTGGCGTTAGTGGTGAAGAATCCACTTGTCAATGCAGAAGACATAGGAGACCTGGGTTCGATCCCTGAGTTGGGAAGATTCCCTGGAGAAGGAAATGGCAACCCACTCCAGTGTTCTTGCCTGGAGAATCCCATGGACAGAGGAGCCTGGAGGGCTACAGTCCATAGGGTCACAAAGAGTCAGACACAACTGAAGCAACTTAGCAGGTAGCATTGATAGAACTTGGTCTTTCCTGATGGTGCAGTGATTAAGAATCCATCTTGCAATGCAGGGCACATGGGTTCAGACACTTGGTCCAGCTTTAAAGATCCCACATGTCATGGAGCAACAAAGCCCATGCGTTAAAACTACTGAAGCCTGTGTGCATAGAGCCTGTGTTCCCAACAAAAGAAGCCACTGCAGTGAGAAGCCCGTGTACTGCAATGAAGAGTAGCCCCCTCTTGCTGCAACTAGAGAAAGCCTGCTCACAGCAACGAAGACCCAGCACAGCCAAAAAAATAAAATAAAATAACTTGTATTTTTAAAAATTGATAAAACTCTACAAAAAGTTCTCAAAGAGCCAATTTTACTGTATAATAATTTTTATATTTAAAAAATGTAACATATGTAATAAAGTCTTCATCTAATCCTTACTTTCATTCACTCCATTCCTACCCAGCCCTCTGCCAGAAATATCCATTGCCTTGAGTTTCTCATGCTTTCTTTCAAAGTTTCTTTACAAATATACAAGCAAATATGAATATTATTTTCATTTTCCTCTGCTTTCTCACAAGAGTGACACAATTTACACTGTATTTATTTTACTTAATCATGTATCCTGGGTCTCTCCCCACGTCAGCAATAGAGGGTTACCCTTTGGCACCTAAATTCTGGGAGAAGGTTAGTTGTAGCCTTGGATTTAGTTTAGCTGAAGGCTTTTCACATATTCGCATGCAAAATCCTTAGAGAAGAAGGATTTGTTCTCTAGGACTGACTGCACCCAAGGGGCAGGGAGAGTCTACTGACTGAAGTGTTCAGCCAGGTACATGGTACACACAGACCTGCTGCAATGGGCCAAGGCTCAGTTACTGCCAGAAATAAAAGCTCCAGTTCAAACTTCTATTGTCTCAGACTGCCTGGCTTATCTGATAAATATTTGTAGAACAAATGGCTTCATTTAAACATGAGTTGGAAGGGAACTCGCCCCCATTCAATTCCAAGACCTTGTCTGTCCATTCCATAAACCCACCAGATAGCAGACACTGGTGCCTGGCCCATTGACTCAGACAACTCAGCCCTTCCTACGGCCAGGACACCTTGGCTTCCCAACACCCGCCCCGTTATTGGCCAGGCCACATGATCCACATCTCCCCAACACGCTTCTCCCAGGATACTTTTTAATTTTAGTGTTTGACCTTGGCTGATTTTTAACCTTCTGCTCTTTCTAAGACTTGTAAAATATTCCCTTTCTCACTCTCCCCAGAAATTTACCCATGTATTCAAAACATAGGGGCTTTCTAGGTGGTGCTAGTGGTAAAGAACCCACCTGCCAACACAGAAGACACGAGACGCAAGTTCAAGCCCTGGGTTGGGAAGATCCCCTGGAGGAGAGCATGGTGACCCACTCCAATATTCTTGCCTGGAGAATCCCATGGACAGAGGAGTCTGGCGGGCTATAGTCCATAGGGTCACAAAGAGTTGGATATGACTGAGGCAACTTAGCAGGCATGCATTCAAAACATAACACAAATTTTGTTTAACATAAACTCTTGATCATACATAGACATGATTGCTACTGTTCTTGGCACCCTCTTCCAATGTGAATGGAAGATCTAAATTCTAGATTCTAGACTGATTATTCCATTTTTATATCCAGAGAAGCAGAGGCCCCCATAATACTGTAAACTGCAGAGGGACGGTGTGTCATAGAAGATGGAAAGAGTACAGGTATGGGAGTCAGATATTCAAGATCTGAAGTCCAGCTCTAGCTCGTCTTACTAGCTCTGTGACATTGGCAAGCCACTACACAGGTTTCTAAGCTTCCGTTTTCTTATCCATAAAACCCAAAGGGGCAAGTTTTAGGGATGGAGAAATAAGATACATAGACAGGTGCCTGGCTTGTTGCTGTTGTCAAAAAAAAAAAAAAAAAAAGTAGATAATACCTTTTTGTATCTTCAGAAAGAGGCATTTCTACCAATGTCTTCAGGCTATGAGGTGACATGGCCAGCACGCCAGGCTGTCTGGGTTCAGCCATGGGTTCATACTGGTATAATTTTGGGCAAGAAACTTAGTCTCTCTTGGCCTTGTTTTCTTATCTGTAATAAATGGTATGAAAATAGTACCCAGCTTACCAAGTTATGACAATTCAATAAGGTAATGAAAAGTAGTGCCCAGAATATACATACAAGTGTGCAATAGATATGATCAGGAATACGAGAGAAGTCAGACGTCATATCTGCTGACATCCCATTGGCCAAATCAAGTCATGTAGAAGGCATACTCTGCTCACAGGAAATCCTCCTTGCATAGAAAAGGGTGTGGATCATAATCCTGTTACAGGGAGTGAAGACTGAGAGCAGTAATCCAATTTACCACAAGTGCCTGGGACTTTGACCCTGGCTGGGGCAGAGGAGCAGTTAATGGCACAGATCTGGTTCAGATATGCAACCTCATAAATAGCAAAAATAAAAAGGTAGTAACAGCTGTCATTTACGGAGCATCAGCTATGGTGGGAGGGGCCATGCTCAGAAAATAGGCTTATGAGCTGGGCAGACAGTGCAGTGAATTTCTTTCCCTTCATTTCTGAGGCTTCCTGTGTCTGTCCCCTCAAATAATTCTTTAGTTCGTGGTGTGGGCTGTCCCATTCCAGAGAATTTAATAATAAAGAGGAAATAGTAACAACAACCATGACGAAAGTAATAGTAATCATAATATTTATGGGTTACTTTGTATGTTGGGCGCTGTGCATACTATCTCGTTTAATCCTCATAATAACCCCCCACTGTGTGGGTGTTATTTTCTTTATATTGTAGCTGAGGAGACCAAGCCTTTGAGACTAAGTGGCTTTCCCAAAGCACATCATTTTTAGGGAGCAGAGTTAGAATTTGAATGGTTTGAGTCCGAAACCTTTGCTGTTCTTATTTCCCATCTCCTTGTCCCCTGGACGCCACACAAAGTGTGAACTGCCTCTGTGCTCCAGACCCAGAGGGGATCACATGCCCTAGACCCTCCGCCTACCCTGCAGGAGAGTATAAATAGCAGCAAGGGTACTGGTGCGTATGGAGACAGAAACATGTGTTTCTCAGATTCAAGGCAGGTTTTTATCTGAGCTAAAAGATGAATAAACAGCCCATCAGGAAAGAGCCCATCAGGGAGAAATGTGTCCAGGAGCTGAAGTCTGTCTTATCTCCCAGAGGTGCGGGGAGGCAGGTGGGGAGCTCTGGGGTCCTGACTGAGGCCATCTGTGAGCCTTCTTAGCTGATGGCCGAGGCACCAGGCCCCGGAACCCAAGGCTGCCCCTGTGTTAGTTTCCCAGGGCTGCCTTCACAACGTACCGCAGACTGCTTGCAAACACCAGGAATTTATTCTTTCACAGTTCTGGGCCCAGAAGTCAGAAATCAAGGTGTCAGTAGGGCTGTGCTGTCTCTGAGGCATGGAACCATCCCTCCTTGCTGCCTCCTAGCTTCTGGGGCACGCGTGTTTGTGTGCTAAGTCACTTCAGTTGTGTCTGACTCTTTGCAACCCCAGGACTGTAGGCTGCCAACCTCGTCTGTCCATGGGATTCTCCAGGCAAGAATACTAGAGTGGGTTGCCATGCCCTCCTCCAGGGGATCTTCCTGACCCAGGGATCGAACCCGCATCTCTTATGTCTCCTGCATTGGCAGGTGGGTTCTTTACCACCAGTGCCATCTGGGAAGCCCTCTAGCTTCTGGTGGGAGCCGGCAATCCTTGGTATTCCTCAGGTTGTTCCTGCATCACTCCAGTCTCTGCTTTGTCTTTACACGGGACTCTCCCCGGTGTTGGGTGTCTGCATTCAAATTCCCTTCTTTTATAAGGACATGAGTCACGTTGGATTAAGGGCCTGATTCATTATGAGCTCTTCTTAACTTGGCCCTCCCTGGTGGCTCAGATGGTAAAGAACCTGCCTGCAGTGCAGGAGACCCAGGTTTGATTCCTGGGTTGGAAAGATCCCCTGGAGAAAGGAATGGCAACCCATTCCAGTATTCTTGCCTGGAGAATCCCATGGACAGAACAGCCTGATGGGCTATGGTCCATGGGGTTACAAAGAGTCAGACATGACTGAAGGACTAAGACAAGACATCTTAACTTGGTTATATCAGTAAAGACCTTATTTTCAAATAAGGCCACATTCACAGCTACCAGGGGTAAGGACATCAACGTGTCTGTGGGTTAGGGCAGGGGGAACAATTCAATCCATAACAGCCCCCATGACCTAGCGCTCAGATGGGGTAAACATATTGCCTCACAGTAAGGATTGCCTTGGAGCCCTCAGGGCAGCTGAGATGAGGGTGCTGCCAGGGGACCCTTGGACAAATTAAAAAGCCGAATCCAGAGAGGTCAGGCTCGAGAGTTCCGCTCTCCTGCAGGTGTGGGACCATCCTTCTCTTTTCGACTGAAGACTCGCCAGGCCCTGGAAACATCTGGGAAGTGTTTTTGTTGAAAGACTTGAACATCTGAAGAAAATACCAGCACAACATTCCTGCCTGGTCGCTCCCCCCATGCACTGCCCTTGTGTGTGTCCTCCAGCTCCAGAAAGAATGGGGCCTAGAAAGAACCTGCGCTTTCGAGGGAAGGCCTGGCTCCATCACTCACGGGCTGTTTAACCTTAGGAAGAGCCTCGCTTTCCTCCAGACTGTCAAAATGGGACCATCAGTACTTATTGGCGTTGTTCTGAGGATGAAATAGTGCCATGTACACAAAAGTGGATGTAAGTATACACAGTAAGTGTTGAATGAGGTCTTCATTTCCTGCCCTTCCCTGTCTTTGGCAGATGGGATCAGAAGGATGAACACACTGGTCATCAATCACTTCACTGGTCCAACTCTGCAAATGTTTACCGAGCATCTAGGAAATATCTGGCTTTGTGCTGGGCCCTGGGGATACAACACATGATAAGATCAAGTTTTGTCCTGTAGGAACACTCAACCAAGTGAAAGTAAGTATGTATATGAAGTGCTTGCGCTTTGCAAGGTCCTTTACCTGGAACAGCCTTCATTTTTACAACATTCTGTACAGTCTTAACATCCCATGTTGCAGGTGAGGAAACTGAGGCTCAGATGGGGAAAAAGCAATGTAAGCTCACGTACCTGGGATTTGAACTGACTTGACTGAACCCAAAGGCCTTATCTCCTGATAGAGACCACCTACAATTTTAAAACTGTGGCCTTGGGGAATAAGATTATATTTCACCTGGCTCTAAAGCCTTGCCCAAAGGGGAGCTGGTTCCAAGAATAACAGAGGCCATGTCAGCATTTCTAGATGCTGTGTAGCCCCCTCAAGACCAGCTTGGAAGGATGGCACACGTTTGAGTTCCCATTTTTGGTCTTACTCTGGATGATGTACGTTTGATGAGTAGCTATGAGAGGATCAGCTTTACCTTGTGAGCTGCCTTCCTGTTCTCTCTATAGTTCAATTTCTCAGACATGAAATGAGCCAGTTCTGATTTGGGAGTCCCAGTCATCTCATTATACAAGACTCTAAAGTTTGGGCTCAGTGTTAAAGCCAGTGTTCTTAAAGATACACACACACACAGAAGGCCAGGAGGTCTGTGGACTCAGAAAATATTTTAATAGGCTTCTCTAGTTCTTAAAAGCATGAAAGTTCCTGGTCCACTAAACTGAGCAGGCTGAAGTCATTTTAACTCCTGCTCAAGACTGAAGATCTGGGAGGCCCAGGGCTCCATCCTGGCTTATAAAAGGGCTTCCCAGGTGGCTCAGTGGTAAGTAATCTGCCTGCCAATGCAGGAGATGGGGGTTTGATCCCTGGGTTGGGAAGATCCCCTGGAGTAGGAAATGGCAGCGCACTCCAGTATTCTTGCCTGAGAAATCTCATGGACAGAGGAGCCTGCTAGGCTGCAGTCCATAGGGTCACAAAGACTTAGACATGACTGAGCATACAGCGCACACAGGCCTATTTAAAAATAAAATAAAACAAAACTCTATTTTGTATTTTTGATGTGAACAGACTTCATCCCATCATTCCGTTTCCCCTTCTGCCCCACATCTGGGCAAGCTGATAAGAATGCCCAGGGACACCTTCCTTTAGCACAGCAGCAAGTTCAAGCCATCCAAGCCATGGCCAGCAGGCAGGAGCCCTTCCGCCAGCCCCACCCCCTAACCACTTGCAAATCACGAGCCATTTTCAGATCTTCCTGGGAGCCTGCCGTGATCTTCCTAGAAAGACTCATTCTGTGAATAATGACCTTTTTAATATCCTCTTGGTGCATGCGTTGTGTCTTCAGTCTTGACATGGAAGGAAACTGAGGGGGAGGTAAATCCCATCTCTATGCAGTGACTTGTCTTATCTCTCAAGATCTTTGCTTCTCTAACGCGGCTGGAATTTCTCCTTCTGAGTCCTTTCCTGGGCCCTCCCCTTCCTCCCTGCAGGGGAGTTACCGGTGTGAGCAGGCCCTCACCCACACTGTGCGGAACTTGAGGTTCGCTTTCTGGGGTCCCAAGCCTGCCCTTTTGTTTTTTCCTTCAGGGCAACTCCTCTCACCTCCCTCAGCGGCAAAGTCCCCCAGCCATCTGCCCACCTGCACCTGCTCCCCTCCCCATCCTTACTAAAAAAGGCACTGAAGGGCCTCCCCGGGGAGGGGGCGGAGTGGTTAGGAATCCATCTTACAATGCGGGAAACACGGGTTCGATCCCTGGCCCTGGAAGACCCCACATGCCATGGGGCAGCTAAGCCTGTGCGCCACAGCTACCGAGTTCAAGAGTCCTAGAGCCGCTACTACTGAGTAGGTCCATCTGAGTCCACACGTGAGTCCATCTGCTGCAGCTACTACTGAGACCCGCACACCCTCAAGCCGCGCTCCGCAACAAGAGAGGCCACCACAATAAGAAGCCTGAGCACCGCAACTGGAGGGTGGTCCCCACTCTCCACAACGAGAGAAAAAGCCCACGTATCAACAAAGAGTCAAAAATAAATAAAATTTAAATAAATAAATGTATTTTTTTAAAGGCACTCAAACAAAAAAAAAGGCTCTGAATAACTCCTTCCCACCAAGGCCTGAATGACTTCTGAATTTTAATACATTCCTTTTGTGGGGAGAAAACCTCCAATAAGTTTCAACAAAAGGACTCACTTGTTAAAGCTGAGATTTCAGGCATCCGCAGTAAGATAAGCCTCTGTGTTGTTAGGGTCCTCATGCCAAACAGCTCCCCCTTCAACTCTCCAGCTAAAATTTCACAATGAGGGCTTCATTCCTTTGGTTCAAAGCTCCTTCTCTTCAAAGGCAATTCCTCCACCCCCATTAGTAACTGATACTCAGTGTGCACACAATGATCACATCCTTTCCCGAGGGTGGAATTTTAGGAAGACCGGGAGAATGTTTGGTAGTCAAGCGGCAGCAAATAAACAGCAACTTCCATGGGGGAAATGTTACGGGGCCCCCAGCAGCAATAGTCAGATGCCTGAAAATTCTGGTCTGTCCTGATTTCCAGGGCCCTCAAATGTGGGAAGTAACAAAGCCCACAAGGAGTTTGACCTTGAGAAAGGTAGCGCTGCCAATGCACTCAGAGTCTGCCAGCCCAGCCTCACATTTTCACAGATGAACAAACCAATGTTCAGAGAGGTACCTACCTAAGGTCGCCGAGCTAGCGCCAGGACCAGGACTAGAAATTTCTTGCCTCCACCATGGCACCATGAGTGAAGACACGCATCGCAACTAATCTGACACAAATGATCAAGAATAATTTTGGGGGGAGTTCCCTGGTGGCCTAGTGGTTAGGATTCTGAGCTTTCACTGCCATGGCCCAGGTTCCGTCCCTGGTTGGGGAACTGAGATCCTGCAAGCTGTGCATCGTGGCCAAAAAAAAAGAATGATCTTTGTGAGTGAATTCTTTTTCTAAAACATTACTGGAGCTCGTTTGTGTTCTGATATGCTTTGGGAATGTAGAAGAAATGGACTTGCCACTGCATGGAACTGGCCCAGGTCTTGACATGACCGTAGAAGTGTGGCATGCACACGAGCATGTCAGGTGTTTGAGAGTGTGGGGGAGGGTGTGACAGCAGGTGCACAATAGGAGCCCATGCATTGTCATGTTAGCATAAAAATGGGTGGAGTCACTTTTTTCCCTGTGCATGTATGCATGTGCGCTGTCCCTTCAGCCACGTCCAATCCTTTGCAAGTCTATGGCACCTCTGTCCATGGGATTCTATTTTTAGACATTTTAACCATGGCCATCTTGACTGGTGTTTGGTGGTACCTCATCATAGTTTTAATTTATATTTCTCAAATAATTAGTGATGATGAGCATCCTCTCCAGGCAAAAATTCTGCAGGCAAGAATACATTGCCAAGCCCTCCTCCACGGGATCTCCCCCACCCAGGGGCTGAATCCGCATCTCCTGCAACTCCTGTACTGCAACTCCTGCATGAGGGTTCTTTAGCACTAGGGCCACCTGGGAAGCCCTTGTCTCCCTATCACGGACAGCTTTTCCATCAAACTTTGCAATTTTAAACATAGGTTGAGTGTTCCTCGCAACCAATCTAAAAAGGTTCTGGAGACCCAGGATCTCCACTTGGCTTGGGGCAACAGTAGGGAATGTTAAAGGAAAAATCCTCCCCTTTCAGAATCACTCAGGTTGAGAAGAGCCCCCGGCCATAAGTAGCTGCCTCAACCCACCAAGTCAGACCACCAGCAAAGGAAAACAGGCTGCAGCCCTTTGGGGTTTCCCATTGAGCAACCTGATGCTTTCACCTCTTTTAGGACCCAGCATATTGCTTCTCAGAAGAGTCAGACAATATTTCCAAGTGAAACAAGGGAGAGAGGGCACTGTCCTCCTCACTGTGCTTTTCCTCTTATTCTGAGCCCTGCAGAAGGTCCTGGGGCCGTGGCTGGAGCTGCCAATGACACAGCACAGATGTGAGTGGTGGAGTCAAAGAGAGTCGGGAACCAAAGTATACAGCCAACTGCTTCTGAAATAGAATCCGTGGGGAAATACACCATGCATGTGTATGTATGTGTTTGCTTTTCCTACGAAAACTTCAATTAGCAAGAAAATTGCAAGTGGCCATTATCCCCTCGCATTAAGGGGAGTCTGTGTACTAGCACGGAATTTTTCAAGCCAGTCAGCTTCCTTTGCCAATGTGGTTCCCATTAGCCAGAGAGCTGCCTGGAAAGGCTCTCTTTGTTTCACCTGCTTCCTCCAAGGGAGTCCTGTAGTTCTCTTGTTGCCGTGGGAGTGGCGGAAGGCATGGCTGGCCACACTGTGAGCCCAGACAGCCCGGAGAGGGAGGAAGATGTCCCTCTCCAGCTCTGGGTGCCTGGAGATGTGAAACCTGGGTCATGACGGCCATTCTGTGGCCAGAGATACAGAACAGCTCAGGCTGAGTTGACTCTCAGCCTAGAGGTTCAGCAGGAATAAATAAGATATCTTAGGGTGTCCCAACCTTGTCAGCCTTTCCTTGTCAGTCATCCTTTTGCTCTTGGGAGCCTGTAACCAAAAGAAGCAGCAAAGAAGTGCTAGGTATCCAATGATGGTTTCTACCCCTACTCAGGCTTCCCTGGTGACTCAGAGGGTAAAGAATCTGCCTACAGGGTGGGAGATCTGGGTTCAATCCCTGGGTCAGGAAGATCCCTTGGAGAAGGGAATGGAAACCCACTCCAATATTTTTGCCTGGGAAATCTCATGGACAGAGGAGCCTGGCGGGCTACAAACCATGGGGTAGCAAACAGCTGGACACGACTGATCAACTAACACACGCACACAAACACACACACACACCCTACTCACTAATTCCCACTCACACTTCCCCAACTCCCACTGGGATTCTAAAGCAGAGATAATGAGAAACTACTGGATAGCTCAGGGAACTCTACTCAGTGATCTACAGTGACCTAAATGGGAAGGAAATCCAAAAGCAGGGGATATATGTGTACTTATGGGGTTTCCCAGGTGGCACTAGTGGTAAAGAACCCTCCTGCCAGTGCAGGAGACATAAGAGACGCAGGTTCAATCCCTGGGTCAGGACAATCCCCTGGAGGAGGGCACGGCAACCCACTCTGGTACTCTTGCCTGGAGAATCCCATGGACAGAGGAGCCTGGTGGGCTGCAGTCTATAGGGTCACAAAGAGTTGGACGTGACTAAAGTGACTTAGCATGCGTGCACACAATCATGTAAGCCTATAGCTGACTCACTTAGCTGTATGGCAGAAAGTAACACAATACTGTAAAGCAACTATATGCCAATAAAAGTTCATTTTAAAAATGAAGGAGGGATAAGAGGACTGGGGTAAACAAACTTTCTTTCTCTCTTTCTTTTTTTAACTTCGGCAACTGTTTCCTACTTCCTATTCCAATTTAGCTAATGTCTATTCAGTATGTTTTACCTGCGAGGCGTTGTCCTAACGTACTTTCACATTTATAATCTCACAGAATCCTTATGACAACCTTGCAAGTGGTTTTTCTGATGGAAGAATTTTGAGATTAGACAGGGACCAGATCGTGGTAATCGTGAAGGCTAAAAATGGAAATGGAGTGCCATCAGCACTCTGGGGACAAATGGACATACCCACCTGGGATTTGTCTTTTACTAGCTGTGTGACGTGGGTGAGTTACTCAGTTGCTGAACCTCAGTGTCCTGATTGGCAAAACAGGGACTGCCTAATAGAGCTGTGAGGAATAAATGAAAAATGGAAACAGTGAGAGACTTTATTTTCTTGGGCTCCAAAATCACAGTGGATGGTCATTGCAGTCATGAAATTAAAAGATGCTTGCCCCTTGGAAGAAAAGCTATGACAAACCCAGACAGTGTATTAAAAAGTGGAGACATCACTTTGCCAACAAGGGTCTGTATAATCAGAGCTATGATTTTTCCAGTAGTCATGTATGGATGTGAAAGCTGGACCATAAAGAAGGCTGGGCACCAAAGAATTGATGCTCTTGAACTGTGGCGTTAGAGAAGACTCTTGAGAGTCCCTTGGACTGCAAGGAGATCAAACCAGTTAATCAAAAAGGAAATCAACCCTGAATATTCATTGGAAGTACTGACACTGAAGTTGAAGCTCCAATACTTTGGTCACCTGATGTGAAGAGCTGACTCACTGAAAAGACTCTGATGCTGGGAAAGATTGAAGACAAAAGGAGAAGAGGGCAGCAGAGGATGAGATGGCAGATGGCATCACTAAATCAGCGGATGTGAGTTTGAACAAACTCTGGGAGACAGTGAAGGACAGCAAAGGCTGGTGTGCTGTAGTCCATGGGGTCGCAAAGAGCAGGACACAACTTAGTGGCTGAACAATGTGTGTAGCACACTGCCTGGACAAGGTAGGAACTCAAACCAGGTGAGGAAGATGGCTGGAAAGACGAGTCTAGTGATAAGTACAGAGTGCAGGACAAACGTGAGGAGGGAGATATTGGAGATGGGCAGTGAAGACAGGAGGTTGTGGAGTTTATCATTTTCATCTGGACTGAATGGGGGAAAAGGGACAAACTAACCTATCAGTAAAACAGAATAGAAGGCCCAGAAATAGAGCCTTGGACTTCAGTCCAAATAGAGCCTAAATTGGACTTTAGCTCATGATAGTAGAAGCATTATAAATTAGTGGAGACATTATGAACCATTTAATAAATATGTTAGGACAACCAGCTTCTTTTATGGAAAAAAAATTTTTCATCAGATTGCTGTGTCACACCAAACCCAAAAATAAATTCCAAATGCCTTAAAGACTCAAATGCTTGGGAGAAAACTTTTAGGACATGGCGATAAGGAAGGATTTATTTGATAAGACATGAAAATCAAAAAAGGAAATGTCAAAATTGAAAAGTTCTGAAAAAATAAAGTAAAAGGCAAGTCATAAGGAAGGACTAATATTTGAAACATATAAAGAAATTCTTTAAGTCAATTTTTCAAAAGGACAAAGAGCACAACACAAATATGAGTAAAGACTATAAATCATCAATTTATAAAACAACCCTGAATATCCAATATACATTAGGGCCTCACCAGGAAACAGGGATATTCAACTTAAACAAGGAAATTCAATTTTGTTTGATAAAAATGGAAAATTGTGACAATACAAAGTATTGGTGAAAATGCAGGGAAACAGGAATTCAGCAGTAGGTAAAATAACTTTGGAGAATGATTTTGGAAAATTCCAATATAATTGCAAATACACATACCCAACAACTGAGCACTCCACTTCCAAGAGAAAAATTTGCACATGTTTTACAAACATTGGTATTAGAAGCCAAAAGTTTTGAAAGCCACAAACTGCCCACCAGTGAGAGTATGTATACAATGAATAAACCGTGGAGCCCCATATGTTGGAATACTATACAGCAACAAGAATACATGGATCCAGTCTCTATGTGGCAGTGGAGCCAGATTAGACAACACAATGTTGGGTGATAAAAACAAGTCGCACAATCTTACCTATAGGAGATACCATTTTTCATACAAGCTTAAAAACATGCAATAATGTTATACATCATTTATCAATACATGGATGTATAGTGAGAATATAAAGACAAGGACTGGGGACACATGGAATTCATCATAGTAGTTGCTTTGATAAAGGAGGAAGAGGAAAAGATCTGGTACAAGAAAATGGGGGTATTTAACTCTGTAATGCTTTATTTCTTTTTTTAAAGATCTGAAGTAAAGATTTAAAAGCAAGCATTTGTTCATTTCGGGTGGCAGGCACATGGATTATTTCAGGGTTTTCTTTGTTGTTTTTCCTTAGAAGTAAGCAGATCTGGGATCACTCTGCCTCACTCTCTTCTTCCAGGGCCTGGCTCTCCTGCAGTTCTTTTCATCAAGGAGTAAGAGCCAAGAATCCCATCAATCATGGGAGACACTTCTTTCTGTTCTTGGGGGGTCTTTTCATCTTGTCTCTGAGAAATCGCCTTTTCTTCCATGGCTTATGACTTTATCAAGGAATTTGACCTTTCTAGAGTCCTTCTAGAACTTTTAGTAGGTGTCATATTAAAAGCAAAGCATTTAATTTAGTGATCTCGGTGGGAAAATTATGTAATTTTAGAAGGGCAGTGAGTCAAACTCTGAAATAAAAACTAGAGGACGGTTGCATCAGCACGGTCACAACAGCAAATTCACCTCAGGAGGCTCAGAGACGATTACACACATGTGGGCCGTGCTATGGGCACACACAGGGATGATGAAGCACCCAGGGGCCAGTGGCAGTGGGAAGTCATCACCACCCTAAGGCATGGGGAGGAAGAGAAGGAACAATGTAACCAGGGCCCAGGGAAAACTGAAACTACAGAGGAGGGGCCGCCTGGTAGAAGCTAAGTCATGCAAAGTCAGAGACAGAACCACAGCAGAGCCAGGATAGCGAAGAGGTGGGAAGAAATACCTTGACCAATCTTTCAGCCGCTAACCTTTTCCAGGTGCCTCCCATTGGCTACTTGACAGGAAGCGGATTGCAAGGCATTCTGGGAGATGTAGTCCACAGGGGGCAGTCCCCTAGGGGCTCAGAGCAGGGAAGAGGTGGGTGGGAGTGCACGCAAACGGTGACTACCCAGCTTAATAGTTAAAAAGAGTCCCAGCTATAGAGTTAGTGAATGACAGTCACGCAATTTAGTTTGGAAGAACAGGAGAAAAAAGACCTGGGCCATAACCTCTGAAGATGTCAACGTTAAGGAAGTAGAAACCAGAGAGGAAAAAGGACTAGGGCTTGGGATTTGGGTTTTAGCAGAACCTCTGGGGGAAAAGATGATAGACCACACAAGTGCCAGGGCGAGGGGCAGAAGGAAAGGGGCAGGGGCTTCAGCATGGGACCAGAGGGAGCTGGCAGCCAGGGGTCATAAAGCCCCGATCTGTTTGCTCAGATTGGGAATTTTAAGCAACTGTGGTTGCTGGGCACACAGACAGGAAAGAAGCAGGTAGTCACTGGAAAGCAGGTGAGTAGGGGGGAGAAGGGCCTTGTGTGAGACCCAGAACCTGCAGGTAGAGCTGCCAAGACCTCCCTTCAGCCTGAGGCTGCCCAGGGGCCCCGTGGGAAACAGTGCTGGTCCCACTCACCAGGCACCAGGAGGGCTGGAGGTACCTCCAGGAGCCCAGGCTGGCTGCCTCTTCCCAGGGCGCCCTTCAGCAGACCATGTGACACCCACCAGTTCATTAAGAAGATTCCTCTCAGCTTCTTGGCTAAAGTCTCTTGACTTGTCTGGGACACAGAGAGAAGAGTGTTGGGGGACAGCTTGGGCTGGGGCTGAATCTGGCCCTTTCTCTACCCCTCTCCTTGTCCCCATCAGGACTTTTCCAGTGTCTGGTAGGGGTGTGTAAATTTTAGAGTCTCTATGGTTTAGCAATGGCCAGCGGTGGTAGAAGGACAGAAGGCGTCCACAGGCTGTGACATTTCTGTGGTGGCATCACGTCCACTCACCCCAACCTGAGGCTGCTCCCTTCACTCACCCCAGGGGGACAGAAACTCAGGTTCCTAAAGCTGGGAGTGGTGCCTCTTAGCCTCCCTGGGGACCCCAAATCCTAAACAGGTAGCACCATAGTTATCCATCCACAAGACTGCAGAGTCCTTGAGACCTAGGGTTGAATTTTGGCTTTCTTAAAAATACAAAACACATCTCTGGCCCTCGGTGATTATGGGATTTAATCTGGCCCAGCCCCTTTCTTTCAGAGACAAGGAAACAAAGGTTTGGGGAAGGTAGGCATATTCTGAGGACAGAGCCTGGGGTGGACCCCAGCCCCCATTTCTTATCTGCTGGTCTTTCTCCTCTGCCAGCCAGGCTCTCCTCACTGCTCCGATCCGTGACTTCTGGTCAGGAATGTTTCTGCCCAGGTGAAGGGCAGAGTATTTGGCCTCACAGGTTTCCTGACTGCCGGCTTCCCCACCAACCACAGATGGGCTCTTCCTGGCATAGAGCTGGGATCCTCGGAAATCTCTGAACTCAATTTTTTTTTTTTTTTTAATAGGAAAATGCATGCTGCCAAGTTGGGCTCCCCCAGGGGGACATTTTAGCTGCATGACTCATGGGGTGTTGTTCAGAGATTATTCAGAGATCCTGCTCCATTTAAGGGTGATCTATTTACAAGCATGTGTAGGTTTTTAGACTTTTACAGTGGTTCATGGGGAGGGTGGAGTATATATTCAGAATGTATGGGCTTTTCTTGGACTGTAAATAAAACTGTGTGTGAGTGAGTGAGTGTGGTTCGGGGGGGGCGGTGGGGAGCCAAGGATAATGATTATGTAGGAGCTTTCTAGAAATAGCTAACTGTTTTCAGAACTGAAAGGATTTTCTGCAGATTAGACCTGTAGGGTGTCCTCCGCAGACATGGAAGAGATGCGGCGGAGAAAAGTGGGAAGACGCCTCCGCCAGCAGCCCTGGGCTGAGCCAGGATTCTGTGCTCTTAATTTCAAGAGGAAGCACCACACTCCTTTCTGTCTCTTTACCCCAGTTTCTAACACTGCACTGCAGGATCCTCTGTGGGAGGCGGGAGGAGCTGGCGCTCCCCTCCTATAAACAGCCCTTGCCTTGTATCTGGGAAGAGATGGACATTGTCCCAGCAACCTACCTTGGCAATCAGGACCCAGAGATTTTGCTGGATGGTTCCAGGCTTGACCTCAGAAAAAGTGTGCCCCTCCCCCGATCACCCTGGATCCTCTAAAGCCCGGTGGGTCTGTCTTGACTTCTGGGCAGAGGAGCTTTGATTTGTAGGATGATGGCAGAGGGACCAGCAGGGCCATCATGGCCATCCTAGCTCAGCCTGGGGAGAGAGTGTGCAGACAGGAACCACCAGCCACTCAGTTGTTCCAAAAATAAAGAAAACAAAAACAAAAGACAACCCCTGGAGCTGTTCTATTTCTTCCTGACGCCACCCAATCTATCGACAAGTCCCTTGAGGCCTGGTACCAGTAAAAATCGCAAACCTGTACATCTCCTGTCATCCTCCCACGGAGCTACCCTTGCTCATTTCAGTGTTCTCCTCAAGGGGCTGGTTTATTGTTAAAGAGCTCTGAATTCCTTTCAAACCACCCTCCTTTGCTCTCTTCTAAGTACCTCTCTTCCTGGGTCAATCCACCTTCAAATCCACCTTCCTGTAGGAAAAAACACTTTGGCCCAAGCCGTCCCTGAGGGATGTTCACCACCCCGGGAATCCAAGCTAAGTGGCTCCACTAAGAAAACTGGCGCAGCATCCACAAAGCCAGCCCCAGTTCACAGAGGTCTCCTGCTGGCAGCGAGGACTAAGCTGAGATCACCAAACCCTTGGGACTGGCTCGAGTTCAAATGCTCTGTTGCCTGGGCTGAGAAGCAAACAGCCCTTGCCTGTGGCTCCCTTGTCCTGAAACTACAAGGCCACATTCTGGGAGTCTGTTCCCACAGCTCATGCCAGCCTGATCAGACCAGCATAATCACTTCATTTGTAAGTTCCTTCTAAAAGCCAGCCTGCCAGGGGTCAAAACATCCAATGTCCCAATGAAATATACACATTTATACAGGACATGCTGCTTTATTCAATATCACTGTCAAGGGGGTGCTAGCGGTAAAGGACCCACCTGCCAATGCAGGAGATGTAAGAGATGCAGGTTCTATCCCTTGGTCGGGAAGATCCCCTGGAGAAGGAAGTGGCAACTCAATCCCATATTCTTGCCTGGAGAATCCCATGGACAGAGGAGCCTGGCGGGCTACAGTCCATGGGGTTGCAAAAGAGTCAGACACGACTGAGGCAACTTAGCACACACGCACATCAACACAGCAGGGAAGCTGGAGGTGAGCATTTTGAGCTGGTCTGACTTTTTTAAAGGCAACCCAACGAGATAGTAAAGACTATCTACACCTCTTGTTAATTTCGTGATTGTAATGCATGTTTATTGTGATGCTCACCTTGTGTTGGGCACTGTTCTAAGTACCTTATTCGCTAATTTAATCCTCTCAACAACCCTGAGAGCCACAGGCCCTAGCACTATGGGCAGGAAGTAGGGCCTGGCCTACAGAATATGTGGGCCTTGGACTCCCAGTAAGCAGCTCTTCAGCCCCCAAGGTTGTTGGTCTGGGGTGCAGGCCATCTCTGAGCACTCACTGGAGTCAAACACCTAACCTCTCTGTCATCCATTCTGGTTGAGAAAGGGCTGTTTGGTGAAGTCTCTTACTCTGGTTGGGCTCATCCTGCAGGTTTCTGAGTCTCTAGGAGTCTGATAATAACAGGTTATCAGATGGAAGACATCAGGTGTTTACCTTGTGGTTTTATATTCTGCAGAGCTTGAGCCCTATAGATGGGGAGGATGTAAGACAGTGAACTGAAAGTTTAGTTTCATGACCTTCTGACACTCCTGGAAAATGTTTTAGCCATCCCTGATCTCTATCTGTTTACATTTCATATTGCATCAAAGTAGACTTGAGAACACGTAATCACACAGCCGCAGCCCAACTGGCCTGTTAACAAATTTTTCTAATTGCTGGAATGCCACAGGAATCGCTATCCTTGGCTACTCTGCTCTGATGTTCGGTTAAACAGAGATGATGCCCTTATGACCTGAAAAAGGACTGCATAATAAAATATTAAGGTGATGGAAATGCCTGTAGAGAGAGCCCTCGAGGAAAGAGGGATATTCCTTAAAGCCTAAAGAGAGCAGCCAGACCCATTTGTCCATAGATGTCCTATTCACAGGCCAAAATGTGGGATCATTAATAATAGATCATACTTGATCAGAAGAGAAAAAAAAAAGACATTGGCCTCAGATGTCAAGGCAGTCTTTCAATAGTCTGGGGGAAAGGAATATTTTCATTCAGAGATTACTTGAGCTCCTACATATGATGGGCATTGGCCTAGACATGGGGACACAGCAGAGAAGTCCCACCTCAGTGGGGCTTACAGTCTTGAGGGGTCAATGGGCAGGTCAGCATGTGGTTACCCACAGTGCGCAAAGCTACAACAGGGAGAGGCTCAGGGTGACAGGGGTAGGAGATGTCGGGGCTGGCCCTCCCCATCTTGGTGAGTCAGGAAAGACTTCTGTAATGAACGATGTCTAGTTCAACTTTCAAAAGATAAAATAGAGGTGGTGGAGGTAGGGGAGATAAACAGAAAGCCCTGGGTACATGCAAGGATCAGAGGGGGGAAATGACAGCTATCCAGAGGCACAGCAAAGGGGGAGCAGGAAAAGGCATGTGCTCCTGTCTCTAGGGGTCCCTCAAAAATGTGGGTCTAGACAACTTCTAGTCAGTGTAAAGAGAAAGGACTCAAATTACACCGCAGTACCCAAAGCATTGCTTCCCCTTCCTATGGCACCAAAAACATTTTCTGAGTGACCAGAGCAGAAAGGGCAAGAGATGAAATTTGGAGATCTCTTCCAAGACAAAAGTCTGGAGGGCCTTGTAACTTCTATCAGAGAATTGGAGCTTTATCCTGAGGGTCCTGGGAGCCACTGAAGGTCCTCAGCCACTGCTAAGGAGGTCAGATTTAGAAAGATCCTCCTGGCAGCACCACGTAGGGGCAGTCAGTGAGGGGGTCTAGATCAGAGATGGGAAAGCCATTGTAGTCATCCAGGAAGGAAATATCATGGTGGCCTAATTCAGGTGTAAGGTATTCAAGAGGACAGTCATGTATGACTTCATCACTTCCCCTTGGGTTCCCCCATCTTTGGGGCTCTCTGAAGTCAAGACATTACTTTTACAATCAATACTCAGTGGGACTAAAGGGACAGTGCCTATTCCCTGCCCTCCGCAGCTCACGTCTCTCCCAGAGGATATCGTGACCGTGATCCCCAGAACAGGAGGGAAATGCCATTTCCCCAATTCCTTCTTCAACAAAGGCACTCTCCATTTGCTTCTCTGAGATGTTTGCTCTGGACAGTGTTTGGATTCCATGAGCGTGTGCGTGTATGCACTGCGGTCCAGCTGATGGGTGGCTTTGCTTTTCTTGGTTTCCTGGATGCAGGCGAACTTCAAACAATGCCGTTTCCTCCTGATGCTTATCTCCACAACCCGTTTCTCAGAAGGTCTTGCCCACTAACTTTCAAACAACACCATTTTCAGTGCCAAGCTCCTTGCTTCAAGGTTTGGAGTGCCACTGGAGCATAAAATGATAATAATTCTGCCTCCCCTCTCTCCTGTTCCCCTAAACCAGGCTTGTCTTTCCCCTAGCCCCCAACAACAACAAAAGAAGCTATGTATTACCTTAGCAACCCCCCTAAACTTGAGACTACCCTTGGGCCCTGGGAAGTATTTGGTTCCTGGGTCATCACTGTAATTCAGTTTAAGAGGAGCTGAAAATGCTGGAAATAGAACACCATTCCTGAAAATGGATTCCTCAAAGACATCAGAGACACGGGGAACAAAAGACAGGATGACCCAGTACAACTCCCTACATCTCTGAGAACCCGTGGGTGGCTCCCCATGGCCCTTAGAGAAAGCACAAGTGCACTGGGTATCTATTATCTTTTGGACAGTGGACTTCAGCCCTGATGCTCACCCTTTAAGCTCCAGCAGGTTGTTGTTGTTGTTTTTTACTTTACAATATTGTATTGGTTTTATCATACATTGACATGACATGGGCCAGCAGGAATTTTATCGGGTCGAATATGGGTAACTTAGAGACCGGTGATGGCCACCTGAACCGGGGGAAGTGCTCCCCCTGCTGGCGGGCAGCTCTGCTGCACCTTCGCCCCAGTTGCCCATGTTAAGTACCTCGCTCTACACAGTTGAATATGTTTCTGGAGACTGGTGTTCTCCGAGTGTGCACTTAAAAAAAAGGGAAATCCGTGTCAAATTCTTTTTGTGAAGCGAGAAATCCTTTTGTGATGGGGAATAATCACTGCCCTTCTCCAGCCCTCCCTTGGTTGATACTGTAGATTTGGGGGCTTATTGAAGGGGTTTGCTAGATGCTAGTGTTCCTTCTGAAGACCATGAGCATGGTTGCTGGGGAGGGCCTGTGGGAGCTGACACTGAGCTCAAAATGCTTGCACATCTGACATTTTCATCGTTTGCTGAGGCTCCTTGTAACTCAAAGCTTGTCTCCATGACATGGTTGGTGCTTCTCAGAACCTGATGGGGGGAATGTTGTTAGCAACCTCAAGAGCCCTCCACTGGATGATCCAGCTGGATAGATGCACACATTTGGAAATGGGTCAACTCTCTCTGTGGGCCTTGGCTATAGAATGATCAGGAGGGAGCAAAAAGGAGAGGGCGAAGAGAAATACCCCCACCATCGAAAGGGTATCGACACTTACCCAAAGGGATTGCGCCTGTCACAATTAGGGTTGTTTTTCCTCTCTGCAGATGTTGTGTGTTACAGAATCCTTTGTTGGTAAGCACACGCGTGGCAGCCGGAGCAGCAGCCAGTGCCAGCTGAAGGCTTCAACAATGGGGCTGCAATTGAGCATGAAGTATGACGTGCTGTGCACTGAGGTATGATTGTGTGCCTCTGACGACACCATGCTGTGGTGTTCTCAAAGGCACAGACCCAGTTTCACTTTGTGAACCCTTTGTCACCGGATATAACGAAGCCCCTGATTGAGCCTGGAGACTTGGCCCAAAGGAATGACTAATGGAATTAAGCTTTAAGCCTTGCTCGTTTTTTGTGATTTGAATTCTTGCCATGAGAACCCACCTTCAAGGCCTTCAAGGTCACGGTTTCACCTGGAGGCCCAAGAAGGTGGGCCCTGGGCAGTTCCCAGACTAGACGCTGTGGAAGTCAGCGTCTAGAAAGGCCAGGCTGCTTCTCTGTGGTGGGTGGATGTGCTGGAAATCACCAAGGAGACCGTCTGTGGGATCTCTGCTAACTCAGCCATCAAAAGGAGGCCAGAAACCACTGGACTTGAAAATTATGTTCACGGCACCTTGAGCTCCGAGCATGAAGGAAAACCCAGAATAAAAAGCACAAAGGGTCTTCCCTTCTTCAATCGAGAGGGCAGACAGGCTACACGCATTTGAAAGCAGTTATAAACACCAGACCCACCAACTACAATTTAGGAGGTCTTATATGTAATCTGCCCAGTCCCAGATATTTTAATTCTATGTTGCAGGGAAGTAAGTGCCAGCTGGCTCCTGACCGACCATGCTCAGGGTTCAGTTCTAAACAGCACTGTTTGGGAAAAGCTCAATCTAAAACAGACAGCTCTGGATGTGTTTAGGTTTTGCTTTCTTTCCACTTTTAAATATTAAAAATTGACTCCAGCTGTGGGGTAGAAAGTAACGCCTAACCTATAAAAACATTGACAAATAAATCACAATGCAATTTGCTGCGCATTTTTGTGAGGTCTAAACACCAGTTCTTGAAAGGAATTTTCCATTATTGCATCTTGGGAAGATAACTTCTTCATGAAAAATTCATTTGACTTTTATATTTCATAAAATCATCACATCGCATTCCCACATTTGGGATCTGCATGAGCACTAGAGCACCCATGACTTTCAGCTTGTCTTTCCAGACTCCTGAGCCTCCCTTTGTGACTTTGGCAGAGTGGGGGACAACACCAGATGCCTTACCTGGCCATTGAGGTTATGCTGCATCCCCTACCCAGGACCTTGTCCTTCTGAAAACCAGGCAGAGCTCTCTCTGAGTCTGGACTGAGCACTAGACTCCTCTACTCAAACTCTGCTCATGTATGCACACCCCTGGGCACACCCCTATCCAAGCGAGAAATAAGCTTTCACTTGCATTATTTTTGGTGGCATCACTGCTAGGCATTAGCACTTTTCCTTCTGATGTAACGACGAGGTGGCTCAGTGGTAACGAATCCGCCTGCCAGTGCAGGAGACGTAGGAGATGTGGGTTTGATCCCTGGGTTGGGAAGATCTCCTAGAGTAGGAAATGGCAACCCACACCAGGACTCTTGCTTGGAAGTCCCATGGACAGAGGAGCCTGGGGAACTACAGTCCATGGGATCACAAAGAGTGAGAATGCCTGAGCATGCGTGTACCCATGCATGTGCATGAGGATGAAGCAGAACAAAGGAGGGGAGAGGGGTCTGTGTGACAGACTTGGTGCTGAGTTGCGGTCTTCAAATGCCTTTTTTCATAAATGATGCTGATCCTAGCCCAGTTCATATGGTATCAGCCAGGATAGGCTAGGCATGCTGCACTAACAGACTGCCCCAAATTTCAATGACTTGCATCTGTAATAGTTCAGGATCCAACTGATGGAACGACAAGGTCACAGCCCTGAGAGTCTGGTCATAGGGAGCCAGTATGGTCCCAGGGAGCAGTCAGGCTTGTAGTAAATACCCTCTTGGGGTGTCTTCCCAGTCCCTGAACCTCTTCTTTGAGTGCTACACCCAAATCACTGAGCAGGGTGGCCCCAGCAGTTGCTGTCATGTCAAGACTCTACAAGCTCCCCCTAGATCCAGTTGATTAGATCAGTGGACTCCACCTAAACCAAAGCAGAGCTACTAGGATCCTGTGTTCCAGAAATTGAGAGTTGTGGTTCAGAAACAGCTAGTCTGAGTGATGCATGTAAATTTGAGAGCTCTACTAAAGGCATTTTCTGCCATATGCAGGGATAAACTAAGAAAGTTGAACTGCAGAAGAATGAGTCAGGCATACAGAGAGAGGTAACTGCAAGAACTATATGAGGGGAGAGACAGACTCCTAGCCTCAGTCTAGCACATAGACACTTGATTCTAGCTCCAAACTGACACTTGGTTAGCAAAGAAAAAATGAACGTGGTGTGGGCAAATACAAGCATCCACCACGGAAAGCAGTTTCTTAGTTCAAGGGCATTGAGGTCTGGCAGGTTCCTGTTAAAACACTCTTACTCATGGAAAAGATAGCATCTGGCACGGTTACTAGCCATAGACACTTTCTGGTGGATAAGTTTAGCAGGTTAGGCAGCCATTTGGTGATATCTTTAGAGGAAAGACCTCCCCAGATTGCTGAATTTTGATAGACTGCAATGTATGGCTTCTAATAATGAGGAAATGTTTAGTCGCATAAAATAGGAAGCCCCCAGATAACAGTGGGTTATTTCCCTCACATACAAAGAGGTAGGCAGTCTTGGGCCAGCATGGCAACTCAACATAAGCATCACTGATGCAGTTCGTTTCCTTCATTTCTTGGCTTTACCTGTTCTTAAAAATCTCACCTTCATGTTTTTAGCTGACGGCTATAGGAGCTCCTCTGTGTTCTTGTTCCTGGCGGATGGATGAAGAGGAGGCAGTTGTGTCCCCTTCTTTTAAGGCTTCCCAGAAGTCTCAGTGGCCAGAGCTTAATCACTTAGATGAGAAAGGTAGGAAAAACAGCTCCAAGAAGCTCATATAGAAATGTGGAGTTGCCTGGGCTCCAACAAGTGTTTGCATTAAAATTAGCTGTGTTACACTGGCTTCAACTAATTGGAACAGGAACCAGGGCCAAATCAAGACAACCATGGGTACACCAGACATGAAGAAAGCCAGCCTTGATGGTGAGCTTGTCTGAAACTGTCTAGCTGGGAATTTTCTGAACAGCTGGAGCCCTATGTCGTGAATGGTGACACGGAGACCAGACCAGATCCTTCTTTGGAGGATGCACCACACAGAATGGAAGGGAGTCACACGCTCAGGCTGTGTCCCACATGGTGCCAACCCATTGCTCCACGTCACTGTGAGTTCTGTTGTACATCCCTGACTGGGAGTCCTGGGATTCTCAGGGGACATCATCTTATAGGCCAATGCCTGTCCCATATATCCTTGCAGTAAACCTCTTTTAGTTCAGTTCAGTCACTCAGTAGTGTTCAACTCTTTGTGACCCCATAGATTGCAGCACGCCAGTCTTCCCTGTCCTTCACCAACTCTCGGAGCTTGCTCAAACTCGTGTCCATTGAGTCAGTAATGCCATCCAGCCATCTCACCCTCTGTCATCCCCTTCTCCTCCTGCCTTCAATCTTTCCCAGAATCAGGGTCTTTTCCAGTGAGTCAGTTCTTCGCATCGGGTGGCCAAAGTATTGGAGTTTCAGCTTCAGCATCAGTCCTTCTGATGAATATTCAGGACTGATTTCCTTTAGAATGAACTGGTTTGATCTCCTTGCAGTCCAAGGGGCTCTCAAGAGTCTTCTCCAACACTACAAATGTTATCTAGGAGGGTTTCTTTATCAAACCTTAAAGAGCCTGATTAATACAGGAATTATTGTAATAATCATATGTATTATAATTCATGTCAGAGCATCTCCAGGAGAGAGAAGGGAAAGAGAATGACCTTGATGGTTCACCATTTTGCCTCTAACCGATCTGGACTTGAAAAGGATGTGGTCACTATAATTTCTGTCTGCCTACGGAACAACAAAGATATGTCTTTCCCATACATCTTCTCCTGATTCCTATGGCCTCTGTTCCTACATTAACCTGCATTGGTTAATTCATGAGGAGTTGCAAATTGATGATATTCTAATTGCAAGAATTTGTTTTCATTTACCAGTTGGAATATTTGTATAAAGAAACTCTTACCCTCATCTATTGTTTGGTTATGCAACAGTACACTTTAAATAGGAAAAGCAAGATAAAGAGACTGTCTCCTCTATAATGACTAATTCTTTTTTTTTTAATTTAAATACAATTATGAAATTGTGGGTTTAAATATATGTAATAGATTTCAAGATACTAAAATTATTATCATATTGTCCTGTCTTTCATTGGTGGGATTCTTTTCAGGTTGGTTCCTGAGTCCTTTTGACATAACCCTAATAGTCTTTGCTTTCTGCTTCCTGCTAATTGGTCTGACAAGTTGTTCACCTTGTGTATTTCCTATCTTATATTTGGAGTCAGCCATTTCTCTAAGTAGCTCTATTTCTTTTGTGTAAGAAACAGCATTTAGAGGGCTATCTGGGTGCTGAAGGATATTCATTGCTACTGGATTGATTTTCATTTCTAGACCTTTTTAGTGGACAAAGTTACTGGGCTGAGGGAGGGACTATATAGAATTACGGAGTTTTTATTAACCTCTTAAATCTTTATCTCCTTTATTCCATGCCAAGAGTCCTGGTTCTCAAGCATGCAGTGGATGATAGAATTTAGAATATTGTGCAATTATTCATTTGTTTTATCTCATATTGGATGCATAGCCATCTCAGAATAAAAACAACCCTACTGTCACTACAATGACTGAAAACATTTTTTAAAATGCAAACATGATCACTCCATCCCCTCAACTTAAAAAAAAATAGTTATACTACATCTGGTGGTTGGATGGCATCACTGACTCAATGGACATAAGTTTGAGCAAACTCTGAGAGATAGTGAAGGATGGAAGCCTGGTGTGCTGCAGTCCATCGGGTCACAAAGAGTTGGACATAATTTAGCAATTGAACAACAATAACATCTGCATGATCAGAGCAGGAAATCATTATCATCTAGTTTTAGAGTCCCATTCACAGCATTGTAGTGGCAAAGAGGCTTGTGTAACTTGATGAAACCACAAGCTACGCCATGCAGGGCCACCCAAGATGAATGGGTCATACTGAAGAGTTCTAATAAAATGTGGTCCACTGGAGGATAAAATGGCAACCCACCCCAGTATTCTTGCCTTGAGAACCCCATGAATAGTATGAAAAGGCAAAAAGATATGACACCAAAAGATAAGCCCCCCAGGTTGGAAGGTGTCCAGTATGCTACTGGGGAAGAGTAGGGGGCACTTACTAACAACTCCAGAAAGAATGAAGTGGTGGGGCCACAGCGGAAATGATGCTCAGCTGTGGATGTGTCTGGTGGTGAAAGTAAAGTCTGATGATGTAAAGAACAATATTGCCTAAAAATGTGGAATGTTAGGTCCATGAACCAAGATAAACTGAACATGGTCAAGCAGAAGATGGCAAGAGTGAAAAGCGACACCTTAGGTACCAGTGAACTAAAACAGACGGGAATGGCGAATTTAATTCAGATGAACATTATATCTACTACTTGGGTGAGAATCCCTTAGAAGAAATGGAGTAGCCCTCATAGTCAACAAGAGTCCGAAATGCAGTACTTGGGGGCAACCTCAAAAATGACAGAATGATCTCATTTCCAAGGCAAACTATTCAACATGACAATCATCAAAGTCTATGTCCCAACCACTGATGCTGAAGAAGCTGAAGTTGACCAGTTCCACAAAGACCTATAAGACCTTTTAGAACTAACACCAAAAGAGATGTCCTTTTCATCATAGGGGATTGAAATGCAAAAGTAGGAAGTCAAGAGATATCTGCAACAACAGGCAAGTTTGGACTTGGAGAACAAAATGAAGCAGGGCAAAGGCTAACAGAATTTTTTCAAGAGAACATGTTGGTCATAGACAGAGAAGGCCATGACACCCTACTCCAGTACTCTTGCCTGGAAAATCCCATGGACGGAGGAGCCCGGTGGGCTACAGTCCATGGGGTCGCTAAGAGTCGGACACAACTGAGCGTCTTCACTTTCACTTTTCACTTTCATGCACTGGAGAAGGAAATGGCAACCCACTCCAGTGTTCTTGCCTGGAGAATCCCAGGGACGGGGGAGCCTGATGGGCTGCTGTCTATGGGGTCACATGGAGTCAGACACATCTGAAGCAACTTAGCAGCAGCAGCGGCTGGTCATAGAAAACCCTTTTCCAGCAACCCAAGAGATGATTCTACCCATGGACATCACCAGTCTGTCAATACTGAAATCAGATTGATTATTTGCAATTGAAGATGGAGAAGCTTTGTACACAGTCAACAAAAATAAGACCAGGAGCTGACTATGACTCAGATCATGAGTTCCTTATTGAAAAATTCAGGCTTAAATTGAAGAAAGTAGGGAACACTGCTAGGCCATTTAGGTCAGGTATGACCTAAATCAAATCTCTTATGATTATACAGTGGAGGGGACGAATAGATTCAAGGGATTAGATCTGATAGACAGAGTACCTGAAGAACTATGGATGGAGGTTCATAACATTGTACAGGAGGTGATGACCAAAACCATCCCAAAGAGAAGGAAATTCAAGAGCAAAGTGGTTGTCTGAGGAGGCTTTGCAAATAGCCGAGGAAAGAAAAGATGTAAAAGGCAAGGGAGAAAAGGAAAGATGTACCCAACTGAATGCAGAGTTCCAGAGAAGAGCAAGGAGAGATAAGAAGGCCTTCTTAAATGAACAATCTGCAAAGAAATTGAGAGAAAAAATAGAATGAGAAAGATTAGAAAATTAGAATATCTTCAAGAAAATTGGCGCTATCAAGGGAACATTTCATGCAAGGATGGGTGTGATAAAGGAGAGAAATGGTAAGGACCTAACAGGAAAAGAAGAGGTTAAGAAGAAGTGGCAAGAATACACAGAAAAACTTGACAAAATAAGGTCTTAATGATCTGGATAACCACGATGGTGTGGTCACTCACCTAGAGGCAGACATCCTGGAGTGTGAACTCAAGTGGGCCTTAGGAAGCATTACTACAAACAAAACTAGTGGAGGTGATGGAATTCCAGTTGAGCTATTTCAAATCCTAAAAGATGATGCTATTAAAGTACTGCACTCAATATACCAGCAAATTGGCCACAGAACTGGAAAAGGTCAGTTTTCATTCCAATCCCAAAGAAGAGCAGTGTCAAAGAATGTTAAAATTACTGTACAATTGTGCTCATTTCACATGCTAGCAAAGTTATGCTCAAAACCCTTCAAGCTAGGCTTCAGCAGTAAGTGAATCAAGAAGTTCCGGATATACAAGTTGGGTGTCAAAGAGGCAGAGGAATCAGAGATCAAGTTGCCAACACTCCCTGGATCTTGGAGAAAGCAAGGGAATTCCTGAAAAACATCTATTTCTGCTTCATTAACCACATTAAAGCCTTTGACTGTGTGGGTCACAACAAACTGTGGACAATTCTTAAAGAAATGGGCATAGCAGACCACCTTACCTGTCTCCTGAGAAACCTGTATGTAGATCAAGAAGCAATAGTTAGAACTGGACATGGAACAACAGACAGGTTCAAAACTGGGAAAGGAGTACATCAAGGCTGCATATTTTCACTGTGCTTATTTAACTTGCATGAGATGTACATCATGCAAAATGCCGAGCTGGTTGAATCACAAGATGGAATCGATTGCCGGGAGAAATATCAGCAACCTCAGGTATGCAGATGATACCACTCTAATGGCAGAAAGTGAAGAGGAACTAAAGAGCCTCTTGATGAGGGTGAAAGAGGAGAGTGAAAGGGCTGGCTTGAAACTCAACATTAAAAAAACTAAGATCGTGGCATCCAATCCTATCACTTCGTGGAAAATAGAAGGGGAAAGAGTGGAAGCAGTGAAAGAGTTTACTTTGGGGGGGTCTGAAATCACTGCAGACAGTGACTGCAGCCATGAAATTAAGACATATGCTCCTTCAAGGAAAAGCAGAGACATCACTTTGCCGACAAACGTGCATATAGTCAAAGCTATGATTTTTTTACAGTAGTCATGTACAAATATGAAATTTGGACCATAAAGAAGACCGAGCACTGAAGAATTGATGCTTTTGAATTGTGATGCTGGAGAAGATGCTTGAGAGTTCTTTGGACTGCAAGGAGATCAAATCAGTCAATCCTAAAGGAAATCAACCCTGAATTGGAAGGACTCATGCTGAATGAAGCTTAAGCTCCAATACTTTGGCCACCTGATGTGAAGACCCAACTTTTTGGAGAAGACCTTGATGCTGGGAAAGATCAAAGGCAAAAGGAGAAAGGGGCAGCAGAGTGTAAGATAGTGACATAGCATCACAAACTCAACGAACATGGATTTGAGCAACCTCCAGGAAACAGTGGAGGATAGAAGAGCCTGGTGTGGTGCAGTCCACGGGGTCACAAAGAGCAGGACACGACTCAGGGACTGAGCAACAAAAAAGGTCTTAGAGTGCCAAGTGACTATATATTTTATGTCCATGCAAATGTCTTTCTAGATATTTTGACTGTTCAAAGTTGCTCCCCAGTAGACTTCTTAGTGAAATCGTAAGGACAAGTTTCTCTAAATTGTCACGTGTTGATAATAGTATGTCTGTACCGTTTACACTAGAAAGTCAGTTTTGCTGAATATAATCCTTCGCTCACATTTTCTTTCCTTGAGTAACTTAAGCAAGTAATTCCATTTTCTTCTGGCATACAGTGTCATGTCAAAGTCTGATGATAAGTTAATTTTTCCTCTTTTATGCCATGTACTCTTTTTTCTAAATGCTCCCAATTTTTTTTTCTATTTCTTTAAAGTTGTATGATTTTGTTAAAACATACTGAAGAGTTGGGCATTCAAGTCAAAGATTCTAGGTATGTGGTAGGCTTTTTCCTCCTGATGAACTGGTCACTTTGTTGTAAAATAGACTTGCTTATCCCTGGTATTAATAATATTATTTGCTCTGAAGTCTACTTTGTGTGATATTAATATACCATCTCTAGCTGTACTTTTAGATATTTTTATTTTTAATTGTAATGAGATATATAGAACACAAAATTAACAGTTTTTAAGTGTGCATTTCAGTAGTGTGAAGTACATGCACGTTGTTATGCAACTAACCTGCAAAACTCTTTTCATCTTGCAAAACTGAAGCTTTATTCCTATTAAACAGTTGCCCTTCTCCTGTTCCCCAGCCCCTGACAACTATCACTCTACTTTCTATCTCTATGACTTTAACTGCTCTAAGAACCTCATGTAAGTGGAATCATATAGTATTTGTCTTTTTTTTCTGGCTTATTTCACTTATCATAACATCCTCAAAGTTCATCCACACTGTAGCAGGTGTCAGAATTTCCTTTTTAAAGCTAGATAAAGTACCAATATCCAATGGATCATAGAAAAAGCAAGGGAATTTTAAAAAATCTATTTACTTCTGCTTCACTGACTACACTAAACACTTTGACTGTGTGGATCACAACAAACTGTGGAATATTCCTGAAGAGATGGGAATACCAGACCCTTAACTGCCTCCTGAGAAACCTGTGTGCAGGACAAGAAGCAACAGTTAGAAATGGACATGGAACAATGGTCTGGTTCCAAACTGGGAAAGGAGTATATCACGGCTGTATATCGTTACCCTGCTTATTTACCTTAAATGCAGAGTACATCATATGAAATGCTGGGCTGGATGACTTACAAGCTGGAATCAAGATTGCTGGGAGAAATATCAGCAGCCTCAGATATGCAGATGAGACTACTTTAATGGCAGAAATTGAAGAGGAGCTAAAGAGCCTCTTGACAAAGGTGAAAAAGGAGAGTGAAAAAGTTGGCTTAAAACTCAACAATCAAAAAATGAAGATCATGGCATCTGGTTCCATCACTTCATGGCAAATAGATAGGGGAAAAGTGAAAACAGTGTCAGATTTGATTTTCTTGGCTCCAGAATCACGGCAGATGGTGACTGTAGCCACAAAATTAAAAGACACTTGCTCCTTGGAAGAAAAGTGATGACCAACGTAGACATCATATTAAAAAGCAGAGACATAGCTTTGCCTACAAAGGTCCATCTAGTCAAAGCTATGGTTTTTCCAGTAGTCATGTGTGAATGTGAGAGTTGGACCATAAAGAAGGCTAGGCACCAAAGAATTGATGCTTTTGAACTGTGGTGTTGGAGAAGACTCTTGAGAGTCTCTTGGACAGCAAGGAGATCCAACCAGTCAATCCTAAAGGGAAATCAGTCATGAATATTCATTGGAAGGACTGGACGCTGAAGCTCCTGATGCAACGAGCTGACTTATTAGAAAACACCCTGATGCTGGGAAGATTGAAGGGAGAAGAAGGAGACGACAGAGGATGAGTTGATTGGATGGCATCACCGACTCAATGGACATGAATTTGAGCAAACTCCAGGAGATGGTGAAGGACAAGGAAGCCTGGTGTGCTGCAGTCCATGGGGTCAAAAAGAGTCTGACATGACTGAGCGACTGAACAACAACAACCTTTACTCCCACTGTGTCCACGCCTATTCTCTATGTCTGCCCTGCAAATAAGATTGTGAGCAAGAGGAGAAGAGAGCCACAGAGGATGAGATGGTTGGATGGCATCACTGACTCAATGGACATGTTGTTGTTCAGTCGCCGGGTCATGTCTGAGTCTTTGCAACCCCATTGACTATAGCACTCCAGGCTTCCATGTCCTTCACCATCTCCCAGAGCTTGCCCAAATGCATGTCCATTATAGTTTTCATTTCTGGAAATTCAATTTGGATCTCTTATATTTTCTATTTAACTTTGGGAACATAGTTATAAAAAAACATTTTCTTATTCTCAACTATTAATTTTAACATCTATGTCAGTTCTGGGTTGGTTTCAATAATGATCAGTTATTCTTCTCATTATGGCTTATGCCTTCCTGCCTCTTTTTGTGCCTGGCCAGAGTAGGCATTATTCCCAATCCTGTGTAACCATCAGGTACTCTTCCCTCCAATCTTTCCAGGTAGCTCTTTCTCCAGCTTTGGGTAGCACTGATCAATACTCTGCCTAATACCCTCTTTAGATCACTAGAGTTCTTTTTCTGTGCCACTCTCTTCTCAGTATTCTGTCCTGCTAACTCTAGCTCTTTTTGTTCTCCCTAAACTCATAGATTTATCTCCTCAACTTGAGGAATCTGCCTGACTTCTCCTGGATTTCCCGTCTCTGCACCAAAACCTGCAAATTCTCATAAGCCAGCAAGCTGGAGCAATCACGGGGCTCACTTCAATCGTTTCCCATGTCTCAGGGGTCACTGTTCTGCATTGCCTGATGTCCAGTGTCTTGAAACCATTGTGTCATACATTTTGTCCAGTACTTTGGCTTTTTCATATTGGAGAGTAAATCTAGTCCCTGTTATTCCATCTTGTCATAAAGTAGAAAAGCGATGCGCTTTTCAACATTTTTTTTTCAGGAATATTTTTTAAATTATGCATATTAGTATTTTTTTCTGTTCCCTTGTTTTAATTTTCATCTTCAGGAATTTCTGTTATCTGTGCATTGGATTTGTTTTACCATCTTCAATATTTTGTTATTTTTAACTCAAACTCTTTTTATTTCACGCTTCACTTCTTTCTGACTTTAAATTTTTTCTTCTCTCTCATATTTACCTTTCTTAAGACATTATCTGTTGTGTTTTTGTTCTCAGATTTATAGTTTAGTCTTTATTCCTGAAATAATGCTTCTCTTTTTTAAACATCTTTCCTGAGTTCTGTGAGCTCATTTCTAAGTTTTTCTATTTCTGACTTTTGTTGTTCTTTCAAGTCTTAAATCATCTTCTAAGTGTCCTTTGGTTCATTTTGAAGTAATCAGTTACAATTTTGACATGTTTTGTGGACACGTCTTTCTGGTGTGTTTTTGTAAGGATGTTATTCTCATTGACTTCTGTTTTTAAATAATAAATTTGTATGAGCTTTGACTGTTGATCATTTTTACGTGACATTAGTTTTCCTAGGCTTGTAGGATGAAGTAAGAAATGACGGTCTAGAAAACTTTTCTAACCACGCAGAGCGCCCTCTTCTGTTGTTACTGTGTAAATCTTCTTTTCTGACATTTGCAGGCTCTGTTCTCCTCCATGTCAGGCTGGACATTTTTTTCCCTCTTTTCTTTTTACCTACATTCTGTTCAATTTTCATTGCATTCCCATAAGTTTCTCCTAATTGTGTTACCCTGTCCTAGAAGGGAGCTCTGGGTTAGTTTTGAGAATTCAGACTAGATGGCTCCAGCCTCTAGGTCATTCTGACCAGGGGCCCTTTTCCTTCATTTGGTATTGGGAGAAACAACTCCCTCTGTGTTTCAGCTGCCCTTCTCAAACTGGCTCAGCCTGTTTTTCAGGTGTACCTGCCGGGTATCTGTTCTTGGGCCATCAAATGCTGTCAAGTTGCTTCTTTCCTCCTCCTCTTGTGTAGACCTGTGACTCTGTGCAGTTTTTGTGGTTGCTGTTGGTCTGTCTTTATATACTTGTATTTGGGTTGTTACCTAGCTTTGTTTAAACGTTGTCCATGTGTTTTCACTTTTGCTATCTAGTTGTACTGTATTTATGAAGGGATTCAGGCAGATTGAAAAACTCTGCTGTACAACTACCATTTGCCGAAGATTCTCTATCTGGTGTACAATATCTTAAAAGAGCTACTTCTCCATTGGCAAACCCCTAGCTTCCCTTGTAGCTCAGTTGGTAAAGAATCTGCCTGTAATGCAGGTGTTCAGTTCAGTTCAGTTCAGTTCAGTCACTCAGTCGTGTCCGACTCTTTGTGACCCCATGAATCGCAGCACGCCAGGCCTCCCTGTCAATCACCAACTCCCAGAGTTCACCCAGACTCATGTCCATCGAGTCAGTGATGCCATCCAGCCATCTCATCCTCTGTTGTCCCCTTCTCCTCCTGCCCCCAATCCATCCCAGCATCAGGGTCTTTTCAAATGAGTCAACTCTTCGCATGAGGTGGCCAAAGTAATGCAGGAGACCCGGGTTCAATTCCTGGGTCGGGAAGATCCCCTGGAGAAGGAAATGGCAACCCACTCCTGTACTCTTGCCTGGAGAATCCCACGGACAGAGGAACCTGGCAGGCTACAGTCCATGGGGTCACAAGAGTCAGACACGACTTAGCGACTAAACCACCACCACCAGACAGACCAAAACCAGGAAAGGGGAGTGAGAGAGAGAATTCCTACTAAGATGAATTGGAGAAAAGCACTAGGAGGTTATTCAGTGCATTCAGTGTGGGAACTGAGGGTAAAGGAATGGTGTTTGTATGTGAAGAGCTGCTTTATTTACTTCTATACAATAAATATGAGCTCATTTTTCATCATGAGACTCAAGAGGACCTGAAGTACTTTGGGTCCATATTGCTAGATCCAGTATATATAAATCTTTTGCTTTAGGCTTAGTACTTACAATATTTTGTTCTGTTTCAAATTAAAATGGCCTATTTTCACATTCTCACTGATACCTAGGACTTGCAGTTCTACATTCTGTGATCCTAAGGATCTCAAAATGTTTGCTAGATCTTTTATGGAATCCCTCCTGTAATGATCTTGGAGATGCAATTCAGGACTCTTTATTTTACTGGTGGCACAGTGGTAAAGGGGCTTCCCAGGTGGCTCAGTGGGTAAAGAACCTGCCTGCAATGCAGGAGACACAGGAGACGTGGGTTTGATCCCTGGGTCAGGAAGATTCCCCTGGAGGAGGACATGACAACCCACTCCAGTATTCTTGCCTGGAGAATCCCATGGACAGAGGAGCCTGGTGGGCTACAGTCCATGGGGTCGCAAAAGAGTTGAACATGACTTAACAACTAAACAACAACAACAAGATATTTTACTGCCCTGTATTTCACTGATATGAGTGATGAGATTAGCAGTGCAGAGTCAGACTGATGAGTCTCAAACCTCCCACTCACATTCCTCCTCGGGCCAAATTGCCTTTCCCAGTTGAGTTTGTCTATCCCACTTCTGAAAAGAATCCAGGCCATTTGCCAAGCGGATAAAAGGCACTGAGCACTAAAGATGTCTCAACTATGCTGAGCATGTTGCCCAGTCTTTCTCTTTCTGGGCCGTTGGGCTTTCCTGATAGCCTGACTTTGTGAGGATTCTCGGTGTTTGCTATAGGTAACTATCCACGTCTCATTTAAGCAGGCTGCCGAGGGAAGGAAATGGGGTGGATTCCCAGATGAAGGGGAATGTGGCATTGGAAAATATGGCGGAATTAGGGCAAACTTTATCTCCAGATGAAAACAATGCCTTTCTAAGGACTTGTCAGATGATTTGCAAAACAACTGTGTTTTCTTCAGTGGCCTGAAACAATGTCCAAATGGGGTTTTTATGATTCTAGGGTCCCACATGGCCCGGTCTCTTTTCAAAAATCACATTAAAAGAAAATGCACTTCAGAAACGAAAAACAATTTTAAAAGCACACTACTCTTTATTGTATCTTTCAAGGATGGGGATCCAATTTCGAATCCTAGGCAACACAGTACACCATAAAATTCTCACTCGTCTCCAATTCTCTCACTCCACGGCTGCTCCGGAGCCTCTAACTCTCCCAGTCTTCTCCTAAACCTTCCTGGACATCCATCCTGCAGGGGCTCCATCCATGATTTTCTTCACTATTATTACCCTCTGCCCCGCTGCCTCACCAGAAATTGCCAGAGAGGTTACCACACCTACCAGCTGCTCTAGGAAAGCTGAGAGACCTGTAGCTCCTTATTCTGTGGTCTTCCTCTGCTGCCTGAGGGAGGCTGGCGAGACCCCTGGGAATTATATTCTCTGCTTGCTCTGAACGCTTGTCTTGCTAGTAAGTCTAAGGGAGATTATTAATGAATAAAGCTCTCCTCCTTTATACATTTAATCAGTAATGGTACACTTGAGAAAGCTTCCAAATGAGCCCCCGGTGTCAGTGATCATGTAAGAAGGGTACTAACGCTGGGCAAAAGCATTATTTGCCAACCCAATGGATGGGGAGGTCTTCCAAAGGGCAGACCTCCAAGGGGATACTGGAGAGTGACCTTGCTTGTTATGGAAGTGAGTGTGTGGCCCAGGCTCCCTGGCATCCCTTTAGGAAAATCCAGTTTTGCTTATAGTCCTCTTATAAATGTTTCAGTGTTATCTAGGGTGGTTTAAACCTAGGGGAGGAGAAGGCAATGGCACCCCACTCCAGTACTCTTGCCTGGAAAATCCCATGGACGGAGGAACCTGGTAGGCTGCAGTCCATGGGGTTGCAAACAGTTGGACACGACTGAGCGACTTCACTTTCACTTTTCACTTTCATGCATTGGAGAAGAAAATGGCAACCCACTCCAGTGTTCTTGCCTGGAGAATCCCAGGGATGGGAGAGCCTGGTGGGCTGCCGTCTATGGGGTCGCACAGAGTCTGACATGACTGAAGCGACTTAGCAGCAGCAGCAAACCTAGGGGACGGATGGGAAAACTTGATGAGGTATTAGCAGTGATCAGAGATGGTCACAAGCTTCCAATGGGCCTAAGATAGAGAGGAGTATAAAGGTCAGAGAGAGACAGTGGGGTTCCACAACAGGATGGTCCACTAGGAGCCACAAGGAAGCAATAATCATCGACAAGCCTAGAAGGTACTGGGGGACCCTCCCGGTAAGCTGGGATTCATGAGCAGTACTGAAAAGATCAAGGCACGCGTTTTGTCCCAGAGAAATGGAGATTCTGACTATGATGGGCACTCCATGCAGGGGAACTAGAAAAGGACGCAGTGACCAGAAATGGAGCCTAAAACAAGGAGATGGTCTTAGGGAACAAGGCAGAGCCTAGTTTTTAGAATGAAGGGACAAGATCAGAGCTGGGTCCTAGGAAAACTGAGTGAAGCAGAGCCCACACAGTACAAAGTGTAAGTGCCCCGGTGTCTGGTAGGCGATGCTGTCTGATACTGGTGGAGAGCAAGGGCTGGGCTGGAATCCTGACTCTCTGACCTCTCCCCTTCGTGACCTCAGGAAAGCTCAGTAATTCCAGACCAGTCTCCTTATCTCTAAAAGGGGGTTAGAAACACCTCCCGCACAGAAGACTCATAGACATTACATGGCATGATCATTCGCAAGCACCGGTACTGCAGAGCAGGGCTGTAAAGTATATAAGCTCTTCTTCTCCTCCCACTATCTTCTTTATCATCATCATCAGCATCATCATCATCATGATGATGTCATATCTCACTCACCCATTCAGAGCCGGCCCCAGAGCCAGAGGAGTGACGGGGAGAAGTAGGCCCAAAATGCCCGCATGTGTTCCAGCAAGATAGTCCCATCTCACTCAAGTGTTTGCAAACCAGTTGTTTGGCACTTGGAGCCCCTGGCCATCAAAGCTATAAATTACAGTATGGATGGAGTGGCAGGCTGGTCCACCCATCCCTTTTTGTTCAAGGGAAAGAGGCTGAGTACTGAGTTGCCATGAGGTAGGGGCAGCATCTTCACTCCTGACCTTCAAAGGAGAGGAGGCGAGAGCAGAGAAGGGGTGGGAATCCGCCTTGAGATGAGACGAGCTCTTCAACACCACACCAAGGCTCTCCCAGACCTAGGGGTCTCTTGGAGCCATGCTACAGCCCTGCTCCTAGAGAACTGTGCCGAGCCCCCACCGTGGAAGCCCACATATTCCAAGGCTAAGAGCTGATAAAAAGAGGAACGACTTGACCTTTCTTTGCAATGGTCCATGATCCTCACTCTTCTCCCTGCTCCTGCTGAAGCCAGGCGTGTTGAGTGGGCACATCTGTTCCTATCATTTGCCAGCTGTCGTAAGAGAATGAAAAGTCCCATCTGAGGCTGAGATGAACCATTTAATGCTGTGGCTGTGAATTAGGCCATAACCGCAGAATTGTCACTTCATTTTCGGGCTTAGATGAATTGAGCTGATTTTATGCAGCCTGATCAGGAAATGGGCCCAGCAATGCAGCTCCGCGTGGAATTCTCCAGGAGGGAGAAGGGGAGAAAGAAAAGCGATGGCAAAACTTGCTCAAGCCGTCAGGAGCCAGAGGAGAGGCAACAGAAAGTCTCAGATTAAATGGGAACTGCAGCAATACCCAACTTACCCTGAGTTGTTGGAGAATAGGAGCTCTAAATTAATGCTTTTTTTTTTTTTTTTCAACAACTGAAAGCAAATGCTTCTTCCCCAAAATGGAAACTTCTAAAAGCGCATTCATCATTGTTCCATGCTGTAATGGAGTTATGTCCCGAGGACACATGCAGGGCCATTTTCCCTGGCAATGACTGACCCCCCAACTAATGTGTTTTTCTATTCGGGGACTCTTTCGTCTCTTTTTTTTATTGCCAGCTACCACTCTCAGCATGTCATCTCCCAGCATCTCCCACTCTGCTTGCTTGGCTTTGAACTCTGCAGGAGCTAAAGGTTACCAGGGAAAATGAGAAAATCAATCTGCTAGAATAGCATCCTTATATTTCATTTGATTCTAAAGCCATAGAGTTTGATGAAGCCACCCACCTCTTCCAAACGCACCCAGAAGCACACACTCACGGAGGGCCAAGGCCCTGACTCACAGCCTTTTTCTCCATCCCAATGCCTGCCATCACTGCCCCCAGCCCACCAGGGTTGCCACCCTGGACCCCTCTTTTAGAGGACCCTGCTGTGCCCTCCTATAACCATCTCCCTTCCCAAGAGGCAAGGAATTCAAGCAGCCAAGGGAAGAGTCCCATAGGGAGTTCCTGCTCGCTCTTTGAAGACCCTGTTCTGGGCCCGTGGGACCCTGGGAGTCCCTGCCCACAGAGCCTTGAACCCAAGTCCAGGGCCTCTTTGCTCTAAAGGGTGGACTGTGCTGCTGTGATTGAAGGGTGTGGGAGGATCTTGAATGTTCAGGCTGAGTCAGACAAGTAGGAGAGCAAACCCCCACCAACCCAGTCTGGGAACGGAACAGGGCTGGGGCTGGGAAGAGAATGGAAATACCACCATGGGCCCTCTTGCCCAAAGCGGCACACACCTTAGGGATGGACCGAATTCCTGCTGTATTCTAGGACACTTGTGCCTGGCCCATCCAACACATTACTTGTGTTTTGAGGTTCTTGACCTCCTCAATTCCGAATATCTTCACTGGAACTCCAGATTTTAGCATTGCCCTGAACTTCACAAGTACTTCTCAATTTGTGAGTATGGAATACATCAAATATTATCTGCCCACCAGACTCATTCCCTCCTGCCCTCTGCCATCTAAGGCAATGAGCCTAGGAAACTCAGGCTTCTGTTTCTTTGGAAATCTGAATCCCCTTTTCCTTCTCATTGCTGTAACATCACTATTTAAGGGAATCATCTGCTCCCTCTTTGACATCCAAATTTCTTTTCAAAAAAAAATTTTTTTTAACCCAAATTTATTTATTTTTTA
Source organism: Bubalus kerabau (assembly GCF_029407905.1). Lineage (NCBI taxonomy): Eukaryota > Metazoa > Chordata > Mammalia > Artiodactyla > Bovidae > Bubalus > Bubalus kerabau. The sequence continues at coordinate 68,186,915 of NC_073637.1, forward strand.
AACTTTTTGGTCACATGGCCTGGGGGATCTTAGTTCCCTGGCCAGGGATCAAACCCACACCCCCTGCATTAGAAGCAAGAAATCTTAACCACTGAACCACAACAGACGTCCCCCAACTCTATTTTCTTTGAGAATTTTGAAAGCACAAAAGCCTCTATCAGGAATTTGAAAAACAGCTGATCCTCTCTACCTGAACGTGAAAGTGTTAGTTGCTCAGTTGAGTTCGACCATCTCTTTGCAACCCCATAGACTGTGGCCCAGCAGTCTCCTCTGTCCATGGGATTCTCCAGACAAGAATACTGGAGTGGGTAGCCATTTCCTCCTCCAGGGGAATCTTCCAAACTCAGGGATTGAACCCAGGTCTCCTGCATTGCAGGCAGATTGTTTACCCCCTGAGCTACCAGGGAAGCCCCCTCTCTACCTAAAAAGACAAAAAGATCTGAGTGGGAGTGGCACAGAGGTGAGGGAGAAATACTTTTCTCATCGCAACAGATTAGACACATCTCTCAGAGGCCAGCAACCATCCTGGTCTGTCCCGCAGAGGGTTGCCCCTTGGGCCTCAGTCTATCCTGGGGCATTCCATCCCACCTGACTGTGCGCCTTCCCTCCTTCCTTTACCTGGAAAAGACCCTAACCGCCTCTCCCCTCAAGTGTCATGTGATTCTCTCATGCAGCCTCTGGTCTTTCAATCCATGCTTCATACTGAAGGAAAACACAAAGCAGGCTGCCTTACCCTTTGCTTAAAACCCTTCACTAAAGGAATGAGATCGGGTCACATGTGAATGACCTAGGGGCTTTCCAGGTGGCTCAGTGATTAAAAAAAAAAAAAAAAATCCAACTGCCAACGCAGGAGACGCAGGAGATGTGGCTTTGATCATGGGTGGGAAGGACCTCCCTGAGGAGGAAATGGCAGTCCACTCCAGTATTCTTGCCTGGAAAGTTTCATGGACAGAGGAGCCTGGCGGGCTCAGTTTATGGAATCTCAGAGTCAGACACGATTGGGCAGCTGAGCTCACATGCGTGGATGGACCTAGAGTCTGTTAAAGTGAGTCAGAAAGAGAAAAACAAATATTGTATATTAATGCAAATGTATGGAATCCAGAAAACTTGTACAGATGAACTTATCTTCAGAGCAGACATAGAGAATAGACGTGGACACAGTGGCGGTGAGGGTTGTTGTTCAGTCGCTCAGTCGTGTCCAACTCTTTGAGACCCCATGGACTGCAGCACCCCAGGCTTCCCTGTCCTCCACCATCTCCTGGAGCTTGCTCAAAATCATGTCCATTGAGTCAGTGATGCCATCCAACCATCTCATCCTCTGTCGTCCCCTTCTCTTCCTGCCTTCAATCTTTCCCAGCATCAGGGTCTTTCCCAGTGACTTGGCTCTTCTCATCAGGTGGCCAAAATATTGGAGCTTCAGCTTCAGCATCGTCCTTCCAATAAATATTCAGGACTGATTTCCTTTAGGATGGACTGGTTGAATCTCCTTGCTGTCCAAGGGACTCTCAGGAGTATTCCCCAACACCACTGTTCAAAAGCATCAATTCTTTGGTGCTCAGCTTTCTTTATAGTCCAACTCTCACATTCATACACGACTACTGGAAAACCATAGCTTTGACTAGACAGACCTTTGTCAGCAAAGAATGTCTCTGCTTTTTAATATGCTGTCCAGGTTTTTCATAGCTTTTCTTCCAAGGACAAGCATCTTTTAATTTCATAACTGCAGTCACTGTCTGTGTGATTTTGGAGTCCAAGAAAATCTGGACTGGTCCATCACTGTTTCATTGTTTCTCCATCTATTTCCCATGAAATGATGGGACCGGATGCCATGATCTTCATTTTTTGAATGCTGAGTTTTAATCCAAACATTTCACTCTCCTCTTTTACTTTCATCAAGAGGCTTTTTAGTTCCTCTTCATTTTCTGCCATAAGGGTGGTGTCATCTGTGTATCTGAGGTTATTAATGTTTCTCCTGGGAAGCTTGATTCCAGCTTGTGCTTCATCCAGCCCAGCATTTCTCATGATGTACTCTGCATATAAGTTAAATAAGCAGGGTGACAACATACAGCCTTGACATACTCCTTTCCCAATTTGGAACCCATCCATTGTTCCATGTCCGGTTTTAACTGTTACTTCTTGACCTGCATACAGGCTTCTCAGGAGGTAGGTAAGGTGGTCTGGTAGTCCCATCTCTTTAAGAATTTTCCACAGTTTGTTGTGATCCACACAGTCAAAGGGTTTTAGCATAGTCAATGAAGCAGGAGTAGATGTTTTTCTGGAATTCTCTTGCTGGAGTGGGACAAACTGGAAGAGCAGATATATTGGCATATATATGTCAGTGTCAGTCGTTGAGTCGTGTCTGACTCTTTGCGACCCCATGGACTGTAGCCCACCAGATTCCTCTATCCATGGGATTCTCCAGGCAAGAATACTGGAATGGGTTGCCATACCCTCCTCCAGGGGATCTTCCCAACCCAGGGGTTGAACCCGGGTCTTCCACATTGCAGGCAGATTCTTTACCATCTGAGCCACCAGAGAACCCCTATATATACTTAACGTTCATAAAACAGATAGGTAGTGGGAAGCTCCGTTCGGTGCTCTGTGATGCCATAGAGGGGTGAGATGGAGCGAGGTGGGAGGGAAGCTCAAGAGGGAGGGGATATATGTATACATACAGTTAATTCACGTTGTTGTACAGCAGAAACTAACACAACATTGTAAAGCAATTATACTCCAATTTAAAAACAAAAAGCTTCACAGCTCCCCAGGTGGAAGAAATCTCCCACTCCAGGGCCTGCCTCTCCACATCTCCAGCCTCATCTCCCAGCAGCCTCGGTTTCAGGAACAGTAGATCACTCCTCCGTGTGTGTGTCCACGCTGGCCCTCTGCCTGGACGCCCTTGCCACCACCCTACTTCTTCACTGCCCGCCCCTCTTCACAGGACCAACTCGGATTGGCCCTTGACACACGTTTGTGTGTTGCACCTTCTGACCCTGCTCCTATCTCTCAGCAAAGGCCAGGGTGGGGCCCCCCCACCAAACACCCACAGTATTGGTTTAGTCCCTTTATCTTAGAATGTACAGCGTTGCATTAAAATTGTCCACTAATGTGTCTTTAAGTTCCTTGAAAGTGGGCACTGCATTTTTTCACCTCTGTGTCTCAGCCTCACTGCACCAAGCAATCTCTAAATATTTACTGAACAGATTCAAACTGAGAAGACATGGATTTGAGGGGCATACTTACTTCCTCACGAGTGACTCACTCAAAGGTCTCTTGTTTCTGGGACCCCCTATGACTAGGGCTAATAGAAGTCAAATTACTAGTAGATCCATCTTAATCAATCAAACAGTCCATGACTATATATTTATTGAGCACCTACTATGTGCCAAGCACTCTGAACAATTACATAATTATACTCAGAGGTTCCTATCTTCAAGGAGATGGAAACCTTGATAATTTTTCTGGAAACTGAAAATAACATCATTTACAGCACAGCATTTTTAATAGGAAGGACATGAAAAAAATCCTCTTTTCCCTTTTCATGTCTGAAAAATGTTTGATTATCAGCTTGCCTAAGGTTCCCAAGCCACGGGGTTCTGGACTTTGTTTCACAGCCCCAGTCTGCCCGAGAGAACTGAGAAAATCAAATGAAGACCAAGTATTATAGGGGAGTGTTATTTTCAGGCAATAAAAAAAGAACAGAAAAAGAACAGAACTAGGAAAGGAGGGGAACATAAAGAAGGGTTTCCTTTGTTCTTTTGAGAAAAAAATAATTGAACAACTCATTTAGAGAGATTTTGTGGAATATTTGCTTCCAGAGAAGTAATTTTGTAGCCCTATGTTAGTGGTTCTCAAACAGGGCGATTTTCCCCCGAGAGGACCCTTGGCAATGTCGGGAGACGTTTTTGGTTGTCACATCTTCTGAGAGGGATAGCGTGCTGGCATCTGTGTATCAGCTGGAGGCCAGAGATGCTACTAAACATCCTACAGGGCAAGGATGCAGCTCACAGCAAAGAACTATCTGGCCCCAAATGTCAATAGTGCTGAGACTGAGAAAGCCTGTCCTATATTATGGAGTGGGGTAGGGAGCGGAGGACACTAACTATGTTCCGAAATTCCGCAGGAGCAATCAGATGCAGTAATGGTGTTTGGTAGTCACAAGCTTGACCCCTGGGCAGCTTTGACTCATGCATAAGGACAAAGTTGGAACTTTGACAGAGGCCGGAACAGAGCTCTTGGATGATTTTTATGCTATAAGTAGCTTTTAAAGACTCTCACCCGCCTTTCCCTTTGATGCCCCTAGCTTTTTTTTTTTTTTTTAAGGAAATTAAATAAGCAAGAACAACCCCAAAATATGTCATTGACCTTTTTTCCTTTTTTTTTTTTTTTTGCAGATGGAGTTAAACACACTCTTACAGAGAAAGATCTCTGAAGGTTTCTGCTGAGGCTTGGTGGGGGGCTCATGGAGCAGAGAAAAAGCCTTGCTTATGTGAAGTACTCAGAGAGCCAAACACCTCAGATGGAGATGAAATGCTTAGGGGGACTACAATCATTGTGATCGGCTAATTGTGCTTTCCCCCCGTGGTAGGTGTGTCTGGGTTATTTATGTATTTAAACACAAGTGGTGTATATTTGAGGTAAGAAGAATATCCCAATCCATCGTGTTCTGCCTTGCCCGGAGAGGGTCATAATTCTTCTGCCAATAATCCAGGTTTAGTTCTCCTTCGGCCCCAAATTACATGTCCTCATAAGAGATGAAAATGCCACATTTTCCTTGAGATGTTTATTCCACATGACTCTGCTGATGATGAGAGTAAAACTGAGAAGTTCAGAAACAGGAAACAGGAACAGGAAACAGGAACAGGAAAGTTCACTCCATCAAAGTGAGTTAACAATCTAGAGGCAAACAAGGCGCCAGAAGCTGAGGTGTGTTTGTAAAAGGTTTAAGGTAAGGTCTTCTTACCTCAAGGCCCACAAACCTGGAGACATCCTCCATCTGCACTTGGACCTTCTGGTCGCCCACCCCATTCTCCCTGCAACCTACCATCACGTCACATAGCCAAGGCTGACAACATTTTCTCACCATCTTGTTGTGGATTTTTGTCTCTTCTCATTGAAAAGATGAAACGTGAATGTTTATCGAGTCTTGCCCATCTTACCTTGCCCCTTGTGTCTCCACCTCCACCCACTGGAGACTCCTCTGTAACCAACATTAGCATGCAATTCACATCTCTAAGCCCTCGTCCTGTCTTCCTGTTTTTAAACATTTTCCCTACTTGTTCACCTGGAGAACTTTTCACCTTCAAGACCTTGCTGGGACTGCGCCCCTATGAATATTCTGCTGACCTGTAATACCCTCTCACACACATACATATTTCTGCGTCCACATGGCAGGTGTCCTTGGTACTTGGCTCATATTCTGGCTACCCTAGAAGCTACCTGGAGATTCAGCAGACCATTCCTGGGCACATGTATGGCTCCATTTCTCAGGACTCTGTGTCTCTTGACTTCAGGACTTTCTCTGACCAAAAGAGCATGTCATCCCTGCATGTGACAAGCAAGAGTGGAGTGAGAGGGTTGTCTCAGAAGCAGTCCTTAACCACTGAGGGGCAGGAATTCATCCCTTACTCTACAAATAAATCATTTTTTAGCAATCTTTTTATTTTGTGTGGGGTATAGCCGATTAACAATGTTGTGATCGTTTCAGATGAATAGCAAAGGGACTCAGCCTTATATACACCTGTATCCATTCTCCCCCAAACTCCCCTCCTATCCAGACTGCTACATTACATTGAGCAGAGTTCCATGTGCTATCCAGTGGATCCTTATTGGTTATCCATTTTAAATATAGCAGTCTGTACATGTCCATGCCAAACTCCCTAACTATCCTTTCCCCCATCCTGAAATGAACTATAAGCTCATTTCCTAAGTCTGTAAGTCTACAAAGAAACCATTTTTGAAGGATGTTCTCACCTGTATCTCAGATGGTCTTAGTAGGTCTGAGCCTCAGCTACCTACAGCCTTTACCCACTTATTAAAATGTTTTGATTGGCACTTCCTCCTTCTCTGTTTCACTCCCTCACACCTTCATTGTGCTGCCTTGGATAACCTCTTGAATAAATGAATGCACCCAAATCTTTAACACAAGTTCTATTTCTTAGGAGAATCCATACCAACACAGTCCTATACAAACCTCCATTATCCTGTGACAGGTCTGGTTATAATTACTTATTTCTGTGTGTTTCAGCGAGCTCCTCGGAGGACAAGCCTTGTGTGCTATTTATTTATCCTTGGTGCCTGTCAAATGGGGCACCCCCTATAAATGCTGGTGGAAGTAAACTGAGAGGGAAATGGACAGAGAGGCTGGAACAGCCATCTGCAGAATATCAGTGGGAGCAGGAATAAAGAGGAGAAGGAGGTTACTTACAGAAAATGAGGAAAAAATCAAATTAACTAGTGAGGAAGGAAGAACTCTAAAGAAACAGCAACTAGAAAATGCATCAGCTGAGCAGAATTCTCAAGAGGACAGAGCAGTACAATAAATGTGTGGAAGGGGGACCCCAAGGTAGGGTAGCATCAGTGTTGGCATTTGGGTGGCAAAGGAGAGGGAATTTCTAGCTGAATGGAAGGTATAGACTGGACTGAACACAAAGTTAAGGTGAAGGGGTTCTGGAGGAGAAACCTCCTTGAGTGACTGAGCCCCAGACTAATGCATGTATCAGATGACGTCAAGGTTTAGCCCTCTGAGCACTTGCCATCTGCTTGCACACAGTTTCTGCTCAGCAATAAATGTTGAGACGGTTGGATGGCATCACTGGCTCAACAGACGTGAGTTTGAGCAAACTTTGGGAGATAGTGAAGGACAGGAAAGCCTGGCTGCTGCAGTCCATGGGGTCGCAAAGAGTTGGACATGACTGAGTGATGACTAATAACAATGGTGAAAAAAACACAATTTGCTTTCTAAATGGATGAGGATGTGCTGGGCCGCAGACCCATTGCGGGGGAGCCGGTGGAGAGAAGGTGGAGGAGAAGGTCAAGGCATCCCAGGCGCCCAGGTGGAGGAAGCAGAAAGCCCCAGGAGCAGAGCGCGGGGTGTTTATTTGGTGGTTGGGGGGGGTGTGCATTGTTTCATCACAATGCTACATTCTTTCTTAATTTTCTTCTCTTTGCACCCCGTGTAGATTTTTTTTTTCATTTTTCACGTGGCAATGGTAATGAAAACTCTCAGCTGATGTGAATAGAGCAGCAATGAGTGAATTCAGGATTCCATCTGACAAAAATTTACTGACAGTCCACTAACTACCAGGTCCCGTGCCAGAGACTAAGCTTGAAGTGGGCAAAAATACAGTCGCTGCCCTCAACGAGCTTACAGTTCAACAGGACCGTATGTGCCTCACATTTTCAGGAGGGCACAGAGATGGGCATGCTGATTCCACAGAGGGGGCAGGGCAGCTTTAGAGAACTCAAGTTGGAGCAGAAGAGGGAAAGCAGGGATTTCATCAGGGAGTGAAGACAGGGCAGGAATCCAGCTAGCCATTCATCTGTTAATTCACTTGCCATCCTTGCTGGATACTTACTGAGTTTCTATTAAGTGGCAGGCACTGGGGCAGTGATGGTAAAATTGCAGTCCTGCCAGTTAGGAAATGCAGAGTCCAGTGCTAGAAGCCAATGAGAGCCAGGCGTGACCAGAAAGGGGGACAAGAAAGTGGGTAATCGGCATAGTGTGCTATGGTACACAGATGGCATAGTATGCTTCCCACTCTGGAGAGCATTAAGTAGGGGCAAGAGCTGATGATGGGCTAGAGGATGGTGGGCTAGAGGAGATGACATTTCAGTGGGGATATGAACGCTGAGGCATTGGCCAAAGGAGGACAAAGCAGAATGTTTTGTCAATAGGGCTTTTCTGTGCAGAGGTCTGGTGGTGAAAGGGTCTATTTAGGAGGATAGCAACTGACGAGGCTGGAGAGAGAAGCTGGGACAAGGTCTTGAAAGGTATTTTGAAGGAATTTGGACTTTAACCTCTGACAATGGAAATTGTTGAGAGGTCTTAAGCATGGGTGTGCCATGTTCATCTTTGCATTTTTATTAATAGAAGGATTAGTCTGGCCACCAAATAGAAAATGAATTGGAGGGGAGAAGGAATAGAGGCAAGAAGACCACTTAAGAGCCAGCTGCAGTCATGAAAAATGGGAACCTAGGAACTGCGGGGGTTGGTGATGGACTGGGTAGCCTGGTGTGCTGCAGTCCATGGGGTCAAAAAAAGTTGGACATGACTGAGCAACTGAACTGAACTGAGGAATGAACAGTAATGGCAGAAACGGGACACATGCACACACCCATAGGCACCAAGAGCACAGTGGAGCTGATAGATGCCACATAAGTTGTCTACAGCCCAGAGTGAATGGTAGAAATTGATGACAATCAAGGCCACCTAGATGCTGATAGACTTGCAGCGCCATGTCAAATAATTTGGAATTCACACTAAAGGCAGTGGTAAACCATCGAAGGATTGGCAAAAAAAAGATTTTAACTCTGATATCTTTGAAGGATGAATTGGCAAGAGAGGAAACTGCTACCATTTTGGAAATTAATGTCACAGTCCAGATGCAGTTGACCTACAATAAGAAAAAATGGATAAAAATCTACCAAACAGAACTAAAGAGAATTAATGAGTTAAAACTTATTTGCAGAGTACCTCATGAGAAATGCTGGGCTGAAAGAAACACAAGCTGGAATCAAGATTGCCAGGAGAAATATCAATAACCTCAGATATGCAGATGATACCATCCTTATGGCAGAAAGTGAAGAGGAACTAAAAAGCCTCTTGATGAAGGTGAAAGAGGAGAGTGAAAAAGTTGGCTTAAAACTCAACATTCAGAAAACAAAGATCATGGCATCTGGTCCCATCACTTCATGGGAAATAGATGGGGAAGCAGTGGAAACAGTGTCAGACTTTATTTTTCTGGGCTCCAAAATCACTGCAGATGGTGACTGCAGCCATGAAATTAAAAGACGCTTACTCCTTGGAAGGAAAGTTATGACCAACCTAGATAGCATATTCAAAAGCAGAGACATTACTTTGCCAACTAAGGTCTGTCTAGTCAAGGCTATGGTTTTTCCAGTGGTCATGTATGGATGTGAGAGTTGGACTGTGAAGAAAGCTGAGCACCGAAGAATTGATGCCTTTGAACTGTGGTGTTGGAGAAGACTCTTGAGAGTCCCTTGGACTGCAAGGAGATCGAACCAGTCCATTCTGAAGGAGATCAGCCCTGGGATTTCTTTGGAAGGAATGATGCTGAAGCTGAAACTCCAGTACTTTGGCCACCTCATGCGAAGAGTTGACTCATTGGAAAAGACTCTGATGCTGGGAGGGATTGGGGGCAGGAGGAGAAGGGGACGACAGAGGATGAGATGGCTGGATGGCATCACTGACTCGGTGGACGTGAGTCTGAGTGAACTCCGGAAGATGGTGATGGACAGGGAGGCCTGGCGTGCTGCGATTCATGCGGTTGCAAAGAGTCGGACACAACTGAGCGACTGAACTGAACTGAACTGATGTGTAAAATGGTTATAAAAATGTTTGATGCATAGTGGATTAATCAGGATTCTTCAGAGAAGCAGAATAGACTACAGAACAGAACTACAAAGAGATTTATTACAGACATTCACTCATTCCATTATGGAGGCTGAGAAGACCCACAACCTGCCATCTGCAAGCTGGGGACCCAGGAAAGCCAATGGGGTAGTTGGAAGACCTGAGAGCTGAGCCAGAGAGTAAATGGTGTAGATTCCAGTCTGGACCTGACAGCTTAAGAACCAGGAGTGCTGAGAGCAGAAAAGATTGACATCTAGCTCAGTCAAGCAGAGAACAAATTCAAATTTCCTCTGCCTTTTTGGTCTATTCAGGCTCTTGATGGATTAGATGATGCCCACCCACATGGGGAAGACAGTCTGCATTACTCTGTTCACCAATTCAAACACTAATCTCTTCCAGAAACACTCTCCCAGATACACCCAGAAATAATGTTTAACCGGAGAGCTGGACCTCCCGTGGCCCCATCAAGTTGACACATAAAATTATCCATTACACATAGTAAGCTCTCATTGTTAACCTTATTCATTCACTTACTGCTATGAGGGTTAGATAATGTAGGGACTTCCCTGGTGGTCCAGTGGCTAAGACTCCATGCTCCCAAAGCAGGGGGCCTAGGTTCCATCCATGGTCAATGAACTAGATCCCACGTGCTGCAACTAAAGATCCTGCATGCTGGAACTAAGACCCAGCACAGCCAGATAAATAAATACGGGGGGACACATGCACATCCATGGCTGATTCATGTCAATGTATGGGGAAAATCACCACAATATTGTAAAGTAATTATCCTCCAATTAAGATAAATTAATTGATTTTTAAAAAAGAAGTAAATAAAATAATATTTTAAAAGACCAAAAAAAAAAGCATATTATTACAGCAGACATTATATCAGCAGAGTTATGGCCTATACAGGGCTTTCCTGGTGGCTCAGATGGTAAAGAATCTACCCACAATGTGGGAGAACTAGGTTTGATCCCTGGGTTGGGAAGATCCCCTGGATAAGGGAATGGCTACCCACTCCAATATTCTTGCCTGGAGAACTCCAGGGACGGACAAGCCTAGCAGGCTACAGTCCATGGGGGTCACAAAGAGTCAGACACGACTGAGCGACTAGCACTTTCACTTTCATGGCCTATCCAAGTTAATCAATAAGTAATAACTTTACTATTAGTTCTATCATGTAATGATTAATGTTGAGAGCGTCAACTAATGCTATGGCAGCGGAAAGCCAGAGGAAGGAATCTTGTCAGCAATGCCCTGGTGAAATACAAACTTTGATAAAATTACTTTCCAAAAATAAAAAAGAGAGAGAAGCTCTTTTTTCATTGTATCAGAGCAGTTGGAAGTAAGAAAGCTAGCCAATTTACTCTGAAATATTATGATATGATTAAGAAAAACAAGCATATGGTGAGAATGATTTGATAGGTTTCAAACTCCTAAATTGAGGATCTTTTAGAAAAAATTTAATACAAAGACTATATGGTTAGTGCAAATATTTGCAAAAATCAGTCATTTCTTTCCAGCCTAGATTCTTTTAGCTTCATGGAGATTTCAAAGCTTGTCCTTTTTGGGTCAATGAAATGTCAACTGGTTATTTTTCCCTTTACTTGCACATAGGCATTTCTGTTTACCTCAAAACAAAGAAGAGGTGCGGTATTTAAAATCTCTGGCTCTCTTCAGGGTGCCCCCTGATGGGAGCTCTGAAGACAACGGTGGGAAGGGCCACTCTGCTATGGAAGGCCTTCCAGAGTGATGCAGGGACTGTGACCTGGCTTTGGGTCATTCATAAGCAAAGGGCTTGCAGAGGGATGAAGCATAGCAGAGCCGTATCTCCTGCACAGAATATGCAAAAACATAAGAATAAGAGTTTCTCTTCCATTGTATCAGAACAGCTGGAATTTTTATGAGATGACTTTCAAGGCTACGGCTGGGTAAAGTGGTGAATACCACATGCACACCCCACCCCCAGGACCAATTGATGAATGAACACCAAGCAAGATGGTTTCTGAAACTTCGTGAATTTCCCCAGCAGGAAGTTATAAGTAATACTTGCACAATCTTGTGAAATTATTTTCCTTTCCAGTCCCCTGTTCTCCGCATACTCAAGAACAACATGGCAGCCATTGGGCCATAAGTGTTTACTCGACAATTGCCCGTGTCCTTCGGAGCCTCTCTGGCACACTCCAAACTGGCCCCAGGAAGGATCTCATTGCTTTTCCAAAACACTGGGGATCATTAATTAGACACCAGAGTTAGAAACTGCCTCCATCATCCAATTAAAAACAAACAGCTATCTGGTGAGGAAAGAGATTTATTTCCCACTGCGCCCTTAGTATTGAGGTCTGTTTCAGAACTTTGTACCTCCTAAGACTATTGAGACCCATGCTGAATAAACAAGGCTGAATTTTAAAATACATCAATATTTGAACCCTAAACTTGTCACGGCAATATCAACCTCACATAACTTGAAAATAAAAACTCATCAGAGTATATCAACTTCTGTTTTGGAAACGACGTTTAAATTAGAGGTGAAAAATAGGAGAAAGATGAGCAGCAGAGTGAGAACAGGACAGCTGGAGCATTGAACCCCACGAGGGCTCTGAGTCCATGTTCCCTCTTCCTGCCCCATTTGAAATTCGTGAGCACACAGGAGCCTGCTGACCATACGTATCTGCATTTAAAACCACATTTGAACAGTATTTCTCGCTGGGATTTTTTACATTTTACTTCCTTGGTGAATTTCCTTCCTATGGACTGTCCTCGGGGAGTTTACAGATTGCAAGAAAAAGCAAACCTGTACTTTAGTTAAGATACTGAATATGTGGAATATATCGGGACTAGCAATAAAAGAGAAAAATTTAGGATGTTGTTGGTTAGTGCTAAAAGTCATACTGTTGGACTTAATTGTGAAGATCCTGTTCAAACATAATCCAGTACATTGGCAGTGACTTTCGTGTCCAATTCCATTATCTCTCATCATGTAATTTTGGAAAAGCAGCTTAATCGGAAACATCTTGGACTGGACAAAGCATGGTTTCTGGAATCAGACAGAACTGGATTTAACCCTGGCTCTACTGTTTAAATAGATAGTGACCTTGGGCATGTTAATTAACTTATCTGATCAGTTTCCTTGTTTGTCACATGGAGTTACCTTCCCTCATATGGCTTTGTGAAAAATAAATAAGATGATGTGTGTAAAATGCCTTTCTCTTCTTCTTGTTTTCTTTTTTCATCTTTAAAAGAATGAATTATACTCTCTATCTACTTGGCTAATGATCTATTATGAAGATTAGTCAAGATTAGTTAATGCCTAGAAACCAGTTACAGTGAGTAAACAAGTTAGTTTATAATAAAACTATGATTATTAAAAATTAAGAAAAGCAATGCCATTTGGAGCAACATGGCTGGACCTAGAGATTTCATACAAAGTGAAGTGAGTCAGATAGTGAAGGACAAATATCATATGATATCACTTATATGTGGAACTTGAAAAAAAATGATACAAAGTACTTATTTACAAAGCAGAAATAGACTCACAGACCCAGAAAGCAAATTTATGGCTACCAAAGAGGAAAGGGAGTGGGAGGGATAAATTAGGGATTTGGGATTAACATATACACACTGTTGCTGCTGCTGCTGCTAAGTCACATCAGTTGTGTCCGACTCTGTGCGACCCCATAGACAGCAGCCCACCAGGCTCCGCCATCCCTGGGATTCTCCAGGCAAGAACACTGGAGTGGGTTGCCATTTCCTTCTCCAATGCATGAAAGTCAAAAGTGAAAGTGAAGTGTCTCAGTCGTGTCTGACTCAGAGACCCCATAGACTAAAGCCTACCAGCCTCCTCCATCTGTGGGATTTTCCAGGCAAGAGTACTGGAGTGGGTTGCCATTGTCTTCTCCGATATTCACACTACTATATATAAAATAGGCAGACAACAAGTACCTATTGTAGAGCCCAGAGAACTATACTTAATTATCTTATAATAAACTATAATGGTAAAATAATCTGAAAAAGAATATGTATATATTTGGATAAATATCTATATCTGAACCATTCTGGAATATACCTGAAACTAACACAAGATTGTAAATAATAGATAAAATAATAAATAAAAGAGTGAAACAGTGCAAATGCCCAGGTGTCTTGAGTGTCTGGGATTCATATACCAGTGCTGACCTATGAGTCCTAAGCAAGTTATTCTTTTGAGCATCAGTGTCCCCCCAAAAACAGCAGGGCTTGGGGAAGCAGTGGGTTTGCCTGTCACTGTAAAAAGACCGAAGTCCTCCCCAGCTGGCACAATTTTGATTCAACCAGTGACTAATTCTGTGGTGTGCTTAAGGTGTTTTTATAAGGGAGCATTTCAAGACAAGTAAGATTTATCTAAGAGTGGCTTTTGTAACATCTTCTTTTAGCTACTAGATAACAACGAACATTCTGATTTCTGTGGGTTTAGGATGGTATGTGAGTGCACATACTGAAATACAATGACCTCAGTGGTCTATTTCATGAAACATATATGTTACCACATTAAAACTTCTGATTTGACCTTGTCCTATAGAGAGTCTTAACTATCTGCTGCAGTGGTCTCCAGGTGCCAGTGAAAGAATATGTGTTCGTTTGCATTTGGGGAAGGGGGAATTCTATTTGCAGTGAATTCCACAAACATTTTGAAGTCGGAAAAGCTTAAAAAAAAACCCAAACTCAATATTATCTTTTCACTAGTACAGTTGTAGGTGTCTCAATGTTTTTGTAAGTAGAATCCAAGGAATTTTGTTGAGTGCTTCTTCCTCTTGTCCTAAGGAACAAGACTGTAACCATTTTTCACACAATAAAGATGGAATATTTCAAAGGATTTCCCTTCAAAGCTAAAGCCTGCAGCAATATCAACTTCTACGATAAACGAGGACCCTTTTATTTCTAATTGAGAGGTGCATTCTTCATTATGCAGCAAGAAGCTTGGAGCTACCTTGCTATGCTGTCTCCCCAGGCCACACCTAGGATGCTCCCACACTGAGCCTTCATAAGTGAAGCTCCAATGTGGGTTCTGTTTATATAAAATTCTTTTTTTTTTTTTTTTTTCTGAAAGCATAATATGGTGCCAGGAACTTTGAATATTTCTAAAGCTTACAGTTAGGAGAAGGCAATGACGCCCCCCTCCAGTACCCTTGCCTGGAAAATCCCATGGACAGAGGAGCCTGGTAGGCTGCAGTCTATGCGTTCGCTGAGTCGGACACCACTGAGCAACTTCACTTTCACTTTTCACTTTCATGCATTGGAGAAGGAAATGGCAACCCACTCCAGTGTTCTTGCCTGGAGAATCCCAGGGACGGGGGAGCCTTGTGGGCGGCCGTCTATGGGGTCGCACAGAGTCGGACACGACTGAAGTGACTTAGCAGCAGCAGCAAAGCTTACAATTACCAAAATGCACACATAGCTCACAATTAACAGCATTCTCTTAAATAGCATTTAAAATCTTAAGCTTACTAGCACTTTAAATACCTTCCAGGTTTATCCTGTTAAAGAATGGACAGATTTTTGCTTAATAATAACCTGAAAATGCAAGATTTTGCCAGTTTTACTAAAACACTTAATTTTTTTTTCTACCATGACATTACTTTTGTTAACTGAAATGAAAGGCGTGAGAATTCAGTTTGAGTCCTTCATATTGTCAAAAAGAGACACACAATAAGCTTTCAGGCATTTTAAACTTTATTTCTTAACTTCTTATTGCTTCCATAAGATAACACAGGTAAAAGTCCTAGTACATATCCAGGAATTAGTAAAAATTATTTCTTTGTTAACAAAATTCCCCTTATCTAGCTGATAACCCCTTTGGTTTAAACATCAAATGCCGATAAGACATTGCCTGAATGGAAAAGTCCAGTCAATAGGCTATAAAAACACACAGAAGGAGATATCCAGAGCTGGCGCAGCTGAAGCTCTGCTTGCTTGTGTCCCTCAACACGCTGTTTGAGCTCCAAGACCACGCATCACTTGCAGAGAATGGCATTCTTACTGTCAAGAACCTCAGTGCCAAGATTTATTGGGAAGCTGGGAATTTGTATCTAAACTGAGGGGCCTCTACCATAACATAACCAATGTTGAGGAAGAGGATTTATAATCCTCTAGAGAGCTTTAATTATTTGGCCACTACATCATTTTCATTAACTGGAATGAAAACTCTGGCTGGTTTTAAGAACTCAGTGCTAATCATACAGAATATACTGACATCTGGTGGTATTGATTAAGCAAATACTTAACAATTAATAAGCAGCATTGTAATTAAAATTATTGACTAAATTATTTAAAAATATTCAGCATTCCTTTGGAGCTTTTCTAAACTCTTTTAAAAAGGCTTTTCTGTTTCCCAATAATATTCATCATCTGGTTTAGCCCATTCATATAAGCTCAGTAAAACATTATGCTTTAACTCAAGGTTAATTAAACCTAGATTAATAATGATAGGTATGAACTGTTGACTAATTTAAGACTCCAATTTCAATAATAAGAGCTAAGCAGTAATCAATTTTTATGGGGTTTTTTTGTTGTTGTTTCAAGGAATGTTTTAACATGGAATAAATGTGATTCTTCTCATTTCCTGCTTAGAAGCCAAGAGTGGAGAGCTGCCCACAGTAAAAATGGGGTGTGGTGTGTACAATTTTATGCTACTAAATCATTTGACCTTTCAAAAATACATCTAATCAAATCTAGGAGAGAATTACCACTGTCTCCTTATTAGCATGATTCTCTCCAGAGTTGTCCATTAAGAGAAGTAAAACAATAGTTTCTACCCTAATTTTCAGAGTGAAAAATGAAGACATTCTGATTTGTCCAAAGTCAGTGTCAAGTCCATGAGTAGAATCCGGGAGTTACTAAGTCTTGGTTCTTGCCACCTTTTGATGTGTGTTTCCAGTTAAGATGAGTGACATGTAGTCAGTGGTCATGGTTTTTAAAAGATCTCTGTAAGGTCTGGCTTTTGCATCAGATCCTGGACTAAAATCATGTTTAAATTTTGTTTCCTCTCATCTTTTCCTGGTTTTGATTATTTTTTAAGAGTAGTTGATGGTCTCATGACACGAGCCTTCTATTTTGTGTCTTGTGTCTTGTGTTTTGAATTTTATGTGAAATTGTGGGTTTGATCTTTGACCCCTGTTTACTATAATACTGATTTGCCACTAATTTGATAGCAAGCCATAGGGACCTAGTGTAAACATGCTGCTCACTTTACACAGCTCTGCTTTACTCTTAAGTGAAGAAATATGTGTGTGGAATATAATTGAGAGGCTCTTGCAGAAACCTCTCAATTATATTCTACACACACAAAAACCACATAAATTTTCAGCTTCCCAGGTAGCACTCAGACTAATATAATCACTTTCTGCAACAGAAAGATCTAGTAAATCAAGAGGAAGTCATCAATGTACAGAGGTATAACCTCAAATTTAGTTGTAACTTGGTCAATGTACTCAGCCAGAAGTAGGGGGAACAGAATAGACCAAGAGTCCCCAACACTGTCCCCCCCACCCCCTGGGGCTGCACAGCAGGAGGTGAGCAGTGGACAGCGGAACCAGCCAGCCTCACCTGTGTTTACAGCCGCTCCCCATCACTCACATTACCACCTGAGTTCTGCCTCCTGTCAGATCAGCGGGGCATTAGAGTCTCATAGGAACACAGACCTTACTGTGCTCAAATCATCTCCAAACCCCCAAGTCCATGGGAAAACTGTCTTCCACAAAACCAGACCCTGGTGTCAAAAAGCTTGGGGGCCCCTCGTATAGACCACATAGCCCTGCTGACCAGGCTGGGGCCCTGAATTCAGAGAATGTTGATCATAGGTGTGGTCTTTACGTGCACCAGTCCTGGGGGTGGGGGTAGGATCAGTGCAACTGGGCAGGAAATGTGCAAAGTTGAGGGGGAATCACTGCACAAAGTAGGCTTCATGAAGGCTTAGCTAACCCTGCTCGGAGGCAAGTACCACCCACTGCCGTGAGGGGTCGCCCTGTAGACTGTATTTCCCATGTATCAGACTTCACAAAAAGACTGTGTTAGTTCCCAATCTCACAACCAAAGAGAGATGAGCAGACCTTGGTGAAGCTCCAGGGAAGGTTTGCTTTGTTGCAGCTGCACCTCGGGTTCCTGGCCAGGAAAGCACAGAGTTGCGCACACCTCCAGGAAGGGGGAGAAATGGCAAAGCCAGCCTTTTGGGGGGGGGGGTGGGGGAAACCTGTTCCTGTTTCTTCCTGTTAGGTCAACTGCCTGTGAGTTGCTGGCCTTAAATGAAAGTTGTGAAAGAATTGTCTTACCAGTGTGTATTCCAAGTCAGTTTCCTGTGGGGCTGGTTTTCCTTTTGTGCCCAGGTTAGGATCACTCAGCCCTTCTGAATCCAGGCCTCAGCTGAACATGGAGCGTCAGTGACTGTCCTTGGAATACTTTGATTCATTAGAAAAGAATTTGCTGTTAAAAAGACAACCTGGTCTCTGCTTTTCAATTTCATCTCATTTCTCTTAATCATATTCAGAGACAGCTTGAGAATGAAATGATTCATTTGTCCAACAAATACTTATGGAGCTCCCACCTTCTTGATGTATCACACAAGGCATTGTGGAGGAGAAAAGGAATATATGCTATCTAGATTCTCCCTCGAAGAGCAGTCAGTTCCATTGGAGACATGGGGCGTACACATGGGCAAAGCTGAAGAGTGATTCAAGAGTGTCAGTGCAGAAGACGAACACCCAGCAAAGGGGAGGAGCCATGCTTTGGCATGGTAGGATCGGGAGGAAAAGGAAATGGTGTCAACGAAATGTATGTGAGCTCAGAGGAGGAGAAAGAGAGCACAGAATACTGGAGCTCAGGAAACATTTGCTAGCAGACCAAGAGAACTGGGGATTGAACCCACAACTCCTGCGTTTCCTGAATTGCAGGCGGATTCTTTTACCGCTGAGACAGCGAGTAAGCCCCAAAGGGAACTGGAACTCAAAAGGTGGCTTTGCACATGCAGAAGGGGGAGGTATTCCATGGCACAAGCAAAGACCAGGCAAGCATCAGGCATGTTTCAGGAACTAGGCTAATTTAGAGGAAAAGATTCATGAACATGATGTCACACAGGGGACAGGAGTCCTAGCCCTGACTCAGCCCCCTCCTTCTGTATGGCCTTTAGCTGGTCCATTAAACCAGCTATGTGTGTGCTAAGTCGATTCAGTCATGTTCGACTCTCTGCGATTCTGTAGACAGTAGCCCGCCAGGTTCCTCTGTCCATGGGATTTCCCAGGCGAAAATACTGGGGTGGGTTGCCATGTCCTCCTCCAGGGGATCTTCCTGACCTAGGAATCGAACTCACATCTCTTGTGTCTCTGGCATTGGCAGGTGGGTTTTTTACCACTTGCGCCCCATGGGAAGCCCCTAAACCAGCTATACCTGAGCTTAATTTATCTGTAAAATGGGAATACAAAGTCCCCTCTCTGACTTGCATGAGGATACTGTGAAGATCAAATGAGGTAGTAGGCATGAAAATCGTTAGTGATACCCCATAAGGGACATATTAGAGAAAGCCTGAAATACCAGCCGGGACTTGCCTTTAATCCTTTAAGTAATAAGAAGTCATTGAAAATCTTTGAAGAGGGGAGTGAATGACATGATGAACAAGGTGTAAGGAACCTAATTCCCTTCTCCAACTCCCTCCTACAGCCGGGCAATCAGTCTCTCTTCTCTGCTGACAATTTTCTGTGATGTCAGTTCAACATCTCCTGCAGGCGCTGGGAGGAAAATCCAGCCCAGCTCTTGGGAAGGGCTGTGTGCACCTTGAAACAATCATGCTATGTAAATCAAAAGCCTTCCTGCAGCTCAGCCCTCCCATTCACTTGAGCATATCTATTGTTTTTGGAACTTCATCCAATTTATTCACATTTCAAGATGCTTCATACGGTGTACAGAGGATTCTTGTACTGTATCACCAGAAAGCATCTTTGTTTTATGATGGCTGTCTCTGGCTCCTAAAGATCATTAGCCCTTTTCCTCATTTCACTGCCTTGCTGAATCCAAATGCATTTCTAAGCCCCTTTAATCTTTTAACATTATGCACCTTTTGAGATGAAAGGCTTATTTTTTCCTTATATTTGAATTTTATTTAAGCTGCTACTAAAATACATGCTATTACAGAGTTTAACTTGCCCATGGGTCCTTTTGCAATAAGTTGGAAAATCATTAAATATCCAAAATCTTAATCAAATACAGAATTTTTTAAAGTTAATTTTTTAAAAACATATTATTCAGCTGTTTTTCCTTTCTTTTTTGAAACAACTTAAAGGTTTGAAGAATATTAAGAGGTGATATCTAAAGTCATCTTTAACCCTCTCAGTGATTCTAAGAATTTTAGTTCCTATTTGTCCAGGCAAAGGAGTGAATGAATGAATGAATGGGTGAATCGAAACAACTAGATCTGGAAAAACATATTTCTTTTTGTATCATTCATCTCGCTCAGGAGTTGGCAAGCTTCCTCTGTGAAGGGACAGATAGTAAATACTCTCAGGTTTGTGGGCCATATGGTTTATGTCACAACTACTCAACTCTGTCACTGTATTGGGAACGCAGCTACAGACAGTACAGAAATGATGGCTGTAGTCCTGTTCCAATGAAATGTTATTTACAAAAACAGTCAGTGGGTGTATTTGGCCTTTGGGCTGATCTTCTTCTCCAGTTCACTTGTTCTCAGACTTCGGTGTGCATCAGAATGACCTGAGCCACTTGTGACAACAAAAGCTGTCCAGACCCCAGATTCTGATTTCATGGATTTGGGCCGGGTCATGGAGCTCCCACCATTATTCTGATGCCCCACAGTTAGAGAAACTCTGTTCTTCATCCTTAAGAAATGCAGCTCCCAGGTCTTATATTAACCACCACAATTTTAATGAGAGGCTCATTAAAGGGAGGTTTAGACAAGAGAATGAAATTTGGCCCAATGAAGATTAGCGTATTTTAAATTGTAAAAATACAACAATTTTGGCATTTCTGGAAATTTTAGGGACTGATCATTTAGTTCTATAATTCCAGCTAGCATCAATGTCTATACCTCATCGAAATGGTGACATTCAAATAAATTATATCATTTGGCAAGAGCCAAATGATACTTAAGGTTTTGTTCTTAAGGTATAAACTGAATTTAAACAATCTCAACTGATCTTAAAAGGTTCATCAGCCTTCCACCCTGTAGAATAGTTTACTACTCTTATTATTAAAATTACCACAACCAAAAATTACTTAATAATAAAAGCTTTACAACCCATAAAATATCCTATTGTTTTAGCACAGCATCAGTTGATACTTTATAAATCTGGATCCAGACTTTTTCCAAAAGCTTGTTGAAAGCTACTCAGCAAAGCAATGAAAAGATAGAAAATATTTTTTTTCCATATAGAAATTGAGAGGCACATGGGTCCCACCCAGTACAAAAGCATTTCTCATATAAAGAAAAGACAAATTATAAACAGATGGCCAATCACATGGCAATCAATTAAAATGTATCAGGTGAGATCTGGTTCCAAATTTGAATTCCATTTTTGTTGGCTAACCCCAAGAGTTTCCTTCAAGTGGGATGTACTGCTACGTGGAACTGTAGGCTCCAGCCACTCCCTGTCCTCCCACCCTGGATGGCAAGGACAAAGATTGCTGCATAAGCAGAGAACTTGGCATCTACGCAGGAGTGCATTACTCTTGAGCCCATCTGCCAGATGGTGGTGATGGATGGTGGAGAGCCCTTCTTGGCTAGTGGATGAGTTTCCATTTGGTGCTCCTTTGTTATTTAACTCAAAGCTAATCATTTTTTGAAATTTTTTATTATTTTCCTTCTTTTCCCTTAACAGTAGGCTGCCTGCCTGGCATACTGTACAAATATAGACCAGGTTAAAAAACAATCTGAGTTTGATTCTTGAATTTGAACACTGGAGGGATGAATACATATGCACAAATTGCTTCATTTCCCTGCACTTCAATTTTTGATAAATGACAGAATAACACTCTTTTTTTAAATGCATTTAATTATAAGACAATAAACAGGTTAAGGCTGGCTGTGAGGCAATGGGCCATTAGAACAGAGGAAATTCAATAATCTGATATTTTAAATTGTTTTCGTAAGTGATGCAAAGCTGTTTTAAATATGTGGTTAATGATGCAAGACTTTAATGCCTGTATAATTAAATGATTTTTATATTTGCGTTTGGCAAATATAAACTAACTTATAACTGCTTAATAACATAGTAATGATCTCTGTATGTGTCCAAATCCTCTTAAACCCAGAGCACCCCCTCCCAATGATGACACATTTAGTACTCTCTGGTTTTCATTTTGAAAAGCTGCTAATCCTCAGCTTGTCCTCAACTAAAGTGAGTGCTAGTGATCTCACTGGTTTCATTCAAAGCAAGGTGAACCACACTGAGATCATTTCTGAAGCCTCTGGTAATGCCTAATGAACAATTCTCAGCCACAGACAGGATGCCTGTCACACACTCTACTGCTGATCCAGTGCATGGTCCATAAAGCCCATCGGATTCTGGAGCGGATTCTGAGAGGTCAAATGTGTAACTGTATTTTCCCCAAAGATAGTGGAATAAAATGCCTTTATGTTTGCTTGATTTAATTTTCCCCCAAAGAACCAGCATCATGGCCCAAGAATGTTGGTTAACTACCAAACTGATATTTTATCTTAAAGTCACAATACTCTTAAACAATTTATTCCTCTGGATTGTATTCCCTCTGTGTCTCTCTTCAGTTTGCAATCAACTCCTGTTTTTCTCTATTACTGTGATCCAAGAAGATGCACTTTCATATCAAGTCTAATATGCATCTCCCAGACCTCCATTCTGTGACTTTCACTTCTGATCTCAAAGTTAAGTTGCTTATCTGTACCTCCAACTTGAAAAGTGAAGGGATCTTTAAGTGGTTGCTGAACTTTCTACATAAAGTACTGCTAATCTCCTTAACAAAAACATGATGCTAAGTCACTTCAGTCGTGTCCAACCCTTTGGGACCCCATGGACTGTAGCCTGCCAGGCTCCTCTGCCCATGGGATTCTCCAGGAAGGAATACAGGAGTGGGTTACCATTCCCTTCTCCATAACACTAACATAAGAAGCATCTTATGGAAACTTTTTCATGGTACATTTCTAAAATGAAAGTGAAAAGAATAAAACATAGATTAACCCATTCATCCTAAAAGAAGGCTTGTCCTATATGTGTATACTTTGCTTTTTCTTCTGTATATACTATGGCACATCACCATTTCAAATACACAAGCCACATAAGTTCCAAAACAAGGAAAAGGAAAGCACAAAGATTCTCTTTTAGGAGAATTTTTGTCTTCAATTCTCTCTTCTACAGATGACAAACCCTCATTTTTCTAAGTCATGTATTCTCTCTTCATTATTGTATCTGCCAAAATCCTATTCATCTTCTGACACTTCACTCAAGTTCTACATATTCAGTGATGTGCTCTGCCTTCCTCCGACCAGAAAGCTCTCCTCCCTCTGATTTGACATATTTCTGACAATATATTGCACACAGATTTTCCTGCAGCTGTTCTCCAAAGGCTTCATATCTGTGTTCTGTGGCTTACCCAAAGTCACATAACTAGTAAGTTCTTATGAGGAAATGAAAACCCATGGCTGCTGGCTCCAGATTCTAGGATCTTTCTCTCCACATCACACATCTCCTTGAACATTTCTGTGTTGTTTTTTGCTCAGAAAAAGAGAGGGAAGCTGTCCTTTCCCCCAAAGGACTGTAAGTTAGTATTTCATGTACTGTCAAAGTTCCTTTCTTCTAACTGGTTCTCTGCTCCTTGAATGTCTCCTGCAAGGCTCCTCATCTCCCATTGCTCTTTCCAGTTTCAAAATTCCCCAAAGTTTATCTTGTCACCTTCTTCTATTGTGTTCTGTACATCATCGACTTCATTTATACCCATGAGCTCAACAATTGTTCCTGTGTAGATAATTTAACTCAAGGCCCTAGGCCTGCACTCTCTCTGGTTCCACTATTATATTTTCTGATGCCTGTTTAATATCTGCAATATGTTTTTTAAAATGACCTAATTATTTTCCTGTTTAAGCTCCTCCTCCTACCTTATCAGGTTCCTCTAATTGAGAATCTCAAACTAATCTTTTCTTTCTCCTATATCCACTCTCCGATCACCAGACAAATCTTCTGGGCCTCTTCCTGCTTTTACATTTGCAGACGCACCTCCCTGATTCGGGGCCTCCTCATCTCTCTTCTGAACAATTGCAATAGCTAGCTAACTCTCATTTCCCGTCCCCCCGCCCAGTTGTTCCCATACATCACCAGAGTGATGCCAAAGCAGAGGAGGCAAGTCTAAGTAAGTACCTTGGCCTTGAACAGAGAGAAAATAGACCTAATTAAACTTAAAAGCTTTTGCACAGCAAAGGAAATCATAAACAAAATGAAAAGACAACCCTCAGAATGGGAGAAAATATTTGCAACTGAAGCAACTGACAAGGGATTAATCTCCAGAATATACAAACAGCTCATGCAGCTCAATATCAGAAAACAAACAAACTGCTCCCCCCCAAAAATGTACGGAATATCTAAATAGACATTTCTCCAAAGAAGACATACAGATGGCTAAAAAGCACATGAAAAGATGCCTAATATCACTAATTACTAGAGAAATACAAATTAAAATGCAATGAGGTATCACTTCATGCCAGTCAGAATAGCCATCAACGAAAAATCTACGGACAATGAATGCTAGAGAGCATGTGGAGAAAAGGAAACCTTCCTACACTGTTGGCTGGAATGTAAACTGGTGCAGCCACTATAGAGAACAATATGGAATTTCCCTTAAAAAACTAAAAATAGAACTGCCATATGATCTTGTAATCCCACTCCCAGGCATACATCTGGAGAAAACCATACTTCAAAAAGATTCATGTACCCCACTGTTCATTGCAGCAGTATTTACAATAGCCAGGACATGGAAGCAACCAAAATGTCCTTCAATAAACAGATAAAATATATACAATGGAATATCATCCATAGAAAAAGAATGAAATAATGCCCATTTGCAGCAACAGGGATGGACCTAGACATTGTCACACTTAGTGAAGTCAGACTGAGAAAGACAAATATCATATGATATTGCTTACATTGGAATCTTTTAAAAGGGTACAAATGAACTTATCCATAAAACAGAAATAGAGTTACAGATATAGAAAACAAACCTATGGTTACCAGGGGATAAGGGAAGTTAGGGATATATTGGACGATTGAGACGGACACATACACACTACCATACGTAAAATAGATAATGAATAGGGACCTACTGTATAGCACAGACAACTCTACTCAATACTCTGCAATGGCTACATCAGAAAAGAATCTATAAAAGAGTGAATATATGTATAATTGATCCACTTTGCTGTACACCTGAAACTAACACAACACTGTAAATCAATCATATTCCGATTAAAATTTTTTTTTAAAACTGACTTTAAAGATTGAAGCAGAATAGAACAGTAAGTCAATATTTTTAAATGTTGAAAAATATAGGAAGAGAGAAAGATTCTGAAAGGATATCTTGAAAGCCAAGGAGGAGAAGCAGGAAAGGGCCAAATACTGAAAAGATCAAAGAAGCTACTTCTTTATCTCTGATACATTCTACTTGCTTACCATCTATAGTCTTATCACTGCTGCTAAGTCTCTTCAGTCGTGTCCGACTCTATGCGGCCCCATAGACGGCAGCCCACCAGGCTCCTCCGTCCCTGGGATTCTCCAGGCAAGAACACTGGAGTGGGTTGCCATTTCCTTCTCCAAGTCTTATCACTAGCAATAAATAATTCTATTAAAGCATAAAATCCCCAATTGATAGCCACTTCATTTTGGTTTTTACAATTAGTTGCACCCATCAAAGTAATGCTTTCAAATAACTGGAATAGTAACTCAGAGCAGTATTAAATCTTGGGATATAAACCTAAATTCTGGGAATGTACTAAAGTGTTCTTTTTATGAGAGTAATAGTTACAACTGTACCAGTCTTAACACAATATCTTTTATAAGGTTGCAGTGTGTATATTTGGGCTTCCCTGGTGGCTCAGACCGTAAAGAATCTGCCTGCAATGTGGGAGTCCTGGGTTCGATCCCTGGGAAGGTTCCCTGGAGGAGGGCATGGCCACCCATTCCAGTATTCTTGCCTGGAGAATCTCATGGACAGAGGATCCTGGTGGGCTACAGTCCACGGGGTCCCAAAGAGTTGGACACAACTGAGTGACTAAACACAGCATGAAAGAAAGAAAGAAAGTGAAGTCGCTCAGTCGTGTCTGACTCTTTGCAACCCCATGGACACCAGGCTCCTCTGTCCATGGGATTTTCTAGGCAAGAGTACTGGAGTGGGTTGCCATTTCCTTCTCCAGGGAAATTCCCAAACCAAGGATCGAACCCAGGTCTCCCACATTGTAGGCAGACGCTTTTCCCAAACCAAGGATCGAACCCAGGTCTCCCACATTGTAGACAGACGCTTTACCGTCTGAGCCACCGGGGAAGTCCAAACACAGCATAGTGCGTATATTTATCCACCAGTGCTGGAGGGAAAGTGTTAGGTTTCATCAACTCCAGGTAAACATTTAGACTTTAACAGAGAAAACCAAATCAATCATATATTTAATGTAATAATATACGTGTTGCATCCTTAAAACAGATCATTTCTCATTTGATTACACATTAAAATCATTTAAACTAAGCCAAGAAATAGCAGAATAAGCAGCTATTAAAGACTCCTGGATACATTTAGTCTACAACCAAAGATAATCAACCCTTCTGTTCAGTTCATTTGCTCAGTCATATCCAACTCTTTGTGACCCCATGGACTGCAGTACGCCAGGCTTGCCTGTCCATCACCAACTCCCAGAGCTTGCTCAAACTCATGTCTATTGAGTCAGTGATACCATCCAACCATCTCATCCTCTGTCATCCCCTTCTCCTGCCTTCAATCTTTCCCAGCATCAGGGCCTTTACTAATGAGTCAGTTCTTGGCATTAGGTGGCCAAAGTATTGGAGTTTCAGCTTCAGCATCAGTCCTCACAATGAATATTCCAGATTGACTGGTTTGATCTCCTTGTAGTCCAAGGGACTCTCAAGAGTCTTCTCCAACACCACAGTTCAGAAGCATCAATTCTATGGCGCTCAGCTTTCTTTATAGCCCAACTCTTACATCCATACATGACTACTGGAAAAACCATAGCTTTGACTACATGAACCTTTGTTGGCAAAGTAATGTCTCTGCTTTTTTAATATGCTGTCTAGGTTGATCATAGCTTTTCTTCCAAGGAGCAAGTGTCTCTTAATTTCATGGCTGCAGTCACCATCTGCAGTGATTTTGGAGCCCAAGAAAATAAAGTCTCTCACTGTTTCCATTGTTCCCCCATCTATTTGCCATGAGGTGATGGGACTAGATGCCGTGATCTTCATTTTTTGAACATTGAGTTTTAAGCTAGTTTTTTCACTTTCCTCTTTCACCTTCATCAAGAGGCTCCTTAGTTCCTCTTCCCTTTCTGCATAAGGGTGATGTCATCTGCATATCTGAGGTTATTGCTATTTCTCCTGGGAAGATTGATTCCAGCTTGTGCTTCATCCAGCCTGGCATTTCGCATGATATACTCTGCATATAAGTCAAATAAGCAGGGTGACAATATACAGCCTTGACATACTCCTTTCCCAATTTGGAACCAGTCCATTGTTCCATGTTTAAATATTACAAAATGAAAGCATCTTCATTTAATGCAGGTTTTTGTCAACAGTAATTTCCCATTAGTGAGTTGCTAAAACCAATTTAATGGGTCATAACTAACATTTTTTGAAAAAGGTGAAACAGAAGAAAATAAAAATGTTTTAGAGTTCATCACAAATTGTAAAGATATCTCATGAAAGTTTTATTTCAGTAAATATGTATGTATGTATGCACTGTTACAATGTAGAAAATATTTATTTTGTGTATTATAGTCCCAAAACTTGGAAAAACTGATTTAGGGCAGTATATTATGCTTCCTGCTGCTTAAAAAGCAAACAGTAGCAACAACAAATTCCATCAGATTATACTGCCCTACATCATCCTATGTACTCCTGAAGTAGCTGCTTAAAAAAAAAAATATCCTGACCCTCCTCTGTTCCCCGTTCAGTGCATTTCTTGTACCATGATTCTCAAAGTGCTGTCCACAGACTCCGGAGGTCTCTGAATAGATCTACAAGTTCGTTGTAAGATGAGGATGCTATTTGTATTTTCACTGTGCTTACATTTGCATTGGTGGAGCGAAGGTAAAGTGAATACAATGCCTGGGCCTCTGCATCAGTTGAGGCAACAGTACCAAACTGTAACGACCAGTATATACGGCACTGCCGTGTAGTCCTGGATTTTTCTTAAAGTACCAATTTCACTTAGCAATGACCTTGATAAGGCAATAAAAAAGTATTCACTGTATTAAATGTCAACCTTTGAGCACATAACATTTTAATATTCTGTGTGAAAAATGGGATGTTCCAACAAGACCTCCGTGTGTATCAGTTACAATGGGTGTGAGCTAAGCTGGCTGCCTTTTTAATGGAATATCATTTTTACTTGAAAACAAACTATGCTTATTCAGATGTGGGTATTTGGCAGACATTTTTTTCTAAAATGAACAAAGTGAGACTATCACTTCAAGGAAAACAACTGAAAGTATTTATTGCCAATAATAAAATTCCAACTTTATAGCAAAAATGAAAATTTTAGAAAACTTGGCAGTATACCAATATCTAAAGAATTTTAGGATGAAATCGGTGGTGATATTGAACAAAGTGACTGTTTGATATTGTATAACACAATGTGTCAACCTTTGGAAGATTTACACAACTCAGTGAATCAATGTTTTCCAAATGACCAGTGCATGATACAAGTACAAGACAGACCAATGGATTTCAAAGTAATGAAATATAGGGACTTCCCTGGTGGTCCAGTGGTAAAGACTTCACCTTCTACTGCAGGGGGTATGGGTTCAATCACTGGTGTGGGAGCTAAGATTTCACATGCCTCATGGCTGAAAAACCAAAACATAAAACAGAAATAATATTGTAACATATTCAATAAAGACTTTTTAAATGGTCCACATTAAAAAAATCTTTCGAAAGAGTCATTGATATAGTTGCAGAATCCATCAACTTCGAAGAAACCAACCTTTAGAGACCATCAGTTGTTGGTTTACAGTATCAAGTCAAAAAGCAATATCCACAATCATCTAAGAAGTCTATATAAACTACTCCTCCCTTTCCAGTTACATATTTGGGTGAGGCCAAACTTTTTTTCATTTTTGCAACCGATGTATCACATCAGATTGGATGCAGAACCAGATATGGAGCTTCAGCTGTCTTCTATTAAGCTAAACATTTAAAAGATTTATAAAAACGTAAAACAATGTCACTCTTCTCACCTTTTCTCTTTAAAAGTCTCTTATTTATGTTATTATATCATGGGATTGTTTTCAATGAATGTATAAATTAAAAAAAAAACTTTTTCTTACCTTTAATGTCTAAGACAATAAACATTGATATGATATAATACACATAAATAAAAGCTCTTTAGGATCTTTAACAATTTTTAAGAGTATAAAGAACACTGAGATTAAATGTTTGAAAAACCCTATCCTAGACCTTATTTGATTCCTTTCTCAAGTCCAAAACTGTGAATACAATTTTGAGTTTCTGAGTCAACAATAAATTGTACTGTTTAAGAAGAGCTTGGGCTTCCCTGATAGCTCAGCTGGTAAAGAATCCACCTGCAATGCAGGAGACCCTGGTTCGATTCCTGGGTCAGGAAGATCCTCTAGAGAAGAGATGAGCTACCCACTCCAGTATTCTTGACTTTCCTGGTGTCTCAGATGGTAAAGAATCCACCTGTAATGAGGTAGACCTGGGTTCGATCCCTGGGTCGGGAAGATTCCCCGGAGAAGGGAATGGCTACCCACTCCAGTATTCTGACCTGGAGAATTCCATGTACAGAGGAGCCTGGCAGGCTCCAGTCCGTGGGGTTGGAAAGAGTCGGACACAACTGAGAGACTTTCCCACACACACAGGAAGAGCTTACTAACAGGTATGGATGGAGTAATACTTGAAGTCATTTTTTGATTTAAAAAATTAATTTCCTAGTTGAAGAGTATTTAATGTACATGTCATATAATAGGCAAAGAGAACATAGGGACCCAACTAAGATCCTTAGTGTTTTCTCTCATGCAAATCTTGATGATAAAATGTTTGTTTTTAGTTACTATACTGTCCAACTGGGTATTGTTACAAACATCACATTTATGTGTCAGTAGAAATCACAATTCTCATCTGACAGTTTAAATGTCTCGTCTCACCTTATCTGTGTATCACATTCCATGCAAAATTTCTGCCACCATGCTCCAGTGTCAGAGCTTTTCCTGATGAAATGCCAGTATGAGAGCCCAAGCGCCCATGTTTCCAGAACACTCCGGAACAGGCATTACCCTGCAATCAAAGTTCATATGAAATCAGCATGACTTAATTACATCACACTGAAGATTCATCATACTGAAAATCAAATTCTATGCCAATGATACATGGCACTTGTAGCTTATTTTACAAACATTAACTAATTAAATTTGCAAAACATCCCTGAGCAGCAAGACATAATGATATCTGAGCTGACAACCTAATTAAGTCTAATTATTTCTAAGATTTCCCTCTTCCAAGTGGGTTCTATCTCCAGTTCAGAGAAGTGGGCTCGCTATGTGCTCAAACCAGATGTGGAAGTCAGCTATCACTTATTCCTTCCAAAATTCTCTTGCTATGAGGCGCCCACATTTCCTTTTAGGACAGCTCAACCTGTACCATTTTCCACTGGAAAGGCTCATAGAAACCCCAAAACCCCCAAACACTAATCTAGCCTTGAATTCATAGTTCTATATCTTAAATGACATTTTTTGCTCATTTTTTACCAGCAAGCAGTTTTGATTGTTATCCAAATTGCTTTGACCAGCTTCTCTCTACTGCCTTCCTTTTTTCCCCCCCATACCGTCTTTTTCTACTGTGTGTCCTGATAGACACAGGCCCTATCTTCCACGCAGTTTCTTGCTTCCAAATTCTGTCATCAGGAAGTTGCCTTCTTTGTGCTTTTTTTCATATGGCCTCTCTGACTTGAACGCTCTCAGGTTTCCTCAAGTTCTCTGCAGTCCCTCTTTTCCATTCTGCTTAAAATTAGGCAACTTTGTTCCATCAGTTCATTACATATCAGCTTCTAAATTTTCTCTTCAGCAGCAAGCTAGGCCTTGAAAGTGAATGCCATATGTTTAAAAACATTGCTAGAAGACATATTGTGAAGGGGAATGTTACTGTTTGTGGGGAAAAAAAAGAAAAAGGTTATACAAGTATGCTTAAATATACACCTCGGGAGTGGGAAATAAATAATTCTTATGAGGGTTGTATTAGAATTCTTCAGAGAGAAGAGAGAGAGATTTATTTTTAAGGAGTTGGCTCACAAGACTGTGGAAAATGGTAAATCCAAACCCGGCAGGGTAGGCTAGTAGGCTGGAAATTTCCCTAAGAGTCGATTTTGTAGCCTTAAGTTTGAAGGCTGAATTCCCTCTCCTTGAGGGGAATCTCAGTCTTTGCTCTTAAGGCCTTCAAATGATTGAAGGAGGCCCATTTATGTTACGCAGCATAATCTGCTTTACTCAAGTCTACTTATTTAAATGTTAATCACATCTAAAAAATTAAGGGCTGATGCTGAAGCTGAAGCACCAATACTCTGGCCACCTGATGAGAAGAAGTGACTCATTAGAAAAGGCCCCGATGCTGGGAAAGATTGAAGGCAAGAGCAGAAGGGGATGACAGAGGATGAGATGGTTGAATGGCAACTCTTACTCAATGGACATGAGTTTGAGCAAGCTCTGGGAGTTGGTGATGGACAGGCAAGCCTAGCTTGCTGTAGTCCATGGGGTCGCAAAGAGTTGGACATGACTGAGCAACTGATCTGAAACTGAAAACAGCAACATCTAGAATAGTGTTTGACCGAACAACTGGGCACCATAGCCTAGCCAAGTTGGCACATGAAATTAGCCTCATATGGGCCTACCTGAAGAACGCATTTAAAGAGACTGTATTTTTCATGTTTGCAATCTTACCACCTAAGAAAATACCTCCTTTACTAAATGTTCACTATTTAGTGGTGGAGTAAATGACTGTGTTAGACTTCTATTTCCAATAACACTGTGAACTTGAGGGACAATATTTCTCTTGCATTTCCTGTAACTGTGGGAGTCACATAACCCACATTTTCCAAGCTAACATTGATTTCAAACCCTCTGTCCCATTGTTACACCATGTGTCC
Organism: Bubalus kerabau; assembly: GCF_029407905.1. Classification (NCBI taxonomy): domain Eukaryota; kingdom Metazoa; phylum Chordata; class Mammalia; order Artiodactyla; family Bovidae; genus Bubalus; species Bubalus kerabau. The sequence continues at coordinate 68,218,881 of NC_073637.1, forward strand.
TGATTTTAGATGTAGCAGACATGATGACCATACCTCTAATAAGCAGTTTCATGCTGAGCACACTACTTAAACCTCACCTAACACTTAACTGATTGAAATGGAATTTCCAGCCAGTGGACATTTTGTTTAAAATATGACAAAATACAACTGGGGGAAATTATCATTTCTCATCTATTCCTGAGACACAAAATGCAATCTGGTTCTTGTGTTTTAAATTTTCTGTGTCCAGTTCTCAGGGTGTGGTTATAATGAATTGCTGAGCCGGTATGAAGTAAGATACTTGGTAATCAGGGCAAGTTTAAACAGTGTTGAACATTTTTTTAGGGTGAGTGAGCATTCAGGTTAGTGCATCCAGGAAAGACCTTGAATAGAAAGGGAGGGACACAATTAGACAGGTAAAAATCCCAACTTCTGAATTCTCTATGCAGGTAATAAAAGCTTCAGATTCCAAGAGGAAGGTTGATGAATTTTTTTTAAAGCTGATGGTAGAATCAAAGCTAAATAAAACATTAAGAATTGTCTTTTTTCCAGTAAAAATTACTTGAGGCTTTTCTGGACTGCAGAAATTATTTTCCTACTTTATAATCTGATGTGATCTTTAAAATTGCTGCTTTGTTCCAGAATGATATCTCAAAGGAGTACAAGTTATACCACTTGGAGTTCAGATAGCCTTGGTGAAAATTTAAAGCTATTATAGAAAGATGAGTGATGAATTCAAGGAAGCCAGAAAGTGCTTGAACCAAAAGCTTTCAGCTATTCAATCAAAAAATTAGCGAGAGTCAGTGACAGCTTGGGTGCCAGGGATGAAGATATAGAAGGGATGAAAGATGTCTTAGCTGGGTAGGAGACTAGAATTATGCTGATCTCATTATGAGGGATAGAGAAATTAGGACAGAGAGCCAGTTTGGAATATTTAGTAGAGGAGTGAGGGTGATGAGTGATTTCTGAGAATGTTGATCTTACGTGGAACAGGGAGATACCCTGTAAACAGCTAGAAAATACAGATTAAGAAGGTAGGTAGAGAAATCAGAACCAAAGTTGAAGTTTCCAGTATCTTTACTGTAGAATGTAAATAAATTCGAAACTGTTGACTGTGACTTCCCTATATCTACCCAAGCCAAAGATGTACTTTTCCTGGACTCCAGCTGGATGGAGTGATTTGCAGACCCCCTACATTGTCCTTGACCCTCTGGGACATGTTCCTACTCATTCCTCACCTGTCTGGAAGGCTCTCCTCCTTTCCCTGCCCCACACTCCCCAATAATTTACACCCCAACTTCAACCCAATCTTCAGGTCTTTATCTTTTCTGGATATATGCTCAGGAGTGGGATTGCTGGATCATTTGGTAAGTCTGCTTTTAGTTTCTTAAGGAAATTCCATACTGTTACCCATAGAGGTTGCATCAATTTCCATTCCCACTAACAGTGTAGGAGGGTTGCCTTTCTCTATACTTCAGGCCTTACTTTAGATATTGCCTCCCTGACTGCCCCCTTGCACATGCATGCGCACGTGTGCATGTACACACACACACACACACACACACACACACACACATACACATACACTCCTCTGTTAGGTTAGCTGCTCTCCTACAAACTTTCAGAGTACTGAATATTTCCCCCACTACTCTGTGTTATAAAATCCTGTTTCTTGATATACTTATCCAACTTGAGTTTAAGGTTCCCAAGGGCAGGCCTTGAATCCTTCCTGCATGTGATAACATTCCTAACTCCATTACACATAATAGGCACTCCATAAATTGAATGAACAAATGAATTTTCAGAGAAGGTTGAATGTAAGCCAAGATCACAGTAAATCAAGCTCTCCAAAAAGCATGTCTGAAAAAGAGGATGATAGTTGACATTTGATGATAGTTGATACTTCAAATAACAAGCTTGAAGGGCCTAGAAAAATCTCATGGTATACATGTATCTTGTGGAATGGATATTATGGTTATGGTGTTATGCTGTGATTTTTCTAGTAAGACATGTAAGACTGAAGCACACCCATGTGGGTGGTGGGTATGTCTTCAAAGAAGCCCAAAGCCTTTCTCAGGACAGCCACCTGGGAAAGACCTGGGTTCTCAAACAGGACGTAGAACTGAGGAATGGAATGGATGGTGGAAGGCTAGACTTCATCAAGCTTAACCTGGAGCTACACCTTCCAATACAGCAGCCATTCATTAAACATATGTGGCTTTTGTGCCTTGAACTGTGCTGCCCGAACTGAGACATGCAAATGTAAAATCCAAACCAGATTTCAAGCACGTTACGAAGAAATTAAATATTTAATTAACATTTCCATGTTGACTCTGTGCTGAAATGATAATATTTTGTATATTGTTGTCGATGTTCAATCACCCAGTCTTGTCTGACTCTTTGCGACCCTATGGACTGCAGCATGCCAGGCTTCTCTGTCTTTCACCATCTCCCAGTTTGCCCAAGTTCATGTCCATTGCATCAATGATGCCGTGCAGCCATCTCATCCTCTGATGCCCTCTTCTCCTTCTGCCCTCAATATCGTTGTATATAGTAGGCTAAATAAAGTGTTATTAAAATTAATTTCACCTGTTCCTTTTTACTTTTTTCACATAGCTACTAAGATTTTTAAAATTCCCAAGTGTGTCTTGCCTTATAGTTCTTTGGGACAGTGCTGGTCTAGACTTAAGAGGAGATCTAGACATCTCTGAACATCCTCCTGGGTGAAGCCGTTAAGGCAGCAGGTAGAATAGACCTGAAAGCTTGGCAGCTAAGCCATGTCTTGTAAAAGTAGGATGATGTATGAGCATGTTTGTGTTGGTTCCACCATAAGTAAAGGCTTTCTTTACAGTGACTACCGCATGCGAGCATACTGTGCTAGGCATTGGAGCTTCAGGATAAACCAGATGCACACGGCCCTACGCTCATGAAACATACTATCTGGCCACATGATTTGGCCCTCTCCCCACTCAGGAGATTTTCCTTCCCCTACTGCCATCCCTGGAGGAGAGCCAGTGGAGGAGGGATCACGACATTTATTATTACTATTGTTATTTGTTATTGTGATTAAATTATTGAATGTTTACTCGTAAGCGGGCTAAGCACTTTCGATGCCTTGTCTCCCTGAATCTTCATGAATAATCCTACACAGCAGGAACTATTATTATTTCCATAAAGAGGAAGAAACTGAGGCCTGGGGAAGGAAAATAACTTGCCCAAGGCCACACAAAAGGGACAAAGCCCAGAGTGAAACTCAGATCCACCTGCTCGGGTGCCCCACTTTTAACCACTGTACGTCACACCTCATCACCTCACAAACACCAAGTTACAGGCACCCTCGTGGCTTCAGTCTGTGCAGGTACTGTCCTCAGGACCTAGCTTACATATTTAAGTGTGGTTCTTATTGTTTGTATTATTCCTATTGTGTGCTAAGTCGCTTCAGTCATGTCCGACTCTTTGCGACCCCATGGACTGTCATCCGCCGGGCTCCTCTGTCCATGGGATTCTCCAGGCAAGAATACTGGAGTGGGTTGCCATGCCCTCCTCCAGGGGATCTCTCTGACCCAGGGCTCAAACCTGCGTCTTTTACATCTCTTGCATTGGCAGGCAGGTTCTTTACCCCTAGAGCCACCACAAAAAGGGAAACTGAATCTCAGAAAAGTGAAGTAATGTGTCCAAGATCACAGAGCTACTCAATTATGGCATTATTGAATCTTAGTTCTCCTTTATTTAAAGTTCTCTAAATATTCCATCTCTCTAAAATACCCATACAAGATATTATTTTAAGCGTGGCTGGTAGGTAAAAGCCAACCCTCTTTGATTGGAGACTGTCAGACATCCCAAGACATCTCAGGGAGACGGATTAGTCCCTTCTCAAGTGGCTCTCTCTTCCCCTAAGTAGACAGAAGAGGAAAACAAAAACAAAAACAGTATTTGTTATAATCCAAGGAAGATAAAATTCTCCTGGACTCATCCTTCAGAGTTGGAAGCATTCTGCACGGTCACCTAGTCCAAACCTCTGATTTCACAGATGAGAAAATGAGGCTGAGGGAACTCAAATGACTTGCCCAAGGTCATGCAGCTGATTCCTGGCAGAGCAGAACTGGAGCTTGTGTGGTTTCTCAGAGAAGATGACTCTCTGCAATCCACACTGCCTCCTGAGGACTGACAAGGCCTGGGGGAGATTCAGGGAGGGGGCGCTGCCTCATTGGCTGCAGGAGGCACAGTCTGCACTGTCTTCTGGCTCACACAGTTTCTGTCCCATCCCCCAAGCACTCACTAAGAACCAACAGTGAGGCGGGCCCAGGTACACAGGACTGACAGTATAAAACCAGCACAACTGCACCGGGGAAAACAAGTCGAGGCTTTTTCTTTCATTGCTTTTCTTTCTTTTTAATCATGTGCAAATCCAGAAGAAGGGCTTTGCAGAGGGTGTGTGTATCACTCCATGCAGCAGCCTCAATGCTTGACCTGCTGGGCAGGTTTCAGAAGGCGTGTTCGGGAGGAGACGCCTTTGGGAGATGCAGCCGACATTCTGTGCTGATCCTGGAAAACTTCACACACAGTCAAAAGATTTTAATGAGCAAGCTGGTCCTAAAGCTGTTCCTGGAGGCTGCACCCCAGGCGTCAAGCTGTTCCCTGGCGCCCTGTCGGTCCCCGCCCACACCTGCACTCTCCGCTTGCATCCGGTGTTCCGTACTCCTGACATAGTCTTTCTCCTTCCCAGCACCCATTTTGGTTAAACTCTTCCCTCGGGCCCTGCCCAAGGATCATGGCCTCCTTGAAGCTATTCCAGACCATGGTCAGCCTGCTGCTGCTGCTGCTGCTGCTGCTGCTGCTGAGTCACTTCAGTCGTGTCCAACTCTGTGCAACCCCATAGATGGCAGTCCAGCAGGCTGCCCTGTCTCTGGGATTCTCCAGGCAAGAACACTGGAGTGAGTTGCCATTTCCTTCTCCAATGCATGAAAGTGAAAAGTGAAAGTGAAGTCGCTCAGTCGTGTCCGACTCTCAGCGACCCCATGGACTGCAGCCTTCCAGTCTCCTTCATCCATGGGATTTTCCAAGCAAGAGTACTGGAGTGGGGTGCCATTGCCTTCTCCGGGTCAGCCTGCTAAGCACTCCTTTTTCTGGAATCTAAGATGAACCTATGCATGCTCAGTCGCTTCAGTTGTGGCCGACTCTTTGCGACCCTGCGGACTGTAGCCCACCAGGCTCCTCTGTCCATGGGATTCTCCAAGCAAGAAGACTAGAGTGGGTTGCCATGCCCTTCTCCAGTCTAAGATGAATATCCTCCTGCATGTTGCACTTAGTTATCCAGTTCATACTTGATTTGTACTTTTTATGTACATGTTCTGGCTCCTAAACTGGCAGTTAGCCACTCAAAACAAGGGACAGATCTAGTTTCCCCTGTGGATTCCAAAATTCTTCCTACCACAGAGCCCTGTAAGCAGCAGGCACTTAAGAAACCTTGGATGTTGATGACAAGGACAATACGATGATGATAACATTGCTGGAGGAGGAGAGGGGGAGGACAAAGACAGAAAAGAAATTCTATCCAGGTAGAATGGCCTACAAATCAGATTACTACAGAGATCAAACTCCAGGCCAAAGGAAAATGGTAGAAATAATCAAATTTATGCCTGGGAAACTTCTGCCTGCCACATTTGTCACTGCCGCAGGCCATTTTATCAGTTTTAAAAGCAAACAGGACTATCTCTCATATTCCCTTTCTTCCAGAGCCTGCTATATATGGTATCTAACTTCATGAGTCAATTTGGGCCACAGGATAAGCAGGTATTTGGTCAAGCATTCCTTTGAGTGTCTCTGGGTGAGATTATCATTTGATTCAGTAAACTGAGAAGAGCAGATTGCCCTTCCTCATGTAGGTGGGCCTCATCCCATCAATAGAAGAAGAGGGAATGATGCTGACTGCCGAGCTGGGATGCTGTTCTTATCCTGTTTTCAAACTTGAACTGAAAAATCAGCTCTTCTTGTGGTAAGATTTGAAGGAAAATTCTGCCTGCCCCACCTCCAACAGCCCCAATTCTTACTCCCTTGACAGAAATACTCTTTTGGATGAAGACATCACATTACCAGGACTCTATTTAGAAAGCAAATAAGCACAAAATAAGAAGAGCTATTACTTTAATATCTTGGCATGGATTCATCCCCAGATGAAAGTAGAGAGCAAAGGAATGGGACCTGAGATGCTACCATTTACGATGAGACAGAGGGAGAGATGCCGGGGACCAGGCCCGAGGTGACACAGCCTTAGGAAGTTGTACAGAGTCCAACATCAGTGAAAGCAGGAGGGACAGGGCATGCGGTAGGGCTGGGAAAGAGGTCTTAAAAGAAGTCAAGATAAAGTCAGACTCCTCCGAAGGGGTGGGCACTGGATGAACATTCCATCAGTTGGATACTTGTGTTACAAGGCTGGCTGTGGTCCTGTTTCTCCAGGCCTGGGACCAGAGACTCTTATCAGCTCTCCCCTCCCTTGGCCTCTACCACCTCCTCGTGATCTCTCACTAAACTCTGCTGTTTTAAATTTCCTGTTGCTTGGATCCTGTTTTCACGTCTGGTTCTGCCCACAGGCCCTGAGGGTCATGCCGGAACGGGGCCTCCACCTTTCCGCCTGGTTCCACCCTCGAGAGACCTCTCATACCTTGAGAATCGTGTCTTGCAGAGTGTGGATGATCCCTGTCCTAAGCCTCCTGTGGCTTCCAAGTGATGCACAATTAAATAAAACTCCTGGCTCTCCCTTAACAGACTCCTATTCTGCTCCTATCGAAGGTCCTTTTTGGTTATAACTAGCATTCCCATAGTGGATTGGAGTTGACGGAAACATTATTGTGAGCTATAATCCGTCTGTCATCCGATACTCAATTGAAACTGCTCAAGCAAAGATCACCAATGACTTTCACTGGTTGTTATTGCCAAAACCAAAGACTCCGCTAGCCACTGCAGGAGACGCAGGAGATGTAGGTTCAATCCCTGGGTCAGGAAGATTCCCCTGGAGGAGGAAATGGCACCCCACTCCAGTATTCTTGCCTAGAGAATCCCATGGATAGAGGAGCCTGGTGGGTTACGGTCCATGAGGCCACAAAGAGCTGAACATGACTGAGCAACGGAGGACGCACAAGTGCACGTTGCCAAAACCAAGAAACACATTTTGTTTGTTGTCTTGGTGTTCTCTTTGCTGTTGATGGAATTATTCACATACCCCTGTTTTTATTACTCTCTCCTGCCCAAGTTTCCACGGCACCGCTCTATGCTGGTTCTCCTCTGCATGGTCTCCTCTGTTCAGTATCCCTGCGCCTCAGCTTGGTAAGTGCCCCACTTCCCTGAAGAGTGAGCATGTGACCTAGGTGGGCCAATCATAATACCAAATCTCTCTGTCCTCACTAATTGGTTCAGAGATGGGCCACGTGTCCCAAATCAGGCCAATCAGAGTTTTTCGCCAGGATTTGCCAATGAAGCTGGTTGGAAATACCTACTGGAGAAGGCAATGGCACCCCACTCCGGTACTCTTGCCTGGAAAATCCCATGGATGGAGGAGCCTGGTAGGCTGCAGTCCATGGGGTCGCTAAGAGTCGGACACGACTGAGCAATTTCACTTGCACTTTTCACTTTCATGCATTGGAGAAGGAAATGGCGACCCACTCCAGTATTCTTGCCTGGAGAATCCCAGGGATGGGGGAGCCCGATGGGCTGCCATCTATGGGGTCGCACAGGGTAGGACACGACTGAAGCGACTTAGCAGCAGCAGCAGCAGCAGCAGGGAATACCTTCAACCAATCACTTTTGTTATATAACAAGCACTCTCAAAATCTCAGTGGCCTGTGACACCCATTATTTGTTTTCTTGCCAATAGTCCACAGTCAGATGTGGCAAAGGCTGCCTTTGGGTATGTTTCACAGGTTTCTTTATTCTCTCTGGACCGGTGGCTACTTGGGACACACTCTTCTCAGGACAGGGCACCAAGCAAGCAGAAACATGTGACGTTTCTTCAAGCCTTGGCCAGAACAGTCACACTGTGACTCTGTCCACACTCCCAAAGCAAGTCATGTGGCCACATCCACAATCACTGGGAAGATACCTCTTGTGGGAGGAATTGCAGGTGTGTCATAAAAATATCCCTGCATGTAGGGGCATGAAGAACTGGGAACAATAGTCAATCTGCAGCGTTCCCTTTACCTCTCTGAGCCCAGGCTCTAAAGATGGACACTGGGAGCTGCTGTGGCCCTGCACCCCTCATGTGAAGCAGATTTGAGGATGAAACATATACCCAAAAAATCAAGTTCCTCGACCCAGTGGTGTGACTCCGTCTCCCGCTTCCCAGATATTAGTTATGAGCTATTGAATTTCCCTTTGAATTGGGATTCGATCATTCATATGCCAAGAGGCCTGGAAAATATAGTCCCTTCCCTCTCAAGTGGTCCTTCTGGGACTTGTGTTCTGTACTCAGCTCTTCTGTCTCTAGAACAAGGATCAACAAACTACGGTTCATGGGCCAAATCTGGCTGGCCAACTGTTTTTGTGAATAGCTTTATTGCAACACATCCCCATGCCCTCACTTATGTATTGTCTGTGGCTGCTTTCATACTATAATATCAGAAGTAAATAGTTACGATAGTGGCCACAGAGTCCATAAAACCTGAAACAGTTACTACCTGGCCCTTTACAGACAAACAGTGCTGAACCCTACCCTAAAAAGGGGGGGCCATGTGCTCTCCTGGTCAGTCTCATTCACCTGCAAGCTGGTGAGTCCCAAATCTATCTCCCTGGCCCTGACCTCACCTTGCATCTTGGGATAACTCTGTACACCCTTTACTGCACGGATGCCCCACAAAGCACCTCAAATTCAGTAAGTTTCTGACTTAAACCAAACTCATCCCTTTTCCCCCTAAATCAGCTCTTCCTTCCAATTTGCATCAGCAATGGTGCTGGCTTGGCACCCAGCACCCAAGCTAGGCTCTTCTTTCTGCCTTCCTTCTCTGCCCCATAAACAGGTTGCTCTGGTTTTTATGTCTAAACTTTTCTTAAACTCTCTGCTTCTCTCCAGTCTTTCTATATATCCTCACTTGAGCCATTGCAGTCTTCTCACTTGTCTCTTTATCTCTGGCGTTTTCCACCTGTCCTTCCAGCGGAGGATCTTTTACAGCACCAATCTTGTCCTGCAGCTCTCTTATCTAAAGTTACTCCATGGCTTCCATTAAGAATCAAGTCCAACTTTAATAAACCAACGTGTGAAATTCTGAATCTCCTGGCCCTGCCAGTCTCCCTATCCTTACTTTAGGGTACATCTCACCCCACCTGAGACTAACGTGGAAATGTACAAACTATGCTGTTTCTTGCCTCTGGCCTTTGCTTATGCTGTTCCTGCCCTGCTCACCCCCACCTCTCTCATTCATTTGGCTAACTGGTCCTTCGGGATTCCAACAGACATCATCCCCCTCTAGGAAGCCATCTCAGGCTTGCACCTGCCTTTCCGAGCTGAACTGAGTGCATCTTCTTTGCTCTTTCCTAGCTCCAGGCAGAGGTTAATTCAAGTTTACCAGCTTCCCTGCCTATCTGCTCACTACAGTGCAAGCCCCAGGGACAGGGCCCACGCTTCATTCATCCTTGTGTCCTTGGCTCCTGCACAAAATGTTTGGCGAACTGAACTGAACTAAAAGATGTTTTTCTCCAGCATTACCTACCACTGAATTTTTGCAACAGTCTTTGAGAGAAATGTTATTATTTTTGCTTTATGAATGAAGAAACTGAATCCCAGAGAATTTGTCCAAAACCATGTAACTGATGAAGAGCAGAAGACTGAACTTAAATCCAGGTCTAAGGACCCTGAACTTTTGGAAACTTTGACCACAAAACTGTGTGCTTTCCTGAATTATTTATAAAATTTACATAGAAACATAAAAACATACATAGAAAGTTATATCATATTACACATAAATGTATATTTTTAATAATAAAATGAATGCCTGTGCTCAGTTTAAGAAATTGAACATTGCCAATACCTTTGAACCACTATCCAAATTTTTTCATTCCCTTGCTTTTCTTCAAATTTTCCCACATATGGATGTACTCAATGTATTGTATTTCATCATATAAATGTATCAAAGTTCATTTGCCCACTAATTCTGTTGATAGACACTTGAGCTGCTTCCAAGTTTGTTTACGTGTTTGTTATTACAAAGCATCCTGTTATCCTTGTACATTTCTGCTATCCACACACAGAAGTTTCTCTGGGGTATATTTATAAGAGTGAAATTTATACGTGCACCTTCCTCTTTACCAAACAACGTCCAATTTCCAGTATCTATAGCATCAGCAATGAATAGGAGTTTCTGATGCTCCATATGTTCACCAGTATTTGGCCTAAATGCTTGTGTCCTTCTAGAATTCTTATTTAAAATCCAACCCCCTCAAAAGGGGCTGGTATTAGTAGGTGAGGCTTTAGGAGAGGAACCCTCATGAATGGGATTAATGCCTGATAAAAAGGCTCCAGAGGGATCCCTAGCCTCTTTCAATTCACCACATGAGGGCACAGCAAAAAGGTGCTGGCCATGAACCAGCAAGAGGGCTTCCCTGAATATGACCTTGCTGGCTACTTGACCTTGGACTTCCAGTCTCCAAAACTAAGAGCAATAAATTTCTGTTGTTTATAAGCTACACAATCAGTAGTGTTCCCAAATGTACCGAGACAATTTGTAAATTAAAAAAAATTTTTTTCTTTTGCCAAACCAGCAGGTATAAAATGGTTCTTATTGGGATTTTAACTTGGCTTTTCCTGATTATTGATGAGATGGAAGCATTTTATGTGTTTATGAGTCATTTGTATTTTCTCATGAAAAATGCCTATTTATATTTTTTGCCCATTTTTCCACGAGGCTGCCTGATGTTTTTTGTTATTTACCTGTTATTTATATTTTCTGGATATGAATCATCTGTCAATCACATGTGCAACAAATAAACGTTCTTATTTTAGTTAGTTTGTTATCTTAGTTTGTGACTTATCTTTTTATACTTTATGGTCTATTGATGTATAAAAGTTCTTAATTTTATCTTAATGGTATGCATCAATTTTTTCCTCTGTGGTTTGCATTTTTTTCTCTTTGTTTAAGGAATACTTCCCCATCCTAAGGTAATAGTAGTACCCAAGGTAATAGTAGGGCTTCCCTTGTAGCTCAGTCAGTAAAGAATCTACCTGCAATGAAGGAGACCTCAGCTCGATTCCTGGGTCGGGAAGATCCCTGAAGAAGGAAATGGCAAGCCACTCCAATATTCTTGCCTGGAGACTCCCATGGACAGAGGAGCCCTGTAGGTTACAGTCCATGGAGTCTCAAGAGTCAGACACGACTTAGTGATCAAACCACCACCAAGGTAATAGTAAACACCAGCACTTACTGAGTCCTTTCTTTATTTTTTATGAGATTTCTTGGGGGTTTGATTTTACTCTTTGTTTTTGTTTTTCATTTAAACTTTTTATTTTATATTGGAGTATAGCTGGTTAACAATGTTGTGATAGTTTCAAGTGCACAGAAAAGCCATACAGTCATACATACACATGTATCCCTTCTCCCCCAAACTCCCCTCCCATCCAGGCTGCCACATAACACTGAGCAGAAGTCTATGTGCTATACAGTAGGTCCTTGTTGGCTGTCTATTTTAAACATAGTAGTGTGTACATGTCCATCCCAAACTCCCTAACCATCCCTTCCCTCCGTCTTCCCTCAGTAACCATAAGTTAGTTCTCTAAGTCTTATCCATTCTTCTGTCAATGGACATTGAGGTTGCTCCCTTGTCTTGGCTATTGTAAACAGCGCTGCAATGAACACTGGGGTGCATGTGTCCCTTCAGACCATGCTTTTCACTGGATAGATGCTCAAGAGTGGCATACATTTATTTATTTGGCCCTGTTGAGTCTTGGTTGTGGCATGCGGGATCTAGTTGCCTGACCAGGGGTTGAACCTGGCCCCTTGCATTGAGAGCTTAACCACTGGACCACCAGGGAAGTTCCTTACTGAGTACTATGTTTCAGTACTCTTAACTCCCTTTCATGGATGATGAATGTAAGACACAGAGAAATTAAGCAACCTGATCACTGTCACACAGTAAACACAGTGGTGGAATAAGAATGTGAACCTGACCGTCTGCCTGTAGCATTTGCATTTTAAAGACTGTTTATACTGTCAGCTGTAGAGATCATCTGGTTAGTCCAAAAGAATTAAGAGATTTACCTTTCTCATTATTTACTCTGAGGTTGGCATTTGTATATGATGTAAGATACCTGAATTAATCTTTACCCTAATATCTACCTCATCCCCTTAGACATTCATCATTAGTGAAACTATCATTGACTGACTCATGCTAAAGGTGAATTAAAAAAACAAAACTATTTTGTAGAGGCTATAAGCAAGCGATCCTAGGCAAGGTGGGCAAAATGCAACCCTGCTCGCCAAGTTCACAGTGAAGTCCAGCTTCAAATGATGTGGCTCCAGAATAGAATCCTTTGAATTAACTGAGGAAGGCAGACCTCCACTGTTCCTGCGCTGAGGACAGGAGGTTGATTAAAGGCTTTTGGCATCTTGTAAAGTGAACAGAACAGCCCCCGAAGAAACCCTGCAAGAGGCACAGGCCATCACAATGCCCGGAACAGCCTCCAGCACTGCCTACACTCCTGGGACCAGAATAGCTCACACGGCATTCCTGCTGCCTCCTTGTGAACTGTGTGGGAAGGAACACTGGTCACGAATCCTTTGTTTCAACCACCCCCACACGCTAGGACAGTCACAGCAACTGCAGGGACATCTTGGCATCTAGAGCAGAGCACATCACAGGCTATATACATCATACCTATTCTGCACCAAGTGCCATCATCCTCCAAAAGTAAAGGTTTAAAACAAAAATGCCAAGAAACTGAAAGTGATTTTTTACTTCAAAAATAAAATGAGCTAAATGTAGCACAGAATGGGGGCCAGATCATAAAGGGTCTCCTACTGATAGACTGAAGAAGTGTGAACTTTATTGTGGCAGTGGGCAGGTTAGGAAAGTAACACGATCCATTTATTAGTTTGCGCATTACAGACCCTATGAGTTGTTGCAATCTGGCTGAGAGAATACACTATAGAATGGTTGTGCCAAGCTCTGCCAGTGATGCCCTCCCACCCTTCCCGCTCCTTCCTCACCAGCGGGGCTCACCTCCACTCCCAAGCCTGGAAATGCCTACCAGTCACTTTCCCGGCCTCCCTGCCATGTGATCCAGTCCTGGCTAATGGGATTGGAGAGGGGGAGGCAGCTGGGGGGATTCTGGAAAAGCTTTCCTGTCTAGCGAAAAGATGCCTAAGGAGAAAAGCCCCACTTCTTTTCTAAATGTGATCATGTTTGTATGCAGTGTCTGGAGCTGCCACCACGAATAGGCACAAGGCCAATACCTCAGGGATGGCAGAGCAGAAAGATGGAGGTGACAACGTGGTAGAACCGCACAGAGCCACCCTCCCGCTGGAGATAACAGATGGTCATTGCTTAAGCCACTTTTACTTGGATATTCTGTTTCTCGTACCCCAAACCATCTCAACCGAAAGGAACATTAATAAAGTCCCGGCACAAAGTAATATAACGTTATAGGAAATATTAAAAATAGACACTGTTCCCTTCAGATACTTAATGGAAATAAATGAGCCTCGAAATTGGAAATAGTTAGCTACCATATTAACTGTTCACTGAATATTTTGAGTGCTGAAGCAGGAAACGACAACTTCAGAGATGTCCCGTTCTTCTTCTATCTGAAATTATTTTTTTTCTCTTTTTATTCTCTCATTTGCACATTTCCCTAAGGAACATTGAAAACCTTCTCCTAGTTCCCTGCTAAGTAGCAATTCTCTCTTCTTGTAGGTCTATCTTTGACAAAGTCAGGGCAGTCAAAGTACCTTATATAAGAAGACTCAGCATTGTGCCAATGAAAGAGTCGCAAGTTCCAGGGTAACAATAGAGAATCATGGAGTTCCCAAGGCCAGAGGGACCTAACATCACATGTAGTAACTCAGTATTATTTGAATACAGATAAAACCAGAACATCTGGTTAGAGTTCCTTAAGCCCATTACAAATTATCTCCCAACCTAAATTGTTACACGCAATGGCTGGCAACTTTCCAGCAAGTCCTTCTGGTTCCATCGGAGGGAAGCCCCTCCAGTGCCAGATACGCACCAGGGTCTTCCAGCTACCACTGGAGAGTCCTTCTTTCCTTCTAGGAAATTTGATACGGTTCAGTCAAGTGTTGGCCCTGAGATGTAATCTCTCCAATATTTATTGTCCTGTTGCTTACAACATTTGCTGGGAACTCCTGAATTTTCCATATGTAAACAGTTTTTAAAATATAAGTGAGAAACACTGCATCTGAGATAGAGAGCTGGATTGCCAGCTACTGAAGAAGGTGGCTGCTTTGGGTTCGCCATCAAAGGTCTGTTTAGTCAAAGCTATGGTTTTTCCAGTAGTCATGAATGGATGTGAGAATTGGACTATAAAGAAAGCTGAGCGCCAAAGAATTGATGTTTTTGAACTGTGGTGTTGGAGAAGATTCTTGAGAGTCCCTTGGACAGCAAGGAGATCAACCAGTCAATCCTAACGGAAATCAGTCCTGAATATTCACTGGAAGGATTGATGCTGAAGCTGAAACTCCAATACTTTGACCACCTGATGCGAAGAACTGACTCATTGGAAAAGACCCAGATGCTGGAAAGATTGAAGGCAGGAGAAGGGGACGACAGAGGATGAGATGGCTGGATGGCATCACCGACTCAATGGACATGAGTCTGAATAAACTCTGGGAGTTGGTGATGGACAGGGAGGCCTGGCTGCTGCGGTCCACGGGGTCGCAAAGAGTCGGACACGACTGAGCGACTGTACTGCACTGAATGTCTCCTTTCACTCCTGTTCACTTTAGTTTTAAGTGTTGACTCGGCGCCCCTGGGGTTGGAAGCGTTTTGGCCTTGAGCGCATCCCGACCCCGCGCGCAGAAGGGCCCGTCGTGGGGCATCTGCGCGCCCAGGCCGGGCCACGCGGAGCTGCGGGCCGAGCCGAGACGCCCTGGGAGGCCGCAGTGCGGGAAGGCCCCTGGGGCACCTGGCACCGCGCGGGGGCGGGAACCAGGTGGCCCGGGCGCGCCCGCTTTGCCCGGACACCGAGCAGGAAGTGGCTCCGGCGCGGCCCGGGCGCGGCCTCCGCAGGGCGCGCCTCCTCCGCGGCGCCTGGCGGGTGCGGCCGGAGCCAGAGTCCCAGCGAGCGGGCAGCGAGTGCTCATGGCGGCGCCGGCGCCGGGGGAGCCCGGGGCCGCCGCCTCGGCCGTCCTGGACGAGCTGGCTCGGAACTTCACGTATGGGGCGCAGGGCGCCGGCAATGGCTCCCTGTCGGGCGCGTGGTACCGCCGGAACCAGGTAAGGTCCGGCCGCCCCGCCGCCCGGGGGGGACCGGGTTGGGGCCGCCCTCCGGCCGACGGTCCCCAGGACACCGGGCTGCCCACGTGGGCAGAGCTGACACGCAGTTTCCACACGTGGACCTCACTGCCCGGCGTTCGGGAGAGCGGGGAAGTCCGGGGCAGCCTCCCCGGGGAGTGGGTCACACAGGCCGGCGGTTCTGGGCCTCTGTGTCCCCAGACATCCCGCCTCTCCAGCCTCTTCTCCCAGATGGACTCTAAGGCGTGTGGGGGCAACCCTCCTCCACCCGTATTCGCCCCCAGGATCATTTTACAGTTAAAAACATGAGCGACACTGTTTCTCAGAATCAGAGAACTGGTTCAAGGCCACCAGATAGCACCTCCGTGCAGATGCTCTGAGCGTGACTGTATGTGTGTGTGTGTCCCCCGTGTATCAGCTCAGCTCCTTCCATTTCCGCACAAGGAACACTGACATTCTCAGATTGCAGTTGCCAGACTCTCTCCTTGCTCACCGGCCCTGTGGGAAAACGTCGTCAGCCTCAACAACGCCCATGAACGCTGGAAACACACATTTAACAAGATCAAAGGGGATTGGAGCTGCCCATTTATTTCAGGCTTGGTTTAAGAGCAGGAGGGGGGAAAAAAGCCCTTCCTCTAGCCACATTTATATTCTTTCAAGAACGAGCAAGTGATCTTGATATGGTGGATTCCAGGCTCCCTTCTGTTTTCATAATGTGTTACTTTGTTCTTGTTCTTTAACAAATCAATAGGTCTTTTTACTTTACAACAGTGTAATTATAAAATATCTGTTGTTGGTCTAAATCAGGGGCTTTAACCACTAATCAAACACCTGGAAGCCTTTATGTTTGCCAAGTGTTTTGAATGTTAGTTTCTGAAATGTTAGAATTTTGTTTTCAAAAATTTAGCTCAGAAGATAACTTACTTATATAAGGACAAAATAAACGTGTCCACCTTATTAGTTTTCAGCAGAGGAGAAAATGTCACTTTGAGTGTGTTTTACCACAAAACATACTAAAACAGGAAAAGTGAGAGGGCACTGAGCCTATTAGATTCCATTTCTCCTTCCTTCTACCAAGAAGAGTTACAAAGACTGCTTTTCATGGGGAGTTCTTTGAGCATATCTGTTATACTATGCTTATGCTAGCTTATGTTATAAAGCATATTATAATATGCTAATGCTAGAAACAGTCCCAAGAAAAGTCGGCTGATTTTTTTTTTTTGTCTTTTTGGTAAAGGAATTAAAGAGTTAGTAAATGTGACCTGAGATGGCACCATCCAAAACAGGAGAAAACATTGTTTGCAGAGCGGAAACCTCTGTAGACATTAGTTTTCTTTAATGGTTCCTGGAATTCAAGATTGTCTTGGCTCTCTGACACCAGACATAGCTTATCATGTGACGTAAATGTGAAAACTTAACTTTATGTTTGCAAGGCTTAACTTGCCTTTGACAGCATAGGTTTGTACAGGTTAGAAAGAGTGTATCAGGAATATGCTAATTGAAACTACTCAGTTGACACCTGAACCGTAGCTAGTTTGAGGTAAGACTGTATCAACTTTTCCCATTATTATGCAGATTTAGACTATCTTATAAGATTGTGGGATTTTAACTTTTCATTGATTGTATTTGTTTTTAAGCAAAAGTAAAACTTGATTTTTAAAAATTCATTCAGCATTTTATTGAGTGCCTCTTGTGCTGAGCAGGCCAGTAGAAATAAAATGGAATCTAATTTTTCTTTTCTTTTTGGACATTAACTGATTATGTACTGTGCTTAAGTCGCTCAGTCGTGTCCAACTCTTTGTGACCCCATAGACTGTAGCCATGGGGATTCTCCAGGCAAGAATACTGGAGTGGGTTGTCATGCCCTCCTCCAGAGGATCTTCCCAACCCAGGGATTGAACCCAGGTCTCCCATATTGCAGGTGGATTCTTTACTATCTAAGCCAGGAGGGAAGCCCTAACTGATTATAGATAGCTGCAAATGGGAGTGGCTTCAAGAAAACGAAATAAGGGATATAAGTTTAGGACTTCCACACTCAAAGTTAACCATGGTTATTGGATGGTGGTTTAGTCGCTAAGTCATGTCCGACTCTGGCAACCCCATGTGCTATAGCCCACCAAGCTCCTCCCTCCATGGGATTTCCCAGGCAAAAATACTGGAGTGGGTTGCCATTTCCTTCTCCGGGGGATCTTCCCGACCCAGGGATCAAACTCCGGTCTCCTGCATTGCAAACAGTACTCCTGCATGCAGATTCTTTACTGAGTGAGCCACCAGGGAAGCCCTTGATTACTGGATAGCCAGAGTTTAAATTTTATCACTACTGAAATATTTGGACAGTGTCTGTTCAGTGATAGCTCAGCTCTCTGTTTTTTTAAGAGATAACCATCAGATCTGATAAATTAACCTTACTCACAGAAAAAGAGCAACTTCCCTGAAACACATTTCAGGTGACAGATGAATATTTAACAGTGCCTTCTTAGAATCAGTGACATCTAAGGCAAAGATGTGAATGGTTTTAGAGGAAGAAATCTCCAAACAAGTAATAAGTAGGAGTTCAGAGGGGAAAGTGTTCTAGGCAATCAGGGAAGCAAGGCTTTTGCCCAATCTGCATCACTTAGGCATCTGCCTATACAAGTATAAATGCAATTAAGTTCTGCAAAGGTATTTTCTTTATGTTTGATCCACAAGTTTTCAGTATAAAAAGATAATGCTTCTAAGATGATTATTGAACTCCCCACTTTGTATAAAGCACTGTGGAATATTCAACACAGTCTTTAGACGCAAACTCTTCCTTCCTTCTTGTTATTAGATGCTTGGGGAAACGAGCTATGTAGGTAACTAAAGCAAGGCAGTATGTTTTAAGTGTCATGTGAGGGATATAAAGTCCTTTGGGAATTCAGAACAAGGTGGGTTTTAGCAGGGGCCATCAGGGATGTTTTCCAGAGAGGTGCTATTTGAGCTGGACACTTCAAGACAGAGTTTCATTAATACGAGTGCACAGATGGAAGGCACTGCAAGAAAGGAGAAAGTCTGCAGACCAAGGAGCAGCCCACATGGTCTGGACAGGTGCCCTTCTGAACGTTTTTGTACATAGAGTAGAAGTCAGTGGCCATTCTGGTTGCAGTGGAAAACTGACAGTGACAGGAAAGTGGAAGTACAGTTTCAGGTCTTAGATATCAACATGAGTTGCCTTGAAGGACAACGGGTTAAGATGTCTGGACTCTAACTAGTAGACAGTGGGGAGCCATTGAAGTTTTTTTTGTGAACAGAGAGTGAAGCAATCAAAGCAAATGCTGCTGCTGCTGCTGCTGCTAGGTCGCTTCAGACGTGTCTGACTCTGTGTGATCCCATAGATGGCAGCCCCATCAGGCTCCTCTGTCCCTGGAATTCTCCAGGCAAGAATACTGGAGTGGGTTGCCATTTCCTTCTCCCAAAGCAAATGAAAGACATTTGAATTAAGGTTAGCAGTGTGAAGGAGCCTCAAACAGGCCAACTGTGGACTGAATCCAGCCTGTAGATGTGTCTTGTGTCAAACTGCACAGAGGTTTAAAAATGTTTAATACATTGCCAACATTTAAATTATGAGTATGTAAGGTTTCAAATTTCCATGATCTTTTTAAACATCAGAAGTGCTAGCAACTTGGCCCTCTTCCCCACATGATAACTGTGAGGGGGAGTTCACAGCGCAGAACATCTGTGCTCCCCACTTGGGCTGCCCCCCTGCTGTCTTCTCTTTTACCTACTGACCCCTGTAGGCATTTAATTTGCAACAAGCGTCAGAGGCTGTTGTCTAGTTTCTGCTGTCAGCTAGCTCAGTGCATGTAGGCAGGTCACACTGGGCTTCAGTTTTCCTTGCTGGTAAACTTATGCTTAGAAGGAAAGACCCACAGTCTTTTTCATGTTATCTGGTTGAATAAATAAGTGCTAATCCAGCAAGGCTGTAGAGGGAATGGACAGGAAAGAATGAACGTGGGAAATATTGTAAAGGAGGGGTTTCGTGGCTTTTCTTTAAGTTTATGCACGTTGCTAAATATCTAAATTCGAAAAGATACTGTCAGAAAGGTTTCTTCTGCATAGGGTGAAATGCAGAATTCAGATTTAATGTCCTTTGTTTGAACTTTTGATTTTCAATGGCTTGAATTTTTAAAGTCAACATATTTAAAGGAAAATTGATACATCTTGGCAGGGAAGAGGGGAATGGAAGAGACTGACATTTGTTATGCATTTGCTATGTGACACTTTATAGCTATTATCTCATTCGAGCCCCCAACAACCTTGTAAGATATGTATTATCCTCACTGTTCATGTAAGGAAATTTGTGTTAAATCACTTGCCCCCAGATCTTACAGCAAGTAAGATCTAAACCTAACTGCAGAGCTATTTTTATTCCATGCCTGAAGGCCATTGCTTAGAAACTAAAGCTTGAAAAGAATGTGGTAAGGGAAAATGAATATGGCTTGTCTCACTGGACTAAAGAAAAATCACACTGTGTTTTATAGTGCCCTTTTATTGATTTTGCTTTGCTACCATTTATCTCTTTTCTGCTGGTCACTGCATCTGATTGCCTCTTAGAGACAGAAAAGTGTCAAAACTTACAAATAACCAAAGGACGAGGTGGAGGTTACTGGTCCTTTCCATTTCATTCCCAAGAAAAGCCTCTTTTTAAATTTTGTTTATACTTATTGACCTTTTTTTTTTTTTTAAAGCCTTCCTTATATAGCCAATGTGGCATTTCCCCTTTACCAGGTTTTCTTCAAGATGTATGTACAATATAAGGCAGCAAAAAGGAGGAAGGAAGAAATCAATTACCTCCAAGCAACTGTATCAAAGCTTTTGTAACCATTATCATCATTGTAGTCACCCCATGGTCCTTAATTGAGGAACAGATTCTTAATGCTGTCGTGAATTTGTCACACCACATGTTTGTATTTAAATCTACCTGTCATTCCCACTCTTTGTGACCCCACAGGCTGTAGCCCACCAGGTTCCTCTGCCCACGGGATTCTCCAGGCAAGAATGCTGAAGTGGGTTGCCATTTCCTCCTCCAGAGGATTTTCCCAGCCCAGGGACTGAACCCGTATCTCCTGCTTCTCCTGCATTGCAGGCGAATTCTCTACCACTGAGCCACCAGGGAAGCCAATTCCTACTAACTAGTTATAAAGTTGCATTCATGCAGTCAGCTAAGTTCAGGCTGTGGGAAACTTCACCAGTTTACAGGTTTATGTGGCTCAGCTTCTTCGCAAATCACTTTTACGGGGGAAAGAAGGGGGAGAGCAAGGATAGAGATTCTCCTTGCAGATTAAAATACAACTAGAAGAGATATTCGGAGAAGGCAATGACACCCCACTCCAGTACTCTTGCCTGGAAAATCCCATGGATGGAGGAGCCTGGTAGGCTGCCGTCCATGGGGTCGCTAAGAGTCGGACACGACTGAGTGACTTCACTTTCACTTTTCACTTTCATGCATTGGAGAAGGAAATGGCAACCCACTCCAGTGTTCTTGCCTGGAGAATCCCAGGGACGGGGGAGCCTGATGGGCTGCCGTCTATGGGGTCACACAAAGTCGGACACGACTGAAGTGACTTAGCAGCAGAAGAGATATTAGACAAAACAGACAGTCTCCCTTCACAGTGTTCAGGGATGCACACTTCTGTGGTGAAACCGTAAGGAAAAGGAAGGAAGTGATTGCCACGAAGTCAGACTAGGGTGTTCTTGGGCAACGGGAGAGGCTGTGATGGGATGAAGCAAAGGGAGGGCTTTGGGTGGGCACCCAGTTTCTGTTTTGTGATCTGGATGCTGTTATAAGAGTGTTTGCCTTATAATAATTCATTTTAGTAATTTGTTTGTCTATATCATTTTCTTTGCAGTTGCCTGTAATTACTATATTCTACAGTTTAAAAATGTTTAAAAATATTATCAATGCTATGACTGTTCAACTTGCTTGTTTTACCCAGATAGTGTGGGAAATGGTACGCTGTATTCATTTTGTTTGCTTAGGAGAATTATTTAAACAATTTCTTTTTAAAGTGTTGGTGATTGTTCAAATTGGCATTTGAGAGTTTACTATGGAAAAGATGACTTTCCCCTAAGCTATCCATTTTGTTCTAGGATAGGGTGTTTTAAAAAGCTTGGCCTCTTTACTAGATGTGTTGGCAATTTTCTTAATTTCTCCAAATCTTGACTTCTCTATCAAAATGGTAATAGCAATAACACTAATAACACTATATACCTTATAGGGTTGATGTAGGAATAAAATAAGATAATGTATATCAAATAGTTAGTGCCAGACACATAGAAAGCACAGAATAAACACTAGCTAGGGACTTCCCTGGTAGTCCAGTGGCTAAAACTCCTTGCTCCTAAGGCCCAAGTTCAATCCCTGGTCAGGGAACTAGATCTCACATGCCACAGCTCAAAGACAACTAAGACCTGGCCCAACCAATTAAAGGTAATCTGCAAAACTGTTTTTCAAAACTAGGCATTATTAGAAGTATTACAGTCAACCTATGTTACAGGAAGTATCATAAAATATACATTTCTAATGATTAGTCATTATTGAATTTCAGTCAGTTCGGTTGCTCAGTCGTGTCCAACTCTTTGCAGCCCCATGGACTCCAGCACACCAGGCTTCCCTGTCCATCACCAACTCGTGGAGCTCACTCAAACTCATGTCCATCGAGTCGGTGATGCCATCCAACCTTCTCATCCTCTGTCATACCCTTCTCCTCCTGCCTTCAATCTTTCCCAGCATCAGGGAAAGAGTCAGTTCTTTGCATTAGGTGGCCAAAGTACTGGAGTTTCAGCTTCAGCATCAGTCCTTCCAATGAATATTCAGCACTGATTCCTTTAGGATGGACTGGTTGGATCTCCTTGCAGTCCAAGGGACTCTCAAGAGTCTTCTCCAACACCACAGTTCAAAAGCATTAATTCTTCGGCGCTCAGCTTTCTTTATAGTCCAACTCTCACATCCATACATGACCACTGGAAAAACCATAGCTTTGACTAGATGGACCTTTGTTGACAAAGTAATGTCTCTCCTTTTTAATATGCTGTCTAGGTTAGTCATAGCTTTTCTTCCAAGTAGCAAGCGTCTTTTAATTTCATGACTGCAATCACCATCTGCAGTGATTTTGGAGCCCCCCAAAATAAAGTCTCACACTGTTTCCATTGTTTCTCCATCTATTTGTCATGAAGCGATGGGACTGGATGCCATCATCTTCATTTTTTGAATGTTGAGTCTTAAGCCAACTTTTTCACTCTCCTCTTTCACTTTCATCAAGAGGCTCTTTAGTTCTTTTTCACTTTCTGCCATAAGGGTGGTGTCACTTGCGTGTTTGAGGTTATTGATATTTCTCCCAGCAGTCTTAATTCCAGCTTGTGCTTCATCCAGCCCAGCGTTTCACATGATGTACTCTGCATGTAAGATACATAAGGAGGGTGACAATATACAGCCTTGACGGACTCCTTTCCTGATTTGGAACCAGTCTGTGGTTCTATGTCTGGTTCTAACTGTTGCTTCCTGACCTGCATACAAGTTTCTCAGGAGGCAGGTCAGGTGGTCTGGTATTCCCATCTCTGGAAGAATTTTCCACAGTTTGTTGTGATACACACACTTAAAGGCTTTGGAGTAGTCAATAAAGCAGAAGTAGGTGTTTTTCTGGAACTCTCTTGCTTTTTCAGTGATCCAACGGATGTTGGCAATTTGATCTCTGCTTCCTCCACCTTTTCTAAATCCAGCTTGAACATCTGGAAGTTCACAGTTCATGTACTGTTGAAGCCTGGCTTGGAGAATTTTGAGCATTTAACTCATTGCAAATGGAAATAAGAGAAATTCTGTCAGTTATTTGATGCAACTCTCTTTTCTTTAATCCAGAACCAACTATTTCTCTACCTCCACTGCCTTCCTTGCTCCATTTGGTGTTTGCCTCCCCTTCACTCTCCAGACATAGTCACATTACAGAGCACTTCTTGACCGCAGTAATTTCCTAGTTGGAACACTTGTCATCTAAGGCAAGTGTACTAAGGCAAGGATTCCCCCCATGTCTTCTGCCTCTTTCCAGACTTCTGGATTGGGGAAGGATGGAAGTGTGGCCCTGGGAACAGCTGACAGAATTTGGTGTCAGAAGTTTGATGACATCTCCAGATGCTGACGGTAGTTTAACCGACTAAGGACCAGCACCCCAGCTTGGGAAAGCTCATGCTGTGTCAGCGTTAAGACTTAAATGCTGTTTATTTTAGCTTGGGTGTTTTTGTTTGTTTGTTTTGGCTTGTTTTTTTCTCAAGGTCCAGTATTCCTCCACTCAGTTCACGCCTTTTATATTGCACTTTACATAAAGTCAGAGCTTTTCAGCACTCTGTCCTGGTCCACAGCCCAGAGGCTAGCAGGTAACACTCCACTTTCCCCTCCACCTAGTTCTCAGCATGTGCACACCTGTGCGTTTATTTCATCTTGTCACTTGGCCTGATGGTCACTCCCAGCGTGTTCTCCTGTCGTCTTTAGCACACGCCAGGAGATGCAGAGTAAACACAGGCTTGTGTAAACACAGGCTAGCTTATATTTAGTCATGAGGTCCACACCTCACCAAATATTGTGTTTGTCCTGGTGTGGCTCCTTCAGAGACCCACACTGGCCTTGGCGGGTTGTTCCAAGGTCTGCCAGCAGCCTCAACACCGTGGTTCCCTAAGCCACCCCCTCACCTTCTCAGCGCCTCTCAAATGGTTTCCCCCTTTCAGTGACCTGGGCCTGACCTCTGTGGCTTGCAACAGGGGTCCGTCTGTCTTCTGGCTTTGGCACTTCGCTTCCCGACCAAGAACGCTTTGTAAGTTAAGAGGCTTTGGTTGGCGAGTCCCAGGAAACCTAACTTTAACTGGCTTAAATAATAGAGGAAATTAATTAATTAGGAATAAAGAGGAAATTAAGAGGAAATTAATCAGTCTGGATGGCGTGGAAGGCCGGAAGAACTCCGGGTCCACACCAGCCTTGATCCACACCAGCCTTGATCCACAGGCTGCAGTCGCATGGCGAACGCAGGGTCTCCCTCTCCTCTTCCACTTCTGTTCCTCGGGGCTGTTGATCCCACTTTTTGCAGGCTCACCCCTGCAGCATTCATCCTCCCTTTTCATTTTCAGGAAGGAAAGCTTGACTTTCTCCACCAATGAAAATCCATTGCCTTTAGTATGACTAGACGAGGTTAGGTCCATGTCAACCAGTTGCCAAGGCCCAAAGAACATGAGCCCTTGGGAAGGGCTGGATGAAAAAGAGGTCCTGTAGCTAGGATGAGAGGTCCTACGTGGCCCTAACAGCAGTGACCACTGGGTAGGCTGGAGTCCTCCTCCTCTGGTTCACTGTCTTCTTGGGCAGCCACCTCTCCCCCCAGCTCATCAGAGACCTTCACTTTCTACATCCTGCCTCAGAGGAGCAGCCCCAGAAAAGTCACCCCAGTGTGGCCTGCCTTGTCGTTGTGGGTGAACCAGAGCAGTAATCTCCTTAAAAGCTTAGTTATAGGATCAGTTTCTGAAATATTTTTCTTAGCGTCAACTCTAAGCTGTGACTTATCTCTAAATTCTAGACTTACCACCCCCACTCATGCTCTCTCCCCCAAGAGGGACTTCTAGAAAAGCCTCTTGTCTTTCTGCGGACAGAAAAGTCAGAGCGTATCTGCTGGCAAAAGGAGTATCTTGGTCTTGCCTCTACCTGCTTAGTGATGTCTTTACCATCAACAACCACCTCTTCAGAAGGTAGGAGCCTCCTAAAAGTTTAGTGGATTTAGGTGAAATAGGTGTGTCATGTGAGTGCAACACTGTACGGAGTCCTAGAAGCCACGTCAGCATTGCTGATAATGTCATTCAAGGTTGAGGTCAGTCCTGTAAATTCTGGGAGGTCTTTATTTCCTCTTCAGCCTCTGGACTTGCAGGGCTCTGATTGTTCCGGGGCTATTTGGGAGACAGAGATACTCTGTTCCCTCATTACAGCCCACACTGAGTTTGATCAGCCAGTCAACAGTGACGGCCCAAATGCAGCCAACATTCCACTCAGTAAAAATCACAAGTAGAGAGCCCTTCTCAAGAGCGTTGGGCAGTGATACCAGAGAAATCGGAAACATGGACTCTGTCCTCAAACTGTAGCCATATATGGGGTGTGATATACGTAAATTAGATCACATATCCATTATCCAGGGCTTCCCTGGTAGCTCAGCTGGTAAAGAATCCACCTGTAATGTGGGAGACCCCAGTTCGATTCCTGGGTCAGAAAGATCCCCTGGAGGAGGGCATGGCAACCCACTCCAGTATTCTTGCCAGGAGAATCCCCATGGACAGAGGAGCCTGGTGGGCTGCAGTCCATGGGGTCACAAAGAGTTGGACGTGACTGGGCAACTAAGCGCAACACAGCACATACTTTATACGGGGGCTTCCCAGGTGGTATTAGTGGTAAAGAACCTGCCTGCCAATGCAGGAAACAGAGGCACAGGTTTGAGCCCTGGGCAGAAAGGTCCCCTGGAGGAGGGCGTGGCAACCTACTCCAGTATTCTTGCCAGGAGAATCCATGGACAGACGAGCCTGGAGAGTTACAGTCCATAGGGTCGCAAAGAGTGCACACACACAGGCATACATTATACAATGTACAATGTGTGTGTGTGAAAGATGTAGACAGAGAATGAGAATGCATTAGAAATACTTTAAAAACCACAGTTGAAGGACTGGTGTGAAGCTGCCCTTGCTTATACAATCTGATGGACTGCTTCCATTGTGCTTCCAGGACTAGCATAGTACAGTTACATAATTGTAAGTGAAGAGAGCCAAAACAGAGGAGGACACAGTGTGAAGTGCCTTTGGATGTGATTGCCTGAGCTGCAGCAGTGGAGAAACGAGTGGTTCTTTGCGAACAAGGTACAAGTGGACCTCCTGTCACAAGCGGCGGCCACAGCCACGAAGTCAAGAATAATCCTGAGTTACATGCTCAGCATTTTATTAGACTTCTGAACTGTTCTCTCAGACCCAAATCACAGTCACCATCTATGAGTTCTTTGGGTATCAGAGATGGGCTGACCATAAGGTGGGTTGGGACCTGGTTGCTGGGCCAGTGGGATGTGAAAATTTTGCCAGGAAAGGGGGAGCTTGGGGTTAGGGGGATTTATTTGGTTACGAGTACTGGCCCTTTAGAGGCAATGGAGTGTCCAGGTCACAGTGTCCCAGAGGAGAAAATCTGCACTTGATTCCTGCCTTGATGTCAGAAAGATCTGGTCTGGTGGGTGGAGAGGGCTGCAGGAGTCTCGGGCAGATGCATGTCAGTAAGAGGCAGTGTCACTGTCCCCCCCCCCATATTGAGGCAAAAACTCACCCAGGGGCTGGGGCCTGACATACACAGTGGAGTTTAGTCTCCAGGAGGATGGAGCTGGCAAAATACAGCCCAAGTTCAAGGCTGGCATTGCTCTCAAAAGAGTCATGCACTCTTGAAACCCAATCAGGTGCAGGGGAAAGAGCTGTAATTCAGCGAGCTCCCAGGTTTTCCAGTTCAAGGGAGGAAGCCTCTCGCACATCCTGGGATTTCCCTGCAAAAGGCAGCTGGCAATCCTGCTTCTTTGAAAACAAAGAATGACCAACTTAGTTAAATTATTATTAAGAATATGTTCTTGCAAAATTTGAAAGGTATGGGACCTCATATATGGATGCAAACAATAGCATTCTTTGTGTTCAGCATGTCAGTCCTTGTTTCAAAGATCCCCTTTCCAATGTTAAACAGGATTGATTTGTTTTGTAATAGACCCAAGTTTAAGATTTCCTTAAGTGATATCTCACCTTTCTTGACTATTGTTGTTCTCCTTTTAATAAAGTGTTAAAAGCCCCCAAAGGATGTCTTATTAAATTTTTCCCATAAATTTGTTCTGCTACAACTTAAATTTCTCAAAAACAGCAAACACGGTGGCTTAGTAAGCTAAGTAAGGCTTATCGTTAATGGGGTTCAGTTTTTTAAGAGAACGAATGTGTAATCATGTAAGTAAACGTGTTCCCAAGTAAAAGACAAAATGTAGCAGTGCTTAATTGTATGGGAAGGCAGCATGTTGGGCTTTTCTGCCTAGGTTTTTGAGGTTGATTAAAAATTGGCATAGACTAGCTTGTAGAATAGCAACGATACACTGTGTTTTGTAACCCTGACCTTTTCTGTTGGCTTTAAATCACCAGATTTGGATCCAATGCTATGAGACTTTCTCAGGATAGAAAGGCAATAACCTTATGACATACAAAAACCAAGATAACAAATTAAAAATCTCTTCTGGAATGAAATTTTTTCTTTCTTCATTTTTACGTATAGGATTATAGCTTTAACTTAGTTTGGGTTAGTACTGCAGACAATGCAATTATCTACAAGGGCAAAGGAGATTAGGGGTAAGAATAGTCCAACCCATTCAGCATTCTAAAAAGCATTACATATTTCCAGCGTTTGCTGCAATGAATGTGAATATTGTTTCTTCATGGCCCTGTTGTAGTTAACTCTCCACATTTACCCTCCTTCTTCTGAGATCCCAAAGTGTCTCCTAACTGGTTTTGCTGTTCCCTGGCCTTGCTCCCTCTCAGTCCATCCTCCACTCTGCGCCAGGATGTCTAAATGTCTCCTTTGAACCTATCCTTCTCTGGTTTAGCATCCTTCGTGTTGTAGCACCACCTGCAGACCCATGGCATAAAAAGGCTGCTGCCTGCCCCTCCAGTCCAGCTATACTGGAGTCATGCCAATGTAATTAAGATAAAGATCTTGAAACAAGAAGATTATCCTGGATTATCTGGATGGACCCTAAATGCCATCACATGTTATCTTTTTTCTTTTTTTATGAGAGGGAGACACAGGGAGATTTCACATGGAAGAGGAAGGCAATGCGGCCACAGAGACAGAGGTTAGAGTGATGCAACCATAAACCGAGGACGTGCCAGCAGCCACCAGAAACTGGGGGAGGCACAGAACAGATTCTCTGCTAGAAACTCTGGAGGGAGTGTGGCCCTGCCATCTTGATTTCAGCCCAAAGAAATTGATTTGGAGCTTCCAGGCTCCAGAACTGTGAGAGAGTAAATTTCTGTTGTTTTAAGCCACTAGGTTTATGCTGATTTGTTACAGCAGCCTCAGGAAGCTAATATACTCTCTAATCTAGGCAGACTTGTGCTTTGTCCCTTCTGTTTGCATGGGTTCTATAGAGCGTACCTCTATTATAGATTTCACAGGTGGTAGGCGGGGGGCTTCCCTCATAGCTCAGTCAGTAAAGAATCTGCCTGCAATGCAGGAGACCTCAGTTCAATTCTTGTGTGAGGAAGATCCCCTGGAGAAGGAAATGGCAACCCACTCCAGTGTTCTTGCCTGGAGAATCCCATGGACAGAGGAGCCCAGTGGGCTACAGTCATGGAGTCCAAGAGTCAGACACGACTGAGTGACCAAACCACCACCAGGCTGTTACTGGGCTTCCCAGGTGGCGCTGGTGGTAAAGAATGTGCCTGCCAATGCAGGAGACGTGAGATGCGGGTTCAATCCCTGGGTCAGGAAGATCCCCCTGGAGGAGGGCATGGCACTCTACTCCAGTCTTCTTGCCTGGAGAATCCCATGGACAGAGGAGCCTGTTGGGCTACAGTCCACAAGGTCGCAAAGAGTCGGACATGACTGAGCGACTTAGCAGCAGCAGCTGTCTGTTATTGGTCACTTTTTCTACCTCTTCTGAGCTTCTCGAGGATTCTTTGCATCCTTTGGTCCTGAAATAGGACCTAATATTTATTAGTTGCTAAATAAATACCAAATGGGTTCATGACTGAGCAAATAGCCTCTGATGTGGACTTTGTCTCCTATATCCACCATCTTCTCTGTGGTCACTTGCATTTCATGTCCTTTTCCTCCACCTTGCATATTTTTCTCAACCAGTGTCTACATGTGGTTTTAAGTTGTGCAGTGGTCTTATTTTTCTCATTAATCTCTTTCCTTAGTTCTCGCTTTTTTTTTTCTTTCCTTGTTATCATCTCCTCTTTGAACTCTTTTAAAATGAACCCATATTCTCTTTAAAAAATTCATTGAGCCTCTAAAACAGATTTTTTAACTTTTTAGTTTGGAATTTTTCCAACCTATAGAAAACTCAGAAGAATAATACAGTAAACACCACATGTCCTCATCTGAAGATTCACTTGTTAACACTATACCACATTTGTTTGTTCTTGCTCATTTCTCTTTGTCTCTCCCTCTCTCTTCCTGTTTTTTATTTATATTGTCACGTATCATTTGAAAGTAAATGACACACATTATGAACCTTTACTCCTACAAATTTAAGGATGTATTGCGAAGACTTTGGATGTCTCCTATCCCCTCCCAACTTTCTGAAAGTGAGATTGCACCTGTTTACTAGGTGCAAATACAAAACCACCCCAGCTCACTCCTGAGCTTCCCGTGAGATGAGATGAACTGAATACTCATTTCTCAGGCATATCATCCCCTTTAGGTTCAGGTTCTGTAAGATCACTCCTTCAGTGATGAGTTGACCTAAATCACTTAACCTGTGATGTTTCCCATACTAAAACCTGGACCTCTCATTTCCATGTTCAGGGATATTTTACTGCCTGGAACAGGAGACAGCATTCTTCTAGCTGTGAGTTGAATATGACTATTACAGTGTTCAAAACTAGCTCTCACTCTATGGTTCTTTTGAACCATCTACTGGCTCCACCAGGGTCTGATTCCAAATTTATGTTTTGAAGGCAGAGCCAGAGACTGGAACCGACTATGACCAATTCCACACATCCCTATTATCATATCCCATCACCATCTGGCCAAACTCCTCCACCCATGGTTATAGGTCAGTAACTTTATGTGAAATATCTAAAGACCATTCTGGCACCAAAAAGTAGGATAGAAGATTGTTATTCCAAATAAAACAAAAATATCCTGAGTACTTATTAGTGCTGATATTTTCAAGCTCATTCTCCAGAAATTTTTGCTGTGGCTCCCACCATCTTTTTTGCCAAAACATCCTGGAAAAGCCAGACCTTAAGCTGCAGTAGTGACAGGAGTGAACCCTCCAAAACTAAAGGGCACCGTTCTGTGTTTCTGATCTGCACTTGTAATCACATTGTTAAGATGTCAAGCCACCTTTGCTTCTATTATCTTTGCTTTAGTTTACATGCACTAGGAAAAAGAAACAGATTCTGCTAAGTTTAAAATTGTGGAAAAGGAACATTGACTAGCCAGACAGTTACCTATTGCAGTCTATGAAGAAACGGTGATTCAGACATGAGCTGGGTGCCTGGGGCCAAAATTGGTCTGGTATCTATCTAGCTGTGTGACTTTGTGCAAGTCACTTTCCTTCTCCAGCTCTCTGTTCTCCTTCCTGACCACCAGTCTCCAGATCAATAGGGAGGGGAGAAAAGGAGATAGGGGGAGGAGAGGAACCTAAGCTTCCATTAATTCTAGTATGCTGGAAGGCAGAGAGCACTCTGAATAAAGTAATGAAGTAAACTAGATGTCTCTTAATTTAAGTGGCAAGTTTATAAGGGCTGCTCGCTGTATGCAAATGACACCACTGATTTCTGATGAGGATTCTGTAATCATTAAAGCACATTTACCAGAGGCTCTAATTGGAAACAGGGTTTAGTAGTGCTTCAGTTCAGTTCAGTTCAGTAGCTCAGTTGTGTCCGACTCTCTGTGACCCCATGAACCGTAGCACACCAGGCCTCCCTGTCCACCCAAACCCATGTCCATTGAGTCGGTGATGCCATCCAACCCTCTCATCCTCTGTTGTCCCCTTTTCCTCCTGCCCTCAATCTTTCCCAGCATCCGGGTCTTTTCAAATGAGTCATCTCTTCACATCAGGTGGCCAAAGTATTGGAGTTTCAGCTTCAACATGAGTCCTTCCAATGAACACCCAGGACTGATCTCCTTTAGGATGGACTGGTTGGACCTCCTTGCAGTCCAAGGGACTCTTACCTCAAGTTATTCTAAGTCCTTGAAGGTAATTAAACCACCTTTTCTGGGAAAACATTGCAAATTTGAACCTCCCCATCGCAACCAATTAGGGACATTAATGAGGATTTACTGAATTACTACTATTTACAGGTATGTGTCAAATGAATTTAATGAGTATGCAATTAACCTTGAATAACTAGGTAAAATTTCAGAAAAACAGAATAATATATACCAGTTTATACTGTGCACAGGCATACTTCTGAGATATTGCAGTTTCAGTTCTAGGCCACTGTAATAGAGCAAGTATTGCAACAAAGTAAGTCACATGGATTTTTGGTTTCCTAGCATGTAAAAGTAATGTTTACACTTGCATTGTCTATCAAATGTACAATTATGTTGCATTTTGCATTGTGTCTTAAAAAAACAACAACAACAGTGTACACCTTAATAATTTATTGCTGGGACTTCCCCGGTGTTCCGTTGGTTAAGATGCCATGCTTCCAATGCAGAGGGCCTGGGTTTGATCCGTGGTCAAGGAACTAGATCCTGCATGTTATAACTAAGACCTGGCACAGCCAACTAAATTTATATATATATATATATATATATATATATATCAGATCAGATTAGTCGCTCAGTCGTGTCCGACTCTTTGTGACCCCATGAATCGCAGCACGCCAGGCCTCCCTGTCCATCACCAACTCCCGGAGTTCACTGAGACTCACGTCCATCGAGTCAGTGATGCCATCCAGCCATCTCATCCTCTGTCGTCCCCTTCTCCTCCTGCCCCCAATCCCTCCCAGCATCAGAGTCTTTTCCAATGAGTCAACTCTTCGCATCAGGTGGCCAAAGTACTGGAGTTTCAGCTTTAGCATCATTCCTTCCAAAGAACACCCAGGGCTGATCTCCTTCAAAATGGACTGGCTGGATCTCCTTGCAGTCCAAGGGACTCTCAAGAGTCTTCTCCAACACCACAGTTCAAAAGCGTCAATTCTTTGGTGCTCAGCCTTCTTCACAGTCCAACTCGCACATCCATACATGACCACAGGAAAAACCATAGCCTTGACTAGACAGACCTTTGTTGGCAAAGTAATGTCTCTGCTTTTCAATATGCTATCTAGGTTGGTCATAACTTTCCTTCCAAGGAGTGAGCGTCTTTTAATTTCATGGCTGCAGTCACCATCTGTAGTGATTTTGGAGCCCAGAAAAATAAAGTCTGACACTGTTTCCACTGTTTCTCCATCTATTTCCCATGAAGTGCTGGGATCGGATGCCATGATCTTCGTTTTCTGAATGTTGAGTTTTAAGCCAACTTGTTCACTCTCCACTTTCACTTTCATCAAGAGGCTTTTGAGTTCCTCTTCACTTTCTGCCATAAGGGTGGTGTCGTTTGCATATCCGAGGTTATTGATATTTCTCCTAGCAATCTTGATTCCAGCTTGTGTTTCTTCCAGTCCAGCATTTCTCATGATGTACTCTGCATATAAGTTAAATAAACAGGGTGACAATATACAGCCTTGACGTACTCCTTTTCCTATTTGGAACCAGTCTGTTGTTCCATGTCCAGTTCTAACTGTTGCTTCCTGACCTGCATACAGATGTCTCAAAAGGCAGGTCAGGTGGTCTGGTATTCCCATCTTTTTCAGAATTTTCCGCAGTTTATTGTGATCCACACAGTCAAAGGCTTTGGCATAGTCAATAAAGCAGAAATAGTTGTTTTTCTGGAACTCTCTTGCTTTTTCTATGATCCAGCAGATGTTGGCAATTTGATCTCTGGTTCCTCTGCCTTTTCTAAAACCAGCTTGGGCATCAGGAAGTTCACGGTTCACATATTGCTGAAGCCTGGCTTGGAGAATTTTGAGCATTACTTTACTAGCGTGTGAGATGGCTGCAATTGTGCGGTAGTTTGAGCATTCTTTGGCATTGCCTTCCTTTGGGATTGGAATGAAAACTGACCTTTTCCAGTCCTGTGGCCACTGCTGAGTTTTCCAAATTTGCTGGCATATTGAGTATAGCACTTTCACAGCATCATCTTTCAGGATTTGAAATAGCTCAACTGGAATTCCATCACCTCCACTAGCTTTGTTCGTAGTGATGCTTTCTAAGGCCCACTTGAC
This sequence comes from Bubalus kerabau, assembly GCF_029407905.1. Taxonomy (NCBI): domain Eukaryota; kingdom Metazoa; phylum Chordata; class Mammalia; order Artiodactyla; family Bovidae; genus Bubalus; species Bubalus kerabau. The sequence goes on from NC_073637.1 coordinate 68,252,349, forward strand.
TTCACATTCCAGGATGTCTGGCTCTAGGTCAGTGATCACACCATCGTGATTATCTGGGTTGTGAACATCTTTTTTGTACAGTTCTTCTGTGTATTCTTGCCATCTCTTCTTAATATCTTCTGCTTCTGTTAGGTCCATACCATTTCTGTCCTTTATCAAGCTCATCTTTGCATGAAATGTTCCTTTGGTATCTCTGATTTTCTTGAAGAGATCTCTAGTCTTTCCCATTCTGTTGTTTTCCTCTATTTCTTTGCATTGATCGCTGAAGAAGGCTTTCTTATCTCTTCTTGCTATTCTTTGGAACTCTGCATTCAGATGTTTATGTCTTTCCTTTTCTCCTTTGCTTTTCACTTCTCTTCTTTTCACAGCTATTTGTAAGGCCTCCCCAGACAGCCATTTTGCTTTTTTGCATTTCTTTTCCATGGGGATGGTCTTGATCCCTGTCTCTTGTACAATGTCATGAACCTCAGTCCATAGTTCATCAGGCACTCTATCTATCAGATCTAGGCCCTTAAATCTATTTCTCACTTCCACTGTATAATCATAAGGGATTTGATTTAGGTCATACCTGAATGGTCTAGTGGTTTTCCCTACTTTCTTCAGTTTAAGTCTGAATTTGGCAATAAGGAGTTCATGGTCTGAGCCACAGTCAGCTCCTGGTCTTGTTTTTGTTGACTGTATAGAGCTTCTCCATCTTTGACTGCAAAGAATATAATCAATCTGATTTTGGTGTTGACTATCTGGTGATGTCCATGTGTAGAGTCTTCTCTTGTGTTGTTGGAAGAGGGTGTTTGCTATGACCAGTGCATTTTCTTGGCAAAACTCTATCAGTCTTTGCCCTGCTTCATTCCATATTCCAAGGCCAAATTTGCCTGTTACTCCAGGTGTTTCTTGACTTCCTACTTTTGCATTACAGTCCCCTATAAGGAAAAGGACATCTTTTTTAGGTGTTAGTTCTAAAAGGTCTTGTAGGTCTTCATAGAACCGTTCAACTTCAGCTTCTTCAGCATTACTGGTTGGGGCATAGACTTGGATTACTGTGATATTGAATGGTTTGCCTTGGAAACGAACAGAGATCATTCTGTCGTTTTTGAGATTGCATCCAAGTACTGCATTTCGGACTCTTTTGTTGACCATGATGGCCACTCCATTTCTTCTGAGGGATTCCTGCCCACAGTAGTGGATATAATGGTCACCTGAGTTAAATTCACCCATTCCAGTCCATTTCAGTTCGCTGATTCCTAGAATATCAACATTCACTCTTGCCATCTCTTGTTTGACCACTTCCAATTTGCCTTGAGTCATGGACCTTACATTCCAGGTTCCTATGCAATATTGCTCTTTACAGCATCGGACCTTGCTTCTATCACCGGTCACATCCACAGCTGAGTATTCTTTTTGCTTTGGCTCCATCCCTTCATTCTTTCTGGAGTTATTTCTCCACTGATCTCCAGTAGCATACTGGGCACCTATTGACCTGGGGAGTTTCTCTTTCAGTATCCTATCGTTTTGCCTTTTCATACTGTTCATGGGGTTCTCAACGCAAGAATACTGAAGTGGTTTACCATTCTGTTCTCCAGTGGACCAGATTCTGTCAAATCTCTCCACCATGACCGGCCCATCTTGGGTTGCTCCATGGGCATGGCTTAGTTTCATTGAGTTAGACAAGGCTGTGGTCCTAGTGTGATTAGATTGACTAGTTTTCTGTGAGTATGGTTTCAGTGTGTTTGCCCTCTGATGCCCTCTTGCAACACCTACCGTCTTACTTGGGTTTCTCTTACCTTGGGCGTGGGGTATCTCTTCACGGCTGCTCCAGCAAAGCACAGCCATTGCTCCTTACCTTGGACGAGGGGTATCTCCTCACCGCCGCCCTTCCTGACCTTCAACGTGGGATAGCTCCTCTAGGCCCTCCTGCGCCTGCGCAGCCGCTAGCCATCATCTGAGCCTTCAGTGAATCATAATCTTTTTGCAATAATAACATCAAATATCACTGATCACAGATAATCATAACAAATACTATGATAATGAAAAAGTTTGAAATATTGCAAGAATTACCAAAATGTGATATACAGACATGAAGTAAGCAAATACTGTTGGAAAAGAGGTGCTGAAAGACCTCAATGCAGGGTTGCCACAAACCTGCAACTTGTGCTTATCTGTGAGGCACGATAAAGTGAAGCACAATAAATGAAGTATGTGTCTATTAGCAGGAAACTGCTTCTGACACCTGCTTTATACCTATATATTTCAGTAGATATGAAATAACTAGACTTTAGAAGACAGCAGGCAGCTTTCTATTGCACACAAGTGGACCCTTAATTGTTGAAATCTGAATTCTGGGACAAGCTTGTTTTCTGATGAAACTGAATGTTTACTGAATTCCAACCCCAGTTGATTATAAAGTACTCCGTTTGAGATCTTCCTAAGGCCAAAGGTCAAAATTTACTATTTCTAGACAGTTTTTAATCAATCTGAGAGTAGTTAAGTTCAAATCGCCTTTAATAAACAACTTCTGTGTGCCAGAGACCTGTGCTAGTCATTAGGGTTACAAAGATGAGTTGGTAAGTCACAGCTCTGCCGTCAAGGAGCTTATAGTCTCCAGGGGAAATACACCTGTAAAGAATAATTAATAGGGACTTCCCTGCTGGTCCAGTGGTTAAGAATCCGCCTTGCAGTGCAGGGGAGGGGGCTTCAATCCTTGGTCAGGAACTAAAATCCCACCTGCTATGGAGCAACTAAGTCCACGCCACAGCTAGAGAGCCTGTGTGCTGCAACAGAAGATCCCACATGACGCAACTAATACCCAATCAGTTCAGTCCAGTTCAGTTGCTCAGTCTTGTCCGTACTCTTTGCGACCCCATGGACTGCAGCACACCAGGCCTCCATGTCCATCACCAACTCCCAGAGTTTACCCAAACTCATGTCCATTGAGTTGGTGATGCCATCCAACCATCTCATCCTCAGTCATCCCCTTCTCCTCCCACCTTCAGTCTTTCTCAGCATCAGGGTCTTTTCAAATGTGTCAATTCTTCACATCAGGTGGCCAAAATATTGGAGTTTCAGCTTCAGCATCAGTCCTTCCAATGAACACCCAGGACTGAGTTCCTTTAGTATGGACTCGTTGGATCTTCTTTCAGTCCAAGGGACTCTCAAGAGTCTTCTCTAACACTACAGTTCAAAAGCATCAATTCTTCGGCACTCAGCTTTCTTAATAGTCCAAAAATACAACCAAATAAATATTTTTTAAAGATAATGATTATAGTGCAGTTTAATATATGTACTGATGGGTGTGTATATTCTGACCTCAAAGGGAGCTCAGAAATGCTGAACTTGAAGATAGATCTGAGGAACTTCTCCATAATTCAGTACAAAGAGATAAAAGTTAGATAATATGAGAGCTATTTTAGGGAAAAAATAAATAAAAAGTCTAACATACTTATAAGAGGAGTTCCACATGGAAAGGATAGAGGGAACCATAGATACTGGATTGTAATTGTGTAAAATGTCAACATCGAGGGGAAGGCTAGAGGAAGAGTGCGTAGACCTACCTGGACATTTCTTTGTAGCCTACTGTGAATCCATAACTATTTCAAAATTGAAAGTTAAAAAACATTTAACAGTAGTTACTAACAGAATATAAATAAGATATGTAGCTTCCCTGGCCAGAAGAACAGGGGAAAGAAAAGAATAAAGAAAACTCTGTCATTTCAACAGGATTTAGGAAAAGAGAAATTAGAGAGCAAAATAAAAAAGTAAGATAACTGCAAAAACAAAAATGACGTCAAAATAAATGAAAATATGTTTATAGTCACAATAAACAAAATGGACTCACCTCCCCATTTCACAGAAAGTGTCAGGGTTTTTTTTAATCCAGTTATTTTCTGGGTATTAGAGATGACTAAAATATGACACAGAAATGTTAAAGTGATGTGGAAAATGGCAAATATCAAAAGAAAGTAACTATATTAATATCACCTAAAATAGATTTTAAAGAAAAAACATTGAGATTAATACATAATGATAAACGGAACAATTAGCTGGGACGATAAAACAGTCCTGAACCTGTATACACCTGGCACTATGGTCTTAAAAATATAAAGTAAAGCTCAATAGATTTAAAAGGAAAAATGGGTAGGTACACATTTGAGTGTATTTTTAACATAAAGACGCTTACTCCTTGGAAGGAAATTATGACCAACCTAGACAGCATATTGAAAAGCAGAGACATTACTTTGCCAACAAAGGTCTGTCTAGTCAAGGCTATGGTTTTTTCAGTGGTCGTGTATGGATGTGAGAGTTGGACTGTGAAGAAAGCTGAGCACCAAAGAATTGACGCTTTTGAACTGTGGTGTTGGAGAAGACTCTTAAGAGTCCCTTGGTCTGCAAGGAGATCCAACCAGTCCATTCTAAAGGACATCAGCCCTGGGTGTTCTTTGGAAGGAAGGATGCTAAAGCTGAAACTCCAATACTTTGGCCACCTCATGCGAAGAGTTGACTCATTGAAAAAGACTCTGATGCTGGGAGGGATTAGGGGCAGGAGGAGAAGGGGACGGCAGAGGATGAGATGGCTGGATGGCATCAGTGACTCAATGGACATGGGTTTGAGTGAAATCCGGGAGTTGGTGATGGACAGGGAGGCCTGGTGTGCTGCGATTCATGGGGTTGCAAAGAGTCAGACACGACTGAGCGACTGAACTGAACTGAACTGACACATTTGAGTGTATTTTTAACATACCTCCCTAGGTAATTAATAAACAAACAATCCAAAATTTAGTAGAATAGCAAAGATTTGAGCAATGAATTAATGGAGATAGATGAATAGATAGAATATATAAAATATATTAATTCAACTATTAAGTAATTTTTTTCAAACATACATGGATCACTTGTTGACCCTACACCAGCCAGTCACAAATTTTAATTTACACAGTATAATAGGTGAAAGGCAAATGTTAATTTATACACAGCATGTTTTCTGCCCACAACTCAGTAAAATTAGAAATTAGCAAGAAAGTGAACATCAACACCCCGTTCATTTAGAAATATTGAAAAACACACCTTTGAATAATATAGGCTCAGATTAAAATAAGATGATCATAAAGTATTTAGAACTAAATGACAGTGAAAACTGTGGATGCCAAAGCTATGCAGGCAGCTAAAACAGAAGGTATACTTAGAAATGAGTATCCCTATTTGCATATATCACTGGATAGAAAGAAGCAGAAAAAGCTGATGAGTTAAGAGTTCAAATGAAGAAGACAAAAAAGGAAAAATTGAGTAAACAAAATGAAGATATTAAAAATAAATCAAGGAAGGAAAGAAATATATTTATGTTAACTTCATAAAAACAGTCATTTGACTCTGGGAGGGAGAAGAGACTGAAGTAGAGCTCGTTATATTTGTAGCATTTTATTTCTTTGGACAAAAAAAGTAAATGCCTGTGTTTTTAAAATCATTTTATTTTTTGGTAACAACTTTATTGAAATATAATTCACATATCATATAATCTACTCATTTAAAGTGTACAGTTCACTGAGTGGTACAAACATCACCACAATCAACTTTAGAACATTTTTATCACCTCAAAAAGAAAGCCCCAGCCTTTAGCTGTCATGCCCAAGCCCCTCTTCCTTCCCACCCCTAAACAACCACAAATCTGCTTTCTGTCTCCTTAGTTTTGCTTAATCTGGACCTTTCATGTAAATAGAATCTTAAAATATGTGCTCTTTTGTGACTTAATTCTTTGACCCAGCATAAACTTTTCAAGGTTCACTTAGGTTGTAACTTATTTCATTACTTCATTCATTCTTATGGGTGAACAGTATCCCATTGTATGAATATACCACATTTTGCTTGTCTGTCCACTACTTCCACTTTTGACTAATCTGAGCAATACTGGTATGGAGATCTGTGTACAAGTTTTTGTATGGACACATTTTCATTTCTACTGGATTTATACCTAGGAATGGAATTGCTGAGTCAAATGTAAATTCTGTGCTTAACTTTTTGAAGAACTGCCAGACTGTTTTCCAAAGTGGTTGTACCATTTTATATTTCCATAAGCAGTGTGTGAGAGTTCTGATTTATCTACCTCCTTACTAATGCTTGTTATTATCTGACTTTATTATAGCCATCTCATTTGGTATGAAGTGATTTATCACCATGGTTTTGATTTGCAATCCCTAATGACCAGTGATGTTGAACATCTTTTCAATGTGCTTATTAGCCATTTGTCTTTTTTAGAGAAATGTCCATTCAGATCTTTTGCCCATTTTTAATTGGGTCATTTGTCATTATTACTGCATTGTATGAGTTCTTTATAGATTCTAGGTATAAGTGCTTTATCAGATGTATGATCAGATGTATGATTTCCAAATATTGTCTCCCATTTTGTAGATTATCTTTTCACTTTCTTGATAGTGTCCTTTGAAATACATAATTTTTTAATATTAATGAGTCCAATTATATTTTTTCTTTGTTGTTTATGCTTTTGATGTCTTATCTATGGGAATCCATGGCCAAATCTAAGGTCACAAAGATTTACCCTTGTGTTTTATTCTGAGAATTTTATCGTATTGGCTGTTACATTTAGGTCTTTGGTTGATTTTGAGCTGATTTTTTTGTATATGGCATGAGATAGGCAGCCATCCCATTTTACATCTCCACCAGCAGTGAACAAGAATTTCAGTTTCTCCACATCCTTACCAAAGCTCACTATTATTTTTTTAATTGTTTTTGATTTGCCTTTTGCTAATGATCAGTGCTGTTGAGCATTTTTTCATGTGCCTATTGGCCATTTATGTATCTGCTTTGGAGAAAAGTCTATTCAAGTTCTTTGACCATTTTTCAGCTGCATTGTTAATTTTTTTGTTGCTGTTCAGTTGTGGGGGTTCTTTATGTATTTTAGATACCAATCTTTATCAGATACATGATTTGCAAATATTTCCTCCCGTTGTGTGGGTTGCCTTTCACTGTGCTAATAGTGTTCTTTGATGCACAAAATATTTCACTGTTGATAAAGTCCAACTTATCTATTTTTTCTTCTGTTGCCTGTGCTTTTCATGTCATAGCCAAGAAATCATTGCCAAATCCTGCTAACCAATTTCTAAACACTGGGCCTGGTGGTGTTTAAACTACTCAGTGAATCATTTAAAGAATTTTGAAGTAAGTTATTTCTATTCACCAATTTACTTTTATAATTACAGAAGATTTTCATAATTACTCATTCAATCCCAAACTTCTTCTGAATTTTTATTTTCCTGATTACTGCCAAATGTACTCAATTGTAAATCGAAAGCATGGAAATAGCACATTAGATTATGATACAATTGTTCCCCATGAGGAACAGTGATCAAAATTGTTGCCAACTGCCTTTATTAGGAAAAGAAAATTCTTAACTGATTAAAGACTATGGATATTATATGTCAGCTATTAAATGGGTTTTCAGCTTTTCTGCCTCATTTTTTAAAAAATACTGAATTTCACTTCAGCACGCATAATAAAGTTCTAAAACTTCAAAGGCATTTTGCATACTGAAAAGGGTTCCTTGTGCTTGTAATGTTCATTTGAAATTCAAATAATGCTTTGGAATTTGAAGCTAGTTAAAAGTTCTGTACTAAAGAAGAAGAAGGGGGAAGAGCCCTTCTATCATTACTAATTTTTACTACTAGCAGATATTACATCTTTGTACCTAGATGCTAAGTCACTTCAGTCGTGTCCGACTCTGTGTGACCCCATAGATGGCAGCCCACCAGGCTCTCCCATCCCTGGGATTCTCCAGGCAAGAACACTGGAGTGGGTTGCCATTTGCTTCTCCAATGCATGAAAGTGAAAAGTATAAGTGAGGTCGCTCAGTCGTATCTGACTCTTAGCGACCCCATGGACTGCAGCCTACCAGGCTCCTCCATCCATGGGATTTTCCAGGCAAGAATACTGGAGTGGGGTGCCATTGCCTTCTCCGTGTACCTAAATAGTAGCAGTAAATACACCTTTTGAAGTTATCAAATAATACATATGCTATCTATAGTAAACATCTTGGGCAATGTGTCAGAACTTATTTTTTTAACCTCTGTAGTTCTTGTTTTAAACCACTATATGCTTTTTCAAGCAAGTGTTTTTTTAAGCCGCTCATTGTGTATAGTAGATGATGTAGAAGACTTGGTGGAAGCCTAAGACACGATCGTCTTCCCTTGGAGAATTTGCCATCTCTTGATAGAGCCTGATGATACACAGGACAGTATAAAAGAAGAAATAGGGACGTGCACCGTTTAGATTCTGAGACAGTAAAAATGGGCTGTGGTGTCTGAGACGGTTGTAAGGCCAGGAGGGTGAGGTCTGTTTGGAATGACATCTCCTTCGGGGAAGGAGATGCTGCCTGGGTGAGAGGAATGACCTGAGCAAAGTATGACATCTGACCGGAGAAGACGAGAACCAGGTTACCCAAGGCAGAGAGAGCACCTTGAGTGTGCTGTGGACAGCGGGCGTTCAGGATGAAGATGGATTATGGGGAGCTGGAATACTAGTTTTATATTCGATGTAGTTGACTGTAGAGAGGGATTGTGGGTTCTTGACCAGGGGAGCAGTGGAAAATTTAGTCTGTCTCCAGTAGAGTTCATAACACTTTAGAGATAAAGGGATTTTGGAAACATCTTATCCAACAACTCCTGTCTACTGGATCCAGGGATCTGAAATAGCTTGCTCAAAGTTGCCCATCAGAAAATAGCAGATCTGAACTTCAGATTTATCCTTTAATTCCAAAGGATAAATTCTTTCTTTCATACCACAATTTTCCAAAATATCTTCCCATCTACCAGAATGTCTTAAGAAAGAGAAAAGAGGGAGAAAAGCATTCACATACTTGAGGCAATGAACACCCCAATCAGAGGGGTTGCTGAGGAAAATTGAAAACAAGATAAGAAGAAGCATCTTACTCTAGTACTCTTGCCTGGAAAATCCCATGGACGGAGGAGCCTGGTAGGCTGCAGTCCATGGGGTCGCAAAGAGTTGGACACGACTGAGTGACTTCCCTTTCACTTTTCACTTTCAGGCATTGGAGAAGGAAATGGCAACCCACTCCAGTGTTCTTGCCTGGAGAATCCCAGGGATGGGGGAGCCTGGTGGGCTGCTGTCTCTGGGGTCGCACAGAGTCAGACACGACTGAAGTGACTTAGCAGCAGCAGCAGCAGAAGCATCTTAGTGGGAAAAAGTGAGAACCTGATGACGATTTATTTTAGTAAATGGAGCAAGTACCTAGAGAATTAAATACAGATTGAACTAGTTCTAAGAAATAATATTTGACTAAAGTGAGAAATTAATCCTAATAAAACCATTGTCCGTATTCCAAATGACCCTAGCAAATGGGTGCTATGGAAATATTTGCAGAATGAATGAACAAAGGAATGAATGTATCAACTTAAATTTTTGTAGTTTTTTTTTTTTTCTGGTAAATACCTTACAAGTGCTATTTAAATAAAGCATTTTCTTTTATAGATTCACCTTTTTGGAGTTTTGCTGGCCATTTTAGGAAACCTGGTAATCAGCATTTCCCTAAATATTCAGGTAAGAAGAAGCTTATTTTTCTAACTTTGTAGTTTGATCCAGGAACACATTATGACTTTAATAAGCCTCAGACACTCTTGCCTTCTTCCTCCATTAAAGAAAGTGTATCTTATGTCCTTATTGATACAAAGACAGATGTAGTACTCACTGGATTGTATTCATGTTTTTTCTTCTGATTTTAAAAGAAGTTAAAAGTTTTTGTGAACCTCTTATTAATATTGTATACCCCAGTCAAACTTCATGTGAATTTGTATCACACTGAGAAAAGATGTTCATAATGTTGGCATAAACTGAGATTTATTTAATGTTCTACATTTTCTTATAGTACTTTTATTATTTTCTGAATAACTTCTGAAGCTTTTAAAAAAATTTAAAGAAAAAATTTTAAAGTCATCTAGAATTGTACATACTTCTTAAAGAAGTGAGTTAAGTTATCATAAAAATCAAGAGGGAAATAGGGCTTTATTTAATGGCCAGTTTTTCAGGAATTCACATGTTTGCAATAAAAGAATATATTCAAAGCAGATAGAAATGAGTTCCTCCATCCCAATCCTCTGCTACCAGAGCTTTCTGCCCTGTAACATTTATTGTGGTAGCTACTTTGACTCATCCTAAGATATGCTTTCTTTAAATCCCTTTTCCAAAGGTGTTTCTTTAATAATTTAGTATATTTATTTCAATGATGTTTATTTTGGGAACCTGATTTTTTTTTTGACAATCTATAAAAGAAGTATTTTGGTGTGGTAGAATAAAAAGTCACTTAACTCCTTAACATACATCCCACCTTTAGATGGTAATAATGATATTTATTCACAAGCTATGAGAATTAATTAATATTGAAGAAGGCCCTTTAAACTATAAAATACTGTGTCAGTATGAGTCACTTTTAGTATGTTTGGAACAAAACAGAAAATCATAATAATTGCTCTATTATAATCGGCAAATAAATTTAAGAGCCATGAAGCAATTTTATAGGACCAAAATTTTCAAGGCAAGTTTTAGTTACGTGGAAATGTTTTCTTATTTACATTCTGTTTGACTTCTAGAAGTATTCACATCTCCGGTCGGCACAGCAGGAACACCCAAGGCCATACTTCAGGAGCGTGCTGTGGTGGGGTGGAGTCATGCTGATGGCCCTGGGAGAGACGGGAAACTTCGTGGCCTATGGATTCGCCCCCATTACTCTCATCGCTCCCTTAGGCTGTATGTCTGTTACAGGTGGGCCATTTCTCTGTGTTTTGACAAATAGAAATTTTAAGAGATCAGAATAATCGGTGAAAAAACATACAACTGAACACAGGCCCAGAAGAAAAAAGTCTGTTCCCTTGTTTCTTAGCATGCTCACTTGGAACAATTATACTCCTAATTTCAGTTATTCATTGTCATGGTGCCCCATTAACCATGAAGAAACTGGCATTTTGTAGCTGTAACGTTTATGTTTAAAAGCCTGATTCCCAGTGTCTGAGTCAATAAATCAATAGCCACAGCAAATGTTATACATGCTTTTTAATCATTAATGAATTATCTTAAAACAGTTGTAATAGAATGACATATTTTATTCATATGTTAAATTGACATGACATGTAGAGTCCTTGATGCCTGATCCATAGTTTAGCATCTCGTTTACATTAAGAGTTAGATATATTACTATCTCTAAGAATGTGTAATTTTACAGTAATGTCATAATTAACTACTTTCAAAATTTTTTATGACTTGCTAGATACATTTAGACAAGAGAATATGGGATGTTGCTAAAGACTAAAGAAAAAGCAAAAATTACTGCTAAAAAAGAGAGCAAATTCTCTAAGCTGTGTTAAAATCAATAAAATCTTTTGAGTTTCACCCTTTATCTGCTGCTATGGAAACAGCATGTTTCTAAGTTTCTGTGAACTTGGAATCTTCATTGAAATAGAAACAAGTTGATGGTTATTGTCTGGTAGCAACTAGATCAGGCATATTATCCCAAATGTAATATTTTCCAAAAAATTATATATTCTTTTTAAAAACATAATTTAAACTGAAATAATGTATACTCAAAGGGAAGTTTGTTTTATTTTGAAAGCAGTCTCCCCTTCTTAATCATTTAAAGTCTCTTATTTAAAATAATTTCATAATGTACAATAATAGAATGGTTAGCAAAGAATGTTTTTTTGGCTTTCTAGAAATTGTTCAGTTAAAATCACCCTACTCTGAATAGGCACACAATTTATATAATCATTTGACATTTTTAACATTCAGATAAAATCAGCAATTTGAAAGTATCTTATCAAAATTTAAAAAAATAAAATAAAAGCTGCTTCAGATCAGATCAGATCAGTCGCTCAGTTGTGTCCCACTCTTTGCAACCCCATGAATCGCAGCACACCAGGCCTCCCTGTCCATCACCAACTCCCGGAGTTCACTGAGACTCACGTCCATGGAGTTGGTGATGCCATCCAGGCATCTCATCCTCTGTCGTTCCCTTCTCCTCTTGCCCCCAATCCCTCCCAGCATCAGAGTCTTTTCCAATGAGTCAACTCTTCTCATGAGGTGGCCAAAGTATTGGAGTTTCAGCTTTAGCATCATTCCTTCCAAAGAAATCCCAGGGCTGATCTCCTTCAGAATGGACTGGTTGGATCTCCTTGCAGTCCAAGGGACTCTCAAGAGTCTTCTCCAACACCACAGTTCAAAAGCATCAATTCTTCAGCGCTCAGCATTCTTCACAGTCCAACTCTCACATCCATACATGACCACAGGAAAAACCATAGCCTTGACTAGACGAACCTTTGTTGGCAAAGTAGTGGTCTCTGCTTTTGAACAAGCTATCTAGGTTGGTCATAACTTTCCTTCCAAGGAGTGAGCGTCTTTTAATTTCATGGCTGCAGTCACCATCTGTAGTGATTTTGGAGCCCAGAAAAATAAAGTCTGACACTGTTTTCACTGTTTCCCCATCTATTTCCCATGAAGTGATGGGACCGGATGTCATGATCTTCGTTTTCTGAATGTTGAGCTTTAAGCCAGCTTTTTCACTCTCCGCTTTCACTTTCATCCAGAGGCTTTTGAGTTCCTCTTCACTTTCTGCCATAAGGGTGGTGTCATCTGCATATCTGAGGTTATTGATATTTCTCCCGGCAATCTTGATTCCAGCTTGTGTTTCTTCCAGTCCAGCGTTTCTCATGATGTACTCTGCATATAGGTTAAATAAACAGGGTGACAATATACAGCCTTGATGTACTCCTTTTCCTATTTGGAACCAGTCTGTTGTTCCATGTCCAGTTCTAACTGTTGCTTCCTCACCTGCATACAAATTTCTCAAGAGGCAGGTCAGGTGGTCTGGTATTCCCATCTCTTTCAGAATTTTCCACAGTTTATTGTGATCCACACAGTCAAAGGCTTTGGCATAGTCAATAAAGCAGAAATAGATGTTTTTCTGGAACTCTCATGCTTTTTCCATGATCCAGCGGATGTTGGCAATTTGATCTCTGGTTCCTCTGCCTTTTCTAAAACCAGCTTGCGCATCAGGAAGTTCACAGTTCACATATTGCTGAAGCCTGGCTTGGAGAATTTTGAGCATTACTTTACTAGCATGTGAGATGAGTGCAATGGTGCAGTAGTTTGAGCATTCTTTGGCATTGCCTTTCTTTGGGATTGGAATGAAAACTGACCTTTTCCAGTCCTGTGGCCACTGCTGAGTTTTCCAAATTTGCTGGCATATTGAGTATAGCACTTTCACAGCATCATCTTTCAGGATTTGAAATAGCTCAACTGGAATTCCATCACCTCCACTAGCTTTGTTCGTAGTGATGCTTTCTAAGGCCCACTTGACTTTACATTCCAGGATGTCTGGCTCTAGGTCAGTGATCACACCATTGTGATTATCTGGGTTGTGAAGCTCTTTTTTGTACAGTTCTTAGATATTTAAAAAAAAAAGGTATCTTCTATTTACTACTGCATGTACTGTGTACAGGGACGTTCTTTATATTTTTTCCTTCTCAAAATCTAAGAAATAATAGATAAAAAGATATAGCTATATTGTGGTTCCCCACTGGCACTAATGGTAAAGAACCTGCCTGCCAATGCAGGAGACATAAGAGATGCAGGTTCTATCCCTGGGTCAGGAAGATCTCCTGGAGGAAGGCATGGCAGCCCACTCCAGTATTCTCTTTTGGAGACTCCCATGGACGTAGGAGCCTGGAGGACTGTGGTCTGTAGGGTCGCAAAGAGTTGCACGTGACTTAAGTGACTTGGCACGCACGCATAGTTATATTGTCACCTTGAGACTTCTATAGGCCCCGTTGTTCTAAAAATGTTGTATTATTTTTCATAGCGACTGTCTGTTCAGAGCTCATCTCTAGTTTCGGTTCTTATTCTGCTTCATGCTGTTTCTGTGCAATAGCCTAGAACAGAAGTATCCAGGCAGATCACACAGAGGCCTGGGGAAGGGCTGAGTGCACCACATTGTACTGAAATTCTCCGTTTATCTCGAATCCCCTGGTCCTGGGAAGCTTTTTTCTGGGAACAAGAAAAGAGCCATTCCAACTAGCACAAAGGAAGGGGGGTTTGCGGATTTATTATAAAGACCAGAGATCTCACAGAAATGAAGATAAGCCAGGCCACTTGGGACCCGAAGTGAGAATTCGGAAATTATCAGAGATGAAGGGCCAGCCCTGATAAACTCCTCACAGACCTTCAGTGAAGCCGCCTGTGAAGCTGCTCGTCTTGGCCTGACTTGCTCGAAGCTCTCATTAATAATGGGAGGTTTTAAGTTTAACTGCCTACCCCTCGGACAATGTCCTCCCAGCCTTCCTGGAGGGGTGGGGCAGTCCACCCACCTTCGGACTTGGAGATGGGCTCTTCTCCACGCTCTCGTTCGTTTGTCTTCGTCTACCCCTAGCCTGGATTAATGTTTCAACTTTAGAGCATTTTTAGCAACCTCCCTCTCTACCCATTTAAAATGATTCCAAGAAGTAAAACTATAGCCTCAAACAAATTGTTTCTTGCTTTGCAGTCTTTGCACACGGTAATATATGCTCATAAATAATATTCCCACAGCACTCTTGCTTTGAATTCAGGTCACTGTGCAGTGTTGTGGGTGGGTAAGGGACGCTGGAGATGGAGGATTTTCCCCAGAACAACCCCCTACCACTTTTATAATTCTTTATAAAGGTTCTAGAAACTCTAGAAAACGTGAAGCGAAGGGGACAGTATTTTTTAATAAATATGTTATCCTATGGCTATGTCTACAGCTGAGGCAGAAAAGGGTCTACACTTCACTAATTTCATTTCCCCTATTATTTCTTGGAAGCTTCAAGAAGGAAATCAAACCTTCCTATGACTTTTTTTTAAACAAAGGTAATATTTGTTGCAATGTTGCATGAGAGACTGCATATTCTTTTCTGGCTTTTCTGCTGTCTTTTGTGGCTTTCAAAGTTTGAAAAGAAAAAAAAAGCAGAAAGAAAACTGAAGTCCAAACATTTTTTTTTTTTTTTTTTTAAGTTTTAGCTCTCAAGTCCAAGTGAAGGAACTTTCTTCCATCTTCTTCATTCTCCTCGGGTAGCCTGGTTCAGACCAACACATTGTGTTCCTTTTCCTCCTCTCCAGAAGTAAGGCGATACTGTGTGGGTCACTAAGCCCAGGCTGCTAATATGTCAGTCCCACTGCTTTGTCTTACATAATCAAATTCCTCCTCCCTTTGTACACTTCAGTGCAACAGATTTTTTTTTTTAGGACTAGCACGTAAGAAGCACTACAGTAACCACCAGGGACATTTCAGTTTGTACTCCACCCACGTTCTCGCCTTGAACCATCTTCCTTTCTAGTCTTTCTTTCCTTCTCTCTGTGTGTCCTGCTGCTCTACACGGACACGCTTACCTGGAGGTGGCATCTTCTCAGGCACGAGTTTTACTGATGGTTTCATAGGCGTTCTAAGAAACAAAGAATTCTGTAATCAAGCAGGTTTCTGCAATATTGGATTTAAAACAGTACACAGGTTTCCTGATTAGAGGATTTCTTGAGGCTCTGGGATAGGCCCAGGCATGCTGTCAATAAATGCAGTAAGCCAGCTTTCCAAATCTATTGTCCACAAGATGCCTTTATAAGAAGCATCTCAAGGGACAACAGTTCTGCAGAAAACCCTCTAGAGAGTCCTTACGGCAACGCTCACAAGCAGTCAGAGCGTTCAAGAGACTCAGACAGGATAGATACCTGGCCGGTACCTACAGCAGGGTGGGGAGGTGGATAATGGGAGTAATCTTGATACACAGGCAGCTCTGAATGCCCCGGCCTGGGTCCTCTATTGGAGAAAGAGGCTCAGAGCCCTCATATTCTTGTATCACCTTCTACTTTTACCTTCCTTTTCTCACTGGAGGGCTTTCTCAGTGAATAATAAGTACAAAAGCTTGTTCTGGCTAAAATGCTGATTATATGCTGGCAGGCCTCCCTGGTGGCCCAGACAGTCAAGAATCTGCCCACAATACAGGAGACCTGGGTTCAATCCCTGGGTTGGGAGAAGAAAATGGCTACCTCCATTCCCTGGAGAAGGGAATGGCAACCAACTCCAGTAATGCCTGGAGAATCCCATGGACAGGGGAGTCTGGTGGGCTACAATCCATGGGGCCGCAAAGAGTCAGACATGACTGAGTGACTACCAGTTTCACTTTTTTCATGGTTAATTCTAGGAGTTTGTTTTTCCATTAATTAAGAAGTCTTAAGAGTTGGTGTTTCAGTTTTGTCTAAAGCGTTGGCTGGATACTCTTCCCAATAAGACAGGGCAGTAGAATGGTGACGAGTACAAGCCCTAGGAGCTGCACCTGGAAAGCTCTGTGACCTCAGGCAAGTGGCTTAGATGGGTTTATGCCTCAGTTCCATCATCTATAAAATGGGAATAGAAGCAGTTCTTCCCTCAGAAATTGTCATGGGAAAGAAATGAGCAAACACAAACACTTAAGAACAGTGTTGGATACACAGCGACAAGTCTGGCCATCGTCACTGTGATTTATATTTTTAATTAACTAGAAACACAGTACATTATTCTTTATAAGGGAGTTTACTTCCGTGCTTCTGAAGATGGCTGGTTGTTAAATTCTCAAAAATGAATGAACCACTTCAAGAAATGCCTTTTATTGTCCTTACCATTGTCGTTCATTGTTCAGTCACTAAAGTCATGTCCGACTCTTTGCAACCCCATGGACTGAAGCACACCAGGCTTCCCTGTCCTTCACTATCTCCCAGAGTTTGCTCAAACTCATGTTCACTGAGTCAGTGATGCCATCCAACCATCTCATCCTCCGTTGCCCCCTACACCTCCTCCCCTCAATCCTTCCCAGCATCAGTGTCTTTTCCAATGAGTCAGTTGTTCGCATCAGGAGACCGAAGTATTGGAGCTTCAGCTTCAGCATTGGTCCTCCAGTAATTAATTCTCAGGGAGAAGAAGGGTAGGCTCCTCACAGCTCATTTGTTCAGCCACTAAGCAGCAATTATCTTTTGACTCCTCCACATATTCCCCACCAAAATGTGTTGGAAACTACCAGAATTTCCAAATAACCTAGCAAAACAAAATACATATAAAAAACAAACACAGAATATTGTGCAAGGGAAAACAGTCTAAAATGTGCGTGCAACTTTCTGTCTTCTTGCTCTGGCTTCAGAGCACTTTTGTGCACTTGCTAATTAACTTCAGAGAGACATTCAGATCTAACTGCAATTTGAGAAAGTGTTTTTCTGAGAAACTATTTATTACACCAGAAATCCAATAAAGAGAAATAAGTTGGATATTCTGTTCAGTTTGTAATAAAATTTTAAACTGCTGCTAATCTTTCCTGTCCCTCTTCCCCAGGAGGCCTTTTTTTTTTTTTTTGGCTTCTGTACTAAATTAAACCGACTTCTTCTCTGCTGCCTTAGCACCCCGCATGGGCCCTCCTCTCATCTATTTGGTGCCCTTTTGTGAATTAGAAAATGACAGCTTTTCTCATGATACTTTATTTTGGTCTGCAGATTATGTTAATACAATAATGTCATCGGAGCAGGACACGCTAGTGCCATCTGTCAGAAAATTGTCCTGAGAAATATACTAAGCGCCAAGATCTGAGATGTGGGTGGTGCCCCCTCAAATTTAGTGTCTTTGTGCAGTGCACAACCTGCTCAACTGCGTGTAGAAGCTTTGAGCCTTACTTCCCCTTTGGCAACGCTCATCATGCTCAGAATGAGCTGCTTAATGTTCATCTTGGCCATTCAGCTGAGACCAGGAGATTGGGACTATGTGTCATGTTGCTGGCTGTCTGATTTTTTCAGGACAGCATGATACAAGAAATCATACAGCCTCACAGAATTGGTTTGGATTTGGATTTTGATAAAGTGAGGATTGAGTATTCTAGGACGTCCTGTTCTAGGATATAGAAAGAGAAGTGTTCTGTTCTAGGGTGTTGCTTGCTTGTTCTCTTACTTCAGTCGTGTCTGACTCTCTGCAATCCCATAAACTGTAGCCTGCCAGGCTCCTCTGTCCATGGGATTGTCCAGGCAAGAATACTGGAGTGGGTTGCCATTTCCTTCTCCAAGGTGTTATTTAAAAGATTTCAATTCCTGATGAAGTGCAATGGTTAAACATTTATTGCAAAGAACTTGTGAATATTCACTTCTGTAAAGACTTACAGGTTTATAAGCCTGTCCTTTGGGGGGTTGAGTTAGATTATTTGTGCATCTATTAATACAAAGTGTGCCCTTACATTTCATGTTTGCTTTTTTCTGTTTATCCCCTGATGGTGATCTATGCTATGCATAACCATTGAGAGATGAGTGAAAATAATAAAGTTATCAATAAACTGAAGAGTTGAAGCCCCAGAAAATGAAGGAGGTTCATGGTAGACTTCTCTCAGTATAAAATTGACTTGTCTAGGGGTAGCTAGGGAGTGGGATATGAAGGGATGTTGTTGCGGGGGCAGGAAGAGTGGGAGAAATAAAACATGATGGACATTTTTCAGTTCTATATCTCTGAGTGTATTGATTGAAAGTAATTAGAGTTCAGAGAATAGATCTGCTTTTTCCAAATTAAATTCAGGTAACAGTTTAGAAATAGTTAAAGGTAGGAAACAAATACTGAATGAACATCCACCGTGCCGGGTACTGTATGAGACATACAACCTTGTTATTTTACTTAATTACTGCCCAGGTGAATAGAAGCGAGTAATAAGTAGATTAAATTCACGATGAATTATATGAGATCAAACACTTGGAATTTTATATGGAATGATAAAATTGATAGCAGTGAGGTCTCCTTGGCCCTGG
Source organism: Bubalus kerabau (assembly GCF_029407905.1). Lineage (NCBI taxonomy): Eukaryota > Metazoa > Chordata > Mammalia > Artiodactyla > Bovidae > Bubalus > Bubalus kerabau. Next base: position 68,271,165 of record NC_073637.1, read on the forward strand.
ATAATTTCCTAAGAGAAGTAGTCACCCTGTGACTTGGCTAATTTGAATTAAGGCTGGAGATCTGAACTGCACTGAGAAAACGAGGCGAGAATGAAGCAGATGACTGGTAAGTCGTTTCCATCATGCATTTTCCCTAACATGCTGGCTTTTGTTCAAATTGAAATTCATGATGTGGAAATATATATTGTTTCATGTATTTCTGTGTGCCGTTATGAAGCTGTAAGCTGCAATGTGTCTGTATTCCATTAAACAATGGTCATAGCGCAGCCAGAAAACCCTGGTGAGGCCTTTTGGAATTCCAGAGAAGTCATCTCAAGCAGTAACTTTGGTCTCCAAGATTTTTATTAGAAACAAATGAAGGAAAACACAAACAGGCCCATGAGCGAGTGACCTGTAGTGTCCCACAAGCCTCGACGCGGTGGATTCTCTGTCCTTTAACGCCCTGTGCTCGGCGCCAGCCTGCATGAGGTTGTCAGGGCTCATGGGCTGCCTGTGATGGTGGCCCTTCACACGGACGCTTGTTTTTACCCTGGAAATATGCGGAAAATATCCCTTTTCTCGGTGGCTTGCTGGATTGTCTGCCTTAGCACATTTGTCCCAAAAACCTGCCTACATAAAATGTGTGGAATAAATCCCTGAAGTCCTCATTTTATGTCTGCTCATGCACTCTCAGCTGAAAGCATTCCTAAAACCCAGAAACCTTTATTTGAAACATCTTTTCCACCCATCCTTACTTTTTGAGGACACCACAGAGTATTTCTAAAGAAATTGCTGCTGATGATATATTGCGCTATTACATGTATAATACAGAGTTAATCCTGTCAGTGATAGTATTTTTACATTTTTGGAGTCCTTTCATTCAATTTAATCACTAATGTATATCAAGAAAAATGTAGAAAAGATGTTTGTTCTTAATCCAGGTAACTTTCCTCATGTGAAATTATGCATGTTACCTATAATTTCATTATCTTCAATAAATGACAATAGCAATTTTTTCTCTTTTTAAAAAAACTGAGGTGTAGTTAACTTACAATATTGTGTCAGTTTCATGTATACAGCAAAGTGATTTAGTTACATATGTGTGCGTGTTTTTCAGACTCTTTTCCGTGATAGTGTTATAAAAATATTGAGTGTATCTCCCTGTGCTATACAGTAAGTCCTTGTTGTTTTCATTTTATATTTACAGCTAGAGTGTAACCATAGTTTATTTTCTATGTCTGTAAGTTTCTTTCTGTGTTGTAAATAAATTCATTTGTATCATTTTCTTAGATTCCACAAATAAGTGATAACACAATATTTGTCTTTCTCTGTCTGCCCTGCTTTACTTAATATGAAAATCTCTAGGTCCATCTACGTTGCTGCAAATGGCATTATGTCATTCTTTTCGTGGCTGAGTAATATTCCATTGTATATGTGTACTGCACCTTCTTTATCCCCTCACCTGCCAACTCATCTGTCAGTGGACATGTAGGTTGCTTGCATGTCTTGACTGTTGTAAGTAGTGCTGCTATGAATATAGGGGTGCATGTATCTCTTTGAATTATAGTTTTGTCTGGATGTATGCTCAGGAGTGGAATTCCAGATCATATGGTAACTCTATTTTTAGTTTTTTAAGGAACTTCCATACTCTTCTCCATAGTGGCTGTACCAATTTACCTTCCACAAATGGTGTAGGAAGGTTCCTTTTTCTCCACACCCTTTAGCGATTTTTACTAACGTGAATTATTGGATACTTTCCTGCCAATAGGTGGTGGGACAACTTTTTTATCTGTCAAGAAACATTTTTCAGAGTGTCACATCCTCAGATTTTCGAATCCTAATTCCTTGAAATTCATTGTAATTGACATACTTCTCTCCTCCAATTCTGCAACTAAAGAGGAGTGATCCTTTTGGAGAAGTCAGTACCTCAAAATGGTTAGAGTTGCTTGAGCCTGTGAGTGCACTCAACATGCCCACGTATTTGAAGTTTGATTGTGACTGACATGAAAGTGCTTTTGTGGTTTGCTTTTTAGCAGCACAATAAAGTTGCCATTTTAAGCGGTCAGAAACCACAAGCCAGATATTTACATGTGAGGAACTGTTTGTAGCATTATTGTATAAATATGTTCTTTTCATGTCATGGGATCTTTTTTTATAAAAGAGTGTTTTCTTTAGTACTTTGTGTTCTGCTTCCCAGTATTATAAACATATACCCTGGTTTCTCTTCAGATTATAGAGGTTAAACAATAAATTGAATATCTAGGCAGGCGAGCTGATGGAATTTTCATTTGCAGACTAGATCAGAGTTTACAAAGGGGTGGCCTGTAGACCAGATCTGGCCTCTGCTGTGTTTGTTTGGCTCAAAGAATGCTTTTTAAGAATACAAATTGATTTCCCATGTTTAAAAATTGGACAGTGATGCACAAAAACTGGATTTTTGTCTTAAAGAATCAGATCCGGTAACACTGGACTTAAAGTTGGCTAGGACTGAGTTCTGGCTACCGCCTTTCATTGATCTTGTGTACGCCAGGTCACCACAGGCCCACAGCCCCTGATCAGCACAGCCCACCACCCTCATTGTTCCTTCTTCTTTAGAGAATTACCCAACTGGCCCCTGTAGGCATTTGGGTTTGTGACCCTGGAACCAAAGGTTTTTCCTTTCCAGCTGAATCAGATAAGAATGTCATATACATACTCACATTTAAATAAAGTATAATTGATTTTTTAAAACTTTGGGTTAAATCTGTCTTTATAGCAGTGGTCATAAAAGGGTAAAAAAGTGGAGAAAAGTAAATAAATGTGAATGAAAAAATAGCCATACCATAACACATTTGAATAGTTACTGAAGCCTCTTTTGTGTTCTTAAACCCTTAATGAAAAAAAAAATTATTGTCTGTGTTGGAGAAGAGAATTTAAATAAAATGTGCAGATATATCATCATGCTGCAAACTGAAACATGTCTACACTTGGGACTGACAGCTCCTCATACTTAAACCTGGTGCAGCTGAAGCACGGGGATCTTGGCTTGGCCTCTGTTTTCATCTGGAAATCCAAGGCAGAATGTCCGTGTATCTCACCCTTGTACACAGCCATGACAGGAAATCGTTTCCATTCTGCCTGCAAGCCAGGTGATGCTTCATCACCAAAAAGAGTATAGATGACTTCCCAATAGGAGTCAGCCTGTTATAACTGTGGTTGATTCTCCTGACCATCAAGTATTATGATCAAGGCTGTGTGAATACGTGAATAAACAGCACCATGAGAGCACTCTTTTGCACCAAAGAAAATACAAGAAGACACTTTTTTGTCCTTTTCTCTTACGTAGTATTCCCGCTGTATTTTTTCCCATGATTCCTATATAACCACTGTTTGAATTTGGGCTTGTTATCTTCCATAGGCTACCTTTTTTTTTTTTAATGCATTTAATCATTGTGGCCCACAGTGCCTCTGGAGTCACTGTGTTCACCATGCAATGAATTAACTCCTGTGCCAGGAGCACTCTGTGTAGGCCTGTGTCTGGGAACATTCTCTGTGTAGAAGCATGACCTGTGAAAGCCAGCATGGAAAAGGATTTATGAGCCTCTGCTCAACGATGCCGTTAGTCAAAAATGTACATAAAACTGTGAGTGCTGCAGTTAGGGCTCTGTAGTAACTTCAGTTTAATATACTTAGTAAAAATCTGTTCAGTTACCAGCATTATCTGTTTCAATGCTTTTTAAACTATTGCTCTTTAGAGCTCTATTTTTAAATATTAATTTTTACTATAGAAATAAAAGCGTAATAGTTTTCCCTTCCTTGTACATGTTTAGAAGGCAAGGTTGTTGTTATAGCAACAACTAGACAGGGCTGAGTTTGACAGATTTCTGATTGCAGATGTATATGGGAACAGTTCAGTTTGCTTATTTTTTTATCATTAAAAAAATTTACTACTGTTCTTGACAGCCTGAAAGGGTGGGATGGGAGTGGGGAGGGTGGCTCAAGAGGGAGGGTGTGTATATATAATCATGACTGATTCTTGTTGTATGGCAGAAACCAACACAACATTGTAAAGCAATAATCCGCCAATTAAAAAATAAATAAAATTAAAATTTACTGCTGTTCTTAGAAATCATGTTATTAGCTGTTGCTCAGAAACTGTCTTTTTGCTCAATACAGATCTCATTTTAATCATGTTTTGCATGATAAATTAGTTATAAGTAGATGTATCTTAATAGAATGTCCTTTTTCATTACTTTCTTTGCTAGATAAATTTTAAAAAATCTCATTCCCTTGTCTTAGCTAAAATTTTGTAGCAAATTACATGTTCTCTCAAAACTTATGGAAAATACACCAGGCACATAAATTATTTCAGAAAGTAAAAGTAGTATATTTGTGTTTCATAAGACTCTGATAACTATTTTATGGCAATTGCTATAATTTGATGTATATAGTATATTTCAGGTTTATTGTTACCAATCATGTCCTTTTTGCTTTTAGCAATGAAATTGTCTACTACATAGCGTTCTTCTGTCTTCCTTCTGAAAGTGACATTATTTCTGAAACTGTGGCTTAGCAATGAGAAGGAAAATGATGCCTTTCTTACTCTAAGGAAGGAAATGGAGTGTAGTATGCTAGAAAGTGCTCTGAAGTGGGACAAGGAAATATGGGTGCTGGTTCCAGCTGTGCTGTAATATAAATGTTTGTTAAATGAACGGATCAATAAATATGAGACCTTTGGACCTCAGTTTCCCAACTGTAAAGGTTAGAACCTAGAGTAGATTATCTCTGTATCTCCTGCTAGCTCTAAAATCTCCTTATTCCATGCAGCAGTGTCTCCCTTCTTGATGGAATCCTTCACTGTGAAATAGACATCTCAAGGATTGTTATCATGGAATGCATTTAGTATGTGTTAGTGTAATGATACTTAACCTATTTTTTTATTGTTACCTATTGTTAATCCATCTCCCTCTGCTTGGAAGGGCTTTCCTGGTAGCTTAGCTGGTAAAGAATCCACCTGCAATGCAGAGACCCTGGTTTGATTTCTGGGTTGAGAAGATCCCCTGGAGAAGGGCTGCTTGGAAAGATTCCTTACATATACACAGGACGTTAGTAATGGGATTTGGGAGTGAGATCTTGATTTTTTTATATACCTTTTCTAATGCTCTAATGTGAAATTAGTTTCCCTGAATTATTTGGTCCAAATCTGAAATAGAAAATTTTCATACATTTTTATGCTAGTCCCAAACTCAGTTCTTAATGCAATGAGCTATGTATCTATACATTAATTTATCTGTAGAAAATATTGCTTTCATGTTCTAAAGCCACTGTTGTTGTTGTTCACTTGCTAAGTTGTGTGCAACTCTTTGCGACCCCATGGACTGCAGCACACCAGGCTTCCCTGTCCTTCACTATCTCCCCGGGTTTGCTCAAACTCATGTCCATTGAGTCAGTGATGCCATCCAACCACTTCATTCTCTGTTACCCACTTCTCCTCCTACCCTCAACCTTTCCCAGTTTCAGGGTCTTTTCCAATGAGTCGGCTCTTTGCATCATGTGACTAAAGTAGTGGAGCTTCAGCTTCAGCATCAGGTCTTCCAGTGAATATTCAGGGTTGATTTCCTTTAGGATGGACTGGTTTGATTTCCTTGCTGTCCAAGGGACTCTCAAGAGTCTTCTCCAGCACCACAGCTCAAAAGCATTGATTCTTTAGCACTCAGCCTTCTTTATGGTCCAGCTCTCACATCCATACATGACTACTGGAAAAACCACAGCTTTGACTATACAGACCTTTGTCGGCAAAGTGATGTCTCTGCTTTTTAATATGCTATCTAGGTTTGTCATAACTTTTCTTACAAAGAGCGGCCACGCCACACAATCAAACTCATGCTCGGTGGACATTTCCCATGCTCTGTTTATTTTGTGTGAAACCTCTGTTTCTATAAATACCTGCCCAGGAAAGCTCTGCAAGAACGCGTCTCCCTTGAATGAGAGAGAGCTAGGTTGAGAAAAAGATGGAGGAAGCGGAGATTCCAGCTTATCTTGAATGAAGGTTTCTGGTGTTTTTATTTTTATTTTGTGCTTTTATTTTAAATCAGTTGCCAAAATACCAGATATATGTGTGTGTTAGTCGCTCAGTCATTTCCGACTCTTTGTGATCCCATGGACTGTAGCCCGCCAGGCTCCTTTGCCCATAGAATTCTCTAGGCAAGACTACTGGAATGGGTTGCCATTCACTTCTCCAGAGGATCATCCTGACCCAGGGATTGAACCCAGGTCTCCTGTATTGCAAGCAGATTCTTTACCATCTGAGCCACTAGGGAAACCCCAACACCAGATAGAGTTACATTCAAATGTAACTGATTTGGTGGATTATAATTCAGACTCATTAAAATTATATCTATGAAGAATTTTTAATGATATGGCAAATTGTTTTTAGTACAGTAACTAAAAAAAGAAAATTTGCATTATGATTTGATCTCAACAAAAGGGAAGTAAACACACAAGTATATTAACTGTGGGTTTTTTTCTAGATGATAATATTATTTAATGGTGATTTTTCTTTCTGTATTTTTGCTTTAAGAAAACAAAAAGTTCAGCCAATGGTTTTTAAAAAATTTTAAATGCAAGTTATGTTGTGAAGTTTTGGGTTTTGTGTTTGTATTATTGCAAATTTGGATGTTCCCATTGTCTCATGATTCCAGAGGAGGAACAACTCAGATTCAGCTTACCCCACACATCTTAGTAGGTCATGGTTCGGTTGTAAGGTTGAGGGTTCATTAGCATCAGTAATGGGAAAGAGGGTTCTAAATATCACAAGGGTCAACAAAGGCAGGAGATCCCACCAACCCTTTTATTTACGTGCTGGGTACTAACTCCTTGGGCTTCCCTGGTGGCTCAGATGGTTAAGAATCCGTCTTTAATTCAGGAGCCCTGGGTTCAATCCCTGGGTCAGGAAGATCCCCTGGAGAAGGGAATGGCTACCCACTCCAATATTCATGCCTGGAGAATTCCATGGATGGAGGAGCCTGGTGGGCTACAGTCCATGGGGTCCCAAAGAATTGGACATGACTGAGCAACTAATACACACACACTAACTACATACAAGAGATCTTCAAAAAATAAGATGTATCTCAGGACTTCCAGGTCTTATCTCATAAGACATATCTCAGGTCCAGTAGTTAAGAATCTGCTTTCCAATGCAGGGGTTGTGAGTTCAATCCCTGGTCAGGGAACTAAGACTGCACTCACTACAGGGCATGCCACAACTAAGACCCAACACAGCCAAATAAATAGTTTTTAAAAAGACATATCTTAGAATAAAAGAGCCTAAATATCTTTTGCGGAAAACAGGCAAAAATAAAAGTCTTATGTAATGAGAAAGCTGTATGAGGGGTAATGACACATATGTGGAGTGGTCAACTCAGTCTGGGAGAATCCAGAGGTGATGCTTGAGTCTAGAGTTGGGTTAAAAGATGGAGGCAGAGATGCACAGGGAACTGCTTGTAGAAATGTCCTTTAGCATGAAACTCAGTGGTGCTTCTGGGGATGATGATTAATTTAGTGACAGTGGACACTGAATATAGGAGAGATGAAGAGCAAACACGGTAAGGAAATTGTCAGGAGTAAAATTGTGGCTGTCTTTGAATGTTATGCTTAGTAGTTTGGCCTTTGTCCTCATTATGACAGGAAGCCATTAAGAGGTTTTAAGCTGTGGATTTACATTTGATTTGCCTCTTAGAAAGATGCCTCTAGTGCTGTGGGGAAGGGGTAGTGAAATGGGAGGCTCCAGAGGGGAGCTGTTACCACCATCTAAGCCTGAGGTGAAGCTGGCCGGAATTGTGACAGAGGGAATGAAGAGGCAGGGGTGGACTTGAGAGACAGTGAAATCCCAACCTAACCGACCCAGTAGGCTGTTGGATGAGTCGCGTGAAGGAGAGGGGAGACCGGGAGGAGCCCTTGGGTCCTGGTGCTCAATGGAGGTATCCTTGGAAGAGGGATTTTGGGAGGAGGTAAGGGGAAGTATGTATCAGTTTGAGATATGAAGTTAAGGGGGGTTTTTTGTCCTTTCTTTTTTCCTTCCCTTCTGTCTCTTTCTGCCTTTCCATCCTTCCCTTCTGTCTCTACCTTCCTCCTTCTTTCCTTATTCCCTCCCTCCCTCCCTCTTTTCTTTCTTTCTTTTCTTTTCACTCAGGCATTTAGTCATTCAGTCAGCCTTTATTAAGCCCTCACTGTATACCATGCGCCATCCCGGTCACTGCTGTAGGTTCATTACAAAGCAGGCCCATTTCTGTGAATCCTCAGCCATGAGGGGGACAGAGGCTGTTTCCACGGCCACAGTCACCAGGTATCTCTGACCAGGACACAACTAGTCAGACCGGAGAGTACTTAACTGCTTTCAAATGGTGTTGCATAATACATGTTTTTGTATTTGGAAACACCTCTAATGGCCATTTTCTTTCTAGGTAGTGCTATTATTTCTGTTATGTTTCTGAGAGAAAATTTGAGAGCCTCGGATTTAGTAGGTAAGTAATTATTTAATTCAGATAATTAAAGCTCGATTTGATGAGGAAATAACTAATCCTATCCATTAAAAATGTGTGCTTTAAAAGCAAGGAACCAATTACTGCAATGGATATAGTGTCATCTAGGGGTGAATGTTATTCTGCCTTGGAGTTGCCGTCTGCTCTTTGACATGAAATACGTGCATCTTCATTGAGGCCGCTGCCCAAGCTATTGACCACAGCAGATCATTATTACAGTATTATTACTATTGTGAATGTTACAAAAATTTTATGAACGTAATAAAATCCAAGAAAACATCTGTGTTACCTAATAGAGTATTCCACTTAAAGGACATATTTGATAGATTGTTGCATGAAGGGACTGCATGAAAATGAAAACCACATCCAAAAATTAGATGTACCAATTAACTACCTAATTTTTTGTTAGCCTTTTCCAAAAGTAACATAGAATATTGATCTTCAAAATTTTATTTAGAGGGAATTCCCTGGCAATCCAGTGGTGAGGACTCCACGTACTCATTGCTAAGGATATGGGTTCAATCCCCGGGCAGGAAACTTAAGATCTCATAAGCCGTGCGGTATAGCCAAAAAAAAATTTTTTTTAAATTTAGAAATACAGCTATTAATGAAAAATCTCAGTAGCCTTACTGGCTGTAAAAAATGTTTCTGCTGCATGGCAAAGCCATCACATATTGATTGTATCTTCTACCTCTTGTTGGAAATATCACTGATGAGAAGAATTATAAAAATTCATATTTTCTTCCTTGACAAAATCCTGTCTGAATTACTGCCGACATATGATAATGAGTATGAGAGTTTAGGCACTTTAAATAAAGCCACATCTACTCAGTTCCAAGGAGATCATATTAAAGGAAAAACTGTTTGAGTTTAAATGTGACACCAGTGTTGGTATGTTGAACATTTGTTTCCCTGATCCTATTTCCCTTGAGCCTAGCGTCTTGAAGGAGTTTTCACTTTTTCTTTTTCCTCCTTGATTTGATTCTGCTAGTAGAGTTTTTTAGTCAACACTGTCAAATTTTCATGGTTAAAATGTTTTTCCAAATGCATTCATATGTGAATTGTGGCTTTTCAAATACATTATTTTTCTATACTCTTTTTTTGTACTATGGTTATGGCCTCATTTGGGGACATTGTATGGAATCAGAAATAAGAATGAGCAATGCCTGAGTTTTATAGATTAAAGCAATTAGGTCCTACGTTATGTTTCTCATTTATCAAAAGTCTTATGGAAACTTTAAGTCGTTTAATCTTATGTATGTCATCTTTTGTAATTAATGGCTGATTAATGTTTAAATAAATGTAAGGTATTTAATGAAGTAATACAGATGGATATAGAGGAAGTCTTGCCAATTATTATGAACCCTTGTGATAAAATGATGATTAAGACAGAATCCCTGCCTTCAAGTAATATGGTCAATGATCAAATGTATACAAAAATACATTTTTTAAAGCAGAGAATAATATGTTTTATAATGCCTGAACCGTTAGTTTAGAACAGAGTTTCTCAACCTCAGCGCTACTAACATTTTAGGCTGGCTAATTCATCATAGGGGGATGTCCTGTGCATTGTAGTGTGTTGAGCAGCATCTTTTGGCCTTTACCCATTAGCTGCCGGTAGCACACTCTGCCCCAGTTATGACAACCAAAAATAACTTCAGACATTGTCAAATCTCCCTTGGTGGGCAGAGGGCAGGCAAAATTGCCTCCGGTTGAGAATCACTGGTTTAGAATAAAGAGAGATTACTCTAGCTAGAAAGCTTAGAGAGGATTTTCTGTAGCACAGATACCTTATTCACAGCTGAATAGGACAGGCATGGACCACCTCCCAGCACTTGGAGGATGGCAAACAGAGGGAATAACGTGAGCACTGTTGACAGATGAACGGAAGTCAAGACGAGTTTCTATGTAGTACTGTGCTGCAAGCACTGCCAGTGAGCGTTAGGAGAAAAATCAATGAAAGTCATAGCCATAGGAAGGAAAGCAATAGAAACAGCAATATGTGCCAGTGATTTGATTATATTCTTAGAAAACCCAAGATCAACAGAACATTACTAAAAGCAGTAAACTAGTTCAACATCAAAGGATATAAAATAAACTCACTCTCAAGGATTCAAAGCTGGATTCAACTTCTGCTATCAACTGTGTGGCCAACATATTACTTAACTTCTCTAAGCCAGTGTGCTGACAAATATAGAAGACTATTTTACGGGTCACATTGGATAATTGATACAAGCACTTTGAGACATGGAAAGCCCTGTTATTAATAATAAAATTATTATTTCTATGATTGACTTCATTCCTAAGAGGTAATACTAAAAATGTAAGAAATAGGAAATACACTCACATACACATGTAATAAAAAAAAAAAAACACCTCTATTAATTCTTTGATTCTTTGCTAATTTTTCTTACTTTAAAAATAGCCAAGATTTGTTAAATATCTACTTCTCTCAGGTGCTATAAGTGTTTTGCATGAACCGTCTCATTTAAATGTAGGAACATTCATTTATAGATCGGCTTTGTTGTTGGTGGTTAGTCGCTAAGTCATGTCCAACTCTTTTGCAACCCCTTGGACTGTAGCCCACTAGGCTCCTCTGTCCATGGGATTTCCCAGGCGAGAATACTGAAGTGGGTTGCCATTTCCCACTCAAAGAGTTATGTGACTTTTGCTAAATTACTTAATCCCTTTAAGCCCCAAATTTCCTAATCCTTAAAATGAAGATAGTATTACCTATGTCATAGGATTAAACAAGTATATAAAACTTATGCCTATAAGACTCTTGGAAGAGGGTCTGTCATGTAATACGTCCTCAATAATGGCCGCTAATATTATCATAGCTATTAATACCACCACCCACCGCTTTGTGCTGTTTCTTCATGAGAGAAAACCTTGATTAGGCTATTTTAGTGAACTTTTAATAACATTAAAGTTAACATTTCCCACAACTCTGATTGAGTTTTTTTGCCTTTTACCTGAATGCTTGGGAAATATTGAGACCAGGAGGAGAAGGGGACGACAGAGGATGAGATGGTTGGATGGCATCACTGACTGTATGGACATGGGTTTGAGTGGACTCCTGGAGTTGGTGATGGACAGGGAGGCCTGGTGTGCTGCGGTTCATGGGGTCACAAAGAGTTGGACACGACTGAGCGACTGAACTGAACTGAATGCTTTTTGAGCAGGGATTTATCTGTGATCAATTCTTGATTAATGTCACAGAAATAAGAAAGGATATAGTCACTGATTCCATACCCATGCCTCTGACAGCAATACCATATGATTATCATGATCTGAGATGTAATAACCCTTTTCAGGCTTAGGGAAGGACTCTTCCCCAGCCATCCTCAGTAGTGTGTTAGGTCACATATATTTTCTTGGGACCTATATTGTTGTTGCCTTGAGAAAACTTGGCTTTTTCTGTTAAAAGCTAAAAATGCATTGTTTTTTCTTTACAGGGACTAAAACCAAACAGGGAAAAGAGTAGTTAGTGGCATTTTGTACAAAATTAACATATAAGCATGCTAAAAATTAAATTGTCAAAATGTGTAAGAGAAAATCATTTATTTTTCCCTGCTTCAAGCAAATGAAAGTTTGTTTTTCATGATGGAACAAATGAAGATTTTTTTGGACCATGTGGAAACAAGCTGAACTAATTTATTGCCAAATGTTGATCTGTGGCTATGAAGCTTTTCACCACTAACCTCAAAAAAATGACCTCACAAAAGCTATGTCTGAAAGAAATCGCCAACTATTATTAATTCAATGACAGGCTTTGGACTGTGCTCTGATTCTTAGTGGATTAATAACTTTAAATTATTGTAATGATTATTTTTCCTCTAAAATGCACCAAAATTCTCTCCCCTTCAATCAGCCAAAACTATAGTATTTCCCCCTCTCCTCCCTTAGTCATCAAAAATACTGAATCTAATAGTCTGTGAGATCCTAGTTGACTTAAGTCCTGATATTGTCATCATAAAAATAAAAATTACATCAGCACTCTCCAGAGACCAGTAACTTGATTATTTCAAGTCACCTATACATGGTTTCCCCATTGATAGAATGTCACGAGATTAATAGTGAGACAAAGACCACTTCCTTCCTTCCTTCTCCCACACCAGAGGTCAGCTTGGTTTGAAGCCAGGACCTAGAATACTAATCTAGCCAAACAAAAATCATTTCTGGTTGAGAGGACAGATTGGCTATTTTGTTTTAAAACTGCCTCAAGAATGGGAGACTTTATGATGGTAGATTCAGAACTATTTAAATTCACTATATTATTTAGATAAGTTAAATAAGCAGGATGACAATATACACCCTACTTAGTTAACTTATTGAAAGGACTGACACTGAAGCTGAAACTCCAATACTTTGGCTACCTGACTTGAAGAGCTGACTCACTGGAAAAGACCCTGATGCTGGGAAAGATTGAAGGCAAAAGGAGAAGGGGATGACAGAGGATGAGATGGTTAGATAGTATCACTGACTCAATGGACATGAGTTTGAGCAAACTCCAAGAAATGGTGAAGGACAGGGAAGCCTGGCATGCTGCAGTCCACGGGGATCACAAAGAGTCAGACATGACTGAGCGACTGAACAACAATACTTTTGAGACTTGCCAATCCAGGGCTTCTTCAGGACTTGGCTGCCTTAAGCCTGAGGAATCTGGAGAGACTATACTGAGGAGAAGGCACCCTTTGGTGTGAAGGAATCCAGTTTATGCTGTGGTGTTTAGTGGTATACCACCACTAAAGCAATAGCTGGACCGCCATTGATCAGGCGGCATATTGCAGGCTCTAAGAAAACCAGACAGTGATGTAGGGTAAGGTCAGGTTAGCTGAATTTTTCAACTCTTGAGGCTATCAGAAGTCCGATCAAGCCAGATTCCAGAAGCTAGCTAAATGGCAGTTAACACTAGCTGGCATTGAGCTGGAGAGTGGGGACACAATTAAAAGCGATTTCAGGTTTTACTTAAGGAGAAGGGTGGGCTGGGAAACTGGATGTCTTTTGAGGAAGAACTCTGCAAGGATTCTAGAACCCGAGGCTTGTGCAGGTGAGGAACTCAGCAGGCTGTAGATGCCGGTGAACAGGCGCATCAGAAGGAGCCTGACGATAGGCTGTTTTCCCTTCCTCCATCTTTATATGTCAGCCTCCATCCACAGGCATCTATAGGAGACTTTGCAACAGAGCTTCAGTAGCCTCTTGAAACAGAGGCAGTATTCTCACAGCTGGATCCAGTTAAATGTCAGGCATTTCTCAGAGTATAAAATATTCCTCCAAACACTACTTCAGGATGATATAAATGGTCAAATATGTTTAGAAAATATTACAACCATATCCTCCCCAAGGAGATTCACAGTGAACACTAACACATTCAGACTCTCAGGGGTCTTCCAGTAAAATAGCTATTTAAATTTGTTTAACTCACCTCTTTCCAAATAGATTTGAGTTGAAACTTTTTGTGGTGGTGTGTCCCTCTTATGACACTGGGTTCTAAGGAACACCAGTTTGGAGACGCTCTTCTCAAGGAACTTCAGGGCCAGTCGGGACCTTCAGGAACAGCTGCCAGAAGGAGTCCATTCCTTCTGTCCCCTGTGGAGACGCTTCATCCAGCCTCACGTTGTGTTCAGTACAACTCCTGGGGTGCCACTCACTGAGACTACAAGGTGAATGACAGGCTTGTGTAGTCCATTTATCAGCCCCGGTCCGTTATGCATACAAGAGGCAGAAGAGTATAATCATTAAGAACAGGTTACCTAGGGACTTCTCTGGTGGTCCAGTGGTTAAGACTCCACACTCCCAATGCAGGGGGCCCGGGTTTGATCCCTGGTCAGGGAACTAGATGCCACATGCCACAGTTAAGACCCGGCACAACCAAGTAGATAAAAAAAAAAAAAAATATATATATATATATATATATATATACACACACACATATATAAAAAGAGAGTACGTTACCTAGGTTCCAATTCAAGCTCTTCACTTAGCCCAGACAAGACAGTTATTCCCTCTGTGATTCAATTTTCTCATATATCAAATACGGCTAGTAATAGTTTAATAGTATCCAATGTTATATATTATACAGTATACATATACTATATGTTAGTCTAGTAACATGCAGTATAGTTATTTTTGTAGGCTTTTTGTAAGAAATATTAGTTATGTTTGTCTAAAGCATTTAGAGTATGTTAAGTATTAGCTATTACTATTATAGTTCTTATTATCATCACATTTCTGTGTGATGGTAATCATAATGTAACTCTCATGTCAGCCACAATTGTCTATGGAATCTATAGCTTTGGACACATTGCTTAAAAAGAATGATTACCTTCCCTTGGCGTATGCCCTCCCAGTACACCTAGTCCATCTACTCCAAAGAGCAGGGATGAGCCTGTTTCCCTGTTTTGTATATGACAAGTTTATAAGAAGAGATTTTATTAATACTTGTATCAAGCTGAATCTGAAACACCCACCAGATCATTGTAGACTTTTATGTGACTTCAGTTATATTTGATGAGAAAAGGTATTTGGTGCAGGTCTGGGCATAAGGGTGGCGGGTGAGCCCACATCCCTATATCATGGATTGTATCCAGCATCCCGTGGTTGATGACCACCTGTAGCTTACTCACTGCTGCCTGACTGCTCCACCTTTGGACCCCACCAATAGTCAGCTCTCAGTGCTTTGTGTACTGAACAGACAGTTAGGGATTCCCTGGTGGCTCAGACGGTCAAGCGTCTACCTGCAATGTGGGAGACCTGAATGGCTACCCACTCCAGTACTCTTGCCTGGAAAATCCCATGGACGGAGGAGCCTGGTAGGCTTCAGTCCATGGGGTTGCGAAGAGTCTGACCCAACTGAGCGACTTCACTCCCTGAGGTCGGCAGTGGGTAGCAAACATATGCTGGTGTTTCTTCCTCTCTGTGTTCTGTCAGTTACATCATTTCCTTTCTTCTCTGTTTTTTTAAGACCAACGGAGAGAGGTCTTCACTAGATAATCAGAAAGTGCTGAGTCCTTCCTGCCCTGTCCTTTCATTTTCAAATTGAGTTGTTAACCCTGTACAGACAGCCCCAGGGACACTCCCTCTAGTCATCTCTAGACCAATATTAGAGATACAAGTTTGGATTAATTTCGAAGTTTGACTCAGATGGCCTTTGACCCTTGGCAGTCAGCATCCTAAGTTGCATTTGTCCCAGGGTCCTTTGTCACAGGCCTCCAGATGAGCTTTCAAACATATTCTGCTCCCCAGGATGGCCTCTTCCAGAGCCAAATTCCTGGAGTCTAGCAGGTATGAAAAGTTAATTTGTGCCTAGAAATGAGGAGACTGTGTCACAGAGGGA
This sequence comes from Bubalus kerabau, assembly GCF_029407905.1. Lineage (NCBI taxonomy): Eukaryota > Metazoa > Chordata > Mammalia > Artiodactyla > Bovidae > Bubalus > Bubalus kerabau. The sequence goes on from NC_073637.1 coordinate 68,287,002, forward strand.
TAAACAACTCACCTGGCCTGTGCAACCAGCAGTAGCAGTGAGATTTTAATTCTGGGGAGCCAGTCTCAGTTCAGATTAGACTTCCACTGTCCAAGTCTGGACTTGAAATTTAACCATGTCCGTGGGCCAAGGGCATGTCAAGTGCTGCTTTCCTTCTTTTGGTATCTTACACTTCCAGAGCACTCCTTTGGGCAAATGGGCCAACAGAAGGTAAACTAGCAAGTTTTCTAAGTCAAAAATTTGTACCTTTCCAAAGATTGGTGGCTTTACTGAAATAAAAATAGTAGGAACTGTGATGTTTCATATTAGCTTCCCAGGTGGCTCAGTGGTAAAGAATCCGCCTACCAAACTGGAGACACAGGTTCGATCCCTAAGTTGGGAAGATCCCCTGGAGAAGGAAATGGCAACCCACTCCAGTATTCTTGCCTGGGAAATCCCGTGGACAGAGGAGCCTAGTGGGCTACAGTCTATGGGGGTCACAAAGAGTCAGACACGATTTAGCAACTAAACAGCAACATCAACGTGATGTTTCATGTCACTTTTAGGGAACGGTGGTATATAAAAATATTTTGCAGAAATTTATTGAAGCAACTGCTAGTGGCTGTCTGCAGCAGTTTTAAACACTTATGAAAAATGTGCACATGACTCATGAAGGAGACAGTAAATCACACAGGAAAATAAAATGATGCCAAAGAAATAAGCAAATAAGAGCGGTTATCCAGAACTGCCTTCCTAAACGTAGGACGTTGCTGAGATTAAAATTATTAGCAAGAAAGAACGTGTGACCTCCTGAGCTGCCATAGAGTTACTCACTAGACTCGCAGTGATGTGAGGTTCATGTGAGATAATACGTGTGAAAAATTACTTTGAAAGGGAACTCGCAAAACCATCAGTCATTGTATTTGTTTTTAACAAACTTTGGAAGGCAGAGAAGATCTGCACTGGTGGAAATGGGCACAGGCCGCACATGAGAGAGCAGAGGTGGGACAGGGAGGGGTGTGTCAGGGTGTGAAACAGGGACCATGTTGGAAATAACGCCGCCTCCATAAATGGAACACTCTGCAGACTCTGAAAGAACGAGGCTGCCCGACATGTAATGTGAAACGTTTTCGGAGATGTTCTTGGAGTAGAAAAAGATGTTCTGTTAAGTAGGAAAAAAGCAAGATACAGAAAAGTGTGTATGATATGCTAACATCATTCTGTGTAAAAAAATCAAAACGCATGCACTCTCACCCACGCCTGCCTAAAGCGTCTCTGGAAAGAAAATCTCAAGCACCAGCAGCAGTAGCTCACTTTGAGGAGGGGACCTCGTGGGCCACAAGGACGTGAGAAAGAGTTTCCTTTCACTGATCCCTCTTGTATGGCTTTTGAGTTTTTTACTGTACGCATGTGCTATATATTCAAAACTAAAATTTCAAGGTTTTCCCTGCTGGCTCAGCGGTAAAGAATCCACCTGCCAATGCAGGAGACACGGGTTCGATCCCTGATCTGGGAAGATTCCACATGCTGTGCCACAACTATTGAGCCCGTGCTTTAGAGCCTGGGAGCCACAGCTACTGAGCCACTGGCCACAACTGTTGAAGCCCACGTGCCCTAGGGCCCCTCCTCTTGCAGCAAGAGAAGTCACCGCAATGAGAAACCCATGCACTGCAACTAAAGAGTAGCCCTCACTTGCCTCAACTGAAGAAAAGCCCACGCAGCTATGAAGACCAGCACAGCCAAAGATAAATAAATGAAAACCAAATTCTTGAAAAATTAAATTTGACACTAGGTACAGTTAGATGAGATAAAGAAATAACTGGCAGAGGAACTCAATATAAATAAGAAATTTAGATTTCACAAGAATAGGTTGGAAGTCTCTGAGATTGTGAAATTGTATTCAATGCATTTATTCTGCTTTACTAAGTTTAGAAAGCTGGGTTTTTAAAATATTGCTTCTTCCTAGGAATGTAATATTGAACAATTATCTTATAAGATCTTTGGTTTCTTCTTTTTTTTTTTTATTTTGGTCAAAGAAAGGACAGACCTGACCAATAATTTTGCCCAAGTTCTTATATATGGTTTTTATTGTTTCCTTTTATCACAGTGCTTAATAATGTATATTGTTTTCTTTTTAAAAATTCTCATTAGAAAATAGCTTTTAAAATTGTGTGTATAATTTCTGTCTTCACAAAGTAGTACTGAATAAATCGTTACATTAGAGTAAGCTTATTTTATAGCTTGTACTATACCATGAATAGCTATTGTCTGGCTTGTATAAAAAATCAAATGGATTCTCAGAAACTAGAGTTCAAAACTCTAAATCATTAGGTTGAGAACAATAGGAAATTGATGTCTTCAAATTATGAGATTGTTTAGACAAACCAAATTGTTTCAAGTTGGAGTGTATGCTGGTTGTAAATTATATACATGACAATGCTGACCTCAGTGGTGAAACAGGTTGAATTATGTTTTTAAGTTGTGCTACCTGAAAAATGCTACATAAATCAGTTTTTCTCAGGCTGCTAATTATTAATAAATAAGCAGTTTCCAGTGTTATTTGGAAAGCCAAATCCACTTCTCTGTGGCCACTTCTCGCCCACATTTTCCGTTCCTCCATTATTATAAGTAATGTGAAAGAGATGACAGTAACACATTCCTACATAGGTTTATAATGTGATATTTTACCAAGCTATCCCTGGAATTCTAGAGTTTAAATTAGATCAAGTCAGTCTGACTCAGAGTCAGCATTCACTTTGTTATTTCTCCTAAAAAGACTCCAAAAAATGACAATGATTATGGTATTCATTTACAAGAGTTTCAAAGTGTAAAATACCCAAGTATGTGTGTGTAAAGGATCCAAGGTGAGTAAGTGCAGAGTGGACCATCAGGTGATGGATTTCCCCACTCTCTGGGCCCTGCCATCTAGATCTAGGTGGATCCAGAGTCATCATGCACTTCCTGATCCACATGGAAACAAACAGCCAGGTTGGATGTGTTTCCATGTCTTCATATGCATGTGTTCTGATCGTCCCCATCTCTGAGGAAAGCTTCTCTGTAGAGGTCAAGATTCATCTTGAAACGACAGAGAAAAACCAGAAGTTATATGCTACCCCATCCATCCTGTGGCCCTTATATTATCCCCTTCTAAAGGTAATGTTGTTGGGTAAATGCGTGAAGTTCTTGGGATGGTTTGATGGATTGTATTTTCATAGGCATCCCTTGGAGAAGGGAAAGGCTACTCACTCCAGTATTCTGGCCTGGAGAATTCCATAGACTATATAGCCCATGGGGTCGCAAAGAGTTGGACATGACTGAGCAACTTTCACTTTCATGACTTTTACAAGTAATGCTCAGTGTATAGGAAATGTTTACATAAACAAAAAGACTTGAATGGCCCTTTTCAACATGGTTTGTCTTTTCAATTTAAAAGGTATGACGTTGGCATTGGCAGGAACATATCTATTGGTGAACTTTGCTCCAAATATAACTCAGCCTATCTCCGCAAGAACAGTACAGTATTACTTTGTTGGCTGGCAGTTCATGATCTACATGGTAAGAATTCTAAAAATTTTACTATCCCAGAAGCGATATTGTCTAGACCACTGGTACATGGAGAAGTTGGAGAGCTAGTATAATCTTTTCTTCTCAGTGTTAATAACTCAGTAAAATGTAAATATACTTGACCAATATTTGAAACACTAAATCAACAATAGAAGTACCCCTGTTCCCTGGGTATTCTGTCCTTGGGGATAACTTATCACTGGAACAGTTTCCACAATTTATGGAATTTAATCCAGCAAAGTCCAGAGTCACATATTTTAGGACAACTCAAAAAAAAAAAAACCTCTCTCCCAAAGTCAAAGGAAAGTACCTTAAGACATACTTTACTTCACTGAATTTTATTTAAGGTAAGTATTCTCTTCAAAAAATCACTCATAGAGACCCATGCATAGGCTGTCTGAAGAGAAATAGGACAATACTGAGAGGTGGGGAAAAGAAAAAAACAGAATGAGCTGATGTAGAAATTGGAAGCCACTAATTGCGATTTTTTAAAAATTTGATGCAATGACTATGTCTGGTGGGTATTAAGAAAGAATGTGATTGAAATACTTGGCCTATAACTTGTTCTGGAAGTCAGTTTAGATTGGAAAATAAGAATATTCTAGGAAAGGCAGGCAGGAAGAAGAAAAATGGGGTTGTCTAGATCAGCATTTAACCAAGAACTGAATTGGTAAAATAGTTGTGAATTCAATAAAAAGAATCAAGGCACACAGAATCATACATTTTTAGGGTTAGAAGTGACCTTAAAGAGCTATCAGGCCCAGTGCTCTGCCTATAAAACAGGTTCAGTTCAGTCACTCAGTCGTATCTGACTCTGCAACCCCATGAACTGCAGCACGCCAGGCCTCCCTGTCCATCATCAACTACCAGATGATGACTTTACTCAAACTCATGTCCATTGAGTCAGTGATGCCATCCAACCATCTCATCCTCTGTTGTCCCCTTCTCCTCCTGCCTTCAATCTTTCCCAGCATCAGGGTCTTTTCAAATGAGTCAGCTCTTCACATCAGGTGACCAAAGTATTGAAGTTTCAGCTTCAACATTAGTCCTGCTAATGAACACTCAGGACTGATCTCCTTTAGGATGGCCTACTTGGATCTCCTTGCAGTCCAAGGGACTCTCAAGAGTCTTCTCCAACACCACACACAGTTCAAAAGCATCAATTCTTTGGTGCTCAGCTTTCTTTATAGGCCAACTCTCACATCCATACATGACCACAGGAAAAACCATAGCCTTGACTAGAAGGACCTTTGTCAACAAAGTAATGTCTCTGCTTTTGAATATGCTGTCTAGGTTGGTCATAACTTTCCTTCCAAGGAGTAAACGTCTTTTAATTTCATGGCTGCAAAAACCATCTGCAGTGATTTTGGAGCCCCAAAAAATAAAGTCTAACACTGTTTCCACTGTTTCCCCATCTATTTGCCATGAAGTGATGGGACCAGATGCCATGATCTTTGTTTTCTGAATGTTGAGCTTTAAGCCAACTTTTTCACTCTCCTCTTTCACTTTCATCAAGGGGCTCTTTAGTTCTTCTTCACTTTCTGCCATAAGGGTGGTGTCATCTGCATATCTGAGGTTATTGATATTTCTCCTGGCAGTCTTGATTCCAGCTTGTGCTTCTTCCAGCCCAGCATTTCTCATGATGTACTGTGCATATAAATTAAATAAGCAGGGTGACAATATACAACCTTGATGTGTTCCTCTCCTGATTTGGAACCAGTCTGTTGTTCCAAGCCCAGTTCTAACTGTTGCTTCCTGACCTGCATACAGATTTCTCAGGAGGCAGGTCAGGTGGTCTGGTATTCCCATCTCTTTCAGAATTTTCCACAGTTAATTGTGATCCACATAGTCAAAGGCTTTGGCATAGTCAATAAAGCAGAAATAGATGTTTTTCTGGAACTCTCTTGCTTTTTCCGTGATCCAGCGGATGTTGGCAATTTGATCTCTGGCTCCTCTGCGTTTTCTAAAACCAGCTTGAACATCAAGAAGTTCATGGTTCAAGTATTGCTGAAGCCTGGATTGGAGAATTTTGAGCATTACTTTACTAGCATGTGAGATGAGTGCAATTGTGCGGTAGTTTGAGCATTCTTTGGCATTGCCTTTCTTTGGGATTGGAATGAAAACTGACCTTTTCCAGTCCTGTGGCCACACTGCTGAGTTTTCCAAATTTCCTGGCATATTGAGTGCAGCACTTTCACAGTATCATCTTTCAGGATTTGAAATAGCTCAACTGGAATTCCATCACCTCCTTTGTTCATAGTGATGCTTCCTAAGGCCCACTTGACTTCACATTCCAGGATGTCTGGCTCTAGATGAATGATCACACCATCATGATTATCTGGGTCATGAAGATTTTTTTTGTACAGTTCTTCTGTGTATTCTGGCCACCTCTTCTTAATATCTTCTGCTTCTGTTAGGTCCATACCATTTCTGTCCTTTATCGAGCCCATCTTTGCATGAAATGTTCCCTTGGTATCTCTAATTTTCTTGAAGAGATCTCTAGTCTTTCCCATTCTGTTGTTTTCCTCTATTTCTTTGCATTGATCACTGAGGAAGGCTTTCTTATCTCTTCTTGCTATTCTTTGGAACTCTGCATTCAGATGTTTATATCTTTCCTTTTCTCCTTTGCTTTTCACTTCTCTTCTTTTCACAGCTATTTGTAAGGCCTCCCCAGACAGCCATTTTGCTTTTTTGCATTTCTTTTCCATGGGGCTGGTCTTGATCCCTGTCTCCTGTACAATGTCACGAACCTCATTCCATAGTTCATCAGGCACTCTATCTATCAGATCTAGGCCCTTAAATCTATTTCTCACTTCCACTGTATAATCATAAGGGATTTGATTTAGGTCATACCTGAATGGTCTAGTGGTTTTCCCTACTTTCTTCAGTTTAAGTCTGAATTTGGTAATAAGGAGTTCATGATCTGAGCCACAGTCAGCTCCTGGTCTTGTTTTTGTTGACTGTATAGAGCTTCTCCATCTTTGGCTGCAAAGAATATAATCAGTCTGATTTCGGTGTTGACCATCTGATGAAGTCCATGTGTAGAGTCTTCTCTTGTGTTGTTGGAAGAGGGTGTTTGCTATGACCAGTGCATTTTCTTGGCAAAACTCTATTAGTCTTTGCCCTGCTTCATTCCATATTCCAAGGCCAAATTTGCCTGTTACTCCAGGTGTTTCTTGACTTCCTACTTTTGCATTACAGTCCCCTATAAGGAAAAGGACATCTTTTTTGGGTGTTAGTTCTAAAAGGTCTTGTAGGTCTTCATAGAACCGTTCAACTTCAGCTTCTTCAGCATTACTGGTTGGGGCATAGACTTGGATTACTGTGATATTGAATGGTTTGCCTTGGAAACGAACAGAGATCATTTTGTCGTTTTTGAGATTGCATCCAAGTACTGCATTTCGGACTCTTTTGTTGACCACGATGGCTACTCCATTTCTTCTGAGGGATTCCTGCCTGCAGTAGTAGATATAATGGTCATCTGAGTTAAATGCACCCATTCCAGTCCATTTCAGTTCGCTGATCCTAGAATGTCGACATTCACTCTTGCCATCTCTTGTTTGACCACTTCCAATTTGCCTTGATTCATGGACCTGACATTCCAGGTTCTTATGCAATATTGCTCTTACAGCATCGGACCTTGCTTCTATCACCAGTCCATCCACAACTGGGTATTGTTTTTGCTTTGGTTCCATCCCTTCGTTCTTTCTGGAGTTATTTCTCCACTGATCTCCAGTAGCATATTGGGCACCTACTGACCTGGGGAGTTTCTCTTTCAGTATCCTATCATTTTGCCTTTTCATACTGTTCATGGGGTTCTCAACGCAAGAATACTGAAGTGGTTTGCCATTTCCTTCTCCAGTGGACCACATTCTGTCAGATCTCGCCACCATGACCCACCCGTCTTGGGTTGCCCCACAGGCATGGCTTACTTTCATTGAGTTAGACAAGGCTGTGGTCCTAGTGTGATTAGATTGACTAGTTTTCTGTGAGTATGGTTTCAGTGTGTCTGCCCTCTGATGCCCTCTTGCAACACCTACCATCTTACTTGGATTTCTCTTACCTTGGGCATGGGCTATCTCTTCACGGCTGCTCCAGCAAAGTGCAGCTGCTGCTCCTTACCTTGGACGAGGGGTATCTCCTCACCACCACCTTTCCTGACCTTCAACGTGGGATAGCTCCTCTAGGCCCTCCTGCGCCCACGAAGCCACCGCTCCTTGGACATGGGGTTGGTCCTCCCGACTGCCGCCCCTGGCCTCGGGCGTGGGGTTGGTCCTTCCGGCCAACGCCCCTGACCTCTGATGTGGGGTAGCTCCTCCCAGCCGCTGCCCCTGACCTTGGACTTGGGTAGCTCTTCTTGGCCGTTCCTGCACCGTTGCAGCCTGGCATTCTGGGCCACTGCCCCTGACCTCGGATGTAGGGTAACTCCTCTTGGCCGCCACCCTTCAGGCATGGGGTCCTCCTGGCTTCTGCCCCTGACCTCGGATGTGGGGTATTTCCTCTCGGCCACGCTTAGTGCGCTGGTCACAGCTGCCCGCCTCATACACTACACACCCTTTAATAAACTAACTGATTTCCCCTCTAAACACCACCAAAAATGTATTCCCCTCTACTCCCTCAGCTCCTAGTCACTCCTCACTCGTCATAATGTAGTAGATCCCGCCCTAAGAATTGCCAGATGGAGGTGCTGCGTTGGTCCTGATCCTTCTTGCCTCTTGTGCGGCGTTTTCTGACAGCCCACTCTCTTCTCCTGGCATTGCTCTCATCCCGGGCTTCCTCAGTTTGTTTTCCCTGTTTCTCTTCCTCCTGTCTGATCAGTCCATCCAAGGCTCTTGGTGGGCACCTCCTCCCCTTCAGCATCCTCTCTTATCTTTCCATGCTGCACAACCCTTCCAGGGTTCTCTGGAGTGATCTCATTGCCTACTCCACCACCATCATTCTTTAGAAAGACTTTCAAATCCAGACTTGCATCTCCTTCTCAGATCTCTCCTGACCCCAAAGCTATGTTTTCATCTGTCCGCTTATTACCACTGATTCAATGAGTTTGAGCAAACTCTGGGAGAGAGTGAAGGACAGGGAAGCCTGGCATGTTACATTCCAAGGGGTCTCAAAGAGTCAGACACGACTGAGGGGCTGAACAACAGCAACTTATTCCTTATTCCTTTTTGGATATCCCATAGAGTCTGCAGGACTAACATCTCAAAAACTGAACTCAATATCTTCTCCCCTAAACTCTCTCCTCTCTTAAATTGGAAGGTTCCCCTTACCGTCATCCTCCAGCAAACTTTAGGAGTGGGCTTTCCAATTCAGAGTTGGCCTTCTCAGGTCTGTCGTACTTTGTCCCCCCTTCCCTCTTCAATCTTCCTACTTGTACACTGTACCCAGTCCTTTAACTATTAAAGCTTTCATCAATCATATCTAAGCATTAGAAGGACTCTGAGTATTTCGTGATAGTCTAGACTTGAAGTCCTACCAACACATTATTATTCTTTGCCTACAGGGCAAAACAAATTCTTCATCCAGTAAGAAAAGGGTCACAGAGTCTGTAACCAGAAAATTAAAAGCCTGCACTGAATCCTTTGGAGATTAAAGATGCATCAAGACTTATTTCCTGGAATAAACAGCATTGTTTGATGATGATGTATTTTATATTGTTTTAATACCAGAGAAAACATTTTAAAAGAACAAAACTACTTTTTTAAGCCTTATAATTCCACAAAAATGTATGCTGAAGTAATTGCATTTATCTATTTTCCAAAGGTAAATCTTAAGTTAATTTATTCACAAATTCATCCAACTAATTTAGTCACCTAGAATATAGAGGAGAATTCCTGAAGCAGGAATTTTACAGTCCTGGGAGAGACTCATATTCCTATAAAACAATGAAAGTGTATTTGAAAATAAATGTCACCAAAAATGCAAATAATTGCAGATATTTATAAGACAGCATAAAATGAACCTTTAATAGAGTCACCTTTGAATAACAATATTGGCATTAAACTCTTAGGGGAATAGATCGATATTATCTTAGTTTATCTCAGTTTGGAATTTAATCCATTATATGTTACATCTCTAAAGACTCTAGAAGTTATCAATTATATACTAAGATCTTGACTTGAAGTTTGGTTTTAAGTCTGTTAACATGTACATGATTAATATTTAATCCTTCATTGTGCCAGGTTCTGTACTTTTTCTGCAAACCATGATTGCAGAGATCATAATGATAGTAATTAAGGCAATTCTTTGAAGATTCGTTCATCTAACTGTTTTTATATTGCATATTATTTATGCGGTATTTGTATTATATCTTGTATTTGTATATTACACCAAGTATAAATACAACACCTGAACTGCCTTTTGAGACTGATAAAATAAGCAGTAAAATGAATGAAAATATTTTACAATCTAAATAAATTTTACATATCTCAAAAGGGGATTGTAAAGTCATATTATTAGAGAAGGCAATGGCACCCCACTCCAGAACTCTTGCCTGGAAAATCCCATGGGCGGAGGAGCCTGGTGGGCTGCAGTCCATGGGGTCGTGAAGAGTCGACACGACTGAGCGACTTCACTTTCACTTTTCACTGTCCTGCAGTGGAGAAGGAAATGGCAACCCACTCCAGTGTTCTTGCCTGGAGAATCCCAGGAAATAGGGGAGCCTGGTGGGCTGCCGTCTGTGGGGTAGCACAGAGTCGGACACAACTGAAGCAATGTAGCAGCAGCAGCAGCAAAGTCATATTATAGACCAGCTAAGAGCATCTCCTTTAATCATGTGTTTAGCTGTCTCAGGTCAATATCCATCTTCCCTTTAAGGATTACATGAAGTGGAAGCCTCAGAAACAAGGCCCAACCTCTGAGCTGGGACTCTTTGGGGAAGGAAGACGATTTGAGAAGCCTGGTGTCTACTACTCAGAGAGGAATGAAGTGTCCTTTGCTCATCCACTAAAACTTACTTTCCCACCTGGTGCTTGCCAAAAAGCAAAAAACAATCAGGTTTTCAAGGTCAAACTAGCTTGGAGAGATGCTGTGAAACATATATGGCCCCCTGAGAAATTCATCATTTCCGTTAGCATGTTAAAAACTAGAAGTCCTTTAGGGAAGAGTTAGGCTTAACCTTGTTAATCCTGCCCTGCCCAGGCTTATTTGACCACGAGGCCCTTTTCTCGAAGGGCCTTTTGTTGAATAGCAACTATGAATACCTCAGCAGAACCCACATGAGGGGCCGTGGCTCTGAGTCTCAGTTACTCTGTGTTCTTTGGCAGGCTTGATTGTGGCTTGCTAATTTTTTTTTTTTTTTGCATACCCAGATTTCCCCACAGACTATTCTCCTTCACAAAATAATCTGCATGGTGCTCATTTTCTCTCCACCAGAAAAAAAATAAGCAGAAGCAGGGGCCCAGCCAGTCGTTTGGTGTGATTTTCTACCCCAAAGCCCATTATTAAGTCAGCCTTTCCGGCAAAAGCTGCTTCAACACCCACCAGCAGGTGTTAAAACCTGAAAGGAGAAAACTCTGTTTGTGTAAGCCCTCTGTGTCTGGTGCATGAGGTTCATCTGCTCGGTTGTCTGAATGTAAGAAGCATTCACAGGTCTGCACTCGGACCCACTTCTGCAGCCGAGGTCACCAACCTCACTGAGCAGGTTGAGCCCTGTGCCCGCTCCGACCATGTTGCGTCCTTCACCCGGGCCGCAAGCAGTCCTAGACATTGGCAGATGGGGAAGCCCAAGTAGCGAGGTTCAGTAACTTGCCTGAGGTCACATAAATACTAAATGAAAGAGCCAGAATTCAAAACCAGGTGGACCACTTCTGGGGTACACACTCCAATTCATTCCCCACCCACCTCTCCATGCAGAATTGATACAGGCTGACCTCCAAGCGTCAGACCTTTGTCCAGACTGGGCTTTAGAGAGAATCTTTGCAGAGCCCATTTCTTTTGGACAAGGACACTATATCAAAAGCTACACTTTCAGAGAGAACTTGAGAAGATGAGATGACTGCAGGCTCGGAATTTTGTACTGGGAGTGGGGTTTCCAGTGGTGAAATGTTGTGTATCTCTCTTGTCACACCATCCCATGGACTGCCAGTGCTCTTTTTGCCACTGAAAACGAAGTGATTGTTATTGTTGTTGTTGAGTCGTTAAGTTGTGTCTGACTCTTTGTGACCCCATGGATTGCAGCACACCAGACTCCTCTGTCCTTCACTATCCTCCCAGAGTTTGCTCAAATTCGTGTCCGTTGAGTTGGTGATGTTAGCTAACCACCTCATCCTCTGCCGAAAACAGGGTGAGGAGTGCCTTTAAATTCAATTAGAGAATGAATCCAGAAAACCCAGAATCAATTCAGAAAACTCATCCTGAAGATTTTGTTCCTCTGGAAAGACTTCAAGTACCCAAACCTGAATTAGTTTCCTATGTTTCCTATAACCAACTGTCACACAATTTAGTGGCTTAAAACAATGCGATTTTATTTTCTTAACAGTTTTGAAAGTCAGAGATTCAACATGGGTCTCATGGACTAAAATCAAGATATTGGCAGAGCTGTATTCCTTGCTAGCGCCCCTGGGGAAGAATCTGTTTCCTTGCTTTTTCCAACTTCTAGAGGCGGCCAGCATTCCTTGACTTGGGTCTTTCTCATGTTACATCTCTCTCTGACCACAGCTGGGAAGGTTCTCTGCTTTTAAGGACCCTTGTGACTACTCTGGGCCCACTTGGACAATCCAGGATAATCTCTGCATCTCGAGGTCCATAGCCTTAATCATGTCTGGGAAGCCCCTTTGCTGTGTAACGTAACATGCACACAAGTTCCAGAGACCAGGGCATGGACATCTTGAGGTGGGGTGGGACATTACCCTACCTACCAGTGGAAACCTCTCTGAGCCTTGGTTTCCTTATCTGTAAAATGAGGATAATAATAGCACCCACCTTCTGAGACGGTTGTGAGAATTAAATGAATTCGTACAAGTAAAGCATGTGGAGAGCGTGCACCCTGTGCTGTTATTACTTCTGGCCTCTGAGATAGCAGTGAGCAAAGCTGCTTCTTCTGGGTTGCAGCAACCTGCAGAAGTCACAGCTTCTTTAATACTGAATTTTTGTTCAGAGAGGAGGGAAAATGTTACTAGGAAAAAAATTAACATTAACTCATGCGGCTTGGATATCTTACTCCTGGGAGCTCTGTGATCTCTTGCCACAGGACAGAACCCAGGGGCAAATAACAGTCATTCTGTGAATAACAGAAACTCATATTTTATTGACCTGAAATCATAGAGATGAAGTTTGAAAAAAAAGTCACATGTGATTTTTTTAAACTGATAGCTACCACCATCCCCTGCAAAAAAATAATCGGCATGCTAACAGGTTGAGCTAACATGCTCTATGGCTTGGTGTAGGAATGGCTGCCTTCCCTCCAGCCACAAATACCATGATCCCAAAGGCTGCTGGGAGCTGTCTGTAACCACATCACGTGAGAAATGGACTCCTCTGGTTGAGGGGAAACCAAGCTGAGAGGGATGTTTCGGTTTTCATGGCAGCTTTCGGAAAGGTGAAGAGATGGGAGTTGAAAAGATTTTGTAGCACAACCTGATTAAATTAAAGGTCTGGCAAATAAGTCCTATAAGAAAAAGTTAAAATAATTGGTTTCATTGCCAGGAAAAAGACAAGACTAAGGGGTGAGTTAATCTTCCGTATTAGATGAAAAGGTTTTACGTGAGAAAGATGTGATCCTACTGCTTTCCGTACCCACAGAGGATTAAAGGGAGAAACAAAGCAATGGGTGAAACCTTGAGTCGGAACAAGAGATATTTGTATTTATTTAGAAAAGGCTCCATGAGTAAAATGCAATCCTGAAAGTAGTGAAGTCCCCAGCTCTCATCATTTTTAAGAAAGAAAAAAAAAAAAAACTAGTGCCCATATTTTTACGTGTCCAATGTAAACATTCATATTTATAATTTCAGTCCAGAGATACTGTCTTTTGGGGGAAAGAAAAGAGCTTTGCTTCAGGTATCTTGTTGTGGTTGATCAGTCGCTAAGTCATATCTGACTCTTCGTGACCTCATGGACTGCAGCACACCAGGTTTCCCTGTCCTTCACTATCTCCCTGAGTTTGCTCAAATTGTGTCAATGATGCCATCCAACCATCTCATTCTCTGTCACCCCCTTCTCCTCCTGCTCTCAATCTTTCCCAGCTTCACGGTCTTTTCACTGAGTCAGCTCTTCGCATCAGGTGGCCAAACTATTGGAGCTTCAACATCAATCCTTCCAATGAATATTCAGGATTGATTTCCTTTAGGATTGACTGGTTTGATCTCCTTGTTGTCCAAGGGACTCCCAAAAGTCTTCTCCAACACCACAGTTCAAAAGCATCAATTCTTCAGTGCCCAGCCTTCTTTATGACCGACTCTCGTACTTGTACATGACCACTGGGAAAACCATAGCTTTGACTGTAAGCACCTTTGTAGGCAAAGTGATGTCTCTGCTTTTTAATATACTGTCTAGTTTTATCATAGCTTTCCTTGCAAGGAACGGTCACCACTCGCAGTGATTTTGGAGCCTGAGAAAATAAAAGTCTGTCACTGTTTCCACTTTTTCCCCATCTATTTGCCATGAAGGGATGGGACAGGGTGCCATGATCTTAGCTTTTTGAATGTTGAGTTTTAAGCCAGTTTTTTCACTCTCTTCTTTCAACCTCCTCAAGAGGCTATTTAGCTCCTCTTCAGTTTCTCCCATTAGAGTGTATCATCTGCATATCTGAGGTTGTTGATATTTCTCCTGGCAGTCTTGATTCCAGCTTGTGATTCACCCAGCCTGGCATTTCGTATGATGTACTCTGCATATAAGTTAAATAAGCAGGATGACAATATACAGCCTTGATGGACTTCTTTCCCAATTTTGACCCAGTCCATTGTTCCATGTCTGGTTCTAACTGTTACTTCTTGATGTATATACAGGTTTCTAAGAAGACAGGTAAGGTGGTCTGGTAGTCCCATCTCTTTAAAAAATTTTCCACAGTTTGTTGTGATCCACACAGTCAAAGGCTTTAGCACAGTCAGTGAAGGAAGATGTTTTTCTAGAATTCCCTTGCTTTCTTTATGACCCAGTGGATGATGGCAATTTAATTTCTGGTTCCTCTTCCTTTTCTAAATCCAGCTGGTACATCTGGAAGTTCTTGATTCACTTATTGCTAAAACTTAGCTTGAAGGATTTTGACCATTACCTTTCTAGCGTGTGGAATGAGTGCAATTGTATGGTAGTTTGAACATTCTTTGGCATTGGCCTTCTTTGGGATTAGAATGAAAACTGACCTTTTCCAGTCTTGTGGCCACTGCTGTGTTTTCCAAAGTTCCTGACATATTGAGTGCAGCACTTTAACAGCATCATCTTTTAGGAATAGTTCAGCTGGAATTCTATCACCTCCACTAGCTTTGTTCATAGTAATGCTTCCTAAGGCCCACTTGGCTTCACACTCCAGGATGTCTGGCCCTAGGTGAGTGACACACCATCATGACTATCTGGATCATTAAGATCTTTTTTGTATAGTTCTGTGTATTCTTGCCCCCTCTTCTTAATCTCTTCTTCTGTTAGGTCTTTGCCATTTCTGTCTTTTATTGTGCCATCCTTGCATTGTTCCCTTGGTATCTCTAATTTTCTTGAAGAGATCTCTAGTCCTTCCCATTCTATTGTTTTCCTCTATTTCTTTGCATTGTTCACTTAAGAAGTCTTTCTTCTCTCTCCTTGCTACTCTCTGGAACTCTGCATTCACTTGGGTATATCTTTCCATTTCTTCTCTGCCTTTCACTTCTCTTCTTTTCTCAGGTGTTTGTAAGGTTTTCTCAGACAACTTTTGGGTTATCTTAAGGACCTCAAAAAAGAAAAAAAAACTAAAAAATAAAATTGAGGGTTCAAAATTATACTCGTTTTCTTAAAGGAAGGAAAATTTTAGACATTCAGTCAATTAATACTTATTGAATACTCAGTTTATTAGACATTTGGTCTGTTTTTTGGCAAACTGTTGATAATAAATTTGATGTGTAATTGACTCATTAATTCCAAAAATACTTATTGAGTGACCAACTGAGTGCCAGGCAGTGGAGGCAGAAAAGGTTCCTGTTCTTACAGAGCTGATGTGCTGGTGGAGACAGACGAGAAACAAACGCATGGACAGGCATGGTTAAGACCCTCTACAGTTGCCACCTGAAGGCGAGGTTGTGCTAGATGACTAGGTGACTCTGTTAGAACAGAGTGATCTAGGAAGACCTCTCCAAGGGTCTGAGTGACTAGGAGTCATTGTGCAAACAAAAGCTCAGGGAAAGCGCATTCCAGGCAGGGCGAACTGTCAGTGCAAAGGCCCAAAGGCAGGAGCAGCCTGAGAACCACAAAGAACCCAAGTGGGGCGGTGGGGAAGCCGTTGTAGCTACTGCAGGTGGACCATCCATGAGCCAGCCGTACACGACGATGAGGTCCCAGGAGTCTTAAGCAAAGGAATGACTAGGTCTAATTTATATTTTTACTACATGTATCATCTTGGATGAATCTTATAATACACAGTGGGGAAAAAAAAGCAAATGAGCAAAGGCAAGTATATGACTCCGCTTGTATAAAGAACAAATGTGTAAAAATAAATGGTATCATTTGGGAATACATAGAAACATAATTAAAGACAATGAATGGTAAACACAAAATTCAATATAGTGATTCCCGGGGAGGCCACAGAAGAAGGGGAGAGCAGCTGTGAAGGGAAGACTTCACGGAGATTGATGGGTTCTCGTCTCAGGTTGGGTAGAGGGCACAGTGGTACTTGTCATAGTACTGTAAATACCTGATATGTATATCAGACAAGTAATGAGTCTCTATGAATGAAATAGTTCATTATCCAAATTGCATTTTTAAATGACTCCTCTAGTTGCTCAATGGCTGGATGATTAAGAGACAGGAGTCAAGTCAAAGACAAAGTAGAAGCTGTTGCAACAGTGAGAGAGGGTGAGGGGAGGGAGGGAAAGAGAGGAGTTTTCAGCTTGTGCAACAGGGCACCTCCTAAGGGGGTGGGGGCCCAGGAGGAACAGGCAGAGAAGCTAGATGATCATGAATTAAGTGTTGCCCAAACCAGTGAAGAAAATGTGTATTGAGTCCTGGTTTCCATACTATCAGCTACCTTGGGCATAAGTAAAGTATTACACATAGTGGTATATTATTTTTATAACAAGAGTCAAACTGTGTTTCCAGGGGCTTCCCTGGTGGTCCAGTGGCTGAGATTTTGCGCTTAGTGCAGGGGGCAGAGTTCAATCCCTGGTCAGGGATCTAGACCCCACTTGATGCAATGAAAGATCCAGCATGCTGCAACTAAGACCCCACACAGCCAAATAAATAAATTAAATATATTTAAAAAGAAAAAAAAATTTGTTTCCAAAACCACACACAGAAAAATAGTCTTCTAAATGTTGTACTGTTGATTCTTTATTTTTGTTATCACTGGAATGGGCCATAACAATTCAACCTTGTTGATGGAGAGGGGAAAAAAAAAAGAGTTAAGTGTTGGGATTTCTCTGGCAGTCCAGTGGTTAAGATTCCACACTTCTACTGCACGGTATATGGGTTCCATCCCTGGTCAGGGAACTAAGATCCTACAAGCCCCATGGTACAGCCCCTCCCCCTCAAAGAGTGTTAAGTGTTGCCCATATTCATATGATATGGCTGTTGAACATGCCCGTGGGAATGTCTGGTCGATGCCTGGGTAAATGAGACTGGAGTTGCAGGGAGAACTGGAGATCTAGAGCTGGGTGTCATTGCCCTGTAGGTGGTGGTAGAACTCTTGAGTCTGGATGGCTGAGGCTCCTTATGTTGTTCTTATGTATTTAGAATTGTCCTTGGGAACTCTAGTCACCCTCAACCCTCATATGATACTCATTGCAAAATCAAAAAGTGTGGCATTCTGAAAACTTTGTGTAGAATAATTTAAACTTTACTCTTCCTATTTCCCTTTCTAGATTTTAGAAATATTAGTTTTCTGCATTCTCCTGTATTTCCATAAAAGAAAAGGAATGAAACATATTGTGATTCTGCTAACCCTGGTGGCACTCCTAGGTAAGGATATGTCTTATTTTCTAATTCTCTAATCTAGCCATGCTAAGTCATAAAGGAGTTTAGAGGAGAAATATTTGAGCATTCTGTTTTTTCTCATTGTTTCTACTTTTCAATTCTGATCTGTAGAAAGAAACTCCCAGTTATGCCAATTATACTTTGCATGTCCATTGCTACAATGGATATGTGTTTATTTTTTTAGTATATTAAAGGAGTTCTTGCCTGGAGAATCCCAGGGACGTGCAGCCTGGTGGGCTACCATCTATGGGGTCTCACGGAGTCAGACACGACTGAAGCGACTTAGCAGCAGCAAAGGAATTTTACTTCTTGATAATTCTCTTTGCTCTCTGACAATTTGAGGGTTTTTTTTGCAGTAAATAATTAAAGAAACAACTGAATCAACCCAATTGAAACTTTTATATCAGAAATGAACTATCAAAGCCTATCCTGTTTACATTTTTTAAGAAAATTTTAAAACATGGCTAATATGAAACACAAATGTGAGCAGTATGATTTTTTTTGTTCTTATTTATTTATTTTTGGCTGCATCAGGTCTTAGTTGAGGCATGCGGGATGTTTCATTGTGGTATGCAGGCTCAGAACATGTGGGTTGTCTAGCTGATGCCTGCAAGCTCAGCAATTGAGGCACATGGGCTTAGTTGCCCCACGGTGTGTGGGATCTTATTCCCCAACCAGGGAATTGAACCCATGTCCCTTGCACCGGAAGACAGATTCTTAACCACTGGACCACCAGGCAAGTCAGTGATTTTCTTAAATACAACATTTCTCTCACTCATTTACCTACCCATTTCCTTTTTTCCAGATATACCTTATAAGATTTGAAAACTGATGCCTACATAAGCCCTCTCTATATTTTAAAACCTATTTTCCTTCCCCACTCCTCCATCTCTGTCTGTCTGTCTCTATGTCTCTCTGTCTCTGTCTGTCTGTCTGTCTGTCTCTCTCTCTCTCTCTCTATATATATATATATATAATATCTCAACACTAGGAAATCTCATTAATCATTTGGGAAATTCCCTTTTTAAAGATTTTTATTTATAATCCTCCCTTTGCCTCTTCTTTGCCAATAAGATGACCCATCCATCCTGTGTTGTTTGCCCTGACTTTGAATTGGAAGATTTGCATTTGTGGTAGTTACTTATAGAAACAAATTTACTCTAGAACACATTCAAGTATGCAGTTGATCAAAAGAACAGAAAAGAAACTGTTTTCTTCCAAATTACCAGACAGGGAGAACAAAAGCAAACTGAGAAGATGTACATTACCCAGAAAATATTGAAAATAAAGGGAATTGTAAATTTTCTTGAAAAAACAAAGTAAGATAACAGAATTAAGACCATACATATCAGCTTTGATCATAAAGATAAATGGGCTAAGTTTACCAAGTGAAAAAGAAAGATTTCCAAATTGGACTTCAGAAAAATTCCACTATTGATTTTGAAAATGATTCTAAAATTGAATTCGCCTGTTTGCTGTGGTTCAGCTCCATAAGGATTATTGAAATAGCATCCTGATTGGCCCTTGCTGGTTGTGAAATATTTTGACTTCATATATAATTTCATCTAAAGCAAGGTAACTCAGATTGAAAGTAAAAGAAAGCAGAAGGTTGTGAGATTACCATATAAGTTAAAATCAAGGCAGAAGCATTAGTGCAATGGAGGATCCTGGAGGCACCCCTCTTGGTGCAAGCATACTCAGTCACGTCTGGCTGTTTGCGACCCTGTGGACTGTAGCCTGCCAGGCTCCTCTGTCCATGGGATTCTCCAGGCAAGAACACTGGAGTAGATTGCCATGTCCTCCTCTGTGGGTATCTTCCCGACCCAGGGATCAAATCCACATCTCCTAAATTGCAGGAGAATTCTCTACCCTCTGAGCTGCCTGGGAAGCCCAATCAGGGTAGAACTGGAACTTAGAAGGGGAGGCCTTTAGGGGACTGAGGCCTTCAGTAGACTGGGCAGCAGCTATTTCAGAAAGTACATTAACAGAAATATAAGTAGAATATTGCTCTTAGCTCATGGAAATAAGTAGACAGAAAAATATGTAAAATTAGAGAAACTGAATGCTTAATTTTGATCTGGCAGTTCTATTGTTGAACTCCAAATCCAGAAAGCAGAGAATACACCTTCTTTCAAGTCCCTATGTAACATTTACAAAAGCTGATCTTATAATTGGCCACAAAGACATTTTTGATAAATTCCAGGAAGTTGAAATAGTACAGACCACATGTTCAGATCACAGTGAAAGAAAAGCCGAAAATAATAACAAAAATAGAAACCAGTAAAGCAATACCGCCTGGGAATGTTAAACACTACACTTAAACTGCAGCTGGGCTGAAGCAGAAACCTCAATTTCATTACAACATTTATTTCTTAAATTATTGTGAAAACAATATTAAACCTATAGTTTATGACTAATGCTGTATTCAGAAGGAAATTCATTGCTTTAAATGTAAGTCAGTTAAGCACTCAACTCAAGAAATCAGGGGAGGGCTTCCCTGGTGGCCCAGTGGTTTGGCATTCTCCTTGCAAAGCAGGGGGTGCTGGTTCAATCCCTGGTCAGGGAGGATCCCACATGTCATGAGGCAGCTAAACCCATGAACCACAACTATTAAGCCCAATGGCACCCCACTCCAGTACTAATTGCCTGGAGAATCCCATGGATGGAGGAGCCTGGCAGGCTGCAGTCCATGGGGTCACTAAGAGTCAGACACAACTGAGTGACTTCACTTTGACTTTTCACTTTCATGCATTGGAGGAGGAAATGGCAACCCACTCCAGTGTTCTTGCCTGGAGAATCCCAGGGACGGGGGAGCCTGGTGGGCTGCCGTCTCTGGGGTCGCACAGAGTCGGACACGACTGAAGCGACTTAGCAGCAGCAGCAGCAAAGCCATCAAGTCACAACTGCTGAGCCCACGTGCACAACTTCTGAAGCCCACGTGCCTGGAGCCCAGGAGCTACAACAAGAGAAGCCACTGCAATATGATGCAACTACAAAATAGCCTCCACTGGCCACAGCTAGAGAAGGCCTGAGAAGAGCAACAGAGAGCCAGCGCAGCCAATAATTAAATAAATAAGTTAGTAAGAAGTCAGGGAGAAAGCCCCGAAATAAAGCTGAGGCCAGCAGAAAAGATCAATTAATCAAAGTAAAAGCAAACGTTAACGAAATAGAAAACAGGAAAGCAATGGACAGGTAAATAAGCCCAAGAATCAGTTCTGGTGAAAAACTAGGAATAAACTGAGAAGGCTGACTTTCAAACATGGCTCAGTATAATGTAGGGCAAAAAATGGAACTGTTATAATGATGAAAGTAATACACATCTGTTGTTGAGAATTAAGAAAACAGAGAAAGATACCAAGAAAATATAAAATGTTTTCATGTAAAACAAAAAAATCCATGTAGTTGAGCACTGCAGCATGACATGACAGAAGTGTGTCTGTTCCCCTGTAGAAGATAGTTTGCCAATAGATTTCAGAAGAACAGTAATTGCTGCCCTTTAAGTGTTTTTGTACAGATACTGGAAGAATGATATACAAAGATTTGTATTCAAGGATATTCATCACAGCTTCATTTTTAATACCAAAAAAAATGGATGCAATCTAAATATCCAAGAACATGGAATTACCAAAATATAGTATACAGTTGTACAAATCGTGTGTTAGAAGAATACTTACTGGCGTATAAAATACTTAATGGCAATGGAAAACAGGTTCCTAAGTAATATATATTGTATGGTTCACATGTTATGATATATCTGTGCTTAGCAATAGAAAAATAACTACAAGTCTCAAATGTTAAAAATGATTTGAGGATGACTGTTGAGATAGCAGGTGATTTTTATTTTTCTTTCTAGACTTCTCTGTATTTTCCATTTTTTTTTGAATGAGCATATATACCTTTATAGTTTGAAAAAATGAGTTTAAAGTTTATTCATAATCCTAGTGCCTAGAGATAATCACGGATAGATCTTGATGTAGCTTCTTTGGGTTTTTTTCTGTGCATATGTAAGTACTTCCTATTTTTATATCTACAGCATTAGAATGATACTGCACTACAATTTGGTATTCCCACCCATCCTCATTAACCATGCTCCCCAGCCACCCCCTTCTCTCATTTAGAACTCAACACCAGCCTAGAAATAACTTGGAGAGTTACAATAAACAGTGATTAATCAGGGGGTGATGGTGCATGCTTTGAAAATATAATGATTAACTCTAGCAACTGATAGTTGGTTTTGCTAAAGAAGTCTAGTTTTGTTTTTGTTTTGTATTTAAGTATAATTTAACATCAGATGGTGATTGAATTAGGTGGCCTTTACAATTCTAAGGTTCTAAGAGGAAGGAACAGTGTGTTCAACTCTTTCTCAGTTAATGATCTGTTTGGGAAGCCTGGCTCTTTGGACCACAAACCCCTCACCACATCACGCTCTAGTTTCAAGCCAAGTGTTTAAGAGGAAATCTAAGTCCCTCAAGAGCTAACTTTATAAACTGAAACCGTTAAGTGGCATACATGTCTACAGATATTGTAAATTTCTGGATTAGCTAAAGTATGACTATTTTCACAATCTATAGAAAATATGTAAAATGATTCAGTTGAAAATGTCTAAGGTGAAGAGGGGCCCAGCTGTAAGGGCCTGTTTGTTTAGGTAGAGGGTTTATTTTTAGAATTTATCACCTGGTTTCTTCTGTTAATTATGACTTTTAACAGAGAGAAAATTCCTGATTTGGAAATATGCCCTGGTACCCTTCAAGTCAAAGTATAGTTTTAGTTTTTTTAAAATTAGGCTTTTTCTAGTTGGCCACCACCTGTTATTTTAAACACTGTACACACAGACACTCACACACATACACACACATACTTTTCAAGAGCTAAAAGGAATAAAGCTCAGATATATTATGACCAAGTAAATCAAAGGTAGTATTTCTTCTTCACATTGCCTTTGACTTACAGATATTTGATATCGGATAAAAATTATTTTCAACTTTCTGTGGGTTTCAGCTAAATTGTAGAATTATATGCAACAGTAATTTCAAGGGACCTAAGACAAAAGCTGGGAGAAATATCAATAACCTCAGATATGCAGATGACACCACCCTTATGGCAGAAAGTGAAGAGGAACTAAAAAGCCTCTTGATGAAAGTGAAAGAGGAGAGTGAAGAAGTTGGCTTAAAGCTCAACATCCAGGAAACTAAGATCATGACATCTGGTCCCATCACTTCATGGCAAATAGATGGAGAAACAGTGGAAACAGTGTCAGACGTTGTTTTTTGGGGCTCCAAAATCACTGCAGATGGTGATTGCAGCCATGAAATTAAAAGATGCTTACTCCTTGGAAGGAAAGTTATGACCAACCTAGATAGCATATTCAAAAGCAGAGACATTACTTTGCCAACAAAGGTCTGTCTAGTCAAGGCTATGGTTTTTCCTGTGGTCATGTATGGATGGGAGAGTTGGACTGTGAAGAAAGCTGAGTGCTGAAGAATTGATGCTTTTGAACTGTGGTGTTGGAGAAGACTCTTGAGAGTCCCTTGGACTGCAAGGAGATCCAACTGGTCTATCCTAAAGGAAATCAGTCTTGGGTGTTCATTGAAAGGACTGATGCTAAAGCTGAAACTCCAGTACTTTGGCCACCTTATGCAAAGAGTTGACTCATTGGAAATGACTCTGATGCTGGGAGGGATTGGAGGCAGGAGGAGAAGGGGACGACAGAGGATGAGATGGCTGGATGGCATCATCGACTCGATGGACATGAGTCTCAGTGAACTCCGGGAGTTGGCGATGGACAGGGAGGCCTGGCGTGCTGCGATTCATGGGGTCGCAAAGTGTTGGACACGACTGAGCGACTAAACTAAACTGAACTGAACTGAAGACAAAAAGAGAACACTGTCTTCTTCCTGCAGAAAAACTATGTTTCCAGAAAATGCTTCCTTGCTATCATATTGACAGAACCTTATCAAGTCACTTTTTATTTATTGATATTTGGAGCCTATGGCCTCATAGAGATAGGTTTCTCTTCAACATAGAAAATAAATAGACACTGCTTATGTAAATCTTAGACTTCTGGTTGACTCTGAGAAATGAATACTCAGCTCTGTGCTGTACTGTGTGTCTGTCTATCAAAAAATATTTTTAGTGAAACTTCTAAGCCTTTACTAACAAAAGGGCTCAACAAGCATTGTTGTACAGTGAATACAATACAACATTGTAAAGCAATTATCTTCCAGTTAAAAAATAAAGAGAAAGTTTAATAAAAGAGCTCACGTCTGGACTTTAGTACAGCTCTTAATAAACTCACTGAGTGAGTTGCTTTTCACTTTCCAGTCTTCTCATCTATTTGCCTTTAAGTCTTTTCAGTATAGTTTAGTGGTTATTTTCCCATTAACGTCACATGGGCAGTCTGCCTTTTCTTATCTCCTCCCTTCATTGTTTTTCTCCTTTCTATCTACTAGTAATTATAACCTCCGCAGCATCCTTTCAACAGTGAGAGCTGGAAAATAAGCATCTTGCTCCAAAGATAAGAAGCATGTTGATTTAAGCAAATGGAAAGCCCAGCAGAGCTTGAGCAACAAGGCTACTGCTTGGCCTGCGTCTCATTCCTCCCTACACCTCTCACAGCAGTCTTCATTCTTAAAGCATACCAGGAGTATTTACTACTCTACCATATAAATTTAAGATATTTATTTGCAATTCTCTCTCAACTATGAATTTTATTTGTGTTTTGTGTTTTCTTTTTCAGCCTCGGTGACTGTTATTTCCGTAAAAGCCGTCTCAGGCATGATCACTTTTTCTGTGACGGATAAAATGCAACTAACTTATCCCATCTTCTATATCATGTGTATCATCATGATCGCATCTTGTGTTTTCCAAGTCAAGTAAGTTAGCTCCTGCACACTCACTGATCTTTCAACATTCCTGTGCTTCTCTGAGCAGTAATTCATATTGGCTTCAGATGATAATTAAAATTAGCTGCAACTGATTTCTAAGGGTGAGGGGTCTAAGCTTATCCTCAGCCAATGTGCCTGGCTTTATCCTTCACA
This sequence comes from Bubalus kerabau, assembly GCF_029407905.1. Lineage (NCBI taxonomy): Eukaryota > Metazoa > Chordata > Mammalia > Artiodactyla > Bovidae > Bubalus > Bubalus kerabau. Next base: position 68,311,667 of record NC_073637.1, read on the forward strand.
TCCAATAATAAGTTTTTGCGAAGCATTGCCTCCACATTTTGTGAGTTCTAAAGTGTGGCCCTAATCCAGCCAAGTGCACTTTGATACTTTCCTGATGCTCTTCTGCTTGTAATTAATATCCATTGTACACAGGTTGTCATTAGCAATAAATCAAAGGGGCAGGTCCACATCGAGGATTTCATTCTAAATATGGAAAATACATGAACCCTTCACCTTCATCTCTTAGCTCATGCTCATTAATTGCCCAGAGATGGACAAAACCAGACGTTTGGCTGGGAGGGAAATCCTTTCTCCAAAACTTTGCATCTTTAGCCAGAATTTTCTTTGCACCCATGGGATTGCAGAATGATTGTTTTATGTTTCTCTTGGGGCCTCACAGTGGCAACATGGAACATTTCTAATTTCTGCTCTTCTCTTCCCTCACCTCCATCGGCTCCAATTACTTCCCACCCATTTCATATTGTGATTTTGCCTTCAGCTGCTCAATTCTCCTGAGTCTACCCGCTAAGTTTTTTGTTTACTCTAAAGTGCTATGCAAGCGCACCAGCGGGGAAATCAGAGCCCAAACCTTGAAGAGAGTGGTTCCTGCCTTAGGTGCTGGAAATCAAGTCTAATTGTTATGGGTTGACTATGGACCCTGTTACAAGGAATGTGTTACTGGAGAAATCCAATGTCATGTCACTGTTTTGTATGTCATAAACAAACTGTTTCTTTCGTTTGTTTATAAGATCAAGCGTGTTTCTAATACTTACATCTTGCTATTTGCTTCATCTCCCTTCTTCTGAATTAATCAGTACTGTTATAATAGCTTTCAGAATTGAGTGATTAGCATCCTTAGCTTGAAACTCTTGCTTCATGAATTTAAAAGCCAAACACAATTGAAGGTAAACTACATTCCTGCCTCCTTGTTTCAGTCCCCACAACTTTTACACTAGAACTATGTGACCACAGTAGAACTGTGCAACTGGTTCTCAGCCCTGCCTGCCCATTACAATTATATTACCCAAGGAGGTTTGTTTGTACATGTATGTATATACTTACATGCCTGTATACATGCATATGTGTGTATTCCTGCATGCATGTATACACACACACACGCACAAAGGAGCACTTGGGTTCTACCCACAAATTTTATCTCCCAATTGCTCTAGAATATGACCTAAGCATTAGTGCTGTTTTGAGTGTCCAGGTGATACCTGTCTGGTGCAGTGCTTTGGAAAAGGTCTAGTCCCTGGCAAGGCCACAGCATGCCACTGTGGGAACCTGAACCCTGTTGGCAACCAGAATGGGAAGCCAAGCTTCCCACATATGCTCTGCAGCTGGAGGGCTGAGCATTGTTTTTGAAACCTTAAACATTCCTTTGCTTCTCCAACTTCTCTCTTGGCACGTGGCATGTCAAGGGATAGCTAGACCATTCCCCAGATATGATATTTAACAGATTCTAGGGTCTATCCTAATGAATCAGCCCCAGTGTGATACCGGTCCAGCAGCTTGAATCGCTTCCAACTCAAACTTCTGTGGCCTCCAAAGATGATTAATTGCTTTTCATTGTTACTGTTGTTGGTTTAAACAGACCGTAAAACCTGACATCTGATCTCATACATCAGATGCATGTGAGCTATGACTGCTGATTGGAAATGCCCTTTCACTGCACTTCCTTTCCCTTTGTAGTCGCAGCTAAAGAACATGCATTTCTCATTGTTAACTTATTGTTGAGCGTCTCATAAAGACAGAGCTTCAGGCCGTGTCTTCTGCTCTAGGCTCCTGAATCAAGCCACAGAACTCTACACCACAGCCACGGTGGTGCCTGTTAACCATATTTTCTTCACCGTCACTGCCATTATCGCAGGTGAGTTTGGGCTTTCTACACTTAGGTGACTCTACCCCTACAACAAGGGTAAAGGAAGTCTCGCTCAGAGTAATAAGGAAATCAAAGAATCTTTGGTTAGAAGGGATAAATAGCCCAAATCCTCCTAGCCACCACCCATGTCTGACTTTCTTCCACAGCATCCTCTAGGAGAGGTTATCCTGCTTTGCGTGAATGTTCTCCAGAGCTCTCTGCCCCCCGGAGGCAGCTCAGTCCCGGTTCTAATCACTCGAATTATTTGGAGAGCTCTATTCATTAGAAGTATTACCTTGTATTGGGGCTGAAATTAGCCTCCCTGTGAATTCAAGATGCTCATCTTAGTCCTGCTTTCTGGAATCTTCTCTGTCAGTCCTTCTGATAATCAGAGCAGCGGAAGGGTCCTCTTGTGTCCTGTCTCCATGACTCTCCTCTCCCTGGCCCTCCACCGCCTGAATCAGAGAGTAGGGTCCTAAAGTGAATCCAGTGTTGCACAGAAGGCCAGACAGATGAGAATAGGAACTACTACCTTTGCAGTGATGGCCTCTGTTTTTCTACTATTGCACTTCTTTTCTTTCTATGGATAAGAATGTCCATAGAAATGTCTAAATATATCAGACACAACACTATTACAAAAACATAAGTCCAAAACTGGTCCAAACAAAACTACAGTAGATTCAGGTATGCCACTCCTGAGTTTGGTACTGGTATGCCCTAGTTCTTTAGCTTATTGGCTGTATTTTCTACCTGGTTGTATTGGGACTTCATTTCCCCATGCAAAATTTATGTATTTTGCAGGTAATGAGGGATTATTTTTACCTAATGGATATGTCCTTTTTATTTCATGGCAAACAGTGTTCCTGCCAATGGGAAATTTTAAAATGTAATTAACTTTTCATTTCCCAAAATTGAACCTTACTTTTAAAGAGACAGGTTATATCTGAAGACATCTACTTTTTTTTTGCATTTTTGACAAAAGAAAGTAACAAAAGACTGTATATTTATATGCCCTAGAATTATTGATAAAGGAAAAAAGCAAGGCCAAAAACAGTTAGAAGCATGACATACAGCATAATAGTTAAAATTACTGTGCTAAAGATCTATAAAACATATAGTTCCCCTGAAAGGAAAGTTTTGCAAGAGGATCAACAGGGCAGAATCTGAATACTTAGCACACCTATGAGTACTTAGCACACACTCACACAGTCGATGAGTCAGGGAAGCTGGAACTTTCCAGGAGTGATAACAGTTCATCTGATGTTACTGAAGTATGGAATGGAGGTGAAGCTTCTTGACTTACTTCTCCTCTTTGCCTCCATCAAAAAGTATAGCTTAAAATTAAAATGAGATGCCATATTTTGTCTGCTAAATTAGTAAAGCTTTTGTTTTGTTCTTTTTATTACAATAAGCAATGCTGACATGGCTAAAGTGTTGCAGGCACTCTTGTGGAGTCGGGTACCAGGGTACCACCTTCCTAGAATTGAGTTTCATAGTTTTTATCAAGAGCCTTAAAAATGTCTCTCCTCTTTGATCCTGCAACTCAAAAACAAAAAACAACCCAATTAAAAAATGGGCAAAGGACTTGAAACATTTCTTCAGAGATGTCCAACTGGCCGACAAGTACATGGAAAAATGCTCAACATCCCTAATCATTCAGTTCAGTTCAGTTCAGTTCAGTTGCTCAGTCGTGTCCTAATCATTACGGAAATTCAAATGGAATCCACACATCACCACACATCCATTAGGCTGGCTACTGGCAAAAACAAAACAAAAACATAAAATAGCCAGTGTTGGCAAGCATATGAAGAAATTGGAGCCCTTGTGCACTGTTAGTGGGAACGTAATGTGGTGCAGCCACTATGAGAGACACTGTGGCAGTTCCTCAAAAAATTCAATATGGAATCACCATGTGACCCAACAAGTCTACTGCTGGGTGTATGTCCAAAAGAATTGAAAGCAGGGACCCAAACAGATATTTGTACACCTAGGTTCATAACAGCATTATTCACGGTAGCCAGATGGCAGAAGCAACCTAAGTTGATGAATGGATACAGAAAATGTGGTGTGTATATATATATATGCATACATATACAGAGGAATATTTTCAGCCATAAAAAAAGAAGGGACTTTTGATGCATGCTACAACACAGGTGAACCTTAAGAAGGACATTATCTAACTGAAACAAGCCAGTCATGAGATGACAAATGCTGTATGATTCCACTTACATGAGGTATCCAGAGTAGTCAAACTTATAGAAATGGACAGTTGAGTGGTGATTGCCAAGGGCTGGGGGAGGGTGGAAATGGGGATCTGTTTAATGAGTATAGAGTTTGTTTTACAAGATAAAAAAGTTCTGAAAATTGTCTGCACTCTAATGTGAATACAGTTGGCCCTCTATATCCACATTTCTGTATCTGTGGCTACCACCAATAGTAGATAGACTATATCCCCTCCCCCCCAAGTTCCAGAATATTCCAGAAAGCAAAAATTTAATATATTTTTATATTATATATAGCATTTTATATTATATATACATAGCAACTATTCACATGGCATTTATGTTGTATTAGGTATTATAAGTAATCTAGAGATGATTTAAAATATTTGTGGAGAATGTGTATAGTTCAGTTCACTTCATTGGGTCAGTTATGTCTGACTCTTTGCGACCCCATGAATTGCAGTACGCCAAGCCTCCCTGTCCATCACCAACTCCTGGAGTTCACCCAAACCCATGTTCATTAAGTCGGTGATGCCATACAACCATCTCATCCTCTGTCATCCCCTTCTCCTCCTGCCCTCAATCTTTCCCAGCATCAGGGTCTTTTCAAATGAGTCAGCTCTTCTCATCAGGTGGCCAAAGTATTGGAGTTTCAGCTTCAAAATCAGTCCTACCAATGAACACCGAGGACTGATCTCCTTTAGGATGGCCTGGTTGGACCTCTTTGCGGTCCAAGGACTCTCAAGAGTCTTCTCCAACACCACAGTTGAAAAGCATCAATTCTTTGCAGTGGAAGTGAGAAATAGATTTAAGGGACTAGATCTGACAGAGTGCCTGATGAACTATGGATAGAGGTTCATGACATTGTACAGGAGACAGGGATCAAGACCATCCCCAAGAAAAAGAAATGCAAAACAGCAAAATGGCTGTCTGAGGAGACCTTACAAATAGCTGTGAAAAGAAGGGAAGCAAAAAGCAAAGGAGAAAAGGAAAGATATACCCATTTGAATGCAGAATTCCAAATAGCAAGGAGCGATAAGAAAGCCTTCCTCAGTGATCAATGCAAAGAAATAGAGGAAAACAATAGAATAGGAAAGACTAGAGACCTCTTCAAGATAATTAGAGATACCAAGGGAACATTTTATGCAAAGATGGGCTCAATAAAGGACAGAAATGGTATGGACCTAACAGAAGCAGAATATATTAAGAAGAGGTGGCAAGAATACACAGAAGAACTGTACAAAAAAGATCTTCATGACCCAGATAATCATGATAGTGTGATCACCCACCTAGAGCCAGATATCCTGGAGTGTGAAGTCAAGTGGGCCTTAGGAAGCATCACTACGAACAAAGCTAGTGGAGGTGATGGAATTCCAGTTGAGGTATTTCAAATCCTGAAAGATGATGCTGTGAAAGTGCTGCACTCAATATGCCAGCAAATTTGGAAAACTCAGCAGTCTCAGCAGTGGCCACAGGACCAGAAAAGGTCAGTTTTCATTCCAATCCCAAAGAAAGGCAATGCCAGAGAATGCTCAAACTAACGCACAATTGCACTCATCTCACACGCTAGTAAAGTAATGCTCAAAATTCTCCAAGCCGGGCTTCAGCAATACATGAACCATGAACTTCCTGAGGTTCAAGCTGGTTTTTCAAATTGCCAACATCCGCTGGATCGTGGAAAAAGCAAAAGAGTTCCAGAAAAACTTCTATTTCTGCTTTATGGACTATGCCAAAGCCTTTGACTGTGTGGATCACAATAAACTGTGGAAAATTCTGAAAGAGATGGGAATACCAGACCTGCCTCTTGAGAAACCTATATGCAGGTCAGGAAGCAACAGTTAGAACTGGGCTTGGAACAACAGAGTGGTTCCAAATCAGGAAAGGAACACGTCAAGGCTGTATATTGTCACCCTGCTTATTTAATTTATATGCACAGTACATCATAAGAAATGCTGGGCTGGAAGAAGCACAAGCTGGAATCAAGATTGCCAGGAGAAATATCAATAACCTCAGATATGCAGATGACACCACCCTTATGGCAGAAAGTGAAGAAGAACTAAAGAGCCCCTTGATGAAAGTAAAAGAGGAGAGTTAAAAAGTTGGCCTAAAGCTCAACATTCAGAAAACGAAGATCATGGCATCTGGTCCCATCACTTCATGGGAAATAGATGGAGAAACAGTGGAAACAGTGGTTGACTTTATTTTTCTGGGCTCCAAAATCACTGCAGATGGTGACTGCAGCCATGAAATTCAAAGACGCTTACTCCTTGGAAGAAAAGTTATGACCAACCTAGACAGCATATTAAAAAGCAGAGATATTACTTTGCAAACAAAGGTCCGTCTAGTCAAGGCTATGGTTTTTCCAATGGTCATGTATGGATGTGAGAGCTGGACTATAAAGAAAGCTGAGCGCTGAAGCATTGATGCTTTTGAACTGTGGTGTTGGAGAATGTGTATAAGTTATATGTAAATATTATGCCACTTTATATAAGGGACTTGGGCATCCTCAGATTTTAGTATCCACTGAGGGGTCCTACAACCAAATTCTTTGTATACTGAGTGATGACTGTATACTTAACACAACTGAACTGTATGCTTTAAAATGTTTAGGACAGTAAATTTTATGCTATGTATGCATGTACACTTGCATGCTCAGTCATGTCCAATTCTTTGTGACTCCATGGACTGTACCCCACCAGGCTTCTCTGTCCATTGGAATTTTCCAGGCAAGAATACTGGAGTGCATAGCCATTTCCTTCTCCAAGGGATCTTCCTGACCCAGGGATCGAACCTGCGTCTTTTGTACCTCCTGCATTGGCAGGTGGATTCTTTACCACTGCACGACCTGGGAAGCCCCTATTATGTGTGTATTATGTGTATTTTGCTAAAATTTTTGAAAAATTTTTACTCTTGAAGACAGAAATTCCTCTTTGAGCGATGACAACGAAAAAAGATCCTAAAATACCAGGAAGAAACCTTCCTGATACCATGCCTCAGGAAGAAACATGTGCAAAGAAGTTTATTAACATCACAAAAGCAAAAGCATTTGAAGCAATTTAAAATGTCCTTCGAGCAATGAATATTATGGGGCACTGGCTTAGAATAACAAGAAAACATTTGAATGACTCCAAGGACATGTGTAATCACAGGGAAAAATGTTTTAGCAACATTATTCACTCAACAAATATTCACCAGAATGCGACATGGCTTGTTCCCACAGGAAGTGAGGCGACAGACCTCAGACTGAGGAAGCCCCCGTCTTGGTCTCTGTGGCACCGGCAATACTTAAGCAGCAGCCGGCACTCATGACTCTCAGTAAATACTTGTCGACAGGATAGCAAGGCTAACACCACACACGCACACACACAAATGTGATTCCAGGTAGTAGATAATTAAAAGATAACTTATTTAGGACTTCCCTGGTGGTCTAGTGATTAAGCATCCACCTGCCAGTGCAGAGGACATGGGTTCGATCCCTGGTCCAGGAAGATTCCACAGGGCAACGAGGCCCACGTGCCACAACTGCTGAGCCCAGGCACCCCAACTACTGAAGCCCACACGCTCTAGAGCCTGTGCTTGGCGATAAGAGAAGCCACCGCAGTGAGAAGCCATGCACCACAACTAGAGAAAGGCCACACGCAACCATAAATAAATACAGAAAATGTAAAACAAATGTAAAAGGTAACTTATTTAGTAAAAAAAAAAAAGTCTGTGAAGGCTTTGGGACCGTAGGCCAAAAGGGAATCATTGATACTAAGAAGGAGAGAAGGAGGGCTCTCTGGAATAAAGGACAGATGCACATTTCCCTTAACCCAGAAGGAAAGATCAGTTGAGGTTAGATGGGAGAGGGGTTGGCAGTGAGAAATGGAGCTCAGGCAGCACGTTAGCATCCTCCAGTGCACATGTGAGCCTGTGACCAGACCCACAGACCGCAGGGTGATGCCAAGGCCAACAGCGTGGGGAACAAGTGCTGGCCTGAAGTGCAAGTGCTATGTGAAAGGCCCAGCGTCCACCCAGACGCTCAGGCCAGGCTTGCTGACCCCCGGCTTAAACAACTGGAGGTGGGAAATGTCACTCTTCTTGCACGTTCCAGTGGTACAAATCTTGCACTGGACAAAAAAATTCTGTTGGCAAAAGCTATGTTACTGGTGCTGCTTTTATAATAATGATACTTACATTATGTAAAGTCTACAAATCTGTTCTTTGGAATCATTGAAAATGTTAGTAATCTCATGCAAATATTTTTTAAACTAAGCTACTGAATGTGCCTTTTTAGAGCTTCCCTGGTAGCTCAGTGGTAAAGAACCCACCTGCCAATGCAGGAGATGTGGGTTTGATCCCTGGGTCAGGAAAGTCCCCTGGAGAAGGAAATGGCAACCCATTCCAGTATTCTTGCCTGGGAGAATTCTATGGACAGAGGAGCCTGGCGGGCTACAGTCCGTGGGGTTGCAAAGAGTAGGACACGACTTAGCGACTAAACAGCAACAACTGGATGTGCATTTTAAGGGTAACTATTTACTTCGAAAAAAGTAGTATAGTAATTTGAAAAACAGTATGTAGCTATTGTAAATATTCTTACCCTAAAATTAATTTTATCTTCTGTCACTATTGTAGGGATCATATTTTATCAGGAGTTTCTTGGTGCAGCTTTTCTCACTATATTTATATATCTTTTTGGGTGAGTAAATGTCTCAGAGGTAAGGTATGTGAAATCCTATTACTTTTACGTGAGACTTTTGGCATTGGACCTGAGGCATGGAAAATTGGAAAATAATATAAGAAACATCAGTTTCCCGAGCTCTTAAAAGAAGCACATTTTTCAACTTAACACCCTACCCAGAGCTCAGTGTCTTTGTGATTTAAATATCTCTGTGAGGGATCTGAAACACTGGAGACTTTCAGTTCCAGCCAAAGTCAAGGTAAATCAAAGACCCTTGTAGCTACTCCACCTTTTTATACTCAATCAGACCTATCCCAGCCTTAGGAACCTTTAGGTTAGATCTCAGTCAGGGAACCACAGATACCTCTAGGATCACCGAGGATCCAAGGCCAAGACTGGGGCAGAACTCTGCCTTGAGACCTAATAACATCAGATTGGTGCCATCCCTCTCTTGGGTCTAGGTGCCCAGCTTTAACTCTGCCTCGGAATTTGCTGGACAGTCATTGCTGGTGTTCTGGCAGATAGAGAGTAGAACCTTGACAGAATATCACCGATGTACTGATTCTTCCATTGGCGCCCACCTGGAACTCTCTGAATGCTTAGTTGCTTCTTGATGTGGTATTCTGCATGACCATTGTTATGCAAACTTGAGCCCAGACTATTTTCAACATAGAAAGCTATCTATCTTGAAAATTCATTTTTGTGAGATTTTTGGGCGAAGCTAAACTTCTGGGGTCTGGAAACTATGACTATGCTTATGGCCAAGGACAACGAAATTTCTTAGAAAATTAAAGAATAAATTATTTTTTTGCTTGTGTTGCATGCCAGCAATGGGTCTGAGCATGCATGGATAGAAAATGAGACTTAGTGTCTACCCAAAGGGTTTAGAGCCTGAATTAACCTCCAGATGGTAAAAACCTGGGGCAGAGACTTACTGGAAGCTGCCCAGGTCTTGGTTCTGGGGACAAATATTATTGGCTGCAGCAATTAAGACAATTTCTAGGCAGCTTACCATGAGAAACAGAAAGAACAAAACCAATGGAATGTATGTCATCATGTAGAAGATGGAGTTCAGTTACTTAATACCGTGCGTTCAGTTATTTAATACAGTGACCTTGTGTTCTTTATTAACATTACTCTTACAGGTGTTTTCTGTCATTCCTTGGTGTGGTTTTGGTCACAAGAAATAGAGAAAAGGAACATCTGCCACAGTCTTACATTGATTTTGGAAATGTTCCCGGTAAGATGTATATTCCTTAATTTATAATAGAAAATTTTATCCTACAAATGAATTATTGCTGGTATGATTTCTGGAGTTAAATTAATATAAAACATAATTCTTACCCTCAGAAAATGTACATTTAATGGTGAAAGCAGAGGTGATAGTTTAACTGTAAATGTTAATAATCATTTATTTGATTATCAGATTTGCACAAAACACTGGGGATAGAAAAGGACTGACCCTGTTTTCTTGATTTGGGTGGTAGTGAGAATTTCTGTTTTAGATTTCTTTAAATTGGAAAAGGGTAGGGAAAGGAGTGGGAATGGCAGGAACAGACCCTTGTTGCTTGGAGAACCTTTGAGGGGAATTCTACATCTAAGACCAGATGCCTAGGAACATCATTCCTTGGGAAGCGTGAGGTGGCCCTTGTACTGGGTCCAAGAGTGACGTTCTTCTTGGTCACCTGAACATGAAGAGCTTCTTCCCCTGTTCCTCACCTCATTCATCCAGAGGGGTTTAACATGCATCGTCATCCCAGCTCTCCACTCCCACTGAGAATAACACTTCTGTGATGCAGACTTGGGGCTTCCCTGGTGTCTCAGATGGTAAAGAATCTGCCTGCAATGCAGGAGACCTGGGTTTGATCTCTGGGTTGGGAAGATCCTCTGGAGACGAGAAAAGCTACCCACTCTGGGGGGGTTTTCCCTGGTAGCTCATCTGGTAAAGAATCCACCTGTAATGCAGGAGACCCCGGTTCGATTCCTGGGTCGGGAAGGTCCCCTGGAGAAGGAATAGGCTGCCTACTCCAGTATTCTTAGGCTTCCCTGGTGTCTCAGATGGTTAGCAATGCAGGAGACCTGGGTTCAGTCCCTGGGTTGGGAAGGTCCCCTGGAGGAGGGCATGGCAATCCACTCCAGTATTCTTGCCTGGAGACTCCCATGGACAGAGGAGCCTGGTGGGCTACAGTCCACAGGGTCGCAAAGAGTCAGATAAAACTGAGCAACTAACACTTTCAGTTTCATGTAGACCCAACAGAAGCGATGTCCAGAACAAAGGAAACAGGTTTCTGTGTCCTCACTTCCTTCCCTGCTCACCACCCCCAACAATCTCTGGCTTTGCTAGGAGTTTGGGGTGACCTATAGGCTTCTAGGCAAGCAGTAGTTATGTTCTCACAGCTTCCTCCACCATGCAGTTAGGACCAAGCCTTTGAAGCAAAAAACCATTAAAACCTTGTGCCTATGACTGAGAAAATATGGCCCCATGAGTTCTGTGTTCTCTTTCCCATTTGAACCATCTTATCAGCTAAGAACACTCAGCGCAAGAATCGGCATTCGTGGCAAGGCTGTGCCTTAGAGAGGCCTTCTATGGTTAGGGGTTCTTTGGTAGGAAGTGAAGTTTACTTACTTTTAACTTTTTTTCATTTCACACAGTTCTATATGTAGAATAAGTAAGAGCTTTAGAAGCCGTTCTGAAAGTCTGTTTTCCTCTGTTGTTACATGCATTAGACTAAACATGGACCAGGAGACAGAACAGTGGAGAGAGAGGTTTGGAGATGTGTACACACTTCATGTTAGTCTCCTGACTGATCCAGCCTGATTTCTGTCCCCAGCATGCTCATGGGGTGGGAAGACGGTTTGCTCATGTGGACAGCCATGATCTTACATCAGGGGCACGGAACCCTGTGGGCCTTTCTTCCCTGACGTTTATGTCTCCTATTTAGAGGGCGACCACATTGTCCTTTTTAAAAAAGGAATAAAATCTGGCCTAGATAGAGGAGAAATTATTAAGACTTATTATTCTACAAGAGCTCAAAAGATTCTTTGTGATTATTATCTCCACAGGGAAACAAATTTTGGATAAAATACAACCAGATTCGAGCGGCTTATCCTATGGAACTCTGCCTGATGGAAGTGACTCCATAAAGAGCGCGAGTGAAGAGAAGAAAGGGGTCTGAGACGCCGAGAGGGATGGCTGTGGGCCTGTTATTCAATACCACCTTTTAAAAAATTGCACATGTTCAATTTATGTCAGCAGCTAGTTTATGCTGACATGTGCTCGCCTTCGTTTCAGTCCCTGACCCCAACTCCATGTCTATGGATGATCAGCGCCTTCCTAAGCTTTGACAGTCTAAAGTTTTCATGGAATGTAATATGAAGTGTTCCCCACCCCCTGGACCTCTCTCCCTGGTGATCATCTAACTGGCTAGATCTTAATTAGAGCCTGGCTGCCCAGGCAGGAATGTCACACAAAAATGTGCGTTCACGATTTGGCTGCAGAACGCGTAGGTTGCTTTTCCCATACAGCTTGCAAGGTCAGTTGCTTTACTTTAAAGAGACGCTTTAGTCCCACAGCCTCCTCCCTAAACCAAAGGTTTGAAAGCATTCATTTTTCCTTAGACATCTTTTAGGAACCTTCCCATAAAGATTTCACCTTTCTGTTCCCAGATGAGAGTGGTGAATCATCTTTTCTGAAAACTAGCCCTATCATATTTATCCTTTGAAAAGTAAAAGTGTCTTTTTTTTTTTTCATAATTAAGCATCTGTGTTTTGACTACACTTAGGTCACTCTTTCGTTTTCATCTTTCCTTTTTTTTATTGGAGTATAATTGCTATACAGTGTTGTGTTAGTTTCCCCTGTACAATGAAGTGAATCAGCTATGAAAGTGAAAGGTGCTCAATCGTGTCCAACTCTCTGCGACCCCATGGACTATACAGTCCATGGAATTCTCCAGGCCAGAATACTGGAGTGGGTAGCCGTTCCCTTCTCCAGGGAATCTTCCCAACCCAGGGCTCGAACCCAGGTCTCCTGCATTGCAGGCAGATTCTTTACCAGCTGAGCCACAGGGGAGGCCCAAGAATACTGGAGTGGGTAGCCTATCCCTTCTTCAGTGGATCTTCCCAACCCAGGAATCGAACCGGGGTCTCCTACATTGCAGGCAGATTCTTTGCCAGCTATATGTATACATATATCCCCTCCCTCCTGAGTCTCACTCCTACCCTGCCATCCCACCCCTCTGGGGTCATTGCAGAGCACCAAGCTGAGCTTCCTGTGCTTTATAGCATGTTCTCACTAGCTGTCTATTTTACACATGGTATAGTGTGTATATGTCAGTCCTAACCTCCCAATTCAGCCCACTTTTCTCTTCCCCTCCATCCTGCCCCAGGTCCATATGTCTGTTCTCTACATCTGCATCTGTATTCCTATCCTGGAAATAGGTTCATCTGTGCCATTTTCTGGATTCCACATGTATCGGTTAATGCACAATACTTCTTTTTCTGACTTACTTCACTCTGTATGACAGATTCAAGATCCAATTTATACCCCATTTGATGATGGAGTATACCAAAACCAGAAGACCTTGGCTGGTGAACTTTTCAAGCTTAAGAAAGGAAAAACTTAAGAATTAGTACCAAAAAATGAATCAGTATCAATTTTTTTAAGTAAGAGTGTAGAGCAGTGATGTTTTCCTCAGCGTATGATCCTGTTATACTTGAAACTGAAGAGAAACTTCATATCCTATGCCTTTATTTGTTTAGATCTTATAATTCATCAAGTGGGTTTTTAATGTTTTTAACTTTCAACGTTAAGTCTCAAAAACCATATTTAAATTTTTAGTGATATTTTCATGAACACTCCATCTTTTCCTCAAGTCATTACTTCAAGTTTTAGAATAAAATCCTTCTAGGGAAAAGAACTGTTATGATTAGAGAACTGGATTTCAGCCATTTTCAATCCACAGGCATAGCACACAGCCAGGTGGTCCAGCCTGAGTCTAGTCCAGGTTCTCCTGTGCCCTGAATGGCTCTTCTGCTGCCATAGACGCAGGTCTACAAAGACACATTTGCAGGTAGAGTCCATAATTGTATCTGTTATTATTTATGATCTCCTAATATTGAAATGAGGCAAAAAGAGCTAGCCTTCATTGTAAGCAACATCAAATAATAAGCCCCATCCTTAATGACATTTCAAAACCTTCAGATCACACGCCAGTCCAATACTGTTCCAGCCAGTTGTCTTGCGTTTGTTTGATTGTTTAACTCAGGGCTATCGAAACTGTAGTCTCAGCTGCTTTAGGTCTTTAATCTTTGTACTTTGTCATGACCTGCACTACTGACCAGACCAACCAAACCTGGCCACAAAGGTGAGATTCAAATCTATCACCGAAGTATGAATAATAACCTAGAGCCCACGTCTGGCTTTTGAACTCCTGGTAACAATTCCTGCCATTGTAGAAAGTGTCCCATTAATTCAAATAACATAGTCATATAATTTATGGCATGCTTCACTGAATTGGTCCAGCATGTCAGCATTGGAAGGCTCAGCTAAGAAATGTGTCTGGTGTCTTAAACTACAGCTTTCTGGTGACTCTTACGACTGGTTTCAAAGATTTGGAAAATAATTAGACAGAAGAGTTTGACTTGAAGTGGGACTGTATTTATAGCTACAGCACGTGGTTTGCACATTGTAGAATTTTGCACAGAGACAAGCATAATGCCAGTACTCAGTGGTCGCCAACATTTGTATCTTTTAAAAGTTGTAAGAAATGACTTTGACTTATGCACAGTTGGGCAACCCAGAAATGCTTTAGAAGTTTAGGCAACATATAAAATATAGTTAGGTAACATAAAATATAGTCAGACTTAATTTTACTTTCCATACTGCTTCTCCAAAGTAAGGTGAATAGGAGTTTTACTTGTACCAGCTTGTAAAGATTTTCTAAATTACACACTGCGTGACAACAACCAAAGCCAATCCCGTCCTTCTCTTGGCATTGTGAGTTGGGGACCTTTAGCCAACACTTGGCTCAACTGACTGTCTAGACCAGGGGTCTGTGAACTCTTCCTGTAGCAACACACAGAGTAAATATTTGGGAGTTTTGTTGGCCATACGGTGTCTGTCGCAACCACTGAGCTCTCCCACTGTAGTACGGAAACAGCCATAGACAAGACATAAACAAATGAGCATGGCTGGTGTCAGTAAAACTTTATTGACAAAAGGCAGGTGGCCAGTTCATGCACTACCGTTTTCCAACCCTCAGTCTAGACTGCTCTGCCCTGGCTGTGCAGCTTCTTTCTCACTCCTTGAGCATTCAAGAGTTTGAAAAGCAAATTGGACACAATGGGAGTGTTAGCCAGGTGTTGATGATATTTACATTAGGATCTTGATGCTCGTGTAAGATACAAACAGAAGCAATGAGGACATCACTGGTGCCCGAGTTCTCTCTCGAAGGCAGTGGTTCTTTTGTGAGCACCACTAACTGCACTGGAGGAACCTCTCCAGTCCCACACTCCCAAGTGGATAATTGCTTCATAAACAAGTAGAAGTTACCTCTCATGTAGTGGATTAAAGCAGAGATCCTTACCATCTGATTATTTTCAGTTTAAATGGTTGCTTGCCCTGTGACTATACTACTTTCGTCACCAGAGTCACTTGAAAAAATAAAAAAATGTCTCAAGCAGTGACTTGAGAATGTAGTTTTCAATCCCTCAACCCATCCCCACAAGCTCCTGGAGATTCTGTTTTGTGGCAGAGAAAGAAAGGACAAAGACAGATTTCGTAGATTGGTGTCATTTCAGTACTGTTGAATGAGTGATGGTGATAATGTGTACATCTGGCTCCAGAAGAAGCCGGTGCAATGGTGGACATGGCTCAGATGGATAGAACCATTGAGCCAAATTCCTGAAGCCAAGAACCCTCTTTACACTCTCTGTTTCAAAGCACACAGATCATCCAGGGGTGGTGACTATACAGGCTCGCCTACACCGAAGGCTGCCTCCTACTTGCCAATTTAATAGTGATATTATGGACATGAATACAACCAGTTATTAAAATGAAACTTTCCAACACCCTTCCAGACTGCTTGATTTTAAATTCCAGGGCTGGTTATAGAGCCATCCTTGAACTGGGCAATAGCAAACCGAATGCACATGTCTGGCACCAACCAATGTGAGTGCTTTAGTGGGGTTGCTAGATAAACACCACACAGTTTGAACTTTTAGAATGAGATCTCAGAATTGAACCCAAGATGACTGTGTTGGGAAATTTAGAAGCTGCTTCTAATTGTTAGACTCATCAACAGTCTGGCTCCTATTATGGCCATCTTGAAGTTAAAAAATAAAATAGAATTCCACATATATGTGGTTTCCATGCAAATACAGACCAGTCTTGAGCTATTAAATGTGGTGTTTTAGTAATTGTGGTAAATACAGGGTAGAGCCTTCCACCCAGGAATTCTTGACTCTGTCCCCTTTCTCACCAGCCTCAGGGTACCACACAGCACGCTGTCCCATGCCAGCAGACCAAGTCAGTCACAGGAGCTGTGGCCCGTCCAAAGAAACTTTTTTTTTCCCCCTAGAAGAGGAGGAAACTCTGCCTTCCACGTTGGTCCTTATTGAGTTAATGAGGACCAACCACAATGTAAAAAGAGGAATATCAATCCCAATATCAAATAAATGTGATGATTCGGGGGCGTGGTGGGCACACAGCCGGGCAGATGCCGCCAAGAGTTTCACAGGGTTCCAGGCAAGATGCAAGATAGGCTCTGAGTTCCAGGAAAGAATCTGCTTCCCAGGGAGCTGGCAAGTGTGTGTAACGAGGCAGGAGCCCATCCGTCCCTGACCGACCGGCACGCATGGACCCATGCCACTTCGCACGTTTGAGCCACTGCTCTCCAGACACGAGCTAATCCTCCCAGGGCGCACGCATCCCGCTCTGGGAGCCTCTTCCCTCACGGCTCTAATTTGAAAACCAGCCTCAGCGATTTTCTGAGGCTTTGGGCTCTACTCCCGCTGTCCAGAGCACCTCACCTAAATCTGCTAAACACTGAACGCGAACAAGGAAATGAATCAGTTCAAGAAGTCTTGATCCAGGCCCTTGGAGCTTGACTTGTCTGCCTGGTGATAGACGCTAACCCAAATTACATGCCTCAGACAGCAAACTCGCATTAATGTACTCACACATAATTGATCACATGCTCCTTTCAATGTAATGTGTTTAAAGTTATTAGAAACATAAAAATGAATTAGACATAAAGACTTAGGGAGCTTAGGTCAGAGAACGAACAGCCCTCATCTCTGGAACCCTTACTGTGTAAGTCTTTGACTTTGGCCTTCATTTAGTTCTTATCATCCCTCTCTCAGGGAGGTCGCTATCCCTAGTTTACAGATTAAAAGACCAGGGCAAGAGGCAGGACAGGGGCAAGGGTAAGACAAGAGAGACACCTGGGGGACAACGTGTAAGGAGGCTTATGGAAATCTCCCTCCCAGGATAGAGAGAGGGCCGACTCTGCACGCGCAGGCCTGCAGAGGAAGGCCCCCTTCAGCCGTGTGCCCCGGGGGCCTCTCTGTGTCCTGGCCCTGGCTGCTGCTGCTGCTGCTAAGTCACTTCTGTCGTGTCCAACTCTGTGCGACCCCATAGACGGCAACCTACCAGGCTCCTCCGTCCCTGGGATTCTCCAAGCAAGAACACTGGAATGGGTTGCCATTTCCTTCTCCAATGCATGAAAATGAAAAGTGAAAGGGAAGTCGTTCAGTCATGTCCAACTCTTCGAGACCCCATGGACTGCAGCCCACCAGGCTCCTCCGTCCGTGGGATTTACCAGGCAAGAGTACTGGAGTGGGGTGCCATTGCCTTCTCTTTTCATAAAGACAAGAGCCATTCAGCTGGCAGGTGGCCCAGCTGGGATTTGAACCCAGGACAACTCTGCAACCCACACTCTTACCACTAGTACCAAAGTATCTAAATTGCATAGTAGAATGTCAAAAGGCCTTTGAGATTCTTGAATAAAGGGCTTTGGAACCCAAAAGTGAAAAGGGTCACTTATGGCCAGGTGACAGTCTTCAAGGGAACAGAGGACTGTGGTAGATTAAAGGATGCCCCACACCCTAAAGAGATATGTCCACCTCCTAACTCCTAGAACCTATGAATATGACCTTATTTGGAAAAAGGGGGCTTTGCAGATGAGATTAAATTAATCTTGAGATGCTATCATTCTGGATTTCCTGGATAGTCCCTAAATCTAATGACGTAGATCCTCATAAGAAACAGAAAAGACACAAACAGAAGAGAAGGCCACATGAAGATGGAGACAGAGATGCATAGAGCCTCCAAAAACCCAAAGTGGTGAGGAAGGGTTCTCCCCTGAAGCCTTTGGAGGGAGCACAGCCCTGCCGACACCTTGATTTCAGCTCAGGCCTCCAGAACTGCGAGAGAAGTCGTTTTAAGCCACCAAGTTCATGGTAGTTTGTTGAAGCAGCCATAGGAAGGGAACATAGGTATTGAACTAGCTTTTGAGGCACAGGCAGAAAGAGGACGTTACAAGAAGCCCTATAAAAGAAGCTGATTAACTCAGGGCAAGCTTGGGAAACATCTGGAACATGGCTCATGTGAAGAGGAAGATGGCTCCACGGGACTCGAAAGGCAGCTAAGACAGCCTTTGGTGGCCAGCTCTGACAGAGACTTGAGAATCTGGACTTGATTTGGGAGATACCCAATGGCATTAACCTTCATTCCTGGAGGTGTGGGCTGGACCTGTGGACGTCATTGGTGTCTCTTCAAACACTCACCTGTCAGAATTTAAGGATGTCTTCCCTGTATCTTTCTTAGTCACTTGTGAGCAATATCAGATGGTATAATTGTGGTACACCAGGTCTTATTCCCTTGTGGCTCAGCTGGTTAAGAATCCACCTGCAGTACGGGAGACCTGGGTTCAATCCCTGGGTTGGGAAGATCCCCTGGAGAAGGGAAAGGCTGCCCACTCCAGTATTCTGGCCTGGAGAATTCCATGGACTGTATAGTCCATGGGGTCGCAAAGAGTTGGACACAACTGAGCGACTTTCACTGAGTCACTCACTCACTCAGGTCTTATGAGAAATGACTAAGTGAAGCAGGGCTATAGGCTGGACAGTGACCACTGAGAGGGTCTGGGGGCAAAGAAAGCTGTGCCCAGAGGAAGGTGAACTGGGCCAACCAGAGCCAGACACTCCAGAAGCTGAACTAGAAATCCTGGAGACAGCTGAGGAGTCAGGAATGGGAGCTGAAGCTGGAAGGCTTCCTAGAGTACGGCAGAAACCAACACAATACTGTAAAGCAATTATCCTTCAATGAAAAATAAATACATTAAAAAAAAAAGAAGAAGAAAGACGTCCTCGAAAGGTATAAAGGTAAAAAGACAGCTAAAGGCCATGAGTAAGCCATGCTTGTTAGCAAATTAAAATTATAGCAGAGAAGGGATCATGAGAGTAAAAGAGCTAAGAGCCAAATCTGTTAGCAGAGGAAGGGCAATCAAGCAGATCTGACAAGAGAAGCAAAGACTCAGAGGCTGAGAGGCTGACCAGGAGAGAGCCAAGACCCAGACCTGTGTCGGGAAGGCCCGGGTGTGTGAGGCTCACCACCTGCGCTCATGGGCACACTTATAACACCGGCCAAGCCCTTCACAGCTGGCTGCTGAGAACATGTGTGCCGGCCGCTCCCAGAGCCTGACTTCCCCAGGGCTCGTTGGGTTTCCTTCTGGACATGCACTGGATGTGGCTGCAGCACAGAAAGGGAAAATGTGAGCCCACTGGAGAAACACTTCATTAAAAGCAAGAGGATGTTCTTTCAAGTATTCAAATGATAATGCTGACCTGTTCACCGGGAGTCCATAGCAGGCAGGGTACAGTCTTCAAACAGGAGGCTGAAGAAGGTGGGCCCAAGAAAACGACCAGGCTTGATGACATCTTCAGTTCGGTTCAGTTGCTCAGTCGTGTCCGACTCTTTGTGACCCCATGAACCGCAGCACGCCAGGCCTCCCTGTTCATCGCCAACTCCTGGAGTTTGCTCAAACTCATGTCCATCACATCAGTGATGCCATCCAACCATCTCATCCTCTGTTGTCCCCTTCTCCTCCCACCTTCAATCTTTCCCAGCATCAGGGTCTTTTCCAGTGAGTCAGTTCTTCACATCAGGTGGCCAAAGTATTGGAGTTTCAGCTTCAACATCAGTCCTTCCAATGAATATTCAGGACTGATTTCCTTTAGGATGGACTGGTTGGATCTCCTTGCAATCCAAAGGACTCTCAAGAGTCTTCTCCATTATAACCTGTTCTTTTTTCAAATGTGTAGCAATCCTGAAAGATGGTGACCGAAGGATGGCCAAGGCATCTACTGGGTGAGAGAGGGGAAGAAGAAAAGAAGTGCTGAGGGGAGACGTAGGTGGAGGCTTCTCAATGTAGAGCGAAGTCACACAGGAAAAAAACCGAGGAGCTCGACCACAAAAGAGCCTTTTAACTATCTCATTCCTCGACTCTGTCACCAGGGCGTGTGGATCTGAGCAGGTGGGCCCTAGGGCAAAACTGGCCATGCATCACACACCCCCCACCCCACCCCACCCCAGCCTCTGGCCACATCCTTAGGCCAAGTTCACGGCCTCCAGGAAGGCTTGGGTGTCCTTACAGACCAGGCGGTCATGGCCATCCTTTCCCCACGGTGCCCCCCACCTTGCCTCCAGCATAGTTGACTGGTGTGGACAGGAGCAGAGCTGACCCCCCGTCAGTGGCTGACTGACGGGAAGCAGGCGGCTGCAGAGTAGCAACGTCTGCCCCCCTCAGTCTCCTCTAAAGCAAGCCACCTGCTTCCCGCCCGCCCGGCCGGCCAAGGTCTCCCCACACAGGAGAACCGGCTCCAAAACCACCACAGAGGAACCACAGCCTTGGCGCTGCCTCCCCGTCTGTTCGCTGTTCACTCAGGAGTCTGTGGAATGCAGACTCATTTTCCACTGAAAGGAGGGAAAGTAAAGACTGCCCCAAATAAAACAGATTCCTGGTGTTTCCTGTTTACTCAGCACCGCTGCTCTTGGCCCTGGGCCAGGAGGCCCACTAGGACCGATGGGCCTGGCGCCTCCCTCAAGAAAGCCCTGGAAAGAGGAGAACTTTCCTCCCGTATTTCTATTCACCTTCCTCTGGTGGCAGGTGGGTTCATTTGTGGAGAGGGGGTGTGATGGTCCGCTGGCTTAAGTCCCAAACCTCCCATTTCTCTCCCTGTTTAGAAGCATGCCAGTTGCTGGGACGAGATGGTGGGAGGGCATCACCGACTCAGTGGAAATTCATTTGAGCAAACTCAGAGATGGTGAAGGACAGGGGAACCTGGCGTGCTGCAGTCCATGGGGTCGCAAAGAATAGGACACGGCTGAGCGACTGAACAACAACAAGCTGTTGGGTGTTTGCCTGCCTCTGACACCCCACTTCCCTGTTTATAGAACCAGAGCTCGTGTTCCCTGGCCTGCTGGGCCTAGAAGGAAGATGTGGAAGAAAAAGCAGGTGACACATAAACAGATAGCAGAGAAAGTGAAAATGTTAGTCGCTCAATCATGTCTGATTCTTTGCGACCCCATGGACTGTAGCCCACCAGGCGCCTCTATTCATGGGATTCTCCTGGCAAGCGTGGGCCTCCGTTCCCTTCTCCAGGGGGTCTTCCCTTCTCCAGGGATTGAACCCGAGTCTCCTGGATTGCAGGTGGATTCTTTACTGTCTTAACCAGCAGGGACGCTAAAGGGATGGCAGAAAGAGGGGACTTGAGGCCTGCCACCACCAAGGCCTCATAGCTTCCTTCAGGAAAATGCTCCTGAGAGACTGGCGTGGATGGCAAAGCCTCAGGTGACAAGATGGGAGAAGCTCTTCCAGACGGACTGAGCAGAAGCACCCAGACGTCGGGTCTAACACATGTGTGACTTGAGTTCTTTCTGGAAACCACAGGACGTCAAGTACGTGTGGGGAGAAGGTCTGACTGGCGAGGCGGTCACCCCGGGTGGGCCGAGGTGACGGGTCTCTGCCGCAGACTGGTGTTTGGCCCCTAGACACAGCCCACATGCTGAACATGTTTTCTAGGTCCAAAAGCAACGGAACACCTCCACTTCCTTCATTTCTGCACCACCACAGTAAAAATCATGGGAAAATATCTGTCCCACAGCCAGAGACACTCCGCAAGCAGGGCCTTGGCGCTCCAACTTATCAACAGAAATTGCTGCGGGCAAACCCGAGCTTGTTAACTGACTTTCATGAATGATTGAAACAGCAGAGCAGATTTATTTCATTTCCATAATTTAAAAATTGACAATTACACGTTTATCTTCCTAAAACCATCAGGATGAAAATCATCCACTTCTGGAGAAGTGAACTGAAGTTACAAAAAGCTAAACCAACATGCTGTCGTCGTGGGCTGAATTGTGTCCCCCTACCGCCCCACCTCATGGCACCCCACTCCAGTACTCTTGCCTGAAAAATCCCATGGATGGAGGAGCCTGGTAGGCTGCAGTCCATGGAGTCTCTAAGAGTCGGACACGACTGAGAGACTTCACTTTCACTTTTCACTTTCATGCATTGGAGAAGGAAATGGCAACCCACTCCAGTGTTCTTGCCTGGAGAATCCCAGGATGGGGGAGCCTGGTGGGCTGCCATCTATGGGGTCGCACAGAGTCGGACATGACTGAAGTGACTTAGCAGCAGCAGCACTGCCCCACCAGGGATTCCCTTGTGGCTCAGATGGGAAAGAATCTACCTGCAATGCAGGAGACCTGAGTTCGATCCCTGGGTTGGGAAGATGCCCTGGAGGAGGCATGGAAACCCACTCTAGTATTCTTGCCTGGAGAATCCCCATGGACAGAGGAGCCTGGCGGGCTACAGTCCATGGGGTGGCCAAGAGTTGGACAGGACTGAGCAACTAACACTAGTCACTCCTGGAAAATACACTCAAGTCTTACACCCCACTGTCTCAGAATGGAACTGTATTTAGAAATAGGATCTATTTTTTAATTTATTTGGTGGTGCCAAATTTATTAGATGTAGCCTGAGGGATCTAGTTCCCTGACCAGGGATTGAAACCAGGTCCCCTGCATTGGGAGCACAGACTCTTAACCTCTGGACTAGCAGGGAAGTCCCAGAAATAGGGTCTTGACAGAGGCAGTCAAGTTAAAAATGAGGTCATTAGGGTGGGCCCTGATCTGATATAGACTTCCCTGGTGGCCCAGATGGTAAAGTGTCTGCCTACAATGTGGGAGATCCGGGTTTGATCCCTACGAGGGGAAGATCCCCTGGAGAAGGAAATGGCAACCCACTTCAGTACTCTTGCCTGGAAAATCCCATGGACAGAGGAGCCTGGTGGGCTACAGTCCATGGGGTCACGAAGAGTCGGACACGACTGAGGGACTAAACTTTCACGTTTCTTTCACTGATCTGATATGACCAGTGTCCTTAGAGAAACAGAGAATTTAGACACAAAGAGGGAAGACACACAGAGAAAGACTGTGAAGACACAGATGGGAGAAGACAGCCATCTACATGCCTAGGAGTGAAAGCCTGGAGCCACCAGAAGCTGGGAGAGATGCGAAGATCAGAGCCTTCCTCAGGGCCCTCAGAAGCAGCCAACTCTCCCCACACCCTGACCTCAGACTCCTAGACCCCAGGACTATGAGATGATACATTTCTGGTTGTATGCCCCTGGCCCGCGGTCCTTCATTACAGCAGCCCTGGTGAACCAACACGGGGACTTTCATCTTCAGCTTCCAGCACATGCCCTGTGCCAGCACATGCCCTGTGCCAGCACATGCCCTGTGACTGGGGAATTGACCATGGAGAGAACCTTGCTGTGGAGCAGACACCTCCCACCCTTCCACCATGGAAGCTGAAAGGAAAGACCCCCTGTCCCCCACCTCTGGCAGTTGACACTTCCTCCAGAACATTGAGTCTAAAGCAAAGGTCCATTAAAAATGTCTTTTTTTGCCTCCAGCAGGGGTGGCTGGCATCCAACGCCCAGTCGTGAAGGTGCCAGCTACGCTACCCAGCATTTGCCGGAGGCCTGACCTTGGCCACTTGGTTCATTTGGATTCTGTCTTTTTCCCATCCTGACCCTGCAGGCTCTCCACTGATCCTGGGAACCCCCAACAGATTAGTGCAAAGTAACCGAGAGCCAAGTGTGGGCACAACTCCTTGACCAGTGTTTCGATTCCTGCCTGACCGCTGCCTCCTGACATCTTGCTCTCAGTGTGTTCAAAGGCAAAGCCTTTGCCTCTCTCCTCTCCTGTTTTCTGCCGACTACCTGTTTTAGTGGTACCCCTGGCTGGGCCTCAGGGCAGTCTCCAACTCCAACCTTGGCCGACAGCCAGCATCCCACCTTCCCCATCTCCCCAGGCCCCCCAGCTGCAGACTTTGTTCCACGTCCTCCCAACCTCCCACCTGAAGTACCAGCCCCCCAGATTCCCCACTAGTCAGCCTGGCCCAGCTGTCTCCACTTTTTCTGCTGCCCCACACGCTTGGTGCACACTGTGGGCTGGGGGAAGCCTGAGACAAAGGATAGATGGAGAAGGCCTGATTCTGTCCCTACCTCTCCCACCTTCACGCTTTGCCCGGATGCCACACCTGCCCTCACCGCCCTCCCAGCCCTACTCCTGGTTGGAAACTATCCATCCTCCAAAGCCCGTCCTGAACACTTGAAGACTTCCGTGATTTCATCAGCCAGATGTGTTCCTTCCCTGCCTTCTACATTTTATTTTATTATTTTTTTTTTTATTTTTGTGTGTGTGCAACTTGGGTTGTTCCACTTTGAGTCACAGTCATCTTTGTGCTCATCTGACTTCTGGTATGCAACATCAGCTTTTTGTGGAACGCGGCTTGCCCTGGCCTCGTCTCCAATGCCACCACCATCATCTCCCACTGGATGAGCACTGCAGACTTGTAACTGGTCACGGAGTGATGGTGGTTAAGTCGCTAAGTCATGTGGGAATCGTGTGACCCCATGGACTGCAGCCCACTGGGCTCCTCTGTCTATGGGATTTCCCAGGCAAAGATATTGGAGTGGTTTGCCATTTCCTTCTCCAGGCGATCTTCCCCACCCAGGGATCGAACCCTCATCTCCTACATTGCAGGTGGATTCTTTACCAACTGAGCTACCAGGGAAGCCCATAGGAGAGCCCGTCAGATGACTGGATGTGGTCTGATGGCCCGAGGGCCCCTCCTGCCTTCTTCTCTCATCTTCCCAGCCTCAGAGCCTCCTCCCTGCTCCTCGAACACACCATGCACACTCTTGCCTCAGGGCCTTTGCACATGCTGTTCTCTCTCTGCCAGGCTAGTTCCGGAAACTTCTCTAAGTCTTGCTCAAATGTTCCCTCCACAAGGAAGCCTCCTCTGACCACATGATTTCAGTCGTAACCCACCCCACCTCCACCCAGCTCTCATAGTTCCCATTACCTCTTCATACCATGGCTCGCCTCCTAAAACACTGTATAATGTATGTGTTGATCACACTTCATCTTCATTGCCTGCCTCTCCACCCCACCTGCCACGTCATGAGTGCCTTGGGAACAGGATCTCTGTTATGCTCACCAATACACCCCATGTGCCTGGTATGTGGTAGATGCTGAATAAATATTTGTTTTGTAAACGAATCTCTGTATTTTGCACACACAGAGCTATGACAGTCACTAGGATCCCAAATCGTGCTACTTTTTTTTTTTTTTTAAGCATAACTGCCTGGTTGCTTGGCTGCTCTTCCCTGCGCTGCCATGGAAACCAACAGCCCAGGGACAGGTTGCTTCTCATCAAGTCAGGCAACGTGTATCACCCCCCAGAGAACCCACAGATGTGTGCCCATGCCCTCCACAACTGGGAGCTTGGCTGCTGTGGCCGGTCAGCTGGAGGCACCAAGGATGGTCCCTAGGACCAGCACCCTACCCTGCTCAGCGGGTGGCATCAGGATTTCCCCTGGGGGTGGAGGGGAGCCCCGTGCTGTGAGCAGTGAAGACTCCGGGGAGGACTCACCCCTGCCTAAAGTGTACCCACACAGACCACACATTCCAGATGTCCCCACTGCCTTGCCCAGGCATCATTTGTCTCTATCCCCGATACCAGCAGGCATTTATGGAGCAGCTACTATGGATGAGGTACTTGATGTATACATTACTTCCAAGCCTCACAGCTTTGCAAAGGACCTGTGATTCTTCTTCCCATCACAGATGGCAGGACTGAAGCTCAGAGATTCTAACCATTCTTGCCTTACTTAGGTCACAGAGCAAATCAGAGGTAGGTGGAATTGAATCCAGGCACCAAACTCTGCAGACTTTTCACACACCCAGCTGCTCGCACCTTCTCTGTCCTCTGCGCTCCACGGCCACCTCGTCTCAGACCCTGTGCCTGCAGAAGGGGGCAGAGGGGGAGTGCTGGGGACCAAACGGTCACCAAAACCCTAGTGCAGGCACATTGCACACACACACTCGGTTCCACGTGGCCTAGGGAACATTGGATCACCCGAGTGGTTTCCGAAGGAGGCTGAGCTCTCTCTGGAGGTCTTTAAAAACTAACAACAAATAAAAGATAATGCCTTCTCTCTGGAATGATGTAGGTGTGGTCATGCCTTTTAAAAGCAGAGATTAGTTGACCCCTAATCGTCCCGTTTAGCTTTATGACTATGATGAACCGTTACTGGACGGGGGACTCGCTGCTTGGAACATTACTAAATCTGTTTTTAATAACGTCGCCAACCCAGGACCAAACCCTGACCCATCGCTCCAGTAAAGGTCCATGATCGCTGGAGAGAGCACTGGGTCACGGAGGGCGGGGGCGGGCGAGCGGGGACAGGCTGTTTGTTCCCAAGGATGGGACTTGGTGAGTCATAAACCAGCTCAGGGAGGGGTGGAAAGCTTGAAGATTTATCTCAGATGAGGGCCGAGGAATAAAGAAGAAAACAATGGCAACAAGACCAGAGCCACAAAGATAACAGCTCAGCCTGAAAATTGCTCAGGAAAGGGTTGTCATCGGGATCCGTGGATAAAACGTGCAAACCACAAACACACAAAGAGAACACCCAGTGTGTATATGATGATCTGACAAATTTGTCTCGGGCTATGTCAAAAGCGACCAAGCCCCTAATATGTGACTCCGAGATTAAACATTAAATTAAACATTAAATTGAAGGTCCACCAAGTCCGCTGGTAGGAGCTGAGAAACAAGAAGGACCTACAGGGGAGAACAGGACCCAGGAGCCACCTTCCAAGAGCAACATAAGCTCATTTCTGGCGTAAGATGTTTAAAAATGTGTCGGCATTTGCAGCCCTGGCCTCCAGATTCCAAGCAGAAAATCCCATTGATCTCAGCCCTTTATTCCAAAACAGCTGTGGCCCATGATGGAAACGCTGAAGGACTCAGGAGGAAAGTCATCTGCTGTCTCGTGTTTTTTGCCCAAACCAGCCAGCCTGGGGCCGGGGTAGAAGGCTGACCGCAAGCAGAGCCGACGTGCTGGTGGTGCTGAGCACTGGGCAGCCGCTGAGGAATGTTGGCGACACCCAGGCGTGGGGACCACAGAGCAACACCGAGGCTGTGAAGAGGAGGGCTGGCGGGGAGACAACGTGGAGCACATGCGGCCACCGTGCGATTTTAAAGGGCTTCCAGGCCACGTGGCAACAGCCTCGCTCTGAGAGTAGGCAGCTCAGTTCTAGAAAGGGTCTTCATGTCTGAAATCCTACCCTTTGAGTGCTGTCTGTGAAAGTGAAAGTCGCTTAGTCGTTTCCGACTCTTCGCGACCCCATGATGAACTATATCGTCCATGGAATTCTCCATGCCAGAATACTGGAGTGGGTTGCCTTTCCCTTACTCCAGGGGGATCTTCCCAACCCAGGGATTGAACCCAGGTCTCCTGCATTGCAGGCGGATTATTTACCAGCCTAGCCACATGGAAGCCCAGTCCTGTCTGTATTGGTTAGTTAATGCTATGTAACAAATCACTCTAAAACTTAGGCAAACACCAGTAGGACTTCCCTGGTGGTGCAGTGGACGAGAATCAGCCTGCCAGTTCAGGGGAAACACATTCAATCTCTGGTCCAAGAAGATTCCACATGCTGCTGAGCAACTAACCCCATACGTCACAACTGAACCCACGCACCCTAGAGCCTGAGCTCTACAACAAGAGAAGCCACTGAAATAAGAAGCTCCAGCACCACAACCAAGAGTAGCCCCCGCTCGCCACAACTAGAGAAGGCCCGAGCACAGCAACGAAGACCTAGCATAGGGTAGCCAAAAAATTAATTAAATTTTTATTTTAAAAAATACCAATATCCACCAGTCATCTCTCATCATTTCTGTGCATCAGGAATCTAGGAGCAGCTTGGCTGGATGGTTCTGTCTCAGAGTCTCTCATGAAGTTACAGTTGGGTTCCCATTAAGGCGGCAGCTACCTACAGGCTTGGCTGGGAATGGAGGATCCACTTCCAAAGTAGTTCACACACATGGCAAACTGGTGCTGGGCTGTTGGCCTAGGGCCTCTGTTCCTGCCTGTGTGGGCCTCTCCACAGGACCACAGGAGTCTCCTCCTGGCACAGAGACCAGCTTGCTCCAGAGCAAGCTATCCAAGGAGCAGAGCAGAAGCTGCAATGCCTTTCTGACATAGCCTTGAAAGTCACCCATCATCATTTCTCCCATGGACCAGTCCTCACACAGGCCAGCCCTGATCCAGTGTAGAGGGGCTGCACAAGTTGTGGATACCTGAAGGCGAAGGTCATCGGGAGCTTTCTCGGAAGCCAGTGAGCACACTGCCTTTTGTGACATCAAGTCAACTCCCTGAGTTGAAGTAAATGGGCCTCTGGTTTCAAGACTGAGTTAGAATTGGAGCTGTGTAGCCCACAGGTCATTACTTAAATTTCCTCTGCCTCCATTTTTCATCTGGAATGTGAGTCTAATGACGCTGTTGTGGGGATTCAAGGATTAGGTTAGGCAACTGTCTTTGTTGGCTTGGGCTGCCATCACAAAATATCATTGATTGGGTGACTTAAACAACAAATACTTATTTCCCATAGTTCTAGAGGTGGAAAAGTCTAAGATCAGGATGTCAGTGAGGTGGGTTTTATTCTAAGGCTTCTCTTGGCATGTAGGTAGCATCATCTTGCTGGTGCTCTTTGTGTGAGCATGGTGAGAGAGTGTCAAGCAAGCTCTCTGGTGTCTCTCCTTAGAGGGGCACCAATCCCATCATAAGGGCCCCGCCCTTGTGACCGCATCTAACCTTAATTAATGCCCAAAGGCCTCATCTCCAAATACCATCACATTTGGGGGGTTAGGGCTTCAACATACTAACGAGAGAGTTGGGGGCAGGAAAAAAGCTTTCAGTCCACAGCAGTAACGTACACTGAGGAGTCCCTGAGAGCCAAGTGCTAATCCCTGACCCTCAGGACCTCCCTCGACTCTCCTTACAGCCCAGCTTCCTGGCTAAGAGCCCCGCTCAGAAACTACCTGCCTGACATGCAGAACAGGCCAGCCAGGATTTGCCATCACTTGCTCTACTTCATGGATAATGTGAAGTTGCTCAGTGTCTGACTCTTTGAGGCCCCATGGACTGTAGTCTACCAGGCTCCTCCATCCATGGGATTTATGGATAAGGTAAATTGAAACAAAAGAAGACAAGAAACTTGCCCAAGAGGTGAGCTGGGCCATCCGTCCGGGGTCCACGTGGAGAGCCCTTGATGTGACTCCCGGCACGAGGCAGAGACACAGAATGGGACACTCAAGTGCAGTGCCACCAATGCTGGGGACCACAGTTTCCTTCTCAGGCAGCCACCCAGCCGTTGTTGCAAAGGCACTGAGGGACACCCCCCAGGGACAAGCCCCTGTCCCTGAGCCATGCCCACCCCTGCAAACTGTGGTGTCACCTTCTACCTTCCCTCACTCCCATCAGTCGCAGCCCAATTGCAAGACGAAGCTTCTTCCACTGGTGTTGACGTAGGGACCTCAGGCCGCCCAGGGAAGTCAGGGCTCTGGCATGTAGAGTAGCCTTGGCCGCGGCTCCAGCCTCCTCCCCACCCTTTCCATGCACTTCTCATCGGGGTCGGCTGCTCGGGTGGTGCTGAGCAAGCTCCCATGTGCCTGAGTCTGTGCTCCTTCCCGTCAGAGCTAAGTGGAACCTCATTCCAAGAGCTGGTGTGAAGACTCCCCAAATCACCCGGTTCCCCCCTGCACATCCACCACCACCTCCTCCACGGGGTCTCCACCTTCCTCTTTGTCTACCAGTCACCGGAGTACGTGTGTTCTTTCTCTCACCAAATTGCAAGCACCCTGCAGGCAGAATCCAAGAGAACATCATATTCTGAGCATCCAGGGATGTGCCAGGCTTCCCCGGCATTTGCTCCAGGTATGTTTATCAAACTGGATTGAGCTGTTGGAGTGAAATCCAAAGCTCTCAGGGAATCTCATTATCGCCTGAGCAGGGCCAGAAACGCCCAGGCGAAGGAAGGTCTCTGTGTCCCAAACACTCACTCCAGGCCTCCCCGGAGAGTGGAAAGGAGCGATAAACCAACACTGTAGGCTTAAAACCTTGGCTTTTTAAAATTTTCCCCTTAAGGCATGTTTATTTTTATAATCGGCTCCAAAATCTTAATTCCCACAAAGACATGTCACCTCCAGTCTCTATAATGTCAAAATGTCATGAGGTAATCTAATATCATCGTAACCTTGGTGTCAGCCATCAATACCTGCGGGACGGGCACAGCACAAAGCCACGGGGAGGGGCAATGTGGTTAGCCTGTCTTCCTGCCTCTCCTGTTTCTATATATACACGAAACAGTTATCAGAAATAAGACCACTGTCTCTGGTGCTCAAGCTAAATCTCGCAAAGATGATGCCCTTCTGCTCCCTCCTTAAGCCACGCAGGAAGGCTTATCTCCAGAGCTCTGTCATCCTCAAAACACAGAGACCACCTCGTCTCTCTGTGTCCTCCTTGCTTTCATCCGCTCGTCTGCTGCACTGTAAATTTTCTCCCCCAATTCTTTTTCTTTTCCATCGTAAGCATGACATTTTGCTAAATAATGGTGACACGGGTTCCATCGTGGAAGATCCCCTGGAGAAGGTCATGGCAACCCACTCCGGGATTCTTGCCAGGAGAATCCCATGGGCAGAGGAGGGCTACACTCCAGAGGGTGGCAAAGAGTCTGACACGACGGAAGCGACTGAGCCCACAAATAATAGTGAGAAAGCTGGCTTCTTTAACAAATGCAGCCCTTTTGGTTTTCCAGCTTGCAGATTCTTTCAAATCCTTTCTTTGGAAAATGCACGGTGTTCTCAGGCTCTCTGTGTCTGTAGAGGTGCTCTGCCAGGACTTGAGCCACGGCATGATTCAGAGGTGTGTACACTCCCGTATGCGCATCTGTATGTGGGTACGTGTGTAGTCCAGTCTGTGAGCACATACCCAGCTACACAGCGTGGTCTTGTAGCAGTTTGATAGCCTCACAGATACACAAGTGCTCCTCACATTTCTCAGCTCCCCTGGCTGTATTTTGGCACCACATGCTAGTTTTGACCAATGAATTGTGAAGAGGAGTGACTTCTGGGCCAAGGCAGCCCATGTGTCCATGTAGTGGAAGCTGTTACTAATCAAATGTTTGCATTCCCCTGCCCCAGACTCCTAGTTGAAGCCCTAATCCCGAGTGCGATGATATTTGGAGGTGGGGCCTTTGGGAGGTGATTAGGGTTAGATGAAGTCATGAGAATAGGGCCCCCATGATGGGGTTAGTGTTCTTCTAAGAAGAGAAAGAGAGACCAGAGCATTCTCATTAATATCTCTCTCTGCCATAGGAAGACACAAGCAAGAAGGTGGCTGTCTGCAAGTCAGAAAGAGTCCTCACCAGGAACCAAATCTCCTGGCACCTTGATCCTGGGCTTCCCATCCTCCAGAACTGAAAATATAAATGTTTATGGTAAAAGCCACTCAGTCTATGATATTTTGTTACAGCAGCCCAAGCAGCAGTCTTGGGGAGATATATTCTAGACTAAGTAGCTTTGAGGTTGAAGAAGGCTATAGCTGTGATGTGATACTTCTGGTGTGTTAGGCCTTGAGATTTCAGGGCTGACTTGTTGCAGCAAGTAGAATCACCTCGTTTCTCAAATAATGCAGAAAAAAGCAAGTTCACAGGGTGTTTTTAGGCCTGAACAGGTAGTCGCTGTTAAAAAAATCCTGCCTGCATTCTATCTCGGGGAACTCAATTAAATTCAGCAAGTGCCTAAGGAGCACATTCTACCTGCCTGGCACTGCATTGGGTGTAAGGAATGCAAGCCCAGGGACCCAGCTCTCAGGGACATGTTAGTCCAGCAAGTGCAGACCTGTGAACTGACAGACTCAGTCACTTCAGCCTTGTCCGGCTCTGTGCGACCCCATGGATTGCAGTCTGCCAGGCTCCTCTGTCTGTTATCACATGGCAAATGTCCAATTATTGGAGGGTACGCAGTACCCAGGAAACAGTGCTTAATTCTGGAGGATTCAGGAAAAATTATACCAAAAGGACAGATGGGTAAAGATTTGAGGAAGAACCAGAGCTTGCCAGGAGAGAGGAGACAGAGGCCCGGCCCAGGTGAGATGGGGACTGATCAGGACATGCTTAGACAGGAGGGCCATTGACGGGCCTCTAGAAGAGTCATCTAAGACCCAGGACACCCAGATTCCACTTCCTATGGAAATGGGTCACTCCCAGTGAGCAGGCAGGGCTGGTGGGGGGTCTGGGACACGTGAAGTTCTCATTCGTTTGTGGGAAAGAAAATTTAAGGCTGTGAAAACTGTCCTGTTTTCTTTGTGTTTGTATTGAAGGGACCAGTGGCATCTGCGTCTGCCTCCGCAGGTAGATGGTAAGCTCGCTACAGGCCTGGTCGCACATGCTTCTGGGTCCCCAAAGCCCAGGGCCTGGTCTGCAGCCAGAGCTCCTCAAAGGCCTGTTGAATCCAAAGGAACCGCAGTGCTGAACAGCAAAACGGAATGCCCCTCCAGGGTCCGCTTTCCTGAATCTCCATACAGGGTGGTATCAGTGATGTCAGTTCAGTTCAGTTCAGTTGCTCAGTCGTGTCTGACTCTTTGCGACCCCATGAATCACAGCACACCAGGCCTCCCTGTCCATCGCCAACTCCTGGAGTTTACTCAAACTCCTGTCCATTGAGTCGATGATGCCATCCAACCATCTCATCCTCCGTCGTCCCCTTCTCCTTCCGCCTTCAATCTTTCCCAGCATCAGGGTCTTTTCCAATGTGTCACTTCTTTCCATCAAGTGGCCAAAGTATCGGAGTTTCAGCTTCAGCATCAGTCCTTCCGATGAATATTCAGGACTGATTTCCTTTAGGATGGACTGGTTGGGTCTCCTTGCAGTCCAAGGGACTCTCAAGAGGTGGTGTCAGGACTGAGCTAAGATTCCTCTCCCGGGGACCTGGGGGAATCTGTGTCGGTCCACGGCGCCACCCTGCGGCCAGGCCTGGGAACTGCCTCGTCTCGGACCACAGGCGCCCCGCTCTCTCTTATTGGTAGGGTCATCATCCCACACGCCCCTCGACTCCCGCCCCAGTTTTGAGGGAAATAGGGTTTCTGAGCTGGTCATCCTCCGCCCCACTTCCTTCCCCCTATGAAGTCTCTGAGAACGGACAGGCAGTGTTGACCTGGGTTATTTTGACCCTTGATACCCAAAGTCCCTGTTCACTAAGAGGTGGCCGTGACAACCCCGTTAAGGATGCCAGCAGAAGTGGTTTTAGTCCCAACTAGCTGTGTGACTCTGGGCGCTACCTCACCTCACCGAGCCTCAGCTTACCTCTCTATCAAATGCAGATTATACAGCTCACAGAACGGCTGGCTGCAAGGACTGAAGACCATAAGCCATAAAAAGTGAGCTAAGGCTCTATGACGGGCGTGGGCTCGACAAATATAAACACAAAGCACCACATTTCTATTACTCCACCTGAGTCTCCCTTCGAGGCGGTGAGGTGGACGTTCCTATTCTTTCTTTTGTTGACAGGAGCACTGAGGGTCCGATCACTTAGGCTGGGGGTCCCCGGGCTCCTGGATCTAAGTCCCCTGATGATCTGCAGGGGAGCTGATGTAATAATAATAGAAATAAAGTGCACAATAAGTGCAATACGCGTGAATCATCCTGAAAACCACTCCCAACCCCGCCCCGGTGGGTGGAAAAACCGTCTTCCACGAAACCGGTCCCGGGTGCCAAAAAAAGGTTGGGGACCGCTGGCCCAGGGGACCTGCCTGGGGCCTTTCTGGGCGGGAAGTCAGGACTTGAACCCAAGCCCTCTTGTTCTCCCAGCAGCATCCCAGGTAGCTCCTCGAAAGAAGAGATGAGTAGAGCAGAGCTGCTGAAGACAAGTCAGGAGATGGCAGGAGAGGAAGAAAGCAGATACTCATAACTGGAGCGTGGCCCTGCTCCATCTCCTGGATGCCACAGTCTGGCCAGGAGAAGTTTTCGTTTCAAAGCCGGTCCTGAGAAGCACCTAGCCACGTCAGGAGACGTGGGCTCTGGTCTCAGCCGTTACCCAGCAGCTGTGACTGGGCCACGGTTGCGAATTCCCCTCCTTGGCAAGATGAGCCAGGGGGATCGGCCAAGACGCCCCTCAGAGCCTCTCAGCCCCCAGCCTGTCCTGAGGCCGCCGGCCCTGCACGTGTCCAGGATGGGGGGCTCATCACCGATGGCCCTCAGAGACCTCGGGTGGAGGGAAGAAAGGACACAGCACTCTGGCCCTCGGGGGGTGACAGATGGAAAGAATAACTCAAGTCACTCTCGTGAACAGGAGATTAACATTAATCCTCGCCGGGCCCGCAGCGCTGGGCCTGAGGAGGCCCACCCAAGCAGCCAGGGGAGCAGGAGGCTGTGAGGGAGGCGGGTCGGGGGAGCCGGGTCCAGCGACTCTGAGGCAAGATGAAAAGAATTAAATGCGCTGAGGCTTCGAAGACCCACACTGGGCCGAGTGGGAGGAGAGGCCAGCGCTTGGAGAACTCCCCTGTCCCCTAGGTTCAGAAGACAATGCTACGCCAAGCACCCACTCCTTTGTGGGTAGAGGGGTGGCTGTGTGTTTTTTCTTTTTTTTATTGCTTTGCCTTTGGCTGATGTTTCAAATACGAGCAGGCCAACTGGGAGACGTAATCACAGGCCTTTCATACATGCCTATCAATGGCAAGATGAATGGTCTGGGTGGTGCTCGAATCGTAAATAACAGTGGTGTACAGGGCAAAACGAAAGAGAGGAAAGCAAGTGAAATAAATCTATTGGGACTCCGGGGCCACCCTTCCTAGGAAAACATCAGGAGGAGAAGGCTTGATTCTTGCGCCAGACCGAGGGCCAAAATTCTGAACACTCCTCACGTGGCACCAAAGGAGCAATTCTTTGACCTCAAATGGCTTCATCTGATCCACTTTTGATCCACGCTTGCATCTGACCCCTCTGGTGCCTCCCACAAAACAGACACGACCCTGATGGTCTGAATGAGTGCGGGACTGGGGTCTGCCCAGCCTGGAGTGTGGCTGTGAGTTAGCTAACCCAAATCTGTGTCTTTCCAGCAACATTCTGACCTTATCTAAACCTCAGTTTCCTGATCTGTAAGATGGAGACAGTACTAAGAGTGTGTGGAGATGAGCATGGCAAACCCACTCCAGTCTTCTTGCCTGGAGAATCCCACGGACAGAGGAGCCTGGCAGGCGACGGTCCTTGGGGTCACAAAGAGTCGGCCACGCGCTAAGGGTGTGCTTGTGAGTTGTGACTGGAATAGTGCACACAGAATCTAGTGCACAGCCTGTCGGTGCCCCTGTTTGTGGCTGCTAATGACTGAAGGAAGGAACCGGAAACTGAAAATCCATCCCACATGCCACTCTGGTGGGATTAATTTTTTTCCCTCTGCAGGGAGACGCAGGCTGAGGAACCAGGGGTGACGGTGATGAAGGAGGCATCAGGCTAGGGTTGGGGGCTTCCTGGCCATCCATCCTCCCCTCCCTCCTCTCTCCACTCGCCCTCAGGCTTGGGGAGGTGTCCCCTGATTCAGGCTGTGAACTGGCAGACATGTAGCCCTTGCCACCCTTTCCTCCAGCCTCTGGGAGGGCGGGGTGGGCAGAGCACTCTGAAGATGCTGGCCCAGAAGAAACAAACCCGAGACCCCAACCCTCACTGACCCCAGGCTAAAAGGCCAGCTCCCCATTAACAGCCACCCACTCCCCTGTCAGAGTACCCCACCCCCCAGTGTGCTCAGCTGAACAAATGGCAAGTTTTGGGGGGAGCCAGCCTCTGCCCTTAGGGAAAAAAAAAAAATTCCTACCTTCTCTTCTTTCTGTTCCAAAGGGTTATCTCTGCCTGCCCCAGAGAGGCAGAAAACCATGAATGATGCAGAAAGGAAATGTAATGGGATGAGATATTCGGGCTTCGCATGAGAGCCCGAGTTCCAGGAGGACCTTCGAAGGAAATCTTCCTTGGGGTTTGGCGTCTCCTGCCACCTTGTAGTATCTCAGCCTGGCTGGGGTACCCCGAGGTCTTCAGCCTTCTCCTCCTCTCGCCTCAGTGCTCTGCGCCCTCAGGGCAGCCAGCTAGTGCCAAGTCCCTCTCCATGGGCGGTGCCACTCAGATGCCCCTGCCAGGGCGCCCAGGGAGAGGGATTGCTACCTCTCAAGACCACTCAGGCTTGCGAGGGCATGATGTGGGTGGACAGGACCAACTCGGGGCATTCGAGACGAGCCCAAATGCAAACAGGCACTCTGACTTCTCTCCGTAGCCGCTCCAGGCTCCATCTCTCAACAGCATCACCAGGGAGTCAGGACTTGGCATCTCAGACACAGCATCCAGCACTTAACGTCTGGGGAGCTGGGGCAAAATGCCATCCCAGGCACCACCGGAGTGTCCCCCGTGGGAGCTTGCAGGGCCTGGCAAAGTACCCATGAAGGGACCTCTATTAGATGTTGGAAGAAAAACAAGTTCCTGACCAGAATATTCAGAAATTAGAAACCAGGCCTGTTGAAAACATACACATACAAACCAAAAAACCTTAGGCCCCATTAATTCGTAACACCCAATAAGAGTGACATTCAAATCTGTGATAAGTCAGTGAGTGGCAAAAACAGAATCCTGGAGTGGAAAAGACCCAAAAGATGCCTGTTCTGGTGATTCCCAGACATGATCCCACAAACTGCCTGTGTTGGAATCACAAAAGGAGCTTAGCAAAAATGACTGATTATCATGATCACCGATGATCACTGATCACCGATGCTCAGAAATTTGTGCTTTTATCAAAGTGCCCAGATGCTTCTGATGACAACCAGGTTTAGAAACCACTTTGATCTACCGCTCTTGCAACTTTCCTGTGGACACGAATCCCCTAGTGACCTTGTTCACACGCAGACTTGTTTCAGGAGGTCTGGGGTGTGGCCTGAAACCCTGCATTTCTAATGTTGATGCTGTTGGTCTTATGACCATGTTCTAAGTAGTAAGAGGTCTCTTTGCAACCTCCCCTCTATTGAAACTGGTGGAATACATCTGGGGGCTAGAACACAGGTTCTTCCGTCTTGGTACAGAAAGAATTCAGTGAGAGGCGGAGTGACAGGTGAGGAAAGAGTTTCTTAGTATAGGACAAGCCGGCAGGCAAGAGTTCCTCCCCAAGAACGTCGTGTGCTACAGCTTTGCTTTTTAGTTTTTGGCTGCCCTGGCTCTTCACCATGGCACACAGGCTTCTCTAGTTGTGGCTCACAGGCTCATTAGTTGTGGCATGGGGCTTAGCCGCCCCAGGCATGTGGAATCTTAGTTTCTTGATGGGAGAGCGAACCTGCGTCCCTGGATGGAACCCATGTCCCCTGCATTGGAAGGCAGATTCTTAACCACTGGACCACCAGGGAAGTCCCGGGCTGCAGTTTTATAATCAGAGGGAAAGTGGGAGCGAGAAGAAGACCACCTTCTGCCTCATTCCTGTGTAAATGCCACACTCCCATCATCAGTTCCTCCTCCATGTCGGATGGGGGAGTTTTCTTGTCCCCACGTGGTCAAAACGGGACTGTCATGATGCAACAGAAATGAGCTGAAAGGCAGTAACATATACTAAGACCTCAAATCATTTCAGGCTTCCCTCAGAGCTCAGCTGGTAAAGAATCTGCCTGCAATGCAGGAGACCCCGGTTCCTGGGTGGGGAAGATCTGCTGGAGAAGGGATAGGCTACCCACTCCAGTATTCTTGGGCTTCCCTTGTGGCTCAGCTGGTAAAGCATCTGCCTGCAATGTGGGAGACCTGGGCCCGATCCCTGGGTTGGGAAGATCCCCTGGAGAAGGGAAGGGCTACCCACTGCAGTATTCTAGCCTGGAGAAGTCCATGGACTGTATAGTCTGTGGGGTCACAAAGATTTGGACACGACTGAGTGACTTTCACTTCAGTACAAGGCACCTTTCCTTGTATTTTTTTTTGTGCATGGAGGAGCTTATCGTAGGAATCCTGGGCTTACTGGTCTCGCCGGGCAGGACATGGGTCTCATTTTACCATTGTTCTGTTGTTTTGGTTCCTGTTTCATGCTTCTGTTGCATGTTTTGTTGCTAAACAAGCCTGCTTGATTTGGTTGCTAAGCAAGCCTGCTTTCTTGAGTGATCATTCACTTACAGGGTCTCCCATATTTGGCTGTCTACTTACCATTCCCTAGTAGGATGAACTATTTAACCACCTACTTTGGCCCTTTTCTCTGTCCCAAAAAAACTGAGCTCCAGCCACAGGGGGAGGCTGAGAGGGGAACCACTGAGTTAGGAGGGAAAACATAAAGTGGGTAGGGATGAACCAGAGGGAGGCTGGACGCTCGTTGGGCAAAAATGATGGGAGAGTGGCCCTTGAGCCAGCAGAACACCTCTGCTGGGAGATTTTCTTACCAGAAAACACTCTTGGGACTTGTTGCCTAATGATGGTTGCAGGCATACGATGGAGAATATTCAGAACCGCGCCAGGTGGAGCTCAAGAAAGGAGAAAGGCTCTTTGCAGGAACACCCTTCCCAAAGGCTGAGAGCTGGCAGGGCTGGACTGCAGCTGTCCCCACCTTGGCAAGATCAGCTTCACTTATTCCAGAAAGCTCATCCAGCACCCACACCTCCCCCCAATACAAACATGCGTGTGTGTGCACGCACTCATGCACGCACGCACGCACACACACACACACACACACAACTGGGCTTCGCAAAAGTGGCAGCACAAGTGAGTCCGCCGTCCTGAGGGCTCTACCCCTGGGCTCAGCTTCTGTTCAGTGCTGGTTGCAGCCCTGACTTCTCTGCACCTCTTCTGCCTCCAGGCTTCACGCTGGCCTTCCTGGAGGGCCCACAAACTCTGCTCTTCTAGCCTTTGTGCAAACCTGGAGGTACAAGCAAATGAAGACTCCCTGGCCTGGCGCATCCCTTGCCCAGGAGGAATGAGAGTTGGTAAAGAAATTGCTCTCTAGTGGGCGTCCCGTGGGGAGTGCAGGGCACCCTCACTTGCCCCCCCTCCACCGTGTGACCAGCTGAATAATCCAAGCTTCCATCGGCTCTCACTCCTTCCCTGTCCCCCATCTCTGTGTTCCTGTTCCCTTAGGTCACTTCCTAAAATAAACTACCTGCATGGAAGCCATCCAGGCTATGCTTTTGAGGAAAACCATGCTCACACATGTCTCCAGCAGTAAAAACTGCTGGACAAGGGAGTAGAAGGCTGGAGGCTTTAGAGAGGGCCCAGAGTGACCCAGAATGTTCGAGGTGCTCCCTGAAGCCGGCACCCCTGCCTGAGGCTCATGCAGCTGTGCAGGGGTGTTCTGAGAACAAATCATGTCTTGTTCAAAAAATAAAGTCCTCTGTGAGATATGGTGAACAAGAGCAAAGAAGCTGAAAGAAATGAGGCTTGTTTAGCCTGGAGAAGAGAAAGCAAATAGATGACTTCCTAAAAATTAAGGGCTGGCTTTCTTGGTGGCTCAGATGGTAAAGAATCTGCCTGCAGTGTGTGAGGCCCAGGTTCAATCCCTGGGTGGGGAGTATCCCCCGGAGAAGGAAATGGCTACCCACTCCAGTATTCTTTCCTAAAGAATTCCATGGACAGAGGAGTCTGGAGAGCTACAGTCCATGGGATCACACAGAGTTGGACACGACTGAGAGGCTAACATACATACTCCCAGTTTTAGGTGGCAAAAGCAAAGAGGAGGGAAGACAGGCTGAAATCGGGGCTTAGGGGGCAGTCCACCCATCAGCACGTGGCCAGTGGAGAAACGGCATCTCCAGGTGAAGCAATGAACTGCCCGTCATTGAAGGCATTCAGCTCATGGTAGAGGACAAACCTATTGAGGATAATATGGATGGGATTTATTCTTTAGATGAGAGCTTTTAAAGTTGTTTCTTCTCTGCGCTGTGTTGTGCTTAGTCGCTTAGTTGTGTCCCACTCTTTGTGACCCCATGGACTACAGCCTGCCACGCTCTTCAGTCCATGGGGATTCTCCAGGAAAGAATACTGGAGTGGGTTGCCACGCCTTCCTCCAGGGGATCTTCCCAACCCAGGGATTGAACCCAGGTCTCCCGCACTGTGGGCGGATTCTTTACCATCTGAGCCACCAGGGAAGGGCAAGAATACTGGAGTGGGTAGCCTATCCCTTCTCCAGGGGATAGTCCCAACCCAGGAATTGAACAGGGGTCTCCTGCATTGCAGGAGGATTCTTTACCACCTGAGCCACCAGGGAAGCCCCGTTTCTTCTCTAGTCCCCTCTTTAAAAAGCACGGAAACTTTTCAAACTATGACCTTGGGAATAGGGGGTCTATCCCAAAGGAGGGAATACTAATTGATCTGTCACCTCATACACTCCCCCAGGCCGACAACACACAACACACACACACACAACACACACACACACACACACACACGACTGAATTGTTTTAGTTCCGGTGTTTTCCCAGAGCAGACCTTTTTCTCCTGAGGTCTTGGCGCCACCTAGTGGCTCATTCGTCCACTACGACATACATTGGAGATAAAATGTATTGTAGCTGAACCCTCTTTGATTCAGGCATCAATTCAATAAAAATATATTAAATACAAGATGTGGATGAGGGACTGTGCTAGAATCTGAGGTGCAACAGTTAGCGAAGAAGATGTGGGCTGCTCTTCATGAGGCTCACAGCCTAATGGCATAGACAGCAAAAGAGTAAACATCAAAACACATCGTTGTACATTGTGATGTCATCGGAAAATAAATCCATTGCGTGATCAAAAATCACCCAGGCAGGAGGAGGCCTCCCTGAGAAACCTTCCGTCGAG
The DNA here is from genome assembly GCF_029407905.1 of Bubalus kerabau. NCBI lineage: Eukaryota > Metazoa > Chordata > Mammalia > Artiodactyla > Bovidae > Bubalus > Bubalus kerabau. The sequence goes on from NC_073637.1 coordinate 68,352,634, forward strand.
CTTGGCGGGATAGGGTGAGCGGGTTCGGGGTTCAGGGAGCGTGGGGGAGGGGTGAGAACATCCCAAGGACAGAGCACAGCGCATGCCTGGTGGCATCGCAAGCCCAACACCTCAAGGATCCCACGGGTTAGTGTCTTCACTGCGAAGTGAGGAGGACGAAGCGGGTGCGATGAGGCTTGGGAAAGGACCCAGGAGCGGTCTCCGTGTATAAACCCTTCCCTCCGCATAAGCACACAGGTGCTTCGGATGGGTTTTTCCAGAACAGTACCTGGTTGAATTTTAATTCTTAAAAAAGAAGGACTTCCCTGGTGGTCCAGTTTGATCGCGGTCCGATCCCTGGTCGGGGACTTAAGATTTATGCTCCGAGTCAGCTAAACCCCCTTGCCTCAACAAGAGAAGTCTGTGCGCCTCATCGGAGACCCAGCACAGCCCCAAAAAATAAAAGAAGAAAGGAAATGCCTTAATGTGAACTTGGCCACTTGCTCCCGTGCAGCAGGACAGCTTCCAGGGACATCAGGAACAGGTGCACACCCTGCTCAAGACAGCCTACATCTATCTGCTCCGACCCTGTGTGACAAGCTGATAAGCTTCTGAGTCCTGGGATAATTGCACTGAACCTCATATTAAAGTCTAGGGCACGGGTCTCAACCCTGCTGCAAGTCACCTGGAGCTTCTGAGAATCCCAAAGACCGCACCCCGACTCGGGAAGTTGGCAGGCCTGCAGGTGGGTGTGGGCACCGGGGTTTCAAAAGCCCCTGAGTGATTTCAATGCTCAGCCAAGATTAAGGACAGCTGATCTGATCTTCCCAAGAAAAAAACAAAGAAAAATGACTCCCAAGTAGTGAAAGTGGAAGTCACTCAGTTGTGTTCGACTCTGCAACTCTTAGCCTGCCAGGATCCTCTGTCCATGAATTTCTCCAGGCCAGAATACTGGAGTGGGTAGCTGTTCCCTTCTCCAGGGGATCTTCCTGACCCAGGGATCAAACCCAGGTCTCCCGCATTGCAGGTGGATTCTTTACCAGCTGAGCCATCAGGAAAGCCCAAGAATACTGGAGTAGGTAGCCTATCCCTTCTCCAGATCTTCCCAAGCCAGGATTTGAACTGGGGTTTCCTGCACTGCAGGCAGATTCTTTACCAGCAGAGCTCCCAGGGAAGCTCCCCAAGTAGTGAAGGTTATATTGATACAAGCAAGCAAGCTGTTTTCTTCCTTGAAAGGAAGCCTCCTCCCCAGGCAGAAGCCCCCTCTCTGGGCCCCCAGTCCTTGCCAATCTGCTCAGTTTCAGCTCCCACCTGGCTGTTTCACAGGCAGGCAGATCTGTGAGCTAGGCCAGTTGCAGCAGAAGAGTTGTAAGGTTTGGTTAACTGAGCAAAGGCTGGTGTGTCCGAGGCGCAGAAAGCTGAAATCCAGGGCAGTGGTAGTTTGCTGCCAAGTAAGAGTTGATGCAGAGACATTACTTTGCCAACAAAGGTCCGTCTAGTCAAGGCTATGGTTTTTCCCGTGGTCATGTATGGATGTGAGAGTTGGACTGTGAAGAAAGCTGAGCGCGGAAGAATTGATGCTTTTGAACTGTGGTGTTGGAGAAGACTCTTGAGAGTCCCTTGGACTGCAAGGAGATCCAACCAGTCCATTCTGAAGGAGATCAGCCCTGGGTGTTCTTTGGAAGGACTGATGCTAAAGCTGAAACTCCAGTACTTTAGCCACCTCACATGAAGAGTTGACTCATTGGAAAAGACTCTGATGCTGGGAGGGATTGGGGGCAGGCGGAAAAGGGGACAACAGAGGATGAGATGGCTGGATGGCATCACCGACTCGATGGATGTGAGTGTGAGTGAACTCCGGGAGTTGGTGATGGACAGGGAGGCCTGGCGTGCTGTGATTCATGGGGTCACAAAGAGTCGGACACGACTGAGCAACTGAACTGAACTGACGAGTTTTATTTGCAGGGCAGCCAAGCAAGGGGGTGGAAGTCAGCCTCAGACCCACTCCCACGCGGGCTCTGCGTTAGGGCTGTTTTCAAAGGGGAAGAACAAAGAGGCTGGGATTAGTCATTTCTTGCAATGTTTCTCAATTGCAGCCTCAGGGCTCAGGATGTTTCTGGTTTACATTCTCTAACCAGGTGGTCCATGGCTAGGAGGCCTGTGAGCTCATCTTGACCCGAGAGTTTGTATGTTAATGACGTTATCCATTCTGTTATCAACGCAGCAGCTGTAGTCATAACAACCTCAGTCATCTGACTGGTTGCTTAGTGTTCAGGACTGAAGTCAGAAGGGTCAAGAAAGGGATTGAGGGGACTTCTCTGGTAGTCCAGTGTTTAAGAATCCGCCTTCCAATACAGGGGACAAGGGTTCGGTCCCTGGTCTGAGAAGATCCCACATTCCCATGCTGAATGAAAGACCCAGTGTAGCCAAAAAAAGAAAAAAAAGAGAGATTGAAGTCAGAAGAGACAAGCAACGGAACAAAGTCTAGGGAAAGGAGATTAACCACACACTTGGTAAGGGAACTGGGTTTTAGGCTGCCCCATTGCCACAGCCCGGTTACCCAGCCCACAGACCCGTTGCTTTCTCAAGGAGCAGGGGCTCCAGACTCCCTGAAGCCAAAGACTCAACCCAAGTCACATATCAAAATGGCCTGGGAGCTCATAATGAAGGAGGAGACAGACAGAACAGGCTCCATCTTGAAAGCAGGACTCCATGTTGGGCTGGACTGTGGACTTTGAGCTATGTGCCCAGTATTTATGGAAAGGACATACCAACTAGAAAACCAGACCCCTCCTGCCCCCTATGAAAGAGCCCCAGGGCTCGTATCTAGACTCTCCATTGCCTAAAAGAATACACTGATTATCTGTGTAACCAAATAGAATCATAAATTCTATTACACTTATTGGGGTATGACCACAAGCCTATTGATAATTGTCCACTGTTAACTACCTAGGCTTCAGGCATACGAATCATGGGTTTAAGGCATATGAATCACGAGTTAACTTTAATTGTATCTTTCTTTTCCTTTGTTCAGACTAGTTTCAGAGAAGTTGGGGAGGTGGGTTTGAACATGTACACTTAGGGTATATAAGGTTTTCACAAAAACTGGTCGGGGTCCTTGGCTAAGAGAAGACTCTGCCTTGGGCCCGCTGGTGTAATAAACTGCACTCCACTATCTGCATCGTCCTTCTGAGTGAGTTTGTTTCCCGGAACGCATGGCTACAATAGTAAGAAACGCTGAGGCTTGGGCCCAACCCATGACTGCTTTCCAGGCGAGGTTTGGGTTATCAGGTGGTTCAGACACGCTGCCGGGAATCAAATCCACTGTTGTCAAAGGGGAGACAGGGCCCGGGCCTCCGCGTCCTGGGGCCACCAGCTTCGCTGTGTGACTGGGGAGCTGGGGCTACACTGGACAACCCCAGTGGCTGCCTCTGTTCCCTCCTATCAGGGGCCAAGCAGCGTATCCCCGGCCTCAGACTGGCTGCCACAGGCTTCAGAAGGGGTAAGACGACCGTGGAGTCCATCCGGCCATCCGCTGCCTGCCTCACTTCCCACTGGCCGGGAAGAAAGAACTCAACTTGGGCACGTGGCAGCCAAGACAGCAACGTGACACTGAGGCCACGATGGCCAGCTCCTACGAACTTCCAGTAAAAGGAGGATGAATTTCAGAGTTCACGATAATCAAGCCCCATAAGGAAATGGCTTCTAATTGTGGTGCTGGAGAAGCCTCTTGAGAGTCCCTTGGACAGCAAGGAGATCCAACCAGTCCATCCTAAAGGAGAATAACCCTGAATATTCATTGGAAGGACTGATGCTGAAGCTGAAGCTCCAATACTTTGGCCACCTGATGCAAAGAACCCATTCATTGGAAAAGACCCTGATGCTAGGAAAGATTAAGGGCAAGAGAAGAAGGGGGCGACAGAGGATGAGATGGTTGGAGGGCATCACCAACTCAATGGACATGAGTTTGAGCAAACTCCGAGAGATGGTGAAGGACAGGGAGGCCTGGAGTGCTGCGGTCCATGGGGTCTCAAAGAGTCGAACACAACAAGGTAAGGAAATGATTGCTACATACACTTAAGGGGCACACACACTGCATGGGTTTTTATGTATTATATGTTGCTGACGATACTTTCCTTAAAGGAAAACTACAGACACACATCTCAAAGCTTAGAAGTGAACTTGCATGCTCAGTCACTTAGTCACGTCTAACTCTTTGCGACCCCATGGACTGCAGCACTCCAGGCTCTTTTGCCTATAGGATTTTTCAGGCAAGAATACTGGAGTGGGTTGCCATGTCCTCCTCCAAGGGATCTTTCCAACCCAGGGATCGAACAGAGTCTCTTAGGCCTCCTGTATTGGGAGGCAGACTCTCTACCAGTGGCGTCACCTGGAAAGCCCACGCAGCATGTCTTTCCCTAAATTTATGTAGCCATGAAACACTGTTTTCCCAGGAAACATCTCCAGGGACCAGTGCTCCCAGGAATGTATTTTGGGAAATGCTAGTCTGTCCTCTCAATGCATAGTTCTTTGCCACCAGCAAGCAGAGCAATTAATTGTCCCTTGTGATGAGGGCAGGGCAGCAGCCCCCACGAGATATGCTGTATAGAGACTCGGTGACACAGCTCACTCAGACTTGTCATCAAGAGAGTGAAGCCACAGAAGGAGTGGCTTAGAGCCTAGAGAACAAATGAGGACTAGCTTAATAAATACTAATAACTGAGCATCGGGTGACATTCTAACGTATTCTGCTTACAGCCACCACTAAGCAATGCTGTTTTTTTCAGTCTCATTTGGATGGGGCACAAATACATCCAGAGGCAGGGTGAGAGGGGAAACAACAGATGTTTCATCATCAGCTACAGTATCCACTCCTTAGAGAATCACAATGTACCTATCATATGGAAGGTTCTAGAATTCCTTTAAAAAGAAGTGCTGAACTGTATTTAACCCAGAGTTTTCAAAATCATTCAGTCCTTGGACTCTTTTCCTTAGGTCGTATATTTCATAGAGCATGTTTTGAGAAATGGCTGTGAAACACTCTTTGCAAAAACAAAGAGCACAGAAACATTAAGTAACTTCTGGAAACATGTGCTGGTCAATAACACAGAGGATGAAGAGCCACGAAACCACAGACACCACTCTAATTCCATCCCAACACTTGCCATAAACCAAACCGCCGAAGCAGCAATGCATTTTCCACGATGTCCTTCTTTATGGTGTGAAGTGGCGGGACTGCTGATTACAGCACAGAAGTGAATGTGGCCCACGGGGGATCCACCGGTCAAGGACAGAGACCAGATGTTTAGTCTTTTCCTCTTTGAAAGTGAAAGTGAAAGTCGCTAAGTTGTGTCTGACTCTTGTGACTTCATGCACTGTAGCCCGCCAGGCTCCTCTGTCCATGGGATTCTCCAGACAAGAATACTGGAGTGGGTTGCCATGCCCTCCTCCAGGGGATCTTCCCAACCCAGGGACTGAACTCAGGTCTCCCACATTGCAGGCAGGTTCTTTACCGTGTGAGCTACCCAGGAAGCCCTCTTTTCCTCTTTGGTAACAATCAAATCATTAAACAACTGTCATCGTTGCTTATCACATGACTACAAGATTTTTCAAATAGACTTGACAGCCCTTCAGTTCAGTTCAGTTCAGTCACTCAGTCATGTCCGACCCTTTGTGACCCCATGAATCACAGCACACCAGGCCTCCCTGTCCATCACCAACTCCCGGAGCTTACTCAAACTCATGTCCATCGAGTTGGTGATGCCATCCAGCCATCTCATCCTCCGTCATCCCCTTCTCCTCCTGCCCCCAATCCCTCCCAGCATCCGAGTCTTTTCCAATGAGTCAACTCTTCGCATGAGGTAGCCAAAGTATTGGAGTTTCAGCCTCAGCATTCAGTCCTTCCAAAGAACATCCAGGACTGGTCTCCTTTAGGATGGACTGGTTGGATCTCCTTGCAGGCCAAGGGACTCTCAAGAATCTTCTCCAACACCACAGTTCAAAACCATCAATTCTTCGGTGCTCAGCTTTCTTCACAGTCCAACTCTCACATCCATACATGACTAGTGGAAAAACCAGAGCCTTGACTAGACGGACCTTTGTTGGCAAAGTAATGTCTCTGCTTTTTAATATGCTATCTGCTGCTGCTAAGTCGCTTCAGTCAAATACGACTCTGTGTGACCCCAGAGACGGCAGCCCACCAGGCTCCCCTGTCCCTGGGATTCTCCAGGCAAGAACACTGGAGTGGGTTGCCATTTCCTTCTCCAATATGCTATCTAGGTTGGTCATAACTTTCCTTACAAGGAGTAAGCTTCTTTTAATTTCATGGTTGCAATCACCATCTGCAGTGATTTTGGAGCCCCTAATGGAGCCCCTAAAAATGAAGTCTGACACTGTTTCCACTGTTTCCCCATCTATTTCCCATGAAGTGATGGGACCAGATGCCATGTTTTCTGAATGTTGAGCTTTAAGCCAACTTTTTCACTCTCCTCTTTCATTTTCATCAAGAGGCTTTTTAGTTCCTCTTCACTTTCTGCCATAAGGGTGGTGTCATAGTTCCTGATTAAAAAAAAAAAGGATGCAACAAGACAACCAGAGTTTCTAATTATTTTCAGCCAGAATTACACAGGCCAAGAAAGCAAAATACAAAAGCTTTTGGCTCTATATGCCAAATATTTTTAAAATATCACAGTGAGGACAGGGAAAGATGGAAATCAAAGAGATTACTGGAATGATGTAAACATTTCATCTATTTGCATAAATACGTAAGTTTCTTTATTCTCGTTTCCAAGGAACTTCGCATGATGTCTTGAAACAGAAGGTGGAGCAGGGGGAGGGGAACAACTCTCTGGTTGGTTGTGAGACTTGGCAAACACAGTTATTTTCTATGCCGTGATGTGAACCCACGTTCACACCTCAATCGTGATTCTTGCAAACCGATACTGCAGGGAGGCAGGCGGCCTCAGCAACACGAGGCCCCTGTCCAGCCCTGGCTGCTTGGACAGCATGTCCAGCAAGCCCGTCAGGCTAACAAACCCCAGGGCTTCCCCACAGCCAACGGCCATGGAAAAATCTCCCTGTGTGACAAAGCCAAGGAGAACTCTGGAGCAGTGAGAAGTCACAACGGGGAGGGGGCCTGACCACAAGCCCGGGGTCAGGGGCTGGGGCCCGGCTGCAGGGCCGCCCTCTGCCAGGCCCTCAGATGCGGCACGCCCTTGGTTCAGCCTCTTCACTAGCTTTTTCTTCTCCTTCTGTTCCCGGATCTGGCTCTTGAATGGGTCACTGTGCTTGGGCTCCTGGGGCCCATGGTACAGCCGATCGCGGCCGAGCTGCAGGAGATCCTCCTCGGCCGGGACGCAGATCAGGGTATGAGGGCCAGGGCTGCCCTTCCCCAGCAGGGCCAGCCTGACCCACACCAGGGCCCTGGGGAAGGCGTCCAGCACGGCCGGGCAGGCCTCTCCGGTTAGTCCTTGCTGCCCTCTGCCGGCTCGCTGGGTCGCCTGACGGCCCCCAAGCCTGGGCCCGCACCAGGCTGACAGCTGCCTCAGTAATCTTCTACTCCTGCGTGAAGGGGGAGACAAGCCTTGTGAAGATACTTTGTTCATGGAGAAAATAAGCAATCAGGAGACTGGGCATTGCTAGAGTTCATTTGCTTTTTTGTCATTGTTTAATACTCACTGTGGGAAAAGATCAAAGCTTCAATTAAAAAAAAATTAAAACTACACATTTTTACATTTTTGTAACGATCCGTTTCAGGTGTCTACTATTTCAAGACTGAGGACTAAAGGTTTAAAGCTGAAGGCAGATAAAAATAAGATGATGGGGTAGAATCTAGGCTGTATTCACACTGGGAGGGTTAAAAAGTAACTGATAATTTTGATGGAAAAAGAAAGCCTAAGGGAGGGACATTTGTATGAAAAGTCAGAAGGAAAGATACAAAATTACAAGGTATTATACAGAAAAATAAGTATAAAGCAAAGGGGTGGCACACTTTTAAAACCAGAGCCCAGAACAAAGGGTAAATGATAAGCAGAATCCAATAGCCTACAGCAATACCATGAGCACACATTCCACACATTCCCCTCGGTGATACAACAATATCACAATGAGAATGAATGAATCACCTCATTGGCCACAAACACAGGTTACTCAAAACCAATGAGAAGAAATCTAATTCAGTGATTTAAAGAAAGCTTGCAGGGGTTCTTCATTTCTTAAGACTATAACCGCGAGGGTACTGCTTTGTGAGCAAAGACTAAATGAAATAGGTCATAAATGGCCTTGGTTTAGATCTATTGAGGTGGTATTTTAAATCATTTCAGCTACATCATGCCCCAAATCAAGTGTGTATGACTTCAGGCTCTTCCCTGGGCCCTTAAGGATCCACTGACTTTCCCTGCTAGAAGGTCTGTAAATTCACTTGGCCTTTGTGTAAAGGCACCATGACAACTTCTACATCCTGTGGCCAGGGTCAGTATCAAAAAACAGACAATCCAAAAAAGGCATCCGGAAGTCTTGAGCACTTACCTCAGAACGCAAAGGGGGCTGCTGGCAGCACTCTGGCTGGCCACCTCCTCGGTCCCCATCCCAGCTGGACAATCTGTGTCCATGACTCCCTCGGGCCCACTGGAGTCACGCAGGGGTGTGCCCTGGTCGTCAGACAGCTGAGCAGTCCTCCCAGGCTCGGCAACACGAGGCACCCCATCTCTGCTCGAGCCACTCTCCCCACCACTTGGAGAGGAAGCTGCAGACGATTCCTCTGGAGCCTGGACTCTTGACTCCCAGTCTCGAGTTAACTGCTCCCAGGGACAGTAAAAAGGTGCCAGGGTGCCAAGCTTAACGTAGTTGGGCCGTTTTGCAGGAGGACGTCTAATGGGAATCAAAGAGGAAAACCAATTTTGAACGATTTAGGATGGACAATCAAAAGAACCATGGGCACTGAACTCCATCTCTATTTAAAAAACAAACCTGCAGGGACTTCCCTGGTGGTCCAGTGGTTAAGAAGCCACCTGCTGATGCAGGGCACACAGGTTCGGTCCCTGGTCCCGGAAGATTACTGAAGAGCCCACGGAGAGCCCGTGCTCCAAAACAAGAGAAGCCACCAGGATGAGAAGCCTGCACTCCACAGCAAGCAGTAGCCCCTACTCACCACAACTGGAGAAAGCCCAGTGCACCCAAACATAAACTAATTAATCAATAAAACCCCAAAATAAACAAATAAACATACAGAAAAGTTTTCAAAGAAATATGATTTTTTTTAAATGATAATAACCAATTCTCCTGGCTGAGCTTTTTTTCTTATTGTTCGGTTTTTGCTGTAACAGATAATGCACCCACAAAGTTGCCCCATGGGCACCCCTCCACGGAGCAACCCTCCTGAAGGACTGCAGGTAAGGTGTGCTCCTGCAGCTGGGCAGTGACGCCCCTACACCCTCAACAGGGTTTGATGTTGCCAAGGTGCAAGATGGAGGATGGTAAGTTTCTCTCACCCTTGACCTCTGGTGACCCCACTATCCTCCACAGAGTCACTGTCATCATCAGTTTCTCACATATCCTTCTACGGACATTCTTTGAACATACAAGCCGATAATGTACATATTTCTTTCTGTTTTTACCCATCTTGCACAAATAGTGGCAAGCAGATCCTGCGCTCTTTGCTTAACCTTATTCATTTAACAAAATATCTAGGAGATCACCTTATATTAGCACATCTAGACACCCTCACTCTTCTGCACGAGGCTCATGGCCTCAGTTACTAGACAGACAGGGCATTATCTTCTGCAGGGCATTTTGATTATTTTCAAGCTTTTGCTTCCACAAACGCTGCTGCCGTGAACGACCTTGAACACGTTGCACAAGGACAAGTGTGTTCACAGGATCAAGTCCCGGGAGTGGAAGTGCTAAGGCAGCGAGTATTATTAGCACTTGCAATCTTGATGATTATCTCCAAACTGCCCTCCATATGAGTGACACCAGCTGACCTTTCCAGCAACAGGTAAGTGAGCCACAGACGAGTGGGAACCAGGGCCTGCTCTGGTACGTAACGACCCTAAGAGGTAAGGACCGGCCTGGTTACGGCCCTTCTGGGCAGGGGGACTCTGTGAGAGCCTGCGTCTTCAGACTGACGGTCTCCTCGGGGACAGGCCCAGACCATCCTTCCTGACTTGGCTTCTTACTATGTGCTGCACCCTAAGACCCCAAATGCAAATGACCCTGTACCGGGGGTTCAGTGTGAGCCTATATCCTGGAGATGGAACCAAACGTGCTCTGGCCTCTGAGAGGGGCACCTGGTGAAAAACTCTCCCAGGGTACTGGCCTCACCCAAACACCTTTAAAAAGAGAGATGGACAATTTACAAAAAAGAGATAAAAAAATGGTGAAAACACCAAAGGGGAGACAGAGGCGAGCTGCAGTTTGACTCATACCTGATGCTTATGGAATGCACGTTCACATCTTTGAAAGTTGGCAACTTGGAGGTTCACACGTAGGGCTAACCGCATGTTTGCTTTCCCACTTCATCACTGCCCACCACCATCCTCACATCTCTCTGCTGATAAGCCTAGATCCCACAGTTCAGTGCCTGCCTGACTCTTTGCAATCCCATGGATTGCAGCCCACCAGGCTCTTCTGTCCAAGGGATTCTCCAGGCCAGAGCACTGGAGTGGGTTGCTGTGCCCTTCTCCATAGTTCACCGAGTCACTCCCTTTACACATACCCTCAACTCCTTCCCCCTGACAAAGCCCATCCTGGTTATATGCAACCCTCCCCCTTCCCCAGCACAGGACCAGGCTGGCAGAACATGGCTGGGGAAGAGCACGCAACAGTCCTGAGGGGCCTCACTATCAACACAAAACTCAAGTGGGCTCTTATATTTCTTACAAATCCCCTAGGTTTCTCCCGGTCATTCCATCTTCCACTCTCCAAGAACACCGTTTACATCAATTCCTCGCTCCTTAAATCTCTGACAACCTCTCTCTCCCTTATTCCTAGATGATAGCCTTGCCTATTTTTCACTGAGAAGACAGGCACGGTTAGAAGATTACTACCCAACCTCTCTGCAGAGTCTAGCCTACCTAAATCTGTAGCATTTCAGAGTCAGCCTTCCAGCCTATTAAAATGAGAGCGCTGAGCCTGATCCTACGGAACGCCACCCCTTCCCCTGGTGCCCCGATGCCACCCCCTCTTCCCTGCTTGAGGGCTTTGCTCTTGCAAGTTAGCCTCCCTCACCCCTCCTGGATCCCCCCACCAGCCTGGAAACATGCACTTCCAAAAAGAGTAAGCTCCACAAGGGCAGAACTGACTTTGCCTGCCCTGACCACTGCTGTAGCCTCAGGGCCTAAAAAGGTTTTCGACACATGGCAGGTTCTAAACTAACACATGTTAAATGAATAAATCGGGCAAATATGTAGAGACGCATAGGGAAAGCTGTTCATGGAAGCATAGAGCAAAAAAGCAGAAAGAACATAAAGGGCTACTGATAAATCACAGAATAGCCACGCTGCACCAGCCAAACCTGGCCCACTGCCAGGGGCCAGGTATGACCCATGAGCTAGGGATGGATTTACACTCTTAAATGGCTGAGAAAAACACAGGAGATTAATATCTTATGGCACATGAAAATGATAGGAAGTCCACAGAGTGAGCTGGAACACAGCCAGGCCCTCGTTTACACCAAATGTTGGCAAACTTATTCTGTAAGGGGCCAGATGATAGCTATTTCTGGCTTTCTGGGCCTTGTGGTCTCCAAGGGAACTGCTCAGCTCTGCAGCATGGTGCAAAAGCCGCCACAGAGGATGTGTAGAGTCGTATTTATTGACGTGGGAAAATTTTCCATAATATACAGTTAAATGAAAAAAGCAGGTTTCAAAATAGTATATGTCATATAATGCTTAAAAAAAAAGATTCCAACTTCCCTGGTGGTCCAGTGGCTAAGACTCCACGCTCCCGATGCAGGGGGCCCGGGTTCAATCCCTGGTCAGGGATCTAGATCTCACATGCTGCAGCTCAAGTTCCTGCACGCTGCCACTAAGATCAGAGATCCTGCCTGCCGCAACTAAGACCTAATGCAGCCAAATAAGCAAGTAATTTAAAAAGTAATTAAATTTTTTAAAAATTTATATATAGAAAAATCTGAAGGATGAGACATAAGCATTTCTGCCCACGACTATTTAACAAGCACAGAGAAGACCCTGCATACTATGGGAGACATAGGGTGGCTGCCCTCAAACGGCCTGTGAGCCAGAATCCAGGAACCTCTTGCCACTCACTCGCCCACTTATTCGTCCATCATTCAAACCACAGCTCATCTGTTCATCATTCAAACCTGGAAAGTCAGACAGGGCCCATCTCTGTGGCTTCAGCCATGCACAGGAGAGCACGACCGTGGAGCTCAGAGTCAAGGAAACACAACATTCAATTATTCACCCATTCATCAGTCAACAAATATAAGTATTCGGGCCCACTGCACACTGGCCAGACACAGCAGATGCCACAACAAACTAGAGGGTTTCTGTGCTTCCAGGAGCCTACTGTATTTCAGCAGGAAATACACGTGCCCAAGGCTTCCTTTCCAGAGTATAAAGGAAATAGAGCCTCTCACTGGCCACTCTTCCAATGGAAAAAGAAAAGAAAACAGCCTAGATGGATAGATAGCAAAATGTAAAAACAGTGCCTATCTCTCTGGACAAAAAGCACTGACAAAAGGAATACACTAGTTTATGAAGTATTTTTATATGTTTCCATACTTTCTTTAAAACTTCATAAATATATACTCCATTTATAACCATTACCAAAAAAAAAATACAATGTCCATTTTGAGGGGCAGGGCTCAGTAGTGGGAATCTGTTAACAAGTGCCTGGAACTCAGGTCCACAGTTCAGGAGTATACCATCGTCACTGAATCAAATAACCAAGAGAAGGGTTTATACCCTGCATGGACTATAAAATCCAGCGATAGGGCCATCTCCTAACTAGGTAATGTCTTCTTAAATTATGTCTCGGGAATGTTGACAAGTCTAGGAACTCCACATTGTACAGTCAGGAGTCCCTGAAGCCAGGGAAAACATTGCTGGGCAATGGGTCTTCCCTTTAAGACAGAACACTAGAGAAGCCAGGTTCTTACCTCTCGTACTTCTCAAGAAGATGTTTCGCTTGCTCTTCAGCAAAGAGAACCCCAGCAGGGCAGTCTGGGAAATCGTCTGGGACATTAGGCGACCTTTTATACTGAGAATGAACTAAGGTTTCTTTTAACCCTCCAACTCTTGCACCTCGATAGATCTAGAAGAAATGCCAGAAAGATTCTGTCATTATACCAGCTTACAGGGAAACTGCTGAATTCTTTGTATGGGCAAAGTGGGAAACCTAAATACCCATCAAAAAGAGAAAGGATAAATACACTGAGGACTTACTCTACAATGAGTTACCATACAATAGTGAAAATGAATGACTTAGAGCTTCATCAATCATTACGGAAAAAAAAAATCTCAATGTTGAGTGAACAGAGCAAGTAAAAACATGTCAAATTTAGCTATTTTTTTAAATTTATTTTTTTATTAAAGGATAATTGCTTTATAGAATTTTGTTGCTTTCTGTCAAACCTCCACCTGAATCAGCCATAGGTATACATATATCCCCTCCCTTTTGAACCTCCCTCCCATCTCCGTCCCCATCCCACCCCTCTAAGTTGATACAGAGCCCTGTTTGAGTTTCTTAGCCATACAGCAAATTCCCGTTGGCTATCTATTTTACATATGGTAATGTAAGTTTCCACGTTACAAATTCAGCTAGTTTGGGATACACACACAATTAATAAAACTATAAAAACATGCATGATAGCGACAAACACCAATAGGGCCAGTGATTCCTTTGGAAGGAGAGAAGGAAATGGGATTGGAGAGGGATAGAGTATTTCCAATGACCCTTTTATGTCTTCTTTCTTAAGCTGGATGGTACCCAAGTATCACTTTCTGTATACTTGAAACAGCTCGTAAGTTTAAAGTTATCTTTAAAAATAACCCCACTCCTAAATGATTAAATATCTTCTGCACTATGCGTAAGGACTGAAATTAATTGCCTGCATGAATCCAACAGTCCTACATGTCCTTTATGTTCTCAGAGTAATTATTTAAACTAACCAGGAAAACTCAAACACGTTCGATTTTTAAGAAAATTTTTAGCTGCAGTTAATAAAGAAGAATACATGGATCCACACAAAAACAACTGTATTATACATATCTATAAAAATTAAATACTTTGTTTTTAAACTACAACAAATTTCAAGTAAAAAAACCCCCAAAAAACCTCGTTTGTTGCCACTACTATTCAAAAATCAGGCCACTTTTAAAACCTCAAAAGTTCACCAAATGTCCGCACAACTCTTACTAATGCACCTGGCTCCAGGGACTTAATGAAATTATCTCGTATCCAAGATGATAGCTCAAAGGGCAGAAAACTAGCACTCAATTTCTAGGCCCTGCATTAAGTCAGGAACATTTTCAGCACTTGGCACTCCCTAAGAATGTACCTAAGAATGTTGCAATTGTTAGTATCAAAAGAGTCACTTACAAATGGAATCCAGAAGGCCATGCCCCAGCTCTTTGGAAGCAGGACATCCCAGCCGCTTCCCCAGCCTCGTTGGTCATCACCCGTCACTTTTCCTGGCTGTTGAATCAAAAGTATAGGAACCTTGGATTCATGGGGACCTAAAAAAAGTTGTGACCCGGGCACCAGCAATTCACTCCTCTTCCGGTTTAAATCCTGAAGTGGAAGAAAATAATTCAAGACAAACAACTCTAGTCTTCTGGGAGATCCTACTGGGTCTCCCTATAAGCAGCTTTAGAAAGTTAAACACTTTTTTAGAAAGAAAACATTCTCAATAAATAAACGTGAGCCATTTTTAAGTACAGAGTACTCCTCCCAGGATGGTTTTCCTCCATAGAAGTGCTTTGGTAGAAAATGCCACATTGTCTTAAATTTGGTCTAGAATATACTAGATGGTTCAACGTTCTAAAACAATATACATTCATTCTGCTCGTTTCTTATATTGGGATTAATCTTATATTTTAACACTCTTACATTCACTTTGGTTAAGATTGGTGGTCATGGAGTAAAGGAGGTATGAATAATTAACAACTTCTCAAGGGAAGCAAGTCGGATAACACTCCAGCTCTTTGAGAAAATTTCTCATCAGGTCTTAAAACAGAAGGTGCTACAAATTATCTGTCAGGTGGACTGGAGTGAGTGGGTAACAACATCCTTTCAGATTTTTCTTGCCAGCTGTCAAAGGAGATGAGCAGGTAGGAGAAGCCTGCCACTCGACTGAGAAGACTACAGCAGAGACCACCTCCACCAGCTACAGAGTTTAACTCATGAACACCCTTCATGCATGACCAAGTCTTGGGTCTCCTTTTTTTAACCCTTAGTGATCCCAAAGTATCTATGTCTATAGCCCCAATGTTTCTTCCGGTGACAGATACCTGTCTCCTGAACATCTGCTCCTGGGACAGGCCAAGGCCTCTCAAACCCGGTTTACCTGAGATTGAGCTCATCTTCCCCACTGTTTCACTCTCTTCCTGAAGGACACACAGTTCTCACATCTCATTCACTCATTCATTCATCCTTTCAAATATTTACTGTTCATTCATTCAAATATCTCCTGAGCACTTGTGCTACACCAGGCACTTTGCTAGCACTTGGCAAGACAGGAGCGACAAGTCAGACCTGGCTCTGGCTCTCTTTCAGCTGAGCTCTTAAATCCAAGCTAGACTGCTGGAAGCTAACCCACAAGGCTTCTCCTTTCTCACATCCCATCTCACTGAGTCTTGTCAGTTTTACTTCCCAGGTGTATGTTCCAAACCCCAGCCCCTCCACTTCAGCCACACTGCCACACTTCAGGCCCCCACCGTGCCATCTGGACTATTTTAAGGACCTCTTTCAAGGCCATCCAACCACGCATCCTCTCTCAGCTCCTTGGGCCGCCTTTTCCCCATCCCTAGTCTCCACAACACTGCCAGAGTGAAATCTAATCATGTCATGGCCGAGTTTAAAATCTTCAATGGCCCCTAGTCTTCAGGCCAAATCCAAGGATGCCTCAAGGTCTTTTACCCCTGATCCCCATCTTAATCTCTTCAGTTCCATCTCCTGCCACACCCTTAACTCCAAGATGCTGATCTGCTTGGAGATTCCTGAACAGGTCATCCTGGTTTTGGCCTGGGCCCTTGCCCTTCCTCTCAACTTGGACAATCCTTTCTCCATTGTAGCCTTGGCTCCTGGCCCTGGCCCCAAGAAGTCTGGTTAATTCCGACCATCCACCTAAGAGTTAGCTCAAATACTGGCTCCTCCATCTGGGAAGCTTCCCCCAATTTCCCTAGTCCGGGCTCAGCACCCATTCTTTGGGCTTCCTTCGTACTCTGTACTTCTTCAACCGTATCCTAGGCATTTGCCCCATCACTGAATACAATACCTGGTGCTGGCAGGAGCTCAATCATTGTGAGATTACAGACAGAGAACATATAAGGGGAAAAAATAATGAATGAAAAACATATTTAAACCATAAGATTATCATTTTCAAGAAAAAGTCTTTGTATTAATCTTTTCTAGAGATTATTCTTGTCTAAAACAGAAAAGAGAATCACCGTTTATATCATTAAGTAAAGGGATCAAAAGTCTAAAAATAAAAGGAAGTCTATGGGCGTCTATAAAGTATGAAATAACTTTCATGGTCTCTAGAGTGATGAATTTCAACCTGTTTTTATGACTTTACCATTAGTTACCTGATCCGAGATTTTATTCTCTGTGACACTCTTACAGATATCTTGGTTCCAGAGAAAGCTATGTGAACAGTCCACCGGCACACCCTCCAGAAGCAGCTGTCTAACTTTCTCATTATCTAAGAGGGAAAAGAAACAGCCTTAAACCACATTCTTTAATTTAGGTCAGTAACGGTCAAATTCTAAACGATGCTAGGGGACCTTCTGTTAGAGGAAAATATTCTACAGGCATTTACTTCTCTAGAGGAATTTATTTACTTGAAAAGAAACTGTAATTCTTACAGTTGGTTTCATAATCTGTGAAAACAGCACAGACTCCTAAACTTACTTGACATTTATTTTTAGTGTATAAGATGCAAATATTACATTAAATTGCCTCGAAATAACTGCCTGATTCCACGGGGAAGATTATCAAATTCTAGGCATCACTGCAGAGGCAAAGAACCACTTCTGGATCATATGCTCTGATTGCACAAGTTATACTTTAACTACAGGCTTCAGGGCCCTTTATATCATCCCTGACCCAAAAGTCCTGAGCTAATAGATACCATCCTTTTTTTCTGTCCTTTTATTTCAAGTCTCTAATGAGCCTATTTTTATTGAACTGAGTGAATTCCCCTTCTGTAAAATGTATTGCTCTCATTCCTTTCAAATGAATATATTTCCTGTGAACTATGTTGTTTCATCCCTTTAAACGAGCCACACCGGCCAAAAAGTGCTCCAGCGGGGAAGGGGCGGGGGATCGTTTCAGTTATAAACATGCATATTGATAGAAGAGATATCCTATAGGAAATTATTTAAACACCAGGGGGAAAAACGTCTTTCAGATTATATTTTGTTGGACTGAAGAATTAGAAGAAAAAAAAGAAAAAAAAAATCAGACAATTCATGAGTTTAGGCTAAGGTCCTAAAATGCCAACACAAAAGATCACTCAATAGAACCCACATGGGTCTGATGGCTGAAAGGAAAAAAAAAAAGTTGGAAGTGACTCTGCAGTTGTGATGCAGTGAGACTGTGAAATTGGCGGTCAAGACGGTCCAGGAGGCCCTGAACTCACTTCCTCACGTGGGCACAGCACAATTACAACTGTTTACAGAGCAACTACGTACGAGAACATCTTGAAGACCAGCAGAAAAGACTTCCTACGGCTAAAGAAAATAAAGAAGGAACTGGAGAGGAAAGGTAGAAACCTGGTATAGTCAAGCCACACACTCCCCAGGGTAGGCAGATGGGGTAGGTGACCCACAGAAAACAGGAGAAGAATCACAATTGCAGAGTTTTCCTAAAAAAGCAAAGGGCCCAAGCCCCACATCAGGTTCCCTAGCCCGGGGGAGCTGTACGGAGAGGACAAGCTCATAGAACAACTGGCTTTGAAGGCCAGTGGGCTTGACTACAGGACAGCTGGTGGACTTCAGGAAGCACAGACCCCACTCTGAAAGGGTGCACACAAAATCTACATGCTCCAAGAACCAGAACCGAGGACGTAGTCTGAAGAGAGCCTTTACTTGCTGATTTTAAAGTTTCCCAGAAAGGCAGGAGGCAACTGGGAGTCCTCCTGGGGACACCGACCTGGCAAGGATGTGGAGAGAAGGGAATCCTCATACACTGTTGGTAGGAATGTTAACTGGTACAGCCACTATGTAAAACAGAAGGGAGCTTCCTCCAAAAAACCAAAAATCAAACTACCACACAATCCAGCAATTCCGTTTTGGGGTACATTTTCAAAGAAAATAAAAACACTAAATTGAAAAGATATGTGCATCCCTATCCTCACTGCATCATTATTTATAATAGCCAAGGTATGGAAGCAACGTAAGGGTCCATCAACAGATGAACAGTTAAAGCGTATGTGGTATATATACAATGGAATTCTACTCAGCCACAAAAAATGAAATTTTGCCATTTCCAACAACATGAATGGACTTGGAGGATATTATGCTAAGTGAAATAAGCCAGACAGAGAAAGTCAAATACCAGATGATATCACTAGTATGTGGAATCTAAAAAATAAAGACAGAAACAGAGTCATAGATACAGAGAACAAACTGGTGGCTGCCAGAGGGGAGATCTGTGGAGGGATGAATGAAATAGTTGAGAGAGATTAAAAGACACAAACTTCCAGTTATAAAATAAATAAGTCATGGGGATGCAATGTACAGGACAGGATATAGCCAATGATATTGAAATAAATCTGTATGATGACAGATGGTAACTAGACTTATCTTGGTTATCATTTTTAATGTTTTTTCAAGATAGACTTTAATTTTCTCTGAACTGATTTATATTAGGATCATACCACTCTAATGGCAGAAAGTGAAGAGGAACTAAAGAGCCTCTTGATGAGGGTGAAAGAAGAGAGTGAAAAAGCTGGCTTGAAACTCAACATTCAATAAACTAAAGATCATGGCATCCAGTCCCATCACTTCATGGCAAATAGAAGGGAAAAAAGTGAAAACAGTGACAGATTTTATTTTCTTGGGCTCCAAAATCACTGCAGACGGTGACTACAGCCATGAAGTTAAAAGACACTTGCTCCTTGGAAAAAAGCTATGACAAACCTAGATAGCATGTTCAAAAGCAGAGACATCACTTTGCTGACAAAGGTTTGTATAGTCAAAGCTATGGTTTTCCCAGTAGTCACGTACAGATGTGAGAGTTGGACCATAAAGAAGGGTGAATGCCAAAGAACTGATGCTTTTGAACTATGGTGCTGGAGAAGACTCCTGAGAGTTCCCTAGACAGCAAGGAGATCAAACTAGTCAATCCTAAAGGAAATCAACACTGAATGTTCCTTGAAAGGACTTATGCTGAAGCTGAACTTCCAATACTTTGGCTACCTGATGCGAAGAGCCAACTCATTGGAAAAGATCCTGATGCTGGGAAAGATTGAAGGCAGGAGCAGAAGTGGGTGGCAGAGAATAAGATGGTTGGATGGTATCATTGACTTAATGGACATGAGTTTGAGCAAACTCTAGGAGATAGTGAAGGACTGGGAAGCCTGGCGTGCTGCAGCCCATGGGGCCACAGAGTTGAACACAACTTAGCAAATGAACAATGAAAGCCTTCGAAAGAATTTAATACATAACTGCCTTTTCCCAAAACTGGTACAGACACTATGGAGAACAGTATGAAGATTCCTTAAAAAACTAAAAATAGAGCTACAATATGATCCAACAATCCCATTCCTGAGCATATATCCAAAGAAAATCATAATTCAAACAGATACATCACCCCAACGTCACTGCAGCACTATTTACAATACCTACGATATGCAAGCACCCTAAATGTCCATCAACAGATAGAGAAGATTTGGTACATATATAAAGGGAGTATTACTCAGCCATCAAAAAGAACAAAATAATGCCATTTACGACAACATGGATCAACCTAGGTACAGTCATACTATGAAGTAAGACAGAGAAAGACAAATATTATATGATATAGCTTATATGTGGACTCTCAAAAAAAAGGCCACAAAAGGACTTATCTACAAAACAGAAGTAGTTACAAATGTAGAAAATAAATTTATGGTTATGCGGTTGGGGGGAAAGAGGGGAGGAATAAATTGGGAGACTGGGATTGTCACATACACACTACTGTATATAAAATAGATAACTAATATGGACCTACTGTATAGCAAAGGGTACTCTACGCAATACTCAGTAATGGCCTATATGGGAAAAGAATCTTAAAAACAATGGATATATGTATATATATGTGGCGTGCTGCAGTCCATGGGGTCGCAAAGAGTCAGACACGACTGAGCGACTGAACTGAACGTATATGGATAACAAATTCACTTTGCCATACACCTGAAACTAATTTAACATTGTAAATCTATACCCCAATAGGAATTTTAAAAAATTATTCCAAAAAAGGATTTGAGGCAGCCAAACTAAGTAGAGTTTAACTGCGATTCTGAGATCATTCTGATAGTCAACAATTATCAGTGTAGTAGATGCTCTAACTTTTACAGTTGTACCCAACCATACTGCTATTAAAAAAGAAAAGAAAGAGCCAGCAATTCATCGATTAAAGTGTTGCTGCTGCTACTGCTGAATCGCTTCAGTCGTGTCCGACTCTGTGCGACCCCATAGACGGCAGCCCACCAGGCTCCCCCATCCCTGGTATTCTCCAGGCAAGAACACTGGAGTGGGTTGCCATTGCCTTCTCCAATGCGTGAAAGTGAAGTCGCTCAGTCATGTCTGACTCTTCATGACCCCATGGACTGCAGCCCACCAGGCTCCTCTACCCATGGGATTTTCCAGGCAAGAATACTGGAGTGGGGTGCCATTGCCTTCTCCAGATTAAAGTGTTAGACTCTCTAATTAACTAACTTACCTATATATCTTAAACTTTTTCAGCCAATCCACCTTTCATATTAAGGTTCTGGCAGAGTACTGTACTGCCCCCTTAATAAGCTATCTATCTACTTGTGAAGGTTAAAAAAAAACAAATCTCAAGTTGTTACTACACACACCAGTATCTTTTCTCCAAAAACTGACAGACTGACTTTAATTATGCTTCCAACTAACTGGGCTTCAATGACAGTAAACACAGTGAGGCATTACCACAGTTGTGCAGATCAGACTAAGACTTTAGCCAGCCCCCACCCACCCCCAACCATGTCACCCCGAAGAAACCCCCACAGGCCATGCTACTGAGTCTAAGCCGAGACCTCTTACCCTTCAGCACCTGGGATGGCCTTGCCAGGATTCGAACCTGGGTCATCTGTATGGTCAGACAGAGGCTTCCAAAGAGCACAAGACCAGCTGCGGGTGCGGGTCCCTTCCTCACAATTAAAATTCTGAAAAGCCAGGCATTTTCAGAGAACCCCGTTTGCAGAGGCAGGTTATTACTAGATATTGAAAATAGAGAACTCAGCGGAAAAAATGAACATGAGGATCAGGCTACACATTTATAGCTAAAGATACTTCCTGATATACCATTTCCTTTTATCATGATCACCTTAAAAAGGTAGGCAAGTAAAAAGAGGGCCTGAAATTTTCTACAGATAAAGTTACTGCAGAAGTTGTCACTAACGGAATTCTTCTAATGGGACTGACTAGTCAGAACAGTTGTTAAGGAAAACCAGGGTTGTCTCAGGAACTTTACCTTGGCATTTTTCTGGATTGGGCAAAACTTTGGACCTCTTTTGAGGCAGATTTATTCGTGGGTCACCAACTGTCAGTCCCAGGATAGTACCTGCTGGAATTTCTGCTGGTGATGTTATCCCTTTAGCAACAAAACAAGACGCAAACAGGAAGTTATTCACAAATACATACATATTTTGCTTTCATTTTCAAATGTTTCTAATGAAATTTTCATCTTGGGCTGATTTGGTAAAGACACACATTCCCTTTTATCTTCCCAATGATATTTTCAGAGAATAAATTAACATTCATAAAGAGTGAAGTTTCTTACCAAAAACATTAAGTTAACATAACAGGTCATTTTACAACATGAACATGTATGTTCCTATCAATAACTACAGGAACTTTACACACAAATGCAATCATGTGTGGGTAAGTAAGATTTCAGTTTAGTAGCTAAAGCATTTCAGTATATGCTTTTACCTACAGTAACAGAATACTATTTATTTAAAGTTCTAACATCTCATTCATGCTTCTTGCTGTATTTTAACAGTTTCAAAATAAAAAGCACCACTACATTTAGGTAGCTCAGCTGCGAGATGCTCTTTTAACCCAGTTCCCACTCCTCCCTTCTTCCCCAGTACAACCCAGTGTTCCCCTGTATGCATGCTGAGAGCTAAGTTACTTCAGTTGTGTCCGATCCTTTGTGACCCTATGGACTGTAGCCCGCCAGGCTCCTCTGTCCAGGGGATTCTCCAGGGAAGAATACTGCAATGGGTTGCCATGCCCTCCTCCGGGGGATCTTCCCGAACCAGGGATTGAACCCGCATCTCTCACGTCTCCTGCACTGGCAGGCGGGTTCTTTACCACTAGCGCCACCTGGGAAGCCCCATACCCGCGTATACCTCCCAACAATTCAAAAACGGCTTCTTGTCTGCGATGAAGGGAAACACTATCAGGATTCTTGCAGGTTTCAATCCACCAACGGTGAGGTGTCTTCTCTGTGTCCTCTCCGTCCTAGAAAACAACAACTCCTGTTCACCAAACAGTGGATCAGGCTCAACAATTTTGGTTAAAACATTTGTGCTATCGGCCTCCGTCCTTGCATCCTCGTTTCTTAGAATGAATGTTTCTGGAGAGGAACCAGGGAAATTGTCACATCAGACTAACGACTCTTCTAATCAAAGACAAGGACGTAGGACTATACTTCTCTCAAGATTGCATATACTAAGAAGAATATCTGTGGTTTTCTGAGAGACTACCTAACTTACCACACGCCTGTGGTCTCTGGAGCACAGCGCCAACATGAGAGACCTTGCTCCTTGCTCTTCTCCCAACACTACCAACCTCATCGCCAGACTAAGCAATAAAACTTTCCCCACTGAAGAAAAACTAAAACAAAACCCCTTTTGAAGAAATCTTCAGCAAAGGAAGACATTACTACTATAGTATTTCTAGAAATTTCAAGAAATACTGTATTTTACTTGCCTTTTTTTCTGAACAGAACTAGGGACTGAGGTCTCAAACAGCACTTCAAGTACCATATGCATGCCCGGGAAGAGAACTTTACAGCTGCAGTTCATACCAAAGTTTGCTGAACGGGGATGTTCCCCTAAGAGTCTAACTTATAATATTAATACATTGAGCCCTTTACCTCACAGAAACTCAGGTAGCACGTGGTTCAAAGTACAGACCCTGGAACCAAACTGTGCAGGTTCGAATCCCCCCTCTGCAAGTTACTAGCTAGCGTGGAATGCCTAGTCAGTGCCAGGCACTGCCCTAAGCCTGGGGCACAGAGTCAAGAAGAGGACTTCCCCGAGCCTGCCAGCAGGAAGCTCAGAGTCTTGAGACACAGACATCACGAAGACATGTGAACAAATCTAGACGTAAAAACTGAGGAACGGAGCAAGACGGAATGAAAACAACAGCAAGGATTTAATTGAACTTGGAGATCAGGAAAGAATTCTAGAAGAAAATGATATAGATGTTGAAACCTTTAGACTCAGCCAAGAAGAGGGGTAGAGACAGAAAATTCAGACAGTCTCAAAGGGACGTGAGATCTGACACATTCTAGAACCTGGAACCACTGGAAGAAGACGGTGTGGCTGAAGCGCCGAACATGAGAAGAGATAAGGCCAGACAGGCATGGAGGCACAACATTACCAAATTAAGGGCTTTGGATTTTTTTTTCTCACATATAGTGAGAAGCTATCCAAAAGCTTTTAATCAGGAAGTAGCTCGATGAGCATAACTTGTTAAAATGGGACTACCCTGGTGGTCTAGTGGTTAAGAGTCCGCTTGCCAATGCAGGGGACATGGGTTCGATCCCTGGTCTGGGAAGATCCCACATGCCTTGGGGCAACTAAGCCTGTGCACCACAACTATTGAAGCCTGCGTGCTCGAGAGCCCGTGCTCTGCAATGAGAGAAGTCACTGCAATGACAGGTCTTTGCACCGCAACTGGAGAGTAGTCCCTGCTCACCATAACTAGAGAAAAAGCCCGCACAGTAACAAGACCCAGTGCAGACAAAAATAAAAAATTAATTAATTTAAAAAAAGAAAAGAAAATTACACTTCACTTTCCTTTAAAAAAAAAAAAAATTGCTAAAATATCACTTTGCCTCCTGTGTGGAGAAAGGAGCAAAAAATGGGAACAATGAATGAAAGTTGAGAAGCTGCTTCAGGACCCAGGCCAGAGATGACAGTGGTTGAGACTAGTGTGGAAACAGTGAAGAGAGAGAGGTCGCCTTTGGTTTCTAAAGTTTATCCGTCTTCCAACAGGTCAAACTCTGATCGGCTCTATCACCATATCAGACATGTCCAATCTGCGAGAAGCATGGACACTGAGGCACTGATACAGGAAAACAGACCAAATCTGAACCCCAACTGTTCACATGTGAGTCTGACTCCTCATCTACTCTCTATTCTCCAGACCTGTGCAATCAACATGGTGGCCACTTGACACAGAGAGCTGTGAATTTACCTGTTAATCACTAAAATAAGTACAAGTACCAATCCACATCCTTGGTCACATGAGCCACTCAGTAGCCACCTGGGGCTGGTGGCTCCCATACTGGACAGCACAAAGAAACAGCGTCCTTGCAGAAAGTTCTACTGAACAGAGGTACATTTGACACACTGCTCTCAACCTGCTAGAGACCATCCTGAAAACGAACCCCAGAGAATATGCATCACACAAATACAAACAAAAAAACCTGGCATATACTTTCAGGGATTTTAGGGGCAGCTCCCTGTTACCTACTTACCTATGGTGCAGAAGTTAAGACCCTTTAAAAAATTCAGAAGCTGCAGGAGCAGTCTGTATTTAAATAAGAACCAATCAGTTCACTTGCTACATTCACTTAGATTTGCTATTCTAGAAGTGAAAGATAAAGTCTTTGATAATAAGCATAACTAGGCAAACAAACACATATAAGCTATGGCCACAAATGCTGCCAAATTATATGTTGCTGCTGCTAAGTCGTTTCAGTCATGACCGACTCTGTGCGACCCCATAGACGGCAGCCCACTAAGGCTCCTCTGTCCCTGGGATTCTCCAGGCAAGAATACTGGAGTGGGTTGCCATTGCCTTCTCGGAAGTTATATGTTAGGTTTTGCAAATTTGCTAAGAAGGACCTGACCAGAATAAAGCAACACAATCAGGTTTACTCTTACGGTGTGGACGGAAGCGGCTTTGAGCGCCTCAGTTAAGATGCAGTGAGAAAGAGGACCGATCAGCCGGAATCTGTTCATCTCCATAGTCAAATCACTGAAAGAAAGAGAAGGGCTTTATACTGCATGTAACGTCTGTCTCACTGACAGAAACAGAGCACGCCTTCACTGAAAACGTTCAGTAGGTTCAGAGTAGGTTCAGCCATACCGGATCACAATGCCTGTGGCTGGAGAGAGCCAAGAATACGGTTGCAGTGGATCTCTAGTTCCATCACCAATGACTTTTTTAACTGGTTGAGTGCTTTCCCCATCATCTTTCCGTTTTCTTTTCTTGCCGACTTTTTCTTCAGGCAGGTCAGTCTGGCTTTTCTCTTGAGACGGTGTCAGAAGGGGATCTGGGATCCGGACAGTTGCCTTGGTAGGTTCCATACACTGGCACACTGCTTTTATCTCCTCTAAGATATCCTAAGGACACGTTCAAGCATTTTAAACTCTGAATTTAAATACAAGTTAAAGTTGGCTTAGTTTATTTTTTCTACCTGTAAAAATTTATATTCTTATCTCACACAAATGAAGCTAAATTTAAAATCGTCAAAAAGCTTTTTTGATTCCTCTGAGTAGTGCTTGACACACAGAACAAAAAAAGAACTCCTAAATGTCCAAGATTCATGAAAACAACATGACTACTCTGACCAATTTTTTTTTTAAACTAGTTTAAAGAAGAATTTGGAGAAAATTTAGTCTACTGTATAGAAGCAATGAGTGTGCTAATAGAGGGAAGCTAAGCTAAACGCAGTATTAAAAAATGGTCAGAATTACTCAAAACAGATTCTCACCATCAAACTGGCTCCAACAAGCACATGAATACCAATGAACCAGTTAAGGATAATGGAAGCACGAGTCCAATGCACCATATCAAGCCATTTGTACAAGACTGGTTTCATCTCTACTCCTACTCAGGGCTTACCAAAACTCAGGCCAAGATTTGCTTCACTTATTAATATTAACATAACTATCCTCCCTGTATTCCAATACCAAGCAATCAGTCAAACTTTCACACTATTTAAATTTCTGTAGCACTCATTTCTAACAGTAATCAAGAATACAGTGACTGAGTGATGAGAAATAATGTCAAGATTATACCTGTTTAAGAGCTGGATGAAGCCAGATCCACAACTGCCTGCTCTCCGAAGTGTCACCAGGGGTCCCCTGGGCCTTCCACATAAATGTCACAGGACCCAGCATTTCTAGGGGATACTTATTTGCCCGGTAAAGCATGACACTCCCTTGGCACTTTCCAGACAAACAGTGGACTGCGGCAAAAGTCAATCCTGACATAAACAAAAACAAAATTCCAAGATCATTTACTGTCTATCTTCATAACAGATGAGGTTTTAGTTTTGCTCATTGCTTAGATCAAACCCTGGCACATGATAAGTTCTCAATAAAAATTTATTAAGAAAATGATTTAATGAATTTTGAGTTTCTTCCTATCTAGATTTACTGCACCATTTTAATGGTTCTCTCACTTTATACTTAGTATGTTAGAAATGATTTAAAAGCTACCCCAAGCTTTCCTTACATGAATATACTCGTTAGGAATAAGAACTATCTCCATAAAGCCTGTTTAAATGCCAAAATGCTTACTGCTACTGCTAAGTCACTTCAGTCGTGTCCGGCTCTGTGCAACCCCATAGACGGCAGCCCACCAGGCTCCCCCATCCCTGGGATTCTCCAGGCAAGAACACTGGAGTGGGTTAGGGTTAGCTTACAGCAGACACGTGTTTATGAAATGAACACATATACAGACTTAAACAGGACTCAGCTTTGAAACAAGTTTACCTGTGTCTATGCTACACATTGAAGAAAGTGCTTTTAGTATTTCTTCCTCTTTGCCCTCCAACTCCAAACAGCAGTAGTAGGATAAATCCTGTAAAAAGAGGGAGATACAATTAAATACTTGAATTTCTATTTAAAATGTAAGTGGTAGTATCTTACTTTTCAGAAAGGAGATATGTGTTTTATCCTATATTCACAGATAAGTTCCAAGTGGTATGTAAAAACTACTGCCTTTAAGGATTATCCCTCCCCAAAATCTACCTAAAGTGAAAAATCAAAGTAGAATAAGCAGGACTGTAATAAATTCAGCAAAATTATGTTAAGGATGCTCACTTTGGTTAGCTAATTTAGGGCTTTAGGATTATTCAACACTCAGCCTAAAGACACATGAGGCAATCTATCCCACATTTCTCCCCTGCTCAGTCTCTCTCTTTTGTTTGTTTAATATTATTTATTTGGCTGCTCTGGATCTTAGCTGTTGACATGAAGGATCTAGTTTCCTGACTAGGGATCAAACCCAGGCCCCCTGCATTGGGAGCATGGAGCCTTAGCCACTGGACCACAAGGGAAGTCCCATGCCCTGCTCAGTATTAACCATGATATCCAATTTTGACTAAGCAATGTACAAGGAAAAATGAGAGTAATGAGAATAAAGCCTTATCAATTTAAATAGGATGAAGAGAGCTCAGACTGAGCTAATAAAATCAATTATGTTAAAGACATAATAATGGTTAATAGTTACTGAAAGATTACTGAGTGCCAGTGTGGGGTTAACTCCTTACTGGACTGTCATTTAATCTTCCCAACACCTGATGATCAGATGCCAGCATTAACTTATTTGCCGGGTGAGGACATTGAGACAGAGACTGCTACTTGAACAGTCATATCATCAGAAAGTGGAGAAGCTGGCATTCGAGTCAGGCTCACTGACCCCCGAGCTTACCCCTCTGCCATGGGTCCGGTAAGCAAATCTAGTACACATGGAGACTAAAATGCAAAGTACAGCAAAGGCTCCAGCAAACCCATGTTCATCTGTGCTGACAGAAATCTCCCAGCAACAGCGATCCACTCCCAGCTGTCAGTGGCAGATGAACCCCACTCAAGTGTGTACAACTGGCTGATAGCAGAGAATGAGGGTTAAGAGCATGGAACTCTGGAGCCAGACTGCTGCTGCTGTGCTGTTGGGTCACTTCAGTCGTGTCCGACTCTGTGTGACCCCAGAGACGGCAGCCCACCAGGCTCCCCCGTCCCTGGGATTCTCCAGGCAAGAACACTGGAGTGGGTTGCCATTTCCTTCTCCTGAAGCCAGACTACCTGGGCTCAAATCCCAGCTTTACCACTTGTTAGTTGTACGGCTATGGGTAAACTGCCCAACTTCTCTGTACTTCAGCTTCCTCATTTGTAAAATGGAAATAATAGTAAACACTTACCCATACTGTTGCTGTAAGGATTAAGTGAGTAAACATATGTAAAGTACTAAAACAGACATTAAGTATTCAAAAATATTTATTACTATTATTTTTATTACTTAGGGCTGATGTAAAGAAACTATGGGATAACCTCAGCAAAAATTCTGCCCCAAATGAGAAGTAACTAGGTCTGCCTTAAAATCTGAGCAATGGTAGTGGAGAAAGCACGGGCCAGGGGAGTCAGCTTCCAAGAGCTAGGCAGGTTACCAACAAGCTGTGTGGCCCTAGGCAAGTCACTTGATCACTCCAAATCCCAGTTCTGCAATGTAAAATGAAGAATTTGACTCTAATCCATGATTTCTGCTACTCAGTCTTCAAATCAGAGGCCCTTAAGAGGTCCCTGTATTTTACTTTATACCCATTAGGACGGCAATTCTAAAAAAAAAAAAAAAACCCAAAAAACAGAAAACACCAAGTTTTGGTGAGGATGTGGAGAAACTTCTGATGGGCATGTAAAATGGTAGAGCTTCTATGGAAAACAGTACAATGGTTCCTCAAAAATTTAAACCAAGAACTACCACATGATCCAGCAGTTCCACTCCTGGGCGCGTACCCAAAAGAACTGAAAGCAAAGAACTGAAAGGATGTTTGTACACCATGTCCACAGCAGCATTATTCACAACAGCCAAGAAGTGGAGACCACCCAAGAGTGGATCAACGTTGATGGATGAATGGATAAACACAGTGTGGTATAAAATACAATGGAATATCATTCAGCCTTAAAAATGAGGGAAATTCTGACACATGATACAACATGGATGAACCTTGAAGACATCATGCTGAGGGAAATAAGCCAGTCTCAAAAATACAAGTATTATATGATTCTACTAATGTGAGCCACCTATAGTGGTCAAATTTATAAAGATCAAAAGTAGAATGGTAGCTGACAGAGACCGGGGTGAGACAGGAATGGGGATTTAGTGTTTAATGGATGCGGGATTTCAGCTTGAGAAGACAAACAAGTCCCAGAGATGAATGGTAATGACAGTCACACAACAATGTGAATATACTTAAGACCTAAGCAATAAGTACCACGGAAGTGCAGACTTAAAAATAAAATGGCAAATCTAACATTATGTCTTTTTTACCACAGATTTTTTTCAGGTTCTTGTATTGATTATTCTGCTATATTGCTCTCAAGAGGGATCAGAGGATGCTAATACTAAGAGCTTTCTAAAGTTGGTCAAGGCCATCCTGCCATTGAAAGGCCCTCTGCAAAGAACAGATTGCTAAGTGAAGTCGCTCAGTCATGTCCAACTCTTTGCGATCCCATGGACTGGGGTCTTTTGCGACTACCAGCATCCTCAGTCCATGGGATTTTCCAGGCAAGAATACTGGAGTGGGTTGCCATTTCCTTCTCCAGGGGATCTTCCCAACCCAGGGATCGAACCCAGGTCTCCCGCATTGTAGGCAGACGCTTTACCATCTGAGCTACCAGGGAAGCCCACAGACTGCTAAACATGTACTGAAAAAGAGGAAGCGATTTCATGCGGAGTTGGGGGGACTGGGGCAGGCTGCTGGGGTGGGGGAGCTAGAACAGCCAAGACAGACAAAGACTATTACACAGCTCTAAAATCAGCTCTAAAATCAACTGTCCTCTCAAAGACGTTAAAACACTCTTCCCAGGAGAGACGGTTCTCAAATATCTATGGTGGCAAATGACTGCTAAATGAATCAATGCTGAATCAACCTGGAGCATGACCAACAAGACCCCACGGGCTCTGGTTTCTTATTTCTCCAGAACTACTCTCACCCTAATGTTAGCCCTGCTCTCTCTCACTCTCTTCATCTTTGTCACAGTGTGTTTATTTCAATCCTTCCCTATCTGGCTGCCTTCTGACTTCCCCACTCTGGCAATTTCTTATCCCTTAGAGCTCAGCTCAAACATCACTTGCATGGGGAAGTACTCCTCTTCCCATTATGAATACTCATAGTATTGCACAGTTTTCCCTTACAACAAAACTGAATGTTAGGCTAATTATCTGATTGTCAGTCTCCCGGCAAAACTTTAGGCTGCGTCAACTCCAGCATCTAGTAAAATGGTTCTCGCCCAGTAATTATTTTTAAAATACATCATGTTAGATAGGGCTTTGGCCTACCACGAACTCTTCTAAAGGGGTGGGGAAGAGTCTAAATAGAAACAGAGGGGAGCGCGCTGAGCGGCCGCTGGCTTCGGAAGCCTACCTGGAGGAGGCAGCGGCTCGTCATGGCCCGGTAGCAGGCTCTGTGGCTCTTGACTGTCGGCCTCTCCCCCAAGCAGTAGCCCCATCTCTTGACCATGTGAAACCGCTTTGCATGCCAGATGTGAGTTTCCAGCCATTTGTTCTTCTTTTGTCTCCGGTTAAATTCCAGTATGCGGTTTATGTGACATCGTCGAGCTTTATGGCACTTATTTTTTGAGTGTTCTTTTTTCTGATGAACTGCTTTCTCTGCCTGTAGTTTCAAGAAGACAGGCAGATCCCCTTTTGTGACCATCTCAAAACAAAGTTAAGTGTTAGGAATTCCAACAGCTAATTTTAGGGGAAGTGAAATACCTTACGGACTCCATTAGTTTGTGCAATTTTTTAATTGGTGATTTTTTCCAATGAAAGTAGAGGAGGTCACAGAAAGAATGAAGATTTTAGGAAAAGGCAAACCTAGAAAGGAAGCTCAGTTCTATCACTCACGAACTGGGCAAACTTTGGGGCCTGGGAAGATTAGAATATTTACAAAATGTTCAACATAGTAAGTCAAACTGATGTGTGGCTATCAATATCAGACAGCAAGAAAGAATAAATCAAATGCTAGCTCTTCGTTGTTCTCTTTCTATAGTTTTTTTAACCTCTAAGATCATAATTAAACCCAAAACTAAGGACCAAAAATATAAAAGTGGGAAAAACCTACACAATTCATACCACTTAAGTACTGAAAGACAAATGCTAAATGCTATCATGAGGAAACAGACTTCTCATGAAATCTAGAAAGTACAAAATTCCTGTTTAGTTTTCACTCTTGCTCTCTTCCATAGCTAAGCTAAACTTCTGTGGGAAAAACTCTTCTCCATTAGTGTGTGGGCCCCTTAAGAAGATTTTACCTTAATAGACTGTAACCCCACCACCAGCTTCATGCCAGTACCTAGAAGGCACTTGATAAAGAAATTTTGAATCAATTAATGAAAACATAAGGTGCTTGGACAACCATAGAATGACCAAACCAAGAATTCTGGTAAAGCCAAAAACAACAGGACTTGAAGAAAAATTAAATCCAAGTTCAAGTTTTCAATTTTAAAAAAGACAAAAGGCAATCTTTTAACCTTCCAGCTCTAGATTGGTCACGTTCCAAAGTGCAGAGCTAAATTACTTATCTGGTAAGGTCAAAATTTATTTTAAATCTGACTGGGGAACACCAACTGTTTAACATCATAAAGAGAGAGAGGTTGCAAATGCTACATTTAAAAGTAGCTATAATATCCAGCAGCCTGCTAATTTTGGGGGTATGGGGTGAAGGGGGGAAAGGTAATGATAAACCAAAAAATATGCAAAATGAGTATGTTGTTTCTTAGTTTTCATTTTAATAAATTCTATCAGGCTAATACTTCTCAATTTCTTTAAAGAACTACTAACCTAAACATTTACATTAAGGGATTCTCATACCTCTTTCTGGGCAATCTCCCGTAACCGCCGAGGAAGGCGTTTGACATTGTGGCTCATGGCTCTTCGTCTCATGTGCCGTGGCAGAGTCTGGAAAACCAGCGAATTAGAAGATGTCTGGGTCACTGCTTTCAACATGGCACTGATTTCAGCAGCTCGGGCTTGAGCAAAAGTAGAAGCTGTTGAAGGAAATAGCAATGCCATTTAAAAACTCATCCTGAATCAATACTTTTCCTGGTAGATTTCAGAAAGATTTTTAAATACACAAGCTTACAATTCATCCACTACCCTAACCCCCTAATAGATTAATACCAATAGTAGTTATTTCTGTATTACATGATTGGGAAATTGTCCTTCAACTTATATTTTTCAAGTTTTCTGCAAGGATTCAGTTCTACTTTCCTAATCAGAAAAAAAAGTTTAAAAAATAAGCTTAAAAGGTTTTATTTTTAAAACAGAAGGCTACATGCAATATAATCACAACCGTTCTTAAGTGTTATAATCCCACCAGAAAACAAAGAAAAAACAAAATCTTAGTTTTGATTCCAAGGGTTTTCTTCCTTAACAGTTTCTGCTTTTTTACAAATATATAACCATAAGTATTTTTAGTTTTATTGAAAAATAGACTTTTTTTTCCTAAAGAATAAACAAAGTGCTGGAGACACTTAAGTGAATTCCTCCAGGAAGGCATAAAGACCATAAGAATACAGGGTTATGAGGTAGTGGGGGTGAGGGGTAACAAGGGGGCATCAGGGAACGAGGGGGCATCAGGGAACGAGGGGGCATCAGGGAACGAGGCAACAAAGGGCCTGGAGACAGGAACTTACAGGCCTTGGCTGCCCTCAGACTGCACTAAATTTGGTTTTATCTTTGGAGATGCGTGCTGAAAAGTATGGATGGCATTTTATATTTTTTCACAAGGAGGGGGTGGTGCCAACGACAACTTTAAGACAAAAAAGACAAATCAGGACCTCTAAGAAGATGGCGAGAGGGGGCAGCAAGAGCACACAGGCCAAGGCAATGAGTCCAGGCTGCAGCTGAGACACGCCTGACGTGAAAGTCGCTCAGTCGTGTCCGACTCTGAGATCCCATGGACTACACAGTCCAAGGAATTCTCCAGGCCAGAATACTGGAGTGGGTACCCTGTCACTCCTCCAGGGGATCTTCCCAACCCAGGTCTCCAGCATTGCGGGAGGATTCTTTACCAGCTGAGCCACCAGTGAGTGAAGCCCAAGAATACTGGAGTGGGTAGCCTATCCCTTCTCCAGCAGATCTTCCAGACCCAGGAATCGAACCGGGGTCTCCTGCATTGCAGGCAGATTCTTTACCACCTGAGCTACCAGAGGGCACTAGAAATCTGGCTGCAGGATAAACAGAGCTCACAGTCCAATCACGCTTGGCTTCCTTACAAACACCTACCGGTTATATACTTGGGAATCTCCTGAGAAGTGCCCTCGGGACCTGCTTTCCATCCTCCCTTTTTTCTAAAGGTTACCCTGGAGGAAGGCTGCTCCTTTGCATCAGACTCGGCCAGCGGACGGTGGGTCGCTCTGGTCTGCCGCTGTCGGGAAGTTCCAGGATGAGACTCTAGTATGTTTTCAAAAAGAAAACAAGAAGAAACAGGTCACTTTTATCAGAGATAAGGATGAGAGTGTTGGGTGACAACACCGATGGGGATTTTAGTCCTGTAACGCCCCGTAAGGTGGCTATTCCTGTCCTCCCCTGCAGGAGGAGGGCTCCCAGGTGGGGAGGTGAACTGACCTGCCCGAGGTCACACAGCTAGGAGGCGGCATGCTAGCTAACCATGTCCCTGTGACACACGGAAGAACCTTGGATATAACAGATACAAGGGAAATTTTCTCTATATAAATAGTGCAATGTGAATTTTACACCCAAGTTCCCTTAAATACTACAGTTCACCTGATTGTGCATATTTAGTCTTTCATCTTAATTCTCTGCTACACTCCAATCGATAGCCGCTATGCTAAGCAAGAAATAAAGGCAATTTCTATACATATGCCTGGGCATTCAAACCATTCTGACTTCAAGATATCATCAAATCCCTCTCTGTGAACACAGGGAAAGATCAGTGGAGAATTTCACTGCATTCCTGCTCATCTCCATTGTGGTGACAATTATTAAGGCCCTATAACCATGAAACGTTGCAAAGTCCGTCGTTGTGAGACATAAATGAGATATGCGTTAAGGCTTGTCACCCGGCCTGTTGGGCATCAGTGTTGCATCTCAATCTATTTTCTATTTCCTGTTGCTGACTAATAAACAGCTATCCCCTTCACATCACCTTATAAGATTTATAAAATCAGTACAAAAATTAAATGCAGACATGATAAAGGCACTGTATTTCAAGAAACATACCAGTGTCATTTAATAAACTGTTAAGGTACAGATAAAATATATCAGCTCTAAAATATGTACAGCCAGTTTTCATTATTCCCAGCCGCTATGTTCTAGAAAGTCACAGCCAACAGTGAACGAGTGAACACTGAGCCCTTGCTCCGAGAGGAAACATGTACGTGTCCATGCATGTATGTGTTACATATATCGCAGAGATTACGGTCTTAAATCATAAGAACAACTCAGCCTTTCCTTTCTTTTCCAAAGAGAAAATGAAGTTCAGAAGTGTTAAGTGACCTGCCTGGGGCCACCGCACAATCGGCATTCGAACCCCTGTGACAGCTGGAGTTTCTTACACTACACGGCCCTGCCCCATCAGAATCCTTCGTCTGGTAAGAAGGTCAAACAGGACGGCACTGGGAACTCCACTAGAAATAACCTGCATCAAGGGAATCAAAAATGTTCCCACTCTTGGTATGACCACCATCCTGCCATGAGGATTAAGCTTGGGGTTACAAATTTAGCACCTAGGGGAATCTGCAAATACAAAGCTTGCAAATAATGAGGGTCAATTGTATCTATTTTTAATCTAGCTCCTCCATCATTTAGATGATGATTACCAAAAGGAGTGACAAAAGCAATCTGATCCATAGGGAAGCGTGTGTAGCGAGTACCATGTGTATCTTACCTTTTTGAGACTGGAAAGGTTTTCCACCTCCATTATGGTGCTTTACTCCACTGTCAGCCACAAAGCCAGAGGATAAAGTCACATTGGTGGGCTGGTTTCTCATTTTCTTTGCATGTTTTCTTTCTTTTGCATTAGACATTTCTGAAAAGAAAGTAATAAATTTTGAAATAAATTTCAAAAATAAAAAATAAATTTAATGAATAAATGTTCATGTGACTTAGAATTTGAATTTTCAACATAATACATCTCCATCTATTATAGATGGGTTAATGACACCAAAATGTTATCGTAGGGGACTTCCCTGGCGATCCAGTAGTTAAGATTTGGCCTTCCAGTGGAGGAGGCCTGGGTTCGATCCTGGTCAGGGAGATAAGATATCACATGGCCAAAAGACCAAAACATAAAAACAGAAGCAACACTGTAACAAATTCAATAAAGACTTTGAAAATGGTCCACATTTAAAAAAAAACAAACAAACTTAAAAAAAAAGTTACTATGATACTGATCTACAGCAGGGATTTATAACCAGAGGGACTAGCATTAACACCAAAAACTTTTAATTCAACAGAAAAAAATAACTGTGTTGTACTGTCAAATAATTGAGTCACGTACCAGGGTTGACACTGCATAAAGTTTGTTGGCAGGATGAAAAATGAAGATAAGATCCCTATGCCCTTGTAAAAAAATTTAATTAGCTAAAACAGTTTATCAAAATTAAGTGAAACAAGAGCCATGTGAATCAATGAAAAACGAAATACACTCTTCCAATATGACACCCTCACCAAAAACTGAACACAAATTACTAACATTTTCATTTCTACTACTGAGATGAGGCCAGCTGTACCTTTAATTTAGAACTGCAAAAGATTTCAATTTGAAGTAAGAAGACAAAGGGACAAAAACCTAGTGGAGCTTGATTCCACAGCAGTTCTCAGCTCTCAAACTCAATGCCCCTTTCTTTTACTGAAGAGCTTGAAACACCTGTCTTCTATTTTATTTGAAATGCATTAATTACATAACCTACTAGACATATAACTTTTATCAAAACAAGTCCTACAATATGTGCCCTCATTGTGATGTAGGGGAGAACTAAAAGTAATTAGTGAAGTGAAAGTTGCTCAGTTGTGTCCGACTCTTTGTAACCCCATGGACCATATAGTTCATGGAATTCTCCAGGCCAGAATACTGGAGTGGGTAGCCTTTCCCTTCTCCAGGGGATCTTCCCAAGCCAGGGATCGAACCCAGGTCTCCCACATTGCAGGCAGATTCTTTACCAGCTGAGCCACAAGGGAAGCCCAAAAGTAACTAAAATAATATTTCTTTTCTGTATGTAAGTATTTCACATAACTAGATGACATTATGAAACAGAGGTATGTTTAACCCAGGGGGATAATCAGAGACACAGGCGCCAACAGAGGCATGGGCACGATCTGCAGAGCTGGAGCGGGAGCGGGGCCTAGAAGCCCCCACACAGCAGGCATTAACTCTTTCCTTGCTGACTGTGGGGAGGGAAGGGTCCTGCAGGAAGGAGACACTAGGAGGCCAGAAGGCTCAGTGCAGCCACAACCACGCTATTCTCCAAGCATTTAAATGTTTTAATACTAGCCTTTACTCATACCTATGATTCATGGGGTCGCAAAGAGTCGGACACGACTGAGCGACTGATCTGATCTGATACATAGAATTACATACCCGCAACAACTACAAAGGCAAAGAGATACAGGTGTATACTAGTACCTGTTAGGGCAGTAATGCCACTGGCGACATGGTTCCCTAAATTCGTAAACATTCTTTGGTAAAGTACAAATTTTACTTTTAAAGTTCAATCTTGCCTTTTTATTGTATTCCTGGAAAACTCAGTACATATTAAATCCATCCAGCCACTACTTTATGCAAAGCAGAGTCAGGTATCGTACACTGCAGGACAGCTAACATCCTTGATCCCTGTCTAGTAAATGGCAGCGGTGTTACCCCAATCACTATGCTGACCACCTGCACAAACTTTCAAAATTCACATCAGGATTTGCACCACACCCGATGAGTGCCATTGAGTTAAATTCACTTATCTTCTTTCCAATTCAATACTTCATAAAAATCAAGAGTAATCTATGTGGCAGAGTGTTTAAGAGCCTTTACTTCAGAGTGAAAAAGACCTGGATTCAAATATCTTCCGTAACACTTTTTAGTCATATAATCTTAGGAAAATTATTTTCCCTCTTTGAGCTTCGGTCCCCCTTTCTATAAATGGGAATAATCTACAAATGGTTGTAAGGTAATGTACCCAACACAATGCATGGGGCTCTGCATAAACTAAGGGCTCAGTTAATGGTAACTCTTACTCTTAAATAAAAAATGAAGTCACAGAAATGTATCTCATTTCACTTTCTCACTCCATTCTGTTTTCACTTACATGAAAAACAACTTGATCTACACTCCAAAATATTTTCCAAACTTAAAAATATGTAGTAAGTAAACAGAGCTCTGCAAAACTCACTGACTAGTGAAGGTCTTGATTCAGATCAGACTGTATTAAGAACCATTCAAAATTATCCTACAAAACAGTTTAGTCCACATGCTTGAATCAGAACTTACCCAGTAAAACACATCACTACCTGGGAGCCCTGGCTGGGACAACAAATTTAGGAACCAGAAATCACATCTCTGACCTTAGGTTTGAGAGTAGAAAATGAGCAGATTGAACTAGCAAGGATTCTCAAACAGTTCTGATGCCAGAAGAGAATGAATGTAGAATACATCCTTATGAAGCCTGAGGATTTAGTTTAAAATAGCTTCCAGCAGGAATTTTAACTCTTACCTTTAACATTCACGTGAATTTTACATCTATTCCCAACAGTCACAGTTTTGTTTTCATGGCCATTTTAGTCAAAACTTCAATGAGCACTAAGTATGTGCCAGGCTTTATAAAAGTGTTTTCTCTCAAATATTCACATAAATTGAACATGTCATATTTTCCCATCCAGCATATTATCCCCTGGCTGATCAGATACAACCCTTGGTAGAGTAGAATCTGGTTTGAAAACCAGGGAATTAAACAGATGATCTCTGACTTATTTTAACCTAAAAAACTGGTGACTCAGACTTAATAAAATCTGCCTAATGAATACAGGCATGCTGTTTCACAAGAAATATTAATATTTCCAGTTTACTTCAGTTCAGTTGCTCAGTTGTGTCCAACTCTTTGCGACCCCATGGTCTGTAGCACGCCAGGCTTCCCTGTCCACCACCAATTCCCAGAGCTTGTTCAAACTCATGTCCAT
Source organism: Bubalus kerabau (assembly GCF_029407905.1). NCBI lineage: Eukaryota > Metazoa > Chordata > Mammalia > Artiodactyla > Bovidae > Bubalus > Bubalus kerabau. The sequence goes on from NC_073637.1 coordinate 68,391,402, forward strand.
CAAGTCGGTGATGCCATCCAACCATCTCATCCTCTGTCATCCCCTTCTCCTGACTTCAATCTTTCCCAGCATTAGGGTCTTTTCCAATGTGTCAGTTCTTTGCATCAGGTGGCCAAAGTATTAGAGTTTCAGCTTCAACATCAGTCCTTCCAATGAATATTCAGAACTGATTTCTTTTAGGATTGACTGGTTTGATCTCCTTGTAGTCCAAGGGACTCTCAAGAGTCTTCTCCAATACCACTCAAGTTTAATTATCTGTAATGCTTCAAGAGAGTGCCTATTTAAAAATCATATGGTGAAGTGTTTTGTAAATTAAAACACCTCCTAATTATCCAGTTTAATCAAATTTAATAAGCTTGGGGGTACCTATATGTGGTTAATAGCTTTGGGTTGTAGCTATGCTACAAGCAAAGTAGCACATGCGTGTGGCCTCTTTCCTTAAAGAATTACTCATCTTAAGCACCAATATTTTTGAGAACTTTGTGTGTCAGGCCCTATTCCCCATGCCTTACTCATACTTACTTACTTATTCTTACAACCCTGTGAGGGAAGTACTTGCACTACCATCATTTCATAAATGAAAAAACTGAAGCACAGAGAGGTGAAACTCAGCTTGTGATTGTGCGGGGATTCAAACCAGGCAGTCTGGCTCTATTCACCATTCTTAAAAACAGTTAGAGAATAAGATCACATATAGTACAAGATGAAAGGGCTTCTCTGGTCGCTCAATGGTAAAGAATCCTCCTGCCAATGCAAGACACCTGGGTTTGATCCCTGATCCAGGAAGATCCCACATGCCGAGGAGCAGCTAAGCCCCTGCACCACAATTCCTGAGCCTGTGCTCTAGAGCCCAGGAGCTGCAGCTACTGAGACTGTGCGCCCTAGAGCCTGTGCTCTGCAACTAGAGAAGCCACTGCAGTGGACGCCTGTGTACCGCAACTCAAGTAGCCGCTACTTGCTGCAACTAGAGAAAAGCCCCAGCAGCAACTAACACACAACACAGGGGTCTAAAATGAACTAAAAAAAAAAAATTTTTTTTATTTTAAAAGACTAAATTTTGCAGTACAGCACAATAGGAAACAGGATAAGGGAAAGAAAAAGTGTGAATCTACAGGAAAAGTCAATGAGAACATAAGATTTCATTAGTCAGAACTTAGGGAAGAAAGTATTCAAGAATCTGCTTCATGACTTCAGGAGTGAGGACTCTGGATAACTAGAGTGGAAAGAGACAGCAGCAGAGGACAAAACTGAGTAGGCAAGGCTTGGAGGCAAAAGCTCTAAACCAATGAAAAAGCTCTGAAGGTTCTCGAGTCAGAGTTGGAAAGCCACAGTATGTAGAACAAAATGAGGTGGAAAACAGAGGATTCTGTTTCAGAAGCAGGGGAGGACAGGGAATTTTGCCAGTCTTTTTCACTGCCACATCTCCAGGACCTAGCAGAGAGTCTTGCACAAAGCAGGGGCTCAATATATATATCTGTTGAATATGCATGTGCATGCGTAAAATAAGAAGTGATACGTGCCTATAATGCATATTTTAACAGTAAAAAATATTTAGCCAAGTACCACTGCTTCTGATACTGCATGACTGAATATCTGCCAAGAGAATAGCTCTGGGGCCATTTGCTGCACCGAGATCAATAATCTCCTACTTGAAATCAGATGCCAGTCACTAGGCTTCTGCAGAGACATCTTGTAAATCTCTAGGGGCTCTCCAGAGGAGGAAGCATGAGGGGGCAGGGAGGAGGTGAACAGTGCCAAGTCTCCTCAAGGTTCTCCGAATCACCCATCTTATTCCTTTAGAGAATGCAAGCCCAGTCCTAGGAGAGCCTCTGCCTGGTGGGGCAATGCAGAGAAATGACAGACAGAGTGGGATCAAGATCACAGGGGCTGAAGTGTAAACAGATAAAGTAGGGGGTCCCCAGAAAAACAACCAGGCAAGGCTTTCTTGGCATTTGAGAAGCCATTTCTTGCCTAAGCCATTTTGTGATCTAAGCCTGGCCACAAGGCTTGTCCCTGAACAGCATGGCTCAGTAATAATGATCTTAATGGACCTAAAAAAACGATCTTAAGATCCCCTGCAGCAGGAAATGGCAGCCCATGCAGGATTTTTGCCTAGCAAATCCCATGGACAAAGGAGCCTGGTAGGCTACAGTCCATGGGGTTTCAAAGAAAGTAGGACACTGACTTAGCAGCTGAAAGGGACTTAAAAAACAACTATTATCAGGCAGGAGAAGTACCAGTAATAAAAATCAGTTGTAAACTCCCATTTCTAGTTCCATGACCAAGAGTAGCCTGAAACATTTTCTCCAGCTGTTTTGCAGAATTTGAACCCCCTCGGGCACTCAATCATCAGATCAACTGGGATGATGCTGCTGACCTTTCTTATGACCCCCTCCCCCAACCCTGTCTCTTCCACTAAAACTAAAACTGTTGACCTTTGCCACAAGTCTATGCTGAATTGCCTTCCGCTGGAGCCCCTTCATGAATATGCATGTATTCCTAGCTTAAAACCTGGAGAAGGAAATGGCAACCCACTCCAGTATTCTTGCCTGGAAAATACCCACGGACGGAGGAGCCTGGCAGGCTACAGTCCAAGGGGTCGCAAAAGAGTCGGACACGACTCAAGCGACTTAACTTACTTTAGCTTAAAAGGTCCCGGATTTTCTGCTGGGGAGACACTACTTTGGGAAAGATCCACGGTATTCTCCTCACTTGAAGCAAGTAATAAATCCTTCCTTCTGATCTTTGGCTTCATTGAGTCCTTTTGTTTCGTTTTTTTTGTTTTTTTTTTTTTGGCTAGACACCCACCAAGACGTGACCCCAGTTCTCTGGTAAAAGTAGGAGGTGCCAAGCGGAAAGAAGGGCCCCAGCGCTGGCAGCAAGGGAAGAAGAGTAGGTTATAGTTGGGTGTGAGGACAATCCAAGAGGAGCCCGGCCAATACTAGGCACCCGCAGGGGGAGGCCACACCCTCTCTCCCACAGTCGCGATCCCTGGAGGACGCCAGCCCATCACGACCTACCTTCCAGACGCCCGGTGTGAAGAAACCAGGACTCCCCACCTAGTCCGGATGACAAGGTTCTGCCACAGCCACCGACGCGCCGGGCGCGGAGAGCGAACTGGAGGGCGCATGCGCCAGTGTGACCGCGACCTCCACGTGGCCCGGAGTCGCACGGAGACTACAACTCCCAGAATGCCGAGCGAATCCCCGGCCAAGCTTTAAAGCAGCGATTCTGGCCCCTGCTGGTCAGGTGAAGAGCGAGCGAGAACCGAGTTCTGCGTAGTTGTTTCCGAGGGGCAGCAAGGGAAAAGGGTTTAACCATGTCGTCTCTGGTCAGAAAGATAATCAGCACCGCGAAAGCCCCCGCGGCCATTGGTCCCTACAGGTACAGGAGGGCTGTGGGAGCCGAGAAGGACTCGAGGCGTCTGGGGTGGCGACCCCGGGGCGGGCATTCGGGGCGTGTGGGGTGGGGGTTTGGGGCTTGGGCTGCTGCTGGTACTGCTAAGTCGCTTCAGTCGTGTCCGACTCTGTGCGACCCCGTAGACGGCAGCCGCTAGTCCAGGTTAGAGCTGCTGCGGGCCTCGGGGTTCACTGTGCCCACTGGGACTGAACCATAGCAGGCTACGCACCTAGAGACTCAATACCAATTGTGTTATAAAATTACCAATTGTATTTAAAGTTATAAAGGAAAAAAGATATGAGGGGAGACGTCATGAAATAAAAGAGGAAAGTTGGGAGCATGTTGAACAAAATATAGGCAAGTAGGACATTAGAAATGAAAGTATCTTATTTTCTGAATAACCGTGAGATGGGGTAAAACAGATTTTACTTCTAAATTTAAAGTGAAGTTAAGGTCTCTTTATAAAAAATTTTTTAAACATTTAATGCCATTGAAATGTGTACTTTAAAATGGTTAAAATGGTAGATTTTATGTTTAGAAACAATGGTGGGACTTTTTATCTAAGAGAGAATTAATTGCAAAAGTGAGGAACTAAAAAGCCTCTTGATGAAAGTGAAAGAGGAGAGTGAAAAAGTTGGCCTAAAGTTCAACATTCAGAAAACTAAGATCATGGCATCTGGTCCCATCACTTCATGGCAAATAGATGGGGAAACAGTGGAGACAGTGTCAGACTTTATTTTTAGGGGCTCCAAAATCACTGCAGATGGTGATTGCAGCCATGAAATTAAAAGACGCTTACTCCTTGAAAGGAAAGTTATGTCCAACCTAGATAGCATATTCAAAAGCAGAGACATTACTTTGCCAACAAAGGTCCGTCAAGGCTATGGTTTTTCCAGTGGTCATGTATGGATGGGAGAGTTGGACTGTGAAGAAGGCTGAGCACCGAAGAATTGATGCTTTTGAACTGTGGTGTTGGAGAAGACTCTTGAGTGTCCCTTGGACTGCAAGGAGATCCAGCCAGTCCATTCTAAAGGAGATCAGTCCTGGGTGTTCTTTGGAAGGAATGATGCTAAAGCTAAAACTCCAGTACTTTGGCCACCTCATACAAAGAGTTGACTCATTAGAAAAGACTCTGATGCTGGGAGGGATTGGGGGCAGGAGGAGAAGGGGACGACAGAGGATGAGATGGCTGGATGGCATCACCGACTCGATGGACATGAGTTTGAGTGAACTCCGGGAGTTGGTGATGGACAGGGAGGCCTGGCGTGCTGCAGTTCATGGGGTCGCAACGAGTCGGACATGACTGAGCGACTGAACTGAACTGAAAGTTGATTTGTTTGGCTCTCTTTCAGGTCTCAGTGTAGCTTATGCTTTTCCCTGTGATCTTGTTACTAATTCTGTTATTTAGTTTCCTTACTACAAAAATGATCAGTTCAGAAAGTAAGCCATGTATCCTTCTTGACCCTTCAGCAATGATTAACCTTGTCTCATTACTTATTTTCTTGAGTGCTTGGCAGTGCTTTCTTTTGTCGGTTATGGGATCTTAGTTCCCTGACCAGGAATTGAACCCAGACCCTGGAGTGAAAGTGCCAAGTCCTAACTACCGGACCCAGAGAATTCCCTGTTTAGTTTTTAAGAAACTCCCAACTACTTTCCAAAGTGTGTGTACTATTTTGCATACCCACCAACAAAGTATGAAGATTCCATTTTCTCCACATCCTCATCCATGCTTATTATCAGTCGTGCCTTATTGTGTGTAGTGGTATGGCGAAGTGGCTTTGGTTTGCATTACTCCTTCACTCTTTGTATGTCTTCTTTTACGAGGTGTCTGTTCAGATCATTTGCCCAGTATTTTGCTGGGTTGTCTGTCTTTATATTATTGAATTATATAAGAGTTCTTTATATATTCTGAATACAAATCCATTGTTAAATATGCGTTTCACAAATATTTTCTCCCAATTTGTGACTTGGGTTTCCATTTTCTTAAAGATGACTTTCAATAAGCAAAAGGTTTTAATTTCCATGAAGTCCAATTACTATTTTATATTTTGTATTTTTTGTATCTTAGCAAAGAAATCTCTTAGCATTGAGTTTTACATTTTATATTTTACATATATTGGATTTCTGTTCTTTGCAGTCAGGCTGTGTTAGTCGACAGGACCATTTACATTTCAGGACAACTAGGCATGGACCCAGCAAGTGGACAGCTTGTGCCAGGAGGGGTGGCAGAAGAGGCTAAACAGGTGAGTCATTTTCCACATTTGAAGTTCCCTTTTCTACTTCTTTTTCATCATATTGAGGAATATTAAGAATCCATTTGGCTCATTTATTTTACAGAGATTATCAGATAGATGCTTTTTATCTGTTGACTTATTGACGTAAAACAGTTTTACAGTAATAGAAAGTTGGAAATGTGATGAATCATTTAACAACCTAAAAAAAAAAATTTTACCTGCCAAGGTGACTTTAAATCTGAATTATTGGGTATTAACTAAATTTACTGTGGTAATCATTTCACAATACATACATGTATTAAATCATCATGTTATTTACCTAAAACTAATGCAGTGTTATATCTCAAGTTATATTTCAGTGAAATGGGAAGGAAATTGTGAAAGCAATTGTGAATTGTGAAAACATCTTGCCACTTCCGCATGAGTTGGGAAATTTTTTTAGGCCAATGACCGTAAAAATAATCCACCACCACAGAAGTAAAAATCAATGTTTGTTAGAGAGAGAGAAATATCAAAGGTTACATGCAGTATGCAGTATGTTTTCTAAAAATATTAATAAGGATGGGAGTATAATTCTAATCCAATAAATAGAATTAAATTATCATTTAGTACATTCACTGAGTCATTTGTGATGTCCAAAGGTAGAAAATAACCTAAAATGTGCATCATGAGGAACTAGCTAAAGAAATCCTGCTAGATTGTACAGCTAAATTAATATGGAAATATCTTCCAGATAAATTGTTATATAATATAACCAAGATACAGAACAGCTTGCACAATAAGCTACCGTGTGTGTCTCTCTGTCTAAGGATATATACATTTATGCTGGTATAGGCATTGGCTGTCTCTGGAAGGATATACAAGAAACTAGAAACAGTTTTCTAGTTGTTGCCTTTGATGAAGGAAACTCGGGAGGGAGAGTGAGGGTGAAAGACATCTTTTCACTGTATATGTTTTTTGTAGCTTTTGAATTTTTTGCCATATCCATGTATAACCCATTTAGAAGATTAAATTTTTTAAAATCATCAACTACTATAATGTGACCAGTCAAAGTGGAAGAGTGAATTGGAAAAACAATAAATTAAGGACAGAGTGAAAAACTAACGTTTTTCCAAAGGCTGAAGTGTCAAATATACACAAAATTTACTAATAATTGTTTTTTAAGAAAAAGGAAACAACCTCTTTAAAAATGTTGCTTCAAAGAAAACAGGTTTAAATGCTTACTAGCTCATACTTTTCCTGAAAGTGATACAGAATTAGGAGCCCCAGTAGTTATTTGTTTTAGCTTAGTTGACATTGAGAATTTCACAATTCTAGCATTGAGGAAGAGACTTCAGTCTTTCTCCTCACAAAAAGAGAAAATTCTCACTATATTTCAGAAAGATTCACTCCATCAAAGAAAGCCAAGAGGCATTTTACTTGTATAGAGGTGGCTTATGAAGAGTGGCTTATGTGGCTTATGAAGAATTTTCTAGAAAAGGAAGATTTTTCTGCAACATAGGAAGTATTAGTAAAAGATGGTTAACTGAATTGAGTTAAATCTTCGATGTAACATGAGTGCCTAAGGGCTTTCTTCCCTTGGTTCACAGGCTCTTACAAACATAGGTGAAATTCTGAAAGCAGCAGGCTGTGACTTCACGAATGGTGAGCAACTTGAAATTATTTCACATTTCTTTTTGATATTTCTTTGGTCTTTTTAAAGAACACATGGCATCTAATAATATGTCCTGCTGTATCTTTTGTTGTTTGAAGTTGGCTGAGTTTCAGTCCCATAGACACAATACCAACGAAAAATTAATATAGTCGATCTAGAGCCATATACATAATATCAGTAAAAAATTAATCAGTAGTCAATCTAAGGGAAAAAAATGGAACATTTTATTTGCCCCAACCTGAGGCTGATACCTGGCAGACAGTCTTTCAGAAAGCTCTGAGGACTATTCTGAAGAGGTACCTGGCCCAAGTCTTGGCAGAAGGTTAGTGCTATTCGTGAGGAACAGATAGCTAAGTTAATGGTTTTAGTGCTAGGTATGGAAACATGTAAAACTAGATTCGTAACATTTTCTCCTGAAAATATCTATCTGGGGGCCGGTTCTGCCAATTTCCCTAGAGCACGAAGTGCCTTATCCTGATCTTCTTCCTGAATTCCTTTCAGGATGTATTGTAGGTCAGCGACTACAGTGGCTATGACTTGATTCTTACGGAACTGGATGCTCCCTTTTGATCTTAATTTCAATCATTGCCAAGTCAGGTGAGGACTTAGTTGATATGTCACTCAGTGTGCTGTTAGTGGACTAAAGCTCTGTTAATAGTAGCCAGAAGCCAGGAAACAAGTCTCTCTTGTTGCTGCTTCCCATATCTAGAGTACAACTATTATAATCATCGATCTTGAAGAACTGTATTTTAGGTCAATGATTTCACGTCATCTAGTTATTTTTACTGGAGACTTGGTCACGTTTGATAATGCAAGAAACAATCTTGCAAAACAGAACACAGGTAATATAGCTAGTGACATGAATAAGCTCATAAGTAAGTTATGTTATGGTCTAGGGAGTTGCATGGCTAGCACCAGCAAAAGAAGAATTGAACTTTATGGTTGAACAGGTATTTCTATTGTTGAAGAGGTCTGGCTAATGCTCTATGAAGACACCCAGTGCACACTAGAGGGGCGCAGGAGGACTAAATCGGCAGAGAAAAGAAATTTTATGTTAACATTTTTATTGTCTTGCCTTAAAATGTGAATTTTATTTCATCACTACCATTTTTCTAAGTAATGTTTTAGATCAGACCAAATAACTAAACAAACCTAATGACAATGTATATATCTCCTAGTGGTAAAAGCAACTGTTTTGCTGGCTGATATAAATGACTTCAGTACTGTCAACGATGTCTACAAACAATGTAAGTTATTTGGCTTTATTACTATTTTCCATTTTAAAGAGAAGTGTATCTATTGGACTTCCCTGATGGCCCAGGGGTAAAGAACCCACCTTGCAGTGCAGGGCATGTGAGTTCAATCCCTGGTCCCAGAAGATTCCACATCCTGAAGGACAGCTAAGCCCATGCACTGCAACTAAGACCCAACATAGCCAAATAAATACACATTTTAAAAAGATATATATTAACCTTAATAAGTGTCCATTATAAATTAAGAAGGGCTTTCCTGGTGGCTCAGTGGTAACGAATCCGCGTACAAATGCAGGAGAGGTGGGTTCTGGGTCGGGAACATCCTCTAGAGAAGGAAATGGCAACCCATTCCAGTATTCTTGCCTGGGAAATCCCATGGACAAAGGAGCCTGGTGAGCTACAGTCCATGGGGTCACGACTTAGCAGCTAAACAACAACAATACATTAAGAATGTTGGGTGAGGTTAAAGAAATGGTCATAGATCCTGTCCTGAAAGAATTAATAGCTGCTTAGAAACACAAAGTGTGTCCCCTTGAAAAAGATCCAAGTTATTTCTATTGCATTCCCTAGAAAAACATAGCACAACCAGACAAATCCTTTTTCCTTAAGCTTAATTTTATTACATCCTTCTCAGGTTTTCTGTACTCTCCTAATCATTTTTCAAGACATGACTGCATTTATTATTGCTGTGATGAGGTCTAGCCACGATCTGTCCTGCTCTCTCAGAACCTTTAACTGGTTAGTTAATATTTCTGTGCCTTGGTTTCCTCATATCCTAAATGTGGACAACATCTTGTAAGGTTGGAATTTTAAATGAGTTAATACAGCATGTAAGCATGCATGTTAGAACAGATTCTGAAGACTGTATATTTTCATTTTTTTCCCAGAAAGCTAAGATACTTTTAAGAATATTAAATATTATGGGACTCATGGCAAAGTATTTTGTCAAACAAATATGAACATGAGCTTCTTTTTTCCAGTGTTGGCTTGTATCTAAGAACTGACATAGATCTGAATTACTTACCAGATTCTTGATCCTGCAGTGTTGAATTACAATATAGTATCTGAAAAAACTAAAATGAAATTCTTTTAAATTAGATTTCCAGAGTAGTTTTCCTGCAAGAGCTGCTTACCAGGTTGCTGCTTTGCCCAAAGTAAGTACACGTTTGTCTTAAAAATTAAGAAAATTAAAAATCAAGGCTACAAGCTTCCCTGGTGACCTAATGGTAAGAGTCCACCGGCCAGTGCAGGGGACACGCGTTCAGTCACTGGTCTGGGAAGATCCTACATGCCACGGGGCAGCTATATCCGTGTGCCAAAACTACTGAGCCCATGTGCCTAGATACTGTGCTCCACGACAAGAGAAACCACCGCCATGAGAAGCCCGTGCACCGCAACTAGAGCACAGCCCATACTCGTCACTACTAGAGAAAAGCCCTTGCAGCAGTGAAGACCCAGCACAGCTAAAAATAATAAATAAATCTTTAAAAAAAAAAAAAGGCCACACATGAATGTGAATACAACAGAATCATTTTACTTAAACTATGAGAAGTAAAACAGCCACTCTGTTGTTTTACTGTTACTTAACAACTATAAATTGAGCCAGGTCTGTGAGTTCTACAGTTAAAATTTTAATTTTCTATTGTATAATAAAATATCTAGGAAATGCCCTGGCGGTCCAGTGGTTGGGACTCCGCACTTTCCTGCCGAGGGCTCAGGTTTGATCCTTGGTTGGGGAACTAAGATCCAACAAGCTGCATGGTATGGCCAAAAACAACACTAGGCTTTCCATTAGGAAAAATCATCTGAAAAACAATGGCTCGTAGATTTCTTACCATTCTTACTTTGGTTTTCTAATTGAACTAGAAGCACTTCCTATGCCCCTTAGCAGCACTATATTTCTACCTATAAAGAAGCAATTCTCATGGACTTCTGGAAATTTTGCACCCAAGAAATTTAGCTTCTGTGAATGGTATTTTTGTTGCTTTGACTGTTACTTGGAATGATCAGTATTATCAAATTTATTAAGATGCAGAATGAGATAGAAGGAGCTCTGAACTTGACATAAGACATGGGTTTGAACCTCTGCCGTTTGGCTTTGTGTTCTGGGATGGGTTAAACAACCTTTCTAAGCTTCAGTGTATCATCCTGTGCACTGAGAGAACCCTGATAACAGAGCTGCTAGGGGAATCACATGAGCTAACATAAATGAACATGCTGGGCACGGTAGCCTAGCCTTTTCTTAGTGATTCTTGGTGAATGTGCCCCCTCCTTTCCTTCTTTGAAAAGTTTAATGTTAAAAATGCATATGTTTTCAGTAGACATTATGATGCTCTCTTAATCTGTTATTTTCCCAACAGGGAGGCCGAGTTGAGATTGAAGCAGTAGCTGTGCAAGGACCTCTGACGACAGCATCACTCTAAGTGGGCCAAGTGTTATTTAGTCTGGAAATTTAATAGTATTTTTAAACTAATGGCTTAATCCTTGTTGGAAAGTGTAAGATTGAAATATCTAGAAATATGGAAATACCATATAATAAGGGAAACAACATGAATTGAAGATTAATGATGAATCTAGTTACTAATGTTACAAATTATACTTCTGTAACACTTGTATTGCTGGATGTGGGAAAACAGACATGCCTTACTGAGTTAACTCAGAAGACTAAAAGTAGAGAAATAACATAGGAAAGATGAGCACACCTAATTCAACTAAACCCTATTAATTTAATGATGTGAAGTATTTTATTATGTCAGATATGTGATTTTTGCTTGAATAAAATTAAAGCATTTAAATTTGAATGGCAGAGATAAAGGAGAAGAAACTGGACCAAATTTTATATAGATAATATTTTTCTAGTGGAAATAGCATGCAGATTTTCCTTGGTGTGATTCCATTTACTGATTTTTTTTAACAGTTTAATGTATGCATTAAATTACATTACCTAAATAAAAGTGAAGAAACCATGAGGTTTAAACTCCCAACTATTTTTTTTCTCAGTTTACTTCTGACTTTACATTTTTACACTGTTGTAAAGGCTCTGTGTAACCATTTTGTTTGTTCTTTGAAGTCTTTTCACATAGAAACTACTACATGAATACCTCCTGTTGTAGAATAAATTCCAACACAGAATTTTATAGATTTGAGAAGTTAAAAGTTCCCTTCACTCACTGTCGATTGCACTTACCTCCCCAAAGACCACCACTGCTGAGGATTCTGAGTGTAACCAGCAGATAGTTTTATATCCATTACATACTTGATCATCTAGTTTGGTTTTGACTTATTTATATAAATGGAGCTTTACTGTATATATTATTCTGCAGATTGCTTTCTTTCTTGAAGGTTTTCCATATAGACACATACTGATCCACCTCATTTTTAAAGCTGTTGCAGACTCTTCTTTTGTGTAGATATACCTTAGGTGATTTAACTGTTGCTCCACAAAATTATCATATCAGGGTGCTGTAACATTCTTACTTACACATTTAACATTTTACATATATCTATTTGTTTCAAGTTGTCTTAGAAATGTCTTGCTAATTTGTAAAGTTTGTCACCAAAAGATAATGTTAGAAGCACTTCTGAAGAGCAGTTTTGAGACCACAGACTTTTGAGTAATTCCAACAGGCTTCAAGGCCTGGATCTACCACTTATTAGCTCTATGACTTTCAGCTAAATATTTAACCTATTTTAAGTCTCAGTTTGCTGAAAGATAATAATTGCACCTTTTCAAAGGAATGTCATAAGCACTATTCAACATTAAGAAAAAAAAAAAAACTTAAGACCATGGCCTCTAGTCCTATCACTTCATGGCAAATAAAAGGGGAAAAAGTGGAAACCGTGACAGATTATTTTCTTGGGCTCCAAAATCACTGTGGACGGTGACTGCAGCCAGGAAATTAAAAGAACTTGCTCCTTGGAAGGAAAGCCATGACAAATCTAGACAGGATATTAAAAAGCAGAGACATCACTTTGCTGACAAAGGTTTGTATAGTCAAAGCTATGGTTTTTCCAGTAGTCATGTACAGATGTGAGAGTTGGACCATAAAGAATGCTAAGCCTGAAGAATTGATGCTTTCAAACTGTGGTGCTGGAGAAGACTAGAGATAAAACCAGTCAATCCTAAAAGAAATCAACCACGAATAGTCATTGAAAGGACTGATAATGAAGCTAAAACTCCAATACTTTGGCCACCTCATGCAAAGAGCCAACTCTGGAAAAGGCCCTGATGCTAGGGAAGATTGAAGACAGGAGAAGGGGACGACAGAGGATGAGATTGTTAGATGACATCATTGGCTCAATGGACATGAGTTTGCGCAAACTCTGGGAAATAGTGAAGGTCAGGGAAGCTTGGCATGCTGCAGTCATGGGGTCGCAAAGAGTTGGACATGACTGAGCAACTGAACAACCACCACCAGTATTCTTGCCTAGGACAGAGGAGCTTGGTGGGCTACAATCCGTGAGGTCCCAAGAGTCAGACACAACTTAGCAACAACTACAATGAGATCATCATATGATTTTTCTCACTTAGTTTGCTAATAATGGTAAAATACACCCATAGTAATGAGCTTTTTATAGTATAGAACCAACTCTTATTCCTAGATAAATTCACCTTGGTCAACATACATATTTATAACATATTTCATACACTCAAATTCAGGATGAGGTATTTTGTTTAGTATCTTTACAGTTAACGTTCCTCTGTGAAACTGGCTTTCTTCTTTTACATAAGAGTTCATTGTTGTAAATATCCTTGAACGTGTGATGGAGTTTACCTATAAAACTGTTGGAGCTTGATATTTTCTTTGGGAAAAAATTTTAAACTACTGATTCAATTTCTTTAATGGTAATGGGAACATTCAGATTTTGGTCATTTACCTTGTTACAGAATTTGCACACTTCATCTAAATTTCACCTTTTAATCTCTTGCATCTGTATTCAATGCCTTCTTTTCATCTAATATAGTTTATTTGTGCTGTTTTTTTAATCAGCCTTGTCTGGAAGTTTATCCATTTTATTAATCTATTTAAAGAATCATTTTTTGTTTATTCTTTTTAGCATTAATTTCTGCTCTTGTATTTAATATTTCCTCCAAGTTACATATAAGACACTTCTTTCTGCTTTTAAGACTTTATTTGTATGTGATAGAAACCCAACTAGTATAAAAAGGGAAAAAAGAGGAATTCATAGGATCATGTAACAGAAATCCAGTACAGCTGACTTTAGGCATGTGTGTTCCAAAAACCTCCCGGCTCCATCTGTCTCAAGGGGAGGATGCTGCGGACTCAATGTAGAGACTACCAAGGTAACAACCCCAGCAGAAAGGCAGGCAGGAGAGTCTGAGAAGCTTCTGATTGGTCCAACCCAGGATAAGGACCCATTCCTAAACCAATCACTGTAGGCAGGAAATCAAATAAAACTGACCAATAAGGGTCTAAGGGGCATTCTTATAGATTAGTCACGACTTCAGATTCTAACTCTGCAATGAGAAAACGAAATAAAATGGTATCCAAGTTGATTGATTTGTTAGTAGCTGGGATTTTTGAGTGTTCTTCCCACACTTTAAGGAAAAATATGATTGTGTTCAATGTGAAAAGGAATACATTGCATATTAGCCTTTCAAACATACAAACACAGCAATCTCTTTGAAGTGTGTTATTAAATGATCACAAGACATCTAAAGAGTCACCCATATTTCCCTGTGTTGTCATACTCCTTACCTTTGACGGAGTGATTTTAAAAATGGTTTTCTTTCTCAAGGACACAAGTCAAAAGTAATATGTTTCTATAACAAAAATTCACATAGAGAAGCTTTCCAACACTTTATTTTTAATAACATTCAATCAAAATTATAAATATTGAACCAGTAGTACAAAATAATTTTATAAAAATTTTGGCCATATCTTCCCTATTGCAAATTATACTTAGTTCTGAGGAAATTACCATGATTATGTAAGAATAAAGAGCATTTATTAATAAATAGCATCAACAAGTATTCAGAATGTGAAATTTGTACTAAGTCCTATAAGGCACTTTCCCTGCTCCAAAGGGCTTAAAAATCTTTTTGCTAACATTTGGTCAACAATTAGAATGCATTAAAAAATAACCTCAAATAAAAACTTCAGTTTCAGTGTTTCTTTCTAAGATATCAATTAGTTCTCATAAATTGTAGTTAGCTAAGTGCTAATATGCTTGAGCATAATTGCTCTCTCTCTATAACACTAATCAATATTTACTAATATAGCAAGTATTATTGGAACATTCTTTGTAACCTACTATCTCCAATTAATTCCTATGAGGAAAATTCAGAAGTGCTGTGCTCCACGGTTCAATAGACATAAAGTTCTATTAATAGTTGTGCTTTGGCTATCTTGCTACTGCAACACAAAAAAGTAATCCCTCAGATACATCACCATGATTTTTGACTGAATTATGTGTAATGTTCAGATTTTCTCTTTTTAGAGTTTATATTTCCTGAAGTTTCTAATATGAACATGTATCCATTTTTTACTGAGGAGAAAATTTTAATGATAAAGGAATTCTTTCTTGCGATTATTAGTAAGCAATCACTGTGTCACATACACGTACTTAGATAAAAGCAGTGTTTTTACCCCTCCAAAAAAAAACTCTTTAACAAAGCTCTGATATCCAGAAAACTTGAAGCAAATCCATAGTGATCCACTAAATAACTACGGTTGAAAATAAACTTTTAGTTAGTCCCCACACTGAACTGCCATGAGTTCACCTTTGAACCTTATGACTTCCTGGTGAGGTGCTGGGCTGAAACACCCTCCCAGCTCAAAGCCCCTGGACAACTGGACAGCTTCAGTGGACAGCCTCTTTTGTCACTGAAGAATTTTTTTTAAGTATTTGGAATCAGGATCATGTATATTGATTCAATATAATATGCATTATTTTTTTCATAAATTTATATGATAGTATGAATTATTATATCTTGCTAGTTACTTCTATTTTGTTAAGAAAAATTTGAGAACTACATTTTAGGTTTCCCTGGTGGCTCAGTGGCAAAGAAACTGCCTGCAATGCAGGTGTGGGTTTGACCCCCAGGTGGGGAAGATCCCCTGGAGAAGGAAGTGGCAACGTATTCCAGTATCCTTTCTTTTTTTTGTTTATTAAGTTTTATTTATTTATTTTTGGCTGCAGTGGGTCTCATTGCTGTGCTCGAACTTTCTCTAATTGCAACAAGTGGGGGCTACTCTCTAGCTTCAGTGCTTGGGCTTCTCACTGCGGTGGTTTGCCTTGTTGCAAAACATGGGCTTTACAGGGCAGGCTCAGTAGTTGTGGCATACACAGGCTTAGTGGCTCTGCCGCACTGGAATCTTCCCGGACCAGGAGTGAACCAGTGTCCCCTGCATTGGCAGGCAGATTCCCAACCACTGGACCACCAGGGAAATCCCCCCACTCTAGCATCCTTGCCTGAAAAATCCCATGGACAGAGGAGCCTGGCGGGCTCCAGACCATGGGGTTGCAAAAGAGTCGGACAACAACAATCTATATTTTACAAGTAAAAAAAAAAAAATTTTTAAAGATTAGGAGGCCAACCACCTAAGACGAGATTAAGGGAGTGCAAACCCTGCACACACCGGAATCTTGTCACAGACCCTGGCTTTGAACACTGTTATAAAACCTCTCATCAAATCCTCCCAGGTGGGGGACATGGAGGCAGGAGCCCAGCTGTTTCCTCCTATGCCTGGCAAAGAAATAAAACTATTCTTTTTTACTTCACCCCCCTCCCCGGGGAAAAAGAAAAAAATGAGACAAATTTCAAACCAAAATTATGGTTCCTAACTGGTTTCTCAGAACTCTTTTTCTGGAAACCGGTGAGGCAGGCAGATCTCTGTCCTAGTAATGGAGAGAGTTGTGTGTTTATTCACATCAGTTGCACACTATTAGACTGAAAGGATAATTTAGACCAACATAATACACACTGGCCCCACTTCAACCTTCAACAGTTATTAAAGCCTGGCTTTGATGTTTGCAGACTTCTTTCAGTAGGTGCAGAAATAATGATATGGTGGTTAGCTTGCAATATCTCAGCTATTGCCCAATACATTTGCTGGGTGGTGTTTCTGAAGTAAAGCTGAAGGTCTCCAATTTGACTTCATGTGGGTTACTACTGCCAGGGAATTCCTTAACTTTTGCTGGAAGTAACAAGAACTGAAAAGAGAAATTCCGTATCTGTCAATGGCTCTCTGAGATTATACTGATTCTGTTCCTGCAATTAAAATCTTGAGATTACAGCCAGTCTCACTCCTTAACTTTATAAGCTCTGGGGACAAGAGGAGCTGACAAAGTTTTAGATGAAATGACACTTTGTGAGCAAAGGCTTTCAACTTTTCAGACACAGCCCTGCCTTGCCATTAGAGGATCACTCTCCTTTTACCCAACAGAGGCACATGGGCTACATGAAACAGCTTTATGATGTTCACAATGTTGACATTTGTGAAACGATTCAGAATTGGGTCACCAAATTAGCTTTATAATGAGATGCTTGTAATGTTAGATGCTCTGACAATCTATTATATTTGCCAAAAGAACACAGATTATTTGACCATGACCATCCAACACTCTTTGATTACTTCAATGTGGAAAAAAAATTTTTTTTCCTTTAAAAGCCATTCTTAACTCAAGGCCAAGTGTGGAATAAAGCATCTGTTAAGAATGATGTGTGAATAAAAAAAGAAAAACAAAAAAAATGATGTGCAGGAATTCCCTGGAAGTCCAGTGGTTAGGACTCCATGCTTTCACTGCCAAGGGCCCAGGTTCGATCCCTAGTCAGAGATCTAAGATACCACAAGCCATTCTGTGTGGCCAAAAAATTAAAAAATAAATGATGTGGGTGTTTTGATTGCTCAAGGCTATTAGCTATGCTAAGGCTCTTACTCCAAAGTTTGAATGGAAAAAGCAGTGAGGTCACACAGGTTGGTCACACACTCCTATCCTATGGGTCCCCCAGGAGATGATACAGAGCACCTCTGACCAAGAGTCTGGAGTCTGGATTGGGGAATTCCTAGATTGACAACTGGCACCCCCTGTCGGTAAAGGCCAACGTTCTCTCCCTAATGCGGATCAGTTCAGTTCAGTTGCTCAGTCGTGTCCAACTCTTTCTGACCCCATGGACTGCAGCACGCCAGGCTTCCTGGTCTAATACCAACTCCTGGAGCTTGCTCAAACTCATGTCCATCCAGTCAGTGATGCCATCCAACCATCTCATCCTCTGTCGTCCCCTCAATCTTTCCCAGCATCAGGGTCTTTTCCAGTGAGTCAATTCTTTGCATCAGGTGGCCAAAGTATTGGAGCTTCAGCTTCAGCATCAGTCCTTCCAATGAATATTCAGGGTTGATTTCCTTTAGGACTGACTGGTTTGATCTCTTTGCAGTCCAAATGGGAATGCCAACTGGCAAATCATTTGTTCACCATTTCCTTCCCAGTTACATACAGAAAATTCTGCAATCATCTAAACAGAACACAAACTGGGCTACAAAATGCCTATACAGCATCCTGGAATTAGAAAATTCAGTCCTGGGGACTTCCCGATAGGCCAGTGGTTAAGCTTCACCTTTCAATGCAGGGAGTGTAGGTTCAATCCCTGGTCAGGGAAGTAAGACCCTACATGCCTTTCAGCCAAAAAACCAAAACATAAAACAGAAGCAATGTTGTAACAAATTCAACAAAAACTTAAAAAACAAAAAAAGCAAGAAAATCCAGCCCTGATGGTAGTTTTTCTATTAATTCATTTTAAATAGCTCAAGTCTTAATCCAGCTTCTGCATTTTGAATCTGGAAGCAAAATTAATAAACTTCTCTCAAAGTCTGGGAACTAAGAATCAGAGTGTACTTTGCTATATCAGTTTTAGGCAAAAGAAAAAAAACTTTAGCAAAGGAAGGGATGGTTTTGTGGTCTTATATGCACTTCTTCACAATATAAGGGCTAAATAAATTATCATTTACATTATAAAATGTGGATGTGTACACATACACTTCTGTTTTAGCATATCCATATAGCCTGGCATATACATTACCTTCTTATGGAAGAATTAGAAGCAAAAATCTTTATTATCTTTTCATAGAAGGACTAAAGGACAAAGGGGAAACAACTTTTCATACCTTTCTGTATTATTTGAGTTTTTTTGCTATAGGCAATTATTACTTTAATTTTGTTTTAAAAAATTAATTAGCAGATTATTTAGATGGAATATTTTAATTTTGGAATCTTCAAATATGGAACATTTCCATTTTCTTTCTAGGTTTTGAATTTAAAATATATTAATATTATCTAAAAGAATAAGAACAATTTCTAAAAATATCTTAATAACCACATTAAAGGCCAAAAACAAAAGTATAGAAAGTACCAGAAATTTATACAAATTTCTAAATTTTTCTGAGAATAAATTATTTTAGTTATTATGGAAAAATGGGATCAATAAATAATTTGAAAACTTCTAATTTACAACTCTATAATAATGC
Organism: Bubalus kerabau; assembly: GCF_029407905.1. Taxonomy (NCBI): domain Eukaryota; kingdom Metazoa; phylum Chordata; class Mammalia; order Artiodactyla; family Bovidae; genus Bubalus; species Bubalus kerabau. The sequence goes on from NC_073637.1 coordinate 68,410,429, forward strand.
TTTTGAGAAAGACTTCTTCAAAGAATGAGTTCTGAATAGATCTCTTTAACATATGCTAGAGATTTAAAAAAAAATCCACACAATGAAGAACAAAACTTTAAGCCTATTAAGTAATTGAATCCTACTATTTCAGTACTTGATACAAAGTACAATCACTTTCTAAGGTGATCATTCATATTTTACACTAAGCTCTGACATTTTCTACTTACTAGATACCTATACAAAGATATCTTTAGGTCAGGAAAAACACCTTTGGATACAAAATATAGCTTAAGAGATGTTATATCAGTTCTGAGTTATATAACTTTCTGACCCCAAATTATTGCTAGTTTTGGAACTACACCAAATATATAGTGTTACTAAGCTTGACCAGCTTTGGAATGAAAACATTAGAATCGCACAAATCCATATTTTAAATATTTTTTTAATGAAGGAAGTATAAATGGGAATCCTTGGTACTTGTTATTCACTTATTGATTTGACAAATACTTATCAAGTACCTATCATTTTCATGAAAGCATCCATCTTTTCCATTAAAAGAGTAAAATGCATGAATTCAAAGACACATACAAAAGTCCTTCTCAATAAAATCACAATCCAGCTTCTTTATTTTGCAGACAGGATGAGGTCATCTACTCAAGTAACTCCTCTTGTTACCTACCTCAATTCAACTCTTTAAAGTCAGAAACATAAAAACATTAAAATCAGAGTAAAGATAATTCTTCCCTCTATTCTATGTTCTTAAAATTAATTACATCATCTTCATAGTTTAATACAGAAGCTAAAGTAAAAGAGTCTAGTTAATTCATCTAAGAAGTTATCTTTAAACTATATATTTACAAATAAGATAAAGATACCAAATGTGTCCAGAATATAATTCTATCCTGATATTCATAAGCACAAGGCACTAATTGGTGAAAAAGATTGCTATCATTATTCTTATTCACATATAATCACAGATAATAATTTATCAAAATCCCTTGGCAACTTTGGAGGAATTCTTGAAAGGTGACTTTCTATATCATTTTAACATTAATGAAATATTATAAATGGTTTTTAAATCTTGATTTTTTTAGTTCTTTCCCACCTCTAAAGCCTAATATTAAATCAAAGTAATCTTAAAAAAAAAAAAATAGAGCCCAAGGAATAGACTCCACATAGGCAACAAATCTAGTTTTTAATTCTTGCTGTTTGTTGCCTCTGAAATACATTTAAAAGTCAATTTAAAATACCTTTAATGTCAGTTAAAGGAATAACACCAATTGAAACACCTCACATACATATAAAATCACTAGATGATTCAAAATGGCACATTAAAAATGTGTAGCCTTTCATTGTGAAAAATGCCTAATTTTATAACAGCACCAGAGTCTGTATTCCTTTTACAAGCATTTTGTTGCCATTTTTCATACACCATGATCATTAAGGATCCTTGGTAGTAGATAGGCTTAAGGAAAGAAGATAATTAAATGACACACTTTCCCAGGTTCCTACTAGCTTTAAATTCTGTGATAGGAAAGAAATACTAGATAGAAGTTGTCCCATTGTTGTTAATCATTCTTATTCCATCCTAATTCTGTATGACTTCATTATCATGAGCTGCCTAAAATTTACTTAACTCCTTTCTCCAGTCACCTATAGTTAAAGGTGTATGTTTTCTTTTAGGGTCTCACTGTTCTACACTGAATGGACCCATTGCCACAATGAAGAAAATGCCCTCACACTCTTAAATGAACATATACTCTAGTCAATACTGGCTCTGGCTACTGTAGTTCTGAATTCTAAGTAGCTAAGAAAACCATTTATAGCTTAGCAGTTCTATGGAACAATGTAATCAAGAACATGATAACTACATTTTCCTGGTATAAAACATGTCAATGTTGAAAGATACCATCTGTAACCACAACTTCACTGCAGTTTTCTGTCTTCTCTGTTATAACATGCTGTGTCCCTTCACCCTTCCATCCATACCTATCTGTGTGGCTGCTGAAAGATCCATGGCTTCTCCTGTTTCTTCTTTTTTTTCAGCCCCTTCACTGACTTTCTCACTCTCCATCTCTGTTTCAACCGTTTCCCCTGTCTCACCTGGAAAATTAACCAAAGGGGATATTAAGAGATACTTATTTAGCATTAACAACCAAGTGCTCCACACCTGGTTTCCAACAGGGGCAGCTCTTGCTCTTTAAGTCTAAACAGTAGGTTTCTCTAGGGATGTCAAGAAAGGCAATTGCCCTGGGTCTCTGAGATCTTCAGAGGGCCAATGTCACTTACTGTTTCTGAGTCTTGGCACTCTCTTATATAAAATCAGGATGCGGATGGCAGAACATATTACAAATAGAAAGTTCAAAATATGGTCTAGGGGTGTCCAGAAACCTGTCTTGTTTGGTCATTCTGGTGTTTAAAGAAAACAATCATCAAACTTTTAAAGAGCTGAAACATTTAAAAGTCCAGGTATTACACATACAAATGTCTCCCTAAGAAGTCAGTTCGGGCAACACTGGCCCCTATGTTTTGAATGGAGCCAAGAAGCAGCTGCCTCTTTTGATAGGATTGTGCTCCTGTTCACCAAGGTCCCTGGGGCTCCCCGCAACATTATATGTGCCCCTCAATTCACCCACTGCCATCACCCTAGGCCCCAAAGACTTGAGTGTGCCAAGCCTGTATAACAAATATACGCTTTTACTTGCTTCTGCCTTCTGATTCCCAAAGCACTTTTATATACCTTCATTAAAGCATTTACCTCAATAGATTGTGGTATTTTGTTTAAATTCTGCCTTCTCCCCACTAGACTGTGAACCCCTTGAGAACAGGGACTATCCCTTACTCCTGCACTGGGCACCAAGCAAATGATTAGACATTCAAAAACTGCTGCATTAACGAGTGAAATAATTAAGAAATAGACTGATGAATGTTTCACTTAATTCTACTGTAAGGTGAAGTTAAAATTTACCAAAATGTAAATCCTGCCCCAGAAGAATTTTTTAATTGTAACTCCAATAAAGAACAGTATAGATTTCATTTTCTTTATACAGGTAATGTACATGTTTTAAAAATACCATTTGCTAAGACATAGTACATTTCTCTAGTCTTCTCATAAAGATAAAAAGAGAAGAAGGACAAGGGGATATTGACAGTAATTTCTAAGGATAAGATTGCAAAGATGAATATGACACGCTAAGAGGCATTATTCTTGTGTTCTTTCATTAAAAAGTCAGTTCCTGGGCTTCCCTAGTAGTTCAGTGGTTAGGAGTCCCCCTTGCAATACAGGGAACACTGGTTTGATCCCCGATCTGGGAAGATATCACATGCCATGGAGCAACTAAGCCCATGGGCCATAGCATTGAAGCCAACTCACCTAGAGTCTGTGCTCCACAACAAGGAAAGCCACTACAGGGAGAGAAGCCTGCACACTGCAAGTATAGAGAGTAGCCTCCACTTGGCCGCAACTAGAGAAAGCCCACACACAACAAAGACCCAGTGCAACCAAAAATAAATAAATAAATAAAATTATATATTAAAAAAAAGTCAGTTCCTCCACTGACCATCTTTACGTTGGATGTTCATACCATACATGGGGCCTGATGAAGAGTGAACTTGGAAAAATTCAGAAATTTTAACATTGCTTCAATATCCCATTTCATTTAACAATGAAACTAGGTTAAAAATCTAGATACTTTTCTAAAGACTATGCTTTAGAAAACTTTTGCTGGAAAGCCAAGTTGCCTGTTGTTCAAGTCTGGAAGACTTTTTAGTTGGGATCACGGGAACTTCAACCACTGAGAGACTCCGGGGTGGGGGAGCTGTGTGTCAGCCTCCCCCACCCCCCAGAGATGATCTCTTATGGGGCACGTCTAAACAACGGGATCTGACAGCATGACTTTACCTTCAATGTGTTGGTCCTCTTCGTTAGTGTGAATTTTCCTGGCCATTTCCACCTTCGCCCCTGTCTCTAGAATTCCGGCCGGATGTTCCATGCTTTCAACTGTTCTTTCAGGTTGGATCTTCTGCATGTTCCCCGGACCTTGGGGAGTTTTATGGGGTGAATCAGCCTTTACAGCTGTCTCCACAGACTGACTTGCGTCCAACACTTCCGGTCCGCCGTGCTCTCTGGGAATCGTCTCTCGAAGCTGGGGCTGCTCATCTTTCCCCAGCGTTTCCGGAAGTCGCTTCTCTTCCTCGGCTTCCACAGACTGACTTCCGTCCGACACTTCCGGTCCACCATGCTCTCTGCGAATCGTCTCTCGAAGCTGAGACTGCTCATTTTCCCCCAGCGTCTCCTGAAGTTGCTTTTTTCCCTCGGCTCCCACAGACTGACTTCCGTCCAACACTTCCAGAGATGCATTCTCTTTGGGAACTGCTTCTACAAGTTGGGATCGCTCATCTTCTCCAACTGTTTCTTGAAGTTCCTGTGTCTCAGCTGTTTCCACAGGCTGACTGCCTTCCAATATCTCCGGAGATTCTGTCTCCTTGGGAACTGTCTCTGGGAGTTGGGACTGTTCACCCTTTCCCCCAGCTTCTTGAGATCCTGGCTCTCTGGCTGCTTCCAGAGGAACTCTCTCAGCTGTTCCTAGAGGGGTCATCTCTCCGGCAGCTTGTGGATCCTCAGTACCTTCCACTGCTCCAGGAGAGTCCCTCTCTCCCGCTGTTATCAAAGGCTGATTCTTGGCTTCCGCTCCTAAAGGTTCAGTCTCAGCACTTCCTTTCAAAGGTGGAGCCTCTGTCACTGCTTCCGCGTCCTCCTTTCCTTCTGCTCCTGGAGCACCATCTTTACCACCTTGCTGAGGTGGCTCAGACCCCTTCAGTCCCTGCAGAGGCTGAGTTTCCTCTGTGGCTTCTGGTGGGTCTGCAGCCTCCTTTGCCAGGGGCTGTTCAGGGAGGGACTGAACACCATTAGCTGTGGACACGGCTGAGATCTTGAGCTTGTCTAATGGAGGAAGGCTTTCCTTTTGTACTTTGCCACACAAAGTAGATTCTCTGCCCAGTGCACGTGGTTTTGGCTGGACAAAGCAGGACTCGCTTTCTTCTGTGGCTGAAAAATAGGTATTTGAAGTTACTTTTTATTATTCATTTGAAAAGAAAAATACAAATTATTATTCGGTTTCTAACCTGAGAATGGAGAAGGCAATGGCACCCCACTCCAGTACTCTTGCCTGGAAAATCCCATGGATGGAGGAGCCTGGTAGGCTGCAGTCCATGGGGTTGCTAAGAGTCGGACAGGACTGAGCGACTTCACTTTCACTTTCATGCATTGGAGAAGGAAATGGCAACCCATTCCAGTGTTCTTGCCTGGAGAATCCCAGGGATAGGGGAGCCTGGTGGGCTGCCGTCTATGGGGTCACACAGAGTTGGACACGACTGAAGCAACTTAGCAGCAGCAGCAGCAGCATCCTGAGAAAGTGTATTGCTATCAAGAAGCAAGTTTAACAGTTCAAGAAAGTCTCGTGTAGAATCGAATACAAAGAGGCCATACCATGCCCTTAACACACCACAAGTCAAGTTTCTCTAGTGTTTTCAGCTCAAATACCTCATCTTAAACATGAAATCCTTCAAAATCATTTTCTTTTTCCGTTTGTTCCTTGTGCACCTGCTTGTGGCTCCTGTCTCATATTCTAATGTAGTATATTTTGTTTCCTCACACTCTTTCCTCTGTCCTGCCCTTTCTCTTCCTTAGGCTGAGTAGATTTCACAGCATAAGTAGTGGCCCTTGGGCTGCTAGAGAGGTCTTACCTTCCCCTTAAAGCAGAAGGACCATCCAAGACATAATATTAAAAAGCAGAGACGTTACTTTGCCAACAAAGGTCTGTCTAGTCAAAGCTATGGTTTTTCTAGCAGTCATGTATGGATGTGAGAGTTGGACTATAAAGAAAACTAAGTGCTGAAGAATCGATGCTTTTGAACCATGGTGTTGGAGAAGATTCTTGAGAGTCCCTTGGACTGCAAGGAGATCCAACCAGTCAATCCTAAAGGAAATCAGACCTGAATATTCACTGGAAGGACTGATGTTGAAGCTGAAACTCCAATACTTTGGCCACCTGATGTAAAGAACCTATTCATTGGAAAAAACCCTGATGCTGGGAAAGATTGAAGGCAGGAGGAGAAGGGGACGACAGAGGATGAGATGGTTGGATAGGGTCACCAACGCAGTAGACATGAGTTTGAGTAAGCTCCAGGAGTTGGTGATGGACAGGGAAGCCCGGTATGCCGTGGTCCTTGGGGTCGCAAAGAGTCAGATACAACTGAGTGACTGAACTGGACTGAACTGAAAGCAGAATGGCCCTCAGTGAATGGAAAAGGCCCCATGCTAGAGAAGCCCTAATATGTAAAGACTGAGATGTCTGGGAGAGAAAGTAGCAGGCACAGATCAGTCTGGGTTTCATTCATTTTGGGGGGCCCAGTTGGGAAAGAGCTCAAGAGAGAGCTGGGTAGAATGCATTTTTTTTTCCTCTGCATTTCTGGTTCTTCTTCCAATTGTGTAACCTTGGGAACTTGGTTCCTAGTAGTTATGTCTGTAAAATGGCAGTGAATCTGTTTCTCCCACCTGTGTCATAGTTGCATGAGGCATCATATGACATTAAACAATGAAGGCAGAAATGTTCTCTCAACAGTTTAAGAAAGCAGCATGGCAACATGCTTACACCCTTTGACCCAGTGATCCTGCTTCTGGAAATTCATCCTAAAAACAAAAATATCAGTAAAATGCTTTGGGGAAAATGTATCAGCCCAGTATTCTTTCGAATAGCAAAACTGGGGAAACAATTTAAAAGTCTAATAATTTAGGAGAAAGATCAAGAATCCACTGAGTGGAATATTATTGTCAGACCATATGCTGACCATATGCTAAAATAAGACAATGATTATATAATAAGATAAAAATCAGCACTTCCAGTTGGTTTATCAGATAAAATAATGCATAGAAAATGTGTACTACCACAAGGTCTGTTTTGCAATTAAATGTTCAATAAGTTAGCTATCAGTTTTATGCATAGCACAATTACAACAGTGTTGATCATTGGAAGGGAGAAACAGAAGAAAAATAGAAAAGGAGATATTTGAAGAAAATAAACCAGCATGTTAAAATGGGCCTCTAGACGATATATTTCCTCTTCTATCCTTTTTTCCTCCAAAAATATTTTTTCTTCTTTTCTTTCCTAGGTTACCCCTGACCTAAGTTATACAGGTAAGGTAAGTCACTTCAGTCGTGTCCGACTCTGTGCGACCCCATAGACGGCAGCCTGCCAGGCTCCCCCGTCCCTGGGATTCTCCAGGCAAGAACACTGGAGTGGGTTGCCATTTCCTTCTCCAATGCATGAAAGTGACAAGTGAAAGGGAAGTCGCTCAGTCGTGTCCGACTCCTAGCGACCCCATGGACTGCAGCCTACCAGGCTCCTCCATCCATGGGATTTTCCAGGCAAGAGTACTGGAGTGGGGTGCCATTGCCTTCTCCGAAGTTACACAGGTACATAGTTTAAAGAGTTATGTTTATCTAATGTAAGTTAAGATATACAACTAAGACTCAGGTCTCCTCTCCCATTTCCCCTTCTCTAGGGTTAAATGTTTTCATTCTTTTAGCTGTTTTTGGAGGGATTTTCCCCCCTATATTTCTAAGAGAATCGCTACTTCTTTGTTTTTTAGTTTGGCTATTTCAGTTAATTCCCACTATAAAAAACATTTTTTTCCCCTTGCCTCCATCACCCTTCACCCTCTCAAATTACATTTCAATTCAGAAATTGCACATTAGTATTGATTTAAAATAGTAATCATGTTGTAATTTAGATTTTATCGATATTCAGTTATACGTACATATAATAAATATGTCTGCAATGAAGAACTGAGCCAGGTAGTCAGCTATTCGATTTTTTGTTTTTCCCTGAGTTAGTAACTGTCATGGTTCTTTACTTCCTTAGTTTATGTATTCTCATGAGTTCAACTCACTGCCAATTGTTTTCTCTTTTTAATACATTTACTCACATCAGTCTCCCAGCCTATCTCTGAGAATGTGTGTGGATCCCCCCATGGAGAGGGATTAGACATGAAGCTGGAAAAGCACAGTCTAGGGAGGATTTTGTGAGACACGGGGCACAGGCTGTGGGCCTGGGGGTCCGTGGTACAAAGCTGGGAGGAGGGCTATCCTTCACTCCCCCTTCTCTGGCCTCATCACGCATGGAGCCTTCAAATTAACAGCACAGAAGGCAACTTAACAGAAGTGATTTCTCAGGTCTATGAAGAAATTCGTTATGACAAGACAATTCATTTAGATGCCACACAAAGGATGTTTCAGTGATGGTTGCCTTAGGGAACTGACAAGGAAATGTACTATTATACTAATCACAAATGTCTTCCAAATTGTATTTTCTGGGAAAACAGTTATTACAGTGATCAGTACTGTCAGTTAAATGAGACAAACGACTTTCAGCCAGCAGTGCCAGCTGTGGGTGCACTGTAATGTCATCATTTTTCTAGAGCAGAAAGCTGTGGGGGAAAAAAAATGTGTTGACACACCCAAATCATAGCCACTCAACTTCATGTTTTGAAACATATATTGTGCCATCAGGATTGTTGTTGTTGAGTCACTGAGTCATGTGATTCTTTGTGACACCATGGACTGCAGCACACCAGGCTTCCCTGTCCCTCACGATCTCCCAGAGTTTACCCAAATTCATGTCCATTGAACAGCACCGAACAGCCAACCCACTGGAAAAGACCCTGATGCGGGGCAAGATTGAAGGCAAAAGGAGAAGAGAGAAGCAGAGGATGAGATGGTTGGAGCGCATCACTGATTCAATGGACATGAACTTGGGCTATCAGGATAAGTCAAGGTATTTTTTCTCAAAAAAACAAATGCTTTGTGAAAATTTATTTATCCACAAATGGTGTCCAAGGGATCTATCAATTTCTTCCATAATTAGAACTTTTATGCCCATGGTCACAGCATGAATTTTCATTCTTATGTACTTTTCCTAATCTTACTATCAGACCTAAAGTAGGAAAATGTCCTTGACATATAATATTCTTATATTGCAACCTGAAAATAGTCAACCAAGCTGAGAAATATTACAAAAGAAGTCACTGTCTTGAATATTTGGGGGGGTAGCCCCCAAAAGCTAAAACATTTTCAAAATGATCACCAAAAATTAGAGAAAACGCTGGAAGTGTAGTGACACACTTATTTGGTAATTCATGTTGATTAACTGCACCCTGAATTTTGAAATAAATGCATTTTGGAGGTAATGACCTCTAGTGGTCATGTATGGATGTGAGAGTTGGACTGTGAAGAAGGCTGAGCACCGAAGAATTGATGCTTTTGAACTGTGGTGTTGTAGGAGACTCTTGAGAGTCCCTTGGACTGCAAGGAGAGCCAACCAGTCCATTCTGAAGGAGATCAGTCCTGCGTGTTCATTGGAAGGACTGATGTTGAAGCTGAAACTCCAATACTTTGGCCACCTGATGCGAAGAGCTGACTCATTTGAAAAGACCCTGATGCTGGGAAAGGAGGAGAAGGGGACGACAGAGGATGAGATGGTTGGATGGCATCACTGACTCAATGGACATGGGTTTGGGTAGACTCCAGGAGTTGGTGATAGACAGGGAGGCCTGGCGTGCTTTGGTTCATTGGGTTGCAAAGAGTCGGACACGACTGAGCAACTGAACTGAACTGAACTGAATCACTCAATAATTCTTTTTCCTACGTGGTAGAAGAGTATAAGCTGCTCTAAAGGGAGGACAGATATCTTATGACCCTGAAAATGGCACCTCTAATGCACTGGGTCTGAATCCTGGTTCTTCCACCTACTAGCTTTGCTCAGCCTCTGTGTGCCTCAGTTTCATCACCTGTAGAGTGGGAAGAGGGGCAGCTGAACTGTTGTGAGGATTACATGAGTTAACACCTGGAAAACCACCATCACAGTGACTGGTGCCCCCTGAGCATCAGTCAAGTTAGCCATCGTGAGCGTTACACTTCACGTGACAGCTGCAGCAAGGAAGAGGTCCTGGCGGACACAAAGAAAGGGAAGGCCATTACATTCATCCTAATCCTACTACCTTTCTCTGAGCCTATTCAGAAAGGACAGAAGATCAGAGTAGATAAGTGAAAGGGTTGGAAAACAAATGCTTGTTTCAAACCAACTCTCAGAGAACGCCACGAAAAAGACAATGGTAACCACCGCACTCCCTTTCTTATCCTTAGGAAGGTTTTTATCCCCAGCTGCTGATGAAGGACACATTTTGAATCTATTCATCCTCCTTCCTCTTCAGCTGGAGCCAGGGGTTCCAGACTGTTGTGCTGTTAAGTGTGATCCTCACCCATCATTTACTTAACCATGCAATTCAAAGTCTCCGGACCTCAGTTTCCTTACGTGATCTTTGCCTTTCAGGATTGTCAGGATAATTGATAATTCAGAGGGGTTATATGTGTCATTACCCGACGTGGTACGAGACAAGAGAAGGTACTCAGTAAACAAGGGATGAAGCAAATGGCTCTGCAGGTTTCTCAGTGCATGGGGGTGTCCTGCTGAAGGGGCGAGGGAGGCCTGAACCCCAGCCACGTGCACTGGCAAGGGTGCAGCCCTCAGGGGTGGGGAGGGCGGCTTTTTCTAATTTCATAAAGGTCCTCTGTGGGCTACTGATGGCCCTGGCCCTGTCAAACAATTAAAGATAATTCTGCAACAGAAAGAATGAACTGCAACATTAAAGAGCTTGGATAAACAGTCCCCTAACACTACAAAGCTATCACTGTTGACCTATAAAATTCTGTTGTTACCATGGTAAGTTTTAAATCAGATTGTTGACAGATAACGGAGTAGTATTCGCGTCAGCCATGATTTGACTGGACTTGACTAGTATCAATAAAAGCCAGTGTTAGCTTTTATATAAATGTGTCTGTGCTTAGTCGCTCAGTCGTGTCTGACTCTTTGAGACCCCATGGACTATACAGTCCATGGAATCCTCCAGGCCAGAATACTGGAGTGGGTAGCCTTTCCCTTCTCCAGGGGATCTTCCCGACCCAGGAATTGAACCAGGGTCTCCTGCATTGGAAAAGACTCTGATGCTGGGAGGGATTGGGGGCAGGAGGAAAAGGGGACGACAGAGGATGAGATGGCTGGATGGCATCACCGACTCGATGGATGTGAGTTTGAGTGAACTCCGGGAGATGGTGATGGACAGGGAGGCCTGGCGTGCTGTGATTCATGGGGTCACAAAGGGTCGGACACGACTGAGCGACTGAACTGAACTGAACTCCTGCATTGCAGGTGGATTCTTTACCAACTGAGCTATATAAATAAATATGCTTCATTCTGTTTGCTGGCTTTGATTTCATTTATTTAAGTGCCTATTATATGCCAGCTCTGGGCTAAGCACAAGGGTTACAGCAGTTAACAAGGAAGACCTGGTCCTTGTCATCCTAGACTTCCCTGTCTGCAGGGAAATTCAAATAATATCCATTCCCTTATTAAGCACAACTTGGTACCTAGGCACAATCTCTTATGTAAGGATCTCCATGCTGCATCCACCCGGTTTTGTGAATCCCCTATACCTCCTGGAGGTAGAAGGTTCTAAACCTTTTGTTCACAAACAGGAGACATTCTATGCCTAATCTGTATTATTATGTAATAAATATTGTGGACAGATGCATTGTTTCCACATCCAAAGTTGTTTAAGGATATGTCTGTTTTCTGAACCCTACATTTTATCAAATCATACACTGCTCTGGGCGTATTTCTTTGGTGCTCATTATCTCTCTTGATTCTGTTGTAAGTTGATCCATGCGCAAATTTGTTGTGACAGCTGAACTAACAGAACCCTCGTTGCAAGCACCGTTGTGATAGGCACACAAAGAAATTAAATACTAGGCAACATTACAGAAGGGATTAGAACCAGAGCTAACATACCTGAAATTCACATTATGGTGGAAGCTTTTCTACTCCGTTCGTTACTCTAATCAAAAATGAAGTTTCTACCCAGCAAGGAGAAAAACTTGAGGTCAATATTTCCCATTCCATGGCCAGAACGTATCAACCATCCCAAAGATCTCACTGGATGGTCTGCTGAGTTTTCTAGAGAATCAGTGAACAGCAGGATCCTCATATTTTCCCTTGCTGCCACCATTTCTAGGTTCTGGTAGCTTCTGAGTTTTGGGAACCAGGGATGCAGCATGAATCCACTCTAAAGGAAGAGTCCAACTCGTCTTCTCATGTTCTTTCTTTGCTTTCTCCTCAATTCCATTCCATCATTTTTCCATCCATCCAACAAATTCTTGTGGAGCTAACAGTGGGGCTATACTCCATGTTTCTGCACTTTTCCCTCATCAAAGTATGTAAAGATACTGACCCTGTGTGCCACGGCACAAATGCTAATCCCCAAGGGTGTGTTCTATCAGTCAAAAGATATTTAAAAAGGCATTCATTTTGGCACTTCCCTCGTGGTCCGGTGGTAAGACTCAGTGCTCCCACTGCAGGGGGCCTAGGTTCCATCCCTGGTCAGGGAACTAGATCCCACATGCTACAACTAAGAGTTTACATGCAGAAACTAAAGATCCTGCATGCGGCAATGAAGATCGAAGATCCCGTGGGCCACAACTAAGATCCAGCACAGACAATAAATAAATAAATACAAATTTTTAAAAAACGCACTCATTTTGAAGAGTTACATCCCATGTAACTGGAGTATGAAACCATTAGTCAAAAAACCCTACAGAGGGCAAATAAAAGTCAGACAAACCACTCTCCATTTTTTAGTAGTACTACCTGAATTGACGTATCTAAAACTAGTTTTGACATCACGAGGTAAATGCGTTTAAGTCTGAAGGTAAATCTAATTTTGAAATTTAGGCACAGACAAACAAGAACATGCAGTTGGAAAGATACTACTGGAATATTTGATAAGTACACATGGAGATGGGGCAGGGGGCTTCCACCTAGGCCGACATTTAAGAGCTACAGAGCCAGTCCTCAAGCCATGACGAATAGTTACCTCCTTCAGGTACGACTTTCCAGTTTCATTGTCTTTGGTTTCCTCTAGACTCCTATAAGATGAACTCTTATTTCAAAAAAGGTGTTGCATTAAACATCACATTAAAAAATATCAACAGTAGTTGCACTTAAAAAGGCAAGTTTCATTGATTGACGGTCATTACTGGCACATGGGGATCCAATGTTTGGGCAGAAATGCAGTCTAAAAAATCAAAGATGTCTCAATGAACAAGGAAGAAGAAAGACAAGTGAAGATTATCTCTCTGATATTCACACACTGTGACCCTTCACCAACCTAAACGGGTCGCACCCATGATGCTTCACTAGGAACCAGAGTGGCTAACATTTACTGAGGCACTGTGCCTAGAGCTTTACAGGGATCATCTCATTCAACCTTCCCAACAACTCCATAAGGTAAGTCATTATTATCTCCATTATACAGCAGAGGAAATATGACACTGAAAGACTAAGAACCTTTATCTAGGAAGGGCTCCAAGTTAGAGGCGGCAGAGCCTCAGATGTGAGCCCAAGGAAGTGGGATTCTGCCTGGAAGATTACGTGCTTTCAGGCAAACTGTGGCCCCAGAACCTGTACCATCAGTGTTTCCTGGGAGGTTCTGGGGTTTTGTTTCAGTGCTGATTCACAGGCCTGACCCCAGATCTACTGGCATTGCTGCCCAGCTTTAGACATCGGGCCTGGTCTCTGTCCTCATGCTAGCATGTCATGGGCAGCACAGAAGATGAGGTGAGTATACTAATTCAACAGTGAAGCAAGGGTCAGAGCTGGCCCAAGAGAGCTCCACACCAGGGAGCAAGACTTCTCTCAAGCTTCCTCATACCACAGGGCTGGGTGGGTTTGCTAAGCCTCCATCTCAGCTAGGTCAGGACAGAGGTCTTCTAATTTCTCATCTGAAATGAAGGTTTACACTTGCTGTGCCTTGCCCTCAAGGGCAGTGACCAAGGGGCTCCACTGACGCTCACAGTGGTGGCCAAACTCCAAGCTCAGCCCCTGAGTCCATGTCTGACCTCATCAGGGTGTCAACCTGTGATGTACAAAGGCATCAGTGGCCAAGGGGAGGGGTCTGTGCTCAAGAAGAAAGTATTCAGTTAGTGAGTCCGTAGCTGGGATGGAATGCTTAAATTTTGCAACAGAGCAGACATATGGACCTCAAGTCTGGGTGGTTAGCACACCCTGAGAATGTCCAGTTCTAGAAAGAGCAGTGGGCAGACCAAGCAGGACTGTGAGCCCAGGCCTTTCAGCTGACTGCTGCTACTCGTCTCTTAGGTTAGGGATCTCGGGCTGGGGATCCACATGCAATTCAGATGACTTTGCTGCCGTGGTCAGTACTGATCATATTAAGGGAACTGAGGGGCTTTGTTTCCCAGAATGAAAAGTCACTTGTAACAAAGCAGAAGTCTTCCTCTCCCCAGCCTAGGCACTTTGAGGCCAACACTGGGCTTCTGGCCCAGGCACTTGAAACCTGAATTGAATGACTTCTCTTTTTAAGCAGAGCGTTAAAAAGGCTTGGACCTAGGAAGAAGCAGGTTGAAACAGGAATCATAGAAACAATTAAACTGGAAGATTTCAATAAGATTAGAGTATAAAACAAACATCTACTCTCCACCTCGTCAAGGCTCACGGTCCCCAAAAAGAGTATCAGAGAAATTTAGGAGGCAGTGGTTAGTCATGTTGAGAACACATACCCCTGATATGATGTGATGAGAAGGGTCCTATACCTCCGCTCTTTTCCTCCCCCAAACCCATAATCCCAGTTTATCATAAGAAAAACATCAGAAAAGTATCAACTGAGGGACAGTCTACAAAGTAGCTGACCAGACCTCCTCAAAATTGTCAAGGTCATCAAAACGCCTGAGAAAATATCACTGTCAAGAGTAGTGTAAGGAGACATGACCATGACAACCAAATGCAATGCAGGCGATGGAACCCAGAACAGAAATAGGACATGAGAGAAAGACCAAGGAAATCTAAAAGTATGCCTGCGTGCTTATTCACTCAGTCATGTCCCACTCTTTGTGACCGCACTGTCTGTAGCCCGCCAGGTTCCTCTGTCCATGGGATTTCCCAGGCAAGAGTACTGGAGTGGGTAGCCATTCCCTTCTCCAGGGATCTTCTCGACCCAAGGATTGAACTCGGGTCTCCTGCATTGCAGGCGGATTCTTTACTGTCTGAACCTCCCAGAAAGCCCAAATAAAGTTAGACTTTGGTTAATAATAATGTGTCAAGCTTGGTTCATTGTTTGTGACAAAGCCACCCTACTAATATAAGATAGGAATAATAGGGTGAAGTAGATGTGGAACTTTCTATACTATCTTCATAATTTTCCTGTAAATCTAAAACTATTCTAAAATCATCTATGTTTTTAAAATTGTAGTAGCAAAACACAAAAGGAAGTAAAAAAGTTCTAGGAGCCTTAGAAAAACTGTTTCATAAAACTTTAGCCATCTGCATAGCCATTTTTATGATTTTTTAATATTTTGGTATGATTAATGCTATTACTAACAGTATTTTTGACACTTTCCTTTAGCAAACTTACCAGAAAGGAAAAAAAGTTCAGGAACTCAAAACATTTAGAGATTTAAAACTTGATCTTGAGGGGGGAAAAAAATCAAATTGTTATCTTGGAAAAGCAGTAAAGAAAAATTGAGATTTACTAAAATTGATATCAATGAGAGATCATCTTTATTAAGGACTTATTAGATGATATTCCAAGCCAGGGGTCAGAATTTTTTTTCTATAAAGGGACAGAGAGCAAATATTTTCAGCTTTGCCAGGCATGGGGACATTATTTGCATGTGTGTATGTTAAGTCACTTCAGTTGTGTCCGACTCTTTGAGACCCTATGGACTATAGCCCAGCAGGCTCCTCTGTCCATGGGATTTCCAGGCAAGAATATTGGAGTGGGTTGCCATGCCCTCTTCCAGGGGATATTCCCCTAGCAGGGATCAAACCCAAGTCTCCAGCAGCTCCTGCATTGCAGGCAGATTCTTTACCACTGAGACACAAGGGTCATTATTGCAACTACTCAACTCTGTCACCTGTCATCACAGTGAGAAAGCAGTCTTAGACGATGTGTAAATGAATGGGCATGTCTGTGTTCCAAAAAAAACTTTATTTACAAAAAGAGGTGATGAGGGAACTTCCCTCTTGGTCCAGCGGCTAAGACTCTGCACTCCCAATGTAGGGGCCTAGGTTTGGTTCCTGGTCTGGGGACTAGATCCTACATGCAACTAAGACCTGGTGCAGCCAAATAAATTTTTCTAACATAGGTGTTAAAATAAGAACAGGTAGTGGGCTGGTTTGGCCAACAGGCCACTTTGCCAACCCCTGCTACAGGCAATACTTAGACTACATTCCAGGTACATTATACATATTAACTCATTTATGCTTCAGAACAAATGAGGAAATAGGAACCAATTGTTAATCCCTTTTTACAGATGACATCACTGAGGCATAAAAAGGTTGAGTGGCCCAGTGTCATACAACTAATAAATGACCCTCTGATACCCTGAACCAGATTTGAACCCAGTCTCACTTCAGACCCACATTTTAAATTGGAACTCTATACTGTCTCTTAGCATGCTGAAATTTTCTCTCTCACGTGTGCCCTCCACTCTAAACCTCTTTCACACACACACACACACACTCTGTTGCTCAGTCATGTCCGACTCTGCGACCCCATGGGTATAGTCCATAGAATTCTCTAGGCCAGAATACTGGAGTGGGTAGCCTTTTCCATCTTCAGGGGATTTTCCCAACGCAGGGATCGAACCCAAGTCTCCCACATTACGGGTGGATTCTTTGCCAGCTGAGCCACAAGGGAAGCCCAAGAATCCTGGAGCGGGTAGCCTATCCCTTCTCCAGGGGATCTTCCCCACCTAGGAACCAAACCGGCTATCAGGGAAGCCCCCAAAGGTGATCACAGCCTCTCATAAGTATCTAGTCTGTAGGGGCTACTCCGGAGCAAACAAAGGAAAAGGAAATTAGCCAAAAGAAACTATGGGGTTCCTATCAGTTTTAGGGAAATGAAAAAAGTTAGAATAAGTAGCGGGGGGAAAGTTCCTTATCATTACTGATGACCGTGAGAAGGAAGTGAGGAGAGCAACTGGGGAGGACATTGCAACTTAGGTCCTCACTGGGAAGGCAAAGGCAGGTGTTCTCCTCGGTAAGAAAAACGACTAGTGAAACTGACAGAGCAGTTGGAATGCCTAGCCCAGGGCTTCCCATCTCTTTGATGTCGCGGCACACACAGAACACGGTATTTGTGCCGCACACAGAGCAGTGGAGGAAGCTACGCTGAGAAGGTTCGGGCCATCTGGACCCTGCCCTGTGGCCTGAGAGGCCGGGAGGAAGGCTGGCACACTGGATCCCAAGCTCACAGGCTGGGAAGCGCTCATACACACAACACAGGGGACAAAGATATATTTCAATCACCAAAGACAGACCAGAGCAGCATTAGCCAGGCAAGGCTGAGAAGGCAGACGAAGCAAGGTGGTCTGCCAAGAGTGGAACTCTCTGCAGGGCCCTTTAGGACTACGTTTGAAGGAAAAGCTGCTTGTTGGGGAGAGCAGAAAGGGCTTTTTCACTGAGTGTGAAGACAAATACATTGGAGGCTTGTAAAAGTATGTCCTTGAAATGAGTGTCCTGGTGAAGGGAGCAGAAAATTAATTCATAGACAAATAAATAAATACTTGATTTGATGGTACATCCTTACGCCTGTAAGGGAAGGAAGCAGATAGCCTTTCTTTCAGTAGACAGGAAGCAGGTCTATCACTGACCTCCCAGGGGCCTGGCATGGGGGGACCTGGAACAGCTACAACGGAGCTGGCCGAGGCAGAGAGCTCTGGTCATAGAAGAGGCTTGTTGAGCAGTCTCTTGACTGGGAGTCACCTTAGCCTACGACGTCAAGTTCATTTTGTACTTATCTGTCTTAGATGATGATAACTGGTGCTATCCTGATGTCCACTCTGAATTATACTGGCATGGCCATAGAGTAAATAGTATGTAAATGAAATTTGACTTCTGGTGACCCAGAAAGTAGATAGATAGGGCTGATGTGTCATGATGCTTCTTACATCTTTTTATATCTTGACTTTCCTACTTAATGTCCATTTGGACATGTCTCTTATCTAAATAGTCATGTATGGATGTGTCAGTTGGACCATAAAGAAAGCTGAGTGCCGAAGAATTGATGTTTTTGAACTGTGGTGTTGGAGAAGACTCTTGAGAGTCCCTTGGACTGCAAGGAGATCCAACCAGTCCATCCTAAAGGAGATCAGTCCTGAATATTCATTGGAAGGACTGATGCTAAAGCCGAAACTCCAATACTTTGGCCACCTGATGCGAAGAACTGACTCATTTGAAAAGACCCTGATGCTGGGAAAGATTGAAGGCGGGAGGAGAAAGGGGACGACAGAGGATGAGATGGTTGGATGGCATCACCGACTCAACGGACTTGAGTTTGGGTAAACTCCAGGAGCTGGTGATGGACAGGGAGGCCTGGAGTGCTGCAGTCCATGGGGTCGCAAGTGTCGGACACAACTGAGCGACTGAACTGAACTTGTCTAAACAGACCTAATACAATCTGATGGTCTCAAAGCAAGTAAAATCATACAGATTTGAAAGTCAAGAAGTATTTGGTATGAATAAAGAGCATGTTATCAGGCCTCAGGCGGGGTCTTTTGTCTTATTTGAAAAACCAGGGTGGAGGAGGGGCTGCAAGGAAGGTTGAGTGTGACATCTAAGAAAAGAGGGTCATCCCTCCCAGGTTGTCAGCATGCAGTCCGCACCTCACCAGAGCCCGGCCTGGTTACCCCGAGGACCCCAGAGCCCCTGGGCCCTTCCATGGGGAAGAAAATGGTGTCAGCTGAACCTGACCCCATGGCACTGACTGCCCTTCTCTCCATCTCCCGTGACCCCCCTTGTTTCTGAGCATGCTAGCAGTTCCTGGCTTATTTCACCCACTTTCATAAAGTGTAATGCCCATGGCATTTTAGCTATTTAAAATGATGTGAGGTTTTTTGATTTGGGTTTTGGGGGGGCTTCCCTCCCAATCTTCATCCTTAAAGGACACAGCTCTGACATCCCAGAATGTACACAAAAGAATCAAGTCTAGGGCCGGAGGGCAATTCCCAAGGAAGGGTTTAAGGAATGCGAACAATAACAGCTCCGGGGAAGTAAGGAAGCTTCTGAAGCCTCATGGTACTTTCCTGACATTAACACTCAATTGGAGAGTTACATTCAGATATTTCACTTAAAAAGAACAAAATCATTACCTGGACTACCTACATTTCTATACACTGGGATTCAAATCCTGGCCAAGTTCGATGTTTTATTTATCAGTTTTGGTGAGCCTTTCAAGTACTAGGTTTTTATTTTAAACTTGTTGTAAAACATTAACACAAAAGTGAAAGTGTACACGTGAGCTGGGACGTGTGGCAACCTTGCAGAAGCATGATTTCAGAGAACACAAGAAAGCTTTGTTTTGCTGTGTTGGTCTTTTTCTGCATGACCTAGGAGTCCCCTCACAACCTGACCTTGTCTTCTCAAGTCCAGCTGGACCAACGTTACCTTCCAGTCTTTGTTATTCTGCGGGGCCTGATGCCTACCCTCCCTCTGCTTTTCTCAGTAGCACTCTCATCTCCCTGAATCCCCATCTCTGTCAGTCCATCCATTCATCCAGCCACCCCCTCGATGTGGACTGCATGTCTTCTATGTTAACGGCCACACGATGAGTTCTAGCAGAACCGGGCCTGGACCCAGATGGGACTGGAGTTTGTGAAAAGAACAAGATCCATCATTCACTAGCTCTGAGACCTTGGGCAAGTTACTTATCCTCCCCAGGCTGAAATTTTCTAGCTGAATTCGGTGAAACTAAGGTTCTTATGAGGATTATATGAGAATACAGGCTCAAGTATCTGGAACCAAGTGGGTGCTCCTACCTCGTCTCCTGATTTCTGCTCCATGCCCATGTTTTGATGCAACTGTACTAAATGTCAAAAGCCTTCAATTTTAGAAAAAGATGTGTTGGTGATGAGAGTGTCATTTGGTACAACCTTATGAAGGCATTTAGGTAGTTAGCTCTCAAAATTATAAATGTGCTTGCCCTTTGACCTCGTAATGCCACTTTTTGGGAAATGGTCTTACAGTTACGCTTGTGCACTTTCAAAATGATGTATGTGTAAAGGAATTCACTGCAGCCTCATTTGCTGGAAACAAATCAAATGTCCCTCACTGGGGGTTTGGATAAATAAATTACACAGTGGATTCTTAACCAAGGGTAAAAAAAAGAGAAAGAAGTTCTCTATATTATAAAAAGATTATAGAAAGAGCTCCATATTTTTAGGTGAAAGAAATTAAGTGAAGAATAATAGTGGGTATAATACACCACATTTTATGAATAAAGATGGGAGAGGGAAATAATATTTGAAATGTATAAAGAAACTTTGGGAGAATATATTAAAAAAAAAAACTAATAAAAATTTTTATCCATAGATGTGATTGTACTGAGCAGATGGTGAGGCTGGGGTGGGAGGTGGACTTTTCACTGTGTGCGTTTTTCAGATGTTTTCAGTTTTATGACTATTCCATTACAATTAGCTGTATGTAATCAGGCCCACCCAAAGACTTACCAAGCATGCTATGTCAAGCTCTAGAGGCAACACAAAGACATACAAGACTCAGTCCAGAGACTCTGCACTTGAACCAAAGAAATCCCATTTATATAATACTCATAAAGCAAGAAAAGCCTCTAAAACTTACTTTAATGTTAATGATTTTTGTTCTTCAATTACAAAGGAGAAGTATTCAGGACTGAAATATCACTGTGTGAAAATACTGGTTGATAACTAAAGATATTTCTGCTACACAAAGGTCAATTCACATAACTGTGAAATTCAAGCCTCATCCTATTTATTATCTAGACAGTGGACTCCAAGCGGCTAGTGAGAGTTCAGATAAGAACAAACACATGATTACAGCTGTCAGTGGGAATGTACACATGAACCTAGCGATGAATTCGTCAATAATTACCATCTATTTACTCT
The DNA here is from genome assembly GCF_029407905.1 of Bubalus kerabau. Classification (NCBI taxonomy): domain Eukaryota; kingdom Metazoa; phylum Chordata; class Mammalia; order Artiodactyla; family Bovidae; genus Bubalus; species Bubalus kerabau. The sequence goes on from NC_073637.1 coordinate 68,431,457, forward strand.
GTCCACATCGGTGTTTTGGAGAAAGAAATGGCAACCCACTCCAGTGTTCTTGCCTGGAGAATCCCAGGGATGGAGGAAACTGGTGGGCTGCCGTGTATGGGGTCACACAGAGCTGGACACGACTGAAGCGACTTAGCAGCAGCAGCATTGGTGTTTAAGCTATAAAACTTCTGGAAGAAGTCTGCAAGAAATGGGTGGCATTTTTATCAGGAAAGAGTGGGACAGTAATTACACTGAGAAGCAGAGGGCTGGCAGCATGGGGAGGAAGGTTCGATGCCAAAGGCCTGGAAACTTTTGAGTTCCATTAACACCTGTGAAGTCATCAAAATCTTTGTGTTCAGATTCACAAGCTCCCGGGGCACTGAAGAGAACAAAAATTGTTCTAATATGTAGAACATGCTTCCATGAACACAAGAAATTCCAAACTCAATCTCTCTAGTTGTCCTTTTGGAAAGAAAAGCCTCTTTCCTCACCCTTTTCAGGGCATTCAGTAAAAATCTATGTGTGATGACTACCACGTAAGTAGTAGTAGTGTTCTGCACTTTGAGTAGCATTGGGTAATTATTTACATCAGAGCCAGTCTCCACACTGCCCCTCCAACCCCGTCCCCTCCCCCACCAACCATCTCTTCCTAGTGAGTCATCTTTGGGGGTGATGAAAAGCAGCTCAGGGGGACTTGTTATCTCATGCATCACAGCAAACATCTCCATGTGATGAACAGAATGGGTTATTCCTATTCAGCCTAACAGCTACCTAACCAGCAGTAACTATCTAATTCACTGGAGCCCAGAAAATAAGTGCCTCCATATTCAGTGTTACAGAATTATTGAGCTATAAGTGATCTCAGAGGTAATCTAGTCCAACCCATTATTTTATGATTCTTCTGCTTCCAGGTTAATACTACCTTATATATAATAGTTCTTAAACCAGTTACAGAAAATTGTTAAGCAGAACTATCCAAACACAGATACAGTCTGCAGCCGATTTTATATGTTTAGCTTTAACTCCGGAGAAGGCACTGGCACCCCACTCCAGTACTCTTGCCTGGAAAATCCCGTGGACGGAGGAGCCCGGTAGGCTGCAGTCCATGGGGTCTCAAAGAGTTGGACACGACTGAGTGACTTCACTTTCACTTTTCACTTTCATGCATTGGAGAAAGAAATGGTAACCCACTCCAGTGTTCTTGCCTGGAGAATCCCAGGGACGGGGGAGCCTGGTGGGCTGCCGTCTATGGGGTCGCACAGAGTCGGACACAACTGAAGCGACTTAGCAGCAGCAGCTTCCCTGGTGGCTCAGACAATAAAGAATGTGCTGCAATGTAGGAGACCCAGGTTCAATCCCTGGGTCAGGAAGATCCCCCTGGAGAAGGGAATGGCTACCCACTCCAGTATTCTTGCCTGGCGAATTTCATAGACAGAGGAGCCTGGTGGGCTACAGTCCATGGGGTCACAAAGAGTCGGACATGACTGAGAAACTAACACACCCACACAGCTTTAACTCATAATATTGTGAATTTTAAAAGAATCTCTTACGATATGAAGATTATCTGTATCTCTATGGGAGGCCACTGCAAACTTCTCTATATCGATGTAGCTGCTGAAAATACCTCTAAGGCTACATGTCCTCCAAATATTCCTAGTTTAAACTTGGAAGCAAATATAACTTCATATTTCACTGATTCTTACTTAGGGATAAATATTTTACTCATGCTAGTATACTAGGTGAATATTATATTTATTACATATTTCATTTAGGGATTATAATAAACTCTATTATAATATTAAATTTACATAGTTAGATACTCGATTTTTCGTGTGTTTCTTTTGTTGTTTGCACAGTGAATGACCATATACCTAATGGGGATCCAGAATAATGTGAGACAAAAAGAGGTTTAAATCAAGTTGTCACAAACAGATTTAAGGAGGAAGAGAAGAGATAAGAAGTCAAATTATGGAATCAGAGTACCTGAGTTCAAAGCTCAGCTCTGACTCTCAAGGATCCCCACAAGTTTGGCAAATTACTCTTCTCTGTAAAATGGGAACAATCATAAAACTTAGTCAAAGCATTGTTATAAGGATTAAATGTAATCATTCAATAATCATGTGCCAAGCATTGTTAAGCACTGGGGGTACAGTGAGTAAATGCATGTGCCAGACATTTAATAAACTTGGACTATTTTAATCTAAAAGCACACACACACAGACTTCGGGTTGTATACAGAATTTAAAGAAGTTTTGAGCTACAGAAACACGAATGAATTATTTATGGGGCCTCCAAGTCCATGGAGTTGAAAAGCTGATGAACATACAATAGTATCCAATTACAAGGGAATACTGTCTGAGGATCAGATGCAAAATACACCTGTTGATTGATTCACTATGTGCATCAAGCAATTTATTCATTTTCTATGCTCAAAACCTGTTTTTTTGTCAGTTGTTTTAACATTTCTTTCAGAACAACATCCATGAAAACTTAGAACTCCAATGAAAGCATGAATAAAAAAATGAAACAGCATGACTCATGTGGATAGTTATTTATATTGGTGATAAAATGTTTATTAAAACAAGGTTATTCATTATTTTTTAAGAGGATTAAAAAACCCTTCTAGCCACTGAACATTTTGCCCCTCCCCAAGAGTAACATTCCCTACAAGTTTTTATCAGTTAAAAAATCTACAATGATGATTTAGTGCTCTGCTTTTTAAATTCCTAGGATATCTGGGGGCATGGCTGGGGGATAAGAGAAACCAAAGTAATACAATATATCTTCCTGAAGCATCAGTTTTTCATACTAAAACCAACAAGGACTGATCATGGAACAGAATGCAAAAAAACAGAACCCATCTGATTTCATAAAACATCAAAGAAATTATTTCCTGCCCTGGCCTCCAGAGAGCAGGTTTTGGGGACAGAGGCGTTCATCATTTTTAGGAGAAAGGTTAGCAAGCCCTGTACATTAGAAATGGATTTCTTCCATCTCTTTCACATTGTTGTCAGTTCACCAGGGGTTTGGAATTACTTTTATACAGGGCTTTAAATATTTGGCCTACTTCCACATTTCTATTGCTTTCTGTTGTCTACGAAATTAAAAATAAATTATCACACACCACAAAAATGACTGTAACATGGCCTATTTCTGACTAGACACAGCGTCTGAGCTTTGAAACAGCATTCTTGAAAAGCCTGAGCGCTCCCTACTACAAAATCAGAAAGACATGTTATTGGAATAACACAAGGTGCTAAAAGAAAACCTGTGAAAAGGAATTAACCAGAGGGTAGAATTTCTCATAAAGTTAGCTTTGAAGAAGACTGTAAAATAACCTGAAGGAATGTGCTTAACCTTCAGAGCTTTGTTCAAAGCAACAGCCACTCAAAATCTAAGAAGTGAAGCTGCTATAAAACCCAGCCATTCTCTGGTTCATTCATGTTTCATTCTTTTCACAGCACTTATCACGGTCAGAAACTATGGCAATCACCTGTTCAACTTGTCTGATGTTCGTCTTCCTCCCCACCCCCATCCCAGACCCCAGGAGTAGGGTCTTTGCATCTTCAGCACCTAGCCAAGCACCTGGCTATTGTATAGAGACAGAAGCGTGTGGTGCATTTCCACGTAAGTTTCAGTGAGGACCACTTTTCATCACACTCGTATTCATTGAGAAATACTTAAGCCAAGGATGGTGGACAGTGCATCTGACCTCTTTAAAAATTCAGGAACCTGTGCGCTGAGTAAATGCCCATCTGCACAGTAATCTGAAATCCTGTACGCTGAAGGACAGGAAATTCTGCATCTGTTTAACAAAGCGCGGTGGCTGACCGCGTTAGAGACTTAAGGCCAACTCCCCGCGCTGTCACGGGCAGCGGGGTCTCTCCACTCCTGGGCTCCCTCCCGCGTGGGGCACCGTGGGCGGCGGAGCGCACCAGGACCGCCGCATCCTGGGCCACGGCAGCGCCGCTCCGGGTCTCACTCGCATCCTTAGGGAGGATCCGCCCCCTGCCCGGCCGGGTGGGCACGAGTCACACCCGTCGGACCCCGGGGTAGCGAACCCACCCAAGCCCCAGGGCGCGGGCGGGGTGGCGGTGGGGCCGGGTCCCCTGCTCACCGCTGCGAAGCCTGTTGCCGTCGCCGGCCTTGTTGAGGGCGCTGCTGGAGCAGCCCATCGCGGGCAGGAGGACGCCCGGAGGGCGAGCGCGGCGACCGCGCGGGCTGGGGACCCTGAGCTGGGATCCCGCGCGAAACGCTCACGCGGCACAAGTTCTTTCAACTCCAAGCGGCCAGCTCCGGCGCTTACAGAGCGCAAGCGCGCAGCGGAGCGCTGGGTGGGGGCGCGCACCGCTGCGTGGGAGGGCGCGCACCGCTGGGTGGGGGCGCGCACCTGGAGATGGAAGCGAGCCGCTCGTTGGGAGAAGGTGCCAGGGAGGGGACAGCGGGGACGCAGAAGAGGACAAAGACAAGAAAGGAGCCAGGTAGGGCGAAAGTGGTAAAGGCAGAGAGGAAAGTTGCCTCGGAAGCAGGGATAAAGATGCTGAGTTTTGGGAGAGGGGGTGAAGGGCTTGGGAGGGATCACGTCTGAGTCATCCCTAAATAGCTGGGGAGGGGAGGAGGCGATGGTGGCCAGTGGCTATTGATTGGTGACTGGATTTGTGATGACAGGCTTCTTACATAACTTCAGGACTGTTACCACGAGGAAGTTTAACGTTGAGAAGATACTATTTAATCCACTCCTTATTCAACTGTGGTCAAGTGTCCAACCCAGGACTTAGTTGTTCAGTCGCTCAGTCCTGTCGGGCTCTTTGCGACCCCGTGGACTGCGGCTTGCCAGGTTTCCCTGTCCCCTGTCCTTCACTACACCTTGCATTTAGTTTGCTTTAACGAAGGAAAGCAAACTAGTTTTTCAGTCTTTGTCTTTCCTGACCTTGACTCCCCCCACCCCCACCCCCACCCCCAGAAAATAAGCTATTTATTTTGTAGGTGGAGAAGGAAACGGCAACCCACTCCAGTGTTCTTGCCTGAAGAATCCCAGGGATGGGGGAGCCTGGTAGGCTGCTGTCTATGGGGTCGCACAGAGTCGGACACGACTGAAGCGGCTTAGCAGCAGCAGCAGCAGTTCCAGTTTGTCTGATGTTTCCTCATGATTGTTTTCGGTTTATGCAGTTTTGGCTGGCATACTGTTATGTCGTCTGTGGATTCGTATCAACGAGCCCATAATATCAATTTCCCCTATTAACTTTGATCAGTTAGTTAAGGTAGTGTCTGCCAGGTTTCTCCACTGAAAAGTTACTATTTTACACTTAGTACCACCTGACCTGCCCCTTGAGAAACCTATATGCAGGTCAGGAAGCAACAGTTAGAACTGGACACGGAACAACAGACTGGTTCCAAATAGGAAAAGGAGTACGTCAAGGCTGTATATTGTCACCCTGTTTATTTAACTTATATGCAGAGTACATCATGAGAAACGCTGGACTGGAAGAAGCACAAGCTGGAATCAAGATTGCCAGGAGAAATATCAATAACCTGAGATATGCAGATGACACCACCCTTATGGCAGAAAGTGAAGAAGAACTAAAAAGCCTCTTGATGAAAGTGAAAGTGGAGAGTGAAAAAGTTGGCTTAAAGCTCAACATTCAGAAAACGAAGATCATGGCATCCGGTCCCATCACCTCATGGGAAATAGATGGGGAAACAGTGGAAACAGTGTCAGACTTTATTTTTCTGGGCTCCAAAATCACTACAGATGGTGACTGCAGCCATGAAATTAAAAGACACTTACTCCTTGGAAGGAAAGTTATGACCAACCTACATAGCATATTCAAAAGCAGAGACATTACTTTGCCAACAAAGGTTCGTCTAGTCAAGGCTATGGTTTTTCCTGTGGTCATGTATGGATGTGAGAGTTGGACTGTGAAGAAGGCTGAGCGCCGAAGAATTGATGCTTTTGAACTGTGGTGTTGGAGAAGACTCTTGAGAGTCCCTTGGACTGCAAGGAGATCCAACCAGTCCATTCTGAAGGAGATCAGTCCTGGGTGTTTATTGGAAGGACTGATGTTGAAGCTGAAACTCCAATACTTTGGCCACCTGATACAAAGAGCCGACTCATTTGAAAAGACCCTGATGCTGGGAGGGATTGGGGGCAGGAGGAGAAGGGGATGACAGAGGATGAGATGGTTGGATGGCATCATGGACTCAATGGACATGGGTTTGGGAGGACTCCAGGAGTTGGTGATGGACAGAGAGGCCTGGTGTGCTGCAGTTCATGGGGTCGCAAAGAGTCGGACACAACTAACACTAAGTATCATTTATCTCATCAAACTTTTATCTGCTACTTTTAGCATGTATTAATAGTCTTGCTTGGATCAATTACAACTATGATTATCAAATGGTGATTTTTGTAATTTCCTAATCTCTCATTATGCTACTCTAAGGAAGCACTTTCCCTTTCCCTCCACTTATTATTCATTTATTTATAGCAATAAATACTCATTTATTTTTATTCAGTGAGCTATGTTACCATCTGTGTTAATTTGCTATGGCTGTCTTAACAAAGTACCAGATTGTGTGCCTTAAACAGCAGAAATCTATTTCCTCCCATTTCTGAGGCTGGAAGTCTGAAATAAAGGTATCAGCAGGGTTGGTTTCTTTTGAAGGCCTGTGTCCTTGGCTGGTCAATGGCAGTACTTTCACATGGTCTTCCTGCCATTTGTTTCTGTGTCCCAGTAACCTTATAAAGACACCAGTCATATTGAATTGACATCATTTTACCTTAATTACCTCTTTAAAGACAGTAGCTCCAAATACTGCCACATTACAAGGTATAGGAGGGTTAGGGATTAAACATATGAACTGGAGGGAGGCCATGATTCAGTCCATAACATCATCTTTAATTATTTGATGCTCAAATTGCCTGAAATGTGTCGTGTTTCCCTATATGGGTCATAGGATACACAGCCATGGTCTTTAGCATATGTTTAGAGGTTTTTCTCTCCTCCCTCCCTTCATTCCCATCTTCCCTTCTTCTCCCTGGTCCCTTCACTTTTTTCTCTTTCTCCATCTTCATCTGTCTCCCTTCTGCAGTGCAAGCCTCACTGATGCCTTGGCCACCCAACAATCAGTTCACAAATCCCTTCAAGGGAAGAAGAGACTGGGTATCTGTGAGGAAATACATTTGACAACATTACAAATATAGACTGTGAATCTTCTCCTTCCTTCTGTCTGGGGTTACTGTGCCCCAAGGAAAGAGAAGTATTTTGAAAATGGCTAATGATTTGGCTGGATTCCAAGTCAAAAACTTGGAAAGAGCATGATTATAGGATTGGTACCAGGAAGTTTAGGGGAGAGGAATGTGGAATAGGCCTATATTTAGGAAATATGTGTGTGCTATATAAATGTTATCAGAAGGCCCTGTACTAGATTGGCCTGCCATAACAAAATACCATAAATGGGGTGGTTTAAACAAATACTTATTTCTCACATTTCCGGGACCTAGACTTCTAAGACCAAGATGCTGGCCTATTTGATTTCTTTCCACCTTGTGGATTGCAGCCTTCTCACTGTGTGTTCATAAGAGGGGTTAGGGGATAGATCTTCCTCTTCTCATTAAGTTAGATCAGATTAGGGTCCCAACCTTATGACCCCATTTAACCTTAATTAACTCCTGAAAACCCTAACTAGTCACAGTGGGGGTTAGGTTGAAATAGGACTTTGGCATAGGGGTGCAAGTCAGCTCACAGCTGACTTCAGATGATTCTTCCCACTTCAGATGATTCTTTTTTTTTTTTAAGTCACATTTAATTTTATTTAGATAATGAAAATTTTCAAAATTCCACTGTCACAAAAAGAGGTGCAAGAGACTTCCCTGCTGGTCCAGGAGTTAAGACTCCAAACTTACACTGCAGGGGGTATGAGTTCAGGGAACTAACATCTCATATGCCCTGCAGCCAAAGAAATAAAAAAAGAGAGAGAGATGCAATAACTCACAGATTAGTTAAACATAAATACACAACTTGAATATTAATGCTTTCATGCTAAACCAGGGTTTCAGTTCAATTCAGTCGCTCAGTTGTGTCCGACTCTGTCACCCCATGGACTGCAGCACACCAGGCCTCCCTGTCCATCACCAACTCCCGGAGTCCACCCAAATTCATGTCCACTGAGTCAGTGATGCCATCCAACCATCTTATCCTCCATCGTCCCCTTCTCCTCCTGCCCTCAATCTTTCCCAGCATCAGGGTCTTTTCAAATGAGTCAACTCTTCGCATGAGGTGGCCCAAGTATTGGAGTAACCAGGGCTTACTGAGCCTATTAAGTATTTTTTTAGGAGTAGACTTGGGTATCTTACTTTTCCTCAGAGATAATTTGTTAGTCAAGCCATTTCCTTCAGAGGAAGCATTTTATAATCAAGTGAACAATAATCTGAGCCACCAGGTGCCCTGTGTATGTTAGGAAGTCTTTCTCATGGGCCATCCCCATGCCTGCTCAGTGGGCTCAGGGATAAAATGACAGGGATAGAAACCATGTATGGGCTCAAACCACTCCATGGTTTACCTGACTGAGTGCCTAATTCAGCAGCAACAAGAGTGACCAACTGTAAGCCTCTGAAATGGTATGCTTCCTTTTTAAGATCTTCTTCATGGAAGAGTGACCGGCCCTCTTTGGGGACAGTGGAGAATCATTATTGTAATAGACACTGGATTAGGTTTGCATTTCCTGCTCATCATGCCTCTGACAGCATCATCAATTTAGGGGACATCACACATCCATCAAGACATTATTTAGTATCATATCTTATCAAAAATCCATTTTACCACGAGACAAGTAAGGTAGTAGGTTAATTTCTATGTGATTTACTGGTCTTTCATTATATCTCATCATCCAGAAGAAGGCAAACCTGTAGAATGATGGGATGGCACTCAGTTATGGCGTAGTCAAGATAAAGCACTTTTGAAGGGGTGCTTTCCTGTGGCTTGCTCTGAATTAATGACTAATAAATAGTGTGGCTTCCCCATAACCAGTATACATAGATGGGGTCTTGTTCATTTGGTAGACTACAAAACACATTTCTGCTTAACTTAGCTGACTTGTTTTTATTGCTTACAATTAAGTATCTAGTCTGAGATACAATGCCTACTACCTTTCCTCTCACAGACCACACTCATTCCTCTAGTCTTTTCTTGATAATACTGAATCATAACTGATACTGTGATTTTAAAGGTGTTATATCTTGGAGATATAGTTCATGAATCTTCTTACCTTCAAGAACTCCATTTGCCATTTTTGCTAGACATACTCATGTTTTGATGTCACAAAATTGCATTTGTTCTCTTTTTCTCCATTAAGTTATCAGTGACATTTTCTGATCAGCCTGACGTGGTGTTACAGAATTAAGTTCTAGTTAAAAGCAAAAAAAAAAAAAAAAAAAAATTGATGTCTTAGCCTATACATTACAGCTTTATTAAGGATAACAGTACATGGCAGACTTTTCTTTTTTAAATCTAAGAAAAAAAGTTTTTTTTTTGGCTGAGCAATTCAGCACTTGGGATCTTAATCTCCTAACCAGGGATCTTAGTTCTCCAGCAATGGAATCATGGAATCTTAACCACTGGACACCCACCCCTCACAGGGAGGTCCCAAATGCCAGACTTTTCAAATTATTAAAAATAAAATGTAAAGTGTCATTCTTTTGTGAACTTTTAGACAGGAATTTCATTTCTACTAAAATTTCAACAACTGACTCTAAGAAATACAAAGTAAGCAAAAGACCAACCTTTATAGACACCAATCTACTTTCCAAAAGTGTCACTCCTCCATAGTAAAATAGTGAATAAAGTGCTCTGACTTCTTTGTATCCAAGAGTATAAAAAACGTATGCTTTTTGAGAAATGGACAAATGATTTTTAAGAAAATAGGAGAAAGTGTTTCTCTGGTCTATTTTTAATCCAGTGCAGTCTGGAGTATTCCCAGTCTGAATGGGAATGGGTATAGAAGAAATATTTTGGATTCTTCATTATTGTGGAGGCAGAAATGGTAGAGAGGAATATGTAAGCATTCATTCCTTCTTGTCCCCTGTAGGTTCAGAATTCATGTATCAGTGTATATGTGTTTAGTTAGTTGAAAGGCCATCAATATTCACTGAGTTTATGGGGTCTTTTCACTTGGATTCACTGTCCCTCCCTCTTCCTGCTATATTTCTGAGCATTTTTAACATCTATTGTGACTGAAGAATATGAAGGTTGAGTTAGACAAGTAGAATTCCAAGTAACTAACCAGCTCCTTCCTAATCTGGACAATGAGTAAGTAATAGTTGATGGTAATGAACATGATAGGTTTAACTGCTTCACAATAAGGGGATGGGCCAGTGTACTGAACCAATGAATATCAGATGAACTTGTTAGTATTTGCTCTAACAGGGAATGCAGGCTGTCACTTCTCATTCTCACACCAAGTAAAAACTAGAAGCACAATAACGCAGGTGCCTGGAGAACTGTCAGAAACTTGGAGCAGCGATTTTGGTGAAGGAGAACTAGAGAGCCTGTCCTGTCACGTTGACCTGTTGGTATTCCTTCTAAATCACTCTGAAATGCTTCAGACTAGCATCCAGGACGGAGAAGGCAATGGCACCCCACTCCAGTACTCTTGCCTGGAAAATCCCATGGACGGAGGAGCCTGGTGGGCTGCAGTCCATGGGGTCGCTAAGAGTCGGACACGACTGAGCGACTTCACTTTTCACTTTCATGCATTGGAGAAGGAAATGGCAACCCACTCCAGTGTTCTTGCCTGGAGAATCCCAGGGACAGGGGAGCCTGGTGGGCTGCCGTCTATGGGGTCGCACAGAGTCGGACACGACTGACGCAACTTAGCAACAGCAGCAGCAGCAGCATCCAGGAACAATAAAATAAAGTCTGGATGGCAAAGTCCTTTATTTTTTTTTAATTTATTTATATTTATTGATTTTTGGCTGTACCAGGTCCTCGTTGCTTTTTCTCATGGGTTTTCTCTAGTTGCTATGTGAGGGCTCCTCTTGCAGTGACTTCTCTTGTGGAGTTATGGAGCACAGGCTGTAGGCATGAGGGCTTCAGAAGTTGTAAACACATGGGCTTAGTTGCTCCGAAGCATGTGGAATATTCCCAGTCCAGGGATTGAACCCGTGTCCCCTGCTTTGGCAAGTAGATTTCTGTCCACTGTCCCTGCCACCAGGGAAGTCCATGAAGTCCTTTCTTGATACATACACATTCCTTGACTTTTTGGTATGAAGATTTTCAAACTCACAAATGGTTGAATACTTTGATGAATATCTGTATACCTCAAACCCATTTCCTGCAGTGCAAGGCAGATCTTAACCACTGGACCACCAGGGAAGCCCTCGTTCCTTTTTATTAGTCAGCCATATTTCAATTGAACACATGATTTCTTTCTTTGGCAATGCAGTGGAGCTATTAAACTTCTGACAGTGTGCTTCAGTGAGCACTCTCAAAACTCTTTGCAATGCATGCATTGCATGCATTAGAGAAGTGAACATCAAAACTACAGTGAGATGTCACCTCACACCAGTCAGAATAGCCAGCATCAAAAGTCTACAAACAATAAATGTTGGAGAGGGTGTGGAGAAAAGGGAATGCTCTTGCACTGTTGGTGGGAATGTAAATTGATACAGCCACTATGAAAGACAGTTTGGAGAGTCCTTAAAAAACTAGGAATAAAACCACCATATGACCCGGCAATCCCACTCCTAGGCATATACACTGAGGAACCAAAATTGAAAAAGACACATGCATCCCATTGTGCACTGCAGCACTATTTACAATAGCTAGAACACGGACGCAACCTGGATGTCCATCGACAGATGAATGGATAAAGAAGTTGTGGTACATACACACAATGGAACATTATTCAGTCATAAAAGGAAAGCCTTTGAGTCAGTTCTAATGAGGTGGATGAACCTAGAACCTATTATACAGAGTGAAGAAATTCAGATAGAGAAAGATAAATATCGTATTCTAATGCATATATATAAAATCTAGAAAAATGATACTGAAGAATTTATTTACAGGGCAGCAATGGAGAAACAGAACTAGAAACTAGACTTATGGACATGGGGAGAGGGGAGGAGGGGGTGAGATGTATGAAAAGAGTAACACAGAAACTTGCACTGCTGCTGCTGCTGCTAAGTTGCTTCAGTCGTGTCCAACTCTGTGCGACCCCATAGACAGCAGCCCACCAGGCTCCCCCATCCCTGGGATTCTCCAGGCAAGAACACTGGAGTGGGTTGCCATTTCCTTCTCCAATGCATGAAAGTGAAAAGTGAAAGTGAAGTCACTCAGTCATGTCTGACTCTTAGCGACCCCATGGACTGCAGCCTACCAGGCTCCTCCATCCATGGGATTTTCCAGGCAAGAGTACTGGAGTGGGGTGCCATTACCATATGTAAAATAGATAGCCAATGGGAATTTGCTGTATGGCTCAGGAAACTCAAAACAGGGGCTCTATATCAACCTACAGGGGCAAGATGGGGCGGGAGATGGGAGGGAGGTTCAAAAGGGAGGGGGTATACGTTTACCTATGGCTGATTCATGTTAAGGTTTGACAGAAAACAACAAAATTCTGTAAAGCAATTATCCTTCAATAAAAAATAAATAAATAAAAACACATGTGTGTGTGCTAAGTTGCTTCGGTTGTGTCTGACTCTTTGCGACCCTATGGACTGTAGCCCACCAGGCTCCTCTGTCCATGGGACTCTCCAGGCAAGGATACTGGAGTGAATTACCATGCTTCTTCAGGGGATCTTCCCAACCCAGGGATGGAACCTGCATCTTATACATCTAACTGCATTGGCAGGCGGGTTCTTTACCACTAGTGCCACCTGGGAAGCCCATCTCTATAGTAATCTGAAATTATTCCTGAATATTTAAATGTCATTATTCCAAAATGAGATATGATGTAAGTGTAAAAGAAGACACATTGTATTTTTACTTTTTGGTATGAAGATTTTCAAACGCACAAAAAGTTGAATAGTACAATGAATACTCATTTATCTTCCACTTTAAATTCAACAATTATTAACTCTTTGCTGCATTTGGGCTTTCAAGCTGGTTTTAGAAAAGGCAGAGGAACCAGAGATCAAATTGCCAACATCCGCTGGATCATGGAAAAAGCAAGAGAGCTCCAGAAAAACATCTATTTCTGCTTTATTGACTATGCCAAAGCCTTTGACTGTGTGGATCACAATAAACTGTGGAAAATTCTGAAAAAGATGGGAATAGCAGACCACCTGATCTGCCTCTTGAGAAATCTGTATGCAGGTCAGGAAGCAACAGTTAGAACTGGACATGGAACAACAGACTGGTTCCAAATAGGAAAAGGAGTACGTCAAGGCTGTATATTGTCACCCTGTTTATTTAACTTATATGCAGAGTACATCATGAGAAACACTGGACTGGAAGAAACACAAGCTGGAATCAAGATTGCTGGGAGAAATATCAATAACCTGAGATATGCAGATGACACCACCCTTATGGCAGAAAGTGAAGAGGAACTCAAAAGCCTCTTGATGAAAGTGAAAGTGGAGAGTGAAAAAGTTGGCTTAAAGCTCAACATTCAGAAAACGAAGATCATGGCATCTGGTCCCATCACTTCATGGGAAAAAATGGGGAAACAGTGTCAGACTTTATTTTTCTGAGCTCCAAAATCACTACAGATGGTAACTGCAGCCATGAAATTAAAAGACGCTTACTCCTTGGAAGGAAAGTTATGATCAACCTACACAGAATATTCAAAAGCAGAGACATTACTTTGCCAACAAAGGTTCGTCTAGTCAAGGCTATGGTTTTTCCTGTGGTCATGTATGGATGTGAGAGTTGGACTGTGAAGAAGGCTGAGCGCCGAAGAATTGATGCTTTTGAACTGTGGTGTTGGAGAAGACTCTTGAGAGTCCCTTGGACTGCAAGGAGATCCAACCAGTCCATTCTGAAGGAGATCAGCCCTGGGATTTCTTTGGAAGGACTGATGCTAAAGCTGAAACTCCAGTACTTTGGCCACCTCATGCGAAGAGTTGACTCATTGGAAAAGACTCTGATGCTGGGATGGATTGGGGGCAGGAGGAGAAGGGGACGACAGAGGATGAGATGGCTGGATGGTATCACTGACTCCATGGATGTGAGTCTCAGTGAACTCTGGGAGTTGGTGATGGACAGGAAGGCCTGGCGTGCTGCGATTCATGGGGTCGCAGAGTCGGACACAACTGAGTGACTGATCTGATCTGATCTCATCTGTGGCTCAGCTGGTAAAGAATCTGCCTGCAATGCAGGAGACCTGGGTTCAGTCCCCAGGTTGGGAAGATCCCCTGGAGAAGGGAAAGGCTACCCACTCGAGTATTCTGGCCTGGAGAATTCCATGGACTGTATAGTCCATGGGGTCGCAAAGAGTCAGACACCACTGAGTGATTTTCTCTTGCTGCATTTACTCCATCTATTTATCTACATTTATTTTAGGATTTTATTTACATTTATTCAGCAATTTGAAAGTTGCAGAGACTTCCCTGGTGGTCCAGCGGTTAAGACTCTGGGCTTCCACTGCAGGGGGCACCATAAAATACTTCAACATTTATCTCTTTAGAAAAGGGATGACTTAAAGTAGCTATTTTAAATAAAAGTAATAGTAATCTTACAACACAGGGGTCAACAAACTATGGCTTGCAGGCCAAATCCTGACTTTGTAAAGAAGGTTTTATTGGAACATAGCCATGATCATCCATTTACATACTGTCTCTAACTGCTCTTGTGCTGCATCAGCAGGGTTGAGTAGTTGCCACGGAGACCATACAGCCAGAGTCTAAAATCTTTATTATTATTTGGCTGTCTACAGAAAAAGCTTGCCGACTCCAGCTCTAATAAATACAAGTGTGGAAATAGTTACGAAATCTTGACAAGCCAAAGGATTTGACTGTCATTCTTGCATGGCAAGTGTTTGGGTTCTTCCACTAGTGTTTGGGTTTCGCAATGCCGTGAATGACTTCAGGTGTGTGTGAGTGGTTGTGGTGGGGAGATGGGGAGACAGGAGTGGGACTGAGGAAGAAAGCTAACGTCCACTGCACAAGGCCCTGTGCTAGGTGCTTCACACACCGTTATGTTTACTGTGATCCTCACAATACCACGAGGTAGAGATTATCATTCTAGCTTTTTGATGAGGAAACTGAAACTTAGAAGTTAGACAGTTTGACCCACGTCTTTCAGGTATTAAATAGAAAAAGCAAGAACCTAAACCTATCTCCAAAGAGATATAACAAGATCAGTTAGGACTCTGTAGGTAAAATTTTCAAACATTTTGTGGTCATGATTCATATATATCAGTGTATGAATGTCTATCCCTGGCTTCCAGTACAAAACCATGTTAAGATCCCTGTGAGAAAGCAACTAAGACCTTCCTTTATTTTAAAATATAGTCAGGACATTACACACAAAAAATTGTTAGGACATATATTAAGGACCAGAAACTTGGTATGATAAAATGAAAAGCATCAGAAAAGTCACCTCAAGTGTTTTAATCATCGACTTTCTAAAATGGGGGTAATATTTATGCTGATTGCTTTTGAGGAAAAGTAGATATTAAAAAACATTCAAAGTACAGAGCTCGTTATAAAAGTGTAAGGCATCATTAGTGTCTCTATCTAAGCATGCACTCCTCAAAACCAACTAGGCTATTTCATTCTTACTTCTCAAATTTTAGTATTTCTAAGAACCATGGAGGGACTTCCTTGGTGGCCCAGTGGTTAAGAATCCACCTTGCACTGCAGGGGATGCACGTTTGATCCCTAGTAGGGGGACTAAGATCCCACATGCCACAGAGCAACTAACCCCAAGCCACAACCAGAGTCCAGGCACCCCAATGAAAGATACCATGTGCCACAACTAAGACCCAATGCAGCCAAATAAATACATTAAAAAAAAAAATCATAGAGGTTGCTTATTAAGCTCAGATTTCCAGGCCCCACATCCAAGGAAGGATTTCTTCACACACCTGGGAGTCAAAATGATTCTGAATCTGGTGATCTGGAAGCCATACTTTGAAAATTACTGCTTTAAGAAATAAGTGAAGTTTCATAAGATTTATTTAAATCAACCACTATTTTATTAAAAATGAGCTCTCTACATAACAATGAATGCTTAAATAATTCAAACAATGCTGAAACATATAAAGTACAATTAAATGTTCTTTTTTCACCACCTACTCTGCTCATCTCTCATCCAAAGATATGTTTCAATGATTAACTTTCCAGACTTGAATTTCTTTTTCTTTTTTTGGCTATTCAGCATGTGGACTTAGTCCCCTGACTAGGGATGAAACCCGTGCCCCTGCAGTGGAAGCGTAGAGTCCTAACTACTGGACCACCAGGGAATTCCCAAGACTTGGATTTTCTTTTTTAAGATTATTTTATTTATTTATTTTGTTGTCCTAGACTGTGTCTTCCTTTCCCTGTGCAGGCTCTCTAGTTGTGGTGCCTGGGCTTAGTTGCCCTGTGGCAGGTGGGATCCCAATTTTCCCAACCAGGGATCCAACCAGTGTCCCGTGCACCGCAGGGTGGATTCTTAACCACTGGACTACCAGGGAAGTCCCAAGACATGACTTTTCTGCACATGCAAACACATATATTTGTTAAGAATAATGAACATCTGATGTTTCCATTTTTGTTTTGCTATTTAAACTAATGCTGAAACAAATAGCCCTATTCTCACGTCTTTGGGCACGAGTGACTGCCTGTTTAGGACAGATTTCTAAAAGTTGACACATGATGATAGCTTACTTATTTGTCTGATTTTTACCTTTTTTTTTTTTTTCTTGCATGTGTGGTGGTGAGAGACTTTCTGTGCCTAATATTCTGAGTGATTCGTCACTGGACTTTTTTTTTTTTTAATCAATATCCAACGCTCACAACAAAAAGATTTTTAGTTAGACCTGTTCTATCGCTGTCTCCGAAAATTCGGCTTACACGCTACAGAAGAGGTGAGTTAAGGAAGCCAGCGGCAGAGGGTAGTCCCGGGAGTTCAGGCGCACCTGGGTCCTCCCCGCGTCTCCTAACAGCCGGGGCTTCGGGCAGAGGTGCGCTCTGTGGCACTGAGGCCGAGGTCCAGACGCCGCCTCTTCTCAGTGCCCCTTCCGCTTCACTCTCAGTCGGCTTCTCCAACTCCCGTCCTGTTTGACTTTCCTGAGCTCCGCAGCGCGCCGCTTCAGAGCAGCAGAACACAGCAAGGTGAGACTTCAGACCACTCGGCTGCAAAACCTGGTGGCTCCAGCGGTTTAAAAAAAAATCTGCCTGTAATGCAGATTTGGATTCGACTTCTGAATCAGAAGACCCCCTGCAGAAGGAAATGGCAACCCACGCCAGTATTCTTGCCTGGAGAATCCCCATTGACAGAGAAGCCTGGCGGGATACAGTCGCAAAAAGCCGAAAACAACTGAGCCGCCAGAGTAACCAGCACCGGCCCGCCTCTTCTTGTCCCGCCCCTTCCGCTGGACATTTGCTTCCGCTTCCGGTCTCGGTGTGACGGCGCCCCGCCCCGCCGTGAAGAGCTTGGCATTGTGGGAATTCTTTCCTTTCTCGCTCCCCGGCCATCTTGGCGGCTGCTCTTGGTGAGTGGGCTCCTCCGGGCCGAGGTTTTGGCAGCGCGCGGTGCCCAGGGAGTTGCCGGTTTGGAACTTCAGATCGTAAACTTCCTGTCCTGTCCTCTGTGTTCTAGGTTGGGGGCGTCCCGCATCTAAGGCAGGAAGATGGTGGCCGCAAAGAAGACGGTGAGTGAAGCAGGCCAGGGCCGGAAGCCTATTTCACGTGGAGAGATGAGTCTTGGCCGGGGCGGGCAGTTTTGAGCTCTCTGGGCGGACAGCGTTCCCGCTGGCCTTAGAGGCTTCCAGAAAGAACCCGAGAGACCTTCTCAGTGCTTTGGAACCCTCTTCTTCGGAGGTTTATTAAGGGGCTCCGGTTCCAGGAAGCTGGATCCAGTGTTGTTTTTTTTTGGCCGAGGCTTGCGAGATCTTAGTTCTCTTTCTAGGGATGGAACCCGTGCTCCCTGCTTGGAAGCGGGGGAGACTTAATCACTGGACCACCAGGGAAGTCCCTGGATCCAGTTTTGAGTGGTTACAAACAAGGCCTTCAATCAAGTTCGTATTAAATGTTTTCTTTGTAGAAAAAGTCACTGGAGTCGATCAACTCTAGGCTCCAGCTGGTTATGAAAAGTGGAAAGTACGTGCTGGGGTACAAACAGACTCTGAAAATGATCAGACAAGGCAAAGCGAAACTGGTCATCCTCGCCAACAACTGCCCAGCCTTGAGGTAATTGAAAGAACCTGAGGGTGTGTGTCTTCCACTGTAAATTCGTCCTGAGCAAATATCCAAGAGTGTGAGCTTGCAATCTGGGTAGTATGAACTGGGTGTCAGGTAGAATTTGTATTACAGGGGCACATTTGCAGGATAATTTAAGGGTTTCTGTTGTGTTTGGCTCTTGATTTTTCTCCCCTTCATAGTCTCTCCTCCTCTGTGGTTCTCCTTGGGAGAAATGTGTGACAGAAACCAAAGAAGGGCAAAGTTTGAGGGTAGTGCAGAAACGTAAGTTGCTTTTCCTTATGTCCTGCCTTTTTTTGCTTGTTCTTTTTACTTTGAGGTGTTTTAAAAGGACTTCGTTTTATGAATTACTTATAGCATAGAGAAGCTAAGATCGGAAGAGTTCAGGCTGGCCTGTGGATCTGCACGCTTCCAATTCACCCAGTTTTTGCCTGATGCACTGTTTTGAAACTGATCTTATGAGGTGTTGTACATAAGTTCAAGTTGGACCATGCAGAGTATCAGCCATATTTTCAGTCCTGTGCTTGTTGATTTTCTACGGTAATGCATAAACTCACAGCATTTCATACAGGGTGTCTGTACCTAATGGGCGAAGCCTGGAGAGCTCTCTTGCATCTCATCTCAAAACTTTGGTCTTACTTCAAAGAATTCACACTTACCTATTAGAGCAGTGGCTTTCAGCATGAATGTACATTCAGTCGCAAGTGATTTGGTTTAAATGCAAGTTCAGATTTAATGGATCTGGATTGGGGCCTGATGCATTTTTAACAAGCTCCTTGATGGCTCTCTACCTACTTGGTGGTCACAAAAAACGTTAACTTTGGGCAAGTGCAAGCCTATGGCATGCCTGTTTTTATTTTATTGGATTTAGCTTTTCTTCACTTAATAGTTGCTCTTTGTTTTTAATACAAATTGAAGGTTTGTGGAACCTTGATTGTATAAGTCTGTAGGTGCTGAGTTTTTCTTTGTTGTTATGATTTGTCATCTTTGATATTACTGCTATGATTCCCTGAAGGTTCAGGTGATGGTTGGTTTTTTGTTTTTTCATTTTTTTGCAATAAAATATTTAATTTATGTATGTACATTGGGGGGGTTTTTTAGACATAATGCTGTTGAACACTTAGAGGCTACATATAGGTTAAACAACTTTTATATGCACTTGGAAATTAACAAATCCCTGTGGCTAGCTTTATTGCAATATTTGATTTATTGCAGTGGTCTGGAAGGCATTTGCAGTATCTGAGGTATACCTGTTCTATTACTCTGCATCTAGGACTCAGAGCACCAGAGGGTGATATTGTCATGGGAATTCTGTAAAGTGTCTGGCAGATAGTAAATGCTAAGCAAATGATGATCTTATTCTGTACCCTCTTTCCATGTGCACAAATATATACTGTAGAGGATCCAAAGGATGGCTGGTGTTGGATAATGAATATATTTTTAAGAATAATAAATGGCTTACTGTTTGAAGGCCTTACCAACATTGGAACTAACGAGAGCAGTAACATTTAATCTGTGTCAGTTGGTATGGTATTTATTTGCCTTTTTTTGTTTTTACTCCCAAAGGAAATCTGAAATAGAGTATTACGCCATGTTGGCCAAAACTGGTGTCCATCACTACAGTGGCAATAATATTGAATTGGGCACAGCATGTGGAAAATACTACAGAGTATGCACACTGGCTATCATTGATCCAGGTATGCTTTTTCAGTCATAAAATAAGTCTTTTTTTCTTTATGGTGTAATAACAAGGATTTCTTACTATACAAATGTCTTTGGTTCCTAAGTTCAGTTACTGAGAATTTGTATATAGCAAGGGATATCCTGCAGGCTTATGTCATGGAGAGTTAGTAGTGAATGTCAGTACATAATTATCTTTGTCATAAATGAAATTCTTTTTACTTTGAGATGATGAATTTAATTTCATACCGCACCTAAGAAATTATGTCTTAGGGCCTTGGTAAAAGGTGAAATTATAAAGGGGGAGAATAATCAGGTGAAACAGTAGAAGAAAGGAATCCTTACTGGCTGCCTGAGAATAGATGGGTAAAATGAGGTTGAGGGGGAGAAGAGGGCCTACAAATACACGTCATGTTTTGAACTTAAGAATTTCTAATTCATGAAGCTACTGCGAATATTCTCGCTGTTCTGATTTTGTAATAATCAGGGCAGGCTAAACATTCGCTATATTAAGACCATGCATGTGTCCCCAGACCTAGTTCTCTGCCTAGGTCTGGTTTTATAAATGCTGGTGATAAACCAAGTCTGATTTACATGACACGTCTTGTGTGGGAAATGTCTGTGACTCTAGGTGTCTGATCAACCTTGAGAAATGGTAGCACAGCTAGTGTGATAACTTTTGAAGATAACCATTGCTAGTTTGATGATTACCAGTTGCCACTAAATAAGTTGTAAAAATTATTGTGTTTTATTTTTTAGGTGATTCTGATATTATTAGAAGCATGCCAGAACAGACTGGTGAAAAGTAAATCATGTACAGTTTTTCTTTAATAAAACTGGCCAGAGCTTGTTTTAAAAACACTGTATTCATTGCAGTTATTTATTTATTTATTTTTATTTCTTCTTGTCCCAGTATACTTGCCTGAAGCTAGATTAGTGAGGATGGGGCATCAAGATACAGTGGCAAAACTTGTGGGTTAAAAGCCAGATATCCCAGTTTCACTTTCCCTGTTTTTGTAAAGGGAGTGCACTGAGTTCCTTTCCAGTACTAGATTTTTAAAACTTAGTTTTCATAATTTCAGTCCCAGGATATTGCTGTCATTTTTTAAAATGCTTATTTGGCTGCACTGGGTCTTGGTGGCGGTTATGCACACAGACTTAATTGCGGCGTGTTGGATCTTAGTTCCGTGACCAGGGATCAGACCTGTGTCCCCTGCATTGCAAGGCAAATTCCTCACCACTGGATCACTAGAGAAGTCTCTGGTATTGTCATTTTGTTGAGTATGTCAGAGGCAACAAGGGTCAATTCCCAGAATCTAACCAGAACTGCAGTTTTACAGTCCACCTTAAATCCACTGAATCTGAGTAGCAAAGAGGATTAAGTGAAATATGTTGCTTCCACCTCCAGATTTTCATAGGGTGAGAGAAGTTCTATTGAACTTTAATGAAGCAGGCTCGCTCTTAAGGGTTTGTAGTGGTACAGTTCAGTTCAGTTGCTCAGTCGTATCCGACTCTTTGCGATGCCATGGACTGCTGCACACCAGGCTTCCCTGTCCATCACCAGCTCCCGGAGCTTACTCAAACTCAGGTCCATCGAGTTGGTGATGGCATCCAACCATCTTATCCTCTGTCATCCCCTTCTCCTACCTTCAGTCTTTCCCAGCATCAGGGTCTTTTCCAATAAGTCAATTCTTCACATCAGGTGGCCAAAGTACTGGAGTTTCAGCATCAGTCCTTCCAATGAATATTCAGGCCTGACTTTCTTTAGGATTGACTGGTTTGATCTCCTTGCAGTCCAAGAGACTCTCGAGTCTTCTCCAGCACCACAGTTCAAAAGCATCAATTCTTTGGCGCTCAGCTTTCTTCACAGTCCAACTCTCACATCCATACATGACTACTGGAAAAACCATAGCCTTGACTAGATGGACCTTTGTTGGCAAAGTAATGTCTCTGCTTTTTCATATACTGTCAAGGTTGTTCATAGCTTTTCTTCCAAGGATCAAGTGTCTTAATTTTCATGACTGCAGTCACCATCTGCAATAATTTTAGAGTTCAAGAGAACAAAAGTCTGTCACTGGGAAGCCTTTGTAGAAAAAATGTACTTGGGACAACTGCAGAATATTTTCAGATCTTCAGTGTTTCACAGTTTCACAAAGTGTGTTTTATATATTTTCAGTCCTAAAAGATGTACTGTGAAGTAGGTTTGGCGTTCAGATTGGGGGGATACCACATACTACATCTCCCAAGTATGTCCTGTGTAACCCTTTTCTCACATCTAATAATACCCTTTGAAACACTGAAAGGAATTAGGGGGAAATGGTGACTCAGGTTTTTATTGAGTTGAATATTGCTGGTAGGGCATAACCCAGGATATGTTGTGTTGGGTACTAAGTTTGCAGAAGTGTTAGAAATATTTTTTGGACTTTAGAGCCAGTCAACTTCTGAAGGCAGTTTTTGATGGTAGAGGAATGAGACACAGGAGATGTGAATGCCTTCAATACACTATCCAAAAAGTCGAGTATTTGCTGAACTTAAAGTCAGCATATTGGTATCTTAGTCTTATCTCTTTGTGACCCCGGGCTTCGCTGTCCATGGAATTCTCCAGGCAAGAATACTGCAGTGGGTAGCTATTCCTTTCAGGGGATCTTCGTGACCAAGGGATCAAACTCAGGTCTCCCACATTGCAAGCGTCTGAGCCAACCAGGGAAGCCCCGATTGATTATAGGTAGGTAGGTTTATTTTGGGGCTCTGTATTCTGTTCCATTGCAGTATCAGTTGTTACTTCTTTTTCATGTCTTCCTTTGTTTTTATTATTTTTGTTTTTGGTTACACTGGATCTTTGTCGCCGGGCACTGGCTTTGTCTAGTTACAGAGAGCAAAGGATACTGTAGTTGCGGTTTGTGGCCTTCTCATTGTGGCGACTTCTGTTGCGGAGCACAGGCGCTAGGCCCATTGGCTTCAGCAGTTGTGGCACACGGGCATAGTTGCTCTGGCTTGTGCTGTCTCCCCTGTCCAAGAATCGAACTCATATCCCCTGCATTGACAGGTGATTCTTACCCACTGTACCAGCAGGGAAGTCCTCTTCCTCTTGTTTACTTGGGTTTTCTTTTTTTTTTTTTGGTGAGCATGACTAGAGATTTGTCCATGTTTACCCTTACAAGGGCTTCCCAGGTGGCGCAGTGGTAAAGAAGCTCCCCGCTGTGCGAGAGACCTGGGTTAGATCCCTGGGTTGGGAGGATCCGCTGGAGAAGCGAATGGCAACCCACTCCAGTACTCTTGCCTGGGAAATCCCATGGACAGGGGAGACTGGCTGAAAAGTTAGTACATGGGACCACAGAGTTGGATGCGACTGAGCACCCTTTCAATAAACCAGCTCTTGGCTTTATGGATTTTTTTCAGGTTTTTTTTTTAATCTTAATTTGTCTCCTCTCTGATCTTCATAATTTTTTTCCTTCTGTTGTCTTTAGATTTTGTTCTTTTTCGAATTCTTTTAGGTAATAAGTAAGATTGAGATTTTTCTCATTTTTTTTGAGGAAGGCCCGTATCCCTATGTACTTCCCTCTAACTGCCTTTGCTGTATTCCATAAATTTTGTATGGGTGTGTTTTCATTGTCATTTGTCTCAAGGTATTTTTTAGTTTCTTCTTTGATTTTATCTTTGACTCATTGGCATGTTGTTTTAGTCTCCATGTAACCATTTTTTTTGTCATTTCTTTTTTTGCAGTTGATTTCTAGTTTCATGTCATTATGGTCAGAAAAAATACTGGAAGGACTCTGTGCTTCCTGTACCTGGATATCTGTTTCTTTCCTTAGGTTTGGGAAGTTTTCAGCCATAATTTCGTAGAATACATTTTTTTTTAAACCTCCTTTTCTCTTTCTTTTCCTTCTGGAATTCCTATATGTGTGTAGATTGGCACACTTTTATATTATCCTACCGGTCTTATTGGTAGGACTGATGTTGAAGCTGAAACTCCAATACTTTGACCACCTGATGTGAAGAGCTGATTCATTTGAAAAGACCCTGATGCTGGGAGGGATTGGGGGCAGGAGAAGGGGGCGACAGAGGATGAGATGGTTGGATGGCATCACTGACTCAATGGACATGGGTTTGGGTGAACTCCGGGAGCTGGTGATGGACAGGGAGGCCTGGCGTGCTGCGGTTCATGGGGTCGCAAAGAGTCGGACACGCCTGAGGGACTGAACTGAACTGAAGCGGTCTCATAATGCTTTCATTTTTTTTTCCCCCCTCCAATCTGGCTTTTTGTCTGCTGTTCTAATTGGGTGATTTCTATGCTATCTACCAGGTCACTTATTTGTTCTTCTGCAGTATTCAATCTGCTCTTCATTGCCTTTTAGTTTAGCTTTCATTTCGGCAAATGAATTTTCTGATTTTTCTTGGCTCCTCTTTATAGATTGTAATTCTTTTTTACAGTAATCTGCATTTCTATTCATGGACTTTCCTAAATCCTTCGGTATTTTCATTATCTCCTTCTTGAACTTGGTGTCTCTCAGACTGAAGAGATCTGTTTCATTGTTCTTTCAGGGGAGTTCTCTTGACTTTAACTGCGAGTGGTCCTGGTTCATTTTACTTGTATTTCTCTTACTCTGAATTTAGGAGAAACAGTTACTTACTGTGATTTTGGAGGGGTGTGTGGGAATGTTCCTGTGTAGTCTGCATGGATTTAACATTTTGATGTGAGGCCTGTGTTTAGTATGAATGCCTGCTGCCTCTCCTCAGTGTGTCTTGGCCTTAATGTCCCTTTGGTGAGGAGTCTGACTGATGGTGATGACCAGAGTCTGTAGTGGATGTCGAGTGGGGACTCCTCTTTGCTTTGTGGTTGCCACAGCCCTGTTGGGAACAGAGTCTGTTCCCTGGTTATTGGAGTAGAGACCCCCAGATCCATTTCTGAGTCGCATCTGAGCTGTGGTGTGAGGTAGGCAGAACTGGAGCACTTCCACCAGAAGAGCCACAGAGTATTCCTCTACCACAGCTGTCCACTAGGAGAGTGCTCTGCACCTGTCCCCAAGTGTGTGGGCTCACAAGGCCACCCGCACAGATCCACTCTAGGCGGTCCCAGGAGTGCAGCAGTCATGCACCTACACCATCTGTGGGAGCGACGGAGGCAGCCCAGACCTTGTCCCAGCCTAGCCCCCCATGGACACACTCAGGAAGCCCACAGCTGCCAAGAGCAGCTCCATCTCAGCCACGGAAGCACCTGTTTTCCACTTGGATGTCACGCAGTGCTGAGTTTACAAAGCAGGCAATGTAGGTGTAGAGTCAGACACAACGGTGACTGAACAGCATCCTGCAGCTGAGTTTACAAAGCTGGCGGTGTGGGTGTCCGTCTGCGTCTGGCACAGCCACAGGGAGAGACCTGAGCTCTGCTTCCTACGTTGGGCAACCCTCTGGAACCTGATCCCGGAGGCTGCCGGGACGGCGGCCGGTGCAGGGAGAAAAGAGGCTTCTCCAGCGGGCCCTCACCCCCCACCTAACAACAGCACTTGGCCTCTCGGGCTGTCTCTCAGCGGCTAAGCCCCAGCCCTCTCCCCAGCTCTGTGTTCTAAACCCAGGTTTCAGCACCCGGCCCCAGCTGTGCCTGCAGACGTGCGTCTCGGGCTGGGGAGCGCAGGCAGGCACCACAGACTGCAGCTCTTTCTCGGTCACACACCAGTTGTGACACTCGCCTCTGAAGCTCCCTTTCTGTCCCGGAGACTCTTACAGCTCCTTCCGAGGGGCGCAGTTTCCGTGCTGCTTTTTCTTTGCTTTTTCTGTGGTCCCACTCAGGGTTATGTGGAGGTCTTTTCCTTTCAGGTGTCTGAGGTCTTCTGCTAGTGTTTAGTAGGTCTTCTGTGAGAACTGTTGTGTATGTCAGTGTGTTTTTGATGTACTTGTGGGAAGAGATGATTTCCACATCCTTATACTCCACCGTCTTGATTAGCGCCCTGAGTTACTACTATTAGATGAGGGATGGTCACACAAGTAGTGAAAGGGGAAAGCAAAACCTTTGTACCTGAGACATACAGAGAGCAAACAGAAATGGAGAACTATTTTTTTCTCTCTCTTTGGTCGCACTAGGCTTTCATTGCTGTGCGCGGGCTCTCTCCAGGTGCAGTGAATGTTGGCTAGTCTTTCTTGCCCCATTGCAGTGGCTTCTGCGGAACACAGGCTCTAGCGCATGGGATTCAGTAGTTGCAGTGCGCAGGCTTTACTTGCTCCACAGAATGTGGAATCTTCCCGGTCCAGGGATCGAACCCGTGTCCCCGTGCACTGGCAGGCGGATTCTTACCCACTGTACCACCAGGGAAGTCCGGGAACTATTTTAAATTTGAGACAATCCTCAAGTTAAATATCTTGGGTTACTATGTGAATTTGACGGATTAGTTGGAGGTTTTGTCTTCCACGAAGTCACCTTCCTTCCCAAGTTGGAGAAAGTTGAAAACGGTACAGTGAAATGTACTAAACAGCTAAAGCGTACGTGGGGGTGGGCGGGGGAGCGGCCGCGTGTTTGTGTGCACGCCGTCTAGAGCCACTAGGGGGAGCCAGGACTCAACGCAAAGTAGACTGGAGACAATGGAAGCAACGGCTAAACTAGGATTACGTCTCAAAAGGAAGTGCCAACCCAAATCCACACTTTGGATGAAAACCCGTTTTCAGGATCACATGGAGGACTCAAATATAAATATAAACTGAAGGTTTAATACTTCGAATCACAACTTTTATACTTGGAAAGAATTAGATGGTTTCTAGATTGAGGTCTAGGAGATGGTCTTCCATCTCCTATTCTGCTACATCACCCTTTGGGAAGATTTTTTTTTTTTTAATTTATTCATTATTATGGGGTTTTGGCTGCACTGGGTCTTCGCTGCTGGGGATGGGCTTTGTGTAATTGCAGTGCTCGGGCTTCTCGGCAGCGGCTTCTCTCTGTTGCGGAGCACGGGCTCTGGGCGCTTGGGCTTCAGTCGTTGGCGGCTCTGTGGCCCTAGAGCAGGGGAAAGCCAGTAGTTGCGGCACGTGGGCTTAGTTGTTCTGAGACATGTGGGCTCTTCCCGGACCAGGGGTTGAACCTGTGTCCCCTGCATTGGCAGGCAGATTCTTCACCACTGGACCACCAGGAAAGCCCTCCCATTGGCTTTTAAAATTTATCTTTGTTTTCGAGTTTTACCATGTACATGTAGATTGAGTACATTCTTTTAAATGTTGCATAGTATTTCTGAGTTATAGACCGTACCACAGTTTATCTGTTCCCCTCTGGTGATGATGAGGTTATTTGTAATTTGTTACTTTTACAAACTCGACTAACATTCTCATACAGGCCTCCTTGTATGTATGTGTTAAAATCTTCTAGTTTGATACCTGTAAGTGCAGTTGCTAGAGTACAGGGTAGGGCTGCATTTTCAGTTTTACTAGGTAGGGACGGATTATTCTCCAGAGACTGCCCATTTGTGTTCTCACTAGCAGTGTGTGGGAGCCCCATGTTTCCTCAGCCTTACCAACACTGTCATCAGGCACAGTAACTTTTGCCCAGTTGATTGCTTTAACCTGCATTTTCCTGATTATCAGTGAGCTTCAACACTTTTTTTCATACGTATCTTAGCCATTTCTCATGTATACATATCTTGCATTTAAGATTAAGAATTTTACACAGAATACTGTTCTCTGAAGTGAATTTTAATATTGTATAAAAAATCCAACTTCTTATACAAGTACATATGTTCTATGATTTTATGCATACATCCATATACATATATCAAGGTAAAGTCTGATAAAAAAAAAATAGCTTTCCCATGGCCAGTGTTCTACGGAAGTTAAGTCTGTAAAACTGTAGATTTTATGTTGTTGTCAAATGATATTGTACCACTAAGGCAGAACAAGACCAAAGCAAATGGTGTCCACAGTACGTTACAGAGTATCTTGCATAGCTTATTTGTTCTCACTTGATAAAACTCCTTTTAGGACTCTGACGGGTTTTTTTTTTTCTCTCAGTGAATTCGTACAAGTTAGTGTGTACTTTTTGCCTTTGTTCTGTAGCAAACCAGCTTTCTCAACTCTTGGTATGTTTTACTTTACAACCTTACAGAATCAATGATAGCCTGAGCTTTGAGGGCTCTAAACTGTTTTCACTGTAACCCTTGACACAATGACGTACAGATACATAGAGCATTGTGAATCTTCATCTGTATCGCAGGCGATTTTCCAGGGCTTCCATTCTCTGTGTCATTTCTTCTAGTAAATCTCAAATTAAGGAAGAGGAATCGGAATGGCCTATTTACATTCAAATACAACTTGATTTATCTACAAAAGAATTTGTGTCCTGCAAAATACAGGGCTTTGGTTTTTTCCATTTCTGTAATTCTGACTTATAAGTTTATAGTAACCCATTAGTACATACTATTAAGACTATAGATCTGTGTTGGGTTAAATACTTTTTTTAACATTAAATCCAGATAGCTCAGTTCACATTTTTCTTTTTAAAAATTTCAATTCTACTCATTCCCCTGTTGCTTATAAATTAATTTACCATAGCACACCTCTGGGAGCTGAACTGATAATGCTGGGAATGAGGAGAGGAGAAAAAAAAAAAGGATTAGGTCTTGGAAAGTAAGATATGACATCAGAAGAGAAGAAGGTGGGGAGTTTTCACCCATGAGGCCAGATGAGACCATAGGGTAGCAGCTTTGAGGACGTCTGACACATACAACTTCCTTAGTACCTTGTGAAGTAAACCCTCAGAGGCAGGCCAGGAGAAGGCAGAGCAGAGGCGCATTAGGGCGTCCCTGGAGCGGTAAAGAATCCGCCTGCCCATGCAGGAGACAGGAGTTCGATCCCTGAGTCGGGAAGATGCCTTGGAGAAGGAAATGGCAAGCCACTCCAGTATTCTTGCCTGGGAAATCCCATGGACGGAGGAGCCTAGCAGGCTACAGTCCATGGGGTCTCAAGGAGTTGGACACGACTGAGCGACTAAACAATAAGAGCAGCATTAGAATAAACATTTGTCTTCCTTCTTGAAGCTGCTTAGTACCTTCCACCTGCCCCCTGCATGGCAGAATGAGAGCCTGGATTCATCATCAAGATTAACCACGGTCAGATTATTTTGCTTTCCTTTATGAAGCATATTTCCAGTTTTCAGGAAGAAAATGGCTATAAGCTGTTCTTTATAAACCCACTGGCATAGAAATAGTTCAGAATTAAACCATTTCCCTTTAGTTGATATGTGTTAAGCTAGATATCGGGCAGTTTTAGTAAGCTTACTATAGTTTTAAGTTCAGAACAGTTGGCAGAGTGTTCAGTGCATAAAAGCACTGAATCTCATTTCTCCACCATCCCAAAGCATTCCTTTTATTTGTAATACTATTTTAATGAATCATTGGATCCTGCTGTTCCCTCGGTAGAATGTTTCATCTTAGAGTGCTGATATAAAATCTCTCTGCTGCCAAATGAAAAAATCCCAACCCCAGTCCTCTAGAAACTACGCACTGACCAAATGTGGCTGCAGGGTGGCTTGGGGCCAAAGGAGAGGTTTGGAATTTAGGTAGAATTTGAAGCCTCTTCGTTCTACAGCATTCTTTGTCTACATGTACTGTATCTCTGATGCACTTCAGATCTGTATCTCTATATTTGCCTACATGTACTGTATCTTTGATGCACTTCAGATTTATCTTTCATTTCCTCCCAGCAGAGAGGAAATTAAGTAAACATGTTTTTTCTTTACTTTGCATACTGGCTAACTGGCCTTACTGATCAACCTCCTAGAACCAACCACAGATAGCTTGACCCATGTCAGCAGTTTGGCTTGCTCTCGGTTCTCAAGCACCTGTCAGACTGCTTAAGAAATGGCTTTTCCTGGAGTTCGCTATTCTTGACTTTATAGAAGTGACTTCATTTGAGATATACCCATATATAGAAATGTTTGAGGTTTTGATAGTATTCTTTGCATTCCATACAGAGGCATAACATTAGAAAAGGATATAGCGCTGTGTTAATTTTCTTACTTCTTGATTTGCAAGGTTCTGGAACATTATAAGGTTTTCACATTTGCATTGATCCTGTTTTTCTTCCAAAGGACTTCCTAAGAAAGCAGATGGAAAGTGTTCACCTCTATAACCCACCAGACTTCGCAGACACATTGTTATAGGACTGAATTCAGCACATGGAGGAAACCATAATGAAAGCAATGTTCAACTTCTTCCATGTGGCAAGATCCAGTAGATATTAGCAAAGAGCTGTATATGCGTCCACTGCTGAAGTGGCTTTTATTGTGGACTGCAGGAAGGTTGCTGCAGTTTCTTCTCGTTTATTTTTTTAGTTCTCCTTTTTCTTAAGTTCTTCTCTTCCCCACCCCACCTACTGCCTACTTGCTCCTTTCCTGTCCTCGCTTAAGCTGAGTTTGTTGGCAAGTTGAGAGACTTGATAGCAAGCTACCTTATAGTAATATTTTACTTGGAATTACCTGAGGATTTTGTCGAATGGAAAACTTTTTGTGTAGACCGTGCAAGATTGTCTTCTTCAAACAGATATCTGTGTTGCACTGCAAAATTAGAACAGGAAAGTAGGTCTCGGATATTTATGGTGACTGGCTCAGATTCTGTAAAGAGAAAGAAAACTGAAGTCAAACCTGTTTAACATGGTTGTGGTTATAAAACAGCCATCAGCTGTCAGAGTAGGGTACTTGTTATTCCTAGAATGAGGTACATAGCTTTACTTTAGGACATACTATGGCAGAAAGACCATCAGCAGAGAGGCTCTTAGCAACTATGGCTAAAAAAGGGTAGAGTAAATGTTTCCTATGTGATGGAGGGAGAAAAGCCATAGTTAATGTAATTCAAATCTTTCTTACTTACACTTCATTTGTCTGAGGGGAAACCATGGTGGAAGCAGCCACTGAAGATTCTAAAAATATTGCTTTTAAAAAACATACCTGTTGGCTGGTGGACCCTCTTTGGCAGTTCCCCTGCTGGGGAGTCCTGTCTTCCATCAGAGTCTTCCAGAGCTGAGAGGTAAAAGACGACCAGAAGAGTGACAGTTGTCCACATGGGTGCATATGTTCTTAGGAAACTGGTCCCAGACCAACTGTTTACCTGCCTGCCACCACCTGGGATGTTCTGGTCTGATTGGGTAACACCACCCAAGACCTTCCAGAGGCATTCTCTCCTGTAAGAGAAGCCTGGACCCCTTAAATGCATCTTCTTACTTAAGAACTTCCCCCTAAATATTATGTCTAGAAAGTAGGGTGGGAAAAAAGTTTGTCCAGTTATTAAGTTGCATTGGCAGCAGCTCCACTTAAATAAAAGAGCTTGGAGGCTAAACATCAAGTTGCATTAGAAATCCAAGAGGCCTTCCCTTCCTGGCCCCCTTCATCCCAGTGCTCTTTGCTGGGGAGGAATAAGACACATCACTTTGACCGGGATTTTACTGGCCACTGAACCTGGGACAGGAATAAAAGGAAAAATGGGCAGAACTGCTTTTCTGGTCCCCCTGCATTATACATGGAGTCAGACAAACCTGGGAGAACTGCTCTATGTAAGCACACTGGCACCATAGTGAACTGGAGAAAAGCACAGGGGGCTCCTATACATAAGAACATTAAGTTCCAAAGGGCAGCCTAATGTTCTGTAAACTGGAGCAGTCCATGCAAGAGGCACTCTTTACATTTTTATCAGTGGGCTTGGAAGGACTACCATCCCTTCCCACTCTACTTACAGGTGTATCCCAAAATTGTGCATCAGCTTTCCTGATTTATATAACTGTCGGTTTTAGTTACATGATCATCTCCATAGGGTTTTTGTGAGGATTAAGTATGCCATGTGTTAAAACACTGACTACACTGCTCAGCACAGAGCAAATGCTCAAGCAACTTATTAGCATAATTATTAGCTATTAGTAATAGCTAATAAGTATAGTATCTTGCAGAGAAGGCAATGGCACCCCACTCCAGTACTCTTGCCTGGAAAATCCCATGGGCGGAGGAGCCTGGTAGGCTGCAGTCCATGGGGTCGCTAAGAGTCGGACACGACTGAGCAACTTCACTTTCACTTTTCACTTTCATGCATTGGAGAAGGAAATGGCAACCCACTCTAGTGTTCTTGCCTGGAGACTCCCAGGGACGGGGGAGCCTGATGGGCTGCCGTCTGTGGGGTCGCACAGAGTCGGACACGACTGAAGCGACTTAGCAGCAGCAGCATAGCATCTTGAGAGTCCTTTGGACAGCAAGGAGTTCAAACCAGTCAACCCTACAGGAAATAATCCTGAATATTCATTGGAAGGACTGATGCTGAAGCTCCAATACTTTGGCCACCTGCTGCAAAGAGCCGACTCATTGGAAAAGACCCTGATGCTGGGAAAGATGAAGGCGGGAGGAGAAGGGGACGACAGAGGGTGAGATGGTTGGATGGCATCACCAACTCAATGGACATGAGTGAGCAAACTCCAGGAGATGGTGAAGGACAAGGAAGCCTGGCGTGCTGCCGTCCATGGGGTCACAAAGAGTCGGACACGACTGAGTGACTAATACTTTGATTCTCAATGTGAGCTATTATTGTCTTCTCTCTCCCCTATTCTACGTTTTGTGATTACTGTTTCCAGACAGCACTGGGCCCTGCCCACAAGGGAGGCACTTTTTTGAGCACCGAAGGAACAGATTAAGAATTTCTCATTCAAGGGTTCACGCTGCTGTTTGCTAAGGTCTCTCCTAGACGTAACCTACAGTACCTTCACAGATGCCTTTCTGCAGTTTATCACTGATCTCGCCCATTGTGCTGAAGTCTTCTGCATAGAAGAGATGCTTTTCTGTGGGCTCAGAGGCAATCTCTTGTAGCTCTTCCTCAATGGCTTTCCCTACCCCCACAGCATACATAGTTATACCTGAGGTACAAAGCAAATGAAGAACAGGGTAGTTACACAGACACAGAAAACAAATGTAGGGTTACCAAAGGGGAAGGGATAACGTAGAAGCTTGGGTATATAGCAGATATACACTACTATATATCTTGTATAATGGGGAAGAATCTGGAGATACTGAACATAGTTCCTTGTGCTATACAGTAGGAGCTTATTGTCTACGTTATATATACATATGTGGCTCAGACGGTAAAGCATCTGCCCACAATGCGGGAGACCTGGGTTCGATCCCTGGGTTGGGAAAATCCCCTGGAGAAGGAAATGGCAACCTACTCCAGTACTCTTGCCTGGAAAATTCCATGGACAGAGGAGCCTGGTAGGCTACAGTCCATGGGGCCGCAAAGAGTCAGACACGACTGAGTGACTTCACTTCACTTCACGTATATAAAATATGTGTGTATTATCTGAATCACTTTACTGTACACCTGAAACTAATACACGTTGTGAGCCAACTTAAAAAAAAAAAGAACAGAGTAGTGAGAGTTGTGTTCCCAGCATCTGGAAGTTGTGTGTTCTGCACTCAGAGCCAGCTGGATATTAATAACTGGTGGGATGTGAGGCATCCGTGTCAGCCTCCCTTTCTTTTCCACCATTTTTATTTTGGCCTTGTGAGCAAAAGACAGTGACCCCAAAGAGGAAGGGGGGCCACTGAGGAGAGGTTGGGGAACCTGACCACCGACCTGCGCAGCTCCGGACAAGGTCATTCGCAAATCTTCAACTTTCCCCTGATTTAGTCGTGTGGGTAAGGAAAAAAAGAACACTATCTCATGGCTTACTAAATAAGGATCTCTTCTGGGAGAATTCTTAAGAAACAGGTCAGTTTATGACCTTGTAACCTAGTTTCTACTTGTCAAAGGTACAGATAGTAACCTTAAGTGACCTGCAGCCAAATGAAACTATTCTGCCCACCCATCTTGGGAGGATAAAGCCTTGTAAGAAGGTGCTAAGCTGAAAAGGAGAATCTGCAGACCACTGGAAATTCCCTAAGTAAAAAAAAAAAAAAGAAGAACAAACACAAGTATCAACTTTAGATTTCAACAGGCATATGAGATTGTTCCAAAAGTTTTTTATAAACAAAATTAATCATTAGATTCCCTTCTCCAATATCCTCTTCATTTGAAAATTAAACATTAATAAGAACTTAAGTTCTGCTTGATTTTCAACACTTCTCAGCAGATATTGTACTCTGGCTAATTCATTAAACTAGATTTTTTTTAAAATAGACATAAAAATGGCTCTTTGAGTCAAAGGGCAAGAATTGTGCCTCATTCTAAAGTCTCTGTAAGGTCAACAGCCAAGTTCAGCATAATTGTTTGAGAGCCCAGTGACTTTACACACAGTCTCCTAAAAAGGATAACTACTATTTTAAGATTGTGTTCATTATACATAGGAGTAGCTAAATTAATCAGAGGAAGTCACTTCAGATAAGTCTTGTTGATTCAAGAACCAAGCATATATGTTTCTCCCACCACCCACCTTTGGAGGATTTGTGGAAATTTGAGTCGGGGAGAGAGTAAGGTAGGTTGGCTTCCATAAGATAGATAAAAGGACTAACCACTGTCTTTGGAGACAAGGTGTTGCCCCAATACATTCTAAGAATGCAGGCTAGAGGGGTTGGTGGGTTTGACATGAGCTGAGCTAAGCTAGTCCAGAAGCAGGGAAACCAGGTGTGAGCAGCCAGTTTTACAATCTACCCAGCTGATTCAGGCAGGACACTTTTGGGGGCTCCTGCGCTTTGGGGGCTCAGGAAAAAAGAAAGAGTGAAATAAGCAATATCAGTAAAATGGCCCCCTTCACTAGGACGGTGACTGAAGGGTGATGGGAACCAGCCTTTCTGTGAGGAGGAACGGAGCTCGCCAGCGGCACTTTAGCACTTTGACCCTTTGTTCCTTCACTCAGCAAGGATTAATCACACAAGTATTATGTTCCAGGCCTGACCGAGGCACTGAGTCCATCAAGTTGGTGCACACACTTTCCCCCTCATAGGAACTGCTGAAGCAATGTGCTCTCGATAAGTTCTTAAAGAAAGCAGTGTTCAAGCAAACTGCTTCACGACCCTCAGGTCTTCCCATCTTCCCAAGGAATCCAGACACTTTCCCTCAAGCTGTCTACCAACAGTCCTAGCTTTGGGGTTTCCTTTTGCCAAGAGCCATATTCCTCTGCCACATTTGACATCTATAGTCAAACCTCAAAAGCAACATAGTCAAACATCTAAAGCAACCTCAAGTCCCCCCTGCATTATATGTGGAGTCAGACAAACCTCAAAGAGGCTAAGCTTTACCGAGCAACAGAGTTTAAGAGTCATGATCTCGTCTGACATTTTGATTTTCTCAAAAGCTCACTTTTGCCTCCTGCAAACACAAGACCATTCACTGTCTTAAGGCTACTGCACTCCCAGTATGTTCACTGGTAATGTTGCTTAAAAAAAAAAAAAGGTATATTGCTCCAATAAAAATTTTAAAAATTAAAAAAAAATATTGGTAAGAGCTCTTCCTACTAGGAATCTATTTTTATCCAGTTCTTCAGGTGATTCTAAAACAACCAGACCAGTGTCTGGGAAGCATTGTTTATTTTTCTGGTTAAACAGCACATGTAGGATTGATTCTCTGCTCTGGAGGTCACAGCCTGGCTGGTAAATCATCACAGGAGATGATTACTCATGTGTGACCTGTGTGCAGACCCCCTTACAGTCCACAAGACTTTGGCATCCCTGTGGGGTCCCTTTAAGGCCACTAGGTGGCAGTTTAGTAAAGGTGTGTAAGCGCGGTGACAGGAAGCCGTTGTGTCCCCTCAAGGAATCTCACTCCCATGCTCCCCCACCCCAATGTGAACACCAAGCAAGTTTAAGAAACCTGAACCTGAGTGGGGTAAAACACACCCCCATCCCACGTTACCACTGGCCTGGGCTTTACTGGCCCACTCGGAGACGTCGTCCTGAGCCCGTCCGTCCGTGAAGACGATGGCTACTCTGGGCACCCGTGCGGAGAGAGGCCGGGCCCCTTCTACTTGGGTAAAACTTCTCTCAAACATATGTTTCAGGGCCAGCCCGGTCATAGAGCCCTTGCCCATGTATTTCATGTGGGCCACGGCTTTTTTCATGTCTTTGGCTGAGCTGAAGTTTCTCAGGGTAAACTCTGTGCGGACCAGTGTGGAATACTGGAGCAGCCCTACTCGAGCAGCTTTGGGAGAAATCGCCAAGGAATCTATAATTCCAGTGACAAACTGCTTCACAATCTCAAAATTATCTTCTCCAAGGCTCTTGGACCCATCGATCACAAAAACCAAGTCAACTGGGCCTTCGGTGCATCCTATGGGAATAAAAGGAAAGTTGTAATGGTTAAATGATTTTAAAAAAAAAGCATACACAAAAAGAGAAGAAAATTACACTTCCACTGGAGGCATAACTATTTTGGAGATCTACCTTTATTCTTTAGATAGAAACACAGGATAGACAGAAAGTGTCGGGAGAGTCACAAACAACCATAATGTTCACAATTGCCTTTACGTGTGGCAATTTTAACAATTGTCGAATTGTTAAAAATAGTTATTTTCCACAAGCAAAAACACATGGCAGATATACAAACTGGAAACCAGACCCACACTGTACCCCGGATCACCAGCAGTCAGGACTGTGTGTAGAGTACCTTCAGGGCCTGATAGCACCCCCAAAAGATTCCAAAAACTTTACTCCAGGAGAGTGACATCACTCCAGTGCTGGCATCTCACACACAATAGACTTGGAGATTCTTCCAGTTCAGCTCAGTCATCTCGATCTTCTAGGGAGATTTCCTCGTAGCCCAGCTTGTGTTCGTTACTCTCTGTGTAGCCTTCACACTACTAATCTGGTCAACAAAAATTGTTTGTTGAGCTCCTGCTTTGTGTAAGGCAGTCAGTGCGGCAGGACTGCAGGTGACCAAGGCACAGTCTCACTCCGTGCTGTTCACAGTCCAGTGCATTCTGCGCAGCGTTCCACACTGTACAACAGCCGGCTAGCTGAGGGTCAGCTTCCTCCTCTAGTCCACCAGTTCCTGCTCAGCAGGAGCCATGTCTCATTAATTTCTGTACTTCCAATACCTGGCACACAATAGCTGTTCAATAAATGCTTGTTGAGAAAATACACGAAAGAGGTGGTATCCATTCAGTAGTACAACCACTAAGTACCCTCTTCACCATTTTTTTTTTTTTTTGGCCCTGTTGCACAGGCTGAGGGATCCTACCCACCTGACCAGTGACCGAACCCAGGCCCTTGGCAGTGACAGCAGGAGTCCCAACCACTGGACCGCCAGGGCCCCATCATTGACCTTTTGAAGTTTTAAAATGAATTATCACTGAGAATTATTTACCTACATGGACGTTTTCCAGGCACCTCAGATGGCTGACAGTAAAAGCTTTATGCAAATACGTTAGCAAGCTGGGTATAGAGAGATTTTTTTTGTTATTTAGGGCTGCATAAGAAAAATTTACAGATCCCAAATGGATGATCTCATTTCAAACAGTCTGCAGTATGCAATATAACATTCTCTTTTACATATCAAGGCAGCTGTCTAATACTTGAAAGTGAAGCACAGCAATATTAGGAAGTAAAGACACACACATGCAAAAATATTTCTATTCTTGACTCAACTAACATGCTAAAATAATTGTGTATGTGTGCTGGAAGAGTTGGGTTCCTGTCTTTCCCCATTTAAGCGCATGTCCTCATTACTCAACCTATTGACCTCTTGTTAGTGAAAGAGGAAATGGCCAATTCAGAACTTCATTTACATTCATAGCCTGAATCTCAGGCAGCGTGCACCTGGCTCTCTAGCAGATTTCAGAAATAGTGGAATAATTTTTCAGCAGCGAATCTATTTTCTCTTTTCCCTCATATATTACTTTCTTAGAGAATAATACGAACACCTGCAGCCTCCCTGCAGGGAGCGGAGCAGACGACTTCAGCAGGAGACAAGAATCCTAGATGGAGCGGAACAGTACCAGGGCGGGAGGTGCCCTAGTCTCACTTTAATGACAGCCCGGCTTGCTGGCTACCTATTTGCAGGAAGGTCACTCAGCTTTCCTTGGATGTTTTCTTTTGGTAGTTGAGTCAGTGAGACTGGAGCAGAGCTGTGATTTGCCTTCTGAGCTTAATTTTCACAGAGTTTCAGAAATTCGGGTTTGGACAAGACCTTTAAAGGTCACTGGTCCAGCCCCCTTTAAAGGTCACTGGTCCAGCCCCCCTGTTGCTCACATCTTTACTGCATCTCTATGGCCATTCACTCAGCCTGGGCCTGAACACCTCTTCTGGTAGGGAACTCACCGCCTTACCACGGAAGCCCGCCTGCTCACAGCTCTGCGGTGAGGTTGACAGTAGCTATCATTGTCGGAACTGAGACACGGTGCCAGCACTGGGCTGAACACCTGTAAACACACGGTGTCATATATTTCTCATGACGATTCTGTAAGGTGTTATCCTAATACCATAGGAAGAAACTGAGACTCAAGAGCAGTTAAATAATTTCTCCAAGGTCACATGAATGTAGGAATAGTGGGTTCAAATTCATGAAAATCCGTAAGATCAAAGCTCATGATCTTAACTAATTAATCACACAGTTTCTCTGAGACAAGGTGTCTTTGTCCCTGTACCAAGCTGTGGCTTTTCTCCAATGTCCTTTCTTTCCCCAGGGTTTAGGGGATGCCCTATAAATAATGGATGACTGCCACTTTGGTATTTGAAAGGTACCTCAGGTCTTTTTTTTCTACATAGATCCCCAGTTTCTTCCTTTATTTTTCACTTGACATCATACTGAACTTCCTCACCATGATGCTTTCTAGATTTTGTCTCTATCCTTTATCTTTAATTTTTTTTTCTAAAAAATATTACATGCACATGGAACAAAGTTCAAACACCACAAAGATTATCTATAGCTATATCTCTCTATGTCAACCTCTATAGCAATACCTATCTTGAGAAAAAGAGTATGTTAGAGGGAGCCTTTTGCAAAATACATCAATGGTAGCACTAGAAAAACCACTCGATACCATGCTTTTTTCATTTAAAATATCTTGAGGATATATTTAGAGCTGCTTCATTCCTTTTTTTAATATTTATTTATTTATTCTTGGCTGTACCGGGTCTTTGTTGCAGTTAGTTGGAGCTCTTCTTTGTTGCGGTGCTCTGGGCTTCTCATTTCAGTGGCTTCTCTTATTGCTGAGCACAGGCTCTAGGTGCCTGGGCTTCAGTAGTTGCAGCAAGTGGGCTCAGCAGTTGTGATGCAGGGCTTGGTTGCCCTGCAGCATGTAGAATCCTACTAGACCAGGGATCGAACCACCATGCATTGGCAGGTGGATCCTTACCTGTCGGACCACCAGGGAAGTTTTGCTTCATTCCTTTTACCAGCTGTATAGTATTCTAATGTACAGATGCACCATGATTTATTTAATCAGCATCATATAAATAGGCACTTATTTCCCATTTTTGCTCTACAAATAACACTGCACAAAATATTCCCTCATATGTGGCTTTGTGAAGACATGCACTTCTCTGCGGCATAAACTCCTAGAACTGGAACTGCCTTCCTTTATTTTCTTGTGAGTTTGTTTTTATTTTTATTGGGCTCTGGGGGATGGTTGGGAAATAACTCTGCAAGTTATGCCCCACTAGGGAAATAACTCTGCAAGTTATGCCCCACTAGGGAAATGTCCATTCTGTTTTTCCTGGGATAGCTTTCAGAGCGTTTTCTTTCTCTTGGAGCTACTGCGCAGCGTCTTCAGGTTCACTGGGGGGTGGCTTCCCCTTGGAAGATAATTTTTCCTCTTTTTTCTCAGGGACCCTCTTGTTTCCTGACTCAGGTCACTAACTGGTTCCTCTTTGGGGAAAGATTTCTTCCACTTGGAAAGACTTCCACTGCTGTCTCTTCAAGATCACTACTAACCAGCTCCTTCTTGGAAAAAGGTTTCCTTTTCTTGGGTTTGGAGAAGGAGACAGATGGGTTTTCCATTCCATCTTCCTGAGGCGCCTTCTGGGGCTTTTGCTTCTCTTTGGGTCTTTCACTTGTCTCCTCACACTCCTCACACTGCTTTTTTCTGGTGATGCCAGGGCAATGGCAGCCAGTCTTTTCTGTCTTCAAGCGTTTCTTCTCCTGTTTCTCCAGCTTTCTAGGAATCTCATCAGCTGCTTCCTCTGCCTGAACCACTGTCTCCTCCACGACATCCAGATTCTTTTGTGGAATCTCTCCAGTCTCAGAGAAGGACAACCACTCCCCAGCTTGTTTTCGAAGCTCCTCCCCAAATACACTGGGAGCAGGGATTACCTCAGAGAAGCAACCAGTTTCTGAGGCAGTCCCGCATTTGTTTGCCAGGTATCGGGAGCTGGGAGCTGCAGCCTTTGTTCTTGGCAGCTGCTTGGCATACTTTGGGGTGTTACCCCCTGTCTTCAGAGCTCTGGAAACATGGTCCATTTGCTGGGCCAGGGAATCACTCAGACACCAGGACCAGTGTCCTGGTTTAAAAAATTTTTTTAATATTTTTTATTTTAAAAAATAAAAAAAAAACATTTATTTTTAAAATATTTTTAAAAATTAAAATATTTGCCAAACTGCCCTCCTAAAAGTTGTACCAATTCAGACACCTAGTGATAAATTTACAATTGCCTATTACAACATACCTTTGCCAACGTAAGGAATCATCGAACTTACTGAACTCTGATAACTAAAAGGTAAAAAATGTATTGTAGCTTTAATCTCTCATTACACATTTTCCTTTTTCTTTTATGTTTCATGTCATGTTTAGAAAGTTCTCTACCCTGAGATTATAAAATACCTCTCTCAAGGCTTTTTCTGCCACTTTAGAGATACTATTTTTTAAGTTTAAGAACACAAGTCTTACCTCCCTCATTCCCGACATTCTTATTCAGCTAGGATCACTCTAGCCTCTCAGCTGACTGTGAACTTACTGTCAACTGAAACCAAAAGTGTTTTCACAGGTGCAGTTAAGCTCTCTTCCCCATTCTGTATCTACACATACACATTTATATCTATGGTAGAAGCAGAGATGAGGGATTTTACTTCTTGCAAATACTCCAAAAAAAAAAAAATTGCTCCCAAACCAAATTAAAGCAAAAAAACCCCCAGTTCAGATCACTTACTTTTGCACCGTCTTCCATCCTCAGCTAGAATAAATCCCTTTGAGCATTTGCAGATGTAGGAATTGCCACGGTTAACACAAATGTGTTCACAGCCATGGTGGGTCGATTTGCAGACATCCTTCCCTGAGGGTTATATAGGAAGTGAAGCAACCCCATCAGTCAGTGTAGAAACGAGCTGGATTGAACAGTCATGTCAGGACAGATCATGGAAATAAACCATTAAAAGCTTCATTCAAACCTCCTCTATAACATCCCCCTTTCAGTCTAATACTCAGGAGAGGGCATGGTAAAGGAAATCTCCTCTTAGAAAGCTCTAGTTTCCATGAAACTGAATGGTAAGCTGGGTGATCAGATGTCCTGGATTTAATAATTTTTAGAATTGTTCAATATACTTTGAGGTTTGATTTTCCCACCCTTCTGATTTTTCCCCATAGACATCCCAATTTCAATTGTCTAATGTACAGTTCTCATGTGTGAGGCACTTCAGACTCTTCACAGTAGCGACAGCTCTTTAATCTTCACAGCATCCTGTGGAGAGAGGAGGGCAGGGATAGTCACGCCCAATGGATACATGAAGAAGCAAAGTTTGACAGTGCAGTCCAAGGTCACACAGCCACTCGGCGACATGTCTGAGTCAGGAAGTATCCTGAGTGGTCCTCCTCCACAGCATGAAAGCCTTCTGTTCTCTGCTTCCTTCATGTCATTAGCTCCCTAAGAAGCTTCCTGCAAAACTGCAATCAGTGACTACAGATCCCTCTGGAAGGCTTTGATTTAGCAATCAAATTTCAGAGGAAAAAGTTGAGCCTTGTGTACCAGTTGTACAAGCTCAACCTATTGAGCAAAAAGCGTGTTGAGTGTAGAAATGATGCACACGTGCATTCCATGCTTACAAAAACAGAAGCATGAACGAATGTCTCAGGCAGACTTAATGGCAGAACTGTAGCCATGGTCCCTGCAGGACAGCGCCGCGTGAAGGCAAAACACAGCCTTGAGTAGGGCACCCCGCAGAGTCAGCCCATGGACCCTCGGGCATCCCAGGAATCGGTCTTGCAAACAGAACTTCCTGCTAAAGGCAGAAAAGTCCCTCCTTCTGGAGGAATAATGAGGAGTGAGTTCTCCTTTACCCCTCGG
Source organism: Bubalus kerabau (assembly GCF_029407905.1). Classification (NCBI taxonomy): domain Eukaryota; kingdom Metazoa; phylum Chordata; class Mammalia; order Artiodactyla; family Bovidae; genus Bubalus; species Bubalus kerabau. The sequence goes on from NC_073637.1 coordinate 68,473,606, forward strand.
TGTTGACCTGTGGAAGCCCCAAGTTATCTCAGCAATCTGTGATGTTCAGTTCAGTTCAGTCTCGTGTCCGACTCTGTGACCCCATGAAGTGCAGCACGCCAGGTCTCCCTGTCCATCACCAACTCCCGGAGTCCACCCAAACCCATGTCCATCGAGTCAGTGATGCCATCCAACCATCTCATCCTCTGTCATCCCCTTCTCCTCCTGCCCTCAATCTTTCCCAGCATCAGGCTCTTTTGATGTGAAGAGGTGACTTAAATGAGTCACCTCTTCGCATCAGGTGGCCAAAGTATTGGAGTTTCAGCTTCAACATCAGTCCTTCCTATGGACACCCAGGACTGATCTTTAGGATGGACTGGTTGGATCTCCTTGCAGTCCAAGGGACTCTCAAGAGTCTTCTCCAACACCACAGTTCAAAAGCATCAATTCCCCCAAATCAACTTCCACCTCAGATGAGTTTTTTTTCTTTTTTTAAACTAAAGAAGGGCCATCCTGCCCACTGGAGCAGAGTATCACAAAAACAAGTAGACCATGTCAAGACCCCCCGAAAATAGGGGTTAACACCTCAAAATCTCACAGGGGGTGGAAATCCTGACCCCGTGCTCATCTCCTGCCCACTTCACTGAGCTCACGTGTCCCCATCTCTCCCTCTCAGGGCTGTGATGGTTCATTTTATGAGTCACTTTGGCTAGGTTACGGCACCTGGTTGTTGCATAAAACACTGGTCTAGATGTTGCTGTGAAGGTACTTCTTTAGATAATATTTAAATCATGAGCCTTTAAGTAAAGCAGAATATCCTCCATAGTATAGGTGGGTCCTATTTTGAAGACCTTTAGACAAAAAAAGACTGAATTTCCCCCAAAGAAGAGGGAATTCTGCTTCCAGACTGCCTTCAGATTGGAGCTGCAATATCAGCTCTTCCCTGGGTCACCAACAGATTCCTTATCTATCTACCTATTGATCTATCATCTATCCATAAACACACATACACACACACATACGTGCACACACACACACACACACATTTTATTGGTTCTCTGGAGAACCCTGAGCAATATACCTTATAAGAAAGCTCTCATAATCTGTTCTGAGTGATCCACAGAAGTAAATGTTAATGGATAATCCAGACCCCCCAAAAAAACCCCTTCATCCCTTCTCTCACTTTCTGCCCTTACTTACAAGGTTTTCCAAGAATAAAAAGCGCTACAACTATGCTTTGACCCTCACCGCGATTGCTGACCCAGATTCTAATCCTTTCCAATGGCGAGCCAGGCACTCTGCTAGGCTCTGCGCATCCATACAACTCCTGTGGAAAGGGGCTACAACTGGGAGAAAGTGAAAGCAACGAAGAGCCTGACAACTCAGGACCCTGGATGAGAAATTCCTGAAGCACTGAGGGTCCAGTGTACTGATCACAAGCACAACAGTTGCAGAGCATCCAAGGCAGGAACTTAGAATAGTGACACTGACTATAACGGAAAACTTCCAACGTTAGAAGAAGATCTCTAACTGTCCCGAGTCGAATCGACTTACTTCTGCAGCGTTTCCCGTCCTCGGCCAGCCGGAACCCCTCCATGCACTTGCAGACGTACGACTCCCCAGTGCTCACACACGCGTGCTCACAGCCGTGGTCCACTGCTTGGCAGACATCTTTCCCTGAGGACAGCAAAGTTAAAAATTTCACCACCGTCAGTTTTCCCTGGGCTTCACCTGGGAGGACCCATCCTTCTCAGCCCCTGGACTCCAGGGCCATCTGAGCTCAGCAGCTCTACTTCGGGTTCACTCTCCGAGCTTCCTCCCTGTCACAGCCACGGCCATCCACCAGCACCTACTTCAGTGTCTCGTAAAAACGCAGTCCATCACGGGCCTTCCGCAGGCACTGGTATGATTACTTAGGACATTAAACCTCAATTTGGACTGGTGATGCTGAAATCTAGTTTTGAGTTTTTCCCTGACCACGTGACTTTGGAGAATCACTTAACCTCTTGCAGGCTTCCCTTTCCTTTATGAAAAATGAGAGTAATACTTCCAGGTACCCATCTTTTCTTCAAATGCATCAATATGAGATTCTCTTAGTAAAGAGCTTTGAGAAGCTTGAGAAGATGACTGACAAGGGCAGGAATCATTTGATCAGGGTTACCCACTCCCCTTTGACTCGACAGAGACGTGTCTTGGCCCTATGGAAGAGACCTTGCTTTCTGAGATGTAAGAATGGCCTCTCATCAAAAAGGGGTCTCTAAGAGGGATTTGTGCCACCAGAAACAATAGGCCTCTCATCAAAAGGGGGTCTCTAAGAGGGATTTGTGCCACCAGAAACAATAGCAACAATATTGTTAAAGAAGCAGAGGATCAGGGAAGTTAAGCTGCTTGCCTAGCTAATGAATGGCAGTGCTAGAAGCTGAGAGAATCTGGATTTCAGACTGGACATCCTTCCAGTAGAACACACTGTTTCTTGTCACAGGGCATATCACCTTCAGTTGTGGCTCTGGCTTTGACTTTTGTCACTTGTCCATTGGTTTGTTTTCTTTTTAATAGTCTTTCTTTTTTTTTTTTTTTAGGACAGTTCTAGATCTACGGAAAATTGAGAAGACAGTACACAGATTCCCTGTAAACCGCATACCCAGATTCCCCTAGTATCAACATCTTACAGTAGTGTGATACGCTTGTTATGATGAATGGACCGATACTGACACAGTAATATCAAACAAAGCCCATAGTTAATTTACATTTCCTTAGTTTTCAACCTGATGTCAGTTTTTTTCCTGATCTATGATCCCACATTACATTTACTGGTCTTGTGGCAATGGTTTTTGAGAGTAACTGATTTACACAGAGATCAGGCTGGTGGATTTCAGGCAGAGATCAGACATAATAATGGGAACCCACTCCAATAAGAACTTACTTCTGCAGGTCTTCCCATCTCCACGGAGTATATACCCTTCAAAGCATCGGCACACGAAAGAGTCTCCACTGCTTACACATGAATGTTCACAACCATGCTTGCCCAGAGCACAAGCGTCCAGTTCTGAGAATCCAAGTGGAAACAGAAACAAAAGAAGGAAATGATTCATACATTAGTGACTTATTTAATCTTTTAAGATATTTCAGACACCTTAAATGAAAGCAGTACTTTATGCTACAGGGTACATTTAAAATAGAAAGCATGTCTATGAGCAAAATATCTTAATATATAAAAAGCACATAAAATAAAATACTACTATCATCTCTGTAGGAAAAATGAACAAAAGACACGGAAAGACAAGTTACAAAAGGAGAGACAGAAATGGCCTATAAATATTAGAAAATAAGTTCCACATCATTGATCATCATGTAACCATAATGTCAGATTATCAGATAACCATGATTATCTGCATATCTGCTTATGTATGCATGTATGTGTCCTACTTTGGTCATCCCTCCATCCATTCATTCATTCACTCATTTCTTCACTGATCTGTGGAATATTTCGTGAGTCCCCTCTCTCTGAGTCAGGCACTCCTCCAGTCTCTGGGGACGTAACAATGAGTAAAACCAAGTTTCTGCTTTTGTGAAGCTTACATGTGGTGGCAGGGGCGGAAGGAAAGAGGGGCAAGACAGACAGACAAATGTATATGTCAGGAGAAGGTGCTACAGAGAAAAGCAGGATGAGGGCGATGGAGAGGGTCTGCTGATTTGGAGCGTGCAGAGGGCTTATTATTTTCCATGCCATGTCAGAGAAGGTGACACTGAGCAGAGCCCTGGAGAAAGAGACGAGTGAATGCGTGGTGTTTGAGAAGAATGACATCCAAGGAAGTACAGCATCTGTAAACAGGGGCAGGAGCCCGTGGGGACGTTTCAGGAAAGGCAAGGAGATCAGGGGACCGGGCAGGCGATGAGCCAGGACAGACCTCATGGGAGTCACACACAGTGGCTGCATCTAAGTCAGAAGGGGTCACTGGAGGGTTCTGAGCAGTGGGGTGACAGGAACTGACTTTTTTCTTAAAGGACCACTGTGCACAAAACGGGCCATGGGTAAGGCTGGAGCAGGGAGAGTGGGAAGAGAGCCACTGCCTGACCTCTCAGGCGGGTGAGAGGGTCAGATTGAGGCTGGACTTTGAAGGCAGAGCCTGCAAGCTTTGCTGATGGGTTAATATAAAGAGTCCATCTTCACATGGATATGACAGAAGAGTTATGGGTGACCTGAGGTCCTAGGGCTGAGCAACTGAAGAATGGCATTGCCATAGACGGGGCTGGGCAGCTTCTGTGACAGCAGGCTGTAAAAACCAGGCTGATATGCTAAAGCCTGATACTGAGGACAGATGGGAAGGGACTTTTTCTAAGAACCAAACAGAATTCTGAGAGTCAACGCCATCATTTCAGATGGAGCAGAATTTCTACAGTGGCTTTGAAGTGAGGTTTTAAAATGAATGCTCCAAAGTGCATAATCACTTTATAGCCAGGCACAGACCATACGCTTTTTTCTAAGGCATTTTTGCAGTATTTTTCTTGGAGGGGAGTCTTGAGAACGACCCTATGGGTTAATTAAAGCAGCTGTTGTTATTCTCATTTACCAGCCAGGGAAACTATGCTTTGGGAAGATTAATGGCTTGCCAACATCAGTTGCTAATAAGTGACAGCACCAGATTAAAAATGTAATCTTCTGATAATACATCCCATGTTTTCCCCAGCTACACTGCGTTGCTATACTCTAAAGTAAGCTTCCAAACATGAAGGGAATTTTGTCTTCATTTGGGCAGAAGGGCCGCCAAAATCTGAACAGTGGGAAAGCGTTGTATCAACTGAAATTATAACTGCAGACGAGAGTCAAAGCAGAGCTGGCCCTTGCTCTTTGCTCGGAACATGACTTACTTCTCCGGGCACAATCTAGACTCATTATTGATGCAGAACATTTCTCGATGGCTTGGGGTAATCCCTCACGTAGTGTTGAGTGGAAATACAATTGAGTGATCCATAATACAGACAGCCGGCTGGCTGTGGAGGTGAGCGGTTTTTTTTCCTCACCATGAATTTATATTAAGAATACTCCATTTTCCAATGGAATAAAATAGCTATAACTCTTTCAGGTCAGCCTTGTCAAGCTATAATGCAGACAGGCCCCCTGAGCACGCCCCTTCTTTCTGGAGCATCCCCCATGCCCTGTCCTGTCCCCGTAGCTTCATCTCAGGCTGAAGTTTTGAAGAGTGATTGAGTCTTTCCACAAGGATCCTGAAAGGACATTGGCCCCCCAGGCTCTTGCAGGACGAGTCTGTACTTGGCAGAGGGGCACTGCTTTCCTCTATGGGGAGCCTGCTGAGCCTGAAAGCACTGTTCTCAGGGGGCATCCTCACCATTGGCTGCAGACGATCCTGGGAGCTCCCAGCCCAGCCGCTGAGCTCTCCTGGGCTTTTGTACTAATAGCTGTTTGGAAATTTTGTTGTTTGCATGCTTTAAAAGCATGTAGCGAATTTGGGTTTTTAAACTTTCCCTTCTTACCCGCTCAGGGCATCTGATCAAGAGAAGACAGCAATGGTTCTCAATCTCAGGGGAACATCAGTCACCTGCAGAGATTCTTTGAAAGGCAAAATGGGCCCATGATTCAAAATTCAAACATACTAAGGGGAGACATCCCCTTTGGAGGGGGTATCTGGCAGTATCTGCCTAAAGTACAAAATGTACTTTTGACCTGGCAGCTTCACTTCTGGGATCCTCTCCTGCAGATACCCTGGCACCATATGAAGAGATTTACTTTCAAGTAATTCACAGCAGCATCGTTTGTAATAATGAAAAGTGGGAAACTACACAGATGTCCACGACTACTCAGGAGACAAGCTGAACAAATGTTCTACACAATGAGATGCTATGCTTAGTCGCTCATTCGTGTTTGACTCTTTGTGACCCCATGGACTATACAGTCCATGAAATTCTCCAGCCCAGAATACTGGAGTGGGTAGCCGTTCCCTTCTCCAAGAGATCCTACCAACCCAGGGGTCGAACCCAGGTCTCCGGCATTGCAGGCGGATTCTTTACCAGCTGAGCCACCAGGGAAGCCCCAAAGAAACAGGAACGGAATGGAAATAAAATGGAATGTTAGCTATCCATTGCGGAGAAGGCAATGGCAACCCACTCCAGTACTCTTGCCTGGCAAGTCCTATGGACTGGTAGGCTGCGGTCCACGGGGTTGCTAGGAGTCGGACACGACTAAGCGACTTCACTTTCACTTTTCATTTTCATGCATTGGAGAAGGAAATGGCAACCCACTCCAGTGTTCTTGCCTGGAGAATCCCAGGGACGGGGGAGCCTAGTGGGCTGCTGTCTATGGGGTCGCACAGAGTCGGACACGACTGAAGCGACTTAGCAGCAGCAGCAGCAGCAGCTATCCATTGCTGCAAAACAAAGTATGCCAACACTTAGCAGCTTAAGGCAACAAGTGTGATGTCACATAGTGTCTGAGGGTCTGGAAGCCAGCAGGGGCTCAGCTGGGAGGTTCTGGCTCAGAGTGTCTCGTGAGGCTGCAGCCGAGCTGGTCCCCTGGGGGCTGCATTGATCCCAAGGCTCCACTGGGGCTGGAGGATCTGCTTCTGAGCTCACCGTGTGTGCACTGGCCTCAGTTCCTCCCTGGAGGATGACTGAAGGCTTCAGTTCCTCAACATGTGGGCCTCTCCACTGGGCTGCTCCCAATACGGCTTCCCTTAGAGTGAAGCCAACATGACTTCAAGAAGCCAGAGAGAGCTCCCAGAAAGCAGCCACAGTGTTTCTGACAACTTCACTGGAGAAGGGACACAGCACCGTTATTTCCACATGCTGTCGGTCACGCAGGCGGATGGTGAAGGAGGGAAGGAATACATGTGTGTGAATCCAGGAGGGGCCGCCCTGGATGGAGGCTGCCCACCACCAGTTACCTGGGAACCGGAGGGAGCCAGGGGGATGGAAGGGTGGGCAAGAGTGCGAGCCAAACTCCTTAATGCACGTCTTTTCGTACTGTTTTGATTTTTAAACTATGTATACCTTTTACCCATTCTAAAAACAAAATCAAATTTAAACAGACAAAAAAATCTTATAAAAGTACTCTTCTCTCTCACCTTTGACACCCTACATCATTATTTTTTTAAAGGCAGCACCGTGATTCATTTAACCAGTTTCTTTTTGGAAAGGCACTGAGGTGGTTCCTAGGCTTTGCTATGACAGTTGTTACTGCAGGGGATACTCGTGTGCCTGTAGTTTTGCATACAATGGGAAAGCAAGTCCGAAAGGTAAACATCTAGAAGTAGGCTTGCCTCTCTAAAGGGTAGGAACACTTACCCCCGGATAAATATTTTTCAAATTGTCCTGCAAGGAGGTTGCATCAATCAACGTAAGATGATCTCTATTTCGGGAGGTCCAGGGTGCTGCCTGGACTTTCGGATGTTTTAAAAAGCCCCACGGATGACACCAACAAACTTGCCAGAAGTGAGATGCCGGCACGGGACCCAGAACTTACGTTCAGAGACCTTCCCAAGTGTCCAGAGAGGTGATACCGCTCCTCCATCATCATGAACCACCTGCCATCATCCTTCTCCTGGGCTGTTACTCCATCTACCAACTAGGTCTTCACAAACCTACTTCACCCCCTCCAGCCCATTCTCCTGGACTCAGCTGGAGTCCTCTTCTAAAGCGTGCGTGCAGACATCCCTCCCTCCATCTGCCTGACACCCTTAAGTGCTTCCTGAGAGTCTGGCTAGGACTCATTGGTGAGGTTCGCAGGACCTGCCCGCTGCCTCATCTCAGCCACGCTCCCCCCAGCTCTGAGTACTTTCTTTCAGCACCTCAGGACCAAGCCAGAAAGTGAAAGTGGCTCAGTCGTATTCGACTCTTTGCAACCTCCATGGACTACACAGTCCATGGGATTCTCCAGGCCAGAATACTGGAGCGGGAAGCTTTTCCCTTCCTCCAGGGGATCTTCCTAACCCAGAGATCAAACCCAGGTCTCCTGCACTGCAGGCAGATTCTTTACCAGCTGAGCCACAAGGGAAGCCCAAGAATACTGGAGTGCGTAACCTATCCCTTCCCCAGTGGATCTTCCTGACCCAGGAATCCAACCGGGGTCTCCTGCACTGCAGGCAGGTTCTTTACCGTCTGAGCTATAGGAAACCCCAGCATCACAGCTATCACCAAACACTTACTGGTTGCTCTGGACCTATGCCTGCCTCCTCGCTGGACGACGCTCACACGGGCTCTGACCTCCAGGGGACCACGGGCTGCACCTGCCCTCCTCTCCTGGATCTCCCAGCTCCTAACTTAATGCCTGGCCCCCACAGCAGGTCCTCAGCAAATGCCTGCTGAGTTAAAGGAAACATTTCCTCAGCTTTCTACTCTGAAAACCAAGGATCACGAGAGTTTTAAATGAGAACCCATGCCGTGTGGATGGTGGCGGTCAGCTGGGCTCCCCTTTCTCTCCCTCCTTCCAGCCTTGCAGAGTGCGATTCGCATTTGTTCAGCAAAACGTCCAGTTTCTGCACATCAGGGACATTTCTGTCACTCATAATTAAAGAACCACAAATGGTAAATTAGAGAAGGCCAAAGTTGTGCTGCAGCTAACTCCCTGACCACAGGCTTTCAGCTGCCTTTCAGTCACCAAGTCTGGAAACCGGCTTGGAATCAGCATCTCTGCCGAGCTAAGGTTACTCCCTGCTGGGAAAGCATGTCAGTGGTTCCCTAACAGGCAAAGAGAGCCAACATCCCTGACTCACGATTACGGGGGGCCTTCAGCCTGGGGAGAACGGTGGGCACTCTGACAAGAGTTCATTCATTCAGTGAGTGTTTATGGAGCCCTTACTCTGCCAGCCTCATTCTCAGGCTAGAAGGGACCTTGGGGATGAACTGGTCCAACACCTTCCTTTAAAGTCACAGAAACTGAAGGACACAGAGCGGGTGTGACTTTCCCAAGGCCCCTTACCCTGCAGAGATGATTAGTCTCAGCCGTGCTTGGGGCAGAGGTGTGATTAGATCACAGGTCTGTCACCTCCGTGGTCCCTGGTTCAGGGGTCATCCTCGCCCAGCAGACTCAGCAGAGGCTGCTCAGATAGGCTGATAGATTCTCAGGAGGCAAACTAAAACAGTTTTCTCAAGGGAAGCCGAACCTCCAAATAGCATAATGAACTCTAAGTGCTGCAGTGGTCTGTCTCAGTGGCTCCTCCAGGCTCACATCTCTCCAGTCTCCCTCTCAATTCAGCACTCGGTACTTACTACTAAGTACTCAGTACTTAGTACTCAGTACTCTCAGCTTTTTCAGTTCACTCTCTGGACCCTGGCTGGCATGTTCTGTTTCCTGTGCCTAGGAAGACCACGCCCTCCGTTTTAGCCCTTTGGGGCTGCTCTAACAAAACACTTCAGACTGAGTAGCTTATAAACAACAGAAATGTATTGCTCACAGTTCTGGAGGCTGGAAGTCTGAGGTCAGGATGCCAGCAAGGTTGGGCAAGAGCCCTCTTCTAGGTCACAGACTTCTTGTATCCTCACATGGCAGAAGAAACTGGAGAGTTCTGTGGGCAGGGATCTCATTCATATGGGCTCCATCCTCACAACCTAATCACCTCCTAACGGCCTTGCCTCCTAACACTATCACCTTCCACGGTTAGACTTTCAACATATAAATTGGGGGGGGGGCGCAAATATTCAGTCCATAACACCTTCCATCTCTGCATAGCTCCCTCCATCAGTCTCTAAAGGTCAGATCAAACACCTCTTTCTCAGGAAGACTTCCTCTGGACCAGGTGAGGGTCCCCCTGCCAGATGCCCCGTGACACCTCTCCTACCTGCATGATGACTCTCATCACACAGAATGGAAGATCTATCCTTAATATCCTTCTTCCCTGAGAAATTTTAAACTCTCTCAGGGCAGAAACTGAACTTGCATCAACCCCACAGTGGCCCAGGGTCAGCACAAGATGACCAGCACAACACAGGTCCACAGGAAGTGCTTGAGGAGGCTGAGCATCAATGAACCAGAAGTACCTAGACTCAAATCCAGAGACGAAAGTGAGGACAGACGGAACCACCACTTCATGTGACGTGGCTGTAAGGACTTAGCAGAGATCTCAGGATGCAGGAATGAAACATTTTCCCTTTAGAGAAGGATCCTCTTTTTTAAAAAAAAAAAAAACATGTCAGAAGGCAGGTCTACATATTAATTAAAGCCTTATCATGAAGGGGGTCTGCGATCAAGACGAGCAGACGCTTCAGCACGCAGCACAGGTTTTAGGGCCTGAGTCTCACAGCCCCACACACTGATACAGTCTGTTCCTCACATCTGGACCCCACATCTGGTGACTCACGCACGAGCTGTGGCGCAGCACTCATGGGGTAATGTGTTCCGAGGACTCGCACCTCCTTGGTGATGACAGACAGCAATCCTGTGTCTGGGGCTCCACGTAGGAGGTTATTAAACCCAACCCCAAGCCCAGAGGGAGAAAGCCACAGTGGCCGCCTGCCAAGAGGGTGACCAAGGCTGAGAGACAGAATTACACCATTTGCTGTCATTTTTAAAAATAATAAATCTAGCAGCAGCCATTCATTTGCTAACTCTGTGTAGGTTTTTTTTTTTTTTCCTCAGACAAACCAGAAGCAGCTCAACTGAGATGTATTTTTAGAGGTCACCCTGGGTAAAAGATTCTGAAGTCAGGGGACCCCAGTCTTAGCCCTGACTCTGTCGTCAACCCCCAGGGTCAGCTTGGGGGGCATCAGTTTTCTCCCCAGGCCACAAAAGAAAGAAAAGATCTCTAAGTTTCCTTCTGTTCCTTTCAATCTCTAATGTGAATACACGAGGGTAAAGGGTAAAGTGGTCTTTTCTCTCCAGTCTCTGTGATGGACTGAACTGTGTTCTCCTCAAATTCTGAGTTGAAGCCCAAACCCTCAATGTGCTGGTATTTGGAGGTGGGGCCTTTGGGAGGTGATTAGGGTTAGATGAGGTTATGAGCGTGGGACCCCCATGATGGGATTAGTGCCCTTCTAAAAAGAGACTACAAGAGAGTGTATTCTCTACGTGTGTGTCTGTGTATCTGTGTGTGATGGGAGGACACAGCAAGAAGGCAGACATCTGCAAGCTCAGAGGAGGGTTCTTACCAGAGCTGACCATACTGGCGCCTTAATCTTGGATGTCCAGCCTCCAGAACTGCAAGACAATTACATTTCTGCTGCTAAGGCACCAAGCATGCAGTATTTTTTGATGACTGCCTGAATACAATAACACACTGCTCTTGTCTTGCTCAGGGTTGCTTCGTCCTGCAAAGTCAGTCTGGGAGGCATCAGGTAGGAAAAAGCCTTTGCCCACCCACCTCTGGTGGCCAGTGTAGGAGTATCCCCAGCTGAAATTCCCAGTGCTCTATGCTTGTCACTCAGATCCGTATCAGCACCAGCCATGTGCTAGAGGAAGGTAGTGCCTGGGCTCCTGAGCCTGACTCCTCCCAGGTAGTCTCCACAAGAAGGGCAGGCCAGGCCTACCAGGAGTGGGTGTTCAGGCAGCAAAGCAGGACGCTACCTCAGCCCTCTCCTAGTGTGGGGCCGTCTAACAGTGGGAAGTAAGATTTCAACAAGAGTACCTTCAGGTTTATGGCATTTTACAAGTTCCCCAAGCACGTCGGCGAACGTCTTTCCCTGTGCCACAAAGTGACCCTGAGAAAGAGGCAGAAATGATCATTCCCAGTTTACAGGTGAACAGTTAGACGCAGGCAAGAGACCTGAGAAATGTGGGTTTGGTCCCTGGGTCAGGAAGATCCCCTGGAGGAGGACATGGCAATCCACTCCAGTATTCTTGCCTGGAAAATCCCATGGACAGAGGAGCCTGGCGGGCTATGATCCAGAGGGTCACAGAGTCAGACACGACTTTAGCAACTTAGCATGCATGTAGTCAGATCCAGAGAGGTCAGTTCCCTCCCAAGATTTAAACCCAATCTTTGGGCTCTTAGTTCAGTGTTCTTTCTACTCTGCCATGCTGATTCTAGATCTGTGCACAGATGGCCACAGGGAAGGGTCCTGATGGGGTCTCACTGCAGTGGGTGGAGCAGAGCTGCTCCCAGCAAGTCAGGAGGGCAGGAAGTTCCCCATGGAGGTGATGCTGGCCCTGGGCTGGGTTTCTGCCAGCAGAGGTAGGATATGGAGGTTGTCCTAAGTGGAGACAGGCTGGGCTGGAGGTTCAGGCCCTGCTCAGAGAAGAGGGGAGCTGCCTCCTTTGAAGAAGCAGAGGGAACAGGGAAGAAGACCTGGGTGGGGCTCAGGAGGTGGAGGAAGGTGTTCTCTGCCACCTGCCAAGTCAAGGTCCACTGAAGCGTCTGGAACAGAAGATGGACCCTGTGCCAGGTGCCACAGGATGAAAACACAGGTGGTCTCTGCCCGTTCACTCAACATGTGTTGAACTTTATGGAGCATTTCCTGTGGGCAAGGTCTGGAACTCAGTCTCTGAGTAAGACCAGGTCTCTAACCTCCAGAAGCTCGCAGGCCTGTGGGCTGTGTGCTCCATGCACATCTAGACTAGAGAGTCTTTCCTGATGCTGAGATGTGCTTGCACTAAGTTTATTTCAGAAATTTCCAGGAGGTAGAGACGGGAGGAGTCCTCTCAGCTGCAGCTTGCAGAACAGATCCCCTGATTTCCCTCCCCACCTCAACCCCCTTAAGGGTTGTGGAACAACCCTCCAAGGGGTGATCGCAGCTTGGAGGTCAGGGGACCAAGAGGAAGGGAGGGTGGGCGTCACTCCAGAGGCCAGAGAGCCCAAGGTGCCTGCAGGGGTGTGAGAATAAGTGTCCATTCCTTCCAGGGCCCTGGGAAACTGTGCCTGCTCTTTGTGCTTCAGAGAACCTTCCAGAAAGTGAGCAGAGTGTTCTTCAGGCCACCTGCTATCAAGGCGGTAAGTGGAGGCTGCCTTTATGAAGGGCCAAAGACACCCTCATCTGCTGAGCAGGCCTGGCTGAACTCCAGCGGGCTCCCCACCCACAGCCCAGCATGATTTACAAAAAAGATGCAGTCAGGATGTCAGGCTCTTTGTGATCTGGGACGGAGCTGGGAAACACACGTTCCCAACCCCAGTTTACTATGGCCACACTGAAAACACAGCGCATTACTGCAGAACAGGGCAGCTAGACAGAATCAACCCGGGGCAGACACAGGCTTCAAATAGGGGACAAGCTCAACAGATATGTGTCAGATGGCAGGTAAAATGCATCTCTTACAAATACCACCATTGCCTGTGTGTGTGCTCAGTCATGTCCGACTCTGCAACCCCATGGACTACAGCCATCCAGGCTCCTCTGTCCATGGGATTTCCCAGGCAAGAGTGTTAGAGTGGGTTACCATTTCCTTTACCAACTGAGCTATCAGGGGGCCCTGACTTCCCTGGTGGCTCTGATGGTAAAGTGTCTGCCTACAGTGCAGGAGACCTGGGTTTGATCCCTGGGCTGGGAAGATCCCCTGGAGAAGGAAATGGCAACCCACTTCAGTACTCTTGCCTATAAAATCCCATGGATGGAGGAGCCTGGTAGGCTACGGTTGAACACAACTGAGTGACTTCACTTTCTTTCACCATTTCCTACTCCAACCATTGCCTGAGGATAGGATAATTCTAACTCATCTGATCATCTCATGTAGATGCAGCATATATAATAAACAAATACATATCAAAATTCACTTCTAATGGCATTGTTGCACGTTTACTCAAATGGATATCACTGTATCATCAGTTACAAGCCCTATAAATGAGAAAATGGACATTTGAAAGTGTCAGTGGCCATAACAGATGTGGCTGGAAGGAGGGAGTGGGACACGCAATTGTAAGGAGGAGGGGTAGCATTTGTTTGGAAGGGTCATGAAAATTTCTCAGACGTCCTGCGATTATCTTATAGTCAGTTCTTGGTTATCACAGCAATGGGGAGGTCCAAAGAAATGCATGGATAATCTAAGGTGATGAGAATTAAAATAAATCCGTTAAAAAGCAGCCTTCTGGCTTTGGCATGCAGTCAAATGTACATGCAATTGGACACACCCACTCTCTTTCTGCACCCTGATGTCCAGCCCCTCCCTGTGCTGGCCAGGACAGCCGGGCAGGCAGCCACAAGCAAGCCATAAAACTCAAGACTCCATCCCAAATGGGGGAAACCTTTTCTCACAGCCGGCGGAGTTAGAGAGGCACACCCAGCTATGCAATCAGGGCACCTGCCCAAGTGAACAGATGACATAAAAAGTGACATAAAAAGGTGGACATGTTAGGTTGTGACCACAGTTGTATCAGTGGTCAGGGAACCTGGTCCTATAACTGGAAAGACTAGCAGGACCCGCAAGGTACATGGCAATCCTGTTCCTCCACTTCTGACCCCTTCTCTTGAAATGACTATTTTTAAGTCTTTATCTTGGTCCACTTGGAAACAAGACTGCAGGGCAGAAAACATAGCCTCCCTGAGTGAAGAGGAGGACATCTGGGAGCTTTTTTTTTTTAAAGTAATGGAGACAGGAATTGGGCCCAGCTGCCGGGAAATATGTCCCCAGGAAACCTCACTGCCAACCTCGCCCCCCCCCTCCCCCGCCCCCGCCATCTGCCGCCAAATTATCCGGATTGGGGGAGGGGACGGGGTTCTCAGGAGCCTCCCCTTCTAGCAGAACTGACTTTGGAGTCACAAGAGTCCAGAGTCTGAACCCACCCCGTAACAGCTGGTCACTTTAGGCTTTTCACTTAGTCTGAAGGTGAGGATTCTGCTGAGGTTGCGGCCCAGAGAAAGCACGCGCTCAGCGTGCAGCGCAGCCGGAAGTCCGCAGTCAGGAAGGCATCTACTTCACTATAACTCATGCCCGCTCCGAAATGACCAAGGGCCAGGCCGGAAGAGGCAGAAGCCGTCTAGGGGCAGGAAAGCGGCAGCCGCCAGGGCTGACATCGCTGGGAGGGGGGCTTTCGCACACGTTCAGCCACGAACCCGGGGGCGCAGACCCACCCGTGGTCACTGTCCTCGGCGCACCCCACCCACGATCGCCCGTGCCGCGCCCCCGTCGTCCGACGTCATAACACTCACTGGCACAGGTCTTGCCGTCACTGCGGAGCACGTGTCCCTCAGGACACTCGCAGACGAAGGATCTGTCCGTGTTGACGCAGGAGTACTCGCAACCGTGGTGGCTCAGCAAGCAGTAATCCACTCCTGCAAAACCCCACAGCCAGGGAATCAGATCACGGACCTGCGCGCCCCGCTATCCCTCCTCCTCCTGCCCCGGGAAGGCGCGCGGTCCCCAGGGGACAGCCCCACCATATCCCCCGGAGCAACAAGCAGAGGACAGAGGGGTGCCCACCATCCCCTACGGCCCTCACGTTCTCCACGCCGGTGGCAAAGCTCTTCCCTGTAAGAGAAGCACGAAGGGCACTCACGCGAGCAGGTCTTGAGGTCGTCGTTGATGAGGAAGCCTTCCGAACACTGGCACACGAACGAGTCCTCCGTATTGAGACACAGCTGCTCACAGCCGTGGTCCTGCTCGGCGCAGTGATCCACCCCTGCAGGCGACCACACAGGGAAAGCCCCTGAAGTAAGCCAGGAGGGCATCAGAGAACAAAACCACCTCCCCCGGGAGCCGCTGCCGGGCAGTTTCACTCCGTTGATGCCCAAAAGAGAGAGGTGTATGGTTTCCTTCCACTCTGTGCCACTGGCCTGGTTTGTTTTATTTCCTATTTCTGTGAGGAGTAAGGTGCATGTGACTCCGGTCAAAGTGGTAACGACAGTAGCCCTCTGCACCTGAGCCAGGTCTGGGCATCACCTGCAATCCCCAGGGGCACCGGTGCGAGAAGGTGCCCTCCCCGTGGCACAGAGAGGAGAACCAGGCTCGGGAAGATGGAGCCGCGGACCCCGCCGGTTCCCTGCGGCTGACAGCCGTGTCTCAGGATTGGGGAGGGCTCCACGCCACACTATTTGGGCTCAAATCCCACCTCCCCCTACCGGCTTCCCAGCTGTGAGATGCTTGCTGGGCGGTCATTTGGCCTCTCTGCCAGCATCTCATGACTTGAGAAATGGGGTTGAGGCTCGCTTTTTTCTAGGAACATGGTGGGAGGAGTTGATTCACCTAAAACCCTCAGAACAGTGGCTGGCATACATAATCACTTTGTGAATGCCTGTCATTACTAAGTATATGGCTGGGGAAGAAAGAATTGTATAGTTCCTTTGTATCTCAAGGAGAAAAAGTGCTGTTATCCTCCATAACCAGGACATCCAGATTCAGAAAACAAACCAACGCTGAGGCCTTGCGTGTGTGGCCAGTCCTGGCACCCGAGCCCTGCACAGCTGGCCCAGCTAGGATAACAGACACACAGCTGTGGTGAACTGGTTCCCACCAGACAGCCCTGCAGGCTGCCTCCCAGATTTCCTTGATGGAGAAAACGCACACCCGGAGACTGGAGAGACACTGAAGGCCTTGTGCAGGGCCATGGGGTGGGCCTCTCTGACTCCCACAGGACCTGGGACTGTGCCTTCTGGAACATTCCACCCGTGGCTGTACCTACTGCAAACATTCGCAAGATCTCAAGAGCCAGAGACTTCTATTCACATCTCAGTTCACCATTTACCTGTCACGTGATCCTGGGAAACAGAACTTAATCCCCTTGCGCTTGTTTCCCCGTCTTTAAATGGGGGTAAGAATGTTGATGCCTCACTGGGATCTGGTGCAGATAAAGTGAGTGAGTACTTGGGAAGCGATCCCGGCCACGCCTGCACGGAGCAAGCCCCTCATAAGGGCTTCCTATTGTGATGGTCTGTGGGCTCCCTGAGCCCCCATGGAGAATAGGATTACCAGGCTGTCTCTGGGGACTCCTAGGAAGAAATAGCTTGGTTTATACTTTCTTGAAGCTGACAAGATGGTCCTTCTTACTAGATTCCAGAAAGAAAAGATGGCTCAATCTCTTCTGCTCCAAGGCGTGTGGGGAGGGAGAGGCAGGTCACGGGCCCTGGGGCTCTACGTGGGCTTGTCCAGGCCATGCCAGCCTGCCCTGGGATGCCTATCAGAGCTGTCAGCTGGCAGGCCCCACGCTCCTGGAAGAGAAGGCACACAGACTGTACACAGATCCATCTTCACCAGGGCGTCCCCTCGTTGAGCGGAAGGACCCTTGTTCACCACTGGCTTCTCACAAGGACTCAGAGACTTCCAGAGGCAAGTGCAGAGCAGTGCCAACTCTCTGGTTCAAAAATGCTCTGACTTCCGAGATTGATGCTTCGAAAGCCCGATCGAGGACTCTGTTTCCTCTGAAGACGGAAAGGAGCACGAGGTTTCCCGAGGACTGCTCTGCACCTAATACTTCATCTGTGAAACTTCCCCTCCAGGCAGTGGAAGGTCCAAATATTGAACAGCTGTACTGTTCTCACTCACAATCTATCTCTGTCCCCAAAGCTGGAGCAGATGTGCAGCTCGCTGGGTGGAAAGCCACACAAAGGGCCCCTTCTGTGCCAGCCGTGTCACCAAGCCCCTCACTGGCACCCCCCTGGGTCAGGGCGTCCCCCGCCGTGTCACACGCCCCACCCCCGCTGGCTTGGACCAGTGGAGACTGTGCCTCGTAAAAAAGACATGGAACCATCTAGCTGGCACATCCCGCAAGTTTCCACGTTGACGTCACCGGACCGAGTTATGTTGTGCCTCTTACACAAGAAAATGAAGACAATGCTTCATAAAAAGTCCCATGTTTCTCAGCTCGCCCTCAGATGAGGTCTGCAGTGGCCCAAGGGCCTTCTGAGGTCTGTCTCTTTTCTGGTTCCTGTCCCAGGCTCTGTGGCAACAAAGAGCTCTTATTTTTAATTGTATGTTTTCCTTGTGTCAAGCACTGTGCTAAGAGGTTGAAATAGTCCTCATGATTCCCCTTAACAACTCCAGGAAATTAATGCTGTTATCATCTTCCCTTTTTTTAAACGGATGGAAAAGTCAAAGCTTGGAGAACTTTAATACCTTACCTGGGGTCACATGTCTAGTATGAGGCAGAGTTTGGATGAAATCAGGCTGGTCTGACTTAATCAAGGCTCTCAAGAGCAAATGATAATATTAGCTAATATTTGTGCATGTGTTAGTTACTCAGTCATGTCCAACTCTTTGCGACCCCATGGACTGTAGCCCGCCAGTCTCCTCTGTCCATGGAACTCTCCAGGCAAGAATACTGGAGTGGGTAGTCATTCCCTTCTCCAGGGGATCTTCCTGACCCAGGGATCGAACCCAGGACTCCTGCATTGCACGTAGATTCCTTACCATCTGAGCCACCAGGGAGGCCTAGCTAATATTTACTGGGCTTTTATTATGTGTCTAGCAGGATTTTTCTAAGTGTTTTCTACGTGCTGATTCTTTCACTCTTCACAATCCAGTCTCTGAGGTAGGCAGCATGAGTAGTCCCATTTTACAGATGATGAAACTGAGGCCAGGAAAGTTAAGGCTGCTGGACCATCAGGCTCATAGGAAACCCAGGAGCTTCAGAAGTGACTGGCTGCTAGTGAGCCCCAGGGCCTATGTGTGAACCTGGCCCTCCCATGAGCCCCTGACCCGGGTACACTCACGGCTGCAGGTCTTGCCGTTGGGGTCCAGAGTGTAGCCCCGGCGGCAGCGGCAGTAGTAGCCCTCCTCCGTGTTGATGCATTCGTGCTCACAGCCCGGCTTGTTCAGCGCGCAGTAGTTGATCCCTGAAGGGAGAAAGGGCAAACACTCCTTCAGGCTTGGGGCTTCTCCCAGGGCTGAGGTTGGCCCCTCCCAGTAAATATTCAGTAAGGAAGGTGCTCCACGGGACACAGACAGCAGCTCCTGTTCTGCACGAGCTTGTTTGGGAGAACCTGGCACCTGGGGGTATGTCCCTCTGCGCTCGCCAGCAGGGGTCTCTTCCTCAATAGATGGCCAAAACGCTGGTGAAATGGGTTGAGCGCCACAGTTCCCAGCCCATCTCCTCCCAAGAATGATGGAAACGCTGGGAAAATTCAGTCTCTTCTTCCAGTTAACCTGATTACTAGGGCTCAAAGCATGTATGGAGCTGCTGCCGGCAGTGACATCTGACAACGGCATGGGACGGCACAAGGCAGAATTAACAGCAGCTGATCTTGCAAGATACCCAGCGATTTAGGAGAGGCAGGAAAAAGCAGTTACATTAAGAAGGGTCCAAAGCTCCACCGGGCTCTGGGTGAGAGCGTGACACCATCCATAATCAAGAAACGGGAGAAGATGCATCTCTGATGCTGGCCCAGGTTGTTACAGCTCTGCCCTATTCACCCCCATCCAAGCTGCATTTCTGCCAGCAGACATCGGCAGCATCACCACCAGCAGTCAATTAGCAGTTTCATTTTCTGGTAGAAAATGCTAAAACCACATGCTGGGTCACCCCTACCCTCACCCCCACCCCCACGTACAGAGAAAGTAATGGAAGAGACGAAGAACTATAAAGGGAAATAAAATGAGCTTGTGGAGGGCCTCTGTGAGACTGGTCACCAACCTCAGGGGCTGAACTGGAGCCATTTAGCTGCATTGTTCTTTTTCCCGGGGATGTGGCAGACACTGTTGGTTGCCTTGCCAATAAGCATTACCCTGTCTTCCTGAAACCAGAACCCTGACCCCGCAAGGCATGAGTCATGAGTGGTATAAGCCAGCCTGGCAAGCCTGTTCTCCTTTGCCAGGAATTGGTCTAGAGGTGGGAAGATGCCTAGTTCTTGCCAATGAGACAGTAGAATTTATTGCAGCCCCTAGGAAAGATGTCTCTTCCTGAGAAGACAGAGATGTATGAAAAGAAATGAAATGAAACCCATACTCAGAGGACCTCAGACCATCCCGTAAAGGGTCCGTGATGTGCCATCCCACATGACTGGTGGATGGAACTTTCCATGCGCAGAGAAGAAGTGGCTGCAGACTTGAGCAGACGGAGAGAACTCCCATGACCTGCAGGGGCTGGCCTGAGAGAAGAGATGCCGCCACGAGCCACAGGCCCTGGGCATGCTCTCTGTACTTCACCCCTTCTGCACGAGGAGAGGCAGACTATTGTTAGCTGTGTGCAGTTATCAGTTCATCAACAACCTCACCTGTGTGAGACAGATGTGAATGTCAGAAAATAAGGAATGAGATGAAGGAAAATAGACCTAGCAATAAAACACCGGCCACAGACAAAGAGACAAAGAGCCAAGTCAAGAGACACAGAACACAAAGGGCCCCACAGACTTGGCCACATAGTGCAGGACCTGCAGGAATCTCTCCATCACACCGTCAGAGAAAAGTAAAATTATCTTCAGTAAGTGCTGTTCTAAAAAGCCAGCATTCGGCCACTATGGAAAACAGTATGGAGGTTCCTCAAAAAAAATTAAACCTAGAATTACACGTGATACAGAAATTCCACTTCTGGGTTTACACCCAAGAGAACAGAAAGCAGGGCCTTGAAAATTATGTTCACATCATCTTTATTCACAATGACCCAAAGGTGGAAGCAACCCAAGTGTCTACTGAATGGATCAGCAAAATGTGGCAAATACAGAATGTGGAATATTATTCAGCCTCAAAAAGGAAGGAAATTCTGATGTGGAATGAGCCTTATGGTAAGTGAAATGAGCCAGTCACAGAAGGACAAATCTTGTAAGATTCCACTTATATGAGGTACCTAGAGTGGGTAGTGGAGAAGGCGATGGCACCCCACTCCAGTACTCTTGCCTAGAAAATCCCATGGGCAGAGGAGCCTGGTGGGTTGCAGTCCCTGGGGTGGCTAAGAGTCGGACACGACTGAGCGACTTCACTTTCACTTTTCACTTTCATGCACTGGAGAAGGAAATGGCAACCCACTCCAGTGTTCTTGCCTGGAGAATCCCAGGGACGGTGGAGCCTGGTGGGCTGCCGTCTCTGGGGTCGCACAGAGTCGGACACGACTGAAGCGACTTAGCAGCAGCAGCAGAGTAGGTACTCATAGAGATGGAAAATAGAATGGTGGTTGCCGGGACTGGGGAAGAGAGGAATAGCGAGTTACTGTTTAATCAGTGCAGAGTTTCGGTTTGGGAAGATAAAGTTCTGGAGCTGGATGGTAAGGATAGTTGTGTAACAACAAAAATGTACTTAATGCCACTGAAGTGAAGTGATGTGAAGTGAAAGTCTTTCAGTCGTGTCTGACTCTTTGCAACCCCATGGACTATACAGTCCATGGCATTCTCCAGGCCAGAATACTGGAGTGGGTAGCTGTTCCCTTCTCCAGGGGATCTTTCCAACCCAGGGTTCCAACCCAGGTCTCCCGCATTGCAGGTGGATTCTTTACCAGCTGAGCCACCAGGGAAGCCCAAAAATACTGGAGTGGGTAGCCTATCCCTTCTCCAGAGGATCTTCCTGACCCAGGAATCGAACTGGGGTCTCCTGCATTGCAGGCGGATTCTTTACCAACTGAGCTATTAGGGAAGCCCAAACTGTGCACTTAAAAATGGTTACAGTGGTAAATTTTGTTCTGTGGGCAGTCACTTCAGTCGTGTCCAACTCTTTGTGACCCTGTGGATTGTAGCCCGCCCGCCTCCTCTGTCCATGGGATTCTCCAGGCAAGAATACTGGAGTTGAGTTCCCATGCCCTCCTCCAGGGGATCTTCCCAACCTAGGGATCAAACCCACATCTCTTGCATTGCAGCCACATTCTTTATCACTGAGTCACCCAGGAAGCCCCTTATGCTGTATATTTTACCGCAACTTTTAAAGGGCTAACACTAAGAAAGATTTACATACTCTAATTAAATTCAAAAACATGAAGATTTTGGGGGCTTCCCTGGTGAATCAATGGCAAAGAGTCCATCCCCCTGCCAAGGCAGGGGACATGGGTTCGCTCCTTGGTCCACAAGGATCCCACGTGCCATGGAGCAACTAAGCCCGTGGGCCACAACTACTGAGCCTGCGCTCTAGAGCCTGGGAGCCGCAACTACTGAACCCACCATGTGCCACAGCCACTGAAGCCCACAAGCTCTAGAGCCCATGCTCTGCCACAAGAGAAGCCCCCGCAATGGGAAGCTCGAGCACCACGACTAGAGAGTAGCCCCGGCTGGCCACAACCAGAGAAAGCCCCCCAACCCCTGCAGCAAAAAGAGACACAGCACAGTCAAAAACAAATAAATAAATAATTTAAAAACATGACGATTCTTTCAAAGGTTAGCACTCAGCTATCTGGCAAACAGCAGTTCCAAAATGCCTCTTCTCTGATGGCTCCTTGCCACAGAGGTTGGCCTGTAGAGCTCTGTCTTCTTTACGTGCTTGAATCACAGTTCGTCACACGTATGTAAGTTACTTATTCCTTCACTGAGTATTCACTGGGTACCCACCATGCCCCCCACGTCTGGTCCAGTCTGCTCATTAACTGTGATGAGCCACACGTGGGCCCAGCTTGGGTGTGGGTTTATCTGGCAAAGCCCAGAGTGTCCAGTAACCCTGCGAGATGAGACGGCTGGGCTGTCAGCAACTAAACGGCACTAAGTAAAAGGCTCCTCAAAAAGGAGCTGGAGACCTCACTGAAAAGGTAAGACATAAAAACATGAGAGATCAGAGATAGGTCACTGCAGACTGTCATGCCAACTGAGTGGCACAGAGCGTAAGTTTTAGAAAGATGGGACAGGCTACAAAATGTTAAAGCAGAAAGTCATGTTCCTTTGGTTTAGGAAATGGAGGTTCGGAGAAGCAAAGCAGTCTGTCCAAGGTCACATGGCCAGGGTGGGTGACTTGCCCCCCTTACTCAGTTCAACCTGTGCACTCTGTACCCTGCTGTTTAGAGTGTGATGCCTTCAGTAGGGGCAGGGGGCCAGCCTCGGGGCCAGTGTGAGCAATCCTGGAGTCCCACCCACCTCTGACTCCACCCTGGGGTCCCCACCTAGACAGTCAGTCCTGGGCTCTGTGTTCTGCATCCTTGCCTCAATAATTTATGCTTTAAGTCGATGACAGTACTTTCCAGAAAAAGAAATTATGCCTGGATGAGGAGAAAGAACAAATCCAGGCCAAGAGTGTTTTCTTCAGTAGGATTGTGCCTTGAATCCTGCACCCCCCACCTCCAGTTTAATTGGATGACATCAAATTCCATTGAAAAATAGATTTCTTATTAGATTTGCAAACAGCCCACACCCATCAACCGCCCATTAAATGTAAATGGCTGTACTCTGAGCTCGAGATCTTTAACACTCTAAGGATCCTCAGGCTCCTAACAACCAAGCCCAGATTTTAAACCCCATTTCTCTGCTTCCTGATCCCACGGAATGCTCCAGAGAAGCACCGAGTGCTCACTTTCCGTTAGCAGCTGTCTGCCATAATTGCCGGCATGCACACATCAGGGCAGGGGTGGCTCTCAGAGGGATCTCGGCAGTGGAGGGCTGGGTTTGCAGCAAAGACAATGGAAAAAGTAACGACGAGGCAGGATGTTCGGAGAAGGGCTGATGAGGACATTGGGTTTTAAGAAACAAATTCCATTTTTCTTGGATGAAAAACTAGGGCACCTGGCTGAAGAGGAAATGGAGCTATCTCTGAATATATATGCATGAGTGTTAAGGACTCTGGGCTGGAGACAGGCCTGACTCTGTGCTGGAGACAGGCCTGTCTCCAGGCTAATTTGTGGTGATCACACTGCTTCCAAATGGTCACTTCCTCTCCACTTATCCTTCTGTTCTTGGCCTCCCTCCTCCCTTGATAACGAAGCAAGCACTGCCTTGGACCCTTCTCTTTTTCCAAGTGCCTCTCCAGGCAGGATGTGGAGGGTGGGGCAGAGGGCAAGGGAATCTCAGATGACTGTAAGTGATCCGGAGCTTCAAGCCAGTTCCCCTCCACCGATGGCCACGTGCCCAGCTCACTTCCTCCTCCCTTCCCTAGCAACACACAGTGAAGCCTGCAACTCCAGTGACTGAGTTGGAGCAGATCGAATTTTCCCCCATGGAAGAGGTCTAGGTCCACAACTGAGTCCCACTGGTGAGTGATTTTTCCCTGGGGGTAGCCAGCCACTGACACACTCGCCCCGAGAAAAAGGTGTACATAGCACAGACAGGAGTGGCCGGGCTGGCCTCTCCCACGGCTGCAGGCATGTGTGGTCTGATGGAAAATAGTCTATCTAATTGTTTTCACATTCTGAACCTCCCAGTTAAAATTCCCATCTGATGCCTGAACGTCGCCAGAGTTTGCATCCAGGCAAGGTGGAGGGAATTCTCTTTTGTAAGAGAGGCTCAGCGGCAAATTATGGGCTCTGCCACCTTTAACCACCCTACAAGGTCTCACACGTAGTAGAGTGAGCACGTGAGTCCACACGTGCTGTGGGCAGGCTGTGGCTTGTGGATTCAGTTCAGTAGCCCACGGTGCTTTTCAAAAAACAATGTGTGGTCAGCCTTTTGAAAATCCAGTCCTGTGCTGCAGAACACTGCTGCACCCACCACTAGGAAGAAGTGGATGAGGGATATGTCCCTCAGTGGGAGTTCCAGAGAGTTCTGTGAGTCAACAGTCGGGAGAATGGGGACAGTTCAGTGTGTGTATGTGTGGGGACAGTTCAGTGTGCGTATCTGTGGCCTAACTTTGGGAACGCTTTTTTTTTTTTTTTTTTTTTGGGAACGCTTTTTGAAAAAAATCACAACTTGTGTGCCTTACAAAAGCCACCTTTCTAACAAGATTAATTCAGATGATAGTTGCTATTTCTCCAGGATGATAAATCTAGAGATCCATGTACTCTCTCATTCATTCACTGAATATTGTGTCACACTAGCGTGTGCTGAATACTTGAGGTGTTGAGGATTCACGAGTGAGAAAAAGAGAAGAATCACTGTCCTTGTAGACCTTCCATTCCAGGGGGTCTCTCAGGGACAGGTCACTTAAAGAGATCCCGCTGGAGGTTCATGCTTTAGAACCCCCATCAAGCCCTCTGAGGTGCCAGAGGACACCATCTGAGCCACTCAGCACACCCTTAATATCACCCTGTTGACACCAGGCACCTCTCCAATGCTGCAAGGATGCCCCAGAGTCTCCAATTTTGTTCTTCCTTTATATCAAGGAAAGATGCAATGTCCCCCTTCTTAGAGACCCTCAAGGGTCTCATCTTGAGACTTCCCTTGTGGTCCAGCGGCTAAGACTCTGAGCTCCCAATGCAGGGAGCCTGGGTTCCATCCCGGGTAAGGGTACTAGATGCCACATGCCACAGCTAAAGATCCCGCATGCTGCAACAAAGATCAAATATCCGGTGTCCTGCAACTAAGACCCGGCACACTCAAATAAATAAAAGTAAACGTTAAATTTTAAAAGTGTCTCATCGGGTAGGACCGGAAGAAACCAGCTCCTTTTCCCTTCAACTCTGGACCCAGCCTTTTCTTTCTCTAAGTCCCAAATACATGTTGTGAGGGTAAGGAGGTGGGGGCATGCGTCCTCATTTCAGATAGGCGAGAGCTTCCGTTGGTGCCTCGACTTCACTAAAGGAAATCAGTGGGCAAACCCAGTCTATGCACTGGCTAAAAATCACCCCCATCACAGGATCAGGAGAGACAAAAGGTAAAATAAGGGGCAGAATGATGTCAGCGAGCACAAATGCTGAGAACAAGTGCACCTGCTGGAGATCTGCAAGAAAAACGAAAGCCAACGGGGCCATCTGTGGAACAAGCCCTTCTTCCACATGCAGTGCAACTTACTTCTGCAGGTCTTCTGATCGGGATTCAGGGTAAAGCCTTTCAGGCAGCGGCAGGCATAGGAATCATCTGTGTTAACACACTCATGCTGGCATCCATGGTTAGGTGAGGCACAGTAGTCTATCTCTGCAAAGAAAGAAAAATCATAATGATGAACCAAACTGGAAATCTAGCATAGGAAAACCAAAGGACTCACAATCTTAACTTTCCCTAAACAGATATATTCCTATGACCTCAAACACTCAAAACACTCAGGCCATCGAGGGATCTCTCAATGAAGCTATTTCTGTGTTTAGGGATATGGCCTCCCCGGAAGAGGACTTTCTTGACATATTACAAGATGTTTATGCCTTGTGAAGAGGCTTTCCTTGTCCTGGTTCATGTCAGAGCCACCAAAATGTAAGCGTTGTTCGTTGTGTTGCAGGCTGGGAAGAGGGAGCCTGGCTGAATGTTTTACAGAAGGCATGCAACTAAAACGATGACTTCAAACCACTTAACTGAGTGAAACACTTAGCCAAGCAGTATACGAGATCAAATCCTGGAAAAAAGAAGGCCTGAAAGTGAAAGGCATCCTTTGAGGCAAAACACCTCCCTGTTACATTATTGGCCTCATCTGCACTTAAATCATGTCAAGATTTCACATCTCTAGGTATACAGTGGTGTTGTTTTAGTCACTAAGTCGTATCCGACTCTTTGGTGACCTCATGGACTATAGCCCACGAGGTCCTCTGTCCATGGGATTATCCAGGCAAGAATACTGGAGTGGTTGCCATTTCCTCCTCCAGGGGATCTTTCTGACCTAGGGATCAAACCCAGGCAGGCAGATCCTTTACCACTGAGCCACCAGAGAAGCCCAGGTACACATTAATTTAAACCAAAATAGAAAAAAAAGGTCACATGGAATTTTTAATAATGAGATATTGTTGTGTAAGTATTTTGTGGATATGGAATGGGACTCTTCTACTGATGGGTCTGAAACTTGAATGTATTGTCTAAAATTGCTTGAAATAAGTGGCCACTGATGGGGTCTTAAGTTTTTTTGTTTCAGTGAGGGTTTTCATTGTTTCAAGGAACATATGAACTACGTATATCATTTTCATAATGAAGCATTTGGTATAAATGAGTTTTCCCACCCTATACCAAAGGAAACAAAATGAGTAAGAGAAAAGTGCACAGTATTCTCAAAAGGAAAAATATTGAGCGGATGCCAACTCTTCCCAATTTAAAGTCACGGAAAATTTTAAACATTGAAAAAAAAAGAACAGAATAGTATAATTAATCCACATGTATATCACTTGGCTTCAAGAGAATCAATCTACAGCAAACCAATCAATCTACATGGGATATGTATACTCCCATATCCCATGCGAAGATGCCATATAACTTGAAGCTAAACCCCAGATGTTATATCATTTTGTCCATAAATATTTCATAATGTATCCTTAAAAGACTGGAATTCTTTAAACATATAACTGCAATACACAATCATCTATAAAGTATTTTTTAAAAACTTTCTTATTTGGAAATGATTTTAAATTTACAAAAGTTACAAACATAAAAATACAAGCAGACAGGTAAAAGAAGCACCTATAGATTCTCTATCTAGACTCATCTATTGCTCATATTTACCCCATTTGCTTTATCATTTGTTCATCTCTGAATTATTTGAGAGTAAGCTATACACTTGTTGTTTAGTCGCTCAGTTGTGCCCAACTCTTTGCGACCCTGTGGACTGTAGCCCACGAGGCTCCTCTGTCCATGGAATTTTCCAGGCAAGAATACTGGAGTGGGTTTCCATTTCCTTCTCCAAAGCTATATATATTGCCACCCTTTTCCCTTAAACACAGCTTGTACTTCCTAAGAGTAGGTATCAGTTCAGTTCAGTCACTCAGTCATGTCCGACTCTTTGTGACCCCATGAACTGCAGCACACTAGATCTCCCTGTCCATCACCAACTCCTGGAGTCCACCCAAACCCATGTCCATTGAGTCAGTGATGCCATCCAACCATTTCATCCTGTCGTCCCCTTCTCCTCCTGCCCTCAATCTTTCCCAGCATCAGGATCTTTTCCAATGAGTCAGCTCTTCTCATCAGGTGGCCAAAGTACTGGAGTTTCAGCTTCAACATCAGTCCTTCCAGTGAACACCCAGCACTGATCTCCTTTAGGATGGACTGGTTGGATATCCTTGCAGTCCAAGGGACTCTCAAGAGTCTTCTCCAACACCACAGTTCAAAAGCATCAATTCTTCGGCGCTCAGCTTTCTTCACAGTCCAACTCTCACATCCATACATGACCACAGGAAAAACCATAGCCTTGACTAGATGGACCTTTGTTGGCAAAGTAATGTCTCTGCTTTTCAATATGCTGTCTAGGTTGGTTATAACTTTCCTTCCAAGGAGTAAGCATCTTTTAATTTCATGGCCGCAATCACCATCTGCAGTGATTTTGGAGCTCAGAAAAATGAAGTCTGACACTGTTTCCACTGTTTCCCCATCTATTTGCCAGTGATATAACCACAGTGTGGCCATAACTTCATAAATTTACATTTATACAAGACTTTTACTTAATCTACTATCCACATTTTATTCTTCTCAGTTGATCTAATAATATTCTTTATAGTATTTTTTACCCTCTAGTATAGAATATAGTAAAGGGTCAGGGATTATATTTAATTTCATATATGCTTAGCCTCCTTTAATCTGGAAACCATGTTGTCTGTTGTGGCCATTTAAATTAAAATGGAATGGAAACAGCCTAAATGCCCATTGACAGATGAATGGATAAAGAAGGGGTGGTGTATATAGGTATATAAATAATGGAATATTATTCAGCCATAAAAAAGAACAAAATAATGCCATTTGCAGCAACATGGATGAATCTAGAGATTATTGTATAAAGTGAAGTAAGTCAGAATGAGAAAGACAAATACCATAGGATATCACTTATATGTGGAATCTAAAGCACAACAGAAATGAACAGATCTATGAAACAGAAACATACTCACAGGTGTAGCGAACAGACTTGTGGGTGCCAGGGAGAGGGGAGGTGGGGAGGGAAGGATTGGGAGTTTGGGATGAGTAGATGCAAACTAGTATGTGTAGGATGGATAAACAACAGGTGCGGAGAACAGCAGACCCTATGCAATATCCTGTGATAAACCATAGTGGAAAAGAATACGAAGGCCATACATACATATAGCTGAATCACCTGATGTACAGCAGAAATTAAACACAATATTGTAAATCAACTATACTTCAGTAAATTTTTTTTAAAAATTTAAAACATTTGATTTTACATTTGGGTTTATTTTCCATTATACTGAAAATATAGGTACAAAGGGACATTAACATTATATACACTTATCATTTCATATATTTACATGTGTATATGTATAATTTCAAAGTAAGAATAACAATTCTATTAATGCTAGGACTGCTGGAAACAGTTAAAGCTCTTTTGTTTTTTGGATATCTACCACTTGGAGTATAACATCAATATATTCCATGCCCATCACTTAAAATAATTCTCTTGGTGATTATGCCAACAACCTGATTTACGGTTAGGCTCATTTGCTTCAATTTGTGTTCTGTAGGCAGTTCTCCAACACCAATTTAGAGCCCTGTAATTTAATTCAGTTCTGACACTAACTACCTACAGTTAACATCCAGTCTCACAAGGTAAAGTGTAAGGTCCCCAACAAGACTGCCCTTACTTCAGACACCAGTTTTCAGGGGGGTGCCCAGCCTACCTTCACTTCTGCACAGCCATCTACAATCCTGGGGGCACCCACAACTACTAGTTCCTCTCAGTAGAACTCAGGAAAGTGCTATACTTACAGTTACCATAATCAAGATGGTTTTAGCTCTTCCTTTCCAATCTAGATTTCATTTCTTCCTTTCCTTTTCACTTCCTTATTACAATGGTTAGAACCTTAGTTGCTCAGTTGTGTCAAACTCTTTGCGACCCCATGGGCTATACAGTCCATGGAATTCTCCAGGCCAGAATACTGGCAAGGGTAGCCTTTCCCTTCTCCAGGGGATCTTCCCAACCCAGGGATCCAACCCAGGTCTCCCGCATTGCAGGCAGATTCTTTACCAGCTGAGCCACAAGGGAAGCCCTCAGAACCTTACAGGCTGTGCTAAATAGAAGTGGTGAGAGTGGGTATCGTGTTTTACCCCTCATCTAATAAGGAAAGCATTCAATCTTTCATTAGCACGACCTTAGCGGAAAATTTTTTCACTGATGCACTGATCAGACTGAGGCAGTTCTCTTCAAGCCTAGCTTGAGGAGAGTTTGTTTTGTTTTGTTTTTTTTTAACCATAAATGAGTGTCAGGTCTTGCCTAGTGCTCTTTCTGTATATACTGAATTGGATCATACAGTTTCTACTTTTTGTATGTTAATGCTTTAAATTTCATTAATCAAGCTTTGAATGTTAAATCATCCTTGAATTCCTGGGATAAATCTCAGGAAGTATTATCCTTTTCATATATTGTGGAATTTGCTAAAAACAAAGATCTTTTGCATGTATTTCATGAAGGATATTTGTGTCATTTTTTTTTCTTATAATGTCCCTTCCTGGGTTTGGTATCCTGCAGGTCTTATAGAATAAATTGAAGAATGATCCTTTCTCTCCCATTTTCTGGAAAAATGTGTATAAAATTGGCATTAGTTCTTCCTCAAATGGTATAAATTGGTAGAACTTACCAGTTAAGTCAGCTAGCCCTGGAATTTTCTTTGTGGAAAGGTTTATAAGTACAAGTTCAATTTCTTTTACTAGAGAGAGGCCTATTCAGATGATCTATTTCTTCTTGAGTTCATTTTAGAAGTTTGTGAATCCAACAACATGTAAAAAAGATTATACACCACGACCAAGTTGGATTCATCTCACAGTCACAAGGATGGCTTGGCACACACAAATCAATCAATATGATACACCACATCAACAAAAGAAAAGTAAAAAATCATATGATCATCTCAACAGATGCAGAAAAAGCATTTGATGAAATTCAACATTCATTCACGATTAAAAACTCTTACTAAAGTGATTATAGAGGCTATTTATGACAAACCCACAGCTGACATACTACTCAATGGTGAAAAGCTGAAAACCTCCCGACTAATATCTGGAACTAGACAAGAATGCCCGTTTTCACCACTTCTATTGAACATAGTACTGGAAGTCCTAGCTGCAGCTACCAGGAAAGAAAAATAAATAAAAAGTATCCAAATTGGAAGGGAAGAGGCAAAGTTGTCATTATATGCAGATAACATAATACCATATATTTAAAAACCTAAAAACTCCATACAAAAACTAACAGAACTGATAAACAAGTTCAGCAAGGTAGTAGGATACAAGATTAACATATAGAAACTGGTTTTATTTCTTTACAGTAACAATGAAATGTCAGAAAGGGAAAGGAAAAAGGCAATTCCTTTTTAAAAAGGAATTACATCAAAAAAAGATAAAAATACTTAGAATAAACCTGACCAAGGAGGTGGGAGATTTATATACTGAAAACTATAAAACATTGTTACAGGAAACTGAAGATGATTTCAAGAAATGAAAAAATATCCTATTTTTATTGGATTAGAAGAATTAATATTGTTAAGATAGCCATACTACTAAAAGCAATTTACAGATTTAATATGATCCCCACCAAATTACTCATGATATTTTTCACAGAACTAGAACAAATAAACCTAAAATTTATATGGAAGCATAAAGATTCCTAAGCAATCCTGAGGGAAAAGAACAAAGCAGAAGACATAAGACTTCAGAAAATAACTATAAAGCTACCGTAATCAAAACAGTATGGGGAACTCTCCTGGTGGTCAAGTGGTTAAGACCCTGCTCTCCCAATCCAAGGGGCCTGGTCAGGGAACTAGATCCTACATGCTGCAACTGAAGATCGCATGCCACAGCTAAAGATCCTGCATGCTACGACTAAAGGTCCCGTATGCTGCAACAAAACTGAAGATCCCATGTGCTGCAACTAAGACCCAGCATAGCCAAAGAAACAAATTAATGAAAACAAAATATTTTTCAGAAATCAGCCTGGTATGAGCACAAAAACAGACATATGAGTCAATGAAACAGAATAGATAGCCCAGAAATAAATACGCATACCTATGGACAAAAGAGGTAAGAGTATACATACAATGGGGGAAAGACAGTCTCTTCAGCAAGTGGTGTTCGGAAAGTTGGACAGCCACATGTAAATCAATGAAGTTAGAACATATTCTTACATGATACACAATAATAAACTCAAAACTAGCTTAAAGACTTAAATACAAGACATGAGACCATAAAATTTCTAGAAGATAAGATAGGCAAAACAGTCTCTGACGTAAATCATATCAATGTCAATCTCCCAAGACAACAGAAATGAAAGCAAATATGAATAAATGGTGAGAGTTGGACTGTGAAGAAAGCTGAGCACCAAAGAATTGATGCTTTTGAACTATGGTGTTGGAGAAGACTCTTGAGAGTCCCTTGGACTGCAAGGAGATCCAAGCAGTCCATTCTAAAGGAGATCAGTCCTGGGTGTTCATTGGAAGGAATGATGCTAAAGCTGAAACTCCAGTACTTTGGCCACCTCATGAGAAGTGTTGACTCATTGGAAAAGACTCTGATGCTGGGAGGGATTGGGGGCAGGAGGAGAAGGGGACGACAGAGGATGAGATGGCTGGATGGCATCACTGACTCAATGGACGTGAGTTTGAGTGAACTCCGGGAGATGGTGATGGACAAGGAGGCCTGGCGTGCTGCGATTCATGGGGTCGCAAAGAGTCGGACACGACTGAGCAACTGAACTGACTGACTGACTGAATCAAACTTATAAACTTTTGCACAGCAAAGGAAGCCATAAACAAAATTAAAAGAAAACCTATGGACTGGGAGAAAAAAAATATTTGCAAATGATGCGGCCAACAAGGGCTTAATTTCCAAAATATACAAACAGCTCACACAACTCAATAACAAAAAACAAACAACCCAATTAAAAAATTGGCAGAAGACCCAAATAGACATCAGGGGCTTCCTGGGTGGTGCTAGTGGTAAAGAACTCGCCTGCCAATATAGGAGACATAAGAGATGCAGGTTTGATCCCTAGGTCGGAAAGATTCTCTGGAGGAGGGCATGGCCACCAACTCCAGTATTCTTGCCTGGAGAATCCCATAGACAAGAGTTGGACACTACTGAAGCGACTTAGCACGGATACATGCAGATAGACATTTCTCCAAAGAAGACATACAGATGATCAACATCATTAATTATTAGAGAAATGGAAGTAAAAACTATAATGAGGTACCGCCTCACACTGGCCAGAATGGCCACCATTAAAAAGTCTACAAATAACAAATGCCAGAGAGGGTGTGGAGAAAAGGGAATCCTTTTACACTGTTGGTGAGAATGTAAATTGATGTGGCCACTATGGAAAACAATATGAAGTTTTCTCAAAAGACTAAAAATAAAGTTGCCATAGGATCCAGCAATCCCACTCCTGGACACATATCCAAAAGAAACTATATTTCAAAGAGATACATGCACTCCAAAGTTCATAGCAGCACTATTTACAATAGCCAAGACATGGAAACAATCTACATGTCCATTGACAAATGAATGAATAAAGGTACGGTATATATACACACAGTGGAATATTACTTGGCCATAAAAAAGAGTGAAATAATGCCCTTTGCCATTACATAGATGGATCTACAGATTATCATACTAAGTGAAGCCAGAAAGAGAAAGACAAAAACCATGTATCACTTTACATGTGGAATTTTAAGTATGACACAGGGAACCTATCTGTGAAACAAAAAGACTCAGAGACACAGAGAACAGACTTGTGGTTGCCAGGGGGCAGGGAGTGCAGGGGAGGATGGCGTTGGAAGTTTGCGGTTAGCAGATGCAAACTATTGTCTATAGAAAGGATATACAACAGGCCCTGCTGTATAACACAGGGAACTGTATTCAGTACCTTATAATAAACCACAATGGAAAAGAAAAAATGAGCAGTTTGGGTCTTTCAAGGAATTTTTTTGAAGTTACTGGCATAAATTTGTTCATTAATTTCTCTTATTATCCTTTCAATGTTTATAGGATCTATAGTGATGTCCACTCTCTCATTCCTGATGCAAGAAATTTGTGTCTTCTCTCTTTTCTTCCCCCTGACCAGTCTGGCTACTGATTCATCAATTTACTAAGTCTCAAAAAACCACTTTCTGATTTTACTAGTTTTCTCTGTTGGTTTCTCTGTTAGTTTTCTCTGTTTCTCTGTTGGTTACCCATCATCTATTTCTTTAATTTCAGCTCAGATATTTATTTCCTTTCTTTTGCACATCAATTAATTATGTGAAAAAGTGTTAACCTCACTGTTCATTAACTCATTCACTTATTCATTTAATAAATATTCTCTGAACATCTACCATAGGTCAGGCACTGGAATCAGCAGTGGGCAAAAAGGTACAGTCCTTTTCCTCATAGAACTAATAGGAGTCACTTACAATTTCTTATAATGGAACAGATTGTTCATTAATCAAATGACACCAATGAATAAACATTTATAAGTTGAACATACATAGTTTTATGAAGAAATGATAACTAAAGACTTAATAAATAAAGTGATGAGAACTAGTAAGTCAGCGAAAAAATTTTACAGGCAATTTTATGGTATAGCATAAAAATTGGTACAAAGGTTTTGGCAAATAATTTTGTAATATACATCAAAAGCCTTAAAAGTGTTAATAGCCTTTGACTCAATACATTTCCTTTCATGCTTTGTTCCTAAGAAAATGACAGAAATGCAAAGATTTATAGTCAAGAACATTTATCACAATACAATTTGAATAGTTTAAAAAGTGTTGTATAAACTGTGATACATACATATGATATTATACAGACATTAAAATGTTTTTGATAAAGTTTAAATGACACAGGAAAATGCTCATGATTTTATGTTACACTGTGCTTAGTTGCTCAGTCGTGTCTGACTCTTTGCTACCCCGTGGACTGTAGCCCACCAGGCTCTTCTGTCCATGGGGATTTTCCAGGCAAGAATACTGGAGTGGGTTGCCACACCCTCCTCCAGGGGATCTTCCTAACCCAGGGATCGAATCCAGGTCTCTTGCATTGTGGGCAGATTCTTTACCATCTGAGCCACCAGGGAAGCCTTTTATGTTACACTATAGACCATGAACTCCTTATTGCCAAATTCAGACTTAAATTGAAGAAAGTAGGGAAAACCACTAGACCATTCAGGTATGACCTAAATCAAATCCCTTATAATTATACAGTGGAAGTGAGAAATAGATTTAAGGGCCTAGATCTGATAGATAGAGTGCCTGATGAACTATGGAATGAGGTTCATGACATTGTACAGGAGACAGGGATCAAGACCATTCCCATAAAAGAAATGCAAAAAAGCAAAATGGCTGTCTGGGGAAGCCTTACAAATAGCTGTGAAAAGAAGAGAAGCGAAAAAGCAAAGGAGAAAAGGAAAGATATAAACATCTGAATGCAGAGTTCCAAAGAATAGCGAGAAGAGATAAGAAAGCCTTCTTCAGCAATCAATGCAAAGAAATAGAGAAAAACAACAGAATGGGAAAGACTAGGGATCTCTTCAAGAAAATCAGAGATACCAAGGGAACATTTCATGCAAAGATGGGCTCGATAAAGGACAGAAATGGTATGGACTTAACAGAAGCAGAAGATATTAAGAAGAGATGGCAAGAATACATAGAAGAACTGTACAAAAAAGATCTTCACGACCCAGATAATCATGATGGTGTGATCAATGACCTAGAGCCAGACATCCTGGAATGTGAGGTCAAGTGGGCCTTAGAAAGCATCACTACGAACAAAGCTAGTGGAGGTGATGGAATTCCAGTTGAGCTATTCCAAATCCTGAAAGATGATGCTATGAAAGTGCTGCACTCAATATGCCAGCAAATTTGGAAAACTCAGCAGTGGCCACAGGACTGGAAAAGGTCAGTTTTTATTCCAATCCCAAAGAAAGGCAATGCCAAAGAATGCTCAAACTACCACACAATTGCACTCATCTCACACGCTAGTAAAGTAATGCTCAAAATTCTCCAAGCCAGGCTTCAGCAATATGTGAACCGTGAACTTCCTGATGTTCAAGCTGGTTTTAGAAAAGGCAGAGGAACCAGAGATCAAATTGCCAACATCTGCTGGATCATGGAAAAAGAAAGAGAGTTCCAGAAAAGCATCTATTTCTGCTTTATTGACTATGCCAAAGCCTTTGACTGTGTGGATCACAATCAACTGTGGAAAATTCTGAAAGAGATGGGAATACCAGACCACCTGATCTGCCTCTTGAGAAACCGGTATGCAGGTCAGGAAGCAACAGTTAGAACTGGACATGGAACAACAGACTGGTTCCAAATAGGAAAGGGAGTTCGTCAAGGCTGTATATTGTCACCCTGTTTATTTAACTTCTATGCAGAGTACATCATGAGAAACGCTGGACTGGAAGAAACACAAGCCGGAATCAAGATTGCCGGGAGAAATATCAATCACCTCAGATATGCAGATGACACCACCCTTATGGCAGAAAGTGAAGAGGAACTCAAAAGCCTCTTGATGAAAGTGAAAGAGGAGAGTGAAAAAGTTGGCTTAAAGCTCAACATTCAGAAAATGAAGATCATGGCATCCAGTCCCATGACTTCATGAGAAATAGATGGGGAAACAGTGGAAACAGTATCAGACTTCATTTTTCTGGGCTCCAAAATCACTACAGATGGTGACTGCAGCCATGAAATTAAAAGACGCTTACTCCTTGGAAGGAAAGTTATGACCAACCTAGATAGCATATTCAAAAGCTCTAGAAACATTACTTTGCCAACAAAGATTCGTCTAGTCAAGGCTATGGTTTTTCCTGTGGTCATGTATGGATGTGAGAGTTGGACTGTGAAGAAGGCTGAGGGCCGAAAAACTGATGCTTTTGAACTGTGGTGTTGGAGAAGACTCTTGAGAGTCCCTTGGACTGCAAGGAGATTCAACCAGTCCATTCTGAAGGAGATCAGCCCTGGGATTTCTTTGGAAGGAATGATGCTAAAGCTGAAACTCCAGTACTTTGGCCACCTCATGAGAAGAGTTGACTCATTGGAAAAGACTCTGATGCAGGGAAGGATTGGGGGCAGGAGGAGAAGGGGACGACAGAGGATGAGATGGCTGGATGGCATCGCTGACTCGATGGACGTGAGTCTGAGTGAATTCCGGGAGTTGGTGATGGACAGGGAGGCCTGGCGTGCTGTGATTCATGGGGTCGCAGAGTCGGACATGACTGAGCGACTGATCTGATCTGATCTGATCTCAACTCTATAAAAATATATACATATGCATTAAAAAGAAAGACCAGGAGAAATGTAGCAAATCAGTATTAACAATGGTTATTGGTGGGTAACAAGATTACAGATCATTTCATTTCATGCACTTTCATTTCTATACTATTCGGTTTTCTACAATGAGTCTATATTACTTTTGCAATTAGAAAAAGGTTAAAAATAAATATATACATACATAATCATGAACTAGTTGCTATGGATAATGGCAGAAGTAAAATAGAATAAAGAACTATGTGGGAGGTGCCCACTGTTTGGAGAAGAAGCTAATCAGAGAACCTGCTGGGAACAATATGTGTTGCTTTTGATGTCTATATCAGACATACAAGATACAGGCAAACAAAGCCAGGAAGTTTGGGAAGTGACTATGAGCTTCCAGGTAATGCAGGAATTTGGGGAGATCGGAAGCAAATGGATAATTGTGAAGAGGGCAAGCTATATGCTCCATGGACCACACCATCTACCTCACCATCTCTCACTCTGGTCGAGTCATGTGGACTCCTTGCTGTTCCTGAACACTGCCAGACACCAGTTTCTGCCTCAGGACCCTTGCACCAGTGCTGCTTCCTCTGCTTCAAAAGTCTCCTCCTTCTCTCACCTCCTTCAAGTCTTTGACCAAATGGGACTTTCTTGTTGAGATCTGTAATCCTCGGTCACTCTGCTCCAATAGGTTGTATGCTTCATAAGGACAGGAGGTCCTTGGTCTGTTGTATTAGCTGCATTCCCAGTGTCTACAAAAGTATCTGGGATATCGTAGGTGACCAATAGGTATTCGTTGAATAAATAAATGGTTATTGGTATTGCTCTTAATTAAGTGCTTTCTGAAAGTTTAGATGTGTAAACATTGCCCACTAAGAACTAACAAGGAGTCACTAAGAGTAGAAGACAGCTCATGGACCCTCCTTGATGCTTCTTCCTGCCAGGCTGTTTAAACACATCCCCCCAGGAGGATCTCAGTTGAGACATTCAGCCAGTTACAAACTCAACCAATGATTCTTCCAGCACACATTTCTCCATCTGGCCTACAGGGCACAGGGATCTCTTTAGGAAACCAATAGACTGTCTATTAGAGTCCAGATAGTGGCTCCCACATTTTCTATGCCTGGCTAGTCTACTAAATGAAATAAAATTATTCTGCTATGACTCATTCTTAGTGACCAAGAAAACGTGAGATGCTTTATTTGATCTGTTGGTCTCAAAGTGCAAGAAAGTGGTGATCAGCTCAGTGTAAGGACTCACTTTCTAAGAGGCAGAGCTGTACAAAGTGGAATGCACTGCAGGGGTTGTAGTGAGTGTCCTGTCACTAGGGGTATTCAAGTGGAGGCTGGATGATGACATGGTGAGGATACTATAGGACAGGTGGTTGGGCTAGAAGTAGGTTGACCCTGAAGGCCTCTTCCAATTGGGTCTTTTTTTTTTTAATTATTTATTTTCTTTTCCATTATAGTTTAACACAGGATATTAAATAGAGTTCCCTGTGTTATACACAAGAACTTTGCTGTTTATCCATTCTATATATAATAGTTTGCATCTGCTAGTCATGGACTCACAACACACCCCTCCCCAGCCCTGCCTCCCCCTTGGCAACCGTGACTCTGTTCTCTATATCTGTGAGTCTGTTTCTGTAGATAAGGTCATTTGTGTCATATTTCAGATTCCACATATAACTGCTATCATATGGTGTATATCTTTCCATTTCTGACTTACTTCACTTAGTATGATCATCTCTAGGCCCACCCATCTTGCTGTAAATGGCATTATTTCATTCTTTCTAATGGCTGAGAAATATCCCTTCGTATACATGCACCACATCTTCCTTATCCATTCATCTGTCGATGGACAGTTAGGTTGTTTCAACATCTTGGCTATTGTGGATACATGAACATAGGGGTGCATGTATCTTTTAAAATTATAGTTGTGTTTGGATATATGCCCAGGAGTGGGATTGCTAGATCATACGGCAACTCTTTTTACCAACCAAGAGTCTTTGATTCATGCACACAAGTCTCACATTGTAGACTGTAGGAAGTGGCACGTTGCAGAATGTAAGTGGCACATTACAGATGGCAGGAAGATACTGGGGCTCAGCAGGCTAATGAAAAGCCATCCAGGAAACTCAAAGACTGATCTCTTCTATTTCATCTACTGTATGATGTGCCTGTGTGCTCAGTCGCGTCCGACTCTGTGATCCCGTGGACTGTAGTCTGCCAGACTCCCAGGAAGATTCCACGTGGCATGGAGCAACTAAGCCCATGGGCCACAACTATTGAGCCTCTGCTCTAGAGCCCGGGAGCCACAACTACTAAAGCCTAGAGCCTCTGCTCTGCAACAAGAGAAGCCACTGCGATGAGAAGCCCTCGTACCACAACTGGAGAGGAGCTCCCGCTCTCTGCAACTAGAGAAAAGTCCATGCAGCAACAAAGACCCAGCACAGGGTCTTCTACATAAATATTTATGTATTTTAAAACACATAAATATTTTTTAAAAAGTGATTGCCAGGGCAAGGAGTAGGGAAAGTGGAGGAGGGGCAAATTACTGATTAATGGACAGAGTTTTAGTTTAGGGAGATGAAAAGTTCTGGAGCTGGACGGTGGTAATGGTTTTACAACAACACGAATGCATTTGACGGCACTGAACTGCACACTTAAAAATGGTTACAATGATAAATCTCATATTATGCATATTTTACCACAATTAAAAAAAAAGTCTTGCCAATATTTTGCAAATTGATGGCACCTGCATATTTATAGCCTTCTCCCATCTAGAAAATATTCGGATAGATTTGTATGGGATGCTTTAGGGTAAGGAACTGATATAAAAGGTGGTGCTTTTTTGAACGCTACTTGAACATAAAGCTCTATTATGTACAGTCTGGCTTCATCATAAATTAATCATGCTTGGTATATTATTAGATTGACTAGTCTACTTTTTTAGATAATAATTGTATACTTACTAATTGGATTAGCTTTCAAATATATTTCTGATTAAAAATAGAGACTCAAAATTAAAGAACTAAGTTTTTCTTTTATTTCATCTTTTGCAAGTTAATGAGGAATGGAAAGAGATTGTTTTAAATCTCTCAACATCACAGCAGCGGCCAGGCTCTGGCTTGGCTGGACGCCAACATGACCCCTCATGAATCACTAACAGGACCCCTGCCTTGATATCTGAGCTCCCACCTCCATCCTGTGTGTGTGTCCTCTTAACCGTTCCTGTTTCTCAGCTTGCATTCCTGTTTTTGTCACAGATCTGGAACATTCCCAAGTATCTCGGTTCTTACAACCAAACTGCCTGTCGCCCACGCTCACAGCCCCCCGAGTCCTCCGGGGGCCTCTGCTTTCATGGCAGTCCCCTCCCCAGGTGGGGCTTCCTTCCCTGCCCCAAGCACAGCAAGAAGGGGACCCTTCTAGGGCACACGTCTACCACAGGCCGACTGCCTAGCTACTCTTCTTGGCCCACACACGCGGGTGGTCCCCTTCTGGGTCTTGACACCAACAAGGCTGAGAGACAGCTGACCTGCCGGCCTCCGTGCCTAGCCGGTGAGACGTCCCAGCTGGACAGTCCCTGCCACCCCTCCCCACCACCCCTGACTTTCAGCCGAATGCCTCTCCCAGGCCCTCTGCGCTGCGCTGTCTACTTTTAGGGCCTCCTTGTTTCTGCTTCCCTGGGGCTTGTCATTCTCCATGTCCTGGGAGATTCTGGGCTACGGGGCATGCTGATGGTGAGGCACTGGGGCCAGGGGATGGGGTGAGGTCAAGCGAGCCTGGCCCGGGAAGGCGTTCTGTAGGGGCAGGAAGGAGACTGGATGGCATCCGTGCCTTCCTCCAGGCCTCATCCCAGGATGGCAGCAGCGTCCCCACCTCTTCTAATCCAACTGGCCTCCTCCTTTCCTTAACTCCGGCCGAGAGTCTTGTCTGCGTCACCCTGGGAGCTTTCAGTCATGTAACACCTTGCCGGTGACTGAGCTGCTCCGCTTGGCTTGTGTTCCCAACCAACCTCCAGTGGAAGTCTTGAATTTTGAATTTTTTATGCCCTATTAAACTCAGCCCAGGCATGTGGTATATGCTCAGTTCAGTTCAGTCGCTCAGTCATGTCTGACTCTTGCGACCCCATGGACTGCAGCACGCCAGGCCTCCCTGTCCATCACCAACTCCCAGAGCTTGCTCAAACTCATGTCCATAGAGTCGGTGATGCCATCCAACCATCTCATCTTCTGTCATCCCCTTCTCCTTCTGCCTTCAATCTTTCCCAGCATCAGAGTCTTTTCCAATGAGATGATTCTTCGAATCAGGGAGCCAAAGTATCGGAGTTTCAGCATCAGCATCAGCTCTTCCAATGAATATTCAAGTATATGCTCAGTAAGTCCTGATTTAAAGTCTTTGAAGCCAGCGTCATGCCTTAAAAGAATTGCTTGGCACCAGGCCATGAGCTAAATGATTTAGATGAATGCTCTCATTTAGTCTTCAAGACAACACTATGAAATAGGCGGTAATACCTCCCCTATATCAGTTGAGGCAACTGAGGCATCAATGACTTACCCAGGATCACCCAGCAAAAACAGAAGATCTGGGGTTGGATGTGCCCTTGGTGCCAATGGCCTCCACTTTGATGGACAGAACTGACTCATCAGCCCAGCAACCACAACTCCCTGAATGCCACCTTGGCCTAGGCTGCTGGCTCATAGCTTCACAAAGGAAGGGAGACTAGGGACAGCCCAGTCCATTCACACAGTCATTGATTCTTTCAATAAGCAACTGTAAGCCAGTCAGGTGCCAGGCGTGGCACTGAGTCTGTCTGGCTGATATTTTTGCACATCTTACCTCCTCCCACCTACCTCTACCTCACTCTTCTTCACCTGGTGAAGGATGGCTCTGCCTTCAAGACTCAGGCAAGATATCTTCTCTAGGAAGGACCTGGCCTTCTTCATTGCTGCTGGCATGTGGTTTGGGCTCCAGAAATCCATGCTTTGACTTCCTATGTCCCTTATAGTTCCATCCTCCACCCCTGACGCCAGCTCTGATGTTTGTTTAAAATGTAGAGATTGAAGAGCCACCAGTCTTCCCAGGTGGCTCAGTGGTAAAGAATCAACCTGCCAATGCAGGAGACTCAGGTTCGATTCCTGGGTCAGGAAGAGCCCCTAAAGAAGAAAATGGCAACCCACTCCAGAGGAGTGGAGCCTGGCAGGCTACAGTTCATGGGGCTGCAAAAGAGTCGGACACGACTGAGAGACTGAGCATATGACAAGCACAGGGACTGAAGAGCAAGGTGATGTTACAGGAGTTTGGGAGGATGCTTTTTAAAACTATGCAGGCACATCCTGCTTTACATAATACATGTTTTTAGAAAGGTTGTGTGTACGTGACTTTTTTATGAATTGAAATCTTGTTTTCCAATTGATGTATGCTTCAGAGGTGACATTCTAAATTGCTGTTAAACTTCACTTTTTTAAAATGCTGGGTCCTAGTACTTTACAAACAAACTTCTCTCAAGTGAACTTTTCTATAGCATGATGGTTATCCATATACAATCCCTTGAATGTTCTGACATAGCTTCACATTCAAAAAAAATGCTTTTGGAATCCTTTGGCAAAATGAGGGACAACCCTCAGTGTATAAATTGGTCACATGTGGGGAGGTCAAATTAATTGTGATGTGGATGTGTATGCTTGCGTGCTCAGTCACTTCAGTTGTCTCCGACGCTGCAATCCCATGGATTGTAGCCCACCAGGCTCCTCTGTCCATGGGGATTCTCCGGGCAAGAGTACTGGAGTGGGTTGCCAAGCTCTTCTCCAGGGGGTAGTCCCAACCCAGGGATTGAGCCTGTGTCTCCTGCATTGCAGGCAGATTCTCTACCTCTGAGCCATTGGGGAAGCCCTGTGGATGTGTATAGTTAGAATCAAATAGAACTAAATAACTTAAACAAAGACTGAGCAGTTTCACTGCAAAATGCCCTCCACCTACCCCTCCCCCACCCAGGGGCAACCACAGTTAACTCCTTCTGGCTCGGAGATTTTCCTTTACTTGTGTGAAGTCCGAGCTGAAGCCCACAAGCCACAAAGCCTCAGTGAAAGAATTTCTTAAGGCCTGTTAATACTGGTGGGCACAGCCAGGCTGAGCCAGCATGAAGTAATTCGATCTGATCGCCAGCATCCTCTGCAAATGCCAGAGGAGCGCTCCCACACGTGGCCTCTGATAACAGATACATACCATTGTCAGATGCTGGGAAGGGTAACATTGAGCTCAAGTGGGCTGTGGTCTTAGGACAAGTTAAGAAAGGCTTGACAGAGGAGGAACAGGGGCAGAAGGCGTAAAGTCCCCCAACTCCAGCACATAATCCTATGCTACTCTTTGCTTGGAAGATTTCCACGGCTGGGGTGCCTAGCAATAGCAATAAAAAATGTGCATGTAACTTACTTGCACAGGTTTTCTTATCTGGGTTCAGAGCAAATCCTTTTGGGCACCGGCAAAGGTAGGAGCCGTCAGCATTTACACACTCGTGTTCACATCCGTGGTTTTCTGAGGCGCAGTAGTCCACAGCTGTAAAGATGAAAACACAAGAGTTTAAGTAGAAACACAAACAGAGGTAAAGGACATAGTAGATTGGAAGCACACCTACAACAAATATAAGCAAAGATTAATACCGTTGCCCCCAAAAGAGGATGGATAAATAAATATGAAACCAAAACTTCCCTCTTGAGAAAAAAATCAGGAGTCAGGATCAGACAATTCATACCAGAAAGTACTAAAGAACATAAGAACAATTGAAAGCACGGAGTCCTAACCACTGGACTGCCAGGGAATTCCCTGCTGCTGCTGCTAAGTCTCTTCAGTCGTGTCCGACTCTGTGCGACCCCATAGACGGCAGCCCACCAGGCTCCCCCATCCCTGGGATTCTCCAGGCAAGAACACTGGAGTGGGGCGCCATTGCCTTCTCCTAGGGAATTCCCTAACAATTGTATTTAAAAGTTAAAGAAATGCAAATCAAAACAATCACAAGACAAACTTAGCAAACTGCAAAATAAAGACAAGATAAAATCCAGAGGTGGCAAGGCAGCAGGGAAACAGAGTCAGACTTATTTAAAGTAGGTGGCATTATAAACCGATACAAACTCTTCTGGAAGGACATTTGACAATATTCACTCTGGAACTGTGACCCCAAAACATAATTGAAAAAAGGGGTAAATTAATTATATGAAATAAGCTATTTATAGCAGTATCATTCACAAGTGACTAAAAAATTCTGGAAAATAAGATGAACACTTAATAAGGATAAATGGTTTAGTAGCTTATGAGAAAATATACGGGCCTCTTTTCTCATTAATCCTACAAACATTCACTGTCTACCTACTCTGGGCCCCACCCTATTTTAGGTGCTAAAGATGGAACAAATAACAAAACAGATGAAAACTCCAGTCCTTAAGAAGCTTACATTTGGATGCTGGTGGTAGATAAAAAAGAAAATAAGTAAGTAAAGAACATAGCCTCTGAGAAGGTAGAGAGTGTTTTGGAGAAAAGTAAAATGGTGAAAAGGAAAAGAGACTGTCGGCGGGGCGAGAGAAAGGGTGTGATGTAACAGCAGTGGTGAGGAAAGGCCCACCAGGAAGGCGGCAGTTGGTAGAGCCCAGAGGATAACTGGGAGGGAGCACCAACTGGGAGGCAGCACCAGATGGGAGGGAGCACCAATGGGAGGGAGCACCCCCAGCAAAGGGAACGACAGCAGGG
Source organism: Bubalus kerabau (assembly GCF_029407905.1). Taxonomy (NCBI): domain Eukaryota; kingdom Metazoa; phylum Chordata; class Mammalia; order Artiodactyla; family Bovidae; genus Bubalus; species Bubalus kerabau. Next base: position 68,518,259 of record NC_073637.1, read on the forward strand.
GCAAAGGCCCAGAGATGGAAACATGCCTGTGAGCTGGAGAATCAGCGAGGAGGCCAGCATCACTGGAGAGAGACTGCAGGTCAGGAGGGACTGTGGGGCCATTGCCAGGACTTTGGCTTTTACTCTGAGTGAGCAGGCGGTAAACCCCCCAGGGGGAGGGTTTTGAACAAAGAAATCGAGAAGAGACCATAGAATCAGATGGGACTAGAACACCAGCTTCCCTGGTGGTCCAGTGGTTAAGAATTTGCCTTCCAGTGCAGGGGATGCTGGTTCATCTCTCGGTGGGGACAACTAAGATCCCACATGTGTGTGAGTGGTAAGTCACTTCAGTCGTGTCTGACTCTTTATGACCCTACGGACTGTAGTCCGCCAGGCCCCTCTGTCCATAGGATTCTGGACCAGATTCAGGCAAGAATACTGAAGTGGGTTGCCATGCCCTCCTCCAGGGAAATCTTCCCAACCCAGGGACTGAACCCACATCTCTTACATCTCCTGCAGTGGTAGGCAGGTTCTTTACCACTAGCGCCACCTGGGAAGTCCAAGGTCCCACATGCAACAGGGTGACTAAGCCCACACACTGCAACAAAGACCTAGCACAGCCAGAAGAAAAAACAGAAAGAAAACCAGTTAGGCGGTTACTATAATAACCCCAGTGAGGAAAGGGTGGGAGAGACTTAAGCCAGCACAGCGTGGGAAGGAGGCGGGGAGGAGAGAAAGGCGTGGTGCTCTGGGTGCTTCTCGTGGACTTGCGTGTCCCCACTCTTGGCACAAAGTTATGGTGGAGTCCTGAGCCCGGGTACCTGTGAATGTGATCTTATTTGGAAACTGGTGTCTCTGCAAATACAATCAAGTTAAGATGAAGTCATCTGTCTGGGGCCTAATCCAGGGTGAGTGAGTGAAAGTCGCTCAGTCGTGTCCGACTCTTTGCGACCCCATGGACAATACGGTCCATGGAATTCTCCAGGTCAGAATACTGGAGTGGGTCACCTTTTCCTTCTCCAAATTCAGGGTGACTGGTGTCCTTATAGGAAGAGAAGAACGCCGCATGAAGACAGACGAGGGCAAGCAGCCGCAGCTCAGGAGTGCCAAGGACCAACAGTCACCATCAGCAGCAAGGAAGGATTCTCCCTCACGGGTTTCCGAGGGCTCAGGGCCCTGCCAGCACTTTGTCAGACTTCTGCCTCCCAGAGCTAGGAGACAATGCAGTTCTGTGGTTACCAGTCACCTGGTTTGTGGTTCTCTGTTCTGGCAACCCTAGGGGACAGTACACCAGGTTGAAAGGGAGCCAGTCAGATTCCTTTCAGATTAGAGGTGAAGGGAGAAAGAGAGGGATTCAGGCTGACTCGGGGATGAGGAAGGTGCAAGTGCGCTGGGTTTTGTAGGGAATACTCAGGAGTTCATTTGAGGCAGTAGGTAGTTATTAGTAGCATAGTGAGTGAGTGAAGTCGCTCAGTCGTGTCCGACTCCTAGCGACCCCATGGACTGCAGCCCACCAGGCACCCCTGTCCTTGGGGTTCTCCAGGCAAGAACACTGGAGTGGGTTGCCATTAGTAGCATAACATAACTGTAAATAGGAAAACAAAATTTGGTGAAAAAAGTAGATTTGAAAATTGTATATTTACAGTGATTAGATCCACCTTCAATAGAGCTCTAAGGCCAAACCTGAAAATTAAAAATAAAAATGCTTTGCTTCCTGTGTTAAGGTGGTAGGATTATGGATTTTTTTTTTCCTTAAAAATGTTTCCCTCTAAATAACCATTTAGGCTATCTGAATACCAAAAAAATTGTAAATAATAACAAGGAAATCGAATCTGTAAATTAATGCACACGTACAGTTTTAAAAAGCAAAACCAGGCATTGAGAAAATAATGACATACAAGCACAGTAACCAAAAGGCACAAAGGGAAAAGCTAAAGATTTTTAAAGGCTGGTAACGTGTGTTGCGTTTATTCTTTTGCTCCCAGGCTTAATTAAGTTTCTGCTAAGGTGTTGTTTTTTCTAATGTCCCTCCCTAAAGAGTTCTAATAAGGCTTGATACTTGTGGTTTTTAACACACAAGCCGTTTTGGTGGGAACAGTGCATTCAGACAGTCTCAGGATCTGAATGTCATGGACGTCAGCCAGCTGCTGGACTTGAGTCACAACATAAATACTGAGCTAGCACCAGATCTTTCTAAAAGTTAATGTATCAGCTTTCAAGAACTAATGTATCATTAAATGAATAGCTGGGGACACTCAGGGCACAGAGGTCAAGGACACCAAGCCCTGGCACGTGCCCCAGGCTGCAAGTCACAGGACGGCCTTGCTGTAGCCCACACTAGCCTGTATTAGCAGGAGACACTCCCCACCTCCAACCTCCTCACTCTGAGCCTAAACTGCTGTCTTCAAAATCTCCTAACCCTGGATATGGTTGTCTGCTGTCAGCTGGGCCCACTTTGGGTCACCCACTGGTTAGTAATTGGGTGATAGTAATGAGTGTAATCAGAGAAGGCAATGGCAACCCACTCCAGTGTTCTCGCCTGGAAAATCCCATGGACAGGGGTGCCTGGTGGGCTGCCGTCTATGGGGTCTCATAGAGTCGGACACAACTGAAGCGACTTAGCAGCTGCAGCAGCAGCAGTAATGAGTATAATTGCACTCATCTCCCATGCTAGTCAGGTCATGCTTAAAATGCTAGGCTTCAGCTTTATGTGAACCAAGAACTTCTAGATGTCCAAGCTGGGTTTAGAGAAGGAAGAGGAACCAGAGATCAAACTGCCAACATTCACTGGATTATAGAGAAAGCAAGGGAATTTCAGAAAAACATCTATCTCTGTTTCATCGACTACACTAAAGCCTTTGACTATGAGGGTCATGACAAACAGTGGAAAGCTCTTAGAGAGACGGGAAAACCCGACCATCTTACCTGCTCCTGAGAAACCTGTATGCAGGTCAAGGAGCAACAGTTAGAACCCTATACGGAACAATTGACTGGTTCAGGATTGAGAAAGGTGTACGACCGGGCTGTCTGCTGTCACCTTATTAGTTTAACCTATATGCTGAGCACATCATGAGAAATGCCGGGCTGGATGAGTTACAAGCTGGAATCAAAACAGGCGGGAGAAACATCAACAACCTCAGATATGCGATGATACCACTCTAATGGCAGAAAGTGAAGAGGAACTAAAGAGCCTCTTAATGAGGATGAAGGAGGAGAATGAAAGAGCCAGCTTAAGACTAAATATTTTTTAAAAACTAAGATCATGGCATCTGGCCCCATTACTTCGTGGCAAATAGAAGGGGAAAAGGTGGAAGTAGTGACAGATTTCCTCTTCTTGGGCTCTAAAGTCACTGCAGATGGTGACTGCAGCCATGAAATCAGAAGACGATTACTTCTCGGCAGGAAAGCGATGGCAAACCTAGACAGTGTGTTGAAAAGCAGAGACATTACTCTGCTGACAAAGGTCAGTATAGTCAAGGCTATGGGCTTCCCAGTGGTCACATACGGTTGTGAGAGCTGGACCATAAAGAAGGCAGAACGCCAAAGAACTGATGTCTTCGAACTGTGGTGCTGGAGAAGACTCCTGAGAGTCTCTTGGACAGCAGGGAGATCAACCAGCCTATCTTAAGGGAAATCAACCCTGAATATTCACTAGAAGGACTGAGGCTGAGGCTGAAGCTCCAGTATTTTGGTCATCTGATGTGAACAGACGACTCATTGGAAAAGTCCTTGATGCTGGGAAAGATTGAGGGCAGGAGGAGAAGAGGGCATCAGAGGATAAGATGGCTGGACAGCATCACCGATGCAAGGAACATGAATTTGGCAAACTTCGGGAGATGGTGAGGGGCGGGGAGGCCCAGCATGCTGCAGTCCATGGGGTCGCAGAGAGTCGGACACGACTGGGCGACCGAACAACAACAACTCCCCACCTCCAACCTCCTCACCCTGAGCCCCAGCAGCTGTCTTGAAAATCTCCCAACCCTGGATATGGCTGTCTGCTGTCAGCTAGCTGGGCCGACTTCAGGTTACCCACTTAGTGTTGCTGCAGTGAAAAGGAAAAAAAAGAGGAATGAGTTTTTTTTCTTTCCCTTTCCTCAGAAAAAAGAAGATAAAGAGAACAGTGAGCCAGCCTGAACACTCCTAGTTTTGTGTTTTTTTTTTTTTAACTTTAACTGCTCCTAACTCTGCATGTCTCTAAGTTTGCTTTTCTGCCCCCTAATTCTTCAGGAATTACACACTTCACACCTATTTTCCTTTGATTCTAAGCTAAATACATCCTGAATCTGGTGTTTACCCTTACAACACCCTTCCCCTTGTAGTTACATCAGAAAGAAGGCTGCAGAGCCCCTGAACCGCCAGACTCAAAACCACTGGGCTACTGACGCCAGTCTTTGAAACTACACGAGAGAAGAAATTGAGATCCTATCACCTTAGTTCCTCACCACTGACTCCTGACTGCGAGCCCTCATCTTATATGAGGCCTTAGACTCTTCATAGAGGCGGGCACAGTTCTTGAGGCATGAGCCGGCTGTGTCCCCCTCTCTGCTAGCTTAAAGCCACCTTTCTATTTCCTCCAAATTCTGTCTCTGGAATTGTTTATTTGGCTTCAGTGGGCAGAGAAAGCAAGATTTCGCCAGCAACAGTGTCCCCTCCACAGAAAAAGCTGCTGATCTATCTGATGTCCATGTTCCAGGCCACTGACAGTACCACAGTGATGAGTGGGCAGGTCACTACCTAAAAGCCTAAAACTCAGACACTACCTCTCTCTGGAATTTCTGAGCCCAATCATCTCTGTTCTTCAGAGAGACACTTGGGTGGGCTGGTCCCGTATTAGACTAGGGAGAGACCAGAAGCTTTGCTTGGGCCTAAAGTCTAAGCCACATACTCCAATCTCACCTTTTCCCCCCCAGAATGTTCTAGAACAGGGTATCCAATGTTGAATCAGGTGTTAATAAAGTTGCACAGAAGAAGCTCTTTTAATTGACCACCACTTAACCAACTTCTGATCAATCATTGCTTTTCGTTCCCTCTGAAAAATATGGGACCTGATACCCAGAACATGCTAAATGCTCAAGGCTGTTGGAATAGCTGTGTTTTCAAATACCTGTGCTCATCTCTCATTGGCTGGGCTGCATGCTTATAAAGCAGCCTCGGAGGAACACATGCCCCAGAGCACCTGTGTACTTTTCCTATTGACTCGCTGCAAGCTTATTCAGTTCTCAAAATGTGGTAGTGACCTAGCTGCAACAATCCTCCCTTGAGAACTTGTTGTTTTTCAGTCTCTCAGTCATGTCTGACTCTTTGTGACCCCATGGACTGCAGCACGTCAGGTATCCCTGTCCTTCACCATCTCCCAGAGCTCGCTCAAACTCATGTTCATTGAGTCAGTGATGTCATCCAACCATCTCATCCTCTGTCGTCCCCTTCTCCTCCTGCCCTCAGTCTTTCCCAGCATCAGGGTCTTTTCCAATGAGTTGGCTCTTTACATCAGGTGGTCAAAGTATTGGAGCTTCAGCTTCAGCATCAGTCCTTCCAAAGAATAATCAGGGCTGATTTCCTTTGTGATTGACTGGTTGGATCTTCTTGCAGTCCAAGGGACTCTCAAGAGTTTTCAGCACCACAGTGCAAAAGCATCAATTCTTCAGCACTCAGCCTTCTTTATGGTCCAACTGTCACATCCATATATATCTACCAGAAAAAACTAGCTTTGACCATGTAGCTTTGACTACATGGACTTTTGGCGGCAAAGTGATACCTCTGCTTTTTATTATGCTGTCTAGATTTGTCATAGCTTTTCTTCCAAGGAGCAAGTGTCTTTTAATTTCATGGCTGCAGTCACCATCCACAGTGATTTTGGAGCCCAAGAAAATAAAATCTGTCACTGTTTCTACTTTTTGCCCATCCATTTGCCATGATGTGATGGGACTTCATGGCACATGGGATTAAGTGCCATGATCTTAGATTTTTGAAAGTTGAGTTTTAAGCCAGCTTTTCCACTTTCCTCTTTCACCTTCATCAAGACACTCTTTGCTGCTGCTGCTGCTGCTGCTAAGTCTCTTCAGTCGTGTCCGACTCTGTTCGACCCCATGGACTGCAGCCTACCAGGCTTCTCCATCCATGGGATTCTCCAGGCAAGAACACTGGAGTGGGTTGCCATTTCCTTCTCCAAAGACACTCTTTGGTTCCTCTTAATTTTCTGCCTCTAAAGTGGTATCGTCTGCATATCTGAGGTTGTCGATATTTCTCCCAGCAATCTTGATTCCAGCTTGTGAGTCATCCAGCCCAGTATTTTGCATGATGTACATTGCATTTAAGTTAAATAAGCAAGTGACAATATACAGCCTTGATGTAGCCCTTTCCCAATTTTGAACCAGTCTGTTTTTCCATGTCCAGTTCCAACTGTTGATTCTTGTCCTGCATACAGGTTTCTCAGGAGACAGATAAGATGGTTTGGTATTGCCATCTCTTTAAGAATATTCCACAGTTTGCTGTGTTCCACACAGAGACTTTAGCGTAGTCAACGAGGCAGAAGAAATATTTGGAATTCCCTTACTTTTTCTATGATCCAGTGGATGTTGGCAATTTGATCTCTGGTTCCTCTGCCTTTTCTAAATCCAACTTGTACATCTGGAAGTTCTCAGTTCATGTACTGCTGAAGCCCGGCTTGAAGGACTTTGAGCATAATCTAGCTAGTATGTGAAATGAGTGCAATTGTATGGTAATTTGAACATTCTTTGGCATTGCCTTTCTTTGGGATTGGAATGAAAACGGACCTTTTCCAGTCCTGTGGCCACTGCTGAGAACTTGTTAGGAATGCAAATTCTCAGGCCCCACTCCAGACATACAAAATCAGAAACTCTGTGTATGGGGCCCAAGAATATAGGCTTCAGTAAGTTCTCTAGGTGACACCGATGCATGTGAAAATTTTTAAACCATTGTTAAAATGAGTCAAAGTTATTTTTATTTCCAAACCTCTATGTGCTATTTGTACACCTTTTTGTAATTAATTGAAATACTATAAAAACTAATTAAATATATAAGCAAGCACTAAAACAGATCGAATTTTTTAAAAATAAAAACCAAGTGGAAAGCTTTTGGCACTTAAATGCAAACTGCTAACTAAAATTGCTCTAGAACCAGGCATAGATGAAACATGTAAAGGACTAGGGAAATTTTCATAAAAATTTTACAGATTCTGCCCTTAGACTGCTTAGACGTCTTCAAATTCTTGCTCCAATTTAAAGAAATCAAAGTTGAGAACCATAGACAACATATTATGGGTATGTTTATGCAAGAAAGATGTTTTTAAATCATATTTTTAAAATGAACTTAAAATTAGTAATTTTTGGAAGTTTTATTAAAAGCATATTTATGTGTTCTGAAGAAAATGTAAACACTTCAGGTAGATTTGGATATGCACTTTTCATGATTCTGCTCTTTAGCTGATCTCACAGGACAAGAAGGTTTCTCCTGGACTCTGATTTTCCCGCTGGTTTTGTTTTTCATGTGCACAGCTCTCTGGGGGAACCGAAGGGGAGAGGAGAGACTGGCAAGGCAGGATTCAAGCATTCCTGGGTCCAAGATCCTGGCCTGCAAAACCAAAAGGTGTCAAAATCCCACTTTGATTTGAGGGCCAGCTACTGGCTTTCTGCCAGGCCTCTGAGGACAGCAGATGAGGCCATTGCGAGATGTGGAGGAGCCCACGTGAACCAAGCTTCCTAAGGCTGAGAGAGTTCCAGTCCATTCAATGCTGTCATCCTTCGCTGCGTGTTTTAGGTTCTTTGCATAACTTCCTTAGATGCAAAACTGTACTTATAAAAAGACGCCAAGTTTAGGGGGAAGTGATCGGTGTGTGCAACTCAAGAGATCCTCTTTGTTCCAAGTCCTCTCCTACTTCAACAAAATCCTTCCTTGGTCATTCTGCCTGAGACAAGTGGAAAGAGTAAGTCTCTGGCTGCAGTTCTTTACCCCCCTGGATTACAGAGTGCTAAGATCTCAGGGTTGGAAGCCAGTCTTGCTGTGTTCAATCTCTGCCTAACATGCGAGAAAGTGCTCAGCTGTTTCCAAGGATGAACCATATTTGGTGCAAGGTTCAAGAAAATTAGAGATATCAAGGGAACATGTCATGCAAAGATGGGCTTGATAAAGGACAGAAATGGTATGGACCTAACAGAAGCAGAAGATATTAAGAAGAGGTGGCAAGAATACACAGAAGAACTGTACAAAAAAGATCTTCACGACCAAGTTAATCACGATGGTGTGATCACTCACCTAGAGCCAGACATCCTGGAATGTGAAGTCAAGTGGGCCTTAGAAAGCATCACTACGAACAAAGCTAGTGGAGGTGATGGAATTCCAGTTGAGCTATTTCAAATCTTGGAAGACAATGCCATGAAAGTGCTGCACTCAATATGCCAGCAAATTTGGAAAACTCAGCAGTGGCCACAGGACTGGAAAAGGTCAGTTTTCATTCCAATCGCAAAGAAAGGCAATGCTAAAGAATGCCCAAACTACCGCACAATTGCACTCATCTCACACGCTAGTAAAGTAATGCTCAAAATTCTCCAAGCCAGGCTTCAGCAATATGTGAACCGTGAACTTCCAGGTGTTCAAGCTGGTTTTAGAAAAGGCAGAGGAACCAGAGATCAAATTGCCAACATCCGCTGGATCATGGAAAAAGCAAGAGAGTTCCAGAAAAGCATCTATTTCTGCTTTATTGACTATGCCTAAGCCTTTGACTGTGTGGATCACAATAAACTGTGGAAAATTCTGAAAGAGATGGGAATACCAGACCACCTGTCCTGCCTCTTGAGAAATCTGTATTCAGGTCAGGAATCAATAGTTGGAACTGGACATGGAACAGACTGGTTCCAAATAGGAAAAGGAGTACGTCAAGGCTGTATATAGTCACCTTGCTTATTTAACTTACATGCAGAGTACATCATGAGAAACGCTGGGCTGGAAGAAGCACAAGCTGGAATCAAGATTGCTGGGAGAAATATCAATAACCTCAGATATGCAGATGACACCATCTTTATGGCAGAAAGTGAAGAGGAACTCAAAAGCCTCTTGATGAAAGTGAAAGTGGAGAGTGAAAAAGTTGGCTTAAAGCTCAACATTCAGAAAAAGAAGATCATGGCATCCGGTCCCATCACTTCATGGCAAGCAAATGGGGAAACAGTGGAAACAGTGTCAGACTTTATTTTTGGGGGCTCCAAAATCACTGCAGATGGTGATTGCAGCCATGAAATTAAAAGATGCTTACTCCTTGGAAGGAAAGTTATGATCAACCTAGATAGCATATTCAAAAGCAGAGAGATTACTTTGCCAACAAAGGTCCGTCTAGTCAAGGCTATCGTTTTTCCAGTGGTCATGTGTGGGTGTGAGAGTTGGACTGTGAAGAAAGCTGAGTGCCAAAGAATTGATGCTTTTGAACTGTGGGGTTGGAGAAGACTCTTGAGAGTCCCTTGGACTGCAAGGAGATCCAACTAGTCCATTCTAAAGGTGATCAGTCCTTCTTTGGAAGGACTGATGTTAAAGCTGAAACTCCAATACTTTGGCCACCTCATGCAAAGTGTTGACTCATTGGAAAAGACTCTGATGCTGGGAGGGATCGGGGGCAGGAGAAGGGGATGACAGAGGATGAGATGGCTGGATGGCATCACCAACTCGATGGACATGAGTTTGGGTGAACTCCAGGAGTTGCTGATGGACAGGGAGGCCTGGCGTGCTGCAATTCATGGGGCTGCAAAGAGTCGGACACAATTGAGCGACTGAACTGAACTGAATAAAACCTAAGATTGACAGTCTCTGATTTATAATCTAGTTGAATTCCAAGGTCTCCTCAGCAGGGATTAGTCTGCAAAGAGGATGGCCTTACTAGAAACAGGATATTTTAAAGAGTAGCATTTGGGTTTGTTAGGTTGTTGATGACAGAGTAAGAAAAACCAAGTATGTCATTTAGAGAAATTGTAGAACCAATTTACTTGCTGAGTATATATAAGATACATGCACAGTCAGCTTCAGAAACCTCTTTCCCAGGGCATGACTGGATTCCTATATGTAGGAGTTTAAAACTCAGAGAAAGTTTCCTATTGATTTTGATAACAACAGGGAAATGTTCCAGGCTGAATGTCCCATCCTAAATTCATTTGTTGAAGTCCTAAATCCCCAGCTGGTCAGTCGGTGACTGCATTCAGAGAAAGGACCTTTAAAAAGGTAATTAAGTTAAAATGCGGCCATTAAGGTGGGTGCTAATCCAATCTGACTGGTGTCCTCAGGAGAAATGGAAATTTAGACACACACACAGAGGCACCAAGGATGCCTGGGCACTGAGCAAAGACCACATGCAGAAGCAGCAAGCCAAGGAGAGAGACCTCAAAAGAAGTCAACCCTGCTGACACGAGGACTTTGCACTTCTAACCTCCAGAACTGGGAAAATAAACTTCTATCGCCACTCACTCTGTGGTAGTTTGCTATGGCAGCCCTCACAAACTAAGGCATGGAGAAATCTTTGCATTCATGGGAGATCAAGCTTGAAGCATGAGGAGTAAGCTGATGAAGTAAAAATTTGACTTTCAATATAAAGATCGATCCTCTCATCCCTTGTCACCAACTGAAATATCAGCCATCAGGTGGCGCTAGTGGTAAAGAACCTGCCTGCCAGTGCAGGAGACGTAAGAGATGCAGGTTCCAGCCCTGGGCTGGGAAGATTCCCTCCTGGAGGAGGGCATGGTAACCCACTCCAGTATTCTTGCCTGGAGAATCCCATGGATAGAGAAGCCTGGTGAGCTACAGTCCATAGGGCTGCGTAGAGTCAGACTCGACTGAAGCAACTCAGCATTCCCTTCTCATTGAAGGTGACTGGTATAGAAGAATATAGAAGGAAAGTTTTGAAGGCAGCAGTAGCAGCAGGCTAAATACCAGTGCTATGCGCCACCATCATTCGAGGTATGGATCTCAATGTGATTTTTCAAACGTACCACATGTTTGATGCATTATTACATGCAAGCATTCATGAGAAGATAAAAATTCATAAAAGATGCAGATTCAACTAATGTGTATCAGTTGCCCATGTATAGTACAGTTCCAAGTGCTTGCCATATACATAAAATTTTTAATTGGAGTACAGTTGACTTAAAATGTTGTGTTGGTTTCAGGTGTACAGCAAAGTGAATCAGTTATACACATATCCACTCTTTTTTAGATTCTTTTCCTATATAGGTCTCTACAGAGTAGTGAGGCTTTCCATGTATTAACTCATCTCACCCTCACAACAACCCTTGGAGGTAGGTTTTGTTATCCTCAATTTACAGATGAAGTCTGTGAAACAGACAGGTGAAGAGACCTATAAAATATAAAATACCTACTTCAAAGGATTGTCTCAGTTATATATAAAATGTTTCACACAGGTCCTGGAATTTAGTAACATTAAAGGAGTATTACTTATTTTTATCACATTGCCTGCCTAATAAAATAAGGTTTGAATTTGGGAGTAAAGAGATACCTTAATACCATTCAGTTGTTCCACGACCATTTACTGAACAATTACCGTGTGTCAGGCATTGTGCTAAACCCTGGATGTAATGACGAGCAAAGAGCATCATAAGCTAGTAAGTCATCTTTGAAGAAAGGCAGGAAGGAGAGGCCAAGCTTTCAGTGGTGATTATCTCCATGGAGTGAAATTAAGGAGGAATGTCTTTCAGGTTTTGAGTTCATATAAATCTGGGCTTTATATGTGGGCTTCCCACATAGCTCAGTTGGTAAAGAATCCACCTGCAATGCGGGAGACCCCAGTTTGATTCCTGGGTCGGGAACATCCCCTAGAGAAGGGATAGGCTACCCACTCCAGTATTCTTGGGCTTCTCTTGTGGCTCAGCTGGTAAATAATCTGCCTGTAATGCAGGAGACCTGGGCTCAGTTCTTGGGTCGGGAAGATCCCCTGGAGAAGGGAAAGGCTACCCACGCCAGTATTCTGGCCTGGAGAATTCCATGGACTGTACAGTCCATGGGGTCAGCGGAGTTGGACACGACTGAGCAATTTTCACTTTCACATCTGTATGTACTCCGATTTTTTTTTAATAAACAAAAATTGATTTTGTAATTTAGAAACCAATCAAGGGGAAAAGCTTTTTTTTAGAAAAACAAATGTTTGAGATTATGATTAGTCAATCTTAGTTAATGATTCAAGAAAAACATTTTGCAAGTCTACTCTGTGAAAGATGAAAATTAAAGGAATTGGCTTCTGCACCTTCTTCACCCCAAGGGTTTACAGTCTGCTTGGGCAGGTAAGATGCAAACAGGACCCAAGTTACCCCAAAAGACAAGGCAGTGAGTAAACACCAGGACAGCAAGTACAGCAAAAATTCACCCTCAGAGACAGAGCTTAATTAAGGCAATTTGCTAACCAAAATTACTCTAGAATCAGGCATAGATGAAAAATGTAAAGGACCAGGAAATTTTTCATAAAAATGTACAGACTCTGCCCTTAAACTGCTTTACAGAAGCCTAAGGTTGTTTGAAAATGTACAGTTTTGGATGGAAATTAACACAGCTTTAGTGGAAGCTGCTGGGTTACAAATACCGAGACTCCACTAAAGCAAAATGAGGGCTTTCTTTAGTGAGTAATCCACCCTTGATCACCTGAATGTTGAAACGAATTCAGTTCTATCCAGAGTTAAATGAGCAGTTAGAAAAAATGGAACTCTAGCACTTGAAGGTAAGGTTCCACTAACTCAGAAAGTGTGGAAATGTTGGCTAAAAGGCCCTGCGCCTGGCTCAGAACGGACTCCTCAGGCAGTCACAGTCATAATTCTGGGATGAGTCAAAGTACTCCCGTGGGGTCCACCCACCAGTAGCTGGCCACGGTGAATTTCTACCGAACCTCCTCAAATGAGGTCAGATTTGCTGTCCCCACTTTCTCACCCCCTCGCCGCTCCCCCCTGAAATCTGCCCTTTACCTCACCCCTCTTGATCATTAGCAATGGCCTCCTGGTCTTTTTTGTGTCCCTAATGCCTAGCAGAGTGCCTGGCAGAGAGTCTGGAAATGTCGGCTGAGATGAATTACCAATGACTCAACTCGGTGGCTTTTTCTCTAAGTTCTGTTCCATTTGGCCTCGCTGGGGCATGACACTAATATTGACCTGGCCTAGAAATTCTCTTTCGCATCCTAGTCCATGACTTCTGGTTCTCCCGCCCATCTCTCCCCAATTCCTCCGTCCCCACCTTAGGCGGTTCCTTCGCAGATATCCTCCCTGCCTCCACGTCCCCCTCTTGCTCCCTGCACATTGTGACTGAGCCCGAGGCTCAGGCTTCACTCTCTCCTAACTCCACACTTCATGGCATCCAGGAAACAATGATGGTGATCACATGTGTTGTAATAACAATTAACAGCAACAATTGCCCAAGTGTACTAGGAACTGTACTTGTTATCTTATTTAATCCCACCAACTCTGTGATGTAGGTATTACTACTCTGTGTTACAGATGAGAAAAAACCAAGGCTCGGAAATAAAAGACAGATGACTACCAAGTAGCAGAACTAGGATTTGAGCCCAGGTCTTACTGTGTTGAAGGTCCAGACACTTTCAAAACAAACACAGAAGTGAATGCTGGAAATGGAAATTCAGAAGGAAAGGGCTGTGCTGCCTTCTGCCTGCTCCGCTGGTCCCACCCTCTCCTCCTGGCGTTGGTGCGGCCTCTGTTCCCTCTCCTCGTGTTCTTGCAGGTGTCCCATCTCAGCTTGAAACCCACTGAATCCTCATTATCTTCTCTAAGAAATCTGTTCCCAGGACTCCCCTGGTGGTTCAGGGGTTAAAAATCTGCCTTCCAATACCGGGGATCAGGTTTGATCCCTGGATGGAGAACTAAGATCCCATATTTCTCGGGGCAACTGCTGAGTCTGCACGCCACAACTAGAGGGTCCATGCAACAAAGAGCCCACAGGCAGCAACTCAGACCTGACACAGCCCGAAATGAAAACATTAAAAAAAAAATCTGTTTCCATCACTCTTTCATCACTCTCACCATCACTCTCAGAATCATGGCAGCTCAAACCCGGGATTTGATTGTGACTTTTCCTCCTCCTCTTTATCAATCGCGCCTTCTTTCATTCCTGCACCTCTTTTCATTTCTCAACCCCTTCCTTCTCTCTGCATTTTTACAGTCGCTACTCAAACCTGGCCCTGGTCACCCTCCACCAGAGGACTATCATAGTCTCCTAATCGGTCTTTCCAGCCCTCTTTCTTCCTCCTGGAATCCATCCTGCCCTGCACCATGAGACTGAGTTTTCTAAAATGAGGCTTTGCCTTTATCCATCCCAATCAGAAACCTTTTAGTGTCTTTTTATCAGAGATAAAGTTCAGACTCTTCAGCCTGGTGTTCAAAGCCTTGAATATTCTGGTTCCACTTGATGTCTTCAACTTCATCTCCTGCTTTGCATCTGCAGGAATTCTCCACTTCAGCAGAGCTAGCCTTTTCAGCTGTTTGAGTCAGGCTGGCCTTAACTAGGGTGACCTTATAATCTCTCATTCAGAATGGAATCCCCTTCAAAGTAAGAGAGAGTGCTATTGAGAACTGAGCCAACAGCCATAAACTGGGATCCCTCTGGATGAACTGGGATTATGGTCCCACAGTCATATCGTTCTCTGCCCATCCACATCCAGACCACCCAGAGCAGGGGCTAAAGGAAGGCTCCCAGGGTCCCTAGCAGCCTCTGCTTCTTCTCTGAATTTCCTACTGTAATAATACCTAGTCTTGCCATCTTTGACAAGTCCCTTCATACTGGTGTCTTCAGGTTATAGCCTTCAGCCTGGCATTCTCGAGGTGACCGTCTCTCTCTTACCTACTAGATCTCTGTCTGCCGCCCTCCCCCCACCCCCCCACCCCACACACACGTGGTCTCAGTCCTCAAGCCTCGAGAGCACAGCCTCCTCTACACGATCGCTGCCCTTCATGTCTCCCCTCGCCTTGGACATGTGTCAGTCGCTACCCTTCCTTCCGCACCCAGATCTTCCCCACGCTGGCCATGAGGATTCCCTCCTCCCTGACCTCCTGGAGCCTCTGTTATTAATATCTCCATCATTTGCTCTGTACTCAGCACAGCCTCACGGAGCAGCAGTTGACACTTTGGCATTGTGTTCAGTCTCCTAACCAAAGTAACAGAGGTGACAGAGGTCCATGGCACTCAGTCATCACACACTCAGCTTCTAACAGGTCAAATATTTGGTTGACGAGGATGAGGATAACATCTGATGGATGACGCCGGGGTCACATACAGTCTCTCCCGTTCTCCCCGTCTTTGGCTTGCCCCCGGCTCCGAGGAAGGCCTACATTCTTTCATGCTGACGGCGGCAGCGAGAGCAAAGCACGTTCTAACAAACAGCCCAGGACAGCTCCCAGGCAACCACAGCTTCCCTCTCGTGCTTGCCGCTCTTCAGTAAATGTCAAACTCCAGAAGTCTCAGCAAAAGCCTTAGAGACTCAAAGGCTCTCCACTACAGAGGACCCTTAGACAATTATTTGGCAACATCCACAGAACTGGGCTTCTCACTGCCTTCCAGTTTCTCAAGGGCCACGGCAGGTGCCCTGCCCCAGCTGGGGCTCCAACTGCCCCTGACCCTTGTCACGCACACAAGCTCTGGGCCTGCCCTGCTCCTTCCCTCACCCTAAGTTCCCAGACACCCTGGCCTTGTTTCCTGAAGCTCATCCCCTGGCCTTATTTCCAACGGTGGAATTTCCTTCTGACCCAACAGCACCCAAAGTTTCTACCCATTTAACAACTGGTAAGGGAAAAATCGGACTTCCCAGATGGCTCAGTGGGTAAAGAATCCGCCTGCCATACAGAAGACCTGGGCTCAATCCCTGAGTCGGGAAGATCCCCTGGAGGACAAAATGGCAACCCACCCCAGTATTCTTGCCTAGAGAATCCCACAGACAGAAGAGCGTGGTGGGCTACAGTCCATGGTTGCAAAGAGTCAGACATGACTAAGTGACTAACCACACAAGGAAAAGTATGTGAAACAAGATAGAGCATATGACCTCATTTTGTTAAGCACTAACAAAATGTCTAGAAGTAGATATTTCTGTGAGTCCAGGCACCCCCGCTCCAGTACTCCTGCCTGGAAAATCCCATGGGTGGAGGAGCCTGGTGGGCTACAGTCCATGGGGTTGCTAAGAGTCGGACACGACTGAGTGACTTCACTTTCACTTTTCACTTTCATGCATTAGAGAAGGAAATGGCAACCCACTCCAGTGTTCTTGCTTAGAGAATCCCAGGGACAGGGGAGCCTGGTGGGCTGCCATCTGTGGGGTCACACAGAGTCACTGAAGTGACTTAGCAACAGCAGCAGCAGCAGAAAATACAACAAGCGTTCTATGAAGACCTACAAGACCTTTTAGAACTAACACCCAAAAAAGATGTCCTTTTCATTACAGGGGACTGGAATGCAAAACTAGGAAGTCAAGAAACACCTGGAGTAACAGGCAAATTTGGCCTTGGAATATGGAATGAAGCAGGGCAAAGACTAATAGAGTTTTGCCAAGAAAATGCACTGGTCATAACAAACACCCTCTTCCAACAACACAAGAGAAGGCTCTATACATGGACATCACCAGATGGTCAACACCGAAATCAGATTGATTATATTCTTTGCAGCCAAAGATGGAGAAGCTCTATACAGTCAGCAAAAACAAGACTAGGAGCTGACTGTGGCTCAGACCACGAACTCCTTATTGCCAAATTCAGACTTAAATTGAAGAAAGCAGGGAAAACCACTAGACCATTCAGGTATGACCTAAATCAAATCCCTTATGATTATACAGTGGAAGTGAGAAATAGATTTAAGGGCCTAGATCTGATAGATAGAGTGCCTGATGAACTATGGAATGAGGTTCGTGACATTGTACAGGAGACAGGGATCAAGACCATCCCCATAGAAAAGAAATGCAAAAAAGCAAAATGGCTGTCTGGGGAGGCCTTACAAATAGCTGTGAAAAGAAGAGAAGTGAAAAGCAAAGGAGAAAAGGAAAGATATAAACATCTGAATGCAGAGTTCCAAAGAATAGCAAGAAGAGATAAGAAAGCCTTCTTCAGCGATCAATGCAAAGAAATAGAGGAAAACAACAGAATGGGAAAGACTGGAGATCTCTTCAAGAAAATCAGAGATACCAAAGGAACACTTCATGCAAAGATGGGCTCGATAAAGGACAGAAATGGTATGGACCTAACAGAAGCAGAAGATATTAAGAAGAGATGGCAAGAGTACATAGAAGAACTGTACAAAAAAGATCTTCATGACCCAGATAATCATGATGGTGTGATCACTGACCTAGAGCTAGACATCCTGGAATGTGAAGTCAAGTGGGCCTTAGAAAGCATCACTACAAACAAAGCTAGTGGAGGTGATAGAATTCCAGTTGAGCTATTCCAAATCCTGAAAGATGATGCTGTGAAAGTGCTGCACTCAATATGGCAGCAAATTTGGAAAACTCAGCAGTGGCCACAGGACTGGAAAAGGTCAGTTTTCATTCCAATCCCAAAGCAAGGCAATGCCAAAGAATGCTCAAACTACCACACAATTGCACTCATCTCACACACTAGTAAAGTAATGCTCAAAATTCTCCAAGCCAGGCTTCAGCAATATGTGAACCATGAACTTCCTGATGTTCAAGCTGGTTTTAGAAAAGGCAGAGGAACCAGAGATCAAATTGCCAACATCTGCTGGATCATGGAAAAAGCAAGAGAGTTCCAGAAAAGCATCTATTTCTGCTTTATTGACTATGCCAAAGCCTTTGACTGTGTGGATCACAATCAACTGTGGAAAATTCTGAAAGAGATGGGAATACCAGACCACCTGATCTGCCTCTTGAGAAATTTGTATGCAGGTCAGGAAGCAACAGTTAGAACTGGACATGGAACAACAGACTGGTTCCAAATAGGAAAAGGAGTACATCAAGGCTGTATATTGTCACCCTGTTTATTTAACTTATATGCAGAGTACATTATGAGAAATGCTGGGCTGGAAGAAGCACAAGCTGGAATCAAGATTGCCGGGAGAAATATCAATCACCTCAGATATGCAGATGACACCACCCTTATGGCAGAAAGTGAAGAGGAACTCAAAAGCCTCTTGATGAAGGTGAAAGTGGAGAGTGAAAAAGTTGGCTTAAAGCTCAACATTCAGAAAAAGAAGATCATGGCATCCACTCCCATCACTTCATGGGAAATAGATGGGGAAACAGTGGAAACAGTGTCAGACTTTATTTTTGGGGGCTCCAAAATCACTGCAGATGGTGATTGCAGCCATGAAATTAAAAGATGCTTACTCCTTGGAAGGAAAGTTATGACCAACCTAGATAGCATATTCAAAAGCAGAGAGATTACTTTGCCAACAAAGGTCCGTCTAGTCAAGGCTATGGTTTTTCCTGTGGTCATGTATGGATGTGAGAGTTGGACTGTGAAGAAGGCTGAGCGCCGAAGAATTGATGCTTTTGAACTGTGGTGCTGGAGAAGACTCTTGAGAGTCTCTTGGACTGCAAGGAGATCCAACCAGTCCATTCTGAAGGAGATCAGCCCTGGGATTTCTTTGGAAGGAATGATGCTAAAACTGAAACTCCAGTACTTTGGCCACCTCATGCGAAGAGTTGACTCATTGGAAAAGACTCTGATGCTGGCAGGGGTTGGGGCAAGAGGAGAAGGGGACGACAGAGGATGAGATGGCTGGATGGCATCACTGACTCAATAGACGTGAGTCTGGGTGAACTCCGGGAGTTGGTGATGGACAGGGAGGCCTGGCGTGCTGCGATTCATGGGGTCGCAAAGAGTCGGACACAACTGAGCGACTGATCTGATCTGATAATAGTGATTTTCTTGTCTAACTTCCTCAATGAAAATAGTTACTTGCATAATAAAAATTAATGTAGTGAAAAAGAAGGCGGGGGGCTGGTGTTTCCAGATTGACTTCTTGTTTTGCAGTGTTAATGGATGTGGTACCCTGCTACCTATCATGGTCACCACGGACAGAATAAGGGGGATAAAACAACTCTAAGGCTTAGGAGACCAATTCCACTATGGACTTCTGATGAGGGTGGTTTTCATCTCCATCAGTGTGTAAAAACAAGCAAAGAAATCCATTTTATTCTCATAATCACCTGCAAAGAATAGGCCACCACCTATCCTTTTTTTTTCCACCTATACTTTTTTTTTGTTGCTTTTTCTTTCCACATTCCCAGCTAAGAATCACAGTGTACTGGAAAGTCCAAGTTCTATGTGCAAAAACAAATCATCATTTACTGTTTGTGGGAAGCAAGACAGAACAGGTCCTCTGAAAACAACGGAACAGGGAACAAGAAATGGAGGATTTAGACTTAGAAAAAGGAAGGCTCCAGTTCTGATGCCAGTCAAGTCCTTTTCCTTCCTTTCCTTACGGATTGTCTGCCTCATAAGTACCCTACTCAGCTTGTTGAACACCTACTATGCCAGGCACTGTTCGCTGGTGGAAAGATGAATGAGCCTGTGTAAGTTTAAAGGGCTTTGCAGACAAGCTGGGAGGTGCCACATGCATATTAGGGATTCACTGGTCTGCCCTACAGGTGCCGAGGAAAACCATTACCCATCACTGAAGAAATGAGATGCCACCCCACTTCTCACGGCCCCTGAAATATGGAGTTGCCTGAGTGGGAAGCCACTCAGCTGACTGCAAGCGGTGCCTGTGGTTCCAAGTATTGCACTTGAGACTTCTTAGCTGGGGCCAGTGTTGGAGGCTGCTGTTTGTTTTCTGGTCTTCCCTATAGCTCAAATGATAAAGAATCTGCCTGCAATGCAGGAGGCCTGGGTTCAATCCCTGGGTCAGAAAGATCCTCTGGAGAAAGGCATGGCAATCTACAAGAGTGTTCTTGCCTGAAGAACCCCATGGACAGAGGAGCCTGGTGGGCTATAGTCCGTGGGATCGCAAAGAGTCGGACACGACTGAGCGACTAACACTAACACTACGACTACCCACAGCTGGCCTCTCACGGCTGGCGGTCCCCGGGACCGTCTCTGAACTGCAGATCCAAGCTTAGAAGAAAGGCTGCCCACCTTTTTGAGGTGCCACTCAGCAATGTCACCCATCACCACCTGACCTCGCGTATAATACCTGAGCTCTACTGAAGGCAGACCAGCCCAGACAGCTGCTCCAAACTGAATGCAAATCCGCCCAGTCCTTGCCAAGGGAAGAAGTAATGGATTGATCTATTAACATAGATTATCATAAATATGCCTCTTGCTGAGGACCCAGACTGGGAACATGCTAAGCTCAGCCACAAACGAAGTCTTTAAAATTCAAATGGTGACTAACAACTAGGACAGAGAACTGGGAGCACTTGGTTGAAAGTCAAAGGAGAGCAACTGGCTACGTGGACTCCCCTCTCGCTTCCCTCCTGGTGTTTCCCCATCAGGCAAGGCTGGACGGGACACTCACGCTCACACCGTTTTCCGTCCGCGGCCAGGGCGTAGCCATTGTAGCACTGGCAGACGAAGGAGCCCAGCAGGTTCACGCAGAGCTGCTCACAGCCATGGTCGTCCGCTGCACACAGATCCTGGACTGGGGCAAAGCGGCATCATTAGAACTTGGCTCAGAAGGAGGTGACTCTTGGCACAGGGCCGTCAATGAGCAACTCGACAGCGCTTGGCAAAATAACTCTTGACTGAAAGCGATATAAGAAATTTTGGAACATTTTGGAAATTTTGGAAAACAGAAAAAAAATAGAAAAGAAAATTCAACTGTAATCTCCCCACCTGCAGTCCTACCATCCAGAGACTACCTCTGTTAATAGTTGGGTGAGTTTCTATGTATGTAAGGGCTTCCCAGGTGGTGTAGTGGTAAAGAATCCGGCTGCCAAGGCAGCAGATGCAAGAGACGGGGGTTCGATCCCTGGCTTGGGAAAATCCCCTGGAGTAGGAAATGGAGTAGGAACCACTCCAGTATTCTTGCCTGGAAAATCCCATGGCTAGCTGAGCCTGGCGGGCTATCGTCCATGGGGTCACAGAGAGACAGATGTGACTGAGCACACACAGCCACTTATGTATACATAAAAGCATATTTTTCAAAGTTGTAATTTTTCTTCTCTATTAAATGCATTAGAAAATTTTAAATTAACATCATTATGTGTATTTTTCTCATGTCAAGGACAGTGATGGACGGTTCTTGAGGATTGAAGTTATCATGAGCAGGTCTTTGTGCTTGTCCGAATCAAGTACCATTCATATTCTCTGAGAACCTAAAGGCTTTGTAATCAGTCTCACCAATGTAGACACCTATGTACATAGTCTCAACAAGACCATTTGGCGCTGTCTTTGACATTTTGCAGAAGCTGGGAGAGAGCACGGTGAAAAGACCTGCTGCTCCACCAAAAACACGGCAGGTCCGGAAGAGCCCCTTATTTTCAAGTCTGTATTGGTCTCTTTGGACATACTTTCTCCCATTCCATTTCTCTATCAGAAGGATGTTTGAAAATCCTTTTTGTGTTCTATTTATGCACCCCAGTAATAAAGGAGGAAAATGGGAAGCCAGAAGAATTTAGGTAGAGATAACAAAGATAGGGGGCTTCCCTGGTGGCTCAGATGGTAAAACGTCTGCCTGCAATGCGGGAGACCCGGGTTCGATTCCTGGGTCGGGAAGATCCCCTGGAGAAGGAAATGGCAATCCACTCCAGCACTCTTGCCTGGAAAATCCCATGGACGGAGGAGCCTGATAGGCTACAGTCCATGGGGTCGCAAAGAGTTGGACACGACTGAGCAACAAAGATAGGGAGAAATCAATGTATGGTCTGAAGTGAAGTGAAGAGAAAGTCATGCAGTCACATCCGACTCTTTGTGACCCCATAGGATTGTAGCCCACCAGGCTCTTCTATGGTGATTAACAATGCTATTCCAGTCAAATATTTATTATGTGCCCACAAGGTGCTGAGCTCTGGCTGTTTATTCCAATGCAATGTAAGAATACACTCACAGTAGAGCATTTACTGCCATAGAACTAAGAATATATCAGAGAATGAAAAGCTTAAAGGCATTTTTAATCCTTCACTGATTCAGTCTCCCCTTTGAAGAAATTGGCTGACGTTATGACAGTATTTCTCAGCAAGGATAATGACTTGGTTTCATAACTAGCTCTTTCAGTGACTTTACCATTCAAGTTCAAGAAAATCAGAGAGCATTAAAGCGATTGAATACATTAAAAAATTTTTCTTCCTCTGGTTAAAAGTTATCACTGCGACAGCTATGGTAAAAACTTAATTCACTAGAAAGTTTGATTTATCCCTGAATACAATGACTACACTTTAATGTAACCTCCTAGGTCTTTGAGTTTTATAGTTTATTACCGTTTTGATAAATGTAAAATATCAAATTGATAAAAAGATAAAAGCTGACATATTTAGCACCTCTATCAAATGCATTAATTTTTTTTTTTAAATAGAAGCTACATCATAAGATTAAAAAACATTTAGGTCTAAAATTCCACAAAGAAGGATTCTGGTTTTAAAATGCTAAAAGAATTATTTTCACTCCTAAATCAATGAAGTAGATGAAAAAATTATAGATGCAAATTCCTCTCTTTACCTATCTTATTTCTATCTTATATTTCCAATTGGGAACTCCAATTGATATTTCCCATGGATCCAGATATAGGGAAAATAACAATAATCAGAAGAAACTTCAGCTCATGCAAAAATCATAGTAAATAATTGAAGAATGACAAAATTTACAGTTAGTTACAAGCCTAAGCCAGAGACAAAATAAAAATCGGAATCATCAGATACTTTTGATTTATTGAATCAACAAAGCACCTACTCTGTCCCAGGCACTGGGGATGCAGTGTGAACCAACAAAGGGGCTCCTGCCATCGCGCAGCTTGTATTCTAAGGGTTAGGAAGGTGAAGTTCTAGGAAGAGCATTTCTGATAAAACCCAGAAGTGGAATTTATCCAAAGAAAACAAAAACACTAATTCAAAAAGATATATGCACCCCTATGTTCATTGCAACATTATTTACAATAGCCAAGATATGGCAGCAACCTAAGTGCCCATCAACAGACGAATGGATAAAGACGTGCTACGTATAGTCAATGAAATGTTACTCGGCCATAGAAAAGAATGGAATTTTGCCATTTATAACAGCATGGATGAACCCTGAGGGTATTAGGCTAAGTGAAATAAATCAGACAGAGAAAGACAAATACTGCATGATCTCACTCATATGTGGAATCTAGAAAACAAGTGAAGTAACATAACAAAACAGAAACAGATTCATGGATACAGAGAACAAACTGGTGGTTGCCAGAAGGTACAGGTTGGGGATACGGATCAGTGAAGGGGATTAAGAGGTACACATTTCCAGCTATTAAATAAATAAGCCACTGGGATGTAATGTACCCATAGAGAATATAATAGGCAATATTGTAACAGCTTAGTACGGTGACAAATCATAACTGGATTTATTGTGGTGATTGTTTCATAATATATACAGTGGAAATGTAAAATACTGAATCACTATGCTGCATACCTGAAACTAAACTAGTGTGTGTGTGTGTGTGTGTGTGTGTGTGTGTGTGTATATATATATATATAGGCTTCCCTTGTGGCTCAGCAATAAAGAATCCGCTTGCAATGAAGGAGACTGCCTGGATTGCAGGAGATACTGGTTCGATCCCTGGGCCAGGAAGATCCCTTGGAGAAGGAATTGGGAACCTATTCCAGTATTCTTGCCTGGGAAATCCCACGGACAGAGGAGCCTGGTGGACTACAATCCATGGGGTCGCAAGAGTCAGATGCAACTTAGTGACTAAACAACCACCACCACCATATATATATGTGTGAGTGGTTCTGACTGAAAGAACAGTGAATGCAAAAGGCGTTCATGTGGGAAAAACTAGCCCCGTTTGAGGCTTGGGAGAGCCAGAGTAGCTATCAGATGCACCCTGCTGCTGTTGCTGCTGCTGCTGCTAAGTCGCTTCAGTCGTGTCCGACTCTGTGCGATCCCAGAGACGGCAGCCCACCAGGCTCCCCCGTCCCTGGGATTCTCCAGGCAAGAACACTGGAGTGGGTTGCCAGATGCACCCTAAATAACTAAAATACAAAACAGAACATGCTAGAAATCCACAAGAGAGGTGCTGCCAATAAAATGGGAGTTCAGAACGGGGATGGATTACAGCCAGCCCAAGCTGGATCAATCAGAAGAGGCTGGCAGGCAAGCAAGAGACACAGAGAAAAGGAAGAGGATCCACCCGGAGCTGAGGGGACAGTAAAGGTGCAGAAGTGGAGGAAAAAGCAGGACAGATAGGGGAGCTGACCCCCTGTTCTGGGAATTCCAAGGGAAGCAGCAGGAGAGGGCATCGGAAGGACAGCTGACACGGGATGGCAGAGGGCCTGGGAGCAGGCTGCCTGGTCTCAACCCTGCTCATCGGGGGACCACTGAGGGTGAACGTCTCAGAAAGGGAGATGGGCCGTTTCCCTGACTTGCGCTGTGGAAGAGTAACTTTGGTGGCATCACAGTCTATTTTAGCTCTGGGAAATGGAAAGGATTTAGTGTACGGATAAATGAAAGCCACTTCTTTGGGAACAAAGTGGTAGTTTTCTGACTTCCATGCCAAAGTAGCTTTGGTTTGCGTGTGTGTGGATGGGAAAATCAACTTCTTGACATGAGGACCTTCCATTATCTGTCAGAGCTGCTGGCCACACCCACCGGTTGTCAGTGCATGTCTGTGCACCTCTGACTTTTCCCTCCTGGCGTGTGTGTGCGTGTATGTGTGCGTGCTCAGTCATTCAGTTGTGTCCAGCTCTTTGTGACCCCATGTACTGAAGCCCGCCAAGTTCCTCTGTCCATGGAATTTTCCAGGCAAGAATATTGGCATGGGATGCTATTTCCTACTCCAGGGGATCTTCCCGATCCAGCGTTGGAACCCACGGCTCCTGCATCGGCAGGTGGATTCTTCATCACTGAACCACCTGGGAAGCCCTTCCTGGCATGTATCACCATGTTAATTACAAAGGCCTTTATGTACTGATGTATGTACTGTGTCTCCCTTGCCAGGCTCCCTAATCAGGAGGGGAGCGTCCCTGCACAAACTCCTGATGATGGACAATGACACCCCATACACTGGAACAACCAACCCCCAAGTCCCAAGCCCATCTCTAAAGGTGGGGGTGGGAACTTCTCCACCTGGGTCCCCCTGCTCAGCTCCCACAGTTGCTTTGCCTCCTCTCTGTGTCCAGCAGGAACCCTGCCTAACAGTGGTTACCAAGGAGGGGTGAGAGTTTCATTTTTTTCTGTTATTTATAATTACCTGTTTTTGAATTTTCTAACAAGAGTTTATACCAAGAGCTTTTATAATAATGAAAAAAAATCAATGTTACAAAAGAACCTCTTTGAAAGAAGCATTTTAAAAGCAGTGAACCCTGCCAATGTAGAAGATGAAAGACACCCAGGTTTGATCCCTGGGTCTGAAGATCCCCTGGAGAAGGAAATGGCAACCCACTCCAGTATTCTTGGCTGGAAAATTCCATGGACAGAGGAGCCTGATGGGCTATGGTTCATAGGGTCACAGAGTCAGACACAACTGAAGCAACTTAGCACACAGAGGTAGTAGCCTGAACTACATCTATCCCTCTGTGCCCAGTTCCCATTTCCATTTGAAATAGGTTGAAAAATGTAGATTGTATGAAAGCAGTGAACCAAGATCTTGAAGCAATAATTATCTGTTTTTGAATTTTCTAACAAAAGTTTATACCAAGAGTTTTTATAATAATGAAAAAAAAATCAAGGGCCGTTTCACCTGACTTGTGCTGTGGAAGACTAAGTTTGGTGGCATCACAGTTTACTTTAGCTCTGCGAAATTGAAAGGATTTAGTGTATAGATAAATGAATAATGTGTCTCCCTTGCCAGGCTCCCTAATCAGGAGGGGAGCATCCCTGCACGAACTCCTGATGGCTGGACAATGACACCCCAGGACACTGGAACAACCAACCCCCAAGTCCCAAGCCTGTGGCCAATTCCCAATCCCAATTGAAATAGGTTGAAAAATGTGGATAAAAGCAGTGAACCAAGATCTTGAAGCAATAACCATTTTTCCCCCAAGATTCCCCCCCCACAGGGTAGGCAGAGAGGTCATGGAGGTGCTCCTTCCTTCCGGGACGGGACAGCCCTGAAGCCCTGCAGGGTCCCATCCGTCAGAGCAGCAGTGCACCCCCTCGATGGCCCATCAGAACTGTGTAGGGGCCTTTGGAAAATACGCCCGGGAGTCAGGCAGCAGGGGCCGGGGTGCAGGCAGCAGTGTCCCCGAAGCTCCCAGATAACCCCAGTGTGCAGCCTGATTGAGACTCATTGAAACTCCCAGGTAAAAAGTCCTCATATTCATCCAGGGAAAGACACAAGAGTCAGCCTTTGTCAGCTGTCTCCAGGCTCAGATTCTTCTTTTAGACAAATCTCGATTTTTTTTTTTTTTTCTTTTGCTGTCCTTGGACCTCTCTCCAAGTGTCTGAAAGACCCTGGACACTACGTGAGGGCGCAGAGTGTGGTAGGAACAGGAGGATCACAGCTTGCATTCCAGAAGAACATCCCACAAACAGCAGGCCTGCCAGCTGGCCTCGGGCCGTTCATACTACTTTTAGAACGTTGGGGATTTATGGCCACTAGTGATCTGTACTGTCCCAAAGGAAACCATTGAGGGATTAATTTAATTAAACAAAGACAAAGGAATAAATACAGACTAGGTTCTGAGAAAACAACTTTGTTGTTTTTCTGGCAGTGGTCGCTTTCATTGGAAACAAATACAGATGTTTTTGGATGATTCTTTATTCTTTAGAAAAACAGCACTTCTTTTTCTCACAGCCTGGGAGGATTTCAGTGAAAGATGATAAAACTGTGGGGGGGAGGGGGTGGAAAGCACTAAATTCAGAGCTCCCATTACCCTTTCAAGCCTTCTCTACCCCATGACTCCCACTCATGACTACTGACTTCAATCTGAAGTCATCTCCTCCAGGAAGCCTTCTCCAGGTTGGTGGGGCTTCGAGTTTTCTTCCTCTGGGCTCCTCAAGCTCTCTACACATGGCTCCACTAGAGCACTCATGCATTTATCCCACAGTATTATCCCACAGTAGGCACTTTGAACTCACAAACCAAAACTTAGTCACAGTATCTATCCCACAGTATTAGAAGGACCTGATCACAAGTCTGACGGCCTCACGGGAAGGTAAGCTGGTGTGACTCAGTTTGATTCCCCAGTGTCCTAGCGCATGGAGTTGGTGCCCCATAAGTGTTCATCTGTTGAAAGAACAATGACAGAGTCCCAACCCCCCTGCCTCCCAACAGGGATGTCCTAGAGTCCTACAATATCTCCTCCACTAGATATGGGGTCCTGGGTCCTGGGAAGATGAGTGAGACGGGAACAAAACTCTTCTCCTTGTCCCCAGCAAGAGATATTCCTCTCCCAGCAGAAGACAGTGACATCAGGGAGCCAGTCTCCAGCTGCAGACACTGGAATCCTCACAACAGCTAAGGAACCAGCCGTCTTGCTGTCTCCCGCATCCCTGGTACCTACCACACTGCCTGGCACATGACAGGGGCTCATCAAGTGCTTGGGAATGGGTGAATGGACCTGAAACACAGGGTTGTCAGGCATTCCTCACTCATCATTCTTACCCAGGCTGTAAGCTCTGAGGGGCACAGGGTAAATCTTGGTGGTTCTCAGGGTACCCCTGATACCACATGCTTCACACAGCAGGTGCTTAGTGGACGTGTGTTGAACTGACTTGACAGTAAGTAGCCAGCCTGGGCACCCCACTCCAGTACTCTTGCCTGGAAAATCCCATGGACGGAGGAGCCTGGTAGGCTGCAGTCCATGGGGTCGCTAAGAGTCGGACACGACTGAGCGACTTCACTTTCACGCATTGGAGAAGGAAATGGCAACCCACTCCAGTGTTCTTGCCTGGAGAATCCCAGGGATGGGGGAGCCAGGTGGGCTGCCATCTCTGGGGTCGCACAGAGTCAGACACGACTGAAGCAACTTAGCAGCAGCAGCAGCAGCCAGCCTGGAGTACTTGGGGGTGGAGGACTCTTATCTGACCACTCCCTGTTAGAGGTCAAGTTCACCATCATGGTTTCCCTTACCACAGTTACAATGTAACACTTAATTTGCAATTGATAATTTAATGTCTACTTCCCCTGCCATTTGAAGCCAGTGTTTGTTCTGTTCAGCCCTCCAGCTCAGCTTGCATGGTGTTTGGCATGTGGTCAATTTTTTAAAATATATTTGAATGACTGAATCCAATCATTCATCAAATTGTTCAAACTGCTAGGAAAACAACAGTGAACGAAACAATTGATCCCTTGATTTCAAAACAATCAATCAATCCCTCTCGCCATGGAGCTGATATTCGAGTGGGAAGCCGGCTCCAACTGACCCACATTGACAGACCATGCCTACCTCTTCCCAACTCAGCATTCAGCAAGGCCAAGTGGGTAGTGTGTAATCAGCCACGGTGGCAGTATTGACACCACAGGGATTGGTGAACATTACAAATTGGGTATTTTCCCCATGGAGATCCGGTTGTTTAACATTTACTGGCATACCATGGACAGCGGCCAGACGTAACATGAACAGCTTAAACCATATATTACTTAGATCTTAGAAGTACTGTGGAACAAAAACAGGACAGAGCAATAGGAGTGTGGAGGGAAGGGAACTTCTGTTTCACACAGTGACAGAAAAGATTACTGTATATCAGGACCTGAGGCAGGTAATATGAAAAAGCAAGGGTCAGGAGGACTAAATCTTGGAGGAGGAGATAAGGGGCAGTTAAGTTTCTTCTTCTTTTTAAAAGAAAATATTTATTTATTTGACTGCACCAGATCTTTCATTGTGGCATGAGGGATCTAGTTCCCTCAGCCAGGATCAAACCTGGGCCCCCTGCATGGGGAGTGCAGAGTCTTAGCCACTGGACCACCAGGGAAGTCCCATGTTTCTTTACACAGGGTACAAGGCAGGCGATCAGATAGGATGAAAAGAATATTGCCTTTGGAGTCAGACCTGGCTTCAGTGAGGTGACCTGTGTGACTTCGCATAAGTGATTTCCGTGAGACTGAATTTTCATAGAGGTTAAATAATTAAGTAGAGAAAACATCTTATTGCAGGGTTAAATGAGATAATATAGATGATAAAGTATCTGAAAGATAGTAGGTACTCAGCAAATATAAGCTTCCTTTTTTCTTGTACTTGGTCATGTCCAATTCTTTGTAGCTCCATGGACTGCAGCCCCTAGGCTACTCTGACCATGAGATTTCCCAGGCAAGAATACTGAAGTAGGTTGCCATTTCCTATGCTAGGGGATCTTCCCGATCCAGGGATCGAACCTGCATTTCTTGCGTCTCCTGCATTGGTGGGTGGGTTCTTTACCACTAGTGCCAAATGTCTTAGTAGAGCAGGCCTAGTTAAGCATGGAGAAGAGGTGACCCCAACCAGATTTTACCTACATCACTATTCTAATACAATATCACTTTATTGGGTGCCTATGAAACCCCCCTCATGTGGACACTAGATTCATATCACTTTAAACCACATCAGTGTATCTGTGGCTAAGTTTTGGTTTGTGAGTTCTAGGCTGACTTCATCTGATACAGCAAAGTAGGCAATTTTGAATTTTACAGCAAAAGATCTCAACAAACTCAAACAATGCCTTGCCAAAGGGCATGTGTTAGTACATGGCTGACAGTCAGCAAAATCTGCTTGCTTCTCTTCCTGGAGAGTTTTAGGAGGGATGTAAACCACATCTGCTCGGTCTCCCCGATGAAATCAATCAGGGAGGATTTGATAACTAAGAGCCCCAGGGCTGTGCTCACATCCATCCCTGGTGTTTCCCCTGAGGCTCACAGGCATTCTAGATTTAAGGGCCCTCCTCCATGTGTGATCTTGAAAGCCTGGCACAGTGCCTCAGCCCGGAGAACTTGGAAAACTTTCATCTGGTTACCCTGGACAAGAAAGAAGCACGGGACAAAGACTGTGGCGGTTGCGGCTGACATCATCCTAGATGAAATAAAAGGGCTTTTACTGACTTTTCAGAATTGTATACAAGCCACATGGCATGCTATTGATACCAGTGGCAGTCTAATTTCTCCTTTAGAGTTAAAGCAAAATGAACACCATTAAAGACATGCTCCACTTTCGTGGTAAAGAACCTGCCTGTAAATGCAGGAGATGTAAGAGACAAGGGTTCGATCTCTGGGTTGGGAAGATCCCCTGGAGGAGGGCATGGCAACCCACTGCAGTATTCTTGCCTGGAGAATCCCATGGACAGAGGAGCCTGGCAGTCTAGGCCTATGGGTCACACAGAGTCAGACACG
Source organism: Bubalus kerabau (assembly GCF_029407905.1). Taxonomy (NCBI): domain Eukaryota; kingdom Metazoa; phylum Chordata; class Mammalia; order Artiodactyla; family Bovidae; genus Bubalus; species Bubalus kerabau. The sequence continues at coordinate 68,548,607 of NC_073637.1, forward strand.
AGTGAAGTGACTTAGTACACACACATGCTGCTATTGAGCCTGAGATGGAGAAATCAGAAATTATTTATTACAGGAAGAGAGAAGAGGAATGTATTATTAGAGCTGCTATTTCTCTCCGCTGGGAAACAATGGGATCTCTGCCTGTTCCAACCCGAAAGCTCACTTGGAGCTAAGGCTCCGCAAAAGCCTGAGAAACCCAAGCCTGCATTTTTAGGGACTATCCCCCTTCTTTCATTATGTCTTCTGAAAGCCTAATCGTATTTTGACAGCTGCAGTTTGAATTTAAAGACTTTCAGCAGTTAATGTGAGTCATCAGCCTTGTGCTTCCACGCTGGAAGAAACAAAAGCAAGCCAATGTCACCCACAAAAACAAACCTGTCCTTTCAGGCAAAGTCCAGCTGTGCCTTGCTCGCATCTCTCCTCCCCCAAAGCTTCATGCTTTTTCAATCAGTTATCCTATTCACGAACTGAGATTTTAGTTTCCGTTTGAGAGGGGAAAAAGAGGAGGAGCCCCGAAACAAAGCCTGAAAACATAAGTGTATCTGACCGAATAGGGTTGATCAAAATCAGAAATAAGCGTGAACGAATAAGGCCCTAGTCTTGCTGAGCGCTTTGCAATTTCTAAACGGCTGTCAATCACAGCATCCCATTCTCATTATGAACTCCCTATGGAGCAGCCAACTCTCAGGGAGTGATCCAGCTTAAAATAGCTGGATCAGTGGTTTTCAAACTCGAGTTTAAGATCAGAATTCCCAGGAGGGCTTGTTAAAACACATCCTTCTTTGCCACACCCCTAGAGTCCCTGATTCAGTAGGTGTGGAAATTTACATTCCTAACAAGCCCCTGCTCCTGCCCCCACAAAGCCGCCTGCTTGTGTGCGCGTGCGCAGTCTGCTCCTTCTTGCACTTGGTCTGCACTCTGCGGGCTGCCCCAAAGCTGAGACCCTGACCTCCTCTTTCTGCACTCCCTTTCTCCCTCCAAAATTCCATGCATTTTTAGGGCCAATGACCACCCCAAGCATATCCAGCCAGGCATTTTCCTTGAACTCTAACCCCCATCTCCAGCTGCACCCAACCACTTGTGTGGGCTCTTGCCCAGACTCACTCTTGCTTTCCCCAGCAAAACCAGGTTTCCTCTCTGATAACTGAAGTTATCAAACACCCCTCACCCACCATTCCCCATCTTAGGTCATAAACTCTTCCCCTGGGTGGGGATTATTGCTATGATCTAATTAATTCCACGGGCATAAGAGACATAAGCACTGAATTGATTGAACTGATTTGAATTGTAAACTGATTGCATCGTCCACCTTCTGCTCTGCACGTGCAGAGCACCAGGGAAGCCAAGATCTGAGTGTTCCTTGGATCTCCAACATATGGGAGACACACTTATTTCTCTCCCACACCCCACCAGAGTGTCTAGCCCATAGAGGGGAATGAATAAGTACTGAATGAATAAATGAACGAGTGAGTGGATAGGTAGATGGTACTTCTGCACCCATTCTCTACCTAAATCTAATACTATATTATGTATTACTGCCAAGGTCAATGTACTAACATGTGGTTTTCCCTCTGACACCCTGTATTCAGCCCCTCTATCCACCAAAGACCGAAGCCAGAAGTCAGCTTGAGAAATCAAATCACCCCATAATCTGTCCCAGCTTAAATTCCTTTTCTCATCCCCCACTAATGCCCCAAACATGCTCTTTGAAACAGTCTGTTCTACTTAGCATCCTCCAAAGACCACAAGCCCTGAGGTTCTCTCCTCTTCTTTGACTTGCTAGAAAAACCCTTCCTCCTCAACCCCTGATTGTTCCATGACTCGCTGATCTCTTCTCTTGCAGCCTTCTGTCTCAGTACTACTTACCTTCCAAAACCACATTGTTCTGTGTGAATGTGTGTGTCTATATAAACTATACCATAAACTACACATATTTAATATATACAGTCTGATAAATTTGACATAGCAACATATCACCATAATCAAGATAACATACCCATCACGTCCAGATCCCCAGTTTCCTAGTTGCCATTGGTAACCCCTCCACCTGCCCCATCCCTCCCCCTGGTCCCAGGCAGCCACTCATCTGCTGATCTGTATCACACAGATTAGTTACCATTTTCTAAAATTTCATATAATGGAATCCTGCAATATGTACTCTTTTTCTGGTCTTGTTTCTTTCATTCAGCAGGGCTATTTTGACATTCATCCAGCCTGCTGCATGTGTCAATGTGCTGTGCTCATTCGCTCAGTCGTGTCTGACTCTTTGCGGCGACCCCATGGACTGTAGCCTGCCAGGTTCCTCTGTCCATGGAATTTTCCAGGCAAGAATACTGAAGTGGGTTGCCATTTCCTTCTCCAACATGTGTCAGTAGTTCATTCTTTTCATTGCCTGGTAGTATTACATTGTATACATATCTCACAATTTGTTATCAGTTCACCTGTTGATGATTTGAATTGTTTTGATTTGATTTCAGTTTCCAGTTTTAGCTTATTACAAGTAGACATTTGTGCTCAAATCTTGGTTTGAACATAAACTTTAATTTCTTTTGAGTAAATACATAAGGGTGGAATGATTTGATATCATTGTAAGTACATATTTAATTTTGTAAGAAACTTCTAATCTGTTTTCCAAAGTGGTTGAACCATTTTATCTTCCTACCAGGAAAAATGATGATTCTGTTTCCAACTTTGCCATTACTTGACATGGGCAATACTTTAAAATGTATTCAATCTAGTGGAAGTAGAGTGGGGGCATCTTGTTTTGGCTTTAATTTGTATTTTCCTAGTGACTAATAAGGTTGAGCATCTCTTATTTATATATCTTCTTTGGTTTAGTGTCTATTAAAATCTTTTGCCCATTTTGACTGGGCTGTTTATTTTCCTATTATAGAGTTATAAGAATTCTTTATAAATTCTAAGGTCCTTTGTTGGATATATTTAATTTCAGTCTGCGATTTGCCTTTTGAGTTTAGTAGCAGTGTATTTTGCAGAGCAAATATTTTAATTTTGATAATGTTCAATTTACTGAGTTTCTCTTTTGTGTTCTGTGCCCTATTTAAAAAATCCTTGCCAAACCCAGGGTCATCCATTTTTCCCCTACATTTTAATCTAGACATTTATATGTTTCTCCTTTATATTAACATTTAAAATCAGTTTTAAATAAATTTTTGTATATGGTATGAGGTAAGGGTCAAGGTCCATTTTTTTACACACGGCAATCCAATTGATGTAACACCATTAGTTGATGACATTATTCTTTTCCAATGAATTTCCTTGGCAATTGTCAAAAGTCATTCCACCATAAATGTGCGGGTCTATTTCTGGACTGGATTCTGTGCCAGTGATGTCCACTGTTACATGACTACCACACTGCTCTGATTACAACTTTATAGTCAGTCTTAAGATAATTTGATCCCTCCAACTTTATTTTTCTCAAAGTTGTACTTGATTCTCATTATCTGCAGATTCCACACGTGCCAATTTACCTGCTCTATAAAATGTACTGGGCACCTAGAATCGATACTTGAGCATTTCGTGGTCGTTCGTGGATCGTGCAGAGTGCTGAAACTGTCAAGCCGCTGCACTTGCCTAGTGAAAGTCAAACAGACAGTGCTCTGCCTTCTTGTTTTGGGGCTCATGCTATAAGCAAATATCGTTTTTGTGCTCTGTTTAAAGCCATAATTTTAGAATTTTTGTGCTGTCTGTTGGTGACTTCACTGTTTAAAACGGCCCCTACGAGTAGTGTTGAAGCTCTGTCTGGTGTCCCTAAGGCAAGAAGGCCATGATGTGCCTCAGGGAGGAAAGATGTGAGATGAGCTTCATTCAGGCATGAGCGATAGTGCTGTCGGCTGTAAGTTCAAGGTTAATAAACCAACAATATACACTCGATCGAAGTTGTGTCGTGAAGTCACTCAGTTGTGTCCGACTCTTTGTGACCCCGTGGACTGTAGCCCACCAGGCTCCTCCATCCATGGAATTTTCTAGGCAAGAGTACTGGAGTGGGTTGCCATTTCCTTCTCCAAGGGATCTTCCCAACCCAGAGATCCAACCCGGGTCTCCCGCATTGCGGGCAGACGCTTTACCGTCTGAGCCACCAGGGAATTACTAAGGTGTCTTTAAACAGAAACACCCCTAAAATAAGGTTCTGTATTGATTTGTGAAATATTGTGGCCAGAGGCTTGCAGGAAACTAACCCTATATTTCCCCTAGGAACTATAATCCATTAACCACTAGTTCAGTGTTCACAGAGACTTACAAACCATAACTATTGTGAGTAATAAGAATTGATTGTATTTGACTATTCAATTGTTTTTTTTTTAATTTTCATTTATATTTTAGAATCAGGTCATCAGTTTCTACTCAAAAATGTCTGCTAGGATTTTGATAGGGATTGCTTTGAATCTATAGATCATTTTAGAAAGGATTGACATTTAAGCAATAGTAAGTCTTCTATTTGATGATTTGCTGATCTTTCCATTTCTTTAGGTCTTCTTTAATTACTGCACACATCATTTGTATTTGTCAACGTATAGATCATGTCATGTTTTGCTAATTTATCTCTAATTTCTATATTTCTTATACTAGTGTAAAAGTTTTTAAATGTCTATTTCAGATTTTTGTTGCAGAACATAATAATGAGAGAATAGCATTGAAACATGTATATTATCATATGTGACACAGATCTCCAGTCCAGGTTCGATGCATGAGACAAGGTGCTCAGGGCTGGTGCACCGGGATTACCCTGAGGGATGGGATGGGGAGGGAGGTGGGAGGGGGGCTCAGGATGGGGAACACATGTACACCCATGGCTGATTCATGTCAGTGTATGGCAAAAACCACTACAATATTGTAAAGTAATTAGCCTCCAATTAAAATAAATAAATAAATGAAATACAATCAAATAATTTTGTATATTGACTTTTTATCTTGCAACCTTGCTGAATTCATTAATAAATTTTAGAGATTTTTTGAAGATTCTATTAGCTTTTCTACATATGCAGTCAAATAGCCTGTAAGAACAGTTTTACTTTTTCCTTTCCAATCTGTATTAATTTCTAATTTCTTTTTATTTCATTATTATATCAATTAAAACATCCAGTCCAACATTGAATGGAAGTATGGCAATGGACATACTTTTTTGTTCCTTATCTTAAAAGGAAAGCACTTAGTCTTTTACTCTTGGGTATGATGTTAACTCTTGTTGTTGTTCAGTCACTCCATCATGTCTGACTCTTTGTGACCACATGGACTGTAGCACGCCAGGCTTCCCTGTCCTTCACTATCTCCTGGGGTTTGTTCAAACTCATGTCCACTGAGGTGATGATACCATCCAAACATCTCATCCTCTGTTGCCCCCTTCCCTTCCTGACCTCAATCTTTTCCAGCATCATGATATTTTCCAAGATGTTAACTTTAGATCTTTTCATATATGCTCTTTATCAGGTTGAGGAAGTTCCCTTTTATTCCTAGTTTATTGAGAGTTTTTTATCATGAATGAACATTGGGTATTGGCCAATGCTTTTTGGACATCTATTGAAATGATCTTGTGATTTTACATTTTTTTAGGCTATTAATATGGTAAATTAAATTATATTAATTTTTATTGACATATAATCAATATTGTGTAAGTATAGTCAATATGTACAAGTATACAATATAGTGATTCACAATTTTTAAAGTTATAAAATATTGGTTATATTCTCTGTGTTGTGCGATATATCCTTGCAGTTTATTTTATACACAATAGTTTGTATCCCTTAATCTCCTATCCCTATTTACCCCTCCCCTTCCCCTCACCCCATGGGTAACCACTAATTTGTTCTTTATACCTGTGAGTCTGTTTCTTTTCTTATTATAGTCACTAGTTTGTTGTATATTTTTAGATTCCACATATCAGTGATATCATCCAGTATTTGTCTTTCTCTGTCTGGCTTATTTCACTTAACATAAAACCCTCCAGGTCCATTCATGTTGTTGCAAATGATAAGATTTAATCCTTTTTACGGCTGAGAAGTATTCCATTGTATATGTATACCACATTTTCTTTATTCATTCATCTGCTGATGAACACTTAGGTTGCCTCCATACCTTGGCAACTGTAAATACTGCTGCTATGAAATACAGACTGCATATATCTTTTTGAATTAGTATTTTTGTTTCTTTTGAATATACACCCAGGAGTGGAATTGCTGGATCATATATAGTTCTGTTTCTAGTTTTGTGAGAACCCTCTATACTGTTTTCCACAGTGGCTACACAAACAGGATTCCTTTTCCCCCACATCCTCACCAGCGTTTATTATTTGTGGGGTTTTTTTCTTTTTCTTTTTTGATGATAGACATTCTGACATATATGAGGTGATATCTCAATGTGAATTTGACTTACAATTCCCTGATGATTAGCAATGTTGGGCATCTTTTCATGTGCCTGTATGCCATCTGCCTGTCCTCTTTGGAAAAATGGCTATTCAGGTCTGTCCATCTTTTTTTTTCAGTTCAGTTGTTTGTTTGTTTTGATGTTGAGTTGCATGTTTATGTATTTTAGATAGTAACCCCTTATCAGTCATATCATTTGCAAATATTTACTCCCATTCTGAAGGTTGTCTTTTTGTTCTGTCTTTTCTTTAACTGTACAAAACTTTTAAGCTTAATTAGATCCCATTTGTTTGTTTTTGCTTTTATATTCTTTACTTTAGGAGATAGAGCCCCCCACCCCAAAAAAAATTGCTATGATTTATGTTCTGCCTATGTTTTCCTCTAGGAGTAGTTCTGAACTAACATTTAGGTCTTTAATCCATTTTGCATTTATTTTTGTATGCTGTGTTAGAGAATGTTTTAATTTCATTCTTTTACATGTAGATGTCCAGTTTTCCAGCACCACTTAGAAGAAACTCTTTTTTCTCCACTGTATATTCTTATCTCTTCTGTCATAGATTAATTGACCATAAGTACATGGCTTTATTTCTGGACTATCTATTCTGTTCCATCAGTCTGTGAGGTTTGCGTGTGTGTCTGAGAGAGAGAGAGAGAGAGATTACATACTGTTTTAATTACTATAGCTTTGTAACATAGTCTTAAACCAGGGAGTACAATTCTTCGTTATTTTCTTCTTTTTCAAGATTGTTTGACTATTGATGGTCTTTTGTGTTTCTATACAAATTTTAAAATTATTTATTTTAGTTCTATTTAAAAAATGCCATTGGTATTTTAATAGGAATTGCATTGAGTCTGTAAATTGCCTTGAATAGTATGGTTATTTTAACATTAATTCTTCCAATCCGAGAACATAGTATATCTTTCCATCTATGTGTGTCATCTTCAACTTTTTTTTTTTTTTTTTTTTGCTGTGCCACATGCACGTGGGATCCTACTTCCATAACAAGAGACTGAACCTGCACCCTCTGCAGTAAGGTGCAAAGTCTTAACCACTAGACTGCTAAGGAACTTCCTATCTTTAATTTCTTTAATCAGTGTCTTATAGTTTCCAAGTACAGGTCTTTTACATCCTTAACTAGGTTTATTCCTAGGCATTTTATTCTTTTTGATGCAATGGTAAATGGGCTTTTCCCTTAATTTCTCTTTCTGATATTTTGTTGTTAGTGTATAGAAACGCAACAGATTTCTGTATATTAATTTTGTGTCCTGCAACTTCACCAACTTTGTTAATGCGTTCTAGCAGTTTTCTAGTGGCATGCTTACAATTTTTTTATGTATAGTATCAGTCATATATTAATTGATTTTTTACAAACCTCATTTATTTGTTTTTGGCTGTAGTGGGTCTTTGTTGCTGCACAGGCTTTTCTCTAATTGTGGTGAGTGGGACTACTCTCTAGTTGCGGTGCTCGGGCTTCTCATTGCACCGGCTTATCTTGTTGCGGAACATGGGCACTAGGGCATGTGAGCTTCAGTCGTTTCAGTACGTGGGCTCAGTAGTTGCACCTCTTGGGCTCTAGAGCACAGGATTAATAGTTGTGCACACAGGCTTAGTTGCTCTGTGGTACATGGGGTCTTCCAGATCAAGGATGGAACCCACATCTCCTGCATTGGCAGGTGGATTCTTTACCACTTACCAGCCAGGGAAGCCTTATTTATTGATTTTTGAATGGTAACCTTGAATGTTGGAGAAGGCAATGGCACCCCACTCCAGTACTCTTGCCTGGAAAATCCCATGGACGGAGGAGCCTGGTAGGCTGCAGTCCATGGGGTCGCTAAGAGTCGGACACGACTGAGTGACTTCATTTTCACTTTCATGCATTGGAGAAGGAAATGGCAACCCACTCCAGTGTTCTTGCCTGGAGAATCCCAGGGACAGAGGAGCCTGATGGGCTGCTGTCTATGGGGTCACACAGAGTCGGACACGACTGAAGTGACTTAGCAGCAGCAGCAGCAACCTTGAATGTTAAACCAATGCTTGTGCTAAATCCTACTTGGTCTTGATTACATTATATATATGGATTCTATTTGAGAGTTTTAAAAAATTTTTTTCATTCACATTCATGAGGAATGCTGGTTATTGCTTTATTTTCTGTTTTTAATAATGTGGCTGTTTCTCTGTCACATCAAAGGGATCATGTCCTTTGATTAAACTGTAATATAAAAGCTATTAAATTGCTTATATAACTTGGGAAAATAATCTCAGGAACATATCTGAACCATAAAACTGTAAAATCCATTTGATATGTTTCTTGAGAAAAAATGAGAAAGCTGGACAAGATAATTTACATTTTCTTGCCAAGTGAAGTTTTCTAAGTGTTGCATTTTCATTATTCTTCCAGACAGATTAAATATTCCAGAAGGGAGATAAAAAAGGGAAAATTCCTTATTTTTTAAAAATAAACAAGATAAAGTTTTTTCTTGTTAGTGGGAAAAGAATTCAAGGGTAGGGGAATGGTGGAGGAAAAGAGATATATGAAGACTGGCTCACTTCATGAGGATTCCAACTCCCCCTCACATTTTTAAATGGGGAAAGAGAAGAACATAAACTTCTATTGAGCCCATATGGGTTATGAACTTGGTAATGCTTTTATGTATATCTTACGGCTTTGGATGGGGAAGACTTTTTGGAGGACTGAAGACTCTTACAGTGTTGCCTCCTGTCATTCCAAATAGTTCATATGGTATGGGCAAAATGCTAAAGGTAAAATTATTTAATGTACTTGATCTCATCTTTAAATAAAGGGGCATATTTTGAGACACTGACCAACTGATGTCCAAAAGAGGGTTGTTTGGACAATGAAGAGACCCAAATCCAGGTCATCTAAAGATGTGTCCATGCCTCCCCTGAAAAAGAGAAAATTAAATGAGGTGGGTGATTACATTCTTCAATAATCAAAGGGCTTCTCTTTTTAGCTGGAAAAGGAAATAAACTTTTTAGTATATGGCTTCAGTTGGCCATATACTTCAGTGTATGATCCTTCAGAAATAGGATCAAAGGTGGGAATTATATATAAAGAGTAGGATTTCAGCTCAACCACTGACCCAAGCTACCTTGGAGGTGGGATACAGGTGCTTTGTAATGATCTGCGTTCCAGATGGGTGATGATGGATGGATAGGCACCATCACTCTGGGACACCAGGGAGAAACAGAATTCCTGGGCTAAGGGGGAGAGGACGCCAACAGTCTGATAGACAAGGTCTGTTTCCACTTGAAGAACCTATGACTCAGCAATGTCTGCCTCCTCTCTCCACACAGGCAGGGTATGACTAGAAAATGGCAGCTATAGCGTGTGTGTATGTGTGTGTTTGAAGGCCATCGCCTCTCACAATCATCCTGTACATGATAGAATCACAGGAGTTAGTAATGAACTTGTGGGAATGACAGTCATTTGAATGTCAGACGTGGTGAACTGGTTCTAGTCTCCTCTGAGATCAGTGAGTGCTCTGAACCTGCCTGCCCTCTTGGGCTTGGAGGAGAGTCTCTGGCTTAAGGACTGCTTGCCACCTCAGGTATCACGGGAGAAGCGACGCTGGCAAGCATCGAATGGTGGGCAACACCCAGGACTATGCGGTTCATGTAACAGGATTTGGGTTCTGGCTTGGTCTCATTACTAGCCCTATGACCTCAAGTAAATTGTCTAACCTTTCTGGCACCTTAATTTTCCTTATCTGTAAGATAAAACGCTAAACCTACTTTAAGAGCTTGATGTCAGAATTAATGAGATAACAAATATAAAACACTCAGGAGAGCTCCTGGCACACAGTATAAACACTTAGTAAGTGATTATAGTTAGTCCTGACCTTGTTTGTAGCATACTGGGCTAAGCAGGGGCTGCAGTTATCTTGGTCATTTATTTGACTTCTATGCAAGAATGTAACTTCAAGAGAGCAGGAATATTGATGTTTTAGGCACTATTTCATTTCTAGAAGGTTCCCCCACCCCTGGCTTTTTTCATGCTGCATAGCTTGCAGGATCTTAGTTCCCTGACCAGGGATCAAACCCATGCCCACTGAAGTGGAAGTGTAGAGTCTTAACCACTGGACTTCCAGGACCTCCCAGGGCCTGGCACATCTTAAAGGCTCAAAGCTGGAAAGGGCTGTGTCTCATTCCTCTCCAGGCCCAGAGAGTTCCTCTCTGTGTTGGCGGAGAGCAGCCCAGAAACAGAGGTCAGGGTGTGGCCCAGACTTCCCTCGGCACAACTGTGAACTGTCCACCAGACCAAACTCAGGGGCTGACAAGGATCAGTTGATGGTTTGTCACCACCCTTCCCATCTTATGGGTAAGGAAGCTGAGTCAGGGAGTTTAAATCATCAGCTCAGGGTGACATACAGCTAGAATGTCAGGGTTGAAACCGACAGGGTTGAATGTCAGGGTCCGCAGACTCTGAAGGCCTTGATCTTTCCACAAGGCCCCTGGTGTACAATTTCAGGTGTGCATACAAGAGTCATTATTATGATCTTTTCCTGGGAGAGAGAGAAATGCTCTTTTTGACTGGACGTATTAAGGTAAGCCTGGAGCTGACAATAAACGTAGTTTCGCTGCTTCCAGGTGACCGGAGGGCGGGGTCAGCTGGGACGGGAGGGCGGGGTCAGTTGGGACGAGGGGCGGGGTCAGCTGTGGCAGGAGGGCGGGGTCACTTGGGACATGGGGCGGAGTCAGTTGGGACAGCTGAGCCCTACTCCCCTCCTACCCTGCTCCCTTCCCTCCCAACAGCCTTGGCTGGCTGAAGCCAGGGAATCTCAAACCATGGCAGCAGCAACCTAGGTCAGAAGTTCACAACACTCTATGGCCGGCCATACCACCCTGAACGCGCCCGATCTCATCTGATCTCGGAAGCTAAGCAGGATTGGGCCTGGTTAGTACTCGGATGGGAGAAGTTCATAGCAAATGCAGATGCCAAGGTCCCACCCAGATCTGCTGACTATCCATCTGGGGGCGCCAGGAGGTGGGCGGGGGCAGGGTCAGCTTTCTGGGTGTCTCTTGCCCCGTTATTGAAGCTTGAGAACCACCGCCTGGGCTCAGGCCCCTCGGAGCTGGGCCTCCATGCCCCTCCACCTGATCAGTCTGTCAGAAGCCCAGACAGTTTCTGCCTCATGCCATGTGATGCACCCACAGCCCCAGAACCAGAGAGAACCCAGGCCCCAGACCCAGGAGAGCTCGGGCTTCAGAACTTGAGATGGGACCAGGCAGGGGGGCTGGCAAACCTGGTGTGTGGGGAAGGCCTGCTCATGACATCAGGGGGAGAACTTTTTATGTTTCATTTGCTGATCTCAAGATATCTCTGGATTGACTAAGCCAGAGCATGGAAAACAGACACTGGCACATGTCAGGATCCCAGCAGATCAAGGGAGCAGGAGACAAAAGGAAGAATTTCTTGAGAGTTCCTTGGACTGCAAGGAGATCCAACCAGTCCATCTTAAAGGAGATCAGTCCTGGGTGTTCATTGGAAGGACTGATGCTGAAGCTGAAACTCCAATACTCTGGACCCCTGATGCGAAGAACTGACTCATTGGGAAAGACCCTGATGCTGGGAAAGATTGAAGGCGGAAGGAGAAGGGGGCGACAGAGGATGAGATGGCTGGATGGCATCGCTGACGTGATGGACATGAGTTTGAGTAAGCTCCGGGAGTTGGTGATGGACAGGGAAGCCTGGAGTGCTGTAGTCCATGGGGTTGCAAAGAGTCAGACATGACTGAGCGACTGAACTGAACTGAAAGAAGGGAAGCACAGGACAGGAGTTAGCAAGGTAGAGGGAGGCTGAGTGCTCTGCAGAGAAACCCTGCTGGGGTGTTGGGGGTGGAGAATAGGGGGAGGCTCCTGGAGAGGACGGGGCATGTCTGAGATGTTTAGCTTGTTTGCTGAGCAGTGTGTGAGGTAACCCCGCCCGAGCTCCCCCAGTCCTCCAGTAAATTCTATTCAACCCATGAGCATATGGTATAAGTGATTTTTGTTGTGGAAAACAAAGAAGGGTCAGGGGTTCAAGCGGAAGACCAAGATGATTCAGGCTCCACTCAACAAGCAACCTGGGATCCTGGGTTCTGGGAGCAGCTGGGGAACACAGGGACCCTCCCCCACGGGGGGCTCACAGAGTCTGGGGGCTTTGAGCTTCTACAGGCCACCAACCGGAGGACTCGAGCAGATGTTCCCTAATCTTGGGGGGCAGGGAGGCCCTGGGCCAACCACTCTCAACCCACTGAAAAGTGAGAAGACAAAAGGAAAATGTGGTTTGGCTCCATAAACGCGATACTAATTACAGCCATTTGTGCAAACTGCTTTCCATTAGGGCTTAATTACTTACCATGCAGTATAATCACAATTACGCATTACATGACCTACATGTCAGATTTGCTGAGTTTTATTTGCCTCCACGTGGGCTGGTCTTCCTCATGTCCTGAGGAAGTCTGGTTGTTTTCTAGGCTATTAGTGTCTTTATTTATAACTTGAAAAAAAAAAAAAATATAGGCACAGCACTCAACGTATGTGTAATTCTCTCCTCTAAGAGGCGGATTACCTCATGCGGCTCTAATGTCAGTATATTGTCCAGTACGGGGGCTTGGCCAAAAAAAGAGAATGTGAATTCTATTAACACTTTATATCTGTTTGCCCTTTTTTATTTAGGAGACCTATAAAGTGTCCCTCACCAGACCAATTAGATTCCTGCACTCTTCTAAAACAGAACTTGAATAATCATTCCCAGCCAACATTAATAGCTCACCCTAAATCCATGCTTCAAGGAAGATAAAAAAAAAAAAAAACAGAAACAACTCCTCAGGGTGAAACAGAGCAAGACCCTATGGTCTTTGCCCCCTCCCTCCACCACCCCATGTCCTCTGCCTGCCTTTTATCTGTAGAAAACTTTGGTCAGTGAATAAGTTTAATCAGAGAAATGAGAAATACAGAAACAAAGGAAAACAGTCAAAGGAGACCAAATAATAATAATATAGTCATTAAGTATAGTCAAGGACCTTTAGTTCCTTCTCAAGGACTACAGATAATATTCTGAGCCATATCCTGTGAGCTGTCTTATAAATACTAACACACCAGGGTGAAGAAGTTAACTACATAATGATCAGACTGTACCCATGACATACGCTGTCACAATTCCAAGAACTGACCTCAAAGAAATGGGAACAAATGGACCCTGGAATTGATGATTCAGTTCAGTTCAGTTCAGTCGCTCAGTTGTGTCTGACCCTTTGCGACCCCATGAATTGCAGCACGTCAGGCCTCCCTGTCCATCACCAACTCCCAGAGTTCACTCAAACTCATGTCCATCGAGTCGGTGATGGCATCCAGCCATCTCATCCTCTGTCGTCCCCTTCTCCTCCTGCCCCCAATCCCTCCCAGCATCAGAGTCTTTTCCAATGAGTCAACTCTTCGCATGAGGTGGCCAAAGTACTGGAGTTTCAGCTTTAGCATCAGTCCTCCCAAAGAACACCCACGACTGATCTCCCCTAGAATGGACTGGTTGGATCTCCCTGCAGTCCAAGGGACTCTCAAGAGTCTTCTCCAACACCACAGTTCAAAAGCATCAATTCTTTGGTGCTCAGCTTTCTTCACAGTCCAACTCTCACATCCATAAATGACCACAGGAAAAACCATAGCCTTGACTAGACAGACCTTTGTTGGCAAAGTAATGTCTCTGCTTTTGAATATGCTATCTAGGTTGGTCATAACTTTCCTTCCAAGGAGTAAGCGTCTTTTAATTTCATGGCTGCAATCAGCATCTGCAGTGATTTTGGAGTCCCAAAAAATAAAGTCTGACACTGTTTCTACTGTTTCCCCATCTATTTCCCATGAAGTGATGGGACCAGATGCCATGATCTTAGTTTTCTGAATGTGACCTAAAACGACCATGATGACGCTACCACCCATGACCAATTTGAAGCTGACTGTCAGAGCCAATTGTGCTGTTTCTGCACGTAGCCCCCTCCTTCCATCTATAAAAGCTCTTGCCCCACTGGTTGCCCCTGGAGGGGCTGGCCTTTGGACAGATGTTGCCAGCATTTGCCCCCCACCATTTGCCAGCATTTGAAATAAAGCAACTTTCCTTTCCACCAGCCTGGCCTGTTTATTGGCTTTTGGGATGGTGAGCAGCCAGACTCCCTTTCAGTGACAAGGGCACAGTTCATAAAGACCACGGACGAAAAGGCTCTTCAGCAGATCCCCCCTAAAGAACAGCTTGGAAGTCAAGGATAGTAGCTCAAGAATCCACGGAAGCTATTTCTGAGAAGGAGCCTCCAGCGATCTTCCAAACTCTTCCTGATGGCCTACTGTGTGCCCGGCTCTGGCCTTAGTGCTGTGAAGGCAGACTGGGGGGCAGGGCAACACAAAATACGCGGCTTAGCCAACCTTGTTTCTGTTCTTTAGGGAAATGATGACTTGGTTGGCTGGGGGTCACAGGTGAATTAAATGGGCCCAGATAAAAGAAGAGAGCGCGAGAAAGCCAAGGAGGACAGAACAGACACATCAGCAAAGCAATCTTACTTCTGCAGGTCTTCTCATCCGAGTTGAGGATGTATCCTTGCTTGCACCTGCAGACATATGAGCCTGGCGTGTTGATGCAGAAGTGGGCGCAGTTATGTTCCAGGATGCTGCACATGTGGACCGCTGAAAGGGAAGAGGTGGGACGTTAGAGCAACAATGATGCCTTCTCTAACTTCATCCTCTGGCAAACAGTCATCCAGAAGCTACACAGTGAAGGAGCAAGCATGACCCAAAGAGAAACAAGCTGCAGGCCCTGCCCTCAAGGGGGGTTTACAGCCTTTGGTTGAACAAGATAGTTCTACATAAATGCCATCATCAATAAATTAAGAGAATGGGATTGACATTTATACACTACCATGTGTAAAATAGCTAGATAGTGGGAACCTGCTATAAAGCACAGGAAGCTCAGCTCTGTGCTCTGTGATGACCTTGATGGGTGCGTTGGGAGGGGGTTCAGAGAAAGGGCCAAAAGGGAGGGAATATATGTATACATATGGGCCTTCCCAGGCAGTACTAGTGGAAAAGCACCTGCCTGCCAGTGCAGGAGAGGTAAAAGACGCAGGTTCGATCCCTGGGTTGGGAAGATCCCCTGGAGGAGGGCATGGCAACCCACTCAGTATTCTTGCCTGGAGAATCCCATGGTCAGAGGAGCCCGGCAGACTACAGTCTAGGGTTGTAAAGAGTTGGACATGACTGAAGCGACTTTGCACTTCACATGTGGCTGATTCACTTAACAGCAGAAATTAGCACCACATTGTAAAACAATTATACTCCAATAAAAAAAAATATGTATAGATAGAGGGCCATGGAGGGTTAAAGGGAAATGAAGTTAGGCTGAGTCATATGAAATTGTTGATAGCCAACTAAAAATAGGGGCTTCCCAACCGGCTCAGGGGTAAAGAATCTGCCTGCCAACGTAGGAGACGCAAGTTCGATTTCTGAGTGGGGAAGATAAGGAAATGGCAACCCACTCCAGTATTCTTGCCTGGAAAATCCCATGGACAGAGAAGCCTAGCAGGCTACAGTCTATGGAATTGCAAAAAAGTCGGACACAACTTAGCAACTAAAAAATACAACAACAACTAAAAACAGGTCAAAAGTGACCATAGGTCACTGTCATAAGGCAGAAATTTCACAGTTCAATTAATAATATCCAATTGGTGAGCAAAGGGTTTACTGATACCAGAAGGGGGTTTGGCTAGTATATGAATTTTTCATAGGCAGAAATGGGCATGGAGGAAAAGTTATTAGTTATATGAGGATGTAATAAAGATCACCAGAGTCTCAGGCTCATCAATCCCAAGAATAATGTAATTTTTTAATAGGCAAAAGTGTTATAAAAATTTTGGAGTAAAAAAATGCATTCATACGTTTCCATAATCTTTATGTCTCAATTTTAAAATATTTCCACATTTAGTTTCTGAAGTACCTCAGCTTTCAGATTCATCAATTCTTGCATAAGTCTGTCCAGAGCTCACAAAAATCCTTATTGTTTTTTACACCTTAAATTTATTACTTGGCTTCATATAATTCAACCTGAACATATTTAAAATTAACAAGCATCAGTATAAACAGAGTACAAGTTATGCAAATGTTCTCATAAACAAAAAGGATGTCCATGCGTAGAAATTTATTTTTATAAAGCTAAAACAGAGGAGGCTTTCAAAAGCTAAGAACAGTCTCCTTAACCCTGTGTTGGAAAACTCAGCTTCTGATGAAATCAATGGCATATCCTAAGTATATGTCCCTTTACTTCAAAGTAAGAAACATGGTGGGCAGTAAATGAAGGTAAAACTTTTTTATTTCATAAGAATACAATTTAGAATGATTGTGATTGTTCTGAGTTTACAATTGTCTGTGTTTTAATCCCTAAAATATAAAAAACACTAAGTGCATGCTACGGAGAAGGCAATGGCACCCCACTCCAGTACTCTTGCCTGGAAAATCCCATGGATGGAGGAGTCTAGTAGGCTGCAGTCCATGGTGTCGCTAAGAGTCGGACACGACTGAGCGACTTCACTTTCCCTTTTCCCTTTCATGCATTGGAGAAGGAAATGGCAACCCACTCCAGTGTTCTTGCCTGGAGAATCCCAGGGACAGAGGAGCCTGGTGGGCTGCCATCTATGGGTTCACACCGAGTCGGACACGACTGAAGCGACTTAGCAGCAGCAGCAGCATGCTAAGTTGCTTCAGTCATGTCCGACTCTTTGCGACCCTATGGACTGTAGCCCGCCAGTCTCCTCTGTCCATGGGATTCTTCAGGCAAAAATACTGGAGTGGGGAGCCATGCCCTCCTCCAGGGCATCTCCCCAACCCAGAGATTGACCGGTGTCTCCTGTCTCCTGCATTGGCAAGTGGGTTCTTTACCACTAGTGCCACCTGGTAAGCCCATAAATAACATTAGGAAAGCTTTTAGATTACAATCAGTCATTTTTACTTCAGTGTGAAAGAAATATCTGGGGATTTTTTTATTTTTTTATTTATTTTGGCTGTGCCAGGTCTTAGTTGTGGCATATGGGATCTCGCATGGCATGTGAACTCTTAGCTGTGCATGTGGGATCTGGTTTCCTGACCAGGATGGAACCCAGGCCCCCTGCATTGGGAGCGCGATGCTCATGCATTGGACCACCCCAGAAGTCCTGAAATATCTGTTTTTGTGACCATGAGCAATTTTCTTAACTTTTTAAATATTAAATGGGAATAAAAATAGTACTAACTTCATAAGGACCTTGTAAGGGTTAAAGAAATTAAGATGGTAAAGTGCTTAGAACACTGCCCAGTGGAATGTTTGATGTGCATTAACTGTATGTAGCAAAGGAGAAGTGTGGCTGACTTTTATTTTACATGCTTGGGTTCATCCTATATATATTCATCTTCAACTTGGCTTTTCACTCAACATTAATAACAGATTCTATCTCTACTGACATATACTCTCTTTCATGGAATCTAAGATCCGTCCAGTTTCTGGAGATGTTCAAATGTGAAGACACAGACAGTTGATCCTAATTATTCACGGATTCCATATTTGCAAATTTGCCTACTTGCAAGAATTTATTTGTAACCCTAAAATCAGTATTCACAGTGTTTTCATCATCATTTAAGGACACGTGCAGAGCGATGAAAAATGTAAGTTGCCTAATGCACTCGCTCCCACCTGCAGCTGCACAGGCGATGCCCTGCCCTCTTGTTTCTGCTCTCAGGCTGGGAACAAGTGTCCTTTTCAAGGTCTGTTAGGTGCCACACCTTTTGTGTTTCTGTGCTTTCTGTTGGTGATTCTGCTGTTTAGGATGACCCAAGCATAGTGCTGAAGTGCTGGTGTTTGCTGAAGTGAAGTGTGTCTGGTGTTCCAAAGTGCGAGAAGGCTGTGAGGTGCCTTTCAGAGAAAATGTGTGTTTAATAAACTTCATCCAGGCAGAGTGATAGTGCTGTTGGCTGTGAGTTCAATGTTAATGAATCCACAATATATAAATAAGTGAAAGTCACTCAGTGGTGTCCGACTCTTTGCGACCCCATGGGCTATACACTCCATGGAATTCTCCAGGCCAGAATACTGGGGTGGGTAGCCTTTCCCTTCTCCAGGGGATCTTCCCAACCCAGGGATTGAACCCAGGTCTCCCGCATTGCAGGCAGATTCTTTACCAGGTAAGCCACAAGGGAAGTCCTTATGGTGTCTTTAAACAGAAACATACATAAAACAAGACAATGTATTGATCAGTTGACAACAACGCTGGACCAAAGGCTCAGAGGAACCTAATCCTGTATTTCCTCTAGGAGCAGTGGTTCATACTTAGTAATTCAGTATTCACCAGGACTTTACAGAACATCATTACCAAGAATAATGAGAATCAACTGTACATCTTAGATTTGATCAAGTACATTGCTGGTAGGTCGCCTTCAGTCATGTCCGACTCTTTGCGACCCCATGGACTGTAGCCCTCCAGGCTCCTCTGTCCTTGGGATTTCCCAGGCAAGAATACTGGAGTGGGGTGCCATTTCCTTCTCCAGGGGATCTTCCCGACCCAGGGATCGAACCTGCGTCTCCTGCACTGGCAGGCAGGTTCTTTACCTCTAGTGCCACCTGGGAAGCAGGTGATCAAGTACATTAGGTCTGGTTTATTCCTTTTAATTGCTTTATCCATTGGTCATATGACTATGCCTCATTTTATTTAGCCATTTCCCCAACCAGTCCACATTTTCACTTTCCCAATGGTGTGATAAGCATTCTCAAACACATCACCTTGAGCACATGTGCAACTATTTCTCTAGGACTGGGTCCTGCTTTAAACAGATATCACCTAATTGCCTTGTAAGGTAGCCCATACCAGCAATGCATGACAGTAATGATTCCCACTTCCTCCAAACTTTAGCTTTCAGGATTATCAAACATTAAGTTTTGACAGGGAAAAATCATTATCCTGTTTTTAATTTGCATTTGCTTTGCACCCTGGAAAGCTTTCTTCTTTTCCAGGCTGCTGGCGTCAAATTACCCACGGACACAGAGGTGGTTCTTGTGCAACTCTCAGCGTGTCATGATTCTCCTCTGTAATGAAGGAAATCTGAAGTCTAGGCAACCAGCAACACAGCCGCTATCCACTGGTGCGAGGCCCAGGTGATGAGCCTGCTGCCTGACTTCTCACAGAGACCCTGACAGGATTATTTAGACAGGAGACACGAGGCAGAGAAAATAACCTCTCAGCTACAGACAGCATAGCGGATGACTTCTGCGAACAGACGAAAGCCAAGCTTCACCAGGACCTTGCATGAATTCCTTAATTTCCCTGAGCTCTACTTTCTTCACTTGTTGAATAGGGAAATTAAAAGAACTACTGCATAAGGTTTGGAGTGACAGCTTGTTACTCAGGCTTGTTTTGGCTATGTACTATAAAAGAAATTGGAACCAGGAATTCGGTGTAATGGAAAGAGCACTGGATT
This sequence comes from Bubalus kerabau, assembly GCF_029407905.1. Taxonomy (NCBI): domain Eukaryota; kingdom Metazoa; phylum Chordata; class Mammalia; order Artiodactyla; family Bovidae; genus Bubalus; species Bubalus kerabau. The sequence goes on from NC_073637.1 coordinate 68,568,464, forward strand.
AGAAGCCAGAAGACCTCTGCTCCAGTTTCCCTCTGCCTAGAACAAGTGAGGGACGTTCAGGTAAGTTGGGGAGCTCTCTCTGACTTATTTCTTCACCTGTAGAATAAAGGCATGTCTGGTGTCTAGGGGCCTTCAGTACAGGCACTTCTATTTTTTAGAAGCTGTCCTTCCTTCTCATTCTAAATGTGTGATGATAGGGGCAGCTATGTGTTGGTGTGAGGCAGTCCCACTCCTGGCCACTGTTGAGTGTACAGGGTTTGAGAATTGGAGTCTTTTCTTGGCATTTAGGCACAAGAATTGAGGAAAGGGGGGCTTATACCAAGGGCAAGCGTATCTGAGGGCTGACAGGGTACATGCTGTCTGCCCAGGGAACCAGATAAATCCAAGGGGAAGCAGAGAGTGGAGATGGAAGCAAAGCTGGACTGTCATTCACTACCCTTCTTATTTCCAATGAGTAATATAATGCAATCCCCTCTCTTCTAAAGCTAGCTCAAGCTGAATGTCTATTACTTTCAACCAAAAGAATCCCAAATGTTTTTACTAAGGTTGTATAAAAATTCTCCATCTCTGAAATTCTATAGGTATATGAATATAGGTAGGAATGAATGATCCTAAGAGCATCTGACCCTAGTGCCTTCCTCTCCTGGGGGAAGAGCCTTTGTGACGTGACCGGAGAGAGGGGGATTGTCCTGCCTCCTACAGTGGCCTACAGGGGTCTTACACCTCAAAGGCCTTGTAGGTTGAAGCTGGAACAAGGCTTTGAGTTCAGCAGAAAGAATCACTAATAAGCAGACTAAGTCATTGGCAGGATTGGATTTTGGATTTTTTTAACTAGTAAGTCTGAACATTCATAAATGTTTATTAATGGATGTGTGATTGACCAAAGGAATGATCAAAGCAGGGGTGGGCGACTGGGGGTCTTGAACTATTACTGGGTATGGAAAGTCAAGGTATGTAGAAGTCGATCCGGCCTCCCACTGAAGGAGAGCTTTGAAGGGCTGCAGTAAATGTGAGCTTTATCCAGGCGGGTTGATGAGAGATGTGTCTTAGGAGCACTGTCTAGTGACTGAGTACTCAGTTGTGTCTGACTCTTTGTGATCCCGTGGACTGTAGCCCACCAGGCTCCTCTGTCCATGGAATTTTGCAGGCAAGACTACTGGAGTGAGTTGCCATTTCCTACTCCGAGGGATCTTGCCGCCCCAGGGATCAAAACTGTGAATCTGGCATCTCCCGCACTGGCAGGCAGATTCTTTACCACTGTGCCGCCAGAGAAGCCCAGGAACACTATTAGGGCCTTCAACCGTGCCTGGGTAAGGTGGGGCTCTTAGGGTAGGTACGACCAACCTCCAGGCTTTAAATACCTGGCTAAGCTGATAAAGCCGAGGCCAAGAGGTTAATTAAAAACAGCCCTGGGAATTCCCTGGTGGCCCAGGGGTTGGGACTCTGTGCTATCACTGCTGAGGGCTTGGCTGCAATCCTGGGTCGGGGAACTAAGATCCTGCGAGTGGCTTGGTGCAGCCAAAAGCAAAAAAAAAGAAAACAGACAGCCCTACCCAGGTTACAAGTTGTCAGAAGGCTCAGGATAGACATGCATTTTTCAGCCTCTAAATTCAGTGTCCTCTCTCACTGGGTGGCAAAAACGTTAGACCTCAGCACGGGTAGGTTTTGGTCACTTTGCAGACAGGGCCTCATTCACAGGGCACTGGGGCTCTAAGTTTCTCTTGGCAGTCTGAGAACGCAACCTCGGGAGGCCCCCGCTGCCCCTGCCCTCAGCTGTGGCTGGTATAGGGATTCACTGCCAGTGGGTACAAAGCCACCGCTGTGCCCAAGTTCATATCCACACCAGTGAGCACCAGAGCCAGGACTCCCAGTCAAGGTCAGACCTTCTAATTGTACAATAAAAGTGTCTGCTTTCATCATACCTGGAGACACCTTGTCTCTCCCAATCCACAGATCCAGCCACGCTTTTCATTTCCGCCCAAAGCACACCAGCCTTAGCCCATCTTCCCTCTGAAGTCTCTTCTCCACGTCTATTTTGACCTCTGTGTCCCTGCCGAGCCTGTCATTTAGCACTTCTCAAGTTGTGGGTTGTGTCTCCTTCAGATCAGATCAGATCAGATCAGTCGCTCAGTCGTGTCCGACTCTTTGCGACCCCATGAATCGCAGCACACCAGGCCTCCCTGTCCATCACCAACTCCCGGAGTTCACCCAGACTCATGTCCATCGAGTCAGTGATGGCATCCAGCCATCTCATCCTCTGTCATCCCCTTCTCCTCTTGCCCCCAATCCCTCCCAGCATCAGAGTCTTTTCCAATGAGTCAACTCTTCACATGAGGTGCCCAAAGTACTGGAGTTTCAGCTTTAGCATCGTTCCTTCCAAAGAAATCCCAGGGCTGATCTCCTTCAGAATGGACTGGTTGGATCTCCTTGCAGTCCAAGGGACTCTCAAGAGTCTTCTCCAGCACCGCAGTTCAAAAGCATCAATTTTTCGGCGCTCAGCCTTCTTCACAGTCCAACTCTCACATCCATACATGACCACAGGAAAAACCATAGCCTTGACTAGACGGACCTTTGTTGGCAAAGTAATGTCTCTGCTTTTGAATATGCTATCTAGGTTGGTCATAGCTTTCCTTCCAAGGAGTAAGCGTCTTTTAATTTCATGGCTGCAGTCACCATCTGTAGTGATTTTGGAGCCCAGAAAAATAAAGTCTGACACTGTTTCCACTGTTTCCCCGTCTATTTCCCATGAAGTGGTGGGACTGGATGCCATGATCTTCGTTTTCTGAATGTTGAGCTTTAAGCCAACTTTTTCACTCTCCACTTTCACTTTCATCAAGAGGCTTTTGAGTTCCTCTTCACTTTCTGCCATAAAGGTGGTGTCATCTGCATATCCGAGGTGATTGATATTTCTCCCGGCAATCTTGATTCCAGCTTGTGCTTCTTCCAGTCCAGCGTTTCTCATGATGTACTCTGCATATAAGTTAAATAAGCAGGGTGACAATATACAGCCTTGACGAACTCCTTTTCCTATTTGGAACCAGTCTGTTGTTCCATGTCCAGTTCTAACTGTTGCTTCCTGACCTGCATACAAATTTCTCAAGAGGCAGATCAGGTGGTCTGGTATTCCCATCTCTTTCAGAATTTTCCACAGTTGATTGTGATCCACACAGTCAAAGGCTTTGGCATAGTCAATAAAGCAGAAATAGATGTTTTTCTGGAACTCTCTTGCTTTTTCCATGATCCAGCGGATGTTGGCAATTTGATCTCTGGTTCCTCTGCCTTTTCTAAAACCAGCTTGAACATCAGGAAGTTCACGGTTCACATATTGCTGAAGCCTGGCTTGGAGAATTTTGAGCATTACTTTACTAGCGTGTGAGATGAGTGCAATTGTGTGGTAGTTTGAGCATTCTTTGGCATTGCCTTCCTTTGGGATTGGAATGAAAACTGACCTTTCCCAGTCCTGTGGCGGCGGCTGCGACGGGCGCGCTGAAGCGCAGGCGGCTGCGACGGGCGCGCTGAAGCGCGGCCAAGAGGAGCCACCCCACGTCCGAGGTCGGGGCAGAAGCCAGGAGGACCCCATGCCCGAAGGGCGGCGGCCAAGAGGAGTTACCCCACGTCCAGGTCAGGGGCAGCGGTCAAGAGTACCAGACTGCGACGGCGCAGGAACGGCCGAGAAGAGCTACCCCGCGTCCTAGGTCGGGGGGGGGGGGGGGGGGGGGGGTGGAGGGGGGGAGCTACCGAGAGGAGATACCCAGCGTCTGAGGTCAGGGGCAGCGACGAGAGGAGTTACCCCGCGTCCGAGGTCAGGGGCAGCGGCCGAGAGTACCAGACTGCGACGGCGCAGGAACGGCCGAGAAGAGCTACCCCGCATCCAAGGTTGGGGGCGGGGGGCTGCTGAGAGGAGACTACCCGGCGTCCGAGGTCACGGGCGGCAACAAGAGGAGTTACCCCGCGTCCGAGGTCAGGGGCAGCAGCCGGGAGGAGATACCCCACGCACCAAGCCCAAGGCCAGGGGCGGTGGGCGGGAGGAGCTACCCCACGTCCAAGGAGCCGTGGCTGCGCGGGCGCAGAAGGGCCTAGATGAGCTATCCAACGTTGAAGGTCAGGAAGGGCGGCGGTGAGGAGAGACCCCTCGTCCAAGGTAAGGAGCAATGGCTGCGCTTTGCTGGAGCAGCGGTGAAGAGATACCCCACGCCCAAGGTAAGAGAAACCCAAGTAAGACGGTAGGTGTTGCAAGAGGGCATCAGAGGGCAAACACACTGAAACCATACTCACAGAAAACTAGTCAATCTAATCACACTAGGACCACAGCCTTGTCTAACTCAATGAAACTAAGCCATGCCCGTGGGGCAACCCAAGATGGGCGGGTCATGGTGGAGAGCTCTGACAGAATGTGGTCCACTGGAGAAGGGAATGGCAAACCACTTCAGTATTCTTGCCTTGAGAACCCCATGAACAGTATGAACAGTATGTGTCTCCTTAGAAGTCATGAAATTAACAGAGACTCTGGACTTGTTTTTTTTTGTTGTTGTTGTTTGTGTTTTTAAATGAAAGAGAAAAAAAACTATTAAAAATATCATTCTTTTCCTTGCAATCACCCTTCCTACACATTCTATCCAATAAACTGCCATTCACCTTTCACATCCATGTAGCACATCGTGGTTAAGATGTAGGTTCTGAGCCAGGATGCCTGGGTTCACACCTCAGCTCTACCATTGAATGCTGTGTGACCTTGGTCAAGTTACTGAATGTCTCTGGGTCTCTGTTTCTGCTGTAAAATGAGAACTATGGGAGCACCCACTTCACAGGTTTGTTGTGAGAATAAAAGCTATCATCATTATGATCTCTTTAAAGTTCTCTTGGACTCCCTAAGCAGAACCAGACATTCTGTGATCAGAGGTCCCCAGTGCTGGGTGACTTCCCAAGGTCTCTGAAGTGTACACTTCATATAGCAAATGTCCTGTTTATCTGTGATAAGAGCATTTTCCCACCATCCTGAAACCCTCGGGCCTGGCATGTGGAGGGTAAGTGCTCTGGAACCAGAGAGACTCCAACTCTGCCACTTGAAGCTGCTTATCCTTTCTAAGCCTCAGTTTCTACTTCTGTAAAATGGGGTAATAATAGTACCTGCTTCACAGGGCTGTTATAAGTATTCAGTCAAATAACGTATGGAAAGTACCTAGCCTAGGACAAAATTAGCTGTAATTATACTATCAGAGTGTAGCTCAATAAATGTTTAAGGAACAAACGAGATTTCCAAAACCCCAGAGAACTGCCGTCTGAAACACAGAAGACATTCATCGCTGTTGTCTGAGGACTGGAGGACAGGTCAAAGCCAAGGCCATCTGCCTACCCTGCTGGTCCTCTGTGTGTTTGACTGTAATCACACACACCACAGTGCACATGGAACAAGACTCTACAGCTTATAATGCCATCTGTTCATGCATCTACGCTCTGCGGGTAAAATCCCCATTTTACAGATGTGCTCAGCATCTGCACAGTTGGCGGGGGGGGGGAGGTCATTGAGACAGTCCCCCTCCCAAAGGCTTCCCATCCAACTCCAAGGTGAATGTCAACCTCAGAGCTGGTGGACCTAGCGTGGCTGGACTGTGCAGATGCTGCTTGCAGAAAACCATTTACCTTAAAAGAGGAATGTCTACCTCCCAATGCGAAGAGAGGTGAAACGAGCAAGAGGTTTGGAAGCAGAACGCCCACCGCCCCCCATCTCTTGGCTGCTTGTTCTTGGGGAATCCACTTAACAAGTTTACAGTCCTATAAAAGGAAGGGATAGTACCTTGCCACCTCCCCAGATTTTTGTGAGGATCAAGTGTGAAAACACAAGAGAAAGAGCTTTGTAAATGTTAGTTATTGCGATCTTTACTGCACAGTTGACAAAGAGGCCTTAGGGCCCCCTTAACCTTTCAAGACAGTTGACAGGTCTGCTCAGTGGAGCCCTGCGATGCAGAGATTCAGGAGCTGGCCTTCTGCAGGGTGGGAAGAGGGATTCAGTTTCTGGGCCCTGGCGAATGAATGAAGGGCATAATACTGATGTTCTCTTAGAGCTCTTACAGAAATGAGGTGGGTAGCCAAACTGTCTTTTAGTTTTGCTGCCTGGTCAAAAAGCAGAGAGAAGGTTCTTCTACGAGCAAGTTCACAACCTCACCCTCGTCAAATTACCTTTCCCTTCGCTGCTCAATTCAGAGCGCTTAGAGAAGAGCTCCTCCATTAACATTTATCCAAGACAAATGAATAAACCTGTCAAAACTGTTACAGGACCAATTTCTTTCTTTCTTTTTTTAATATTTCCAGGAAAGGGGGAGCATAAATTCTGCAGAAGTCATTTAAAGTCATAAACCTTAAAAATGTTTGCAGCACATTCTACTGGGTGAAGTTTTCCAGGTGACTCAGGCCACGGCACGCCGTAGCGGCCCAGACCCTCTGCGGCGCCAGGGAAATGGCACTTCTGAATATTTTCCAAGTGACATTACAGAGCGAAAGGTTCTTTTTCCTTCATGGCATTGATTTTTCAAGTAAACCTTTTGATTTTGGAGTAAAAAATCAATGGGCTCTCTGCTTTTTGAAGTCAGTTTTCAGTAGAGAACTTTAAAGACACATCAAAAGCACACTGTTCTTCTTTCCTGAGGCTTTGATGGGGTGGGGCAGGGGAGAGGTGATAGAGGGACTTATTCACATTCTGAGAAGTAGTCCAAAGGTTCCCACTCCTAGGGAGTCGGAGATGAGTCTGGCCAATAAGGTCAGTCTCCACTCAAGACTCCAGGGAAATACTAGTCATCTCAGAATAGACTTACTTTTGTTTTCCCATCAAAGAAGCAAGGCAGTTGGAGGGGACAGAGGCCACTGGGGGTGGCCAGGCAGGACTGAACACTGTTTTACCAGGTCAGGAGGCTTGTCCCATTTCCAGGGACCAGCATAGAGCTTGCGTTGCCACCCTGGGCCCCTGCCCTTCTGGAGGAAGAAAGGATGAGAAGACAGTGGCAGAAGCTGGAGACCGAGAAGAGGACAAGCTGACCTTCTGGGAGAGTTGAAACAGGAGCTCGGCTTGGAGGCTCCTGGGAGGAGTCTGGCAAGGAAGGGAGAGTAGGGTTGGAAAGCAAGAAGGAGGAGAAGACCTCTAACGCAGAATAAGGCAGCTCAAGGACTTGGGGAGCCATGACCTTGCAGAAGTTGGGAGGCAGCTGCATCCTATCAAGTGAGGGGGCACCAGGGGCACGTCTTGCCCCCCGCCCCCATACACTACTGGGCTTCTCTCTGGGTTGAGAAAACATCCAGAGCTAGCACCAATGTAGAGCAAAAATGCCTGGTATTCCACGCCGTCCAAGGAGAAGTTACATTTTTCCCATTTTCATGCTTACTCCAACTCATGAATTCCAACCTAGGTAATGCCAGGCCAATCCAAGGTGCTGGAGGAAAACTTCCCCTCCCTACTCTGACTCATTAAGCAGCTTGAGTATAAATGTCCTTTCCCCAGGGAAATCTTCCTGAGCCCCTGGCCTAGGTCAGGTCCTGCCCTGAATTCTTCCCCCCTTACAACTACAGTTAATTACTTATTTGTAAATTGCATCCTTAATGAGCGTCCTTGGCCAGAGTGTGAGCCCCAAGAGAACACTGTGTCTTATCTCGACCTTTGCTAAAGACCCCTTGCCAGCACAGTACTTGGGACCAGGTAGCACAGAATGAACACGGGAAGGTGAATGACCTCATCCCAATGATGCCCCGAGAAGAGCCACAGAGGAGCAGGACTTACTGCACAACTTCTTCTGGAACACTGAGGTCAGCGTCTCAATCTGGCTGAAGTTGGCCACCAGGAAGACGTGGTCCTCGTGGGGCTCGCTCCCGATGGCCTTCAGCGTGTTGAAGTCCACCTGGCCCACACCGATGGCAAAGATCAGAATGCCTGTGTCCCGGGCTTTTGCGGCCACCTCGGCCACCGAGTCCTGGGGCCTCCCATCAGTCACGATCATTATGACCCGAGGCACATTCTCCCTCAGGGGCCGGGCCCCCTCTGCTTCCGAGAAGGCGATGTTCAGGGCGTACTGGATGGCCAGCCCCGTCATGGTGCCCGTGGACAGATGCCGCATCCTCTTGACGGCACGCTCCACCTCGGACTTCCTCTTGAAGGTCTTGAGGGAGAACTCATTCTTGACTGTGCTGCCATACTGGAGCAGACCCACACGGGTGATGTCAGGGCCAATGTCCAAGAACTGCAAGATGTCCACAATGAACTCCTTGACCTTCGCGTAGTCGTGGGTGTTGACGCTGCGTGAGCTGTCAATGATAAAGACCACGTCCGCTCGCTTGTTCTCACAGGCGCTCCCTGGGGAAAAGGGGGAGGGCAAACATATCATAAGAGCATTGAGCATAAATATCCGACTATATATAAGTTATCAAGGAGATCAAACCAGTCCATCCTAAAGGAAATCAGTCCTGAATATTCACTGGAAGGACTGATGCTGAAGTTGAAGCTCCAATACTTTGGCCACCTGATGCAAAGAGCCAACTCACTAGAAAAGACCCTGATGCTGGGAAGATTGAAGGCAGGAGAAGAAGGGGATGACAAAGGATAAGATGGTTGGATGGCATCACTGACTCAATGGACATGAGTTTGAGCAAGCTCTGGGAGATAGTGAAGGACAGGGAAGCCTGGTGTGCTGCAGTCCATGTGGCCTGCAAAGAGCTGGACACGACCGAGTGACTGAACAACAACAGCAATAAATTATCAACAGATAGCCAACAAAGACCTCCTGTATACCACAGGGAACTATTTTCAATATTTTGTAATATAAGGAAAGAGAATCTGGAGAAGTTATATATATCTGCATAACTGAATTGCTGAGCTGTATACCTGAAATTAACATATCACAAGTCAAATATACTTCAATTAAAAATAAATAAAATTGTTAAGGACCCAATGCAGGTTGGAAATCCTAGGGCCAGGGGTCACCTTTCAAATCTTTATCATTTTCTTCACTCGGGAAGGTTGTAAGGATGTATATGTGTTTGACTGTGTGATCATGAATATTGGCAGCAAACAAGATACTATTTCTTTTTACAAAAGAAGTGAACTTCAGCTCCTAGAAAGTTATCAATGTAGTTTTTAGGTGGACAAACATTTGAGCAGTGTCAAAATTACTTTGTTATTTACTGCACAGCACATTAGCTTGGCTGGATACTGCAGGAAGTATAGAAGATGCTTAGGGCAGGGACCAAAGTCAAGGAGTTTACAGTCTACCTGGGGAGACTTAACTAATGGAAAAAGGAAAGAATAACTCGTATGACAGTGTGTGGTGCAGATGCTAGGTGTTCAGAGGACAGGGATATTAGTGGGCTGAGGTCAAGGAGATGGGACACAAGCTGGCTTTACAGATGTATAGTGTCTGGACTGTGAGAAGGAACGCGTGGAGGGGAGGCCATGAACAAAAGCCCAAGATGGCATGAATACAGCAGACAGTAGAGTGAGTGTTGAAGGCACTGCTAAGAGTTATGGATAGGAATGAAGTTGGAGGGGTAGCTTGAAGTCAGTTACAAAAAGACTTTAAATTCAGATTGAAATTTGTACTGATACCACAGCTGATGGGCATAATATGATTAGCATTATATTATGTAACTTATCTCTCCTGCAGGGAAGTTATGTAATAAAAGGTCAATTGAATGGGCCAGAAGTTTGTGGAGAGGATATGGACAAAGGAACCCTCATACAAGGTTGGTGGGAATGTAAATTGGTGCAGGTCCTGTGGAAAACACTATGGAGGTTCCTCAAAAAACTAGGAATAGAACTACCATATGACCCAGAAATTCTGCTCCCACATATTTATCTGAAGAAAAAACCAAAAACACTAATTCAAAAAGAGATAGGCACCCCAGTGTTCATAGCAGCATTATTTCTAACTGCCAAGATAAGGAAGCAACCCAAGTGTCCATGAACAGATGAATGGATAAAGAAGACGTGCTATATATTATCAAAGAAATATTACTCAGTCATAAAAAAAGAATGAAATATTGCCATTTGTGACAACATGAATGAACCTCGAGGGTATTATGCTAAGTGAAATAAGTCAGACAGAGAAAGACAAACTGCTATCATTTATATGTGAAACCTAAAAAATAAAACTAGTGAATAAAACAAAAAAGAAACAGTTCTCTATAGAGAACAAACTAGCAGCTACCAGTGGGGACAGGGAAGGGGTGGGGCAATACACCAGTTAGGGATTAAGAAGTACAAACTTCTATGCATAAAATAAACTACAAGGATATATCGTACAACAGAGGGAATATAGTCAATGTTTTATTTTATTTATTTCTGCCTTGCAACGAAACTTTCAGAATCCTAGTTCCCTGACCAGGGATTAAACCTGTGCTCTCGGCAGTGAAAGCAGAGTTCCAACTGCTAGACTGCCAGGGAATCCCCCAATACTTTATAATGACTATAAATGGAGGTTAATCTTTAAAACCTGCGAATCACGATGTTCACACCTGTAACTTATATTGTACATCAATTATACCTCAGTTTTTTTAAAAAAAAAAGAGAAAAAAAAGGTCAGTTGAGTCGGGTAGGGGTGTGCAGTGTGGACAATCCAGACCATTGTTGCACTAATCTGGTTGAGAAGGAAACAATCTCAACCAGGGGTAGGAGGCTGGCAGGTGGGGGCAGCAGTGGAAATGGAGATGGTACCTGGCCAAGAAACATTTCAACAAAGGGCACAGTTAAGCTGGAAAAAAGGCAAGTGTTGGAGTCTCTCCGTTACCAGCACAATTGCCATGCTTACTCCTCCAGTGCTGAAGCAAGAAGGCATTCTGGAAAGAGAATGAGATGAGAGGCCTCCTGCCCCAGAGGGTGGAGGTGGAGGCTGGGCGTTCCTCCTGGAATTTCTCCGATGTTCTAAGCCACGGCCTCCAGCCTCTCTCCCCTTCCTCCCTCCCTTTCCCAGACTTCCCGCTGGTAAATCCCAATTTGACAAGGATTAGAAGAGGGATCTCAAATGCCTGCCCTAAATCCCAATCAGCGCAGCTGCAAGAAAGAGGGAGAAAGCCAAAAATGAAGCAGTGAGCCCAGTCATTGAAATGACAAGTGGGAAAGGCCAGTGAGGTCACCCTGTCCAGGCCAGCCTGCCAGGCCCTGCCTCTCCCCTGAGCGCCTGCACACACATACCTCGTGCATTGCAGCCTCACACGCCTAACAATTTTAGGGGCAGAAGCACATACCCCCCCACCCCTCAGACCAGCATCATGGCAGAAAGCTGACCTTCGGAGGCATCCACACATACCACTGGGGCCTGGGTGAATTTAAGGTGAGTTTCTCAAACCAGAGCCTCCAGAAACTGCCTTTGAGGACCCAGGGATAAGATCAGTATCAACCTTGACATTTTAACATCTTGACTCCAGACAGCTTTCATCACTATGGTCTCCTGTGGTTTCCAGAACAAGCTCTGAAGAGCAAGGGAACCATATCCGTTGGATAGATGAGAGCATGAAGGTGTTGAGAGTTTGAAAATCTCTTACAATTTAGGAACAGAAAAACTCTGTGGAGGACAACACCTCACTGAGGCTCTGAGGATTAGCTGCGGGTAAAGAACTGAGTCTTGGGCCCAGCAGGTGGGACCCCCCTCAATATGTGGGAGCTTCACAGGCAGGCTCTGCTCTACCCACACCACCCCCCACCCCTCTCCTTCCTCAGTCCTCCCTGTGTCAGGCTCCGGCTGGGGAGGGGCAGGGTGGCCGTAGACAGCTGTGTACCTGCCCGAGGAAGTGCGAGGGCCTGAAATCCAGCCCTGTCCTGAGCCCCAGGGGCTGCGTCCACTTGGGAGGCCCCTGGAGGGGGTGCCGTTCTCTAATTTCCCTGAGAAGTGTCTGTGGTCTAGCATGTGGCCCTGGGTCCAGGCAACACGTGACAAACCTCCCGGGACTGAGGCTGGACACCCACCCCCTGCTCTACCAGCTTCAGTCTGAACTGACTACAGGGAGAACAGGACCCAGTGATCTCCACCTGCTCAGAAGGACTGGAACCAGCCTGGACCCGGCCACGCGGGAGGATATTAATGAAAGTCTCCTTGGAAGGGAGGGTGGCATGGAGACGGCACACTGGCTCCCTAAGAACGCTGTTCCTCTGGAAGCAGGGGTCCCCTCGGGACTGGGATTCTTCCTGTGGGTCTTGGTCCCCGTGCATCCCAGCAAGCATCACAATCAATTTAAAGGGGATTCTGGAAGTTGCCCAAGGAATGATGTGCTCCGCTGGACTCCTTCCCATCAAAACAAATGAGGAGTTTTTCACAACGCCTGGCATTCACAAAACCACATCAGAGGTTCGAAACGGTGTTGGAGGGACCCTCCAGGGAGCTGTGACTGAGAGTTAAAAACAACAAGTTCTGGCAGCCCAAGTGACTGACTTTCTCCTGGACGTCTCCTCGGGTCCCTTGAGAGCTCAGAGACATAGCTTCTGCAGCCTGTCCCGGAAAGGGCCGGTTCAGTGGTCCTCAGACTCGAGGTGTCTCCCAATTCCCTGAAGGACTTGTTAAAAACTAAGGTCTGTGAGCCTCACTTCCAGAGTTTCTGATTCTGTAGGTATAGGCTGGCACCTGAAAATATGCATTTCCAGCAAGTTCCTATGTGAAGTCGATGTCACTGGTCCAAGGACCACACTCTGCGAAACCATGAGTGTAGGACCTAGAGAGATTTCTGGAGAAAGGAAGTTTTGGTAAGTCTTGACCTCATGTCTTACTGTGGATTACCCAATGTGGGAAACGGGTCATCTCTGCAGCCATGCAGTGGGGATACAGTTTAAGTCTTGAGTCAACGTTTGTAGAATTAAGCGGAATTCCAGGTGATGGAGCAAGGCTTCAGGTGGAAGGGACTGAGTCAGAACCGTCAGTTCAAGGAGATGGATTCAAATCAGAGTCAAAAAGTGCTAGAGCAGGTCTCAGTTCAGTCAGTTCAGCGGCTCAGTCGTGTTCGACTCTTTGAGACCCCATGGACTACAGCCCTCCAGGCTTCCCTGTCCATCACCAACTCCTGGAGCTTACTCACATTCATGTCCATTGAGTCAGTGATGCCATCCAACCATCTCATCCTCTGTCACCCCTTCTCCTCAGGTCTAGGTCCTGCTGAGTCCAGGACTCAAATCTTTGCCACTTTATGAGGGAACACAGTCACTTTCTAACTTTTGGTCCAGGAACTCACAGACTAATAAAGTCTTAGAGCTGGAAGGATCTATATAGAGTCCAAGTTTTTCACCTTACAGAAGGGAAAACTGAGGCTCAGAGCGGTGACTCCACCTCCACGAGGCCCCAGGGCTCACTAGGGTCGGGCCTGGGACCATCCGGGTGCCTTCTCCCCACGTCGTGGCGGGTCCCTGGGAAAAGTCTTGATACCGCTGGCACTGCAATACAAGCGCTTTGTAAATACTCAAGGACATTCTGAAATATCTGCCTTCACAGTTTCTCCACCCGGGAACTGATGTTTCTGGAAACATCTCCTTTGTGTGTGCTCTTCTCACATATCAGTTCTGATAAACAGCATCCCTGTCTAATTAGCCCAAGAGAAGAACACACAATCTTCCATCTCGCCTTTCACTGTAGACATTCTGCAGCAGTTGGAAGAGGGTATCTGGGCACATCATAAAACACCATACCCCGAACCAAAAAGTGACGGTCTAAGCCTTGTGAACAGTACTTCCAGTTCTGTCAGCTCGACTCCACAGCCTACTCACTGGGCAAACGAGTGTCTCTTCCCCCTGCAGAGAAGGTGAACCTGAGCCAGAACAATTTGAAGCCACATTCCCACCCCAGCAGGATTACAATGTGCAGCCCTGGAACCATCTCCTTCCTCTCAGGACTGTAGATTTGTTGCTAATCGGTCTCCCTTGCTGTGGCTAAATTCAATTATAGCCATGTAATTGTACAGCAAATATTTGGTACCATCTGCCCAGAGAGGTCAGGGCATGTTTGGAGAAGGCAGGTATGTGAATCTCCATGATGGGGGTAAAATAATTTCATCCAGACACTGAAAGGGGCTCTGTGAAACAGCAACATTTCTCTAATGCTGGAGAAAGTGGCTGTGAGCCAAGAGCTAAAACTGTTCTTGTTACTAGGACTAACCAGAGGGGTTTCTTTAATTCCCAAGAGTAACCAGAAACACTATGGAACATGAATCAAAGGTCACAAATGCTTGGTGAAACAAGCAAATGCAGGCTTGCCCTGTGACCTCAGGGCAAGCCCAGCCCATGCCACTTTCCATCCATGTGGTCTATCGCCTCCCCTTCACCTTTTTTGCCCTCAGTCTCATCTTCTGTGAAATGAGGATAATACCTCACAGGGCTATTGTGAGACTCAAAAGAGAATATAACAACAATTTATAGCTACTGTTTATTGGGTACCTAAAAGTACTTGACTTGTTCTGAGTACTTTTACACGGAATGACTTATTTATTCTTCACACCCAACTTAGCAGGTAGATACTATTCCCATTTTACAGATGAGAACAGTGAGTCTAGGAAGGTTAGAATCCTAGATTAGGGTCTCATACTTAGAAAGTAGAAGGGCCAGGATCTGAACCCCGCTCCATAGCCCATGCTCTTTACCACCAAGCAATGCTCAGAAAGGATTCTGTCTTTGTAGATCTGCCCTTCCCAGCACACTCAAGATGTACCAGAACAGCATTGTCTCTGAGGTCAGTTTTTTCCTTCCCTGGGATCAGGGCCTGAAGCTATGGCCCGAACTTGCCTGCCTCCTGCCAAGTGCTTTCCCCCTGCTAAATGCCTATTTGTAATTTTTTTTTTAATCAAATGATGAAAACAGATGCTTGCCTCCCTGAAGAGCAGCATCTCAGTAAATGAAGCTGCTAGTTGTTCACATTCTCCTGTGTTTGACAAGTGCCTCCTGTGAGATCTGGAGAAGCAGGGCCCTGGGGGAGATAGAAAGTCAAGGTCACTGGCCTTTGATGGGCTGTGGGGAACAAGAGAAACATGACCTGGACCACAGGCAAATGGCCAAGGTGGGGTGGAGAAGGGAGACAGATTTCAGAAAATGTGATGCTTCCTAACAATTCCCAGCAAAGTTCCCACAAGTACGTGGTGTGTGGGCACTTGAAAAAAAGAACTGTGGGGACTTCCCTGGTGATCCAGTGGCGGAGAGTCTGCCTTGCAATGCAGGGGGCTCAGGCTCAATCCCTGGTCAGAGCTGGCTCCCACACACCACAGAGCAACTAAGCCCACGTGCTGCAACTACTGAAGACCGAGCCATAAGTAGAGAGGCTGTGCACCACAACGAAAAATGCTGCATG
The DNA here is from genome assembly GCF_029407905.1 of Bubalus kerabau. NCBI lineage: Eukaryota > Metazoa > Chordata > Mammalia > Artiodactyla > Bovidae > Bubalus > Bubalus kerabau. Next base: position 68,583,754 of record NC_073637.1, read on the forward strand.
ATGCAATGAAGGTCCCGAGAGCGGCAACTAAGGTCTGACACAGCCAAAAGAAATAAATTTTTTTTTTTAAAAGAACTTTAAAAAAGGAATGATACAAGGGGGAAAATGGAGTAATTTCTAGGACAGCACAAGAGTGAATGGACAAGGGCACCGGAATAGGATTTCCAGGTGGCATTAAAGGCCAACTTGAGGGCAGCGAGCATGAAACTGAAGGGACACTGATAGCATGGTTGTGTGCTTTGCTCCGGCTGCGCTTGGCTACACGGGTACAGGAGGAAAGCAGGAGGAAGTTGATATAACCAGGGTTCTCGTGCAGCCAAGAGTTGGTGGATCAGGAAGGCAACAAAGGTAGGTGACAGAGCAGCTGTAAGGTTTCCCATGAAATTAAGCTGGGGGTATATGAAGTAGAAGATAGGAAGGGGTGAAGGGCAGAGAGAAAGCTGTGGGGTCAATGGATTGAAAGTCTAGATAAGGTCAAAGACGGTTGAAGTTGGAATCCTGGAAGGGGCGAGCTGAGGGGAAATAGGAGGCTTAAATGGAGATTATGAAGGAACTGCAGTTATTGGCATCACAGGGGCAGGAGTATAAGAGAGGTCACTGGCTCAGATACGGTGGAGGACAAGAATACTCCAGGAACGATCCCGCGAAGAAGGGAGCATTCATGCGGATATTGAAATCACCAAAAATTGTAAGAGTAATGTTGGAGACAGTGGCAGTGAGCCAAGAGCTAAAGCTCTTCTTATTATTAGGACTTTAATTCCCAAGAGTAACCAGAAACACCGTGAAACATGACTCAGAGGTCACAATGGGACAGAGGAAAAACTAGCTCACCAAGAGTTTCAAAGGGAGAAAAGCAGTTTTATGATTAGAGAAAGTGGGGGTGGGGGCCTGAGGGGGAGGGAGAACTTGATGATTATGAACCAGAAGGAGATTGAAAAGGGGGAAAAATGCACAATTTATGTTTTTATTCCTAGATGGGATAGATCAGGAGACTCAGAGGATATTTATAGTTTGGATCTCAACAAGGCAATTAATTGACTCCATTGAGAAAGAAGGGGCTTCCCTGGTGGCTCAGAGGTAAAGAATTCACCTGTCAATGCAGGAGACGCAGGTTGAGTCCCTGGGTCGGGAAGATTCCCTGGAGAAGGAAATGGCAACCCACTCTAGTATTCTTGCTGGGATAATCCCATGGACAGAGGAGCCTGGTGGGCTACAGTCTGTGGGGTCGCACAGAGTTGGACACGACTGAAGCAACTGAGCGTGTGTGCATGCGTGCACACACACACAGTGGGGAAGAAATGCAGATTCCATATATCCAGACCAGTTAGGTAGAACACTTAAGTAGAGCCAATCTTTGAACAAATATTTAGTGAGGACCTATTGTGTGTCAGGCTCTGAGAACAGAATGAAGGGAAGACTCCCAATTGTGAATAGCAGGCATAGAGATAAATAATAATAATAGAAATGAATAAAACAGGCAGACGAAAAGGTAAACAGAGGGCTCAGAGTGAGAGGGAGAGCGTGACTGGCCATCTTTGGTGTGGGTACCCAGGCTCTAAGGCAGGCTCAGCAAAGGCCCCCTTTTCCTCCCTTGTCCCTGGCAGACATTACTCATCAATTCCTGTCCTCTCCCACTCAGCCTGGACTCAGCTCAGGATACCGTTAACACTGCCCTGCAAATAATGGAATCTTTTTGCCAACCTGGTTCCAGAGTCTGGGGGGCCTGAAGTGCTCAATTTTATTCACTTCTAAAAAACCAAATAAAGGTAAGTTAGCTAACCGTACTTTTGAGACATTATCTGAGAAATAAAAAGGGTGGCCATGTAGACGATGTGCACACGAACTTCTAGATAAAGACACACTTGGGATGGATGGCTGCTGTAGGCATGGGGTCAGGGCAAAGGAAATAGAAATGTCCTAAGAAATGGTCTCCTCAGACTATACAGGTGGTATGTATTCTCCATTATAAGAATATAAAATAGCACATTGGAATTCAGGAAATGGCATCCCATAAGCATTTAGCCTGTGTGTATTGAACTAGATGGGCTTAACAAAGACAGACAGACCGAGAGAAAGGACTACCTTGTAACACCCACCATTACACTCAATGAGCGCCTGCTCGCGGACGTCTGAGGTGTGGCCCCTGTGGCTACCTCGTGTGTTCTGTCCCCATGAGCCTGCAAACTGTGACCAGCCCTGAGATTTACAGGTGATTTTATGGATATTTCAGAGGCAGTTTGGAGCACCTTCGATTTTTGCTCCCAGTGAGACTTAGCTTGCAACTGCCCTGTACTTAGGGTACTTGACTGGGGCATGGTGGTCCTTGGCCAAGGCTGAAAGGACTACATTTCAATTCTTCCCTTCCCTTATTCCCTTATTAGTCAGTCAGCAGCTGCTGAGTTACCTCACGCCAGCCATTTTACAATGCAGTTGATGAGCCATGGCTTTCTCCGAATCAATCACGTTCCACTCACATCTCCCTAAAGAACCCCTGGGGAGTGATCTGAAAAGTTTATTATATTATAATAGGGAGACACCCTGGACTTCTTAATGGGATTGAAGACATATCGTAGACTCATTAGCAAATCACTCCCCACCTGGTAACATTTTCCACACCGTTTTCCAAATTCTGGGGGCATTTGTGGTTCTCACTACACACAATGTTGGAAGGAATCAGTAAAAAGCTGAATAACAGAGTCAGGGCCAGAAAGGATTTCTGAGGGCTGGAATAATGAGTCAAAACTAACAGGAGGAAATCTAAGTGGTATAAATGTCAAATCCTGCACATAAAGTTCAAAAAATCAACTGTATAAACCACAGAAAGGAGACAACCAGATTGACAGCCAGTCTCATGATAAAATCTCCAGCCAGGAGAGCAAATCCCAAGCCTCACACATGGACCCCAAGAATCCCAGCCCCCTCCTCTTGCACTAATCCATTCCAGCCTCAGAATCGAAGCTCAGCCACAGGAGTCCTCTCAGCACAACATCCCTCTCCCCGTTCCCCACCACCCAGTGCCTGGAGTGGAGGGCCAGGGGGCTTACAAAACGAAACCAATTTGTCCAGCCAGCCATTTTCTCTGCTCACTCCCATTAGATCCCTCTCCAGACCTTAAGGCCCCATCATCTCAGCAATGGCTTTCCTGAATGGGAGATAAGAGAGACTATCCCAACAAATGGACCTTACCTTTCCCCTCTTTATAGCAGAACTTTCCTCTGAATAAATATTTTGGTGAGTTTCATCAGTCACAGTAGCTCAATTTGGCAGTTGTGAGTTCTCAGTATAAACCAGCTCAGGATGCTGTCTCCGCAAAGCAATTTCTCCAACAGCCACCCTCCTAAGGGTCATTGACAGCAAGATCATGGGAGAGTGAACTAATGAACTCTTGAGCCTCCTAGACCCGCCCACCTCGCCTTGCCCTATACCTTAAACCCAAGCAATCTAATGGGCGGTATTGGGTTGGCCAAAAAAGTTTGTTCAGGCTTTTCCATAAGATGGTATGGAAAACTCTAACAGACTTTTTGGCCAACTCCGTAGTTCCTTATACACCATGCTCCTTCAAGTACCTCCTCAACTTAAGACTCAGCCCTGTGGTCACCTACGTCTTAACCATTCTCCTCCAAGCATCTCATGTATGGAGACAATGGCCACATGCTGCATCTTCTATAAATCCCTAGTACATAGCAGAGTGCAACGCACATAGATGATCAGTTTGTCCTGGCTTCTTTCTGTCAATGCGCCTATGTGGAGGGAGGTGTGGGAGAGCGAAAGGAGAAGTTGTAGACTCTCTTCTGCTCAGTGGGCTGTGGCAGCTGGTCAGTGCAGGTACAATAAACACAGCCCACAGTGGGGACCCTCAATGTCCTGATCACATCAGAAGCACCTGGGGGTGCTTATTTAAAATGTTGAATCCTGAGCACCACCCTGCTGCTGCTAAGTTGCTCCAGTCGTGTCCGACTCTGTGCGACCCAACGGATGGCAGCCCACCAGGCTCCCCCGTCCCTGGGACCCTCCAGGCAAGAGTACTGGAGTGGGGTGCCATTGCCCCTAGACCCAGTGAATTAGAGTCTTTGAGGCTGAGGCCCAGGAATCTGCACTTAGACAACTGTTCCTGGTGATTCTCAGGTGCAGCGAATAAGATTCTACCCCAAGGGGCATGTGAGCCTGAAAGACCATCAGAGAGGCCAGGGAGCAAGAATCCAGAAGAGACCACTTCCTATGCCCCAGCACCCTCCTCCCTCCCCAAGGCCAGGAGCAACCTGGTAAATATGGAAACCTTACATCCTGTATTCCCTCTTGGGTTCCTTTGTGTTTTTTTTTAATTAATTTATTTAAATTGGAGGATAATTACAACATTGTGGAAGTATTTGCCATACATTGACATGAATCAATCAGGGGTGCACATGTGTTCCCCCATCCTGAGCCTCCCTCCTACGTCTCGTGGGTTCTGATCCATTGTCAGATCGTGCACAGGTCAGTTGTCTCCTGGCTTTTGGTTAGACTCAGTAAAAGCAAAATAGGCACCATTATTACCTTTAACTTATAGTTGAGGGTGCTGAGTCTTAGAGAGGCTAAATGACAAGTCTGCTGGCATGAGGAGAATGAATGGTGGGGAGAAGAGATTTCACACCCTAGCCAGTCTGAGTCCAGTGCCTGCATTTTTAGCCACTGCTTCTCATCAGGTGACCTAGCATGAAGTGTCTCTTCTGAACAGAAAAATGTCCCAGAGAAGAGCCTAATGAAGTTATCCTCCCAGGCACCAGTTAACACATTAATAGTGACAGTGTCTGACTCTGCAACCCCTTGGACTGTAACTCACCAGGGTCCTCTGTCCATGGGATTCTCCAGGCAAGAATACTGGAATGAGTTGCCATTTCCTTCTCCAGGGGATATTCCTGACCCAGGGATTGAACCCAGGTCTCCCTCATTGCAGGCAGATTCTTTACCATTACTAAGATCATGGCATCTGATCCCATCACTCATGGCAAATAGATGGGGAAACAATGGAAACATGACAGACTTTATTTTCCTGGGCTCCAAAACCACTGCAGATGGTGACTGCAGCCATGAAATTAAAAGACACTTGCTCCTTGGAAGAAAACTAGACAGCGTATTAAAAAGCAGAGACATTACTTTGCTGACAAAGGTGTGTCTAGTCAAAGCTATGGTTTTTCCAGTAGCCATGTATGGATGTGAGAATTGGACTATAAAGAAAGCTGAACACTGAAGAACTGATGCTTTTTAACTATGGTGTTGGAGAAGACTCTGAGAGTCCCTTGGACCACAAGGAAATCAAACCAGTCAATCCTACAGGAAATCAATCCTGAATATTCATTGGAAGGACTGATGCTGCAGGTGAAGCTCCAATACTTTGGCCACCTGATTCAGAGAACCGACTCACTGGAAAAGACCCTGATGTTGGGGAAGATTGAAGGCAAGAGGAGAAGGGGACAACAGAGGATGAGATGGTTGGATGGCATCACAGACTCAATGGACATGAGTTTGAGCAAACTCCAGGAGTTGTTGATGGACAGGGAAACCTGGCATGCTGCAGTCCATGGAGTCGCAAAGAGTTGGACACGACAAAGCGACTGAACTGAACTAAACATATGGGAGGGCCAGTGGCAAAGACTTGAATGAGATTCAGGAGTTAGAGCTCAACTCAAGACATACTCCCCTAAGTGCAAAGTCCTCTTTATATAAGAGACACGGGTTCAATCCCTTGCTTGATGCAGGGTTGTCAAAAAAACACAGTATCTGTGAAGCACAATAAAGCAAAGCACAAAAAAACAAGATCTGTCTGTACAATGCTGGTGCTGTGTGGCTGTTGACACGTAGACGGTGAAGTCCCTGGCCTTACAGGGTCTCAGTCCAGGGAGTCAGTGGCACAGACATACAGATGACTGCAGAATGAGGCAGGGCAAATGAATTATTATTCGGTAAGCATAACATATGCTTAGCCAGACCAGCTGAACCTTCAACCACAAAGAACAGTCAGTAGAGACTGTACTTATGAACACGGAGGCATGAATCCAGCAAAGACACAGAGCAAATACATTTCTATGTCTTGGCCCATTACTGGGGATAAAAGGAACAGTGTACATCCAAGGAGGTGACTTCTGTGGTCTTCTGCCCACACAGACCTGTTTTGAATGCCAGTTGACACCATTCACATGCTTCCTTCAAGCACTGAGATACGGTCTGAATGTCAACTTTCATTCCATCACCTTCTTTCCAACACCTACGAGCACCACCAAAGTTCTGTGGCACATGGTGAAACTTATTGCCAGATTTGATCTGTGTGCACTTTAACCCAAACCAAGAAGAGCCCCTGCAGGGTGGATTCTGTCTGCCTGTAGAGTTCCACACTGGGAAGTTTTTACGTAAAATATACTTGCCAATGTCATGATGCGTTTGTTTTTAAAAGAAGGTTCTGGTGGATGAGCCTGCATCGTTGGCTAGCACTGGCGCTCCATAAACCAGAGATATGGGACAGTAGTACCCTGAGGGGTCCTAGGCTGACACCAGCTCAAATTTCTATTCTCCCTGCAGACTGTCATAAATTCCTTTAGGAACACAGCTTTCTAAAGCCCTCAGGGAGTGTGCACCAACAAGCCAGTGAAATGGAAAAGAAAAAAAACGAAGAAAGAAAAAACATGCCACATCACACCAGTCTCCTCTCGTAACTGTTACATGAGCTGAAAGAAAAGAGACATCGTATGAAGTTCAACTGTGGTTTCCAGAACCCTGGACAATTTTCTTTGCAAGGGAGCCAGAAAGAAAGCTGCCCCAGTTTAGCCCTGGAGAAAAATCAATTTCCAATGAATTGAATTTCCTTGCAAGGTAAAGCAGTTTGCTTAAGTTGTGCTAAACAAAACACAAAAACAAAAAATAAACACCCCTCACACCTCCTCTCAGAGTGTCTTACAAATATAAGCTTTCTTCTAATTGAGAAAAGAAGTATAAAGAAGTCTTGAAATAGACAACAGTTTTTAAATTCCTTGAGCTGACTGACTAGATACAGAACTGATTTGTTATTCTCTAGCAAAACCCTTCTCACCAGGTTTCCTCCTTGCTCAAACTGAGAAACGACTCATCTCTTAAAACTGTTATTCACACACACACATTGCCCATCCCCCAGTACAAGACAGTACAGAAAGCACCAGGAAACAGGTGATCTCGCCTCTCTTCAAAGTGAAAAAAGAGCTTTAAAACTGGCACTCGGCCCATAGGAGCATTTTAACTTAGTACATTGAGCAATGGCCTCATCGGCTTTCTGAGAGTCCAGATGGAAGTCGGGCACAGGGCAGAGACATGTGAATAATAACAAAGCCGGGTCCGGCTGGGGGGGATGAGGGCCACAGGAAGGGGCCTTGCTAAATGCAGTCTTGTAGTTCTTGCCCGGAAGGAGAGGGGTGCAGGCACACACAGAGGCAGGGGTGAGGTTCCATATCCCTGTACCAGCCAAGGAAGAATTCCTCATTTTCGTTTACTTGGGTTATGCACACACTGTAGAACACCCCTCTCTGTGCTGGGCACTAGGGACACAGCACAAGAACGAATCTCAGCCTGGGAGACGCTTACGACCTTGTAGAGAAGACAGCTTCATAAGATTCACAAAAACCATGTGCAGCTGGAGCCTGGAGGAGAGCATGATCCCAAGAGGCTGGGTGGGAAGATTCCTAAAGAAGCTGATGGGTACCATATTATACTATATTATATCTTACAATCTTATTCCGTTATCAAAGGCTGAGCAGGTACTGGTCAGGCAGAGTAGGGGGTGGGCATTTCATGCAAAGGGTCAACATGAGCAAAGGCCTGGGAGCCAGAACAAGCAGGGCACCATATGCTCAGGCGATGCGGGTGGGGGTGCCCTGGGTGTGTCTTAAAGGATGGACAGCAGTGACTGGCAGGAGCACACATGCCTGCTTCTGAGAAGTTTGCATTCTATTAAGGAGACACAGAAGGCTTTTAAATGTGTCCATCCTCTTTTAGAGCACATTCTAAGGGCTCCTGACTCAGCCCAGGCTTCAGTCTTTTCCATTCCTAGCTAACCCAAAGGCCCTCTTGCCAGAGTTCCCAGCCAGGTCTCAGGTGTAAATAGATGCCCCCTATGTATATACTATAGCGAAAGCACTAGGGAGAATTTAAAGACAACTCCTTTGCCTTTTTTTTAATTAATTAATTTTTTTTAATTGAAAGATACTTGCTTTACAGAATTTTGTTGTTTTCTGTCAAACCTCAACATGAATCAGCCATAGGTATACACATACTCCCTCCCTTTTGAACCTCCCTTTCATCTCCCTCCCCAATCCACCCCTCCAGGTTGACACAGAGCCCCTATTTGAGTTTCCGGAGCCATATAGCAAATTCCTGTTTGCTATCTATTTTACATATGGTAATGTAAGTTTCCATGTTACTCTTTCCATACATCTCACCCTCTCCTCCCCTTTCCCTATGTCCATAAGTCTATTCTCTATGTCTGTTTCTCCACTATTGCCCTGTAAATAAATTCTTCAGTAGCATTTTTCTAGATTCTGTATATATGTGTTAGAATACAATATTTATCTTTCTCTTTCTGAATTACTTCACTCTGTATAACAGGTTCTAGGTTCATCCACCTCATTAGAACTGATTCAAAGACATTCCTTTTAATGGCTGAGTAATATTCCATTGCGTATATGTACCACAACTTCTTTATCCATTCATCTGTCGATGGACATCCAGGTTGCTTCCATGTTCTAGCTATTGTAGATAGTGCACAAATGAACAATGAGATACATGTGTCTTTTTCAATTTTGGTTTCCTCAGGGTATATGCCTAGGAGTGGGATTGCTGGGTCCTATGGTGATTTTATTCCTAGTTTTTTAAGGAATCTCCATACCATCTTCCATAGTGGCTGTATCAATTTACATTCCCACCAACAGTGCAAGAGTGTTCCCTTTTCTTCACACCCTCTCCAGCATTTATTGTTTGTAGACTTTTTGATAATGGCCATTCTGACTGGTGTGAGGTGATATCTCATTGTAGTTCTGATTTGCATTTCTCTAATAATGAGCGATGTTGAGCATCTTTTCATGTGTCTGCTAACCATCTGTATGTTAAAGACAACTCCTTTGTGTTTAGGAGTTGAGTTTCTGCCCCTTTGTTACCTAATCCTGGATTGAGTGAAGGCCTTTCAGCTGGTGGAGCAGAAGGTCAGCATTTGGGCCCTTCCAACTCATCCCTCTTGGGTGTCCAACTCCTCTTCCTCTATTTCTTTCCCTAGTTAATTCAATGTTTCAAGGAAATGACTATTGATTGAATGACAATTGGCACTCAGCATGAACTCACACCTCTTTTTACGAGTCCTCTATACTGCAGAAGCTAAAATCACAGGGAACACATTTCCCTGACTCCCTTGCAGCTAGAGTTCTGGGTGAGAATTAGGTAACATCAACCAGATAACACTCACAAAGGAGGACGGGAGGTGGAGCCTGTTTCTGCTGGCAAGTGAGGTTGTTGGAACATAGACTCCATGCTCTAGTGTCAGCCCAGCAGCTTCACAGATGCAGTTACAGCAGCAACAACATCCCAGTTCCAGCAGCGGCTCTTAGGTGATGGCCCTGAGCTTCCACTTTTCTAACCTTTCCAAAATTACACAAGCACCTAATTCTCTGTATGAAATCCCTTTCTGCTTAATATACCAAGAGAGCTTTGCTTCCTGCATTGGCCCCGGCTGTCCCCTCAGCTCCTCAGTATATCTGCCTTCTTGATGCCTCCTTCATCCACAGTGGGTACCTGATGAAAACTCCAAATATACTGGAACAAAAAAACACATAACAGGACATGCTCAGTCCTCTTCTCACAGCTCACCTGAAGGCCCAGTCCATCCAAGCTTTGCGAAAGTGGGGCTAACTCTCCTCCCCTCCCCTCCCCTGAAGCCTCTGTATGCCTACCCCACCTCCTCTCTACAGTGACTTCCTCAGGCAGCTGAATTGTTCTCATCACTACTTCATTTGGAAACTTGTCTTCTCGCTCCACTCTGAGACAACACTCCACTTCCTCCATTCTTACTTAGCTTGGCTTAGGTTTCCACTCCCTAAGTACACTAAGACAGTCAACACAAAAGGAAATCTACTGAGCCAGCGACTTGTTTCCTCATCACTCAGGTGCTCCAGCAAATGCTGGGCTCCAGCTGCTGCAGTTGACTCCATTAAGCTATCCACCCAATGTTAGGGTTGCCATGGAAACCTGAAATAACATTTCAGGAATCCCTCACAGACTGGGTGACTTTGGTTTCTAGGCAGTTTCACAAATAGTTCTTTCTTGCAGCTGATAATTAAGATGAAGAGCAGTTAATAAGACAGCAAATTTAATGAACTGAAACAGTATTTCTTGCAGAATTAATCATCACAAAGCACTGAGGATATGCAAATTCTAAAGCTGAAAAGGGACTTGAAAGACTGGGTTCGGCTTCCTTATTTTACAAACAGAGAAGATCACATTGGGTAAACGCTGGAGCAGACTTCTGACTCCTTGTCGGCCCACACCACGCACATTCTCCATCCTGATCAAGGTCCTTGCTTTCTCTGACCTTCAGTTTCCTCTTCTGCTAGGCAGAGACAATGAATGTACCTATCTCAGAGGGGTGTCATGAAGATTAAATAAGTGAGCATGTGTAAAGTGCTTACAATGGTGCCTGGCATGAAGTGAAAGTCAAATAATTATTTCTGTTATTATTATTAATTCTACCTGCTATTGTGTTGAGGGCTGCATGGAAGCAACATGGCAAGGCAATGAAAGCATTGCTGTGGACTGGGATCCCAGAGCCCCATGTTCTGGTCTCCACTCTGCCACCTGCTAGATGACAGTGGCCACAAAACCTTCTTTTCTGGAGGGAGGGTGGCTATGTTACTCTGATATCTAGGGTTGGACTAAATAATTTCTCAGTTCCTTTCCAGCTCTTGCATGCTATGGTTTTAAGAAAAATGAATTAAATAGAGATATACCTTGACTTGATATACCTATACAAGTGACTAGATACATATATGGAGAAGGCAATGGCACCCCACTCCAGTAGTCTTGCCTGGAAAATCGTATGGACGGAGGAACCTGGTAGGCTGCTGTCCATGGGGTTGCTAAGAGTCGGATACAACTGAGCGACTTCACTTTCACTTTTCACTTTCATGCACTGGAGAAGGAAATGGCAACCCACTCCAGTGTTCTTGCCTGGAGAATCCCAGGGACAGGGGAGCCTGGTGGGCTGCCGTCTGTGAGGTCGCACAGAGTCAGACACGACTGAAGTGACTTAGCAGCAGCAGCAGATACATATATATAATGATAGCTAATATTAATTGGCAACCATTATATATCAATACAATGCTACATGTACTAAACCCTTACTTCACACAACAACCTGTTATCTCCATTTAACAGGTGGGAAAACAGGCTCAGAGAGGTTAGAGTAATTTGTCCAAGGTCACACAGTTAGTAAGTGGTAGAACCTGGGTTGAATCCAGGAATCTAGAATTCATACCCTTCAGAATTGATCCACAGGAAGCAACAAATGTACACACACAGTTACAGAAGCGGGCAACCCGCGTGACTTTATGTTACATTTATGTTCCCTCCTTATAACTGTAGATACTCTGTGGGCTGTACCCACAAATTCCCAGCAACTGCTACCGTTTAAGAAGGTTTGGGGACACTTGCCACAAATGAAATATTTCTTAGTTCTTCATTACACTCCAGAGGTGATCACCTCCACCAACATCCCTCGCTGGATGATGGTGTTAGCTTCCTAAACGGCATTTGTCTTTGTTCCTCTGCAGACTGTTCTCAATCCAACAGCCAGAGTGACACTTTAAATGCAAGTGAAATCATGTCACTCCTTTAGTCCCCATCTGTCTCAGGGAAAAACCCAAGTCCTAACAAGGACCCACCAAGGCTCCCATGTTACTTCCCTGAGCCACACTACCCTGGCATTGCTGTTTCTAAACGTTCCAGGTGAGCTTGGAACATCCTGGATTCAGAAGCTATCTCCTTGCCACCTTCAAGAAAATGGCTTAACACTGTAGACTGGATCACACTAGTAGATGCCTTCTTAAACTTCATTTCTTTCCCATTCCCTTCCTGCTCCCTTGCTAAGATTCCAAGGAACAAAGAAGTGACCATCATCTCTGTGAGGAGTGATCTCATCCCCTGCCAGGAATGACTCCTTACAGGACATGGTTATTCCAGCCTCCAGATGAGGTAGTTGGATAGGCAGGCAATAAAGTTTTGGCTAGTGGGGAGGAAAGGAAACGGAACTGAAGATTTTGGTCTCTGATAAAAGGAGTACGTAAAGGGATGAAAAAATCTTTCCTCCACCCCTATTCTCTTCCTGCCTTGACCATGACCGTGGAGGATGTGATGTTTGGAGCTGCAGCAGCCACCTTGTGACTATAAAGGCTGAGGCCTAAGAAAGGAAAGTCAATATCCCAGGATGAGGCAGCTTAAAGTTGGAAAGAACCCTGGTCTCAATGATAAAGCTCAGCCACTGCCACGAACCGGGAATCACTGACCTCCAGACTTTTTGTAAGATATTCAAATATATTTTAATAAAAACACTGCTAGCTTATGCCAACTGCACCCTAACTAATACCCAGATATTTCACTACTTTTTAGAATTTTTATTTTTTGAATTAATTTATTTTTAATTGAAGGATAATTGCTTTACAGATTTTTGTTGTTTTCTGTCAAACCTCCACATGAATCAGTCATAGGTATACATATATCCCCTACCTTTTGAACCTCCCTCCCCATTCCACCTGTCTAGGTTGATACAGAGCCCTGTTTGAGTTTCCTGAGCCATACAGCAAATTCCCATTGGCTATCTATTTAACATATGGCGATGTAAGTTTCTGGAGAAGGCAATGGCACCCCACTCCAGTACTCTTGCCTGGAAAATCCCATGGATGGAGGAGCCTGATGGGCTACAGTCCATGGGGCCGCTAAGAGTTGGACACGACTGAGCGACTTCACTTTCACTTTTCACTTTCATGCATTGGAGAAGGAAATGGCAACCCACTCCAGTGTTCTTGCCTGGAGAATCCCAGGGACGGGGGAGCCTGGTGGGCTGCCGTCTATGGGGTTGCACAGAGTCTGACATGACTTAGCAGCATGAAGTGACTTAGCAGCAATGTAAGTTTCCACTTTATTATTTTTAATTGGAGGATAACTGCTTTACAATACTGTGTTGGTTTCTGCCATATATCAACACGACAGAGATTTCACTCCTGACTCCAGCCTTGCTGTGGAGTAGTTACTCAACAGAAATGTGTTCTATGTATGAATGAATGAATTTCATGGTACACCTTCTGACATTTTAAGAATAAAATTTTATTAAACTGTTTGGCTAATTATGCGTATTTTCTGAAATGCTCAGGTAACCAGTTTTTTAGACATTCTTCTCTAAGATCAATATGTGACTTAAAGTTGAAAAAGAAAAAAACTTCTATTTTATATTTAAATAAGTAGATGCTCAAATAAAGGTAACAGTACTAATAATATTAATAAATGTCATCTCTCATTCATTTCTTCACATTTATTGTGAGGCTACTACACCAGGTGCTTTATACCCAGAGATGAAAAGACCTAGCTCCTAGTTTTAAAGATCTCACAGTAGAGTGGGAGCTGCTAACACCAATTTGCAATGTAAAAAATGTTTTTTAAAAATAAACTTTAAAATGCGACAATAACAGCAATAAGCATGTATTGAAAGCTAACTCTATACAAGGCTTTGTGCAAAGCCCTTTATCTGCAGGATCTCATTCCATCCTCACTCCCACTCTGGGGGAGGTGTGATTATCATCCCCGTTTCACAGACAAGACAATTGGGGTTAGAATGGTTCTGCTTACTTACCCATGGTCACACGGTGGAAAGCTAGAATTCACACTTGTTAAAAGTAGGTGGTGGTTTAGTCTCTTCAGTCACGTTCGACCCTTTATGACCCCATGGCCTGTAGCCCACCAGGCTCCTCTGTCCATGGGATTCTCCAGGCAAGAATACTGGAGTGAATTGCCATTTTCTTCTCCAGGGGATCTTCCCAACCCAAGGATTGAACCCAGTTGCCAACCCAGGGAGTGAACCCGGGTATCCTGCATTGCAGGCAGATTCTTTACCAACTGAGCTTAGCTATGGTTATTTATAAAACCAAGCTGACAAGTTTGATGGCAGGTGTGGAAAGGTTCAGGAGCCATGGTTGATTGGAAGGTCAGTAAGAAAATGAGGCCATGAGACTGAAGCCATCTTAGGCTGTCTCTGCAGAACTAGAGGCTCCTGGTCTGAAAAAAACAGGTCAGGACACCATTCTGTACTGAAAGGAAACATGCACAGGGTTATTTCTCCCTCTTGAACTTTAACCCGGAAACCAAACTATCAGTTGAGCATCTCCAAGGGATGTCCCTTTGGGTGCCCCTGAGACACTCCAACTGAATATGGTGTTTGATTTCACACAAGGCACTCAATGTTTGTTGAACAAATAAAGATATAGCTGCCGTGGTTGCGTGTGGCAGTTTTACATCCCAGTGGTTTGCAGACAGGGATTATGTCCGTCTCGTCTGCGTCTGGGGCTGGCCTCAGCTTCAGTGACTGGCTGGTTGATGGCTTTGTTCCAGCCCTGACTCAGTCTGACCACTGGCTGAGGCAAATGTCTACATGAGAACAGCCCATGTGTTAGGAGGGGAAAGTGCTCCCCTGAGCCCTAGACAACTTGGTGTGAAGCCCAAGGCTGCTGCTGGTCAATTACTTCACCTTGAACAGGGAACAGTATTTTTGGACTCTGGCTCCCTCACTTAACCCTTATTTGTACCAGGGACTTCCACGGCAGTCTAGTGAAGCCCATGATGCTTTCTCAGAATACAGCTGTTAAAAGTCCAAAATGAAACGCAACACTCACTAGGATGGCTATTAGAAAAAAAAGAAATGGAGAATAACAAGTGTTGGTGAGGATGTGGAAATATTGGAACCTTGGTGCACTGTTGGTGGGAACGCAAAATGGTGCAAAGTGTACCACTGTGGCATAGTCTGGCATTTCTTCAGAAAAGTTAAACACAGAATGACCATGTTTCCCAGCGATTCCATCCTTGGTACATATGCACCACCAAATGAAAGCTGAGACTCAAACAGATACCTATATGCCAATGTTCATAGCAACATTATTCAAGTAGCCAAAAGGTGGAAACGACGCAAGTGTCCATCAACAGGTGAATGCATAACCAAAATGAGGTATAGACATATACTGGAATATTCCTCAGTCATAAAACAACGAAGTTCTGATACATGCCACAACATGCATGAACCTTAAAACGTTATACTAAATGAAAAAAGTCAGACCAAAGAACAAATATGACCTCATTCTACTTACACAAGGTATCTAGAACAGGCAACATAGAGACAGAGAAACTCTTGAGGGATGGAGAGGGAGGGATGGGGGTTATTTCTTAATGGATAGAAAATTCCTGCTTGGGAATAATGAAAATGTGCAAAATGTTCTGGAAATAGTGATGATAGTTGCAAAACAATGTAAATGTACTTAATGCCACTGAAGGGTACACTTTAAAATGACTCAAACGGTTAATTTTATGTTATACATATATTAGCACAATAAATAAAAAAATTTTAATGCCAAGGATGAAAAAGGAGGTCAATTATTTGAACTACAGTGAATCAAGATATTAAAAATAAAAAAAACTGGGAATAGAGTAATAGATAGACTTTTAAAAATGACATTAAATAACAAGGTAGAAAGGCGAGTTCCTAACAAGCGTTAAGTCTGAAGTAGGGAGGAGTGTAAGCACTATTTTGAGTTATCTCTTATGACTGTAACGTGCCATGAATAGATCTGTGATCTCTATCGCTGAGACAGCACGGCTGCTGTTCTTGTGGTTTGTGGTTTACAATTATAATAGAAGGAAATGCTAGGTTGCCGTTAGAGGTCAGTGGTAAAGGATGTTATTTTTTTTCCCATCCAGATTATGGACCCACTGCAGTCTGTGCAGGGGATCTTTGGAGGCCCATGGACCCCAGGTTAGAAACTTTTGAACGAGATGATCTCTAAACTCTCTTCTAATTAAAATGGTGTGATCTAGGAGTGATTTCTGGCTTTATCTGAATATCACAGGTAAATTAACATCTCTGATTGGATTGTTTTCTTATCTGTAGCTGGGGATTATGACAAAATCTATCTCTCAAGGGCTTTGTGAGGAAAAGGAAGTAAGGAAAGCATTTTGTGTGTGTGTGTGAGTCACTCATTAGGAGCTTTGTAAAACTGTAAAGCTCTCGTGCAAATGCTACATAGGATCAGGGAAACCTGAGTACATGAAGACATCTTCCCTATCTTCTGCACACCTGTCCCCCAGGGCTCAGCGTTCCTTCAGAATTTTTGCTCAGAGCTTTGTGGACTATGGGGGACAAAAAAACGCTGGGCACTCTTTGTTAAAGAATAGCATGTCCTGGGACTTCCCTGGGGTCCATGGTTAAGAATCTGAATGCCAAGGCAAGGGACATGGGCTCGATCCCTGGGTGAGGAACTGGGATTCCCACATGCCACGAGACAGCTAGGCCCATTCAGTGCAACTAGAGAAAGCCCGCACGCTGCAATGCAGAGCCCAGGAACCTCAACAAAAACCCACTGCAGCCAAAAAAAGAGAAAATCAAAGAATAGAATGCATGCCCCATGTTAAAATATAGTGTTATGAACTACTGTATGCCAGCAGATTCAAAAATACAGACAAATAATACAAATATTTCACTTGTATTAAAAATTTTCACTTGTATTCAAAAATACAAAAATCGGACCATTTTTAAGGAAAATACCAATTATCAAATAGATTCAAGAAGAAATAGAAAACCTGAACAGACTAATGATTCTTTAAGAAATTGAATGAGTTGTCAAATGTGTCCTCTCTACAGAGGGCATCAAGCCCAGATGGTTTTATGACTAAGTTTTACTGGCTCTTGAGGGCATCTTCTCTCACTGATTCTATTTCCCCCCAAAGACCCATGCTGCCCGAAAACTGTGGTATGTGTACCAAACCCTAAAGCATGAGTGAGACAGCTATGACCAGGCCTGACCCTGCAGTATCACTGACATCTAAACAGTGCCTTGCCAGGATACCCAAAGTGTGTTCCTTGAATGGATGAATAAATGAAAAAACCAAGACAAATTATTAAATGAAGACTATGTATTAGAACTAAATTATTTTGGTATAGGAAAAACAGCTGGTAAAATGGATGGTCTGCCTATTCCTCTTCACTTTGGCAACAAAGTCAGGTTTGATTGGAAGAGAGGAGACAAGTTCAAGTTGGACTGGAAGAGGGGAGTGAAGGAGCTGGCTACCTCAGTGGTTGGGACAACCGGCCAGGATAGCCGCAGGACCCTGGTGAACAGGATCCCGAGGAGGAGGGGGTGCCTCCCTGGCTGTCCCATTAACACGTCCCAAAGATGTAGGAATTCTTCATTTTGCACCAGGCTTAGCACAGTGCTTGGAAGGTGGGGGCTCTCAGAACATATTTATTTAATGAATGGATGGAGTAGACTGGGAGAAGGCCCAGGGTCAGGGCTGGGGAATGAAGAGCTGGAGATGGAAAGCAGCCTCTCATAGGTTTGGCCAGATCTGAGCCCTTTGGACCGGATTCCTCTGCAGTTTACTTCATGGTCTAGCCTGCCTTGAAAGGCCTCTGGAGCTCATCCTCCCAGGGTTTCTCAAGGCCAAATGTCGCTCACTGCACATACTGCATCGTGCCTTTCCAAAAGCCTCTCTTGGCTCCCAGCCCAAGTGGTCAGATCCCTCCGGTTTCTCCCCCAGCCCTGTCCCCTGCATCAGCTCTCTGTGTATCTGGCTGTCCAGCTTCCTCTTTGATGTTCTTACTCATTGGCTGGCTGCGGGCTTACGAAAACGTCTCCCTCCTCCTCCTCCCGGCCTCACCGTCCTCCGAACAGCCAAAATACACACACTACCCTCCTTTCATCCTTTCCTATAAATCACCCTTCTCTGGATATACTGAAAGGAAGCTTTTCTAAGTTAGTGGTTTTAATTCCTGGCTTTTGAAAGATCTTACTTGGACCTGGTTTCACATCCTGGCCAGATGGCACTGGTTTCCCATCTGCAGCCCGAAGATGTTGGCTGCCCAACCCATCGAGCTTGTCCGACCTGCTTTCAAGACTCAGGAACACACTAGTAAACTAATAAGTACCACACCACTGGAGTCTTTCAACATGTCAGGAACAGTTATATCACCCTGAAATGGGAAGGTGAGGCAAATCAGAAAGGGAAAAGAGGCTACTTAGGAACATGTCAGAGAAGACATACTGTCTTCCGCAAACTGGGAAATTCGTAAGTTGAAGTCTAGTATATCCAAATATGACTGTATCTGGAGATGAGATCTTTCAAGAGGTGACAAAGGTTAGGGCTGACTCTAATCCAACATGACTGGTGTCCTTATAAGAAGAGGCAATGTGGATGCAGACGGGGACAGAGGGAAGCCCACGTGAGTTCACAGGGAGCTGGCAGTCATCTGCAAACCCAGAGGAGAGGCCTCACTTAACTAAGCAGGACTCCACAGAGACAGACCCTTCTCGCATATCCCCCAGCTCCTCTCTGAAGTACCCAGAGAATAGAATCTCGTGCATATTTCCTGAGTTTTTCAGATGCTAAAAACCACCAAGTGGAAGAAATTAACTACCTGATGATCATGAACAAGCAGCCCCCAGACCTCCTGACACCTAAGGATTGACACTGTTAACCATGCTGCTACTTCACCATCAACCAATAAGAGAATTATGCATGAGCTGATCTCAGACCCTGGCATGCCCTTCCTTACCTGGCCTTTAAAAGCACTTTGCTGAAACCCTTCAGGGAGTCCAGGTGTTTCTTGGGCATGAGCTACCTGGTCTCCTTGTTCAGTCTTGCAATAAACCTTTCTCAGCTTCAAACTCCAACAGTTTTGGGCTTGGGGCCTCACAGTGCCTCAAGGCACATGAATTTGCATTCGGTAACATCACCAAGAATCCAATCCTTGATCTGGGACTTCTAGCCTCCGGAGTCATGAGAAAATAAATTTCTGTCGTTTAAGTCTGTGTCACATTGTTATGGCAGCCCTAGAAACTAATATACAACTCAAGTCTCTATAATATTTCCTCTCAAGAATACATGAAACGTTTATGGGTTGCTTATTCAGGCAATTTTGGAACTAGCTCTTCTTGTAGTTCAGTATCTAAGAGTCATTAAATATTTAGACATCAATTTTTTAAAATGATCATTGATCATTCTTTATAATAATTTCAAAAAATATATAAAATATCAATATCTTTTCATATTTTCAGTAGGGACGTGGAAAAAGATACAGAAAATATTTCATCAAATTTAGAAATGATTCAAATTTGCTAAGGAGGAAAAGCGTATTCGTTGAGAATGATGAACCTAAACAAAGAAGGTAAAATTTAATACAAAAAATTTTAAAGTATTCCACTTGAGCTAAAAAAAAAAGTCTGCTATGTGATACTAAGCACCTGTAATAAAGGCTTAGTGATTTTTGTT
Organism: Bubalus kerabau; assembly: GCF_029407905.1. Taxonomy (NCBI): domain Eukaryota; kingdom Metazoa; phylum Chordata; class Mammalia; order Artiodactyla; family Bovidae; genus Bubalus; species Bubalus kerabau. The sequence goes on from NC_073637.1 coordinate 68,603,317, forward strand.
GACTGCAAGCTCTACGCTGAATTAACACAAAAAGCTAAGGCAATTTACCTGTAATCATTCTTTCATTCATTAACATTGCCAGAAGAGAAACCCAGGAATTCGACAAATTATATGTTGCCAGTCACTAAAAAAGTCCTAGTTTCTCCCTTGCTTAAAAAACATTATTTCAAAGGTTCCTAAGGCAGATTTTTCTTGGAAAGCAAATATTTAGCTTTTTTTTTTTTTTTAATAGAGGAGAAAGTGCTTATCTTTGGGTTCATTTCTTAATTCTGCAGGCACCTCCCTAGAATCCTGGAATGTGTCGGTTTACAGATGAGATGTTTATTTAGCCCCCTGCACACAGGGCCTTTGATATCCCTGAAGCCTGAGGAGGCAATTCATTCCCTGTGCCAATCTGGTGGTGACAAAGTTTCACATGGAAAAAAATCTGTTTCCTTAAAAACTCAGGTAATTGGGTCTTTATTTCCTCTTTAAGTTCTTATGGTCTTAATAACAAGTCTAAACTCTGCCATAACACAGCCTTCAGAGCCCTTCATCTTCTATTTTTTTTTTTTTTTTCAAACTAAACATCCTCAGATCTTTCAACTTTTTTCATGCCTTGGCTTCAGGAACATTCCCCAGTCCAGTGGCTCCTCTCTGGAGACTTTTCCTCTTTGCTCACTGGTTCATTTGCTCCTTCTCTTGGTGCTCACCGAGTGTCTGTTGTGTACCTCGAGCGTTATTAGCATCACTGATATAATGCAGACAACGATGCTGGCAATCACTGTCCAGGCTGACAAGCTGGGGCACAGAGCCTGCTGCGGGGATGTGTTGTTGGGGCACTATTAATAAATCCCAACTGAGAAATTAGGGCCACTTCCATGGACCCTCGAAAGATGAGTCCAATTCAGTTGGCTGGAACAGAGGAGAAGGGTTGCAGAAAAGAATCTGAGCCAAAGGAAAGGTTACGTTGGCTTCTCCACCCCCACCTCTGCTGCTCAGTGGTTGCACGATCTTGAGCAAAACATTTAACCTCTCTAAGCCTCAGTTTCTTCATCTGTAAAATGGGGATAATAATATTAATACCACGTAGAGGGAAGGGTGAACTGCCTAGCACATAGTAGATGCTCTCTCAAAAGGGGCAGCCATCATTAATGTTGTTATTATTATCATCTGGTAGGGAAACCTGGGACATGATTGGCTCTGGAAGGGTAAGGCGGTATGCTCTGCCCCCCAAGAGCAGCAGCCATCAAAGAGGAGAAAATAAAAAGTGGCTATGTCACCCTCTGAAAGGACACCCACACATACACACTGCAGGTGCCAAACACACAGGCAAGCTGAGGATCAGACATCCTGGAACTGAAGAAGGAAACGAGGGAGGGATGGAAGTGGAGAAGAAGGGATAAAAGAGAGTTACAGAAGAGGAAGCAGACAGAGTTTACTAGAGAAGAGAAGGTGAGAGACTCTGTAGAAGAAAGAAAGTCAAGTTATGTATTCATTGGCTAGGAACGTTCTTAACTCTGCAGCTTAAGTCAGATACTATCCTTTTTTGGAGCTTCTCGGTATTAATCACAAGATAGGAATGAAGAATTCACTTCATATAGTTTATAACAACTGAATGATAACAGAGATATTGTTGTATACATAAAACAGGCAGAGAGTGAGGAGATGAGATGTACTTTCTGCACCCAGACTGAGCAGCCGCCATGACAGTCCCTCCATTGGGTCCATAATTGGGCCCTAACTATGTCACAGAGGATGTACAGAGGGAGACTGATAAAGGGGGTGTGATCTCACTTCAAAGGGTTTATTTTGTTTTTAAGCCTTTGCTATACTTAAAAACAATTCGATCAGCTCTATGCATCAACCTTCATTTTTATAACCAGTTCTGATGATAAAGATACACGCCGGCCACTGGCTCCTTTAGATGTGTGCTAATCAGTGTGCTGTAAGCGGCTTGAGGCTCCCCCCTTTGCTAACTCCCCCTGGGTTGGAAAATACCAGCGGTTCTCTTCAAAGCCGCAGAAAGAGTCGACCCAGCTGACGGTTCGCTTATACTCTGCAGCTGCAATTTTCTCAGCAAATGTTATTCATCCTGCACTGTCTCTCTGGTTCATGCTTAGCATCTCTGACTAAGATCCTTTCCTCCTGCCCATCCCCACCCCAACTCCTGGATTTCTCCTCTGCAAAGATTCTCAAACTGAGGTCTCCAGAAATGGCAACTTCTCAAACCCCAACCCAGGCCTACTGAATCAAACACTCTGGTCCCGGGAACCAGCCGTCTCAGTGTAATGAGTCTTTCAGAGCTTCTGAGAGACAATTAGGCATGAGGACCAGTGTTCAGTTTCCCCGGATCCTACCCGCTACAACCCCCCTGCCTGATTCTACTGCCCCATCCCTTCTATCTTAAAACTTCTCCCTCTCATCCGGAGAGAAGGAAAGACAGCCAAAGATCGCATCAGGGATGGCAGCGAGAGGAGGTTCACTACTGGGAGCCAGAGAAGGGACAACGAGAAGGCGGGAATAGGTGATGTCACCACGCCCCAGATGAGACATGAAAGATCCCTGACTCCAGCCACCTCCCTTTATAGGTGAATACACTGGACAGGAAAAAGCAGCTTTCCCGGAGTCACGTGCTAAGAGACTGCAACCGTGGACAGGAGGATGAAATCAGCCATCTGTATGCCTCATCCTCTCCGCGGTCCGACACTCCAGGAACTTCCGCTGTGGGCGGGACCAAAGAGGGGGCTTGAGGTCAGCGACCCCGGTGTGACCTGCAGTAGCAGCAACACCTCCGAAGACTGATGGGCACGTCGTGGTCTGCTCAAAACTCCTGGTCAGGGAGCAAGCAAGCTCGAGTATTTCTTTGCTCAAACACACAACTCCTCGGCCATCCTCTCTCCTTAGCCATCCTTAGCCAACTCTCGCGAAGGGGGGAGGGTTGGGAGGGAAAACTTTTCATTCTGGGTTTTCAGAAGTCTGTAGCTCAGCTGGTAAAGAATCCACCTGCCAATGCAGGAGACCCCGTTCGATTCCTCGGAAGGGAAGATACACTGGAGAAGGGACTGGCTACCCACTGTGGTATCTTGGGCTTCCCTGGTGGCTCAGCTGGTAAAGAATCCACCTGCAATGCAGGAGACCTGGGTTCCATCCCTGGGTTAGGAAGATCCTCTGGAGAAGGGAACGGCTACCCACTCCAGTATTCTGGCCTGAAGAATCCTATGGACAGAGAGCCTGGCGGCTACGGTCTACAGGGTCGCAAAGAGTCGGACATGACTGAGTGACTTTAACCTTCAGAAGCCTTAACAAATTTACCAAGTCGCTTTACTTCTCTTCTCCTGGGCTTCCTCGTCTGAAAATGAGATAAACCTATAACCACCTTGCAGTGTTTTGTCTTTTTTACATAGATGCAGTGAGCAGGCCTGTCCCTACCCACAGCAAGGTCTCAGTAAGTGATCGTACCTCCAGAGGTGTCATGAGACACGAAAAACGGTCCCTTCCTTCAAGGGTTTATAATCTGATGCTAAAAACAAGGCAAGTACAAAAATAACCAGAATAGGAATCCTTGGCAGGTGCCGTTATTACCCCTCAGAATATAAAGCAAAGTGAGCCGACACCTTGGCCAAGGATCTGAGTGCTTGTGGCCCATCCCAGGATGGAAGGGTCCCGCCTGGCTGGCAGGGGGAGGAGGTGGCATTTAGCCTGCCCTTGGCTGACAATAGTGAGAATGAAGTGAAGTCGCTCAGTCGTGTCCAACTCTTTGTGACCCCATGGCCTCTGGCCTACCAGGCTCCTCCGTCCACAGGATTTTCCAGGAAAGAGTACTGGAGTAGGTTGCCATTTCCTTCTCCAAGGCTGATAATAAGCCTTACCCAGAGAAAAGAGCCGACTTATTAGAAAAGGCCCTGATGCTGGGAAAGATTGAAGGCAGGAGGAGAAGGGGACGACAGAGGATGAGATGGTTGGATGGCATCACCGACTCAATGGACATGAGTTTGAGCAAACTCCGGGAGATGGTGAAGGACAGGGAAGCCTGGCGTGCTGCAGTCCATGGGCTTGCAAAGAGTCAGACAAGACTGAGTGACTGAACAACAACAACAAAGGAAAAATACTCCAGGTAGAAGAGGGTGAACAAAGCCCCAGAAAGCTCGAGGAAGGAGACAAAAGTTGTATCCGTGACAGAGTGGCTTCAGGGCATGTTAAGACTGGTGGCCTCAATGGGTCTGTCCTTCCAGAAGCCAAAAGTTCAGATGGCTTCTGGCATCTGCTTTTCTTCCCTCACTGAGGGTGCCAACAAATGTCAATTAAGGGGATTGTTTCAGGATGTGGAAATTCATTTACTGGCAGCCAATGCTTGAAAATGTTAATAATTACCAACCTAGGCAAGAACCTCCATTGGCAACACAGACTAGGGCATTGTTACACTTAATTCCCTAGGCCAGCCAATTCCTTCAGTCACATTGCTAATTTAGGCTTCAGCTCCTTGTTTCAAACATTTCATTTTTTTCTGATGTTCTGAGATCAGGTTTAATTAGAGACGTATGCAAAATTGGAAATAAATGCCTAGTAATGTACTATGCTGGAGAAGGCAATGGCACCCTACTCCAGTACTCTTGCCTGGAAAATCCCATGGGCGGAGGAGCCTGGTAGGTGCAGTCCATGGGGTCGCTAAGAGTCGGACACGACTGAGCGACTTCACTTTTACTTTTCACTTTCATGCATTGGAGAAGGAAATGGCAACCCACTCCAGTGTTCTTGCCTGGAGAATCCCAGGGACGGTGGAGCTTGGTGGGCTGCCGTCTATGGGGTCGCACAGGGTCGGACATGACTGAAGCGACTTGGCAGCAACGTACAATGCCTTCCCAGGAACAGAATCTGGGGCTGTATACTGTGAGTTCTTCGATTGTCTTCATTAGCTTATTTTTAAGTAGTGAATTAACTATTTGAAAGAAATTTTACTAAGTTCCATGACCTTTAGCCCCTGAACACCTCTAGAATTCTTCCTAGCAGAGTTTAGGGGATGGGAAGTCAGCTCCCACCATCCCCTCTCCAACACACTTTGGGGCACCACCTCCCACTTCTCGAACCTACTGTTCTGTTGTCACAAAGTGCTCTTTTAAATCACAAACACGACTTCTTTGCGGGTGCCACTGATCTGAAAAGGGGAGTCTATTGCAGGGAAAGGAAAAGCTTTCAAGGTTAGTTAGTAGAAATAAAATGAGCGAGCTTGGTAAATTTAGAAAAGACAGCACATGTCAACAGGACCTCGTAAAAGACAAACAAAACAGGGGAGCCAGCAGGTAGAAGCGCACAGGCGGTTTGCATGTACGCTCATTCCAAGGTGAGGGGCATCGCCGATACAGTGGGGCTTCAGGCAAGGAGGGTTAAGGTTTCCAAAAAGGCTGATATGCCCCCACTGGTGGCCCTGGTGACAGCTCCATCCCCACATGACTGTGATACAATAAAGAGAAAAGTGTGCAGACACAGAGCAGGCGGTAATTAGGAGTGGCGAGCAACATTACTTCCAGCTAGCACCGCTTTGAAGGGAACTTAGGAGGGAGTCTGGGAGGGGACAGATGCCACTGAGGCAGGAGAGGTACAGAGGGAAGAATCTAACAGCTTCCATGAGCTTAGCTTTGCATTTAGCCCACCCTGGGTTTCCCTGGTGGCTCAGGTGGTAAAGAGTCTGTCTGCAATGTGGGAGACCCAGGTTTGATCCCTGGGTTGGGAAGATCCCCTAGAGAAGGGAATGGCAACCCACTCCAGTATTCTTGCCTGCAGAATTCCATGGAGAGGAGCCTGGTGGGCTACAGTCCATAGGGTTGCAGAGAGCCAGACACACACACACACACACACACACACACACACACACACACACAGCACACCCTGCTTAGGCTGTCCAGGTGGCACAGTGGGTAGAAAGGGAATCAGCAGTGATCACCACTGTTGCCAGTTTCAAGTCTTCCAGGGCTCCCACCTCTGCAGCACGAAGCCCAGACTTTTTGTTGGTGCCCCCAAGGTCCTAAGTTACCTGCTTCCTACCTCCTCTGGGCTTGTCTCCAGCCCAGACCCCTTGCCTTACAGACATGGCGGTCCTGATGGCCTCACCAGCCCCCACCTCCATGCTCCATCCTCATTCCTTTCCTGGCAGCTCATCTCCCAGCTTCACGCGGTCTCAACTTTCCCTGGAATGCTCCCCTAAACCAGCCACTTTCAACATGTGGTTTGGAGACCCCCACCAGAGGGTCCATGAAATCAAAACTATTTTCATAACAACACTAATGTTTGCCTGTTATACTCTCTCTTAAGGAAATGGCAGCCCGCTCCAGTATTCTTGCTTAGAAAATCCCATGGAAGGAGGAGCCTGGTAGGTTACAGTCCATGGGGTCACAAAGAGTCGGACACGACTGACCAACTTCACTTCACTACGTGTGTATATAGTTCAAAATGTATACTGAGGTGGTTTTAGAGTCCACACTACTATTAACCTTGAAAAAACTATCATTTGTCAAGTTTTGGTGTCATGTCAAAGAAGAATATCCATACTCATTTAAATGGCTATTACAATTAAGTTCCTTTTTCTGACTGCATATCTGTGTGAGGCCATATTTTCTTCAAGTAACACAACCCAAACAGTATTTCATGACAGACTGAATGGATGAGAAATGAGAATCCAGGTGTCTTTAATTAAGCTAGACATTAAGCAGAGTTGCAAAAATGTAAAATCCTCCATTCTTCTCATAATATTTTTATTTTGAAAATATTATTATACAAATATTTTTATTTGCATTATGCATCAGGTTTTGTGTTTATTGAAGTGAAGTGAAAGTCGCTCAGTCATGTCCCATTCTTTGCGACTCCATGGACTATACATAGTCCATGGAATTCTCCAGGCCAGAATACTGGAATGGGTAGCCTTTCCTTTCTCCAAGGGATCTTCCCAGCCCAGGGATTGAACCCAGGTCTGCCGCATTGTAGACAGATTCTTTACCAGCTGAGCCACCAGGGAAACCCTGTGTGTTTATTACTGTTATTTTTAAATTAATTAATATTTTTACAGTTTTCCTTCTCAATTTCTCTTTTGCATTTTATTTATTGTTTTCGGCTGCACTGGGTCCTCACTGCAGTGCACGGGCTTCTCACTGTGGCGGCTTCTCTTCTTGCAGTGTGTTGGCGCGCTGGTTGTGACTACCAGGCTCTGGAGTTCAGGCTCAGGAGTTATGGCGCATGTTGCTCGGTGACATGTGGAACCTTCCGAGACCAGGGATTGAACCTCTATCCCCTGCATTGGCAGGTGGATTCCTTTTTGTTGTTGTTGCAAAGAGTTGGACACAACTGAGTACTCACCCATGCATCCACACCACTCTAAGCTGTGCCTGACTCTTTTGCGAGACCTCATGGACTGTAGCCCACCAGGCTCCTCTCTCCATGGAATTCTCCAGGCAAGAATACTGGAGTGGGTTGCCATTTCCTTCTTCAGGGGATCTTTCTGATCCAGGGATTGAACCCGAGTCTCCTGGCTTGAGGCATTGGCAGGCATATTTTTACTGCTGAGCCACCAGGGAAGCCCAGCAGGTGGATTCTTAACCACTGAACCACTAAGGAAGTCCCTCCATTTCCATTTCTGATCCAGTAAACCTCAGTAGACTTAACCCACAAAAACAAAAGCACTTTGGGATCCTCAGTAATTTTTGAGTGTACAAAGGTCCTGAGACCCAAAAGTTTGAGAACCACTTTCTTAAGCTGAGCCAACAGCAGGCAGAGTAGAGCTGTAACTTAGCTACGCTGCTACTGTTGCACACAGATTCCACCAAGTTAATGACCTTTTCGCACGTCTGTCTTCCCCACTGCATGTGTACTTCTTGGTTGCACTTTAACTCCCTCATGTCTGGCACAGAGCAGAAATTCCAGATAAATGAATGCAGTAGAAGGTAAGCCCTCCTGGACACACATCACGGACTACCACCTGAGTGACATGCAAACATCTATAGGAAGGTAGAAAAATATCTGCATTATTTTTTCAATAGGCTCGAGTTGTTACCCAGCCTCTCACTTGAATTTAGACATAAATACAAATTTTTAAAAAAATCAGAAAATTCAAATGAAAAATTAGCCTAAGAAACAAGTTTGCTTCTACTCTGTTAAACATTCAGAGACAGTCATGCAAGCAAGTAATTGGTGAAATACATCATGCAGTAGATATCAAAAATCCAGCCATCAAAAAAGCAGTCAGGGCAAGGACTACAAGGAGCATGTCTTCTCCATCTTTGTTTGCTGTCAAAGGTAGACCGAAAGAAGATGGCACTAGAGAATCCAGGCCAGAATGGTGGTGTTTGCCTTCAGTTTCATGATTCACACTCAGTCCCCACGTTCCCAAGTCAAGCTGCCCTCCCGCACATCAGGGAGTGGCCAGCCATTCCTTAGGTGGCAGAGGGGTGCCATATCCTACCCCCTTTTTGTCCCTGACACATTCTCCTGCAAAATCAGAAAAGTGGAGGGGGAGGATGCTAGATTCGGGATTGATGCCCTTAGCAAAACAGGATCTCTTATGTGCAAAGACCAGGAGGTTTCTATTTCAGAGCCTGAGAGAGCAGTGAATGCTGACCACTAGGGGAGACCCAGTGTCCGTGTGTGGGGGGAGGTGAGAGTGCGTGAGCGTGTGTGTCTATGTGCATGTGAGTGTATCAGAAAGTATGTGTAGGGGGAAGAGAGAGAGGCAGGGAGTAGGCACAGAGATAGTGAATACCAAGAGGTGTCTGTATGCTCTTCTGGCTAAGTGTGGGGTGGTTCATTTCAAAAACAGCCCCATCAGAAACCCAACTGTATAATCACTGCTGCTGATCTAGGAATCAGGCATTTCGAGCTCTCTCTCTCTCTCCCTCTCACACACTCACACACCTATGTCACCTCTCTTTATAGATAGATAGATGATAGATAGATATGTTTATCATATGATGATATATGTTTATATAGATAGATGATAGGTATGTTTATCATATGATAATATATGTTTATCATATGATAATATATGTTTATCATCTTAAAACATTTTTTAAAAGCGCTTTAATCAGTATGCTAAACATCCCCCAGTCCTTTCCACATTTGCAGAAATCATATGTTTATGTCACTATGGAAACAGATTCTCAGGAAACTAAAGACATGGAGGGCCCAGCATCCTTGGGGTCATTGCTTATAGCACCGTAAAGATTCTGACCTCTTAGAACAGAGCTTCTGGTTCCTCTGGTCTCTTGTCATTTTGATGCTGAGGCAACCAGACACATAGCAGTTCTCTCAGTGGCCGTCGGAGGGGGTCAGATTTTAGGGGCTGGCCAACAAGATACAAACATGAAACACAGTTCTGGAGGGACTTCTCTGGAGGTCCAGTGGTTACGACTTCTTATTTCACTACATAGGCACAGATTTGATCTCTGATTGGAACTAAGATCCTGCATGCCATGTAACAAAAAAACAAAAAACAAAAAAACCCCACAGTTTTGGAGAACAACTTCATGGAATGATGATTGTGGGAAAGCTTTCATTCATTGCATACCTATAATTCACATATATTCATTACCATGCCTTCTTCTCACAAAGATCAGTGTTAGCATTCCCATTTTATGGATGAGGAGACTGAACCTCAGAGAGGTTACGTGGCCTAAGTGTACCCACTTGGTCAGCACCAGGGCCAGTATATGAAGCCAGTGAGTGAGTGAGTGAATTCACTCAGCCATGTCCGACTCTTTGCGACCCCATGGATTGTAGCCTACCAGGCTCCTCCATCCATGGGATTTTCCAGGCAAGAATACTGGAGTGGGTTGCCATTTCCTTCTCCAGAAGATCTTCCCGACCCAGGGATTGAACCCAAGTCTCCCACATTGTAGGCAGACGCTTTACCGTCTGAGCCACCAGGGAAGTCCTAGGAAGCCAGGTCTATGCCAAAACCACTGTCTTGCCACTGGCCAGCCTTCCTGTTACCCCCGAATCCTCAGCCTTCCAGAGCCCCTGTTCAGAACCAGGCCATTCCTCTATATCTTATGTGTTTTCAGCAACTTTGCTTTCTCTGGGAGAAAGAAAAAAATTCGCCTGAAGGAAACGCGTTGACTGGGAGAGAAACACAGACATCTGACATCTTATATTTCTAATCTCCTGATTCCATCTCTCTTTCGTGTCAGCGTCCACCTTCCACAAACCTGCTCTTCTTCCCTAGGTGCCAGGTAGGGAAGCATCATCAATATAGATCAGCAGACAGACCCAAGAAAACATTTTTATAACACCATTGTCCGGGTAAGTCCAACCAGGACCTTTTCAGATGAAAACCCTTTCCCTTGCTTATTGGAGAAAAGTCAGGAGCTTCAGATTAAATGGAAAGTTTTGCAATGAAAGAGGTTTTCATTTCACTTGAAAACCAATGTACAACCACATCCTCAACGCAGGCTGACTCCCTGCCAACGAGATGCCCTCTCCCCCAGCACACCCAAAGTGGGCACCCGGGGCGGGCCCCCGCCCCCATTGGAGGCCCGCCCTCGACCACCTCGCCCTGTTTCTGGGGCGGAGCCCCGCCCACCCGTCACTCACCCAGGAGGGCAGTCTGAGGGTGGGTCCGAGCGTGTCTCCCTCTGGAGATGGACCTGGGAGGAGGCCGCCGCTCCCTGGCCTCAGCCGGGAGGAGGAGGAGGGTCGGTCCGAAGAGCAGCAGAAAGCAGCCCACCAGCATCTTCTCCATCTTCAAGAAGAGGAAGAGGGGCTAGGCTGTGACAAACACAACGGGAGAAGAGGGCTGGGTGAGGTTTCCGGGTCTCCCTGAACCCGACGAGCCATAGACCCCCGCCCCCTCCCGCCCCCTGCCTTTCCCCAATCAGACGTGCCGCTGGTACTTAAAATGCCATTTGTGTGTGTGACCCTCAGACCCCACTGGTAGGTTCTTGAATGGTCTGAGCATTGCGTGCATAGTTGGAATTTTTCGCCACTTTGGTCACCATAAGACTGAACGGAAAACTTGGGGTGGGGGGGGGAATCGACCCTGAAGTTTCTTTTCAATCAAGTTTATTTTCAGTTATTTGTAGTAACATTCTATATCCTGGATTTGAAAAAGGGAAAACTCCACCCGAGGAGTCCAAGTAACAATATTTTCTTAGTCTAATAATGGTGGATGGCAGGAATTAATCTGTATGTTTCCCAAGGAATTCACATACAGTTGCAATAAGTTAACATGACTTAGCCTCCCAGCCTCCCTGCCTCCCACATGCATCTATTAAGAGGGAGCGTGGTTCAGTGGTTAAAGGCTTGAACTCTGGCACCAGACTGCCGGGCTCTGGATTCTGGCTCTGACACTTGCTAACTGTGTGTGACCTTGGGCAAGCTACTTAACCTCCCCATGCCATGTGGGAATATGGGATAATATTAGTTAATTGAGTGACTTAATCCATGTAACTGACGCATTCAGGATAGTGTCTGGCACACATGAGGAGGTAGGGGCAAGCGTGCAAGCAAAAGTGTTAGGAGACCAGAGAAGAACAGGATCTATTGCAATGTTGAGCAAGAAGCTCTCAGATGCAGAAAGAATTTTAGCCCTGAGTTGAGTTTCAGATATCCACAGAGGCAAGGGAGTTTCAATTGGAGTAACACACTCTTGACCAGACTTGAATGGTTTTCTGTGCTGGTCCTGCAGAGTAGCCGCTGTTGAAGGCTCTGGAGAAAAGATTCTGAGCAGGGAAGTAACGTGATCAGATCCAGGCTTTCCCAGGCTGGCCAGTCTCAGTGCCTCACGTGGGATGAGAAAGGCACTTGCCAGGTGGTGAATGATATGGACTCTTCTGCCTGGCAAACCCTACGGAAAAGGCGATGTCCTGGGACTAGGTTTAAATTGTTTTTCTTCTAGTTTCAGTCATCATGATAGATGTCATAAGCAATTTATTAATTTACACAAATTAGTGGGGAGGAGGGAATATTTAAGGAGGAAGAACATTTAAGGAAGATCATCTGCCTGTAAAGTTTCTTTACAAAGTCCTCATCTTGTGCTTGGCCATTCTACCCAATTGATTTCATCTAATCCTCATCCCAATCAGAATTACTGTTTCTGCTTTTTAGAGATGAGGAAACTGAGGCTCAGAGAAGTTTAGTAACTTGACTGAGCTCACCCAGCTAAAATAAGTAGCAAAGAAGGGATTCAAACCCAGGGTAAGTGGCTAATTTACCATTTAACAGAAAACTTGGCTAGCTGCAAGTCAAGTCCCCAGAAGTCAATTCATGAAAGGCCATAGCTGTTTCACCGTCAGAGGTGGGATCAGGACAGGACAAGGGCAGGGATCACTTCCCAAAACGTGGGGGAAAAAAACACCTTAATAATTCCGTGAACTGTTTGTACAGCAAGCTGCTTTCAGGAATTGACCTGGAGATGAACCTAGGCCTGTCGACCTTCAAAGACCACAGTTTTTCACACTTGCTGTGTTGCACTAGCTCACTTTTCACTCTGCCTTAAGGTTCCATTAAAAATAGCAGATGTTCATTCAGTGCTTACTATGTGCCAGGCATTGAGCCAAGTGTTTTAAATGTATTAAGCCATTTAATTCTTACAGTAAGTAAAGCAGTTAAATAATTTACCTAAGGTTATGCAGGTGATAAAGGGGTGAAGCTCCAGAGCATTGTTATTTCCTTATGGATAACTACTGCCCACCCCTTATAACAAAATAAAACTCTTTACTAACTGGTCCCTTTTCATAGCTTAACCTGTGAGGTTCCTTTTTAGAAAAGGAAGAAAACTTAAAAGATTTTCCCTCTTTCTCTGATCCTAAACCTACTGTTTATTTCAAGTTTCCTTGGTTTTATCAATTCTAAGTGTATTACGTCATTTATATGTGATTTATTATTTTAGTGATGGTCTCCTTCTTCCCATATGCACAAAGTCCATGTTTATTTCTTTCAAAATATATATAACACTCTCTCAAGGGTCCACGTCCATCCCGACACATCTACAATTAAATCCAAACATTTAGAACACATTGTGGTGGATAATTATCATTTTCAAAAAACAAACACCATTTCATGTGGCTTGGGTTTACTGTGGATTTTAAGAGGTGTTTGCATTTTCGAGTCACCATTGCTCACCAGAAGGGTCTGGAGATATGTAAGGGATAGGGAGTTGAGAATAAACAGACCTGGATTTCCCTGGTGGTCCAGTGGTTAAGAGTCTGCCTGCCAATTCAGGAGACGGGTTCTATCCGTGCTGTGGGAAGATTCCACTTACCGAGGGACAACTAAGCCTGAAAGCTGAGCAACTACTGAACCCCAAGCACCCTAGAGCCTGTGCTCTGCAACAAAGAAGCCACCGCACCAGGCAAGGAGAAGCCATGCACCAAAATCAAAGGGTGCAACTGGAGAAAGCGTGCCCCAACTAGAGAAACCCCACGAGCAGCAACAAAGACCCAGTGCAGCCATAATAAATAAATTTTAAAAAGAAGAATAAACAGAGCTAAACATTTCTAGTTGTCTAACCCTGAGCAAGTTACTTTACCTCCCTCTGCTGCAGTTTCCTCATCTTTAAACTGGGGATAATAAAGACATCTGGTTGTTGTATGAATTAAATAAGCTCAAATATATAAAGCACATAGAATGTGGTGGCAGGTGGGAGGGAGGTTCAAGAGGACAAGGACGTATGGCAGATTCATGTTGATACATGATAGAATAATATATTGTGTTGCCTTGCAACACAATATTGCAAGGCAATTATCCTCCAATTAAAAGGAAATAAATTTAAAAAATAAAGCACATAGAATACTATCTGGTATATAGTAAGTGTCCAAAAAGTGACAGCTACTTTTTATTATCATTATGCAATCAAACCAATTAATATGAAGTGCACACTGTTAATTTTGTCATATTGAGCCATTTAATGTACCTTATATTAACTTTGATGCTGACTTGCGACACTGTAATAAAACAATGACACACACAAATCCATAATTTAAAAATACAAGTTAGTACCTTAAAGTATTTAAAATTTCTTTCTACAGAGTGAAATAATGCCACTTACAGCAACACGGGTGGACCTAGAGACCATCATACTACGGTGAAGTCAGAAAGAGAAAGACAAATATCATATGATACCACTCACATGAGGAATTTAAGATATGACACAGGGAACGTGTCTACGAAACAAACAGACCCACAGAAGAGAGAACACTCTTGTGGTTGCCAACAGGGAGAGGAGTGGACGAGTTTAGGATCAGCAGATACAAACTTCTGTGTATAGACCGGGTAAGCAACAAGGCCCCACTGTACAGCACGGGGAACTACGGTCAATGTCCCGTGATAAACTGTGATGGAAAAAATATGAAAAAGAATGCGTGTATAACTGAGTCACTTTGTGTACAGCAGAAATTAGCACACCGTTGTAAATCAACTATGCTTCAGTAAAATAAATTTTATAAATTCCCTTTTCAAAATGCAATGGTACAGCAAGTCACAGTCTGGTAGAAAAGATTTCCAAGACATATATCCTTGTATGTCTGTATGTCTATATATCATTTATATTCCGCACATACATTCCTATAACAACACAAAGACAAACGACCCACATGAAAACGTGCAGAATATTTGAACACTCATATCACCAAAGAAGACGTTCAGATAACAGATAAACATATGAGAAAATGTTCAACATTCTCAGTCATTAGAAAAATGCAAATTAATAATCACAATGACAGGGACTTCCTTGGTGGTCCAGTGGCTAAGACTCTGCACTCTCAATGCAGGGGGCCTGGGTTCAATCTCCGCTCAGGAAACCAGATCTCAAATTCCACAACTAAAGATCCTGAGTGCCACAATGAAGACCGAAGATCCCTCAAGCTAAAACTAACATTCCATGCAGCCAAAATAAATAAACATTAAAAAAATTAAAAATCACAGTGACATTCCATGACAAATTCACCAGAATATCTAAAACTTAAAAGACTGATATAACCAAGCATTGACAAAAATGTAAAAAACTGGAATTCTAATATGTTGCTGGTAAGGGTGCAAATTGATACAGTCATTTAGAGAAACAATATAGCAGTTGCTCATACAGTTCAACGTACATTTCCCAAAGGAGACAACAGGAGGTGACCAACTGGCCTGGTTTGCCTAGAATTGCCTGTGTTTTAGCACCGAAAGCCTTTCATCCCAGAAAACTCAGTCCTGGGCAAACTGGGCCAACCAGAAAGCTACATATATACCCAAAAGACATAAAAACACATCTACACAAAGACATACTCAGATGCTCATAGAAGCTTTCTTTGTGAAAGCTGAAAACTGGGAACACAAATGTCCATATATGAATGAACAGATAAATGAATTGTGGTACATCCATAAGATGGACTAATACCAACTAATGGAATGATATACTGGGTGAATCTCAAACTAATTAGGCTGAGTGAAAGAAGCCAGACACAAAAAGAACACATAGTGAACAATTCCACTTATGTGAATCCAGCAAAGGGCAACACTGCACACAGAAAGGAGATCAGTGGTTCTGATTTGACCTCAGGGCATTGGATGGGAAAAGAGGGGCAGCTACATCTGCTTCTACTTCATTGACTACACTAAAGGCTTTGACAGTGTGGATCACAGCAAACCGTGGAAACTTCTTAAAGAGATGGGAATACCAGACCACCTGACCTGCCTCTTGAGAAATTTTGCAGGTCAAGTAGCAACAGTTAGAATCAGACATGGAAAAACAGACTGGTTCCAAATTGGGAAAGGAGTACATCAAGGCTGTGTATTGTCACCCTGCTTATTTAACTGATATGAAGAGTACATCATGCGAAATGCAGGACTGGATGAAGCACAAACTGGAATCAAGAGTGCCAGGAGAAATATCAATAACCTCAAATATGCAGATGACACCACCCTTATGACAGAAAGAGAAGAGGAACTAAAGAGCTTCTTGATGAAGGTGAAAGAGGAGAATGAAAACGCTGGCTTAAAAATGAAGATCATAGCATCTGGTCCCATCACTTCATGGCAAATAGATGGGAAACAATGGAAACGTGAGAGACTTTATTTTCTTGGGCTCCAAAATCACTGCAGATGGTGACTGAAGCCATGAAATTAAAAGATGCTTGCTCCTTGGAAGAAAAGCATGACAAACCTAGACAGCATATTAAAAAGCATGAGACATTACCTTGCCAACAAGGTCCATCTTGTCAAAGGTATGATTCTTCCAGTAGTCATGTATAAATGTGAGAGTTGGACCTTAAAGAAGGCTGAGTGCTGAAGCATTGATGCTTTTGAGCTGTGGTGTTGGAGAAGACTCATGAGAGTCCCTTGGACTTCAAAGAGATACAACCAGTCCATCCTAAAGGAGATCAATCCTGAATATTCATTAGAAGAACTGATGCTGAAGCCGAAGCTCTAATACTTTGGCCACTTGATGTGAAGAGCTGACTCATTGGAAAAGACCCTGATTCTGGGAAAGACTGAAGGCAGGAGGAGAAGGGGACGACAGAGGACAAGATGGCTGGATGGCATCACTGACTCAATGGACATGAGTTTGAGGAAACTCCGGGAGTTGGTGATAGACAGGGAGGCCTGGCATGCTGCAGTCCATGGGATTGCAAAGAGTCAGACACAACTGAGTGACTGAACAACGACACAGAGGCAGGAGGGAAATTTGGGGGCTGACATAAGTATTCACCATGATTGTGGTAGACGTTACATGGCTCTATACATTTTTCAGAGCCCATCAAATTATACACTTAAAACTGAAGATTTTTTTTTCTTTTTAAAAAATATTTATTTTTGGCTTCATCAAGTGTTAGTTGTCCCATGGCATACGGGATCTTAGTTCCCTGACCAGGGATCGAACCTGTGTCCCCTACATGAGCAAGGCAGATTCTTAACCACTGGACCACCAGGGAAGATCCCAAAGTGGAGAATTTTATTGTTTAAGTTCAACTTCAAAACAGCTATTTAAAAAAAAAATCTAAAGAAATAGGGGAAAGGATACTGTATACAAGTCAACATAAAACCAATATGGCAGTATTAATATCTGACAAGATAGACCTTTTTAAACAATTCAATGGCAGTGAAACAAGAAAAAATAAGTCAGTACATGTAGCCCACATTAATCGTTGTGTCTCAGTGTGGCATTTATAACTTCTAGCATTTGAAGAACAGAAGCCAGAGCCAATTCTCACCAGAAAATGGAATGATGTTTGAGAAACAGTTCTTTTCATAGATGGGCATATGAGAAGAATTGTTGTACTGAGAAATAGAGGTTAATTCAGTCAGAACAGATTCCATGAAGCATTTGGGGGCATGGAAAGAATATTAAAAAAAAAAAATACAACAGTTTTGACTTTTGTTCTAGCAATTTTTCTCCTCTCCATGAGACAATGAGTCTTTTCATTTAGCTTTACCAAGAGGGTGGAGGAGAGAGAGAGAGGAGATTGTTCTGACCGTCTTAGCTATAACTTCTTCTAAGCGTCACTGTTCCAAGTCAATTGACAGGCGCCTAGAATCTCACGGGAGCCAACACTACATGCCAGGGGCCTTGGGAGGAGAGGCCTGGCTCTGTCTCAACACGCCTTGTGACCT
The DNA here is from genome assembly GCF_029407905.1 of Bubalus kerabau. Classification (NCBI taxonomy): domain Eukaryota; kingdom Metazoa; phylum Chordata; class Mammalia; order Artiodactyla; family Bovidae; genus Bubalus; species Bubalus kerabau. The sequence goes on from NC_073637.1 coordinate 68,620,870, forward strand.
CAGTTAGGTGATTTAACTTTCTGGGCTTTAACTAGTCAGCTATAAAAGTAGAGGCGTGACCTGGAAGCCATGTTTCCCAGCCTAAACCAGATCACAGGCCGGGATGACGCTGATCTCCTGAGGAAGCCTGGGCCTGACACCCTCCCAGGCCGTAAACCCTGCCCCTGGATGAGAAAGGGGCTAAGGCTCTAGTATTTTCCAAGTGTCTACTACGGGCCAGGCAGTGAGCAGGCCACTTTGTGTAATATTATCTCATCTGGTCCCACAACTGTTCTGTGAGGTGGACTACTTCTCAATTCCTTGGGTGGGACACCAAGAGCTACAGATGGAAAGATGCTCCCCCAAGGCCTCAGAGCTAGTTAAGTGACAAAGCCCAGATTCTACCCCCGCCATCTCTCAGGCAGCCAGCCTACTTGCTAAAAAAAGAGATTTTGAGTTCCCTTCTCTGTGCCGAAAGTTCTTAGACATCAGATACGATAGTTTTGTCCCTCGCAAGCCGCTCCCCATTGGCACACCTAGGGTCCACAGTAACCGCTACTGTGTGCACTGGAAATCCGTCACACAGGACGGCCCCAAAGGCCTTCCTGCCAGTCCCCCACCTTAGACCAGAACCCCCAGCTCCCGCAAGGCCGGCAAGTGGAGCCCAGCTTCTGCTGCGAAGGACTCAAGGTCATGGTGCCCAGGACGCTCTCAGTATTCGACGCTGAGATGTTGACCTGATGTTGACTGTGATTTTCACCCCATGGTCTAGGCCTGCTTGCCAGCCTGGCCTTTCCAGGCACAGACTCGAGTCCTTTCATGGAAGGGTAACTCCACGGTCAAGGGTAACAGGAGACTTGGCCTCAGCTCCACTGTCTTCCTCGAGCCTCTATCACATCCACGGGTGGACGCTTTCTCGCGTCTGCCAGCTCCCCGCTCCAGACCTCCCAGCAGGTCCTGCCACTGCAGCAATGCTCAAAGTTCTCGATTTCTCACCCAGACTCCTCCAGAAGCTTTGGAACTGCTCTTACCGCCTGGGGTCCTGCCCCTTCCCTGCTCAGCTTCCAACTGCGGCCTGCTTACCGTCCACGCTCCAACCCCACACACACCCCAGCCCCTTGACCGCTGCCAGAGGAACCCAGATTCTTGTCCTAGCTGGGTGCCTTCACTCATGCTGGTCCCTCGGTCCAGTCTACATTCATCAAAACTGCCTTGGAGGACCTCCCTGGCAGCCCAGTGTTTAGGGCTCCATGCTTTCCCCTGCCAGGTGCCTGGATTCAGTCTCTGGTAGGGGAACTAAGATCCCTCATGCTATGCGGCGCAGCTAAAAAAAAAAACAACAGAAAAAATGCAACAAAACCGCATTCATTCCTCAAGTTTCAGCTCAGACGTTCAGCCACTCTCCAGAATGTTCTCTGATTTTCCCAGTGAGGATTGATGTTCCTACACCCTCTTAGCAGTGAGTTGGCTGTCCACTCTGGCCCTGGGTTTCTTTTTCTTGCTTCCATATCTGCCTCCCTGACTAGACTCTGAGCGGTTCCATGAAACCACACCTTGTCATCTCTGTATCCCAGGTGCTGAATTTTGTAAATGAACTTTTAGAAAATAGGTAAATGCTGAATAAACACATTTACTGATCAGCAAAAGATCAATAAATGTTGAATCAAATTGGCCCTAGTTCTGCACCCAACATCTTGACAAGGCCAAGCAGGTCTTTATCTATGTACCATGTTTGCCAGGATGGGCGCGACCCCAAAGGCTCTGCCTTGTGATGGGAGGAAACTCTCCCCCAGATTTCTTGGCCATGTTGAACACATAATTGTTAAATGGTATCGATGAAATATCAAATATCTAGTTGTAATAATTAAAGTATCCATTTCATCATACATGCATATTCAAAACATTTCAAATTGAAAAATACGGATTCGTTTAGCAATAATGCTTTATTCATTAAAAATGTTTCATAGAAAAAGTGTTTTTCATAAAACTGTTTTTTTCTCACTTCATAAAACAGTTTTCAAATGCTTGCCTTTACAACATCAGTATTTCATCAAACTAAAGATGTTTTTTGAGTCTTCTGCCACCTTCACTTCTGTTTAAGTTGTGTGAGATACAGTACTTTCTGAATCCATATGTGATATTGTCACTGGAAATTTTATCTCAGGCCACCAGTCCCCACTTATGTAACATGAGGACAGTTGGGTTTTTTCATGTCCTGGAAACATAAATTCACCGTCTCTGCAACTTATTCATTGCGTTGCTCTTAAGGTATTGTATCCAGTGTCATCCAACACTTATAATTGTGAAATTGTGTCCAAGAGAATAATGACTAAATTTGAATTGATTTTTCTTTTACTGTTTTGGTCAGTTGACTTCTACGTGCATTATCCAAAATTAGTACATTGATTGAGGACAATTCAAGCCAATGTTCCATCCCAAATATATTCAATGTATTTGACAGAGCTCCCCCTACTTTGAGAGCTCTGCAAGGACTCAAATATAGAGCAAATTCCTCTTTTCCAAGGAAGCATTTTCGGGGGGAAAATATCCTCACCTCATATTTTGGTATACAGGGCATTCCTACCATATCTTTTCTCCCTTCCAGACAAGCAAGCACCACATTCTACCATGTGATGTCTCTCATGCCTTCTCCCCTTTCCATCCATACCAAGGTCACAGCCCTAGACCTGGCCCTTATTCTCTCTCACTGGAGAGACTACAAAGGTCTTGCCAGACATTGCTAGTTGCCCTCCAATATTTCCCCTCATTCTTTAGTAACAGAATCTCCCTTATTCACTTGACATGTGTGGGAATTAAGACCAAATGCTCAGCCTTCCCTTCTTCCCTATCAGGTGACTATACATGGGTGAGGGGGATAGAAGTCAACGTTGTGTGTACAACTTCTGAGAAGTGTCCTTACAGGAGAGGAGCTGAGGGCCAATTATGGAGTGCTACAAATGTTCTGCGGATTACTCAGTGCTGACTCATTAATGAAATTAATGATTACTCAATTAATGAAAAATAATCCAGCTACATCCCTGATTAGTGCACTTTCTTATATGCGTGCTTCAGTAAAATGTTTACTTAAAAAACAGGTAATGCTAAGTTAGAATAGCAGTTACCTATGGAGGAGGTGATAATTAATCGGGGGTACAAGGGGGGGCTTCTGGGGTACCGATCTGAGAAGTGGTCACATGAGAGTGTTCATTTTCAAAAGATCCACTGAACTGCTCCCTTATGGTTTTTTGGCATCGTTTTCTATGTGCTTTTGATTCTAAGTTTACTTGACAAATGAAGTGTGTGCGGTACTACTCCTGCCCCCCTTGCTCCCAGATCACTCCATGGACATTCAGGGAGAGATGTGAGCTGCAGCAGAGATTTTGGAGGAAGTTTAATGGGTGTTCTCTCTTGAATGGGCTACTTGCACACACTGGAAGGGGTGTTAATAAGAATAAAGCTGTACTGGTGGTCCTGACCTGGAACTCCTTCTTAAGCCCTGGGATGTGCAAAATAATGTCCCTCCAAAGATGTCCATGTCCTAATCCCCAGAATTTGTGGATATGTTACATTACACAGCAAAGGGGAATTACGGTTGCTAATCAGCTGACTTTAAAAATGGGGAGCTACTGTATATCAACTATATCTCAATTTTAAAAATAGAAGGAAAAAAAAAAAAACAGGGCGAGTATCCTGAATTATCCAGGTGAGCCCAATGCAGTCGTCAAGGTCCTCAAAAACGTATGAGGGAAGCAGCATGAGGAGTACCCAGCCTGACACCGCTGGCTTTGCAGATGGCAAGAGGCAGCGAGCCAAGCAAAGAGGAGGGAGTCTAGAAGCTGGAAAAAGCAAGGAAACGCATTCTTCCCTAAAGCCTCCCGAGGGAACGATAACACCCAGTAAGAACTATTTCAGACTCGTGACTTCCAGAAACAGAAGATAAGAGACTTTTTAAAATTGAAATATAGTTAGTTTACCATGTTGTGTTAGTTTCAAGTGCATAGCAGTGATTCAGTTATACATACATGTATATTTACACACACATACATGTATATGCATATATATTCTCTTTCAGATTTTTCCATTATATCTTATTATGAAATATTGAGTATTGATCCCTGTGCCATACAGTAGATCTTTGGCATTCACCTAGCTTATATTTAGTAGTGTGTGCGTTATTCCTAATTTACCTCTCCCCACTCACCCACTATCCCCTTTGGTAACCATAAGTTTATCTCCTGTCTCTGAATCTATTTCTGTTTTGTATCATTTGTATCATGTTTTGAGATTCCACATATAAGTGATGTCATATGATATTTGTCCTCTGTCTGACTTACTTCACTTAGTATGATAATCCCTAGGTCCATCTATGATGCTGAAATTGGCATTATTTCATTCTTTTTTATAGCTGAGTAATTCAGCTAGATATACTACATCTTCTTTATCCATTCACCTGTCAGTGGACATATAGGTTGCATAAACTTGTTTTATGTCTCTGAGTCTGTGGAAAGTTACTACAGCATCAGTGGAAAACTAATACAGACATTGTCTAGGGAATCTCAGAAAGGTGGTGATATTCTCAGAGGAGATCTTGGGGGATGGGGGCATTCTTTCTGTTTCACTGAAATGCAGAAGGAGAGGAATTAGAAAAATCAGAAGACACTGTTGATGGAGAAAAGGAGACCATTCTGAGGGGCCAGTGTTAAGGTTTGTCACAGAAAGGCAGAAACTGAAAGTAGTAACTTGAGAATTGTGTTTGAAGAAACCCAGGGCTTGCAAAAGATTTGACCCTTAGCCTTGACCCCTGTGGTCTTGAGCGTCTCATCTTTTAGACAAGTGAAAATAAACTCACCTAACTGGGAAGGTGCTGGGATAAGCCCTAAACAGAAATGAGATAAAATCCTTTGATCGACATCATTTTCTGTAATAGTAACTGTTTATTAGAATAATGCCCCCAAAGATGTCTATGACTTAATCATCCCAGAATCTGTGAATATGTTTTTGCCTTTTGTAGCAAAAGGGATTTTGTAGATGTGATTAAACTAAGGATATCGAGATGGAGAAAGTAGCCTGGATAATCCAAGTCGGCCCCAAGTAAGCACAAGGGTCTTTATAAGAGAGAGAAGTGGGGATGGAGAGGAGGAGGGGAGAAGGGGGAAGAAAGGGGAGAACTGGAAGCTGCTATGCTTCGAAGATGGAACAAAAGTCCAGGAGCCAAGAAACACAGGCAGCTTTCAGAAGCCAGAAAAGGCAAGAGAACAGATTTCCCCCGGAGCCTCCAGAAGGAACACAGCCTTGCCGACACCTTGATGTTAGCCCAGTGAGACCCATTTCAGACTTCTGACCTGCACAACTGAAGGACAATAAATCTGTGCTGCTTTAAGCACTAAGGTTGTAGTAATATGTTACAGCGGCAATAAGAAACTGGCACAGTAACCTAAAATAGCAGTGGGGTATCCCAGTGGGGAGTGAGCCACAGCCCCCAGTGGTAAAGTTTTCTCTGACAAGACTCTTACACGAACCTTTGAAAAATGTTAGCTAGTTCACCTACTCAACCACTGCTTTTACATGCAGATAGTTTGGTATAAATCTTATTTTCAATCAGTTCACTCTGAGCATTATCACATACTACCCACTGGCAGATTAATTCACAGTTAATTAACCCACTTAACTGTTATGACCACACTATGGCACAGATGGCATCATCCCATTTGATGGATGACACAACTGAGGCTCAGATAGCAATAATCATAGGTAATTAATACTGAGCACTGACTCTGAGCTAGGTAGTACACTAAGCATTTTTATCTGTGTTAACTAATTTAATTCTCCCAACAGTCCTGTTCCCATTTACAGATGAGGAAACTGAGGCAGGGAGTCTCAGTAACTCTTCATAATCCCTGCAAGTAATGAGTGGCAGGTCTGAGACTGGAACCTCAGTCTCTCAGGCGCCAAAATCAAGGTCACACCCCACAACCTCTCATCACTGTCTGCATCATTACCGCCAACAACCAATACCTCTGGGATGGAGCGCAGACCTGCCCTTCTCTCTCTCTGAGTCCCCTTCAGGGTCCTGCCAGGTAAGGCAGCGGTGGCTGTCTGCCGAGCCACATGGCAGGTTCAAAGATGACCTCATGGCTGGAGCTCCAAGTGGCAACCGGTCCTTTGGAAGGGCCTCCCTGGCCCTGTTTACTAGCAACAGCAAAGATAGCCTCCACTCTCTCGTTGGCATTTTCGCACCCTCTTTTTCTGACCCTCTTGACTTATTCCCACATGTTACAAACAGAGGAGTCCTCCACAGTTTTCCTAAAAACAGGGAGTCCTAGGAAAGGACTCTTTCAAACACGTATGCTAAAAACCTAAAAACCAGAGGCCGCTAGTCCCGTCCCAGCAAAAGCATCAGAGACTCCTGTGCCCTTGGCTGCTCTCAAACAGCGACTCAGCCCTGAGCCCCAGCGTGTCCCCCTCACTGCCCACCCAGTCTCACGCCCAGAGCCCCTGCAGGCCAGCGCTGACCCTGGTGCTCCCTCACCGCCTGTCTCTGCCCCTCCTTCATTCCCGCCCCTCCTCACTCCTTGCCTTCTCTTAGGCCCCCGCCAGAGCTGATTCTAGGAAAAATGGGGGATTTCTTTCTAGAACCTTCAATGATCCTCTTCCTTCTCTATCTTTCAAGAAACAATCTTCGGTGCTCCCCTGGTGGCTCAGTGGTAACAAATCTGCCTGCCATGCAGGAGGCGCGGGCACGGGTTCGATCCCTGATCTGGGAAGATCCCACATGCCATGGAGCAAGGAAGCCCATGGGCCACAACTACTGAGCCTGGGCCCCAGAACCAGGGAGCTGCAGCTACTGAAGCCCGAATGCCTAGAGCCCACGCTCCACAACAAGAGAAGCCAACAGTGAGAAGTTCGTGCACCACAGCTAGAGAGTAGGCCCTGCTCTCCCCAACTAGAAAAAAGCCCTTGCAGCAACAAAAACCCAGCACAGCCCCAAATAAATAAATTTAAAAAAGAAGAAGAAGCAATCTTCGGTTCCCTCTTCTTTAAGTCTTCAGCCTCATTTCAACTACCTCTTGCTGAACAGAGATACGTGGTGACGGTGGAGCTCAGAGCATGGCAGCCATCTGAGGGGATCTCCAAGGTGGGCTCTGCACCTCTGGTCAATGAGCTCCAGCCTCAGTGCCTCCAGGGGCACTGGACTCTAGAGCCAGGGACCCTAGATTCTTAGAGAAGAGAGGTCTGCCTGAATTCTATTGGCAAAAAAAAGGGGGGGGGGGCGCGCAGATGGGGAAACAGAGGTGAAGAACCACAGATGTCTATCTGCAGTCTCAAAGGGAATTCCAAGGGATCGAGCTTCTGGGTTTGAAAGGAAACTTTCCAGACCATAAACCCATCTCGGAACAGCAATATGATTTACTGAGGCTGTTCTGTTGGAAGCAGGCAGGGAGAACTGTGCAGGCGCGCTCCTGAGTGCAAAATTCCAGTTAAATACATGCGGATCATCTGCCAGCCTCAGGTATCCACTCAGAGCCTAGCTTCCTCAGTTGGAGAGGAGGTGACTGTGTTCCTAGAAAGAAATGCCTTGCTCTTCTGGAGAATCAGGTCATGGAACTAGTCTTAAGATGCCTGGAACGGTTGTAAGCACTTGAATTTAATCCTCACTGCCCTGTAGGTATGATCGTCCCATTAGACAGATGAAGAAGGTGAGGCACAGAGTAGTTGGGTAACTCCAAGGTTACCAACCTGTAAGCTCCGCTCACTGCCAGGGTCCGAACCTCAGCAGGCCAACCCAGAGTCTCTGGTCTTGACCATGCCCCCCACCCCCAACCCCCTGCAGCCTCTTGCTGGTCTCTTGGAGGCCCCGCTGCTGGAAGCCAATTAAATGCACTTGGTGCAGACACGGCCCAGCTCCCTGATATATGACGATCTGGAACTCGGTCAGTTCGGGTTTGCTCAGGGCCAGGAGTGTGTTCCCGAGGAGCTATCTTCCTGTGAGTCCAGTCCCGGAGACCTTAACGAGAGGCGTGGGGGTGTTCCCTCATTTTTTCTCTCCTCTCTCCATACTATCCTGGGGGTTTCTAGCAACGACCACAAATACCCTCACCTTTCTTTCCTTTCCCCACCACGTAAGGAAGCTGGAGCTTTAGCTCCATAGAAAACCAAAAACAAAATCCTGATGACACGGGCATGAAAAGACCAAGCCCGCCGAGGCGGGGAGTCGGAATCGATCCGCTCGCCAGCCGAACGGGAATCACCGCAGATCCGCGTTCCTCAAGTCTGCCTTTTCCGGGGTTCGGCGGAGCCCGGGTCCGGGCGTCCCCGCGGCCAGGCACAGCGCCCCCACGGGACCCCGCGGGGTGGCTACCGCGCGGTGCGCCCGGCGGCGCGGGGAGCGCGCGCGGAGCTCGCCCGGCCGCGGCGGCCCGACTGCCCCCAGCCTGGGGTCCAGCAGCGCCGCCGTCGCTCTCGGGCTCTGCCTGCCCGGAGGGGTCGGGAGCCACGGGCCTGGGGCTAGAGGTGGTGGTCTGGGGGCGCCCAGCGGCGGGGAACGCGCGGAGCGGCGGAGGCCGGGGCGCCAGCCTGGGGGCAGCGCCCGCGTGCGTGGGTGCCTAAGCCCTGCCTATCTGTCCGTTTGTCGGTCGGTAGGGGTCGGTCTGTCGTCCGCGCCTCGGGGCCGCGGGGCCAGGCAGGGGCCCCGGGGAGAGCGCGCCCCGCTCACCTGCAGCCGCCGCTGCCGCCGCCGCCGGCGCCTAGGAAGCGAGACAGGGGCGCAGCCGCCCGGGTCTTCCTCGCTGGCCTCGTCGCCGCTCCGAGAGCCACGGCTCTCCTCGGGGAGACTGCTTGTGGGAGCCGGGGAAGAAGCCCGAGGCGCTGCCGCTGTCTCCTCCTTGGCCGCTTCCTCCAAGTCCCATCCCAGAGCGCTCCCCTCGCTCGCTGGCTGCCGGGGCGGCTCGGGGCCAGCGCGGGCGGGCGGGGGAGGCGGCGCCGCCGAGGGTGGGGAGCGGGCCGACGGGAGGAGGGGTGTCCTCTTTGGGGACGGGGCGGGCGCGGAATGGGAGCGGCGTGAGGACCGCCCCACTCTGAAGGCAGCCCCGGGAACCGGGCGCCCTGGCCGCGCGTCCTGCCTGCTGCCACCTCGCTCTGCGCGAGCCCAGGGGAGGATCTGACTCCCGGGGTCGGAAGCCGCGGGCTCGGGAACAACTAGGAGCTTTGGGGGCTTGGCGGGGGGGCGTGGGGGCTGGGGCGGTGCGATGGAGAGCATCTCCTGGAGGAAGGTAGGCGTGATAGGGTCCCGTGTACTGAACCGAGGGGCATGATCTGTCGTTCGTCGACGACGATGAAGTAGAAAGTGGCGAGAATTGGGGTGATTGGTGACAAGTGCCAGGAGCTGTCTTGGCAGTGCCCAGAGCACCGCTGCCAGTTCATATTAAAAGAGCGTCCTCTGGCAGGGACCAGGCCCCCGGGTGGGGAGGGGAGTCAGGATGCCAGGAGGGAAGGGAAACAGGGTTCCCACCCTGAAGGAGCAGAGAAGGTCTCGTCCAGGCCAGACTTTTGAAATTATGGGCAAAGATGTTTGCAGTTTGGTAAAGTGAGGGGAACATGACCTTAGAGGTCCCCTGGAGGATTTTGGAGGGATGCAGGAGACAGGGCTGGTCAGTGGCAGGGAAAGGGCCTGGCACTGCCAGTCTGCCAGCTCTCCCTGCTTCTGGCCAGCTGGGGTGAGTGGGGGTCTATACAACAGGCTAGTCTGTTAGTTGTCCCCACTCTTTGCGACTCCATGGACTGGAGCCTGTCAGACTCCTCTGTCCATAGAATTCTCTAGGCAAGCATACTGGAGTGGGTTGCCATTTCCTTTTCCAGGGGATCTTCCCGACCCAGGGATCGAACCTGGGTCTCCCGACTTGCAGGCAGTCTTTACTGTCTGAGCCACCAGGGAAGCCAACAGGCCAGGGCATCTTCTAATAATCACGCCAAAATTATAACCCCAAACCATTAACCCAGCCACTCAGTTCAGGTTTTAACAAGCTATGGGGGAGAGGCAGTAGAATTAACAAGTTTCAAAACGTCTGGTGCCAGAGTCTGATCATTTAAGTACTCTTAGCTGCCTGACACCGAACCATCACTCTTATTTGATGATTTGGTTTCTGGAATATGAATAAAAAAAACAGGTACAAAAGCAATTCTTCAGGAAAGCTCCAGATGGGTAATTAAAATTCTAGCCATAAGGCAAGGGGTCAACATACTCAAGCCATCGAGGCAGCTCAGTGGTGTCATGAAGCCAAGAAAGAACACTGGATTCCTGTTCCCTTACCCTGTACCTTAGGCACACTGGGCACTCTTGCCTGCACTGATCAGAAATAGTTTCTTTGTATGTCTTTGGGAGGAGGTAGGTGGAGGTCGGAAAGCAGAGGAAAGCCTTCAGGAAATGTTTGGTCTCTGAAGTCTTGGATCCCACAAATGAAAATTCTTCCTGAGTCTGAGCCAGTGAAAATCCCTTAGGAGCTGGGGAAGTTGAGTTACAGTTTATGGAAACTTACAGTTTAAATGCATTGCCTTATTCCAAGACACCAGTATGATCCAGTAACTTACCAGGGAAACAATAGCAATTCCGAAATCCTTCCAAATGTTAACGAATTGTAATTTAGTAAAAGACTTCTGTGATTCTGGTGTATGCCAACTAAGATGGATGTTTTGCCCCAGGGAGTTCTATAAGAATTCCCCAGAAGAAGACTCTGTACAAAGTATGCCTAGGGCCAAGTCAAATAGGTCAGTGAGTTGTTCTACCTTGTGAAATGATCTTCAGGTCTGCCAGAAAAATTAAAAAAAAAAAAGGAGAAGCAAAAGTGATTTCAGTATCCTGAAATATCGTCAGAATAAAACAATGCTGTTTGTTTCTCAGTTACCTTTGGGGGTGAATGCAATTTGACAATAATAAAGGTTGCTTGGCAAAGTCCAAACTTGCCTTTTCTCCCAGAGGCTCTGCTACTGGCTTAGTGTAGAGAGCCTTATTCATAAAAAGTATGGGGCTATGATTCCAGTTCTTACCTGGGCACTCACACAAGCAGACAAGAACGGGGGTGTGTAGGATCTCGGGTCTCTTGAGTTAGTTAGAATCTGTAACTGTTGAAACGACTTACCCCTTGATAGCTATACTGGGTTCAACTCACTTCTCTGTCTCTGGCAGGGGGGTCTATTGTAGAGTAAGAATGGGGGTGGGAGGGCAGTCGTTTGACCCAGACCTCACATTCCTGAAGAGCCTCAAATACAGACTTTGCCCGTTTCATTTGTTTCTTGTAAACAGTAGAACTTTTTGTTTTGTGTTGCATTAGAATCCTTCCTAGAGGGCATATTAAAATGAGACTACCAAACAGAGGACCAGCATATAAGCAAAACAAAGAGCAGACAGGTTGGCTCAGAGAACTCGCAGCCTAAAATAAATCTTGTACTGATTTTTTTTTCCTTATTGATAATAGAAACATCGCTTTTGTTGACAAGATAGAGCCATACCAGGCAAGCTCTGCAGAACACGAAGAGGAACCTAGGACTGCGATGTCACCTCACTTGCCCTGTGTTTCTCTAGGAGACTGTTGATGGGTGTGTGTGCTCAGTCGTGTCGAACTCTTCGCGACCCCATGGACTGTAGCACGCCAGGCTCCTCTGTCCATGCAATCTTCCAGGCAAGAATGCTGGAGTGCTTTGCCAATCCCTCCTCCAATGGACGACGTTTTGTCAGAACTCTCCAGTATGACACATCTGTCTTGAGTGGTCCTGCATGGCATGGCTCATAGCTTCATTGAGTTACGCAAGCCCCTTTGCCATGACAAAGCTGTGATCCATGAAGGGGCCTGATGTGTGAGTCCAGTGTAAACTGTTGGAGGTCGTCCCCATTCCACTCAAGTAGAAGGGCAGAACATCTCACCTGGGAGAGGAGCCTTCCCTCCTTTGGGCCACCTGCCGACCGGTCAGAGCAGGAGAGAAGGGAGAGAGCAGAGAACTGCAGACGCAGTGGCTGGGTTTCCACTCCAGCGCTGGGTGAGCCACCCTCACACCTGGCAGGGGCGGGGGCGGGGGGGGCGCCTTCCTTCCAGATGCCCCTCAACGTGGACAGCAGGTTCCATGTCAGAGGGTCCCCTTGAGGACAGGCTGGCTAATGGCACCATCACCCCAAGTGAAATGATTTCTAAATAAACATATCCCACCTTGGAAAGTGGACTCCAATGTGTTGCTGTGACCTTGAACTTGGACCAGGGGCTCCAGAAGGCAGGGACCAGGCCCTCTTTAGCTTGTTTACCATCTTCCCTAGGCCATGCTGTGGAAAAGACTGGGCTACTATGGCTTTAACCTGGAGTTCAGAGTAGTCTTTTGTGAAATTGGGCTGATAAGGCTGCTTATCAAAAATGAGATAGGAAGATGGACTATCTCTGGACTGGGGAGTCTTAAAACTTGGGCAAGATCAAGTGGAAATCTGACTTGTGTTCTTGGATACTGACAAGGCTGAAATGTTGCCCGTCTCCCTGGAGACTAGTTTCCACTTTTGAAGTGGAGGATGGACCTGCTGTGCGTGGAAGCATCACTCGGCAACACAGATTGCTGCCTCTTTCCTCCTGAAGCCCAGGAATTGGCACAAAGCAATCTGCTATTAGAAGCCAATAGCCTCGTGTCTGTGACACTCAGCTAACTGCCTTCTCACCTTTTGCCATTGCTGAATCTCTGTCTGCATTGGTTGCCTGGTGTTAAATCAGACTGCAGGAGACTTGGGCAATGAGTATGTGTATCTGTCCTATAAAATCCTCCAGCATGCTGGCAGAACTCAATAAACTCAAGAATAACAAAAATATCAGAAGTCAGAACTTTTCTATGTTCTGTCTTGCTGGAGAAAATAACTGGGACACAGTTATTACCGGCGTCCAAAAGAAGGGGAAACACTACAGATGGTCCAGTGGAAAGAATAAGGAATAAGGCAGTGAACTCCTGAGAGCCACAATAAATCATATGATGGAGAAAAATAAGATGTAATGCAATAAAGTGAACAATATTTTGTTGGTAGAGCACACTCTGAAAAGAAGCAATGGAAATGTCTTGTCTCATTTAAAGCAAGAATTGACAAAGCAATTCCCAAGTACAGAAAGTGCCAGAACATTACTGGCTACATGAACACTATCTGCGAACAAAAAGATTTTGAAAAGAGGATGCAATAACCAAAGTGCAAAAGAACTGAAATTTTCTTTTAGCTAAAGCAAAAGTTCTAAGACAGCTCAGCATTCTGGCCAGGCCTAATGAGAGGGCACGGACCAACACCGCTTCACCACTAACTCCAGACTATCACGGAGCAGAGAATACGTTAGAAAAATTTCTGAAAATCAGTCAGTGTACCACACCACATCAACAGAATAAAAGACCAAAACCACACGATCTCAGGAGATACTGGGAAAGTATTTGATAGAATTCAACACTCCTTCATGATAGAAACACCCAACAAACTAGAAGTATAAGGAGACTTCTTCAATCTAGTAAAGAACGTCTGCAAAAAATCCACAACTAACATACTGAAAGCTTTTCCTCTGGGATAGGAACAAGACAAGGACATGCTCTCTCACCACTTCTGTTCAGCACTGGACTAGATGTTCTAGCCAAGGCAAGAGAATGCAATAAAAGGTACCCAGCTTGGAAAGAAAAAAGTAAGACTATATTTGCAGAAGACATGATCTGGTAAGTGGTGGTGGTGTAGTCGCTCAGTTGTGTCCGACTCTTTTGTGACTTCATGCACTGTAGCCCACCAGGCTCCTCTGTCCATGGAATTCTCCAGGCAAGAATACTGGAGTGGGTTGCCATTTCCTCTCCAGGGGCTCTTCCCGACCCAGGAACTGAACCCGCGTCTCCTGCATTGGTGGGTGGATTCTTTACCAATGAGCCACCAGGGAAGCCCAATCTGGTAGGTAGAAATCCTAAAGAATCTACTAAAAAAGTATTAGAGCTAAGGAAGTAGTTCAGCAAGGTTGCAGGATACAAGATCAATAGACAAAAATCAATTATATTTCTATGCAATCTGAAAATGAAATTAAAACAATTCCATTGAAAATAGCGTCAAAAAGAATAAGTCACTTAGAAAAGGATTTAACAAAAGAAGTACAAAACCTATACTCTGAAAATTACAAAATATTGTTGAAAGAAATTGAAAGGATATGAAACAAGTGGGAAGACATCCCATATTCATAGATTGAAAGCTTTGGTATTGTTTAGATGGAATACTCCCTTAACTGATCTACAGAATCAACACAATCCTTATCAAAAATCCCAGCTGGCTTCTTTACAGAAATTAATGAGCTGATGCCAAAGTTCATATGGAAATTCAAGGGACCCAGAGTCGCCAAAATAATCTTGAAAGAGAACAAAGTAGGAGCGTCCACGATCCCTAATTTCAAAACTCACTACAAAGCTGCAGTAATCAAAGTAACGCAGTACTTGCATAAAACAGACATAAAATCAACTGAACTAGAATTGAGAGTTTAAAAATAAGCCTTCACATTCACAGGTCATTGATTTTCAACAAAGGTGCCAAGACCATTTAATGGGGGAAAGAATTTCAACTGGTGCTGGAACAACTGGATAGACACATGGATAAGAATTAACTTGGACCCGGACCTCATACCACATACAAAAATTGATTCAAAATGGATCAAAGACGTAATAGCTAAAGCTATTAACCTCTCAGAAGAAAACACTGAAGTAAATCCTCATGACCCTGTATTAGGCAACGGTTTCTTGGATATGACTTTGAAAGCACAATGACAAAAGGAAAATAGTTAAATTGGTGTTGATCAGAATTAAAAATTTTGGACCTCAATGGACACTGTCAAGAAAAGACTGGGGGAAATTTTTTGAAAAGAATGAGGGAAAATTTTTTGTTAATCATAGACTGATAAGAGACTTGTATATAGAATATTAAAGGACTCTAAATTAAATTCAACAACTTACATGAATAAATAGACAAGGTTTCTGAATAAACATTTCTACAAAGAAGATATTCAGATAACCAATAAGCA
Organism: Bubalus kerabau; assembly: GCF_029407905.1. Lineage (NCBI taxonomy): Eukaryota > Metazoa > Chordata > Mammalia > Artiodactyla > Bovidae > Bubalus > Bubalus kerabau. The sequence continues at coordinate 68,635,887 of NC_073637.1, forward strand.
AGTGAAAAGATGCTTAACAATATTTGCCATCACAGAAATGCAAATCAAAACCATGAGAGACATCAAAAGAAAACAAACGACCCAATCAAAAAATGGGTGAAAGACCTAAATAGACGACATACATATGGCCAAAAACCGCATGAAAAGATGCTCAACATCATTAATTACTAGAGAAATCCAAACCAAAACTACAATGAAGTGTCACCTCACACTGATCAGAATGAAAGCGAAAGCGAAAGTCACTTAGTCACGTCCAACTCTTTGCGACCCCATGGAATAGTCCATGGAATTCTCTACAGGCCAGAATACTGCAGCAGGTAGCCATTCCCTTCTCCAGGGGATCGTCCCAACCCAGGGATCGAACCCAGATCTCGAGCATTGCAGGTGGATTCTGTACCAGCTGAGGCACCAGGGAACCACTGGATTGCCAGAGAAACCCCTAGATTTGTTTTCATCAGTCAGAATGGCCATCATAAAAAAATCCACAACCAATAAATGCTGAGAGGGTGTGGAGAAAAAAGAACCCTCTTCCACTGTTGGTGGGAATGTAAATGGATACAGCCACTATGGAGAACAGTGTGGAGATTCCTTAAAAAACCAAAAATAGAACTACCATACAACCCAGCAATCCTGCTACTAGGCATATACCCTGAAAAAAAGCATAATCCAAAAATACACATGTACCCCAATGTTCACTGAAGCACTATTTACAATAGCCAGGACATGGAAGCAACCTAAAGGTCTATCAACAGATGAATGGATAAAAAAGGCATGGTGCATATATATAATGGAATATTCAGTTCAATTCAGTTCAGTCGCTCAGTCGTGTCCGACTCTTTGCGACCCCATGAATTGCAGCACGCCAGGCCTCCCTGTCCATCACCAACTCCCAGAGTTCACTCAAACTCACATCCAAATATTACTTAGCCATAAAAAGGGATGAAATTGGGTCATTTGTAGTGATGGAGATGGACCTAGAGTCTGTCACACAGAGTGAATTAAGTCAGAAAAGCAAATATTGTATATTAATGTATACATGTGAAATCTAGAAAAATGATGCAGATGAACCTATACAAGGTTCAGATGATGATGATGCAGGTTCAGATGATGCAGATGAACCTATTCCTGTGGTACAGGAATAGAGACATGGACACAGAGAACACACATATGGATGCAGGACATGGACACAGAGAACAAACATATGGATGCAGGAGGGGGAGGACAAATTGGGAGATTAGGACTGACATATATACCCTACCATGTGTAAAACAGCTAGTGGAAAGCCTCTACACAGCACAGGGAGCTCAACTCAGTGCTCTGTGATGACCTAGGGGGTGGGAGGGGCGCTGAGGGAGGGGATACATGTATACACGTGTACACGATTCACCTTGCTGTACAGCAGAAACTAACACAACACTGCAAAGCAATTATACTCTAATTAAAAGAAAGAAACACAAAGGATTTCCCTAATGATCCAGTGGTGAAGACTCTGTGCTTCTACTGCAGGGGGCGCAGGTTTAATTCCTGGCCTGGGAACTAAGATCTCAAATACCACGCAGTGCAGTCAAAAAACAAAAGCGAAAAACCAAACTACAAGACATCACTTCACACCCATGAGGATGACTGTTATAAAAAAAAAAAGATGAGCAAAAACAAGTGTTGGCAAGGATGTGGACAAACTGGTACCCTAGTAACATTGCTGGTAAAAACATGAAATGGAGCAAGCACTGTGGGAAACAATTTGGCAGCTTCTCCAAAAATTAAGCATATAGTTATCGTAAGATCCAGCAATTCTACTCCTAGGTATGTAGGAGAGAGAAATAAAAGCATATGTCTATACAGAATCTTGTACACACATGTTCCTAGCAGCATTATTCATAATGGCCAAAAAGTGAGAACAGCCTTCATGTGCACCAACTGATGAATGGATAACTAAAATGGAACATTATTTGGCAATAAACAGGACTGAGATGCTGATATGTGCTACCACGATGGATACATCTAGAAAACAGCATAGCTAAGTGAGAGCTAGATCACCCAAAACTGCACGCTCTATGATTCCATGTCCAGAACGGGGAAAATCCATCAAAACAGAAAGTAAATTAGTGGTTGCCTTGAGGTGAGAAGTTTGGGGGAAGAAAGGGGAGTGATTCTTTATACATGAGAAGTTTCTCTGAAGGGAAATGGGAATGTTCTAAAGTTGGTTGTAGTGACGGTTGCATGACTGGATAATATTAAGAAATCATTAAGTCGTGCAATTCTATGGCATGTGAACTGCATCTTAATAAAGCGTGGGTTTATGGGAAGACGGTAGGTTTTAATTCTGGGTCCTCACATAAACACGTTTTCATCTCTTTGTGAAACAGACTGCTCCTCTTCCATGTTTGCACACCCCTCTCGGAAAGCTCTTCCTCCTAGAAGCAGGTCTGTCTCACATGGGCAGGAAGGGCCTCTTGCCCCGTTCCTCAGCTCCTATTCCTGTGTTCTCACACACCGGTGCTGGAGTCTGGACTCTTCCTCTGATTACTGTTTTCCACCGCAGGACTTGCCAGCTGGCGGGGACTTCTGGGCTAGTGTTTGTGGTCCCCGCCACAGGGAAATGCACAACGCTTTCCTGATGGAATTGTGAGATTACTCTTGTAAAGGCTGAAAGACAAACATGCTCTATCACACATAGGCTTTCAGGGGTTTTATTTAAATCTGAAGTGCCCAGGAAGTAGAACGTATCAGCTGGACTTGAGTTGCAAGTTGGCTGTTTGGGATTTTCCCTCATGTCCCCAAGTCCTCAGAGTTCCAGAGGGTCTCAGACTTGGTTATTCATTGTTCCAACAATACACTAATCTACTAGGAAAGAGAAAGGAGGAAGTTCAAGGGAGCCACACATCTAGTGATTTAATGTTTCATTCAGAGCCCTCCTGCATTAAATTCACACAAAAGAACTCGATCACAAGCATAGAGGTAAGAATGCCATTTCCCCTTTGAATGTGAACTGCAGCAGGGTGTCATCTATCCCCTCATCTCAGCTGTCCTTTAATCCTTCTTGAGAGATCAGTCCTTCTATTTCTGTGTTGCTGGGTTTTGCCCATCACCTCTACGACTTCTAGAGGTTGAGACGCCACCCCACCCCCAACCCACAGTAAACACACTGGTAGGGTCTGTGGAGAGACCTCTCTTTGATCCCTTGTGTCGTCTACAGGAATGAGGTCTTTTTATTCCCCCAGGGGTCTTTTCTGGAAAAGTAGTCTCTGTGGAACTTGCTGCTGCTGCTGCTGCTGCTAAGTTGCTTCAGTCGTGTCTGACCCTGTGCAACCCCATAGATGGCAGCCCACCTGGCTCCCCTGTCCCTGGGACTCTCCAGGCAAGAACACTGGAGTGGGTTGCCATTTCCTTCTCCAATGCATGAAAGTGAAAAGTGAAAGTGAAGTTGCTCAGTCATGTCTGACTCTTCGCGACCCCATGGACTGCAGCCTACCAGGCTCCTCCGTCCATGGGATTTTCCAGGTGGAGCTTGAGTCCCCCTGAAATGTTAAGAATTTGTCACAATCACCATGGGTGGGGTTACAGATGTTTTTAATTGCTCTCCTATGCTTATTCTATTCTTATTCTAGTGACTATGTTTCAGCTTCTTCTATCTGCCAAACAAATGCCAGGCGCTGGGGACAGAACACTAAGGAACATAGACACAGCCTCTGTCTGAGTTTCTAATCTACTGGGAGAGGACAGATGAGAAAGGTGTCAGGAACCAGAATGTAAGGTGTGCCTTGACTGGGATACTATGGTATGTTATGTATGAAAGTGAAAGTCCCTCAGTCACGTCCAACTCTTTGCGACCCCATGGACTATACAGTCCATGGAATTCTCCAGGCCAGAATATTGGAGTGGGTAGCCTTTCCCTTCTCCAGGGGATCTTCCCAACCCAGGGATCGAACCCAGGTCTCCAACATCGCAGGCAATTCTTTACCAGCTGAGTCACCAGGGAAGCCCAAGAATACTGGAATGGGTGGCTTACCCTTCTCCAGTGGGTCTTCCCAGCCCAGGAATTGAACCAGGGTCTCCTGCATTGCACGCAATTTCTTTACCAACTGAGCTATCAGGGATGCCCATGTTATGCTATGGCAGAACAGAAAACGAATCCCTCCCAGACTAGAGGGTCACAGAAGGCTTCTAAAAGGCAGTGACATTCAAGATGAGACCCAAAGGATAAATTATTCGTTTTATTTTCTATTTTTTCTTGCAATATATTACTTACACAATTTTATTTCCGCCTTGTGGGATCTTCCTTGAGCTGGGCCACTGCAGCGAAAGTGCTAAATCCTAACCACTGGACCACCAGGAAATTCCCTTATGTAATTTTATTTTTAAATGCACAAGTTTACTGATGTCAGAGTCAGGCCTGGATTCACTCCTAAGATGTTCAAGGAAGCTGGTTCTCAGGGACACGGATGATTTAGTGTATTAACCTCACAGGGCGGAAGAAAACCTAGAGTTTCGTGGGAGAGGGCTGTATTCTCCCTCTGTTTGGCAAATGTGGAAACAGACCCTGTGAGAGAGGTTTTCTGGGGCAGGCAGGGAAGGAAAGAGAGTTGGGTCTCAAGGCCCCAATTTTTCCTCCAAGATAATGTAAACACATTACATCACTACTCACTTATGCTTGGAACGTTATTGCACATAGTCTTCTTGAAAGATAAATCTGTCCAGGAACTTCCCTGGTGGTCCAGTGGTTGAGAATTCACCTGCCAGTGCTTGCTTCGGCAGCACATAGACTAAAATTGGAACGATACAGAGGAGATTAGCATGGCCCCTGTGCAAGGATGACATGCAAATTTATGATGCGTTCCATATTTTTAATAGATCACCAATGGGAATTTGCTGGCTCAGGAAACTCAAATGGGCTCTGTATCAACCTAGAGGGGCGGGATGGGGAGGGAGGTGGAAGGGAGGTTCAAAAGGGAGGGGGTATATGTATACCGATGACTGATTCATGTTGAGGTTTGATAGAAAACAATAAAATTCTGTAAATCAATTATCCTTCAATAAAAAAAAAAAGAAAAAAAGAATTCATCTGCTAATGCAGGGGACATGGGTTAGATCCCTGGTCCAGGTAGACCCCACATGCCAAGAAGCAACTAAGCCAGACACAGCTACTGAAGACTGTGTTCCTAGAACTTGTACTCTGCAACATGAGGGGCCACCACAATGTGAGGCCAACTCACTGCAACTAGAGAAAGCCATGCACAGCAACGAAGACCCAGCCAAAAAAGAAAAGTTAAAAAAAAGATAAACTAGTGCATTTTAAAGTGTGTCTAATATTCTCAAAAGAAAATCACTCACTTAAAACAATTAACTGCTCCAAAAGGCCCATCTCAGTTGATCTTTCTTCCTAGCTGTATACTTTCCTTATAAGAATTAAAAGCTGGTATTCACAGAACATGCTTAAGCCTGATTAAATAGAAAATAGACAGCTTTACTTGTGTAATACAAACCTCAAGTAAAAAAATCCACCCCAAGTTTACAAACTTCATATGGCTTTACATGACTTGCCTTCCTTCTTGTAATGTCTTCATTCCAGTTAGTAGCAATCAACCTTGTTAGTAAGAACCGAGAGGGTTGGTACAGAATTCTGAGATTCTTGATGTCTCAAAGATATGAAATAGATGCTTAGATGGACTCAACTGGACTCAACTGGCAACAAAATCCTGGCTCTGCCATGTACTGTGGAAACTTGGGATCAGTTATTTTCCTTTAAACGTCTGTTTCTCCATCTGTAAAGTGCTTAGCAGCATGGCTGGCACATAGAAAGGTTCAGGGAGTAGTCAACGTCATTCTGCCAGATAACAAGGTAGAAGCCACAGGTCTGGGGGCTGATTAGAGAGAAAGGGACAGGCAAAGAGGCCCTGTGATCTCAAGTTGGGGGTGACAGGAATGATGGGGAGACCACTAGCAGATACAGGGGTCAACATGAGCAGATTTGGGGGAAGAGGAAACAATGCTTCATCTCAGGCACAGTGAATATTTGATGTCGTGATGTCATTAAGAGAAGACTGGGAGTGTTGATAAAAGCAGGGTTGGAGCTGCCATTATTATTTATTGCAGGGGACTATATGCAGGAATATGCAGCCCAGGTTCGATCCCTGGGTTGGGAAGATCCTCTAGAGCAGGGAATGGCAATCTACTCTTGCGTGGAGAATCCCAAGGACAAAGGAGCCTGGTGGGCTATAGTCCACAGGGTCGCAAAGAGTCGGACATGACTGAGAGACTAACACTAATCTGCAGAAAAGAAAGATTTAATTTAAAAGACATAACATGACTGCAGCAACAAAAGATGCTTGCTTCCTGGAAGAAAAGCTGTGACAAACCTAGACAGTGTTGTATTAAAAAGCAGAGACGTCACTTTGCTGACGAAGGTCCATATAGTCAAAGCTATGGTTTTTCCAGTGGTCATGTATGGATGTTAGAGTTTGACCATAAAGGCTGAGCGCTGAAGAACTGATATTTTTTAACAGTGGCTGGAGAAGATTCTTGAGAGTCGCTTGGACAGCAAGGAAATCAAACCAGTCAGACCTAAAGGAAATCAACCCTGAATATTCACTGGAAGGACTGGATACTGAAGCTGAAGCTCCAATACTTTGGCCACATGACCTGAAGACCTGACTCACTGGAAAAGACCTTGATGCTGGGAAAGATTAAAGGTAAAAGGAGAAGGGGATGATAGAGGACGACGAGATGGTTGGTTGGCATCCCTGACTCAATGGACATGAGTTTGAGCAAGCTCCAGGAGATAGTGAAGGACAGGGAAGCCTGGCATGCTGCAGTCCATGAGGTTGCAAAGAGTTGGACACGACTGACTTAGCGACTGAACCAACGTTTAAAAGAACTAAAGAAATTATCTTGCGAAAGTAAAATAGTTAAATAAAGATACATTTGTTTAGCTAAAATGAATACTGGGGGAAACACGACATCTCATGAAGACCCCCCCCAAACATACACAAGGCACACCGTCCTTTCTGCTGGTGGGTCACGCAGAGAGCAGACCCAGTGTTCCCAGTCTTTTCAGAGCCAGGGGTTTTTCAGGTGGAGACCACAGACGGGAGCCTCATCAGCTCTTTAGGTCTAGATTGGAGGCCTCAAACTTAGGGTCCCAGGAATCTGGCACCTGTTGTTGGTTATCTTTCTTCACAGCAGGACTCGATATGCCAGAGAACTGAACCGTGACTGGCAGACAATCTGATGGTACATTCACTGCCAGGCTCTTCTAAGAGAAATGAGGCCCCCCCTGCTGGCTAATTACGCCCATCTACCCACCGTCACACAGTTCCTCTCCAAACTCTCTCTACTGCAACAATATACCCTGGACAACTTGCCCAACACCAAGGAATATATATGTTCTATTTGCTCAGCTGAAGAAGATCCCATGATAATAAATTTTACTTAGTAAGCAAAAACTTGTTTTATCGTGTTTGTTGTTAATGGCTTAAAAATTTATTGAAGGATAATTGCTTTACAGAATTTTGTTGTTTTTTGTCAAATCTCAACATCAATCAGTCTGCTAATGGTTTTTTTAAAAGTATGTGTTTTAAAAAAAAAAAGTATGTTAGGTTTTAGATGGGATAAAATAAATAAAACTTTAGTCCATCATGCTGTTTTGAGCCAAACTCTTCATTCTGAAGCAGCAGCAATTTCCTCTACTTAGGGTTGTATCGATGCGGGTAGAGAGCTAAGACTTTTGCTTTGATGTCACTTCTCCAAGGTTGGCCAGGCAATAGATTCTCTTCTGTCTCTGTACATGACTCAGCAGCAGGCATGCATGGGCTTCTCAGCAGAAGGTTGCAGACCTGGCTGGCTTCCACACACCAGTCATTTGGCAGAAAACTTGGCCAGCAGGCAAAACACTTTAAGTGAATTTCATGGGTGTGGAGACATCTATGCAATGCCTCCTTTCTCCTTCCCTTTTAGAACATGCATGTGAGCTGCCCAAAACCCATTTTACACAGAAGTGGGTTCTACTTCTGGTACTGAAATGTCTCACTTTACACTGGCTGTCCTTTGGCGTTACACCTCACCTGCCCTCTCCCCACCAGAATGTAGAATTTTGTCTACATGACCAGCGGCAATATTAACAGTCACAATGTTTAGGTCGTTTTCCAGATTGGCTGCAAAAGCTTAACATTATCTTTTCAAATGGAAATAGTGTTTATAAAAGGCCCATTTGTATAGCAGGATTTTTTCCTCCAATGACGACTCCAGTGACTCACATATAATGCATCCCCTCCACGGAGAAAACTTGAATGCTTTGTCTCTAAAAATGATCTCTTGAGAGTATTACTGAGTACTGCTGATTAATAAACTGAAGTGAAGGTGTAAAGACAAATACAATAAGGTGTGGTTCAGCTAAGCAGTCAAACTAAACAAATTTTGGGACCATTAGAGTTTAAAAAAATAGGGGGAGAAAGAAGGATGGAGAGAACCTGTCTGGCATTATGCAGAACAACAGGATAGGGACAAGGAATTTGGGGGAGATGCTGCTCATGTGTTTACGTAGAAAGAAGGTACAGGAAGGGGAGCAGTGAGTCAACCGGCCCTTTCATGTGACGCAACATTCTGGAAACCCAACTGGCTCGTTCAATGGAGGCTGGATTTCTAGAGTGGGCAGACCCCATCTAAGCCCAAAGATGTGTTTTTGTCTTCCCTCTGTCCAGCAAACAGACTCCAACCCCTCCCACAGGCTGCTTATCAGTGGGCCCATTTGCACATCTACTGGTGCTGGGCTGAATATCCATGACCTTAAAATAGGGTTTGGGGGTTTCAAGATGAAAAAACTCAAAGATTTCTCATCAGTTCTCAACAGTCAAGTGACCAGAAAGTATATAAGCATGAGAGCAACTGAGGTAATGACTGTTCTTGTTCTCTGCAGATGACAAAACAGAAGAACAGAGCTAGATATTAAAGTGGGGTTTCAAATACATTTAAAAGAGGTATGTATCTGTATTAGACATGAGACAGGGACAGGGACACAGCGAACTGCTGAGTATGCTCTGGAGGGTCACTTAATCCAAGCATCACCTCTCCACACTGGAGACATGAAGACAACTCCTTACTTTGCAGAGGTAAGGATGGGGGCAGCTTCGGGAGTGAGCTTGAGATGTCCTGTCAGGAAGGCCAGTAGCATCAGCACCTGTGAGGTCTGAGTATGACATGACATCCTGTGGTCAGTGGTACTGAGTGTCATGTGAATGAGATCCCCTCTGAGGACCCTATGAAGGGAGTCTCAAAACCAGCATTTTTCTCCACTTGATCACGTCATTTTTCATAGTGTAAAACATGATTAAGCCAAGTGCCGGAAAATCACAGGGAGTAACATGCAAACGACTGTGACTTCCCACGTGCCTTCCAAGGGATCAGTGAAACGATCTGATAGGCCTTTTCCATCTGTAACAACCCTGCATGTGTTTAACTTGGTGGGAGCTTCAAGGAACAGAATTTCTGAGGTTGAGTGTATATGGAATACTAACGTGATGCACCAAAAGAAATGACTGAGGCTGAGTCTCAGGGATTAAAACCACCTCCCCTTCACCTCTTATTTTTTCCTTGCATTTCCAAATTATCTGAAACACCTATCTGGAAACAAGCCAAAATCCCTCCTATTTTAACCTCCCTTGGAACACAAGATAATCTAAACAGCCTGTTACAACCGCACTGCGGACAGAAGCAACCAGATTCGGAGCAGCTGAGCTGGCAGAGGCGGGGTTAGGAATGCTGCAAGTTCATGTCTGTCCTCTCCCTTTCTCTTGGCCTAAGATGCTCTGATTTTATCAGCATGAGGATACTAAAAAACACCTTTGTGTGAGACAAGCCATAGAGCCTCCTCCTCGGGCCAAATTCTGTGTCTAACACAGTCCCAAGTGGGCAAGAAGTGTTTCCAGACACAATCACCAGAGTCAAAGGTGGTCTTCTTGAATGTGGGAAAAATCTCATTTTAATTGCAAACACCTTCATTTATAAGCACATCCAATAATGAACAAAATGAAGAGCTGTGACTTTTGAACATGTGAATATAAAAAAATCTCTGGAAATTCAGGTAGTCAAGACAGGGGTATTTCACAAGGAAAGCAACCCCCCCTCCAGCCCCAACCTCCCATTTTTCAGAAGACTTTTAAAAGATCACAAGGCATACTCAGAAGTTCACAGTAGCAGGTTGCACCTTGTAGGGAGAGAAGAAAACCCTCTTTCATATTGGTAGATCAACATATATCAGTAATTCCACCTGACAAAGGTTGGTGGTGGGTGTCCTCCCCGAGTCAGGCGAGGGCAGAACACTGAGCTAGAGGGGTAGGAAAAGGAGAGGAAAGAGAGACTTGACACCACAAAGGACCAAATCCATCAGTTCCCCCCGACACGCCACACTGTGACCCCAGACACGCGCGGACAAGAGCAGCCAGCAGGGCGGCCACCGACTGTCTGCCTTGCCATGGATTATCAGACGGTCTCACAGTCAAAATCCTTGACCAGCAAACTCAAAAACCGTCACCAAATTTAAATCATAAAGTAAATGTCTAAGGAAATTCTTGTTTTATTTATGTATTTATATGGACTCCTTACACAAAAAACATTCCTGTTCTCCTAAGGGTTTCTTCTATAAATTGGAATGGCCAAGGAAAAGCATTGTCTAATTTTGACTTGATTATACACGTTCAAAAGAGAAAGAGGGAGTGAAGAGAAAAGCGTTGGAAAGTCTTCGACTCCGGGGCTCAGCACGTACAGCAGACGTCTCGGACTCAAGATTCATCCGGGTTGTCGGGTGTTCCAACGCCGAGGGAAAACTAGGGGAGCCCACCCCACCCCACCCCACAGAGAGAATTTCTACAGCTACTCTAGCAAGGTGCTCCAGCTTAAGCATAAGTTTCAAACTACAGAGTTTCAACTTAACATCTAAAATTTTAAACTGTAGCATTTCTGCGACAAATAAGCTCAGAGAGCTCATCTCAGAAGAAAAATTAAAGAACTATTGCTCTGATGAATGACAAGTCTGGCTGTTGCTCTCGTTCCGCCCGACTTCCAGGCTCAGGCAGACACGTACGGGGGCGGCGGCTCCTTGGTGGCACTGTTCATGGTGGCGTCATCATACGGGGGTAACAGCACCTGGGAGGAAGAGAAGACAAGGGTCAGAGATTAAAGGTGCACACCTGCTCCCCTGGGCTTTACTTTAGCTCAAGTTTCCCCATAACGTGTACAGGTATCAATTGTTCAGCAAGTGGCTGGATTTTGGGCGGAGGAGAGATTTTTGAATCCATGAAGTGAAGTAAAGAGACCTCTGGCCTTCTCTTGAGTTTTCCAATCCTTTTCCATTTGTACCTGGATGTCACAGTGCCCGAGGGGGGGCCAGAGGGGTGTGTTTCTAGGACAAGGAGTGGCTCTGAAGAGAACAAAAGCTCTGGGGTGACATGTATGTGTGTTCACAGAAGTAGGGCAGGCGCCTGACTGACCACAGGGCCACGTGTGGTGAGACCTGGGCAGTGACATGGGAAACACAAGAGCTCTGGTATCATCCTGGACTCCAAGCCAGGACTCAGCCACATCCTATCAGTATTGCCACGGCTAAGCAAGCCAATCTCCGTTTCTATGTCTGCACCACAGGGATCCCTGACAATTAGAGGTCTAAAAGATGCCTCACATGCTGTGCTACACACCTGACGAGGCTGATGTTATCTGTAAATGGCGGGAGAGGAAGCACAGAAATCCTAAGCTCATGAACAACCTTTCTGTTTTACATTTCAAGGACAAAAATAACTGCACGTAATCGCTTATGAACTATCAATATAAGACAACACTGGCTGACTTTGACTTTGCAGAGTATTTACAAAACAGAGAACATCGACTCCGTGTGACTGGCCTCTAGTCAACTAACATTTACTGTACACCTACTACGGGACGGTTCCTGCCCTTAGGAATTCAGAGATGAGGTGCGTTGAGACACCCTACCCAGCTCAAGGTCTTTGTGGAAAGATAAAGAATATTCACAAATAAAGTGGAACACAACAAAACCACATTTTGTTATTAATACTTTTTCTATTATGGACATGACTTAAAGTGGTAAACGTCTATCAATTCCATGAATTACCATGCCATCTATCTATCCCCTTGGGCTCCTAGAGGACACTAAAATTCTCAAGTTTCTCTTTAAGTTTTGTCTACATTACTCCCACCCCCCACCACACATACACGCACACTCACACAAACTCAATATACTACACTATTTGGTTTTCTCCTTTTCTAGTGTTTCAACAAGTGCCGGGCTGCAGTCCTGTCTTCCTTAACCCAGGGCCTGCTGGCCAGTAGGCACAGTGTCAGGGGAATAACTGCGTGCGCTGTTCTGCAGGCCAGCCCTGGAAGACTCCGTATGGTTGGTGGGGTGGGGTGAAGCTGGGACACTGGTAGCGGGCATCTGCATGGTCAGGGTCCCCTCAGGAGACAGAAACCACCCCGTGGTTTGAACAGAGAAAAGTTTAACAAAGAATTACGGTATGAACAGGAGGTCGGAGGTGCAGAGAACTCACTGAGGAACAAAAAAGGAGAACATTGACAGCTAAGAGTGCTGACTGAGGGAACTCACGGGAGGAACATGGAAAGGGGTCTCCCACAAAGGCCGGGGAATCACTGTCAGAGACAGTGTGGCTGAACTCACTGGATGGTAGAGAAGCCTCCTGGGTAGAACCAGGCCAAGCGAGTGAACCACCTGACCGGGCGTGGGGAGGCGGCCGCAGAGGCGCTGTTCACGGGGAAGGCGGGGTGCCGCTGGCCCTGGAAACTGCCTGAGACGAGGTGCGTGCTGGAGGGCTGTCAGGGAGATGGGCCGCCCGTGCTGCTGCCCTGGGGGCCAAGGACGTAAGATCTGAACGCTGTGGGGCTCACACGAACTGGGAGGGAAGACGCCTTCCTCCTCTGGCGCCCTCTACCCGGGAGGCTGGACAGCAAGGTTGCAGGCGAAGGTGAGACGTCACCAGGAGACCAGGCCAGCTCCACGTGGGCTAACGGGGGTGGGGAGGAGATGGACTTGGGAGCTGTACCCATGGGAAGTGGGTCACACAGCCGGAAGCAGGTAACTGGGCTCAGCACCCACAAGAACGTCAAAGGGGTCTGAGAACTGTTCCCGGAAGCGGTGGCGACGCCACACCTGTGAGTCCTTCCCCCTGGGCATTGCCCAGGGAGACTCAGGGCGAGGGCTGGGCTGCTGCTGGCGGCGATGGAAGGGAAGAGCACCCAGGGCGCGCTCAGTACAGGCACCCGTCCGAGGCCAGGAAGCGTCCCTGTGTGCCCTGCATCCAACAAGCCAATGCTGACTGACAACACAGAGGGTGCTGGGTCATGCACACCCCCCCTCACACACACGTGAACACACCTCGCTGTCTGTGGAGGAACATTCGTTACAGAGAACTCGAGAGACTGCTCTTTGAAGTGGCCCCTGCTGAGACTCTGCTAGCCCTTAACAGCATTATGAAAGGGTTTACAGGGTGCAAAATGAGGACCTTATTTGATTTATGGAAGTGGATTTACACCTTTTCCATGTTAGGTGAAAAATGGAAATTTCATACCTCTCCTTTGTAGCCATATATGACCCACTTAAGATTACTATGAAGCCAAACGCCTGTGACTTTGTAACTTTACTAAGATCTGTGTTTTGTGTTTCGATGCATGGCCTGGGGAGGGCAGCGATGGGTGCATCATGCTGATGAGCGAGATTGAGGCGCAGGTGTGGACAAGATGTCCAAAAACAAACAGGAGAGCTTGAGGTGGGCTGGAGGGCAGGGAAGCTCCTCGGGAGGATGAGCAGGACCAGGCAGCGAATGAAGAGGGCCACCCAGCAGGTAGGGAGGCGTGGGCACCCGTGTGGGGAGGGGGCTGGGAGCAGACCGCTTCCTGGGAACCCAGGGGCTGTGACGGGATGCTAAGGGTGGTGCAGAAGGGGCAGGAGAGACAGGCCAAGGTCAGAGCACAAAGGGGACCCCTGTCCCCCTCAAGGAGCATTTCCGGTCTCTGGCAGCAGCATGTCCACTAGGAAGCCTGACAGTCTCAGCTGGAGCAGAGCATATTCTCTAAAGTGACAGCCTGGCTCTCTGCAACTGCACGTCTGACCTGAGGACTCAGCCTCCAGCACGTGTGTGTGAGCATGTCACACATGTGTTAAGATACAACCAGCAGAAACAGCTGTGATCAGCAATAGAAATATTCGATTTTGCAAAGACTCGGTGTTGGCTTTATGCTGCACCACCTCACTGAGCAATCAGCTGCTTCCGATCTGTCACTTTCCTTGGAGGAGTTACCATAAAACACAGTGAGGCTACTCAAAAAGAAGTGAAATCAGCCATCACAGCCAATTTATTTTTGTTCCCCACCAGGAGCCAAATGCAACACTCAAAGTTTCCAAAATGTTCACAGATGATTAAACACAAAACTGTCTTGAAGAAGAGAAAGTGCTGCAAATTTGTCTTCCGCTTGCCAAAAACTTATTTTCACTTTAGGTTTGGCCGTATGTCACTGTTTCTTGCTATTTACTTTCAAGCTCATTTTCAAGTTTCATTATCATTAGCATCCTCATGGGCTCTCTCTCTCAAATATTCTGTTGCCTTGGACCCTAGATCCAAAGTCAAGGTGCCTGGTGAAGATACTGACACCCTCACGCTTGTCTTCACCTCCCCGTGACCACATACTAAATGCAGACCAGAAAATACTCTTCACAGAGCACTTCATACTCCTGAATTATTTTCAATGAACACTTCTCCAGATGGAGTTGGTTTTAAATTCTGAAGGGATAGTGTCCTCTTTGTTTAAGCTACATGATGTTAATTTTAATGATGATTTCAAGGAAGCGTTGGTGAAATGAGGATTGCCATACTGCTTCTCTTACTGTGTGTTAAAACTGACTGCAAACACTGGCTATTGTCCTTTTCAAGTAAAATCAATGAAGCAACTTGGGAATCTGAGAAAATAACTGTAGGATCAATTAAGATAGAAAATGCCGATTAAGATGCCCTACAACACAAAACTTAACGGAAACCTAATTATTTTGACATTGTTAGAAGCTGGCATTTAGTTAAGCCCTGTTTTTTTTTTAAGAAATTTGATCACTCACACTGAATGGCCAAAAAATAATCTCTGAAGACTAAAAATGTACATCATGCCCTACCTTGCTGTCTAATGAACAGCAGTTACTCAGTGAGTTCAAAAATTGGCAAAGGTGTATGTCAGGCTGTGTACTGTCACCCTGCTTGTTTAACTTATATGCAGAGTACATCATGTGAAATGCCCAGGGGGATGAAGCACAAGCTGGAATGAAAACTGCCAAGAGAAATAACAATAAGTTCAAATATGTAGATGAAACCACCCTTAAGGCAGAAAGTGAAGAGGAACTAAAAGCCTTTTGAAGAAGGTGAAAAGCTGTTTTAAAACTCAACAATCAAAAAGCTAACATCATGGCATCTGGTCCCATTCACTTCATGGCTAATAGATGGGGAAACAATGGAAACAGCGACAGACATCATTTTCTTGGGCTCCAAAATCAATGTGGAAAGTGACTGCAGCCATGAAATTAAAAGATGCTTGCTTCTTGGAAGGAAAGCTATGACAAACCTAGACAGCATATTAAAAAGCAGAGACATCACTTTGCTGACAAAGGTCAGTATAATCAGAGCTGTGGTTTTTCCAATAGTCATGTATGGATGTGAGAGTTGAACCATAAAGAAGGCTGAGCACCAAAGAACTGATGCCTTCTAACTGTGGTGCTGGAGAAGACTCAAGAGGCCCTTGGACTGCAAGGAGCTCAAACCAGTCCATCCTAAAGGAGATCAACCCTGAATATTCACTGGAAGGACTGGTGCTGAAGCTGAAGCTCCAATACTTTGGCTACCTGATGTGAACAGCCAACACATTTGGAAAAGACCCTGATCCTGGGAAAGACTGAAGGAGCAGGAGGAGAAGGGGATGACAGGAGGATGAGATGGTTGGATGGCATCACCGACTCAACTGGGACATGAATTTGAGCAAGCTCTGGGAAATAGGGAAGGACAGGGAGGCCTCGAGTGCTGCAGTCCATGAGGTTGCAAACAGTTGGACACAACTGAGCAACTGAACAACAAATCAATGAGTGGATAAAGACAAATGCGTTATATATTACAGCCATGCACCGCTTCACTTCAAGCAATATTCAATACGACCAAGCTCTAGTCTAAGCACAGACCCCAGGAATTTGTCTTAATAGGATCTCAACTACAGAGTGAGTGTTTGATGGTGGAACTCCCTTTCATGCAGATGGAAAATCCCTCTTATCAATGACCCCAGCAGGGCATCTGCTCCTTAGGAAGATTAGCATCTATATATACACAGTATCTTTTTTCACTGGGAGCGGTCATGCTAGGGGACATGCACTACCAGGAAAGTAGCTCATCATTCATTTCCATTCAACTCAACAAATATGGAGAGTGTTATAAGGGGATCTTCATCCTCAGCTACGTCAACATACAGAACAATTGGAGGGAGAAACAGATTAACATCAAAGGTTGCAAAATGGAACACCCTGGAATAGAAGTGATTCCAACTGGCCACACTTCTGCAAGTCATTAAAATTTGGAAAACTCACTCACTCCATCAAACACTAAGAAATGATAAAATGCTTAAGAGTAAAGAATTATGTATTAGGAAAAAGAATAAATGTAGTTTCACTGTAATATCAGAGTTAAGGTTCTCAAAACTTATTCAGAACTCTACGGTTGATAGGATTACAGTGTAGGTAATGTTATATAAATTATCTTTCGACATTCACAAAATTATGTGCCACATTTTATATGTGTGCATTTATTTTCCTGGGCCGAGTGTTCAGAGCTCTCATCAGATTCTCAAAGAACCATCCAAGATCCTGGGGTCCTGGACTGTAGGGGAGGGGGGTGCAAGGCATAAAGCAAACTACAACGGCAGTCTGTCCACTGGTTCTACATCCTAATAAGGGTGAAATAGGTTAAGAAGAAATCAAGACCCAGGATAAGGGCCTGTGGCACCTCATCCACCTTGGAGCAGGAGAAGCCTTAGTTAAAAAAAAAAAGAATTGATTGATTATCTCACAGAGTCAAACATCTGGGAAATATTACTATGTAGTGGACAGATCTGATAGATTACAGCAAGGTAAAAGGTTAAAAACTCGGCAGCTGAAAGAACAAAGCAATGTTTGCTTGCGGGGGAGGGGAGAGAATTGTACAACAACAGGGATGTACATGACAGAGCTCTGCACTGAGCAATATTTTCTTAAGATCAAGGAAAACACTAACTGGGGATGTAACAAAAAAATCTGATGTGACTGTATTAGGCAGATGAAGGCAGTGGAGAATATAGGGAGAATAAAACTTAAATCCTATCCAAGAAGTCAAAAGGGATCTCAAATTGATTTTTGAAAAATTAGAAATGTAGATGAAATACGGAGGTAAATACCTGAAGAAACGAGTTGCCAGTGTTTACTTCTGGACTAGAAAAGTGGAGAATGGGCAAGAAAATGGCGACAGACCATTGAGAAATAAACTTTGCACTACCATGATTTTTAGCTATGCACATGTTATACTGTGTTAAAAATAGTTTAAAAATAAAAGAATAATCATAACAGTCTTGAAGGAAAGAAGTCAATCATCAAGGGGCAACTTGCAAACCTGAGGCCAGTGGGCAGGCTCAGGGCCACTGCATCCCTCTTGCTTCCTGGCCAGTGGGTAAGTTACACATTCGCTCTGAGCTTCTGCAGGGGTCCGGAAAAGGATCCCAACTTGCTGGAGATGATTCGTCGAAGCCAGAAAGGGTGGTGGGCACAGGACACGTGTAGAGCAGACACTAACAAAGCAGCCAGGGAGCACAGTGCAGTTGGAGTTCCCTGACCAGGAGTTGAAATGTGTTTTCACAGAGCAGCTGGTCAGGGGGGCCTCTGGCCTGTGTGAGATTCTCCTCCTGTATTGTGAGACCCAAGCTCATCTAGGGTGCCCCAAACACCAATGGAAACTAGAGAACCAGGATGCCTTGAGGGGCCCCAGGAGCCCTGGGAAACAAAGGACTTCCTCATTTAATACATGCTCTTCACGCCACTCAGGCCCAGGCCACTAGCAGCCCACTGTCTGGCTCTGTCCTGTTTAATTTATTTCTATGACTCCCTAGCACGGCAAGTTCAATACCAATCGGGCTCCTTTTCCCCACGATTTCTCTCTCCCAAATGTTTTCTTGTCATTCCACAGAAAGCCCAAATAACCCCAGGTTCAGGTTCAAATCACTTCCAGAGATCTGAAATATTCTAGCCACAATTACCGGAGAAGGCAATGGCACCCCACTCCAGTACTCTTGCCTGGAAAATCCCATGGACGGAGGAACCTGGTGGGCTGCAGTCCATGGGGTCGTGAAGAGTTGGACACAACTGAGCAACTTCACTTCCACTTTTCACTTTCATGCATTGGAGAAGGAAATGGCAACCCACTCTAGTGTTCTTGCCTGGAGAATCCCAGGGACGGGGGAGCCTGGTGGGCTGCTGTCTATGGGGTCGCACAGAGTCGGACACGACTGAAGCGACTTAGCAGCAGCAGCAGCAGCAGACACAATTATTCTTCTCCTCTGAATTATGCTATGCAACTGTGTGTGTGCTCAGACCTTCAGTCATGTCTAACTCTTTGTGATTCCATGGACTGTAGCCCGCCAGGCTCCTCTGTCCATGAGATTCTCCTGGCAAAAATACTGTAGTGGGTTGACATCTCCTGCTCCAGTGTATCTTCCTGACCCAGAGATCAAACCCTGGAATCTTATGTCTCCTGCGCTGGCAGGAGGATTCTTTACCACTATTGCTCTCTGGGATCAGACAAATGAATTAGTTTTTAAAATAAAATAAAAACATCAGTTAGATATTTCCATATTCTTTATAGATAATATGAAGTCATAAGAGTAACACTAGAAATGGCAGTAACTATAGTACAGCACTCTTCTGAAGCACTTACGTAAGCAGCTTATCAATTAAATTGTATCGTCTCTTGTGGTATTAACTGTTTTGTATGTTTACCACTCTCCCCTCCAAAAAGTTTCTAAAGGAGAAGAGTCTTACATTTCCATGTCCTTTGTCAGCACAGGCTGTTAAGACAGAGATGTGTCCAGATGGGAGTTCTTTCATTGCATTTCAGCTATATGGCTGTGGTCAAATTCTAGACGCAATCGGTGGTGGTGGCATGAAGCACTAACACCTTCAGCTTCCGTCCTTATAAAATGGAAACCACAACTGACGCTCGTCGAAAGATGGTGGTAAGGGCGTCAGGAAGGCAACACACCCAACGCACAGGCTGAGCACCTGGGCACTCAGTAAACAGAAGCAATGCTCCAAAACCTGCAGGATAGCCAACACAGTGTTATTCTAACTAGTTCAACGACACCCCTTCCTTAAGAAAGCGACACCAATGAACATTCTCCTCACAAGCGGCTTCACGTGGCTCACAAAAGGAGCTCCTCTCCCCGCCTCAGCTCTGGTGGCTGCGGGAAGCGCGGCAGGGTGACACGTAAGCTGCTCTGAGCCACAAGATGAGGCAAGCAGACGGCTGGATAAAAGCCTCAGGGGAAGGTCACTGGAACTGACGGCCGATTCGACGTAACTGTGGCTCGCTCGCTCGCTCCCTCTCTCTCAGGAATCCTGACAGTGTTTCCATTCTTGACTATGAAGGATATGTCCCAGGGCCCAGCGGAGGAACCATGAGTAACTCTTCTGGAAAAGACCTTTCAGGTCACGATTCCTTTGACCTCAAAAGCTGGGAGTGGACGTGGCATTCACCTCCCCCAGAGCTGATCTTCCAGCCCACTGCCCCTAGCCTTACCCTCTTCCCTCCTTTACCAAACTTAACAAAAGTAACTGAAGCATGAGAAAGAAGACAACACGGACACGGTTCCCCTACAGGCTGCCACGTCTGCAGAGGTGTGGGCACCTCTCATTTAGTTACGGTTCTAAAATCAGAAGTGCCTGCGGCTAGAACACCACGTCCATTCATTCACTCCTCACCCCAGGACGCCCGAGCAGCCACCAGAGGGCAGCTGTTGTGCCTGGTGCTAGGGAAGCAGATGAGGACTGAAGGCTGGAGAATGCCCACCTAAGAGCTAGGGAGAGCATATGTGAACTGTCCCCGACAAACTGAGAAACACCGGCAAAGGTGCAGATGGTGTGCTTCACCTGAAGACCTGGGTGCTTCAGATTACAAGCGATGAGGAGCCTTGGAACAACAGGCAAGACCCCAGCCGGGCTTGTCAGCAAGGCTGGGAAGTGGAACCACTGTCTTGATAAACTCACAGTCCTCCCCACCAGCAGAGGATGGGAGCCTTGGTGATGCCACGTGCGAGAGACACCCGTGGGCATACACAGGCGAGCTTGCACAAAACCAACTGCCCTTCGCTCTCACCAAAGTGTGGACAAATAAAGAAACCACCACTATAAACGGAAACTTCCTTATCCTTTTGTTTTTTTGGCTCCTTTGAGGGGAAGGAGGCAAGGGGCACAGTGTTCGTGACAGCACCACAGCTCATGAAACCTACAGCTGCTGATAACGCATCAGTTAACAGTGCCTCACAGCCGCTTCACAAATAAGATGAACTTGGCAGGATGAAGTTATCACTCCACTCCCTCCTCTGGCTTCAAGAAAATATTACAATGTAAGACTGTAGAGCGGAGATTGATGTTGTTGGAGAGAAAATGCTAAATCTGTTTTTATTTATTCAAAGGACAAAAAAAAAAAAAAAAAGCAAACCATTGGCAAACTCAGATTTAAAATATAACCCCACTAGTTACAAATGACTGTCATATAGCAGAGTGGGAATGACATCACAGTTGGGAAACGCTACGGTAATAAACAGCAGAAATCCTGAAGACTTTTAAATCTGGGAATGACAAAACCAGATTTACATTTCAGATCAATTTGACAGCAAAAGAGAGAAGAGAAAAAAAAAAAACTGAAGAGAAAGTAGAGTTCAGGACTAGAGGTTAAAACCCTAACCCTAACAAATTTAAAGATGACTCTTTAGTTACAGAGGGTTCCCAGGTAGCGCAGTGGTAATGCATCCACCTGCCAATGCAGGAGACACAGGAGACGTGGGTTTGATCCCTGGGTTGGGAAGATCCTCTGGAATAGCAAATGGTGCGTGTGTGTGCTCAAGTCATGTCCGACTCTTTGCAACCCCAAGGGCTCTAACAGCCCACCGGGCTCCTCTGTCCATGGGATTTTCCCAGGCAAGAATACTGGAGAGTGTTGCCATTTCCCTTTTGCAGGGGATCTTCCTGACCCAGGAACCGAATCTAGGTCTCCTGTGTCTCCTGCGTTGGTGTGCAGCTTCTTTACCACTAGCACCACCTGGGAAGCCCAGGAAACGAGAACCCACTCCAACGTTCTTGTCTGGAAGAATTCCATGGACAGAGGAGCCTGGGAAGCTACAGTTCATGGGGCTGCAAAGAGTTGGACAGACACATGGACACACACAGAGTTGGACACAACTGAGCATGCAGTTGTCTATTTTTTATAGACCAAAAAAAAAAAAAAAAATTCTGACCTTAGAAGATGTGATAATGTGAAAGTACACAGCCCCAAATCACTTGTATCATTTACAGGCATTAGAATCTAACAAAGGTCCATTTAAATTAATCCCGAGTAGTCAGAATATTTATTTATGTCTTCACCATTTATTACACCCCTAATAGTCTACAATGCACCTGGTTTAAAACAGGCAACCATTTATGTGGCAGCTTGGATGGGGGGAGTTTAGGAGAGAATGGACACGTGTCTACGTGTGGCTGAGACCCTTCACTGTTCACATAACACTACCATGACATTGTTGTTAATTGGCTATGCCCCAATACAAAATAAAAAGTTAAAACAAACAAACAGGCAACATTTACATTATCATATTTGCCCCTTAATTTAGGCCAAAAAGGAAAGGAGGGATAGTTGAATCATGACTCTCCATGATTAACTAAAATTGCCATTTGGGCATTTCAGACAGGATCATCACAAAAGAAAGTCCGACTTTATCGAAGCCATCTAAAATAACTGTTCCCAAACTTTCTAAACACTCCCACCTGTAACACACACACACACACACAGAGACACACACACACAACCATGTATTTTTAATTCTAAGGTACACGTTTTTATACATTTTAGCACCTGAATTTAGCCTGTGCTTTGTAACCCACAGCACTTTACAATAAGAAGCACCCAAATAATAGTGCAATATATAGCCAATGGAAGAACATAAATGAATTTGGAGGACTCTAGTGAGGACCACCCACGCCCCACCCCTGACTACAGAAGGAGAAAATCCTGACTACACCAGGAGTTTCCTGGCGGGCCTAGGTTCAATCCCTGGTTGGGGAACTAAGATCCCACAAGCCACGCTGATTTTATCAATTCACAAAAAACCACTATAAATTGATATTACAGGAGGAAGTCACTATTTCCCTTAATTCTCAGCAGAGAAGCTACTCAAATTCTTTCAGATTATACTTACATAGAATTCATACCTCAAATCTTTTGAATTGGGTCAAAAGTCCTCCCTGGTGGGATATTTGGGCAGGAAAACACCAAAACAATATAGCAGCCCCAACAGAAAGTTAAAATGCAATTAAGGGTCTCATGTTCAAATAAATGTATCTCAAATACTGACATCTAAATATATATACATTACCTTGATCAAAATAAATATCTCAAGAACTACATTTTGTATCTAAAATGAAAACACCTGACGGCTGAGGCGGGCGAGGGAACGCTCTGTGAACTATCACCATAGAAACCCGACCACAGGTTCCAGCCGCTCCTGGCACCCAGGCCTGAATGTGCTATGCCACCTCCGGTGCCCACCTCTGCAGGACAGGACTCGACCCTGTCTTCCAGGGGCTGCCCGCCCGGCTGGGCTCAGCTGCCTTGCTCAGCAGCCGCCAGGGCCCTCTGGACTGGAAGGACTGCTTCAAACTTCAGATCCCCCTTTTACCTGGTCTTCTTCACCACACACTTCTTCCAGGGATGGATGGAAGTGATCACTTCCCCTCAATGGGAAGGGAAAAATGTCTTCTACTTTGCTTTCTACTACTCAAGAAATCAACTGCTTAATTTCTACTAGAATCTAATCTGTTGTCTACAAGCTTTGCTTTTTCCTAGCTGGAGCACAAACTTCTATATTCTGCTTTTAAAAAACATCAAAAGCCTTTCTTCTGCTGTTTACACTGCTCATGATTTTTACGGCCTTAAGGACGTCTTATCAAATGGACATGCCTTTATTAAATCAAACCAGTTCCCAATTATTAGACAGTGAGATTAGATACTTCTGCTATTAAAAACCAATGCCAGGGGTTCCTGGTGGCTCAGTGGTAAAGAATCCACCTGCCAATGCAGGAGATGCGGGTTCGATCCTTGATCTGGGAAGATCCCACATGGCTCAAGGCAAACGCCACAACTGCTGAGCCCATGTGCTGCAACCACTGAAGCTCTAGAGCCCGTGCTCTACAACGAGAAGCCACCACAGTGAGAAGCCCACGCACCGCAGCTGGAAAGTAGCCCCAGTTTAGAGCAACTGGAGAGAAGTCCTCACACAGCCAAACAAAATTAAATAATTTACAAAAACAATGCTACAGGACATCTTAAACATATATATATATATATATATATACACACTTAACTTTGACTTCCTTAATATATATTCCCAGAAAATTTCTCAGGATTTACAAGATAAAATTCAATGTCTTTGTCCCTAGAATAAAGTCAACATGAATTCTATTTTGGACATGTGGGATAAAATAAGAAATCAAGTTCTGAGTGTGTTTTAAAGTAAAACACAATGAAAATGGAGGGTGATTTTATTCTTGGTTCACTGCAAAGCTACTCTTATACTTTTCTTCACTCGCTAGTATAAAAAGGTTACAACTGAGCAACTGACTAATATTCTTTATTTAGGTTCACAATGGAAACTGAATTATTTGAACTCTTCTTTCAGAAGCTTTAGGTGTCAAAATATCATCAATGTGCTGATTTGACTGCTGCAGATATTCTCTGGATGAAGTAACTTTAAAGTTATATGGGTCAGAGATAACTTTCAACAGATTACGATTTTTTTTTCAAACGCTATATTTTACTGAAGGGATGAAAGATATATGAGCTGAGTTAATGTCACACACTGTCCGATTGAAGCATGGAATACATTAAAGCAGGGAAAATGCTTTCCAGGGAAAATTTCAGCGGGTATCCAGGCCATGATGTTTTTCTATTAGAACCAACAGAGAAATCTATCTGAAGCCATGTGCACATACGAAGCTGAGTTATATAGAAGGCGGGGCTATTCAGCACAAGGGAGCTACAAGAACCTACTGTTTGCACAGGGAACTCTGCTCAGTATTACCTAATAACCTAAACGGGGAAAAATTGGAAAAAGAATACATATAAGGAAAATATATGTATAAACATATACACATACATGTATCTAAACAAACAAGGCAGCTGCCTCGGGTGTTATCAAGTTTATTTTTAACTTTCCTTCCACCTCTTTTTTTAAGCCACCCTCCCATTCCTTCCACTGGGCTAGAGAGCAAAAATAAGCAAAACAAGAAAGTTCCCCTGCTCTGAAAGTCTGTGACTTTTCCTTGAGAAGAATCATCTAAACAAATAGCTTTCCTGCTCCTCTCCTGTTTGTCCAAGCCCACCCCACACCCCGTTAGGGAGGAACGCAGGCTGTGGCCGCAGCCAGCCCCGGTGACGGTCTGACGGTCCGGGAGGACCATGGGGCGAAGAACAGGGCTGGAGCAGGGCTGAGGCGGTGGTGATCACTGGCCCCGCGCCTCAGGTCTCACCACAGTGTCCTCTTGGGAAGTTACCCACTTGGCGCCTCGGTTTCCTCTCTGCTACCCAGGGGGTCAACTTCAAGGACTCTTGTGCAACCTGGTTCATATACGTAAAGCACTCGGCCCAGAGCCTGCCATTGTGACCTAAGTGTCTGGGGAGAAACCCACAGTACAAAAGCCACTGAGCGGGAGGCAGAGGCAGAGAAGGGAGGGACCTCACTGGGTTCCGCAGCGCTCAGCTGGATGACGCTTGCGGGAACACAGCTGCGGAGACGAGGGCTGGCCGGTTACCTCTCAGTCCGGGTCAGCTCCTACCCTTCAGGTGAGGGATCTGATTACAGTCACAGCAAGCGGCGTCTTGGGAAATCACGCTTGTTCCACGTTCCCTCGTTAGCAGCGATCGCTGGGGCCTCCGACAGCCCTCTCCAATCTCCCCTCTCTTCACCCCCTTTGCTACCGCCCTGCGTCACCACCGCCTCATCTTCACCATCGCCCTGACCCTCACCATGGAAATGGTCTCCTGAATGTTCTCTCTGCTTCTCTGAGATGTTGCCAAGTCTACCTCAACCTCTCACAATTTTAAAATTAAAAATAAAAAGCTTAGATCACACAAACTACTTAATTACAAGGGAAAAGAAGATACCTAAAACGGAGATATTACAAATAAGATGTCTCACTCATATTCTAGTACTCACTAGGTCACAAGCTTCAGAGCTAGTAACTCACAGGCTGAAGTTTCAAATCCTGTTATCAAAGAACCTTCTGCCCCCCATTCCCTCCACACTGCCTCCTAGACCCTCTGGTTCATACAGGCAGATTACTGTGGTCAAGGGGCTGTTTTGTGAGGTTATGTTCAATGGACATAAATCTGAAGTGCCCAGGACTGGCAGAGATCTTCAGAGCCGGCCTGGCTGTTTCTATGCTCAGTCCTGTCTGACTCTTTGGGACCACATGGACTACAGCCCACCGGGCTCCTCTGTCCATGAGATTTTCCCAGGCAAGAATGCTAAAGTGACAAGTTTTTGCCGCTATTAGCCAATTAAAAGAGGTTTTAACAGTTCAATTTGCATAAACTTGAATGTGAAAGAAATCTATTTCTATAATCCACATGTTTAGTATTTTAATATGCTCTTCCTCTTAAGGCTTGATTTTGATGAAGGCAGGGGAGTGAATGTGGTATTATGTAACATAGTATGTATCTAGAACATGATTTCTACAACATTCTAAAGAGAAGACTGCATCTCCTTAGGGTGCCTAACCCTATATTGTATGGCAGTGACTCAAAGGGATATTTTAAATGCTCAAGTAAAATACTACAAAGCCTGTTAGGTACTACCCTAATACTCAAAAGTAGTCTGGACCTGACTACTTAATGAAATCAACAATGAGGTATTTCTTTTGGCCTAAGAGCATCATGGAGCAGGAAACAGCAAGCCACTCTAGTATTCTTGGCTGGAAAATTCCACGGACAGAGAAGCCTGATGAGGTATATAGGCCATAGGGTCACAAAGAGTCAGAAATGACCTAAGCCCAAGTCCGCATACACTGGAAGAGCATCATGGGGGGAACAAAAAACCCAAGACCCCAAGAGGCATTGTAACTAATAGTGCTTGTGACCTCTCTATCTTCAAGTGTTTCTTTCAAAGATTTTTGCTTTGGTTTAGTTAAGAAACTAGAATGATTAACCCAGAGAATAACCTCCAATATCTAATAACTCTATTCTCCCTGAGTAGTATCTGAAAAAGTAGGTATTTGCCGAATAATATGTGTGCTGTTTTAGAGAAGAAAACGGAAGCACATTTATTTTCTACCAACCAGAGCCCCAGTTATCCTCCCACAGAGGTCACCCTGAGACTCTTCAGCCTGGGAGAAAAGCCATCTGGCTTAACACTTGATAGGAAATGAAAGACACAACGTGTTATTATTATGTCCATGTGGATTCCCAATAAAGACATGGGCAACGGGGAAACATACATTATTACACACTATGAGGATATCTTAATAAAGCTAGGACACCAGGGGAATGACAGAACTACATCATTCAAATCCCTATTTAGGGTGCAGAGGGAGGCTTCAGTATATTTGTTGTCTTTTTTTTTTTTTTTTTTTTTTTTAAGTAAGCTAACTAGAATTCCTTTAGTACTAGTTAAAACAATCTTTAAATATGTAGAGACCTCTTTAAAAATCCATTCTCCAACCCTAGAAATGCAGATTATGGTCCTTACTGAAAGGAAGCAGGGTTCCTTAGAGAAATAGTTGATTCCAGGTCTAGGACAGGATATGGACAAGGTGAGCCTAAAACAATGTCAATGTCAGCGAGACAGCAAGGAAGCACTCAGACCACCAGTTATATAAAGATGCCAACTTGAAGAGGCCCTAATTGGGAAAGATGGCACAATTTGAGCATTAATAAGGACGGTAATGTACTGCTCCTGCTACTGCTAAGTCACTTCAGTCGTGTCCGGTTCTGTGCGACCCACAGACGGCAGGTAATGTACTAGCTGTTTAGAAAATCATTTTGCTTTTCCACTGAGAAAGTCTAAAATGTGGAACAGTAGGTAAATTTTACCATTTAGGCCTACTGATAAAATTAATCAAAATACCTGTCCTTTTTAACAGAACATCCCCAGCTGTAATATGATAGGCCTGTTTTCATTAGTTCATTTATTACTTTAAAAAAAAAAAAGCCCCACTGGTCATCACTAGAAAATTATGGAACAACTTGTTTGAAAACTGATAAAGAGAACAAAATCATATGTATTTATCATTGCCTATGTACCACTGGGTAATTAAACAGAAAGTGAGGGAAAGTTTTTCTTCATAGGGATATTCCAGCTAGTAAATGAAAACTACTAGAATGTCATCATATTTCAATTCCTAATGAACTGATATCAATAGCTGCTGACATCTCAGATAGAATTTTATCTCCCTCCTGATGGAAGAACAAATGCATCAACTATAGTCTTGCAAATAAGGAATATGGAAATATAAATATAAGAAGTCCTTTGATCCAACAACTAACTGACTGGACATACAGAGAACTGCATTAGAGCTATGCAATCAGTTAAATCTAGTTTGTGGCCCAAAGTTATTTCTTTAAAAAAAAAAAAAAGTAAAAAGTCTTAAAATATATACTGACCCACAGATCCTGTTGCAAATAAACTGCCAGGAAAATTAACATGAAGCAACTGAAAATCTAAATACATACTGGATATTTTATGATGTTAAGGATGTTATTTTAGATATAATAAGAACTCTTTAGAATAATATCCTCAATACCATTATTTAAAAAAAAAAAAAACACACACACACTTTAAAAACACTGCCAGAAAGCTGAGATTTTAGATGGTGATCTATCCCTATCTTGTGTTATCCATGCAAGGTATGAGAAATGATAAATGTCCCTTTCCCAGGAATACCATTCATTTTAAAAAAAAAAGGACGGGGGAAGGTTCACTGGGAATTTTAAGAGAAGTAAAAACATATCATCAGTTTCCTTATCTTAAAAATGTCAAGTTGATAGAGAATGCCTAAGATAATGACCAATAACCACCATGGAGCGATTCCCCCAGGACGTTCTGTCAACACACCAGCAAAGAATCACAGCTCGCACCAGTCCATGGTCCCAAATCCTAGCTGCTATTAACTACTGCCAAGTTGGAAATCTTTCTGAATAAGGGCCTATTATTAGAAGAGCTGGGATGTCTCAACAATTTTTTTTTTAAGTACAACTATTTTTGAGTGCTGCTGCTAAGTCACTTCAGTCGTGTCCAACTCTGTGCGACCCCAGAGATGGCAGCCCACCAGGCTCCGCCGTCCCTGGGATTCTCCAGGCAAGAGTACTGGAGTGGGGTGCCACTGCCTTCTCCAATGCGTGAAAGTGAAAAGTGAAAGGGAAGTCGCTCAGTCGTGTCCAACTCCTAGCGACCCCATGGACTGCAGCCCACCAGGCTCCTCTGTCCATGGGATTTTCCAGGCAAGAGTACTGGAGTGGGGTGCCATTGCATTTTTGAGTGCATCGAAGCCTAAATAAAATGTACCTGTTAATTCTTACCTAATTCTGAATCTCAAAGAACAGAAAATAAAAGCATCCTCTAAAAGGCTAGTTGGATGCATTTTAGGGACTCCCTCATGATTCTTAAATTCTCTAGGCACCGCAATTTTTACAAATTTCAAGAATATCCTTTGATCTGAGGTGTATCTAGACAAAACAAGAATATTCCTTGATCTGAGGTGTATCTATCTATGCAGCCCTTCTGCTTTGCTTCTACTAAAAATATGCAAAATATATGTATGTGTGGGTGTATATATATATATACACGTTTTATATATATATATATGATATATACATACATACATATATATACATATTATTCACACACAAAACCCTTCAAAAAGCTATGAAAAACCACCAAAAGTACATCCAAACAAACACAAGCAATACGGGCATTATCTTCTCTGAAATACTTTTCAAAAATGGAGGTATTATAAGTCCCACACATTCATAATATTTAGGATGAGACTCTGATATTATCTTGCTTGTTTAGCAACTTTAGTGGTTCCTCAAATCCCGAAATCTCAAACTTTTTTACTAGTTCAGCGGGACAATGAATGTATTCTGAGATGTGTTTTTAAAGGGAAAATAGAAAGATATTGATAGGTAACTAATATCCTAGAAACTGAGAGAGAAGGAAAACATTCTTAACTGTGTTATGTGGCAGACTGGATGGGAGGGGCGTTTGGGGAAGAATAGATGTGTGTACGTGAACCACTGAGTCTCTCTGCCATCCACCTGAAACTGTCACAAGTTACACTCCAATATAAAATTAAAAGTTAAAAAAAAAAAGTTAAAGAGACGTACTGACCCAAAAGGAATTCTCTAAAGGTTAAAGGTTTGCTAGGCAGAACGTGTTTCCCTGTGGTGAGTGCCCAGGACTTTGCAGGTGTCCCAAAGGGCACACTGGGTTAGCGCATCTGATCATAGTGAAGCCTCTCCTTAAACCTCTGCTCATGCATTTCTGACTCAAGTTGACACCTGCTAACTGAGGACTTAGGAAAACTCTTCACATAAAATACTCTTTCTTGCAGAAATTCCACATACCTATCAGTGATACCAGCTAGCACCTGTGAATTTACTATAAGGTCTGAAGTTGTTTGGAAGGAATGATGCTGAAGCTGAAACTCCAGTACTTTGGCCACCTCATGCGAAGAATTGACTCATTGGCAAAGACTGATGCTGGGAGGGATTGGGGGCAGGAGGAGAAGGGGACAACAGAGAATGAGATGGCTGGATGGCATCACCGACTCGATGGAGTTAGGAACAGGCTAAATTATTTCAGTAAGGCCAGAATGAGCAAGTGACCACAATTTAAAAACCAAAACCAAAAAAAAAACAAACCTCCATTCTAGTTTAGAACAGACACATCATCTCTATTTATCCTTTCATCTGTTCTGTCCGTTCCATCACCTCCAATCCACCTGGACCCATCCCACATGTTCATGACCCATCCCACATGTTCATGTCATCCATCACCATCCTTCCATCCGGCATTCCTCGCCATCCTTCCATCCGGCATTCCATACCCGTATCAAGCACTGCATCAGGCACAGTGATGGAGACACAGGAGGGCAGTACCTAGAGGGCTTGTCCTTTTACCACGAGGCAGGCAAGATCATTTACATAAAGGACCAATGATTTTTTAAAGACACTTCCAGTGAAGACGTGTTGCCCAAAATCATACATAACAGGTTTATAAAATTTAAGTATGAATAACAGAGATCATCTCAATTATTTTACTAAAGCTTACATATGCAGGACAAGTTTTAAAAACACAGTAAACTCCATCACCTGGCTAACTCAGTTGGTACAGCCTAAGACTTTAAAATGCAGAAAGCTCTGCTATTTTTTCTACCTATACTATCACATTTTTTAAGTTTAATTTCACATGTCAAAGGAGAAGGTATATACTCATACAGAATCGATAACTAGAGTTATCTACCATGGTTTAATAATGCAAGTTTAAGATACACAAATGTGGAGAGGCACATATTATCTATTTGTAGTAATTTTTAAGTGAATCAAAAGCTCAGCCATCTAGATTTTAATATCCTGTAAGGAAAACAAAATACATTCCATTCAACTATGAATCCTTTGATGACTAAGCAGCTCATGAATATGTCTCAACAACAGTGAAAAAAGCAAATACTAGAAACACGGAGAAGGCATCATATAGGGGGCATGTGGAGATCTCCTTGTGAAGCGAAATCAGACCTACCGTAGTGTCGTTGCTGGTAACATAAACCAGGACATCAGAGGAGTTCCTGCCATTGATATATCGGTAGCAGTTCCAAACACAGCTAATCAAGTAACCCTGCAAATAAGCAGTCATTATTAGGACCTTAATTTTCAAACTTCAGATAATTTAAAATATCACCATGGATAAAGCCACATTGTAAAACATTTATTTACATAAATGGTAAACACACATTAACTCTACTAAGCCAAAACACCTTTAAAATTACAAATTTTGGGTAAACTTTCTGGCCAAAGGTGACACTGCAGCCTTATTCCACCACACCACGCAGAAGGTGGTGGGGAGGACTGGGCTGAAAGTAGGAGAAAGTTTCCAAGAAAAAGGAGTGAAAGGAGCATTCTCTACAAATATTTATTGCCCCTCAGAGTTACAGAACAACCACTTCATTAGCCAATTCTCATCACATTTTAACTCTGCATCATTGGGATTTTTACTCTGCATCATTATATATAATTTTATTATACAAGTCAACTTAAATAAAAAAAGAGGTTCACAGCATGTCAATCTGCTTCATGGTCAATAAAATTCACTAAAACATTTCCATTTTCATAATGAACTATCCAAAGAGGTTCATTAAAATTCAGGTTCAAAATAAAGACATACTAGAAATAAAGCATGAGCTCATGGGAAATGTTTAAAATATGAACTCTTTGCACTTTCATTCCCATCATGTGTAATTAGATTAAAACAAAATGATTTTAAAGGCCCTTTCTAGCTTTGAAATTCTTTGATTAAAAGACGTTTAAAGATATGGAGAAAATGGAGCCTCCTACATTGCTGTTGAGAATGTAAAATGGTGCCATGTGGAAAACAGTCTGGAAGTTTATCTAAAGTTTAAATAGTTACCGCATGACCTGGAGAGTTCACTCTGAGGTATATACCCAAGAGAAATGAAGACGTTATGTCTACACAAGAGCTTGTGTTATCCATAATATCAAGAGTAAAACAATCCAAGTATCTGTCAAGACTGGACAAACAAAATATTCCATTGTATGACTGTTTAAACAATGGAATATTATTCAGCAAGAGAGAAACTTCTGATACACGCTATGGCATGGATGAACCTTGGAAACGTCAGAGCAGCCAGTCACAAGGACCACGCGCGATTCCATGAAATGTCCAGAATAGGCACACCCACAGGGACACAAAGCAGATCGGTGGTTACCAGGAGCGGGGGTGGGGGTGAGGGACATCATTAAGTGGTAACAGTGTTCCAAAAGTACACTGTTTAACCACTGAGCTGTGTTTATACAACTCTGTGAATATATTGAAAACCACTGGATTGTACCATTTAAATGGGAGAACTTTAGGAGATGTGTATATATATATATATGGGAATATATATATATATATGGGAATATATATATATGAGAACATCATATGTGCATTATATCTCAAAGTTGCTTTACAAAAAAAGACATTTAAAGACAATTGGGGTACGTGTCAACACTTATCAGCAGAGTGAGGTGAACATTCTGTAGTGTACTCAGAAAGCTGTCTGAAACTGCATTTTGTACTTGGGGGTTATTAGTTCCTGCAGTTAAACTTTCTGTGATAATGTTAAGATGAAAATGTTATTTATTGTGTAATGCTATTTTAGTAAAATGTTTTCTGAATGGCAATAATCTGAAACCAGAGAACAATGAGAAAGAGATGGAAGGGGTATTTTTCTTGAACGTTGTACACACAGTATGTTCAATTTACACGTAAACCCAACAATGTTCTTGCTTCTCCATAAAACAATAACAAACAAAAAACCCTCGACTCATTGAGAATTTTAACACAAATAAAAAAGGAATGCTTGAACATTTTCTGTTGTGTCCTGTGCAAGAAGTTGTCCACTATTTTAGCAGTGAACAGAAGGTTCTTTTTAAGGCAAGAACTCTTTCTGACATGAGGCCTCCAAAATGATGAATCTCCAACTGAAGGTTAAACCTGGAGGGGAAGTACTTAGTGTCTGGGGCCTCATTATGTCCAGTCTGCACTCTTGGGGGCCCCTTGCAACACTTGGAGCACACACTCACTCAACAGTCCCATAGGAGAAAAATTGGCCTGATGTCTCTAAAACCCCAATAACTTAATTCAGTAAACTTACTTCCGTTGGACATTTCTGTAATCTTGATTAAAGAATTAAATATCTGGGGTGCAGTGGATACGAATCTGCCAGCCAATGCAGGGGACACAGGTTTGATCCCTGGTCCGGCAAGATTTCACATGCCGCAGAGCAACTAAGCCCGTGTACCACCACCACTGAGCCCACGATCTAGAGCCCACAGGCGGCAACTCCTGAGCCTGCCAGCTCTAACCACTGAAGCCCGTGCGCCTAGAACTTGTGCTTCGCTAACAGAGAAGCCAACACAATGATAAGAACGTGCATGGCAACGAAGAGTAGCCCCAGCTCACAGTAACTAGAGAAAGCCCATGTAAAGCAGTAAAACCCGGCACAGCCAAAAGTTAACTAAAAAATTAAAATGTTTAAAAAAAAAGACATGAACTTGCACTGACAGGATTAAGTACACCCGCCGTTTATTTGGAGAGCTAGGTGGTAAGCTTTGTTATTTGCCAACCAAGGACAAAGTAAAACTGACGCAAGTCCTACTTGGGCTCCCAGGGACCACTAGCAATAAAACTTACTGGAGAGTCTAACAGTGAATTTAGGTTGTGAGAGCTACTAATCAGGCAAACAGATATGTGAAAACACAAAACATACATGCATTCACATTTTCTTTTTAACAATTACTGAGTCTCCACAAGGGAGAGGAAAATGAAGGTAGGATCTGTGTTCTCAAGGAAATGCAACCTGGTTAGTAGAGAACAGATAAACACACAGTTATTATTATAATTATTACGTATAACACATCACTCACAGGTTGGAGACAGTGCTGTGGACAATTTGTATGAAGCCTTTTATTAGATCACTATGATTTGCAACTGATAAAAGCACGACACCTACACCATCACCTAAGACGTGGCCTGGCACATGGGGGCTTTACCGGATGAGTGAGTGAGTGATGCGCCTTCCCATCAGCTCATTTAACCTCACTGTCACCCTACAGCATGTTTTCGTAGCTATCACTGCTGTTAAGTAAAGGAAGAAACCGAGGCTCTGGTCACACAACTCGAGACAGCAGTGACTGAAGCTAAATCTAGGTCCTCTGACTCAAAATCTCAAGTAAGCATTTCCAATAAAAATGTCAATGGCTACACAATTAAAATGCATTTTTAAAGAGCAGTTTCTGGGCAATGGCACAGGGTAGCTTGGTCAGATTAACCTTCTTGCAGGTAAAAATGAGAAAATCTGGAATTAATAGACACAGATTATATAGGAAGGCATGGCTGAAGGGCTTCAATAGGGCAGAAGCTAAAGAGGAATCCAGCCTTCAGTGACAAAGCTCAAGGGGTGGGATTTGACAGTCCGAAGCCTCATGCCAGGGGTGGTCTGGGGCTGACTGAGCAGTCAGGAATCTGGGGTGTGGGGTAGGAGCTGCAGGGGCGGTAAGCCTCAACATCCGTCTATAAAATTCACCCAAATCCTCACCACTAAACCATACGTGCAGTATCAAAAAATGCAGAGTGTGCTCTATGGACAGAAAATGCAGACCTAAGTGACTTTCAATGAATCATTTTCTTTCTACTCCTCTTCAACAAATTGCTATCACTCTGGTCCCGAAACGCAGCTTATTCAAGCTCACTGAGGCCTGATTTTTAAAGAACCGGGTAACTTTACGCCTAAACAAAGACAATGAAAGGTACTCAGAATTAAAACGTCAAAGTCTAACCTGGGAATTTTCTACTTAGTAGCAATCAAGTTCCAATAATTATGATGTTTTTATTACCAGATTTACAAAGACGAAAAAGCTAGAGGCTACTCAGTTGCTGAAGGTGAGGGAAATGTGGCTGCAGGGAGTGCTGAGTCATTCAACTTTAGGGGAGGGCAATCTGATAACCTACAGAAAACCTTCAAATTATGCACAGCCTTCTAATTTCAAGAAATACATCTTGAGGAAATAAATGTGTAAGTATACAAAAGATACATTTATTTTAATATATTCATTGCAGTACTATTTAGAAGTAAAAAAGTAGAAACTATCTCAATGTCCAAAAACAACTAATTTATAACACTGCTAAGTTTATCTAATACTTTGTTACAGAATATAATGTTCAAAGTTTATTACATTTTAAAAACAAAGGACAAAAAACCCCACAAAATTCTGTAAAGCAATTACCCTTCAACTAAAAAAATTTTGAAAAGTTAACTGTGGAAAAAAATATTTTTAAAAAAATCACATTACAAAGGAGTGTACTGAGACACAGTAATGGATGCTATGGTACATAATACACACTGCATAAATGCACAACATTCATTTATTCACATCCAAACAGATTTTAGAATAACCTCGAGTTGGCCTGTGTTAAGTTTGTTGAGTGTTTATTTCTGTCATACAGATAAGAGAAGGAACAAAATTGTTAGGAATTCAAAAAGCCGTTCAGAAATCTAAAGCAAGATAATAGACAGAAACTTGCCTACTTCTGTGGCATACACGAATACATTCAATAATATTTAGAGCATTAAGTAAAATCTTCATGCTTACCTTAAAAGCCAAGATAATGCTGATGAACAGAAGAATAATGAGGACCAAACAGGTAGGATTCACTGACATGATATCATCTTTGTAAGGAAAATCAGGAGGCTGCAAAAGAGAAGAGTCTTATTGGCAAATCTCATTAATTATCAAGCGCAACAATGAGACCCAGCACAATCGAAAATAAGTAACTTTTAAAAATAAAAACTAAAATACAATACTGCCTTCTTTATATAGAGCATTTTTGCTGATGCTACTTCTCAAAGAGCAGAATCTTGTATTAATAGGTATTTACAGCATTAAAAAGAATCAAAACTATTACATACAAAATGGATAGACAAGGTCCTGTTGTATAGCACAGGGGACTATATTCAATATCCTGTGATATTAGAAATAGGAAAATATTCTTTTCCTATAATGGAAAAGAATATTTAAAAAAGGAATTCTGTATGTGCGTAACTGAGTCACTGTGCTGAATAGTAGATTGGCAAACTGTATCAAGTATACTTCAATAAAAAATTTTTTTAGTAAAAAGAATGTATATCTATGTATAACAATTCCTTCGCTGTACAGCAGAAATCAACACTGTAAATTACCATTATAAATCAACTATACTTGTGTTAAAAAAAAAAAGTCCTACCATCTGACCAAATTGATTCACTACCAGGGCAAAGGAAACCCTTTTAGGAGGACTGAAATCTGCTACTATATATAGTTTCTGGGAATGACAGGACATCACCATAAACCATGTGCTCAGCACAGATCAACGCTCTCATGGTAATCGGCTTAGACAGTGTATGTGGAAGGCAGCTCCGTGTGTGGTCACCCTTCATCTCTCCCCGTCACCCAATACTCCCACTTCAGCAGTAATCTGAGACTTAAAAAAGGAGAAAACTCGTGACTCATGTGGCTGGCCCTCTCCAGGGGGACCCTCACCCACCGGTTTTCAGAGTCCCCTTCCATTCTGGCAAAATACCTAAGAAATAAAATCTAAGTCATTCCTTGTGATCAGCTCATCAAACAGGCCCTTGCCCCCTGGAACCTGAAAGGGCCGTCTGTAGTACTGATCTCAAAGGGCTAAGAAGAAAATAAATGGATGTTGTTTACAAGACCAACATGAAATCTTACTGTTTCCAGAAACATGCAGGGAGGGGGGGGTGGTATGTGTGGGAAACGGGATTAAAGTGGGTGAGACCCTTTCCACAAAGATCTTTTACACTCTTTACCCCACAAATCTGAACGTGGTTTCTATATCTAGTTAAGACCTATAAAACACATGCACAGCTTACTTTATCTGTGTTTTACAAGGCTCCACATGAAAAGAGCAGGCACTGGGACTTCTCTCCATCAGCCTTCTCAGACAAGTCTCCCAGACTCACTGTATCTCAACTTCTCAACAAGAGCCGCAGTATCAGGGCAAGTCTGACGCCCCCTTTCACTGCTGACTGCCGCTTAGGCACTATGATAACCCGGAGCCCCGGCTCGTTCCGCCCACACGGATCTTCAAGAAGGACATTCAGAAGATACCTACTTGTATAATTTGGTTTATACTTACAAATAAGAAGTAGATAGTGATTTTCTAAACTGATACTAGGATCACTGTCAGCGTCGCTAACGTTTTTTACAAGTGGGTACAGAGAGACTGCACGATGCGTGTGTGACAGGAAGTCTGGGGAGCATCAGGAGTGCTCTAAATGCCTGCCTTTCTCCTCCTTATAAACCTTACAGTGGTCAGGACTATAGTCATGATTTGCCTTGATGTCCTCTACCTCATGACACACCTTCCCAACCCCCTCACGGGGCGGGCTACGTGGCAATCCTATTTCCTCCACAATTCCCAGGTGACGGTAGGAGCTCAGTGCCAGACGATCACTACAGAGTCAAGCCCACGTCCTTACAGACAGTGGTAGTTCTACAACCTGCGGGTCACGTATAAACCCCCTCACGCAGAAACACTGGGCTGTTATCACAAGAAATAATATGTTAAGTTAGCTCATGGGAAAACACCAGAATTTCCTTGACACTACACTCTATGAAAACACAGACCTGTTTTCTAAGAAGCAAAAAGAAGCTATTTCCTACAGCAATGACCACCTGATACTCTAGAGGCTTTTCATACGTGGTCCACTAAGCACTAGCCACGTGATCCAGGCAGGCCCCCGAAAGATCAGGAACTCCTGTTGCCACACTGGAGAAGGCAATGGCACCCCACTCCAGTACTCTTGCCTGGAAAATCCCATGGATGGAGGAGCCTGGTAGGCTGCAGTCCATGGGGTCGCTAAGAGTCGGACACGACTGAGTGACTTCACTTTCACTTTTCACTTTCATGCATTGGAGAAGGAAATGGCAACCCACTCCAGTGTTCTTGCCTGGAGAACCCCAAGGACGGGAGAGCCTGGTGGGCTGCCATCTCTGGGGTCGCACAGAGTCGGACACGACTGAAGCGACTTAGCAGCAGCAGTTGCCACACTTCTGGCCTGCCTCCCTCCCCTCCACGTCTCTTTTCCACTGACCTTCTTGACCTCTGTTACCACATCAAACCCCCAGTCTTCTGTCTTCATCCCGGTAAACAACCTGCTTCTTCCCCCATGCTCAGACACTACTATTACAACCTCCAAAGACTGAACATTCTCTCCATTTAAAACATTTTTGATTTTGAAGAAATTGCATTTTCATATACATTCCTAATTTAAAACACAACAATCTTAAAACGTGAAGGCATGGATGTATTCTAACCTCACACCCTCCATGAGCTTCTTAACAGCAAGCCACCCATATTCACTCATAAGGTTACAAAGGACATTTAATAGAAAACCAGCCTGAAAAAGAAGCTGGAGGAAGAAAGGGGTTCTACAGTCAAATTAAGTGTGAGACCCAGTGTATATCAAGTTTCCCATTTTCCATACACAGCAGAGGCAAAAAGCTACCCTCTGCTGATAACTGAGCAAATTGCATTTTACAAAAATTAGACAATTAGTAAGCAGCTTGTAAATTAGGTAGGTACCTCCAATACCGTCATCACCACTGATCTACCTCAGGGGGTTAAGTTTTCTCAAAAAGCATTCTGCTGCTACTGCTGCTGCTGAGTCGCTTCAGTCGTGTCCAACTCTGTGCGACCCCATAGACGGCAGCCCACCAGGCTGCCCCATCCCTGGGATTCTCCAGGCAAGGACACTGGAGTGGGTGAAAAGCATTCTAAGAAATTTAAAAATCTTTATTCAAAAATCTCTAATCTCAGATCCAAGTTAAAAATTGACAAATTATTATGTGTATTTTTATCTCTACTTCCTTTATATCCCGATCTTGACTAAAGATAGGGATGTCTCTTGGATGTTCATGAAGAGACATTGAGATTTTGAAGGTCACGTACCAGCTGTCGTATGTATTCCTGGATGGAGTTTGGATAAACAAGTACGGTGACCGCAACCAAGGTGTTCAGGGCAAAATCAAAGATCTGGTAGCAGAAGAATGGGATGATCCAGGCTGCACGTTGCTGAACAGAAGAGAGAAGAGTGTGTTAGTATGCTTGGTATTACAAAACATTTTAATTCAGAGAAATCTTAATATGAAGGGAAATGGAGAAGTATAAATACATTAAGGTGGGTCATGATGGCAACTTGATAAACCACACAAAAGCCTCCAGTGTATGATTCTGAGACTGTAACACTGGTTTTCCATGTAACATTAACAAGAGATTTAAACTTCCAAAGATTCCTACAGGAAACTGGGAACAACCATAACTTACTTCTTACAGACGGCGCAACAGATAACACGCGTAAGAGATGGAGGAAAAGACCCAGGACCTTGTTTCCAAGCTGCTTACCTTGTATGCGCCGTACGTAGCCATGGCACAGATAAGGATCATGAGAACAGAAATCGCGATGGCAATGCACATGTCTGTCAAAAGTTTTTTAAGAAAGAAAGAAAATCAGTTGTAGCTCCACTGTTTTAACATTTTTTAGTCATTCTTCAAAGGCATTTTGTTTATAAACCAATTACAGACAAGAACTTTATACTAAGTACATCACCAGCGTTCCTTTGGAATTTAACAAGATGATAATGGAAGCAAAGTGCCTGAAAGATGTCCCCCTTAAATCATGTTTATACGTCTATATAAAACATCTGCATCGGTTGCTCAGTGGTGTTTGACTCTATTTATAGATATATTAAATCTATTTAACATATTTAATAGATATTATATATATATATATTTAACAGATATTAAATATATCCATCTGTATTAAATATATATATAAACGTATCTGTATATATTAAACAATTTGATCTTCTGGTCCACTGAATTATATACCTAAAAACGGAGGTATTCTTTTAACAAATAGGTATCTCACTTGTATTTTACAATCTCATGTGTCTCGGACCCCTATTAAAATTTTCCACAGGCTTCCTATCTCACTCAAAAATCTCAATTTCTTGTCAAGGCCTGTATGTCTGTATTCAGTTCTAGAACCTGCCAACCTCTCTCATCTCCTCCCACGTTTTTTTCAGCTTACCCTAATTCAGCCGTATCACCAAGTTCACTAACACAGCAGAATCACCCCATTTCAGGGCCTCACACTGGCCCTGTAATGTGTCATATTTTCACACGATCAGCTTTTGCCTTTTCAATCATTCAGGTCTTGGCGCAACACCTCCAGGAGATCTTCCCTGGTCATCCTGGCTAACGTGGCCTCCAGTCATGCCCACACGACTGCTGTATTTTCTTGACAGAACAAATCACTACTGTCTTACTTATATTTGGTGCTTATGGACTGTCTCTCTTCCTCTGCTAGAGGAACCTTCCTGACGAAAATGAGTCTCTATGTCTCGTTCACTACTGCATGGAGAAGGTGGCATGCCACACATGGGCATTGAGCCCTTGAACTGCAGTCAATCTAAAATAAGATGTGT
Organism: Bubalus kerabau; assembly: GCF_029407905.1. Taxonomy (NCBI): domain Eukaryota; kingdom Metazoa; phylum Chordata; class Mammalia; order Artiodactyla; family Bovidae; genus Bubalus; species Bubalus kerabau. The sequence continues at coordinate 68,676,545 of NC_073637.1, forward strand.
TGTAAGACTGACATGTTCTCCAGATTTCAAGGCCTTAGTATACAAAAAATTAAACTATCTCGTTGATCATTTTTATCCTGATGACAAGGTGAAGTAATATTAGGGATATACTGAGTTAAATATATTATTAAAGGCAATCACCTATTTGAGTTACCTTTTTAAATGAGGCTACTAAGAAATTTAAAATGACTTCGTACTTCACTGTATTTCTGCTGAACAGTGCAACTCTAAAGCCTATATCCCAGTAGGCACAAACTGAAGACTGACTCAAGAGGTCGTGTCACCGTATTTTTAAGAGATTCTGGTAAGAAGCACAATAAGGCTGGGTTTCTGAAGATAACATGTAGGGTTATCATCAGGCTAAGAGAATACAAAAAACCCTTGCAGTAAAGTTATCTGCATACTGCTGTCAGTTTCCAAGGCATTTTCACAGCTATCTCACTGAGTCTTCCTAACTCTAAGGTAGAGGTTACTGTGCCCAATGATGAGATTATGAAACCAGGGCTCAGAGGTTACGTAACTTGCTGAGATGGCATCTGCATCAAAAGGCTAAACTATGACTAATCCTGCTCTTATGATTTCAAATCTCTGACTCTACTATTCTATGCTGTTTCTCCTTAAGCTTTTAAATACTAACCAAATGCATCAATTTAGGCTGCCACTTCCTACAGGTATTTCTCCAAAGCAAAGCATTCCAATTTTAGAATCACCTGCTCTATATCCTCAGCTTCAGAGCCAAGAGGATATTTCAAGCAGGAGGTTTACAAACAGAAGTACAAGGTCAAAGTACTTTCTGTGAGAGAATACAGATAAATCGGGACTTCCCTGGCAGTCCAGTGGTTAAGATTCTGCACTTCCAACGCAGCGAGGGGCAGGTTCATTCCCTCATTAGGGAACTAGATCCCACATGCACCAGAGCACAGCCAAAAAAAAGTAAAAACAAAAAAAGCAGATATATAGGGTTTCCCTGGTGGCTCACATGGTAAAGAATCTGTCTACAATGCGGAGACCTGGGTTCGATCCCTGGGTCGGGAAGATCCCTTGGAGAAGAGAATCGCAACCCACGCCAGGATTCTTGTCTGGAGAATTCCATGGACAGAGGAGCCTGGCGGGCTACAGTCCATGGGGTCGCAAAGAGTCAGACACGACTGAGTGACTAACACAGACACAGATATAATGCAATAAATTAATAATAAAGCTGATGATTGTATTCATGGAGTAAAAATTTGATTTTCAAAAAAAAAATTTTTGTAAGAGAATCAAAAGATAATGGGACTTCCCTTGAGGTCCAGTGGTTAAGAATCCGCCTGCCAATGCGGGGGACACAGGTTCAATCTCTAGTCCCAGAAGATTCCACATGCCATGGAACAACTAAGCCCCAGCACCACAACCACTGAGCCCACGTGCCCTAGAGCCCATGTCCTGCAACAAGGGAAGCCACCACAGTGGAAGCCCACACACCACAACCAGAGAGTGGCCTCGCACTCCGCAACGAGAAAAAGCCTGCAGGCAGCCATGAAGACCCAGCACAGCCAAATAAATAAATTAATTAATGTTTTAAAAAAGATGATGAATACTGGTCAGTACCTAAAGGGTATGATTTCTGTTAGGATACACATGTATTTATTTACTTTATAACTTTAATGCTAAATGACATCACCTTCCCCTGTTACGCGGGAAGAGGTACCAACGGGGCATTTCATGTAAGCCTCATAGTCTTCTCGCCAGGCCAAGTAACCTGCCAAGACTGCCCAGCTACCAAGTGGTGGATGAGATACTCTAGCCAAGAAAGTCTACCTCCAGAAGCAACGCTCTTCCGTGCTACCCAGCTGTGAAGGAGATGGAGCAAGTACAGTGGTGGAGGTCAGGCCTGGGAATCCAGAGCCTCCCTAAGAGGAGCTGGACATCCTTTATTACATGCAAAGCGTGTTAGAACCTGTGGCAATCTCTGAAACTTGAACTCGGGCAGAAGTTCACTATTTTCTTGTTTGCCTTACTTTAACAGTTTTTAAATTCTGTACAAGTATCTTCTATAATGAGAAAAATTAATTTTATAAAAGCCAACCCATTGTGGGATACTCTTTGACTCCCTCATACATCTTAAAAGAAACAGAGATAAACAATTAAACTCAAGGCTTTATTAAAAAAATAATATCAATGACCTTTATATTAACATAATTTATATAAGGTTATAATAGGTTATAATACAATTTATATAAGTTATCTCTTATGTTAACATTAGACATATCAATGTTAATATAGAAAAATTAAAATTTGAATATTTTTATGTCCTATTCTGTCTAAAAAGAAAACAACTTCAGGACTAAATCTCACATAATCATTAAAAAATTTTTTAATTTCCATCTTTCTCAAAAATATAAAACCCAGGAGAAATTTAAAAGGCATAAATAAAATTAAAGTCATACAGTATCCTATTACCACTCACAATGAGAAAACAGAAAAATGTTAATTTGAGATAAGGAAATTTTCAAAATTCTACTCTTATAAAAGTAACTATACTAACCACACTGAACAGAATGAATAAATCCCAAGCATATGACACAGCTTAGGTAGGATCAAAGTGTAAGTCAAATAAAAACGCAGAGCAGATAAGATAAAACAGGCGAATAAATCTCGTATCTCCTAGCAGTCTAGAGGAGAAGTCAACGCCTCTGAAATAAGGTGTAGCATACCGTGGCAAACACCAGAGTTACTCTGAAGAATTAAAATTCATAAATATGTCGACAGGCAAATGAGGAACTGGTTCTAATAAAAGGGATTTTTACAACCAGTAACCTACTGGTCAGTGGCAGAAATGCCCTTTACTCATTCTGTGCACAGCACACCCGCCGGGCAGATCACACTGCCCGCAGCTGCTTCCTACATTAAATTCCTGGCTTAATGATGCCTTCCTCGTTTGAAAAGGTTCAGAAGAAAGCTACACCACAGGCCACAAAAGGCATAATTAGAAAACATTTCCTGATACTTAGCCAATCACTCAAACAGAAAAGGAGTTTCCAGAAATGCCTTTGTTAAAGTTAACCTAGTTCTCATTCTACTCTTCCTTTGGATTTCTCCCTTTGCCTTTCTTGGATTTGTTTTCTTTCCATAAAACTGGTAGCTAAGTAGATGACTACCTGATTTACACTTGTATTCTTACTTGCATTCTTAGGGCTCACTTTTCTCTAATTTTTGGCCACATTTCTAGCTTCTGAAAACAATATTTGAGGTATATTTTCACAATTAAGTCTAGAAGAGAACTCTTTTCAGATGCATTCACACACATACACACACCCCCCCCCAAAGTCCTCATCCAGTTCTCTGCCCCCAGCAGGCAGACTCATATGGGCCATCATCAACAGGCCTGCATTACCCTTTGGCATCAGTTGAGTTCAGCCAAGGAACCCAGACAAGGGATTGGAGAGAATAAGAGGCTGCCCCCTGCTGTGAGGCAGCCTCGGGTTGGCTCTGACCCAAAGATAGCTCTGTGCTCCCTAGAAAGAGGTCAAGGCTCCTTCATATCTAGGGACAGTTAACAGCTGGCCTTGATCAAGCAAATGACATCACCACCCCTAGTGGTCTTCTTAGACCTATATCTCTGTAAAAAGATCTTGAAAATAAATATTCACTGAATTACCTTTATAAAAAAATAAGACCGCTGTCAAGACGTAGAATATACAATCTTTTGAGCCATGTGATTTAAAGGATTAAAAAGATGAAAAGGGTGGAAGGGTGGGAGGGTAGATGAATGAAAATAAAGGGCAACAATCGTTCCTATGGCTCCACTTCCTCTGCTGTTGCATTTGTATGTCTATTTCCTCAAAACATTGGCATGTCAGGCACTAGTGGACCGACTGCCCAGCTGGTTTGGGGGTTTGTTAATAGCAGAAAGGCAGCCTTGGCCTTTTCCAACGTAGTGCCAAGAGCCACAGGGAAGGCCCCAGCCAACCATTCTGTTTTTCCTTCTATTTCTTAGTTTTTATTATCAAAACTTTCAAACATACACATTACTATTTAAGTATACAGAGAGCAGTATAAAGAACCCTCAGCACCTGTTTGGTTTGGATTGTCTCATCTCTCAACACTGCACTTCTGTCCAGTCTGCCACTGGGAAAAATGTGGATTGCTTCCAGTTTTTCGTTCAGTTCAGTCGCTCAGTTGTGTCCAACTCTTTGCGACCCCATGAACTGCAGCACACAAGGCCTCCCTGTCCACCACCAACTCACTGAGTCCTCCCAAACCCATGTCCATTGAGTGGGTGATGCCATCCAACCATCTTATCCTCTGTCGTCCCCTTCTCCTCCTGCCCCAATCCCTCCCAGCATCAGAGTCTTTTCCAATGAGTCAACTCTTCGCATGAGGTGGCCAAAGTACTGGAGTTTCAGCTTCAGCATCAGTCCTTCCAATGAACACCCAGGACTGATCTCCTTTAGGATGGACTGGTTGGATCTCCTGGCAGTCCAAGGGACTCTCAAGAGTCTTCTCCAACACCACAGTTCAAAAGCATCGATTCTTCGGCCCTCAGCTTTCTTTATAGTCCAACTTTCACATCCATACATGACTACTGGAAAAACCATAGCCTTGACTAGATGGACCTTTGTTGGCAAAGTAATGTCTCTGTTTTTGAATATGCTGTCTAGGTTGGTCATAACTTTCCTTCCAAGGAGTAACTGTCTTTTAATGTCATGGCTGCAGTCACCATCTGCAGAGATTTTGGAGCCCAGAAAAATAAAGTCAGCCACTGTTACCGCATCTATTTGCCATGAAGTGATGGGGCCAGATGCCATGATCTTCGTTTTCTGAATGTTGAGCTTTAATCCAACTTTTTCACTCTCCTCTTTCACTTTCATCAAGAGCCTCTTTAGTTCCTCTTCACTTTCTGCCATAAGGGTAGTGTCATCTGCATATCTGAGGTTATTGATATTTCTCCCAGCAATCTTGATTCCAGCTTGTGCTTCTTCCAGCCCCACGTTTCTCATGATGTACTCTGCATATAAGTTAAATAAGCAGGATGACAATATACAGCCTTGACGAACTCCTTTTCCTATTTGGAACCAGTCTGTTGTTCCATGTCCAGTTCTAACTATTGCTTCCTGCCATGCATACAGGTTTCTCAAGAGGCAGGTCAGGTGGTCTGGTATGCCCATCTCTTTCAGAATTTTCCACAGTTGATTGTGATCCACACAGTCAAAGGCTTTGGCATAGTCAATAAAGCAGAAATAGATGTTTTTCTGGAACTCTCTTGCCTTTTCGATGATCCAGCGGATGTTGGCAATTTGATCTCTGGTTTCTCTACCTTTTCTAAAACCAGCTTGAACATCAGGAAGTTCACGGTTCACGTATTGCTGAAGCCTGGCTTGGAGAATTTTGAGCATGACTTTACTAGCGTGTGAGATGAGTGCAATTGTGCGATAGTTTGAACATTCTTTGGCATTGCCTTTCTTTGGGGTTGGAATGAAAACTGACCTTTACCAGTCCTTTACCAGTGGCCTGTGGCCACTGTTGAGTTTTCCAAACTTGCTGGCATATTGAGTGCAGCACTTTCACGGCATCATCTTTCAGGATTTGAAATAGCTCAACTGGAATTCCATTACCTCCACTAGCTTTGTTCGTAGTGATGCTTCCTAAGGCCTACCTGACTTCACATTCCAGGATGTCTGGCTCTAGGTGAGTGATCACTTATGAACAAAAGTGATTCATTTTTATACATGGCTTATGAGGGACACAAGCATTCATTTCCACAGGCTACATACCCAGGGATGAAACTGCTGGATCATAGGGTAGGTGTATATCTAGCTACAACTTGTATACTCCGAGTTGTATGATTACACTCCCAGCTGTAGACTGAGAAACTTGCTGGCTCCACAGCCATCAGGTGGCATTGTCAGTTTTGTTCACGTTGCCATTTTGAAGGGGCATTCTGTTCAGTTCAGTTCAGTCGCTCAGTCATGTGAGAGTCATTGTGACCCCATGGACTGCAGCTCGCCAGGCCTTCTTGTCCATGACCAACTCCTGGAGTTTACTCAAACTCATGTCCATTGAGTCGGTGATGCCATCCAACTGTCTCATCCTCTGTTGTCCCCTTCTCCTCCTGCCCTCAATCTTTCCCAGCATCAGGGTCTTTTCAAATGAGTCAGCTCTTCGCATCAGGTGGCCAAAGTATTGGAGTTTCAGCTTCCACATCAGTCCTTCCAATATTCAGGACTGATTTCCTTTAGGATGGACTGGTTGGATCTCCTTGCAGTCCAAGGGACTCTCAAGAGTCTTCTCCAACATCACAGTTCAAAAGCATCAATTCTTAAGTGCTCAGCTTTCTTTATAGTCTAACTCTCACATCCATACATGAATACTGAAAAATTGAAGGGGCATAGTGATTCACTACTGGGCCTGTAATTTCAACTTCTTTTATATCCAATAATGTGAAGACTATTTTCATGTTTCGTAGTCATACGAATACCTTCCTTTGTGAAGTATCTGTTTTTCTCTTTCTTGATTTCACACAGAACAATTTAAAGACCACCCTTTCTTCAACAAATGTTATCTTAAATGAAATGTCTATATATGGTACACAAATTCTTATTATTGTAATGGTTATTTCCTCCTCAGAAACAAATTTCTTATTATTTTATTGGTCATATATTATTTACCCAATGGATAACATTAAGTTTTGGACTTCCCTGTAGCTCAAATGGTAAAGAATCTGCCTGCAATGCAGGAGACCCAGGTTCGATCCCTGGGTGAGGAAGATCCTCTGGAGAAGGGAATGGCCATCCACTCCAATATTCTTGCTTGGAGACTCCCACAGACAGAGAAGCCTGGAAGGCTACAGTTCGTGGGGTCACAAAAAGTCAGACACAACTGAGTGACTACTAACACACGCTAAAGTTAAGTTTGGCTTGAAAGATAACTTTGCTGCAAAATGAATCAGAAATTAATTGGGATTATCTGCTATCTGGCATTATGTTTGGCTCTGAAAGCTCCTGTTACAGTTTCTTGCCAGTCCATTAAAGTTTCAAATAAAACCATGAAGTCTGTTTATCTGGATTTTACCTGTTTGTTTGCTCCCTAATGTCCTTTTTCTGTGCCAGGGTCTAATCCAGGGTCTCATACTGCATGTTGCTGGATCTCCTTTGTTTCCTTCAATCTATGACAGTTTTCTAGTCTTTCCTAGGTATTCCCTTTTTTTTAACCATATAAATATGGTTATAAGTTATAAATGTGTTACACGTTTTTGTATATAAATCATGTAAAAATACAAATGTTCAAGAGCTAGCTTTTTTTTTAAAAAAAAAGAGAAATCATAAGATCACATGGAAAAGTGAGATACACTCCTGTTCTGTCCTGGATAAAATCTTGAGATGGCTACCGCCATTCCAAAAGGCAACAATGTTAAACTGCTATACTGTACACCAAAATGTTCAAGCACAGTTCAAAGCAATTGACTGTACCCATTTCAAAGACTATTTAGTTCTATACTCCTGTATGTTAAATATAGAAAGAGTTGTCAGCCATGATGACCTTTGACCTACAAACATTTAAAAAAAAATAAACGTACTTATTCACTTATTTATGGCTGTGCTGAGTCTGCTGCTGCTCGGGCTTTGCTCTAGTTGTGGTGAGCCGGGGGCTCCTCTCCAGCTGCCGTGTCTGTGCTTCTCACTGACATGGCCTCTCTCGTTGCAGAGCAAGGCTCAGCAGTTCTGGTGCACAGGCTTAGGTGGATCCACAGCATATGAGATCTTGTCAGTTTAGGGATCGAACCCATGTCTCCTGCATTGGCAGGTGGATTCTTTATCACTGAGCCACCAGGAAGTCCCCGACAAACTTCTTTTTAAAAAGAGATCAAAACATATGAAAAAGGAAATGTAAGAGGAAAGCGGTTAAGAAATAGACTCACTCAAGTGAATGAACATTTATCCTTCTGTATCTTTTCAAGCATGTGATGTAAAACATCAGTAGATTGTCCTAAAAGTAATTATAAACCATTTCTTTCAAAGATATGAAACTGCAAACGCACTGGAATTAGTATCCAGGTTATTATAAAATAATTACTGTTGTAAAGCTTTGAGTACCAGCAAGCCTTTGAAGTCGGCTAAATTAAGCCAATACTGTTAGACAGTCACTACTCAGCTTAATCTCCGGCAATTAGAACAAGGCAGGCAGTGTTACTACTTGATTCAGATACAACGGTAGCTGTATCATTTAAAGTTTCTTCTTCTAACCTCAATTACTTAGAAAAGGAATCCTGCTACTGGAAAAAGATAAATTACTTCTAAATGTCAATCAAATATTACATTTATAGTTTGCATGGTCTTTTAACTCAAGGGAAGGAAGGCAGAGAGATATTAATTTAATATTAATGGAACTCATTATCCTTTCTGGGGGAATTCACCAGAGTAACAGGATTGTCCAGAACAGAGAGAATGAACAATGCTACAGCAGAAGTCACGTCTGTCTGACAGGTTCCGCCCCCAGGATGACCTAACCCTCTTACTCCTTGGTCTCTTACTCTGAAGCTCGGAGGTAGGAGAGGATGGCTATAAAGTATCTCCTGGTTTCGCCTTTACGTCACTTCCAGCTCTCCTCAGGCTGCTCCTCCTGACTTCTAATGTCAGCGCTCCTATCCTGCCCTTTTCTCTTATCTCCCTAATGTAAATATCTTTTTGAAACTTATGTCCTCAAATTTACCCCTTCCCAGACATCTGGGTTATTGATTCACATACCCAACTACCCTTTTAATCTCTCCACTTTACTATATCTAAGTTAAGAACAGCCTATAAGCCAGTAAAATATATTGAGCCCTTATTATGGCCCAGATCCCATTTGAAGCATTTTTCATGCACTAACTTAGCCACCAGAACAATCTGAGGAGGTAGATATTACAGTCATCCCTATATTCAGAGGGGCAAACTAAGTCACACAAACATCAGTAACCAGCCCAATGTTAGTCCATTTCATACACCGCAGGGTCAGGTTTCAAAGCATGGTCTCTGGCTTCAGAGCCACACTCCTAACAACTATGCTAAGCCAATAAAATCCGTTGAGTTTTCTTGGCCAATGCCTTCATGAAATCAGCAGGTCTAATCCAAGGCAATGAACTGGTTTACTAGGCTTCTAAAAGTCATCTAGGAAGGAAATGAAGTTAGGCCATTGACTGAGATGGACAAACTCTTGTTCATTCTGGAATGCTTGTAACAGATGTGTTGAATAAGTCAAAATAAATATATAAATCAGTCGAGTTTCCTGCCAGTTGTGTTCCCATTTCCAAACTCTCTCTCTCCTGAAAAGATGCAGGTCATATACTCAAGTTGGAAAGCAGGAGTCATTTTCGATTCATCCCTTTCTCTCACTGCCCACAGCAGTAACTTCTGTCCATCTCTTCAAACCGATCTTTCCCCATCCCCAGTGTAGCCTGGATTGCAGAGAAACACCCCCCAAACCAGTGTCCGGGCCCCTGTACTCACACACCCAGCCCCCTAAAGCATCCCTACTCAGCAACAAAAAGGATCTTCTGAAAACACACATCAGTTCATAACCACAAAATACTAAAAATGACTTTCTCACTCTGAGAATAAATTTTGCAAGCCTCACCATGTCTGCTGAAAGCTCTTAGTCCATCCCTTAACTGCACCTTCAGCCATTCTCCACCTTACTCACTATGTTCCAAACACATTTTAAAAATGCATTTAAAGTTCTGCAAGGCCAGTGAGAATAAATTTGCATGACCTTTGGTCCGGGACTGTGCATAGCACTCTTCCTCTCAGTCAGCATGGACACAGCATGACTGTGGTTATAAAACATTCAGGTTTCCCTGATTTTAGGATGTGTGTGGTGGCCGGGGAAGGGACGGGGACTGGGGGGGGCGGGGATGCCTAGCCTCCTTTCTGCACACCCCACATCCGCATCCCCATGTGCATTTATATTTATGTGGAAAAAGCAACAAAATAACCATCAGAAGCCTTTCTAGAATGGAGAAAGATCACTTTCTGAAGGAAAGGTAAATACTGAGAGATAAAGACACAATAAGATATGAAACTTCCTTCCTGACTCCCTCTCCTCCTCAAAGAGCCAGAAGGCCCAGGGTGTACAAAGATTCACACAAAGCAAAATTTAAAAAAACAGGAAAGTTAACATAGGACGGGAAAAAAAAAAAAAGACGAGATCTGATTGAAACTCCTGCCCTTAGAGGCAGAACACACGCAGCACATAAATATTTGTCATCCTGATTTCATCCTGATTTGTAACAGTGGGAAGAGACTGAAGCATCAGTTCAAATGGACCCATGAATCAATATTTGTAATTTAACAGGAAGAACTGGCAGCTGGATTCCCCGCCCTTGAAAATACCAAAATATCTACAATTGTCTGATGTACTTACTGGCATCATCCATGAACTCAAAGTCACCCCCGAGTTCAGAACTTGAAAAGTGGTAATGATCTGGATCAGCCAGGGCGCTCAACAGAATCAGCAGTACCACGGCATTGAGGATCTGCAAGAAGAAAAGGAAAAAACCTTAACGAACCCCAGTATATGGCCCTTACAATAGAAAATTAGAGGGACCACGTGGAGTTTAATTTCAACAGCTGCTGGACTTTCAACATGAAGCCCCACCCTCAGAGGGAGCACACAAACATTCCCGAGGCAGAGACATGGTCAGTCCATTCATGCAGCCAAGGGCACGTGGCCTGGTGTGCAGGCGACAGCTGGTTTCAGCTCACTATCCCCTTGGCTGGGCACCCTGGAGCATTGCAGAAACACCCAGAAAGCCCTGAGGCCAGTAGCTGGAAAAAACTCTCCAGCTAGCTAAGCACACTCTTTTCAAGCAACCTCAAGTTTGTTCAGGTGACCAAACACTGTCCACGGGTTCAGACAACAAGAGTTATGAGCCCATCCAGGGAAGGGTGGCAGAGAATGAATGCAAAGCTATTTTGTGGAAGACTGAAGTCGCTCAGTCATGTCCGACTCTTTGTGATCCCATGGACTGTAGCCTACCAGGCTCTTCTGTCCATGGGATTTTCCAGGCAATAGTACTGGAATGAACTGCCATTTCCTTCTCCAGAGGATCTTCCTGACCCAGGGATCGAACCCGGGTCTCCTACACTGTAGACAGATGCTTTACCGTCTGAGCCACCAGGGAAGTAGGTGCTAAATTATCTCTGGTAAATAAGAAAACTGACAGACGCTTAGGGGTTAAGAACGCTGCTGAAGATCAGGCAAATAAGCTGGGATCGAGATCCAAGAATTTCAGTTTGAAAACCTACCATCTTAAATTCTCTTCTTTTTATTCTGCCAATGCAGGAAACACGGGCTCGATCCCTAGTCCGGGAAGATCTCATATGCTTCAGAGCAACCAAGACTGTGCCCTAGAGCCTGTGATTCACAAACAGACAGGAGCCAGTGCTCACCACAACTAGAGAGAGCCTGCATGCAGCAATGAAGAACCAACACAGACAGAAATAAAACAAAAATAAATAAATATTAAAATGCAGAACCGTCATTAGGAATTAGAACTGGAAAACATTCAGGCACTATGCCAGGTGCTTTATGTGGAGTTTCTCTCATTAGTCCTCCAATATCCTAACTGAAGTAGGTGCTAAATTATCTCTGTTTGGTAAATGAGAAAACTGACGCTTAGGGGTTAAGAACGCTGCCGAAGATCAGGCAAATAAACTGGGATTGAGATCCAAGAATTTCAGTTTGAAAACCTACCATCTTAAATTCTCTTCTTTTTACTCAAACCTTGATTATCTTTGGGCTTCCCATCCTCCTCATTCCTTACATCCCACCAACTGCGAGATTCTGCCCATTTCACTACAGCATTTCTAGCCTTCTCTTCCCAACTGCCCCACTGCATACACGCATAGGGACCAACACTGATGGGGGTGGAGGTGGGGGCAGGTTTTTAGAGCTTAGCTGAGGTTCCAGCTGAGATTGGGTCACTTCTCCTTTTTTCTAAGTTGAGAAACTTGTGATAGAGCTCTGTGTTTCACGCTGGTCAAAACAGAGAAAAAGATGAATAACCTTCATGCGTAAAGAAAATCTTCTACTAACAACAATAACTAAAGGCATTTCCTCCTATAAAAATTGGGTTTCCTAAGCAGCACTAAACGTTGGCAAAGAATCTGCCCGCCAATGCAGGAGATGCAAGAGATGAGGGTTCCATCCCTGGGTTGAGAAGATCCCCTGGAGAAGGAAATGGCAACCCACTCCAGTATTCTTGCCTGGAGAAATTTCATGGACAGAGAAGCCTGGCAGGCTACAGTTCATGGGGTCGCAAAGAGACAGACACGACTCAGCACGCACACACACATACACTATTAAAAATCATATTTGCAAATACCAGTGTACAGAAGAGGTTCAAATGCGGAGTTAGGTTATTCATTTTACAAAATACCCATTCTAGAATCCAATTTGAAATGGCAAACCCAAGTGGTTGTTTTAGGATTGTTGTAGAATTTGGAATAACCTTTTTTCTTCCTTTATTTTCCAAACTGTCTAACGTGGCCAGGTTGCTTTTTCAAGGATTTATAATAACGAGTGGCAATTTTCCAGATCATATATGTATTACTCATTTAAACAGATACCACAAGCATGTGGTTAAAATTTATGTACAAAAAAGGTATATAGAGAAAATTAAGTCTCTCTCCTATTCCTCAGTTACCCTCCCCACAGTGGCTATTACAACTGCCAGTTTCTTGTTTCTCTCCAAAGAGCCAAGAAGCTTCACAGCAGATTTTAAAGAGAGTATGATTAGCGAAACTCTAGTCGAAGAAAACCTTTCAGAACATATCTAAAGCTTAAAGGAAAGTATGATTTAGTCCCACAACTTGCAGATGATTTAGCAAAGATCTCTGCGAAATCATCAAGTTTTCTTGGCATTTTATCCTCTCTACATTATCTTTGGGTAAGATTATGGACTGAAATAAGATCAGAATGTGTTTCAAAAAGTAAAACATCAAAGGCAACGCACTTACTTCTGTTATCACATTGGGTCTGAAAAAAAACACACATAAATCTGGGATTCATGGGTGAAGCTTTAATGTAGGAAGGAGTGGAGTAAGGAGGGTAAAGGGGGGGAGTGGAAAGGTCAGGAGGCGGTGTAGTGAGTCTGGTTAGAGAATACAGGCCAGATTTAGGGATCATGTGGGTCTAGTTTCAGAGTCTGGGTTTTATTCTAAGTATAACAAGAAGCCAGTGGAGGGACTTCCCTGGTGGTCCAGAGGTTAAAACTCTACACTTCTAATGGAGGGGACTTGGGTTTGATCCCTGTTCGGTAAACTAAGATCCCAGATCCCACATGCCTCATGCCTTGAGGAGCAGTCAGGAAAAAAAAAGCCAATGGAGAATATTCTGAGGCTTAAAGGAGTACATTATGTAAAACACCTACAAGAGTGGCTGGCATATAACAGTGACTTAAAATTAGTTGCCTCACATCTGCAGACCCCAACAAGAACCACATAAAGGCTCTTGGCCGGCATCAGAAAATTACCTGGTTCCAATTTTCCAGACAGGGCTATGCAGCTGCATTCCTGTCCTTTCGGTTCCAAGGGACCTGTCAACTCTTGATCAGCTTGTTATTATCCCCTTGCCTGGTTTACTTATCATAATCCTTTTACTAATTGCCTCCAACAATTAGTAAAATTGACCAGATGCTTTGCTAAGCGCTCAGGAAGAACCTTCCAGGATTCAGGAGGGTAAATAAACCATGCACCCAAATAACACAAAAGCAAAAAAAGAGGAAGCATGACAAGACTTCAGATAAAGAATAATGGAAAATCAGAGCAAGTTACTACAGAAGCTTGCGGCTGAGGCCGGGGTCACGGGAGCATTAAGGCTAGGGAATGGAAAAATGAGAAGGTTCTGGAACCCAAGAGAACAATTTTAGAAATTCTCCGGCAGTCCCAGTGGTTAGAACTTGGTGCTTTCACTGCTAGGGCCTGGGTTCAATCCCTGGTTGGGGAACTAAGACCCTGCAAGCCGCATGGTTAGGCCAAAAAAAAAAAAAGAGAGAGAGAGAGAACAATTTAAAGTGTGAGTGAGGTCGCTGGAACAGGGCTGGTGCTGAGACTAGCAAGCAGCTGGATTTGGTTAGAACACAGTAGACCAAAGAAAGTGCGAGGGGCTGAGACCAGAAAGGCGGGCTGTGGGGCTGGCGGGTCCTCAACCCAAGCGAAGAATGTGGGGCTGTGTCCAAACAGTTCATGAAGAAACTTAAAAGGTTTCTGAGGCGGGATATGACATGATCTGAGATGCTGTGAGGAAGATCGAGCTGGGAGTGGCTAGGGGGGCTAAACTGGTGGCCAGAAAGCAACCCGGAAGGCCCTCCCCAGTCTGGCTGAGCTGTAAGGGAGGGTCTGATCCACGTGACCGTGATTCTCGACAGCCCTGTCACACTTGTCATCTTAGGCGTCGGTTCGGGAGGTTAAGTGACTTCTGTCTTAGGTCCTGTGTGTGGAAGAGCCAAGGCCTTCCCACGTGGAGGCGAAATTACTAGAGACATAGGAACTGATGAGCTGCAAAGATAAAAAAGAAGCAAAAAAACAGACTCTGAAATTCCAAGCCTGAGAAATAAGGAGTATGACAAAGTTGATGTTAGGTGGGAAAACCACTTGCCTATATGGGCATGGCTCAGTCGTGTCCAACTCCCGTGATCCCATGGACGATAGCCCACCAGGCTCCTCTGTCCGTGGGATTCTCCAGGCAAGAATACTGGAGTGGGTTGCCATTTCCTCCTCCAGGGGATCTTCCCCGCCCTGGGACTGAACCCAAGTCTCCTGCATTGGCAGGCGGATTCTTTATCACAGAGCCACACCTGGGGAGCCCACAGTACTTGTAGGCTATCCGGATTATCATGTGTTAGCTCAGCCACATGGCCTCAAAGCTTTTTTATTCAGTCTTTGGCCCTCAGGCCCGACCTCTGGGTGTGTCTGCCTGACCCACTTCTTGATAGCCTGGCTTGTAGTCCTGAGTGCTGTTGCCCTCTCTCCTGATCAGCCTCTGAGCGAGTCACCTCCTTCCCGATGTCCTAGTTCTGGCTCCTGCTTATGTGTGTTCTTGCTCCCGAGCGGGTCCCAGGTCCTACGCAGGCTGTGCTCCGGCTGCTTCAGTCACCATCATCCTCTCGCCCTGTCCCCTCTGGCCCTTCTCCCTTTTTGGACACACTCCTGGGGCCAAGGTTCCCTTCCAGCTGCCCTTGTTCCTCCAAAATCCAGAGAAAGGAGACAGATAACACTAAGATGTAACGGCAAGGTCATTACACATCACCAAAGGCTCACCACTGCACCCTTTAATCCCAGGCTGAAACCTTCATAACGGAAGGTCTGCGTGTCGCCGCACGCTTGCTGGGTTATTATATGAAACCTCAGGTGTTGGATGGGAATCTGAGACACCACGCAGGATGTGAACGCAGCAGGCTGACAGGGTGACCCATGAGGACCTAGGTCTGTGTGAAGGGGAGACGGGGGGTATGTATACAGAACTAGCCGCGGCAGATATTAAACGTGGTGGGATGGAAAAGGTCAAATACAAGTCAAAGCCCCCAAGAGCACTGGGAAAGAAGCACTTCCCAAAAAAGAGAACACAGAAATCACCCAGTCGTCCATTCTGACCAAGAATGAAATGTCACGACCAAATGAGAACCAAGAAGACAGTTAGGACTTGCCAGGAGCAGATTATGTAATGACACAGCTACTCAAAATGTAAAAGGAAGAGACGGAATATTTACGTTCCTGTTCGGTTAATGTTCACCAACCTTTGAGCTTGCTTTGTCTGTTTTGGGAGGTCACATACAAACTGTTCCTGTTCTATTTACCAAGTGTTCCTGTGGTGTCACATATTTTTTCCCTTGTTCTTGACAATGATTACTTCCACATGCAAATAAATTCAACGTCTGTCCAATTACTTAAGTGGTGTCAGGCCCTTGTATATTCTCTGGGGATCCAAAGTGCTCTTCACCCTTAAATCATACCAGACCCTAAATGAACAGTGAGACTTGCAGCTTGAATCTAAACAACTGAAAAAGTAAAATGCAATTATCACTTTTTAAAAGACTCAATAAAAGAAACTTAAGAACATGCAAATCCACTGAATAATAATTACACAACAATCAGAACTCTGCACAGAAAGTTGCGTCCAAAAATGATCACTGCAGACTTATTTATACTAATGAAAACTTTAAACAGAATTAGAATAACTAAATAAGATTACAACCAAATAAGAGAATGCTACATAAGCATTAAAAGTCATATTAAAAAATATTAATGACAAGAAAATGTTCACACTATGTTAATTGAAAACCACAGTGAAATTTATTCCAATTTATTATTCATGTCCACAGGCATAAATCAGAGTAAAAACACTAAAACATACAATGTTATAAACCATGTGGTAGATCTGCTGCTGCCTTTTACCTTTCATTACCACTGTACCTTTTTTGTATTCTTCAGAGTATCTAACAAGAGCATAGTTGCTTTTATGATCAGGAAAAAATATTTCAAGCTTCAAAAAAAAAAATTTCAAGCTTCAAAAATATTCTTAATATAAAACATATTCTAAAATATTAGTATTACACCTCACTCTCTAAAAAGAAACAACTACTAGTAAGATGGCCAATAACAAGCAAATCTGGCCAGGCTGGGAAATAGGGAACTCCCTGGCAGTCCAGTGGTTTAGGATTCTGGGCTTTCACTGCTGGGAGCCCAAGTTGGATCGATGGTGGGGGAACTAATATCCCACAAGTCGTGCAGCACAACACCCCCCCCCCCAAAAAAAAACCCCACCTGGAAATAGGTATGTCAGAGCAGAAAAAAAGAGTCAGAGTGAAAAGAACGATTAAGAGATCTGCCACTTTCAGTAATGGTGTCTGACTCTTGTGACCCCAACGATTCCTCTGTCAAGGGATCATCCAGGCAAGAATACTGGAGCGGGTTGCCGTTTCCTTCTTCAGGGGATCTTCCCGACCCAAATCTCCTGCATTGCAGGCAGTCTTTACAAACTGAGCTATGAGGGAAGCAATGGTGAGCTACGTTATACAAACCAATCTTCTCACTGAGGACAACTAGAAAATTTGAACAAAAACAACATGTGAGAAGGTATTTGCTAGCAAGGCAGTGAGAACTAATGGGCCAGAAAAGAGGGAGGAGAGCAAAGACCCTGAGGGCACCCTGACAGCCCCGATGGGCCAGAGAGTTAAGACCTGGAGGAGAGGGATACTGGTGGGGCTGGAGGGCAGAAACCCCCAGGGCTTCACTGTCAGATTGGGAAGGGGCTGGAGTAAGATGCACTTCATCCATGGGGACAGGGCAGGGACACCTCCCAGCTTTGCCTCATCAGCATCTGAGACTGGATGGAGGAGACCACCAGTAAGAATCTATCAAAACCCTTAGTGGAGAAAAATGCCATCCCACACTTCGAATAACTTCTTCAGTTTTTGAAATACAACATCCAAAATACAAGAAACAGGAGAAGACAGGATTGCTAACAATAAGGACCAGCAGAAAGAACAGACAACAGACCATAGGTGCGGCTCTAGATACTGAAGTTAATGGGCTCCCCATAAAAGGTGTCTCCACTTATGATATTCAGAGATTAAAAATGAAAAAAAAAAAAGCATTTTCTCAGGGTACTTGAATTACAATAAAGGGGAGATATGAGAGATTCTTTTTAAAGAATAGAAACTCTAGAATGAAAAATACAGTAGCCAAATAAAGACCTCAGTGGATGGGATGGCTTTAACCCATTAAGAGGGTTACCAAAAAAAAAAAAAAGAAATGGGCTGGATAAAACAGAAGAACATATTCAGACAGCTGGCTGTAATAAAAACAAAAGCAGCTAGAAGACAATGGAGTTACATCTCTAAAATGTTAGGGAGGAAAGGACCACCTTACAAGTTTAAAAACAACAACAATCTTTAAAGGATGAAAACAAAACTAAGATACCTTCAGACAAAACCAAAGGAACCTGTCATCAGCAGCTGAGCAGTAAAGAAAGCGTTACAGGGTATTCTTTGGACAAGAAAAGAATGATACCAGATGGAAGGCTGAAGACGGACCAAAAAGTTAAGAATAAAACTGATACTTATGTTGGCAATTGTGAATACTGATAATAACAATAATGACTAATGAGTACAAAATATAAACAATACATAATAATAGCATATAGATCAAGAGGGAATAACTGGAACTGAACTGACGGTAGGTCCTTGCATTGTCCAGGGAGAGAACTGTACCGATTAATACGAGAATCTTTAAAACTCAAGGACATATGTTGTCATCTCTAGGGTAACCTTTTAAAGAAGTCACAGTTGGGTGGTAGATACACCAAATGTTTGCTCAGTTGATAACCAAGGTGTTTATATTCTGTGCACTTTTTCTATGTGTGCAATATTCACAGTAAAATGGCTAAAATTTTAAAACAATAAATTAGAATCTGATAATACTGTTTTTGGACAGCTGCCTAATTTTTTTGCAGCAATATTTGGAAATATCTTCTAAAAACTATCAATGGCAGATGCGCCTTTCACTTGAGTGCAATTTCGATAGGAAAACTGAAATTAAGTTTGACTAAAAAAAAGTAATTGTGGCTCGTGGGCTTAATTGTTCTGTGGCATGTGGAATCCTCCCAGACCAGGGATCGAACCCATGTCCCCTGCATTGGCAGGTGGATTCTTATCCACTGAACCACCAGAAAGTCCCAAGTTTGGGCCTTTTAATTGAAATGTACTTAATTTTAGAGTTCTGACACAAATGTGCTTTTTATTCACGTAAGACCCTGTCTACAGGGTCCTGTTCTGATAGTGAAATAAATCTCTGACACTTAACTATTTCAACTCAAACAACTGTGGTAAATACATGCTGGGGGAAATTTAATTCCCCATAAAATCCTAGTAGTGCAGGAGATAAACATCAGCAACCAAATAAGATGTAGAATAAATGTTGTAACATTAACTCATCCACTGAATCGTTCAAAAATTAGCTATTAGGCAACAAATATATGCCAAGCACTAGGCTAACATCAATACACATTAATCCCTGCTCAAACCAGTCTGCTGTCTATCTAATGGGGAGGACAGTCAAAGAAACTGGCTGTTCCATTTAGAGTAAAAAGGAATTCTGCTACACTGCGGCTGGGGAGAAGAGGGAGGCAACGGAAAGCCTCTGTCGGAAGAGGACCTTCTCAACACCAGAAAGTAAGAGACTCGGAGATCTCGAGAGACAAAGATTACAGCACAAATGAATAATTTCAGGGAATCAGGCTAAGTGACTGAGAACTAAATGTTAGGAGAAAGTTCAAGGAAACAGAAAGGTAAAAATGAGCAGCGCTTGGCAGTCCTGAGTTGGATTTTAAGTAAAGCCGGTGTTTTCAATACGGAAGCTATAAATCCTCTGGTTTACACAGTGTGCGTGCAGGAGAAAGTTTAAGCAGTCAAGTTGACACTGAATCTTTCCTTAGGGCCCCACTTCGGCAGGCAAATTTTAAAAGTGCATTAAACAGATTCTCCCTCCCCTAGCCCCTAAGTTCAGCGCAGGCCTCCTGATTCACTTTGCAGCCTAGTGCCGCCCTTTCCATATTCCTTCCGCACGGGTGATGGCTTAAATCAAGAAACCACCGCCACACCTCCTACCCATTACTGAAGCAGTTCTGCCTGCCCTAAGTGGTGTGATCGTTGCTACAACCACTCCACAGACGAGGACTCCCAGGATTCACGGGAAACCTGCAGGGAGTCGTGACCTTTCCAGCTGAGACTCAGTCATGGGTCCTGATTGCAATTGCCATACATGCTCTTCCCAGTAACCCAGGATCCACCCAAGAAGCCACCGCACCCGGTTCACAAGGCCTGGCGACTCTGTTAACCAATCCGCTGGCAGCAGGCTCGGAATTCTTTTCAAGGGAGTGTTCCAGACAGCCGCTCTCATGTGAGCTGAGGCTGGGGAGCAGAGGGAGACAGACGTGCAACTCCCACTTCCTGAATGGACTTGGTCCGGTTCCGATCTTCATGCTCGGGCTGAGTCACCACTATATTCTCTCGGAATGATAAGAAAGATGTCTGGACAGTGGACAGAAGGCAAAGGATAGTCCTCAGGCAGGAGCCAGAAAGAAGGCTGTCCAAAGAGCCACCGGGAGACCTGAGAGGCAGGTGTGGACAGGAAGAACTGTGCCCCCCCGCCACACGTTGTGCCCTAAAGAACTTTCTGGATCTCTGAATGTAAAGACATAGGCCAAGCCAGAGCCTAGTTTATAATGTGCATAAAGAAGGATCAAGCACCAGAAGGTTTAGAAGGCCAGCATCTGGAAAAGAGGAGAAAATATAAAGTGCAAAAATGGCTAATTTAATTTTTTTAGGGCAGCAAACCTGGTGCTCTTTGTGTTCTGAGATGCTCTCTATATTAGATCTGTTAGTCTCTATTTGCAACCATCCTATTCCAACAACTTGGATTATCATTAAAATGAAAAAAAAAAAAAAAAAGAAACATCCTTTGAAAAACTATTTTAAGTGATTATTACTCCCTGCTTAGCTTCAATACATAAAATAATACTTTATTCCCACAGCTATTTACCAAAGACAAAACTGAAACTCATAAAACAGAATGTCTTTACTAGTGAAAGGGAAGAGGCAATAACAGATAACCACTGAAACACGAATTTTGCATTCCATTCAAGAAGTGTTGTTATTTGTACTTAAACTTTTTCTTACAAAATAGCAATACATTTAAATCACCTAAAAAGAAATCAAAAACTTGAAATTAAAGACCAAATAATACACTTCTAGTTTGTACACATACTCTGAAATTTAAAATAAAAAGCTGCTAATGTATAACTTGATAGCTGTTTTCAAAAAATTTTAATTGTCAAATTAAAATAAAATCCAATGATACAGTCTAACTACTCATAGACAAAGAAATGCTTTGCAATCATAATGCTGAATTGTTAAATAATGCTTTTCTCCTTCCCATACATAAAATGCATACCATAAATATTCATTACTATGAATCTAGGTAATGAAACATTCTTGAAGGCGATATTAATATCTGACATCGTTACTTTTAGTTAAAAGAAAATAGCATTAGATTACAACAAAAGTAAACAGCTTCTGAAGATCACCATTTTAAGCTATTTCTCAACGTAAACTAATGAAAAGATTATCCAGTAAATTATTAACTGTCACTAATATAAATAAGTATCTTTTAAGATTCTATTCCGGTTTACATACTTCCTTTAGAACAAACAAATTATCTAAGAAACTTCCTTTTAGTTTCTAAAGAGCTGTGAAGGAGAAAAAAAACAAGGCAAAGAAATATTCTCAGGTAAATAACAAGAATCAAAAAAAGCACCTACTGAAATTTTACTAACTTAAACTTTTAAAAAATTTTTTACTGGAGTATAGCCGATTTACAATGTTATGTTACTTTCTGCTATACAGCAAAGTGAATCAGTGATATATATCTCTACTCTTTTAAAAAAATTTTTCTCATATAGGTCATTACAGATTACTGAGTGGAGTTCCCTGTGCTACACAGTAGGTCCCTATTATCTATTTTATAAATAGGAGTGTGTATATGTCAATCCCAATCTCCCATTTATCTCTGCCCACCCCCAATCTTTTAAACATTTTCACAAAGGCGCTATGATCTTTCTGCTATTAAAACCTGTTTGAAGGAATAAAAAGTCAAGTTTTGACTACACACACATGATTCCAAGAAAAGAAAATTAGCATCAGAAATGTATGAGTCCACAAACCACTGCTATCAAAAGTGTGGTCTGTATCACTGAGTCACTTGGCTGCACAGCAGAAATGAACACAACGCTGTAAATCAACTATACTTCAGTAAAAAAAAAAAAGGGAGAAAGAAAAGTGCTGTCAGCAAAATGAAGTTTCAGTATCATCCCACATGTGTTACTAACGTAGAACCACAGGCCCAACCTCAGACCTAATGAATCAGAAGGTCAAGGGACTTCCCTGGTGGCCCAGTGGTTAAGAATCTGCCTACCAGCGCAGGGGACACAGGTTTGATCCCTGGTCAGGGAACTAAGATCCCCACGACCCGTGGGACCACTAAGCCCATGCGTGCTGCAACTACAGAGCCCACACCACAACTAGAGAAAAGCCCTCACTCTGCAACAAAAGATGCTACGTGCAGCAATGAAGATCCCACACACCACAACTAAGACCCTACCTAGCCAACTAAGTATTTTTGTAAAAAAGGAAGAAAAAAAAAAAGTAAATGTCAACAAGACTGACAGCTGACCTCTTAGCAGCAAAGCATAACTCTACAGTGGATGGAGATCTTGAACGTGTCAGCAACTGTCAACCAGGGACTGCTTCCCCGATGGCTCAGAGGATAAAGAATCAAGTCTGCAAAGCAGGAGACCTAGGAGACGGGTTTGATCCCTGGGTCGAGAAGATTCCCCTGGAGGAGGCAAGGGCGACCCCACTCCAGTATTCTTGCCTGAAAAATCCCATGGACAGAGGAGACTGGTGGGCCACAGTCCCAAGGGTCACAAAGAGCTGGACACGACTGAATGACTAAGCACAGACACAAGCACTGGGATATCTTTCAAGAACTTGAGCCAAATAAAGACAGTTTCAAAGAATAATAGTTTGCCATCAACATATCCTCCCTGGGACCTCCCTGGAAGTCCAGTGGCTAAGATCCGTACTCCCAATGCAGGGGGCTCGGGTTCAATCCCTGGTCAGGGAACTAGGTCCCACATGCCTCACCCGAGAACTCACAGCCACAACTAAGACTTGGCACAGCAAAACAAACAAATAAATAAAACAGACCCTCACTAAAGGAGATGTTTAAACACGTGCATCAGTCAGAAGGACAGTGATCCCGAACAGCTGGTCAAGAAAATCATGGGTCATGTACTTTCCACATGCGGAGTTTAGAATGTCCATTTTTTGAATAAAAATTATAGTAATTGCAAAAAGAGAAAATGATGGACAGATGTGTAAATACGTGGCTAACTCTAAGCGAACACTGATTGTATAGGTCAGTGTCTTAGGGAAGCTTTAAAAAGAAAAGACACTAAACTACAAGAAATGACGAGTTAAAGGACATATACTGTTCAAAAGAAAGGCAAAGATATTACTAAGTCTTTTTGTTAAGTACATATATTAAATTTCTTGAATGAATCACTACTGCCATAGAAATAAAAAAAAAACAGCAGATAGGCCAAAACTGCTTACCACAATTATGTTCCAATATTAATACACATATTACATGTATTAATATTATGTGTTCCAATATTAATACACATTCATTACCGGCAATTTCCTCTTACTAGACCCTGGATGCCATGTTGGCAAGGATGGGGTCTATTTTGAATCATATTGTATTGCCAGCAGCTCACACAGTTCCTAACACATGAAATGAAGGGAAGAAAATAACCAGATACACATTAACACTCCTTCTAGGCTTATATTTTCTACAATTATTTTGAGATGGGAAGAAGGAAACGGCAACCCACTCCAGTGGGTTTTTCTCTTGCCTGGAAAATTCTATGGACAGAAGAGCCTGGTAGGCTACAGTTCAAGGGGTCACAAAGATTCAGACACGACTGAGTGACTTCACTTTCACTTTCTTTGAGATGGGAAGCCCTCATCCATAAGCAGTTGTGGTCTCCTGATCCACTAGCTAGCTTTATCTGATGTCTTACACAGATGACACCAGCTGCTTTCATATGAAAATACTATCATGTGCCCTCATTTTATCTTTAAATTAATTTTTGACAAGCAATTAAAAACTCCACTGATGATTTGCATTTGAATACTACTTGGTTTTATCGGTAGTTGCAACCATTTTATGACTTGCTTAAATTGTTTTGTGATACTTTTGAACGATTATTTGCAATTATTTATTGTTAGAATTATTAACTGGACTGTAGCCCGCCAGACTCCTCTGTCCATGGAATTCTCCAGGCAAGAATACTGGAGCAGATTGCCATTTCCATCTTCAGGGGGACTTCCTGATCCACTAATTGAACCCAGGTCTCCAACACTGCAGGCAGATTCTTGACCATCTGAGCCACCAGGAAAGCCCACAATGTACTGGTTTGTAATACTGGAATTAAAGCCTCCAATAATTAGTACCAGTTGCCCAACAGGCAACAGGATCGCAGCAGTAAGACTATTGTTAGGTGTCATGTCAGATTAGTAGATGGCCCTGGAATCTGTTCTCCCCTTCCATCACAGTAACAGGGGTATCTGGATACGTAAATCCCCAGCTGAAGATACCATCTCCCTGCCTACCATGCCGCTAAGTCCTTCATCTTGTTTTGGGCTACTGGGATATGAGTGTTTCACAGAATCCACATCTTGGTGAGAGGGAAACGGAGGAAATAGGCTGCAAGTGTCAGACATTTTTATCTCTCTTAAGCGGCAGGAGGAAACAAACTAGAGATATTTTTTTCCTTCTCTATACAAATTTAAAAGGTTTCTCTTAAAATACAGTGTTGCCATAATGACACCTGGTTTCACCTGAAGTTAACCATTCTCAAACCTTGAGTTAACCAATGCATTTTTCTTATGGAAATGTTTTTCTTAAGCTATGTTAATGTACTATGCATTTATCCCAGACTCTTGTCTTTAGGTCAGTTCCGCCTAATGGCTCAGAACCTACTTGACAAACCAGTGTGTTATACTCAGATATTGTTCCCCTAATCTATGTAAATGAAACTATTTGTATGGTAATCTGCCCTTCAACAAGATTCAAGTCAATCGTTTTATGGCCCGGGATGAATCATGGCCTGGGGTGCCAAGATTATCCCAAAATGCATCTTATGGATGAGGGGCCTGGTGCCATTCTAAGACATTCCTTTCTTTCATTAACAGACAGTGACTATATAACATCCAGCTGAAGACTAGCAGGGGGTTACTCTTTCTGCCCTCTTCTGATGCCCATGTCAGAAGCTTTCTCTATCTCCTTTATACTTTAATAAAACTTTATTACACAAAAGCTCTGAGCAATCAAGCCTCGTCTCTGGCCCCAGACTGAATTCTTCTCCTCCGGAGGCCAAGAATCCCAGCGTCTTTTCGTTCAGCAACAACCTTTCATTGGTGCAAAACTCATGCTAACCACTTTGTTACGTTCAGTTCAGCTGCTCAGTCATGTCTGACTCTTTGCGACCCCATGCAGGCCAGGCTTCCCTGTCCATCACCAACTCCCGGAGTATACTCAAACTCATGTCCATTGAGTCGGTGATGCCATCCAACCATCTCATCCTCTGTCATCCCCTTCCCCTCCTGCCTTCAATCTTTCCCAGCATCAGGGTCTTTTCAAATGAGTCAGCTGTTTGCATCAGGTGGCCAAAGTATTGGAGTTTCAGCTTCACCATGAGTCATTCTAATAAATATTCAGGACTTTTTCACATTACGTTAAAATGTATCTATAGTGGGACCTAGAGAGAGTGATATTAACAAACACTTTATTTCTTGTTCCGCTTGCCTTTAAAACGTGTTCGGATGAACATCCATCAAGGGACACAGGTTCTATCTCTGGTCCGGGGAAGAGCCCACAGGCTGAGGGACAACTAAGCTTATGAGCCACAGCCCCTGAGCCAACGCGCTGCAGCTCCTGAAGCCAGCGCGCCCTAGAGCCTGGGCTCCGCAACTACAGAAGCCACTGCAACGAGAAGCCCACGGACCACAACCAGAGAAAGCCCACGTGCAGCAGTGAAGACCCAGTGCAGCCATAAATCATAAACAAAAATAATTTTTGAAGCTTTTTTAAAAAGGTAGTAAATACCACTGAAATCTTCACCAGACAATATTTCATAAAACTTCTCTTGATCCTTTTTATTTGTGGGTGGGGAGGCCTGTATTTTTTTTAAAGGGACTCATTAGACATCTCTTGAAAACCCAGTATCCATTTCTGTCCCAAATCTGTCCGATTCCTGAATTCAGATGATGGAGAGAAGCGGGGTGGCCATGATAGACTTGTATCATTAACTAACCAGTGAGAATTCCCATTCATATAACTTGCATCATTAGCAAATGAGAAACTTCTGGTGGGAAGACCTGACATAGCAGCATCTCCCATCTGGAAGGCTGTCCGCACCCTGCCTCGTCACCCGGGCCATCTAAAGTAGCTGGCCCTTTCCATCTTCTTTAAAAACTGTTTTCAGCCTCTCACCCCTGTTAATAATTCTTCAGTGCCTCTCACTAACTACAGAATAAAATCCATACTCCTTACTTTGGAATTTCAGTCTTTTACAATCTAATATAGTCAGGAAAACACTAGGTAATAAGACTTACTGACATACTACGAGTTAGTCCCTATTTTGCCCTGGACTTATGGACCAAGGTATAGAATCTGACAGCTGGAAAGAAACTATTCATCTAAAAGGAGCATATCATCACCTATGGAGCCTGACCCCAGGGGTGCTTTGAGGTCTAAACAGGAACAAATGTGAAAGTCCACTGAAAACCACGTATCACTCACTCCACAAATGCGAGATGTCGGCTTTACTGTCCAGTATTACTATCCAGACAGAAATCAAGTTATTGCACCAGGACTTCTAAGGATACAAAAAGAACCCACCAGGCTTGGGTACACAAGCAAGCTGTGACTTTCAAAGTGAACTAGTTGCTTATTTGACAGGCCAGGTCATAAAGCCAATGAGACCAGCTACTCTGAGCTCTTTCATCCTTTATAATCTGATATATGGCCAACTCCCCAAAGAATAGTGTCCGGCACAAAGAGGCATTCAGTATGTATTTGCTGAAGACTAACCTAAAATACACTTAGAAAATGATAAAAAGGATGGTATGCACAAAGGGGAACCCATCCTGGGTGTCAATGACAGATTCTTCCAACTATCAGCACCACTTTTTAAAACACACTTAGAAAATCATCGGATAAAATGCAAGAAATTACAAAGGGAAAAATATGCTTGAGGGTCTCAGGAGCAATCCAAGTCCTGATGGCAAAATATATTCCATAAGAAATGCAGGCTTTACGTTAAAAAGAATAATGCCATTTGCAGCAACATAGATGGCCCTAGAAACTGTCACACTGGGAGAAGCTAAGACAGAAAAGAACTATCATATGACATCCCTTACATGTGGAATCTAAAAAGAAAGGTTTTGTAACTTACAAAACAAAGAAACTCACAGACTTAGAGAAGGAACTCATGGTTGCTGGGGGGAAGGACCAGGGGACGGAACAGTTAGGGAGTTTGGGACCGACATGCACACACTGCTATATTTAAAATGTATAACCAACAAGGACTTACTATAGAGCACAGGAACTCTGTTCAATGTTGTGTGTCAGCCTGAATGGCAGGGGAGTCTGGGGGAGAATGGATACATGTACATGTATGGCTGAGTCCCTTTGCTGTCCACCTGACCTGTCACATTTTTTGCTTATCAGCTATCCTCTGATACAAAATAAAGTTTGTTTGTTTGTTTTTTAATGTGGCCTTTAGTATAAGGAATACAGCAGGGATTTTTTTTTTGTTGATTATTGTTCTCCAAACATTCTTTCTTTCTCTTCCCAGGAACAGCCTCTGGATGTCTCAACCCTCTGCTCTCACAATTTTTATTTTAAATTAATCCCACTCCACTCCGCCCCCACTCATAGCCCTCCAACCAATAGTTCAAGGGAAGCATATCCCAGACCTAAATTCATCAGTATATTCTAGTCACATAACCATGGCCTGTTTGGTTCAGGATTGTACAGATAAATTTATCAAATCTGAACGAATCTCAGGACTCACAGCTTAAGTACTGGCTGGCATATACGGCAGCCGTTTGTATCCTAAAGAAGGTAATCTGAAAGGGGAGGGGTTGGGAGGGGCGGGGGAAGGGATGCAGTGAAATCCACCGCATTGCTTAACTGTGTAAGCCGACTTCAGCAGATGAGAAACACAAGGGTCATGAAACACACATCTCCCGGAGGTAGTGAGCCCACGTATTTTAGGAGTAGGATGACAAGCTCGTATTTGTGTTTGAGAAAAATACCTCTGGAAACTGCATATGCAATAGACCGAAAAAAAAAAAAAAAAAAAGGATTATTGATGGCAAGGCTAGAAGCAGAGAGACCAGTTATGATTCTATTATAATAGTTAAGTGAGAGTTAATGAGAGCCTAAATGAGAGAAGTGGTAGCAAGAATAAGAACAGGACAGAATAAGGCACTCAGGAGGTTGGAAAAAAAAAAAAAATCAATATAACGTGGAGACAGAATAAAGTAAGAGATCCAGATGGCAAGGGGGACAGAGGCAGCTATCCGAGGAATCTGAGACAGGGGTCGAAGGAGACTAGTGTGGGCAAATCTGAGTACGGGCGAATCTGGGGAAGTTAACGGATTCAGGCTTAGAATATTAAGTTTTGTTGAAGACAGGAAATCCTAGAAGCCCACATAGCAAGCATTCTGTGTCAAGTATTCCTTTCAAATTGTGATCCCTCCGGAAACCAAGACAAATCAGTCCTCATTCAGTGAGGATAGATATGCACCTTACTTTTTTTCTAAAAAAACCTTTGTAGCTATTAAAGGT
The DNA here is from genome assembly GCF_029407905.1 of Bubalus kerabau. Taxonomy (NCBI): domain Eukaryota; kingdom Metazoa; phylum Chordata; class Mammalia; order Artiodactyla; family Bovidae; genus Bubalus; species Bubalus kerabau. The sequence goes on from NC_073637.1 coordinate 68,705,041, forward strand.
TATGGGAGAAATCAACTTTTTTCTTAGGTTTAATGATTAAACTGCCTTTCTAAGTAAACACAAGCCTCCACCTCACGTCACAGTACACAAAACACAAAAGCTCCACAAAAAACCTAGAACTAAACCAGATGTAAACATAAAAGCTAAAGCCGTAAAGCTTCCGAAGAAAACAGAGTATCTTTACAATCTCAGGGTAGGTAAAGAAAGTACAAACACAGAAAGTTCTAACCATAAAAGAAAAAACGCGAATTGAACTTAACTGAAATTAAAAACTCCAGTTCATCAAAATAGACTATTAAGAAAATCAGTGGGCAAGCCATGCTGAGAGAAAATATTCACAAAGAATATATTTAACAAAGGACTATACTATTATTATCCAAAATACAGAGTTCTCACAAATCTGAAGAATTAAAAAAACAAAAAGATAAAACTCAGTTTTTTTAAAAATGTGCAGTCAACACAAAGGAAGATATATAGTTGGCCAAGAAGCAAAGATAAACTGTTTCAGGTCATCAGCCACATAGGGGAATTCAAACCCAAGTCACCAACAGCTACCACTACACACCTCGTGGACTTTGTACCCTGTGGGCTGGAGTGTAAAAATGGCAATTTGGAAAATACCTGGCAGTTTCTTATCAAGTTAAAACACACGACGACCAGGAACCCCACTGCAAGGTGTTTATTCAAGAGAAATAAAACCAGATGTCCACAAACTCTTTTTATTATATATTTCTTTTCCTGTGCTAGGTCTTAGTTGCAGCATGCGGAATCTTTGTTTCAGCATATGAACTCTTCGTTCTGGCATGTGGGATCTAGTTCCCTGACCAGGGAACGAACCTGGGTCCCATGAATTCAGAGTTCAGAATCTTAACCACTGGACCACCAGGGAAGTCCCCACAAGCTCTTTTTTTCCAAGACTGTTCAGAGCAGATTTATCCATAATAGCCCCAAACTGGAAAAACCGAAATGTCCATCATCTGGCAAACGGATAAACAGATTGTGGTATATTCTTATAACAAAGTAATACTCAGCAATAATAAGGCACAAATATTGACACACTCCAAGACCATGAATGTAAAATTCATTATGCTAAGTTAAAGAAACCCAATACAAAAAAAAAACACCTACAGTTTAATTCCATTTATATGAATAGGCAAAACACCTATGGGGTGGGGTGTCTATGGAGGGGATAGTCTGAGAAGAGGCACGAGGGAACTTTCTGGGAATGTTCTCTAAGGGTATGGGTTACAAAGGTGCAAACATTGGTCTTGTCAATGAACTGTACACTTAATACCTGTGATTTTCACCATATGTAAAGTATGCCTCAATTTTTAAAGGGAAAAAAACAAAAGAAAGTAAATGAAAAGTGATCGCTAATACAGATACCTGAAATCAATATGTTTAAAAAAAAAAAAAAAACTGGACTGAAGGAAACCTTTATCATTTCAAGGCGAAAACAAAACACACAACTTTTAAAAGGTACTAAACTGGAAACAGCACAGACCAATACATCACTCAGACCACAAGCTGCAAACCACTTAACCTCTTCACCTTAGTTTCTCCTCTATAAAATGGGAATTTTAAAAAAATCTACCAGGAATATGTAAAAACTAAGCTTATGCAAAGCATTGTAGAGAAAAATGTTGCCTGCCATTCCAGTTCTACCAGGATCAAGCCTTTAGCAACCGCAGTCACCCAGGACTCTGGGACTGAGGGGAATTCAGGCTCGAGACAGACAGATCCCCAAGATAATGCAGATCCATACCTGAGAAATTTCAACTTACAGATTCTTGCATCTTCCCATACTTAGAAAATGATACATAAAATCATTAACCTGATTTGCCTGTTCCTTGATTAACCCTCATCTCAGGACTTCAACTACAGGTTTTCTCACAGCAAAAAATTCTTATATCCCGGCTCCTCCCTCACATCTTCACAACAGTTTCTCAGAGCTGTCTGAGGTTGTTCCCCTGGGCTATTTTATATAGAGTAAGACACTGAATAAACTCAACTCACAGCCCTTCTCATAGTTCACTCCGGTTTTTTTCATCAAGGAAGCTAGGGAATTCCCTGGAGACGCAGTGATGAGGCCTCCTCGTTTTCACTGTGGAGAGGAGTTTGACCCCTTCTCAGGGAAGCCTCGTGGTGTAGCCAAAGAAAGTATTGCTATCAATAGTATAGTGGGCTTCCCCAGTGGCTCAGTGGTAAAGAATCCGCCGGCAATGCAGGAGACGGAGGTTCCATCCCTGGGTTGGAGAGATCCCCTGGAGAAGGAGATGGCAACCCACTCCAATAATCCTGCCTGGAGAATTCCATGGACAGAGGGGCCTGGTAGGCTATGGTCCATGGGTCCACAACGAGTTGGGCACAACTGAAGCGACTGAGCACAAATAGTGCCTGGCACACAGGAGCTTAGTAAATGGTCATGGTAGAAAACAATTAGAAAATGCATAAAAAAGATTCACTTTACCTTTCCTTTCAATGGACTCTTTTTTGAATATCTATTCTCCTACCCTTTTTTCTCCTGAAAACTCTTTTTTTGATAGTGACCTCATTCCATCCAGATGACTGGTGGAAAGAGAAAGATGCCTTGTTCTTTAGCTTCTTCATCTTAAAAATGCACGCGTAAATCAAAGTTTTGGATAACCAAATTATATATGTAAAAGGATGAGGCAAACTCACTAGTTTAAAAAAAGTTTAAATTGTTTTGAAAAAAGCTAAAGACTCATAAAGATGACCAGTAGCATACACCGTCTGTGGGGTCGCACAGAGTCGGACGCAACTGAAGCGACTTAGCAGCAGCAGTGTACATTGTGTGTATGCTAAGTCTCAGTCGTTTCCAACAATAGGCAACCCTGGTGGACTGTAGCCCACCAGGCTCCTCTGCCCAGGGCATTTCCCAGGCAAGAATTACTGGAGTGATTTGCCCTTTCGGCCGCCAGGGGATCTTTCCTTTCCCATCCAGGGACCGAACCTGTTTCTCTTGTCTCCTGCACTGGAAGGCGGGTCCTTTACCACTAGCGCCACCTGCGAAGCCCCAAAGTGGCTTGCTTATTCATATCTGCTGAAAAGCTTTCTAATTATTTTTCAAAAAGCCATCTTTCCAAATGCTAAAACCTGCATACCAATAACTCCTTTCCCCAAAGAGCACCCTCAAGCTGTGGACAAAGCCTGCAGAGTCCTCTCCTTTTACCACACCAATGTGTCCTACTGGATTACCGCCAACAACAGGGCTCAAGTAGATTTATCTTTCCTGTAGATCACGTAGTCCATTTGCCTAATGCAGTGCCCTAGATTTTACAAATTACATTCATAGATGTACTTGCACCCTGCAGATTTCAACATCTTCAAGGAGGACACAAGACATGTGGATAAAATTGTCTATCTTGATTATCAATAAAAGCACTATTTCAAGACCACCCACTATTCTTTTGCTGTAACTGTAAATTTCCGGTTTTTTTTTTTTTGCTTTCAGTAAAACCAGGGTAGAGCCAATACCCAGATGTTCTTTCTGCATTCAAGCCGCACAGTAAGAACCCACATATATTAAAGATTTGTCTGAAAGCTTTTAAGGCCAAATATTTCTATTGTGTGGCCTGTGACAGGCACTGAATAAAGGAAACTTGAAACTATAAACAGCACAGAGAACACCATATTGGGGGAGAGGGGTGTTTGGCACCACAGACGAGTTCACAATTCGACTTACGTCCGTGTTACATCAAAACACTGAACTATCAACCGACCAAAACACTGATGACTAAGAAGATCACAATGTACCACCACTAAAAAGTTCTATATGCCATCTTACTACCACGTCTAAGGTGTTTCTTCCTGGTGCAGAGGCATTCAGCGCCCAGAGGCTCGGGCTTAACTCTCCATCATGATGGAACAGAAACCACGATGCAGCGGAACCCGACTCGGGTGCTGGTGCAGTCTGGGTCGGGGGGGGGGGGGCACCAATCAACCTGGAGCTGGTACAGAGCACGACTCCATCAGGTTGCCTCACTAGCGCCTGATAATCGCTGCTCCCCAAACAAGTAAAAAGCTCCAACCTAGAAACAAACTAACAAACCAGATGGGCCTTCGGGGTCGGCTAAGAAGCTGGGGATCACCTGCAAATCGGGGGTTTAGGGGGGAGGTAAGTGGGTGTAAAATGGCTGTCCAGGGCCCACTGAAACGCAGTGAATCACAAGGCAAGCCCCTCCTAGGGTAAGGGCTTTACAACAAGCATGTGGGTAAGGCACCCCCACCCCAGCCATTCCCACTCGGGATGCGAAGGCGCGCAGGAGAGCGGCCAGCAAAACCCCGGGCACCTGCGGGCGGGGAGAACTGGCACGCGCGGGGGAGGGTGGGGGCGGGCAGCAAGAGGTGCCGGCTCACTGCCTCAACGGCTCTCCCGACCCGTCGAAAGCACAAAGCCCAGCGGACGCAGAGAAGAAAGGAAAGGCGGGCACGTGCTCCGCAGGCAAGGATGGGGGTGCCAGGACTCCGCTGACCATCAAAGCGCGCTTTCGCCGGAAACCGCGCAGCTCCGGGAGGCCCAGCCGGCTCCCGGCGGAAGGCTTTGGGGCACCCCCTTTGCTCAGCGCGACCCCAGCCCACGCGCACCGCCCCCCGAAACCATCCCCACCCCGAACACTGGGTCCTGACCGCAACCCCCGCCACAGGTTGGCTGAGCCGGGGGATGGGGTGGGGGGGGGCGCATCGTGGAGCCGCCCGCCCAGAGAATTAAGTTTCTAATAATATAACTTTAGGCGGATTAACGCCGGCTTCGCCCAACCCCGATGGCCACAGCCGGTACCCACGAGGGGGTGTGAAAAGTGAAGCGGGGTCCCGGGGGGTCCCGGGGCGTCCGCGCTCCTCCCGGGCAGGTGCGCGCCCCCTACCCCCACCCCGGGGCGGGGGGCGGGGTTCATCCAGGCGGGTCGCGCTCACCAGGTACCAGACGCCGAGCAGGATGGTGCCGGTGCGGACATGGCAGCAGAGGCAGCAGCTGTTGGAGTAGAACCGCGTCCAGGGGGCCACCATCTTCATCGCTCAGGCCGCGGGCGCAGTGGCGCGACTCTGCGCCCAAGTTCGCAGGAGCTTCGGCCGTCGGTCCTGCGCACCGCGCGGCTGTCGCCGGCCCCTCTCTCCCCTGCTACCCTCGCTCCCTCTTCCCGGCCCCCGTCCGCCGACCACCGGCCCCGGGCCCCGCGCCTCTCCCCGCGAAGAGCTCGCAGCTGGAACCTCGGCCGGACCCTGAGCTCCGAGGGCTGTGGGGAAAGGGGGCCGGGCCGGGGCGGGGAGAGGGGCGGGGGCGGGGCGCCCGCGGACCACGTGACGGGCGCCGGGGCCCTGTGACGTCACCACGGGCTCCAGCCGGCGGCCGGCGCCGCCCGCCCCGGGGGACAGAAATCAATCAACCCTCACCCCTGGCAGTCCCTGAGTAGGCCCCGGGTGGAGTTCCGGGCCTCCCGTCTTTCGTTTGGTCATTCGTGTAACTCCACCACCGGTTCGAGATTCTTTTACAGTCTAGTTGGTGGTGGGTTTTTTTTTTTCTTCTTCCACTTGTATCTTGCAGATATTCTGTACGTTCGGTGCCATTCCCGTTGTTATCTTGCAGGTTGGCTGGGGGAGGGAAACGGTAAGGGTTATTCCGGCCAACTGCAGTCCTTTGAACCGCTGGTGAAGCCGCCCAGAGCAGTCTGTCTCTGCTTCCCAGCTCAATCACTGTGGTAGTAATCTTTTCCCAGAAAATAGAATGTGTACTACACTTGCTGCGCTTCAGGTAGCGTTTTTAAATCGTGACTGCAGCCCTAAAGAAAGAGTCATTAAGCCAAGTACTGCCACAAGGTCTCTGTGTAAGAGGATAAGGTAAGGAGTCCTGGGGAAAAAAAGAGAAACAGGCATGGCTTTCTTGGCATAAGAGAAGCCTTTTTTGGCCTAAGCCATTTTGTGATCTAAGACTGACCCCAGTGCTTGTCCTTGAACAGGCTTCAGCAAGCAAGAAAGATCTTAAGGGAACACAAGAAAAAACTGTTAAGGGGCAAGGGAAGGAACAATAGCAAAGATAACAAATCAGGTGTGAAGACTCCCTGGTGTGTTTCAATAGTAACCATTAACCTTTCGCACTTTCTTGAACTGTTCTGCAGAATTTAAGCCCCTTCCATTGTGCAATCATCCTCTAAGGCAGGAGTCCCCAACACCCCCGACCCCTCATTAGGAACAGGACCATACAGCAGGAGGTGAGCAGTTGTCTTCCAGGAAACTGGTCCTTGGTACCAAAAATGTTGGGGACCACTGCTCTAAGGGATGATGTTGTCGACCTTTGCTGACCCTCATGACTTCAATGAACTCAAGTTTGGACTCTGATCACCCATGCCCCTTCATGAATACGCATGAAACCTTAGCTTAAAGCTTTTCCCCTTTTGCTGTTTAGAGAGACACTGTTTTGGGGATGATCCCCCAGTGTACTCCTTACTTGCTGCAAGTAATAAATCCTTTCTTTTCACAATCCTTGTTTTGGTTCTGTCTTTTGGCTCCATACCCACCAAGAGGTGAACCCAGTTTTTTGGGGTAGCACCTGTGAGACCCAACACATAGAGTTAAGAGATACTCCTAGGATTCCAGTTTGCGGTTATTTCCTCCCATCTAGTGTTTGGTCTGGAAGTGATCTCAGAGAGAGTGATCCTGAAGAGAGATCTTAGTTTCCTCTCCAGGAACTGAATCTGGGAAGCCTGAATGAAAACCAGGAAACCTAGCCACCAGACCACCGGGGCTAGAGGCTAGAAGCAAAGTGGCCCTAGCTCCTTCCCACGTTTGAAAGCAAGAAAGTTTCAAGGAGGCAAAAACTATACAAACAGGTACAAAGTTTATTATTACAGACCCAACACAATGTATGGGAAAACACATAGTAGAGAAGCAGTTTGTTTATTAAGTCAGAAGCAGAGCAGAGATACACACCAGAGAGAAAGGGTATGGCATCCCTTCTAAGGAGGAGGAGCGCAATAAGTCCAAAGCCAGAGAGAAATACACACTCAAAGAGGAGTGTGGCCATCCTGAATGACGAGGACCGCGCTACATCAGAAACTAGGCAGAAATACACACCTGGAGAGGAATGCAGGCGTCCTGAGTGAGGAGGGGCCCAGTAAAGAGGTGATTTAAATCACTTATATAGGACAGTCCTTCCGGGTCTTTGTTCTGTTGCTGTTTAGTCACTAAATCATGTCCAACCCTTTGGTAACCCCAGGGACTGTACCCTGCCCGGGTCCTCTGTCCATGGGATTTCCCAGGCAAGAATAGTAGAGTGGGTTGCTGTTTCCTTCTCCCGAGGATCTTTCCGAGCCAGGGATCGAACCTTCATCTCTTCTGTTTCCTGCATTGGCAAGTGGATATTTTACCACTGAACCACCTGGGAAGCCGGGGTCATTGTTTACCTTTGGTCAATTATCTTGTTTCTTTTTTCACATCTGACTGCTCCTTGGACCATCCCCAAGATGCATTCACAACGTTTTGCTAAGATGGATCCGACCGTAGAGGCCTGTGGGCACATGTCCACACTTACTGTGAGGCATGTGTCCACACTTACTCCCTCCCATTTTGACCCTCAAGAAGACTTCCTGCACTTGTACAGACAGGGAAGTCTTCCTTGACCTCAGGATTGGGCACTGTATCTCTTTACTTTAGCAGAGCTCAGGTTTTGCCTCTAGCTTTGTTCTCAAGAGAAGGAAATGGCAACCCACTCCAGTATTCTTATCTGGAAAATCACAAGGACGGAAGAGCCTGGCAGGCTATGGGGTCCACGGGGTTGCGAAGAGTCGGACTCGACTGAGTGGCTAACAGTTGTTTGTGGAGTGTCTGGGTGAGAAAAAACTTGAATTTTACTCCACTTGGCAAACACCAGGTGTCCAACCCATCTATCTGTTACCTCAGAAGAATCCTTCCTTGTCCTACGTTATCTGCTAATCACTGTGTAAGCCAAGCATCTCAGATGAGTTAAGATTATTATACAGCACGTGTCAACCTTCTCCTCCTTAGAAAGGATGCCATTTCATTTTGGATTTGGAAAAAGAGAAAGACTAGTTGGATCTATATTTCTTGAAGACAGATTATATAGAAAGGAAGAGGAATATGAGATAAGGCTGCTTAAGTGCAAGAATAGTTTTACGAGGCTGTAAAGTTGTCACATTCTTATTGTGTAGCGTAAACCTGGATCTCAAGGAACTCTAGAGTCATCCCCAGAGATGTCAACCACAAGCCCCAATAAGAAACAATAATGAACACCAAAGCCGAGGAGGACTCTGCAAGGCCCTCTGGATACAAAAACCCCTCCACTGCTCCCATTTCTTGTTTGCAGAAAAAGGTTTTAGTCTCCTAAGCCTTCCCTGAGCTTCAAAGAGCAGGCAGGAGTGCTTGCCGACTAGAGAAGCGAGGGAATGCAGAAACAAAGAAAAAGCAGCTCAGCAAGAAAAGTCGTAACAGTCCAGTGTTCATACAGGATCCCGCCTGCTCCTCAAGGGATGTGCACAACAATCTGACACTTACCTTTCAGTCATTATGCAGAAACTAGGACACACCTCCCTACTGCAGGTGGACAGTGATGAAGTAGACCCCAGATGATTAATATTCCTGAGGCATCACCCTCTAACCTCACCACCGACCAATCAGAAGAAGGTCATAGCCCCCTCGGTTCTCGCCCCAAATGTCACCTTTAAAAATGCTTCCATGAGACCAACATGTACACACTGGTGTATATAAAATAGATAACCAACAAGGACCTGCGTATAACACCAAGAACTCTGCTCAATGATATAGGGCAGACTGGATGGGAGGGGTGTTTGGGGAAGAATGGATATATATATATATATGGCTGGGTCCTGCTGCTGTGCACCCGGAACTATCACAACATTGTTAATTGGCTATATTCCAATAAAAAATAAAAAGTTAAAAATAAAAGATACATGGTTATAGTAGTATTCTTGGCAAGGCAGCAATGAGTGGTGGCATGAAGTGAGATCTTAATCACCTAACAAGAAGTTGAACCTGGGTAGCTTGAATGGAAACCAGGAATCTTAGCCATCAAATCAGGGGGATCGGGGGAGCGGGTATAGAGGCTAGAAGCTATTTTTCCCTGGACATTTGCCCCCAAGTGAAAATTGAATTTCTCACAGAGGCAAAAACTGTAAATGCAGGTTGTTGTTCAGTCGCTCTGTTGTGTCTGACAATTTGTAACCCCACGGACTGCAGCACGCCAGGCTTCCCTGTCCTTCACTATCTCCCAGAGTTTGCTCAAACTCGTGTCCATTGAGTCAGTGATGCCATCCAACCATCTCGTCCTCTGTCGTCCCCTTCTCTTGCGCTTAATCTTTCCCAGCATCAGGGTCTTTTCCAGTGAGTCGGCTCTTCACATCAGGAGGCACACAGTATTGGAGCTTCAGCATCAGTCCTTCCAATGAATATTCAGGACTGATCTCCTTTAGGATTGACTTGTTTGATCTGCTTGCTGGCCAAGGGACTCTCAAGAGGCTTCTCCAGCACCACAATGCAAGAGCATCAATTCTTCGTCACTCAGCTTTCTTTATGGTCCAACTCTAGTATCTGTACATGACTACTGGAAAAACCATAGTTTTCACTATATGAACCTTCGTCAGCAAAGTGATGTCTCTGCTTTTTAATATGCTATTTAGCTTTGTCATAGCTTTTCTTCCAAGGAGCAAGTGTCTTTTAGTTTCATGGCTGCAGTCGCTGTCTGCAGTGATGTTGGAGTCCAAGAAAATAAAGTCTGTCACTGCTTCTACCTTTTTCCCTATTTACCATGAAATGATGGGACCGGATGCCGTGATCTTCATTTTTTGAATGCTGAGTTTAAAGCTCACTTTTTCACTCTCCTCTTTCACCTTCATTAAAAGGCTCTTTAGTTCTTCTTTGCTTTCTTTCCATTAGTGTGGTATCATCTGTATAACTGAGGTTGTTGATAATTGTCCAATCTTGATTCTAGCTTGTGTTTCATCCAGCCAGGCATTTCACATGATGTACTCTGGATATAAGTTAAATAAGCAGGATGACAATATACAGCCTTGAGGCATCCTTTCCCAAATTGGAACCAGTCTGTTGTTCCATGTCCGGTTCTAACTGTTGCTTCCTGGTCTGCACACAGGTTTGTCAGGAGGCAGGTCAGGTGGTCTGGTATTCCCATCTCTTTAAGAATTCTCCACAGTTTGTTGTGATCCACGCAAAGGCTTTAGCATAATCAGTGAAACAGAAGTAGATGTTTTGGAGAATTCCCTTGCTTTTTCTTTTGTTTTTAGAGCTTTTTTTTTTTTTCTTTTGGCTGAGCTGGGTCTTTGTTGTGTCATGTGGGATCTTAGTTGTGTCATGCGGGATCTAGTTCCCTTACCAGGGATCGAACCCAGGCCCCTGCATAGAGAGCAAAGAGTCTTAGCCACTGGACCACCAGGGAAATCCCTCTCCTGCTTTTTGATGATCCAATGAATGTTGGCAATTATGTTACTGGACCGAATTTTGGGTCAGCTCACTTGCTGCACAGTAAAGCCAATATACTGATAGCGGGTTGTGGTGAGAGTACTTTAACAGGATTTATTGCAGGCAGCAAGGAAAGAGTGTAGGCAGCTCATGTTCAAAAGACCTAAACTCCCCTGTGGCTTTCAGGGAAGGGTTATTTATTTATTTTTAGTTATGTTGACTTAAAAAATACAACCTAAAAGTTGAGAGTTATATTTCACTCAATGGGAATTTTTAGGACTTCAAGCCTGGGAAACACCATCTCAAATAACCTTGAACGACTTGCTGCTAGGAGGCAAAGGGGACGAGCAAGGTTACATAGTAATTTTGCAACAAAGCGCAGATAGTCTGAACGTCAAAAATTTTTTGTAAATTAAAATTAGATATCCCAAGTTAAGGTACATTTCTGTATGTATGGGAAGATAGGAGAGTCTGAGCTCACTGAAACTATTCTTTTGATATGTACCTCAGCTATCTGGGGCCAGTTTCTTGTATTTTTTTCAGATCCTGAGTTCATCAGGGCTCACTGTAGGGAGTAGCTGTAGTCTGATGGCTGCTGCTGCTAAGTCGCTTCAGTCGTGTCCGACTCTTATCGACCCCATGGACTGCAGCCCACCAGGCTTCTCCATCCGTGGGATTTTCCAGGCAAGAGTACTGGAGTGGGGTGCCATTGCCTTCTCCAGTCTGATGGCTACTAGATGGCAAGTATTCGTCCTGAGTTCCCTCAGGGCTCACCAGCTCACTTTGGAGGGCTGCAATTGCTAATGATTGTGACATCCTTGTTTACTGATATGGCAGTAATTAATGCTTTCAAATTGTGGTGCTGGACAAGACTCTTGGGAGTCTCTTGGACAGCAAGGAGATTAAACCAGTCAATCATAAAGGAAATCAACCCTGAATATTCATTGGAAGGACTGATGCTAAAGCTGAAGCTCCAATACTTTGGCCACCTGATGCGAGCAGCTGACTCATTGGAAAAGACCCTGATGCTGGGAAAGACTGAGGGCAGGAGGAGAAGGGGGCAACAGAGGATGAGTTGTTTGGATGGCATCATCAACTCCACGGACATGAGTTCGAGCAAACTCTGGGAGATTGGGAAGGACAGGGGAGCTTGGCATGTGAAGGACAGGGGAGCAAGTGTCCATGGGGTCACCAAGAGTCAGACATGACATAGCTACTGAACAACAACAAGAACGTAGTTGTGGGAGTTAATCAGGGGCACCAAACAAGAAATTTCAGTTTGTGCTTTGTTTTTCACTTCAAATTCCTGTTTTCTTTCACATTAGAGATAATTTTCTCCCTGCAATCTTCCATTAATATTTAATGATGCTCAAAACCACTTTTAACCAGCGCTAGGACAAGCATTAGTGCTTTGAGAAGAAACGGAAATAAAGAATAAGAATGGGGAGTGCTGCATTCCAAATTCAGACTCCCAGCACATTCCCATAGTTATCTCCTGCTCTGCCCTCCCCACCAGAATTTCACGTTCATTAAGCAAGTGACTCATTGATTCAAAGGAATTTTGTACTTCTGAGAGCTTAATCTTCAAATATTTGAAATTTACAGACCCTAGCCAAATTGCTTTTGATAAGAAGAGAGACAGAGTAGAGGACTCTTAGCTGGAGAAAGGAGCCAGGAAGAGAGAAACAATACATCCTGCAAGTGAAGTTTATTAAGTAAAATTTAATGTCAAGGAATTCCTTGGTGGTCCCATGGTTAGGACTCTGCAGTTTCACCATCAAGTTCAAATTTTCCATCTCTCGTAGGGGGCCTAAAATCCTGCAAGCCGAGCTGCACCATCAAAAATTAACAACAGCAGCAGAACACTTAAGCTTTTCCGGTAAGCAGCCTGAAGTGACCTCTAAAAATTGATCCAGAAACCCCACAAAATCATGCAAATCTTCGCATTCACTTTAAGAACACGTGTGAACCCCCCGGCCATTAAGGGTATGCATATCCGAAAAGGCACCAAGAATCTGAAGGATGTCATTTTAAAGAAGCAGTGTGTCCATTCCGTTGTTATGGTGGAGCTGGTAGGCGTGCACGGGCCAAAGAGTGGTGCTGGACACAGGCTGGTGGCCCAAAAAGAGTCCTGAGATTTTTCCTGTCCTTGCTCAAAAATGCAGAGGGTAATTTTGAACTTCAGGATGAGATGTAGATTCTCTGGTCATTGAGCACATCAAGGTGAACAAAGCCCTGAAGATGTGGCACAAGACCTACAGAGCTCCTGGTCAGATCAACCCATCCATGAGCTCTCCTTGGCACATTGAGGCGATCCTTACTGAGAAAGATCACATTGTTCCTAAACCAGAAAGAGGAGGCTGCACAGAAGAAAAAAGATATCCCAGAAGAAACCGAAGAATCAAAAGCTTATGGAATGCAGTAAAAAATAAATGCAAATAAAATTAAAACAAACACACACACTTTATGTCAGTGACTTTGGACTTGTATTTATTTGGATGCAAGAGAATATATGGATTGGCCACAAAAGAGGAACAGTGGTTTCCCCAGGTAATTAGTCACAGCTTGGTCACTTGTTTTTCAAACAGTAGCATATGTAGCTGGAACACTGATTGCAGTCATACAGTGCCGTTTAGAGAAGTCACCTTGATTTCATCCCTGCTGCTGCTGCTAAGTCACTTCAGTCGTGTCCGACCCCATAGATGGCAGCCCACCAGGCTCCCCCGTCCCTGGGATTCTCCAGGCAAGAACACTGGAGTGGGTTGCCATTTCCTTCTCCAATGCATGAAAGTGAAAAGTGAAAGTGAAGTTGCTCAGTCGTGTCCGACCCTCAGTGACCCCATGGACTGCAGCCTACCAGGCTCCTCCGTCCATGGGATTTTCCAGGGAAGAGCTCTGGAGTGGGGTGCGAATCCCTAGTGTAACCAAAAGTGTTCTGCTCAAAAGCCAATAAAGAGGCAAGGTGAGTGGAAAGGAAAGTTTGCTTTATTTCGGATGCCAGCAGTGGGGTGGCAGGGTGGATGTGAGGGGGGATTGGTTGTGCAGAGGGCTGATCAGCGGCATCTAGTTGTTTTAAGTACAGTTAGTCTTCCGTCCCAGGGTCAGTTTGTTCACATTTCTTTGAGGCCAGTTCTTGGAATTGTGACAGCTTATGTCATGGCTGCAGTCTGGTCATCATGTAGTTAACTTCGTCCACCTGGTGAGGGTTTCAGTATATATAAGACAGCTCACCAGATATGGCTCAGAAGATTATCTGTAGCCCTTGAGGAGGAACCAAAAGGTCCTTGACTTTGCTTAGCAACTAAACCATTATTGTTTTGTCTAGTTTGACTGTTTTCCTTGGTTTCTGCATTTTCTCATTTCTGTGATTAAACTTATTTTTTGACTAAAGTTTTCCCACAGACAAATGACAGTCTGAGAACATGGGGGAGGGGGCTGGAGAGCCACAGGACCCTGCTCCGTTTTATCAGAAGCCTCAGCTTCCGGGGACACGCTTGCTTCTTTTCTGCGAAGGTGAAGGACAACAGCCTCCATGGCCTTGGTCAGGCTGCCCTGCAATTCACCTGTCATCCCTCCTCTCCATCCTTCACTGACCCCGTGGTGCCTTCACTGTGTTTGCTCAGTCGTGTCCAACTCTGCAGTCCCAAGGACTGTAGCCTGCCAGGCTCCTCTGTCCATGGAATTCTCCAGGCCAGCATACTGGAGTGTGTTGCCTTTCCTTCCTCCAGGGAATCTTCCCCACCCAGGAATCGAACTCGGGTCTCCTGCGTCTCCTGCACTGGCAGGCAGACTCATTACCACTGTGCCACCTACCTTCATTTCCAGATTTTAAGCCCTTCTTACCTCTTGGACATCAGAACTTGCAGCCTCTTTGTCACAGGGCTTTTCCCTTGTCGTCTTCTCCAGTTTTTCTCTCCCTAGATCCTCCCCTGCCCGCTTCTTCCAAGTTCAGGTATTTTCCAATGAGTAGGGGGAATTTTTTCTTTCTGTCAGATAATGTCACTCTCTTTCTTTTGTCAAATTTCTTCTTTTCTAGAACACATTACATTTCAATCTATCTGTTTGAGATCCAAATTACCCAGTGTTACTCTCTGAGTGGTGACTGTGTGTAAGACATAAAGGTTACAAACGTTAGAACATTCTGCTCCTGCTCCCAAAGTTTATTGTGTAGCCTGGTGCACAAGGCACTGTGATGCTATTCAGAATGTGTGCCAAGTATCCTTACAGCCACAAACAAAATGCATCGGGAAAGCAGAGGGATTAATTACATTAAAACTGTGGGGAATTAGCATTTCAGTTGGGCCTTGTAAAGGGTGAAAAGAATACAGACCAGAAAAGGTGAAGGAAGAGACATAAAAAAAAATTAATTTTGTTGAAGTTTAGTTGATTTACAACGTTGCGTTAATTTGTGCTGTACAATAAAGGGTGTCAGTTTAACATACAAATAAATTTTTTTCATACTGTTATTACTATTTTGCCTGTGTTGTGTAGCTTGTGGGTCTTAGTTCTCCAACCAGAGATTGAACCCAGACCCATGGCAGTGGACTCGCTGAGTCCGAATCCTTGGATCTCCAGGGATTCCCTCTTTTTCTTATTCTTTTTCATTATGATTCATCACAGGATACTGAATATAATTCCCTGTGCTATGCATTAGGACCTTGTTTATCCATTCTCTGTAATAGTTTGCAAGAGACACTTGATCTGGGAGTTGTATAGTGCCAGACAGTCCTCTGGGGGAGGGAAGGTCTCACTTGAACTACCTCCATGACCTCAGCAAGCAGCTGTCCCAGGAGCGACCTCAGGAGCCCTCTCAAAGCTGAGAAATTCAGGGCTTCCCTGGTGACTCAGTGGTAAAGAATCCACCTGCCAATGCAGGAGACGCGGGTCTGATCCCTGGTGTGGGAAGATACCACATCTTATAGCAACTAAGCCCATGGACCACAACTACTGAGCCTGTGCTCTGTCTAGAGCCTGGGAGTTACAACTATTGAGCCCACGTGCCGCAAGTATTGAAGCCTGAGCACCCTTAGAGCCCTTGCTTTGCAACACGAGAAGCCACTGCCATGAGAAGCCCTCACACTGCAACGGGAGAGTAGCCGCTGCTAGCTGCAACGCATACAGCAATGAAGACCCAGTGGAGACAAAAATAAATAAATAAAATTTAAAAATTAAAAAGCTGAGAAATTCCAAGAGCTACTACCTAACTCCTGGAAATGTAAAACGGGGCTCAACACCTTCCCTAGACGCGTTGGAAAGGGGGGGGCCACATGCCTATGCCAGAGGGCGCTGTGGAATGTCTATAAGGAGCTCATCATTTAATAAGGGAGACAGTGTAATACATAGAAAACATAATAGCAAGATAAGTGCTTAGGTATCTTTAGCACACAGGGTGCTATGAGAACCTCAGATCTCAGCTTTGGAAAGGTCAGAGAGGACTTCCCAGAGGTGAGGACAGCTAAATTCCAAATCATAAGATAAGTTGGGGTTGGCCAAGGAGAGAGACAGAGGACAACTTGGGCAGGATGGGAGCAGGATACCCAAGGGTCTAGGGGCTGGTGAGCCCCAAGGTTAGAAACAGAAAGTAGTACAAAAGCTGGGACTTAACATTCGGAAGGAAAAGGGGCAGATGAGAGAGTAATGGGGCTAAGGAAGTTCAATGGGTGTCAGTGTAGCTAGGGGATGTAATAGAAGAGGAAAAGCTTCTCATGCCATGCCCCTCGGATTATTTTTCCTGAGGGAACTTCTGAACCACTGAGGTTTTCGTAAATATTAAATGCACATGACTTGAAAAATTGATGCCATGAGCCTAAGGGACATACAAATGGGATAAGCAGGGCCTACTACCTGACTTGTGGGTCGGGTGCAGACTGAAACTGCGAGGTCTCTGGTTTAAAGGTTGTTAGGAATTTGAAGATGACGACAGAGGAACATTAACCCAAGCATGGGCCCTTTGAAGTGGGGGGACCCTGAGTACTGCCCAGGTCGCAGGCCCATGAAGCTGGCCCTAGGGACAGGTCCCATATTTCTCTCAGAAATTAAAAACAAAACTAAACAACAGTTTAAAAAAAAAAGTGAGAGCTGTCTCTCGTTCTGTCAAATAACAAAGAATAGCTTCATGGAGGCTGTGATCAATGCCAATTTTATAGGAGTGTATGGAAGCAAATAAGTCGGATGCCAGATGATTCATTAAAGAATCTGGATCTTGTCCCAGTCAGGGGTCAGGACTGTGAAGGTCAGAGCATGGAACTGGCTCCAGCCCTGAACTGCAGCCAAGGCGGAAGTCAAAAAGCACGACTGATATGCTCTGAGATCCATGTAATGAACCATATATTTATTAAAGCGCACATTTGGAGTTTGCTCAGGTTCTGGACTGGGGGTTGTGACAGAGACAGCCTAAGACCCAACCTCTCCCTCCAAGAACCTCATGGAGTACAGAAAGAGACAAGAGGGGCAGAGGGAGTCCTCAGTGGTAGATACTGTGGCTAACAACACAACAACAACATTCGGATGAATAGTGATGTTAGCATGGCATACTCTTTAGTTTATCAACGTTTAAAGATTTGGAATGCCACCAAATGCAGCTGTACCCATCAGAGTTCAGTCAGGAAAACAGAAGCCAATCTAGACATTTTACACAACGGGAATGTACTGCAGGGAATTGGTTCCTATAATAACATACTTCACCAGTGCCATCTTGACCCACTTTTGAAGACATGGCTGCAAACGCTCAGTTCAACTTTGCAGGCAGTTTGTTAAGCCCCCAACCAAACTGCTTGCCTTATCAGGCTCTAACATGCCTGTGTTACAATATGCACTTACCCAAGGCCAGAGGCCCCAGATATCCAACACCTAGGGTGGCGCTTTCTTCCTTGGGTCGGCAGTTATTCAAAATACCCAGTCCCCAGGAAGCCCTCAAAACCTTGCAAACCTCGTCCCACTTGCCATACAGAAGCTACAGTCCAACCTGCTGTTACCCTGTCCCCGGGTGGTCCAGTCTGGATGTCTTCTCTACTGTGGAACCTTCAGTCACAGAGTTCTGCCTTCCTGCTCTCTGAGTGTCACTGTGTTTTGTCTCACCAGTGAAGGACAACTTAAATCTTACACCACAGTTGCACCCGGATGAGAAGGCCAACAGGGGACACTGAGGCAACCCAGATATTGGCAAAAATAGGAAAGGCACTCCCGTTTCCACCCTGCTAGAGCCGTGACCGTGGGAAGGGCGGAGCTGCATGGGGGCGCAGATCTCTGTAGACAGGCTGCTGCTGGTGCAAACGCCTCCTGAAGCAGAGAGAGAGGAGGGCTGCCTTGGCCCCTCCCCCTCCCCTCCTCCAGGCTTCTGCCAGCGCTTTCCATTGGCTGAACTCCCAGAAACCAGCTGACAAGGAGTCTGGGAGACGACTTCCCTGCTTACCAAGACAGCAGGTGGTACTCTATGTTCACAGCAGCATTATTCACAAAAAATGGGGAAGCAACCCAAGTGTCCAGATGAATGGATAAACACACTGTGAGATACATACAGATACAGATACATAATGGAATATTATTCAGCCTTAAAAAGTCAGGAAATCGTGTCACATGCTACAGTACAGGCGGACCTTGAAAACCTTACACTGAGCAAAACAGGCCAATCACAAAAAGACAAATTCTGTCTGCTTCCACCAACTCGAGGAATCCAAGGTTGTCAAATTCATAGAAACAGAACATAGAACGGTGGTTGAGGGGAGGAGGATAAGCAGGGGATGTTTTTCATGGGTACAAGTTCATGGTTTGCAAGATGAAAAAGTTCTGTTTCATAATAGTGTGACTATACTTAACATTGCTAAACTATACATTTAAAAATGGTTAAGACAGGACTTGCCTGGTGGTCCAGAGAATCCGCCTGCCGATGAGGGGAACACAGGTTTGATCCCTGGTCCGAGAAGATCCCACATGCTGTGGGGCAGTTAAGCCTGTGAACCACAACTACTGAAGCCTACGAGCCCTAGGGCCTGAGCTCCACGAGAGAAGCCACTGTCAGGAGGAGCCCACGCACCGCAGATAAGAGTAGCCCCTGCTCGTCACAGAGAGAGTAAGCCCACGCGCATCAACAAAGACCTAGTGCAGCCAAAAATAAATAAATAAATAAAATTTTTAAAAATGGTGAAGATAGGGACTTCCCCGTGGCCCAGAGGTTAAGAATCCGCCTTCCAATGCAGGGGACATGGGTTCAATCCCTGGTTGGGGAACTAAGAGCCCACATGTGGCAGAGCAACTGAGCTCACTGGCCCCAGAGTCTGCATGTCGCAATTAAGACCGGATGCAGCCAAATAAATAAATAGAAATTTTAAAAAAAAGGTTAAGATAGTAGATTTTGTTATGTGATTTTTCCCATAATAGACTTTTTTTTTTTGGATGATATTCTGATACCTGCTACAGCAAGGACGTACCTGGAAAAATGTTAGGCTAAGTCAAGTAAACCAGTCTTAAAAGGACAAATACGATGTCATTCCACTTCAATGATGTATCAAGAGTAGGCACATTCTTAGAGATGGAGAGTAGAATAGAGCTTACCAGAGGTTAGAAGGAGGTGAAGAGCTTGTGTTTCACGGGTACAGAATGTCTTTTGGGGATGACAAAAATTTCTGCCAACAGTCTTAACAGTTACCCAACACTGTGAATGTATTTAATCCCAATGAATTGTACCAGAAAAAGGGTTAAAAGGCTAAATCTTGTTATGTATATTTTACTACACACACAAAAGAGCAGCAGAGGGGAACTGAATGAACTGAGAGCAATGAGACATCTAACCCTGAATTGTTATCAAGTAATTTATCTTCTTTCGTGATCTAGAGAAGCAGGATCTGACAATGCCTTAGGTCCTGAAGTAGGGAGATCAGTTAATTTCCCTTTATTCGGTTTATAGAATTCTATAATAAAAGGGCATGCGTTCAAGACATAATTTGCCAACGATTGTGTCTTTGGAAGAATCACTTCATCTTTCTGATTTTTACAAAATGTGAATGATAATCCTACCTTTACGGTTGTTGAGAGGTTATTACAGAATAAAGCATGTTCCATGCCTGGCACACAGTAAGCATAGTAAATGGTAGAGTTAGACAAAATTAACATTATGTAGCAGCTGCTAGTGTTTTACATGTATTAGGGAAGTTCACAACAAACTATGAGTTAAGTATTAAAAGCCCTGTTTTTTCAGATGAGAAAACTGAGGGTCCAAAGCTTTAAGCCACGTGTCCTGTGTCTGGCTGCCAGTGGTGTCAGTGCCAGAATTTGGATCCAGGGTGGCCTCACTGCAGAACTTGAGTACATTCAGCTCTTCATGCTGCCCCTTAGATCCTGTCCTCAGGCATTCACAACCAGAGGAACAGAGCTCATGCGTAAAGCACTAAATAAAACCACCAGCCAACACAGGCAATTACTCCTGAAAATATACATGGGAAACTAGCATGTTCAAAAGCTGATGCAGTCGTTTCTCTTACCGGAGAGTTAAGAATCTTTCTAATTGCAACACGAGCTTTGATGATATTGTCCCAGCTCTTTACAAGTTTCTTAATTAGTTTCCTTCACAAATGAGAAGAGCCAACTAGCCCACATTGACCAGGGACCCTCTGATTGAGAGATTCACAGCTCTGGCACACCCAAGGATTCCTCTCCAGTGTTTGAAGTTATGAGACCTGTGTTCCTTATGACTCATATCAGCACTTTAATTTTCTATTTTCCATCCATGGTTATAAATTAATAAGGGCTAAAATGCAATGAAATATTTAAATGCTTGTACAAAGAGTTCCTTAAGAGGGCAACACTGCTAAAATTGGCAGCATCAGCAGGTGAGATCACAGGAAGGTTGTCAACTGAGAGATGAAAGTTCAAATTCATTAGAAGAAATGTTTGCTAAGGGATGGTCGATTGTGTTACTGACCTGTACACCCAACAGTCTGGATCGCTTGCCATGGTGCCCCTCCCACCAGGAAAATTAGATACCCCTGCCCTCTAAACTCAGGAGTCCCCAATGTGACTTGCTTTGGCCAATAAAATATGGTTAGAAGTCAGGTGGGTGGGAGTTTTCAGACTCAGATGATGGTTACCAGGTTATCCCTCCTTTACCTGGAAACAGGGGCTTCCCTGGTGGCTCAGTAGTAGAGAATCCGCCTGCAAAGTCAGGAGACATGGGTTTAATCCCTGGGTCGGGAAGATCCCCCTGGAAAAGGAAATGGCAACCCACTTCAGTATTCTTGCCTAAGAAATCCCACGGACAGAGGACAATGGTGGGCTACAGTCCACAGGGTCATAAAAAGAGTTGGACACACCTAAGCAACCAAACAATAACCAGGAAACAGGCAACGTGACAGGTTAAGACTGCTCCATCAGCAGTCCCAGGGTGAAGAGACATGGATTACAGCCACAGCCAATCCACTGTAGACATGCAGTGTGGGCAAGAAATGACTTGTGGGGTTGTTTGTTAGCACAGTGACCTCGCCCTCTGTGATGATACAGGTTATCAGTGTGCCACAGATGAAAATGTGGGTGTTGCACAAGTGAATTAAGAGCCCAGAAGTGGCACCTTCCAGCAAAGTCACCAGGCAATTGGCTGAAAGTTAACAGGAGATTGAGGCAAACTGAAAGGCTTCCTAGCGGAGTTGGGCCCTAATATGAGCTGCAAAGGAAAAGAGGAACCCAGACCTCTTCTTGTTCCTATTTTAATTGACTGGCCATTGATTTTCAAATACCAATAATCGAAAGGCCAACAACAAAAAAAAGGATACGAGAAGTTAAGTTTTTATACTTCGGAAGAAAACGATTAGAGGAAAGTGAGAACTATTCACAATCATATAATGAACAATTTTTATATCTCAGATTTCATCACATTCTAAGATTTTGCTCTCTGTGCCTCCTGTTTTTCCTAAAGAAATATGATATTATGGATACAGATTCAAGCTTCCTGTACACCCTTCCCTCCCTGATCCTATTTCCCTCCTTTACAAAACCTCCAACTCAGTAAGTTAGTTATTTTAAAAAGCTAGAGACTGTCAAAATGAAAATCCCACTTTGAAAAAAATGTATTTTTTTGATGGCAAAATTGAGAAGCATACTTTAAAAAATTATTATATCTGATAATATCAGATAATCATTAAAAATGCCCTTGTCAGAGAGGGAACTGAGGGAAAAATAAGATAATATTTCATGACTATATCACTGTTTTATCCCGTTATCCTGGCTTTTAAGGATTTAATAGGATCATGACATTTCAGAGTCAAAGAGTTTGGGACTGACTTGGCCCAATGTCTTCATGTTTTGCTTGAGAAACTGAGAGGTGAAGCAACTTGCCCAGAGTCACACAGATATCTGTGTCGGTGCCAGAATTTTGTCTGCACATAACATCACCTTCCAAGAACAGTAAGGAAGAGAGACTGGGAGGGCGGGCTGGCTGTCAGTGCAAAGTATACAGAGCAGCTTTAGGAGGGCCCTGGTGGTTCAGGCAGTAAAGAATCTGCCTGCAATGTGGGAGACCCAGGTTGGATCCCTGGGTCGGGATGATCTCCTGGAGAAGGGAATGGCAACCCACTCCAGTATTCTTGCCTAGGAAACCTCATGAACAGAGGGGCCTGGCGGGCTACAGTCCTTAGGATCAAAGGAGTTGGACACAACTGAGAGACTAACACTTTGAGGAGCAATCCTGAGGTGTCCGAGGCAGCGGAGTGAAAAAGGGAGTGGGCAGTCATGTGGAAAGAGCTGGTCTTGGGAGCTTCCCTGGTGGTCCATTGGCTAAGACTCCAAATTCCCAGTGCAGGGGGCCCAGGTTCGATCCCTGGTCAGGGAACTAAATCCTACATGCCCCAACTAAGAGTTCACATGTGTCAACTAAAAAAAAGTCCCACGTGCTGCAATTAAGACCCAGCACTGCCAAATAAATATGTAAAAGACGAAGAAAAACTGGTCTTCCCGAGGGGCCTGGAGACTGTGGGAAGTCAGGAGAGGCCCAATGACTGTGCCCAGGCCCATGGCCAGTGGTGATTGTCTGAAGACAGTGTTACCTGCTGGGGTCACCTTGACAACCAGGAGCTTCACTGGAAGACTGAGTGGTCTCAGTGAAACAGAGCAGGACTGTGTGGTCCTTGCCCCCATCCCCCCACCATGTCTTCTGCCTGTGGAAAACTTCAAAGAATAAGTTTAATCAGAGAAGTGAGAAATGATGAAACAAAGAAAAACAGTCAAAGGAGACTAAATAATAATAATGTAGTCATTAAGCATAGTCAAGGACCTTTAGTTCTTTCTCAAGGGCTCTAGATAATATTCTGAGCCATATCCTGTGAGCTGTGTTATAGATACTAAAACACCAGTTGGAAGAGTTAACTACATGATGACCGGACTGTACCCAAGATACGAGCTGCCACAATTCCAAGAACGGACCTCAAAGAAATAGGAACAAATGACCCTGGAACTGAAGACTAACCATACCTAAAACAACCAAGATGACGCTGGTCAGACCACTGATGGCAAATTTGAAGATGATATCAGAGATGACTGTCCTATTTCTGCATGTAGCCTCTCCTTGCAATTCTATTGCTCCCTGCTTGTTGGGGGAGGGGGCAGGGGGGAGTTGGCCTTCGAATAGATACCTGCCACCCTACCCATCAAGTTGCCAGCATCTGAAATAAAGCAAAATTTCCTTTCTACCCACCTGGCTTGTTTATTGGCTTCTGAGGGGCGAGCAGCCGGCCTCCTTACCCTACCTGCCCCCAGCCCCACCCCCCACCCCCACCCCCCACCCACCGACACACACACACACACACACACACATACACTCTTTCGGAAACATTAGAACTCGGAAAGACTTGCAGTGAAAATGAGTTCCTAGGGTCTCAGGATTTTGGAGGCCCAGGTAGGCTGTGGGATAGGAAGCTCCTTGCTTTGCTTCTCCTCCCTGTCTCTCCGACCAAATCATTCCTGGGCATTGGTGATGGTGATATGGGTTTCTTTTTTTTTTCTGCTTATCATCTATTTATCTTGCTAGGAATTTTATCACACTCCATTTTGCCTTTATGGATGTGTTTTATTTTTGTTTTTATACTCCAAGGAATATAATCAGGTCTTCATTTTTTTTTACATTGATTTGTTTCTATTTTGCTGTGATTTGTATAATACTTAGAAACAAAGAATGTATTTACATTTCATTTTTTCGAAACGAGGGATTTAGATTAAGCACATACCAGGGAAATTTTCACAAGGATATTTTCATTTAGTGAGTCAGCCATTTTAGATTACAGCAAGCAACTCTTCCTTACCTATGCCAAGTCCCTTGCTATGCAGAGGGTTTAACATGTTCTTGAGATGTGCTTAAGAAAAGGCTGAGGGCGCTTTGTTTATGGAAATGTTTGGCAGCCTGTCTTATTTTCCCCATGGGGAAAAAATTTACACCTTAAAAAATGAACTGCATTAATATCTGTGAGTCCATACAGATGTAAATAAATGACTAAATAAGTAAATAAATGAGGGAGAAGAGATAAATCCCCTGGTACAGAAAATTCCAAATAATTTATGTGCCTGCTTCACTCACAAGGAGATTGAACATTTATGTGGGCTACACAAAGTGACTGCCTTCCAAAGAGCACAGTATAGAAAGTGACCTGGAGAAACCTGACCTACACTATCCCAGCCAGATGATCAAGGTCAAGGTCAAGAGCGATAAGTCTTGTCGATGGTCTGTACCCACCCTTGCTGTGATATTTTGAGAAGGAACACATTACCTCTGTGGTCTTTAACCCCTTAACCCATAAGCCTGGTCTGATAAGGAGAAAATCATCAACAAATCCCAATTGAGAGACTTTCTACAAAATATGTCACCAGTACTCCTCAAAACCATCAAGGTCATCAAAAACAAGGAAAAGGAGAAACTGTCACAACTAAGAGAAGCCTAAGGAGGTTACATGAAATACAATGCAGTACCTGGATGGGATCTTGGAAGAGGAAAACTAAGGAAACATCTGAATAAAAAGGCAACCAAAGAGGGAATTCGCTGGCAATCCAGTGATTAGGACTCTCACAGACAAGAGCATGGGTTTGATCCTTGATTGGGGAACTAAGATCCCGAAAGCTGTGAAAGTGAAAGTGAAGTCGCTCAGTCGTGTCCGACTTTTAGCGATCCCATGGACTATAGTCTGCCGGGCTTCTCTGTCCATGGGATTTTCCAGGCAAGAGTACTGGAGTGGGGTGCCATTGCCTTCTCCAGGGGATCTTCCCAACCCAGGGATCAAACCCAGGTCTCCTGCACTGCAGGCAGATTCTTTACCAAGTGAGCTACAAGGGAATATCTAGGAAAGCACTAAACCCCTTCATGATAACGTCAGATCCTTGTGACTAGCAGAAAATATTTTGTAAAATGAGTGCTTCAGTCAGGCAGTTCAGTCGCTCAGCTGTGTCTGACTCTTTGCGACCCCATGGACTGTAGCACACCAGACCTCCCGGTTCATCACCATCTCCCGGAGCTTGCTCAAACTCATGTCCATCCAGTTGGTGATGCCATCCAACCATCTTTTCCTCTGTTGTCCCCTTCTCCTCCCGCCTTCAATCCTTCCCAGCATCAGGGTCTTTTAAAATGATCAGTTCTTCACATCAGGGGGCCAAAGTATTGGAGTTTCAGCTTCATAATCAGTCCTTCCAATGAATATTCAGGACTGATTTCCTTTAGGATGGACTGGTTGGATCTCCTTGCAGTCCAAGGGACTCTCAAGAGTCTTCTCCAACACCACAGTTCAAAAGCATCAATTCTTCACCGCTCAGGTGCAGGGGAGATAACTATTCAGAACTTTCTATTCAGTTCAGTTATTTCTGACATGATCAAGCTCTAGGTGATTGATAACAAACCAAATCAACCATCCCCAAGTGCATTTTCTGGTCTGTTATGCAGCAGCAGGATCTATTTCGGAGACCAGAATTTACCTGGGTCTAAAACAAATTTATTTTACTAAAGTACCTGATGTTTAACAGGATTTGAATTTATTTTCAAAATGGCTCTTATTTTAAAAGCCTTGTTTTGGGGGAATGTTATATGGCCACTCTGGAAAATAGTTCAGCAGTTTCTAACAAAATTAAACAAGCAATCATCAGACAAAACAATAATTTCACTCCTGAGCATTTATCATAGATGGACAGAAACTTGTGTCCACACTAAAATATGTACGCTAATGTTCACCACAGCTTTGTTCATAATAGTGCAAATCTAGAAACAATCCAAATCCAGCGGATGGATGGTTAAATAAACTGTGTACATACACGCCATGTGATGCTATACAACAGCAACAGAAGGAAACTATTGATACAATAGTTTGGGTGGATCAAAAGGGAATTATGCTGAGTGAAAAAGCCAATCCCAAAGGTATTTGCAGTATGATTCCATTTATATTACTTTCTTGAGATGACAAAATCATAGAGATAAGGATCAGAGTATGTGTTGCCATGGGTCAGGGACAGGGGTGGGGCTGGACAGAGAGTGTGTGATGGTAGAAGGGGAAACTTGCAAGATGGGGCTGTTGTGTAGCTTAATTGGTGCTGATTACATGAATCTCTGGGGGTTCCCTAATAGCTCAGTTGGTAAAGAATCCCCCTGCAATGCAGGAGACCTCGGTTCTATTCCTGGGTCAGGAAGATTTGCTGGAGAGGGACAGGCTACCCGCTCCAGTATTCTTGGGCCTCTCTAGTGGCTCAGCTGGTAAAGAATCCGCCTGCAATGTGGGAGACCTGGGTTCGATTCCTGGGTTGGGAATATCCCCTGTAGCAGGTAAAGTCTACCCACTCCAATATTCTGGCCTGGAGAATTCCATGGACAGAGCAGCCTGGTAGGCCACAGTCTATGGGGTCACAAACAGTTGGACAGGACTGAGTGACTTTCACTTTCACATGAATCTCTGAGTGGTTAAATTGCATAATGTAAAATACACACACAGAAGGACACCTAAAACTGAGGAAATCTGAATAAAGTGGTGGATGATACCAGTGTCAATTTCCTGTTTGCCACATTGTACTAGAGTTTTGCAAGATATGCCTTTGAGGGAAATTGGTGAAGGGATCTATATTATTTCTTTTTTTAATTTTTTTTAATATTATTTCTTACAGCTGCACATGAATCTACCATTATCTAAAAAAAAAAAAAAGCTTACTTGAATTAAATGCTTTGCTTATAAAATTGAAAATATTGCAGAGCAAGTAATTCTTTCAATTCAAAAGACTATTACATAGCACAAAACGTTTGCATCAGTTCCTACTGAGGAATGGCGTACATTGCAAAATAGAACTGTAGGCCTAAGGAAAGTTACACATCACTTGTGTTACTGAGGAAGCAATTCGGTGTCAGTAACTTCTGTAAGTCAACACGAGGGTAAGAGCAGCACATAGAGTGAAAGTAACCTAGGTAAATTCTCAATAAATTCTAAAAATGAGCATTGAATCTCCTTTCATATTCCTTAAGCTCAGAACTGGGCTCTATACTGCTGCAGGTCCAGACTACAGATTTGCACATAAGCAATTTCTATGTTGAGACATTAACAATTATTCTTGTCACACTTCAAAATTGTCTAGCAAATGGCTCTCCAATTCCTAACTGTATGCATGGCATCATGGGGGCCCAGAAACCTGATGGACAGAAAGGGTCTCAGAAAATGTAGGAGCCTGCAGAGGAAGACAGGGCAACAGAGACACGGAGTGTAATGGATCCAAGTACAGGTGCAGGCCAGGGCCATGCAGAAAGCAGGAGGCAATCTGTGTGTGTGTGCACATGTGTGTCTGTATTTGTGTATAAAAGTTATAAATAAATAAGGACTGAGGAGATCAGGAGAGGATTCCAAGAGACTTAAACTGATCTTGAAGTGATTGCCTATATGGCTCTTTAGAAGGAAATACAATATAATAAATTGAATTATAAATTTCGTCCTTCAGTTTCACTTGCATGTGGAATTTAGCTCCCTGACCAGGGATCGAACTCAGGGCCCCCTGCATTGAAGTGTGACATCTTAGTCACTGGGCCACCAGGGAAGTCCCAAGGGAAGGGTATTCTAGGTGGAACAGGTAAAGAAGAGTCAGGAAGGGGTATGTGCAGGGAAGCAGTGGGCGTGAAGTTAAAAGGTAGCTTGGAATCAGACTTGTGGAGCATCTGAAGGAATGGAAAGTTCAGGAGTGTGAAGAACAACAGCACCTTTCAGTTTTTGATCACCCAGTGATCATGAGATATTAGGAGACAGAGATTTTCCTTATTCTTTTCTGCAGCCATGTAGAATGCCATCCTTGCTAGAATGCCATCTCTGCATGTAATGTAAGTTATTCAACCAACACCTCCTGATCGGTATCTGGACTGTTCCCAGTCTCCCAGGTTAAAGCAGTGCCTCATGTCTAAGGCATTTTATATTTTAGGCAATGTCCTCTTGACACTCCACTGGTAGATTCTGGGGGCCCAGCCTAGAACCATTTTTCTAGTTCTTTCTTCTTGGAAAAATGGCAGTCAGGGTGAAACGCGGCAGAAAGGGATAGGACACAATCTTAAAAAGAATGGCAGAGCTATAGGACATGACAAAAACCAGTTAGAACTAACTAGATTCAAGATGGCAGAAGATTTGACTTTCAGTGGACCTTAAGCCTCATTATATATTCATTGTAATGTATTAGCATATGCTAAACAGCACATCCATGGGTAGCATGAGTTCTGAGGCTGACCATACGAGGTCAAAAAGTGGACGGTGGCTCAATTCCTGGAAATCCCTGTGCCTTCCCCCAAATAGTTGACATAACCCTCCCACTCATTAACCTAAGAAATTTTCCAGGCCCTATAAATTTACCACAGTCAGTTCAGTCATTCAATCGTGTCTGACTCTTTGTGACCCCATGGAATGCAACACGCCAGGCCTCTCTGTCCATCACCAACTCCCGGAGTTTACTCAAACTCAGGCCCATTGAGTTGGTGATGCCATCCAACCATCTCATACTCTGTCATCCCCTTCTCCTCCTGCCCTCAATCTTTCCCAGCATCAGGGTCTTTTCAAATAAATCAGTTCTTCGCATCAGGTGGCCAAAGTATTGGAGTGTCAGCTTCAACATCAGTCCTTCCAATGAACATTCAGGACTGATTTCTTTTAGGATGGACTGGTTGGATCTCCTTGCAGTCCAAGGGACTCTCAAGAGTCTTCTCCAACACCAAAGTTTAAAAGTATGAATTCTTTGGCGCTCAACTTTCTTTATGGTCCAACTTTCACTTCCACACATGACTACTGGAAAAACCATAGCTTTGACTAGATGGATCTTTGTTGGCAAAGCAATGTCTCTGCTTTTTAATATGCTGTTTAGGTTGGTCATAACTTTTCTTCCAAGGAGGAAGCGTCTTTTAATTTCATGGCTGCAGTCACTATCTGCAGTGATTTTGGAGCCCAGAAAATAAAGTCTGTCACTGTTTCCACTGTTTCCCCATCTATTTCCCATGAAGTGATGGTACCAGATGCCATGATCTTAGTTTTCTGAATGTTGAGTTTTAAGCCAACTTCTTCACTCTCCTCTTTCATTTTCATCAAGAGGCTGTTTAGTTCTTCTTAGCTTTCTGCCATAATGGTGGTGTCATCTGCATACTGAGGTTATTGATATTTCTCCCAGTAATCTTGATTCCAGTTTGTGCTTCATCCAGCCCAGCATTTCTCATGATGTACTCTGTATATACGTTAAATAAGCAGGGTGACAATATACAGACTTGACGTACTCCTTTCCTGATTTGGAACCAGTCTGTTGTTCCATCTCCAGTTCTAACTGCTGCTTCTTGACCTGCATACAGATTTCTCAGGAGGCAGGTCAGGTGGTCTGGTATTCCCCTCTCTTTCAGAATTTTCCACAGTTTGTTGTGATCCATACAGTCAAAGGCTTTGGCATAGTGAATAAAGCAGAAGTAGATGTTTTTCTGGAACTCTCTTGTTTTTTCAATGATCCAGCAGATGTTGGCAGTTTGATCTCTGGTTCCTCTGCCTTTTCTAAATCCAGCTTGAACATCTGAAATTAACCACAGAAGTATCAATAACGTCAGATATGCAGATGACACCATCCTTATGGAAGAAGGCAAAGAGGAACTGAAGAGCCTCTTGATGAAAGTGAAAGAGGAGCATGAAAAAGCTGGCTTAAAACTCAACATTCAAAAAACTAAGATCATGGCATACAGTCTTCATGGCAAATAGATGGGGAAACAATGGAAACAGTGACAGACTTTGTTTTCCTGGGCTCCAAAATCACTACAGATGGTGACTGCAATGAAATGAAAAGATGTTTACTCCTTGGGGAGAAAAACTATGACCAACCTAGACAGCATATTAAAAAGCAGAGACATTACTTTGCCGACAAAGGTCTATCTAGTCAAAGCTATCATTTTACCAGTAGTCATGTATGGATGTGAATGTTGGACCATAAAAAATGCTGAGCACTGAAGAATTGGTGCTTTTGAACTGTGGTGTTGGAGAAGACTCTCGAGAGTCCCTTGGACTGCAAGGAGATCCAACCAGTCTGTCGTAAAGGAAATCAGTCCTGAATATTCATTGGAAGGACTGATGGTGAAACTGAAGCTCCAGTCCTTTGGCCACCTGATGCGAAGAACCGACTCATTGGAAAAGACCCTGATGCTGGGAAAGATTGAAGGCAGGAGGAGAAAGGGACAACAGAGGATAAGTTGGTTGAATGGCATCACCGACTTGATGGACATGAGTTTGAGCAAGCTCTGGGAGTTGGTGATGGACAGGGAAGCCTGGTGTGCTGCAGTCCATGGGGTTGCAAAGAGTCGGACAAGACCGAACTATAAACTAATCACACTGTATTTTGGGAACCTCCCACCTTCTGAGATGGCCCACCCTGTCTGCGGGATCTGGTTCTCTCTAAATGAATCCACTTCTTATCTATCTGTTTGTCTCTTGCTGAATTCTTTCTGTGACGAGACATCAAGAACCTGAGTTTCATTAAGTTCTGAGACCGGTTGTTTGACCTCAGTTAAAAGTGGGTTCGAGCCCCATTCCGGGTTCTGGTCAGGTTCAAGTTCTGGCCTATGGGTTCATGTCCCATCCAAGTTGCACGGTTTCAAGTGGATAGGGTTGGGGTTGAGAAGGCCCTGTGTTCTGGTAATAATCGCCATCTGTGATGGTTTCAGATTCCTCCTTCAGATGTTAAACCTGCCCCGTGGGAGGCAATGGTAGGCATCAGGGGCCAGAGGACAGGGGGTTGGTTGTGGCTCAGCAGCCAAGTTACTTGCTTGGGGTCAGAGATGCTCTCAGTATCTCCTCAGCACCGTTGTCTTCTCCAACTGCTGCTCTGTAATGTCTCGCTGACACTTAGGGTCTTAAAGAGACTTCCCGATGCTCTGAGTTTGCGCTAAAGCCCTGCAAAGCAGTAGGATTGCCGTGTTTTTGAGTTTCGAGTCCCTGTCAGGGTGCATCTTCAGCCAGTCTCTCTGTGTCCTGCCTGAAAGGACATACAACATGCCTCCTTTATGACAAGGCTAGGTAGCTTTGTCTTGGTCCCATCCTGCAATTCTCAAAACAACTTTTTATACTTCATATCTTAAAAATCTTACTTATAAATGTCTTGAGTTTCTGGATTTGCTCATGTGATGCTATTTGTAATTTATTTAAAATGCTCAGCATGGACAGTGTGATATAAATATGTGTGTTAGTTTAAGCTACTCCAGGGGAAGCTGGTTACTCTAATTACAGTGATAATCAGCTAGCATCATATCAGAAAGATCCTGCTCCAGAGGATCCTGTTCCATTTTCCATATCATTGGTCAGCACTGAATTTGTCATTTGCCCTTCTGCATTGCTTATTGAGTCTCTTGATTTACCACGAGTGTTGTTATTTTTACAATAGAGTTTTTATCAATGGTTTTTCATTATACCTGACTTTTCAGTCAAACAAGCCTTTTTATTCGTCCACATTATATTGGAATTCATCCATGTTCTCTTTAGTATTTGGATAGTGGGGGCAGGGGCGATGTTTCATGCCATTCCATTTCTATAAGTTCAGTTCGGTTCAGTCGCTCAGTCGTGTCCAACCCTTTGCGACCCCATGGACTGCAGCACGCCATGCCTCCCTGTCCAATCACTAACTCCCAGAGTCCACCCAAATCCATGTCCATTGAGTCGGTGATACCATCCAACCATCTCATCCTCTGTTGTCCCCTTCTCCGCCTGCCTTCAATCTTTCCCTGCATCAGGGTCTTTACAAATGAGTCAGCGCTTTGCATCAGGTGGCCAAAGTATTGGAGTTTCAGTTTCAGCATCAGTCCTTCCAATGAATATTCAGGATTGATCTCCTTTAGGATGGACTGGTTGGATCTCCTTGCAGTCCAAGGGACTCTCAAGAGTCTTCTCCAACACCACAGTTCAAAAGCATCAATTCTTCAGCGCTCAGCTTTCTTTATAGTCCAACACTCACATGGACTACACTGGAACTCAACTACACTACACTACACTACACTACAACTCTCACATGGCCACTGGAAAAACCATAGCCTTGACTAGACGAACCTTTGTTGGCAAAGTAATGCCTCTGCTTTTTAATACGCTATCTAGGTTGGTCATAAGTTTCCTTCCAAGGAGTAAGCGTCTTTTAGTTTGCTGGCTGCAATCACCATCCGCAGTGATTTCTCTAAGGATGGAGACATTAGCCACCGTAGTTGCCCTCCACCAGTGCACACTGAGGGGAAAGCAGGAAGGAGAAAAACAGGAAGCATTCTGTGCTTTGCATATATTGGCTCCTCCATAGTTAAGATGCCTATCTAGGGAAAAATTTCAACAACCCCAGATTCTTGCATCTTCCAACCCATAGAAAAGCACTGAAATCTTTGAGATGCCTGTTCTTTGTAATCAGCAGTTAATCTTTACATTTTTGACTACATGCTTTTGCAACAAAGTTCCTATATATTGTAACTTCTCCTTTACTTCCTGGGAGCAGTTCTTCAGAGCTAACTGAGTGGCTGTCTTCTAGGCCATAGTCCTCAGGAAGTTCCTAGAATAAAACAACTCACAACCTTTACCTTGCGTGGACTTCCTCTCAGTCAAAGGTTTTGGCGATCATGAAGGAACCCAGAGTAGACGTCTCTCCTTTACCTGAACCCTATGAGGATCTGGAGCCTTAGTACTGATCTCAGGTCTCCTTGGCCTGCAGCAGCTTCAAGCAGGATTTCGGTTTCCAGCCAGAGACTGAAGTCAGGCTGGAACAGTGAGAATGCTGAATCCTAGCCCCTAGACCACATGGGCAGTGGTTAATGACAAGGTCCTGGCCGGTCAGCTTTATTGAAATAAATTTCCACAAAGAGATGGAAAGAGACTTCCCCGGTGGCACAGTGGATAAGAACCCACCTGCCAAATGTGGGGGACACAGGTTTGATCCCTGGTCTGGGAAGATTCCACACTCTGGGAGCAACTATGACCAATGTGCCATAGCTACCAGAGCCTGCATGCACGGTTACTGAGCCTGCGTGCTGCAACCCGTGCCCGTGTGCCTGGACCTGTGCTCCACAACCAGAGAAGCCTCCGCAGTGAGAAGGCCGCACACTGCAACGAAGAGTAGCCCCTGCTCACCGCAGCTAGAGAAAGCTTGCTTGCGGCAACGAAGGCCCAGTGTAACCAAAAAATAAATAAAATAAAATACACAAAACAAAAAGCAGGGAGTCAGGAAGGAGTGAAACAAGTAACATGTTTATTAGGAGTATGTGTGGACAGACACACGGGTGGACTCAGAGTCACACCCTTGTGGTAGTTTAAATCGGTTTTATGGGGCATTGCTTTGGGTTCCCTCTTGGCCAATCATCTTGCTCTGCCTGGTTTTGATTCTGCGTTTGGTTTATCTCAGATCCTTCCCTGTGTGAGCACACATCCTTGTGTGCATGCACATCTCTTCTTAGCCAAGATGGATTTCCAGCGAAAATCCATCTTGATAGGTTGACATCACATATAATGGGGTAGTGTCTCCTCCCTTTCTGACCCCTGAGGAGCCTTTCTGCACATGGGTAGTTGGGAAGGTCTTCTTGACCTCAAGCGTGAATAATATGTGGTCTGTTTATCTCTTATCTGGGCAGAGCTCAGCTCCTCCCTGCCCTTGCTATTACTATTAACTTAAAGTCTCCACCAGAGGCAAAGTCCAGCAATTTGTCCTGTTCCTGTTGTTATTTCTATCTGGATGTGTAAACTATAAATGACTGGCTATAAATGTCTAGCCTGGAGCCCATTTATCTCCTGCCTCAACACCTGCAAGGGTCACTTATGTCCTCCCACCTCCTTGCTGGGTCCAGACAAATTTGGGTGAGTCGTTTCTGGGTCTTGGCTCTCCCAATTACAAGCGGACAGTCTTCAGTTTTATTCAGTGATGGATTAAAAAATACTTGATTCCTCACTTGAAATACACTGAGGAGGGTTTATTTGGTTGAAAGATACTGGAGATACCTGAATTAAAGGACACCAGGGAAAGTGCCCCCAGTGGAAAGACACAGGGATTTGCTTAGCTGAAAGACAGATGGGTCTGGATGGGGTAATTAGGTAGGAAGCCAGCCAAACATCTTTCCTGAACAAGGGGCATCAGAAAGCCAACCTCCAACTAATACCATAGCCAGCTATATAATTTATACTTGCGAATATTTAATAGGGTACTTCCCTTGTGGCTCAGCTGGTAAAGAATCCACCTGCAATGTGGGAGACCTGGGTCCAATCCCTGGGTTGGGAAGATCCCCTGGAGAAAGGAAAGGCTACCCACTCCAGTATTCTGGCCTGGAGAATTCCATGGACTATATAGTCCATGGGGTTGCAAAAAGTTGGACACAACTGGGTGACTTTCACACACACATTATCACACACACGGTAGGGAATGAGGGAAATTGTACCCTAAGAATGGCCACGATGGGGCTCTTTTTGACATTTCAAAACTGGTGTTTTAGTATCTCATTAGGGAAAGCTGGTTGATAAAACAACTTTGCAAAACTCTGACCTTAAAGGAACAAAAATCCTTCTAGGAGGAATTTGCCGTTCTCCTTCTGGGCCTTTAAACTGATTTTTTAATTACTCGATTACTTAATTTTGGTGGTGCTGGGTTTTCGTTGCTGTTGCTGTGCAGGCTTTTCTCTAGCTGTGGAGCTTGGGCTTCTCCTGTTGCAGAGCCCAGGCTCTAAGGCGCTCAGGCTTCAGTAGCTGCAGCAGGCGGACTCAGCAGTTGCAGCTCCCAGGCTCTAGAGCACAGACTCCACAGTTGTGGTGTACAGGCTCAGCTGCTCCATGGCGTGTGGGATCTTCCCAGACCAGGGATCAAACCCATGTCTCCTGCATTGGTGGGTGGGCTCTTTACCACTAAGCCACCAGGGAAACCCTACAATATTTTTTAAATTAAAATTAAAAAAAAATTTCTAGCTCATTTACGTTGTTACTTTCAGGCATACTGCAAAGTGATTCAGTTATGAATGTATATATTCTTTTTCAGATTCTTCTCCATTATAGATTCTTAAGTGTTAGTCGCTCAGTCGTGCTTGACTCTTTGCGACCCCATGGACTGCAGCTCACCAGGCTCCTCAGTCCATGAGATTTTTCAGGCAATGATACTGGAGTGGGTTGCCATTGCCTTCTCCAGGGGATCTCCCCAACTCAGGGATTGAACCCAGGTCTCCTGGGCTGCATGCAGATTCTTTACCGAGTGAGCTACAAGGGAAGCCCAAGAGATTCTTACAAGGTATCAAGTATGTCTTCTGTGCTATACAGTAGGTCCTGGTTGTTTATCTATTTCGTATATAGAAATGGATATCTGTTAATCCCAAACTCCTAATTGATCCATCCCTCTCCCTCTGTGCCTCTGATGTAATTGTTCCGACTGATCTTAGGCGTTTTGTGTTTTGAGAGTACAGTCTTTGCCATCTGGAAGGGGCACACACAGAGTCCATTTGGCAGCCCGTTGAGTAGACCAGGATTCGGAGCAGTTTTTTTTGTCTGGCCCTGCAGCTTTCAGGAAAATCTGTTATAAGGGGCCTTTGTCATCTCAAACTTCGCTATACCCACCTGTACAATGGAAGCCTTTACGGTTTTGGGGAGTAAACATTTTGAATCTGTTATAGGACATAGGTTCGTGTGCCTGACACATAGTGAGGCCAAACAAACCAAAATGTCAGAGTTTGGAGCAGAGAAAGGTTTATTGTTGGGCCAACCAAGGAAAGTGGATGGCTCAGGTTCAAAACCCCTGAACTCCCCAGTGATTTTGGGGGGAAAGCTTTTGTAGGCAAAATTTGGGGTGAGAGCTGCAGCCTATGTCGTTTTCTTGACTGGCTGGTGGTGAGGTAACAGACAGTGATGACACCAGGAGATCCTTCCCTGTTGTGTGCGGCTTTGCCTGTGAAACAGCCTTGGTTGGGATTTTTCCCTTTTGGACTAACCTTGGCCATTTATTTAGCCTCCCTGATCTTCCCTGAGTTCCAAAGGGCAGATTGACAGTTGCTCATCTGGAAGGGAGGAGATGCAGAGGGAGAGGAGGAGCCATCCAGAAACCACAGTGCTGTCTTGGGGCAGGGTCCTGGTTTCTCTCCAAAGACTATACAAAACAATACCTTTGAGTTGCAGGAACTAAGGCCCCACCCAGAGGGAGGGTGGTAACTTCAGGCTGAGAGCAAAATTCCTGGAGGACCGCCCTGATACCTCAGGACTTGATGGGTCCAAAGGCATTATACTGAATGAAAAGGCAAATCCCCAAAGGTGGCATGCTGAATGATTCCAATTATATGACATTCTCAGGATAACCAGCAATGTATTAGTGATTGTGAGGGGATAGAAATGAGGGTGGGAGTGGGAGTGTTTGAGTATAAATAGTGTTGCTTGGGTAGGACATGACTGAGCGACTTTCACTTTTCACTTTCATGCATTGGAGAAGGAAATGGCAACCCACTCCAGTGTTCTTGCCTGGAGAATCCCAGGGACGGGGGAGCCTGGTGGGCTGCCGTCTATGGGGTCGCACAGAGTCGGACACGACTGAAGCGACTCAGCAGCAGCAGCAGCAGTGTTGCAGGAAGGGGGACCCCTTTCAGGGCCTGAAAGTGGGCTCTTGCCTAACACTTGGAAATGAATTGTCCGAGGAGACACACAAGCTGACAAAGCAAAAGACTACTGGGGAGGGGCACCTGGGCAGAGAGCAGGAAGGTAAGGGAACCCAGGAGGACTCATTAGCCACATGGCTTGCAGTCTCGGGTTTTATGGAGATGGAATGAGTTTCCAGGTTGTCTCTGGCCAATCATTCTGACTCAGGGTCCCTCCTGGTGTTGCACACGTTGCTCAGCCAAGATGGATGCCAGCGAGGAGGATTCTGGGAGGTGGTGTCTCCTTTTGACCTTTCCCAAACTCTTCTGGTTGGTGGTGGCTTATTAGTTCTGTGTTCCTTCCCAGGACCTCCTGTTATAAAATAACTCTCACAAATGGTTACCATGGTGCCTGGCCAGGGAGGGCGGTTTCAGTGAGTGTGTTCCCCCTGACAATAGGAAGCACAAGGGAGTTCCTTTGTGGTGAGGAACAGTTCTGTATTTGGATTGTGGTGGTGATTACATGAATCCACATGCAATAAAATTGCATAAACTGCACCAGTATACATACTGAAGGAAAAGCTGGTGAAATATGAACAAAATCTGTTGATTGCACCAACAGGATCTATTTCCTGGTTTGCGTATTGTACTGTTCTTGGTGAATTTAACGTTCTTGCCTTGTTTTGGAAAAAATTCGGAGATGAAGCAGGGAGGTTAAGAAGGTAAAGTGAGAGTTTATTAAAGCAAGAATAGTCTATCAGAGGGAGCGCAGGCAGAGAGGTGAGGAACTGGTGCCCTGGGTTTCTTTGGAAAACCAGTGATGAGGAGCATACAAATGAAGAAGTGGAATACTCACTGGGGAACGAGGGGTTTGCGGGCTATATTCCCTGATTTTCATCCTGGCTCCATCTTCCCAAGGGGAATGATGTGGAAAGCTCAGCCTCTCTGTACACTGGTGCCCAGTCAAATTTTAGAGGCAGAGTTTTGGGGAAGTAGGAAAGGATAGCTCTATTACATTGCCAGGCAAAGTCAGACACCGTAGACTCCTGCCTCAAAAAATGATGTGTTCCAACCCAGGGAAGTTTGGTGACAGGTTTTATCACAATGGTTCAAGGGTGCAGGATTGTTGGCCTTCTAATATTATTTTGAGCTGGTGGTGGGGGTGGGTTGCTGTGCTAAACACCATACATGGAGAAAGGAGCCTGGTGGGCTACAGTCCTTGAGGTTCAAGAGTCAGACACAACTTAGTGAGTAAATAGCAACAGAAGCAGCATACAGAACTTCCCAAAGACCGAACCCATGCCCCCGGTACTAGAAGGGCAGAGTCCTACCTAACCACTGGCTTACCAGGGAAGTCCCTGTCTCCTAATCTTGATGAACTTGTGTGTGTTAGTCGCTCAGTCATGGCTGACTCTTTGCAATCCCAGGGACTGTAGCCTGCCAGGATCCTCTGTCCATGGGACTCGCCAGGCCAGAATACCAGAGTGGGTTGCCATTCCCTTCTCCAGGGGATCTTCCCAACCCAGGGATTGAACACAGGTCTCCCACATTGCAGGCAGATTCTTGACCATCTAAACCACCAGGGAAGCCTTGCTGAGCTTCTCCGGGACCTTTAGTCTGGCTTCTGATGGTTTCTTGGCTGTCCCTCCCGTGATCAGCAATTGTTGGAATCTGCCCTTTGGAATTCAGGGAAGGTCATGGGGGCTGGAGTCTTGCCTACCAGAAATGGGGGGGAAAAAGCGCCTCCATGCCTGAGAGCCCCACAGGGCTGCGCTCGGTCTCAGGAGGACGGAATTTTGCCCTTATTTAGCTTAGATCAGAAGTATCATGGAATGAGTGCAAGATGGATACTTCTTATCTGCAAGGCTAATTTTATTGTAATGAGAGCATAATGAGCAAGGGGTTACCTTGGGCTGCAGGAGATTCTGCCTTTCCCCACCTTTCTTTGTGTGCTTCTGAGAATCTTATCACCCAAAATGTGTGATTTCCTGTCAGTCTGGAGGTTCCTGCTTTTCTTTGTTTGCCCAAGTCCTCCTGCTGTTTACAGAGATTCTTGATTTCCTGCCACCTGGTCTCTGTTTGCATTTCTGTGCTCCATAGTTTTTTTTTTTTTTCCTAGTTTCATATTTTTGTAAGAGATTGCAACTGGGGGGAATTGGGTGAGGGGACACTGGACCGCTCTCGACTATTTTTGCAACTTCCTGTGAGTCTTTAATTATTTCAAAATAAAGCATTTTGAAAGTTTAAAAAAATTGTATGCAGTTGAATATGTGTATCTTCTCTTTTCATAGCTTTTAGGTTTCCAGTTCTTGGTTAAGAACATCTTTGCATATAAAGTGATACACGTTAATTCTCCTAATGAAACTGGAAAAAAACTTCCTTTATAAGAAAAAGAAAAAAGAGTATCTCCTCCACTCCTGAGTTGTACATGTAGTTTCCTATACTGTCGTTTAAGATTAAAAAAAATTTTTTTTCGGTCTTAAATCCAACTGGGGTTTATATTCATATATAAGGCACGATGCGATCCAGCTTTCTTTTCTTTGTTGTGCCGTGGCACCTATTAAAGAAATCAACCTTTTACCACTGAAACTAAACACCACCTAAACTGTAAACAAAATTACCACGAATGTATTTCCGGATTCCCCATCCTGTTCTTCCGACCTATCCTCTTACTGACAACTTATTAAATTGCACTGGTGTAGTGCTCAATAAATGTTGAACGTTCGTATGTTTGGAGTTCCTCACATTGCCGAAGTTCATTCTGCAGTACCCCTTGCTGCTTGGCACACACCGATGGGAGCGTGCCTCTGCCCAAGGCTATGAGAGGAGGGAGGGAGAGAAGGCCTGGGCAGAGCCAGCTGTGGACACCCGTGGCGTGGCCTCCAGCGGTGCAGACGCAGCCCCTGTGGAGTCAGGAGTCAGTCCTGAGCATCCGCAGAGGAGCTGGTGGGTGGCCTTTTTGCTGAGCAGCCCTTGAAAGAGGCCAGGTGCTATTCCTGGTGGCAAGGAAATCTACATCTCTCGTGCTTCCAGATTCTTTTTCAGCATGAACTAGCCAGAGGAGACTGGGTTTTACAGCTGAGAACCCTGATAGATGCAAGGCATTTTAAAGTTTATTCTCATAACTGGTATTCATGAGCAGGTTCCCCTGGCCCTCTCCTGTAGCCACCCACTACTTTTTCTCACTTCATTTTTTTCACATTATTTGTTTTCATAGTCTTTGCAGTTGCAGTCTAACTGGAATTGAATTTAACATATATTTGGGAAATACTGATATTTTTGCTTTCCAAATAAAGGACAGTTTTTCATCTGTTAGATTGTTATTCTGACCTTCAAAAAGACTAGTTTTCATTTGGCCTTGTATCTTTTTTGAAACATTTAGTTCTAGATATGGTAGCTATGGAAACTCCCTGGCAGTCCAGTGGTTAGGACTTGGTACTTTCACTGCCAGGGCCTGAGCATGTCCAGAGAACTAATGTCCTGCAAGCGCAGGGTGAAGCCAAAAAAATAAATAAAAGGGCAGTCTAGTGGTTAAGACTCCTGGCTTCAAATGGTTCGACCCCTGGTCAGGAAGCTAAGTTCCCATGTGCCTTATGGCCAAAAACAAAACATAAAACAGAAGCAACATCTCTAACAAATTCAATAAAAACTTAAAAAAAAAAAGTGGACAAAAGATTGTCCACATTTAAATATTTGGTAACTTTAGTGGTGATGTAGTTTTTTTGTTTTCCATTTCCTTTTGTAGGTACTTACTCTAGTATATTCTGTTTTTGTGTTATCAGCCACTTTAGTGTATCCTCTTTCTGGTGCTCATAAGCTTTTTATTACAACCTCTTGGGTTTTCTAGGTATGCAATCAGGAAAAAATGATTTCTTTCTTCTTTGATGTTTACCAATTTAAAATTTTTCTTAACTGCTAACACGTAAGACAATGTTGACTAGCCAAGTAACCCTGCCTTGGTTTGACTTTAATGAATCTGACGTAAGTATCTCTCCAACTTTAATCTAATTTTGGAATAGTTGTTGGATTGAATACTTCAGCTTAGTGTCATGATCATGAACTTTTTCTGCTTTGTGATTAAATGGTTAGACTTCCTGCTATTGGATCTGTTTAATTCCTTTGAAAATTTTCTGGATTTTGACTGCTAGTAACACAGATGCCTCCGTTTCTGGCATTGGATGCCCCTTTCCTAGTTTCAGTGCTAAGGCAGGTTTTCTGCCATTGTTCATTATCGTGGTCACTTCAGTTTTGATGAGAAGTGGGAATAGCTCCAATTACTCCCAGCAATATGTTTTAAAATCATGGAAGACGGTTTAAAAAAGAAATTATTCATAATTCTAGTGTCTTAAGGAGCTCAGAGCTCTGGCTGATCTGCCACAAAGCCCTGTGGTGTCTGTCAGAAAGTCTGTAGCCCCGGCACACTTCACAAGATGCCCTTGCCCTAAGCAGGACGCACACGGCTCTTCTGAGCCTGGGGGAGCAGCATCCAGCAAAGAGCCTCGCTATCCTTCCTTGTGGAAAGGCTGCCACGTGAAGTGTGCATCGCACAACTCCGAGGGCACTCTTCGCGCACGGTGATTCACTGCGTGTTCATCCCAACAATTTCCCACCAGATGTCGGTGGGATGACTTTAGGAAGCCGCACCAGTGAGGCCGTCAAAACAGCCTTCCGAGACCTGGTGACGGGTGTTACCTGGGACCCCTAGTCAGTTCTGGCACCGATAAGGACCTGTGCCAACCCTGGCTATCTGAGAGCAGCTATTTTCGTCCACACCTCCGCAGCCCCCTCCAACACCCCCCACCCCCGCCGCTTGATCCTGTTACCAAACCCCCAACACCCCCTACTGGTAACGTTCTATTTCTTAAGCAGAATGGTGGTTTCAGAGGTGTTCATTTTATTATGCTTTATAATTTATGTACATGTTACATATATTCATTTTGAAGGCTTTGATACAATAAATAAAAAAGGAAAGCACACATACAAATAAGAATGCCATTATCATGGGGATGACCTTGAATCTGCTTAAATTTTTCTTCAGATTAGCCTGTTCATGAACCTCAGTATTGTTAATTATTATTAGGTAGGTAGCAAACATTTTACAAGCACCTCATATACCTGTCTTGATGCTAGGATTAGAAATTTTTTATTTTGAATAGTAATAATGCCTTTTAATTTTTAAAAGATTATACACCAGGGTATCTTCCTGGCAAATTGTTATAATCTATACTTGCAGTGAATGTGTGATAGCAGGCTATTAAGTTTCTTTAAGCCTCTAGGTCTCTACAATTTAAAGCATCGAGTGGCAGAAATTTCTTTCAGAATCTATTACATATGTTAGCATCCAAGAGATTTTAAATTTCTGCTCAATGGGAAAAGCTAACCTGCCCTTGAAAGTGATGCTTGG
The DNA here is from genome assembly GCF_029407905.1 of Bubalus kerabau. Taxonomy (NCBI): domain Eukaryota; kingdom Metazoa; phylum Chordata; class Mammalia; order Artiodactyla; family Bovidae; genus Bubalus; species Bubalus kerabau. Next base: position 68,746,947 of record NC_073637.1, read on the forward strand.
CTGCCCAATATACGATATACGCCAACCCTGTGCCAGAAGACGGCGAGCTGTTCCTGATAGCGCGCTCTCTGCTGCTTCCTCAGTCACGAAACCTGAATGTTAATTTGGCCCGTGACAGCCCAGGATAGAGACTTAGTATTTCCCATGCCCCTTTGAAGCTAGTAGGATCAAGTGACTGCGTGGATAAGCCTGTGTGGTGTAAATAACTTGCTAAGAGCTCTTCAAGGAAGGGGGCAGAAATGCTGAGAGGGGGTTTCTAACTGGTGCGGCTGTCTGCAGGCGTGACACGGATGCTGCACGCTGAGAACGCGGAAGAGCAACACAGGAGGATGGACCCTGGGCGCCTGGTCCCGCCAAAGGTCAGAGCAGCTCTGGACTGCTTTCTCAGACGGACATGAAAGAGAAATAAACTTCTAAAATAATGATGCCAATTTGAGTCTAATTTCCTTAAAAGGGTTGACACGAGTGATACACTGCCCCTGGTGAGTTACATCTACTGCTAAGACGATGGAAGCTGTTTCCCACAGACAACGCTGTGTCACAAACAGGGAGAGCTCAAGAGATGCTTCACTCTGAACACTTCTGCCTTTTCCAGTGGTTAAAACCGCCAAGGGCACCTATGGTTTCAGAGCATCAAGAACATTTGAAACATATAGAACCTCGAGTTTAGAAACATTAACAACATCAAGCCTCTTAGACTAGCTTAGGATGCACAGTCCCCTCCCATAAGAGAACTGTAATGAGCAATTTAAACAAAACAAAAATGGCTTGTTTTATTTACAATACTCAATGCATTTTACAAATAACATATTTGCATTCCCTAAGTCTGTTGGAAGGTAATTCCAGTTTGTGCAATGAGTTTATAGGAAAGTCTTAAGACATCTATTAGACATCTCAAGCCTAAATTCTAAAATTTGAAAGACATTTCACACTATATTAAGAGGACTGTTTTTAAGAAAAACTAAACTCTGTAGTTAAATATTGCCCTTCAGTATCTTTAACCCAAGTACAAACTGGATTAGTCTCTGAAATAATACCAATAGATTCAGATGACTTATTTCCACTTCCCATCCAATAAAATGCATGCACAAAGGAAACATGGTCAATTACATTAATGACATTTTATTTCAATACTTGTCTTTTGGACTCTCTCAACTGTTGTTTTGCTCAATGTAGGGTACAGAGAGGTAGGATTCCAGTCTGGGGAAGTCCTAACCCATTACTCCCTGCTCCAGGACAGGAAGGATTTTCACTAAGTATGGGGAGACAGGTCAGGATGAAGGTGAGTTTTATTTAAACAGTTTCTCTAGGAGGCTTTATTAATCAGAACAAGGATCCCCTTCAGGCCTGATGAAAGTTTTAAAGGGGTCACTTATGTCCCTACTAGTGGCTGGGGGAACGTCTAATCCAAGCCTCCAAAGGACAACAGTTCTCCTCTCTTCCCCTCCTCCCTGGATTTTAATGTCTTTTGAGTTGATGCTGGAAAACAATTCCTCTGGTTCAGATGCCAGAAACTGCTTTCATGTCATAAACATTTATGGAACAAGTGGAGAGCGATGAACAATGAATGATATTTTAACTGTGCAACAGTCTGCACCTCATGCATGTGTAAGAGAATAAACTGATAGTAATTTTAACACTCATAGCTGCCATCTCTTGAAATATAAAAGCCATGCCCTAGTTCTTGAGCCAGAGAGAAGGGATGGGTATTTATTTCCATCTCGGATCCACCCCAATTTAGAAGGGCACTTCTCTGTCTCTGTACCCATCTCCCCTCAAAAGAAGGTATTTATAACACCCGGCGTTGGTGGTTCAATGATACTAAGATGGAGAAATAAAAAGTCTGACATTCAACACAGCCAACACAATTCTAAGATAAAGAAATGGTGAGGTAGAGTTGAGAGAGTTCAATTAAATTTTTTGAGCATAGATCTTTTGGCACATTCTAAAATTACACAGACTTCCTATTGAATTCTCCTTTGCTGATGCCTTTACAAAGTGCTGCAAAGCAGGAATCCTTGGATCTCTTTAGGAAGCAGCTATATAAAGCTAATACAGTCACTTCAAGAAATTCACTCCTGGCACTTCAGCTTATTTATCCCGATACTGAAGCAAATAAAAACAATGCTATCCATTTGTTGAATTTATTTAAACAAATCAATTTAGAAATATCATAGAATTAAACAAAACTTCTGACATGTAAACATACTGCCGTGTTCCTGAAACAGATGTTAACACCTGATAAAAGTTAATAATCGCTTGTTAGGAAAGCTGTCCATTAATAAGGCCAGTCTTCAGCAAAACTGAAACCATTCTGTTTCTTTAGCTTTCCGGTGTGACAATGCAATACTATCAAACCACAATCAAATAGAAGAGACAGAACTGGATGGATAGATCAGTACCATTGGTTACAGCTGTTAAACAGTTTCATTCTGGCGCCACAGAAAAACAATTAAGCCAATCACATCAAATAAGTCATGGCTTTTTTTCTTTATCACAATTCACTAAGTGATGTTAATTATGGTCCTTGTCAAACACGTTTGGTAAAGGCTATTTACAGTGTACATGGCTGAGCATGCACTATTTATAGTTACAAAGATACCTGCCAGTTTATTACAATAGAATTACACAGTGCCTGAAAACGGTGAAACGTCTCACACATCATTTAAATCAATACAGTTTCAAGCAGGAAACGTTCCTTATTTGATCACGATTGCAATAATTACATGAAAATTCTTATAAAAACACGAATCCCCTTCAAGAAATTGATGCATATTCTACGCACTACAGGTTAAGGCAGTAAAAAAATGTATTCCTGATAACTGGAGGTCTTGACAATGTCAATTAAAGCTGTCTGACTCTAGTTTTTCATTCTCCATCATGTACTCAAAGTTCTGTCTGTATAACTAGTTTGTGAAAGATTTCACTTGTAAAGTCAAAAAAGTATTAGTAACAAAGAAGAATTGATGCTGGGAAAAAGTAATTGCTAGGGAAAGGAAAAAAATATAAGTTGGATTTTGCCTGAAAGTTCTCAAATCATACACAAGAGCATTATTTGTGAGTTGGAACCTTAAAAGTATAAAACAAATACATAGAGTTTACCTTTCTTAACTTAAAATATACTGTACTTTGAACAATTCAAGTAAAGTAAGACTATCAAAAAATAACTTCATAAGCCATACAAGTGTCAACTGCGTTTTGAATGTTTTAAGAACATTTTAAAAATTGTAAACTAAACCATGACAGTTTAGTTAAATAATAAATGACTTTTTATTTGCACTTGTGATTTCTTTAATACAAATTGCTACCAACAAATATGTAAAGATATGGCAGATTATGCATTTGATCAAAGCACTTTGATTTAAGCATAAAACAGATTCAAATGGTTTAAGTTCCGTGCATAAGATCCAAGAAGCCGCCTCCTAGTTTGTAGGCAGCCTTCTCTCTAATCAGAATCCTTTATTCCTTAGCTGCAGATGAGATAGGGCACATCTGTTGTAAACAGGGCACTGCTGTAAAACCAGGATGATAACCTTAAGATCGCTCTTGTTAGAGTGGCCTTCCCAAGTGTCTTCCAGCGCTGCAGCATGTTCTGCTGACCTCTTAATTTCATAAATTAACTTTCCTTTGATTCCATTTTTACGGTGGTCGTGTTCACAGTTTTGTTTTAAAAACTGGTTTAAATTTATATAAAACTCTGTACATGTTCACAAATTATTGCATAAACAGCATAATCTTCAAGACAGTGTTTGCAAACACATGTCCAATTCAGGAAGAAAAAAAATTCACGTTTCCCGTCTGGCTTTCTTCTTCTTTTTTATTTGTTTGGGAGATTCCCAACTAGTTTCAGACTTGGCTAAAAGGAAAAAAAAAAAAGGGGAGAGTGAAAGAGACGTCAGGAGGATGGTAAACACTGTTCTGTTTCAAAAATATAAAAGCAATGTCAATAAAAACATGCTTTGAAATCCACTGATAATGCCTCAAATTTTATGTTCACATTTTCAAGTTCTAGTTACAGGTTTTTAGGTTATTCTCCGGCTGCCCTCCTCTCTTTTCCTCAATTTCAATGTATTATGTGGTTTAACCACATGGATGATAGTTCATCATTTTGACCTAAAAAACCACCACTTACAAGACTCAATCTAAGTAGCAAAAGTGAAAGTGGGTAAAGTGGACACTAAAGGTGGCTGAAGGGGAAAAAGGGCGGGGAGGGGGCACGGTTTCAAGAACTTGTGCACAGAAAAAGGGAGGGACCCAGAGAGTAGGGGCAGATACCAAGGGCTCCCTACTTTGGCCTGAGTGACTTTAGCTCCCTGGCCCCCACAACTGAGCTCTGCAAGGTTCCCAGGAATCTAGGCTTTGCAAAGGAGGAAAGGGCTGCTCCAGTAATCCTTTCATGGGGTCACAAGAGTAGACAGGACTGAGTGACTGAACTGAACTCAGTAATCCTTTAGACTTCCAAGACAGTGACACCTATAAAGAGTACAGAGAACACCAAAAGAACCAAAATGAGGACTACTTACTCTGTGAAGGAGGCACGCTATTTTGCTTAGTATTTGACTTGGATTTATCTGTTTCTTGTAGCATCGGTGGCACTTGGGAAGAGCTTTTGTCAGAATCATTTTTTGATAAAATAACAGATGGCTCGGTAGAAATAGCAGGTGGAAGAGTCTTGATAGGCTATTTTGAAATAAAATTATCTTAGGTTTTCATTAAAAAAATCAAATGTCATAGTAATAACAAGAGGCTGCTCAGCTGAAATACAAAGATAGTGAATGAATCATTTACAGCAGAAGCACTACAACTCATGCCTGCCCTCTAGTGACAAACAACCAATTAAATCTTTAACTACAATATCCACAAATACAGGTTGAGATAAAAATGATTAAATGTGTAAAATTATAAGATGTCTACTGAATCTCAAAGAGGAGTGAATAATTTAGTTTTCATTAACTTTTACATTTGTCTTTTTCATTACAAATAACAGGATTTTTTCATGTGTTGGTATTCAATGGTTCTGTCCATTTTCCCACAAACTCTCACCTCCTCAAAAGCTTTTCTTGTAAAGTCAAAAACAGCAACTTTCTGAACTACCAGCAGTGACATCTCCTTTTCTCCTTCTCATGAGGTAGGGATATCTCAAGTAGCAGCAGCAGCAACAGCTTCAGTTTTCTCCCCAAGGAAAAAGATGGCCTCAGATAAAGCAGACTATAGCTACTAGTCCTAATCTATTAAAGCAACTGGTAAAACTCAGGTTCAAATCTTCAGAGTTAGTGAGAGTCTGGTAGTGAAATTATAAATGCTCAGGGCCAAACTTGAGTTTCGCCTCTCCTCTCCAACCTGGGAGCAGAGCGGTCAACTAACTGATTTGCCAGAATGAGGCCGAACTATTAATGAATGTTTAGGGCAGATAAAGGACAGAAACTGTGGTATGTGCAGTGAGGCTGGAACAGATGAGTCAGAGATCATCTCACCCTTAAGCCCTATCTGTGAGGATGATTTTGAATACAAGGGTAAGTCCTACTTCTCTTGCCCCTTGTTCTTCTAGGCTCCATGAATTCAAAAAAGCAAAACAAGAAAGGAAACAAAGAGGAAGATGTGCGTGCCTAGGTAACTACCAGGACTCCTTTCTATTTCAGGTATCTGAAGCTGCAATTATGTCGCTTGGTTCAGTTTTATTAATGTTCCCTGTATTTATTCCAAAGTTTTAGTACTCATTTTAAATCTCTTCCTACCCTCCATCCTCTCACTTCTCTATATTAAATCACAAAAGGACTCAAATACCCTTTACAAGGTGACTTCTGAAAATGACTTATCAAAATGTCACATGACCCTCTGTGGTCTTAATATTAAAGCTGTTTCATTACATATGTAAGTGCCACCATAAAGGCAGGGATATTTTTTTCTGCTTTGTTCTTTGCTGTATCTCCAGAACTTTAAATAGTGTGGGAGATTCTCAATACACATTTTGAATGAGAACCATGAACAATTTCATAGTTATTAATATTTCATGTATTTCTAAATGATACAACTTGCCAAATTAGAAATCAGACTTTAAAGCGCTATGGGCTTTGTGTCACTGGTCTAGGCCTTTTATAAAATGGTCCCTTCTGACATATCGAAATTTTCCACAGATGGCACACATTTTAAGATACTGTCACTACATTTAAAAAAATGCTACATTCTAGAGACTGGACCACAGTCATAATACATTATGTGCAAGCTTTTGGGAAAGTGCAACTACTCACATTTTCTGTAAGCCATGTATCTGTCCCTTGGATGCCTATGTATTTAATAAGAAAAAGAAACCGTCTCGTGGCTTTCTCTAGTTTTGCTTCTGACAGTTGTAGGACTTGGGCCAACTTATTCAACTTCTCTAACCTCATTCATAACATGGGTTGTACCTTTTCTTTTCGGGTTGCTGTGAGGGCAATTTGGTGTATTAAAAATGTTTAGCACAGTGTTTCAATAAAATATTAGTATTAATACAATTCTCTAGTCATCAAAATTTTATTTCTTGGATATCAAAAAGTTACCTGGCTATTTTTGATTAGTGCATCAGCTGGATCACTAGTGCTTATGGTCTTCAAAGAAAAAGCTTTTTCCTGTTTTGGACGGACTTTAGAGGTATTCACTGGAAGCTCTTCTCTAATCTCTTTTTCTAATTCTTCTGTGTCCTACAGAGAAAAGCAGTGCATTTATAAATCATTTCATGAATTAAAATATACTTGGTTTATAGTACCAATGTCCAGAAGATATTTCTCAAGAAGATAATTTGAGAGCATAAATTAAGAGAGCTTAAGAGAGCATAAAAAAGTCATTATTATTCAAAGATTTAAAAAATCTCTGGTATGTTCATCATTCCTGTTTTCTTCAGGGATTTAAATCTTCTGTAAACTAAAAAGCAACACACTCACAACCTCAAATGGGAATCATTTAATTTACTAAACAAAAAACTAGTACTTTTTCCTTTTAGAAAAATTACATGGTGAATTAGTTGATATTTTAAGACTTTAGAAATAGCATTTCACTTAATGACTTCTTCAAGGCATGAAGAAGTCATTAAGTGAAATGCTACTGGAAAATCCCATGGACGGAGGAGCCTGGTGGGCTGCAGACCATGGGGTCACTAAGAGCTGGATACGACTGAGTGACTTCACTTTCATGCATTGGAGAAGGAAATGGCAACCCACTCCAGTGTTCTTGCCTGGAGAGTCTCAGGGATGGGGGAGCCTGGTGGGCTGCCATCTATGGGGTGGCACAGAGTTGGACATGACAAGTGACTTAGCAGCAGCGGTAGCATAAGGCATGAAATATATATATATATAAGTGCATTTTCTAGATAAATTAAGCTTTGACAGTAGAAAGGACATGGATAGGCATGTCATAAAATATCAAGGACAAATTTTTGATTTCCTCAAACTGTAGTTTTCTCAACTTTAAAATTTGTGTAGATAAATTCTAAGGTTCTTTTCAAGTTTAAACATTTTCATTCTTAGGCCTTTATAGATTTTTAAAAATACATTACATGCTTAGGTATGTGAAAGAAGTTATGAATAAGAATATATTAAATATGACATCATTGTAAATGGTAAGAAAGAAAAAAAAATCCAAAATGTAATCACTTATGCATAGGCTAGAACTTCACAGATCTCATTTAATTCTCAAAAGCAACCTATGCAGTTAAGTAACTTGTGCAAAATACAACAAACAAAAAACCAGTAAATGGCAGAACAGAGATATGAAGACAGATTGATTTACTCTCTTATTCACTGTATATAAGTGAATTAAATACACTTAAATATATTTAAGTGATTATATACTTATTCACTGTATTTAAAAACACAGGACTTCCCTGGTGGTACAGTGGATAAGAATCCATCTGCCAATAAAGGGGACACGGGTTCAAATCCCTGGTCCGGGAGGTTTCCACATGCCAGGGAGCAACTAAGCCCATGTGCGCACAACTACTGAGCCTGTGCGCCCAGTGTGTGTGCTCTACAAGAAGCCACCACAGTGAGAAGCTGGCACCACGACGAAGAGCAGCCCCCAGCGCCCCAGTCAGTCTGTGCGAAGCAACCAAGACCCAGTGCAATAATAATAAGAAAAAAAGAACACCAGCAAAGGAACTTTCACAATTTAATTAAGTAGGAAAATTACTATGTAGCCTGTTCTCTAAATATTTTGGCTATCTCCTACATTTAAAGGAATGAACACAATTAGCCACAAAGTTACAGATGAGGAACAAGATTTTCATAAGCTGCAATGTAATAGTGATAATGCTTTCAAAAACAAAGCCATGCATATTTCTAGTAATCTAGTACACCTGAAATTAACCTGTTTTCATCTATATTAAAATCTAGAAATACTTTCCCAGATAGGAAAAGACCAAAGAAAAAGTTTCTGTTAAAAGCCAAAAATATCAGGAAAGGATACCAAGTGCAACAGCCAGCAAACTCAGAGTCAAGTGCAAGATACCCCTTGTTATGCACATGGCTTTCATAACTGTATTAAAGTTCTAACCTGCTAAATTCCACTGCTCGAGGAATTTCTGTTAAGTGTGCAGTGCCATAACATCTGTTTCATTTCATCATACTATAAACCCAGGTGCACTAATTTAGAATTTTAGTCAATTGCTTTTGGTTTATATCTTTGATATGATTTTCTTTAGAGCAACAATCTTTTTATTACAGTATGATATATAAAATCTTTAAAACATTCTATGACTTTTCAAACAAGAAGTAAATCTGATGTCTCATATCCTGTCTTTATATCTCTGCATTTTCCTAGCATCTACAAATGATCCTTTCATAAGTCAGTAGTAGGTGCTTAAGGAAGGATGTCTATTGTTTTGATACTTTACCTGTGCAAGAGCGTTATCTTCACCTTGCTTCTTCTTTTTCTTTTTTTTCTTTTTAGATTTTCCGGTTGGAAGAGCTCCCTCTCCCTTTTCTTTATCATCATCTGAAACCTGATGTTAAAAGCAAAAGTACTGAAATGAATCAATGAAGTTTTCTTTATTCAGAATTTAGGAAATAATTTATTAGGTTTAGTCTTTTTCTCCCAAATTCTACATATTAGTAGTAATAAAACTGAACTTGAATCACACACAAAATAATAAAACTCTTCACTCTTCTATTTGTTTATGATAAACCCCTTTTTCTTACATCTTTCAGTACTCACTACATGATAATTAGAGCTGTGCAAACCTTGGTTTTTAAAAGTTCATTTCACAGGTCATTCATTTTATTTAAACACAGAGCTATCTGCATTAAAATCGAATTTGACCCTGTTAAGACAACAACAAGGTACAGAGGAAGAGAAAGTATCTGTAAATCATATATCCAACAAAGGACCTGTATCCAGATTATATAAAGAACACTCAAAATTCAACAGTAAACAAACAATCCAGTTGGAAAACGTGCAAAAGATATAAACAGGTATTTCATAAAGAGACTAGGAATGTTCTGCATCTTTTAAAAATTTTTATTGGTATTTATTTTGGGGGCCATGCTGGGTCTTCACTGCTGTGTGGGCTTTTCTCTAGTTGTGGCGGGTGGGGACTGCTCTCAAGTTGTGGTATGTGGGCTTCAGTAGTTGTAGTTCTCAGGCTCTCCTGTTTCGCAGCATGTGGGATCCTCCCAGACCAGGGATACAACCTGTCTCCTGCATTGGCAGGTGGATTCCTCACCATTGAGCCACCAGGGAAGCCCTAGAAATGTTCTGAATCTTGACTGTATTAGTGTCAAGGTCCTGGTTGTGATATTGTCTTAGAGTTCTGCAAGATGTTATCATTGGGGGCCCCTGGGTACAGGTGTTTTTTCTCTGTATTATTTTTTTCTTTTTTTTAAGTTTTATTTTTAAACTTTACAATATTGTATTAGTTTTGCCAAATATCAAAATGAATCCACCACAGGTATACCTGTGTTCCCCATCCTGAACCCTCTTCCCTCCTCCCTCCCCTGTATTATTTCTTTTAAGTACATGTGACTCTAAAATTACCTCAAAAGGCTTAATTAAAAAAAAAACAAAAAACAATGCGAGAAGGAATGTCATTAAAAATAATACTGTGCATGACAAAAATAGCAAATTAGAATCTTGGTTAAGAGACATTCAGTCCAAGTCGGTTACTAGCCGTGGAGAAACTTCCACAGAAGTTTTTACCACAGGCTCATAATGATGAAAATATCATATGAAAAGATGCACCCTCTGAAGGATATTCAGGTCATAAGGACTCTGGTCAGTCTGCTTTTCAGCCAATTTATAATCCATCCATAAGAGAAATGTAGTTCTGTATGGTAGAACACTATTTTTGTTCATGGGAAAAAGGCTGAAATTGACATCTTTTAACTCATGAAAAAAATGGACATTCTGGGCTTCCCTGGTGGTCCACTGGTTAAGAATCCACCTTATAATGCAGGGGACATGGGTTTGATCCTTGGTCTGGGAAGATCCCACATGGCGCTCAACAGCTAAGCCCGTGTGCCACTTTTCTTAAGCAAATCTACAAAACACCCCGCATCTAACACATCTCAAACTGAACCAACCACCTTTCCCCTCAGTTAACTAGCTTCTGTTTTCTCTGTTGGGAACACCACTTTCACCATCCCAGTTACCTAAGTGTTCTTGAAGTCATTTTTGATGATTCTCCAATCAATTCTAATCCCATGTTCTGTTGATTTTGCTTCAATTAATTGTTTTCAAACCTCTCCCTTACTCTGTATACCATTCTTACCACTACTGTACAGGTCTACTAAAACAATGTTTAAACTGGTATTCTCATATGCCTCCATTCCTTTATCTACAGGCATTACCAAAGTAGCAAAAAAAAACAAAACAAAAAGAAACAAAAAAACACCCTACAAAAACAAACAAAAAAATCCCACAAAAACAAAACAAACCACTTTAAGATTCTCCCATTATTTATAGGACAAAATCCAAGGTTTTTTGCATAGTATTCAAGGGCTTGTGGAATCTTCCCTCTGCTTTTCTCTCCAGTCTCATTTCTGACCCCTCTTTGCTATACATTATGCTCTTACCTCTGGGATGCCTTTGCTAAAACTCCAAAGTGCTTTCAGAATACCTAATATATTATAACATTACCATTATCTTCCAGAGTGCTGGTCTCCTTCCTCTCCTCCCTGCCTGGAGTGTAGGCTCCTTGAAGGCAGTAATTATATTTTGTTTCTCTACTAGCACAATATCTGACCCATGGCAGATGCAATTAATCTTTGTTGAATAATAATGGTAATGATAATAATAATAAATAATAATAATTAATAATAATGATAATAATGGTATGATAATAATAATTATCTTCTCTTTGACTTTTTTTTTAATAGAAAAACTAACCAGCAGAAAAGTTCAATCAGTAGCTTAGTGTCTCTTGCAAATACCACTTCCATTCTTTTTCAAAGCTATCAACTTAGTTTATTATCTCCTGCCCTGATTTATGTAATCAAAATAGTACAAAAGAGGCTCCAAAATCAGTCTTCTCAATTTTCTGCAATATCCAGCCTAGTTTTTCTAACCTGAGCAATGACCAGGTTATCCCTGGTCTGAAGGCTGCCCTACGTTCTCATTACTTACAGAATTCCATAAAACTGTGGCAATGTACATCATTCGTTTCATCTATTTACTAAATGCCAAACATGTTGCTGGAGCTACAAAAACAGGAACTTCACAGTCCCTTTCCTTAAGGAATGAAGCCTAGAAGGGGAAGACTGACATAGAAACCACTGATCCTACCACCAGTCGATTCCACACGTGTATTGTTCCTCCCCATCAAACATGTTACTTTCCTTGGTCCCTTTCTCATAATGTTCTCAGTCTTATCTTGCTATGAAGCTTTCCTTAATTTTTTACTGAGAACCAATCTGCTTTTATCTAAACACACCAAGAGTTGGTAGGCTGATATAATAATTCTGGTAAGAGGACAGGAATTGTGCGTTTGTTTTCTTATCAGTATATAATAGTACTTTCCACACAGAATCCTCAATAATCTGTGGAAAGAAGAAACAGTAATAGTGAGAAGGCATGCGACCCTAAGATGATTGAAGCTAGTATGATTAGAATGCCTCTCTGAAGCAATTCGACCCCCGGATACATTAATAATTCCAATACAGCTGGATGCACAGAGAAATAAACATATCCACCGATCCTTTTACTCACTTTTTGATCATCAGGAATTGGTTCCTGGGACTTCAGAAGTGAGGCTCTTTCTTCATCTACCCAGTTCCCCCACTCTTCTGCTGGCGCATTCCAATCAGAACTGGGATCAGCAGAAGACAGGCCATCTAAAATTTAACATTGTGAATCAGGGATCTGCCATTTCTGCCAAAAACCAAATGCAAAACCCCAACTTCTTTATGTTGAACTAAGCTGTAATTTTAAACTATTACTCTTCTTCCTCCCAATCACATTTTACGAGTTAGGAAAAACCCCAGTAACACAATGGTAAAAACCTTTCCCCAACTTCTGCTGGGCACATTATATGACTAGATGCAATGACTAAGAAACTCCAGAAAACGTGTTAATTAACCATTTATTCCATTCTTCCTACTTCCTTTATTATCAAAGGAACTTTGTCTCCTGAATTTGCTTTCTTTTCATTGTGTATGTCTAACTATAAGAAGGACTTGGTCCTTTTTTTTGTTTTCTGATTCTTCCCCCCCAGGGTACAAAATGAGTCTTTAACAAAAGTGCCAAAATCACACTCTTCCCCTCTTTATGAACTATTTCAAGATTAGGTTCTTCATCAAGTTCACCAAATCATGCAGAATATTTAACCTCTTCCTTTGCTCCTCTTTTTAAAAATACTTAACCTGTACCTTATAGTTTTTTCAGTTTATTCAATGCTACTTACATCTTTCCATATATGTGAGTTATTTTTAGGGCTTCTATCACCCTATTCTCAAGAACTTTTTTTTTTTTTTTAAAGAAAAAAAATTTAACCTAGACTTTCATACACATCCATGTATACACCCATGACTACTTACTGTCAAGATAACAGAAGTTAGGCTTTATTTCTAAATGGTTAGCAAGTCATCCTAACATTGTTCTTTACTGGGGGAAAAAACCAAAAAACAAAACCCTGACTTTTGCCCAATTAATGCCAAATGCTACTTTCCCCAAATATTAAATTCTTATATACTTCAGTCTGTTTCTGGAATTTCTGTTCCATTCATCTATTCCTGGGATAGTGGCATACACAATGTAACTCTGTATGCATTTTAACATCTAGAAAAACAAATCTGCCTGCATTTCTCTTATTTTCTTCACTATTCTTATTTTTCCACATGAATTCTATTATTTTTGTTTAGAGGGGAGGTACTATGATACATCTTCATGAAGACTTTTAAAAAGTCTATGTTTCAGAAAAATATGTAATGATCTGGGAAAATGTTCATAGGCAAAAAAAAGGCAGACAAAACTGTCTGTGCATCATGATCCCAAATTTATATGAGGAAGAGGTTAAGGAATACATTAATAATAGGTACATCTTAACAATGGAGGTACAGGAATTTCACCTTATTAAGTACTAGAACTTGAGCTAGACAGGTAACAGACATACAAAAATGAGTATGACAAGAGGCCTTCCCACACGGAGCTCACAGTCAGTCTGCTCAGGGATGAAGTACAAGAGACAGGTTAGGTAGAGTGACAGATTCTGTTATAAGAAGCACAGAAAGGGAGAAGAGGGACTAACCAGCGGAGGATGGGGAGAAACTGAAAACGTAAAAATTTATGGTCCAGTACAGGAAAAGCATGGACAAGTGATTACCAGTGTGAAATGTATTACAAAAAAGGAAGTTCCTTTCTATGTTTCTATATTTACTATTACAAGCAGGTATCCAGAGCCAGTATCACATAGTAACAGCATAGAGGCTAAGACTTCAAGGTGTCTTAGAGTCAAACAGACCTATATTTGAATATTGCTCTACTACTTAATAACTATGTAATTTGGGTCACATTTCTTAATCTTAACAGGCTATGTACCAACTTCATAGGATTGTTGAAAGGATTATATAAGATATGTGTAAAGCAGTTGATGGAGAAGGCAATGGCACCCCACTCCAGAACTCTTGCCTGGAAAAATCCCATGGACGGGAGAGCCTGGTAGGCTACAGTCCATGGGGTCTCGAAGAGTCGGACACGACTGAGCAACATCACTTTCACTTTTCACTTTCAAGCATTGGAGAAGGAAATGGCAACCCACTCCAGTGTTCTTGCCTGGAGAATCCCAGGGACGGGGGAGCCTGGTGGGCTGCCGTCTATGGGGTCGCACAGAGTCGGACACGACTGAAGCGACTTAGCAGTAGCAAAGCAGTTCAGGACAATGCAGTCAGTGCTTAATAAATGGTATCCACTGCTTTTATACATTATCGATGACTTTAACAATAGAAAGCCAGTTTAAAAGTTATCAGGCATATACAATTAATTTATTTCTCACAATCCTATAAATCTCCCAATAAGATACACTTGGTTATGTCTTAATGTAGAAGTCATTTTTATAAGTAAAAATGGATCTAGTAGATGTCTGGAACCAACTGCTCACTTTACACCAAGCATTTATTAACAATATTTTTAGGAGATCTGAATGTCAAAGTTGTCAATGATTTTGCTTAACCCTCATAAATAAGAAACCTACATTTGGAAAACTGGTGTTCATAAACCAAGTCTCTTAAGGCCTCTTATCAGGAAAAAACCCTTTGTCAAGAAAAAAAAAAAAGTTTAAGCAAATGGGGCTTCCTTGGTGGCTCAGTGATAAAGAATCCACCTGCCAACACAGGAGATGGGTTCAATCTTTGGGTCAGGAAGACCCCCTGGAGAAGGAAATGGCAATCCACTCCAGTATTCTTGCTTGGGAAATCCCACGGACAGAGGGGCCTGGAGAGTCCATGGGGTTGCAAGAGTCAGATGCAACTTAGCGACTAAACAAGAACAACATAAACTCTTAATAAATACGGTAGTGGTGCAGGGGTGGTGAAGGATAAAAATCTAATTAATAAAGTACTTGGTAAAATTATTATTATTTTTGGAGGAATAAAGCTTGAGGAATAACTGTAGCCCATGCTTCAACTTCT
Organism: Bubalus kerabau; assembly: GCF_029407905.1. NCBI lineage: Eukaryota > Metazoa > Chordata > Mammalia > Artiodactyla > Bovidae > Bubalus > Bubalus kerabau. The sequence goes on from NC_073637.1 coordinate 68,762,033, forward strand.
ATCAGAACATTAACAGAAACATAAATTTCTACTTGCTTTATTAAAGCTTTATGGTGATTTTTCCATGTTTATTGATTTCAGGTCGGTATACTCATCTATTTTTTGCGGCTACGTTGTGAGTTGAGGCATGTGGGATCTTAGTTCCCCAACCAAGTACTGAACCTGTGCCCCCTGCAGTGGAAACTACTGGACCATCTTTTAAAATTAACTGGAGATCAAATAAAACTGCTTCCTACCCCTGCCCCATTTGTAGTATTTTAGTTCCCGGATCAGAGATTGAACCTGGGCTCTAGGCAGTAAAAGCACAGAATCCTAACCAGGGAATTCCCCAAACAAAACCACTTTAAAACAACAGGTCAATCACCTAAGCCTAAAAATTGTCACCAGGTGATTTCTCAATGCATAATTCTTAACAGTTCACGGGCCTAATGTAATAAACTTCTTAGATAGTTCGCTTGAAATTGTGTAGTATAGTTTCATTCATAGCATAGTTCTCTCCAATTATAATTTCTCACTTCTTAAAATTCTTCCATTAGTTCGCTAAAGTGTTTCCAAAGAACTGTATTAGCTGTCTTTTCAAAATGGTAGGAAATATCTCTCCATTTAATCTGCTTGCGAAACAATGTTTTAGGTTTAAGCATCTCACAGCTGTTCTCCTTTCTATTTCAGTAATAACATGGCTGTCTGTTGTTTCTGGTCAAAACATAATTCAGCATTAACTCTAATAAAACAAAACAATTATGTTAGAAAGACATTCTCCAGTGTTTGTATTAGACAAGACAAATTAACCTCACTGAGTCGACTATGCTCCTAAAAGACAATCAATAGTACCACAACACTTACTGAATATTTACCATGTATCAGGCAGTGTTCTAAGAGCTTTAAGTCTGTGAGGGAAGAAATATTATTTACAGATGATGAAACTGAAACACAGAAAAACAAGGTAGCTAAGATTCAAACTCAGGTAGTCTGTCCTCAAAGCTCACGCTCTTAACCTCTTCACCATGGGGCCATTAATTCTTTCTCATGTGTCAACAAAAACAAAATTCTATTCAAAATCTGACTTTTTATAGGGGTTATGATATTGTTCCTTTATGGTCAAGATAACGGACAGATTAACAGCTGCCTTTAAAAAACGTTACCTTCCATACTTTAGCATCTTAATTTTATTTTTAAAATTATTTCGGCTGCAAGGCAGGAACTTAGTTCCCTGACCAGGGATCGAACCTGTGCCCCATGCAGTGGGAATGTGGAGTCTTAACCACTGGACCACCATGGAAGTCCCAGCATCTTAACTTTATATTCAAGTGATTCGGTAAATTCAGTGCCTTTCTGCCAGATAATGATATTTATGCCTCAAACCAGAGAGTCAATATATTACTCAAATCACACTGTTAAATAATATATATACTTTGTGGGATCCGTAATCTCAAATACTTCATGAATTCTATAAATTTAGAAGGAATGACTAAATTCACTGAGTACCAAAATTAGTGACATTCAAGAAGGTAACACAAAAAATAAAATTCACAGAGAAAATGTGGTTAAAGAGGAACTGAGGACTTAAAAGACTGCTCAATACAGCATAACGAACAAAGAAAGTGTTCTTAACACTTATTACTTTAAGAAGAGAGTCCCATGGATATGTTTATTTTTAAGGATAAAAAAGTAGAGCTGTTATGTCCAAGCAGTGAAGCCTAGTGCCCTGCTTGCTCAGTTTTTCTCAGCTTTAACCACAGCTGCCCACGACACCTCAGTGCTATTTGCTTACAATCACTACCCATCAGTCCTATAATCATTCCTCAAGTCTATTTTGCACATAGCTGTTCATTCTTCCCAAAGCACTGGTAAGGCTTTTTTCCCTCTAAAAATTCTTTCACATCCTTATAATACTTTGTATTTATCTGATACTTTATAATTTTCAAGGAACTTTCACGTTCATTCAATATCTCATTAAAACCTCGTAACACTCTATGGAAATAGATATGAGAGACTATTTGCTGTATTTTACAGGTCAGTTAATTTAGATTCCAAGATAAGTGACAAAATTCAAGACATATGAGTTACTACTTTTTAAACTCAGGATTAGAACTAGGATCTACCTTTTAAACTAGTATTCTGACCCTAACCTCCCTAATATTTTAGTCAGCAGACGGTAAAGAATCTGCCTACAATGCAGGAGACCTGCGTTTGATCCCTGGGTGGGGAAGATTCCCTGGAGGAGGAAACAGGAGCCCACTCCAATATTCTTGCCTGGAGAGTTCTACGGACAGAAGAGCTGGCAGGCGACAGTCCATGTGGGTCACAAAGAGTCGGTTTAGACACGACTGAGCGACTAACACTCAAGGCTTTTCACAGTTTGGTCCTTCATAATTCATCTTTCCAACCTCATCTCCCTCAACCTCTAAGAATTATGCTTCAACTAATCTAACAGAGACCAGTCTAAGACTAATTTTCAGACTATGTTTCAAATTTACGTTCATGATTACTATCATCACCAAGGCTGCACATGTAGTGGTTAAGAGCATACACTCTGGAGCCAGACTACCAGTTTGATACCTGCTCCTCCAACTTAACTGTGTGGCTGGGGAAAAATAGATAACTTTTCTTTGTTTCCGTTTCTTCATCTGGAAAGTGTGGGGGAAAAATAATATCTACAATAGAACTGTACTAAGCAAACTAATAATAGACATAAGACTCAAACCGCTTAGATCAGTGTCTGGCACAGGCAGGTGTCTGCCGTTACTGTCAGCGCTGCTGCTCAACACCTGTGTAGCGCACTGCCCTAAGCACTGAGAGAAGGAAAGGCAGACCGAGTTCCTGTCTTCAGAGGGTTTTCAATTCTAAGACGTGAGGCTGTAGGGGAAAAAATATTTTTTAAAATGAAGAGGGTATGAGCTTTCTGAACATAAAAATCATATTCTTTTCCCCTTTCTCTTTTTTTGTGACTCTTGCCTTTAACTTTCTTATGCTTCTACTGGAAATTAGACGAAGAAAATGGTTTTCTACCAACATAAAAACCTGCATACCTCACAAATTCAAAGCCATTCTTACATATTCTATTCACTCTAGTATATAAAACTAGGGAAATAAATAGAACATTTATTTAAAACAAACAATTTTAAAAACTCTAAAAACTACAGTGCAACTATAAGAAAACTTCATGTTTAAATATTGCCTCAATCATGAAAACTGAATTTAGTTTTCTTTTTTTTAAATTCTACAGGTATTTAATAATCGGTTTGTAGTATACATTTGGTATTAAGTTTTACTGCTATGACCTAAAAGGTGAAAAATCAGAATTAAAATTAAAACATAAACATGAATTCAGGGTGCTAGAAAGAAAATTCTGAAAACAAAAGTAAACTAATAAAAGGACATACTTAACCCAGACCATTCATCATCGATATAGGGTTGATTACGGCTAACATCCCACTGATAATCAGAAGTGGTAGACTGAGAAACTGGCTCAGCAGTAGATCCTTAAATGAAAACGAATGCAATAAAATTAAAAATGGAAATTTCTAATGATGTTTCATAACAATAGTTCTATACTTTGCACACGAAGATTTAATTATTTTTCATTTCTCCTAAAAGGAAAAATTCAGACATTAGAAAAAGAGTTAAGATAAAGTAGAATTGAGGGTAATTTTAGATTAAGCATGATAATCACTAGATTGAATTCACTGATCAGAAATCTATTTTTTCCCTAGTACCAATCCATTAGATTTTATCTTTTATGATATATACTTCAAATTGGCTATCTCCAAATTTCAAGTCAAAAAAGTTTTATTTTTCTTAATGAAAAGTAATAAAGCATTAAAAAAAAAAATCCTGGATGTTTCAGAATATCCCTATATCCTTAGAACTGTGGAGGAGAGAACTAGAAAATGTCTGAGTTTGCTAGAACTTTCTAAGGAAAAAGACAAAAGAAATAGATGATATTTAGACAAATGAGGCAGAAAGAAGCCAAAGAGAATTTACAGAGTTGTGCCGGCGTTTGGAGACCAAGTTAAGTTCAAGTGCACTTATAGAGAAGAGAAAATTATCTCCTGAATTTTTTGTCTTCATTTCTCTGGGAGGTGGGGAACAGGTGTGGTGAGTGGGGGTCACACTGCCCGTAAGCAGTGTGATGAAAGTTGTGGTCAGACTACTGTCCAGGGCTTCCACAGAATTCTGCTTACAGTTTTCAGGGCATACACATTCGAAGATGTTTGGCTCTACTGACATAAGCTCGTTTTAGCATGGAAATGTAAAGCAGTGCTTCTCCATCAGGGATTCATATACCCTGGACCTTCTGCATCAGAATTTGCATGTGTTTTGGAGTCCTTCTTAGGTGACTCTGATACTCACTTTGGAATCAGAGCCACTGATATAAAGAAAGGGTTAAGAATATGTTTGTATAAGAGACTTAGCCATAATCACTTCCTTTCATAAAAGTCCTCACAGATTTTCAGTTGGTTGTAGATTAGCTTACCACTAACATGCTTGACATAAACTCAAAATGGTTACATATTTTAAAAATAAACTTTAACAAGTAGAACAACCCTATAAAATTCATATATAATTAGCACATTAGTTGCTTAGAAAGACTATAGTAACACTGTTGCTATTTCTTTAGCAGCTTTCTCTGAATATATGGAGAGAACAGCATCCGTGTTGTACAAAGTCACCAAATGAAGGAAGAAATTAACATACCTCTGGAACTACAGTGTAGCCTGTAAGACCAGGGGTTGGTAAATCACAACTCATAAACCAAATCTAGCCATCCCCCTTTTGGTAGGTGCCCAGGAGCCAAGAACAGTTTTTATATTTTTAAATGGTTGAAACAAAAGTCAAGAGAACAAAATTTCACCCAGATACACCCATCTGGTTTATGCACTGCCTCTGGCTGCTTCCCTGCTACAAAGGCAGAACGGCCCACATAGCCTAAAATATTTATTATTGGGCCCTTTACAGAAAAAGTTTGCTGACCTCTCTTCTAGACTAGTGACTCCAGACGCTGTGGAATTACATGATCAGCACACTGGGTCCATGAATTATTATTGATAAATGGCATATCTATGTAAGTAATGCTGGATTGATGGTAGTTTGGTTAGTAATAATGGAATAAACTAGTAACAGAAGTGTCATGACTTTGAAGAAAGGCCTTCTATTAATATTTGCATTCGTCTGCATGAGTGTCAACATGCTTTCAGTTATGTTAGGCCACAGAATCTTCCTATCTACACAACAAAAGGAACTAAGCCACCAGCAGTAAGAGTTTAGGTCTTTCGCTCTCCAAGGCCTTTGCTACTTTATGTTGTTTATCTATAATGTATGTGGCTAGTAGTACTTGACTCTGATTATTTTTTCAAAGAACAAGTGCTAAAATTAAACAGAAAATTTTTTGTTAACTAAATGAAAGACTGTTTTCACATACCAGAAACAGCAGAGTTAAGTGTGAGAGATGCAAAAGAAGCAGAATTCTGTTCAGAGGTATTCATTCCCCTATCCACACTAGACCAAGCAGCTGTTAAAATAAAGAACGTCACTTGGAACCTTCAATTTGCAATGAAACTTGAAAGACACGTAAAGATTTAAAACTATGATAATAATATTTAAAGATACCCTGAGAAATCAGAACCACCTAGTACAGTAATAGCGACTGTTTATCGAATGTCTGTTACGTACTGGGCTCTTGACACCAAATACCTCTAATCCTTAGGGCAACGCTGCTAGGCGAAGTTTCAGAGCAGTTAAGTGATTTGCTGACAGAAAACACCTGAGCCAGCCTGGAACCAGAGCCAACTTTCCAAGTCCATGTTTTCTCTACTATGGCAACACAGCTGATTGTGCGCCACAATGAAACTGCTACTAGCCTGGATCAGGCACTGAAACTTGGTACTTGACTCTCATTCTAGCCAATCCTTTAAACTACTTAAATATGAGGTTCACAAAAGCTCAATAACTAGCCTAATCTCCATAAAAGCTATATGTGGAAAAATAGGGATTCATATCAAGTATTAGGGAACATGTTCATTCCACTATACAATGATATTCGTACCAAATACTAGGAACATGCTCATTCCATTATACCATGATATCTTCTCAACATTTTTAAAGCAATTTCCTACTTACAATGAGTATTTTTAGGAACATATACATCTGTGAGGGCAGTCACATCTGCCTCTTCTCAGAAACTAACTGCAACCCTCATTTAATACAGTTCCTTTCAATTTCAATAAAGGTCCTAATCCATCTAGGCAGGAACTCTAATCTGATGCTTAATTTTTATCTACAGCAACATTAAGCAAGTACTACCATCTAATTTATGTCCTAATTATGATAACACTATATAGCTTTTACAAGTAAATTACAAATATCTCAAAAGGTCATAGTTCTAAAGATTACTTGATTAAACATGACCATTTCTTTTATTAAGTGTGAAAGAATGCTTTGTACCATAGAAAGTTATTCTTTTATCACTGCTGGAATGAGGCTAGGGATTTAGGGACGGTCTTTTACAAAACAAATTTTGATATTTCTACACCATTTTTGGACACTGCAGGGGGAGAGAGAACAAACTTAAGAACAATATTAGCAAATGATCTGAGGTCTGTTTCTTGGGGATGTTGCTCAACATGAGTTTTTCTAAGCTTGGAAGCAATGGGAAAAGCAAATAACATAGGAAGAAATAGTTTTTTCTACTTAAACACTAAAAATTCTGTAATTATCAATCCCCCAAACTAAAATAAACCTGCAACGAGCATAACAGAAAAGATATGTTTAATGCACAAGGAATTACAAATTAAAGCACAAAAAGCAAGAGGCCATTACACAAATGGGCAAAGAACATGAATAAACAATTTATGAAAGAAATAGAAATGATCAAGAAAGTTGTGAAAAATATTCACCCCCATTAGTGGTTTAAAAAAGTTAATCAAAATAATTTATGTATTTTTTTCTTATTAAATTAGAAAAGATTAAAAAAAAAAGAATAGTCAACCTTGGTAATATACATATGATAAATGACACTCATACTGATGCTGACAGTATAAATTAGAACTTTCCTAGAAAATACTTTGACAACATGTCATAGAGCATTGCAAACATTCATATTTCCTTTAATCCAATCACTTTCAAGAATCTATCCTAAAGAAGTAACCCCCAACAAATATATTCAGTACAGCATCATTTATATTTCTTTTAAAAAAAGAAAAGTTATTTCTCTGATAATGTAGGAACAGTGATTGTCTATGCTATGCTTATACAATATATTATAGGATCATTAAATGAAATACAGAAAGTAAAGAAAATGTTTGAGGTACAATATTAAGTGAGGGAGGAGGAAAACAAAAATGCACACATGATTTGGATTATGGGGGAAAAAAAAGAAAATACTGAAATTGTACACAGGAAAAAAAAAAAAGAAGACCATAAGGAAAGGTTGTCACTGGTGATATGATTTAAGAGTAGGTTTTTCCTTCTCTTTTTTGCAGTTTTCCATATTAAATATGCATCTGTTTTCTATCACACACACAACCTGAAATTAAGTTGCTTTTAACTTGAAGGCTCTCAACAGAAATAAGGCTCTAATAGTCTTTATCTTTAGAATTCAGGGGAAAAATTAATTACCAATAGTCATTTTGTAGACTGTAAAACAGTATATAAAATTGATGCTAGAAACTGTACCTCCATTTATTATTTTTATTTAAACTCAATAGTAGTACTGTTGAAATTAATCAAGAAGTCTGCTCACAAATTACACTTATAAATTATAAGACTAAAAATACACAATTATACTAGTTAGCTACACTGATAATCAAATGTGATAAAAGCACATGAAAGCATTAAGAGTAAATAATCAATGCTATTATTCAATTATTTAATTCCCAGTTTGCTCCATGTGAAGGATCTGAGATGAGTTAATCATTTTCTTTCTGTATAGCTTGACTAATTTTTCTACCAATGGATCTGTTTTTCATTCTTGGAAAATTTTAAATGTACCAGATAAGCATTTTAAACTAGCTTAAAATTTTCTAACAGCTCTTACCAATGCCAGAAAATATTGATCGGTCATTCCAACTCCTTCCCCAGTCTTTTCCATTTGCATTAGCATCTCCAGTGTCTTGACCCCAAGCAGATGGCTCGGTTTTCCTCTTGCCTGCAGAAGCAGGTGAAACAGAGTTCCACTTCTCCTCACCTGCACTGATCTGTGAGGAGAGTTTCATAGACTTTTCATTCCAGCCTCCTCCATTTACAGTGAGGTTTTCATTCAATCCTGGAGAAACTTAAAGAAGAGAAAACAAAGATTAAAAATGGATACATGACTCCTTGGTTAAAACTGGGATATTTTCAAATTTCCATAATTGCTTGGCTTACATCTATCACTCATTTTCCCCCTACAGTCCTCTGAACAGATCAAGCTTTAAAGATAAAATGGAAGGATCTGAAAAGTAACATGACCACCATCGATGACTTTTAAAAAATACAAGTAGGTTTGAACTTATATATATATATATATTCACACAGTAATAATGTTTTCAAAAGCAGACTGACCTGCTCAAAAGTACAACCGAGCAAACAGGAAAACAAATATTCTGGTATACTCAGAATACTCACCCACTAAAAACACAAAGGCTTCTCCTTAGTTACATGCTCTTTCCTTAAATGTTTATCCATATATATTATGTCTAAGGCAGTGATTCTAAAACCTGGCTACACATAAAATCAAATGAAAAATTTCTTAGATGTAGACACTGGAGTTTGAATTTCAGTAAGCTCTGGGAGTTGGTGATGGACAGGGAAGCCTGGCATGCTGCAGTCCGTGGGGTCACAAAGAGTCGGATACTACTGAGTGACTGAACAGAAGACATTAGAACCTCAGCCCAAATCAATCAAAATCGAAATTACTAGGGGTTGAGTCCAGGCATCAGTATGTTTGTGTGTACACGTTTACATGCAGGTATCCATACATATGTGTAAAGCACGTATCTGTATACACACGCACACACACACACAAATATACATAGGTGTGTGTATATAAGTACATGTTTCTTTTTATACACATGTGTGGCTTTCTAAGGTTCCTAGATGGCTGTAATGTGTAGCCAGGATTGAGTACGAAGGAAGCTGAAAGTGTTAAGAACAAGTCTGAAATAAGAAGTTGCTTCTTCATTTCTGAATTTTTGTTTTACTACAAACACTTCAGTTTTTAGGTAACAGATACCACTCTCTACTTAATTCAATCTTTATCATAAATCAATAAATAAAATATATTTTCTATATGTGAAGTACTGTATAATTTTAGACTACAGTCCATTTATTATGAAAGATTTGATATTGTTCAGGAAGCAGTTTAGAAGATTAAAGGTATTAAGGTTTCTTATTTAATAAACAGAATAAAAGTCTTTTATCCCATATATGCCTATATAAAACTCAAGTCCATGGGAAAAAAGAAATCTTTTTCTCTACTGGATTAAACAATGCAAGCAAGAATCAAAATTGCATATAAACTATTACTAAAAGAATGTTTTTTCATACAAGGGAGAGGGATGAACAATGAGAAATATACCAATGTACCATTAGAAGTGGAAGTGACTTTTCTGTTTATCTATTTTCCAAAATCTCTGAACTATGATTATGTTACTTTAGTAATTAAAATAATTTCTAAGACTTTTTTTTTCCTTTCAGTGTCATTCATGTGAGGAAAGAGACAGATATATATGTTTCTATTAATACTTTGATGGGCCTTCAATTTAAGTTACATGTAATTTCTCTCACCCTGAAGTGTAGAATCTCCTTTTCCAGACTTAAAGTTGCTAACTTGAACATTTAGATGAGAATCACCTGGTTAAAATAAAAATAAAATTTGTTTAATACTAAATAGGCTATTATGCACATTAAAATTAGGAGTAACATACAAATTAATTTTTTACTAATTATTTATAATAAATTGTTCCTTGAAGTACTAAAGTCTTATACTGGAAAAGAGTTTTACTCACAACATATTTCACATGTTCTTAGGAATTGAGTTCTCTAGTTACCATATTCTTAGTCAACTAAAATGCCAATAAAGGACCTGGAAAATTGCCCAAGTAGATAGAGTGTCTCCTATTCTACAATGGTTATCAAGATTCTTTAAAGGAGGAATTGGAGAACTGGGCTCTGTAATTGGATTCAACTTTGCCACCTCTCAACAATACCAGCTAGCTGCCTTTTCAACAATCCTGGACGCAAACACATCAACTTAAGAACAATTTTGCCAGTATCTGGACCAGGATTTAGGAAATATGGCGAGAGGTGAGACCACACGTTATAACAAAGACACTACTGATATTTCTCTGACACTAAAAAGCATAATGATCATAATGTATCAAGAAATCAGCATGACACAGGACTGGGCTAGCAAGGAAGGCATGCAGCAAACAGTGAAAAAGGGCCAGCAACACAACCACCACAGCAGGGCCATCAGGTGACAGTGAGAACGGGCAAGAGAGATCAGTGCTGTGCCGCAGCCATAAATTCCACCAACCCATGCAGCAAAAAAACAAAAGCTATCAAGGCCAAGACACAGGTCTGAAGACAAGGGGGACGTGCTGGCAATTAATGAAAAGGTAAAGGCAGGAAAGCCACTGCTTTGAAGCAAGATGAACAGCATCACTGCAGACTGATGTCTCCAGGGTAAAAATGACAGCAATGGAAGAATTACCAAGAGGCCATCAGTATCGGATAGTTTGAACATTTGAAAGCTTGGGAAAAGCATTAGCTCAATAATGTTTGCAGTTCCAGTCTAGTTTTATCAAACACGTACAGCATTCTCAAAGAGTTGGGGTGGTAAGAAATTCAGATAGAACCCACACTATCCAGAACATGCTTGTTTCATCTTGGAATGGAAGCACCCAACATGCAGAATGGTGACAAGTCATTTCATTAAATGAATGTCCACTATAAAAAATGGAGATGTTAAGAGAGCTAGGTCAAGGCAATTACACGTGAGAAAAAAGCAGCAATCATTTTCTCATGTGACTCAAGGCAGAAAGGCAACTTGAATTTAATAGGTCACTCATTAGGCAGCATGTAACAGTGACACCGCTGGTACCAGGTAAACCAATACGTGGTCCACAAAGCTCTCACGAAGAAGGGTATATCAGCACAATGAGGTCAGCAGCTCAAAACAGCCCGATTTCGATATAATGATATTTTGTACATCTGATTAAAAGAAATTGGATTTGATGTATCACTCTTATGTTCCACTAATATACCTTTATTCTTCTTGGAACCAACAGGAAATGATGCAGTTGTAACTTGCTCGGTGGTAACTGTGATGGTATTTTCTATCCCAGGGATAGTTGAATCCAATGAACCAGAATCAGACTGCACCTTATCACGTTTACGCTGCTGTCGTTTCTCTCTGTGACTAATTTTAGTTTCCCAGGCTCCTGACATAGCCCCAGAAAAAAAAATGTTATTCAGTAGGGGGAAGACAAAAAGGTTGCAATTTTGGGGGGAAAATAGGGTGGGGCACCTGAAATATGATAAATTTAGATATTAAACTCAAAACCAAGAGTGCTGATTATATTCATTTATCCTATGAATTTATTCTAATTGTGCTGTTTCAGGCAGCTAATTGCCATTATTTATTCTGGTAATTTTGATCAGATCTATCATCTATGGTTTAGAAAAAAATTGATATGTTATCTTGTATCTTTTTTTTATCTTGCTGGGTAGAACTAGTAGGGGACTGTTATATATACTATGGGTTTATTAGGTGAGGACAATAAATGGCTTACTTAAAAATTTTGTACCGAGTCTTCTAGGGATGGTATATTTAAGAACAATGGGAAAAAACCAAGCCACACTGCTAGGAAACAAAGACAAAATGAATGGTTTTTAAATTGCTCAGGATATTGAGCTAGACCTTAAATTTCAAGGCAGTTCCCTTTAAGGATAGAACTATTAGATCCTTAAATAATTTAGGGGAAAAAGTGTCTCCTAATAATGTCACTGATGTGTACATTAAAATCTCGAGTTATTGAACAGAAGAGCTAAATACAAGATTAAGCAAAACAAATGCGGCTTTTATATAATGCACCTTGGTTAAAAAAAAAAATTTTTTTTTTCTACAGTCCTTTCACTTGCTCAAGTACCTTCATCAACTTCCTTTCCATCATGGCGTGAACTGTTTTGCACTGCTTTAGCATCTGACTTTGATTTCTTCTTATTTTTCTTTGACTGAAAATAAAATAGAGTGTTACTTAATATTTCATTATGTTTTCGAAAAGGTAGAAGTCAGTAAAATACATAATGAAATGTATGATGCTGACAACCAAAAAAACTTAATGTTTGATTAAAAAACTTAACATATTAAATGGCAATAATAGTATGAGGTTATCATTTATTCAGTCGTTACTATATGCTAAGTACTTTACACTTAATTCTTTATTCCTTAAAAAAAAAAAATCACTGAAGACAGTATTATTCCCATTTTAGAGATGAGAAAACAAAGATTTAGAGATGTTCAATATTAAATAGGCTGTTCTGGGTCACATGAAGTTAACGGATTAGGAAATAGGTCTATCTGGCTCCAAAGTCTGTGCTCTGAGACATCACGTTATCCTGCCCTGAATCATAAATATGGTACTATACCATGGTGTTCTCAGCACAATAAAACAAAAGGCTACTGCGAGTGGTCAGAAAGAAAATGATGTACTGATTATTGGTTTTTTGATTTTGAAAAACAGATTGCTGGCATATTCTAAGTATAACAAATTAATGAGTCAATTGCACAAAGCAGCTAATATTTTGTCAGTTCTGAAGCAGTGTGAAAATATCTAAGATTTGAATATGGTACATGTACAGTAATTCATTCAAGAAAAAACACCTACACGCATGCAAGATATGGACATTTTTAGAATGGCCTTCCAATTCCCTTCTGCTAATATTTTCTCCTTTCAAAAGCTTCCTAAAAATTTCACAAAGTCATGATAAGTGTTTCCAGAAGAGAACTACTACTCATAAAACACCGATTTTATTTATAGTTAATTTATACTTGTTTATTTACTGAGATTGGCCATGTATGCACTATTGTACACTATCAAGTTTACAATGAAAAAGAACAGGGTAAGCAGTAAATGACAGTTTGAGTAAGCAATAAATGACAGCTAATTGCTTTTCTTATTAAGAAACTGACAAATAATTTCAAGTGACATCAGAATATATAAAAAAAGATTACAATTTTTTCTTATATTCTCCACAGTTGATTTGCATGTTTCTTTACACATTCCCATTATCATGAACATGTTTTAATGTACTGCTTTATTACATCTATCAAACCAGGCTCATAGCCACTTAAAGAAAAAAATTTGAGACACCATCTTTTCAAGTGCACAACTCAGTGGTTTCTGGTATCTTCGAAGTTGCACAACTATCACTGCTATCTAACTCCAGAACCTTCTCACTGTCCCCAAAAAGAAACCTGGCATCCATTAACACTCACTCTCCACTATCTTTCCCCCTCTGGTCCACTGACCCACCACTGATCTACTTTCTGTCTCTCACATTCACTCTTAAGCAATGATAAAGCACATGAAGCATCTATCAATTACAATCTAGAGCAAAGGTCAGCAACGGTTTTCTTTTTGCTCTGGCTGCGTGGCCTGTAGGATCTTAGTTCTCCAGCCAGGAATTGAACCCGTGCCCTCAGCAGTAAAAGTGCAGAGTCTTAATCACTGGACTGACAGGGAATTTCCAGCAAACATTCTCTATAAAGGATCACACCCTAAACATTTCAGGCCTTGCAGCCCGTATGGTTATATATGTAGCAACGAAATAATCCTGCCGCTGTAGCATGAAAAGCAGTCACATACCACACAGAATGAAATGGGCGTGGCCATGTTTTAGTAAGTTCTATTTATAAAAATAGGCATATCTGGCTGAATTTGTTGGTGGGGGTGGGGGTGTGGTCCAGAGTTTGCTACCTCTTGGTCTAGCCGAGTACTGTCCAACAGAAGTATAATACAAACCACAAACATGATTTAAAAATTTTAGCATATATTAAAAAAATATGTAACACTAATTTTTATATTTCACCCAACACACTATCCAAAACACTATCATTTCAAAATGTAATCAATATTAAAAACTATTAAGATGGGCTTCCCTGGTGGTTTAGCAGAATAGAATCCACCTGCCAATGTAACAGATGCAGGTTAGATCCCCGGGTTGGGAAGATCCCCTGGAGAAGGAATGGCAACCCATGCCAGCATTCTTGCTTGGGGAATCTCATGGACAGAGGAGCCTGGCAGGCTCAAGTCCATGGGATCACAAAAGAGTCAGACATGACTTAGCAACTGACAACAAAATTAGTAAGATAGTATGAAAATAAAGAATGTTAAATAGCCATATGTGGCAAATGGCTACCATATTGGACAGTGTATACCTACAAAAACTAGGGTAAGTACCCCAACCTATGGATAAAGAAACTGAGGCCATAAAGAGATTACATAAATTGCCTAAGATATAGGGTTATTAAGTTTTGAAACTGAGACTAAAATCCAGTTCTGACTCCAGAGCCTGCCCTCACAAATCTTTCCTTTCTGCCTCTCTACATTTAATGCCAAATATAAATTCAATGAAGTATTAGTTATGTGATTTGAGGCTGAATCACCCTAAACCCCTTTCCTCAATGGTCATATGGGACAAAATCTACTAACTTCACATAAGGTTCTTTTAAGGATTAAATAGGATGTGAAAGCAGACTGCTCACTACAAAGCACTGTACATAGACTTTGATCTTCCCAACCCAGGGGTCGAACCCAGGTCTCCTGCATTGCAGGTGTTCTTTACCAGCTGAGCCACCAGGGAAGCCCTAAAAGAGGGAAGTTATACAAAAAGAACAGAAATTGTATTCACATTGAAATATACTATGATTTGTTATTAAAACAAGGTCTGCAGAAAAGCAAGGAAAATTATCTTGACTTAGGCTTCCATCTTCTTCGATTTCACTATTACCTTTAACACTAACCTCATTTTAAAAGTAACCTCTCACTCAGATGAGACTTCAGTTCAGTTCAGTTCAGTCGCTCAGTCGTGTCCGACTCTTTGCGACCCCATGAATTGCAGCACGCCAGGCCTCCCTGTCCATCACCAACTCCCAGAGTTCACCCAAACCCACGTCCATCGAGCTGGTGATGCCATCCAGACATCTCATCCTCTGTCGTCCCCTTCTCCTCCTCCCCCAATCCCTCCCAGCATCAGAGTCGTTTCCAATGAGTCACAGCATCAGAGTCTTTTCCCAATGAGTCAACTCTTTGCATGAGGTGGCCAAAGTACTGGAGTTTCAGCTTTAGCATCAGTCCTTCCAATGAACACCCAGGACTGATCTCCTTTAGAATGGACTGGTTGGATCTCCTTGCAGTCCAATGGACTCTCAAGAGTCTTCTCCAACACCACAGTTCAAAAGCATCAATTCTTTGGCGCTCAGCTTTCTTCACAGTCCAACTCTCACATCCACACATGACCACTGGAAAAACATAGCCTTGACTAGATGGACCTTTGTTAGTACTTAGTAACATATAAAATGCTTTAGAGTCACAGGTTCACACACTAATTGACTCAGCCATCCTAGTAAGGTGAATCTTTTACTTCTGATCAGCTCCACTACAGCTAACAGTTGAAGGAAAACTGCGAACTTCAGTCCAATTAATTTATATTCCCATTACAAAATTCATACCGTTTTCTACCATCTATAAAGTCTACCTTCCTTATATGACATATAAGGCCTTCCACAAATTAATCTCTACTTTATACTCTTTTATTCACATACATGTAATGATTTGGTTCCAAGAGGACTGTCATCTCTAATACTCCTCTCTTTGCCCAAACTCTACTGACCATGAATTTTCTCTCAAAATAAAGTACAGTAGCCTGGGTGCTTTAGGGTGACTTTCTTTGTACCCTTTTCCATGTATCCTCCTCCCCCACTGATGGCCAAATCCTAAAATGATGTTCACTATTTTTTCTTAACTCGGCTCAAGTTCCACCTCATCTGCTTTATCCCTGACACTTTCCTGTCCCCTAATTAATTAGTAACTTTTAACATCCCGAATGAAGGTGCGAATGACTAGCCATATATAAAAGATGTAGTAAAGCTTAATTAAAAAAAAAAAAAGCAGTATAAATAGAAAGCCTAATATTTTCTTCCTTCATCCCAGTGGATACTTTTGGAGAGCACAGTCTTTAAAAGCACATGCTAAAGCAGTTCTTAGACGACGCATAATCTGCTCTCAAATTCACAGAACTTAAATATGAGCTGGGAATCAAATAAAACACACAGACATACTTCCATTACTAAGCTCATCTTTCAATCTTAACATAGACATTCCTAATATTAGACAATACCCAAATAAATGCTATTGTTTATCAGAGGGGCAAAAGGTACACCCTGACAGCAAAAGCAAATCTACTTAAATGGCTAACTGCTCTCTTAACAGATATTGCTATTTTAAAGAACTGAAAAGTATAAACAAAGGCAGAACAGTTCCCAGTTAATGCTAAAAAGATTAACTTAGGGAGTATAATCTAATATTTGTATTGCATCAAAACTATCATAAGAATACTGAACAAATTTTAAGTGAAATGATATTTTATTTTGCAACTAGCTATTAACACACAAGGTAAGTAGCCAGGTTCTGAATGTAACCCTTAATTCAATTTATTCTCTAACCTGGAAAGTAACTGGTTAACATTTGGGGAAACTGACTTAATATTTACAACTCTATAATTATCCAAAGTCTCTGCTGGCAACATTAGGAGTGATAAAGTAAATACAGCACACACAAAAAAGGGAACTCTGAGTATTTTCTAAAGGCTAGAAATGGATACTAGAGTGTTTTGGTCTGCCGACTAATGGCTGGTACATGAGGTTTTTCATTAACTCATGGTAAAAACTTTATTCTGAGATTTTTGTTTTGCTTCCATTGTATCAAAATGTCTTTTTTGCAAAGGTGACCGTGGTTTTAAAACTGTACTTGGTACAATACCATTTACACGTGGAATCTAGAAAGACGGCAGAGATGAACTTATTGGCAGAACAGAAATAGTCACAGACGTAGGGAACAAACATGGTTACCAAGGTGGGGGGAACGGGACAAATTGGGAAACTGGGATTGACATACATGCACTACTATTAACTAGTGAGAACCTACTGTGCAGCGCAGGGAACCCTACTCCACTATTCATGGTGACCTAATGGGAAGGAAATTAAAAAAGAGTGGATGCATGTATACATATAACTGATTCACTCTGCTACACAGCAGAAACTAACACAACATTGTAAAGCAACTATACTCCAATAAAAATTAATTTTAAAAAATCAGGAAGAAAAAAAGTACTTGATGGGAGTCCCCTGGTTGGTCCAGTGGTTAAGGTTAAGACTCCGTGCTTCCACTGCAGGGGGTGCACATTTAATCCTTGGTCAGGGAACTAAGATCCTGCATGCCACGAGGCAAAGCCAAAAATAAAGTTAAAAAAAAAAAAGAAAGGTACTTGACAAAATTAAAAGTTGTTAGTGAAATTTATTTTGAAAGTTTTAGCAAATGCCACTTGAAAAGTATGAAAACGATTGCTTCAGGATCAATTTCATCTACTTTCTACCTAAACAAATATGGCAAGTCCCTAATTTTATATTGCTCAACATTTTGGCACTATTTTCCTCACTTGTCTCGAACATACAGGCGAGCTGCGCCTAGTTAAATAGCAAAGGATGAAATGAAAGGCCCAAAAGGCATATGAATTCCATTTCTCTACTCTATCTAAACTAGCAGTTCTTAATTTAACTTAGTAACTTGATGACACAAAATCAAGATGAGATTATGAAAAATGTCACAAATCTTTTTAAAAGTAGAGGCTTGCAACTGACTTCCCCCATTTTGGGGAGTGGGTGTGATTTAAACTAGACTCAGGATCACCCCACTCACTACTATCCTGATACTTTTTTTTGAATGGAAGAGTAGAGTTGCAGGTGTTGGGAAGTGCACACAACTTGTACTTTAACTCTTCTCATCCTGGTTATTTTCTTTCACAGCATTTATACTTGCTTGTTTCTAGTTGTTTCCCCCACTAAACTTCATGAGAACAGTGACTCTTTTATCAACACTTTTATCCTATTTTACCAACCATTATATTGCTAGAGCCTACAATGCTGTATTTTGTACACAGAAGTGTTCCATTAATGTTCGGTTTATTAATGAAAGGGCCTAAAACTAGACTGAATTACATATAGCCCTATTTACCCAACTTTCACTGCCCCCTCAAATAAAATCTGAGCTATTTGTATACTTGATTCACCAACCAAGCCATTAAATTATTTAAATATATTTGGTGTTAGCTCATAAGTTATGGTACATTGCATAAGCTGCATGGTTATCAACTTATAATCTTAAAAATTTATAAGAAACCTTTCTTAAGATCTTCTTTTATGGAGCCCTTAACTCTTTCCCAGATTTGGTTCTCACATTTCCAATTTTTTCTTGTTGTTCAGTCTTTCAGTTGTCCAACCCTTTGTAAAGCCATGGACTGCAGCACACCAGACTTCCCTGTCCTTCACTATATCCTGGAGTTTGCTTAAACTCATGTCCATTGAATAAGTGATGCTATCCACCCATCTAGTCCTCTATCGCCCCTTTTTCCTCCTGACACTTCCATCTTCCCCAGCATCAGAGTCTTTTCCAGTGACTTGACTCTTTGCATCAGGTGGCCAAAGTTTTGGAGCTTCAGCATCAGTCCTTCCAGTGAATATTCAGGACTGATTTCCTTTAGGATTGACTGGTTTGATCTTCCTGCAGTCCAAGAGACTCTCAGGAGTCTTCTCTAGCACCACAGTCTGAAAGCATCAATTCTTTAGCAACCAGCCTTTTTATTGTGCAGCTCTCACATCCGTACATGACTACTGGAAAAACCACAGCTTTGATTATACAGACCTTTGTTGGCAAAGTAATGTCTCTGCTTTTTAATATGTTGTCTTGGTTTGTTGTTGCTTTTCTTCCAAGGAGCAAGCAGCTCTTAATTTCATGGCTGCAGTAACTGTTTGCAGTGATCTTGGAGCCCAAGAAAATAAAATCTGTCAGTTTCTATTATTTCCCCATCTATTTGCCATGAAGTGATGGGACCGGATGCCATGATCTTAGTTTTCTGAATGTTGAGTTTTAAGCCAGCTTTTTCACTCTCCGGTTTCACCTTTATTAAGAGGCTCTTTAGGGTGGTGTCATCTGCATATCTGATGTTACTGCTATTTCTCCTGGCAGTCTTAATTCCAGCTTGTGATTGATCCTGCACAACAGCCTAAACTAATTCCACTTGGGTGATCCATTCTTGCTTCAATCTAAGCACTTTAAAAAACAAGTTCACTGTTTCACTTTTGAACCCCCTACCACTTCCTGCCAGACAGAACTACAGTATCATGGAAGAACAATGTGCTAAGGCAGTAGTCCTGGTTCTAGTCTCAGTCCCACTATTTGTTAGGCATTCAGACTGAAAAGTCTAAAGACAGAAATGAGGGTTCTTTTGGTTAACCTTAAAGAAGGCCTTGAAAATTAATTCCCTGGGTGGAACCCAAATCACAAAGCTATGGACTGTGGTACAAGGGCGCCTGGAAGGTCAAAGAGTCCAAGACCTAGAGAATCAGATGATATTAAAGCACTCCAGGTAACGAGACATTTTAATGAACCCAAAAGACTATATTAAGAGTTTAAAACAGGGGTTCAGGGAAAAAAAAAAAAAGAGATCAGACAGGCTTTGTAAACTGTAAGACCTCTTTTGCACTCACTCAACTTTGCTGCTGTATTGCAAAAGCAGCCACAGATAATATATAAATAAGTAAGTCTGTCTGTGTTCCAATAAAACTTTCAACAATAGACAGAGAACCTGATATAACCAGTTGGTCTTGGTTTGACAATCCCTGGTTTGAAACTACAGTTTCTAAGATACATTATGGAAGATAAAACAAATGTATGTAAGTTCCCTGGGCATGCAGGTTTTTCTCTATTTTGTTAAGAGCTGCTACAGTTTATGCTTGTATAAAATCTATGCTGCCGCAGAATAATTTTGTCTTTGGTCTTCTAAACACTACTCTTCACACGTCTTGGTCATAGGATAATCTTTTATACTCTTAAAATGTGTTGAGAATATTGAAGAGCCTTTGTGTGGGTTGTATCCATTGATATCTACCATTATAAATTTAAACTAAGAATTTATTTAGATATGAATTAACTTATTTCAAAGTATAATAAACTATATATTGTATAAATGTACCTATATAAACAAATTATTTTCCAAAACAAACATTTTAGTGAGAAGAATGTCATGTTTTACATTGTGCAAATATCTTTTGCATCTGGCTCCATTTAAAAAAAACAAACCTGGATTTGCATATTATGTTTTTGCGTTAATTTACTTTGATACGTTGTTTGATTGAAGCATATAAAAAATATAGCTGCATACATGCAGATATGTAACTGGAAGGAGTAGTTTTTTAGTAGTTTTCCAGATAATAGTGTTATTTTTTTTGCATTAAAAAAATGTATTTGTAAAGCAATTAAGTATAATAGCCTGGTTAAATAGCAAAGTACTGGTTAAATGAAGTGTAATTGCTTTACAATGTTGTGTAATTGTGATATTCTTGATAGTACACCGAAGATTAGTAGTTGCAAGGGGAGGACAGGGAAAACAGGGAGCAACTGCTGAACAGGCACACGTTTTCTTCTTGGGAAGAGGAAAATGTTTAAAGATTAGATTGTGGTCACAGCTGTACAACTATGTAAATACACTAGAATTGTACACATGAAAGAGCTAAGTTATATCGCAGAATAAAGCTGTTTAACAAAAAAGAATGAAAACCAATGTGTCTGGAGCTTAGAGAAAATAAGTAGGAAAAGACTTGAGCTACAGTGCCTTTGATTATGTTCAAGACTGTACAACAAGAACAATGAGAAGTCACGAAGGAGTTTAGATAGAAGGAAAAAATATTACACCAAAACTTGTCAAATGTAGTTTCTTAAAAACTGTTGCAATGTTGAAGCTGAAACTTCGTCAACGAGCTTTCTATACTACATTAAAATCCACTGATCTTGCACCTTAAATGAATCTTTTATACTTGTCTAATTTTAGAACATGCAATCATTGAGCATTTGGAAAATACTGATTAGCTGAGTTATACTAAGCAGAGTATATACATCTCTCAAAAGGTTAAAAAGCATTCCATTATACACAATATCTTAAAAAAAAAGTGTTAACATCACCACTGATCTCATCATAAATTCATTAAGTACTGGGATGTTGTCAAGCTAATGGCAGTAGACATTTTCCAAATTTCTAATTTTTACTTGGAAACAAAGCACTTTTCAACAATACTATCAGTTGTTTTCCTTGAAGTGTCCTGACCATTTTTGAGAAAATTCTACAAATATCGAAGTCTAAATAACCATGGCCTGTTTACTTCTTGTTCTCTCAGGTAAAAATGGAGTAACAAGGAACAACCACTGTTTTTCAGCACACAGCATACTTTATGCATACTTCCCATTTCATCATACAGAATAATGAAAAGGCATGTATTCAGAGGTCAAGATTTAATAAAATTATCATTTTTATAGATTCATCAAGGATACTTTTAAAGTGGAACAATGTTTTTTTTTTACACTGTAAGTAGACTACTGTAAAGAATTCAACTACTATTAGTTTGGTGTCACTGACTTAATTTGTACTACAGAGTCAACAGTTTTGCTCACTGTTGCTTTCGGACCATTAATGCAAGACTTAGAGTAAAAAAGACAATGTCTCAATTATTAGGAAAACAGTTTTGCTTCTGGGACCCAAAAAAGGTCCTTGGAACCTCTGCCCAGGGGTCCATGGACCACACTTTGAGAACTGCTATTTCAGAGAAATTGAGAGACCATTCCTTGTGATGCTGGGCAATTTATTAAACTCTTTTCAATTAGCTGTATTAAAAAAAAAAGATAATACCCTCCTCCCCAGAGTTGTACGTTAGGATTAAGAGATGTGGAAATACTTTGTACATTGTGTACATCACAAAATGTAAGAAGCTGTTAATACTTATAATGAATGAATATTTCAGTAGGACAATCACTGACTTCATCCTCAACAACCTGATGGTGACTAAATGTTATATACATTTTTGCGTTTGTTGTTTTTCTCACTAACCACCTTTATACTTCTATCTTAATTCAGACCTTTACAATCATGGATGCAATGCTGATTCGTTCATTATAAATATTGCTGAACATATCTAAGTTTTTATCACACCCCACCCCACCCTGACCTGTCAAACTTGACTGGCCTTTCCCTTGAGTATGTCTAAATACATGCTTTCATTTCAAATGAACAATGACTGTGTTCACTTGTTTCTCTTCTCTGCCAAAACTGGCCCCCACTTCTACTTACTGAAATACCATCCCCACCCGCAATTAAGTCAATCTTTTCTGGCTACCCAAAAAGGATAATCCTTCTTCTCTGAATACCTGGCACTCAAGGCCTTACAACTGATACCTTCTCTTCTGTTTGCCTTTCCTTAACAAGGCTGTAATCTCTCTGAGGGTAAGTACATCTTCTGTTTTTCTTTACTCCCTTTCAGCATCTAATAGCACAATACATTCAGCCTGGCTAACGGACCAATGTATATTCGATTAGAGACCAGCATCAATGAGGGACTGACCTTCAAGCACTTTTGGGTCAAGCGCTGACCCAAATGAAAACCTGGTGGCTTAACTTGCTTTATACACTCAAGATCTATACCTTGTCTTATCTGTTTTTTAGACAAAGTTTTATCTATAAGGCTTATTACTCAAGTGATGGACTTCCCTGGTGGCTTAGTGGTAAAGAATACACCTGCCAATGCAGGAGATGCAGGTTTGAACCCTGGGTCAGGAAGATCCCCTGGAGAAGAAAATGTCAACCCACTCCAGCATTCTTGGCTGGGAAGCCCCATGGACAGAGAGCCTAGCAGGCTATAGTCCATGGGTTCACGACGTGACTCAGTGACTAAGTAACAACAACAAACAAGTGACAAGACAAGGTATTCAGTATCACTGCACAGAGTCCAACTGCTTTATGGGCAAACTGTGTTTCTCAAATTGACTAAGGTGTCAGTCTGAGACAAAAACAAATATATAATAATATATATTAAGGTACATAATAGATCTAAAATGTTTATAAAAAAAGACAATAAGAAATCTGAAAAAAAAAAAAAAAAAAAAAAAAAAAAACCCACATATTTAAAACACATAAAAGCACGCAGCACAAAAAATTCACTGAAAAGAGAGCTGGACTGAACCAAGTTAAAAAGGATAAATTTAAGATGCAAGATGGAAAAAAGCAACACCAGCCATGGGTTGTAGCATTTATTATTAAGCAAAAAGTCAAATCAACAGGCAACTAACCAAAGGCAGAAACCTTGCACTGAGAAGGCAACAGTGGCTAAAAGGAGGTGATTCTGCCAAGTGATCACAAAGTGCACGGGCTTTGGCATCAGAATGAGCTGGGTTCAATTCCTAGTTCAGAAACTATTAATATACATGAAATTAAGAGAAGTCACAAAATCCCTCTATACTTCAGAGCCCTTATCTGAAAATGGGGCTAATACTATTTGCCTGGAGGAGTTTTTGAAAGGATTACAAATAATACAAAGCAGTAAAAAGCACCGACTTTGGAGTCAAGAGGGGTCTGGGTTAGAAGTGACTGTACTTGTAACAGCTTAGGTAACTTCAGCCTCAGGTGTCTTCTCTGTGAGACAGGTGTAATACCACCTCCTTAGTGTTCTTATGAGGGTACTTAAAGTGACATGTATAAATATTCTAGAAAGTCTTACAAGTACACTCAGCGAGCGCTCAGTAAGTTGTTCCCACTATATGAGTAAATACATTTACCTCATCTTGCACAGTGCCTGCCACATTATAGATACTTAACAAATGTCAACTATTACAATTATTTTCTAACATAAGATATTTCAGAATGATTTTAATCACCCTGTGGGTTTATATCCATATACATACAATCTATATATGATTAATCAGAGACAAATGGTAGCTGATAAATGATTCCAATTACACATTTTTCAGGATAATTCAGGGAGTAGAAGCAGGAGTTAAGTATAAAATGCTCACTAGTAGAGAGAAAGCCCAGGAATAAGGAAACATTAGATGCAAGAAGTATAAACCTATATTAAACATATAGACTATTCACACTGTAAATTCACAATTCCTAAACTGTATGCTTATTTGTTAATACAAGTAATTTTCTATTTATTTTACTGCCAAAGGACAAGTCAGGCATATATTTAATTCCTTCCCACAACCATCCTTCATTTTAAGCTATCCTACCTGCAGTTATCTTGGCCCTAGACCAATTTCACTGGATTACAGGGGCAGAACTGATCTCACCAGTTCTTCAGTGTTACTTTGAAACTACAAGCATTAAGAAACTGTATCGACCACTTCACATCACGATTCTATGGGGCAGGAGCTGCAGTACCTTGGTTTCTAGACACTACTTACCTACCTGTGGCTGCTTTTTTGTTTGCTTTCCCCTGAAAAGGAGTTATGTATGCACAGGGTTAAAAAGAAGAGAAAAGAAAAGGGTGTGCATCTGTGCGCAGTTTTTTTTTTTTAATTTTCAAGAAGTTTGGTAATAATAAAGGAGTGCCTAGAGGAGACAGCATCTTCTAATATGCTAGCCCTGATATTATAAGAAATCAGCAAAAGCTGGCACACAAGTTCATCTCTTTTGTTGTTGTGTCACTGGTTGTGCAAAACTGGTATGCAGTTTTTAATATACCAAAAGGAATTAAATAAGAAGTCTCTTGCCCACAGCAGGAGGTACCACTGTTAAGTTTCTTGTACATTTTGCCTACTTACAAGCTAAATTAAGTCAAATAAAAATGGGTCAGTTCTAACACTGGCAACTAGAAAAGGAATAAAATCCCAGGGATGTATCATTTATGGGGTATACACTGTCTTATTTGAAAATTTAACAGTGCACACCCAAATCTTTTAATAATGACCTGAGTATAGAACATTTTCCTTGTTAAACAAAGTCAAATTGTACCTAGTAAACAGATGATTATGCTGCTATTACAAAAGAAATCTACTTCAACACTACAATAGGACAAATTTGTCAAGCTTTTTAGGTCAGATGTGCACTGTTAGCAAAGGTAACACAATTTTGTTTTCCTGTGAGAAATATGCAACATATCTGGAACCTTATTCATATAAAAGATGTTCAAGTCATGAATAAGTTGTCTTTGGCAGAATGCTTAATAATGCCACAGCAATGTTTAGAAACACATAGTGATACATCCTTCCTTAAAAACACACAACTTACTTAAACCTTCACTATCTATCCATCCACTATGATAAGCTCACATTTTTAGTTTTCCTTAAATGGGGGGGGTGGTGGTATATATGTAACATTTTGTATGTCACTCTCTTTATTAAGAGCCTTGCATATAATTTCATAGGCTCCCAAACTTACCTTTTCATTTTTCTTGTCTGTCTCTATTGGCTGCTTTGCTGTTACACTTCGAGGAGTTCGGACAACTTCTTCCTCAGCCACTTCAACGGTCCGTCCATTTGGCTGCATAGCAACAAAAATGGATTCTGTTATCAAACTGCCTGGCAGATCAAGCCAAAGATCTATACTCACGAAACAGAATCAATGATCAAATTCTTCCCCCAACCCAAATTAAAGAGACTTTTGTACAGCTGTGTCATCTAAGACTTGTCAGACTACCATTTCTAGGAACTTGTAGTGTAAAAAAGAATGAACTTATAAGCAAAATTTGTACCACAAACTTATATTCTGATTTCACCTAGGCATCAGTACCTCCAACAAAAAATAATGGAATAGAAGCAAGAAATAAATTGTACTTGCACTCTGACCACCAACTGGCTGTGTACTCGGAGTATTTCATTATCTTTGAGTATTATTTCTACATCTGTAAAAATGACAGGTCTGATCTATTCAAAAGTCCATGAATGTTTCTGGTAAAGGGCCAAACAGAAAATATTTTTGGCTTTATGAGCCGTGTAGTCTCTGTTACAACACAAAACTCTGCTAGCACAAAAACAGCCAGAGATGATACATAAACAAATGAGTATGCCTGTGTCCCAAAGACTTTTACAAACACAGGTGGAGGGCCATATTGGTCCATGGACCACAGTTCATTGGTCTTTGTATTAGATAATCTCTAATGTCCCCTGTAATCCTACAATCCTATTCTAGGATTTAGAAGCTTTACTAACCCAATGCCAGAGTTTAAAAAGGCTATCTCAGCTTTCCCAACATCTCTAAAACAAAATGATAGCACTCAGAGATTTTCATGAGTAGAATGAAGTCTGTGAATACCAATCCTAGGTTTTAATCAGAATCACTAATTTTTTTTTTTTTAATTGAGCATTTCTGAGCCCCATCGCCAGAAATATACTTAGATTCAGGGCTCTGAAGAAAAGGACCAGGAATCTGTATTCTCTCTTCTTTCTAGATCTTATTACTTCTTTTCACTTGCCCATTCTTCTCATATTCAACACAGTAAGTTAATAATCAATATACTAGTTTCAATTGCTTTATTCCCAGTTCTTGCAGAACAAACTTTCATCAATTACTTATTATAGCAGAGCTATAGTCAAGAAAACAATATGAATGTGCAAAAGTTTTCTAATGTGACATTACCTACATTTGTGCTAAATTATCAGGGATATGCAGTTGGAAAAAAAGAGACAAGATTTACAGCAGAAAAATCAAAACAAAAGCTGTCTTTTACTTGATTAAATTCCTAGTTAATCCAAATTTAATCTGCTGAGTTTTGAACAACTTGTTAAAGGCAGACGGCTAATGCTGAAACCAGGTGTCCTTACTCTTGGTTTGGTTTTCTTTCTTCTGTGCCGCTCCGCTCCTTTAATGCTATCCTTCTCATTTCTGTTTATGTATACTGGGGGGCAGGGATGAGGTGGGGTGGAGGAGACAGTGCACAAAGAATGGTCAGAAACCCTAGAAAGGGACTTGGACTTATAGCCATATCCACATCAGGAATACAACACTTTTATTTAATTCTATCAATACTTTTCAATATCACCACCTTACCTGTCAATTCTCACATGCCATTTATTTCAGACCATCCTCTCGTCTAGCCAAACTTATTTTTTCAGGTTTTCTGGGGTCATTCTCACCTTTCTATGTAAGCTTTAATCCACCTGAACAGTCTCACAGCTTCAAGTCCACACAGTTCCCCATCTCTTTACTTGGCAGCTCGCAAGCCTCATATATGTGAAGCTTCATTTAACTAATCCTTTCAGGAAACTATCATAGTCACTTATAAATACTTCCATTTTACTCATGTAAATAACTAAACTGAGTCATTTTATATACTGGGCCTCCTTGGTGACTCAGTGGTAAAGAACCCACCTGCCAATGCAGGAGACAGGTTCAATCCCTGGGTTGGGAAGATCCCCTGAAGAAGGAAATGGCAATCCACTCCAGTATTCTTGCCTGGGAAATCCCATGGACAGAGGAGCCTGGCAGGCAACAAGTCCATGGGGTTGCAAAAAGAGCAAGACATGACTTAGGGACTAAGCAATAACAATTTATATACTAACTGTAAAAAGGTGAAATTAAGTGGTTAAAAACTATTAAAAAACCACCAAAAAGTTGAAGGAAATTCCTTTGAGACAACTGCAAATATGCTGACAGAGCCACCCAAATCAAAGATGAAACCATCTCTTCTTTTGAACAGTCAGAAGTCCTCAATCAGTCGTCAGGAACACTCAGTTTCTATTTCATAGGCTTCCAATGATCAGCAAGCCAAAGGTGGTCCCACGCTTCAATCCCTGCTGATTTTCCTTCCTTCTCTGCAACATCGACTTGTGTAGCGGCTAGAACTGCAGCTGTTCCCTTGGTCTATGCGGATTTCCCAATTTTTCACTATCTCTTGGGCTTTATATAGGTCTCATAATTATTGGGACTCCATAAGTCATCAACAACTTCCTGCAAATGCCTGATATCATGAAACACTGATAAAAAGCCTACTATCCTAAAGAAAAAGTCAACAGCAGGAAGAAAGGATACACTATTGTGGTTGTGCCTCTCCTACCCACCACCAATAGCACTAATCTGGTCTTGTATTCTGCTACCACTGGTCAAGAAGGCCTTGTCCTGGAAAAGCACTGTTGTTGTTCAGCTGCCCAGTCGTGTTTGTGACCCCATGGACTGCAGCACGCCAGCCCTCTCTGTTCCTCACCATCTCCCAAAGTTTGCCCAAGTTTATGTCCAATGTATCAGTGATGCCATCCAGCCATCTCATTCTCTGACGCCTTCTTCTCCTGCCCTGAATCTCTGCTAGCATCAGGGACTTTTCCAATGAATTAGCTATTCACATCAGATGACCAAAATACTGGAATTTCAAATTCAGCACCAGTCCTTCCAATGAGTATTCAGGGTTGATTTCCCATAAGACTGACTGGTTTGATCTTCCTGCTGTCCAAGGGACTCTCAGGAGCCTCTGCCAACACCACAGGACATCAATTCTTTGGCGCTCTGCCTTCTTTATGGTCCAGCTGTCACAACTGTACATGACCGCTGGGAAGACTATAGCCTTGACTATACTGACCTTTGTCAGCAGAGTAATGTCTCTGCTTTTCAACACACTGTCTAGGTTTGCCATAGCTTTCCTGCCAAGAAGCAAACATCTTCTAATTTCATGGCTGCAGTCACCATCCACAGTGATTTTAGAGCCCAAGGAAAGGAAATCTGTCACTACTTCCACCTTTCCCCCTTCTATTTGCCATGAAGTAATGGGGTCAAATGCCATGATCTTAGTTTTAATAATTAGTTTTAAGCCGGCTCTTTCACTCACCTCATTCACCCTCATCAAGAGGCTCTTTAGTTCCTCTTTGCTTTCTGCCATTAGAGTGGTACCATCTGCATATATGAGGTTGTTGATGTGTCTCCCGTCTGTCTTGATTCCAGCTTGTAACTCATTCAGCCTGGCATTTCTCATGATGTGCTCAGCGTATAGGTTAAACTAACAGGGTGACAGCAGACAGCCGGGTGGTACTCCTTTCTCAATCTTGACCAATCAGTTGTTCCATACAGGGTTCTAACCGTTGCTTCTTGACCCACATACAGGTTTCTCAGGAGACAAGTAAGATGGTCTGGTATTCCCATCTCTTTAAGAGCTTTTCACAGTTTATTATGATCCACACAGTCAAAGGCTTTGGTGTAGTCAATGTTTTTCTGGAAGAGGTAGATGTTTTTCTGGAATTCCCTTGTTTTCTCTATAATCCAGTGAATGTTAGCAACTGGATCTCTGGTTTGTCTTCCTTTTCTAAACTGAGCTTGGACATCTGGAGGTTCTTGGATGGCATAATGCTGAGCCTAGTATGCAAGCTTTTAAGCATGACCTGACTAGTTTGGGAGACGAGTGTAATTGTCCGATGGCTAGCACATTCTTTAGCACTACTCTTCTTTGGAATTGGGATGAGGATTGACCTTTTCTTGTCCTGCAGCCACTGCTGGGTCTTCCAGATTTGTTGACATATTGAAGGCAACACCTTGATGGCATCATCCTCTAGGGTTCTACTGGAATTCTGTCACATCCACTAGCTTTATTAACAGCAGTGCTTAATGCCCACTTGACTTAGCTGTCCAGAATGTCTGGCTCTGGGTGGCTGACCACCCCATCACAGTAATCCAGAAAAGCATTAACCACATTTAAATTAGTAAATCCCTAAATGGAAGCATGAAGGCTTCCCTGGTGGCTCAGTGATCAAGAATCCACCTGCCAATGCAGAAGACAGGTTTGATCCTGGGTCAGGAAGATTCCCTGGAGAAGGAAATGGCAATCCACTCGTCTTCTTGCCTGGGAAATTCCATGGAGAGAGGAGCCTGGTGGGCTACAGTCCATGGGGTCACAAAAGAGATGGACACGACTTAGGGACTCAACAACAACAAATAAAAATGTATTATGTAGATTTGCTCACATGAAAAGAACTAATCACAAACTAACACTTCGAATCCAATATTACTTCCACGCTCAGTTTTACATCAAAGTATTTTCTCTGGTCATGGAGCCTTAATATATGTTGCTTCTACAAATTCGAATTACATGAGCTTCTCTCTATGCCCCAGTTTAAAATTCTCTGGAAAATTTTGAGGTGTTTCCCTCTAGGGCCAATCAAAGTTAATTTTATATATAGCATGCAACCTATACTTTAAATTAGACCACTCCAAAATATCCTTCAAATTTGGTGAAAATCAACCAGTAACAGAAAAATAAAATTTCTTATGTGGATAAACTTGTAGACAATGCCATGTCAACCTTAATATTAATACATTTCCTCAACTCCCAGTCCAGATCTTTCTTAAAAATACATTTGCAAAAGAATGTGTTTGTGTGTGTGTGTGTGTGTCTTGGGAGGGTGATAATGCAGAGAGAAAACACCCAGCTGACAATCATGAAAATAAAAGGGAGGAGGGGGCCACACAGCAGGAATCTTATTTAATAACTATGATTTCAAGGAAATAAAGTTCTTCATGTTAGTTTCCAATTTATTAATTTCATACAATTCTTTACACACTAAGTACTTTTTAGTACAAGGCACTGGGCTAGGGGCCTCAGGGACACGGACATATGAAAGAAATCTGCCCTCTGGGAGTTTTAAAGTTCAGAATAAGGAGGTATACTTAATAACAGACTTCTACTCCATTTGAGTGACCTTTACATATTGGTTAAATTTCAAATTCTAAATTTCTAAAATTCTAATTCTAAATTTCAAAAAAACCTATAGCTGGGACTTCCCTGGTGGTTCAATGGTTAAGAATCCGTCTTGTAATGCAGGGGACTTGGTTTCAGTCCCTGGTCAGGAAACTAAGCTCCCATGTGCCACTAAACAACTGAGTCCTTGTGCTGGAACTAGAGCGCCTGTGTGCCGCAACTACAGCCCATGCTCAGCAACAAAAGATCCCACATGACCCAACAAAGATCTGATGCAGCTAAATATATACATAAATATTTTTTAAAAAGAATCTAAAGCGACAGTAAGCATATATAAGGTTTAACATTTTACACTCCTATTTTCACTTAATTATGTAAATTTTTATTTTTAGCCACAAAATGTAAAACCCATGACTTCAAATTTCTTGGAAACTTCTTAAGTCTTAAAACTAAAAGGGCAGTCTACTAACTACCAAAAAAAGTGAAATATGAAAAGTCTATGGGGTTTGGCGCAGACAACCTGGGATTAAGGTCCAACTTCTATATATAATCACCGTGATTTTAAACATTTTCCTTGACTTAATCCTCAACTTCATCATCTATAAATATGAAGAAAATATGTAATTTGTCTTGTATAGGTTTCTTGTTAAAGTAAATGAGAGAACATGTGAAAACATACTTTCCATATTCAAGAAAGTTTCTTTCCTTCAATATCCTTTCCTCTCCAAAGCTATGAAGGCCTATATCCTCACCCTATGTTCCAGCATTCAAGTCTTTTTTCGTATTAGCAAGCTCAAAATGAATGTTAAGTCCTGGTGGTCCAGAGCCTTAAAAAACTGTACATGTATCCAACAGGCCCAATGCTGCAGACACAAATTCTTTTGGGAAGTTAACAGAATACAAATGATGAGTAAATATAGCCTCTCATAGGCTAGAAATAGTCCAGGCTTGCTCGAGAGACATGTCGTACTATCTTTTTTCTTAAAAAGCTGCTTATAGTCTGTATTCTAAAAAAGATTACACAATATTTACTCGTGTTCATTCACTCAGTATCCGTTAAATGACCCCAGTAGAGTAATAAGCAGGGCTCTTAAAGCCTTGAAACAAGACAAGTGCGGCACAATCCCTGTCCTCACGAAGCTTAGACCCCAGCAAAGGAAGACAGGTATAGCTCAGAAAAAACTGCCCTGGCTCCCCACCTCCCCAACCCTGGCCTCTAAAAGGAGAACAGTATGTGTTTTGAAAGCAAGCTGAGATCATGGTTGAATCCCCAATGTCTATCACCCTGGACAAGTTACTACTTCGCTGCAGCCTCAATTTGCTTAGCAAGAAATTATACTTTGCATACTGGGAAGCACAAGTCTACATAGTATGTCCATGATTAAAAAAAAAGCAAGACATCATGGAAATTCAACAGATAACATCTTTAGCTGACAGATCTAGAAACTTCAAGTATTTGCCATGTCCCATCACTTCATGGCAAATAGATGGGGAAACAATGGAAACAGTGACAGACATTATTTTTGGGGGTTCCAAAATCACTGCAGATGGTGACTGCAGCCATGAAATCTAAAGACGTTTGCTCCTTGGAAGAAAAGCTATGACAAACCTAGACAGCATATTAAAAAGCAGAGACATTACTCTGCCGACAAAGGTCTGTATAGTCAAAGCTATGGTTTTTCTAGTAGTCATGTATGGATGTGAGAGTTGGACCATAAAGAAGGCCGAGGGTAGAAGAATCGATACTTTTGAACTGTGGTGTTGGAGAAGACTCTCAAGTGTCCCCTGGACTGCAAGGAGATCAAACCAATCAATTCTAAAGGAAATAAATCCTGAATATTCATTGGAAGGACTGAGGCTGAAGCTAAAGCTCCAATTCTTTGGCCACCTGATGGGAAGAACTGACTCCTTGGAAAAGACCCTGATGCTGGGAAAGATTGAAGGCGGGAGAAGGGACGACAGAGGATGAGATGGCTGGATGGCATCACCGACTCAATGGACATGGGTTT
This sequence comes from Bubalus kerabau, assembly GCF_029407905.1. Lineage (NCBI taxonomy): Eukaryota > Metazoa > Chordata > Mammalia > Artiodactyla > Bovidae > Bubalus > Bubalus kerabau. The sequence goes on from NC_073637.1 coordinate 68,794,799, forward strand.
GAGCAAATTCCGGGAGATGGTGATGGACAGGGAAGCCTGGCCTGCTGCAGTTCATGGGGTCGCAAAGAGTCGGACACGACTGAGCGACTGAACAACAACAACATTTGCCATGTGCCAATCACATGCATTATTTCATTCAGTGGACAAGACTTAGTCTTGGTCAGTTTCTTAGTTTTAGTTAGGAAGAGTGCTGATACATATTTAAGGTAGAACAATTTCTTGTCATTTATTTAAAAACACAAACTGTGTGCTTCTTTCTGTCAAATGCTGTGCACTATCAATTACATAAGCTAAACATTACAGTACACAGCTTCACTCACAGTAATTTATCAACTTGCTTTTAAATTCAACCTCAGTTTTTAACTCTTAAAAGCTAGGAGAATAATCTTATAAATATGGCCTAAAAATCAAATTTGCAAAAATCTTGCTATATATCCTGAGGTATTTCCTTTAGGATAAAGATACTTGCACAGGCTTCCCAGGTGTTTCAGACGTTAAGGATGTGCCTACCAATGCAGGAAACCAAGAGATGTGGTTCTGTCCCTGGGTCAGGAAGATCCCCTGGAAGATAACTGCAACCCACTTCACAAATCCCATGGACAGAGGAGCCTGGCGGGCTACAGTCCATGGGGCTGCAGAGTTGAATACAGGAGCACACAAAGATCCTTGTGCCTTCTGAACAGCTAGACAAAACTAAACCCTCTTCAGGGATTCTAAAACATCTCTTTGTTGACTTTGAAAGAGCAAGGATGCTCAGGACTACTGTTATAGATGATACTCAATACCAATCACATGGCCAAGTTATGCTAAAGATAATTTTTGAAACACTAAACACAGCATTGGTTTTTACGGTTTTATATCAGATGGGTACTGAGATAAGGATTACAGGTGATACAGTCAGTGGACACATATCCATGTAGTTCTTTCTCAGATGGATCTGAGAAAGTAGTTTCTGAGATGATCTGAGAGTAGTTTCTCTCCAAACTACTAGCATAGTTGGAGAGAAAATAGAGCAAAAAACTAGTAAGGAAATATCTGGCAAGCCAGGGGTTAGGACTCCATGTTTTCACTGCCAAGGGCCCAGGTTCAATCCCTGGTTGGGCAACTAAGATCCCACAAGCTGCATAGTGTGACCAAAAAAACTAAACCAAACAAATACAAATTAACTACCAGCCCCCCTCCACCCAAACAACAAAAAAAACTGGTCAAGCAACACCAACTCCTCACATAGATCTCTTGATTTTATTTGAATACTACTACTAATAATTTTAAAATGCTTTCAAGACTTTCATAACCTTGAAAAGTAGTACATTACCCAATAATGCTGAAGTGCAACAAAAACAAGAGCTCAGAGAGTTTACTGCTGCTCTTGGTATCTGAGATGAACACAACTGTTAAAGGTCTTTTCTGTCAGAACTATTAAAGGTCTTCTCTGCGGTGCCTCTGGCAGAAGAAAATGACAGGATGAAAAAGTCCTGTCATATGACCAAACAAATGAAGCCAAAACTCTGGAGCTGCTGTAAAGGTCATTATAATTTTCAGCAAAAACTTCTGGTTTTTAAAAGTAAAATTTAAAAGCAATAAGGTTGTAACTCACTGAGAAAATTAGATTTGTTCTCTGAATGCAGTGTAATATCCTGGAACATGCTATCAAAACCAGAGTGGTATAATGGAAATAACAGTGAGTTCTAAAGCTAGAAATCAGGATATTGTTTTGCCTTTGAAATGCCTTTGCTCTATGACCTTGAGTAAGTCAATCTCTCTGAATCTCAAGATTCATTTTTTTTTTTTTCCGTAAAATCAGGGATATTTGTTTTACTATCACTCAAGATTTTTAAATTAAATGAGTATTCAAGGCTTAAAACATTAGCAACTTAAAGGGAAAAAGAAAATCCTCTAGATGACATGTCACTTTAGTAATACCTGAGATAATATGGCAAAACCACTACCTATGAATAAAAGACATAATCCTACTGAGAGTATCTTAAAAGACAAATTTATTTATCTCAGTAACAAATTAGACCATCCAGCTGAACAGCAAGATATCATTTTAGATCATTCATCATTTAATTTAACAAATAGTTACCAAAGGCTCTAATACGCCAGTCACTGTTTGCCATCTGATAGCATCGCTTATAATCTAGAGGAGAGAAAAGAAAACCCGGAGCAAAAGTAAATGGAGAAGTTAATAAACAATTTACAAACTATAGTAAAGGAAACACATACAAAAGACTGAGACAGAAAATAGAAGGGGATGCCTATTTCAAATAGGGTGGTTAGGAAAGTATTTTCTAGGAGGGTGAGTTTCAAAGTTAGATCTAAAGGCTGATTAGAACAGTGGGTCAAGTTTGCAGCACTGGGTTGTGAAAGAGCCTGAGGAAGTGCAAAGGATTACTGTAAGTGAAGGTAGCAAATGAGAGGAAGCTGACTCAAGTGAGCTTAGAAAGAAAAGCAGCTGCTGAGCTGTACAGGAAAAAAGTTTAGATTTTAAATGCAAAAATTACTAAAATATTGGTATTAGACAAGATGGCGATTTGCTTTTAAAAAGCCTCGTTACTAGGGTGTTGAGAAATGACTAGAGGCAGCCGACAGAAGCTACTGCTGTGTGAGTGAGTTACAGTGGAAACAGAATGAGAGTAGCTGGACTAAATATATATTTTGGAGATAAAAATGATGGCACCTGCTGAAGGATCAGATACGAGGTGAACAAGATGAAGACATAAGGAATAGGGAAGAATCAAGAATGATTCTTAGATTTTTTGCCTGAATAACTGAAGGAAAGGCAGAGTCATTTACCATTTACAGAAATGGGGACAACTGGGAGAAGGCAGGGTATTATGAGTGCTGTGCTGGAGATGTTAGAAGTTTTTGAGATAAACATCAGGTTTCCTACTGAAGAAATTAAGTATACATCTAGACATGAGGTTCTGGAGGCAGGAGGAACAGTCCAGTCAGTGCTGTTGTTTTAGTCAGTCAGTCACATCCAACTTTTTCGTGACTCCATGGTTTGTAGCCCACCAGGCTCCTCTGTCCATGGGGTTTTCCAGGCAAGAACACTGGAGCAGGTTGCCATTTCTTCTCCAGGGGATCTTCTCGACCCAGGGATTGAACCTTCATCTCCTGCATGGGTAGTCGGATTCTTTACCAGTGCATCACACCAGGGAAACCCATTAGTTCAGTTACAGATACAAACAAACAGCTGATTGCCATTATCTGGAGATTTCATATCCACAAATCCGCCTACTAGCTAAAAGTTATTTCTAACCCCCAAATCAATACTTGTCATTCTTGGACATGCATAGAGTTATGAAAAAATTTGAGTCATTCCACAAGCACATTCCCAGGCAATGCTCTGTTTTAGCTCTCAATATAGGTGTATGAAAGAGAAACTAACTCTAACTGGGGAGCTAGAGAAAAGCTTTATAGTAGAGGTAGCAATGTAGCTGGGCCATTTAAGGATAGGTAGAAATTGGCAGAGACACAGAAAAAGGAGGCCTTTTAGAAGAAATCATATGAACAGAAGAGGGTAATATGAATAGAGAGACACTGACATCTAGCCAATGGTAATGTCTTATGGGTAATGTGCTGATGAGCTCAGCTGTGGCTGACTCTTATGACCCTATGGACTGTAGCCCGCCAGGTTTCTTTGTCCATGGAATTTTTCAGGCAAGAATACTGGAGTGGGTTGCCATTTCCTTCTCCAGGTATGAGAGATAAAATCTAAGACGGGATTAGATTATGAAAAGGCTTGAGAGCCATGCCACTGAATTTCATTCAACAAGTGTTGGGGAATTACTGAAAGGATGTGAACTCGAAAGTTACATGATTAGAGTTGGGCTTCCTAGGTGGTGCTAGTGGTGAAGAATTCACCTGCCAGTGCAAGAGACATTAATTGATGCAGGTTTGACTCCTGGGTTGGAAAGAATCCCTGGAGAAGGGAATGGCTACCCACTCCAGTATTCTTGCTTGTAGAATTCCACGGACTGAGGAGTCTGGTGGGCTACAGTCCACAGGATCGTCAAGAGTCAGACATGACTGAGTGACTAACACTTTAAAAGATTTAACTGGCATGAGTGGGTAGAAAGGATTGGCAACAAAAGGACTGGAAGCAGGAAAACCAGTTAGGATGCTGTTAGGATCGCCTAAGCAAAAGGTAATAAAGTCTGAAAGCAGGGCAGTGGCAGTGAAACTGGAAAAGAAGTAACTCCTACAAAAGACACAGCTTACTATTAGAATGATTTACTGGCTGTAGACAGATGGACCTTACAAAATTTATACCAGATGAGGCAAACACAGCCATTTTTCACTGTAAAAATAAAAAGGTGGCTCACATGGATGTCTTCTAGGCATAAAAAATAGAAGCAAGCTGCATACATACATTGGCGGACATTTTACTGTATTAACATTCAATAACTACTTATCAAGTGCCAACCACTATGCAAGTTATACAGTAGCAAACAAAACACTATTTATTGAGCTTATAGATATTAACAATTGTACTATGGAAAATCTTTATGAAAAATGCATTTTCTTTGATGATGATCTTGGTTACCTGCTTCCAGCTGAAACACAAAGCAGTAACTGCTAAAGACCAGCTATTTGAGATGTTGTTCAGTTGCCAAGTCGTGTCCAAACCTTTGGGACTCCATGGACTATAGCCCACCAGGCTCCTCTGTCCATGGTATTTTCCAGGCAAGAATACTGGAGTGGGTTGCTGTTTACATCCATCTAAATCACTATACAGGTTAAGTCAAGAAAAAAATATTGGGGGCGGTGGGGCTAAAAAAAAAAAAAAAAAAGAAAAAATATTTACTGAGTGTCTACTTAATACTCATGATGAACGAGGTGTCAAGAAAAACATATGTAAGAAAACAGTGATAAGTGATAAGTCCAGTGAAAAGTGTCACCCCCTTGACTTTTAACAGGGGAATGAACACAAAAACCTATGGCAAGGTATTAGGGGATAAAAAGCAAACCAATACAAGAATTAAAAAAAAAAAAAGCTTATGAAGAGATTTTAAAAAGCTAAATGACATCTACTCTATACATAAAAACAGGCAACTAGAAACAAACTGAAAATCTGAGTTGTGAAATCTGGAATGATTTAAGAGAAAACTTAAAAAGGACAAAAATAAATTCAGAATGTCCTTTCAAAAAAACTGTAGTTGACATTCCTGAATCCACTTGAATCAGAATTAAGTATATCCAAAATGTTTATCAGAATGATGTAGTAATAAAAGATAGATTATAAGATTAACATGACTGCACCTAGAAATCTCTCTTACACTTTGAATCTTATGGCACTACTGCAGTCAATGATTTTCAAATAGGCAAGGGAGCTTATTAAAAAAGCAGATTCCCTGGACCTAGCTCCACAGACTCTGAATTTACATCTGTAGTTGGACTCAGGAATCTACACGATTTAACAAGCATTCAAAGTAACTACTGCAAGTAGTTAGGGTGAATAGTCTGAGGAATGCTGCAGTGTTTTACCTCAAGTAAGATCTTCCATTTATAAATAAGATAAGCTAATGGAAGCAAGGTTAAATGCCTCACTTAAGTTTAGAGTTCCAGTTCCTGCCAGGCCAACAGAGTTAAGTCTTCTACCCTCAAGCCTTTGCTATTTCTTCAGCCTTTCCCAATATCCATTTCCTCCCCATTTCAAAGTCAAATTCCATGAAAGGTTTTTCCTGGCTACCTGGACCCTCACTAAGGTTGCACTGTTAAGTTTCTGTTATCTTTTTTCCACAACTGGAAAAGAAGTTCCCTGGGGAACACTGAGCTTTTGCTTTTGTATCCCTTTCACTGTAAGACCCAAGAATATGGTGTTCCTTTTTTACTGCCTTCAATTTGCAAGCAGTATCCTGCTTTTCCCCAAACAGAAACTTAGCAAAGTGCTGAAGCATATGAATACTAACCAACTAATAACTAACTAAATGGAAGCTTGGATTTCTTAACTCTATAAAGCAGTGTTTTTCTGTGGGTCACCCCTCAAATCAAATGTGAAACTAATTTAGTAAGTCACAAATATCATTAAAGAAAAATAGACTAGTGTGTGGGGGGTATTGTAAAATGTTTTCTCTAGGTTGTGGTCAAAACTTTTGAAAGCAGTTTTGTAAACGTTGATAAACTTCTCCAACACATCTTTACTGTTAGGTTGGCAAACATATTTGCTTTTGCAATTAACACTCAACCACCCTGTCAACCTTCCCATTCTCTATTCTCCAAAGCTAATACTGGATTTATTTATTCATTCCCCCTAGCACAAATACTAAGTTTGAGGAGTATTTTTCATCACACAAGTTCCACAGGAGCCTGTCTGTGTTCCTTCTTCAGATGGGTCATCTAAGTATTGTGATGCACTTCGAATGGGCTCTTATTAGCACCTGTCTGTTGACCCAAGTCTGTCTGAAATTCGAGAGGCGCAAACAGGGCTTTGAAATTTTCACAACCTGTTTCATCCACACTGGTCCTAGGCTTATGAATGAATGGAGTTTTTTCAAGATCACCTTCTTTTCTACCTTGGAGCCAGGTTTCCACCATAACATTACTTTCTGGTAAACCTTGATACTCTTTACAAATTTAAATATAAGAGCTTCCAAATCAATTCTATTTTCTCTTCTCCTAACCTAAGGCAGTAGTCATACTAACAAAGTTGTATCCGTTTCTAGTTCTTGTACGTATCTTGCACCCTGTTAACCAGCAGGTCTAATCTAGACCTAATAATGCAGTAATTGTGACTTGTCACAGCTTTAATACAGTGTCATCCTTTGTACTGTTACCAACCATACTCTCATAACTTTAGCTTGAATTCAAATCTGACTTCCTCCATAACTTTGCTAAATTCCTCCAAATCCCTTCCACTCTCTAAACCTCATTTACACTGTTCACACCTCTACAGCACATGTCAGTCCACAAGATATTAGAATTACTTTTGAATCTGTCTCCTATATTAGTTTTCACGACTAACTTTCACGTACATACCGCTCACTGTCCAGCAAAAACCCGAGGGCATTTCTCATAGAACCTTATTGTGCTGAAAAGGTGAGGAGCTAAAACCAGTGGTTACAAAAATAGATTAGGAGTTGTTTCCAATTTTGCACACCCACCATACTCTGGTCAACTATACGCTATTTTTAAAGAAGTAAAATAAAACCATGAAAGTTCTAATGGGAGAACCATGGGGGACATGGCAATCAAGGCTGCAGAAATAAAAGGCGAAGGCACGATAAGACGGTGGTGATGCTCTCTGCCTTTCCACACGTGGTCCGGTAAATGGGCGCCTGATCCCTCTTCTCAGCCCGGCACCATTCTGCTCTGTCATCCTTTTTACCCTATTTCAAAACCTCCCACACCGCTCCGCTGAAGTTGCCTTGGCGCCCTCTCAGAGGGCCGTGTACCCCAAAGTACGTTAGAAGACAGACTCCCTCTTGCCGGGCTCCTGTTCCGGCCTCCAGGGGCCACATGCACCAGAAGCAGAGTGGGCAACCATTTCCCTTCTAGAGCCCTAACTAAAATGGAAGCGCGTCCAGACCTGGGTACCTTTAATCTTCGAGTAAGCCCCAGAGTTTTTAGGTCACCGTTATCTCCTCCACTGCCTCCCACCTCGGCGGGACCTGAGCACGCAGGCTCTTGACTTCCAGGAGCAGTCTTGCCACAACTTCCCAACGCCACCCTAAGGTCCCGTCGGCCTCCGCACACACAGGCAGCCTAACCCTAGTAGGCCTCGGGGTGGGGGGTGGTGTGTGTGCAGCGGCTTGGCATGTCATTCCGGCGGTCAAGGGTCCCCAAACTGTCTCGACCTCCTGGCGGCTTTTACTTAAACGTACCCCTCAAACAGTCTAACTTCCTTCCTCCAAATCGATCTGCCCCACCGGGTCCTATACTTCCTGAGTTTCCACCATTCCCCAAGAAACGTGCCCACCGATCGCCGCCTCCGCCTGGGAGGCTGCATCCCGGCTCTCGACTATGCTCCCTCGGTCCCCTATGCCGAATTCCCGGCGGGGGCGGCTGGGGTTTGGCCTCTCGATCGCTCGACGGGGGTGAGGGGCTCCCCACCCACCGACCACCCCGCCGCTCCTCCCCTACTCACTTTGGGCTTCTCCGGCAATTTCTTCCGGTTCTTCTTCTTTTGCTCCTCGCTCCTGAGATTCTTCAGCACGCCTTGGTCGTCAGCGGCCGGGGCCGGCGCGGCCGCCGCCGCCTCCTCCCGCTTGCGGGGCGGGTTCCTCCGCTTCTTGCGGGCGCCGGCGCAAGCCGCGGCCCAGCCGTAGCCGAGCAGGAAGAGCAGCAGCAGCCCGAGCGCGCCCGTGCCCACCAGGATTACCCAGCCCGGGTACCGCTTCGGCTCCAGCCCCAGGTCGAGGCCCAGCTCGGTGCGCAGAAAGCCCAGGCCGACCGAGAGCATTTCCTGCAGCCGGGCCGAACCGTCCTCGGCCTCCTGGGCCAGCTCGTCCAGCCAGCTCCGTGTAGCCATCTTCCCTCCCCGTCAGGGGGAGCGGGGGGACTCACAGGATGACGCCGGGCCGCTGAGACGCCGTGAAACAGTCGAGGGAAGCGAGGACGCGCCGGGGCCCGACCGCCTCAGGCCGAGCGCATTGCGGCCGCCCCTCGCGCCGGAGCCGGGGATCGGCCGCTGCCGCTGCCAAGAGGACGGGGGGGTGCTCCCCCGGCTCCCCCCTCGTCAGAGCCTCACTCCGCCGCCGCCAGAAGGAGGGGGGCGGCGGGAGGGAGTGTCTCCAGTGGCGGCCGCTAAGCGGCGTCTCCGCGCCAGTGCCGGGCCCCCGCCGTCCTCCCTCGGCGGAACAATGGCGGCTCCGGCCGCGATCCACGCAGCGGGAGGCGACGGGAGGGCGGAGCGGGGCCGCGGGTCACGTGGGCGCCGATGGGTGGGGCGTGGGTGTCACGTGGGCGCGGCGAGGCCGGGCGGGGCGGAGGCCGTTGGAGGGAGCGCGCGGCTGAGGCGGTCGGCGGGGACGTTTTTCGGCGTTTGCCGGAGGCACGCCGAGCACTGGGGACCGGTGATCTGGGCGGGAGGTTGGGAGGGGTTCACTGGGGGAAGCCTCTGCGGAATGGCTGGTGGCCAGGAGCTAGGAGACGTGGCGCTTTGAATGGGTTCAGGGGAGGGGCTCTTGAGGAAGCCTGGGGGCTGCGGCGGGCCGGGGAGGTGGGGGAGCGGGGCTTGCAAGAGGGTGAAGAGCTAGGATGTGAAAGTTGGACTCTGAAGAAAGCTGAGCGCCGAAGCACTGATGCTTTTGAACTGTGGTGTTGGAGAAGACTCTTGATTGAGAGTCCCTTGGACTGCAAGGAGAGCCAACCAGTCCATCCTAAAGGATATCAGTCCTGAATATTCATTGGAAGGACTGATGCTGAAACTCCAATACTTAGGCCCCCTGATGCGAAGAACTGACTCATATGAAAAGACCCTGATGCTGGGAAAGATTGAAGGCGGGAGGAGAAGGGGACGACGGAGGATGAAATGGTTGGATGGCATCACCGACTCAATAGACATGAGTTTGAGTAAACTCCGGGAGTTGGTGATGGACAGGGAGGCTTGGCGTGCTGCAGTCCACGGGGTTACAAAAAGTCGGACACGACTGAGCGACTGAACTGAGTGAGGAACCAGGTCACGGGGTGTAGGTCCAAGTCGCCCTAGTAGCTGTCCGCTTTTCTCCGTTCTTTTTCTGGGAGTAGTGTTGGGGTGGAAGAGGCTTCTACTCACTGGATCACGGATCCAGCTAGACGCTTCCAGAGTTGGGCTCAGTTGAGTCCGAAGCCGGGCACTGTTCTTTCGGGGCCTAGGTTTCGTTCATAAGTTAGGTTTGTCTCAACTTCCACGTTGTGTGTCTACAGTTTGCCTGCCTGACCAAGGGCGCTTTCTAGTGGTTTTCGCTCTTGGCTTTCGTTCCTGTCATTCGCCAGAACTCAAAAAAGTTGGAAGGCACGTGGGCAGTATTATTTTCTTATTGCAGGTTAACAAGAAGTAATGTGAGGCATATTGGATTGTGTTTTACATGTAGATGAAGTAGTTCCTTCGTTGCGTTCTATTTTAAGCTTTTGTGCAAGATCACCGAGAATTTCCAAAAATTCTTTTTTGTATGCTGCGTTGACCATATCTGGGTAACATTAGGAAGAAGTGAATTTTCAGATCTTAAAAATACAGAGATGATATTCACGGCTGCCTTAGGGTTTTGACGTTATATTTCCCTATGAGAAAACCTGATGTGTTATCGTTAAATGATAATTAGAATTTTTAGCAAGTGTCTTAAGTGAACTAAATACAGGCTTTCTCAAAGATTAGAAAGGGGAGTAATAAGTACCCAATGCCAGAAATGTATTTAGGAGTATTTTGACCTACTTTGCAACTGTGTTGTAACACATATTGTGATTAATGAGTGAAAGGGAGTTTGGTAAATAATAAACTGTTACTCTAGCCAAGCTTTATACAGACTTATAATTAAAGACTATAGTTAAAGACAGTGTAAATTACAAGGCCAAAAACTTGGAAGATGTATTTGGAACTACTTTATCTCTAAAAGGTTCCAAATTCCATTTATATTTATGAAAGTAGGTTTACAATTTTACATTTAGGCTTTGGTTCCAGAGACATGAGGGATATCTTTCCTAAGAAGCCCATTCTAGGTGAACACGTGAGGGCTTATGAATTAAGCTATTATACAATAATAGTAGCTGGATATCCCTGTTCTTTGGCAGTCTGGCAAATACTGATTATGTAAAATCCCATCACCTTTTTGTGTGTGTGTGTGATTCTCCTTTGACCTTAAAAAGAAAATGTTTACTGTATATGGTAATACAGATATAATCATTTTTCACATATAGCTTTGTGTCATCTTTTAAAGTATTTTAATTTAAGAACAAAAATGGATTCATACACTAATTACTGTTTTGCATTTAATGACAAATGTAAGGTGACATTTTAGTGACATATTTAATGACATCAGCATTCATGTCACTTGATAGAACCCAGCTGATAAAACTCACCAGGAACGTACTAGTAGCCCCACAATGTTAGGTTTATTAACTTGCTGCAGAATGAAATTTAGGTAAAATTTAAATGAAGCAATGCTTTGAAAGAGTCAAAGCAAAGCAAGCGGTGTCTAAAAGAGATAATATCAAGCCTGGCCTGGAATATCCTAATTCCTTGAAAATGGTAAAGTTAAAAGAAATGTTAGATGTCATTGCTGAAACCTCTCTTCTTGAAGCAATTGGGTTGGGAATGAAGACTCCTAATTCGGAGTCAAAATGACCCATACAATGGAATACCACTCAGAAATAAATACATGAAGCAGCATAAGTGAATCTCAACATAAATATACCGAGTGAAAGAAGCCAGGCAAAAAAGAGTATGTAATGTATGATTTCATTTATATAAAACTAGAAAATGCAAACTGATCTATAGTGACAGCAAATCAGTGGTGATTTGGGGAGGCGAGTGAGAGCAAGGAGTGGTGGGAGGGAGTGATTACAAAGGGGCACTAGGAAACGCTGGGGAGTGATGGATATGTTATCTTTATTCTGGTTTTATGGGCATATGGGTTTTATGGGTTTATATATGTCAAAACTTAGCAAATGTGTACTTTAGATATTGTAGTTTATGTCAAATATACCTCAATAAAACAGTTTACAGTTTTTTGAAAAGTGACCCACGTGGAAGGAACAGCTGCATACAGGAGTGGCGTGCTCCATGTTCACTGATAGTATTTTTAACAAAGTTTTTACCAATCTATAATTTTAAGGATTCTCAGCGGTATATACTTGATGTTAATTTTTTTTTAACAGGTTTGCACAATAAATACTTATTCTATGATCTGGCTCTACTATATAGTTTATTTAACATAGTTTATTATTGGATAGGTTATTTACAAGTTTTTTTGTTGCTGTTCTTGTTTTTTGCCATTAAATGCAATTCTGTCATGAATACGCTTGTAACTAAATAGCTTTGTGAATACCCATAAGAACTTCATGAGGATAGAAATCCTGGCACGGTCATTGCCTGGGCCATAGCCCACAGCATGTAACACTTTTAGTTTGAGAGGTTTTGTTTTTGTTTTTACATCAAGGCAATTTATTAACAAAACAACAATTTGAGGAGTCCTGTTCACCGATGGTGGCCATGGAGACCCCTCTTCCTGCGGGTGCTGTCAGAGGGGATGGGGGTAACATTCTCAATCAGCCCAATCTTCATCCCTGAGCGGGCAAGGGCTCTGAGCGCTGACTGGGCTCCTGGTTCAGGAGTCTTGGTCCTATTTCCTCCTGTGGCCCAGAGTTTGATGTGGAGGGCAGTGATGCCCAGCTCCTTGCATCTCTGGGCTACATCCTAGGCAGCCAACATGGCAGCATATGGAGAGGACTCATCTCAGTCAGCCTTCACCTTACACGGCAGATGGTTTCCTTGCCTGAAAGATCGGTGACATGGACAAAAGTGTCGAACGATGCAAAGGTGTGGCACACACCAAATACATTTTCTTCTTCAGCCACCCGAGGGCCAAGGCTGATGGCCTGTTCTTCCTTTTCTTTCCCCCTGCAAGGTGCCATTTCTGCACATCTCCAGACTCATCACTGGAAAGAGCTTAGTTTGGAAGTTTTAAGAGACCTGAAGAAGTTCTACTTAAAACCTCTCATTTCATAGAAGAGAAGGATGCTTCAGAGGGCTAAGGTTTGTACCACAGAATCAGAGTGGCTGAGTTTGTAGTAGAATCCAGTCTTAACTGTTCTTGACCCCTTGGTTTCTCCTCTTTTTTCCATATACCCAGTGATTAATTCTTGGGATTAGTGTGTTTGTGTTTGTTTGCTCAGACTACCAAAACAAAATTCCATAAACTAGGTAGCCTTAGACAAGATTTCTCACAGTTCTGGAGACTGGAAGTCCAAGATCAGGGGACCTGTTTTCTTCCTGGCATCCAGATGGCCACTTCCTTGCTGTGTCCTCACATGGTGGAGAGACAGCCAGTGAACTCTCTGATGTCTTATAAAGATACTAATCCTGTCAGATAAGGGCCCCACTCTTATGACTTCATTTAACCTTAATTGCTTCCCTAAAGACCTTATCTCCAAGTAACAGTCATGTTAGGGTTAGGGCTCCAACATGTGAATTTGGAGTGGGGACAAACTCACATTTCAGTAAAGCTTCCCAGGTCCCACAGTTGGTAAAGAATCCACTTGCCAATGCAGGAGATGCCAGAGACTCAGGTTTGATTCCTGGGTCCAGAAGATGCCCTGGAGGAGGAAATGGCAACCCACTCCAGTATTCTTGCCTGGAAAATTCCATAGACAAGCCTGGCAGGCTACAGCCCATGGGGTCACAAGGAGTTGGACACATACACACATTATGTGTAGGTTACAAATGAATATATAGTGTTTTTATCTCTTAAATTAGGTTATGGGTACAAGAGTGCTCCTTATCTCAACTTTTTGTATACCTGAGATACTTTGTAATTAAATTTAACTGACAAAAATGACAAAAGCTATAGTTTGCATGGAAGCTAGGCAAAATAATGGAGGCTCCTGTGGCTATACTGTTGTGGGGTTACTGTATCTTATGGTGGGGAATGGTACACTGGACCATGTCTGTGGGTATCCCTTTAGGCCTTTTAACCCCTTTTGCTCTGATTTCATGCTCAGCATGCCACAGCCATTTTGTAATGAGGCATCTTTATTGTAAGATGAGCTGACTTAAGTAATCTGATCCTCTTTGAAGTTATATTTACTAGTGTAAATCATACATTCTCAGTGGAGCAATATTGTTCCCACAGGGGATTTCTCAGTGTTGGCTTTGGGGGCTAAAAAAATGTTTTTTAGTGTACAAAGTACAGATCAATACACTACATGCACAGATATATAATATATATGTGACATTAAAACTTGATAGGAAAGTATCTAAAAAGGCCCTTACAGGAGTGATAATAAAAAAATGATTGAAAAATACTGGTGCAAAGGGAGAAATTGGCACTCTGTCTCATCAGTTAGATGTCTTTGGTTTTAGTTAATCAGTTTCCCTGGATCATTAATTCCATTTTTTTTTTAATATTTATTTGGCTGTGCTGGGTCTTAATTGCGGCTCAGGCTTTTTTCCCTAGTTTTGGGGAGGGAGGGCTGCTCTGCAGTTGCAGCGCGCAGGCTTCTCTTTGTGGTAGCTTCTCTTGTTGCGGGGCACAGGCTCTAGACTTGCAGGCCTCAGTACTTGCTGCTCCCAGGCTCTAGAGCACAGCCTCAATAGTTGGGGCCCACGGGCTCAGTTGTTCCATGGCGTGTGGGATCTTCCCATACTAGCGATTGAACCCCATGTCTCCTCCATTGGTAGGGGGACTCTTCACCACTGAGCCCCCAGGGAAGCCCCTGTTCAATCATTTATTCACTGGACATTTATTGAATCCCAGCTCTTTGGTTTGAATGCATGCTATCTGTCCTCAAAAATCTCAGAGCCTAGTGAGGACAATGGACCCTTTCTTAAATGGCTTTAATGCAGGAGAGTATCACTACAGTAAACTGATTTGAGCATGAAGATTGTACTGGATGCTGTGATGTACCTCCCAGGTCCTGCTTCGTTAATGAAAGAATTTTCCCCCAACTCTGGGAATGTCGCCAGTGAATTTAAGGTTCTTCATTGAGAATTTGAAGATGAAGAAGAAAGGTTAAGAAAGTAAAGTGAAAGTTTATTTAAGCAAGGTTTCTTGCCAGCTGGCCCCTGCCCTCATTTCTCTGCTCATACCTAGCCACCTGCCTACTCTAACAGGAGTATTACCAAGGGCCATCTCTTAGGTGTCAGATTTTGGGGAAATGACTGAGGAAAACTTCCTCAGCAAAGGTCATGTCACCATTCAGGGACAACCTACATCCAGTGACTCATCAGCCTGGGGCTGCACAGTCCTGGCCTTGTCCCACCCTGGGTCAGTTTTGAAAGACCATCCCAGCCCCACAGTACTCCTTGAGCTTGGCTGAGGATTGTTGGTACTGTATCTCAGCTCAGTTCTCGTCCTCCTCAGTCCCGTTTCCTTCTCCTTCCCCTGGTATTGGTTCCAAGAGCGCTTCCTTATGTGCTCATCTAAAAGTCTACTTCACGGGGAACTCAGTCTGTAACAGTTTGATGAGGATTTACAAAGTGATATCACCAAAAAGGGAAAGGTTATTTCTGCATTTGAAGCAGTGGAACACTTTCAAATACTATATATTTAGGTTCAGTCTAGGAGGATGAATGGGATGTTGCTACGAAGAGAAGAGAGTGGAGAGGAGTTTCCAAGCATGAGGACCAGCAAAAGGGAAGGCTTTGGGACATGAGAGAGCATGGGAAGCTTGACTTATGGTGAGCACTATTCTGTAACTAGTGATAGAGTCCTTAAGATTTTGTGGAGGGATTTGAAGAAGAAGGAATTCTTAACGACTCTTAGGTTTCTCACTTCCAATTGGATAGATGGTGGTGCCACTCATTGAAATGGGGAATATTGGAAAAGAGCTACGTTTGGCAACTCGAGATTAGTAGCTTTGTTTTATACACATTGATTTTGAGAGTACAAATTATCCAGATAAGTTATCAAATAGGTAGGTACACGTGGATGTGAACTCCAGGGGAGAGATGAGAGCACGGGATACCCCTTAGTTTCCTTGCTCTGTTCACACTCATTTCTTAATCACTGATGCTTTCTACTCTTACAAACCCTTTGCACCGTGCATGAAATTCATTGGTTGCTTTTCCTAGTTAATTTCCACTTATTCTTCCTATCTCAAGTGAAACATCATTTTCTCCTAGACGCTGTGCCAGGTCACTCCTCATGTTGTGTATATTTATGGCACCATGAAATTTCATAGTACTCATTGAAATTATTTCACACTTATTCATGTGACATTTGCAGAAGACTCAAAAAGTTCTGAGAACATCGAATCAAATCAGTTGCTCAGTCGTGTCCGACTCTTTGCGACCCCATGAATTGCAGCACGCCAAGCCTCCCTGTCCATCACCAACTCCCGGAGTTCACTGAGACTCACGTCCATCGAGTCAGTGATGCCACCCAGCCATCTCATCCTCTGTCATCCCCTTCTCCTCCTGCCTGCAATCCCTCCCAGCATCAGAGTCTTTTCTAATGAGTCAACTCTTCGCATGAGGTGGCCAAAGTACTGGTTTCAGCTTTAGCATCATTCCTTCCAAAGAAATCCCACAAACAGTACCATTTTGGACTGAAAGGGACAAAGAGAGTAGTGAAGAAGGTATGGAACTTCCAAAACTTTACTGGCAAGAGGCAGGCTGAGAAAATTACTCAGTTGCAAACTGCGCTACTTTTCTTGAGAAAAGGAGACTCAGAGCATAAAATCAAGAGTCCAGAGGGTGGAGTTAAGACTCATGGAGAATTATTCTAGACTTTCAAAACTAATCCAGGAACTTTCAACTTTCCTGAGCTGTATTTCAGGATTGCTATGGACAACTGATGCCTTTGTATCTCTAATTTCCCCCCAGTTTGAATGGGAATGTTTGTACCTATTTTCCTTTGCTGTAGCACCATTGTATGGTGGATGTCTAAGGAGAAGAAAACTTGTGTTTAGTTTCACAGTTCCCTCAAACTGAAAGAGATTGTGCTGCAGGAGATACCATGAGCAAAACTACACCTAAGGAGCTTCATCTGTACCTGGACCTGATTTAGATGATGAAATCCTGGATCTGAGCAGATGCTCTAATGGGATGAATATACTGAGGGCCTTAAAAGAGGGTGAATGTGTTTTGCATGTAGAAGTGATGTGAGTCACTGGGGACCAGAGGGTGGACTCTGGTTGGCATTTTCCAAGATGTCCCCAATGATCTCTGCCTTCTGGTATTTATGACTTTGTGTAATCTAATCCCCTTAAGTAATTTCCTTCTGAAAACCAATAAACTACCTTAACAATGAGAGAGAATGTCATTTCTGTGATTCAGTTACAAAAGATTCTGATTTCCATCTGGCAAGCCGACCTTCTCCCTTCATGACTCTGATGAAGCAGGTTGCCGTGTTGAAGAGGCACAAGTGGCAAGGAACTGAGGGCAACAGCCAGTTGCAAACTGTGGCCCTCAGTCCAACAACCAATAAGGACCTGAGTCCTGCCAACAACCATGTAAGTGAGCTTGTAAGCAAGTCTTTCCTCAAGTGATCCTTCAGAGGAGACCCCAGCCCTGGCTTATGCCTTGGTTGCAGCCTTGAAAAGACTTTAGAGGATCTGGAAACTGTGAGCTAGTGCATGGGTTTTAAGTTGCTAAGTTTGTGGTAATTTGTTACACAACAGTAGAACTAATATATCTACGATAGTGTCAAAGTTGGAAAGGGGGCAAAAGTCAGTGTTTGCAGAGCTATGGGGGAACAGACATTCTCGTACAGTGTTGATGAGAGTAAATAGGCACACAGCTTTCTGAAGGCAGTTTGGCAACATAGACATTTTAAAAATCCAAAGCTCAAAAGGCAAATGATTTTTTGATTCAGCAGAATCCATTGCTAAGAAATTGTCCACAAGAAATAATCAGACCAATACACAAAAGTGGAATCACATAGTCATTACATTGTAGTTTACAATCTCAAATAATTGGAAGCAACCAAAGGAAGCGATTGTTTGAATGTGTTGTGACATATATAAGGATAGGAATATTACGCAGCCATTAAAGAATATGACCTATATCTATGTATATCAATTATTCACTGACATGAGAAGCCTACCTCTTAAGTGAAAACATCAGGTTACAGAAAAACATGGGTATCACATCATTACAATTTTAGAATATGTGCATGTATATACATGGATTGAGAGGCATCTGGAAAGACAATCCCTCTAATCTGTACAGCAGCGTACAGCAGTAGGATTTTCTTGGAGGTTTTTTTTAAAAACACTTTTTTCTTTATACTCTTCTAAATTGTTTGAATATTTTCTGTGAACATATGTGCTTAGTCACTCAGTTATGTCTGACTCTTTGTGACCCCATGGACTGTCACCTGCCAGGCTCCTCTGTCCATGGGATTCTCCAGGCAAGGATACTGGAGTGGGTTGCCATTTCCTCCTCCAGGGTATCTTCCTGACCCAGGGATCAAACCTGTGTCTCCTGCTTTGGCAGGTGGATTCTTTACCTGTGCGTGACCTGGGAAGCCCAAATCTGAAGCAGTGGGAACTATTTTGTATGGTACACATTTGGGCTTCACCCATGGCAAGGTTATAGCAGGAATCTGCCCAGAGAGCCCAACTTCTGTCTTCTGAAATATTCTTTCCTTCCTTCTTCCTAAAAGGTTTTATTCATCTTTCAAAAATTGGAAAAAACTTATTATTGACCAATAGAAAAATTTCTCACAAGAGGATAATCATTTTCATGTATATATATATATATATATATATATATATATATATAAATTTAGTATAAATTTAAAATGCCTCCCTGGGAAATGCTTCCTAAGAGTTATAATATTTACTTAAGTATTCTGTTTCATTTAGGCCTATTTTGCTGCATAATGCCACCACTAAACTTTAAGATATGCTGATTCATGTCATAACCAGTGGCTTCGAAGGTTTCTGTTAAGTTTTCAAAGGTATTTTTGAACTTGGGAAAACTTTATTACTAAAAGGAAAAACTTCTTTAAAATGTGGTGAGTCACCTCTGCTGGATGAGAGAAAAAAAAATTCCTCAAACCTCATTTGAGACCTAATGTTTGTAAAAATGAGTAGCTATTTTGGTGGCTGAGCAGAAAGGAAAGACACAGGTGTCTGTTCTGGCAAAGACCAAAATCTTTATGTAAATTAGTAACCTCAGATACTCAAAAACTGACCAAAGAATTGATACTATAGTAGTTCTTGCCTGGAGAATCTCAGGGACGGGGGAGCCTGATGGGCTGCCATCTATGGGGTCGCACAGAGTTGGACATGACTGAAGTGACTTAGCAGCAACCTCAGATACTCAAAAACTGACCAAAGAATTGATACTGTAACTGGAAAGGTAAACTTGGCAGTTAGTAAGCTATATCTAATAAATCCTAAGTTTGACAAATCACTTGGACTCAATGAGTTTTTGTTTGTTTGTTGTTTTGTTTTTGCTCAGGGTATGGTGCAAGTTTTGTCTGTGCTATGACTCTTATTCCTGATGAGTTATTTTGTGAGTGCATGTAGAGAATTTTACTTCCCTGAAGCTGAAGCCTGGTAGTTAGAGAATAGGGCCTATTTGGTGAGAATGAGGGTAACGGCTTAGTCAGCTTGGGCTGCCTTGTAACAGAGGACCGGCAGCTGGATGGCCTAAACAACAGAAATTAATTTTCTCATAGATCTTGTGACTGAAAGTGTATTAATGTGCCCTCAAGGCTGTTTCTGTGGAGGCCTCTCTCCTAGGCTGCAGACAGCTGCCTTCTTGCTGTGTCTTCACATGGCCTTTTGTCTGCGTGTGTGTGGGGAGAGAGAAATCTCTGGTGTCTCTTCCTCTTCTTTGTCCTGTTTGTTTGTTTTTTGGCTGTACTGCACAGCTTGCAGGATCTTAGTTCCCCAACCAGGGATCAAACCCGGGGCTCCCAGCAGTGAGAACGTTGAGGCCTAAACACTGTTCTGCAAGGGAATTCCTTCTTCTTCTTCTCAAAAGGACCTTAGTCCTGTCTGATCAGGACTCCACCCTTACAGCCTCACTTAACCCCAGTTACCTCCTGAAAGGCAGTGTCTCCAAATGCAGTCACACTGGGGGTTAGGGTTCCACTGTAGGAATTTTAGAGGGGACACAATTCAGTCCATAACACAGGATAAGATCTGGGATTGTTCTTTGGAGTCTTTAAAGGCAAAAATACCATAAAATTGATTTGCTGGTATCTCTTACTAGAACATAAGCACCATGGGGGCTGACTTGTGTACTGTGGCACCCCTAGCACTTACTGCACTAGGCACTATTAATATAAACGTTTGTTTAACTAATGAATTAACAAACGTGGTGACTGAAGAGTAAGATGGGGTGGAGGCTGTTGGCAGTGATCTGATATGTGAGGTACCCAGTGCCTAAATCCAGTGGTGGTAGAAATGAGATGAAGTGTGACATGTGACAGAATGTGAGATAAAGGGAAGAGAAGTATCATGGATGATTGACTTTCTGTTTTTGAGTGACATGGTGATCATGATTCCATTAGTGGCAAAAGAGAAGTTGAGAGAGATTAATTTATTACCATGAATCCTCATTTATTACCATGAATCTGCCACTCCTTGGACGTGGGGACAAGGAGCTCCTCTCGGCCGCCTTCCCTGACCTCGGACGCGGGGTTGCTCCTCTCGGCCGCTCCTGGCTGTCGTAGCCTGGCGCTCTTGGTCACCGCCCCTGACCTCGGGCGAGGGGTAGCTCCTCTCCGCCACGCTTCTGCGGGGTCCGTTGCATCCGCCGCACTACAAACGTAAAAGATTGTTAAATATAGATTTAGAGTAATTTGTTTATATCTGCTAAGAGGATTTAGCAACAGGAAATCATTTATCTTGAATGACTGGAATGTTTTTTTCTAGTTTGTGCCCTAACTGTTCCAAAAAGAATCAAGTTCAGTATTCAGGTACACTTTCTCTTAACAGACAATGTTAATATTCTATACAAGTAGACAGCACTGTGTGTAACCTTGAGAATAGGGTTTGTTTTACCCAAACTTGAATTTTTATAATTAGCTGATAAAATGACCATTCTGAGCTATTGCCTGATTTTAACACCCACCCATTTTAGCAAAGTTGCCGTGTCTCTCTGTACAGAAATGTGTGTATTTCTTTGAGTATTTTATTGTTCCTTGATGGAAATGCTCTGCAACAGCTAGAGAAAATGAAATAGCAATTAGCAAGTAAAAGCATAATGTTAAACAAGTGAAATTGTAAAGTGTTTCAGTTAGGGTACAGAATAAGCTGCTGTTAACAAAGACAGGTGTTTAAACAATATAGAATCATATAGAATTTAATAGTCTAATTAATTTCTCATATAATATTGTTAGGTTGGCTCCTTCTATCCTGCAATTCAACCTGTGGCCCTAAAATATTAGCCTCATCTGTGTGGTCCTATGGAGAAGGCAATGGCACCCCACTCCAGTACTCTTGCCTGGAAAATCCCATGGGCGGAGGAGCCTGGTAGGCTGCAGTCCATGGGGTCGCTAAGAGTCGGACACGACTGAGCGACTTCACTTTCACTTTTCACTTTCATGCATTGGAGAAGGAAATGGCAACCCACTCCAGTGTTCTTGCCTGGAGAATCCCAGGGACCAGGGAGCCTGCTGGGCTGCTGTCTCTGGGGTCTCACAGAGTCGGACACGACTGAAGTGACTTAGCAGTAGCAGTAGCGTGGTCCTAGATGGCATGTTGCCACGTCTAACTTCTAGGCACTAAGAAGGGAGAAGAAGGAGTAGGATGAAAAGACGCATCTTCTGGGTCTTCCCTGGTAGCCCAGTGGCTAAGACTCCATAGTTCCAGTGCAGTTGGGGTTCAACCTCTGGCCAGGGAACTGGATTCCACATGCTGCGAGTGACCTGTATTGGCTATCTCCTGAAGCGCCAGAGTCACTATGGCTTGAGATGTTTGATATCAGACCAGGACTAAGTAGCTGTATGCTTGGGCTTCCATGAGGAATCCTCCAAGTCTTACAGGACACATTTCATTTAGTAGTCTAGGACAGCCCGTAGGGACCTCTGACAGCTCTAAGATGCCATAACTTCCTTCTGGCTTCTGTGGCATGAATTTTTTTTTTTTTTTCGCTGAAGGCATTCCTTTAGGTTAAGCCATAGCAGTGAAGATATTGTCTGTGAATATGTTTTCTGGGAGGGGAAGGGAGTGGGATATTGTACCACTGATTTAATCCTTTAGCTCATAACCAGTTATAACTGACCTGTTTATTCCATTACCTGATTGGCACTCAGAGGGTAAGAGAAGCTTGAATAAGTATTTTGGCAACAATACAGTCTGAATGACCATTGGCTGTTTTGAGGGTGATAAGCTAAATTATGCAGAGTATATCATGCAAATGCTGGGCTGGATGAATCACAAGCTGAAATAAAGATTGCTGGGAGGAATACCAACAACAGCCTCAGATATGCTGATGATACCACTCTAATGTAGAAAGCAAAGAGGAACTAAAGAGCCTTTTGATGAAGGTGAAAAAGGAAAGTGAAAAAACAGGCTTAAAACTCAGCATTCTAAAAACTAAGATCATGGCATCTGATGGTCCTATCACTTTGTGGCAAATGGAAAGGGAAAAAGTGGAAGCAGTGACAGATTTTATTTTCTTGGGCTCCAAAATCACTGTAGGCGGTGACTTGTTCAGTCGCTCAGTTGTGTCTGACTCTCTGACACCCCATGAACTGCAGCATTCCAGGCCTCCCTGTCCATCACCAACTCCCAGAGCTCACTCAAACTCATGTCTGTTGAGTCGGTGATGCCATCCACCATCTCACCCTCTGTCGTCCCCTTCTCGTCCTGCCTTCAATTTTTCCCAGCATCTGGGTCTTTTCAGATGAGTCAGTTCTTCGAATCAGGTGGCCAAAGTATTGGAGCTTCAGCTTCAGCATCAGTCCTTCCAGTGAATATTCAGCACTGGTTTCCTTTAGGATTGACTGGTTTCATCTTGCAGTCCAAGGGACTTTCAAGAGTCTTCTCCAGCACCACAGTTCGAAAACATAACTTCTTTGGCACTCAGCTTTTTTTTATTGTTCTCACGTCCATACACGATTACTGGAAAAACCATAGCTTTGACTCTATGGACCTTTGTAGGCAAAGTAATGTCTCTACTTTTTAATACCCTGTCTAGGTTTGTCATCGCTTTTCTTCCAAGGAGCAAGCGTCTTTTAATTTCATGGCTACAATCACCATCCACACTGATTTTGAAGTCCAAGAAAATAAAGTCTGTCACTGTTTCCATTGTTTCCTCATCTATTTACCATGAAGTTATGGGACTGGATGCCATGATATTCGTTTTTTTGAATGTTGAGTTTTAAGCCAGCCTTTTCACTCTTCTCTTTCACCTTCATCAAGAGACCCTTTAGTTACTCTTTGCTTTCTGCCATAAAGGTGGTGTCATATGCATATCTGAAGTTATTGATATTTCTCCCTATCTTGATTCCAGCTTGTGCTTCATCCAGCCCAGCATTTCACATGATGTACTCTGCATAGAAGTTAAATAAGTAGGGTGACAATATATAGCCTTGACCTACTCCTTTCCCAATTTTGAACCAGTCCATTGTTCCATGTCCAGTTCTAATTGTTGCTTCAGACCTGCATACAGGTTTCACAGGAGGCAGGTAAGGTGGTCTGGTATTCCCATCTCTTAAAGAATTTTCCACAGTTTGTTGTGATCTACACAGTCAAAGGCTTTAGCATAGTCAATGAAGCAGAAGTAGATGTTTTTCTGGAGTTCTCTTGCTTTTTCTATGATCCAACAAATGTTGGCAATTTGATCTCTGGTTCCTCTGCCTTTTCTAAATCTGGCTTGTACATCTGTAAGTTCTTGGTTCACATACTGTTGAAGCCTAGCTTGAAGGATTTTGGGTATTACTTTACTAGTTTGTGAAATGAGTGCAGTTCATTGACTGCAGCCATCAAATTAAAAGACGCCCTCCTTGGAAGGAAAGCTATGACAAACCTAGACGGCTTATTAAAAAGCAGAGACATCACTTCGTTGACAAAGGTTCATATAGTCCAAGCTGTGATTTTTTCCAATAGTCATGTATGAATGTGAGATATGGACCATAAAGAAGGCTGAGCACCAAAGAGTAGATGCTTTTAAATTGTGGTGCTGGAGAAGACTCTGGAGAGTCTTTTGGGCTTCAAGGAGATCAAACCAGTCAGTCCTAAAGGAAATCAACCCTGAATATTCATTGAAAGGACTGATGCTGAAGCTGAAGCTCCAGTATTTTGGCTGCCTGATGTGAAGAGCCGACTCATTGGAAAAGACCCTGATGCTGGGAAAGATGGAAGGCAAAAGGAGAAGGGGGTGGCAGAGGATGAGATGGTTGGATAGTATCACTGACTCAGTGGACATAAATTTGAGCAAACTCCAGGAGATAGTGGAAGACAGAGGAGCCTGGCGTGCTGCAGTCCATGGGCTCTCATCGAGTTGGACACGACTTAGTAACTGAACAATAACAACAAAGTTAAGGAGGTCAGGGTCTGGGAACTGCGTCGTATAAAGACGACTACGGGTGACTGTGCCTCAGAAAAGTAGGCATGGCACACAAGTTTCATCCAGTGGAACATTCTCCAGGGCTTATCCCGCTCTGACCTCTTTTAGGCTTAGAAGGTCTGGGCTGGAAACACCATACATTATGATGCTAGAGGTTTACTATATTAAATATTTTTCCTCCAAGGATTCATTCAGCTAGTTTCTTTTAGCTAGTTATGTCACTGCATTTTTGACACCATAATCTTTAAAAAGATATATTTCGATAATTATGAATTTGGGTAAAACTTTTATAGTGGGTATGGCCAAGATCAAGCTTTGGATGAGCTTAGTATGTCTCTATGACAGACCTATATCTTGTGTATAGTATAGAACTTTAATGATATGTCTCTTTACCCAAACTAAATAAGTAAAAAACTACATTTATTTATGTGCAAATATTTTTATAAACCTTCATGGATTAAAGGTAGTTCCTTTAATAATGTAAGATAAGCTGTCAATCAATAGAAAGTTCACTGGACCTAAA
This sequence comes from Bubalus kerabau, assembly GCF_029407905.1. Taxonomy (NCBI): domain Eukaryota; kingdom Metazoa; phylum Chordata; class Mammalia; order Artiodactyla; family Bovidae; genus Bubalus; species Bubalus kerabau. The sequence continues at coordinate 68,819,437 of NC_073637.1, forward strand.
TCCAGAATTCCTCCATTGTTGTCACGGGTCTTGCCAAAATGATTTTGTTGTGTTTTTAGTGGGCAAGATACCTAGTTAATAGTTTACAATGAGAAATGCACCTTCAGAACATTCATATCTATTGACCAAGAGGTGAATCAGGGTATTTGCTGCCAAGTTGCTTCAGTCGTGTCCGACTCTTAGCGACCCCATAGACTGCAGCCTACCAGGCTTCTCCGTCCATGGGATTCTCCAGGCAAGAACACTGGAGTGGGTTGCCATTTCCTTCTCCAATGCATGAAAGTGGAAAGTGAAGTCACTCAGTCGTGTCTGACTCTTAGCGACCCCATGGACTGCAGCCTACCAGGCTCCTCCATCCATGGGATTTTCCAGGCAACAGTACTGGAGTGGGGTGCCATTGCCTTCTCCCTCAGGGTATTTGGGAATAGGTATAATATTATTTCTGATGTAATTTCTCATGATCTTATTTCATTTTTTAGAACAGGTTTAGATAAGATAACCTTTAAGTTTCCTTTCAATCTAAAAAATTTCTATTGTATAGGCTACATCATATATCTACATCTCCTTTCTTCTCTGGAAAGGAGAAGCCTCACATAGAACTTACAAAGTAGATGGTTCAGTGCCAGGCACTGTGATAAGCACTTAATGTGAATTATTTAATCCTTGCAATTGATGAAGTAGGTATTCTTATTATCATCCCCCTTTTATCACCAGATTAAGATGATAAACAGGCTTTCCGTAATTTTCTCACTATCCCACAGCCAGTGAGTGGCTGAGTCGAGATTTTGAACACAGGCCTGTGGGACTCCAGGGCTTGGAAACTGAAGTCTGTGCCTCTTTGCTATCATACAGTTGCAGTCTTAGAATGTTTAGAGCATATAAATAATCTGACCAAGAGCGATAAGTAGACTGACCAAAAGTTTTTATTTTTTAACAATTAAGTATCAGCAATATTTCTCTGGATATTTTCTGTTTATACAGTATCATAAAAGCTTATAAGATCTGAAAATAGGGTAAACTGACATCTGAATGCAATGGCATGATAAATCCAGATTAAACAATCTTCCTCCAAATCTAATGAACAGAAATAGTGAAAAAAAAAAAGGCAACAATTTATGAATAAAAGGCATCCAAATAAAGGAGAACAATTTTACATAATAAGCTTCAAAAAAAGATGGCTAAGGAGAATGTGAGAGGTTTTGGGGTAGGTCTTTTTTTCACACCCACGGGAATAGTATTGAGAAGCCTGATAATTTTTATTAATGCCTTCTGACTGGACAAAAGCAGTCTTAGAGAGTTTGTAGGTAGCCCCGAGAAAAGGAGAGGAAAATGCCTCAAGTGTAGCCAACCCTACTTACTCTTAAGAAAGGCCTCCATGTCATCTGAATTTTCAGGTGTCTGTGGAGAGCTGGATGAATGAGAGAAATATACCCACAGCTGCATGGGGTGGACACTGGTGCAAGATATTTAACTGGACTTCACAGGAGAAGGCTTCTCCTGACCCGGATGCTCACTCATCTCCCACTGTGCCCTCAGGCTAGAGACACTTGGACTGAAAGCAACTCCACACATTAAATTAGTTCCAAATGGTGCAGACTGATGGGTCCTAAATAAGCTGCAAGCTTTAGAACAGACTAGGTAGGACTTTAGGACACAGCTGTCCAATGACAAATGAAAAGGAATGCAATGACCAGTAAGCAAACTCATTAGGCAAAAAGAAGGAAGAAAAGATGAAGAGAAGAAAAAGAACAGAACCTGGTATAAAAAGACAGAAGTTTTAAGGGGGAGAATGGGTTTTTTAAATAAAAATATACCCTCTCTAAACAAACAAAATGATTTACTGGGAGTGCTTTAAGGTGTAGAGGAACTTTATAATACTATTATTTTATAAAACTAAGGCCCTCAAATGAGGTAATAAAAGAACTGAATAAAATGAACATAGAAATTTCTGCACTAAAGAAACTGAGACCCCACAGAGCACCATAATACAGTTAACAAATAATTTAGGAAGAGCAAGAAACAGGATGGACAGTGAGTGAAAATAAAATTAGTGATGTGGAGGAAATGCTTGCAATAATCTGTGAATGCAGATAAAAAAGGATAAAGATTAAAATATGTAAAAGACAAGCAATATGGAGGTCAGAGACCATCTAACTCAGACACCAGATGGAATAGTAAAAGGAGCTACATACTTAAGAAATAGACTTTCTCTGAAATTAACAAACTGAATTCTTAGATATGAGGGCACATTGTATGCTAGAAAAAATTGATACAGCATCATAAACATCAAGACATATATTAAGCTATTTATTGACTTTCAAGGATGAACGTGAAAGTCACTTCAGTTCAGTTCAGTTCACTTCAGTTCAGTCCAGTTCAGTTCAGTTCAGTCGCTCAGTCGTATCTGACTCTTTGTGACCCCATGAATCGCAGCACGCCAGGCCTCCCTGTCCATCACCAACTCCCAGAGTTCACTCAGACTCACTTTGAGTCCAGCTCTTTGGGACCTCTTGGAATGTCCATGGAATTCTCCAGGCCAGAACACTGGAGAAGGTAGCCTATCCCTTCTCCAGGGGATCTTCCTGACCCAGGAATTGAACCCAGGTCTCCTGCAGTGTAGGCAGATTCTTTACCAACTGAGCTATCAGGGAAGCCCGACATTCAAGGATAAGAAAATAAATTTTTAGCTGTTTAGGAAGAAAAAATAAGTCACCTATGATGAAAATTAGGCTTGCATTAGACTTCTCAGCAATATCCAAGGACATGTTGCGACGCCACAATATATATAAATTTTTGAGGGAAAGAGAGTGTGACCTGGTTGAACAACTGGGTTTAAAGTTAGCAAGTAGGTTTTCTCAAGCATGAAAAACATGGGGAAAATAGTGTTTAGAATCTAGTGTGTAAGAAATATAAAACCTGGGAGTCCTCGAACAAAGAGACAAAGGAAAAGCCACTTGATGTTGAAATTCAGCCCAGGAAGCGAATGAAGCTCAAGAATTAAAAATTGGTTAAAAAAAAAACGAACCAAAAAAACAGAAATGGGCACTGGATCTGTTTTTAAAAAGAACAAAGGCTGAATAACTAGAAGGACCACTATTATAGAACACAATGTAATGGTTAATAACCTGGCAAAGTGAAATGTATTATAAGCACTGAAAAATGGAGTGAGGGAGAGTGTAGGCAGTAGAAACAGCAGGAGAGTATCACCTCATCTTTCACATCAGGGAGTCATGCTATCTAATATTAAACCTCGTATTTAAAAGGGTGTTTCCAAACCTTTGATGACTTTTTATAATCTCTTTACTTAACTTGAGAGCCAGGGAGACAAGCCTGTGTATGTATGCCAGAACTGCTTATAGCTGTATTTTGGTTTTGTCAAGGACGGTTCAGTGTTTTTAAAGATTTTAAAGTTTGAATATTTTTAGGTGGGGCCAAAACTTGCCAGTCAACTCTTATTTTCCACCTTATTTCACACATTTAGGAGCTTCCTAGCCCTGCTGTTGAAGGACTCTTTAGGAGCTATTAATAAAGTTTCCTGTGGTGAAGAATCACTTATCTGAAGTTCAACAATTCCTAGAGTAAGATGAAATCATAATTGACCAATAGATACACGCCTCCCATTTGTTTGGTGAAACGTCTTTTTCTCTGCATACTAAATGGTATTTTCCCTAGTTTATAATGACAGAGATCTGTCTGCTGTCAAATGGAAGTGCTACCAGCCCACCTTTTTCTTAAGTGGACTGCCTGCCACCCAGCCTTTGGCTCCAGTGCAGTCATGAGTGGTATACGGGGAGCAACTTTTGTGAAAGGTCCCTTTTACTGTGAAGGAACACTCCAGGGAGACTTCTTATGCTGTGTCTCACTCTATTTAAAGCCTCGTGGGCTTAGCTGTTGTCACCTCCTAGCTATTTCTTTGGCTCGGTTTTAACTTTCAGCCCTTTAAATAGAGCACAGTTTGAGACTGAAACAGAGCCAGAAGGAACAGCTGATTGGCTATGAAGGCCCCTTTGGGAGTTTCTGGTGTTGGCCTTAGAGGCTGAGCTGGTCATTCTAAGAAAAACTGTGTGGGCAGTCCCAGGGTCTACTCTGATGGCCTCAGGAGGGGCATCTGATGGACATTGGAAGGACTGGTACTCAAGCAGGAGACTGGAGATTAGGCACTGAAAAACAGTTGCAGAATTCTTAAGTTAGAATTTCCACATGCATATTCTGCAGTAGTTTTCTTAGGGGAAACATCGACTGAAACCGCCCTCCCTGGCCAGGCACCATAGTAAACATTTGTGTGAGTTATTTTACAACAGGAGGTCTGGTAAGGAACACAGAACTAATAAGCCACCACCAACCAGAAGAGTTCTGGAAAGGTCAAAAGGAGACACCACGTGTCCTACCACTTCCCAGAATCCTTCTTGCTGGCGTCCATCTTGGCTGAGCAAAGTGTGTGCCACCAGGAGGGACCCTGAGTCAGAATGATTGGCCAGAGACAACTTGGAAATTCATTCCGTCTCCATAAAACCCAAGACTGTGAGCCACGTGGCAGAGCAGTTCTCCTGGGTTCCCTTACCCTCCTGTTCTCCGCCAGGCACCCCTTCCCGATAAAGTCTCTTGCTTTGTCAGCTTGTGTGTCTCCTCAGAGAATTCATTTCTGAGTGTTAGACAAGAGCCCTGGAAAGGGTCCCCCTTCCTGCAACAGTTCTTCAGCAATCTGTTGAAGACAAAAGATACTACACTCAAAAAAGCAAAACTAACTTGTTTAAAAAAAATAATTTTTATTTTTGGCTTCTCTGGATCTTTGTTGCTGCATGCAGGCTTTCTCTAGTTGCAGCAAGTGTGGGCTACTCTCTGGTTGTGGCGTACAGGCTTCTCATTGTGGTGGCTTCTCTTGTTGCAGAGTGTGGACTCTAGGTGCATAGGCTTCAGTAATTGTGACTTGTGGGCTCTAGAGCTTGGGCTCAGTAGTTGTGGCACATAGGCTTAGTTGCCCCTTGGCGTGTGGAATCTTCCAGGACCAGAGATCAAACCTGTGTCCTCTGCATTGGCAGGCAGATTCTCAACCACTGGCCCACCAAGGAAGTCCTAAACTAGCTTTTTATTTAAATTAAATCCTGCAGTAATCAAGAGAGAGAGAGAGTCCTGCCTTTCATATTTAGATTTTAAAGTTCTAAATGTTTCCATATTTAGAAGACATTTCATGGGAAAGAAGAATGGCTGGACTGTATAATCCTGGCAGTAAGAATTGGCATGGGAGGGGGTGGAGGTGGGGAGTGAGGTGGGAGGGGTTAGGTATGAGTCCCACCCCATTCTCAACGCCACCATCATACAGTCCTAACATGTGAAAAGAAGATCCAAAGTTTCATACCATGTGAAAGGCTCCAGTCTACATGGAAGGAAGAACCGAAGTTTGGGTCTGGATTAGATATGGGAACAGAGAAGGACTCAAGCTTGATCACTTGAATGGTGGATAACATTCACCCTGGGCAAGTTGAGGGGTTTAAACACAATGTTCTCTCACTTGCACACTTACTGCTTTTTCAGGTAATACTGTTAGAGTCAGAGTGTTTCCTCTAATAAGATGAACTTCCTCTGTCTCAGCAGTGCTTACAATGGCAAGTCTTTTAGGATAAAAATACTGTCTCTGAAAGCACCATGATAGATTGTCCAGTGCAGATGGGCTTCTTGAGCTGAACATTTTTGTTGTGGAAAAAAGTTCATGAATTTGTGTAAAGCTGATCACAATTAACCTATAGATTAACTTCAAAGTTCAGCACTGAGAAAGGTGTTGATAAATTGCTTACAATGGTTTAGGCATATATATGGAATAATATATTTTAAACTGGATACTGAGAAGAAATCTCAACGGGAAATTTCCCCACATTCTGTGTTCCACTCTGTGACATCCTTTCAGCATCCTTTCCATGCAGGAAGGTACTATCCACATTTGCTTGTATTTAAATAATGTAAATTGGGAAAATTTGATTTTCTTAAGCTTCTGAAGCCATTTGTTATTAATAAGTCTTGTGAATTTTTGTAAAAAGTCAAGAAAAATTGCTTTCTCTTGCTTTTTAAGTCAATGTTCCATTAATTTACAAATTCAACAGATTAAATTCTCCTAAATAAAACTAGTTTATTGAGTTTCCTGAGACATTTCAAAGTACTATTACAAGTTTAATTCCATAGCATCAAATCTAAGATGCCATCGATTGTGAGATGGGCCATTATTTCACATAGTTTCATGAAAGGAAAAATACTGCCAATACTATCTTTATCACATTGCTTAGAAGTCACACTCAGGTTGCAGATTTGTTAAAATGAGAAAAACAGAAGTGTGGTCCCGGTATCGATTATTTGCATATCTGAATATCTCAAATAGTACAAAAGCAGGGCAATTTAGTTGTTAGGTTTCAAACAAAAGTCTTTCTAAGCATTTAAGCAACTCTTGTTAAGTCTATATACATTAAATTAATATGCATGCTATGGCTTGAATATTTGTTACCCCTCTCCCCCCACAAAAATAATTCATATGTTGAAACCCTAACCCCCAAGGTGAAGGTATTAGGAGGTGGGCTTTTAGGGGGTGATTAGGTTATGAAGGCAGAACCCTCATGAATGAGATTAGTGCCCTTGTAAATGGGGACCAAGAGTCCCCTTACCCCTTCCATCTATAAGGACTTAGCAAAAAGTTCGCTATTTACAAATCAGCGGACCACCTAATTTGCTGGCACCTTTATCTTGAACTTCCTGACCTACAGATCTTTGAGAAATAAGTGTCTGTTGTTTATAAGCTGTCCAGTCTATGCTATTTTTGTTATAGTAGCTTGAACAGAAAAAGTACAGACTTCTAAATGTAGTATATCTCAAGTGTTTAAATACTGTTTATAAATGTAAACAAATAGTTACACTTTCTAAAATAAGTAAAAAAAGACAGATGGAAAATTTCAGTAACTCACACTGCTAATATGTCAGTTTCTGTAATATGTCAGATTCTCTTAAACATTTCAAAGACCTTAAATGCAAATACACCAAGATTTTCTTGATGTTTGTAAAACTTATTCCTAAACTTAACACAAAAGAATTAACAATGGGTTTGTTTACTTCACATTTTTTTTTCAATTCATTCATTTCAAGGCATTCAAATTCAATGCCTTCTTAGTATTTTTCAAATCACTTACCCACTGAGCATATTTACTCCCTCCTTTGGGCTGCAGTTACTGGTTCTCAAACACCCCCACTGTACTATAAATTATTTCAGTGGTTCTCAAATTTTTTTTGGTTTTTTTTTTGGTTCTCAAATTTTTGGTGTCAGGACCCTTTTATACTCTTAAAATTTATTGAGAACCTCAGAGGGATTTTGTTTATGTGGTTATTGCTATCAATATTCATTATAAAATAAACGTGAGAAATTTTTAAAAGTTATAGATTCACTTAAAAACAATAATAAACCCATTACATATTAATGGAAATAACACAATTTTTACGGGAAAAAACTATTTTTTCCAAAGCATAAAACAAATTTTAAAAAATACGAATTTTTGGCTGTGCTGGGTCTTTGTTGGTGCACACAGGTTTTTTCTAGTTGTGGTGAGCAGGGACGACGCCCTAGATGTGGTGCACGGGCTTCTCATTGTGGTGGCTTCTCTTGTTGCAGATCGCGGGCTCTAGGGTGTATGGGCTTCATTACTTGTGGCATGGGCTTCGTTGCCCTGCAGCAGGTGGAATCTTCTCAGACTAAGGATCCAACCTGTGTCCCCTACATTGGCAGGCGAATTCTTAACCACTGGACCACCAGAGAAGTCCAAAAAATTCCTTAAAAATTTTGAAGGACTTCTTTGGTGGTCCAGTGGTTAAGACTCCACACTTGGAATTCAAGGGACATGTGTTCAGTTCCTGTTTGGGGAACTAAGATCCCACATGCTACATGGGGATATGCCAAAGAAATATAGTGAGAAGAGTGAGAAGAAAAATATAGTGAGAAGGCATTGCTTTACATTTTTGTAAATCTTTTAAGCGTCTGCCTTAATTAAGGAAAATTGGATTCTCATATCTGTTTCTGCAGTGATATCACAGGTCATGTAGCTTCTGGAAAACTTCACTGTATACTAATAAGGACTTCCCTATAGCTCAAACAGTAAAGAATCTGCCTGCGATGCAGGAGACCAGGGTTCGATCCCTGGGTTGGGAAGATCCTCTGGAGAAGGGAATGGCAATCCACTCTAGTTCTTGCCTGGAGAATCCCATGGACAGAGAAGTCTGACGGGCTACAGTTTGTGGGGATCATAAAGAGTCAGACACAACTGAGAGACTAACACAAGAATGCAAACCAATAAATACTAATAAGAGAATGAGAGGAAAGGCAATAACTTACTAGTTTTATTATAAAGATAGTTTTGACCTTAAATCCTCCTGAAAGTGTCTCAGACAGCCCTGGACCACACTTTGAGAACCACTGAGTTAGGTATAATAATGACTTAAATAATCAGGCCACAACCTGGGTGCTACATAACCAGGATAATTCTACCCAAGCCACAGGGTGACATGCTGAGCTTCCTCTCGCAGTAGATTTGTCTGCTATGTCAGTGGAGGCCAGTCTATGCCTTTCATCATGTGTCCCTTAGGAATCTTTTAGTTTTCAGCCTTTTTGAATTTGTTTCAACTTTTCATCAGCTGATTTAGGAAGATGGAAATCTTTTTACTGCATGATTAGAACTCACTGACCCCTGCACTTTCTCATCTTGACTCTAATACTCCCCTTTGCTGTCTAGTTGGACTGTTGACCATAATTCTGTAATCAGTTTATTGCTAGGGCCTAAAGTCCTGTTCTCTCTCATATAATAATCAAGCATCCAGACACCACTACGCTGTGTATACTACATTGTGAGGCTGGATGACCATATACTAGAGAAGCTATGGAAGTAACTCCTTCATTAGGCAACAAGTTGGACTAGACTGATGATCTCAAAGATTCTATATGCTGCTGTTCTTTCTCCTTTCAATCCTGAAAACCTGAAGTTTGCTCTGGGGATCACTGGAGATCAAGCTGTCTGTTCTCTTTCCTGATGTCCATTCTCTTCTTTTCCCTTTGTAACAGAAACCCAGCTGTGTTAGATCCTTACTGTGTCCAGTTAAAAAGACAAAATTCCCTGGATCCTTTGCAACTAGGGGTGGCCTCGTGATCTAATTCTGGCCAATGAAATGTAAACAGAAGGCCACAGGTGAGGGTTCTGGGAAAGTATTTTCCTTATGAAAAAAGGAACACACTTGGAAAATTTGTGTCTTCTTGCTTCTTCCTTTCTGGGAGGTAGATGTACTACCTGTAGATGGGGTAGCCCTCATATGACCATGAAGAAGAAAGCCACATGCTGAAAACTGAGCTGAAAGCTAAAGGAGGCTGAGGTATTGATGATCTCCTTGAATAAATGCATGAGACCTCGTCTACATCCTTTTGGACTTCTCATTTCATGAGAGAAAGAGCCTTTTTTAAGACACTGTAATTGAGTTTCTGTTACATGCAGGCTAAATGTACTCTTACATGTCTAATCCATTTGCACTTGTTAGCTGTGGCAGCTGATGCATTCTCATAGGACTTTAGCCTGTCATCTCACCACTTGAGTGTCCTGGAAGAGGTTAATACCGTGGTGCAGGGCAAAGAGTGGCTTCAGCCTCTGCCAGAAGAACCCTGGCTCTGTACTACTGGCTGTGTGACCTCGGGCAAGTTACTTAATCCCTTTGAGTCCAAGTCTTCTCATCCATTGAAATGAGACTAAGATTTAATATCGCCTGGGTTTTGTGAGGATTAAACAAGGGAACAAACAAAATCCCTAGCACAGTGCCTTGTGAGCCAAAGTAGGTACTTGAAAAATGCAGGCTCCATCTCTTTCTTCCTGTTATGGAAGTAAATCAGTTCCATTCTTGATATTTCAGACCTACCTCCTACCAGTTTGAAAAAAAAAATCTTGGTATACTAAAATAGAGCTGGATTTTAGTATACTAATGCTTAGGCAAATATTTGTACAGTAGGTCAGATAGGGTGGGGTTGCCTGTGACAACTGGCAGGCTGTGCAGCCGACAAAGGTGGTGTCCTGATGATCCGTGGAAACACTGAATGGTGACCCTTCAAGGGTCGGAGATTAATAAAAATAATGATAGTAGCTGATATCTCTCAAGCACCTACGAAGTACTACTCACTGTGGTTAAGTGTTTTACCACATTTTATCTCATTTTTAACACTCAAGAACTATAAAGCAGCTGCTTTTATTTCCAGTTTATGGATAAAGAAATGGAAGCTTAGAGAGGTTAAATAAGGTATCCAAAGTCACCCAGTGGTAGCATTGGGTCTAGACTCCAGCTCTGTCCAACTCCAAGGTCATAATGGTAAGTACAACTGATTGAAGAGACGTAAATCAGTGGGGAGCTGAAGTTGGTTGTGAGATCATATTACTGTATATACAGTTCAGTTCAGTCACTCAGTCCTGTCTGACTCTTTGCAACCCCACGGACTGCAGCATGCCAGGCCTCCCTGTCTATCACCAGTTCCCAGTGCTTGTTCAAACTCATGTCCATTGAGTCGGTGATGCCATCCAACCATCTTATCCTCTGTCATCCCCTTCTCCTCCCACCCTCAATCTTTCCCAGCATCAGGGTCTTTTCAGATGAGTCAGTTCTTTGCTTCAGGTGGCCAAAATATTAGAGTTTCAGCTTCAGCATCAGTCCTTCCAATAAATATTCAGGACTGATTTCCTTTAGGATGAACTGATTGGCTCTCCTTGCAGTCCAAGGGACTCTCAAGAGTCTTCTCCAGCACCACAGTTCAAAAGTATCAATTCTTTGGCACTCAGTTTACTTTATAGTCCAACACATATCCATATGTGACTATATGTGCATCTCTTCTCAAATCTGTGTTCAGTGAAGTCACACTGGTAGCTAGAAATCAGTCATGGTGAACATATTTACACCAGTTTACACCAGAAATTGGTAAATGCTACAAATCAGGTCTCTCTTTGACTTCCCAGCCCTGAGCTGCTGCTGCTAAGTCGCTTCAGTCGTGTCCGACTCTGTGCGACCCCACAGACGGGAGCTGTGTCCAACTCTTCGCGACCCCATGGACTGCAGCCTACCAGGCTCCTCCGTCCATGGGATTTTCCAGGCAAGAGTACTGGAGTGGGGTGGCATTGCCTTCTCCACCCAGCCCTGAGAGCTGATTGTTGTACACTAACCAGCACATGGCTGAATAGGATACAGCTGCTGTTTTTAAAAAAAAAACAATGATTGGGAAACAGCGAGTCTAGAGAAGGGCAGGTGTTAAAGCATGGAGGAAGTGAGGGCGGAGAGGCCTCTTGAACATTTGTCCTGAGTTGTTTACCAGTGAGATAGATTCCTGCGAACAGAAGAATAGGAGAATGAATGATCCTTGGGGCTACAGAGAGAAGGGAGTGAAGCTGGAGTGAGGGTCTGAAGATCTCAAACAAAAAGCACGCGATATACTTTTCCCCACTTACTCCTCGATCCTCTTTTTTAGTCCCTTTTCCGTGCTGATCCTTTTTCTCCTTTTAATATTCATTTATGTATTAATTTAGGCTGTCCTGGGTTTTTGTTGCTGTGTACGGGCTTTCTCTAGTTGGGGTGAGCAAGGGCTGCCCTTCGCTGCGGTGCGTGGGCTTCTCGCTGCAGTGGCCTCTCTTGTTGTAGAGCACAGGCTCTAGGCAAGTGGACTCAGTGGCTGTGGCGCACTGGCTTAGATACTGCACGGCGTGTGGAATCTTCCCGGACCAGGGATCGAACCTGTATCCCCTAACAGGGGGATTCTTAATCACTGGACCACCAGGGAAGCCTTGTGCTGATACTTACGTGTCACATATAGAAACATACATAAAATAGAATCCATTTTCCTGTGAAGCAAAAATATACACAGATAATTGCAATGTAATGTGAGAAAAAAATAATAAAAAGCTCTGCACCTCAATTCTTAGTGGGATGGGAATTTGTCAGAATTTCTGCAAGTAAGTTTTTTTAGTGTTTCGTGGATCTTCTGAGATTCCTTTATTATGATGGATTATGTTAAAAACAATAAAGGCCCAAGTCATACAGATGTTGTGTCCTCAAGTCAAGGTGTAAAGGTGCACAGCTCTAGAGACCAAGGTACCCCATTAACATCTGTTTGTCCAGGTAACTTGGTGAAGATTTCCAACTTTAGCTCTTTGTGGGTGACTTTCTTCTCCCTTTCAGAAGCCTTCATGTTCTCTTCAGGTTGTGAATTAAGAAAGCATCTTGTATATTATTCTTACTGTTTGTTGACAGACTGCATGCTTATCCCTACTATGTACCACTTCCATCACTGTGTTTTTTAAAGACACTTTTAGTCATTTAACTTCAACTTTTGAATAAAAGGATTTTTATGCTGCTAAAGGGACTTCAGCAAACTGTAATAACCCATAATGGAAAAGAATATGAAAAATAATGTATATTTCAAGAATTTTGTGAGAAGTTGTTAAACACAGTTAATTATTAAAAACTTATGTATAACTGTATTTAATAAATTGTATTAAAACAAAGATAATAAATATGCAAAGTTCCTTGCTTCCCACTTATTATACTATAGTATACCCTTATTTATACTCTAGAGCTTATTTCCCCACTCCAGTACTCTTGCCTGGAAAATCCCATGGATAGAGGAGCCTGGTGGGCTGCCGTCTCTGGGGTCGCACAGAGTCAGACACCACTGAACTGTCTTAGCGGCAGCAGCATGCTACTGTATATTTTCTCAGTTTTTACTGTTCTTTCTTTTTTAACCCCTTTGGGCACTATTAGATAATCTATGTGGGTTTTTAAATTTATTTTATTATTAAAAAAATTATTATTATTATTGTTTCTGGCCAGGCCACACAGCTTATGAGATCTTAGTTCCCTAACCAGGGACTGAATGCACACCCTAGGCAGTGAAGGCGCGGAGTCCTCACCACTGGACCAGCAGGGAATTCATTAAGGTTTTTACAAAGACTATTTGAATTAGACACTGATTGATTCTGAATTTACTGTCTTAATTTTTTACCCTTTATTACTATGGGACAGACTTGGAATTCAGTAAAACTGTGATAAAGCAACCCTGGTTGTATATCTTTTGCAATGGGGAAAGGACAATTGGAAATCTATACTGGACACGCTCTATCCATGAATCTAACTGGATTTACAAATCACCTTTTTATTATCAAGTATTTTATCTCTGGTGTCTGAGAAATCCTTGTGAAAATTGTATCTTTGTTTCTTAGAATAAAGAATTAGGCTGGTTTCTTGCAGTATAAAAAGTTATTTTCTCCCAAAACAGAATGTTGAGGACAGATAACAGTTTTCAACCTCAAAGCTATATATTCAAATCAGGGGCATAACGTCTGGGTGGTTAGATATGAACAGAATCATAAAGATAGCTTTCTTGAGTTACATTCAGGGAAGAAGGTAATATTGGCCCTAAATTAGACCAGGGATAAACTCCAGACTAATTTTTTTAAACTTGGTAATAAATCATTCTAAGCTTGATTCCTTCTGTTTCTGAAAAGCCTCCCTTAATATCTCGACAAGACTTTTTAATTATTTTGAAGTGGTGAATGATTTGAAGTTGATGTCACTCCTCTTTAACCTTACCAGTAGTTCCACAGGTAATGTAAAAATGGACAAGCAATCCAGTGCTCTTGTCAGCCTGACCAGTGTGTGGCCGACACTTTTCTTTCTTCCAGATGGTCTCGCAAGTGGGCCAGCTGGGCCTCTGCCAGCATCTTCTGATTGCTATTGGAAGTGAACCAAACTTCATACATCAGGGGATCTAAGAAGCAGACCGTTCTCCATTGCTTAAATTTTTCTATTCAAATTCATATTCCCTTAAGGACCATATGTCCTTTTGCCTGTCTGCAAGTATTATGCCTGCTTTTTCATTCCCTGAAAGGCTCATTAATACTTTTGGGAGGGATAATGTGTTGGTTCAAATAGGCTTTTTATTGTAAATAGCAGTAGTGATACATTCTCTTTGGCATGGGTTGGACACGCTATTGTTTACCCGATTATTTTTGTTATGTATTTTGGAGATTTAAAAATTTTTAAAAATGACTGAAACCCAGATGCCTACTTTCCCCAAGGACTACTTCTGTTCTCATTTCATGCAGAACTAGACACACGACTTAGCAGCATTATACAGTCTTTAGAAAATCCACTATAGGAGGGTGATTAATAGGGGGAACTGAATCTTTGTTCTGGCTGTGGGACCTTCAAAATGTTAATGACCCTCGCTAAGCCTCAGTTTCCTTATCGCTAAAATAAAAATGATGGTAATAGTACCTAACTCACAAAGTTGTTGTCAACCTCAAGTGAAAAAATTCATGTTAAGTGTTCAATAGGTTGTAGCTGTTTATTAGTGGGTAGTATAAAGTTTACAAATGTTTCATTAAATAAAATTTGAAATGTATAAAAGTAGAGAGAAAAGTGTGACATACCCTCATGTACTCATTTCCGAGTTTCAATGATGATTATTTTGTGGCCAATATGATTTCTTCTTATTTCCCATTCCTTTTCTCAGCATTCATTTGAAGCAGATTTCAGATTTCATGTATTTTTTACTTCTAAACATTTTAGTATATGTTTCTCAAGGATAAAGAGAAGCCTCATGTTTTTAAATGTCATCAGTAATCTCATAAAGTGATGATGGGCTTGATTTGCAGCTACAGTTTTTTCTTTTAGGAATTTAACATTTATTATTCTGATAGCATATAAAATATTGACATATTCTGTTCAGTGGAAAAATTGATAAAATAGAAAATCTATTTTCTGTGTAAGATAAAGTATTAATAATATTATTAATATTGATTAAATTAATATAACTATAAATTTTTAATCAGTTCAGTCACTCAGTCGTGTCTGACTCCTTGCGACCCCATGGACTGCAGCACACCAGGCCTCGCTGTCCATCACCAACTCCCGGTGCTTGCTCAAACTCATGTCCACTGAGTCGGTGATGCCATCCAACCACCTCATCCTCTGTCGTCCCCTTCTCCTCCCACCTTCAGTCTTTCCCAGCATCAGGGTCTTTTCCAATGAGTCAGTTATTCACATCAGGTGGCCAAAGTATTGGAGCTTCAGCTTCAGCATCAATCCTTCCAGTGAATATTCAGGACTGATTTCCTTTAGGTTTGACTCCATTGAAATAATAAGATTAATAAGAATTTTAATGTCATCAACTATCAATCCGCTGTTCAAATTTCTAATCTGAAATCATAGTTTAAAAAAATCAGTTTACTTGTCTGAATCTGGATCCAGTTAAGGTCTACACATTGTTATTGGTGATATGTCTTCTAAGTCTTTTTAATCCACAGATTTCTTTATCCTCTCTTTGCTTTTCTCCTTGCAGTTTAATTGTTGAAGAAACTGGTCATCTGAACTTTGCTAATTGCTCACCCATAGTGTGTAGCCTGTTCCTTTTTCTCCTATGGTTCTTGTTAACTGGTTGTTAGACCATTTTTTTTTCTTTTTTTCCTGAATTGAAATAGAGTTTATATACCTTATTATGTTACTTTCAGGTGTAGTGATTTGACACTGGCATACATTATGAAATGATCACCATGATATGTCTCATAGCAATCTGTCCCCATACAAACAACATTATTACAATATTATTGGCCATATTCCTTATGCTATATATTATATCCCCATGGCTTATTTATTTTATAACTGAGAGCTTGTACCTTGTAATCTCCTTTACCTATTGCTCCCCACTCCCACCTCCTCCCCTGTGGAAACCACCTGTTGTTCTCTGTATTTATTGTCTGTTTTTAATTAAAATTTCTTGTATTTTTTGTATAATCATAGTTTTTTAATTAAAAAAATTTTAATTGAAGGGCTTCCCAGGTGGCTTAGTGGTAAAGAATCCACCAGCCAATGAAGGAGATGCAGGTTCAATTACTGGGTTGGGAATATCCCCTGGAGAAGGAAATGGCAACCCACTCCAGTATTCTTGCCTGGGACATCCCATGACCAGAGGAGGCTGGTGGGCTACAGTCCATGGGGTGGCAAGAGTTAGACACAACTTAGCAACTAAACAATAAAAACACATAGTTGATTTACAATTTGCATTAGTTTCTGTATGACAATTATATATATATATACACACATATGATATATGAATATGTATTCATATTCTTTTCCATTATGGTTTTTGCAGGTTATTGGATATAGTTCCCTGTGCTATACATTGGGATCTTGTTGTTTTTCTAGTTTTAATATAGTAATCTGTATCTGCGAATCCGAAACTCCTAATTTATTTCTCCTCCTCTTTCCATTTTGGTAACCATAAATTTGTTTTCTAAGTCTGTGAGTCTGTTTCCGGTTTGTAAACAAGGTCATTTGTATTATATTTTGATTTCACATATAAGTGATATCATATATTTGTCTTCCTCTTTTTGACTTACTTTGCTAGTATGATAATCTCTAGGTTTATCCATGTTGCTGCAAATTTTTGTTTTTTAGATTTCACATATAAATGAGATCATATGGTATTTGTCATTCTCTGTCTGACTTATTTCACTTTTAGCATAATATCCTCTAATTTTTTCATGTTGTCACAAATGGCAAGATTTCATTTTTAAATGACTGAATAATAATATTGCATATTATTATTATATACAAATATATAAAGTAATTATCTTTATTTAAAATAACTTTATATAAAGTAATAATAATAATCTTTATCTGTTTATCTATTAACAAATACTTAGGTTGCTTCCATATCATGGCTATTATAAACAATGTTACAATAAATGTTGGATTGCACAAATATTTTTGAATATGTTTTGGTTTGCTTTAAGTAAATGTCCAGAATTTAATTTGCTGGATCATGTGGCAGTTTCATTTTTAATTTTTGAGGAAACTCCATACTGGTTTACATAGTGACTGCGCTAATTTACTGTCCCATTAACAGAGTCAGACACGACTGAAGCGACTTAGCAGCAGCAGCAGTAACAGTGTGCAAAGACACCCTTTTCTCCATATCTTTGACAACACTTGTTATTAGTTGTCTTTTTGATAATAGCCATTCTGACAGGTGGTACTAGTGGTAAAGAACCCATCTGCCAATGCAGGAGACATAAGAGACATGGGTTCGGTCCCTGGGTGGGGAAGATCCCCTTGTAGAGGGCATGGCAACCCACTCCAGTAATTTGCCTGGAGAATCCCTTGGACAGAGGAACCTGGTGGGTTACAGTTCATAGGGTGGCACAGAGTCAGACTGAGGCGACTAACTGAAGCGACTTAGCACATACACATACACATTCTGAGAGGTGTGGGGTGATATTTCATTGTGGTTTTTCATTTTTGCACTTCTCTCATGATGAGTGATGTTAAACGTCTTTTTGTGTGCCTGTTGGCAATCTGCTTGTCCTCTTTGGAAAAATGTCTAGTCTTCCACCCATTTTTAAATCAGGTTGTTTGTTTTTTTGATGTTGAGTTGTATGAGTTTGTTGTATATTTTTGATAATAACCCCTTATTGGATATGTAATATGCAATGTCTTCTCCAGCTGTGTTTTTGTTTTGTTGATAGTTTTCTTCACAGTGAAAAAGTTTGATGTAGTGTGGTTTGATTATTTTTTGTTGTTTCCTCTGCCTGAGAAGACATATCACAAAAAGCATTGCTAAGACATTAAAAGATGATCTACCTATGTTTCCTTCTAGTGGTTTTACAGTTTTTGCATCTGTTCAGATGATCATATGAATTTTATTCTTCATTTTGTTAATGTGGTGTATACTGTTGATTGGTTTATGTGTATTCAATCAACATTGCATTTCTGGGATAAATCCCACTTGATCATGGTGTATGATCCTTTTAATGTATTGCTGAATTTGATTTGCTAATATTTAGTTGAGGATTTTTGCATCTATGTTTATCTGCAGTATTGACCTATAATTTCTATGGTATATGTGTATGGTATCTTGTGTATGGTATCTTTGTCTGGTTTTGGTATCAGAGTAATGCTGGCCTTGGCTAGTGAATTCAGAAGGGTTCCTTCTTTAATTTTTTTGGAGTATCTTCAGAAGGGTAAATGTTAACTGTTCTTAAATGTTTTGTATAATTCAGCTGTGAAACTATCTGGTCCTGGGCTTTTTGTTAGATTTTTAAAAAATTACTGATTCAGTTTAATTGTTGGTAATTGGCCTATTCATATTTTCAATTTATTCCTGATTCATTCTTGGAAGATTGTATATTTCTAGGAATTTACCCATTTCTTTTGGGTTGTCCATTTTTATTGGTGTATAATTGTTCATAGTAATCTCTTATGATTCTTTGTGTTTCTGTGGTGTCGGTTGTAACTTGTTTCATTTCTTTTTTTTTTTTTAAGTATTTATTTATTTATTTTTGGCTGTGCTGGGTCTTTGCTGCTGTGCAGGCTTTCCTCTCACTGCATTGAATGGGGCTAGTCTCCAGTTGAGGTGCGTGGTCTTCTCATTGAGGTGGCTTCTCTTATTGTGGAGCACAGTCTCTAGGGCACAAAGGCTTCAGTGGTTGTGGCACATGGGCTCAACAGTTGCAGCTTCTGGGCTCTAGAGCACAGGCTCTATAGTTGTGGTGCAACTAAGCACATTGCTTAGCTGCTTCATGGCATGTGGGATCTTAGTTGGTTCATGGCATGTAGGGTCTTCCCAGATCAGGAACTGAACTCACGTCTCCTGAATTGGCAGGCAGATTATTTAACACTGAGCCACCATGAAAGCCCTCTTCTATTTCTGATCTTATTTATATGGGCCCTCTATCTTTTCTTCTTGATTAGAATGGCTAAAGATTTATCAATTTTATCTTTTCAAACAACCAGCTCTTAGTTTCATTCATCTTTTCTGTTTATTTTAGTACTTATTTAATCAATTTCTACTCTTATTTTAATGATTTCTTTCCTTGTAACTGAGTTTTCTTTGTTCTTCTTTTTCTAGCTCCTTTAGGTATAAGGTTAAACTATTTATTTGAGATTTTTCTTATTTCCTGAGGTAGACTTGTATTGCTATAAACTTCCTTCTTAGAACTGCTTTTGCTGCATCTCATAGATTATTGATCATTGTGTTTCCATGTTCTTTTGTCTCCAGGTACTTTTTGATTTCTTCTTTGATTTCTTCAGTGACCCATGGGTTGTTTATAACATATTATTTAGACTCATGTATTTGTTTATTTGCAGTTTTTTTTCCCTTATAGTTGACTTCTAGTTTCATACCAGAAGTTGGAAAAGATGCTTGGTATGATTTTACTCTTACAAAATTTATTCAGACTTTTTTGTGGCCTAGCATGTAATCTATCCTGGAGAATGTTTCATGTGTACTTGAAGAGTTCAGTCTGCTGTTTTGGCATGGAATATTCTTTATATATCTATTAAGTCCATCTGATCTAATGTGTTGTTTAATGTTAGTACTTTTCTGTTGATTTTCTGTCTGGATGTGTTTATAAGTTTTTGGTTGATGATTACCATGAGGTAAACACATCATTATTTTAAGTTGATAATTAAGTTTGAATACATTCTAACCACCATAGCTTTTTACTCCCACCAACACATGTTTACTGTTTGTGACATCATATTTTATATCCTTTTGTGTATCCCTTGACTACTTACTGTGGATGAGTTTACTGCTTTGTCTTTAAGCTTCCTTCTAGCTTTTAGGTGGTTGATCCTCTACATTTACTGCACGTTTGTCTTTACCACTGACTTTTAGAAAATTATTTATTTATGTATTTATTTAATTGACTGTGCTGGGTCTCAGTTGCAGCATGCAGACTCTTAGTTAAGGCATGTGGGATCTAGTTGCCTGACCAGGAATTGTACCTGGGCCCCCTGCATTGGGAGTGTGGAGTTTTAACCACTGGGCCACCAGGGAAGTCCTACCAGGGATGTCCCACTAGTGACTTTTTATGACTTTCCTATTTCTAGTTCTGGGCTTTTCTGTGTAGAGAAGTCTCTTTAACATTTCTTATAAACCTGGCTTAGTGGTGGTGAACTCTTTTAGCTTTTGCTTTTCTGTAAAACTCTGCATCTCTTCCTCAAATCTGAAAGATAAGTTTTCCAGATGGAGTATTCTTGGTTGTAGGTTTTATTCCTTTCATCTACTCCATTTTGGCCTGCAAATTTTCTACTGAAAAGTCAGTTAACAGTCTTATGGGCATTCCCTTGTACAGAACTATTTGCTTTTCTGTTGCTACTTTTAAAACTCTCTTTTTATCTTTAAGTTTTGACATTTTAATTACAGTGTGTCTTGATGTAGATCTTGTTGGGTTCATCTTGTTTGTGACTATCTGTGCTTCCTGGATTTAAAAGTCTATTTTCTTTCCCAGGTCAGGGAATTTTCAGCCATTATTTCTTCACATACGTTCTCTGTCTCTTTCTTGCTTCCTTCTGGGCCTACTATGATATGAATGTTAGTACATTTGATATTATCTTATAGGTTTCAAGCTATCTTTGTTATTTAAAAATTGTTTTTCCTTTCTTTTTTTTCTGTTCAGCTTGGGTGATTTCCACTACTCTGTCTTCCAGATTGCTGCTCCTTTCCTCTGTATTATATAATCTACTATTGATTCCTTGTAGGGTATTTTTAATTTCAGTTATTGTATTCTTTAGCTCTGTTTGTTTCTTCTTTTTATTTTCTCTTTGTTGAAAGTCTTATTGTGCTCCTAGCTTGCTGGGGAGTTCCTGGGTTCCTTCATGGCTTTCTGTAGGGCTAGGTTCCTGAATGGCTTTCTGTAGGGCTGGGTTCCTGCATGGCTTTTTGCAGGGCTCAGGGAGCTTTGGGCTGGTGCCAGTCTGCTAGAGGGAGGGGCCGGTTCATTGCATTGCTGCCTGTGCATGGCACCCCACTCCAGTACTCTTGCCTGGAAAATCCCATGGATGGAGGAGCCTGGTGGGCTGTAGTCCATGGGGTCGCTAAGAGTCGGACACGACTGAGCGACTTCATTTTCACTTTTCACTTTCATGCATTGGAGAAGGCAATGGCAACCCACTCCAGAGTTGGAGAATCCCAAGGATGGCGGAGCCTGGTGGGCTGCCGTCTATGGGGTCGCACAGAGTTGGACACGACTGAAGCGATTTAGCAGCAGCAGCAACAGCCTGGGAGGCTCAGTTAGATTCAGATTGGAGTTTTCTGCAGGACCCCTTCATAGATCACATGGTCCCTCTATCTGGAGGCACCTGACATCTGGTTTAAATATATTCTATCCACCAATGTTATCTTTTTGGGATGACATTGATCGTTAATGCCTAGATCCATTAATTCACTTGGAGTTTCAGACTGGTAGTATTCTAATTCTGTCATTCATTCTTCCTTTCTTAGTTGGAATACTATTTGGCTACAAAGTAGTACAGTTTACATAGGAAAGTCAGGATAAACATTTGATTCTCTTTATCAGTGTTCAGAATAATAAGCCAGTTCACTAGTATCCTTCAGCAGTGACCAATACATTTTATTTTGCATTACTATCTTTACAAACTCATGAAATCAACATATTTGATATATTTAAATTCTTTTCCATTATTATTCATATTGATGCTCAGTGGTTCCATCTTTGGTCAAATTGATGCCTGAGCCCCATTGACATGACTCTGTAGTCATTGACACCTTCTCCCTTGTCTGACGAGATGTTCCAAGCTCACCTTTTATTTCTCTGTCCCTAGAATTAGTGCTTTTTGCATGCTTGCATGCATGCTAAGTGGCTTCAGTTGTGTCCGACTCTTTGAGACCTCATGGACTGTAGCCTGCCAGGATCCTCTGTTTCTGGGATTCTCCAGGCAAGAATACTGGAGTGGGTTGCCATTCCTTCTCCAGGGGATGTTTCCGGCACAAGGATCGAACCTGCATCTCCTGTGAATACTGCATTGCAACTGGATTCTTTACCACTGAGCCACCTGGGAAGCCCCAGTCCTTTCTAATGAGTCCTTATTTCTTTTAGTGGAAATAGTATTTTAAGTTCACAACTGGAGCACTAGGGTGCTTATTTCTACTTTTTTTTTGGGTCTTTGTTTCTAGAACTTTCATCAGACAGAGCTAGGAAATATAGTGTTTGTTTGAAAGAAAAAATGAGTCGTATGTTCATACTGATACTTGATATTCAAATTCATGACTATAGGATTTTTACTTAATCTCTTCTAATTCGTTTATTTTCCTTTTTAATGTCTATGCCAAGAATCCCAGTTCTCAATAATGCTGGATATGAGAGAATTTGAGCATCACATAATTACTCATTTGCTTATTCCCAAGTTATAGACACAATAGCTCAGACACTGACAGTTCACACTTCAAAACCTTTAAGATTTTATTAGTTTTTGCTTTTAACAGTCCCTTCTATCCATAGGGTGTATGCCACAGGGGATGCCAGTCAAATGACATGTTTTTAAGTCATTTAGAATAGTTCCTCTCTGGTGATTATGCCCTCATCTGGATATACAGTTATGTTCATTTGTTTCCTTTCATTTTTTGTTACGTACTGCTTTTTCTTTAAGTATAAATTATTTAAATATTTACATGATCTCAGTTAAATCTACTAAACAAGGCATATCTAAAGAAGTCTAGTTTGTATTTTTTTCTTTTCTACCTCATTTCCTACTTCTCTCATAGTAGGTATTATTATTTTTATTTTATAATCATCTTTTTGTTGTTTTAAAATATAATCATTTATATTTAAAAAATATAAGCACATATATTTTTATACTGTGTTCTCCTATATGTCTAGCATACTATACTTCACTTAACAATAGATCCCAGAGCTTATGATAGCCGTCTAGAAATAGGGCTGCTAGATATAGGAAATGCAGATTTGAAGGCAGAAGAAAAAAGAGGGTTTGTTTCATTATTCCCTTCAGTATCCTCTTCTCCTTGGTACTTTCTCTACCCCAGTAGGAGCACTCTGCAGGATCCAGGCTCACCGCTCTTTTTACTCTGCAGAGCTCACCCCTCCTCCCTCTAACACTCCTGACCCCTCCCCCCAACCAGCAAAGACTCAGCTATCAGGACCCTGTCATTAGAGCCACTGGGAAAATAAATCAATAAGTAAGAAAACAAACAAATATATATTTCAACTGGACATATTGTACATTTCAAACACATTTTTTGGTCTTTAAGATGTGTAACAAAAAAACTCAAATCGCAATGCCCACGTAAATAACCAATGGCGATAAACACCTATACAATTTAAATCTTCTGCATCTAAGCCATTAAAATCTGTGGCTTTGGCTTATAGATAAAAATTATTTTTTAAAAGAGTCTAATTGATTGGAAAGTAGGACTATTGTCCTTTAAACAAACTCCATAGAAAGAAATCAAGTTAAGTGTGATCACTTACATCAGCTAAAAAAACTAAGATCATGGTATCCAGTCCCATCACTTCATGGAAAATAGACTGGGAAACAATGGAAACAGTGACAGACTTTATTTTCTTGGGCTCCAAAATCACTGCAGATGGTGACTGCAGCAAAGAATTCAAAGACGCTTGCTCCTTGGAAGAAAAGCAATGACAAACCTAGACAGCATATTAAAAAGCAGAGACATTACTTTGCCAGTAAAGGTCCATGTAGTCAAGGTTATGGTTTTTCCATAGTTATACATGGATGTGAGAGTTGGACCATAAAGAAAGCTGAGCGCCATAGAATTGTCACTTTTGGACTGTGGTGATGGAGAAGACTCTTGAGAGTCCCTTGAACTGCAAAGAGATCAAACCAGTCCATCCTAAGGAAATCAGTCCTGAATATTTATTCCAAGGACTGATGCTGAAGCTGAAGCTCCAACACTTTGGCCACCTCATGCAAAGAACCGATTTCTTGAAAAAGACCCTGATGCTGGGAAAGACTGAAGACAGGAGGAGAAGGGGACGACAGAGGATGAGATGGTTGGATGGTATCACTGACTCAATGGACATGAGTTTGAGCGAGCTCTGGGACTTGGTGATGGACAGGGAGGCCTGGCGTGCCAGTTCATGGGGTTTCGAAGAGTTGGACACGACTGAGCGACTGAACTGAACTGAACTGAACTTACATCAGCAGTTTTCAGCGCTCTTGTCCTCCTGAAAATCTTCCTCCTGCTAAGCTAATCTGGTTGCCATCCTAACCAGGAATTACTTGCTCATCTCGATTTCAGTGCCATGGACACTTGCTTTCCACACTTGGAATGACTTCTGCTTCCATCCACTGCTTTCATCAGCAGTTGGCTTAAAACTCACATTCTCCAGGAAGCTTGTCTGACCTCCTCCACTCTGTTAGGATCCTTTTTGTTCCCCACATGACCTCAAATGTAGAGTTGTCAGATTTAGAAAATAATAAAACAGGGTGCCCAGTTAACGTGAATTTGAGATAAATAGTAAATACTTTCCCCCCTTCCTTTTAACATGGGACATATTTACACTAAGAATTCTTTGTTATTTATAAAATTAAAATTTTAACTGGGGGTCTTGCACTTTATCTGGCACCTCAAAGTCTTAAAAAGCAAGTAAGCTCCAAATATTGTTACACTTGATTATTTTGTTGCTCTCAAAAATTTCCCATGAGTTACTTTATGTGTGTGTTTTGCCAAGTAGATGACAAACTCCTTGCAAGTGGAAACTATCTCAGGTGTTTGTAGTCCACCCCTCCCTGACTTTGCTCCGCACACTATGCTAGTCATAAGTTCCAAGTTAATGTTTGATAAATGAATAAATCCTCAGAGTGATCTTTGTTTTGATTAAAAAGAAATTTTTGAGTTAAACATAAAATACTATAAACACTAATCTAAATTATTTTAAAATCTAAATTGCTAAAGTTGATTTAGAATAAAATCAGAAGCTATTATTATTAATGATTTACATTCTGGGATTTTTATCAATGAAATTATATGAACAACTCATTAAACATTATAAAAGTTGTGTCAAGTTGTGAGTTCTTTGAGTAGAAGTTATTTTCATTTACTTTATTTTATCCTTACAAAAGGAAATCCTTATCCTTATCTTACCTGTAATATACACTTATATGAATTACATTTGGTGGCTTCACTTAAAAAAAATTGTACTAACAGTTACTTCCATCATTTTAATCACTAAGGCAATGCAAAAGATTGCCTTATGCCAGAGCCTGTATCTGTGGCATACTCTCAACATCAGCAGAGGGAGCCAACTTCAGTTTTGCTGAGAATTCACTGACTTCTACTTCCAAAGGTGCAAATGTAGAGCTTACTATTTGAAGACCATTCATTTGTTCTTAGTATTGAGAATGAGGTCATGGGTAGAAAAGCTAATTGAGATAACGCCATAACCAGTAGCAAGTTTATGTTGGCATTTGAGTGGGGTGCAGTTAAAGCTAATGCCATGAAAAACAGTTTAATTTGCTGTTAATTCTCTAAACAAAACATTCCCTATGCATGTCAGGATTTTGACATGTTAATCTTTGTTTCTGGAGGAGCTGGCAAGGTTGTAAAGAGAAAACCCAAAGGGAGGGAGCTGAGGAATGTTTCTTCACTGGGACAAAGAATATAGAGGAGCAGACAAAAAGAAAGAAGGGGTTTTGAGGGAAGGGTAGCCGGTGGAAGAGGAGAGGCCCTCTTCTTTTTATCTTGTTCAGTCGCTCAGTCGTGTCCGACTCTTTGCGACCCCATAAACTGCAGCACGCCAGGCTTCCCTCTCCTTTACTATCTCCCTGAGTTTGCACAAACTCATGTCCATTGAGTCAGTGATGCCATCCAACCATCTCATCCTCTGTCGCTCAAAGGAACTAATTGGGAAATGGTGTTTAAAACAACAACAACAAAAAACACAGGGAAAAAAAATAAAATAACAAAGCCCCAGAGAAACAGTGTGACTGGAGGGAACCTAAGAGCAGCATGCAGTTTTCTCTAACAAGAAATGGGTTGGGGCCAGTGGGAGGAAGAGGAAGTAGGGCTAGAACGGAAGGAACCCTTTTTAGCGCACCTGGAGGACTGGCCGGCTGTAGCGGGGGTGGGGAAGCCAGCTGAGCCAGGAGGGAGCGGAAAGCAGAGCTGACCGCAGCTTTGGACTAACCAGGGCTGGGGAAGAGCCTGACGACAAGTTGGAATTAGGGTGGATATAAAGAAACGTTCAAAACAAGCTCTGGCGTGGTGAGAGGTGGAATCAAATTTTAAAAGAAAGTAAAAGGGAAAATTATTAGATATGTTGTAGACTTTGTTTTAAAACTGTAATTTTTGGGGGGTTGTTGTTATTAAATAAGAAATTGGAAAAAAAATTTTTTTCCTGGAAACCAGAGTGGAAAATATAGTTCCAGATCTCCACGTATTTTTTTGCTGTTGTTATTAAATAAGAAATTGAAAAAAAATTTTTTTCCTGGAAACCAGAGTGGAAGATATAGTTCCAGGTCTCTATGTATTTTAGCATATAGAGCCATCATTGGGATTTTTCCTCCAAATTACTAGGAGCTTTAATTAAAATATCACCTGTAATCTTACCACCCCAATATTGTCAATATAATTGATGTAACATTTTGATATGTATCCTCCTGGAAAAGGCATGTGTCCATATATAGATATTTTGGATATTTAAAAAAAACAACGATGGGACTTTCCTGGTGGTCCAGTTGTTAAGAATCCACCTTCCAATGCAGGGGGAGTAGGTTAGATACCTGGTCAGGGAATTAAGATCACACATACCGTGGAGCAACTAAGCCCGAGTGCTGCAACAAAAGCCTGAGTGTTGCAACGAAGATCCAGCACAGCCAGAAACAAAATAATAATTAAAAAAAAAGAACAATAGTGTCACACTGATAGTTGCTATCACAGTGGTAGTTAAGAGCTGCTGAGAGCTTAGTACATGCTAAAAGCTCTTGTTGGGTTTTCCTTGTAATACTGCATTTAATCCTCACAACAACCCCGTGAGGTAGTAATATCATTCCTATTTTGTAAGTGATGGTCAGACAGGTTAAGAAACGTGCTCAGATTCACACAGCTAATAGTTGGTATTTGATCCCTGACCATCTGACGCTAGAGGCTTTTGAATCCTTGTAGCAAATTATCTTCCTTATCAGCGTTAGACAATCTGCTTTCTTTTCAATTAAAAACTACATTTAATGGACCTCCTTCTCTGTCAATACAGAACTTCATTATAATAAAGTGTCAAAATGTATGTACTCAATCCTCCGTGAGTGGACAATTTAAGTGATTTCACTTTTGCTATTGTATACATACATCTGTATTCATTTATTCCATTATTTTAATAATGTATTCCTACAAGTGGGATTTCTAGGTTAATTGCTTTTTGGGAGCAACTTTGTAATTTCATTTTAAGAAAGAATTTCAATGAGCGTTCCATCAGCATTGGGTTCTGAAGGCTTTGCGAGCTAGCCTTGAAGCTGGACTCACAGTCAGAGACTCACTGTTGCCACCTAGTGGCACCATCTCTAAATTGGATAGCAACATCCGGAGGTCGTTCAAGAACTCTCCAGGGAAGATGTTGAGCAAAACGTCCTCAATTTTTCATTATGATAAATACTATTGTGATGATTATGTTTATTCGTATTTAAAATCACTTCATTTGGGAACAGAGTCATAGAAATTCTGCTGTTGTTGCTGCTAAGTCGCTTCAGTCGTGTCTGACTCTGTGCGACCCCATAGACGGCAGCCCACCAGGCTCCCCCGTCTCTGGGATCCTCCAGGCAAGAACACTGGAGTGGGTTGCCATTTCCTTCTCCAATACATGAAAGTGAAAAGTGAAAGTGAAGTCGCTCAGTCGTGTCTGACTCCTAGCGACCCCATGGACTGCAGCCTACCAGGCTCCTCCACCCATGGGATTTTCCAGGCAAGCACTGTCAAAGGTAAAAACATCAGTTTTTTTGTCTTATAAATGTAATATGTATTATAATAAAGCATGAAAACTACATTGAATTATAAGAAAAATAAAATGAGTAACTTCATCAGCCAACAAAACCACTTCTAAGGGACCATTTAAGTAAATTTTAATATTTTAAAAAACAAGATTAGTGTAATAGATGTACACAGCTTAATAACCTGCTTTTTTTTCAAGTTCATTTTTTGAGGAGGGGTTATAGCTTACTGATCTGACTGCCTCCTGGGGCTCTTGAGATCAGGAACTTTGCCTCCTTTACTCTTGTGTTATTAACACCTGCAGTAATGCTTGGCAAATACTGGTTGACCAAGCAAGTTTTGTAAGAGCTGAAATTAGCATGTTGTTTTTTTTTTTTCTCTCTCTCTTTCTTTTTCCTCCCCATTTTTAAGAGGGTATGTCTCCTAGGCTACTCAATGCTTGATCCCACCTTAAGGGGAAATAGTTTCAGTATTTTGATTTGCTGATTATTTGGGGCTGTTCTGAGCTTTGTTCTCCCTCTTCTTTTCCCTTTACTGCTTTCAGTAGTCAGGGGCATGAGAGACAAAAGGAGCCCCCAGAAGAGTGGGGGGTGAGAGAAGTGGGCAGCCAGGTGAGTGAGCGGGGAGAGCTGGGGGCCGTGGTCCACCCGGCATGTCCTTGTGGTTGCCCCTTAGCCACCCCCTTGGTCTCCGGGGCTGTGAGTGAAGGGACTGGCCTCTGGGGTCTTTTGCAGCCTGAGGGGTGTGGGAGTCTATAGTCCTAACATCTGCGTGGGGTGGGGCTGGGGGCTCACCATGGAGAGGAAGCTGGGTGAGGAATGAGGCCCCAGCAGAGAGGTGGGGACAGGGCTGGCTGTGTGGGTGTGTGACCCAGCGCACACAGAAGGTTCACTTTAAGTTTTGCTTTCTAAACTCTGGCCATCCTAAACTTTTTTTTTAATGATTTTTGAACAAGGGACCTCACATTTTCGTTTTATACTGGGCCCTGCAACTTGTGTAGGTGATCCTGGGAAGGGAATAGAGTAGAGGAGGGGGACAGAAGATAAGATGTGGCGTTGAGGGGGAAAGAGCAGAGTGTGAAGAGAAAGGGGCATGGGAACCCCTGCCTGGTGGTTGCCACACAGACATCCAGTCCCCGAGTTCCCACCAAAGGCTCCACCCACTGCCTGAATCCTGGGGTCCCTTTCCGCCTCCTCGTGTTTCCCATAGCCTGCACCCAGCCATGCTTTCCAGGATCTACTGTTTTTCCCCTTCACAGAAAATTATCATCAGAGAGCCTTCATTTAGAGTAGTTGTGGTTTTTTTTTTCCCCCTGTGAATTCAGCAGAATTTTTAGCTTAATAACACTAAATATTTACACCAAATATTTTGAAGGATAGACTATGTTTAATTTGCCCGACACTTACTTATGCTCAGACCTGAAGAATCAGGAAGTTAGAAAACGTCCATCAAGCGTGTGCTCCTTGGCTGGGGGCAGAGAGGCCACGCCTACCTGCTCAGGTCACCTACCTGCACAGGTGTTCTTTGTCTCACCAGCCTCAGGAAGGCCTGGAGAGGCTCCAAAGGCAGGCTTTCAAGAGTTTGCAGCAGCTCGCTCTGCAGAGGAGTGAGGGCTGTGGAGGCTGGCGACAGCAGTCTGGATGTTAAAGTAGGTCTGGAAAGACAGAAACTGTGATCTCTAAATATAATCAGTCATTTTTTACAGAATCCCAAGACATTTAACTCTCACACTGCATTGACAGATTACCTGTGGACATTAAAAAAGAATTGAGGGTTAAGGAACCATGAGATATTTTAATAAGCATTATTTATTTATCTTAAACAACTTGCCAAGGGCTGTGACTGAGGTTTAAATATATTATTTCACATAATCCTAACAACCCAGTGTGGTAAGTAGTTACTGGTCTCATTTTACAGAATAATCTCAAGTGCAGAGATTAAAAACATGTATGTGTGTGTGTGAGAGTCACTGAGTCATGTCTGACTCTTTTGTGACCCCTGGCGGACTGTAGCCTGCCAGGTTCCTCTGTCCATGGGATTCTCCAGGCAAGAATACTAGACTGGGTAATCATTCTCTTCTCCAGGGGATCTTCTTGACTCAGGGATAGAACCCTGGTCTCCGGCATTGCAGGCATATTCTTTCCTATCTGAGCCAGCAGGGAAACCCCTAAAAATATGTACTAGGTCTCAATAGCAGAATTAATATGCAGAGCGTTTGTTGAGGGAAGCTAGTCCTTAGAGAAGATGGAGACAGCTGAATTCCCATTTACTCGACTCATTCCTAGACAAGTAAAATGACATATTCAAGTACTTGAGATCCTTCTCTGGCTCTGAGTTTCCTCTGACCTTGTGTGCTCTGTGTGGGAGTCAGGGGCTTGGGTTAGACTTCTCAGATATCCCGCTATCTGAGACCTCCCATCTCCAAAAGGAGCAGGCAGAGCGAGATGTTCTGTAATGGGAGATCATGATTACCTCTCTTTCTTCACTGGCTACTAATTGAAATTCAGTATTTCCTTAAATTACAAATACAGGCCACAAACCAGTTTTCTTAGCAGTATTTGAGACTTGATATCAATAGAAACCACAGATTTTTTTTCTAAAATGTTTTATTGAAATAGTTGATTTACAATATTGTACAAGTTTCAGGTGTACCACATGGTGATTCAGTTATATAAAATTCTTTTTCAGATGCTTTTCCCTTATAGGTTCCTATGTAATATTGAGTATAGAAATCAGATATTTTCATTTCATTCTGGTGGTAGTTGTGTGGGCAAAGTTGCTCAGTCATGTCTGACTCTTTGTGACCCTATGGACTGTAACCCACGAGGCTCCTCTGTCCACGGGGATTCTCCAGGCGTGAATACTGGAGTGGGTTGCCATATCCTTCTCCAGGGATTGAACCCGCGTCTCTTATGTCTCTTGCATTGGCAGGCAGGTTCTTTCTCACTGGCACCACCAGGGAGGTGTCTCCAAATATCTACTCTCTCCTGCTTTAGACTGACAGTAGTTATGAGACTTGTGACTAGGTCTTGGTTTTTAATATATATTATTCTATTACAAACTGTAAATATTCTGTTATCATTGTAAAAATATATAATCTGCCACTTTAATTATAATTCAGTGGCATTTATTACATCTACACAGTGGTACAACTATCACCAGGTTTTAAAAATATTTCGGTAGCTATATTTTAATGTAATAGGTTCCCTTGTAATTCTGTTTTTAAAAAAATATACACTTGAAAGCATTTGCCTCAGAAGGGGTTAATATGGTTCACCAGACATAGAGCTCTGGAACCCCAAAATGGTAAAACCCCCCAATCTATAAGCGCTTCCCATTTTTTAACATCCTATGACTATATGATTCTAAACCAGTCAAGCTTTCTCTCCATAAATGAGGATTATAACATTTCTCTGCTCCATCTGTGTTAGGGAAATTAAAATGGAGGAAGTCTTGCTCAGGCTTCAGAAGCAGGAGTGCAGGACTCTGACCTGCTTCTGATCTGCCTGGACACTACCTGGATTCCGTGCCTGCCCACAAGCACAGCAACTCAGGCCACGCAGAGGAGAAAGGCAGTGGGTCTTGGAATTTTTGAGCCCTGAGGGTCTGGCCACCTCCCTGGGGTCTAATGAAGTCCTATGACTCATAAGACGAAACAAACAGCATTGTAAAAAGGTGTAAGTAAAACCTGAGCTGCATTTTGCACACAAATTGATGATGCTATCAATTTGCAACCTGGGATTTTAAGCGGGGAAAACCCCCCCCAAACTGCAATTTGAAGTCTCACGGGTAGGGTGGACACACCACCTGGGACCCTTTCCGAATTGGGACTCCAGATTGCTGTTCATGAGGGACTTCCCAGCGCCGTTCAAGTCTGGATGTAGGTCGACCCAATTTGGTGATACATATGCTGCTACTTTTCTCTATTGTTTCTTTTCTCTTAATGACTATGTTGAAATTGAGTCAAATAATCTGTAAAAAAATTGAAATTGTTTATGTGTGTAACGAGTGGTTTCTTTTGTTAACAAATCCCTCGAATGTAAAATGAAAGTAAAATTTTTGGCAAAACAATCTGCTCTGGGGGATTGCCACTCAATGAGTTTTTTGTCCATGTAGTCGGATACTCAGTAGGCAGGCCGGCAGGCCCTGGGCCTTGCCCTCAGCAAACCACTGGTGTTCCTGTACAGTCTTCCGCATGTGAACACTCTTGGAGGCGCAGGACTTGGGGTCACTTGTGAACAGGCTGGAGCCCTCCCTCTGAAAGCCTCCGGTGAATGTGGCTCTCAGGAAGGGTCCCCCGCTTCACTTCTGTGCCAGAACCAGACCAGTAGGCGTCAGCTTCCCCTGGGCCATTCTCAGGATGGATCCTGTTCGTTGGTGAGTGTGAATGCCCCTCAAGTGCTATAGTTGGGAAGATACCCATTTATTCAGTTCATGCCTTTGTTCAATCATTTGTTCAGTCATTTAATAGAAATTTACTGAGTTCTTATGTATGTGCCAGGAGACTTCAGTGAAAAAAAAAGGTCAAAGGTTTTGCTCTATTTTTTTTTAAGTTAATTTTTATCTGAGTACAGTTATTTTATAATGTTGTATTAGTTCCTGCTGTACAGAGTGAACAGAGTGAATCAGCTATATGTATATACATGTCCCTTCTTTTTAGGATTTCCTTCCCATTTAGCTCACCACAGAGCATTTACTAGAGTTCCCTGAGCTATACCGGAGAAGGCAATGGCACCCCACTCCAGTACTCTTGCCTGGAAAATCCTATGGACGGAGGAGCCCGGTAGGCTGCAGTCCATGGGGTCGCTAAGAGTCAGACACGACTGAGTGACTTCACTTTCACTTTTCACTTTCATGCATTGGAGGAGGAAATGGCAACCCACTCCAGTGTTCTTGCCTGGAGAATCCCAGGGACGGGGGAGCCTCGTGGGCTGCCATCTATGGGGTCACACAGAGTCGGACACGACTGAAGTGACTTAGGAGCAGCAGCAGCCTGAGCTATATAGGAGGTTCTCATTAGTTATCTGTTTTATAGATAGTATCAATAGTGTATATATGCCAGTTCTAATCTTCCAATTCATCGCCCCCCTCCCCTCCCTTGGTATCCATACATTGGCTCTTTATATCTATGTTCCTGTTTCTGTTTTTCAATCAAGATCATCTATACCATTTTTCTAGATTCCACATATATGTGTTAATATACAATATTCATTTTTCTCTTTCTGACTTTACTTCATTTTCTATGATAGTCTTTAGATCCATCCACATCTCTGCAAATAACCCAGTTTTATTTCTTTTTATGGCTGAGTAATATTCCATTGTATATGTGTACCACAGCTTATGGCGTTTACATTCTAGTAGGGAATAAGGTGGAGAAGGCAATGGCAACCCACTCCAGTACTCTTGCCTGGCAAATCCCATGGACAGAGGAGCCTGGTAGGCTGCAGTCCATGGGGTCGCTTTGGAGTTAGACACGACTGAGCGACTTCATTTTCCCTTTTCACTTTCATGCATTGGAGAAGGAAATGGCAACCCACTCCAGTGTTCTTGCCTAGAGAATCCCAGGGACGGGGGAGCCTGGTGGGCTGCTGTCTCTGGGGTCGCCCAGAGTCAGACACGACTGAAGCGACTTAGCAGCAGCAGTAGTAGCAGGGAATAAGGAAGGGGTAGATAATAACCAAAATTTAAAAAGTGCATTGGTGATGGTGATGATGAATGTTGTTAAAAAATAGAAGTAGGGAAGGGAGGCAGGAAGTGCTGCTGCGGGTGGGTTGTAACAATCCCTAGCAATGGAAGTGGGTTGACTGAGGAGTGAGCTTGAGGAGGACGTGAGCACCGTGAGCAGCAGAGACAGCCCTTCTGCCACCTTCCTTTTTGGGACCTGCTTGCCTGCAGGGACATGTGTTCCCCAGCTGCCTCTGGTGGTGCAGCATCTTCTGTGACTTGACTCTCCAGGGGCACCGAGGTGCCGTCATCTAAAGCCGGGTTCTTGGTTTAGCCTTGTCAGTTTTAAGTATGATGTTTTTATCTCCACATGTGGATCCTTTAACTTCTTGGTTGGTTCAGAACGTGGGCAGGAAAGGGGGGATGCTATTTGTTGGTGTTCCATTCAACTCCCCCGATGGTTTTGTAGTTGAGCTTTTGATGCTTAACCTCCCTTCTGAATGTGAGTCCTCCAGGGCAGGAAGGGTAATGGCCCTTTCCTCTGCCTGAGATAACCCTACTGACCGGGAGAGTGCTTGGCACAAAGAATATACTCCCTAATCTTTATTTACTAGATAAGTTTCATGTTAAAGTACGAAGTCACTGACTTTTGGTTGTGGGTCATCAGAGACTTATACGTCAAAGGAACTGTAAGGGCAAAAGTGATTTTTTTGGTCTGAAACTGCCCCTATTAACCTGTAACTTGTGTAAAAGGATAATAATCCTTTTCATGGAACAGATATTTAAAACATGCTTTTAGACATTATGAAATCTTCTGAAAAGCAGGGTATTAAGTGATTTTTTCCCCCCACACAACCCATGTCAACTTGACAGCTCTCATAATCAGCATCGTAATTTATTTGTGAAGCCCAAGATGAGTCAGTATTTAAGATTTCTACCATTATAGCATTGAGCATAGCCTGGAATGTGAAGTAGTGCACGTGGTATTTCAAGATCTTTAGATATTTGACAACCAATTAGTTAGCAGACATGCCACCGTTGTACACACAGACAGCACATTGTGCTGCACATGGACTTGGTACAAAGAGATGAGTGAGACACACCCTCAGCCAGTGAGCCACTGGGAAATAGGGCTGTGAAATAATGTGTGTGTGTGCGCTTAGTTGCTCAGTTGTGTTCGACTCTTCCTGACCCTATGGACTGCAGCCTGCTCAGCTCTTCTGTCCATGGAATCCACCAGGCAAGAATAATGAAGTGGGTAACCATTCCCTTCTCCAGGGGATCGTCCCAACCCAGGGATTGAACCCAGGTCTCCCACGTTGCAGCCAGATTCATTACTATCTGAGCTACCAGGAAAGTACCTAGAAACTGATGGGGTTTTATATGTACTTAGCTGTATTTTAAAGGCATTTTTAAAAAACACATTTATTGCAACAACCTGGCAATGTAGCTACTGTTACATTCCCCACATTTTACTGAACATATAACAGGCAGCCTTGGGAGACTTACTATCTTCTTTTGGAGCAAAGAGCAATTTCCCTAAATTCAAGGTTCCTCTCCTGTAAGCACATGGCAGGTGCAGATTTTGGCATCTCCCTGCCAGAACTGGGGCTCAAGGAACCAGTATAAAACATGCTGATACTCTGGCTACGGCAGTTGTTGTCGTTAATAAACTGTCATTTATTTCTTTTTTTTTTTTTTTTCA
This sequence comes from Bubalus kerabau, assembly GCF_029407905.1. Classification (NCBI taxonomy): domain Eukaryota; kingdom Metazoa; phylum Chordata; class Mammalia; order Artiodactyla; family Bovidae; genus Bubalus; species Bubalus kerabau. The sequence continues at coordinate 68,854,605 of NC_073637.1, forward strand.
ATTCTTTTTTTTTTTTTTAATTTTATTTTATTTTTAAACTTAACATAACTGTATTAGATTTGCCAAATATCAAAATGAATCCACCAGAGGTATACATGTGTTCCCCATCCTGAACCCTCCTCCCTCCTCCCTCCCCATTCCATCCCTCCGGGTCGTCCCAGTGCACCAGCCCCAAGCATCCAGTATCGTGCATCGAACCTGGACTGGCAACTCATTTCATACATGATATTTTACATGTTTCAATGCCATTCTCCCAAATCTTCCCACCCTCTCCCTCTCCCACAGAGTCCATAAGACTGTTCTATACATCAGTGTCTCTTTTGCTGTCTCGTACACAGGGCCATTGTTACCATCTTTCTAAATTCCATATATATGCGTTAGTATACTGTATTGGTGTTTTTCTTTCTGGCTTACTTCACTCTGTATAATAGGCTCCAGTTTCATCCACCTCATTAGAACGGATTCAAATGTATTCTTTTTAATGGCTGAGTAATACTCCATTGTGTATATGTACCACAGCTTTCTTATCCATTCATCTGCTGATGGACATCTAGGTTGCTTCCATGTCCTGGCTATTATAAACAGTGCCACGATGAACATTGGGGTACTCGTGTCTCTTTCCCTTCTGGTTTCCTCAGTGTGTATGCCCAGCAGTGGGATTGCTGGATCATAAGGCATGTCTATTTCCAGTTTTTTAAGGAATCTCCACACTGTTCTCCATAGTGGCTGTACTAGTTTGCATTCCCACCAACAGTGTAAGAGGGTTCCCTTTTCTCCACACCCTCTCCAGCATTTATTACTTGTAGACTTTTGGATCGCAGCCATTCTGACTGGTGTGAAATGGTACCTCATAGTGGTTTTGATTTGCATTTCTCTGATAATGAGTGATGTTGAGCATCTTTTCATGTGTTTGTTAGCCATCTGTATGTCTTCTTTGGAGAAATGTCTATTTAGTTCTTTGGCCCATTTTTTGATTGGGTCATTTATTTTTCTGGAGTTGAGCTGTAGGAGTTGCTTGTATATCCTCGAGATTAGTTGTTTGTCAGTTGCTTCATTTGCTATTATCTTCTCCCATTCTGAAGGCTGTCTTTTCACCTTGCTAATAGTTTCCTTTGATGTGCAGAAGCTTTTAAGGTTAATTAGGTCCCATTTGTTTATTTTTGCTTTTATTTCCAATATTCTGGGAGGTGGGTCATAGAGGATCCTGCTGTGATGTATGTCAGAGAGTGTTTTGCCTATGTTCTCCTCTAGGAGTTTTATAGTTTGTGGTCTTACGTTTAGATCTTTAATCCATTTTGAGTTTATTTTTGTGTATGGTGTTAGAAAGTGTTCTAGTTTCATTCTTTTACAAGTGGTTGACCAGAGTTCCCAGCACCACTTGTTAAAGAGATTGTCTTTAATCCATTGTATATTCTTGCTTCCTTTGTCGAAGATAAGGTGTCCATATGTGCGTGGATTTATCTCTGGGCTTTCTATTTTGTTCCATTGATCTATATTTCTGTCTTTGTGCCAGTACCATACGGTCTTGATAACTGTGGCTTTGTAGTAGAGCCTGAAGTCAGGTAGGTTGATTCCTCCAGTTCCATTCTTCTTTCTCAAGATCGCTTTGGCTATTCGAGGTTTTTTGTTTTTCCATACAAATTGTGAAATTATTTGTTTTAGCTCTGTGAAGAATGCTGTTGGTAGCTTGATAGGGATTGCATTGAATCTATAGATTGCTTTGGGTAGTATACTCATTTTCACTACATTGATTCTTCCAATCCATGAACATGGTATATTTCTCCATCTGTTAGTGTCCTCTTTGATTTCTTTCACCAGTGTTTTATAGTTTTCTATATATAGGTCTTTAGATTCTTTAGGTAGATATATTCCTAAGTATTTTATTCTTTCCGTTGCAATGGTGAATGGAATTGTTTCCTTAATTTCTCTTTCTGTTTTCTCATTATTAGTGTATAGGAATGCAAGGGATTTCTGTGTGTTGATTTTATATCCTGCAACTTTACTATAGTCATTGATTAGTTCTAGTAATTTTCTGGTGGAGTCTTTAGGGTTTTCTATGTAGAGGATCATGTCATCTGCAAACAGTGAGAGCTTTACTTCTTTTCCAATTTGGATTCCTTTTATTTCTTTTTCTGTTCTGATTGCTGTGGCCAAAACTTCCAAAACTATGTTGAATAGTAATGGTGAAAGTGGGCACCCTTGTCTTGTTCCTGACTTTAGAGGAAATGCTTTCAATTTTTCACCATTGAGGATAATGTTTGCTGTGGGTTTGTCATATATAGCTTTGATTATGTTGAGGTATGTTCCTTCTATTCCTGCTTTCTGGAGAGTTTTGATCATAAATGGATGTTGAATTTTGTCAAAGGCTTTCTCTGCATCTATTGAGATAATCATATGGTTTTTATTTTTCAATTTGTTAATGTGGTGTATTACATTGATTGATTTGCGGATATTGAAGAATCCTTGCATCCCTGGGATAAAGCCCACTTGGTCATGGTGTATGATCTTTTTAATGTGTTGTTGGATTCTGATTGCTAGAATTTTGTTAAGGATTTTTGCATCTATGTTCATCAGTGATATTGGCCTGTAGTTTTCTTTTTTTGTGGGATCTTTGTCAGGTTTTGGTATTAGGGTGATGGTGGCCTCATAGAATGAGTTTGGAAGTTTACCATCCTCTGCAATTTTCTGGAAGAGTTTGAGCAGGATAGGTGTTAGCTCTTCTCTAAATTTTTGGTAGAATTCAGCTGTGAAGCCGTCTGGACCTGGGCTTTTGTTTGCTGGAAGATTTTTTATTACAGTTTCAATTTCCGTGCTTGTGATGGGTCTGTTAAGATTTTCTATTTCTTCCTGATCAAGTTTTGGAAAGTTGTACTTTTCTAAGAATTTGTCCATTTCTTCCTCGTTGTCCATTTTATTGGCATATAATTGTTGATAGTAGTCTCTTATGATCCTTTGTATTTCTGTGTTGTCTGTTGTGATCTCTCCATTTTCATTTCTAATTTTATTGATTTGATTTTTCTCCCTTTGTTTCTTGATGAGTCTGGCTAATGGTTTGTCAATTTTATTTATCCTTTCAAAGAACCAGCTTTTGGTTTTGTTGATTTTTGCTATGGTTTCTTTTGCATTTATTTCTGCTCTAATTTTTAAGATTTCTTTCCTTCTACTAACCCTGGGGTTCTTCATTTCTTCCTTTTCTAGTTGCTTTAGGTGTAGAGTTAGGTTATTTATTTGACTTTTTTCTTGTTTCTTGAGGTGTGCCTGTATTGCTATGAACTTTCCCCTTAGGACTGCTTTTACCGTGTCCCACAGGTTTTGGGTTGTTGTGTTTTCATTTTCATTCGTTTCTATGCAAATTTTGATTTCTTTTTTGATTTCTTCTGTGATTTGTTGGTTATTCAGCAGCGTGTTGTTCAGCCTCCATATGTTGGATTTTTTAATAGTTTTTCTCCTGTAATTGAGATCTAATCTTACTGCATTGTGGTCAGAAAAGATGCTTGGAATGATTTCTATTTTTTTGAATTTACCAAGGCTAGCTTTATGGCCCAGGATGTGATCTATCCTGGAGAAGGTTCCATGTGCGCTTGAGAAGAAGGTGAAATTCATTGTTTTGGGATGAAATGTCCTATAGATATCAATTAGGTCTAACTGGTCTATTGTATCGTTTAAAGTTTGTGTTTCCTTGTTAATTTTCTGTTTAGTTGATCTATCCATAGGTGTGAGTGGGGTATTAAAGTCTCCCACTATTATTGTGTTATTGTTAATTTCTTCTTTCATACTTGTTAGCATTTGTCTTACATACTGTGGTGCTCCCGTGTTGGGTGCATATATATTTATAATTGTTATATCTTCTTCTTGGATTGATCCTTTGATCATTATGTAGTGACCATCTTTGTCTCTTTTCACAGCCTTTGTTTTAAAGTCTATTTTATCTGATATGAGTATTGCTACTCCTGCTTTCTTTTGGTCCCTATTCGCATGGAAAATCTTTTTCCAGCCCTTCACTTTCAGTCTGTATGTGTCCCCTGTTTTGAGGTGGGTCTCTTGTAGACAACATATGCAGGGGTCTTGTTTTTGTATCCATTCAGCCAGTCTTTGTCTTTTGGTTGGGGCATTCAACCCATTTACGTTTAAGGTAATTACTGATAAGTATGACCCTGTTGCCATTTACTTTATTGTTTTGGGTTTGAATTTATACACAATTTTTGTGTTTCCTGTCTAGAGAATATCCTTTAGTATTTGTTGGAGAGCTGGTTTGGTGGTGCAAAATTCTCTCAGCTTTTGCTTGTCTGAAAAGCTTTTGATTTCTCCTTCATACTTGAATGAGATCCTTGCTGGGTACAATAATCTGGGCTGTAGGTTATTTTCTTTCATCATTTTAAGTATGTCTTGCCATTCCCTCCTGGCTTGAAGAGTTTCTATTGAAAGATCAGCTGTTATCCTTATGGGAATTCCCTTGTGTGTTATTTGTTGTTTTTCCCTTGCTGCTTTTAATATTTGTTCTTTGTGTTTGATCTTTGTTAATTTGATTACTATGTGTCTTGGGGTGTTTCGCCTTGGGTTTATCCTGTTTGGGACTCTCTGGGTTTCTTGGACTTGGGTGATTATTTCCTTCCCCATTTTAGGGAAGTTTTCAACTATTATCTCCTCAAGTATTTTCTCATGGTCTTTCTTTTTGTCTTCTTCTTCTGGGATCCCTATGATTCGAATGTTGTAGCGTTTAATATTGTCCTGGAGGTCTCTGAGATTGTCCTCATTTCTTTTAATTCGTTTTTCTTTTATCCTCTCTGATTCATTTATTTCTACCATTCTATCTTCTAATTCACTAATCCTATCTTCTGCCTCTGTTATTCTACTATTTGTTGCCTCCAGAGTGTTTTTAATTTCACTTATTGCATTATTCATTATATATTGACTCTTTTTTATTTCTTCTAAGTCCTTGTTAAACCTTTCTTGCATCTTCTCAATCCTTGCCTCCAGGCTATTTATCTGTGATTCCATTTTAATTTCAAGATTTTGGATCAATTTCACTATCATTATTCGGAATTCTTTATCAGGTAGATTCCCTATCTCTTCCTCTTTTGTTTGGTTTGGTGGGCATTTATCCTGTTCCTTTATCTGCTGGGTATTCCTCTGTCTCTTCATCTTGTTTAAATTGCTGAGTTTGGGGTGTCCTTTCTGTATTCTGGCAGTTTGTGGAGTTCTCTTTATTGTGGCGTTTCCTCGCTGTGTGTGGGTTTGTACAGGTGGCTTGTCAAGGTTTCCTGGTTAGGGAAGCTTGTGTCGATGTTCTGGTGGATGGAGCTGTATTTCTTCTCTCTGGAGTGTAATGAAATGTCCAGTAATGAGTTATGAGATGTCTATGGTTTTGGGGTGACTTTGGGCAGCCTGTATCTTGAAGCTCAGGGCTGTGTTCCTTTGTTGCTGGAGAATTTGCTTGGTATGTCTTTCCCTGGAACTTGTTGGCCCTTGTGTGGTGCTTGGTTTCAGTGTCGGTATGGAGGCGTTTGATGAGCTCCTGTCAATTAATGTTCCTTGGAGTCAGGAGTTCCCTGGAGTCAGGGTTTGGACTTAAGCCTCCTACTTCCAGTTATCGGTCTTAATTTTACAGTAGTTTCAAAACTTCTCCTTCTATACAGCACCACTGATAAAACATCTACGTTAAAGATGAAAAGTTTCTCTACTGTGAGGGTCACTCAGAGAGGTTCACAGCGTTACATGGAGAAGAGAAGAGGGAGGAGGGAGTTAGAGGTGACCCAAATGAGATGAGGTGGAATCAATAGTGGAGAGAGTGGGCTAGCCAGTAGTCACTTCCTTATGTGCACTCCACAACTGGACCGCTCAGAGATGTTCACGGAGTTATACAGGGAAGAGAAGAAGGAGGCAGGAGACAGAGGTGGCCAGAAGGATAAAAGGGGGAAATGAAAAGGAGGGAGACAGATCCAGCCAGTAATCAGTTCCTTAAGTGTTCTCCACCGTCTGGAACACACAGAAATTCACAGAGTTGGGTAGAGTAGAGAGGGGTTAGGGAGGAGATACAGGTGACCTGGTGGAGAAAATGGAGAGTCCAAAGGGAGAGAGAGCAGTCAAGCCAGTAATCTCGTACACTAGTGAAAAATGGGTCCTGAAGATTGGGTTCTTAAAGGTATAAAATTGGTAACAAATACATAAAAACAAAAATTAGAAATCTAGAGTAGAGTTTGGAATTTCAAAAATGCGATGTTAATGAAAAGAAGAAGGAAAAGAAAGAGAGAAAAAACGAACAAAGAAAAACAAATAAGGTCGTGAAAGTAATAAAGAAACTACAGGTACAAAATTGATAACTAATACCAAAAAGCAAAAATTAAAAATCTAGAGTAGAGTTTGGAATTTCAAAAATACAACGTTAAAAAAAAAAAAAAAAAAGAAGAAGAAGAAAAATAAAGAGAGAAAACAAACAAACCAACAAAAACAATGTCGCAAAAATTATAAAGAAAATACAGGTACAAAATTGATATCAAATACCAAAAAGCATAAATTACAAATCTTGAGTAGAGTTTGGAATTGCAGATATACGATGTTATATAAAAGAAGAAGAGAAAGAAACAGAGGAAAAAAAAAGTCACAGAAATTATGAAAAAAACTATAGGTACAAAATTGATAACATATATCAGAAGGCTAAAATTAAAAATCTAGAGTAGAGTTTGGAATTTCAAAAATACAATGTTAAAGAAAAGAAGAAAAAGAAAAAAGAAAAAAAAAAAACAAAAAAACCACGGTCAAAAAATTATAAAATATATATATGAAGTTTGCTGAAGAAGAAAGAAAAAAAAAAATAGGGTCTTTTTTTTTTTTGCAAAGTAATAGTTATAAAAGTGAAAATTAAAGGACAATAGAGGACTTAAAAAAATTTTTTTTTTTTTAATTAAAAAAAAAAAAAGAAAGAAAGATTGATCGTAAAAATAGTAAAAATATATCTAGGTCTTTCTCTGGTTTTGTTGTGAGTATTGTGGGTTCAGTTCATTTTTGGCAGTTCCTTAGTCCGACTTATATTTCTCAAGATCTATAGGCCCCTTCCTATGTAATCCGTAGTAACCACAGGGTTTTAATCTATGGCCTGTAGCTTCCAAGGCGTTTCCCTCTGTTATAGCTTCTTCTGTTTGCTGGTCTCCTCAGTGTCTGGTTCCCGCCCTGACACAAAGGGGATGGTTGAGGACACTATTTTTTTTTTTTTTTAATTTAGGCTCACTTGTTCAGCCGCGCTGTGGGGAGGGAGGGAGGGATGCTGCAAACAGGTAACACTGGCGTGCTCTCGCAGTGCCTCAGCCACACTGGGTCTGCCCCCGCTCACGGCGCGTGTAGCCTCCCTGCCCACACTGCTCGGGCTCTAGGTTGTTCCGCCAGGAACAATCAGAGGCCGGCCCTGGGCTGAGCTCCCAGGTCCAAGCCGCTCAGGTTCAGGCACTCGGGTAGTCCTCAGAGGCGCAGACTCGGTTGGGCCTGCGTTTTGTGTTCTTCCCAGATCCGAGCAGCTCAGGTGATGTGTTTGGCGGGCGCCAATGCTGCGACTTATCGCCTCCCCGCCACTCGGTTATCTGGGTGTAAAACCGGCGCACCTTCTCAGGCAGATGTTGACCGTCCAGACCCCCAAGAAGTTTTAGTTAGCAAAGAAGCCTGCTTACAGTTTTATAGATAGTGTCTCTCTGGGGCTGCGATGTCCCCCTTCCGGCTCTGGCTGCCTGTCACCGGAGGGGGAAGGTCTGCAGCCGGCTATCTCTGTTCAGTCCTTTGTTCCGTGCGCGGGCCTGGCGGTGTCTTAGGTTAGGGCTGGCTTTTCGCGTGGTAGATATCCCACAGTCTGGTTTGCTAGCCCAAATTATTTCGCTCAGATAGCGCTCAGGACATTCGGCCCGATTCTTACTCTAAGGGACAGAGCCCTTGCCGCACTTCCCTGCCCAGCCCCCGCTTGCTAATGCCCTGTGCAGGCGTCTGCGCTGCTTCTCCGCTGGGGGAGTTACCGTAGGGCTCACAATCCGCGATTTTTAATTGTTTATTTTTTCCCCCTCCCTTTTATGTTGCCCTCTGTGCTTCCAAAGCTCGGCACAGATTCGGCAGTGAGAGGGTTTCCTGGTGTTTGGAAACTTCTCTCTTTTTAAGACTCCCTTCCCGGAACGGAACTCCATCCCTCCCTCTTTTGTCTCTTTTTTTGTCTTTTATATTTTTTCCTACCTCCTTTCGAAGAGTTGGGCTGCTTTTCTGGGTGCCTGATGTCCTCTGCTGGCATTCAGAAGTTGTTTTGTGGAATTTACTGGACGTTTAAATGCTCTTTTGATGAATTTGTGGGGGAGAAAGTATTCTCCCCGTCCTACTCCTCCGCCATCTTGGCTCCTCCTCCCATTTATTTCTGACCCAGGAGTTTCATATATTCTGCTGCTGCTGCTGCTGCTAAGTCGCTTCAGTCGTGTCCGACTCTGTGCGACCTCATAGACGGCAGCCCACCAGGCTCCCCCGTCCCTGGGATTCTCTAGGCAAGAACACTGGAGTGGGTTGCCATTTCCTTCTCCAATGCATGAAAGTGAAAAGGGAAAATGAAGTCGCTCAGTCGTGTCCGACTCTTAGCGACCCCATGGACTGCAGCCCACCAGACTCCTCCGTCCATGGGATTTGCCAGGCAAGAGTACTGGAGTGGGGTGCCATTGCCTTCTCCATCATATATTCTACCAGCATCTATGAAAGTATGGCAAGCTAACTTGCTAGTTTGGAAGTAGGGTACCATCTCAGATTCTTCATAATTCTCGATGTTCACACAGGAGGAAATTGAAAGACAAATGGTTCAATAACTTACCCGAAGTCCCTCTGCCAGCAAATGGTGGAGGTGGATCTAAACTCTTGTAGTCTAGGCTAGTTGGCGAGATTGCTTTCAGGCTTATGTGGTTTGAGGTGCCTTGGGCTGTCTAAATGGTGGTGTATCCAGCAGGTCCTTGATCACATAAGGAGGAACCCAGGACATAGATTCACATTTGGGAACCACATTTGGGAGCTCATGTTGTCACTGAGACGATGAAGTAGGGACTGAATGTGTAGATTCCTCTAAAAGCTTGGCTATAGAGAGACAGAGATAGGTTGAATGCTAGAGAAGGATGTAGAGGCAAAATCCACTTTTTTTGTGAATTTTTAATTTGAGATAGACCTGAAGATGCAAAAATATTGTTGGAAAAGAACCACTAGCAGGATGAGATTAAAAGTAGAAAAGAGAGAGAAAAGTTGGTGGAGTCAGACCACTAAGGAAACGGAAACTAATGGAAGCCAGATCATACCTTTTCCACTGAGGTGGGAAGCAAGGAGGGAAAGATAGGTAAGGAGCTGATATGTATGTAGGTGTCAAGATGGGATAGGAAGTTAAGGGAGCCCTTCTCTGGAATCAACTAGGTCACTTCCAAGAGGAATGAGGAAGGTGCTGGGGCTGGGGTTTCCAGGAGAACAGTGTAGATTAGAAATAGCTGAGGGAGGAACAGAAGATGGAACTGTCCTATGCTTGGCTCAATGCCTTGCACACAGTAGGTGAAATTAAATGACTTGAGTTAATGAGTAGACACATGTAGAGGAATTCTTGGGCAATATACTGAGATGTTGGTTGAGGTTGGAGACCACCTTTCTGCAGGGACTAGTTTCTGAGATGCTGAATTAGATGGAATTAGAGGCAGGGAACAGCTTCCTCTTTAGTAACTGCTTGTATTAAAAAGTAGAGACATTGCTTTGCCAACAAAGGTCAGTCTAGTCAAAGCTATGGTTTTTCCAGTAGTCATGTATGGATGTAAGAGTTGGACCATAAAGAAGGTTGAGTGCTGAAAAACTGATGCTTTTGAGCTGTGGTGCTGGAGAAGGCTCTTGAGAGTCCCTTGGACAGCAAGGAGATCAAACCAGTCCATCCTAAAGGAAATCAACCCTGAATATTCATTGGAAGGACTGATGCTGAAGCTGAAACTCCAATACTTTGGCCACCTTATATGAAGAGAGGACTCATTGGAAAAGACCCTGATATTGGGAAAGATTGAAGGAGGGTGGAGAAAGGGGTGACAGAGGATGAGATGGTTGACTGGCATCACTGACTCAATGGACATGAGTTTGAGCAAACTCTGGGTGATAATGAAGGATAGGGAAGCCTGGTGTACTGTGCAAAGAATTGGACACAACTTAGCAGCCAAACAACAACTGCTTGTTGCTGCTAAGTGGGTGGCACCCAGCCCACCAGCTGAGAGATGGCAAGACAGTCAATCCTGGAGGATAGGCAGGGCCAGCATGGGGGCTCACGGTAAGCTGGGTTTGGGAGCGAATAGTACAACGTGAGGGCTCCCCTTTGCCCAGTACAGATGTCAAGAAGTTGAAGCCTGGTCACACTTGCATTCTAAGCATATTATAGAGCAAACCAGAATTGTTTGTCATGATGTGATCTGAGAATAAATTCAATGATATGACCTCGTTCCAAATGGGATCAGTTTTTATTTTTAATGTATTTATAGAACTGAGATTTAGGCTTCCAAGGGAATGAGATAAAGGAATAGAGGTCAATATAAGGGGGTGAGAAAAAAAGCTCAAAATGAGCCAAGTGGCATTCCATTTAAAAGAAATGTGTCTGTGGCCAGCCGGAAAATGATCATAATGGTTGTAAAGAAAAAATAGTCAGAAGAGACAGATTTAGGTAACTTTCCATTACTTGGCAATGTTTTTAATTTGGCTGCACCTGACACCAGGAGGCGAGGGAGAAAGCTGGTCGGAAATTCTAAAACTAAATTAAAACTGCTCCTGAGGCCACTGAAGATTTTGATCTGGAAGAGTAATTGGTTTTTGTTTCGGTTCACGCAAGTCAGCAGGCAGGGTGAAAAACGCACTGATCTGCAGCAAAACATTAACCTTCAAGCAGTGGCTCTTGTTTCCATAAGTGCAGTGTAGGAAAGAGCTCTGCAAACCTTCTGCATCTAAGCTAAATGGGCACTGGACAATTTAAACAGGCAGGAAACTTCACCCACGTGCATTCGGCAGGCACCCAAGGATACCAGCGGCTCATGGGCTTGACTTGCAGAGAAGGACAGCATGATATCACATCCTAAGAGAGCCATTCACAGGGCCCGAGTGCGTGTCGTTTTCTTTAACTATCATCTACTCTTGATGTTTGGGGACTCTGCCATTTACTTCCACATTAAATTAGAGCTTTTAAAAACTAGACCATTGTGCCTGCCCATCCAGTGGTTTCTTTTTACTCACCTGCCACTGCTTGGAAAAGTCATCTAGGGAAATGTAATGAGATCACTGGGGCAACCCCTTTTCCAAGCTAATTATTCCAGCACACTCTGTATTGCACTCTTATTTTTAACTTACTAACATAAGTATTTTTTTTTTCTTCCAAAGGAGACTTGAGTCCACTCAATTTCCCTGTCAAAGACACAAATTGCAATTTTATTTATTTATTTCTCATTTCCTCGGAAATGAGAGCCCTCATGTCCAGCCCCGTTTTCTTTTATTTATTTTTTTAATTTTCTTACTGAGCAGGGATTAAATGTGTGCACTACCGGATGACATGATGAGAGCAGGCTGGACACATTTGCAGGGGAAGGCTGTTGGGAAGAGTGGCTTCCATCCTGTGGGGCAACGGCTCTCGACTCCTCTTCCTGCTCCGGCCCTGACCCCTCTCCAGTCTGCTCTTACTCTAGCTGCCAGGGTGATCCTGGTAAGACACCAGTTGCTCATGCGAGTCCTCCCCCAACCCCACCTGTCCTCCCACCCCCTCTTTTTTCTGCTCTGTCCCCTCCCTCACTCCATTTCCCCTGTGGAATTTTTTTTTCCCCCAAATCAAAAGAGTTCTTATTTATTGTCTCCTGTGAAATTTCTGTCTCTCAAACAAAAGAGGCACGCTCCTACCTCAGGACCTTGCCCTTGCTTTTCCCTCTAGCTGGAATGCCCTTTCCTCAAATACCTATATTTTATCTTTCACAAGGAATGTGAAGTTTTATTTTTGAAAACGTATTTTTTTAATGTATATTGGAGCATTGAGTTTGAAAAAGAATAGATGCATGTATATGTGTAACTGAATCCTGTTGTTTGCGTTCTCACATCTCTTTAAAAGTCTTTACTCACTGAGACTATCCTTGACCATTCTATTTTTTTCTTTAATTAGTTAATTTATTTTAATTCAAGGATAATTACTTTGCAATAGTGTCATGGTTTTTTCCATACACTTACATGAATCAGCCACAGGTACACATGTGTCCCCCCAGCCTGAACCCCACTCCCATATCCTTCCCCGCCCCATCCCTCTGGGTTGTCCCAGGGCACTGGCTTTGGGTGCCTGGCTTCATGCATATAACCTGTACTGGTCATCTATTTTACATATGGTAATATACACGTTTCGATGCTATTCTCTGCAATCATCCCACGCTCACCTTCTCCCACAGAGTCCAGAAGTCTGTTCTTTACATCTGTGTCTCTTTTGCTGCCTTGCATGTAGATTGTCGTTATCGTCTTTCTAAATTCCGTATATATGCCTTAATAAACAGTATTTGTGTTTCTCTTTCTGACTTTCTTCACTCTGTATAATGGGTTCCAGTTTCATCCACCTGGTTAGAACTGACTCAAATGCATTCCATTGTATAGCTGAGTAATATTCCATTGTGTATATGTACCACAACTTCCTTATCCATTTGTCTGCCGATGGACATCTAGGTTTCTTCCATGTCCTAGCTATTGTAAATGGTGCTGCGATGATCATGGGATGCATGCGTCTCTTTCAATTCTGGTTTCCTCGGTGTATATACCCAGCAGTGGGATTGCTGGGTGGCATGGCAGTTCTATTCCCAGTTTTTTAAGGAATCTCCACACTGTTCCAGTTTGCATTTCTACCAACAGTGTAAGAGGGTACCCTTTTCTCCACATCCTCTCCAGCATTCATCGTCTGTAGACTTTTTGACGACGGCCATTCTGACCAGCGTGAGATGATACCTCATTGTGGTTTTGATGTGCATTTCGCTAATAATGAGTGATGTTGAGCATCTTTTCATGTGTTTATTAGCCATCTGTATGACTTCTTTGGAGAAATGTCTGTTTAGTTCTTTGGCCCACTTTTTGATTGGGTTGTTTATTTTTCTGGTATTGAGCTGCATGAGCTGCTGGTATATTTTGGAGATTAATTCTTTGTCAGTTGTTTTGTTTGCTATTATTTCCTCCATTCCGAAGACTGTCTTTTCACCTTGCTTATAGTTTCCATTCTATTCTTAAGTAGCAAGCCCCCCAACCCTCACTTGGAAATCCTTCTGTGCTGTCCCTCTGTTCCTTTTCTCCACAGCACTTGTCACTATCTATCATCATGGGCATTTCTTTTTTTATTTTTTTCATGTCTGTTTCTCCCCACCAGCATATAAACTCCAAGATGACAAGGCAATTTGTGTATTTTGTTTATTGTTATATTCCTTTGGCTTAAGAGCGCCTTGAATGAGTCAATAAGTATGTTGCCTAATTAGAAAAACGTTTCAGGAAGCCTGCTAACATTTTACAAGGTCATCCCTTAATTTTGCCTGGAGTTTCCCTTCTGTGTGTTGTGCCGCTGGTATCCTTCTATTTATAAACAGAAACCACTAATGTCTGCAACCATCCCAGAAATGAGAAGAAACAGAAACACAATGGATTTTTAACGTATGCCTGTGTTTCTGAACACTTGGTAAATAGGTCATTCATAGTCTTTCCCATATCATTAAGAACTCCATTAGCACCATTAGCAAGTTATTAGCAGTGAGTTGGAATTAAGTAGGTGTGTCATAATCTTTCCCCAAATAAAGGAAACAACTTTAATAGCTCTGAAAGATGTCTTTGACTGAATTGGTTCAACTTGGCTCTATTTTCTGCAGAAGTGATTTTTCTGCATTGGGGTCAATTTTTGAACTCATTTAATATTTATTAAGCAGCTTCTATATTCCAAGCAACAATATCATGCTTACAATATCATTGTTATTTCATTTGTTAACTTCTATTAGCCGTCTTGAATTAGGGTGTTGGTTTCTGCTGAACCAGGTCGTTGATAAAGGTGTTAATTATTTTCCCTTTTAAGAATCCCCAGGAAGTTATACCTGTTAAAAACAAGCCAAAGGGCCCCACATGGAGTTGCTTATGCTAAGCCCCACTTTATCAAACTGAAATTTGACTTAATTACAGTTTTGGCTTTCCCAGAAATGGAATTTTAAACTAGTCAATCAGGAATGGCCTGATCAGCATTAGTTAGGTAATCCTCTTGATGCTCCCTCCTACCATCCCCTAAAGGAAAGTGACCTCCCAATAATCCACCTACTTTTTTGCCTAGCATAACTTTCTTATTCCTGCTCCCTTCTGGTTATAAAAGTCCTACATTTTGTACAGCTCCGTGGAGCTCCTCTCTATCTGCTAGATGAGATGCTGTCTGATTCATTAATTGTTGAATAAAGCCAATAAGATCTTTAAAATTTACTCAGTTGAATTTTGTTTTCTAATACACCCTTTGAGAGACACACAGTTCATTCTCCAGGGGGAAAGGTCTGTCTTGCTTCCACCAAATTCCCAAATAAACCAACAGGATTTCCCCAAAGCAGTTTCTGTTGTTCTGTGTTTATACTCAGTCTTTTGTGGGGATATATGAGATATTTTGTGGGATATATATTTTAAATATATAATGTATTCTAGTAGATTATATGTAATTCTCTTTTTCACCACTTTACTCATTGCCCTTTCAGGGACTGATGGGTTCCAATTGTGGTTTGCACTCCCTTCTTTTAAAATTTACTTTATTGAAATAGAGTTGATTTGTAGTGTTGTGTTAATTTCTACTATTCAGCAAAGTGATTTAGTTATACATAAACATACATTCTTTTTCATAGTCTTTTCTGTTATGGTTTATCACAGAATATTGAATATTCTGTGCTATACAGTAGACCCTTGTTTATCCATGCTATATATAATAGTTTGCATCTGTGAATCCCAAACTCCAAATCCATCTCTCCCCAACTCCCTTGTATTCCCTTCTTAAACAAAATCAACACATATTTAATTTCAGTCACTCATTCAATCATTAATTCATTCTAGTATAGTCGTTAAGCATGTGGGTTTTGGTGTGTCAAGTAGAACGTTAAAAATGTAATTCTCATACAAATACAGAATGAATGTGCCACACATTTAATTAACTCATTAATGACGGAACTAGCAGGATGGTGGACCTGGTTCAGAGGGTTGTAGTTGAAACAAAAGTATTTATAGTCCCTGAAAGAAAGAATGCTGGACTGAGACTGCTAAATTAGATACAAAACAGGCTAGTCTCTTAGAGAAGAATACAACTATAACTGCTGGAGTTATCTTTTCCACTAGAGAAAAACTCACCTGCACTGGTATAGGTCAAGAACCATTTGAATCACCCCAAGTTAACATTTACTTTTATGAAGTTGTAGAATATCTTAATCAAGAGTAGAGAATCAGTCATTAGGGTAAACCAACACCCTAGACACTAGAATAATTCTGGAGTGGCTCTGTAATGTTCTAGCATGACTCTGAAAAGATGGGCAGCCATCTTTTCCAAGTTTTGGATATTTTTGTCTTAACATTAGTTAGGTTGTCTCGATTCAAATCCTCGTTCCTATTCTCATGAGCTGTGGCCTTGGCCAAGTTATAAGGTTCTCTAAGTCTCAGTTTCCTCATCTATAAAGTTGAGATAACAACAGTTTCCACCACATTGGATTATTGTGAGGTGTCAATGACCAATGGGTACAGTGCATGTAGCTGTTGTAACCAGTTGTTATAGTACATTACGCCTCTATCACATGAGATGTGTCTGCAGAAGGAAAGCATTTTGCTCCTTCAGGACTGTTCCAGCAGCTCGCTGCCTGGAATGGACCACAGACTGGTGGCAGTGGAGGTGATGAACACATTAAGAGAACTATAGCAATTGAGGGGGTATTATGTATTCAGTTGTGTACCCATAAGATATATGTTGAAGTTCTAACCCCAGAACCTCAGAATGACCTTATTTGGAATAGGTTCTTTACAGATGTGAGGCTTCCCCTGTGGCTCAGATGGTAAAGAATCCTTCTGTAATGCAGAAGACCCATGTTGGGAAGATCCCCTGGAGGAGGGCATGGCAACCCACTCCAATATTCTTGCCTGGAGAATTCCCATGGACACAGGAACCTGGCAGGCTACGATCCATGGGGTCGCAAAGAGTCAGACATGACTGAGCGACTAAGCACAGCACAGCACTTTACAGATGTAATTGGTTAAATTAAGATGAAGTCATACTGCAGTGGGGTGGGTCCCTAATCTAATATGACTGGTGTCCTTATAAGGAGAGAAAAATCTGGACCCAGACATGCATAGAGGGAAGATGATATGAAGACACCCAGGAAGATGACCTGTGATGATGGAGGCAGAGACTGGAGTTTTACAGCCACACGCCAAGGAATGCCTGGGGCTACCAGAAGCTGGAAGAAGCCAGGAAGGATCCATCTTTAGAGATTTTGGAGGGAACAAGGCCTTGGTATCTGACTTCTAGCCCCCAGAACTGTGAGAGAATACATTTCTGTTTGAAGCCACCCAGATTGTGGTACCCTGTTACACCAGCCCTAGGAAACTAAGCACCTTCTTTTTAGGAGGTAGTGTTATTTACAATTGTCTCGAAGTCTGCATTAAAAAATCGTAGAATAGGTCCACATTGATATAAGATTTACACAGCACACTGACACACTCATTTCTTGAATGGGTTGGTCAGAGAGGAAGATCGATGAGACCAAAATGACAAAGAACACAAGGGAACGTTCACTGTAGTTTTGTGATGGCCCACACTCTTATTTTTTTTCAAAGTAATGGTAAGTTAGACTTTATTCAAGGGGGGCTATTATAGTGAGGTTTTGTAGTAGGTGAGAAAGACTGACTCATTCCAAATATAAGAAAAGTGGTAATTTATAGCCAAAGAGCAGAGTGGATGGAAAAATACTGAGAAGAAATACCAGGGTAAGGGAGGATTCTAGGTAAACCAACCTAACAGGTTTCTTGCTAAACGCAGACCAAGGTGATCAGCCAGTCACCTGGGGCATGGTAGAGGATGAGAAACCTGATCAGATATTCAGGATGGAAGATTCTAGTTAAAGTGACTTAACAGGATTCTTACTTAAAATTGAATAACAAAGAGACAAATCTGAAAGCCCAAAGGTCAGCCATTTGAGAAGAGAGTTCTGAAAGTCCTGAGGAGTTTAGTCAAAGAGAACTTCTTCGTCAGTGGTGATGTTCTAAAACCTTGATACAGAATATAAAGAAGGATGTAGAACAGAATTTCAGACTGGGATGTGCGGTTTTGGGTCTCGTGGACATCAAAATAGAGAATGTCCAGTAGGCAGTTGGAGTTTGGAAATATATATACAGATGGATGTTTTTAGCTTGCATGTAATTAATAGCCAGGAGGTTCCCCAGGTGTGAGAATGAGAGAGAGCTCTCCCAAGTGAGCAAATGAGAATACTGCCAAGGTGAGACCATTAGGAGAACTTTCACATTCAAAGTACAAGCAGGAAAGAGAAATCTATAAGATAGAAGTAGAAGGAACTCCCAAGACTTAAGGAGGAAACTAGGAGTTCCCATGGTCTTGGAAGCCAAGGAAGAAGGTTTCAGTAGGGAAACCTGCACACTCTTCTAAGTATTTTGTATAGATTAATTAATTTACCCTTTTAACAACTCCTATGAACTAAGTGTTATTATTATCTCCAAGTTACAGATGAGGAAACTGAGGTTTGGAGAGGCTAAGAACGCTGCCCAAGGTCACAGTCAGTCTATGACAGGACTGGGATTTAAAGCCGAGCAGTCTGGTTTCAGAACTTGTACTCTTGAATGTAACAGTACTAGAGTCCTTCACGTGGACTTCAGGGATGAGGAAGGGACAGAAAGTGGCCAGCAACTTTCCACTGTCCACCACCCCCATACTCATGGTTGTTCCTTCCTCAGCCCGCAAACCCTCTCCCTGCAAATGTTCCCTGATACTGTCTCTTATGATTTTTCTTCAACTGACTTAAAAAAAAAAACTGAGATGAAATTCACAAAACATAAAATTAACCATTTTCAGGTGAATAAAGTGGTAATTAATAAATAAATTTATAATATTGTGCAATCACTACCTCTGAAAGTCTGTGGGAGACTTGACTCCTTTGGGACCCAACCCAGGGACTCATTATGGGACTTCCACCTCTGAAATATTTCATCCTCCCAAACCGGGCACCCATGAGGCAGCCACTCCCCACTCTCCCCTCCCCCAGCCCCCTGGCATTCCCCAACCTGCGTTCTGTCTCTATGGAGTCACCTATTCTGGATATTTCATGTACACGAAATCTTACAATACGTGGCCTTTTGTGTCTCGTTTACCTTTCTACCGGCATAATGTTTTTGAGATCCACCCAGCATGTATCTTCAGTGTATCTTTTTGATGGCTGAATAACATCCCATGGTATGTATCTAGGTACTGCAATCTATTTATCCATTCATCTGTTGATGGGCATTTAGGTTGTTTTTAACCTTCAGCTATTGTGAAGAGTGGTGCTATGAACATGAATGTACAAGGTTTGTTTGAGTATCTGTTTTCAATTGTTTTGTGTCTATATCTAGGAGTACAGTTGTTGGGTATATAGCCTTTTTTTGGCTTTTAAAAAAAATCTATTTTTTAATTGAAGGGTGATTGCTTTACAGAATTTTGTTGTTTTCTGTTAAACATCAACAACATGTATTACTTCTGTGTTTAACTTTTTGATGGAGTGTCTCTTCTTGTTTCTCACTTCTCCATGCTGGTTCCTTATCACAAAACCCTCTGTTGTTGTTGCTCAGCTGCTCAGTCATGTCCAGCTCTTGGCGACACCATGGACTGCAGCGTGCCAGGCTTCCCTTTCCTTCACCATCACAAAACCCTACTCAGCTGTAAATCCCACAACAAGCCAAAGAGTAGGGTCAGGATTCAGGAAAGGCTGGGAACATGCCCGCATTAATCATCCTTTATTTCATTTGTCACACTCATTATGTGGGACTATTTTCAAGTTTTGGGAAAATAGACTAAATGTTTGCTCTTTAACTTTGAATCATAGAACTTTCAGGCTGGAAGAGACCATAGAGATTTTCCAGTTTGGTGAATTTTCAAACTTTCCTTGGCTGACTTCTCTTAGGTCTCATGGGGAGGGCCCTGGGGCCCTCCCATCTCCCACCCACCCCTTAACCACATGGGTTAGTTTTTATCTCTCTTACATTTTGGCTTTCTGGATGAGATTTCACATGAAGAACAGAGAGATAATATTTTAAAATCTAAGTTGTTTTTTTGTTTCTGGTGTTTCTTTATACCCCTGGCTCCTTGATCCATTTGGTGAGCATACTTTCTGTGTTCATTGCCTTAGGAGAAGATGATTCAGAGAAAACAGAAGGACAAACAAAAGAAAGCATTCTTTGGTTGTAAATTTCAAAGGCCTGGGCTTCCAAAAGGACAGACTCCTGTGCATAGACTAGAAATTTGGGAAATGAGGAAAGGCAAAGACTCCTGCCTGAGGAAGGACTCAGAGCTGGGAGGGGAGTAAGCAGGGTCGTGAATAGTGGGGAGGTCTCTGGGGCCTGAGTGGGGTACTAGACTCTGACAGATGCAGAGTCAGTCAGCTTGTAGTGACTGCCAGGCTCCCCTGGCTTATGAGCCACTGATGAATGGCTCCCTGTGTTGGGTCCCAAAGGAGTCACGTCTGCATTGGAGTGAGCGCTACATCCCCAACAAGGAGTTTTGATAATGGATTTCTTGGTGTCTGGTGAGGACTTCCTTTTAATTAAAAAGGGCTGTGCTGCATAGCCCAAGAGACCCCAGCTCCCCAACCAGGGATTGAACCCAAGCCCTTGGCGGTGAAAACATGGAGTCCCAACCACTGGACCACCAGGGAATTCCCAAGAACTCCCTTTTAGACAGACATGTGCATGTTATCTAATAACTAGCATGAGGACCTCCATCTGCGTCCCAATACCTTCTCATCCCTGTGGCATATGCAGCTAGCAGCCTTTTCAATTTCCATTGACCTCTTTTCCCTTGCTGCTCTATCTCCAGTTTTGTTCAGGAGGGCAATGCACCCATCAAAAAATTCCCAGGCTTCCTTCAAGGTCATGCAGATAGTTCTGGCCAATGAGATGTGAATGAAAGTCCTCCATCTTCAACTGGATAAAGCTTCCAGGAATGCTATTGCTTTCCTAATAAAAGTGGACAGACTCAGCTGGCATGGGCTCTCTGCCCTCACCTTTACCTTCTTTTCCTGCCTGACATGGAGACATGATACTCAAAGATGCTACAGATATGTTGTGACAATTTGCTGAGGATGGCAGAGCAGAGAGACGTAGAGGGGGCAACTACTTTAGAGCTGGGTACTTGCTACTCAGTTTCCTTTCTGCAGGAGAGAAATAAATCCTTCCCTTAAGCCACTATTTAGTTTCAGAAACATCTAACTGAGCACCCTTGGGCCCATGACTTTGACTCCGTGTGGACAACTCCAGTTGGAACACCTGTCCCACATACATGATGGGGCTATGCTTCTGGAGGCCTTGAGGGGTGGTGCAGTGTGGAAGTGAGAACCCTCCATACTTTGGTGAATCCAGATGGAACCCATTTTCCATCTCCCTAGAGTCAGGACATGGATAGAATACTCTCCTTCCATTACAGAAGAATGCGTTCACTTAAAAAGAAAAGTCCTCTGCTCTAATTCAGCCTTCTCTCATTTTATGAGGGAAGAGAATGAGGTTTAGAGGCGGGAAGTGATTTGCCCAGGATCCCACAGGTGGCTTATTGGGATTGGAAGGTAGGTCTCTCCCATCCCGCATCCTTTCTCAACCACCAGAGTGGTTCCAGTGCTAAGTT
Organism: Bubalus kerabau; assembly: GCF_029407905.1. Classification (NCBI taxonomy): domain Eukaryota; kingdom Metazoa; phylum Chordata; class Mammalia; order Artiodactyla; family Bovidae; genus Bubalus; species Bubalus kerabau. The sequence continues at coordinate 68,875,489 of NC_073637.1, forward strand.
CCTTGTATTTTGCTTTGTTTTCAACTAAAGGCGATTAGCTGAAAATCTAGTGTGTGAAATTAGTGAAATTGGAGGGCTTTTAAATGGAAGTGAACAAGGATTAAACAAATCAAATAATTTGCAAGAAATCCAGATGGTAATTAAAAGGATTAATCCTGGTGTTTCTAAATGATAAACAGTTCCTTTAATCTTAAATATTAATTGCTAAATTAAATGTAACGGCTTCATATGTTCTCATATTGTTCTGATTTATTCATCATCAATGTACTTAAGAGGATCGGAAAACATAAATTAACCATATGTAAATTTCTATATTCATGAGCAGATGCAACAATAAGGCAGATGTCACTAAAGCAAGAGGGTTATAGCTGGCATAGAACTCCAGTTTGGGGCAAAGTTGATCCCACGTGACTCTCTGCCGCTAAGAAATGGTGTCCTGATCTGGAAATCGAGACCAGAAGATACAGTGCTTTTCTGTGGAGTACAGTTTACCAACAACTGGTTGGGAAAAAAACCATGAAAGCTTGGAGCCTAGCCCTTGGTTGGTCTTTCATATCTGAGCGTTTCATAGGGAGTTCGCTGAGGGAGTGCCTTTGGATTTTGGTAGAGCACCCTCTGGTGGTCAAATATTTTCCTGCAGATTTTCCCATAGGAAAACTAAGTGATGAGAGTAGTTCTGGAACCACCATTTTTATGGTGATTCTGTACCTCTTTTAGGAAAGCATTCCACTGCTTCACATAGTTTATGTTCAAGAATTTTTTACTAAGTCTCAACCTGGATTGGTTTTGAGGCTGTTTAAATTCGCTACTTGATTTTTCTTCAGTTGAAGAAGGTAGTGATGCTTCTTCTAGCACTCAGAAATGGACACCTTCAAATTCTGCGTGTAAAGACCAATTTAGTAGACCAACTGGAAGGAAGGAGACAACTTCTCCTAATGACAGTCAGTGTAAAAGGAAAACCTTTACCATTCCTGTCCTCAAGTTGTAGTTTTTGGATTCATTTAAATTTAAAATGACTTCCCAGGTGGCGCTAGTGGTAAAGAACCTGCTTGCCAGTGCAGGAGACTCAAGAAATGTTGATCCTTGGGTTAGGAAGGTTCCCTGGAGGAGGGCATGGCAACCCACTCCAGTACTCTTGCCTGGAGAATCCTATGGACAGAGGAGCCTGGCGGGCTACAGTCCATGGGATCGCAAAGAGTTGGACATGAATGAAGCAACATAGCATGGAAACTTAAAATGATTTTTAATGTATGTTAGAGTACTTGGATCACAATAAACTCTGGAAAATTCTGATAGAGATGGGAATACCAGACCACCTGACCTGCCTCTTGAGAAATCTGTATGCAGGTCAGGAAGCAACAGTTAGAACTGGACATGGAACAACAGACTGGTTCCAAATAGGAAAAGGAGTCCGTCAAGGCTGTATATTGTCACCCTGCTTATTTAACTTCTATGCAGAGTACATCATGAGAAACGCTGGGCTGGATGAAGCACAAGCTGGAATCAAGATTGCTGGGAGAGATATCAATAACCTCAGATATGCAGATGACACCACCCTTATGGCAGAAAGTGAACTAAAAAGCCTCTTGATGAAAGTGAAAGAGGAGAGTGAAAAAGTTGGCTTAAAGCTCAACATTCAGAAAACAAAGATCATGGCATCTGGTCCCATCACTTCATGGCAAATAGATGGGGAAACAGTGTCAGGTTTTATTTTTTTGGGCTCCAAAATCACTGTAGATGATGACTGCAGCCATGAAATTAAAAGACGCTTACTCCTTGGAAGAAAGTTATGACCAACCTAGATAGTATATTGTAAAGCAGAGATATTACTTTGCCAACAAAGGTCCGTCTAGTCAAGGCTATGGTTTTTCCTGTGGTCATGTATGGATGTGAGAGTTGGACTATAAAGAAAGCTGAGCACCGAAGAATTGATGCTTTTGAACTGTGGTGTTGGAGAAGACTCTTAAGAGTCCCTTGAACTGCAAGGAGATCCAACCAGTCTATCCTAAAGGAGATCAGTCCTGGGTGCTCATTGGAAGGACTGATGCTGAAGCTGAAACTCCAATACTTCGGCCACCTCATGCGAAGAGTTGACTCATTGGAAAAGACTCTGATGCTGGGAGGGATTGGGGGCAGGAGGAGAAGGGGACGACAGAGGATGAGATGGCTAGATGGCATCATTGACTCGATGGACATGAGTGTGAGTGAACTCCGGGAGTTGGTGATGGACAGGGAGGCCTGGCGTGCTGTGATTCATCGGGTTGCAAAGAGTCAGACACGACTGAGCGACTGAACTGAACTGAGAGTACTTGGAAAATTGTAAAGTTCTGCAGATATGTAAGTCTTATATGCATCTCTGTTTTCTGTCTCAGGAGAATAGGAAATAGTCACCAAGTTCAATTATAAAGGCAGAAGATCCTCAGCCCGAAGGCTGGAAGATCATTCTTTCATTCCCTCATCAAACTTTAGTTAAGCACCTGCAGTTAGCAAACACAAAGACATTCTTAAATAGTAGATAGTCTAGTGGGGAGAAAGAAACATCAGAAAAATAGTTACAGTGAACAAGTGCTTTTATAAGACAAATTCCCTTTACATTAACCATAACACAAAACCATTTTAACCCATAGAATTTAGACATACTGTCTAAAGACATGTACCACTTGGTAACAATTACACATAAAGGAAAAAGAGCTCACATGTGTTAATCATGGAATAATATATTGGTTCAGATGATCCTGAAAATTTCCTTCTGTCCTTCCATTTTCTGAAATAACAAAAAAGAATACTGACATATTCAAAAAACAAACGAAAGAAAAAGAGACCATTTCAGGGCCAAGCACAGTGTCTGGTACACAGTAGAGTCTCAACAAATATCTGAGAGATGAAAAAATATTAATATAGTAAGATGGGCAAGGAGATGTATCTATTTCTTACATGAGCATCCTAGTGTACCTGTTAACATCTAATACCCCCTTCTAGGACTCAGTGGGAAAAAATATGAAGGATTCATGAACACAGTGCTGTGGGAGACCACATGTCCCTTTTTCTTATAGCTTGATGTGGCCAGTGAGTTGGAAATGAAATGTAGAGTGGGAAATCCAGGTCATTTTCTTAAAGGGAGCTGACTTAGGTAGAAGGTAGGTAGATTCTTTTGCCCTATCCTTGCTTTGTTGGGGACACAGATATAATTACTGGAGCTCTAAGGGCCATGATGGACTTAGGTAGAAGGTAGGTAGATTCTTTTGCCCTATCCTTGCTTTGTTGGGGACACAGATATAATTACTGGAGCTCTAAGGGCCATGTTGGGCCATGAGACAACCTGGAGGAAGAAAACCTCTTGCTAAAGATGATGGAAACAGAAATACAACAGAAAAGTAGGTCCCTGATGATCACAGAGCTGCCAAACTAACCGTGGACTGTCAACCTCTTGCTTGCTTTTATGTAAGAGCAATGCCACCTTTATTTTGTTAGAGTCTAAGATTGGGTTTTCCGTTATATGTAGCTGAGCCAAGTGCTAACTTACACACTGCCATTTTGCTATTCTTCTCAGGGGTTTGATTCAGCAATTTCCTGCCTTTTATCTTCCTTCACAGCTTTCCCTACCATAACCCCTCTAGCTATCCTTACACCCAGGCATTTTAGGAGATATTTTAGGCTTTGAGAGTCATACAGCCTGTGTTGCATACTTAGAGCAGACCAAACTCTGCTTGTGCAGTACAAAAGCTGCCCAGACATCACACAAATGATGTTGGTAGGGACAGAGTAGAGCGACAAAATAGGTGATTACATAGTTAATCCCATTAGGGGATTGTAAGTAAAGAAAGAAGTATAAGAGACCCCTGAAAGTTAATGATTCGTCAAGAAAGCAGGTTTGCAAAGTTGAAAAAGACATTTTTCAATTGAAAAGAAAAAAATTCTCATTTCAGCTCTATTTACAATAGCTAGGACATGGAAGCAACCTAGATGTCCATCAACAGATGAATGAATTAAAGAAGCTGTGGTACATATATACAATGGAATATTACTCAGCCATAAAAAGGAATGCATTTGAGTCAGTCCTAATGAGGTGGATGAACCTAGAGCCTATTATACAGAGTGAAGTAAGTCAGAAATAGAAAAATAAATATTGTATATTAACACACATATATGGCATCTAGAAAGATGGTACTGATGAACCTATTCGCAGAGCAGCAATGGAGACACAGACATTGAGAACAGACTTATGAACATGGATGGGGGGGGAGTGGGGAGGAAGGAGAGGATGGGATGCATGGAGTCACACGGAAACATACATTATCGTATGTAAAATAGATAGCCAATGGGAATTTGCTGTATGACTCACAGAACTCAAGCTGGGGCACCATGACAACAAAGAGGGGTGGGATGAAGGGGGTGCTGGGAGGGATGTTCAAGTGGGAGGGGACATAGGTAGACCTATGGCTGATTCATGTTGTTTTTGGTAGAAACCAGCACCATACTATAAAGCAATTATCCTTCAATTAAAAATAAATTAAAAAAAATCCACCCCCCAAAAGAAAGCAGATTTGCTTAACCACATAACCAGGCAGGCTTGCTTAGCAACAAAACCTAGGCAGCAGAGGCGTGACATGCCTCCAAACAGCAAAACAACAGTGGCAGGAGCCCCACATCCTGTCCAGTGAGCACAGTAAGTTAATGACCCCTGGTGCATGGTCTGCACACATAAAAAACAGTAACTTATGGAAAGGTGATATTTCAAAATGAAAGACCCTCATTGTGCTGAGATCTGAAATAATTTTTCCATAGCGCCAGGACAGTCCAGGCTTGACCATGTAGGGACAAAAACTCCCCCTATCCAACCTGGAGGAGAAGCTGATGATGGAAGTGTGATGTCTACTCAGTAATGCAGAAGAAGGTGGTTTTCTCTGCCCTCCTCACTTTTTTTTGGAATATAAAACTACCCCACTAAGTTCTTGGCATGGCATCCTCTTGCCCACCTGCTTGTAAACCTCACAAGGATCCTATTCTAATAAATCACTTTTTATCTATCAATCACTTTTCCTCTTGCTGAATTCTTTCTATGCTGAGACATAAAAGACTGGAGCTCCTTGGAGCCCCCCGCCCCAATGCCACCTAGAGGTTTCAATGTTGTGGATGTGTTGGTTCCAGTAAACCTTTATTTATAAAGGTGTGCAGCTGGCCTGTGGGTGCTCATTAGCTGACCCTTCTTTAGCCCACAAAGCCCAGGGACACACCAACATGTAGTCTGGGGAAGGGCCCCCAGGTGGAATGCTAGACTTGGGCTTGCTGCAGAAGCCAGACTCAGAAGCCTCTGAGAGGTGTCCATTTGGGGAGGAGTACTAGGTTACTGAAGATAAGAGGATGTCCCAGGCATGTTAGGTAATTTTCTTCTGACCCATCAATACTTAACATTAATGAAGAATTGCAGAACAGAATCAGTCTTTCCAAGATGTATTCTTCTGACATCATTATTCAAAGCCTCTCCAGTCTACTGGGCTGGTGATGCCCAGAAAGATCCCACTACCTGGAGGTGGGAGCTAGCGTGGCAGACTGTTCTGGGAAAGTGCATAGAAGATGATTTACACAATGAAGTCACCACTAAACTGCAGCTGAAGTCCAGTCCCTGACCTTTTTTCAGCTGGACAGTCCAGAAACATCTCTTTAAAAGCCAGAGAGTCCATCATGGTGAGCACCTTGTAGAAAATGTCACTTCATCTTCATGGTGCTTTGAACCACCATGTTAAATCTGGGAATCCGCCACACACCTGCTTCTATATACTTTTCTACCAAAGAAACGTTATTTGTTAGAAACAGGCGTGTAGGTGAGCTCATTGCCTGCCATGTCTTCTAATCCTGGTAGTACTTGTCCATGAAATGCCTCTGTAACCTCTGGAAATCATCATCCATGATAATGTCGGCCGACTATCCAACCGCAGCATCAAATTCTGCGTCAGAGGCGGAGGAGGATGGCGCGGAGCGCTCTTCCTTTGGGGCGTCCCCTTGCTGCCGCAGTCGCCTCAGCGCGGCCCTGGCGTGGCCTCCGCTCAGCCCCCCAGGGCGCCAGCTGGCATCGGGGAGGCCTCTCCGCGCAGGCCGTCCGGCTCACGGCCCAGCCGGGCAGCGCCTGCACGCGAGGCCCCAGCCTCAGGCTCCCGGGCCGCGCGCCGGGCTTCCACGCCGGGCTTCCACGCCGGGCTTCCACGCCGGGCCAGGCCTCACTGAGCTCGCGGCTGCGCCGCCCACCCCTGCTTTCTTACCCGCCTGCAAACAGAAGCACCCGCCTTGCCACCAACTGAACAAAGGCCTCTCACTTGGGGAAGCGGCGTTTTGAAGTCCTAGCCCCTTGGACAGGCTGTGCTACTGGCCCAAGAAGGAAAGAGGGGACCAGCAGCCTTTTCTCTCCTCTGCTTAAAGTAATTCAGAGCCCAGACAGAGGAATCAAAACGAACGGCTTTCCAATCAGCAAGTGAAAGTCGCTCAGTCACTGCCGACTCTTGAGGACCCCATGGAATTCTTCAGGCCAGAATACCGGAGTGGGTAGTCTTTCTCATCTCCAGGGGATCTTCCCAACCCAGGCATCGAACCCAGATGTCCTGCATTGAAGGCAGATTCTTTACCAGCTGAGTTATCAGGGAAGGCCCTCCTAATCAGAAGGGAGACTATGTTTCTTGTCTCTTCATCACTTTGGGAAATTGGGAAGAAAAACTCTCGGCCTTGGTGACTAACTCTTGAATCACCAGCAGAGGGCAGGCACTGCTCACCTAAAAGAAAACCCGTGTTTCCCCCACCTCCTTGGTCAAGAAACAGGATGAAATGCCGGTGTCTGCAGCGACCGGCTGATCCATCAACTCCCATCTTCTGGTGGTTTTCTTCCTCCCTGTCACAAGTGACACGATTAAAGTCATGCAGTAATAATTCTGTATCAGGAAAGATTTATTTGGAGACGATTGTGTGAGGTAATTTGAAAATCTTTCATGAAAAAAACAAGCATTGTTTTGCTAATTAAAAATAATGCAGGAGGGATAGGACTTCCCTGGTGGGCTAGTGGCTAAGATGCCGTTCTTCCAGTGCAGGGGGCCTGGGTTCAGATCCCTGATCAGGGAATTAGATCCCACATGCCACAACTAAAGGTCATGCATGCGCGCCAGCGAAGACCCAGTCCAATTAAAAAAAAAAAAAAAAAAAATATATATATATATATATATATATATACATGATATTTAAAAAAATTCAGGGAATTCCCTGAGGGTCCAGTGGTTGGGATTCCATACGTCCATTGCAGGGGGCACAGGTTTGGATGGATCCTTGGTCAGGGAACTAGGATCCTGGCATGCCACAAAGTGTGGCAAAAAAAGAGAAAAAGGCATAAAGCATTGAAGAAAATTAGAAAAAATATAAAACCACAAAAGAAATTTTCACCTTCTGGAGATGATTCTTGTTAGTTTGCTTTTTGGTGCTTTTCCTTTTAATCTCTTTTCTTTGAACATTTATGAAATGTGTTTGTAGAAATGACACAGGAGGGGTTCTTGACACCGAGAAACATATCAACATGCAATGCTTTCTTGCCTCTGTACTCACCTCTGTACTCTTGCCTCACCCACCTCAACTGGAGATTTTTTTTACTGATCTCTGAAAATCCAAATGTAAGACAGTCTTCAAGGTCAAGCTCAAATGTCTTGCTTGATTCTCCCCAGCAGGAATTGATTTCTTTTCTCTGTATTTTTGTGTCACTGTGTTTATGACTCTCATGGCAATTACCACCTTCTGCCTTGTTTTGTGATTTATATGTACTCTGAATCTTCCTACTAGGTAGGTCTAAATCTTTTGAATGTAGGACTCTCACTTCATCTTTCGAAAGGAAGGAAAGAGGGAAGGCCAGTGATGGGATTTTCTCAGAATAGAAGGCCCGAAGTTTGGGCATTTTGGTGGGCTGAATCATGTCCTTTGAAATGATATGTTGAGGTCCTAATGCCTTGAATGTGAATGTGATCTTATTTGGAAATAGTGTCTGTGCAGATATAATCAAGTTAAGATGAGACCACACTGGATTAGAATGGGCCCCTAGACAAAAAGACTTGTAAGAAAAAGGAAATTTGGTCACAGAGACCCAAAGAGAAGGGGGAAGACCCTGTGATGACCAGGCGGAACTTGGAGTGATGCATCTACAAGCCAGGGTTGCCGGCTACCACCAGAAGCTGGGAGACGCAAGAAAGAATTTTCCCTTGGAGTCTTCAAAGAGAGCATGGCCCTGTTGACACCCTTATCCCAGACTTCTGGCCTTTAGAACTGTGAGAGAATAAACTTCCATTTGTTTAAGCCACCTGGTTTGTGGTAATGGTAATTTGTGACAGCAGCCCAAGGAAATAAATGCATCATGTTTGGAGAGTTTAGTGACAACAAATCCCCGTGGGAGCGAAGGGAAGTCCTATGGATATTTGGAAGAAGTCAGAATAGAATCTGAAGGAAATATACAGCGTTCTTGGTGAGGATCAGACAGAAGCAGAGGTGTTTGATGGGTTCAAAGTTAGCTTTCAGTTGTTTCTTTGCCAAAATTTGAGCACAGCAATCCATCTTTCCCCTTCATTTATTTCTGAAGGCATTAGGCCTGACTGAAGGTCTTTGAAAAATGTTGCAGAAGGGAAACATTTGATTTCTCTTGTGTCATCACGGACTATTTCTAAATGCCAACAGCGGCTGGCATCTTCTTATTTCTTACAGTTTCTATTGTATCATGATATATTTGAAAATATGATGTGAAAAGCTAAGATTATGGTACCCACTCACCTCAAACTCTCAGAAGGAAAATAAGAATTTCAGGTACTGCAGCCATTCATTTATCTATTATCATCCTAACGAAGGTTATTATTGATTCTGAGTATTAAATTAAAACTGGGAAAGTATTGCCAAAGCAGGGGCAGTTTTCATTCCAATTCCAATGAAGGGCAATGCCAAAGAATGTTCAATGTATCTCACACTTGCACTCACTTCACATGCTAGCAAGGTCATGCTCAAAATTCTCCAGGCTAGGCTTCAACGGTATTTGAACTGAGAACTTCCAGATGTACAAGCTGGATTTAGAAAAGGCAGAGGAATCAGAGATCAAATTGCCAACAATCACTGAATCATAGAAAAAACAAGAAAATTCCAGAAAAATATCTACTTCTACTTTATTGACTACACTAAAGCCTTTGACTGTGTGGATCACAAAAAAACTGTGGAAAATTCTTAAAGAGATGGGAATACTAGACCACCTTCCCTGCCTCCTGGGAAACCTGTGTGCAGGTCAAGAAACCACGGTTAGAACCAGACATGAAACAGTGGACTGGTTCCAAATCGGGAAAGGAGTATGTCAAGGCTGTATATTGTCACCCTGCTTATTTAACTTATATGAAGGGTACATCATGTGAAATGCCAGGCTGGATGAAGCACAAGCTGGAATCAAGATTGCTGGGAGAAATAGAAATAACTTCAGATATGCAGATGATACCACCCTTATGGCAGAAAGGGAAGAGGAACTAAAGAGCCTCTTGATGAAGGTAAAAGAGGAGAGAGTGAAAAAGCTGACTTAAAACCCAACATTCAAAAAATTAATATCATGGCATCTGGTCCCATCACTTCATGGGAGATAGATGGGGAAACAGTGGAAACACTGAAAGACTATTTTCTTGGGCTCCAAAATCTCTACAGATGGTAACTGCAGCCATGAAATTAAAAGATGCTTGCTCCTTGTAAGAAAAGCTATGACAAACCTAGACAGTGTATTAAAAAGCAGAGACATTATTTTGTCTACAAAGGTCCGTCTAGCCAAAGCTATGGTTTTTCCAGTAGTCATGTATGGATGTGAAAGCTGGACCACAAAGAAAGCTCCAGAAGATGGTGAAGGACAGGGAAGCCAGGCATGCTGCAGTCCATGGGATTGCAACGAGGTGGACATGACTGATCGACTGAACAGCAACAACGACAAAGGGAATGGAGTTTCCCCTCTGAAATTAGTCCAATTGTTCCCCTTCACCTCTATAACTCAGGTAACTTAGGTTTTATGATTCAAGAGAGAAAGATCAATTCTCAAAATAAAATGACTTTCTGGGAGGTATAGGTGAGACTGCTTGATATATGTCATCATTTCTCCCCATCACAGGAACCAAAAGTCAGCAAACATCTAGATAACTTTCCTTGGGTTCCAATGGTGACCTTCACATGCCTCCAGCATGGCAGAAATAATGATGAATATGATGGTGACAGGGATAAAATAAGCATGATCACTGGAACACAAACAGTAGCAAACATTATTGATTTCAGAGAAGATTTTAACTTAGCAGTGTCTGGCACATAGTATCCACTCAAAGAAAGTGCTGGGTGAATGAAAAAGATGAATAAATGAATGAGAGGATTTGAATCCCTTATAGCAGTGCCCTTTATTGCTTTGTGACTGAGTTTATTTCTGTAATTTCCCACCAGGATGTCTAGGAGTGAGGGAGGCTCAGTAAATACTGACAATAGAGGCCAAGAGCTATTAATTTCAAGCTGTTAATGAGTTTTGGTTTCTCTATATCACCTCCTGTCTTTTCAGGGTCACTGGCTCCTGAGCATATTAGTGGGCTGGGATTTGATCCTAGACAAAGATTTCAGGGCTGCTGTGATGCATTGTCTTCAAAACCAAAGGCAACTATGTCGAATGTAGCAATGCCCATGACATTTCTGCTTCCAGTTTCTGCTAAGTCCTTCCCTGGATTTAGTTTCTATTGGCTAAAAATAATATTGCTATTTGAGTATTTCTTGATCTCAGGATTCAATCCTAATTTATTTACTCAACAAATATTTTGGGGGTAACTATTATGAAGCTCCAATATTTTGGCCGCCTGACACAAACAGCCAACTCATTGGAAAAGACCCTGATGTTGGGAAAGATTGAAGGCAGGAGGAGAAGGGGGGGATTAGAGAATGAGATGATTGGATGGCATCATCGACTCAATGGACATGAGTTTGAGCAAACTCAGGGAGATAGTGAAGGACAGGGAAGCTTGGTTCGTGGAGTTGCAAAGAGTCGGACGCGACTTAGCAACTGAACAAGAACTATGGGCCAGATGTGTTTAAGGTATTGAGGACTTTTTAGTAAACAAAATGCCTCCATAGAGCTTAAATTCCACCAGGAAAAGAGCAATAATAAATAAAAGTGTAAAACAGTGTCAGGTGTTGGTCATGCTATGAAGCAGAACAGCAGAATAAAAGGATGGAGAATGCTGGGGAGGCAGGAATCTCTCTTTTATTTTATTTTTGATTGAAGTATAGTTGATTTACAATGTTATGTTAATTTCTGGTTAGTTTCTAATTTCAGTTATATATATATATATTTTCATGTTCTTTTCCATTATGGTTTGCTATAGGATGTTGAATATAGTGTTCCCTGTGCTATACAGTAGGACCTTGTTATTTATCTCTTTTGTGTATAGTAGTTTATATCTGTTAATTCCAAATTCCTAATTTATTCCCCCCACCCCCTTTCTCCTTAGATAACCTTAAGTTTGCTTTCTGTGTCTTTGCAGGGTTCTTTATTTCATATAGATAAACTGGCCAGGGAAAGCTTCTCTGAAGAGGTAATATTTTAGCAGAGACTTAAATGAAGTGAGGGAGTGAATTGTGGGAAAATCTCTGGGAAGGACATTCAGGCAGAGGGAAGGGAGCTGTGAAGACTCTAAGCTAGGAATGAATTCAAGGTGTTTGAAGAGCAGCCAAAAGGCCAGTGTGGCTAGAGTGAAATGAATGAGTCTGAGAGTTCTAGGAAATGAGGTTGCAGCCTATGTGGGGGGCTACAGAGCATGGGAAAGAGTTTGGATTCTGTTCTGAGTGAGATGGGAAGCCATTGGAGAGTTTTGAGAAGAGGCATGGCTTGACATGGCTTACAGTTTGAAAAATAAAAATTTCTCAGGCTGCTGCGACCGTGACAGAGAAGATTCAAATCATGGAGCATGGCCAGGTGGCCACCGCAGCAGCTTGGGAAAGAAATCAAGGTGCTCAGGCCAGGGTGGTGGGAAGTGGTCTTTTTCTGGGAATTTTCTGAAGGTAGAGCCAGTGGGACTTGCTAACAAATGAGGTGTGGGATGTGAGGGTGTGAGACAGACATCAAGGGAGATTTCCAGGGTGTGGGTGGGTGTACGTTCTACAGTTATCGGGGACACAGGGAGAGACACATTTGGAGAAACAAAGTCAAACTTTGTTTTAGCCGTGTTAAATTGGAGATGCCTATTAGATTTCTGAACATCGTTTTCTCCTGATGTCAGAGTTGTAGATATGTGTGTGAGTGCGTGCACATGAATGTGAAGAAATGGGATTGAGTTAAAAGAGCACTGGACAGAATGTCCAGATGCCTGGTCTGAGGTGTAGGAAAAAGGAAAAAAATAAAACAAAAACCTATGTGGCTGTGAGCATGTAACTTAATCTTCTTCCTCCTCCTCCTCCTAAGTCGCTTCAGTTGTGTCCGACTCTGTGCGACCCCATTGACGGCAGCCCACCAGGCTCCCCTGTCCCTGGGATTCTCCAGGCAAGAACACTGGAGTGGGTTGCCATTTCCTTCTCCAATGCATGAAAGTGGAAAGTGAAAGTGAAGTCGCTCAGTCGTGTCTGACTCTTATCGACCCCATGGACTGCAGCCTACCAGGCTCCCCCGTCCATGGGATTTTCCAGGCAAGAGTACTGGAGTGGGGTGCCATTGCCTTGGTCTTATTTTATCTTTAAAATGAAAAATTCATTAAGATGATCTCTTGTATCATTTTCATCCGGTGATTCTAATTTGTGGTATTTCTAGCCTTTAACTCTAGACAGCTTCCTAGTTGCCCTAAGAAGATTATCAATGTTCTAAGCTTTTTCTGAAGGCATGGTTATCTGGGCAAAGGAGACAGTGCTTTGACCCATTCATTCATTCTCCATCACCCATGGATGGAGCATGGTGCATCCGTGATAAAGAGTTTTTCATTAATGTACCTTCTACCTGTTGGCAATGGCACCCCACTCCAGTACTCTTGCCTGGAAAATCCCATGGACGGAAGAGCCTGGTAGGCTGCAGTCCATGGGGTCGCTAAGAGTTGGACACGATTGAGTGACTTCACTTTCACTTTCACTTTCATGCACTGGAGAAGGAAATGGCAACCCACTCCAGTGTTCTTGCCTGGAGAATCCCAGGGACAGGGGAGCCTGGTGGGCTGCCGTCTATGGGGTCACACAGAGTCGGACATGACTGAAGTGACTTAGCAGCAGCAGCAGCAGTTGTTATATAATGGGGAGTTGTGGTTGTTCTGTACTCATGATACTACACTGTGGACCTGTTATGAGGGAAGTCACCTCCATTGCACAAGAGGAAATGTCTAATCTCAAGGTGAAAAAATGCATTTAGGCAAGCCCCCAAGCCCACCTCTACTGAGACCGTTTACTACATGGCCAGTCTACTTAACTGTGAAGTTCAGGGGGCTTGCTCATGTTACTGACTGCTTTATGCATGTCACTTGGCATTGCTGCGGAAACGTTCATTGAACTGCCTCCTTTATTGTCTTTCTTGTCCAGACAGCCCTCATTCTCTGCCTCCTTCTTTGATTCTTTCCTGTGTCATTGTTATTTGCTGGCTTTTCCTCTTTCCCTCTCTTCCTTGAATGAAGGTCTCTCTCCATATGGTTCTTTTCCTGGTTTTATATTTTTTCCCTTTTCTTTCTGCACATCCTTCCTGGACCATATTATTTTCTGCCTTGGCTTCCTCCACCACTTAGATAACATTGGTTCCTAAATCTTCAACTCTGACCTCTCTTAGGAACTTCCTAATTTCAAAAGATGATTAGGCATCTCTGTATGTCTTCCACATGGCAGATCTAAAAATGAACTATTTATCTCCTCCCTTCTCTCAAAAACTGATTTTTTCTCTTGTGTTCTTGTATCATGCTTACTTTCATTGTTGAATCATTCAAGCCAGAATTCTCAGAGTCAGCTTTTTTCTGTTGACTTCCATCTTGTTCATTGTAGTAGTCAGGCTGCAAGACGGCCTCCAATTATCCTCACCTTCTGCTCTATGAATCTTTTTATGGTCCCCTTCAACAATGTATCATGGTTGGTTTGTCTGACCAAAGAATATACTAGAAATGATGGTGTGTGACTTCCCAGGTTATGTTATGAGAGAAAGTGTCACCTCATTTCATTGTCTTTTAGGCCACTTGCTCTGGAGGAAGCCAGTGGCCATGTCATAAAGATACTCAAGCAGCCCTATGGGGAGGTCCTTTTAGGAAAGAACTGGAGCCTTCTGTCAACAGTGAGCATCAAGTTATCAGTCATACGAGTGAACCATCTTGGTCATGGATCCTCTAACCCCAATCAGACCTTCAGATGACGCAGCCCTGGACAACATCTTGAGTGCAACCTGAGAGATCCTGAGCCAGAACCATCAGCTAAGCTCTTCTTGGACTTCCTGACCCACAGAAAACTGTGAGATGATATATTTATCATTATTTTAAGCTGATACACTTTGGAGGAATTTGTTATAAAGAAACAGATGACTAAAATATTTATAAACCACATTTTATTAATCACTGAATTCTTGTTGATTTTGTTCTTTAATTATTTCCTAAGTATAGCTCATCTTCTTTATCGCCACTATTATTGTTCTAATTTTAGGCCATTATCATTTCTTTACTAGATTATTGAAGTATTTCCCTGTTGGTTTCCTTGCCTTTAATTAACCTCCTCTCCTACCTCTAATTCATTCTCCACGTTGCCATCAATTGCCTTTTAAAAATATCAGTCTGATCATGTTATTCCATTGCTGTATCAGTCAGGATAGCCTGAAGTTTTGCTGCAGTAATAAACAACCTCTAAATCGAAATGGTTAAGACAACAAAGGTTTATTTCTTACTCTTGCTACAAGTCCTCTGTCGTTCATTGTAATCACTCAGGAACTGAGTCTGACAGGAAAGCCAGTATCTTAAGATTGCTGGTCACTGGCTGGAAGTAAAAGAGAAGGTGGTAAAGCATGCATGGGCTCTTAAACATCTATGCAGAAGTGCCACCCAGCATTTCTATTTGCGTTTCACTGGCCGAAACAAGTCATATGATCACTTCTAACTTCAGGCGGGCAGGGAAATTCTATCCATCATGTGCCAGCTTAAAACTTTGACTGGTTCCACATTGCTTTTATTTTTTGAATGTTATTGAAGTATAATTGATTTACAATGTTGTGTTAATTTCTGCTGTATAGTAAAGTGATGACTCAGTTGTACATATATTCTTTTTCATATTCTTTTCCATTAGGTTTAATCACAGGATAGTAAATATAGTTCTCTGTTCTATCCAGTCATTGTTGTTTAGTATCTTAAGATGTGTCTGGCTCTTTGTGACCTCATGAACTGCACACGCCAGGCTCTGCTGTCCTTCACTGTCTCCTGGAGTTTGCTCAGATTCATGTCCATTGAGTCAGTGATGCTATCTAACCATCTCATCCTCTGTCACCCACTTCTTCTTTTGCTTTCAATCTTTCTCAGCATTAGGGTCTTTTCCAGTGAGTTGGCTCTTCACATCAGATGGCCAAACTGTTGGGGCTTTGGCTTCAGCAACAGTCCTTTCAATGAGTACTCAGCGTTGATTTCTTTTAGGATTGACTGGTTGATCTCCTTGCAGTCCAAGGAACTCTCAAGAGTCTTCTCCAGCACCACAGTTCAAAAGCATCAGTTCTCCAGTGCTCAGTTTTCTTTATGGTCCAACTTTCACATCCGTACATGACTACTGGAAAAACCATAGCTTTGATTATACAGACCTTTATCAGCAAAGTGATGTCTTTGCTTTTTAATATGTTGTCTAGTTTTGTCATAGCTTTCCTTCCAAGGAGCAAGTGCTATACAGTAGGACCTTGTTTATTCCCTATGTATACTAGTTTATATCCCCTAATCCTAAACTCTCAGTGCTTCCCTCCTCCCACTGCTCTTGGCAGCTACAGGTCTGTTATCTGTGTCTGTGAGTTCACACTGCTTTTAGACTAAAGCCCAAATCCCTTTGCAGAGTATGTAAGATCCTTTGTGATTTGGGCTCAGTCTGCATTTTCAACATCAACTTCAACCTCCCTGTACTTAGTACACAATGCTGTGCTTCAATTACACTGAATTACTCTCAGTTGTAGAACGTTGCATGTACTTTCTTGCCTCTGTGCCTTTGTACATGTTAAAGTGCATGTACATGTACATATACATGTACAAAGTACAAAGTACATGTACTTTGCCCAGTCACAACTACTCATCCTTCAAGGTCTATTTTCTCTTCCTTTATAAAGCCATCCTGCTGCTGCTGCTGCTAAATCGCTTCAGTCGTGTCCGACTCTGTGCGACCCGATAGACGGCAGCCCACCAGGCTCCCCCGTCCCTGGGATTCTCCAGGCAAGAACACTGGAGTGGGCTGCCATTTCCTTCTCCAGTGCATGAAAGTGAAAAGTGAAAGTGAAGTCTCTCAGTCGTGTCCAACTCCTAACGACCCCATGGACTGCAGCCCACCAGGCCCCTCCGTCCATGGGATTTTTCAGGCAAGAGTACTGGAGTGGGTTGCATTCTCCATAAAGCCATCCTAGAACTCCCTAAATACTCACTCCTTCCTCTTTGACTACATTCCATTTTTGTACATATTTCCTTTCTAGCATACCTTTCATCACATCACAGGGTAGGAAGGTAGGAACATCAGATTTATTTCCATATCTGTCTCTTCTCTAGTCTAGAACTCCCTTAGGGCAGGGCTAATGTCTTATTCGCATTTATGTGGCCATGCCTAGCACAGAGACTGGCTTAAAAAATATTTGTTGAATCAATACATAAATATCCATTTCCACAATCTCTGAATGTTAAACATATGCCCTCTGCTTTCTTATTCATGGACTTTAAGGGATTTCTGCCATCTTATTTCTTTCCCACTATGTCATTTTTGTATTTCCTGCTTTCTAATAAAAGACTGACTCTTTCACTTAAATCCCAAGAAATCTGTTAGTCACACTCCATGAATTCCCTAAGTAGCTCTGATTGAACTCTCACTTATTATTCTCAACTAATATCAATCACATTTAATGCCAGTATTTATCGCCCTCTTTATATGCCCCACCATGCTTGGTGCTGGGGACATGAAGGCAAATGACAGTGTCTGTGCTCTGTCTTACCCACATCTTCGGGGGTACCCTGGGACCTGATTAAGTGCCTTCATAGAGTGGGCTAGCTAAAACTCCTATTCCCATTTCTTTTCCCAATATAGGGAAAAATCCTTTGTGGGAAGAAAGAGTCTTCTGTTCCACCATCTATTAACACTCAGGCTGTCACTTGGCACTGTTGGCCACTTTAATTAATATCCAACAGCACCAGATTAGATAAAAATTTTAGGGCAGGGATCTGGGATTTGGGGTGAATACATAGCATAAGTCAGAGTGAATTAGGAACGTTATCGACTGGAGTGATATAACGGAGGGGAGTGGGTAGGGCTGCTGCAGCGGAGGCAGGGCTTCTGAAATGGAAAAAGCATGGTGAGAAGGTGATAGAATCTGGAGCTATACTTTCAATATGGAGGCCTCTAGCTACACGTGTCTAGTGAACACCTGAAATGTGTCTAGTCTGAATTGAGATGTTCAATAAGTGTA
Source organism: Bubalus kerabau (assembly GCF_029407905.1). Taxonomy (NCBI): domain Eukaryota; kingdom Metazoa; phylum Chordata; class Mammalia; order Artiodactyla; family Bovidae; genus Bubalus; species Bubalus kerabau. The sequence goes on from NC_073637.1 coordinate 68,893,121, forward strand.
AAATACACCCTAGATCTTAAACACAATACAAAAAGTTGAGAATCTCATGATCATTTTTTATGTTGATTACATGCTGACATGATAGTGTTTTGGATATATTGCACTAAGTAAAATGTCCTATTAAAATTTATCTCATCAGTTTCTTCTTACATTTTTCATGTGGCTACCAGAAAATATGAAGTTACAAATGTAGCTCACTTTTAGGGCTGGCATTACACTTAGAGCAGACAGCCCAGGTCTAGAAGCCAGACATCACCATTCGATTGGTTGTTGCCTCCACCCTCCTTCTTCCCTTTCCTCACGCCTCCCGTCCTTCCATGCCTCCCTTCCTTGCTGAGCGTCTTTTATGCTCAGGTTCTGTTCTAGGCTCTGGGTTCTTCCTAACCACTTCTAATTGAGTGGTGAAGAAATTCATAGAGACAAATGATTATACTCTAGTACAATTATACTAGATAAGCTCTTTCTTAGGCTATCCATGGGGAGTCCTTTGGGGGACCATTTGGTTCTGAGGAGCTGAGGAAGCTGGAGCTGACTTTCAGTTCAGCCTGTAGCCATCTGTGGGGAATGGCTGCCCCAAATCAAATAGTTCTCTACAATTATGGCTCTAATTACTCACTAATACTCCATGGGAACAATGATCCTTTCAGTCAAGTTAGGGGTGGGAGGAGAAGAGAAAAGGAACTTAAAAATTGGGATTTTACAGTATACAGAACACTTGTTCTGGGCTTCACATGTACCATCTTACTTTATCCTCTCCACAAACCCTCCAATTATGTATTATCTCTAATTACAGGTAAGGAAGCCAAAGCTTCCAGATATTCAGGAATTTGCATATTTCACCTTGGCCACCTGTCTTCAGAGAGGCACTGGATAATTCGGTGTGGCTGGCTCAATGCTAATCCTTCACCAAAGTGAAAAAGTAGCTGAAAGACTTGTCTTATTGATCAGGAACTAACAATATCAGACACAAAGGATATTTCATTGCTTTCACTTTTCACCTTTTTCCTTGATTATTTTTATTTTTTCTTACATTAAAAAATTAAAGTATAGTTGATTTACAATCTCATGGCTTTTAATATCCATCATCAATTTACAGTTAATTTTGGTCCAGCATCCTTGTTTCTACAATTCTACCATTTGGTCCAGTGTCACTATCCGGACCTTAGTGGGTTCTGTCCTGTGTGTAACCCATCTTTCCTGTACAGTTAACTTCTGCTTTCATCTCAGGGGTTTTTCATATATTACACCTCAGGTGACAGAATGCCTCTGTTAACAGAGAAGAGCTCTCAGAGGTCTTTACTTTTTCTCTTTAAGCTCCTATTTTCCTTTTTATCAATGACACTATTTCCTTTCACATTTTTTAGTTTGAATATCCTATTGCTACCAATGATGAATATTTCCTAAAAATACTGACATTGACCATGATTATAGCTATTGTGAATTAATGAAAATGATTCTTGGACTAGCATTGAGTTAGTTGAGTCAAATTAGTTCCAAGAAATAAGTCTAGGACCTTTCAAGAGCCCCCACCTCCCACCCCCCGCCTCCCCAACACAAATCATCCCTCAGAAAGAGTCTAGGAGTAGAGTATTTAGGACAAGAGCACTGGCATAAGCTCACGATCTGGAGTGTGGTTCTTTGGGTCTCTGTTCTGCCATCCTCAGTGCTGGTTGCATCTTCAGGCTAATTAGCAAGACAGCAGCAACAATTCCAGGCAGCCATTTAAAAAAGACAACCCACAGAGCCTTCCAGTGGCTCTTTATGGAGAACGAGGGCGGAGTCTTAGCAGGCTTTTTCTTGCATCTCATTGGCCATCCCTGGGTTATTAGCCTGTGCCTGATCCACTCACTCCAAAAACAGTGGCATCATCCTTGGTGGGATTGACTTTGGTGGGAGTCACCTTCCTCCGAGGCACTTGGCTATGTTACACCTGAGCAAAATTATGGCTCTGTTAGGAAGGAAGAAAAGAGAATGGGTGTTTGGCAGGCAACAAAGGTACCCACTCCAGCAAAGTCAGCACAGATCAATATGGTACAGGTAGTTATTTTGGTGGACTGTGGTAACATACAGAAACATTAGAGTCAGTGACTAGATTTTCGGGGTAATTAAGAAGTCATAGAGCATCCAGTAGAGCACTCTGCAGGCATTGAAGTTTCATTGTCAAGAATACAGTTATATGTAGGATTGCTGTGTTATTGTTCTGCTGATGAATCCAGGCCTCTGCAGGGGAAAACAGATGTTTAGAGCAAAGAGCTAGAAGAGAGAAGAAATGAATCCAAGTTCTGCTGCATAATATTCAGGTGTTTCATCAACTTAGCTGCTTGAGTATCTGGAGAGAAGGCAAGAGGCTCTGAGTCAGATGTTCACACATAAGTAGTAGGTCAAAAATAAATTAGCCTTTTGCTACATCACACAGCCTGGGGTGGTGTTTAGTCACATCAGATTTCCTATTTATTCACATTAACAGTAGGCACTAACAGGATGAGTATAACATGTGGGACTGGATCCGTACCACACTCTCCCTTGGGGATAGTGGGAAGTTCTGCAAATTCTTGATTATTCACAGCAACGGATGAAAGCAGGAGCACAGCTAATCTAAACTGGCAGTCAAAAGGCTTTCTTTTTGGCAACTATGACTTGCCTATGAATATGTGTGTTACCTGCTGTCTTGTTACTAAAAAATCTGGCTCCGGAATTAGCAATCTCTCCACTTCCTCCCTTCTGTCCTCCTGCTGCTCTTTGGATTTCTGTTTCACTCAGATGGAATCACCCCCAGGCCTCTGCTGGTCGTTCCTAGAATGACCTTCCCTGCCTTGTTCACCTGGCAAATTCATACTCCTCTTTCTGGATTCAGATCAAGGCTTTGAAAGTTCTCTCCCGCTAACGATTCTCTGCCACTTGAGTGACTAAAGCGTTCTATTGTCTTCGGAATGTCTCCAGGCTAAAAAGAATCTCTTCATCAAAAGGATAACACACTGTTCCCTTCGCCTGGGCCTGAGTTGGGGGGGAAGAATGTCCGGGGATGTGGGATTTTCAGTGCCAAACCCACAAAAGTCCAGGGAACACTGGCACAAGTTGGTAATCCTAGAAGATCAGCCACATAAGTGTAAGGAGGACAGAGAGGCAAGGTGGGCTGGGAGGCAAGAAAGAATAGGCGAGGGAGAGGGTGAAACGGTGACCAAGCTCTCACGAATCCCTTTCCCTCAGACTTCAAAATTCATCATGAGGTTCTGGCTTTGAAAAACTGAGTGAAAACAGTTTTGAGGTGGAGACGATTAACAAGATGTTGATCTTTTCTGATTAAAAAGAAATGTGTATTAAAAGCTTTCAGTCTTACCAGGAAGCAGTACTATTGAATTGCTGTGATCACTTCATTTCAGTTCAGTTCAGTTGCTCAGTCATGTCCAACTCTTTGAGACTCCATGAACCGCAGCATGGCAGGCCTCCCTGTTCATCACCAACTCCCAGAGTCCACCCAAACCCATGTCCATTGAGTTGGTGATGCCATCCAACCATCTCATCCTCTGTTGTCCCCTTCTCCTCCTGCCCTCAATCTTCAGGGTCTTTTCAAATGAGTCAGCTCTTTGCATCAGGTGGCCAAAGTATTGGTCAAGCACTTATGGGGCGCTTAGTGAGAGCTCAATCTCCCAAACTGCCCTTGTGAGATATTCCCCATGCATTCATTCATTTATCCCTTCAACAGTCGTTCGCTGAGTGCCAGGCACTATGTGGGGGCCGTCAGTCTGGAAAAGGCAAGGCGAGGGCCCTGTCTCCACCAGGAGCCAACTCTCCACTCTTTCCTGTGCCTCTTCTTGTTTGTAGTTGATGGCTTTTCTATGCAAGGGGATGTTGGTGGGCTTCCAGAGCCATCTTGAGAATGAAATAGCAGAACCTTGGTAAGTTTGACTATAACTTGAGACTCAAGTTCTCTGAGATGCCCAAAAAAGAGCATCACCAACTACAGAGCTTGCCTGGTGGCTCAGTGGTAAAGAATCCACTTGAGAGGCCAGAGACATGGGTTCAATCCCCAGGTCAGGAAGATCCCCCGAAGAAGGAAATGGAAACCCATTCCAAGATTCTTGCCTGAAAAATCCCATGGACAGAGGACTCTGTCAGGGGGCTACAGTCCATGGGATCACAAGAGTCAGACATGACTTAAGACTCAACTACAGTTTATCCTCAGCTTAAATGCAATTGTGAGATGTAGAAGCAAATCATTTTTGGGTTAACTGTACAGCTCCTGTCCTCATCACTTCCCTCCATCTATCCCCAGTGAACTATTCGTAGCTCTCTGAACATGCTTGCTCTTCTGGCTTCTAGGCTTTCCTGTGGGCTGTTTAGTTTCCTTGACACCCTTTCCAGGATAACAGTTGCCTCCGCCCCCATGAAGTTTCATCTTCTTCACCTGTAGAAGAATATTGTGTAATAAATGTAATAAAGTAATAAAGAATACTGTGTAATAATGCTGCATTATTATAAATGTGTAGCATTTATTACACAGTATTGAAGTTACTTTTTGAAGTTATTTAGTTGAAGTTATTTATTGTTAGATGTCTTTGTCACTAGATTGTGAGTTTTCTGGAGGTGGGATTGTGCTCTGCTCATGACAAAGCAGGTGCCTAATAGACATTTGTTGAGTAATTGAAGGTGAGAATAAAATAACATTTTCTTAAAATGACAGTAAATGTATATTCCATGATCTTTGAGGTTGACTGACATATTCTAGTTCGAGAATAATATTCAGAATATTTATTACTACTGAAGTAGGTTATCAGTTGGAATAGACCCTGGCTCAGTGGGGCTGGATTAAGGTGCTGGAACCCCAGTTGTGCCGGAGGATGTTAACCTTTTAGTTGCTGGATCCTGAGGAGGTGGGGCGTCCCCCAGGGAGAAGCCTGATGTTGGGGGGTGGGGGGTGGGGCATGATGGAAAGATGTCTATCTACCAATTGATACTGAAGCATTTTAATGTTTTAACAACTGCCATGGTCATCCAGGTGCATTTGGGCCACATTTCAGCCCAGGTCAGGTTCATTTTCTCATTAAAATGGATGCTATAGAGTTTTTAGCAGGAGGAGAAAGGCTGCATTTTAAATCACCCTAGTTTCCCCTGGTGGAATGCTCTGTGTAATCTTATCAGATATGTTTATGCATAGGGAGGACTCTTTATTCGGTTTCCATGGCAAAGCAGCGAAACATCGATTTTGTCCAGAATTCTCTCCACTAGAATGCCAGGCTGTGGGGCTTCACTGGGGTCCACGCTGACCACCGTCCCTGACATTGGCGTTATTAAGCCCCATGCTTTGACAGAAGGTGTAATGGTTTGGGGAAGTTGGTTGTGGGGAAGTTGGTTGTGGGAATGTTGGCAGTCAGGTAGTATTGGGGGATGCTATGCTCTCTGGAGCTTTCCAAAGGATACCAACCTTCAAATCAGAGTTTTGAAACAGACAGACAACCCCCAAACTGATTTCTTTCAGAGCCTGAAAGTGCCAAAGTGTGAAATCATCAAGAAATGAAGACACTTGGATATATTTGAAACCTCTTTGTGTTTCCAAAGACTTTAAAATTTGGTGTCATTTAATTTAGCCATAGGGAGATGGCTGGTATAATCGTTGGGCCTGTTTTGCTCAAGAGCAGAATATAGAAAGGTATTGAACTACAACTTGGAGGCCAATGAGTGCACATTTCAACAACTTTGCCACGTTCCCCAGTGAAACACTGATTTAAAAGAATTATACAAAGCTATACTTTCCAAGCATAAGGGATTTGGGAAAGAGATAGAGTTCAGAAAGTGCAGCTTTGTGTTATTAAGCCTGTTTCCTACCCATTTTAATATATGCTTAGAAAATGCAGGAGTATTAGAAGCAGGGGAGAATGTAAGTAAGATCCGAGTTATGTACTGAAAGATCCTGGGGAATAGCTTCCAAGGTATAATAGGATGTGAGATGGTAAGAGATTGCATCAGCTCTGAGGACACCATCCCCGATTAAGAGCTCAAATCTAACGGCCAGGACACCTGAAGCAGCTGAATGAAAATAGAATCCCCCAAAGAATCTTTGAAAAGAAAATAGGACAGAAGCCCAGAGGCATATCTAGAAATTGCTAAAGGCACCAAGTAGAGAAAGATCACAAAGAATAAAAGAACATGGACTGGCGAAAGGAAGGAGGAGACCAGGAAGGGGCATCTCATTAAAATATAGTGTAAAAACTCTACTGTTTCCACTTCCTGTGACTTACGCAGGGGGACAGCCTTCTGTGCAGGCCCCAATTTATGCTCAAAGATGTTCATCACAATGTTATTTATCACAGCTCAAAGTGGAAATTGTCTTAAAGGTCAACAGTAAGAGAATGATTGAACAAAGGCCAGTGTGCCTATATGGTATGTTGCAGCATGCATCGATAAAAAGAACGTTCTTTTGGAAGTTTTTACTGAAGTGAAAATATCTGTGGCATCTACATAGCTTAATTTCATCCATGTACACAAAGAAATTTGTTTTTTGGCTGCAGGTTAGTTTGTTGAAATAGTAATTTGTTTTTCTCCCTATAATTCCCCTCCCCCCCGTTTGTAATAAGAAGGCAGATTTTGTCATTCTTGGCCTCGGAGATATGAGCAGTAAGCAGAAACAGTCTGAACTCAATTACCTTTGAAAATATTACTTTTATAATCAGAAAATGGCATAAGTGTTATTTAAAAACTACTACTAACAGTTCCACTTTGAACACTGGGGAAAAAATTATGCAATGCCATTTGGCAAAACGGTGTGCGCAGCCTGCTCCAAAGCAGCTGCCTCAGCCGCTGCCCCCGAGTGGTCCTGGTCGCTTACTGCTGCCACGTTTTCAGAGGACAGGAAGGTTGCCCGAGGCTCCCGAGCCCCGGAGAAAGGATGACGCTTCCCCATCCTCTTGCTGTGGAGGTCCTTTCAACTTCTATCAAGAGTGACTTTGATCTTTGATAAACTATCATGGAAAATAATAAAAAAGGATACATATGTTGTTGTTTTTCAGTTGCTCAAGTTGTGTCTGACTCTTTGCAACCCCATGGACTGCAGTATGCCAGGCTTCCCTGTCCTTCATCATCTCCCCGGAGTTTGCTCAAGCTCAGAGCCATTGAGTTGGTGATGCCATCCAACCATCTCATCATTTGTCATCCCCTTCTCCTCCTGCCCTCAATCTTTCTGAGCATCAGGGTCTGTTCCAATGAGTTGGCTCTTCACATCAGGTGGCCAAAGTATTGGAGTTTCAGCTTTAGCATCAGTTCTTCGGCTTCCCTGGTGGCTCAGACTATAAAGAATCTTCCTGCAATGCAGGAGACCTGGGTTTGATTTCTGGTTTGGGAAGATCCCAAATGACAACCCACTCCAGTATTCTTGCCTAGAGAATCCCCATGGACAGAGGAGCCCGGAGGATGCAGTCTATGGGGTTGCAAAGAGTTGGACGTGACTGAGCAACTAACACACACACACACACACACCCATGTGTATAACTGAATCACTTTGCTGTATACCTGAAACTAACACATATTGTAAATCAACCATACTTCAAGAAAGAAAATAAAAAAGAGCAACTTGGAGAGTTTACTATATGTACATATAATATATTGGGAGAGCCAGGAGTGGTTAATGCTGGTACTATCCTTCTATTAACCACCACTTCCATAATAAGACCTTGCAGCAACTCCTGAATCATCCACATTAGCTCAGTACAGGTTTAGGGTGAAGTACATTTTGTTGTGGGCTTCCCAGGTGTTGCTGGTGGTAAAGAAACCACCTGCTAATGCAGGAGATGTAAGAGACTCGGGTTCGATCCCTGGGTTGGGAAGATCCCCTGGAGGAGGGCATGGCAACCCACTCCAGTATTCTTGGCTGGAGAATCCCATGGACAGAGGAGCCTGGTGGGCTACAGTCCATGGGGTCGCAAAGAGCTGGACGTGACTGAATGACTTAGCACGCTCACACGGTTTGTTGTAATCCAATTATTCCAACACTGGTAATTCAGGTAAGGTCTGGGTCATGGAACTTAACTAGTATAGTGGTTTCCAAACTTTCTTTTCAACAGAGTGACAGTCCGTTCTTCAAGCCCAAGCTTATGTGAAGTTTACCAGGTCAAGGAAAAACAAGTTGAGTTGCTCTGGTAAAGCGGTGATGGAGAGCCTCCCCCATCTCCAGGTCAGTCTTACTTCTTCTCCTCTAAGTTACCACCTCTCCCCCGTCCCCCAACCTGGGAGGACCCTCAGGACTCTTCAGTGCTCTGTGAGGACAATTAGAAAACCACAGAACCTCACTATTTTAATGAGAATGGGCTTTGTTCCAACCATAACAGAAAGAAGAGATTCTACAGCTTATGGATGGTCTAAGCTTATTATGGATTACTGTGGCTTGTGGGGAGATAGGGGAGAGAGAAGGAAAGGGATATCTCCCTTAACTGAGGAAGATTTGGCGGTCCCTGGGCACTTTCCCTCCCCCAAACCTCATCATTTATGCTTTTCTTTGGACTATGAAATCTGAGAGTGAGATACCGCTTTATGGAATGCAACATAAAATTAAATGAAACCCACATCTTTAATATATTCCAGGGTCAACTGTACATTTGAAATGTGAGAAAGAAGAATGCTCTAACGATGTTGTGTCAGAAAGCCTTTGCATTTTAAGTTCATTTGGTATGACAAATTTCTTCACCTCCTCTCTTTGCCTAGTTAAGGTCAGATTTTTCAGGGATCTCCGAGCTCATTTACTAACTCTGTGGCTTCTTCGGTGTCCTGGTGATCAACCTTGCCTGGATTCTGATGTAAACAGAATGGAGTCTGAATCCCGTCCCCCATGGATTAGCTGCGTGCCGGAGAATGAGGCAGGTAAGCTGTACGAGCTCCGGTTTCTCTCTGGGAAGAGGAGAGGAAAAGCACCTATTTCAGAGGGCAGTTGTGAGGGTTGAATGAGGTGATGCGTTAAAATACCTATCACAGTACCTGGCACGTGGGAATCGCCCAATAAATATTTATTATTATTGTGATTTTTGTTTGTGAGCCTCTAAGGCAGTAATTAAAAAAATTTATCAGGACTGTCCATTAGAATCACTAGGAGTGCTCTAGTAAATTACCGATAGCCCAGACCAATTAAATCAAAGCTTTTGGGCCAGGGTCCAGGCACTGGTAATTCAAAAAATTATCTCAGTAATTGTAATGTTGACAACCACTGGGCTAAGTAAGACGTGCAGCTGTGGGTGACACACCTGACGGTGGAAGAGAACAGATGTGGGAGCAGGAAGAAGGCCGTGGGGACCCACAGGGATGCTCGGCTCATCCTCCTCTGACCCAGTGTGTGTGTGTGTGTGTGCACCCGCGTGCGCACGCACGTGTGTGGCAACCGAAGGAGGCCAAGGCTGACCGGGAGGAACTGATTTCAGAGAGACGCTTGGAGGGAATGGAACCAATCACCAGAACTTACGTGTTCATGGCATTTTCAAAATGCTTTCCCATAATTAACCTGTTCCGTCCTTTCAATAACCCTAAAGTACACAGGGCACAGGTTATGCCCAGTTAAAGAAAGGGGGATTGAGTTACAAAGAGTCAGGTCCTGTGATCTCAGTCCAACAATACCTGGCACAGTTGGGAGGAAATCAGTTTTGGATTTCGTGTCAATAACAAGCCTTCAGTTCAGTTCAGTTCAGTCGCTCAGTCGTGTCCCACTCTTTGTGACTCCATGAATCGCAGCTCACCAGGCCTCCCTGTCCATCACCAACTCCCGGAGTTCACTCAGACTCACATCCATCGAGTCAGTGATGGCAGGCTACTTTTGTGCCTGAGCTCCTGGAAGTTGAATCAAGTTTGTTAATGGGAGACAAATACATTACAGGTTGGAGTTCAAACTACTTGTGTTGAATATTCCAGGAAAAGCCGACCTGAGAATACATGATGTTCTCTCTCAGTGTCCAGTGTAACTTCTTAGAAGAACCTGTTTCAAAGTCAACTGTGGTCTGGAGAACAGATGCTTACACACATATGTACCCGCCCACTCCCCCCAGGACAATAACCCAGAATTGGATCCAGCTCTTAGGTACTCACTCTGTGGCCCACTACTTTTTTGATACTCCAGCCCTCTTCATTAGTCCAGCATAAACTATCTAATTTCCCCATCCTTGGGGATCTGTTGCAACTTCAAATGCTGTAAGCAGACGATGGGTTTACAGGAATTGCCTAACCAGGCATTGCATCTTGATTTGTGGTCTTACAATTGGTTTTGGAGTTGATCTGGAATCAAAGAAGTGAATGACCACAGAATCAGGATGTGGGTTGGTCTTAAAAATAAGGGTGGATGTTCATTTAGATACAGCCTTCTGGGAACTAGCTTATTTTGTACCATGAAAGAGACCATCAAGGTGTTTTTTTTTTCATCTCCATTTTGTTTTTAATGAGACTTGGTTTAGTCATTTATTCAGAGACTTCAAGCTACACATGAAATCCCCCAGGACCTGAAGTTATAAAAGGAAAACTATTTTAAATTATGTTTCAGTCAATGCTGCTGAGAGAAATATTATCCAGGAAAACCTCTGTGCTCCATCCTTAGGGACTTTTTTCTCATGAGGATCTCAGAAACATAGAGAAATGTCAGGTTTATATCTTACACTTTGGATTCTGATCAAGGTAACCATCATTACAGTTTTGATGAGCCATCAGGAGAAAAGATCATCACACATGGATAAGCCAAAAGGAAGTGTGACTGTGGGGTAATGTCATCTTGCCTTCTTTCTGTTCCCCCAATATCACCCTCCTTCCTGCCATAGGACATTTGACAGACCCTTCCCTCTGGCTCATTTATCATCTCCTGGTTAGCTCCTAACCATCTGTTGTGAGTTGAATTGTGTCCCCAGAATAGGTATGTTGAAGTTCTGGTCTCCAGTCCCTCAGAATGTGATCTTATTTGGCAATAGGGTCATTGCAGATGAACTAGTTAAGATGGGGTCTTACTGCAGTAGGGTGGGCCCTTGGTCCAATATGAAGGTGTCCATAAAAGAAGGTCTTGAGAGACACACAGAGAGAAACCCATGTGACAATAAAGGCAGATACTGAGGCAGCTGCAAGTCAAGGTATCTCAAAGGTTGATGACCACCACCAGAAGCCAGGAAGAGTCTCAGAGGGATTGGGGCTCTGCTGACACCTTCATTTTGGAGTTCTAGTTTCCATAACTGTGATGTTTCCATAACTTCTGTCATTTTAAGGCACCTGATTTGTGGAGTTTTGTTATGGCAGCCATAGGAAACTAATACACCATCCTGATCTGAGTTCAAATTTCACCCTTTGGAGAAGCCTTACAGATCCTTCCATGGCTTAGAGTATTCTCCTCCCTTATGGTCCGTTGCCACCTCTAGTTTTCCTTCATAGCACTTATCCCAGTTGGCAATAACTACAAGCTTTACCTCTTCTCTTGGACTGTAAGAGCTCTGAGGGCAGAGATGATATTTCTAGGACTCAAAATTGCATTCCAAGCAACTACCATGAGCAGCCATGCTCTAAATATTTGTTTACCAAACCAAAGAATAATGAGTAAATTCTATTTAATTTCATTTCTGACCTTTCAAAATCATCAGCAGGCTAACACTTTAAGAGTAGAAATTTTCTTGTGAAGTTCACTTTATCTGAGAGAAGGGAATGCTTTTTTTGAAGTTTGAAACTCACCCTTTTCATACTTAGTCATAATATTTTTTCAAAGTACTGAAAAGTATTTAGGCTTTCTTTTATATAAATAGTTTTCAAGATGGGAGCAGTATGAAAAAACCTTGCTGAAATTGTTTGAAGTACTTCCTCTCTCCTCCATCAAATGGCATTTAAAATATATTTTGAATATCCTCTTCTTGATGGATCTGCCACTTAAGGGAGTAACAAGGCCATTCATTGACTATGAAATGAGTCAACAAGTTGAAACTATTTTCCTTGCCTTTTCCTCAGTGTCTTCCACCTTCCTCTGTGAAAGATTATAAAGTATCTTTCTAAACCTTCACATTCCCTTTAGACCATGTATAATAGTTACAGGGAACACTTAGAAAAATGAAAATATGAGGTTCAACCATAAAGGAGTACACTGAAAAAAGTGTCTCTTCACCTTTGGGTATTTAACCCAAAATTGCTAAAAACATTGTTCTTTTATTTTGGAAGAGTTTCTAGAACTTGCAAGAAGACCTGTCATTACTAAGTTGTCATGTCTGGTTTTGGAGGAAAAAAAAGTAGATACCCTTTTTATTTATTTGTGTAATCTTTATCTGATTTTTGGCCATCTCCAAGGATGAAAATTTGTCCATGAAGGGGAAATCAGAAGAGTGGGATCCTGAGGGCTCAGCTGCGTCAGCTGATGAGCCTGAGGAAATGCTGGCGAGGGGGATGAAGTCAGCATGGATGAACCAGAACTCCCATTGAGTGAGTCCTTAACTTTCTTGAGTCTCAGTTTCTTCATTTATAAAATGAAAATGAGATTTTATAATGTTGCTAAGAAGATGACTTATGACAATACATGTGAAAACACTTGACTGCATATTAAGTGCTCTGTGGATATGAATTGAAAGAGAAGTTAATCAGGTATAATTAAACGGTACACTTTGGTAATACCACTTACAAATACCACTTTTGGACACATTCTATTATTTGAGATTTGAAGTAGTCTACTAAGCAACCTGAGTTAGGCACTAAATTATTTTGAAGAAAAAAATAGTTTCTAGTGTTATGGCGCTTGTGGCCTACTGGCAGAGAAAGAAAAAAAGTAGATAATTTCAACAGTAAGTACAGTGATAAAGGTGTGGGTGAAGAGTAGTCACAGGTGACAGACACTTAGTGAGTGTTAGTAGGTGTCATATCCTTTACCTTGTACTTTATGTGTGTTAAACTCGTACAGTCAACCCATGCTGCTGCTGCTGCTGCTAAGTCGCTTCAGTCGTGTCCGACTCTGTGCGACCCCATAGACGGCAGCCCACCAGGCTCCACCATCCCTGGGATTCTCCAGGCAAGAACACTGGAGTGGGTTGCCATTTCCTTCTCCAATGCATGAAAGTGAAAAGTCAAAGTGAAGTCGCTCAGTCATGTCCGACTCTTTGCGATCCCATGGACTGCAGCCCACCAGGCTCCTCCATCCATGGGATTTTCCAGGCAAAAGTACTGGAGTGGGGTGCCATTGCCTTCTCTGAGTCAACCCATGAGGCAGTAATAATTATATAGGCGACTTGCCTACGGTTACACAGCTGGCAAAGGATGGTCCTGGTACTGAAGTCTAAGTGTATCTCCCAAGTTTAAGGTTTGCTACTGCACTTGGCAGTGACTTCATAGATGTTCTGGTTTTATTACTGCGTAACATACTGTTTCAGTCAGAGTGACAAAACAACAACCATTTTATTATGCTCATGGATTTCTGTGAGTCATGAGCCCGTAAAAGGGCACAGCAGCAGTAGCTGGTCTCTGCTCCATGGTGTCTGGGCCTCAAGTGGACAGACTGAAAGGTTGGGAAAACTCAACAGCTCGGGGCTGGAAGCCAGCTTACTCACATGTCCCATGGTTGACGTTGGCTGTCCACTTGGACCTCAGCTGGAGCTGTCAGCCAAAACACCCACATGTGGCCTCTTCAAGTGGCTGCTTGAATTTCCTCACAGCATGGTGTCTTGGTTTCAAGAGGAACCATCCCATAGGGAACCAGGCTGCAGCTGCACAGCGTTTAACAACCTAGCTTTGGGAGTCACACAGTGTCATTTATAAGCTCCGCTCCCACCTCATAGATAAGGAGAGGGAACATAACCACCATTCTCAATGGGAGGCATGTCAAAGTTGAATTGTAAGAATATGTGGGATTGGAAAATACATCTGCCACAATCCACCCCCTCTCTGGCCATAGTAGCTCACAGTGCTTCTACATGTAAAATCTACTCATCCCCTTCTCCAAGAACCCCGAGTCTCATCCCAGTGTGGCATCAGCGTGAAGCCCAGGATCTCATTACTTAAATCAGATCCAGTGTGGGTGAAGCTCTTTCCATGCAGCATCTCTGGTGGAGTTTCTCTGAAGTCCAGAGACAAGCTATCCACCCTCCTCCTCCCCACCCAGTATACACTGGTGGGACAAGGCATTATGTAGCTATTATAGCACTCTTATTTGAGAAGGGGAAAAGGAGTGGCACACAGTAGTTACTGGTCCTTAGCAATTTTGAAATTAACCTGGCAAAAATTGTCAGTTCCTAGGTCAGGGCTTAGTCCTACTGCTTGGGAATTGTTCTCTTGGTTCCACCCTCTGAGTTATCTTCCTTTTCTACAAGAAGTTGCTGGTGCTTATCACTGAGTAGTTTTTCTAACTGATTAACCACAAATAGTAGGTCAAAAAATCAAAGACCTCTTATTTCTGTACTTTTACATCAAATCTGATATAATTCATTAAACGATTTTGTGAGTTTCCTGTGTCTCTATTATTTCCATTAAACAAAAACCATAACTATAAAACTCTTTGAGATAAGCACCCTCCTCTCTCAGGCTCCCTTGGCACTACAGTGGGACTATGTTCTTATGGTTCTTAGGAACCATATTGTTTAACAGGGAGAATCTGTGAAGTATGTCTTTAAGATCCTTAAAAGCCAGTTGCCTATTTGAAATGTTCTATGAGGTTTCAATAAAGGATCTTAGAGTCTTTTAAATTGAACTCCACCTTGGATTTGATCTTTGGCCTGAAATCTTTTCTTAATTTAAGAACTGGTTGCTGTTGGAGAGGTTGGGAATGAGAACTGTTTTCTATTTGAACCTAGTTAAGTCCTTGGTCCTTTATATTTAGCATTTCATTCTTGTTTTCTCACATTTTGTTATTGAAAGCAAGAAGAATCCAAATGTTATTTTCATTATTCTGCCTAGATAATAGAAATTGCAGAAATATCTTTTTGGATTGGTTTCCTAAAGAAATGGAAATAAAAACAAAAATAAATGAGACCTAATTAAACTCAAAAGCTTTTGCACAACAAAGGATACCATAAACCAAATGAAAAGACAACCCACAGAATGGGAGAAAATATTTGAAAATGATGCAACTGACAAGGGATTAATCTAAAAAATTTACAAACATCTCCTGCAGCTCGCTATTAAAAAAAATGACCAATCCAATCAGAAAAATGGGCAGAAGCCCTAAATACACATTTTTCCAAAAAAGACATACAATGTTGGCCAACAGGGACATGATAAGATGCTAATATTGCTAATTATCAGAGAAATACAAATCAAAACTACAATGAGATATCACCTCACACCAGTTGACATGGCCATCACCAAAAACTCTACAAATAATAAAATCTGGAGAGGGTGTGGAGAAAAGGGAACCCTCCCACACTGTTGGTGAGAATGAGAATTGGTATAGCCACTATGAAGAACAGAATGGAGGTTCCTAAAGAAACTAAAATAGAGTTATCACATGACCTAGCAGCCCCACTTTTGGAGCACATATCCAGAGAACCATGGTTCAAAGGGATACATGCACCCCAGTGTTCATTGCAGCACTGCTAACAACAGCCAAGACGCGGAGGCAACCTAAATGTCCATTGACCGATGAATGGATAAAGAAGATGTGGTACATATGTACAATGGAATATTACTCAGCCACTGAAAAGAATGAAGTAATGCCATTTGCAGCGACATAGATGGATCTGGAGATTATCATGCTAAATGAAGCAGGTCAGAGAGAAAGAAATATATCATGTGATACTGCTTATATGCGGAATCTAATGAAATGATACAAATGAACTTATTTACAAAACAGAAGTAGACTCACAGAGTTGGAGAAGGAACTTATGGTTATTGGGGGGAAGGGTGCAGGGTAGGGATAGATTGGAAATTTGGGTTTATACACATAGCTATATTTAAAATAGGTAACTAACAAAGACCTACTGTATAACACAGGGAACTCTGCTTAATACTCTGGAATAATCTAAATGGGAAAAGAATTTAAAAAAGAATAAATATGTGTAATGTATAACTGAATCATTTTGCTGTATACTTGAAACTAACAATGTTGTTAATCAACTATACTCCAATACAAAATAAAAATTAAAAAAATATTCTACCTAGAATTCTCCTAACCTAGATTATTGAGTTTGTTAGATATATGTCCCATTTTCCACATTACTACAGTGACAATGTTGCTAAACTTTCTGTCTGTAAATAAGCAGGGTCCCCTATCTTCCAGTTTCTGATAACATTTTAAAAAAGTTTCCTTTAATCCCTCATGAATAACCTCCTTTAAGCCTTACAGGTTTTCACCAACCAACCAGTCTCAAAGTCAGCGCTATATGCTTTAGGTTTTATTTGGGCAGCACTCTACTTCTGGATATCAAAACCTATTTTGGATACTATTGCCACACTACGTACCATCCTAAACTGAGTGGTGTAAAACAGCAAACATGTTGTTATGTGGGTTAAGAATTCTGAGCAGGCATAGATCTCTCACCTCAGTTTCATGAAAATTTGGAACTGGGACTGCTGTTGCTGCTGCTAAGTTGCTTCAGTAGTGTCCAATTCTGTGCGACCCCAGAGACGGCAGCCCACCAGGCTCCTCTGTCCCTGGGATTCTCCAGGCAAGAACACTGGAGTGGGTTGCCATTTCAGTAAATGTCAATTGGAACATCTTGAAGACTGAGGGTGAATTGATGGCTGAGGACTAGAATCATCAGACGACTTATTCACCCACGTGTTTGGTACTTGATCTGGATGTTGCTTGGGAACTTAGCTGGGATTGTCAGCCAGACCACCTATACGTGGCCTTTCCCTGCGGCTGCTTGGGCTTCGTTATGAATTCACTCTGTGCTCCAAGAGTGAATTCTAAAGGGAAACAGGAAGTAACTGTAACATTTTAAAGATTTAGCTCTGTGAGTCACATAACGTCTCTTCTACTCTAGTCACGAGCCTTCTCAGATTGAGGGAGAAGGAATATAGACCCTTTCTTGATGGAAAAAAGGTCAACGTTATTGAAGAATAATATATGGATGGGAGATGCTGTTACAGCCATTTTTGGAAAATATACTCTGCTATGATTGGGAAGTATGGGGTTATAAAGAATGAACACCTGAGGATTCCAGAAAGGTTGTCACAGGTCTGAGTTTAAGGGGTGGACTTGGCAAGAGTAAGTATCATCCTGTTCCTTACTTGATGGCAAAGGAAAACAGAGTTATATGAGTACAACCTCTTATATTCCTGTGGGCATAACCTCCTGAAGTGACTCAGTCAGTTCAGTCGCTCAGTCGTGCGACCCCAGAGATGGCAGCAAGCCAGGCCTCCCTGTCCATTACCAACTCCTGGAGTTTACCCAAACTTATGTCCATTGAGTCGGTGATGTCATCTAACCATCTCATCCTTTGTCGTCCCCTTCTCCTCCTGCCTTCAATCTTTCCCAACATCAGGGTCTTTCAAATGAGTCAGTTCTTCGTATGAGGTGGCCAAAATATTGGAGTTTCAGCTTCAAAGTCCTTCCAATGAACACCCAGGACTGATTTCCTTTAGGATGGACTGGTTCAATCTCCTTGCAGTCCAGGGGACTCTCAAGAGTCTTCTCCAATACCACAGTTCAAAAGCATCAATTCTTCAGCACTCAGCTTTCTTTATAGTCCAACTCTCACATCTGTATAAGCCTACTGGAAAAACCATAGCTTTGACTAGACGGACCTTTGTTGACAAAGTAATGTCTCTGTTTTTCAATATGCTGTCTATGCTAAGTCACTTCAGTCATGTCCAACTCTGTGCGACCCCATAAACGGCAGCCCACCAGGCTCCCTGTCCCTGGGATTCTCCAGGCAAGAACACTGGAGTGGGTTGCCATTTCCTTCTCCAGTGCATGAAAGTGAAAAGTGAAAGTGAAGTCGCTCAGTCTTGTCCGACTCCTAGCGACCCCATGGACTGCAGCCTACCAGGCTCCTCCATCCATGGGATTTTCCAGGCGAGTACTGGAGTGGGGTGCCATTGCCTTCTCCGCAATATGCTGTCTAGGTTGGTCATAACTTTCTTTCCAAGGAGTAGGCATCTTTCAATTTCATGGCTGTGGTCACCACCTGCAGTGATTTTGGAGTCCCCCAAAATAAAGTCAGCCACTGTTTCCCCATCTATTTGCCATGAAGTGATAGGACTGGATGCCATGATCTTAGTTTTCTGAATGTTGAACTTTAAGCCAACTTTTTCGCTCTTCTCTTTTACTTTCATCAAGAGGTTCTTTAGGTCTTCTTCGCTTTCTGCCATAGGGGTGGTGTCATCTGCATATCTGAGGTTATTGATATTTCTCCCGGCAATCTTGATTCCAGCTTGTGCTTCATCCAGCCCAGTGTTTCTCATGATGTATCCTGCGTATAAATTAAATAAGCAGGGTAACAATATACAGCCTTGACATACTCCTTTTCTTATTTGGAACCAGTCTGTTGTTCCATGTCCAGTTTTAACTGTTGCCTCCTGACCTGCATACAGGTTTCTCAAGAGGCAGGTCTTGAAGTGACTACTTTTAAACAAAACACTCATTTACATACACAAGTTATACTGCATGAGAAATGTCCACTTTGTAGCCAGCTTCACACTAAATATATGTTTAACAACAATCTGTAAATGGTAAAAAGACTCACTTTTTCAAGAGATGTAATGCGAATGAATTTGTTACAAAGAGCTTTAAGAAAATGATAAACGAAAAAAGAAAATTCAAACACAAACATCAGGAAAAAGAATTCTACAGGAGGAAGAAAGAGAACTGAGAATCTGCCACAGTACAGTTCAGGGGGATTCAAGGCTTCAGATTAAATGGCTTTTCAATTTGGGGATAAATACAGCCAGGACTGGTCAATATGGAGGGCAGAGGGATGATATGGAATCTCCTTTTAAAAGCTCTAGGTCACTATCTCCATAGCACTGTTCTAGATGGGATTGTCTATGCCATACATTTTCCTGTTGAAATGATGGTCTGATAGTGAATGGAGGGCCATTTGGATTTCTAAATGCCCTTCTAAAAAAGGCACTTTTCTAAAAAAAAAACAAAAAAATCATTTTTTCTCTTTTTTTCTCTTGTGCTGAGTCATGTCTGACTCTTTGTGACCCCGTGGATGTAGCCTGCCAGTCTTCTCTGTCCTTGGAGTTGCTATTTCCTTCTCCAAGGGATATTACCAACCCAGAAACTGCATCTCTTGCATGTCCTGCATTGGCAGGTGGATTCTTTACTGCTGTGCCAACTGGGAAGCCTCTGCTGCCCTTTTGATGGAGCTTTGTAGTGAAAACTTCTCAAAGCCTTATTTCATGTTTCTGTCCCAAGTTTCACCCTAGCTTGGCACACTATTTATTTATTTCTCTTTAAAATAATTTTATGAGTAGTTTTAACATTTACCATATTCAAAGAATCAGAAAGTATCAATTGATTTGCCATGAAATTCTTCCTGCCATTCTTGCCCCTATTCCACTTACTTGTAAGTAACCTCTATCCTTGGTCTCTTAGGTGTTGTTCTAGAGTTTCTTCATGCATAGAAGAGCAAATACATTGACAAATACAGACTTTTATTTTCTTCCCTACCTACCCTTGCTCCACTGCCTTTTTAAAACACCAAAAGGTAGTATATTATATAACTTGTTCTACACTTGGGTTTTTTCATATAACTACCTCTCTTGCAGATTTTTTTCCCTCAGATAATTATATGGTGAGTTTGTCTCTTTGTCTGACTATATATATTACAAGCAGTAAGAGAATTCTTAAACCATGAGCTTCCCTCATAGCTCAAATGGTAAAGAATCTGCCTGCAATGCCAGAGTGAGTGAATGAAATCGCTCAGTCGTGTCCGACTCTTTGTGACCCCATAAACTGTAGCCCACCAGGCTGTTCTGTTGGTTTAATACCTGGGTCGGGAAGATCCCTTGGAGGAGGGCATGGCAACCCACTCCAGTGTTCTTGCCTGTCAGAGGAGCCTGGCAGGCTATAGTCCATGGGATCACAAAGAGTCCGAAACGACTAAGCGACTAACGCTTTCACTTTCTTTCATTGAATAGAATATAGATGATTGGGATTAGGACCAATATGGGTTTGAGACTAACGTTTTCAGTTTTAAAATATTTTTGATTCAGATTAAAAATTCAGTGTAATATTTGGCAACTTCCTTGATCTTTTAGAACTAATTTCCTCCTTTGAAAGTGGTAACAATGATACCTGGCAACCTTGTGGTGATGCCATCAATGAAAGGCTGTATATAAATGGCTTAGAACATAGTAGATGATCAACAAAAACTATCCCAACTTCCACCCTAGCTTGGCCCACTATTTATTTATGTCTCTTTAAATGAATTTTATGAGTAGCTTTAGCATTCATTTATTCAAAGAACCTGAAAGTATAAATTGATTTGCCATGAAATTCTCCCTCCCATTCTTGCCCCTATTCCATTTCCTTGTAGGTAACCTCTATCATTATTGTTTCATCACCTGAGTTTGGAATGATTCATTTCTCTTCAGTGCCCCAGTCATCATCCTGATCTGGTTCTGGAGAGGTTTAATAATTGTCTCCTAAACAAGTTCCATCTCCATTCTGTCAGGCACTTTGTAAATGAGGTTCTAGAAGTCCTTGGAGGATTCAGGATCTCTGATGAGCATCAACGATGCTGTGCAGGTAATTGGCAGTACTCAAAGGGAACAATGAAAGGTAGCAGATCTTAAACTGAAGCTTGTATTATGGCTCAGATGCACTGGCCATTGGAACTTTATTTTCATCTCCTGTGTCCATGCCATTAGACATGTGACTCTGCAGCTGTATTGCTCGTCTTTCTCACAGCGCCAACTGCCTCACTATCCATGCTGTCCACGTGGTTCGTTGAACCCAGGGGAGGCAAGGCACAAACTAAGAAGCTGGAAGGAGACTGGAGGAGCCGGAGGAGCTGCGGACATGTTTACGCTCTCCTGACTGACGCCCCAGACATAGCAGTATGCATGCTGTATTCTTTCCTCTTGTGGCTGACCCAGCGGACACAACTGTGAGGCGGTAGTAATACCACCGCTTTTTAGGTGGAGCTCACATATCCCTCCAGCACAAAGTAGCCCGTGATCAAGCGAGAATCCCGCGATGCGCATGCACAGTGCTACGAGTGATCTCAGCTGTTACATAGTCGTTATTTACAAAACGTGGGGCGAGAGAGCCTGAACACGCCATCTTGGCTAATTCGCTCTATCCCCTCAGCAGTTGCCCTGCTAAAGGGGCGGAGTATATTTCCCTCTCACTTGACTATGTATTTGGTCATATGATTTGATTTCATCAGTAAAAAAGGGTGGAAGTGATGGTGTGTCACTTCTTTTTAAGGAGGCCTTGTGTATTTCCATTCTCTTTCTGTCTTTGCTGTGAGGAGAACACTTCTGAGTTAGCCCTCTGGCCATTAAGTGAAAGTTGCTCAGTCGTGTCCAACTCTTTGCGACCCCATGGACTATACTGTCCATGGAATTCTCCAGGCCAGAATACTGGAGTGGGTAGCCGCTCCCTTTTCCAGGGGATCTTCTCAACCCAGGGATCGAATCCAGGTCTCCCACATTTATTTAACTTACACATCTGTGAGTTGTCTGGACCCTGCAAGGCTGTATGGCTGAATTAGCCCTGTGGTCACAGAGGAGGACAAAAGATAGGTGAAACAGGGCCAACCCCGATGAACCGTTCCAGTCATTACAGCCTTGCTGGGTCCAGACAACCCATAGATGTGTAAGTTAAATAAATGGTTAATGGTATTATGATCATTTTTTGCACAGCAATAGCAAGCCAATACAACTGCCCTTCACCAAATGCTAGGGAACTTTTGAAAAATAACAGGAAATTCAGAAGCCACAATTAGTTGAGGATAGATTTATCCTGTTATATACAGGGACGGAGTAGAGGTCAGGGGGATTAAGAAATGAAGCAGGGGTTTCCTCTGCGGTCCAGTGGCTAAAATTCTGTGCTCCCAATGCAGGGGGTCCAGGTTAGATCCCTGGTCAGTGAACTAAATTCCACATGTTGCAGCTAAGAGTTCACATGCTACAACTAAAGATATTCCACGTGCCACAAGGAAGATAGAGGATCCCACCTCCTGCAACTAAGACCCTGCACAGCCAAATAAATAAATATTAAACAAAAAAGAGCAATGAAATGGTTAGGTATGTTACAATGCAGCCAGACTGGGATAGGACCGGGTATATAAACTCACTTCAAGCATCTGAAGCACAAATAGCAGGGCTGAACTCAACGGTCCGCTGAGCTCCAAGAGGAAACACTTAGGAAAAAATGTGTCAATGCTGAGCCAACAAAAACTTAAGCTGGGCCCAGAAAAAGTCTTCCCCTTAAGATCCACATCACTTTTGCTCCTGAGGAAGGATTAGGGGCCTCCTTGCTTTCACAGTTTTAAATGTAACTGAAGAAGAAAATAGAAACATATTGTGGAAATAACCTCTGGCCAACTGGATGGGGACTAGAATCTGCAGTTCAGTAAAGCTGAGCATCCAAGTCTCATTAGACAGATGGGCAGCTATCCTGTCCCCAGTGATCTTCCTGCTGTCTAATTACATCCGTCTGTGAATTTTAGACAACTTAAAAGAAGAAATACTAGAAATCATCTCTTGACCCAGAACATTCTCCTTTAAAGCTAGATGTACAGCACAAACAGACCTGACAAGGAGTCCAGGTTAATGGGCTTTGGGTCAGAAAGGATTTGGACTAAAGTTGGTCTTGTAAAAGCTGGCACACAGCCTGGGACTACGGCTGGAGCACTGGTCATGCTCCCCAGTCCAGGCCAAGGGAGGCCTTGCTGCTGTCACGGTGCAGGGCTCGGACAGGCTAGTTAACACTGGCCGGGAGGGTTCTCTCTCTCCCCCTCTCTTTTTAAAATATAGCAACAAGATTGAACATTTCAGGGGAAAATAATTCCAAAAGAAGTTCCTGTTCCCTGAGTAAATACAGGCTTTCAACACTCCAAACGGCCATTCCAATTTCTTTTTTCAGGAAACACGTATTATTCTTAAAGGACCCATTTAGAAGTCCTTTTTGCAATTTGGAGAGTCGAATAGTCTGTTGATTATACAGAAACAGATTTTATGGGAGTGTTGACGGGGCTCTCTTGTTGGGAAGGAATTCACAAGAGGACCGGACAACGTAGTGTACCTTCCTGTCATTAGCGGAGAAGGAAATGTTCTGTCTCTGGCTTTATCAGGGGCTGGGTCTGTGTGAGTAGCTTCTCCTGGTATTCGTAATAATCTACCTCATAATGCTTTTAAAATAATTTGGATTGACTTTTGTTGGCTTCTCACAAATGAATTCATTCCAGCATCCTGAAATACGTAGCTGGGAGATTTGGCACAGTCTCCTTCCTAAGGTTGATTTAATTAAAACAGTTGCTTTCTCATGGCTGTTTGCTCTGATTCTCTTCAGGATTGTCTTGATTTTGATGAGTTAATACAGAGAAACAGAACACTTAGAAGGGCGTTAGAGCAGTGTCATTCCTAATGGTTAAATATTTTAGTGACAGCAGGGAAAGTCTAGATTCTAGACCAATTGGTAATGATTCTGGAATGTAGATTTATATACGTGTGGGAGAGCCTCTGCTATGTGCATGTAGAACATGTTCCTCTAATGGTATGTGTAGGAAATACTTTAATCTTCTGTTCTCAGGTTTTAAATGGACGTATAGTTGATTCACCATATTGTGAATAAGTGGAGATGATCCATGTTTTTAAAAAATGACCAATTCAAAGTCACACAGTAGGTGAAAGAATTGGAGGGTTCTGGGATTAGAAAAAATGTTCTTATCACAAATGGGATATGCTTTTATGGTAGAATCAAATGAACAAAAAGAAGGACACTTAAATCATCTATAATTTCCCTATCCAATGAGTGATGAAATCCACACGTGGCAGGTGAGACCTCCCCTCCTGGTGGTCTCCACCTCTGTGGGCAAAAGGGAAACAGGATCCCCAGAGCCCTGCAGACTCCCTTCCACTCCCTCCCCGACAACTCTCACAGCGTTAGCCTCTCCCTACTTGGTGACCAGCAGAATAAATCATCTTGGAGTTAGTTGTCTCAGTCTCCCTGCTCATCCTTCTGTCCCCAGGACTCTGATGCCTATAAGGCTCTGTAACGCCCTTCTCTGACCTCATCTCCCTGACCCAACTCCTCAAATTTTCAAGTCACACAGTAGGTGAAAGAATTGGAGGGCTCTGGGATTAGAAGAAATGTTCTTATCACAAATGGGATTTGCTGTTATGGTAGAATCAAATGAACAAAAAGAAGGACATTTTAATCATCTGCTTTACTCTGCCCTCAGGAACTCAAGGGCAGTCGTCAACCTTCTCTCGCCAGCCTCTTCTCTGAAGTTTCCCTTTATCATCTTGCTCTCATAACTGGCCTCTCTGCCTCCCTCTCACTAGGAGGTTTCTTTCTTTGTCTTACCATTCATACCATGGAGCCTGGAGATAGACTCCATCTCCTCCTGATTCTTCTTGCCACGGCCAAATCATTCTCCTTACCTTCTTCCTGAAAACCCTGGATTTGAATTTCAATCAGATTGTAACCTGTATTTCTCCTGTGACAGACATCTTCTAACCTAACCTCCTTCTGTTCTTCATTCCTAGAAACATGTTCAATATCATGCTTGCTAAGAGGACTAGAACCACTCACTGTAATCTTGGAGGTTTTCAGTATCTGCAAAAATAGCTATTCTAGTACTCTGACCTCTCAGTTCCTTGGCTTCTTCTCCTCCAGTGAATATTTTGGTTGCACCTTGTGCCTTGTGGGATCTTTGTTCCCCTCCAGGGATTGAACTCAGGCCCTCAACAGTGAGAGTGTGGAGTCCTAACCCCACCAGGGAATCCCCTCCTCCAGTGATCTTGCCCTACACCCTGTTTCAGCCTCCACTTCCTGGCCATACCCTGGACCTTATCATTACCAATGACTCTGCTGCATCTACATGCCAGTTTTAAGCAAACCACTCTGAAGTTCTCTTTCTGTAGTTTACCTCTAAGTGTCCCAGGCACACGACTTCTCCAGCATCACTAGCACCAACAGTCCATCAGTCCTCCCACCTCTCACCGTCTCTCACAGCCTCTTCATGTCCTCACCTGCCACCTTACCATACTTAGATTCCGTGGTTGAAATTTTATCACTCCCTTATGTATACTCTTGATATATAGACCCTGATGCTGGGAAATATTAAAGGCAGGAGAAGGGGACAACAGAGGAGGAGATGGTTGGATGGCATCACTGACTCAATGGGCATGAGTTTGACCAAGCTCTGGGAGATGGTGAAGGACAGAGAAGCCTGGAGTGCTGCAGTCCATGGGGTCACAAAGAGTTGGACATGACTGAGTGACTAAACAACAATATATACTCTTAATTCCCTTTCTTTTCCTCCCTTCATCATATTGTCTTGGCAAAACCCTGTTTCAATCCAAGTCTCTACTGATTCTGTGTCTGTTCAACTGAGCATGGCTGGTAAAGCTCGTGATCCTGCTGACTGCAGCCCCTTCCAATTCAAGTGGGCCTCTCTTGCTGCTTGGCAGCCTCATTATATTTTCCTAGTTCATTTATGCTCCCGCTCCCTGAGTGAATTTTTCACATCTATTTCTCTCATCTCAAGCTTCTACTGTAATCCTTACTCTCAGCTTGCTGCCTGTCTCACTAATAGAAGTAATTAGAAGATGATTTCTACATGTTTCCATCGCCATATCTACCCAGCTAATTGCATCTGTGTTCACACACCCCACCTGCCCTCCTCCCTGGATGAGCTGTCTGTGCTCCATCTATGAAGAGCATTTCCACTTTTGCACAGCCCCCATCCCCTCTCAGCTACTCAGGGATGTGGTCTGTGTGTGGGTTGGAAAAGAAATTCCAGACACGAGGCAGAATGAAAGGAGAATAGAGTTTATCAGAGCTGTTAGAAGAGTGGGCCAGCTTAAAGGAGAGCCACAGTTTTCGTGGGCTAGTAGCCGATTTTTATAGCTTTAAGACAAAACTCCTGCTGGAAGGGTGGGATTAGGTGATTGGTTAGAATGCTACAGGGTGGGTAATAGGGTGGGTATGTTACCTAACATGGGGTCAGGAAGCTAGCCGGTTTAGATTGGGGGGGCTCCTGGCAATAGTTGCTATGGGGCTCAGTCAGTTCCAGAGGTGACCTTGGTGCCAGACTCTGTGTTTGTGGCCTCGGTGCAAGGCCTTGCGCCTGTGACCTTGGTATAAGGCTCCACAAGGGACGCTGCAATTTTTTTGTGTGTGTGGGGCCTCTGTCTATATGAAATTTTTGATTAAAAGATGTATTAAAAAATTCATATGCAAAATCCATGGGAGATACAGTGATTTATTGATGAAGATTTAGGACTACAGCCGCAGTTCTTATGTATTTGTTCATCGTCCCACCAGTGGAAGTGAACAGGCTTCATGATGTCCAGGGGCCATTTTTTCTCCTCTTCAGATCCAGGGACCATCTCTTTGATGCTTCAGGGTAATTTCACATCTCCTGTCACGTGAAAAGGTAGTAAGGCTGCAATTACTTTGCCCTGGATCTTCAGAATCTGTTTATATTAAAATAATATCAATCTTCTGGCCTCTGAATTTCCCTAGTACCTTTTATTTAAGACATGTTATCTTACTACTCACGAAGCTGCATCATTCATTATGCTGCCAGTGAACACTGGCTTCTGACTCTATCAGAGCTTATTTCTGTGCTTCAGTGCTGACCATGTCAAGTGCAAGTCTCACCCAGAGCATGCAGGAAAATGTGATACTTTCTTTTCTGGTTGTGTTCAATTTACCACTCAGAACTTTATTGAATGAACACAGAACAACACAGTCTTCTCTTGAAACACTTTGGGCTGTAATCACTGCATTCCTAGGATGTGATGTCTTTCAGTGTTGACCCAGCCCCTGCTTTGCACACACTGGCCCCGGAAGGAAGGACAGGAGAGGGGCGGGATGAGAAGAGTGGTTTCACCCAACCCACCTCCATCCAACATGACTTACGATCCACTTGGGAGAGCATGGTGTTGTCAAATTAACTGAGATTGGAGAGAGGATCAATTGGGAGTTCCCACTTGGGCAAGTGTCTCAGAAAGCCCCTGGAAGAGGGAGGCAGGGACCCGCTGAGGACTGCCTGACACATGGAGTGAAGCCTGAGAGGGAACGGATGACTACCTTGGGTACCAGTTACAGGGACATACAGGGCAAAGGATGACCGTCACTGTCACTCTGGGTGGGAAGTGGCATTGTGGTCAGAACACAGGTGAATAGAAGTTGTCACACAGGCCCGGCTACACCCAAGAGCTGGTGGTAGATTACTGGTAGCCCAGACTCCTGAATTTATCCTATAGAAGTGGTAGTGTTAGTCACTCAGTCGTGTCTGACTCTTTGCAACCCTGTGGACTGTAGCCCACCAGGCTCCTCTGCCCATGGAATACTCCAGACAAGAATACTGGAGTGAGTTGCTCTTCCCCTTTCCAGGGGATCTTCTAGACCCAGCGATTGAACCCACGTCTCCTGCTTGGCAGGCAGATTCTTTACCATCTGAGCCACCTGTGAAGCCCATATTCACTATGCTATTGCCTAAGAAACTTAAGTATTTCACAATCTACTTTAAATATATTTCTTCTTATTCTAGTCTTAATTTTTAAAACTGGGGAAATTGCTATTCACCCCTGCACTGGGCTGAACAGTGTCCCTCAAACACTCACATCTGCCCAGAATCTGTGAATGTGACCCCATTTGGAAATAGGGTCTTTGCCGATGTAATCAAGTTAAGATGAGACCACGTTGGATTAGGGTGGGTCCAAATCCAACCTGACGGACATCCTTATAGAAAGAGAGATTTGGACACAGAGACATACACACATGGAAGACGGCCATACGATAGTGGAGACAGAGACTTTTGAAATGATGCTATTGCAAGCCAAGGAATGCCAAGAATTGTCACCAGAAGCTACAAGAGACAAGGGGTCATGCTACTCACAATCTCAGAGGGAGCACAGACCTGCCAACACCTTGTATTCAGACTTCCAACCTCCACAACAATGAGAGAATACATTTCTGTTGTTTTAGGCCACCTGGGGTGTGGTGATCTGTGATGGCAGCCGCAGGTAACTGCTGGGCCCAGGTCTTCATGTCATCGTCCTCTCCTGCCTCTGTGAGGGCTTCCTGCTGTAACTCCTTCACGCTTCCTTTCTAGTGTTTGCTTCGTAACTGTTCAGTCTATGTATGAACATGCATTTTCTCTAATCAGAAAGCCTCTTTGAGAAAAGTGTTAAAGAAAAGCAGCCAACATATAAAATAGGAGAGCTGTGGACCACACATGAAGAAATGTCTTAGGATTTCAGAAGACAAGCTTATTCAGAGTCAGTGGTAGATGTGGCTTCCAAAAGAGCTAATGCATTGTTGAACTATACTTGGTATTCATCCAACAGAATCATCCCTAAGATCCACGCCAGCAGCTTTGGTTTTTACCAATGCTCCATGTGAAGAGCCATTTCAGTTGCGTGTGGTCTGTACTGTTAGTCTTTAGGACGCATTCTTCTGGTGACAGAACAGTAACTGGTTCCCTTACAAGAGAGATGGAAATGGCTGCCTAGAGGCTACTAGATACCCATCCACTCAGCTGATCAGACAGCCTTCCCCTCTAAATGCCTACCCGCTGGGACTGGAATTAGGAGGGCCCTTTAAAACAGTCTGCCAAATAGGCAATAGATTTCACACTCTAAAGGATGAGCAGGAAATAAGTCTGAGATTTGTCCCACTTCCTTTCCCTGTCTTATTTCCCAATATGCTTTTGTAATTGGTTGTCACTGACTTCTCTTTCTTTTTCTGGATTCTTCCTTTTGATTGATTCCTTTACTGTTCCCACTCTGGTTTATTTTTTTCTTCTAGTTTTATTGAGATATAATTGACATACAGTACTGTGTAAGTTTAGGGTATATAGAGTAATGATTTGACTTATACATGTCATGAAATGATTATCACGGTAAGTTTAGGGACCATTCATCATCTCACATAGATACAAAATTAAAGAAATAAAAAAAAAATTATTGTTCCCTGTGGTGAGAACTCGTAGGATTTACTCTCTTAATGGCTTTCATATATAACACACAACCATGTTAATTATATTTATCAGGTTGTGATAAACACCGCTAGTTTATCTTATAATTGGGAGTTTATACATTTTTACTGCCTTCATCCAATTCCCCCTTCCCCTACTCCTACCTCTGGTAATCACAAATCTGATATCTTTTTCTATGAGTTTGTTTTTGAAGTACAATTGACCTACAACACTATGTTGGTTCCTGTTACAAGTATAGTGATTCAATATTTCCATACATTTCAAAATGATCACCTTTATAAGCCTACTTGCAATATGTAACCATACAAAGATATTACATAATTATTGACTATATTCCCCACATTATATGTTTCATACCAGTGGCTCATTATTTTGCTACTGCAAGTTTGTACCTCAGTCTCCCTCATCTATTTCTTTCCTTACCCCTGCCCCTCTGGAAACCACCTGTTTGTTCTTTGTATCTATAACTCTGTTTCTGTTTGTTATGTTTGTTCATTTGTCTTTTAGATTCCATGTATAAGTAATAATTCCACGAATAAGATTAATTACATGTATAGATTCCATGTATAAGTATAATTTTCCTTTCTCTGCCTAACTTATTTCATTTAGCATAATACATTCTAGGTCCATCCATGTTGTTGTAAGTAGCAAGATTTCATTCTTTTTTATGGCTGAGATGATGGAATTTCAGCAGAGCTATTTAAAATCCTAAAAGATGATGCTATCAAAGTGCTGCACTCAGTAGGTCATGGAAATCTGGAAAACCCAGCAGTGGCCACAGGACTGGAAAAGGACAATCTTCACCCCAATTCAAAGAAGGGCAGTACTAAAGAATGTTCAAACCACCGGACAGTTGGATTCATCTCCCATGCTACTAAGGGTATGCTTGAAATTCTCCAAGCTACACTTCAGCATTACATGAACTGAGAATTTCCAGATGTTCAAGCTGGGTTTAGAAAAGGTAGGGGAACCAGAGATCAAATTGCCAATATTTGCTGGATCACAGAGAAAGCAACGGAATTCCAGAAAAACATCTACCTCTGTTTCATTGACTACTCTAAAGCCTTTGACTGTGTGGCTCACAACAAACTGTGGAAAATTCTTAGAGAGATAGGAATACCAGACCATCCTACCTGTCATCTGAGAAACCTGCATGTGGGTCAAGAAACAACAGTTGGAACCTTGCATGGAACAACTGACTGGTCCAGGATTGAGGAAGGAGTATGACAAAGCTGCTTATTGCCATGCTATTTATTTAATTTATATGCAGAGAACATTATGAGAAAGCCTGGCCAGATGAGTTACAAGCTGGAATCAAGATTGCCAGGAGAGATATCAACAACCTCAGATATGTGGAAGACACCACTCTAACAGCAGAAAGCAAAGAGAAACTGAAGAACCTCTTGATCAGGGTGAAGGAGGAGAGTGAAAAAGTCGGCTTAAAACTCAATATTAAAAAAAACTAAGATCATGGCATCTGGTGCCATCATTATGTGGCAAATAGAAGGGGAAAAGGTGGAAACAGGGACAGATTTCCTTTTATTGGTCTCTAAAATCACTGCACATGGTGACTGCAGCCATGAAATTAGAAAACGATTGCTTCTTGGCAGGAAAGCTATAATAAACCTAGACAGCATGTTAAAAAGCAAACATCACTTTGTTGACAAAGGTCTGTATAGTGAAAGCTATGGTTTTTCCAGTAGTCATGTACCGATGTGAGAGCTGGACCATAAAGAAGGCAGAACGCTGAAGAATTGATGTTTTGAACTGTGGTGCTGGAGAAGGCTCTTGAGAGTCCCTTGGACTGCAAGGAGATCAAACCAATAAATCCTAAAGGAAATAAACCTTGAATACTCATTGGAAGGACTGATACTGAAGCTGAAGCTCCAATAGTCTGGCCATCTGATGCAAAGAGCTGACTCATTGAAAAAGACCCAGATGCTGGGAATGACTGAAGGTAGAAGGAGAAGAGGCTGACAGAGGATAAGACAGTTGGATGACATCATCAGTTCTATGGTCATGAATGTGGGCAAACTCTGGGAGATGGTGAAGGACAGGGAAGGTTGGCATGCTGTCGTCCATGGGGTCACGAAGAGTTGGACGTGGTTTGGCGACTGAATAAAAACAGCAACAAAGATTCCACACTGTGTATATCTATCTATCTAGCTGTTTGTTGTTTTTAGTTGCTAAGTTGTGTCTGACTCTTTGGCGATCCCTTGGACTGTAGCCTGCCTCCTTTCTCCATGGGATTTCCCAAGCAGCAGTAATGGAGTGGGTTGCTATTTCCTCCTCTAGGGGATGCTCCTGACCCAGGGATTGAACCTGCATCTCCTGTATTGGCAGGTGGATTCTATATCACTGAGCCATCAGGGTAGCCCCCATATTAATGTGTGTGTATAAATATACACACATACCACATCTTTATTCAGCTATGGGGTGGGCACTTAGGCTGCTTCTATATCTTGGATTGTAAATAATGCTGTAATGAACATAGAGGTGCATATATCTTTTCTTATTAGTGCTTTTATTTTCTTTGGATAAATACCAGAAGTAGAATTTCTGGATCATATGATAGTTTTATTTATTTTTTCGTGAGGAATCTCCAGAACTGTTTTCCATAGCAGCTGCTCCGATTTACGATCCCACCAACAGTGCGTGAGGATTCCTTTTTTCTCCACATCCTCACCAACTCTTGTTATATGCGGTCTTTTAAATGATACCCATTCCTTCTGTTTGCATTTTCCTGATGATTATTGATGTCGAGCACTTTTTAATGTCCCTGTTGGCCATCTGTATGTCTATTTTGGAAAAATGTCTGTTCAGGTTCTCTGCCCATTTAAAAAATCGGGTTGTTTACTTTTTGATGTTGAATTATATGAATTCCTTGTTTATTTGAATATTAACCTCTTATTGGATATATTGTATGCAACTATCTTTTCTCTTTCAGTAGGTGGCCTTTTCATTTTGCGATGGCTCCCTTCACTGTAGCTTAATGCAGTCCCATTTGTTTATTTTTGCTTTTGTTTCCCTTGCCTGAGGAGACATATCTAAAAATACATTACTAAAACCGATGTCAAAGAGCTTACTGCCTATGATTTTTTTCTAGAAGTTTTATGGCTTCAGGTTTTATGTTTAAGTCTTTATATCATTTTAAATTTATTTTTGTGCCTGGGGTGAGAGAGTAATCCAGCTTGATTCTTTTGCATGTAGCAGTCCAGTCTGATCTTTTTTTCTTTTTCTGTTGTATTGCTTTCTGAATTGTCTTAGATTTATATCCACAAAAGACTGCTGGCTTGACTTGTACCACACATCTGTACTGAGTCTTACTGGCTTGCTCTGGATAAAGAGGGTCTTTTTAACAGGAACCATAGACCTCCCACCACAAACTAATAAGACCACAGCTCTTGATTCTACTTTTTGAGCTGCATGAGGTCAGAGGGGCCTTATAAGTGTGGAGTGATCTATTGCTTTGACCAAGAATTTTCATGTTTGATTGGTCCCAGTTTTCCTGTACTTTCTAATAGGAAACAGCCTGGACTACATTTTCAGGCTTCTCAACGTGAAGAAATGGGCCTAAACCAGCAAGATGAAATTGAACAGGACTGTATGTATATGAGATCAGGATATGGCATCCTGAAATATTCTACTTTGGCATAAGGATTAGTTTGAGCTGAAGGCAATTAAGAAACACAGAGACAGGAGAAAATTTCTGCCTCTTTCTGTCTAAAAGCAGGACATAAATTTCCCTTTCATAAAGTCAACATAAATTTCTCTTTGCAAAGATGTCTCACTCTTCCTTATCAGGAAAAGGAGAATGACTCTTGATCATTCCAGACAATGCATCACTGGAGAGGGCACTAAATTGAGTCTGCATACAAACCTTACTCTGTGTGTGTGTGTGTGTGTGTGCATGCGTGTGCACGTGTGTGCTCAGTTGTTCCAACTCCTGATCTGATCTGTGTCATCCCACAGATGTGGCCTGCCAAGCTTCTCTGTCCTTGGGATTTTCCAGGCAAGAATACTGGAGTGGGTTGCCATTTCCTCCTCTAGGGGATCTTCCCCACCCAGGGATCGAATCTGAGTCTCTTGCATTTGCAGATGGATTCTTTCCAACTGAGCTGCTTGAGAAGCTTTGCTAAGCAACCCTTATCTACTATTAGTTTCCTCACATATTTACCTTCCCATAATTTACCACCTCTGGGATGTATTTTTTGTCTAGTCACTTCTCTGCAACTTACCACACTTTGTTAAAATTGTATATAAGTTTCAAAGTCTGAATGTTTCTTTGGGTTTTTCACTTCCTTTCTGTGACCCTCCCCTCTATCCCATGCTTGTAAAATTAAAAAATTGACAACAATAAAACATAAATGCTTTTATTCCTGTTAATCGGCCTTTTGTTTTTTTACTTTGCATGCCCCGGCTGATAGACCTGAGAGGGAAGAAGACTTTTTTTTCCTCCTTACATATGTAATGTTCTGAACAACGAGCCAGAAAACTAGCTACATGAGTTCAGTGGCATAACAGCATCAAGAGCAAGGGAAAGAAACTAGTCAATAGTAATATTAGTGTTAGTCAGAAATTTTCTTTGTAGTTTCTCATACAAATTAATGTCCATCTTAAAATAGACGAATAAAAATAGCATTAAGAGGGATCCACGTGAGGTAGAGCTTATTACAAAGACCAAAATAGAGAGTTGCCTGTGTAGTAGATGAATTACAAAAACGTCCCCAATCTTTCAGTCTCCTCTCTGTTTCCGTACATTCTGCCATTTGAACATGCCATTTCTTCCATCATGACATGAAATGTATTTCTTTACCCCTTGAATCAAGCCTTGTGATGTTCTTTGGCCTGTATAGAGTGTGGCAGAAATGATGGTGAGACAGTTCTGAGCCTAAACTTTGTGAGCCCTTGCACATTTCCACACTTTCTCTTGGAATCATGCCTCTATCAAGTGAACAAGTCCAGGCTGCGCTTAGTTGCTCAGTCATGTCCGACTCTTTGTGACCCCATGGACTGTAGCCCACCAGGCACCTCTGTCCATGGGGATTCTCCAGGGAAGAATACTGGAGTGGGTTGTCATGCCCTCCTCCAGGGAATCTTCCCAACCCAGGGATTGATCCCAGGTCTCCCACATTGCACGGATGCCACCAGGGAAGCTGAAGAATAATAGAGTGGGTAGAGGGGACGACAGAGGATGAGATGGCTGGATGGCATCACTGACTCAATGGACGTGAGTTTGAGTGAAATTAGGGAGTTGGTGATGGACAGGGAGGCCTGGCGTGCTGTGATTCATGGGGTCGCCTATTCCTTCTCAAGGGGATCTTCCCGACTCAGGAATCGAACCAGCATCTCCTGCATTGCAGGTGGATTCTTCACCAGCTAAGCTACCAGGGAAGCCCAACATGAGAAACACATGGCCTGGTCATCACCCCAGTTAACAGTCAGTCAATGGCTTCATGTGAAACGGCACTGTTGTAGACCAGCCAGTCACCAGCTGACCTGGCATTTGACTGAGGATACATACATGAGTCTGAGATAAGAGCCATCAGCTGGCTTGTAGATGCATGAGTTATAGTAAATGTTTTTAAAACCCAAGTTTTGGTTTGTTACACAGCAATAGATAACTGATACAGCCTTAAAAGCATAACTTAAAGAGGACTGTTAAAGTAATTAGTGATTTTGTACTTGTAGAAGAGAAGAGTTATGAATATGGAGGGGGGGCATGTCAAGTCTGGAGACAATGGTGTCATAGATATTTGTGGAAATGTAAAGTTCAGAAGACTGCAGTAGCTAGCTGACCTGATTGATGACAGAGCAAAGAAAAGTGGCTGCTTAGTGAGTGGCCTGCCCTCCTGGTTTGTAGGAAAAAAAGGGTGCATATTTCCAATAGATCCAATGTGAACTATAGCCTGGAGCAAGTTTAGAGAAACTCTGCTCAAGAAGGTAGCCTGGAAGGTGTTACCTGCCAGAAACAGAGTGCTAAAGGTTGGTAATAATTGCTGACTGGAGGGAGTATCAGATATATTAAGGGAATTGTGTGAGAGGTCTTGAGGGAAGTCTCTGGTGAACCCACCAATACACACCACGAAGAGTCCACAGGGCACCAAGGCCAAAACACAACAGTAGCTCTCAGGTAAGCTCTGTCTCTGCCCTTTACTAACCCTCCTCCTACTCTTTATCTCTGGGGAGAGAGTCCTTCTGGTGCATGGAGGAATAGGGGTGGAGGTGCCAGACAGGTAAATGCAATGCAGAGAACTAACCACTATATGATCTTGGCAGGACAGCTAAGCATTGTAGAATAAATGATCATGTCTTCTTGTCTCTTGAGAGTCCCTTGCACAGCAAGGAGATCAAAGAGGTCAATCCTAAAGGAAATCAACCCTGAATATTCATGCTGAAGCTGAAGTTCCAATACTTTGGTTGATGGATGCAAAGAGCTGACTCATTGGGAAAGATCCTGATGCTGGGAAAGATTGAGGGCAGGAGGAGAAGGGGACGACAGAGGATAAGATGGTTGGATGGCATCACTGACTCAATGGAGAAGAGTTCGAGCAAACTCTGGAAGATGGTGAAGGACAGGGAATCCTGGTGTGCAGTAGTCTACAGGATCACAAAGAGTTGGACACAACTGAACAACTGAACAAAAACAAGGAAAGCCTGGCGTGTTGTAGTCAGGCACTGAGGTTACAAAGAATCAGACACGATTTAGCGACTGAACAACAACAACATAAGTCACATCTATGGAAACGGGAACAACCAGCTGTAACCTAGGAGTCTTCCTTATTTGGTTATTCATAGACACAGGTGTGTGATATACATATATATATTATATACATTCCTAGTGTGTGTTACTCAGTTGTATCCGACTCTCTGTGACCCCGTGGACTATAGCCCACCAGGCTCCTCTGTCCATGGAATTCTCCAGGCAAGAATACTGGAGTGGTTGCCATTTCCTTTTCCAGGGGATCTTCCCGACCCAGGGATCGAATCTGGGTCTTCCGCGTGGCAGGCAGATTCTTTACCATCTGAGCCACCAGGGAAGCCCATATATATTCCTGTATGTTCTTTATTATTGACTTTTTTTTTGGCTGCACTGGGTCTTGTTTGTGGTATGTGGGATCTAGCTTCCTGACCAGGGATTGAATTCATTCCTCCTGCATTGGGAGTGCTGAGTCTTAACCATTGGTCCACCAGGGAATATCTATTATTGATTTTTAATAGCATTTTAATAGCAGTCTTAGTTTCACAGCAAAATTGAGGGAAAGGTACATATACCCCTGCCTCCACACATACAAAGCTTCCGCCATTATCAACAGCCCGACACCAGGGTGGTATGTTTGTTACAATTGATAAGCCTATACTGACGCATCATAATCACGGAAAATCCATAGTTTGCAATAGGGGCCATGTTGTACATTCTATGGGTTTAGGCAAATTTGCAATGACATGTCTTCTATAGTGTCATATAGAGCAGCTTCACGGCCTTAAAAGTCCTCTGTGCCCCGCCTGTTCACCCCTCCCCACTAAGCCCTGGCAACCACTGATCTTTTATTCTCTCTGTGGTTTTGCCTTTCCCAGGATGCCATATAATTGGAATCATACCATGAGTAGCTTTCCAAATTGCCTTCTTTCACTTAGTAAGATGCATTTAACTTTCCTCCATGTCTTTTCATGACTTGATAGCTCATTTCTTTTTAGTGTTGAATAATATTCCCTTGTCTGATGTACCATGGATTATTTATCCATTCACCCAGTGAAGGACATCTGATTACTTCCAATCAAGGATACTGACTGAGATAATACTCACTTAGAAAACTACAAGTAATTTCTAGCTGGTTTTGAAATGCTTGATAAAGTTCCCTTACATCTTTATTTTCCCAGTGTGCTTTTGTTTAGACCAAAGCTCAAATTAATTTTAATTTAACGAATGAACTTGTCACCAGGAGAGCTGTAAAGGTGTAGGTCAAGATTAAGTCTGATCCAAAGTTTAAAAACATGTTGATGGATAATCACAATTAACCAAGATTTAACTGTTATTGAAATTTATACATATTTTATTCTCGTGTCCATGAAATGCAAATACAATGGCTTCAAAATATTTGTCTGGCATTTCAATAAATTCTTCTGCATCTATATAAAAAGCATACCACAGATGTACCACAGATTATTTATCCATTCACCTAGAGAAGGGCATCTTGATGGCTTCCAAGTTTGTCATTCATTGTTCAGTCACTCAGTCATGTTTGATTCTTTGCAACCCCATGGACTGCAGCATGCCAGGCCTCCCTGTCCTTCACCATCTCCCTGAGTTTGCTCAAACTCAGGTCCATTGAGTTGGTGATGCCATCCAACCATCTCATCCTCTGTTATCCCCTTCTCCTGCATTCAATATTTCCTGTATGTTCTTTTCTAAAGAATTGGCTCTTCACATCAGGTGGCCAAAGTATTGGAGCTTCAGCTTCAGCATCAATCCTTTCAATGAATATTCAGGACTGGTTTTCTCTAGGATTGACTGGTTTGATCTCCTTGCTGTCCAAGGGACTTCTCTAACACATAGTTCAAAAACATTGGTTCTTCATCACTCAGCCTTCTTTATGGTCCAACTCTCACTTTCATACATGACAACTGGAAAAACCATGGCTTTGACTATACAGATCTTTGTCAGCAAAGTGATGTCTCTGTTTTTTAATATGCTGTCTAGCTTGGTCATAACTTTTCTTCCAAGGAGCAAGTGCCTTTTAATTTCGTGACTGCAGCCATTTTGGAGCCCAAGAAAATAAAATCTGTCACTCTTTCCACTTTCTTTCTGTAGATTTGCCATGAAGTGATGGGACCAGATGCCATGATCTTTGTTTTTTTGAATGTTGAGTTTTAAGCTAGTTTTTTTACTCTCCTCTTTCACTCTCATCAAGAGGTTCTTTGGTTCCTCTTTGCTTTCTACCATTAAAGTGGTATCTGCATATCTGAGGTTGTTAATGTATCTCCCACAGTCTTGATTCCAGCTTGTGAGCCATCCAGTCCTGCATTTCGCATAACGTACTCTGCATATAGGTTCTGGTACTTATAATTATAGCTGCTATAAATATCCTTGTGCACACTTTTGTGTGAATATAAGTTTTCAGTTCCCTTGGGTAAATACCAAGGAGTGTGATTGCTGCAGTGTATGGTAAGAGTATGCTCAGTTGTCTATGAAACCACCAATCTATCTTCCAGAGTGGCTATATCATTTTTTTTAAATTTTTATTTTATTTTATTTTTGATTGTAATATAATTGCTTCACAATGAAGTGTTAGTTTCTGCTGTACAACATCATGAACCAGCTATATGTATACATATATCCCCTCCATCCTGAGCCACCGCTCCCCTATTCTTTTTGTTTAGGTCACTGCAAAGCTCCCTGTGCTGTACTGCAACTTCCTACTGGCTATCTATTTTTCGCATGGTAGTGTATTTATGTCAATGCTACTCTCTCCATTTGTTTCTACTTCTCCTTCCCTCCATGTGTCCATAAGTCTGTTCTCTATGTCTGTGCCTCTATTCCTGCCCTGCAAATAGATTCATCAGTACTATTTTTCTAGATTCCATATTATGCATTAATATATGATATTTGTTTTTCTCTTCCTGACTTACTTCACTCTGTATGACAGGCTCTAGGTTCATCCACATCACTTCAATGGACTCAATTTCATTTCTTTTTATGGCTGAATAATATTCCATTATATATATGTACCACATCCATTCATCTGTTGATGGACATCTAGGCTGCTTCCATGTCCTGGCTATTGTAAATAGTGGTGTAATGAACATTAGGGTACATGTGTCTTTATGAGTTATGGTTTTCTTAGAGTATAAGCGAAAAGGAACTAAAGAGCCTCTTGATGAAAGTGAAAGAGGAGAGTGAAAAAGCTGGCTTAAAACTCAACATTTGTATACCTGTGGCGGATTCATTTTGATATTTGGCAAAACTAATACAATTTGTAAAGTTTAAAAATAAAATAAAATTAAAAAAAAAAACTCAACATTCAAAAAAATGAAGATCATGGCATCTGGTCCCATCACTTCATGGGCAAACAATGGAAACAGTGACAGACTATTTTCCTGGGCTCCAAAATCACTGCAGATGGTGACGGCAGCCATGAAATTAAAAGATGCTTGCTCCTTGGAAGAAAAGCTATGAAACCTAGACAGTGTATTAAAAAGCAGAGACATTATTTTGCCTACAAAGGTCTGTTTAGTCAACGTTATGTTTTTTTCCTGTCATCGTGTATGGATTTGGATTATAAAGAAAGCTGAGTGTCAAAGAGTTGATGCTTTTGAACTGTGGTGTTGGAGAAGACTCCTGAGAGTCCTTTGGACTGCCAGGAACTCAAACCAATTCATCCTTAGGGAAATCAGTCCTGAATATTCACTGAAAGGACTGATGCTGAAGCAGGAGCTCCAAAACTTTGGCTACCTGATGTGACAAACTGGTTCATTGGAAAAGACCCTGATGCCAGGAAAGATTGAAGGCAGGAAGAGAGGGGGATGACAGAGGATGAGATGGTTGGATGGCATCACCGACTTGATGGAAACGAGTTTAAGCAAGCTCTGGGAGTTGGTGATAGACAGGGAAGCCTGACGTGCTGCAGTCCATGGGGTTGCAAAGAGTCAGACACGACTGAGTGACTGAACTGAACTGAATGCCCAGTAGTGGGACTGCTAGGTCATGTGGTAATTCTATATTTAGTTTTCTTATTCCCACCAACTGTGTATGAGAGTCCCTTACCTTCCCTGGGGCAAGAATATTGTCTGGGCTGTAAAGAAAGAAGTTGGATTTAGGAAAATACCTAGAGGGTTATTTCAAATATACTATCCCCACTACAGGGGCTTCCCAGGTGGCGCTAGTGATAGAGAAGCTCCCTGCCAATGCAGGAGACCTAAGAGACACTGGTTTGATCCCTGGGCTGGGAAGATCACCTGCAGGAAGAAATGGCAACCCACTCCAGTATCCTTGCCTGGAGAATTCCCATGGACAGAGGAGCCTGGCGGGCTACAGTCTAGGTTCTCAGAGCTGGACAAGACAGGAATGACTGAGCATGCATGCATCCCTGCTGCAAAGAGGAAGATCAAATGAAAGGAGAAGGTGGTTGAAAGTAAAATGTCCTTGGGGGAGGGAGCGGCAGAATGCACCCCGTCAGTTGTGTGGTGGGTGGGGCGTCTGAATGCTCTGCTCTTCAGCCCAGCAAGTATTATGCACTTTCAGCTACATTGATCTCATGACTCTTAAATTCATGAGACCAGCTCACTTCCCTGATGATCAACTCTTTCTTTATCATTTTACTCTAGGGGACCAGGGTAGGAAAATGGCCGTGCTTCCTTCCACATAAGTATAAACAGATAATACATAATGTTAGTATCTAATAACCAAGATCTATAAACTCAGCCCAGGGTGATAAAGCTGAATGATTTTTTTTTATTCACTGTCTTTCGTGTCAATCCTCCTTCACCACAACATCATCAATCAATCAAATTGCACTTGGAGTTCTTACGTTACCATGGCAATGCCTGCCTGCACAGTTAAAAATAAAACTTCTGCTCTCCTGCTGAAATTCGGAGAGAGCAAGAACCTAATTGCCTGGCGGTCCTCACCATGGGAGAAACGGTACCTCGGAAAAGGCAAGCCGGCCACTTTTGTCCTGGAGGGTGAAGATGAAGGGTTGCCACTGAGCGCTGGCTCTGTCTCCTGGGATAGTTTCCATGACCAAGCGAGCCTGCCTGTCTGCAGAGGTACAGTGGTGGTTTTCCTCACAGACCCACTGAGGAGCCTTCTCTGTTCTTAGTCCTTGACAGACATCTTTTGGCAGTTTGGCAAACCTATGAGGAAGATAGAGAAAAAAAAATCAATGCAGAAAGCAGTTTGGGAGCCTTAACTGCTCTATAGGACATTTAAGGCTGCTTAATAAGGA
This sequence comes from Bubalus kerabau, assembly GCF_029407905.1. Lineage (NCBI taxonomy): Eukaryota > Metazoa > Chordata > Mammalia > Artiodactyla > Bovidae > Bubalus > Bubalus kerabau. The sequence continues at coordinate 68,934,108 of NC_073637.1, forward strand.
AAAGATTTCTCAGAGATGTTGCCTTCATTTGCATTTCCTTAGAGACAGACCCTCATAGCTTCCCTCGTAGCTTCCCTTGTAGCTCAGTTGTAAAGAATCTGCCTGCAGTGCAGGAGGCCCGGGTTTGATCCCTGGGTTGGGAAGATCCCCTGGAGAAAGAAATGGCAACCCGCTCCAGTATCCTTGCCTGGAAAATCTCATGGACAGAGGAGCCTGGTGGGCTACAGTCCACGGGGTCACAAAAGGTTGGGCACGACTGAGTGACCAACACTTACTTAGAGACAGACCCCTGAGACAGGGATTCAAGGCCAAGTAGTTTATTTGAGAACATTAGTGGGGGAGGGGGAAGTGGAAAAGTAATACTGAGAAGAAAAGACAGTCAGTAAGGTTGGATGGCCTCCCTGACTGGATGGACATGAGTTTGAGCGAGCTCTGGGAGCTGGTGATGGACAGGGAAGCCTGGCACGCTGCAGTCCATGGGGTCGCAAAGAGTCTGATACGACTGAGTGACTGACTGAACTGAAGGCTGTGTTAGTCACTCAGCCACCCCGTGGGTGACTGGAACTTAGTTCGGTGGGGAAACTCCTTGGAGCACAATAAAGACTTGCCTTCAAGTTATCCTATCTGAAGAGTGAGGAGTTGGGTGTTTCTTCCCAGCGCCTGTGTTCTGCCATGTGAAGCAGAGAAGCCCTTTGGCTCTATGAAACCTGCTGGTGCGGAGATGCACATATCTGCCGTCAGAAGCCTGTGGCTGAGGGTCAAGGCTGGGATGCTAATAGAGTCAGCTACAAGTTCTCAGACTGGGGACTTTCTTTCTTTTGGGAAGTCAGAGAAATTCTATGGAAGCGAGTTTATAAGAACCTAGTGATAGTGAGCTCTGGAAAGAGTGAGTGTGGAAAGAAGAAAGGAACAGAAGGTGGCTTTAAAAATCGAATTGTTTTGGTTGGTGTTGTTAAAACGGGTAATTTCCTATGGGAAGGATATTTGAATCTTGACTATTGTAAAAGGGTCACTTCATCCTCAACCAAGCACTTAGAACTTTGAAAGTCAAAGTGTTAGTTGCTCAGTCGTGTCCAACTCTTTTGTGACCCCATGGACTGTATAGCCTCCAGGCTCCTCTGTCCATGGAATTCTTAGAACTTTAGTTCCTCGAAATCAGCCATTTAATCCCCAAATATCCTCATGCCACCACATCAGTATAATGACCTTCCCTAAGTATGTTTTGCCTTTTAAGTTTTGCTCCTTTGAAATCTTTCCCCAAAATGACTCCTGAGAACAGTATCTGAGAATAAAGAAACTGAAATAACAGAAATAAGGCTCCCCACAGGAGGGGTAATAGTAAGCTCTTGCGTTTATCCAGAGTCCGCCATGTGCCAGACACTGTGATATTGTTGAATCCTTTCACCTAAAACTCATAACCGCTCAATAAGGGAGATGCTATAGTGATTCTCTTGTACAGATGAGAAAACAAAGCCACAGTAACTGGAAAGTCCCACCTCTAACAGATTTGGGAGCCAGAATTCAAATCCAGGCTGTCTATTCCTGGAAAATATGTCCTTGGTCAACTTCATTATCTTTGTTTGTTCCATTAGTTCTTTCAAATCAAAGTTGATGTTTTGGGTTGACAGTTTTTAATACTCAGATGGACAACACTGCAAAGTATCTTGGGTTATCTAGGATTAAACTACCCTCAACTAACCACTCCAGCTGGCCCTGGTCAGGAAACAATGTCACTTCAAATCAACTATTCAAGGAAAGTGTGATAGCATCCCTCTCCCACAACCCACCCACCAACACACACACCCCCCCTCACACACACAAAGGCAAATCACTGGCAATATTCTTAAATATTTATCTCAGGTCAAAGTTTGTCTTGTATTTCAATTTATCCAGATCACTGAGAAGATACTGCTTGAGCACAGTTTGCCTCTGGTTTAACGACACCAGCAACCAATCTGCTAGAGAGGTGGAAGTTTCTTTCTATAGACAAAGCAATATATCTAAATTTTTCCTCTTTGGGTGAGTAAAGAGTGACTTAGAATACTGTGTTAGGTAATTCACCATTTATTTTAAGGAGAACTGCACGCAGGAAACCAGGGAAAACTGAAGAGGACAGGAAAGGGAAGGGTGCATAGACTGCAGACAGACAGAAGGGCCTGAATTCTAGAGCCTTGTGCCAATGAACCTTCAGCCCCTCTGCAGACCTGCACCTTGAGTCTCTCTGCTCAGTTTTCCTTTCTGTATCTCCATGCACTTCCCTGCTTCCTACCTTCTCCTTCTCGTAGCATTTCCTCTTTTTTATCTTTGCTTTACACATGGAGCAACAGCAATCCTGGCTTCTATCTACATCATCATCCTTCAGCTGCTTTTTTTCCACAGTCGACTGTCCTAATCTCAGTATTTCTTTTCTTTCTTTCTTTCTTTTTTTTTTTTTTAGCTTAAATGATGAAGGGAGAGGATTGCCGTGGACACAATTTTGTTTTCAATGACTGAGCCAGGTCATAAGTTTTAAGTGGCCTATAGTTCATTAGCCTATAAGCCAAGTGACTGCCCCTGGTCCGGTTAGCTTTGGCCAGGTACACACAGAACCCCTTCAGCAAAGGTGTCCACAAGGGCTGTAGGCGGGTCAGGCAAGGACCACAACTGAGATCTCTTTGATTTCCATGACCAAATGGCATCGTGCCCCCTGCATTTCTGTTATCGAAAGCACATGGATCTAACATCAGGTGTCAACAGAACTATAAACATACTTAGGAGAATTCAGTCTTGGGTTGTCTCTCTAGAGCCCAGCCATGATATTTTATATTTGAGAAAGATAATCTAACAGAATTTCTAACCATCTAATGTTCTAGAGTTTCCAGTTCTATCTCCACATCAAATTCTAGCACAGAAAATCACAAACCTGGAGCTCATTAATTTACTTCTCTGCAGAAATGCCTTCATAGAAATTAGACCTAATATTATACCCTTGGGGTTTAATATAAGAAATGGTTACATGAAAAATGTTTGCATCTTTAAAATTGCTTTAAAAGTTGCCTACTATTGTTCTTTAATGTTCTTTATATATAGATTCAGGCGATAATTTTCTCTTGAATTTTAGTCCCAAGGACAAAATATTTGTTTCTATTTTATTGAATTAGAATTTTATAATTCACCAAATTGCCTATCTACCTCTAGAAAAATCTAAAACAAAATTTAGGATTCAGTTATAGAAACTCTCTGTAGTCTGAGTTTTATATAATAATCTTCCTCGTTGTGGTACATGCTTTTTATATTTTATCTTTATTTTAATGATTGAGAAGTATATGTATCTGTTGGCTAAACCACTGCAAATACTTTTCAGAGTAGCTAGAATGGACTTCCCTGGTGGCTCAGCAGTAAAGAATCCACCTGCCAATGCAGAAGACTGAGTTTGATCCCTGGGTCAGAAAGATCCCTTGGAGAAGGAAATGGCAACCTATTCCAGTATTCTTGCGTGGGAAATTCCATGAACAGAGGAACCTGGAGGGCTACAGGGGTCACAAAGAGTTGGACACAACTTACTGACTAAACAACAACAAGATTGCAAATAATAAATATAATGCAATATATACTGTGTATTAATATTGTTGCTTTATAAAGTAAATTCTAATGATTTCAGGAGAATTTTTGATGGTTTATGGAATCTGCAGACTAGTAACTTTTTATGCTTAAACATTTAGTAAATGAGATATTAGTTATTACTGTGTTTCAGCTATTAAGCAAATGTCTATAGGGCTCCTGGAGCAATCTGAGGATGTACTTAAGTTGTAGAAAACTGGAATTAAAGAGAGTTCACGCAAAGATTTTTACTGAAAGGGGAAGGGCTGAGGTTGGTAGCCATTGGTGAAGAGTTATTTATTCCATGAAAAAATCAAAGAAAATCTGAGAGTAATTGGCCTTTTATAATTGCTAGAGGCTTTTGCTAGTTACTTTTAAGTATGTTTCCAGTTTCATCTTTCTGATATATATTCTGGAGTGTTGTCTTCATTCCAGCTACTTTAGCATCAGTTGAACATGCAGTGTGTCAACGGCCTGTCTATGCAATACCAAGAATGGATTAATGGCTTTTTTCCTAACTATGTAAACAGAGTAGTTGTTTTGACTTTGGTAGACACAGCTGCAGGTTTCCCAGGTGGCGCTAGTGGTAAAGAACCCACCTGCCAATGCAGGAGACATAAGAGACGCAGGTTGGATCCTTGGGTTAGGAAGACTCTCTGGAGGAGGGCACGACAACCCACTCCAGTTTTCTTGCCTGGAGAATCCCATGGACAGGGGAGCCTGGTGGGCTGCAGTTCTTACAGTCGCACAGACTTGGACACAACTGAAGCAACTTAGCACGCAGGGCACTCAGATGTAACCCCAGTATACAGTTTTAAATAAGTCCATGGAAACAAACGCTTTTCAGAAAGGAAGCCACTTTTCTGGAAGGTAGCAAGCCATGTGTTCTATCAGGGTCACAAACTTGTTTTCCACTAAATGTTTTTTTGGGTTTTGCATTAAAATATGAGACGTAGAAATAGCACCAACAGAAAGGGTTGTCATTATGACTTGCATCTCTGTGGAGTGGTATTTCTGGGTCACTGGGCATTCTCTGCTCTTGGATTTAGTGACATGTCAGTGAATTCTTATTTCAAAAGTTGTCAAGTCTTAAAACCTTTAGGCCCTTTAGCCCCTGTCCAGCTCTCCTGTGGCCTTGATTGGTCCTCAGTTGACTTCTGTGGCAGAGTGAGTTTGATCTGCTGCTCTGGGCCTTTTGGCCGTGGCTGCTTGTTCTTTTGGGTTCACTTCGGAGGACTCAATGCAGCTGCTTTTGGCACCTGAGTCTGTAACCTTTTTTGAATTTCACCTTCACAAGCTCTTGTCACAGACTCAAGTCCCAAAGGCACATGCTAACTCAGTCCAGATGCCAGGAAGATCCAGCTCCAGCTGGGCCATCTGACCCTAATGAGTGGGCAGCCATATGCGCAGTTAATTAAAACTGAGGTTGAAAAAATAAAATGAGTTTTCAAGTGCACTTAGCAATGGTTAAGTCTTCCTTTTGCAAAACCTAAACCACTTGCATAGCCACCAGGAAAAAGGGGAAAGCTACTTGTATTAATTCTGTCTCCTTCAAAATCTCAGTTTACTAGCTGTCACATGGATCTATGTGATATACAGAAAAGTCTACTGAAAGACCCTACAAGACAGATATGGTAAAAAAGAAAGCTCTGCTTTCAGCGAGCTTATAGCCTAGTGATGCATTGAAAATTTAAACTCTCTCCTTCAATGACTGGAGACTAAGATTTTCTTTATTTTCTTTGATGCTCTGCAGGTAGGACTTGTCACTTACCTGTGTGGTTCCATGGCACACTGTGCTTGCCCCTGTATCCTGATGTTCTTGTCTCCCTCATTCAACTGTGAGGTTCAGCGGTTATACCTGAACCAAGTGTTATGTTACATGTTCCAGAGTGTCGTGAGCCTGCTGTTAAATCATAGGTGCATGCTAAGTCGCTTCAGTCGTGTCCGACTCTGTGCGACTCCATAGACAGCAGTCCACCAGGCTCCCCTGTTCCTGGGATTCTCCAGGCAAGAACACTGGAGTGGGTTGCCGTGCCCTCCTCCAGGGATCTTCATGACCCAGGGGTTGAGCCTGCATCTCTTAAGTCTACCTGCATTGGCAGGCAGGCTCTTTACCACTAGAGCCACCTGGGAAACCATGGGTAGCTTGATGTTGGCCATAATGGCCATACTTACATCATGAAATTTGGCAAAAGCTACAAAATCAGGGCTAAGAATTTTTTGAGAGTCAATTTACCAGCACATAAGGTCCTTGAAGTCAGCAATATGGCTTTATGTTTGGATCTCCCAAGACTTACAGTATCTGGCATGTGATGGGTACTCAATACCTATTTGCTGAATGAAGGGACTCTACTTGGGCTCTTTAGGACACAAATAGGATGAAAGCAACCAACCTGGTCTTGTGTAGAATGAAACAAGCTGTCCCAACAATGTAGTGATTTGAGAAACCTGTTGAAAGGGTCCCATCTCCTTATCAGAATGTATCCCTTGCTCTCCTGCTGCAGTACTGGATTCCCATATTGATGTCATTTATTTAAAGGAAAGTACACATTTTGATTGGTTTTAGGGAGAAGTTCACTGGGTGGAGCAAGGAAGAGGAAGCAGATGGGGACAAGACAGTGGAGGGTGACACATTAGCCATACTGAAATGAGGAGTACTTTATCCGACGGTTGTTCCATTTGTGGTCTACCACCAACCTGGTGCTGAGCGGGACTGTGAAATGGGGCTTTCTTCCTAATCCTTTCTCATGTCCCTTTCTCTTTGGGCCCTTTCCCTGTAACCTAGGGCCACTACGTCATCCCTTGTTGAGTCAAGGAGCATTTCTGCTCTTTTTAAAGAAAATAGTTCCTTAAGCTCTAGATCTATTTTTCCAATTTTTACTATTCTGTTACAACGTCTTTGTCTTTTGGTCCATTGTCTTTAAGCCTGTTATTCGTGGTTATGACTTCACTGTAATTCAACAGAAGGCTCATAGAAATGGTGGCGATTGAATCCAATGCAGCAAAAACTCCTTTGACAGTATTTGAGGACCTGTGGGAGGAGTATGGGAGAGAACTTTATAGTGGGGGCAGAGAACATTCAGGACAGTGTGCTTTAAATCCTATCACATAAGCAAACACCTCTACGGCCTCAGTGTAACATAGGTTTTGAGTCATTTTCCATAGAAGTGAGTGTGGGCCTGGCGTGGGTAAGTTTTAATAAAGGGAAGGACAAGAACAGGTCCAGGATAGGGGTAATGTTCCCTACCACGAATCCTAGACATTTGGAGGGTATTAAGAATATGGAGTGTGGTGTGTGTTGGGGGTGGGGTGGGGGGCTGGAGTGTCGTAGGGGAGGAGGTTTCTGAAAGTTGTAGGCGAGGGGATGGCAGAAGAGTAGAGGGTCTTGGACGAACACGCCTCAAGCTAGCCTTGACTGCCAGCTGTAAGTTTGGTCTTCTACTATTTTTACTAGTTTTCGTAATTTCTGAAAACTTGTAATGGAATAAGCTTCTCAGATGAGATTTCCAGTTTTGTGTTGCTGGCCTGTGAATCCCATGAATCTTTTCTTGGAGGATTTCTAGGTTTAGAAATTCTTGTGCCCCTTGCCCACCCTTTCATTATGCTTTAGAGAGAAGGTGGGTCCCAGTGAAAGGGATTCTCAAAAAAGGCTTATTTACAGTCTATTAGAGGATTCTGCATTGGAGAAGGAAATGGCAACCCACTCCAGTGTTCTTGCCTGGAGAATCCTGGGGACAGGGGAGCCTGGTGGGCTTCCGTCTATGGGGTCTCACAGAGTTGGATACGACTGAAGCAACTTAGCAGCAGCAGCAGCAGAGGATTCTGGGAAATAATTTCGATACCAAAAAGCAAAAGGGGCAAAATCTTTTTTATTAAAATCTCCACATTTACCTAAGTGTATGTCTTTATTCCTTAGATAAAGTGTGAGGAGCTGGCAGGTGGGGAAAATCCAAAAACCCTCCACATGTTTTGCCGTGTTTATAAGGTTTAGGTAAAGATTTCATCAAGGCTTCAGAAAATTACCTCTCCTCCCTTGACTCAGCTCTCTGTCTGGGAGTGTAAAGTATAGTTGGAGAAAGCAACTTTACTTTTGTCTCCACTGAGACTGGGACAAACAAGTAGCATCCTTAAAAACAGTACGAATAGAGAATTCCCTGGTGGTCCAGTGGTTAGGAAGCCACCTTGCAATGCAGGAGATGCGGGTTTGATCCCTAGTGGGGGAACTAAGATCCTCTGTGTCATGGAATCTCACGGAGCAAGTAAGCCTGTGTGCCACAACTGGAGAGTGTGTGCCCCAGTGAAAGATGCCGCATGATGCAACTGAAACCTGACATAGATAAAAAAGAAATAAACCACAGGGTGAATAGAGGAACAATGCCACTGGGTGAGTGACTTGCAGCAGGGTGTTGGTTTGTGACATTTTGCACAAAGCTCAACTGGAAGCTGCTTTGTCTTTAAAGGTTGCAGGTCACGCGGGGATGCAAGATGGCAGCTAGAGGGAGGCCCCGCGTGTGTGCGCCTAACCTCAGCTGGTCTGCCCGAGACCACCTGAGTGCCAACCCTAGTCCCCCATTTCCCCCATGGCCCCATTTCCGCTCCAACAAGATGAAAAAAACTATCATGAACCAAGAGAAACTCTCCAAACTGCAGGCACAAGTGCTCATCGGTGGGGAAGGAACTGCTTGCAGAAAGAAGAAGGTGGTTCATAGGACAGCCACAGCAGATGACATAAACTTCAGTTCTCTTTAAAGAAGTTAGGGGTAAACAATATCTCTGGTATTGAAGAGGTGAATATGTTCACAAATCAAGGAACAGTGATCCACTTTAACAACCCTAAAATTCAGGCATCTCTGGCAGCAAACACTTTCACCATTACAGGCCATGCTGAGACAAGACAACTGACAGAAATGCTCCCCAGCATCTTAAACCAACTTGGTGCAGACAGTCTGACCAGTTTAAGGAGACTGGCTGAAGCTCTGCCCTAACAATCTGTGGATGGGAAAGCACCGCTTGCCACTGGAGAGGAGGATGATGAAGTTCCAGATCTTGTGGAGAATTTTGATGAGGCTTCCAAGAATGAAGCAAACAATTGAGTTAACTTCTGGAGAAGATAAATCTTGAAGAAGTTACTGGGAGCTGCTATTTTATATTATGACTGCTTTTTAAAATTTTATTTATATATCTGATAAAATCTAGATCTCTAATATTTTTAAGCCTAAGCCCCTGGACACTGCAGCTCTTTTCAGTTTTTGCTTATACACAATTCATTCTTTGCAGCTAATTCAGCTGAAGAAGCCTAAGAATAAAGTTTGAGACAAAGATAAATAAAATTCTTTGCCTAGTAAAAAAAAAAAAATAAAATAAAGGTTCCAGGTTAGAGTAGTAAGGGAGTAATCCGTTCAGTTCAGTTCAGTGGCTCAGTCGTGTCTGACTCTTGTGACCCCATGAACTGCAGCATGCCAGGCCTCCCTGTCCATCACCAACTCCCGGAGCTTGCTCAAACTCATGTCCATCGAGTCAGTGATGTCATCCAACCATTTCATCCTCTGTCGTCTCCTTCTCCTCCTGCCTTCAATCTTTGCCAGCATCAGGGTCTTCTCCAGTGAGTCAGTTCTTTGCATCAGGTGGCCAAAGTATTGGAGTTTCAGCTTCAGCATCAGTCTTTCCACTGAACATTCAGGACTGATTTCCTTTACGATTGATTGGTTTGATCTCCTTGCAGTTCAAGGGATTCTCAAGAGTCTTCTCCAACACCACAATTCTAAAGCATTAGTTCTTCGGCACTCAGCTTTCTTTATAGTCCAACTCTCACATCCATACATGACTACTGGAAAAACCATAGCTTTGACTATGTGGACCTTTATTGGCGAAGTAATAGAAGTACTTACTGTGTACTTACTGGGTGCTAAGTACTTTCCATGGATCATCCCACTTGGTCTTTTAACAAAACCACCCTGTGAGGTGGTCAGTTATGATCATCCTCATTACATAGGAGAGGACACTGAGGCAGAGAGCAGTTGATTAACTTGTCAGTGGTTAGCACTGGAGATGAGACTGCACACCCAGACAGTCTGACTCCTCAGCCTATGCTTCTAACCACGATGCTCTCCTGTCTCCTGGAGGGCAGGGCAAAAACTGCAGCAGCATGTTTGGAGCACCTACAGTATGCCAGGTGCTGCACTGAGCCTTTCTATACATCATTCATTATTTTCTTAACAACACTGTGCAGTCGGTTCTGTTAGATTCCCATTTCACAGAAGAGGAAACTGAGGACATGGGTCACATGATTAGTATGATGGAGCTGTGGGTGGGGGTGGGAATGAAGCATCATATGGGCTTGAACTTCTGCAGCTAAGCATCAGAATGACTAAAAACGCTAGCAGGGACGTACACCAGTTTCCATAAAGGTTAACCTAGAGGCCTCACATAACTGGTCATGTGTATGCTCAGACCTTGCAAACATGTGAGATTTCTCTCCCTGGGTGGTGCTACCCAGAGGTTGCCCTGAGGTTTCTGCTCTGCGTCCCACTGCAATGACTTCCAGCACTGCCCTGCGTCCCTCTGCTCTGAGTGGCTCACTTCTCAGGGTCCAGGGGAAACCTTTTGGTGCTGCCGGTGGACAGACAGGGTCTTTGGTTTGTTTGTCTGATTGTAGTAATAAATGAACAACAGATAGAAGGAATTTCAGGTACTTCTGCATCACTTGGTTCCTGTTACCAAAATTGTTCTCCATCTTTTTCAGGCAAGAAGAAAGGACCAGCAATCAATGGAATGGAAAAGTCACTAAAAGCAGCGTTTCAAGATGACAAAGATGCTCCCAACCCATGTGGGCAGGTTGAGGGACAGAAGTTTACTGAACATGTCTTGACTTAGCAAGGTTGGCTGAAAGCTGAATTTTATCATTTATCCTTTATTGAACCTCACTTGAAGTTACTGTGCTCCCTACTTTGGTGTTTTAGAGATTAAACTGGTGGTCCCTTCCCCTCTCCCAACCTTTTTTATCCCTGTGCTGTGCTTAGTCACTCTGTTGGGTCCAGCTCTTTGTGACCCCATGGACTGTAGCCTGCCAGGCTCCTCTGTCTATGGGGATTCTTCAGGCAAGAATACTGGAGTGGGTTGCTATGCCCTTCTCCAGGGGATCTTCCCAACCCAGAGATCAAACCCAGGTCTCCCGCATTGCAGGCGGATTCTTTACAGTCTGAGCCACCAGGGAAGCCCCTCTTTTATCCCTACACTGTACTTACCTTTTATGATCTGGAGGTTGGCCATCTCAGTGACTTATGAAATGAGAGATGTCTACAACTGAAAGGTGTACCCACGCCTCATCATTTGAAGACTTCCTATTTGTGCTTGAGTTCTTTTCCCAGACACAGAGATAGATTGGCAGTGAGCCATCCATACTACGTTGCTTCAAGCCCCCTGCCTCTAGAAGCAAGTGTAACCCAAGCCTCCTCAAGCCTCCTGCATTTATATGGATGGGGACTCAATTGGCCCTGCTCCTGCCTCACCACTGTGGGTACCACAGCCCTGTGCTCCAGTGTGTAATGAATGAGCTCCAGCCCCATTCAGACTGCCACCAAGGCTTTGCTGGGAGCTTATGAGCTGGGTTTTTTTTTTTTTTTTTAATTATTTTAATTGGAGGCAAATTACTTTACAGTATTGTAGTGATTTTTGCCATACACTGACATGAATCAGCCATGGGGGTACATATGTCCCCCATCCTGAACCCCCCTCCCACCTCCCTCCCCATCCCATCCCTCAGGGTCGTCCCAGTGAACTGAGCTGGGTTTCTATTTTGGACCCTCTTGTCGTTGCCCCAACGGTGTAGTCTCCTAATGCTTCTCACCTCGCAAACCCTAAGGGTGGCTATGGTGCCCAACCCCTCTGCAGTTTTCCTGCACAAAACCTCCATGCAGAGGTGAAGCTGTGCTCTGTACCATGGTGTGTGCCCTTCTTCCCTGTGGGGTCTCTGAGTCTCCCAGATCCCTACTGCACACAGCTTCCTGGGTTTCTGTCTGCAGCTTTCTCCAACAGCATCAGCCATAAGTCCATGGGGCTGACCCATGTCAGCACCAGACCCAGGATCTCCACCAGCCCATCAGACATGCCCAGACAATGGTGCATCCCAAGAGCGAGTGAAAATTAGTATGAGATTGGGACTGCAGTCTGTGATGTAATTTCAAGACATAATTATGTTATTCTGACAAATTCGGCTTAAGGGTTAGAGTGAAGCCAATGTTTCCATTCTGGCCTGGAACACACTGCTTTGGCCTTTTAGCCCTGGCTACTCCATGCTCTGTCCCTGACCTATGGCACCTGCATCACTCCAGAACAGTTCAGAGATGCAGTCTCAGCCTCCAGCCTCGATATACTGAATATAAATCTGCATTTTAAGCAGCCCCTGTGGTGGTTTACATACACATTTAAGCCTGAGCGGCACTGCTCTACGCTGTAACTGACAGATCAGGCTATACCTAAAAAATGATGCTGAAATGATTTTCCAGATTTGGGGAGCCATGCAGTGTAGCATGTCTCAAGTAAACCCAATGAGTGCTTGCCATTAAATCCCTACAGAGATTTTTGTTTTGTCTTTATCACTTTCATTTAAATTCATATTTTATCTTGGGATTTTCCGATATTCATGTTAGTCAATAATGGAGCTTGATATTGTATATTAACTTGAATTCTCCTTCTCCTCCATTCTTCTTGGGTTAAGAACTCTGATAATAGAAGAAACGTATAGAGCTGACATTCAAGGAAAATCCAGAAAATGAATTCCTTTTTTATCTTTGGGCTGCGCAGTGCCAATGAATAAGGTACTGTAATAAAACCTTTTTATATGCCTGTCATAGAAAGACAAACCTTTTCCAAAGGAAATAGATTTGAGTATTTGCGAGATATGATAAACAGCCTGACAAAAAAGGGCCTGAATTTCCCTTTTAAATGTTCAGGAGGGGAAGGTTTTAACTTCCCTTGTCAGGTAAAAAAAGAATTCATTATCAAAGCCACTCCAGCTGAAATTCAGAAATGAGAACTAGACTGGATCAGAGTGGAAAGCAATGATTTAGAAATGTGTTAAAGGGAGCAGTTTAATGAATAAAGTGTCAACTTTCTATAGGAGTAAAAATAAATCATGCATCGGCATAACCAGTTTTGTCGCCACGAATTAGCTGGGTGTAGCTGGCTCCGGCACTCGGTGGTGTAAGGAGACATTAAAATCTAATTCTCACTAAGATCTGTACATGTGAATTGCTGATAATGATGTTAATAATGGCATTATATTCATTTTATGACTACTCTATTCCAGAAAGAGCTAAAGGGAAAAAGAAAACAAGGAACATTTGAAGGAAAATGGCCTGAATTCTTGCTTTTTTCTCTTAGCAGATAGCCTTGAGCCCTGGAATCATTTCGTCAGGAAAAGTCCAGGTACAGAATTGGCTGGGCCCTTGGAGTTGCCTGTCTGGGGTCTTGGTTTCCAGGTGAGCTGCCTCTTATTTCCCAGGGCTGCCCTGACAAAGTGCTACCAGGTGCCTTAAACAACAGAGATGGGTTCTTGGGCAGTTCTGGAGGCCAGGAGCCCTACAACAAGGGTTCGGAGGTTGGTGCCTTCTGAGAATCATAAGGGAGCGTCTGCTCCATGCCTCTCCCAGCTGCTGGCGATTTCCTGCTGGTCTTTGGTGTTCCTTGGACTGTAAACGCATCCTGCTGATCTCTGCCTTCGTTTTCACATGGAGCCCTCCCTGTGTGTGTCTGTGTCCAAATTTTCCTTTTTTATAAGAACACAAGTCATGTTGGACTAGGGCCCACCCTGTGGCCTTATCTTGATTATACCTGCAAAGACTCTATTTCTAAATAAGGTCACATTTTGAGGGACTGGGAGTTAGAACTCCAAAATATCTTTTTGTAGGAGACATAACTAAACCCATAATACCAGGTGAGGCTGTTTTATAATGAGGTAGCTTGATTTGCTAATAACTAAACAAGGCTATGGTTTTTCCAGTAGTCATGTATGGATGTGAGAGTTGGACTGTGAAGAAAGCTGAGCGCCGAAGAATTGATGCTTTTGAACTGTGGTGTTGGAGAAGACTCTTGAGAGTCCCTTGGACTGCAAGGAGATCCAACCAGTCCATTCTAAAGGAGATCAGTCCTGGGTGTTCTTTGGAAGGAATGATGCTAAAGCTGAAACTCCAGTACTTTGGCCACCTCATGTGAAGAGTTGACTCATTGGAAAAGACTCTGATGCTGGGAGGGATTGGGGGCAAGAGGAGAAGGGGACGACAGAGGATAAGATGGCTGGATGGCATCACCGACTGGATGGACGTGAGTTTGAGTGAACTCCAGGAGTTGGTGATGGACAGGGAGGCCTGGTGTGCTGCGATTCATGAGGTCGCAAAGAGTCGGACACGACTGAGCAAATGAACTGAACTGAATTGAACTGAAAACTATGGAAGCAAATGAAATGTCCATCAACAGAAGAATGGATAAAGAAGATGTACATATATACAATGGGATATTACTCAGCAATTAAAAGGAATGAAATTGTGCCATTTGCAGAGATGTGGATGGACCTAGAGACTGTTATACGGAATGAAGTAAGTCAGAAAGAGAAAAACAAATATCTTATAATATTGTGTATATGTGGGATCTAGAAAAGTGGTACAGATGAACTTACCTGCAAAGCAGAAATAGAGACAGATGTAGAGAACGAACTTACAGATACCTAGGTGGAAAGAGTGGGTGGGATGAATTAGGAGCTTGGGATGGACATATATACACTATTATGTATAAAATAGATAACTAATGAGAACCTACTGTATAGCACATGGACCTCTGCTCAATGTTATGTGGCAGCCTAGATGGGAGGGGAGTTTGAGGGAGACTAGATACCAATATCAGAGAAGGCAATGGCAACCCACTCCAGTACTCTTGCCTGGCAAATCCCATGGACGGAGGAGCCTGGTTGGCTGCAGTCCATGGGGTCGCTAGGAGTCGGACATGACTGAGCGACTTCACTTTCACTTTTTACTTTCATGCATCGGAGAAGGCAATGGCAACCCACTCCAGTGGTCTTGCCTGGAGAATCCCAGGGATGGGGGAGCCTGGTGGGCTGCCGTCTCTGGGGCCGCACAGAGTTGGACATGACTGAAGCGACTTAGTAGCAGCAGCAGATACCAATATATGTATAACTGAATCACTCTGCCGTACACTTGAAACTAACACAACATTGTTGATTAACTATATTCCAATATATAATAAAAACTTTAAAAAAGAAATTCATTTGACCCAGTAACTTATTAACAAACATACAACTGATGCAAATGTCATTAAACACTACTTAAGCTTCCTATGGAAAGCTCCGGTAGCTCAGAGGTTAAGAATAAGCTTACCAATGCTGGAGTTGCAGGAGATGCAGGTTTGATCCCTGGGTTGGGAAGATCCCCTGGAGGAGGAAATGGCAACTTGCTCCAGGATTCTTGCCTGGAGAATCCCATGGACCAAGGAGCCTGGTGGGCTATAGTCCATGTGGTCACTAAAGAGTCAGACACAACTGAGCAACTAAACAGCAACAGCAGCCTTCCTACATGCAATACTGAACTCTCCTCTCTTCTCCCCTCCTTTCCCCTCCCCTTTCCTACTCTTTCTTTTGCTTCTCCTTTCTTCCATCCCATTTTTAAAAGACGCTAATTTGCACTTTTTAAATTGATTTTATGATGCATGAATGAATTCCAACCTGCAGTTTAAAAACCCAGTGGAAGAGACCACTAGCTGCTCATGCAAATCATCATCCCTCTTCTGGTCACACGGTGAGATGACGTTTCTCCACCTTCTGTGTATTTAGGTGTGACCCTGTACCCAAGTCCTCTCCACTGGTGTGTGAGTGGAAGCAGCGGGTACAGCTGCCAAGACCAGCCCTTATGGGTCCTTCATGCTCCTTCCCCCTCCTGGTGAACTAGGAGGGCAGTTCTCAGGGAGACTTATGTAGCTGCCTTCTGAAGATGGCAGAGCCTTTGTCAGCCTGGGCACCTGGACTCTTACAGGAGAGAGAAATTCACTTCTTGGTCTTTAGGCTCCTAAATCTTTGCAGTTCTTTGTAAGGATAACTTAGTAATATCTCATCCTCACTTATCCAGTGACCGAGTAGAGATTTGACTTTGGAGAGATAACAGACCTCTGTGTAACACTCCTTTGTAGCTGTGGCCGTCTTTCTGTTTACAGGCCGAGAGCAAACCTATCCAGGTAAACAGAGGCTGCCTGCCCCATTGCCTCCTGAATACGAAAGTCTCGGAAGATGCTCTCTTCACCAGGGCTATGCTGACTGACTGAGCTTGGTATATGTGAGATGGGCACATTTACACGGCTGCTGCTGCCTTTTTATGCACAATGGGAAACAGCACAAATAAGATGAAAGCACAAATTTGTAAGAATGAGAAGACCAGATCTGTAATGGGAAAACACACTCCAAATCTGAGTTATCATGACAAATCACCCATTTAATGCTAACGCATGCTCTTTGGATCTCTCCAGTAGGCAGTGAGGAAAGATGGCCATTACGTATTGGCTCTCCCTGCATGCCTGAGACAGAGAAGCCCATTGTGTTATGTGATGCAATGCTTGACATTACCTTCCTCCTTCTGCTTTTCTTCTTTGATGTATTAAGTTTCCACCTGTATCTTACTTGGCTTTGCATGTGGCGCTAGTGGTAAAGAACCCACCTGCCATTGCAGGAGACGTAAGAGATGTGGATTCGATCCCTGGGTCAGGAAGATCCCCTGGAGGAGGGCATGGCAACCCTCTCCAGTACTCTTGCCTGGAGAATCCCATGGACAGAGGAGCCGGGCAGGCTCTAGTCCATCGGGTCACAGAGTCAGACTGATGCAACTTACCATGCATATACTTACTAGCATGTTGTTGCTCGAGATTTGCTCTTTACTAAGTAAGGAAAACCAAATGATGAAATTGTAGTTCATTTTCTTTTCTTCCAATATTCACCAAATGGAAACCTTGATGAGCTGCCATGATTTCAAGGGTAGCAGGAGCAGAGAAGGAGAGAAAACAGGGGCCTGCATCATTTCTAAACTGAGTTCATTCACATGTCATTTAGAAATGACCATGAAAAGACACAAAGTTCTCTTGTATAAGACTTGACTTTAGGTAAATTCAGTTTCCATGATCATCCTATTGAATGGAAGTATCACAGAGCCTTACAACTTCTAGTCCAACTCTCCCTCTTTACAGGATACTGAGCCCAGATAAGGGCCAGGTCCAAAGTAACAAAAATTAGTTTTTGCCAGAGTCTGTACTGGAGTCTACATTTCCTTCATGCCTGAGTTTCTACTGGAGTATGCTACATCTCCTCCTTCCCTTGTGGCTCCACTGGTAAAGAATCTGCCTGCAATGCTGGAGACCTGGGTTCAGTCCCTGGGTTGGGAAGATCCCCTGGAGAAAGAAAAGGCTACCCACTCCAGTATTCTGGCCTGGAGAATCCCATGGACTATACAGTCCATGGAGTTGCAAAGGGTCAGACATGACTGAGCGACTTTCACTTTCACTTTCACATTCCCTCCTAGAACTCAGAGCTTTTTTGCTATCCCTTTCCTCTTTTTCTTTTCTTTTTTTTAATTTCAATTAAAAAAATTGAAGTATAGTTGATTTACAACATTTCGCTAGTTTCAGATAACAGCAAAGTGATTTGGTTATCATAAGTGCTTTGATGTCTCCTAAAACTTGCTTCTTTTCTCATTTTCTCCTTCTATTTCTGCATAACCCCTCTCATATATTCATTCTAGAAGATGGCTAACCATGAAAAATGTGTTCTTTCTCTTCCCCGTGTGGCATTGTTACTGGGAGCAGGCAAGTCAGACAGGGATGGCATTTTCCAGCCTTCCTTGTGTACACATGTGACAGTGTGACAAGTTCCCAACGATTAGAAGTGAGCAGGGAAAAGTTTGTCATTTCAGGCTGGGACTTTGGGGAGGAGGTCTGCTTTCTCCGCTGTCCCTTTCCTCTTCTGCCAGCTCAAAGTGGAGGTCTCCAGGGCCCTGGTGAAGTTGTTTCAACCTTTGCTGTTTATTGGAAACATCTGGAAAGCTTAAAAAAAAAAAAGACTTGGTGGCCCATTTTGATGCTAATTACATCGATCTGAGGTATGGTGCCAGCAACAGTTTAAGCTCCCCAGATGTTGCTCTAAAGGGCTTCCCTGGTGGCTCAGATGGTAAAGAATCCACCTGAAGTGTGGGTGACCTGGGCTTGATCCCTGGGTTGGGATGATCCCCTGGAGGAGGGCATGGCAACCCACTCTAGGATTCTTGCCTGGGGAATCCACAGGGACAGAGGAGCCTGGCGGGCTACAGTCCATGGGATGGCAAAGCGTCTGATGTGACTGAGAGACTAAGTACAGAACAGATGTTCTAGAGGATGACCAAGGTGGGGAACTGCTGCTCCGAGGGCTAGAGGGGCCCTGACTGATGTAAGGACGAAAGCTGCTCAACTGGTCAGGACATCCACGCTGGAATGGCACTTAAGAGAGAAAGAAATTTTTATCCTACAAAGTCCCTGGAAATTCGAGGTGTATTTGTTACAGCAGCTTGGTTATCCTAATTAATGTATCTTTTTAATGAGCTCAGGGAGAATGCCTCTTTAGCATGCCATGATTTTCTCTGCTCCAGCATCTTTCAGCTGCTTTGTTCTGTCGGATTGAACTGTCCCGAATCAGGCAGCTGGTGCGATGTGGTGGAGTGGCCGCTGGGCTCTGACATTCCTGGGTGCTGCTCCTACGACCTTGAGAACTTTGAATTAGGAACAGCGCCCCGGCCACCACCCCGCCCCCAAAACTTACAGGGAGCTAATCACTGTTTATTTGAAAGACAGTGATTCCCTGAGGTTTGCATTTGTTCCGTGATTCCATTAGGCTTTGTAATTCTGTTTACTAGTACCCAATGCTCAGGGGGATGCCTTCCACTCCGTGGGTTGGTGATATGATACCACATTTAATTTTTCCAAGTTTTCTGATACCACTCAGTGGGAGAAATAATTGTTAGTGTGCAATTGCAGAATGTTTCCACCTAATTGTCTCAGAACTGCAGGGTAGGTATTTGATTTCTTTGATTGATCTGTTTTGTGTAGGTATTTTTCCAACATCTTGAATAATTTAGGAGCAAGCCTGGGTTGGTGGCTAATTTGGTGTCTAGCAATTATGAGTTCTTCTGAAGCATATTTCATTCAATTGTCTGAAGGTAGGAAGGAACTGCAGAAACAAGACTCACTGTTACATGAACTTGGGCATACCACGTGGCCACTCAGGTTCCTGGAAGCCTAGTGCTTATCTTCGGGTTCAGTTGCATTCTAGAAGGCAGGCTTGGTCCTATCTCCTGACACTGGCTTTGATGGGTTGATAAGTTTTCTCTTTGTTCCTTCCTGTGTGTTAGTTGAAAGCAATGAAGAAAGGGAAAACAATGCTTGCTGGAAGTCCAGGACCAAACTTGAAAATCAAATATGGGGTATCCCATACTAGAAAATCTAGTATCTAGTATCCTGCTTCCTAGCAGGATCAGCTCAGGAGTGGAAGTGGGCTGTGATAGGGAGTAGGCAACAGTACTATAGATGCTAGGGAATTGTTCTAAGTATTTAGGGACTGTCCCCCAACTCTCGAGCAGGTGAAAGAATTCATGTACACCAAACTGTCCTTTCCTCTCCGGCATCTGACAACAGGATTCCGCAGCCAGGAGGTCAGGATCTCGCCTGCTAGATCTGGGAGACTTCATACTCTTCTCTTGGAAGCTTTCCAGAATTACCAGTGGGAAGCGGGAGAGGGTGAGGAGCAGGTCCCCTCTCTCTTCCTCCCAGGAAACTTAAATGACAGTCTTCACTGAGGGTTCAGGCCCTTCTTGTCAGAAATACCCTTCTCAAAGTGATCTTGAGGCTTTGGCAGTACACAAATGCACCTTATCAATGACCTCTGACCAAAGCCCACCAGGAACACACTGGTGGTTGAACAAGTTGGGTTTGTTGCTTGTTGTGACGAGGAAGACACACACCACAGGGAACTTGGGGAGACTTGGTTAAAGGGTGTTGGGAAGAACCTACTATAGGATTTGGACTGTGCTTGATGCTTGATAATTTGGGGGAAAATTCAAGAAATTGGGATTGGATGTTTTCCAGAAGTGGGCATCTTAACCCAACCATAGGAAGTGCGATGAGTGAGTCTAGGCTGGAGCTGTAACCGGTAAAGAAAAGGGATCCCTCACTAGCAGAGAAGGGGGATGCAGGGTCATTTTTGTACTCTGGATGATGTTCATGTTTTTGCGTGGTCTGGATCCATCACAGTCATTGGTGTTCTGTGAAGTTGCTCATATTCAACAAGGCCTGGCCGCCCGTATTAGCGCCAGCTCCTAGCGACACCAAGCCCTGACTGATAGAACTAGGCCAGTCTAGGATGTCAGGGACTATTTTTCCTGTTTTCAATCTGGTACACTCTGGATCATTAAAAGATGGAAATAGTTCTGAATCGCTCACGTAATAGTAATTGTCCACTGCCACGAGCCTTCTGAGGACACTCTCCTGCCCTGTCCTCTTCCACCTCCCGCAAACCACTGGCGAGTAGCAAAGTTTCGAACCTTCTAGATCCTGTTCCAGCTCCACTGCTAGTGTCTGTCCTGACGAATCAGAGCCCAAGTGGTACCTGCTGCCAGGGTTTGGAATAAGAGCTGAATCCTAGCTTTAGGACTGTAGATCCTCTTGACATTAAGACGGAGAAGAGACAAGATGCCAGAGGAAAGGGAAAAGAGAGGAGAAGGAAGAAATAAGACAAAAAGAGACAGTGAAGGGTAAATAAAGGCGAGGGCAGCAGGAAAGGATGAACAGAAGTCTAAGAAATGAGGCCCTAAGAGTGCACTTAACAAAGGCCAAGAATGGAAAGACAGTGCTGAGTAGTGGGGAAGGAATAGACAGAAACAGAGAACAAGAGGAAAATTCAGTTCTAAGGCACCCTGCTTAAATATCTTACCTTATACTGCGGCTCCCTTATATTGAATATGTCTTGATATAAATCTGCCAGGAGCTGGGGCTTAGAAAACAATCATTTTGTTAGAGAAAGTTTGGGTTGGAGCTGGATCAAATTTGACAGAATTTAACCCGTAAAGAAAAGAGGACGCAGGGCTCTCCAGTCTAACGTTGGCCAGGGTGCCGCATCAGGGAAGCTGGTTACGAGTCGCAGCTTGGGGCCTCCGCTGTTTTTCTTTCTGTTTCATCCGTGCTGCTTCTTTGAATCCCAACTTGCACAGGTATGAAAAACCTCGCTGTCTTTGAGTTAGGATGAAAAACAGCGTGCGTTTCCCTGCCAAGTCTCGGAGAGAAGGCAGTGCAAGCAGATGGCGGAGGAAACTGCACAGAGAGCCTTGATTAACCCACGGTGATGGAGCAGGCATCACTCGCGGAGGCCTTTTCCCTGCTTGTGAAGAACTTCTGCAAATAGCCAGCGGGGACCCAGGAGCGGGGTGGAGGCAGGCTCCCTCTCCTCTGAAGTGGTGGCTCTTTGAATTGGTAGCATAACCACTGTTCCCAGAACACAGGGCTATTTGAAGGCATCAATGAGAGGGAAAGAGAAGGTGAGCGGGAAGCAGGGGAGATGGCACGCCAGCAGATGGAGGCTGGGGTCCTGAAGCCAGAGCGAGCCCGGAAGGTCTCTCCATTCCGAATTTTCACCGCTGCTCCCTGAGCCCTGGTGTCTCGTCACCTCTGGCAGTCAGAGGCCTTGTGGACACTTCCCGTGTCTTACGGTGGCGGGTAGAAGCAGGCGATTGGGAGATTCAGACCAGGACACAGTAGATAAGACATTCACAGGGTGACTTTCCATGAAATCTCTCTTGTTTGCTTTCCCCCAGAGAAACATCACCAAACATTAAGAAAAGCCCCCCCACCAGCTCTGAGTCTTCTTCCTGCGTGTTATGTTTCTGTCCCAAGGAAATAATTGTTGAAGTTGTTTTTTCACAGGGCTTCCTTTGTCTGGGCACTAGTGTATGTAATTTGTGTAAATTTCTTTGTTTTATGTTTTTGGTCACGTGACTATACCTGGAAAGTTGAATTTCCTTCAAGGTCGTGTCAGTGTGGTTCATTTTTACTCAAGCGGGTTCCTTTGAGTCATAAATGTTATATCTACCTCCACTGGAGACAGTAGTGTATGTTGGATAAAATGATATCTCATCCAGAAATCTCCAACCTGACCATAACATTCTTATTTTTCTAATGCCTTAAACAGAGCCCCATAATTTCAGGATGAAACCCAGGATCGTTGCCGTGGTGGACTGTTTAGAATCTGGCCCCTCCAGGCTTCTCCTGTCTCCTCACTTCCCCCACAGCCTGTCCACATTTCCTATTAGGAAAATTCTGGGAATCTTTCCGAATAAGTCATGCATCTTCCTGTTTTTCTGCCAAAGCGCAGACTGTTCCGTGAGAAAGCACTCTCGGGACCTACCATCTTGTTGGGCAGAAAAGACTTGTTCCTGTAAAGTTAGATTCGTTCAGGTTCCAAGGCAAAGAGGCTCACCTAGAGTACTTTGGGGTTTCATTTGAGGATGCTTAGGGAACAAAGAAAAACAGAAAATCATCTTAATCCGCGGCACGGCCGAACTCGGGAAAACCAGGAGTATTTGGGAACCGGGCCACAGTGCAGCATCATACGGCTTATCTCACTACCGACTCCCTCGCCTGTGCTCCTGGTTTGCTATGGTGCCATTACCTTGTAGGTTTGGTTGATTCATGGCTTCTGCTCACTGCCTTTTTTCTTTCTTTCTTTTTTTACAGAAGAGATTTCTTTAAAATTTTTTTTTGGCTGCGCTGGGTCTTCACTGCTATGCACGGGCTTTCTCTAGTTGTGGTGAGCGGGGGCCACTCTTCATTGCGGTGCCTGAGCTCAGTAGCTGTGGCTCTCGGGCTCTATAGTGCTGGCTCAGTAGTCGTGGCCCACGGGCTTTGTTGCTTTGGGGCCTGTGGAATCTTCCCGGACCAGGGATGGAGCCTGCATTCCCTGCATGGGCAGATGGATTCTCAACCACTGGACCACGAGGGAGAAGGCCCTTACTGCTTTTTCCAAAGGGAGTTTTTCCATTTCCATTGCCTCTATGTCTGTTTTCCTCTCTGTGTGTTTCACGTGCAGATTTCCTTAAGAGAGAGATTCTGTTTGGGCAGTCTGCATCCTGATGAAATGGCACCCACTGAGTCTGGTTTTGATCCTGGGCACCCATTCTTGGGCACTGGCCAATCAAGAGGTCGGATGCCTGTAGGTCAGATGCTAGTCCTTGGTCCAATCAGCTGTGGTCAAGGTAGCAGAGTTGCCTGGTGGAAAACAAATCACCCTGTTGATGATGAGAGAGGGGCTTCAGAGAGGGGCCATTGGTGGGTTGGCATAACAAAGCTTCTCAGAAATGCTTGTGTGGGCTGCTTGGTACTCAGAAATAAGATAGACAGCAAGTAAGTGTCATATTAGTTAAATTGGAAATGCATGTTCTTGACCAGGTCAGAGGTAGCTGAGATCATTATGGTCTGGGGTGGGCATTCCTCTGCCTACAATCTTGAGCATAAGCTTCTCAGAATGGCATAAGGTCTTCATGGGATGAGGCCCTACTCTGTCCCGGCCTCTGGATCCTCCCTGCAGCCCCTGGATGGTCATGCCATGTTTATCTGGATGTCACTCCTACACCTTCACTCTGTGTATTCAGAAGAACTCCTATGCTTTGATTTCGAGTTAAAGCATAATTTCTTTCCTGAAACCTTACCACCCTACCTCAGATACTTAACACCTCCCCCAGGCCTGTGTTCCTGCCTATTACAGCAGCAAGAGCACTGGGCTGTGGTTCCTGGTGGACATGCCCACCTTGCTCACCAGACTGGGAGGAAAGGGACCGACTGTGATTTATTCACTTCTGTGTCCTAGCAACTAGCCCAGTGCTTGGTGCCTACTACTACTGCTAGGACTAGCTCCTGTTTATTGAGTTATTATTCTGTCTCAAGTATTTTATGTATATTAACTAATTTAACCCTCTCAGTAGGAGTCATCATAATCCCATCTGTGTTTTGGGAAATTGAAGCACAGAGAGGTTGAGAAACTTGCCCAAGGTCATGCAGCTCATATTGAGTGGAGTCAGGGTTCAAATTAGGCAACTTGTTCCAGTCTGTCTTTTGCCCGCTGAGTTATACTGTCCCTTGGCAATAACTCTTATAGAGGAATCAGTAGGCTTTCAATTAGTTTGAGGATATAAAGGAACCAATGCTGGTGTTTTGAGAAGAAAAGGCAGGGGGAAGGCAGTGTAGGCGAGGCAAATGAGGCATGCAGAAACACACCCACAGAGCAGCAAGCATCAGCCTTGGAGGCAGGCTGGACACGTTAGTTGGACCAGATGGTAGACAAGATAAGAGGCTGGGAGTGACATTGATTAAAAGCAAGTTTTAAGAAGATTAATCTGGCTTCAGATTGTTCAGTTCACTTCAGTTCAGTCGCTCAGTCATGTCCGACTCTTTGCAACCTCATGGACTGTAGCACGCCGGGCCTCCCTGTCCATCACCAACTCTTGGAGTTTACTCAAACTCATGTTCATTGACTCAGTGATGCTACCCAGCCATCTCATCCTCTGTCATCCCCTTCTCCCGCCTTCAATCTTTCCCAGCATCAGGGTCTTTTCAAATGAGTCAGCTCTTCGCATCAGGTGGCCAAAGTGTTGGAGTTTTAGCTTCAACATCAGTCCTTCTGGTGAATATTAAGGACTGATTTCCTTTAGGGTTGACTGGTTGGATCTCCTTGCAGTCCAAGGGACTCTCAAGAGTCTTCTCCAACAGCTTCAGATTGTAGGAAGCTTGAAATGGGAAGAGGATAAGTACAGGGGTCCAAATAGGAAGCCAGTGAAGTAGCCTTGGGAGGCAGGAGATGCTGAGGTGATGAGTGTGGACCTGGAGTCAGGTGAATAAAGGATGTGAGTCTCAATTCTGTCACTCACCAGCTGTGTGACCTCAGTCTCCAAGCCTTTGTTCCTTCAGATGCAAGACAGGAATTATTACTCAACTCACGGTGTGTTGTAAGTATTAAATGCGTGTTTGCCAAGGGCTTAGCACAGAACTGACCTTCTTCTTCCTTTGTCTTGAGTGGTAAGGGCCTACGCCCCTGTGGTAGCACTGCAAGGGAAAGGATGGGGAAATGAGACCCTGTAGAACTTGCTGATTGCTGGGCTCTGGGAAATTGAGGCAAGGAAGGGTCAGTACAGGGAGCGGGTCCTGGGTCTGGTTTTGTCACTAACGACTTATGATAAGTCACTCATCCACATGGCTGGGTCTCAGTTCCTTCCCTGAAATGCAAAAACGTTGCTCTAACATTCGTTTTCCTTCCAGCTCTGAATATTATCGTAATATAGCCAAGAGGTTTGGAACCTGGAAACTGGGAGAGTATAAAAGATGGTCAAGCTCTGCCCTCCCCTCCAAAGATATTTTTCCACCTCCTTTGCATTTTATTAATCCAGCCCTTTGTTCTCCCTCTGAGTTGGCAATATGAGTGTTTTCTTTTGTTTTAGGCAAATGGTTCCAAAATCTCAGCAACTGATGGAAGGTTTTGCAAGTGGAGCAGAAGGTGAATCAGAGACGAGTTTTCCCCTGGAGCCCACTGGTTGCCCTGGTCCTGACCTGAACCTCCTCGTCTCTTGAGGGGCAGAAGCCGGTGACTTCTCATACAATTTACCGTTTCTTTTCACTTTCCTGCAGGACACGTCCCATACTCTTCTTGGTCAGTCTTCAGAGCTGATTTGTGATGATGCTCCTAGGATATCTTAACCCCTGGACACTCCAGCTGGGCGTCCTCAAAAAGAAAGTTGGAGCCTATACCTGGCAACACATACGTGTAGTCCCCTGCTAATAAATACTTTTATACTTTGGGCATTTCTTTGCCTGGATTCCATCCTGCTGTAGGTGAAATGAAAATGTGTAAGCAGTTGCCAAATCCTCTAGTGAGTAGGTTTCCATGGCAGCCCTTGGAGGCTTGTTCAGTTCAATTTAGTTCAGTCGCTCTGTCATGTCCGACTCTTTTCGACCCCATGGACTGCAGCACTCCAGGCTTCCCTGTCCATCACCATCCCCTGGAGCCTACTCAAACTCATGTCCATTGAGTCGGTGATGCTATCCAACAATCTCATCCTCTGTCGTTTCCTTCTCCTCCCACCTTCAATCTTTCCCAGCATCAGAGTCTTTTCCAATGAGTCAGTTCTTTGCAACAGGAGGCCAAAGTACTGGAGCTTCAGCTTCAGCATCAGTCCTTCCAATGAATTGTCAGGACTGATTTCCTTTAGGATTGACTAGTTGGATCTCCCTGCAGTCCAACAGACTGTCAAGAGTCTTCTCCAACACCATAGTTCAAAAGCATCAATCCTTCGGTGCTCAGCTTTCTTTATAGTCCAGCTCTCACATTCGTACATGACTACTGGAAAAACCATAGCTTTGACTAGACGGACCTTTGTTGGCAAAGTAACGCCTCTGCTTTTTAATGTGCTGTCTAGGTTGGTCATAGCTTTTCTTCCAAGGAGCAAGCGTCTTTTAATTTCATGACTGCAGTTACCATCTGCAGTGATTTTGGAGCCCAGGAAAATAAAGTCTGTCACTGTTTCCATTGTTTCCCTATCTATTTGCCATGAAGTGATGGGACCAGATGCCACAATCTTAGTTTTCTGAATGTTGAGTTTTAAGTCAACTTCTTCACTCTCCTGTTTCACTTTCATGAAGAGGCTCTTTAGTTCTTCTTCACTTTCTGCCGTAAGGGTGGTGTCATCTGCATATCTGAGGTTATTGATATTTTTCCTGGCAAACTTGATTTCAGCTTGTTCTTCATCCAGCCTGGCATTTCTCATGATGTACTCTGCATATAAGTTAAATAAGCAGGGTGACAATATACAGCCTTGACTCGGAGGCTTGTGTCCTTCTCCAAAAGATAATAGTTTATTTGCAATTAACAAAGGGCAAGGAGGCCCTTACTGCAGTTTTGCTTATGGAAACTTCAGATAAATCTCCCCAGCTCTCCAGGGGCCATATGGTGCTGGGAGGAGAGTTGTTGACTTCTGTAACATACAACACCCCAGACACGGAATGTTGGTGATATGAAGACACAAGAGAGCGTTGGTTCTTAATCAAGAAGGAAAACATTATCAAATTGACCTACTAGGCATTCATCAAGCACCTCCTGATACTTCCACCTGCCAGAGATGGCAGATTTCCACTCTGAAAGAGTTCTGGGTTGAGTGTTGAGATTGGATGTCTACTTCATAGGAGGATGAATTGCCTCATTCTTTGAGCTGCTGACCAAAAATATGGGTGCAGTCAACTACCACCTTAAATAATTTGAGAATCACAGCTTCTATGAAGAAGCAGAGATAATAATTACCCACATACGCTTTACAAAAGAGCAGCTTAACCTGTGGAAACTTGCCGTGTTGTTGTTGTTTAGTTGTTAAGCTGTGTCTGACTCTTTTGCAACCCCATGGATGGGATTTCCCAGGCAAAAATACAGGAGCGGCTTGCCATTTCCTACACCCGGGGATCTTCCTGATTCAGGGATCAAACCTGTGTTTCCTGCATTAGCAGGAGGATTCTTTACCTCTGAGCCACCAGGGAACCCGAAAACTTGCCAGAACTCCACTGAAAGAATAGGGAACAATTCTGTTTTAAAGTCCTGGAAAATGAGATTCTATTTGACTCAGAGGATGTCCACAATTTCTTCCAGATTACTAATTTTCTCTTCAGATGTGTCCAACCTGCAGCCAAATACAACCATTATTTCTGTTGTTTTGGTTCTTGTATATTTTTTATTTTGGAAGTTCATTTCTTTTTCAAATATGCTTGTTACTTTGTAGAGTTTCCTATTCCATGTGTGGGCTTCCCCTGTGGCTCAGTGGTAAAGAATCTGCCTGCCAATGCAGGAGACCTGGGTTCGATCCCTGAGCTGGGAAGATCCCCTGGAAGAGGAAATGGCAGCCCACTTCCAGTATTCTTGCCTGGGAAATCCCATGGACAGAAGGGACTGGAGAGCTACAGTTCATGAGGTCACAAGAGTCAGACACAACTGAGTGACCGTAAAACAAAAACAACAATTCCATGCATATATATTTGTGTTGTTATTTGTTTCTTTAAACATGTTATCAGATTTTTTTCTTTCTTTTAAAAAAAATAAACCAGATCTAATAATTACTATCTGAAATCTTTAGTCTGTTCCTGTGATCTGTGATTTTTTGATGGTTCTTTTTTATGTTCAGGTTTTCTTGTTTTCTTGTATGCCTGCTAACCTTTGTTTTCTGGTCATTTCATTAAAAAAATTAATTTATTTTAATTGGAGGCTAATTACAATATTGTGGTGGTTTTTGCCATACACTGACATGAATCAACCACAGGTGTACATGTGTCCCCCATCCCGAAGCCCCCTCCCTCCTCCCTCCCCATCCCATCCCTCTGGGTTGTCCCAATGCAGTGGCTTCCAGTGCCCTGTTTCATGCTTCGAACTTGGACTGCTCATCTATTTCACATATGGTAATATACATGTTTCAATGCTATTCTCTCAAATCATCCCACCCTCGCCTTCTCCCACAGAGTCCAAAAGTCTTTTCTTTATATCTGTGTCTCTTTTGCTGTCTCAAATATAGGGTCATCATTACCATCTTTCTAAATTCCATATATATGTGTTAATATACTGTACTGGTGTTTTTCTTTTTGACTTACTTCACTCTGTATGATAGGCTACAGTTTCATCCACCTCATTAGAACTGACTCAAATACGTTCTTTTAAATAGCTGAGTAATGTTCCATTGTGTACATGTACCACAAGTTTCTTATCCATTCGTCTGCTGATGGACATCTAGGTTGCTTCCATGTCCTGGCTATTGTAAACAGTGCTGCGATGAACATCGGGGTACATGTGTCTCTCGATTCTGGTTTCCTTGGTGTGTATGTCCAGCAGTGGGATTTCTGGGTCGTATGGCAGTTCTATTTCCAGTTTTTTAAGGAATCTCCACACTGTTCTCCATAGTGGCTGTACTAGTTTGCATTCCCACCAACAGTGTAAGAGGGTTCCCTTTTCTCCACACCCTCTCTTTTCTGGTCATTTCTATTGAAAAATTATCTGTGTGACTGCTCTGAGGTCTCAGCTTGACGTGTTTTCTCCTGAGATGAGCTATCACTCAGAACACCTTAGAGCAAGGTTCAAGGTTTGAGACCCAGTGACTCAACATCCAGGCTGTATAGAATGAGGTTCAAATTTCTAAGAGGGCTGTCTGTGACTGCATATCCCCAAGAATAGCTGTTTTTCTACTTTTCTGTTCCCTCTCCTTTTTTTAATTACTGAAACAACCCTTTGGGAAGTTTCCAGAGGTTTTTTTGGGGGAGATGCAGGATGAGATCCGGTTGCATTTGTCTTGAGATTATAGTCCTTTTGGATCTCAGCACAGTGTGGGAAAGGTCTCCCCAAACTCCTCACTGTCAGTGGGCTTGAGCCCAACTCCTCTCTCTGCAGGTCTGTTGCTGACGACTGGGGTCACTTGTGTCCTTGGCAAGTGCCCTCAGATCATGAGCAGTTTTGTAGGTCTCATTTTTGGCTTACCTTTCTGGTTACAGAGTTTCACCCCAAAATTAGCCTGGAAGTTCTTCATGTTTTTTTTTTTTTTTTCAGATAGATCATCAATGTTTTTAAGTTGTTTTCATTTTGCAATCTTATCCATCATTTTCCTTTGATTTAAGCTGGAAGTTTAATCTGTGTAACATTTGGTCTGGGAGGCCACCATGATCTTTCAAAATGCAAGCTAAAGCAAGTTTCTGCTCATCACGTAGGACAGTCATTCCTTAAACGGGTTACTTGTTAAACATTACTTATTGATGGTTGGACCCTGGGCTGCATGGGGAGAAACTTCCAGGATAAAGTTCCAGCATCTTGGTGTGGAACACAAAGCCTGTTCCTCCCTCTCTAGACCTACTGCCTTCCCCTCCCCCTTCTCACTCCCGCACTGTGCTCCAGCAATGCAGATGAGCTTGGATTTCCCTCAACACACTGTTTCTTTTCTCACAACTGTGCCTTTGCACGTGTGCCCCCTGTGGACTAGAATATGCTTTTCTCTTTGTCTGAGACAAACGCTTATCCATCTTTCAAAAGTCAGCTCAGAGATCACCTCCTTTACAAAATTCTCTTCAATTGCCCTCTAGCCACAAGTTGCAATGTATCTTCTCTTTATGGTACACTTTGTACATCATTCTATGAGTACATATACTATTGTAATTTCTTTTTGTACTAGATTTCAAGATCCTTGAGAGCTGGGATTATAGTTAATTCTTCTGATGCTCAATCTACTTTTGCCAATTGATTGAATGCAACATACAGTCAGACAAGTCAGATATCCAGCTCAAGCAGAAAGAATACTGCCATGACTTCCGATACTTTTTTTTGTTTAGTCACTAAGTTGTGTCTGACTCTTTGTGACCCCATGGATTGCAGCAGGCCAGGCTTCCCTGCCATTTACTATCTCCTGGAGTTTGCTCTGACACTAACCACCCAGAGTTAAATTAAACTTTACAGGTTAAAAGCATAGTCCTCCACAAGACTGCCCTAATTTCAGAGGCCAGTGGCAAGTTCGGAGGTCCCCACACCACCCTCACTTCTGATCAACTGGTAACAAACTTTGGGGTTCACACCACCCCTGGGGTTTGATAATTTGCTAGAACTACTCACAAAACTCAGGAAATGCTGTACTTATGACTATAGTTTTATTATAGCACAAAGGATACAAATTAGAACAAGCTGGAAGAAGTACATAGGGAGGGTCCCAGACATGAAGCTTCCATGTCCTCTCCCTATGGAGATGATGTTTCACCTTCTGGATACATCAGTGTGTGACAATACACTGAGTATTGCCAGCCAGGCAAGCTTACTTGCACTACAATGTCCAGAGCTTTTATTGGGGTATCATGATGTAGGCATGACTGATTGAATTATTGGCCACATGATTCAACTCAGTCTCCAGTCCCTTCTCCCTTCCTCAGAGGCCAGACTGATGTCAGGTGGCTCAAAGCACCCAGCCTCTAATCACAAGATTGTGTTGTGTGCTTAGTCGCTCAATCATATCCAACTCTTTGTGACCTCATGGACTGTAACCTGCCAGGCTCCTTTGTTCATGGGATTCTCCAGACAAGAATCCTGGAGTGAGTAGCCATTCCCTTCTCCAGGGGAATCTTTCCGACCCAGAGATCAAACCCAGGTCTCCTGCATCAGTCTTTTGGCTTCCCTGGTAGCTCAGACTGTAAAGAATCCGCCTGCAGTGGTGGAGACCTGGGTTAGATCTTTGGGTCAAGAAGATCTCCTGGAGAAGAGAGTGGCAACTCACTCCAGTATTCTGGCCTGGAGAATTTCATGGGCAGAGGAGACTGGAGGGCTCCAGTCCATGGGGTCACAAAGAGCCAGACACAGCTGAGCGGTCTTAGGCCCAGGTGTGTTGGGGGTAGGGAATGAGAGATGTATTAAAAAAACAAGTAAGAAGATGGATATTGGGGAAAATATCATACCAGCCTAACATGCTTGCATCTTGTCTCACAGGGCATGGAAACCTATTGCGAGTTTTAGTGAAGAAATGATCAAGCTCAGGTCTGAATGCCTTCTAGTGCCTGCTGAAGGGTTTCTAGAATGAAGAATAAATATTTCTTTTTGATTTATGTTGATAGCGAGACCAGAGCAGAGGAGGACCAACCTTACCACAAGAGGAGGCAGCTGTCCAAAAACCTCCACAAACATCTCCTCCACTGACGCTTGAAATTCCGCCTTTTGGGAAGGGCACTGGGAGTCAAGCTTCCCGAGCCCCCTTCTGCAGGGAGCACTGTGAGGGGAGCACATGGTCCTCACTCTCAGTGGTTCCTTCTGTAGAGGGTCCTTCTTCACAGGGACACCCTGGCCTCCCTCTGCTCCTACATCTCTCTTCCCCAGAGGAAGAGGAGGCTCTTACTTGACGGATGAACCTTTAAATAGGGACAGTGTCTCATCTGTTCTTGGTTATGAAGGAAGTCCTTCAGGGCTGGTCTCGAAGGACGAGCCTGTCCCTGGCGGGTGACAGTAACACCCGTGCTGAGCCGTGCCCTCCAGGAGAGCTTTTCATCCGTATCGAAGGTGGTATTTCCAACTTCATCCACCAGATTCCTGTGTCTGCCTCCGAACCGTTTCAGAACTCTGTTGGGGAACAGGAGCACTATTTATGAGCCCCTCAAAAGCTAACAGGTAAGCACAGAAGCGGCTCCTGGCAGGTGAAGGAGCTCAGTTCATCCCCTCTGTTCCTGAGAAGTGGGGAGCCTGACCCCCCAGGGGAGGATGCAGTTGGCTTATTGGCAGACACTTCAGCAGATCTGGGTTCTATCCCTGGGTTGGGAAGATCCCCTGGAGAAGGGAAAGGCTACTCACTGCAGTATTCTGGCCTGGAGAATTCCATGGACTGTATAGTCCATGAGGTTGCACACGAGTCGCACACATGAGTTGGACACGACTGAGCGACTTTCACTTCACTTCACTTCACTTCACTTCAACAGCTCGTCAAGTCCATAGGCCCTCCTGAAAAAAATGAAACCCGCACAAGAGAAAAGGCAGGAAAGACGGAAAAAAGAGGAAAGCAAGAAATGAGAAGGACTCAGAAAGAGGGAGCTGACTTAGTAGAATCAGGATGGGTTTCTTGGAAGAACACAGGGCACAGCCCAGGTTTTACATTTTTCTCTAATGATTTTTTTTCTTGCTTCCACTCTGACAAAGCCCAGTTTTATGTCTTCTGTGTCCTGGGAGCCCAGAATTTTCCACAATGTACTGATCAGTTCCATACACTTATTTTTAAGGGGTAATCTATGAGTGCAATTTTCCATCCTCCTTTCCAGCACACTTGGCTCCCTTACGGAAGCCCGGCAGGCTGTGGGGGGACCAGCTGCAGAGAGTCCCTCATCTCTGATGGCCAGTGATGATTCACTTTCCTCTGCCGGCCTTGAAGAGCTTCCGAATCTACTCCTGGGTCAGGCTCCTGCTCCATAGTAGCCCTTCCCTCTGAATTCCAAAAGCAATAAGTTACCAGCTGGCGACCTGGAATGCAGCCCCAGCTGTTAGGTGGAGGACCCGCGTTTCCGATTCTGCAGCAGTGGGACACTTTCTGGATTCTCATCAAGCTCAGACTCTTTGAAGGAAGGATGAGAACAAAGCTGTGAATGCGAGAGATGGGGACCAGCAGGCAGGGTCAGGATCCCAGAGGGCTTGCTTATTACACTGGGAACTTCAGGCCTCAGGATAATGACTGCTCAAAAGTCAAGAAGGATTTAGCTTTCTGTGGCCCCCAGGTAAGACGGATTGAATTTAATAGACACAATGAGATGATTCTTAATCCTGGGTGCACAGACTAGAAATCTCCACTTGAAAGTCTAAGTGGTCCCTCAAAATGAAAATTTTCAAAATCAAACTGACCTAATTCTCCTTTCGCCAAGCCTGCTTTCCCCTCACCTTCCTTCTTATTTAGTGATACCACCATTTACCCCAGGGCTTCTCTGGTGCCTCAGATGGTAAAGAATCTGCCTGCAGTGCAGGAGATCTGGGTCTGATCCCTGGGTCAGGACCATCCCCTGGAGAAAGGAATGGCTACCCACTCCAGTTTTCTTGCCTGGAGAATTCCACAGACAGAGGAGCCTGGCGGGCTACAGTCCATGGGGTCTCAAAGAGTCAGACATGACTGAGCTCACAGAACACCATTTACCCCATGTGTGCGTTTATGCTAAGACGCTTCAGTTGTGTCTGATTCTTTTTGACTCTATGGACTGTAGCCTGCCAGGCTCCT
Organism: Bubalus kerabau; assembly: GCF_029407905.1. Lineage (NCBI taxonomy): Eukaryota > Metazoa > Chordata > Mammalia > Artiodactyla > Bovidae > Bubalus > Bubalus kerabau. The sequence goes on from NC_073637.1 coordinate 68,967,530, forward strand.
CTGTCCAGGGGATTCTCCAGGCAAAGAATACTAGAGGAGGTTGCCATGCCCTCCTCCAGGGAATCTTCCTGACCCAGGGGTCAAAGCTGGGTTCTTGAGGTCTCCTGCATTGGCAGGCAGATTCTTTACCTCTAGCACCACCTGGGAAGCCCCATTAACCCTGTATGCAGCCTCAGTTTTCACTCTTTAAGACCCTGCTCAAGTGTCACCTCTGTTATAAAGACTGTCTCGCTTTCGTCCCTCCCCCCTCTAGAGTTAATCCCTTCCTGTTCCGTGCTACTCCAACTGTTGTTCATCCTGCTACTCTAACATGACACTTGCAGCTGGTTTTTCTCTCTGATTTTACACCTTATTTTACATCTCCCAGAGTTCCCTGCAGAGAGAGATCTTGGACTATTGTATTAGTTTGCCAGGGCTGTGGTAAACCAAGTACCACAGCCTGGGAGCCTTAAAGAGCAACATGTATTGTCTCACAGTTTGGTGGCTAGAAGTCAGGGATAAAGGTGTCCGCAAGGTCGGTTCCTCCAGAGGGCTGCGAGGGAGCTCTGTTCCAGACCTCTTGCTTCCGGCGATACTGCCCATCTTTGGCTTTTAGAAACATCACCAGAATTTCTGCCTTCATCTTCACATGAAGTATTCCCTGGGTGTGTATTTCTTTCTGTCCAGATTTCTTCTTTATTCTGACACCAGTCATATTTGATTAGGGCCCACCCTAGTGACTTCATTTTTTCTTGCTTGCATTTGTAAAGACTCTGTATCCCAATAAGGTTGCCTTCTGGGTTACTGGCTGATAGAACACCAACATGTCATTTTTTTTGTTTTGGGAGGACACAATTCAACCCATAACAAGTATGCACCCCTAAATATGAGTTGGTATAAACTGGAGTCCTTTTCTGGGGGAAAAAAATAGTACCCGTAACTCTTCTAAGCTTCTATGTTGAGTTTCCTAAAGGCAAGGCCTGTGTCTGGTTTATTTTTCTATTCCCAGAATGTAGCTCTGGGTGTGGCATGCTGGAGTTGCTCAGTAAGTGAATGACTGGCTATAAATCCTTATTTAGATGCCAATTTTCTTCAAGAGAAACCTGCATAGCAGGAAACTTCTAGGCTTTAAAAGGATAAAATTCTGTAGAATGGTAAGTAGGTTTATGCAAGTTGGCCTAATATCCAGCAGAGCATTTTTCAGTGTAGCAACAAAACAAATTATATTTTGTGCCCTGTGAAACAGCTACATCAGTCAGGTACTGGGGCCAAGTGAAGATAATAATCAGTTCAGTTCAGTTCAGTTCATTCGCTCAGTCGTGTCTGACTCTTTTTGACCCCATGAATCGCAGTACACCAGGCCTCCCTGTCCATCACCGACTCCCGACTCCCGGAGTTTACTCAGACTCATGCCCATCGAGTCAGTGATGCCATCCAGCCATCTCATCCTCTGTCGTCCCCTTCTCCTCCTGCCCCCAATCCCTCCCAGCATCAGAGTCTTTTCCAATGAGTCAACTCTTCACATGAGGTGGCCAAAGTACTGGAGTTTCAGCTTTAGCATCATTCCTTCCCAAGAAATCCCAGGGCTGATCTCCTTCAGAATGGACTGGTTGGATCTCCTTGCAGTCCAAGGGACTCTCAAGAGTCTTCTCCAGCACCACAGTTCAAAAGCATCAATTCTTCGGCACTCAGCCTTCTTCACAGTCCAACTCTCACATCCATACACGACCACAGGAAAAACCATAGCCTTGACTAGACGGACCTTTGTTGACAAAGTAATGTCTCTGCTTTTGAATATGCTATCTAGGTTGGACATAACTTTCCTCCCAAGGAGTAAGCGTCTTTTAATTTCATGGCTGCAGTCACCATCTGCAGTGATTTTGGAGCCCCCAAAAATAAAGTCTGACACTGTTTCCACGTTTCGCCATCTATTTCCCATGAAGTGATGGGACCGGATGCCATGATCTTCGTTTTCTGAATGTTGAGCTTTAAGGCAACTTTTTCACTCTCCACTTTCACTTTCATCAAGAGGCTTTTTAGTTCCTCTTCACTTTCTGCCATAAGGGTGGTGTCATCTGCATATCTGAGGTGATATTTCTCCCGGCAATCTTGATTCCAGCTTGTGTTTCTTCCAGTCCAGCGTTTCTCATGATGTATTCTGCATAGAAGTTAAATAATCAGGGTGACAATATACAGCCTTGACGTACTCCTTTTCCTATTTGGAACCAGTCTGTTGTTCCATGTCCAGTTCTAACTGTTGCTTCCTGACCTGCATACAGATTTCTCAAGAGGCAGGTCAGGTGGTCTGGTATTCCCATCTCTTTCAGAATTTTCCACAGTTTATTGTGATCCACACAGTCAAAGGCTTTGGCATAGTCAATAAAGCAGAAATAGATGTTTTTCTGGAACTCTCTTGCTTTTTCCATGATAATAATAGCTAACATTTATTCTCTCACTGAACCCTCACAATAGTCCTTTGAGATACAGCAGGTATGGGTCCCATTTTGCAGATAAAGAGGTAAGATAGATGCATGACAGACAAGTGTCAGGTGGTTAGAATCTGACCCCGATTCTGAGACCAAAGCCAAGATTCTTGGCTACCATGATACTCTGACTCTCTACTTAGATTTTGAGGTGTTTGGGGAGACACAGGCTCATAAGTTGGAATGACTTTTTAAGATCATCTCAACATAGTCCCCTCAAGGCAGGAGCCCACACTCTCATCTCTAGGACCCATGGTGTGCCTGTAGCATTTCTAGGCTGGCATTTTGTTTTCTGTGCAATAAAGAAGTGGGAATCTATTGTCCCCACCAACTCAACAACATCCGCAGGAAACACTTTACCCTGAGAGGGGTGGTTATAGCTCTAACTGAGACGTCTGTATGGACTTGACATCTGTCCCTGCAGATTCTACCCCTTTCTCCTGGTTTGGCCCCTCTGGATAATCTAGTCCTTCTTCCCCACATGGCAGCTCTTTAGAGGCAGCAGCCTTTTTCCTTTGACACCGTCTTGAAGGATTTTCCTACATTGGTTCTCCTCTTCTGGATGGGCGCCATGTTGTCAGAGAAATCCATTGTGAAATGCAGGATCAGGAAGATCTGATGAGGTTGGGGAATTCTGTGGTTGCCACTTGCAAAACTGCTTTTACAAAGCTGTGGGCTCCCCTCTTTCTTCCTTTTGGATGCCTCTGCTTAGGCAGAGCGCCTGGGAAAGTACTGAGGCCCATCGCCCTGGAGCTGTGGTGAGAGGATGCGGCCACCACGGGCTGGCTGGGCAACCCCCCAGGGCTTTCTAGATCCCAGCCCCGCAGAACTCTTGGACACCGTCTGCTTCCTGACTCTTTTGTTTCTTGCACCCACTCAGGCCTGCTGTTAGGTTCATTTACCTCGTCAGTAATCTAGTCAAGTTTCAATTTCGAGTTCCATTAAAATTTTTTTGAGACTTTATGTTGGACTACAGCTAATTTACAACGTTGTGAAAGCTTCAGGCGCACAGCAAAGTGATTTAGTTGCCCATATGCGTAGATCTGGGCTTCTCTGGTGGCTCAGACGGCAAAGAATCCACCTGCAACGTGGGAGACACGGGCTTGATCCCTGGGTTGGGAAGATCCCCTGGAGGAGGGCATGGTGACCCACTCCAGTATTCTTGCCTGGAGAATCCCATGGACAGAGGAGCCTGGCGGGCTACATTCCATGGGGTTGCAAAGAGCTGGAAACGACTGAGTGACTAAGCACATATGTATATCTATTCTTTTAAAAGTTCTTTTCCTGTTTAGGTTATTACAGAGTATTGAGCAGAGTTCCCTGTGCTATGCATTAGGTCTTTGTTGATTATTTTATTATTTTATATACAGTAGTGTGCATGTCAACCCCAAACTCCCAATTTATCCCATACCCCCAACCTTTCCCATTTGTTAATCATGTTTTTTTCCCTACATCTGTGACTCTGTTTTGTAAATAAGTTAATTTGTATCATTTTTTGAAAAGATTCTACATAAAAGTGATATCGTATGATATATTTTTAAAATTATTTATTTATTTATTTATTATTTTTGGCTGCACTGGGTCTTCATTGCTGCATGCAGGCTGTCTCTAGTTGCGGTACGTGGGCTTCTCATTGTTGCAGAGCATGGACTCTAAGGTGCACGGGCTTCAGTATTGCGGTGCGTGTATCAGTATCTCAGACTTAGTTGCTCTGAGACTTGTGGGTCTTCCTGGACCAGAGATTGAATCCACGTCCCGTGCGTTGGCAGGGAGATTCTTAACCATTAGACTACCAGGGAAGTCCCTGATACTTGTTTTTCTGTGTCTGACTTACTTCACTTAGTATGATGCTCTTCAGGTCCATCCATGTGGCTGCAAATGGCATCATTTCATTCCTTTTAATGACTGACTAGTATTCCGCTATATATATGTACCACACCTTCTTTATTCATTCATCTGTTGACGGACACTTGGGTTGCTTCCATGTCTTGGCTAAACAGTGCTGCAATGTCAAGTCCCGTTTCTTTAGAATATCCCCTGGGGGATATTCTACTGCCTCTTCTCTTGGCCAGACACTGACACTCCAGGGCCTGGATTTCCACTCTGGCTGCATCCAGAGTAGCTGTCCTGCAGCACCACCTCATCCAGCAGGCCCTCCTGTTCCTGTATTCTCTTTCTGCCTCTCAGTCTGTGGTCAGGGTCCTCTATCTAACCCGCCTGCCCTCCTGCTGGGCCCCACACATATGGTGTCACCCCAGTGCCTCTCACAGTGAGAATGAGTCCTCTCAGCATAGATGCAGAAAATGGAGTACAGACTGTTTATCCCTAAAAAACATCTTTATACTGATATGAACTGGAGTCCTTTTGTGAAGAGCAGGCACCCATCCGTTTTCTGACAGTGAAGAAAGGACTTATTTATTTAAGAAAGGACTTATTTTGATTTCTCAAGAAGTCAAAAAGGACCAAGTCTGGCTGAAACCACTCTGATTTCAAACATAATCCCCCTTCTCATTAAAAATTTGGAGATGTTTGAGTCTGAAATTAAAGAAAACAGTTCCCAAAGTATTACTTCCCTTCCCAAAGAAATTCATCCAATTTTACCAACTCATAGGAGGATTTTAAAGATCCTAAATAAAAGAAAAATTCTAACATTGCTCAGGTGCCAATTCCAGATGGTGAGAATGAAAGATTAGTAAAAGTGAAAAAAAACCCCAAACAACTGATTATTAAATGACAAGAGGATGACATAATGGCTTTGGGCTTTCATGTGAGTTTTACATGGGAGGATAAGGATCATTTCCAGCTGTGTAGCTGGGTGAGGCTTCCCCTGGAATGACCAAAATTTCCCACTTATCTGCAAGTCAGTTCCGTGAGAAAGATATTAGATTCATTTCTCTTTCCAACAGCAGATGTATTTTTAAAGTGTTTTTGGGACCAGTTACTCATTTCTTCATTGAGAGTCTTTTCTTAACAGTGACATCCCAGGACTCCCTGGAGCATCAGAGCTCAGGACGCCCCAAAGCAACCTCCCTGTGTTACTTCCTGCCATGCAAGCCACCCCCAATCTGCAGGCTCTGGGCCCTTTCCCCTGGGACCAGTGCAGAGGAGGGTGAGGGCTTCCAGCTGGAGACCATGGACGACTCAGCCTACAGAGTCATGGATTTGAGGGAAGTGAGTATTGGTTTGTTTTCAGCATGTCAGTCAGCACCCTCTCCTCCATTTTCCTTTCACGTGTAACACGCATTTCCTCGTCTTTCCAAAACTTTGGCAAGCTCTTGGGGTAAGGCGGGAGGAGACTTGATGGATGCAGTCCGGAAGCTAACACATGAGACACTTGTTATCTAATCTGAATGCTATTTGAGGCTTGAACAAGTATAATTGTTTAGACTTTAAATTGCCAAAAAAATCTTGAATACAGATATTAAGTGGGATCATAGCATCCTGCAAGGGCTATTACAGAATATGAACTGAGTGGGATATTTGTAATTCATTGATTCATTTGATAAACTTTTATCGACTTACACGTGCCAGGCAGGTACCTCAGTACTGGGAATGGGGGGAATTTATTAATTATTGAGATGCCTACGTGCGCACACACACACTCAGAATTCACATCACAAAATCTCCTTTTGACACCTGGATACTGTTGACCTGAAGCACCAGCTGTGGTTGCTTGTTTTTGCTTCAGTTACCCGATTTCTTTATTTACCTTCCCCTCCAGTTTAATTTGGTGTTGCCACTGTGTAAGAAGAGGCTTAGATGTTGGGAGAGAGGTGGAAGGAGATATGTGTATTTGGTGTAAGACATTTGTGTGCGCAACTGAGCCGCTGATCTAATGAGATGACATCCGGGTCTGCAAGCTGAATGAGAAGGAAGAGAGACGGGATTTACAAGCTGTCTGGATAATTAAAGATTTGTTTAACTGTCACCAGGACTCCATTTCATGGTTTTGTTTTTGTAATTAAAATTATTTCACCACGGGGTTAAAACCTTATATCTTAAGTGTCACCCAAAAGCATATTTTTGTGATTGAGTTGTTCTGGAAAGCCTTTGAAACACAAGGTTTACCAAGGAAATAATAAAATGCAGGCATAATAAATACAAAGGGGCAAACTCAAGGTGGCTGATTAGCATGGAAAGATTATTGAAGTGTGCAGTGAAATATGGGGTAATCTAGTGGACATGGTTTATGGGCATTTTGTAAAACCCAGCTTTGATTAGTGTGTATACTTTTGGTAATAGGATACATAGTCTTAAAAAAATATTGGAGTCCCCTTTGAGGTATAATGGTTTAGCACAGATTTTTCATTTGAAATTAGTTACTTTCAGCCAGAGAAAACTCCCAGATGTTTTTTCCATTAAGTTGTGTATTTAACTTGAAGCCATAATTACAGAGCACTTTGCAATGTGTGGTGTGCTATTGCCCAAATCTGAAGCCTATACTAATATTAATAACTACCATTCATTAAGGGTTTGTCTTATGCCCAACCCTGTGTTAAGCATTTTGCAAACCTATTTAATCCTGAGGAAAACCTGTGGGTATTATTATGTCCATTTTACAAATTGGGAGCCTGCTACCCAATGAAGTTAACAAGTCCCCTGCCTAAGTTTCTGGAAAGGCAGAGCTGGGATCCTGGGCAGGTGTGTCTGACTCCAGAGCCCGGAGCTCTGTACCAACTCGAGTCCTGAATGGGGGTGGGGTGTTTGCATGGGGCTCCCTAGGTCTTGCCTCCTGTGTCACCAGGGTGCTGTGCAGTTGGAAAGAACATGTGGTCCTCCTCTACTCCAGCAGCCAGCACCTCAGTTTCATGTTCTGTAAAATGGAGATCATAATTTTTAAAAAAAATTATTTATTTATTACTGTTTAACTGAAGTACAGTTGATTTAAAATGTTGCATTAATTTCTGCTACAGCAAAATGATTATCTATATATAGGACTTCCCTGGTGGCTCAGTGATAAAGGATTCGCCTGCAATGCAGGAGCCACAGGCGATGCAGGTTCGATCCCTGGGTTGGGAAGATCCCCTGGAGGAGGGCATGGCAACCCATTCCAGTATTTGTGCCTGGAGAATCCCATGGACAGAGGAGCCTGGTGGGCTACGCTCCATGGGGTCACATAGAGTTGGACACGACTGAAGCAACAAGTGATAGCATAATAATTAATATCATTATTAATAAGATATATTATTTTCATATTCTTTTCCATTGTGTTTATCACAGGATACTGAATATAGTTCCCTGTGCTATACGATAGGACCTTTTTGTTTATCCATCCAATATATACTAGTTTGCATCTGCTAATCCCAACCTCTGGAGAAGGAATGGCAACCCACTCCAGTATTCTTGCCTGGAGAATCCCGTGGACAGAGGAGCCTGGTGGGCTGCTGTCCAGGGGATCTCACAGAGTCGGACATGACTGAAATGACTTAGCATGCATGCATGCATTGGAGAAGGAAATGGCAACCCACTCCAGTATTCTTGCCTGGAGAATCCCAGGGACAGAGGAGCCTGGTGGGCTGCTGTCTATGGGGTCGCATGGAGTCACACATGACTGAAGCGACTTAGCAGCAGCAGCAGCAATCCCAACCTCTCTCTCTGTCCCTTCCCCATCTCCCACCCCCATGCAACCACAAGGGTGTTCTCTATGTCTGTGAGTCCTTTTCTGTTTCTGAGATAAGTTATGAGTCACCGGCTTGTTGTGAATCTGAAGTGAGACAATGAGTAAGAAAAGTTTGTAAACTGTATGGAGTCCTATACATGTAATATCAGTTATGCTAATTTTACTGTGACAATAATATTAATCAGTCAATCCTCACAAACTCTGTGAATATAGTCATTATCCTGGTTTCCCAAGGAGGCAGAGTGTTTGGCTGGCTTTTTAAAGTTTAAAACACAGGAATGTGTTTAGGAGTATGTGTTTTGCTGACCTTTCTCTTCTACCTGCAGCCCATGCCTCCCTGTAGATGGGGAATTTCATTTAACTGAAAAACTTCTTGGCCTCCAGAAAGCATTCCTTCCTTTGCAATAACTATTTAAAGGTTTTATTGTCATGGTGGCACTAGTAGTAAAGAACCAACCTGCAAATGCTGGAGATACAGGAGACGTGGGCTCCATCCCTGGGTCCAGAAGATCCCCTGGAGAAGGAAATAGCAACCCACTCCAGTATTCTTGCCTGGAGAATCCTGCGAACAGAGGAGCTTGGCAGGCTACAGTCCATAGGGTCACAAAGAGTCGGACATGCCTGGAGTGACTTAGCATGCACACATTGTCATTTGAAGAACTTTCTTTGTGTGTCCACCACTGAACCCCACCCATTGCATCCTTTTTTCCCTACTAGCCCCAGGGCTTTTAAAGAGAGACTTCAGGATTTTTTTTTTTTTTCCTTCCCATCCTGAAAGATCAAGTGACTCACAGCAGCTGGGAGAGAGTCTAAATGGCTCTAAATGGATGGGAGATAGATAAATAAATGATAGGTGGCAGTCCAGTCCAGAGATTTATCTTCTCCTGGGCAGGCCTAATAAGAACTTTCATTCAAAGGATCTGAGTGAGTTGCTAAGGCTCTCATGACTCAGAAGCAGTAGATAAGACACGAAGTACCTTTTCTTGGGATGAACTGTGGTGTTGGAGAAGACTCTTGGGAGTCCCTTGGACTGCAAGGAGATCCAACCAGTCCTTCCTAAAGGAGATCAGTCCTGGGTGTTCATTGGAAGGACTGATGTTGAAGTTGAAACTCCAATACTTTGGCCACCTGATGCGAAGAGCTGATTCATTTGAGAAGACCCTGATGCTGGGAAAGATTGAAGGCAGGAAGAGAAGGGGACGACAGAGGATGAGATGGTTGGATGGCATCACCGACTCAATGAACATGGGTTTGGGTAGAGTCCGGCAGTTGGTGATGGATAGGAGGCCTGGTGTTCATGGGGTTGCAAAGAGTCGGATGTGACTGAGTGACTGAACTGAACTGAACTGACACACTAAATGAAAAAACCATCTAGAGAAGCTTCTGGAAATTCATATGTAGTCCATAAATATTTGCGAGGGCCAATCACATGTTAGGGATGCAAAGATGAGTAAGACACAGGGCTTGTTTGCAAGATGCTTTTGTACTATTGGGAGGAAAAGACTGGAAGAGAAGTGAGTGTAAAATTATGTAGGATATATAACTCATGTCATAATGAAGATACAACATATGGGATTAAGAAGAGGCCCAGAGCACATTCCACTGGGGGAAATGAAAAGGACTCCATGATGAAGTTGGGACCCTGGAAACAGAGAGTGGTCCAGCTTGGCAAGAGTGTTGGGTTGTGTAGGGGAGCAATGAGAAACGTGATGGGGAGGTGAGTAGTTCAGGTGACATCACGGGCAGTCTTCAGTCTTAGGCCCTTGAGGGAAATGACAGCAGAGCTGGTCCCTAGAGTCATCTCGTTTTCCGCAACCTTTTCATGTCCTTATGTAGGATTATGTTAAACCCACATCTTTTGACGGATGCCTTAATTGGATTCCTTGTACAAAAAGAGCATGACCAAAGCTAATCTGTTCCCTCTGTTATTTTTCCCTCCTTTTGTTCAATCTACCCTCTCCCAGGGCTCAACATTAGAGCTGTAGGTATGTGATAATTGGCTGTAACCTCTGGAGGTAACAGGGCTCCCTGCTCACTTCGTCTGAAATCTCTTCATCTTGGTTGCACATCCTGTGAAGATTGGGATGGATCAAGGCTCACTTCAAAACACACGGAGGAGGTTCCTTACATTATTGGTTCTCAGCCTTGGCTGCATGTTAGAATCCCTAGGGACATTTAAAAATTCTGGTCCTTTGGCTCCAACTCAGGATAACTGGATGAGAATCCCTGGGGCTGGGCCTGGATGTAGATGTTTCAAAACTTCCTCTGGTGATTCCACTGTACAGTGAGAGTTAGGAATCACTGCTTTAGGTAATTTCTGCCACACAAAAACTCAGCAGTCGAGGAACCTAACGTTTCCCTTTTGACATCTTTTCCTGCACTCAAGGTGCAATAAAGGAGTGTCACCTCTCAGGTCTAAGTGTCCAAGAGTTGTTTAGAAGCAGCTGCCAGCAGCCTTACCACAGCGGGTGGCTGAGAAGGCACGTTTGCCCCACGTGGAGACCCAGGCGGGCTAATTTCAAGATTGTGACTTTTGACAAAGTGACCACTAACTCTTCTTCCTAAACACAGCGCTAGTGCTCAATGACTTTGGAATCTGCAGTGTAAACAGTGTTTCTGAAATCAAGCAGGGCCCTTTGGGGTTCCTGGGAGCCTTTCTGTGGCCTTCGTTCTTTGTTCATACGGAACAGGCTCCAGTCTCCAAGATTTTCCCTGAATCCCAAAGGTCAGATTCAAACCATTGCTAAGCAGGGAAGGTAGCAGAAGCAGAGACAAGGCAGGAGCAGCCAAGAAACAATAGTGTAGCCATGGGGCAGGGTCCTGGTTCTGCCTCAAGGGATACACATGAAAATATCTTTGAGGCTTTTACAGAACCAAAGGGCTTCCCTGGTGGCTCAGAAGGTAAAGAATTTGCCTGCAGTGCAGGAGACCTGGGTTGATCCCCGAGTCAGGAAGATCCCCTGGAGAAGGGAATGGCAACTCACTCCAGTATTCTTGCCTGGAGAATCCCATGGAGGAGAAGCCTGGCGGGTACAGTCCATGGGGTTGAAAAGAATTGGACACAACTTAGCAACTAAACAACAAGAGGCTGCATGGCACCCTAATCTTATCAGCAAACCTACCCTTGAACTATTGCTATCAAACTCCTCACCAAATCCTCCTGTTAGGTAGTTAGAATAGGAAGTGCTATTTCCAACAACCTAATTTTTTTTTTTTTTTTGCCTTGAATTATCTGAATAATTCTTTTGTTGTAAAACAAAGGCAGTACATTCACAAATGTTGGTTCAGGAGAAGAATCTGGTCCAAAAATCACAAATTGTTTTTGCTTCACAGTTATCATATGGGACATTATCTTGATATATTAGTAGGCATCACTGATTCATTGGACAAGAACTTGGGCAAACTCCGGGAGATGATGGGGACAGAGAAGCCTGGCATGGTGCAGTCCATGTGGTCGTGAAGAGTTGGATGTGACTTGGCGACTGAACAACAACAAGTATATTATCAGGCAAGCTATCCCAACAAGTACATTATCAGGCAAGCTATCCCAGGGTAAAGATTACACTTTCCAGACTCTCTTGCAGCCAGGTGTAGCCAGGTCACTAAATTCTGGCCTATGAGACATAAGTGAAAGTGACATGTGACATTTCCAGGTCATACACCTCAGAAGGAAGGCATGTCCCCTCCCCCCTCCCTTCTTGCTGGCTGGATTGAGGATGCCATGAAGTCTCCAGGGATAGGCGGTTGAGAGCATCTTTCATAAGAGAGAGAAAAATACATTTCTATCTTATTTAAATCAATGTGGTTCTGGGTCTCGGTCACACATAACTGAACTCATATCCTAACCGATAACAGAGTCCTCAATCTCCTAAGTACCATTATAAAATCTTTCATAGGTACTGGCTCCAGGGGAGGGAAGGGAGTTTGGGAAGAAAACTTGACTTGCAGCACAATGATGTCATGGCCAGCTTTTTCTTTTTTGTTAAAAGTAGTCTGATTTGAGTACACCACAGAGCCAAGGAGAAATGGAACACAAGAGAACCACACAGCAGAGAGGATCCCCGGAACATGGGTGTGCTGGGTGAGCTACCCTTGGTCACGCTGGAAGCCTTGTCTAAGTGGGAGAGAGACACAAATCAGAAACAAACCAGGTCACGGAGAACGAAGCGACAGCCACACTGTATACAATGCATCATTCTAAAAAGGAGACGCCTCCATGTGCCATGCACAGTTCATGGGAAAATTTGTTTAAAATAAGACCTTAGTTATGTCTATATGTTCAAAGTGTCTCCCAAAAGAGTTGGATTTCTGAATTACGTGCACCAGTTGCTTTGCTAAAGTCATAAATTCCAAAGAAACAGAGAAACGTGAAAGGTGTTAAAGTCCAGGGAGCACTTAGAGCCGGGGCAGTGAACCCCACACTGTTTGTCTCTGTACAAGCTCCCTGAGTGATCCTTGGGGTACCTACTGAGGAGAGAAGCTCAACTCCATACTTGGTAAAGGTTCACTTCATTTTTCCTCAGCCCAGAGAAGACGGTCTAGCATCTGGCGTGTTTAGGAAAGAAAGTAATGAGCTGTCAGGAAGGGCAGATTAGAAGCAATTGACTGAGTAGTCAGGAAACTCAGCTCTGTTTTTGTCAAGGAGACAAGCTTTCCCGTCCTTGGTTCTTCTTTGGAACTTACTTGTCTATTAGCCTCGGGGTAAGGCATCCTGTCAAGCCGCTGGGGTTGACTAATCCCCTCACGCTGGCTCTGGTTTTCTAGACATGCAAGAACTGAAGACATTGGATATATGTTCATATTTCCCTCTCCTGAGCCACTTTTCTTCCCTTGATTCCAGTGCAAACTCAGATATTTCTAGAGCACCAGGCTTAACAAAACCTATGATACGGAATTACATGAAGTGTGTTTAATTCCACTCGGCGCTGTATTTGGTGATGCAGTGTGAAGTTTTAAAATAATAGTTTAGCACAGAAATGTAAATGTTCTTGTAAATGTCACACCTTTCCCAAGCGCTTTGGTTGATTCATTGTTAAATGAAAAGCCTTAATTATATTTCTGTTCCTCATTAGCTGCAGGGCAGGGATATTCAGTCTCAGAGCTTTTGGAGGGCTGATTTGATGAGATGGCTCACAGATATCAGGGGAAAAGACATGTCCCTCAAGGAGATGGGGTGAAGGAGTGGCTGATTTATTTGGCTCTATAACTGATCTTCAGGGAAGGATGCGGAACTTTTTCGGAAAAAATCTGCTGACCTTAAAGTGTCCTGTTCTCACGGATCATTGAGGTTCTCTCAGGTCTACCAGGACTCCCAAGGCACCTTCGCAGGCTTCTGACATGAGCCTCTCCCCCAAACTGCCAACCTCCATCCAGGGCGTGTTGTTATGGTTCTATCCTCTGTCCCTTCTAAAGGAAGAGGAAGGTGTAGGTTCTGAGAGAGGAAATGGGGATCAGTTAGTTGTGAAGGTGAGGGGAGTAAGGTCTGGGGACCAAAGGAAGAATGAATTGAGAGAAAAGGCAATTTAACATATGGCCCCACCATTGGCTGGAGAGGGAGAGAGATTTGTAGCTCAACAGCCAGGCAGAGTCTGAAGCAACTGTGGACACCAGGGCCTCCCAGGGAAGGGCCATACTGGGCAGGGACAGAGAGTTCAGCGTTGTTCATTTTACTAGTTGAGTCCCCCTGGGAATGTCTGCTTAGAGTGAGATAAGGAACAGTAGTCCAAAAGCCTAATGTGGATTGAGTTTATACTAACCTTTTTAAAGGCTGTGTATCCCTTGCCTCATTTCAGCCTCATCAAGTAGTGTTTCCAGGTGTTGTTGTTGTTCAATCACTCAGTCATGTCTGACTTTTTGTGACCCCATGGACTGCAGCATTCCAGGCTTCCCTGTCCTTCACCATCTCCTGGAGCTGGCTCAAACTCATGTCCATCGAGTTGGTGATGCCATCCAACCATCTAATCCTCTGTTGTCCCCTTTTTCTCCTGCCTTCAATCTTGCCCAGCATGACTACATTTTCCAAATGTAGTCAGTTCTTTGCATCAGGTGGCCAAAGTATTGGAGTTTCAGCTTCAGCATCAGTCCTTCCAATGAATATTCAGTATTGATTTCTTTTAAGATTGACTTGTTTGATCTCCTTGAAGTTCGGAAGACTCTCGAGTCTTCTTCAACACCACAGTTCAAAAGCATCAATTCTTCAGTGCTCAGCTTTCTTTATGGTCCAACTCTCACATCCATACATGACTACTGGAAAAACCATAGCTTTGACTAGATGGAACTTTGTTGGCAAAGTAATGTCTCTGCTTTTTAATGTGCTGTCTAGGTTGGTCATGGCTTTTCTTCCAAGGAGCAAGTGTTGTTTAATTTCATGGCTGCGGTCACCATCTGCAGTGATTTTGGAGCCCAAGGAAATAGAGTCTGTTACTGTTGCCATTGTCTCTGTTTCCAGTGGCGTTTCAAGATAGTGAGAATTATCTCTCCTTCTCCAAAGGAAACTGAGCAGTGAAGAATCTTGACTGAAGTTACTCAGGAAGTGATGAAATGTAGGTTAATCTGTCCATTTCATTCATTCATCCCATAGCTGGGGGTCTACATGTCTATTAAAAGACACTTGCCCCTTGGAAGAAGAGCTATGACAAACCCTCAGAGGTGCCTAGATATCGATACCTCTACTCTCAGGGCAGATGGGAGGGATAGGAGCTCCCAGCCACTTCCTTCTCCTGTGATCCACACACGTATTGTCATTTGCTCTGTGCACCATGATGGGAGAATTGTTGGGTAGTGCTGTTATAAACTGATCTTGCTCCTGAGACCACTCTATATGGTGAAAATGAAAGGTGGGTGAAGAGTACTACTGTTTTCAACGCACAGTCTCGTGGTATCTCAGTCTTTCCCAGTTTAATCTGCCTCATTCAGGTGAGCTCAGTGTGGTCCATGTAGACGCTTGGATCTTCAGCATTTCTCTCATCCCCTCTCCTTCACTCCCACGTGGTTGCTAGTGTACAGCTGTGCGCTCCATTGGCCCAAATAGGCCGGATCCTTGCTGGCTTCGACTGAGGTGTCTTGGCCTGCTTGTCTTTGTGTATCTGCTTCCATCCTCACTGAATCCACTGCTGGGGCACGTGCTAACATCAGTGGTGGCCTCTGCCCCAGGTCTCAAGGTCCTTGCTCTTGGGAGGCTCATCACCCCAACTCCAGGCCTCTTCAGTCCTTCTTACCTTTTCTGTGACCCCAGCCAGAGTGCTTGGGGACTTCTAGAATGCCTGCAAATTCTAGACCAGCCGTGGAGAGCCATAAGGGCCATCTTAGTCTCTCTGTCCAGTCCTCTTCCTGTACCACCCTTAGACTCTACCAGATTAAGACCTCTGTCCTGGGCCCTACACTCTGGAGGGCACTCCACTGGCTGCACCTCTTCCCACCAGAAGGAGCCCATGGGCCAAAAAAATGTGTTCTTTCTCTAGACTACATTTTTGGTACCCAGGTTCCTGAAAATCTCTGTGCAAACAGTTCAGAGGCCGCTTCCAGTGCCTTGCATGCTTATTCCCAGGCTACTAGTGTTACAAAGCTGGGCCCATGAATGACCAAGGGGCAACCTTGGTCTGTGCGGAGATGCATGGATATGTGGGCAACCCCCATTGTGGTGCAAAATGGAGGCAGGGATGGGAAGAAGAAAGGAGTCATGTCAGGGGCCTCTGGCTGCCAACTGACCCCTTCCCCAAGGGTACACCTGCTCCTCCTTCTGCCCGGGTGCACCCTGCAATTGTGCCCAATTGGAGGCGAGGCCCTGCTGGTTGTAATGCTGCTCTGAGAGCCTGCAGTCTCCCTCCACGGTGCTTGGGAAGCTGGCCACTTGTCCCAGTTTACTCTGGTTTCTCCATATGGGTCTGTATCCTTCTACGACCATCAGCAATCCCCTCTCCCTATCTTAGGATTTTTGTGAAAATGAGGTCTAAGGGATCTCCCATTAAGACACAGAGATGGTTCCCCATCTCCCAGGCCCCCCCACCCCCTGCTAATAAACAAGGCCCAAGGACTGTCTTCTGGGCAGATGAATCAGGCTGGGAAACCCTCTTCTCAGTGTCAGGAGCAGGGAGTGCAGCTGAGTGGGGGGCTGGCAGAAAAACGGCTCAAGCAAGTTGGTGTCTTCATCACTGTGGTCCAGCAAAGGTGTTTTGATATTGTCAAAACATTTCTTTTTCTTCTCAGTAGAACCACCAGCTTTGGTGTCACTCTTTGATTTAAAGGTGTGTTATTTTTTTACTGAGTGATTAGACTGAAAGAATTAATGTGGTTCACTCAGCAACGTCCCATTTGAAATGCATGGGTTGGGGAAAACAGAGCTATTTTAGGATACGTATCTTTTTTTCCCAAGGGTCTCAAAGCCCAGGTTTGGGAGATTTTTCTTCCTAAGTCGCAGATAGGAAACAGGCCCAGGGAAGCTGAGCGGGCTGCCTGTGGTGATCCATCAGCGGTCAAAGAGGGTATTCAGTTCCAATTCTCTTCTTGTTGCTCTGGCCAGTATGATGTTCTTGGGGATTTGTGCAGCACGATCTTTGCCTGGGTTTCTGAGGCAAGTGATCTATTTCTTAGTAACTCATCACAGAGAAGCCCTTAATGGATCTACTTCATTTTTTTAAAGGGTGGAGCTCATTTCTTCTCCTCCCAAGACACATGTGTGATGGATGAAATTATCTTGTCAGTTGAATTCTCCCTCTCTTCATTTTTTTCTGCAGCTAAGTTGCTTCAGTCGTGTCCAACTCTGTGCGACCCCAGAGACGGCAGCCCACCAGGCTCCCCAGTCCCTGGGATTCTCTAGGCAAGAACACTGGAGTGGGTTGCCATTTCCTTCTCCAATGCATGAAAGTGAAACGTGAAAGGGAAGTCGCTCAGTCGTGTCCGACTCCTAGCAACCCCATGGACTGCAGCCTACCAGGCTCCTCCATCCATGGGATTTTGGAGTGGGGTGCCATTGCCTTCTCCTTTCATTTTTGAGTGGAGGGCTTTTTAGCTGCATGGAAACCTACTCCAGTGTTCTTGCCTGGAGAATCCCAGGGACGGGGGAGCCTGGTGGGCTGCCATCTATGGGGTCGCACAGAGTCGGACACGACTGAAGTGGCTTAGCAGCAGCAGCAGCAGCAGCTTTGACAAAGATTGCCTGCAGTGGTGAAGACCTACGATGCCCTGGAGGGGGCGCAGTGGAGCCAGCAAGTGGCATTCGGCGGTTTTGGGTTTCCATTTCTTGTTGCTCTGGGACCTCAGTCTGTACACCCCTAGAAATGCTGCATACGTATGGACAGTTGCATTAGGTGAGGAAGTTGGGTTTCTTTTTCACCTTCCCCGCAAATGTTCACACACAAAGAAGCCCATTTTGGACTTCAGACTGAAGGGCAGCCAGGACAAAGTGTGTGCGTGTGTGCCAAGTTGCTTCAGCCATGTCTGACTTTTTGAGACCCCTGGACTGAGCCCGCCAGGCTCCTCTGTCCATGGGATTCTCCAGGCAATAACACTGGAGTGGGTTGCCATGCCCTCCTCCAGGGGGTCTTCCCAACCCAGGGGTCGAAGCTTTGTCTCTTACACCTACTGCAGTGGCAGGCGGGTTCTTTACCACTAGTGCCACCTGGGAAGCAAGGTATGTCCAGATTGTGTGCCTGCATGCTAAGCTGCTTCAGTCACATCCGACTCTGTGAGACCCTATAGACTGTAGTGTACCAGGCTCCTCTGTCCATTGGATTCTCCAGGCAAGAATACTGGAGTGGGTGGCCATGCCCTCCTTAAGTGGATTTTATTTGAAGGGAGAGAAAGTGAAGGCAGGCACTCCCATTCACTAATGGAAGGGAATGATGAGAAATCAATAGTGGTTCTCCTGTTGAATGAACAGAACTTGGACTGGAGGCAGAGCTAAATTTGGAGAGCTGTTGACTGGCAAGCGGACCAGGTGCCATTCTGCATAATGGTCTGTGCTATTCTCAGAACATCTGAGAAATATGGTGCAGAGTAACTCAGGTTTCCACGCGATGTCTTCCATAACTGGCTGAAGGCAGACTGATTCTGCTCCCATTAAAACAAAGCGAGCCCTCGAGTGGAAAGTAAAGACTAACTCCTCACAGTTCCTCTCTGAGTATCTGCAACATGCATATGTAAGTTGCGTGTTCCAGCCTTCTGTACCGTCAGCCTTGAGTCTAGCTCCTGTTACAATTGTGAGAAGCTGGCATTTGTAGGGAATGGATATTTTGAAGCTCAGTAATGCAAGATATGGGCTTCTCAGGTGGTGCTAGTGGCAAAGAACCAGCCTACCAAAGCAGGTTAGACAAAAGAGATGCGGGTTCCATCCCTGAGTCGGGAAGATCCCCTGGAGGAGGACATGGCAACCCACTCCAATATTTTTGCCTGGAGAATCCCCATGGATAGATGAGCCTGGCAGGCTACAGTCCATACAGTATCAAAAAGTCAGACACAACTGAAATGACTCAGTACACATGCAATACATGATATGGTACTTTTTAGTGGGAATAAGTAATTTATTTTACAGTGTCCTACTCTTTGCAACCCCATGGACTATACAGTCCGTGGGATTCTCCAGGCCAGAATACTGGAGTGGGTAGCCTTTCCCTTCTCCAGGGGATCTTCCCAACCCAGGGATCAAACCCAGGTCTCCCGCATTGCAGGTGGATTCTTTACCAGCTGAGCCACCAGGGAAGCCCAAGAATACTGGAATAGGTAGCCTATCTCTTCTCCAGGGGATCTTCCCAACCATGGAATTGAACTCGGGTTTCCTGCATTGTAGGTGGATTCTTTACCAACTGAGCTATGAGGGAAGCCCCTATTTTACAGTGATTTATTTTATTGTTGACATCTTAACATGGTTCAGTTTGCTTCTGAGGCATTTTCTGGTTCTGAAGATGAGAGTCATTAATCTCTCATTTTTGAACCTAGAAAACTATACAATTTTTGTTAATAGAAAATGAGTTTCTTTTTACTTCCATTAAATAAATGTCGACCAGGAGAATTATCTGGAGACCCAGTGGATAAGACACTGTGCTTCCACTGTGGGGCTTGGTCCCTGTTGGGGAAATAAGATTCTACAAGCCATGTGATCAGGAAAATAAAATTGAACAAATGGTTGAAGAGTATTGGTCTGAAAGATCATTTAATTACTAACTGCTCAGGCCTGATGTGAAGAACTGACTCATTGGTAAAGACCCTGATGATGGGAAAGACTGAAAGTAGGAGGAGAAGGGGACGGCAGAGGATGATGGTTGGATGGCATCACTGACTCGATGGACATGAGTTTGAGCAAGCTCTGGGAGTTGGTGATGGACAGGGAGGCCTGGCGTGCTACTGTCCATGGGGTCGCAGAGTCAGACACGACTGAGCCACTGAACTGAACTGAACAGGCCTCTCGTATGTCTCGGTAGATATAGTTCTACCTACTTTCCTAGCTGGAGGTAGAATTGAATGTGGAAGACAGATTTTGCCAATGTCACAGAGAAAGAAACGTCAGAAGTCAGTGACAAATCAGACAAGGGAAGACGATGACAAGTCCTACCGTACTGATTTGCATTTGGCCCAACCAGAGTTGGGCCTGAGAAAGGTGGCTTTTATGGCAAATGGGGGAATTGGTGCTTAGGAGCTCTCCTCACTCTTGGAGCCCTAAAGGGGTCAGAATGCGACCTAACAATACAGTCTTTGCAGTTTTGCTGTTTCAAAGTGAATATATGAACTCAATCAAAGATTATTCTGAAATTTTCTCTGACAATAATGAGAGCACATTTGTTATATGAAAGAAAAATCAATTTAGAGAAAGACAGTAAAGAAATGTCATCTTTGCTATTTCTAGCTGAAACTGGGATCTAATAGGAGATGTCAGAAAAATAGGAAAAAGAGGAGAATGAGCTAAGAGTCAGGAGGAGAGATATGTGGGCTCAGGGAGAAAGCTCCCCTCTCTTATTATTTTCTCAAGACCTAACTTAGGGAGCAATTATTTATTTAAAGATGTTTCTCAATGTAGCTGTAGAAACATGCAATCCTCTTGGAGGAAGACTAAACAAAAAGCCTAATGATTACCGATATGTCATTATTTTCCATGTTGAACATGAGAATTATTATTTGTATTATTTTGTATTTGGATTTCAGCATTTTTCTTTTGCCCTTCAGATCATTAAATGTATTTTCAAATCAGGAACATTCTCAAAGGCTTTCGCAAGCTAGGATTGTTTATAGAGCAAAAACTGAGCTCCCAACAAGTATTTGCAACTTAATGACAGTTTGTATAAAGGCTAGAATTTTGTATAAAACAGGTGTTGGCTCTGTACATGTTTCCCTGCTCCATTAAGCATCTACCTTCCCCTTGAAATCACACCCCATCTTATATGGCACTAATACACTGAAGTGGTCATTTATTTTAAATTAACTCAGTGCTGGACTGGAAAACATGGTGCCCAGATGATGGCAAAATTATTCCAATGAGGTTGCCTTTGGGACTGTTACCCATAAAGTGATCTTTATAAGCCAATGTTTTTCATTGCGAGCTGCTGTGACTGGATGGATGATAAACGTCTGGCATGGAGCAAAAGAGGTGTTTGACCAATAGGGCTTTATGGCCCATATGTCTTCAAATTCCATTTTCTTTTTTCTTTTACTCTTTACTCACCATTGGGACATGTGGAAAACAGGCGCTTTGAGCAGGGGAGACATTCAAAGGTCTCCCTGTTCTGGGGCAAAATATAAACAAACACGCTGGTCATCGGTTTTCAGATTTTCCTGTTTATTGCTTTCACTGCAACTGCCGGCTCTCACTGTGGGAACTCTTCTGGGTCCCATCTGGGGCTCCTCTTTGGCAGAGTGAGTGAGCAGACGAGTCCAGCTCTCTTTCCCGGTGAAGAGTTTCTGACCCTGCCGGATCCGATATTGTTTCTTCTGGAGCTTAGTTCTCAAGTCCTATGACCCGGCCCATGGCTTCTTGCCAGACCCTCCTAACAGAGGGCGAAGGGGGTCTCCCTGTCTAAACTGCAGTGCTTACTTTGATGGTTTAGCTCATGGTTGCTGGGTTTGCTTACCAGTCTCTCTCCCTGAGTTCCCTACCTTCTGATTCCCAGCTCTTTTTTTTTTTTTTTTTAATTTTTGGCTGTGCTGGGCCTTTGGTGCTGTGTGTGGGCTTTCTCTAGTTGTGGTAAGAAGGGGCCACTCTTCCTGGCGGTGTTCGGGCCTCTCACTGCGGTGGCTTCTCTGGTTGCCGAGCACAGGCTCCAGGCACACGGCTTCAGTAGCTATGGTGCGTGGGCTCAGTAGTCATGGCTCACAGCTTGGTTGTCCCGGGTGTTTGGGATCTTCCTGGACCGGGGATCGAACCCATGTCTCTTGCTTTGGCTGGGGGATTCTTAACCACTGGAACACCAGGGAATTCCCACTCATTCCCAACTGTTGGTTTAGCCAAGTAGCAGAGGGTAGGCATTGGCTGCACGCAAAGGAACAGAGTCCTTGTTTACTTAGCTCTCCTTCTTAAGGCGGATGGTGTTTTTCCAAGACTCTGGTGCTTGGTCTTTGGTGCACTCACAGTCACTGATCAGAGCCTGCATCCAGGTTGCCTTTAAGCCCAATCATGTCAGAATCTTGAGATTGGGACCCAAGCATCAATATTTTTTTAAAGTTTCTCGGTAATTCTTAAGTGCAGCCACTGTTGAAACCACCATCTTAAATGTCTTTGAGTGATCGTGACACTTCTTTGGTGTTTCCTGCTGCTGCTGCTGCTGCTGCTGAGTCACTTCAGCCGTGTCCGACTCTGTGCAACCCCGTAGACGGCAGCCCACCAGGCTCCCCCGTCCCTGGGATTCTCCAGGCAAGAACACTGGAGTGGGATGCCATTTCCTTCTCCAGTGCATGAAAGTGAAAAGTGAAAGTGAAGTCGCTCGGTCGTGTCTGACCCTCAGCGACCCCATGGACTGCAGCCTTCCAGGCTCCTCCGTCCATGGGATTTTCCAGGCAAGAGTACTGGAGTGGGGTGCCATTGCCTTCTCTAGTGAGATGATATTGACTGACTGTTTTTATTTCCTTGAATTCAAATGAAACCTGGGAAAGGCTGGGTCTGAAGTTACCACCTTAGATGTCTCTGCAACTTGAACACTGAGAATCTCTGTTCTTGAAACTTCTGCCTTAGAAGAGCTTGAGACTTCTAAAATTAGAGAGCCAGCAGTTCTTCACTCAATTAACAACTTAACGCTAGAGTCATAAGCTGTAATATGTAATATGTAATGGGGTATTGCTTAGAGACGGCTTCACAAAATACCATTTATTAATTAATTTGCATACACACAGTTATGTTGCTTATTATATATAGTTTGTTGTTATGGGCATATTTTCTTCACATTTATACACTGGGAAGACTGAAACAAATTGTGATGCTGAAACTGAAGGTAAAACTTTTCTTTATGTGCTTAGTTATAAATTCATTTATAGTCCTCCCCTCCAAAAATAGGGCTTCCCTTGTGGCTCAGCTGGTAAAGAATCTGCCTGAAATGTGGGAGACCTGAGTTCGATCCCTGGATTGGGAAGATCCCCTGGAGAAGGGAATGACTACCCACTCCAGTATTCTAGGCTGGAGAATTCATTCCATGGACTGTATAGTCCATGGGGTTGTCAAGAGTTGGACAGGACTGAGTGGCTTTCACTTTCACTTTCCTCCAAAAATAGAATAAAGCAAACACATTTCAAAAAATTGTATTTCAAGCTTAAGAAGTTGTTTTACATTAGGTGACTTCAAATATACTTAGATGCAACCATGTTGTTAATTATCACTTTTTCCTATTGTGATTGGATTCATTTTTATGCCATTCAAACAGCCAAATTGTGTATTATCATCCATAGGAGGCTTATAATAGATTTTGTTTACTGAGCTAATCATGATGAATATTGAGCTCTCAATTCCAGAAGATTTATTTGTACAATTTATTACAAATAAATATTTGTACAATTTGAAGCAAATAAAGATATTACAAATCAATTTATTTGTACAATTTAAGACAAATAAATTGGCCAAAGTGTCTGATAAGCACAGACTGTGGTTACCTACAGCACACGTAGGCATCAGCAAGGAAATGAGAAAAAATAGCTTCGAGTTGCATCAAATAGTCCATGAGTTTCCTTGTGAACTCTTTATCATTTTTTCCTTCTCAGAATTTAAGAATTTTAGATATGGAGCCTAAAACTTATCTAATAACTTGGGGCTAAAACATCTCACCCTTAGTGCCAGGCAATGGTTGTGTGGGTCGTTGTGTTGATGAAGAGAGTGAGTAACCTGTGGATTCAGCAGAAGGAACTCCCCTGTGGACAGCAGAGTCCACAGGGGGAGGAGGGCAATGGCATAATTTGGGTCAATATTCACTGCCTTCATTTAGTTCACCTCTCTCCCCTTGTAACCGTGGTTTTCAACATGGTTGCATGCTATGATCATTTAGGGCTCATAAAAAATCCCAATGTCAGGCCACATACAGGCCAATTAAATCCGAATCTCTGGGCATAGGGCCATAGTGATTCCCAGTGCATCCAATGCTGAGAAACACTTTCTTAAGGAAAAGGAAACACAAGCCTTGAGAGATAATGTGAGTCACCCAATGCTGTATAGTAATGGTTGTAGGGAAAGGACATCTACTGAGTCTCATAATTATTATCCACTCTTCATCATACCATGTTGGCTCCAGCATGATTCTTTATGGAAACACATGAGTTAAGGCACATTGATGATCTTGTCTGTCAATTTTTAGAACTATTTTCCCCTAACTATGATTTTCTGCATGGAAATTAAGTGTAAGTTGTGATAGTTTAAAAGTACTATTTTGAAAATATATGTAGAACTTGCTTTGATGAGTAAGACACAAATTTATTTAGAAGCATTGCTAAATTCGGGGTAGCTTTTGACCTTTTGTATTCTCTCCTGTGAACTACTGCTATGTTGAGGTTGGGAGCCTTTGATTTAGACCTAAGAGGTGCATGACGCAGGGCAGCTGTGAGGAGCCCAGACTTTCACCAGGATTAATGAAAAGGCTCAATGATTGCCTGCAGACAAGCTTTGACACTAGCCTTGCTGGCCTGTCTGCTGTTGTTGGCATATGTAGAAATGAGAAGATTCTTTTAGGACACATGTGGCTCAGTGTAATCTGACTCCTTGGGTACCAGAAAATGATATCCTCGAGTATGATTCCATGACAGTGCCAGTGACACCTCACTTGGAGGTATTCTGAGACTCTTTGAAATCACCAGCTAGCAGAATTCGGCAGAGTTAATGATTATGTGATTTGCCATTGTGGTTCTTGTGTGTGTATAAATGTCTATTTAGGCAACTCCATTTTATTGTAGCCAGAAAGCCTTGTATAAGTCACTTTTCTTCCCTATGATCCAATTTTCTAACCTCTAAAAAGGAGGGATTAATATCTCCTCCAATTCTAAGACACTGTCTCCTATGGACCCAGAGTTGGATGGTTATTATTTCATAAATGAGGACCCCGAGGCCCAGAGATGTGTGAAAAATCTTCCCTAAGACCCTACTTATGTATCTGAAAATACTGGACTAGAGTTAGGTTTCTTGACTCAGAGATCTATTTTCTTTCCATTAACAAGGCTAATTAAAGACCCATTGGTGGTACTGAAGTTTTAAGGTAAAAGTCTGGGCTCCACACATTCTTCCTGAGATCTCCACTCCAGGACTTCTGGAGGCTGCTCTGAAGACAGCTAGGAGCTCAGAAGCACATCCTTCCCATTGCTGCTGTGCTTGTGAATTGGGTAAAGGGCCGTCTAAGAAGATGGAGTGGTTCTCTTCTTTAGGAGTCAGCCCTGGAGCAGGAGCTGGGGAATGGGACATTTAATTCTGTGGGACATATATTTATTGAAATTCTACTTACTATGTGCCAGGAACTTTCCAGAAACAAAGTGAGTTGGAAGGAGCTTCTACTGTCTTCCTGTTTGTGAAGGAGACAGACACAAGCGCAAACAATGACTATAAGGCAGATTGGTAATGTAGGTGATGGTGGTAACATTCAGAGACATCTCGAATGGAGGGGCCTGCCTGGCCCTCACAGCCCGTGCCATTGGACATAGGTGGGTTGGCCAATTTAGTGCCCATCCCTAGACTCTTTGCTTGCCACCCTCATAGAGGCTCAAAAAGCTAAATGTTTTAAAGTATCTTGTGAAGGAGAGTGGGTCATATGAAGTCTTGTCAATGAGATATAAGAGGAAGACAACCTGAGAATGCTTCTGAGAAAGTTTTATGTTTCTTTCTTGATGAAAAGAGAATGCTATCACAAATGCTACTTCTTCCCATTCTTCTTGAATATGGATGTGGTATCTAGAGGTTCAACCACCATTTTGCAACAAGGAAGCAAACTGTATGTAGAAAAGGGCAAGACATTTGCAGAGATGGCCTAACGTAACCCATCCACTGAACCAACCATAGTGGTGGGCTGCCTCCAGACATTCTGTGATATGAGAAAATGAAATCTTGGTTTGAACCACTGTAAGTTGGAAAATACTATTACCTTCAGCTGCATGCATTTCCAACAGACATAAATATATGCAAGTATTATGGGAGTCCTTTTCTCTCCTCAGATGGGGGCAATGTAAGATGGTGTTTAAGGGCATGGACTTGGGAGTCAAAGAAGGCTCTGCTGCTTAGGAGCTGTGTGACCTTGGGTAAGTCAATTAACCTCTCTGAGCTGCCTTTTCTGCATTTGTAAAATGGAGACAATATCTCTCCAGAGTTGATACAAGGACCAACGCTTATAGAACTGATGCAAGGACTAATTGAGTCTTGATAATACCTGCTATCATGCCTGGCATGTGGAACATGTCCAACTGGTAGCTCTTTTTATTAACATCCTTCTTGAACCTTTTTGTTGAAGTTCTTGTGTAGGGCTTAGGTATTTTTTTGATAAAGCTTAGTGCCTGGTATATAACAGTCGTTCAAAAAATTTTTGCTGGATGAGTGACTTAGCCTAGCACCCAGTGAACAAATCTCTAAACAGAAGGCAAGCCCAAGTGTGACCTGGAGAGCAGGTCATGAATGATCTTTGCTGTGGATGCTGTTGAGCGCCACCCAGGGCCCTCTTCCTCTCCCAAGGCTGCTGGGGGTGTTGCAGCTGATAGTTCTCAGCTGAGTCCCTCTTTGAGCACTGTCCTCAATTGAAGAGGACCCCTCACCCAAGGTCATTCCCCCTTCCCAAAGTCAGCCTATATCCCACCTATGTCTAATGACACAGGCTATGAAGGCCAGGCAGACCCCACCTTCATTTGAAATGTCTCTGAAAGGCCATTCCAGCTCCTTGTAGGTTCTCCTTGTAGGTTCCAGTGAGGCCTTTGTTATGACTGTGAAGTGAAAGTCACTCAGTCGTGTCCGACTCTTTGCAACCCCATGGACTATATAGTCCATGAAATTCTCCAGGCCAGAATACTGGAGTGGGTAGCCTTTCCCTTCTCCAGGGGATCTTCCCAACCCAGGGATCAAACCCAGGTCTCTCGCATTGCGGGCGGATTCTTTACCAGCTGAGCCACCAGGGAGGTGCTGTTATGACTGTATTGCATAATAATTGCATACCTCCTCTCTGTGCCTGGCCCTGCTTCTTTCACTTCCCAGGGGTGTTGATCCTGAGAGCCCTTGCCAACCATCTTCCACAGGAGAATCTCCATATCCAAGGCCATTTCCAAGGGAAAGACTGCAAGTACCCGGTCCCACCTGTGCACAAAGAGCCATGGCGAGTTTCGGCCACATCCCTGAGGATGAAGGACAACCTGGACCCTAGTAGTTCTCTTTGTGGGATCCACAGTTGTGTGTGTGTGTTGTTGTTGTTGGGGTTCCCAGGTGGTGCTAGTGGTAAAGAACTTGCCTGCCGATGCAGGAGCTGTAACAGACGTGGGCTCGATCCCTGGGTCAAGAAGGTCCCCTGGAGGAGGGCGTGGCAACCCACTCCAGTATTCTTGCCTGGAAAATCCCAATGGACAGAGGAGCCTGGTGGGCGACAGTCCATAGGGTCGCATAGAGTTGGGCACCATCGAAGCTAGCGCACACACACTTGTGTATGTTATTGTGTATGTTATTACTTCTCTCCAAAATGTTACTTGTTCACTTATGTATTCATTCATTCATTCCATTCCATGAACAGTTCTCAAATGTCTACTCTGTGTCCTGCATGGTGCCAGGCC
The DNA here is from genome assembly GCF_029407905.1 of Bubalus kerabau. Lineage (NCBI taxonomy): Eukaryota > Metazoa > Chordata > Mammalia > Artiodactyla > Bovidae > Bubalus > Bubalus kerabau. Next base: position 68,994,794 of record NC_073637.1, read on the forward strand.
ATGCCCACAAGAAGCTCATGGACTAGTATATGAAGGTAGATGTTAACCAAGCAATCACACACACCTCGTAAGATTACAACTCTAACAAGCCCTATGAAGGACAGGGGTGCAAGAGCCTGGTCTTGGGGTGGGAGGGAGGAGTCAGGAAGATCTTACCCGAGGACATGATGCTCCAGCTGAGAGCTGAAAGCTGAGAGGTCAGCAAGAGTTCACCGAGCCACAAGGGGAGGGACGAGCACTCCAACAGAGGAACACTGTGTTCAAAGGGCCTTTGGGGGATGGAGGGGGGCCTGAGGGGCTGAAAGGAGGTGATGTGGCCCCAGTGAAGGAGCGCGTGAAGGGGGCTGCCTTTCCTTCTCCTCGTGTTTTCTCCATGTGGCGGGAGCTGCATTAGTTGTGCGTTCCTGGCCTCTTTTGACCCCTGGCTGGCTCGCCTTCCCTGGGGTGGAGTAGGAATGGCCTCTGTGGAGTAGGAATGGAGGTGCAGCCCCGGGGCTTCTTACCTCTGAGGGAGGGAGCTGCCTGCAGGGGCTGCAAGAGCCCCCTGTCCTCCAGGGAGGGACCCTGCACCCCCCAGCAGCACTGCCTCCCCGGCAGGGAAGTCTGCCTGATTCTGGGTCTCAGAGTACGAAAGCACAGCAGTGCAGAGACCCCAGCTTCGTCCTCCAAGCTGCCATTCATGTGAACAAAGATGCTGTTATGGTCTCCAGCGACTTCCTCCTATGCTCTCTCTCTCCACTGTCCAGAACTTGGGTCAGAAAAAGGGACATGATTTATGGGGCCCACAAAGACCCCAAGAGGGATAGGTTGTGACCATAGAGATGATCAGGGTTCAAACCATTCAGAGCCTCGCAGTCTTTGTTTAGAGGTTTGCATTTCATCCCATGAGTGATGGAAGTCTTTGACGGGGTTTCCAAGCAAGACAGGGACCTGATCAGACTTGTATTTTGAGAAGTTCCTTCTGGCTGCTCCCTAGTGAACAGAACAGGAGATTCTTCATCCTGGGTGCACCTCTTTCTCTGTCCTCTGACTTGGAATAAATTGTCCTAGGTCTTGCTTCAGGAGACCTCAGAGCTGGCAGAACTGCAGTGGGTGGTCCTGGGCCCCCAGAGGGGTGAGAGTCAGTAGCAGATCTTTCTCCACCAGCCTGAAATCTGGCTGAAGGGAGCAGCTGAGGATCCCTGACCCACCCCTCCAGCGCCCCCAACCCTGCCCTGGCTCCTTTTAGTGGACTAAAATAGACTCAGACACACAGGGCTGACTTTGAATAATGATGACCTGATCTTTTCAGTTGTTGATGCTGAGAAAAGATTTAAAATGCAGCTTCAGGTTAAAAGGTGCAGTTTGGGTGGTGGAAGATAGATTGGCAACAGCTCTTTTGATTTCTAGATGGGTATCTGTCTATCTCTGGATTTTTTTTTGTAACATGGAAGTATTTGTGGAAGATGGGACAGGCAAGGGGAGAAGGCTGCAGCTTGGCTGTTTGCTTGTTGGGAAGAGGGAGCAGGCAGTGTGGTCAGCTGTGATCAGGGCTTGAAGGAAGCAAACCGGGGACTAAGTGAATTTAACAGGGATGACCTTCTGTCAATAAGGGGCCAGCGAAGCCTCTGAAGGAGTGATTTTTGAGCAGGAACCTGAAGGAAAAGCAGAGGTGAGCCAGGGAGGAGTGGAGAGAAGGAAGTAAGAGATTAGGTGAGCTTGAGCCAGAGGAGGGAAGAGTTGAAGACACAGAGAGGGCCAGTTACACCAGCTGCGGGTGACATGGGTCTGCGTGACCCCGGAAGAGCTGCCTTGGCCAGAGGAAGCGGGGCTGACCTAGGGGGGACTTCGAAGGGGAGATGGCTTTGGAACTGAGCCTTCAAGTCTGAGTAGGAATTCTTGAGGCAGAGAGAACAGAGATGCACATTTCAGGGACAAAGTAGCCTTGCTTAAAGGCAGAGAGGTGTGGAAAGACCTGATCTGGGATGACCACAGCCTTCTAGGATACTTAATACCGTGGATACTTAATACCTTGGCCTGTGGCTCAGGTTGTATTTCCCCACTTCCTGGTTTCTTTCCCATTTTCTTTGTCTACTATAGACAAGCGTCTGAGTGCTTCCACTGAAAATAAAACTCAGGTAATTTTACTCACGCTGTGCAAAGCGCTTAGTGTTGGGCCAGCATTAGCAGAAAGCAACCAGAAATGTCCCCCAAATACTTATTCCCACAGTCTGTGTCTTCTAGGTGGATCGAAAGAGATGCTTGTCATTGATGCAGTGATGAGCTAGGGTTTGAAAGTCGGTCCACGGAGCAGAAGGCTTGGGGGTTCACACCGGCTTAACCAGGCCAGGAAGTCGGGACTCTGTCAGCAGAGAGACACTGAGAAGAAGGAAACCTCCTGAATGATTAAGATCAGAAGTGAAACACTTTGGCTTCAACCTGGCTTCTGGAGAGACGCCGACTTCCTTTCCCCCAGCCCTCGGAGGCCAGTCCGTAAAGAGGCAGCGATGAGAAGTGATCACCCGTTAGGACTCCTTTCTGCAGCATGGTCTGTTTACCTCAGGAACCATGAGAAGTCCAGCATTCTAGACCCTTCCTTGTCGCCCTCCCTCTGGCCGCCTTTAAGCTGCTGCCCCCTTTTCTGACTCCCCAGCCCTCCAAAACTTCCCACCGTGCCTCTTGGACTCGTGGCCTCTCATCAACAAAGTCTTCTAGGGCCTCAGATTCTTTTCAGAACATTTTCTTCATCTTTTTGCAGCTTGACTGAAATCCCCCACACCTCCCTCAAGTGGTGTTTCTTGTTTTTTTTTTTCTCTCCTACTGTCTTTAGAGGAGAAGGAAATGGCAACCCACTCCAGTGTTCTTGCCTGGAGAATCCGAGGGATGGTGGAGCCTGGTGGGCTGCCGTCTCTGGGGTCGCACAGAGTTGGACACGACTGAAACAACTTAGCAGGAGCAGCAGCAACTATCTTCAGATCCTGGGCTGGGAGGTGGGTAAGGTGGCCTGGCTTCTCACTGTTGCTTACAGGGCTTTGCTCTCCCCACTCCTTGAAGTCATCAGGGCCCCGAATGCACAGGCCATGGGGCTCAGCCACGTCCCGCCCCTCCCTTTGCATCACCCACTTTCTTCCTCCTCAGTGATAAGTTTAACCCCTGGATTTCAGTCTTTCCACCACCACTTTTGTCATTCCTTTTGCGTGCTGTGTGCTAAGTCGCTTGAGTTGTGTCCGACTCTTTGCGGTCCTATGGACCATAGCCCGCCAGGCTCCTCTGTGAATGGGATTCCCCAGGCAAGAATCCTGGAGTGGGTTGCCATGTCCTCCTCCAGGGAATCTTCCTGACCCAGGGTTCGAACCTGCATCTCTTATGTCTCCTGCACCGGGAGGCAGGTTCTTTACCAGGAGCGCCACCTGGGAAGCCTGTCATTCCCTTTAGTATTCTGAATACCCACGTGTGTGATGCATCCAGCCCTGGGCCTCTCAGTTGCAGGGATCTCATGTTCCAACCACAGCAGCCTTTTATTCCTGTGGCCAGCATCCTGCAGACTCTGGAATACCTTCTCCTTCACCACCTCAAAGTCTCAGCTTCACTTTCTGACCGCCGTCTCCTCCGGTCCTAGTCGACTCCCTTCAATAGGCCAGCTCCGGGAATTGTTTGGCCCATCTCAGACCTTCCATTCCTCTTCCTTCTTTCCATTGCCGTCTCTTCCCTCTTTACCTAGCTGAGATTTCACAGACCGTCTTTCATATATCTTCTCTCCTGCCACCAGACTCCTTTGTTTGTCTCTCCCTTCTTTGAACTTGTTGGCAAAACTCCAACTCTGGTAAAACCCACCTCTCTCACTAGCCAGACCTGCTCCCAGCAGCAGCTGAGGGTGGCTTGTGTCTGACCAGGCTTTCAATTCATGACTACGGACTTGAGGTAGGCTCTCAGCCTGGCCTGGCAGAGTGACTTTTCATTATCAATTCATTATCATGAATTGGGTAGATAATCAATTCATTATCTACCCTTTGAGAGAACTGGTTCACTTTCTTCTCTTTCCTAAGACTGCCAATGCTCTCCTCCTATCACCCACAGCCTTACTTCTTACTTAACTGAGAAAATGAGAGAGATGGACGAAAACTCTGGTAGGCTTCACTAGCCAGATCCACCACTGCCTGTTTTCCCCACCACTCCCATGGGTTCTCTATCCCCCTGTAACTTGAGGGCAAGTTTACAGAAGCTCTTACTCAAGGCTGGCTCTCCACCAGTGCCCTGAGTCCAGGCTGCTCGGGGGCCCTGTTCCCACCTGTCTGGTCTCTTCAGCATCTCCCATCTCGTCCTCTACCCCTTGATTCTGTTGTGCTTTAAACCTACTGTACTACCTCCTGTCTTCATCCTGCATCCCACTCAGCCTCCAGACTCACCTTGTGTTCCTTTTTTAGAACTCCTTCAGAGAGCTGCCTCTTTTTTGCTTTCTCCATTTCCTCCCTTTTTGTTCTCTCTTTCATCCATTCACATCAAGTTTTGGTCCTAATTACTCCATCAAAACTCTGTGTGTCTACACTGATCAATCCAGTGGAAAGTTCTTACTCCTTATCTCAGCTTAAGAGCATCGTTCGACGTGTTACTTCTTCCTGAGGTAGCCTTCCCTTGGCTTGTAGAACCCTGCACTCTCCTGGCTTCCTTCCAGCTTCCTGGCCCATTCCTCCCCAGTTTCACCACCTGGATCCTTCTCTTCCTGACCTCTACATGTCGGACCATGCCTGGGCTCTGTCTCCAACTTGTCTCTTCCTTCAGTTCAGTTCAGTCGCTCAGTCGTGTCCAACTCTTTGCGACCCCATGAACTGCAACACGCCAGGCCTCCCTGTCCATCACCAAGTCCCGGAGTTCACTCAGACTCACGTCCATCGAGTCAGTGATACCATCCAGCCATCTCATCCTCTGTCGTCCCCTTTTCCTCCTGCCCCCAATCCCTCCCAGCATCAGAGTCTTTTCCAATGAGTCAACTCTTCACATGAGGTGGCCAAAGTACTGGAGTTTCAACTTTAGCATCATTCCTTCCCAAGAAATCCCAGGGCTGATCTCCTTCAGAATGGACTGGTTGGATCTCCTTGCAGTCCAAGGGACTCTCAAGAGGCTTCTCCAACAACACAGTTCAAAAGCATCAATTCTTTGGCGCTCAGCCTTCTTCACAGTCCAACTCTCACATCCATACATGGCCACAGGAAAAACCATAGCCTTGACTAGATGGAACTTTGTTGGCAAAGTAATGTCTCTGCTTTTGAATATGCTATCTAGGTTGGTCATAACTTTCCTTCCAAGGGGTAAGCGTCTTTTAATTTCATGGCTGCAATCACCATCTGCAGTGATTTTGGAGCCCCAAAAAATAAAGTCTGACATGATTTCCACTGTTTCCCCATCTATTTCCCATGAAGTGATGGGACTGGATGCCATGATCTTTGTTTTCTGAATGTTGAGTTTTAAGCCAACTTTTTAACTCTCCTCTTTCACCTTCATCAAGAGGCTTTTTAATTCCTCTTCACTTTCTGCCATAAGGGTGGTGTCATCTGCATATTTGAGGTTATTGATATTTCTCCTGGCAATCTTGATTCCAGCTTGTGCTTCTTCCAGCCCAGTGTTTCTCATGATGTACTCTGCATAGAAGTTAAATAGGCAGGGTGACAATATACAGCCTTGATGTACTCCTTTTCCAATTTGGAACCAGTCTGTTGTTCCATGTCCAGTTCTAACTGTTGCTTCCTGACTTGCATATACATTTCTCAAGAGGCAAGTCAGGTGGTCTGGTATTCCCATCTCTTTCAGAATTTCCAGTTTATTGTGATCCACACAGTTGAAGGCTTTGGCATAGTCAATAAAGCTGAAATAGATGTTTTTCTGGAACTCTCTTGCTTTTTTGATGATCCAGCGGATGTTGGCAATTTGGTCTCTGCTTCCTCTGCCTTTTCTAAAACCAGCTTGAACATCTGGAAGTTCACGGTTTCTGTCTCTTCCTTAGCCAGATTCATTTCCCAGATCATCTCTTCCAGGTCCGTGAGATTCAAGACCATCTAGCGGCTGATGACTCCCCCGTTGATACACTTGCCTGGACCTCTCTCTGGTCTTATTTCCCATGGAGGGCCATACAGTTGTGCAAGTTATGCTTCTCACAATTCCAGGGGGGTATCATTGGTATTGGTGGCAATCATAGATCTGTGCATTCATTATTATAACTTTCTGGCAATTGACAATGTTCTAGTTTGTACCAAGTCATCTGGTGGGCTAGTGGGCAAGGCTGTAACAACTCTTCCCTCTATCAGGCTACACTCCCGCCGTCCTCTGTTGGGGCTGCTCTTCAGGCAATCCAAGGACACACCTGCCTGTGCTGTGCTCTGCTCCCCTCTGCCGTGGCCCTATTCTACACGTATGTGCTTGGTCGCCTGACCATGTATGTCACTCCAGGTTGTGTTCAAGTATTACCAACCTTGATAAACCTCAACTCTCTGCAGCCTGACTATTTTTAATGGTCAGCACTTCTCCTTTGCATTGTATTAAAAATATATTTTCATTCGTTCTTTTTTTTTTTTGTTTTGTTTTTGCTTCTTTCACTAGTCTTTAAACTCCATGATGGCAAGGACTTTGTCTTGTTCACTGTTGCCATCTCAGCATCTAGAAGAGTGTCTGGCATGGAGCAGGTGTGCAATAAATAAATACTTCTTGAATGGATGAATGAATGAGTGGGTGGCATGGCTAAACTTCATGGCACTAGCTTATGTCCTAGTATTCCCTACATAGTAGGTATTATGGACTGAATGCTTGTGTTTCCCCCAAATTCGTATGTTGAAGGCTTATCTTCCAATGTGATGGTATTTGGAGGTGGTATTGGTGGTATTTGGGAGGTAATTATGTTTAGACGAGGTTATGAAGGTCCTGGGGATACAGCAGTGAATAAGTAAAGTCCTTGTCTTCCTGGGGCTCACAGATTCTCAGAAGATCAGATTTCCTTCTCTTTTTTCTTCTTTGCCCCAGCTTCACTAGGGCGTGGTTTGGGTGAAAGGTGCAATCTTTTTTTTTTTTTTTAATTATATTTATTTATTTTTTAATTGAAGGACAATTACTTTAGAGTACTGTGTTGGTTTCTGCCAAGCATCAACATGAATCACCCATAGGTATAACATATGTCCCCTCTCTCTTGAACCTCCCTCCCATTTCCCTCCCCAGTCTACCCCTCTAGGATTTTACAGAGTCCTGCTTTGAGTTCTGTGAGTCATACAGCAAATTCCCATTGGCTATCTATTTTACATATGGTAATGTAAGGAGGTAAGAATATACAGTGGGGCAAAGACAGCCTCTTCAATAAGTGATGCTGGGAAAACTGGACAGCTACATGCAAAAGAATGAAATTAGAACACTTCCTAACACCATACACAAAGATCAACTCAAAATGGACTAAAGACCTAAATGTAAGACCAGAAATTATAAAGCTCTTAGAGGAAAACATAGGCGGAACACTCTATGACATAAATCACAGCAAGATCCTCTATGACCCACCTCCTAGAGGAATGGAAATAAAAACAAAAATAAACAAATGGGACCTGGTTAAACTTAAAAGCTTTTGCACAGCAAAGGAAACTATAAGCAAGGTGAAAAGACAACCCTCAGAATGGGAGAAAATAATAGCATATGAAACAACTGACCAAGGATTAATTTCCAAAATATACAAGCAGCTCATACAAGTCAATACCAGAAAGGTGCAATCTTACAACAGCAGAGGGGTGGAGTAGTGTGTTAGGACAGAGACTGAGTATGAGCCTGGCTTCCAGGGAGGGCTGTGGCATTTTCACATCCCAGCTGCTCATAACAGAGGATGAGACGGTTGGATGGCATCACCGACTTGATGGACATGAGTTTGAGCAAGCTCCGGGAGTTAGTGATGGGCAGGGAAGCTTGGCTTGCTGCAGTCCATGGGGTCTCAAGGAGTCGGACAGGATTGAACCACTGAACTGACTGAGCTGCCCCACTTACAGCTGCAGGAATAGCAAAGTTACTTTGTCTCCATAAACCTCATTCATCTCCCCATTGAAATGCAGGTACCAATGGAATTTACCTCGCTGGGCTGCTGTGAGTGTAATCTATGTGAAGCACTTGGATCCGGGGAAGCTAAGTGCTCAGTAAGTGTTACTACTTGTGGAGCCATTTTAAAGAGAGGTCAAGGAGAGAATGGGCTCCTCTGGTGGCTCAGAAGTAAGGAATCCGCCGGCCAATACAAGAGTCGTGGGTTCGATCCCTGGGTGGGGAAGATCCCTTGGAGAAGGACATGACCATCCACTCCAGTATTCTTGCTTGGAGAATCCCATGGATGGAGTCAGGCACGACTTACAGGCTAAACAACGACAATAACAACAAGGAGGGACTAGCTCCTGAGGGAGAGTTTCAGATCTTAGCGCAGGAAGGAGGATTTCTTACACAGGTCCTGGATGTAGGCATATTTATTCCCCAGAGATTGGCTGCTACAAAAGGACATCGTACAATAGCAGGGTCCAGTAAGAAAGGAGGGAGAGAAGCAGGGCTGGAGCAAGAACAATGAGCCAAGTGAGTCTGAGAATGTGGAAGAGGTGGCCTTGAGGAGACTTACAATTGAGAAGCTAGACTTTCTGAATTCCAGGAACGAAGGAAGGTGGGTTGGGTCCATGGGTTTGGGGCCTGACAATGTGAAGAAGAGATCTTCCAGAGGGAAGTGGGCCTGTGTTTATTTAGCTGAGACCTTGAGAGGCTTTGGGTATACCAAGGTGGATGTGGGGTTGCAGAGGGGAGTGGGAAGACTGAGCTCAGTAGAGTGAAATGAATCTGGAGCTTCTTGGGGCTCTGGGGAAGTGAGTTGGGAGGATGGTGAGGGGAAGGAATGGAAAAGGGGGGAGAAGAGCCAGCAAACAGCAGGTTAGCGGGGTCCAAAAGTGACCCCAGTGGCTGAAACTGAAGAGCCAGACAATTAAATTGCAGCTCTAAGCTGATAGCTCTATGTTCTGGACATATAAGCCCTCCCTGTGCTATGCAGCCCCTTGCCTGGGGCTTGATGTTTTCCTGGATGGTTTAGAGTAGGGTTGAGGGGACTGACTAAAGTCATCCTTTTGGAAGGAGTTTTCATTCAGTCCAGGACTGCACGCCCCCCACCCCACACAGGTACAAAGACATATATTATTCCATGATACGATACTTAGCCGTACTTTGTGTGATAAAGTACAAACATAAGCTTCAATATCAACTATGGTATTAATTCATAAGTGCAGATGGAAACAGTTTCAAATAAATAAAATTACTATAATTTCAAACAAATAAAGATATAGTGAGATAGTTCTCGCCTGTTCATAAATTTATCCTAAGACGCATCTACTTCTGGTATATCTGATCAGCGATTGATCACAATTTTTCTTTCCTTTTCATGCGGTCAAGGTTAAAAATTTAGTTCTCCCAAATGGGTTACCATGAATGATAATGTTAGCAACATACTTTTTCTACTTAAAAACTTCTTAGTCTCAATCCAAAGTAATGAACATAAGCACATCTTGTAATCTTTCTTCAAGGCAAATGACAAAGCTGCAGTAATTTATTCTCTCTTTTGGACAGCATCAAGTTAAACTCAGTTATTGAATCAGGGTTTGGAAAAGAAAATGGATTTGTAATCCAAGTGTTTTTTTTTAATGTTTCAATTTCTGTTTTGGAAAGCTAAAAATTAAAAATTTGGGGTGGAAGAGACGTGAAATATCTCTAATTCTATTTCGCTTGGGTTGAGTTAACTAGTAATGTTTTCTTTGATATGTTGTAACAACAATGGGAAGATTTAGTAGCGAAAGCCATTGTTTATTACTTCAGTTCAGTTCAGTTCAGTCTCTCAGTCGTGTCTGATTCCCAGAGTTCACTCAAACTCATGTCCATCGAGTCGGCGATGTCATCCAGCCATCTCATCCTCTGTTGTCCCCTTCTCCTCCTGCCCCCAATCCCTCCCAGCATCAGAGTCTTTTCCAATGAGTCAACTCTTTGCATCAGGTGGCCAAAGTACTGGAGTTTCAGCTTTAGCATCAGTCCTTCCAATGAACACCCAGGACTGATCTCCTTCAGAATGGACTGGTTGGATCTCCTTGCAGTCCAAGGGACTCTCAAGAGTCTTCTCCAACACCACAGTTCAAAAGCATCAGTTCTTCGGCGCTCAGCTTTCTTCACAGTCCAACTCTCACATCCATACATGAACACTGGAAAAACCATAGCCTTGACTAGATGGAACTTTGTTGGCAAAGTAATGTCTCTGCTTTTGAATATGCTATCTAGGTTGGTCATAACTTTCCTTCTAAGGAGTAAGTGTTTTTTAATTTCATGGCTGCAATCACCATCTGCAGTGATTTTGGAGCCCCCCAAAAAAAGTCTGACACTGTTTCCACTGTTTCCCCATCTATTTTCCATGAAGTGATGGGACCAGATGCCATGATCTTCGTTTTCTGAATGTTGAGTTTTAAGCCAACTTTTTCACTCTCCTCTTTCACTTTCATCAAGAGGCTTTTGAGTTCTTCTTCACTTTCTGCCATAAGGGTGGTGTCATCTGCATATTTGAGGTTATTGATATTTCTCCTGACAATCTTGATTCCAGCTTGTGCTTCTTCCAGCCCAATGTTTCTCATGATGTACTCTGCATAGAAGTTAAATAAGCAGGGTGACAATATACAGCCTTGACGTACTCCTTTTCCTATTTGGAACCAGTCTGTTGTTCCATGTCCAGTTCTAACTTGCTTCCTGACCTGCATATAGGTTTCTCAAGAGGTAGGTCAGGTGGTCTGGTATTCCCATCTCTTTCAGAATTTTCCACAGTTTATTGTGATCCACACAGTCAAAGGCTTTGGCATAGTCAATAAAGCAGAAATAGAGGTTTTTCTGGAAGTCTCTTGCTTTTTTGATGATCCAATGGATGTTGGCAATTTGATCTCTGGTTCCTCTGCCTTTTCTAAAACCAGCCTGAACATCTGGAAGTTCGAAGTTCACATATTGCTGAAGCTTGGCTTGGAGAGTTTTGAGCATTACTTTACTAGTGTGTGAGATGAGCACAATTTTGCAGTAGTTTGAGCTTACTTAGCTAAAATCCTTTGAAACTCTTGGATGTGTTATCTTGTTGATTTTCTTCTATGGTTTCAAGTTTAGTTCATTAAGAATATTGAAAACATCAGCAACATATGCCATTTTATTAACAAATATCATCTTTGAAAAAATTATCAATTAGTACTACCTCTCAATTAGAAAAATGTGAATTTCATTCTGGAATTCATATACCCTGCTTACCCCTTTCAATGGATATGATTAGCTCTAATCTCTGAATAAAATATTCCCAAAGTCCATTTTGGTGAGGTTCTTTTAATAAATTTAACAACTTAGCCTGTATTTTTCAATTTGTCCATGAGATTTGTAAAATATCTTTAAATCCTCAAGATATTTAAGCCACATTCCAAACAGTAACGTCTATCCATTTTCTAATAACTCCTCCATTTTTTCTAATTGTATTAACTGTCCTGTGTCTTTTAATCTCATTATAGTGTCCCGGTTTAATTCATATTGATCAATAACACGTGTTTCTAATTTTGTGTGTGTGTGTGTGTTTGTGTGTGTGTGCTAAGTCACTTCATTCATGTCTAACTCTGTGCAACCCTGTGCACCATAGCCCGCCAGGCTCCTCTCCATGGGATTCTTTAGGCAAGAATACTAGAGTGGGTTGCCATGCCCTACTCCAGGGGATCTTCCCAACCCAGGGATTGAACCCTTGTCTCTTACATCTCCTGCATTGGTAGGCAGGTTCTTTACCCCTAGCACTACCTGGGAAGCCCCATTTCTAATTTTATAACTATTCAATTCAGTTGTGTGAGACCCAGTTTAAATTATTCAACAACTTCTCCATGCATTATCTTACCACACATATAGGACATAAATGAAAAGGATTGTTTCTCTCTCTCTCTTTTTTTTTTTAAGATTTATTTATTTATGGCTGCCCTGGGTCTTTGTTGTTGCATGCGGGCTTTCTCTATTGTGGTGAATGGGGGCTACTCTCTAGATGGGGCACATGAGCGTCTCAGTACAATGGTTTCTCTTGCTGCAGAGCATGAGATCCAGGCATGCGGGCTTTAGTGGTTGTGGTGCATGGGCTCCGTGGTTGCGGCTCACAGCACGGGCTCAGTAGTTGTGGCACAAGGGCCTGGTTGTCCCGTGGCATGTGGGATCCTCCTGGACCAGAGATTGAACCTGTGTCCCCTGCGCTGGCAGGCAGATTCTTTACCAATGGGCCACGAGGAAAGCCCCAGGGATGGTTTCTATTATAATATTGGTGCCCTCAAATTGGATCTCAAATCTATACTAGTCTATGTGTTCTGCATGATATACTGGGTTTTTACTATGAGGAAGAATTTTGATTTTATAAAAACTGATGATTTATCATTAAAAATAGCATTCACCATATTTATGCCTGCCAAAGAAATAATATTTTTCGAGCTGTGTATTCCATTTTCTCTTTTGTTGCACAGTATGTCACTATATACGAGGTTACAACTTTCTTATTAACTGCTGTAGAATGACTAAGAATACCATAAACAAATGCCTATATGTAGGACTCTCTAGGGTCAAACTTTACCTTTTTTTGTTTGTTTTTAAAATTACTTAATTCCTGGCTGCGCTTGGTCTTCGCTGCTACAGGAGGGCTTTCTCTAGTTGCAGTGAGTAGGGGCTAGCTCCCTAGCTATGGTGTGCGGGCTTCTTACTGCGGAGCACAAGCTCTAGGCATGCAGGACTCAGTAGCCGTGGCACACAGGTTTAGTTTCCTGGTGGCAGCTAGGATCTTTCCAGACCAGGGATCAAACCTGTGTCCCCTGTATCAGCAATCTTAACTGCTGGACCATCAGAGAAGTCCCAGGGCAAGCTTTATCTTTACAATGACATCATGAATTAACTACTGTTATTATTTTTTACTTTACAGATAAGGAAATGAGGCAGAGAGAGGTAAAGAAGCTCACCCAAGTGATCACAGCCTATAGTAGGGGGATTTGGAATTTAAAGCCTGGAAGCTAACTTCAGAGACTGATTTGAACTACCTCTCAGATTAGGAATTGTGTCAATAATTTGTCTTTTTTCCCTTTATTTGAAAAGACTTTGTGGGATTTGTAGAAAATATATGGTCACAAAAAATATATTGGGTTCTCTCATTTTCAAGGGATTAGATAAGCCCTTATTCTATGTACTTATTATAAAATATTGCATTCAGTTTTTACTTTTCTAGAATGCTGTTCAAATTAAGTTCAAGTTTACTGATAAAGTTGCCATTTTACTTGATATGGGTAGCAAGGCTATGGTTTTTCCAGTGGTCATGTATGGATGTGAGAGCTGGACTGTGAAGAAAGCTGAGTGCTGAAGAATTGATGCTTTTGAACTGTGGTGTTGGAAAAGACTTTTGAGAGTCCCTTGGACTGCAAGGAGATCCAACCAGTCCATTCTAAAGGAGATCAGCCCCGGGTGTTCTTTGGAAGGAATTATGCTAAAGCTGAAACTCCAGTACTTTGGCCACCTCATGCGAAGAGTTGACTCATTGGAAAAGACTCTGATGCTGGGAGGGATTGGGGGCAGGAGGAGAAGGGGACGACAGAGGATGAGATGGCTGGATGGCATCACTGACTCCATGGATGTGAGTTTGAGTGAACTCCGGGAGTTGGTGATGGACAGGGAAGACTGGCATGCTGTGATTCATGGGGTGGCAAAGAGTCGGACATGACTGAATGACTGAACTGAACTGAACTGAACTTCAAATCTAGCAGCAGAACTGAGCAAGTGCCTTGGGATGTTTCAGCTTATCATTCTTCTGTCTTCTAGCAATAAAATATCATTTTTATGGTCAATTTGTATTGTTTGTACTGAAAGGTAAAAATTGTTGAGAAATCTAAAAAATGACATGTTTGATAGCATACCTTTTGAAAAATATTTTGCAAATTTGCAAGCTGCTGTGACTTTGTTAAACCAGCACTTGTTACATAGAGCCTAGGGGGTGTCACAGAATGGTGACCCCCAGTTCAATAATGGACCATGGTAGAAATGAAAATGGAGAGATCTCAGGGGAGGTGCAGAGCCCACCTCCAGAGGCCACATGGGGAGGAGGTCCAGGCGGGGTGTAGACACAGAGAGCGGCAGGACCTGGGACACATGCCTTTATTTGGGTCCTTGGATGGAGTGCTTTGGAGTTTCTGGGCTAAGCCTGGATCAGTCCTTTCAAACCCCCGAAAGCAGGGCTTTTGCAAGCTCCAAGGGGGTCTTATTTAAGGGGCATAGGGAAGGTCCTGGGAGGCAGGAAAGACTTGATCATGGGTTGCTAGGGGAGTTGTATCAAGAACTGACATTTGTTTGTGACTCTGTGGGCTGTTATCCAGGAATACGCTCAGGGGGAAGAGCTAGGGTGGGTCCAACCATCTACTTGGCCACACAGAATATATGCGGAGGCAGCAGTACTATGGTATAGTTTAACTAAGCTCTCAACACACCAAAACTCAGTTGAATGATTCTACAATTTTGCCTACAGGGAAAATGCAAATTTTCATATAAAGGACACCAAATTAACCCTCTCATTATGGTAGTGGTCAAATTGACCATCATAAGTAGAGAAGTAGAATGAGGCTTCCATGAGCAAAAGAACAGTTGACCCATTCCTGGTCACTGTGTGTGTTCCTCAGATGCCTGCCACTGTGCTTCTTGCTTGGAAGAGAGAAACCGAGCACAGCGTTGGTGGTACAATTTGCATTGCCAGATTCCTCCCATGAACTCTGATATTTTTCAGTTAATTTAAAAAAAATGCTGGTCGTGACCATTGATTTTAAGACCTGCCAATAGGTGGGGCCTGCAGTTTGAAAAACACCCAGTCAATGAAAGGGGTTGAGTTTCCCCATTGGGTCAATGCCAGAGTGGAGATAAATGAATATCCATGAGACGTGGCATCCCAAGAACGGGGATTATGGCAAATTTAGTGCAGCCACCCAATTAGTGCCAGAGGTGACCATGAGACCCTTGACCTTTTGAAAAATTTCAGGATGTGGGGAGAACACTGTAGTTTCCTCAAGATAGGGACGCAAGTTTGAGCTGACCTTATCTTGAGGGGCCTGGTGGTCCCAGTTGCCATTGGCTTGACAACAGCAGCAGTGCATTGAGCTTTGGGGCATGGATGTGAGTGTGAATCTTGGTTCTGCCACTTACTACCTGTGTGAAGGTTGTTTTACCTTTTTGTGGTTCAATTTTCTCATTTGTAAAATGGGATAGTAGTATTGAGTTCAGAGGATTATCATGAAGACTAATGAATTACTGTATACTGCACCTGTAAAATACTTAGTGCATACAATGAAATATGCTTTCACTTAGAATAAGAATTATCAAGGAGAGTTGTGCTCAGGCAGACTGTAGGAGTTGAAAGAGCCTCTCAGGATAGTTGAAACCTCCATCTGAAGACGGCCTCTCTGGGAGAATAGTGCTTCCCAACATCAGATGAGTTGGAAACACTGTCATTCCCCATTAGACCCTCCCTAGGAGTCTGTATGAATATGTGTTCAGAGACTGCCCATCAGGGTCCAGGAGCTGGGGTAGGAGCACGTCATCAAAAGGCCTGGGTCAAACTTGGGAATGCCAATCGATACTCCTCATGAGCAGTTTGATGGAGGTTAAGTTGTTTGCAGTAGAGGAAAAACTTTCAGATTTCAAATGATGGAGTTTAAGATGTTAGCAGAGGAACAGCTATGGGTTGGGTCAGGGTGTGCTCACAGAATGGGTTTGTGGAGATAGAGCAGCAGCTGCTGCTGCTGCTGCTAAGTCGCTTCAGTCGTGTCCGACCCTGTGCGACCCCATAGACAGCAGCCCACCAGGCTCCCCCGTCCCTGGGATTCTCCAGGCAAGAACACCGGAGTGGGTTGCCATTTCCTTCTCCAATGCATGAAAGCGAGGCAGACGTAATTCAGAAACATGAGGTATGCACACTGCTCAGAATGGCTATCATTAAAAAAATCTGCAAACAATAGATACTGGAGAGAGTGTGGAGAAAAGGGAACCCTCCTACACTCTTGGTGGGAATGTAAGTTGGTGTAGCCACTGTGTAGAACAGTATGGAGGTTCCTCAAAAAACTAAAAATAGAGCTGCCACATGACCCAGCAATCCCACTCCTGGGCATATATCTGGAGAAAACCCTAATTTAAAAAGATATGTGCACCCCTCCCTGGGAAAACTGGACAGCTATGTGTAAAAGCATGAAATTAGAATATGCCTAACACCATACACAAAGATGAACTCAAAACGGATTAAAGGCCTAAATGTAAGACCAGAAACCAGGCTGAACACTCTATGACATAAATCACGGCAAGATTCTCTATGACCCATCTCCCAGAGCAATGGAAAAAACAACAACAACAACTGGGACCTAATTAAGCTTAAAAGCTTTTGCACAGCAAAGGAAACTATAAACAAAGTGAAAAAAACAACCCTCAGAATGGGAGAAAATAATAGAAAATGAAATAACTGACAAAGGATTAATTTCCAAAATATGCAAGCAGCTCATGCAACTCAATACCACAGAAACAAACAACCCAATCAAAAAGTGGGCAGAAGACCTAAACAGACACATCTACCCCAATGTTCATTTCAGCACTATTTGCAACAGCTAGGAATGGAGGCAACCTAGATGTCCATCAACAGATGAATGGATAAAGAAGCTGTGGTACACATATACAATAGAATATTACTCAGTCATAAAAAGGAATGCATTTGAGTCAGTTCTAGTGAGGTGGATGAACTTAGAGTCTATTATACAGAGTGAAGTAAGTCAGAAAAACAAATATCGTATAGTAATGCATATATATGGCATCTAGAAAGATGGTACTGATGAACCTGTTTGCAGGGGAGCAGTGGAAATGCAGACCTAGAGAACAGACTTGTGGGCACAGGGTTGGGAAGGAGAGGGTGGGACAAATGGAGAGAGGAGCGTGGAAACATACACTACCATATGTAAAACAGCTGGCCAATGGGAATTTGCTGTATGACTCAGGGAACTCAAATCAGGGCTCTGTGACAACCTAGAGGGATAGGATGGGGCGAGAGGTGGGAGGGAGGTTCAAGAGGGAGGCGACACATACACCTGTGGCTGATGCATGCTGCTGAATGGCAGAGACCAGCGCAATATTGTAAAGCAATTATCCTTCAATTAAAAATAAATGCATTAAAAAATTTTAAAAAGATACATGCACCCCTATCTTCATAGCAGCACTATTCATAATAGCTAAGACATAGAAGCAAACTAAATGTCTTTCGACAGAGATTTGGATAAAGAAGATGTGGTGTGTATATATATATATATATATATATATATATATATGTATATATATACACAATGGAATATTACTCAGCAGCAAGATGGATGGACCTAGAGATTATCATACTAAGTGAAATGAGTCAGAAAGTGAAAGACAAATACCATATGATATCACTTATATGTGGAATCTAAAATATGACACAAACGAACTTAACTACAAAACAGAAATAGACTCACACACACAGAGAACAGACTTGTGGTTGCCAAGGGGGTGGGGAGGTAGGGGTGTAGAGTGGGTGTTTGGGGTTAGCAGATGCAAACTATTATATATAGAATGGATAAACAAAGAAGGTCCTACTGCAGAGCACAGGGAGCTGTATTCAATATCCTATGATTGAACCGTAATGGAAAAGAATATGAAAAATGTATATGTATAACAAGCACTGTGACATATGGTAGAAATTAGCACAATATCGTAAATCAACTATACTTCAGTATACTTAAAAAAATAAAATATGCTTGATGGCAAAAAAGGGAAAAAAATAAATTGTGAGGCATGGGATGCAGGAAGCTGAGATCCTGGGAAAGCTGGGGGCGGGGCTGTGGATAGAGTGTGAAGATGATAAATCAGATGTCAGAGTTAGTGACTGTAGTGGATCAAGGAGAGTGACAGATGTAGTGAAAGGGAGGGGCAGAGCGAGCTGCGAGCTTTCAGGGAGAGGGTGTTCAGTGGGGAGGGGGGCTCACAGAGCTGTAAGAACAATGTGGGGATACTGATGCTGCCTCTGAGCCTGTGAGTGTCTTTGGCTGAGGTGAGAAGAGCAGCCTGATTTGAGAGGAGGAAGGGGGAGATGGCCTTTGGAGAGCTGGGCATGGCTGAGGGCGCTCTGCAGGGTGGATGTGTTAGCGGTGGACCACAGGTCTAGAGCGGGGAAGTGGAGGCAGACGGAAGCAGGAGAGATCCAAGGGATGGCAAGATGAGAGCCCCTGTGTCGACAGAGTTGCCAAGAAGGACAGAAGCTGAGGACATGAGCTGACCCAGGGGAACCGATCTGGGCAGGGACATGCCTAGCACAGCCCGTCCCTTCTGTGGGTTTTGACAAACTTGCTTCCCGTCTCCCTTCTCTCCTTTCCCATCACTGAGCCTCAGTTTCCTACCTTGTACACTGAGCAAAGCAACTGATGTTTGTACATTGCTCATAGACACAAAAACAGGCAATTGACTCCATGGCATTCTTTTTCTCAGGACCCACATCCTTCAAGGTCCCTCCTTTGTGATCTTCCCTGAAGATGGACCCCAGTGGTCTCCAATTCCAGTCATTGGAACCTGTAAATTGTGTACATCAGGGCTGGGGGCAAGGCTCCCCTCCGGCTGTCTTGCCCAGCCCAGGGGCTGGACCCCTGCTTCCATACACCATGGCCCCTGGGGTTAAGGCTCCACTTTCTGTTTTAGGGACATCGGTACATTTTGGGCAGTTGATAGGGGAGGAGTCACATAGGGCTGTTCTGATGGGGGCTAAGCTATCCTTGCAGCCTAGGCTGCCAGGTGAGCCGGGGCGTGCAAGCTGCCTTGATGGAAGTGGCTGGTGGACGTGACCTTTGCACTGGAACTGCTTCCTTGAAGGGCTGGCATGAGCTCCAGGCCCTCGATGGGCTTGTGAGGGGCTCAGACGCCTCTCAATACAGACTTCCCTCCCTGAGAGTCCTTCCTGTACCCCACCTAGTTCTGGTCCTTCTGTCTCTGAGTACAGAGCCCCCCAAAGGTCAGGGTCTCACCATGCTAGTACCCCCCCTCCAATGCTGACTATCCCCATCTCTCTGAGGGAGAGTGCCGCTCGGCGGCTCCCTCCTCCTCTGTGACTTTCTACTCTTAATTACAGAATTAACTTGGTCTGTGTTCTCTTCCACTCAGGGCTTGCTCTTGATTCTCAAGAGTCTGGAAGTAAAGGAGTCTGATTATTAGCTCTTTCCTTTTCTCTGTGTCCCTGCAGCTCAAGGACTTTAGCTTCCCTAAAGGGGGAGTGGCCCTCCCTAATCTCTGTTAGGGCAGCAGACTTGAAGTTCTGCTCCATTCAGGGCCTTCTGTTCCCTTCAAGGTCAGCAAGTGAGGGAAGAAAGAAAAAGCCCCAAGATGACCATTTCAGGCTCTTATCTCAGCACACAGGCTCCTGGCTATTTAGGAGTCGACTTCAAAGAGCTGCACTGGGACAGGCTCTCCCATTACAGACCCTCCGTGGGAGGGACCTGATGGCCAGCCACTATTTCTTATCAGGACTCTCTCTGTTACAAGGGTCACAAGCTCCCTGGGGAATATTTCGTAAAAGGATACAAGGATGTCCCCCTGCTGCTGGGAGCAGGGGAGCAGCTGGCCTCAGATGGCGCTTGGCACCCAGACCTGGAAGCATCTTGTTGTATGCTCTCCTTCTTTCATGTGGACTGATTTTTCTGCTCCTCTGGCTACTTGGCAAACATGGCTGCCCTAAGGTTCTCATGTGTACATAGTAGAGGGTCAGCCACTTGGATGTTGTCCACTGCCGCCATTTCTAAGCCCAGATTTCCAGGATGGGACTCTGATGGCTGTGTTTGGATCAAGCATCTGCCTCTGTTCCGATCATCTGGGGCCAGGTGGGTGTGGGGCTGCAAGAGGGCTCAGGCAACACCCCGTGGTTCTAGACTGGCCATGTCTGAGAGTGAGAGGAGGGGGCAGGTCATCCTCAAAGATCAGAGAATCCTCACGCACAGGGCAGGCTTCTGTGCCTTGTCCGGGTATACATCTGCTGCTCCGGGGGCCCCTACGACCACACTCCACCTCCTGGTGGTCAAGCCTATGTGAGTCCCTCTGCTGCTGCTGCTGCTGCTGCTAAGTCGCCTCAGTGGTGTCTGACTCTGTGCGACCCCATAGACAGCAGCCCACCAGGTTCCGCCATCCCTGGGTTGCCATTTCCTTTTCCAATGCATGAAAGTGAAAAGTGAAAGTGAAGTCACTTAGTCGTGTCCGACCCTCAGCGACCCCATGGACTGCAGCCGACCAGGCTCCTCCATCCATGGGATTTTCCAGGTAAGAGTACTGGAGTGGGGTGCCATCACCTTCTCTGTGAGTCCCTCTAGGGAAGGGAAACCTGTCACTCTCACTTTCCCCAGGGTTGGCAGACTGTTGAGCTGAAGGCTTTCTCCCAGTGACATCCCGTCTCTCTTGTTAGTTCTGACCCCTGAGGCCAATGAAAAGTTAATCCAGTCCCTTTTCCACGAATAAGCCCATTTGGTATTTAAAGAAGCAGCTTCTTCAGGGAACTCTGGCCAACTCCTTTAGCTTCTCCTGGTGGGATGTGAGCTGGCTCCTTTGCCCTCCTGACCACTTTCCTCTGAAGGAGCTCCTTGTTCAGTCGTCCTAACTGTGAAGTGTGGCTTCCTGGGCTGGATGCGGTAGATTTCTGTGTGGCCTGGGGTGGCACGGGCCAGCACCGACACGCTTCCCTCATTCTAGAAACTCTAGCGCATGCAGTGTACGGTTGCAGCAGGTTATCTAATGAACTTCTGTAAAGCTGAGAGGGCGCTAGAGCAGAATTTAGCCAGCTTCCTGTCTCTAGATCCTGGCTCAGCCACTGGCTAGTGAGGGATTATGGGAAATCACTTCAGGAACTTCCGGAGCTTCGGTTTCCTCTTCTGTGGGAGCGCAAGTGGCCCTAACCTCCTAAGTACATATGTTCCTTTTAAATGGGGACTAAATAAGTTAGTAAAAGGAAAGATCTTGGTACAGTGCTGGAATCTGGGACATGTGTAGTAAAAGTTAGCTATTAGAGTCACTGTTGTTAGTTTTGCTTCAAGCATCCGTGTGCGCTTGGATGTTTCTTTCTTTCTTTTTTTTTTTAATGTCCTCTGAGGGCAGAGGAATCACCCTCCTCTTCCCCTCCCCCCTCTCTCTTTAAAAAGTATTTATTTATTTATGCAGGATCTTTCATTGAAGCACGTGGGCTTCTCTCGTTGCGGCACACGGACTCAGCAGTGCTCGGGCTCTCAGTTGCAGCACATGGGCTTAATTGCCCTGCGGCAGGTGGGATCTTATTAATAGTTCCTTGAGCAGGGATCGAACCCATGTCCCCTGCATTGGAAGGCTGATTCTTCACCCCTGGACCACCAGGGATGTCCCTGGCTTGGGTGTTTTGTATTTGATGTTCCTGTAGGCATCCAGATGTACCCACGTGGTGTTTATGAGTCCAGTGTGGGGCTCTGCCTTTGTGAAATTCCATCATGTTAGATGATTCTGCCCATTATTCTAACCCCTTCCTGCTAATTTCAGACTCTGGCTCAGTGCAGCAGTCTATTCCATGATTTGCCCAGATTTGTACCTTGGCCATGGTTTAAGGAATCCCAATACCAATAGGAGGGTAGCGTTTGTTTTCCATTGGCCTCTCTAGAGCGTTAGTGAATGGAGTGGAGAATATAAATGGAGAAATGGGAGGCTCAACCAACCATCTCAGGAGTACAGAGTGGCCGTTACCAGCTCCAGGAGGGGAGTCAGCAGCTAGGGGCTCCAGCGTCTACCAGCTCATAGTGCAAGGCAGCATCAGTGAATGGAGTGCTCCAAGCCTCAGCTTCCTCATCTATAGTATGTACAGTGTACAGAATCTACTTCCTAGGGTTGTAAAGTGTGGATTCCATGAACAAAAGCATGTCAGGCACATGCCTAGTAGGTGCTCAGTAAATTCGAGCTGCTCTTTTTACATTACTGTGATGATTATTCTCTGAGGTCCTGGGAATCATGGCACAGCCCCGACCCTAAGAACAGCCAGAGTCTGGATGGCACTGGCAGCTGGGTACCATCAGAACAGTCCTTGGGAGAAAAAGGAAGGGGATGGAGTGAGAGCTGGAGGATCTGATGGCCAGGGGAGCCAGCTAACAGAAACAGCAGCAAAGCGGTCCAGCTCACACAAGCCACCCTTTGTTCAGCCCTCCCCTGGCACGCTCTCCTCCAACACTGAGGCTATTATAACACAGGCCTCCTGAGCAGCGCACATATCCCCAGCCGCCAAGGTCAGGCATATGCAGCCAACCTTCCCCAGCTGTGGTCTGGCCATCTCCCAGCGCATCTGTGGGTTGGGTGTTCAACAGAGTGGGGGGCCCACAGGGCCAGGGTGGGTGGGGAATTATGGAAGCTGAATCTTGCGTGTCAGCCACAGAAATGTGAAAAGGGTCCTTTTTTTTTATTTTTTAAAAGCTCCCACCTTAAGGTTTGGCATTGGGTGTCCCCAAAGATGATGGTAATAAAATGATGGTGATAAATTGTAAAGATAGGGGCTGTTCAGGCTTATGAAAAGTGTTTTGGCTTGATGGAAATGAACAGCTTCTATGCACATTGAAAATTAATCAAATGATTGAGATCTTTGCATAATTAAAGTCCTTTATAGGGATCAATGAAGCCTCTGCTGGGAGGCTCTCAGCCATGCATGTTCTGGAGATCTGGGAGATACCCAACCAGGCTTATTTTGTCCAGACTTAATGACAGTGAAACTGAAAGAAAAACCAGAGAGGACCAGACCATGTTGTTCGTATCCGTCTAGTCCCAGACTACCCAGTGTGACTGAGTGCAGACCTCGCCTTGGAGAATTTTCCTCCACCCTCCTACTTGTTCTCAGGGGTCTCAGGAGAAAGGGGTGCTGCACCCCCACACTCAGCCATGCCTCAGACCCAGTCCTCTGCTGCAGGACCTGTCCAGGTGCTCTGTTCAGAAAGCTGGAGCCCGCCAGACCAGCTGAAGCCCTGAGGGTAGACTCTGTCCCACGATCATAGCATCCAGGCCCTCTGTTTAAAAAGGAAACATTAGAAGTAGGTCACTTGGCTTCTGTTCTGGGTTCTGGGGCCACTTTGCAACTTCCCTGAGGTTTCACTTTGCTCTGTGGTGACATCTTTTCAGCCTGTTCCAGAAACCAGGCTGCCCGCTGGCTGCTGGGTTCCTGGCACTGCCTCTTGTTCCTGGGTGGCCAGGTGGCACCTGGAGAGAAGTCTGCCCCCTCCTCCAAAGCCGCTTGCTTGAGCCTGAAACGGTTCTCTTTCCCCGCATCTCACACGATGCCCACAGGTCTGCCTTCATCATAACCTCACAGCTGACTGCGGCGGTGCTGTAGCTCAGACCACTTGAGTCTTTTATGTGGGTCATCATTACAAAATTCCTCATGGGAAGCCTCTTTTCTTTCTCCAATCCATCCTTCACGCCAAGGTTGCTTTTCCAGAGTCCAGATCTGACCATCCCAAAAGTCCACCATGGCTTCCCACTGTCTACAGCACAACATTAAATTCCTGAGCCCAACAGCCAGCAGCTCCTTTAACCTGACCGCAGTCCCCTTTGGTCATTCCGCCTGTCTCTCTCTCTATTATTTTGTTCCCACTGTGTCACGTAACCTGGAGTTTTACAAACCTGGGATGTATCTTCTCGCTTTATGCTTTCGTGTCTACTCTTCTCTCTGCCGGTCTTTCTCCATCACAGTTTTACTCGTCTTGCTGCTCAGCTTGGATGCCTTCTCTTGTGTGAAGGCTGTTCAGACCCCTTGTGGAACTAACTGATTGTTCACTTTGCTCTCGCAGAACTTTGATTCTACCTCTATTTGAGCATTTGTTTTCTTTCTGCTTTGCCTTAGCGTTCGTTTGCTGCCTGCCCTCCCCGCCAACCCCGGCACCCCGCACTCTAATGACCTCTAAGATTAGACCTTGTCTTACCAAAAGTACCTACCAAAAGTACTGCTTTGCTTGCACATAGTTGGTGCTTAGTATCTGGATGTTGAACTGAATCGAATCAAAGACAAACTGCTTCTTTTTCAATACAAGTAACTTTGTTATTCTATGTTTTGAAATCACATGGGCAGGGACTCTCCAAGTTAATACATAATGCATTCTCCTTGTTGGCGTTTTGAAGTGACCAATTATGCATGTCATTCTTGTTCAATTGCTAAGCTTACTGAGAAAAAAGATGCAGATGTCAGATTGGGATCAAAATATGAAATCTATTTCTGACAAAACAGGACTAGAAAATACTATTTGGACCCAAGGGCAAAATAGACCACCCACTTTCCCCCGTTTCGGTTGAACTTGTCAGCTGAGGTGAGGATGGAGCAGCAGGACATCGGCAGGCCCAGGGCCCTGGGTGTGGGGTGAGGCCCAGTCTGGCCTGGTGCTTGTTGTCTGGAGGAGGGAGCAACATGAGTGCCCTGCAGACGGCCTGCACAGAGCACGAAAGAGCCAGGCAGAGCCACGTTGGTTCCTGCCCCATTTCCCTGTCTCACTGGTCAG
The DNA here is from genome assembly GCF_029407905.1 of Bubalus kerabau. Classification (NCBI taxonomy): domain Eukaryota; kingdom Metazoa; phylum Chordata; class Mammalia; order Artiodactyla; family Bovidae; genus Bubalus; species Bubalus kerabau. The sequence continues at coordinate 69,019,384 of NC_073637.1, forward strand.
AGAACTGACTCCCCCTCAGAGGTAATCATTATTCATTTCCCTGTCTCAGTGGTCAGAGAACTGACTCTCCCTCAGAGGTAATCATTATTCACCCGTTAATGGCTCCTTCCAAGCCTTTCTCTTTAATATATTTATAGAATAATGAGGATACTTATGCAAACATGGTCTATATTTTGCATACATTGAATTATACAGTATTTTCTGCAACATGTGTTTTCCATGATGATACGTCTCATATAATTTTTTCCTTCAGCACAGATACACATACTGTGTTCTTTTAAAATTCCACTTATGATCCATACTGCAGATGTATCATGAAAAAATTTTTTTCTGGATATAACATTCTAGTTTGACAGTGATTTTCTATTGTTTTGTTGAATTTTTGACTTCGGGCTTTCATTGTGGCTGTTGGCATTTCAGCTTTCAGCTCAACTGATAGGAGGTAATCTATCTTTTTTCTCTTATGAACATAGAGACTCTGTGTTCTTTTTTTGTGTGTGTGTGTGTTTTTTGTTTATTCTACAGGTTTATTTCCAAAATTTAGCAACTCTGGCCATTCTCTTGCTTCATAAGGAGCTAATATTAATAGCCAGAATATTTACATTCTTGTTTTGTTTTATTTTATTTATTTATTTTTTTGACATCATTTTATTTTTTATTTTTATTTTTTTATTTTAAATTTTATTTTATTTTTAAACTTTACAATATTGTATTGGTTCTGCCATATATCGAAATGAATCCGCCACAGGCATACATGCGTTCCCCATCCTGAACCCTCCTCCCTCCTCCCTCCTCCCTCCCCCATACCATCCCTCTGGGTCGTCCCAGTGCACCAGCCCCAAGCATCCAGTATCGTGCATCGAACCTGGACTGGCGACTCGTATCATATATGATATTATACATATTTCAATGCCGTTCTCCCAAATCATCCCACCCTCTCCCTCTCCCACAGAGTCCAAAAGACTGTTCTATACATCAGTGTCTCTTTTGCTGTCTCGTATACAGGGTTATCGTTACCATCTTTCTAAATTCCATATATATGCGTTAGTATACTGTATTGGTGTTTTTCTTTCTGGCTTATTTCACTCTGTATAATAGGCTCATTTCATCCACCTCATTAGAACTGATTCAAATGTATTCTTTTTAATGGCTGAGTAATACTCCATTGTGTATATGTACCACAGCTTTCTTACCCATTCATCTGCTGATGGACATCTAGGTTGCTTCCATGTCCTGGCTATTATAAACAGTGCCGCGATGAACATTGGGGTACACGTGTCTCTTTCAATTCTGGTTTCCTCAGTGTGTATGCCCAGCAGTGGGATTGCTGGATCATAAGGCGGTTCTATTTCCAGTTTTTTAAGGAATCTCCACACTGTTCTCCATAGTGGCTGTACTAGTTTGCATTCCCACCAACAGTGTAAGAGGGTTCCCTTTTCTCCACATCCTCTCCAGCATTTATAACTTGTAGACTTTTGGATCGCAGCCATTCTGACTGGCATGAAATGGTACCTCATAGTGGTTTTGATTTGCATTTCTCTAATAATGAGTGATGTTGAGCATCTTTTCATGTGTTTGTTAGCCATCTCTTTGTGTTCTGTAGTTTGTGTGTGTGTGTTGTTTCTTTGTGTATCTTGAATCTGTAGATTGATGTCTCTTAATACTATTGAAAAATTCTTGCCCATTATCTTTTAAATTATTTCCTATGTTATCCTTTCTCTCCTCTTGTATGAACTTCACTTCAATATATGTTAAATCTATCCTCAGTGTCTTACTAAGTTGCTCATCTTTTCCATGTATTTCTTTCTTTACTTCATTCCAGATACTTTTTAAAGCCTATCTTCTAGTTTATTGTTGGTTTTGTTGCATCTATTCTGCTGTTAAATCTGCCTGTTGAGTTTCAAAATGCTAATTAACATCTTTTCATTGTTTGGTTTTGTAAAAACCTTTTTTTACTAGTTTTTTAAGTTTATTGCACACGTTTTTCAAGCTTTTATTTTCTTTCTTTAGTCATAGTAAGCAGAACTATTTACGTTTTTGACTGATAATTCACATATCTAAATTTGAGGGTTTATTTTTGCTGCCTGTTGTTTCAGCTGCCTCTCAAACTTGGTGACAGGACTTCTAGTGAAAAGCTCGCATACTTTTCATTGTGTGTATGTGTGTGAATGTATGTGTGTATGTATATGTGTGAAAATAGTCTTGAGGCAGGAATGAAGGTGAATTCTTCCAGTGAGTATTTGCCTTTGCAACACAGCTGAGAGCATTACAAGTTCAAGTTCAGAATCATTTAAAATATGTATTTATTTATTTGGCTGCACTGTGTCTTAGTCGTGGCACATGGGATCTTCGTTGCATCATGTGGGATCATTCTTTATATCACATGGACTCTCTGAAAGAAAGTGAAAGTCAAAGTGAAGTCGCTTAGTCGTGTCTGACTCTTTGCGACCCCATGGACTGTAGCCTACCAGGCTTCTCTGTTCATGGGATTCTCCAGTGGCGTATGGGCTCAGTAGAGTGGTGCGCAGGCTTAGTTGCCTCGGGGCGTGTGGGATCGTAGTTCCCCAATCAGGGATCAAACCCATGTCCTCTGCATTGAAAGGCGAATTCTCAACCACTGGACCACCAGGGAAGTCCCAGAACCACTTTAAACCAAATACTTGTTTTGAGAATTTTATAAGACCCACCTCAGACACTATGAATTTGGGCAATAAATTGGAGTGAGGAATGGCTTATGGATATAACTTCTAGGACTTTGTTTTTCTCCTTCTGAGGGTACAGCTTATGGGGATGAGAATTTTCTATTAGTCCTCCAACTTTTGGTGGGTCTTGGCCTTCCTCAGACTATAAAAATGAAATAGAAGTACACTACGTTTGGCAAATACACTCTGGTGAAAGGAACTTTTTTGTGTTCTGTCTGCCTTTTGAAGTTCCCGTCCTCCCTTATGATCTGATCTTAGTAAGTCTTAGTTATTTTGCAGCTCTCTTTGCCTTTAAGATATTAGTCGTATTTCCTCTAGCATTTTAGTTGTATTTAGTGGACAAGTTGGTCTCGAAACCTAGCTACATATATTATCTTCCACCAATTTAGTCAACCATTTTCTTTTTATTGGAAATTAGTTTTCCCCCAGTTTTTCTGTTACAAATCATGCTGCAGTGAATATGTGTCTTTGTGCACATATGTGGGTATGTTTCTTGGGTAGATACTGATCATTGGAAATTCTGGGTGGAAGAGTGGGTGCAGTTTAGTTTTGATACATAAAGTATTACTAATTTATCTTCTCATAAAAAGTGGATGAAATTGCTCCTTTTCATAACCTCTCACCAGCGCTGGATTCATGCTTAAGAATTAGTGTCAGTGTAATAAGTAAAAATATATTTCATAGTTGTTTTAATTTGGGATTTCTTGTTCATTTGTGAGTTTTATTATATTTTAATCTCTTAATTGACTTTGTACCTTTTCTTCTGTGAAATGTCTATTTATATCCCTTGTTCTAATTTTTTTTTTTTAAAAAATGGACTGTTGTTGTCTTACTAATTTGTAGAATCTCTTTGCACTGTATGGATATTAATCCTTTGTCTTCATATTTATTGAAAATATTTTTTCCAATTTTTCACGTTAGCTTTTAACCTTTTATGACATCTTTTTCCACAGAGTAATTTAAAAATTTTATGTATTCAATATTTCAATTTCCTTCTTTATGGATCTAGTTTTATCTAAAAATTTTATGGTTTTGCTTCTGATGTTTAATTCTTCAGTATATCTAGATTTAATTTTTTTAAATTGTGTTATACAGGGTTATGAGCTTTTCTTTGGAATGGGCAGTTGCATGCCATTTTTATTGAAATAAAGATTTGGAAAAACAAAAATAGGCCTTTATTATATATTAAATTTTCATGTGTGTGTTAGACTATATCTGTACTCTCTATTTTCTTTCTTTGACTTATTTTTCTATTCTTGCTCCAATATCTAACTTTAAATTATATTATCTTTAAAACATGACTTGAAAGTTAGAGCATGTCCCTCTTCATTGTTCTTTTTTGGAATTTACTTGGGTATTCTAATGTGTTTTTTATTCCTGATGGAATTTTAGAATCAGCTTGTTAAATAGTTTGAGAGTCCTTTTGATTATAATTACATTGGTTTATATTTTATTTGGAGTGAATTTGAGTCCATATAATAATAAACATTTCAATTCAGGAACATGAATAGCTGTTTAGTCTGGTCTCTTAAAAAAACATCCTTCAATGTATTGTTTTTCAAAGCTTTCTCCATATTTTTTCTGAGTATTATCTATTACATTCCTCCCTAGATATCTTTATGCTACAGTAGTGAGTGGAGTCTCTCTTTCTGTAAAATTTTCTAATTGATTAACTTTGGAAAAAGACTGGTTTTGTTGATCATGTATTCAGCTCCTTTGATGAATCCATTAGTAGTTTTCATTAATAAAGTTATCTTGATATGTCTAAGAAGATATCACTATCTACTGCAAAAAATGACATTTGTGTGCATGAGTGTGTATGTGTGTATGATAGATTTTATCCCAAACCTCACATTTGGATCACATACAGAGGCAAAAGAAGGGGGGAAGGCTAAGGCTCTAACATAAAAATTTACCTGACCTAGGAACCACTGCCTTGACCTTATCTGGCATCCTCAAAATAGTATTGCCCCAAATTCTATGTCCTGACCTGATTTTGGCTCTTTGCCTCATCTTCTTCCTCCTCCTTTGTACGTTTTTCATAGATCAGGTACTTAATACAGCTCTCTTGGTACTTTTGAATCTTGCAAATAATTCCTTTTGTTTCTTTTTCTTATCCTATTGTACTGGCTAGATATCTAACACAATGATGATAAGAGATTTCTTTGTCTTTTACCTGAATTTAATGGGAATGTTTTTAATATAAGTTTGTTAGAGATTTTAGATAGCTTTGTCATATTAATAAGTTTGCTTCTATTCTTAGCCCAGCTTTTTAGGATAGGCTTTTTAAATATCTAATGTTCTCTTAGAATATGTTGGGTTTCATAATTTTTTCATCTCTAACTTGACAATGCACTGAATTAAATTAATAGATATCTTAACACTGCATAATTGCTTAATACTTGGATAATTATGATAAACTCAACTTAACCATGATGTATATTCTAAAAAATTATTACTATATTCCCTTTGCTGCTTTTACATTTATGACTTTAAAATTTTTTTCCAAGAAAGATTGGCCAATCATTTCTTTGATTTATTTTATCTTCTCCATCTTGGTGTTGGGGTTATGTCGGCCTTGTATGCTCTTGGTGCTGCTCATCCCCCACTTCATGCCCTTACTTTACATAGCACAGGGTTTGTGTGCTTGCTAGAATTTGCTTAAAGTCATCTGAGCCTATTATCATTTTCAGGATGTATCTTTGGCAATTTAAAAAATTTGTTAAGTGGTTATTGTACACTAAGTTTTCCCACCTCCTCTTGAGTCATAGATATTCACAGAAAAACATGCAATACATGTAACATTCAAATTTATTGGCATAAAGTTGTATAAAATATTTTTTCATGTTTAAAAATAGCCCTTTCTGGGGACTTCCCTGGTGGTCCAGTGTCTAAGACCCTGTGCTCCTAATGCAGGGGGCCTGGGTTTGATCCCTGGTCAGGGAACTAGGTCCTACATACCACAGCTAGGGGTTTGTATGCCACAACTGAAGATCCTGCGTGCTGCAGCTAAGACCTGGGGCAGCCAAATAAATAAATAAATATGAAAAAACCCTATCTAAGGTTATATTATCTTTTGAATTTCTCTCATATTTTTTGTCTCTTCTTTCTTAACAAGACTTGCCAAGTTTTTTTACTGATATTTCTAAAGAACAAACTTTTAGTTGCAGAGTTTGTCTGCTATTTCTTTTTTATTTTGTATTCTAATGCATTAATGTTTGCCTTTTGGTCACTAGTTACTTCTTTGGGTTTAATTCTTTGTTTTTTTAGCTTCTAGAATCAAACACTAAATTTAATTTAATTATTCTTTTTTCTAATAAATATCTATGAGGTTACACATTTTCCCTTTTGGTACCACTATAGCCAAATCTCTTGGCTTTCAATATGTAGTACACTCATTCCCTTCTAAATAATTTATAATTTCTCTTTTAGTTAAATGATTATTTTGAATGCTTTTAAATTTTCAAGTTAAAAAATAATTTTTGGGGTGGGAGATGGTATTAATTCTTACTGATGGTGTAATAAGTTACCATAAACTTAGTGACTTATAAATTTTTTTCTCCTCTAGTTCTAGAGGTCAGAGTATGGGATCAGTTTCATTAGGCTAAAGTCAAGGTGTTGACACGGCTGATTCCTTCTGGAGGCTCTGAGGGGAGAATCAGTTTGCTTGCCTTTTCTTCTTCTGGTGGTTGCCTGTGTTCCTTGACTGTGGCTCTTTCTTCTTAAAAACTCATCAGTCTCCCCATTGTCATCACACTGCCTTCTCTTCTGTAGTAGTGTCTCCCTCTGCTTCCTTCTTTAAAAAAGTCCTTGTGATTGCATCATTGGGCCCACCTGGATAATCCAGGATGGCCCTCTCGTCTCAAGATCATTACTCTAATCACAACTGCAGGGTACTCTTAGTCATATAAAGTAAAATTAATATTTACAGGTTCTGATATTAAGATGTGGATACTTTAGGAGGGCACTAGTCACCCTAATCTCTAATTGTAAATTTCTAATGTTTTATCTCTGTAGTGATTTTGTTAAGTGTTTTATGGAAAGATCAACATGTTTAAAGTTTTGAAGAATATTATAATTTAAATGGCACCCCACTCCAGTACTCTTGCCTGGAAAATCCCATGGACGGAGGAGCCTGGTAGGCTGCAATCCATGGGGACGCTTAGAGTCGGACACGACTGAGCAACTTCACTTTCATTTTTCACTTTCATGCATTGGAGAAGGAAATGGCAACCCACTCCAGTGTTCTTGCCTGGAGAATCCCAGGGACGGGGGAGCCTGGTGGGCTGCCGTCTATGGGGTCGCACAGAGTCGGACACGACTGAAGTGACTTAGCATAGCATAACTTAAACCCCTGGTAATGTTATGTAATAAGGAGTTCATGATCTGAGCCACAGTCAGCTCCTGGTCTTGTTTTTGCTGACTGTATAGAGCTTCTCCATCTTTGGCTGCAAAGAATATAATCAGTCTGATTTCGGTGTTGACCATCTGGTGATGTTCATGTGTAGAGTCTTCTCTTGTGTTGCTGGAACAGGGTGTTTGCTATGACCAGTGCATTTTCTTGGCAAAACTCTATTAGTCTTTGCCCTGCTTCATTCCGTATTCCAAGGCCAAATTTGCCTGTTACTCCAGGTGTTTCTTGACTTCCTACTTTTGCACTCCAGTCCCCTATAATGAAGAGGACATCTTTTTTGGGTGTTAGTGCTAAAAGGTCTTGTAGGTCTTCAGAGAACCATTCAACTTCAGCTTCTTCAGCGTTACTGGTTGGGGCATAGACTTGGATTACTGTGATATTGAATGGTTTGCCTTGGAAACGAACAGAGATCATTCTGTCGTTTTTGAGATTGCATCCAAGTACTGGATTTCAGACTCTTTTGTTGACCATGATGGCTACTCCATTTCTTCTGAGGGATTCCTGCCCACAGTAGTAGATATAATGGTCATCTGAATTAAATTCACCCATTCCAGTCCATTTTAGTTTGCTGATTCCTAGAATGCCTACATTCACTCTTGCCATCTCTTGTTTGTTATTGAATAAAGTAGGGGAAACCATTAGACCATTCAGATATGACCTAAATCAAATCCCTTATGATTATACAGTGGAAGTGAGAAATAGATTTAAGGGCCTATACCTGATAGAGTGCCTGATGAACTATGGACAGAGGTTCGTGACATTGTACAGGAGACAAGGATCAAGACCATCCCCATGGAAAAAAAATGCAAAAAAGCAAAATGGCTGTCTGGGGAGGCCTTACAAATAGCTGTGGAAAGAAGAGAAGCCAAAAGCAAAGGAGAAAAGGAAAGATATAAACATCTGAATGCAGAGTTCAAAAGAATAGCAAGAAGAGATAAGAAAGCCTTCCTTAGTGATAATGCAAAGAAATAGAGGAAAACAACAGAATGGGAAAGACTAGAGATCTCTTCAAGAAAATTAGAGATACCAAGGGGACATTTCATGCGAAGATGGGCTCAATAAAGGACAGAAATGGTATGGACCTAACAGAAGCAGAAGATATTTAAGAAGAGGTGGCAAGAATACACAGAAGAACTATACAAAAAAGATCTTCATGACCCAGATAATCACGATGATGTGATCACTCACCTAGAGCCAGACATCCTGGAATGTGAAGTCAAGTGGGCCTTAGAAAGCATCACTACGAATAAAGCTAGTGGAGGTGATGGAATTCCAGTTGAGCTATTTCAAATCCTGAAAGATGATGCTGTGAAAGTGCTGCACTCAATATGCCAGCAAATTTGGAAAACTCAGCAGTGGCCACAGGACTGGAAAAGGTCCGTTTTCATTCCAATCCCAAAGAAAGGCAATGCCAAAGAATGCTCAAACTACCGCACAATTGCACTCATCTCACATGCTAGTAAGGTAATGCTCAAAATTCTCCAAGCCAGGCTTCAGCAATACATGCACCATGAACTTCCTGATGTTCAAGCTGGTTTTAGAAAAGGCAGAGGAACCAGAGATCAAATTGCCAACATCCGCTGGATCATGGAAAAAGCAAGAGAGTTCCAGAAAAACATCTATTCTGCTTTATTGACTATGCCAAAGCCTTTGACTGTGTGGATCACAATAAACTGTGGAAAATTCTGAAAGAGATGGGAATACCAGACCACCTGACCTGCCTCTTGAGAAATCTGTATGCAGGTCAGGAAGCAACAGTTAGAACTGGACATGGAACAACAGACTGGTTCCAAATAGGAAAAGGAGTTCATCAAGGCTGTATATTATCACCCTGCTTATTTAACTTATATGCAGAGTACATCATGAGAAACGCTGGACTGGAAGAAACACAAGCTGGAATCAAAATTGCTGGGAGAAATATCAATAACCTCAGATATGCAGATGACACCACCCTTATGGCAGAAAGTGAAGAGGAACTCAAAAGCCTCTTGATGAAAGTGAAAGTGAAGAGTGAAAAAGTTGGCTTAAAGCTCAACATTCAGAAAACGAAGAACATGGCATCCGGTCCCATCACTTCATGGGAAATAGATGGAGAAACAGTGGAAACAGTGTCAGACTTTTTTTGGGGGGCTCCAAAATCACTGCAGATGGTGACTGCAGCCATGAAATTAAAAGACGCTTCCTCCTTGGAAGGAAAGTTATGACCAACCTAGATAGCATATTCAAAAGCAGAGACATTATTTTGCCAACAAATGTCCATCTAGTCAAGGCTATGGTTTTTCCTGTGGTCATGTATGGATGTGAGAGTTGGACTGTGAAGAAGGCTGAGCGCCGAAGAATTGATGCTTTTGAACTGTGTTGTTGGGGAAGACTCTTGAGAGTCCCTTGGACTGCAAGGAGATCCAACCAGTTCATTCTGAAGGAGATCAGCCCTGGGATTTCTTGGGAAGGAATGATGCTGAAGCTGAAATTCCAGTACTTTGGCCACCTCATGGGAAGAGTTGACTCATTGGAAAAGACTCTGATGCTGGGAGGGATTGGGGACAGGAGGAGAAGGGGACGACAGAGGATGAGATGGCTGGATGGCATCACTGACTCGATGGACGTGGGTCTGGGTGAACTCTGGGAGTTGGTGATGGACAGGGAAGCCTGGCATGCTGTGATTCATGGGATTGGGAAGAGTCGGACATGACTGAACGACTGAACTGAACTGAATGTTATGTAGGGCATATATATGACAATATATATATGAGAGAGTATTAAAATTGGTATGAATATGTTGTATACAGAAGATAGGAGAAAAGCTGGCATTTTAGAGAAAAATGAATCAGAAAATGCTTATATAAGATCAGATGACCAAAGAGTTAATAAAATTAGAGTTAAATGGAAACATCAGCATGAGCTCACCACTTTGAAATGGCTTCTAGAGTGTCACTAAGGTAGTGTAGGCAGCCTTTGGTGTGACTGTGTCTACAACTTATAACAAAACAAAACCCTTTAATAGAAGATGCTAATTGTGGCCATTGCTTTTCAGCAATGTAGGCCAAATTTTTCTGCCCTATGTTGCAGCAGTATTTGCAAAAAGAGAGAAAAAATATTTGCTTGAAGCTGTTTGTTTAGGATTCTTGATTGCTTGCTCTTTTGTTATATGTCTTTGTATCAGGAGAAAGCTGTAAGGGATTTTGTCAAGGTTCGAGTTCATGATTGATTTCCCTATGGGTAGTGGTTTTAAGTAAATTTCACCATAGCTCTATAATCTGCTTGCTGGAATTACAACCTGAAAATTCACTCGAGGGCTAAGATTTGGCTCCTGGCATTTCTTGCATGCTCCATTTGCAACACTGTGCAAGTGATCCCAGATCTGGGTCCTGGGACCGTTTGCAAAATTGTTTTTTTTTTTTTCACTGAGCAGAAGCCTGAAATCAATGTGGGCAGAATCTAAATATCATTTCAGCATTACGTACAATAGTGGATAAAGGGCTCTGAAACCAGCCTGTCTCTTGATGTTCTGAAACTTACTTCATGAATCAAAGAATCAATGTATAATCTATAATGCTGCTGCTGCTGCTGCTGCTAAGTCGCTTCAGTTGTATCCGACTCTGTGCGACCCCATAGACGGCAGCCCACCAGGCTCCCCTGTCCCTGGGATTCTCCAAGCAAGAACACTGGAGTGGGTTGCCATTTCCTTCTCCAATGCATGAAAGTGAAAAGTGGAAGTGAAGTCACTCAGTCGTGTCCGACTCTTCGCGACCCCATGGATTGCAGCCTACCAGGCTCCTCCGTCCATGGGATTTTCCAGGCAAGAGTACTGGAGTGGGGTGCCATTGCCTTCTCTGATAATCTATAATAGAGATAGTGAAATTCTAAAATTTGGTCAACTGTAAATCATGTACCAAGTTATTTAGTTTTAACTGCAGGTTCTCCTGGTTTCTTTGCTTACCAGTTATGGTGGGATGAATTTTGTTTTGCTTGAATCAGGTCTGTCAGAGGCCACTTGACTTGTAGGGGGCCCATTGAGAGACTTGCTTAGTGTACATCACAGAAGGTTTAATGTATTTCTCCTTTGTCTTTAGCCATCTAGTCTTACCCATGAAAAATTTTATTAGGATATGCTTGGGCAGGGCTCTTTTTCATTAATACTCTTGGGCACTTGGAAATTCCTTTCTAGAACTTTGGGATGTTTTCTTCTATTTAAAAAATCACTTTCTACCCTTACTATTTAATTTTTATTTTTAAGACTTTATTGCCTCGTGAGAAACCTGTATGCAGGTGAAGAAGCAACAGTTAGACCTGGACACGGAACAACAAATTTGTTCAAAATTGGGAAAGGAGTACGTCAAGGCTGTATACTGTCACCCTATTTATTTAACTTATATGCAGCTATTTAACTTATATGCCGAGTACATCATGTGAAATGCCTGGCTGGATGAAACTCAAGCTGGAATCCAGATTGCTGGGAGAAATGTCAATAACCTCAAATATGCAGATGATACTTTAATGGCAGAAAGCAAAGAGGAACTAAAGAGCCTCTTGATGAAGGTGGAAGAGGAGAGTAAAAAAGCTGGCTTAAAACTCAACATTCAAAAAACTAAGATCATGGCATTTGATCCCATCACCTCATGACTAATAGATGGGGAAAATATGGAAACAGTGACAGACTTTATTTTCTTGGGCTCCAAAATCACTCTGGATGGTGACTGCAGCCATGAAATTAAAAGACGCTTGTTCCTTGGAAGAAAATCTATGACAAACTTAGCCAGCGTATTAAAAAGTAGAGACACCACTTCTCCCACAAAGGTCCAGCTATGGTTTTTCCAATAGTCATGTATGGATGTGAGAGTTGGACCAGCCTTCTTTAGAAGGCTGAGTGCTGAATAATTAATCCTTTCGAATTGTGGTGTTGGAGAAGACTCTTGAGTGTCCCTTGGACAGCAAGGAGACCAAACCAGTCAATGCTAAAGGAAATCAACCTTGAATATTCATTGGAAGGATTGATGCTGAAGCTGAAGCTTCATACATTGGCCACCTGATGTGAAGAGTGGATTCATTGGAAAGATGCTAGGAAAGATTGAGGGCAAGAGGAGAAGGGGGCAACAGAAGATGAGATGATTGGATGGCATCATCAACTCAATGGACATGAGTTTGAGCAAACTCTAGGAAATGGTGAAGGAGAGGGAAGGCTGACATGCTGCAGTCCATGGGGTCACAAAGAGTCAGACATGACTGAGCAACTGAAAAACAACTAATGTATAAAAATTGCACATATTTAATGTTTGTATTTTTGAGTTTGGATATATGTATGTTAGTCACTCAGTCATGTCCGACTCTTTGTGACCCTGTGGACTGTAGCCCACAAGGCTCCTTTGTCCATGGGATTTTCCAGGCAAGAATATTGGAGTGGGTTACCAGTTCCCTCTCCAGGGAATATTCCAGACCCAGGAATTGAGCCCAGGTGTGCCACATTGCAGGCAGCTTCTTTACTATCTGAACCACCAGGGAGCCCTTTCGGATATACGCATATACCCATAATACCAATTCTAGAGATATGCTACACAGCATGGTGTCTTTAGTTAGCTACACTGTACTATGTACTTTAAAATGTTAAGAGGACAGATAAGATGTTAAGTGTTCTTACACCAAAAAACCCCCTCAAGCCCCAAAGAATCTGGAAGTGATGGGTATGTTCAATGCCTTGGTTGTGGTAATAGTATTATATACCAGTTTCTTTTGTGGGTTTTTTTTTTTTTTTTTGGTGGTAAGAACACTTACGGAGAAGACAATGGCACCCCACTCCAGTACTCTTGCCTGGAAAATCCCATGGATGAGGAGACTGGCAGGCTATAGTCCATGGGGTCGCAAAGAGTCGGACACGACTGAGTGACTTCACTTTCACTTTTCACTTTCATGCACTGGAGAAGGAAATGGCAACCCACTCCAGTGTTCTTGCCTGGAGAATCCCAGGGACAGGGGAGCCTGGTGGGCTGCTGTCTACGGGGTTGCACAGAGCCGGACACGACTGAAGTGACTTAGCAGCAGCAGCAGCAGCAAGAACACTTAACGTCTTATCTGTCTTCTTAACATTTTAAAGTACATCGTACAGTGTAGTTAACTAAAGACATCATGCTGTATAGTGTATCTCTAGAATTATTCATCTTCTGTAACTGAAACTATACCCATTAAGCAACAATTCTCCATTTTCCTCTCCCCCCAGCCCATGGAAGTCAATATTTTACTCTCCATTTCTATGAGTCTATTTAATTTTATTAAAAATTTTTTTTTAAATTTATTTTCAGCTGTTCTGGCTCTTCGTTGCTTTGCCCATGCTTTCTCTGGTTGCTGCGAGTGGGGGCTACTCTTTGTTGCCATACGTGGGCTTCTGATTGCAGTGGCTTCTTTTTTGCAGAGCACAGGCTCTAGGCACACGGGCTTCAGTGGCTGCAGTTCACAGGATCACTAGTCGCAATTTGCTGGCTCTAGGACATGGGGGCTTCAGTGGCTGTGGCACAAGGGCTCATTAATTGTGGCTCGAGGGCTCTAAAGCATAGGCTCAGGAGGCTGGGGAGATGGGCCAGGGAGGGACCATGGGAACTTTGTCTGATGTGCCAGGAGTCAGTTCAGCACAAGCCTAGCTCCTTATTCTTAGACAGTGGCCCCCAGAGAGGAGTGCATGAGACCATATAACGGGAGATAGGGAGAAGATAGTAGAACTTCCAGAGAACTGCTGTCTATACTCATTTTGTATCTCATTCCTCCTAAATGTCTTTCTTTCAAACAAAATTTATTGACAATGTTTCATTCATTTCAGGTGTACAGAAAAATAATTCAGTTATACATACACACATATATGTTTTTAAGATTCTTACACGCTAGTAAAGTAATGCTCAAAATTCTCCAAGCCAGGCTTCAGCAATATGTGAACCGTGAACTTCCAGATGTCCAAGCTGGTTTTAGAAAAGGCAGAGAAACCAGAGATAAAATTGCCAGCATCCACTGGATCATGGAAAAAGCAAGAGAGTTCCAGAAAAACATCTATTCTGCTTTATTGACTATGCCAATGCCTTTGACTGTGTGGATCACAACAAACTGTGGAAAATTCTGAAAGAGATGGGAATACCAGACCACCTGGCCTGCCTCTTGAGAAACCTGTATGCAGGTCAGGAAGCAACAGTTAGAACTGGACATGGAACAACAGACTGGTTCCAAATAGGAAAAGGAGTACGTCAAGGCTGTATATTGTCACCCTGCTTATTTAACTTATATGCAGAATACATCATGAGAAATGCTGGGCTGGAAGAAGCACAAGCTGGAATCAAGATTGCTGGGAGAAATATCAATAACCTCAGATATGCAGATGACACCACCCTTATAGCAGAAAGTGAAGAGGAACTCAAAAGCCTCTTGATGAAGGTGAAAGTGGAGAGTGAAAAAGTTGGCTTAAAGCTCAACATTCAGAATACGAAGATCATGGCATCTGGTCCCATCACTCTTGGCAAATATATGGGGAAACAGTGGAAACAGTGTCAGACTTTATTTTTTTGGGCTCCAAAATCACTGCAGATGGTGATTGCAGCCATGAAATTGAAAGAAGCTTACTCCTTGGAAGGAAAGTTATGACCAACCTAGACCATTAAAAAGCAGAGACATTACTTTGCCAAAAAAGGTCTGTCTAGTCAAAGCTGTGGTTTTTTCAGTAGTCATGTATCGATGTGAGAGTTGGATTATAAAGAAAGCTGAGCATTGAAGAATGATGCTTTTGAACTGTGGTGTTGGAGAAGACTCTTGAGAGTCCCTTGGACTGCAAGGAGATCCAATCAGTCCATCCTAAAGGAGATCAGTCCTGGGTGTTCATTGGAAGGACTGATGTTGAAGCTGAAACTCCATTACTTTGGCCACCTCATGTGAAGAGCTGACTCATTTGAAAAGACCCTGATGCTGGGCAAGACTGAGGGCAGGAGGAGAAGGGGACGACAGAGGATGAGATAGTTGGATGGCATCACCAACTCAATGGACATGAGTTTGGGTAGGCTCTGGGAGTTGGTGATGGACAGGGAGGGCTGGCGTGCTGCAGTTCATGGGGTCGCAAAAAGTCAGACATGACTGAGTGACTGAACTGAACTGAACACTGGGGTACATGTATCATTTTGAATTAGAGTTTTCTCTGGATATATACCCAGGGTGGGGGTCACCTAATGTCTCTTTTAATGACCATTAAAAATGATCATTAATGACATTTTGTATTGCTTGTATGGTAATTGATACATATAATCTAGTACTATAAACGATACATATACATACATATACACACGTGTGTGTGTTTGTATATGTATACATACTTCCCAGGTGGTGCTAGTGGTCAGAACCCAACTGCCAATGCAGAGGACATAAGAGACGCAGGTCTGATCCCTGGGTCAGGAAGATTCCCTGGAGGAGAGCATGGCAACCCACTCCAGTATTCTTGCCTGGAGAACCCCATGGACAGAGGAGCCTGGTGGGCTATAGTCCATAGGGTCACAAAGAGTTGGGCATGACTGAAGCGACATTGCACGCATGTACACGTGCACACACACACATATAATATTTTGTGTGTGTTTGTTGCTCAGTTATGTCTGACTCTTTGTGACTCCAAGGACCGTAGCCCTCCAGGTTCCTCTGTTCATGGAATTCTCCAGGCAAGAACACTGAAGTGGCTAGCCATTTCCTTCTCCAGGGGCTCTTCCTGACCCAGGGACCGAACCTGGGTCTTCTGCATTGCAGGTCGATGCTGTAATGTCTGAGCCACCAGGGAAGCCCATATCATATTTTACTGATTTGGTATAGGAGCAAAAGAGTTCAGATAATGCAGTACTTTAAAGCACAGCAGCACAGTCTCCCCCACTGAGTGCCCAGGAATGAGGTTGTTCTATCCAAGTGGCAAAATTGGCTCTAAGCTTCTAGGATGACAGTCCTGGGTCCTGGTGGCTGCTCAAAGCAGGGGGGAAAAATTGTTCAAGATGCTGGGGTTGAGTCCCACTGGCCCTATTTTTAATATCTTCCAACATCTAACTAACTTGTCCTGACAGCCTGCTACAACAAGTCAATGTGTTTAGTTACTGGTGTATCTTGGTGGGGTTGCCAGGAAGTGAAATTGCTTACAGTTCAGTATCTGGCTTGATCAGTGTATTTATTGATTTTTTTAATGACTGCACCTAGAGTTTGTTAATAGCTGATTGAATTTGTTCTAGGCTGAAATGATCACAGGTATAGTCTATGGAGTAAGGCTTTGGGGGCTCAGTCACGCATAGTACCCTGATGTGCCTGAAATCATTTGCAGAGAGAATCTCCGCCCTACTCAGGGGGTTCTCCTGTGTCTCGCTCTGCACAGGAGTGAGATGGGGGTGTGTACCAGGTGCCTGTCCTTAAAATGCTTCTCATTCTCCATAGAAGCTTGGAGGTCCTTGCTGGTTATCTGCTTTGTCGGTGTCTATCAGTATGTAGACACCCAGGGGAAGACCATGGGCTTGCCTTTAGTGGTGCCATGGAATGCCTGCACCCGTGGTGTTAGAAAATGGGCTTATGGAACTCTGCCTCCTGGGATTCAGCTGGGCCGTTGGAAAGCTGTAAAATCTGGGTTTGGCTCTTTTCACCTGGGTTATGAGGTCCAGCTTCTTCACGGCACTGAGGTGTGTTGTAAATGGATCCATGAGCTGGCCTCATGGAACTGTTGTCGAACTTGCTGCAGGGTGCTGTGGCTGGTGAGTCTATCATTACATCACGCAGCCCTTTTTAAGAGCCTCAAGTGAGGAGTTCTCTGTAAGTCTCAGTACAGGGGATGAGATGGTTGGATGGCATCACTGACTCAATGGATATGAGTTTGAGCAAACTCCAGGAGATGGTCAAGGACAGGGAAGCCTGGCATTCTGCAGTCCACAGGGTCACCAAGAGTCGGACATGACTGAGCAACTGAACAACAAAAACAACTCAGTACCAGCATAGAGACTTTCCCCCCAAGAACCTAGTTTTCATTTTATGAATACTGTAAAGTAGGTAAGTGAATATATGTCCCTCTTTGAGAAATGTAGAGCCAAACTTTCTGCTTTCTTTTTCAAAGTACACAGGACTCTCGGGTGTATATTTTGTGTGCTAAGTCCAACTCCATCTCATTTGTTTCTGCCTTGAGTTTCCTCTTATCTCTTTACTTTGCTGATTTGTCATCTTGTGTACTGGATGTTTTTTAAGTCACCTCAGATATTTCTGGAATTAAGGAAACTGAGAAAGGTGTACTGATTAAAAATGTGAACTCTTGAGTCAGAATGACCTGAAGTCGAATTCCTACCCTGCCACTTAGGACTCATGTGACCTTGGATAACTTATCTGACCTTGTTCAGTCTCAGCATCGTCATCTGTAAAATGGGATAACTAGAGCACCAATTTTTAAAGGCTGCTGTGGGTAGTGGATGGAAAGCATTTACTGTAGCTTCTGGCAGATAGTAAGTACACTTGACCCTGGGTATTGCAGGGAATTAGCTCCAGGACCTGCATCGCCCCCATCCTTGGACACCAAAATCCATGGGTGCCAAGTCCCTTCTATAAAATGATGCAGTACAGTCAGCTCTCCCATAGATGTGGGTTTTGCATCAGGGCATATGGAAGCTGACGACACTGAATCAATGTTATCCCTGGCAGCTCAGCAGTAGAGAGTCTACCTGCTAATGAAGGAGACATGAGTTCAATCCCTGGGTTGAGAAGATCCCCTGGGGAAGGAAATGGCAACCCACTCCAGTATTCTTGCCTGGGAAATCCCATGATAGAGAATGGGACAGAATCCCAGAGAAGCCTGGCAGGCTACAGTCCATGGAGTCACAAAAGGCTCAGACATAACTTAATGACTAAACAACAAACAACAGAAGTATTCAAACTAGTGGGAGAATAAACAAATACTTGAATAAATGAATGCATCTATTGGACTAGAAAAAGTCAGTCTTGTCTTACTGAGACATTTCCTGTGTTCCCATGGGCTGAGGCAGCATAGAGAATAAACTGTATAAACTCTAATGAAGATGACTTAAAATCCTATAGAAGCTCACAAACCCCTAAGTCCCTGAGAAGAATATTTATTTTTTTATGTTTCAACTAGAAGGGAATGGAGGAAGGGTCATAAAATGTTACAGTATATTGCTGATTATATTACTGACCTATATCACTTTTTAACAGTAACTCCTAAAATTATTACCATCTCAAAAAACAGTTGCAAACAATAACATTGCGGCTGGTGTGTATGCTGTCATCGATTTGGAGGGGGGTATTGCTAGCTGTGAGCCACATACTCCAAAACTTAAGCAATAAAACAAAATGGAACAGTAGAAGATGATAATATTCTAGCACAGGCTGGTAATGTTACAGTGACTAAAGACCAGATGTATTTGAGAAAGAATAGTAATACCAAGGTACCTTTATTAAGGTACTTTGTAAACATGAGCCTATTATTTCCCCGAGGAACAGTCTGAAATAGCATAAGCTCTAGACACCAGACTAAGAACTCATTTTGGTCTGAACTTTTATGTGCTTAACTCATCTTTGATTCTCTTCCAGCACCCAGAACATGCCTGGAACAAATGTCTGTTGATGGAACAAATGAATGTATAGGTTGCCTCAAGCTGTGGGAGGTCCCCACCAATAACTGGATACTCTCCCCAGAGGCATTAGGACCACAGGAACCTCAGCGACCTGTGGGCTGATGAGTAAAAGCCGCAGAGGCCTGGAATCCCAGGAACACGGGAGCAGGGGGGCACAGAACAGTCAGAAAATGAGAGAGTGCGTGGTGCTCTAGAGACACTGGCCATGCCGGGTCATTGTGGCTGGGGCAGAAGCGATGATGTGAGGCTGGTGAGGGAAGGGGAGGAGCCTGATCAGCGAGGCCTTGCCTTCTCCAATAAGTGAAAGTGAAAGTCTCTCAGTCGTGTCCGATTCTGTGCGACCCCATGGACTATACAGTCTATGGGATTCTCCAGGCCAGAATACTGGAGCGGGTAGCCTTTCCCTTCTCCAGGGGATCTTCCCAACCCAGGGATCGGACCCAGGTCTCCTGCATTGTAGGTGGATTCTTTACCAGCTGAGCCACAAAGGAAGCCCAAGAATACTGGAGTGGGTAGCCTATCCCATCTCCAGCGGATCTTCCTGATCCAGGAACTGAGGTCTCTTGCATTGCAGGCGGATTCTTGAAGAACTGAGCTATCAGAGAAGCCCCTCTCCGATAAGGAATAGAGCTGAATGATGAGACCTGTGAGAATGAATTGAACATTTTCAAGCAGAAGAGTTTCAATATCAGATTTGGGTTTAGAAGGCTTATTCTGGATTCTGTGGGGGAGTGAATTGAGGGGTGGAAACTAGGGGAACCACCCAGTAGGGGGCTGTTGTGTCAACCAGGAGACACAATGTGGGTTTGAAACACAATGGGGTTTCTTAGTGGTTGGTTGTGATGGAGGACCACAGAGAAGAAGGGCTAAAGCTATTTGCAAAAGAATGAATGAAGATCAACACTTGCTTTGAGTCCTGGGTAGACACGTTTCCACTTCTGTTTGCAAAGGCCGCCTTGTGACCCTTGGGTGGGACAGTGGGATATGCCCCAAACACACAGGGGGCTTCCTGAAGTTCTGGGGGCTTCTCTCCTCCTCGTCCCCAGCCTTTCCGTCATGGCGCCCTTGGTGCTGCAGCCACTCTGGGAGACTGGCAGGGCAGAGGGGGAGCTGAGGACCCCCTGAAGGGATTTAGGAGGTTTTAGACCTTCTGACAGTGCTGCCACACACAGATGAGTGGGGATTAAACGCTGCCCATGAGGGCTTCGTAGAAATAGAAAACAGACAGATATCAGTGAAAAGGATAATCAGAGCATTGGGCTTCCTGGGATTTGCAGGCAGAAAACTGGAATCCAGGCTCCATCTGCGGTGAGTGTGGGAAAATCATTTAAGCTCCAACACTAAAATGTCATTAATGTTGACACTAAAAATTATAACGACTTAACACAAATCCATGAGTCATTTATGCTCTATGAATCACAATTTTCTCCTTAATGGAATGAAAATTAAAATATCTGTGTGTATGTATATCTTGAATGAAATAAATCATATGTGTACTAATGCTTAGAAGACTGCAATATGATTAACTATGTACATGTTAACATAACATAACAACACAATATATTTGGTTGTTTTAAGTCACCAAGTTGGGGGGTAGTTTTTAATGCAGCAATCCATGACAAACACATTAAGTTGCTCTCACTGAGTTCCAGTCTCCTCCTCTATAAAATGCAACCCCAGTATCTGTTTGTAGGAGTTACAGCAAGAATTCAATGAGAGTATGTATCTAAGCCAAATGCAGTAGTGCCTGGCATGTAATACCACTTTGTGGACGGTTGTTATTATTTTATAAAAGGCAGCAGAGCCCAGAGACAGCTGAATGCTACACACATTGTGGGTGCTGAGTTTCGGGCAGTGAGTTCCTGGCTGCCCTGTCATTGCATCACTGCACTTTTATTATTAAAAGTGTTTGTTTAGTTATGTGTCTTCTGCAGTTGACTTTGAATTGGATGAGGCTGTGTCATGTCACCACTTTATCTCCTGCCCAGCAGCACTCAGTGAAAGAAAGTGGAAGTGAAAGTCATTCAGTCGTGTCCGACTCTTTGCAACCCCATGGACTGTCCATGGAATTCTCCAGGCCAGAATACTGGAGTGGGTAGCCTTTCCCTTCTCCAGGGGATCTTCCCAACCCAGGGATCGAACCCAGGTCTCCCACATTGCAGGCGGATTCTTTACCAGCCACCAGGGAAGCCCAAGAGTACTGGACTGGGTAGCCTATCCCTTCTCCAGGGGATCTTCCAGACCCAGGAAGCACTCAGTGAGGGTTTGTTAAATGAATGATCAAATAATTGAATTAATGAGAAGGCTGAGAGATGTCCCATGGGATGCCTAGTTCCATAAACAGCTGGCACTCATCCCAGGAGATAGCTCAGGGAGTGGACAGGTTGCTGAGCTGCAGCATTAGGATCCCTCCAGGCTCATGGGTCTTGCTTGCTGTGCTCAGACCTTGGTTTTCTTATGTATCAAGTGAGAGTAAAATAGTTGTTCTAACTTTCTTAGAGGTTTGCTGTGAGGATGAAGCAAGGTCATGGATACAAAAGTACTTCGACAACTGCAAACACAATACAGACATGACTATTAGCATGTTGGCGGAAACCAGCCCAAGATAATCATTCTTCTTAAGTGGCCTATTTTTCAACCAGCCATGTTTTGACACAACTCAGACTTAAAAAATATGCTTGGATTGTAGATAAAATCCATGAACTAATTTCATGTAAAAGGCAATATTCTAACAAACTTTACCCTTTTATATTATCTGGGTTATATATTCTTCTTTCAAAGGGATAGAATGCCTTGTTTTTCCCTTGAACTGTTTTTGTTCACCTTTGTGATCCGCATATTTGGATTTTCAAATGGGGAATGTGTTCTTTAGAGAGGTATTCTTTAGCAAAGGACTTGGTCGTTTTGCGTGTCAATCGTGAGTTTGGCTTTCCACATTTGTTTTGGGTCCGCTGACATGTAAGTAAACACACTTACTGGCTGAAGAAAACAAAGGGTCTTGAGAGGGACTTCTAGCTGAGGTCAGGCTGGGTTAACCCCCCCGAGGAACCAATTCTGCCTCATGTGAAATACCCCAGCAGGCCCCAACTGGACAACTAGTTTTTGCCTCAGAAAAACCCAACATAGCCAAGAAGGCTAAGCCAGTTTCCTCGGAGCAGGGAAACTCCAGACCTCTTCCCATGACACCCCAGCCTCCCTTTCCAAACACAGCTTCCTTTGCACAGTGATGTCTTTCTCTGGCGTTTTACAAATTGAGTGAGGGAGAGATTCACCAGTTTGCCTTAAATGAAGGCACCATGTGACGTGAACTTGAGTTGAGGGAGCACAGCACACTGGAGCCCCTGCGTGGAAAATCACAAATCCCCTGTAAGGCAACTAACCTTAACACCGCTTAGGTCAAAATGAGCAACGTTAAGGCAGAGTTAACTACTTCTTTTGTTTTTTCTTATAGCTTTTTAATGACAATGTTAACCTTATTATCTTTTAGTTATTTGTCCACTTGTGTATCTCCCTAGTTGCTCTAACATCTTTAAGAGTATAGACTAACTTTTTAACCTCTACTTTTCTGCTTGTCCGATATCCAATACAGTGCTAAGAATAGACTAGGGATCAATAAATGTTTTTTTCTTTTTCTTTTTTTTTGCCACACTGCAGGGCATGTGGATTCTTAAGTTCCCTGTCCAGGGGATTAAACCTGCGCCCCCTGCAGTGTGGAAGTGCTGAGTCTTAACCCTAGAGTACCAGGGATGTTCTCAATAAATGCTTTTAGAATAAACTGATGGGACAATAAATGCTGAATCATCTAAGGTGGGCCACGTAAGCAGACCTTAGAAGCAGCAGCTATGGAGAGGCAAAACCAGTCATGTTTGTAATGGGCCAGAATAAGTTATGGGGTAAAAATCCCACTTTATTCAGTTGCTCCGGGCCGAGTCTGACATCAGATGACTAGTCATCGCTCCAGATAGATTTGGTCCTTTGTAGCCATTTATTCAGTGTCATATAAATATGGTCTGTTTGTGCTTTCCTGCCCAGGGATACTTCTTCATCCACACAAATCTTCTTTAGTTTTTTCCTAGAGACATGAGTTTGTTTACTGGGGGAAAGCAATTTATAAACTGCTCATCTCGATTTGGAGTTAATGAAACCAAATACACCAGCATCCTTAAATGACCAATAAGACGATCCTCTCACAATGACATTGATAATTTTGGCCAGATACCAATCGAACATCATGGCACCAACCACCTCCTCTTATGCTGTGGGTAGAAGGTAATTCTTGGAGGCTTTGAGCAGACTCTCAGGTTCTCCATTACTCACCAGGTTGTACTCTCCTTTATGGACAAACACAAACAAGTGGAAAAAAGGATTTGACTTGGACAGGCTCAAAAGTCAGAATAAAGTGTCCTCTGTAAATTTTACCCTTGGAGATCCTCTGTCTTTCAATTAGCTCATATGTCTTTCAATATAGCTACATATATCTGGGGGTCTGAGTGTAAGAGAAAGAGACAACTTTTCAGATAATAATGCTGACTCCTAAAACATGGCAACTGCCAAACAAAGGTGAGTGTGATGGCATTGGGTTGTTCCACTGTTAGCGAGACAAAACGTGGCCGTAAACTCCAGTTAAAGGTCTGTGTTCTCTGGTGCTAATCCTAACGGCATGTGGAAACGGCCTTCAGAGCTTGGCCATGACATGCAAAGCTTTAGGACACACTTGGGTCTGTTTTCTGAGACCTAAGTGTCATTCATTACTGAGTAAGGTCAATAAGCACAGCAGAAAAGACAATAGGAATGACACCTTCTTGCATGTACTTACTGGTAGCTCAGCTGGTAAAGAATCCGCCTGCAGTGCAGGAGACCTGGGTTCGATCCCTGAGTTGGGAAGATTCCCCTGGAGAAGGGAACAGCTACCCACTCCATCATTCTGGCCTGGAGAATTCCATGGACTATTCCATGGGGTCACAAAGAGTTGGACACGACTGAGTGACTTTCACTTCACTATCAAGGGCTATCCTGGGAACCCAATTAGAGGAAAGAGAATTGGTAAAGATGATCTTTATTAAAAATGACACCTATTAAATTGCTAGTTATTGACAGGAATTCACAAAGCATGCCAAAGACAGAAGAATTAGACTTTCTTTTTGTTTTTAATTTATTTTAGTTTTTATTGAAGTATAGATGATTTATAAGGTCATATTAGTTTCTGATGTACGGCAAATTGATTCATAAAGATAGGTAGATAGATAGATACTTCTTTCCATTATTATAGGGCTCCCCAGGTGACTCAATGGTAAAGAACCCACCTGTCAATTCAGGAGACACAGGAGACTTGGGTTTGATCCCTGAGTTAGGAAGATCCCCTGGAGGAGGAAATGGCAACCCACTCTAGTAGTCTTGGCTGGAAAACTCCATGGATACTCCAGAAGCCTGGTGAGCTACAGTCCATGGGGTCACAAAAGAGTTGGACATGACTGAGTGACTGAGCATGCATTCCATTATAGGTTATTACAAGATATTGAGTATAGTTCCCTGTGCTATGCAGTAGTAGGTCCTGGTTGATAATCTATTTTATATATAGTCATTTGCATCTGCTAATCCCAAACTCCTAATTTATGCCTCCCCAACTGCCTTCCCCCCTTTGGTAACCATAAGCTTGTTTTCTATGTCTGTGAGCCTGTCGCTGTTCTGTGATTATTCACAACTTATGTTCATTTGTGTCATATTTTAGATTCCACATATAAGTGATACTATATATTTGCTTTTCTCTTTCCAACTTCACTTCACTCTAGGTCATTCTGTGTTGCTGCAGATGGTATTATTTCATTCTTTCTGTGGCTGAGTAGTATTCCATTGTTTATATGAACCATATTTTCTTTATCTAGTCATCTGTCAGTGGACATTTGCATCCATGTCTTGGCTATTGGGAATAGTGTTGCTATGAACATAAGGGTGTAAGTATCTTTTCAGATTAGAGTTTTCTCCTGATATATGTCCAGAAGTGGGATTGCTGGATCATGCAGCAATTCTATATTTTAATTTTTTACTGTTTTCCATAGTGGTTATATCAATTTGCAGTGTAAATTGAAGGGTTTACAGTGTAGAAGGGTTCCCTTTTCACTACATCCTCTCCAGCATTTGTTATTTGTAGACTTTTTAAATTCTGACTGGTGTGAGGTAGTACCTCACTATAGTCTTTATTTGCATTTTTCTAATAATTAGTGATGTTGAGCATATTTTCATGTGCCTATTGGCCATCTGTATGTCTTTTTTGGAGAAGTCAGATTTTCTTTTTATTAGTTCAGTCTTATTTGACTCCAGGAGGTGGGGGTGGCTCTTGGAGCAGGAACATGGGCCATGCTGGAGGACAGAACAGAGCTTCCGAAACAACATATGGAAGCAACTTAAGTGTTCATCAACAGGGGAGTGGATAAAGAAGATGTGGTGCATATATACAATGGAATATTACTTAGCCTCAAAAAAGAATGAAATAATATCATTTGCAGCAATGTGGATGCACCTAGAGATTATCATACTGAATGAAGTAAGTCAGACAAAGGCAAATATCATATGATATATTTGTGTGTGTGGACTCTAAAAAGGGGTACAAATGAACTTATCTACAAAACAGAAATAGAGACACAGATGTAGAAAACAAACTTATAAAGATGTCTGGGAAGAAGAGAGGGAAACACAGTAAAGACAAGAGGAGGGCCCAGTGAGCCTCATAGACACCTGGGTGGGGAGTTCATTAGACAAATAAGTGAAGTCCCAAGTCACTTAATGCTGAAATTTTGGAGGGAGTTACTGAAAGGAGTCTAGGAGGCCAGGCAGAAAATGATTAGCAGAAAGTAATCATCTACCACTTTCAGTTCAACACTGAAAATCGTACTAAACAACACAAACCAAAAACATCACAGAAAAAAGCCAAAAGATGTGCTCTGGAGCCTGAAGTCTCCTGTAGTGAGGAGGGTTGGGGTGGGTGGCTGTTGTCCTGCAGACAGAGAGCTGCAATGGGGGCAGGGACAGTCTATGATGCTCTGGAGGAAATATTGATACCCCAGAGCTTTGTAGTTGACAGAGCAGCAGTTCTTGCAGAGAAGAGAAGGTCAGGACTGTTGGAAGCCCAGCACCCCTTCCTGAAGAAAGGAGAAATGATGTCAGCTCCTGGAGACGAGAGCTGTTTGGTTTGGCCCCAGGAGTTGCCCTGCAGAACTTCATGGGTAGAGAAAGGGCACGCACTGTGCAGTCTGGGAGACAGGCTGACCCTGCCGGAGGCCATGGCAACCCCAGGAGCTGGACAAGATACGACAAAACCATCTCCATGTGGGGCGGAACCCAAGGCTGACTTGCTCCCTCCAGTGCGTACATTCTCTGGTTTCTGGACTGTAGCTTTTCTGTTAGGTGTCTACATAGTACTCCTGCCACAATAAACAGTCTGGTCACCCCTTTTTCTCCTCTAGGGGTTGGGGAGGGGTAGGGTGGGAACTATTTGGGGTCCTGGTGTCTTCCTGGGCATGGTGATGTTGGGCTCACCACTGGCACTGGGATGGGTGGAGTGAGGTGCCCAGGGTGCAGAATGGAGGGAGGTGCTGACTCCCAGTGTCTTGGGGAAAGTTCGGTTATACTTTGTGCCTGGAGTTCCTCACTCCCCCCGCCCTAGTGCGGGCTCTGGTTGGGGTCATGTATTTTGTTTCACATTTGCTGGTCAACTAAGGCAGTTTGGAGTCTTGAGAAGCTGTAGCCATATCTGGAAAGCATTAGGGTGGGGAGGGGTGTTCTATTCTCTGCAGCTTCCAGACTCCTAGGAAGCTGTGGTTACCAGTCAAGAAGGGACTGGTGGGGACCCACTGCTGTGGGTGCTTGCAGTCTATATAATCCACTCCTTCTCTGGGCAAGGACAGGTGAGCAACAGGAAGAGAGCTTTGAGCAGTGTGAGCTCAAGGGAGTACTAAAAGGACATAGCGGTCAACTTTTAAAGATAACATATGTTTTTCTCACGTTTAGAAAAATAAATGCATGTTCATTTTAGAGTTCGAAAATTAGAAAACCTATAAAAAATTAGAAAACCAACCTCTTCAAAGTGATCCATTATTTTCATATTGGTCATTTCCTTTGGATTTTCATCTTTAATCACGTGGTCCTAAAGATGATAATGACAAAGATGAGAGTGATGACCATAACAAAAAACATGTGTCAAACACTTATTTCTCCATGTCAAACCCTATGCTAATTACTTGACATGCATTTTCCAACATGATCTAATTTATTGATCATAGAAATCCCATGAAGCTAGCAATATTATACCTGTTTTGCAGGTGAAGACATGGAAGCTTACAGATGTGAAGTGACTTGCCAGGCTGACACAAGAAAGAAGGAGCAGAGTTGGGGTTCCAATCCAGGTCTACCTGACCCCAGAGCTGGCGAGCAGGATGATGTGCTTAGAAGCAGTTCTTCTTCCTGTCCCTACTGCCTACCTCCGTTCCTTCCCTGCCCTCTCACAAAGGAAGTGTAAGGGAAAATGAAACAACAGGTCCTATTTTGGATGGTTTTCCATCTTCTCAGGAGGAAGGAAATGAGAGTCCCTCAAACAAAAAGTAAATGGTGATCCCTCCCGCCCACCGCACTGTAGGTTCTGCGCGGTGTTTCTTGAGCTTCCTCACAGCATATAGTTTCCGAGTTGAAATCAAAGCTTCTTGTCTTCTTTTTGGGTTTGCATTTTGGTTTTCCAGATTGTTTTGACTCTTTCTGGCGTTGTATAAAGTTCAAGCAGTGGAAAAGACAGGGGCCCATCGGAGAGGACTGTCTCACTCAGATCCAACACCTCTCCTATCAGACTTCCCCCACTCTTTATTTTGAAGCTAGACACAGTGGGGCTACACTCCACTGTCATACGAAAAAACTGTCCTGTGTACATACATGTTTTAGAATTACACGTAACATGAAATAAGGATGGCTGCGAATTCTTTGACAGTCCCTCTTTCGAGGGAGAGGGTTTGTTTCTCTTCCTTGACACTCCGAAGGGTGGCCTGTGACTGCTCTGATCAATAGAGTATGGCAGATGAGGTGCTGCAACAGTTCTGCCCTTAGCTTTTATGAGAACTGGCAGCTTAGTCTCTTAGAACATGCTTTCGGAGTCCTGAGCTCTCCAAGGGTGTTTCAGGCTACCCTGAGGCCACCATGTTCTGAGCAATCCATGCCAGCAAACCCTGAAAGGGAGGAGGAGAGAGACTAGACAGCCTCGCAGACGTTCTTGCCCCCAGCATTCAAGTCATCCCAGGTGAAACCTCAGATGCTGCGGAGCAGAAATGAGCTGTCCTTCGTGTCCTTTCTGAGTGCTGATTCATAGACTCTTGAGATAAAGTCATAATTTGCTATCTTAAGCTCCTAAGCTTTTGTTTGTTTGTTACTCAGCAACAGATAACTAACAGAACAATTTGTAAAATTTTACAAAACCACTGAAGATATTTTGACTCAGACAAGCCCGTAAGAGCAAAGGGGCACTGTGTTAGTTTCCTAGGGTGGCTGTAACAAAGAACCACGGTTTCTGTTGTTGTTCTGATAAGACTGTGTTTTAATTGCCTATGACAGATATATCACATAATGGCTCAAATGAATAATCTAGCAAAGATTATAAGGAAAACAGATGAAAATGAGTTTGTGAATCCTTAACTTTACATACGCTTCCAGCAAAAAAAAAAAAAAAAAAAAAAAAAAAAAATCAGGGTTAAAATCATGTTGGTTCTTTGTTACAGCATTTGTAAGGCTAAAAATGTGTGGCTTAAATCAAAGGTACCTCACAGTCCTGAAGGCCAGAAGTCCAAAATCATGACAAAAGCAGGTCCATGCTCCCTCTAAGACTCTGGGTAACATCCTTCCTTGCCTCCTTCCATCATCTGGTGGTCAAGGGTGCCATCAATCCTTGGCACCCTTGCATCAAATCACTGCAATAACTTTTTCTGTCATCAGGCACTATTCTCCCTGGGTCTCTGTCTCTCTTTTTCATATAAAGACCCAGTTGTACTATGGGTCCACCCTACTCCAGTATGACCTCATCTCAACTTAAGTAATTAAGTCTATTTCCAAATAAAGTCACATTCTGAGGTACTAGGGGTCAGAACATGAACCTATTTTGTTTTTTGCAAGGGGTTGCAATTCAAACCATAATAGGTACTCTGGACAAGTGAGAAGTCAGCTAGCAGTCAAAAGGCAACTCTTGGACAACACATTTCCCAAATTATTAGCAGAACTAAATAATTTGTTGTCTTCTAGTCCAGTTTTAGCTTTTACTCTGGTTTTCAATTCAAGAACTGAAAGCATTCAACGTTCCAGGGAGATGTTTATTTCCAACTTTCATTGGAAACGTTTCATGGATAGCCTGGAGACGTATTTACACTGGTAAGACTAGGGGAACTGAAACAGTCCACACTGTTGCCTATTACAGCCTGTGATTGTATAAAACATTGAGCAATCAGACAAGAATGTGGGCACTCCCTGTATTCCCCCCTACTTCTATTACACTTACACACACACACATACACACACACTATCACAAAGCTCAGAAATTCTACAAGTAATCAGGGCCAATCACAGAGCTTTCACTCTGGGGGTGGAGGGGGGAGGAGGGCTGGGTGGGAACAGCACAGCAGGAGAACAGACAGGTTCTGGAAGAGTCTAGGTGTGACAGCCAGGTGGCCACCGTGCATTCAGTCACTCACACGGTCATCCAGCAGCCACAGCGGCAGTGCAGTGGCCGTTGACTGAGTGCGACCCTGTGTGCCAGCAGCCGTCAGATGGTAACACGCGTCGTTCTCAGTAAGGGCTTCTTGGCAGCCAGGAATGTTAAAGGAGGTGGTGGGAGGTGAAGTAGAGAATGATCTAGATTATTTGATAAGCTAAACTCCACCGGGACAGTGAGTGTGAACCTTGGAGGAGATGATGGATGGAGGGGATGGTGGAAACAGAGGCATTTACCATCACAACTGATAGTTAACTTTAAATGATAGGATGAATCCACCGCCACAGTGTAGGTGGTCTCGTCTGGTGGTTAGGCACCTCTTAGCCCTTGGGGCCTGATCACTGGAGTTTGAACCCAGCTTGACCCCTTCCCTGCTCCATTGGTTTGCTAGGGCTGTCATAACAAAATACCACCGCCTGGGTGTCTTCAACAACAGAAATCTATTTTCTCACAGTTCTGGAGGCTGGAAGTCCAAGATCAAGGGGTCAGCAGGCTTGGTTTCTCCTGGGGCCTCTTTCCGTGGCTGCAGACAGCCGCCTTCTCATGGTGTCCTCACCTGATCTTTTCTGTGTGTACCTGAATCCTTAGTGCCTCTTTTTTGTGTCCAAATTTCTTCTTCTTACACAGACACCAGTCAGATTGCATTAGGATTTATCCTAACAGCCTCATATTAACTTAAGTGAAAGTGAAAGTTGCTCAGTTGTGTCTGAGTCTTTGTAACCTCATGGAATTCTCCAGGCCAGAATACTGGAGTGGGTAGCCTTTCCCTTCTCCAGGGGAATCTTCCCAACCCAGGGATCGAACCCAGGACTCCTGCATTGCACGCGGATTCTTTACCTGCTGAGCCACAAGGGAAGTCCCACATTAATGTAAACACCTCTTTAAAGGACTTTTCTCCAAACACAGTCACATTACTCCACAGTACTGAGAGTGAGGACTCAGTGTACGGACTTTGGTGAGGGGGTGGGCACAAGTCCATAACACCTGCTGTCCAGTATTGGCAGCTAACCCTCTCTCTTTAAGATCTACCTTCTGTACCACTGGAAAGATGTTTCAAGGAACACAGATCAAACACTTCCTGTGCTTTAAATGTTTTACTTTCATTGTCTCATTTAATCCTCACAATAGCCATATAAAGTTGGTGTTACTATAACACCAAATAAAAATATAGGATGCCCAATCAAATTTGAATATAAGATTAAACACTAATTTTTTTGTGTGTGTAAATATGTCCTGTGCTTGTTGGAGACATACTTACACTAAAAATTTCTCATTGCTTATCTGACATTCAAATTTAGTCAATTGTCCTGTAATTTATCTGGCGACATTATCCCTTGGAGTCAGGATAGCAAGCAGAGTCAAGACTGCTCCCTTGGGACAAGCCTGTCCTCTTCCAGCTGAAGCTCTCTTCTCTGCTGGAGCATCAGAAGAAGGCCTCCCGGGAAAGGCCTCCCAGGCCTCCTAGGTCAGCCTGGCTCCTGATTTTGAAAGGAATTTACTCTCTCCCTCTCTCTTTAGTTCCTTCTCCTCCATCTCTGGGTAGTGTGGCTTAAATAAGATTTTCCCTGTGTTGCAATTGTAATATCAGGGACTCAAATATGAGTTGGAGGGAAAATGGCTATTTTGGTCCAGTGTGACTGGTTCAGAGTGTGACCTACCTACACAGAAAAGAAAGACTCCTCTGTACAAGCCAGCTGTGTTCATCCAAGCCCTCCACTCAATTTTGAGCTCAAATCTTCAGCCAAGAGTAAAGTGCTATTTGCCTTACTTTGCTTTTCCTCATCTGGAGGTTTAAATCTCCCTTGGGGACTTTGAATAGAGTGTTGAGAAAAGTTATTCAGAACTTGGAAGTGAGCAAAACGATGATTTCATGACCTTTTAATGTCATCTAAGGCCATGTTACCCAAAGTGTGGTTTGCTAACAACGGTGGCACCTGTGAACTTGTTAAAATGCAGATTGTCAAGCCCAACCCAAGACTTACTGAATCCGAATTTCTGGGGCGCTGGGCCTAGACATCTGTGTTTTCACACAGAAGCTTGTCTAGGGACCCCCTCCCACTGTGGGGGAGTGTAATATAATTTATACGATTGATTTGGCCTCAGGCATTTTACAGTATGGGTGAGATGGTGATGATTTTATCTTCTGTCTGGTGGAAAAGACACCTCCAAATATCATGGTTTTGCTGCTCTCTTGGATATTAACCAGTTTTGTATCTGGGTTTGGAATCCTACCCCAGCCCTCTGTTCCTGCCCACTGATTGCAGAGGCCCGCCTTCCCACATTCTCCTTTGATCCAGCATTGTCCTCCTGCCTGCTCCTTTATTAATGAATTGAATAAAAGTATGACAAGGGCTTACTTATCTATCTATATGAAAATTAGGTTTTTAATATTTAGAGAATTATACTCTAACACAAGCATAACTGAGAAAAGACAGGGATTCATCTCTTCCTCAGACTCCAGGCTAAATACTGTCATAACACTCTGTGTCTCAATCAGGGTCTGTATTACAGACAACAGAAGCCAACCTGAATAATCGTAAAGAAAAAGGGATTTAGTGAAAGCCTATAGGAGTCTCATGAGCCTCATTTGCAGGAAGTATAGTGAGGCTCCAAGGGAGACTAAACTGTCCGTTAGTCTCAGATTCTTTCACTCCAATGCCCTCTGGCCCCTGATGTTCTCCAGGAATAAGCGCTGCATTCTGGCTTCTTTACAGACTGGTTCCCCTGTTTACTTATCAGCATGAATGTGGCTTAAAATGGATCTGAATGATCTTCCCGTCTCTGACAAACCAATAAATCAGCTAGATTTGGGTCAGATGCCAGCCTGCTGGGAGAGGGGGAAAGAACGAATGCTTCAGCTCAGCCATCCAACCAGAAGCTGAGGTTAGAGCAGATCTAAGGCAGTGGCACCCCACTCCAGTGCTCTTGCCTGGAAAATCCCACGGACGGAGGAGCCTGGTGGGCTGCAGTCCATGGGGTCGCTAAGAGTCGGACACGACTGAGCGACTTCACTTTCACTTTTCACTTTCACGCATTGGAGAAGGAAATGGCAACCCACTCCAGTGTTCTTGCCTGGAGAGTCCCAGGGACGCGGCAGTGGGCTGCCGTCTATGGGGTCGCATAGGGTCGGACACTACTGAAGCGACTTAGCAGCAGCAGCAGCAGCAGCAACAGCAGCAGCAGCAGCAAAAAGCATCAGTAGGCAAAGGCTGGTGAATATATCTCTGATACTCTAGGTGGCGCTAGTGATAAAAGACCCGCCCACCCATGCAGGAGACAAAAGAGATGGCGGTTTGGTCCTTGGGTCGGGAAGATCCTTTGGAGAAGGGCATGGCAACTCACTGCAGTATTCTTGCCTGGAGAATCCCATGGACAGAGGAGCCTGATGGGCTACTGTCCACAGTGTTGCAAAGAGTCAGACATGACTGAGCGACGAAGCACAGCACAGCACAGAGATTAAGGAAAGACAGATGATGAAAGAGGTGTTCTTTCCAGAGTTTCCTCCCTTGGACTTGAGAATGGTCTTGGGACCAGTTTGGCTCAACCCACCTCTGAGGACTAACAAATAGAAAAGCCTCTCGGGCTTTTCTGAAATGGGCAGAGTGAAAGTTGGAGAATGACAGGGTGATTTTTGATTAAAACTCTTTGAAATGGAACCTAATAAAAACCTTATTTTTACGGGTTGCACATTTAGTTAATTAACCTTTGAGAAAAATCATATCATGCTGGCATTTTGAGCCAAAACATTTAAATTAGAATAATACTAGCTACTGTAACAAATAAATCTCTAAATTTCATTCTGTTTAGTACAGTAGAAGTTTATTTTCTACCCACAGCAATGTAAATATAAAGCAGGTATTCCTGGTCAGTGGGTAGGAATCCTTTAGTTTATTTAAGTCTTCTAAAATTTTTGTCATTAATGGTTTTTACATCTTTTGCTAAATTTATAGATATGGGGGGATTCAGATACTATTGTAAGAATTATTTTAAAAAATCCATTTGCTAATAATTTGTTGCCAGTGTATTTGGAAATAAAATTTTATATTTACCTTGATCTATCTATCTACCTATAGTCATATGTACATATGTATATAATCTGATTAAATCTACTTATTCATCGTTCCCAAGGTACTTTGTGTTTTCTATTCCCAGGTGGTGTGAGTGGTAAAGAATCCGCCTCCAATGCAGGAAATGTAAGAGACATGAATTCGATCCCTGGGTTGGGAAGATTCCCTGGAGAAGGGCATGGCAACCCACTCCAGT
Source organism: Bubalus kerabau (assembly GCF_029407905.1). Taxonomy (NCBI): domain Eukaryota; kingdom Metazoa; phylum Chordata; class Mammalia; order Artiodactyla; family Bovidae; genus Bubalus; species Bubalus kerabau. The sequence goes on from NC_073637.1 coordinate 69,053,110, forward strand.
ATTCTTGCCTGGAGAATCCCCTGGACAGAGGAGCCTGGTGGGCTACAGTCCATAGGATCGCAAAGAGTTGGACATGACCGAAATGACTTAGCACACACGCACAGATGGATCGGTTCAGTTCAGTTGCTCAGTCGTGTGTGACTCTGTGACCCGGTGGACTCCAGCACACCAGGCTTCCCTGTCCATCACCTACTCCCAGAGCTTGCTCAAACTCACATCCATCGAGTTGGTGATGCTATCCAACCATCTCATTCTCTGTCATCCCCTTCTCCTCCTGCCTTCAATCTATCCCAGCATCAGGGTCTTTTCTAATGAGTCAACTCTTCGCATGAGGTGGCCAAAGTATTAGAGCTTTATCTTCAGCATCAGTCCTTTCAATGAATATTCAGGACTGATTTCCTTTAGGATTGACTGGTTTGATCTCCTTCAGTTCAGTTCAGTCACTCAGTCATGTCAGACTCTTTGCGACCCCATGAACTGCAGCACGCCAGGCCTCCCTGTCCATCACCAACTCCCGGAGCTTGCTCAAACTCACGTCCATCGAGACAGTGATGCCATCCAGCCATCTCATCCTCTGTCGTCCCCTTCTCCTCCTGCCCCCAATCCCTCCCAGCATCAGGGTCTTTTCCAATGAGTCAACTCTTCGCATGAGGTGGCCAAAGTACTGGAGTTTCAGTTTTAGCATTATTCCTTCCAAAGAACACCCAGGACTGATCTCCTTTAGAGAATGGACTGGTTGGATCTCCTTGCAGTCCAAGGGACTCTCAAGAGTCTTCTCCAACACCACAGTTCAAAAGCATCAATTCTTCAGTGCTCAGCTTTCTTCGGTCCAACTCTCACATCCATACATGACTACTGGAAAAACCATAGCCTTGACTAGACAGACCTTTGGTATTAGTAAAACTCAAAAGCTTAGATAATGGACTCTATGGATCTGGCTGCAGACCCCTGGAGACGGGACATTGCCTGACCAGTGCTTGAGGACCTTGAAGAGAGCCCCTTGGAGCTGCTTACAGACCTGTGAGGAGGGGTAACCAGGCTCTGGTATTGTTATCTCTGACTGGGCATGGTGAGACAGATTCTGTAGTGTAAAAAAACTGCAAACTGGAAACAATTGCCGCTTCCAGATTGAGGAGCTTTGGCTACCTTAACACAAACAAGTAGGAAGAAAATAGGAAAGAGAAAGTCCCTTCTTCCTTCTCCAGAGTAGCAGCCTCTCTCTCATGTCCCCTTAAGCCTAACAGGGATCTTGTTGGCAAAGGAAAATGTGATACGCAGAGTCCAAGCTCCCAAAACACAAAATGAAGGAAAAAAGGGTGGATTTGAAGCTTAATAATTATCAAATAGCTTAATAATCCAAAAAATAATTGTGGCACTTGCTGTAGATAAATCCACTTTACAGGAAATTTGCATCTATGCCTAGTTATTAGTAGTTTTTATAGTGAATGAGTGTTGAGTTTTATTAAATGCTTTCTCTGGACCTGGGGCTTCCCTGGTGGCTCAGACAGTAAAGAATCTGCTTGCAATGTGGGAGACCCAGGTTTGATCCCTGGGTGGGGAAGATCCGCTAGAGAAGGAAATGTCCACCCAACCCCAGTATTCTTACCTGGAGAATGCCATGGACAGAGGAGCCTGGTGGGCTACAGTCCTCAGGGTCACAGAGGACACGACGGAGCCCACTAAAGCTGTCACTTTCTGTCCGTACCTATTGAAAGAAACAGGTAATTTTTCTCCTTTATTCTATTAGTTTAGTGAGTTACAGGGACTGATTTGGAATGTTAAATTAACTCTCCATTCCTGAAATAAGTCTTACTTGATTATGTCAGATTACACTTCCATTAGTCGCTCAGTCATGTCCAACTCTGTGACTCTATGAACTATAGCCCACCAGGCTCCTTTGTCCACGGAATTCTTTAGGCAAGCTTAATTAAGCTACAAAAAAAAATCTATGACTAAAATTTTCCATTTATTAAAATTTAAAAGTCATACTTTGAAACATTCCAAGGCCAAAGGAGAAATAACAAGAAGTAAAGCATATTTAGAACTGAATCGTATTAAAGATACTATCAAAAATTTTAGGCTTCCACTAAAGCTATATTTAGAGGGAAATTTATAGTCTAAAGAACAGTCAGACAAAAATTATGGTAGAAAATAGATTAATTAAATATCTTAAGAAGTTAGGAAAAAGGACTAAAATACACTCAGAAAAGTAAAAGGAAAAAAAATAACACAGGGTTAGAGCAGAAAATGAACACATAATAAAGAAGACTCACAAAGTCAAAGGTTTTTTTGAAAAGTTAACAAAATTGACATACTCTGTAAACATAATGAAAACGAGAGAGAAGAGGCACAAGTTAACAACACTAGAAATACAAAAATATCTGACTATAGATGTTGCATATAGTAAAAAGAAAGTATGGTCTCTGAACAATTTAACGCCTCTAAATTAGAAAATTTAGATTAAATTGACAAATCCTAGAAGAATATAACTGACCAAAACTGATTCAAGAGAAATAAAATCTGTGTAGTTTTATAATAAATAAAAATATTCATTCAGTAATATTAAATATTGCCACAAAATGTCAATAATATTTTTTACAGTTTTATTGTATTTTTAAAAACAATTATACAGTTTTAGCATTAAAAAAATCTTGATTTTATAAAATTATTTCAGAATATATGAGTCTAGCACAGTAACAATATCAAAGTTGGCAAGGATAGTACAGGAAAAGAGAATTACAGTCTAGTGTCACTTATAAACATGGGTGCAAGCATTCTACACAAAAATATTAGCAAACTGAGTTCAGCAATGTAGGAAGATAATAATATGTCATGAGTTAGTTGGATTTATCCCAAAGATATAAAGTCAAGCATTAGAAAATCAATTAATATGATTTACTACATATTAAAATAAAGGGGATGGGAACTCCCTGCCAGTCCTGTAGTTAGGATTCAGCACATCCACTGTGATGGTGGGGGTTCAATCCCTGGTCAGGGAACTAAGATCCCACAAGCACGTGGCATGGCCAAAAGAATTAAAAGAGGAAAAAGGTACAATTATATCCATAGTTACTGTAAATGGATTGCTAAAATTCACCATGTGTTCATGATATAAACTCTTAGCAACTAGGAAGAACGCTCAATAGGAAAAAAAACCTCATTAACTTAAAAAAAAGTCTATAAAAGCTCTCCAGCAGCAAAATCATAAAAAATGGAGAAGTACTGAAAACATTCCATTTAACACCAGGATGAAGACTGAGGGCTTACCATCTCTAGGTCTAGTTCATGTTATAGTAGTAGTCAGCTGGCATCATAAAAGTCATACTAACAGCATCTGAAGTTGTCTGTGTAGAAAATTCAAAGGAAAACTCTGCAGTCACCCTCTGTGTTATTTTTTCAGTCTAACTTTATTGAGGCTTTCAATGGCTAAGTCAGAGATCTCGCTTGGTAAATGTCACATTGCATTTGAAAATATGTGGGTTTTTTTCAAATAGCTTTTGATATTGATTTCTAACATAATTGCCTAGTGATAAGAGAACAGACTTTGTATGATTTCAGTAACTTCAGACCATGAAATTTTTGTACCTTGTTTTATGTCCCTGGATATATTCCAGTGTCTCCTGGTTTACAGTCTATGGGAACTTGAGTAGAATTTGTATCCTACTATTGCATAAAATCAGCCCTGGGTGTTCTTTGGAAGGAATGATGCTAAAGCTGAAACTCCAGTACTTTGGCCACCTCATGCAAAGAGTTGACTCATTGGAAAAGACTCTGATGCTGGGAGGGATTTGGGGGCGGGAGGAGAGGGGGATGACAGAGGAAGAGATGGCTGGATGGCATCACCGATTCGATGGACATGAGTTTGAGTGAATTCCGGGAGATGGTGATGGATAGGGAGGCCTGGCGTGCTGCGATTCATGGGGTCGCAAAGAGTTGGACATGACTGAGAGACTGAACTGAACTGAACTGATTGTGTAAAAATTGTATAAATCTTAATTATATGTTGAATTGGTTCACAGTGCTTCTTAGGTCTACTCTATCCTTCTACTTCTCTGTATATTCATTCTATTAATTTTTGAGGGTTTGATATTGAAACTCATACTAAAATTCTTAAAAAAATAATTGTAACATATAGTGGAACTGTATGTAATTTTGTTATATTTTCCAAGTCTCCTGTAAATGTGTTAACGTACTTTTGAAACTTAAAAAAATGAAAATAAATATAAAAAAGAAAATCCAAAGGAATCTACAGATTAATTATTAAACTTAGCAAGAAAGTTTAGCAAAGTGACTGGATAAACAACCAACAAAATCAAGAATGGCAACAATACAATTGAATTTTTAACTACTGGCAATACATTTAAAAAATGAAATAAACACACATGGCTTGGGTCCAGGTGTCATCCTGGCAGTGACAGGTATGACAGTATCCCCGAGCAAGTCCACTGCATAAATTAAAGGTTTGTAAAATAAGGACTGCAGCCGCTTGACTTTCTTCCAGGAGAGACTCTGACCTTAGAGGAGGAAGTCTTGCGAAGTTTAACAACTCATTTATATTGTGTTGTTTCGGCCTCCAAGCTATGCAAATCCTAAAACCTTGCAGAATGTGTCAGTTAGAACTGACTGGAGAAAAGTGGCTCTCTCCTTTCTCATGGAGAAAGAGGTGATTGGTCTTGGACAAATAGAAAATGATTTTGCAAGATATATTTTATGGTAATAAGAAACCCCTCAGGTTTAAGGTTTGCTGTAACAAGGCTGAATTACTCACGGCATGGTTCAAAACTCGAAGGCTTATTTTTTATCTTCAATTACTGTCAGACGAGGCTTCATTAGGCTTCGGGTGCTTTGCCTCAAGCCAAGCCATACGTTGAAAAAAAAAATCATACTGCAGTAATGAAAAGGAGGCTAACCCAAGTCCTAATTTAGTGAAATGTGGCCACTGTCACAGGGGAACAGAAGCCTGGTTACGGTGGGTGTAAATGTCGTCCTGTGCCCTTTTTCTACGTAGAATTTATTGCTGTGTTGTTATTATTATCCATTGAAAATCAATGGGAAAAAAGTCGGGAGCCCAAAGCGCATTCAGACTAATCATCTCAGGATGTTTAATCACACGACTGTCAGCCTTGGTGTAATCATAGCCCGCACAGGTGGTAAATGGCATTTCAAAAATGCTGTCAAGTCCTCCCTTTCCCTGTGGCTTACTTCCTTCTACAGCTGAGATAATTTGACCCACACCAGCAAGTTCAGTCCCACAGTAGTTTCCAGGAAAACAGTTGCAGATACGCTTACCTCTGTTTCCTGCTTCCCTTTCTGAGATAGACATCATTAATGGACCATCACGTTTATTGTTGATAAAGCTGTAGCCTTAGAATCCTGCCTGACTCAGTGTCCCAGGCAGGATAGACATGCAGGGAGGAATGTATTTGTCCTCCCTCCTCTTGAACCAGTTGGGTGTAGAAGACCATAATAGAGCCAACCTAAGACCCTAGCCCGACGAGACATCACTCATGCTGTTTAGCCGTCCTTGACCTTGTGTTCCTATTCTTAAAGCTGGGCTCTGCTTCATCCATCCATTTATCCAACAAACACTGCCTGAGGGCCCCTTATAGTTAGTTAGTGTGAGTTGCTTAGTCGTGTCCAACTGTTTGCAACCCCATGGACTGTAACCTGCCAGGCTCCTCTGTCCATGGAATTCCCCAGGCAAGAATACTGGAGTGGGTTGCTATTTCCTACTGCAGGGGATCTTCCCAACCCAGTGATTGAACCCAGGAGGTCTCCTGCATTGCAGATATATTTTTTACCATCTGAGCCAGTGGGGAAGGGCTCTTATAGATCAGCTACTATTCTAAATTCAAAAGATATAGTGTTTATATTGTATTATATTTATTGATAATATATTTATATTATTTACAATAGAACATACTTATCTATGGGCTTCCCAGGTGGTGCTAGTGGTAAAGAACCTGCCTGCCAATGCAGAAAACATAAGAGATGCAGGTTCGATCCCTGGGTCAGGAAGATCCCCTGGAGGAGGGCCTGGCAACCCACTCGAGTATTCTGGCTGGGAGAATCCCATGGACAGAGGAGCCTGGTGGGCTACAGTCTATAGGGTCGCACAGAGTCAGGTACAACTGAAGCCACTTAGCATGCATGCATGCAATCATCTTAGAGTGCTCCCTCAGTACCAAGGTCACTCCGAGGGTATGGCAGAATGGAGGGTTGGTATGGGACATGTTAAGGTACCAATCCAGATGGCTTCTGCTCATGGGACATTGGCAAGAAGGCAGTCAGATGGCCACGACTAACTGCAAAGGACGCTGGCTCAGAAGGAAAAGAATCAGGTGTGGCATTCGGCAGCAGTCTTCTCCAGTTCAGAGTGGCCAGACCAGGATTGAAACCCAGGTCTGTTTGCCTCCAGAGCCAATCTTTCTTTTCGCTGCCCTCTTCTCTGTCTCTGATGTGAGCTATCCCTCCGCTCCCATCGGAAGGCCTGCCTCTTGCCCCTGCTGATTGCCTTCATTGAGCCCTGCTGCCTGCCTGCTTTGGAGCGTGGCCTGTTCCCAGATGCCTTTCCCCCGTGTTTGGGTCACGTGTCAGCGTGCTGGCTCCCCTGTTGTCTGGGTCTAGTCCTCCACACGCCGAGGGTCTGCCTGCTACACTGGGCCTGCACACAGGGCTCCTCTGTCCCAGTACCTGGGGCGCTCCAAAGGGCAGCCTTCTCCCAATACTGTTTGGCTTTGCAGCCATGATGAGGCTAACCTCAGTGTTAACCGCAGGCATTATGTTTGGAAAACCAATGGTTTCAACATATGCTATCAGTTGACCATTACAGTTAAAGGAAAGGTATTTTAGGGACTTTTACAAACTTAAAGGAGACAACCCTAACATTTAAATGAATTAGAAGTCATCGGAACCAGCACACGTGGAGACACAAGCTTGGAGTATATGAGTGAATGGAGTCTCAGAACGTAATCATTGTACATACACAGGGTCACAAAGAGCCTGAGGCATGAGAGGGATGGTTTCAGGTCCCCCCTGCCGTGCCCAGAAAGGAGCTCAGAGCACATGTGTCCCTGAGGGCAGGCTAGTGACCTCACCTTTACATATAAAAGAGAAGACACAGTAACACAAATGTATAGAGGAGGACTTAAAAGTTCAATACATAGTCTACTAAATGCACATGTTATTCTGTTTTATAGAATGATTTTGTCTTCAGAATCTTAGGATAGCACATGCCTGCTTGCTTTGCTTCAGCTGTGTCTGATTCTCTGTGACCCTATGAACTGTAGCCCCTCAGGCTCCTCAGTCCATGGGATGTCCCAGGCAAGAATACTGGAGAGGGTTGCCATTTCCTACTCCAGGGAATCTTCCTGAACCAGAGATTGGACCCACGTCCCTTGTGTCTCCTGCATTGGCAGGTGGATTCTTTACCACTAGTGCCACCTAGGATTGCACAGAAGAGTTTCTTAATACACATTTGATAAATGAAGGATGATTTATAGATGCATGAATGAATGAAAAGGCAGGATTAAAACTGAAGTTCTCCAACTCTTAACATTTGTGAGGAGATGAATTTTTGAGCAGAAAGTTTTGAAGATTTGTGAAGATGATTGGTTACCACAATTTAATAAACCTTATAATAGAGTTAATCTGATGCATGTTACATATGTATGGAATATACAATTAATCAGGATGCACTTTAACCAACTCCAAAGGTGGGACCAGTAGGACACCCAGACCACTCCCTGAGGTCCTCCCTGCGTTATGAGCTTGGGGAGCCTGACCCTTCACACTCAGGCCAGTGTCAGGGAAGATACTTCACCCGACGTCTTTCAGAGAATGTCCCAGAAAGTAATAGACCTGAGGAAAGAAAAGAAAGGAAAAGGCAAACAAAACTGCAAGGGAAAACCAAGAGAAAAGAACAGCCTTGATTCTCTTAACTCTGGCTCACACGTGCATGTGTGTGCGCGCACGCGCGCGCACACACACACACACACACACACACATGTGCACTGGACTTTTCCCTGCCCTCTTTCTTCCTCCCTTGAATTTTCGTGTTCCATGGCTGATCCCTGTAAAGGTCCAGATTCATTTTATTATAGTGTGAGGACTCCAGAAGGAGAAGCCAAGGAGACAAAACCAAACCTCTTGTTCAAAGTGAGGCTCAGGTGATCTCGTGCTTTTTGGTCTCCTCGGGGTGTTCTGTCATGGGTGAGCGTGTCACTTCAGGCTGCAGGGACAATAAGAAATGAGCAAGTTGGACTCTAAGAGGCAGTGAACTTCCCCTTTTCTCTTATTCCACACACACCCATATGGGACTCTAGTTCTAGACTGTCCTTTGAGTCTGTGCTCTCCTCTTTATCAGGCTTCTTGCTGCCTTGGGTCAGACTCTGGCTGACTCCTCCTGGGTTGACAGCTGTGGTTTGAGCCCATGGACCAAGCATGCATTAGCCTGGCTGAGCTATGAGGCTTCCTTCACCTCACTGGGTCCCAGTTCCCGCAGCTACCAAGTGTATCTGGAAGGTTGCTGAGATTAAAGAAGACATGAACCTGGATATCCCCCTGGGAAGGGTCTCAGAGAGAGAGAGAGAGAGAGAGAGAGAGAGAGACCCCCCACTTTCCTCTTCTGTCTCGCCCACACTCCACACTGATGCCATCTCTCTGAAATGCAAATCCAATCACTTTGTCTTCCTTCTCACACCTCTCCTGTTCCCCTCTATATTATAAAGATTCCTTATCGTGGTTCACAAGGCTTTCATGACCAGCTCCCTCTACTTTTCTGATCTAATCTGCTGCTGCAAAGTACTGCCTTGCTTCCAACCATACGAAATCACACACACTTCTCCCCGAACGTACCCTTTCCCCTCAACCCAAGCCTTTTCATGCACCAAGACCCCTGCCTGGGCTTTCTTCCCCTCTCTTGTCCATCTGGTGAACATCCAGTCATTCTTAGAGGCAATTCAGATAGACGGCATTCTGCAGAAGCCCTCATGCCTGTGGGTTCTCTCCTCAGCGGGCAATCACACTGGTCACATGTGCCTGCAGTGGCAATGGCCAGCCTGCGGCGTGTTGTCAGTTCACGTGTCTCTCTCCTAGACTGGGGGCTCAGTAAGAGTGGCAGCCTGACCATTCCCTTCTTTGGATCCCCAGCACGTGCTCGGTGCTGACTGATGCGTATTGAATCACAAGTTTTAGCTGCTTAGGATCACACAGCTGGTTAATGCATTGTGAGGAGAGCATTGCATCCTTTCTGTTGTGGGTTGATTATGTTCCCCAAATAAGATATGTTGAATTCTTAACTCCCAGTCCCTCGCAATATGACCTGATTTGGAAGTAAGATGAATTGCAGATGTAATTAAGATGGAGTCACGTTGGGTTTCCCTTGTAGCTCAGTTGGTAAAGAATCTGCCTGCAATGCAGGAGACCTGGATTCAATTCCTGGGTTGGGAAGATCCCCTGGAGAAGGGAATGGCTACCCGCTCCAGTATTCTTGCCTGGAGAATCCCATGGACAGAGAAGCCTGGCAGGCTACTGTCCATGGGGTCGCAAGAGTTGGACACGACTTAGTGACTAAACCACCACCACCACGTTGGATTAGGGTGGGCTCCTCAGTCAATACGACTGGTGTTTTTATGAGAAGAGGAAAAAGCACACCGACACATACACAACATTGCAGGCAGAGTCTGAACTGGTGCATCCTCAAGGCAAGCATGCCAAGGGCTCTGGGGAGCCACCAGAAGATGGAGGAGGCAAGGAAGAATCCTTCCCTAGAGCCATCAGAGAGAACACAGCCCTGCTGACACCTTCAACTCAGACTTCTAGTCTCCAGAACAGTGAGGCCATCAATTCCTGTCGTTTTGAGACACTTAGTATGCAGTGCCCTTATGGGAGCCCCACAAAACAAACACACTTCCCATCAGAATATCTGATCAATCCATGCCCTTCACATTTAAACCTGATTTTGTTGATTTTCTCCCTGTCTCTGCATAGAGATGATACAAAGGTTGGCACACAGAAGCACAAGGACCAGGAAATTCATAAACCTTTAACTTCAAGGGTCCTCACGTATGAGCTCCATTCCAAGGGCATGCGAGGATCTCCAGCTTGGTGTTAACATGATTATAGGTTTTCGTAAGTATTTCAAAATGGCATTTTAACCACAGTAAATTAAGAGCACTGCCTTTTCCCTCTCTGACTTTGCCTGGGGTCAGGTGACTTTATCACAGCCTGAACTTTTAGGGATGTCACTAAGAGGATGTAGACTTGGAAATACTTTTAGTTTGGTTCAATGGCTTATATTTATGTGGTTTTCAGTCACTTTCATGTAGAGTGAAGTTGTTGCTAGATTTCCTGGTGTCAATGACTTTCTGAAATTCTCCCCCACTCACTGTGCCAGAGGCTGCCCCATGTTACACACATGTCCTTCCGTGTCCAGACCTGATGCCAGGGAGAAGATGAAAAGAAGGTTTCAAGTATATCTAGACACTTGTCTGTGAAGAAGTCTTTAAATCACCAGATGTATAAGATTGTAATGAGAGAATTTGGCACTCATTGACTCTGTCAAAATGGAAGCTCTCTCCTCAGTCGGATATATACTTGAATGATGTGGGGTGTACACTGATAAATGCTCCTTACATTTTAAAATATTATAACGAGGGTCTTATAAATACTGTAAATGGAGAGTCCATTCTAAATGCAAAGTTGTGTTTTCTGCATGCCTAGCAGATCATGTTTTTATGAATGTAATAATATTTCTTGTTCTGATGAAGTCTGGGGATTCCAGATAAAACAGCATGTAAGAAACAGCCCTTGGAAACAAGTGTATCCCTGAACAAAACTCTTACACATATTCATCTTTGAATCATTGTGTAGCATACGACTAATTTCTTGTACAACTAGGGAGTGCATTACAACACAAGAACCATTTTAAAGTGCATTTCCTCTACTGAATGTGTGTCATGAATTCTAAAAGTATTTAAGATTAGCTAAGAAATGTCCTGAAATCCTATGCCTCATTTTTGAAAGCAACTAGATAGTTTCCCAGACTTGAAAACCCTAAAAGTTAGTACAAAATTGCCAATAATCATTTGTGAAGCTCAGAGTAACTTTTCTAAACCACTGACAGTAAATTTTTTTTGTTTGCTTTTAGAAGAAAGAGTAAATTTTCTACTCTCTCTCTGGAGAAGATTACACAATTATTATTATATGAAGAGTTATATTGAGAGTATGGAGCCAAAAACCCTGGGGCAAGAAAGTATTATAGAAATGTGCCAGACAATTAATTCATAAGAGTATTATCTGACATTTATGGATTTTTTAATACTTGTGTTATTAGTTAACTTTGCTATATTTGTAATTTGTTGTACTTTCCTCTCTCAGTCTGAAGAAATATTCACCTTTGTACCAAATTTTATATTCTTCATTTTGTATTCTTTGCCTTAAAGAAGTCCCTTCCAAATTATATGTGTTAAGCCCCATAAAACCAGAATTTCCCCATGCTAGCACACAATCATGATTTACATGATTTGTTCATCAAGTTTGGTTGAAAGCCATGATAATGTGGGGGGAAGTTTCTGGTGCAGAGTTAAAGTGGGATGTGGTTGGAGTTAAGGGTCCAGAAGTTCAGTCCTAACTCTCCCAGAGAGAGCTATTTGAGACAAGGCAAGTCCCTTCCCTCTTTAAAACTTGATTTCTTCTTATGTTAAAGGAGAAGTTTGGATTAAATAAGTTCCAAATCTCATCTTCATGGGACAATTTTTTGCTTCTTAAAATTTATTTTATTGAAGCATAGTTGATTTACAATGTTGTCTTAATTTATGTTGTACAGCATAGTGATTCAGTTTTACGTATATATGCATTCTTTTTCATATTCTTTTCCTTTCCGGTTTATCACAGCATACTGACTATAGTCCTCTGTGCTATGCAGTAGGACTTTGTTGTTAATCCATTCTATGTATAATAGTTTTCCTCTCTCATGACAATTTTCTGAATGTGCATTTCAGAGTTAGCTTAACTTTAATACTACTCATGAATAATATTGCATCTAACAGTTTCCACTCTCTAGGAGTTTATGATCTTGGTGAGCCAAGATCAGCCTTTGGTTTGTTGTTGGAGGCAGTGTTTACTGGTTGTTCTGTTCCTTGGCTTCATAGGTTGGTTTACATCTTGTGCCACGTAAGCCCCCTTTCCAGTTGCTGAGTCACTGAAGCTGTGTCATATCAGGTCCTCATGAGGATGCCGCTCCATTCCAGTGAGAGTTACCACACCTTATGGCTGGAATGACATCTGGGTCTCACTGAGCCTCTGACAAGTCCTGCTCACAGGACCTCCATCAAGATATACTCCTGCCTGGTAGTCTGGGGCAGGATTCCTTGACTTTGTGTTCATGGACCCTACCTTCTAATAGAGTATTCTCTTTCATGTTTCGACTGCGCTGAGGGGATGACTGTGACTTCTGGCACAGAGATAATGCTTATTGTCACATGGGATATTGACAAGAGCAGTATCTATGTTGTTCCATAGTTCTTTGGTTTACTAAGGAACCATCTTCCATATAAGTGCCCCAAACAAATTTTCGACCAACCAGCTAATGTTTATCCTACATTAGAAGATTAGCAGTGCCTACTTCTGTTGACACTTCTATTTTTATTTTCATGCCCAAGTTAATTGATGGCCATTTTATTCATGATTCATCTATTGATTTGATTCACATTTCTTCTTCCAACTGAAGGATTTAAGTTGGATTTCTGAACTCAATAGGGAATTCTGGCCACTTCAAAATGGCAGTTTTTAAAACTGGCGAGATGGTAATTGTATTTGGGTACAATTCTGGTTTCCAAAGATAACTTCAGAAGGTGTCAACATCCCTTAATAAGGTCAGTTACATAAGCAGGTAATTAGTTTGTGAACAGAATGTCAACATTGATAAAAGCTGCTAATTTGGTTATTTTTAAAGGTGTTTCCGCTGTGGCACATACTTTTTAAATAAGAACTCTTTTCTGCTATGGCTGTTTTTGAAGATTACACACAAGTCAGTTAAATGATTCATTCACTAGCTCCCTCAATAAATATTTGCTAAGGCACTGAATGAGATGCTGTTGGCCACTTTGCAGAGATGATGGCAGTTCTGCAGATGGAGGGTTAGTGTGAAGACGGAAGTTACAGGTCAATTTGACCCAGAAAAAGAGACCCTGCATTTGAAGTTCCACTCCAAAGATGTGAAGCTGATCGATGGTGTTGATCCCTGCTGGCTTGGCAGACACTAACGAATAATCGGAAAAAATGGTTCAACTCCAGCATGATCCTTTTGGGAGTCAACAGACATTGACTCTTTTTAATGAAGAAAGTTGTCATTTGGTTGTTGCTGCAGAAGGTAACCAACCATAGGGTTGAGCTACGAAAGCAATAAAACAATAGAAATTGCATGGATCAAATTATTAGTATTAATGGAACCATGTGGAAAGTGTCCTGGACATCTTACTAATTAATTCAAACACTCAGTCATTCAAACATGGCCACCCACTCCAGTACTCTTGCCTGGCAAATGCTATGGATGGAGGAGCCTGGTAGGCTGCAGTCCATGGGGTCGCTAGGAGTCGGACATGACTGAGCGACTTCACTTTCACTTTTCACTTTCATGCATTGGAGAGGGAAATGGCAACCCACTCCAGTGTTCTTGCCTGGAGAATCCCAGGGATGGGGGAGCCTGATGGGCTGCCATCTATGGGGTCACATAGAGTTGGACACGACTGAAGTGACTTAGCAGCAGCAGCAGCAGCAGTTATGCACTAGGTCTTTGCTAGGTGTTGAGAAATCAAATATGAATAAACTGTACGGAGGTCAGTGTAAGGAGATAGATAACTAAATCAACACTGCAAAACAGTTTGGAAAGCACAATGACAGAGTACTTGACAAGAACCTAATTCATTCTGGCGAGGGAGTGGTGAGCAAAGAACTATAGGAGAGGAAGAACAGCCAAAACTGTCATTAGCCTACCAACCTCCATTTCTGTCATTCGTTCTTGCCTATGGAACCTGATAACCTACCCAGGTGGCATTAGTGGTAAAGAACCTGCCTGCCAATGCAGGAGACTTAAGAGACATGTGTTCTATCCCTGGGTGGGGAAGATCCCCTGGAGGAGGGCATGGCAATCCACTCCAGTGTTCTTGCATGAAAAATCCCAAGGACAGAGAAGCCTGGCAGGCTACGGTCCATAGGGTTGCAAAGAATCAGACACGACTGAAGGGACTTGGCGTGCACACACACACATTCACACACATACACACACAGAACAGGGACTTTGTTCTGTAATGCATTCAGAGAAAAGGGGCTTCTCCAGTCACAGATAAACCATAGTAACTCTTCTCCCTTTGCCAGTGATTTGTCCAGAGTGAGATAGCGATCTGGACTTCACTCAATGGGACCAGAAGAGAAGTCTCCTGGGAAAGATTTTCTTCTCTGCTTAAAAATAAAAGAGATGTTCAAGGAGAAGCTCTTATTATTTTTTTCTGCCTTTGGATGTAATTTTGTGTGCATTTCATGTTTGGAGTAAAGGTATGCATTCTGAGATGGAGACAAAAAAAGGCAGCCTAGGGCTCAGCTGCTAAATGAGCTAGTTCTGGAATGGCAGAGTCTAAGAATCTCTACATGATACTGTAATAAATACCTAATTTGATATTCTGTTAGCTGAAGTTGAAAATATCCAAGCTGATACAGAAGTCTTCCTGAAGGAAGTTCTGAGCTGAGTCTTGAAAAGCGTGTGAGACTTAACCAGACAAAGAAGTGGGTAAAGGATGTTCCTGGCAGAGTAGCACGTTTGGGGAACCACAAGTACTCAAGCATGACAATAGCAAGAGATGGGGCTGGAGAGAAATGCAAAACCTTGTGAGCCATGAGAAGCAGCTTACATGTTTCCTAAGGTAACCTGAGGGTCACTGAAGATTTTGCTCAGATTTGATTGTGCAGAGATGACTTCGTGGCCACACAGGGGGTTGGGGATGAAATGGAGACCATGTAGGGTGATCCCTACCAGAAATGGAAGGGGTACTGGTGAAGGTGAAGCAGAGGACGGGTAGTTTCAGGAGATGTTAGGGAAGCAGACTCCACAGGACTAGAAATCTGACAACACACGGGGAGAAGACAGAGGGAGGTGAAAAGGCCAACCCTTGGCTTTCTGGTGGGTGTCCATGGGGAAAGTGGTTTTTGCCATTGAGATACGAAATTAACAGGTTGGTTCCAAGACTAGGCGAAATAGCTGGCAAGAATGCTATGATTTGAGGGTGGCATAGGGATAATAAATGCAACTTGAATGTATTACATTTAAGAATTTTGAAGACAAACAAGTGAGGATTCCTAGTGGGAAGTTTCATACATAGGACTGAAGCCATATGCTCCAAGGTGAGGCCTCATCTGGAGAGATCTGAGGGTCCTCAAGATCATGGTGTCTGGTCTCATCACTTCATGGCAAACAGATGGGGTAACAAAGGAAACAGTGACAGATTTTATTTTCCTGGGCTCCAGAATCACTGTGGACAGTGACTGCAGCCATGAAATTAAAAGACGCTTACTCCTTGGAAGAAAACTATGACGAACCTAGACACAGCATATTAAAAAGTAGACACATCGCTTTGCTGACAAAGGTCCATCTAGTCAAAGCTATAGTTTTTCCACTAGTCATGTACAGATGTGAGAGTTGGACCATAAGAAAAGCTGAGGGCCAAACAATTGATGCTTTAAAACTGTAGTATTGGAGAAGACTCTTAAGAGTCCCTTGGACTGCAAGGAGATAAAACCAGTCAATCCTAAAGGAAATCAGCCCTGAATATTTATTGGAAGGACTGATGTTGAAGCTGAAGCTCCTGATGGCCACCTGAAGCTGCTTTGGCTACCTGATGCGAAGAGCCGACTCATTGGTTGGATGGCATCATCGACTCAGTGGACACGAGATTGAGCCTACTCCATGAGATGGTGAAGGACAGGGAAGCCTGGTGTGCTGCAGTCCATGGGGTGGCAAAGAGTTGGACACAACTGAGCAACTGAACAAGCTTTACAAACAAAAAGAGGAAAAAGTAAGAAAAAGTGGGACAAACGAGGCAAAGAGACATAACCAGAGAAACAAGAAAAGCAAGAAGAAAATGTGCATGAAAGCAAAGGGAAAACTTCCACTGCACCAATTCTCAAGGGTGAGTGAGTTGTCATTTGTGTGATGAATGGACTGCCACTTATTTTCTTGTTTATTTCTGTCCCTCTGACTACACTGCAATCTCCATGGTGGCAGGGACCTCATCTCTTTTGCTTGCCATTGAATCTCCAGTGATAGACTTACTTCCTGGACTCTAGTAGGTTCTCATTAAATATTTGTTGAATGAATCGGTAGTTTATTTATCTTGGTGTGCTCAGTGGCAATCACTAGGGTGCTCAAAAATATGTCTAAAGAAGTAAGAAGCCAGAAGCCTGTCACAAGCATCACTCCACATCCCCTTCTTGGTTCCTCAATATTACAGAGCCTAGAAACTGAAAATGAAGACCAGTATCAATTACACAGCCCAGACCCCATTACTACCCGTGAACTGACCTGGGCAGGCTGGTCACCTGGGCAACTCCCTGGAGAAGGGAAGGAGAGTTGGAGTAGGAAGTAGCTGTTTGGGAGTGTGAAGGATGCAAGGATAATTCCAAATGTGAGCACAAAGGCATTTGGAAATGGGTCCTCCATTTTTTATGTCACCTGAACAGAGTAGCCAGCTCACACTGTACAAGTAGCAGGAAGAAACAGATTAACAAAATCTGATGTCTCTGTTTCCCTTATCGGGCTAGCATGTGCCTTCTTGGGGATTGTTTGAATTTGTTGGCCTGTCTCCCCTTAACAAAAAGTTAGCTCCATGTTGTTGTTGGTCAGTCACTCTGTCTTGTCCAGTTCTTTGCGACCCCATGGATTGTATGTAGCATGCCAGTCTTCCCTGTCCTTCACCATCTCCCGGAGTTTGCTCAAACTCATGTCCATTGAGTCAGTGATGCCATCCAGCCATCTCATCCTCTGTCATCCCCTTCTCTTTTTGCTCTCAATCTTTCCCAGCATCAGGGACTTTTCCAGTGATTCAGCTCTTTACATCAGGTGGCCAAAGTGTTGGAGCTTCAGCTTCAGCATCAGTCCTTTCAATGAATATTTGGAGTTGATTTCCTTTAGGATTGACTGGTTTGATCTCCTTGCTGTCCAAGCTCCATGAGGGCAGGAAATTCTGTTTCATTCCCTGGTGTATTCTTAGCCCCTAAATCAGCATCTGGCCTACAATAAATATTTATTGAATGAGTGAATGAACATTCACACTGGGCTCTGGCTATTATTCGTGGTCGCTGTGGGTTTCCTGTTGCAACCCTGCAGCAAACTCCCTCCCACTCTAGAGCTTAATCATCACCTGCTCCATCATGATACTGGTTGGGTACAGCTTCTTGAAATTCTAGACTCCATAGGGAAGGGATTTTTGTCTAATTGCCCTCTTGAATTGCCCTCAGTACTATTATACTCCAGAGCACAGAATAAAGTATGAATGAAGTGTTGACTTTATTCATTCAAAAAAGACTGGCTGAGCATGGCTGGTTCCAGGCGCTATACCAGGCCCTATTGATACCTTGGTAAACAAGACCCACTTCCTATCTCAAGAGTTTACCATTCTGGGAGGACATATGGGCAGATAATAATCAAACCAGTGAGAAGTGCTATGGCAGTGGGGTCTGTGCAAAGGGCATCAGGAAGGAGCATTCTGGGGTACCTGTCTCTGCCTGGGGGTGGTTGGAAGGTACATCAGGGAAGGCTCCTCAGAGGGGATTCTGTTTGAATTGGGAGATGGGAGGACCTGCGGGTTGGCAGGCATGGATGGGTTGGGAAGTGGTGTGAAGAGAAGCATATTAGGCAGAGAGAAGAGTGTATAGACCATAAAAACAAGGAGACATGAGGAAGTGTGTATGAGTTCAGGCTAGGAACATCTGTCATGACGTGGAAAATAAATAAACAATTGATTATAATCAGAATCTGGGACTCCAGCTTAACTATGGCAGCCTCAGGTAGGCAGGATTGTTCATTCTGCTCCCAGAACACAGTCTCAGTGCACGAATCCCAATAAACAAGATCTCTACACTGAAGCTTGGGCTCTGCTTTCTCTTTTATTTGTAATTAATCACTGTGGTTGATAAGATCTCATCTTTCTCCACTTTAAATCCTGTGTTTTGTGACTGATACTGATCTATGTGATTACAACTCTTCTCTTAATGTTGACCTGGTTTTATGGCATAAGATACACTTTCAAATGATGAAACTTGTTTTTTTTGAGATAAAAAGGGTTGGAAAATAAATTGACTACAGTGTCTGTAGAAGGAGAAAGAAAATAAACATTTTGGGATGAACATGGATATTTTAAGCCCCAAACTGTGATCTATTAGGGACATTTATATCCAAAGGCAACCCTGTGGACAGCAGTGAGCAGAAACTGTTTGGGCTGCAAATACTAACTGCTTCAAGCAAAACATTCCTCTTTTAAAATAATCAAGTTCAAAGGAAAGAGAATTGAAACTAAATCCCATTCCTAATTTGGGCTAAAATTCGTGTGGTTAAAATGTACGATTTTTAAATGAAATTATCTTTGGTCTCTTGAACTGACATGATTGGCTTCCTCAATAAAAGGAAAAAAGAGAAGGAAGAATCGTTTTCTCAGAATGTGTTTCCTCTCTGAGTGGGGCTCTTATTTAATTGGTTCTGTTCTGATTTTTCTGTGAGTAGATATGGAGATGAGGTTGCAAGGTAGACCAGACTCCCGTGTCTTCAAACAGAAAAGACAAAGTGGAAGGTATTTTCCATTTTGTTTTTATTTTTTGAACTTGGCTGAAGTCATTTATCTTTCTTCAGAATACTATTTATACCAGAGAAATGCAGACCTGGTAATTCTTGTCAGGGACAAAAAGAAAGAAAAAAAAATATTTCCAACTGTTTGATAATGCAGTGGGCTGGAAGTGTGCAGACACATGTGGTATGAACTGAAAGGCTCCATGGAATTTCCTCTATGACCATAATACAAGTAGTTCTCATGATTCTACCACTGTGCCTAGAATTCCTATTTGATTTATTCTTTTAGGGGAAGATAGGTCAATATTTCAGATTACTGTCATCAAATGGTGATAGCCAACTAGATTGCTAGCTGTTGGATGGCGAGGCTAGCTGATGCTTCCTTAATAGGCCCAGTTGGTTCAAGTACAATCTATACACATAACTATGCTAAGCATAGTTAACCCTTAGCACCATATGGCTCGTTTGTAAAACAGTTCTCCAACTAAGAACACTGAAATCTGTGCTTATCCAGGAGAACAAAAGTTAGGTTGGTTTGGGTGTTTTAGAGAATCAGGAGTAGGATGTGAGCATGAGATGTTTGGGGCCCAGGGTATTAAGCCTGTATTGGAAATGTGTGAACCACATATGTAATATGTAATTTAAAAATTGCTAGTAGCCACACTGGAAAAGGAAGAAGAAACAGGTGAAATTATTTTTAATATATTTAATCAATATACAAGAATATTATGTCAATATGTAATTAAAAATTATTAGTGACATATTTCACATTTTTTTAATGCTGTCTTCAAAATCCAGCATATACTTTAATCTTATCACAAACCTCAATTCAGAAAAGCCACATTTCAAGTGTCCAGTAGGCATCCACGTTTACCATACTGGACAGCACAGATCTGTGCCAGTTGAAAGTGACTGGAAATTGGGAGGAGAATGGGGAGAGCCAGGGGTTACTAGAAAGTGGCCAGAGAATGGGAAAGAGAGTTGAAAATCGGGAATATGACAAAATGTGCTTTGAAAATTTTCTGGGGCATCTTTGGTTTAATGGCTGGAGCTCTGCTGCTCAGGTGTACTTGCCTCAGACTGGGCCAAAAGTATTCTCAGAGGTTCTCGTAGATGGGGTTCCTTTAAGTGAAGATGTATCATTCCTTTGATGTCTTTGAAGTGAATTAATCCAACGCGAAGTCTCTCAGACACCTAAAGTTATAGTTACTTTCTTCTAGAGAATATTACCATCTTCTAGAGGAGCATAATCAAAAGCTCATTATCCAGCACAGGTATACCTAGCCAAATTCTATCTCCACAGCTCTATATTTAGTATCCTGAAGTTCATAGTAAAGGCTCTGAGAAAGAGAGTACATAGAAAAACTTTTGGTGTCACCTTTTTCAGAATGTCATCCAGTCTACCCAGGGCACTTTTCCATAATCCATGACCTATGAACTTAAATTCAGTTGGGAGACAACTTCCATAGAGAGATTGCTTATGACACTAGTTTAGCATGCGTGGGGTGGGTGGGCGAGTAGGAGTGAAATCCACATGAAAATACCATTTCCTTCTTTAGAGACTGGACATCAAAACGTTCCTGTCTTCTTGCCGAGTTCAGAGATTTACATCAGTAGCAGCCCCAGTCACCAAGCCTAATTCAAAGTCTATTTCTCTCCCATGAAGCAAATTAAAACTTTGAAACTTTAGAATTGTTTTTCTATTATTAACCTCTAGATTTTTTTCTCCTGAGGGTACCTCATCCTGAAAGAAATTAGAAAAGTGAAGTCGCTCAGTCGTGTCGGACTCTTTATGACCTCATGGATTGTAGCCTACCAGGCTTCTCCATCCATGAGATTTTCCAGGCAAGAGTACTGGAGTGGGTTGCCATTTCCTTCTTTAACCTCATCCTGAGAGCTAAGAAATCAAAGATTTCTGGATCTTTCCATTATCTATTGTTCAAAAACAGGTTTTCCATCTTCATACCATGAGTTGGATAATCCAACCTAGGGGGTGTGGTTCTGGTAGACCAATACGTAACCCGAGGCTTGCACCTGATCTACTGTTGACCTGCTTGGCTTCATTTTAAAACATCTCATTTTCACTGTGCCTTTGTGAGGATTCCATGGATTTCTTGGGCATGTCTTTCAGGTCATAGGTATTGTCTGCATTGTCACTTGTGATAACAGTTCCATCTTGAAACTAACCCAGTATTTCTTCTGGGTATTTTACATGGATCTTCCCTTCCCAAATCTAAGATTTCTGTAACCACTGCTGCTGCAGGCCTCTGCCTGCGGTTTCTCTGATTGCTCTGTTTATGGACTTTCTTCCTGTTTAAGAGCCTGCCTCTCTCAACGATCTCCTAAACTTGGGATCCCTTTGCCTGTAGGTGTGGGGGGAGAGCTCGTTCTAGCTGGCTCTGTTAGATTTCATCACTTTTCTCCCTAATCTTCTCTTTATGAGCAGCTGGAGCTGGGTATGCCTCCTGATCCCCTTTATATCTACCTACCTTGTCTCTAACACCCCAAACCTTCTCCTAAGGAAACCTTTCTCTTCCTCTTGCTTCATCAGCCCATCTGCTTTTATTTGTCTTTCAATTCTAGTGAGCTAAAAAGGCAGAAGCGTATTTTGACAGCCAGCCCAGTTCCTCCTGGAGTTTCTGAGCAAGCCCGCTTTCAGCAATACTGTTTCAGTCTCAGGCTTTCTGAGTTGGCTTCTTAGCTTTGGGGTTGAGCTTCTTTGGGGAGTCAGGGGTTGTTTTATGTAACCCAAGGAGATGGGACATTCTTTATAAAAAGAGGCTCCTATCCCTTCTTTGATGTCTTCATTAGTGAATCTATCATCCTTTGGCAGTGTCACCAATGTTAGCGCCCCTGGGAAGTAAAGCTAGGGCCGGAATTTATGTTCGTGAACAAACTGAGGATAACCTTGAGGCCTGGTGGTTGGGGTGACTTGAGTCTGGGGATCAGCTCCCTCGTTTCATACTTGTCCCTGAATGCAGTTCTAGATTAAGGTCTGGCATGAAACCACTGTTGCTCTGCAGCCAGGAAGAACATAGCTGACAGTGTTGTTGAAACACCTGGCCTCTAGGAATGTCAAAGAGACATAATCCCAGTAGGGAAAAACCTCCCTACCCCAATGTCTAAAAAAGCACATATGCTGCAGCTCTGCTGATTTGAGGATTAGTTTTAACTAGGTTTAAAATGTTCCATTTTTCCTGGAATGCAATTTAGGTCACAGCCACACCTGCTTGGGCATGAAGGGCTCCTGCAAGATCAGATCAAGGTCATCCTTAAAGGCCATCATAGTCATTGCTTATGGGTAGGAAGAATTAGAAGATTCTGCAGCCCCAAATTCTTATTCTCCAGCAGAGTGCATCCTTTGTGGGAGGGAAGATGAGAATCAGAGATTCTACCAGTGGCTGACCTCAAACGCTCAACTCCTTCCCTGAGATTCACCAGGAGGACACAGATCCTCTCCAAAAGTTAGGGAAAATCATCAGAAGGGTCACTCAGCTGAAGTTTCTCCACCTGGAAAACCAAATGCAGGACAGTGGTTCTCAATGTGATCACTTGTAGGACTCGTTCAAACAGAGATCACTGGGTCGCTTCCAGAATGTGATTCAGGAGGTCTTGGGTGTCCTCTGAGCATCTGCATTTCTACCAAGTCCCTAAGCGATGCCAATGCTACTGGTCCAAGGACCTCACTTTGAGAATCTCTGATCTATAAAAACGCAGATATCCTCCAAGAGGCAGACCAGTCGTTCTTTGCCTGGACAAGAAAACTCCTTGTGCTTTGAGTGACATGGAGATGTGTGAGCGACAGAATGGGGGATGTAGTCCCAATGGCTTGTTTCCACAACAGACCTGGAAGAGAAGAGCTGACTGAGAAAAAGGATTTTTACCATTCTGACACTTAGTCCTTCTTTACAAGGGGCATTGCAATTGATCTGTCAATAGTATTATAGAACCATGATGACAGGTATTTTTTTTTTCATTTCAGTAAACTTAAAAATCCATTGTTTCATTAAATAAAAACAGTTGAAAAAAAATTGATGTGGTGGTCCCATAGAAACAGCCTGAAACTGTTGGAAAGCAAAACCTAAACTAAGATCAGTAAACCTTGGGTTGTTTTTCTTCACTCTCAAATAAATACCCAGCATTTGGAAATTTTCGGAGCACATTTTCAAAAATTTAATTTCTTCTTATTTTTCATTGTCATAGATCAACATCAACTTTGTCAGAAAGCAGTTACAAAACACGCTGATTATACTGGACCCAATGCTAGGAGGTGTACCGAGCAAGATAGGCACTGTCCCTCATCCAACTTGGACTATCAGAGGCTGGACTAAATGGTTGGACTTCTTGGGACCAAGAACCATGGACCAGCAGCACTGATTACAACTGCAGAATCTCGGCCCTACCCCAGGCCTCCTGCAAATAAGACTGCTCATCTTCACAAGATCCCCAGCTGATCAGGCACACTCAAACATTCCAGAGCACTGAGATAGTTATGCCCCCTTCTCGCCATCCTTTATGCAGCTGCCAGAGTGCACTTTAAAGTCTAAATCTAAACACTCTTTGCTTAAAAGTCTTCAATGATAAGGTTTCCCAGTTGGTGCTAGTGGTAAAGAATGTGCCCATCAATGCAGGAGATGTATAAGATTCAGGTTCCATCCCTGGGTCAGGAAGATCCTCTGGAGAAGGGCATGGAAACCCACTCCCATATTCTTGCTTGGAGAATCCCATGGGCAGAGGAGCCTGGTGGGCTACAGTCCATCGGGTTGAAAAGAGTTGGACATGGCTGAATTGACTTTGCATGCATGCTTCAATGATATCCATTCATCCGAAGAATTAAATTTAAGTGGCATACTTTTGGGGAGACAAGGAGTAGATAAGTATGATTCCAAAGGAGGAGTTTTAGGTAGACAGGGTTAGTGACTAGACAGTTTTACAGACTGAATGGTGTTTTTCTGTCTTTCCATTACTCAGAGAGGCATCAGAGGAGCCCAGCTCAGCCTAACCCTTCACCCCACAAAGACAATGCTTTGAAAAGGGCAAAGCCTTGCGTGCTTATGACACTGCCCTTTCCTGTATTGGCGGGTTTATCCATCTGAGATCTCTATGGGACGGAAAGACGTAACTCCTGTGATTAGAGAATCTAGACACACCAACAAGGGGAGAAACTGCATCTATGTGTTGGTAGCTAGGCAGGGGAAGGGGGAGCACATGTTGAATCTGAAGGGGGTCATGGAGCAGCAGAAAACCACCGAGGGGCTCCCGGATGAGAGCCCTCATTTACTGAGTGATCCCGGTGCCACGTCATGTGCTAAGAGCTTTACTGATACTCTTTCATGGAATCTCAACAGTCATCGAGTCAGGTACTAATAATACCCACAGTTAACAGACAAGAAAAGTAAGAACTGGAAAGGTTAAGCAATGAGTCCATGTTACTCAGCTAACAGGAGGTGAAACCAGGATTGAAATTCAGGTCAGATTCTAAATTCAGTGCTGTCACTTGGCTCCCTACATGGCTTCCTGTCACAAAGGCGGTCATTGTCTGTCCCTGGCCAATGATGCACATACATATTCATATATATATGTGTATATATGAATATATACATATTCATGTCCATATTCCTTGGACATGCATCTCAGGAAATTGCTGACTGCCCTTTCCCTTGATGCTTCCAGAATCCGTTTCCTTGCAAGTGATGAAGTGGAAATGGCACCAGTGTGCAGGAATGAATGGACGGATGGGGAGCTCCAGATGGAGGCGGCAAACGCTGGAACGATGGGCCGTGACCACAAATCAGCAGATGAGCCTTGGCTCTTGGTGACAGACACCCATTTGCCCCGCAGCCAAACTGTCTGCTTTGGCTTCTCTTAGCTGCAGTGGAAGCCAAGTTGTCTACCACCCAATCAGTGACCCAATAAGAGGGGCTGAAATTATGGCAAAGTCAAGCCAGATAAAAATCCACCCCTGTGCATTGCTGCAGTGGCAGAAGAGAAGTCACATATCTGTTTCTGAATGTGTCAGAGATTCCTGTGGCCTGGGAATGGGATGCCAGTGACTGGAAAGGCAGAGGGGTGACTGCCTTAAATGCACTGCCTGTAAAGTCTTTTCATCTTCTTGCCAAGAAATTAACGAAGCCAGGTCAGAAGGAATTGTTATTGAACAACGTAACATCTGCCATTTAAGCTAAAAATAAAGCAGAAAAGGAGGGTCCGCAAAGTCATAAAGGACGATAGTTTAAAGCTACCGAGGGAGAACTAAGGCAGGTTGCTGTAAACCTTGATTTTCAACCCTATTACTGACACGGATAGGCCTGTGGATCTTTTGAAATTTATTGCTTTTTCATGCAAGTTTGAACCAAGCAAATTTGAAATCATGTAATGTGAAGATAGTAATAAAGTCTCCCTTTAGGTACAACATTTGAGATAATATAAATCTCCTTGATTTGCCATGGTCCCAATAGCAAATAGATGGCAAGCTTAAACTGGATGAGAGAGCTGTTGACAAAGGCATGGGTAGGGTGTAGGGAAACTGCAAGGAACTGTGCCAATCTCCCCTCCTGCCCTGAAGGCGAGGGGAAGGAGCAGTCACTGCCCTCCTTGGGAGGGTTAGCTGTGTGGAGAAGGTCGGGGACAGGAGCTGGGACTTTGGTAAAGGGACACAGTTGATCTATGGTGGCCTGGAAGAGGGTTCTGGAAGAGACACCTAAACCTCTCTCTTCATCACCCTGATGTCTGTTGGTGGGACCTGCCTGGAAGCCAGAGGGCAAGGAGACTTGTTGGTGTAGCCCATATGGATCATCTGCCTTAGGGGGAAGAGGATGGAAAAAAAATCTGGGAGGGCCCCCAAACTAAACCCCAAAATGAAGCAAGTATGATATAATTTCAAACCAGCAGGAAGACAAACTGTAAATAGTGTTTCTGCTGTTGCCACATGGCCCTGCCATTTCAGCTGGTAAATAGCACTCTTGCCCCCGAGCCCCCCAAACTGTAATATCTACCTATCTGTGGTTGCAATCGCTTTTGAATTGTGTGGATTTTGAACTATGAGATGCTTTTAGGAAACATGCTTTCCATCAACTTCCCTAATTCATCTTCTTCAAAATACCACTTTGCTTTGGAGTCTCTTGTAGATTTTAAGCTGCAAATTATCAGGCTACAGAAAGAATTCTGGCTTACCTCCCTTTATGCAGTTTCTGTGCTCATGAAATACCACAAAATTAAGATTTTTCTAAATGCAATTCTATTTTTATTTTGAGGCATGGGACACATTCAGTTCTGTGCAGACTTTTTTCTTACTGTAGAATCAATTGATGCTCCAAGAAGTTAATTTTGAACAGAATGAACAGCTGAGTGTTCACAGTCACAATGGCTGTAGGAACTTGGGTTGATGGATTACAAGCTCCCTGAGAACAGGGGCTGTGTCTCATTCAACAGTGTATCCACAGCTTTCAGCATAATGCCTGATTTATAGAAAGCAGTCAATAAGTGTTTCTTGAATGAATGAAGAAAGGTTTTTAAATACTGCATAGATCAATTGTACCAACTTCCAACCATATTCCTAACTATTTATTTCGAGCTTTCAGAATCACTAGAAATGATACTGTGAAGGTTGACTGGTTTCCCCTCTCCACTGGAATTCTTATAAACTAAGAATTAGCCTCCAAGCTTAGTCCTCCTGTTATTGTTCAATCATTGTGAGAATTCTCCTAAGTGTAATAATTGCCAGTTAGAAACCTTTCCCAACCAAGACCCAAAGGAAGTCATTTATAGTTTCAGATTCCCCATGAATACAGAAAGCTGGAATCTCAACCAAAAAACCAAGTATAAGAGTTGTCATGGGGTCCATCCTGTTTAGTCATCTGCTTTCCTTAAAAGATGGCAATCCTGCATTTTATAGCCACAAAGTGCAGCACAAGCAGGTTGGAAGAAGCCTTTGATCCTTTCTAAGACATCAGGATTTACTTGGTATCACCTGCTACAAGAACGAGCTGGGAGAGGCTGGAAGGATCTAGAAAAGCTTTGCCCTGCAATACTGGGCTTTGTTTAGAAAGCCTGGATTCTGGCATCCCTTAATGATGACCTCATTTGGGATATTTTTAATTCAGGAGATTAAACCGAGGCCTCATTAAAGAGGTAATCCATGCATTTGATTTCCATTACGAGCAGGAGGAATGGATTGTTTTCCTGTCTCTTTTTTTGGGCCGAATTTCCCCTTTACTCAGACTTCCTCTCCTCTGCTTGGTGGTGATGCCAAGGTAGCTTTTAGTCTCTGGTGGGGCCGTGGGTGTGCAGCTCCCCCTGCAGCCATCGCTGATTCATCTTGGTGACTCATCCGCCGGGGGCCTCTGGGCTGGGATTGAGTGATGTCACTGCACCCCCACCCCCCGCCGCCCCCTGCTCTAATTCTCTGCATGGTCACCAGGGGCGCATGCCGCTGAGGCTGCCCAGGGAGTCTGGGAACTCGCTGAGCTTCCCAGATGCCAGGCGATCCCAGGCAGGGAGCCCTGGGGTGCTCATCGATGGAGGGCTGAACTTCACCTGGCTCACCGCGAGGCCATTTATAGGTGCAAAGAGCCAGGAGGTGACCAAACCGACACATCCGAGGCTGCCAGAGGTCCACGAGTCAAGTTTCCCTGCCCTGGTCTCTCTGCTTTGAGATCAATTATTATAAACTACCATTTGGTAGGAATGCTCTTAATTCAGCGGTTGTATAAACCATGGGTCTGTTTCTCAGCACTTATAACTCAGAGCCTTCAGACAGCCGTGATCCCTGGTTTGATCTCCCCGCCCTCCTCCTTTCCATTTCTTTCCTCCCCTCTCTGCTTCAACCGCTCCCCCACCTCGCTCCTAACAGTTTCCAGCTGTGTATCATTTGGCCCTATTCTCACCCCGGTTATCACACGCAGCTGGACCCCTTCTCAGTCCCAGATGTGCTATTTATTTATGCCCAAACATCTGGGCCTCGACACAGTCCTGTCATGACGACGTGGCGAACTTGAGAAAGCTCCGACTGGCGGTCAGCTCACAGGCTCCAGCATCGCGACCAGCCAGGCAGGAGGGGCCGTGGGGACCTGGGGAAGCCAGAGGCTCACACGTACATGTTGCGGCTTTTAGAGGGGCCTAGTCACGCTGGAAGATGGTTTGGTTCCTTTTAAAGTGGAGGTTTCACTGCAAAATCCAAATAGCTCACTCTCCCCCATCAGGGAGCTGGAAGCGAGGTTACTCAGTTAAAGCAAATGGTCGTGGCCCCTAAGTGATGGGGCTGTGACCAGCAGAGATGCGCGCCAGGATCTTTGGACCGCCTGCCAGGGACAATCGGAGAAGGCAATGGCACCCCACTCCAGTACTCTTGCCTGGAAAATCCCATGGACAGAGGAGCCTGGTAGGCTGCAGTCCATGAGGTCGACTGAGCAACGTCACTTTCACTTTTCACTTTCATGCATTGGAGAAGGAAATGGCAACCCACTCCAGTGTTCTTGCCTGGAGAATCCCAGGGACAGAGGAACCTGGTAGGAGGCCATCTATGGGGTCACACAGAGTTGGACACGACTGAAGTGACTTAGCAGCAGCAGCAGCCAGGGACAATGGATTGGGAGCCCAGAGTCCTGGTTCTGGCTCTGGCTTTCTACTTGTTCTCTCCCTGACCTTGGACAAGCTTTCAATTCCAAGGGTTGATTTGAAATTTCAAATCAATTTCACATCAACAGGCCAATTCAATTTCAATCTAGACTTCTATTTCCTTTTCCATGAAGTGAGACTAGGTTAAATTGTGGGGTTTTTAAGCTTTGGTTTTTAAAGCTCTAGGTTTAGCTTTTCTTCCAAGGAGCATCTTTTTAAATTTTGTGGATGCAGTATCCACAGTGATTTTGGAGCCCAAGAAAGTAAAATCTGTCACTGTTTCCATTGTCTCCCCATCTATTTGCCTTAAAACGATGGGACCAGATGCCATGATTTTACTTTTTTGAATGTTGAGTTTTAAGCCAGCTTTCCACTCTCCTCTTTCACCTTCATCAAGAGGCTCTTTAGTTCCTCTTCGCTTTCTACCATTAGGGTGGTGTCATCTGCATATCTGAGGTTATTAATATTTCTCTTGGCAATCTTGATTCCAGCTTCATTCAGCCCAGAACTTCACATGATGTACACTGCATGTAAGTTAAATAAGCAGGGCAACAACATACAGCCTAAGTACCTGGTACTGAGACAACAATAAACATTACTTATTTTTATTATCCCTCAAAACCCTTCAAGCTAGCCTTTAGCAGTATGTGAACTGAGAACTTTCAGATGTACAAGCTGGATTTAGAAAAGGCAGAGGAGACAGATTAAAAAGCCAACATGAGTTGGATCATAGAGAAAGCAAAGGAATTTCAGAAAAACATATATTTCTGCTTCATTGACTACACTACAGCCTTTGACTGTGTGGATCACAACCTGTGAAAAATTCTTAAAGATATGGGAATACCAGACCACCATACCTGTCTCCTGAGAAACCTGTATGCAGGTCAAGAAGCAACAGTTAGAACCGACCATGGAACAACTGGTTCAAAATTGGGAAAGGCATATGTCAAGGATGTATATTGTCATACAATATGTCATAGCTTGCTCCTTGAAAGAAAAGCTATGACAAACCTAGATGGCATATTAAAAAGCAGAGACATTACTTTGCTGACAAAGGTCTGTATAGTCAAAGCTAAGGTTTTTCCAGTAGTCATATATGGATATGAGAGTTGGACCAGAAAGCAAGTTGAGGGCCAAAGAATTGACGCTTTTGAACTGTGGTGTTGGAGAAGACTTCTGAGAGTCCCCTAAACAGCAAGGAGATCAAACTAGTCAATCCTACAAGAAATCAGCCCTGAATATTCATTGGAAGGACTGATGCTGAAGCTGAAACTCCAATACTTTGGTCACCTCTATACATGACTACGGGAAAAACCATAGCTTTAACTAGATGGACCTTTGTTGGCAAAGTAATGTCTCTGCTTTTGAATATGCTATCTAGGTTGGTCATAACTTTTTTTTCCAAGGAGTAAGCATCTTTAAAATTCATGGCTGCAGTCACCATCTCCAGTGATCTTGGAGCACCAAAAAATAAAGTCTGTCACTGTTTCCATTGTTTCCCCATCTATTTGCCATAAAGTGATGGGACCAGATGTCATGATCTTAGTTTTCTGAATGTTGAGTTTTAAGCCAACTGTTTCACTCTCCTCTTTCACTTTCATCAAGAGGCTCTTTAGTTCTTCACTTTCTGCCATAAGGGTCATTTGCATATCTGAGGTTATTGATACTTCTCCTGGGAATCTTGATTCCAGCTTGTGCTTCATCCAGCCCAGCATTCCTCATGATGTACTCTGCATAGAAGTTAAATAAGCAGGGTGACAATAAACAGCCTTGATGTATTCCTCTCCTGATTTGGAACCAGTCTGTTGTTCCATGTCCAGTTCTAACTTGTTTTCTGACCTGCATACAGATTTCTCAGGAGGCAGGTCAGGTGGTCTGGTATTCCCAGCTCTTTCAGAATTTTCCACAGTTTATTGTGATCCACACAGTCAAAGGCTTTGGCATAGTCAATAAAGCAGAAGTAGATGTTTTTCTGGAACTCTCTTGCTTTTTCGATGATCCAACGGATGTTGGCAAATTGATCTCTGGTTCCTCTGCCTTTTCTAAATCCAGCTTGAACATCTGGAAGTTCATGGTTCACATACTGTTGAGCCCTGGCGTGGAGAATTTTGAGCATCACTTTGCTAGCATGTGAGATGAGTGCAATTGTGCGGTAGTTTGAGCATTCTTTGGCATTTCCTTTCTTTGGGATTGGAATGAAAACTGACCTTTTCCAGTCCTGTGGCCTCTGTTGAGTTTTCCAAATTTGCTGGCATATTGGGTGCAGCACTTTCACAGCATCCTCTTTTAGGATTTGAAATAGTTCAACTGGAATTCCATCACTTCCAACTAGCTTTGTTCATAGTGATGCTTCCTAAGGCCCACTTGACTTTGCATTCCAGGATGTCTGGCTCTAGGTGAGTGATGACATCATAGTGATTATCTGGGTTGTGAAGATCTTTTTTGTATAGTTCTGTGTATTCTTGCCACCTCTTCTTAATATATTCTGCTTCTGTTAGATCCATACCACTTCTGTCCTTTATTGTGCCCATCTTTGCATGATTCCCTTGGTATCTCTAATTTTCTTGAAGATATTTCTGGTCTTTCCCATTCTATTGTTTTCCTCTATTTCTTTGCACTGATCACTGAGGAAGGCTTTCTTATCTCTCCTTGCTATTCTTTGGACCTCTGCATTTAAATGGGTATATCATTCCTTTTCTCCTTTGCCTTTCACTTCTCTTCTTTTCACAGCTATTTGTAAGGCCTCCTCAGACAACCATTTTGCCTTTTTACATTTCTTTTTATTGGGGATGGTCTTGATCCCGCCTCCTGTACAATGTCATGAACTTCCATCCATAGTTCATCAGGCACTCCATCAGATCTGATGCCTTGAATCTATTTCTCACTTTCACTGTATAATCGTAAGGAATTTGATTTAGGTCATACCTGAATGGTCTAGTGATTTCCCCTACTTTCTTCAATTTCAGTCTGAATTTTGCAATAAGGAGTTCATGATCTGAGCTAGTCAGCTCCTGGTCTCATTTTTGCTGACTGTATAGAGCTTCTCCATCGTTGGCTGTAAAGAATACAATCAACCTGATTTCAGAATTGACCTTCTGGTGATGTCCGTGTGTAGAGTCTCCTCTTGTGTTGTTGGAAGAGGGTATTTGCTACAACCAGTGCATTCTCTTGGCAAAACTCTATTAGCCTTTGCCCTGCTTCATTCTGTACTCCACAGCCAAACTTGCCTGTTACTCCAGGTGTTTCTTGACTTCCTACTTTAGCATTCCAGTCCCCTATAATGAAAAGGACATCTTTTTTGGGTGTTAGTTCTAGAAGGTCTTGTAGGTCTTCATAGAACCATTCAACTTCAGCTTCTTCAGCATTACTGGTTAGGGCATAGACTTGGATTACTGTTATATTGAATGGTTTGCCTTGGAAATGGCAAAACCATTTGGAAAGCCTGGAAAGCTTTGAAAGCCTAGGTTATCTGAGTTCAAAATCATAAAGGTCTGGGTAGAATTTCTTTAGACCCTAACATATGCTGCATTAAGGTGCTATCTGTTCTGCCAAACCCCTCCTCCATCCCATGTGACCCCATCCTATCCCATTCCACAAATGCAATTGCAAAATCATAAAATGAATTTTCTATTTTAATTTTCAAATGGCATGTTACTTCGCTGTGTGCAGTTTTAGGGGGTGGTTGGGAATATTTGCCAGTCATGACCGAATGATAAAATTAAGGCCAGAAAGCCAGACCCTTAGATAAAACTGAGTTATGCCAGCATGATTCTTAACATGATTTTTTCCAGAATTTTCTCCTAGGAAATAAATTCTTTCAGCATCAAGAGAATGCCATATAAACTCTCTTGATGAAAGAATTCAGCTACTGGAGTAATATGTGAAGCATATGGTAGTAATTTTTTTTTCAATATCATTGGTTGCTGAAATCCTGTTTGATTATGCAAACTGGGAAAACTGATTGTTGTTACTTGCTTTTCTTTCTCAGTTCCTTTTACTTTTTAATTGGCTTGAGTGATGGAAGACAAGAAACAAGAGGAGTATTTGCCTTCTCCTTCCCACAGGGGATTCCCTGGTGGCTCAGATGGTAAAGCACCTGCCTGCAATGCAGGAGACCCAGGTTCGATCCCTGGGTCATGAAGATCCCCTGGAGAAGGGAATGGCAATCCACTCCAGTATTCTTGCCTGGAGAATTCCATGGGCAGAGGAGCCTGGCAGGCTACAGTCCATAGGGTCACAAAAGTCAGACACGACTGAGCGACCAACACTTGCCACAGGCACTTTCATCTTGTTTCAGTAGCAGGTGGGCTGCCCAGGGACTCCAGTGCTTGGAAACCTGGTGCAAGAAGCCTGCTGGCGCCCAGTGTCATTTCCAGGACTGACCCTGCAGTGGTGGTTCTTGCTTCCTTCTGCTTGAGGGTGGGGTGTGGGTGGTGGAGTGAAGAGAACACATCATGGAAGGAGGCAGGAATCCCTTGGCCAGCAGGTCGTATGTTTAGCCACAGGGCAGTTCACTTTCTCTTCCTGTTCTACATAAACTAATAATTCTATGTTTAAACTGCTACTTGTTTTGCTTGCCATTGACTCCAGACTCACAGATCCCATGATGCTGGGAATGGCTGAGTTTCCAGAAATCTCAACTATGACATGCTGCTTAGCTTTAGTTATTTTCTCTTATTAAAGAGGGTTGCAGTGTGGGAGTGGTTCCCTCTTTAAATCCCCATGCCAGAAAATAGATCTTTAATCTTTCCTTATACTTGGCCTTGTATTTCTAAGTCTTCCCTCACCCCCATCCTTTTGGAGCTCACAGCTGTTGAGAATTCCCCAGTCTCCACACTCTTGCTCTCTCTGAGAGGCAGTCTTAGAGTAGGAGAGTCTACTTACTCTCCAGTGACCAGCATCTCTCTCAGAGTGTGTGTAAAGTCTTAATCGACACTGTATACTCTTCTTGAGTTAGATTTTGACTATCACATTTCAGCCTGGATTCTGCAGTGGGAAACTTACTGCTACCCAATTCACTTTTATGCAACATCTTTTCTAAATGTGGCTATACCCCTTTTTAGTTCGATATTGTCAAAATTAGTGCTGAATCATACACAAGACAAGATGGAGCTGGCTTTTTCTGAGGAAGACCAAGTGTTAGGTTTCCTTTTTTAAATAAACTTTAAACTCTTTATTTTGTTCTGGGGTATAGCCGTTTAACAATGTTGTGGTGGTTTCAGGTGAATAACGAAGGGACTCAGCCGCATGTTTGAATATATATACATATATTTCTTCTTTCCCCAACCGCCCTGCTATCCAGGCTGGCACAGAACATTGAGTAGAGTTCCATGTGCTATACAACAGGTCCTTGTTGGTTATTTATTCTGAATATATAGCAGTGTATATATTCACACTTTCTAAACTCCCTATCTTTCCCCCCCCAGCAACCATAAGTTTGTTTTCTAAGTCTGTGAGTCTCTCTCTGTTTTGTAACTAAGTTCATTTGCATCATTTCTTTTTTAGATTTCACATATAAGGGATGCCGTATGATATTTCTCCTTTTCTGTCTGACTCTACTCCGTATGACATTCTCTAGGTCCATCCATGTTGCTGCTAACGGTTTTATTTCATTCTTTTTAATGGCTGAGTAATATTCTACTGTATATATCAACCCATCTCCTTTATCCATTCCTCTGTCAATGGACATTTGTCTTAACTTCAGTAAACAGCGCTGCAATGACCATTAGGGTGCATGCATCCTTTTGGATCATGTTTTTCTCCAGATGTAAGCCCAGGAGTGGGACTGCAGGGTCATATGGTAGCTCTATTTTTAGTTTTTAAAGGAATTTCCATACTGTTTTCCACAGTGGCTGTACCAATTTACATTCCCACCAGCAGTGTAGGAGGGTTCCCTTCTCTCCATACCTCTCCAGCATTTGTCTGTGGATTTTCGATGACAGTAGTCATCTTGACTAGTGTGAGCTGATTATGAAAAATGTCAGTTTGAGCAATAACCTGCTGGTGTCCTCAGTGTCTTAACGTGAGAATCAGAGGGGCCATGTGGGCCATCT
This sequence comes from Bubalus kerabau, assembly GCF_029407905.1. NCBI lineage: Eukaryota > Metazoa > Chordata > Mammalia > Artiodactyla > Bovidae > Bubalus > Bubalus kerabau. Next base: position 69,087,610 of record NC_073637.1, read on the forward strand.
GATCAATTATGTGGGTACTGATTGAGAACGGGAAGAAGTAAACAACCCAGAGAGGCAGTGTTAGTCACACACATCTACCATTTGTGTCAGAATGCTGTTACTTGCTTGGTAGAGATTTGCAGATACGGCTGCTGGGTGAGCAAAGCAGTATGGATGTGTCTCTGAGCTGATCTTGCAAAGCCTTCGTATTGCAGGGAGATGAAAAATGTTTTCAGAGTCTAACTCACACAGGGTAAGAAATCAGAGGTAGCACAGAATCTTAGGTATGAAAAAATAAAAGCAATTAAAAATAACAATCATTATCTTTGAAGTTTAAAACGAAAAGGGACAAACATCTCGACAAAAATATAATCCCTTACTTGTGCTCATCTTGAGTAAAGCTGTCTCCCCATTCCCATCAGTTCCTCGCTTGCCTTAACAACACAAGATGGAGTCTAGCTTGAGTGAGATTGCTGTTCTTTACGTTCATTGGCTTTTCTTGAGTGACAGCCACAAAAATTGCTCTTCTTTGGAGGGATTTAGCAGCAGCAGGTAATTTCTAGACACTCCTTCATGATTTCATTTAAAAACTGAATTAAAGAAAAAAAAAAAAACAAGATTGAGGAACAGGGGTGGCAAAGTAGAATCTACAAGCCGAACTGTCTTGTTTGGCTATCACAGGATTTTAAAATTTTTTATTTAAATTTATTTATTTTTAATTGGAGGATAACTGCTTTATAATGTTGTGTGGGCCTCTGCCATACACCAACATGAATCAGCCATAGGTAAACATATGTCCCCTCCCTCTCGAACCTCCCTCCTCCTCCCACCCCATCCCACCCCTCTAGGTTGTCACAGAGCACCAGGTTTGAGCTCCCTGTGTCATTCAGCAAATTTCCACTGGCTATCTAATTTTACGTATGTAGTGTACATGTTTCAGACTACTCTCTCAATTCGTCCCACCCGCTCCTTCCTGCACTGGGTCTATAGGTCTGTTCTCTATGTCTGCATCATCTTTGCTGCCCTGCAAATTGGTTCTTTAGTACCTTTTTCTAGATTTCATATATATATATATATGTTAATATATGATATTTTTCTCTTTCAGACTTCACTCTGTATAATAGGTTCTAGATTCCGTCACAGGAGTTTTAAAGTGAGGAATTTCACATAAAAATACAGATTTCTCCACGACTACGATCTGCTGGAGTGGGGTGGCAATTGCCAGCTGGAGATGGGGCATAATTCCCTCTTCAGTTCCCTAAAGGCTTGCTCTGGGCCTGCTTCCCTCACCTACTCCCTCTGCTGGGTCCTGAACCTGAACTCTGATTCTGGCTGCCACCTGACACTCTGGAGACAGTGCGGTACAGAATCACTCTGAGAGGGAACCGCAGTTTAACTCCATGAAGACTGGGATTAGTCTATGTGCGAACGGCGGAGGACCAGGAGCGGGGAATAGTTTTTGAAGCAATTGGAACAGTTTCCCCAAATGCATCCATGTACAGGGGAAGCAAAGAGAGGAGTGAGGAGAGACAGAAAAAAAAGGGAAAGGAGAGGAGGGCCTGGTTCTCAGAAAAGGGCCTGGTTCTCCCTGCTATCCATTTGGTAGCGGGGAGTGGGATGGAACTCACCAGCTCACTCTTTGCATGATGCCTTCCACAGGCAGCACCAGGCTTCAGGCACACGGTCAGCCGAGAAGGCCCTACTGCAGAGGCTGACCTCAAGACACACGCCCACCTTCTCCTCAAAATTCTGTCAGCTCTTCTGGAATAAGCTATTCTAGCTCTGGACCAGAACCACCATGGGACTGCATCTACAACCTGGCTCTCTGTCCAGCTGCCCACCAGCCTGTCAAGCGGGGCTACAGGTACCACAGTGCCAGACTTAGTGTCAGGATACTAAGGGGACCTTCAGTTCTGATACTCCTCTCTGGATTCAGCATTTTGGATCAGTGTATTTTCTCTGAGAATCTGTTTTGTTTTGTTTTTCTTGTTTGTTTTTAAATATTACAAAACATTATGAACCTTACACCATGTCTGATTTCTCTTTGCGCTGGTGGATAAACGTCAGAATCAAATTTGTGGCCAGCTTCTAGCAAATGTAGGAGACACAAATGGTTGAGATGCATTTGGGGAAAGACAACCTTCCATTATCTGTAGTTTTTGCATCTGTGGATTCAGCCAACCTCGGAGGAAACTATTAAAAAAATTCCAAAAAGTGTCAAAAGCAAAACTTGAATTTGTTGCATACCAGCAACTATTTATATAGCATTTACATGGTATTGGATATTACTCGTAATCTGATGATTTAAAGCAGGGGTCCCCAACCTTCAGGCCACAGACCAGTAGTGGTCCGTGGCCTGTGAAGAACTGGGCCGCACTAGCAGAGGTGCTATCTTCCACAGAACCAGTCCCTGGTGCCAAAAAGGTTGGGGACTGCTAATTTAAAATATATGGGAGGATGTGCGTAGGTTATACGCAAATACCACACCATTTTACATAAGGGACTTCAGCATCTTTGGATTTCTTATTCAAGGTGCCCTCCTAAAAGCAATCTCCTGCAGATACCCAGAGACAACTGTACTTTGCTTTTTCTTAATTTTTGAGCTCTTTATTTTCCTTTGTTCTTTTTCTTGACTGCTAATTTTAAAGTGCTTTAAAAAATATCTTACTGCTCTCAGATGCTACACAAATACAGGATGAATAACCAAAGAAGGCATTCCAGAAGGCAAGGAGCATCTTCAGTTAAATTAGTCCAGGAACAATCAAACCGCATGCTTACGAGTGCTAGTTGATTGCAACATGCAATTGAACATTTTAACTGCATAATGCTTGCCCCTTAATTTAAAAATCAATTTAATTTTATCTTTGTTCATTTTCCTCATGTACTCAATGAAAATTCCTAGCTTCATGAAAACCGATGGCTTACCATGGGGTGGGGGGAGGGTGTCTCCTCACCCTCATAGCTACCTGGCTATGTGTGACATGTGCTGGTTGATATGATTGGGTTCACTGCCTTACCCCCATCACAGGATCCCAACTCCCTGCAGGTACTGGTTGTCCTCCATGAAGATCCTGTGTATGTGTATGTGTGTTAGTCGCTCAGTTGTATCCAACTCTGTGACTCCATGGACTGTGGCCTGCCAGGCCCCTCTGTCCATGGGATTCTCTAGGCAATCATACTGGTAGCCATTCCCTTCTCCAGGGGATCTTCCCGGCCCAGGGATCGAACCCAGGTCTCCTGCATTGCAGGCAGATTCTTTACCGTCTGAGCCACTAGGGAAGCCTCAATCTTAGGACCCTGTGTAACCCATGAAAGATATTAGATTATATATGAAGTTTGGGTGACTCCAGTTTCTGTTTCCCATACTGTCCTTTCTCAATGACTCTTTTTTCCCCCCTGGGATATCCCAAGATTCATATCTAAGTCCTGTTGGGATCTGTTCTTCCCAATTAATCTTCCAAGTGAAAATCTACCAACTTCACTTCTTTCTCTAGAATTCTTCTGTACTATTAATGTGTTGTTGGGAAAAAAGAGAAGGTGCAAGTATGTTAAGAGTGTGTGTGTACATGTTGGTGGGAATGTGAACTGGTGCAGCCACTATGGAGAACAGTATGGAGATTCCTTAAAAATTTAAAAATAAAATTACCATGTGATCCAATAATCCCACTCCTGGATATATATCCAGAAAACACAAAAACTGTAATTGGAAAAGATAAAGCACCCCAATGTTCATAGCAACACTATGTACAATACCCAAGACATGAAAGCAATCTGACAGATCAATGAATAAAGATGTGGTGTGTGTGTACACACACACACACACACAATGGACTATTGCTCAGCCATAAAGAATAAAATAATACCATTTGTTGCAACATGGATGTACCTAGAGATGATCATACTAAGTGAAGTAAGTCAGACAGAAAAAGATAAATATATGATATCACTCATATGTGGAATCTAAAAAAATGATAAATGAGCTTATAAAAATGATAAATGAGACTCACAGGTATAGAAAACAGACTTATGGCTACCAAAGGGGAAGAGGGGGAGGGATAAATGAGGAGTTTGGGGTTGATGTATACACACTACTATATATATACAAAATAGATAAACAACAAGGATCTACTGTAGAGCACAGGGAACTATAGTCAACATCTTATAATAACCTAAAAATAATCTGAAAAAGAACATATATATATATATATATATATATATATATATATATAACCAAATCACTTTGCTGTACACTTGAAACTATCACATAAATTTCTATTAAAAAAGAGTATGTGTGCACATAAAGGAAAAGGAATAATAAAGATAATAAAATTATGGGTATAATATGAACAAAACATGGCATGAAAAGAGATGGCAGGGAAGAGAGACCCTGCACCTACAGCTCTCTGCACAGGCAGCATGTGGAGGTGCGGACTGAGGGCAGCTTTTTTGTTCTGGAAAGTGATGAGGGCTGTGGGACAACTGGTGAAGGGCTCTAGGGTGATTCAGAGAAGGCATGATGCAGCTTACATAGAAGGCAAGACCAGGCTTTGTAAATCACCAAGCTTCTACTCTGGTTGGAGATGAAGGCTGGCATATGTATATCCCAACCAGAGAGAAATTCAATGACTAACTTACATATTAAAAGTAGTAACTGCAACAAATAGGGTACACCCATGATTCTAAGTTCTACATACAAGCAATTAATGGAAGACTCTCTTGGACGGCACTTAGTTTTGCTTTAGGTTCCCTTTCTAAATTGTAGTGAAAATCTTCATATTTGGTGATTGGAGTCTCATAAATTTCTTGATTTTTACAATCATAACCATGTTATATAAGGTCTTCTTTTAATACTCTGTTATTTGGAAGGAATGATGCTAAAGCTGAAACTCCAGTACTTTGGCCACCTCATGCGAAGAGTTGACTCATTGGAAAAGACTCTGATGCTGGGAGGGATTGGGGGCAAGAGGAGAAGGGGACGACAGAGGATGAGATGGCTGGATGGCATCACTGACTCGATGGACGTGAGTCTCAGTGAACTCTGGAAGTTGGTGATGGACAGGGAGGCCTGGCGTGCTGCGATTCATGGGGTTGCAAAGAGTCGGACACGACTGAGCGACTGATCTGATCTGATCTGATTTTCTAAAATAACAGTGTCGTTTATGTTCTAAGGAGTTTTGAAATCAGCTGTCCCTTAAGTTTCTTTGGCTTTGGTATTGCATGGCTTAAACCCATTAGTTACTCAGTCTAGTCTACGTAATATTATTGTAGTGAATATGAACTTTCATAGTTGCAACAATTTATAAAATTCAGATGAACTTAAACATGGCAATTCAAGTAACTAGGTAACAACACTTAAAACACAAAATTCAAAGAACTTCCTTTGGCAACACATACGCTGTACAAATTCTTCTGGCTGCCCTGTAATGGGAATAAAGCCCCCTAAGAGTATTTCTTGTCTGAGTCCAAATTTCCAAGTTGGGAACTAGTTCTGCCTACTCTGAGTACTCCCTACTCCTTTCCAGGGAGGGTGGCCTCTACCAGTTCCCTAAGAGTTCTGACCCCTGGAGGGGTAACCGTGAGAATTCCTTTCTCAAGATCTTGCATCAACAAACCAACAAGGCACTCTCTAAATGTATCCTAAGCTCTTCAACTCCAGCCAGCAAAGATTTTTGTCTCCTCTTTGTGTGGTAGAGATTTGGCTTATATATCATCACATGTTTTTCTTCCTTTATGATTTATATTATAAACTCTTAATGCTCTTTGGTTTGTCCTTGCAGAGCTAAAACTTTCTCTTTCAATGCTATTGTATCTTCCCCTCTCAAGAAATTATTTTGTAATTCAAAATAAGAATTTGAGTTGCTAAATTCTACTTTATTGGTTTTTTGGTATTTTCTCTTTTCTACAACAAAAACCTCAGCCTAAAGATCTCATTTTTTTTGGTGAAAAGAAAATGCCATGAAGGAAGATTATGTCTACCAATATTTTTAAATTTTTTGCAGTTACTTATATGATATGAGACTACTTATATGACATGAGACTACTTATATGACATTGAGAGTCCCTTGGACAGCAAGGAGATCAAACCAGTCAATCCTAAAGGAAATCAACCCTGAATATTCATTGGAAGGACTGACGCTGAAACTCCAATTCTTTGGCCACCTGATGCAAAGAGCTGACTGATTGGAAAAGACCCTGATGCTGGGAAAGATTGAAGGCACGAAGAGAAGGGGACAGCAGAGGAGGAGATGGTTGGATATCACCGACTTAATAGACATGAGTTTGAGCAAGCTCTGGGAGACGGTGAAGGACAGGGAAGCCTAGCATGCTGCAGTCCATGGGGTCACAAAATGTCAGACGTGACTTAGTGACTGAACAACAACAACAAAATATGATGTGAACTGAGTGACTTAGGTGGTCTGCTATAAAATTTTGCTCTTTGGGTGGCAGGGTGCGGGGAGGGAACTGGGAAAAAGCTAGGCACATTTTTCAAGATATTTAAGTTCAAATAGTTTTTGCAATTTACCTTTAAGAGGAAGATTTTTTTCTTTCCCTTTGAAAATATTCCCTACCTCACTCCTTTTCGATGATCTTCCATAATCTGGGAGGGTTAGTTGGCAAAATTTCATACCCTAAGCAGTACTTACTGTCTCATCTAACAGACTCAAACTATCACCCTGGGGGAAGAGAAAATCTTTGTGGCTAAAAAATGTCATCTGGGATCTTAAAGCCCATCAGCAGGGAGACAGTGAGGACTGTAGTTCTCTTGACTGGGGAATAGGTTGGATGACTGGAATGTCTTTTTCCCCCGGCGTGTTAATTTCTATGATTGGAAGAAATCAGACCTTAAAAGGAATGGAGGAAGTACAATTTTCAGAGAACAACAATGAAGACTAGTTACTGGGGAGAGGTGAAGATACTTCCAGGTCTGAGTTCATGACAGTAAATTTGTATTGCTTTCATAACATTCATAGAATGATTTTCACAAATGCAGTGCAAATGAAGATGTTTTATTCCCAATGTGGACTGCTGAAATGAAACTCACTTCTCTTCAGCATCATCATTCCACATATACACACCATAGAAAATGATTCACAACTAACATATATATATTTCAGTTTATACATATTTGTAGGTGTATACAAAGACACGTGCATATATAACTATATTAAATATATATATTTGAAAATTAAAAGGTATCTTTACCCACTAGAGAGAGTCTGATATTTCAATCTATTAAGCCATAATTTTACATCTCAGATTAGTGGCTAAGAGCGTGGGTGCAGGAGTTGGATTGCTTGGGCTAAGACCATTTATTAGCTGCGTGACCTTGGGCAAGATCCAGGATCTTTTTGTACAGCAGTAACCTCAGCTCTAAGATGGGAGAAATAACTGTCTGCCCAATGCAGTGGTGTAGGGATTCAGTGAATTGGAACATGGTACTGGATAAAATGCAAAATGAAGGTGAAATTGGGTTATAATTACTAGTATGTGTAAGGGCCACGGTAGGTGCTTTGAGGGATAAAAAAGGAGACACAGTCTCTACCCTTACACAGTTTACTGTCTAACTGGAAACCCAAGATGCAGTCTCATATAAATTAACTATTAATGCCTGAGAAGAAAACCAACAGTTTAGTTCAGTAGCACAGACCAGCTTCTCAAGGAACAGAGAAGTGTATATAAGGTGTCAGTTTCACATTGGCTTCCCTTTACCCAATGCTTATCTCTTTGACATGATGAAAGGCTCAAGCAGATTGTATAATAAACACTGGTGCAGTGGTCCGCCTACATTAATCCTGCAGTGGTTTAGTCATGGGTAAGAGTTATGATGCAGATGTTAATGCTGGATTAAGGCTCTTGACAACGGAGGTTGGTCCAACTGTTAGTGCTCTGAAAAGTGAGCCAATCCATCAATTTCTGCAGTTTGTACAGGGATGGTGATGACTTCAGCTGATCCCACCCCGCCCCCCGCCTCCCTGCTGAGATTTACAGAGAATTCCGGACTGTGGTTATCTGGTTTAAGAGGTAATTCTGTACAAGAACTGGCACAAAACTGCATGTCTAATTGCCAAAGGAAGGTATTACAGTTAACAACCTCTCTGTGAGATCGAGGGCTGCTTATATGTGCTCTGAAATGATGATGGAAGGCCTTGGGAAGAAGTGATTATGAAAGGGCCTTCAACAAGATGTAAGGTGATTCTTGGCTTAATCCCTTTTAAGTTAAATATTAATTCCCCTAACTTAATTTTTAAAGCATCACTCTAGATTTTTACCTAAGACTGCCCTGAATGGTGCCCATATCAAAAGATGCTTTCTAAAGCTAAATTATCAGCTTAACAGATCTCCATGTATGGATTTAAATACATAACCTGCACCTATAAAATTGCTTCTGTGGGGAAAAAAGGGATATTCTGATTTCAGAGTAAATTAAAAATTAATTTATAAACTCACTTTTAAAAACTCTGCTTTGACTGGTTCTTTCACTCAACAACTATTTATTGAGTGTTTTTCATGTATCAGACATCAGACCCTGTTGTAGTCACATGTGAACAAAACAAAAATCCTTGCCCTGATGGAGCTGACATTCTAGAGAGGAGAGGCAGTTAAATAATGAACATAATAAAGAGTTGGTATAGTGTGTTACGGGTTTCTCTGGTGGCTCAGACGGTGAAGAATCCACTTGAGATGCAGGAGACCCAGGTTCATTTCCTGGAGTGGGAAGATCCTCTAGAGAAGGGAAGGGCTACCAAGGCGTCAAGTGCTAAGGAATAAAAAAAAAAGTAGTGCAGCGTTAGAAGGATGGGGCTGGGTGTCAATGTTAAATAGGACAGTCGTTGACAAGGTTACATTTAAGCAAAGTGTGAAGGGGGCCAGCCAAGGGAGTTGCACCTACCTGGGGAAAGAGCCAGTGCCAATGTCCTGAGGCAGGAGTCTACTTAGTGAGTCTGAAGAACAGAAGGTAGGCCAGGGTAGTTGGAAGTGGGTGGGAGAGACAAGAGGATATGGTCAGAGAGGTAAGCTGGGCAGTGGCAGGGAGGGAACCGAACAAATCATGGAGAGCCTTGTAAGCTACTGAAAAGCCTCTGAGAAAGATAACAGTCACTTGTATTAGACTGGTTTAAAGTAAGGCCCTTTTGCTAAATTGCTTTAGTTGTGTCTAACTCTTTGCAACCCTCATGGACTGTAATCCACCAGGCTCCCCTGTCCATGGGATTCTACAGACAGGAATACTGGAGTGGGATGCCATGTCCTTCTCTAGGGGATCTTCCTGACTCAGGGATCATATGGGCATCTCTTACCTCTCCTGCATTGGCAGGTGGGTTCTTTATACGACTAGTACCATTTGGGAAGTCCACCTGTATCAAAACAATTCCTCTTATTCCTTGTCTCCTATATTTCAATTTGAATGTGGAAACAATCTAATTGAGATCTTGTTAAAAGTCAAATTTTAAATTAGTAGGTCTGAGGGGGGCCTAAAATTCTGCATTTTTAACGAGCTTGCAGGTGATGTCAGACTGCCAGTCAACAACCCCACATTGACAAATGAGAGTGAAGAACCAAGGGGCTTTGAGGCTTTCTCCTCCATTGGTTGGTTGCAAGGGCCTTCTTGTTCCCTTTGAGCTTAAAAGGACATCCTGAAAGCTTTCACACGGGTCATAACCTCGTCACTGGGCTCACTCTTTCATGTCCTTTCACCTGGCTAGTAAAGGTACAGTCCAGAGCTCTCTTGGGAATATGAGATATGTTGTTTGGCTGTTTCCATGCACGGTCTAAGAAGTTTCTAGGGCCTCCTTACTGCCACTATGGGGGCTCTGCTTCTAAACCTTCACCTGGGAAGCCCTGCTCTACTCCTTGAATGATAATAGTTCTCTGAACACATTCCTGTCTTACTCCAATTATAGCAAGTAATTCTGACTTGTAGCCTTCACTCCTGGTCCTATATCTTGAATGATAGCCTGACTCTATAAACTAGGCCTGAGGCAGCTAGAGGATTTGGGTGATGGTCCTGGGATGAAGAGGTGCTCAGCTGATGCTGGTGCAACAGGTAAGGTTGAACTTTTTTTTTCCCCGGTGCAGTGCAGCTAGTGAGATCTTAGCTTCCTCACCAGGGATTGAACCCTTGCATTTTGCAGTGGAAGCTGAGTACCAACCATTGGACAACTAGGGAAGTCCTGAGTCTGACTTTCATAAAAACTAATGAAGTAATTTACAGCTGAACAGGCCTGGAAGGACTAGACACTTGTGAATATAAAACAAAGGTTATGAGTCAGACAGACTTGGGTTAGAATTATGCTTCCACGCCTTACTGTGTTATGTCAAGAATGTTCCTTGGCATCTCTAAGCCATAGTTTTCTCACCTGGAAAATGAGAATGATAACGATACCTCGTTCATACATTGAGAAAAGGCATATGAGGCATGTAGAAAAGTGCCTGATATAACGATACTCATAAAATACTAGTTGCTATTAGTTTTATAATTATTGTTAAAATCCAACCACATGTCACATCGCTCTGTGGCCTGGCATTACGGTACTTACCTTTAAAGTCCCTGGAGTTAAAAGTACCAGGGCACATCCCTCAGCAAAGTTTTTTAAAGATGAGACAGACCAGGAGCAGGTTCATCATGGCAGATGTTACAGTAGATAATGGCAGGAACTTTAGATGGTTAGTTTAGAAAGCATATGATGGGGGTACTGATAATGATGACTGTCTTGAGGGTATCTTGTAGAAGAGGACCCTGAAAGCACACCTGAGACCAAAGGGGAAGGTCTTTTTTTTGGAAGACCAAAAAAAAAAAAAAAAAAAAAAGGAAACGGAAGCACATCCCTCTGTAACCTGTGAGTGAGTTGAGGGGGTGAAATAGGGGGGTGGGGGCGCCCGCGAGGGTCAGCGGCTCTTGCGCAGCTGCGGCAGCGGAGCCAATCAGCGGGTGCATCCCGTCCTCGCGCGACGGTATAGTCGTGCCGTCGTGACGTCGGCGGTTGCCATGGAGCGCCCCACTCCGTAGGGCCGCGAGCCGGCGCCAGGGGGCCACGGGGTCGTATCGCGGCTTTGAGGTCTAGTCAGCCGCCGCCATGAGCGGCCGGAGTAAGGGGAGAAGGTCCTCCCGCGCCAAAGGCCGTGGCAAGAGCCGCGCCAAAGGCCGAGTCCGCGCCGCGCCTGACGACGCCCCACGCGACCCGGACCCTCCAGAGTGCCAGAGGCTCGGGGAGGAGACCCAGGCGGCACAGGTGCAGGCTGGCGCGGGTTTGGGGGGCCCGGAAGGCGCTGCGCCGGCGCCGCCCCGCCGGCCCGGGGAAGAGGCTGCCTGCCGGCTGCCCCTAGATTGTGGCCTCGCGCTCCGTGCCCGGGCGGCGGGGACTCGCGGGCAGGCGGTGACCAGGCCCTGCCCGGTCAAGGCCACATCTCTCCCGGAGCGCCTGGTGAGTGACACCGTCTTCGTGGGAACCGTGGGCACCGTGGCGAGGCCGAGAAACGGGCCCCGCGTCGGAAGCCGGCGAGGCCCCGCCGCGAAGAAGGCCCCAGATACCTGTAGTGCAGTGGGAAGGGGGTCTGCGGCCTTGGCCGGTGGGAAGCCAAAGAAAGGGGCCGCGGCGGAGGCCGCCCCCGTCCCCGTGGGCGAGGAGAAGGTGGAGAACGCGGGGTCAGGGCCCCCGGCGACAGAGGGCAGCATGGATACGCTGGAGAACGTCCAGTTGAAGCTGGAGACCATGAACGCCCAGGCGGACCGGGCCTACCTGCGGCTCTCCCGCAAGTTTGGGCAGTTGCGGCTGCACCACCTAGAGCGCAGGAACCTCCTTATCCAGAATATTCCAGGCTTCTGGGGGCAGGCCTTTCAGAACCACCCCCAGCTCTCGTCCTTCCTGAACAACCAGGATAAAGAGGTCCTCAGCTTCTTGAATAGCTTGGAGGTGGAAGAGCTTGGCCTGGCGAGACTGGGCTACAAAATCAAGTTCTACTTCGGGCGCAACCCCTATTTCCAAAATAAGGTGCTCATCAAGGAATACGGGTGCGGCCCTTCGGGTCAGGTGGTGTCTCGTTCCACTCCAATCCAGTGGCTCCCCGGGCACGACCTCCAGACCCTTAGCCAGGGGAACCCCGACAACAGCCGGAGCTTCTTTGGGTGGTTTTCAAACCACAGCTCCATCGAGTCTGACAAGATTGTGGAGATAATCAATGAGGAATTGTGGCCCAATCCCTTACAGTACTACCTGATGAGTGAAGGGGCCCGTGCAGAGAAAGGAAAGGAGGGCAGGCCGGGTCCTGTGAGGCCGCCAGGGGAGACCCCGGAACCTGGGGTAAACAAGTCCAACTGATCCTGCTCAAGTCTGTGTCCTGCGTCCTACCTCCTACTGGCCCCCGTGCCCGGCTGACCTTGGGTGTTTGGCTGTCTGCCTTCTCTTCGTGTCGGCCTCTGCACACTATTCCTGTTGGACTTCGGTTACAAGAATATGGCATTTATGATTATGTTCTTTTGCTTCCCGTGACGTTCTTGCTTTCTCTACATTAGTATCATACGTTATGTGATCTCGTCCCTCCTGTTCATATGTTAAACTCACTTGATTCCAGCGTGTGTTGCCTCTCTCTACATTGCTTGGACCCTGTTCTTGGCTCTGGCGTTTCCCACCTGGCTTTCACATGGACACTCATGAGTCAATCAGCAGGAGGACCAGCACATCCTCAAGCTCTGCTACTTCAGGACTGGTGACTTGCTGGGCTTCGAGTTCATGCCAGCCATGCATGCCATCTGTGGCAAGCTTTTCGGTGGCCACTGCAGAATGAAGCTAGTGCATGTGGCATTGGCCATCAGCCAAAACTGATTGTCTCTTGGCTCTGGGGTCACCAGCTAAGGTGCCACCTGCAGGATCTCTGGCTTTGGCCAGGGACCCATGCTGCCCTCCTAGACAACGGGTTGAGGTTCAGGGTGAGAAGCAGTTTGCTGTGGGTTTTGTACTGTTCTGCGTCTCTTCCTGCCTCTGGGCCTTTCTTCCTGGTAAACCTTTGTCAAGGTCTGCACCATACCTCATCACTGTCGGGCCACTGAGTTTTGTCTAGGTTGCCAGTCGGCCCCAATTGGCTTCCTGGGCAACAAGGACCTCGAGAACTACCTGTGGACACAGGCCCTCTGTGGGTGCATGAGACACACACCTACCCTCTCCAGCCTTCCAGGAACCCTGCTGGCTGCTGGACTGATGGGCAGGCTGGTACGTGTGGACATGTGCTCACTGTTGTCAAGCTGTGGCTCCAGGTAAGGGTTGCGACCGGACTCACTTAAAATCTAGGTACCTTTATCCACTCCCCCCATCCCTGCCTCACACATGACCAGAGTGCTATAGTGGGGTTGCTGGGGAAGGGAGATTTCTGATCTGTGGGCCTGTGTCTACTTCAGCTCACGCCTCTACACCTCCTTCCTCAATCCTCTTTCTGTTTCCTTACCCTCTCTTCCTTCTTTCCCTCTGTCCCTGTGCTTGTCCCCCACTCCTCTCTTCCTTTCTTTCTTTTTTTTTTGTTTCAGTAGTGGTACTTCTGAAAGAAAACAGAAAACAAAACAGTTGTGAAACCAGGGTTTTCTGCATACAGCTAGCAAGTTGGCTGGGGCCTTGTTAAACACAGGCACACACTGGGCTGGAATAGGGTAGACGAAGCCAGAAGGCCAGGTGGGTCTGCGGTCAGATCCTGCTCCCTCCTGCCTTCCAGGTTCCCTCTGTAATTCTGACATGGAGATTCTTCACATGGCAGTGCATCTGCTAGAATGGTCACCCCCTGGGCAGCAGTGTTGGGGACTAGGGTTACTCCTGCTTTGGCGTTTTTCTCTGCCTCTTAAGACCCGGTTGCCTTCTGTTTCCTCCTCTGGGCGAACGTCTCTTGCCCTCTGGTCTCTCATCCCCCAACTCTCACCCTCAGCAGTGAGGTTTCTTCCTTTTCTCTAGGTTTCTACCTTCACATACCCTTGGGAGTAGACTGTAGCCTTCAGTATGGGGGGATCCCAAGGCTGCCCTGGGGCGTGGGAACAGGGGAAGGGGGAGTGCCTTTTCTGAATCTCCAGGGCTCATTTCCAGCGGGTGTAAAAGCTGAGCTGTGCCCTTCCTGCCTAGGCTCATCTGTGCCCTCTTTCCCCCTCATCCCTGAGGGTGGGGTAAGTACTGAGGATGTGTGTACTTGCCTTCACCCTAATTTCTCTCCTTATGGAAGACCTCCTTCTGAGTTTCCCATGGGCTAGGGAAGTCTTGCCTCAAGAGCTGTCAAGAGGGTGTTTGGGGCAGGCGAGCTGGGGCAAAAACCTAGAGCGGGAATAAGCCTGGTGTGGAGAGGGCTTGGTAAAGCAGCTAGATGTGGCTTGAGGAGTCTCCAGGAGAGTATAGCTATCTCTCAGAGACAGAGGGGACGGGAAGGAGCCTTCCTTCCCTAGGGCAGGGACAGGAGAATTAAAGGGCAGTGGGCAAGTGTTTTGCTGAGGCGAGGGTATGCCCAAACTTTTGTCCAAAAATCTTTCATTTTTGGTAGATTTTACAAATCACAAAAACAGTCTGAATAACATTACTTTGGATTCTTTCTCTTTTCTAGGTGTGGCCCTGTGTTTTGTAGAAGATTATGTGCTACTTATTTTGTCTCTGAGTAAATCTTATCATTTTCCCCATTTTTTGCCTAATGGGAAAATAGAGCTGTACAGGTTGGCTTTTTTTTTTTTTTTAAAAGCTTTTTCCTCTATTATGGACATTTTCAGCCATGCACAGAAATGGAGAGACTCCGTGTGCCGTCACCTAGCTACATCATTTATCGGTTATGGTCAACCCAGTTTCATCTGCATCTCCATCTCCCTGCCTGTATTGTTGATCGAAAGTCCAAGACACTGTGCCAATTCAACTGGGACCACTTTGGGAGACTGAGACACTCTGCTGGTGGTGATCGTGGTGATCTCACTACCGTATCAGATCTGCTTTTTGCTTTTCATGTTAACTGATGACGGTCCAGAGATGGGCCTTAGAAATGAAAGTCTTCAGAGTTGACAAGAAGTCTTAGAAAGTGATGAAGCTGCCTTTTCCCTGTGTCCACAAGAGGAAAGAGAGACTGCTCTGTTGTAAACTCTTTCAAAGACTTATCTATCAGTCTTTGATAAGGTGCTTACCTGAGACCTTCCACCAGAATAACCGTCTTTTTTTCCCTCTAAGATGGAGACTTCGTGTGACTATTACAATTATTGGCGTGTCCTGGTCTCATGATATAACTCTGAACTTGAAAGTAAAGTATAATTTGGAAATTGTTTCTGTGTTCTGTGAAAATAACCTCCCCAAAGGAATCAGTAACCGGTTGTCTTACTTGGTAATTGGGCACTATGGTAATAATGCAATTATTTCTCTGTTCTGAAACAGTATAAACAGTTGTAAGCTTGCATGTGTGATGGAAACAATAAAAGCTTGTATCTCTATTATATTTTATTAATTTAAAAAAAAATTGGAAGGTAAGCAGAGGCTGGGTAGTTGACGGCATGTATACTATGGCATACATGAGTGATTCCTAAGCCTCAGGCCCTTGTGTGACCAGCTCTATAACAATATATAAAATTCTGGTTTCCAAGCCCTTATCAGAGATTGAGATCCTGTGGTTCTGGGAAGAAGCCATGCAGTCTTGTTTTTAGCAAGCTTTCCAAGTGATTCTAGTGTAAAGCCAGTGCTTCTCAAATTTTAGAGTTCCTCTGAATCGTGTGGGGAATCCTGTTAAAATACGAATTCCGATGTAGCCGTCTGGAGTAGAAGTTGAGACTCTGCATTTCTAACAAACTCCCAGGTGATGCTGGTGCTGGCGGCTTGTGAACTGTACTTGGAGTAGCAAAGGAGGTGACTTCAAGGACCTTTCAAACTAGAGTAACAGTGAGTCTTGGCTGCACATTGGAGTTATGTGGGAAGCTTAAATACACACACTGGCAGAGCTCACAAATAGCAGCTGAATCAGAGTGGGGGAAGGGATTGGTCCAGTTGTAGATGTCTATTCTGAACACATCCCAGGTGATTCTGATGTCTAGCCATCGTTGACAAAGTTTCTGATGCTGTTCTTAATAGATTCATAACAAGGACCATTTCCCCAAAATCAGGAGCATCAGCAGCAGACAACCAAATGCCACATGAAGCTGCCTGGCCGAAAATGGTTGGAAAAAAACAGAAGTGACCTGTTAACTAACAAAATAAAATTTAGTTTGTATGATGTTGGGCATGAATCAACAAATGTGCAGTGTTCAGGTGCTCAAATAATGAAAGAATGAATTTAAAACAGTTTATATTCAAATGCCTTTGGGCTAGGCTGGTAATTAAATTTGTGAAGTGGGCCATACTTGCTTTATAAGGATGTTATGTGTTAGTTCATTAGGGCTTCCGTAACGAAGTACCACAGATCAAGTGGCTTAAACAACAGAAGTTGACTTCCAGTTCTGTTGGCTAGATTTCTGAGATCAAGGTGATGGCAGGGCTAGTTTCTGCTGAGGTCTCTGCCCTTGGCTGTCTGCCTGCTGTCTCTTCGAGGTCTTAGCTGTGTGTGTGTCTGGGGGAAGTGGGAGGAAGTCGGGGCTGTGTGTAGCTGGGGCAGCTGTGTTGTAGTGCCAGGGCATTTACTTGGGGCCCCGCAGGCCTAGTGTTGCTGCATCTTCAAAAAAGTGGCAAGAATCAGAATCTCCCAATTTTGAATATTTTCAACTAAAAAAAATCGAACACCCAGAGCCTCGCTCTTAGTGGTAGGTGGAGTGCAGAAGGGTCCCGGGGGCAGCCTCTCCAGGTGTGAGCAGGCTTTCCAGGCATGAGCGTCCTCTTGGGACCCATGCCCAGTCCTCCGGAGCTGCCAACTGGGACGGCCATCTGCCCAATTCAAGCTCACATACTTGCTTCTTCAGAGGCTCAGAGCCTGCACTTCCCAAGCCCCCTTCCACAGCCCTCCCTTCAGTTCCTTGCAGAGCCCATCTGATGGTTTCATCCCCATACTGCCCGTGGTCTTACTCATTGCCTCCTGTGTGTGTCGGTCTGTCGCAGACATTAGAGATACAGCGATGGACAAATACAGCTTTGAATTTTGCCCCTCGTTCCGCGTTTCAGCCTCCTCTTGGTTTTGCCTGAAATTGTCAGTCAATCCTTTTTTGCCCTTTTCCTACATGGGCCCGATGAGGGTGTCAGACCCACATGGGGGGAGCTAAAGGAAACCTCTTTTCACTCTGGCCTGTAGGTCTGACTTCACAAGGCAGTTTGGACTTTTAATAACCTGGAGAGTGAGGGCTTCTCAGAGTAATTCTTGTTATGCTAGGAGTCCCTTGCCCCTCTCTCATTCAGTTTTATTGCTAAAGACCTGATTTCTTCTTACGTGCTGGGCTTTTCTGGAATGTAGTGGGTTTGTGCTATGCCACAGGGGAGCAGGGAGAAGAAAAGAAGCATCTTAATACCTGTAGCTTTCCCAAAGTCTCTCTCAAATTCTGTATCCCCTCACACGTGGGCTCTCCCTCTGGTCCACTGCACTGCTTTGCTACAGGGAAGGAGGTACCCTGCTTGGGGGTGGCCTCACCGAGGGAGGGGTCTTCCCCCATCCTTTGCCCTCTGAAGATTTTGGAAACTCCTTCCACGCTCTCATCCCTTGGCCTCGGGGAGCCACTGATACTGCTGGGTGGAGCCATATCCCCCCAGTATGGAGGCAGTAAAAAAACAAAACCCAGAGATTCCGTCTCCAGTCTGTGGTTTCTGTCTCTGTCCTTAGCGTATTCATTTCTGCTTTTGGAATCTTCTCCAGCTACATTTCACCAGTCAGGCTCACAGCTCACTTCTGCCGAGTCACTTTCGTCTGAAACTCCGACCTCGTGTTAGTCCTGCTTCCGTACCCTAGGTCCGGTACCATCTGGTCAGGTGTTCAGTTACGGACTGTCCAAGGCTGGAAACTTGAATTCCTTCCTCCTCTCCCTGCCTCGTGTCAAGCTGGTCCTGAGCTGAGGTTTGACAAATATAAAATGAAATAACTTCTATGTGTGACACTTCATGGTTTACAAAGCACAGTCACTCTCATCATCTCAGGGATAACAGTTATCCCATAAGATGGCTTGAAGAGACTAAATGACCAAAATCACAGAGCCGGTAGGCAATAGAGTTGGGGCTCAAACTCAGGGCTCCTGCTTCCAAACACCTTCTGAACATGCGTGGGTAAACCTGAGGCCTGGCAGTTGTCTGGCACAGGACTGGAGGCACTTCTTCACGTAGAACCTGTATTTAACCCTTCACTCAAAGCATCAGAACCCTCAGCACAGCACATCCATCACCACCCATCCATCGGAGCTGACATGTGAATGTGAACCTTCCTGATTGTCCACAGCTGCTGGAGCTCGATGAGGGGCTCGCTGACTTGAGCGACTCAGAATGTGGCCAAGGCTTCCTCTCACTCCTCTGTCCCAGAGTCAGGACTGGTTCCAGACACACATGGCTGCAGTTGGAGGCTGAGTGGGGAGGTTTGGGGCTCTAAGTATCAATACTCGAATATGGATGTATTGGAAAAAAGGGTAACGAAAAGTTCTCCTGTAACAAAAAGTTGGGTGATAGGAAGTCACAGGCTTGCTTCAGTAGCACAATGATATCAGGGCTCTGGGTCCCCTTGTCTGCTTCGCTTCTCTTGGGTTTCCCTTCGGGATTCCCTAACTCCAAGCACCACAGTCTCACCCAGCTGCACTTAAAGACAGACGGGAAGAAGGAGAAGGGGTCTTCTCCCATGTCTCTGTCATCAGGGAAGAAAATCTTTGCCTATAGTGTCTGGTGGATTTCAAGGGACCTGAGTCAGTTTCCTTGGGCCAGAAATGAGTCACACTCCCACAACTCTGCTTCAAGGAAATTAGCATTTTTTAGCATCTCATGAGAGTGGGGTTCTGCCTCCAGGGAATAAGAGATCAAAGGGCTAGAATTGACGGGAGATCTTAGTCATCTGTAGATTTGTCCTTTTTGCGGTGACATGGCCGTGCTGCTGACCCAGAACACCACTTAATAATACCTGGAGGTGCATGCGCCTGTGCTTTCCCCAGCTCCCCCAGTCACCTCTTCTGACAAGAAAGCTTGTTTTGTGTCTTGCCTCCTCTGTTTATGGTAAATGTATTTCAAGCCAGCAATGCCTTTTTGGTGTTCCTATCTCCCACAGCACTTAGCTCAGGCTTCTCTCAGTGTTTGGTGTGAAGTGAAAAGTGAAAGTCGCTCAGTTGTGTCCAGCTGTTTGCGACCCCATGGATATAGTCCTTGGAATTCTCCAGGCCAGAATACTGGAGTGGGTAGCCTTTCCCTTCTCCAGGGGATCTTCCCAACCCAGGGATTAAATCCAGGTCTCCCGCATTGCAGGCGGATTCTTTACCAGCCGAGCTACAAGGGAAGCCCAAGAATACTGGAGTGGGTAGCCTTTCCCTTCTCCAGGGGATCTTCCCGACCCAAAAATTGAACCAGGGTCTCCTGCATTACAGGCGGATTCTTTACCAACTGAGCTAGAGGTGGTCAGTAAACGCTAGTTCAGCCAACACGTTAAGCCAATAATCTTTCTGAGATGTAAATTTGATCCTGTCAATGACCCATTCAGCCTTCAGGAGTAAGGTCCAAATTTCCAAGAAGCTCAAAACAGTCCATTCATGATCTGACCCTACATTTTTTTCTTTCAAACTTTTTTATTATGAAAATTTATATGAAAGTTGATAGAAAAGTACAATGATCACCCATCATATACCATTTAAGTTCAGTGAATGTTAACTTTTTGCTGTATTTGTTTACTCATGTGTATATGTTCGTATTTTGTTGAACCGTCTGAAAATAATTTGATGTTTCACCCCTAAATACCCAGCATGAACCTCATAAGAAATAAAGATATTCTCCTACATGATCAAAAAACCATTATCAGACTGTGGGAAGTTACAGTTCCTGAATACTGTCTAGTATCCAGTCCAAATTTAGATTTCTCCATTGCTCCCAAGATTATTTTAGTGTGTGTGTGTGTGTGTGTGTGTTCAGTTGTGTCTGACTCTTTGCAACCCCAAGGACTGTAGCCTGCCAGGCTCCTCTGTCCATGGGATTTCCCAGGCAAGAATACTGGATTGGGTTGCCATTTCCTTCTCCAGGGGATCTTCCCAACCCAGGAATCGAACCCATGACTCTTGAGTCTCCTGCATTGGCAGGCGGGTTCTTTACCACCAGTGCCACCCGGGAAGCTCTGTTTTATGGTATTAGGTTTAAAATCAAGGTCTAATAATGTTCAGGCATTGCATCTTGCTGTTTTTATTCCTTTTAAAACAAGAAAAATTCACTCACATTCTCCTAACCTCGCCCCACCTGGCCGAAACATGGAATTTCTAAACATGTTAGGCAGTGGTTTCACAGGCTGTCCCACATTCTGGATTTGTCTGATTGCTTCTTCTTGGTGTAATTTAACTTTTCGTTCTGTCTCCTGTATTCTTGAAAACGGAGGATTTGGCGAGGATATTGCATAAACGAGGTGTCACTTGAGAAGGCACACGGTTGTTTCACTGTTACGCTGTTAGTGTCGTCTCTTGGTTAAGGTGGGTGATCACTAGATCTTTCCTTTGTAAAGATGCATCTCCCCTTCTAAGCAGGTCATCTCTGAGATGGTTCTTGATCACTGTGAGAATATCCTCTTCCCTTAAACTTTTCATCTCAAGGTTTTAGCAGCCATTGATGATGTTTGCCCAAATCAGTTATTTCTCTGTGGGTTCCCAAATAGTGATTTTCTAATCTTGGCAGTTCTTTTACCTATCTTAGCTGATATTCTATAAAGAAAACTTCACCCTCATCGTTTGGTGATGAACTCTATCTACCTCCTTCTAGAAAGGCAGATAAATGCTTAACTTATTCCCTTTAGCTTCCAGTGTTTAGAATCAGAAGTTGGTGTAGTAATAGTCTCTAATGTTTTCGGATAAGGGCATGTTTGTGTTTTTTTTTTCCTCTTTACTATGTCTGTGAACTTGTGGAATTTTATGGATTTAATGTTTTACAATCAATTATGATCATCTTTCTTTTGGCTACACAGCTGACTCCCATTTTGCTCCAAACACACTTTCGGCAGACTCCTCTCATCCTTGTCCCTTATTTCCTCCCTTTTTCTGTGGGTGCCTTAGCCAGCGTGAACCACTGTGAGTTCTCGGGACACTAGAGTGTTTCTTCACACCCTGCACACTTGCCTACCCCATTTGCTGGAAAAACACCCTCACAGTTCCTCTTGGGTGCTCAGATAGGGCTCAGATATTTTTGTCCGTGCTGTAGTTTTTAATCTTTCAAGGTGGACTGCATCCCTCTCTTTTCTTTATTTCCATCATATTTTCTTCACACTTTAATTCATGGTACCTGATGGGGTGACTTGTTCTTGCCCATTTACCTGTCTGCTTCCACTGGAGACTATAAGATCCTTGAGACAGCATATTAGTAATTAGCAGTATGTCTTATTTATTTTGACATTCCCAGTAGCTCAAGGGCTTACACACAGTAGATGCTCATTCAGTCCTGAACAAGTGAGCCAATGAATGGTCCCTGACAATTCATGACAAACTTCAGAGAGGTTGGAAGTACCGAGGAGCAGATATTGGGAATAACTTCAAGAGAAGGAGGAGCATGAACCTAATACAAATGCATTAAAAGATGGTGGGGAAAGGAAGCTATTACCTGCACAAAGCCTCAGGCAAAAACAGCACCAAACGACTCTCACAGCATATTGGAAATCAAGTACGAAGATGGAGGTGAGCAGGAAGTTGGACATGTACCAGGTATGCTGTGCTTTAGTAATTTCCATAGCACACAGGTCTCTAATGGAAAACAAGAGAAAGCTAAGCCCATGTGATGCCTTTCCCGGGAGCTTTCTCTCTCTTTATCCGGGGGGTGTGTATATAGAGTCTGAGATCTCCTAAGAGGTCCTTTGAATTCAAATGACTTTCACAAATTGGGTTAGAACCAAGTCAATCTCCAAAGAATGATGTCATTGAAAAGCACCTGTACTAGAGAGGGAACTGCTCAGTGGCATTCAGGGAGTGGATGTAGGGGAGAGAGGCCTTGAGTTTCAGTATTAAGAAGCCTAAATTCTGAGATGCCAGCTCACCTATGGTCCTCAGAGCCTGCTGCTGCGTGGCCTAGTGCAGTGGTACCAGATGTCTTAGGAGAGCATTCAGAGTACTTCGGGGGACGGAGGAGCCAGACCCAGATGCTTGTCCCTCAGGAGGTGAGGCTGTCGGGCTGGGTGTGTCACGTGGGAGCTCTTCGTCTTCCGCCCTGAGAACTCGTTTTGCTCTCAGCTCTGCCTCCAGCGTGGGCGCCATGGACTCATCTAGCCCTCCTCGGACTGAGTTTCTCCATGGTCCCCCGGTGTTCTCTCAGGAGAAGGTCTTATCTGACTCCCTGATAAAACAGTTCTCCCTCCCCCTTACTGCTCACTGTATTCCTTCTCTTCCTTCATAGGACTCATCACAAGTCCAGACTACTTTGTCTCTGAGTTTGTCTCTTCCTCTGGACTGTAAGATCTCAAGGCTCTTTGCTCACTGTTGAATCCTAAGTGTGTGTGCACAGGAGTTGCTTGACAGAGAGTGTGGGCCGGGGTCGTGCTAGTCTTATACGAGCTCCATCCTGATACCATGGTGGTCGTATGGGCTGTGCCTGGCAGTTGTCCTCTGGCGGGAGGAGACCGTCTCTTACTAAATAGTCACTGGCACTTAAGTCTATTCTGCTGAGCACATATCACATGCTAAGCACAGTGCTAAGGCATTTTATCACATCCTTGCAATCATTCATATTACCTGCATTTTCCAGGTGAGATAAAAAGAGCCCAAGAACAAGCTCTGTGTCATGGAAGTTATCATTCCTGAAGCTGAGGGAACTACCCACCACTCTGCCCTGCCTCTCAGGCTGGGGTCTGCAGGGTCTCCTGACTTTGGAAAGGAGGGAGGAGGGTGTGTGGCTGCAGGCAGGCTCCCAGCTCTCCTGAAGGTGCCCACTCACCACAGATGGGAAGGGTGTGTGTTCATGTTTGTGTGTGTGTGTGTGTGAGGCCATCTCTGGGTGTGTGAACAGGAGGGACATGGGTTCTGGGTGTGCCCAGGTGTGTGTCCGAAGCCAGCTTTGGAACACAGCCTGCTGACGGCCTGCTTCTTGTCTGCAGGCCCATGGTGCCCCGAGGCTTCTGGGCATGCTCGCTCACTCTGGACACTGCCAACTGAGCCTTGGAGCCCGCGCTTCAGAGGCTCCCAGCTGTGGGCCGCTTGTGGGGAACAGACTCTCCTGGCCTGAAGCTGCTTAGAAGAAGGGGCCTCTACTGAGGCCCTGAGTGGATAGTTTGAGGGAAGCTGAGTCCCAGAAGGCACCAGACTCAACAAAAGGGTGTCACAGATACGAAACAAGGGATTTGTTTGTGTGTGGGCAGTGTAGATGGGCCTGCTGGTCTTAAGCCGGTCTTTGAGCTGCAGCCTCCCTCACAGACAGTCGTTCCTAGCACTGCTCTTGTCTCTGAGTGAGAAAAATGGTGAGAAATCATTCTTTCTTGACATTTCCCTAGGACTGTGCTTCCCTATGGGCTTCTCTGGTGGCTCACATGGTAAAGAATCTGCTTGCAATGCGGGAGACCCAGGTCTGATTCCTGGGTTGGGAAGATCCCCTGGAAAAGGCAATGGCAACCCACTCCAGTATTCTAGCCTGGTAAATCCCATGGACAGAGAAGCCTGGCAGGCTACAGACCATGGAGTTGCAAAGAGTTGGACTTGACAAAAATTCACAGAACCTTCTACTCCACACAGGGATCATATGGAAGGAAAAGAAGCAAGGTAGTGAGCATTTATTGAATACCTGCTGCATACCAGACTGAGGGGCTTATGTACAAATTATTTTTTACTTTTTATAATAGTAAGCTTATGAAATCTGCATTATCTACATGTTATAGTTAATGATACTGAAGCTCTGAAAGTTAAAAAGCTTGACCAGGGTTACTCAGCCAGAATTTTGACGGATGAGAGTGCCTTTGGTGTCAAAACAGATGTTTTCTCCCTTATGGAAATGAGACAAAATTACTCCAAATTTTAGTGAGATTAATATGAATCAGATAGAATGCTTTCAGTATTCTGTAACTGCAAGTTATGCATGCAACTGTAATGTAAGTAACAGAAACTTTGACCAGTGAGGTCCAAGGATAAGAGCAGTGACTGTTTTCACAAAAAGGAATTTGCAGGCGAGTGATCCCATGCTTGGTTTAGCTGCTCTGTTATTTTATCAAGTCCCCAGGCTCTTTCCATCCTTCTAACATTTTTGGCATGGACTCAGTGAGAACTTTATGTCTTCACACTTGTCTCATGGTCTCAAGATGGCTGCTTCACTTCCAGGCATCATATTCTCAGAGACAGTATCTAAAATAGAAGAGTAGCCACGGGGGCAAACAGGAAATTCTCCTGTACAGCCCTCTCTCTCTGTCTTAACTGGAGAGGGAAAACTTTCCTGGAGTTTCTAGTGCACTTTCCTTTACAGCTCATTCATCTCATTGGCCAGACACGAGTCTCACATACATGTACTTTCATCTTAGACCAATTCCTGGCCAAGGGGAATGTTACTGCTATGACTGACTTAAACCAACCAAAGGATTGGTTCCCAGAGGCTGGGCACACAGCTTGTAAGGAAGAAAGGAGCATGGTTGTTGTGTGGGCACTTGTCACATGGTACTCAAGGTCTCACCGGCCTCTGTGACCACTGGCATAGCCAGAATAGAATAATTGGGAGGACTGACAACATTCATTATTTATTCATAGATCTGGAAAGCATGCTTATTTAGTACCTTCCCTGATCTGAGACATGAGTTAGGTATCATGATGTGTTAAAAGAACTGTGGGATATAGATGTGCAATGTACTTTATAATGTAAATGAGGGAGGAGTTAAATAACAGTGAAGTGTTAAATAAAAGCATGAAACAAAAATTTAGCCAAAGCCAGCATAGGATTTAATGGTGTCTGGGTGAGAGGATAATTTTGCAAATTCTTCTTTTTAAAAAATTTTTTTTAGTTGAAGGATAATAGATTTGCAATGTTGTGTTGGTTCCTGCCAAATGTCAACATGAATCAGTCCTAGGCATACGTAAGTCCCCTTCCTCTTGAACTTCCCTCCCACCCCCATCCCCATCCCACCCCTCCAGGATGTCACAGGGCACCAGTGTGTTATACAGCGACTTCCCACTGGCTATCCATGTTACATACAGGAGTGTGCATGTATCAGTGCTACTCTCTCAATTCATCCCACCCTCTCCTTCCCCATCTGTATCCACAAGTGTGTTCTCTGTGTCTGCATCTCCACTGCTGCCCTGCAAATAGGTTCATCAGTACCATTTTTCTAGATTTCATATATATATGTGTGTGTGTGTGTGTGTGTGTGTGTTAATATACAATATTTGTTTTTCTCTTTCCAACTTACTTTACTTTGCATAATAGGCTCTAGGTTCATCCACCTCATTAGAATTGACTCAAATTCGTTCCTTTTTACAGCACATTCTTCCTAAAAGTATTTTGTGATTTCTTTGTCTCACTCATGACTGGATAGAAGTGCTTTAAAAACTAGTTTCAATGAGCAGGATTCATTTTTGTATCTTCTGCTGGGTTTTTGCTATTTCCTTCCAAAGAAAATGCATAAAATTCTCAATGATTTGAGAATATTTGGGGCCAAGGAAATTATTTTTAGGTGTTAAACACAATATTGCTGGTTTCCTGGAAAAAAATATTTGGTGTTTTTGCAAGAGATCTGAACCAATCTTAAATTTAAGCATCAGCCCTGGTAGCTTTACTGTGTAAGGCTGACATTTAAAGTGAAGTTGCTCAGTCGTGTCCAACTCTTTGTGACTCCATGGATTGTAGTCTTGCAGGCTCCTCCATCCATGGGATTTTCTAGGCAAGAATACTGGAGTGGGTTGCCATTTCCTTCTCTAGGGGATCTTCCTGGCCCAGAGACTGAACCTGGGTCTCCCGCATTGCAGGCAGACTCTTTACAGTCAGAGTCACCAGGGAATCCCTCTGTGGATCTAAATAGTGTTCGAATTAAGTATGAACATTCATTTCAACAGTTACATTAGAGTCATTTGAATAATGCTTTAAAAAAATGCCGTGGCTGCAGCCAAAACTTTAATTTGGCCCCTGATGAAGGGCAGTCTTCTCAAATTGGCCTCAGTTCCTAGAGAAATCCTTTGAATAGATAAACACAAACACATACTTTGCTGATAATTGTGTTGACCCTATAATGAATTGGTTAGGAATTGTTTATCATTTTAAACCAAAAAGGGTGATCCAGAATGTGTGCATGTTAAGTCACTTCAGTTGTGTCTGACTTTGTGCGATCCTATGAACCGTAGCCCGCCAGGATCTTCTGCCCATGGGATCTTCTAGGCAAGAATACTGAAGATGGTTGCAAGGCTCTCCTCCAGGGGATCTTCCCAACCCAGGGATTGAACCCATGTCTCTTACATCTCCTATACGGGCAGGCAGCTTCTTTATCTGTAGCAGCGTCACCTGGGAAGCCCATGATCCAGAATATAGACTCCCATTTCTTTAGAGTTCCAGATGGAGAACCTTCCTTGTAGCCCACTCACTTTGGAAAGATCATCATCTGGGAGACATCTCCCCTTTGTTTTGAGGGCTTTGTTATGTGATTCCGCACACCGCCCCCTCACCCCCTCCCCCCGACCCCAGAGATGCTAACTTTATTTTTTCCAGCCTCTTTTTTGTTGCGGGTTGGAGAGAGCAGGGAGGGTCATGCCCAGAGTAGCATTTCTCAGGCTCTCTTTTCAAGGACTGTTGTAATTAGAGTGGGGAGTGTTTTGTTACCTTACCCCAGCCTGTTGGGTATTTTAACTGCTCCTCAGCCCTAGTTGAGCTGGAGCCATGGTGACCCATGCTAACTGCAGGGAAAGAGCAAAGTAGCCAAGGTGGCGGTGGTCAGGCTGTCTCACCCCACATCCTCTCGCCCTCACCCCCATGTTCTGTGAACAATGACTTTGCATGGTTATGTAATAGCAGAGATCACTCATAGCACTGTGCATGCATGTAATGATGTACTCACTTGGCCACAGGCCACTGTGGCCCATGTGAACCCTTATAAGCTCCACCTGAAAAGCCCTTGTGGCTGTGTTATGGCTGAGTTATGGCTGTGTCCACTGGGTCAACCACAAGAGAATACAGCATGATTGCATTACGGCTGCTGCACCAGTCCAGGAAGAATAAACATGTCTGCAGTTCCTACGGCTCCTTGAGTTTTCTTCCAGCTTCCCTGCTCATGCCTTGCTTACTCCAGGTTCAGGGAACAGTGTAAACAGTGAGGCAGTTGGGGTAGTGGGCAGGATATGCAGTAGGTAGAGGAGCCTGAGGCTCCGATGGATGGAGGAAGCCAGTGGCCACCACATAGTGTGTGGTACCCAGTGGCTGAAGTCCTCCTGGTGGAAGACTGGGCCGTGGTGGGCTGGCCACCTGATAGTCTTGAGAAGGTGTCACAGGCAGTGAGCTCCCATCTGCTGGACAAAGCAGCGGGTACTGCTGCTGGCACCACAGGGTGGATTTTCTTGTTGCCTGGAAGGTGAACATGGACAGTGCCCTCCGTGATGCTGCACAAGTGCATGAGTTGTAGAGACAGGAGGAGGAGCTAGGGCATTGTATACGCATGCTGGAGCGAGAGATGTGTGGCTCTGAGGAACTCAGCGCCTCGGACTAGCAGGTAATGAGGGATGAGGATGAGGAACACTGTGAGACCACGGGTCCCCGCTTGGCAGCGATGCCCATTGTACAGCAGAAAGTGAAGCATGAGCAGCCTATGGCCCAAGCGGGGCATCCTCAAGGGGCCCCCAATGTGACTGAGTTCATTGCATATTGACCACATACTCAGGTGGAGTTGGTTGACTTGGGCAAGCAGTTTCGGCCAAAGCAAGGGGAACCCTTGGCAGCATGGCTTTTGTGACTCTGGGACACAGGGGTGGATGGTATCATTTGTTCTGGGGATGAAAATGAATGGTTGGCATCTATAACCACTCAGCCCTCACTGAGACAAAGGTTGCAGAGCGCTAGGCAACTCATGCAGGGGGCCTAATCAAAAACACACACCCTGATGGAATGGATTAAAGCTGCTACCTGCATCGTGTGTGTGAATGCAGATAGCCCCTGGCTACTGTGAGTAAATGGTATACCTATGCCGATTTGACCCAAATGGTGAGAAAACTGGGTGTGAAACAACATTTAACCCAAATACCCATGGCCCAGATAAGGGCCACGTACAAAGTCCTGTAAAACACGTGTTTTACAGGCGGCACACAAGACACCATTTTGAACAATGCCCTGTTCACCTCTTTTGGATCCCCGACTGCTATTCTTGCACCCTATGGGGTGGGGTACCCCATCTATGAGATGACCTAGGTGGTGGCTAGCTTGGGAGAAATAGAAGGGCACCGGCAGGCCCAAAGTGTTAGGCGTGTGAAGACCCCAAAGGAGGGGCCAAGCTGGTGAAGACCCTGTTTGTGTGACATGGATGCAAGTGAGGGCTGACATGCTGGCAGCAGGGATTGACAGAAATAAAATTGATAAACAGCCCAATGGAGCCGCGGTTTACCAAGTGTGAGACGCACCCACAGCTACAGATACAGGTGGTTCAGTTAGAAGATTACATGGTGCCCAAGGATGTTCTTTCAGATGCCCTTTTCCACTTTGGATAAGGCTCAGGCCAAGGTCGGAGAAGGCAATGGCACCCCACTCCAGTACTTTTGCCTGGAAAATCCCATGGACGGAGGGGCCTGGTGGGCTGCAGTCCATGGGGTCGCTAGGAGTCGGACACGACTGAGCGACTTCACTTTGTTTTTTCACTTGCATGCATTGGAGAATGAAATGGCAACCCACTCCAGTGTTCTTGCCTGGAGAATCCCAGGGATGGGGGAGCCTGGTGGGCTGCCATCTATGGGGTCGCACAGAGTCGGACACGACTGAAGCGACTTAACAGCAGCAGCAGCAGGCCAAGGTGCCTGCTCGAAGAGCCCAAGTGGGGACCAGAGGGCCCATGTAGAACGTGCCATGTACAGAGAATGATGGCCCTGGTTGACCCTGGTGCCGAGTGCAGTCTTGGTTACGGCAAGCCAGAGTGATTTCCCAGTCCTACTGCACACATTGATGGCTACGGCGGCCAAAAGGTTAAGGTAAAAGTTGTGTTCTTACCTTTGAAAACTGCACGACTCCCTGTGCGGTTGTATACTCTGTATGTGTCCCTAGTCCTGAACCATATTTTGGGGATAGATGTGCTACAGAGCATTATATTACAGACCTCTGTGGGGGGAATTTCGTCTCCGAGTGCATGTGGTGAAGGCTGTTATGAGGGGCAACTCGAAGCATCACCCACAGTTACTGCTGGGATGTTGCAGGGTAATAGCTCTGAGACAATACTGTTTACCAGGTGGCCATGAAGAAATCTGTGCCACCAGTGCCGAATTTAATTCCATTTAACTCCCCTGTGTGGCCCGTTCAGAAGCCCGATGGCCCATGGCGAATGGCTGGACTACAGAGAACTCAATAAGGTGGTGCAATCTGTGCCTGCTGCTGCACGGGCGATTCATGACTCTGTGACCTACTGACCACAGTGTTGGGTGCTTATCACCCTGTGGTGGATTCTTGAAATGGAAGCACCCAACTTCAGTACTCTTTCAGCAACAATGAAGACAGCAACAACGAAGACCAAAAAAAAAAAATATTTCTTCCCTTGCAGTTCCCCCCCCAAAAGTCCTGAGATTGACACACTTGGTTTTTAGGTCATTATGTACACTTCAACCAGTTGCTAAGAACTGGGTCACTGCCCACCCTGGAGCCCCAAATGAAGTCACCCCACCCAAGCTATTAAGACTGACAATAGGGAAGGGATAATTTTTTTTTCAAATGAATATAAATGATGATGTCAGTACCAGAGGAAGTGGGGTTGGATGCTGGGCAGGAAAAACAATAGATGCCCCCTGAGCAGAAGTCCATTCCTGGGTCATCCTTGTTAAGAAGAAAGTGGGAAGGAGGAACAAAAACACCACTGTTATTTATAAGAACCAGGCGCTGACAACTCCCTGCCTTGCTTTCTTCACAGTGTGACTACAATAGCCTTTCTACTATGGAAATTTGGTTGTGGCTTAAATATGATGCACAAACCATGTTGCTGCAAGCCCTCAGGGCATCGAGCTTTGCTCTTGCAGCAGCTCCGCTCTTCCCCCACTTCTGTCCTTCATTATTGTTCTTCCCTCCAGGTTTTGGTGCTTTTCCTCTGTGGTTTCTGGCGTGCCTCTTGGCTGCGGGTCATCCAGACAGTGACTGCTGACTGTGGGCACGTGAGGCTGGGAAGGCTCAGCAGTGAGGTCGGCAGCTGCTCCTGGCAGGTGAGGAGGGCACCTTCAGAGGGCAGGGTGCGGGGCTTCTCACCTGCGGCGGTGCAGAGCCAGGTGAGTTTGGGTCCTCAGAGGATCTGATGAGGGATTACGGGGTTTCCTGGAGCTGTGGGACTTTATGTACCTTGGAGAGGTTTAGGAGTTTTGGCTCCCCCTTTCTCAGGCCGCTGGCCTGCCCTTCACTACCCCCATGCCCCCCATGGCTTCCACTCTGGGGCTTGCATTCCTGTGGCTCCCTCTTGTCTTCTCTACATGATGGGGGGTACACCATCACAGGTCACCCCTCAGGAACGTGGGTGGTTCAGGGACACACAGGCAGGTCAGCGACTTCCAACACTGGGCCAGTGAAGGGTTGGACGTAAGACTGGCCACACAGGTGAAGTTCCTAAGGCCAGAGAGATGGCAGGATTTACCTTAGGCCACAGCAAGACAGGCTTCCCTGGTGGCTCAGACGTTAAAGCATTTGCCTGCAGTGCAGGAGACCCGGATTCAACCCCTGGGTTGGGAAGATCCCCTGGAGAAGGAAATGGCAACCCAGTCCAGTACTCTTGCCTGGAAAATCCCATGGACAGAGGATCCTGGTAGGTTACAGTCCCTGGGGTCACAGAGTCAGACACGACTGAGTGACTTAACCCACAGTAAGACAGAATTAGAATGAATGAATAATAATGTGAAAATGATTGCTTACAGGAAATGTCCCCCACAAACTTATAAAAAGAACATCAGCTAGGGAAAGAGCTGAACTCTCCCTGGTGGTGGTGGTGGGCTGTGTGCTTCCCTGCAGGCCACGCCGTGGTGACAGGAGGAGGCCGGAGAGAATAAAGGGAGTTTCGATGAGTTGCACAAAATGTGGGAATAAGAGGGAAGGCGGCCAGATACAGAAGGGGCATGGCTAATTAGGTTGGGATGGGTGGGTATCTAGGTAAATTCACCCCGGAGCCCAACGGGTGGGCCTAGGAGTCAGGCTGTGTGAGGAGGCTGATGGCGTGATGCTGTGGGGGCTGCCCAGGTCTCAGCACTGAGGCTGTGGACAGAGAAATCTCCTCTTCCT
Source organism: Bubalus kerabau (assembly GCF_029407905.1). Classification (NCBI taxonomy): domain Eukaryota; kingdom Metazoa; phylum Chordata; class Mammalia; order Artiodactyla; family Bovidae; genus Bubalus; species Bubalus kerabau. The sequence goes on from NC_073637.1 coordinate 69,119,028, forward strand.
CCAGAAGCAGGGGTGGTGGTGGGCGGGTACGGACTGGAGAGGCCGAGCAGGGCTGCAGGACGCCCCCCACAGGCACTCAGGGGCTCAGCCTGTCCTTCGCCCGTCAGGGTCCATGTCCTGGTTCCCATCCTCCACCTTGCCTGAAAGCCATTGTGAGGTCACTGCCCCCAACTCTGCCCCCACCTACACTTCTAAATCATAAAACTCTCTGGCTCCAGCCCAGCCTAGAGACACTATTTGTTCTCTTAAGCTTTATTTCGATTTCCATAACACAGAAGGAAAAAAAAAAAAAAAAAACCAGTCTGAAACAAAACCGAAAACCATTTTAGACAACTAGGGGCTTTGTTTCGGTTATTTTTGGAAAGGCGTGTAGTGGGGATTGAGAGGCAGCTGATTCGGGATGTTTTTCCATCCCTGGAGAATCTAAATCAATGAAAAGTAAATTAAAAATTGGGTCCCAAGATGACACCGAAAAGTCTCAATCCAGAATAAACTCTGAAAGCTACATTTTCAGCTTGAAAGATGAGGGCTGTCTGGTGGAAAGGTTGGCAGCCCCTGGCTCCGTGGCCCTGGCCCTGGGTAGTGCTGTGATGCTGTTTATTTGAGGACAGGATACAGCCCCGGGAGCGGGGTGCTTGGGGGATACGGTCCTCAGCTCCAGGGACTCCCTGTCTCCAGGAGCAAGCCCCTCCTCCCCCACAGCCCTGCCCTGGCTCCTCTGCTGGAGGGCTCTCACCGCAGAGGTGTCTTGGGCATCTTCCATGAGCTCCCCTCACCTTCAAAAGAAGGCGCTGTTGCTTTCCACCTGCCTCTTTCCGGGGATTTTCTTTTCATCGGCCTGCAGGGCAGGAAGCGCAGCTGTGGGCATGGAGGGCGAGGGGCCCACTGGGAGTTGAAGTAAGGGCTGAAGCTGCCACTGGCACCCAAGGGACTTGCCCTGTAGGCCCCACACCTCATACCCCAGCTGTGGTCTTCTGCCGGCTGGCAGCTCAGCTCCTCAGCTGGGCTTGAACCTGGAGGGAAAACCAAGCTTAGCCATGTAAGGATGGCAGTGTGTGTGTGTGTGTGTGTGTGTGTGTGTGTGTGTGTGAAGGGGGGTGAGTGTGGACAAGGACAGTAGGGGTACTGATTGGGAGCACTGGCCTTGCAACAAGGCAGGAGTGGATTTGAATCTTGGCCCTGAGACTTTATGGTAAAGAATCCGCCTGCAATGCAGGAGACCCGGGTTTGATCCCTGGGTTGGGAAGATCCTCTGGAAAAGGAAATGCAACCCGCTCCAGAATTCTTGCCTGGAGAATTCCATGAACAGGGGAGCCTGGCGGGCTACAGTCCATGAGGTTGCAAAGAGCTGGACATGACTGAGGGACCTAAAACACTCTGACTTTTCACCTGAGACTTACTGACTATGTGCCTTTGGGCTAGTTGCTTGACCTCTCTGAGGACCAAAAAAATTTCTTGATTTTTTATTTTTTTATAGTGATAATAATGAGTACTGTAGATAAAGGCTTAGGACCTCTTGTGCCCCGCAATGTATTGTGTGATTTTGAAATCCATGCCTTGGACTCAGACCTATAGACTGTGGTTTATGAAGATTCCATCCTTCTCCTGAAATGGGGTTTATGTCCTGGTAGACTTCTCTGCCGCAGCTTCCAGTTGGTACCACAGAATCTATGTTGCCCAGCCCACACTTAACACTCAGGTCCTTCCGCACTTTTCACAAAACCCTCTCTCTGCAAGCACTTTGTGCATCTGGTAAACTTCAGGGATGGCCTGGGGACAAGGACCCAGCTTCCGGTGTTCTTTCTGGTTCTTTCTCTCACCTCTCTCCGCTCCCGTCCACGGAGATTGCTCAGAGTTCCAAGTCCTCCTGCCCCTGTTTGCAGAGTGTGAGGCAGTTCTGTACATTGGGGTGGAAGTGGAGATGTTGGGGGCAGCTTCCAGGAGCCCACCCTCCACTCCCTTTGTCCTTACCCCTTCCTCCCTCCGTCCATCTGTTAACATGGACGGAATGGCTGTCCCAGGAATGGCCGAGTTGTGAGCCCGAAGGAGGAGGGGCTCCCCAAGAGCAGGTAGAGCCACCGTCCCAGTCATGGGTGGCTTTCCTCTGCATTTTTATATACGTGAGAGAAAGAAGCTTCCGTGTTGTTTCAGCCACTGCTGCCTTGGGTCCCTGTATCTCACGGCTAAACCCTCTCCTCTCTGAGGCGGCAGGCTTCTTGGCTTCAGGCCCAGCATGGCCTGTCATGGCCGCCCTCAGGGTGGTGGGGTGCAGGCTCACTCTGGGGGCCCTTGGGGGCTGGGCGTGGGTGACCAGAAGGCTGAGCAAGGCCTCAGAGCATCCTGGGGGCATTCTGAGCTTGGCTTCCCGCCTCCTGTGAGAAGCAGGGGGGCTGGCATCTCCAGAGTCTGAGGTTTGTCTTGAGTGCTGTCCCGCACCTGCTCTTTCTTCGCTCTTCCTTCCCATCTCCACACACTGTGATGGCTGCCATGCGCCCCATCCCCACAGTAGGCCTACCACCCACAGGCTCAGTTTCCCCTGCTTCTATCAAAGCCTGCTCTCAGGACCAGCCTCTCCAGACCCGTCCCTCTCATGGTGGGTGAGCAACCTCTTGCTTCCGTGGGATGGAATAGCCTCTTGGGGCTACTGTCCAGCTGTGTCTAAACCAGTCCCTGTACAGTCCGTCACCCATGTGCTCTGCAGTGAGATGAGCCTGCCTCTGCCCAGAGGGGCAGTGATTACCAGGCAGCGGGATTTGGTGAGAGGAGCCCCGGCCTTGGCACTGGCAGTTCCAACTTCTGAATGTGGGGTGTGGAGGAGCCTCAGGTTCTTTGTGAAGTGAAGTGAAGTGGCTCAGTCATGTCTGACTCTTTGTGACCCCGTGGACTATAGCCCACCAGGATCCTCCTTCCATGGAATTTTCCAGGCAAGAATACTGGAGTGGGTTGCCACTTCCTTCTCCAGGGGATCTTCCCGACCCAGGGATCAAACCTGGGTCTCCCATATTGTGGGCAGACGCTTTACCATCTGAGCCACCAAGGAAGGTTCTTTGTAGCAGGTGGGATTTCTGGGAGCAGACATGGGATAGTGTCTGGCTTCCAGGACGATTATAATGGATCAGTGTGTGTGGACGGAGTAGAGCTGGGCAGGGGAGGAGTTGGTCAGCAACCCCCACGTGGGGCTTTGGAGCATACAGTGGTCCTGCTGTGGGCCAGAATGCCAGGGTCTGGGTGTCCCCACACTGTCAGCTGTGTGTGTCTGCCCGGAAAGGAAAGACCTGCCCTTGGATGAAGCAGCCCTCCGCAGCTAGGCATGCCTGGAAGGAGCTGGTGGCTGGAGGCAACTAGTCCTTTCCCAGATTGGGGTCTGAGTCTACATCTCGTCCTCCATCACGTTCTCCATCTGCAAATTGGGGGTGGTAACAGGACCAGCCTCACAGGGTTTAAGTTAGATAATGTGCATGTATATCCTTTGTAAAGTGGCATCGGTCATCTCTACAGGCACTAAGGGCACTCTCCCGGCCAGGCAGCCCTGGATGTGGGAGCCCTTCCCGACAGAGTCACCCTGGGAGAAAAGAAAAGTGAAAGTCGCTCAGTCATGTCCAACTCTTTGTGACTCCATGAACTATAACCCACCAGGCTCCTCTGTCCATGGGATTTTCCAGGCAAGAATACTGGGGTGGGTAGCCATTTCCTTCTTTAGGGGATCTTCCCAACCCAGGGATCAAACCTAGGTCTGCTGCATTTTTTTTTTAAACCATCTGAGCCCCCAGGGAAGCCCTGGGAGAAAGATTTGGGTAAGTCCCTGAGCTGACCAGTCGGTCCTGACAGGATTAACCCCCTGCGAGTGTCAGGAGTGGTGGATCCAGAGCCCACAGAATTGGATGCAGTGAAGATGAACATTTTGTTGAGTCTCTGCTGATCCTTCATTCAGATGTTTCACAATCAGTGGCCGTGTAGATTCAGAGCAAGGTGATCTCTGATCAAAACCAGTGAGATTAAATATGGAGCATGTCCAGAAAAGAGGAATGCTGAAGGAAAACTGAGTTTCATTCCATTCTGAGATTTCTGGATGTATATGAGACCTACATCTGCCTGTTCTAAAAGCATCAAGCTTTCTATTCTACATGAGTCAGGAACAAGAGTCATTTCAGACCCAAGTCTAAGTTGGGGTAGCTGAATATAAGGATGCCTCTAGAAGACTGTCCCAGTGATGGCCCCCAGAGATTATGCTTCCTGGCATTCACCCGTGTGGTTCTCGCCCACATTGGCTCTGGGGTTGGCCGTGTGACTTGTTTTGGCCAATGAGATACCAGCACACATAACAGAAGCCGAGACTTGGTAGGTGCTGGGGCACTGGGATTTGCTGAGGTTTGGACTTAACTTCTTGAGGATGAGTTGGAAAGAGAGGCTCTGCCCTCCCAGGCAACCCTTCTGCTGAATGGAGCCTAGGTGAAGCCAGCAGAGCCTGCCAGCTGGCCCACAGAATTACGAGAAAGAATAAATTGCTGTTATTATATTATTTTTTAAATGAAATGAAATTCATGTAACCTACAATCAACCATTTTAAAGCATACATACAATACTAAAGTGGCATTTAGTACATCCACAATGCTGTGCAACCCCCTCCTCCTCCCAGTTCCCAAACATTGTCATCACCTCACAAACAAGCCCTGTGCCCTTTAAGTAGGCAATCCCTGTCCCCCTCACTCTCACTCCTGGCGGCCACCAGGAGCTTTCTGTCTCTATGGAGACAGACCTTTCGTGACTGGATTCTTTTCATATAGCATGTTTTCCATATTCACCCATGTTTTAGCAGGTGTCAGTACTTCATTCATTTTTGTGCTCAAATAGTTGTGAATGTTCATAGCAGCACTATTCACAATAGCCAAAGGGCAAAACAATCCAAATGTTCATCAATGGATGCTGCTGCTGCTGCTGCTAAGTCGCTTCAGTCGTGTCCGACTCTGTGCGACCCCATAGACGGCAGCCCACCAGGCTCCCCCGTCCCTGGGATTCTCCAGGCAAGAACACTGGAGTGGGTTGCCATTTCCTTCTCCAATGCATGAAAGGGAAAAGGGAAAGTGAAGTCGCTGAATGGATAAATAAATTGTGGTATATGAATACAACGGAATATTATTTAGCCATGTGTTAGTCGCTCAGTCATTTCTGTCTCTTTGTGACCCCATGGAGTGTAGCCCACCAGGCTCCACTGTCCATGGAATTCTCTAGGTGAGAATACTGGAGTGGGTTGCCATTCCCTTCTCTAGGGGATCTTCCCAACATGGGGATTGAGCCTGGGTCTCCTGCATTGCAGGCAGATTCTTTACTGTCTGAGATTATTTAGCCATAGTTACTGCTATTTTCAGCCATTTGGTTTGGGGTTGGCTTGTTACTCTAGTAATAGATAACTGATACAGTTTTTAAGGTGACTGGAGTAATAACAAGAGCTACCAGTTCTCAGATGGTTTCTATATACCATGTACTAAGTGAAGGACTTTGAATGCTAATGCTTTAACATTCACAAGAACCCTGTGATTTAGGTACTAATAATGATCCCATTTCACAAATGGGAAAACTGAGAGATTGAATAATTTGTCCAATTTAACCCAGATGATCTCATTCCAGTGCTTATGCTTTATCCATTCATTGTATCCACTCAACCCAGCCCTAAATGATAGGCTTGTTCTGGGAGGTGTAAAAGCCCATGACAGTCTGTGGCTTTGCCATGAAAGAGACACAGTCTCAGTTTTCTATACAGTTCGTACTGAATATCACTGGAAGAGAGGATTGACAGAAATGAAAGCCAACTGTGTTTAAAATCTATATGGTGTAAAATTCTGATCTGTGAAGCCTGATTTGGAAACATTGAACTTGGTAGAAATAATGTCTTTAAAGGAACTGAATGTCTTTAACTGTCTTTAAAGGCAGAAATAACAATCATAATATTTAATATAAACAAAGCACACATATTGATGGGTCAAAGCTTTATTGTAAAACGTGCACTGAAAGAACCCCCAATGAAAATAACTTCTGTGAAGTTCAATATGAACAAAAATGAAAAGACTCTGAATACATTTAACTGGACTATTAAAAAAAAATTGATCAAGGAATCAGATTGACTGAGTGGAGCTTTTTCCAGAAAATACTTCCAGTAAAAAATGTATCCATGATGATATAGTTGTGGTTTAAATTGTAGTATTCTTCAGTTCAGTTCAGTCGCTCAGTCGTGTCTGACTCTTTGCAACCCCATGAATCACAGCACACCAGGCCTCCATGTCCATTACCAACTCCCGGAGTTCACTCAGACTTATGTCCATCGAGTCAGTGATGCCATCCAGCCATCTCATCCTCTGTCGTCCCCTTTTCCTCCTGCTCCCAATCCCTCCCAGCATCAGAGTCTTTTCCAATGAGTCAACTGTTCACATGAGGTGGCCAAAGTACTGGAGTTTCTGCTTTAGCATCAATTCCTTCCAAAGAAATACCAGGGCTGATCTCCTTTAGAATGGACTGCTTGAATCTCCTTGCAGTCCAAGGGACTCTCAAGAGTCTTCTCCAACACCACGGTTCAAAAACATCAATTCTTTGATGCTCACCTTTCTTCACAGGCCAACTCTCGCATCCATACATGACCACTGGAAAAACTATAGCCTTGACTAGATGGACCTTTATTGGCAAAGTAATGTCTCTGCTTTTGAATATGCTATCTAGGTTGGTCCTAACTTTCCTTCCAAGGAGTAAGCGTCTTTTAATTTCATGGCTGCAGTCACCATCTGTAGTGATTTTGGAGCCCCCAAAAATAAAGTCTGACACTGTTTCCACTGTTTCCCCATCTATTTCCCATGAAGTGATGGGGCCAGATGCCATGATCTTAGTTTTATGAATGTTGAGTTTTAAGCCAACTTTTTCACTCTCCTCTTTCACCTTCATCAATAGGCTTTCTGCCTCTTCACTTTCTGCCATAATGGTGGTGTCATCTGCATATCTGAGGTTATTGATATTTCTCCCAGCAATCTTGATTCCAGCTTGTGCTTCTTCCAGCCCAGCGTTTCTCATGATGTACTCTGCATAGAAGTTAAATAAGCAGGGTAACAATATACAGCCTTGACGTACTCCTTTTCCTGTTTGGAACCAGTCTGTTGTTCCATGTCCAGTTCTAACTGTTGCTTCCTGACCTGCATACAAACTTCTCAAGAGGCTGGTCAGGTGGTCTGGTATTCCCATCTCTTTCAGAATTTCCACAGTTTATTGTGATCCACACAGTCAAAGGCTTTGGCATAGTCAATAAAGCAGAAATAGATGTTTTTCTGGAACTCTCTTGCTTTTTCCATGATCCAGCAGATGTTGGCAATTTGGTCTCTGGTTCCTTTGCCTTTTGTAAAACCAGCTTGAACAACTGGAAGTTCACGGTTCACATATTGCTGAAGCCTGGCTTGGAGAATTTTATGCATGACCTTACTAGCGTGTGAGATGAGTGCAATTGTGCAGTAGTTTGAGCATTCTTTGGCATTGCCTTTCTTTGGGATTGGAATGAAAACTGACCTTTTCCAGTCCTGTGGCCACTGCTGAGTTTTCCAAATTTGCTGGCATAGTGAGTGTAGCACTTTCACAGCATCATCTTTCAGGATTTGGAATAGCTCAACTGGAATTCCATCACCTCCACTAGCTTTATTTGTAGTGATGCTTCCTAAGGCCCACTTGACTTCACATTCCAGGATGTCTGGCTCTAGGTCAGTGATCACACCATCATGATTATCTTGGTGGTGAAGATCTTTTTTGTATAGTTCTTCTGTGTATTCTTGCCGCCTCTTCTTAATATCTTCTGCTTCTGTTAGGTCCATACCATTTCTGTCCTTTATCGAGCCCATCTTTGCATGAAATGTTCCCTTGGTATCTCTAATTTTCTTGAAGAGGTCTCTCGTCTTTCCCATTCTGTTGTTTTCCTCTATTTCTTTGCATTGATCACTGAGGAAGGCTTTCTTATCTCTTCTTGCTATTCTTTGGAACTCTGCATTCAGATGCTTATATCTTTCCTTTTCTCCTTTGCTTTTTGCTTCTCTTCTTTTCACAGCTATTTGTAAGGCCTCCCCAGACAGCCATTTTGCTTTTTTGCATTTCTTTTCCATGGGGATGGTCTTGATCCCTGTCTCCTGTACAATGTCATGAACCTCAGTCCATAGTTCATCAGGCACTCTATCTATCAGATCTAGGCCCTTAAATCTATTTCTCACTTCCACTGTATAATCATAAGGGATTTGATTTAGGTCATACCTGAATGGTCTAGTGGTTTTCCCTATTTTCTTCAATTTAAGTCTGAATTTGGCAATAAGGAGTTCATGATCTGAGCCACACTCAGCTCCTGGTCTTGTTTTTGCTGACTGTATAGAGCTTCTCCATCTTTGGCTGCAAAGAATATCATCAGTCTGATTTTGGTGTTGAACACCTGGTGATGTCCATGTGTAGAGTCTTCTCTTGTGTTGTTGGAAGAGGGTGTTTGCTATGACCAGTGCGTTCTCTTGGCAAAACTCTATTAGTCTTTGCCCTGCTTCATTCCATATTCCAAGGCCAAATTTGCCTGTTACTCCAGGTGTTTCTTGACTTCCTACTTTTGCATTCCAGCCCCCTATAATGAAAAGGACATCTTTTGTGGATATTAGTTCTAAAAGGTCTTGTAGGTCTTCATATAACCATTCAACTTCAGCTTCTTCAGTGTTACTGGTTGGGGCATAGACTTGGATTACTGTGATACTGAATGGTTTGCCTTGGAAACGGACAGAGATCATTTGGTCATTTTTGAGATTGCATCCAAGTACTGCATTTTGGACTCTTTTGTTGACCATGATGGCTACTCCATTTCTTCTAAGGGATTCCTACCCTCAGTAGTAGATATAATGGTCATCAGAGTTAAATTCACCCATTCCAGTCCATTGTAGTTTGCTGATTCCTAGAATGTCGGCATTCACTCTTGCCATCTCTTGTTTGACCACTTCCAATTTGCCTTGATTCATGGTCCTCACAACAGAACATCCTTCTGACTCAAAACATCTTTCATCTTTTCATAAGGCTGTTTTTAAGAGTGTTAAATGCCATGAAAGAGACACAGTCTCAGTTTTCTATACAGTTCATACTGAATATCACTGGACAGGTCTGACAGAATGTGGTCCACTGGAGAAGGGATTGGCAAACTACGTCAGTATTCTTGCCTTGAGAACCCCATGAACAGTATGAAAAGGCAAAATGATAGGATACTGAAAGAGGAACTCCCCAGGTCAGTAGGTGCCCAATATGCTACTGGAGGTCAGTGGAGAAATAACTCCAGAAAGAATGAAGGGATGGAGGCAAAGGAAAAACAATACCCAGTTGTGGATGTGACTGGTGATAGAAGCAAGGTCCGATGCTGTAAAGAGCAATATTGCATAGAAACCTGGAATGTTAGGTCCATGAATCAAGGCAAATTGGAAGTGGTCAAACAGGAGATGGCAAGAGTGAACATCGACATTCTAGGAATCAGTGAACTAAAATGGACTGGAATGGGTGAATTTAACTCAGATGACCATTATATCTACTACTGTGGGCAGGAATCCCTTAGAAGAAATGGAGTAGCCATCATGGTCAACAAAAGAGTCTGAAATGCAGTACTTGGATGCAATCTCAAACATGACCGAATGATCTCTGTTCGTTTCCAAGGCAAATCATTCAGTATCACGGTAATCCAAGTCTATGCCCCAACCAGTAACACTGAAGAAGCTGAAATTGAACAGTTCTATGAAGACCTAGACTCTTGAGAGTTCCTTGGACTGCAAGAAGATCCAAGCAGTCCATTCTAAAGGAGATCAGTCCTGGGTGTTCTTTGGAAGGAATGATGCTAAAGCTGAAACTCCAGTCCTTTGGCCACCTGATGCGAAGCGTTGACTCATTGGAAAAGATTCTGATGCTGGGAGGGATTGGGGGCAGGAGGAAAAGGGGACGACAGAGGATGAGATGGCTGGATGGCATCACCAACTCTATGGACATGGGTTTGGGTGAACTCCGGGAGTTGGTGATGGACAGGGAGGCCTGGAGTGCTGCGATTCATGGGTTCACAAAGAGTCGGACACGACTGAGTGACTGAACTGAACAGAAATGCTATGAAGTTGTGAGTCTGGGCCACTCTGAGATGTCATGAGAGATTTCTATGAGCCTTTGGAGAGTAGGTGCACTGGGACTTGGACAAAGTCCCGGATGACGAGATTGCTTACGATGCTGGGTGAGGAGGTGGAGAAGTCAGGAATTCCTGGGAAGTCAGGAATTCCCTCCTATGCAGGGCCGAGTCAAGTTCTCATATCTCTCTTGAGATACAGGTTCTGGGAGTGGCTCATGAATAACTTCCTGGCCCAACATGTAGGGAACTTAGTATAAATTTCCATAAGAGAGAGACGTCATCCTTAATGGAGAAGGAAGAGCAGCAACTTTTCAGGCTGTGGTCTTCTTAGGAAGCCAGAGAGCCCAGCACAACAGAAGTATGAGCCCAGCAGCAACAGCCATCCACTAGCCAGTAAAAGGATTTGGGCTGGCTGGGGCAGCGTGGGGATGGGGAGATATACAGGACCATTCCTACATTAGTCCTTATATGTAGGCCTACAAGTTTTTCAGGACTTCTGAAAATATTTATTAGCTATAAATGTATAAGGAAAAGTTCAAATCTAAAATGAATACATGAATAAATGTATATAAAATGTAACACTGTCATCTAGTAATGGATTTTGTATAGATCTCATAGAGTTATGCATAAATATAAAAAGTCTGGATTATAAAAATAAAATAGCTCTTTTTTCTTTGCAAACTCAAATTTATGAAAATTAAACCTCCTTTCAAAAATATATAGCAAAAATACAGAATATAATGTAAGTAATATATACGTATGATTCTATTTATCTATCTATTCATCCATGAACACTGTGGGTATGTTTTCACATATCTAACATGATGTACGAGTGGTCTAGGACCTATAAAGGTTTTCATGTGACATGAGTGGGGGTGGGGACATGACTTGAAAGTGAAGTAAGGGTAATTAGCCTGTTAACAAAACTGGGTGGGTGTGGAGCCAGTGACCTTGTCAATTAGCCCAAAAGCTTGTTTTTTCTTGGGGCACGTGTGACCTTGGAGACAAGAAGAGTATAAAATGTTATGAGAATTTGAGCAGAAAAAATACTGAGTACACAGATAAAATCTAGGTTTTAAGACTGAATATGTAGATTGTGGTTCAGTGACATACTAGGTGCCAAGTGGGGTTAAAAACAAGCCCTCCAAACCACATCTGGGGCCTCTGTGTGGATGCAGCCCTCTGGAGTTGTGCAACACGGTCATGGCCCCGGCACATTGCTGGGGTTCACAGAAACGTGGAAAGCAGGATAGAACTATGGGGATTGTTCATCCAGCCTCTGTTCAATGAGATCCTGTGTGTGTTTGTGTGTGTGTATGCGTGTTCAGTCGTGTTCAACTCTTTATGACCCCATGGACTACAGCCCACCAGGCTCCTCTGTCCGTGGGATTTCCCCGTGCAAGAATACTGGAGTGGGTTACCATTCTCTTCTCCAGGGGGTCTTCCTGACCCAGGGATCGAACCCGTGTCTCCTGCATTAGCCAACAGGTTCTTTACCACTGAGCCACCTGGGAAGCCTCAGTGGGATTCCACTCAAGTTATAAGGGCCGTGGAGTCATCACAGGAGAGGGAAAGAGAGGCGTCACGAAAGACAGGAAGCCCCCAGGCTAAGCTCTACCCAAATCATCTCCTCTCTGTCCTTCCTTGCAGGAAGCGGGCTCAGAGGCTCAGGGAAGACACAGCTCTCGCTCTGTTTCTAGAGAAGCTGGAGACGTCTGGGCAGCGGGCCATGAGCTGAAGAGACAGCCTGAAATGTGGGGAGCACTCATTTGTCAGGAATCCCTGAAGCCCCTTCTGTCACTGGACATTACTTACATCCTAGGAGTTTTCTTTGCAGGGGCCTTCTCGCTCACAAACACATCCATAAACTTAATGCCTTTGTTTTTTAAGGGGAGAGAATGTAAGTCAAGGCTGCAGCAGTAGCTGCGTGCTCTGCGAGCTCTGCACACTCTCACGGTTCATCTTGCTGAATGAGGCAGGCCAGCCTCAGCGCACAGGACGGTTAACTACTGCAGCTTCACTTCTGGAGAGAACTTGAAAATTCTCCCGACTCCTAGCCTCAGCGTTCATTTTCCTGAAACAGGAACCTCTCCCCTTGATGCTTCAGAAGCTGAACAGATCATGGGAACACTTCCGTGGTAGATGCTGAGAAACAGATCCTTCACCAACACCACCCTTCTCAAGTTCAAGGAGAGCTCGGATGGAATGCACTTGGCCAGTGTATTCTTAACAGCTATTCTTGCAGCCACTCTTAGGGCTTTGGTGGGAATTTGACTAAAAGGGCTTCGTCCTCTTTATTCTTGCACAGGTGACTGCCCATTCTCACCCTGCCCACCTCTCTGTCTCTGCTCCTCCAGATTTAGAATCCTAGGGCATCAGATTTTAACCTGAGACAGCCTTATCTAACATAGTATTTTTTTCCCCCTGAGGAAACAAGACCCTGAAAGATGAACAAAACAGCCAATAGTGATACAGCTTAGCATCACAGCTGTGGCTAAGTTGGACCCACCGCAGGCAGGGCCATTCCCACCAGGGCTCAGGAATTGTGTTCCTTTTTTTTCACCTAAAGGAAGGGGGCTGAAGACCCTTCAATGACACCCAGTTAACTCCAGGCTCCTATTTGGAAACGTGTGGAAATAGCCTCGTAGATACAGGTGGACTAGGACAAAACTCTATTGGACATACAATTTTGCTCTGCGGACCAGTTTGCTAAAAGTTGTATATAGATTTTTGTTAACAATTACACTTTATAAATGCAAACAAACGAACAAAAACAAAACCCTGGCAAGTTTAAGGAAATGTAAAGGAATCCTTTTGAGAGGCAAGTTAGCATTTCTTAACTTGCCTTTTATGATAAATGCAGATCTTCACAATCTGTGAGAATCTTTACATTTGGACATCATATGAAACCTTGGATTAAGTGACTACTGTATGTCTTTGTTTCCTCACCAGTAATATAATACTGATATTCCCCTGTACCTGCTGAGAGGACAACTGTGGGTGTTGACTCGGTAGGCTGAACAGGAGCTCTCAGCCCTGCTGCCTGCTACCTACATTGTCAGCAGGGTCCATCCAGTCCTTAGCCTTTCACTGATGCTGGCTGGAGCTTCCTGTCTGGGAATAGGAAGATAGATTAGAGTGTGTTTATGAGGGCCTGGCAAGCCATAAGGGGAGCTATTCACAGTGAAGAGAAGCCCAGACCGAGGGGGTGACAAGTCACTTCAGTTTAACTTGTCTACCGAGCACCCACCGTGTACCAGGCGCTGTACTGGGCCCGGGAATGGAGTGACCTGCCTGTGCCCTCACATGGTCACTAAGGGAGGGCCCCAGGCAGAGCCCTACTTGGATTCGATAAAGAGAAACGCTCCGCCTTCTGACTCGGGTGTGACCCATCAAGGACAGAGCCATCTGCCACCGACGTATTTTCGGTTGTATTGAGGTGATCCTACCAGACTTCGTCAGACACATCCTGAAGATTAGCAGAGGCAAGAGGCCCATGGAAGAAATGTGGAGAAATTCACAGCGACTTGAAGCTTCACTGAAGTCAAGATGTTTCTTTGGAAGGGTTCTGATCAAGCTGCCACCTTGTGAAGAAACTTCTCCCCTGCTTTCCTCCAGCACTTGCAGCTGCAGGCTCTGAAGGTGAGCTCCAGCCATCACGTCACTTGCCTTGGCTCCCTCAACACCAGTAACCATGACAAGAAGCATCTGGCCATGGCAACGTTTAATTTTTTTTTTTTTAAATCCTATCTGGAGCACTTACCACACTTAAAAAGAGCACTGACAGATAAGCAGCCTTCAGGATGCCGTTTCCAAACACCCATCGCTAACGAGGCGTAGCTAACAAAATGTGTACGGTGATTATTTATTCTACCAGCAAGTCCCGAGGTGATAGAATCCATTGTATGTGAAATTTGCTTTGACAAACCATCCCTGATTATGTAAGCGTCCCTCTGTGCTCTGGATCTTGGAGCTTCCACTACTGACTGGAACTTCTGATCAACTCTTCCAGCAAATGGCAGAATAGAGTTGGAAGTCATCTTCCAATTGAGGCATACACCATCTCCTGGGACTGCACTCAGAGAAACAGGCTGCTGAATAGTGGGGTGGTTAGGGGGCTGCAAGATACAGGGTGAGATGCTGTTGCTTTACTGGGGAGAAGCCAGTTGTTGGAGACCAAGAAAAGATGGTGTGGTGATGATGTGATGATAGAATTCCGGGTCATAGCGGTAGTGAGGTTTCAGGGAACCCTGTCGGATCAGGGCTTTGTCTCTCAGCAGATGCCCAGTTTCTGCAGTTTCAAAGGAACTTATACCTGCCCTGAAAATTCTGAAACCTCTGGCTGCTGGCAGTTTGACATTGTCTGTTGTTCAGACTTGATGGGTTCAATTTTATAGAGATGTACCCACGTTGTTCAGGACAGAGGGCCTGGGACAAATAGGCAGTTTACTTTGATTCAAGATAGTGAAGTCTTTCTTGAAAGAACTCGTAAATATCATTCAGTTTGTATCTGTTAAAGATTAGGACCAGCTGCCAGAAACAGACAACAGAAATAAAAGTGGCCTCAATAATATAGAGGTTCATTTTCTTTCATATAAACTAAGTCCAAATACCTAGAACAAGTTTGGACCTCTAGCTTCCATAGCCCACAATGGCTTCTGGAGTACCAGTCATCACATCTGTATTCTAAGTAGGAGAAGAAGGAAGGATGGGCAAAAAAAAAAAAAAAAAAAAAGAGCCTTCTGGTGGAATTCATTTTTTAAAGAAGTCCCGCTTTTACTTTTATTGGTCATCCTTAGTTGCAGGGAAAGCTGAGTTATTTATTACTTTAGCTGGCTACATTGCTGCTCACTGCTTTATTTTTCTGGGCTCCAAAATCACTGCAGATGGTGACTGCAGCCATGAAATTAAGAAAGACGCTTGCTCCTTAGAAGAAAAGTTATGACCAACTAAGACAGCTTATTAAAAAGCAGAGACATTACTTTGCCAAAAAGGTCTGTCTAGTCAAAGCTAGATGTTTTTTCCAGTAGTCATGTATGGATGAGAGAGTTGGACTATAAAGAAAGCTGAGCACCGAAGAATTGATGCTTTTGAACTGTGGTGTTGGAGAAGACTCTTGAGAGTCCCTTGGACTGCAAGGAGATCAACCAGTCCATCCTAAAGGAAATCAGGCCTGAATATTCATTGGAAGGAGTGATGCTAAAGCTGAAACTCCAATACTTTGGCCACCTGATGAGAAGAGCTGACTCATTGGAAAAGACCCTGATGCTGGGGAAGATTGAAGGTGGGAGGAGAAGGGGACTACAGAGGATGAGATGGTTGGATGGCATCACCAACATAATGGACATGAGTTTGAGTAGTCTCTGGGAGTTGGTGATGGACAGGGAAGCCTGGTGTGCTGCAGTCCATGGGGTCACAAAGAGTCGGACACAACTGAGCAACTGAACTGACATTGCTGCTCAGAACATGCTGGGCTGGCAATAGGCAGGCTCTGCCATATCACCTTTTAAGGGTTTCCTTTATGGCTCAGATGGTAAACAACCTACCTGCAATGTAGGAGACCCGGGTTCGATCCTTGGGTGAGAAAGATACCCTAGAGTAGGAAATGGCAACCCACTCTGGTATTCTTGCCTGGAAAATTCCATAGACAGAGGAGCCTGGCGGGCTACAGTCCAGGGGGTCGCAAAAGAGTCAGACATGACTGAATGACTAACACACACTGAATCTTAGGGAGAAAGAGTATTGCTTTAGAACCTAGACATTAACCGTGTGATAAGAGGCAATTTATTCTGATTTTCTGATCTGTTTCTCTAATCATAAAAGTGAAAGATACTAATTCTACCTGAAGGGATGGCTATAAGGAGTAGATGAGATGGCTTATGGAAGTGCTCAGCACATGACTGACCCTTGAGTGGTAGTTGTTCAATAAATGTTAGTGCCCTTTTCTTTCCTGTGCATTAGAATGTATTATCTCCCTGCACGGAGGACCAGCAGCTCCTTGGCTGGGGCTCATGACACATTCTCTGGCAGAATTCCTGAGAGGATGACAATCACAATTTCATAATTACAACCAGAGAGCCACAGGCAACAATAAGAGGGGACACGTGTCCTGCAACTTTTCTGCATAGGCACTATGCAAGGTGTTCTTCACAAATCCTTACAAACCTGCGTGTGTTAGACGCCATGTGTCCTCTGCCAGGTTCTGGGGCTTCTTTTACCATATCGATGCTTCCAGGGCTCACACCTGTGAATCTCATCAGATCTGACTAAGGGCTCCTGGCGTTTTTTGTCCACAGGATAGAGTGCCTGAGTGCCTGGACTATATCTCCTGCACGCCCTGAGCCCCTGAATGACCAGTGCAGGCACACAAAAATCCTGTTTCCTTGTGAGCAGGACAGTCTGATGGATAGCATCCTCCTAAGTGCGTGGGAGGATCAGGCTAGGAAACCAGACCTTGCTCTGACTTCTGCCCATCCTTGCCTGTTTTCTCAACTCTTGTAATGGGAGCACGTCCTAAATAAACTGCCTGCCTGCAAATCCTCCTCTCAGAGTCCGCTTCTGCTGAGTCTGACCCAAGATACACCTCAAGGTCCACGAGGCCGACCTGTTTGTAAGCCCTTTACTAATTTTTTTAATTAAGCTTTTTATTTTATATTGGGGGATAGCCAATTAACAATGTTGTGACAGTTTTAGGTGGACAGCAAAAGGACTCAGCCATACATAAACTATTTTATTTTATTTTTATTTATTTATTTTTTTAAATTTTATTTTATTTTTACACTTTACATAATTGTATTAGTTTTGCCAAATATCAAAATGAATCCGCCACAGGTATTTTATAGAGGGAAAGTGGAAGTCTAGACAGGCCAAGTAATTTGCCTGGAGTCATATAGCTAGTAAAGTGGTAGAAATGTGACAGGGTCCTGACTCCACCTAGCAGCACCTGAGATCTTACTTTCTAGCTATACATCTTCTCTGAACGTGGGACCAGAACTCCTGGGGTCACGTTCCAAGGACTCTGGCACATTGAATTCCTCAGCCTGGATTGAATCCCAGCCTGCTGATAAGGTGGGACCCTGTTGTTTCCAAGATTCCTGATGAGCGCATCTAAGTTAGGTCCTCAGTGAGGGGTCACCAAGGGTGCCCTCGAGACTTGACTCTTTCGACTGAGATTCAGGCAGGGGGCAGTGTAGCCACTGGAGAAGATGCAGGAGCATCTCCTGGCCAGCCAGAGTGGCCGAGTCCAGCCTGGTGGTCCCCATGGTATAGAGGTCATGGCGTTCATGCCTCACAGCCAGTCCCCGCCACACCCTCTCCCAGGGTGCTCTGTGCCAGCCTGGCATGCCAGCATCAGTTCTGCCTGGAAAATTGGGCTCACTTCTACTCTATTGTTTCCAAGCCATTTGGCTTTATCTCTGAAAGAGTGACACGCTGAGTCTTTCCACTCCTAAGGGCTGGAAGCTCATTCCTTTCCCTCCCTTGGGCTTGAAGAGGCTGTCAACACTATTTCCATGGAGGAAGACTGGGATATAATGAAATTAGCAGTAACGATTCAATAATTATAAAAAGTCTTCATTATCTGAGAATGATTGATATTAATGGGAAAAAGACTATGTGAAAGTGAATCCACTTAAAATATTGATCAAAAGATCATGGTAAGATAGTAAAAAAAAAAAAAAAAAAATCAAAACCCCAAAATCTTGAATGTGATTTTGTCTAGAAAATGAAATATTTAATAAAAACCTTTTTAAAAATTGGGCTTCCCAGGTAGCACAGTGGTAAAGAATCTGCCTGCCAATGCAGGAGACACAGGAGATGCAGGTTCAATCCTGGACTGGGAAAGTCCCCTGGAAAAGGAAATGGCAACCCGTTCCAGTATTCTTGCCTGGAAAGTTCCATGGACAGAAGAGCCTGGAGGGCTACAGTCCCAGTCCATGATGTTGCAAAAAGTTGGACACCACTGAGCAAATAAACACACACATAACTTTATAAAAATTATTTTCTGTTGACCAAACTTAGGGAGTTAATAACAACTATTAATTCTTAAAGAATGAATGAACATTTTTACATGTGAAAAATTTCCAGCAAAATCATATGATTACCTAATACTAAATTCTTCACATTTAACTTTTGTAGCACAATCCAAAAACTAGTAATTTTTAAAAATACTTGAGCTTTTATCGTTTCTTGAAAAGCCCCTTAAAAAGCTTTTGCTTTTCAAATGGTTTTCTCTGATGCAGCATTGACCTGCACTTTTCCTCTCTCTGTTGGTAGCTGGCTACCTCTGCCCATACTCCTTGGTCAGGGTCTTAGCTCACTGAACTGTGCAGTCGCCAACATCACTTTCATCGACTTCATGCAATCCCTCATTTATTGCAAGATTTGCAGTTTCATTTCGCCATCTATTTGCATTGCATCTGCAAATATGGTGAGTTCTTGAGGGGATCAGCTCCTCAGGAAGGGGCAGACATTTCCCTTCTGGCAGGAAGGAGTGCTTATATTAATGGTAAGGAGGTTTGGCGTGGGGACAGAAATTTAAGTCCTGTACCTCAGCAGTGGATAGTGTTGGGATATGAACCTGTCACTTTCTGGTGTCAAGCATTTGCATCATGAATATCATGCAGGTTCACAGAGGAGGCCTTGATATCATGCAAGGCCTCCTCTGTGAACCTGCATCTCGTCTCAAAGTTTATGAAGCACTTTGACATTTCATTTGACCCCCAGAACTGCCCAGTGAGGAACCATTAGTTTCTGGATGACCTTTCTGAGAGCCATAAAGGTTACCTGACTTGCCCAAGGTCCCTCAGGCGCTGGAAGAGCAGAGCCAAGGCCTGGAACTTGGGGCTTTGGTGTCATTCCTGGCTCTCTCTCTCTCTCTCGCTTATCCGCAGAGCTGGCTTATCCAAGGGGAACTAAAATAGCCTTTGAAAGAAAGAATATGGTATTTCAAAAAGATGAATCGAAGCTTTACCAGAAAAAAAA
Organism: Bubalus kerabau; assembly: GCF_029407905.1. Classification (NCBI taxonomy): domain Eukaryota; kingdom Metazoa; phylum Chordata; class Mammalia; order Artiodactyla; family Bovidae; genus Bubalus; species Bubalus kerabau. The sequence continues at coordinate 69,138,148 of NC_073637.1, forward strand.
ATCAGAATGTCTTTAGAATTTCTTGAATTAATTTTAAAGTTTACTAGTACATTTATTTTAAATTAGGCATCATGGAGGGCTGTGTTTTTTTGGTGTTTGCACTCTGAAAGTTCTTTATCTGGCCCTGCATGCTTGGGCACCCAGCAGAGCAACAGCACATCCTGAAGGGAGGGTAGAAAGGCAGAGACCCCCTCGCTGATTCTGTCCTGGTCTCTTCCACTTAAATAGGAGGCCTGTATATGGGCAAAATCTGACACCTAGCCCTCCTCAGATCAGGCTCCATTCCCAGGTTAAAAAGCCCCATTAACAAAGCTCATTTATAAACTTTACCAAAACCAAAGTTAAGTCCTCTGTTGGCAGAAGAGTCTGCTGTGAGCAAGAAACTCTCTCTCTGGTCCAGCATTGCTAGCTGCTTCACCTTGGCAACGTCATTTCAATTAGGGTCAACAACCCTCTTAATTAGGCACTATTCCTTAAGCAACAAGGTAATGCTTCATTCATCAAAGTTTTATCTCCTCATTACACCGCTAAGAGTCCCTTTGGTCTACTCCACGCGAATCATCAACGTGAATAAATCTGAGCGTTCAATATTATCGCAGAGCCAGTCATTCATTAGGGCTCGTTTTATTAGCCTCCTGCAGTTTGGAGCTGCCAGCAAGTGGGCTGTCCGCTGCCGGCCAAGGATGAACTATTACAACCAGACACAGAGGCACAGTGGCCAGGGGGGCTTCTAGGGCAGGCCACGAATGGGGAGGGGGCCCTTGGGCGGGTTCTGGGGGAGGCAGAGGCGAAGGATTTCTTCTCATCATTTCTAGCAGGTGAAGCATGCTTTCCCCCATATCTTTCCCAGGACATGACCAGAGATGTCAAGGACTCACAGGAACCATCCAGCTTGTTCTTCCCCCACTGGCTCCCGTACACTGGCTCTGCACTTGAGAGAGCCGAGGGGTCATTGCAGTAGGTCTGGGCACCCATGAGGGCATCCAGCTCTGTATTGCACTGCCATATTTCAAATGTTTTCCGGTGCCTCTGGGATGAATAAAATAAAAATTCATTTAAGAGATGTAGAATTCACAATCATTACATCAGCAGCTTTATGCAGGGCATCTTTTCAACCTCCCAAGACTCTTTTTCTCTGAGAACTAATTTCCTTCTCCAAATAGAAAACAGCCCCTGGTCCATGTTCATATCCCCTGCACCCCCTTCTTCTCAGTTACAGCTAACTGGACCCGGAGCTGGTGCCTTGTCTATGCGAAGCTGACCCGAATCTCCCTTCTAGAACTTGGACTTGAGAGTTAATGAATGTTAGGTGCAGGTGTCTGGCACAGAGGTAATCCATAACTGGCAACTGTGGCCAGCATCACCTTCTTGTTTTAAGCTGGAAAAGGGGGGGAGTTGGGGAGAAGTGTTGTTAACACGTAAAGAGAAGCAGAAATCCAGGAAGCCACAGCTGAAAACCTCACACTCTCCAGGTCCAGCCTTTCTCTTCCCAGATGCTACTGGCAATCCCAGGAATCCTTCCAATACATTAAAAATTGATTAAGTCTAATCCCCTGTTGTGCATACTAAGTCGCTTCAGTTGCGTCCGACTCGTAACAACCCCATGGACTGTAGCCCGCCAGGCTCCTCTGTCCATGGGATTCTCCAGGCAAGGATACTGTTGCCATTTCCTACTCCAGGGGATCTTCCCAACCCAGGGATTGAACCCTCGTCTCTTTTTCTCCTGCACTGGCAGGCTGTTTCTTTACCACTAGCGCCACCCAGGAAGCCCCATTTCCCTGGTAGCTCAGCAGTAAAGAATCGCCTGCCAATGCAAGACACAGGTTTGATCCCTAGGTCGGGAAGATCCCCTGGAGAAGGAAATGGCAACGCACTCCAGTATCCTTGCCTGGAGAATCCCATGGACAGAGTAGCCTGGTGGGCTACAGTCCATGGGTCACAAAGAGCTGACATGACTGCACACCACACATAACCAATCAAAGAAACATTCACAAAATAGTGATTTCTTGTTAGAAAGATTCTAAGTAAAACTGTTATTATGTAGGGATCCTGATGTTCATAAATTATAAGGGTCCCTGAATTCCTTTCTTCCAGTTTTAATATATGTATTTTAAATTGAGGTATAGTTGATTGGCCACATTGTGTTAATTTCTACTGTACAGTAAAGTGATTCAGTTATACATATATAGTCATTCTTTTTTAAAAATAATCTTTGCCTTTATAGTTTATCATAGGATACTGAATGTAGTTCTCTGTGCTATACATTAGGACCTTGCTTATACATTCTGTACATAAAATCTTACATCTGTTAACCCCAGCCTCCTACTCCATCCTTCCCCCAGTACCCCCTCTCCCCCGGCAGACACCAGTCTGTTTTCTGGGTCAATGATTCTGTTTGGTAGATAGGTTCTTTTGTGTCATAGTTTAGATTCCACATATAAACAGTATCATATGGTATTTGTCTTTCTTTTTCTGACTCACTTCTCTTAGTATGATAATCTCTAGTTGCATCCATGTTGCTCTGAATTCTTAATAAGAATGTTTTAGAAGGAGGTGGTTTCTGCTTTGCCTGAAAATTCTCTACAGAAGGAGATGTATCGCAGGACAAAATTCATGTGAATCACTCAGCAGCCTTCACAGACTTCATGCTCAACAAGCATTATCAATTAATTTCATAGGCTCTGGACCAGTACTCACAATGACCAAAAATACCCTTCTGAAGTCTAGAGTATGTCCATGGTTTGAGTCATGATTTGAACATAGGTCTTCCTCACCTTGAAGATCTTTGCAGACATGAGGCACTACCTTACTTTCAGGAGCGGGAAGAGCAGGCGCTGGGATTGTTTGTGGAGTGTGGTGGTCTCACAAGCATCATCTGGAGAATGTGTTGAATTAAAAAAACTCAGCCCCCTTCCAAAACCCATTGAATAGACGCGTCAGGGGAGGAAGCTGAAGAGCTGCATCTTTAACAAGTACCCGAGGTGATCCTCATCACCAGGGAGTGTGGCCCTGACTTTGAAGTGGACAAGCCACAGCTCTGAGCAGATGTCCTGGCTGCAGAAAATCATATCATGCTTTTTAATTATGATAAAAGGGGGCGGTTATTTTCACAATGACCTAGCATCCAATTGCCTATTCTAACACTACTGAGATTTTCAGTCTGTTTTCATCTTCCTTACAAATCACAGGTGCTTCTAGGAAGCTGACACTGCACTCTGCCTGCACCCAGGTCCAGAGGTGGTTCCTGACTAAATCAAGCCAACCACTACATTCAAATTCCTGGTTAACGTGTGGACACATGACCCAGGCTGATATCATCTAGAGGGATTTTAGGCCCGTGGCTTCAAAGGGATGGTGTGCTGTAAGAATGTGAGGGCTGGAGCTGCTGCAGTTGTTTTGCCACAATGAGGGGGAAAGTGTTTAAATGACTGACCCTGAGCAAAGCATAGTAGAAAAGAGAAAAGAAACCAAGCCTTCACTGACATTATTAAGGTGCCAAAGCTTAACTTAACTCTGTACTTACTCATCCTTTGTGGGGGTTGAGATCCTTAGCTCCATCTCCTTCACTTTCGCAGTGCATTGCTAATGCTTCTCAGGTCCTAATTAGATGTATATGTCCTAGACAGCGCTTCCTCAGCCTGTTTAGCCCTGAGTTGGATATTTGAAACTCAAAATCACTGCAGATGGTGATTGCAGCCATGAAATTAAAAGATGCTTACTCCTTGGAAGGAAAGTTAGGACCAACCTAGATAGCATATTCAAAAGCAGAGACATTACTTTGCCAACATAGGTCCATCTAGTCAAGGCTATGGTTTTTCCAGTGGTCATGTATGGATGTGAGAGTTGGACTGTGAAGAAAGCTGAGCACCGAAGAATTGATGCTTTTGAACTGTGGTGTTGGAGAAGACTGTTGAGAGTCCCTTGGACTGCAAAGAGATCCAACCAGTCCATTCTAAAGGAGATCAGCCCTGGGTGTTCATTGGAAGGACTGATGCTGAAGCTGAAACTCCAGTACTTTGGCCACCTCATGCGAAGAGTTGACTCATTGGAAAAGACTCTGATGCTGGGAGGGATTGGGGGCAGGAGGAGAAGGGGACAACAGAGGATGAGATGGCTGGATGGCATCACTGACTCGATGGACATGAGTTTGGGTAAACTCTGGGAGTTGGTGATGGACAGGGTGGCCTGGCTTGCTGCGATTTATGGGGTCGCAAAGAGTCGGACACAACTGAGCGACTGAACTGAACTGAACTGAATAGACATACTTCACAACGTCTTTTATTTATTTATTTTTTTTTAATTTTATTTTATTTTTAAACTTTACATAACTGTATTAGATTTGCCAAATATCAAAATGAATCCACCACAGTCTTTTAAAAACACTAATTTTATTTCATGTATTGCTGCAAATTGATCAAGGCATTACCTCTTTGATTAATCCTTAAGCAAAAGGGAATGAATTTGAATTTCACCAATAGGGATTTGGGTTAGAAAGAAGGAATACTTTCTTCCCATGAAGGTTGTGAGATATTTAAAGGTGTCATCCAGAGAGGTTTTAAGAGTTTCCTGTTCTGCAGATTAAAAAAAAAGAGAGAGAATTTGTTAGGATAATTTTAGTGTTAGATGAATTATCCTCACTTAGGACCTTTTCTGCTCCATGATTTCATAAAACCATCCACACTTTATTCTGGATGAAGGTTCTGATTCCAGTTATGAAATTCATCATCCCAGCTCTCCTGGAGTTACTGGAGTGATACGTTGCAAACGTTCTCCAGGTAGACCTGCCCACATGCCTTCTCTCAGGCCATGAGGAATGAAGGAGCTCGTTCTCTCCCTCTCTCATCGTAACCAACCAGATGTGTCACTTGGCTGGCCAGGAATATTTTTATTGCCAATGATGCTGTTTCCACTGACCACAGTTCCAAAAGCTGTTAAGACAGAAACAGAATACAATATCATATTTTGGTTTGTTTGATTTTTCTGATGTGGACTTGATGAAGCAGACATTATTCCAGGGTCTTAAATCTTTCTCACCAAAATGTCCTATAAATCCAATGCCTGCTCCTTTATGCACAAATGTAGCCATGGAGGTAGCTTTGCCAAGAAAAAGACTTTGGGTTTTGTTTTTTGCCTTTTTTTTTTTTCCTATACAGGCTGCAACATGGACCAGGGTGCAGTTCGTGTGTGGGGGAGACATCCCCAAGTTCATTCACTTGTTTATTAGTTGTTACTCAACTTCTGATGCTAGGCAGAGGCTGGTCAGAGCTGAACCAGACACCATCGCTGCCCCTGATACTCTCACAGGCCAGGGACAGAGGATCCCGAACTGCTAAGAGGATGTGAGAAGTGTGAACAAAACGCCACACTTTTTTCATGAAGTGAAAAAAGGGAAGGAGGGATGGAGGGCGGTGAGGATCCGCTGGGCTAGGATCCCGAGAGGGAGAAGGCCACCTCGCTGGACTCCCAGAGGACCGTGAGCTGAAGAGAGCTGATGGTAGCTCTCGTCTGGGAGTTAAAGCTCTGGCTGCATAGTCCCACCTCTGCTTTTTTTTTTTTAACCTTAAGCCAGTCACTACATTTTCCTGAGCTGGTTTCCTCAACAGTCAAGCAGAGCTTATAAAACTACTTCACAGATGGTGTGCAAGGGCTTTAAAATGTGAGGCTGGGAGGGGCTGGGTCAGGAGGCATCTTCTGGGAAGAGGGCAGTGAGCTCCGGGGAGGCCGTAGCAACATGGACTGTTGCTGGTCTCTCCTTTTGGCTTAAAACAACAGCAAATGCAGCCTCTATCAGATGATGGCGTCAACCGTTTCCAGGGATGGGAGTCAAAACTCAAAATTCCAATCCCACTTCCCTGGCCAAGCAAAAAGGCCCTATTTTTTTTGTGTGTGTGTGTGTGTGTGTATTTTTTTTTTTTTTTGCCATCTCTGAAAGCTCGGGAATGTTTGACAAACCAGGCTGTGTCACCATGGAGATGTGAACCTGTGGGTGATTCCTGGAGCAGGGCAACCCAGGCCTCGAGGATGCCGCACTCCATGGGCCAATTTCAGACACCAAGAAGGTCCCCATCTCTTACTTTCCCTAAGGTCCTCGGGGCTTGCTTTTCCCGTTGTGGGGGAGGAGGGGCACTGTTGAGCAGTGTGGACATTTCCTCTAATGCGGATAAAGCCTTTCACCCCCTAAAGGCTACAAAGGGCTAAGATTCCATTGTCCCCACTTTTGCACAGAGGTATAAACAGTGTGTGAGCATCGTTTGAGAAGGATGTTGGGAGCTTGAGAGGGGTGAGAAGAGAGCCCCATGGTACTTAGTGTTTGGAAACCCAGGGAAGCACTGCCTACTCTGGCAAGAAAGAGGGGAGCAGAATGGCTGCTCAGCATGCTGCTCTCTTTCCATTTTCTTAGGGCTGCTTCTATTCAAATGCCTGAGATCCAGGGGTGTTGTCTGTGAGAAGACTGGCATGGTGAAGACAATATGACCATTTTTCAAAACAGGGAGGAAAAAGTGAATTTGAGGAAATACTGGGTTTACTGTTGCTCCTCACCTGAATTCTGGAATAGATTATTTCCTAGAGGTTTGTGAGCCTCTCTCAAAAAACAATGTAGTGCTCCATGAAAAGATGTGCAACATCTTTAGTTATTAGAGAAATGCAAATCAAAACTACAATGAGATAGCACTTCACACCAGTCAGAATGGCTGTCATGAAAAAATCTGCAAACAACAATTGCTGGAGGGGGTGTGGAGGGTAGGGAACCTGCTACGCTGTCGGTGGGAGTGTAAATCAGTACAGCCACTGTGGAGAACACTATGGGGGTTCCTTAAAAAACTAACCATATGACCCTGCAATCCCATGCCTGGACATATATCCAGAGAAAAAGAAGACCCGAAAGACACGTGCACCCCAGTGCTCACTGCAGCACGGTTTACAATAGTTAAGACACGGAAGCCACCTAAGTGTCCATCGACATAGGACTGGATACAGAAGTTGTGGTATATATATATACAATGGAATATTACTCAGCCATTAAAAACAATGAAATAAAGCCATTTGCAGCAACATGGATAGACCTAGAGGGTGTCATACTGAGTGAAGTAAGTCACACAAAGAAAGAGAAATACCACATGACAGCTATTTGTGAAATCTAAAACGAGATGATACAAATGAACTGACTTACAAAACAGAAAGAGACGCATAGACTTAGAAAATGAACTCATAGTTGCCAGGGGGGTAGAGAGAGTTAAGGACTTTGGGAAGGTCATGTACACACTGCTATATTTAAAATGGATAACCAACAAAAACCTATTGTACAGCACATGGAACTTTGCTCAACATTATGTGCCAGCCTGGATAGGAGGAGGGTTTGGGGGAGAATGGATACATGTATGTGTATGGCTGAGTCCCTTCCCTGTTCCCCTGACACTATCACAACATTGCTAATCGGCTATACCCCAGTACAAAATGTTTTTGGTGTTAAAAAGTAAAAATTAAAAAAGATCACAATAAAAAACCAAACCAAAACAAAACAAAGAAAGTAGTGCTCATGGGTTATAAGCAAAGGCTCAGTTAGGAGTAGCCTGTAGCCATCTCCTTCCGTCAAGTGCTATGAGTGAGGGAGGCAATAAAAAATATTTGTTAAATACCTGAAGGCAGACTTGAGGTGACCTGTAAAAACAAACATGTATCCTAGAATGGATAATTGTAGATATGAAAAAAAAAATAGTGGAGAAACAAAAACAGTTTTAAAAAAAGAAAGAAAAATCAGAAGTAAATATTTTAGTATCTGGGCTGATTGAAAGACTGAAAATAACATAAGATTTAGCTCCAAGATTCCTGGAAACCAAAGCAAAAGAGTCATTGTTGGGCTCTCTTATTCTTTCTATGTTTGGCAAAAAAAAAAAAAAAGAAACATAGAATTGCATCTGAATAGATGGTTTTCATTTTTTTCTGGCACTAGATTGTATGTGAAATTTATTGCATGAAAATTGTATTTTACAAGGAACAATATGTTCCCAAAGATCCAGAAATGTTCTTCAAATCACCTTTTAATACTGATTTGCTATAAAAACTGAGGACTTCGTATTGAGTCATAATTCAAGTAAGATATTTCTGCAGGAAACTATTCAAATACAGGCCCGATAAATTTCTTTAGAGACCCTAAAGAAAACAAATAAGTAACATGTCCTTTTTTAGTGCAACCTTTTCTAATATTAGAGCTAAAGATGAACTTCTGGGCACTAGCAGATGCCAGAGATGTCCATGCTCTGTACTTGTGATGCAGGAGAGAGCTAAATACAGAAGAAAGTTGGATACAATGTTATTAAAAAACCTTAGGAATTTGATAAAAATTCTCATTCAGATAAGTAATATAGTATAGAAAAATAAGAGCTGCTCAGATAGACTGAGTCTCAAAACCTGGTTCAACAATTATTATGTGACCACCTTGACTAAGCTACTTAATGTCTTTTAGTCTCAGGATTCTCTTTGCTAAAATGTGGATAATATGTCCTACTTTCAAGGTTGAGTGAAAATTAGATGACATAGTGTATTGATTGCCATTAGTTTTATCTACAAGTAGCAAACAAACAAACAAACAAAAACAAAAAAAACCCCAAACCAAACAAAATAGCAGTGACTCAAATAAGATAGAAATTCATTTCTTGTTTTGTTCTAGACTGAGGACATTCTTCTCATAGTAGACCAGTCTCTTAGCTTTTTGTTCTACCATGAGGGACTTCCATACCTCAGATTACCTCATAGTCCAAAATGGCTGCTGGAGTTCCAGCATTCTCTTTATATTCCAGCAGGTGGGCAGCAAGGAGAGAAAGGGGCACACCATTTCCTTGTAACATTTTTATTTGCATCTCTTCAGCCAGAATTTTATCACATTAGTCTCATTAGCACTGCTGTGCTGTGCTCTGTTGTGTCTGACTCTTTGCAACTCCCTGGATTTTAGCCTGCCAGGCTCCTCTGTCCAGGGAATTTTCCAGGTAAGAATATTGGAGTGGATTGTCATTTCCTCCTCCAGGGGATCTTCCTGACCCAGGGATCAAACCCTTGTCTCCTGCCTCTCCTGTGTTGGCAGTGGATTCTTTATCACTGTGTCACCTGGAAAACCCAGGTGGCTGGGTAGCCAGCACAGAACATCTACTGTTATCCCCAACATATTTATAAAATTGCAAAGATCCAGGCTGCATGCTGGATCTCACCTTCCTCTCCAACAATTTCATTCCTCCTGGTGTGCTTGTTCTTGGAGGCAGAGGAAGTCTAAGTGGGAAATGACTGCTCACTTTCAGCCACATGATGCAACCATGCTGAGTGATGAAGACAGTAAAATGGGGTTGGTAACAATTAACCATCAAACTGATGATCCAGAAGGTGTGTAATTGGACATAGACTTCTACAGTGGTCTGCCATTTAGCAGTAGTGATTAAAGGAGGGTTCTAAGTGGGTTGGACTTCCCCGTGACTCAGACTGTAAAGAATCTGCTTGCAATGTGGGGGACCTGGGTTCAATCCCTGGGTTGAGAAGATCCCCTGGAGGAGGGCATGGCAACCCACTCCAGTATTCTTGCTTGGAGAATCCCCATGGACAGAGGAGCCTGGAGGGCTATAGTCCATGGGGTTCCAAAGAGTCTGACATGATTGAGAGACTAACGCACACTTTAATGTGTTTGACCTGGGTATTTTCTTCTTTGCTTCAGGCAGCTCACCTTAATCATTCCTGGAGAAGAAATTGTCTAAAGAGAAGCAATATTCCTCATCCAGCTTTCCCACAGATGATTGTTTGACAGAGCCATCGTCAATTTTGTCATTCATATATCAGATTCAGCAGATGTTCTGCAGATGTCAGACTCAGAAGAATTGATTGGGTCCCTATATTTCTAGGATGTGTATATATTTTTGTAAGATAAGAGATTGCAAGATGGCCTTGGAGAAGAATCAACATCAACATTTAAAGGGATGAGTTACCAGCTGTGCAGAGCTGACCCATAATTTTCATAGAACATTACTTTTAACGAGAGGACACATATCTTAGTGATTAGGAGCTTTGTGGGAAATTAAATATGACCACAAATCCTTTCCCACTCCTCCCTTTGAGAGATGAGATCCTCTCTCTTTGAATCCGAGCTGGCCATAATGTCTTACTTAACTAATAAAATATAATGAAAATGATGTTCTGGGATTTCTGAGGTTAGGTCATAAGAAGTGCTGTAATTTCTGCTTAGGGCTCCTGGATTGTGCACTCTCAGAATGGCGCCTCTTGAGCCAGGTGCCAGGCTGTCAGAAGCCCAGGCCAGCATCAGCTGCCAGCTGTTCGAGTGAGCCTTCTTGAGCATCCTCCACAGCCAAGGCTTCGGATAACCAGCTGCTATCTGAGAGTAAGTGGATGAGAAAGCCCCAATGAGAACACCCAGCTGAGCTCAGTCCACCCACAAAGCCAGGAGAAATAGCATATTGTTGTTGTAAGCCATTAAGTTTTGGGTGGCTTGCTATGCAGCCACATATAATTATAACAGAATTTGGTATCTGTAAGTGGAATGCTGCTATGATAAGAACTTAAATCCTGGGATGTTGGCTTTGGGACCAAGCAGCAAGAAAAAGCCAGGAAGTGCTTGAGGAAATGATGAATGAAAACAGAAAGGAAAAGGAAGAAACAGTTATTGCAGGCTGGAAAAAGGCATCCCTTGTTTTGTAATGATGGGCAATTTGGGCCTCTGTTGTGTATGGTAATGCAAACAACCGGAAAAGTACCTGTGACATAGCAGACTCGGCTAAGGATACATCCAGGTGGAATGTTGAAAGTGCCCACTGTTTTCTTTCAGGCAGGTACAGACAGAGAGGTGAGCTGAAAACTGAACTATTCAGTTTCAAGTAAACTTAGATGAAATATAAAGAAGCAGACTTGTTGGGTTTAGCAATAAAGTTAATTCTTATTCCCAGCCTCTCCTGTTGGAAAAAGGTTCTCAAAGTAAGATATGATATGAAGGTATTGATCATCTCAAGGCATGGCTATAAGACACTTACTAAGCTTTTAGAAAGTAAGAGTATGCCTCATTGACCTTCTCAGCTACACAGACACGTTTCAAAAGAATTTGATGGGTATTGTTCCACACATCTGACTCTCAGCCCAAGGCAGAAAGGGGTCTGTCTCAAAGAGATTTGTTGGTGTGTATTTTGACTAATGGCATGAACTCAAAAGAGTCCTTATGAGGCTCACAAAAATGTAAGAGCATTATACATGAGGAAGTACCTCTAGCTGGGACTGAAAAAGATAGAGGTAGTTCAAAAGGCAAAGAGCCTTCTATGGGTGCAAACAGAAGATGGTTACTAAGCTGCAAACATGGCCATTTCTTAGGGAAAAGGAAAGACGATTGAGAGTGAGGAATCAAAATCGCAGTGAGTGGGGCTGAGAGCAGAAAATCAGTAGTGCTCAACTGGTGGTCCTGGAAGAAATCCCAGCCCACAGCCAGCACTGACAGGCAGCTTGTATGAGTCACCTTGAACATCTAGCCCAGTTGGACCTTCAGATGACTGTGGCCCCAGGACAGAGGGCCAGTGAAGACGTCCACCTAAGCCCAGCCAGCCTGTGGAACCACGAGAGGCAACAGTAAACTTGCGTAAAGCCATTACATTTTGGAGGTGGTTTGCTATACAGTTAGAACTGGACATGGAACAACAGACTGGTTCCAAATAGGAAAAGGAGTACGTCAAGGTTGTATATTGTTACCCTGCTTATTTAACTTCTATGCAGAGTACATCATGAGAAACGCTGGACTGGAAGAAGCATAAGCTGGAATCAAGATTGCCGGGAGAAATATCATTAACCTCAGATATGCAGATGACAACACCCTTATGGCAGAAAGTGAAGAGGAACTAAAAAGCCTCTTGATGAGAAAGTTCAGAAAATGAAGATCATGGCATCTGGTCCCATTGCTTCATGGGAAATAGATGGGAAAACAATGGAAACAGTGTCAGACTTGATTTTTTTGGGCTCCAAAATCACTGCAGATGGTGACTGCAGCCATGAAATTAAAAGACGCTTACTCCTTGGAAGAAAAGTTATGACCAAGATAGATAGCACATTGAAAAGCAGAGACATTACTTTGCCAAAAAAGGTTCATCTAGTCAAGGCTATGGTTTTTCCAGTGGTCATGTATGGAGGTGAGAGTTGGACTGTGAAGAAAGCTGAGCACCAAAGAATTGATGCTTTTGAACTGTGGTGTTGGAGAAGACTCCTGAGAGTCCCTTGGACTGCAAGGAGATCCAACCAGTCCATCCTAAAGGAGATCAGTCCTGGGTGTTCTTTGGAAGGAGTGATGCTAAAGCTGAAACTCCAGTACTTTGGCCACCTGATGTGATCAGTTGACTCATTGGAAAAGACTCTGATGCTGGGAGGGATTGGGGGCAGGAAGAAAAGGAGACGACAGAGTATGAGATGGCTGGACGGCATCACTGACTCTATGGACGTGAGTTGGAGTGAACTCTGGGAGATGGTGATGGACAAGGAGGCCTGGTGTGCTGCGATTCATGGGGTCACAAAGAGTCGGACATGACTGAGCGACTGAACTTGCTATACAGTGATAGACAAGCTGATAAGATTTCAAATCTCAAGTTCTTCATTTATGCACAGCTGCAGGAATGTGGGTAAATCAACTGAAATCTCTGAAAACTTCATCTCCTTCTCTGCCGAGTGAGAATGTTAACAGGCTCTACCCAACATACTTGTTTGGGGCATTAAAAGAGATCACGCATGAAAAGCAACAAGCCCAGTGAGCAGGTCTTAGTAAGTGGGTAGTAAGTAGCTACCGTAGTCAGTAAATCAGTGAAAATCATTTGCTTTTGTCCAAAAGGTATTAGTAGATGAAAAGCTTGGGGAATGTGGGAGGAATTCCTTTAAGAGTCTGGTGTTTTGTTAACAACCTGAGAGTAAGATTAGGTCATCAACATCTCTATGTTTACTTTCTATTTTTTTTTTTCCCCACAAACCAAGAGGGTATTTTTGAGTCACTGGAGAAATTTTCCAAAGAAATTCTGAGGTCAGAAAAATTAGTGCCAATTGGCCTTTGAAAATGTGGCAGCTATGATCCTATAGGTGGGTCTTACTACCAACATATGAGCTGAGCGGGCCTGGTTCATGAAGGGGATAATGAGGGACGGAGCAGCCCTGATCCTTGTCACAGTGAGACTTGTGGACTTCCCAGGCAGAGGAGGAGGGCTCTAAGGTTTCCTGGAGCCCTAGGATGGTGCTATTTTCCCATGTGTGTAGGTGTATGTTGAGGGTTGGGGTGATTGTTGGGAAGTAGTTCCTGGAATTCAGAGTGGATGGGGCAAGCTTTAAGAGGCGAGGCCCCAGCAGAGAGAGTTAAAGGAACATCACACTGAGTTTCAGCGCATCAGCACACTGATGTGTTCGGTCACATTCTGGTCATTCACTCATTCAATACCCATTCATAGCATGGCTCTGTGTACCAGACTGGGTGCTGTGCTCTGGAGACCCATGATGCATAAGAGACGGTCCCTCCCCAAGAGGTCACATTCTAGAGGGGGAGACAGATGAGTAAACAGGAAGTACAACCAGACAGTAAGCACGCAGGAGAAGAGATGTGAAAGCGTGGGAGTAGAGCCCCAGTCCTGGAATCGAGTCTATAGCAAAGCTGGTGACAGAGCTCTGAGAGGAGCTGCAAGTGGGGCTTGAGCTGCATCTGGAGAAAAAGGACAGGCTCAGCATCAACAAAGAATGAGCTTCGGGCAGAGGCTACAAACACGCCAGGGGCACCAAAGGACAAGCCACACCTGACCTCCTGGGTGCTCTAGCCTCTCCCTCCCCAACACCTGCCTCCCCCCCAATGAGGCTCAGCTCCTGGAATCTGGCAGGTTTGTTCCAAGCCTCCCAGGGGACCTGAAGGGAGGGACCATCTCTCTCAGGCTCAGATGGAAAGCAAAGCAGTTCAAATATATCTTGGTTTTTGGCTCCAGAGACAACTTCTGTGTGGGCAAATGGTTTTCTTCGTGTGTTCTACTACTATTTACTGTTCATGATCTAAAACACTAAAAAAACAAAACAAAACAAAAAAAAACCCAGCAAGGAAAAGCTAAAATAAACTTGCACAGGGTTCAAAATGGCAAACTGTGGTTAGAGCCAATGTCCTTTCCCTTCCAACACTGGCCTGTCCGCCGAGTGATCTCACACACACTTGGGGAGACTGCCCCACCCCCACTCCCCAACTCCCATCTTCTCTTTCCTCTCACCTCCCCCGTCCCCGCCCACATGAGGTTCTCATCAACAGCGGCTGTGGTCAAAGGCCTGGGATGAAGTCTACCCTGAATCTCTTCGGGGCTTGGCTGAGGGACTCGTATCCATATTTGGAAGTTGAAGTGCCTACGAGGGATTGGTCCCCAAGATGTCATTTTTGTCAGTGATGGTGTAGAACTCTCTGCTCCTTTATCTAGCTGATTGTCTAGCTTGAGTCAAGAATAGATTCTGGGACTTTTCTGGTGGTCCAGGGGCTAAGAATCCACCTTCCAAAGCAGAGAATACCAGGTCCATCCCTGGTTGGGGAGCTAAGACTCCATAGGCCATGGGGCAACTAACCCTGAGTGCCAAAACTACTGAGAAGCCCACGCACCACAACGAAGAGGTCACATACTGCAGTGAAGAACCGACACAGCCAAAGATAAATAAATAAAATTTTAAAAAAGAATCGATTTCTCCCTGAAGTTATAGCACAATGTGGGCAGCAGCCGTGGCCAAACACAATCCAAATGCAATGGCCATCAGCATCAGTGGGTGAGGGTCCCAGTCCTGGTCCGGGAGCTCCTGGAGAGACCAGAACTCCTTCCCGATTTTCCAGCATCCAGCAGCCTCCTCGACATCTGGAAGGGGTCAGTAGTGCTTGCGGCATTCAATCCGGGGCTGTCAACCAGGCAGATAATAGCTCTCAGCTTCACCTTATTATCAGGAGGGCTTTTGTTCTGTTGAATAATACTAACGATAATGGTAATAACAATTTAAAAATGAATGCTATTTGTGGAGCCCTAACTCTTTGTTGGACACGACTGAGCAACTTCGCTTTGACTTTTCACTTTCATGCATTGGAGAAGGAAATGGCAACCCACTCCAGTGTTCTTGCCTGGAGAATCCCAGGGATAGGGGAGCCTGGTGGGCTGCCGTCTATGGGGTCGCACAGAGTCGGACATGACTGGAGTGACTTAGTAGCAGCAGCAGCAGCAGCAACTCTTTGTCACTTTGTAGGAGGACAAGCCTTTTCCATGCATGACCTCATTTGAGACTCAGAACCTCTGCTGTATGTCTTGATAGATGAAGAAATGGAATCTCGAGAGTTGAGACAACTTGTCGCAGACTGGTACATGGGGCTTGGACCAGAACGTAGGAGGGTCAGTTTTGAAGATTGACTCTTATTCATGGTATTGCTGTCGATCCTATGTTAAGACTACTGGAAGTGCTCAACCCTGGAGGGCATCCGTGTACCAGGGCACAAATCAATCCTCGGGGGTGCAGAGCAGTTCCTGCCAGGTGTCCCCTTTGTTTGGGCTATACCTCCAACTCTCCCCAGGGAAGCAGGAGCCAGGCTTGTGCAATGGGGATGGGGT
Source organism: Bubalus kerabau (assembly GCF_029407905.1). NCBI lineage: Eukaryota > Metazoa > Chordata > Mammalia > Artiodactyla > Bovidae > Bubalus > Bubalus kerabau. The sequence continues at coordinate 69,153,756 of NC_073637.1, forward strand.
TTGGTGCCCAAGCAGTGAAGAGATAAACACTATCCTGATTCCCACTTAAAAGAAGCAAAGCAGCTCCAGGGCTCACATGGGCAGGACAGGGGGCTGAGGGATTTGGTAGGTCTGTTTATTTCAGTTTGTATTTGACCTTCCATTACATTTGCCAAGCAACTCCCAGTGAATGCAGGAACCTTCCCTCTGCCTTGGGAACATTTCCATACAAACTGAAACGTCTCACAGATGACAAAAATGAAGATGTACTCTCTAGCTCGCCTTGCTGTATTATTTAAAACAATTACTGTATGATTTTGCTTTCACATAGCCATGGAAACCCTGCTGAAAGGATTTAATACAATTTATTGTGTGAAGCTTAAGAAGAAATCTGTTTCCCTAGTGCTGGAAAACAAAGCAAGCCAATTCCTCTCCACTTCCGTACAAGGTGTGATGGATGCAAATTGTGGACCGGTGACCTCACACAGCAGGCAGCTGGGCTTTCTGGGAAAGCATTCTGGAGATAAGTGGACCTGCTTCCTTTAGATTTAGGGGAAAACAAAGCCAGTGCCAGAGGAATGACAATCTCCTTTGATGTGCCCGGAGCTGGTTTGCTATTTCAGAAAGGGAAGCACAGCTCTGAGTGGCAGGACCACAGAGCTTTGCAGTAAACACAACAGAGAAACTCTCCCTGCCAGGTGCCCCCAGAAGCCTCTCTTTCACGGGCGGCTCTTATAGGTATCTCAGACCACTGTGATGGGATTCACGAGTGAGGGTGTCTTGACACCAGGGCCTGATGAGTCAGTGGGTAGGGTTCTCAACACTGGCTGCTTCAAACCCCTCGGGGCTTGGGGGAAATTCTGACTCTTAAGCCCTGGGTGTTACTGATTAGATCAGAGCCTGGGACGCTGGGGTAGGCACAGGTATTTTTATAAAGGGCACCAGGTGATTTGAACGGGCAGCTGGGGCTGCAGGCCACTGCCCCAGGGTTTGACCTTCTTTAACTAACCTCTTTGATGGTTACTTTCGGGTTCCCAGGAAGAGAGGCAGTGCCTGATGGTCTGTAAACCTAAAAAGCCTGTTTTCGTCACAAATCTGCAGATTCTTTATCCCTGGTTTCAGTGGGTGGCGGGAAGAATGTAAATTGTGGCAGAAGCTGGGGGACACGAGGCTTCTCTGAACTCTTTTTTCAACTTCCTGGGCATTTCAAAACAAAACGTTAAGCAAAAATTCCCACTAAAGACTTGGGTTCAAATTCTGGATCTGCTACTTGTTAGGTGTGGGACTCAGGGAAATGACTTATCCCCTCTGACCTTTTCCTTTGGAAGGTGAGGATGATTGTAATCTACTTATTGTGTGAAAAAAGGAGATATTAAAAGTGAAAAACCTAGATGTTAGCTGGGGTTCCTTTGCCTCTAAAGGGCTAGATGACATTGTTCCAACCCTCAACCTCCAGATCGTGGAACACCTGATTATTTTCTCGAGTCATGGGAATTTCTGAGCAGCTCACAGCCTTGTGGTCAGCTTACGCTGTGAGCTCCTGCTGCCACGAAACTAGTCGGTTCAGCAAGCGTCTCATCACCTACCTGGGTTGTTCAACCCAAATGTGCAACCAGTCGTGTCCCTTAGCTTCCCCCAAACAGACCTCTCACACAGGCGCTTGTGAGTGTAGGTGACTTTACTGAAGATTGGGGAGGACGAAGGGAATTCCACTGTAGCATCAGAAGAGACGCACCACACAGCGTCAGGCAATTCTGTTTCTCAGCTTTCAGGCCACCTCTACACTGCTCATCGTACCTCCCGTATTTCCCCTTCATTCCTGAGTTTCTGCATATTTTTAACATGGAGTGTTGAGCGATCTCATTTGTTTCCTTGGATCTCATCTTTTATTTTATTTTTAATTTAAATTTACTTATTTTAATTGGAGGCTAATTACTTTACAATATTGTATTGGTTTTGCCATACATCAACATGAATCTGCCACGGGTATACACATGTTCCCCATCATCTTTTAAACTAGACATCTTATTAAACGATTTGCTGACATACCCAGCCCCTCCAAATCTCCGTGGAGCTTCAGTAGGTTGACAAAGCTGGTCCCTGCCTGACCACGTGTGGTCAAAATCACCGTCCACGGCCCCTCCTGCCCTCCACAGGCTCCTCCCACCTTCCACAGTCCCCCCAGCAGCCCTGGGAAAGCCCAGGTGTCAGAAGTGGGAAGGGGTCTAACTCAAACTCTCCCTCCTTTTTCAGGTTCAGATTCGAAGACCACACTCTGGACATTGGAGGTGAAAAAAAAATTCCAGCCTTTGGGGAGAATTTTGAACCCATGGACTGTAGCTTACCAGGCTCCTCTATCCATGAGATTTTCCAGGCAAGGGTACTGGAGTGGGTTGCCATTTCCTTATCCAGAGGATCTTTCCAACTTAGGGATTGAACCCAGGCCTCCTGCATTGTAGGCAGATGCTTTACTGTCTGAACCACCAGGTAAGTTAGATCTTTAAAAAAGGGTTTATAGAAGCTTCTGGTATCTTGACTAGAGAATGACATTTTGAGGAATGTAAACAAGTCAGAAACCCAAGACTGACATTTCCTCTGAAATATACAAGTTTATAAAAACTGAAGTAAAACACACTGGGCCCAGTGCCCCCTACACATTCAGTAGGAATTTGGAATCATGTTGTTGTCCATAGGCCTCCTAACAACAAGCCCAGCTGGGAGAGAAAGGGGCCCCAGAGACCAGGAAGGGCCAGTGCTCTGCAAACATTCCCCCCATTTGTCCTTCTTCCAGGGCTGATGACAGGAAGCTCAGAGTTTTGAAGCAGATAACTAAAGGATGGAAGGGATCTAGTCAATTCCCACTGCCTAGGAATAGCTCCAGAAGCCTCCTGTCCCTCCCGTCCCTTATGGATGTTTTTCTGTGACCTGCCAGATCCAGGGTGGCCTTGCAAGAGGCTTCCCTGAGAATCTTCTCCTCCCCCAGGCAGGTTGATCAGCCTCCAGGTGTGCCACCCAGAGTTGCTATTGGTACCTCCATCACATGGACTTCCCCTAGTTGCACACTGGGTCTCTTTCTTACCCAACCCCTTGCCGTAGCTGGCCAGGTTTTCCAAGGCAGGAAACACATGCCTTCTAACAAATAACACAGCCCTGGTGCAGAGAAGACATTTATGAATGCTTGCTCCAAGAATCAGCGAATATGTGAGGGCTCACCAAACAACAGCACTGAATGTGCTGGTGTTATTTATTTTAATATCATGGGAAATACAGAGTGGGCAATGTCTTCTGTTCTAAGGCTTTTGTGAGCAGCTAATCAACAAGTTATGACTAAAGATAAACTGCATCCTAAGAAGTGGGTGAGAAGAAAGCAGTGGTGACCACATTCTTGAAGAGGTTTATAATCAACTGCTACATTCCATTGTTAAAGCCATTCTTTAGAGTGCAGCCATTCTTTAGAGCTTATAGAGTGCTTTGCTTCATTTAAAAATATCTTGGCAAGGATAAAGGACAGCACGTTTTATAATCGCTCGTCAGTAATTACCAGCTCGCCGGTGATAGGGAAGGATCGAAATTCAGAATCTTTAGAACTTCAGGCTCTGCTGTCATATAGTTTCCTTGCACTAATTCATTTCTGGGGAGAGAAGCTAAATCCTTCTAGCAGGCAGAGATGTGTCTCTTAGCGGCAGAAGGCGGGGCTTGGTTTTCCCAACTGCCTTGGAGCTCTTCTTCCTCTGGAGTCCTGTGAACTTGGCCTGTGGCTTTTCTGGATCTCTCAGCTTTCAGGTCCACGCCAGCACTGGGCTGGAGGCGGGCAACCGCAGCTGAGGAGGCGCTTGTCAAGCCTCAATGCCCATGCTCAGTCAGTGCCATTCAATTGATACCACGTGGCTTCGACACACTTCAGAGAAAGTCAGTCCAAACACATTTATTGACTGCCTTCTGTGTTCAGGCACTGAAAAGAATATGAGAGCCATGGCCCTTATCCTGCTGGTCCAGCGGAGAGGATGGACATTTAACAAATAAATGAGGATAAATGTGAAAGTTGCTATGAAGGAGAAGGTCCCCCGTGCAAATCAAGGGTATCATGGAACTAGGGGAGGAGGTTGAGGTCCCCATGTGCTTTCTTATTGAGCAAACTGTGGTCTCTGTGAACAGCGTCCACTGGAGTTTTGTCTTCTATAATCTATCTGGTCAATACAGTAGTCCTGGCTGAGAGGGAAGAAAGAACATGTAAACTGAAAAGGATGGAAAAGATTGACCAGGTGAAGAAAGGAGAAGAGCCTCCCAGAAAGAGAGCTTGGCATGTGCCAGGGCCCTGAGACAGAGAGGAGCTGAGCATGGCCCAAGGATACAGGGAGCCGGCGTGACTACAGCTGACGGGATGGTGGGTGCTGCGCCTGGAGGAGGTGGAGGACCACGCAGGGCCTCTCTGGCCATTGCAGGGAGTTTGCTTGCTACTCTTTCTTTTTTTCAATTGAAGTATAGTTGAGCTACAATATTGTATGAGTTTCAGGTGTGCAGCAAAGTGATACACTTATACCTATATGCTGCTGCTGCTAAGTCGCTTCAGTCGTGTCCAACTCTGTGTGACCCCATAGACGGCAGCCCACCAGGCTCCGCTGTTCCTGGGATTCTCCAGGCATATTCTTTTTTCAATTCTTTTCCATTATGGGTTATTACAAGATATTGAATACAGTTCCCTGTGCTGTACAGTAAGTCCCCTACATAGGAACCTTCAAGTTGCAAACTTTCAAAGATGCCAACGTAGATCTGGTTCCAGCAAGGAACTAGAACTTATGCCATTGATGTCAAGTGTGAGTGAAACTGTGCTTTGCCCTCCATCTTCTATTGCTGATGAGCCTTCAGCTCTCCCATCTCTCACTTCTTCTCCCTCCTCCAGTCAGTAGCTCTTCTTGCCTGTTTGCTTGATGACAGCCCTTTATGTGCCAGCTGTTGTCGTGTACCACTTTACTTTTCGAGGCACTATACTGTAAGAATAAAAATATTTCCTTTATTTTGTGTGTTTGTTTTTAATGTATTTGTGTGAAAAGTATTATAAATCTATTACAGTACAGTACTACATGGCCAATTGGGTTACTTGGGTATCCAGGCTAACTTTGTTGGTCTTATGAACGTGCTCTTGGAATGGAATCATTCATATGTAGGGGACTTACTGTACAGCGCATCTTTGTTGTTTATCATGCTAATTCTAATTGCAGTGGGAAAACCTTTTAAACTGAGAATGACATGATCTGATTTATGTCATTTTGCCTGCCACTGGTGGAAGGATTGCGGTGGGATCGGCAAGATTGGAGGTGTAGCAGGCTCCGTGTCAGAGTCGTTTTGCAAAGTCCCGGGTGCACACTGGGTGCACAGCAAACCTGGACTTCCTGTTCCTCCCCTCTTATAACTGCGACCTGCTTTGCAATTCCCAAAGCACTTGCAATTCCTTATCTGCTTTGATTTGCATAACAGCCCTGGGAGGTGAGGTGAGTATTCTCTCTGGACTTCACCCCTGCAGTAACTGAGGATTACAGGGCAAACAACTTCCCTAAGGTCCTCTAGTACATCCCTGAGCTGGTGTTCCCATCAAATCAGGGAATCATCAAATCATCAACCCTACCGCATCATTCAATGTCCAAACTAAATTATATAATTACTTACTTTTCCAAACACGAAGAAGTAATTTAAAATTTCCAGGAGTCATGATGTGCAAATAGAAAAAGAAAGAAAGAAAAATACCAGTGAAAAAGATAATATTTTCCCTAAAAACAGCCTGGGTCATCCAAACTTCAGATTGACTAAGAAGACTGTATTTCATTGCAGTTACAGTGCTTCTCTCTTCTTTTCATCTTTATTTACTTCAGCTTGGCCCACTAAAAACATCCAGTGTGCTCTGAGTCTCGGAAGATATATTTTTGCTCATTAATCACCAAACAGGGGTTAAGACATAAACAAATCAACATTATTTATACTGAATGAGGCAAACATTCCTTACAAAGACTTGCGTTTCCTCTGGGAACACAGGCTACCTGAGCCATAGCCCCCAAATAAGCGTTTTTTCTTTCCCTTTTAAGGAAATGCCACCTCGTTGCCAAACCTCAAACACAGCATCCCAAGTGGAAGGAGATGTTTCAAGTAGACCCAGAGGGTGGGGGATGGCGGAAAACTCAGATTCAAAAGGCTTTAGTCCTCAGCCACTAGGGACTCTCTCTGAAAATGTCTGTGGATAGTGTTTAATGTTCTGCAAATCTTCTATTGAAAAGAGATTTTCATCACAATTACATTGTAATGTTTTTCCCCAAGATCCTTCCTTGTCTGGGAGCCAGCAGCTGAAATCTTGAACCAGTGGTTCCCAGACCTCATTTCCAATGCCCTCATTAAAAAGGAGGCAGGCACGCAGTAGCATCAGGCTTATCTTGCCTTTGTCCCTGACTCTGAGGGGCACCAGATAAGTTGGGAGTTTGGGGCTTGAGGACTGTAATTTGTGATTGGCCAACTTCCCTTTGTTTGGCCGGCTTTTTGTCAGACTTAGTTCACTTGCATTTGTTGTTTTCCTAGCATCTCTATGGAAATTACTGATCCAGAACATTACAAGCACCATCCCCATGAAAGGAATAAAACTGACATGTGGGCCGATGTGGCCTGGTGGGAAACAGAGAAGGGTAAACGTGAAAAGGGGAGCTTTTCAGCAAGCTAGGGTTGAGGTGAAGGGATGGAAGGTGCCAGAACTCAGAGTGGCCATGGCCTCAAGGCATGGTCAGTGGACGGTTTGGGCCTGGGCACTCAGGAGAGACAGCTTGGGGAATGCAAAGCTGCCGGCCATGCCCTCTTTGACCTGGCTTCACTGTCACCACTAAGAGCCCCACTCTCTCCCCAGGGACCCCTCCAGACATGGAAGGAGGGGGTGGCTGCATCCACTGGGTCAGCTCTCAATTCTGGGAGGAAGCTCAGCGGGGTCACCTGACTGTGGCTGGCACACACAAGCAGCAGCATGGGTGGGCCTCGGGCCGGCTGCAGGGCCTATTGCAGGCGTCCTGGGTCTCTGTGCACACGGTCCCCGCTGTCTCCTGTATGCCTTTTCCCTCCCCCTGGGGATGACATGAGCATCTACATACCTGCTGAGGGTTATCAACAGAGGCTGAGATGGTTGGATGGCATCATCGACTCAAAGGACATGAGTTTGGGTAAACTCTGGGAGCTGGTGATGGACAGGGAGGCCTGGCATGATGTGGTCCATGGGGCTGCAAAGAGTCAGACACGACCGAGCGACTGAAATGAACTGAACTGAACTGAGGGTTGTCTATGCCTCTTTTTATTTTATATTTTAATCCTTTAGGGTTCCTTGAATGCAAACAAGAGAAAGTGACTCTAAGTAGCAGAAGGGTGGTGGGGGAGGGGTTTGTTGGGCAGCAGATGAGACACTCATAGAATGAGCAGGACTGTTGGAGCACCGGCTACGAAGAAGACAGGAGGCCAGGGGGACCCAGGGGCCTGGGAAAGGAAAGCCCAGGAGTCATCTTTTATTAGGACTGGGCATTCGGGATGCCACCACGGGGCTGGAGGGACCCTATGGTGGCTCCTTGGGACACTCAAGACTCAGAAATGGGGGAAAGCGTTCATTCCCTGGGCTTGGTCCTGCCTGGCTCCTGTAACTTTGGGTAGCAAGGGAGAACTGCCTGATTCCTCTTTTAGGAGGGGAAGTCCATGGTGGAGGTTCCTCCACCTACCTTTTCCCAAATCAGAAAGAAATCAGGGTGCTGTTAGGAAAGACGCATGGATGCTTTGTGGGGGTGGATGGGGAAGAACAAATTTCACCACTTTCTAGGTCTCTCCCATGGGATGGAGAGCTGGTCCAAGCAGGGGACCAAGTTTTGTTTGTCATCTCCTTGTATCCCCAGGGTAGAGTCCCCTGTTTAATGACAATATCTCCAAATGGGGGCCAATGGGTTCGCTGTTGTAGGCTGAATGCTGGGAACGGAGAAGCCCTGAGAGAAGGCGGGAGGTGTCCGCGGCTCCCTCTTCAGGGTAACTGCTGGCTGTGAACTCTCCTCTCTGTGGGAGCTTCAGAAATGGGGATCAAAGGTCTCAGCAGGGGAGGGAAGATTCTCTCCTAAAGCCCCGAGGGGATGCCCAGCCCAGCAGACCTCCAGGAGCCAGTGAAAGGCGGGAATGAGTGTGGTTGAGAACTTGGAAGAGAAAGCACAGGTTCTCTGCCTCTCCCTGGGACCCCTGGCTGTCTCAGGCAATGAGGACTGCCTTTGTCCCTCCCCTTCTTCCCCACCCCTGAGCTAACACCCTCAATAGGATCTACTTATTTCTGAAGCAATTAGAAAAAATACAGCACCTTATAATGATTGGTGGTTGGGTTACAGTTTTAACACAGGCGAAGACTTAAGAGAAAAGCATTGGCTTTCTGGGAATCAGTAAATGGGAGGGAAGGTGGAGGTGAGAGGTTGCTATATAAGTAACAAACTTCTGAAGTTATGACTCTAAACTATGCTTTTTTTATTTTAAAAAATAGTTGTTAGAAAAGAAAAAACATCGACTCTGATGTTGGAAAAGTCACAGCATCTCTCTGGGCCCCATTTCCTCCTCTCTACATTGGCAGGGGCAGGGGGTGAGCTCCAAGTGTGTCCATGTCCCCCAGGTCACCACCCCAGGGGAGAGGGGCCCACTGCTCAGCTAGAATGCACAGGAGTCTCGTTTATTTGGGCCTGCACTCAGAATGGAAAGGCACAGCAGGTCTCCTAGGTGACTGCCATGACCCACCACGGTGATCTACTTCCTGTGCCTCTTCTCGGGAAAGGGCTCTGGTCAAAGACAGAGGCCCTGCAGCATGGAGAGAAGCTGGGGATTTTCATATGCAGGTGGTGACATTTAGGGCCCTGTCAGCATCTCCAAGTCTGCTGGTACAGACATACAGCTCACGAGAGGATGACTCTGGCTCATGTTCTGCTTAAAAACAAAATGGAAATCCACTAGGAGTCCAAAATATCCTACAGCTGAAACTGAGGGACGCCCGGTGCAAGTCAGGTGTTGGGTGGGTCTGATAGAAGAGCAATTTCTATCAATACTCTTCTTGGAGAGTCGAGTATTAGCATGTAAAAGCTCCTTGCAGTCCTGACAGAAAGGAAAAGGTTTATCTCTTTATGATTTAGCACCTCCCTAAATTTATTTGGACATGAAATATTTTCTTTTCATAAAATACTCATCAACACAGGGCAACTTTGCAATATATATTTCCACATATCTATTTGTACAAGATGAGAACTGACCATAGAGTTGAGACAGTTGGGTAGTTTGCAAAGCAATGACTCAGTTAATCAGGTCACTGAATTTTCTTTGAGTGCTCACCCAGGACCAGGTATTACAATGGGTATAAAAAAGGCAAGTTAGTAAAAATCCAAGGTTTCTTTCTTTAAGGAGCATGTAATCTGGTAGTAGGAAAGAGACACTTGAAAATGACATAAACTTGCCTTAAGTACTGTTATGGAGTGAAGTATGTCTCCCTGTTATGGGTTAAATGTTTGTGTCCCCCTCAAATCCATATACTGAAACCCCATATCCCAGTGTAACGGTCTTAGAGGTGGGGCCTTTGGAGGCTATTAGGTGGTTCAGATGGTAAAGAATCTGCCTGCAATCCTATAGGAGACCCAGGTTTTATCCCCAGGTCAGGAAGATCCTCTGGAGAAGGGAATGGCTACCCATTCCAGTAGTCTTGTCTGGAGAGTTCCATGGACTGAGGAGCCTGGCAGGCTATAGTCTGTAGGGTCGCAAAGAGTGTGACATGACTGATCGAGTAACACTTTCATTTCAAGATTAGAAGAACCCTGGTGGGTGAGCCTAGTGTCTTTATAATGGTCCCCAGAGAGCCTGCTTCTCTCTGCTCTCGGCCACGTTCAGATATAATGCGAGTCAGAGGAGGGCTCTCACCATAACTCAGCCTTGTCAGCGCACCCATCTCAGGCTTCCAGGCTCCAGACCTAAATCAAATCCCTTATGATTATACAGTGGAAGTGAGAAATAGATTTAAGGGCCTAGATCTGATAGATAGAGTGCCTGATGAATTATGAAATGAGGTTAGTGACATTGTACAGGAGACAGGGATCAAGACCATCCCCATGGAAAAGAAATGCACCCAGTCTATGGTACTTAGTAGCAGATTGAACAAGAAACCCCCAAAATTCACAGTGAAGCCTTGTCTCCCAGTTCAGTTCAGTCGTTCAGTCGTGTCCGACTCTTTGCGACCCCATGAATCACAGCATGCCAGGCCTCCTTGTCCATCGCCAACTCCCAGAGTTCACTCAGACTCACGTCCATCGAGTCAGTGATGCCATCCAGCCATCTCATCCTCTGTCGTCCCCTTCTCCTTCTGCCCCCAATCCCTCCCAGCATTAGAGTCTTTTCCAATGAGTCAAGTCTTTGTACGAAGTGGCCAAAGTACTGGCGTTTCAGCTTCAGCATCATTCCCTCCAAAGAAATCCCAGGGCTGATCTCCTTCAGAATGGACTGGTTGGATCTCCTTGCAGTCCAAGGGACTCTTAAGAGTCTTCTCTAACACCACAGTTCAAAAACATCAATTCTTTGCCGCTCAGCTTTCTTCACATCCAACTCTCACATCCATACATGACCACAGGAAAAACCATAGCCTTGACTAGACGGACCTTTGTTGGCAAAGTAATGTCTCTGCTTTTCAACATGCTATCTAAGTTGGTCATAACTTGTCTTCCAAGGAGTAAGTGTCTTTTAATTTCATGGCTGCAGTCACCATCTGCAGTGATTTTGGAGCCCAGAAAAATAAAGTCTGACACTGTTTCCACTGTTTCCCCATCTATTTCCCATGAAGTGATGGGACCGGATGCTTTGATCTTTGTTTTCTGAATGTTTAGCTTTAAGTCAGTTTTTTCACTCTCCACCTTCACTTTCATCAAGAGGCTTTTGAGTTCCTCTTCACTTTCTGCCATAAGGGTGGTGTCATCTGCATATCTGAGGTTATTGAGATTTCTCCCGGCAATCTTGATTCCAGCTTGTGTTTCTTCCGGCCCAGTGTTTCTCATGATGTACTCTGCATATAAGTTAAATAAGCAGACTGACAATATACAGCCTTGACGTACTCCTTTTCCTATTTGGAACCAGTCTGTTGTTCCATGTCCAGTTCTAACTGTTGCTTCATGACCTGCATATAGGTTTCTCAAGAGGCAGGTCAGGTGGTCTGGTATTCCCATCTCTTTCAGAATTTTCCACAGTTTGTTGTGATCCACACAGTCAAAGGCTTTGGCATAGTCAATAAATCAGAAATAGATGTTTTTCTGGAACTCTCTTGCTTTTCCCATGATCCAGCAGATCTTGGCAATTTGATTTCTGGTCCCTCTGCCTTTTCTAAAACCAGCTTGAACATCTGGAAGTTCACGGTTCACGTATTGCTGAAGCCTGGCTTGCAGAATTTTGAGCATTACTTTACTAGTGTGTGAGATGAGTGCAATTGTGCGGTAGTTTGAGCATTCTTTGGCAGTGCCTTTCTTTGGGATTGGAATGAAAACTGACCTTTTCCAGTCCTGTGGCCACTGCTGAGTTTTCCAATTAGCTGGCATATTGAGTTCAGCATTTTCACAGCATCATCTTTCAGGATTTGAAATAGCTCAACTGGAATTCCATCACCTCCACTAGCTTTGTTCATAGTGATGCTTTCTAAGGCCCGCTGGACTTCACATTCCAGGATGTCTGACTCTAGGTGAGTGATCACACCATCATGATTATCTTGGTGGTGAAGATCTTTTTTGTATAGTTCTTCTGTGTATTCTTGCCACCTCTTCTTAATATCTTCTGCTTCTGCTAGGTCCATACCGTTTCTGTCCTTTATTGAGCCCATCTTTGCATGAAATGTTCCCTTTGTATCTCTAATATTCTTGAAGAGATCTCTAGTCTTTCCCATTCTGTTGTTTTCCTCTATTTCTTTGCATTGATCACTGAGGAAGGCTTTCTTATCTCTTCTTGCTATTCTTTGGAACTCTGCATTCAGATGCTTATATCTTTCCTTTTCGCTTCTCTTCTTTTCACAGGTATTTGTAAGGCCTCCCCAGACAGCCATTTTGCTTTTTTGCATTTCTTTTCCATGGGGATGGTCTTGATCCCTGTCTCCTGTACAATGTCATGAACCTCAGTCCATAGTTCATCAGGCTCTATCAGATCTAGGCCCTTTAATCTATTTCTCACTTCCACTGTATAATCATAAGGGATTTGATTTAGGTCACACCTGAATGGTCTAGTGGTTTTCCCTACTTTCTTCAATTTAAGTCCGAATTTGACAATAAGGAGTTCATGATCTGAGCCACGGTCAGCTCCCAGTCTTGTTTTTGCTGACTTTATAGAGCGTCTCCATCTTTGGCTGCAAAGAATATAATCAATCTGATTTCAGTGTTGACCATCTGGTGATGTCCATGTATAGAGTCTTCTCTTGTGTTGTTGGAAGAGGGTGTTTGCTATGACCAGTGCATTTTCTTGGCAAAACTCTATTAGTCTTTGCCCTGCTTCATTCCATATTCCAAGGCCAAATTTGCCTGTTACTCCAGGTGTTTCTTGACTTCCTACTTTTGCATTCCAGTCCCGTATAATGAAAAGGACATCTTTTTTAGGTGTTAGTTCTAAAAGGTCTTGTAGGTCTTCATAGAACCGTTCAACTTCAGCTTCTTCAGCATTACTGGTTGGGGCATACACTTGGATTACCGTGATACTGAATGGTTTGCCTTGGAAACAGAGATCATTCTGTCATTTTTGAGATTGCATCCAAGTACTGCATTTCAGACTCTTTTGTTGACCATGATGGCTACTCCATTTCTTCTGAGGGATTCCTGCCCGCAGTAGTAGATATAATGGTCATCTGAGTTAAATTCACCCATTCCAGTCCATTTTAGTTCGCTGATTCCTAGAATGTCGACATTCACTCTTGCCATCTCCTGTTTGACCACTTCCAATTTGCCTTGATTCATGGACCTAACATTCCAGATTCCTATGTGATATTGCTCTTTACAGCATTGGACCTTGCTTCTATCACCAGTCACATCCACAACTGGGTATTGTTTTTGCTTTGGCTCCCTCCCTTCATTCTTTCTGGAGTTATTTCTCCACTGATGTCCAGTAGCATATTGGGCACCTACTGACCTGGAGAGTTCCTCTTTCAGTATCCTATCATTTTGCCTTTTCATACTGTTCATGGGGTTCTCAAGGCAAGAATACTGACGTGGTTTGCCATTACCTTCTCCAGTGGACCACATTCTGTCAGACCTCTCCACCATGTCCCTCCCGTCTTGGGTGGCCCCACAGGGCATGGTTTAGTTTCATTGAGTTAGACAAGGCTGTGGTCCTAGTGTGATTAGATTGACTAGTTTTCTGTGATTATGGTTTCAGTGTGTCTGCCCTCTGATGCCCTCTTGCAACACCTACCATCTTACTTGGGTTTCTCTTACCTTGGATGTGGGGTATCTCTTCATGGCTGCTCCAGCAAAGTGCAGCTGCTGCTCCTTACCTTGGACGAGGGGTATCTCCTCACTGCCACCCCTCCCAACCTTGAACTGGAATAGCTCCTCTAGGCCCTCCAGCACCGTCACAGCCACTGATCCTTGGACGTGGGGTTGCTCCTCCTGGCTACCGCCCCTGGCCTCGGGTAGGGGTAGCTCCTCTCGGCCGCTGCCCCTTGGACATGGGGTCCTCCCAGCTTCTGCCCCTGAGCTCGGATGTGGGGTAGCTTCTCTCGGCCGTGCTCTGCGATATGGCCTAGAACAAGGAGGAAACTAGGTTGGTTGAGGATGGGGCCCTAATCTGATAGTTTGTGGCCAAAGAGGAAGAGAGAGGCCAGCCTTTCACTGAGGAGAGGCCGAGTGAAGACACAGTGGGAAGGCAGCTGTCTGCAAGCCAGAAAGAGAGACCCCACCAACAAACCCAACTCTGTTGGAACCCTGATCTCAGGCTTTCCATCTCCAAATTGTGAGAAAATAAATTTTTATTATTTAAAATAAAATAAACCCAGTCTATGGTATTTTGTTATAGCAGCCTGTGCTGGCTAATATAAGTGTGGTATGCATTTGGGCCGGAGCAGAGGACCTGAAGTCTAAAGTGGGCAGCCACAAAAGTGTCAGAAATGACAGCTGGGGTGGACAATGCTGGTTCCTTCCAGTACACCATGCTTGCTGTGCACTCTCTGTGGACATTTGAAAGCCAAGTCAGGTCTCTGGGCCTCAGCTTCCTCATCCGATAGGTCTAGATGACTCTAATGCCTTGTCATTATTTTGCCCTTGTATTTGATTCATAGGGATGTCACAAACTTGGTGGCTTAAAACAATGGGAATTCATTGTCTCACAGTTTTAGAAATCAAGGCATCACTAGGCCCATGCTGTCTCTGAGACTGTGGAAGAATCCTTCCTGGCCTTTGCAGTGTCTAATGGTTACCAGTGGTCCTTGGAGTTCCTTGCCTTGTAGCTCATCACTCCAACCCTGCCTCTTTCTTTTCATGGCTTTCTGTTCTGTGTGTGTATCCGTGTCTTCAATCCGTGTACTTGTCCTTACAAGGTCACCAGTCACTGAATTTAGGGCTCAGTCTAATACTAATAACCTTGACTTGATCACATCTATAAAGACCTTATCTCCAAATATGGCTTCACATTCACAGCTAAAGACTTCAACATACCTCTTCGTGGGATACATTCAACCCATTAAAGCCACCCATAAGTAGACAAGATCAACTTGCCCATGGGGTCACAGAGAGTCAGACATGACTAAGTGACTAAGCAGCAGCAGCAGCAGCAGCAGTGACAATGGGAAGGCAAAGCTTGTCATTATGGTCATTATGTCAAGTGCCTGTGTGTTAGACTTGGGCTTTAAGAGATCAGTGTTACGTGGAAGAAAGCATTCCCTGTGAGCCGGTCCTGTTGTAATAATAATAATAATAATAAAACTACCAGGGACCCAGCTGAATAAGGTCAAATCCTGACTAACAAGGCAGCTCTGGCCCCATTTACAGAAACTCAGCAAAGAATTGTGCTTATTCGGGGTTTTGGAGAGATGTTCTCCGAATTGCAGAAAAACAAATTTCCAAGGAATTATTCTCAGAAGAGAAGCACCATCCTTCTGCTGGGACAGTTTCCCAGGCTCCCTGAGACGAAGGGTGAGGGATGTGAGCTCTCTGTCCCCAGCATGTCAGTCTGGCATGTAGTAGCTGCTCAATAAAGACATGTGGGTTCAAAAGGAATTGGATCTGAAGTCTTAGGGAGAAAATAACCAACCTGTCTAGGGTGGAGCTCATTCTCTATCTTCTTAAATGACTCAATAAGTGGCAGTTTGAGAACTGTGACTGCACAGAGCTGAGATGACACAGTTCACACTGCAGGAGATATAGCTGTTTGGTTTCAGGGACTTTCCTGGAGGCCAAGGGGCTAAGCTTCCACCCTCCCAATGCAGGGGGTCAGGGTTCCAGCCCTGGTCAGGGAACTAGATCCCACATGCCACAACTAAGACCATGGATGCTCAGTCACTAAGTTGTGTCTGACTCTTTGTGACCCCATGAACTGTAGCCCACCAGGCTCCTCTGTCCTTGGGCTTCTCCAGGCAAGAATACTGGAGTGGGTTGCCATGCCCTCCTCCAGGGGATCTTCCAGACCAAGGGATCAAATCCGCACCTCCTGCATCGCCTGTATTGGCAGGCAGATTCTTTACCATTGAGCCACCTGGGAAACCAACTAAGATCTGGCACAGCCAAATAAACAAATAAAAATAAATATTAAAAAACATATTTTAACAATCAGCTCTTTCATAAGGTGAAAGTCCTATATCTTGTGATCTCCTCTCTGCCTCTTTGATTTCAAAAGGACCAAATACATTTATGAAGCACTTCTAGCATACCACAACTCTGTGGTAGGTACTGGATTTGCTTTCTAGCCTGGGAGGCAGATATGTAAACAAAAACAGAGAGATATAGGATGCTCAAAGAACTGCAGCAATCTTCCTCTCCCACATCCGGGGAGGCTAAATAACTCAACATCCCTGGACAGGATTCAAGGTTAATCCAAGACTTTTGGTCTGAGTGCTGGAAGGATGGAGTTTCCACTTCTGAAGATGGGAGAGAAACTTAGGAAGAAATAGAGGTGGGAATAGGGCTTCAGTTCTGGATGCCCAGATATCTGAGATGGCTGTTAATAGTTTGGACTTAGGAGTCCTTAGTCCATAAGGATAAGAGGTCTGGGTTGGAGACAGAAGTTTGGAAGTCAGCAGCACATAGATGGTGTTTAAAGCATGGAGACTGACCTAAAGCATCTATGGAGTGATTAGAGTTCAGAGAAGAGAAAAGATCTTATGACTGAATCCAGGGTCTCTAAGGGAATTGAGGACGATGAGGAGGGTCCAGCAAAGGCGACCAAGAAGGGGGAGCTCCTGAGGGAAGGGAGCTGGGGAGGGTGGTGCTCTGGAGGGCAGGTAAAGTGTCTGGAAGAAGAGCATGCCGTCCACTGGGTGAAAAGCACTGAAAGGGGCAGATAAGGTGAGGATGGAGCCGAACTGATTTAGGGATGCAGAGTCTTCAGGACCAAGACACTGTTTCAAGGGGGAGCAATTTTATGACCAGAACGAGCTCAGGAATAAATGAGAAGGAAAGACATGGAAACCTGGAGGAGAGACAACACTTTTGAAGAATTTTGCTGTAAAAGAGTTGAGAAATGGGACAAGAGATGGGGATGTGAGGTAAAGGGAGTTTGTTTGTTTGTTTTTTTTTTTTTAATTTTATTTTATTTTTAAACTTTACATAACTGTATTAGATTTGCCAAATATCAAAATGAATCCACCACAAGTATACATGTGTTCCCCATCCTGAACCCTCCTCCCTCCTCCCTCCCCATTCCATCCCTCTGGGTCCTCCCAGTGCACCAGCCCCAAGCATCCAGTATCGTGCATCGAACCTGGACTGGCAACTCATTTCATACATGATATTTTACATGTTTCAATGCCATTCTCCCAAATCTTCCCACCCTCTCCCTCTCCCACAGAGTCCATAAGACTGTTCTATACATCAGTGTCTCTTTTGCCTCTGTCGTCCCCTTTTTCTCTTACCTTCAATCTTTCCCACCATCAGGGTCTTTTCAAATGAGTCAGCTCTTCACATTAGGTGGCCAAAGTATTGGAGTTTCAGTTTCAACATCAGTCCTTCCAATGAACACACAGAACTGATCTCCTTTAGGATGGACTGGTTGGATCTCCTTGCAATCCAAGGGACTCTCAAGAGTCTTCTCCAACACCACAGTTCAAAAGCATCAATTCTTTGCCGCTCAGCTTTCTTTATAGTCCAACTCTCACATCCATACATGACCACTGGAAAAACTATAGCCTTGACTAGACGGACCTTTGTTGGCAAAGTAATGTCTCTACTTTTGAATATGCTATCTAGATTGGTCCTAACTTTCCTTCCAAGGAGTAAGCATCTTTTAATTTCATGGCTGCAGTGATTTTGGAGCCCCTCAAAATAAAGTCAGCCACTCTTTCCACTGTTTCCCCATATTTATTAGTTCATTCAAAAATAATAAATCCATTACATGTTAACACAAATTAGTGCTTTTATGAACAAATGATTGTATTTTCCCAAGGCCTTCTTTGGTTACATGCTAAGTTGTCTCAGTGGTGGCCCACTCTTTGCGACCCCATGCACTGTAGCCCACCAGGCTCCTCTGTCCATGGGATTCACCAGGCAAGCATACTGGAGTCAGTTCCCATGCCCTTCTCCAGGGGATTGAACCCAGGGATTGACCTGACCCAGCAACTGAACCCTGGGTCTCTTATGTCTCCTACATTGGCAGGTGGGCTCTTTACCTTTAGCACCACCTGTTTTATTAAGTCAGATGCAAATCTCTTTAAATCTGACTTAATGAAAGGTCAAGGGGTCCTCCGGAGAAGGCAATGGCAACCCACTCCAGTACTCTTGCCTGGAAAATCCCATTGACGGAGGGGTTTGGTGGGCTGCAGTCCATGGGGTCGCTAGGAGTCGGACACGACTGAGCGACTTCACTTTCACTTTTCACTGTCCTGCAGTGGAGAAGGCAATGGCAACCCACTCCAGTGTTCTTGCCTGGAGAATCCCAGGGACAGGGAAGCCTGGTGGGCTTCCGTCTATGGGGTCACACAGAGTCAGACATGACTGAAGTGACTTAGCAGCAGCAGCAGCAGCAGCAGCAAGGGGTCCTCATACCTGCTAGTGCCTTCAGTATGTTGTCTTCCCTGGTCATGTAGACTCTGAAAACCTCCATGGGACATTTGTAAGAGAATGAGGGTGAAAAAAATGGAATTTTGGAAGTATTGTGAAAATAGTGTTGACTACTTGCATATGCTCTGGGGTACCCAGAGCATACTTTGAAACTACTCTATGGACACTCTTAAATATCATATATGAAACGAGTTGCCAGTCCAGGTTTGATGCATGATACTGGATGCTTGGGGCTGGTGCACTGGGACGACACAGAGGGATGGTATGGGGAGGGAGGAGGGAGGAGGGTTCAGGATGGGGAACACCTGTGTATACCTGTGGCAGATTCATTTTGATATTTGGCAAGACCAATACAATATTGTAAAGTTTAAAAATAAAATAAAATTAAAAAAAATATTGATATTTGCTGACTGACTGGCTGACTGAATGAATGACCTTCTCATTGTGCTGTGTCCACAGTGTTCAATTATAACTGGGCTTCCTGCTACCACTTGGGTCTCCCCCAACCAACCTTCAGTATTATTGCAGAGTGACCTTTCCATTGCAGTCTCTGTCATCTTAAGGATCAAGTGCGGCTTGGTAGCATGACCTCCATGCTCTCCAGATCTGGTCCTCCCCCTACTTTTCCACTTTTCCTGTCTCTTGTTTTTACTCTCCCCACACAGGCCCCTGCTCACCTCCAGCTGTACATAGCTGCTTCCACCTTTGCTAACATTGTTCTTGTGCTGTCCAGAATATCTGTCCTTCTCCCCTCGCCCCTCACAACACAGCATCTGGTAAACTTGTTCAGCTCCTTCAAAACCTATTAAAGGTCACTGCTCTAAAGTCTTGCCTGACTGACTGTCACCTAACCCACAGGTAGACAAAGAAGCACTTTGTCCAGACCCTGTCACATAGAGGCAGAGACCTTCATTTTCAGGGCTCATGACTAAAGTGGGTGCAAACACCCCACATTCAACCCTCAGGAATTCTGTGAGTCAGAGATCACTCTATGGCTGCTGCTGGCCATGCTGGACTGGAACCTGGGCTCCTTTAGGTCATGGCTCTGGATCAAATTCTGAGAAGCTTGTCTGAAATGCCCGGTTGTATGACGTTAGGCAAGTGACTTAATATTCTAAGTCACGGAACCCTTAGCTATAGAATAGGATGCTAATTGGACCTAAGGGCTTTACAAGGTTTACACAGGGTAATACATGGTTTAGTACACACAGTGTCTGGCACACAGATATATTCAGCAACTGTGGGCTCTTGTTATTTACTGCCAAGAGTTCATTAGTTCCTATCTTCTGCTTTCTAAATGGAGTCAGATAATTATGTCACTTTTCCCTATTTGACTTTGAAGTCATAAAAGCAGCAAGTACGTCGTATGCCAATGTATGTAAGGCATCTGCTACAGGGCATGGCACCTAGTAGGTGCTCAAGAAATACCCCGTGAACCAAAATGTGAGTGGCTGAACGACGGCCTGAGTCAAGGAACGCGTATTCCCTGTTCGCTGGACGCCATCTTGGTTAACATTTAGCTTTCACATCATCGACTGAGCTACACATTCAAGTCAGCATCTTGAGAAGGCCCTTTATGGTGCCTCCTTTTTTCAGGGTGACTGGAGGAATTTGCCCACATTATTTTCTCAGAGGGAACCTGCAAGGAAGTATAATTTGAGGAAAAAGTGTCTGGTGAAGGCATGCACCAACATTTCTTTTGAGAAGTGCCCTTTGAAGGCGCACACCTTTTTGGAACAGGAGCAAACCCAGGGCGCCCAGTGGGTACAGAGCCTTCTGGACTACTGCAGCTCTGTGTGTGGCTCCTCCAGAGCGCTCCCTGACGTGCTCTGAGAGAAGGCGGGCTGGCCTGCTGGGGGGCCTGGCTCTGTCTATGGGGGCTTAGACTTTCTCCCTGGGGAGGGGCTGGCGGGGGCTCTGACTTCAGGAAGGAGTGCTGGGTTCTAGTCCTTCCACTCTCACTGCCTGGCCTTGCACACACGTGTGCTGATGCTGTTATTATCGTCATTGCGGTGGGAGTGTCATTCAAAGTCCGTCCTCCATCAGAACGAATGATCAGCTTCTGGTCCATGACTGTGCTCCTTAGGCCTGAAGGCTGTGATTCATGATGGTCAAGGGCACCTGCTTGGGGGGTCAGACAACACTGAACACAAACCTCACCTCTGCTTTTTTCTGGCTGTGTGAAATTTCACATAGCCAGAGCTCAGATGAGAAGCCTCAGCTTCCTCATCTGCAAAATGTGGGTTCTGATTGTCCCTCAGAGAGCAAGCGTGAGGCTTATGTGATTTAGGTAAAGCTCTGGGACAGTCCATAGTGTTTAGTAAGTGCTCCAGAAATTCTAGCTGTTGTTAGGACAGAAAAACCTCAGGGTAAATAAGCCGGTGTGTGCATGCCTGCTAAGTCACTTCAGTCCTGATTCTTTGCGACCCTATGGACTGTAGCCCACCAGTCTCCTTTGTCCTTGGGATTTCCCAGGCAAGAACACTGGAGTGGGTTGCCATTTCCTTCTCCAGGGCATCTTCCTGACCCAGGAATCGAACCCACATCTCTTAAGTCTCCTGCATTGGTAGGCAGGTTCTTACCACTAGCGCCACCCGGGAAGTCCAAACAATTCCAGTCACTCAAACGTGATCTTGTTCCTAAGTTCCTGTGATCTTGTTCCGAAGTTGCCGAGTATTACCAGCAACTTCGGCTACCAGCTACCAATTGATTTTAATGGATGGACACGCCCCCCAGGCAAGGACTTCGGCTACCAACAACGACAGAAGGGGGGAACTGGGGGGGGGGGGGGGCTTTGGGATTGCTATGGGATTTTGCTACACTGACTCAAACGTGACTCATAAAGATCTTGTTTATCTTTTCTTTTTTTTTCCTTAGAAAATCCGTTGGGAAGAAGGTTTGATTTTTATCTTAATAGAGCAAGCACACAGTGTAAATATTTTATAAGTGTTGGAAGTGTTAGTTTCTCAGTTGTGCCTGATTCTTTGGGACCCATGGATTGTAGCCTGCCAGGCTCAGTCATGGAATTGATTTATGGAATTCTCCAGGTAAGAATACTGGAGAGGTTAGCCATTCCCTCCTCCAGGGGGATCTTTCTGACGTAGGGACTGAACTCAGGTCTCCTGCATAGCAGCTGGACTTTTTACCATCTGAGCCACCTTGAAGATAAAACAGAGCCTTTGAGAAAAATAAAAGAGTGTTTTCAATGTCTGTTTTGCCCTTTCTGAACTCGATTCCAGAGTTGCCAGGCCTAAGACCAGAAGCTTACTCTCCTGTGGAGGGGTTGGGATGGGCAGGATTACTTCAAGTCTGCAGATCAGGCCCTTCTCTGTGCAGCTCTAACAATACAGAGTACTGGGTCCAATCACTCAGAGGAGCTGTACCCCTAGGAAATGGGAGGGGGTGAGGCTTGCCCTCTTTTTTATTTGTATATTTATTTATTTTTAAAATGTATTTTATTGAAGTATAGTTGATTTATAATGTATTAATTTCTGCTATATACCAAAATGATTCCATTTCATATATATATATAATATATATATATATATATATGTATTCTTTTCCATTATGGTTTATCATAGGATATTGAGTAAGTTTCCTGTGTTATACAGTAGGGCGATGCTGTGTATCCTTTCTATATAGTACAGTTTGCATCTGTTAACCCCAACCTCTCACTCCATCCCTACCCCCGCCCCCCAGATGTCCCCTTGGCAACTACAAGTCTGTTTTCTATGTTTGTGAGTCTGTTCCTGTTTCATAGATGAGTTTGTGTCATATGTTAGATTTCAGATGTAAGTGAAATCATATGGTATTCGTGTTTCTTGTTCTGACTTACTTCGCTTAGTATGATAAGCTCTCGGTCCATCCATGCTGCTGCAAGTGGTATTATTTCGTTGTCATTTATGGCTGAGTAATATTCTGTTACGCATGCATGTGTGCTAAGTCACTTTTGAGGCCATATGGATCATAGCCCGCCAGGCTCCTCTGTCCATGGGATTCTCCAGGCAAGAATACTGGAGTGGGCTGCCATGCCCTCCTCCAGGGGATCTTCCTGACCCAGGGACTGAACCTGTGTCTGCTGCCACTCCTGCATTGCAGGTGGATTCTTTACCACTGAGCCACTGGGGAAGCCCAATATTCCATTATATGGATATAAAGATACAGATATAGATACAGATACAGATATAGATATATATGCACACAGATATCACACTTTCTTTATCCACTCTTCCGTCAGTGGATATTTAGGTTGTTTCTATGTCTTGGCCATTGTGAATAGTGCTGCTTTGAGCATAGGGGTGCATGTATATTTTGGAATTATTAGTTTTGTCCAGATATATGCCTAAGAGTGGGATCGCTGGATCATATGGTAGTTCTATTTTCAGTTTTTTTTTTTTCCAGCTGTGTCATGGGGCTTGCAGGATCTCATTTTCCCAATCAAGGACTGAACCCAAGCCACAACAGTGAAAGCCTGGAATCCCAACTATCAGGCCACTAGGGAACTCCCCATTTTTAGTTTTTTAAGTAACCACCGTACTTTTTTCCACAGTGGCTGCACCAGTTTACATTCCTACCAGCGGGTATAGGATGCTGTCCCTTTTCGAGACTCCTAAATTGTCACAGATGAGCAGCAATTAATCTGCTGCCAGAAGTCAGAACAGAGCTGGTCCAACGGGGCGGTTTTATTCATTTCTCATCGTTGAAGTCCTTCAATACCCTGCAATTTTTTGTCTCCCTCGAATCCATGTTCTCATTCCCAGCGTTTGAACTCACTTCAGGGCTGTGTTTAACCTCTGGAAAAGTGGACAGGATTATTAAGAAATGTGGCAATTACTTCAACCACACCTTGGCTTTCTTCTTACTTTGGTGGCAAGGTTTGAACCTATGGTTTCTGGTGGCTCTCTTCTGGGTAATTAGATGCCAAGAGACAAGTATCAATGCAATCTACGATGCAGGCTGGGTAGCTGCTTCTCCACACTTCTCTGCAGGTGGCGCTGGCAGTTCATGGCCTCTCATCCCTGGGTCATCATAGGTCTATTTAAGGTCAATTATGACAAGCTCAGAACAAAGGATTAATATAAGTCTGACAAATAGTGTTAGGAAATGTATTTATTGTGTCAGATTTCTTGAGTGGTAGTGTTTCTCTGTGCAGTCTGAATGATGGCACTCAACGTGCATACTTACTCATCCTGACAGCTAACAAGATAAACATGTCAGCATATGACTTGCCAAATAATGTTCCTGTGAATTTCACATAGAAGTCGCCAATGTGCACACTTTGGAAAAGGGATGAGTGTTGTGCCTTCAAGGCAGTGGCTGTCAACCAAATTCATTTCTGCCTGCTCTGCCCAGGTACTGGCCTCTCATGACCAGGTCAGCCACACCTGAGCCTGATTGGCAAGCTCAGGATGAAGCATTGTGGTATTGTGGGCAGAGAGCTGAAGGCCTGTGGGCACAGGCAAAGGGCACCACTGATTGGCCAGGGCATTTCTGCAGCCACAGATGTCCAGGAGCTGCTGTGTAGAGGGCGCCTGCCACTGTCAGACTGCCTGAAGGGCACCAGATCGAGCCCTGGGGAGAACCTCAGATCTCAGAAGGCTGGCTGGGGCCTGGCGACAGAGTAGACGGGGGTCTCGGAGTGGGGTCCCCCTGTGATCCCTTGCCTGGACCGCCAGGCAATGGCTTGTTAGGAATCACTGTATCAACCTCTCTTCATTTCCATGCGGGCTGCACTGGCAAGACAGGGCAGTTCTGGGTTAATTTGGTCCTTTTGCTTGGCCTCTAGTTCCTCTTCATGGGTGCCCATGGACACAGGATGCCTCCAAGTTCAAAGTGCAGTGGACCTCTCCAAATTGGAGAACAAGTTTTGACAAGGAGGCCATGCTAGTGCCACAGAGGACTTGCCGTCCCCACCCCGCTTTCTCCTCTTCTCTGACAGTTTCCCATCCCTAGTCTCAGTTCAGTTCAGTCACTCAGTCGTGTCTGACTCTTTGCAATCCCATGGACTGCAGCACGCCAGGCTTCTCTGTCCATCACCAACTCCCAGAGCTGGCTCGAACTCATGTCCATAGAGTCAGTGATGCCATCCAGACATCTCATCCTCTGTCGTCCCCTTCTCCTCCTGCCTTCAATCTTTCCCAGAATCAGGGTCTTTTCCAGTGAGTTCTTCACATCAGGTGGCCAAAGGATTGGAGTTTCAGCTTCAGCATCAGTCCTTCCAATGAATATTCAGGACTGATTTCCTTTAAGATTGACTGGTTGGATCTCCTTGCAGTCCAAGGGACTGTCAAGCCTTCTCCAACACCACAGTTCAAAAGCCTTGTGTCTGGTCTCCCACATTATTCAGGTAGGTCCTCAGTACATTCTTATAGGTTGACCAAATTCTGGAGGGACTTTTTGTTTTCCCCACTGAGGACACAGCCTAGAAGATAAGGTGAGCTTCCATCTCCTTGATGAGGTTTCCCCAAAAGTTGTTTTTTTGCCATCCTGATTATAAAATCCTAGGATATAAGTTAACTATGTGCCATGCTTGTCTTTTGGAGACATCTGCCATTTGCAGATTCATGTCTTCATTCTTGGTTTTCCTGATCTTTTACCCCCTGGCACTTCCTTCCTTTGAGTCCATGAGCCTGGGCAGCTCCAAAAAAATCTTCCCTGAAGGAAACTGTCCTTTAATTGGTCTCTGATTGAATTCTATGCTGGCCATAAAGCCAAGAATACTGGAACTGGTTTCCATTTCCTCCTTCAGGGGATCTTCCTGACTCAGGGATCAAACCAGCATCTCCTGCATTGGCAGTTGGGTTCTTTACTGCTGTGCCACATGGAAAGCCTGGCCATCAAGTCTACTTTAGCATTTGTTTTGTAGGTTTTTTTTTTCATCTTTTAAGGTATTTTTTGGTATTTGTGTTTGACATTTTGTGTTACTTAAAGAAAAAATAGATTAAACCCTTCCCTAATACGTGGTTCTGTACTTCATAGAAGAAAAGTTATGACCAACCTAGACAGCATATTAAAAAGCAGAGACATTACTTTGCCAATGAAGGTCTGTCTAGTCAAAGCTATGGTTTTTCCAGTAGTCATGTATGGATGTGAGAGTTGGACTATAAAGAAAGCTGAGTGGTGAAGAATTGATGCTTTTGAACTGTGGTGTTGGAGAAGACTCTTGAGAGTCCCTTGGACTGCAAGAAGATCCAACCAGTCAATCCTAAAGGAAATCAGTCCTGAATATTCATTGGAAGGACTGATGTTGAAGCTGAAACTCCAATACTTTGGCCACTTGGTGCAAAGAACTGACTCATTGGAAAAGACCCTGATGCTGGGAACGACTGAAGGTGGGGAGGAGAAGGGGACAGAGGATAAGATGGTTGGATGGCATCATTGGCTTGATGGACATGAGTTTGAGCCAGCTCTGGGAGTTGGTGATGGACGGGGAAGCCTGGAGTGCTGCAGTCCATGGGGTCGCAAAAAGTTGAACATGACTGAGTGACTGAACTGAACTGAACTGACTTCATTTTTCCCCCTAAAGAAAGATTTATTGGGTAAATTCCACAGTAAAATTTCTTTATTTTAATGATTGATTTTGGAGTTAGTATGATTTGAAACGGGATCCCAGAAACATCACAAAACTTTTTTCCAGTTTTATTTAAAAAATAAAGTTTTATAGCATTAAAATGTGCTTTTCATTTTTTACGTTTAATTTTTACATGTGGTTTTGGAGCATCTGTACTAAAAGATGACTTTCAGTGTTTTTAAACAGAAATCCTATTAGTCTATCCTACGGACCCAGAATCTTGCTTTAAGTTGCTTTCCAAAAACAATAATTTTGCTCTATAAAACGCAGTGTCTCATGTCAGGTTCTTTGTGGGAATGTTGGGACAATCCCTCTGCCCTCTCCTCTGTGTCCACTGTCTCCCGCTGTATGGTGGCTTCCCAGCTTCTCAGGATGGCCGCTAGGGGTCGGCGCCAAGTCGACATCCAGCTCCTCACCGCTTCCTCAATAGTGCGATTTGTCCTTTGACATGTTCTCTCAGCCAATTAGAAATTAGTACAAGGCAATGGCACCCCACTCCAGTACTCTTGCCTGGAAAATCCCATGGACGGAGGAGCCTGGTAGGCTGCAGTCCATGGGGTCACTGAGGGTCGGACACGACTGAGCGACTTCACTTTCACTTTTCACTTTCATGCATTGGAGAAGGAAATGGCAACCCACTCCAGTGTTCTTGCCTGGAGAATTCCAGGGATGGGGGAGCCTGGTGGGCTGCCATCTATGGGGTCACACAGAGTCGGACACGACTGAAGTGACTTAGCAGCAGCAGTCGAGTCTTTATGATTCTTTTCACGGTATGGGATACGTCGCATCTCAGTCTCATTTGGAGGATGACGGAGTTACTCGCTTTCAGCTTTACGTTCCCAAATCCCAGGTGTGTGAGAAGTTAGTCCCTGGAATCTTGGGAGACACGGCACACACTGGTAGTTGTGCAATAAGGGTCCGTGCAAGCAACTTGCCCTTTCAAGTGTGATTACCCCACTGTACTGCAGCTCACAGAGCTGGGGCAGCGCCTCCCACGCTGTACCCCCAGAAAGCAGAAACCAGCCGAGAGCTCGGCCTTCACCTTAAAATACATATGCTTTTACTTTCTGTTTCTCAGAATGAAATTCATGAGTGAATGTCATATGGGAATGGTAGAACCAAGGGCTTTTGAAATCAGAAAAACCCAATTTAAAACCTTCACTCCGCACTTCTTAGCTGGGTGACCTCAGGCACAGTGCTTCACCTTCCTCAGTCTCAGATTATTCACCCATAAAATGAGATGGTGACACCGACCTCCTGGGGCTGCTCAGGACGCGCAAGGATACAAATGTGTTTCCACGGCACCAGATGGGCTGTACCCAACAGACAGCAGGAGGTAAAGAGGTAAAAACAAGCCAGCCTTTTGAAGGACCTGGAGTATCAGTGACAGAGTTTCTAGTCTAATTCAGGCCAGGAGATTCCTTGCTTGGTGCCTCTTCACGCTGCCCTCCAGTCGATTGTGGGAGCAACCACAGGGCGTGGTCCACATGCAGGGGGCATCAGGTCAAGGCTGGCAGATGCTGTGGGCCAGCACCTGGTTTACTGTTGCCTTAGCTCTTTCCACGGAAGGTTATAATCTTATAATAAACTCTCGTTACCTGAGGCAACTTGGAGACATTCTTTAGCGTTAACATATCTTAAATAATCCAGGATCAGAGATCAGAAAACATTTTCTCTAAAGGGTCACATGGAAAATATTTTAGGCTTTCTGGCCTGTGTGGTCTCTGCTGCCGTGACTCTCTTTACAGCATGAAAATCAATCATAGACCACACTCAAACGAAGGGGTGTGGCTGAGTTCTAATAAAACTTTATTTGTAGAGACTGAAATTTGAATTGCATACAATTTTCCTGGGTCACAAAATAGTCTCCCTTTTATTTTTTAAATTGGCATTTAAAAATATTAAAAAATGAGCCATACAAAAAGAGGTAGTGGACTAGATTTGGTCCACAGGTTGTTTCATTGACCCCCAGTCTAGAATGATGTCTTGTTAAAGATAAAATATGGGAGTCTGCTGGCTTTAGTTTTCTTATTAAATGTGTGTGTGTGTGTGTGTGTGTGTGTATGTTTTGGCTGGGATCTTAGTTCCCTGACCAGAGACTGAACCCCTGACCCTTGCAGTAGAAGCATGGGATCTTAACCACTGGACTGCCAGGGAAGGCCCAGGCGTGCATCTTTAGAATGTGGATTCTGGGCGTGTATTGGGTTAGGTTCACATTATCCGAACTTCAAGGGGAAAGCAACAAATCCGCCATTATAGTGAAAGGTTCCAACACTCTGCTTCCCATAAGTGACCCATAAATAAGATGCGCATTATGTCTTCTCATCTCCACTCAGCACTCCAAGGTAGATTTTATCACCCTGATTTTGCCATTGGGGAAACAGAGGTTCAGAGTGGCTGCCTAACCTGTCCAGGGTAACACATGAGGAAGTGGTAGAACCAAGATTTAGCCCAGCATTGTGTGCTGTTAAAGCCCACAGTGCTTTGCACTGTTTCTCCTGCCCCCTGTCCTTCACCCACAGCCTCATGATCATGGAAAAACTTGCAGGGGAGCAGAGAGCTGAAACTGCAGAGTTGTGTTGACCACTGACCTCAATTTAAAACCCAGGTCAAGGGTTCTGTTAGGGTAACACTGAGTTTGATCAAATGATCAGCAACTGAGATAGCTATTCATATTTGGTTTTGAATCACATGAGCAGGCATGACTATTAGCCAGCAGTTGATGGCCACACATGATGAGACCCACAGCAGTGGGGCAATAATTCCCGAGGCCCTCTGCCACTGTGGGGCAAAGCTGATGCCAGGGTCTGTTCACTGATGGAGCAGACCAAGGAGGCTGAGCCATCCTGGATGTAGTTCAAGGCTCTCTGTGTCAAAGGATGCCAATCAAACTGAAGAAATACAGAAAAATAAATATTAACAGCTCTGGAAGGGGCTGAGTCAGGAAGCCCAGTTTCTGACTTGACAGAGTTGTAGTGGGGGCAAGAGATGATGGAAGGTTCCCAAGAAGAGCCATATGCTCATATTTGGCTTAAGAGTAGAGGAAAGGGGTCAAGTGATCAACTTGAATTGTTCTAGATGGCATTAACCAGTCTCCTCTGAGAACATATACACACACACACTCTCACCCACAGAAAGACATGGGCAAAAATTGAGAAACAAGCCAAAATAGCAAGAAAAGCTTGAGGTTTACCATAAACTGGTCTTGGAATAGCCTCTGAAAGGAAGAACATGTGTTTGTTGTGGGAGAAGCTAGACTTGGGTGCAACATGAGATAATAAGCAAACAGGAGGGGACAGTCTCGTCTGGCCGAGAACAGTAAGTATGAAGATGCCACATCCGTTTTCTCACACTGGGACAAAAGGGGCCAGATTTCAGGGCGTGAGCCTGGCACTGCGGCCTGGAAAGCATGCTTCTCCAGGGCGTCCTGCCTATGGGTGTGTGGGAAACGCAGGCGATCCCAGACTGATGACAAGATGATGTCTCAGCAGGGGCTGCTCCCTGGAGCAGACGCGGAGACAAGTCTTTGAGAGCAAATAGGTTTTTGGGGAGATGATTGCAGGAAGGAGAGGGGGAAGAGAGAATGAGACAGGAAGACAGCCCAATAAAGGGACATCCCCTGGCAAGTTACCCCTGTGGACAGACAGCTTAATCCCACCGGGAACGCTGTGGGCCAGTGTGCAATGTGGGCTTTGGAGTCGTCCTGCCCCAGGGGACAGGGAGAGACGATCAGTGGCTGCTTTCCGGCCTTTCCCCACATGCTGTGTGACCACTGACTCCCAGCGGGCTCCTGTGGGCACAGCAGGCACAGGGACTTGTGCAGTCAGAAAGAGCCCTTGGGTGAGCATCACAGGGAGGATTGGGCTGGTGCGTACGGCTCTGGTGAAAGCTGAGGGGATACGGCCAGGGCGGTGACGGCATCTCAGCTGGGCACCTTCCAAAGCTTATCTCAGAAGTGAAGGTCGAAGGGTTATGGTTTTCCACATCCACATGCCCCTGGCTAAACAAGCAGGAGGTGGGTGGGAGAGAAGGGAAAGACGAAAGCTGTAGAGCAAGAGGATGACTACAGAGAAAAGGCAAGAAAAGAGCAAGTTCAGGTAAGACCAGGGGTGTCAGACGGAAGCCCAGAGCCAGCAAGCTGAGGGCTAGACTTTTCTTGCCAGTTGCCCATTCCTGGGACAAAGGAAAGCTGGATATCATCCGCGGAGCCTCATAATTCAAGTCTTCCCTGTTCTCATGCTGAGGATCGTGCTGGATATGAAGATAGATGGTTCTCTCCTTCTCAAGAGTGGAGCTGGACATGGGAGAAAAAGTTGGCCATGTCGAAAAAATTAAGCTGCTTTTGTTGGCATGAAAACCTCCACAGATTAGGGGGAAAAGAGCCTCTGAGTCCTCCTTTTAAGTGGTCTAGTAGTGAGACAGTTTTCCCCAAATGAATCCCTGGGCCAGTATAAACCTCTGCTGGGGCCAACCTGCCTTTGCTCTCTCCACCCATTTCCCCAGAAGCATGAGCCCAGCCAAGACCTCTTTCAATACAAACTAAGCTCTTGGAAGGCATCCGAGAGTCAGTCTTGTGTAGGGAGAGAGTGTCTCCACTCAGCAAACAGGCTCCATCCATCCTCCGAGTCTAGGAGCGGCAAGCTCAGATGCCCTGGGGACACTCTTCTTGTCTTTGAGGCTATGGCTTTTGCTGACTTTCCCTGTTACCCTGGGGGGTTAGGGTGAACTCCTCTGAGCTCAGGGCATCCTCCATCCCCCAGGAAGCCAGAGATATCAGGTCCTGATTCCTGGAAACTCTAAAGGTTCCTCTGTTTGTAAAAAGCATGTTTGCATCACTAGATGTGAGTAAGTCAAGAATCTGAAGATGAGGAGATGAACCTGGGTTATCCAGGCCCTGAAGGCCATCACAAGGGTCCTTACAAGAGAAAGGCACAGGGGGATTTCACACTCCTGGAGAAGAAGGCATGTGAAGACGGAGGCAGAGACTGGAGGGATGCAACTACCAGCCAAGGAACACTGGCAGCCACCAGAAGCTGGAAGAGGCACAGAATGGATTTTCCTCTAGAACCTCTGGAGGGAGTGAGGTCGTGCTGACACCTTGGTTCAGGACTTCTGGCCTCCAGAGCTGTGAGAATCAATTTTGGTGTTTGAAAACAAGTTTGTGGTCATCTGTTACAGCAGCCACAGGAAACCAATGCACGAAAGTATAAACTTGCCCATCACAAGCTGGTCTGGTTTCAACCAACTTGTGGATCAAGCTGGGTAAACTCTCAGCATAGCTTCTTCTGAGCTGAGGGGGAGGTGGGGAAAGGAAAACTCAGGAGAATTCTGCTTCCAGCAGTAGCATCTCTGGGGTGCAAACCTGCCTCCAGAGGCCTTGGGGGAGACTTCAGTTCAGTCGCTCAGTCATGTCCGACTCTTTGCGACCCCATGGACTGCAGCACGCCAAGCCTCGCTGTCCATCACCAACTCCCAGAGTTCACTCAAACTCATGTCCATTGAGTCGGTGATGCCATCCAGCCATCTCATCCTCTGTCGTCCTCTTCTCCTCCCACCTTCAATCTTTCCCGACATCAGGGTCTTTTCAAATGAGTCAGCTCTTCAACTAAGCAGGTCCTTACTTTCATCTTCTCAGCAGCCATGCTGCTACCCAAGGTGGGGTAACTCATCCCACCTTGGGATGAGTGGGGTGTGGAAAATGGGGTGCTGTGTGGATCTGGGTCTGAGGCCCAGCTCCAGCTCCCCCAGCTCCTCTCCGTGCAGTGAGGGGGCGGGCTTGGGGTAAAGCTTGGGTCCGTACCTGGGTCTCCTGACTCCACTGGGGACAGCCCAGGACAGAAATGCTTCTGCCTTCCACGGGCTGTGAGGAGGCTGCTGGTCTCAGACCCTGTTCTTTTCAGAACCAGGTTCTTTTATGGGTAATGCTGAACGCTTGTAGGATACCAGGTACCATCTTAAGTACTTCAAAATGTCTTCATAAAGTAGAATTTCTTATTCCCTCCAGGGAAGCAGAGCCAATAGGATGTGTGTATGTGTTTTATATAGGGGCTTCCCAGGTGGGACCACTGGTAAATAATCTGCCTGCCAATGCAGGAGACACAGGAGATGCCAGTTTGATCCCTGGGTCGGAAAGATCGCCCTGATTGGGAAGATCACTTTCATATATATATAAAAGTTAAAGTGAAAGTGTTAGTCTCTCAGTTGTGTCTGACTGTTTGCGATCTCATGGGCTGTAGCCCTCCAGGTTCCTCTGTCCATGGAATTCTCTAGGCAAGAATACTGGAGTTGATAGATATGCCCTTCTCCAGGGGATCTTCCCAACTCAGAGATTGAACCTGGGTCTCCTGCATTGTAGGCAGATTCTTTACCATCTGAGTCACTACAAATATGTACATATATATATAGTGTTTTATATGTATATGAAAAATAACATGTATATATAGTGTTATATCGGAGAAGGCAATGGCAACCCACTCCAGTACTCTTGCCTGGAAAATCCCATGGATGGAGGAGCCTGGTAGGCTGCAGTCCATGAGGTCACTAAGAGTCGGACACGACTGAGTGACTTCACTTTCACTTTTCACTTTCATGCATTGGAGAAGGAAATGGCAACCCACTCTAGTGTTCTTGCCTGGAGAATCCCAGGGTCGGGGAAGCCTGGTGGGCTGCCATCTATGGGGTCGCACAGAGTCGGACACGACTGAAGTGACTTAGCAGCATTGTGTGATATACATATGGAAGATAATATATATAATATATATAATAAAGTGTATATATTATATAATATCTACCTATCTATCTGCCTATCTATATATAGAGAGATTTTAAGGACTTGGCTCATACAATTGTGGAGGCTTGGTAAGTAGAAAATCTGCAAGATCGGCCAGCAGGTGGAGACCCAGGGAATCATTGATGCTGCAGCTTAAGTCCAAAGGCTGTCTGCTGGCAGAAATCACTCTTGTGTGAGGGGAGGTCAGTTTTTTCCCTTAAGGCCTTCAGCTGATTGGATGAGGCCCACCCACATTATGGAGGACAATTTGTTTTGCTCAGTCTACTGATCTAATTATTCATCTAATCTAAAAAATACCTTCACAGCAATATCCAAATGTGTTTGACTGGCTGTCTGGGTCCTGTGGTCCCACCAAGTTGGTACAAAAAATCACCAGGCTCTTCTCCCCATCTCCCTATTTTTTCACAGGTAAGGAAACTGAGGCTTAGAGAAGTAAGACAACTTGCTCAAGTCATGCAGTGAGTGTGTGATTTAACTCAGAAGCCATGCCTTAGCCTCCACGTTACATTGTCAGGGTAACCCTGGTGTTAGCCTGAGGTTGGATGCATTGTGATGCCCCATTCTTTGAGCAGGCAGGTAGCCAATGTAGCCTCCTTTGCCGTGCTGAGTTGAGGCAACAGGCTGAGGTGACCTTCATCAAACTGAATTCTTTGTCCTTGTTTACTGCTCACCCAGACTATGCCTGCAGTGCTGGATTCGATCCCTGGGTTGGGAAGAACCCCTGGATAAGGGAATGGCAACCCATGCCAGTATTCTTGCTTGGAGAATTCCATGGACAGAGGCACCTGGTGGGCTACAGTTCATGGGGTAGTAAAGAGTCACACATGACTGAGCGACTAACACTTTGCTCCTTACCCTTAGCCTTCTGATTCTCTTCCTCAGCACCCTCCTGCCCACCACATTTTTCTGTTCCCTGAGTTTCTTGGCATGTGCTTCCCACTGTTTATTGTGTCAATTTACTTCCAACACTTCAGACAGATTTCAGGTGCCGTGTATTTACCCAGGGAAGGCTAGTCTCCTGCCAAGAGTCGTGCTTCTTGTTGGGCACACTTAGTCGGGGCTGGTGAGGGGTTTCCCTTCCTGCACCCATCAGTCACAGGCGGTGAGAAAGAACAGAACCTGAGTGTTCTTGCTCTTGAAGGGTGAGGGCTTGTCCCCCGCCGACCTTGAAGGCAGGGCTGTCTTTTGGACACCTTTGTGCCCCATGCCAGTCAGTGTCCAATCAGCAAACATGAAACATACCAGAGATTTGAAACAGAATCTGAAATCAATCTGGGAATTTATTGAAAAAAAAAAAATCCTGAATAGCACAAGGAAAGGGTAAGGGAGACCAAAGATTAGTAGCTGCAGAGAGCTGCTGGGGAGCAAGGGGAAGATGGGACGTGCAGAGCATTCACTGGCCAGAGAGATGGCTGTGGTCCTCACTGCCTTGACCCACGGTTTGACCAGCTGCTGCTGCTCCTTCAGGAAGCTAGAAAGCATGCCTTATCCTGGATTGGGGTGTTCTCTATAGAGAGATGCCTGAGATTGATGCAGAGCAGCAGTGAAGCTGAGGGTGTAGCTGTCGTGACGAGGCTCTGTGCATATGTGTATGTTTGTAGGAACAGGTGCTCTTCATTGCTTAGTGCCTGGATTGGGTGATTAACCAGGCCCCTGTGGGCCACTGCCATCCTTACAGCACTTGGTCCGTGACCCAATTACTCCAGTTAGCATCTGTAATCATTCAGTTTACCAACTTCCCGTCTAGACTGCTGGCTCCCTGGACTAAGACCTGGCCCTCTTGTTTTGTCTCATGTCCCCTTGTGCCCGTCACTCAGAAGCTACTCTGTGCCCGAGCACTGACTGACCACCAACCAGGATCTCAAGAAATACCTTTTCTTTTCTCATCAAAAAACACATGCAGCACATCAAAGGGTCTCATGGGAGTGTCTGGTTTTTTGAGAAGAAAGCTGGCTTTGTAGGGTGTGTTTTTCCTCGGCTACAGCTGTATCATTCAGCTTTGCACAGAGAAAGGGCAGCAAGGATGCGTAGGCAAAAGGCAGTCAAAAATAGAAGCCTGGAGGACATGCGCTGCTTCCTGGGGGCATCGCTGAGCAGAGGTGGGGTGGTCACTGAAGCAGGCAGAGCTGGGATGCGATAGCAGCCGGGAGCCTGGCCGCGCACTCTCTCATCATCCATCTTTCCCTGCAACCATTATTTACAGCCCACTGCCCTGATCCCACAGGCTCATCTTCACTCCCCAGGGAAAAAGACTTGAAATAGATGGACAAGAGAATCCGTGTGTTTCATGCACGAGCCTGTGGGAGTTGGCATTCTGAGAGCAGCATTCTTTTTCCCAGAGAGAATCTGAAGGTCTGGTGTGGACCCTCCCTGAGAAGCTGCTCTGTCTCGTGGCTGAAAGTGAATGGATGGATTCCTATCCTCGGTGGTGTTAATTAAGCTCTATTAATGAGAGTTTATGTTAAGGGACTGTCAGGTCTGCTGGACTGCCACAGCGTGGGCTCTCTGAGGATGCATTTCAATCTTGTCCCTGCAAATGTGTTTAGTAGACTTGCACTTGTTCAAGAGGCTGCCCCTCATCCACCGTTTGACCACAGCATAACCTTGGCACGTCTGTAAGGTTCATACTCTTCTAAAAAACCCAGATAACTCCTGTGTGGGAGGGATATAAAGTGCATTTTATCTTGGATGTCCACTTTGATCATCTGTTGGCTGCCTGGGGCACTGTGTTGAGAAGGATTCTGAAGCACTGAAATCAGTAAATGAGGGGCACCAGAGGACTTGTAAGACTCTTGTATAAGAAATATGCTAAAACCGAAGGCTCAATAAGGAGCCTGGGAGGGATTCTCTGTTTCTCTAAAATGCACAAGGGGCTGTGGTTGTTCTTCTCTTTTCTTTTTGTTAATAGCAAAATTTCCCTTCCCGTCACACTTGCCTGTCAGCAGACGTGACATACTTCACAGTATCATTGAGTGTTAGTGCTGGATGATTCTTCAGAGAGCATTTAATCTAAGCGCCTTGTTTTACAGAAGGTGAAAATGAGGCTGTAGGAGATTGATTTTCAAAAGGTCACACAGCTGGTTAATGCAGGTTCTTTCTGTCTCCCCTTTTCTTTAGGCCCGTCTGCTTCCAAGGCACGAAATCTGTCTTTACCTTGACTCTCTGCTTGAAAAATATGCGGGCTCGTGTAAGAAGGGGACCTTGAGCTGTGACGGGAGCATCTTCAAGCCACAGAGCCCGGCTGTCTCACTTTCTAGTTAAGTGGCCACGAGTGATGTCATCGTACTAAGCCTTGGTCTCCTCACCAGTCAACTGAGGGTGAAGATTGTGAGGATCAAACGAGATCATGAATATAAAGTGTGTAGCTCTGAGCCTGGCTCCACTAATACAGGCTGCTGTTAACATCTGCAGAGCAGACTAGTTGGGCTCAATGCTTCCTTACTCTGAGAGCCTGTAATTTGGAGCATCAGCTGATAATACGTGGGGATGCGTCTGAAATACCTGTGAGGAGTTCCAGGTTTCCATCAGGACTGATCTATCAATTGACATGATACGTGGAGGGTGAGTTTTTGCTAACTGAAAAGAAATTTTCATTATTTCAGATAACATATGTACAATCATCATTATTCCTACTGTTGCTGCTAAGTCGCTTCAGTCATGTCTTCAGTTGTGCCCAACTCTGTGCGACCCTATGGATGGGAGCCCACCAGGCTCCTCTGGGCATAGGGTTCTCCAGGGAAGAATAGTGGAGTGCATTGCCATGCTTTCTTCCAGAGGATCTTCCCAACCCAGGGATCAAACCCTCCTGTCTTATGTCTCCAGCATTGGCAGGCGGGTTCTTGACGACTAGTGCCACCTGGGAAGCCCCATTATTCCTGCTATTAATCATGTCAAGATATATTCTGTGAGTATTGCTCTGATTCCATGGCAAGTTTCAAATCCACGAAGGACTCTCTGAAATTCCTAACCCACTTAAGGACAACCTCTTGTTGCCAAGCTTTATATTCTGACTTGTGCCTTTAAACTGATCCTTCTCAAACAGGGTGGTGTTTTAGGTAGATCTTTTTATCTTGCTACAGTTTAAATTAGTATCATATTTATATTTGCCTTTTTATTGATATCTTATTCCTGGCTGGTATCCAGTGTCATTTTCTAAAGGACACAGTTTTTAAAAGCCTAATAAAAAAATGATAACTGAGTAAATAAGTAAATAAATGATAGGCTTAAGTTGGCACAGCTTCTGAACAGTGAACATAGTTATCTGTGAAGGGGAGTGGCGTCTTGAGGAAGAATCATCTCTTGGGCTTAGGAATGTCGTCTGGGCACAAGTTCCCAAATATGCCATTCTCCGTGAAGCACAATGAGGGCACAGTTGAAACAGGCTAGGCCCTGGGGCCCGTTGCTGCAATGCTTGCACCTGGACAAAGGTCTCCTCCAGCAGCAAAAGACAGAGAAAGTATGTGTGTGTGTGTGTGTGTGTGTGTGTGACTCGCTCAGTTGTATCCAACTCTTTGTGACTCCATGGACTGTAGCCTGTCAGGCTTCTCCATCCATAGGATTTTCCAGGCAAGAATACTGCAGTGGATTGCCATTTCCTTCTCCAACAGAAAGTATAAGGGACTAAAAATAACTTTGAGCTTCTTAGCTGGGCCAAATTATGGACAAAACAATACAAGAAGACCAAAAAGCCCACTGCCACTTTCTGAAGAGCCGGGAGCAAAAGCAGGGTAATAGAAGCAAAGGCAAGGAGTTGCATATGCTCCCTGCACACAGCACCACCAAAGGGGTGGGCAGACCACACACCTCTGGCCCAGCCCCTGGACACATCCCTCTGTCACCCCATACAGGGAACCAGCTCACTCCCATTCAGTGAGTGAGCCAGCAAGGGAAACTGTTGTTTGTTCTTGCTGCCCCCTGCTGCAGTAGGGACCCAGTAAAGCCTCGCCTGAATTTTTGTCTGGCCTCTCTCTGATCAATTTCTATTGATTAAGGAGGCCAGGAACCCTGGTCAGTAACAAAATCATCCCATTCTTGTAGACCTGATCCACATGGCGTGTACCAGCTGGGAAGATGGGTGACATGAACTCAGCTGATGTCTCATTTTAAAGTATCTCGAAGCCCCATTGAGTTCCTGGGTCTGTGCTTTATCCTGCTAGAGATGTGCTCCATGGACAAAGTCCAGTAGTGGGACTTGGCTGCATTCTGACTGGCCAAGGAATCTTAAGTGTCCATTATGGTCTTCCCTGGTGCTCAGACGGTAAAGGCTCTGCCTGCAATGCTGGAGACTCAGGTTCGATCCCTGGGTTGGGAAGATCCCCTGGAGAAGGGAAAGGCCACCCACTCCAGTATTCTTGCCTGGAGAATTACATGGACGGAGGAGCCTGGTGGGCTACAGTCCATGGGGTTGCAAAGAGTCAGATATGACTGAGGGACTAACACTTTCATTTTCATGACTGGAGTTCATGGACCCGCTAGGGTAAAATCACTGAATTTTAGGTCTATTATTTTTCATGGAAAGGAAGCACAAAGACAGTGAGGGAAAGTGAAGGCTTTGTGATCGGAGCACCTGAGTTAGCGTCCTGGCTGGCCCCTGCTGTGGTATTAGCCACCTGATGCCAAGGCTGGTGCTTCCATCTCCTGCAGGGTCAGTTTCCCCATCTGTGAACTGGACTGGTCTTCCACTGACTTATAGGTTGTTGAGTTTTAAGTAAGATAATAGGCACAAAAGGGTTTGTAAATTCTTAAGTCATTTCAAAATTAAATTTCTCACAACAACTATAACAATTTTAGTGATGCATTGAAGTTCCAAGAGCAGAGAGGAGGAGCAGGAGAGATATAGAAAGAATGAAGGCTGGTTTCCCCTCTTAAAAGCTGCAGCCTAGGCTGCGCCTGTGATCCTAATGGTGAATCACCAATGAAGCCTGGAGCTCAGGGCTTGTCAGGCAGGTCTTTTTCAGTCACGAGTGACAGTGCCCAGGTCAGCATGGCCTCAACAGAGAGCAACTTATCGTCTCTCATCAGGGACAAGATCACAGCTGGATCCAGAAGGTGGACGTCAATGGGCCCTGGTCTCCCTCACTCAATCTCTTGGCCCCACTCTCCTCTTTGTTAGCTTTAGTCTTGGGCAAAATCATCCCACAGTTCTTGTGTTGATTCCAGCCATAAAAGAACTTCTTATTCTCAAGAACAGTCCTAGAACTTGAATCCAGCCTCTAATGGAATGGGCTTGGGTCATGTTGGTCAGGTTTCTAAACCAACCACCATTGCCAAGGGCTTGCAATAGGCTGATTCATTCATCTAACACATACTTATTAAGCATCTACTTTGTTTCTAAAGCTTTTCTGGGAGTTGAAGATAGAGCAGTGACCAAAACAGACACACAAGTAAGTATATAACCAAACAAATAACTTTGGAGACAGACTCAAGTCAGAGGTTCTGGGTGGGAGCCAGGACTGCATTTTACCAAGCTCCCTGGTAAGCTGGATGCCAGTATCACCACTTTATAAGGTGGTATTGGGCTTCCCTGGTAGCATTGCCTGAAATGCTGGAGAGCTCGGTTCAATTCCTGGGTCTGGAAGATCCTCTGGAGAAGGGATAGGCTATCCACTCCAGTATTCTTGGGCTTCCTTGGTGGCTCAGCTGGTAAAGAATCTGCATGCAATGCAGGAGACCTGGGTTTGATCCCTAGGTTGGAAAGATCCCCTGGAGAAGGGAAAGGATATCCATTCCAGTATTCTGGCCTGGACAAGTCCATGGACTGTATAATCCACGGGGTAGCAGTTGGACAAGACTGAGAGACTTTCACTTTCACTTCTCTTCTCTCACTTAAATGGAAACATGGATTAAAGGTGGAGACTCAGAAGAAGGCAGAGCGGAAATGTCCCAGTGCTCATCCTGTGGGGCTCATGCACCAGAGAGGGAAGGGAGTCCAACAAACGGGGTGACTTGACCAAGGTCAGCTAGGAGCTTTCAATGACAAAGCATTGCAAGGCAGAAGCTGAAGCCACTGTGGCCGAGGGCATTTTAGATTCACCCGGAAGCACAATTCCTAAAGTCTATCCAGTTACATAATAAAGAAAGAAATGATATTATGTAGTTATTTAGGGATAAAGAAATGATATGAGTCAAATTTTGACTTTACTTGAAACTTATTCCTCTGGGGCAAGATGCTTGGTGGAGAGTGGATGGCTCCATTTGTAGAGGAGGATTTGGGCAGCTCTTGACTGCTTTCTGTAATGAACAAGCCTCCTCAATGGTAACACCTGGTTCTTTAGGACCTGGCAGTTTCCTCTCTTATTAAAGAGCTTTTTGAATAAAATTTGAATCTTAATAAAAATAATAATAAAATAAAACGATGAAGAATTAATTCAAATCAACCCTCCAGTCCAAAGGTCTGAGCAAAGCCTTAGCCCTTAACCAATCTGACCTGCCACCTGACTTCTCACCACCCTGAGCTACTGGCTCCATCCTTTTGAAGACTAAGTTATGCATGGAAATCATCAAGTCTGAGAAAGTGAATTATCTGTTTCAGCATGTGAGAAAGTGTTTCTTTAAAAAAATTATTTTAAACAGTCAGATGAGTTGTCAGTATTAATACTTGGACTATGAGAGCTGTGGAGAAGGCAATGGAACCCCACTCCAGTACTTTTGCCTAGAAAATCCCAAGGACGGAGGAGCCTGGTAGGTTGCAGTCCATGGGGTTGCTAGAGTCGGACACGACTGAGCGACTTCACTTTCACTTTTCACTTTCATGCATTGGAGAAGGAAATGGCAACCCACTCTAGTGTTCTTGCCTGGAGAATCCCAGGGACGGGGAAGCCTGGTGGGCTGCCGTCTATGGGATCGCACAGAGTCGGACACGACTGAAGAGACTTAGCAGCAGCAGCAGCATGAGAGCTGAATCCAAATGAAATGATGGTAGAGGTGGGTAGGTGGGGAGGCAGAGAAGAAATATAGCCTGGCATTCACCTAAAAATATTAGTTCGACCTTAGGTACTAAGGTGAACGGGGGGTAGGCTTCTTTGAGCCAAGTTCAGACATGACCTCCTTTCCTGAAGAGGCCCAGTTAAAATCATATATCAAATCACCTCCCAGATTTGCATGTGTGAAGGGGCAGTTATGGACATAGCAGCCTGTCTGCCTGGTGAATTACATAAGGAGCTGTCCCTTCCTTCTGTCATTAAAACACTATTTCAGCCATTTCTGTATTGATTTTGTAGACTGGAAAGCCCTTGTTGCCATTAATTACATCTGTTCAGAACTGGAACGAATGGAGATGGGTTGGTAATAAAATAAGGCGAGGCAGAAAATCTTGCAGAATACCCCTCCCCATGCTGGGAAAAGGCTTGGGATTATATGTGCAAAGAATCCAGGTGGGCAGAGCTCAGGAGGATGAAACCGTCTCTCAGGGCAGAAGACACTTTTTAGATGCCCGTCCCCACTTCCTCTTCTCTCCCTAAAACCCCCACCAGGGGCAACCTCGTCTGGGTCACCGCCCAGCATCAGGTAGCATGCTTTCCCTCCCGCTGTGAGATACATCAGGGAGAGGCCTCCCTGACCCGCCAGCAGCGTGTTTTCTTCGTCAGTTTGGCTGACAACACTCAGGTAGGTTTGCCTCAGCCCAGATAAATACTTTGGTTCTCAAGTTATCCATGCATCTAAATTGCCTAGGAAAATTAAAAAAAAAAATACTGATGTTCAGGCCTGATTTAATTGGGCTGGGTGGGCCCAGATGTTTAGTTTTCTCTTCTTCTTTTTTTTTTAAGCTATCCCCCTTGGTTCTAATGTATAGCCAAGATGGAAACTTAAGGCACTTAAGAAAAGCATAAATACTTCAGGAAAGATGGTGCTTTTCCATCGTTGTGTTTGGTTCAGGCAGGAACCTTCCGACCCAGCCCTCCGGGGAGCATGCTGGAGGGAAAAGGTCTGACTTCGGGGCTCCTCACCCCGTTGGCCGAGTGTCTCAGCTTCACTGGGCTCAGGTTCCTCTCAGATGAAACTGGCTCCATTTCCTCTGGTTCTTAAGGAGATGATGTTGCTACAGCCGCTCCAGGTCTGTGCTCAAAACCTGCCAACCCACACCTTTCGCTAAAAGGAGTGCTTAGTCACTAAGTCATCTTTGACTCTTTGTGACCCATGGACTGTAGCCCGCCAGGCTCCTCCATCCATAGGATTTTCCAGGCCAGAACACTGGAGTGGGTTGCCATCTCCTCCTCCAGGGATCTTCCTGAGCCAGGGATTGAACCCATGTCTTCTGTGGCTCTTGCATTGGCCCGCGGATTCTTTACCTGCTGAGCCACCTGGGAAGCCCTTTAGCAAGAGCTAACATAAATCTTTAAGTTAAAGTGTCCACAGACAAGAAAGGAAGGTATAAATGAACAGACAAAAACCCAGATGGAACCATCCGGGGTCAAGGTGGTGATGAATCTGACCCCCAACAGCCTTTGAGTCTCATTATATGCTGATTTTACTACATGAGCACATTAAACGGCACACCTATCAGTGACTAGGACCGGACCTTAAGGCCCAGGAAAGGATTAAAAGGGGGTGGCAACCACTTCCTGGAAAAAGCCCTGCCCCTTCCCCAGTAGAAAAATGCACACGCTTCCCCATCATTAGCTTCCCTCCCCCTCCCTTTGTCTTACTCTTTAAATCCCTGTCACCAGGTGGGATTTAACTGATCTGTGAACTTAGTTCTTGCTTCTCTGTTCTTTGGCCACTGAGTAAAGTTTATGCTGCATCCAGCTCATCTCATCTTTAATTTTTTTTTTTATTCAGCAGCTTAAAAAAAAACCCTCTCCAGCTGAGGCTGGGTTAGGGCCCTAGCAGGGTCCATAGGAGTGAATTCTGTGACCGTGACTCTGGGACTCCTGCAGTACCTCT
This sequence comes from Bubalus kerabau, assembly GCF_029407905.1. NCBI lineage: Eukaryota > Metazoa > Chordata > Mammalia > Artiodactyla > Bovidae > Bubalus > Bubalus kerabau. The sequence goes on from NC_073637.1 coordinate 69,196,216, forward strand.
GTTCACCTGCCTGACCGAAGAGCAGTGAGAAAGCAGCCTTCATGCCTTATTTCAGTTCAGTTCAGTTCAGTTGCTGTTTAGCCCAGTGTAAAAGGGCACACTTTGCTCTCTCTTCCCTCAGATTTTAAGTTTGGTCTAACTCTAGGCTGGCGAATCACATTCTCTAATCACAACATTTTCTTCCATTCAACCTTAATTGGCTTGAGTTTGGCACTGAAAGGCCTGATGCTGGAGGAGAAAGGCCAGGATGTAGGGTTCCAGATGGCAGGCAAGCTCACTATCTGTCAGAGCTGAAAGCATGCTGCATCACCGCTCAACAGGCACCTTGGACTTAAGCGCTCTAGCCTGGAAGCCCAGATGCCTGTCCCCCCAAATCCTTGATTTAAACACAAAAGACATAAACGTCCACTTAGCCCTAGAACACAGGCTGTCACACAAGAGCAACTATAAGGGTTAATACATAAAAAATGGGTTAATAAATCTTAAGGGCAAAACTGAAGTGCAGGCAAAGTAGTAAGATGCGTATTATGTTTTCCCTGAAATGGAACTCATGGTGAAAAATAAGACAAGGACTCAGGACTGAAATATGCAGAGGTCTCCCTGAGCCCACGCTGTGCACAAAGGCAGCCTGGTGGTTATGTATGTGAGGGTGCGTGTGGCTCTTTTTTTTCCCCTCTCCCTGAACCTGCTGCTGGAATCTATCATCCTGTCCTTTTTCATAACCTTCTCTGCAGGGTGGATGTACTTTCCCAACTGGAGCTCTATTTGCCCTGCCAAATCCCATTCTGAAAATCACCTTTCCAAATGGCAGGCTCACAGGGACACAAACAAGGCTGAGAACTAGGGAATCGACCTACAGGAACGGCCTGAGTTCGAAAGTTAGAGACTCTGAGCTTCCCTGCGGAGCACGCTCGTATTTCCGGAGGTCCCTGCTGGCCTGTGCCAGTGGAGGCGACCGGGCCTTCCAGATGGGTCGAGCCACTTTGTGCACTGGGCTGCGAGAGCCCCTGACAGCTGCGGTCTTCTCACTGCACCAAGAAGAGATACGCCAATGGAAGCAGCAACCAGAAACGCACACTGTTTGAAGCAGATGTCCTATTAAAACTGCAATGGCCTCCATTAGAGAAACTCCTCCCCGTGTTCTCGTTCTTTGTATTTTTCAATAGTCTTCCCCCAACCACTTCCCTCAAATCTCCTGGTGTCTCTTTTGTGGAAGAGAACCAAGGGAATTGATAGCCTGGACTGGTCTCCCTGATAAGATATAGCTGCTGCTGCTGCTGCTAAGTCGCTTCAGTCGTGTCCGACTCTGTGCGACCCCATAGATGGCAGCCCATCAGGCTCCCCCGTCCCTGGGATTCTCCAGGCAAGATCATTGGAGTGGGTTGCCATTTCCTTCTCCAATGTGTGAAAGTGAAAAGTGAAAGTGAAGTCGCTCAGTCGTGTCCGACTCTTAGCGACCCCATGGACTGCAGCCTACCAGGCTCCTCTGTCCATGGGATTTTCCAGGCAAGGGTACTGGAATGGGGTGCCATTGCCTTCTGTAGTTAAAATATAGAAGAAAGCCTTTTTTTTTTTCTTTCTTTTGTTTCTCCTTGTAGAGACCCTTGCCTCAGACATTGCATTTTTGCATTCATTCACACATCCATCCAACCATTCATCCATCCATTCATATATTCAAGCATTTATTGAACCCTATGAGAATATTTGTTGTTTTTGCCTGTCCAGAGATGTTCCCTCTTCTTTTAGCAACAACCTCATTTTTTCTTTAGGAAAATGTCCTCATTCATTTTCAATCCATGTGGTTCAAGTGGGACTGACCTAAAATCAGGTGATATGTACACCACCCAGGCTGGACACTGCCCTACTTCAGGGACTGGATTAATTGGGTGACTTGGAGTCACTGGTCTGTGGCTGGAGCTCTTGGGAAATAGAATCTCACGTAGCATTGATTGCCAAGCTACAAGAATATTAACTTAGAGTTGACCGTAGTGAAGTAGTTAAGAAACAAAACTGGGAGATGACGAATGGGCAGGCAAATTCTCCTGCCTAGTTGAGTCCACAGATCTAGCAATTTCAGTTCTAGTCCCTAAAATTTTCAGGTTTGTGAGTGAAAAAAATATTCCTTTTCACCTTTTGGCTTGGGTTTCTGTCACTTTCAAATGAAAGAGTTCTGTGTACTCTGGGCTAGGTGCTGAGACCAAGACAAACCAGTCTCAGAGCCCAGGCAGTCTAGCAGAGTGATGAATGTAAACTGTGCTCACATATGAATTTTGGTTCCACCACTGACAGAGCGCATGACCTCACACATGTTCCTTTGTGCCTTGGGGAGGGGCGGTGGTGAGGAGAGACCCCTCGTCCAAGGTAAGGAGCAGCGGTTGCGCTTTGCTGGAGCAGCCGTGAAGAGATACCCCACGTCCAAGGTAAGAGAAACCCAAGTAAGACAGTAGGTGTTGCAAGAGGGCATCAGAGGGCAGACACAATGAAACCATAATCACAGAAAACTAGTCAATCTAATCACACTAGGACCACAGCCTTGTCTAACTCAATGAAACTAAGCCATGCCCTGTGGGGCTACCCAAGATGGGCTGGTCATGGTGGAGAGGTCTGACAGAATGTGGTCCACTGGAGAAGGGAATGGCAAACCACTTCAGTATTCTTGCCTTGAGAACCCCATGAACAGTATGAAAAGGTAAAATGATAGGATACTGAAAGAGGAACTCCCCAGGTAGGAAGGTGCCCAATATGCCACTGGAGATCAGTGGAGAAATAACTCCAGAAAGAATGAAGGGAGGGAGCCAAAGCAAAAACAATACCCAGTTGTGGATGTGACTGGTGATAGAAGCAAGGTCTGATACTGTAAAGATCAATATTGCATAGGAATCTGGAATGTCAGGTCCATGAATCAAGGCAAATTGGAAGTGGTCAAACAGGAGATGGCAAGAGTAAATGTCGACATTCTAGGAATCAGCGAACTAAAATGGACTGGAATGGGTGAATTTAACTCTGATGACCATTATATCTACTACTGCAGGCAGGAATCCCTTAGAAGAAATGGAGTAGCCATCATGGTCAACAAAAGAGTCCGAAATGCAGTACTTGGATGCAATCACAAAAATGACAGAATGATCTCTGTTCTTTCCCAAGGCAAACCATTCAATATCACCATTCAATCCATGTCTATGCCCCAACCAGTAATGCTGAAAAAGCTGAAGTTGAACGGTTCTATGAAGACCTACAAGACCTTTTAGAACTAACACCCAAAAAAGATGTCCTTTCATTATAAGGGACTGGAATGCAAAAGTAGGAAGTCAAGAAACACCTGGAGTAACAGGTAGATTTGGCCTTAGAATACGAAATGAAGCAGGGCAAAGGCTAATAGAGTTTTGCCAAGAGAATGCACGGTCATAGCGAACACCCTCTTCCAACAACACCAGAGGAGACTACACATGGACATCACCAGATGGTCAACACCGAAATCAGATTGATTATATTCTTTGCAGCCAAAGAAGGAGAAGCTCTATACAGTCAGCAAAAACAAGACCAGGAGCTGAGTGTGGCTCAGATCATGAACTCCTTATTGCCAAATTCAGACTTAAATTGAAGAAAGTAGGGAAAACCCCTAGACCATTCAGGTATGACCTAAATCAAATCCCTTATGATTATATAGTGGAAGTGAGAAATAGATTTAAGGGACTAGATCTGATAGATAGAGTGCCTGATGAACTATGGACAGAGGTTCATAACATTACAGGAGACAGGGATCAAGATCATCCCCATGGAAAAGAAATACAAAAAAGCAAAATGGCTGTCTGGGGAGGCCTTACAAATAGCTGTGAAAAGAAGAGAAGTGAAAAGCAAAGGAGAAAATGAAAGATATAAGTATCTGAATGCAGAGTTCCAAAGAATAGCAAGAAGAGATAAGAAAGCCTTCCTCAGCAACCAATGCAAAGAAATAGAGGAAAACAACAGAATGGGAATGACTAGAGATCTCTTCAAGAAAATTAGAGATACCAAGGGAACATTTCATGCAAAGATGGGTTCAATAAAGGACAGAAATGGTATGGACCTAACAGAAGCAGAAGATATTAAGAAGAGGTGGCAAGAATACACAGAAGAACTGTACAAAAAAAAATCTTCATGATCAAGACAATCATGATGGTATGATCACTCACCTAGAGCCAGACATCCTGGAATGTGAAGTCAAGTGGGCCTTAGAAAGCATCACTATGAACAAAGCTAGTGGAGGCGATGGAATTCCAGTTGAGCTATTTCAAATCCTGAAAGATGATGCTGTGAAAGTACTGCACTCAATATGCCAGCACATTTGGAAAACTCAGCAGTGGCCACAGGACTGGAAAACGTCCGTTTTCATTCCAATCCCAAAGAAAGGCAATGCCAAAGAATGCTCAAACTACTGCACAATCGCACTCATCTCACATGCTAGTAAGGTAATGCTCAAAATTCTGCAAGCCAGTCTTCAGCAGTATGTGAACCACGAACTTCCAGATGTTCAAGCTGGTTTTAGAAAAGGCAGAGGAACCAGAGATCAAATTGCCAACATCTGCTGGATCATGGAAAAAGCAAGAGAGTTCCAGAAAAACATCTATTTCTGCTTTATTGACTATGCCAAAGCCTTTGACTGTGTGGATCACAATAAACTGTGGAAAATTCTGAAAGAGATGGGAATGCCAGACCACCTGACCTGCCTCTTGAGAAACCTATATTCAGGTCAGGAAGCAACAGTTAGAACTGGACATGGAACAACAGACTGGTTCCAAATAGGAAAAGGAGTACGTCAAGGCTGTATATTGTCACTCTGCTTATTTAACTTCTATGCAGAGTACGTAATGGAAAATACTGGGCTGGAAGAAGCACAAGCTTGAATCAAGATTGCCAGGAGAAATATCAATAACCTCAGATATGCAGATGACACCACCCTTATGGCAGAAAGTGAAGAGGGACTAAAAAGCCTCTTGATAAAAGTGAAAGTGGAGAGTGAAAAAATTGGCTTAAAGCTCAACATTCAGAAAATGAAGATCATGGCATCTGGTCCCATCACTTCATGGGAAATAGATGGGGAAACAGTGGAAACAGTGTCAGATTTTATTTCTCTGGGCTCCAAAATCACTGCAGATGGTGACTGCAGCCATGAAATTAAAAGACGCTCACTCCTTGGAAGGAAAGTTATGACCAACCTAGACAGCATGTTGAAAAGCAGAGACATTACTTTGCCAACAAAGGTCCATCTAGTCAAGGCTATGGTTTTTCCAGTGGTCATCTATGGATGTGAGAGTTGGACTGTGAAGAAAAATGAGCACTGAAGAATTGATGCTTTTGAACTGTGGTGTTGGAGAAGACTCTTGTGAGTCCCCTGGACTGCAAGGAGATCCAACCAGTCCATTCTAAAGGAGATCAGCCCTGGGTGTTCTTTGGAAGGAATGATGCTAAAGTTGAAACTCTAGTATTTTGGCCATCTGGTGCAAAGAGTTGACTCATTGGAAAAGACTCTGATGCTGGGAGGGATTGGGGGCAGGAGGAGATGGGGACGACAGAGGCTGAGATGGCTGAATGGCATCACTGACTCGATGGACGTGAGTCTGAGTGAACTCCGGGAGTTGGTGATGGACAGGGAGGCCTGGCATGCTGCAATTCATGGGGTCGCAGAGTCAGACACGACTGAGCGACTGAACTGAACTGAACTGAACTACTCATCTAGAAGATGGTGAAGGGACAGATAGGGCCTTTGTCATGGCTTGCTGTGAGGATAAGCAAATTTTAGCAAAGTGTTTAGTGTGGTGCCTGGTCTATAGTGAGCATTCAAGAAATAGGAGCTAGAGGCAAATTGTGGTCCACTCTGTCCTGAGACAATGAATGAGATCACAGTCATACCAATTTGCTCATGAATTTGCCTTCTTATCTGTCTCTTCCTTCTTTATCCCACTTGTAGGCATTGCATTATCATTCCTAATTCATGACAAACCATGGTTGTCGTAAGCCTTTGCTCCTGTGGCATATCTCAACAACAGCTGACTAATAGATCACAGCTCTCCACCCACTGCAAATAAATGATGAAGGCAAGACATGTCGTGTAGGAAGATTATCTCCAAGTCCATGAGGTGGTAGCCTCTAAATACACCATCAGGCAAGCTAACCCAGAAAGACTCATAGAACAAATTAAAGTACTTAAGTCACAAGGACTTAGATACATTCAAAACATACAGCAAGAAAGATGGGGTGAGTTAACTGACTCAGGATAGGGTACAAGTCAGTGCAAGGACCACATTACCCGAGGTACACAGTGTCTCTCTCTGCACTCAGCTCTCCCTGCTGGTAGCATGGTTACTCGGACCAGAGTTGAGGTTTGAGCAAGAGGAGTGGGTGGCAAAGGGTTAACTGAGCAGGCTTGGAGTGTTCAAGCTCTGTTCATTCAAAAGAGAGGACTGGCCCTTAATCAGCTCCTGGGAGGTAATCCTTGAGCCCTTGAATTATCCTGCCTGATAAGAATGTCTTATTTACCTGGGGTCTCGGAACCTGCCAGATAGTTTATGCTAACAGTGTGATTAACGGAAGGGGCTTTTGGTCACACACTATCAGCTTTACTTCTAGGGGCTGGTAACTGAGAAGTTAAGTCATTCCCATGGGCAATCTGTGCCTATGTGACTGAACCCCAATAAAAACCCTGGACACCAAGGCTCAGTTGAATTTCCTGGTTGGCAGCACTTTGTATTTGGTGTCATACATTGCTGCTAGGAGAATGAAGTGTCATCCATGTACAGTTCATTTAATACCTGTTCTATGCACCTTTCTACTTTGCTGATTTTAACTTGTATTGTTTTGCTATAGTAAGCTGTAACCAAGAGTTTAACTGCTTTTCTGAGTTCCACGAGTCCTAGAAAATCATCAGATCTGAGAATGGTGTTGGGGATCCCTGACACGGGGGCCACACATGGTGGGTGCCCTGGGTCAATGTCACATATTTGTCCTACTAGAGAGATGTGGTGTCTCTGGCCTCTGCTGTCACACGCCAATTAGCCTGATGAACAGTTATGAACTCTATTTGAGTTTCTCGGGCAGAAGACATGTGACCCACAGAGTATAACTAGCAGGTTCTCAAATTAAGAGATCTTGAATGTTAAATGCTCATGTATATTTAATGACTCTTGATATTTAACCTCATGTGTATTTAATACATTATGAATATGTAACACTCAGGTACATTATACATATTAGGTATTTCTTGCTTCCTCCACTCCTTCTCTACTTGTGTTTAACGTGCACATGTTCTACCTGATGACTAGTTATCTTATAACTTAACACGTTCTGTGAATTCTGCTGATGACAATCACACGTCTTGCTTCATAGCTATTAATTTGTCTTTAAACATCTTAAGGTAGTTTGCCTATGTGTATAAACTACAGGTTTCTTTATTTATTAGAGCTGAATAATCTCAAAAGCGTGCACATCACAGGGCACAGTCTGATCGGTGAATCAGGGGAGGAGAGGCATGAACATGTCACTAAGTGCTCTTGTGCTCTAACCACTTTGGTTCCAGAAATGAACATGCATAGTCTTGATTCCTGGTCATGGTGGCTGCCTCCCAAAGCGCTGAGCTCCTGCTCCTTGCTTCTTGGGGAATAATGATAATAGTGATAATAACAGCAATCACACACATAGAGTTACTATGTTCCAGGCATTTTTAAAAAGCACTTCACATGAATTTATGCTTGACAGGAACCCTATGAGGTAGGGGCAATTTTAATCTCATTTTTACAGAGGAGAATATAAAATGCAGATGAGTGAAGGAATTTGTTCATCATCGATAACAGCGATGATGCTACAGCTGGAGCTCAGACTCAGGAGAGCTGGCTCCACAAACCCTGCTCCTGGTCACAGCCATCTGCTCACTTCCTCAACAGCGTCAGCCCCTCATTTGCTCACTGCCTTGGATGAACTCAAGTGGAAATGCCTCAGAAATATTGCTAAATATAAAGTATCTGAAAATTAAAAATGCTTAAGCTCAGTGTTGATAAGAAACTAGAGTGTGGTAGAATGCATTCATTTATATTAACCTGTGACAACACCATTCAGGAGAATGTCTTACAACTACCCTAACTGCAAAAGGACGTGAAGAGTAGAAGTCCAAAATGGTAAAATGCCATCCAGCACTAGCACAGTGAAGGGGGTGTTCTTAAAAGGTAATTTGATTTGGAAGTGTTAGGAGAAAAAAATAGATACTTATCCATAGCAATACTGAAAACATATAGTAGCATTCATGGAGCATCAACGCATACAACCATTCCAGATTGGCCAGGTATTTGTCCCAAGGTTTGTCTGCCTACACACATACTCAAAAGTTAGGAATATTAAGAAAAAAAAAGTCCAGAAGCATAGATGGGTTGGGTGAGATCGGAGTGTTCATACTCAGAGGGAGACATTTGAAAATCCCTACCCTTAAGCCCTGAATGCGTATGGCAAGGATTTGAACATTGCAAGTTCCTGTCTGGGTTATTCTGTTGAAACAGGGTCGAAGAATGGCAAAGGACCAACATCGGCCAAAGGCTAAAGATGCCAGCTCTGTGTTTGCCAGGTAGCCTGTTGGTCTGTGAGCCTGACTGTTAGTGTGTCATTGCAGAACCAGTGAGCATCATGGGTTCCGGAGGCTGTGGGTATGGGGGGGCAAGATCAGGAAAAATCCTTTGCACAGGGTCTGGCGTACAGAAGGTGCTCAGTAATGAGCACAGTGGACTCTGAAGTGTGTACACATACTATTAAAGTAGTTCTTTGGGAAGTGAGCTACTACATTTTGCCCGTCCTGGCTTCCTCTTTGTCCTCAGAATGTTGGAGGATGGGTGAGTGGGTTGGGAACTGAGTTCCTGGCTCAAAATACAATGTTCTTGACAAAACACAGAATTTAGTTTCCAAGGGCTTCTGAAAGAAAATGTCTCACGCAGTTTCTTGGAAATAAGTGCTTCCCATCTGAATGTGTTTTCAGGCACAGCTGAAGGCAGAAGCACTGGGCACAGAGGAGAGCGGGGAGGAAGATCTTGAAAAAGCTGTCTCCATTAACTTACTGATCCCAGGGACCAGGGAGCCAGCCCCCGGGGCAAGGTCTGTTCAGAGTTTTACCAAGATCCTCATTTTATAAAATGAGTAATTCTGCTCATCTTTCTCCTGCCCCCTTTCCCCTACCTGTAGTTAATGATCCCCGGGGGCAATGATCCCCATAGCTAATGAACCCAGACACGACCAGGCCTCCAGGCTCCTGCACAGGCCCGAAGGCTGTATGTGGCATCAGACTCCCCACAAAGCCTTTGCTGGGAGGGGACCGTTGTCACCAACCGTGGCCACCTGATTGGCCCCTTCGCTGGGCGTCACTAAAACCCCTCAGCTCAGACCATGGAGTTCTCCTTATAATTAACCTCTCTTTTGTAGCTAATGGTTCTTACAGATAAGGCTCTAGTGTAGGGCAGCCAGTAATTCACCCAGAAGGCTTCTTTCCACCTATGAAATTAAGCATTGTTAAAAAGAGTCTTTCCGTGGCCCAACAGCAGCTAAATGTTGCTTAGAAAGCTCACGGCAAAGCCTTTGTTACTCTGAGGACAGTTCTGCTGGACCTCTGTTTGATTTCATTGTTTTTCCCCTTTATTTATTTATTTATTTTAACAACAGAAGGAATTAGGTTCATTCCCATTTAAGTGTGTTGTGTGATTGTAAATGGTGCCCTCTCATATTTTGGGGAATATCTGACCAGGGGTTGCTGGAAGCTGAGATTTCAGAGAACTTTCAACCGGAGAGTGATATTGTTATTAAGATAATTTCTAAGATGGAAAGCTGTACCACCCACCTGTGAATTTAAGGGCACGAACATTGAGACTAAGGGAAAAAGGACTAGAACTTTCCAACAGACAACCTATTCACAGTTCCCACCAGAATACCAAATAAGTAAATAAAAACAAAAACAAACATACAGATAAACAAAAATCCCAAGATCCTGAAACAAGATAAAAAATGAGTGTGGCATCTCCCAACACTGTAAGAACAACCGATTTGGTGATAATGACACCAAGAAGAGATATTATTTATTGCCAATTGAGGCCATGCCAGACATGGTTCTAAGCAGTTGGTAATGGTTCCCTTACATAATTCTAGGCCAACTTGATGAAGTAGCGGCTCTTAGTCCTATTTTACAGATGAAGACATTGAGGTGAATATACACAAAGCTGGAAAATGTTGGCTTATGACCAAGAACTGGTTCCTGGCCATGCTCCAGGTGAGTTCATACAGCATCCTGGGTAAGGATATCCTCTAGAGACCAGTCTTGGGTGACCTGCTGACCTTCCTGGCTGTTGGTGGCAGCTTATGCTATATTTTCTATTACACAGCTTTAGAGTCCAGAAAAATTTTCCTTTTTAAAGCCACATCTCCAGTCTGTCTATCTAGGCCCACCTCAACCCAGTTGGCTTCTAGATACAAAGCCTGCAGCCATGTCAAACCAGAGGATGAGTAAGAGTGTCCAATGAGCCTACCCTGGGTTGATGTAACGTGTGCAGCTCTGGCACACAGAAGATCAACATCCAAGGTCCTTGCCCTTGAGGATTTCATAATCTGGTGGTGGCGACAGACACGTAAACAGACCCATTCCAAAACATGTCACAAATGTTATTATAATACGTACAAATAGCACTTAATTTGTACCAGGCACTGTTATTAGCACTTCTCATAGATTTTTCTCATTTAATCTTATAACAATCCCATGAGTAGCTATGGTTATCATTTTGCTGATGTAGCGAGAGGCTATGTGACATAGATTGAAGCGAAAAAGACAGGATTCTGAAGCCAGGCAGCTGGGCCCCATTTCTGCACTTTTAGCTGAGCTGCTCCGTGGTCTCCGCCATGATGGAGGCGAGCATGGGGGACTCTGACTGCACAGAGGAGGGACTCTGCAGCAGGCAGGGAGGGGCCTCGCCAGACAAGGGGGCTCCCAGGTTGGGCGAATTGACCCACAGAACCCGTTTGTCCATGACTGGGCCGGACATGGGTTGGGGAATAGTAAAATGGTGCAGACCATATGTATATGTTGTTGTCGGAAGCAATGGGCTGGCAGCCTGGCAACCTTTTATATACCTTTTGAATACAAGACTGAATGGCAAAAGGAAGACAAAGAATGGGCCCTGTAAGCTTGATGTCATATATGTAAATTAAAAATGCATGCACACAAAACAATATGTATGATATAAGAACATATATAAATGAAACGATTTCTACCAAACAGAGTAGCATGGCTGCCTTTGAGGACAGGTGGAGAACAGAAGTGGAGAAGAGGGATAAGATGAAATAAAGAAAGAGAAACATGATGACAGTAATGTGTTGTGAACTGAAGTCAGCCTTGGGCCCCTGAGAGGAGGAAAGAGAGGAGGAAGACGTTTCTCAGGAGCAGCTGCAAAGCTCTCCTGAGCTAAGTTTAGCCCCTTCCTGCATCTTTCCCTGGGTGTAGCAGGGGCACCAAGTTGCTTTCTCCAGTGTGATCCTACGCCCTTCTTATCCCTGATTGGGTCAGGGATGGGTGCCTGAAGCTCAGTCAATCAACTCATTTCCTTTTATAGACAGCTTTGATGCCCAGTAGAGGCACCCTAGTTTAGGGTGAAGGGCAAACTCCAGCCAAAGTAAATTACAACATGGCTTCCACTGCTGACCACATGACCCTGGGCACATGATTTAGCCTCTAAATCCTGAGTTTTCTTGTTTCTAGGGATATATAATACCCAACGTACAGGATTGTGTGAAGATTTCATGGGTGAATGAAATCCGTGAACAGTGCTGAGAACAGTGCCTGCCTTAACAGGACTCTATAAGTGTTGGCCATGATTGTTTCCTAGTGAAAAGTGAAAGTCGCTCAGTGGTGTCCGACTCTTTGTGACCCCATGGACTACACAGTCCATGGAATTCTCCAGGCCAGAATACTGGAGTGGGTAGCCTTTCCCTTCTGCAGGAGATCTTCCCAACTCAGGGAGGGATCAAACCCAGGTCTCCTGCATTGCAGGCGGATTCTTTACCAGGTGAGCCAAAAGGGAAGCCTGATTGTTTCCTAAGAACTTGGTAATTGAGAGACTAAAGAAAGGGCTGAATTTGGGCAGCTAATCAGCGCCAAGAAGTAAGTCACTTCCCCATTGTGTGAAGTATTCTCATTATTTTGTCTCCAGGGGCCACAGAAATAGCATTGTTTTGTCTAATACTTGTAAGGTGAAAAAGGTTGGAAATTATTGCTAAGCAGAGGTCAGACTCTGGTTAAATTCCTGAGGCCTCACTATACTAAGATCTCAGTATCTTTGCATTCTATCTGATACCTCCCCCCACCTTTTTTGTATGTGAAGTTAAAGTATATTTCTGTCAATTACCTACAGAATCCTGGTAAAGAGGGTCATAATGATAGTGAAGACTCCAAGGCTCAGCCTCTGAGCTCATCTCAATGTATGCTCACTTCCATTCTTTCATCCTCACAGTGCGGGTCACCCTTACACACAGATGACCAAGTTAAAAATTCTTGAAAAACAAGTACAAGATCATATATCCCTCTTGCTGCCATGATCAAGTCCCAGTTCATACAAAGGGTAGCCTAACAACCTCAGCACACAGAATTTTATAAAATCTGGATTTTACACAGGATTTTCTGGGGTAACGACACATTTGTGACTTCATGAGCTTTAACTATGTGGATAAAAGAGTCAGTTCTTGCCCTTACTCATTTACCTCTATTCTGGTAAAGTTCTATTTACTATTTCTTAATAGAATGTTTATACAACTGTTTCTGAAAAGATCATTTTCAGTTTTTGGAAAAGGTGGTCAAGGCCTTATTGGGAATTCAGACTTGTATATCAAGCAGATAAATAATGGATTTCAATTTCCTAGAACAAAAGTACCTGGAAGAGAATGTGAAAGTGTTTCAGGAAGGAGGAACAAACAAAAACCCTTCCTTGACCTTTGGAAGTCAGAGAATAATCCACAAACTGATTTAGGCAATTTCACCACTTTGAAGGCTTTCAAAGAAGACTGATTTCTGTTTGTTCAGCCACCATTTGGAAGTGCAAAGATCAGGGACATCAAAAGCTTTATCTGAGCTTTTAAATGTGTTTGTGAAATTGCAAATATGCCATGGAGGCAATTCTCAGAGATCTGCATTTTGACAGTTTTTATCTATCAGTTTGACAGGTGCCATCTGATCAAGTGGGTGGCCCTTCCGGCATGCCAAACGCCTTCCAGACGCCTTCCAAAGGCAAGCCAGAGAGAAAGGAAAACCAGCCATTTCCTGTGACCGGGAGTCAGGGGCAGCGGCTGAAGGCGTCTATGGTGACTTCCTGAGGATGTTGAGTCAGTCACTGAAGTGGTTAAAAGCTTTTGCATAAAGTGCGTGGTGTACACTTCCCAAACAGCAGTATTAAATCTTCAGAATCATAAAGAAGTCTAGTCATCCTTCAGTAGGAAGTACAACAGCCATAAAATTTATCTGAGTGAGTCAGTCCAGGCCCAATAGGGTACTCCACAGTCTCAGGGACCCGTAGTCCTTCCTGTTTGTGTCTCTGCTGAGTGTGCTTCCCAAGTTCACTTCGTGGTTCAAGTCTGATGCTGCAGCTTCAACCTTCCAAGAAGAAAGAGGATGGGAGGAGAAGGGCACACCCACCCCCGCAACTCTTGTTAGGAGACTTTCTGGAAGTTTCTCATGCTACTTCTGGTTTTAAGCCATTCGCCAGAACATAATCACGTAGCTACCTCTAATCAGAAGGAGGGTTGTAGGATATACTCTAGTGAAGATTTAAGGGGTCTGTTATCACTTAAAAAAAAGGTAGACTGGATTTTGGTGGACAATTACCTAGCCCTGCCCTATCACCTTTTAGGACTCATCCCTTCTTTAGAGAGATCGTCTGAGCCCATCCTCTCAGGAGCAGGCTCTCCTCACTTACTCGCTCTCATGGAACCTGTTTGATTCCTCCATAGGAATGATCTCGTTCATTTGTTTACTCTTTCTTTTTCTGGCCTCAGTCCCCCAGTGGAACAAAGTTCCCTGAGTCCAGGAGCCTTATCTGTCTTGTTGCTCTCCGATCTACCCACAGAAGCTCTCAGTACCTGGTACCCAACAGAATAAACATGTGGAATGAGCAGCAAAATAGGGCCCTTACAAAGAAAACCACTGAGATTAAACATATAAGCTCTGGGGTTGGACATCCTTGATTAAAATCTTGCCTCAGCTCATTAATAATGTGACTGTGGGTAAGTGACCTAACTTGTCTAAGCCTTGGTTTCTCTCTTTGTAAAAATGGAGGGGAGGACTTTTGAAGAATGAAAAGAGTGCATACGTGTGAGGCGCTTACGTCTCTGCCTATTCGAGAGTGAACGGTCAATAATTTTATATATGCTCATCAAAATAATTTTTAGTTTGGTTGTTATTAGGATTTATCTAGTCCAAAGATTCAAAGGAGGCTTCTTGGAAGAAGGCATCTTAGGGGGAGTCCAGTGGACAAGCAGGAGTTAACTAGACAGGAAAGGGGTGAGGAGGGCGTCACAGGGAGAAGGAAGTATGCCTGGAGAGGTCTTGGGGTGGGAGGGGGTGTGCAGGCTGAACTGGAATAAAAGTCAACATGGCCAGAGTGAAGAGAGAAAAAGCAGCATGCACACAGAGATGGGGAAGGAAGACATGGCGGGCTAGGACAGGCAGGGCCTCCGTATTGTGAATTTTATCTCAAGTGCAAAGAGAAGTTACCAGAGGTCTCCAAGCAATGGAGTGTATAATCAGGTTTATAAATGTTTAATATCATCCTGGCTGTGGTATAGAGAGGCAGTTATCACGTCAGAGCAACTTCCATCCATGGGATGTCTACTGTATTCTCGCTTTCAAGTCCAAGTTAGCCCCTATCAAACATTGTGAGGCTCTGGCTAAGAGTATAGAGCAGTAGGCCAGCTTGGGCTAGCTATGCTTGGGCTTCTTGACTGAGAGAAACTTTTAGATATGCCTAAATATTTAAACATTATAAATGAAACTATCAAACTATTAACCTAAATGTGTTGTAGCATCCTGTTTTGAAAAATATACATACATAATGACTAAAAATCAGAAAAATATAAAAAAATGTTTGAATTTAATTATTATCATCCATGCCTGGGTATTCTGTTATTGGGCTAGACATACATAATTTGCAATTTATTATATATGTATTCCAAAAACTATGTTTTTATTGTCATCAATTCAGCAAAATCATGATTTGTGTTCTTATAATCCAGATTTTTACATAAATTGTACTCTGCTGAAAAAAAGTTCTACAGGATGAAAAAATAAAATACATGTGTATTCAAAGTCTAGAAAATTTGAATACATTTAATAAAAACGTAAATTAAAGTAAATGTAAGCAATTAAAATATTTATATACATTTTCAGAAAAGTGACTGCTCTTCTAAACTGTTTAAAGTTAACTACTAAAGCCAGGGCAACTAGCCAAGAAAAAAATAGAAGGCATTCAAATTGGAAAGGAAGAAGTAAAATGATCTCTGTTTATAGATAACATGATATTATACGTAGAAAACTCCAAAGATCCCACAAACTGTTAGAAGCAATAAACGAATTCACAGAAGTTGCAGTGTACAAGATCAACATATAACAATCAGCTGCATTTTTTAAACATTTATTTTTATTTATTTATTTGGCTGCACTGGATCTTAGTTGCAGCAGGCAGGATCTTTAGTTGTGGCATGTGGAACCTAGTTCCCCAACCAGGCATCAAACCCAGGCCCCCTGCACTGGGAGCTTGGAGTCCTAGCCACTGGGCCACCAGGAAAGTCCCATGAGCCTCATTTCTCTATACTAACAATGAACCATTTGCAAAGGGAATTAAGAGAACAATTCCATTTATAATAGCATCAAAAAGAATCAAATACTTAGGAATAAACTTAACCAAAGAGATAAAAGGCCTGTACACTGAAAACAACAAATGGTTGCTGAAAGAAATTAAGACACAAATAGATACAAAGGCATTTGCTGTGGATTGAATATTTGTGTTTCCCCCAAACCCATATTTTGAAGCTCTAGTCTTCAATGGATGATATTTGGAGTTAGGGCTTTTGGGGAGTAATTAGGGTTAGATTAGCCCATGAAGGTGGGGCCCTCATGGTGAGATTATTGCCTTCATAAAAAGAGGAAGAGACCTGAGATCTCTCCATGAGCACACACCAAGGAAAGATCATGTGAGCACGTATTGTGAAAGTGACTACATATCAGCCAGGAAGAGGGCCTTCAGCAAGAACTGAATCGGATGGGAACTTGATCCTGCCTGGGCTTCCTAGCATCCAGAGCTGTGAGAAATAAATGTCTGCTGTGTAAGTTACCCAATCTAAGGTATGTTGTTATAGCAGCCCAAGCTAAGACAGCATTCCTTATTTGTAGATTGGAAGACTGAATACTGTTAAGATGTCAATATTATTCAAAATGATTTACAGATTCAATGCAATCCCTGTCAAAATCCCAATAGTGAACTTTTGCAGAAATAGAAAATATATTCAAAAATTCATATGGAATCTCAAATAGTTAAAAACAAATCTTAAAAAAGAACAAAGTTGGAAGTCTTATGCTTGTTGTTTTAAAACTCATAAAGTTATAGTAAGTCAAAACAGTGTGGTGTGTAATAAAGACAGACATACAGATCAGTGGAATAGAAGAAAGAACTTAGAAACGAATACTTCATTTTATGTGGCCAAATTATTTTTGAGAAGTGTGCCAAGACCATTCAATGGGGGAAAGACAGTCTTTTTTCAATAAATGCTGTTGAAAACACTGGATATCCACATTCAAAAGAATGATGTTGAAAAAAAAAAAAGAATGATGTTGGATGTTCATCTTATACCATATACAAAAATTAACTCAAAATGGATCAAAAGCCTAAAAGTAAACGTTAAAACTATAAAATTCTCTGAGGAGAGCATGGGGGAAAGCCTCATGACACTAGATTTGGCAGTGGCTTCCTGGATAAGACGCCAAAGGAACAGGCAACGAAAGTAAAAACAAACAGAATTACATAAAAATTTAAAATCCTCTGCATCAAATGATACAATCAACAGAGTGAAATGGTAACTCATGGAATGAGAGAAAATACTTTCAAATCACATCTCTGGCAAAAGGGGCTGGTGCTCAGTGTTCAGTCACTTCAGTCGTGTCTGACTCTCTGCGACCCCACGGACCACGGCCCGCCAGGCTCCTCTGTCCATGGGATTCTCCAGGCAAGAATACTGGAGTGGGTTGCCATTTCCTTCTCCAGTGATAAAGTATGAAGTGAGGGTAGGGGGCTAATATCCAGAATATGGGCTTCCCAGGTGGCTCTAGTGGTAAAGAAGCTGCCTGCCAATGCAGGAGATGTAAGAACTGCGGGCTCAATCCTTAGGTCAAGAAGATCCCCTGGAGGAGGGTATGGCAACTCACTCAAGTACTCTTGCCTGGAGAATCCCATGGACAGAGGAGCCTGGAAGGCTACAGTCTATAGAGTCCCAAAGAGTCAGACACAACTGAAGTGACTTAGCATGGACACACATCCAGAATATATAAGGAACTTCTGCAACTCAGTGACAAAAAAATGACCTGATTAAAAAGTGGGGGGAAGACTTGAGAAGATATTTCTCTAAGAAGATATATACAAATAACCAGCAAGCACCTGAAAAGATGCTCAGCATCACTAATCTGTAGGGAAATGCAAATAAAGACCACAAGATACCACCTCACACGCATTAGGATGGCTACAAAAAAACAAACAAAAACAACACCCCACAAAAAAGATTCCCCAAAATTTAGGGGGAAAAACAGGAACATAACGAGTGTTGGTAAGGAAGTAGAGAAATCAGACCTCTTGTGCACTGTTGGTGAGAGTGTAAGATGGTGTAGCCACTGTAGAAAACAGTATTGTGGTTTTTCAGAAAATGGAAAATAGAACTGCCATATGACCCAGCAATTTTACTTCTGAATTTAAGCAGGATCTGGAAGAGACAGTTATACACTCATGTTCATAAGAAATTCACAATAGCCAAGAAGTGGGAACAATCTAGGAATGGATTAACATCAATGGATAAATAGATAAACACAATGTGGTATAAGATACAATGAAATAGTTTTCAGCCTTAAAAAGGAAGGAAATTCTGACACATCCTACATCATGGATGAAACTTGAGGAAAAGTGAAACTCCAGTCACAGGACAGATGTGATATGATTTCACTTATATAGGGGACCTAGATAGCTCAGCTCATAACGCATCTGCCTGCAATGCAGGAGACACCAGTTTGATTACTGAGTTGGGAAGATCCCCTGGAGAAGGGATAGGCTACCCACTCCAGTATTCTTGGGCTTCCCTGGTGGCTCAGATGGTAACGAATTCACCTGCAATAGGGGAAACCTGGGTTCGATCCCTGTGTTGGGAAGATCCCCTGGGGAAGGGAATGGCCACCCACTCCAGTATTCTTGCCTGGAGAATTTCCAAGGACAGAGGAGCCTGGAGGGCTACAGTTCATGGGGTCGCAAAGAGTTGGACATGACTGAGTGACTAAGCACGGCACAGTGCAGAGTAGTCAGATCCAGAGAGAGAGAAAGTAGAAAGGAAGCTGCCAGGGGCTTGGGGCAGACAGTAATGGGATGTTACTGTTTTATGAAATGAAAAGAGCCCTGGAGATGGATGGTGATTGCCAAAAATAATGTGGATGTACTTAATGTCACTGAATTGTACATTTCAAAATTATTAAGATTGTGAATTTCATCTTATGTATCAGTTCAGTTCAGTTCAGTTGCTCAGTTGTGTCCAAATCTTTGTGACCCCATGGACTGCAGCACGCCAGGCTTCCCTGTCCTTCACCAACTCCCAGAGCATGTCCATCGAGTCAGTGATGCCATGAAACCATCTCATCCTTTGTCGTCCCCTTCTCCTCCTGCCTTCAACCTTTCCCAGCATCAGGGTCGTTCCCAGTAAGTCAGTTCTTCGCATCAGGTGGCCAAAGTATTGGAGCGTCAGCTTCAGCATCAATCCCAATGAATATTCAGGACTGATTTCCTTTAGGATGGGCTGGTTGGATCTCCTTGCAGTCCAAGGGACTCTCAAGAGTCTTTTCCAACACCACAGTTCAAAAGCTCATTTCTTCAGTGCTCAGCTTTATGTCCAACTCTCACATGCATACATGACCATAGAAAAACCATAGCTTTGACTAGACGGTCTTAATATGTATATTCTACCACAATTAAAAATAATAACTGTTAAGTAAAAGAGAAATATAAATTATACTGAATAAATATAAAATTTTTTAAATAAAAATATTTAAACATTTTCTTCTTAAATTTCAAAACGTTTATGGAATATTGATAATTTTACAAATATAAAACAATTTGCAGTTCTAGCACGAAATGTCCATCAAGTTGCTAATCTAAGTGATGGATATTAATATTAACATTGAAAATATTAAATAATGCCATGTGTCACCATGTACAACTGTTGTGAATACCCAGCTTACTCATGAGTACTTTCAGAACCACAAATTGGAGCATGATGAGAATCAAGACAATGGGTGCCCCACACTTCTGGGAAATACCTAATTATACAAGAACTACTGCTTTTTAAAAAGCCTCTTGATGAAAGTGAAAGAGGAGAGTGAAAAAGTTGGCTTAAAGCTCAACATTCAGAAAACGAAGATCATGGCATCTGGTCCCATCACTTCATGGGAAATAGAAGGGGAAACAGTGGAAACAGTGTCAGACTTTATTTTTTTGGGCTCCAAAATCACTGCAGATGGTGATTGCAGCCATGAAATTAAAAGATGCTTACTCCTTGGAAGGAAAGTTATGAGCAACCTAAACAGCATATTAAAAAGCAGAGACATTACTTTGCCAACAAAGGTCCATCTAGTCAAGGCTATGGTTTTTCCAGTGGTCATGTATGGATGTGAGAGTTGGACTGTGAAGAAAGCTGAGCATTGAAGAATTGATGCTTTTGAACTGTGGTGTTGGAGAAGACTCTTGAGGGTCCCTTGGACTGCAAGGAGATCCAACCAGTCCATTCTGAAGGAGATCAACCCTGGGTGTTCTTTGGAAGGAAATGATGCTAAAGCTGAAACTCCAATAGTTTGGCCACCTGATGCGAAGAGTTGACTCGTTGGAAAAGACTCTGATGCTGGGAGGGATTGAGGGCAGGAGGAGAAGGGGACGACAGAGAATGAGATGGCTGGATGGCATCACCGACTTGATGGACATGAGTCTGAGTGAACTCCGGGAGTTGGTGATGGACAGGGAGGCCTGGCGTGCTGCGATTCATGGGATCGCAAAGAGTTGGACATGACTGAGCGACTGAACTGAACTGAACTGATTGGCTTCTTGCTGTCTGAGAGGAAAGATTTGACAAGTTAAAGAATTTGTCTTTTCTTCTGGAGTACTTGTTTCCTCATCTCTTCTTGCTCTGAGGCAGTATCTATGTTCACAACATTTGGATACAGTTGTCTCTCAAAGGCAGGACTTGAGGGGCAGTATTTCTTTGGAGCCAACATGGCGTTGCCTGGAGGTGGATGCTTAGACCCAAGAGTCTTGCTGTGACCGCCTTGAGTGTCAGATAGCTGGTGACATAAACACCCTTATATCTCTCAATAAATTTGTTGTTTGTGTGAGTTTGTGATATGCAGGGCCCCTCTTTCTTGGGCCAAAGCCTGGCACTGTTCAAGCCCCACTTTCTAGTTCTCAAAATGAAAATAAACCAGTTAGACTGGATCTGCCCATGTAGCGAAGCCTAGAGGGGTCAGTATCCAGAGGGTTTATGTTTGTCTGAGTGGGACTTTGGGGTTTGAATTTTCTAGATGTTAGCCAAGTTTTTTCAGCTCCATGATCCTGGAAAAGTCAATTGTGAGCTGTGTATCCAGGATTTCTCATCTCTAAAATGGGAATTAAAATAGAGCTGACCTCACTGCATCAGGTGAGGGTTAACTGAGAAAATGCACTTAAAATTCCCAGCAACATCACTGGCCCAGGCTGGGTATTAGTGATAATCATGATATGATTTGGATGACAAGGCGAACATGGGAAAATTCACAATCTCCAAGATAGACTGGCTGGTCCTTAGAATTAAGAGAACTAATTGGATTAGGGTGCAACTTTATCATCAAGATCTGAGTCACAACTAAATGTTCTTTAAATCTGGAAGATAAAATGAGGCTTTCTGAGGTACCATCAGACTGGTAGATATATGGCTTGAGCAGATCTGGAATGACCACCAATGATAATAACATCAGATTCTTATAACATCAAATAAGAACAACCGTCTCATCTTGTGTACAAAACCCCATTAACCATGCTTGTCATCATTCTGTTGCTGAACTGCAGATCATCTAAAGGGAAAGCAAAAAGGCAAAAAAAAAAAAAAAAAAAAAAAAGAAAGACTTCAAAAGTAATTCCTTTCTGCTTCAAAAATAGTCTTGGGTTTTCTGGTTTAACTGAGAATTGAGAAGTAAGCATGCATCATTAATTTCTATGCAAAAACATTCTTCACTTCAAATGGCAATTAGTTGATAACATTTCTATCTTGTGTCGTGATGAGATTTTTATGCTAATCATCACATAGCAGTAAATTAATCATTTGGGCACAGTTAGAGAGGATGTATATTTCATGAGACAGATATAGATATCAAGATCTGCTTGATATTTACTCAAGGTAAGTGAGAAGCATCTCAAATTATTACGAGGGAAGCACGCTGGGCAAATAGGGCTGTGTGGCACTGAAATGTATGCAGTGGAGATGCCTGAGGATTTTCAAAACACTCTTGGTGTCATTAATGTAATTATTGTGAGGAAGTTGGGGCACTCTGGGGAACTTCAATTCCAAATCATTCACAGAAATTCCAGAACCCTGAAAACCACATCTTTGACAATGTCAAGGGCAAATTCAGCCATCGACCTCCTTTTCCTCTAATCCCCTCCTTTTTCTGTTATAGAATTCAGCCTTTTCACATTGTACAATATTTAAATGGGTTTCTCTGCTCAATTTGCACTTAAGTCTACTCAGTCAAACGAATCAGAAAAGCATCTTGACCCTAAAGTCAAATTGGAAAGCTGCTGTGTGCATAGGAACTAGGCCACGGCTCAAAATGAGATGCTGTTTATTAGTAGATGAACAGGGCCTTTTACAATTTATGGAAAATAAGAGAATTGTACTTGAAAATGCCTGTAGCCATAGTGATTCAACAGCACGTGCTAGGCTACATGGCTGCCTGGGAGACCTAAGTGACTGTGATGTGCAAGCGGGGTTATCATGAGAAGAAACTCTTTAGACCCCTCTCCTCATAATTCCTCACCCACCACGTGTTTCCCCAACCCCATGCGGCTCTCTGCAACCCCTATGCTTTTACTACTACTTCTCACCCCGCCCGCCGACACACTTTCCACCGCACACACTCACACTGTCCCCCGACCCAGCCCGTCCTTTCTCCTCCAGTAAGCCAGCAGCAGAGCGCCCAGTGAGGGCGTGCCTTCAGTTGGCGTGTGCAATGATTATTTTTTTTCCCCAGGGAAATACAAAACATTATGGGGAAAGGATAGGATAAGATCCATCTCTAGGATATAGGCGGAGAAGGTACACCCCCAAACCCTGTGCAGAAGGTGGGGTTGGAGCAAAGGCTGCATTTCCTAGAGGAATGGTGGGTGCAGACTCAGGAGGCAATTGGTGAGGTGGGGTGGAGTCTTGCAAGCTGGTGGGAATTTGAAGCTAGAATATAACTCTTTTTCAAAGTTGCTTCAAAACTTAAAATTCTAGAGTGAGTGGGGAGGATGGTGGTGGCAAAGAGTGGAGAACACAAAATGGGATGTATCTGAGTTCCACCATCTGGGAGGGAGATCTAAAGATGCTACACAGGGTGACAAACAGAAGGCACAGCAACTCCAAGTCAAAGGGGGGTGGCGCCCGTGAGTGTCCCTCTCTGATGATCTTGAAGGGAATGGATCACCGGTCCAATAGGACATAAACATCCCATTTTAGGGAGCAACACGGAGGCAGCTAGCAGCTTATGAGTTTATGTAATAACTATGTACTTTAAATATAGAGAATTCCCTGGTAGCTTAGTCAGTAAAGAATCTGCCTGCAGTGAACGGGACCTGGGTTCAGTCCCTGGGTCAGGGAGATCCCCTGGAGAAGGAAAAGGCAACCCTTTCCAGTATTCTTGCCTGGAAAATCCGATGGCCAGAGGAGCCTGGTGGGCTACCACCCATGGGATCACAAGAGTCAGACATGACCTAGCGACTAAACCACCCCCACTTTATGTGTATTTATAAATTATTTAATATACATATATGCTATTGTTGTTCAGTCACTAAGTCATATTTGACTCTTCTCAACCCCATGGACTGCAGCACACCAAGCTCCTCTGTCCTCCATTATCTCCCAGAGTTTGCTCAAATCCATGTCCACTGAGACAGTGATGCCATCCAACCATCTCATCCTCTGCCACTCCCTTCTCCTCCTGCCCTCAATTCTTCTCCAGCATCGAGGTCTTTTCCAACAAGTTAGCTCTTTGCATCAGGTGACCAAAGTTTTGGAGCTTTAGCTTTAGCATCAGTCCTCTCAATGAATATTCAGGACTGATTTCCTTTAGGACTGACAGGTTTGATCTCCTTGCAGTCCAAGGGACTCTCATGAGTCTTCTCCGGCACCACAATTTGAAAGCATCAATTCTTCAGCAGAAACCAAAAGGAAGAAAGAATTAAACCTTGAAGCCTGAAAAAGGAGACCTCAAAGACAATAAGTTTTTAAAAAATAATAATGAAAAAGGCAGAGAAATACTGTACAAATGAAAGAACAACTACTGGAAAAACCATGGCTTTGACTCTATGGATCTTTGTTGGCAAAGTGATGCTAATGCTTTTTAATATGCTATCTAGGTTTGTCATAGCTTTCCTTAAGGAAAAAGTGTCTTTTAGTTCATGGCTGCAGTCACTTGGAGTGATTTGGGAGTCTGCAGTGATTTGGGAGCCCAGCAGAATAAAAATCTGCCACCGCTTCCACTTTGCCCCTTCTATTTGCCATCAAGTGGTGGAACCAGATGCCATGATCTTTTTTTTTTTTTAATGTTGAGTTTCAAGCCAGCTTTTTCTCCCTCCTCTTTCACCTACATCAAGAAGTTCTTTAGTTACTCTTCACTTTCTGCCATTAGAGTAGTACCATCTGCACATTTGAGGTTGTTGATATTTCTTCTAGCAATCTTAATTACAGCTTGTGATTCACTGAGCCCAGCATTTCACATGATGTATTTCTGCCTAGAAGTTAAATAAGCAGGGTGACAGTATGCAGCCTTATTGTATTTCTTTCCCAATTTTGAACCGGTCTGTTGTTCCATGTCAGGTTCTGTTGCTTCTTGATCTGCATACCAGCTTCTCAGGAGACAAGTAAGGTGGTCTGGTCTTCCCATCTCTTAAAAAATTTTCCACAGTTTGTTGTGATCCACACAGTCAAAGGCTTTAATATAGTCAATGAAGCAGAAGTAGATTTTTTTCTGGAATTCTGTTGCTTTTTCTATGATCCAACAGATGTTGACAACTTGATCTCTGGTTCCTTTGCCTCTTTGAAACCCAGCATGTGCATCTGAAAGTTCTTGGTTCACAAACTGCTAAAGCCTAGCTTGAAGGATTTTGAGCATAACCTTGGTAGCATGTGAAAAAGTGAAAGTGAAAGTTGCCCAGTCATGTCCGACTCTTTGTGACACAACAGATTATACAGTCCATGGAATTTTCCAGGCCAGAATACTGGAATAGTTAGCCTTTCCCTTCTCCAGGGGATCCTCCCAACCCAGAGATTGAACCCAGGTCTCCCACATTGCAGGTGGATTCTTTACCAGCTGAGACACCAGGGAAGCTCAAGAATACTGGAGTGGATAGCCTATCCCTTCTCCAGGGTATCTTCCCAACCCAGGGATTGAACCCAGGTCTCCTACATTTCAGGCAGATTCTTTACCAGCTGAGCCACCAGGGAAGTTAGAATACTGGGGTGGGTAGCCTTTCCCTTCTCCAGCAGATCTTCCTGACCCGGGAATAGAAATGGGGTCTCCTGCATTGCAGGCAGATTCTTTATCAGCTGACCTACCAGGGAAGCCTTGCTAGCATGTGAAATGAGTGCAATTGTATGGTAGTATCAGCATTCTTTGGCATTGCTCTTCTTTGGGATTCTCTTCTTTCCTCAGCTATTTGTAAAACCTCCTCAGACAACCATCTTGCCTTCTTGCATTTCTTTTTCTTTGGGATGGTTTGGTCACTGCCTCCTGTACAATTTTATGAACCTCTGTTCATAGTTCTTCAGGCACCCTTTCTACCAGATCTAATCCCTTCTATTTATTTGTCACTTCCACTTATAATCATAAGGGATTTGATCTAGGTCATACCTAAATGGCTGAGTGGCTTTCTTTAATTTAAGCCCGAGTTTTGCAATAAGGAGCTGATGATCTGAGCCACAGTCAGCTCCAGGTCTTCTTTAACTGACTCTTTAGAGCTTCTTCATCTTTGCCTGCAAAGAACATATCAGTCTGATTTTACATCACCATTTGGTGATGTACACCTGTGGAGTCATCTCTTGGGTTGTTGAAAAGGGTGTTTGCTGTGACCAGCATGTTCTCTTGACAAAACTCTGTTAGCCTTTGCCCTGCTTCATTTTGTACTCTAAGGCCAAACTTACCTGTTATTCTGAGTACCTCTCAACTTTCTACTTTTGCATTCCATCCCCTATGATGAAAAGAACATCTATTTTTCATGTTAATGCTAGAAGATGCTGTAGGTATTCATTCAACTGGTCAACTTTGGCTTCTTTGGCGTCAGTGGTTGGGGCACTGACTTGGACTTGCTGTGATGTTAAATGGTTTGTCTTGGAAACAAACCAATATCATTCTGTTGTTTTTGAGTTTGCACCCAAGTATTGCATTTCGGACTCTTGTTGACTCTGAAGGTTACTCCACTTCTTCTAAGGTATTCCTGTCCATGGTAGTCGATATAATGATAATCTGAATTAAATTCTCCCATCCCATCAATTTTAGTTCACCAATTCCTAAGATGTTGATGTTCAATCTTCCCATTTTCCTGCTTGAGCACATCCAATTTACTTTGATTCATGGACCTAATCATCCAAGTTCCTATGTAATACTGTTCTTTACAGCATTGGACTATACTTTTACCACCAGACACATCCACAGCTGAGCATCGTTTCCACTTTGGCCAAGCTGCTTCATTCTTACTGGAGCTATTGGTAAGTGCCCTCTGCTCTTCTCTAGTAGCAATATTGGACACCTTCTGACCTGGGGGGCTCTTGTTCTAGTGTCATGTTTTTTTACCTTTTTAAACTGTTCGTGGGGTTCTCCAGGCAAGAATACTGGAGTGGGTTGCTATTTCCTTCTCCTGTGAACTATGTCTTGTCAAAATTCTTCACTATGACCCGTCTGTCTTGGGTGGCCTTGCACAGCATGGATCATAGCTTCATTGAGCTAAGCAAGCTCCTTCGCCATAACAAGGCAATAATCCATGAAGGGAATATACTTGTATATTAAATATATAGTATAAGATATTTATTCTGCTGCTGTGCTCAGTTCAGTTCAGTTGCTCGGTCATGTTCGGCTCTTTGTGATCCCATGGACTGCAGCATACCAGGCCTCCCTTGTCTATCACCAACTCCTGGAGTTTACTCAAACTCATGTCCATTGAGTTGGTGATGCCATCCAACCATCTCATCCTCTGTCATCCCCTTCTCCTCCCGCCTTCAAACTTTCCCAGCATCAGGGTCTTTTCCATTGAGTCACTTCTTTGCATCTGGTGGCCAAAGTATTGGAGTTTCAGCTTCAGCATCAGTTCTTCGCTGAGCTCCATCATATCCAACTCTTTGTGACCCCATAGCCTGTAGCCCACCAGCCTCCTCTGTCTGTAGGATTATCCAGGTAAGAATACTGGAGTGGTTTGCCATTTCCTACTCCAAGGGATCTTCTCAATCCAGGGATTGAACCTCGGTCTCTAGTATCTCCTGCATTGGCTGGTGGATTTTTACCACTGCACCACCTATTGTGCTCTATTTATATATATAATATTATATATTATATGAAAAAATATATATGTAAATATATATATATCCATGTATATGATATAGTTTTTATAGAAAATAACCCTGAAGCTAAAGATAATTACCAGCCAAACCATTAGACTATCTTTGGACTCTGATAATGCAGAGATGCCATGAATTTTAGTTCAGTCTTTGGACAATTTGTGAAATCTCTAAGAATCTACTTTTCCAAGTTGGAATCAAGCAGTGAGAAAAGAATGATTCAAAATGTGCAAAATGTAAAAAGAAAATGAGTGTATACACTGGATAAAAACTAATGACTTGACACTCATTTCTGACCAAGTAGGAGTAATAGGGATTAGACTTATTTTTATGTATGAAGTGATTAAAAATTCAAATGAAATATATGAAACAATGGTTTTTAAGACACTACACATCAGGAGATGAAAGACAATCATGCCCGAGATACAGAAAATGATTGAAATGAGTCCTAAATGATGGCACTACGTCACCTTGAGGGAGTTTCCAGGAAACTCCAGGAAAGGAAAGCCTAAATAGAGCCCGGGAACCGCGACGAGTCGAAGAGCAGAATCTGAGTGTCCAGGGAGGCCACGGCAGTGCGGGCTCTCAGGACACAGTCTCAGAGAGGGAGAGCCTCACATGATGAGATGCTGGAGAGCTTCGGGGGGCCCCCAGCCCTCCCCAGCTGGGCACGGATCCATGCATGTGTTGGAGAAAACCATCAGAGGCTGGGGAAGCAGCCAGCTAAAAGGAATAGAAGAGAGAGCTCAGAAATCATCTGACATAGTTTGTTCCTCCAGTCAGAGAGGAAAACCTCGTAATTTATGGGGCATCAATAGAGCACTCAGAGAGGTTAGTTCTAGGAGTTAGACAAAATTAGCCTAGAATAAATGCTTTTATAGTTCCACCTCACAAAGCCTGGCTAAAGAATTAGGATGTGGTATATTTCTCAATCCAAAATGAATCTGAGGATGACTGGATTTTGGAGTGAGGTGGAAGACAGCACTTTGTAAACTGCATGACCAGTATTCAGTCAAGAGATCTTCCTATGTCTCTGGAGGGCTACTGTGGTAGGAATTGACAACCTTCTAGTAACTTCAATCCAAGTCTCCATCTATGGCTTCTGTCTTCTTTTGTGAAGATGGGATACAAATGGGACCACCTAAAGCACAACTGTGAAGACCTCCCTCGTTGGCAGCTTCCCATATATTCTGCTTAAGCCTCAAGAGAATCCCAGGACTTTCCTGCTGGTGTTCAGGTTAGCTCTCTCTTGATATGGCTCTATGTTGGGAATTTTCATCTTGTTTCTATCATTTTCTCAAAGAAGAGAAGAACAGAGGAATGGAAATTGAGAAATGACTGAATATTGAAGGAGCTGACGTCCCCCGTCAGAGGACAGTTATTGTGAAGCTACTATGCGCTATGCGCTCTTTTTGGTGCTTTCAGATATTTTTCAGGGGATTGTGCCTTTAAATCAGGCAAGTGATTTAATCACTTGTTTCAATCTATTCTCAACAAGACACTAAAGAGGAGGTATGAAGTGGGAATATAATTGTTGACTTATTAGACAATTGTTCTAGAATTTACTGGGAAGTCTTTCTTTTATTTGTGTCTTTTGCTGATCTTCTCTACCAACCTGGCCATAGACCAAGTCTTCATGAATGTGCGGTTCTGGATCTAGACTCTCTATTATGTTCCATTGGTCTATTTTTCTACCCTTGTGCCAATGCCATGTCATCTTAAATACCACATCCGATAAGGAGTCTTGTTATCTGATGAGGTAGGTACATATACACAATGGAGTATTATTCAGCTATTAAAAAGAATACATTTGAATCAGTTCTAATGAGGAGGATGAAACTGGAGCCTATTATACAGAGTGAAGTAAGCCAGAAAGAAAAACACCAATACAGTATACTAACGCATATATATGGAATTTAGAAAGATGGTAACAATAACCCTGTGTACGAGACAGCAAAAGAGACACTGATGTATAGAACAGTCTTACGGACTCTGTGAGAGAGGGAGAGGGTGGGAAGATTTGGGAGAATGGCATTGAAACATGTAAAATATCATGTATGAAACGAGTTTCCAGTCCAGGTTGGATGCACGATACTGGATGCTTGGGGCTGGTGCACTGGGACGACCCAGAGGGATGGAATGGGGAGGGAGGAGGGAGGAGGGTTCAGGATGGGGAACACATGTATACCTGTGGCAGATTCATTTTGATATTTGGCAAAACTAATACAGTTATGTAAAGTTTAAAAATAAAATAAAATTAAAAAAAAATCAGAGTAAGCTATGATAGTAAAATCTCACAAATTATCAGTGTCTATATATAATAAAGATTTATTTCTTGTGCATACATCATGTCCATCATGGGTAGACTGGAAATTAGGTCACGCCTCGTCATCACTCAGGAAAGAGGTTCCTGGAACAGGCACTCTTGGGAACATTGTCCTTAATTATGATGGGGGAAGAAAGAGTCTACCAAAATCATGCACTGGGTCTTAAAATTTTCACCCAGAGGTAACCACTCCTGCTATTTCTTTGTCAAAAGCACAGGTGGTACTGAATTACAAGGGGTCAGGAGGGTACAATCTTGCTGAGAAAGAAAATAAAAATGTTTGGAAATCACATTGATGGCTACTTTGATCCTTTACTTTTACTTTCTTTGTCAGGAATGCTGGCTATTGTTAGTCTTTTTTCATCCGATTACATTTTAAAATCAGGTTGTAAACAAAAAAACCAACCAACAAACCAAGATTAAGAACTCAAACCAAAAAAATCCTATTGTGAATTTTGATTGACATTGCATTGATTCTGGATAAATTTGGGGAGAATAGACATCTTTACTACTGAGTATTCCAAAACTTAAACATGGCATATTTATCCAATTATTTAGTTCTGTCTTAATATACATGAGGGCTTCCCTGGTGGGCCAGACAGTAAAGAATCTGCCTGCAGTGCAGGAGACTGGAGTTCGATCCTTGGGTTGGGAAGATTCCCTGGAGACGGGAATGACAGCCCTCTCCAGTATTTTTGCCTGGAGAATTCCATGGACAAAGGAGCCTGGTGGGCTACAGTCCATGGGGCTACAAAGAATTGGGCACAACTAACACTTTCACTAAAATATATGAATGGAGTTTTACCATTTTCTCCCTACAAGAAACTTGCACATCTTTTTGTAAAATTTGCTTCTAGATATATTATATTATTAGATACTAATATAAATAATATAGTTTTGGTTGCATTTTCTAAGTATATGTATGAAAATGCTTCTCATTATGTGTTAATTTTTTCTATAAAACTCCTGAACTTTGTTTTTAATTTTGATTTTTTTGTAGGTTCCTTTGAATTTTCTACGTAGGCAATCATGTTTATCTATAGATAAAAAATTTCTTGCTTTTTCCCATTGCTTGACTTTGCCCTCCCTGCCTTTCTATAGTGGCCAGGACATCTAAGATAGCATTGACTACAGATG
This sequence comes from Bubalus kerabau, assembly GCF_029407905.1. NCBI lineage: Eukaryota > Metazoa > Chordata > Mammalia > Artiodactyla > Bovidae > Bubalus > Bubalus kerabau. Next base: position 69,226,787 of record NC_073637.1, read on the forward strand.
ACTCAGGTGAGCACTCATGTCTTATTCCTTATATGAAAGGAAAGTGTTTAGTAATTGTGATATTTTAACTTTTTCTTTTTTTGGTAGGAGTTTTTCATGAGGCAAGGATGTCCTCTTTAATTTTTATCATCAATGGATTTGGGATTTTACATGGCTTTTCGCTGTATCTTTTGGGGCCTGTAGTTTCTCTATACCATGTTACTGCAGATTTCTTGTTTATTCTTTTTAGGATTCATCGGGTTTCTAGATTCTGTGGACTGGCATATTTATTTCTGGAAAATTTTCATTTATTATTCAGATGATTCTGTCTTCCTCTTTTCTGGAACCCTGATTAAACATAAACTAGACCATATAACACTAGCTTTCATATTTTTTAACCTCATTCATATTTTCCATATCTTTTTCTTTTGATGATGAATTATCATTAATTTCTTCACTGTTTTCTTTAAGTTCATGAATTCTCCTATCTGCAGTTATGCTGGTCCTCTAATTTTTAAATTTCATTTACTATAGTTTACACTTCTATAGAATAGAAGTTCTATTTGTTTTCAATAGAAATAGAAGTTCTATGTATTTTTTTTTTACAATACACTTGGTCACTTTTTATACCCCTTTGCTTTCTCTTCTATTTTAAATCCCTTCTCTTTACTTCCTTAAATATCATAGACATAGATTTGAAAATCAGTTTAAACATTCCAGTATCAAAGGATACTGTGAATTAATTTTGCTGTTTTCTTTTTTGTACTGCTCTTGCTCAGAATGCTATGATTCCTGTTTTTTTTTTTTTTTTTTACTGGGAGTTAATAGTTATTGTAACTTAATCTGTGGGAATTTCTCTGGACTTTCCACTCAGCACTTACTTAAAATGGTAATTTTTCTTACGGTTCTCAGAGTTATTTTTAATATATAATTTTATTTACTTATTTTTGGCTGCACTGAGTATTCTTTGCTGCTTGGGCTTTTCTCTACTTGTGATGAGTGGGGGCTACTCTTTGTTGCGATGTGCAGGCTTCTCATTGCAGTGGCTTGTCTTGTGAAACAGGCTCCAGGCTCAGGCTTCAGCAGTTGCAGCGCGTGGACTCAGTAGCTCCTGGGCTCTAGGGCACAGGCTCAAGAGTTGTGGCACGTGGGCTTAGTTGTGCGGCAAGGTGGGATCTATCTGGATAAGGTATCAAATCTGTATAATCCTTTGGGGGTCTCAGTCTCATTGAGGTTGTCTAGTATCCCTAATATGGCAGGCTATGGAATTTGTTGATAGTCCCCAAGCCACTAAAAGTGAAAACAGAATTTAAATTCACCATATCCTGCTAATTTTCTCCAGAAGAAAGCTAGTTCAATGTGCTCTATATTACCTTGGTTCATGCCTTCACTTAATTTTCGGTCTCATGGTCTTTATCTTTTAATCAGTTAATTCATATATTTAAAAAAGTGTTTCTCAGACGTCATCCAGCATTTTGTGTTCAGTGTAAGGGTCAATCAGTGTACCAGTCTGCTACCTTGCCAGAAATGAAAGATCTTTTTAATTATTACCATTAATAAAACTGATACTTTGTTTCTTCCTTCCAAGAATTTAGTTATATGTATATTAGACCATTTGATAACAAATAACATGTATATTAGGCCATATACATATTAGATCACAGTCTGGGGTGATTCATTCTGGTGTTTGTTTTCCTTCACTTTTCCTTGTCTTCGTGTTTTAGTTTAGATAATTTTTATTGACCTATTGTCAAGGTCGTTGATTCTTTCCTCAGCCTTATCCAGTCTGCTGATGAGCCCAAAAATGAAATTACCCATCTCTGATGTTGTATATTTTATTTTAGTATTTGCATTTGATGCTGTTTTATAGTTTTCATCTTTCTATTGAAATTCTCCTTCTGTTCATGTACATAGTCCCATTTTCCTACTAGATTTTAACATATTAACCATAGTTATGTTAAAGTTGCTCTCTGATATTTCCAACATCTGGAAATATGATGCTGCTTTGTCTGGTTTTCTTAATTGCTTTAACTCTTGACAATGAGTTTTTCTTGTATTTTGGTGTGTGTCTTGTAATTTTTTAAATTGAATACTGGATATTGTGTGTGAAAGAATAGTAGAGATTATTCTCAGACTAGAGGATAAGTGTTTTGCTCTGTGAATATTATTTAGCTTCTATGAGCCTCAATATTTTTTTCTTTTTGACCATGCTGCACTGCATATGGGATCTTAGTTCCCTGACCAGAGGTTGAACCCATACACTCTGCAGTGGAAGCACAGAGTCTTCCCCCATGAGCCTGAGTTTTGTTATCAGCAAAATATGAATAAGCCCCAACTTCATAGATATATTATGTGAAATATATAAAACATAAATGTAAAATAGTATTATCATTTGCTCATGGTAGATCTTTAATAAGGAAATTGGATTTTACATACTTGATTTTTTCCTCAAGTGGTGACATTTTTTTCTATTAATTAAAAAATTTCATACCTCATTAAAAAATTCTAATAATATTGAAGTGTATAAATTAGAAAATCAGATGCTTGCATATGTTCAATTAAGACCGTACTACAATTATGTATTCCTCTACCTTTCAATGAATAACTTAGAACAAAAAATTGGTGTCACTATATTTGATTTAATGTTCATACATACATGCATAAAAGCCAGAGGTCTTCCAAAGCTTTATCCAGTACTTACTTCTGAAGTAGAAACAATATTTTTAGTAAGTGGTACAAAGAAATGCCCACACTGGGATCTCTACCATATTTTGATTCTATGTGGGGGTGGGATTTGATTTGATTCTATGTGGGATTATTCTTTAGGAAAACAGAATTTGGAAAGTATCAAGAAAGATAATGTCAGAAAGTATGAAAAAATGTTGTGCTTTGTAAAGGATCAATAAAGTTGTCAGGTGAAGAGAGGCTTCCTAAAGCTGCAGACCCAGGATTCCTGGCCAGAAAGGACAAAAGTGCCCTCTCTCTTGTTCTTGCTAAGACCTGGGCAGCATTTCTTCCAAGTCTGCAACGACGTAAGAGACAACGGCCCAAACAGCGGCAGCAACATTCATCTGCTTTGGATCCATGATGGTCATGGTGTCTCCATGGGAGTGGTGGAAGGAGAAATATTTATACAGGTCATCAAGTAGACTGGCTCCTGGGGAGAAAAGAGGAAGAACTCTTAATGAAGTATTTTGACAGACATTGCTGAATAGCTGTTCAGATACCACTGGCCCTCTTCCTTGCTCCTATTGGACAGGCTGTGATGGCAAAATAATGACATTCCCAGCCTCCCTTGCAGCAGGAAATGGCCGTATGGCATCGTTCTGACGACTATGGTATGAGTGGCAGGCGTGGGAGGGTTCTAGGAAAGCCTTAACTTGGTTGACAAGAGTCAGGAAATGCCCTCGTGCTGAATTAAAAGAGATGAGAGGTTTAGAACTGCAGGGGGCAAAAAGCCTCCACACTAAAAATGGCAAGGTGGAAACACAGAAAGAGACTGGGTTTAGAAAATATTGCAAGCCCACCGAGTAAGCTCTATACTGCCTAATTCTGAACTTCCTGCTATGGGAAGGAAAATAAACTCTATTTGAAAAGCAAGTGATACAAATGTCCCCTCTATTTATAAAAGGACAATATATGTACTTTTTTTTGTATCAGCAGAGTGCAAATTATGTACGTCCCTGGATACAAAAGAAAGTCAGTACTCCTTTGCTCAAGATTTTTTTTTCTCAAGTCATTCAGTCACTTCCCATGAAATTTCCCAGCCAGCCCCACCAACAGGAGTCTCCACCACCCTTAAGAACTTTCTTCTTACTCTAGTGAGGTCTTTTTCTAGTTTGGTCATGGACCAGAGCCTCAGGGAATGGTGGCTCAGCTAGTAAAGAATCTGCCTACAATGCGAGATACCTGGGTTTGATCTCTGGGTTGGGAAGATCCCCTGGAGAAGGGAAAGGCCACCCACTCCAGTACTCTGTCCTGGAGAATTTCATGGACTGTATAGTCCGTGGGGTCACAAAGAGTCGGACACGACTGAGCGACTTTCACTTTCTCACTCTCATGAGGCTTTCATCTAGTTTCGTTATGGATCAGAACCTCAGGGAATCTTCACACCTCCTAGTCATCCTTCAGAACCTACTGGGCCCACTCTGTGGGTTCTTTCACCTCGGGCCTAATTATTTATTTACTTACCATTTTACTAAGATATATACCATACATACATAACATTGTAGAGAACAAAAATGTATATAATAAAGGCTGACAATATAAAAGTTCACATATGCCCATGATTCAATGCAAGAAAGGCATCACCAGTACCTTTAACATTTTATGAGCTCCTTCTCACAACCCCATGGGTCCCTCCAGAGGGACCCATTATCCTGTTCTGCTTGTGTGTTAGCCACTCCTTGCTTTTCTTCATAGTTTTTCCAAATCAATATAATCAACACTCTCCAGGCTGTAAATGTAGGAGTGGAATTGTCGGGCTATAGAGCATGCGTATGTTTACTTTCCTCTATTTCTTTGCATTGATTGCTGAAGAAGGCTTTCTTATCTCTTCTTGCTATTCTTTGGAACAGAATGGGAAAGACTAGGGATCTCTTCAAGAAAATCAGAGATACCAAGGGAACATTTCATGCAAAGATGAGCTCGATAAAGGACAGAAATGGTATGGACCTAACAGAAGCAGAAGATATTAAGAAGAGATGGCAAGAATACACAGAAGAACTGTACGAAAAAGATCTTCACAACCAAGATAATCACGATGGTGTGATCACTGACCTAGAGCCAGACATCCTGGAATGTGAAGTCAAGTGGGCCTTAGAAAGCATCACTACGAACAAAGCTAGTGGAGGTGATGGAATTCCAGTTGAGCTATTCCAAATCCTGAAAGATGATGCTGTGAAAGTGCTGCACTCAATATGCCAGCAAATAGTTTTCATTCCAATCCCAAAGAAAGGCAATGCCAAAGAATGCTCAAACTACCACACAATTGCACTCATCTCACACGCTAGTAAAGTAATGCTCAAAATTCTCCAAGCCAGGCTTCAGCAATATGTGAACCGTGAACTTCCTGATGTTCAAGCTGGTTTTAGAAAAGGCAGAGGAACCAGAGATCAAATTGCCAACATCCACTGGATCATGGAAAAAGCAAGAGAGTTCCAGAGAAACATCTATTTCTGCTTTATTGACTATGCCAAAGCCTTTGACTGTGTGGATCACAATAAACTGTGGAAAATTCTGAAAGAGATGGGAATACCAGACCACCTGATCTGCCTCTTGAGAAATTTGTATACAGGTCAGGAAGCAACAGTTAGAACTGGACATGGAACAACAGACTGGTTCCAAATAGGAAAAGGAGTATGTCAAGGCTGTATATTGTCACCCTGTTTATTTAACTTATATGCAGAGTACATCATGAGAAATGCTGGACTGGAAGAAACACAAGCTGGAATCAAGATTGCCGGGAGAAATATCAATAACCTCAGATATGCAGATGACACCACCCTTATGGCAGAAAGTGAAGAGGAACTCAAAAGCCTCTTGATGAAAGTGAAAGAGGAGAGTGAAAAAGTGGGCTTAAAGCTCAACATTCAGAAAATGAAGATCATGGCATCTGGTCCCATCACTTCATGGCAAATAGATGGGGAAACAGTGGAAACAGTGTCAGACTTTATTTTTCGGGGCTCCAAAATCACTGCAGATGGTGACTGCAGCCATGAAATTAAAAGATGCTTACTCCTTGGAAGGAAAGTTATGACCAACCTAGATAGCATATTGAAAAGCAGAGACATTACTTTGCCAATAAAGGTTCGTCTAGTCAAGGCTATGGTTTTTCCAGTGGTCATGTATGGATGTGAGAGTTGGACTGTGAAGAAGGCTGAGTGCCGAAGAATTGATGCTTTTGAACTGTGGTGTTGGAGAAGACTCTTGAGAGTCCCTTGGACTGCAAGGAGAGCCAACCAGTCCATTCTGAAGGAGATCAGCCCTGGGATTTCTTTGGAAGGACAGATGCTGAAGCTGAAACTCCAGTACTTTGGCCATCTGGTGCAAAGAGTTGACTCATTGGAAAAGACTCTGATGCTGGGAGGGATTGGGGGCAGGAGGAGAAGGGGACAACAGAGGATGAGATGGCTGGATGGCATCACTGACTCGATGCACATGAGTCTGAGTGAACTCCGGGAGTTGGTGATGGACAGGGAGGCCTGGTGTGCTGCGATTCATGGGATCTCAAAGAGTCGGACACGACTGAGCGACTGATCTGATCTGATCTGATGTTTAATTTCATCATGTATTTCTAAAATGTATTTCTTTTCAGTTTATCTGCCCATTGTTAGTATATGAGTCTTCCTCTTGCTTCACATCTTCTTTAGCACTCAGTGTTGTTAAGCTAGTTTTTGCTGATCTAGTGGATGTGAAATATTATCTCATATGATTTTAATTTTTAAAATTATTAATGAGATTATGTTTTGTTATTTCTTTGCATTTTTTGTCATTTCTTTTCCATGAAATGCCTGTTCATGCCCCTTGCATTTTTTGTCATTTCTTTCCCATGAAATGCCTGTTCATGCCCCTTGCCTATTTTCAATCGATTCACCTTTTCTTATTGATTTGTAGGAGTTCTTGATATATTTTAGATACTAACCTTTTGTTGGTGGTTAGTTTATATAAATCATTTCCTAGCTTGTGACTCTTTTCATTCTGTTTAGCATGCATTTAGATGAATAGATGTTCTTACTCTTAATGTAGTTGAATTTATGAACACTTTCCTTTTGATTTTTACTTTTCTCTGTTGTTTAAGAAATCCTTCCTTACCTTTATATCACAAAAATAGTTCCTAGGGTCTTAGTCTAAAACTTTTAAAGTTTTGCTTTTAATTTTTAAATTCTTCATCTACTTAGAACTGGAACTGATTTTGCTGTAGGGTAGGCTTCTATTTTTATTTTTCAGTTGTTCCAGCAAAATTGGACTAGTACATTCTTTTTCTCCACTGTTTATGTCTGCAGCGTCTATAGGGAGTGCTCTTTTTCACTCCTGATACTGGTTATTGAAGTCTTCTCTCTTTTTGTTCATTAAAATCGTGCCAGCAGTTTGTTGGTTATATTATTCTTTTTTTTAAAAAAATAAAGACATAATTTTGGGGGGATAATATTTTCTAATGTGTAGTAGTTTTCTTTAATTGATTTTACTCATACTTATTTCCCTTCTTATTCTTTGTTTGGGGTGATTCTTTTTTTTTTTTTTTTAACTTTTTGAGTTGAGTGCTCAGTTTATTCCTTTGTACACTTTCCTTCTGGAGGCTCAGACAGGTAAAAAACCTGTCTGCCAATGAAGGAGATGCAAGTTTGATCCCAGGGTCGGGAAGATCCCCTGCAGAAAGAAATGGCAACCCATTTCAGTCGGGAAATTATTATTGCCTGGAAAGTTCCATGGATCGAGGAGCCTGGTAGGCTACAGTCCATGGGGTCACAAAAGAGTTGGACACGACTGAGCGACTAAACAACACTTTCCTTACATAAGCAGTAAGGCTACAGTCTTCCCCCTGCTACTGTTTGAGCTCTCTATAGCCCATCCGCTGTGATGAGTATTTTCATGATCACTTAGTTCTAAATATTTACTAATTCCTAGTTTGATTTTTTTTTCTTTGATGCACGAGTTAGAATGTATTTTTTTAATTTTCAAAGGTACAGTGTTTCCTTAGTTATTTTTTCATTATTGACTTCCAGTGTAACTGTTAGAGAATGTGGGCTATATGACACAAATTCTTCGAGTTTTGCTGAGATTTTTCTCCCTGGCTTATTGGATGATCCATTTAATAAATGTTGCATGTGTCGAAAAGAATGTGCTTTCAGTGTACTGTGTATGCAAGCATTAAATCAAGCTTGTTAATTGTATTCTTCAAATCTTTTAATGCATTATTGATTTATTGTCTTATCAATTTTGAGAGAAATGTGAGAAAATGACCTATGATTTTGGATCTTTTTTTGTAATTCTAACAATTAAAAAAATATATATATTTAAAGGTTACGCTTGTAGGAGCACACAAACTTGGAATCACATCTTTCTGGTATTAATAAATTGAACATCTTTATTAATATGTGGTCATCCTTGCCATTTGTAGTAATGCTTTTTGTCTTGAAGTCTAGTTTTCCTAATATTTAATAACAACCTCCTTTAGTTACCTCATTCTTCATGTGTCTTTTCCCATCAATTTATTTGCAGTCTGCCTCTGTCCTTATATTTTTAGGGAATTCTCTTATAAATAAAGTTGAATTCTAAAAACTAATCTAACAATCTTTGGGTTTTACCTGAAGGTTATAATTCATTTAATGTAGATTCCGATTATTGTTAAATTGGATTCATTTATACCATCTCAATTTTTGCTTCGTGAAAGAGCAGAGTGAAAAAGTTGGCTTTAAAGCTCAACATTCAGAAAACGAAGATCATGGCATCTGGTCCCATCACATCACAGTAAATGGATGGGGAAACAGTGGAAACAGTGTCAGACTTTATTTTTTTGGGCTCCAGAATCACTGCAGATGGTGACTGCAGCCATGAAATTAAAAGACGCTTACTCCTTGGAAGGAAAGTTATGACCACCCTAGATAGCATATTGAAAAGCAGAGACATTACTTTGCCAACAAAGGTCCATCTAGTCAAGGCTATGGTTTTTCCTGTGGTTATGTATGGATGTGAGAATTGGACTGTGAAGAAAGCTGAGCTCCGAAGAATTGATGCTTTTGAACTGTGGTGTTGGAGAAGACTCTTGAGAGTCCCTTGGACTGCAAGGAGATCCAACCAGTCCATTCTGAAGGAGATCAACCCTGGGTATTCTTTGGAAGGAATGATGCTAAAGATGAAGCTCCAGTACTTTGGCCACCTCATGTGAAGAGTTGACTCATTGGAAAAGACTCTGATGCTGGGAGGGATTGGGGGCAGGAGGAGAAGGGGACGATAGAGGATGAGATGGCTGGATGGCATCACTGACTCGATGGAAGTGAGTTTGAGTGAACTCCGGGAGTTGGTGATGGACAGGGAGGCCTGGCGTGCTGCGATTCATGGGGTTGCAAAGAGTTGGACATGACTGAGCGACTGAACTGAACTAATATGTTTATTTGTTTTCTGTTGTTTTTTTCCTTTTCTTTCTTGCTCTCCTTGTGTAGAGTTTTTTTTTTTTCCCCTCCTATTATTCCTCCGCCACCTCCCCAACTCTTCTTGTTTGGAAGTTACACACTTTATATCAGTTCTCTCACTGGAGATCTCAAATGATTGATATCTCAATAGCTTACATATTTATCTAAAGTTAATCAATAAAAGGCACTAGGACCCTAAGTTTTGTCTCCTGTCCCAGATGCACTCAGTTCTCTCTAAATCCATTCTCTAGGAGAACAAGGATGGGCAAAAATACCCTCAGACAAAGGCTCTGGAGTTTACTCACTTCTTACGGATTCTCAGTTCATCATCTTTCACCTCTGAGGAATTTCCTTATTTTGCCTTACTAAGCCATGTATTATAGGAAGACAGTCATTGTTTTACCCAACAATTATTTTTTCGGGGGGCAGGGGTGGCATGATGTGTCTAGGAGCTTCTGGTCTACCACATTGCCAGCATTCTCTTCTCCCATTCCTCTACTTCCTGGTCTGTGCAGTGGACAGGCTCATTGTTCTTGAGCCCTCTATCGCCTCAGAATGCTATCCAGGTTTTCTTTCCACCAACCCAAGTTTTAAAAACTTTGTACCAAGGTTTTCCCGTACTTATCTTCCCAAACTCCTTGCTCTGGAGTAAGATACGAATTTCTTTCTATTCATTCATATTTCACACTGAGTTCAACTATGGTGCTATCAAATCTAACACAAGCCACTGAAGCAAAGTAAATACATAAAAGAAAGCTCAGCTCTCAACTCTGACAATTAAAGATTCCAGTACCTGTCAGCAAATATCCAAAACAGGGTGTATTAAACTGATAACACCTATCGAACCCTTCACCTGCGTTGAGGAGGTTTCTTCCTGTTCAGTGATTTTTTCTTTCTAAACTAATAAAACATCTTTTCTGTTTCTCAAACAGCTCTGAAAGGGTGGAGTCTCACCATTATCTAGCCTAATGATGTACAACCTTCAGTGTGTGGGCTGGAGCTGAGGTTTATAAGTGTCCAGAAGGTTCTATCCAATTCAACTGGACAAGTACTTGAGTTCCTACAACATTCTAGCAGTGGGCTAAGATATAAAGGTGAAAAAGACAGTCTCTGCTCTCAAAAGCTTATTCTGCAGTAGAGGCAGCAAAAATGTGTCCACAAGTAATAATAACACAATCAGAATGTACTGAATGCTGTGGGGAAAGGACAAAAAACAGTGGACACTTCGAGTAGTTGAATGACCTTTTCTGAGCCCTATGTTAGGTACCCTTGCTGCGTGCTCTCCATACTTCTTCTGTAGGAATCTTCACCATTCTGTCTTATAATTGCCTGTTTCACATTTGTTTTCTCCACTATATTGTAAGTTCCCTGAAGGCAAGGCCACTGTTTTGTTCTCTACTCTGTCACCAGCTGAAGCTGAAGCTCTGATACTTTGGCCACCTGATGTGGACTGCTGACTCAGTGGAACAGAGCCTGTTGCTGGGAAAGATTGAAGGCGGCAGGAGAAGGGGTCAGCAGAAGGTGAGATGGTTGGACGGCATCACCGACTCAATGGACATGAACTTGGGCAGACTTCGGGAGATAGTGAGGGACAGGCAGGCCTGGTGGGCTTCAGTCCATGGGCTTGTAAAGAGTTGGACATGACTTAGCAACTGAACAACCACAAAAAGCCTAAAATGTAACAGCAAATAGATGATGAATGTATATTTTCAAAGTGAATGAATAAAATCAGCAAATTTTATACGTGAACTGAGGCTTGAGGGTGCAGTGTCAGTTAGAGCCTTTGTAGGAAACAGATGGGACACTCCAAGGAGAAAACTGGGAAAATTTAATGAAAGGATTATTTACAAAGAGTGGTCATGGTTAAATAAAACTAGTAAGGGATGCTAAAGGAGCTGCAAGGAAGGCCATCACCACCTCTCAGCCTCAGAGGCACAGAAGAAGGCAGCAATACTGGAGAGGGCCACCAGAGGACCTGCGCGTGTCTGTAGAAGCCAGCGAATTAGTCCCCGCTGGTGCCTCTCATATCCGACTGGGCTCCCTTGGCCAAACCCAATCATAAGCCAGAGGGTAGTCCCATAAGAGTTCGCCTCCCAGGGCACACACAGTGCAGGGTAGAGAAAGGTGAGGATTGATATGGAGTAGTGAAAGAGAGTATCTAGCACAAGTACTTAGGATGTCAACAGACAAAGATATTCCAGGTGAACAGAACATGTGAGCATTCCAGTTTGGGTGATGTGGCTTAATTTCAGGCAGATAAAATTGGCAACTGATTTATCCATGAAAAAGTCCTAAATAAGGCTGAAAATAGACTGAATGTAGTCCTTAAACAGGGAGCCACTGGGGGGGCCAACGGGCAAGAAGATGGGGAGACTGGAGCTGCACCTTAGGGAGATATCCCAGAAAAACGTGGAGCTGGAACTCTGAAAACGACTGTGGTGGTGAGGACACGGCTGGGGAGGAGGTACAGTTTGGGGGACAAGTGACAAAGAGCAGGGCCAGACGATGATATCCCAGCCTCTGAAATTCTCTGAACAGCATGTGGACAAAGATAGCTAAACCCCCAAACAGTGCACAGGGCAGCAGCCCATTTTTAAACTAGAAGACAGCTCACGCCGTGAACTCACAGCACAGCCCGGGAGAGGCAGACCAGTGTGTTTACTCTGGTAGGAAAAAGAAGCAGTTTAACAGGAATCATGACATTTTGGATCTAGTTAAAGCTGGTGAGAAGCATGTGCTCTCTGGATCCCAGTTAGCTTGGGGTGGATGTCCTATTATGGATGTGTTAAGGATGGCATCAAGGATTTCAAAGAATGGAAGTCACTGAAGCTAGAAAGATGTCACAACTGTGAACCTGCAGAAACAGGAAAGGACATTTAACTCCAACAGGCAGAGTACGGCTCGCTCAGGGCTGGTTTGCTCCCATTTAGTTTCCTAAAGACTCGGCATGGTGGCTGACAGACTAAGGCTCCAAATTCCTTACAGAAAAAATAGAGGCAAGAAATATTTGTGCATGCCCTCTGAAATTCCATTTCTGTCTCAGACCGAAAGAAACTGACTGCCAGATGGCTGGGAACTTGGCTGCCTCCCTTTAGAAACTGGTGACTTAAGGAAAGCATTTCCTCAGAGACCATCGACGTTCCCATGAACATTTTACAAAACTGAAACAGTTCCAGAAGATCTGGTACCACCAATGAGAACACTGATAACCACAGGAGATATGAGAGCCGGCCTGCTGGCAGCCTTGCAGCTTTGTCTCTGTGGTTCCAAGGAGACGTTTTATCAGTGACAGCTGCTGATCGGAAAGACCAGCATGGAGGGACAGCCTGCATTTCAATTTCTGAGAGCACCTGACAATACAGGGTAGGGGCAGCAGGGGAAATCTTAACTATCCTTAGGGGAAAATGGCACAGTGTCTTTGACAGGTATGTGAGTTCTGAACAGGGAATTATCAAATGATTTTTTTTTCTTTTTTTTTCCAAATGATTTTTTTTTTAACAATTAAATTTATTTTTAGCTGAAGGATAATTGAAACAATGGAAACAGTGACAGACTTTATTTTCTTGGGCTCAAAAATCACTGTGGACAGTGACTGCAGCCATGAAATTGAAAGATGCTTGCTCCTTGGAAGAAAATCTGTGATAAACCTAGACAGCATATTAAAAAGCAGAGACATCACTGTGCCAACAAGGTCCATATAGTCAAAGCTATGGCTTTTCCTGTAGTCATGTATGGATGTGAGAGTTGGACCATAAAGAAGGCTGAGCACTGAAGAATTGATGCTTTCTAACTGTGGTGCTGGAGAAGACTCTTGAGAGTCCCTTGAATTGCAAGGAGATCTAACCAGTCAATCCTAAAGGAAATCAGTCCTGAATATTCACTGGATGGACTGATGCTGAAGCTGAACCTTTAATACTTTGGCCACCTGATGCAAGGAGCCGACTCATTGGAAAAGACCCTGATGCTGGGAAAGATTGAAGGCAGGAGAAGGGGACGACAGAGGACAAGATGGTTGGATGGCATCATTGACTCGATGGACATGAGTTTGAGCAAGCTTTGAGAGCTGGTGATGGACAGGGAAGCTTGGCGTGCTGCAGTCTATGGGGTCGCAAAGCGTTGGACACAACTGAGTGACTGAACAAACGATTGAGTTGGTTTCTGCCAAACATCAACATGAATCAGCCATAGGCACACATATGTCCCCTCCCTCTTGAACCTCCCTCCCACTACCCTCCCCATCCCACCCCTCTAGGTTGTTGCAGAGCCCTGCTCTGAATCCCCTGAGTCACAGAGCAAATTCGCATTGGCTATCTATTTTACATATGGTAATATATATGTTTCCATTTTACTCTCTCTGTATATCCCACCCACTTCCTCCTGCCCCCGCCCCATGTCCATTTCGTCTGTTCTCTATGTCTTTATCTCCACTGCTGCCCTCCAAATAGGTTCATCAGTACCATCTTTCTAGATTCTATGTGTTATGAGTTAATATACAATATTTGTTTTTCTCTTTCTGACTTACTTCACTCTGTGTAGGTTCATCCACTTCATTGGAACTGACTCAAGGCTCTAGGTTCGTTCACTTTACTAGAACTGACTCAAGTGTGTTTCTTTTTAAGTCTGAGGAATATTCCATTGTATATGATTTTTAGAAGTAGAAAGCTGGTAGGAAGGAGCCTGCTCTGAAGGTCAATATTCACCCCTTGGAAATAAACTACAGCAGGCTCAGGGCAGTTCACCTTTAGGAAGTTAGTTCTAATGGAAGTTTGGAATTTAAGGATGTGAAGATATGTCCTTGAGCTTGTCAGTCAGGGAACTGGACCTAGACAGGGAGATACAGCTGAGAGAATATAGGCATTAGCATCAGGTATGACTGGGTTCAAATTCAAACTTGGGTGAATTCAGGCAAATCACGCTAGGCCACACAGCCTCAGTTTTCCTCATTCATGAATGAATCAGGGTTGATGACACCCAAGTTCAAGATGCTGGTGAGGATGACTAGGCACTCAGTTAATACTTTGTTATAGGTATTATGTATCCACAAGGTCGACCCAACATATCCACAACAGCATGACTGATTACAACTTGAAGGATTTAAATTTCTCATTTAAAAAATCAAGGTTCTGATGCGTGTGTGTTTTTTTTTTAATTTTTATTTACTTAATTTTGGCCGCACTGGGTCTTTGTTGCCGGGTGGGCTTTTCTCTAGTTGCAGCAAAGCAGGGTTGGGGGGTTGTGTGCTCCTCTCTAGTTGTGATGTGTGGGCTCCTCATTGTGGTGGCTTCTCTTGTTGCAGAGCACGGGCTCTGGGGTGCACAGGCTTCGTAATGTTGGCTCCTGGACTCTAGAGCACAGACTCAACAGTTGTGGCTCATGGGCTTAGGTGCTTTGTGGCATGTGGGATCTTCCCGGTCCAGGAACCAAACCCGTGTCTTCTGCGTTGGCAGGAGGAGTCTATCAACAGAGCCACCAGGGAAGCCTGATGATCATTCTTAAAGATGAACCAGTTGGGCTGTGAGGTCTGTTCTATGTGACCCCGCCTTGACCCGGGTTTGGATTATTTTCCCTTCTCCTCCAGCTCTCCCCACTTCTCTCTCCTCTCTGAATCCCTTTCTGTAAACATTCATCTCACTAAATATTTTCCAGCTGTGTGACTGGGTGAAGATGGTCCAGTGAACATTGTAAGAAACACCTGACCTGCCCCTCATTGCTCACAGCAGATTCCAGTCTTCACAAAGCCATCCCATTAATGACCGTGGTCCAGGCAGGATACTGGAACAAGATTAAATGAATACTTGCTAATTTCTGAAGAGATGGGGGGTAAATACACAAAGATTCTCATGGCCCCCTCTTATCGTAGGTTGACTCATTCATATGTAATCAGTGGGTTTTCATGTACACAAATTAAGCAATTCATGTTATGAGAAGTTTTTGAAAGACATTTGAAAGCTTTCAGAGATTCAATTCAAGTCTGTTATTTCCGGGCATACATTGACTGCCGCAATGTTTCATGAAGGATGCACTCACAGGCAAGCAGCTGTGGAAAATCCATTTCTACTTTATAAACAGATCTTGAACAGTCTGGGTATGCAATTTAATTACAGTGTAATGTATTACAGACATTTCCTGATCATAATAATTATGGGGTTAGAGAAGAATGTTATGGCCTTAACTTATTCCCTGCAAGAAAAGTTAGTCTCTTGTATAAAATACAAAATTATATTTAAAGCTTAATTAAAATTATTTCTTTCAGCAACATTATCAGATGAAGAAACATTATTACCAAAACAATTAGAAAATCAATTTGTGAAATTCGCAGACATTTAATCTCTCTTTTCAAAAGGGGCAGTTTTATCCTTACTATATTAAATTTCATTGAAAATTAGAGTGAGGTGCAGGTAATTAATATCTTCCTAACCCCTAGCACTTCAGAAGAGAAGCAACTTACAAGAGAAAAGAAAAGTAAAACAAAGGAAAGGACAGGACAGGAGCGGAACTGGAGAAATGTCCCAGATCAAAACTCCATGAAAAGGATTATAATTTTACTTTCTAAATTCTCACCCAGGAATTTCCAAGTATGTGCTAAAAAGTTTCAAGTGTCACTAAGACCTTTCTTGTTTCATCTCTTTGGAAAACTTGGCTTGGTGGCTGGGATCATTTTGACCACAGATCAAAGGTCAACACCCACATATCTGGAGGACCTCCAGTTCACATGTACCTAAACTCTGTGAAAATGATTCATCTTCCCATTAAGCTGAAGAACTGTATGGCTGTAATAAGACTAATTAATTACTGCTACATGAAGATAGCATTGCAGGCTCTCCAAAACTGTAGGAATAACAGGAACAATACTATTTGTTGAGGACTTCCAGTGTGCCTAGGGCTTTTTGGAGTCTATTTCATTTAACTTTCCAAGTGACGCCATGAAGGAATGACCATCATGCCTCATTGACACATGGAAAATTGATTTAAATAACTGGAGTCACATGGTAGTAAGTGATAGAGATAGGATTCAAACCCAGGTATCTCTGACTTGAAAACTCTGCTCCTAACCAGTTTTCTGTGCCTTCTCTCCCTGCCCTATCCCAGGGCACCTGGTAAGAGTTTTTATTTTCCCTGGTGGAGAACTGTGTGTGTGTGTGGTTTGCTCCACTCTCAGCACTAGTCCCCCATCCCTATTTTGCTTCATGACAAGGAGATGGAAATTCAAGCTGGAGGTATCTTGGGCCATGAACTAGAGTGAAGACTCAGTCACGTTCTGACAGTGGGCGCAGGCAGCCTGGGACTACTTGTCAGAGATGAAGGTCAGAAGCCCTCCTGCCACCACGCCCTCTGTTCCTGCTGGGCCGCACCCTGCAGGGCCTGCCAGTCCTCCCAGGAGCTAAAACCCATCCCAGCTAAAACCCATCCCACCTAAAACCCACCCTTCCCCTCTGATCATTCATTATCCCCTTACCCTGCTTGTTTCTCCTCACTTTTCATAGCAGTTTCTACTACCTAAACCTATGTTAGTCTTATAATGATTTCATTATTTGCTGCCTGGTTTTCCCATTAGAAAGTAAGAGCAAGGGCTTTGTCTTTTTCACTCTAATCCCCGATGCCTGGCAGGTAGTAAGCTCTCAGTAACTGTTTGTTGGATCACTGAATGGATAAATGAATGAATTATTAAACATCTAATGGGGCAATGGCACCCCACTCCAGCACTCTTGCCTGGAAAATCCCATGGATGGAGGAGCCTGGTGGGCTGCAGTCCATGGGGTCGCTAGGAGTCGGACACGACTGAGCTACTTCACTTTCACTTTCCACTTTCATGCATTGGAGAAGGAAATGGCAACCCACTCCAGTGTTCTTGCCTAGAGAATCCCAGGGATGAGGGAGCCTGGTGGACTGCCGTTTCTGGGGTCGCACAGAGTCGGACACGACTGAAGTGACTTAGCAGCAGCAGCAGCAGCAATGGGGCAAAAGTAGAGGTATATACTGACTGCATTCTCTGCCTCTGTAGCAATTTTGCTAAGAAAATCCTATTTTCTGGGGATTCTCCTCTCACTTGCTGCCTTGGTGAAAGACAAGAAGATTCTTGTTACCAAAAACATGGGATATTTCATGTATAAGCTGGGATCTAAACACTCTATTCTGTACTACTCAATATGTTCCTTTACTTTTCACCACTGTTATGGAAACTATCCACAAGTTGAAAATAAAACAAAAAGGTGGGTAGTATATATTTCCAATGTCATTCAGGGGCAAAGTCCATGCAAAGATGATCTAGGACGATGTATTTAGTTTGACTCGTTGCTTACTACTCAATAAAGGTCCCCAGACTTAGTGATGTTTTATGTTAACTCATAGATATTTAGTCTGCTGCTGCTGCTGCTAAGTCGCTTCAGTCGTGTCTGACTCTGTGCGACCCCATAGATGGCAGCCCACCAGGCTCCCCCATCCCTGGGATTTTCCAGGCAAGAGTACTGGAGTGGGGTGCCATCGCCTTCTCCGAGATATGTCTAGCAAAGATGAAAATTATTTCTGTCCCATAAAACAGTTAGTTCCGAAGTTTATAGTTTATTGGCCTCTAAAACATTAACCAGTTAACAAGTTTTTATCTAACTTGGCAATCTTAGGTTAATATTTATTAAATCACAAACAGTTTCTCAAATGCTCTTTGAATTAGTGTGAATATCTTACTGATTCTCATATTAATGAATGAATTGAATAAAATCTTTGACATGACATGCATTCGTTTTTGATTTGCATGTGAATCATGATTTTACCTTTTAGAAAGTTATAATTTAATACCACCCATCTACAACCTTAAGCCTTAAAGAAATAATCACATTCATGTTTCTTCTCCAAAGTTCAGTGACTCATGGATCCCGTCTATGATTTTATCCATGGTTACTCTAAAAGCACTGGGCGAAGTGGTCACCAACATAAGGGCTCGTCTTCTGCCTTCTCCCTGTATGGTCCCCAGTTATGAGGACTGTTGGGGGGAAAAGAAAAGCAAATTTTATACACAGACACACACATATTAATGTAAATGCATGTGTATATATCAACATGTGTATCTCTCTATATATAGAAAAACACACGTGTGTGTGTGTGTGTGTGTGTATAAAATTGGACTTGTCTTCAGCATCTACCACCCACCTCTTAATATCCTAATTTCTCTCCTGACTTGCCTTGCACCTTCCCCATGAGTCATGATTTTTCTGTTCAGAAAATTATAATTTAATGCCACTTGCCTAGAAACCTTAAAAGTACAGCCGCATTCGTCTGTGACTGGCTCCTCATCTTGGAGTTTGTAATTTTGTATGTGTGCATATGTAGTCATAGCTTTCATATGTAGTGATAAAGAACACCACTCTCTCCATCTACCTTGTTTTGCAACTCAAACTAATACCGACACTTCTTCTGAGAGGTGTAATTTTGAATCTTACTCATGTTTACTTGTCAGTCTTAATTTATCAATGCCCCTTTGTTCATATAGAAATGATTGCCCATTCTTCTTTCATGGCCTGATGTCAATAAAGCTCCCACCTATCTGAGTCAGTGCGACTCTTGTAAATGCCTTTCTGCAGTTCTCTCCACGCCTGAGAACGATGCTCCTAAGAAAACATCAGTAAAAACCATCTCTGACAGAGTACTCTGTGAGAACATTCAATGCACATGGGTCTTCAGACTTGGAAAGACTCCAAAAATTGGTGCCAGGGTGGAGTTTATAATGAAAGTCTTAAAATCATCCTGGTTTTCTACAGTTGTGTTCTAATGGAAAGATTTTGATTTCTGGATACAGATATATAAAGGTTACAAAGCTGCATGTGCAGTGGAAGACAGCTGTTAGTAGATACAGGCCTTTTCTGCTTGCCACCTCCATTCTCTTGGCAAGTAGACACAAAGGAATGAGAGAAGTTGCGAGTGTTGCATGGACATGTGCTAGACCTGCTTCCTGTACTGAATATGAGTGATTCTGGAAGGCTGGCTGGCAGGGGTATTGCAGGAATGCTGGGGGCATGGGGCAGCTGGAGAGAGCCACTGCAAATGACCACTGTTCTGGAGGGCAACAGGTCGATAGGAAGATGTCCATTCATGAGAGAGGCTGCAAGGGAGACTCTACAAACCTCTGATTAGTGATACTCACTGCCACAAGGCCAGCTTGGCGGATCTGTAAAATTTACTTTAAAAAAAAGTTTGTTATTAATATTAAAGCACTAAAGCACTTCCCTATAGTCTATCGGGAAAAAGAGGTCATAGTTTTCATAAAAGGAAGAGTTGTATTGTTTTTACAATCTTTAAATAGGTTTTTAAAAAGTTACAAAAAAGGAGAAGGGGGTATTTCACCCATTCAAAGAAACTTTGATAAAACTATGCTGACAATCAAAAGGTTCCGCTTGCTGTAGGACTGAAGGGAATGTTCTGCCGTGCATTGCCGTGCACAGGGATCTAAGTGTTACCGTGCACAGGGATCTAACTGGCTGTGAGACGAAGAACAGAAGCAGCTGGGTACTTCTCACTGCTCAAGGCAGCCCACCTGAGGATTGGTATCACCTTTGGGAATTGGAATCAGTTTTGAGAACCCACACTGGCCCTTCAAGTTACACTGTGGATCTCCATTTCCCCTCTCCTGCCTGCACCCACCCAGGCTAAAATTGTCCCTTGATGAAAGTGAAAGAGGAGAGTGAAAAAGTTGGTTTAAAGCTCAACATTCAGAAAACAAAGATCATGGCATGCGGTACCATCACTTCATGGGAAATAGATGGGGAAACAGTGGAAACAGAGTCAGACTTTATTTTGGGGGGCTCCAAAATCACTGCAGATGGTGATTGCAGCTATGAAATTAAAATATGCTTACTCCTTGGAAGGAAAGTTATGACCACCCTAGATAGCATATTAAAAAGCAGAGACATTACTTTGCCAACAAAGGTCCATCTAGTCAAGGCTATGGTTTTTCCAGTGGTCATGTATGGATGTGAGAGTTGGACTGTGAAGAAAATTGAGCACTGAAGAATTGATGCTTTTGAACTGTGGTGTTGGAGAAGACTCTTGAGGGTCCCTTGAACTGCAGGGAGATCCAACCAGTCCATTCTGAAGGAGATCAGCCCTGGGATTTCTTTGGAAGGAATGATGCTAAAGCTGAAACTCCAGTACTTTGGCCAGCTCATGCAAAGAGTTGACTCATTGGAAAAGACTCTGATGCTGGGAGGGATTGGGGGCAGGAGGAGAAGGGGACGACAGAGGCTGAGATGGCTGGATGGCATCACTGACTCGATGGACGTGAGTCTGAGTGAACTCCGGGAGTTGGTGATGGACAGAGAGGCCTGGCGTGCTGCGAGTCATGGGATCGCAAAGAGTCGGACATGACTGAGTGACTGAACTGAAATGAACTGAAAGGGATCTAACTAAATTCAGAGCTGATCAAGCCATGTTGGGTTACAAAGAGTTATGACATTATTTTAGAGTGTGCACTCCAAATTTTAGGGGTCATGAAGGTGGGCAGCCAAGTCCTCCACAAAATGGCTTTGGGGCTATTGTCAGCAGTAGAATTCTGGGCTAGAGGGCCCAAGAGTCTGTACCAAGATGGGCCTTTTCGTTTTTGGATATCATAGTGTGAAGGTCATGGGAAGTTGTACAGAGAAAATAGGAAATATACAGAAGAAAGCTTTACTACTAAAAAAAATCTCATCTGAAAAGATAGCAGCATTAAAAATAACAAAAAGTGACACTAGATGTGGTGCTAGAGAAAACTCCTGCAAGTCCCTTGGGCAGCAAGGATATCAAACCAGTCAATCTTAAGGGAAATCAGCCTTGGACACTCATTGGAGGGACTGATGCTGAAGCTGAAACTCCAGTACTTTAGGCATCTGATGCGAACAGCTGACTCATCAGAAAAGTCCCTGATGCTGGGAAAGTTTGAGGGCAGAAGGAGAAGAGGGTGTCAGAGGATGAGATTGCTGGATGGCATCACCAATGAAATGGATATAAACTTGGGCAAACTTTGAGAGATGGTGAGGGACAGAGAGGCCTGGCGTGCTGCAGTCCATGGGGTCACAAAGTGTAGGACACGACTGGGCGACTGAACACCACCACCACTAGCGAATAACGTGCAATCAAAATCCAGAAAAATGAGAATGATACCTGGTGAATCAATTTACAGGCAGCCCAGGCCAATGAGGAAAATTGATCTGGGAGGGAGCACCTCTAGACTCCTTTCGATTCTTTATTGTTTGTTTATATGTCAGATAGCATGGATTTATCCAAAATAAGTATGTCCACACTTTTGTGTAAGTCAATTGATTTCAAAAAGATCACAAACCACTTGAATAAAACTGCAAAATATAGTCAGATTTTCTCCACACCAGCTTCTGGGGAAAGAACTACAAGGAAAATAGAAACGTGGTGAATAGTCCTGCCTCAAACCATAACCCTTGAAAACGGAGCAAGTAAACTTAGAGGTTGACACTGGTGAAAAATTTGGTGAATATTGGCTCAGTTACTCTAATACGCTCTTTTATTTACACCAATAGCCTTTTTCTTTCTTGGTCACCTGGCTGGCTCCCATTTGGCAGTTAAACGCAGCCCCATTAATTGACTATCTGCTAAAGGGATGTCATTTTTAAAAAAACACAAAACCTTTTAAAGTATAACCTTCTAAAGATCATTATGCAGTGAGGGGGAAAAATGAGCTAAACATCAAAGGCTTTGTGGATTCCAAAACAAAGGAAACAAATGTAGAAGAAGGAGACTGGGAAATGAATGTGCTTTTAATGCAAACACGCTTCACTTAAAGTAAAGCATCAATTCAAGGAATAGCCATTAAACGCCAATGCTCAGGAAAAGATCCTGGCCCATAGTAATCAATTTATAGGGAATCTACAAGGCCGAGATGTAAATTTAACATTTAAATGTAGCTGAATTCCCAATGCTATTACAGTTCACCCTCATTAATGTAATTCTTAGGACCATCCTTATCATGAAGAAACAGTGATTATTCTCAGTAGCCACCCAACATATAATTACAGTACATTTGGTTAGATGCTCCTGTTGTGAGATAAACCACAATTTATACATTTTTGTGTGTTCTTTCAAAAAGGCTGATGATGAAAAAGGAAGCTGACGCTACTTTGTGAGACAACATGTTCTTAGCTGCCCCGTCCTTTCTACTCAGACTCCAGCTTTATGGGCAAGGTGAATGGTGCTTGAGATTTGCTGCTACAGACCCTGAAATAATTCCCAGGGCAGAGTTTATAAGTAACACCAGGAGTCCAGTTGGTTCACCTTCTGAGTCACTTTTCTTAGAGTCTTCAGAATTCTTGACAAAAGGTGGAAAGGAAAGAATGCTGTCCTTTACTAACTAATTAACTAATTAATTCATTGGAAGGACTGATGCTAAAGCTGAAACTCCAATACTTTGGCCACCTCGTGCGAAGAGTCGACTCATTGGAAAAGACTCTGATGTTGGGAGGGATTGGGGGCAGGAGAAGAAGGGGATGACAGAGGATGAGATGGCTGGATGGCATCACCAATGCCAAACTCGATGGACGTGAGTTTGGGAGAACTCCAGGAGTTGGTGATGCACAGGGAGGCCTGGCGTGCTGTGATTCATGGGGTCACAAAGAGTCAGACACGACTGAGCGACTGAACTGAACTGAACTGAAGGATTAGAGGACGTTAGAGGGTGGCACAGGCTGGTTCGCTCTGGGCATGGTACAGACTGGACATGGTACTCCTACTTATCATCTCTGGAGTATTGGCAGGGTACAATGACATATTATTTAATGATGAGAAAGATAATAAATCATAACCATTTTCATAGCCAGGACTTACTAAGTACTTTCTATGTGCAATGGACTTAACTAAACATGCAAGGTCTTATCAAATCATGAAGATTCTATAATTATTTTTATAGAAATTTTGCAGATGAATAAACTTAGAATTAAAGATTTTAATGACAATTTTAAGCAAAACAGTCTGATGAGAGGATGTGCAGAACTTTTTATGTTGT
This sequence comes from Bubalus kerabau, assembly GCF_029407905.1. NCBI lineage: Eukaryota > Metazoa > Chordata > Mammalia > Artiodactyla > Bovidae > Bubalus > Bubalus kerabau. The sequence goes on from NC_073637.1 coordinate 69,249,893, forward strand.
GCTGAATCCATTCCTTCATCTTAAGGATGAAGGTCCGTAGGAGTGAGGAGTCTCGCCCTCACAGAGTGGGGTGAAAGGGCAATTCTATAAATCTGCCATCCTCCCCATCTTCAGGTGGTCCATGCCCACATCAGCACAATCTTTTCTTTCTAGGGAACTTCTCACATGAATCTGTGTTTTTTGAAGTTCCTTCCATTAGATTTCATAATAGAATATTGGGTTTGTACATTTCAGAATTAGATCCTTCTCTTGCTTATAATTAAACCTAACTTACTTGGTAACAGACACTGGATCCCACTCTGTTGTCTCAGGGTGAACCCCTCTCTACCTGTGGTCAGTGGATTGTCAGGATGGCTACTATTCCTCTTAATTTTTAGAATCTCTTCTCTCTGTGGGGAAACACCTCATCCTGGAAGCATTGTTTTTACATAAGTCAGAGACGGGAGAGAACTCCTCCAGTCCAACCACCATCTGATGTTTGAGTCACCTTGCAGCATTTTTAATGTAGAGTCACTCAGTCTTCTCTTAAACTCCTCTATCGACAGGGAACTTGGGACCTTCCAAAGTGGCCCAACCCAGTTGGTCTTCAGTAATGCATTCATTTAGCATTAACTACATTCATAAAACGAGCTTCGGGGCAAGTTTTAAGCAAAGAACTGTTACAATTATACCAAGCCCCTGTGCTTTATGAGGCCCAACTAAGGGAGCTAAGACATGCACACCAAGAACTAAAACATGAGATCCAAAGTTCTGAAGGAGCTCCATGGATAAACAGGTCAACTTCAATTATAATATTCAATCAGACCAAGACAACCCATGCTAATCTCCTACTTTTCAGATTAACTAAAGGAATTCAATGTACTATATAACTTTGGGAAAGAGTTAGACAATAGTAAGTGCTAATATTGTTTATGCAACAAATATTTAGCTTCTTTTATATATAATCTGTGTATTATAAAATATGCCCATTTTAAGTATACATTATTCAAGTTCTGACAAATGTACACACTTGTGTAACTCCCGCCGCAATCAAGCTGTAGAACAGTTCCACTGCTACTAAAAGTCTCCCTTTTAGTTCATTCCTTTCTACCTTTAGCATCAGGCAACCACTGATCTGCTTCCAGGCAGTATAGATTACATATGTCTTTCCTAAAATGTCACATGAATGGAATTATACATTTTGCAGTTGGCACCCCACTCCAGTGCTCTTGCCTGGAAAATCCCATGGACGGAGGAGCCTGGTGGGCTGCAGTCCATGGGGTCGCTAAGAGTCGGGCACGACTGAGCGACTTCACTTTCACTTTTCACTTTCATGCATTGGAGAAGGAAATGGCAACCCACTCCAGTGTTCTTGCCTGGAGAATCCCAGGGACGGGGGAGCCTGGTGGGCTGCCGTCTATGGAGTTGCGCAGAGTCGGACACGACTGAAGTGACTTAGCGTAGTGTTTGGCTTCTTTTGTTTAACATGATGATTTTGGAGTTCACCTGTACTGTTGCATAGTTTGTTCTTTTTTTTTTATTGGCCATTGAATATGTAGGAAAGTCTCATCTTCGTTTGAATTTAGATTTCTAAGATGACTAATAATGTCAAGAACCTTTGATCTAATTATCGGGCATTTATGTATGTTCTTTGTGAATGTAGTGTTTTTTAAAATTTATGTGATAATGTATATATGTATCTATTTTTGGATTCTCTGCTCTCTGCTATTGATCTGTCTGTCTATTCTTATGTCAATATACCACACTGCTCTAATTGTTGTAGACAGGACAATTTCAAAATCAGATAGAGTAAGTCCTCCAACATTTTTCTTCTTTTTCAAAATTGTTCGGCAGCCTAGGTCCACAGCATTTCCGTGTAGATATTAGAATCAGCTTATCATTTTGTACAATAAAGCACTACTTTAACTTCATCCCACACATTTTGATATGTTGTATTATTATCAAGAAGATCCTAAACAATTTCTAATTTTCTATGTGATTTCTTCTTTCACCCATGTATGCTGTTTAATTTTTATTTATTTGGGCATTTCCTTAATACCTTCCTGCTTTTGACTTCTTATTTAATTCCGTGGTGGTCAGCAAATATGATTTCAGTGCCTTTAAATTCATTGAGATTGCCTTTAATGACTCAGCATATACTCTATCATGGTATACACTCCATGTGCAATTTAAAATAAGAACGTGCATTCTGTTATTACTGAATTCATTATCCCATAATATCAATTTGATCATGTGGGTTGATAGTGTGTTTGAGTCTTCCATACCCATACTGACTTCCTATCTAATTTTTCTAACATCATTAAAAAATGAGTGTTGACATTTCCAACCATAACTATCTATTTGGCTCTTCTTTCAGTTCTGTTGTCTTTTTTTTTCATGTATTTTTGAAGCTCTGTAATTGAGTGCATTCTCATTTAAGACTTGTATGCCTTACTGATGAACAGACTATTTTATGATTACAAGATGTCCCTTTTCTACAATAACATTCTTTATTTTGACAGTTATTTTTACGGATAGTACAGTTATTATGGTCTTCACATGTTCAGAATTTGTTGTATATCTTTTATTCATCCCCTTACTTTTAACCTACTTGTGTCTTTAAAGTGTGCTTTCTGCAAATAGCATATATGGGAGTCTAATTTTTTGTTCAGTTTGACAATCTCTGTCTTCTAATTAGAGGGTTTGGTCTGTTTATGTTTATGTGATTATTGATATGCTTGAATTTTAGTCCACAGTCTTGTTGTTTTGCATTTGTGTCACTTCTTCTTTGTTCCTCCATCGAATGTACCACATATTCAACAAGCTTGATCCAGTTTTTGGCTGATCAAAATGTAAAATTTTCCCAGCCCTGTGGTCTCTGGGAATTGTTCAGCCTTCAGCTTCCTGATAGCTGTTCTCTGCTGATTCTTGTGGAATTTTATTCTATGCATGCTCAGCTTAGTATGCAGCAAAAGACTCAAGAGGACCCTTATGCAGATTTCTGGAGCCACTTTTCTGTGTAGCTCCTTTCCCTGGTACTCTGTCCTACAAAACACAGCTCCTCCAGACTCCCTGAGCTCCTATCTCTGTAACTCAGTGAGTCCACTGGGTTGTGCTTGGGTGTTCCCTTCCTGCCTCATGACAGAAAACTAGGGCAATTACAGAGGTCATCTTTTGCTTTCTTTAATCCAGGGATCACAGTCCTCACCACCTGTTGTATAGTGGATGAACTAGTTGTCTGATACATTTGTCTAGTTTTCTAGTTTCTTCTTTTTTTTAATGGCAAGGGCAAGTCTAAGTTTCTCTCCTGTGGCTTGAAGTAGATATACTTACAGCTTCTTGAAGCTATAAGATATGTCATAGGGTCCTACATTTCAGCATCTGACAGTTACTTTACTTGTCAATATAGCACAGTGGTCAATAGCACAAATTATAAAGCCAGCCTCTCTGAGTGAGAACCTTGACTGCATGCATCAGCCTGTGAGATTGGGGAAGGGTATTTTGCTTCTCTGTGCCTTAATTTTCCCATCTATACTATAGGAATGCTAATAACCTAGCTTTGGGGTTTCTTTGAGTTTCAATGAGCTAACGAGTTAGAAGACTCTACACATGGACATCACCAGATGGTCAATACCGAAATCAGATTCATTATATTCTTTATAGGCCAAGATGGAGAAGCTCTATACAGTCAGCAAAAACAAGACTGGGAGCTGACTATAGCTCAGATCATGAACTCCTTATTGCCAAATGTAAACTTAAATTGAAGAAAGTAGGGAAAATCACTAGACCATTCAGGTATGACCTAAATCAAATCCTTTAAGATTATACAGTGGAAGTGACAAATAGATTCAAAGGATTAGATCTGATAGAGTTCCTGAAGAACTATGGACAGAGAGTCATGACATTGTATAGGAGGCAGTGATCAAGACCATCCCCAAGAAAAAGAAATGCAAAAAGGCAAGATGGTTGTCTGAGGAGGCCTTAAAAATAGCTGAGAAAAGAAGAGAAGCTAAAGGCAAGGAGAAAAGGAAAGATATACCCATTTGAATGCAGAGTTCCAAAGAATACCAAGGAGAGATAAGAAAGGCTTCCTCATTGATCAATGCAAAGAAATAGAGGAAAACAATAGAATGGGAAAAACTAGAGATCTCTTCAAGAAAATTAGAGATACCAAGGGAACATTTCATGCAAAGATGGGCACAATAAAGAGCAGAAATGGTATGGACCTAGCAGAGGCAGAAAGTATTAAGAAGAGGTGGCAAGAATACACAGAAGAACTGTACAAAAAAGATCTTCATGACCCAGATAACCACGATGGTATGATCTCTCACCTAGAGTCAGACACCCTGGAATGTGAAGTCAAGTGGGCCTTAAAGAGCATCAGTACAAACAAAGCTAGTGGAGGTGATGGAATTCCAGTGAGCTATTTCAAATCCTAACAGATGATGCTGTGAAAATGCTGCACTCAATATGCCAGCAAATTTGGAAAACTCAGCAGTGGCCACAGGACTGGAAAAGGTCAGTTTTCATTCCAATCCCAAAGAAAGGCAATGCCAAAGAATGCTCAAACTACCACACACTTGCACTCTTCTCACACGCTAGTAAAGTAATGCTTAAAATTCTCCAAACCAGGCTTCAACAGTACCTGAACCGTGAACTTCCAGATGTTTAAGCTGGTTTTAGAAAAGGCAGAGGAACCAGAGATCAAATTGCCAGCATCTGCTGTATCATCGAAAAAACAAGAGTTCCAGAAAAATATCTACTTCTGCTTTATTGACTATGCCAAAGCCTTTGACTGTGTGGATCACAATAAACTGTGGAAAATTCTTCAAGAGATGGGAATATCAGACCACTTTCCTGCCTCTTGAGAAATCTGTATGCAGGTGAAGAAGCAACAGTTAGAACTGGACATGGAAAAACAGACTGGTTCCAAATTGGGAAAGGAGTACGTCAAGACTGTCTATTGTCACCCTGCTTGTTTAACTTATATGCAGAGTACATCATGAGAAACGCTGGGCTGGAAGAAGCACAAGCTGGAATCAAGATTGCCGGGAGAAATATCAATGACCTTAGATATGCAGATGACACCACCCATATGGCAGAAAGTGAAGAAGAACTAAAGAGCCTCTTGATGAAAGTGAAAGAGGAGAGTGAAAAAGTTGGCTTAAGGCTCAACATTTAGAAAACGAAGATCATGGCATCTGGTCCCATCACTTCATGGCAAATAGGTGGGGGAAACAATGGAAACAGTAAGAGACTTTATTTTTTTGGGCTCCAAAATCACTGCAGATGGTGACTGCTATGAAATTAAAAGACGCTTGCTCCTTGGAAGAAAAGCTGTGACCAATCTAGAGAGCATATTAAAAAGCAGAGACATTACTTTGCCGACAAAGGTCCCTCAAGTCAAAGCTACAGTTTTTCCAGTAGTCGTGTATGGATGTGAGAGTTGGACTATATAGAAAGCTGAGTGCTGAAGAATTGATGCTTTTGAACTGTGGTGTTGGAGAAGGCTCTTGAGAGTTGGCTTGGATTGCAAGATCAAACCAGTCAATCCTAAAGGAGATGAGTCCTGGGTGTTCATTGGAAGGACTGATGATGAAGCTGAAACTCCAATACTTTGGCCACCTGATGTGAAGAACTGACTCACTGGAGAAGACCCTGAGGCTAGGAAAGATTGAGAGCGAGAGGAGAAGGGGATGGCAGAGGATGAGATGGTTGGATGCCATCACCAACTCAATGGACATGAGTTTGAGTAAGCTCTGGGAGTCGGTGATAGACAGGGAGGCCTGGTGCGCTGCCGTCCATGGAGTCACAGGGAGTTGGATACGACTGAGTGACTGAACTGAACTGAACTGAATGAGTTAAAATACTGCTTGGCATATGATGATACTCCATACTAGTGCTATTTCTAATATTATGATGACTTGTCTTCAAAGGGCCAGGTAGCTTATTCCTGTATGACTGATCCTTCACTTTTTTGGAATCTCATGCAGATAATCAGAGTAGGTTAATCAGTGAAAGCACATGATATTGTTTCATTGTTGTTGTATTAAAGAATCACGGACCTCCATCTCTCCCAGCCTATTGTAAGTAATAAGTAACAGTAAGCTCCTAGCCTGAGAACAAAGGACCTTGACAAAAGCTGCATTAAGCTCTAAGGGGACTTAAGTGCGCCCTGCTCTCCGTATTTCCATCTAGGCTGGCAGTGAAAAAGCACGTGTGTGCTGTTCTGACAATGAGATTTTATTAGAACTGCGCCACTGGCAATACACCAGTTAAAGGAGCACAGCAGTGAATCTGCTTGTAAAGTGAAGACTTCTTTTATACAGCATATGATTGCTCACTAATTTATCTCTGCCATAAATCTAGAGATTTATATGTAGGGTGTGTACATGGGCTGCACCGGAGCCAATGGTACTTTCAAAGAGTAGGGGTGACTTAGCTAAGACTTAGCTGGCTGCTTTGAGACATATTAAGAGTTGTTCCTTTAGGGAGCTCCTCTCTGGGTCTTTGAGGGGATTCTTGAGAAAGAGGAGGTCTTAATATTCACAGGTGTTAGGCAAAGGTTTGTTACTAACTTGTGTATGTGTTTAACCAGCCTTGTTATCAGTCATGTGTCTAGGAATCAAATATGAATTAACATTTTAACATAGACAAATATCTTTGGTATTTGCTTGGCAAACCAGCCCATCTGTTACCCCACCACCACTGTTCTCTTTTGGGAATAGTCCTTTTTCTTTCTTGGTCCTGGATTAAAATGGCCAGCTCTCAGGTGACCTCAGCAGAGATGCTGGCATGATCTGAAGTTCATGTCTTGTAAATGTTTAGTGAAAGTCTTCAGTGAATAAAGGGATAAAGAAGCAATTAAAACTCCCTCTCTTGACAGGATACTGTGGATTGAATCAGATACTGGTGTGTTATTGTAGCTTTTGATGTGTTACAACGGTACAGGGGTTTGTGTGCTATCACTGATCTAAGTAACCCCCCACGATGTACATGAGACAACTAATATCACTGAGTAATAACACACCAGTTATTGCTTCCAAATCATCTAACAGCATCTGCCCTATGAATAATATTAAGTAAGTAAGTGTTAGTCGCTCAGTCGTGCCCAACTCTTTGCGACCCCATGGACTGCAGCCCACCAGGCTCCTGTTTCCATGAGATTTTCCAGGCAAGGTTACTGTAGGAGTGGGTTACCATTTCCTTCTCCAGGGGATCTTCACTACCCAGGGATCCAACCCGGGTCTCCTGTACTGCAGGCAGATTCTTTACCGACTGAGCTACAAGGGAAGCCCATCTTATGAATAATACTTGAATTTAAATCATATTTCCTTCATAAAAATACCAACACACTTGTTCTTTTATCTACCTTAACAACACTTGAAAGAGGAAAAATGGGGTTGGATCTGTATTTCCCTCTTTTGAGGAGTTGGTTTCCCAGGTGGTGTTAGTGGTAAAGAACCTGCTTGCCAATGCAGAAGACATAAGAGGCGAGAGAGATGCTGGGTCGATCCCTGGGCTGGAAAGATCCACTGGAGGAGGGCATGGCACTCCACTCCAGTATTCTTACCTGGAGAAACCCATGGACGGAGGAGCCTGGAAGGCTACAATCCATAGGGTTGCAAAGAGTAAGACACAACTGAAGCAGCTTAGCACACACACATGCACTTTTGAAGAGTATGAGAACCAGAGAACCAGAGACTAAGTCACTTGCATGATATCCTACAGTGACATGGAAACCAAGAGAATCCTGGACCTTGGAACACCAATCTTGAAACCTTTCTGCTAAATCAGGGTTAGCCAAGTACTCTTGTAAAGAGCTCAGTTCAGTTCAGTTTAGTCACTCAGTCGTGTCCGACTCTTTGCGACCCCATGAATCGCAGCATGCCAGGCTTCCCTGTCCATCACCAACTCCCGGAGTTCACCCAAACTCTTGTCCATCAAGTCTGTAAAGAGCTAGAGGCTAAATATTTTAGATTGGGTGGGTGATACTGTTTCTGTGGCCATACAACTATTCAACTCTGCTGTTGTATCATGAAATCAACCACAGAGTATAAATGTACATGAATGACCATGGCTGGTTATTATGATTGACTCCTTCTCTCTCTCTCCACCCACCCCGCCCCCCACACACACCCACACCCACACACACACACAAAGCAGGTGATGGGCCACACTGTGCCCACATTTAAAAGTTTAACAACACTGGCACCACATTGTGACCCATGTTAGACGCTACCTTAGGATCAAAAGGATACTACATGACAATAGAATGTGACATTTGTCCTTGCTTTTGCATTATCACTTGGTCTTCACAAGGACCCTGCTATATAGTTTATTAATGACTTTCCATTTTATATATGATAAAACTGAGGCTAGCTCATTGTCTAAGGCTGTGTGTGTGCTCAGTCGCTCAGTCCTGTCCAACTCTTTACAACCCCGTGGACTGTAGCCCGCCAGGCTCCTCTGTCCATGGGGATTCTCCAGGCAAGGATACTGGAGTGGGTTTCCATGCCCTCCTCCAGGGGATCTCCCCAACCCAGGGATCAAACCCAGTCTCCCGCATTGCAGGTGAATTCTTTAAGGTCTGAGCCTCCAAGGAAGGACACATGGTTGTAAATGCAGTGTGAAGACTGCAATACAAATCTCCTGACTTCTAATACTTCTCTTCTGCTAGCTATTCCATAAAGAGTTCTTATCCACACTTTCATCTTGAAAGGTGGAAATGCTTGGACCAGGGGAGGCATGATTTGTCTGGGGTCAGTGATCCTTTAGTGACTTGCGGCAGGATCAGAACCTCATCTGTTGGCTTCCAGGCTGGCCTTCTATCCCTTCACATTATTGTGAACATTTCCCCTCCCCGCCTCACAAAGGTGTAACTTGATAGAATGATGGCATGTTCATTGTATTTCATTCTTTAAACTTCCTGAAATGATATCATTTTAGAAATGATCTCTTTGAGGTACCAAACAGTATCCAGATGGAGAATAATGATTTGTGATTCACTTTATGTCTTTGACTAGTTTTCAAAATCCCAATCTGGATTAAACAATTCTTTTTATAAAATTAAACAGCAGTATCTTTTGTTTAATTTTATTCTTGAGTGCTGACGATTACATCTTTGCTCATAGTATTTAATTATCTCCTCCGATCCAAGGACTGTGTGAATCAGAAAGAAAGTAAACTGGTAAAGAGGACTCGGTTTTAACCAGCACTTCAAAAGGAATCACTGAGTAGGAATCACTGTGATTTCTAGGGTCTCTTCAGGCTCTGTCAGAATATGGAAGATGATCGGGTGATCAACCGTCCTGGTTTGCCTGGGACTGAGGGGTTTCTTGGAATGCAAGGCTTCCAGTGCTCAAGCCAGAAAAGTCCCAGGCAAATGGTCAACCCTGACTGCTAAATCATATGTGTTCAATGAATTGACCACTAACCATAACTCTGCATGCCTGGAGGTAATGATGTTCCTCTGGAAAGGTACTGGGGGACAGGAACAGGACAAGAACAGTTTCTCAGCAACACTTGAGCATGACAGGGCTTCATGAATTTGTAGAGAAATCTAACTATAGAAACCCAACAATATTAAAATATCAGAGGATATCGAAAGACTAGCTTGCTGACAAATATAAACCAGTCTCGATTATTGTTGCTACTTTTCCCACTCATTGGTAAAAATCGTGGAATCAGACACTTAATCTAAGAAACACATAAACAAAGGGGACTTTTAGCTCCAACTATAACAGAAGGTGTCTGCTCAACGTGGAAAATTATCCACAGGCTACTGGAGAGCATCAGTTCTTAGACTCAACAGAATATCCAGTTGCCAACATGGGATCCACAGCAAGGCCAGGAGGTGATGCCAAGTTTCCAGACCCTGGATCTGAAGCCATCGGCCAAATGACACCTTCCTGAGATTTCTCTCAGGCCTCCTGCCATTTCTCCCTCCTCTGACAGTTCTGGTTTTGCAAATGTGGGCTGGCTGAGAAGACCTGCTCTGGATTTCCCAACTTTGGGGAAAGGAGTTTCTGGTGGTCCCATTATAACCCAAGTCTCTCAAAGGTCCCTTTGTTACTGGTGGAGTTAACTTTCCTGCCAAGGGGCTTCTCTAGCCACCACAGGCGTTGGCCACTCTCCCTACCCTGGCGGATGTTAAAAGTAAACACCAGAAGGATCCGCACAGTCCAGCATTGGAACAGTTGCTACCATACTAGCCAGGGTTAAAAACCACAAATGACTAAAAACTTTGGAAAAAGCAACACAGAGGATTTTCAGATTTTCCTATAGAAACGCTCACTATCGAAAGCCTTATTCTGCTTTTTCAGTTACATCTGGTGACTATTTATTTAAGAACTTGGTTAGAAAATTCAGTTGAAATATGCATCAGTAAATTCTGTTGCCCATCACAGGCTGGCCAAACACAGTTAATGAGTCTGCTTGGCTCTCATTTCTGAGTCTGAGTTAGTATCTGCAGGGGGGCAGTCTCCCTGACCATCACGTGTGCTAAGGCATTCAGACACCTAACCCACTAGGGACTCCTAACCCTGCCCACATCCTCCCAGTAACCTGCAGTTCTAGGGCCCTCACTGGCTCTGACATTTTTCTCCGTAATCCTTACTTTGGCCTTCACTTATTCTCTTCCTTTGTTGAGTCCATTTCTCAGGTCCACATCATTTCTTTTCCCATCTCCTGTCTTCCCTTCTGCTCCTTCCTTGACGCTTTCTCCCTTTCCGATGCATCCCCGTCGACCTCTCCCACTTTTCTTTGCTATTTGCCTCTCTCTTTTGAACTGTTCTTATTTCTGCGCCCTGATTTTTCTTCCTCTTGCGGAACCTGTTTCTTGCTTTCCACTTGGAATTTCTTTAACTATTAAAAAAAGAACAATTATTGCCGTGCTGCTTCATTTTTAGTAAACCTGATTTCGAAAGTGGGAACTCTATTTCCTTAGTGTGCTGTGGCAGAGAGGTAGAGACATAAATTAACTAGAGCCGGCTGAGATGCGGAAGAGAGCCAATTTGTAGCTCTGCGCCAGAATGAATACGAAGCAGGTGGCGAGGGGTATGAATACACACCTCCATCCAGCTCAGCACACTCTGTGCTCACTGAGTATCTACAGTCTGTGCGGGCCTGGAGAAAAATCAATTTCTCCTTATCAAATGCCAAATGAAGGCTGTCAAAGTCAGGTACTGACCCACTATTTAAAGAGAACAAATTCAAAACTGGCACAGAGCTTTCTGAAATTGCTGCGAAGTCCAGTTTCAAAAACATGAGTACTTGACTCAGCCGAGGACACTCCTACAGGGGGACTGATGTCTGTGTGCTGGCAGAAGCGCCCTGGTATATTCCCCAGATCCCCTAACTTTCTGCTAACATAAAGGCTGAGCAACACAGGCCCACTGGCTAAAATAAAATTGCTTCGGGTTGGTAAGCGTTCCGTAGTTTCCCTGAGTTTTCAGCAGGCTCAGATTCACACCTGCCAGTATTGCTTTTGATTATGAAACACAACAGTTGGGCAGTCCAGGTACCCGTAATTGTCTCTGTAATTAGATTCTGTCATGCACGGTGTACTCAGGCCTTGGGCTTTTGTGGAAACAGAAGAGGCGCCTGGAGTATCTTTAGAGTGCTTGGTCTCTTCTAGACAGCAGGTCGCTAATAAGCTCTTCCTGCAGCAACGAGAAGGCGGTTGCCTCTCTTTCACACCTCCTTCCACCCCTTTCTGGTTCAGCAAATTTGAGCTGTGTTGCAGAATGAAAAACAAAGGAGAAAGCTGTAAACGAGGAGAAGGGATGGAAACTGTCCAGGAAGAAATCCAATTTCTGTCTTGAGTTCTGTGCGTTTTAAAATGGAAATGCTACACTTGTTAAAGTGCCCATTAAGCAAACAATACAGGGAAATGAGGTGGGGTTTAGGAGGCTGGGAGGGAGGAGAAGAGGCAGGTCAGGGAGAGGAGGGCGTTGTTTTTAAAGGTGATTGCAAAATGTTCAATAAGGGGGAAGGAACGCCTGCAGATATTTCACTGGAGAGTGAAGGAGAGCATCATTTCAATACTGACAACTGGCAATAACGTCTCTATTGTAGTCACACAAAGGTCTGTCTGTATCTAACAAGACAATGGCGGGTCAAGTGATGGTACAAACTCCACACCCTGAGATCTAGGCATCAGGAGGCGGAATGACTAAATACTTGATATATTGAGTAGATGTGGGGAAATATATCAGATCTGTGAGAGTAAACATGTTTACCCAGCAGTTTACACAGTCACACAAGGAAAGGCAAAGAAAAAACACAGCTTACTCTGTGCCAGGTACTTCCATCTCCTCTGTCTCTATCCCAAACTCACACTGATGCAGTGGGTATTAGCAGTCTTTATTCCCAGATGAGCAAAAAAGTTCAAGAAGATGTAAATAACCCATGTTCATTTAGCTGCTCAACAGTAGAGTCAAAATTTGAGGGCAAATCCCACTGCAGATGGTGACTGCAGCCATGAAATTAAAAGATGCTTGCTCCTTGGAAGAAAAGCTATGACCAATCTAGACAGCATATTAGAAAGCAGAGACATTACTTTGCCAGCAAAGGTCTGTCTAGTCAAGGCTATGGTTTTTTCAGCAGTCATGTATGGATGTGAGAGCTGGACTATAAAGAAAGCTGAGCACTGAAGAACTGATGCTTTTTAACTGTGGTGTTGGAGAAGACTCTTGAGAGTCCCTTGGACTGCAAGGAGATCCAACTAGTCAATCCTAATGGAAATAAGTCCTGAATATTCATTGGAAGGACAGATGCTGAAACTGAAACTCCAATTCTTTGGCCACCTGATGTAAAGAACGGACTCATTTGAAAAGACCCTGATGCTGGGGAAGATTTAAGGAGGACCACAGAGGGGACAGAAGGGGACGACAGAGGACAAGATGGTTGGATGGCATCTCCGACTCAATGGACATGAGTTTGAGCAAGCTCCGGCAATTGGTGATGGACAGGGAGGCCTGGCGTGCTGCAGTCCATGGGGTCACAAAGTGTCAAACACGACTGAGCGACTGGACTGAACTGAACCCATCTGACTTATACGTGGTCATGCTGCCCTCAAGAACACTGTCTCCATACTTTCTAGAAAGGAAACCAATACTTAAGAATCACCAACCATACGCCAGTTACTCTGGAACACACTCTCACCGTCTTCATCTCCCACAATTTCAGTTCCACCCACACACAGATGATTTGACAGACAAACAGTATGTGGTCTCTTCAAAAAGACAATTCAACTCTCTGCCACTGCAATTACACAACCCTGGTGTCTGGGGTTGGGAGTACTATGAGATTCCCAGCACTGGCACCCCTCCTGAACAGGGAAATCCCATCTGAAAACCAGAGGAAAGGCTTTGGAAAGAAACGGGGTGGGGTCTACAGGAGATTTCTGGGCTGTGCTCACACAGCCTTCCCAATGGGCACATCTGCCCTCTGAGTGGGGCCGAGCCTCACAGACTCAAGGGGCCCAGCTCTTCAGGACGGGTCTGATTTTCTACAGTCTAGAGAACAGGATGTGTTTTTCAGACTCATTAGCAGCCCAGGTGAGAAGCCACTAGCGAGTCCCTTCCCGGGAAAGTTCGGCTTCCTTAGATGATTCCAACTAACACTTCATTAGCATTTGCCTGCATGTGCCAGGCACTGTTTTAAGCACTTCTGCATCTTAGCTCCTTGCACTGACGAGGTGGGGATGTTTATCCCGACTTCGGGCCCAGAGATTGGGTAGCCTCAGCTTCGAATGCACCGCAGGGTCTGCCCCGGGACCAGCCCACCCTGCTGCTGTGTGGAATCAGATTCTTCAGCCCTTTGGCAAACTGGGGACTCAGCCCACTCTTGTAGAACTTTGTTGTTATCGAGTGAACACAGGGCCTGTGTTCTCCCATCTGTTATTTGCTTTCTATCCTACAACTGCTTCTCAGCGCAGACTCCGTGTTTTCACCGTCCTTGCTCATTCTAAAGCACGCTCCAGTCCCGTTTGTTTCTCCCGCCATACAATACCACCCAGTCTTTTCCCCACTCCCCTCTCTAGCTACTGCTCTCTCTATCTCCTCCCTTTATAGCCGGTCCTCTTGAGAGTTTCCTGTCTTGCCATCTCTGTTTCCTCACCTCCGCCTCACTGCTCAGTCTACATTACCTCCACCGTTCCCCTGAAATTGCAGCCTGTCTGGGTGATCCGTCTCCAGGTTTGCCCCCTCCCTGGCCGCCTGCTTCGGTCTTCTCTGTATATTCCTCTTCCTCTACTCTCCTTGCTGTCCTCAGCCCTCCCCCCTCCTGGGCTCTTTAACCCATTCCTGGCCTCGCCCTTTATCCTTCCTTCTCCCCCAACTCTTGCAATGTCACTAGCCCACTGCCTTCTCCAGTCCGCCCACCGCTCCTCTGGCTGAGCCCCTGTCCTCCTCGTCTGGCCCACCTGCTGTTCCAGCTTCACCTCTCCAATCCACACTGTCAAAGCTTCTGCCAGAGTGACCTTTTGCAGCCACTAAAGGGGTGACCTCTGCCTCCTCCACGAGCCTTTGAATGACTCCCCTTTGCTATGAGACGTCCCTACTCATCAAAATGTACAAGCAAGGCGTGTTAGGATCACGCCCACAATTGCCTTTTTGGCTTCACTTTTCGTGACCTCTCCTGCATCCTGTGATCCAAACCAGCAAACTTCTCTCGGTTCCTTGCTGTGTCGCACTCTCAGTTTCCACTTGTTCCCATGTGTGGCCTTTATTACATGAAGCACCCCGCTCCCATGCTCATGTCTTCCAGCTGACGTCTAGGTAAGTGTTACTCGCTTAAAGGTCAGCTCTTTTTCAAAGCCTTCCCAGACCACCTGAGCCTGGACCCAGTGCTCCTTCCCTGTGTCCCTCCAGTGCCCTGGATGCCAGTCAGGACACTTTTTTGTAGCTGTCTCTCTGTGTATCTATGTCTCCTAGTAAACATAAGCTCCAGAAGTAGGCACTGTTTGTATCCTGGCTTTTGCTCGACTTGAACTCCTACCATAATGTTTACTGGTGCAAAGAGCAGACTCATTGGAAAAGACCCTGATGCTGGGAAAGATTGAGGGCAGGAGGAGAAGGTGGCAACAGAAGATGAGATGATTGGATGGCATCATTGACTCAATGGACATGAGTTTGAGCAAACTCGGAGGGACAGTGAAGGACAGAGAAGCCTGGCCTGCTGCAGTTCATGGGGTTACAAAGAGTTGGTGATGACTTAGTGACAGAGCAACAACAATAATAGTGTTTAGTGAAAAAATTAAACAATTTAAAGTAGCATTAAATATTTTTGAATGAACAAGCATGCTTTGTAGGAACTAGGAGGTGAGGAGAAAGTGAAGCAGCCTAGCCTGGTGAAGGGATGACCAGAAGGGCAGAATTGAGGAAGCTTGGGAAGGTAATATTCCCAAGTATTTCTGCTCACGTTGCCCAATATTTAAAATGAAGGATCTTTCTGGAGTCGAATAAAGACAAAGGAATTGAAAGAGAAGATTCTTTCGTCCAGCCTGTCTTTCAGGAAGATGTCTGGGAGACGGCCCAGTGTCTACGAGGAGACAGACAAGGCACTGGTTTGTTTTGTGAGAGAGTGAGAGGGGACAGAGCAAAGCAAACCTGGAAGCTTATAAGCACCCCTCCCTCCTTGTCCTGGTCGGGATATTTGCCAAGTTTCAGCCAGCTGTTTCTGTGTCTCGCTCGGAAAGTGAGCAGTCTGTGCGGATGGGGTGGGGAGCTACGCCACTTGCTGCCTCTCCGCATGCCCACAGCATTGACTGCTTTGACACGCACTCTGAAATGCAACTCAAGCTCTCGACTGACTGGTGAGTGATGAAACCTGGTCTGAAGCAATTCATCGTTTCAAGATGATGGCAGGAGGCAGACAGTTCCGGCTAGAAGTGGAGCGGATCCTTTTGAGCAAAGGATTTAAAAAAAGAGATTCTGCATAGCAGCTGGCCCCCTGGAACATTGGCCACAGACGTTTGGAGTACACTTGTCATGTAGGGGTCCTGGGATGCCCCTATTAACCTAGAGCCCCTGGAAGCCAGGATGGGGGCTATCACCCCACACTGGGAAGGTTATAAGAATTCACAAGAGAGAATAGTTACCGAAGGGTAAAGTGGTGGGGAAAGCATCACAGAGATATTGGCATATGCCAGGCCTTGAAGATGTAACTTCTAGGAGGGAAAAAGACAGGGCATTCCATGGAAGCATTTCCCCCATAATGTGGGAAAAGGCAAGGAGCAGGCCATGAGTGGGGTACACCCAGGGAATACCGATTAGAACAGCTTGGCTGGAGAGGCGAGCTCCCGTCATAGAATATTGGAAGTGAAGACAGGACAAAAATACCCCGCAGTGCTCTATAGGTAAGATCAATGGCTCATTTACCCAGCTTCAAAAGGCTGCAAATAGCTATTTTTTATGTTGGAAAAGAAATTCAATAATTTGTATCACTTGCCGCTATGAATCTGATAAAAAGCCCTTCCTGAAGACTGTAACAAATGGCCACGGGAGCCCTGCATTCAAGCTGCAGTATTGTAAGACATGGACAGGAGAGTCGGATCATATTGATTTTGTTGGGCCTCTTGGTCTGTGTGTACAGAATCCCCAGAGCCCCTGCCTTGCTCACTGGGATCCATTTTCTCATGTTTTGTGCAGATTTAGAGAGAGCCAGCTCTAAGGAAGGCTGCACTGGCGTGTGCAAAGCCCATCGAAGCACAGCTGCAGTCCTTAAGAAATTCGAGTGGAACAGAGATAAGACGCTCTAATGAGTTAGGGCCACATGTCAAAGAAAAGCAAGAATGAGGACACGAAAAGAAGAGATGGATGTGGAGCAACTGGAACTGACGTCCACAGCTGGCAGGAATGTTGTTCAGTCACTAAGCTGTGTCTGACTCCTTACAAACCCATGGACTGCAGCACACCAGGCTTCCCTGTCCTTTATTATCTCCCAGAATTTGCTCAATTTCATGTACATTGAGTCAGTGATGCCAACTGACCATCTCATCCTCTGCCACCCTCTTCTCCTCCTGCCTTCAACCTTTCCCAGCATCAGAGTCTCTTCCAACGAGTCAGCTCTTCACATCAGGTGCAAATATAAAGAATGGGAAATGGTAAAACCACTTAGGAAAACAGTTAGGCGATTTCTTCCAAAGTTAAACACAGCTCCACTTCTAGATATTTCCCTAAGGAATAAAACACATATATCCACATAGAACATTTGTATAAGAATATATTATAAAGAAACTATACCCCAATAAAAAATAAAATAAAAAGAATGTACCTAATAGCTTTATGATAAATACAGAAAAAAATAAGCTCTGAAAAAAGCTAAATGTGCACTTAACAAGAAAATGGATAAACAAATTGTGGATGGAAATTGCTCATCAGTAAAAAAGAATGAAAGTGAAAAGTGAAAGTGAAGTCGCTCAGTCGTGTCCGACTCTTTGCAACCCCATGGACTGTAGCCTACCAGGCTCCTCCATCCATGGGATTCTCCAGGCAAGAGTACTGGAGTGGGTTGCCATTTCCTTCTCCAGGGGATCTTCCCAACCAAGGGATCAAACCCGGGTCTCCTGAATTCCAGGCAGACGCTTTAACCTCTGAGCCACTGACAAATGCAACAACATGGATGAACCTCAAACACACAACAGTGCTAAGTGTGATGCAATTCCTTGCACTTATTCCATTTACACAAAGTTCAGGCACAGGCAGAACTGCGCGTGGATAACAGAAGTCAGAATAGTGGTTGTCTCTGGGGATGGGGTGAGGTTGGGAGTTGTCTGGAAAGAAGAATGAAGAACCTATCTGGAAATGTTGCATCTTAACTTTGGGTGGTGGTTACCAAGGTATTCACGATTATTGAAACTTATCAAAGTGAGTGCATTTTACTGTATGTCAATTGTATTTCAGTAAAAAAAAAAAAAGTATAGAACAAGAAAGGAGCTGGGTAAAGGACAGCATGGTTTCATGGAGATGCTGCCTTGAGCAGCTTCAGAGAGAAGATGGAGGACGGAGCGAAGATGTGATGGGCGCGGTGCGTGAGTGCTCCCAGTGCATGTCCTCATGTCTCAGTACAGCTGGAAGAGAGACCCTCGGTGAAGGGGACAAAAAGCGAGGGCTGGGGCTTGAGGAGCATAGACAAAGCTCAGAACAGGATGCTACAGACAATTAGGAAGGGGCTTTTCCTGAGATGAATGGACACATTTTGAGAGTTACGCATCATGGCTTGCCGATGGAGATCACTGGCCAGGCTGGGGATTGGCAGGGCATGGAGAATGAAAGCGTACGGTGCTCCCTAAGAGCACACTCCAAATGGGTCATGGCTAGAGGATAGGGATGAGATAGCACAGGGCCGATGGAAATCGCAGAAGGGTCAAGGTTCTGGCTGTCAGGAAGAAGAGGAGCAAGTCTGGGAGGCATAAGACATTTCTCTGGTGGCTCAGACAGTAAAGAATCTGCCTGCAATGCAGGAGACCCACATTTGATCCCTGAGGCAGGAAGCTCCCCTGGAGGAGGAAATGGTAACCCACTCCAGTATTCTTGCCTGGAGAATTCCATGGACAGAGGAGCCTGGGGGGCTACACTCCATGGGATCACAAAGAGTCAGACACGACTGAGCGACTAAGCACAGAAGACAGTGTTGATCAATGAAGGTGGTTTTCTGATTCACGATGTCTGAAGGAGAAAAGTTCTGAATGATGGATAGGTTGAATGGTGATGACAGAGCCTTGGAAGCTGGGAGTCAACAAGGACGGTGGCAGAAGACACATAGAAAGGGAGCCTGAGACAAAGGCTGAAGTCCTTGCAAATGCGGTGGCACGTCCCCATTTGCAAGTTCCTCTCTCTCCCCAGGTGAAGCGGAAGTTGACCTGAGCTTGGATTACAAAGTATTGCTTTAAATAATATGCAATTGGCTATATTTAACTCTTTCTAATCTATGAAGATGAAAATGCTTCAGGGTATATTTTAAAGTTGATTGTAATCAAGTCTCTATGAGTAACACAAAGTGGTTTTTATTCTCTTTTTATAAATGAGGAAAGGAGCCTTACTTCACACAAGGCTCCTCCCCACAGCCTTCCTTCTGATCAGGGTAGGATGTGGGTACACAAAAGTAATTGCTGAAACCACCGGACTACGCAGAAGGGGACTGCCCTTCAGAAAGGGCACAGCATGGCATAGGTTTCAATGTTTGAAAAGAGCTGTACTGTATGTGTCAACCCTTCAAAAGTAAAATTTATGGGAAGAAATAAGTTGTTCTGTTCTTATTCATCTTTCCAGTTCTTTTATTGATTTTCTTATTGGAATAATTCCTTCAAGCCCTTAAAAATCTAAATTCTTATTTAGAGACTCCCAGACTCCTACATAAAGAAATGTATTCCAAAGGCCAGTGGGGGCTTTTTGGTATATCATGAATCAGAAGGAAATGGCAGCAGAATTGTTTCTACTGCTTATTAACTGTGTAATCTCTTGACAAAATATTGCATCTTTGTGCTTCGAGTTCCTCATGGGGAAATTATGCAAGTAAGAGCTCTACAAGGTTGGGATTTTTAATACTCTAAGAAAACAGTGAACCGTTAGTGAGCCCTTAAATAGAATTAGCAACAACAAGAAAGTCAACTTAGACCTGAAGCAGCATTCTGGCAAGGTATTCTTAATCAGGGATCTTCTAGAAATGAGTGCTGATTAATAAGATGAGAACACCCACCCCTACAGCTACTTCCCCATCAGCATCAGTACCCACGTGCTCTGTCTTCCTGCCTGTTACCAAAGGAGAGCGATTCAGGCTTATGTTGCTGTTCAGCTGCCCAATCACGTCTGACTCCTTACGACCCCATGGACAGCAGCATGCCAGGCCTCCCTGAATCTCATCATCTCCCGAAGTTTGCCCAGGTCCATGTCCATTGCATTGGTGATGTCACCCATCCATCTCATCCTCTGATGCCCTCTTCTGCTTCTGCCCTCAATCAAGGGGTGTGGGCTACAGGCCCTTTCCCTGTGCCAAGTTACGGTGTAGAACTCCAGAGTCAAGAGTTCTAAACCTGAACCTAGTTTTCCAGGTTCTTATGGACTGTGTATTTGTCAGTATCATGGGAAAAAAACATTTTTATCTAATAGTTTGTTAGCTTGATACAGAAATTTTACATACTGAAAATATATGCTGATTCCTTCTTTGATCTTATCCCAACCTCTTATATGCTGGGGTTGCCAAGGCTCAGCCTCAGAGCCTCTTCTCTTCTCTACACTCATTCCCATCTGAGCCACCCTACCCATGGCTAGACTGCTGATGATTTCCAAATGGTTTCTCCAGCCCACACCTCTTTCTTAGTTTCATACTCTTTACTTGACATTTCCACTTGGATGCCTAACAGGCATCTCAAATGTGCACATGTACCAAAATATACTCCTGTTTTCTTTCCAAAATCCATTCTAGTCACAGCCTTCCACATTCCACTTTATGCCAAACCCCCTCTTCCAACTGCTTAGGCCAAAAACCTTGCAGCCTTTTGGAATCACCTTTTACTCTTGCAATCTGTCAGGAAACCATGCTGGCTTTACATTTAAAATATATCCAAAGTATGGCCATTTCTCACTACTTCTGCTGTCACACCCTGATCCAAGCTCCAATCACCTCTTGTCTGGACTACTGCAATCGCCTTCTCATAGGTCTCTCGTTTGGTCTATTCTCAATACAGACACCAGTGTGATACCATCCCAATATGACAGATCATGTCATTTTGCTCAAGATCCTGCAATGGTTTCCCCATTTCACTCTGAGTAAAAGTGAAAATCATTAACATTCTTCAAAGCCCTATGTTCCCTAGACCCTGATACCTTTGGACTACTCACTCCCTTGCTGATTCAGCCTCAGCCACTCAGGTCTCTGTGAAGGTCCAGAAATGTGTCACGTGGATTCCTGAATTGGTATGTTGCTCTGGCTGTTCAGTCCGCTGGGAGGTTTCCCTCTGTTATCTGCTTAATATGTCTCCATCCACCTAATTCCCACACTCTTCTCTACTTTTCTTTACCCCATACCATTTACCATCGCCTAACATTCTATAGTTTATTTAATATTTCCCTTTCCTACATCATGATGGAAATGTCATACATCTGTACTGTCCAGTACAGTAGCCCCCTGCCGTCTGTGGCTATGGAGCACTTCAAATGTACTTAGAATTGAATTTTAAATTTTACTTAATTTTAATTAATTTAAATTTATATTTTGTTTAAGTAGCCACACAGGGATTGTGGCTAGCATCAGGAACAGCTCCAGAATCTGAGTACCATGAGACAGGGAACTTTGTTTCCTTCACCAAGGTCACCTAAATACCCAGCAGAGTGCATGACACACAGTAGGTACTCAATAAAATTGTGCTATTGAATGTGTGATCAAAGTCCAAGGCCAACTTTTCCAAGACCTGGCAGTCTACCGCTGGACAAGAGATAGAGGCAGAATCAGGAACTCAATAGGAAGCCCACTTTCCCAGCATTTCAAAGAAGGATCCACAAGTCAAGGCAAGGGCTGTCTGTAAGTAAGGGCCCTGTAAGTAAAGTCTAGGCAAGGGTTTTCTGTAAGCAAAGGCCCTCTAAGTAAGCACAGTGCCTCACACATATAAATTAGGACAGCAAATAGTCCCTCCTGCACAGAATCCAATCTCCAGTCTCTACCAATGTGTAACCAACTCGGCTCATTTGTGGCCATCATCAGAATTCAAGGCAGAGGCTCCCCACAGGTATGGTCTTGCAGAGAAAGGTTAATACGAATGTGTAAAGCACTGCACCATCCCAACAGTGAGGAAAATGAAGACAAGTATTAGCATCACTGATGAAAATGCTGAGGTCAGGGAGTACAAGGTCTTATGCAATTGCATCTTGGAAACCGAGCAGAAGTCATGAAGAGTTGTGGAAATTTATGTGAATTTGGTAGAATGAACACACCATGCAGGAAATTAAATAACCATTGTGTGAATGGTATTTTAAAAGCTATTTTGGAGATGAAGTAGAGAGTCAGTCTTACAATACCAAATCAAGATTTTCAAACTGTTTCCTTCCAAAATCTTATTTTGAAGACCCGTAAGACCAGTGCTTTCAGTATTACTAAGGTAGTGAAGAAGTTAAAAGTGCTTTACTAAGCTCCAATAATACTAAGGATTAGGCAATATTTTCCTTGTGTTATCTGACTAGCTCTTTAGGTTCCTATTAAAAGCAATAGATGTTTATGTCTCTAGTTTTTACTTTAAAATACTTCAGCATATATTTATACACCTATGTTCATAGCAGCATCACTTATAGTAGCCAAAAGGTGGAACCAATTCAAATGTTCACTGGGTGAACATTTCAATAAACAAATAAATAAAACCTGGTATATACATACAATGGAATATTATCCAGCCTTAAAAAGAAATGAAATTCTGACACATGCTACAACATGAAGACATTATGCTAAGGAAAATAATGCAGGGAAAACATTGTATGATTCCACATATATGAGAAATGTAGAATGGACAAATTCATAGAGACAAAAACTGAAGTGAAGTCACTCAGTCGTGTCCAACTCTTTGTGACCCCATGGACTGTAGCCTGCAGGTTCCTCTGTCCATGGGATTTTCCAGGCAAGAGTACTAGAGTGGGTTGCCATTGCCTTCTCCAGGGGATCTTCCCAACCCAGGGATTGAACCTGGGTTTCCTGCATTGTAGGCAGATGCTTTACCATCTGAGCCACTGGGGAAGTCAGATCAAATCAGATCAGATCAGTCACTCAGTGGTGTCTGACTCTTTGCAACCCCATGAATCACAGCATGCCAGGCCTCCCTGTCCATCACCAACTCCCAGAGTTCACTCAGACTCACGTCCATCGAGTCAGTGATGCCATCCAGCCATCTCATCCTCTGTCGTCCCCTTCTCCTCTTGCCCCCAATCCCTCCCAGCATCAGAGTCTTTTCCAATGAGTCAACTCTTCACATGAGGTGGCCAAAGTACTGGAGTTTCAGCTTCAGCATCATTCCTTCCAAAGAAATCCCAGGGCTGATCTCCTTTAGAATGGACTGGTTGGATCTCCTTGCAGTCCAAGGGACTCTCAAGAGTCTTCTCCAACACCACAGTTCAAAAGCATCAATTCTTCGGCTCTCAGCCTCCCTCACAGTCCAACTCTCATATCCATACATGACCACAGGAAAAACCAGAGCCTTGACTAGATGAACCTTTGTTGGCAAAGTAATATCTCTGCTTTTGAATATGCTATCTAGGTTGGTCATAACTTTCCTTCCAAGGAGTAAGCGTCTTTTAATTTCATGGCTGCAGTCACCATCTGCAGTGATTTTGGAGCCCAGAAAAATAAAGTCTGACACTGTTTCCACTGTTTCCCCATCTATTTCCCATGAAGTAATGGGACCAGATGCCATGATCTTCGTTTTCTGAATGTTGAGCTTTAAGCCAACTTTTTCACTCTCCACTTTCACTTTCATCAAGAGGCTTTTGAGTTCTCTTCACTTTCTGCCATAAGGGTGGTGTCGTTTGCATATCTGAGGTTATTGATATTTCTTCCGGCAATCTTGATTCCAGCTTGTGTTTCTTCCAGTCCAGCGTTTCTCATGATGTACTCTGCATGTAAGTTAAATAAGCAGAGTGACAATATACAGCCTTGACGAACTCCTTTTCCTATTTGGAACCAGTCTGTTGTTCCATGTCCAGTTCTACCTGTTGCTTCCTGACCTGCATACAAATTTCTCAAGAGGCAGATCAGGTGGTCTGGTATTCCCATCTCTTTCAGAATTTTCCACAGTTTATTGTGATCCACATAGTCAAAGGCTTTGGCATAGTCAATAAAGCAGAAATAGATGTTTTTCTGGAATTCTCTTGCTTTTTCCATGATCCAGCGGATGTTGCCCATTTGATCTCTGGTTCCTCTGCCTTTTCTAAAACCAGCTTGAACATCAGGAAGTTCACGGTTCACATATTGCTGAAGCCTGGCTTCAGGGGAATGGTTATTTCCACTTTGGGAAGGGGAATTATTGTTCATATTGTTTTCTGGGTATAGAGCTCAAAGTTTTAGTTTGAGAAGATGAAAAAGTTCCAGACATGGAAGGCATGGTGATGGATAACAATACGAATGTACATAATACCACAGATCACATCAGATCAGTCGCTCAGTCGTGTCCGACTCTTTGCGACCCCATGAACTGCAGCATGCCAGGCCTCCCTGTCCATCACCAGCTCCCGGAGTTCACTCAGACTCACATCCATCAAGTCAGTGATGCCATCCAGCCATCTCATCCTCTGTCGTCCCCTTCTCCTCTTGCCCCCAATCCCTCCCAGCATCAGAGTCTTTTCCAATAAGTCAACCCTTCGCATGAGGTGGCCAAAGTACTGGAGTTTCAACTTTAGCATCATTCCTTCCAAAGAAATCCCAGGGTTGATCTCCTTCAGAATGGACTGGTTGGATCTCCTTGCAGTCACAGAAGAGTACACTTAAAATTGGTTAAAAGAGTGAGTTTTCTGTTAAGTATGTTTTACTACTGAACAAAGACAGAAAAAATTATCAGCATGTGCCGTGTGATTCCGTGTGGCCATTTCTCAGGTTAAGCTATAAGCGGGTGCTGGAATGTGCTGCATTCTAATAAAGAAAGCAATTATTATACCAAAAGTCAGAAATGGTTCTTTTAATTGATGAAATTAGTAGTCGGTGATGCAGCATGGTGAATGTTAGAAATGTGCTCTTATTATTGAAATTTAAATACTACATTATATTCAGATGTGGACTGGCAGAAATTATTTGAGACCATTCCCATACTTGTTCCATCTGGGCATAAGAATGACCTAGTAGTGAAGCTGTCAGCTAAGTAGGAAACTCTTACCTCAAAATTTCTTCAGGGGCTACCATGATTTACCAAGAAGAACCTAAGGGTCACAGATGGCCAAATCAGCCCAGGTCAGGTCACAGTCACACACACAGAGGCCAGAGGAAAGTTCTAGTGTCAAAGGACCCAGGAAACCAATCTGTGAAGGCTTGAATTATTAATCCTGGGAAAATACAATAGGTTGCTTAGTTTACTTCCCTCCCTGATTTTAGAGACAAAAAAATTGGGGCTCAGAAATGTTGAGTGATCTTTGTTAAGTGTTGAGTGATCTTTCCAAGTGTGAATGAATTTCATCTGCAGAAACTAAAAGGGAGATATTTGATGTCATCATTATAGAAGAGCTACCGGTTTTTGAGGAATTAACGTATGCGGGGCATACTATTAGGAGGTTCACCACGTGATTGCTAATTTTCACAAAATCCCTGCAGAGTGAACTACTGTCCTCAGTTTTCAGAGGAGGGGCTGAAGTTCAGAGTGGTCATGCCGGCAGATGTGGTCCACGCCACATTCACAGCCCCAACGCACACAGCATTTCTCACCAGTTGTGGGCAACCTGAGCAGGCGGGGAGTCCTGGGGACAACACCTCTGGATCAGCACTTGGTCAATGAAGAACCCCGCTCCCAGGTTAGGTATCTCTGAGGTAAGTTCTATACCGTCTCCCAGAATCCGAAGTGCACCCAGTAGCCCACAGGAGGAACCTGCCCAAGAGCGTGCTGCTTGTTAACTTTCTTCCATTCTTAGACTCATTTCCTCACTCCCCATCAGTGCTTCTGGGATCACCTTTCAAATAAACTACCTGCCTCAAATCCCTGCCTCAGGGATGCTTTGGGGCAATTGTGTAATTTTCCAAGGTAACCCAGCCAGCCACCAGGTTGCAGAGTTGGATGGTGAACCCAAGTCTATCTATGTTTGAGGATCATGCTGCTCTTCTACAAATTTAATTGCATCTTCCTGCCTGAGTAAGTAGAGATAAGATAGAAGGAGACAATGGATGTTTCAGAAAAAGCTCTTGAGATTTCTAAATGATGTGTTTGGTTAGTATCTCAAGTACTCATGTCCTCCGAGTTTCTACTCACCACTTTGCATCATAGAGACATGAAGCAAATTATCACAATGCTGTTCACAAATCTGATCCACGTGGGAAGTTGAAAAATGGCTCCCAAAGATGTCCACAATTTCAGACCCCCAAACCTGTTAATGTTCTTTTATTTACTGGTTAATTTTATCTTATTTTATTTGTTTGGCTGGGTCAGGTCTTAGCTGCAGTATGTGGGATTTTTGCTGTGGCCTGCGAGCTGCTCTCTGGCTTCGGCATGCAGGCTCCAGAGTGCACGCAGGCTCAGCAGCTGCCAAACGTGGGCTGAGTTGCCCCATGGCCTGTGGGATATTAGTTCCTCAACCAGGGATCAAACCCACATTCTCTGCATTGGAAGGTGGATACTTAACTACTGGACCACCAGGGAAGTCCCTAAATGTCTATATGACAAAAGGGAAATTTGCAGATGTGACTAAATTAAGAATCTTGAGATGGGAAGATTATTGTGGATTATCTGGGTAGATACAATATAATCACAAGGGTCCTTATAAGAGGGACTTAGAAGGAGTCAGAGAAGGTGATAATGGAGTGAGGAAGGCAGAGATCAGAGTGATGCAGTCTGAGAATGGAGGGAGGGGCCACAGGTATCAATACCGGGAGACAAAAAAGATAAGGAAATGGGTTTTCCCTCACACCCTCTAGAAGGAACCATCCCTGCTAACACCTTAACTGTAGCCCCATGAAACTAATTTCTGACTTGCAACCCCTAAGACTGTAAGAGAACAAATTTGTGTTGTTTTTAAGCCTAGTTTGTGGTGGTCTATTACAGGGGTGACAGGAAACTGACACAGTTAGCTAAACATTACCAGTGATAATGATAATATAATAATAGGTAATATTCAGACTTCCCTGGTGGCTCAGTGGTAAAGAACCCACCTGCCAATTCAGGAAATATAAGAGATGTGAGTTTGATCCCTGGGCCAGGAAGATCCCCTGGAGGAGTGCATGGCAGCCCACTCCAGTATTCTTGAGTGGAGAATCCCATGGGCAGAGGAGCCTGGTGGGCTACAGTCCATGGGGTCTCTGAGAATTGGACACAACTGAGCGACTAAACCACCGCCAGATAATGTTTATTCCTAATGATAATAGTTAAATAATAACAGATAATGTTATTCAGCCCTGACCATGTCTAGGCGTAGTTCTGGGAACTTTATTAGACCATCTAACCTCTAGTCCTCATAAAAAGAGTGAGGAACTATTTCTAATTTCCTCATTTTAGAGATGAGGAAGCTGAGACAGGTTCAGAAGTTGCCTCAAGTCACAAGCTAACACCTGACCTCAGGCTTTTCTGACCCCAAACCACATTTCTAATAACATTTCCAAAATCTGAACCCTCAACACTGAGAGTAAAAGCAGGTGCGTGTAAGGACGCTGGTTGTCAGTGTTGCACAGCAGCCACCTTGGCCTCCCATTGCATGAAGAACAGAAGAGAAACAGTAACATACACAGCCTTCCTGTTGGACACCAATCGCTCTGGTCCTCACCCGATTCTCCCAGCACAGAACCTCTTTCCTGTTCCTCTCCATGTTTCTGGAAAAGGGCAGCTTAACCCAAACATACTGCTGGTTGGACAAGGGTAATTTAGTAATCAGGTGTTTTGGTTTCTAAGGTATTCTTATCTTCTAGCTTCTATCAGAATTGAGCTAACAAGAAATTACCCAGCGGCTTTCTTGAAATCAGGAGTAGCTTTGAAAACCCAGAATGAAACACATCCTTTTTTACTTTTTTTTTTTTAAGTTGGAGTGCTTTTTCATTTTAAAAACAAACAAAAAGCTCAAGTGATCACATTTTAAAAGGGAGCAGGATTTGCCTGGTTCACATAGCTTGACCTTGTCTAAGTATACAGTACTGTATATGCTTCCAAAGCAGGAAATGGTCTCATTATACCTTTTCTCTCCTAAGCACTCAGTATAAGGTGAGCTATAAGTAAACTGAAGGGGATTGGGGGTGGCAGAGTCACTAGTCCAATAAATAAATAAAGAAGAGCCGAATAAATGAAGAAAGCAAGATGTAAGAAGGGAAGTTGACAGCGGGCTTTCATATCAGTCCTGCATCTATGCATTTTAATCATATGCGCTTATACACTTCTGGGCCATTAACAGTGATAAGGGGGGTTCTGTATTTGCAACTTTGTGGAGCCATCCCTCACTCCAGGATAGTAAGTAGTTTTCCTTTTGTCTGTATCAACTCTGACCTAGTGGTGTGTTAGCCGCTTAGTCATGTCTGTCTCTTTGCAACCCAATGGACTGGGGCTGGCCAGGCTCTTCTGTCCATGGGATTCTCCAGGCAAGAATTCTGGAGCAAGTTGCCATCTCCTAACAATAACCCTGTGTACGAGACAGCAAAAGAGACACTGATGTATAGAACAGTCTTATGGACTCTGTGGGAAAGGGAGAGGGTGGGAGGATTTGGGAGAATGGCATTGAAACATGTAAAATATCATATATGAAACGAGTTGCCAGTCCAGGTTCGATGCACGATACTGGATGCTTGGGGCTAGTGCACTGGACGGCCCAGAGGGATGGTATGGGGAGAGGGGAGGGAGGAGGGTTCAGGGTGAGGAACACATGTATACCTATGGCGGATTCATTTTGATGTTTGGCAAAACTAATAGAATTATGTAAAGTTTAAAAATAAAATAAAACTAATTAAAAAAAAAAAAAAAAAAAGAACTAATGGCCAAACCAAGACTCAGCTGGAAAGAATGTGTGATTGATTAGTGATGTCTGCTTTGAACTGAAAATAAGAGAGGAGTGCTGTGCATTTGCAGAAAACTTCCACACAACTAACTGTGGGCAGAGCTTACTGTCCAAATTTGTTTCAAGACAATGCCATCATCTGAAACTGTCTCTACGCTGTGAATATGTAGTTTTCACTTCTGCCTCCTCAATAGTTTCTTTCACTCACAACCATGGGATCTTGCTTTTGCTTCTAGGCATACTCGGAAACAATGACTTTAATTTGAAAATGTATTTGAAAAGAAGTTTAAATCGATGTTTGTCAAGTTCTCTAAAGATAAGGAATGCTATATATTCCCCAAAACATCAGCAACAATCAAGCTTTGTTTAACATTCTTAAACAATACAAGTGTGCTTGGGTATTATTCTAATCAAGTTCCTTCACTGACTCAGTGAATCAATGGATCTTTACTTTCCACATATAACTTTGTGAAATGAATATATCCAATTCATAGTAATTTAAATTAATCACACAAATTTAACTTTACAGTCACTTTTAAAGTATACTTAGGAATCTTAAAAGACTTTTCTCACTTGTCCTATTTTGAAACTATTCAATAAGAAGTGAATAGATTTCATCTTTTTACCTATATCTTCGCAGGAACACATCCTAGGCCACTCTATGAACCATTTTTCCCATTCTAAGAGAAGCTCCACAATCAAAAGGTCAACTAGAACATTATTTTCATCAATAATAACAAAAATAATGCCATTTCTTAAATAGTTCAAGTTTACAACTTTTCACCTGTTGTATCTTCTTGATTTCTATTTAATATATCTTTTAGTATTATCCCTAAATTATAGATCTTAAATTAGGTTATTGAATAAATGGCAGTTCAGTTCAGTTCAGTTCAGTCACTCAGTCGTGTCCGACTCTTTGCAACGCCATGAATTGCAGCACGCCAGGCTCCCTGTCCATCACCAACTCCCGGAGTTTACTCAAACTCATGTCCACTGAGTCGGTGATGCCATCCAGCCATCTCATCCTCTGTCGTCCCCTTCTCCTCCTGCCCCCAATCCCTCTCAGCATCAGAGTCTTTTCCAATGAGTCAACTCTTCGCATGAGGTGGCCAAAGTACTGGAGTTTCAGTTTCAGCATCAGTCCTTCCAATGAACACTCAGGACTGATCTCCTTTAGAATGGACTGGTTGGATCTCCTTGCAGTCCAAGGGACTCTCAAGAGTCTTCTCCAACACCACAGTTCAAAAGCATCAATTCTTCGGCACTCAGCTTTCTTCACAGTCCAACTCTCACATCCATACATGACCACTGGAAAAACCATAGCCTTGACTAGATGGACCTTTGTTGGCAAAGTAATATCTCTGCTTTTTAATATGCTGTCTAGGTTGGTCATAACTTTCCTTCCAAGGAGAAGGCAATGGCACCCCACTCCAGTACTCTTGCCTGGAAAATCCCATGAATGGAGGGCCTGGTGGGCTGTAGTCCATGGGGTCGCTAAGAGTCGGACACGACTGAGTGACTTCACTTTCACTTTTCCTTCCAAGGAGTAAGTGTCTTTTAATTTCATGGCCGCAGTCACCATCTGCAGTGATTTTGGAGCCCAGAAAAATAAAGTCTGACACTGTTTCCACTGTTTCCCCATCTATTTCCCATGAAATGATGGGACCAGATGCCATGATCTTAGTTTTCCGAATGTTGAGCTTTAAGCCAACTTTTTCACTCTCCTCTTTCACTTTCATCAAGAGGCTTTTGAGTTCCTCTTCACTTTCTGCCATAAGGGTGGTGTCATCTGCATATCTGAGGTTATTGAGGTTTCTCCTGGCAATCTTGATTCCAGCTTGTGCTTCTTCCAGCCCAGTGTTTCTCATGATGTACTCTGCATATAAGTTAAATAAGCAGAGTGACAATATACACTTGATGTACTCCTTTTCCTATTTGGAACCAGTCTGTTGTTCCATGTCCAGTTCTAACTGTTGCTTCCTTACCTGCATATAGGTTTCTCAAGAGGCAGGTCAGGTGGTCTGGTATCCCCATCTCTTTCAGAATTTTCCACAGTTTATTGTGATCCACACAGTCAAAGGCTTTGGCATAGTCAATAAAGCAGAAATAGATGTTTTTCTGGAACTCTCTTGCTTTTTCCATGATCCAGCAGATGTTGGCAATTTGATCTCTGGTTCCTCTGCCTTTTCTAAAACCAGCTTGAACGTCTGGAAGTTCACAGTTCACGTATTGCTGAAGCCTGGCTTGGAGAATTTTGAGCATTACTTTACAAATGAAAACTGACCTTTTCCAGTCCTGTGGCCACTGCTGAGTTTTCCAAATTTGCTGGCATATTGAGTGCAGTACTTTCACAGCATCATCTTTCAGGATTTGAAATAGCTCAACTGGAATTCCATCACCTCCACTAGCTTTGTTTGTAGTGATGCTTTCTAAGGCCAACTTGACTTCACATTCCAAGATGTCTGGCTCTAGGTGAGTGATCACACCATCATGATTATCTTGGTCATGAAGATCTTTTTTGTACAGTTCTTCTGTGTATTCTTGCCACATCTTCTCAATATCTTCTGCTTCTGTTAGGTCCATACCATTTCTGTCCTTTATCGAGCCCATCTTTGCATGAAATGTTCCCTTGGCATCTCTAATTTTCTTAAAGAACTAGATAGAATCCCAAATGGTGTGACAAAGTCCATACTTGTATGCCTGGTCTGCCTGGTTTCTATCACGTCACCATGTGATTCTCTGACCTGAGTTAAGCCCATTTCCCCTCTGCACTGCGATCATTCCCTCTTCTCTGCTTCTCTTTTTTCATCTCCTGGCTCTGTCTGCCCATCTGACTCTCCTCTATCCACTCGAAGCCTATTACTCTTCATGGCTCTGCTCAACTCTACCATCTTCATGGATTGCTACTATTCGTGCTGGGTTCCTTCAACTCCCTCTATGTTGTCTCATCTCCATTCATTTAACAAACATGCCTAAAGGAGCCACTACATGCCAAGTCCTACGTAGGCACTAGGGATTCAGCAGGGAATAAGGCTGCTTCTCATGGAGTTCCAATTGGGGTTCCTGCTTCTAGGGTCCACCTCCGGGTTTTAAGCTTCTTTACAACAGTAACCCTGCTTGTGTCTTCTCTATGCCTATGAAAGAGCAATGTAACTTCACTGCTGTACAGCTTATCACTAATAAAGTGTTGTCCTGGTTGTGTGAGTATATAGCCAGCTAATGTCAGAGGACTGGACAAGCAACCTTACTTGAGATACAAGCTCACTCCATTCTCTAACAATTTTCTAACTCTGGGGAATTCACAATACTGTTGGATAAGTGACTTTAGAAAATCTTGAGGGGGATATTGCCTGGAGATGCTTCCTTGTCCATGCTAAAGCAAAATCCAAAATATTCATTCCTTAGAGATATGTCTGGGAAGTTCCACCAAACTTGGGAACAACAGTTGAAGAGGTTTTGAATCATTATGCCTCATTGACATGTTCTTCCCTCCTTTGATCTTTTCCTTGAGGGTAACTAGAATTACTCTTACAACATTTCAGGGGTGGTGAAAACTTAACACTATGAGAATACTTGCTCAGGAAAAAACCCAAAACCATATTTTAAGATTTATTATAACCAAAATGAACAAGGGTGGAATTGACCCCACCAACCAAATAAACAACAAAAACACCACTTTCCTCTCTCAAGTATGATAGGAAGTGATCAAAGAAGTTGTTTTAGGACTTCTTCCAGATAATTCATCTTAGGAAATCTGGCATCTAGAATGTTTTTAAGACTTGATTTAAAAAAATACTTGCTTGCTGTGTTAAATTAAACTTATATTTAACAGCCTAAGGCCATCTCCTCCACAAAATTTCCCTCTGAATTTTGTAGACACACACACGCACCCACACCTACATACACCCACACCCATGTCTTCCTTGAGGAATCATGAGATTTCAGTGGCTGTCTGTGGGAACTGATTTGCATACAGTCCCCTTTTTCCTTATGGGAGGACATGAGAAGGGGAACTTGGGACTCCTGCCAACTCTTCTGTGTACCTCCTGGCAAGCTTCCTCCAGAGGACTGTGATGCCAGCCTGGGACATCCAGAGCCACACAGGGAAGTGTGAGAGCTCACCTGGTACCTGTGAACATGGTGGATTTGTGTCATGCCTCAGGACACAGTTGTTGCAACAGAATCTTAGCTATAAGCAGGGGCATGGCACTGGCTTATGCTGCCTACACTTATCTCTCAAAATTAATCCTAGGGATGTTTGTAGAAGGTTTTGAATCTTTGGAAACAGAGTCTCTGGAAGAACAAGTAGGCTTTCTGTAAAGAGTTGCTGTCTAGAGCTCATGTGGAGAGGGGACTATGCCTTCTCTCTGAAGGACCTAGAAGCAGTCTGAGAAGGAGAATGTCTCTGGAGAAAGCCATTTGGAGTTGATGTTAGAACATGACATGGTAAGGCTGGCCCCCAACAGACTGAGCATCTTAAGAGCAGACACTGTCTTGCTCGTGAGGGACTCACCGTGACCTAGGACGGGGGCCGACTCACGGTAGGACCTCAGTGTGTTTGAACTGAACTAAACTGGAAGCAGCTGCAGAAAGCTATGATCAGGGAAAAAGCAGGGAGGGCAAAGTTGAGAGGACTGTATTATTTGTGTATTCCCGATGTTCTCCACCAACCTATGGATATTTGAGAGTGGGGGAAGGTGACTTTGAAACTTTCAAAATATGCATAATAACCAGGATAATGGAGAGGATAAGGACTGTGATAGAGATAATACTAGGTGTTCACCAAGCCACTTTATTTCTCTCCTGAACACAGGAAGGCTACATTTCCCAGGTTCCTTGTATCTAGACAGGGCTATGTAACGTGCTCTGGGCAATGGGATGTAGGGCAGAAGTGATATATGCTACTTCCAGGACTTTTCTAGTGGTCCAGTGGTTAAGATGCTGTGCTGCCACTGCAGAGGGCGTGGGTTCGATCCCTGATTGGAGAACTAAGATCCCACAAGCCTTGCAGTGTGGCCAAAAAGAAAACAAACAAACAAAAAAACACCCTGTATTACTTCCAGGGCCTGGCTCCAAACTCCTATCCCACCATCTTCCAAGTCCTTCCTTCCTTCTTCCCCTCTCCCCTTCTCTCCCCTCCTCATCCCCCTCTCCCTGAATGGACGCAGAGGTTTCAGTGGAGGACTTTGAAGGTTTGGGGGCACAGGGAGACCAGTGGAGGGGAGGAGTCTGAGAACCTGAAGACTGCATAGTGCACAGCATCTCCTCCCAAACACTCACCCCACTGGACTGTGACCTGGGTAGGAACAAAGCATGTATTTGTTAAGTCCCTGAGCTGGGGCTGATCATCGTAGCTGCCAGCATTACAGCTCTGACGGATAAAAGGCCGCCGGATTCTGTGTCGGTTATAGGGACCTGGCATCCACTGGTTCCTGACAGCAGGTAGGACTAGAAAATGGAGATTACAGTCATGTGCTTATGTGTACACTGAATCACAAATGCAACTTCTTAAGCATTTTCCATATGCAAGGCATCAGATAGCAAGCAAGGATTTCAAAATGACTCTTTGTGTACTCATACATTAAAAGAAGCGAGTCTAAGGCTGACATATTCACCAAGTAATGTCAGAGCTGGCCGCTACCGGCGCCAGGAAATCAACCCTGAATATTCACTGGAAGGACTGGTGCTGATGCTGAAGCTCCAATACTTTGGCCACCTGATGCGAAGAACCGAGCCCTTGGAAAAGACCCTGATGCTGGGAAAGATTGAAGGTGGGACGAGAAGGGGATGGCAGAGGATGAGATGGTTGGATGGCATCACTGACTCGATGGACATGAGTTTGAGCAAGCTCCGGGAGTTGGTGATAGACAGGGAAGCCTGGTGTGCGGCAGTCCACGGGGTCACAAAGAGTCAGACATGACTTAGTGACTAAATAACAAAAGCATCAGGTTTCCTATGACTGTTACCTATTTTCCCTAAGAAAGTGCATCCAAAAAAATAGTTCTGTGTTAAATGAACAAGGGATCAGACTCACTGAGCAAAAATCTTTGCAAGGATCTCCTGAGAAATCCACAGAGTAGAAGAGCCAGGCTCACTGTGCTGCTTTCTAGGAACCAACAACTTTTCAAGACTAGAAGCACAAGGTTCAGTTTCAAGGCCTCAGGATAGCTCAATTTTCTCCTGGGATGTTAAGATACCATTAAAAACATAATCTCACCTTATTGTGCAAATGTGCAAATGTGCAAATCCAAATTTCATAATGTGCAAATGCACGAGCTCTGGGAAGGAAGCATGCATCAGTTTAAAGATTTGGGGCATACTTCCTTGCTTCCAGAGACCCCTGCATGGCAGCAACCTACGGGTTCTGAACCAGGAGTGACTGTCTTCTACCTCAACCCCGCCTTTCTCTGGAGGGAGAAAGACTGCTGAAGCGTCCTGCTTGTGTTTCACTCCTCTGTCATAAAGTCAAGTAACAAGAGGTGGTGGTTCTTTTCCCTGCAACCACTCTTTAAATGCCATACACTCTTCACCCATGGTCATCTTCACCCAGTAGGACCCAACTTTTCAGGAGCATATGAGATGCCACCTTTTCTAAAAAAAGGCTTTCCTGAGTTTTTCTCAACCAGGCTTAAACTTTCTCATTGCTTAATTTTCATATCATTTGTAAGTTCTACCATTTATCGTATTTTTCCCAGTTGTTGTGGTATGTCTGTATATTATTTACATGTCTAGGTGATAAACTTGAGAGAAGTATATTTTATTCAAAGACCTATTGGGTTGGTGCAATGGTAATTGCAGTTTTGGATTGCAGTGAATTTTAAATCAATATAACTAGACTCAAACATATCTTTATTAATCAAAATAGGAACCATTACAATCAACGCATTTTTGCCAATGAGAAATAAGCTTGTGTGTTCCTGTAATGTAAAAACCCATGCTTCAAGATTCAGTGAACCTTGGAAAGCATTTTCTACCTCCTTCTGGTTGTGGAAGCATTTTCCTTGCAAAACGTTGTTGAGATGCTTTAAGAGGTGGTAGTCAGTTGGCAAGAGGTCAGGTGAACATGGCTGATGAGGCAAAACTTGGTAGCCCAGTTTGTTCAACGTTGGAAGCACTGGTGGAGTGGTGTGCGGTCCAGCGTAGTCACGGAGAAAAGCTGGGCCTTTTCTGTTGACCGAGTCTGGCTGCAGGTGTTGCAGTTTTCGGTGCGTCTCATCAATTTGTTGAGTGTACCTCTCAGATGTAATGGCTTCCCCAGGATTGAGAACGCTGTAGCGGATCAGACCAGCAGCAGACCATCAAACAGTGACTATGACCCTCTTTTTGGTGCAAGTTTGGTTTTGGGAAGTGCTTTGGAGCTTCTTCTCAGTCCAACCACTGAGCTGGTCATCACTGGCTGCTGTGTAAAACCCACTTTTGGTCGCAAGTCAGAATCTGATCAAGAAATTGTTCATTGTTGTCGTGTAGAATAAGAGAAGACAACACTTCAAAATGACAATTTTTCTTTTTTTTTGATTTGCAGTCAATTCATGAGACACCCATGAACTGAGATTTTCACTTTTCCTATTTGCTTCAAATGCCTAATTACTGTAGAATGGTCAACACTGAGTTCTTCAGCAACTTCTTGTGTAGTTGTAAGAAGATCAATGTCAAGATCAAGATGATTGCTCTTAGCTGGTCATTGTCAACCCCTGACAGCCAGCCACTATGTTCCTCATCTTCAAGGCTCCCATCTCCTTTGCAAAACTTCCTGAACTACCACTGCACTGTACGTTCGTTAGCAGTTCCTAGGCCAGAAGCATTGTGATGTTGAGAGTTGTCTCTACTGTTTTACCACCCATTTTGAATTTGAGTAAGAAAATCTCTTGAATCTGCTTTTTGTCTAACATCATCTCCCTAGACTAGAATAAATATAAAATAAAAAGCAAGTAAGAAGCCATTAGCAAAAAACATAAGGCGAGAAATGCACATTAAAATGATGTATAACATAACCACAGTTATTTAAGAATGGATCCTGATATCAAACAGCTAACTTCAACAATGCAAAACTGCAATTACTTTTGCACCAACCTAATAATTCAATTAGAAATTAGATATGTAATGAACATTTGGGTTGAGTTTCCAGGCCTTCTCTCTCACAGAGTAATAGGATGGACTAAGGTTAGTATCAGGACATGGAAAATATTTCTCCTTTCTTTTTGTGCTCTGGACTACTATTCCATGCTTTCAAATCCCAACTTCACTATTTATAAGGTGTATCATTTGGCTAAGGTACTTTCTTCTCTCATCTCTAGTTCCTTCACCCATAAAATGAAATTAACAATATATATAAAAAGAAAGTCCCTAGCATATAGTAAGAACTCAATAAATGTAATCATTATCAGCATCACAAGAATTTCACTAGAAAACTATGGATGGTCTTTGTTATTTTACACAGGGATAGCAAACTCAAATGCTTTAGGGTCCAGGTAGGTAGTGTGAGTAAGTGGAAGAAAGAATGGATGAGTAAAGTGAGATGCTTGATGTTCAGAAGTAGGTGGTGAGGAAAACAAGTAGCTGATTACAACGTACATATAATAGTATGATTAATGCTGTGTTACAGGTTTACTATGAAAAGAATCAACATGAGGGGCACCAAACAGCCTTACATACTAAATGGAAGTATAATAACAAAAGCAGCAACTATAATAATTGCCAACATTTCCTGAATAAGCATGTAAAGAAGCTATCTGAGCTGAGCCTAAAATTAGAAATTAGCTGGGAGGATTAAAAAGGAAGACAGTTAGAAGCAGAAGAAACAGTATATAAAAGGAGGAATTGTGAAATAATTTAGTGTTTTTAAGGAACTTTGTGGGTTTCCCAGGTTGCTCAGATGGTAAAGTATCTGCCTGAAATGCGGAAGACCTGCGTTCAATCCCTGGGTTGGGAAGATCCCCTGGAGAAGGAAATGGCAACCCACTCCAGTATTCTTGCCTGGAAAACTCCACAGATGGAGGAGCCTGGTAGGCTACAGTCCATGGGGTCACAAAGAGTCAGACACGACTGAGTGACTTCACTTTCACTTAAGGAACTTTGAGTAGGATATTACGGCCAGAGTAGAGGTCCACAGGGAAAACTGGTAAGAGCCCAGGCTAGAGAATTTGACCAGTGTCAGGTCATGAAAGACCTTATATGTCTTGCTCTAGAGTTTGCCTAGAAAGCAATGGGAAGTGACATTTTAGGAAAATGGGTAGAAACAATGTAGTAATAAGGAATTTGAGTACTGTAACTTAAAGCACAATAAACAGAGAGGAGGCTACATTTAAAAGGTGGAACTGGTGTATCTCGGGGACTGATTGAATGGATACGGTTGACTGAGGAAGAGAGTGCCACGTCAGTATCAAGCCTGCAGGTCTGAGTGACTAGGGTGACTCTCTGCTCTTCCTAGAGATGGGCTGCGGTGAGAGTGAGAAAAGTTCAGCTTCAGACATGTGGAGTTAAGAACCTACAGGGCACTGAAAGGCTTCCCGGGTGGCTTAGCTGGTAAAGAATCCACCTGCAACACGGGAGACCTGGGTCCGATCCCTGGTTTGAGAAGATCCCCTGGAGGAGGGCATGGCAACCCACTCCAGTGTTCTTGGCTGCAGAATCCCCATGGACAGAGGAGCTTGCTGGGCTACACCCCATGGGGTCACAAAGAGTTGGACATGACTGAGCGACTAAGCACAGGGGGCACCCGAGTGGTTACAGTGGCTACATGGATTTCAACACCTGGAGATACAGATTTGGGGATCTATAGAGTTATCTTCTAGGAACAGTGAGTTGAGTAAGAGTTTAAGGATGATACCTTATAGAAACTAACACTGAAGAAGCCAGTGCAAGGAGAGAAACTTGAAAAGGAAGAGAGAAAAGGAGGT
Organism: Bubalus kerabau; assembly: GCF_029407905.1. Lineage (NCBI taxonomy): Eukaryota > Metazoa > Chordata > Mammalia > Artiodactyla > Bovidae > Bubalus > Bubalus kerabau. The sequence continues at coordinate 69,288,417 of NC_073637.1, forward strand.
GCAAAACTGGGGAAGAGAAGTGCAAAAAGTTAAGGAAGTAAAGAGCTGCAAGATGTGGACAGTGTTTGACAGTGCCAATGCTGGAGAATGGCATTGAAACATGTATAATATCATATATGAAATGAGTCGCCAGTCCAGGCTCGATGCATGATACTGGATGCTTGGGGCTGGTGCACTGGGACGACCCAGAGGGATGGTATGGGGAGGGAGGAGGGAGGAGGGTTCAGGATGGGGAACACATGTATACCTGTGGCGGATTCATTTTGATATATGGCAAAACCAATACAATATTATAAAGTTAAAAAATAAAATAATATAAAAAAAAGTAAAAAAAAAAAAAAAAGGACTAAAATGGGCCCATTTGATTTGGGCAAAAGGAAGACCTTTGAGTCCTGGGAAGGGCAGTCTTGGTGGACTGCTTCAGGTGGAACTCAGTCCGTAGTGTAAAAAGGAATGAATGGGAGGACATGAGCTGGGATGCAAAGAAAAGAAAGAGCTGGAAGGTCATGGAGTCATGTAAATGTGTTTATGATTTTTTCTTAATGCTAAAGACTTGAGGATATCTTATATTCTGAAGGGAAACCTTTCAGGGAAGAAAGAGGACTGAGGCTATAGAATTTGCCATTGTTGTTTAGTTGCCAATCATGTCTGACTCTTTGAGACCCCATGGACTGCAGCCCACCTGGCTCCTCTGTCCATGGGATTCTCCAGGCAAGAATACTGGAGTGGGTTGCCATGCCACCCTCCAGAGGATCTTCCTGACCCAGGGATCGAACCTGTGACTCCAGCTTGGCAGGAGAATTCTTTACCACTGAGCCACCTGGGAAGCCAAAGCTATTGAATAGAAACTCTAATTTTCAGTTTGAGGTGCTTGAGGGGATACAAGGATATAGGACCCAGAATGTAGCCTGAGATAAGAAGACACATACCCTACTGTATCCAAAAGGGAGAACGAGAAAGGATGGATATTGGATGGCTCTTTGCTGACCGAGGGAGCAAATGGAGTGCAGGAGAATGTCAGTGGAGACGGTTTGGGAGAGGAAGTGACTGAGGACACGTTGCCGAAGTATGAGGCCTCATCAAGGGTTCAGCTAAGGTCGGAGGTCTTGAGTCTGCAGGAGCACCAAGTTAGTGTGTGCATGACTTTCGCAAGCAGCCCTTGGTTGTTCAGAGGCAAAGAAGGCACACGAAGGAATTGATCCAAGGTGTCCAGACATTCAGAGAAAAGCTCATGCCCATGAACTGTTTAGTAATTTCCTCAGCCTGAGATTTCATTATGAGTCAGAACAATTTGCAAACCTGCAAATCATCTGAGATTTTCCCAAAGCTGTGTTGAATACTAATTCATCTAGATAGACAGGGTAACCTGCGAGGGAACTGGAGCCTTTAAACTCCATTCTCTCTTGACACTTGAGAAATGAACGGAGAATCATGTGTCCAATTCTTAATCCTTGGAGAGCCAAGCACAAAATGTTTTATAAGAGTTATCAGAGAAGAATTTTGTTCTTTGTGGAATGCTCAATTTGAAACAAGAGAAAAAAAAAAAAAAGAAGAGCAAGGAGATTTTCACATACTCCAAGAGCAGAAGGAGGAGCTAACTAAGGGCACTCTCTACCTTTATTTATAACGCCTCAGCCCTTACGGTGCCACGGGCTCTAGATACTGGCTATGACAAGGCTTTAAAGCAGAAGAAAAAGAAATCACATGCCATTTGTTTCCCTTAGAGATTTCAAATTCTGATTGGTGGTTTAACCTCCCAGTAGGTTAGTCCTTCCAAAGAATCCGGAAAAGAAGAGGGACCACTGACCTGTGCCCAGGGTCCTAAACGCTGAGTGAGAGCCCAGCCTCTATAGTCATCTATAGCACTCACAAGGCACCACTGGGCTCTTTCCCACATCTCTAAAGGAAGACTGCCTCTCCACCAAGTGTTTCCACAGGAGTGTCTTTTGGAAAGGAATGCCCTCAAACCCTGACTCTCTTCTATGTTTGTATACAAATGAACATTTCATAGGCTTCAAACTGTATGATGCTGAGGATAACCACAGCCAGCAAGAGACTTCTGACAGACTTCAAAGGTAATGGGGATTAAAACGGTCTCCCTGATAGCTCAGTTGGTAAAGAATCCTCCTGCAATGCAGAAAACCCTAGTTCAATTCCTGGGTCAGGAAGATCCCCTGGAGAAGGGATAGGCTACCCACTCCAGTATTCTTGGGCTTCCCTTCTGGCTCAGCTGGTAAAGAATCCGCCTGCAATGCAGGAGACATTGCAAATAGTTTTTTTTACTGAGTCTTCATCCTACTTATGTTCCCCTTAGTTAAGAAAATCTCGTGAAACATTAGTTGCTTTTCCCCATAATTTTAGTAGCCCATAATTTCAGTATTGGAGAAGGCAATGGCAACCCACTCCAGTACTCTTGCCTGGAAAATCCATGGACAGAGGAGCCTGGTATGCTGCAGTCCATGGGTCGCTAAGAGTCAGATATGACTGAGCAACTTCACTTTTACTTTTCACTTTCATGCATTGGAGAAGGAAATGGCAACCCACTCTGGTGTTCTTGCCTGGAGAATCCCAGGGACGGGGGAGCCTTGTGGGCTGCCGTCTCTGGGGTTGCACAGAGTTGAACACGACTGAAGTGACTTAGCATAGCAATTTCAGTATTATGTGTCAATACCATGTGGAATATGTATGTATGGATATGTATACATACATACACACAAATAATAAAATGGGAGGAATCATATGCCTTGTTGGTTATTGGTTCTAGAGGTATTTAGGATAACTGCAACGTGTCTGGGTGGCAAGGAGTTCAGATGGGCTTGGTATTTTATATCCACCCACCTGTCTGTCCATTCATCTGTCCCATACTTGAGTAGACTTTAGCCTCAATCGTATCTCTCCTTGCTCCTCCTTATCATTTTCCTACTGATCTACAGCTTCATGGGGAGGAACCTCTCCTCACTCTACTTACTGTTCCTCAGTCCCTAAATGTCCCTAATGCCTAAGTTCCTAAATGGTAGGGGCAGGCAACTTGAGATCAGATAAACCAATTATAAACAATGGCAAAGCTGAAGATTAAAAAAAAAAAAAAACAAACAAAAAAAAACCAAACAACCCAGTATCTACAAAGAGAACTTGAAACATTCACAACAAAATAAATCATGCTGCTCTAAAACCAATTTTTATACAAGGACACTTGATCAGAATAAGGAGAAAGCAGCCCCTGACATTCAGAAACTGATGTGACACTTAGAGGTAGGTGGCAGGGCTGATAAAGAAGCCAGGCCATCTCGTTCTCCTGCTGGACACATCCAGAACCTCGCAGAACACCAGAGTCAGACAAGGGCATTCTGTGACTGGCAAAGTGAGTCAAAAACAAGCCACTTCATTGTTCTGTGTAAGCCCAGACCAATACAAAGTTACTCTGCAAACCACAAAATAATAAACATCCCCTTTTCTGAGTAATATGAGTGACTGTGCCTTCTTTACTCATTATGTTAGTCTGCATTTGGTCTGCTTCCAACACGTGAGACTGAAGATACCCAGTCACTGAACTGTCTCTCTTCCAGAAGGCAAGCAAGTTAGAGGAAAGCTCTGCTTCCTTCATTTCAGTGGCTCAGTCGTGTCTGACTCTTTACAGCCCCATGGACTGCGGCATGCCAGGCTTCCCTGTCCAGCCCCAACCCCCAGAGTTCACTCAACTTCCTTGGACCTTCCCAAACCCTCTCCTCACCAAACCCTGAATCTCCAAAGTCCTTTCTAACATCCTTTGACTGAGATGCCTCAAGGTTCCTCATGGGATGTGCCCTCCCTCATTGCAACGAGTGATAAACTCGCCTGGTTCCATCACAGGCATCTCCCTGGGTCGACAAAGCAGAGGCGACAGAACTCTCGCAGCACACTGCTCTGAAGTGAAGTTCACACAGTGTCCGGAAAGGATGAAGTGGGTAAAACGAGAGAGGCTCCTCTAGTGAGGAAGAAAGGAGGCTTCCTTGCAAAAATTCCAGTTCCAGAGAACCACTTGAGAGCTTTCCCCCAGTCAGCCCCTTCTCTTCTGCATGAAGTCCTCCATACAGGCACCCATACACTGACTCGTGATTGGGAAGGCTTTGTGGTTTAACCTGACTTTTTATCATATATGGTCTCGGGCTAGCTCAGCAGCTGTTTGTTATTTTTGGTGAGTCAAATATGGTTGACCTCCTAGCTTCTGAGCATGGGAAATGTAAGATTTCCAAGGGCCCCAGTCAGAGGGTGGTTTAGGAAAGTGACACGTAACCTGGCATCTCAATACCTTCATAGAAACGAATTGAGACAGGACGAAGGTACAGTTGAAAGTTATGGGCAAAGTCTCTGAGGAAATAGTTTTACAAACCATCATCTAAAACTGAAGGAAAATATTATAAAACTTAAGGAAAAGGATAAGTTTTCCACGGGTGTTTGGTTTCTGGAAATCTGTTACTTATGTAACTACACTACCACACAGGGATTAACTTCTTTTCACAAGTTGTGCCTCAATGCTTGTCAGAGCCTTGGTATTAAGTGGGTAGAAGGCAAGGCTAATTATCTCCACTCACCTACCAGAAAACTGAGTCATGATAATAAGTCGCTCAATGCTGCCAAAGCTTCATCAACAGGGCCCTGGAACTCACCCAGGTCTTCCCACCCCAGGGCACTCTCAGTAGCCACTAAATTGCTTTCAGGCAAAGTAGCCTTTGGTTCTGAACCTAATAACATCAATAAACCTAGGAAAACACTGCCTAGGTCATCTAATTCTCAGGTGGCTACAGTAGATACTTGCTGTTTTGGACGTGTGGGTAAAAAGTCAGCAACCATCTTCTTCATCAAAGGATGGTGCCCAGACAGCCTATGTTCTACTTATTAGTCATCAGGAGAACTTAAAAAAAAATGAAGATTCCAGGTGCCACCACAGACTTACTGCAATACTGTTTCAGATATAAGACTCAGGAATCTGCAATTTTAATAAGCTTTCCGAGAGCTTCCTAATTGCATTGTTTGAATACTACTGGTCCAGGGTAAGCACTCAAAGTCAAAGAAAGGATCAAAAACCAGTCAAAGTCAAAGAAAGGATCAATATCCCGAACCCCTATCCTCTACTTGTTAGGAATAGTGCTGAAAAGGAAAAAGTGGCAAATGTTTAATTCAGGAGTCACCAAACAAAAATGTCAGAAGGGTCCCTCTTAGTTTTTATTGACTACAAAATAAAGAGATCTCAGCATAAAGGGATCCAGAGGGTTTTCAGATCCTCTTACAACAAAACTGCTGTTCTTATGCTCATGGGGCAGGCAGGTAATCCCTGTATTAATAGCAAGAACTAGCGACTATTTTGATGTTAGCAGAATCTGCGGCTTTAGGTCTGGTCTTGATTGAAATGGGGCCTTAGGATAAATTCTGGATCATTAAAATCGCTTCTAGGACTGTGCTTTTAGGAAAGAAGCAAATATACAGCAAGGGGATGCAGAAGCAATGTAATTTTCTTATTAGCAATGGCTGCCTAGGAATCTTAGGAGTGTAACATTGTAGATTATTATATTTTTTAATAGAAGGCTCACCTATAAAAGTTATTTCAAGCATAGCTTGGACTTTATATTTTTTATAGCTATGCTTTAGGCAACCTATTTATTTTCTTCCTGTATATGTAGTTACAGTTTTAATCAAGCTTTTTAAGCTATCTATGGCTAAAACTAATCAAGTGGGATGAAAATTATGCAACAAACCACTCTGTTACCCTAAAGCAGCATTTTTGAAACCAAGCCCTAGGTCTGAATGCAGAGATCTCTCCTGACTAATAAAAGCAACACAAGGGAGTGAGGGGCCTGTGTTAACAGAGCTGAGACCATCATCAGCCTGTCTAGCATTTCAGTCTCAATTATTCTCATTTTCATGGCTGAAACCAGTTAAGTTTCAGTTCTTCAACAATTGTATAACATTTAAAAACTCACAGCAAAATCACATTCTGGTTTTTAAAATGCCATTCTAGGTAACAGAGTTTAAACTAAGGTAATCAACTTGTATAAAATTTCTCTTTACAAAAGTTTCATTTGGGATCTGAATACAATATACAGAACCAGAAAACAGGTATTAAGTGAAGTCAATGAACCTTTTAGCTTCCTTTTCCCAAATGGTCATCTTGAACACAGATGTTTAAAATGTGCTACAGATGTATACATCAAGGTATATGGCCATTTATAAAATTAAAATTCCATTGATCAAAGGCGAAATATTTACATTTTTTTTTACCCTAATCTCAGCTTGGCAAATAGTTGGGTGAAAATTAACTATACTTACCTGAAATTTATTACCACTCCTTTCATCACTACCATTCCCTTTTTGCCATCAGTAATTTTAGGGCAAACACAAAGTATGAAATATTGTTAAAGAAGTAAGTACTTTCTCTTTTAAAATCATATTATGAAGAAAATAGGTGAAAAAAGGTAATTTTCTTCCTTTTTTTCTCTTTAACTTCTGCTTGGATGTAAAATGTTTAATAACTGGAAGTCAAATATCCTTTGATGAGAAAAGAAACTTCTGATATTATCTTATAAACTGTGATTGCATCTCACCAGAACAAAATAATAACTATTTCAATTTAAAATTTGATAAAGTGCTCTAAATGTATAACTTCTTTCTCAATCGGGTACTGCAAATAGGTATTTTTAAAACCAGTTACAGACTATGAATATACAATATCCCATGCTAGCAATAACCTTTTGTGTTTTTTAGTGAGATCTTTTCAAATTAATCTTTCAACACTGATATTGAGAAATCCCAGTTCTTGTCAGTTCTCAAATTTAATGACAGCCTTTTGCATTTGTGATGCGGAGGATTAGAATGAGGTAATGAATGCACGAACTTGGCCAATTTAGCTTACCTCCCGTCCACAAAATTAATGCAACTGGATTCCTAGAGGAAAAGCTTTTAAAATTTAAAATTCTGTTTTGGATTTCTTAATTTACTATTCAAGATGTAATGCTAATTACCATTATAACAAAAGATTAAAATAAAGAGAAGAGCCTGCTACTTTGCAGGGTGATGAGGACTTGCTGAGAAAGGACTGTTCGTTAGGCAGGGCTGAAAGCTCGTTAGGCTGAGGGTGACCTCAGCTCTCTGGGCCAGGAGAGGTGGACTCCGGAGGCAGCTGCCTGCCCAAGCCAGGGGCCAGAGGCTATCTTGATTCCCTCTCATTTTGTCACAGTGCAAGGCCATTCCTTCTGTCCCATGTAATTTGCAGCCATTATCATAGATATTAGATGTGGAAAGACTTGGCAAGTTACCTAATTTCCCAGCCCTTCGCACAGAGTGCCCCTGTTGAATATGTATGAGGCAGTTGTTAGCACGCGCCTGTGCCTGTTAGCAGTAATGGTCATTTACCACCACCTGGGGGGCCAACACCAGCCAAAGAGCTTCAACATATAACCATAAGCGGAAAAATAAAGAATGAAGGAATGCCGTATTTAAGACATTTGACTAATTGTCAAGCAATGAGGTTTATTAAAAACTTCCATAGAAACTAGGTTCCTCTTATGTTTGGGGATAATAGTTAAGAGGGCTGGAAACAGTACACAGTGGTAGCTTCCTTTTTGTGTAGAAACATCTCAAAATGGGCTCTTCCCACATCAGTTCCAGAGCCAACCTGAAGGATTCTTAATTTAGGTGCCATACATTTAATGAATATGAAATAGCACGGCTGCTGCTGCTCTAAGTCGCTTCAGTCGTGTCCGACTCTGTGCGGTCCCATAGACGGCAGCCCACCAGGCTCCCCCGTCCCTGGGATTCTCCTGGCAAGAACACTGGAGTGGGTTGCCATTTCCTTCTCCAATGCATGAAAGTGAAAAGAGAAAGTGAAGTCGCTCAGTCATGTCCGACTCTTAGCGACCCCATGGACTGCAGCCCACCAGGCTCCTCGGCCCATGGGATTTTCCTGGCAAGAGTACTGGAGCGGGGTGCCATTGCCTTCTCCGATGAAACAGCACAGCATATACTTAATATAAGATGACAGTCTTCCTGTTCCCTGGGACAATATGAGTCTTGAAACATTTTAAGCTGGCTACAAAGTAGAAACTAGAGACTGGATACAGCATTATTTGATCTACAGGATAATTTAGACTCAAATCCAGATCAATCAAACCTCAAGTTGATTTGTAGGTTTTTAAGTTGGGTGTGTGTCTTTGGCAAGTCAGGCTGCACTGATTGCAAAGCCTAAGTGAACTAAGAAGCTGCCACTCTGCTGTTTTCAACAAAATCCCCGGGATGTAAAAATAGCAGAGAAGGAAACAGGCTTTGCAGTCATGCAGAGCTGATGTCAGATTGTGCTACACCTCAAACCGGTTAGGAGAATGCTCCTAGGCAGTCCTGGCTTGTTTCCTCATCTGTAGAACAGAAACAGCAATATCTTCTCATGGATATTAAGAGGAGAAGATAAAACAATGAATGTAATATCTTGCAGATCTTCAATAAATACCAGCTTCCTTTTCCCCTCTGAGAATTCTATTGTTGCATTTGAATAATACATTATTTAGGTGTACAGCAAAAATTTATTACAGGTAAATTTGCATGACTTATAATGCAATCAAATTTTCAAACTATTTCTAACCCACTGAACAGCAGAGCAAGTTTTTGAAGTGCCAAGCAATTAGAATCACTTCCTTCACAAATCCTTGTGTTTAATAGCAAACCGGTGCAAAATTTAATGCTGGAGAAGAGGCATGCTCTTGCATCCTGCTTTCCCCACTTGAAGGATGTGGTTCCTTGGATGTAAGAGCTTTCTCTCTTCTGTAGAACTCTCAAAACTCCTTGAGCTGCTCCTCTTCAATAAGCACTAAAGAATCTGTGGGTCACTTCCAGCCTTCTCCAATACGGGGGTAATTCATTTAGATAACAGCGATAGTTAAGCGTTACAACATACTTGATATTTAAACATTAAGAAACACTGTTCTCCACCATGGATGAAACTACCACTGGCTTTCATCTCAGTCTGAACTTCTTTCTCTTCTAATTCTCTTTCAGCCATTAAATAACTCTTTGAGGTACCTCTTCTACTAGAATTCATTTCATTGTTCCTAATATTAATAAGAGGTACAATGTCCAAAATACTATGTCTTAGATGAAAACAAAATTAGTATTCCTATAGTCATGCATACCCAATGCTAAACAGTTGAGTGAAAGCAGGAAAAAAAGGTCAATACTTTGGACATGGCCAAATATTCCAGGTGCTAGGCTTAGAGAGATGAGATAATAGATGGATGACTTGTCAATTCAGCTCCACTTTTCTAGGTTCTAGATACTTCTTTTTTTTTTTTTCTAGATACTTCTTGAATAATACAGTTTATAGAATGAAAAAGGCTACATGCCCTCAGGTCAATTAGAGGTCCGAAAGAAAGAAAGCATAACTCCAGAGGGAATCCCAGTGATTTATAAACACATGGATCATATTTTGAAAAATCTGACCCAAATCTTGACTAAGAATATAAATGAAATAAGAATTAAGTAGTATTCAAAGAACAGATAAAATCCAAAAAAAGCCAGAAAATGTGCTATTTAACAAAAGAATGAATAAAAATTAAAGAAGCAGTATACAAGAAAAGTGGGTGGTTATGTAGAAAAAGGTCTTTATACTTATTATATGGCATGGTTCTTTTTTGGTGCAGATACACACACACACACACACACACACACACACGCACACCATAAGGGAAAGCAAAAGGGAATGATTAGTTCCTTTACAAGATACATAAACACGTTATCAGGCAAAATTAAACCCTTTAGTTCCAGGACAGTTAAAAAGCACACACTTGTAAACGTCTCTGAGGGCCTGTGACCCGAGGCACAGGGAAGCACATGCCGTGACATGAATGGCACCGTATGTGCCCTGGTAATCGTCAACAGATGTGGCATGCCAGCAGACTAGAAATACAGCTTCCACTTAACAAATGCTTTTTTGGTGACTGACAGGCTGAAAGTCTTAGAAAAATGAAGGTTTGATGAATGAGGCACCCTGCTTAATTGTGCTAAACTGTTTAGTTCCAATTTTCATAAACAGATTCAACAGTTGAAAATAGGAACCCTCTTCTGGCTACTCTCAAGAAGAAAAGAAGGGGAGGGATAGGAAGGAAATGAAAGACAGAAGCACAAGCTCATGTTGCCATGGGATACCTAAGCTGTATAAATCAGGCATTTATATGGTTGTATTAGCAGAAATTGAGATGAAATTGTACCAAGACCAGACGGTAAAAAATATTAAGAAAATACATCTCTTCACTGCCGAGATATCCTCATCAATTTGCTCCCTACGTTTTAGTGATGTTGAAGCACCATTCTTCTGAACAATTTAAAATCCTTAGCTGACCTTTATTCATGTTTGTTTGATATAGGCAATTCTGTGCTATTTAATCTCTTGCTCCTAAAAGGTAGATGTAATCTCAGTTCTCTTTCATTTAAAACACCTCTGTTTTATTATCAAAAGCAATTTTCACTTCTGGAAAAATATGGGCTTTAGGTTAAGAAGTCAACACTAGAAGAAGCTTAGAAATGTAATTCTCCCATTTTTTAGGTCAGAGAAGATGCACACTGTATATATTTTTTGCTGCATACTATCTGAATATCAATTGTCTGTGATGAGTCTCCTTGCCAACAGAGGATACCTACTCAGTTCACAGTACAGAATCTAGAACTTGATGTTGCCCAAGAGAGTCAGTGAGAGTGCCATCTGTGTCCTTGGCCATGAGCCAGTTGGCTTTTACACATTCACTTATATAATCCTCTCACCAACTTTTATCAACCCATAATCAATTTACTTTGGCTGAATAGAAATGGTAAAGAGGCCTCAAAATCCCCGAAGTATCATTTGACATAGAAGAGCTACTAACGGTATTAACATGTGGCTTTTTCCTTCTTTGCTTCCTTCTCTGCAGCGTTCACCACGTTGTAATGAAGCGAGTCAGGTGCTTTCCTAGATAATGCTGTTGAACCAGTCAAGTACCAGGGTCACTTGTGGTGAATGTCAGCAGTTTTCATCCCTCATTTGCGCAACCACAAAGTAAGCATGCTAAGACTCCAAGGTCAGTGAATACCAATAATACTCATGCATCTTCTGCAATATTTCCTGGAATATTCAGGTCATCCTCTCTACCGGGTCTAAACACATAAGAGCATGTTCATAGCAAGGTCTCTTCAGTAATTCTTTAAAGTATAAAACTATCCCCCAAACACTGAAACCACTTATTGAAGATCAACTGTGTAGAGTGTAATTGACTTTCAAATACATTATCACTTATCCAAATGCACTTCATTCTAACAATAGTCCTGTGCAATATTATTGCCCTCACCTAGCAGATCAGGAATCTGAAGCTTACAGAAGTTAAATGACTTGTCAAAGGCACAGAGATGAAAAGCTACAAAGCCTGTTGCTCTAGACACTTGCTGCCTCTCTAACACAAATGTTAGGTAAGTGGTTAGAGCAACGCAAACGTTCGAGAGTGTGCCTGCGTCTTTTGGGACATTCTTCCTCATTGACTTATTCTTGGATAAATACAGAGAGCATTTGTAGAGTGTGTTCCTATGAACAAGTCTGCTAAGTTTTCCCATTTGTGGAAGGAAGGAGAGACCTTGGGGTGGAAGTGGCAGCAGAGAGCACTTCCAGTGTTAGATCACATGGGTTGCTGCGAGTGTGGCATCAATTTATCCAGCTTTGCATCTACCTGGTTACCTGAGTGTCTCAGGTAAGCTGAGCCAGAAAAGGCGAAGGAATGCTTTTTCTTTTTTGCCCTAAACTCATCTTCAGTCATGAAGAGCTGAGAGATTAGGTGTTATAAATTCAGGGTATTTTTTTTTTTTTAATTGCTTCTGGGACTTCATTGTTGTCCTTCTATCTGCTAATAGATCTTAGATAGCAGAGATTTTATGTGTTTTACATATTTTGAATCAGGTCTTAACAGTGAAAATAAAGGTGGTTTCTGTGTTCGTCTACCTGCACATCACTGGTTCTCCCCACTTTAAGGGCGGCACATCTTGACCACAGGGATGAGCAAAGGAGCCAGGCTGGGCCACTGTGATTTTCCCAGCTGAGTTGGAGGTGATGAGTTACTCGACTCTTCTGTGCTAAAGAGGCTGTAAAGATCTAAGGCTTTGAGCTTTAAGCTGCCTAAGGTCATAGCTTAGCCCCTAAGGAGACAGCTGGCTTGAGAGAATAAAGGCAGCATGAAAGAAGGTGGAATAAACACCAGAGAGAGAGAGGGTACATGCGCTAAGAGCATCCGAAGGCCTGAGTCCGTGAGACCGGATCCAGCCCTCCTCTTCCTGTGGTGCGCTCGGAGTCTCCATTTCTGCCTCAGGTCTTTGGAGTTGGACTTCTGTCACTTAGTACTGAAGGAGTCTGGACTAATACAGAAATTATGCTTTAATAACTGAAATAATAACAGTGGCTTCTTGAGAGTTAACTTTGTGCCAAGCATTGCTCTTGGATTGTCTTTATTTTTTTCAATATAATCTCATGAGGTGGTATCATTATCACCATTTTATTTATGAAGAAATTGAAGTTTCAAGAGGTGAAATGACTTTCTTAACGTTACACAGCTAGAGAGCAAAGCAAGATTTTGAATCCATTTCTACATGGCTTCTAAACCCATGCTCTTAAGGCCTAGGCTGTGCTTTACCTCAAAATGGTTCTCAAGTCCGGCTACATATTGGAACCTCCTGGGTGGCTTCTGGAACCAGTGGTCTCCAGCCCTCTCTCTAGGCCCCAAGTCTGCACAAGTACAGTGGGCACCTTTCAGTGTGGAACACGATGGTGTTCTTGGTCAATGGTTCTCCCTGAACTTGTGCAACTGTTGTGGCCCTGCAGCCAGACCAATAAAATCTCAGTCTTTCGGGGCAGGGCCCAAGTGCTGATATGTTTTTAAAAGCCTCCAGCTGATTTTAAAGTTCAGTTGGGGCTGTGAACCACAACTATAACCTGAACACATATCTGGGTCTACACCAACACAAAATGAAAAATTAAAGCAACTGAAGTTAACATGCCAAGTGACTACAATTATGTCAGATAATTGGATATCTCAGGTAAAATCCTCTGTCAGGAATAGTGAGTGTGGAATTACTGACCCTTCCATTTGCGCTTTGCACTATAGCATTGACTAAAGATATTAAAATGATATCTATGAGTACCTTCATGATTTAAATATGGTAACAATAATACTTAATAAAACATTTCTGCCAAAAATGTGGATTTTTGTAAATATGTGTCCAGCAAACATTTTCAGGTAGGTTTAAACTGTTCATAACTGGATAGTTTTGGGTGATGAAAGCCCTGATGAAAGCCATGCCCATCTTTACATACAATTCTGTTCTCACAATTGTCAGGAGGTTATTGCAGCCATTGCAACAAGAAAGAAAGAGAGAGAGAGAGAGAGAGAGAGAGAGAGAGAGAGAGAGAGAAGGGAGAAAGAAGGAAGGGAGGGAGAAGGAGAAATGAAGACAGTGAGGAAGAAGGAAGAGAGAGAGAAGAAGGGACAGAGGAAGAGAGGAAGGAGGGGAAGAGAAGGGAAGGGAAGAGAAAAGAGGAAGGAAGGAGGAAGAAAGGAAGAAAAGAAAGAATACTGAGGATGTACTTCATAACTAGTCCTATTACAGGCAATAGCTCGTCACATCACAAAGATAGATTTCACCACAACGAATAGATTTCACAGAGCTCACCCATGTTTGACTTATGCAGTACGAACTGGACGGACAATTAAGATAGCAAGTGCCATATTGGAAAATAAAGTTTAGTTACCTAGAACTATGCAATCTCACACTTTCTTATAAAAATGAACTAACAGAGAGACTTAATTCACTGTTAGAAAGCCCCATGAGGGGAATGTACAAAAATATCAGGTTAAGTAGTTATTTTTGAACTTTAATATCGAGCAAAAAAAAAAAAAGGAAGAATCTTAAGCCAATGAAATTACATAATCTAAGGAATCTATCATACATAACTGAGATAGAATTCACTCCTACAGTCAGAAGACTTAACTCAATCAGAAACTCAACTTTACCAACATCCCTTGCATTGTGATGTTTTACTGTTGTTTCCATAATCCTATGCTTATTAAAGTAATTAAACTGATACGCATATTTTTAGTAGAGCTCAAAAGAAATCGATGAGCTGTCACTGTACTTGAAGATTTGTTTGACTCAAAGGAGATTCAACAGGCAGATTATGTCCAATTATAGTCAGACTTCATTGTTAACATCTAAGAACTCCAGCTACCACAGCCAATCATGGTGCAATGTTTTATGGGACTACTCTCTATGTCTTTCCAATAGGATAGTCCACCAAGTAGCAAAACATCCAAAACAGTGCAATTTTAGCAAGAAATTGCTAGAGGACATGCAGACAAACCCATGAGATGTGCTGGTATTTGTTCTGAGTCTCTCAAGGACGATGCTGTGGGTTAGATGGTGCCTTCTCAGGGACTGGAATTGAGCCCTATCTCGTCTCCCTCCTCTTCTAAACTTTCAAAGCTTTCTGGCTGTCCCAAATTCCTAAATGACAGACAGGGTCAAACTGGGGTCCCAAGAGACCTTTTCAGTTTTAGCTCTATTTCCCTATATTAAACTAAACTGTGGCCAAATCAGTTGTTGTTGTTAGTCGCTAAGTCAAGTCTGACTCTTTACAACCCCATGGACTGCAGCATGCCAGGCTAGCTCTGTCACCCACTATCTCCGGAAGTTTGTACAAATTCATGTCCATTGCATCAGTAATGCTATCTAACCATCTCATCTACCACTGGCCCCTTCTCCTTTTGCCTTCAGTCTTTCCCAGCATCAGATTCTTTTCCAAAGAATCGGCTCTTTGCAGCAGATAGCCAAAATACTGGAGCTTCAGCTTTAGCATCAGTCCTTTCAATGAATATTCAGGGTTGATTTCCTTTAGAATTGACTGGTTTGACCTCCCTGCTATACAACAGACTCTCAGGAGTCTTCTCCAGCACCACAATTCAAAAATATCAATTCTTAGGGGCTCAGCCTTCTTTATGGTCCAACTCTCATATCCATACATGTCACTGGAAAAACCATTGCTTTGACTATATGGACCTTTGTTAGCAAAGTGGTATCTCTGCTTTTTGATACACTGTGTAGATTTGTCAATAGCTTTTCTTCCAAGGAGCAAGCGTCTTCTAATTTCATTGCTGCATTCACCATTTGCAGTGATTTTGCAGCTGAAGAAAATAAAATCTGTCCCTATTTCCACTTTTTCCCCATCTATATACCATGAAGTGATGGGACCAGATGCCATGATCTTAGTTTTTTGAATATTGAGTTTCAAGCCAGCTTTTTTACTCTTCTCTTTCACCCTCATCAAGAGGTTCTTTAGTTCCTCTTCAATTTCTGCTATTAGAGTGGTATCATCTGCATATCTGAGGTTGTTGATATTTCTCCAAACAATCTCGATTCCAGCTTGTGATTCATCCAGCCCAGCATTTTACATGATGTACTCTGAATATAAGTTGAATAAGCAAGGTGACAATATACAGCCATGACATACTCCTTTCCCAGTTTTGAACCAGTTGTTCCATGTCTGGATCTAACTGTTGCTTCTTGACCTGGATACAGGTTTCTCAAAGGACACAGGTAAGGTGGTCTGGTATTCCCAACTCTTAAAAGAATTTTCCATAGTTTCTTGTGATCCACACAGTCTAAGGCGTTAGCATAGTCACTGAAGCTGAAGTATATCTTTTTCTGGAATTCCCTTGCTTTTTCTATTATTCAACAAACGTTGACAATTTAATCTCTGGTTCCTCTTCAAAATCCAGTTTGTATCTCTGGAAGTTCTTGGTTCACAAACTGCTGAAACCTGGCTTGAAGGATTTTGAGTATAACTTTGCTAGCATGTGAAGTGAGTGCACTTGTAGAGTACTTTGAACTTTGTTTGGCATTACCTTTCTTTGGGATTGAAATGAAAACTGACTTTTTCCAGTCCTGTGGCCACTGCTGAGAATTCCTAATTTGCTGACATAGTGAGCACAGCACTTGAACAGCACCATCCTTTAGGATTTTAAATAACTCAGCTGGATTTCCATCACCTCCACTAGTTTTGGTCATAGTAATGCTTCCTAAGGCCCACTTAACTTCACACTCCAGGATGTCTAGTTCAAGGTGAGTGACCACACCATCATGGTTATTTGGATCATTATGACCTTTTTTGTACAGTTATTTCATGTATTCTTGCCACCTCTTCTTAATCTTTGTTTGCTTCTATTAGGTCATTACCATTTCTGTCCTTTATCATGCCTATTTTTGCATGAAATGTTTCCTTGATATCTTTAATTTTCTTGAAGAGATCTCTAGTCTTCCCTAGTCTATTGTTTTCATCTATTTCTTTTCATTATTCATTTAAGATGGCCTTCTTATCTCCCCTTGTCATTCTCTGGAACTCTGCATTCAGTTGGGTATATTTTTCCCTTTCTCCCTTGCCTTTTGCTTCTCTTCTTTTCTCAGCTATTTGTAAGGCCTCCTCAGGCAACCACTTTATTTTCTTGCATTTCTTTTTCTTTGGGATGATTTTGGTCACTGCCTCCTGTACAATGCTACAAATCTCTGCTCATAGTTCTTCAGGCACTCTTTCTACCAGATCTAATCCATTGAGTCTATTCATCACCTCCACTGTATAATCATAAAGAATTTGATTTAGGTCATACCTGGATGGTCAGGACTTCCTTTATGGCTCAGGTGGTAGAGAATTCACCTGCAATGTGGGAGACCTGGGTTCGATCCCTGGGTTGGGAAGATCCCCTAGAGAAGGGAAAGACTACCCACTCCAGTATTCTGGACTAGAGAATTCCATGAACTGTATAGTCCCTGTGGTCACAAAGAGTTGGACACGACTGAGAGAATTTCACTTTTACTTTCACTGGATGGTCTAGTGGTTTTCTCTACTTTCTTCAGTTTAAGCCTGAGTTTTTTTTTTTTTTAATTTTATTTTATTTTTAAACTTTACATAATTGTATTAGTTTTGCCAAATATCCAAATGAATCCGCCACAGGTATACATGTGTTCCCCATCCTGAACCCTCCTCCCTCCTCCTTCCCCATTCCATCCCTCTGGGTTGTCCCAGTGCACCAGCCCCAAGCATCCAGTATCGTGCATCGAACCTGGACTGGAAACTCATTTCATATATGATATTTTACATGTTTCAATGCCATTCTCCCAAATCTTCCCACCCTCTCCCTCTCTCACAGAGTCCATAAGACTGTTCTATACATCAGTGTCTCTTTTGCTGTCTCATACACAGGGTTATTGCTACCATCTTTCTAAATTCCATATATATGCGTTAGTATACTGTATTGGTGTTTTTCTTTCTGGCTTACTTCACTCTGTATAATAGGCTCCGGTTTCATCCACCTCATTAGAACTGATTCAAATGTATTCTTTTTAATGGCTGAGTAATACTCCATTGTGTATATGTACCACAGCTTTCTTATCCATTCATCTGCTGATGGACATCTAGGTTGCTTCCATGTCCTGGCTATTATATACAGTGCTGCGATGAACATTGGGGTACACGTGTCTCTTTCCCTTCTGGTTTCCTCAGTGTGTATGCCCAGCAGTGGGATTGCTGGATCATAAGGCAGTTCTATTTCCAGTTTTTTAAGGAATCTCCACACTGTTCTCCATAGTTAAGCCTGAGTTTTGCAATAAGGAGCTGATGATCTGAGCCAGTCAGCTCCAAGTCTTGTTTTACTGACTATATAGAGCTTCTCCATCTTTGGCTGCAAATAACATATCAATCTGATTTTGGTGTTGACCATTTGTTGATGTCCCTGTGTAGAGTCATCTTTTGTGTTGTTGAAAAAGGGTGTTTGTTGTGACCAGCACATTCTCTTGACAAAACTCTGTTAGACTTTGCCCTGCTTCATTTTCTATTGGAAGGCCAAACTTGCCTGTGATTCTGTGTTCCTCTTGATTACCTACTTTTGCATTCCAGTTCCCTATGATGAAAAGGACATCTTTTTCTGGTGTTAGTTCTAGAAGGTTTTGTAGGTCTTCATAGAACTGGTCAACTTCAGCTTATTCAGCGTTAGTGATTGGGGCATAGATGTGGATTACTGTGATGCTGAACGGCTTGCCTTTGAAACGAACTGAAACTATTCTGTCGTTTTTGAGATTTCACCCAAGTATTGTATTTTGGACTCTGCTGTTGACTGTGAGGGCTACTCCATTTCTTCTAAGGAATTCTTGCCCACAATAGTAGTTACAGTAGCCATTTGAATTAAATTCTCTGATTCCCATCCGTTTAAGTATCAGTGTTCATTCTTGCCATCTCCTGTTTGACCATATCCAGTTTACCTTGATTCAGTTTACCTAATATTCTAGATTCCTATGCACTATTGCTCTTTAGAGCATCAGATTTTGCTTTCACCACCAGACACATCCACAACTGAGTACTGTTTCTTCTTTCAACCAGTCCCTTCATTCTTACTAGAGCTGCTAGTAATTGCCCTCTGCTCCTCCCCAGCAGCATCTTGGACACATTCCTACCTGGGGGGCTCATCTTCCAGGGTCATATCTTTTTGCCTTTTTATAGTATCCATGGGGCTCTCCAGGCAAGAATACTGGAATGGGTTGCCATTTCCTTCCCCAGTGAAGCACGTTTTGTCAGAACTCTTCACTATGACCCGTCTGTCCTGGGTGGGCCCTGCACGGCATGGCTCATAGCTTCACTGAGTTATGCAGGACCCTTTGCCGGGACAAGGCTCTGATCCCTGAGTACTAGTAGTGGTAGCTGATCAGTCATATCTGACTCTTTGCCACCCCATGGACTGTAGCCCACCAGGCTCTTCTGTCATGGAATTCTCCAGGCAAGAATACTGGAGTGGGTGGCCATTTCCTTCTCCAGGGGATCTTCCTGACCTAGGGATCAAACCCAGGTCTCCCACATTGCAGGCAGATTTGTTACCATCTGAGCCACCAGGGAAGCCTGTGATTCCTGAAGGGGTGGCCAAATCCAACTACTCATCATCTCAAGAACCCACTGAACTTTTTCACCTCTACAGTCATGTGTCTCCTCATCTTTTCATGTGGAATGCACTCCCTCTCCATCCCACAGAATTCTAGTCTTCCTGGAAAATCAGGGGAATTGTTACTTCTCTTGTGATACCCCTGCTATAATTGTCTGTATTACCCTTATCACTCCCTAATGTTTTTTTTTTTCCATTCTGGATTTCTTTCTTACAGTTTGTCTCTTCCTACTGCCCTCTCCCTATGGCTCACTACAATGTAAACTCCACAAGGGCAGATAGCTGGACTTTTTTCATGCTCTAGCCTCAGTGTCCAGAGTGCCTGGTTTATAGTCGGCACTCAAGACAGACTTGCTGATGGAGTGAAACCGCTGGACTATGTAAATAAGGGTTATAGTAACAACCAGGGAGCGTCCTTTTCATGTTCCCAGTGGTGTGAAGTCGACTCACTGTGCAGCATCACTCTCTCACACATCACTAGCGCTAAGTTGTTGTTGTTGTTTTTTTTTTTTTTTTTTACCATAAAGGAGGCATCGTTTCATTAGCGACAGCAGGGGAGATAGAACTACTATATTGTACTATTCCATCTGGGACTGGAAAACATATGAGCCCTGGGCCCAGAGGCTGAACCTTCAATTTACTGAACATTCCTACTTGTGCCCTGATCTTCTCCTTTCTTGGAAAATTTTAGAAGAAAGGCCTTTGGAAATGTAGAAATAAAACATTTTAATTTAGTTCTGCTTAACGCCATATAAGGTATCAGAAAGAAACAAAAAGGAAAATATGAGAAATTCTGAGTAATCTGAATATTTGGTACTCCACTATGGAGTCTGAACCATTCTTAAAAAATGAAAGAAAATGTGCTTTTAAAAACAGTATGTAACAGGACATCTTGATGAAGCAAAGTCATTACTGCAGTAATCACAACTTACGGCCTTTCACTTTACAAACCTCTTGTACAACATCGCACTCTTCCTACAAACCTAGATGCTACCGATTCAGCATTTGATTCAGGCCATGCAGGCCATTTGGTCTGGGCTCTGCCCTAGACCCAGGAAGTAAAGTGTAATCAGTTCCGGGCAAGGCACTCCTTAGATGCTGGAAATGATGAGGAATTCGCAACCACAGCTCTAAAAGGGTGACGGCCATGAGGAGAGGTGAACAGGGAGTTATGAGAACACCTCCAAGGTTTACTCACCCAGCCAGCTAGGGATTAAAGAAGGTTTGTGAGAAGAGAACAGGGTGCTGAATCACGGACGAGTAGGAATTCGTTGGTGAAGAAGACAGAACGAGGCAGGCCCAATGGCAAGGATAATGAGAGTACAGGGTGCACCGGAATCTCAGTGAATGAGACTTGTATGAATAAGAGGTGGACAGATAAATGGGATGGCCATGAGAGGGGAGGCTGCACAGCAGCCCAGGGTGAAAGCAGAAGGGCCTTGAATCTCAGGCTAAGCAAAGACCTGCCATGGAAAGCAATGGGGAGACAATGACGGATTTTAAGCAAGGGGGAGAGATGATTAAATATGCGGCCAAGACCTGCCACGGAAAGCAATGGGGAGACAATGACGGATTTTAAGCAAGGGGGAGAGATGATTAAATATGCAGCTACTCTTCGCTGCTCACAGGTGGGAACCCTCATCTTCCTAAAGAATCCCAGTTATTCTCACGCATCAGGAGACTACATTTTCAGGAGAGACTGGGCTCCACCCTAGACCCAGGAAGTAAAATTTAATCAATATAATCCAATTTTGGTAATTCCACTTCATTGCCACAAACATGTTATAATTTTGGCCAATGAAATTGAGGAACATTTGGCTTTAAAGCTTCTGGATGAGACTGCCTCACTGTTATAAGGGCCAGCCACTGTGGACAGTCACTCTTCCATTGAGGTACAGTGTGTGGGAATCTGTTGCCTGGAACAACTGCAGCCATCTTGGGACCACGAGGGGACAAGCCTGAAGACAGAATTCATGCTGAAGATGGCACAGTGGAAAGATGTGAAAAACCAAGGTCTTTGGTATGACTGATGACTAAATTAAGCATTCTGTAACCACCTACTCCAGAGCCCTTTTTTAAACTAAATTTAAAAAAATCCCCTTACTACTGTTCTAAGTTGAAGCTTCTGTGTTATTTTGCAGCCAAGGGCAACCCAACTGATAGTCTGATTTTTAATCTAGAAAGCTCAGTTTGGAATAAGTGAGCCAATTAGATGGAAGGGAAATAGTCTGATTTTTAATCTAGAAAGTTCACTTTGGAAGAAGTGAGCCAATTAGATGGAAGGGAACAAAGAATGCAGGCTGAGAGGCTAGCAGCTGGCTGCTACAGGAAAATCAGTGAGTACTGCTGGGATAAGGTTTGTGGGGTGGAGAGGAGGGAATGGGCTTTAAAAATAAGAGGAATTTGGAGTAAACAGGACTTGAGAGCATTTGGTTCTGTGTCCTGGGTGATTGTGTGGTTTCTGGAAGGTGGTCCTAGTCAATGAGAGAGAGGACAGAGAAGGAAGAGGAACATATGTGGGGGCTTGGTGGTGACCATACCCATTTTACATATATCAAGTATCAAGTCTCACTCACTAAACTGTGGAGCTTTACTATTGATTCCCAAGTGCCATACAGCAGGATAAGAATAGTTTGGGTTTCTCTGGTGGTCCCGTGGTTAAGACTCTGCCTTACAGCGCAGGGGACACCAGCTCAACCCCTGGCCGGGGAAGATCCCACATGCTGCAGAGCAACTAAACCCGTGCACCACGACGACTTTGCCGATGGGCTGCAACTGCTGAAGCCTGTGCGCCCTGGAGTCTGCGCTCTGTAACAAGAGAAGCCACTGCACTGAGAAGCCAGTACATCGCCATAGAGAGGAGCCCCCGCTTGCTGCAACTAGTGAAAGCCTGCACGCAGCAATGAAGACCCAGTGCAGCCAAAAATAATAATAAATAAATAATTTAAAAAGTTATATAAAAAGAATGCTTAATAATAACTGTGCGAGGCTAAGAAAACTTACCTCATTTGTCCAAGATGGCACAGGCAGTTCAAAGTTGTGAACCCAGAACACACTCTCTGCTCCTTCCCAGCACACTGCCTACTACTTGCCCAGATCATCAGCAAAAGACTGCTTCTCAGATTCTGAAGCAGAGGAAGAAACTCTTATTGGAAGATGTGCAGTCATGATGGGCTCACACCCTCAGTCACCTTAACAGAGTATTTAACTTATTCATTAATGTATATTTTATAGGAGAGTTTCTAAAGAAAAGTGTTCAAGCAGGACACATTTATGGACATCTGAGCACCATGAATTATATCTTATTACTGACATGTTCAGAATGAAATAGATTCCTGTCACTCTACTCAGATCTCATAATTGGAAAATCGGGCAAAAATTTAAGATTGAAAGCCTCTCTGCTATCTGGAATCAATAGAGACTAACCTAAATGCATCTTGGACACTTTCGATGCTCTTATATTATCTTTCAGAGAGAGTCAGGGAACAACTGTTTACCATTGTAGGTATAAGAATCACTAATGTACTAGAAAATACTAACCAACATCTTCTCTCAGTCTTTACTCCTTTAAGGTAAATAATCCTAATTACTCTAACCTCCTTAATTTATGTCATCCTTCCATCTGTTGTTCCTTCCATCTGTATGTCTTTTTTTTAAGCATCTTTTAATTTAGCCACACTTTTAAGCTGAAGGACCCAAAGCTTGTTGAGAAAACAATTACTTCTATGTTTTTTTTTCTCTTGTGATATTTACAAGAATTTAAATGTTTCCCAAAGTTAAACTAAGAGCTAAAGAGGATGCAAAGAAATAGAAACCCTTGACCTCAAAGAACTGATCATTGAGTATAGGAGGCAGGATGGAGGGAAATTCCTAGCAACCCAAGGACAATGTTAGTGTGTGACCCGAGTGCCATACTCGGGGTTACAGAAGTGTTTTAGAAATTCAGAAAAGCAATAGAGCACCAGGCTGTGTTAAAGAAGGATTCCCAGACACGGATGAATATAGAGTGAGCCTTAAAGCGCATTTAGGATTTGGAGAGAAAATAGGAAGAAGTATGGAAAAGGGTGGAAGTGGGTGGTGGCTGGAGTATGAAGATGTCTAGAACAGAGAGCTTATGTGCGACATACATCTAAGATTTTTTAAAAAACTTTCCTCCCACCCAAAGCCTTATATTTATGTTGATAGTTATCCTGTTCACCATGGACATCACCTAGATGGATGAAGGATATCCTATCTCCTCTCCAAAGATGATCGTTTCATAAATTTATCCATTTGACTTATATAATTAATGAAAATCATGTTGAATTTTAATCCTATCTGTGCTCTTAATTAGTATTTTGATACAGAATATACAAAAACCATTAAGAAAATGGGGCTCAGACATCACACTACAGAAATGTGATAGGTCAACAACTTGAAATGGCTCAATAAATATTTATTAGCTCAGTGGAAGAAAAGGAAGAAAAAGAGAAAGAAGAAAGGATGAATGGAGTTTGGAAATATTTCTCATTAATTTTTCAGAAGTGAGCTGAACAGTTATTTAAAACTTAACTAAATTAGTATTTTGAGTCCTATTTTTAGGTTTAACTCACTGTAACTTGCCATGTCTTCAAGAATTCTGAGTACACAACTAGTATATTTTAATTTTCTTTTTCAGATTAACTATGGTTCTTTATCTTTTTTCTAAAGTTCCTAAAATTTTCAATGGGTAACCAGAGTTATAAACAGTTTCATTATTTCTTTCAGGAAGAGCTCAAACTTGAAATACTAGAAGATAGCTCAATAATAATAGGGGAAAACAGCAATAATTTGGTTCCATCTTACAATACTCTAAACGGAATGAAAAAGAATTCCAGGAAACATAAGTTGCAGTCTAAATGAGCTACCAAGTTTACAGAAAGCTTCCTGATAGAGAGAGGAGTGGAACAAAGAATGTGAGAAGAAATAAGTAGTTATTTACAATAACAAACTCCTTTCCCCAGGGGTAAATTATTCTGGAGCAGGAATGAACTGAAATCCTTTGCATAAGCAAGAGCCGAGCAAGATAAACATTTCAGACACTGTCATAGATCTCGAAGACCATCTTAGCATTCCAGACGCCCCATGTTGTTGCATATTGTGGGAAAGGGGCCACCAGCCTTGAAACCAAAGAGGCCTGTTCTCAGGGTGACTTCCGCACTTAAGAGCCAGATAGACTTGGGCAAGTCATTCAGTCCCTCTGAGTCTGCTTCTTCATCTTCAGAACAGGAACAACTGTACCTAACTCTTAGGATGGTCATCTAGAGCAAAAAGACAGTGTCTGCAAAAAGCCTAACCGGGTGTCTGACAGCTAGCAGGAGTTGAGTAAATTATATTGCTTTTGCTCAGTCACTAAGTCATTCAGTCATTAAGTTCTATCCCACTCTTTGCGACCCCATGAACTGCAGCATACCAGGCCTCTGTTCTTCACTATATCCTTCAGATCAGATCAGATCAGATCAGTCGCTCAGTCGTGTCTGACTCTTTGCAACCCCATGAATCCCAGCATGCCAGGCCTCTCTGTCCATCACCAACTCCCGGAGTTCACTCAGACTAACGTCCATCGAGTCAGTAATGCCATCCAGCCATCTCATCCTATGTCGTCCCCTTCTCCTCCTACCCCCAATCCCTCCCAGCATCAGAGTCTTTTCCAATGAGTCAACTCTTCGCATGAGGTGGCCAAAGTACTGGAGTTTCAGCTTTAGCATCATTCCTTCCAAAGAAATCCCAGGGCTGATCTCCTTCAGAATGGACTGGTTGGATCTCCTTGCAGTCCAAGGGACTCTCAAGAGTCTTCTCCAACACCACAGTTCAAAAGCATCAATTCTTCGGCGCTCAGCCTTCTTCACACTCCAACTCTCACATCCATACATGACCACTGGAAAAACCAGAGCCTTGACTAGACGAACCTTTGTTGGCAAAGGAATGTCTCTGCTTTTGAACATGCTGTCTAGGTTGGTCATAACTTTCCTTCCCAGGAGTAAGTGTCTTTTAATTTCATGGCTGCAGTCACCATCTTCAGTGATTTTGGAGCCCAGAGAAATAAAGTCTGGCACTGTTTCCACTGTTTCCCCATCTATTTCCCATGAAGTGATGGGACTGGATGCCATGATCTTCGTTTTCTGAATGTTGAGCTTTAAGCCAACTTTTTCACTCTCCACTTTCACTTTCATCAAGAGGCTTTTGAGTTCCTCTTCACTTTCTGCCATAAGGGTGGTGTCATCTGCATATTTGAGGTTATTGATATTTCTCCCAGCAGTCTTGATTCCAGTTTGTGTTTCTTCCAGTCCAGCATTTCTCATGATGTACTCTGCATATAAGTTAAATAAACAGGGTCACAATATACAGCCTTGATGTACTCCTTTTCCTATTTGGAACCAGTCTGTTGTTCCATGTCCAGTTCTAACTGTTGCTTCCTGACCTGCATACAAATTTCTCAAGAGGCAGATCAGATGGTCTGGTATTCCCATCTCTTTCAGAATTTTCCACAATTTATTGTGATCCACACAGTCAAAGGCTTTGGCATAGTCAATGAAGCAGAAATAGATGTTTTTCTGGAACTCTCTTGCTTTTTCCATGATCCAGCAGATGTTGGCAATTTGATCTCTGGTTCCTCTGCCTTTTCTAAAGCCAGCTTGAACATCAAAAAGTTCACGGTTCACGTATTGCTGAAGCCTGGCTTGGAGAATTTTGAGCGTTACTTTTCTAGTGTGTGAGATGAGTGCAATTGTGCGGTAGTTTGAGCATTCTTTGGCATTGCCTTTCTTTGGGATTGGAATGAAAACTGACCTTTTCCAGTCCTGTGGCCACTGCTGAGTTTTCCAAATTTGCTGGCATATTGAGTGCAGCACTTTCACAGCATCATTTTTCAGGATTTGAAATAGCTCAACTGGAGTTCCATCACCTCCACTAGCTTTGTTCGTAGTGATGCTTTCTAAGGCCCACTTGACTTCACATTCCAGGATGTCTGGCTCTAGGTCAGTGATCACACCATCGTGATTATCTGGGTCGTGAAGATCTTTTTTGTACCGTTCTTCTGTGTATTCTTGCCGTCTCTTCTTAATATCTTCTGCTTCTGTTAGGTCCATACCATTTCTGTCCTTTATCGAGCCCATCTTTGCATGAAATGTTCCTTTGGTATCTCTGATTTTCTTGAAGAGATCTCTAGTCTTTCCCATTCTGTTGTTTTCCTCTATTTCTTTGCATTGATCGCTGAAGAAGGCTTTCTTATCTCTTCTTACCATTCTTTGGTACTCTGCATTCAGATGTTTATATCTTTCCTTTTCTCCTTTGCTTTTTGCTTCTCTTCTTTTCACAGCTATTTGTAAGGCCTCCTCAGACAGCGATTTTGCTTTTTTGCATTTCTTTTCCATGGTGATGGTCTTGATCCCTGTCTCCTGTACAATGTCACAAACCTCATTCCATAGTTCATCAGGCACTCTATCTTTCACTATATCCTTAGGTTTGCTCAAATTCATGTCCACTGAGTTGTGAATCTATATAACCATTTAGATAGATTGATGCTATCTAGCCATCTTCATCCTCTGTTTCCTTCTTCTTTTGGCTTCAATCTTTCCGTGCATCAGGGTCTTTTCAAATGAGTCAGCTCTTTGCATCAGGTGGCCAAAATATTGGAGTTACAGCTTCAGCATCTGTCCTTCCAATGAATATTCAGGGTTGATGTCCTTTAGGACTGACTGGTTTGATCTCCTTGCAGTCCAAGGGACCCAAGAATCTTCTCTAGCACCGCTGTTGGAAAGCATCAATTCTTTGGCGCTCAGCCTTCTTTATGGTCCAACTCTCATATCTATACATGACTACTGGAAAAACCATAGCTTTGACAATATGGACCTTTGTGGGCAAAGTGATGTCTCTGCTTTTTAATATGCTGTCTTGAGGCTTCCCTGGTGGCTCAGATGGTAAAGAATCTGCCTGTAATGCAGGAAACCCGAGTTCGATCCCTGGTTCGGGAAGATCCCCTGGAGAAGGGAATGGCTACCCACTCCAGTATTCTTGCCTGGAGAATCCCATGGACAGAGGAGCCTGGCAGGCTACAGTGCATTGGGTCGCAAAGAGTTGAACACAACTGAGCAATTAACACTTTCACTTTCTTTTTCAGGTTAGTCATAGCTTTCCTTCCAAGGAGCAAGTGTCTGAATTTCATGTCTGCAGTCACCATCAGCAGTGACTGTGGAGCCCAAGATAATAAAATCTGTCACTTCTTCTACTTTTCCCCTTTCTAGTTGTTGTGAAGTGATGGGACTGGATGCCATGATCTTAGTTTTTTAAATGTTGAGTAAATTATAACTCACATGAGTTCTTAAGTAATCACAATGGGGTTCAAATGCCCCACTACTCTGTGGCAAGAGGGAAGCCCTCCTTACCTTTGTGAAGACAATCAAATCACCTTGTTCATTCCAAATAGAACCATTCTTATGGAATATCAACAAGGAAGGAATAATGCTAGAGCTGATTCTCCATCATCCAGTGCAACAAAGGCAGAAACTACCCGGCACGAGGGAGCACACACGTCTTTGTTCTCCTTCTGTCTTTGGTTTCAGCTCCTCTCCTCCCCTTTCACCACCCCCAGTCTTCACACTAATTCACCCACAACCCGTCAGGGTTTTTTCTCACTTCTTACCACCCAGCAAACTTATGGAGCTTTTCTGAAATTTTAAGAAGATTCTTTCTGGAAAATTCACGGGTCAAGAAAAATCTAAAATTCAAGCAAAAACATTTTATACAATTCAAAGGGCAAATGCCCTTCCCCTGGACCTTGATCATGATTAAAAGCACATATATGTAGAGAGTCTTGGTTCTGTACAGATGAACCACAGCACTGAAAATGGAAATGTTGTTGTAAGTTATTTCAAAATATGGTTAAAATATACACAAACCACTGGAGAGAATTTAGGTCCTTGTCTTACAATAAAGAAAAACTTCTTCTCTTTTTAGTTATAAAAGAGAATTACCAACCTTAACATCTAAAATATGCTTTAATCTATAATATCTAAAGAATGAACTTAAAAAAAAAACCCTTAAATCCATACAGTATGGCTTTTCCAGTGGTCATGTGTGATTGTGAGAGTTGGACTGTGAAGAAAGCTGAGCGCCGAAGAATTGATGGTTTTGAACTGTGGTGCTGGAGAAGACTCTTGAGAGTCCCTTGGACTGCAAGGAGATCCAACCAGTCCATCCTAAAGGAGACCAGTCCTGGGTGTTCATTGGAAGGACTGATGCTGAGGCTGAAACTCCAATATTTTGGCCACCTCATGCAAAGAGTTGACTCATTGGAAAAGACCTTGATGCTGACAGGGATTGGGGGCAGGAGGAGAAGGGGATGACAGAGGATGAGATGGCTGGATGGCATTACTGACTCGATGCACATGAGTTTGGGTGAACTCTGGGAGTTGGTGATGGACAGGGAGGCCTGGCGTGCTGCGATTCATGGGGTTGCAAAGAGTCGGATATGACTGAGTGATTGAACTGAATTGAACTGATGGTATTGATAAAGTCTATTTTGCAGGCTGAAAAAAAAAAAAAGGCTAGAGTGGGGTGGATCTAGAGTGACTTTAAAAAAATTGTGAAATATTTTGTAGCTATAAAAATGGTTCTGGAAATTAATTTTTAAAACTATTCAAAAGCTAGACTTCCTGTTTGCATAATACAAGTACAGAATAATACACAAATAGATTTTTTAACAGTTTTTTTTGGTTATGGATATAATGGTGTTGAGGGAACAACCTCTGTGATCAGAGGTCTAATATCATCAACAACCCCCTCCCATGGCCAGTGTCAGCAAATTTATGAGGGAAATTCATTTGTCTTCTTTCTTGTCCTGTAACTATCCCATGCCTAGTCCTACTACATAATTTCATACCTGCCCAGGACTTGTCTTAAAAATATCAGCCTGATGAATCACTGATCAGGATAAACTAGTTTATGTCCAACCGCTTAAAGCAGTCTTTGCATTAGGAAAAAATGATTAACAAAATGTTCCCAACCTCAAAGAATAAATCTCCAATGGTAAAATTCCAGATACTTTGGTTTTGGGTGGGGGATTATTTGGGTCAGAGAAGTTTCGGCAGCACAGGACTGGAACTAGAAGGATATCAGTAGTAGTAAATATCGATAACCTCAGATATGAAGATGACACCACCCTTATGGCAGAAAGTGAAGAAGAACTAGAGAGCCTCTTGATGAAAGTGAAAGAGGAGAGTGAAAAAGTTGGCTTAAAGCTCTACATTCAGAAAACTAAGATCATGGCATCCGGTCCCATCACTTCACAGCAAATAGATGTGGAAACAGTGGAAACAGTGGCTGACTTTATTTTCTGGGCTCCAAAATCACTGCAGATGGTGACTGTAGCCATGAAATTAAAAGACGCTTACTCCTTGGGAGGAAAGTTATGACCAACCTAGACAGCATATTAAAAAGCAGAGATAATACTTTGCCAACAAAAGTCCATCTAGTCAAGGCCATGGTTTTTTCATTAGTCATATATGGATGTGAGAGTTAGACTGTAAAGAAAGCTGAGCCCCGAAGAATTGATACTTTTGAACTGTGGTGTTGGAGAAGACTCTGGAGAGTCCCTTGGACTGCAAGGAGATCCAACCAGTCCATCCTAAAGGAGATCGATCAGTCCTGGGTGTTCATTGGAAGGACTGCTGTTGAAGCTGAAACTCCAATACTTTGGCCACCTGATGTGAAGAGCTGACTCATTTGAAAAGACCCTGATGCTGGGAAAGATTGAGGGCAGGAGGAGAAGGGGACGACAGAGGATGAGATGGCTGGATGGCATCACTGACTCGATGGACATGAGTTTGAGTAAACTCTGGGAGTTGTTGGTGGATAGGGAGGCCTGGCATGCTGCAGTCCATGGGGTCGCAAAGAGTCAGACACGACTGAGTGACTGAACTGAACTGAACTATCTTCTACTCTATTTCATAAATTTTGGTCAGGAGATCATTTGTGTTACAATCACCATATACCTGTTTTTTAAAACATGAAACCAATTTCTAGGCCCAATCCCAGAGTCATTAAATCAGAATTTCTTGGAGAGAGGAACTTGTACTTTAGAAAGAGAAGACAGATGGATAAACAAATATAAAGGAGTATTATTACCCCAATATTTGAAATCATCAGATTATATCTTGTAGACAAAAGCTAAGGGTTTCCATGTATTAATTGACCTACCAGTATCTGTTGTGGCGTGTTAGAACAGAAACTTTGTTTTAAATTGCTGGCAGTATGTAAAGAACCCTAACTTTATCTTCTGCTCTTACCAGGCACTCCATCTTGGATCCAGAAGTTAATGTCCGTCCCGTCTCCAGCCTTCAGGACCTGGGTGATGTTGATGGGCTGCAGCAGGCTCATGACCTCCTCCATGATGATCCTGGCCTTGTCAGAGCCAGTGAACTTCAGCCCAGAGGGCAAGAAGGTTCCCAGGTCAGACTCCATCACGAGGCTGTAGTTGGAACTATTTGCCTAAACAAAAGAGGTAAGTGTTTGGTTCATATCTGCTGCATCTCTGCTTTCTCTTTGGGAGTTACTGAAAAAACAACAATCAGAGACTTTATCTCCTCACTAGTTGTTGCCAAAACACATGAGGCTTTGCTGGACTTGGGGTCTGGTCTGCATATTACTAACAGTTCTGAGATGCAAGCTTACTCATCCTGGGATCTGCCAAATTTGAGTTGACTTGGAAAGATTTTCTTTAAATTCAATGAAAATAAATATAAAGCTCCATTTTAAAATCACTCAATTATTGCTATTATCAATAATATTCTTTCAATTAATTTTCTTAACAGCTTAATTTGTACCAGATACAATTCCTTTTCTACAGTGGGGATTTCCAGATAGCATTAGCCATGTTCAGGCCAAAAAAAGGTATGCTCTGTGGGCCTATTTCGCTGCACCTCTTTCCTCTTGATGGACATTCTGTCTTATTTTAATTGTGGATTCTGCAAAGGCTTAAAAACATCAAACCGACAGGTTTGTCTTGGGTTTCTGATTCTGTTGTTGTGCCATCTGTTGAGTCCCCAGGGAGGGAGGTAATAGAATGCCAGTGAAATGATGCTCTCTCTGGGGTACAACTGTAGAACTCTAAACCCCAGCAGCTCTGCCAGGCAGCTAGTGTGTAAACTTTTCCCAAATAAAGTCTGGTGAGAAAGCACAGTGATTTCATGTAGCCAATATCGTCACAGCAAGAGCCTAGAAGAGGCCCTCACCAGATTGCACAGCTCAATTGCCACCCAGCCCAAAGACTTTCAAGTTTAAGGTTGTTTCAAGTTTAAAGTGGCCTGGCCATCTATTTCTCAGGAACCATTCTTTTCTTCAAGACTGACCAAATACTACCTTGGTCGAGTTATTCTCAAGCTGGCATCGTCATTAGTCACCTAGTAAAAATCAATAATGACATTTTTACACTGCTTTCAGAGGGCTTTCATGTTTGCAATCTCCTTTGATCTTTTTCCATAACTCATAAAGTAGACAGGGCAGTTTTACCATTGATAGTGGTTTATAGAAAAGAGACTGAGGATCAGAGAGGTTAGATGACTTGCTCAAAGTCACACAGTTGGCAAATGAGAGAGCTGGGTCTGAAATACTGTGCTTTCCAAAGCTCCACACTGCTATAGCTAGCATGGAGTTACACCTGTTCTGAATTAGAATGATTTTTCACTTGCATAACAATTTCAGGGTTGCATAACTATTTTCTTCTTTTGTAAAACAGATACTTTTTATAATGATTTCCTATTGCCGTGGACGGGCACTGTTGTTACAACAGCAAGAACGGTGGTGGGTTCTAAAGAAGGACATTTCTAGTGTTCATAGGACTGAACTTTGTGGTCCTTGGATATCTATTCTGTTGTCATTGATGATGAGAAGGCTGACAAAGCAGAAGTCTGTTGGTATTTCCACTTTCACATCTAAGGAATTTCTGTCTTCATGGTGATTTTCAGAGAAAGACCCAAGGCAATTATGATTTAAAAACAAAACAAAACAAAACACTTTTCTCTGTTTTCAGCTGTGGCTACTGCAAGAAGGTAGCATCATTAAGAGTTAATAACAAGCAAAAATACTTGCATTAATGTATTACATTCAGGGTTCACTCAGCTAGCCCACTGGTGCTGGTCAACAAGTTGGCATGAATTCGGCAGGGTTAACCCTGTCCTCTTAAGTGCCCACTGCTCCCACCCCAAATTCTTTTCCTCCCCTATAAAAATGAGAAAAGAAATAGCACAATATATCTTCAAATAAAGACAGAGTTAGGTAATGTCTGTGAGGGTTCCCATGCTTCTCACAGACTCCCATCCTTCCAATAAGAAAATTACCCAATTTGCTCCTGACTATATATGTTTTAGTTGAAAGTAGAGCCAGGTAGTGATTTGGGCATCAGACTGGTGAGGTGCGCCCAGCCCTGGACCCACTCAGCTCTACTCCTGGCTCAACAACCGACCCGCTGGACTGCCGAGAGAAGTGTCTGGCCTCTCTCTCTGTCCCCAAGTCATGATGCCTTGACCTTTAGCATCTCCATCTGTAGGCTGGAACAAATGCTTTTTTTCCAGGCTTAGACAGTGGTAAAGAACACACCTGCCAGTGCAGGAGATGTAAGAGGTGCTGGTTCAATCCTGGGGTTGAGAAGATCTCCTGGAGGAGCACAGTAACCCACTCCAGTATTCTTACTTGGAGAATCCCATGCACAGAGGAGCCTGGTGGGCTACAGTCCACGGGGTCACAAAGAGTCAGACACAACTGAAGCGACTGAGCATGCACTCAAGCATGAAAAATGAGCCTGGGCACATGGAACTTTGAGGGTCTTTAAAGAAAAGATCTTTGTGGACCATAGTGAAAGTGGTGGTGTGAGTTGAACTTGTCCAAGCTCCTTAAAAAATATGCACGAAGGGCTTCTTGGCCCTCTACACCTGCAATGAACAAGGGCCTGGGTATCCCACCATCTGTGACTGGTACCATGCGATGCCAGGATGCTGATAGGAATGTTGAGAATAATTTAAATAAGGGCACTTTCAAAGGTGTCAGATGCTATGTGGCAATAGGTTTAGCACAGGGATAACAAGTATGGGCCCTGGGACTATTCAGTCTGAGTTTAATCCTCAGACTGACCAGTCATGAGCTCTGTGACTCTGCGCAGTCTGTGTGACCTCTCAGTTTCTTCTGCCATGAAATGGGGATAATGATGGCCCCCCAGTACTGGTCTTACCATTAAAGATCCATACTTCTCAGGTTTTCAAGAAAGGACTCCATATAAACCATTCTGATAGCTGCATATAATGATAACCGGTATCATTTTTGCAGAGCTTCCAACGTGCCAGACACTGTGTGACATGCCTTATAGCTTAGCCCAGGTAATGCTTATAATCATTCTATAAGTGCTATTATATTTCCCATTTCACAGATGAAGCAACTGGGGTCTGGTCAGGTTAACTAACTTCCCCAGGCTTACCTAGCTAGTGAGTGGAGTGGTCAGAAAACCTAGCTAGTGAGTGGAGTGGTCAGAATTCAAGCCTAGAGGTCTGCCTCCCCAAGCCTGTGGGCTCAGCCCCTCCAATACTCTGTCTGCTCATGCTTACTTCCAATTGTCAGGCCACAGGTCCTTGCTTTTAATTAAAAAATACAAAGACTGTAGTCAAACAAATGTACAGAGTTTAAAATATTCTTGCATGATCACAATACAAAATCTGTTTGGACAGAATTTATTGTCCCTGCTAACAAAGTAATTTGATTAGGCAAAGAGAAGACTGAAAACAAAAACAAAAACAAAACCCTTGCTCCACCATTTCCTACCAACTAGGAATAAAAAGCCTAAAATAATAAAATATCTTTTTCAACCCGAATTAGACAGGATGTGCAGATTTCAGTAAATCAGAATTCTGTCGTAGGTAGAGACGTGCTAGATTTCTATTCATGTAGGATTTTATTAGCTGTTGCTAACATGACGGCAGCAGTCTATTGTTGTCTATTTATATATAAACATTTCCATATGTTTTCAACAAGGAACTAAGAAAACAAACCACCCACCATCCATGACACTGCTTTTCCTCCTCATTGATGGCATCATTGTCTAATCGTTAGCACATGGCCAAAGAGCTGGGAAAACAAAATGTCTCTGCACAAAGAAACTGGGATGAATAAGCCGGGTCACAGCGCTGTTACAACTGCTGCTTCTCAGAATGTGTTGTCGCAAACATCCGTGTCCCTCACTATGCTATGGGCCACTGGGGACACACTCGGTGTCGACTTGGAAAGCTGATTATCGCTAGTGACAGTGGAGCGAACCATGCTGGTTTCACTCAACCCACTTGTGCACACAAAACAAAATATCCATCCTCCTACTTACAGGATGTAGGGAGAAACCTCCCTTCTGGAGACTGAACGCTTTATTGCTGAGCTAACCAGCACCGATTGAGGCAAACGTATAGATGGGGAGGCTGAGAAGCTCAGTGACAAGCTCAGATACTACGGGTAAACTCCTCGTCCTGCTCTCTTAATGAGGAGAAAGACTTCTTAAGACTCATGGAAACTGTCCTTCATTGCCCTGTAATGGACATAATGCAATGCAGTGAAAAGCTGCTGGCTAACCTCCTAGATCGGGGCTGCTCGAGTAGTTAATATCTGCTTAGGGCTGAAGATTCATACATTTGTTTTGTGCTAGAATCACATCCTATCACTTCTTTTCTTTTCTTAAGGGTCAGCTTACTCTGCCAAAGAACAATTTGGTAACCATTAGCATTCTTTGGGTGCAACCCAAGATTAAAAAGTAGAACAATGTTTAAAATACATATTGCATATTTTCAAATGCTTACTTCCTAACATAAACACAAGGGTGATGTTTGTGTTCTTTGCTTTTATAAAACTCCAGATAATTCTTCTTCAGAAACATAGACCCAAGCTCGACGTCTCCTCTCCTCCCAAACTTGGCATCTTTTTTTTTGTATTAAAGCTTTTATTTTCTCATAACCTAGGCAACCTGTCTTTAGTTTTGAACAAAAATCGTAATCCCCAAAATCAAATGATGAGAAAAAGAGACTCCTAATTATTTGAATTAATCATTTAGCCTCCTTAGTTCAATCTTCGAAGAAGTAAACACACCCCCCGCCCCCACTGCCCCCAACACAGGGCAATCAGTCTCGGTACCACGTCCCCTCTCTGGTAAAGGTTAATATTTTACAGATGATGGTGGTGACGCTGTTTGGTCAGGTGGTAAGCTCAAAACAAGTTCTCAGAAGGAATCATCCTATGAGACCATGAGCTGAGTTACCACAGTCATGTTCTCCAGCGCAGCCAGTGACCCTGGGATTCCCATTTCAAAGGGTATATAAATGGGGTAGGGGAGTGTTTCATGGAGCTTTAGGTCAAACACCTGTCATGACGGGGTGATAGGAAAAGAGGTTTCTCCCTGCTGGGCAAAACCAAGAAGAGATTTTCCTTTCTGGTCATGTCTGTCCCGAGGTTCAGACTTTTATTTCTGGCACTCGCCAGCATTCAGTTTTAAACAACCTTGGGGACCCAGCGAGGAGGGTCAGGAAAGAGAGGATGACAAGGTGGAGGACCGTACGTTATTTTTATTTGACAGTTAAACTGGCTGTGGCTCGGGAGAAGGGGCAGTCTTGGGTAAGTTACACTGGTACTAAAATCGCAGACATCTATTGTGGTTTAGCCACCATGCAGCCTGGAGACGGCGTGGAATAAATGGCTTCCGGAGACCCCTTTCCAACCCTATCATTCTATGTGTGCACCGAAGTTTCTCTTGTGAGTCAAACCTGTGTTTTCAGGCAATCCACTTTTCACAATGTTGCTCCAAGCACTCTAGATCTCAGTGAATTCTCTTGAGCTGGTTAAGGCCCACGTATAGCCCTTAAACTTATGGAAAACATATGATCCCTCTATAAATGTCACTATGGTAACAACAGTGACTCGGAAGGCTGAAAGATAGGGCATAAACATAGGCTAAAAGAAATAAGAATGTTATTTCTATTATACTGGAACTATGGTTGTATTCACATTTCTTTGAGGAATAAAAACGACCCAGTAACCAGAGTATTTGGTAGACAGGCTTAAGAGCTTACATGGTAGCTCATTGTCTATCTCAGCTTTTAATTTTATTCCTGCATGTTGAAGCAACATAATCAATAGCTGAAATCAGTGGGACTCATAATCTTCACAATTAAATTTTGATTCCTTTAACATAATACATTGCCCAAGTGTTTGGCGTTGCTAGTTTCATACACATTTCAATAAGCAGCTGTAAAGAGAAATCTCCAACACAGCTGGCTTTGTGAAAGCAGCTGCTTCTGCCTCTTTCATTCTCCATCCCTCTCTCAACCTCCTCCCTCGCGTGGATTTTCCCAGCCTGTCTCCTCTTGTATCTGCCATGCTGCATCAAGGTGTAAGAGCTAAATTATTTAAAAGAGGATCCCTTCCTTCGCCTGACCTTTCTTCTCTGACACTGTTACATGCTTAATAGGCACAGAGACGTGTTTCTGGTTTTGGACAGAGGGGTCTTATCAGCCAAGACAGAGCTTTTGAGTTGACTTCAAACCAGTCCTCTTCTCTTGGCTGGAAAGCCCACGGCAGCTTCTTTAAATCCCTATTCAAGGTTACAACTGATAAGGAGTTCCTTTTCTTATGTATAGACAGGTTATTTCTTTTAAAAAAAATAATAGTGCTTATTTTCATGTCCTGCAAAAATAGACTACTTTATAGTCTGGAATTGAAATACTTATTCGATCTAATGGCGTATCATATTAAAGCACTGTTAATCACTAATTCTCCTTTTTCCACAGCCC
Organism: Bubalus kerabau; assembly: GCF_029407905.1. Lineage (NCBI taxonomy): Eukaryota > Metazoa > Chordata > Mammalia > Artiodactyla > Bovidae > Bubalus > Bubalus kerabau. The sequence continues at coordinate 69,325,249 of NC_073637.1, forward strand.
GTAGATAAGCACTTAGAGCATGTTTGGATTATGATAATATCCTTAAATGCTTTATTTGATCAAGCACTCTTTATTAATATTAGTAAAGATGCTAAACACAGCTTTAAAAGTAATTTTATTTTTTTAAACATGACTTATTTTCTCTCAGAAGCACAACGGTGGGTCTGCAACCTCATGAAAGACAACTGTACCCAAATATGAGCTTCAAGGCTCTGGCTGTACGCAAGGCTTCACGCTCTGCCTCTCCCCTCGCCTTCCATTTCTAACACTCCAGACCCGTCTAATGCGCTGCGCTGTTACACTTTATTCAATTTGTTTTTTATATCCACCTTGCTCCTGAAAGAATTCAAGTCTTCCTATAAGACACTAATTGAGGGAATTTATGCTTTTGGACTGTGGTGTTGGAGAAGACTCTTAAGAGTCCACTGGACTTCAGGAAGATCCAGCCAGTCCATCCTAAAGGAAATCAGTTCTGAATGTTCATTGGAATGACTGATGCTGAAGCTGAAACTCTAATATTTTGGTCACCTGATGCGAAGAACCAACTCATTGGAAAAGACCCTGATGCTGGGAAAGATTGAAGGCAGGAGGAGAAGGGGATGACGGAGGATGAGACGGTTGGATGGCATCACTGACTCTATGGACATGAATTTGAGTAAGCTCCTGGAGTTGGTGATGGACAGGGAAGCCAGGCATGGTATAGTCCATGGGGTCGCATAGAGTTGGACACAACTGAGCGACTGAGCTTAGAACTTATAAGACACTAATATCATATTTTAAAAGTACTGTAAACTCGAGAACCAAAAAAATGCCCTGAATACAGGGATTGAATCTGTGTGGATCTCTACCACACTTCTAGCTTAAATAACAGAGCTCGGTACATGGTGGGTGCTCAATAAATATGTGAGGAGAAATAAGGTCACAACTGGGAAAATCTGACATGATACTCCAACAGCAACTTTGGAGATGTAACTTAGCTAGTGCTGCCAAGGTAAGAGGAAAAAACAATGTGCTACGAAGCTCTCATTATTTAGGAAAAGAAAGGATATCACCAGCTCCTTGGAAAACTTATTTCAGCTCCAGATTATCCTGTTTTTAACAGTTTTGCGGCAATCAGTTCTGAGAGGAATTGCCACATGGTTCTTTCTATGAGGAACATTGAACAAAATTATGAAAGAGTCGCCAATAGCAGTTTTTATAAAAGAGGCAGAAACTCCTTTCATAACACTGTTTCCTAAATATTGATCCTCAATTAAATCCAAAAGCAAAATATTAAGTCACACTTCAGTAAAGCTGTTTCTTTAGGAAGTAAACTGTATTTATTTAACAGTTACTGAGGCAGAAACCGAACTGGATGACCATACATCCCTGTTTGCTCTGGGCAGTCTGTCTGTCATGGTATGATTATTAACGGTGCCTAATTTTTCTAACCCACTCTCAAATATCAATTGTCCCTCCTAGCATTTTTGTACAAGTTAGTGAAAATTCCAAGATTGAGGTCATTTAGCATTAAATTGCAAATATTTGGTGGCGCTGAACTGGTCACTTGCTGATTCCTGTAAACACTTTCTTCCCTGGGCTTCTGGGACCTTAGACTCTTTGCTGTCCTCACACATCACTGGGTGCGCCTCCTCAGTTTCCTTGGCTGGCTTCCTCATCCTTCTGATCTTTAGATATTGAGGTGGTCAAAAACAGACAAGAGGGCTTGTTTTCCTAGTCTCTTCTTGGAATAGTGTTTGGACCCTGATGGCAGGGACTTCTCTATTATGTTTAGTACTTATGATTGATGATTTGATGGTTATAAACCCTCCCATTCCCTGTATATATTTCCTTTTCCAATGTAAATGTAACATTCCTTTCATCAGGAGGTACAACTCTCTTCCCCCATGCTCTGAATGTAGGCTGGTCCTGTGCCTTTCTTTGACCTAGAGGCTCTAGCAGAAGTGGCCATTTGTGACTTCAGAGTATGGGCCGAAAGAAGGCTTACAGCTGCCACCTTGACCTGTTGCTGCCCTAAGACTGACACGTAAAGAAGCCTGGGGTACCACATGGGAAGATCAGCCTAGGTGACAGCCAGTCCAGTCCCAACTTCTGTAAGTTGGACCATCTTTGATCACCCAGGCAAGCTGTCATGTGACTACAAGCTGAGTGACCAGGTAAGATGCAGGATACTCAGTTAAACTTGAAGTTTTTAGTATAAGAACATCCTATGTGATATTTGGAAGCATATAAGAGCCTTTTGATGAAAGTGAAAGAGGAGAGTGAAAAAGCTGGCTTAAAGCTGAACATTCAGAAAACTAAGATCATGGCATCCAGTCCTGTCACTTCAAGGCAAATAGATGCGAAAACAGCAGAAACAGTGGCAGACTTTATATTTCTAGGCTCCAAAATCACTGAAGATGGTGCCTGCAGCCATGAAATTAAAAGACACATACCCCTTGGAAGGGAAGTTATGGCCAACGTAGACAGCATATTAAAAAGCAGAGACATTACTTTGCCAACAAAGGTCCATCTGGTCAAGGCTAGGTTTTTCCAGTAGTCATGTATGGATGTGAGAGTTGGACTATAAAGAAAGCTGAGTGCTGAAGAACTGATGCTTTTGAACTGTGGTGTTGGAGAAGACGCTTGAGAGTCCCTTGGACTGCAAGGAGATCCAACCAGTCCATCCTAAAGGAGACCAGTCCTGGGTATTCATTGGAAGGACTGATGCTGAGGCTGAAACTCCAATCCTTTGGCCACCTGCTGTGAAGAGCTGACTCATTTGAGAAGACCATGATGCTGTGAAAGATTGAAGGCAGGAGGAGAAGGGGACAACAGAGGATGAGATGGTTGGATGGCATCCTTGACTCAATGGACATGAGTTTGGGTAAACTCTGGGAGATGGTGATGGACAGGGAGGCCTGGCGTGCTACAGTCCATGGGGTCACAAAGAGTCGGACACAACTGAGTGACGGAACTGAACTGAACTGAGGCTCCCTAATTACAGGGAACTCCTTAACAACAGGGTACCTGAAACACCAAGAACATGTAAGAGGTTCTCAATAAATATTTGTTGAATGAGTGGATATTCTATATTATTGATTCAAAGAAGATTCATATGTTTATATATAACTTGGATATGTGGAAAGGTATTGAATTTTTATCATTAAAAAATTAAAAAGTCTGGTTGTAATCTTGCCCATGTGTTAGAACCCTCTTCTGCTGACATGGGTTTAGGAGCAAATCTAAAAAACATTCTCAAAAAGCACCTTCAGATATGGTGAAATGCCCAATTACTTGCTTAGTTGAATTTCCAGAATTCTTCACCAAAAGAATGAAAGAAATGATCTTGGCCAGGAAGAATCTGGGGGCAAGAGTTACTAGTTATTTGGTTTTATGATTAAAGTAGCCTCAAGTTGTCCATAGACGATTGAATTGAACCTCAAAGAAGGCTGAACAAAACTATCTCAATCAAACAAAATCAACTGAGTTGTTGAATGGAATGGTGGAGCATCCAAATGCCTTAAGGGGCCAGTGGCTATAAGGGCCTTGGGGGAAGGAAAAGAGAGATGGAAACTGAATCAGGAGTAGGGAGAGAATAGCCCAGACAGAGTGACTTCCAATGATTTTCATAAGGATGGGATGAAGGAGACCTATGGAGAATGCTAACTCAAGAGACTTGTTCAGTCACTCAGTCGTGTCTCACTCTTTGAGACCCCATGGACTGTAGCCCACCGGGCTCCTCTGTCTATGGGGTTTTCCAGGCAAGAATACTGGAGTGGGTTGCCATTTCCTACTCCAGGGGAACTTCCTCACCCAGGGATCGAACCCATGTCTCCTGCATTGGCAGGTTATTCTTTATGGCTGAGCCACCAGGGAAGCCCATAGCCCTGGGGACTAGAGGCTCTTACATCCTCTGGAGGGCAAAGATAGCATCCCTCTGTTGAAAGCGTGGAAGCTGGGCTTCCAATGGACAGGAGGCAGAGGTACCGAAAGAAGGAAAGTAGTACTGTTGATACATATGGAGAAAACTCCATAACCATGACTACCTTTAGACTTCTCCCCTAAACTCTAGTCTTTTTTACTGAGCCGTGTATTTGACCTCTCCATGTGGATGTTTGATAGCTCAAACTTAACATGTCCAAAACTGAGCTCCTTATCACCTCCTCAGACCCTTCTAACCAACTCCTCCCATTCGAGTTGCTCAGGCTTCCAACTGTGGGGTCACACTGGTTGCCTTTCTCTCACATTCTATATACAATTCACCATCAGATCCTGTTGGCTCTTCCCTTAAAATATCCCTGGAGGCTAACAACTTCTCACCCCGTCCACTGGTCCATGTTATTATAATCTCTCACCTGGATTATTCAGCCTTGTTCAGTTCTAGTCTGCCTTCAGTATTTGTGAACCCAGGGACCCAGACTCCTCTGTCCTCTACTATCTTCCAGAGTTTGTAAAGTTCATGTCCATTGAGTCCCTGATGCTATTTAACCATCTTTTCCTCTGCTTCCCACTTGTCCTTTTGCCCTCAATCTTTCCCAGCATCAGGATCTTTTCCAGTGAGTTTTCTCTTCCCATCAGGTGGCCAAAGTACTGGAGCTTCAGCTTCAGCATCAGTCCTACCAATGAATATTTAGAATCAATTTCCTTTAGGATTGACAGGTTTGATCTCCTTGCAGTCCAAGGGACTCTCAAGAGTCTTCTCCAACACCACAATTCAAAAGCATCAATTCTTCAGCATTCAACCTTCTTTCTGGTCCAATTCCCATATCTGTACATGGTTACTGGAAAAACTATAGCTTTGACTATATGGACCTTTGTTGGCAAAGTGATGTCTCTGCTTTTTAATATGCTGTCTAGGTTTTGTCATAGCTCTCCTTCCAAGGAACAAATGTCTTAATTTCATGGCTGCAGTCACCTCTGAAGTGATTTTGGAGCTCAAGAAAATAAAATCTGTCACTTCTTCCACTTTTCCCCCTTCTATTTGCTATAAAGTGATGTGACCAGACCATGATCTCAGTTTTTTGAATGCTGAGTTTCAAGCCAGATTTTTCATTCTTCTCTTTCACCCTCATCAAGAGGCTCTTTAGTTTCTCTTCACTTTCTACCACTGGAGTGATATCATTGAGGTTGTCGATATTACTCCTGGCACTCTTGATTCTAGCTTGTGATTCATCCAGTCTGGTCTTTCGCGTGATGTACTCTGCATATAAGTCATACTTCTTTCCCAATTTTGAACCAGTCAATTGTTCCATGTCTGGAACTGTTTGTTTCCTGACTTGCATATAGGTTTTTCCGGAGACAGGTGAGGTAGTCTGGTACTCTCATCTCTTAAAGAATTTCCCACAGTTGTGATCCACACAGTCGAAGGCTTTAGCTTAGTCAATGAAGCAGAAGTAGATGTTTTTCTGGAACTCCCTTGCTTTCTCCAGGATCCTATAAGTGTTGGCAATTTGATCTCTGGTTTCTCTGACTCTTAAAAACCCAGCAGGTACATCTGGAATTTGTCAGTTCATGTACCACTGAAGCCTAGCCTGAAGGATTTTGAGCACAACCTTGTTAGCGTGTGAAATGAGGGCAAACGGATGGTAGTCTCAACATTCTTTGGCATTGCCCTTTTTTTTTTTAATTTATTTATTTTAATTGGAGGCTTGCCCTTCTTTGGGATTGGAATGAATTTTTTTTTCCAGTCCTGTGGCCACTGCTGAGTTTTCCTAATTTGCTGACATTTGTGTAGCATTTGAACAACATCATCTTTTATGATTTGAAATAGCTCAACTGGAATTCGGTCACCTCTACTAGCTTTGTAGTAATGCTTCCTAAGGCCTACTTGACTTCACCTCCAGGATGTCCAGCTCTAGGTGAGTGATCACATCATTGTGGTTATCTGGGTCATTAAAATCCTTTTTGTAAAGTTCTTCTGTGTATTCTTGCCACCTCTTCTTAATCTCTTCTGCTTCTCTTAGGTCCTGTTTCTGTCCTTTATTGTGTCCATCCTTGCGTGAAATGGTCCCTAGATATCTCCAGTTTTCTTGAAGAGATCTCTAGTCTTCCCCAGTCTATTGTTTTTCTCTATTTCTTTGCATTGTTCATTTAAGCAGGCCTTCTTATCTCCCCTTGCTATTCTCTGGAACTCTGCATTCAGCTGTCTATATCTTTCCCTTTCTCCCTTGCCTTTCACTTCTTTTCTTTCCTCAGCTATTTGTAAAGCTTCCTCAGACAATCACTTTGCATTCCTGCATTTCTTTTTCTTTCAGATGGTTTTGGTGACTGCCTCCTGTACAGTGTTACAAACCTACCGCAGTTCTTCAGGCACTCTCTTGACCAGATCTAATCCCTTGAATCTATTTGTCATCTTCACTGTATAATCATAAGGGATTTGATTTAGGTCATACCTGAATGGTCTAGTTGTTTTCCCTGTGTGTGTGTGCATGCTAAGTTGCTTCAGTTGTGTCTGGCTCTTTGTGACCCTATGGATTATAGCCCACCAGGGTCTCCTGTCCATGGGGATTCGACTTTATTTAACCTTGAGTTTTGCAATAAGGAGTTCATGATTTGAGCCACAGTCAGTTCTAAGTCTTGTTTTTACTGACTGTATAGAGCTTTTCCATCTCTGGCTGCAAAGAACACAATCAATCTGATTTTGGTATTGACCATTTGGTCAATTTGGTCATTGACATTTGGTGATGTCCACGTGTATAGTCATCTCTTGGGTTGTTGAAAAGGGTGTTTGCTGTGACCAGCATGTTCTCCTGACAAAATTCTGTTAGACTTTCCCTGCTTCATTTTGTATTGGAAGGTCACTTTGCCTGCTTCATTTGTCTATGATTCTGGGTACCTCTTGACTTCCTACTTTTGCATTCCAACTCCCTATGATTAAAAGGACATCTTTTTTGGTGTTAGCTCTAGAAGATGTTGTAGGTCTTCATAGAACTGGTCAATTTCAGCTTCTCAGGCATTGGTGGTTGGGGCATAGCATTGGATTACTGTTATGCTGAATGGCTTGCCTTAGAAATGAATCAATATCATTCTACAGTTTTTGATGTTACACCCAAGTATTGCATTTTGTACTCTTTTGTTGACTCTGAGGGCTACTCCATTTCTTTTAAGAGATTCTTGTCCACAGTAATAGTTCTAATGGTCACCTGAATTAAAATCCCCCATTCCTATCCATTTTAGTTCACTGATTCCTAAGATGTTGATATTCACTCTTGCCATCTCCTGCTTGACCACATCCAATTTACCTTGATTCACAGACCTAACATTCCAGGCTTCTTTGCAACATGGTTCTTTACAGTATTGGGCACATCCATAGCTGGGCATCATTTCCACTTTGGCCCAGAGGCTTCATTCTTTCTGAAGCTATTAGTAATTGCCCTCTACTTTTCTCCAGTGGCATATTGGACACCTTCTGACCAGGGTGCTCATCTTCCAGTGTCATATCTCTTTGCCTTTTCATTGTGTCCATGAGGTTCACTAGTCAGGAATACTGGAGTCGATTACCACTTCTTTCTCCAGTGGACCACGCTTTGCCAGAACTCTTCACTATGACCCATCTGTCTTGGGTGGCCCTGCACAGCATAGTTTATAGCTTGAGTTACGCAAGCCCCTTCACCATGACAAGGCTGTGATCCATGAAGGGGTATATTTTATAAAGCTTTTCAAATATATAAAGTTTTACAACATCTGTTACAAGGGCTAAAAACAAATCCTTCCTATAAGGCTATATAAACTAATAGCAATAAAAAATGCTCTTCAATTACCTAACTGCAAATGAAAGTTCTAAGATTCCTTCAATAATTGAATACTAAGATACTTTTATTCACAAAGCTGTGAGGCCAAAGTAATCTCTCTCAGGTGAAAACAGTGCTAGAAGACATTCTTAGCAGACCCTATGTCATGGTCATTTCACCATCAAAGATGAGAAATCCTAATGTGCAAGATCTGTCAAAATAAAATGGCCACCATGAACAGGAAGAGGAAGAATGAGCAATTACCAGCTGAACTGCCAAGGGGGCATGCACAAAGAATTTTTAAAATATTAAATAATTTTTAAAAGAAATTTTAAGGTTTGTTATGATAGAGTTAGTACAACGTGAGGCCAATAATACATGGTGTAATCGGTAAGACTCAATTACAGAAACTAATAAATGCATCCTGGGACTACTTAGAGCTCTAACAATTGCCTCTCATACTTTGTAAGTTTTAAAGTATTCAGACAAAATGAAGGAAAAATAATAAACAGATGAGGCAATTTAGCTTTGAGAAGAGTTAAGATAATTTAATAGGTACAGTTTAGATAAAAAGAGGCTAAGGAATTACAGCAATTACAGAAAAAAATCCAAATAAGTATCTATATTGAGCTAGGGGAGGTGTAGAAAAACAATTTCCCTCATCCGAGAATAGTAATAAGCAACAGCAGTAATCACCTAAAGGTAGGAGAGGAAAACAGCTACGGTAGAAAATAGCATCAAATACATCCGAAATAATGATCATTCTGAAAAGCCACCTGAGGACCACTCAGGGGGAGACTGAACACTAAAAATGCTTGGAGGAAAGTTGAATAAAAACAGGCACAGAGACCTTGCCCCAAATTTCTCTTTGGTTATCTGCAATCTTCACCAAGGATATCATTGGTGTTTGAAGATGGTGCAAGTGATTTTAATCCTGATGGGGTCATCTGTCTCCAAGAGGGGTGGATGCTATTGAGTTCCCATCTCAATAGTGATTGCCACTGGGGAGTCAGAGGAGGTGATGCACAGATGCTAATATCACTTGATACCCTTCTTGGCTATTGGGTGAAAAATATTAGGCACATTACTGAATATTCTGGGCCTCAGTTTATTCAGTTGTATGATGGGGATAATAATAGTTATTTTGCCAATTTATTCAAACCAAGAGTTCTTAATCGAGAATCCCTTGGGAGTTCATAAATTTGGAGGTGGTCCCACTTGAGTGGGAAAAAAGTACATTTTTATTTTCAATATCCTCTAACTGAAATTTAGAATTTCCTTCAATTATGAATGAAAGTAACAAATCACAGTAGTATTAGCAAAACCTGCCACTTTGTCACCAAGTAGACATCACAGATATTTTCATATCATGTTAGACTTGTAGAAATCTCAAAATAATTCTTATGCTCACCACTTCTTCGAAATTACAATAATAGATAATAGTGCAAGATCTTATTTTATGCATGTAAAAATATAAAAATATCACATATTTAGTTTAAAATTTTGGTAACTGTATTTTAATAAAATTCATATCCTTGTAATACTATGCATTTTATTTTAGGCTTTAAAAAATAGTTCTTGAAAAGATGTCCATAGTCTTCACCAGATTGCCAAAGTGGTCAATGAAACAAACAACAGTCACCAACCTCCACTGGGTAAGTGATAGCTTTACTAGTAAGGTGATGATAATGATGGTAATCATTCTTCCTGTTATTATTATTAAAATCACTAGAATTCACTGGCCCTGGACATCTGGATTGGAGTCTTGGTTCTGTAACATAAAGTTGAATGAGTTGGCAGGCGATTTAATCTCACTGAGCTTTGTATCCTCTTCAGCAAAGGAACGACTGATTTAACAAGGTTTTCCTGAAGATTATATGAATTTATTATATGTATTTATAGATATATTGTATATCAAACTATTCAGTTCTCCTGAAACTTGTCACTGTTGGTGTCACCAACAAGTGTCCAATACATAGAACAGTCAAATAAATGATCACCCAAACCAATGACTCCTTTAAGAGCATGAGGTTAATAATTATGGCAGGACAATGGGTGGAAAGTGGACTATCTAAGGTAAATTAGGAACCAAGAAGCTACTTGAATACTAGCTTTCTGATTTTTTTTTTGTACCGGGAGAAATATCAATAACCTCAGATATGCAGATGACACCACCCTTATGGCAGAAAGTGAAGAGGAACTCAAAAGCCTCTTGATGAAAGTGAAAGTGGAGAGTGAAAAAGTTGGCTTAGAGCTCAACATTCAGAAAACTAAGATCATGGCATCTGGTCCCATCACTTCATGGGAAATAGATGAGGAAACAATGGAAACAGTGGCAGACTTTATTTTTCTGGGCTCCAAAATCACTACAGATGGTGACTGTAGCCATGAAATTAAAAGACGCTTACTCCTTGGAAGGAAAGTTATGACCAACCTAGATAGCATATTCAAAAGCAGAGATATTACTTTGCCAACAAAGGTTCGTCTAGTCAAGGCTATGGTTTTTCCTGTGGTCATGTATGGATGTGAGAGTTGGACTGTGAAGAAGGCTGAGCGCCAAAGAATTGATGCTTTTGAACTGTGGTGTTGGAGAAGACTCTTGAGAGTCCCTTGGACTGCAAGGAGATCCAACCAGTCCATTCTGAAGGAGATCAGCCCTGGGATTTCTTTGGAAGGAATGATGCTGAAGCTGAAACTCCAGTACTTTGGCCACCTCATGCAAAGAGTTGACTCACTGGAAAAGACTCTGATGCTGGGAGGGATTGGGGGCAGGAGAGAAGGGGACGACATAGGATGAGATGGCTGGATGGCATCTCTGACCCGATGGACGTGAGTGTCAGTAAACTCCGGGAGTTGGTGATGGACAGGGAGGCCTGGCATGCTGCGATTCATGGGGTCGCAAAGAGTTGGACACGACTGAGCAACTGATCTGATCTGATCTGATTTCTACCACTGTAAAAGTCAACAGATAAACACCAAATTTCCTTGATTATAAGAATCACATTTTTCTCCTATTTTAGCATTTTGGAAATTGGAATGTACCTTGTTATTGATTGTTGGGGCTTCCCTGGTGGCTCAGATGGCAAAGAATCTGCCTGCCACTCAGGAGATCTAGTCTGACCCCTGGGTTGGGAAGATCCCCTGGAGAAGGGAATGGCAACCCGCTCCAGTATTCTTGCTTGGAGAATTCCAAGGTCAGAGGAGCCTGGTGGGCTACAGTCTGTGGGTCACAAAGAGTCGAACACTAATGAGTGACTAACAGTTTGTTATTGATACATTCCATAAGATACTTGCCAAATTCCAGGCAAATAAATTATGCCATTTATTACTTGTCATTATCTATGAACAAACATCATCACACACAAAGGGTCTCTGAGATTTCATTTTATGCTTTGGTTATTTGCATTAGTATCAACACAGATCCCTAAATTTAAAATATTAGCCCCTTATTATTGACTAAAATTCCTCATATGTTTCATGTATACAGAAGACTGATTTCCATGTATGAGGCAAAACAATGAAAGGCAGTAGAAGTTGACAGATGTTCAGGCTAAATCCTCGAAGAAGGCAATGGCACCCCACTCCAGTACTCTTGCCTGGAGAATCCCATGGATGGAGGAGCCTGGAAGGCTGCAGTCCATGGGGTCACTGAGGGTTGGACATGACTGAGCGACTTCCCTTTCAATTTTCACTTTCATGCATTGGAGAAGGAAATGGCAACCCACTCCAGTGTTCTTGCCTGGAGAATCCCAGGGACGGGGGAGCCTGGTGGGCTGCCGTCTATGGGGTCACACAGAGTTGGACACGACTGAAGCGACCTAGCAGCAGCAGCAGCAGCAGGCTAAATCCTAGAGTGTTCAGGGTTAGTGAAGATGGGTGTTACCAAACATGCATCATGGAGGCCTCTGCTCAGGTATGGAACAATTTGTTGACAACTTCCTTAGACTTTCCAAAGAAGTTGTATGACTTTCAGAAATATTAAAATTCTTAAATGGAAGAAAAAAACAACCTTAGCCCAATTGAAAATACAGAGGAAAGCCTTTATTCAATATGCCTCATAATTGAACTGTCAACCGTAAGAGGCCATCCTTAGCCCCTCATCAAGCTGAGTAGCACAGGTTCCACCACATGACCTCTCATCAGACTTGAGGCCTCACTGCTCAGGGCCAAAGTGTATCCAGAGCCATCTTTAGACTTGGCGAGAACTACAAAAGTATGAGATACTGTACTCTATTGTCAGTTTTTAAAAACTGTACATTTAATGTAGTTTCACTTTTCCTGAGGGGTTTCCCAGGTAGCGCAGTAAAGAATCTGCCTGCTAATGCAAAAGAGGTGGGTTTGATCCCTGGGTCAGGAAGATCCCGTGGAGGAGCAAATGGCAATGCACTCCAGTATTCTTGCCCACAGAATCCCATGGACAGAGGAGCCTGGCGGGCTACAGTCCGTGGGGTGACAATGAGTTGGAAAGGACCGAGAACACACACATGTATGTATTTTTTTTTCCTGAAAAAGCTTTATTATTTCTAATTGCACTCCTTAAAACTGATAACCCTTAAATCAAATAAATGGAGAATCAAATCTCTTCCAATCAACCCCACCAAGTCCCTCTCCAGTTTTCTCTCCCCTCTCTCAGGCCCCACCATTATTTTACAGCTTAAATTTGAGACTACAGTATTTGATAGTCTGCTGTTCTAGCTGAAGAGGTGTGAGTGGTTGAGGGGTTTTTTTTTTGTTTGTTTTTATGTAAAAGGACCTCTCTTCCATCACTATTCGTACATCAACTGCTGGAGCCGTGTTTTGAAAAAGAGGAATAGTCCAGATTCTTGCAGCTGTTGGCAGCCATATCCCTTTACATTCCTTGGGTTTCACTGTCAGTAATAATTTACTCACATAAACCTCACTACCCTACTTCAGTGATAAATATTTGCTAAAATAAGGTAGTACTATACACATAAATATATAGAAGGCATTTTTTACTTAATCACAGTAGTCATGAGAAAAGTGTATTTCATTCCACTTGAAAATTTTAAGTGAAAGTCCACAACTGCTGGTTCTTATGAAAACCACATTAAGTTTTTACTTCACATGTGTCACTTCAATATAATGAAATAATTAGCTGAGAAATTATATTTGCATTCTCAATATTTTTGTACAATAGGAATGTCATTAATTAGGCATTAACACAGTTTAAGAGAACTGGAAGTAGAAACCTTATATACCAGCAATTATTTTTTCCATCTTCATTTGCTCCATTCTTATCTCAGTGATTCAGAAAAAAAGATGTTTAAATAGAGCCTTTCAATGGAAACCATCACTACTGTGTCCCATTTCAAGGTAATTGCCTAAATGAGTGTGAAGATAAAAATAACATGGGTGGCCAGTATTTCTGCCAAGCTCTAGTGCAAGCCAATAGACTTAGTATTTTAGATTCTAAAGATGTGATACACTCTTGAACATATCCTTCCTTTCACTTTCCTTTCCACTTCTGTTCTATTAGACTTTGGCAGAGTGAACTACTCAAGAGAGGCCGCTCTTGGTCAGGCACCTTTCAGTGAAGAAGAGCAGACACCAATCTATTCTGGCAGGTACAGTTTGCCAAAAGCAGTAACAAACTGAGGTCTCAATGATGAAGAAAAGAACATACTGAAGGTATAAATTATTTTATCTCCCCACCAAGGAGAGAATAAATTAGATTCCCCTTACTTAAAAACAAAACAAATGAACAAACAGAACAAGTGCTAAAGAATTTGTTCTTTGAGTTTAGTTTGTAAATAATGTTTAAATTCCTCTTTCGCAATGCACAATTCATCCCCCACCCCACAATTTGTTTTTCCTTCCTTAGTGTTTTACACAGAGATTATTAAGGCAGGGAAGGCTTAAGGTACACTAACTTTTGGAGACCTAATGGAGATCTCATGGCTAACTTGTAAGTGCTCCTCAGCTATTCTAAGTTATATCCTTAAACTAAGACATTGCTAAGTGGACACGGCCTGCAATATGCTTATTGTCCGGTAATGCTAAAAAATATACTGACACAGTGAAATCTCTGTCCTTGGAAATCTGTAAAAATAACACAAGCAGGGATCCATCCTGGTGTATCCTCCTTACTTAGTGTACCAGGCACAGCTATCTTGGAGCAAGTAAGCTGAACTCATTTGTGGAGAGTCTCAGTTTATTTTCCAAGGTGTCTAAGCTCAACACCAGAGAAGGTGATGGCACTCCACTCCAGTACTCTTGCCTGGAAAATCCCATGGACAGAGGAGCCTGATAGGCTGCAGTCCATGGGGTCGCGAAGAGTCAGACATGACTGAGAGACTTCACTTTCACTTTTCACTTTCCTGCATTGGAGAAGGAAATGGCAACCCACTCCAATGTTCTTGCCTGGAGAATCCCAGGGACAGGGGAGCCTGGTGGGCTGCAGTCTATGCGGTCGCACAGAGTTGGACACTACTAAAGCGACTTAGCAGCAGCAGCAGCAGCAAGCTCAACACATGTACAAAAGATGTAAACAGATAAATACATATACTATATCCATCTCTCAAGGATCAGAGTTTTCATCTCATTTTTCCTTTCTTTTAAGATTAGAGGCAGATTCCACATACACGTGTTAAAATATATTTTTCTCTTTCGGACTTACTTCACTCTGCATGACAGATTCTAGGTCCATTCACATCTCTACCAATGGCCCAGTTTTGTTTGTTTCTATGGCTGAGTAACATTCCACTGTATATGTGCGCCGCATCTTCCTTACCACTCCTCCAGTGATGGACATTTAGGTTGCTTCCATGTCCTGGCTATTGTAAACAGCGCTGCGATGAGCACTGGGGCGCATGAGTCATTTTGAATTATGGTTTTCTCTGGGTATATGCTCAGGAGTGGGATTTCTGGGTCACACGGTAGTTCTATTTTTCGTTTTTTAAGGAAGCACCATACTGTTCTCCACAGTGGCTGTACTTACATTCCTACCAACAGTGCAGGACGGCTCCCTTTTCTCCATATCCTCTCCAGCATTTTACTGTTTTTAGATTTTATGGTGATGAAAATTCTGACCAGTATGAGGTGATATCTCATCACAGTTTTGATATGCATTTCTATAATAGTTAGTGATGTCAAGCATCTTTTCATGTGTTTGTTGGCCATCTGTATGTCTTCTTTGGAGAAATGTTTGGAAGATGTTCTAAGGTGGTACCCAGGACATTCTCTGATCTGAAGTCAATCTTTTAAACAGTGAAATGATTTTAACTTTTATTAGTGTGAAGACTTTTGTATCACTAAGAGTTCTCTTTGCATTTTTTTATTCTATCTATTGTCTAGCTAAAACATTACTTAGAAAATGCCCCAAACTAAAAGCAAATTACAGTGAATATTAAAATTTTTTTTATATCATTGTAACAGGATTTAGAGAATTAACCTCAGGAACAAATAAATATATTTATTTTTACAGTCTTCAGAGAAAGGGTGAATATAAAACATTGAGAATTATTGGTGACAGCTAATGTCTGCATGATTATACAGTATCCCTTGACCTTTATACTCCAAAATACAGTAAAATACGATTCTGCGCTACATGTGTTTTAAACTAAGCATTTAGACGTGACTTCTCCATTCATCCATTCATGTGTTATTGCACCCAGCATTGCTGTTGTTCAGTCTCTAAGTCATGTCTGACTCTTTGTGACCCCAAGGACTGTAGCATGCCAGCCTTCCCTGTCCTTCACTATCTCCTGGAGTTTGCTCAGATTCAGGTTCATTGACTCAGTGATGCTATATAACCAATCTCATCCTCTGCTGCCCTCTTCTCCATTTGCCCTCAAATCTTCCCCAGCATCAGGGTCTTTTCCAATGAATCGACTCCTTGCATCAGGTGGTCAAAGTACTGGAGCTTCAGCTTCAGCATCATTCTTTCCAATGAATATTCAGGGTTGATTTCCTTTAGAATTGCCTGGTGTGATCTCCTTGCAGTCCAGGGGACTCTCCAGAGTTCTTCAGAACCACAGTTCGAAAGCATCCATTCTTTGGCACTCAGCCTTCTTTATGGTCCAGCTCTCACATCGGTACATGACTACTGAAAGAACAATAGCTTTGACTATATGGACCTTTGTTGGCAAGGTGATGTCTCTGCTTTTTAATATGCTGTCTAGGTTTTCTCATGGCTTTCTTCCAAGGAGCAAGTGTCTTTTAATTTCACGGTTGCAGTTACCATCAGCAGTGATTTTGGAGCCCAAGAAAATAAAATCTGTCACTTCTTCCACTTCTCCCCCTTCTGTTTGCCATGAAGTGATGGGACCAGATGCTATGTTCTTCGTTTTTTGACTGTTGAGTAGTAAGCCAGCTTTTTCACTCTCCTCTTTCACACTCATCAAAACGTTCTTTAGTTCCTCTTTGCTTTCTGCTATTAGAGTGGTATCACCTGCATATTTGAGGATGCTGATATTTCTCCTAGAAATCTTGTTTCTAGCTTGTGATTCAAGCAGCCTGGCATTTCATACAATATACTCTACATATAAGTTAAATAAACAGGGTGACAATATACAGCCTTGTCATACTCCTTACGGGAAGGACTAGAAATCTCTTCAAGAAAATTGGAGCTATAAAGGGAACATTTCATACAAGAATGGGCATGAAAAAGGACAGAAATGTTAAGGACCCAACAGAAGCAGAAGAGATTAAGAAGAGATGGCAAGAATACACAGAACTATACAAAAACTGTCTTAAAGACCCAGATAACCATGATGGTGTGGTCACTCACCTAGAGCCAGACATCCTGGAGTGTGAAGTCAAGTGGGCCTTCTGAAGCACTATTACGAACAAAGCTAGTGGATGTGATGGAATTCCAGCTGAGCTATTTCACATCCTAAAAGATGATGCTGTTAAATTGCTGTAGTCAATATGTCAGAAAATTTGGAAAAGTCAGCAGTGGCCACAGGACTGGAAAAGGTCAGTTTTCATTCCAATCCCAAAGAAGGGCAATACCAAAGAATGTTTAAAGTACTGTACAATTTTGCTCATTTCACATGTTAGCAAGGTTATGCTCAAAATCCTTCAAGACAAGCTTCAGCAGTACATGAGCTGAGGACATTCAGATGTATAAGCTATGTTTAGAAAAGGCAGAGGAACCAGAGATCAAATTCCCAACTTTCATTGGATCATAGAGCCAGCAAGGGAATTCCAGAAAAGCATCTACTTTTGCTTCACTGACTATGCTAAAGCTTTTGTGTCCAGCATGCCTAATAAATTGGTATGTATACGCTTCCGACTATGACAAGCAGATAAATGTACACATAAATGTATGTAAATCCTATATATAAGTACACAGAGAAATCATTACGGCTCAAGTCTGGAGACAGAAAAGCTAGGTTCAGGTTCAGGCTCTGGAGCGCATATCCATGCCGTGTAACATGTTTTTTTTTTACTTTCTTGAGCCTTATTTTTTCAAATATCAAATAAGGAAAGCAGTACATGGTCTGACAACTGCCAGGGTCATTACTATTACCAGTGTCTATGAAAAAGTATTCAGATTTATAAATGATCATACAGATGCAAGTGATTATAATAACATCTTGTAAATAGTAAGAACATAGTACATATTTGTTTGGGAAATGGGATCTCTCAAAATTCTTGATTGTTTCTTTTCTCTCTGTAAGTCTAACCAAAAAAAATCTCTAGTGTTGCATTTCCAGATCTATTAAAAGGAACAAAGTATTTTCTCTTATATGGAAAAATTGAGCAATTTTCAAAAAGCACTTTTCTCCTCTACTATTGCATTCTTTTCCCTTTGACCTTTCCTATTCAGTTCAAAGGATATAACAGTTTCATTGTCTCCCATTTAGTTCTGTGGGGCATAATAAAGTCTTCCAGAGCTTTGGAGGGGAAAATACCATCCAGTCATGCCAGGGACGGGCTTGGAGGTGCGTCATACAACTCCAGGTGTTAGTGAATACCTGCAGAGTCTCCTGAAATGCAAACTTACAAGTATTTAACATAGGATCATCTGTACTTTCATGAGGAAAGGAGTACATCAAGGCTGTATATTGTCACCCTGCTTATTTAACTTCTATGCAGAGTACATCATGAGAAATGCTGGGCTGGAAGAAACACAAGCTGGAATCAAGATTGCCAGGAGAAATATCAATAACCTCGGATATGCAGATGACACCACCCTTATGGCAGAAAGTGAAGAGGAACTCAAAAGCCTCTTGATGAAAGTGAAAGGGGAGAGTGAAAAAGTTGGCTTAGAGCTCAACATTCAGAAAACTAAGATCATGGCATCTGGTCCCATCACTTCATGGCAAATAGATGGGCAAACAGTGGAAACAGTGGCAGACTTTATTTTTCTGGGCTCCAAAATCACTGCAGATGGTGATTGCAGCCATGAAATTAAAAGACACTTACTCCTGGGAAGGAAAGTTATGACCAACCTAGATAGCATATTGAAAAGCAGAGATACTACTTTGCCAACAAAGATCAGTCTAGTCAAGGCTATGGTTTTTCCAGTGGTCATGTTTGGATGTGAGAGTTGGACTGTGAAGAAAGCTAAGCACTGAAGAATTGATGCTTTTGAACTGTGGTGTTGGAGAAGGCTCTTGAGAGTCCCTTGGACTCCAAGGAGATCCAACCAGTCCATCCTAAAGGAGATCAGTCCCGGGTGTTCATTGGAAGGACTGATGCTGAAGCTGAAACTCCAATACTTTGGCCACCTCATGCGAAGAGTTGACTCATTGGAAAAGACCCTGATGCTGGGAGGGATTGGGGGCAGGAGGAGAAGGGGATGACAGAGGATGAGATGGCTGGATGGCATCACCGACTCGATGGACATGAGTTTGAGTGAACTCCGGGAGTTGGTGATGGACAGGGAGGCCTGGCATGCTGTGATTCATGGGGTTGCAAAGAGTCAGACACAACTGAGCGACTGAACTGAACTGAACTGAACTGAAGATAGGATCATGTGTACTTTCATGAGGATGAGTTTCATTAAATGAAACTATAGAAATTTCTCAAAGTAAGTTAGACTCTTTTTTTAACTAGTAATGAATATTCTGTCTAGCCTCAAAATAACTCATGTTATGAAACCAATTTAAACCTCCTTTGAAAGGTCTTGGTAACTTTTAAAAATTCAAATTGTTGTCTACATATGTTGTGCTGTGTGGGGTATAAAAGCTCTTGAGCAATTGATTCTGAGAATTCTCCTTTAAGAGAACTCTGAAACCAAAGCAGTTTAGGCAAACTGCTGGTTGCTAGGGGTAACCTCAGCTTCCAGAATGAATCATTTTAAATGCAGTACAAGCATTTGATAAGACGATGCAAGAGTGAGATCTTCTGAAAGAAAATAAGGAATGAGAGTTCTAATCGTTTGGTTTGGAAAAAATTATACCTTTATGCTTTTAACACAAATAGATGAGTCAGAAGGAATTATAGCTGTATCCTAACTGATAAGCAAGCTAGAAAGCCAGACCATAATCTACTCTATCAGGGGAGAAGTGATATCTTTAAGACAACACAGGACTTGGGTTAATACTTATGTAAATGACCTACTGGGATGAGTTCCAGAGAGAAAGACAAAGGACTACGGGCAATACTCAGGCTGTGCTCTCTGCTGTGTCCCACGATTCTGCTTCTCAGTTCCCTGTTTGATGTCTAGTCCTGAAAGTAACGCAGTTTCAGTACTACCTACTGTGACTTCTGGACACTCCTTCTCAGAGTACCGAGTAAACTCACCGTCCAGTATCTGCTCTCTAGCACTGACCTTGCTGGCAGCCCTGCTAGCTTGGTTCTGCCTATTCATTCCTCAAACCATCATCAACAGACCATTTTTCAATGGTTATGTGTTATTCTAGCAGAAGTACACAAAAACTGCAGCAGCCAGAGTACAGGACAAACGTCTAGAAAGACTTGTGTTGTTTAGTCACTAAGTCGTGTTCATCTCTTTGTGACTCCATGCACTGCAGCACGCCAGGCTTCCTTGACCTTCACTATCTCCTGGAGTTTGCGCCAACTCCTGTCCATTGAGTTTGTGATGCCATCCAACCATCTCATCCTCTGTCACCCCCTTCTCCTCCTGCCCTCAATCTTTCCCAGTATCAGGGGCTTTTCCAGTGAGTCTGCTCTTCACATCAGGTGGCCAAACTATTGGAGCTTCAGCTTTAGCATCAGTCCTTCCAATGAATATTCAGGGTTGATTTCCTTTAGGATTGACTGGTTTGATCTCCTTGCAGTCCAAGGCACTCTTAAGAGTCTTCTCCAACACTACAGTTCAAAAACATCAATTCTTTGGTGCTCAGCTTTCCTTATGGTCCAGCTCTCACATTTGTACATGACTACTGAAAAAACCATAGCTTTGACTATATGGACCTTTGTAAACAAAGTTATGTCCCTGGTTTTTAATATGCTGTCTACGTTTGTCCTAGCTTCTAGAAGGGCTGCTGCTGCTGCTGCTGCTAAGTCACCTCAGTCATGTCCGACTCTGTGTGACCCCATAGACAGCAGCCGACCAGGCTCCTCTGTCCACGGGATTCTCTAGGCAAGAATACTGGAGTGGGTTGCCATTTCCTTCTCCCTCTAGAAGGGCTACTAATTACCAAAAGAGATGAGGTTCTTGGGGTTTCCTGGGAAGAGCTTCTCTCTCACATAATAATTCAGATTTAAAAAGACACAGCAGGCACATCTATGGATAAAACTAGGATGTGGTTAAACAGTGAATGACAATTGCTATGGATTAGTAGAAAACCGCCAAGGTATTATACACTAGAGTGTTCATTCCTTTCAAAGTCACTTCTACATTTTAAAAATGCCATTTAAAATATATTTTCAAATGCTATCATATTTAGTTATCTTAATAGAACCTTCTGCTCTTCTTTAGGAAATACTGAGGAAACATGTTCACCCTGTCATCCAATCAGCTTACTATACTTGTTGTGCGCCTCACTGGGCTCTGACTAATGAGACAGACTGGCCTGGCAATGGTGTATTCTGTTGGCCAAGTATCTAAGGGGAAAAACTGAAACCTCTTGAGTGCTTAGCATACAAATAACAGTCATATTAAAATCTAAATGTTAGCTAAAGACACTCTAAATGTTAGAATACCATCATGTACTACAAACCTCTTTCTCCAAACGGTGTGATTATGAAATTGAAAAAAGATTTGGAAGAAAGTTCTTTAAACTTCTTCCCAATAACAGGAATCATCACACTATGGCCAGCACGTCATATCTGACCACCTCCTTTTCCTCCCTTCCTTCTGCCCTTTCTCCTCCCCTCTTCTCTCTTCTTCCTCCTCTCCTTTTTCTCCTTCTCCTTCTTATATTTTATTTGAAAAGTCTGGCTCATTTGTCTAGTATTGTCCATGACTACTTTGGACCTATAAAGACTGAGTTGAATAGAGAGGTCATATGGCCTGAACACCTAAACTATTTACTACTTGATCCCTAAGAAACGCTGACCAACCCTCACTGTAGAAGACAAAGGGAAGATGACATTCCTAGGTGAATTAAAATAGTGCTGGTGATTCAAAAGAGGCTTGTTGACTCTGTAACTTGTGCATGGGATCCGACCATTTAATCCCAAAGGCTCTTGTGATGCATAAGTCACTTGGGAGCCTAAGCATGACACCTCACTTCAGATTTGTGTATTCTTGTGTGCCAACCTGATTTCTTAGGAACTTCATGCACTAAATATGCTATGGGTCCTTCCGGCTCAGATCACGACCTGGTTAGCAACAGAGGCAGAAGCTGTTCGTGCCTACTAGGCAGCCTCTAGTAAGCTAGTAAAACAGCCTGGGTACAAACTGAAGTCAGTCATGGTTTTACAAACGGAGAACAAATGCAGTAAGATGCCAACCACAAGAATTCACAATAAACCTTGGGGCTTTGCCACAGTGTTCTTGGAATCAGCTTTGAAAGGTGGTTGCCTTATTTGGATTAGTAGTCATAGTAGAGAAGTCAGGATGTGGTTCTTTACATGTTTGGGCTAAAACCAATACTCAAGCCAGACTTCACTGTGACCTATGACATAAGGTCATATGATAAATATGATAAATATCGCCCCACAGCTGTAGGCAAGATCAAAGATTCCATTCTAGTTGTCACAGGTAGTCTTTTTACTTTAAATGACTTCTTTTCTCCTATATGGAAAAAAATAATAAAAACTTCGCTAAGAAGTATACCATCTAAAGAGTTAAAGCAAAGAGGTGAGTCCAAGTCTACTCATGTTCTTTGACAAGGTGGCGTACTGTGATTGTCCTAAAACCAAAGGAAATATTTTGACATCTCTGTCCAGGCTGACATAACATCTATATAAATATAATACAGAATATTCTAAAGTCCCATAGTCATAATGGAATTCTCAGGAGAAAGCAAACAAATGCAAAAGACAGCACTTTCCTTAAAATATAAAATAAAATTCACAAATTCGAATAAGACCCCAAAGAGCTCCCAGGCGTGCTGTAGAAATTATGTGAATGTTGGAACTACATGGGACTCCAGACCAAGAAGATACTGAGAGAAATGAAATTTAAACCAATTTTGTGATGTGCTTGACAGACTCATGCAAATACCTAGGCACTGAAAGAGAAACACGGATGCATCGAAGCCCAGCAGTAATGACTGAAACCATAACCTCTGATTAGTACATCTATACTGCATGGAACATTAACGATATAAGAAATGCCATTCTGGACACCCAGTCCAGACACAATCAGGCTGAATGAGCCTATCAGGTCTATTATTTTTATAACCAGAGCTGCAGACGAGTACAACACTGTTTTCTCTCTAGCGATGTCACCCTAACTAAATCAACATTACATGGAAGCAATAGGGTTGGTAAAATAAAAATGCTAAAGTAAATCCATTTGCCCAAATAACATTGAAGAATTCTCAAAAGCATTTCCAAGTATCTTTTATTTTAGAGTGAAACACAAACCCAGCGTGGGTTGGGAAGTTGGCAAGAACTTTACTACTAAAAGAAGCTGGCATTTTTTATATATTTACATAAGTAAAGAGGAAATTTTGTTCCTCAGCGTGGCAACACCAGAAATTCTGACAAAATATTATACATGTTCATTTTAACTTTTTCTGTTTTAGAGTTGGCTAGAGTTAGGATAAACTAATGTATTTAGAATGATCATACATCCCATCCCTCATTTAATAAAGCCTGTTTAAAATATTGCCCTTATTAATGACTACCAGAACACAGCAGTGTTCATAATCCCAGTAATTCAATTGCCAGTAGTTTGTGCAATAAATCAGGAAAAGGTTAAAATATTTTTCATGCCAGAATAGAACATATCAATCTATTTTATTTGATTACTTTGTGTAATGAGGCTTTTTCAAGGCCAGATTACCTTACTCATTATAATTATGCCAGATCATATTTTTGTTTAAAATGGAAAAGATTTAAAAATGC
Source organism: Bubalus kerabau (assembly GCF_029407905.1). NCBI lineage: Eukaryota > Metazoa > Chordata > Mammalia > Artiodactyla > Bovidae > Bubalus > Bubalus kerabau. The sequence continues at coordinate 69,348,357 of NC_073637.1, forward strand.
CAGCAATAGAGTTGAAGCTAGTCTAGGGTGTTTTTCCTCCTTTGTATGTTTCAGGACATGAGAAATGACATCCTGCTCTCCTTCTAAGAGTAGAGAAGAAAGTAACGTTGTTCCCATGAAAAGTAGATTAGGCAAATGGCATCTGGACAACACTCATTTGACTCATTGACATGAAAATTCAATAAAATCATCTGCAATGTTTTTTAATTCCAAAGTTAAATTCCACTCTGATAAGTAAACTCTTGAAAATCACTAGAGCACAATAATATCGCCTCTACATGCGGCAACATTCCTTTCTCAGTGAATGCAAGCTGAATTCAACCAAAAAAAAAAACTGTCATATTTTTTAAAAATAATAATTTTATCAACAAAGAATAACACAAAACATTTTCTGACATCCTTTTCCCACTTTCTAGAATAAACTCTTTCAGGGACATAAGGGAAATCTCCCTCCCAAAACCCAGTGGAGCCTCAGGCTCCCTTTGGCTCCAGCTGAGTTCCAGTAGCCCCACCCTGCTGTGAGGTCTGTCTCTAGGGAGTGAGCTGTGGTCATGAGAGGAGGGCATTTCTATAACCTGTTCTCCGTGTTCCTTCAAATTGAAATAAGGTCACTCCAACCATGAATAGCTCCACAAACCTCATGCTGGGTAAAAAGGGCTTTGATCTTGGTAAATCATAAGACTGGACAAAGAATGAAGGCAAGGAAGCAGGAAAGGGTGAAACAATGGTGGCCATTAGAAGTGGACTCAGAACTTTTCCCGGGACTTTTCAGAACTGTATCTCGTAAAATTATTATTCCTGAATAATAATAATAACAAGAATGGTCAGAAATAAAAAGTCTTAACAAATACTACTATATATTGGGTAGGATGGGGGGGCAGTTAAGACTCGTATGTTGCTGGTGGGAATGTCAAATGGTATAACCTCCTGCCACTTTGACAGTTTCTAACAAAGGTAGACATTCATCTCTCACATGAGCCAGCAATTCTACTCCTAGAAGAGAAAAGAAATGCATATCTTCACCTAAAGATTTGTACAAAAATTTCATATCAGCCTTATTTACAACAGCTAAAGCTAGGAGCAACCCAAATGACCATAAGTAGGAGAATGGATGAAGAAGTTGTGCTATATACTACTCACACAATAGGAAACCTGAGTGTGATCAAGCAGGAGATGGCAAGAGTGAACATCAACATTTTAGTAATCAGTAAACTAAAATGCATGGGAATGGGCAAATTTAATTCAGATGACCATTATATCTACTATTGTAGGCATGAATTCCTTAGAAGAAATGCAGCAGCCCTCATAGTCAACAAAAGAGTCTGAATTGAAGTACTTGGGTGCAATCTCAAAAATGACAGAATGATCTGGGTTCATTTCCAAGGCAAACCATTCAACATCACAGTAATCCAAGTCTATGCCCTAACCACTAATGCCGAAGAAGCTGAAGTCAAATGGTTCTATGAAGACCTACAAGATCTTCTAGAACTAATATCAAAAATAGATATCCATTTCATCATAGGGGATTAGAATGCAAAAGTAGGAAGTAAAGAGATACCCGGAGTAAAGGGCAAGTTTGGCCTTGGCGTGCAAAATGAAGCAGGGCAAAGGCTAACAGAGTTTTGCCAAGAGGACATACTGGCCATTGCAAACACTCTCTTCCAACAACGCAAGAGACAACTCTACACATGAACATCACCAGATGGTCAACACCAAAATCAGGTTGATTATATTCTTTGCAGACAAAGATGGAAAGCTCTATACAGACGGCAAGGACAAGATCTGGAGCTGATTGAGGCTCAGATCATGAGCAAAATTCAGGCTTAAATTGAAGAAAGAAGAGAAAACCACTAGACTTTTTGGATATGACCTAAATCAAATCCCTCATGATTATACAGTGGAGGTGATGAATAGATTCAAGGGATTAGATTTGGCAGACAGAGTGTTCAAAGAACTATGGATGGAGGTTTGTAACATTGTACAGGAAAGGGTGACCAAAACCATCCCCAAGAAAGAGAAATACAAGAAGGCAAAGTGGCTGTCTGAGGAGGGCTTAGAAATAGCTGAGAAAAAAAGGGAAGCAAAAGGCAGAGAAGAAAGGGAAAGATATATACAACTGGATGCAGAGTTCCAGAAAATAGCAGGGAGAGATAAGAAAGCCTTCTTAAGTAAACAATGCAAAGGAATAGAGGAAAACAATAGAATGGGAAAGACTAGAGATATTTCAAGAAAATTGGATATGCCAAGGGAATATTTCATGCAAAAATGGGCGCAATAAAGGGAAGAAACAGCAAGGACCTAACAGAAGCAGACAAGATTAAGAAGAGGTGGCAAGAATATACCTAAGAACTATACAAAAAGGTCTTAATAACCCAGAAAACCATGAAGGTGTGGCCACTCACCTAGAGCCCGACATCTTGGAGTATGAAGTCAAGTGGGCCTTAGGAAGAATTACTACGAACAAAGCTAGTGGATGTGATGGATTTCCAGCTGAGTTATTTCAAATTCTAAAAGATGATGCTGTTAAAGTGCTGCACTTAATATGTCAGCAAATTTGGAAAAATCAGCAGTGGCAATAGGACTAGGAGCAAGGTAACGCTCAAAATCCTTCAAGCCAGGCTTCAACAGTATGTGAATTGAGAAATTCCAGATGTACAAGTTGGATTCAGAAAGGCAGAGGAACCAGAGATTAAATTGCCAACATACACTGGATCATAGAAAAAGCAAGGGAATTCCAGAAAAACATCTACTTCTACTTCATTGACTACACCAAAGCCTTTGATTTTGTGGATCATAACAACTGTGGAAACTTCTTAAAGAGATGGGAATACCAGAGCACCTTACCTGCCTCCTGAGAAATCTGTATATAGATCAAGGGGCAACAGTTAGAACCGATCATGGAACAAAGGACTGTTACAAAATTGGGAAAGGAGTATGTCAAGGCTGTATATTGTCACCCTGCTTATTTAACTTATATGCAGAGTACATTATGAGAAACGCTGGGCTGGAAGAAGCACAAGCTGGAATCAAGACTGCTGGGAGAAATATCAATAACCTCAGATATGTGGATGATACCACTTTAATGGCAGAAAGTGAAGATGAACTAAAAGAGTTTCTTGATGAAGGTGAAAGAGGAAAGTGAAAAAGCTGGCTTAATACTTAACATTTAAAAAACAAGATTATGGCATCTGGTCCTATCATTTCATCGCAAATAGATGGGGAAAAAGTGGAAGCAGTGACAGATTTTATTTTCTTGGGCTCCAAAATCACTGCAGACAGTGACTGCAGCCACAAAACTAAAAGATGCTTGCTCCTTGGAAGAAAAGATATGACAAAGCTAGACAAAATATTAAAAAAGAGAGATATAATTTTGCTGACAGAGGTCCATATAGTAAAAGCTGTGGCTTTTCTAGTAGTCATGTATGGATGTGAGAGTTGGACCATAAAGAAAGCTGAGCACTGACGAGCTGATGCTTTTGAACTGTGGTGTTGGAGAAGACTCTTGAGAGTCCTTGGACTGCAAGGAGATCCAACCAATCCATCCTAAAGGAAATCAGTCCTGAATATTCATTGGAAGGACAGACTGAAGCTGAAGCTCCAAGAGTTGGGCCACCTGATATGAAGCGCGGACTCATTGGAAAAGACCCTGATTCTGGGAGAGAATGAGGGCAAGAGGAGAAGAGTACAGAAGAGGATGAGACAGTTAGATAGCATAACTGCGCATTTTATCACTGAGTGCTAATTATTCCTCAATAAAGCAGCAGGAAAATTGTATTGTTATTGTTTAGTTGCTAAGTCCCGTCTGCCTCTTTTGTGAAGCCATGCATTAAGCAGGAAGTTAGCTGAGGGTAAGGAGGGGTGGCTCCTTCACCTAAACATCCAATGGCCGCCTACTCCCACCAAGAAATTCACCAGCCTCACCCCTAATACGCCCCCATCAGTACTCCAAAATAGTTACAGGACCTGGAAAAATTCCCCACTGGCCGACTGATGGGACTTTACTACTCTATCACGTGAGCACACCTCACACTGTGAGTGTGCTCAGTCACAGCCATGTTCAACTCCTTGCGACCCGATGCACTGTAGCCCACCAGGCTCCTCTGTCCATGGAGTTTTCCAGGCAAGCATACTGGAGCGGACCTCCATTTCCCTCTCCAGGTAATCTTCCCAAACCAGGGATAGAACCTACGTCTCTTCAGTCTTCTTGGATTGGCCAGCGGATTCTTTACCACTGAGCCACCAGGGAAGCTCCTGAAAAATGTGTTACTTTTAAATGAATCAATAGAGTACAAACAATATACATTTAAATAATTCTCAAGTTCATGTGATAATGTATGGAGCCTGTGGAAGGATTTCCACACTAGGAGAGAAAAGTTTACAGTTTATCGAAATACGTGAAATAACTGTTTAAAATTAATTCATTTATTTTAATTGGAGGCTAATTACTTTATAATACTGTGGTGTTTTTGCCATTTTTTTTTAAAAGAGAATAATATGTACACAGCCCTACAGCCCTTATGGGACTTTATGCTATGAATTGTTATGGGCATGCTGGATGGACACCAGGAATGATTTCTATTCAAGTTGACTCCAAAATATAGTGAAAAATTCAGTATTTCCTGTTTGAATTATTTATTAGTAATGCTTGCTAAAATGCTCATAGACCTTTTTCAGTTGGAATTTGCTTCCTTGTAAAGTGTTTTAGATACCACAATAAAGTTCGATTTTCGTTTCAAAATTTATATGCAAACCACAAATAGCCTCACATATTTCATGACAATTAAGTAAGGCTAGCAGTTATTAAATAATTGACCTAATACTTTATAAGAAAGCATAATTATGAAGTAAAGGCAGCTCTTAATCTGAATACAATTTTGAAAATTAGGTAATAAGTTTAAGCATATGATTTTAAATCATTTTAATTTTATATATTTTTCTATGAGTATATTAATTATAAACAAAGATATATTTCCTAAGAAAAGGATAATAAATGGTAATATTAATTTTATTCCCATGAAAGTTTAGCTTATATACATATCCACTGAAGTAATATTTATAGTACTTTTAATGTTGAAAAGATTCTATAATGATGAAAAAAGAATATATTTGGGGCAACAAAAAAGAAGAAATAATAATTTTTTACAAACATACAAAAAGAAGAAATTTTTTGCATACTGGTTTTCTCTATAATTAATGCTATGAAAGTCTAGCTAACTTTATGGTAAAACTCTACACCAAATAAGAATGCATAAAAACAGAGTGGTAATGGAATTTATGTTACTGAAATAATATCTTTCTGCAAAACAGTTAACTGGCTCCAAATAAAATCTATAAAATTATCATTTAGGTCATACAAAGTTATAAATAAATTATTGTATGGAAATAACATGAAAATATTTTATGATTTTTATCATATAAATTAAGGATCAATGAACCGTTTCTGTAAAGGGCCAGTTACTTATTATTTTGGGACTTGCAGGCCACATACAATCTCAGTCACATAATCAGTTAAAACATATAAAATCATTCTTGTCTTGAGGTCTGTACATAAACATATGGATTTAATCCACAGGCCATAACTTACTGATCCTTGATATAGATCATTAATAACCATATCATAAAAATGCTAGCATAGTTATTTTAAAAGTTCAAATCTTTTCTTTTTACAATTACCAAATTCAAGTTCTGTTCTTGTTTGTTATCACTCATACCGATGCCAAGGGTATTTGTCAGGCAGTTCTCATCAATATGAAGGAGAGTGGCTTTCCTTTTTTCCTCCCTCCTGACTATTCACTCAAACTCACTTACTCCTCAAGGATGAGGTCCTTGTTATAGTTACTTTAAAGTTAAACTCAGCCGCCCAGAAATCATTTGCTCTTGACAATTCTTAGATCCATATGCTAATCATAAGAGTATAGAATTAAGTCCTTCAGAATTGGTTGTGTCTTGTAAAACACACAGAATGTCTTTTTAAAAGAGAGATAAAGAGCTATCCTAAAACAAAAGGCCTATGTTTTCTCTTTCTGGAATTTCTTCTTTCGATCCCTGAAATTGCAATTCAGATCAGCCACCAGTATATAGACACATTTGTATGAAGGCAATGTGGATGTTTTCAAGATAAAACAGGTTCATTGCATGTCCTTTGAGTATATATTCATATGTGTGTGTGTGTGTGTTCATACCTGCCAACCTCTTAGAAGTTTAAAATCAAGTAATTTCTAATTTTATCCATGTTACTTCTACAAAGTACAGCAAAACTCAAAATCTTCAGAGAAATAAAAATGTTTTTTCAGATCTAAGGAATTTCAAAGGTTGAGGAAATTTCAAGCTGGAGCCATTGGAGTTTTATTAATAAATCATTTTTTTTTCTTGAAGTAGAGAATGACAGAGCTTCAAAAGAGTTCCTTTAGGTGTTTTGTTTTTAATAGAGGCCAAAATGTATAGATTCTAGACACTCCTTCTTAAAAATAATTTAATGACTCCCTTGTCCTCTGGATAAAGTGCAAACTTCTAAACATGGTTTGCACCTTCTCATCCAGGCTCCTTTTTCTCTCTCTTCTTTGCTTCTCCCGTGGTGCATCTTGCATTCGATGCAGCAGCCACTCTGAATGCCTGTCAGTCTCTACTGTGTTCAGTGACCTCTGTACCTCCAGCCTTGGCGCATGGAGGTCCCACTGCTCCGGACTCACTTCCTCTCTGCCAACACTTTTCCCTTACCTGGCTTCTGCTTAGTCCTCAGTCTCTGCTTAGATGTCATTTCTCTCATGTAGTCCATTGTGACTGCTCCCGAAGCCCAGGTTACGTGAATTTTCTCTCTCTGCCATCGCTGATTTATATTTTATCAGAACACTCTTAACACGTTATATTGTGATTGAAGTTCAGTGGTCGGTGCCCTTCTTTTGACAGCTGTCTCAGGAAGGTCAGGGTGAGGCTTCTTAATGACAGTAAACCTAATGCCTACTATGGTGCCTGAGACGGTAGATTCTCAGAGAATATTAACTGAATGTTGCTGGATTTAGAATGACTCCTGTCTGATCTTGTCCACTACAATGGAGAGAAGATGATGCTACTGACCCACCAACCAAAGGACATAATCTGAAAGAATCTTATTTTCCATGAACACTTGAGGCCTTAAGAACTGAAGTAGAGAAAGAGTTGGGCAAAAGGCATGGTCTTCCTTTCTACAGAAAGTAACAATATTTAGTGACCAAATTTGTGACCCTGAACTTATTCTTAAGCTCTGCATAACTGAAATAGGGTAACAGAGACTGACTTTGTCAAATGGTCAAAAAGGTTATAAACACAACTTGGAAAACAACAGAGCTCTCTCTGATTTAGATAATGAAATTTACAAGACGTGTTCCTTTTAGCCTGGAGATGCAGGGAGAACAGTCCAGCAGACCAGATTCCGCTCCTCTGCTCGGCCGTCACTGCTCAGCACAGTCACCAAATGGGGAGTTCCTCTTTAAACTAACATTTGATTTGCGCTTGTACATCTTGCCCCTTCTCCCCTTTCTCAAAGCTTGTTCTTGATATTAATCTCCCTGCCCCTCATTTTTTTTTTTTAAATTAAGTTTAATTGATTTTATAATATTGTTTTAATTTTAGGTGTACGGCAAAGTGATTCAGTTATGTATACATATTTTTTTCAGAATATTTTCCATTATAGGTTATTACAAGATTCTGTACATCTTCCGTTATATAGTAAATTCTTGTTGCTTATCTATTTTATATAGTAGTTTGTATCTGATAATGCCATACTCCTAATTTATCCCCCGCCACCCTGACTCCTTTTCCCCTTTGGTAACCGTAAATTTGTTTTCTGTCTGTGGTTCTGTTTCTGTTTTGTATATACATTCATTTGCATTATTTCAGGTTTCACATATAAGTGATATCATAAAATATTTATCCTTCTCTGTCTAACCTACTTCACTTAGTATGAGATTCTCTAGGTCCATTCATGTTGCTGCAAATGTCAATTTTTTATGACTGAGTAATAATACCCCACTGTATGTATGTATGTATATATGGTACTGCTGCTGCTAAGTCACTTCAGTCGTGTCTGACTCTGTGCGACCCCAGAGACGGCAGCCCACCAGGCTCCCCCATCCCTGGGATTCTCCAGGCAAGAACACTGGAGTGGGTTGCCATTTCCTTCTCCAATGCATGAAAGTGAAAAGTGAAAGGGAAGTCGCTCAGTCGTGTTTGACCCTCAGCAACCCCATGGACTGCAGCCCTGCAGGCTCCTCCATCCATGGGATTTTCCAGGCAAGAGTATTGGAGTGGGTTGCCATTGCTTTCTCCAGTATGTATGAAAACCCTTAATCTTAAAAGATACATGCACCCCAGTGTTCATGGCAGCACTAATTTGCAATGGCCAAGACATGAGAAGAACCCAACTGCCAGTCAACAGACTTATCACATCATAAATCTGTTGACTGGCAGTTGGGTTCTTTTCATGTCTTGGCTATTGTAAATTAGTGCTGCCATGAACACTGGGGTGCATGTATCTTTTCAGATTAAGGATTTTCATCCTTTCCAGATATATGCCCAGGTGTGGGATTTCTGGGTCATATGGTAGTTCTAGTTTTCATTTTTTAAGGAACCTCCCTACTGTTTTCCAAAGCGGCTACACCAATTCACATTCCCACTAACAGGGTATGAGGGTTCCCTTTTCTTTCAGAATGTACTATTTGCAGCCATTTTGATGATGTCCATTCTGACTGATGTAAAGTGACACCTCATTGTGGGTTTGATCTGTATTTCTCTAATAATTAGTGATGTTGAGCATCTTTTCATGTGCCTCTTGGCCATCTGTATGTCTTCTTTGGAGAAATGTCTTATAAGGTCTTCTGCTCATTTTTGATTGGGTTGTTTGTACATTTTGGATATTAAATCTTTGTTGATCAAGTCATTTGCAAACATTTTCTCCCATTCCATTGATTGCCTTTTTGTTTTCTTTATGGTTTCCTTAGCTGTGCAAAAGCTTTTAAGCTTGATTAGGTCTCATTTGTTTATTTTTGCTTATATTTCTTTTGCCTTGAGAGCCCCTGTTCCCTGTCTTAAATGCGGTCTTGTATTTCTATATATGATTTTCCACTATCACCTTCTTGCCTCAAGCTTCACTTTTGCCTTATTTTGGTCAGTGTCAAACCACACTGCCCTCCACATTCCCAGGTCTGAGACCTTTGGTTGCTGCCATTCCCACGGCCATTATCAATGCTCCTGGCTGACTCAAGGTCTTAGGATGTGGCTTTCAAATACCAGCACTTGGGACCTTGGGGCATGGGGGTGGGCTCAATAGGAACAGGGACTGTGAACCTATTACTGCTTCTCTGGCATACATGAGCACAGCAGAACTGGAGAGTCAACGAAAATGGCTAAATACCAAGTGGAATCTTCCTAATGCCACAGATTAACATAGACATAGAAAATTCCTCAGCTCACCAGGGTGTTCTCCTTTATGGGGCTGAATGAAGAAGATTTCTGCAAGGGGTGTTTGCCAGGGTCAGCCTACCACAGAGTACTGTTGAGTCTTCAGGACAATAGAGGAAATTTTCAAACCAGAAGCATCAGTGCTTTTGGTGTATTGACACTGATATTACACGTGCAAATGCCCAGCAGTCCATGGCTGCTCTCCTACCTTGTGCAGCTGATAATACTGGGAGGAACCAATTCCACCTTGCTCCTCTGCAGTCCAGAGCACCAAACGCAGGGTTCTCTTTGGACGCAGCCCTGGGAATAACAATAAAACAAGTGATTCTTCAGCTGATTTTGAATTAAAGAAAAAAAAAATGGCAGGGCCTCTCATCTGAATTCTGCAGGAGGGAAGCAGAAGGGAATCAGAGGTACACCCTTTCATCTCTTGCTGGTGTGGCTGCCTGATTCATGGTGTGGCTGACCCAGCAAAGGAGGACCCCTGGGCCAGTCTCCAGGGCAGGTTAATGATGAAAGGGATTGTGGCGACTGCTGTCTGCAGCCCAGGGAGTGAGAGCCTCTATTCATATTTTTAACTGGACAAAATACCCAGTAGGACACAATTGATGGCCAAGTTCACTGGGCTACTAGAGTCCATCCAGAAGATGTAGTTAGGAAGACTCTAGGCAAATCCTGAGGCCTTCCTTCCCATGATTAACTGAAACCCAGTGATTAGTCTCTACTTCAAGATAAGGTATGTAAGGGGTTGCTTCTTAGTCTAAATCCACAAGTATAACCAACTGCCCATGCTATCCTTAGTAATGAATGATCATGAAGAAAATATAATGCTGCATTCATTGACTTGGGAAATACAAACTTACATCCTGCAGTCATTGAAATTACTGGCAGATCTGGCATATCTAGAACCATTTTTGAGTGATGGTGTCAGCTCCGTAAAAGTTAACTACAAGGGTCAAACAGTATGCTGGGAGTTCCACTTTTTGATCAAGACTTGAAACTTGTTTCTGATTTGGACCTGATGATGTTGCTTCTGAGAAATAATAAGTGCAGAAAAACATGAAGTGGGGCTTAAACCTCATTAAGAAGACCTTTCCTCTTGCCTCACTGCAGGGAAGCCATAGGGAAGGACTATGAATGGCTACGAGATGGACACACAACAAGCATCGAGTATAACGACCAGTGCCGCCACCCAGGCACGTGGCCTTCTTGAAGGGAGCAGGCTGGTTGACTGCAGCCTGGATGATGAGTGCTCCTGGGAAACAGAGCTCTGTTCCTCCTCCTCTGGACACCGACAAGTATTCTTTCCTTGTATAAGTCTAGTGCTAAGGTACTGAAAAGGAGTTAAGCTTTTCACTAAATGAAACACTGTGAAATGACTTTACACTTGAGCAATTTTGACATCAAACAGCACAGGCTGTTGAGTTCCAACTGGTGAACTGAGTTGAGTTGAGGCAGGCTGACCTGAGTTCCAACTAAAGCCCAGAAAAGCAATTTCCTCATCCAATTGTTCAGCAGATCCCATTGGTGTTTCCTGCTAAGTCTATCTAGAATCCAACTTTTCACCTCTGCTCCCATGCTGGTCCAAGCCCCACCCATTTTTGTGTGGACTGTTGCAGTCGCCTCCAAGCTGGTCACCCTGCCACAGTCCATGCCCCTCTGCAGGTGATGGTCTGTACTGCAGTCAGCAGGCCCCTCGTAAAACGTATGCCAGAGCATGTCATTTCTCTGTTCAAGACCTCCAAGAGCCACGCTGCAAGCTTCTGGTTCAATGTGATGCCCCCAGTGCCTAGACTGTTTGGCACACATATTTGGTGCCCAATAAATAGGTACCAAATTACCACACAACTGCACTCATCTCACACGCTAGTAAAGTAATGCTTAAAATTCTCCAAGCCAGGCTTCAGCAATACGTGAACCGTGAACTTCCAGATGTTCAAGCCGGTTTTAGAAAAGGCAGAGGAACCAGAGATCAAATTGCCAACATCCGCTGGATCATCAAAAAAGCAAGAGAGTTCCAGAAAAACATCTATTTCTGCTTTATTGACTATACCAAAGCCTTTGACTGTGTGGATCACAATAAACTGTGGAAGATTCTGAAAGAGATGGGTTTCTGCCTCTTGAGAAACCTGTATGCAGGTCAGGAAGCAACAGTTAGAACTGGACATGGAACAACAGACTGGTTGCAAATAGGAAAAGAGTACCTCAAGGCTGTATATTGTCACCCTGCTTATTTAACTTATATGCAGAGTACATTATGAGAAACGCTGGGCTGGAGGAAGCACAAGCTGGAATCAAGATTGCCGGGAGAAACATCAATAATCTCAGATATGCAGATGACACCACCCTTATGGCAGAAAGTGAAGAGGAACTCAAAAGCCTCTTGATGAAAGTGAAAGTGGAGAGTGAAAAAGTTGGCTTAGAGCTCAACATTCAGAAAACTAAGATCATGGCATCTGGTCCCACCACTTCATGGGAAATAGACGGGGAAACAGTGGAAACAGTGTCAGACTTTATTTTTTGGGGCTCCAAAATCACTGCAAATGGTGATTGCAGCCATGAAATTAAAAGACGCTTACTCCTTGGAAGGAAAGTTATGACCAACTTAGATAGCATATTAAAAAGCAGAGATATTACTTTGTCAACAAAGTTCCGTCTAGTCAAGGCTATGGTTTTTCCAGTAGTCATGTATGGATATGAAAGTTGGACTATAAAGAAGGCTGAGTGCTGAAGAATTGATGCTTTTGAACTGTGGCATTGGAGAAGACTCTTGAGAGTCCCTTGGACTGCAAGGAGATCCAACCAGTCCATCCTTAAGGAGATCGGTCCTGGGTGTTAATTGGAAGGACTGATGTTGAAGCTGAAACTCCAATACTTTGGCCACCTGATGAGAAGAGCTGACTCATTTGAAAAGACCCTGATGCTGGGAAAGATTGAGGGCAGGAGGAGAAGGGGACAACAGAGGAGGAGATGGCTGGATGGCATCACCAATTCGATGGACATGGGTTTGGGTGGACTCCGGGTGATGGACAGGGAGGCCTGGCGTGCTGCAGTTCATGGGGTCACAAAGAGTCAGACATGACTGAGTGACTGGACTGAACTGAACTGAAATAGGTACCAAATTAATAAATAAATCCAAGGTGTGGTGTCTTAGGGTAAAATTCAAAGCTCTCTAACGCTATCCCAGCCTCATCTCCTAAAACTTTCCTGCTAGTTCATTTTCCAGGCAAAGTATTGCAGTTGAAAAATGTGGACAGATCTGCTGAGCCCTGCTATCAACAGGCACCAGCTGTGTGACCGCTGAGACATGTTTCCACCTGGACTTCAGCTTCCTTATCTGAAGAGTGGAGGGAATATTACGTGTTCATAACATAACAATTTCCCGGGGTGGCTGTGAGGATGAAATGAAATGTGATGATGTATGTAAGACACTCTGTCTGGCATGTGGCAGATGCTCAATGAACGAATTATAAAACTACATAATGGATAGTCAGGCACAGAGCATACGTTTTTACCCATAGAGAGAAGGGGCATCTAAATACTCAGTACAGAGAGTCTTCCCAAGTCACTTGAGTCCCTGCTGAAAAAGAATCCTGAAGGGCCCACTGCCTGCTCCACAGAGTCAAACTGCCTACTCATTTTCATAGCACAAACTGTTGTTGAAGAAAGAAACCTAATCAGTCTATCTAAAGATCACAGTCATTGGTTCCTCAAACAGAAATGTGCTTAATGTCAACTTAAACCAAATGACATTTTGCTTGCAACAGAGAAAACAGTCAAAGAAAAAAGGATAAAAGTGCTGCAAATGAAAATTCTGAACTTTTTTTAAACCCATATAAAAGGGGAAAAAAATCTTTCTGTTTACATATCTCTGCCTTTACCAGCAAAACAGTACCAAATTATTAAAATGATGGAATTCTCTAAATAGGGATCGAGTGACAGTTTAGCCCGAATTAGAGAAAAATTAATTTTTCAAAGCAAATGCTCTGAATGGGATATCCCCATAGACTTGGTGTTCTAACTTGCAAATCATTGCTGTACAGGATTAGTCTCCCTCACATTTCAAATCAGCCAGGTGGCCAATGATGTTCCATTAAGATAACAAAAAAGTGATCTGTTTGAAGTAAGGAATGCTAAAACCTGCAAGCAACAACAGCATAGCTAGTGCACAGCTGGCCCTGAGGATACAGAGACCCCCACCCCCACTCAGTCCTGGAGAAATTCAGTCCCCATTCTACTCCACAATCAAGGTGAAGGCCCAACAGAGGAGGTTGGGAAACGGGCGGTTAAGCAGATACTGACGGAGCTGCAAGGTCTCTTTTCTGCTCTGACCTTCTGGTTGCCCCTAGAGCCTAAGAGAAAAGGCCTTCACTCAGCCCTAGACCCTGCCTCTAGCCTGGAGTTTGAGCTCCCAGGCCACCTGAGTCCACAGCTGGGCAGTGCAGGGCACAGAGAGGTGTTAGCCCTGGGATCTCAATAAACTCGGTGTCCCTGCCCTGCCCCTTCTAGCTCTGTGACTTCGGACTTGTCTAATCTCTCTGAGCCTCAGTTTCTTCATCTACATAGTAAGGAAAAGGGTAATTGCCTCATGGCTGTGTTAAGAAAATTAAATAAGATGAGGCATTTAAGTAAATATGAAGCACAGTTCCTGGCACACAGTAGGCTTTCAAGAATCATGTGTTAGCTTCTCTCTACATCACTCCACGAACTTCAGCCTGTGCCAGTGATTTCTAGGAAGCGCCTGTGAGAGAACCAGGAAAGAGGCATCTTCCTCGTTCCTCTTCCCTAGGAGCCGCAGAACATCTTTGTTTACACAGAATGCACTCGCAGCCAAGGGGAAGATACAAGTTTCATCTAGCTTGTGGAAAAACACATAATCTCTTTCAGCGTGGAATATGCCCTCATTCCAACACAGAGCATGTCTACCTCCAAATAAACAGAAGTTGTTTCCTCACTTTAAAAACTGAAGACAATCAGAATTTTTTGTTTCTGGATAAAGTAAAAACACACGCACACATACACACAATAAATTTGATAGCTGAGTGAAGTTGACATAAGGGATGTCTATATTTGTCATTTCTAAATAACAGAATTTAATGTGTATCTCAAATTCAAACTGGTTTTAAAAGCTGGGGATTTTAAGTATATGAAGTAACAAAAATAACAACAACAATAATAAAGCAATAATATTGACAGCAACACAACAAAATGATTCAAGGTCAAAGGCAGGGCTCTCATCTTGTAGCAAAACCAGGGTAACGTAGGAGTCCTAGCTCACAGCTCTGGCCCTGGCTCAGTGGTTCACAGCACCAGACTAAGGCAAGAACAGGAAATAAGTCTTTGAGCTGATAGGAAGGACTCTGGGCTGAGCAGGCTTGGAGTCATGTCTCCTTGAGGTTTTGTCAGAAGATAAGCAATTAGTTCCCCCATCAATATAACAAAACTGCCCAGAGATCTCTTGATCTCCTGGAATTTTTAATTAGAACTTTAGAGAGTACAAGAAACATTATATAGCATTACAGTTTTCTATTAAAAGAACATAGACTATGGATAATATGTCAGAATCTTGCCTTTGTTTATGAAATATGACATACATGCACTTCACTTTCATTTTATTGAGGAGAGTAATAACGCTATTGGGAAAACAGTGTCTATGAGAAAGGGTGAAAATAATCTGGTAGGAGTTTATTTTTTGTTGTTATCAAATTTAAAGATAAGAAGGCTGAGAACAAAACTGATAAATTGGAAAGGTCAACTGGCTGTCCTACACTTGGATGAGGACTGAGCCCAAATTAGATTAATCTACCCCTGTAGAGAGATTTTCCAAATTATGATTTCTAAAGAACACTATTTATAAACAAAGTGTATTAACCCAAATGCCTGTTTACTACTCTGCTTCAATCCTACCAAAACTATGTAAGTACTCTTCTCTGTTCTGAGACCTAATTTTGCAGCATGCATGCATGCTAAGTCACTTCAGTCATGTCCAACTCTTTGCAATCCCATGGACTGTAGCCCCCCAGGCTCCTCTGTCCATAGGATTCTCCAGACCTGAATACTAGAGTGCTTTGCCATTCCCTCCTCCAGGGGGTCTTCCCAACCCAGGGATCATACCTGTGTCTTTTATGTCTCCAGCACTGGCAGGCAGGTTCTTTACCACTAACAGCACCTGGGAAGCCCAAATTTTGCAGAGAAAACACAATTTTCTCTTACAGTAAATATACTCAATTTCTACATATATGCAGTTTTAGATCATAAATACACTTGTTGTCCAGCTCCTCTGTATCAACAATTCAATATCTGCACTTAGAGAAGTCTACTTCTCAGTGGTAAAGAATAAGTCTGCCAATGCAAGAGACTCGGGTTTGATCCTTGGGTCAAGAAGATTCTTTGGAGGAGGAAATGGCAACCTATTCCAGTATTCTTGCCTGAAAAATCCCATGGATGGAAGAGCCTAGTGGGCTGCAGTCCACGGGGTTGCAAAGAGTCAGCCATGATTGCAACTATTATGCAGTTCTCTAATAAACTTGACTAGTATAAGTGTAGTATCTAAATTAATCAACAATTAATGATATGTGCTGTGCTTAGTCCCTCAGTCGTGTCTGACTCTTTGCGACCCCATGGACTGTAGCCCACCAGGCTCCTCTGTCCATGGGGATTCTCCAGGCAAGAATACTGGAGTGGGTTGCCATGCCCTCCTCCAGGGGATTTTCCCAACCCAGGGATTGAACCCAGGTTTCCTGCACTGCAGGTGGATTCTTACCACCTGAGCCACCAAGGAAGCCTATAATGTTATATTAGTACATAAACTGAATGAGATGAGGCACTGAACATAGTGGTTAAGCATATAGGTTTGGGGGTTGAGACCTATTTCAATTTTGGCCAACTTACTTAGCTCATTATATATGAAAACATTACACTGATTTTTTAAAACAGGGGGCATGGTTACATAAAGATTCATTATTTTTGTCAAGTAAATTGTGACTACTCTTTATAGGCAGGAACAGAAAATCACTCGGAAGAAGATCATTTGTTCTCAGAAGAATCACTTGGTATCTTTCATAGTCATGTAAATATAAAGCAATTAGGCACTTTTTTGGCGGGCACTGGGGCAGGGCAACAAACTTGTAAAACTCCATCTTGCTGGTTACTGCCTCTTGAGCTCTCTGACAAAACAACCCGGATACCAGGCAGGAGATAAATCAGAGTGTAAAAGGAGCCTTCTGGGAGGAAAGCCAGTGCTCTGCTGCTTCCTCGGATGGAGGACTGGGGATGAGGGAACTGTTGAGGCACAGTGCTGTTGTTCTTCAGTCACTAAGGCGTGTCCGAATCCTTGCAACCCCATGGACTTGCCTGTCCTTCACTGTCTTCTGGAGCCTGCTCAAACTCATGTCCATTGAGTTGGTGATGCCATCCAACCATCTCATCCTCTGTCATCCCCTTCTCCTCTTGCCCTCAATCTTTCCCAGCATCAAGGTCTTTTTCAATAAGTCTGCTCTTCGCATCAGGCGATCAAAGTACTGGAGCTTCAGCTTCAACAGCAATCCTTCTAATGAATAGTCAGGGTTGATTTCCTTTTGGATTGACTGGTTTGGGGACTCTCAAGGGTCTTCTCCAGCAACACAGTCCGAAACCATCAATTCTTCCGCGCTCTGCCTTCTTTATGGTCCAACTCTCACATCCATACATGACCACTGGGAAAACCATAGCTTTGGTCTGGGTGACCATGACTAAAGGCCCCAGGGCAGGGAAGGTCCTGGAAACCACTAAAACAAAATGACCTTGATGAAGAGAGGAATCTGGGTTATTATTGTCCTGGGCTCAACACAATGGAGTAAGATTGAGGGGAAAGGCGAATTTTAGACTAGCGTGTGGCCAAGTCCAGAAGCTCCTCCAGATCCAGCCACTCTAGTAGAGGTTATGATTTAGAGAACAACAGCTGAGGATGGGAATATCAGCAAGGGGAGTTGTAACCTTGTTCCCCAAAATGGGCACCACTGTAACTTAAGACTGTGAACAGTGCCGCGCAGCAGACAGAAAGAATAGCAGTCACAAGTGGATCCAGCCACAGGTTTCTGGAGGAGAAATGACCCATTTGTCTTGAGTCAAGTCCCAGGAACCTCTGGAGGAGATAATAGACTTCCTGCTAATAAGGTCTATGGAGGCTTGGATGATTAATGGTAAAGAAGATTGAAGGATGTGATCATATTTATAACCTGTGTTTGTGGAGCAGGTCATAACAGTTATAATTTCCATAATTCAAAGGGAACAGTCCTACCTCATTATAACGATTAGGATTCTATTAGCCAGGAAAATCATGATTAATCACTGCTGAAGTAGAAATGCTGTGACCACCAGGGTGTGAAGGCCATTTCTGGCCCTTATCCAGTTTTCCACTCCTTTCATCCTGCTTTTACCTCTCACCCTAAGCTCCAGCCACATATTTCCTACTTGTTCCTGACCCAAGATGCCATGCTATCTCAGATTTCTGGTCCTTTGTAGATTGATGCTCTTCTTCCTATCTAGAATGCTCCTTCAACTTTTCCATCTGGCAAGCTCTTATTCATTTGATAAAGCCCATTGCTAATATTTGCTTTATCTAAGAAGGAGCCCCTAACTCTAGGGAAAAGCTGGCTGTTCCTGTCTCAGTGTTCTTCTAGAACTTCCTAAAGACTTCTCTGTCGATTTTCA
Organism: Bubalus kerabau; assembly: GCF_029407905.1. Lineage (NCBI taxonomy): Eukaryota > Metazoa > Chordata > Mammalia > Artiodactyla > Bovidae > Bubalus > Bubalus kerabau. Next base: position 69,366,483 of record NC_073637.1, read on the forward strand.
ACCACACTTACATATTGATCTCCCCACTAAATCATTAATTTTCTGAGACTTACTTGTTTCTCTTTTTCATAATCCTGACCCAGTACCTGACATGCAACAAATGCTGAATAACTGTTTACTGACTGACTGAATGAATGAGTGAATAAACATATTTACATGAGTATATACATAAATATATATTTACATAAGTATATATATTTACATAAGTATATTTATTTACATAAGTATATTTATTTACATAAGTATATATATAGCTACTGTCTTTTCATTTAATCTAAAGCATACTTAGCTACTCCTTAGTTCAGAAAGTTAAGCTGTACTTTTACTGTGAAACCAAAGTCCAAATAACACAGGTGAAACCACCCCAGTAGCCTGGTTAATATGTGTTTCAACTTCTGCATCTGCTTCAGTCACTAATACATTTACCTACTTTTGAACCATAGGTGGATCTATTAATAGTCAAAATTATTAATCAACAGCTCTTGCTGATCAAGTCACTAAATATAGAATAAATATATTATGGTCACAGAAATCATTCTATCAGCTAGTTGTATTAAATTATAGGTATTTACATTTTAGACTTTGATAACTGTAATTTTCACTTCAATTTCTTTATGATTATAAACAATATATCCTTAAAATATGAAAAACAATAAAAATTAGAAAACAGAACCTATAAGCATATGGCATTTCCTTATAATTTTTGTATGCTTATTTGTATACATATACAAAGAGTGATTTTTATATTTAATTTTATTCTACTTTTACCACTTAAAAATCTTGACATATATGGCTTTTATTATAATTAATAATTTTCAAGAAAGTAATTCGTAAACTTTTTACCTAGTCTCTTATTGTTGCATATTTAAGATTTTTTCCTTAGGGCAAGATCTTAAAAGTAGAAATAATTAGTCTAAATATTATAAATATTTTTAATTTTTAAGGCTCTTGAAACATGTCTGTAATGCCCTAAAGAAAGCTTATCAATATATATTCCCACCAGCAGTGTATGAGAATATTCACTTCTACTTAATGTGGAACTTTTAATCTTACCTCTTTAATTTTTATGTCTGTCAGTATGTTATATATATATTTTCTATACTACATTCTATTCATTTTCAGCCAAAATAATTACACACACACACACACAATCTGTAATGGAGTTTAACTTGACTGAGACAAATATTAAGTTTATATCTGATGCCTGACTAGAGTTAAAATATATGAATTTGTTTTTCTTGTTTAAAATGCCTGATCATACAGCTCTTTCATCAAAATATTTCTAAGATAATATTATGTCTTGTAGGGATCACAAGCCTGATCTAGCTGGCATTTTAAAACATACAATTTCTTTTTCCCTACCATTATTCAGAGGGTTTTTATCTGCAAGGAGAAATCGAGAAGCCTGCTTAATGATAGATTTGAACTCTGAATCACACTTTTGTTAAGAGTTCTACCTTGCAACAACATCAAATGGGGAAGTTAAACAAATAGTGCAATTTTTAAAAAATTATGGTAATAAAGTACAAGTACCCAAATCTACCTCTCTTACAAATTTACATTCGCCAGTATGGTTCTCTAAATTGTATTTCTTGTGCAGATGGTGCTGTGTGAGGAAGCATGAGAGTATTTGTATTTCAATCAAGGATTATCAACAAATAATGCATCTCCAACAAACAACTGAGAGGGGAGATTTCTGGAATCCTTTTTCAACACCAAGCAGCAGATATAAAGCACAGACGCTTTATTATATAACGAAGGCGCCATCATTAAGCTGCTCCTGTTTACTCTTCCAAATGCTCATTTTTAGGATTATGGTGGAGAGGAGCAGATGCTACCTATATTTTTAAAGATTTTCTTTCTGTGTACAATGATCTGTAAAGTTATCTAAACTTGTTTATGACCAATAATTAATCATAATTCTTATTCTTATTTCTATTTAAGTTTCAGTTTTCAGACCACAACATGTTTGGCCGTATCAATAAATTTTTGCAATCCATTTTGAACAAAAAAACCTCTTCTTTAGCACTACTCCATTCTTGGCTCCCAAAGTGATTGCTGACTGCTCTTGCTAAGGGAAAATCTCACTGTGAAAGGAACAAGATTATCAATGTGTCACTGGAACTCTGCCCTTTCTTTCCATTCCCACCATGGCCACCATTATTTAAGTCCTCTGAATTGCTGTGGTCGCCAACTAACTGCTTCTTCTCTCTGTAGAACTGCTGCCAGATTCATCTTCTTAAAATACTGCTTTGAATATGTCACTTATTAAATGAAAATCTTTACTCATTCATCATCTAAAGAAGGAGTCTGCCTCCACACTTTTTTGAACATGCATCGCTTCCAGTAAAACATTTGAGCATGCCTCACCACATATGTTTATTTATGAATAAATGACACATATAATATTGTCTACATGTGCAATAAATATTAGCAAGAAATTAATGTCTCATTTTAGACAGAGAATAAATATTTTCCTGTACCCAAATAATGGTCCCACACAGCACCTTGCTTTGATGGCCACCGGCTTATAGTGCAGTCTCTCCTGTTAGTATGGCATTCAAGAGCCTACACACGGGTTCCAATCTGCCCCTCCAGACTTGCCTCTACTTCTCCCCATCCCAAAGTCTCATTTCCAGTAAACTGGTCTCTTCATGTTCTTCCTACTTCTGTGCTTTTCCTCACACCATTTATCCCATCACCTTTGCCCTTTCTTTTCCTTCTTGATTTACCCATATCCCAACCATCTTTTAAAATTAATTTCTAAGACCTCCGGTTCCACTCTCTTCTTCCTCTGAGGTTCAAAGCAGTTATTTTCTGTTTTACCCATTTGGCAATTAATCATGACTAATGTATTAATACTTCCTGCTCTTAATCTCCACAAACCAGTCCCTGGTCAACTGAAGAGCCCTACGTATTTCTGATGAATGGATTAGCACATCTAATGGAAATTGTTTTAAACTGAAACAAGACAGATACAAACTAGATCTGCAAAAAGAACTTTTGGACACAAGACATTTTTAAACATTAAATCAGTTATCAGTTACATTTGCCTAAGGGAGAGTAAAGCCTGGAAAAAAGGCTGGGCTTGGACAGGTTTGGAACATGGAAACAGACTGGAATCTTTGCCATCTCTGTTACATCTAGAATATTATGATTGATGATTTTGCAAATACTGAGCTCCACCCACAGGGATGTGAGGCTGACATTTTCTCAAGAGAAGTATTTGGCCTTACAGAAGATGTGTTGTTTATCTCAAACACTTTCATTTCTCAATTATGAAAAGTGTGAACCCATTTATATTCTCCAGATGAAAGAAAACTTAGAGAAAACTCAGGGTGTTTCCATGAAACCAATGCTGCATAATCCATGCATGCCACGTTGCCAAGGTAATGGGTTATCTGACCCCGTGGGCCACGTGCTTTTCCAGGTCATTATGTCACATCTTACATATAAAAGCCATTAGGGTAAGGGACAGAGTTTATATATTCTGTTAAAGTATTTATAGGCACTTGTAAAAATGTACTTTAGATCAGGGGATTGTCGTCTTAGAAAGACTCTCCAAATTTAGTGGCTCCATCCCAGGGCCAACCGCCCAGGGCATGTTCAGAGTCTGTGGACACTTTGCTTCTGAAATGAAACCAAACCCATGCAGAGTTATGTGCTTAGTGTGGGAAGGAATGTGATGCCTCCGATCTCGGAACTTTTCCCAGGACCCCTTGTCCTCAAAACCTTAAAATCAACCTACTAGAATTCTTTTTCCCTATGTAGACACTGACATTTCAAGAACATTATTTCCTGTCATTGATATTTAATGTGTACATATAGTGCTTACTAAAACACAGCACGGTCCATCTTTGGATGTACAAGCATGTGCTTAAGAATTCCATGATATAAAAGAGGAAACTAATTCTGTGCTAGAACAGGTGAACATGCAAACCAACAAATCCTCATCTGGACTAACTGTGCAGAAATCAAGAAGATTAAATGGCATAGTCAAAGCTACCTGAAATATCAGACTCCTTAATTCAACAACTATTCCTGGTCCAGGAACAAGGAGTTTAGGACTGAAAAAGACAGTCATGCTCTTTTAAACTTACAATCAAAAAGACAAAATGAGTAAGAAATTCCCACTTTATTCTTATCATCATTGCCATCACCATCGATCATTGTTGTAGGTACTTTCAATCTGTTTAAAGAAAACTGATTTTTAAAAATTAAGTTATCATTGCTCTGGATGGTGACTTAACTAGGTTCAAGGGTAGAATTGGGAGATAAGGCAGAAAGGTAATGAAGAAAAGAACTGGGGGAGAGCAATGATGTAGTAGTAAAAGCAATGAAAGCATCATCAATGTGATTATAGAGATGGCCAACATTCAGCACAAGATGCGGGAGGAGCGGGCCAAGATGGATGGGCACTCAGTACCCCACCAGGCACTGCCGAGATGTTGTCAGACGCTGTATCATATATAATTTCAGAAACATGATTTCATTTAGTTCTGCAAAGCAAGTAATAGTGCCTTCCTCTTTTACAAATAATGAAACCGAGAGACAGAAAAATTGTCATTTGTCCAGTACTACACAGTCGGTAACCAGCAGAGCTGGGATTCTAACATGGGGCTGTCTGATGTCCATCCTATGCTCTTAACCACATCATGCTACTGCCTTCCCAGTTAGCTGCATGTAAAGAGCTGACCCGTCCTGTGCAACCTCTGCCTTCGGTCTTCATTAGCTGAAGCTCCCATGTCAGAAAATAATATACTCTAACAAAGCTATTGTATCTGTCCCGTTACTCAGAGGTCCATGTTAAGAATCTTCAAATTCCATCTAAAACCATTCAGTTTCAAGAGACAGAGTGGCAAGAATATGACTATAGATAGTTGGCTGGGTAAATGCGTTTGGTCAGGAGGGGTGAGGGCTGGGACCAGTGCAAAGAAGGACCCTTTATAGGCCAGTAGAGATAAGCAAGACACTGAGACATGCAGAAACTGAACAAAACTTGAGTACTGAGATTTACAGCAACACTTTATAAAGTGTTGGGTCCAAAAACCATCACTGACTCAAAATAAATAGGTGACAAAGAGGATACTTTAACTTCTGTGTGGGGCGCTGAAGAGTTTCTTATATTCTGGGGACCTGAGCTCCTGAAATATTCAAATGAAATCTAAAAAATTAGAAGCCTAGCTTAGATAAGTTAGATAAGATCCTTTCTCTGCACACAAAAATCAGAGGGCTCTGCAAAAATCAGAAAATACTACCGTCAAGAGTATTGTGAAAAATAAACTCCAAATGTAAATATATTTTTACTGTCAGTAATAAAACCTATTGGAAAAGAAACACTCACAAGGTGTTTTAGGAGCTTTAAGTTCTTCGAAAGAAAAATGATTTCTTTAAACATCAAGATTTCACTGTCTTTGTGAAGGAGATTTCATTAGAGGGAGAGTCACAGTGTGTATTTACTACAGTCGGTAACTCGCAGAGCTGGGATTCCAGTGTGGGGCTGTCTGGTGCCCATTCCATGCTCTTAACCACATCATGCTACTGCCTTCCCTTGAGTCTAGGACCTGGTCCTTGAGTTTAGGACCACTTGGAAGGGAGGCAGAAGGTGATCAAAGAGTGGAGTGGTGGAGAGTGATTTTATCAGAGTGCAAGTATTTACAGCTCCACTGCTCCTCTCTTAGAAACGGCTGACCAGCTGTGGGGTGGTGAAATGGGGAGGTGGGGAGAGGAGAGCGGGGCAGACTGGATGTTAGCCACTGAGCTGGACATTGTGCTCACTTCTTTCCAGACAGGATCTCACTTCATTTTCATAGCAATCCTACAGGACCTGGGAGTATGATGATACCTGGGGCTGTTATCCCCAAGTAACAGATAAGAAATAAAGGCTAAAAGAACACAAATGACTTGCACTATGTCACAGGGCAGGTAAGAGCTAGAGGCTAGATATGAACCCAGTGTTTGCGCCTCACCTACCAGACCACCCTGACTCAGGCTGTCTTACAGTAGGAATATTCTCTGACAAACAAGACAAAAATAACTTAGGACAAATACCGAGGCCATAGGGAAACCACAGGGAACTGAACTTCAGTACGATGTGGAGATAACCGGACTGCTCCCTAGTGTATGTTTCCCTGAGTCCACTGAGTACGGAGTCATCAGTGTTAGGTTGCCGGCATCACCACTGTGGAGAACGGGGCCTGCTTCATGTCTTCTGGTGGCTCAGATGGTAAAGAATCTGCCTGCAATGCAGAAGATCTGGGTTCAACCTCTGGGTCAGGAAGATCCCCTGGAGAAAAGAATGGCAACCCACTCCAGTATTCTTGCCTGGACAATCCCATGGACAGAGGAGCCTGGTGGGCTACAGCCCATGGGGTCACAAAGAGTCGGACATGACTGAGCGATTAACACTTCACTTCATTCATTTCTATTAGGTCCCTACCTTCAAATCCCTCAAGTTTCCAGAGCAACCTTCCTCAGAAAAACAAAGATTGAGATAAATGCAAAGTGTAGGGAAGGAAAGAAGTGGTACAAAGACAGACACAAAGCATAACAGCCGATTAAACACCACCAACCCGCTGCCTGCAGAAATCAGAAACGATACAGACAGATCACGTTGTGAGTTGTAGGCTCTGAGCCATCCCATCGCTGTTCTCCACTATACACTGTACACGGCGCTCTGAGAAAAGTCGTCACCTTCTGTTGTCATTTAGCGGTGCCAGATCTCTCCCCCGGTTTAATGGATGGACGAGCAGATGAATGAATGAACAAACAAAAGAATAAAAGAAAAGAAGGAAGAAAACTAATCGAGAGTTAAGAAAATCAAGAAAGCAAATGACTAGGATATAGTGATATAGATATGATACAGACATTCATTCTCAAGTCCCATTTCAAGAGATGAAAATCAAATGGTAACCTGTGTTTCTTTTTATACAGAATAAAGAACATCTTTTATTCCCCCCAGTAGATAAATAATTCCTTAAATTAAAACTGCTGACCATAAACAACACTGTCACAAACTCAAGATGTGGATGCCTTCCTCCATCCCTCCCAGCCCCTCCTGCCAACACCACCCTGGCTGGAGCGGCTGTTAGCAAGCCACAGTCACTCCTGAGACTCTGCATCTATCCTCTAAGATAAGGAAAAATCAGATGTGACATGGAGGAGATGGGGCAGAAAGTGTCGGGACCGGGTAGAAAGAATGCTGGAATTCGTCAAACAGAGACTCCAAGAGTCCCCGCATGCAGGTGCCATCTGGCCTGGCTCTCTGAGGCCTGGAAGGTGTGCCGTGGCTGCTGCAGGCCAGCACGGAGCCTTGCAGATGGTGAACAAGTGCCCCGGGGCTGATCAGTGGGGGCCCGAGCAGCTGGCTGACAGAGGCTAGCACCCTGGACAGTCAAGAGACCTTGTGCACAGGACTGGCTGCACCCCAAGCCAGGGCCACAGCCCGGACGTTGGAGCCACCAAAGCAGCATGTGAAGAAGTAAATAAGTTACGAGGCTATAATGGACCAATAAGGCTGGTGGGCTGCAGTCCAGGGGGTTGCAAAGAGTCAGACATGACTGAGCGACTGAGTGCACACATGTGCGCATGCACACATGTGCGCACACACACACACACACACACACACATACTGTACAGCACAGGGAATATCGTCAATATTTTATAGTAACTTTTTTGGAGTGTATTCTATAAAAATTTCAAATTACTATGTTTGTACACCTGAAATACAAAGCAGGCAGACTTCCATGGTGTCATGTTCACCCTGATATGGCCAGGAGAAGACTAACTAGAGGGTAGAGATGTTTGCTAATGAAGTAAAGTCAAAAGAAAGCTACCATTTACTGAGTACTTGTGAGGTGCTAAGGCAGTTTTCCAGTCTGTTAAGCACTGGATGTGTTCCTTTAATTTTTCTCAACTGATCCTCAGAGTAAAACAAGGACACGGGTATTATCATTTTTCCTAGTTTACAGACTAGGAAACTGAGGCTTAGGAGGATGAATGAAGCAACTCACTCATGGTCATATGTATAATATTGGCAGAAGCAGCACTTGAACCCAGGCCCTTCTGACCCCAGAGCCCATGGATTTATCCTGCCCAGGGGGCCCTCAATGAGCCTGGTGGGCCAGGGCTGACTCACATGGGGATTAGTCCTAAGGGAAGGGGCATAGACATCTGATGAAGAGGATAACATGATATCATTGATACACACTCAAGACTCCAATAAGAAAACTACGCTCTCATCCAGCCACCAAACTAAAGCGAGGAACCCAGTCAAGGCTAAGAGCTAATCTCTTGGCACTAGGCCCATGCTGGCTGCAAGCTGAAGGTACATGTATACCAATTTGTGTAAGCAGACAGTCTAAAATGCCCAAGTATAAACCAACACATCATTACAGAGTCTGCTGGGCTATTGATCCAGCTTCCCAGTTCTCCTCGGCCTGACTCATTGCTTGCTTAAATCTATTTCTCTGTGCTGGGGAATCAGTGGCACAAGGCATCAATTTGCTCTGGGCACATAATTTTGTCTTTAAATTCTTCAAATGAAAACTGGCAATAGAGGGATTTTTTTTACAACATAGAGATGCTAGACCACTTCCTCAAGGCCCGGACTTCACAAGGACCTAGGGAGGGAGCATGACTCACCGCCCCAGCACCCAGCCACATGTTGGTTCAAATGCTCTGTGTGCTAACCATGTTGATGTATTCATCTTTGAGCCTTGGACCTGGATTACTTTGAGTCAACTGCCTAATCTAAGTCAGACTGTTTAACTGTTTCAGCATTAAGTAATGGCACCTCAGTGACTCTCTCCAGCACCCAACAGACCACGGGCATTAAATGTTAAATAAACAAGACTTATCCCAGTGTTTCACAGCCCACTTCTTTATGGTATTAAAACTTGCTTCATCCCCCTGAGGTTCCCAAATAAGAAAAACAGCCTGTTCTTTATTATAAGCAGTAACATTTTTTCCTCCCATCTAGAAAATGCATGTCATTGCCCAGAATGGAGCTTATTTCAAGAATTAGATCACCTTAGACTGTAAAGCATAACTGTGTTCTGGCTGCCTGAGAAATCACAATCCCTTTTGAAAATGTATACACACTTGTCATTTAGAAATACTTCTTTGCCTTGGCTGTTGAGCAAGAGAAGGATTTTTCTAAGGACAGTGTCAGACAGCCTCATGGTGACTCCCAGTTTGGTATGCTAATTGTTATCTGCCATGACCTGGCTGCAGACACAGTAGGCTTTGAAAACGACCTCTGTAAGGAAAATAACACATGAGTCAGGAGGCAAACGAGTTCTCAGTAGCCTTTGTGTATCATTTTATCCTAGGCAATACCTGTGGCATTTCTGCAGGGTGGGCCTGCTTTCATCAGCTGCCAGGGCATCGTGGGAAGACACTAGCTTTCAAAGATCTGGCTGGAAAAACACCCCACAGCTTCTGTCAAAACAGTCAGATGCCAAAAATGAAGCCACACAGAAAACTGTTGTGTCCAAACTCCAAATGAAACAGAAGATCTGCCTCTCTTGAGAGAAGCCCGTCTCATTCCAGAACCAGCTGTTACAGACATCGGGGTACTTGGGGTGCATCTGTTCTTCTATAGAAGAAACTCTTCAAACCAACTTTGGTGCAGGGGGGTGGTGGGTGCAGGGAGACAGGGTTGGGCGCAGGAGTGTGCTTTTTAATGACCAAGGCTGAATAAGCTTTCCTCTGGTTTTCTTTTATGTTTCTCCATAAAGCACTTTTCATGCTTTCCTGCTATTTTGCAGTGGCTTTTTTCCCCCACCCCCTAATTTACTTAGGTTGCCAAAGGGAAAAAGATTCTATCTCTTGGTTAGTTGAAAGGCAAGTTTCAACTATTCCATGCAGGAGAATGAGCTGGCAACCTGCTGCCAAGGTCAGGTAACAAAAGGCTCCCTTCAGAGCCTGTCAGTTTCCAGGTGCTGCTGCTCTGCGACCAGATAAGTTGGTTCCCTATACACCTGGGTCCTCCCAGGCTGCCTCGCATCAAGGAACCCATCATGATATTTGCATTTTAATAAATATTTTGTTGTTATTGCTTTTTCTTGTTTGTTCCCAGGGGTTCTAAGAAAGGGAAAAACACAGTTATAATCGACGCATGTAGGGTAGAAGCAGCTACATTGGGCTGAACTGCCATTTGGTCTAAGAAATCTGAGCTGGAATTTTTTCCCAACAGGACAAATGTTTAGAAGGCAACAAATGTACATTGCATAAAGTCCTTTCATGTCCCTTGCAGAGCAATTCTCTGCCGCCCTTGTCACGGACGGTAACAGGTGTGGTAGAGTAACAGAGCCTACAAGACTGCAGGAGTCCAGCTCCTGACACCTTTTTCTGGGTCAGATTTGAATAAATCTAAGGAACAGCAAGACAGGTACACAGAAGAGATGCAGAAGAGGCAGCTCTACTTTTAGAATCTTTCACTCCTATTCAATCTTACTTCTATCCCTTCTGCAAACTGTAACGGTTTTCTTGGTTTCAAAATTGCTTCCTCACTTTTATTCAAATTCTGAGAGCCACCTTCTGATAATTATGAATAATCCCTCAAAAACCCACTGGTACAAGGATTTCAGACCAGGTGACAGACTCAGCTGCCTGAAACTAAAGGCCTCTGTTAGGGCACCACTGGGCTTGTTTAGACTCTACTTCCCTCATCATACACTTTTGAGGACTTTTTCAGGATTCTAAACTGAGGAGGGTACTTGGGATATTGGTGGTTATTTATGGAGCATATGAAATGGGCAATTTTTAAAATTTTAAGGTCCCCATTATTCAGTGCAACACTGTACGCCCATGGAGATCAATATTTCCAGGGTGGGAAGATTAGTCTCAAAGGACTAAAAACTGAGACTTTATATTCAGAACAAGCAAACAAAGAAACCACAACTCTATTTAAGTAGACATTTAGTTTTCACCCTATTAAACTGATAACCTCTTCAATGAATAGATAAGTTTCATTTGTAATCAGTACCATTTGTATGTAGTGATAGACAGTTATATAGCAAAGACATCACTTTGCTGACAAAGGTCTTTATAGGCAAAGCTATGGCTTTTCTGGTAGTCATGTGTAGATGTGAGAGTTGGTCCATAAAGAAGGCTGAGCACCAAAGAATTCATGCTTTCAAATTGTGGTGCTTGAGAAGACTCTTGAGAAGTCCCTTGGACTGCAAGGAGTATTCAACCCTGAGTATTCATTGAGAGGACTGACGCTGAAGCTGAAGCTAAATCTCCAATATTTTGGCCATCTGATGCAAAGAGTTGACTAATTGGAAAATACCTTGATGCTGGTAAAGATTGAAGGCAAAAGGAAAAGAGGGCAGCAGAAGATGAGATGATTAGATTGCATTACTGACTCAACGGACATGAGTTTGAGCAAACTCCAAGAGATAGTGAAGGACAGGGATGCCTGGCATGCTGCAGTCCATGGGGTCACAAAGAGTCAGACACAACAGCAACTGAACAACCACAACAATAACACTTTTATATGTTTATTTGGCTGTGCTGGGTCTTAGTTGCACGACGCAGGATCTTCAGTCTTTGTTGCTGCATGGGGGATCTTTGAGTTGTGGCATGAGAACTCTTACCTGTGGCATATGGGATCTAGTTCCCTGACCAGGGATCAAACCTGGGTCCTCTGCATTGAGAACCTGGAGTCTTAGCCACTGGACCTTAGGGAAGTCCCTTCCATGCTTTTAAATTGCTTTAAGTTGATCCATTACACATGTAGATTTTTCACTTTACATTACAACCTGCATGTTAATCTGTGTTATCTCTGTAAATTTCTATTTCAAAATATTTCATTGTAAGGGTGAAGCATAAGTTAACTGTTCTTCATTTGTTATACTTTTCATTTATGTCCAACTTTTAATATTAAACATAATATTGTAATGACTAGTTTCAACACAAGGCTTTTTCAGATATTTGAATTTTTTGAGGATCGATTATGAGAAGCAGAATTAGTCAAAGGGTAATTTTACCTCTTGAGATATATTGCCAAATTGCTTTCCAACCAGTTAGTATCAAATTATACTCCTATACACAGTGTATAAAAATGTCTTTTTGTTGTGTTCTTGCCAGTACTCTTTTTTAAAATATAATCTTATTTATTTTTGGTTGTGCTGGGTCTTCGTTGCAGTGAGGGCTTCTCTCTAGGTGCAGAGACAGGGGACTACCCTCTAGTTGCAGTGAGCAGGCTTCTCATGGCGGTGGCTTCTCTGGTTGAGGAGGAGGGGCTCCAGGGCACAGGGGCTGAGTAGCTGCAGCACACGGGCTTAGTTGCTTTGCAGCATGTGGGATCTTCCCAAATCAGGGATCAAACCCATGTTTCCTGCATTGGTGGCTGGATTCTTACTGCTGAGCCAACAGAGAAGCCCCAGTATTCTTTTTTTTTTTTTAAATAACTAATTTAAAAGGCAAAAATGTTATTTCACTGGTTTGAATTACATGTATTTGATTGCTACTACCTTTTTGTGAATTATATATTATGGTTCTTGGCTCATTTATTTATTGTGAACACTTTATATTAGGGATATTTATATTAGGGATATTATTGGCTATAATTTTATTGAAATTCTTTCAAATACTGTGAATTCAATTCTGTGATTTTACTCTCTGTCCTTCTTCATCCTCAGTCTTCCTGTTAACCTTTCAAAGGATGGTTTTGGATATCACATAATAAAAATGAATTAGGAGACAAAAAAAAGATGTCAGAATAGTTAAATCCAAAATGTAATTCTCTCTCTAATATTACAAATTCAATGTTGCTCAACATGCCAAAATTCCTTCCTAAGTCTGAGTGATAGAGACAGGCGCACATATCCTAGATCACAGTGATGATGATCATCAACAAAATAACATATCGCACAGAGTGATAAGGTTTAAGGTAAATGCTCCATGTATGTCCCTGCTAATAACTAGAATTCTTTCCCCCTACTTGGTTTGGCATCATGAGGAAGAGTGTAATTTTAAAGGCCCCTACCAAGCAGAAGTTATCAATATGCACCCAGGTCCTTACCAAATACTTTAGTTACCAGATTCACTTGACAAAGCACACAGATAGCTTCAGACCAAGTTATAGAGCACAAGGCCACCTGGGAAATGAGAGAGGTACGCCATGGGTGGGAATCTAGTGCTGGGGTCTCAAAGTACAGCAAAGCTGGTTACCACTGAAGAAAAGGCCAAGGCTCTCAGGCTTCCAGGAGTACACCTGGAGTGTACAAGTCTATATAGTGGGTAGAGTCATAGGAAGTAAAGTCAAAGGATTGCAGACAAATATATTCACCTAAAACAAAAACTTCAGGTTAATAACAACTAAACTGTATACAGTGCTCTGAGGTGGCTCAAATGGTTTTAACATTAATTTTTCTGTTGATCCCTCCAAAAATTCAGTGCCTAAATGATTATATTAATTTTACTGATACAATAGCTAAGATAAGAGAATTTCATTGAGGTGTCCACAATCATAGAGCTTTCAGCTTGCAGAGCTGAGAATCAAAGACAGACCTATTAAATAAACTACAAGACCAGTCAACTCTTTGACTTATTAATGATTCCTAGCCTTGCTGGTCTTCTGTGGATACCTCTCCTCCTACCCGAATAGAAAGCTCAACTTGTCCTCTCACCTAAACTTTATAAAACTCAGAAGTAGAACCAGTGTCTGCTTTCAAGAGAAATACAAAAGAGTAGAGAGGAAATGCCCTTTTGTTAGAATCTACAAAAGGCAAGTAAGTGCTATGCCTCATGAAACTAAAGGGTTCCCCAGAAATATATGTCACAGGGATAACTAGACTGGCTGAGAGAGTACTTATGATTATGTAGCCTGGATGATCTTGGCCATATGTGGATCTGAAAAAGTGAACCATCTATAAACCAACCAATCACTTGTCTGGAGATCATAAGTCATCAATGTCAATGTTCTAGAATACAACCCCCACAGGAGAAAGGCTGCTGAGACAGACAGCCAGTAGTTTTCCTAAAGACTTCTCTTTTTCATAAAAAAGGGGCTTAGTATTAGACTGACTCTGTTAAAATCTAGGATATATCACTGACCGTACTAGTCAAAGCTACACGACCTTGGACAAGTGACTCAGCTTCTGTAACTAAAACCCAGGGCTCTCATCTGGAGAATGAGGATGATACAGTAGGCTAGCTTCACGTGGATATCATGAATGGGGATTATATGAGAAAGGTCTTGTCAAAGTGTCTCATACATAGTAAACATTCTATAAATAGAAGTTATCGTTACTCTAGTATGATTATGTCCTGCTTTAAGCCTATCATTTGTTCCGTGGACTGCTCTTATTTATTAACTATTGAAAGTTTCTTAATGAAAACAGTTTTTGGATTGTCTAACAAATAGCAAAGAACAGCAGCAATCTAAAACAGCCGGAGGAGAGCACAATGACTACGTGACGGTAAGCAAACAACTAATATAAAAGAAAGCGTCATCACAGAATGCCAGGAGAAACCTCCAGTGACCAGGAGAGTTCAGGATTATTTCACATCTCCCCATTCAGAAAAGGAAACATTTTGTCCGTGACGTTCTTTAGCTTCACTATAACATAAACACAAGAAGTTTTAAAAATGTAATATTGCTTGGCAGTCTTTGAAATTTTGTGACTACGAATACTCATGTCTTGCCTTAATTTCAGAAAATATTCAGCCATTTGCTATCTGTTTTCTCCTATTGGGACTATTTACTAATGTACACTAGAATTTGTTATATTTTAAAATCTTTAATATTTTCAATTTTCTCTTTTATGCAATTTGATTATTTTCTAATTTTCCTGTTCCAAACTATAGTCTCTCTTTGACTATTCCTTCTGTTGAGATTTTTTTTTAAAAAATCTGAATGACTATACATTTAATTTCCAATAATTATAATTGGTTCTGTGTTGTATCTGGACATTTAGTTTCACTCTAGTTTCTACTATTTAGTTATTATTTCATAAGCTATTTGTTCTTTTTTAAATGGATGCTATTTATTCTTTTATTTTTTGAATATTTTAAACATACTTGTTTCTTACTTTCAAATCTTTTCCACCATAATGTTACCACCCTGTGATGACTAGGGTAGCATGGCATGCTGCAAATGGATATAAACCCAGGTTGCTAGACAATTAAAGACAAAATAAGGAAAGGTATAAACAGAAGAATGGAGGTGATGGAGATAACATGAGAAAGCCACCATAGAATTTCTACTCTTCTCAATTTGGATTTTAAAATATTGAGACAAAGGTGTTGAATACACTTTTAAGAAATATAATAGCTTAAGACCTATAGTAAATGACTTGACTTTACAAATTCAAAACTCTTATTATCCCCAGGTAGCATTCATCATCCATTGCTTACCCAGAGCTTAAGACCCAAATGCTCTCAAAAACTGCAGGTTGAATGGATGCATGAAGAATAGATGGATGAATTTAAAGATGAATCCCTCAGATGGAAAGTCTCAGTCAAGTGAAATGATCATTAATACCAGAACTTTTCAATTATAAGAGCATATTTTTCAACATTTAATGTTTTTAAAATAGAATTATGATCAACATACACATTCAAAAAGAGTTGTTTTTTTTTTTTTCTCATGAAAATTTCTTACTGCAAAGATGTATCTTTCAACTAATGCTATTTGGAGTTAAGAAATAGAATATTTTAATACCATAACTATGAAAAGGCATTACACACCTGCATGAAAAACAAAATGATTAAACCAATTTGGAAGTTTCTAATTACATGGGAACAACAGAGACCAGTCCTTAACTGAAATGGATAGGCTGCATTATACATGTCAGTTCAGTTCAGTTGCTCAGTTTGTCCGACTCTTTGCGACCCCATGGACTGCAACATGCCAGGCATCCCTGTCCATCACCAACTCACGGAGCTTGCTCAAACTAATGACCATTAAGTCGGTGATGCCATCCAACCATCTCATCCTCTGTCACTCCCTTTCCCTCCCGCCTTCAATCTTTCCCAGCATCAGGGTCTTTCCCAATGAGTCAGTTCTTCACATCGGATGGCCAAAGTATTGGAGTTTCAGCTTCAGCATCAGTCCTTCCAATGAATATTCAGGGCTGATTTTCTTTAGGATTGACTGGATGATCTCCTTGCTGTCCAAGGGACTCTCAAGAGTCTTCTCTAACACCATAGTTCAAAAATATCAGTTCTTCAGCACTCAGCTTTCTTTATAGTCAGACATCCTGGAATGCAAAGTCAAGTGGGCCTTAGGAAGCATCACTACAAACAAAGCTAGTGGAGGTGATGGAATTCCAGCTGAGATATTTCAAATCCTAAAAGATGATGCTGTGAAAGTGCTAAAATATGCCAGCAAATTTGGGAAACTCAGCAGTGGCCACAGGACTGGAAAAGGTCAGTTTTCATTCCAATCCCAAAGAAGGGCAACGCCAAAGAATGTTTAAACTACTGCACAATTGCACTCATCTCACATGCTAGCAAAGTAATGCTCAAAATTCTCCAAGCCACGCTTCGACAATATGTGAACCGTGAATTTCCAGATGTTCAAGATGGATTTAGAAAAGGCAGAGGAACAAGAGATCAAATTGCCAACATCCACTGGATCATGGAAAAAGCAAGAGAGTTCCAGAGAAACATCTATTTCTGCTTTATTGACTATGCCAAAGCCTTTGACTGTGTGGATCACAATAAACTGTGGAAAATTCTGAAAGAGATGGGAATACCAGACCACCTGATCTGCCTCTTGAGAAATTTGTATGCAGGTCAGGAAGCAACAGTTAGAACTGGACATGGAACAACAGACTGGTTCCAAATAGGAAAAGGAAGACATCAAGGCTGTATATTGTCACCCTGCTTATTTAACTTATATGCAGAGTACATCATGCAAAATGCCAGGCTTGATGAAGCACAAGCTGGAATCAAGATTGCCAGGAGAAATATCAATAATTTCAGATATGCAGATGACACTACCCTTGTGGTAGAAAGCGAAGAACTAAAGAACCTCTCGATGAAAGTGAAAGAGGAGAGTGAAAAAGTTGGCTTAAAACTCAACATTCAGAAAACTAAAATCATTGCATCTGGTCCTATCACTTTCCGGCAAATAGATGGGGCAACAATGGAAACAGTGATAGACTTTATTTTTGGGGCTCCAAATTCACTGCAGATGGTGACTGCAGCCATGGAATTAAAAGAGTGCCTGAAGAGCTATGGATGGAGATTTGTGACATTGTTACATATGAAGTCGGCAAAAATATGAGCTTGGTCAAAACCAGAGGAAAGTTAAATTATATGTCTTGAACTCTTCAGAGGAAAGTAATCTTTCCCTAGCTCCCTAGGGTCTGTCCATAGGAGTAACTTTGACTCTTCAAACTAACATGATCTTTCTAATAAACCAGTGGAACTGTGTTTATGAGTTTAAGAGGAACTTAATTGGTAGAGAAAAAAACTAAGAGGGTATTTCTGAATGCTTTTGATCAAAACTGAGGTTTCTCTGGGAGAAACTTTTCCCCTGAGGCTAAGAAAACATTTGAAGAGACTTTCCAAACAGAATATCTCAGATAAAAGGCAGCAATCCTGAATAACGATGCAGTCATAAATTCTGATTCTCTTATGCCCTAGCAAGACTGGAGGTGAGTGATGGGAGACCTGGGACCTTTTGAAAACAAGGCCATTGGCTCCTCCTGGTAGAACATTTCCAGATGCTTACTTAGTCTACCTTATCCCACTAGTAGCAAACTAACTGCTTTATTCTAGTCAATAATCCAACTAGAGCTCTGGGGGAAAATGTTAAAGTCTTTGAAAAGAACTATCATTCAGTAAACCTCATCCAATGTTATGATCTAATGACTCAATAATTATTCTTTGCAAAAAGCTGGAAACATACGCATGAAAAAATTACAGTCAAAAAAAAAACTGCAAATAAGCATAAGCAACTGGTTGAAAAAAGTAACCAATTAAAGAGGTAGGTTGTAAAGGAATTAAATGATGTGATGCTAAAAAATTGAGAGCCCTATTAATAAACATACTATGCATGGATTTATGTTTGAAGATATATATCCCAAAAGACTCATAAGATCAAACTGAATTCTAACTTAAATTTGTTAGGATAAGACAGATTTTATGATTTGTGTACAGGTATCACCCTGTGAAAATAAAAGCTGAACCATGGAAATTATTAAGTAGAGAATCATGGAATAATAAACACTGAGGTGGAAAGAACTTTGAAGGTCATGTAATTTAAAACCTTTCCTGGTCTGCAAATTCTTTTGCAACCCGGGGGCCAAATGATCCCTTAAGCTCTGTTTATTTTAAAGAGGCTCCCGCCACCTCCTGACACTTTTTTCTCCTTCACAGACAAGTGTCCTGAGGAAAAGAATGTTTCATTATCTCCACATTCTCTCTTCTCATCCTCACTGCTACTCTTTGTGATCAGACTTCGACTTTCCCTACTCCGTTGAACTTACTTTTTTCTAAAATCACAAATAGACCCTCCTTTTTGTATCCATAGAACTCATTTCCGTTCTTATCCTCTCGGGTCATGTTTGGCACTCAACACTGTCATCCACCTTGCTCTACCTCCACACCTATCGCTGATTCTCTTCTACCTATCTGGCTGTATTCCTTCTTGTCTTTTTCAAGGGTCTTTATCCTCTGACCTTCAAATATTGGTTTATCCCAGATATCAAGTAATGGCTCTTTCTTGTCTCACTCTGAATACTTTGTTTGATCTCCCATATTTCCTTGGTTCCAAGCACCATCTAAGATCCTAAAAACTTCACAAATCTAGGTTCCAACTCAGAAATCTATCTAAGCCCAGATTTAGATATTCAGCTTCTTATCAGACACTGTCATTTGGATACCCAACAGGTCCCTCAAACTCAACACAAACTTTTATTTCCCCCCACTTAAATTGGCTTTTCCTGTATCAACTCTTTGAGTAATATATCCAAACTGTATGCATTATTTTCCCCACATAAATGTTTCCCCTGCATTTACTATTTTGAAGAGCTTGTTTTCTTTCATTTATTTATTTGCTTTTATATTCTACATATAGAAAGGTCATACGGTATTTATCTTTCTATGTTGACTGTTTTCACTTAGCATAATGCCCTCAAGGTCCATCCATGCCGTTGCAAATGGCAAGATTTCATTCTATTTTATGTGTGTGTTATTCGCTCAGTCATGTCTGACTCTTTGTGACCCTATGGACTGTAGCCCACCAGGCTCCTCTGTCCGTGGGATTCTCCAGGTAAGAATACTGGAGTGGGTTGCCATGCCCTTCTCCCTTCTTCTCTATTTTATAGTTGGATAATATTTCACTGTGTGTGTGATACACACACACATATGTGCATATATATATGTAGCAGATTTTGTTGTTATTGTTTAGTGTGTATAAATAGATAGATTTTGTTGTTGTTTAGTCACTAGGTCATGTCTGACTCTTTTGGCAACCCCATGGAGTATAGCCTGCAAGGCTCCTTCCATCCATGGGATTTCCCAGGAAAGAATACTGGAGGGGATTGGCATTTCCTCCTCCAGGGGATCTTCCCAACCAAGGAATAGAACCCACATCTCCTGAATTTCAGACGGATTCTTTACCTTTGAGCCACCAAGGAAGTGTATATATATGTGTCATATATACATACACACACACACACACACACACATATGTAACAGTCTCTTTTCTCATTCATCCAT
The DNA here is from genome assembly GCF_029407905.1 of Bubalus kerabau. Taxonomy (NCBI): domain Eukaryota; kingdom Metazoa; phylum Chordata; class Mammalia; order Artiodactyla; family Bovidae; genus Bubalus; species Bubalus kerabau. Next base: position 69,386,169 of record NC_073637.1, read on the forward strand.
CAGGGAAGTGAACATTTAGGCTGTCTCCATGTCTTGACTATTGTAAATAATGCTGCAATGAACATGGGGATGCATATATATTTTCAAGTTAGTGTTTTCATTGTCTTTGGACAAATACCCAGAAGTGTAATTGCTGGATCATATGGGATTTCCAGTTTTAATTTTTTGGCAGAACCTCCATCCCATTTTCCACAGTGACTTGTATCAACTTACATTCCCACCAGTATGCATGAGAGTTCCCTTTTCTCTACATCATTGCCAACATTTATTATTTCTAGTCTTTTTGAGAAGAGCCATTCTAACAGTTGTGGGGTGATATCTTTGGGGTACTGATTTATATCTCCCCGATGATCATGTACCTGTTGGCAATCTATTGTCTTCTTCAGAAAAAAAGCCTATTTAGATCTTCTGCCCATTTTTAATTGGGTTGTTTGGGTGTTTTTTTTTTAGCTATTGAGTTGTATTAATGTTTTATCTATTTTGAATATTAGCCCCCAACAGATAGATTGCCAGGAGAAATATCAATAACCTCAGATATGCAGATGACACCACCCTTATGGCAGAAAGCGAAGAGGAACTAAAGAGCCTCTTGATGAAGCTGAAAGAGGAGAGTGAAAAAGCTGGCTTAAAACTCAACATTCAAAAAATGAAGGTCATGGCATCTGGTCTCATCACTTCATGGCAAATAGATGGGGAAACAATGGAAACAGTGACAGACTTTTATTTTCTTGGGCTCCAAAATCACTGCAGATGGTGACTGCAGCCATGGAATTAAAAGATGCTTGCTCCTTGGAAAAAAAGCTATGACAAACCTAGACAGTGTATTAAAAAGCAGACACTACTTTGCTGACAAAGGTCTATATCGTCAAAGCTGCGGTGTTTCCAGTAGTCATGTATAGATGTGAGAGTTGGACCATAAAGAAGGCTGGGCACTGAGAATTGATGCCTTTAAACTGTGGTGTTGGAAGTGGCTCTTGAGAGTCCCTTGGACTGCAGGGAGATCAAACCAGTCAATCTTAAAGGAAATCAATCCTGAATATTCATTGGAAGGACTGATGCTGAATTTGAAGCTCCAATACTTTGGCCACCTGATGAGAAAAGCCAGTTCATTAGCAAGGACCCTGATGCCGGGAAAGATTGAAGGGAGGATGAGAAGGGGACGACAGAGGACCAGATGGTTGGATGGCATTACTGACACAATGGACATAAGTTTGAGCAAACTCCAGGAGGTGGTGAAGGACAGGGAAGCCTGGTGTGCTGCAGCCCATGGGGTCACAGAGTTGGACATGACTGAGTGACTGAACAACAATCAGAGCAAGGATTTAAAAATATTTTCTCCCTTTAAGTAGGCAGCTTTTTCATTTTGATGATGGTTTCCTTTACTGTGCAGAAGCTTTCCTGGTTGATATAGTCCCACTTGTGTATTTTTGCTTTTGTTCTTTTGCTTTGGTATCAGAGTCCAAAAATCATTGCCAAGACCTATGTCAAGCAGCTTACTATTGATGTTTTCTCCTAGGTATTTTATGGTTTCAGGGCTTTTATTCAAGTCTTTAGTCCATTTCAACCTAAATTTTGCATATGTAAGTGTAAGATAGTGATCAGTTTTATTCTTTTTCATTTGACTGTGCAGTTTTCCTAACAAGGAATTGTCCTTTCTCCATCGTATATTCTTGGCACCTCTGTCATAATTTAATTGATCATATGTATGTGGGTTTATTTCTAGGCTCTCTATTCTGTACCATTGATCTATGTACCTGTTTTTATGCCAAAACCATTCTATTTTGATTACTATAGCTTTGTAATATTGTTTTAAACCAGGAAGCATGATGTCACCAGCTTTGTTCTTCTTTCTTAAGATTGCTTTGGCTATTTGGGGTCTTTTTGTGATTTCATACAAATTTAAGAATTGCTTGTTCTATTTTTGTGAAAACTGCCATTGGAATTTTAATAGGGATTGCACTGAATCCGTAGATGGCTTTAGGTAGTATGGATATTTTAACAATTTTAATTCTTCCATCACTTAAGTATGGAATATCTTTCCATTTATTTGTGTCTTCTTCAGTATCTTTCATTAATGTCTTGTAATTTTTGATATACAGGTCTTTCATTTCCTTGGTTAAATTTATTCCGAGGTACTTTATTCTTCTTGATGTAATTATAAATTTATAAATTATAAATCTTAGCTTTTCTTGATAGTTAATTATTAGTGTATAAAAATTAAACATATTTTTGAGTACTGATATTGTATTTCACAACTTGTTGAATTTGTTTGTTAGTTTTAACAGTTTTTTTTTTATTTGATGGTCTTTAGGGTCTCCATATATAATATCATGTCATCTGCAAATAGTGACAGTTTTATTTCTTCCTTTTCAGTCTGAATATCTTTTATCTTTTCAGTCTGAATGCTGTGAATGGGAATTCCAATAAAAATTAAATATTCAATAGAAGTGAGAAGAGTGAACATCCTTATTTTTTTCCTGATCTTAGAAGGAAAGTGTTCAGATGTTCAGTGATATTAGTTGTGGGCTTGTAATATATGGCCTTCATTATGTTGAAGTTTTTCCCTCTGTACTCCCTTTGTGAGAGAGTTTTTATCACAAATAGATGTTGAATTTTGTTAAATATTTTTTATGCACCTATTGAGTTGATCATATAATGTTTATCCTCATTTTATTAATGTGGTCTATCACATTGACTGATTTCTGGATATTGACCCATCCTTACATCCCTAAAATAAATCCCATTTGATTACAGTGTATAATTCTTTTAGTGTATTGTTGAATTCTGTTTGTTAATATTTTGTTGAAGATTTTTGCATCTGTGTTTATCAAGAATGCATGTGTGCTAATTTTTGCTACCAGGGTAATGTTGACCTTATAAAATGTGTTTGAAAGAGTTCCCTTTTGTTCTGTTTTTGGAAGATTTTTAGAAGGATTGGTATTAATTCTTCTTTGAATGTTTGGTAGAATTCACTAGTGAAGGCAGTTGATCTTGGAATTTTGTTTGTTGGGAGGTTTTTAATTACTGATTTAATCTCCTTTTTAGTAATTGGTATGTTTAGATTTTCTTTTTCATCATGATTCAGTCTTGGTAGGTTGTATGCATCTAGATTTTTATCCACTTCTTCTGTGTTTCCAATTTGTTGGTGAATAATTGTTCTATTAGTCTATAATGATCCTTTGTATTTCTGGAGTATTCGTTGTAACATCTCCTCTTTCATTTCTGATTTTATTTATTTGAGTCTTCTCTTTTTTTCTTAATGAGTCTAGCTAAAGGTTTGTCAAATAAAAATAAAAATGCAACATACCAAATTTATGGAATGTAACAAAAGTCATTATAAGGGAGAAGTTCACAGCAATAAATGCTTACCTCAAGCAACAAGAGAAGTCTCAAACTACCTAACTTTATACCTTACGGAGCTATAAAAAGAACAAATGAACCCCAACGTTAATATAAAGAAGGAAACAACAAATATTAGATTAGAAATAAATGAAATAGAGATTTAAAAGACATGAGAAAAGATCAAGGAAACTAGGAACTGGTTCTCCACATTTTCTGTTTTATGCAACCATGTATCAAGACACTAAAGTAAAAAACCTATGAGTTTCTCAGATTCTTCTGTCATATTCACTCATTACAGAAGAACCTACTCCTCCTCTGCCCCCTCCTGCTCCTTCTTCTTTATTATTGTGATCATAACAAATATTTATGGAGTGTTTACTGTATGATAAACACTCCTAAGCTTTATAAGTTATCTCATTTAGTTTTCACAACAATTTTTTTTAAATTTTATTTTATTTTTAAATTTTACATAATTGTATTAGTTTTGCCAAACATCAAAATGAATCCGCCACAGGTATACATGTGTTCCCCATCCTGAACCCTCCTCCTTCCTCCCTCCCCATACCATCCCTCTGGGTTGTCCCAGTGCACCAGCCCCAAGCATCCAGTATCGTGCATCAAACCTGGACTGGCAACTCGTTTCATACATGATATTTTACATGTTTCGATGCCATTCTCCCAAATCTTCCCACCCTCTCCCTCTGCCACAGAGTCCATAAGACTGTTCTATACATCAGTGTCTATTTTGCTGTCTCATACACAGGGTTATTGTTACCATCTTTCTAAATTCCATATATATGCATTAGTATACTGTATTGGTGTTTTTCTTTCTGCCTTACTTCACTCTGTATAATAGGCTCCAGTTTCATCCACCTCATTAGAACTGATTCAAATGTATTCTTTTTAATGGCTGAGTAATACTCCATTGTGTATATGTACCATAGCTTTCTTACCCATTCATCTGCTGATGGACATCTAGGTTGCTTCCATGTCCTGGCTATTATAAACTATTAATCCCATTTTACAGATTAGCCAATTGAGGCCAAGATTAGTTGGTTAACTTCCGAAGTTAAAATAGCTAATAAGTGGTGGAGTTGGTTTTCAAATACAGACAGTCTGACTCAAGAGCCTATGCAGGTTAGTCATCAAGACTGCTGAGTTTAATTTCTCAGCCTCTTTCAAATATATCTACTCTGCTCCATCCTTATAGTATTGCCCTGTTTACACCCGTATCATTCACCAAATCAGATTCTAATTCCATGAAGATCAGAATCATGTGTGCCTTTGTTTATCCATGTCCCCAGTGCTTAGTACAATGCTTAGCCCTTAGTAGATCTTCAGTAAGCATCTGCAGAGGATACCAAGTATTTTCACCATGTTATCAATAGGAAGATAGCCACGTAACCTCGTAGTTCAGTAGGTAAAGAATCTATGATACAAGAGACCCGGGTTTGATTCCTGGGTCAGAAAGATCCCCTGGAGAAGGAAATGACAACCCACTCCAGTATTCTTGTCTGGAGAGTCCCATGGACAGAGGAGCCTGGCAGGCTCTGGTCCACGGGGTCGCAAGAATCGGACGTGATTTAGCGACTAAGCCACCACCAGCCGTGTACTTTAGTGTCCAAACTGGGAAAGTTTTGTGACTGAAGCAGGGCACTATCAATAGTCACTCTGCATCAACAGGAATAGCTTGGGACTGTTCCAGACAAACTGAGACCTATCATCGCCCTGTGTATGCCGAATTGTTTTCTGCAGCTCAACACCATTCTCTCCTTCTCTACTCTCCCTGGTATTAGAGGGATGAGAAACCCAGGAGTTACAATTCCAGGAATCCATGCCACCAGTGTTATGAGGTGAGATGAAAACAGTGAGCTTCATTCACGTGAGATTTCAAAGACAAAAGAGAAATAGAAACCACTATTATTCTCTTGAGCTGCATAGTCACTTAGGCCTTGATAGATAGCATAGGTGAGCTTTTCCCAACAGCTTCACAGTATCTTCCTAAAAATCACTCACTCTGGGGCTAGGGACAACTTAAATCATTGGTGAAAGTTTCCAGTAGTTCCTGTGCTTCAAGATTTTCTGAATATCAGTAGCCGCATCCCTGATATTCCCTCTCCTAGGCTGCCCTGTGGAGAAGGCAATGGTACCCCACTCCAGTACTCTTGCCTGGAAAATCCCATGGACAGAGGAGCCTGGTGGGCTGCCATCTATGGGGTCGCACAGAGTCAGACACGACTGAAGCGACTTAGCAGCAGCAACAGCAGCAGCAGGCTGCCCTGGGAGAGGGAAAGTCCCTTTATTTGTAGGGCAATCATGGTAGATACCTCACAGACAACACGCTCAAATCTCTTCATGTTAGTCTGGTAAAAGTTGACTTATGCTCATGCAAAGTCCAAACACAGGTTGATAAGAGCTCTCTTCCACCTGGTGACTCAGACAACCAGGATCCTTCCATATTTTTATATAGCTTCCAGGGTTGCTCCCAGGGGCAGTAAGTGTTGGAAAAGGCATACAAGCTCTTAACCATTTTTGCCCTGGGACATTAATTCACTCTCCTCCATAGTCCTTTGACCATCATAAGTTCCCAACCTCACAGCAAAAGAGGATGAGAGAACACTACAAAGTTTGGGAAACATTAACTTTCTGTCATAGGCTCAAATTTCCTAAATTGAATCCCTTCCTGCTTGAAATATCTGAGGTAGTTTCTGCTCTTCTTCTGGATATGCTATGAAATAATACATAATCGTAGAAACTAAATATATTAACTTTATGAAGAGTCATTTATCATGTTTTCACACACAAATGTGTAATTATTAGTTTTGTTATATATACACATATATTATCTTACATAAAATTTTACATACATGCTATGGCTTAGCTCATATACCTACTGATAGATATTGTTTGAATTAATAGATTCAACAGTAAAGACTAAGCTGTCTTTACTGTTTAAGGTATTATTGCCTTAAATAAAGAGAACAAAACTTTGTCTATATGTAACCTATTTCTACATATAGCTACCATTCCTTTGAATTAAAATCGTCTATTTTTTTGTGATTAATAATGCTTTTGAAATTTATAAAGGACTGCATCTGTTGTACCTGTAAAGACCAGGGTCCGTATCATTATCTTTTTATACCAACATGCCTGATGATGCGTAAGGTTGTAATAAAGTGAGTAAGAGTGGATGTGAAACAGGACATTGACTCCTGAACTTAGTAATCACTATATGTTCAGAGAAAACTATTAGCTTCCATTCAACTCTTATCAAGAAACATAATAATACATATACAAACCCACTCATGCAACAGAATCTCTTAAAACGTTTGTGTCGGTGTGATTGCAGATGCAGATGCATCATATATATATACTGTGCTAGCTATTTGTCCTTCCCATCTGAAGGTGACGCTCAGTGGACAGGCCCTCGTCTCCACCTCAGTGACTCTGGTGAAGATGCTTAATTTCCAGGGATGATGTACAGTCAACGCAGGTGCCAGAGCAGGCCTGCCCCACAGGCAGCATTCAATTCCTGCCCGAAGTGAGATATTCATCATTGTGTTCTGCCTGTTTGTGTCTCTGTCAGCAAATGAAGGTCAGGTTACTCCCTGCGATTTGTGTTAACAGGAAACATGGGTTCCCAAGCAATCTGAAAGATAAATATGAGTTGAGAGTAAGCGCTCTAGGTGAGCCACTCTGGGATGAAGTCTAATTCTGCCCCTTTTCATTCAGGTTAATTTATAGAAAAGAAAATGAAGGAAAAGGAAGTGAGTGGAAACTCACCTTCACTAAATATTTACTCTGGACCAGATTCTGGGCTCACTAATTTCAGACATATTTCCTTACTGAGTCATCACAACATCTCTTGTTCAAGGCATGACTGTTATTTTATAGTAAGGAGGCCTGACTGTGTTATTTACTGTCTCAAAAACTTTGAGCCAAGCTTCCTGTCTCTCTCAGCCTCAGTTTTCCCATCTGTTAATACCTACCCTTCAACTAGGTATTCTTTACACATGGAATTGTTTCTTTAACATTTTCCTTCTTTACCAGACTATCAGCTACATGAAACGTTCACATGCAGACCTGTCTGGTGCCAGAGGCCATCAGAGCCCACCCGTAGGGAGGCTTTAAAATAAGAGCTTGCTTGGATAAGCTAGAGCCTCCTCAGACACGTGTGCACCCTCAGGCAGGAACTGCATTTAGTGCAGCACTATGAGAAGCTTATCTCTGCCGCTGAAAATACTCATACATCAAAGACCAAAGAAGAGAACTGCAGGAGAGCGGTCAGTGCTGATAAGCAGAGAAGGTCACCCCGCTGTCGATGATCAATGGCACCCATGCATCACGGGACGCAGAACAGACCTGAGAGAAGGTCAAACGCCTCCACTCTGTGTGCCAGGTACTGTGAGACCAGGGAAGACTCTACAAAGAAATATCATGAACTTTCGATGGGCCTTGCTTACAGCCGAGGGTCAGTGTGGGTCGGCGGATTTTCTGAGTCTTTGCCTTCTCAGTCATGGAGAGTGGAAAATGGGAACCCAAACTAAAAAACTACCATTGTCTACAGAGCCAGGACAGGAAAGTCATGAAGAGGTGAAGTGAAGTGAAGTCACTCAGTCGTGTCTGACTCTTTGCAACGCCATGGACTGTGGCCTACCAGGCTTCTGGGTCCATGGAATTTTCCAGGCAAGAGTACTGGGGAGTGGGTTGCCATTTCCTTCTCCAGGGGATCTTCCCAACCCAGGAATTGAACCTGGGTCTCCCGTATTGCAGGCAGACGCTTTACCATCTGAGCCACCAGGGAAGACATAACAGGAATCATATAACAGCTCGTAATTGCTTTTCTCTCTTCCCTGTCACTGCATCAACCAACCACTGATGGCACACACCCCACTGTGGACCAAGTTCCGGAGGTACAGCGGTAAACAAGACACATACAGACCCTGCCCCCGTGTAGATGATAATCTGGCAGTGAAGGAAATGTCAGGAAATTCTACGTGTGGAGAGTATCTAGATGTAGGGCAGGGATTCTCACTCATATTTAAGAGGCAAGACTGAAGCTGGGATTGGTAAGAGGCTTTTTTTGAGTATCGTTTTTTTTAAACCAGTAAGTGGTACAGTCAGGCCTCAAATGTCGGTCTTTATATTTGTCATCCAGGGCTCCTTCCATGTTGCTACATATCTGGCTGCCTGCCTCTGAGGACCCCTTTCTATCAAGGCTCCATGCTTTGAGTCTACCAAAAGCTGAACATGGTGAATACAGACTTGAATGAGAAAAGAGTAAATAGATGACAGGAGATTCTGGAGCTGACCTTGTGTCCTTCCCTTTCTTGGCTTTAAACTGCAGGGCTCTTGTTTTCAAAGGGATTTTAAAAAGGAGGTAGAAAGCATGTCTCTGAATTGCACTATGATTCACAGGACTTTTGCTTAGGATAACTATGGTCTTTATTAGTTTCCATGCAAAATCTTTCTATCGTCAGGATCCTGCAGCTTTCCTAGGGCTCACCAGTCAGCAGTCAGTAGATACCTGTGTTGAGCATCTACCATGATAGCCCTCCTGTGGTTTCCACCCCTTCTCAAAGAAGAGCTTTAGATGAAACTATGGGCTGCATAGGAACTAGCTCTTTTTGGAACTGTCTCTGGAGGGAAGGGATACATAAAAATGACTGCTGATGCACTAGTTACAATAGCTAGGACATGGAAGCGACCCAGATGCCCACCGGCAGATGAATGGATAAGGAAGTTGTGGTACAAATATACAACGGGATATTACTCAGCTATAAAAAGGAACGTGTCTGAGTCAGTTCTAATGAGGTGGATGAACCTAGAGCCTATTATACAGAGTGAAGTAAGTCAGAAAGAGAAGACAAATACTGTATAGTAACACATATATATGGAATTTAGAAAGATGGTATTGGCGATCCTACATGCAGGGCAGCAAAAGAGATACAGATGTAAAGAACAGACTTTCGGACTCAGTGGGAGAAGGAGAGGGTGGGATGATTTGACAGAATAGCATTGAAACATAGACATTTACCATATATAAAATAGATGACCAGACCAAGTTTGACGCATGAAGCAGGGCACCCAAAGCCAGTGCTCCGGGACAACCTAGACGGATAGGGTCGGGGGGAGGTGGGAGGGGTATTCAGGATGGGGGGACACATGTATACCTATGGCCAAATTCATGTTGATGCATGGCAGAAATCATATTATACAGCAATTATCCTCCAATTAAAATGAATAAATAAATAATGGCTGCTGATACAGATGCTGGCAATGTCTGACCAGTGGAGACTGATTCTGAAGAGGACCTGAACTTGAGTGCAAGTGACTTCTGTGTGGCTGTGTTTCTCCCTGCCTCTGCCTGCCTGACAGGGGACTGTTCAATCCACCTACTAAGAGCAGCGAGTCTGCTGTGTTCTCAGCATAGTGGGAGGAGTGGGAGGGCTACAGTGCAGAAGACAAAAACTTAGAAATTGGAGAGTGTGGTCTGATTAGGAAGCAGAGAGCAAACACGCTTCTGCTGCTGCTGCTAAGTTGCTTCAGTTGTGTCCGACTCTGTGACCCCCACAGACGGCAGCCCACCAGGCTGCCCCATTCCTGGGATTCTCCAGGCAAGAGCACTGGAGTGGGGTGCCATTGCCTTCTCCGAGAGCAAACATGAAACAGAGGATAAAAATGGGCTGAAGCAGTCCAGGGAGAGGAGAGGTTCATTTAGATGGGAAGAGCTGTAGAGCCTTCCCTTCGGAAATGGGGTGGACTGTGTGCTTCGGGAGGTGGTGAGTTTGACTAGAGGAGCTGGAGGAAAGGACACACAGCGTCAGCAGAGGTGCCCGGGTGGGAGTGAGGAGGGCTCCCGGGGGCCACAGCGGCCCATTCCAAGAAGTAGAACGTGTGTCCTGGAGAGCAAGGAGAGTCAGCTGGTGGGTGTGCGACAGCCTGCCCAGGGCCCAAGCCAGAAACCCTGGCCTGCGACACGCGCTGTGCTCTGTGTCCCTGCACAAGCCACATTCTCTCCGGGCTCTGCTTTATCCCCACGAACGCACTGTTCCACTGGATGGTCTCTGAGATCCGCTTCCAGCTCTAGCAACTATGATCCTGTGATTCTCAAAGATATGGGGGCTCCACTTCTGGCTAAAAGGTCCAGGGGGAAACAGAGAGCCAAGACCCACAGGTAGGAAAATGTCCGATTATGGCTTAGCACAGTTGAGACTGATGGAACCCCTTTAACAGAAGGAAGAAGTCGAGGTGGTTTCACATGGAGGTGCTGAGGCTCCCTGTTCCTCTCCTCCCAGGACCCACTGCCCATGATTGCTGGGGTTTGAGGAAATCCAGCTCACATGTTGCTTTCTTTGCTTTTCTGCAGCGCTCACTTTTGACAGGAAGACATGCTTCACCAGTCACACCCTGTAAAACTGGCCGTGCCCACTGCTTTCTTCAGAACCATTTCCCCTTGAAGAAGATGCTTCCTCACAAACAACGTGTTCAATGGCCACTGCGGCAGTTTTCATTTGGTGCCTCAGAACTGGGCCTGCAGAGGGCCGGCTCCCCTGTGCGGTGTCACCGTGATGGGAGTCATCTCTGCCGCCTGGCAGCACAGGGGCCTGAGCGGATGGCCGTGGGAGAGGCACGGCCGGGCCCTATCTGTAGCAGGGGGAATTCACACAGTGGAAAAAAATCTTGTCTTCGGCTCAACACAGCCGGGGCAAACAGGACATCTTAAGTAGGCTCTTATATAAAACGAGCATTTTACAAGAAAACCAGTTTGATCTAGATGTGTTTATCTTAAAGAGGATAAATACATGAGAAAAATACATTTTTGAAGACCAAATAAAAATAAGCACCAAATAAAAATATACACACACTCATCAAGGGAAAGCCTCTAAGACTTTGATTTTATTACTACTACGCAGTATCCTCAGTTCATACTTAACTGAAGGAGGAGGCGTTTCTGTTTGATCATTTTTATCTCCTCCTCCTTAGCAAGGAATTGCTTTTTTAAATTGCCGGCTGTTCTTAACAAGAAGCAGAATGACCAAAGTTTCCTTCTCTTGATGATGTCTCATAAGAGTTTAACTGCGAATATGACTGCTTCCTCCACCGAGTCACAAGAGACAAATCTCCCCAAGTTTGTCAGGTCAACAACCAAGGTTTGGTCAGAACTGGGAAACAGCATCTGTACTCGCATGTTTCTCACGGTTTCAAGCAATAAATCATGGGGAGAGAGAAATAAAAAGGCATTTATTGAAATTAAATCATCTGCTCACAAACAGCACATTTTTTTCCCAGTCTGAAAGACTGGAAAAGAAAACAGAAACCCTGGAGGTGTATGCAGCAGACAGGAGCAAATGCTGATCAGTCTTAAATAATACATATAACAATGTTTTAGAAATAAGATTTGTGTAGAATAGTAGGTATATGAATTATTTGAAAAAGTGAATGTAATGAAGTTAGTATTACTGAGGAAAGATAAAAGATTCCCTCTCTTCTCTACGCATCTTTCAGTAAATGAAGTCGGGGAGGGGGAAGAGCATGTAAAAACTGCATGTTAACATAAAATTTCAGGGCAGCTAAACACAACAAAACTACCCCACAACTGAGCTAGTGAACAGCAATCAGATCCAAAAACAACAACCAAAAATGCTTGAATCGCTTGGATGTAGATCAACTCATCTCACACATTTTTGAGTCTAAAACAAACTCTACATAGTTGCTGACAGACAGTGTGGAAAGAAAAATGACTTCAAAGATGATCACCGCAATTCACAGTGACAGGACAACTCCCCTCACGGGAATTCACTTCATGCCATGAAGTTACTTTTTATAGCATTTGGAGAATTATGAAGAATTTGCCACTGTGACCACAACTAATCTCCCACTTGAAAATATTATTCAATAAAGTCTATCTTCTTCCATAAGAGGAAATAACTGTCACTTTATTTTTTTTATTAAAAAATGCTGCCATATTTAAAATTTTTTCAATGTGTATATTTTATCCCAAACTCTTTTTAAAAATATCTACAAACTTTATTGGCCATACTACTTTACTAACTATACTTAAAAGTGTTTGTAAAAAGAGTATCTACAAGAGAAAATCTATTTAATAGATATTCAGATATATAAAAAAAAATACTTTATTGCCAAAAAACACTAACCATGATCTAGACCTTCAATGAGCCATAATATTTTTGCTGGTGAGAGCCTTGCTCTTGGTTGTAGAATATCAACTTGATAATTGGAATTAGAAGTGGAGCCTGAAGATATGACTGAATTGCTATAATCTCATGATAAAACTTGAACAGATGCAGAGTTGCTTCTTATGAATGGGCAAAGAAAGTAGCGAATAGCTTTCTTGAGATGAAATCAACTCCTAATAAAGATGCTAGGAAGATTGTTGCAATGACGACAAAGGATTTAGAATATGACATAAACTGAGTTGATAAAGCAGTGGCAGGGTTTGAGAGACTGATTCCAATTTTGAAACAAGTTCTACTGTGAGTAAAATCCTATCAAATAATATTGCATGCTCTAGGGCTTCCCTTGTGGCTCAGCTGGTAAAGAATACGCCTGCACTGTGGGACACCTGGGTTCGACTCCTGGGTTGGGAAGACCCCCTGGAGAACGGAAAGGCTACCTACTCCAGTATTCTGTCCTAGAGAATTCCATGGGCTGTATAAGTCCATAGGGTTGCAAAGAGTCAGACACGACTGAGCGACTTTCACTTTCAGAGGAATCATTCATGAAAGGGAAAGGATGAGTCGATCAATGAGGCAAATTTGATTGCTATTTTAAGAAATTGCCAAAGCCACCCCAGCCTCCAGTAACCATCACCCTGATGTGTACAGAAAAAGGACTGACCGTGGCTCACCTGGGAGACCGCCGAGGTTAGAAGAAGTGTTCTGGGTTAATACCAATGTGACGGTTAAGATGTAGCTTAGGAAGGACAAAAGAAAAAAATGGCTAAACGATTAAATAAAGGCCAAGTGATTACCAAAAGGCTAAAATCCAGAGACAGTGTAATGATGGCACCCAGATCAACCAGACTTAGATGCGGACTTCCCATCTGACTTTACAATATGCGCCCAAACATCATTCCTTCAATCTGCGCTGCCTCCCTCAACCACGGTATGCTTCTACCGGGTTATGCCTCTACATCTTCTCTTCTTTTTTATCCCTTTAGTCATGGCTGGCTTACTTACCTGCCCTGTGTTCCTGTAAGAGACTCAGGGCCTCTGCGGATTGACTCCTACACCCGCCAAATCAAGCTTCCCTTCTCACTTTCCTGGCCCAAAATATTTCAGTGGATCAGTTCTGCTGAATCTGACAAACACTAGTATTGATATTATCTTGTGTTGGGGGCTGAACATGCAAAGATTAAAAGTCATGCTTAAGGAGCTCAAACCTGACTATGGAAACAGCAGGCACATGTAATGTATTGGAGATGAGGTGAAGGAGAAGAGATGAAACAGCATGGCAGACGTAGGGACCTGCCGTAGATGTCACATAACATACTTTTGAAGACACACAGCAGGTGGCAGCCCCCATGGAAGGGCTTGAAGGATGAATATGTACTCACTTCCCATGTGACTTCCTTCTGTGCCCACTCTGAGACCTATGCCCACTCTTTCCAGGCCATTGACCAACAGTGACCAACATCACTTTCTATTCTATTCTCTTTATTCATGTTCCCTAGATTTAAATATGTCCTCCTAAGTGTCCTCAATGGGCTTCCCTGGAGGCTCAGATGGTAAAGAGTCCACCTGCAATGTGGGAAACCTGGGTTCAATCCCTGGGTTGGGAAGATCATCTGGAGGAGGGCATGGCAGCCCATTCTAGTATTCTTGCCTGGAGAATCCCCATGGACAGAGGAGCCTGGTGGGCCATAGTCCTTGGGGTCACAAAGAGCTGGACACGACTGAGTGACTAAGCACACACACAAAGTGAAAGTCGCTCAGTTGTGTCTGACTGTTTGTGACCCCATGGACTATATAGTCCATGGAATTCTCCAGGCCAGAATACTGGAGTGGGTAGCTGTTTCCTTCTCCTGGGGATCTTCCCAACCCAGGGACTGAACCCAGGTCTCCCGCGTTGCAGGCGGATGCTTTTGTCCCCACTAGTGTACCCATCCTTCACTTAATGACCTTTCTTCGTTATGAAAATAAAGAACAGTACATAGAAGTAAATCAGGCAAATTCTGAGGCTAGAGGCGTGATTCACCAGTTTGGATAATAGAGCTGTATTGTTTATCCCTCTAGCAAGTCCATTCCAAAATGATGCTCTCTAACTATATAAAGCAACAAAGAAATGGCTGCTCCTCCTGGTGGCTTCCTGATTCATCCTCCCACTATCGCCTCAGGCTCTCCAGTGACTAGGGCTTTGCCCACTGTGCTTCAGTAACAGGGCAGCTTCTGAGTAAGCTCAGGTATGAGTGTCATGCGTGGCTTAGATTTGGATGAGGGATTTGTTTCTTCTTCAGTGATGGGTGTTGGGGGCTGCAAGATGGGGGAGACTGCTTAATAATTGCCAAGAAAAATCAAATAGATTTTTCTAAGGTACTATTCTGAAAAAATAAACAAAAACCCACAGTGAAAATCTTCAAGTGAGGGTGATTATGCAAGTTGCATTTATAAAAGCTGGCAGAATCACTGATAAGAACACATTTGCTTGGATGGCCCAGGACTTTATAATCTGATATGAAAATTGGGGTCATTTATCAAGGGTGACAATGAGAGGATTTTGCGTGATAGTCTTCCTGCTAGTCCAAATAGCATCCTCTGAAAACTAATAAACGCCTGTGCTCAGACCATTTAGGAGCCATATCTCCAACCTCTGTAGATGCTGAGAAGAGGGTTAGCAGTGACTTCAGATGCAGTTTCTGGACCAGCCAGCAATAGCCAGACCTCGGAGACAAGGAGGTAAGCAAGAATGACTGTTCTCTTTCTAGGGCTCTATCAGTGCCTTTATGCCAGTGTTTCCATGAGAGGGTCTATAAACCAATTTCTAAAAGCACAGAACAAAAAACTGCACCTTTATATGTGAAATGGTTCCCTGTGTAAATTAAACTGACAATTTAATTTTTTTGCTCTTGGTTGGAAGAATATCAACTCAATAAGAGTAACACTGGGCAGCCCATGATAAAAGTGTGGTTGTTAAAAAATTTAATGAAAAACAAAATTTGAAAATAAATCATCATTAGTTAAGAGGTTTGTTTTCAAGATCTTGAAAAGTATGCAAATAAAGATGAAAACACAAAGGAAGATGGATGGTAAAATGACAGGGGACTTGGGCCTTGGCCCTCCATGCTTTTCTCCTTGTCCCTTTCTCATTATCCCATGACAGTAAATGCCATAGACAGCTCACCATCCTGGTTTTCCAGTTCTTCTCTTTTCCAGATGCCAAGCATTAGGATGAATGAAAAGTGTTCTGCTTTCTTTGAAAAGGACTAGAGAACTTCTGGCTGCTCAAGGTGATGCCAAAAGGACCCTTTCTCATATAAATATTTATCAGTTCAGTTCAGTCGCTCAGTCATGTCTGACTCTTTGCGACCCCATGAACCACAGCACCCCAAGCCTCCCTGTCCATCACCAACTTCCGGAGTTTACTCAAACTCATGTTCATTGAGTCAGTGATGCCATCCAACCATCTCATCCTCTGTCGTCCCCTTCTCTTCCTGCCCCCAATCCTTCCCAGCATCAGAGTCTTTTCCAATGAGTCAATTCTTTGCATGAGGTGGCCACACTACTGGAGTTCAGCTTCAGCATCATTCCTTCCAAAGAAATCCCAGGGCTGATCTCCTTCAGAATGGACTGGTTGGATCTCCTTGCAGTCCAAGGGACTCTCAAGAGTCTTCTCCAACACCACAGTTCAAAAGCATCAATTCTTCGGTGCTCAGCCTTCTTCACAGTCCAACTCTCACATCCATACATGACCACAGGAAAAACCATAGCCTTGACGAGACGAACCTTTGTTGGCAAAGTAATGTCTCTGCTTTTGAATATGCTATCTAGGTTGGTCATAACTTTCCTTCCAAGGAATAAGCGTCTTTTAATTTCATGGCTGCAGTCACCATAGGTAACCGCAATAAAAATAAGCAGAATAAACATCCCCGCTAACTGACAAGGATTGTGAGACTGAATATTTAAAAATCTAACTATATGCTCTTCACAACAGAATCAACTGAAACACAATGACCTAGATTAATCAAAATTAAAAATAGAAAAAGAAAGAGTAAGCAAAAGAGAGGTAGTCATGATACATACTACTATAAAACAGACTTACAGGGAAAAAACATTATTAAGGATGAGGAGATCTTTAGACTCAACCAGACACAGCAACAAAGCTTCAAACTATACAAAGCTAATTAAACTGATAGAAATTAAAGGAGAAATTTATAAAATCACAGTCTTAGTGGGAGATTTTAATATACTGCTCTCAAAAACTGATAGTGCAGTCAGATGAAAAACTAGTAATAATAAAGAGCACAATATATTTTCTCTAACGAATGCATATGTAGAATGCTATTCTCATAAAAATGAGGACACATATTCCTTGTAAGTCAAAAGAACACAGGTTTTAAAATTTGACCAAGTAATAAACCAATATTTTGTCTCAAAAAATATGAAAGAATCAGTATTACATAATGCATGTTTAACAACCATTTTCTAACATAATTAGAACTCTATAACTAAATATTTTTAGAAACTTAAAGCTGTAATGATTAAGTAGTCAAAGAAGAAATCATAATGAAAAATTTTCTAACATGTTTAGATTTCATGGCCATTAAGACACTATTTCAAAACTTGTGGAAAGTAGCTAAACCAGAGCTTAGCAAGAGACGCATGGCCTTAAATGTAAATATTATAAGAAAGACTGAATATTAGTGGACTAAACAGTCACCTGAAGAAGATAGAATAAAAAATAAAACACAATAAATCCACATACAGAAGAGAATAATACCATTTATGTAAATTCAAAATCACAAGAACTATATGATACTGATTTTGGATAAACACACTTACAGAATAATGTCATAACAATCAGAGCATGATGGCAACTGCAAGGGGAGAAGGGATGGATTGTGGAGAGGAGCAAAACAGGTTTCAACTCTTCTGGTAATGTTTAATTTCTTTTAAACTAAGGTCCGGAAACAAATATTTGAAATTGTTAACGTTTATGAGATCCGGGTGGAGGATTGTTGGTGTTTATTATCCTATGTCAGTTTCCAAATATTTGAATTATTTGTTGGAAAACGAGGGGGCAAATAAAAAAAGAAAAATATTAAGAAAAAGAAATAAGAGATTTTCTACTTTTTCAGAAATTGTAACCAGCTTCAGCTTTAGGCCCCTCATCTGTAAAAGGAATAATAGTAATTTCCACCTTCCAGACTCAGTGAGAACTGCACGACGCTCAGAGCTTGGGACACTGTGCTCTAGCAAGCTAAATGCCATTATTACTTCATCCTGAAGTCAAGGAGCACCTCCTCTCTTCTTCACATCAATCTAAGGAGAC
Source organism: Bubalus kerabau (assembly GCF_029407905.1). Classification (NCBI taxonomy): domain Eukaryota; kingdom Metazoa; phylum Chordata; class Mammalia; order Artiodactyla; family Bovidae; genus Bubalus; species Bubalus kerabau. The sequence continues at coordinate 69,404,022 of NC_073637.1, forward strand.
CTGGATGAGAAATCTCACTTGATTCTCCTTCATTTAAGTTCCTAAAGCAAGAATATTCACTGCTACTGTTGACTCTTAGAAAGAGGATGGCGGATTCATTTTGATGTTTGGCAAAGCTAATACAATTTTGTAAAGTATAAAAATAAAATAAAATTTAAAAAAAAAAAAGAAAGAGGAATGTTATACATTTGTAATTAGTTAAATGATGCTACCGTTATAAAATGCTGTAGGACATCACTGAAGCTTTTTCTTAATACCACCGCTTTAAGGTTGCCTTGTCTCCCTACCTCCCAAAGCACTTCTCCACCGAAGTGCTCCGTTTGAATTCCAAGTCGGTGAGACGGCCACCATCGGTTCAGCATCGCCACTGCAGTGTTCTCCAACGTCCGTGGCATGGATTTCATCTTTACAAGTCTGATAGATATGCATTTGCTTACACTGTGTTTGATTCATGTAACAGTCCTGCAAGCATATCGTCATCTATTTCACCGCTAAGGAACTAAAGGCTAGATAGGTCCAGTGTACCTTCCAGGCATAATGATATATACGTCAAAGGGCTCTTTTGAGGATTAAAAAAGGTCATGTGATGTAACTGGTGCACAGGAAATATTCCTCATGTATTAATTCTCTCCTCTTTTCTCCTAGATGTTCAATTAATGTTTGCTGATATGTTGTTTAATTTATGTCTTTATTATATGAATATGAAGTGAAAACATATGGGCCTCTTTTGATGTATGTTTTCCATTTTTACCAAAAACCCATGTTTTATTAATTTAACCACTGGTTTCTTTTGCAACACATAAAGTTCAAAAATTCCGCCATTTATTTGTGGCTAAAATAATATTCAAATGATTCCATCTAAAATTATTCAACTATAAAGGATTAATTCACACATATCTTTCATAAAAAGAGTAATTCTAGTGTGAATCACTTCATAAAATCTTCCCTTGTTCTAAAGTGCTGCCTGAAACAACTGAATATGGGGATAGCTAAGTGGATATATGGTCTATGGTGATGAGAACAAAACTACAGCCTTTGAATCAGCTCCTGACATGTTTTCCTATACACATTAATCAAAGCCATAACTTGGAATACTTTCAATTATATTTTAAATGTATTTCTTTTAAAAGATGCCATTATTACAGAGAAAGAACAATAATACAAGCATTAGTGGTCATTGTCCTCAGTTTTCTATGCAGGATGATCTTCTGAGAATGACCGGAAACTGCAGGATTTTTTGATTATATTAAAAAGCAGAAAGATTTCTTGAGAACTTAGTTATAAGAGTAAAATATAAGTGTAAGAACTAGATTTGATTCTTTGTTTTCTCTGCTTTCAGTTTTTTCTATATTTCAATTTACTTTGTAGTAAATTATGTTGTTCTCAACAGCTATTTCCTGATTTTACTTTTTTTTTTCTTCAGGGATATTATACAGGGCTTCCCTGGTAGCTATTATAAGTCTTTGTAAATATGGTATCACTAGCTTAAGAATGTTGGCAGAAAGCTAAAAGGACACGGAAAAGATGGAGCTCTTTCGATCCCCATATGCTGTGCATGTTACTTTAATTCTGTGTCACATTTTTGAAGCATCTATTTAGTGCCCTTCTCTACAGCAATGAGGAGAGAATCAGCCTTATAGATTAGCCTTATATATGCTCATGGATGGGGGCTATTCTGGAGTGATGGTAGGTGAGTTGGGCTCACTGGAGCCAGCTACTGTTCTTTCATTATGAGGCTTCTCTGCTTTAGGGATGACCCCAGCCAACCCCAACTGTGAAAAGAATACAGACATCAAGCCTTGAGAGACAAAGTCAATCCTGAGATTATAACTTCTGCTAGAATATCCACCCTTGCTTTGGCAATTAGCATCTAATAATCATAGTTATTATTACTGATGATCTAGTGGGGGGGCAGATACTATCTAAATTATTTCAAATTATCCTCTAACAATTCAAGATAAGCTGTTACCATGGTAAGGAAGAGGAAATGGAGATTTAAAGGTTGAATAAATTTGTCCAACATAATACAGCTACTAAGTAGCATAGAAGGATGTGAACCCTCAATAATCTAACAAGGAGGGTATATGTGTTCTACTCTCCATGCTGCCTATCATTTGCCTACAGATTCTGAGTTATTTTGGGGTTAAGGAAGGAGGATTTCATGGGCTAAAAAGTCCATGAAATCTGGGTCACATGGTACAATCTGGGGTTGGGCTGTTCTTGTTCATCTATAATGCTGACTCTCTCCTCATTGCTGTAGAGAAGAGCACTAAATAGATGCTTCAAAAATGTGACACAGAATTAAAGTAACTTGCACAGCATATGGGGCTGTTCTTGTTCTTCAAACAAGAACATGGACTGGGCATCAGTTCATCAGCAATGATTTATCCAATATGAGGATAGCATTAGCAGGATCACAAACAAGTAATCTTATAATAGTCAACTTCATTTAATACTTATCATTTCTGGCACACACCCAGTAGAAACTCTCCATCCCTACAGCTTGATTTTGAGGATGTTCACAGGATTGGTGGTGCCTAAAAATGAGCTAAACTAAATCCTTATCTCCCAAGACCATTGAAAAAACCCAGTTAATCATAAAGCTCCAAGCAGATGTTCATAATATATTTCCTTGTTTCTTGGTCTGCAGACTTCTGTTTTTAGGCACGCTTCAGTTCAGTTCAGTTCAGTCGCTCAGTCGTGTCTGACTCTTTGTGACCCCATGAATCGCAGCACGCCAGGCCTCCCTGTCCATCACCAACTCCAGGAGTTCACTCAAACTCATGTCCATCGAGTCGGTGATGCCATCCTGCCATCTCATCCTATGTCGTCCCCTTTTCCTCCTGCCCCCAATCCCTCCCAGCATCAGGGTCTTTTCCAATGAGTCAACTCTTCACATGAGGTAGCCAAAGTACTGGAGTTTCAGTTTTAGCATCATTCCTTCCAAAGAACACCCAGGACTGATCTCCTTTAGAATGGACTGGTTGGATCTCCTTGCAGTGCATGGGACTCTCAAGAATCTTCTCCAACACCACAGTTCAAAAGCATCAATTCTTCGGCACTCAGCTTTCTTCACAGTCCAACTCTCACATCCATACACGACCACTGGAAAAACCATAGCCTTGACTAGAGGGACCTTTGTTGGCAAAGTAATGTCTCTTAATATGCTAGCTAGGCACACTTACTGGAACGGAATTCATTCTAAGCTCAGTAGATCTCAGCTTTCACAAAATGCAGCATTAAGCATGATGCAGAGAAGTGTGCAGGCAAAGAACACAGCATCCTTGGAAACCCCAGCACTTCCTCTTTGGTATATTTAGCATAGAGAGGTAGAAGCTGGCTTGTCAGCTACATGGCAAATACAATTTGCTTAGTAACTCCCAAACTCTGGTTTTCCAGGCTCTGTATAGCTGGAATCTCCCCCACTCTACTTTCCTGTGTCTCCATTCTATTCATCCCACTTCCCTATAAGTTAAAAGGACAGCCTACCCAGTATCTTTAGAAGAAGTCAATCCCATGCTTAAAACCTTCAACGGCTCCTACTGCCTAGAACACCAACTCCAAAGTTGAGCTTTGTGTCCAATGTCTTTTTACAAACTGACCCTAATTTCCCACCACTCCTCACTCACATTTGCTCTAGATTTACAAAAGCGCCCTCCACTCCTCAAAACCATGGACTCTCCTGAGCTCTAATTTTGTCTTTTCTTCTCCTGTCTCCCACCCACTCAAGGCTTGGCTCAAATCTCTGTCCATGTGAAGCTACCAGTTCCTGACTGTGATCTCTTTGCTGGAAGGATCTGTGTCCTATCCCTTTTATTTGTTGACCATGAAGTGGGTGTTCAACATTTATTACCAAAGGAGGAGATCTCCTTGTGAGCCAAGTTATGCAACACTGTGATGATACTGTTTTAATGAGGTAGCCTCCATTTTTGAGACAGCCCGGCCCTGGGCTTATATGGATCCCATTCTTGAGTGGGAAGAAATGGTATCCACTAAGGATACCATTATTAAGTTTTTCCATAGCTGTTCTTCTCCAGGATAAATAGCAGCAACTTTTAAAGCTTCCATTTCCTTTACCAACACCACATTTCTTAGCTTTCTTAGGCATACAGGCCAAATCAAATTAGATGTGGGAGAAGAAGCTGAGTATGCTCCAGACAGAGGGGCCCCCCGAGACCCTTCCTCTCACAGCATTCATCTGCCACCCCTCCAGATTCTGTCAGACAGTGAGGAATTAGTCATGATGCTGAATGCCACTGGGCCAAGGTCTTGTCTATTTTTATAAAGAAATGGTATATTTTAGCGAACTGATAAAATAATAACAGCAATATTAATGTAGTCTAAGGCTTGAAAAGAACTACAGAGTCTCTCCTATCACATCTAAACTAAAAGGTAGGACACCTTCTAAGTGATTCATTTTTAATAAATCTTACTTTATCTCATGACACATTTGGAAGGTCAATCTACACAGTTTATGTCTCTTTATACACACCAGTGGAAATGTCTATGTTATCTGAATGAGATATAAAGATGCAAAGTATTTTACTGAGACTTATCAATGTGTTCAAACCTTAAGAAAAGTTCTCAGCAATTCCCAGCTGCAAAAATATGTATCCGCCACAAGTGTTAAGGTAAAGCCAGACATTACATAACCTGCCACTAGAGGAAATAACCAGCTGAATGAAAATGAGAGTACCATCCTCTAAAGATCATGAGAATGAGCCATATATGTCCACTTACTGTAAATCTACTTTTAGATTTTAGAAAAAAAAGAGAAAAAGCAAGCAAATCACAGCTTTTACTTCTTCCATTGTTCTAGGTATTTGCATCTCTAAATAGAATCATAAAATATCAAGGCCAAAGTTTGTTCAGAAAAAAAAAGGCAAACAAACATCTATACATTAAAATTAAAATTAATAAAGTGTAATGTTGGGGAAAACATTTTTTCTAAGTTAATTTTTTTCCAAGTTAATTTCTTGAAGAGTTCCAGAAGCAGAGATATTATTTCCTAAAGGGATTGAGGTATAATAGGAAATCTTTCCCAGGGCTGTAAGTTTCCTAAATAATTGTGTTCACAAAGTAACTGCAGAGGAATAGCATCTAAAATGGGAGGAGGGAAGTTTGTGAAATGTTTTAAGATAAAAATTCCTCCTAGAAAAAAAAATCCTACCAAATTCTAATGTACTTGGGGCCACAGAAAAACCTGGCAGAGAGAGCCTTCAGCATATGTCAAGCATTTCTAATAATACTACATTCATCTTAATAAAACAGGCTCAGATAGTACAGAAATAAAGTTATATATTGGGTTAAATTTGCACTTGGGTGGGTACAAATGCTCTTCAAGACATAATAAAAGAATAATCTCTCCCATGCCAATTCAGGAACCATTACATGGTTATATCTTGTCAATATTCTGGCAGATGCAAGAGCCCAAAGACAACCCACAAAATCGAGAATGAAGATAAATCCACGGCCATTTGTACTCAGTTCCATGCTCGGTGCCTCAGCAAGCGTTCTTGGATTCTTCCTCACTTCTGCCAACACTGGTAATGGCCCAGAGCAACGCTTCCAAAGCACACTGGAGTCATGGAAGACTCTCCCAACAAATGTGTTTTAATGAATAATGAAATTACCAAGAGGGAGTTTCCCAAACTTATTTGACCATAAGAGAAGATTCTTTCCAATGGGCTCTTCTTTCTAGATGTGGGCTAGTCCTGAGCTGGCCTCAGGCTTTCTCTGTCACTGGCTCTACCCTTCAGGTGTCCCTCTCTTGGAAGATTTTCATATCCCTAACTCAGATATTCTGGATTGAACTTCCTGAGGCTTTTCCAAGGGAGGCTTGACCAGGGCCTGGGAGAAGAAAACCCTTTTCCTGGATGGGTCCCCACCTCTAAGAGGCAAGCCGCTGCATTAGAAATGATTCCATAAAGTTCTATCTACACCAAAGCCTTGGCATGCACTTGGCTGTGTATACTTCTGGGCCTGAAAGGCTTGGTGACCTACGTGTGAGTCTTCCTACTTCATACCTCTGCTCTGTAGTTCCTGTTAGCAGACTATTTATAGTGATGGCAATACCAATAAATTTTTTTTTTTAATTTTGAGGGTTTTTTCCTTAATAAAGTAACACAACTTTACTACTAAAAAATCTAATGGTATATATGTATAGGAGGTAAAAAGAGCACCTCTTGCAATTCTGCAAATCTTCCCTTTTCCCCACAGTCCCATGACTGTTAACTATCAACAGTTTTCTCCTCATTTTTAATGATGCACAGCACTGGAAGCTCTATAATCTGCTGGGAATCCTTCATTGTGCCCCCTTTGCTTCAAGAATTTCTATTTATCTTTATAAAAGAAACCTCAAATATCACCTTTGTGAAGATGCCTTGACCCAGACAAGCCATGCTGGTCCCTCTCTTTACCAGCTGCCTGAAGTAATTCACACATATTTCAATTAAAGGGTTTATAACAATTTCATTGCAATTTTTAAACTAAATGTCTCTCTTACTTCAAAGACTTCAAGGATTGTGTCTCATTCCTCTTTGTTGCAAGGTATCGGGCACACTGACATTCAATCAGTGTAGTAAATATTTGTTGACTCAATGAAATATGAATAAAATATTTTCTAACACACAGACTTCAAACTCTATAAAAATTACAGTCAAGATGCTCACGTTAAAATTTATCTAAAAAGATGTTTCACATATATCCAACATTTCAACAACCAGGTAGTACTGTAAACTATTTTTTCTCTTTGTTTAGGCCTGAAAATTAAAAATTCTAACTTAATGGAAAATGGTAAAGTTGGAAGAATTTGGGGATGGATGGTGGTCTATTATTCAAGTGCCAAATGAACATTTTGAAGCATAACTTCTTTGGCCATAGGCTTTGTCCACTGACACCAGAACATTCCAGGAAATGACATTTCAAATAAACATTGAGTTTCAAGTCCAGTAAACCACAAACACAAAAAAGTATTCAATAGCATTTCACAGCAAATAGCCTTCTGTTGACAGTTACTCAGAAATGACTGATTACATTTGCAAAGTACAAATATCTCTTCTGTTAGATTAATTGAATCTGGTTTTAGCTGATGGCTTGGGCAAAAGAGTGAATCTATAAAAGTAGTGAGAGAAGAGAATAAAGAAGAGACATGAAGAATGAATCTTAGAACAATATGCCTAAATATCAGAAAGTCCCACTAGACCAACACTTCAAATTAACAAGCCCCACTGAGGGACTCTGACATGCATTCTGCATGACATATTGTCCAAGGGACAGCAGCCAAAAGAAGTCTCACTTTTCTTGGAAAAACAGATTGCCATAGAGCTTTCATATTTCACCAACTAAATAGCCTGGACTCAATGTAATTAAGTAACATAATTATGAACCCATTTCTTGGCCTCTAGCCCAAAGTGCTAGCTCTTGTTCAAGTAAATCAGTAATTTTCATCTAGAAGGCATCAGTCACATGTTGGACCTAGTTATTCATATTAAAACACATAGGTAATCTACAAACAGAAATCCACAGTCTAATTTTAATTTTAAAATTAAAGAGTAAGACTCAGTAGATGCAATTGCAGAATATGAGATGTACTGTGGATTCTGGGCATTCAACTTAAGCAGGAAGTGGAAGCAGGAAGTGACCAGGAGAAATTTAGACTCTTGAAAATTTAGCATGAAAGTGGAAAATAGTGCAGGGGTCAATGGATTTCCGTAATACAATGGATGGTGACTTTAACAGTAAACGAAAAGGATATTTAGGGATATCATAGCATCTGGCCCTAGAGTTACAATTAACATATTAAGTTAGGAGGCAAAGTAATCACTAAGCAGATGAGAGGTTAAAGACAAAAAAAAAAAAAAATCCTTTAAGTAAAAAATACAGTACTATTAGATCATGCTTATTAAATAATAAAAGTTAATTTATTGAGTTTTGGGGATGGGTTAGGCTCTGTTTTAAGTTCATTATATAAATAGATTACTTAATTTTCAGAGCAACCTTGTGAGATAGGAACTATTATTATTTCCATTTCACAGATAAGAAAATAAGCACGGAAAGGGAAAGTAACTTACTGAAGGCCACATGTTAGTGAGTTGCTGAAATGGGATTTGAACCCAGGCAGACTGGCTCCATAGTGCTGTTTTAACAGTATAGCATGCTGTCTCTTAACACCCACTCAAAAGAAATGTTACTCTTTAAGAGTTGTATTCATATGTTTACATAGGTTTTCAGAAATCTATAGGAGAGTTAAGTCCTGAATTGAAGGAGACTTACTACTACTTTCAAAAGCAAATAAAGTCAGTGTAGTTTCAAAGCTGGAGAAAGATAACTCAATTCACCATTGCATACATTTATTCATGCAACTGAATTCAACTCAATTAACAGTGATTCAGGGTCCCATGATGAAAGAAGTAAGATTCAAAGCCTACAAAAGATACAAATAGGAGATGGCAAGAGTAAACATCGACATTTTAGTAATCAGTGAACTAAAATGGATAGGAATGGGCAAATTTAATTCAGATGACCATTATGTCTACTACTGTGGGCAAGAATCCCTTAGAAGAAATGGAATAGCCCTCAGACTCAACAAAAGACTCTGAAATGCAGTACTTGGGTGCAATCTCAAAAACAATAGTATGATCTGGTTCACTTCCAAGGCAAACTATTCAATATACAGTAATCCAAGTCTATGCCCCGACCACTGATTCCAAAGAAGCTGAAGTTGAACAGTTCTATGAAGACCTACAAGACCTTCTACAACTAACACCAAAAAAAGATGTCCTTTTCATCATAGCGGACGGCAATGCAAAAGTAGGAAGTCATGAGATATCTGGAGTACCAAGCAAGTTTGGTTTTGGAGTACAAAATGAAGTAGGACAAAGGCTAACAGAGTTTTGCCAAAAGAACACACTGTTGTAGCAAACACCTTCTTCCAACTACACAAGGGATGACTCTACACATGAACATTATAAGATGGTCAATACCAAAATCAGATTGATTATATTCTTTGCAGCTGAAGACGGAGAAGCTCTATACAGTCAGCAAAAACAAAACCTGGAGCTGACTGTGGCTCAGAGCATGAGCTCCTTACTGCAAAATTCAGACTTAAAGAAAGTAGGGAAAACCACTAGGCCATTCAGGTATGACCAAAATCAAATCCCTTATAATTATACAGTGGAAGTGACAGGTTCAAAAAATTAGATCTGATGGAGTGCCTGAAGAACCATGGATGGAGGTTCATAACATTGTACAGGGGCAGTGACCAAAATCATTTCAAAGAAAGAGAAAAGCAAGAAGGCAAAATTGTTGTCTGAGGTGGCCTTACAAATAGCTGAGCAAAGGAGGGAAGCAAAAGGCAAAGGAGAAAGAGAAAGATATATCCAACTGAATTCAGAGTTCCAAAGAATAGCAAGGAGAGAGAAGAAAGCCTTTTAAGTGAACAATGCAAAGAGATAGAGGAAAACAACAGAATGGGAAAGACTAGAGATCTCTTCAAGAAAATTAGACATACCAAGGAAACATTTCATGCAAAGATGGGCACAATAAAGGACAGGAATGGTATGGACCTAACAGAAGCAGAAGAGATTAAGAAGAGGTGGCAAGAATACACAGAAGAACTATACAAAAAAGGTCTTAATGACCCAGATAACCATGATGATGTGGTCACTCACCTAGTCAGACATCCTGGTATGTGAGGTCAAGTGAGCATTAGAAAGTATTACTACAAACAAAGCTAGTGGAGGTGATGGAATTCTAGCTGGACTGTTTCAAATCCTAAAAGATGATGCTGCTCTGAAAAGGCTTCACTCACTATGCCAGGAAATTTGGAAAACTCAGCAGTGATCATAGGAAAAGGTCAGTTTTCATTCCAATCCCAAAAGGGCAATGCCAAAGAATGTCCAAACTACCATAAAATTGTGCTAATTTCACATGCTAGCAAGGTAATGCTCAAAATCCTTCAAGCTAGGCTTTAACAGTACATGAACTGAGAACTTGCATATGTACAAGCTGGATTTAGAAAAGACAGAGGAACCAGAGATCAAATTGTAAACATCTGCTGGATCATAGAAAAAACAAGAGAATTCCAGAAAAACATCTAATTCTGCTTCACTGACTATGCTAAAGCCTTTGACTGTGTGGCTCGCAACAAATTGTGCAAAATTCTTAAACAGAAGAAAATACCAGACCACCTTATCTGCCTCCTGAGGAGTCTGTATGCAGGTCAAGAAGCAACTGTTAGAATCCACCATGAAACAATGGACTGGTTTAAAATTAGGAAAGGGGTACATCAAGGCTATATACTGTCACCTTGCTTATTTAATTTATATGCAGAGTACATCATGCAAAATGCTGGGCTGGATGAATCACAAGCTGGAATCAAGAATGCAGGGAGAAATACCAAAATCTCAGATATGCAGATAATAACAGTCTAATGGCAGAAAGTGAAGAGGAACTGACGAGCCTCTTGATGAAGGTGAAAAAGGAGAGTGAAAAACCTGGCTTAAAATTAAACATTAAAAAAAATTAATATCATAGCATCTGGTCCCATCACTTCATGGCAAATAGATGGGGAAAAATGGAAACAGTTGCAGCCTTTATTTTCTTGTTGACGGTGATTGTGGCCATGAAATTAAAAGATGCTTGCTCTTTGGAAGAAAAGCTATGACAAACCTAGACAGCATATTAAAAAGCAGAGACATCACTTTGCTGATGAAGGTCCATATAGTCAAAGCTATAGCATTTCCAGTGGTCATGTACGAATGTAAGAGTTGGACCATAAAGAAGGCTGAGCGCTGAAGAACTGATGATTTTGAAATGTGGTGCTGGAGAAGACTCTTGAGAGTCCCTTGGACAGCAAGATTAAACCAGTCAATCCTATCGGAAATCAACCCTGAATATTCATTGTGAGGACAAATGCTGAAGCTTCAGTACTTTGGCCACCTGATGGGAAGTCGATTCACTGGAAAAGATCCTGATGCTGGGAAAGATTGAGGGAAGAAAGGGAAGGGAGAGACAGAGCATATGGTGGGGTTGGATGGCATCACTGACTCAATGGACATGAATCTGAGCAAACTTTGGGAGATTGTGAAGGACAAGGAAAGACTGGTTGCTGCAGTCCATGGAGTCACAAAGAGTATGACATGACTGAGTGACTGCACAACAACAAGAGCAGGTGAGATACTCTGGAAGCTGACAGTTGAAGAGAGATGAAGAAAACAAATCCAGAGAGTTCAAATGACCTGCCCCAGGCCAAAAAAGTAGTTTGTGGCACAGAGTGACCTAAAAATCTAATTGAGATGGGTCTAGTTCTCTTTTTACACTGCCATTGTGCCTCCAGTCAAGCTGGTTGGAACACATTGAATTAAAATTAACTTCCAAAATAAATATCTGTGCCCCATGGAGAGGAAAATTTTTGATAGTTGCCTGCCTCATCTCTCAAACCCACTTCATTCTAGAATAAAATTAAGGGCAGATAGCCAAGGGTATATTTTTTTAAAGGAAGAAGAGGAATGAATTCACATGTGGAGTTTCCCAGATCTTCTCTGAAGGAATGAGTGTTTCTGTTTTTATTTGCTGGACAATTTATCCTTCCAACATTACCCAAGTCTAAAAGCAGACTTGATATTATATCTTTATAACTATGTGTGTTGGTGCATATGAATGTCTTCAATTATATTTTAAGGGTCTTAAGAACAGAGTATGTAGTATGCTCAGTTTTCACAGAATGGTTTCATATAGTAGGTGCTCAGTATGGTAATGATGCTTAAAGTATAAACAATATAAAGTTACTAATTAGTTCATTTTTTTAAAAAATGACCTTGTATTCAGGTGTCCTACAGTTCTTTAATTAGCCTATTTTAGCAGAGCAATTTTACATGCCACCCTGTCCCCCCACAACCCACCAGGGGACATTTGGCAATGTCTGGAGACATTTTTCACTGTCACAACTTGGGGACAGGGGGACTTGTGCGACTGGCATCTAGTAGGGATGAGGCTGAACACCCTAAAATGCACAGGACAGACCTCACAGCAGAGCAAACTACTGAATTCAGAATGCATAAAAAATAAGGCCCTATAAACCTGTGATTAAACCATATTGGAAAAGAATACAAAAGAAGAATGCATATATATGTATAACAGAGTCACTTTGCTGTACACCAGAGATGGGCACAACATTGTAAATAAACTATATTTAAATATTTTGAAAAAGCAATTATCTGGCCCCAAATAGCAATAATGCCAGGGTTGCGAGACACTGGTCTATTTAGAAGTAAAGAAATTGTACACTTTTCCATTTTTCCATTTTTAAAACACAAGTAAGACATACTGCTGGGCATACACACTGAGGAAACCAGAAGGGAAAGAGACACGTGTACCCCAATGTTCATCGCAGCACTGTTTATAATAGCCAGGACATGGAAGCAACCTAGATGCCCATCAGCAGATGAATGGATAAGAAAGCTATGGTACATATACACAATGGAGTATTACTCAGCCATTAAAAAGAATACATTTGAATCAGTTCTAATGAGGTGGATGAAACTGGAGCCTATTATACAGAGTGAAGTAAGGCAGAAAGAAAAACACCAATATAGTATACTAACGCATATATATGGAATTTAGAAAGATGGTAACAATAACCCTGTGTACGAGACAGCAAAAGAGACACTGATGTATAGAACAGTCTTATGGACTCTGTGGGAGAGGGAGAGGGTGGGAAGATTTGGGAGAATGGCATTGAAACATGTAAAATATCATGTATGAAACGAGTTTCCAGTCCAGGTTCGATGCACGATATTGGATGCTTGGGGCTAGTGCACTGGGACGACCCAGAGGGATGGTATGGGGAGGGAGGAGGGAGGAGGGTTCAGGATGGGGAACACATGTATACCTGTGGCGGATTCATTTTGATATTTGGCAAAACTAATACAATTATGTAAAGTTTAAAAAAAAAAAAGTATACACTAAAGATTTGCCCCAATCAAGACAATTTCAGTAGTCTATTGTTAAGATGAACAATTGTATACCTGTGGCCAATTCATGTTGATGTATGGCAAAAACCATCACAATATTATAAGATAATTATCCTCCAATTAAAATAAATCAGTTAATTAAAAAAAAAAACAACAACCAGAGCTCCAGTCCAAAAAACAAAAGATAAAAAATCATTTAAAGAGCTGATTTAGGGTTAGAAGGGTTCATTAAAAGTCAGAGGCAAAGCTTAGGTTTAAACACATGGTATTTAAGTAAGCAATGGGATGCCTTCACCAAAGGGAGTGCTCTGATCTCTATGACATTTGAAACTCCACAGTCACAATGGAAACATTCTGTTGATGAGGCATTTTCCAAACCGCCACTGGTCTGATTCAAATATAGAACTCTCATTTCAGATTGTTCGATTATTTCTAACATCACTCAAAATCCACCTCTTGACCAGCCCACAAAGAGGAAATGTATGTTTTCTGTTTGCAAATATGGTCATCAAGATAAACTGTTTTCACAATTAGTTCTTGCTTTATATGCCTATCCATCTTCCCCCACGTCTAGGTTAACCTGCAAGGTCCAGTTTTTCATCCTGGATTCCCCACTGTGGCGAAAAGAATCATTCCTCCAGGCCTACTTTGCTCTCCTTGACTCCGGATATGGAAAGATGCGTGCAACAAAGCTATCCGAGCAGCTTGGTGATGTCTAAACAAGGAAAGGAAGTGGGGGAGCTACTGATTTTTCTTTCCACTTGTTTATGGTTTCCTTACACAGTCTCTAGCTGATGCGGTTGCATTTGCTACAGTTTTATTAGCTTGTTCATTTTCCCCAGTGGCTGATTATATTTGATACTTTGGCTGTCTGGTGGACACTTGAATAAAAATTGCTTTCTTTATGGGGACAAATTAGCTCTTTTCTGGGAATCAACTGACAAAAAACACACAGACCTCAGGAGAATCTTTGAACATTCCACAGCAACTAATCTGCTGAGCATTTTGTGTGTTGAGTTAAACATCACCACTGACAACCTCACACATTGGTTAACTACTTTCTAAATATTTACCAAGATCTTTAATAAGCGAGAGGGCTTCCCATGATATAAAGGCTCCACCACCATCATCCATGGCACCCTGCCCGACATCCCAGCTGTCCAGATGTCCACTGACCAGTACAACCTAGAACAAATAATAAAAAGAGAAAAAAATAAAAACCAAGGAGAAATGACATCAAAGAAGAAGCATTCGCAGGCGTTCCAAATACAGAAAAGAAGTTTTATATTTTCTTTTCTATTTTTACTTCTTAAAAGAACTGTGTCATTGCTAATGGAAAACTTGGTATAGAGGCATTACATAAGGGGTATAAGGTCATCTTAATAGGAATAAAACTTCTCATCTTGTACCTCTATTAATATAATATTGAATACTAAAGAAGAATTATTTATTATTGACGGATGTTTGACAACTTTATTATATGGCTTGAAACCTAAATGACATGCAGATAGAGCTCACAACCTCAACCATATTCTCAGCTGTCCCAAATTCTAGCAGACAAATAATAAACATGTGTTGAATTGAATTTAAATGAAAAAGCGAGAACAATTAATTTGTTTTTAATTATTGTATTTGTGCATTATAAATCACTCTAGTGTTGAATAAATATGCTGGTATTACAAACGAGAGTCTAATTAAACAGAATAACTTTTAAGAAATATCTCAATTTACATGCTAAATAAATGTATAGATTATATTATAAATTTTACACCATCATAGACTTTAATTATTTTTTTGAGTATCATTAATAAGTATCTCTAGGAAAATATAAAAATATCTCAGTAAAACTAAATTTCATAGATATATTTTAAACAAGTTAAAAACCAAGTAAAATGATGCTGGGCTAATAGGATATCTACATGGAAATTATATATTGCTCTCTGGATTATACAATATATGAATATCAAGTCAGCTGAATTACAAATTTAAATAAAAATGTTGGAGGAAAGCAGAGAATAGTTTTGTCAAGTTAGAGTATGCAAAGATTTTTTAAAGTGGATAAGAAAAGTGCAAACTATAAAATGAAAAAATAATAAACTGGACTTTAAAAATATTAGGAATATTTGTTCATCAAAAGATTCTATTACAAGAGTGAAAAGGCAACCCACAGAGGAGAAAATATTTATAAAACATATTTTCAACAAAGTCCCATATTTTGATTATATAAAGAACCCCTATGAAACAGTAACAAAAAGGAGAGTGAAATGACAGAAAAATGGGAAAAAAAACTTGAACAGACAATTCTCAAAGACAGATACACAAATCACCAATGAAAGTCACTCAGGTTCATTATCAACAAGGAAATATATGGTAAACCACAATACATATCCACTGGAATAGCTAAAATGAAAAAGATAGAAAATATTAGTGAGGAGGTAGAATAACTGGAACTCTCATACATTGAGTGTGAGTATAAATACTAGTCAAGTCTGTGGTTGACTAGTCTAGTCAACCATATCTAGTCAAATCCGTCTAGTCAAGGCTATGGTTTTTCCAGTAGTCATGTATGGATGTAAGAGTTGGACTGTAAAGAAAGCTGAGCACTGAAGAATTGATGCTTCAGTGGAAAAACCACCAGAAAAAAAAAACAAAAAACAACAACAAAAAAAACACCATAGCTTTGGAAAAACCATAGCTTTGACCATATGGACCTTTGTCAACAAAATGATGTCTCTGCTTTTTAATACACTGTCTAGGTTTGTCATAGCTTTTCTTCCAAGGAGCAAGAACCTTTAAATTCATGACTGCAGTCACTGTCTCTGGTGATTGTGGAGCGTAATAAAATAAAATCTGTCAGTTTTCACATTTTCCCCCTTCTGTTTGCCATGAAGTGATGGGACTGGATGCCATGATCTTAGTTTTTTGAATGCTGAGTTTTAAGTCAGTTTTTCATTCTCCTCTTTCACCCTCATCAAGAGGCTCTTCAGTTCCTCTTTGCTTTTTGCCATTAGAGTGGTATCATCTACATATCTGAGGCTGTGGACATTTTTCCCAGCAATCTTAATTCCAGCTTGAGAATTCTACACTTCAATACTGAGAATATTACACTTCAATAAAAAGCTTAAAAAACCAAGTTCAACAGTCTGATCCTATGAATAGCATACAGTAAATAAGCAAACCAAACTTGAACAAATCTTCTTGACGATCAACATGAAAGCGCCCCAGGACTTTGGGAAAGCACGATTTGGGGTTTCAGACGTCAGAGCGACCCATAGCACGGCCGTCTCCCCTGAGCAGCTGCAGGATCTCGCATTGACTCTGTGTATACAGACAGTCCTGACTTCCCATGACTCCTCTGTAGTCACAAACAAGTACAATGCCCCAGCCTAACAAATGGTCGTGTAATGAGCCCAAATGGATTGCTTTAAGGAAGAAAAAAAGAATAAGAACAAACATGTTGCAATAGCAGGACATTCTGGTTCAGAAAGTGGTATAATCCCATGTGGGATGAACAAGCCAATTAGTCAACATGCTTACCCCCTCAGAACCATTTCCCAATGAAGTTCAAGTTCCAGTGGATAAAAAGTGTCAAAATCTGTTTTAATCAACTTTTTCTCAGATAATACATGAGTCAGTAAATCAAGGCAGCTATTGTTTTAACCTTCAGAGTTTGGAATAACTGACGTTGTCTTTACAATCATACTTCTTTCTGTTTTCTGAACTATCTCTGTTCTCCAATCCAGAATTATTACTTAAACTAATAGTTCAAAGATGGAAGTGGTTTTGAATGATAGGGAAGTAAATGTTATCTCACAGGATAAGGACTTTGGCATAGTGATATGGAAGAATGATTACAATCCATTTGGATTATGAGAGTTTGTATAACTTTTTTTTTTCTTACAGAAAAGAATATACTGGGGATCACCAAGAGACAGTAATTTTAATATTAACTGATTCAAAAACTAGGTGATGACAAAAAACTACTTCAAATTCAGTGACACATTTAACAAACTTGAATTTTCCTCATCATAAAAGCTTCGACCTACACCTGGTAAATAGTGCAGGCGGTCTCAACGTGGTGTCTGCTTAGCATTCCATGATGCAGCCTCACAAAGGATAGCCCAGTAAAACATAACAAAGTCACTATCTTGTGCCAGGGCCAGGCAGAAATGAATATCAGCTGTAACATATTTGGATCTGATTTAAGCAAACAAAACAAAAACACACAACTCTGAGACACAGTAAACTCCAGATTTATGAAAAAGGATCACTTTGTAAAAGATGGGAGAATGCACTGGTTCTGTTGCCAGAAGTGGAGCCCCTCAAGCAATAACATGGCCTAGAACCAACAGAGAAGTGGGGCGTCCACCCATCTACCCCTCTTGTGCGCTGCTTACCGAGGCAAGCAGAGCACTGACCAGTTCCCCGCCCTCCAACCTCCTTCTTACCGCCATCTCTTCTAAATGCAGTGATGAGTAAAAATGATTAAAACCATCAGCAGGAGCCAAGAGCGGCCACAACAAAACAAACATGAGGGCAGGATGGGAACCGCAATGCTCTGAAATACAGAGTTTGCTATTTGTGAGGCACACATTAGTCCTGACCACCAAAGAATCGGCCTTAGGGTGGGAGCAGGGAGGGCCTTCTGCAGCAGGGCAGAGATACCCTGGATGACAGCCTGCCAGGATGAAGAATTAGACTGGCAGTGGCGCAGAAACACTTGCAGGCCAGCTGTGGGTCTCGGAGCAAAGACACAGTAAATCAGGGGTAGACAGATAGCAGCCCAGGGACAGGTCCCCACTTCTCTGTTATTAGGGCATATGGAGATACTGAAGGCAAACAGATTTGCTTGATTAAAAGATGAATAAGAATAAAGTTGGAATGGAACATATGAAAAACATGGCAGAACAAGGGAGAGAGCAACTTCAGAGGAAGTATATTCTTATTAAAACAGGAAGATGCAAAATACTGGAGAAAATGTCCTGCTCTTTGGGCTTTCCTGCCTGCACTTATTCAACAGTTTTAATTGAGTGTCTATTAAGAGCCAGAGACATCAGATCAGATCAGATCAGTCGCTCATTCGTGTCCGACTCTTTGCGACCCCATGAATCGCAGCACGCCAGGCCTCCCTGTCCATCACCAACTCCCGGAGTTCACTCAGACTCACGTCCATCGAGTCAGTGATGCCATCCAGCCATCTCATCCTCTGTCGTCCCCTTCTCCTCCTGCCCCCAATCCCTCCCAGCATCAGAGTCTTTTCCAATGAGTCAACTCTTCCCATGAGGGGGCCAAAGTACTGGAGTTTCAGCTTTAGCATCATTCCTTCCAAAGAAATCCCAGGGCTGATCTCCTTCAGAATGGACTGGTTGCATCTCCTTGCACATAGACATGGATAAAACAAATATTCTGCCTTAATGGAATTTACGTGCTCATGAGGGAGATGGGCAATACATAATGATAGTTTCAAGTACTACAAAGAAAAATCAGGCAGAGAAAGGGGATAGAGAATGGTGGTGGCAAGAAGAGGAAGAAAAATCAGTCTGCTTCCTCCTAAATCATAGACAGCCTCGGAGAATTCTACCCCCACTATAATGAGAAATCTGGATAATCTCGAAAATCGTAACTTTTTAAAAGCCCATCAGAGGTCTCAGATTGTCATTCAGTCAGAGGAACTGAATTCCAGAGGATAAGGAGCTCATCCAAGGAGTGGTGGAATACAGTCTTCCTTTAGCAGAGAGTAGAGGGAGAGGTAACAGGCAGAAGAGCAGGAATGAAGACAATGAAATGTTGACAAATTCTTCAAGGGTGAGTGTGAGTTAACATGAGAGTTTAGAACCCCTGGGAACCTCCTACATAAGGGCTCTAGGTACCCATTTTCCAGATCTTTTCCACAAGATTCATTTGGGTGCTGATAGGAAAAACTGAGAGCAGGGCAGAAGCCCTGAGAGCCCACCTTGTGACGCAGGGGTGCAGAAGACGACTGGTGCTGCTGGGAAGCAGGTAGCAAATACGCCTGCTTCCAGAACCCTTCTCTCAAACTGAAGCCAACTCTAATGTCCAACAGCAGTGACATGAATAAACTGTGATACAGGCATACAGTGGGATATTATAAAGGAGCTAAAATTACCTGCAGCTACATTTATAAATGAACACAAGAACAGAAATATGAAAGGAAAAGAAAGAACAAAATAAACTGCAGAAGAAATAGAAGAGTATGATTCCCTAACACAAATTGCAAAATTCAGTGAGCTAAGTAATCACTCAGTCATGTCTGACTCGTTGCGACCCCATGGACTGTACCCTACCAGGCTCCTCTGTCCATGGGATTTTCCAGGCAAGAATACTGGAGTGGGTTGCCATTTCCTTCTCCAGGAGATCTTCCTGACCCAGGGATCAAACCCAGGTCTCTGGCATTGTAGGCAGACGCTTTACCATCTGAGCCACCAGGGAAGTCTCTAAGTAATCTTTTGTAGTGCATAAAAAAATATGATAAAATTGTGAAGAAAAAGCAAAGTCATAATAAATGAAACTTAGGAGAATGTTTATATCAGATGAGGTTCAGGCAGAGAAGAAGAGACCATCAGAGAGGGCAGACAGTGGACTTCGAAGGCATTGGTAGCGTTCTATCTCTGAAACTGAGAAGACATGTAACACTCTAATCTTCCTTTAGATTGCATATACATGTTCTTTGGCATGTCTACTATATTCAACCATAGCAAGAGTTATCAAAGATGGTTTTTAAAGTGAGTTGAAACAAACATTAAAGGTCAGATTTATCTCATTACATTTCAGCTGTTGCAAAGAAAAATATGGAAACTGTCTATATTTACTTACAATCATAATTTTGTCACTAAAGCATGAAAAAAGGTTGCATTACTTTCTAAAAGTCAACTAGAGATCAACTGT
Source organism: Bubalus kerabau (assembly GCF_029407905.1). Taxonomy (NCBI): domain Eukaryota; kingdom Metazoa; phylum Chordata; class Mammalia; order Artiodactyla; family Bovidae; genus Bubalus; species Bubalus kerabau. The sequence continues at coordinate 69,423,902 of NC_073637.1, forward strand.
AATTGTAAAACCTAAGATTATTGTATCTAGTAGCATATTGAAAGCTATTGAAATATAATGACTCAATGATCTCCAAAGTTACAGATATGCAGCAGATAACAGTCATCTCTCCCTCAGTATATTCAGAGTGTTTGGTTCCAGCTGTTGTCCATTTGCCCAGCTGTGTCCAACTCTTTGCAACCCCATGGACTACAGCAACCCAGGCTTCCCTGTCCTTCACTATCGCCCAGAGTTTACTCAAACTCATGTTCACTGAGTCAGTGATGGCATCCAACCATCTCATCCTCTGTCATCCCCTTCTCCTTCGACCTTCAATCTTTCCCAGCATGAGGGTCTTTTCCAATGAGTTGCTTTTCCCATCAAGTGGCCAAAATATTGGAGCTTCAGCTTTAGCATCAGCCCTTCCAATGAATATTCAGTGTTGATTTCCTTTAGGATTGACTGGTTTGATCTCTTTGCAGTCCAAGGGACTCTCAAGAGTCTTCTCCAGCTTCTGAATTGATTCAAAAGCATCAGTTCTTCAGTACTCAGTCTTCACTATGGTCCAACTCTCACATTCATACATGACTACTGGAAAAACCATAGCTTTGACTATAAGAACCTCTGTTGGCAAAGTGATGTCTCTGTTTTTTAATACCCTGTCTAGGTTTATCATAGCCTGTTTTCCAAGGAGCAAGTGTCTTTTAATTTCATGGCTCTGTCACTATCTGCAGTGATTTTGGAGCCCAAGAAAATAGAGTCTGTCACTGTTTCCATTGTTTTCCCATCTATTTGCCACAAAGTGGAGGGATGGTATGCCATGATCTTAGTTTTTTGAATGTTGAGTTTTAAGCCAGCTTTTTCACTCTCCTCTTTCACCTTCATCAAGAGGCTCTTTAGTTCCTCTTCGCTTTCTGCCATTAGGGTGGTGCCACCTGCGTATCTGAGGTTATTGATATTTCTCCCGGCAATCTTGATTCCAGTTTGTGCTTAATCCAGCTCAGCATTTCACAGGATGTACTCTGCATAAAAGTTAAATAAGCAGGGTGACAATATACATCCTTGACATACTCCTTTCCTAATTTTGAACCAGTCTGTTTTTCCATGTCCGGTTCTAACTGTTGCTTCTTGACCTGCATATAGGTTTCTGAGGAGGCAGGTAAGATGGTCTGGTATTCCCATCTCTTTAAGAATTTTCCACAGTTTGTTGTGATCCACACAGTCAAAGGCTTTAGCATAGCCAATGAAGCAGAAGTAGATTTTTTTTCTGGAATTGCCTTGCTTTTTCCATGATCCAGCAGATGTTTGAAGTTTGATCTCTGGTTCCTCTACTTTTTCTAAATTCAGCTTGTTGGGCTTCCTGGTGGCTCAGATGGTAAAGAATCTACTTGCAATTCAGGAGACCTGAGTTTGATCCCTGGGTTGGGAAGAACCCCTGGAGAAGGGAATGGCTACCCACTCCATTATTCTTGCCTGGAGAATTCTACAGACAGAGGAGCTACAGTCCATGGGATCGCAATGAGTTGCACATGACTGAGCTACCAACTTTTTCCCTTTGGTTTCAGGGCCCCCAGCAAATACCAAAATCCATGGATGCTCAAGTCTCTTATATAAAATGGTATAGTACATGCAGATAACTTATGCACAACCTCTCATATACATTAAAATCATCTTTAGATTACTTATAATGCCTGCTGCTGCTGCTGCTAAGTTGCTTTAGTCGTGTCCAACTCTGTGCGACCCCATAGACGGCAGCCCACCAGGCTCCACCGTCCCTGGGATTCTCCAGGCAAGAACACTGGAGTGGGTTGCCATTTCCTTCTCCAATGCAGGAAAGTGAAAAGTAAAGGGAAGTTGCTCAGTCGTGTCCGACTCTTCACGACCCCATGGACTGCAGCCCACCAGGCTCCTCCGTCCATGGGATTTTCCAGGCAAGAGTACTGGAGTGGGGTGCCATTGCCTTCTCCGACTTACAATGCCTAGTACAACATAAATGCTATGCAAATACCAATAGTTGCCAACTTGCAGTAAATTCAAGCTTGGCTTTTTAGAATTTTTTTCCCCAAATAGTTTTGATCTGCAGTTGGTTGATTTCTGTGAATGTGGAACCTGCAGACCCAGAGAGCCAATTGTATGAGTAAAGGGCCAGTACTATTATACAGAGTGAAGTAAGCCAGAAAGAAAAACACCAATACAGTGTACTAACACATATATATGGAAGTTAGAAAGATGGTAACGATAAACCTGTATGCGAGACAGCAAAAGAGACACAGATGTATAGAACAGTCTTTTGGACTCTGTGGGAGAGGGAGAGGGTGGGATGATTTGGGAGAATGGCATTGAAACATGTATAATTTCAAATATGAAACGAATCACCAGTCCAGGTTTGATGCATGATACAGGATGCTTGGGGCTGGTGCACTGGGATGACCCAGAGGGATGGTACGGGGAGGGAGGTGGGAGAGGGGTTCAGGATGGGGAACACGTGTACACCCGTGGCAGATTCATGTTGATGTATGACAAAACCAATACAATATTGTAAAGTAATTAGCCTCCAATTAAAATAAATAAATTTATATTAAAAAAATTAGAATAAAAGCTAAAATATGTATTTATATTTCTTTACAATAATAACCATGTAATTACCTTTTAAAAAAAGGGGGGCCAGTACTGTCTCATCCTTGCCATTTTGGCATGCCTAGATTTTCACAGTCTGCATTTTAAACTGTGAGTTGTATAAGCATTTATCTAAACCTGACCAAGTTCTTGTTGATCAATCTTCAATAAATGAGATGCTAACCTCTCCGAAGCATGCTTCATTTTATAAATGTTTTGCTCAATCAAAAGCCAGAGTGACAAACCTGGTGGTTTTATTTTCTAGTTTTGCGATGTTTTGTTTTGTTTGCAGCTGCTTCATTCTCTTCGTCTCATTTTATTTGGTGTATTTAAAGAGCTAGCAGGGAGGAACATTAGGGCTACAGAGTTCAAGGACTAATGCATTTCCAGACATAGGAAATCCCCGATCAAATTTTCAACAACAAAATTCATTAAACAGTTGAAAAATATGACCTACAAAAAGAGAAGAAAAACCTTCTCATTACTTAGCCTTAAAGGAGAAGCCAAGAAGTGATCTAATAATGGGCTTCAGCTGTGATGGGCCCCCTCTGTGGCAGATATGAGCAGCAGAAGATGGAGCAAAGGAACAGATTTGGGCTGCAGCAGTGAGCATTTAGGGTCATAGAAACAATCAAGAATTTTCTGATGGAAGGATTTTGTAGAAGTTAAAAAAAATAGCTAATAGGGAAAAGGTTATGGAAAACTCCATTCCTTGGAAGGTTTCTAAAATAGGACACATTCTTAGGTCATAGTAGTAAAGCTAACAGAGAAGGAAGAAATAAAATCTTTCAAGGTCCCATCTTGTCCAAAGTCTATGACAGTTTTCAAGAGTTCTTGTTTTATTCAAACCACTTTAGAGTGGGAAACTGTGCTTTGAAAAGTCTCCATAACCTCAACAGACTTTTCCCTCAGCATCTCCCAGCTACTCTGGCTGCCACAATCTTTCCAAAATTTAGAATCTAAACACAGGTGGGTAGGCACCTCTCAAGAAACCTGTTTCATAATTCCCATCAAAGACAAAGACTTGGCTTTCAGAGGGCAGTTGCTGAATGTTTTGTGCTATTGCCTAGAACAGACAAAGGGGACAATGTTTGAACAGATATCCTCCCCAATGAACAGACCAGGTGGTTTGCAGAATAGAATGGGGCTCCTGACACATTGGGTGTTCAGAAATAACCCAGCAAACATCTTATCTCCTCTTGACTTGGTTTCTTATCATCAAACCTTGTTTAGTAAAGCTTTTGGGTGCTGATAGCTTGTGGGTTACATGCTTCTTTTACAATAAAATGGTCCATCTGTCCAAATGCTCACACATCACAGAGCTGCTTCTGAAAGGGGCTCTTTCCATCCTACAGGACCCCCTTACTCGTGCAGGGCCCTCACACTGGCCTCAGAAAAGGAAGATCATACCTATTCCTAGTTGAATTCTGTGAGCTGATGTTGGAGGAAAACCAAGATGGGCCTAATTTATCTGTGATTCACAAAAACCAAGTCTCCAGTAGATTTAGAAAATGTGGTTGCAGTGTATTTGGAAGAAATGGCTGAAATTGATTAAACATTGATTTGTAGATGGGGCACAGCAGAGACTATCTATGGAAGGAAATCATTCTGATTAAACGGAAGTGATTGAGTTTTATCCAGAAGTGAGGACTGGTTGCAACTGGAGATGATATTCTTTTAAATGAAAGAACTATGCTCCTGCACGCCTTCTCCCTTGGTCTAAGCAACTACAGGATAAGCTGCCTCACTTCAGAGGATGGGAGGAGTAGAAAAGCTGACTTACAACATTGCACTTGAACCTTCTCAGGGGAGGAGTGGGAGACAGAGACTTTAGGCAACTTATACCTCGATGACCATCTTTCCTATGATTGAATCCAACTATGATATTATTACTGTGCCCAGACAAAACTTCACTCTTCTTACAACCATTCACTGACCACTGTGTTCCAGAATTTTGTTAGGCATGGTATATAGGACTAGAAATAGAAAGAACAGAGGCCCGTGGTACTTTGATATCCTACAGACGCGTTCATGGTTTGATTTAGACAAGCTAATAGCGGTAGCATCGCTTTCATTATAGAAAACGGAGGCTAAGGTGCTTCCTACCTAAAGAAACTTTTTTTTTTTTTGTCATTTAGATTTATAAGCTAAAAGATTCTTCTTGTCCCCTAATGGTTTCTAAAATCCCAGAAGCCTTTGCAGCTTAGAGTACTGTTTTTGATGCTTGTTTGTCTATTGACTGTGGAAACTTTCTTAATTACTGAACCTTCTCTGATATTCTGAACAATCTCTACAGAAGCTGGTCTGCAAGATCAGCTGAAAGGCTCAGTCTATAAAACTTCCAATTCTGAGTCACGAGACAAAACTAAATAACAGGCCAAGATTTACCTATTCAAATGAGTACTGTCATTTTGAAAAGCACAGTCCCTGAAAGGTTATACAATAATTCCTTCTCTACCACCAGTTAGCATGGATTAGTATGCACATTTACTTCTGGGTACTTTTTCCTTAACAGAAAGGAATTTAGTCTGAGGATGAAGGATTTTTACTTGCTTTAATTGTGATGACTGGGAAAGGAAGGAAAGAATTAAGGAAGGAAGGAGAGGGGGAGAGGAAAGGAATAACTAGCACAAAACAGAAGATGAAGTAGAGAACAGATTAGAAGGGAAAGTGTAAAAGTGAAAGTTGCTCAGTCATGTCCGACTCCTTGCAACCCCATGGACTATATAGTCCATGGAATTCTCCAGGCCAGAATACTGGAGTGGGTAGCCATTGCCTTCTCCAGAGGATTTTCTCAACCCAGGGGTCAAACCCAGGTCTCCCACATTGCGGGTAGATTCTTTACCAGCTGAGCCACCAGAGAAGCCCAATCAGAAGGGAAGAGGTTGACAAAGAAACTTGGAGAAAGGCAGAGGAAGAAAAGAGACGTAAACCAGATCAAGATGTGAACTCAGGCTGTGTCAGGTTGCTGAGGTTCACCTGACAAAAGTTAAGAGAAGATGTTTCTCCATGTTCTGATGTGCACAAGCTAGATGTCCTCACGGACGATGCTAAGACTAGGCAAGCTCAGAAGTGGGAAGGAGGCATTGGAAATACTACCCGGCTAAAGAAAAGCTACCTAAAATAGTTCTGTCTCAAACATCTAAGTAATTCTGTTGGCTCCTGCCTGCTGTATCTTTGGACCACAGTAGTAAGAAAGAATCAGAAGTCAACCATCCCAAGTCCTAAAACTTGATACTGAACTCAGGGGTGGCTCCATGGCTTCCTATGACATCAGCACTTAAGACAAGCTTAATTTTGATGCATGAAGTATAGCTTAAACAAAAGACCGTCAAATCATGTTATAGCTACCCAGATAGAGGACATCGTTTTTTTGTTTTTGTTTTTTTTTTCTTTTTTTAGCTGTATCATGCAGCCTGTGGGATCTTAGTTCCCTGACCAGGGATCAAACCTGTGACCCCTGCAGTGGAGGCACAGAGTCCTAACCAATGGGGAATTCCCAATAGAGGACTTTTCAGAACATTTTGATGACCTAGTTTTTAACTTCAGGACAGAGTGTCAAGGAGCCAAGCCATAGGCTTGCTGCTCAAGGGTAGCCCTTCCTGATCTTTTAGTCCTCTCATCATACTTGACCTCACATTCTATCAGCCAGGTCATAGGAGTCAATAATCTCCGTATTAAGACTCCAGAAAGAAGCCAGATTTCCATTGGTAGATTTTGTTTTAGGAGAAACACTTTGAAAATATTAAGCATTTTATATTCTTGCATCCTTGGGCAAAAGAATATTACTTTGCCCATTAATCCTGATTCTGTCTTATTTTTAATTTCAGTTTACATGTCCTAGGGAAAAAACCCAGAATAGACCTCTTATCCAGAGAAGGCAATGGCACCCCACTCCAGTACTCTTGCCTGGAAAATCCCATGGACGGAGGAGCCTGGTAAGCTGCGGTCCATGGGGTTGCTGAGGGCCGGACACGACTGAGTGACTTCCCTTTCACTTTTCACTTTCATGCATTGGAGAAGGAAATGGCAACCCACTCCAGTGTTCTTGCCTGGAGAATCCCAGGGACGGGGGAGCCTGGTGGGCTGCCGTCTATGGGGTCACACAGAGTCGGACACGACTGAAGCGACTTAGCAGCAGCAGACCTCTTATCTAGCATTGTACCTAATATATACGCTGTGAGATCCAGGGAAAAGTATACACTACATATATTTACCCAAACTGAAAAACTCTCTCTTTCCATTCAAAATACAATAAATTGAAGCTCAACTTCAATATTCACGGGCAAATTACACATCTACATGAAGAAGAGAAGTGACAATTTTAGTCTCACAAGAATCAAAAGTCACTAATAGCTAAAAAGTGGGTTAACCATATGTTTGTGCATCACAACTCAAAAGGAATTGCCAGGAAGTGATTTCTTCTAAGTCCAAAGTTAACCTGAAGCATGGCTGTGCTTTGCACAACCCAAAAACTTGTCCTCTGTCCTTTTTAAAGTGACCTTCAAGGATAAGAAGTAGGAGCAGCTTGAATGTCATAATGTTTGGTAAAGGCAGACCTGCTAGACAGAAAGGAATAAAAATGGGCCCAAGGGACCAAGAGTCCATGAGGAGTGCCTATCGAGAAAAGAAACTAATGGGAATACAAGGTAATTTTCAAAACTTATCAGAGGCCACAAAAAAATAATGACTAGTTTAGCTTTTGTCTCTCCAAAATGCAATTAATTAGACTAAAGTAACATCGTGATAAAAGAATGTTCACTTTCTCCATAAATGGATATTGGGACATTATTATAACATTGTAGGCCTAGATCTCTTAATGTCAACTCTTATGAGGCCATCCATGATCCCCTAAGTATTTTGACTTGTTATGAGGTTATATTCTCATCAGTTAAATGTTGATTATAGCCATGTGGTTTGAATAGTTAATCATATACTTTGGGGAAAGAAAGGAAGGAGGGAGGGAGGAAGATGGACTCTTTCTCCTGAAAAATCAAAATGCTAAGAAGACAAGTATTTATTAATTTAACTCGAATTTGGTAGCACAATCAGTGTATTTTAATAGAATACAGAACTAGAGCAAGATAAAGAGAAATATAAGCATCAATACAAGTCACATAATTTGCACCAAATTCTTAATGTCAGCACCTGCTTAACCAGTATAATCAGGTTCAACATTTTCATCAATATCTTAAAGATATGCCTATGAATTTTAGGAAGATAGAAGTATAAGATGAGTCATTAATATGCAGGATCAAATCAAGATCCAAAAATATCCTGAGACAGAAATGATAGCTTATAGCCAACAAGATAATTCCACAGGATGAATATGAAGGTGCGCCTTGCACTTTTTGATGGTGGGTTGATCACAGTTCATTTGGGGACAACCAGAACATTCCTGTTCTGGAGAAGGAAACAGCAACCCACTCCAGTGTTCTTTCCTGGAGAATCCTAGGGATGGGGGAGCCTGGTGGGCTGCCGTCTATGGGGTCGCGCAGAGTTGGACATGACTAAAGCGACTTAGCAGCAGTAGCAGCAGCAGAACATTCATGTGGCAACTCAGCAGTGGCCACAGGACTGGAAAAGGTCAGTTTTCATTCCAATCCCAAAGAAGGGCAATGCCAAAGAATGCTCAAACTACCGCACAATTGCACTCATCTCACACGCTAGTAAAGTAATGCTCAAAATTCTCCAAGCCAGGCTTCAGCAATACGTGAACCATGAACTTCCTGATGTTCAAGCCGGTTTTAGAAAAGGCAGAGGAACCAGAGATCAAATTGCCAACATCTGCTGGATCATGGAAAAAGCAAGGGAGTTCCAGAAAAACATCAATTTCTGCTTTATTGACTATGCCAAAGCCTTTGACTGTGTGGATCACAATAGACTGTGGAAAATTCTGAAAGAGATGGGAATACCAGACCACCTGACCTGCCTTTTGAGACATCTGTATGCAGGTCAGGAAGAAACAGTTATAACTGGACATGGAACAACAGACTGGTTCCAAATAAGAAAAGGAGTACGTCAAGGCTGTATATTGTCACCCTGCTTATTTAACTTATATGCAGATTACATCATGAGAAACTCTGGACTGGAAGAAACACAAGCTGGAATCAAGATTGCTGGGAGAAATATCAATAACCTCAGATATGCAGATGACCCCATCCTTATGGCAGAAAGTGAAGAGGAACTCAAAAGCCTCTTGATGAAAGTGAAAGTGGAGAGTGAAAAAGTTGGCTTAAAGCTCAACATTCAGAAAACGAAGATCATGGCATTCAGTCCCATCACTTCATGGGAAATAGATGGGGAAACAGTGGAAACAGTGTCAGACTTTATTTTTTTGGGCTCCAAAATCACTGCAGATGGTGATTACAGCCATGAAATTAAAAGACACTTACTCCTTGGAAGGAAAGTTATGACCAACCTAGATAGCATATTCAAAAGCAGAGACATTACTTTGCCAACAAAGGTCCGTCTAGTCAAGGCTATGGTTTTTCCTGTGGTCATGCATGGATGCGAGAGTTGGACGGTGAAGAAAGCTGAGCACCGAAGAATTGATGCTTTTGAACTATGGTGTTGAAGAAGACTCTTGAGAGTCCCTTGGACTGCAAGGAGATCCAACCAGTCCATTCTGAAGGAGATCAGCCCTGGGATTTCTTTAGAAGGAATGATGCTGAAGCTGAAACTCCAGTACTTTGGCCACCTCATGCGAAGAGTTGACTCATTGGAAAAGACTCTGATGCTGGGAGGGACAGGAGGCAGGAGGAGAAGGGGACGACAGAGGATGAGATGGCTGCATGGCATCACTGACTCGATGGACGTGAGTCTGAGTGAACTCTAGGAGTTGGTGATGGACAGGGAGGCCTGGCGTGCTGTGATTCATGGGGTCGCAAAGAGTCAGACACGACTGAGTGACTGAACTGAACTGAAGCATATTGAGCCAAGAGGACGTCTCAACTATGAAAAATGTTAATAAAAATTTAGGGTTTGTTGATTAAAAATATGGGATTCTGACTCTCACTTTATTCTAATCAATCAAACAATTTTTCCTCCCTTTTCTTCCCACCTAGATACCTAAGCAGATCTTCTAGGGGAAAGGACTGCAACCAGAGAAGAGCTGTTGGGATTAGACAGGATGTGGACATCACATTGGCTGAAGAGCAACTGAATATGTTACACTGATGGAGAGAAGCCTTCAGAGGGTTAAATGCTTCATCCACAAAAAGAGGAAGAACCAGGCGGAAACAGAAGGAACACCTGTCAGGTAAAGATGGATTCCTGACCTGAGGTGGGAGTGGGAGGTGGGCACTGAGCTGGATAATCTCTAAAGGCAGTGTCGACCCCAAGATTCTATGATTCTCAAAGGAAAAGTGGACTTATCCTGGCTATTATTCAGCAATTCCTATGATACTAATTATTTTTCTATGCTAAATTTCTATTATCATGCTTTTTATTTAACTGGGCAGAAAATAAAAATTGAAATTATGTTGCTAGTGACATTTATTATCAAGGAAATGTGCTGTACTGAAAAAAAAAACTTTATGATTTCAAGTTTGCCTTCTTGCTGCATCAACTTCCACTGGAACCTAGGGGCATCCTGTGGGAGGGAAGAATAATATGATTTCTCTCAACGCCATCCTTTGAGGGGAGCTCCACCTCTTACAGTTTCCTTTACTAATTCATGACGGACCATCACCTCTTCATTCAATTAAATGTTACCAAAGTCATTTTCATGTTTTGCATCCATGGGTAAAAAATCCCATGAGTCTATCAACCCCACGTGGTATTTCCCTTTATCTGCCCTAAGATTATTTTCTCAAGTACATAATACATAAAAATTATGACTTTGCAGACATTTCTAAATGAATTATTATTTTTTTCTTTGCAGGGTATAAAGATTGCCGCACTCATTATAAGGGTCTCATTATATCATTTTGATGGTTCGTTCTGAACCTCCTCCAATTCCACTGGATTTTGGAGACGTGGCAATCAAACTTGTAATGTATAGATGACATAAGTTTTTGTGTGTATTATAAAGAAACTGCAGTAACCTTCCTGATAGTTCCCAGAATTTACTTGGTCTCTTTAATTGCTTAGAATTACACAGATTAAGAAACCTATCTGTTTCTGGACTCCTTGTCAGGCTTCTACATTCATACTCTACTAGAGTGAAAATAACTTTAGGAGATCATGGCCAACACCCTGCTTTTACACAGGGAAGTAATTTGCCCAAGTGGCAGGGCCTGCAAATAGAACCTAGAACTTCTGACCCACAGCCAAGGGTTATTTCCATCACATCCCTTTGCCTGCTTCATATAAATGGTACATTGCCTACTTTTGATTGCTTTTCTTTAACACATTACCTTTTACTTGACTATGCTAAAATTAATCTGCTATGTTTAGCTTTAACACATAATCTAAAGAATTTTTTAAACAATTTATCCTGATTCGCATGACATGGCTGAGTTTTTAACCTCTCTAAACCTTGCTTCCCTAGCTGTAAAGTAGGAATAATACAAACCTTTAAAGTGTATTGTGAGAATTAAATGAGATGAAATAACATGTTCACCACTGTCATGGTCCCTGGCACGGAGCAAGAGCACCTAAATGGTTGCCATTATTGATTACACCATAATTATTTTAAGACCACCTCAAATGCTGCAAACAATTCTCTCGAGGAAAGCCTCACTCGGGGGCCTGGAGCACATAAGTGGGTTTCACAGAGCCCGCTGCCACAGGCACAGGTTTTGGGTACTATGTGCTGCCAGTTTGAATTAGAGGGAGTATCAATCACAAGCACATGTTATTTAGAAATATGACAAATATTCTAAAAATGTTGTTTGGTGAGCTTAATTTAAAACAGCATGAACTTCTTCCATCTGAAAACATCCATATGCCATGAAGTAGCTAAGTTACACTTTCATTTCAACAGTAGGTTGCAAAGGCAGTGGGGGGTGGCGGGGGGTAGTTAGAGCTCAAGCGATCACAAACACACAGGCTTCTCTAAATAACTCTGCAGTTACTAGGTAACCAGGTAGCACTGGGTGAAAATAACTTCAGGTGTTTGAACTGCTGCTGCCCATGTACCAGAGGTGAGTTTTGCCCTGGCAATGGCTAACTGAATGAACGATTCCACTGTCAATTGCATTTACAGAGCTAGTAAGACTGGCCACACAATAGCCCTCTTCTCAGGAGGGTCTAGAATAGAGCCTTGGAGGAAGCATCAAAAGCCTGGCATATTTCATGTAGAAGTGAGAAGCTTATGCTGGGAACAAAAAGCATATCCTGGCATCACATTTAAGCATAATCTCTGTAGAGAAGGTAAAAAAAAATCACCAAGAATGGGGAGGGGATGACAAAGGGCAGATAGCAACAGTTTATGCTATTGTAGACAAATTTAACGGTAGCACTGTCTGAAGATCAAAGAAATAACTAAATGGCTTATCAAAGGAGCATTGTTTTATCTCATTCAACTCTATACCCTAACAGTTTATGAATTTCAACGTCCGTATGTTCCTCCAGTAAACTGCGATGAGGTACAGCATGTTTCAACATTGTCTTTGCCCCTCTTCTTTCAACAGAGTAGTTAAGACCATGGGTTCTAGAGGTAGAAGGGCAGGATTTAAAGTGCACCTCTGTCGCCCACCAGGCTTCCCAGGTGGTGCTAGGGGTAAAGAAGCCACCCGTCAGTGCAGGAGATGTAGGAGACGTGGGCTTGAACCCTGGGTCAGGATGATCCCTGGAGAAGGGCATGGCCACCCACTCCAGTATTCTTGCCTGGAGAATCTCATGGACAGAGGAGGCTGGTGGGCTACAGTCCATAGGGTTGCAGAGTCGGACATGACTGAAGTGACTTAGCATGCACACATGTCACACTCTGTCATTTACAAGGAGCTTTCAGTAAGCTGCTTGGGCTCTCTGGGCTCCCATTTCCATGGATCTAAAAGTGAACATTAACAAATGTCCACAGCATTGATGTACTCACAAGCACGAGGAAAGGACTCATGCCAGGCACCCAGTGCAGGCTCCATCCATCTAGTTCCCCAATCATTCATCCTAGTGTTTCATTACATGTTTGGTTGTTAGCGGGATGTCCTGATGAAATGGTGTCTGTCTTTAGCACAAATGGATCTCTTGATGGTATTCTCAAGCAACTGGAGGGCAAAGAAAAAACTTCCCTCCCCTGGTGGTAGGGGCCTGGGAAGGGGGAAGAGAGTGCAGACTTCAAAAATAAAAAGGCTCCCACCCCTGATCTGGGGCACCTCTCTCGGGAGAGGGGAGGGTGCGCCTACAGCCCCACCCTCAGCTCTCCTAGTGGCCGTTATGTCCTTTGCGTATGTTTCTCAAAAGACTTGAAATATGGTAGAGAATCAACACATCAATGGTTGATTTGCTTCTATTTAGTAATAGAATGTGATTCAGAATCAAAATAGTTCAGTCCTTTACAGAGAAAGATATTAGTTGTTGTGATCAATGCACAATTAAAACAAATTTCCAACTGATTACTTTTACTTATACAATTTAATCACATAAACCTATTAAAGACATTCACTCTCAACTATGTATAATGGATAATGTAACTGTCTTCCTCTCAATGGTGAGTATAAACAATGAGCACATTAAAAAAAATTAACCTTCAATGCATTCTTCGAAGGTCAGAACCATATAGAGCTATGGACAAGAAATTAGGACCAGAATTAAAGTCATGCTTAAAAGTTAACTATAAGACTTCTGGTCAGCAAGTTCACATCTTCATGAGCCTTTGTTCCAAACATGTGGCAATTAGAAATGAAATTATAAAAAGAGAAAACCAAAAGGTTATAATTTGCCTCTGAAAACCAGATAAACATCTCTGTGGACTAGAAATGGATTAGAATCACAAGGCAGTGAGTGAGTTTGAAGCCAGGGGACCTGCAAGGCTCCAGACGTAGAAGCCAGCCATGACTGCTGGGCTTTCTGTTCCTGTAGGCAGACAGAAATCTAAAATCCCTTCACTGGAGAAAGGGGAACCTAAGCCAGGCTAACTGTGTGAAAGCAAGCAAGAGGGCTGAGTTCAAGAGAGGAGGCTGAAAACAAAAGAAGCCTGCCAAGAGGTGAAGCTTTATGAAACAGTTGCGCCTATGAAGGAGAAATGAACAAAGATATGATGCAGAACCAGGCACTGAATCAAGCCATTCGCTGGCCTTTTAACAGGATGTGTGATCCTCGTTATCGCCATTGGCAAGAGCGGCTGATACAACATAATAAAGCCTGGTTCTCGACCGGCAATGTCCTCAGCCAGGTGAAAGCAACCACAAAACCTTGTGAGAGACAGAACTGAACCTAGAGGGAAAGAACACAGTGCAAACAACAATACGAACTGAATTTTAAAACATCCTACTCAAAAAGAGCTAGCAAACCCAAATTTCAAAACACACGAAGGATCAGAGTGCTAAAAATGTCAACAAAATCAACAACTGAAAATAAAACCTCCACTCCAGATTAATTTGTGGAAAGACTGTATAACGATTTTTTAAAAATTATGCTTAGGGTGATCAAAGGATTAATTTTCTAAAAAAAGAAAAATCACCAAAATTGACCTAAGAAGAAATAGAAAACCTGGAAATATCAATAAACATTAAGTAAGTCAATCAAGAATCAGATATTTGGCAAAACTAATACATATTGTAAAGTTTAAAAAAAAAAAAAGAATCAGAAAGTACCCTCCGTCTCACACACACACAAACTAAGGCACCAGACTCAAGAGGTTTTACAGGTGAGTTTCACCCAATTAAAAGAAATAGAATATCCTCAAACTTAGCCAACTCATTTATCAAGGTGTTACACTGAAACCAAAAAAAGACAGGGACAGTATAATAAAGTAAATTATAGACCAACCTTATTTCTGAATAGGATGCAAAATTATTAAATAATTAAACATGATGTACAACTTCCTCCAATTTTAATTGATAAAATTATAAAACAACAGACAAAAAAGCTTCGGTCCAAAATGTGAAATATAAATTAGTGATTCTCTATGAAAAAAATGAAATCCATGATACTTCTGATTATAGACATGGAGGGGTCAGTAGACCTGTGTACACAGACAATGGCATTTGGAATGATATATTCCAGGTTGTTACCCAAAGATTAATTTGAGCAGAAAATGAGCATGCTACTTCATTTACTCTTGCTCCACTACCCACATACAGAAAGCCTAACAACATGGTACCCTAGCGCCATAGTTTATTTATTTTTGTTTTATATTTACACTATTGCAGTATCCGTGAAATATTCAACAATTTAAAAAGAAAACAAAACAACAATAAGACAGAAACGTAGGACTGTGGGTGCCCAGTTGTCTTCTGCGCCAGACAGGAACCCTGAAGCACCAAGTGCCTGCCAGGCCCTCAGGCTTCTCCTTAGGAGAGCAACCCTGGGAATTCCTTATGGACAGAGCTGCTGGAGCTCATGCCATGTGTCAAGAGGAACCAGCTCTGCATCCAGGGCTACAAATAATTATCACAAAATCAGCTTCTAAATCAAAGCAACATGGGTAAATCAGACATGAGAGAAGTTTACCTTTGACCTGGCTTGGCTCAAAAACCTTTTCAAGAAGGTGAGTTGCACTGGATGGTGATACATGAAGGGGGCACAGAGAGAGGGAGACGGGACGGAGGGGTCCTTACACCCTATGGGGTTCATCTTGGTTTATCCTTAAACCTGTCCTATAACACAATCTCAAAAGTACAGGGGCTAGAAATCTCTGTAAAGTGAAAAAGCAAACTACATACCCGCCACCCACATGTCCTCATCGCCCCCCAGGTTAATCTGGGCATATCCCATCCCTTCTATGTCCCCACAATTAACTGTCCCATCTATCTAAATATAGTTAGAAAATGCTATACCACTCTAGAGAAACCTGTTTAGCTTTACCCCCCATTTCCAAAATGTTTTATCCATGTACTCCGCAAGCATTTATCAATCCACTGTTAGACGTCATACTGCATATGTGGTGAGGATAGAGCAATGAGCTGGACGGATGAGGCCTCTGGCCTTCTGAAATCACATTCCAGTTGAAGGACAGGTGATGACCAAGTGCACAAAGATAACCCCAGGCAGTGACATATGCTGTGAAATAATAAAATCGCGTGATGTGTCAAAGAACGGTGAGGGGCTCATTGGCCAGAAAAATACCTCTCCAAGGAAGCAGAGTTTGATTGAAAACTGAATGGTAAGAGCTGGCCTCACGAAGATCTGGGAAAGAAAACTCCAGCCAAAGGGAACAGCTGGTGCAAAGATCCAGGGGTTGGAATGAATTTGAGTGGTTAAGTCTTTCTTCACAACTTGTCACCATTTAGCAGAACAGTGAATCAGGGAACCACATTTACGAAATATTTTAAGTACCAGAAATACTGGTTTAATTTGAATTTGGGAATTATGAATGGACATGCTGATTTAGGAACTATAGAAATTATTTAAATGCTCATAAACAGATCCATCTGGAAATGATAATAATTCTCTTTCAAGTCGGGAAATGCAACATATTAGACCTAGAAGTCACAGGAAAGGTGTGATATAGCAAATTGAAGTGAGATTTTCTAGGATTATTTTTCTAATCAGAGACATTCATCGAATAATTTTGTTTTGGAAATCAAAGTAATGCAAATGCCTACTTGTCATAGAAGTCTTGTGGAAGGGAACCAATAGGGAAGGATTTTTTTTAGGGGAAACTGGGGAAGGGATGGGCACTGAAGACAGAATCAAATGGAAGAGGAGCTGGATAAGCAGAAGATCAAAGCAGACACAGGCCACTTCACAGTAAGTGGAAAAGGTGACGTCATTGAAAGCAGCCTCGGGGCCCGTGGTCTGTGGCACTGGGGGTACCAACCGGGCCGCATGCCCCTGGGATGCTGCAGTGCATCCAGTGAGTGGCCACCGCTCAAGGTACATCACCTGGAAGTCACCTGGGCTGACTGCAATTCAGTGTCACAAGAGATGGGCAGAAAGCAAACTCGGGGGAATGTGAAAGCAAACTAACGGTGTGGAGAACTTCCTCAAGAACAGGCTGCAGTTTCGGACCACGGGATAAATCAGTTAAAGAAGAATTCATGCAGTGCAAATTGGATGAAATGGGGACAAGTGAACAAGTTAGCAAGGAGGGTTGTGTTTTGGGTTTTATGGACTATCGTACCATTACAACAGATTACCTTTGAGAAATGTAAGTTCCTCCAATTTCAAATCTAACTTGAAAGGGATGCTAAACTGGATTTAAGTGCAAAAGATAACCATGCTGCTAGGGCCTCTTTCATCTTGAGGAAAAAAGAAAAAGCAAGCTCAATCAAATCATTTGTGGGATGGAGCATTCTGATTAAATCGATTTCCTGACTAGATAGATTTTTAAAATACAGTTGTCAATCTTTCTTAAAGATATCAGCTAAGATCAGCGGAACAGAACAGAAGCAGTACTGAAGCAGATCTGTATGTGTATATGAAATAATTAAGCATATTATAAAAAATGGCTCACAACACCGGCACACTATGTGCATTATGAAACACCCAGAGCAATAGAAATTTGAGATGAGATAACCTAAGTTTTACATTTTCCCCCAATATCCTCAAGGGCCTCCTTGTACCCACTCAAAGACATCTGTGTTCTCTACCCACACTGACCTCTGCTAAATTACCATCATGACCTCTAGGAGGGTGGGGACCATGGCTGCCTTGTTTATTCTCTGCTGCTGCTGCTGCTAAGTCGCTTCAGTCGTGTCTGACTCTGTGCGACCCCATAGACGGCAGCCCACCAGGCTGTCCCTGGGATTCTCCAGGCAAGAATACTGGAGTGGGTTGCCATTTCCTTCTCCGGTGCATGAAAGTGAAAAGTGAAAGTGAAGTTGCTCACTTAGCGACCCCATGGACTGCAGCCTACCAGGCTCCTCCATCCATGGGATTTTTCAGGCAAGAGCACTGGAGTGGAGTGCCACTGCCTTCTCCTGATTATTTTCTAATCCCCAGTATCCTTAGAGTACTCAGTGAGTATCAGATCTCCCTTGAGCCCTTTCCTTCTGGGGGGCACTGACACTAGACACAGGTGATACTAGTTTCTCCATTAGCTTTCAGTTCAGTTCAGTTCAGTTGTTCAGTCGTGTCCGACTCTTTGCGACCCCATGAATCGCAGCACGCCAGGCCTCCCTGTCCATCACCAACTCCCAGAGTCCACCCAAACCCATGTCCACCAAGTCAGTGATGCCATCCAACCATCTCATCCTCTGTCGTCCCCTTCTCCTGCCCTCAATCTTTCCCAGGATCAGGGTCTTTTCCAATAAGTCAGCTCTTTGCATCAGATGGCCAAAGTATTGGAGTTTCAGCTTCAACATCAGTCCTTCCAATGAACACCCAGGACTAATCTCCTTCAGAATGGACTGGTTGGATCTCCTTGCAGTCCACGGGACTCTCAAGAGTCTTCTCCAACACCATGGTTCAAAAGCATCAATTCTTCGGCGCTCAGCTTTCTATAGTCCAACTCTCACATCCATACATGACCACTGGAAAAACCATAGCCTTGACTAGACATTAGTTTTAAGCAATCTAATTCTATAACCTCTGGGCCTGGGGGGCACTAAAGAGAACTTCTCCACACAGTGACAGAATGACAAGCACGGGGTATAAAGTGAGTCCCATAGCCTGAGGCTACTGCTGAAAGTGAAGGAGAATTTTTATACCCTCTAGGAAATGCAATCCATTAAACCATTAAAAATAGGAATTTGAGGTATTTCCCCACTACCCTCTGCCACTGGAAGAATTTTTAAAGTTGAAGAATAAATATGGGAACACTGTAACCTTTCAGAAGTACAACTGTTTAAAAAGAGCATACTGGCAAGCTGCTCAAATATTCTAAAACAATGAGCAGCTTGACATTTTTCAAACAAATATTTTAAAACTCAGGTCCACATGTGCACTGAAAATTAATGCCATTTGTTCAACAATAATAGACTTGATTCATATCCACTCTTGTACGTTGGATTATATTTGCTGATTTCATTAAACCTTCAAAAGGTTACAGCTGGTTGACATATGAAAAACTCTACACCTCTAGAAGAAGCAATTTTTGTACCAGTCCTCTTTGTATAAAGCCTGTCTTCAGAAAGAAATGATAAAGCATAGGACTCTGTTCCTCTCTATCACAGATTATATATTCAAACTTCTTCACCTACAGATACACTAACAAGGAAAGAGAAAGAGGTGGTCATGAACAAGCGGGACTGAGAACAAGGCAGGTACCAAGGGGAACTCTTAGAACTGCCTGAAGGGACTTTGAAGGGAGGCCTGGAGACCTGGGCTTCTAGAGCAAGGGTCATAGAATGCAAAACTGGGCATGAATGTTAACGATCCCACCCTCAGCACTTGACTGGTGGGGCCAGGGGGTCATTTTGATCGTACAGAGGACTCGAATTCAAAGCCAATTGTCTTCCTAGCTCTTCTTTCCAGAACACACACACACACACACACAAACAACTTCAAAGGGATTTTGGCAGAACTAACAGAAGGGCTGTGTAACTACAGAGAGATTGGAGCCAGCCCTTAAATATGCTTTATAAAGCTACTTGAATCAGAAGAAAATTCTTGACCATGCCAGAAACATATTGTGATCGATGTGGGTTAAATTAGAGTTTCCAAGATCATGACAGTAATTTCTGCAATAAGATCTTTACCAGTTACTAATGTACAGAACTTTCCAGCCTAAAAGGCCTAGTGACACGAATAGCTATTACACTGTCAAATCCTGAGTGACAATAAAAGTCCTGGAATTAACCCCAACGTGCATTAAAGGCTGCAGGTACTGTATCTGCAGCCTAGACACATTTCTGAAAACCCTTATAAAAAAAAGGGCTACAATACTTCTCACTAGTGGTTGCGCTGTAGGTCTTTAATGCCCTCTATATGTTTACTTTCTTTCTCTTTTGATAAAGAAGGCTTCTTCAGATTCCTAGAGTTTCCATAACAGTTTCATTTTAACTTACACAAACCAAGAGGACCGGAACTGCTATTCTCTAGTTGTACGAGTTCCCTAACTTCCTTGTGCTTTGGTTTTTTATCTATAAAAGAAGAATAACGTTAATAATACTTAAAGTAGTGGTTATTATGAGGATTTGCTGATCATGCGAATCATTTAAGACAAAGCCTGGTTCACGGTAGTCAATTATCAATTATTTGTATTATTTCAGTGTTTTATAGATTCATGAAAATAGGTCAAACCATGATATGGGCAAACTTTCAATTTTTTTAAAAAATGAACTTATATATAGCCGTTTATTTATTTATTTCTGGCTGTGCTGAGTCTTCATGGCTGCATGCATGGGTTTTCTTTAGCTGTGGAGAGCGGGGGCTACTCTTTGTTTGGGGTGCTGGCTTCCCCTATTATAGAGCGTAGGCTCTAAGGCACGCAGGCTCAGCGGCTGTGTCACCAGGGCTTAACTGCTCTGTGGCATGTGGAATCTTCCTGGATCAGGGACCCAATCTGTGTTCCCTGCATTGGCAGGTGGATTCTTAACCACTGGACCACGAGGGAAGCCCTCAAATTTTCGATAATTTACTTTCAGTTTGTTCAGCTCTTGTATTTAAAATTCCATCCTATGAGTATCTCTTATTCTACACTGGAGTACTAGAGGGTTTTCCAAAGGAACAGAATTTGGGTAGGTCTGGAAGGCTAGCATCTTTCAATTGAAGACAGCAGCTTTCAGTCCACTTGAACCAGAGGACAGTACATGGGTCTGGCGAAAGTGAAAGTTACTCAGTCATGTCCAACTCTTTGCAACCCCACGGACTGTAGCCCACCAGGCTCCTCTGTCCACGGAATTTTCCAGGCCAGAATACTGGAGTTTGTAGCCGTTCTTTTCTCCAGGGGATCTTTCCAACCCAGGGATCGAACCAAGGTCTCTCACATTGCAGGCCGATTCTTTACTGACTAAGCCACCAGGGAAACCCAAGAATACTGGAGTGGGTTGCCTATCCCTTTTCCAGGGGATCTTTCCAACCCAGGAATTGAAGCGAGGTCTCCTGCATTGGAGGTGGATTCTTTACCAGCTGAGCTACCAGGATCTGGTGAGAGTCTTCCAGAAAGTAGATCTCCAGTAAATACACTTAAAGCTCTCTCAGATAGAGTTCAACCAGGTTAGATAAAGGTACGTCACAGGAATTTCTTGTGTTTCAAGTGCTGACACTAAAATAATCATATTCAAAGTCATTTCCTGAAGCAGAGAAAGAGCAGAAGGGAAGAGATAAGAGGCACCAAGTTGGTGTTTCTCTAAGTATGGTCCTCAGATCACTAGCATCAGAATCATCTGTGACATCTGTACAAATGCAGATTCCTGGGTCCCATCCTGGACCTACTGAATCTGAGCATGGGTTTGAGAAGTCTACATTTTTATTAGTCGCCCAGATGATTCCTGTGCATGCTAAAGTTTGTAGACCAGCACAAGATATTCGACTCAGGTTGTGGGACTAAGTCATAAATCTGAGCTGTTGGTGATGAATCTTCTGTATCAGCTAGAGCCACTGTGAATTGGTTGAGCTCTGGCTTATCTCTCCTACACTCCAAGTGTCCCTTTCATTTGCTTCATCCTTGCACCTTATCCCAGCCTCAAACAGAGAACCTAACTCTACAAATCGTACTGGGACCAAAAGAGGCAAATGGGCAGAGCTTGCCGTCTGGAGAACTTGGCTCCAACAATGCTGACTTGGTAGTACTCCTTCCTAAACATAGCTTTTGTGGCTTTTGACAAGACTTAACACTTTGGCAAGTGTTAAGTCGCTTAGTCGTGTCTGACTCTTTGTGACCCTATGGACTGTAGCCCGCCAGCGTCCTCAATCCATGGGATTCTCCAGGCAAGAATACTGGAGTGGGTTGCCATGCCCTTCTCAAGAGGATCTTCCCAAGCCAGGGATCAAACCCAGGTCTCCAGCATTGCAGGCAAATTCTTTACCGTTTGAGCCATGAGGGAAGCGATTTCTATTAAAAAAAAAACAAAAAACAAAAACTACTGAAGTTCAGCCTAAGACAGTAAGGCTTGATGAGGAAGGAAGGAAACAAAGAAAGGAGAGAGGGGGAGAAACCTAGAGGTGGGAGAAAGAAAAAGAAAGAGAGAGAAAGAAACCACTCGGCTCCTTCCTTGAAGGGATGAAAGAAGAGAATGAAATATAGAAAATGTACCAAACTAAAAAGAGAGAGAGAGAAGAAAATATACCAAATAATTGCTTTTTCTGATTTACTTGTGAAATAAGTTAGGCAGTTTTTGAAAAGTCCTTATCAGATTCTCCTAACAAGAATAGCCAGATTCTCTCTCTAAATTATAAATCAACAGGAACCTGTATGTTTTTTAGACATTGCAAAATGAGCTGTCTTCTCTAGAGAAAAGGAAAGGAGAAAGGATAAGGATAATAAAGTATTCTAATATATATACACCACCATCAAAGAAAACCAATATTTCGATAGAAGCTTGAATGGATAAGCATCTTCATCTTTAAAAAACTAATACAGTTATGTAAAGTTTAAAAATAAAATAAAATTAAAAAAAAATAAATAAAAGTGAGCTGCCTTATTCTCTCTTTTTATCAGTTCAGTTTTATTATATTTGCATATTTTAAAATATTAAAATGCTTACATGTGATCCATAGGCATGAGAATTCGACATCCCAATGAACAGGACATACACAGGTATGAAATTGTGCTTGCCCTACTCCCGTGAGGGCATGGAGGAGTACTGCACACTTTTGCTCCAGTAGAACCATGGATCTCAGTTATGTTCCTAGCAGGGAAAGGAAAATGTCACCTCTGGCAGGAGTGAGGTGGGGAACCTGGAGTGGCTCGGCAAATTCTCCAGAGTCCCACAGTGGGCTGGCCAGGAAACTCTCAGTTGCAAGCATCTCGATCATCCCATCCTCTCAAACCCATGCTGACGCTCAATCAGCATTATATTAATATTAATGTAATTACCATATTAATTAGTGTTACTACTAATACTCATAGCAACCATAGCGTCCAGCATTCAGGTGCGCTGCCACGCTATGGACAAAAGCCTAAAGAGAGCGAAACCATTACAGAGCGTAAACCGGGGGAGTATATAGGCGGCTCAAAGTCTGAAGAGGCCTGATTTGCATGCAAGCCAGCCAAGACAAATGGTTAAAGAAACTAGGGACCCCGGCAAATTCAGCTGGGTCTGGAATGCAAATAAAGTGTACACACGAGAAAGGTATCAAGGTTATAATAGTGAGAGTGCAAGGCCAGCAGGAGTTCAGCCAATCCCAGCAGCTTGTTAAAAGCAGTTCTCCCCTGGCCCACAAATGCGCTTCCTGATTGCAGAGTTCCATGAGCCCGTCTGCAGCAGTGGCAGCTCCGCACTCCATCCATTACCCACATTCCATCCAGCTAATTACCAAGCACCAGACGGACTTCTATGCCAGAGGGCTGAGAGCAATTTGGTAAAGTCCCTGTGTTTTCATTAATGTGAATTTCTCAGCCTTTCTAGGTCAGAGAAACACTGGGTGATTACAAACTCTTACTTGTATGAAAAGGGGAAAAAGCAGGCTGGTGCATTATAAGGAGCTAATGCCAGTTCCCAAGATTTGGGGAAAGAGGACAGAGTGCTTGAAAGAATGCAAAGGTTTAAGCAAAATAAACTGATAGAATCGTTATCATCTCCGAAAAGAACAAGAGATAATAAACAAGAGATAATGCAAGGTGTTCTGAATATTAAATTACAAAAGACTAACTCCAGCAATTCAAGGTGGCCTAGTTGATAAGGAATTCAACTTCATGTAGTTCTTCCTAAACGACAGTGTGCTTAGCCACTCAGTGGTGTCCAGCTCTTTGTGACCCCATGGACTGTAGCCCACCAGGCTTTTCTGTCCATGGAATTCTCCAGGCAAGAATACTGGAGCCGGTTGCCATTTCATTCTTCAGGGAATCTTCCCAACCCAGGGATAGAACTCACATCTCTTATGTCTCCTTCACTGGCAGGTGGAGTCTTTACCACTAGAGCCACCTGGGAAGCCCTAAATGACAATGAATGAAGAACTGAAAACTCTTTGTACGATTCATTCATTCATTCAGCAAATGCTCAGTACAGCCTACCAGGAACTGAGGTGAGTTCAAGAACACAGAAGTTGTTAATTTCCTCCTGGTACTCCAGAAGTCATCTAGCCCCTCCACATCACTCGATCTAGAAGTTACTCAGGGATTTAGTTTCTCTTTTCCACTAGGATTTTAGCTGATCAGTTAATGAATCCATGAGAAAGGAAAAATAGAAGAGAGGGAGAGAGAGAGATGGAGGGAGACACAATTCCTTTCAAAGAGCACATCCTCTAGTTTGCTGTGAAAATCAAGGTGGTCTGGAGGTTGCTAAAAGGGGACCATGGAGAACTGTTGGCTTTCTTCCCTCTTTGTGAGCTAAGTCCTTCACATGGGACCAACCCTGACCTTCGGCTCGTGAACCATAATTTCATGTGGAGCCCTATCAGGTCACACTCATTTTAGAGTTGTGCGCATGCTCAGTCACTCAGTTGTGTCGGACTTTGCAACCCCATGAACTGTAGCCCGCCAGGCTTCTCTGTCCGTGGGATTCTCCAGGCAAGAATACTGGAGTGGGTTGCCATTACCTTCTCCAATTTTTAGAGTTGAGAAGAACTTAAAACTGATTTGGCATATTCGTTTTCAATGCATCAATATCAAACTGGGTAACAGTCAGGGAACAATGAAGCAAATCAAATAGGGAAGGAAAGGGAAACAATTTTTACTGAGAAAAGTAGAATTCATGTTTTAGGATAGCCAGTTAAAAATATTTATTATGATAACAGAGTCAGGCTCTCATTAAACTTTCATTTGGCATCCCTGAAAAAATTAAGACATCTGAAATCATCAAGCAATGGGGAGGACAGGGAACAACCAGACCCTTATGTACTTCTGATGGGAATGTAAATTGGCCCAATCCCACTGAAAACAATTTGGCATCACCTAGCAGAGCTGAATATGTGTAAACCCCTTGATCCAGAAATTCCACTCCTAGGTATATGCCCTGGAGCAACTTTTGCATGTATGTACCAGGAGACACGGGCAAAAAAATGTTCATAAGCCACACTGCTTGAAACAGTAAAAACTGGAATCAACCCAAAAGTCCATCAACAGTCAAATGGGAAGGTAAGTTGTGGCAGTCACACAATGGAGCATTATAAAATGTGAAAATAAATGAAGCACAGCTGCACACGGCAAAACGCATGCTATTTTTTTTTTAAAACAAATTCTGGAAGATTACATACAATTAAAATAGTTTTGTAAAGCTTTTTAAAAAGCAATATTATAGAATATACTGTTTAGAGATACATATATGGGAAAATAATTTAAGAAAAAACATAAAAGGATTAACACAGAAAGTCCAGACTAGCATTTGCAGGGTGAGGGGACACAGAGAGTCCAGGAGTAAAGCCCAAGGTAGAGTCAACGGGACTAGTGACCCTAGGCTGAGATTGTTTCATTTAACAGATGATCGTTTCATTGTTAGGCTTCCTTATATGAGATCTTAGATTGAGATCGTTTCATTATACATACTCGTTTCATTATAATCGTTCCATTGTTAGGCTCCCTAATGTACATAGGTGGTATATATTCTGTTTTTGTTTTGTTTTGTTTTGTTTTTTAATTTTATTTTATTTTTAAACTTTACATAATTGTATTAGTTTTGCCAAATATCAAAATGAATCCGCCACAGGTATACATCTGTTCTTTTGAACCCTCCTCCCTCCTCCCTCCTCCCTTCCCATTCCATCCTTCTGGGTCGTCCCAGTGCACCAGCCCCAAGCATCCAGTATCGTGCATCGAACCTGGACTGGCAACTCGTTTCATACATATTTTACATGTTTCAATGCCATTCTCCCAAATCTTCCCACCCTCTCCCTCTCTCACAGAGTCCATAAGACTGTTCTATACATCAGTGTCTCTTTTGCTGTCTTGTACACAGCGTTATTGTTACCATCTTTCTAAATTCCATATATATGCGTTAGTATACTGTATTGGTGTTTTTCTTTCTGGCTTACTTCACTCTGTATAATAGGCTCCAGTTTCATCCACCTCATTAGAACTGATTCAAATGTATTCTTTTTAATGGCTGAGTAATACTCCATTGTGTATATGTACCATAGCTTTCTTATCCATTCATCTGCTGATGGACATCTAGGTTGCTTCCATGTCCTGGCTATTATAAACAGTGCTTCGATGAACATTGGGGTACATGTGTCTCTTTCCCTTCTGGTTTCCTCAGTGTGTATGCCCAGCAGTGGGATTGCTGGATCATAAGGCAGGTCTATTTCCAGTTTTTTAAGGAATCTCCACACTGTTCTCCATAGTGGCTGTACTAGTTTGCATTCCCACCAACAGTGGAAGAGGGTTCCCTTTTCTCCACACCCTCTCCAGCATTTATTACTTGTAGACTTTTGGATCGCAGCTATTCTGACTGGTGTGAAATGGTACCTCATAGTGGTTTTGATTTGCATTTCTCTGATAATGAGTGATGTTGAGCATCTTTTCATGTGTTTGTTAGCCATCTGTATGTCTTCTTTGGAGAAATGTCTATTTAGGTCTTTGGCCCATTTTTTGATTGGGTCATTTATTTTTCTGGAGTTGAGCTGTAGGAGTTCCTTGTATATTCTCGAGATTAGTTGTCAGTTGCTTCATTTGCTATTATCTTCTCCCATTCTGAAGGCTGTCTTTACACCTTACTAATAGTTTCCTTTGATGTGCAGAAGCTTTTAAGGTTAATTAGGTCCCATTTGTTTATTTTTGCTTTTATTTCCAATATTCTGGGAGGTGGGTCATAGAGGATCCTGCTGTGATGTATGTCAGAGAGTGTTTTGCCTATGTTCTCCTCTAGGAGTTTTATAGTTTCTGGTCTTAAGTTGAGATCTTTAATCCATTTTGAGTTTATTTTTGTGTATGGTGTTAGAAAGTGTTCTAGTTTCATTCTTTTACAAGTGGTTGACCAGATTTCCCAGCACCACTTGTTAAAGAGATTGTCTTTAATCCATTGTATATTCTTGCCTCCTTTGTCAAAGATAAGGTGTCCATGTGTGCGTGGATTTATCTCTGGGCTTTCTATTTTGTTCCATTGATCAATATTTCTGTCTTTGTGCCAGTACCATACTGTCTTGATGACTGTGGCTTTGTAGTAGAGCCTGAAGTCAGGTAGGTTGATTCCTGCAGTTCCATTCTTCTTTCTCAAGATCGCTTTGGCTATTCGAGGTTTTTTGTATTTCCATACGAATTGTGAAATTATTTGTTCTAGCTCTGTGAAGAATGCTGTTGGTAGCTTGATAGGGATTGCATTGAATCTATAGATTGCTTTGGGTAGTATACTCATTTTCACTATATCGATTCTTCCAATCCATGAACATGGTATATTTCTCCATCTGTTAGTGTCCTCTTTGATTTCTTTCACCAGTGTTTTATAGTTTTCTATATATAGGTCTTTAGTTTCTTTAGGTAGATATATTCCTAAGTATTTTATTCTTTCCGTTGCAATGGTGAATGGAATTGTTTCCTTAATTTCTCTTTCTGTTTTCTCATTATTAGTGTATAGGAATGCAAGGGATTTCTGGGTGTTGATTTTATATCCTGCAACTTTACTATAGTCATTGATTAGTTCTAGTAATTTTCTGGTGGAGTCTTGAGGGTTTTCTATGTAGAGGATCATGTCATCTGCAAATAGTGAGAGCTTTACTTCTTCTTTTCCAATTTGGATTCCTTTTATTTCTTTTTCTGCTCTGATTGCTGTGGCCAAAACTTCCAAAACTATGTTGAATAGTAATGGTGAAAGTGGGCACCCTTGTCTTGTTCCTGACTTTAGAGGAAATGCTTTCAATTTTTCACCATTGAGGATAATGTTTGCTGTGGGTTTGTCATATATAGCTTTGATTATGTTGAGGTATGTTCCTTCTATTCCTGCTTTCTGGAGAGTTTTTATTATAAATGGATGTTGAATTTTGTCAAAGGCTTTCTCTGCATCTATTGAGATAATCATATGGTTTTTATTTTTCAATTTGTTAATGTGGTGTATTACATTGATTGATTTGCGGATATTGAAGAATCCTTGCATCCCTGGGATAAAGCCCACTTGGTCATGGTGTATGATCTTTTTAATGTGTTGTTGGATTCTGATTGCTAGAATTTTGTTAAGGATTTTTGCATCTATGTTCATCAGTGATATTGGCCTGTAGTTTTCTTTTTTTGTGGGATCTTTGTCAGGTTTTGGTATTAGGGTGATGGTGGCCTCATAGAATGAGTTTGGAAGTTTACCATCCTCTGCAATTTTCTGGAAGAGTTTGAGCAGGATAGGTGTTAGCTCTTCTCTAAATTTTTGGTGGTACATATTCTGTTATACACATCACCTATGACATATATAAAATATTTAAAATTCTGATACAGCACCTCATGAAATACTGCACAGCCATTAAAGTAAGTTAATTAGATCTATATCTTCTGATAGGAAAAGATCAAGACAAATTGTTTAGGTTAACAAAAGAGCAAGTCAGAAGAACACCATGGGACACTCCTATTTCTGGAACAAGTTAGCAAAGATGCTAAAAGCTCATGTAACTATGTGATAAGTATATATTTGTATTGAATCACTTCTGTTTGGCCCTCTAACCCACACTCCATCCTGTTCTCTGGCCAAGGAGGCTGACCTAGATGGATGGCATAGATCCATTTTTCTGCCCCGTGCCCCAGGCTTCCCATAGGGTTCAGTCGATGGCAGGGGCAGTGGGGAGCTTTAGCAGGAGAGTGGAGGGAGTGAAAAGAGGGCAATCCATGTGCTTCTTGGCAGACACGTGCCTCCCTGGACGTGCGGCCGCATCTCTCCACCAAAGGTCTCGGCACCGTCAGAGGGTCCTGTCTGCTGCACGTCCCCAGTGTCCAGGTGGCCCTGACACTCCCTCTCTGTGCCCTTTCAGGCTCGAACTAGTAAATACTGTCTCCTGTGGCTTCCCCCCATCCTCCTCACACTTTGTAAATTGCCCCTTTATTAAACTCAAAGGATCCTAATTTGATGGCTCCATCTGTTTCCTGCCGTGAGCCCAACTGATACAATTATATATGGACAGTATTTTTGCCCAGAGAATCTCAGGGACAGAGGAGCCCGGGGGGACTATAGTCCATAGCGTGGCAAAGAGCTGGAAACGACTGGAGCCAACTTAGCACGCATGCATATGTGCCTAGAAAAAGGACTAGAAATACACCCAAGAAAGGTTATCAGTGGTTAACACAGGTGAAAGAAGCTAGAATTAGAGGAAGAAGGAAACACGAAGGTTTCAGCCTCTATATTTTTGTATTGTGTTACTTATTTGTAAGAGGCAAGTATGCATGCATTTGAGCAAAACGAATTTTATGAGTACCAGAAAAAATAATGGTTTAAATGTAGAGCTAAAGGACCACATCAGGTCCTTTCATGTCTATATCCCTTGTCCCCAGCACAGTGCCAGCTACACGGTAGGCGCTGATAAGAAATGCTGACACACTAATCCAGTGAACCTTAGACGGAAAGGATTTCTGAGAAGCAAAGCTAGATTCTACAGAGTTAAGTAATAAAAGGGAAAGAGCAAACCCCTGCTAGCATAACTCCACAGGGGCTTCCTGGTGGTATGGGCGATGGTGGCCCCAGGGACTACAGGGGCAGGCAGCAAGTGGGTGGGCCTGGGCAGTGCCCATGGCTGAGGCCCGCTGCAGGCTGAGCTGAGCCATGGCCTCTGGGCATGAGAACGGCACCTAGCCATTCTCATGCACGTGCACCGGTCTCTCCAAGGCCTCAGAGACTGAGCACGACTATCTCCCCTCTTGGTACCCAGGGTCTGGATGCTTCTCTGCACTATGAATTCTGTGGTTAAACCCTTTGGCTCTCAGATGATGATGTCTAGACTGAATGCCATCTGGGCAGCTGAGACTGGGGGTGGCCCCCAACACCTGTCTGAGCCCAGGAGGGAGATTAAACCCAGGGCCAGGCTCCCCTAAGGTTGGCCCACTCAGCCATGGAAGACCAGGTCTGGTTAACTCAAGTTGTCCTTCCAAACTCACTTCCTCTGAGAAGCTTTTCCTGATTCCCTGAGCTTGTGTTAAGTGCTCCTCTTCTTTAATGGTCCACAGACACTGTGTACTTCCTTCATCATAATAGTTTTATACTCTACTGAAGTTTCCCGTGAAGTTACTTGTGTGCATCTGTCACTGAAGTACAGGATCTGAGGACAGGGACTGAGTCTTATTCACCTCCATATCTGAAGGGACAAGGACACAGAGAAGGGATTCATCAAATACTGGAAGGGAGAAAGAAAAGGGAAAAGAGAGGGAACGAGGGAACCAAGGAAGGAAGGAAAGAAGGAAGAAGCAAAAAGAGACCACACATCGCTGCATCCATAGATGTGACAACACAAAATAGGTACCCTGTTTTGCTTTACCCTGGTGGCTCAGACCGTACAGGATCTGCTTGCAATGCAGGCGACCGGGATTCGATCCCTGGGTCGGGAAGATACCCAGGAGAAGGAAATGGCAACGCATGCTAGTATTCTTGCCTGGAGAATTCCATGGACAGAGGAACCAAGAGGACTACAGTCCGTGGGGCTGCAAAGATTCAGACATAACTGAGTGACTAATGACTTGAAGCAATGGATATTCAAGATGAATATCCAATGTAAAGATGAAGTTGTTGATTTATCACATACTTAGTGGGAACTTCCCTTTCACAAATCTCTTTGCTAGGGGCCACTGATATAATCACGAGAAAGAATACAGACCATAGTGCCCTACTGCATATATTTAGGGGTATTTTGCTTTTCAAACTTCTGCTGTTTCTAAATGTTTTGAAATATTTTCCAAAGCTCTCTCGAGATCTTTGGAGTATTTAGATATATAGCATATCTCTACTAATTGTTGTCAGGCAAGAGATTACATGAGTTAATTAGCATCAGATACAGCTATCAGAGACCTGCACTGGCTCCTCTGTGCTGAATTATCTCAAGAATCCTTTGCCAAAGCAATGAAGATGAATGTTTAATTTTGACCCCCTCTGTCTTTCTGATGGCTTTACAGAATTCTGTGGTATTTGAAAAGCATCAGAAAAAGTAAATAATGAAGGCTTAGTGTTCCTTTTTTAAACACAAATGATACCATTAGGCAAATGAGTCAGAAATCATATAAGAGAACACTAGGAATTAAACTTGAAAATAATTTCTAAAAGATCTTAGGCAAAATTCTATTCAATTCTGCCCAGAAATACTGCACTCGTCCATCCCACCGGACTGAACAATGCTACCTTCTGATTGCTCATCACCCCTACCTTCCTCTAATATGTACCCCCTGGCACAAGGCGTTAGGATGAGAGAATGCAAGTCCTTCCTTCTTAACAAGGCTCAGGGCTTCTTGAAGCACATGAGAAGTACACCAAAAGACCTCAAAAAGGAGAGAAAGAATAAAACCAACACATAAAATTACAACTTTCTATCTGGTTTTCACTGCTTGACTTGGGCTCACCAGACACTGGCCATGCTCATTAAAAAGGTAAGCAATACATGATAGAAGAGATGGTGACGATCAGCCAGCTTTCAGTCACCCACATGTGGTTAACTAGTGCGGACTTTTTAATCTCAGGAAACCTCTGATTTCCTGGGCTACCATCAAGATAAGATTTTTAAGTGGACAGAGTAGACAGTTTCTTTGTGCTATGATTTCAGGAGATCCTGAAATCCAAACTCTTCATCTGCTCCAACTCCTTTCCCTGGGCCTTTCCACGGGACACTAAATTCCCATGTTATACAGGCTAAGCCACTGACAGTCCTTCACGAGAAGGCAAACTCTACCAAGGATACAAAGCTTAAAGTGTTATCACCCTGTGGTAGGTTGTGTGGGTGATGCCTGAGTCAGTTCACACACACTGGCGCAACATCCATTTCCCTTTCTTTTGAAAACAGAAACCTGGATTTGTCCTGGGAACCATGTCTTCTCCACACTCAGTCCACAGTATGGGTGAAACAGACCATGAACCCTAGTTCTGGTTGTGAGCACCCTAGCTAGTGCTGATAAGAACAGGTCTGCAGCTCTTCAACACAATGAAAGGAGGCAAATGACTCCAGTCAAACTGATGAAAGCTTTCTCCAGGACTTTTGCCAGAAAAAAGAGTTTTCTCCATTTTTCTTTGCTGTTGTTCAGTTGCTAAGTCATGTCCAACTCATTGCAACCCCATGTGCTACAGTACACCAGGCTTCCCTGACCTTTGCTATCTCCTGGAGTTTGCTCAAATTCATGTTCATTGAGTGATGCTATCCAACCATGTCATCCACTGATGCTCCTTTCTCCTCTTGTCTTCAATCTTTCCCAGCATAAGGGTCTTTTTCAATGAGTTGGCTCTTTGCATCAGGTGGTCAAAGTATTGGAACTTCAGCTTCTGCATCAGTCCTTCCAATGAATAGTCAGGGTTGATATCCTTTAGGATTGACTGGCTTGATCTCCTTACAGTCTGAGGGACTCAAGAATCTTCTCCAGCACCACAATTCTCTTAGGATGCTAAAATGATAGAACACAAGCCTGGATGCTATTAAGGCCTTCAGGACACCATTTCTCAGTTTGCCCAGGAATGAAGCATACTGAAAAAAGTAGAGTCTTGTGAAGGAGAGGGTAACACTGGACACATGCTAGAAACCTGGATTCAGCCCCACAAAGGTGCTTTAGTTACAAGAGCCAAGACATTGTCCCCTCATTAAACCAGTCTCTTCAAGTTTCTGAAACTTGAAACTCCAAAAGTTCTGATTCATACATGGGTGCTGAGGCCCTAATCAGAACACATGGTGGAGAAAACACAGGCTACAGATTGGAAGGAAAAGAACAGAACTGGAGATCACAAAGATCTGGCTCTGTCCCTAAATACTTAACATTGGGCCACATCCCTTCATAAAAACAACAGGGGGTAGATGATAATGAACTCTAAGCTCCCTTTAAGCTTTGACATGCTATGATTACAGACATACTTCTGAGAGTGAAGAGAATTAAAGAAAGGCATACTTTGCAGGTTTGCAAAGGACGCTTGTTGAGCTGAGCTGACAGGGACCCACAGGTTGGGTCCATTTTCCATTGCTGACAGGAAAATGAATGATCATGCAGATGAACTTCAATAACTTAATAATTTTGCCAGACCAGCCCTGATTATCAATGAAAGACACTTCTGAGTCAAAGTCGAGATCTGTATGAACCATTCTGCTCCAGGAGTGAGGCTGCCCTAGAGATGAGGAGATGAAGGATGCAGCTGCCGCATTGATGTGTGATTGGGCCCTTTCTGCTCCAGTGAGCCCCTGCCTGGAGTGCCCTCCTCAACGAGCCCTTCCTGTCTAAAGCCCACCCGACCTTCAGCGCCCAGCTCAAGGCTCTTCTCCTCCACGAAGCTTCCGGCATCATCACATCACCAGTGGTCTCTCTGTGGTCCTTCATCCTAGGTCCCTTGGTTTATGTTCCCCTCACTTAAAAATTTCTGATTGTGGATGGGCCTCTCAGCAATGATGGGAGACCCCAGACGTGCCAGAGAAGACACCCCCAAGGGCACCTTGGTCCCCACTGACAGACGCTGGGTGAGAACTTAGGTTCCCAGCCCCCAGATTCAGGGCTCTTCCCTCCACATCCAGCAACCACACCTACTGCTAGCTTCTCCTACACTTGCTGCCTTTTTACTGAATGCTCATTTCAACCTCCTTGCCCCTGAAACTTCTTCCTGAACCTCCTGTGTATGAGGCACTGTGTTAGGCTGCTTGAAAACATTTCTGTAATCATTCCAGCTCTCCTGGAAGTACACGTCAGCAGTCTCATTTCACAGATGAGGCACAGTAAGGCTGGGTGACTTGTCTGAGATCACAGAGCTAAGACCAGAAGGGCTAGGATTTGAAATCAGGACTCTAGTTGTAAGGCCGTTTCCCCGCCTCTCTATCATCATCAACACCCCCAACGCCACATCATCATCACTGGTTCTTAGCAAAGAGCAGCGATTTAAAGATACTACTTTAAATCCTCCCCACCTTGCCATGTAGATATTCATCTTAACCAGATGAGGTTACTGCCTCCCGAAGCCATGGCTGACCACCACCCCAAGCTGAGTTTAGTGTCCCTCCTATGTCTTCCCTGCCACCACGCTTCCTCTACTTTTAGCATTTAGCTACTGCCTTGAGAAGACCAGCTTTCTGTCTTCTCCAGTGAATTAAAAGCAACTTGGAGGACAATGTCTTGTCAGCGGCTTGAAAGTGTTAGTCGCTGAGTTGTGTCTGACTCTGTGTGACCCCACGTACTGTAGCCCGCCAGGCTCCTCTGTTCATGGGATTCTCCAAGCAAGAAGACTGGAGTGGGTTTCCATTCCCTTCTCCAGGGGGTCTTCCTGACCCAGGGATTGAACCCATGTTTCTTGCGTGTCCTGCATTGTTAGGCGGCTTCTTTACTGCTGATCCCACCCGGGAAGGGCTGCTTATTCAGTAAATGACTCTTGAATAAATAAGGTTGACAGACATTCACAAGAAGCCTCTGCTGATGGCACAGCACACTTTCCGTTTCGCCCTGGCCCCTCACTCCTTCCAGGAGAGTGCGTTCACTTGCAGGCAGAGCAAGAACAGGTGGCCTTGGCTGCCCAGCACAGCAGCATCGGGGGGACGGCACCTCCCCGTGACGCTTGGCGTTTTCTCACCCAGTCTGGTATTCGTGACTTTGCTGGGGCCTCGGCAAAGCCAGATCCAAGCTACTTCCCAGAGACAGACGGCAAAAGAGCATGACACCCGCCACACCTTCCAAATCGCCGATTCCCTGTGGCAAGAGTGTTTTGGTGGCTCTCTGCAAACATTCAGTAGTCCTCACTGAGCCATGGGGAAGGACTCTACAACCTGAACGAGTGGGCAGAAATCATCTCTTTTATCTCTTGTGGCAGTTTGTAAAGAATAAATCAATCAGCAATCAGCGAGAAATCAGTGGTTGCTGGAGAGGGGTGAGAAGATTTTCAGAAAAGGCCGTAACACCCTCTCCCAGGCATTCAGAGTCACAGCATTAAACCCTTATTCTAGAGACACCTCCTTTCGCCACAAGCAGACACCAAAGCAGCACTCACTGGAGACATATTTAGAAACAAGCTCCCTCCCAGGTGCTGCAGAGACGGTGGTGGACAGACGAAACCTGGCGTCACAGATGAGCCCTTAGCACGGAGAGGCTGCTCATCAGGCCATTTGTACTCGCTGGAGTCAAGGCACAGGCAATTACTTTATCGAGTAGGTGAATGGTTCTTTGGAAAAGCAGGACCAAGGGGGAGCTGGACCAAGACAGTACAGTCACCCCTCTGTATCCACAGGGGTTTGTTTTTTTCTGTTTTGTGTGTGTGTGGTTTTCTAAAGTGTTCGAATTTTTTTAGAATTCAAAATAAGCTTTAAAAAAAGAAACATTGAGACCAATTAGGGAGTGGGACATTAAAAAAAATACAGAATAATAATAATAAAAAATCTCAAGTTTCCTCTCGAGGGAAGTTACTGATTGGCTGGAGGGAAAGAGTCCACAGAGATCCATAAATATCATTTCAAGGCAAGGGGATTGAACTAACACCAAGAAGACCTTGATGTATGAAACCAAGGTCTAAGATCTTTCATCATACCAAGATGCAGCCTGGTCCCTCTTCTCCTCTCAGCTCTAGAAAATGAGGCACTTCTATTTGGAGTGGTTTTGCTCACAGGACTCTTTTTGGAGCTAGGAGAATAGGATGTGGGGTCAAGGAGAGGCAAGAGCAGTAGTTCTAAGGTTAATCCCAGGGCTCAGTGACACAAAGCTCTGGACCAGCTATCTGAGCTTGAGACAGGGACCCCAGCCGAAGAAAGGGAGGACCAACCGAAGCAGGCTAAGCCCATGGCAGCCTCATCTGCATTTTTCCTGACGTTCCTACTCCTTCTTGAAGGCTGAGCGTCACCCAGTCTAGGCAATCACAGAAGTGAAGTGTTACTTCCTCAGTTGTGTCCGACTCTTTGCGATCCCATGGACTGTAGCCCCCCAGGCTCCTCTGTCTATGGGAATCTCCAGGCAAGAATTCTGGAGTGGGTTGCCATTTCCTTCTCCAGGGGACCTTCCTGACCCAGGGATGAAACCTGGGTCTACCGCACAGCAGGCACTTTCTTTTCCATCTGAGCCACCAGGGAAGGTGATCACAAGTTGGGAGATAAAACAGGAGCAAAGGAAAAAGTGGGACTATAATAAAAATGAACAAAAAAAGACACAACAGTTTTGTGGAAACTGCATGGCAATTTCTCTGGGGTTACCATAAAACTCTAGGACCAAAACTTTGCTTTTGCCAAAACATCTTCAGATAAGCAGGAGATGCATGTGTTCTTTGTGGCACAACAGACAAGCTAAAGAGAAGTAAAAAGAAAAGAAGCTGACAATGAAATCATTTTTACCTATTTCGTGTTTGAAGCCAGCATGGCAATAAGGCAAAAAGGTCAGACCAGCAATTGCTGAACATCGGTGAATAGCCTTGATCCCTGGAATGCTCTATAAGTGAAAGTCGGTCACCTCCTAGCCAGCACCATGATCACTGCTTCGATAAGTCCTTTGTAGGAAAGAGGGGGAGAGACTGTGTCTGTGACCTTTGGTGAGCACACAGCCACTGACAGAAAAGGGGGAAGTGCACTCCTGGTTTTCCTCTTGTCCTTCTGCCCTGGATGCTCATTACTGCTTGGGGACCACAGTCAAGGAGCTGACGCAAAGCAGGCTACGAGCCTCAGCACTGTGACATTGATCCTGCCATGTGAACATCTTTCTAGGGGACAGACATCTCCCTCCTCCCTCGGGGCTGACGGACACAAGTCCAAGGAGAAGTAAATCTGTCTGACATTCTAACTGCCCAGCAGAATTCTTTCCTTATCTTGGGATGCAGCCAGCTATACCGATCTCCATTCCTACCCTTTGGCCAGGCGGTCGGACGACACATCCGCTACGGTCCTGTGAAGGGAGCTGGCACGGTCCCCTGCACTCTGCACACCTGAAAAGTCATCATTGGGAACCAGGAGGGCAGTGACAGCTTTGCCTCTAACCACTGGGAAATGGCTGCATGCAAGTTATGCCTCCAGTGAAACTAAAAGTCCCCAAAGAACACCATCGTTTACTGCCAGAGAGAGAACTTTTTGGTAATTGTGTTTGTGAGGGTCCGACTTAAACTTTAGAAACAGCTAGGCAAAGAATCCAATCTCTGAAACAGCAATTCTATAGACTTCAATGGGGGACCAGGAGGCGAGAGAGATTCTCTATTCCGAACAAACTCTGCACAAGTGAACAGGATTACCATTTCAGTATGTCCAAAAAGAAAATCACTATGTGTATTTTTAAAATGTAACAGTTCTCTTAAGTCCTCATCCAGTGAAGATCTAAGGAGTTCCAATTGCTAGACATCTGCTGGGCTAAAAGAAGTACGTGTCCCTCTTTGCTCTGTGACTCGATGAATTCTATTTCTTGATCTTAGGCTCATGTGAAGCTGAGGGATCTTAAGGAGAAAAGATAACACTGTATTTTCCTTGTTCATTTCTGTTGTCATAGAAACCTCTACAGTTTTTGAATACGTTTCAGGAAACCTGTGTCTCCCTCTTGATCTCGTAGCAGTGAAGTTTGGGAAGGATCAGCGCCCTCCTCTTGGTTTTGGAGTGCTCTAGCTGGGGATGTTTCTTGATTTACCTCCTGACCTGAACACAGCGCCCCTTGAGTTCTCAGCACACAGAAAAGGCTGTTTTCAAAGCAATTTGTGAAGAAACTTTTGTCTCTGAGACACAGACCTAAAGTGAATTCTCTACCTACATTTTCAGTGGATGCTTTCAGCTGGGAGCAAGCACAAGTGATAATATTTGAGTACAATCCACTTGTGTGTTTATATACACACGCCTTAAAATAAAAGAATAGAGTGAAAGCACATTTTCAACCCAAACCCTGGGGGGTAAAGGCAGATGTAAGAAAAAATTAAGCATGTTTCAGGGAGTCCGAACGGGAGAGAAGCCATGCTCTGAACCAGGCTGAAGAAAACGGCAGGAATAACCACTTGGATTTCTGAAGTAAGCCACAGCAGGAAAACCTGAGAAGGGACTGCATTCCAGTTCTCTAGGATCTGAACTGAGAAACTGACACTCGAGGAAGCATACAAGGAAGCCTAGAGAGAAGAGCATTTTTGTTTCCTCTTGTTAAGCAGGTCAAAATAGCCCCTGGGCACAACCTCTGTACAGCATGGCATGCCATGTTCAGAGAAAGCAAACATCCTACAACCACTGCAAGTTTGGTATATGAAGCAGGGAACCCAAAGCTGGTCCTCTGTGACAGCTTGGGGGGTAGGGTGGTGGGGGTGCTGGGACGGGGGTTCAGGATGGAGGGGACACATGTATACCTATGGCTGATTCATACTGATGTATAGCAAAGACCATCACAATGCTGTAAAGTAATTCTCCTCCAATTAAAATAAATTTTAAAAATACTATGTAAAACACAAGTTAACTAGGAGTAGGATTCAAAACAGAATAGTTTTCCCAGACCCATGTATTTGGTGAGCTTTCTATGTCAGTATGTACAGTTCCACTTTTCTCAATCCCTGTAGAGTGTTCCTTAATAAGGATATATTATAATTAAACAACTTCTATGGAAAAAAAAAATCCTACCTGCCGCATTCCTTCCACCCAACACAATAGGTTGCTTCAGGAAGGCCTTCCTCGTGGGAACAAAATGAATGTTACACATTTTATTTCTTTGCCTTGGAAAGGTTCTCCTTAGGAAGTCTTACTCCTCTATCCTTCTCCAATTAACAAAGAAAGCAAGCACCTGGGATTTTAAGCTATCACTCACTTGTCAGAACGATCTTCCACCATTCAAAAGTCTGCTCATGCTCTAAGACAAATGCTTGCTAACAGTTGCTTAGAAAGTCATGCCCCATCTGTGGGAGAAGGTGAGGGTGGGATGATTTGAGAGAATAGCATTGAAACATGCATATTACCATATGTGAAACAGATCACCAGTCCAGGTTCGATGCATGAAGCAGGGCACTCAAGGCCAGGGCATGGGGACGGCCCTGGGGGATGGGATGGGAAGGCAGATGGGAGCGGGGTTCAGGATGGGGGACACACGTACACTCATGGCTGGTTCGTGTCGGTGTGCGGCAGAAACCATTACAGTATTGTGGAGTAATTGGCCTCCAATTAAAATAAATAAATTTTAAAAAATACGGTTGGATCTTAAAAAAAAAAAAGAAAGAAAGAAAAAGTCATGCCCCAGAATGAGGGTGGAAGGGGAGAGCGTCCTCTCACTGGGAATAGGGTATAGGAAAAATACAGGTTTTGAAATCTTTCACAATTCTTTGAAAGTGACCTGGACTGAAGAGTTTGGGTTTTGTTTGTTTTCAGACTGAGCAGAAAGCCTTCAGGCCCTGGACTCCTCAAATTAAAAATCAGACACCAGTCCAAGCAAATTGTTTCTTCTGACTTGCTGCTCTCGGATATGGAGTATCATCTGCCTTCATCCAGGTCTGAACTTCAGGAGCCCATCTTGCAAGCAGTTTTCAGCCCACAAACCAGGTTGAAGAGACTTCTGCTTTTCAGTGGGAGAGTTGCTGGTGTGGAGGGCCTGGCGGCTCTTCAGAGCACAGCCCGGGTGGCTGCAGTCTAAACACGGGGCTGTGTGCTTTCTGCTCAGGAACCATGGAGCACAGAGGGAAACTGCTTAACCGTGCCTACCTGTTCAGAATACCGACGTCAGGAGAACCTGATTAAGAGGCCTGTAGCCGGCCGTAAGGTCAACATCTGATAAACACGCTTCACCCACAAATCACCAGGCTGTGTCTCTGCTGCTCCACACAGGCCAGCACCTCTCTCTCTCTCATGCAATCCTATCTTAAATCAAGACCTAATTTTTGGCTGATTCTTAATTCAAAGTAGGCAGGCACTAGACAGCGCATACGAAAGGAACGTTAAGCCCTGAATATTGAATTTCCTGACAACTGATTTATGCTACCATGCCAATGTTAACTCCATTTATTTTAATTGCTTTGGTTTACGTTCTTTTCAAAAGCACAAAGGAGGGAAGGTTATTAGTGCATAAATGCCCCAGGGTCTGGAACTCAAAGAGCACTTTCCCCTCACTCCCTGTCTTAGGATGTTAGAAAATGCTTCCTGAGGATAAGAGATGGGTACGGTCAACCCACAGAATGAACTGAGTGATGAGTTGGTTGTAAAACGTCATGATGAACGTGAGCTGTACAGCGCTTGCTGGACCGGCCCTGCATGTTTTCAGTGCCTGTGTCTGTTCTAAGGTCGATGCGGTTGCAGAGGGCGCAGCAATGTCCTGGCATGATGTATACCAAGGGATAGGGCAGAGCAGGGTGGAGGAATAAGCCAGAATTCATCACCAGAGTGCAAATTTCATTGCACTGAGAAACTCAGTTAGAAGGAATTCAGATCATCTTGGGGCTGGGTTTATTCGAAGGAAACAAGAACCTGAGGTCAAAAAGAAGATGATGGTGGAAACATCTTAGGTAGGTTGGTGTCTGGAGTATTAAATGCCTCTCTGATGTGTTTCTAACTTGGGGGAAGTGGAACCTTGTTCTGGTACCCACGAAAACGTCCCCGGGACCCCTGACTTTCCCTCTGATGGGACGGCATAGAGTTTCACCACTTCTCCAGCACCGGTTCTTTCATGGCTACTCATCTCCACTGTGCCCTGGTGCCAATGCCACCTCATGACACTTCCCTGGGTACCATTCTCCTGACATCTTCCAACACAAATCCTTGGGATCCACAACAACAGGAATGGAGCCTCCAGAACTCCAAGTCTCAGCAGCCAGCCTTCCTCTCCTTGAAAAAGCCTTGGGAACCCATTTAAGGTTAGTGTGACCCAGACCAGCCTTTAATGTGCTTTGTTTCCCAGAAGAACCTTCAGTGTTAGGGAACTGGCATGATCAAGCACTTCTGGAGCAAGGTTCTCCTGGGAGACCCCAGCTGGGTGCTGGCATCACGGGGCATAATCAAAGGGGAGGCAATCTTGACCATCTTTCCCTCTCCCCAAAGTATCAAAAGTCAGCTATCTTAATCATTTAGCCTGGTTTCATTTAGAGACATAGAATGACCCAGAAGGAACTCTGAGAAACGACCCAAGACACTGCCTTCGGCCCTCAAGGCAGTATATAAATGGAGTACATGAAAGTATGTCCTATTTAAAGTTTCAAGAAAAGATTCCACAGCCTCACACGGTAAACTGTTCCCAAAGTTTTACAGTCATAACATAAATTTCTCATGTTGTAGCTTAAGCCAATGTGGTCTCTTAGTGGTCTAGCCTAGATAGTTTTTTTATATAAGAAATGTGGCATATTAAAACAAAACAATTCATTTATAGAAATGAAAACTGACTTTCAAATCTTCCTAGGAATCTGTACTTTTATTTCCAATGAGGTAACTCAGTGTCCCATACATAGTAGGCATTCCTTAAAATTTTTTGAATGCATTATTTAAACATTAAAAAAAAAAAACAAAAAACTGGGGGAAGATTTTTTTTTCCCCTTAAGTGGTAGAAAGAGGAAAAACAGTGTGAAGCTACAACAGGTGGACTTGGATCTCAACTGTTTAGAGCCGTCCAAAGATGCAGGAGGAGGAGGGGACGACAGAGGATGAGATGGCTTGGTGGCATCACCGACTTGATGGACATGAGTTTGAGCAAGCCTCGGGAGTTGGTGATGGACAGGGAGGCCTGGCGTGCTGCAGTCCACTGGGGTCGCAAAGAGTCAAACACGACTGAGCAACTGAACCGAAACTGTCCGAAGATGGATTAGCCAGCAGTGGGGATTAAGTTCCCTGCCACTGGGGGTATTCAAGCTGGACAACCAGAATGCTGTCAGAGGTATCTGGGAACTGAAAGAGTGGCTGGGTTAGTTCATCCTCAAAGTACTTTGATCCAGACAACAAGGGGCAATTACAGCTGACTCTAAGATTTATAATCAAGGTTTTCCCGGTCTTCAGAGAAGGGAGCAAAGCCATGCAGGTAGGGTGTGGTTCTCTGTCTTGGCTGCACATTGTAACCACCTGAGCTTTTAAATATCTAGAAGCCTGAATCCCACCCCTAGCAGCTCTGATTTAAATAATCTTGAGAGTAGCCCGGGGCGGGGGGAAATTTTAACAGCTCCCCAACTACATCCAAATATAAGAAGCACTGAATTAGAAGAGATGGAAGAAAAGTCATTATAGAAAGAGAAATTATGTCTGGGCCTTAAACACTGGACAAGATTTGAATAAGCGGAGAGAAAAAGAAATTTCTGATATAACTTGGTATGTGTTTGATAAACATGTTATATAAAACATGTGTTTATGCTCTAGACAGCAACCATAAATGAATACCAAAAGAAGGTTAATTTACTAATTTTTGTGAGAGTTTATGGGCATTTGTTCTGAGATATTAATTCCAAATGAATTTCTTTCAAGCATTCAATAATATTTCCCCTATATTAGTTACAATTATGTTTGTCCTCAGCCCAGTGATGTGTAGTGTAGAAAAGATTAAACAAAAGGGGAGGCTGCATTTTTAAAAAATGACAAGGACAATTCAATTATAAAAGATTAGTAAAAAAATCTTTTCTCTGATACTTGAAAGTATTAATAACCACAGAAGTTTCTTTATAATTTAATTAATTCAATGGTACCTGGTAAATTAAGCTGACCAAACTGAGCATATAGCAATCAGTCATTGTATCTAGTCTGGTTTTATATCCATCTTTTCTTCTCTGAAAGGTGGGCTGAATCAGATATTTCTCTCCCAACTTTCCATGTATAGTGTCTGCTTACTAACACACAATAATTGGAGAGTGAATGGGTAATAAAACAAACTGCATTAGCCATTAAAAGAGTTATGCTACACAGATGTAATCATTCTTTGTAAAAAAAAATCATTGCATGATAGTTGTGAAATATTCTTTCCAAATGATAGATAATAAATCAAATGGGCATGATTAATATCAGCACAGGGAAATTTGCAGTGGTGCTTTCGGTTGCAATATTTTTCTTGTCTGCATAAATCTGCTGAAAAGAGGTTGTAGAGAAAAGGGAAGCTATATATATTCAGGAAATGAGTAAATCCAGTTCTAAACATAGGGCTGTGTTTCTGTACACGAAATAGAGTAAATGCCCACTCTGGTAAACTTTAACTGGAAAATGGAAAAGTCTCATGAATTTCTATTTCAGGCAGTTAGGATGGACGCAGATGCTATGGCAACCTCACCCCATGGCCTCTGGGCCCACCTCTGGGCTCACCTGCAGCCTTGGTGAACAGAACCTCTTCATACCTCTCTTCTCTGCTTTTATACCCAAGGACTTTGTCTGGCATTAAAAGTCTACTAGGAGGGAGTCCTGAAACATGTCAGGGATTTAATGCCCCCAAGGTGATTCTCAACCAATGAGGGCAAGAGTCAATGGATAAGTCTCTCAGCTTTCCCATCTTTCAGTGGGACAATTCTGAAGTGTGCTCTACAAAGTTTCTTAAACTCTCAGCAGGACTGAGCCCACCTGCCCATAGCAATTGCCTGCATCTCAATTACCCATGTCTTAATGTGTCCTTTACTATTTTTTCCTCTTTCTTTCTCCTTTACTTTACTTTGGCTTCCTTGAGTCACCTATCAAATAAACTACCAGCACCCTCCAATTCTTTACTATAGGTTCTGCTTTTGAAGAATCAAACTACAAGTAGAGCATCTAACCTTTCATTGGCTTCCTAGGCTGCCCAGAGATATAAAGCTTTGAGAATATGCCTTGCATGCACAAAGTAGTTACTTGACAAATGATGGAGGGGTGGATGATTAGATGGAGGAACAGATGCACAGATGGATGAATGGACCAACAAAAGTATGTTACTGGGGACAACAGAAAAAAAAATAAAGTTATACTGGAGTCATGGGAAATAACATTTGAAGGAAAGAGAAACAGAAGTTGAAGAAGGAGCCTGTATTATTCCCATTGGCCGGGTTCCAGGATCCAGTTGCATGATTCTGATGGAAAAGCAGTGCCAGTGTAAGAGGAGAAGGAAGCACTTCATGGGCACAGCTGAGAGCTTTATCCATTGACTCTTGTCCTCTTTGGTTGATAGTTAACTCAGGGACGTGAAAAAGGCACTCTCTCTGGATGCCTAGACCACCATGTGCTTAACTATATAGCCACTGATGATTCAAGTTCACATTTTATACCATTTTCTTACACTTCATTGCTTCATAATCTTAATAGTGTCAATTTAATATTTAATGCACTTCTTTTAACCTCCATATTAGAATTCTGATTCCAGAGAGATGATATTTTAAATAAATCAAGTGAGGATAACATAGAGGCCAAGAGAAAGACTATCAGAACGTCAATCAGGTTAAGTGTGCCTTGTGCCACTAAGAGGGCTGCTATGATCTTGACTGAGAAGTTCTTATCCCTGTAGCTGAGTCTTGGCTAAGATGACTTCAGCATTCAGAGGCAATGGCTCATGGGGATATTGACGAACAGTTTGCAGCCTGCTGCTGCTG
Organism: Bubalus kerabau; assembly: GCF_029407905.1. Lineage (NCBI taxonomy): Eukaryota > Metazoa > Chordata > Mammalia > Artiodactyla > Bovidae > Bubalus > Bubalus kerabau. Next base: position 69,468,064 of record NC_073637.1, read on the forward strand.
CTGCTACATCGATTCAGTTGTGTCCAACTCTGTGCGACCCCATAGACGGCAGCCCACCAGGCTCCCCCGTCCCTGGGATTCTCCAGGCAAGAACACTGGAGTGGGTTGCCATTTCCTTCTCCAATGCAGGAAAGTGAAAAGTGAAAGTGAAGTTGCTCAGTCGTGTCCGACTCTTAGCGAGCCCATGAACTGCAGCCTACCAGGCTCCTCTGTCCATGGGATTTTCCAGGTCTAGTTCTGGCCCAAGGAAACATGGAGCCGCTGTGGTAGAGGCAGGCCCTATCCCTACAGGGAGTTTATTCTCACTGAGACATGGGAATGGACTGAGGGGAGGGTCGATGATAAGGAGTGGTCTCAACTGCACAGCCCTGCCACTACCTTGATTTTGGAGGTCAGCTAATCCTACGGGATGAATCATCTAATCAAGCACCAAAGGACTGTTCTGACCCTGCCTAGGGCACTCTGCGCCCTCTGCATACTATGAGGTAATCTAATCAACACCACCCATGAATGCATTCATTCAAATACATTGGCTTTTCAAGCACATTATGGTCTTGGTAAGTGTTCACAGGCTTCCCTGGTGGCTCAGATGGTAAAGAATCCATGTGAAATGCAGGAGACACGGGTTCAATTCCTAGGTTGGGAAGATCCCCTGGAGAAGGGAATGGCAACCCACTCTAGTATTCTTGCCTGGAGAATTCCATGGACAGAGGATCCTGGCAGGCTACAATTCATGGGGTTGCAGAGTCGGACAGGACTGAGTGACTAACACAACACTAAGTATTCACTTTTTATTTATTTTTTTTTAAATTTTATTTTATTTTTAAACTTTACAAAATTGTATTAGTTTTGCCAAATATCAAAATGAATCCGCCACAGGTATACATGTGTTCTCCATCCTGAACCCTCCTCCCTCCTCCCTCTCCATACCATCCCTCTGGGTCGTCCCAGTGCACTAGCCCCAAGCATCCAGTATCGTGCACTGAACCTGGACTGGCAACTCATTTCATACATGATATTTTACATGTTTCAATGCCATTCTCCCAAATCTTCCCACCCTCTCCCTCTCCCACAGAGTCCATAAGACTGTTCTATACATCAGTGTCTCTTTTGCTGTCTCGTACACAGGGTTACTGTTACCATCTTTCTAAATTCCATATATATGCATTAGTATACTGTATTGGTGTTTTTCTTTCTGGCTTACTTCACTCTGTATAATAGGGGAGTCTCTGCACTGGAGGGAACTATAAGGAATTGGGTGGAAATTATGATAGATAAGTAACACTGTCTTATTTTTAAAATGTTATCTATTTATTTATTTGGCTGTGCCAGGTCTTAGTTGCAGCATGCAGGATCTTTGGTCTTCATTGCAGCATGCAGGATCTTTAGTTGTAGCATGTGGATCTAGTACCCTGACCAGGGGTCGAACCCAGGCTCCAGGCATTAGAAGCACGGAGTCAACCGTTGGACCACCAGGGAGGTTCCATATTGTCCTATTTAATCAGAAAAGCATGCAATATCTCAAAGCCTTTCAGGTTCAGAGAGACATTGAATCAAAAGTTGTAATAAATTTTTAATTCTTTTAAAACAAATCCCTGTTGCAAAGACTCATGAAGAACAGGAAAACAATAAAATTATCCCTGCCTCCTGTTACAGCCACTAGTCAGTCTCCAATCCTGTTTGGCAACTCAGGTTGAGTACATGGAATTCACAGCAGTCTAGCCCTTTCCAAAAGGAAAAAGAGAAACAAATTAGGGGGTTAATCCTTGCTGTCTGATGAACTCCCACTGTCCGAATCACATGCTGCTGAACAAACAGATTTAAAGCCTCTGTTTGCAAAAGCATTTTGATTATCATCCAAAGTTGTTGTTTTTTTCCCACCAAACTCACTACTTATGTCATCTTGTAAAACAGACAGTTGGGAAAGTATTAAGGGTTGATCCTGCTTAGGAAAATGGGTTGTCATAGTTACTGTTTTATAAATATGGGCTCTGGACCAATTCCAATACTGATGGCAGTTAGGAAACATCTTTCTAATTAGATGGCCAGAGAACTCAAGTTACATACTTTAATTGTTGTCTCACAAGAAAAACAAAGGTCTCTGAAATTTAAAATTTTAGTTTGATTTTTAAAATATGCTTGAAAAAAATAACTGCTACTGTTAGGGAGTATATAGAAGCAGTCTCCATTTCTTGAAGTAAGATTTTTAGTTAAAAAAAATAAATAATAACCACAAGCTTCTTTTAAATTGTTGTATAAAAATAATAGAGAAGAAATCCCAAATCAAAGTTGCAACTTGAATGTCCTATCTATTCACCTTCTCCCCAAGATACTTCCACATGTGAGCAAACAGTTATAATAACTTTAATTATGAATGATTATGACACCAAACTAAGATTGTATAAGACCAAAAATATCAGATTATTTACTATATTATTTTGAGGAGCGCTTCTTCCAATTGCTGTAGAAATCTTTCTGAGAATGAAGGAGAATGTTGGAAGTTTAACTTTGGGGTTGGGGGAGGTATACTTTCAATACAGCAAAGAAGTGACCGTGCAATCTCACAAAAAGGAGAAACCTCCCTGACTCAAGGGCCACAGTTTTCTATCCAGCCACACCCCTCCATCCGCACACATGACGTCCTACTTCAAGAGCTGATGTCCAAACTCGGGCCTCCCAACAGGTGCTCAACACATAGCTGTGGAATGAATGAACAACTAAGCGCTGATCTACCCACAGAAAGGCTTCAAATCAAAACAGAAGCAGAACAATGAAAAGACAACTAAGAATGGGAAAAAATAATTGCAAAAGAAGCAATTGACAAAGGATTAATCTTCAAAATATATAAGTGGCTCATACAGCTCAATATCAGAAAAACAAACAACCCAATCAAAAAATGGGCAGAAGACCTATATAGACATTTCTCCAAAGAAGACATTATCAGTTCAGTTCAGTTCAGTTCAGTCGCTCAGTCGTGTCCAACTCCCCATGAATCGCAGCACGCCAGGCCTCCCTGTCCATCACCAACTCCCGGAGTTCACTCAGACTCACGTCCATCGAGTCAGTGATGCCATCCAGCCATCTCATCCTCTGTCGTCCCCTTCTCCTCCTGCCCCCAATCCCTCCCAGCATCAGAGTCTTTTCCAATGAGTCAAGTCTTCGCAGGAGGTGGCCAAAGTACTGGAGTTTCAGCTTTAGCATCATTCCTTCCAGAGAAATCCCAGGGCTGATCTCCTTCAGAATGGACTGGTTGGATCTCCTTGCAGTCCAAGGGACTCTCAAGAGTCTTCTCCAACACCACAGTTCAAAAGCATCAATTCTTCGGTGCTCAGGTGGCCAATAAACACATGAAAAGATGCTCAACATCGCCGATTATTAGAGAAGTGAAGTTACTCAGTCGTGTCCAACTCTTTGCGATCCCATGGACTATAGCCTACCAGGCTCCTCTGTCCATGGGATTTTCCAGGCAATAGTCCTGGAGTGGATTGCTGTTTCCTTCTCCAAGGGATCTTCCCAACCCAGGGATCGAACCCGGGTCTACCGCATTGTAGACAGAGGCTTTACCATCTGAGCCACCGCAAATCAAAACCACAATGAGGTATCACCTCACACCAGTCAGAATGGCCATCCTCAAAAAAATTTATGAACAATAAATGCTGGAGAGGATGTGGAGCAAAGGGTACCCTTCTGCACTGTTCGTAGGAATGTAAACTGATACAGCCATTATGGAAAGCAGGATGGAGGTTCCTTAAAAAACCAGGAATAAGTCTACCACATGACCCAGCAATCCCACTACTGAGCATAAACCCTGAGAAAACTACAACTCTAAAAGACACATGAGCCCCACTGTTCACTGCAGCACTACTCACAATAGCCAGTACCTGGAAGCCACCTAGACGGCCACTGACAGACGAACGAACACCACAGAGTATTCAGATCAGATCAGTCGCTCAGTCGTGTCCGACTCTTTGCGACCCCATGAATCGCAGCACGCCAGGCCTCCCTGTCCATCACCAACTCCCGGAGTTCACTCAGACTCACGTCCATCGAGTCAGTGATGCCATCCAGCCATCTCATCCTCTGTCGTCCCCTTCTCCTCCTGCCCCCAATCCCTCCCAGCATCAGTCTTTTCCAATGAGTCAATTCTTTACATGAGGTGGCCAAAGTACTGGAGTTTCAGCTTTAGCATCATTCCTTCCAAAGAAATCCCAGGGCTGATCTCCTTCAGAATGGACTCGTTGGCTCTCCTTGCAGTCCAAGGGACTCTCAAGAGTCTTCTCCAACACCACAGTTCAAAAGCATCAATTCTTCGGCACTCAGCCTTCTTCACAGTCCAACTCTCACATCCATACATGACCACAGGAAAAACCATAGCCTTGACGAGACGAACCTTTGTTGACAAAGTAATGTCTCTGCTTTTGAATATGCTATCTAGGTTGGTCATAACTTTCCTTCCAAGGAGTAAGCATCTTTTAATTTCATGGCTGCAGTCACCATCTGTAGTGATTTTGGAGCCCATTACTCAGCCATAAAAAAAGAACACATTTACATCATTTGTAGCGAGGTGGATGAATGCAGAGCCTCTTATACAGAATGAAATAAGTCAGAAAAAGAAAAACAAGCACTGTATATTAATGTGTATATATACAGCATCTAGAAAAATGGTATTGATGAACTAGTAGAGAACAGATTTGTGGACACAGTTGGGGGAAAGTGAGTGTGGGGTGAACTGAGAAAGCAGTGCTGACATATACACACTCTCGTGTGTAAAACAGTTGGTGGGAAGTCGCTAAATAACACAGAGGGTCTAGCCTGGTGCCCTGTGATAACCCAGAGGTGGTTGGATGGAGGGGCAGGAGGGAGGCTTAGGAGGGAAGATATATATATTTATGCCTTATTTGTGTACAAGAACAACTAACACAAAATTGTAAGTCAATTTTCTACCAATTAAAAAATAGATTTAAAAAAAGGTATGTCAATATTCCATTCTTCACTTTCAGTGGAACAATGATAGAAAATTTAAAGGTACTGGATTCTGGAAGCTGAGTAATAAATAAAAATATTCTTTTCAGATTTGGCAAGTTTGCCATTTTCTTCATCCCAGCATTAGGCAGAAATCTGCAGTCACCAGTGATAACCCACCAGAGTTAACCTAAGAAAACTCTCTAATAACAAATCCAGTATATAAACTACACTGGGAAGAGACAGACGCACACTGTACACTCATGGTGATGGGGAAAAGAGAAGGAGACTTAAAATGAAAAGCCTCACTTCCGCCTGCCCCCTCAACAGCTCTGTGTATGCATAGATTCTCTGAAGGCCCAAGCACTTCATCTGTAAAACGGAGTAAATAATAACACTTATTTTAAGGGCTGGGCAAGATTCAAATGATGTGTATGACAAGTGCTTTATAAACTACAAGGAATAAAATAAAATCAGAAATTCCAGAGTGAATTTTTCTCCTCAATGCCAGCTGTGTCAGTCAGCTAGGGCTGCCCTAATACAATACCACAGAGTAGGTGGCTTAACGGAAATTTTTTTCTCACAGGCTGAGAGTGTAAAATCAGGGTGCCAACAGGTTGGATTCCTCCTGAGTCCAGTCTCCTTGGCTTGCAAGATGGTCTCCTTTTATCTCTTCACACGACTGTTCCTCTGTGATCACACACCCCTGGTCTCTCTGTGCCCCAATTTCTTCTTAGAAGGACATCAATTAGATTAGGGCTCACCCTAAAGGCCTCATTTTAGCTTAATCACCTCTTTAAAGACCCATTCTCTAAATACGGTCACTTTCCGAAGTACTAGATGTCAGGGCTTCAATGTCTTTGGTCGGGGTGGGGGGGGGGACAGAATTTAGCCCATAATACCAACCAAATATGTTTTAATATAAAAGTGTGGTGAGGGGATGAGATACTGTAACAACACGGAAGGCTGATCTGCTGACTAATTAGCAGAATACCAGAGTTTAATGATAGCATTTGGAGAGAACAATATATTATAATTGTTAAGAAAACAAGTCCATTACCAAATAACACATTTATTTACCAATGGCCACACAACATTAACAGCTAAATGGAGTAGCTAATGGACTTTAGATCATAAGAAATGATTCGTGTAGCTGCTCTTTTCCTTGGCTGCTGGAACACAATCTTTCAATTTAACGGGGCTCAGTGAAGAAAGTACGCTGCTTATTTAGACTGGTAAATTTTTTATTCCCCCACCCCCAATTTTTTTCCCTAAATGTTACCAAGTAATTTTAGACAAGTATCTAATACTTGATTGATATTCTATTAGTTGTCATGACAGCTGACAACAAGTATAGGTAATACTTATTGAAAGCTTACCAAATGTCAGGTATTATGCTATGTTTTATATGCATTATCTTGTTTTATCCTCACACAGACCTCATACAACAACCATGAGTATTCTTTTTATCTCAGCTTTAATGTGGAGATACTGAGGCTCAGAGAAGTTAATGACTTACCCATTTGGTCAGTGAAGGAGCTAAGATTCAAACTTGGTTGTGTCTAACTCCAGAGCCCATATTCTCAATTACCTCATGTGGCTCTCTTGTCTTAATCCTAACTGGACTTGGCGGTCATTGATGAAATGACTCTTTCTAAAGATTAGGCTGCAACTACATCATAGCAAGGGCTACCCAGGGGGATCAGCAGCAAATAATCCACCTGTGATGCAGAAGACACAAGAGACGTACCGGATCCCTGAGTCAGGAAGACCCCCCTGGAGGAGGGGATGGATGGTAATCCACTCCAGTATTCTTGCCCTGGAGAATCCCATGGACAGAGGAGCCTGGCAGGCTACAGTCCATAGCATCACAGAGTCAGACATGACTGAAGCAACTGAGCACACACACATTTACATCACAGCAAATCTGCAGGAAATTATATTAAAATATGAGTGCTGCCTCTATCTAATTAGAAGAGTCTAGCTCTTTTGGAAATTTCCACAGTTCTTGTATCCTCAATTTCCCACAATTCTTCCAGGTCACCCAAGAATACCTCTTAGAGGCAGCATAGTTTGGGGGCATAAAACTGTGACAGATTTTTACATGCATTCTCCCAATGCCAGCAAACAGAAGTATAAGCCTCACAGAGGCAAAGGCTTGAAACTCAGTGACCAATGCAGGATAAGTCACCAATCTGAGAACAGGGAGATTAATTGAGAGCCTCATATAAAACAACAGAACCTTCACTTTCCGTTTTCATCCAGTTTCCAAGTACCAACGTCCTTATTCCTGGCACTTACATACTTATTCTCAAGGAAGTATTTCAGAAAAGAGAGGATACTGGGAGGTGAGGATGAGTGGTAAGAGACTGAAAATTATTAATAAGTTTGATCATGTGGGAAAAAAATTTAGACCAGAAGACAGTGATAGGTACAAAAATTAATTATCAATTCCAGGATTTTTTAATTAATAAGAAATTAAATAATCCAAAACTAAATATTGATTTAATATTAGAAAGTTGTGAAGTTGCTATGTTATAAAGAAACTGGTAACAGGAAGGAGGTGAAATAAAAGTTAAATCCTCATCTAAAATATTAGGAAATCAATGGATAATGTTTAAAGTTGGTATCTCAGTAGAAGTTGTAAGCACATTATTCAGAATTATGGATACAAATAGCTGAGCAGTGACTGTGCTGCTCTTGGGAAACAGATCAAGATGGAGTTGGATGAAGGGACTGCTTTTGTTTTTTAATATTATAAAGCCTTTTGTATTACAAGCTTTTCAGTATTATTTGACATTTTTAACGATAAGTTTATTCTTTGGATAAATATAAAACATGATTTTAAAAAGATTATGTTTTAAAATTGTGTGCCTGGGAAGGAATCAAGATGGCAGAGTGGGAATACCCTGAATCACCTTCCTTGGGCACACCAAAATGACAACTCCTCACAGAGCAGCTTATCATGAGAACAATCATAAGGCTAGCAGGAAAGACTTCCTAAGACTAAAGATATAAGGAAGGAAACACAATGAGGTGGGTAGGAGAAGCAGCATTCCCTAAGGAGCAAAAGTCTGAGCCTCGCTTTGCACTCCCTAACCCAGGGTTTTGTACCAAGAAAAATGAAGCCCCAGAACATCTGGCTTTGAAAACCAGCAGGGCTTATCTTCAGAAGAGCTAGGGTTGTATAGGAAACAGAAACTCTCCTCTTCAAGGACATGTGAAAAAGCTCATACACTCCAAGTCCCAGTGCAGGGGAAGTAACCTGAAAGGCACCTGGGTTGATTGTGGAGACTCTTCTAGAGAGGTGAGAGGCAACTGAGACTCCCTCTGGGGACTGAGACCCTGGCAGAAGACTTTTTTTTTTTTTTATCTCATTCTACTGTGCTGATACCGGCACTGGCGAGTATCATTTTGAAATGCTCCTTCCACTCTAATATTGAGGGGGCCTTCCCTACTCACCAGCAAACTCACAGCAACCACACATGGCTGGGCCACGCGGCCAGTCATGCTAGGAGCTGGCCCCGCCCACCAGCAGACCCGCAGCAGCTACGTAAGTCAGAGCCTCATAACCTCACTACCAGCATGCCTATGGTATCTGGCCCTGCCACAAGAGAAGGACCCATGCAGCCACATAAGAAACATCCCAGGAGGATCTATTCTGATGACCAGAAGGAAGTATGATGCTGAGTCCCATAGGATGTCTCCTATATAAGATTATTTCTCCAGGATCAGGAAACATAACAAATTTACCTAATACAAAGACATAAACACATAGGATTAGGCAAAACAAGATCATTTCTCCAAGATCAGAAAACATAACAGACTTACCTAGTACATAGAAATAAACACACAATTAGGCAAAACAGAGAAATATGTTCCAAACAAAGGAACAAGAGAAAAACCTCAGAAAAAAGAACCAAATGCAACAAAGATAGACAATCTACCCAATAAAGAGTTGAAGGTAATGATCATAAAGATGCTCACTGATCTTGGGAGAAAAATGGATGAGTACAGGGAGAACTACAACAGATTAGGAACTATAAAAAAGAACCTGAAAAATATAATAACTGTCAGTCAGATCTGAAGAATATAATAAATGAAATGAAGAATATACTAGAAGGAATCAACAGTAGATTAGATGATAAAGAAGAGTAGATCAGCAATCTGGAAGACAGGGTAGTGAAAATCACTCAAGTGGAAGAGAAAAAAGAAAAAAAATATATATTTTGCATGAGGATCATTTAAGGGTCCTCTGAGACTACTATTCACATTATAGGGGTCTGAGAAGAAAAGGAAAGAGAGAAAGGTTACAGACAAATTATTTGAAGCAATAAGAGCTGAAAACTTCCAGGTTCAGAAAGCACAGAGAGTCCCAAACAAGAAAATCTCAAAGAGGTACACACCAACACACACAGTAATTTAAATGCTAAAAATTAATGAGAAAGAGAGAATCTTAAAAGCATCAAGAGAAAAGTGACTAGTTACATATAAGGTAACTCCCATAAGACAACTGGTTGACTTTTCAATAGAAACCTTGCAGGCCAGAAGGGAGATGTACAATATATTTAAAATTATGAAAGGCAAAACCTATAACCAAGAATATTCTACCCAGCAAGGTTAACATTCAGAATTGAAAGAGATAAAGTTTTACAAACTAGCAAAAGTTAAAAGAATTTATCACCACCAAACCAGCCTTAAAAACGTGTAAAAGTAACTTTTCTAAGTGGAAAGGAATAGGCCACATTTAGAAATAAGAAAATCATAAAAGTAAAAATCTCACTGGCAAAGGCAAACATATAGTAAGGGCAGTGGATCAACCAATCATAAAGTTAGTAGATAGGTTAAAAAAAATTAAAACAGTAAAATTACCTACAGTTCACTCTTGAACAACATGGGTTTGAACTATACAGGTCCACTTATATGTGGGTTTTTTCAATAGAAAATGTACAGTTTTACCAGTTTTATGGTTGACTGAATCTGTGGATATGTAGGGCCAACTATAAAGGAAAATGCAGATTTTCTACTGCATGCAGAGTTGGCAACCCTAACCTTCACTTCGTTCAAGGGTCAACTGTATCTCTACAACTAATAGTTAACATAAAATTAAAAGATATATGATGTCAAAAAACATAAAACATAGGGGGCAATGAAAGTGTAGGTCTCTTAAAATATACTCAAGCTTAAGAGATCATAAACTTAAAAAATACACACATTTCTCATGTTTCAGTTCAGTTGCTCAGTCATGTCCAACTCTTTGCGACCCCATGAACCGCAGCACGGCAGGCCTCCCTGTCCATCACCAACTCCTGGAGTCCACCCAAACCCATGTCCATTGAGTCAGTGATGCCATCCAACCATTTCAATCCTCTGTCGTCTCCTTCTCCTCCTGCCCTCAATCTTTCCCAGCATCAGGGTCTTTTCAAATGAGTCAGCTCTTCTCATCAGGTGGCCAAAGTATTGGAGTTTCAGCTTCAACATCAGTCCTTCCAATGAACACCCAGGACTGATCTCCTTTAGGATAGACTGGTTGGAGCTCCTTGCAATCCAAAGGACTCTCAAGAGTCTTCTCCAACACCACAGTTCAAAAGCATCAATTCTTCAGCACTCAGTTTTCTTTATAGTCCAACTCTCACGTCCATACACGACTACTGGAAAAACCATACTCTTGACTAATCAGATCTTTCATGTTTACTGTAAACCAAAAATCTATAATAGATACACAAAAGTAAAGAGAAAGAAATCCAAATGTAACACTAAATTTAGTTATCAAATAACAAGGGAAGAGAGCAAGAGAAGAAAAAATACAGCAGGGAACTACAAAAACAATTAGAAAACAATGAACAAAGTGGCAATAATTACATACTTATAACAAATTACTGGAAATGTAAATGGACTAAATGGTCCAATCAAAAGACAAAGAGTAAGTGAGTGGAGACAAAATAAGACTCACATATATGCTGCTTCCAAGAGACTGACTTCACATTTAAATACATACACAGACTAAAAGTTAGGAGATGGAAAATGGTATTTCATGCAAATGAAAAGAAAGCTGGAGCTTATCAGAAAAAATAAACTTTAAAACAAAGACTGTAAAAGAGATAAAGAAGGGCATTACATATTCATTACATACTGATAAAAGGATCAGTCCAAAAAGATATAACACTTGAAAACATATAAGCACCCAACATACATGGTTCACCAAAATACATAAAACAAAGATTAACAGACATAAAGGGATAAATAGTAGGAGACTTTAACACCCGACTTACATCAATGATCAGATTATTCAGGAGGAAAATGGTAAGGAAATGCTGACCTTAAACTATACATTACAGCATAAGGATTTATTTTATATATATATATGTGCATGTGTGTATATATACATATATACATATATATATATATATATAAAACAATCCATGCACAAAACTGTAAAATAAACATTTTTTTTCAGGTGCATTTGGAACATTCTCCAGGCTACATTACATTTGGAACATTCTCCAGGCTACATTACATGCTAAGCTACAAAACAAGTCTCAGTAAACATAACAAGACTGAAATCATGCCAAGCATCCTTTCTAATGAGAACAATATGAGACTAGAAATTAACTACAAGGAAAACTTAAAAGATAAATTGCCAAGTGGAAGGTAAGTAATATGCTACAAAGAAAAATAATTGGCTATTAAATAAATTATAGAGGAAATCAAAGAAATTAAAAAATACCTGGAGACAAATGAAAATGGAAACATAATGTACCAAAATCTACTGGGCATAGGAAAAGCAATTCTAAGAGGGAAGTTTATAGTGATCTAGACCTGCAGAGTACATCATGAGAAACGCTGGGCTGGAGGAAGCACAAGCTGGAGTCAAGATTGCCAGGAGAAATATCAATAACCTCAGATATGCAGATGACACCACCCTTATGGCAGAAAGTGAAGAAGAACTAAAGAGCCTCTTGATGAAAGTGAAAGAGGAGAATGAAAAAGTTGGCTTAAAGCTCAACATTCAGAAAACGAAGATCATAGCATCTGGTCCCATCACTTCATAAGAAATAGATGGGGAAACAGTGGAAACAGTGGCGGACTTTATTTTTTTGGGCTCCAAAATCACTGCAGATGGTGGTTGCAGCCATGAAATTAAAAGACGCTTACTCCTTGGAAGGAGGGTTATGCCAACCTAGATAGCATATTCAAAAGCAGAGATATTACTTTGCCAACAAAGGTCCATCTAGTCAAGGCTATGGTTTTTCCTGTGGTCATGTATGGATGTGAGAGTTGGACTGTGAGGAAAGCTGAGCGCCGAAGAATTGATGCTTTTGAACTGTGGTGTTGGAGAAGACTCTTGAGAGTCCCTTGGACTGCAAGGAGATCCACCATGTTTATTCTAAAGGAGATCAGTCTTGGGTATTCATTGGAAGGACTGATACTAAAGCTGAAACTCCAATACTTTGGCCACCTCATGCGAAGAGTTGACTCATTGGAAAAGACTCTGATGCTGGGAGGGATTGGGGGCAGGAGGAGAAGGGGACGACAGAGGATGAGACGGCTGAATGGCATCACCGACTCAATGGATGTGAGTTTGAGTGAACTCTGGGAGATGGTGATGGACAGGGAGGCCTGACGTGTTGTGATTCACGGGGTCGCAAAGAGTCAGACACGACTGAGCAACTGAACTGAACTGAGCTGAGACCTACCTCAAGGAACAGGTAAAATAAGCAATCCAATCTTTTTCTAAAGGAACCAGAAAAAGAAGAACAAAGCCCAAAGTTAGTATAAGGAAAGAAGTAATAAAGATCAAAGCAAAAATAAATGAAATAGGGTCAAACAAAATAATTTTAAAGATCAATGGAAGATGAAAATATAAACAAAATGGATAAAGGGGGAAAAAAAGGCCCAAATATATAAACCAGAAATGAAAGAAGAGAGGTTCAAACTGACACCACAGAAATAAAGAGGATCCTATTATTAAGATAGTTATACAGTAACAAAGGACAACCTAAAAGAAATGGATAAATTCCTAGAAATATACAATTTTCCAATACTGAATCATAAAGAAACAGGAAATCTGAATAGATCAACTACAGCAATTAAATTGAATCAATAATCAAAAAACTCCCAACAAACTGAAGTTCAGAATCATCTTCACAGGAGAATTCTACCAAGCATTTAAGGATTAATACTTGTGCTTCTCAAACTATTCCAAAAAACTGATGAGGAAGGAATGCTCTGAACTCATTCTACTAGGCCAGCATCATCTTGATTCCAAAACCAGACACACTCAAAGGGGAAAAAAAAAACTTGCAGATCAATATCATAGATAAACATGGATACAAAAATCCTCAACAAAATATCAGCAAACTGAATTCAACAATACATTAAAAGGATCATATGCCATGATCAAGTGAGGTTTATCCCAGAGATGCAAGGATAACTGAATATCCTGAAATCAGTTACACACTACTTAACAAAATAAAGGGTAAAAACCATCTGTTCATCTCAATAGATGCATAAAAAGCTTTTGACAAAATTCAGCTTCCATTTATGATAAAAATTCTTAACAAAGTGGGTAGAGAGAGAACATAGCTCAACATAAGAAAAGCAATATGTAACAAATGTATAGCCAATATCATAGTCAATGGTATAAAGCTAAAACCAGTTCCTCTAAGATAAGAAATAAGATAAGGATGTCCACTCTTGCCACTTTTATTCAAAAATGGTATAGGATGTCCTAGGCACAGCAATCAGACAATAAAAGAAATAAAAGGAATCCAAATTGATAAGAAAGAAATAATAAAACTGTCACTGCTTGCTGATGACATAATACTATATATAAAACAGCCTAAAAACTTCAATAAAATCTATTAGAGCTAATAATGAATTCAGTAAAGTTGCAGGGTACAAAACTAATATACAGAAATTTGTTGTGTTTCTATATTTTAACAACAAACTATCAAAAAGAAAAATTAAGAAAATAACTCCCTTCACAATTGCATCAAAGAGCATAAAATACCTAGAAATAAAGGAGGTGCAAGATCTGTACTCTGAAAACTATAAGAACTGATGACAGAAACTGAAGACAACACAAGCAATGGAAAGATATGGCATGATTAGGGATTGGGAAAATTAATCAAAAACAAAGGTGACAGAAGTATATAATGGGGAAAAGATAGCTTCTTTAAGAAATGATGTTGGGAAAACAGAGCAGCTACATGACAAAAAAGGAAACTGTAAGCAGTGTACACTAGTTGATAAAATTGTTTCCTACAGGAGTATGAGTCAACAATCTGAAGCAATAAAACGTGTACACTGGAATTCAATGGAAGGCGGGTGACGGGAGTCAGTTTTCTCATTGTTGGGTGCGAGGTTACAGAAAAGCAAGAGGATAAAGCTATCATGTGGTAAAGGATTAGAGCTAGAGACGTCAGGATGAATTCAAGTTTAGTTTAGTATATCAGTGGATGTTGTTTAGTTGCTAAGTCATGTCCAACTCTTTTGTGACCCCACGTTGCAGCCCACCAGGCTCCTCTGTCCATGGTGTTTCCCCGCCACGAGTACTGCCGTGGGTTGCCATTTTCTTCTCCAGGGGATCTTCCCAACCCAAGTATTGAACCTGTGTCTCCTGCACAGGCAGGCAAATTCTTTACCACTGAGTCACCAAGTAAGTCCATAGCAATAGACACAGATGGTTATATACAGAAATATTTACAGATATGTATATACAGATGGGTTGGTATTATAAACACACCTCCTTGCTCTGTCAGCTGAGAGGACCTAGAACCAATGACATTTACTTATTACTATAGAGTAGCAGGCATACCCAGGGCCAGACCTTTGTTTATCATGACAGTCTCCTAGAAAAAGAACTAAGGTTCCTTGGAGAAATGGCTGGTTTTCAAACTGGGGCAGAAACATGCAAAATTAGCCTAGAGCATCTTGTAGTGTCAGAAAGCAAGGAAGTGCATAAAAACAAGAAAACAACAACCCACGCAACAATAACGGGAGTATGTCAAAGGGATACAGGAGCCAAATGAAAAAGCTCCCAGGGCCACAGCTGCAACAACACGAGCAAAAAAATAAACTAGTGTTGACTTCGTGGCTCAAACAGTAAAGAATCTGCCTACAATGTGGGAGACCTGGGTTCAGTCCCTGGGTTGGGAAGATCCCCTGGAGAAGGGCATGGCAACCCACTCCAGTATTCTTGCCTGGAGAATCCCATGGACAGAGGAGTCTGGCAGCTACAGTCCACGGAGTCACAAAGAGTAGACACGACCAAGCGACTGACACTTTCACTTTTCACTGAATTATAAACTGAAGTGTAGACTAAATATCTATGTAACCATTGTAACATAAACAATTGAATAAACAAGTAAATAGACAAATAAAAATAGTCAAATCTGTGCAGAAAAAGTACAAATAATTTATATAGGTGTTCCACCCTTTAAGAGGTACAATGTGACTCTTCAACTCTGTAAGTGTGGGATGCACATATTATTTCCTTCCAAGGAATACAATATGTAAAGGGAAAACTTTAAGGTGAAGTAAACTGTCAAATGAAGTCAACTTCAATGGTAATTTCATATTGTTGATGAGTACCCTTGATACCATGTGATGAGAATGGCACTTTATACCTCTGTGGTCTTCCTCCCAAAAATATATCACTCAGATCTAATCATTAACAAATATTAGACAAATTCCAATTGAGGGACAGTCTATAAAATATCTGATCAGCACTCTTCAAAACTGTAAGGGACATCAAAAACAAGGAAAGCATGAGAAACGATCAAACCAAGAGGAGTGTGAGAGGTGAGACGTCTAAGCATAGTAGGATTTCTGGATAAGATCATAGAACAGAAGAAGGACATCAGGGGGTAAGAAAAAACATGAATAACGCATGGATCAACGTCAATATTGGTTCACAAATTATGACAAATATACCATACTAACATAAGATGTTAAAAATGGGAAACTGGGGGTGTGGGCTATATGGGAATTCTGTACTATTTTCACGATCATCCTGTAAATTTAAAACTGTTCTGAAATAAAAACTTTATTTAAAAAGAAGATAATGGTCACAAATTTCCATAATTTCTGCTCTAATTTTCCATGTTAAACCCACAAGTTTCTAAAACTCTTGGGAGAAATAAAACAGCATAAGAGGGAACATTATTTAAATTCATATCCAAGATCCCATTGAATTCGAAAATGTTCTGAACTGTAGGCAACAATCTACATTATGTTTTCAACATGCTGTACACTACTGTGACATTGATTGCACTGAAGGTCAATGTGTATATTTTGTCAGCAAACAATAGCTGACTTTGGCCAATTGGGACAAAATAAAGGGATTTATTGGAAAGATACGGGGCAGCTCACAGAATCTTAGGTATAGCTAGCTACCCAGCTGGCTTCGCAAAGGACAGGAAGCAGACAGCTCCCAGACATGCAGCAGGATCTGCCGATTCCTTTTCATTTGAATCATGTGACCACCTCTAGGCAGAGTAGAGCGGAGAAGCTTATTTACAATGTTACTTAGCCTGTATGCAAAGTGGGAGAGTAAGTTCTCCCAAATAACTAAAGCATTTCCAGAAGAAGAGGAAGCAGATGATCAGTGGGCCAAAATACCAGCCATCCAACCACAGTTGTTCCTTAAAATCCAAAGGGAAGGTTGAGGCCAATAGGACATTTGGACCCAAGCATCATGAGATACAGAACAGAGGTGGCAAGTTACAAAGCTGAGAGGTGGGTCCCTCGAGAGAGGAATTTTCAAGATCCCTCCTCAACACTGGCAGCACAGAGATGGAAGACATCAGAGTCAAACTAATGTTTTCTGGGAAGGGAGAATTCAGTGAGAAACAAGTACAGAAAACTCAAGTGAGTGACTTAAAATTCATCAGTGATGAGAGTAACCCATTTTGTCTACATGGATGGGTGGTGTGTTTTCTCTTATTTCTTCTTTTGCAAATCAATATGATTTTTTTTTTAGAATATTCACAAATCTATGAATGAAAAAGAAAGTGTATATTCAGTCACAGGGATGCTTCCAATGATCAACTTTAGCTATTCTAGTGTTCAGGCTGTCAGCAGTGGACTTCTAGGTACACAGGTCACATGCTCCTAGAACAGGATGCTATCGACACTTCGGTGGGCTTGTCTCCACCTCCCCAACGTGCAAAGAGCCTTGCACACAGGAGGGATACTGGAAGAAAACCTTCTTAAACCCTGACTCTTAGAAAACAGAGGCTCCTGCAATGGCAAGAAGGAAAGATCTTTGTTCGCTTCACTTCTCATTGGGCAAATCAGTGCTAAGGCCCACTCAACTGTTTCTGGCTCTTTAGTTCTCTTGTGCGTTATATAAGGCAGGTAGAGCAGATAACCCAGGACACCAGCCTCCTGTGTCACAATCCATCTTTTCTGATAATTTAGAAGATATCCCTCAGATTATTACATCTGTGATTCCAATGCCAAAAAGCCAGCTGCAGTAAGTAATTTTTTCCCATTTCTGACTGCACAATGGACCATAATTGGCAGAAATGCATCCCAGAAGTCAGTCTCTAACCCACGATTCAGGCTTACATCAACAAATTCCTCCAATCTGCCAAGTGTTATTCTATCTGAGCAATCGCCTTATTCCTGGCACCCATCATGCCACTTCCTGTTTTGTACGCTGGACATGGGGCTCGTTTATGGCTGGCTGGAGTCAGCAAACTCAGCTTGAAAGTAGCCTGGTGGAATTCTAACCCCAAAATCCCTTACTATAATTTAAAAATAAATCATACCAAAATGACAAAGCAGAACCAGGGCTTTGTTCCCCTCACTGAAAACGAAGGAGTTTAATGGAAAATAAAATGCCAAAGCTGCAGGGAAAATTACTATTGCAGAAATTGTATTTCAGATTTCTGAGCACAAGTCAATTATATTTCCTAAAGCTGTTCAGAGTATAGATAAAATGCCAGCTAACCTCGCAGTGTGTGTGTCTATTAATTTCCTACCAGCAATACCTGCTCAAAGTACCACAAGATGATTCCAGAGTTCTGCTTTGGGCCGTACTCTAGTCACGTCTCCATCTCACAACCGTTGCTATAGACTGCTCTGTGATGTGGGCATTCAAGGAATAAACCAAAACTGTTTTTTCCCTCTTGTCTAGGTTGTTGTGAGTAACTATGGCTGCCTTTTCAAAGCTATGCAGTCCTTGAAATGGTATCTCCTTTCACAAAGCTAATCAAAATCAAAACCTCAAACCCAGAGAGAGGTGAAGTTTCCTTATGATACATCGAAGATATTCAATAAATGTTTATCAAAATTAAAGATGGAAGGATGAGTGCATGCTCAGTCGCTTCAGCCGTCTTAGACCCTTTGGGACGTAGCCTGAGGCTCCTCTGTCCACGGGATTCCCCAGGCAAGAATACTGGAGTGGGTTGCCATGCCCTCCTCCAGGGGATCTTCCTGACCCAGGGATTGAACCGATCTCCTGCACTGGCAGGCAGGTTCTTTACCACTAATGCCACCTGGGAAGCCCAAATGAAAGTAGCACTAATATAATTTGTTTATTGAAAAACAACTAAATTTGTTTTGGCTATGTACCCAAACTTACCACCACAATCCCCCAACACATGCATGGCACAATTATGTAGAGAAGCTTGAATACAATGAAAGGAATAAAAATAATTTTCTTGAAAAGCCATTCATAATCACTTTGTAAATCTAACAGGTATTTAGGAAGCATTATTTCACAAGTTCTTTTCAGTGGCGTTCAAGGGAAGCATATGGGTAGTGTAAACAGAAAAGTAATGACTTAATGACTTAGATCTCAATGATCATAATACTGTTGTTGTTGTTGTTTTGGTAAAGTTTTCAGCAATCAGCAAGACTTTAGACTGAATAATAATAATTTATAAATAGTTAGACAACCAAAACAACATCCCTTGAATTGCCTCTTTGGAATTTTAGTTGGTGAGGAATTTTTTTTTTTCCTGAGAGGTGGAAAACAGTACATTTACAGAATATAGACAGTTTATTCTCCAACCTGAAATCACAACTAGAGTCTTGACTAGAAAAGGAAAGGCAAAGTATTGTCCCATAAAGCCTGAAAGCATGGAATAGGTGAGAGTCTAGAGTCCTGAGTTAAGAGAGTCTTATCCATTTAATTTCCTCTTCTGACACCCCACCCGCACATGGGCAGGGCCGCCTTCCCTTGTATGGGTAGGGCAAAGCCCGCTGCCCCTCCGTCTGATCTGGAATTAACTTATCCATCACTTTGTGCTAGAGGAGCACAGGCGTTCACAACTCGAGAGCAGATAGATATTTGCTCTCCTGGACACATCATAAGGATGATGTGGTTGGCTCAGCAAGACTTTGAAAGCCAGGGTGAAAAGCAAGGGACCATATGTGTTGTAACCATTCTTTAAAATGCTGCCAGGCCTGCAAGCAGCGTGGACAATGGCCCCATATGCAAGGTACATCTGGAGCTACATGCGGTTGCCTGATTGCCTTGCTCAGTGCTTCTGCATGCTTAGTAGAATAGGAGGGTTTAATACAGAGTCCTCTTCATACGGGAAAGCAATGGTAGCTTGTGTGTGTGTGGCTGGAGGAGAGGAGCAAGAGGAAAGCGGAGGAGGAGTCAGTGGGTCCTGGCCTCACACGGTCAGAATGTCATGATCAGATGAACTATCTGTATGGGGCATGGCTTGCACGCACTCCTCATCAGAGCACTCCTGTCTCACCACGTCTTACTCACGTGGGCCTCATTCTGTGCTTGGTTGCTCAGGTATGCCTGACTCTTTGCGACCCCATGGACTGTAGCCTGCCAGGCTCCTCTGTCCATGGGGCTTCTCCAGGCAAGAATACTGGAGTGGGTTGCCATGTCCTCCTCTAGGGGATCTTCTTGACCCAGGAGTCAAACCGGGGTCTCCTGCATTGCAGGCGGATCCTTTGCCAGCACCTGGGCCTTAAGAACAGCGCCTTTTACAGACAGAGAGGAGGTGTCAGAGGAGAGCATATGGAATCATTCTGTGTAGCTGAGGCAGATTTGATTTCTGAGACTAAAGATTCTAAGTTTGCAGCAATATAACTGATTGTTTCTCTTAGTGCTCCTTCGAGGTAGGTCAGATTCTGCTATTTCCTTCAAAGAGCTAGCTGACGAATTCACTGAATTCCTTTATTTTAGCATTATTTCTATAAAACCCTAAAGAAAATCCTACATAAAGTCATGAATTTGGTGCATGCCTGATGTCATACATTTATGAAAAAATAGTAACCTCTTTATATGTCCCCAAGTCCTCAAAAATATCCTTATCATTTAATGTACTTTTCAATAAGCATTTTTAGTTATTATTATTATATTGAAAATTTGAGATTTTTCTGACATTAAAAGGCTAGATTAAAACAAACAATATGCTCCCAGAGATGAACCTGGCACATACAGGGTATTTTCACATTAATTTGCAAGCTAACAGAAAGAATGCCTTCCTAGCTGCCTTCCTCCCAGTGAAAGGATAAGGAATGAAAGCAACCTGGAGTGAAAACTTACTGATGTTATAAGACTTGACTTCTAAAGTGAGGTACAAAGCTTTAAAAAGAATATTTTTTAATCTTCCCCATACAATGAATGCATTTCAAATGTTAAAAAGAATCCCGAATGACCTTTGTCTAGCTAAAGATTGCTAATGAGGAAAAAACACAAGTGAGTCACTCACCTGGTTCTGGGGAGCAAGATCAAGCAAAATGCTGTTCTTGAATTATAGCACTTTGCGTGGGGCAGCTGCTTTGATCCCAGCAGCAACAGCAGGAGGAGGGAGCGTCACTGTCACCTTACAGGCGGGGAAAGTGAGGCTCAGAAAACCCCTAGGACTGCGCAGTTAGGCAGCAGAGCCAAGCACTGCCCCGGGCCTGGCTGACTCGGCCAGTCCCTGCTGTGCCCTTTTGAATAACACTGCCCCTGTGCTGCTCTGTTAACCTCCATTCGGGAAAATGCCCACAGAAAGAGCAGAAATAATGAGAAAATCAGACTACATTAGGTTTCACAGGAAAACCTCAGAATGTCAATATTTACATTTTTTAAATGTGCATGGTTTTCTACATATGGCCATTAGAAGGGTTTCTGAGATTTAAAGATTTCATTGTATTGCCGGAAAGAACTGCTTTTCAGTAAGCCTGATTACTATATGGTAGGCCTGGATGGCTCAGTGGCAGCAGGATGGGGGTGGTGGGGCATGAGCCTTAAATGCGAGAGGCCGGATGGAAGTGCCACTCACTGCGTGCCCCTCTCACCAAGGATCCCTAACCCTGACCGCAGTGTGGGAGACAGACAGAACATGCGTCGCAGGGCCCTGGGGGAATGCAGAGGGGCTCCTCACATGGATCAGGCACCGCGACAAGGGGGCAAGCCAAGGCCCCCACAGACGCCGCTTCTGCTGAGCTGCCATGTGCCCTTTGGAGAACATGCACCAGCCTTGCCCTTGCTGGCCTGAACCTGCACTTGGCAGGAACAAATGGCTCAGACCGTCTCCTCATTTACGAGCTGCATTTTTGGAGGAGCAGACAACTCATTCACATGTTGGAGCAAGGGCCCTTCCTGGCTGTTGTCTTGTACATTCGGTTTGGTTTTATAATTACTCCCAGTGGAAGCCTGCTGTCTTAAGCTTGATCTCGGCATGTACCGATGGGGTCTGATGGCTCGAAAGCACATGGGTCACTAAAATATTAATATAACTCCAAAAAATCACTTTGGTCTTCTTGCAGCACCCTCATCCTAAAAAATCCCGACTGTGGTCACTCAGTTAGAGCTAATGCCATGGATTCCTATTTGTTCCGTCTCTCAGTCCTCTCCTTCAGCTGCTGGCATGGCAGCGAGCATCCACTGAGCACAGAGCGAGGCCCACACAATGAAGCTGCTCAGACCTGGGCTCAAGCCCTCAGTCGGCCCTCAGTGAGACCCCAACAAAATGCTTGGTCTTTGAGAGTATCACTTTCCCCAACTGTAAAGTAAAAAGCAATGACATGATTGTAACAATACTTCACCAATTGCAAATTAAATCAGTTCAGTTCAGTTCAGTTGCTCGGTCGTGTCTGACTCTTTGTGCAGACCCATGGACTGCAGCACGCCAGGCCTCCATGTCCATCACCAACTCCCGGAGTTTACTCAAACTCATGTCCATTGAGTCGGTGATGCCATCCAACCATCTCATCCCCTGTCGTCCCCTTCTCTTTCCGCCTTCAATCTTTCCCAGCATCAGGGTCTTTAAATAGGAGTATTCATTTTAAAGGGCTTCCCAGGTGGCGCTAGTGGTTAAAGAACACACCTGCCAAAGCAGGAAACAGAGACACGGGTTTGACCCCTGGGTTGGGAAGATCCCCTGGAGGAGGGCATGGCAACCCACTCCAGGATTCTTGCCTGGAGAATTCCATGGACAGAGGAGCCTGGTGGGCTATCGTCCATGAGGTCACAAAGAGTTGGACACAATTGAAGTGACTTTGTACACATGCACACATGTTCATTTTAGAAAGGACTTTACAAATTTTAAAAGTATCACACAAGTGATCATGATTAAGGTCATCATTGTATAAAAGTACAGTGGATGACAAGGAAGGGAAAGGCAGCCAGCAGTCTAGATGTCACCTAGTGAGAAAAAGCCTTAGAAGCATTACTCCCAGCTCTAGGTCTGCCTTTACCTAAATGTACAGCCTGGACAAGGCGCTTAGTTTCTTTGTACCAGTACTGCATCTGTCATAAATATGAACGGAAAGAAGGGAAGAAAACCATGGGCTAGGATGTACACGTCTTCTCTCATATAACCCAAATGGTAGGCTTCACGAGAAGCATCATGTAGCCACTGATGCAGGTGAAGAGCCCAGAGACCCCGAGAACTTACTGAAAAGAACGCAGAGCACAGCCTGGTGGCTCCGGGTTCAAACCCTGCTCTTCCAACTCCAAGGTGCAAGCTCAACCTGGTCGGGAACCACACGGAAAAGGCAGAGTGGCCAGGACTTTGACCGAGGTGGCGTCTAAGGATTTCTTTTATTTCTAAAATATCATGAGTCTAAAACTTGGTGATTTTTCCATTTAATTAAAAATAAAAGCCTGAGTCATGCAGAGCGAAATCTCTCTCCAGTTTCTAAGTCAGCTCCCTCCACAAATGTTCCCTTGTTTTTTCAGGGTCAGGCAAACTGGCTACTAGTGGGCTGATCAAAGCTCCTCAGATGTCCACTCCCATCGCTTCTCTGGGGGATGGCTGTGACTCATGGCATTGGGCTAATACAACTCATCTCTCTTCTCACAAAAACACAGGCCAATAACAGCAAGACAAGCAAACCCCTGGCTTCCAATACTGTGAGAAAGATCTGCCCACACATCCCCAGCCCCATGGACAAAATAAACATCTCTTTCTCTCACTAAAAGAAAATGGCAGAATTTAAAGCATAATATG
Organism: Bubalus kerabau; assembly: GCF_029407905.1. Lineage (NCBI taxonomy): Eukaryota > Metazoa > Chordata > Mammalia > Artiodactyla > Bovidae > Bubalus > Bubalus kerabau. The sequence continues at coordinate 69,491,451 of NC_073637.1, forward strand.
CTCATGCTACCCACATTGAGAAGAAACAGAGAGAAACCATGGAGGAATTCTCCTCTCTGACCAGTGCCTGCCATAGAAGAAAAGCATTAAGAGGAAGGCTGCCTTGTGTTAAGTACAAGGCCTCTAACTCCATTTTATGTCCACTGTCACTGATGTAATTGTGAATTCCTGCTGCATTTATAATTAAGAAAGAAGCAGATGGTAATGCTTAGTATTAAGCACTAAGGAGTGGCCATTAAAACAATCTAGAATGCCAGCAGTTGTATATGATATCAGAGGTTCAGTTTACCATAACAAAGTTTTATATCCATGGGAAAAGAGGCTGAGAAATGAAGGCCTCTTTCTCCATCACAAATCCATTCCCATCACAGCTGTCCCCTCACTGAAGGCACACTGCACATCACAGGCGGCCTCCTAGCCACATTTGCTGCTGGACACAAAATGGGTCACGTCACACACTATAAAAGGCCAACACAAGTGGCAAAACACAAAGTCCAAGCTGGAACGTGCACCAAGTTATGGAAATGCAGTTGGTGAGGCCCTAGAGAACCACCAAAAGCACGTGGGGGTCAGGACAGGCTGATAGAGGAAAAATTCCAGAATCCTGTGGGAACGTGGCCGGCAGCCTGGGTCTCCTGGAGCACGTAAGAGGCTATTAAATTCTGCTACAAAAATGAAACAAACTGCCCCTCTCACGAAATATATGTGTTTATGCAGTGTGTATATGTGTGTGTACGTGTGTGCATAAAAACTGAAAGGAGAATGGCTGTATGATTTTTTCCAGTAAGACAATCTTTAGTGACCATATCAGCTAGCTGTTGGGAAAGTAATCTATCTCCCATTCTCCACTGATACACATGAGTGTTTTTGCCTTTAGTAATCTGAGCTTCCTGAACAATTTCTCAGCTCAACCTGGCTTCAGATTCCTCTTTGAACTAATCTCATCTCATTGGAGTCACACCACGCTCTCACAGGGATCCGGTTCCCATGGTGGGGGCAGGTCACTTGCCGAACCAAGGTAGCCATCCTGGCAGCAGCTCGCGCTCACATCGGTCTGCTTCCGTCATCCTTAGCGGTGTCTGTCACCTGCCAGCCTCCAGTCTAAGTCACTAATCACACAAGCTGCATGGCAGCAGAGTAGTTTCACCTTTAGAACATCCCAAGGCCTCTAATTATAAGACCTTCCCACTACAAATAGTGCTATACATCACAAAATAATGAGGAACCAACTCTAAGAATTCTGAAATACACTGTCAGGTTGGAACATTCTCTCCCTGAATTTTGTCCCCACCCTCAACAGAGAGGGGGTGAGAGAGAGAGAGAGAGAAATTCAATAAAGAGCTAGTATAGAACAAAGAGAGCGCAGGGGCAGGTAGAGTCCTGGGAACCATTGGTAAAAATGTTGAAAATTTTTGAACTCCTTTTCTGCTTGGATGATGAGCTGAGTGAACTCCGGGAGATGGTGATGGACAGGGAGGCCTGTCCTGCTGCGATTCATGGGCTCACAAAGAGTCGGAAACGACTGAGCGACTGAACTGATCCTTAAGAAAATGTCCGTAATGTTTCAGAGCCTCTGATTACGTGACCAAAGTCACACTTGAGATTCACTGTGTCACAACTGTCAGAGAAGCAAATGGAAGACAATTCAGACCAGCGCTTTTACCAACATTTTCCAACTAACAGCACATTTACTGACTGTTCGACATGACTCAACAAGTCTTTTCTCTTGAGGTGCACAGGATATAGGAGAAGAACCCTAAGGCTGAGAAAAAGGAATGCCAGCATCCACATGGCCCAGAAGAGCAAACAGGCGTGGCCGGATGCTAGGAGTGAGGTTTTAGCCAGGCTGGGAACAGCACATCCAAGGAAAGAGAATACTCCAGCACAGCAGCCAATTAGTGAAGCCAGGAAGTGCAGTGACTGGCCCCACTTTCAAAGTCCCATATACCTTTTCTCTGGCAGATACTGATAGTCACCAACGCTATTCTCCCCTACTTCCAGAGCATCAATAATAGAGGCATAGCTGGGGGTGTTGCTACTCAGCGAACCTGCACTTCCCAGCCTCCCTTTCACTTAAGCATGGTGCTGCTTCAAAGCTTGTCAATGGCTTGTGAATGGAAGTGACATGGGCCACTTTCAGGTCTGAACCTTAAGATATTCCAAATTCTCTTATCTTTTTCCAGCTGACAAGTCAGCTGCTGCAATAAAGATGATGACAACTGCCCTGGGTTATGAAAGAGCAACAAAATGGAAGGAAACGGTGGCCTGAATGACCACAGGAAGCAGAGGGACTCAGGAGACATGGCCCACTCATAACAGGCCTGCCGCATGAGCAATAAATAAATCTTTTTGATATTTGAGTCGCTATATTGTGGAGCTTGTTACAGCAGCTAGACTTTGACTAATACATTACCCAAATAGGATCAAAATATATCAAAAGTATAAAATATAGTGTGTATACTGGCCATATAGTATATATATGTATGTATAGAGGCCATATACTATATATATAGTTCTATATATAGAACCCCAAGTAAGACAGTAGGTGTTGCAAGAGGGCATCAGAGGCCAAACACACTGAAACCATACTCACAGAAAACTAGTCAATCTAATCACACTAGGACCACAGCCTTGTCTAACTCAATAAAACTAAGCCATGCCCATGGGGCAACCCAAGATGGGCGGGTCATGGTGGAGAGATTTGACAGAAAGTGGTCCACTGGAGAAGGGAATGGCAAGCCACTTCAGTATTCTTGCCTTGAGAACCCCATGAACAGTATGAAAAGGCAAAATGATAGGATACCGAAAGAGAAACTCCCCAAGTCAGTAGGTGCCCAATATGCTACTGGAGATCAGTGGAGAAATATCTCCAGAAAGAATGAATGGATGGAGCCAAAGCAAAAACAATACCCAGCTGTGGATGTGACTGGTGATAGAAGCAAGGTCCAATGCTGTAAAGAGCAATATTGCATAGGAACCTGGAATGTTAGGTCCATGAATCAAGGCAAATTGGAAGTGGTCAAACAAGAGATGGCAAGAGTGAATGTCGACATTCTAGGAATCAGCGAACTGAAATGGACTGGAATGGGTGAATTTAACTCAGATGACCATTATATCTACTACTGTGGGCAGGAATCCCTCAGAAGAAATGGAGTGGCCATCATGGTCAACAAAAGAGTCCAAAATGCAGTACTTGGATGCAATCTCAAAAATGACAGAATGATCTCTGTTCGTTTCCAAGGCAAACCATTCAATATCACAGTTAGCCAAGTCTATGCCCCAACCAGTAACGCTGAAGAAGCTGAAGTTGAACGGTTCTATGAAGACCTACAAGACCTTTTAGAACTAACACCCAAAAAAATGTCCTTTTCATTATACGGGACTGGAATGCAAAAGTAGGAAGTCAAGAAACACCTGGAGTAACAGGCAAATTTGGCCTTGGAATACAGAATGAAGCAGGGCAAAGACTACTAGAGTTTTGCCAAGAAAATGCACTGGTCATAACAAACACCCTCTTCCAACAACACAAGAGAAGACTCTATACATGGACATCACCAGATGGTCAACACCGAAATCAGATTGATTATATTCTTTGCAGCCAAAGATGGAGAAGCTCTATACAGTCAGCAAAAACAAGACCAGGAGCTAACTGTGACTCAGACCATGAACTCCTTATTGCCAAATTCAGACTTAAATTGAAGAAAGTAGGGAAAACCACTAGACCATTCAGGTATGATCTAAATCAAATCCCTTATGATTATACAGTGGAAGTGAGAAATAGATTTAAGGGCCTAGATCTGATAGATAGAGTGCCTGATGAACTATGGAATGAGGTTCATGAAATTGTACAGGAGACAGGGATCAAGACCATTCCCCTAGAAAAGAAATGCAAAAAAGCAAAATGGCTGTCTGGGGAGGCCTTACAAATAGCTGTGAAAAGAGGAGAAGCGAAAAGCAAAGGAGAAAAGGAAAGATATAAACACATGAATGCAGAGTTCCAAAGAATAGCAAGAAGAGATAAGAAAGCCTTCTTCAGCGATCAATGCAAAGAAATAGAGGAAAACAACAGAATGAGAAAGACTAGGGATCTCTTCAAGAAAATCAGAGATACCAAAGGAACATTTCATGCAAAGATGAGCTCTATAAAGGACAGAAATGGTATGGACCTAACAGAAGCAGAAGATATTAAGAAGAGGTGGCAAGAATACACAGAAGAACTGTACAAAAAAAGATCTTCACAACCCAGATAATCACGATGGTGTGATCACTGACCTAGAGCAAGACATCCTGGAATGTGAAGTCATGTGGGCCTTAGAAAGCATCACTACGAACAAAGCTAGTGGAGGTGATGGAATTCCAGTTGAGCTATTTCAAATCCTGAAACATGATGCTGTGAAAGTGCTGCACTCACTATGCCAGCAAATTTGGAGAGCTCAGCAGTGGCCACAGGAATGGAAAAGGTCAGTTTTCATTCCAATCCCAAAGAAAGGCAATGCCAAAGAATGCTCAAACTACCGCACAATTGCACTCATCTCACACACTAGTAAAGAAATGCTCAAAATTCTCCAAGCCAGGCTTCAGCAATATGTGAACCGTGAACTTCCTATGTTCAAGCTGGTTTTAGAAAAGGCAGAGGAACCAGAGATCAAATTGCCAACATCCGCTGGATCATGGAAAAAGCAAGAGAGTTCCAGAAAAACATCTATTTCTGCTTCATTGACTATGCCAAAGCCTTTGACTGTGTGGATCACAATAAACTGTGGAAAATTCTTCAACAGATGAGAATACCAGACCACCTGATCTGCCTCTTGAGAAATTTGTATGCAGGTGAGGAAGCAAGAGTTAGAACTGGACATGGAACAACAGACTGGTTCCAAATAGGAAAAGGAGTTCGTCAAGGCTGTATATTGTCACTCTGTTTATTTAACTTATATACAGAGTACATCATGAGAAATGCTGGACTGGAAGAAACACAAGCTGGGATCAAGATTGCCGGGAGAAATATCAATAACCTCAGATATGCAGATGACACCACCCTTATGGCAGAAAGTGAAGAGGAACTAAAAAGCCACTTGATGAAAGTGAAAGTGGAGAGTGAAAAAGTTGGCTTAAAGCTCAACATTCAGAAAACGAAGATCATGACATCCGGTCCCATCACTTCATGGGAAATAGATGGGGAAACAGTGGAAACAGTGTCAGACTTTATTTTTCTGGGCTCCAAAATCACTACAGATGGTGACTGCAGCCATGAAATTAAAAGACACTTACTCCTTGAAAGGAAAGTTATGACCAACCTAGATAGCATATTCAAAAGCAGAGACATCACTTTGCCAACAAAGGTCTGTCTAGTCAAGGCTATGGTTTTTCCTGTGGTCATGTATGGATGTGAGAGTTGGACTGTGAAGAAGGCTGAGCACCGAAAAATTGATGCTTTTGAACTGTGGTGTTGGAGAAGACTCTTGCAAGTCCCTTGGACTGCAAGGAGATCCAACAAGTCCATTCTGAAGGAGATCAGCCCTGGGATTTCTTTGGAAGGAATGATGCTGAAGCTGAAATTCCAATACTTTGGCCACCTCATATGAAGAGTTGATTCATTGGAAAAGACCCTGATGCTGGGAAGGATTGGGGGCTGGAGGAGAAGGGACGACAGAGGATGAGATGGCTGGATGGCATCACTGACTCGATGGCCGTGAGTCTGAGTGAACTCCAGGAGTTGGTGATGGACAGGGAGGCCTGGCGTGCTGTGATTCATGGGGTTGCAGAGAGTCGGACATGACTGAGCGACTGATCTGATCTGATATATAGAACTACATATAGTTCTATATAAAATATAGAATTATATATATATATATGTATATATATATATGCTGCTAAGTTGCTTCAGTTGTGTCCGACTCTGTGCGACCCCAGAGATGGCAGGCCACCAGGCTCCACCGTCCCTGGGATTCTCTAGGCAAGAACACTGGAGTGGGTTGTCATTTCCTTCTCCAATGCATGAAAGTGAAAAGTGAAAGTGAAGTCGCTCAGTCGTATCTGACTCTTCGCGACCCCATGGACTGCAGCCCACCAGGCTCCTCCGTCCATGGGATTTTCAGGCAAGAGTACTGGAGTGGGGTGCCATTGCCTTCTTCGAGATATATATATATATATATATATATATATATATATATATATATAATTCTTTGGTCCATATTTGTTTTCGTCTATTGAGCTCCTTCTCTCAATCTGCCTTGGCAAATTCTTCTACATTAGTTTGGCAGATCCTAATGTCTAATAGCATAGAGATATAACTGATAGACAGGTGGTGCCATTGTAAAGAATCTGCCTGCCAGTGCAGGAGATGCAAGAGACATGGGTTTGATCCCTGGGACAGGAAGATCCCTTGGAGTAGGAAATGGCAACCCACTTCAGTATTCTTGCCTGGGGAATTTGCCGGGACAGAGAAGCCTGGCAGGCTACTGTCCATGGGGTTGTAAAGAGTTGAATGTGACTGAGTACACATGCATAACAAACAGCAATTTTGCCAACTTGATATTCTAGAAAATTTTCAAAGGCTTCGAAGCAAACTAGGTCAGATTAGGGTACCTTCCGTACACATATACCTGTGCCCAATGGTGGACGTAGGGGGTCAGTTTACAGAAGCCCATGAAATAGACTTTTACTTATGTAGATTTCTTTCTTTTTTTTTTAGCAGACTGACATAGTGCTTTATTTAACCTGTCTGTATGAAGAAAAATAATGTACATCCCTATCATATATGTGTAAAATACTAAGGATGTAGAGTGTACAAAACAGTTTATTGTAGTTATTTCACACCCTTGTGGGTCATATGCTTAAGGAAAGAAACAGTTTTAGTATGACCAACAGTAAGAGTAAATACAAATCCTTAACCAGATGACTAGATCTTGTGTGGATCTAATGAAAGAACTAGCAAGGTCAAGAAATGTCACAAACTATAAAACTACAGGGAGGTAGTTCAATTACCAATTTGAGGTTTTTCTTTTTATTTAAATAAACGCTTTACATTTCGTGCTTGCCTGTAATGCACTACCAGGAGCAGGATAAGGGAATTCTCCTGTAGCAGCACAAACGATAGCCGCAGAGTGTGTACACTGACGTGTAATAGAGAGACCCTGCAGTTAGGAAGGAAGGCCCTTACTATGGACTCTAAGAGAAGTAAGCGGCCCCTGCAAGAACAGCCAGCTTTGAGAAGCTGGAGACCAGGTATGGGAAATGGGAAACACTGGAATAACGCAATGGAGTTGGTGTGGAAAGCAAAGATCTGAGCAGCCCTGCCAGAAATCCACGCAGAAACGGCCAACTTCCTCCAGGATGGCTGCATTACGGCCAAGAGGCAGACTTCGTGAACGTCGGTACGGGATGAGTCTGCAAGCCTGAACTCCTGCTATGAAGCCTGAACTTCAGTCGCTCCTGAACAGCGTGACTCTTGGTTCAGGCCTTTCCATCCACCAGAAGCCAAACCTTCAGCTGTGAGCAGACACGAGAGAAGTTTTAGAATCTCCTTCTATACGCAGTTTCTGTTTTTCTCTTGTTTTTCCATGCCAGCTGACTGAGATAAGGGAATGAAAGTAAGGGATTCTCAAAATCAAAGCCAAGAAAACACCTTGTGTGACACTAACGGAATCTCAGAGGAGATGTGAGACTAAGCCCTAGGCACAATCTGGGGACGGAGAGCCGGCTGTGCAGAGTGGCCAGCCTGGGGCACAGTCAATGCTGTCATTAACCCAGAGGACATGTCCTTGGCCAAGGTCATAGAAATTACCTTAAGATTTGGAGGGGGGGTGGGGACAAAACAAACAGTCAAAACCAAAACCCAAAATTATCTGTGTGCTTAGTGTATGGCATTATACGTTCCCTCTGAAGAAATGAATGCTCTGAATGCCAGCCAGTCTCAGCTTTCCTCTCTTCCTCATTCCTATATCTTTTTTATATAATGGATGCAAGACAACTTATAGGACATACCTTCTAGTCTACTTCCTTGTCAAAGGGAAACATTCAACATAATTACAAAAAAAAAAAAAAGTTGAGCTATATGTGTAAGTAAGAATGAACTACCATTGACTGTAACTTCCTACTCAGTCCTAAGGATGAACTTCACTCAGATAGAGATATGAAAAATTAGGAAAAATCTATGTCTGAATATGTCTTAGCTGCCTTAGTTAAATGACCTTTAACCTCCTCTCAGCCCCAGTGGTCCACCCACCGCCAGCAGTGGTTTCCTGTCTATAAACCCACACTTCCAGTGTCAAGAGGCTAATACATCTGCATATGAATATGATTCATCCTATTCATGACTTAGAAAGTCACTTGCTTTTTCATACAATGAAATCATAACCCTACGGGCATGCTGTAGTCTCCCATTTGGGAGCTGTCAGATAGTTTAACTAAAATACATCTCCATGATGACTCCATGGAGTCAGGAGGACTCCAGCTTGCCGCAACAAGGGCCCCCTGCCACCTGGACTTCATAGGCTTCTTTGGAAAATGTCAGCTCCTAGCACCAAAGGGTTTAATCTGAAGATCATCATTAATGAAAGAAAAAGATGAGGTTTGCATACATGCCCCCTTTCAGTGAGAAATGTTGGAATTTGAGGACATGAGTACATACAGAAAAATAAAAGTCAGAGGTGTTCTTTTTTTGTTTTGTTTTGTTTTTTCCCTGATGGCTTAATTCAGTGATAAATGTACCATGATCAGAATAACACACCGGGTCCTTATCCTTTACTGCCCACTTTGTAAATACTTGAGCTGTGTTCATTTTGCAAAATAAAGTCCATTATTACCATCTAGGACTCAATTTTCTTCATTATATTATGTTGCCAGGCCATCATAGGCTTTTAATTCTCAAAATAGCAAATATAACATCCATTTGTTTTCAGCCCTTAGCATAGATAGTTGAGAATTTCTCATTTTTAGCACCAAGGGGTTGAATAACAGCATTTCTTCTCCCAAAGCCAAATTCTAATTATATGTACAATTTCAGAGCCTCATCAAAAATTATTTTACATAGAGGAAAAAGTGCATGAGTCTCACCAGCGTGTACATTCCTTGCACATGGGTCAAAAGAAACTGCAGTATCTCTATTTTACGTAAGTTGGAGCTGCATTTGCTAACATGACATACAGTTCTCATCACTAAAAAATAAATACTACTGCAATATAAACAAAATCATAAAAGGACATTTGAAGTTTTAACATCCGAGAAAAAGCTAATTCACGTAGAACTGAAAGTAAAACAAACCGAAACAAACGAGGCGAACACCTGTTCACCTGTGTGTGCAGATTTTGGTGAAAAGCAGGATCATTACACCCGCCTACATTCTTAAGTCATCAGAGGTGATAATATCAGGAAGGAGAAGAGGTTTCCAAGCACAAGGGAAATAACATGCTCTCTGGTGCAAATCATACTGGAGACCCTTAAGTCATCTACTCTGCTGCGCACATGCTTCCTTCCTTGGCAGAATAGTGTTCCTTTACCAACAAGAGCCTGTGAAATCTGGACATCCACGTGAAACACCAGGCTTCCTGGGTACCTTCCGTACACATATTCCTGTGCCTAATGGTGGATATAGGGGGTGAGTTTTACTCATGTAGATTTCTTTTCTAAGTAATAAGCACCATCATCTCTTTTATCTACATAGTTTATTTTGAAATATTTTTCTGAGACCTGTGATTTTAGTAGGAGAAAGTATCTATTTATATTCCATGAAAGAAAACTGAGGCTCCGAGGAGTTAGTATAATTCCTCAGAAATGCAAGGAGGCTCTATTCTGAGACAGAGGTCATCATCCTTCCTCTCATTGTCAGGAGAGCAATCTCAAAATATGCTTCCTGGAGGTTCATGATAAATGCAGAGCCCAGGTGTCTCCTCATATCCACTGAATCAGAATTGGCTGGAGATTTGGCAGAAATCAGCATTGCTGTCAAGTGCCTCATGCAAATTAAGCAAAATACTCTTCTAGACAATGGACATAACTCAAGCCATCTCAGAAACATTTTACTGGTTTGTGAGGGGGGAAAAAATCATTTATAACATTTAATCTAATCAAAACTGAATCTCAACATTTTTCCCCCAGAATTTTAACCTTAAACTACAGTACTCAATTATTTACCAATATAACCTGACTTCTGGAAGCTACTGTGATATCTTTATACAGGCTTAAGTGTGAACAAATCTCTTTTTTTTACCTTGGTTAAGAAATGGCTGGATCATTTTTTCAAAAGGGACTTTAAAATATGTAAAGGGAAAGCAATGCAAAAAAATAGAGGAAACAATAGAGTGGGAAAGACTAGAAAGCTCTTCAAGAAAGTTAGAGATACCAAGGGAACATTTCATACAAAGATGGGCACAATAAAGAACAGAAACAGTATGGACCTAACAGAAGCAGAAGATATTAAGAAGAGGTGGCAAGAATACACAGAAGAACTATACAAAAAAGATCTTCACGACCCAGATAACCATGATGGTGTGATCACTCACCTAGAGCCAGACATCCTGGAATGCAAAGTTAACTGGGCCTAGGAAGTCTCACTACAAACAAAGCTAGTAGAAGTGACAGAATTCCAGTTGAGCTATTTCAAATCCTAAAAGATGATGCTGTGAAAGTTCTGAACTCAATATGCCAGCAAATTTGGAAAACTCAGCAGTGGCCACAGGACTGGAAAAGGTCAGTTTTCATTCCAGTTCCAAAGAAAGGCAATGCCAAAGAATGTTCAAACTACCACACAATTGCACTCATCTCATGCGCTAGCAAAGTAATGCTCAAAATTCTCCAAGCCAGGCTTCAACAGTATACGAACCATGAACTTCCAGATGTTCAAGCTGGATTTAGAAAAGCCAGAGGAATCAGAGATCAAATTGCCAAAATCCACTGGATCATCAAAAAAGCAAGAGAGTTTCAGAAAAACATCTACTTCTGCTTTATTGACTAGGCCAAAGCCTTTGAATGAGTGGTCACAACAAACTGGAAAATTCTTCAAGAGATGGGAATATCAGACCACTTTACCTGCCTCCTAAGAAATCTGTATGCAGGTCAAGAAGCAATAGTTAGAACCAGACACGGAACCTCAGTCTGGTTCCAAATTGGGAAAGGAGTACATCAAGACTGTATATTGTCACCCTGCTTATTTAACTTATATGCAGAGTACATAATGAAATGTTGGGCTGGATTAAGCACAAGCTGGAATCAGGATTAAAGGGAGAAATATCAATAACCTCAGATTTGCAGATGACACCACCCTAATGGCAGAAAGTGAAGAGGAACTAAAGAGCCTCTTGATGAAAATGAATGAGGAGAGTGAAAAAGCTGGCTTAAAACTGAACATTCAAAAAACTAAGATCATGGCATCCGGTCCCATCACTTCACGGCAAATAGATGGGGAAACAATGGAAACAGTGACAGACTTTATTTTCTTGGACTCCAAAATCACTTCAGATGGTGACTGCAGCCATGAAATTAAAATATTCTTGCTCTTTGGAAGAAAAGCTATGACCAACCTAGACAGCATATTAAAAAGAAGAGACATCACTTTGCTGACAAAAGTCCATCTAGTAAAAGCTATGGTTTTTCCAGTAGTCATGTATGGATGTGAGAACTGGATCATAAAGAAGGCTGAGCACCAAAGAATTGATGTTTTTCAACTGTGATGCTGGAGAAGATTCTTGAGAGTCCCTTAGACTGCAAGGAGATGCAGTCTCCTGAATATTCATTGGAAGGACTGATGCTGAAGCTGAAACTCCAATATTTTGGCTGCCTTAATGCGAAGAACTGACTCATTGGAAAAGACCCTGATGCGGGGAAAGATTGAAGGCAGGAGGAGAAGGGGATGACAGAGGATAAGATGGATAGATGGCATCACCAACTTGATGGACATGAATTTGAGCAAGCTCCGGGAGTGGGTGATGGACAGGGAAGCCTGGCGTGCAGTGAGTTGCACACGACTGAGTGACTGAACTGAAAGGCAAAACAAAGCCAAATAACCCATAAAAAGGAGAAATTGGCAACAACAAGCTTGTCTTAGCTGGGAGAAAGTCTTACTTCTCTTCCTCAACTCAACTCTGTCTGATGATCCCTGAGCCAGGCTGCCCTCGATGCCCTGCTTTCTTCACAGATCTGTTCCTCATCTCAGATGGGTGCCAGGTGTAATGTGGGCGGTAATCTGATAAACAGTTTCCTGCGAGGCAATGTTCATTAGCTGTTCTTAAGCTGCCTTCCACTTTCCTATGCTAGCATCATAGCTACTGTGCCTCTGTGCTTAACAATATGCTTCTGAGTCACTGTCTATTCAACACCTCACTCTACTCCGATAACATAAAATCAGAGAATATCCATGCTTGGAAATGACCGTCTGCAGTCATCTGCTCCCATAGGGTTGCTGTGTCGCACAGCTCCAAGGGGCAGCAGCCCCATTCTACTCCCTGGGAACAGGGCCCATGGAGCTCGCACAGGCAGATGGCAGCCCTGGAGCCGTGCTACTGGCAGTGCTGCATAAAGTGGCTCCTAAACTGTGCATCTGCATGGCCTCGGGAGCTTGCTGCAATTATGGATTCTGGGCCTCTGCTCCTTCTTCACTCTGCTTTCTCTTCCCTCTACCGGAATTGTGAATAGTCCTAAGATGGGGTCCTTTTTAAAAAGTATCATTGGTGATTCTATGATCAGCATGGTTTGGGAATAAATACTCTACCCAACTCTCCCACTCTGCAAGTGAATGAACTGAGTCCCTTAAGGACTAGATGAGGGTCACACCCATCTGGTAAGGCAGAACTGCAATCAGGTCCCAGATCTCAAGACTTTCAACAAGGGCCTTTGTCTCCATTATTTAAACAACAATAAATGACACAAAAAAAGGAAAACTAAACAAAACAACAACAATAGAAACATTACTAGAAGGGTAAAAAGTGGCGAGACATCTCAAAGTCAAATATGAAACACGATTTGTGTTTCCGTTTGGATGGATTGCCTGTACCATGACTTGCTTCCATGGCAAATGTGGTCCTATTTGTGCACAAACACAAAACTGGGGATGTAGCAAGGAGGGAAAGCTGGGAGGTAAGAACTTTCAAGTCAAAGGAATAAGTTTAAATAAAACTTGGCTCCCCTAAGGACACCTATCAAGAAACTTTTTAAGGAAGAATTCTGCTGGCTGCTCTGGGCTGGGTGACCTTCAAAAGATCACCACATTCAGGGTTTGGCTCTGCCAGGCAGACTTAGAGGTCAGGTTCATGCCAATCCAAATCTTAAATGCATGGTCCAGGAGCCAGAGGGCCCATTTACTATTTTACAATGGTATCTCTTCTTGGCTTGAGCTGTATCAACAGTCTGCTACCCAGGAACAGGCACTTCTTCCTGGGAGGCAAGGACACTCCAAACACAAGCAGCTGGCTCCATCAGAAGTTGCTTTTGGAGCAAATTAGAACAAAGGGAATAAGATGCTCTCATGCCATACTTTCTCTCCATGTGGCTCTTCCCTGCTCCAAAGAACTTGCTTTGATAAGGAACTTTGCAGAAGGCAGTGGAAGGTATCAGTTTTGAGTACAGACTTCAGAGTCTGGCATCCCTAGGGACTTCAGCATTCATTAGTTGCTCCATAGTCACTTCTCTGAGTCTCACTTTTCTACCTCAAAGGAATAAATGAAACATTCTTCACCATTTTGCATGGTGTCAGGAGTTTAGATTGGTAAAAAAATCCACCTGATAATGCAGGAGACACAAGAGACTCAGGTTCAGTTCCTTGGTCAGAAAGATTCCCTGGAGAAGGAAATGGCAATCCACTCCACTATTCTTGCCTGGAAAATTCCATGGACAGAGGAGCCTGGTGGGCTACAGTGCATGGAGCCACAGAGAGTCAGACATGACACAGCACATACACACAGGAGTTTAGAAAATGGTGGCTGTTTCTACTGTTGGCAACACGAAGAGGAGCAGGAGACAGGTAGAAGAGGCGGAAAAACAAGTGTGATCTCCAATTAGCCTAATCAGAGAGAGCATACCTGAGATGTTCTTCACTCCTAAGCGCCCCTCCTCCTTTGTACTTGTTCACATTTGGTGAAATTAACTTGCTAAGTACTGACACTTCCTAGTTGTAATATCAACTTGCACTTTATTCTAAATGTGTTTTGCAAAGAATCAATGTCCTCTTTGCCACTGAACAGTGAAGTATTGCTGAGACATTGCCCACTTCTCTGTTTCCACTTTTTAGCCCAGGCCTACTTTCTTAGATTGGCCTTAATAACTACGGTGGGGGTGGGGGGTGGGGGGTGGGGTGGGGCTGGAGTGGGCGGGCAGGGGGCTGGGAAGGCAGTAAACCCAGAAGAGCAAGAGTTATAAAGAAGGAAAGGGGGACCAGGAAGGATGCCAAGCAATGCCAAGTCAAGTCAGACTGTTGCTTCAAGATAAGCCACAGAGAGACCCAAGTCCTCGGGCAGGTGAATCCACTTGACACAAGGGACTTCTCTGGATGTTCTAGCAGGAAAAACCTATGCCTCATTGATGGGGCAACAGGTGACGGGATATACCAGGCCACTTACCCCTGATCCTTGCATTCCTCTGGTCAAGTCTCACCCCACAGGGAGCTGACCCTCCTGAATGTCTGGATTGTAACCTCTAGGTTCTTCTGATGCTCTTAGAGCTGCATACCAGGGCCTGTGGTTCGGTATCTCATCCAGGTTCTGAAGTGGCAGCAAGAAAGAGCCAGAAACTCTGAGACTAGCTGGCCAGCAGCACAGAGACAAGCAAGGGCAAGAACCCAGTTTTCCCAGTGCGGATGGCTGGATGATTCCCTGGGCTGTGAGTGCATGATGTGGTTGGGCCAGATGGGTCTGAAAAGGCATAGAGAATGCATGTCTGGTATGCCCATCTCCTCCCCTCCCACATACTCACTCTTGGCTTTTCATCAAGGAAAGTTGTAATATACAAGACGCTCTGCCTCAGAAGCAGCTATGTAAGCAATGAGCAATACTCAGAAGAGACTAAATTTGGGGGGAAACCTGGGTCTGAAGCCAGGCTCAGCTACTTAAGAGCTATGTGACACTGGAGAAGCTTTTGGACCACTTGGTGCCTCAGTTGTCTCATCTGCTAAACAGGTTTGAATGATCATCCTTTCCTCATACCATAATACACACACCTACCTCATAGACTTATTTTAGGAATGAAATTACATACACACACAGAAATGAACACAACAGCACCTGACATGTATGTAATAAGGGACACAGAAAAAATATTCACCACGCTGGACATCTGTTCCACAGTCTGACATCTGATTTCCTAGGCGCTCTGGCTTGGGGCCCCACCTCTCTCTTTCCACTCAGAGTCCTGACTAGCTTCTCGGTTCTGAGATGAGCTTCGTGAACTTAACCCAGGCTGTGTCTCTTCCCCTCTGCTGATCTTCCCCGCTCCTGGATACCTCATGTTGTGGCTGTGTAGCTCTCATCAGCCTCTCCTTTGTCACCAGGCTCTCAGTCCTGGCCTGCTCAGTTCTGTTACTGCCAGCTTCCTGGGATGACAAGTATGAAATTTTTGACATGCTTTTTCAGACAGTGCAAGTATTACCAGGACAATCTTATGCAGGTCTTGGGACTCACAGCTCTCCCAGAGTAAATAAAAATGCTAATTGGCTGTCTGACTACATCTCTCAAATCTCCTGAAAAAAGCCCATAGCTCTGCCACTTGACACCCCAAAGACGAGCTCATTAGGAAGCTGCTGATGAAGAACTGCAGCGATGAAATGACGGCCATCACTGTGACTAACCCGTTCAGAGCTGAGCCACTCATAAGGGCGGCAGCTCCTCCAGAGGACGTGATGCCGAAACAGGGCCTCAGGTCACACAGAGCCACCTCCCCAAACCCTCACTCCTCACCCCGATTTAATAATAAACCGCTACCTGGCTTAACATCATCAGAGTCAAAACTCTGCGACATTCAAAACGTAGTGGACACAGGGCAGTTAAATCAAAGACATCAAAGGATCTCTTAGAAAACCACTGTCAAAATACTTAGCAATGCATGTCTGCTATTGGTAAACATGCATGCCAAGTATATGGGCCTTTAAACAGGGGTTTCTGTAACTTCTCTTTGTGATAGTTTGCTATCGACACACCTAGCTAAGTTCAGTATTCTACATGAGTCAGCAACCACTTCACTACTTCCAATTCATTAGAAAGTCTCTCTACCTCTTATGATGAGAGAAAAAAAAGTCTTGACAACTGTTCTATGAACTTGTTAGTAGTAAATCCAGTCCAGTGCACTCGGTTCTTCATAAAACCCACACACAAAGAAAACCCTGGGACCACACCATGTTTGTGACTACCACCGTAGATCCGTCCCCTCCTGAGCCTTGTCTCACATCTCGGCCCAACTTTTCAGACCCATGATTGCTGCAGTGGCCAGTTCCGTGCAGGCGTAACTGGACAGAATTTTGCCTCAGCTGCACTGGGCATCTCTCACTTTCTGCCCAGGGCCTTCAGCACGTGCCTCCTGGGAAAGTCACAGGCCCTCTCCCAGCAGTCCCCGGGCGTGCACAAGCCTGGACCGGCAAGGGAGTGCACACCTTACAGGGAAAGTCTTGACCCATGGGGATCAGGAGCGGGTGGAGAAATGCTCTCCTTTCATCTTCTGGCAGAAAACTCTGCCCTGCTTCTCAGAGGGTCACAGAGAGGGTGTACCCCAGGTGCCCACGGTGGTAAGTAGCTCATTGATGACCGCTGGACAGGCTTTCCCTCCTTTGCTGTTTCCAGTCTTCCACTTCTATTCCTTGAGATAATTTCTAACTACTCACAAGTCAGCCCTGTCTCCAGCCCTACGTTTGAGCGGGGTACCTTGGCTGAAAAATTTTTTTCTACTATATCAGCTCTACACATTGGATTCATAGCAATGAAACTTAATTTAAAATATTCTTCAGAGTCAAAAGCATAATGGTCATATAGGAGACTATTCTAGGTACCCATCCATTCTGGAAGCCCTACCAAAGTATCTAGGTCTGTAAACAAAGTGAGAACCGTGAGAACCATGGTTCATGAAACCACCCATGACAGATGGGGTGTCCCAGAAGGCAGACTGCAGCACACTTTGGCCTGCAGACTGTTTACATCCCTGGGATGCACACCTGAGGACAAGAGAGGAAGGATACAGGAAGGAATGGGTGGAGAAGTCAAGTCGTAATGCAGCCCAACAATGGCCATCTGTGGAGTGCATGTCCAGATCCTGGGCCAACATCTTCCCTGAAGGAACATGTCCCCCAAAGAACCACTGAAGAGCTGGAGGAGAAACTGAGCCCAGCAAAGAGAAAATCAGGAGAAGCAGGGAGGCTGCTTCCAGATATGTGATGAGCTCTCGTGTGGAAGAGATACTGGGATCTGTCTTCTGTGGATAAAACTAGAAACAACTGGTGAATATCTGCTCATGGGTGGGAAGATTTCACCTCAACAGTGAGGTGTAGGGAGAACTCTCTAAAGAACTGGGATGTGTCAGTAAGGATTTCACGCAGATGTAAAACAAAGTCTGCATATGGAGCAAACCCAAGAGACAATATCAAGTTTCCAGCCTTGAGATTCTCTGATTCCAAGAGTCAGAGCAATGTTCATAATACAAAACTGTCACTTATGCATCATTCATAGGCAGCACTATCAGCCCTTAGGCACAAAAAATAAATATGAAAGTTCTATTTGTCATAGCTCCATGAGGAAATAAAGTTGCTAAGCAATAGGAATACTGACTAGTGACTGCAAACACTTCCCAACTTCCAAACACTCCCCTCACCAATAAACATCTGTTCATCTACCTACATATCTACCTAGCTGTCTCTGTCAATATATCCACCTATTTATCCTGAGCTCTTCTGCAGCAAATGAATCACTCCAAGTATACCCATCGCCACCACTGGCCAACAAACCAAGACTTCTCTTGGGACCAGACAGCAGGACATAGCTATCCTAGGGCAGCTCAAAATCTACACATCTAAAACCAAGCTCACCTTTCCTTTGTCCATACCATGCTCCATCTCATATTTCTTCTATAATCCTTTATTTTGTTAATGATGGTCTATTAGCTCAAACATTCCAAGCCAAAAATGTTACAGTTAGTGAGTTTCAGAGCCATATAGACTTGATTATGAAACTGGCTTTTCCCATTATTATATGGACATCAGCAAGTTACATAAACTCTTCTGAGTCTCATATTTCTTAGTTACATCATTGGAATAATACCTATTTCATTGGGTTGTCTTGCAACAAGGAGACACTATGTGGGATAAAAGTTAACAGGAACTGGAAGAAGAGGACAAAAAAGAGGGTCTATCAAAGATGACATCTTTTTTTTCTTTCTTTCTTTATTTTGGCCAAGAATTGGCCCAGAGTTTCTAGATGAGAGAGGAAATTCTCCTTCTCCATCATCCTGTTCGCTCACATTTTCTGTTACCCTAGAACCTTGTTCTGGTACATCTAAATGCTAGAATATGAATTAGCAATCATTTTCAGCCTCATATCTATTGGAAATATGCTCAAAATTCCAAGTGACCTACTTTTTGTACAATGGCTGGTAAAATGGCAACTGTTCAAACTTAAATAATATAACAAAAGGTCACTTTAAATAGCTATGTAGCTGCACCTATGGCTTCTCATACTCTCTCCAGGCCCCTATACTAAAGATCAAAGGTACACATTTGATCAAAACTTCCCCAGCATTTCATATCAGTGTTCCACCAGCCAGCAGGACGCTAAAATTGCCCAGAACCTTTCATCAGCTGAAATAACAAAGTCTTGATCCTAGGTTTCCTTAACACAGATGCCTCCTGGACATCTCATTTATAATTCTCTATATTCTTATTATCAAATCCAATCTGCACTGTTTCGCTTTTGAAGTTCTTACCACCCAAAGCTGAACGTTGATTAATACGCTGGAGCCTCCTCATTCATTAAAATGGTGAGGCTTGGCAACTGGATCCCTAGATGGCTACTTCTTTACAGACTATCATCCTTCTTACTCCCTCCATGTCCCCCACCAAACCTCCACCTCCCAAGAGACCACTGATTTTGTGAGAGTGGAGCACTGTGAGTTTCAACAGCAGTCCTCTAACAAAGCAGCAGTGTGTCAACCCACACTTCACAATCACCCTCAGCACCATTTGCTAACTCATCATGGGAATGGTGGATGTTCTTCTCAAGTGCCATTAATAATTCTGTGTATGCTGCCTCCTCAGGAGAAAGAATCTACTTTTGCTTTTCTTCCTTTGAGGGAAAAAGAATTATGCCTAAGACTACCAAACTCAAAGTCGGGTAAACAGCATTCATTGAATAGCAACTCTGTGCCAAAGCTTTCATGGACAGTATCTCACTGAATATTCAAACAACTCAGTGAGGCATATGAACCCCATTTTGCAGAAGGAAAACCTCAGGCCCAGAGATCCTGAACTGTGTAGGGCAAGTCATGGATGATTCAGCCCCAGCCTCTGCGATCCCTCTGTGTCTCTGCTCAGGTTTGCAGTTCTTTATATTATAGTAGAAGCTGGTGGTCTACTGGAAGCACAAATTTTGGGAGAGGGAACATTCCCAAAGGGAGGGATCCTGGGCAGACACACCTTTCTCAAGTTCTAGTTCCTTAATAGGAAGCCCACTACTTATTTTTTGTTTCTTTAACTGAAATATAAGAAAACAGAATTCAGAGTAACTGTAGATTATGACAGAATGATCATCTTAAGGAGAGTCTCACCTACTCTGCTTTGGTGTGGTGTGCAGAGTAAAATGAAACCACCAACTACTAGAAACAGTACAACTGTTCAAGATTTCGCCTTTCTGTGATTTCAATAGCTTCCTGCAAAAAAAAAAAATCAGGCCCACAGTCTCATCCATCATGCATAGAGCTAAGGTTTAATCTGCCTCCCCATAATAGTTACTAATCTAGTGGGCATGAACAAGTTGCCGAACCTCTTTAAAGCCTAAAGGCATACTTGAGGAAAATTGGTTGAGTGGTGGTATAATGGACAAATGGAGAGGAGAAAGACTAGAACAAAGATCAGAGGAGAAAAGGACCTGATTCATAGACCTCTTTAGGGGAGAAATGGAAACCTGGACAGGTAATGAGAGACCTGATGCACGGTGAACACAAGCTGATCGTTATGATGCCTCTCTTGATGTCTCACTTCTATTAGGAACTAACCAAGCCACCTGGTTCTTACTCATTGCTCAAAATAAATGGTTTTTCCAAATTATTTAATCTTCTATGTTTTTCTTAGGACTCAGGTTAACATATTGCCTTTTTTAAAGCTAAAATAGGTTATCGGCCCGCTGAAAGTAGAATTTTCCTATTTAGTGAAAGTGAAAGTGGCTCAGTCATGTCTGACTCTTTACAACCCCCATGACTATACAGTCCATGGAATTCTCCAGGCCAGAATACTGGAGTGGGTAACCTCTCCCTTCTCCAGGGGATCTTCCCAATCCAGGGATCGAACCCAGGTCTCTGGCATTGCAGGCAGATTCTTTACCAGCTGAGTCATGAGGGAAGCCCAAGAATACTGGAGTGGGTAGCCTATCCCTTCTCCAATGGATCTTCCTGACCCAGGAATCCAACTGGGGTCTCCTGCATTGCAGGTGGATTCTTAATCAACTGGGCTATTAGGGAAGCCCCCTTGCTATTTAGTGATGTTCCTAAAACACTATGTCTTATAATGAAAACCAGTGACAAACTATAAAGCTGCTTTTGACTTTGAGAATATAGTGCAGAGTGTGGTAACATGCTGGAAAGAAACGATTGATCTAGAAACCAGAAGATAAGGATTCCAGGCATTCCTTTCTCTGTTGAAATGATCCAACGTGGAAACCGCATAGGAGTGTTTCATAGACTTGAAACCCCTCACAATCTTAAATTTCTATCCTAGTTTAACATTTTATTTTAGTCGTTAGCTTCTTCTACTAAAGAAGTCAAAACTTTTCTTTGTTCATTAATTCATCTACCCATTCATTTTTTTAATTCAAAAAGAATTTTTGAGAGTCTACTGTATACATAGGAATGAGATACAGATTTGTGACAAAAAAGAAGCATAAAAAAACCAATAAAAGTTCAGAAGAGAGAAACGCTGTGTATGGCTGAGAATAACTATCCTCACTGGAAAGGCTTCCTTGGGCTTTCCTGAGAGTAACTATCCTAATTAGCTAGCAAAGTAATGCTCAAAATTCTCCAAGCCAGGCTTCAACAGTATGTGAACCGTGAGCTTCCAGATGTTCAAGCTGGATTTAGAAAAGCCAGAGGAACCAGAGATCAAATTGCCAACTTCTGCTAGATCATTGAAAAAGAAAAAGTTCTAGAAAAATATCTACCTCTGCTTTATTGACTATGCCAAAGTCTTTGACTGTGTGGATCACCACAAACTGTGGAAAATTCTTCAAGAGATGGTAATACCAGTTCACCTGATCTGCCTTCTGAGAAATCTGTTTGCAGGTCAAGAAGCAACAGTTAGAACTGGACATGGGACAACAGACTGGTTCAAAATAGGGAAAGGAGTACATCAAGGCTGTATATTGTCACCCTGCTTATTTAACTTCTATGCAGAGTACATTATGCAAAATGCCAGGCTGGATGAAGCACAAGCTGGAATCAAGATTGCCGGGAGAAATATTAATAACCTCAGATATGCAGATGATACCACACTTATGGCAGAAAGCAAAGAAAAACTAAAGAGCTTCTTGATGAAAGTGAAAGAGGAAAGTGAAAAAGTTGGCTTACAACTCAACATTCAGAAAACTAAGATCATGGCATCTGATCCTATCACTTCATGGCAAATAGATGGGGAAACAATGGAAACAGTGACAGACTTTATTTTGGGGGGCTCCAAAATCACTGCAGATGGTGACTACAATCATGAAATTAAAAGATGCTTGTTAATTGGAAGAAAAGTTATGACCAATCTAGACAGCATATTTGGAGAAAGAAATGGCGACCCACTCCAGTATTCTTGCCTGGAGAATCCCAGGGACAGAGGAGATTGGTGGGCTGCTGTCTATGGGGTCGCACAGAGTCGGACATGACTGAAGCGACTTAGCAGCAGCAGCAGCAGCAGACAGCATATTAAAAGGCAGAGACATTCCTTTGCTGATACAGGTCCGTCTAGTCAAGGCTATGGTTTTTCCAGTAGTCATGTGTGGATGTGAGAGGACTATAAAGAAAGCTGAGCACTGAAGAATTGATTCTTTTGAACTGTGATGTTGGAGAAGACTCTTGAGAGTCCCTTGGACTACAAGGAGATCAACCAGTCCATCCTAAAGGAAATCAGTCCTGAATATTCATTGGAAGGACTGATGCTGAAGCTGAAATTCCCATACTTTGGCCACCTGATGCGAAGAACTGACTCATTTGAAAAGACCCTGGTGCTGGGAAAGATTAAAGGCGGGAGCAGAAGGGGAGACAGAGGATGAGATGGTTGGATGGCATCACCGACTCAATGGACACGAGTTTGAGTAAACTCTGGGAGTTGCTGTTGGACAGGGAGGCCTGGAGTGCTGCAGTCTATGGGGTCACAAGAGTCAGACGCAATTGAGCGACTTAACTGAACTGAACTGAACTGATCCTAATTAGAAGGGCTTCCCAAGTGGCTCAGTGGGTAAAGAAACTGTCTGCAATGCAGGAGACTCCAGAGACATGGATTTGATTTCTGGGCTGGGAAGATTCCCTGGAGGAGGGCACGGCAACCCATTCCAGTACTCTTGCCTGAAGAATTCCATGGACAGAGCAGCCTGTCGGGCTGCAGTCCATGGGGTTGCAAAGAGTCAGACATGACTGAAGCAACTGAGCACAGCACATAGCATATCCTAATTAGAAAGGCATTTTGGCACTTGAGCTGGTCCTTGAACAGTGTTTGGCATGCAACTGGTGTTCTGTAAATATTTATTAAATAAATTAATGTTATTCAATCACTCAATTAAATATTGAATTAGAATAAGCAGGTAAGATTTCAGCAGGTGGATACAGAAAAGGAGGTTGGTATGGGGAAGGCAGAGACTTGGAAGTGACACAGAACACGTGGAACAGAGAATCTTCTGGACTTCCAGAACACAGATCACCTGAGAGAAAATGTATGACCAGTATAACAGCTTGTAGATACTAAGCTTTACATGAAAGGTTTAAGAAGTGTTGGCTGTTATCTTACAGGAAGTAGGGACTCACTGACTTTTTTAAATTGATGATACACAGAGGCATACTTAAGGAATAAGCATAAAGGCATATTGGTTGGGTGGTGGTATACCAGACAGATGGAGATGAGAAAGACCAGAACAAACATGTAAAGATGGCATCACTATTGTCTATCCAATATCCCCTGAAGGATAAAAAAAGAAAGACTGGGCCCAGGACCCTGTTTTGCATGGTGTCTTGTGCTCTCAAATCCAATCCCACTTCTTGGAGGCTTATTATGAAAATACACAAATGGTGGTTTATAGTATAAACTCAAAAGTCTTCTGATATAAACACTGAGGGAAAATGGGAGAGAGTGCTACTTACAAATCTGGTCAGAATAACTCTGGAATGAAATATTGTAATTTTGCTAAGAGATGAAGCATGACTAAGGAAGAACATGCATTAACTGGCCATAATTGCTGCTAAAAATTCACATGACATTAAATTAAGTTACTTTAACCTTAAATTAAGAGTCAAGAATGTGCACAGAATAATAGCATTCTTCCTCCAATCATCCGTGTTTAATTTAACAATGGTATAACTATGGTGGCACTTCCGGCACATGGCTGTGGTCATCTTAGAACTTTCCAAAGGCAGTTCTTACAGCAGAGACAGAAATCCTGTTAACCCGTTGCTAAGCTTCCCATTGGTTATTATTTAAAATTACTGCATTTTAGCAAAGCCCATGAACAGTTCAAAAGACAACTTCAATATTCCCTAGCTGAATCCTTATTTAGCCATAACATCATTCTCACTGAAAGATTCATGTATAACCAAAACATTTAATAACAGGTTAATTATAAAGTACCATTTGTTTGAATAACTGGGATACTAACATTTCTATTTCAAGGGATATTTTGCCTGATGTCAAACAAAAATTTGATCTGAAAACATGTATAAAATATAACTATAAAAATGTTCAGAGAAGAAAATACAGGGAATGAAAAGCAACAAGATGTTGAGAGCAATTTTCTGAGTTAATGTGCTTCTGAGTGAAATTCTTCTCATTTTTCTCTATTTTTCAAATAAGTAGGTATTAATTTTATATTAAAGTCCAACTTAAACTATAAACGGAGTCTTTCTACCAGGAGCTGCTATTAACTCTAGAAAACAGTGGAGCTGGACCTGGGATTCAAAGAGATTTCTGCAACACAAACATAAAGCTTTGCTTTATGAGCCTGTCAGAGTGGATGACACATGCATAGCACTCAATAAATAGTCAATGAATAAGATAAGCATAGAATAACAAGTCGATTTGAGCTATTCCCTTTTATAAAATTTCAGTTCATTAGCATGATGCCAAGCAAAACACGTAATTGGTTATAAAATGTTAATTTCTACCTGATTGTTGTAGCAGAACTGGTAGAGTGAAATCCTGGGGAAAATCCAGATGTTCTTCATTAGCTATTTCTTGGCCCTACATTTAAGCCTAAAGTTTTCAAAACACAGACCCAGACACTAGTGGAGCTACAACATAGGGAGGTGGCTATTTTGGATAGCCTAAACTATCCCCTTCACTTAGGATTTATACAGTACTTTTTAATTTTTTGAAGTAAATACTTCAATGTTTTAATTACTTTCCTATCTTCTTAAATATTTCATTTGATACTTTCTTGTAGACTCAAGTCACTTTCAGGAACATTAGTTACTGAATTATCATACACTATAATAAGTTCTTAGTGAGATTCTTATACTCCAAATGCTGTGATTTTTGAGTTGTGAGTTTTGTTTTGTTCTTCACTTGCAATTTCTAAAATGTGCCTTGCAGTGTTTAAACTTTTTTACACACATTTGCTCTTTGCACAGAATGCCTCCCAATACATTCTTGCTCCACCTATTAAATTCCTACTCAGCACTCTCATCTTTCAGTAGTCAGTTTTGCTGATAGCTCAGACTGAGTTACTGTTCTCTTTGTTTCTTATATTCTTTGATTGCTATATTAACTTACTCCAAAACCTAAGGGCTTAAAACAATTGATATTTATTATATCGTACAATTTTTGTGGGTCAAAAATTTGGAAGTGACTTAGTGGGTGGTTCTGGCTCAGAGTCTCTTATAACATTGCGATCAAGATGGTAGCCAGGGTTGTGGTCATCTGATGGCTTGATTAGAGCTGCTGGATCTACTTGCTGGGTAATTCATGTTGGCTGGTACAGAAAGCTACACTTCTTCACTAAGTGGATCTATCCCCAGGGCTGCTTGAGTATCCTTACAACATGGCAGCTGGCTTCTCCCAGAGTGAGTGACATGAGAAATAACAAGGAGAAAGTCACATTGCTTTCTATGTTCTAATCACAGACATCACACCAATCATTTCTGTCACACTCTATTCATTACAAGTTCATTCCTAATATGAAAAACAAAGATGGCACAAGAAAAGAAAATTACAGGCCAATATCAATGATGAACATAGATGCAAAAATCCTCAACAAATTCTAGCAAAGAGAATCCAACCACACATTAAAAGGATCATACACCATTCAAGTAGGGTTTATCCCAAGAATGCAAAGATTCTTCAATATATACATATCAGTCAGTATGATATGCCATATTAACAAACCAAAAGATAAAAGCTATCTCAATAGATGCAGAGAAAGCTTTTGACAAAATTCAATACCCATTTATGATGAAAACTCTCCAGAAAAATCAACATAGAAGGAACCTACCTCACCATAATAAAGGCCATATACAAAAAGCCTACAGAAAACATTATTCTCAAAGGTGAAAAACTCAAAGTGTTTCCTCTAAGATCAGGAACAAGACAAGGGTGCCCACCCTTAACACTACTATTCAATATAGTTTTGGAAGTTTTAGCTACAGCAATCAGAGAAGAAAAACAAATAAAAGGAATTTAGATTGGAAAAGAAGAAGTAAAATCCTCACTGTTTGCAGATGATATGATACTATACATAGAAAACCCTAAAGATATCACCAGAAAATCAGTAGAGCTATTCAATAAATGTAGTAAAGTCACAGGATATAAAATCAATATACATAAATTTCTTGCATTCTTATACACTAACAATGAAAAACCAGAGAGAGAAATTAAGGGAAAAAAAAAATCCCACTCACTATAGCAACAAAAAGAATAAAATACCAAGGAATAAACCTACCTAAAGAGACAAAAGACCTGTATGCAGAAAACTACAAGACACTGATGAAAGAAATCAAAGATCACATAAACAGAGGGAGAGATATACCATGCTCTTCAATTGGAAGAATCAATATTTTGAAAATGACTCTACCACCAAAAACAATCTACAGGTTCAATGCAATCCCTATTAAACTACCAATGGCATTTTTCCATAGAACTAGAAAAAAAAATTTCATAATTTGTATGGAAACACAAAAGATCCCCAAAAGCCAAGACAATCTTGAGAAAGAAAAATAGAGCTGGAGGAATCAACCTTCCTGACCTCAGACTATACTACAAAACTGCAGTCATCAAGACAGTATGGTACTGGCACAAAAACAGAAATATAGACCAATAGAACAAGATAGAAAACCCAGAGATAAATCCAAGCACCTATGGACAACTTATCTTTGACGAAGGAGGCAAGAATATACAATGGAGAAAAGACAACCTCTTCAATAAGTGGTGCTGGGAAAACTATACAGCTACATGTAAAAGAATGAAATTAGAATACTTCCTAACAACATATACAAACATAAACTCTAAATAGATTGAAGACATAAATGTAAGGCCAGAAACTATAAAGCTCTTAAAGGAAAACATAAGTAGTACACTCTGACATTTTATAAATCACAGCAAGATCTCCTTTGACCCACCTCCTAGAGTAATGGAAATAAAAATAAAAATAAACAAAGTGGACCTAATTAAACTTAAAAGCTTTTGCACAGCAACAGAAACAATAGTAAACAAGATGAAAAGACGGTCCTCAGAATGGAGAAAATCACTGCAAAAGAAGCAACTGACAAAGGATTAATCTCCAAAAAATATATGCAGCTCATACAGCTCAATATCAGAAAAACAAATAGCCTAATCAAAAACAAAAACAAAAACAAAACAGACATTTCTGCAAATAAAGATGTCCAATAAACACATGAAAAGATGTTCAACATTGCTCATTATTGGAGACATGCAAATCAAAACTACAATGAAGTATCACCTCACACCAGTTGGAATGACCATCATCAAAAAATCTACAAACAATAATGCTGAAGAGGATGTGGAGAAGAGGGAATATTCTTACATTGTTGGTAGGAACATACACTGATACAACCATTAGGGAGACAGCATGGAGATTCTAGGAATAAAACTACCATTGCTGTTTTCCAGTCTCTAAGTCGTGTCTGACTCTTTGCAACCCCATGAACTGCGGCACGCCAGGTTTCTCTGTCTTTCACTTTCACCCGGAGCTCATTCAAATTCATGTCTACAGAGTCAGTGATGCTATCTAACCATCTCATCCTGTCATGTCCATTTCTTGTTGCCTTCAATCTTTTCCAGCATCAGGGTCTTTTCCAATGAGTTGGCTCTTTACATCAGGTGGCCCAAGAACTGGAGCTTCAGCTTCAGCATCGGTTTTTCCAATCAGTATTCAGGGTTGATTCCCTTTAGGATTGACTGGTTTGATCTCCTTGCAGTCCAAGGAACTCCCAAGAGTCTTCTCTAGTACCACAGTTCAGAAGCACCAGTTCTTTGGTGCTCAGCCTTCTTTATGATCCAATTCTCACATCCAAACATGACTACTGGAAAAACCATAATTCTGATTCTATGGACCTCAGCTGGCAAAGTGATGTCTCTGCTTTTTAATATGCTGTCCAGGTATGTCATAGCTTTCTTTTTGAGGAGCAGGATTCTTTAGGTTTCATGGCTGCAGTCACTGTTCGCAGTGATTTTGGAGTCCAAGAAAACAAAATCTGTTACTGCTTTCATGTTTTCCCCTTCTATTTGCCATGAAGTGATGAGACTGGATGCCAGGATCTTAGTTTTCTGAATATTAAATTTCATGCCAGCTTTTTCATTCTCCTCTTGCACCTTCATCAAGAGGCTCTCAGTTCCTCTTCACTTTCTGCCATTAGTGTGGTATCACCTGCATATCTGATGTTGTTGATATTTATCCTGGAAAACTTGATTCCAGCTTGTGATTCATCCAGCCTGGCATTTTGCATGATGTACTCTGCATAAAAGTTAAATAAACAGGGTGACATTATACAGCCTTGTCATACTACTTTCCCAATTTTGAACAAGTCCATTGTTCCACGTCCAGTTCTAACTGCTGCTTCTTGACCCACATTTAGGTTTCTCAGGAGACAGGTAACACAGTCTGGCACTCCAATCTCTTTAAGAATTTTCCACAGATTTTTATGATCCACACGATTAAAGGCTTTAGCATAGTCAATGAAGCATAAGTAGATGTTTTTCTGGTATTCCCTTGCTAGCTCCATGATCCGGTGAATGTTGGCAACTTGATTTCTAGTTGCCTCTTTGAAACCCATCTTGAACATCTGGATGTTCTCAGTACATGTACTGCTGAAGTCTAGCTTGAAGGACTTTTAGTGTAAACTTGCCAGCATTTGAAACGAGTATAATCATATGGTAGTTTGAACATTCTTGGCACTGTCCTTCTTTGGGACTGGAATGAAAACTAACCTTTTTCAGTCCTGTGGCCATTGCTGAGTTTTCCAAATTTGCTGACATATTGAGTGCAGTTCTTTAGCAGTATGTTCTTTTAGGATTTTAAATAGCTCAGCTGGAATTCCTTCATCTCCACAAGCTTTGTTCATAGTGATGCTTCCTAAGGCCTACTTCACTTAATACTCCAGGATGTCTGGCTCTGGTGAGTGACCATACCATCCTGGTTATCTGGCATAAAGACTTTTTGTATACTTCTTCTCTGTATTCTTGCCACATCTTCTTAATCTCTTCTGTTTCTGTTAGGTTCATATACCCTGAGAAAACCACAGTTCTAAAAGATACCTGTACACTAATGCTCACTGCAGCACTATTTACACTAGTTCATTGTAGTTCAATAGTTCATCGACTGATGAACGGATAAAGAAGATGTGGTACATATATACAAAGGAATATTACTGAGCCATAAAAGGAACGGATTTGAGTCAGTGGTAGTGAGGTGCATGAGCCTAGAGCCTGTAACATAGAGTGAAGTCAGAAAAAGAAAAGCAAATATCATATATGTGGAATCTAGAAAAGCAGTACTGAAGAAACTATCTGTGGGGAAGGAGTGAGGAAGCAGATGCAGAGAACAGACCGTGGAGCCAGTGGGAGAAGCAGAGGGCAGGATGAATGAGGAAAGTAGCACTGACATATATGCACTGCCATGCATAGAACAGATAGCGAGTGGGAGGTCGCCATGCAAAACAGGGAGCCCGGCCTGGCGCTCAAACAGATAATGAGTGGGAGGTTGCCATGCAAAACAGGGAGCCTGGCCTGGTGCTCTTTGACAGCTTAGAGGGGTGGGCTGGGAGAGGGGAAGGATGCTTAAGAGGGATGGGACATATATATCGTGATGACTGGTTCACACCGGCATACAGCAGAAACCAACACAACACTGGAAAGCAGTTATCCTCCAGTTTAAAACAAAGTAAGACACTAAGTTTAGCCTACATGTAGGGGAAGAGAGTCCAGCTCCATCTTTTAAAAGGAGATCAAAGAATGTGTGGGCATATTTTAAAGCCACTAAGACTGCTCTTACTGCATTCTAATTATTTATTTAAACACTTTCATTTTTAGGTTGCTTTTGAGGACATCCTTAAGGCATTTATTTTACCCTATATAAAACTAAAGATCTGGGCACTGACTATAGTTAAGTTACAGAGGAATCAAACTTTAAGTTATAGAGGAATCTCATCTCCCACTTAAGTAGATATGTGTCTGACTTTAGTCAAGTTAGTTACTCTGAATCTCAGCTTCCTGATCTTTAAAGTAGGAGTTGTAACCACCAGTCCTGTCGGAGGATGAAGTGGAATAATACAGGTGAGAGTCCACTGCAAGCTGTGAGGCGCTGTGTGATACTGAACCAGGCAGGGTGCAGTCAGTGCTGCAAGCCCTGTGTGAGCATCGTCTGGCTTCCAGAATTTACTGCCTTGTTTACTCATCAGTCACCACACAAGAGCCCCTTTATCACCTTTCCTCTCCTCTCGGCCTCAGACGATCTCCAAGCTTGTAACACAGAGTTTTGCACATAGAAGGTAATCCATAAACATTTGCTGTTGTTCACTATGATACTGACAGTTCTCCTGATTTTCTTTTCATTTCAGGTTAAACAGAGGAAACTTTTTAAACAGCTGTATTGCACAAACTAGAACAGAAAGTTATTAAGAAGTATAGGACCATGAATTGTTCAGAGCACAGGTTCTGGGAACAGACTTGGGTTAAACTCATGTCTGCCGCTCAGAAGCTTCTGAACTCGGTGAACTCCCTAAGCCTCCTCAGTTTCTTCATATGTAACATGGGGATAACAGCACTGATTATTTGACGAGGTCATAATGAAGATCAAGGAGATGATACATGAGAAGCATCTAAATACTGCCCATCACATTTTCAGTACTCCATTAATGTGTATTATTATTCATCATATGATTATTATGAAATGGCTCCATTATTAACAAGGGAAAGGTATTCAGACCCATGACAGATGGCACCTTCCTGCTTTCAAGTCCCATTTTGCACTCCAGGATGACTTACTGAGTCCAAGAAAAAGAGCTCTTCCAGGCTTACCTTGTCTACCTGGGTGGCTATCTATCTAAAACAGCCTGTCTGGCTTGAGCTATTTCCATTTGCTGTCTTTATGAGCCCAGAGGCATGCACAGCTATGAGCACATTTCAGAAATTTGAAAAATAAACAATGAAATGTCTTACGCTTGCCACACATGCATTTTTTCCTACCATGATTTAGGTTGGCTGGTTCTAAGCCATAAAATGTTTATAATAAGAAAGAAAAAAAGAATGAAATTTCCCAGTTTAAAACTCTTTAACCCCAGCCCTCAAAACTTTCCAACTCAAGGTTAAGATGCGAACAAATGTTCCAACCAATATGTTCATGAAAGATTTAATAATTACTTTGCTTATGAAAGTTTAAACAGCTGCTTAAGTGAGTAAAAAGGCTCCCACCCAGGCAGAATAACTTGCTGTACCCATTAAGAAGGTTTTACAAATCACCAGACTGTGTATTCAGATGAAAGGAGAGCTGCTTTTGCAGCACAGCCTCTAAATTTCAATTATGTATGGAATGAGTTTGTCCATCAGGTCAATCAGGTTTTGTTTATTCCTTCAGCAGGGGTCTTGACAGCATCAGTGTTAAGGCAGTTTCCAAAGGGATTGCGAAGCTTTTCCATCATGTATTTTTAAAAACACACATACAGGAAATAGGCCAAGCCTTTTTCTTTAGGTTATTTTATGCCTTAGTTCCATGAATACAAAGTTCATCATCAAATTGATTGGGAAATTACAGGAGGTCGCATTACACTCCTTAAAAAAGAATAACATTATGCTTTGGACTTTCACATACGCTATTCCTTCTTGGAATATCCCTCATCCCAACTCCATCCCCATAACCTTTTGCATGGTTAACCCTTCATGATTAACTATTCTGCTGTAGGAATAAGTTGGATCTCACCAGAAAGCCTTTCTTGGCCTCCTTGACCAGGATGGTTCTCCCCATCATACCACTTGGCTACCATATTATAGCACTTAGCACCTGTTACTGCAGTTACTTGTTTAACTCCCTGTCTCTACCATGAAACCTCACAAATTACTAAGGGCTAATTAATATATCAACATAGAGTAGCAGCTCAGTAAATTCCTGCAGAATTAATGAATAAATTCTCCAAGTCACCCACACTGCACTTTTTCTTCTCTCCAAACTTTAACACCTCTTGCCAATTTTATTTCTTAAATATTTCCTGAATCCATCTCCTCTTTTCCAACACTCTTTCAACTGTCTCTGTTCAAATCCAGCTAATCTCCTGGCTGAATTTCAGTCTTTGTCCCTCAAATACAGTGGATAGAGTGAGTCAACATGAAAAATCTACTGCTAACCACACCTTTAAGTCCCTCCTTGCTACTAACAGGTCAAAGCCCAGCCCTTTGAGGGGCACGCCAGGCTTCTATGGTTAGTCCCTCCTGATGTACCCCTTTTGATTCTCAGTTCCTTACTTCTGTATAATCTCTGCCCTCTCCAAAGAAGGCTAACATTCACTGAGGGTCAGAGAGGCATAATAACCTACTAACAAAATGTCAGAGGCAGGATGTGAATTCTACAAGCTACATTGCTGTCTACTGCTGTAACCCCAGTGCCTGACACACACCGCATACTTCATAAATGTGTGTTGAATGAATGAATGAACAGTTGAAAGTGGGAAGAATATAAAAAACACCAAAATATAAACTACCCGATAGATCTTAGTCCTCTTTTCTCCTGTTTCTCAGAAAGTTTGGGGATTATTGCAAAACGACTTGTTAGAGATTTCCAGTGCACATCAGCACATTAAAGGCTTAAGAAGTTCTTCAGAAAAAAAGTGGGGTGTTTGTTTAACTTTTCTCAATAGAAGAGTTCCTAACTGTATTTGAACACAGAATGTTTTCTTTAAAATAAGAAAAGAACACCCACCAACACCCCTACTCTGTGAAAGACTGAAAGGGCTCCCACTGTGTCCGAGCATCTGAGAGCCTACAGTCTGCACTGCCAAGCTCCTGATAATCTCCAGGTATTTTTTTTTTTTTTTAAGAATGGAATTTTAAGACTGGAAATGACCTTTGAGCTTTTCCAGACAAAGTCCCCCATTCTGTCTTTGAAGGATTAAGTGGCCCAAAGTCGCTCAGGTTATTTGTGGCAGAAATAAAACTAGAAACAAGGCCTGGCAACTCCCACCCAGTGGGTCCTTTGCATCAGTCCACACCAGTGACTCTCCATGTGCAGTGACCTCCGTCCCTCAGGGGACATCTAGCAGCGCCTAGAGACATCTTTGATGGTCTCGGCTGGGGAGTAGGGACAGATGGGGAACGCTGCTAAATATTCCACAATGTAAACCATGGCCTCCCACAACAAAGAACTATCTGGCCTCAAATATCAATAGTGATGACGCTGAGAAACTCTGTCCCACACTAAACAAAAGAGAAAGCAAACTGTCCAGTGAACAGACTAGAGCTTTCATTTCAACATTTCCCGCGAGCCTGCACAGTGCTGCATTATATTTGAAATAATACCGGCATATGAAAATGAAACTGTCCTTTGAATCCCTGAAAATCACTGCTGTTGGAAAAAGGCTTAGATTAACCACCCCCCAACCCCATCAAGGCTTTACTGAAATGGGTTTGGATATTATTAACCAATTAAAAAAAACCCAAACACACTTCTTTACATACAATTCCCTCAGAAGAATTCTTGAATGTATTAACTTTTGAAAAATACTGTATTTACTAAGCAAGACCTCAGAATAAAGCCTAGGAGATCACTCAGGAACAATAGCAACCGGCCAGCCATAGGCCAGCCCAAGAGACTCTGCTCTTGGTCTCCCATGGAGTCTCCCCCATAGCTGCCCGTGGCCCTGGTCCCAGGTCCCAGTCATGTTAGTTTGAGCACAACCTTCCTTCTGTGTTTGTTTGTTTGAGTGGGAGACCCTGGAAGGATCATAAACGAAGCCTGAGAAAGGACCGTGTGGGGAGATGCTAGCATGGGGTCCCACCTACACCAGGGGCTCCACAGAGGTTGCTCACAGGCAGCCGCTGCTTTCCAGGACAGAGGCTCACTCTTGGGAGTGTCTTCAGAGCGTCTCCTCATAGGGTTTCTGTGCCACCATTCTCTAAGATGTCATCACTGGGGAAGCTGAACAAAGGATACACCCCACCCAAGCTTCCTGCACTATTTTTGCAACTTCTTGGGAGCTTAAAATTATTTCCAAATAAAAAGTGCTTTTTAGATGATGAGATTGGTAGTAGATCTATTTAGTCTTTGTCTCTGGTCTTTTGCTAAAACAGAAACACCTGATTACCTGACTGGTGAGGGTAAAGGTGTATAAATAGGGGCACAGGGGAAGAGGGCATCAGAAAGTGTCACTGACACCAAAGAAGTGCTGCATCCATCAGCTCCTCTTCCAAAGGGACAGGGAGCTAAAGAGACTGAGACCCAAATCAGACTCAGTGGAGAGACGATGAGTAGCAAGAATGGACCAAGCACAGGGGGGTTCCTCATGGGTGCTCTAAGGAAACTGCAGAAGAACAAGGGACAGTATATCTGAGAGTTGTTCATGCCCAGGAGAGTGATATCAGAAGAAAAAGCATGAGAAAAAGACACCAATAATGACTTAGCAGGCATAGCATGTCTTGAATCATGAATCAACAAAATCCCACAGATTTACACACTATCTGTCCAGCTAAAATGCACCCCGGCACAATGGAGTATCTTTGAAGTAGAAAGAAATGGGAGTCGGGAAACCTGTGGTCACCTTCCAGATGTGACCTATCACACGTTTGTTGTGTCTCCGTGGACAAAGTCCCTCAGATTCAGTTTCCCCATCTGCAGATCAGGGAATGGCTGCTGACTGCTAGGAGCCTTACCTGTCTGTCTTACTCATGTAAGACTCTTCTAATAGGTGTGATACTCTCTACTTACTGAAAAATAAAACCTATTCATGAATGGCAATAAGTTTCCTATGAATTTTCCAATGCACATTCGCTCTTTAATAAATGGGAGTAGAATAACATGGCTATGCTATTTTAGGGCCAGGGAGCATCAGCTCAGAAGTCAAGGAGCTCTCATTCCCACCCTTTCAGATTCATTTTCAACCACGGATGGACCTCACAAATACAATGATTTCCTGGGGGTAAAGCTGTCTGACAGAAAGGAGTTCAAAGGCCTAATGTCACACAGATGGTCAAAAAACATATGAAAGAAATGTTCAACATCACTAATTATTAGAGAAATGCAAAACAAAACTACCATGAGGTATCATCTCACACCAGTCAGAATGGCCATCATTAAAAAATTTCCAAAAAATTTATGCTGGAGAAGATGTGGATAAAGGGGAACCCTCCTACATGGTTGGTGGGAATGTAAATTGGTACAGCCACTATGGAGAACAGTATTGAGATTAAAAAAAAAACTATAAATAGAACTACCATATGACCCAGCAATCCCACTCCTGGGCATACACTGGGAGAAAATCACCATTCCAAAAGATCCACGCACCCCAATGTTCACTGCAGCACTATTTATTAATACAATAGCTAGGATATGGAAGCACATAAGTGTCTATCAACAGAGGAATAGGTAAAGAAGATGTGGTACAAATATACAATGGACTCAGCCATAAAAAGCAATAAAATTGTGCCAGTCGCAGAGACACAGATGGACCTAGAGACTTCATACAGACTGAAGTAAGTCAGAAAGAGAAAAACAAATATCAGATAATACCATGTATATGCAGAATTTAGAAGGATGATACAGATAGGCTAATTTGAAGAGCAGAAATAGAGACACAGACTTGTAAATGCCAAGTTGGGGGAAGGTGGGATGAATTAGGAGATTGGGATTGACATGTATATACTACTATATTTAAAATATTTAACTCATGAGGAACCTACTGTGTAGCACAGGAAATTCTACTCAATGTTTTGTGGTAACTAAATGGAAAGGCATTTTCATTTATGGCATGTAGATGGGGAAACCTCATGGCAAATAGATGGGGAAACAATGGAAACAGTGAAAGACCTTATTTTTTTTGAGTTCCAAAAAATAAAGACACTTTATTTTGGGGGAGGGACTCCAAAATTACTGCAAATGGTGACTGAAGCCATGAAATTAAAAGACGCTTGCTCCTTGGAAGAAAAGCTATGACCAAACTAGACAGCATATTAAAAAGCAGAGACATTACTTTACCAATAAAGGTCCGTCTAGTCAAAGCTATGGTTTTCCCAGTAGCCATGTATAGATGTATGACTATAAAGAAAGCTGAGAGCTGAAGAATTGATGGTTTTGAACTGTGGTATTGGAGAAGACTCTTGAGAGTCCCTTGGACAGCAAAGAGATTAAACCATTCAATCCTAAAGGAAATCAACCCTGAATATTCATTGGAAGGACTGATGCTAAAGCTGAAACTCCAATACTGTGGCTACCTGATGCGAAGAAGTTACTCATTGGAAAAGAGCCTGATGCTGGGAAAGATTGAAAGTGGGAGGAAAAGGGGACGACAGAGGATGAGATGGTTCGATGGCATCACTGACTCGATGGACATGAGTTTGAGCAAGCTCTGGGAGTTGATGATGGACAGGGAAGCCTGGCGTGCTGCAGTCCATGGGGTCACAAAGAGTCAGAGACGACTGAGTGACTGAATTGAACTGAAATGGAAAGGAAATTCATAAAAAGAAATTATATATATAATGATACACTTTGTTGTACAGTAGAAACTAACACAACACTGTAAAACAACTATATTTCAATAAAAAGTAATATTTTAAAAAATGGCCTAATGTCAGAGCTTCCAGCCACCTGCTTTTCGCCAGTGAAATGCACCCCCTCAAAGTGTTCAGGTCTGCTGAACCCTGCACAACACACCCAAATCACAGAGGAGCAGTTTCAGAAGAGGGAAGAGTGGAGAGAGGATTTCAGGCCTGGAGGAGCCATCTTGAGGGGTTTTTAGGAAGCGGGTAGGATTTGTGTCTATAATACCCTTATTCTGCCTTTTCATATATTGGAACCCAATAAAGTATGTGTATAATTGGCATTTTTTAAAGCCTGTGGTTATATCTGAACTATGTAACAGGGTTTTGAAACTAATGCTTCATTAATCACACATATACTTTTCCAGAGCCAAAATTCACAACATGCTGTCCATAGATCTTGGGCCAAATCAGAAGGATTCTTTATGTGTTAAATGCTTTCCTTTCATCAAGGTGCTGTGCATGTATGAGATATAAGGTGGGTGTCAGCGCTGAAGAGTATCGGCCACTGCCTGGGTGTTAGACCACTTTCAGGTCACCCACGAAGCTTGGCTGCAGGCAGAATAATGGCAGTTTCAAAACACATCCTCTTCATTTTTAGCAGTAATATCCACTGCAACTGGTTTGCTCAGCACTATTTAGCATTGTTCCTCAGTCATTAATAAGAAGCAAGGTATCAAGGATATGTCAGGGATAAGTAGGTCAACATAAACTATCAAGACCAATATTTATATCATTGCCAACATACTAATTTAAATTAAAATTTTATTAAAATTAAAATAAAAAATAAAGTTAAATGATGTTAGAAAAGTTTGCTAGAGTTTAGGAGAGCTGAACTCCCTCACTAGCCAGTGAAAGAAGGGGTCTAGGTGGTATGGGATCTCTACCATACATCTCTTTTCCCCCTTTCTTCATTCTAATTTTCAACTCATTTATGAATAGTTTAATTTAATTTAACCATAACTGCCTCCTACTTAACTCCCCTAAACTTTTCCCAATGTGATTTCTTTTCCTCTGTCTTCCTCAACTCTGATCACTCACTTCAGCATTTACCTTTATTTTACTTTTATTTTTTGGGGGGGAGCTTCCCTGATAGCTCAGTTGGTAAAGAATCCACCTGCAATGCAGGAGACCCCAGTTAAATTCCAAATCTGTATTGAATTTATTACAATATTGTTTCTGTTTTATATTTTGGTTTTTTGACTGCGAGGCATCCCTCCCCAACCAGGGATAGTACCTGCACCTCCTGCATGGGAAGGAAAGTCTTAACCAATGGCGTGCCATCAAAGTCCCAGCATTTACCTTTGTCATAACTTTTATCTTTTAGGGGACAGGACCCCTGACAGCTTGGAAACTCCACTTTGAGATTGGCATTTTAAAAGATAACTGAACTGCATTGCAAAAATGCAGAAGCAGAAAAAGAACAGAAGAAAAGAAAGTCAGGAGGGAAATTTCAAGGGCCTGAATTAGAACAATAGCAACATAAAGACAAAGCAGGACTACATTTTTTTAAAAAATAGGTTGAAAGCAGACTGAATGGGATATGGCTCTTAACTGTAGGACAGTGATAGAGAGGAGAGAAGGAAAAATAACTTGAAGTCTCTGAACTGTGCTCCTAAGTAAATAGGGTTCCTTTAATAGAGACAAGAAATTAAGATGAGGTGTCAGGTGTGAGGGAGGTGATGAACTCGAGTTTAGCCACATAGAAATGCATTTAGGGGTGATGTCCAATATGCCCATGGACAACCAATGTTCTAAATAGGCAGGAAAACTTCTGGATTTAAAGAGAATACAGATTAAGAAAATCATCCATTCATTTTCTTCTCTTTTTATTATTTCTCTCCTCATTTCACTGAAATAAAATATGTATGGAGAAGCCACTGCCTGCCAAATTCTGGGATAGGCGTTAGAGAAAAAAAGAAAGTAAACAGAAGGCTCATGGCATCTGGGACAAGCTCTGATGGGAGATGATGGTCTAACAATGGCATCAAGTGGTGGAATGAGGGGAGGGTTCCCCGAGGAGACTTTGTAAGGGATGTACTGTGCTTACGTTCATTAAGTTGCCTAACCCCTAGGGGGAAAACAGACGCTTCCAGCTTCCCTTCACAGCCTAGACCCCTCTGTGGTTCTAGGCAGATTGTAAGGCAGACTCCCCCACACACAGCCACGTGCACGTCACTGCACAGCACTCACCCACATTCCTTCTGGGAAGGTAATACTGTGACTTCTCTGTGGGAGACCTTTTGCTAATCTTCCATCATTTACATCTAGGTAACAAAATATTTATAACTAACTCTTGGAATGCTACGCAACACTATGACTGAGGTGAAATCCTGACTCCTAGGACCTCTCTGCAATTGTCCATCACACACCTGGAGAAGGTGCTACCCCATAGAATACAGACTGAAGCATCTTTACAGAGATTAGGATGCTAAGATTCAGGCAAGCCTTGCAATTCCACTCCTAGGCACTTGTTGTTGTTGTTTATAAAGAAGGAAAACATATGGCCAGGAGAAGACTTATGCAAGAATGTTCACAAAAGCTTTATTCATAACAGTCAAAAACCAGAAACCACCAAAATGTCCATCATCCTTGGTGAATGGATAAACACATTGTGGTCTAGCCTCACAATGAAATATTACTCAGCAGAATAAAGGAATGAGCAGCAGATACAACATGGATAAACCTCAAAAGCATTATGCTGAGTGAATGAAGCCAGGGTGAAAGACTCCACGTGCATGATTCTATCTACATGAAATTCTAGAGAAGAAAGAGCTATAGTTTCAGGAAGCAGATCGTGGTCCCTCGGGGACAGGGGACTTGAGGAAGAGATGGACTGTAAGGGGGCCCAAGGGAACATTTGGGGTGAGAAAAATATTCTTTATTATGTTTGGGGTTATATTCCTGTGTGCATTTTTCAACACTCATGGAATTGTACACTTTAATTTGGTAAGCTTATTTTATGTGAACTATACCTCAGTAAAACTGATTGAAAAAACAATCCTGCAGGGCTGAGGAGTAGACTGACCGCGCGCAGCGGGAAGATGCCTTGGCTCCTGGGAAGCTCTGAGCCAGCACCACCTCAACCCTCCAGCTGCTGCTGCCCGAGAATGCCTCTGTTTTAATGCTTTAGCCACAGACCCTGACACCCACTGGCCATTTCAGACTACGGTTCTGATAACTCACTCTCATCTTGCCCCCTGTTCTCAGGCTAGAACCAGCGTGCGCATCTGGACAGCTGATAAAAATATAATCCTAAACCCCTCCCACCTGGACTAACAACCTTAACAAAGCAACATTTCGTCCTGGAAGTACTGACAGTAAGGATTACACTCCAAGGGGTCTTGACTACTCAGTTCCTGGAACCTGGACTCTTGGCTCTTCTATTGCCTCTGTTTCTTGAAGAGACAAGAGACTTGTTTCTTTTCTCAACACTTAAAACTATAATTTCGCTAAGGCTGTCTGACTCCCCTGGTCCTATTGAGATCTTGCTTTTCCACTATATCTGTGGCTTATAACCCCAGGGTCGATGCATGCCCCAGCCCTGGGAGCAGTTCATTTAGGAAGAGAGAAAAGGGTTCTGGAATTAAACCGAATCTGTACTGCAGCGCAGCCCTTAAGTCTGAGAGAGGCCCCAAGCTAGGACGCTTGCAGAAGTTTCTCCATCACTGTGCCCTTGTTCTCTCATCCCGCTGATCCCCTTAAACGAAATACAAGTCTAAACTTCCCGAACAGCTTTATTTTAGGGGCTATTTTCAGAATTCCAATACCTACTAATAAATAAGATTCATACCAGAAACCTCATAAAAGCCATTTTTTTGTACATTTAATGTCATAGGAAGAAAACATGACATTCAGTGGGTGCCTGTGACATGACAAACACTGAATCAGGAGGCTATCGGATGTGCATTATCTAATCTAGTCCTCACACTAATCCTGTTCTTCCCCTTCTTTGTAGATAAATTCTCTTAGACTTAGAGAATAAGTAACTCGCTGAAGTTATTTAATCTTCAGCTAGTATAGAGTTTGAATATGTATCTAGGACTATTTGATTAAAAAAAAAAAAACACCTCTAAAGATTTCACATAAACTGTGGTCTACAGTTTGGTTTAATATTCACAAGGTCCTGGTTTGAGTCCCTCCTCAGCCATTTACTAGCTGTATGGACCTTAGGCAAGTGAGCTTCCTTCTAGATTATTTTTCCTCAACCGTAAAATGGAGAAAATAGACCTACTTCATGGAGCTTTGAAAAGATGAAGACAAGTCACACAATAAGCCTACTATCAACTATTGGC
The DNA here is from genome assembly GCF_029407905.1 of Bubalus kerabau. Taxonomy (NCBI): domain Eukaryota; kingdom Metazoa; phylum Chordata; class Mammalia; order Artiodactyla; family Bovidae; genus Bubalus; species Bubalus kerabau. Next base: position 69,532,347 of record NC_073637.1, read on the forward strand.
ATGATCTCAAATGCCAAGCTGGTTCCAAATGGAAGAAATTCGACACAAATAGACAAATACTGCCCTCAGCTATTCAGAGGTGAACTTCCACACAGCGGGTCATGTTTTGCCCTTTGGTTAGTCCTGCCCTTGTTCATTCAACGTAGTAAACTTTTAATAGGGAAAATGTGTGTGTGTGTGTGTGTTAGTTGCTCAATTGTTCTTTGCAACCCCGTGGACTGTAGCCCTCCAGGCTTCTTGGTGCATGGGATTTCCCAGGCAAGAATACTGGAGTGGGTTGCCATTTCCTTCTCCAGGAGATCTTCCCCACCCAGGGATTGAACCTGGGTCTCCTGCATTGCAGGTAGATTCTTTACCATCTGAACCACCAGGGAAGCCTTGTGTGTGTGTGTGTGTGTTTATGAAGTGTTTGCCTTTAATGAGTCTATGAGGATCAGCTCTGCAGATTCGTGCTCTCTTTCCTAAACTATTTCTAAAAACTGAAACTTGAGTGCAACATCCTGTTCCCAGACAGTCCATCCCTTTCCTTTGTCTTCACTCACCTGCTCCGGATACTTGCTCCCAGTGATCTCTGCCACCGTGTTGAAGGAATCAGCATCTGGATAGCTTTTTGCCCCCATCTTCAGCTGAACGACAATTTTGTTCCTGCGAGAAGCCATTCTTGACATCATCTCTGCGTCCTCCACCGTAATACAAGCTGTTGGGATCTTTGGCACACCCTTCTGGTATTCCTGAATACCTGTGTGAGGACTTGAGAAAAGAAGTCACCATGTTACCTTGATAGTGGAAATGGACCAAACGTATTTTTTAAAAGCCCCTGTATTTGACATTTGATTTTCACTGGTCTTTGTTTGCATGTGAGGAATAGAAAGGGTGGGCAATATTGGTTTACTTGCTTTTGATGTGAAGGTAATTTTTTTTTATAAAAATAACTTAGAAACTTCAGTTTAATAATAATTTCATTGAAAACATGCTATAAAATGTATTTTGATAATTTGAATAATCCTTTAAAAAGTTGAAAATTGCTTCAAACTCAGTGTCTTCAAGACCAAGAGGTGAACACATGTGTTCGAGGAGATAAAACTCTATCACAGCTACAGACCAGAGGACCCACAAACTGGCGTAGATGCACCTGGCTCTCTGGTCTGGCTCGAGTGCTGCTGTCTTCCCACCCGAACACAGAGGTCTGCAATGTAGCCCTGCATAAGGGTAGAATGCCCTGCGTAAGGGTAGAACGCTCTGCAGGAAAACCACACAACAATGTTGGAAGAAATGTTTGTGTTTCCATAAGGAAAAGTGCCAAGTAAACCCGGGTCCGGTGATGTCACCACTACAAGAAAAAGGCTCCCGAATGCTCCCCGTATCCCATCAGTCTACTCCTGTCTTCTGTGGAAGCACAAGCTAAGAGCCTTCTTATCCAAATTAAATTTTTTTTTTTAATATTTCCATACTTGCTTCAGGTGGTCTTATATTCAGAGAAACGTGTTTCTCCTCCTTTTAGCCAAAACACATTTCTCTCCTGGAGAAGTGACTTCAGTCTTCATGTGTACAAACACGATGATGCAGTCTTACCACTGCTTTCTTGGTGTGACTATATTCTCGTGACCGTGTATTAGGTGATGACTTACTGACTTAGAGAAACTGCAGGGCAAAGTGATTAAGAACCGAGATTCTGGATTCAAATCTGGACTGTGCCACTTATTACTAATTGGCATTGGGCAAGTTACACATCAGACGTCCCTGGTGGCTCAGCGGGTAAAGAATCTGCCTGCAATGCAGGAGACCCAGGTTGGATTCCTGGGTCAGGTAGATCCCCTGGAGGAGGGCATGGCAACCCACTCCAGTATTCTCACTTGGAGAATCCCAAGGATAGAAGAGCTTGGCGGGTGATGGTCCCTAGGGTCACAAAGAGTCAGACATGACTGAAGCAACTGAGTATGCACGCACTCAAGTTATACATCTTTGCTTCAGTGGCTTCATCTGTGATTGAAGATGGTAATTATAATATCCACTTCACAGTTATTTTGCAAATTTACTTAATTTATACAAACATATTACTTATCCTAGAATATAGTAAGCACTCGATAAATGTTAAATATTTATCATACTAATTTATCTATTACATTAATCTTGCAGAGAGAGACTGTGTGAGCTCAAGTCCTTAGGACAATCTAAGCACATTCTTTATAGACATTTCTTAAGTGTTGGCTGGAAATTTTATCCTTCATAAGAGAGAGACAAATGACTTTTAAATCTAAAACTTATAAAACAAAGCCTGAATCTGAATCCCTGTTTCAGAATATGCCTGACCCACTCTGACTCCAGTGTTCTTGCCTGGAGAATCCCAGGGACGGGGGAGCCTGGTGGGCTGCCGTCTATGGGGCTGCACAGGGTCGGACACAACTGAAGCGACTTAGCAGCAGCAGCATGAAGTTACATAACTCAGGTCAGATCCTGGTTCTGCCAACTCTCTGACTGCCTGACACCAAGCAACTTGGATCATCTCTCTGTTCCTGAGCTTCCACATCTGAAACATGGAGAATAAAATTAGCACTGACCTCATAAGATTGCTCTGAGGAATAAAAGAGATAGCATATGTAAAGGATTTAAAAGTGCTTGGCACATAGGAATTACTTAGTAAACATTAGTTGTCATTATTATTATTTCTTAAGTGTTAATTTTCCCCACTGACTTGGTAGAGTGATTAATAACTGAAAGTATTTTGAAACATGTAGGAAGACAATCTAAATATTTATTATTCATATTACCTTACGTGATGTCTAGGATCCAACAAACTCTCCTTGTTCTCAGGCTCTCTGACTCGAAAGGAGGTCAGTGTAACACTTAATAGGCTCTTTTAAATAATGTTTCCAAACAAATTGGCACTAATAAGTTGCAGGTAAGAGTTCTTAATCTAGGTACAGTGAACTGGGCATACACCCATGGCTCTACTGAGGAAAATGGCATTTTCCAACTGTGGTACTGAATTCAAGATATAAAATGCTTCTAATTTATTTCTGTAATTAAACATGTGCTCTGGTGGTGGAGTATTCAGCACTGTCCAGCAGAAGCAGACAGAAGACTCAACAGTTTTAGTTGAAGTTCTGCGTTGTCACTGTCAATTGTCCTACAGGAGAGGATCAGCATAAACATCAGCTCCCTGACCCCGTTTACAAGCCCTGTGTGCAATTTAACAATAACAAAGCACATATGACAAAGGGAGCTGTAAAAAAAAAAATCAAAATAAGAACATTTAAAGATTAATATCAATCCCTCGTAAAGTCTTCAAAAAATACAAGGGAAGGGAACGCTTCCCAACTCATTCTACAAGGCCACTACTACTACTAACAAAACCAGACATAGACACTGCTAGGAAAGAAAACTACAACCCAAAATCGCTTGTAAGTATAAATGCAAAAAAAAAAAAAAAAAAGAAACTAAAATAAACTGATACAGCAACATATGAAAACACCATGAGCAAGAGGAATTTATTCAGGAATGCAATATCAAAAAAGTCAATCAATGTAGCACATTATAATAATGTAATAAAAGATAAAAATCACACGATCATCTCAATACATGCTGACTAAGCCTTGGACAAAATCTAATCCTCTTTCATAATAAAAACACTCAACAAACTAAAAATGGAAGGGAACTTCCTCAATTCAATAAAAGCTATCTATGAAAGTGAAGTTGCTCAGTCATGTCCGACTCTTTGCGACCCCGTGGACTGTAGCCTACCAGGTTCCTCCGTCCATGGGATTTTCCAGGCAAGAATACTGGAGTGGGTTGCCATTTTCTTCTCCAGATCTTCCTGACCCAGGGATTGAACCCAGGTCTCCCACATTGTAGGCAGACGCTTTACCATCTGAGCTACCACCCATAGCAAACATCTTAATTAGTGTAGAAGATGAAATACTTTCCCCCTGAGATCAAAAAACAAGACTAAGATGTCTGCTCTGACCACTTTTATTCAATATTGGACCAGAGGTTCTAGCTAAAAAAATCAGACAAGAAAAAGAAATAAAAGAAATCTAGATTGGAAAAAAGAAGTAAAACTGTTCACAGATGGTCAAATATATAGAATATCATAAGGAATCACACACACAAAAACTACTAGAACTAATGAGCAAGTACAGCAAGGTTTCAGGATCAATATACAAAAATCAATTGTACAGTAGTGATAAACAATACAATATAGTAGCAATACAGTAGAAACGAGGGACACCTGAGTTTGATCCCTGGGTTGGGAAGATCCCCTGGAAGAAGGCATGGCAACCCACCCCAGTATTCTTGCCTGGAGAATCCCATGGACAGAGGAGCCTGGCAGGCTACAGTCCATGGGGTCGAAAAGAGTTGGACATGACTATGTGACTAAGCACAGCAAAGCACAGCACAGCACAGCAATGAGCAATCTGAAAATGAACAATCGCTTTTTCATTAGCAACAAAAGGAACAAAATAAAATTTAACAAAAGATGTGTGAGATTTGCACAATGAAAACTGCAAAATGTTGAGATAAAGAAGATCCAAATGAAAAGTGCCCTATGTTCATGGATTGGAAGACTTCACATTCTTAAGATGGTGTGTGTGTGTGTTGTGCTCAGTCGCTTCAGTTGCGTACAAATCTTTTCGACCCTACGGAATGTAGCCTGTCAGGCTCCTCAGTCCATGGGATTCTCCAGGCAGGAATACTGGAGTGGTTTGCCACGCCCTCCTCCAGGGGACCTTCCTGAAGCAGGGATTGAACCTGCATCTCCTGCACTGCAGGCAGATTCTTTACTGACCGAGCCACCAGGGAAGCCCTCTTAAGATGACAATAGTCCCCCAATTTATTTACAGATTCAGTGCAATCCCTATCAAAATTCTAGCTGCCTTTTTTGACGAAATTTACAAGTTGATTCCAAAATTCGTATGGAAAAACGAGGGACTCAAAATAACCAGCACAAGTTGAAAAAGTAGAACAAAACTGGTGGATTCACACTTCCACATTTAAAAACACACTACAAATCTATAGTAATTAAAAGGATAGTATGGGTATAAAGATAGATATAGTGATCAATAAAATAGAATTGAGAATTGAGAAATAAACTTTATAAGAATGATCAATTCATTTTCAAAAAGAGGGTTGAAATAATTCAGTGGGGATGAAAAGTATTTCCACAAATGGTGCTGGGGCCAACCAGATACCTGCATGAAAAATAATGAAATTGCACCCCTATATCACACAAAATATGAAGGAATCATAGACCCAAATGTAAGAGCTAAAACTATAAAACTTCACAATCTCAGGTAAGGAAATTATTTCTTAGATACAACATTGAAGTCATAAGCAACAAAAGAAAAAAGAGATAAATTGAATCATCAAAACATTAAACTTTTGTACTTCAAATGGCACCACCAAAAAGTGAAGAAAACAAACCACAGAATGGGAGAAAAACTTTTATGAATCAAATATCTGAGAAGGCACTTGTGTCTAAAATATATTAATCACTCTTTAAAGCTCAATAATAAAAGACTACCCAATTTAAAAATGCATGAAGAATTTGAATAGACAGTTCAACAAATAAGATACACAAATGTATAAAAAGCATGTGAAAAGATGCAGCACACCACTAGCTATAAGGGAAATGCAGGTCAGAACTACAACGAGGTGCCACTTTGCATAGGATGGCTATGAACAAAAAGAAAGGTAAAAAGAAACGCTGGCAATAATGTGGAAGACTCTGAGCCCTTGTACATAGCTGGTATGAATATAAAATGGCATAGTCAATTTGACAGTTCCTCAAAAAGTTAAACATTTAGTTACCATACAACCCACAGTTCTACTACTAGGTATAAACTCAAAAGAAATGAAAATATGTGTTCACAAAAAAATGAGCACACAAATGTTTACGGTATTATTCAGAAGAGGCCAAAGACGGAAACAAACCTAACGTCCATTAGCTGATGAGGGGATATTCCAATACACTATATCTATACCATGAAATACTATTCAGCAATAAAAAACAATTGTTCTAAAGTGTGCTACAACATGAATGAACCTTGAAAACACTATCCTAAGTGAAAGAAGCCAATCACACCACACCACAGACAGTTAGTCCCCTACGTACTAAGCTTCAAGTGGCAAACTTTCAAAGACGTGAACACGTGTTTGCATGTCTAGTCACATAAGTTAGTTCACGTGTCTGGCGTACATTGTCATGTGCCTGCGTTCTCTGTAAGCGGTGTGCTTTTGAGTACTTTACTGTGTAGTACAGAGTCTTTATTTCAAGCCCAAGGATGTGAGTGAACTTGCAGCTTGCCCTGTCTCCTACTGCTGATGATTCTTTCAGCTCCACCACCTTCCACCTCTTCCTCCTCCGGTCAGTAACCGTTCCCTGGATGCCAGCCTCTGTATGCCAGCCTCTGGATGCCAGCCTCTGTATGCCAGCTGTTATACTGTGCTACTGTAATTTTCAAGGTACTATACTGTACGATTAAAAATGCTTTCTTTATTTTTTGTATTTGTTTTTTATGTGTTATCTGTGTGAAAAGTGTTATAAAATCTATTATATACTGTTTATCAACTTATTTAGTTGGGTACCTAGACTAACTTTATTGGACTTATAAACAAGTTAGATTTATAAATGTGCTCTCAGGACGAAACTTGTTTACACGTAGGAGACTTACTGTATCATAAAATTCCATTTGCAAGAAATGTTCAGAAAAGGCAAATTCATAGAGGTAGGAAGTAAATTTTAGGTTGTCTTGTGCTGTTGGAAAGGAAAGGGAAATGGGGAGTGAATGCTGATTTGGGGATTTCTTATCAGGATGATAAATATGTTCTAAAATTAGACAGTGATGGTGCTTGCAAAATCTTTGAATATACTAAAAAAAACCTGTATGTGTTAAAAAGTAAATTATATGGTTTGTGGATGTATCCTAATAAAACTTTTAATATAAAATATCAAAATAAAAACCTAAGCTTCCAGATTTCTCTTCAAGGGAAAAAGTTCATTCAAAAAACCATGCTTTCATGACTCTGGTTTATGAGATGTATGAAAACAAAGCCTGCTGCTCTCTACGCTTGCAAGAGAGTAATCCCAAAATATAAAATGAATATGGAAACTAAGTTTCAAATCAGCTTTTCAAATCCTACTAAATTTCTTGTGTATGTGGTGTGAAGTGATATAATTTGAAGTAGGTTGAATATTATCTTTTATCTACATAAAATAAGTGCAAGGTTTAAACAAGTAGGTTTGCTATTTCCCACCTGATTGCCATACGTCAGTCAAACTCCCTTACACTAGTCACTTTTGACTAGCTCTTTACAGAAGATACAAGGTACACTTTGTTCCCAAGTACTTCAAAATTTGCAAAGTTCAAATCAACCGTTGAAAGCGGATGTCACCTTGTGATGTTAAATATCTTACAAAAGGAAAATTATGTATCCTTACTGAGGAACAGGTAGATTTCCACAGGGGTATGGAGACATTGACTAAAGTAAAAATTATTCACAACACACTGAAGTCTTGGAATGTTTCCTGAAAAAATAGGTGGAAATGATTATGAGGACTGGGAGCTTTTGAAGCTATTGTCTTTTTGTTTTTACGAGAGTGTTTTTTTAAACTTCCTTATTAGGAAGGTTAAAAGAGCATCTATTCTGTTTATTTGCTTCCCTGGTGGATCAGTAGTAAAGAATTTGGTTGTTAATGCCAGAGATGCAGGTTCAATCCCTGAGTCAGAAAGATCCCCTGGAGGAAATGGCAACCCACTCCAGTATCCTTGCCTGGAAAATCCCATGGACAGAGAAGCCTGGCAAGCTACAGTCCATAGGGTCACATAATCAAACACGACTTAGTGATTAAACAACAAATTCTGTTTGTTTGTTTCAAAAATCAGTTTGAAAATAACTTTCTTACAAAAATTACAATTGATTTTATTAATTTTTTTTTTTTAGATTTAGCACTTTAACAGTAAATTCATCTTAGACTTTTCTACTGTCACTAACAACAACAAGAGTAAATTGATCTCAGGCATTCATACTGCCATTAAGAATATAAAGGCAAAAGGATTCATTTACACCATAATTTCACAAAAAGGAAACACTGAAATAGTTCCAACTCCCACAGGTTAAAAAAGGAAAGCAAAAGAAAATCTTGATCAAGAGAGAGAAAGTAGGGCTAAATTTCATTTCTAATTTTCATAATTCAGTTGAAATGGCAGAAAAAAAGAGAAGGAAAAATCAAATTCTTGAATTCTAGTCCATATTGATGACAGACTCCACATGAGCAAAACTCAACCAACCTATTAACTGAAAGTTCTTAGTAAGGAGACTGTAACAGACATCATCAGAGATGCCGTAACACAGCATCAGAGAGCTGTGCCTTCTTCCAAAACAGAGGAACCCAGCCAGCTCTACAAGTGTGAGACAGAAAGAAGATGGTCAAAGTGCTTAGTGGAACAAAACCGAGTGATTTTTTTTTTTTTGTAACATCCACAGCATATATGAAGGTTTTGGCTTATTTCTAAGACAAAAAAAAATATAAAGGAAATTAAAGATATAAGGAGGTACTGCCTGTAAAATGAATATAAAAGAGAATTCAAGATATCTAAAAATTTTTACACAAGATGTTGTCATCTAGAAGTATTGTATAAATACTAGTTTTGTTATTTTTAGATATTTTGTAACCTAAACATCAAAACATGTATTTGTTCCCTTTTTTCCTTTCTGATCTTGTTCTTCTAATTTTCTGCTAATGTTTAGTCATTTCATCATCTTAATTTGTCTTCTTATTTTCTCCTTGAATCTTTACAATCTCTAAAAGAAAGACGTACTTCTGATTAAGTAAGATGAAAACCTACCTTGGAATAACAAAAATGTTACAATAGATAATTCATTTAATAAAAATAATAATGATAAAGATATGAAGTAACATAAAAATCATTTTATAAATGAAGATGGTAACCTTAACCAATGAAATGTTCTGTCCATTTTACTAATTAAATACTGTTTTTAGTTTAAGTCTCAATGGGAAACAGTTTTGATTAACTGGACTGGAAAGTATTTAAAGATCATCTAACCCAAGATCCCTGTCTTCTCAGTAAGAAATATGCCATTTCTATTATTAACTCTGTTAAACTATGCTAATCTCTCATTACCCTCAGAGCCCAAACATCCTCCTATTAGAATAGAACTGAAGACATAACTCATAGCACATGCTATAGACTGAATGCTTGTGTCCCTGCAAAATTTATATGTTGGAAATCTAACCTGCATGGTGATGGTTTTAGGAAGTGAGGCCTTTGGCAAGTGATTGGGTCATGAGGATATAGCCCACCTTAGAGGGATTAGTACACTTAGAAAAGAGGCTCCAGAAAGATCTGTCACTCCTTCCATCACATGAGGTTATAGTGAAAAAACACTGTCTAGGAAGTGGGTGCTCACCAGACACTGAATCTGCTGGCACCGTGATCTTGGACTTTCCAGCCCGCAAAACTGTAAGAAATAACTGTTGGTTGTGTATAAGCCACCCAGTCTATGGTATTTTTGTTATAAAAGCCAAAACAAGCTAGACAGCACATTTTGTCATAAGGGAAATAAGATAAAGACATTTGAATTATTTATTATCCATTCTTGATTAAAACTCTGAGGCCAGAGGGTAAGGAATGGTTGACTTCTTTCTTGACATGAAGAAAATATTTTTAAAACAAAGCATCAGATAGTCATACAAGGTCAGAGCAAGATGACAGAATAGAAGGACGTGGAGCTCACCTCCCCCACAAACACATCTACATGTGGAACAGTTCTCACGGAAAACTAACTGGAGACTGGCAGAACTCTACAGCAGCTGTAGGGAAGACTTCCACATACCTGGGTAGGATGGAAAAAGGACATAGGGTCAGGACTTCCACCCTTAGGATCTGAAAGAAAGAGGGTCTGCACAGGCAGACCCTTGACCTGGGGCTGGATTAGGTTGAGCCACAGCTGAGCAGCTCAGTCTGAGTCCTACATGGAGGAGACAAGCCCTCTTGGCTTCAGGGAGAACCGCAGGAACTGGAGAAGGGCTGGAGAAGTCTTGACTCCACTGACAAAGAGGTGCTGGCTTACCAACAAACAGGGTAGAGAGAGCCTTGCACCGTGGCTGCCACCTCACCGTGCTGCAGAATCCAAGTGGGGCAACACCCCGGCTCTGCCCACTCCACACCACATCTTGGCATTGGATCTGGAGCAGACGGGCCCTGGGAGAAGACTCAGTCCAGGGACGCACAGGAGGCTCTGGGGCGGGAGGTCTGGGGCAGGTGTGGGGCCGCAGCTCCAGGGCAGGTGCTACCTCAGTCTGCACTACAGAGGCAGCCCAGACCGCTGACAGCATAGCCCCTTCAGTTCCTCCAGCCAAGGTGCCCCAAACCCCAGCTCCAGCCTAGAGACCGCTCCACCCCTGCCCACACCACACCACAGCCTCACCCTAGATCACACAGCACTAGATGCCTTACACTAGACACTGCACCAAGGGGAGGAATGCAACGTGGGTTTTGTCTGAGTGGAGCTGCACACGCCTACATGGGCAGTACATCAGATCTCTGTAAGCACAGAAGACTCAGTACTCCTGTCCTTTGGGCAAAACACACACTGAAAGGGAACAGACCACTTAAGCCCAGCACTCGGGACTTCTGCTGTAGCAAATGGGGAGCACACCCCACCCCTGAGAGGCCAGGGATAGCTACAGGGCAGAGAAAGTTCTGCCTCACACACGGCACAGGTTTTACACCCTCCAGCACCAACCATGCTCCCTATCAAGGTGACAGTGGCCAGCACACCCTGAGGAAAGATGTGGCTGGTGTCTACATCAAAATCAGCCCTCGTGCCAAAGACACTGGATAAAACACAGTCTACACAGGGACACTCCCACATAAAAATACCCCTTCAAGACCACAGTAGTTCTCCTAAATTAACAGAGAGCTCTTATTTTGTTTTGTTTTTTACAAATAAATAAAATTAATAAATCTTTAGCCAGGCTCAGCAAGAAGAAAAGAGGAAAGGAATCACTAATTATTAGAGAAATGCAAATCAAAGCCACACACAGGTCAGAATAGCTGTCATCAAAAAGTTTACAAATAACAAATGTTGGGGAGGATGTGGAGAAAGGGAAATTATCATACACTGTTGGTGGAAATGTAAAATTGCTGTACCCACCATGGAAAACAGCATGGAGGTTACCTAAAAAAGCTAAAAATAGAACTACCGTATGATTCAGCAACACCACTCCTAAGTATATATCCAGAGAAAACAAAAGCACTAATCTCAAAAGATACATGCCAGTGTTCACAGCAGCAGTATTTACAGTAACTAACATACGGAAACAACCCAGGTACTCACCAACAGCCCGCTGGCTTAAGAAAATGTGGGGTGTGTGTGTACTGGAATATCACTCAGTCATAAAAAAGATTGAAATACTGCCATCTGTACCAACACAGGTGGACCTAGAGACTATTACACCCAGCAAAATAAATCAAACAGAGAAAGACACGTACTGTATGTTATCATTCATATATGGAATGCAAAAAGTAATACAAAACTGAATATACATATACAAAACAGAAACAGATTCACAGACATAGAAAACAAGCTGATGGATACCAAAAGAGAGGGAGGGAGGGACAAATTAGGGATATGGGATTAACAGATACAAACTACTACATATAAAATAGATATGCGCCAAGTAATTTATTATATAGCACAGGGAATTATATCCAGTATCTTGAATAACATAGAATAGAACCTGCAAAACAAACAACAAAAAAATCTGTATTACTATTAATCTGAATTACTTTGCTGTACATCTGAAACTAACACTATATTGTAAGTAAACCAATTTTTAAATTTAAAAGTTAAAAAAGAAAATCAACAAAGTATCAGCTAAGCACCAAAGGAAACACTAGAGCCATGTTCTCAGAGCATTTTCTACAGAATACCAGGCCGAAGAAACCTTGTAAGGGGCAAAAGATCCCATGGGCAAATACAGTCATGAAACACTGAGCACTATGTCTCTGCTTTGAGGAGTCACAAAGCACATTAGTTTATTGATAGCTCTGAGAAGCAACATAGCTAAGAAACATGTTTGACTAAGCATTCCCAAGCTTAACTGACATAAGGACCCTTTTTGGTGTAACACTTTTATCATCTCCTAGTCTTATCTGAGCAAAAAAGTTGATTCACTCTCCTTAAAGGAGGACCAAGAAAATGCCTGGGCATTTTCCTTCAATGATCAATTCAGCTGGCCCTTTTTCTGTAAAGGTGTCTGAATACCACCAAGGCAGAGTTCCAGACTCATTCCCCTATGTACTCCTGCTTCTCCCTAAATATTTCTGTTTGTAGCCCTTATGATACTGTTATATTCACGCGCCTAAACATCCCATAGTAGAAGTGAGCTACTCAAGAGTCTAGACCATGTCGAATGATTCTTTTTACAGCAAGAACTTGTAGCTTCTACCGTATTTTAAGTATTTATATTTCCTACCATATTTTAAAGTGCTCAACAAATACATATGTGCTCTATATATCTGTTGAACAGTTTATATATACCTTATTGGGTCCCTTTTTCCAAAGAATCCTGACTAAAAGTCAGATTTATCTTTATTTGCAGCCAAATATATTCAAATCTTGAAAGATGATGCGGTGAAAGTGCTGCACTCAAATGCCAGAAAATTTGGAAAACTCAGCAGTGGCCACAGGACTGGAAAAGGTCAGTTTTCATTCCAATCCCAAAGAAAGGCAATGCCAAAGAATGCTCAAACTACCACACAATTGCACTCATCTCATTCGCTAGTAAAGTAATGCTTAAATTTCTCCAAGCTAGGTTTCAGCAATACGTGAACTGTGAACTTCCAGATGTTCAAGCTGGTTTTAGAAAAGGCAGAGGAACCAGAGATCAAATTTCCAACATCCGCTGGATTATAGAAAAAGCAAGAGAGTTCCAGAAAAACATCTATTTCTGCTTTATTGACTATGCCAAAGTCTTTGACTGTGTGGATCACAATAAACTGTGGAAAATTCTGAAAGAGATGGGAATACCAGACCACCTGACATGCCTCTTGAGAAATCTGTATGCAGGTCAGGAAGCAAGAGTTAGAACTGGACATGGAACAACAGACTGGTTCCAAATAGGAAAAGGAATATGTCAAGGCTGTATATTGTCACCCTGCTTATTTAACTTCTATGCAGAGTACATCATGAGAAACGCTGGGCTGGAAGAAGCACACGCTGAAATCAAGATTGCTGGGAGAAATATCAATAACCTGAGATATGCAGATGACACCACCCTTATGGCAGAAAGTGAAGAACTAAAGACCTTCTTGATGAAAGTGAAAGAGGAGAGTGAAAATGTTGGCTTAAAGCTCAACATTCAGAAAACTAAGATCATGGCATCTGGTCCCATCACTTCATGGCAACTAGATGGGGAAACAGTGCCTGACTTTATTTTTTTGGGCTCAAAAATCACTGAAGATGGTGATTGAAGCCATGAAATTAAAAGACATTTACTCCTTGGAAGGAAAGTTATGACCAACCTAGACAGCATATTAAAAAGCAGAGACATTACTTTGTCAACAAAGGTCTGTCTAGTCAAGGCTATGGTTTTTCCAGTGGTCATGTATGAACTATACAGAGAGTTGAACTGTAAAGAAAGCTGAGCCCCAAAGAATTGATGCTTTTGAACTGTGGTGTTGGAGAAGACTCTTGAGAGTCCCTTGGACTGCAAGGTGATCCAACCAGTCAGTCCATCCTAAAGGAGACCAGTCCTAGGTGTTCATTGGAAGGAAAGATGTTGAAGCTGAAACTCCAATACTTTGGGCACCTGATGTGAAGAACTGGCTCATTGGAAAAGACCCTGATGCTAGGAAAGACTGAGGGCAGGAGGAGAAGGGGATGACAGAGGATGAGATGGTTGGATGGCATCACCAACTCAATGGACATGGGTTTGGGTGGACTCCAGAAGTTGGGGATGGCCAGAGAAGCCTGGCATGCTGCGGTTCATGGGGTTGCAAAGATTCAGACATGACTGAGCGACTGAACGGAACTGATATTCCCAAAACTTGCAACAACCAAGGTAGAAAAATTAGTACATTGAATATTTTAAAATTATAAGTATTAAAGCTTCCCTTTTAAAAACATAAGCTCCATATCAAATAAATAAGTTCAAATTAAAATTACTGAAATAAGCCATTGCAGAAGATTCTTGGAAGATGATAGAATAAACCTGCTCTTTGAGAACTGATCAAAAGCATCCCACAGGTTAAAATGAAAGGACACGATAACATGAAGCTACAGAAAGAGATAAAGATCTCAGTAAAGATGAATGGGCAATTATAAGAGCCATTTTTTATTGTAAACACAGATTGTAGCTCCACTTTTCATTTTTTACATGATTTAAGAGAGTAATTCATCGAAAATAATTAGTTTATGTATTGGGGCACATAATATATGGAGATGTAATCCTGTAACATCAACAACCAAAAGGGTTGGGGAAGGAGCTATAAAGGAACAGAGTTTTTGTATGTTACTAAAGTTAAGCTAATCTAAATTCAAATTAGAGTGTTATAACTTTAGGATGTTAAATGTAATCCCCATGGTAACCACAAAGAAAATAGCTCTAGAATATAAACAAAAGGAAATGAGAAAGAAATGTAAACATTCCACTAGAAAATAATCAACTAAACACAAAAGAAGATAGTAATATAGGAAATGGGAAACAAAAATGCTAAAAGGTAAAAAGAAAGCAAGTAGCAAAATGACAGAAGTCACTAATTATCAATAATTACTTTAAATGTAAATGGATTAAACTTTCTAATCAAAAGACAAATATTGGCAAAACTGATGTTTTTAAGTGATCCAACCACCCGCTATCTGCATGAGACTTGCTTTGAATTCAAAGATGCAAACATATTAAAAGTGAAAGAATGGAAAAAGATATTCCATACAAATAGTAACCAGAAGGGAACAGTAGTGCCTATACTAACATCACACAAAATAGACTTTGAATCAAAAGACTTTACAAGAGGAAAAAAAAAGGATATTGTTTATTAATAAAAGGTTTGATACAGGAAGAAGACATAAGAATTATAAACATTTATGCATCTAATAACAGACTATAAATATATATGAAACAAACACTGACAGAATTAGAATTGGAAAATAGAAATAGATGGCTCTGAAATAATAGTGGTGCTGGGAAATCTGGTCAACCACTTGTAAAAGAATGAAACTAGAACACTTTCTAACACCACACACAAAAATAAACTCAAAATGGATTAAAGATCTAAACGTAAGACCAGAAACTATAAAACTCTTAGAGGAGAACATAGGCAAAACACTCTCTGACATACATCACAGCAGGATCCTCTATGACCCACCTCCCAGAATATTGGAAATAAAAGCAAAAATAAACAAATGGGACCTAATTAAACTTAAAAGCTTCTGCACAACAAAGGAAACTATTAGCAAGGTGAAAAGGCAGCCTTCAGAATGGGAGAAAATAATAGCAAATGAAGCAACTGACAAACAACTAATCTCAAAAATATACAAGCAACTCCTATAGCTCAACTCCAGAAAAATAAATGACCCAATCAAAAAATGGGCCAAAGAACTAAATAGACATTTCTCCAAAGAAGACATACAGATGGCTAACAAACACATGAAAAGATGCTCAACATCACTCATTATCAGAGAAATGCAAATCAAAACCACTATGAGGTACCATTTCACACCAGTCAGAATGGCTGCGATCCAAAAGTCTACAAGTAATAAATGCTGGAGAGGGTGTGGAGAAAAGGGAACCCTCTTCCACTGTTGGTGGGAATGCAAACTAGTACAGCCACTATGGAGAACAGTGTGGAGATTCCTTAAAAAACTGGAACTAGAACTGCCTTATGATCCAGCAATCCCACTGCTGGGCATACACACTGAGAAAACCAGAAGGGAAAGAGACACGTGTACCCCAATGTTCATCGCAGCATTGTTTATAATAGCCAGGACATGGAAGCAACCTAGATGTCCATCAGCAGATGAATGGATAAGAAAGCTGTGGTACATATGCACAATGGAGTATTACTCAGCCATTAAAAAGAATACATTTGAATCAGTTCTAATGAGGTGGATGAAACTGGAGCCTATTATACAGAGTGAAGTAAGCCAGAACGAAAAACACCAATACAGTATACTAACGCATATATATGGAATTTAGAAAGATGGTAACAATAACCCTGTGTACAAGACAGCAAAAGAGACACTGATTATAGAACAGTCTTATGGACTCTGTGGGAGAGGGAGAGGGTGGGAAGATTTGGGAGAATGGCATCGAAACATGTAAAATATCATGTATGAAACGAGTTGCCAGTCCAGGTTCAATGCACGATACTGGATGTTTGGGGCTAGTGCACTGGGACAACCCAGAGGGATGGTATGGGGAGGGAGGAGGGAGGAGGGTTCAGGATGGGGAACACATGTATACCTGTGGCGGATTCATTTTGATATTTGGCAAAACTAATACAATTTTGTAAAGTTTAAAAATAAAATAAAATTAAAAAAATAAAATAATAGTCGTAGACTTCAATACTCAACTCTCAGTAATGGTGAACAACTAGTCAGAAAATGAGTAAGAAAATAAAGGACTTAAACAATGCGATAAACCAACCAGATCTAACAGACATATATAGACTACTCTTCCTAACAAAAACAGCATTCACTTTCTTCTCAAATCTATGTGAAATGTTTTCCAGGATAGACCAAATGTTAGGCCAAAATCTAATTCTCAATATATCTAAAAAGATACATATGCAAAGTATGTTCCCTGACCACAACAAAATAAAGTTAGAAACAAATATCAGACAGAAAACTTGAAAATTTACATATTTCTGAAAAGTACATGGCAGACTCTTAACCAACCATTGGCTCAAAGAACTCACAAGAGAACCTATAAAATATTTAGAGATGAGTGAAAAAATAAATACAACACACAAAATGAAAGTCAGGACATTCCTATCAATTGCACAAAAATAAAAAGAATTTTAAGAGAGTTATACGTTAACAAATTGGGTAACCTAGATGAAATTGACAAATTGCTACAAACACGAAACTAACCAAGACTGAATCATGAAAAAATACAAAGTTTGAATAAATCTATAACTAGTAAGGAAATTAAATCAGTAATCAAAAATATCTTCTAACTGATGGCTTCAATAATGGATTCTACCAACCATTTAAAGAACTAATACCAATATTTCTCAAACTATTTCCAATATAATTTAAGAAGAGAGAATGCTTCCTAGTTCATTCTATGAAGCCAGCATTACCCTGATACCAAAGCCAGGTAAAGACACTACAAGAAAGAAAGCTACCACAAATATCCCTTAATATTTGATGCAAAAATCCTCAACAAAATACTAGTAAACAAAATTTAGCAGCATAAAAAAAGGAATATACACCATGACCAAGTGCAATTTATTTCTAGAATGCAAGGATGGTATGGCAAACAAATTTGACCACATTAACAGAATGAAAGAAAAAACTGACATGATCACCTCATTTGATAAAGAAAAAAACATGTAAGAAATGTCAAAACCCTTTGATGATAAAAACACTTAGTAAATTAGAATAGAAGGAAACAATTTCAGCATAACTAAAGCCATGTACGAAACACCCACAGCAAACATCATACTCAATGGTGAAAGAAAGTTTTTTCACTAAGATCAGGAACAAGGCAAAAGAACATGTGCAATGGTGAAAGCAACCAGGCAAGAAAAAATAAATAAATAAAAGGCATCTAAGTTAGAAAGAAAGAAGTAAAATTATTTTTGTCCACAGATAATATTATATGTAGAAAACCCTAAGGATTCCCCCCCCACACACATACACACAGAACTATTAGAAGTAATAATGAATTCAGAAAAGTAGCACGATACAAAGCCAACATGCAAAAATCTGTTGCATTTCTATACATGAACAATGAGCAAGATGAAAAAGAAATTTAAAAGCAATTGCATTTACAGTAACATAAAAAAATCAAATACTTAGGAATTAACTAACCAAGGAGGAGAAAGACTTATACAATGAAAACAATGCTGAAAGCAATTAAAGAACACATAAATAAATGAAAACACATTGTATGTTCATGAACTGTTTAGTCCTTAAGTCGTATCCAACTCTTTAGGGACTCCATGGACTGTAGCCTGCCAGACTCCTTTGTTCCAGGATTTCTCCAGCAAGAATACTGGACTGGGTTGTCATTTCCTTCTCCAGGAGACCTTCACAACCCAGGGATTGAGCCTGCATCTCTTGCACTGGCAGATGGATTCTTTATCACTGAGCCACCAGGGAAACCCTCTTCATGAGTTAGAAGACTTAAGATTGTTAATATGTCAATACTACCAAAGTCATCAGCAGATTCAATGCAATCCCTATCCAAATTCCAAGGATGTTTTGAGAAGAAATAGAAAAATTCATCCAAAAGTTTATATGGCATCTCAGTGAGCCTTAATAGCTAAAACAATCCTGAATAATAAGATCAAAGCTGAAGGGCTCATGTTTCCTGATTTTAAAACTTACTTCAAAATCAACATAATCAAAACAGTGTTATGCTTGCATAAAGACAGGCATGTAGACCAATGAAACAGAATAGAGAGCCCAGCAATAAACCTTAGAATATATGGGGTTTTGGACAAGTGTGCAAAGACCATTCAATGGAGAAAGGGCAGACTTTACAATAAATGGTGCTGGGAAAACTGGATATCCACTTGCAAAGGAATGAAGTTAGACTCTTACTTAATATCACACACAGAAACTAACTCAAAATGAATCAAAAATTTAAATGTAATGCCTAAAGCTATAAAACTCTAAGGAGAAAACATGGCAAAAGTTTCTTGACACTGGATTTGGCAATGATTTCTTGAGTATGACACTGAAGGTACAAAAAACAACAACAAAAATAGACAAATTAGACTTCAGGCATATTATAAAATTTTGCATCAGAAGACAGTATCAACAGGTTAAAAAGACAATCCACAGAATGAGAGAAAATGTTTACAAATCATATCTCTGATAAGAGATTAATATCTAGAATAAATAGGCGACTCTGAAAACTCAAACACAAAAAAACAAATGACATAATTCCAAAATGGGCTAAGGATTTGAACACATATTTCAGCAAAGATATATAAATGGTCAATAAGCATAAAAATTATATATTCTTCTACAGGGTCAATGCATTCCCTATCAAATCATCAAAAGCATTTTTCATGGAACTAGAAAAAAAAATCTTAAAATTTCTATGGAAACACAAAAAAACCCAAATAGCCAAAGCAATCTTGAGGAAGAAAAACAGAGCTGGAGGAACCAGCTCCCTGACTTCAGACTACACTACAAAGTTACAGTAGTCAAAACACTATGGCACTGGTACAAAAATAGAAATATAAATCAATGAAACAGGTCAGAAAACCCAGAAATAAACTCACACACCTATGGCCAATTAATCTATGATAGAGGTGGCATGACTACACAATGGTGGAAAGTTCGTCTCTTCGACAAACGGTGCTGGAAAAACTGGACAGCTACATGTAAAAATATGAAATTAGATCATTCTTCAACACCATATACAAAAATAAGCTCCAAGTAGATTAAAGGCCTAAGTATGAGACTGGACACTCTACAACTCCTACAGGAAAACATAAGCAGAACACTCTCTGACATAAATCACACCAATATCTTTTTTGATCCATCTCCCAGAAAAAAATGGAAATAAGAAATAAAGAAATGGGACCTAATTAAACTCAAAAGCTTTAGCACAGCAAAGGAAGCCATAAACATACAAAAGACAACCCACAGATTGGGAGAAAATATTTGCAGATGATGGGACTGACAGGGGACTAGTCTGTAAAATTCATAAACAGCTCATGAGGTTAATATCATCAAAACAAACAATCTAACTAAAAACTTGGGAAGAAGACCTAAATAGACATTTCTCCAAAGAAGACACACAGATGGCCAAGAGGTACATAAAAAGATGTTCAATATCACTAATCATTAGAGGAATGCAAGTCAAAACTACAATGAAATATCATCACATACCAACCAAAATGTCTATCATCAAAAAAATCCACAAACAATAAATGCTGGAGAGGGTGTGGAGAGGACAGAACCCTCCTACACTGTTGGTGGGAATGTAAATTGGTATGGCCGCTATGGAGAACAGTATGGAGGTTTCTTAGAAAACTAAAAATAGAACTATCATATGACCATGCAACCCCACTTCTGAGAAAATATTCTGAAAAAAACATGGTCCAAAAGGATGCATGTACCCCAATGTTCTTTGCAGTATAGTTTACAATAGCTAGGACATGGAAGAAACCTAAACGTCCATCAACAGAGGAATGGATAAGGAAGATGTGGTACACATACATACAATGAAATATTACTCAGCCATTAAAAAGAATGAAATAAGACAATTTGCAGCAATATGAATGGACCTAGAGATGGTCACACTGAATGTGAAGGAAGGCAGAGAAAGAGACATATCATATAGTATGTCTTATATGTGGAATCTAAAAAGAAATGATACAAATGAACTTATTTACAAAATAGAAACAGGCTCACAGACTTAGAGAAGGACTGACCATTACCAGGGCGAAGAGGAAAGGGAGGGATAGTTAGGGAGTTTGAGAACAACATGTATACATTACTGTATTTAAAATGGATAACCAACAAGGACCTACTGTATAGCACAGGGAACTCTGCCCAATGTTATGTGGCAACTTGGGTGGGAGGGGAGTTTGAGCAAGAATGGATATATATATATATATATATATATATATATATATATGGCTGAGTCACCTGCTTTACACCTGAAATCATCACATTGTTCATCAGCTATGTGTGTTAGCTGATGAGCTCAATCGGCCCAACTCTGCAATCCCATGCAACGTAGCACACCAGGCTCCTCTATCTGGGATTCTCCAGGCAAGAATACTGGTTTGGGTTGCCATTTCCTACTCTATGGGATCTTCCCCACCTATGGATCAAACCCAGGCCTCCTGCATTGTAGGTGGATTCTTTACTGTTTGGGATACCAGGGACGCCCATTAATCAGCTATATTCCAACATAAAAAAAGAAATGATGCTTAACAGTAATCACTAGGGAAAGGCAAATCAAAACTACAGTGAGATACCTCCTCACACCCATTAGAATATCTACTATCAAAAAGCAGATAATAGCGGGTATTGGTGAGGATGTGGAGAAATTGGAATGCTTGTGTGCCATTGGTGGGAATGTGCAAGGCTACAGACTCCTTGAAAAACCGTATGATTGTTCCTTGAAAAATTAAATAGAATTACCATATCACTGGCAATTCCACTTCTGGCCATATTCCCCAAATAATTAAAAGCAGGGCCTTAGATAGATATTTGTACACCCATGTCACAGCAGCATTATCTCAACAGCTAAAATGTGTTACCAACTCAATTGAATGGATAAACAAAACGTGGCATTTACATACAATGGAATATTATTGGAATATATAATGGAATATAATGGAATTCCATATAATGGAATATAAAAAGGAAGGTGATTCTAATATATGCTACAATGTGGATGAATATTGACAGCATTATGCTAAGTGAAGTAAGGCAGTCAAATACCATGCAAATCCACTTCTATGAGGTACTGAAAGTAGTCAAAATCAGAGACAGAAAGTAGAATGGTGGTTTCCAGTGGGTGGGAGAGGGGTACAATGGGAGCTATTGTTTAGTTGGTACTGAGTTTCAGTTTTACAAGATTAAAAGAGTTTTAGAGATGAGTGATTTGATAGCTGCAGAATATTATGAATGTATTTAATACCACTGAATTGTATGCTTAAAATGGTTAAGATGGTAAATTTTGTTACTTCTATTTTTAAAGACACTGCATACATAAATTAAAATAAAATCCAATATTGTATAAACAGGATGAAAAGTATGCATATATCCCACGCTGATGGTACTGCAAATTAGTTTGATATTTATATAGTGTGATATCCCAATATGTAAAAATAACATTAAAAATTCTTATTTTTTTCAGTTTTTCTGCTATGGAGAACAAACTCCATGGAAATACTATAAAATAAAAAAATTATAATAAGATGTTCTCTATGTCTCTGTGTATAAATGTGAAAATCTAGAAACAGTCCAGCAGAGGAATTTCGGGAGAGGTGGCAAGAAAATGAATGAGCTACACTGCAAATAAATGGCCAACAGCTACACATGGAAATATGTAGATAAAATAATGTTAAATAAAAGTATGATAAAGATTGAATATGAATTTGGATTGAAGTCACTTGAGTTAATAGTCACTTGATTCTTTGAGAAATTAGTCATCTTGTTAGACTGAAATCAAGTGAACTGCAGTATTACCAATAAACAGAATTAAATCCTTAGAAGTCTGTGTCACAGTCTGTTAAAGAAAAAAACCTGGAAGCAAAATCTGAAGCTATCACAGTAGCAATTTGAATCCTTGAAATTCTAGGTCATGGGCAGTTCAGCACCTGTGGCAAATTAATAGAAAAATATATGTTGAAATTTTTTCTTCCACCATCAATTACATGGAATTCTTGCAGCTGAATGCTGCTGCAGCGCCAGTCCATCCACACGCCATCCAGGCAGAACTACAAAGTTACTATTTTCTTGATGTCAATCGCACTTGCGTTCAAGGGCTCTTCCTGTACATCTGGTAGTGTTTCAACTGTTTATTCCTGCTTGTGTACATCTTCTCAGCCTCTGAGTCAACAGGTACATGTTTTTAGTCTTCTACCTTTAGGAAAGTCATTCACGAGGTCTCCATCCCACAACAATACAGAGGGGCATAGAATTAATTCTGAAAAGGATTCTGGCACAGACAGAAAGTCAGCACTTAGTCACTTCAAAAGAGGAAAATTATGTCTACAAAGAGCATCTGTCATGATTATCAGTAAGTGTGCTTAAGTAATACATTTCCATGAAATAAAAATGGATGTCTTGCCCTTGGATTTAAAGTTTTCCTTCTCTTGGCCTTTTTTAAAGCTTTACTTTGGTATCAACATTTTTCCCCCTATTTTAGGCACCATGAAAAGACCTTTACTCAAATAAGCAGTGGAGCTATGAACCCTACAGATTTAAGGAAAGGTGATCTTTCTGTTCCACGGACCCCTAAACACATAAATCCTTCTATCAAAATCACAAATACCATGAACAGATGTCAAATTCTCCAATAGACTGGTTCATAGAATGTTCCAAAGATGTTAATGATAATAATAGCACTTTCTAAGCACTTGCTATGGGGCTGGCTGTGTGCTGAGTGTTTTATATGCATTAATTCATTTACCAGTCACTACAACCCTACGAGGGCTTCCCTGGTAGCTCAGTCAGTAAAGAATTTGCCTGTAATGCAAGAGATGTGGGTTCAATCCCTGGGTTGGGAAGATCCTCTGGAGAAGGAAATGGCAACCCACTCTAGTACTCTTACCTGGGAAATCCCATGAACAGAGGAGCCTGGCGGATACAGTTCACAGGGTTGCAAGAGTCAGGCACGACTCAGTGACTAAACCACACCACCACCACAACCCTATGAAGTAAGGACTTGTATTGCCCCGCTTTACAGATGACAAAATTGAAGCACAGAGAGGCAAAGTCCACAGTCTCACAGCTAGAAGTTGACAAAGCTAGAATTGAACCCTGGCAATTCTGTCCCAAGTCCATCCTCTTTAACTGTAAAGAATCTGTATTATATGGCCATACACCACACTAGTAACAATGATGATAATCTTGATGATGCTAATTCAGTTCAGTTCAGTTCAGTCGCTCAGTCGTGTCCGACTCTTTGTGACCCCATGAATTGCAGCACACCAGGCCTCCCTGTCCATCACCAACTCCCGGAGTTCACCCAAACTCATGTCCATTGAGTCAGTGATGTCATCCAGCCATCTCATCCTCTGTCGTCCCCTTCTCCTCCTGCCCCTAATCCCTCCCAGCATCAGAGTCTTTTCCAATGAGTCAACTCTTTGCATGAGGTGGCCAAAGTACTGGAGTTTCAGCTTTAGCATCATTCCTTCCAAAGAAATCCCAGGGCTGATCTCCTTCAGAATGGACTGGTTGGATCTCCTTGCAGTCCAAGGGACTCTCAAGAGTCTTCTCCAACACCACAGTTCAAAAGCATCAATTCTTCAGCGCTCAGCCTTCTTCACAGTCCAACTCTCACACCCATACATGACCACTGGAAAAACCATAACCTGACTAGACAGACCTTTGTTGGCAAAGTAATGTCTCTGCTTTTGAATATGCTATCTAGGTTGGTCATAACTTTCCTTCCAAGGAGTAAGCGTCTTTTAATTTCATGGCTGCAGTCACCATCTGCAGTGATTTTGAAGCCCAAAAATATAAAGTCTGCCACTGTTTCCCCATCTATGTCCCATGAAGTGATGGGACCAGATGCCATGATCTTTGTTTTCTGAAAGTTGAGTTTTAAGCCAACTTTTTCACTCTCCTCTTTCACCTTCATCAAGAGGCTTTTTAGTTCCTCTTCACTTTCTGCCATAAGGGTGGTGTCATCTGCATATCTGAGGTTATTGATATTTCTCCTGGCAATCTTGATTCCAGCTTGTGCTTCTTCCAGCCCAGCATTTAATAACAATAATTACTATCTATTGTATAGTAAGACATATACTGAGCTAAACAATTTCATGCATTACCTTATTTTTAATCTCAGTTCTGAGACAGGTGCCCATATACCCATTTCTGAAATGAATTGAGAAATACAGATTTCATGAATAGCTCAAGTTCTCTGGATAAGAAACAGTAAACTTTGAGACAAAAAATTTATTTTTTCCAGATTCAAGGGAACCTATTCAAGCCATACAGCACATTTTAAGCTTTTATATTCCTTCTGATGGGAAGATCAAAAGAGATTATACATTGTGATTATACACTTGCACTGGGCCTTGCTGGTAGTATGTAGCTTATAAACAGTACTTATCATCACCACTCATATACTGCATATATTTCTACATTAAAGTATCAGAGATCATTGCATTTATTTACACATTTTATATCCATTATACATTTTATCTCTTTTAGACCATCAGCTCCATGAAAACAAAGACAAGATCAGTTTTGCTTTTGGGTACTTGTTACCAAGTCCAAGATCACTCTGCTCACCATGACAGGCCAGTGAATCAGAGAGACTAGGTGTTGAGGCAAGGAATATGACTTTATTCAGAAAGCCAGCTTACCGAGAAGATGGCAGACTAATGTCTCACAGTAACTATATTGTTAGGGTCTGGATAACACTTTCTTTCCTAGAGTCAGGGAGAAAGAAGCAATGAGGAGCTAAAGTCAAAAGACAGAAGAGAGAGGGAGAGGGGAGTAAAGGGAAAATATTTTCTGTCTTGCAAAATATCTCCACAAATGGCCAGTCTTTGGAAGGGGTGTATTAATCTCTTCTTTTTGCTGTAGCTATTCACAGGTGGGCAGGGTCAGATTATCTCTCTATGAGCTGAACAAAGGCCCTTTATGGTCAGGCAGAGGTGCAGGGTCCTTAGAGCCAGGACCTTATGTATGACTGTAGTAACAAAAGCAACAAAAGGCAAGTCAAAGAAATAGCTTCCAACATGGAATCAGAACTGGCTTCTTCTCTGCAACATACTCAATGTTGGGGCTTCCCTCGTGGCGTAGACAGTTAAGAATCTGCCTGCAATGTGGGAGACCCAGGTTCGATCCCTGGGTCAGGAAGATCCCTGGAGAAGGGAATGGCTACCCACTCCAGAATTCTTGCCTGGAGAATTTCATGGACAGAGGAGCCTGGTGAGCTACAGTCCATGGAGTTACAAAGAGTCAGACATGATGGAGCGATTAACACTTTACTTTCACTTGATGTTACAGCACAATTTTCAAATTTCAGTCTATAATACATGCTCAGAAAACATTTATTGAATTTTATTAACCTATGGCCTCTGACACCAACTTTCTCTTGTCATAGTATCATATTCTTGAACTTTATTTTCAGTTTTCCCCAGGCAACTTTACTATTTATTTATCATGAATCTGCATCAGAATCAGATACAGGACTTGCTGAAACACAAACTGTTGGACCCAAGAACCAGAATTTCTAATAGGTCCAGAGTGAGGCAGTGGCATATGCATTTCTAACAAATTCCTAGATGATGTGGATAGTGTTGAAGCGTTTGAGACTTCACTAGCAGAAAGAAGTTATTCAAAGACAGAACCTATCAAATGAAAAACTAACTTTTTAACAGAGTATTCATTTCCAGAGAATCTGTCCCAAATATACACAGGTACATATACAAGATAGTAACAGAAGTGCTGTGAAAAAATCAGTCCTTACTCTCAATGATCTGACATTTGTAACAACGTTAGTTTTCTACAGAGTGTGACTATAGCATTATGAACTTGATACAGTGACAAACTTACTGAGACTCATGTACCAAAAGGACTGTGAAAAGCTGTCACTATGGGAGGCTGGCTGCAGAATGAATGCAGTGATTGCCCATTGCTATAAACATTTTTGGAACTTTTTCTTCCAAAACCACCTTCAGAGAATTTGGCAGTCTTCCAAATGGTCTAAAAATGGAAGCAAAGTTTTGATATTTAAAATTTTTATTTTTTGAAATAGTCAAAATATTATGAAATAATATTATGAACAAAATGAATAATACAAAATAATTAAAATACCATTAATGTATTGCTAATTGGCTCTAAAGAATTTCAAGATAGGTATCAGAAATATTTGCATCAATGGCAACTATGTTAGAATACGTGTTTAGTCTTAAGAGATATTTACACAACAATGCTAATTAGATGTATATATTCTAGTGTATTTGTAGAAAATGACTTACCTACAGTATTTCTCTCTCTTTTTTTAAGATTGTGAATTTTATTTTATTTTTTAAATTATTTTAATTAATTTATTTCAATTGGAGGCTAATTAATTTACAATATTGTAGTGCTTTTTACCATACATTGACATGAATCAGCCATAGTATTTCTTTTTTAAAATGAGAGCAACCTAAAAGTTCAGTAATAAGGAAATTACAATATAAATTATGGTGTTCAATTTCAATGGAGTCTTTTGCAGCCATTAAAATGTTAATTAAAACATATAGAACCACATGAAAATTGTTGATATAGAGAAAATGCCAAGTTATATATAAACTATGATAAGTAATATAAAAGTTATACCCAAGGAATAGAAGAAAATATAGATAAAAGAAATAAGTTTAGATAGCAGGGGAAATTTTTTGCTTGTGAACTTTCTCATTTTTATACAACTACAAAATTTAGACTTGAAAAACAAATTTTTATCTTAAATTTGCTATTGGTATTTGCCATAGTGACAGAAAAATATGGGCAAAGCTAAACATAAATATTGTGAGAACAAAAAGTGTGAATGCTTGTATTTGTATGTGACATGAGTTATTAAATATACCTGAAGTCAGTCAAAGGCACACTTTAAAAACAGAAGTGTAGGGAGAAATATTCCCCAACTGTTTCAGAATCTGAAGGTATATACAATGATCTGGAACATAATTCAATAAAATGAAGGTAAATATGGGTCCATTTGATGATCACAAGGTCTAAACCAGATTTGAAGTCTGAATACACGTGATAAGTGTATCAATCACAGTAGGCTAAATTACACTATGAAAACAAACAGCCCTTACAATTCCATTAATTAAAATGAAACAGCCCTTACAATTCCATTAATTAAAATGATAACTTTTAAAATCAGGGACGTAGAAAATAGACTGGTTGTTGCCAAGGAAGAGGGCAGTGGGAGAGAGTACAATTTGGAGTTTGGGATTAGTAGATCCCAAACTGTATATACAGAATGTATATACAGATGAATATACAGATGTATATACAGATCCCAAACTGTATATACAGCAAACTGGTATATACAGAATGAATAAACAACACCTTACTGTATAGCACAGGGAACTATAGTCAGTATCCTGTGATAAGCCATAATGAAAAAGAATATATATATAATATATATACATGTGTGTGTATTTAGTATAACTGAGTCATTTGCTATAGAGCAGTAATTAACAAAACACTGTGATTCAAGTATACTTCAATCAAAAATAAATTTTAAAAATGACAGTTTTATTTAAAATTTCAGCCTCTTTGAGATACAATTGACATTTGAAATTGTAAGATATTTAAATTGTACAGAATGATTGATTTGTATGTATACACTGTGAAAGAATTTCCCCCTTGAGTTAACTCAAACACCTGTCAACTTACATATTTATCTTTTTTTTTTTCTTTTTGGGGAGAGCATTTTAATTTCTGCTTTCTTAGCAAATTTCAACTATATAATATCATTGGCCCTTGAACAACATTGGTTTGAATGTCCAGGTCCACTTATATCATGGATTATTTTTCAATAAATATGTCCTAAAGGAGATCAGTCCTGTGTGTTCTTTGGAAGAAATGATGCTAAAGCTGAAACTCCAGTACTTTGGGCACCTCATGTGAAGAGTTGACTCATTGGAAAAGACTCTGATGCTGGGAGGGATTGGGGGCAGGAGGAGAAGGGGACGACAGAGGATGAGATGGCTGGATGGCATCACCGACTCGATGGACTTGAGTTTGAGTGAACTCTGGGAGTTGGTGATGGACAGGGAGGCCTGGCGTGCTGCAATTCATGGGGTCGCAAAGAGTCGGAAACGACTGAGGGACTGAACTGAACTGAACCATACTACACAATCTGGGGTTGGTTGAATCCTCAAATGGGGAGCTACAGATATGGAGGGCCAGCTATAAACTTATATGCAGATTTTCGATGGCACATAGAGTCGGTGGCCCTAACCCCAGAGTTCTTGAAGGGTCAACTGTAAAGTGTTATCAATTACAGTCACCATGTTTTACATCAGGTCCTCAGACCTTATTCATCTTATAGCTGAAAATCTGAAGACTTTTCCCAACCTTTCCCTATCCTCCTTCACCCCCACACACCCAGGCCCTGGTAATCAATTTTCTACTCTCTATTTCTATCAGTTAGACCTTTCTTAAGATTCCATATGTGAGTGATGCCATGCAGTATTTGTATTTTTCTCAACATCCATTTGTATTGTCACAAATGGCATGATTTTCCTCTTTCATGGCCGAATAGGATTCTATTGCACATGTATATTCATACACGGGCTTCCCTGGTAGTTCAGCTAGTAAAGAATCTGCCTGCAATGCAGGAGATCCCGGTTTGATTCCTGGATCAGGAAGATCCCCTGAAGAGGAGATAGGCTACCCACTCTAGTATTCTTGGGCTTCTCTGGTGGCTCAGTTGGTAAAGAATCTGCCTGCAATGGGGAGACCCGGGTTCGATCCCTGGGTTAGGAAGATCCCCTGGAGAAGGGAATGGCTACCCACTCCAGTATTCTGGCCTGGAGAATTCCATGGACTGTATAGTTTGTGCAGTTGCAAAGAGTTGGACATAACTGACTTTCACTTTTTTCACACACTTTTTTTCACACACACACACATATGTATCAGCATCTTTATCCATTTATCTGTTGACAGATGCATAAAATGCTTATATATTTTGTCTACTGTGAATATTACTGCATTGAACATGGGGTTGCAGATATCTCTTTGATATTGTTTTTATTTATACCTAGAAGTGGATTTGCTGGATCATATGGTAGTTCTATTTTTAAATTTTTAAGGAATATCCATAGTGCTTTCCATAGTGGTTGTACCAATTTACATTCCTACCAACAGTGAATAAGGGTTCCTTTTTCTTCATATACTCACTAACACTCATCTTTTTTCTGTTTGATGATACTCCACCAATACCTCATTGTGGTTTTGATTTGCATTTCCCTGTTGACCATATGTATGTCTTCTTCAGAAAGATGACTATTCAGTTTCTATGCCCATTTTTTAATCAAATTTTTTTGACTATAAGTTGTATCAGCTATATATACTTTGAGTATTAACCCTTAACAGATGTATAATTTGCAAATATTTTCTCGCATTCAGTAAGCTGCCTTTTCATTTTGCTCATGGTATCCTTTACTGTGTAGAAGATTTTTAGTTTGATATAGTCCAGCTTACTTATTTTTGCTTTTTAAAAATCAAATCCAAAAAAAAAAAAACATTGCCAAGTCCAAGGAGCTTACTGCCTGTGTTTCCAAGTAAGAATTTTATGGACTTAGGACTTGTGTTCAATCCTGTAATCCATTTTAGTTGATTTTATATATGTGGTGTAAGAAAGGGATCCAGCTTCATTCTTTTGCATATGGCTATCCAGTTTTCCCAATATCATTTATTGAAAAAATTTACCCTTTTGTATATTCAATTATCCTATTATAGGGTATACTATTATTATCTATATTTATATTATTTCCCGGGGTTGCTTTGGTTATTAAGGGTCTTTAGTGCTTCCATTCAAGGAATTATTTTTTTTTCTATTTACATGAAAAGTTCCATTGAAATTTTGAGGGACTGCTTTGCAAAGAATGAGCATTTTAACGATATTAATTCCATTAGTCTATAAAGTACAGAATATCTTTTCATTTGTGTCTTTAATTTCTTTCATCAATGTCTTATAGTTTTCTAAGAACAAGTATTTACCTTCTTGGTTATATTTATTTCTAGACATTTTATCATTTTATATGCAATTTTAAATGGAATTATTTTCTTATTTTCTTTTTCTGAAAGTGTCTCATTAGTGTATAGAGATGCAATTGATTTTTGCCTATTTGTCTCTTATTATAATCCTTGGCTTAAAGTCTATATTGTCTGATATTTGTATTGCTACCTTTGCTTTCTTTTGGTTTACATTTACATGAGATATATTTTTCTATTCCTTCATGTTCACTTTATTAAAGTTAAAGTGAATCTTTTTTAGGCAGCATATAGTCGGATCTTTTTTGCTTTGTTTTGTTTTTTATCCATTCAGTCACTGAATAATTTTAATTTAATTAGAGAGCTTAGTCTATTTACATTTAAAGTAATTATTTACAAGTATGCTTATTATTTGCCACTTTGTGGATTATTTTCAGGCTGTTTAGTAATTCTTTCGTTTCTTTCTTCTTTTGTTCTCTTCCTTTGTGATTTGATAATTTTTATTAATAGTATGATTAGAATCATTTTCTTTATTTTCTATGTATCTACTATAGGTTTTGGCTTTTGGGGGTACCATGAGGCTTACATAAAGTATCTTATATGTTATACACTTTATAACAGCCTATTTTAAATTTTCACTTCAAACACATACTAAAGTTCTACATTTTTACTCTCCCCCTAACATTTTATGTTTTATGTCACAATTTATATCTCTTTTCCTTGTGTATACATTAACCAGGGCTTCCCAGGTGGCATTAGTGGTAAAGAACCCACCTACAAATGCAGGAGATGAAAGAGACAATCCGTGGGTCGGGAAGATCCCCTGGAGAAGGGCATGGCAATCGACTCCAGCATTCTTGCCTGGAGAATCCCATGCACAGAGGAGCCTGGCGGGCTACATGGGTCTCAAAGAGCCGGACACAAATGAAGTGACTTAGCATGCACATATATTAGCCAATTGTAATTGTAGTTATTTTACAACTTCGGTCTTTGAACCTTTATAAAGTATTTATAAGTGATTTGCCTACCACCATTACAACTTTACAGTATTCTGAATTTAACTGTGTGTTTACCTTTACCAGTGAGATTTATATTTTCTTATGTTTTCCTGTCACTAATTAGCATCCTTTAATTTCATCTTGGAGAATTCTCTTCAATACTTCTAGCAAGACTGATCTAGTGGTGATGAATCCTTCAGCTTTTGTTTGTCTTGAAACTCTATCTCTGCTTCAGTTATGAAGGACAATCTTGCCAGGGAGTGTAATCTTGGCTGACAGGCTTTTTCTTCCCAAATATTGAATATATCATGCTAGGCCTTGTGGTCTGCAAAGTTGCTGCTGTAAAATCTGCCTTTAGTCTCTTACAGGGTTTCCCTTGTGCCTAATAAGCTGTTTTTTCTCTTGCTGCTTTGAAGGTTCTCACTTTGGTGTTAATGTTTGACAGTGTAATAATAATAATGTGTTCCAGTGTGGGTCTTTTTAGATTCTTTTACAGAGCAGGGCTCTGGGATTCTTGTATCTGGATGTCGGTATCTTTCTCCAGGCTAGAGAGGGTTTTGATCATTATTTGTTTGAATAAGCTTTCTGCCCTTTTCACTCTTCCTTCTCTTTCTGGTGCAATATTTGCATCATAGGTCCACCATCAAGAGTCCTCTTGATAGTGTCCCATAAATCCCTTAAGCTGTCTTCACTCTTTTTCATTCTTTTTTTCTTTTTTCTGCTCTGACGATAAATTCCAATGCCCTGTCTTCAAGTTCACCGATCTCTTTTTCTGTTTGATCTGGTATTGGCTATTAAACCCCTCTTAGAAATTTTTAGTGCAGTTATTGTATTCTTCGGAGCTTCCACAGTGGCTCAGCAGTAAAGAATCCACCTGCAGTAAAGAATCCACCTGCAATTCAGGAGACACAGGTTCGATCCCTGGGTCAGGACAATCCCCTGGAGGAGGGAATGGCAACCTACGCCAATATTCTTGCTGGAAAAATCCCATGGGCCAAGGAGCCTGGCAGGCTACAGTCCACAGAGTTGCAAAGAGTCAGACATAACTGAAGCATCTGAGCACACATTGTATTTTCAGCTCTGATTTCTGTTTGGTATTTTCTTCTATTTTCTATCTCTGTAGACATTCTCACTTTATTCATACATTCTCTCCTGACCTCAATGAGGGTTTTTATGACCACTGTTTTCAACTCTACAAATACCATAGTGAGCTAAGAGGGACTCAGGGAAGACAAAAGGTAGATGTGAATTACCAGGAGATTAAGACTGGCACAATGAAAGGGTTCTTTACCACTAGCACCACCTGGGAAACCCCCTTAAAAGACACGAAATTCAAATAAATGATGGTAAAATCATCACAAATAGCTATACAGCCATTAAACACCATATTTTGATGAATCTCTAATGACACAAGAAAATGGTTAAGACATATTTCAATAGTGTGCATATACTCTAACCCCAATAGTATATATGTAAATTTATGCAGCAATATATGACTCAAAAATAGATGAAAAGATAGAACTTTTTTATCCTCTGAACCTGAATATAAAATATAAGCTTTAATATGGCCTTGTTGTTGTTGTTTAGTCACTAAGTCGTTTCTGACTCTTTTGCGACCCCATGGATTATAGCCCGCCAAGCTCCTTTGTCTGTGGGATTTCACAGGCAAGAATATTGGACAGAGTTGCCATTTCCTTCTCCAGGGAATCTTCCCAACCTAGCGATCTAACCTGCATCTCCTGCACTGGCAGGTGGACTCTTTTCCTACTTCTTTCTCCCAATGTATCTTTCTAAGTTGTTGTAAACTGACTAATAATAATTATGAGTTAAGCAGACAGACTTTTGCAAAGGATTAAAATCTGCTGCTGAGTTTTGAGGAAGGAATACATGTTATTCTATTCATTTTATGTAGTTTCAATTAATAATCTGGCTTAAGAAATTGAGAAATTAAAATTTTCTTTCATAGAATATATTTTCAGTAAACTAAGAAAACTAAGGGAGCTACAGGAAGCATTACCAAGGACTTAACATTCACACAAAATTCCACCAAACACGTTGAATTCTTGCCAAATGTCATGGAAAAAATAGGTGGTGATACGGAATAAGCCCCTTTAAGGTGGCGGAAGAGAGGAGTGAAGGGGTGCAGAGCAACTCTAGTATGATATTCAGTTGATGTAAAATAGTTTCATCTGGCACTTTGAAGTAGGCAAACTATATACATTTAACCACAAAGTCAAAGTATAAACAGGACATTAGTAAAATGGCATTTTATAAATATCTGGATAATGCATTCCTAAGGCCTAGGCCTAAAGATTCAGGAATCAGCCCCCAATAATTACAAATGCATCACTGATTGAAACATTTTTCAAACATCAAACCTCTGGTTCTTGCTGTGGTTTCAGATTGCACTGGAACATTCCATATGATTTAATCCATTTCATAAACACTATTTTGAGGTATTTAGCCTTAAATTTATAGTTTTAATTTTAAAGGCAGGGGTAACTAAAATCATCCAAAAATAGATGGAACTTGACCTGCCTCTTGAGAAACCTACATGCAGGTCAGGAAGCAACAGTTAGAACTGGACATGGAACAATAGACCGGTTCCAAATAGGAAAAGGAGTCCGTCAAGGCTGTATATTGTCACCCTGTTTATTTAACTTATATGCAGAGTACATCATGAGAAACGCTGGGCTGGAAGAAGCACAAGCTGGAATCAAGATTGCCAGGAGAAATATCAATAGCCTCAGATATGCAGATGACACCACCCTTATGGCAGAAAGTGAAGAGGAACTCAAAAGCCTCTTGATGAAAATGAAAGAGGAGAGTGAAAAGTTGGCTTAAAGCTCAACATTCAGAAAACGAAGATCATGGCATCCGGTCCCATCACTTCATGGGAAATAGATGGGGAAACAGTGTCAGACTTTATTTTTCTGGGCTCCAAAATCACTACAGATGATGATTACAGCCATGAAATTAAAAGACACTTACTCCTTGGAAGGAAAGTTATGACCAACCTAGATAGCATATTCAAAAGCAGAGACATTACTTTGCCAACAAAGGTCCGTCTAGTCAAGGCTATGGTTTTTCCAGTAGTCATGTATGGATATGAAAGTTGGACTGTGAAGAAAGCTGAGCACTGAAGAATTGATGCTTTTGGACTGTGGTGTTGGAGAAGACTCTTGAGAGTCCCTTGGACTGCAAGGAGATCCAACCAGTCCATTCTAAAGGAGATCAGTCCTGGGTGTTCTTTGGAAGGACTGATGCTAAAGCTAAAACTCCAGTACTTTGGGCACCTCATGCGAAGAGTTGACTCATTGCAGAAGACTCTGATGCTGGGAGGGATTGGGGGCAAGAGGAGAAGGGGACGATAGAGGATGAGATGGCTGGATGGCATCAACGACTCGATGGACATGAGTTTGAGTGAACTCCGGGAGTTGGTGATGGACAGGGAGGCCTGGCGTGCTGCAATTCATGGGGTCGCAAACAATCGGACACGATGGAGCGACTCAACTGAGCTGAACTGAACTCCAAAAAATAGTAATCAAACAGAAACTATTATTTCTACTTTAGAACTACAATTAAACTTCTGTGAGAAATTATAATAATATCTATTATTCTTTCAAACCATAAAAAGTCATCAAGTAACATATAAATTTCCCATAATCACCCCCCTTTCATGTAATTTCTGCTATTAAATACCAAGATAGATGTAATTTTTAGTTATTTTCCTACTTGTTTTACAAGAATATTATATAATCTAATAGGTCTCATTTACTGAGAAATTTTCCTAAGCAATCTGGTGCAATGTCTTAAAACTGCCAACAGATTTGCTGAGCTTGTCATGGGTCTTCTGCTTTTATTAAAAATAAATCATTCACCAAACCTGTGACTAAGCACAATCATTAATTACCAGAATTTAAACATTTGGCTACCAGGTTGACTTTGGCAACCAAAAGTTTCGAGCTCACTAAAGGGAGTAAAAAGAACTCAAGAGTTAAATTAACTCATTCTGGACACTTGATCATACAATTAGAAATATTAATACTATAATAAATTATATTATAATAATACTATATTAAAAATATTAAGTCATTTCACAAAATGTCTTGGGTACTCAGCTAAACCAAATTCTGTGCTAAGGCAATGGAGACAGGCTACATCTTTGAACAAAACAAATGCAAATTTTGTCCTCTAAGGAAAAAAGAATTTCCACATTTTTGCAAGAGCTTATTGAGCATTTATTTTTGAGACTAACCTGAATGCCACCCTCCGTCTCTCTATTTCACTCTCTAGGACAAGCATTGTTTATATCTTTATCTCTGTATGCATAGCATTTAGTATGCACCGTAATGCACAGTGCATTTTTAATAAATGTTTGATGGATGAATGAAAAAAAAATACACATTATTGTATCCATGATTATGTCCCTTAGTAGGGGATGATGAGCCTAATATCGACAACTTGAGTTTAGGAAATACTTAACCTCTCCTCATCTGTACTCTCTCTAACTGTTGTCAAACCCTATGGGTATACTTAAAATCAATATCATCTGAATTTCTAACTAAGCCTGACAAACACCAACTCTAGACAAAGTTCAGTGTAGGAGGCAAAGGCATGTTGTAAGCCCTCCAAAGTTAAATGAATTGAAGTTGAGTAGAATAGGAATCCAATAAATGGCCACCCTCCACAGGGCAGCATATTGACTGCACATGCTAAGAAGGGTCCTGCTGGGCTCCTCTCACATGCACTTGTTAATGAAAGGGATACCCGAATATCTCAGCACATCATCTGTGTGCTGCTCAAAGCTAAGTCAGATCTAGCAGAGCCTTTTTCTCTGTTCCTTTCTGCAAAACAGACCTAGCTTGCCCTGGTGGCTTACTTTCAATACCTGCCTCTCTACTCCAGACAGACTCACAGTCTTGCTGAGGGAGAGCTAGCCTTTGAAAGCATTCAAGCTAGACAGAACTAAGCTATCATTCAGGGAACTGTTGATTCCATGGTGAATCCTGGAGAGGCAGGGTCGATGTATGAACCAGAGCAACCAGGGTCAAGTCCACTTCTGACACTAACAGTGTAACTTAGAGCAGCTTTCAAAGCAGGCTTGGCCTCAGATTTCTCATCTGTAAAATGCAGGTAATATCTAGCTCAGAGTGTTGGTGAGTCTACACAACAGCTTATACAAAATTTCTAGCCCACTGTAATTTAAAATCGCAACCATCATTATTATTCTACTTTTTGGAGCCACTTGCCTTCCTACATATCCAGAGGCCCAAAACTGACACACTCCACCCAAGCTTTTCTCTCATGCCTTCCTCCATGGATCCTACTCCCTGGCAGTGCTGCAATTATTAGTAGTTTATTACATTGTTGTTAGTATCAGTAATAACATCTGACATTTGCATTGTACTTGGAACTTACTAAGCCGGTCCTCATAACTTTTATTTACTGTCACAACAATCATGTAAGGCAAGTATTGCTCAGTTCCGTTCAGTGCAGTCGTTCAGTGGTGTCCGACTCTTTGTGACCACAAGGACTGCAGCACACCAGGCTTCCCTGTCCATCACCAACTCCTGGAGCTGACTCAAATGCATATCATAAAGTCGGTGATGCCATTCAACCATCTTATCCTCTGTCGTCCCCTTCCCCTCCCACCTTCAATCTTTCCCAGCATCAGGGTCTTTTCAAATGAGTCAGTTCTTCACAGCAGGTGGCCAAAGTACTGGAGTTTCAGCTTCAGCATCAGTCCTTTCAGTGAATATTCAGGACTGAGTTTCTTTAGGATGGACTGACTGGATCTCTTTGCAGTCCAAGGGACCCTCAAGAGTCTTCTCCAGCACCACACTTCAAAAGCGTCAATTCTTCGGTGCTCAGCTTTCTTTATAGTCCAACTCTCACATCCACACATGACTACTGGAAAAACCAGAGCTTTGACTAGATGGAGTTTTGTTGGCAAAGTAATGTCTCTGCTTTTTAATATGCTGTCTAGGTTGGTCATAGCTTTTTTTCAAAGGAGCAAGCGTCTTTTAATTTCATGGCTGCAATCACCATCTGCAGTGATTTTGGAGCCCAAATACATAAAGTCTGTCACTGTTTCCATCTTCTCCAACGAGAGAACATGGCCAGTCCTGGCACATGGAGACCAGTACAGGTAGACCCACTAGGCCCTTTGGTAGGCTTGACTAGGGGCAAGACACTCTAGGCACCGCCCCCCCCCTAGAACAAGCTGATTACAAAAATAGGAGGGGAAAGGTGCCCACTTCTCAACCTTTCCTCTTGGCACAAGCCATCCTGTCCCTCACATTGCTCAACAATATCCCACTTACAGCTATTCCCATAAACACCTGGTATATCCAGACAAAAGTAATGGTGGCCACCACCAGTTACAGCCAGTTACTATATGACCTGTTCTCCTGGAGGCCAACAACAATTATGCATATTATTACAATGTGTGAAATACAATTTGTCATTCATTTCATTTGATGCCAAAACTAAGATATTCTTGAGTACTCAGTGTTCATGGTTTGTTGCTTACGCAGTATGATCATCTGCTCACAGCTTTAAAAGCCATTAAGTAACTTTCCAACCAAGACGATCCATTCTCCATGGAATTCCTTGGCAATTCTGTCACTGAGACACTTTGGGATGCAGTTGCCCACCTGAGAAGGGCTTACCAAAGTTGTAACCAAGTCTTAAAAACAGAAAATAACTTGGTGGGCTGCAAGGACAGGCCCCCCTGAAACATTCAACAAAATAGCATTTTATTCATTAACAAATAAACACATCTAATCAGTACATTCTTGACCATGAGGAACCTGGGAATTCCTGTTCCTCTCCCACATTTCTTGCCATTTGCAAAAGAAATAAACGTTACCAATCTAGTCTCGATTCTTCTTCCCTTAAGCTTCAGCCTCAGTATGCTGCTTCTGCCTAACCCGCCTGTCTCTATTGCCCTTCCCCCACTGTCTACGAGCAGAGCTTTCATCCAGTGTCAGCCTGCAGTTTTTTGCACTCATTTTACACTCTTCCTACACTCTTTTCCCTTGGAAATTTCATCCCCTCCCATATAATCAATTATCAGAACTATTTAGAGGCCTGCTTCCCACTTCAAGTCAATATCTCCAACTCTGACTACTCTTCCAGGCTCTGAGCATTGTTTGTTTGTTTGTTTGTTTCCCTTTTTAAAAGAAATTTATTTAACTTTAATTGAAGGATAGTTGCTTTACAGTATTATGTTGGTTTCTACCAAACATCAACATGAGTCAGCCATAGGTTACCCATGTCCTTTACCATTTGAATATCCCTCCCACCTCCCTTCCCATCCTACCCCTCTAGGTTGTAACAGAGCCCGGGTTTGAGTTCCCTGAGTCATACAGCAAATTCCCATTGGCTATCTATTTTACATATAGTGATCATCTGACATCTCCATCTGGACTGAACCCCAAACCAAAAGCCTCATCCTTCCCCTGGCTCCAAACATGCTCCCCTATATTCCTACAATTGCCATTGGCTTGGACTCCTAGAAAGCAAACTCGTATTCACTTTCCCCTCCAACTCTGAGTTGGCTAGGACTACATGCTATTGCAAGTAACAGAATGCCAAATTTTCACTGATTTCAATAAGATAGTTTGATCCTCTCTCATGTGGAAGTCTGGCAGAATTTAGTTTACCACTGATAGGACAGTTGTGGTCCATGAAGTCTTCTGGGACTCAGACTCCTGCTATTTCACCTTTCCACTATTCCTAGGATCCAAATGAGCACCTAGACCTACCAAGAAGGCAGATTATCTCAGTAGCAGAATCAAAGAAGCGACAGAAGTAAAGGGTGTGTGC
The DNA here is from genome assembly GCF_029407905.1 of Bubalus kerabau. NCBI lineage: Eukaryota > Metazoa > Chordata > Mammalia > Artiodactyla > Bovidae > Bubalus > Bubalus kerabau. The sequence continues at coordinate 69,571,802 of NC_073637.1, forward strand.
TTGCAATCTGTCAGGCACGCTACTGCCTGATAGATACTTCTGGCCAGAACATAATCTTACAGCCCCACATAACCACAAGGAAAGCTGGGAAAAGAGTCTTTATTTTACAGCTAAAACCGTGCCATCTTTACAGCTAAAAATTGAAAGGGGAAAGAACAGTTATTAAGGTGTGACTAGTAGGGTCTGATATCATTCTCCATTAATTGCTCCAATCTTTCACATTTCATCCCACAATGCATCTGGCATCAGCCCTGCTGTCAGAATAAACTTTCCAATTCTAAACTGTAACTACTTCCTAGTCAAACATTTTCAATGGCTCTCGGATATCTATATGTAAATTAAAGTCCATATTCTCAAACTAGCTCCTTTAGACCAACCAAAATTTGATCACAGAATACTTTCCTGGTCTTATCTAATACCATGGCCCCAAACTGAGACAACCTAACTACTTGCCACAATATTTGCTACCATTTCTTGACAGCCAAAGAGTTTACATAGATTATGACAGATCTTCAGGAAAGAAAAATCAAACACACAAAAGAAACAAATATTACAGTCCCTATTTTTAAGATGAGAGAACTGAGATTCAGAAAGATTAAGTAACATGGGCATAGTCCCACATTTATGAGCAGAAAAGATCTGAAGACATATCTGTGTGACCCCAAAGCATATTGTTTCTCTGCGTCCTCCATCCCCACCCCCACCCAATAATATAACAATAGTCATCATACTCCTTCAAAGCTTTGTTCTAAACCCAAAGCTGCTGTTATCTCACCCATAATGTCCATATCCTCCCACCCTGTTGAGATCTATCACTTGTTGATGTTCAAGCCATCTTCCATGGTAAGTTAAAATACTCTCTTCATGAAGGCTTCTCTGATTTTTTGCCTTCCTTATTCTCCCTCTAGTCAATTATCCAACAACCAGAAGTACATTTTCCTCTGAATGCCCACAATAGTTTGTTTGTATTTCTTTTATTTTATTTATTTATTTTTAATTTTATTTTATTTTTAAACTTTACATAATTGTATTAGTTTTGCCAAATATCAAAATGAATCCTCCACAGGTATACATGTGTGCCCCACCCTGAACCCTCCTCCCTCCTCCCTCCCCATACCATCCCTCTGGGTCATCCCAGTGCACTAGCCCCAAGCATCCAGTATCGTGCATCGAACCTGGACTGTATTTCTTTTAAAGTCTTCATCATATCCTATCTTACATCATGGTTGGCTGTATTCCAGCCTGCCCTCTCTCGTGGCTTCTTGATCTCAGAGGTTGGACCACTGTTGTTCTGTACATCTCCAATTTGGTAGCACTGGGTGCCAGGCATTCTGGGTAATCATCTAATTTTTGTAAAGTAAATAAGTCTGAATTTAAACCTCAAGTTTTCTTAAGAACCAACACACCTGTTTAAGATGTATCTCCATACACTCTTCAGCATGTGCTCTACGTCAACTCTGATGCCAGAATCAGCTAAGGGAAGTGAGACTGTGAAGAATATATCACAGCCCAATGATATCCTCATCATGTCCTTTTTTTTTAATTTTTTATTTATTTTAATTGGAGGCTAATTACTTTACAATATTGTAGTGGTTTTTGCCATACACTGACATGAATTAGCCATGGGTGTACATGTGTCCCCCATCCTGAACCCCCCTCCCACATCCCTCCCCATCCCATCCCTCTGGGTCATCCCAGTGCACCAGCCCTGAGGACCCTGTCTCATGCATCCAACCTGGACTGGCGATCTGTTTCACATATGATAATATACATGTTTCAGTGCTAGTCTCTCAAATCATGCCACCCTCGCCTTCTCCCACAGAGTCCAAAAGACTGTTCTATACAACCGTGTCCCTATATGCTGTCTCACATATAGGGTCATCGTTACCATCTTTCTAAACTCCATATATATGCATTAGTATACTGTATTCATGTCCTTATGTCTTCAGGGTCACAGTGTACTGATTGGGAAATAGAAGATCTTATAAGCTTAGTGACCTAAACAACCTTCTTCAATCCCTGTTGCTTTTCCTCCTTCTGTTTAAATTCTGTCCTCTCAACTCTGTCCCCATTCCATTAACTTCTTGCCTCTTTCATTGTTCTTTCCAATTTTCTACTCAGTGTTAGCCATAAGATTCTGAATCACTGGTAAGAGGCAGAGCACTTTCTTAGACAACTGGCTGCATAATTTTTATTCTAAATGGAGTATTTCTGTTTGATTTCTATTTTCTATATTCTAAAGTGCTCGTGCTGGCTTAGAATTCAATCTAGACAATTTTCATGACACACCACCAACAAAAGTATCACCAGCTTATTCATTTGTTTATCCAATGTCCGATATTTAGGAGGAAGTTAAATAACTGCTTAATGAAGAGTAAATAAATGAATGAGTCCAGAAAAGAGGCTGTTTTATTTCTGACCCCTCCCCTGCTATATTTAAAGAATTAAAATGACACCACTAAATCAAAATTCAAAATAAACCAGCATGTATTACTAGAAACCAGCATGTATTACTATTACACTGAAAATCCATTTACTAGTTTTGAAAATAAGCACTACAGTTTCTTATTTTAGTATAACAGAGAGCTTATGAATACTGCCTAAAGCTAAGCTACAGTAAAGGAAAAAGGAATAAGGAATTTCTCCTTAGAATTTTAGGTTAAGTGTCCAGAGCCCTGAGACTTATCCCTACCTCCTATCTATTCAGCCAAGAGTTTAGTTCTGCCCTGGAGTGAAAGGAGGCCCAAGGTCACTATCCCAGCAGACCCACCCTATGAACTGGAGGAGCTCCTACAGACCACGCACACTTGTGCACACCACGCTTACCGGCTCTCACGCTTCCCACTGTTCAATACAAATAAATGCTTAGAAAAAGCTACCCTCTCGCTCCCTGTGTCCTGGCAAGAAAAGGAATTGCTACTGGGCCAAGGAGCGTGAGGGATTCTGAAAAGGTATTCACATGCACTGAGTGACCCAGCCAAAAGACTGATTTTATAGCAAGCACATGAAAAAAACCACTGATACGAATAAAGAGCAGGTCCCACGACTTTAAAGCAGTCACCACTATCCTCTCAGTGCAGTAATAGCTAAGCTTTTCAACTGGGGAATTGCCTGTATTGGAAATATGCTATTCTCAGTGATTTGTGTTTTCCTTCTGTCTCCTCAGTGCTAGTTTCACTCCACTGGTGTCTTAGAGAATGTGCTGAAGTGCTGCAATCCACTGCATGATCATCTAACACATTGTAAGAGTCCTGAATGTGCCCTCAGGAGACCATCAGGGTCAGAGCGGTAGGGCCCCCAGTGCGCTCAGTGCCTCTGAAACAGAGTCTGTAGACCTCTCCATGTTCCTAGCAGAGTCAAAGGCAGACCTAAAAAGTATTGATGTAGTTGAAAGGAAGCCTCCAAGAATCTAATTTAAATAGTTTCGGAGAACAATTTGGTAATCGCTATCAAAATTAAAAATCCATATTTGTCAGTCCAGAAGTTCCAGATATTAGTAATTGCCATACACCTTAAAGTATACAAAAATGCATATACTTTAATTTCAATTACAAGACTGCAACAATGAAAACCTGGAAATAATCAGCATGTCCATAAACAGGGAGAGGGCTAAATAAACTGTAGAAGATAGTATATCATGCTATGAAATCATCTGTAGGAGTTAAAAAAAAAAGTAGGGAGAAATTCTAATTCTGGGTATAATGAGTTATTCATAGAAGCCATGGGTATAATGAGTTATGCATAGAAGGCCAACTTTCTCACTATAAACAATAAGAAAAATAAAATAAATGACAAAAATCATATATTTAAGATATGAGAGCATTACTGAAGCAAAGAGGACTGAAAAGTAAAATTCCAGAAAGAGAGGAAGATTTCAGAGGTGACCTAAGTATATGCAGCTACCCACGGGGGACATCTGCCACTCGTGAGCTGGCTCTGGCTAGAGGGTCTAGAGGACAAACTCGGGGTCCACGCAGGCAGCAGACAGCACGGGGACAGGGACAGCAGCAAGTCCTCTGGCAGCCACTGGGACTTCCGTGACAAGAACGGCCATATGAGGGACTTGACCACAGAGCTGGTCTCCCCATCAAGTTGGCGGATTATGAAGTTGCACATGGCATAAAAGTAGAGAGTTAAGTCAAAACTTCTCAAAAGCATGTCAGAAATTCTGCATTCTCTTGGGACTAAGGATTCAGAGATATACCAGGCTTTGGATGGAAAGCCCTAGGGGGCCATGCTTAGAAGAGGGAGAAACCCATAGAGTCTGAGTTGTAACAAAATTGCAACTTATCCTGGTGCAACCTAGTCTGCAGTTGAATTAAGAAGATCAGTTTCTTAACTTGGTTAGTCTAGTAGAGGAAAGGTAAGCCTATGAAGCCTCTATAGTTTTTTTTTTTTTAATGCATAGTATTTGCACAAAAATTAGTAGGCATACAAACAGTTAGAAGAACATAAATGACAATTAAGAGAAAATGAAAATAAAAGCAATTTAGTAGTTTATATAAATTTATTTTAAAATATTTCTAAACACAAAACTAAACATTTACAACAGCTAGAAAATTAGTGAGTCAGTAACCTATTTGCCTTCATAGGATAGAAGGAAATAAGCCTGTGGAAGGACAGAAAGAGTGGGAGATCTCATTAACTACCCTAGGAATGGAGATTTCAGTTATAGTCATTTTGTTAATACAATTTTGCATTAGCAATTTTCATTTGGGTGGGAAAAAGAAGAGTAATATTCAGGATATTTGACACTATTGTGTAAATAACTCAAGATTTAAGTAAGTGGAAACAAAGCATAAACTCAAAACAGATGGAAGATTATCTGATAAAAGTGAACATAGGCACACATACCAGTCTTGATATGGTCTGCCACAAGTTAGAACCAACAATCCAAGAAAAATACTCAAAATTAAAATCTGGCAGAAAATTTACAGAAGGATCCCTAGTAAGGCCTGGATTACCCTACAAACTGTTATCGTCTATCTCCCCTATTTCTCATTGTTGTTCAGTTACTCAGTCATGTCCAACTCCTCACAGTCCTATGGACTACAGCACACCAGGCTTCTTTGTCCTTCACCATCTCCCGGAGCTTGCTCAAACTCATGTACATTAAGTGGGTGATGCCATCCAACCCTCTCATCCTCTGTCATCCCCTTCTCCTCCTGCTTTCAATCTTTCCCAGCATCAGGGTCTTTTCCAATGAGTCAGCTCTTGGCAGTAGGTGGCCAAAGTATTGGAGCTTCAGTTTCAGCATCAGTCCTTCCAATGAATATTCAGGGTTGATTTCCTTTAGGATGGACAGGTTTGATCTTGCAGTCCAAGGGACTCTCAAGAGTCTTCTCCAACACCACAGTTCAAAAGCATCAATTCTTTGGCTCTACAGCTCTCACATCCATACTGGAAAAACCACAGCTTTGACTAGATGGACCTTTGTCTGCAAAGTAGTGTCTGCTTTTTAATATGCTGTCTAAATTTGTCATAGCTTTTCTTCCAAGGAGCAAGCGTCTTTTAATTTCATGGCTGCAGTCACCATCTGCCGAGATTTTAGAGCCCAAGAAAATAGTCTGTCACTGTTTCCATTGTTTCCCCATCTATCTGCCATGAAGTGATGGGACCGGATGCCATGATCTTTATTTTTTGAATGTTGAGTTTTAAGCCAGCTTTTCACTCTTCTCTTTCACTTTCATCAAGAGGCTCTTTAGTTCCTCTTCTCTTTCTGCCATTAGGGCAATGTCATCTGCATATCTGAGGTTACTGATATTTCTCCTGGCAATCTTGATTCCAGCTTGTGCTTCATCCAGCCTGGCATTTTGCATGATGCGCTCTGCATAGAAGTTAAATAAGCAGGGTGACGATATACAGCCTTGATGTACTCCTTTCCCAATTTGCAACCAGTCCGTTGTTCCATGTCCTGTTCTAACCATTGCTTCTTGACCTGCATACAGGTTTCTCAAGAGGCAGGTAAGGTGGTCTGGTATTCCCATCTCTTTAAGAATTTTCCACAGTTTTTTGTGATCCACATAATCAATGGCTTTAGCGTAGTCAGTGAAGCAGAAGTAGATGTTTTTCTGGCATTCTCTTACTTTTCCTATGATCCAGTGGGTGTTGCCAATTTGATCTGGTTCCTCCGCCTTTTCTAAATCCAGCTTGAACATTTGGAAGTTCTCCGTTCACATACTATTTCTCATAAGACTTCCTATTTCCCTTATTATCCTATTAATAGGTACATGCTTCCTGAAGAGACAGTGCTTATGCACACTTCTTTCCTGCACTCAAAACTGAGGCCCCAGAGGACAGCAGCGTGTCAGGTGGATCTCAGTATCCTGCCTCACTTCTAGTAGAGTGTCCATATGTGGTCAGTGCTCTACATTTGTCTAAGATCTAAACCAAATGAGGACACTCTGGCCATAGTGCTTAGCAAGAAAACAGACATTCCCTCTGCTGGGCACTATTCATTGAAACCATCAAACCACTGAATCATGAACTGAGCATCTACTGTCTGGTTAGCATTATGCTAAGCTCACACTTTCACAGCATAAGAATTGCCATGACTCACTTCTTCCCAGTCTGTTTTCTGATAAATATTTCCTCCTAAAAATACAAAATGGGTTAGTGATCTTGAGTTATGAAGAACACAGAGACAGAAAAAGCATTAAATAACAAGAAGGCAAAGCCTTAGGAATGGTTCCTAGTGGAGAATGAGTAAACAGGAAGTATGAATAAGTATTTAGAGACTACCTGACAACCAAAAAGTCTGTTCTGGCTAAAATGTTTACAGTCACTTGTAATGGACAACTGAAAAATGCCATGCTACCAAGGCATTTCAAGGTTACTCTAGTCAGGGAAGATTTTTCATTTTCATAGCTGACCAACAACCCAGTGAAAAATTTCCCCTGATTGTGCATCCTTATCTGAGGAAAAGATTGCTTAAGGTCAAACAAAGCTCTTTTGAAAATCTTCTGTTCAAAGCAGATACGATGGAGGAAACAATTTGATCAGAGGAGGTCTAAATATGTTCCTTTAGTAGGGGGGAGGAGATGTTTTTTTTGTTTTTTAATAAACATGTGGATGCTCTTAGATCCCTCTGGGCACTGATTTCTGGCACTCCATGTTTATTGGCCTGAGTGTATCTTCCTTACAGATTTAATTCTTCCCTACCGACCCTGAGGCACGATCTTCAGCTAAATTTGCAGCAAGGTTGTGCGTGACTGTGTGAGTCCATAGGTGGACCGTCTATGCTTAGTGACAACCAAAGCCAGGGGATCAGTTGATTTACAAGGCCTGTCCATGGGTCAGGTACTGCTGACCTACATGAGAAAGGAGAGGCCTGGCCACTTTTGTTAGCTGTCCACTTGTACAGATAACAAAACAGGTGCCTAAGGCACACTAGGAACCAGGGGTGGCTTCCAGGTATGACCAGCCTATTTGTATTTCCTAGGGACATATTATCTGCTTGACACTATACAAAGAATATAAGACCTAGACCTTACTTCCATGGAAATTTCCATCTAGTGAACACAGGTAGAACAAGAGATAAACTATCATTTTCTCAACTCAGTGACAGAGGATGAGATGGCTGGATGGCATCATCAGTGACTCAATGGACATGAGTCTGAGCAAATTCCGGGAGATAGTGAAGGACAAGGAAGCCAGGTGTGCTTCAGTTCATGGGATCACAAACAGTCGGATATGACTTAGCAACTGAACAACAATAACAACAGAACAACATAGCACTTATCAAAACCTGGAACAACTTTGTTATCTATCTCCTCCACCAGAATGCAGACTACATGTCTGTAGAGGTTCCTTCTTTCTTGTTCTCCTCTATACTTCAGCTTTAGGACAGGCCTGGTTCATACAAAATATTCCATTGATAATTGACTCATGAGCACATTCGAGCCATGTCACTGTCCTGGATGTTGAGGGTAAGCAATTCCTTGCAGCTGCTGCTGCTGCTGCTAAGTCGCTTCAGTCGTGTCCGACTCTGTGCGACCCCATAGACGGCAGCCCACCAGGCTTCCCCGTCCCTGGGATTCTCCAGGCAAGAACATTGGAGTGGGTTGCCATTTCCTTTTCCAATGCATGAAAGTGAAAAGTGAAAGTGAAGTTGCTCAGTCATGTCCGACTCTCAGCGACCCCATGGACTGCAGCCTACCAGGCTCCTCCATCCATGGGATTTTCTAGGCAAAAGTACTGGAGTGGGGTAAGCAATTCCTTAGCATCTGATAATATAAGCAAGATTGCTTCTCTCACTGTACCTGTAGCCTGGCAGGAGGAGACAAACAGCAAAGTATACAAATGAATAAGCAAGATAATTTCAAATAAAGATAAATGCCACTTAGAAAATAAAAAAAAAAAAGAAAAAGAAAATAAAACCTAACATTCACCTTTGAATCTTTTTTCTTCACCTCCTGCATCCAATCCATCAGCAAGTCCTGAAGACTCTGCTTACTCAGCAGCCAAATCTGACCATGGCTGGCCATCCCTACTGCTATGAGCACAATCCAGGTATCACAATGTATCACATATCCCTTGCAACAGCCTCCTAAATGTGTGGCCTTCTTACTTCCATTCCTTTTCCCTACAATCTGTGTCCTACCCTGAGGTTAGTCATTTCCTAAAGCACAGATTGTACTGAAAGTGAAAGTTGCTCAGTAGTGTCCAGCTCTTAGCAACCCCATGGACTATACAGTCCATGGAATTCTCCAGGCCAGAATACTGGAGTGGGTAGCCTTTTCCTTCTCTGGGGATCTTCCCAACCCAGGGATCAAATCCAGGTCTCCCACATTGCAGGTAGATTCTTTACCAGCTGAGCCATAAGGGAAGCCCAGATTGTACTGCTCTTCTACTAAAAAACCCATTTCAATTAGAGTAAAATGTAAGCTCCAAACCAAGGCTTATACGACCCCTTTTATGAAGACGTAGCCCTGCTGATCTCTCTGCCAGCTACTTCCTACCCCTTGCTCCCTCTATTCTAGGCACATCAGTTTCTGTTAGGTGCCTAGAACACGTCAAATGATTCTCCTTGTTGTGCTATCTAACTAAATGTTACCTCTGACCAAGAGTCTCTTCCTCCAGGTCTCTGAATGGACAGCTTCTTGTCATCACTCAAATACAAGTTGAATGTGATCTCATAGAAATGTCTTTCCTGACCATTGCAGCTACTGTAACCACCACTGTGGCCAAGTCTACACTCCACTGCATTAATCTATTGTATTTGTTATTGCATTTAATACTATCAGAAATTACATTCTTTATTTGTTCCTTTGTTTCCATTTGGGTCCATTAGTGGGTAAGATGCACAAGGGTGGGGACCCTGTCTCTTAACTACAGTCATTGTTGAATTCCCAATGCCTTTCATGGGATAGGCTCTCAATAAACTCTTGTGAATGAATAAACGAGAGCAGCTAGAAGGACTACTTTAGGCAGTGTCTAGGGACAGCCCCCTGAGGAAGCAGTATATGAACTGAGGCTGCAATGGAAAAAAAAAAAAAAGACAGAATGAATGAATTACATAATTTAGAAGCTTGTCTATTTCCCAGAACCAAGAATTCTCCTATCAGGACTGAATTTACCATCTTTGCCTTGGATCCTCGGGCTCATGACATGATGCCATCAGTTGCCTTTTCTCAGCATTCACTTGTTGTCTAGAGATAGGAAGACATCTTAATGTAACTGATGGGAAATGGCTCAGGTGGTTAATTTTATGTGTTAACTTGCCTGAACCACAAAGTGCCAGATATTTGATCAAACATTATTCTGGGTATTTCTGTGAGGGTGTTTCTGGATAAGATTAATATGAAGGGGTCCCACCCAATCAGTTGAAGGTCTGAATGAAATAAAATGATGGCTTTCTGCAAGTGATAGAGAATTCTTCCTACCTGATTGCCTTCAAACTGAGACATCAGTTTTCTCCTGCCTTCATCTCAGACTGAAACAATGACTCCTCCTGCGTCTCAGGCCTGCAGCTGAGTTGGAACTGCATTACTGCCCTCCTGGTTCTTGGCCCCTCGGACACGTACTGGGATTATGCCATCAGCAACCTTAGATCTCCAGCTTGCAAGTCTTGACCTTATCAGCCTCCATAACTGTGTGAGCCAATTTATTATACTAAATAAAGGTTAGTTCCCCTAATCTGTTACTTCAAAAAAAGAGTCACAACATAATTTTTCTGGGTGACTCAATGCTATCCTTATGAATTTCTACCATTGTGGGTACGGAAATCCAACTTTGTGGCTACACTTTAGTTTTGGTCTTTTCCCTTAGTGTCCAAAATATCCTCCAGCAGTCCTACATCTGCTAATCTAGCATGTCCTTAAAACCCAGAAATCTACATTTGTCAAAAATAAAGTTTCAAGAATAGCTAACACAATATTAAAGGAGAACAAAGTTGAAAGACTGACACTACTCAATTTCAAGACTTACTGCAAAGTTACAGTAATCAAACCCTGTGGTGTTAGTGAAAGAACAGACAAACAGACCAATGGAATAAATCAGAAGCCCAGAAACAGTCTCATAAATATAGGTAACTGATCTTTGACACAGAAGCAAAGGCAACTCAATGGAACAGACAGTCTCCTCAACAAAAGGAGCTAGAACACATCCACATGCAAAGAACAAACAGACGAAAAGCATCTAGACACACATCTTACACCCTTCACAAAAGTTAACCCCAAGCGGATCTTAAACACAAAATGCAAAATTCTAAAAGTCCTAGAAGATAACATAGGAGAAAACCTACATGACTTTGGTTATACTGATGTTTTTTAGATACAACATCAAAGATATGATACATGAAAGAAATAATTGCTAAACTTGACTTCATTAAAATTAAATATTCTGCTCTATGAAAGATAATACTAAGAGAATGAGAAGATAAGACATAGATTGGGAAAATATGACACATCTGATGAAGGATTGTTATCCAAAACATACAAAGAATTCCTAACACTCAACAATTAAATAAAACAACTCAATTTAAAAATGAACCAAAGACCTTAATAGACACCTCAGATATACAGATAGGATACAAATATATGAAAAGATTCTACTCATCATATGCCATCAGGGAAATGCAAATTAAAACAATGAGATACCACTATAAGCCTGTTTGTTATTGTTTAGTCCCTAAGTCTTGTCCGACTCTTTTGTAACCCTATGGACTATACCCCATCTAGCTCCTTCTATCCTTGGGATTTCCCAGGCAAGAATACTGGGATGGGTTGCCATTTCCTTCTGCAGGGGATCTTTCTGACCCAGGGATCGAACCTGCGCCTCCAGCACTGGCAGGTGGATTCTTTACCACTGAGCCACCAGGAAGCCCAGTATAAGCCTATTAGAATGGCCAAAATCTAAAATACTGACAACACCAAATCTGGCAAGGATGTGGAACAACAAGAACCTTCATTCACTGCTGGTAGAAATGCACAAATGATTCAAATAGAAATGGCAAGCCACTCCAATATACTTGCCTGGAAAATTCCATGGACAGAGGAGCCTGGCAGGCTACAGTCCATGGGGCCACAAAGAGTTGGACACAACTGACCAACTTCATTTTCTTTCTTTCTTTACAAAACTAAATATACTCTCAATACACAATCCACAAATCACACTCCTAGGTATTTACCCAAAACAGTTAAAAATATATATTCATACAGAAACTTGCACACAAATGTTTATAGCAGCTTTATTCGTAACTGCCCAAACTTGGAAGCAACCAAGATCTCTGTCAATAGGTGAATGGATAAACAAACTGTGCAACATTCAGACAATGAAATAATATTTAACACTAAAAAAGGATAAGCTACTGAGCCATGAAAAGACATGGAGAAAACTTAAGTGCATACTATTAAAGAAGCCAATCTGAAAATGCTATATGCTGTATGATTCCAACGATATGACATTCTGGAAGAGGCAAAACTATGGAGATACTAAAAAGATCATGGTTGCCAGAGGCAGTGGCAAAGAGAGATGAACAGGCAGAGCACAGAGGATTTTTAGAGCAGTGAAGATATTCTGTATACTACTATAATGATGATATCTGTCACTATGCATTTGTTCAAACCCATAGAATGTACGATATGAAGAGTGAACCCTAGGGAATTCCCCGATGGTCCAGTGGTTAAGAATCCACCTTTCAATGCAGGGGACATGGGTTCAATCTCCGCTTGGGGAACTAAGATCCCACACGCCACAGGGCAAGTAAGCCCATGCTCCACAACAAGAGAGCCCACACGCTGCCGCTGGAGAGAAGCCCCACACCACAACAAAGACGGAGCAGCCAAAAAAAAGGAGTGAACCCTAAGTAAATTCTGGACTTTGGGTAATAATGATATGTCACTGTAGGCTAATCCTTGGTGAAAGTTTTTGCCATTCTGGGGAGTGATGTTGTTTGTGGGGTGGGTTATGTATGTATGGGGGCAGTGAGTACATGTGAAATCTCTGTATCCCCCTCTCAGTCTTGTTGTAAACCTAAAACTCCTCTTGAAAAATAGCCTTCAATAATATTCATGAGCTAAAGTCCCAAGAGTTCTTGGAGAGAAGAGCAGAAGTACAACATGCTATCTTGCCATGTGGGGCTAGATGAGGCTGCTCAGAGGTCTTTTTTTCTGATTCCCATTTTAAGTTATTAATGAAACTCCAACCTCCAAATAAATATGCCATTGCCATCAATTGGCTTTGCCCAACTATGCGATTCCTAATACCAAGCACATGTATCCTGGGTTGTCTACACTATTTGGTACTTTATTTCTTCACTCACAATAATCCTTTTCTATGAATAAATTTCATCACTGAATTAGCAACAACATCAAACCTCCAAAACATGTAAATCCAGAGCCAAAGCTTACAGGCTGGAAAAAATAAAGGTTCTCATGTGAACCAAGTATTGACCAAAAAAATATTAGTGCCCAGCATTAAAAACACTTGCTTTGTTTGTGTACTTGGAACATAAATTTGTGTTGCTGTCTCAGAAGGCCTCCTAAGTGACCAGTAACAGCAGAGTGCAAGGTTGAGGGAAAGAATTTCACTGCAAACATAAGCAAACAGCAAATGTCACATGAATTACCAGTGTTCAGAGGAGAAATTCCACCTGTGTCTATAAAGGTTGATCTCTCTCTTCCTGTTCTCAGGGTATGTTAAGAATTTAATGATTCATAGATTACAGCCTGCATGGTGCCCTGGCCTTGAATTTTAGGAGGTTTTACATGGACCAAAAAAAAAAAATCTTACCTTCCACTAAATAACTTCCAATGACAATTATGTCTATAGGTTCCCTGTCTGGCAAGTGAGAGTCTCCCTCCACCCGCCTCCACCTGAAAAAATCAGCCCAACTGGGAGGCAAATGGGGAAGAATATTTAAGAGTAGTAGTGTTAGTCGCTCAGTCGTGTCCAACCCTTTGCAATCCCACAGACTGTAGCCTGCCAGGCTCCTCTGTCCATGGGATTCTCCAGGCAAGAATACTGGAGTGGACTGCCATTCCCTTCTCCAGAGGATCTTCCAGACCCAGGGATCGAACCTGGGTCTCCTGCATTGCAGGCAGATTCTTTACTGTTTGAGCTATAGGGAAGACCCTATATTGAGAAGAGTCAAATGTAGCCAAGGTGGGTGATTGTCCAAAATGTCAAGGTTTTTTCAGCTTGGATAATAGACCTGTTTATTAAACAACTAGCAGGGCTCACAATTGAGGCTTCTTCAAATACGTGCCCAAAGGGTTCTGCGGAGCATCAGCAGTGACAAGCACATATAAGGGGAGGGAGTTGTAGGGTTGCTAGGCTGAGTCACTATCACATCTTTTTCTTTGCAACTTCCAAGGAGAACTGCATTTGTATTTCAAGGTTTCCATTTGGGTCAGCTGTGAACAAATACGAATAGGGGAGGGAGAGACAGACAGGCCACCTGGAACGTGAGCTGGTAGCCTGATAAGAGTTTCTCCTGTTGAGCCATCTGGTGTGTCCTGGCACTTGTCATCCAAATTATTGTTCTCCTCAACAAATTTAGCTTCCCCCAGACAGTTCAGCTTAAATGAGCTCATGCTGTCTATCTGACGCTGGTCAAAAGAAGAGTGAAAAACTTCTCTAAGCCCTGACGGAAGGAGAGAGGGAGGCAGAGAGAGAGAGAGAGAGAGTAAGCAAGTCAGCAGGAGCTCGAAGAGGGCAAGGAAATGGGATACGAGCAGAGCAGGAGAGCAGAAAAGGAGCTCTTCCTTGAAGAGCCAGAGCATTTTTATCTTCACCTATAAATCTCATGCCAGAAGGTAGGAAAAGAAGAAAAAGGACCACTTCCAATCGTATTGGTTAAGGCAAATATGATTGAACACACAAAATAGGAAAACAGTACAAACCACCATCACACTCATCTACTGTCATTTTTCTTTTGGGGTCTGATTGTTGTGTGGTGTTATGTTTTTAGTTAAGAAAGGAAGAGATGGCATTGGAGAAATCTGATCTGCTTGGGACAGCATGGCCAATGCTCTTTTCCATCCCAGCTGGAACAGGATTCAGTAACAGGCAAGGGCAAGTGGAGGAGTGATTCATTACCTAACTCTTGATTTTGAGCTTTGCATATCTACAGATCTGCTTTTTTTTCTCCTCCCCAGGTCTTGGGGAGCTGCCAATATGTGCAAAAGGGATGATGGTAATGGACTGAAGCTGCCACAGGGCAAAGCTCTGGAAGTGGAGATATAACCAGTTGTCAGGAGGGTACAGCTTGTGCCTCTGCCGTTTAGTCTGGCAGGTAACAGGGAATCTCATTTAGGAGCCACAAGAAGGTACTAAATAAAGAGAAGCAGGAGGGGCAAAAGGAAGAGCCTCACAGAAATATGATCAAAGATGTCTTTCAAAATCTACCTTCCAAAGGAAAACGGCCCAGGACTGCAAAAGCCTCTTCACTATTGTTAATGCTGGCGTTCGTACATTTGTTGGCAATTTTCCTTCTTTCATTTTCTCGACCTGATCTTCTCAACTGGAACACATCACTTGGTCTCTTTTCCACTTTTACCAAAGTGATCTTACAAAAACTCTTATCAATACATTACTTTCTCTATTTCCAGTTCAGTTACATCAACACTGTCAGCTCCTAAGCTGGCAAACAGATGATCAAAGAAATTTTCTTCAAAATGTCCTAGGATACAATCTCAACCAAGTTACTCAAATGTAAAATGGATCTAAAGTCCCCTGCAATCCAAGGGTTCAGCTGAGATTTAATATAAAGTACTCAGTGATTAAAAGCTGTTGAATATATGTTAGCTCATTTCCTTTCCCCACTTGGAATTAAGAGATTCCTGGAACTTATAGCAGAAAAATCCACATCAATAACAAGCAGTATTTGGACATACATTCATAAACTTAAGTTTTTTCTCAGAAGAATAAATTCAATTAAAAATTGGTATACTTTCACAATGCCTATTTGGGCTATTTATGAGCCTCAGAGTCCCTTGTAACAATTATTCCAAAGGAGCAGTATTTTAAATTCACCGTGGTGTTATGGATACAGCTGGTGCTAAGCAACATAAGGCACGTAAGCAATGAAGATCTATTTCACAGCTTCTTTCCTTAGCAAGAGAACAGATGAGATTTTGTCGGCCTCACCTCCCTGGAGATTAAAAACCAAACCCCAGAGGAAGACCAGGTAGCTGACATATAGTCTCTTCCCCTGTGGAGGGAAGAAAACACAAAGTCCGTGGAAAGCTTACTTCTTCACCAGGTGAGTTTCCATTTTCTGTGAGATTGTTCCTGATACAGTGCACTTTGCTCTAAGTCCTATCAAAATGAGCAAGGCGACCCTATTAGGTGGCATTTTAGAAGCACACTGTGCATGCTAACTCTTAAAAATATCCACTGGGGTGGGGGGAGGAATCCCACAGAGATTAAATCATTGTATGTCTAAGTTAATTGACTCAATCCTGGGAGGCTGCATATAGCTCATAGAGATCTACCCATGGAGACATGAGAGAAAGGAAACACATGATCAGGAGCTAAAAGACACATTGTCCCTGCTCTACCATAGCTGAGTTACCTTCAGCCCCAAGGTCACTACTGCTCAACTCTAAAATGAAGGGGTGGAGTAGACGTTCTCTTAGGGTTCATCCAGCTTTACCATTTTGAAATCTAGGTCCTAAAAGGGAAATGGAGTAGAAATAGGAAGAAGCTGCTTATAAAGAACTGCAAGTGCCAAACCACCAAAAACTGAAAAGACCACTAAAACACATATAGAAATGAGGAGGAGGAGGAGGAAGGTGAGCATGGCATTACGGGCTCCATCTGTGGAGGCCTCACCAGAAGCCCAGCTCAGGTCCACGCACTTCACAGTATTAACTCTCCTAATACACTCTGACTCTACTTCTGTCATACCTCCCATCATATTAGACAACATCAGAATGAATCTAAATATTCTGAGGAAGTTGATTGGGGATGCATTTACAGGATTCACAGTCATAATCTCCACCTGGTATGAGAGAGGCTCCCAGGACTACTACAAAGGGGCGGGGCCAGGGGTCACATGGTGCTGAGAACGGATCCTGCAACACCTGGCGATGAAAGGAAGGAGTGAGTGGTAGAGGTTCAGAAGCTGGTCACTCAAAATTCCTTCCAGTTATCAGGTGTGCAAAACTGCAACTGAAGGATTCCATTCCCATGGGCACCTACTTAAAATGGAAAGAACTTGTCAAGAACAGATTCTGTAATTCAGGGTATGCTATTATGAAGACACCTCCTAATTTTATATTTTAATTTTCTTTTTTGAGCAAGTCATACAAAATGCAATTTGTCAGAAACCCTATGTTCACAGGGCACAAGCCTATGGTTGTACTGCAAACAGTGAGTGCGTTGATGTATGAAGTCACACGTTTTATTTGAGTCGACAGATCAAATAGCATGTTAGCATATGTAACATATCTGTTCTAACCCGTCTGGCCATAAATACCAGAAAAAAAAAGACATACAAAAGCCATGTTTTACTGACAGAAAGAGATGTGCTTCAAGTATTCATGATGAATAGTCTCATAGATTATTTAATAATACAATTAATGAAGGATAAATCACCTTAGAAAAACACTGACATTTCTTGATCTGACACAAAATAGTGACAAATATAAAGGTAACAGAAAGTCATAATATGATCCAAAGACTGCTGTCAATTCATTGTCACTGTACACAAGCGCATCTGTAATGTCCTTAAGCTCATATGTGAAAATAACTTGATAGCAACTTTATGAAATCTGACAGCCTTAAGAATGCATATGATATTGCAAACAAAAATCTGTCAAGCTGAAATAAACTTTCCCAAACTATCACTAATAAAATCTAAATTTCAACCATGGTAAAGGACAAGCTGAATTTTCTTTTTATTCTCTCTATATAAAATATAAAAACCAATCAGACTATGCAAGGAAAAAACGAGGAAAAATATAGAAGCTTGACAGGTAGTTATTTTTTTTAAATATGATTTTTTTGTAATGTTTATAGTATTTGGCAGATTTCTTAAATTTGTAACTTGTTACAATTTGCTATTCTAACTAAGTAAATATTGATTTTATAACTAAATTTGTTTCTGTGATTTCATATTCTTTTTCTTAAAGAGACCCTTAAATTATATAAGTGCCTAGCCCTACAAAACTTGGGTCCTTCCTGGCCTGGAATATAAAAGACACCTGATGAATGTTTATTGAATGAATCAACTTGGTAAATGTCAAAAATTAAATTCTTTTCTCCTAGATGTCAAATATTTAATTTTTAGAGGAGCAACCAGTGCAGAAACAGACGTTCATTGAGCTATTAAACTATTACCTGCTGACTGACTGGCCAAGGTTGGTCGCCCCTTCGCAAGCACTGATGACGTGGGCAAGATGCAGTGGGCGGGTAACTTGCAGTTTTCTGTAGTCCACCACAGACACTAGGTAAACTCCTCCCAAACAGGCATCCGTGCAGGCCCTGCAAACCCACACTGAGACACACTTCTCCTGGAAAGAACTCTTTGGGAACACACTCCTCAACATCAGCACGACACAGCAAAAAAAGTGAAAAGAAAAAGATAAAAAACAAAACAAAACTCTGGAGAAGCAATCTCTGGATCTGCTGCTGCTGCTGCAAAGTTGCTTCAGTCGTGTCCGACTCTGTGTGACCCCATAGACGGCAGCCCACCAGGCTCCCCCGTCCCTGGGACTCTCCAGGCAAGAACACTGGAGTGAGTTGCCATTTCCTTTTGCAATGCATGAAACTGAAAAGTGAAAGTGAAGTCGCTCAGTCATGTCAGACTCTTCGCGAGCCCAGGGACTGCAGCCCACCAGGCTCCTCTGTCCATGGGATTTTGGAGTGCGGTGCCATTGCCTTCTCCAGACTCTGGATCTGAGATCTTTGCCTATTTTAATAATTAACAGCAATTATGGATGGGGTGAGGATCTTCATTCACATATGGTACACACTGGTAATGATAAACTCTAAAAATATTTCCAGAGTCATTACTCCAGAGTGCATGCTGTTAATGACAAAGTTCAGAGGAAATGGATGGTATTGATTACACCCTGCTAATTAGCTGACTACCTAGGATAGTTTGGGTTCCTTTGGATTAAAAAAAAAAAGTGAATTCCTGTCAATGTTTCCAATATTCGAGCTTATCATAAAATATTAGCTTTGACACTTAAGGGCTTTGAAATTGTTGATGCTTTATCAACAAGAATGACAGCTATAAATTTTAATACATTCCTTTTAAAAAATCCATGAAGTGATAATCAGAAACAATAAAAAGAGTGAAAGCTCTTCTTTACAAAAAAGTGCCAGTTAAAAAATGTATATAATAGGAATCACTGAATTAGGAATACATTTGTAACTGGCAATGTACTATCTGATGCAGGCAAGGATCATCAACACATGCTAAATTTTCATTGGATGAAATTTTAATGGAGCATATAAAATTCATGAAGTCTCAAAGCATCTCCCCATAATTACAATGTATTTATTTACCCTACAAAGGAGAACTTCTCTAACGAAGAAATCCAGAGATTCTGCCTTAGACAAGTGATCAAACTTAGCCTCACTATTAAGGAAAACTGGTATTACTCATTTCCTTATATAATGCAATAGGGGGGACACTACATATCCATTTAGAATTCTTGCCAAAAATATTTAATTTGAATTTAATAATGGGGAAATAATTAACTCCAAACTGAGGGACACTTTGCAAAACAACTACCCTTATCCTCAAATATGTCAAACTGATAAAATATTAAAAAGACTAGGGAATAATTCCAGATTTAAGGAGACTAAAGATACATGAACCCTAAATGTAATGTCATACCCTTGATTGGGTTCTAGAACTTTTTAGAAAGCAGGGACATTAATTATTGAGAGTTGGGGATAATTGGAGATCTGAATGTCAATGGAATTTACATTATATAACATTTATACAACTATGTTAAATTTCCTAGTTATGACAACGATACTACCTTATGTTAGAGAAGGTCCTTGTTCTTATGAAGTACACGCTCATATATTTATGATTTAAATGCTCTGTGGCTGTACCTACCTCATTTTAAATTGATTAAAAGGTGAAAGAGAACAAATGTGGTAAAAATTAAATAATGAATGTAGGTGAAGGGTGTATGAGTGCACACAGAAAGCAACTAAAAAACTTGATAAGTTAAAATCTATCAACATTTAAAACATCTCATCAAAAGGCACTGTTTAAGATAAAAGCAAAACTATAAGTGAGACACCACCTGAGAGAAAATATTTGCAAAACATATATCTAATAGTGGACTTTCTTCTAGAATATATAGAGAATTCCTATTACTGAATAATTTTAAAACAACCCAATTATAAAATAGAGAAAAGACTTGAGCAGACTATTCACAAAGGAAGATTTGGAAATGGCCAACCAACATGTGAATGTGTGTTCAACATCATTAGTCATCAGGAAAATGGCTAAAACTAAACAGACTGAAAACATCATTTTTCAGTGAGAAAGTGGAGCAAGCTGAACTCTTACACATGGCAGGTGGCAATGTGAAAGGTACCATCTCTTCAGGAAAAAGTTCAGCAATTTCTGACAAACAGTATATGAGTCATCTAATAGTCTTTCAATTTTACCACAGACTGCTATTTTACCAAAAAACAAAATTGGGGGAAAACATCTGTGATGCTTTAGAATGTGGCTTCAGAAAATAGACATGAGTCAGTATATATCCATTTATAGTTGGTTCTCCATTCTTTTTATCTTAGATAATTTTTTAATAGTAACTGTGAAAAAGTGAAAGTCACGTAGTCATGTCCAACTCTTTGCAAACCTATGGACTATAGCCCACCAGGCTCCTCCATCCATGGGATTCTCCAGGCAAGAATACTGGAGTGAGTTGCCATTCCCTTCTCAGGGGATCCTCCCGACTCAGGGATCGAACCTGAGTCTCCCACATTGCAGGCAGATTCTTTATCATATGAGCCACCAGAGAAGTCCAAAAGACATACTTCCAGGAGTTGGTTCCACTGGGGATGGATCCCAGGACCTTCTGTGTAAAAAGCAGATGTGCTAACCACAACTTGAATCAGTAAACAGTTCTTGAGGAACTGTTATGTGTACTGAGAGTATAATGATATACAAGAAGGATGTAGTCCTGTCCTTGTGGAATTTATGTTCTCATGGAGAAACACATACTGAACAAGCAGAGAGAGAGACAGAAAGCAGTTACCAAGTTGATCAGGGGTCTGATCCCTGGTACTGATACCAGTTGCTTTATCTTTGGTCTGGCCACTGATCACTGGTCTGAGTCACTGTGGCTTTGGCACTATGTGCAAGAATGGTGTGGAGCACTGAAAGTGAGGTCAAAGGGGGTAAAAAGAGAACAGAGTTTTAAGCCAAAGACTGAGACTGCAAGAGTGGGATCCTGAAATCAGGAGGTAAACAGAACCAAGGTCTTTGGTGCGCACACCGAGGAGAGTTCTGGAGTTGCTGCTTCTTAAGGCGTTCCAGTTCATGTCCACCCGCCTGCTTAGTGCTGCCGTTATCCAAGGAAGACAATGATGATGATAGCCATGACAAAGATAAGATGTCAGCTACAAAACTCACTGATTGCTTCTCACGTGTCAGAGTCTCTACACTGAATGCTTGATCCCATACAGTTCTCTCAACAACTCTATGGGATAAAGAGTATTCTCGCCATGTTACAGATGAGCAAAGAGCTTCTCACATTAAACCATGTATGTAAATTCACACAACCTCTAAGTGGCTAAACCTGCATTTGAATCTAGGTCTGTCTGATTCCAAATCCCACTCTCTATATTGTTACTTTGTTCATCTCCAATCCTCGTGGTGGGCTTCTCTGGTGGCATGAGTAGTAAAGAACCCATCTACCAATGCAGGAGACATAAGAGACGTGGGTTCAATCCCTGGGTTGGGAAGATCCCCTGGAGGAGGGGATGGCAACCCACTTCAGTATTCTTGCCTGGGAAATCCCATGGACAGAGGAGCCTGGTGGGCTATATAGTTCATCAAGTTGCAAAAAGTCAGACATGATTGAAGTGACTTAACACACACACACAGTCCTCCTGGTAGTACCTTCTGATCGGTACTTTCTCCAGGGGGCCAGAGATGCCAAAGGGTCCTTTGGACTCAAGGTGACTTTTGGAACGGTCTTCAGCTTTGATGTGAGAAAGAGAACAAAAGTGCAGGCAATAGTAAAAAGCAGACTTGAGGCTACTGGGGATTATTTCGGTTCATATGCTACACTAGACATTTTTCAAAGGGCACTGTATAAGCAAACAACATTGTCATAATCCTGAAACCTGAATTCAAAATGCATTAATTTCTTTTTACCACTAGGGATTCAGAGAAACATGCCATAGTGATATGGTTCTTAAGCTTATGCTTTCAGTAATCAGAAAGCTGGAAAATAGAAGATGAACATTCACAAATATTTTAAAATTATGAATGCAAAATATCAGCCAAGAATAAATCTTTATATCAAGGTTACAAGCAGATGAAAAATGACAGTCCGTACTGGGAATGCAAACAGACCATTAATTAGAGCAGCCTCACAAAGCACCCAAGTAATAGCAGTTTGCAATTCTTTACCAAAATTTACATAACTGCATAGTCTCCTTTCAGATTCTAGAGATTCTATTTTTGATAAGTAGCAACTCAGAAGCTTAGTTACCTCATCTCTATTATTATTCCACTTTTATGAATATGAAATGGTGACACCTTGAATTTACACATTAGCAAACCTAACAGGCTCCCTCTAACACGTTTTACTCATTCATTCCAGCAACACTGTGTGCCAGGCCTTGTGCCCAGCCCCAGAGACACTGAGATGAAGAAGACACAGAGTATGTCCCCAAGGGAACTTCCAATCCAGAAAGAGAAACAGACTAGTAAACATACAACCCTAACAGAGTTTGAACAAACTAAACAGATGGAGATCAAAATGGCAATACAATGTTAGGCATCCCCCAATCAGATAGCAGCAATCACAACAGCAATATTAAGTAAATTAAGCTCTTCTTTCTCTCTCTCCCCTCCCTCTTTCCTACCTGTCTTCCTTCCTTCCTTCTCATCTCTTTCTTCTGCCTTCCCTCCCTCTCTCCATGTTTCCCTCCCTTCCTTTTTTATTCAGTGAGTCTATCCATTCATTACTTAGCAAAATTATATAATAATAGTACATTCTGCTGCTAAGTCACTCCAGTCGTGTTTGACTCTGTGTGACCCCATAGACGGCAGCCCACCAGGCTCCCCCGTCCCTGGGATTCTCCAGGCAAGAACACTGGAGTGGGTTGCCATTTCCTTCTCCAATACATGAAAGTGAAAAGAGAAAGTGAAGTCGCTCAGTTGTGTCCGACTCCTAGCAACCCCATGGACTGCAGCCTACCAGGCTCTTCCGTCCATGGGATTTCCCAGGCAAGAGTACTGGAGTGGGGTTCCATTGCCTTTGGGTGCAAAACTTACCTTGTGTCAGGCAATTATAGAATTTCATTTAAACCTCACAAAATGCTCAAAAGAAGGTACAATTTTCCCCATTATACAGATGAAACTGAGGTTCAGAGAGTTACCCAGTATGCCAAGGTCACACCCTGTCAAGAGACTGAATGAAGACCCAGACCCACCGTGACTCCAGAACTGGGGCTGGAGTACTCTAGAGAGTACATCATCTGAGTCTACCCATTACCAGATAATATGCCTGCCTGTCACACTACCTGAAGCAGTAATAAGGACTCAGTGATTAAAGGACATTTTGGAATTTCTAACAAAGGCTTTCTAAACAAAGGATCTGCCTTTCAAAAATCGGAGAGACATGAAAAAAAAACGATGATGAGAAAAAAATGCAGTGTTCAGTGTGGGTTTCCCCCCTTGGGAGCACTGCAGCCCTCCACCTGCATAAATGATGAGAACTGGCATTCTGCTTGATTACCATGCATCTGTTAGGGGCCTCAGAGTGAACTGAGCAAAAACAAAAGCAGGAAGAAAAAGCGCCTACTAACTGAGGTTGTTCCAGTTGCATCATTTGAGTCATGGTGATACTCTCTTTATTTTGTAATCACCAGTGGCACCTATGCCCCGTAGGTTGCAAAAATATTTCAAAACAACTTAAATCAAGCTTGATAGCTAATTATGCTAAGGTCATGCCAAAGAAGCAAACCACCAGGACATCAAAAATCCAAGACAGTCTAAGTGTAAAGTAGCAGCATTAATTTTTCTCCCACTAAAAAACAAAGGGAGGGAGACAAGCTTTTTTACTCTCTTGAGGATAAACTGGCTTTTAATAATCTTCTGAAATAGACCTCTTAAGACATTTCACCTCTGCTATGAATGTTTGAGACTGGTCCTCTGATTACAAAAATGTTCATGTTAAATCTCATCAAGATGCTTTCTTAAGATGAAGAATGTTTTATAAATTGTAATGGTTTTAATCAGAACCCTCTTTGAAGCTATTAAACGCTACAATGTAGCCCGACCATTGCTTCAATTATGCCACTTATCGACTCTGTATTAATTAAGTATCATTATAGGCACTGATTTATATACTTCCTCACAGCTCTCTCGCCAGATGGTCCAACATTCTCCCTCTCTGACACTCCATAAACATCACCTGGATTCACTCATATTTCTCTCCAGCTGAATGTTTAATCAGCTCTCAGTCATCTTCAAATTGGATTGCTTCTCTTCCTCCTCTTCACTATACTCTATCAATACCGTACACAAATGCCAAGTGATATAAAACATAAACCAGTGGTAGTTACAAAGCCAAGTTCTATCATCAGCTCATTCCCACCTCAATGAATTCTTCCCCAGTATGATGATACACTTCTCACAATCGAGTGAAAGGAGAGCCTTTTTGCTTCCTTAGCTGATTAAAACTTACAGTCTGTGTTCAATTATCTGGGGCAATGGAGAAAATAACTAGGAAAAAAATGTATATTTGGCAATGGGAGTACAATAGACGATTTGGCCTCAGTAGAGTTTCTTTCTCAATTATATTTTGCTTGGTCTAATATAAAAATTATTTTGCATTCTTGAGCTCACACGTTGAGAGAGCAGGAGGCAGAAGTCCCAAGGTGTACCGCACTGCAAGGAAGCCAGCCTAGAATTTTAAACTGCCTTGGGTGTTCCAAAAAGCAGATAATAGAGAAACGGAAATGCTTAACTGTTTGTCTTACAAAATATAAAAACCAGATTATTGGGACAATCTCACAGCCGCCTCAAGTTCAAA
Organism: Bubalus kerabau; assembly: GCF_029407905.1. NCBI lineage: Eukaryota > Metazoa > Chordata > Mammalia > Artiodactyla > Bovidae > Bubalus > Bubalus kerabau. The sequence goes on from NC_073637.1 coordinate 69,596,497, forward strand.
AGATCTAGGAACCAAATTGGTTCTGTTGCCTCTCTATGGGCTCCCTCTCCCCCTCAGTGTCTCTCATCATTCTTCAGTCCCCAAGCTGGGTGAAGGGAAATGGAAACTGAGGCAGACCGGAGAAGGCACAGGCCATCAGCCAAAACGACTTGATGCTAACCCAAGAGGCTGCAGTTTACCTTACAGAAATACAAGATGTCACCTCCACAAACCCCTATTTTAACATAAAGCTCATGACTTTAAAATATTGGGCTGGACTGAATGCAGTCCATTGGTTTTCAATCCTTGACTTACTGTTGACTTTGACTCCTCATCTTTCCTCCCTTCAAATGCAACCTGTCCTTAAGTTTTGATATTTTTTTCATTACCCTTCTGTATGATCAGGCCACTCAAGATGGCTGTTCTCTTGTTCTCTGTACATCCTATGCTCAACCAGTCCCTGCTTCACCAACATGCACCCTCATGACTATCTAATTCTCTTAATCATAAAGCTTAATCGGAGTCGTGCTTGCCTACGTTTGCCTCCTGCCCCACTGATGGTTTCTCCAATAACTGATGAGCCAACCTGATGTCCCTTCCCCCTACCCTCCTCTACCCCAAGAAGCAAAAACTGCTGCCATCCCTGCCTGCTATCTGCCATATGCAGTGTGGTGTCACTCCAGGACTCTGCTTCGAGTTGTAAAATCTTCTCTCTAATAAACTGCTGATGGCTGCTGCTCTCTCGGGGCTCTTGCTTCAGTCTCACGGTGGGGCAGTTACACAGCCGGCAGGGTACAGCCCAACACCCTTCTGCTGCCTCTTCCTCTCCACTCCCACCAGCCATGTCCTCATTACTTCACATCTGCATTCGGAGATCAGTGTCCTTACGTTCGTAAAGCATATCATCTACGCTCACCAAGTTGATCTAAAACAGTAGTTCCCAAACTTCAACATACCTCAGAATCACCTGGAGGGCTGTTTAAACAACATACTGCACCCCCAAGCACGTTTTAATTTAATGGGTCTCAAGTGGAGCCTAACAATTTATATATCAATAGCTCCTAGGTGAGGCTGATGAGGAGGAGAAGGGGATGACAGAGGATGAGATGGATGAGATGGTTGGATGGCATCACTGTCACGATAGACATGAGTTTGAGTAAACTCTTGGAGTTGGTGATGGACAGGGAGGCCTGGCATGCTGCAGTCCATGGGGTCACAAAGAGTCGGACACGACTGAGCAACTGAACTGAGGTTGATAAGGTTCCAGGGTCCACATTTAGAGAAACCATGCTCTAAAATGTCACCTCCAACTCTAACACAATTAATGGTTCCCCATTTCCTCCACATTAAAGTTAAAATTCCTTAACCTGGCACTTTGGATTCTTCATAAAGCTGGTCTCTTCCTCTCACCTCAAAACAACATTTCTCTGATCTCCCATGAAACCCTGTTCCAGTCCAGCTGGTCTACTTATATATTACCCAATGCATCAAGCACTCCCACTTTCCTGCCTTGATCACATATAGAAAGTCTTTCCAGCTCCAATCTCTTGTTCAAGTTCAACCTTTTCACTGAGTACCCAGAACCCACATTCTCCATGTAGCTAGCCCCCATCAGACCGCTGCTGCCTCTTCTAGACTTCTAGAGCATTAACTCTCCAAGTTGCTGGTTGAATCCAAAGTGCATGGACTTCAGAGCCAGAGCCTCTCTGAGTATGACTCCTGCTTCTTTCATTAGCTGTGTAATTTGACTAGTTACATGGCCCTTCTGAACCTGTTTCTCTCTCCAAAAAAGAGCAATAATAATACCTATTTCCACAGGTTGTATAAAGAATTAATCAAAAATTTTAAGTCTTCTAAGAAGTATAAACAAAGTATGCTTAATAAATGTCAATTTCTTATCTTGGTCCCTTCTCCCAATCATGCATGTAGCACTAAATATAAAATATATTACATTAATCATACATATTTTAAGCTTACTCTCCTCTCTTTTAGTCAGATAGAATATTTCTGAGGAACCAAAAACATCTCTAATTCATCTTAGCAACCATAGTGCCTGACAACTTCTGAGTAACAGGTAAGCTCTCAATAAACATTTACTAAGAAATATGATTAATTTGAGAAATAACATAAGGCAAGTGGTTCCATAGAGCAGCTCTTCTCTGCAGAGCTTCTCTTACAATTACTTTTATTGTAAAATGTCTTCCTATGACAAGGCAAACTGTATTTTATACACAGGAAAACTAAAATAGATCTAATGAGAATCCCTATTAGATAGTCCCCACTTGATACTTTATACTGAACAAGAGAAAAGTCATTATAAAAGCATCAATGACGGACAAATCTTCTCTTTGAAGTCAATTTGAACACAAAAACACTAATAATGGGAACACAGAGAAATAATGACAAAAGTCCCAGAGATAATGCTACAGCAAGTAATGGGCTGCCTTTTGAGGACCTCTTTCATGTAACCACGTGGCCGTTGTACTTCCAAAATGGCTGACACATTTTGCTAACTCAACTGACAGATGTTAAGTCAAGATGTTGGTAAAACACATTGCCTGTCCTTTAGGAAATTCTCTAATTTTTAAATCAAGCAGAAACAAATTACAGCTTCTATTCTGTTCTCCAAAGTTACTGATTTCTACACTATTCCTAAACAGAATCCAGTATAACCCACTGGCATACAGCTAATGGTAACAGAAAAGAGATATAACCTGGCATATTGGCATCTGGATATTTTCCTCCAAATACAGAGCAAAGTGCCCTAAAAGTTCAAGTTATTGTAAATTCACTATACAGAGGCTACACAGTTTGATCAGAGAGCCCTAGGGACGGGGTCACCTGGTTTGTTGTAAGAGCAATCTGCCATCACTGATCACATAAACTCAGACAGGTTGATTCCTCCAATAGTCATTTCCTGAGTGGCTACTATGTATCAAATATTATACAAGATGATCGGGATACCGAGGCAAAGTGTTTAATCCATATTATCCTGGAACTTACAGTCTAGTGTAGAGTCAGACAGTTGAAGACTGCACAGTGGTTCACCAAACTTGTCTTCCTTTCACGGTGAGCATGAAGACAGACCAAATTTCCCAGCCTCCATATAGCATTGTGGACATACAATGTGAGCAATGAGGTATGTCATACCCAGGCATGACCACAGAAAGCCTCGCCTGTGATTATTGACTTTCTCTCTCCATCTCCTTATTTGCCAGTTGGATGCAAGGGACCTGCCGAGGACTCTGATTCCTTAGAGGTGATGGAGCCACAAGATGGGAGTAAAAGGCCACCTGCTGAACACTCTCTTGGAACTATTATGTGAACAAGAAAGAAATTCCTATTGTGTTAAGTGGCTAAATTGTTTGTTACAACAACACTTGAAGTGAAAGTGAAAGTTGCTCAGTTGTGTCTGACTCTTTGCCACCCCGTGGACTATACAGTCCATGGAATTCTCCAGGCCAGAATACTGAAGTGGGTAGCCTTTCCCTTTTCCAGGGGATTTTCCCAACCCAGGGATCAAACCCAGGTCTCCTGCATTGCAGGTGGATTCTTTACCAGCTGAGCCACAAAGGAAGCCCAAGAATACTGGAGTGGGTAGCCTGTCCCTTCTCCAGGGGGTCTTTCCAACCCAGGAATAGAACTGGGGTCTCCTGGATTGCAGGCGGATTCTTTACCAACTGAACTATCAGGGGAGCCTTACAACACTTGATCTACCACACCATAGCATGAACTCAAACCACCTCCAAGACAACATGATACAGAGTATGCACAGCATGACACGGGATACCCAAAAGAGGCAGCTCACCTGAGCCGAAGCTGGATGTTGGGAAGGGCTCCTCCGAAGAAGTGCTTAAAACGAATCTTGAAGGACAGTGTGAGACAGTGAGAAAGGGAATAGAAGGATGCAGAGGAGAAAGCATTTGCAAAGTCATGAAACTTTGAGGAAATGGGCTGCATTGGGGAAGTCTTAGTGATTCCTGACAGTATGTATTTGCTAAAATGACAGACAAACAGCAGAACCTAGGAGATGTAGTAGCTACTAGAAATGATGGATAGGGGAAGAGGAAAAAATAATCAAGAACCATCTAACTTTAGAAGGCAGAAGAGATGGCATTGAGATAGAAAATGCAGCAGAAAAATGTGAAAGAATGAGTTCAATTTTGAAAAAGAAAGAAATTGAGATAGCTATGGAACACCCAAAAGATGGATCAGCAGGTAGTTGACCATGTGGACCTAGAGTTCAGGCAGTGGTATGGACAGGAGAGGTGAGTTCGGAAAGGGCCGCTGCACAGGTGCTGGCTGAGGCCAGAAGCAGGGTGGGATGGCTCAGGTAGAACGCTCATAGCAAGAAGCCAGAGAAACAGGGAAGGAAAAAGGCAAGTGGGGAAGAGGGAAGGAGCAAGAAAAAGAATATGAGAAAGAAGTCACAGATGCCAAAGACTGTGAAAAAAAGCAGTCAATAGTAAGAAACGCTTCAGAGTGGTGAAATAAGAGGACAGCCTGAAAAATGTCCTATATTCAATTAGGCAGCTATTTGTGACCTTAGCAAGTTCCATTTCAGTATCAGAAAGAGCTAAGTTAAGATGGTCTGGAGAGTGAACGAGGGATAAAGAATTACAGACTGGAATACAGAATACTCTTTAAAAAAAAAATCTAAAAAATCTAATTGTTTTCTAAAAAACAATTAGCCCAAAGTGGAGAGAGAAAGAGAGAGTTTGTTTCACTTTGATTTTCATTTTTCAAGAAGCAAGACTTAAACATGTTAAAATGTTGAATTCTCTGAACTTTTATTTCTCTGTAAAATAGGGATAATAAGGCCTCTTCTTGGTCCATTGGATTGTTGTCAGAACAAATAAGATGAAAGATGACATATGTGAAAGAGTCTAAAGTTCTACATAAACAGCAATGTTATTTTGTATTTATAAATTTTGAAAATATAGAGTTATAAAAGTTAAGAGGCCATTGAAATATGGCTGGCTATAAAATTAATAAAAAATTATAATCAGTCTAGATCTAGAAATATTAAGCAAATGCCTTTTGAACACACACTGCATGCTGGCAACCCCGAATCTTTGAGGCTAATGACACAGGCTACTTTTGCTGGACAAATTTCTTCTGGTGCATCTAGGTTACAGCCTGAGTTTCCAGATGTCTTTGTTATACCAGGAAAAAAAAAAAAAAAAAAAAGGTCAGTGAACCCGGGCAAATTGCTGTGCATTAAATCATCTGGGAATTTTTTAGTCTTATGAGTAGTAGTTTTTAAATAAATGTTTCTGGCATTTACCCAGTTTCGCAAAGCAACAGACTAGCCCCATAATTTAGGTCTCACGACCAGCGAAACCATGGTGAATGGCCACAAGCTGCTGAGTATGTTATTCTAAGGAGTGACTGAAGTATTCTGGGAAGTGAGCTAGCCATCTCAGGACGTCCCCCCTGGGAAGACTAACCATCTGAAAGAATATGGCCAAATCATTATTTCACTAGTCACCAAACTTTTAAGGACTCTACAAAGAGCATTATTTTAAGCACTATGACATCACTGTAACTAGGTTTTCTCTCTTAAAACTTGTAACAAGTGGTTTCAGCATGCCCCAACTTCCTCCCCTGGGAAGATATCTTATCCCTGTAAAAGAAAATGTCCCTTTCCTTTTCTGCGCACTTTTGAACAGCTCTGACTGGGCTCTGATGCCTCCTCAGTTATTTTCAAGGACACAGGGTGCTAATTGAGGTCAAGCAGCTGTGACTCCAGTGCCAAAGAACAATTGTGCAGAATACAGAAGCCTTCCTTTACAAAAGACACTGAGGATCTAGTCTTGAGATCCAAATAAACCCTGTTTGCAGTTACTTTTGCATGCGTCTTTTATCTTAAACAGACCGAGCTACAAGACCTAAATGGTGTTTCTTTTATCCATGTTTCTCAAATATTTTATCCTTGATATGTGACACTATCATATGTAGCTATTAAATTGACCCAATGTCTCCAGGTCAGTTTTTAGAACTTTTATCCACTGCAATGCCAAATTTCCTCCCAGGGCTGAGGGTCAATAAAGCGCTTTGCAAATACCTCAATCAGAAATACGAAGAAAAAGACAAAGCTTCCATTGCCCTCAAAATAGACCTTTATAGAAAACTGAATATCTTTCATAAGTTTACCTCAATCTCAAAATAATTTTGTGAAAGTATTGTCATTACTTATCAACAATGAATAGAGTAGAATCCTGAGGCCCAAAGAGTTTTAAGAATATTCCAAGGTGGTATGAGATTACTAGGTATAAACTACTATGTATAAAATAAAGAAGGAACAAGAATATATTGTATAGCACAGGGAATTATAGGCATTATCTTGTAATAACTTATGGAGTGTGAGCTGCAAAAACACTGACTCATTTTGCTGTACGTCTGAAACTAATACAAAACTGTAAGCCAACTATACTTCAATTAAAAAAAGAACATTCCCAAGGCCTCTTAGTTCTTTAGAAACAGATCTATATCCAAGGTCCTCTGCTGCCTCAACTCTTTCCACTACACCATAGATGGCCCCCATCATGTTACCCACTTTATTTGTATTTCACTTCTCTAGCAACAATGGACGGAGAAGGCAATGGCACCCCACTCCAGTACTCTTGCCTGGGAAATCCCATGGATGGAGGAGCCTGGTGGGCTGCAGTCCATGGGGTCGCTAGGAGTCGGACATGACTGAGTGACTTCACTTTCACTTTTCACTTGCATGCATTGGAGAAGGAAATGGCAACCCACTCCAGTGTTCTTGGCTGGAGAATCCCAGGGACGGCAGAGCCTGGTGGGCTGCCGTCTCTGGGGTCGCATAAGAGTCGGACACGACTGAAGCGGCTTAGCAGCAGCAGCAGCAGCAACAATGGAAAAAGTCTGGCTTCCTCTGAAGTCATTAGGAATCTCTGATGAAATGCAGACGTGAATTCAGTTCTCCCTCCAATGAAAATACATAAAACATACTGGTTATATAAGGAATGTTATGGGGTCATCGTGGATGTGGAAAACTTTTTAAAGGAATGCACAAATGATGCTTGGAATGCTGAAAAGGCCAAAGAAGATATTACAAACAAATGACCAAATGTGGAATGGGGGGAAATTCCATGAACAATCAGTATTGTCACTTGACTAGTTTGTTTTTATTCTGGAAGGGCTTCTCTTTGATGGAAAACCCTGGTTTTTTAAAGCGTTTCAAATGAACTCAATGACCAACCTGTAGATGGAGAAGGAAGCCACGGAGCGAATGAGGGATGCCAAAGCCCCCACTTTGGCAGCTTCCACCGCCCCCTCCATGCGGTACTGCACTGCTGTGGAGTAGTTGGTATAAGGTTGATTGTAAACGACGATCTTCCCTTCTGCGTCTGGCCCCCTTCTCTGCAGTTCATCGAAAGAGGTCACCACCAGAACTTCCGCAGTAATGCCTACAAATAAAAGTCATGCAAGATTAACGCGTGGTTTCCGATCAGCCAGGTTGAATTGGCACACAAAAGGTCACACATGCTCTATCCACTACATCTGGCAAACCGGTTTGCAAAGATCAAAGTTTCAGAGCCATTTGCTATGGGAGAAAGACTGTAGGGGTTAGCCAGTTTCCCAAGAATGAGAAAAGGCATTCAAAACATTTAATATACGACTCATTAGGTTTTTCAACTTGCTTGACCAGCTGCTATTAAATCACAAATTGCTTGCAAAGATGTCTTTTTTTTTTGTCTCTTTCCCACCCTAACAGGTCATGAGTTTCACAAAATGACACTAGTTATTTATTTAAAAAACACATTTTAGAAAGCTTCCCTTGGGATTAATGAAACACATATTTATCTTTTCATAAAACTATTTTGATATGTGGCTAAACAACATTCACTGACATCATACAAAGGATGGCAGTTTATAAAAAAAAATTCTTAGGAGCCAATGATTTTCATACTTCCAATTTTTAACAAATAGTTAATGTAACTTCTCCCAAGAGCCACAAAAAGTCAGCTTGTTTTCTTTCCTTCTTTGTACTGAATCCTTTTAAAGAATGTGAAAACTGCCCATGTCTCGATTTATAGGACTTGTTCATTACCAAACATATCACTATTCTTCACCTAAAAATTCTGAAGATGCTATGTAACTGTTCTATAATCCTCTTGTCTCATTTAGAAAGATGTGACATCTTTTTTCACACCTCAAGTCTTGCCCAAATCTTCTTGATTAGGACAGGGTTTCACAGCTTCTGAGAAGTCATTCAAAAACTGCCAGACCACTGAGGATTCAATTTGATGGCCCAGTTACAGGGACAAGAAAAAATATTTAGCAACAAAGGCCAGATGCAGTAGCTAAATATAACTATCTAAAGTCAAGAGGCAGGCGCCTACTGCTTTATAGCTTTAGCCAGGCAGTCATGAAATATGGCAGTAAAAACCCAAGTATCAACATGGATTATTTGGCATATTTCTTTAATCTTGCAAACTAGAGAATCAAGTTCTTCTGGAAGCTTAACATGTCATTAAAATAGTAACTGTTACTTGGAAAATCCTTTTTAAATGCACTGCAGGTATGAGAGAATTCTTGCTTTCATCATGGGCCCCACACAATGGACCCTTTGAGCTGGCTGCTCTCCGCTTCTGGTTCCACCATCCAGACTGAATCTGTACCATTGCTTTAAAGTGATTGACTACAGATCTACAAGTATGTCTCTACCAACATTCAGAACTCAGAACTTAATTCATAATCTAAGGAAAGCAATGGACAATTATGAAAAGTAAGGAAGCCACCAGCTTTTTCACATGATAAATATGTGTAAGAATACAAATAAAGGCTTGGCTAAACGGACTTTGAGATTCATAACTTTTTGAAACCTGGAGTTACCTTGAAATTTGACTGGCGTTATTGTTGGCATGTCACAGGAATTTTGTTGATGCTTTTCAGCTGTTTCTAATGAATAACAGATTCGATGGTCCACCCAAGGGGTGTCCCAGCAATGGGGTAATTTTGGCATCTGGATTGGAGCCACTAGAAACGAAGCCAAGTTTCTATAAATTTTCATTGGCCACTGCAAAATTAAAATCATACAAGGGGAGTGCTTCACTAGGGTCTACGGTTCAAGTTCTTTTAACAAATGTGAGTGACAGAGTCCTAATGAGCCAAAACCTAACCTAGACATCAGTCACCAATGCAGAACACTAGAAGCAGCTATAGGTCAAAACCTATCACCAAGAACTTGCAAGAAGTCTTCAAATTAATCTCTTTTCCTGAAAGCTTAGGGTCATCTCTGATTCCTCTGTCTCCTTCATCCTCCAGGTCCCATCAGTCCTCAAATACTGAGACTCTTACTCCTTAGTATTACCTGAGAGCAGGGCCTCTGCTCTGCCACATTACACCTCTCACATCAGACTCTGGTGCCCTGCTGTTTGGACCATGAGTTCCTCCTCCTTCACCTCACCACACTAGTGTCCCAGCCTCCAGCCCAGCTCCCTCAAATTTAACTTCCACAGAGCCGCCAGGGTGAAGGACTCGAACTGTGGAAAAGTCAGAGCAGCCTGTGCCACCATCTCCCTGCCCCCTCTGCCCCCTCTGCCCATTACCCGTCACCTCACAGTAACAGTCAAAGCCTGTCTGTCTGTATAGACACGGGCTCCCTTTTATTTTAAATTCGGTCAATACTAAAGTTAAAGTTCCCACTCTCACCACAGCAGTTCACTTCTCAGTGTCTTCGTTCACACTACGGTAGATATGTCTTGTTGACCCCACTCTCCCAACTTTGTCATGTGACTAACACCTATTTATCCCTCAGATGCTGTTTAAGAATCACTCCCTCAAACTCTACACAATATTCTGCAACAACCGGTATCGGGAAAGAATCTAAGAAAGAGCAGATATATGAATATGTATGACTGATTCACTTTACTGTACATCTGAAACTAGCACAACACTGTAAACCAGCTATTCAGTTCAGTTCAGTTCACTTGCTCAGTTGTGTCTGACTCTGCGACCCCACGGACTGCAGTTCGCCAGGCCTCCCTGTCTATCACCAACTGCCGGAGTCTATTCAAACTCATGTCCATCAAGTCGGTGATGCCACCCAGCCATCTCATTCTCTGTCAACTATACTCCAATAAAAATAAAATTTAAATAAGAAATAGAAAAAAAAAGAATCATTACTTTAGGGAGCATTCTCAAGGCCTCTGGCCTCTTTGCCTCATCCCTCTCCCCCTGCCTCCAGGAAGGCTGGTTAGTGCACCACTCAACTCTTGACTTTCAGAGTCTCCCGGGCATACTCAGGCACTAGACGATGTTGTTGTTTAGTCGCTCAGTCATGCCTGAGTCTTCACAACCCCAGGGACTATAGCCCTCCAGGCTCCTCTGTCCATGGATTTCCCTGGCAAGAATACTGGAGTGGGTTGCCATTTCCTTCTCCAGGGGATCTTCTCAGCTCAGGGATCAAGCCCAGGTCTCCTGCATTATCAGGCAGATTTTTTACCACTGAGCCACCAGGAATGCCTAAGAGACAATGCAACTTTGCTTATTTATGATTGACAATACCACCTAAACCAGGAACTCTTTGGGGTCTGGGGCTTTTGCTTTGGTTTGTATCTCCTGGGCCTAACATAGTGCTCAGTGTGTGTGTAGGCAGCCAGTCAATAAGCTTTCCTCAAATGGCACTGCTCCAAATAAGGGGCTATTGACTGGATATAAAGCATTTCCATAGAAGTGCAATTTTATCTTTAAAGTTTGAGAGCACTTCTCCCACAATAACTCAGCAGTCTGACTCTCTGACCACCCAGAGCACAGCTGCACAACAATAACCAAGCAAAAGAGGCCTTGGGGCAGTCGGAACAGAAATATAAATCCCACGTATAAAAACTCAGGCACTTGAACATAAGGAAGCTCTTCTGCTCTTAAAGCCTAGTTACCCTTATTTCTATAAAATTCTAAATCTAGTGCTTAAACCTATGAACTATGAGAAATAATAAATCAGAAAGAAGAGATAGGTTTGGAAGCTGATAGCAGTACCACAGGGGGAAAAAAAGCAATGTCAGAGACAGGAACATGAAACATAACAAATACGCACTTACTGACATTTTTGCAGTATCAGAAATGTTCTGTGTCTGGGCTAACACGGTGGCCACTAGACACATGTGGCTACCAGCACGTTATTTATGTATTTACTTGGCTGCACCAGGTCTTAGCTGTGGCATACAGGATTTCTGATCTACATTTTGACAGGCAGGCTCTTAGATGCAGCATAGGAACTCTTAGCTGTGGCATGTGGGATCTAGTTCCCTGACCAGGGATCAAACCCAGGCCCTCTGCATTGGGATTGCAGAGTCTTAGCCACTGGACTACCAGCGGGGTCCCCCTGAACACTTTAAATGTGGCTGGGAGGGATTGGGGGCAGGAGGAGAAGGGGACGACAGAGGATGAGATGGCTGGATGGCATCACTGACTCGATGGACGTGAGTCTGAGTGAACTCCAGGAGTTGGTGATGGACAGGGAGGCCTGGTGTGCTGCAGTTCATGGGGTCGCAAAGAGTCGGACACGACTGAGCGACTGATCTGATCTGAATGTGACTCAGAAACTGAATTTTTAATGCCATTTCTTTTAATCAACTTATACTCAAATTTAGATAGCCACATGTAAATAGTGGCTACTGTGTAGAATGCATAATCACCGCAGGCTCAGCTATTACGTAGGCAGATGGCCAAAAGCACCTCTGCTGGCCCCGGGGGCCTTGCTTCAGGACAGGCAGGAACAGACGTGGCCATCACAGCAGGGCCTCCTACAGCAGCCTGTATTCAGTACCCACTGTTTGGGAAGTCAGGGTATGTACAAACATACTTAAGTAAGATTTTTGCTCAAAATGAATAAAATAAAACCAGGCCATCCAGAAAACCTCACTCTTCCATATTAGTTGTGTTTTGACACGTTGCACAAAGGAAAGCCTTCTGCTCTCCTACACAGCAGGCTGCTATTCTTTTCTCTCCTCTCTGCTCCCTTCTTTTCATGCCCTTGTTCTTAAAACTAGTATATGAAAACCTCAAACATAAAACCATTATCAGATGTCCTGAACTCCTTATTAATAATTGTAACCCACTCCCAACCCCCATCTCTCTTTTCTAGCTTAATTTTTCAATAGCAGTTGTCAGCTTCCAGCTGCTTCTACTACAGTAATGTAAGCTCCATGGGGTGGAGGGGGGGGCAGTGGGGTAGAAATTCTTGTCTGCCTTATTCATTAATATTATCAAAATGCCTTAAGTGGCACCTGACATGTAATATGTGAAATTTACTCATACACACTCATAGGCACAAATGCACACATGTACACATGCATATACAGAATGAAATAAAGAGAAGCCAAAAAATAAGTGTAATAATATCCCATCCATGATCACTCCCCTAAAATGTATACATCCAAGGAACTTATACATTTCTGTAAGTGAGTATAATTGATAAAATAATAATAGTGAGTATCTATTGTTTAAACCAGTGTTCATAGCAACTCTGCAAAGTAGTCATTAGGAACACGGAAGTGCATAGAAATAAATTTACACAACTACAAGGTGTTGAAACTGAACGTTGAATTATTGGTCATCTGAATCCAAGGGTCATGCTCTTCCTATTAACATCATTGCTATCTTCTTTTGAAATGTAAAACATATCAAAAGAGGAAGAAGAAACATAAGTAAGTGTATAAAAAGCTGCCTAAAGTTATCCTTTATTTTTCCTTCATCTTGCTCATACATCAGAGCACTGTTATCACACGAGGTCCCAATCTTCTCACAGGGGAGCTATGAGGGATGTTTCACTCTAGGACAAGAGTCATCAAACTGTTAGAGTAATGAAAAGAATGGTGGTAGTTATTATTATAAAAATAGTATAAAAAGCCTCAGGCTTCTTTCTATTCTCCACTTCTAATTCTCCATTTCTAATTTTCAAAATCGGTTCACTTACGTTTTAAACGCCTCACCCTGTGCATAGTTAGTGCTGCAGTTTCCTTGCAGAGACAGCAGACGCTGACTGCTGTGGCGTTGGCTGGGGTCATTTATTCTACGGAAGATGTGATACAGAGACTCAAGTCTCAGTCTCTTCTGCCCTGATTCCTCCCAAGAACAGTTAAGAGTAGGAAGATAGTGATGTGAGAATTTCATAATCTTTTCTATTATTAAAAGGAAAAGATTACAGACAGAAAAACATGTCTCTGGGGCTCAATTCAAAGTGGGAAGTCTCAGGAAATGGATTCTGATTTCAGAAGACTTAACCCCAAACAGGAATTACTCCAGCCCCACCTAAAAGAAAGCCTAGTGTCTCACTCTTCACCATGTAATCTTATTCCAAGTATGCTATACAAGGCTACTAGGTCCAGTGGAATGGTTGGTTTTCCTGAATTCAATTACAGAAAAAAGGATAAGAGCTGTTCTTGGAAATTTGATGTTTTGGCCTGAAGTGGTAAGGAAATTGCAAATTCATGGCAATGCAAATAAAAAGAACTTCAGAACAGTCCTTTCTGAGCATCCATCTTTTGGGGGAGAAGATAATGATTGTGCACCAACCTTTTCATGGAAGAACAAGCGTTAAAGATTCAAAGTCATTGAAAAAACGTACAGCCCTCCTGCTGGGTGGGATTTGTGTTGAGCATTGGGGATAATAGGAACTTTAAGTTCCATCTCTGTCCTCAAAAATTGTATAATCTGGGGAAGAAAAATAGGTAAATAATAACTTTAAAAAGCACAGGATGTCACAAGTGCTTAAAGTACAAAGTAAAATTTCATGAAAAGAGTAACATAAATCAATATCAGTTCTGATAGGGGGAAATCTTGCAAGTTTCCCAATAAGATAAAACTTTAAGTGGGACTTAAAAGATTTCAGTAGGCTGAAAATAAAGAAAAGGGCATTCCCAGGTAAAGAACAAAGAAGGGAACCCCAAAATAGGTGAAACATCTATTCAAATTCAGTGAATAGGAGATTTCCTGCCAGGTCCCAAAAAAACAGACAGTGTGACACTCTAAAATCTTCTAATTGTTAACCAAGATATTTATGGACCCCTATCATTCTATGAATTCTAAGACAAGTAGAAGAGTCTCCTTGAAATAATTTTCAGGAAAATATGGTTAAACTAAGCTATTATCTTATGAAAAAGTTGGCTTAAAGCTCAACATTCAGAAAACTAAGATCATGGCATCCAGTCCCATCACTTCATGGCAAACACATGGGGAAACAGTGGAAACAGTGGCAGACTTTATTTTTCTGCGCTCCAAAATCACTGCAGATGGTGACTGCAGCCATGAAATTAAAAGACGCTTACTCCTTGGAAGGAAAGTTATGACCAACCTAGATAGCATATTCAAAAGCAGAGACATTACTTTGCCTACAAAGGTCCATCTAGTCAAGGCTATGGTTTTTCCAGTAGTCATGTATGGATGTGAGAGTTGGACTATAGATAAAGCTGAGCATGAAAGAATTGATGCTTTTGAACTGTGGTGTTGGAGAAGACTCTTGAGAGTCCCTTGGACTGCAAGGAGATCCAACCAGTCCATCCTAAAGGAGATCAGTCCTGAATATTCATTGGAAGGACTGATGCTGAAGCTGAAACTCCAATACTTTGGCCACCTGATGCGAAGAACTGACTCATTGGAAAAGACACTGATGCTGGGAAAGATTGAAGGTGGGAGGAGAAGGGGATGACAGAGGATGAGATGGTTGGATGGCATCACGGACTCAATGGACATGAGTTTGAGTAAACTCTGGGAGTTGGTGATAGACAGGGAGGTCTGGCATGCTGCAGTCCATGGGGTCACAAAGAGTTGGACATGACTGAGCTACTGAACTGAACTGAAGCTATTATCTGCGCGAAAGTTAGAAGAGCAAGAGGCAAAACACTGCTCCAGTGACTGAATCGCCCTATCCACACTGGCCTCTGAGAGCCAGCTCCAATCAAACCTTGTCTGTCCGCCTTGCAAGTGAGCCCGGACCTGACTTCATCACAATCCAAGGAGACAATAAATTCTCACCATTTCGTTTGTTCAACATCACAGTGTGCTGCAAGCTGTCTTTCCACACTAACACTTGAGGACGGGCCACAAGCAAAGCAGCTTGTCTACCTTGACCTCTAAAATACAGAGTTTGCACATTTTGTCTTTTGCTGGAGAGGCTACTCCAGGACCATTATTTTTAATCAATGTGTAATGTAGGCCACTCAGGTTGTCCAGAGACCCAACTCAGCAACACCCTTAGCCACAGCATACAGCACAGACCGGTCCTTAACAATCTGATCACTTAGAATCCAAACTGCTTCCACAGCAGGCAAGGCAGTCACACAATTAGGCACCTTGATCAAGCTTAGTGATTATCAAATGGAGCATTCATAGCCTAGAACATGAGATGCACTGTTTGAAACACAGTTGCTTTGAAACATGGTTGGTTTGAAACATGTCTGAAATGGTAGCCTTCTCCCCAGCCCCTGGTATTTCCTTGTAATGGGGATTGGTGTGGGTGAGCAAGGGTTTTCGCCAAAACCAGTTATCTAATACATCTGGTAAAGTGAGCAGCTGCAAGATACTGTGCACCTTGGTCAGCTTCCAGTGGTATGTAAGGAATAAAATCCACAGGCCTCAGTGATTGTGGAGATAGAGAGGTGAGTTTCTATAGACTAAAACAGGATTTGTTTTAGCTTTGCTGAGAAGGTGTGTTGTTAGTTGCTCAGTCGTGTCTGACTCTTTGTGACCCCATAAACCGTCAGGCTCCTCTGTCCATGGTATTTCCCAGGCAAGAATACTGGAGTGGGTTGCCATTTCCTTCTCCAGGGAATCTTCACGAGATCAAACCCGGGTCTTCTGCATTGCAGACAGATGCTCTACCATCTGAGCCACCAGGGAAGTCCTTGCGATCCCAGGAATGAGTGTTGAGGGACTACGGGACATTGGCAGGGAGGCTGGGGAGAGGTGGAAGGGAGGAGAGTACTGAGATTCCAGTATGTAGACAGTAAGGGAGAGGATGGCATGAGAGGAGACGGGCAGCATGTAGGCAACATCACGGGAGCCCTGTAGCTGTACTAGGAAGGCATTTGGGTGGGGATCGAGAAGTCAGGCAAATTCAGATTTACATTTAGAAAACATCACTGGGCTCAGGGTGATGAAGCATTGGAGGAGGTAAGGAAAGGAGGTGGGCTTGCAGGACAGCTGTTTAGAGGACCACCGCCACATTCTGCCTGAGAGGTGACAGTGGCTTGGAGTAGCGCAGGGCAGTAGAGAAAAAGAACAGTGAACCCACTTTGGGCAATAGTGTGGAAGGGACATCTTTCACTGTGATGGGGAGACTGACTTGGAGTTTTGCACTCCACTATCCGTGCTGTCCAATCTACATAACGATTTTCCTGGGGAAAGTTGTATATCAACTGAAATTTAGTGGTCAAATCATTCAAAATGAAGACAATTTTGAAAATTTTTGTTTGTTTAATTTCTATTGAAGTATAGTTGACTTACAATAGTGTGCTAGTTTCAGGTGAACAGCAAAATAAATCCGTTATACACATCTCACTTTTTTAGATTCTTTTCCCATATAGGTCATTACAGAGTACTGAGCAGAGTTTCCTGTGCTATGCAGTAGGTCCTTAGTAGTTATCTATTTTACATATACTATACTAGTATGGAGAAGGCAATGGCACCCCACTCCAGTACTCTTGCCTGGAAAATCCCATGGATGGAGGAGCCTGGTAGGCTGCAATCCATGGGGTCGCTAAGAGTCGGGCACGACTGAGCGACTTCACTTTCACTTTTCACTTTCATGCATTGGAGAAGGAAATGGCAACCCACTCCAGTATTCTTGCCTGGAGAATCCCAGGGACAGAGGAGCCTAGTGGTCTGCTGTCTATGGGGTCGCACAGAGTCGGACGTGACTGAAGCGACTTAGCAGCAGCAGCAGTGTGTATATGTGTATATGTCAATCCCAATCTCTCGATTTATCCCTCTCCCCTTACCCCTTGTTAACCATAAAATTGTTTTCTATTTCTCTTTTGTAGATAAAAATTCCACATGTAAGTGATACCCTATGATATTTTTCTTTCTCCATCTGAATAATGTGAATCCTATTGGTAAAACAAGCATCTTACTCTAAAACTTTTTAACAAAGTGTTTATATGTTACATTATATATATATTATTCTTCACGATATACTTTAAATGGGGTATTTCTTTATCAGCAATAAGAAACCCCCATCATTATATATTGGCTACAAGGCTCACTAGCCTTTGATCTGGAACAAGTTGCCCAACTTTCCCCAGCCTATAACATGAGAATCACAATAATATTGATACCACCAGGATTCGTGGGAGCACTGTTTAAGATGATAGAGGTAAAAATTACTCTGTGTATTACAAAGCATTATAAAACAAGAATAGGTATGAAAGGGTCTGGACATACATAGAATAAGTATAAGCAATAAATATATGATTTATTTAAAATTTCATTTCAAACAATTACCAGAAGTAAAACAAAAATAGTAGGTATGACTTCAACAAAGAGGGAGCCTCTTGGCTCAGAGCAAAGCTAGTCTTTATCAGGTCAGACAGCTCCAGAGGATGTATGACTTCTTGTCAATTTAGACTAAATTGATAACTTAGGCAGCATATCATAAAGAACTCAAGTCAGGCTGGGCAAAGAAATTGAGTAGGTCTCATGGGTCTGCTTGGCAGCAATGGGTACAGAAGGAGTGATGGGAGAGAGAAGGAGGGAAGGGACATTTTTAAGTAGCATCAGAAGAACAGGCCAAAACAGAAAAAGATGCTAGTAGCCCTATCTAAAATTACATCTGTGCTATATTTGATGATTTCCTCTACATTTCTTTATTTAAAAAAATGACCATCCGCTCATCAATTACCTTGTAAACTGCAGGGTATCTCTTGGAACACTGGGTTTGGCCATGAGACTTGTTCTGGCCAATGGAATGTGAGTGGCCAGGGTGTGTGGTCACAGCTGGGCGGGAAATGTAAGAGCCATTGTTAAGTTTTGACTGCCTTTGAAGAACCCTTTACTTTCAGCCACAAGAATGGAGTGTCCCGGATGGGTTTTTCCTTCAGCCTGAATCCTGGGGTTAAAAAAGATATCTGAGGTAGAAACAAGGGCATTACCAACTTTACATACATATATAATATATATATATATATTATAATACATATATAAATATATTTTAAATATATTTTTTAAAAAGTTTATGTTTATAAATTTATGTTATATATATGACATAAACCTCGGAACTTCCCAGGTGGTGCTTGTGGTAAAGAACCCACCTGCCAAAGCAGAAGACATGAGATGCGGGTTCAAGATGCAGGTTCGATCCCTGGGTCAGGAAGATCCCTGGAGGAGGGCATGGCAACCCACTCCAGTATTCTTGCCTGGAGAATCCCGTGTGTTGGGGGCCAGAGTGAGGCACTTGGCCCATGGCAAAGGTCATGAGGAAGGAGGCTCGACATACGCAAAGGCAGGATCGAGCCTCAGGAGTCCCCCTGGAAATCCTCGAGCATCTACCCCCATAACCAGAGCCTGCCTACTTTACTACTTTGTGCTCTCACCTACACCTCTGACTTTACAGGGGGCTGTCCCCCACCACCTCTTTCGGAGAAGGAGTTAACTTAGAACTCCAGTTAATAAAAACTCCTGGGCGTGACAAGAGTGTTTTAACCTACAAACTCCTCTGAAGGTTCTCTAGCCTGCCTGACAGGCTTGTCCGGCCACATGTGATTGCTCACAGCCTCCCAACCGTGAGAGGCACGAGATGCTTTAAACCTTCTAAAAACAGGTTCTTTAGAGAAGTTAGAAAACCATTAGTATAAGTATAATGGGCTGATTAGAAATTGTATTGGTGAAGGGTTTTTCATTTGTTGAGCCAATGTTTGTTGCTAAGTCTCCACATCCCCTGCCCTTACACACATTAATGAATATATAGAAGAAATAAGTATTAACCTTTGATATAAATCACGTTAGACCTTAGGCTAAGTAAATTCTTTCCTTAACTAAAACCCACTATACCCTCACCCTATAGGAATGTAACTTTATTTGGGTGGCATCTGTTTTAAGAATAATCACCCCTGGAGAAATAAGTGTCCTGGTTGACTGACCGCTATCACAAGGAGAGGGTCATAAATTGTCAGCAGGCCCCCTGGCCAGAAGATGATGTAACACCCCTAAGACCTCTGTATACATTTGTATGAAGCACCTGACTTTGATAAAAGTCAGGACTGCTGACCCCACGTGACTTTTGCATAACATCTCAGTGTATAAAAGTAGACCATGGAAAATAAAGAATTGGGATCAGTTTCTCAAAATACTGGTCTCCCCATGTCGCTCTCTCTCTTACACTCTGGCTGAGTCTCCATCTGGAGTGCGGAACCCACCAAGCTTACTAATTTTGCCTGGGCTTCTAAGATCTGACCGGGGAGGCCTCAGTGTCTCCTGTCCTTCGGGAGAACAGAAGGACACCTGTGGCCTACGTAAGTGGTGCAAGCTTCTTGTCTTGAAGTTTTATTGGTCTCCCGTGTAAACCAAGCTACTCAGCCTCTTTTCTCCACTGAATTTTCCTACTGAGCTATCCTCATTCTATTACTCTTTATATCTCTAATTAATATCTAATTGAAGCTATTGTATCCTGATCCTCGCCGACGCCATCCCCGCTTCGAACTCCCTGGATCAGCCGGGGCTGGACCCCGGCACCCGTGGACAGAGGAACCTGATGGGCTATAGTCCATAGGGTCACAATGAGTTGGACACGACTGAAGCAACTTAGCACACATGCATGCATATGACATGAAACTCAGTGGTTGCAAGCCACAGAGATTTGGGGGTTGTGCATTACTGAGGAAGAGCTGAGTGATGTAGGAGCCTTGAATTCCAAGTTTCTATCGGTATTTTACAATCCGCAGCTGATGACAGATAAGATATAGAATAAATATATTTAATGCCTTAGGGAAGACTGTTCAGTGAAAATTAGATAACTACTGTCTTCCTCCTATCAAACATCAAAGCGATCAAACACCAAACAGTAGAAAGAAAACAAATCTGAAGAAGAATTTAGTAAGTGTCATTGATTTAACACACATAGACTAAATGACAAAGAATTTTAAGTAGGAGATAAGCCCTAGAGATCATTAAAATACAGTCTTGGCAGCTCAGTTAGCTAACCCATCTAATGTTACTTCTAAAGAAACAAGAAGCCCTGTTGTGCAGTTAAATAATTCTATATACTTTCAGGAGATTTCAATATTTCATAGCTAAATGCATTTTCTAAATTCCATCTTCAAAAATCGAGGGCAAAAACTATAGAAACTGGTGTGGTTGTGTTTGTACCAAGTATAAAATAATGTTATTGTAGTGTTATATCAGAGAGATAAAACAACTCTGTGACAATCTGGCATTCCAAAATGGGATTTTTGTAAAGCTATGTTTTGAAATGTTAACTGTCCTATGCTCTTCTTAGAGAAGTAAAAGTTGGGGAAAAAAATACTGTAACCAAACAGAATTTCTGCTTTCAATAATAAGAAACCTGGCTCAGGTTCATGATTAGTTTGATACAGCAATTTGCCTCTAAAAGAAAGTTCTATTTGATTCATTTTGATATTTGGCAAAACTAATACAGTTATGTAAAGTCTAAAAATAAAATAAAATTAAAAAAAAAAAAAGAAAGTTCTAGAGACATGATTGAAATATCAGAATCATATGCATTACATGAGAAAATTTCCAGGATGTTGTTTATTAAAGTCCATTGACTGGAAGGACATAAACTCAGCTATCAATGTCAATCCCATTACAATTATAATTAAAAGCTATCACCATACAGTTTAAGCAGGAGTGATTTAAGCAGAAAGGCATTCAGTCCAGTTCAGTTCAGTTCAGTCGCTCAGTCGTGTCCGACTCTTTGCAACCCCATGAATCGCAGCACGCCAGGCCTCCCTGTCCATCACCAACTCCCAGAGTTCACTCAGACTCACGTCCATCGAGTCAGTGATGCCATCCAGCCATCTCATCCTCTGTCGTCCCCTTCTCCTCCTGCCCCCAATCCCTCCCAGCATCAGAGTCTTTTCCAATGAGTCAACTCTTCGCATGAGGTGGCCAAAGTACTGGAGTTTCAGCTTTAGCATCATTTCTTCCAAAGAAATCCCAGGGCTGATCTCCTTCAGAATGGACTGGTTGGATCTCCTTGCAGTCCAAGGGACTCTCAAGAGGCTTCTCCAACACCACAGTTCAAAAGCATCAATTCTTCAGTGCTCAGCCTTCTTCACAGTCCAACTCTCACATCCATACATGACTACTGGAAAAACCATAGCCTTGACTAGACGGACCTTTGTTGGCAAAGTAATGTCTCTGCTTTTGAATATGCTATCTAGGTTGGTCATAACTTTCCTTCCAAGGAGTAAGTGTCTTTTAATTTCATGGCTGCAGTCACCATCTGCAGTGATTTTGGAGCCCCCAAAAATAAAGTCTACCACTGTTTCCACTGTTTCCCCATCTATTTCCCATGAAGTGATGGGAACGGATGCTATGATCTTCATTTTCTGAATGTTGAGCTTTAAGCCAACTTTTTCACTCTCCACTTTCACTTTCATCAAGAGGCTTTTTAGTTCCTCTTCACTTTCTGCCCTAAGGCATTAACCACATTTAATAGGTGAGAAAATATGAAGTTTCAGGAAGGTACAGCAAAGTTTAAAGATCTTATCAAACTAGAAAGTGGCAGACTTTGAATATGAATTTAGGTCAGACTGATTCTGAATCCATGCTCTTCTTACCCCATCCCATATAGCTTCCCTCCCAGTGAACTTAAGTAAGCATGTACTGATAAGCTTTCTAGGACTCTCTCCTCAGGTGGCCAATAATCTTTGAAGGTGCCCAACAACTGATCCTACTCCACAAATCCCTGGACTTAGAAAGTGGAAAACAAAAGCAAAAATGTTCCAAAGCCTCACAAATGAATAAGTACCATTAACTTTTCAAATATTCAAAGATCTTATGTTGCCTTCGGGATACCCAAATTCACTTATTCCCTATATCCTCTACCCTATTCCTTCCTGTTTTACAAATAACCCATCTTTCTATGCTCGGCCAAATATGTATCTGATTCAGCACATAATTGAATCAAACTAGACTCAAGTTAAATAAGTGATGTTAGAGTAGGAGAGGTGTATATATATATATATATATTTTTTTTTTTTTTTTTGATCGTCCCATGTCATGTGGGATCTTAGTTCTCCAAGAATTGAACCCACACTCCCTGCAGCAGAAGCATGGAGTCTTAACCACTGGACCACTAGTGAAGTCCCTATATTTCCATTTTAAAAGAGATTTTCACCTACAATAATTTGTTTATTCAATAAATGTATTTGAGCCCTTCCAATATGCTAAGCCATTCCAAAGTGCTAATCAATGATATAGTGATTTCACTATATGAAGATTACATTCTAGTGGGTAGGATCAGTAACCATCAAAACCAGCAAACATATTATAATATAATTACAACTTAATACATGATGCTCTGAAATTGGAGTCCTTGGGACTTGATCTGGTCTGAAAGGATCTTGAAAATCTTCTAAGAAAAGGAAACATTTAGAAACATTAAGAAACTGTGAGATGAATAGACATTAAGCAGGTGGAGCAGGAGTGGAAAGAGAGAAATAAAATAGTCCAGGTTGACCAAATAACATATGCAAAAGCTCTGAAGTGAGATGACATCCAAGGAACTGAAAGAAGACCAGGTAGAGTGGTACAGTGATACAAAATGAAGCTGGACGGGTAGAAGGAACCAATTTAGGCAGAATCTTGAAGGCAACTTTAAGAAATTTGGGTATTTATTAATTAGTTGGAAATAACAGAGATTTTAAGTATGAACAGTGATAATCCATCTTCTATTTTTCAATATCATATAGGACTGTATCCAAGGTGTTTATGACCTTGTAAGTTCATGTTTCAAGCATTAAATAAGAATAAAACAAGGTTGCTATCACAACTTCTATTCAGCAATATACTAGACATCTTAACCAATGAAGCAAGACAAGAAAATATATCAAATACTTAAGTATTGAAAAGGAATGAACAAGATATCTTTATCTGAGAATGACATAATCATCTGTAGATAATCTGAGAAAAATCTATAGAGAAAATAATTGCACTGTTTACACAATCAATATACACAAATCAAAACATCCTATATCCCAAGGAGATCCTGATTTTTAAAATGTAAAAGAGAAAATTGTGTTATTATTAATGGCAACAGAAATTAACTTTAAAAATTGTGAATATATTACAGAAAAAAATCCTTTCTTGTGCCCATATTAAAAATGGAGGCCAAAAATAGCCTGGAACATTGCAACAACAACAAAACACAGAGAGGGTATTGCTAGATAGTACGACTTATTATAGAGCTTATATAATGAAAAAATATAGTAGTACTACATGGAAAGAAACTAACAGAAAAGAATGGAGTCCAGAGATAGACCCACCCAGCAATGAAAGTTTGGTATATGATACAAGATGACAAAGAATACAACATTCCAAATCAGTGGAGAAATGATAATTCATTCCATGAAAGATCCTCAGTTCAGTTCAGTTCAGTTCAGTCGCTCAGTCGTGTCTGACACTTTGCGACCCACGAATCACAGCACGCCAGGCCTCCTTGTCCATCACCAACTCCCAGAGTTCACTCAAACTCACGTCCATCGAGTTGGTGATGCCATCCACCATCTCATCCTCTGTCGTCCCCTTCTCCTCCTGCCCCCAATCCCTCCCAGCATCAGAGTCTTTTCCAATGAGTCAGCTCTTCACATGAGGTGGCCAAAGTACTGGAGTTTCAGCTTTAGCATCATTCCTTCCAAAGAACACCCAGGATGTTTAGAATGGACTGGTTGGATGTCCTTGCAGTCCAAGGGACTCTCAAGAGTCTTCTCCAACACCACAGTTTAAAAGCATCAATTCTTCGGCGCTCAGCCTTCTTCACTGTCCAACTCTCACATCCATACATGACTACTGGAAAAACCATAGCCTTGACCAGATGGACCTTTCTTGGCAAAGTCTCTGCTTTTGAATATGCTATCTAGGTTGGTCATAACTTTCCTTCCAAGGAGTAAGTGTCTTTTAATTTCATGGCTGCAATCACCATCTGCAGCGATTTTGGAGCCCCAAAAAATAAAGTCTGCCACTGTTCCCACTGTTTCCCCATCTATTTCCCATGAAGTGATGGGACCAGATGCCATGATCTTCGTTTTCTGAATGTTGAGCTTTAAGCCAACTTTTTCACTCTCCTCTTTCACTTTCATCAAGAGGCTTTTGAGTTCCTCTTCACTTTCTGCCATAAGGGTAGTGTAATCTGTATATCTCAGGTTATTGATATTTCTCCTGGCAATCTTGATCCCAGCTTGTGCTTCATCCAGCCCAGCGTTTCTCATGATGTACTCTGCATAGAAGTTAAATAAGTAGGGTGACAATATACAGCCTTGATGTACTCCTTTTCCTATTTGGAACCAGTCTGTTGTTCCATGTCCAGTTCTAACTGTGGCTTCCTGACCTGTATATAGGTTTCTCAAGAGGCAGGTCAGATGGTCTGGTATCCCATCTCATTCAGAATTTTCCACAGTTTATTGTGATCCACACAGTCAAAGGCTTTGGCATAGTCAATAAAGTAGAAATAGATGTTTTTCTGGAACTCTCTTGCTTTTTTGATGATCCAGAGGATGTTGGCAATTTGATCTCTGGTTCCTCTGCCTTTTCTAAAACCAGCTTGAACATCTGGAAGTTCACAGTTCATGTATTGCTGAAGCCTGGCTTGGAGAATTTTGAGCATTACTTTACTGGCGTGTGAGATGAGTGCAATTGTGAGGTAGTTTGAGCATTCTTTGGCATTGCCTTTCTTTGGGATTGGAATGAAAACTGACCTTTTCCAGTCCTGTGGCCTGTAAATTTAACACAGTCTCTCTCAAAATCCCAACAAAATGTTTTGCAGAAATAGAAAAATTCATTCAAAAATTCACAATTCATTCTCAAGGGACTCCAAACAACCAAAACAATATTTGAAAGAAAAACAAAGTTGGAGAATTCATATGGCCAGATTTCAAAACCATATTACAAAGCTACTATAAAAAAAAACAATTTGATACTAGCATAGAGCTAGATAAATAAGCCAATGAAATAGAATAGAGAGCCCAAGGATAAAACCCTCGCAGATATAGTTAACTGATCTTTGACAAGGATGTTAAGACAACTTGAACAGCTGATGTTGGGAAAACTAGATATCCACATGCAAAAGAGAAATTGAAAGTTTACCTTACACCTTATACAAAATTTAACTCAAAATGGATTAAAGACCTAAACATAGACTTGAAACTATAAAACTCCTAAAAGAAAACAGGGGGAAAGCTTGATTACATTAGACTGGGCAATGATTTCTAGGGTATGTTACCAAAAGGGCAGGCAACAAAAACAAAAATAGACAGCTGGGACTACATCAAACTTATACAATTTCTGTGTATCAGAGGACACAATCAACAGAGTGAAAAGGCAACCTATAGAATGGGAGAAAATATTTGGAATTCATAATTGGGTGAAAGTGAAAGTGAAGTTGCTCAGTCGTGTCCAACTCTTTGCGACCCTGTGGACTGTAGCCTACCAGGCTTTTCCGTCCATGGGATTCTCCAGGCAAGAATACTGGAGTGGGTTACCATTTCCTTCTCCAGGGAATCTTCCCGACCCAGGGATCGAACCCAGGTCTCCCACATTGGAGACACACGCTTTAACCTCTGAGCCACCAGGGAAGCCCCATAATTGGGTAATATCCAGAATACATAAAAGTATCCCATAACTCAACAACAACAACAAAACACAAAGTTAACCTGATTAACTGATTAAAAAATGGGGAAAGACATGAATACACAAAAACACAATGAGATATTACCTCATATCCCTTAAGATGGCTACTATCACAATAAAAAAAGATAACAAGTATTCATAGGATATGGAGAAACTGGAACTCCTATGCACTCTTCAGTTCAGTTCAGTTCAGTCCCTCAGTCATGTCCGACTGTTTGCGACCCCATGAACTGCAGCACGCCAGGCATCCCTGTTCATCACCAACTCCCGGAGTCCACCCAAACCTATGTCCATTGAGTTGGTGATCCCATCCAACCATCTCATCCTCTGTCGTCCCCTTCTCCTCCTGCCCTCAATCTTTCCCAGCATCAAGGTCTTTTCAAATGAGTCAGCTCTTTGCAAACACATCACCATTCCTCAAAAAATTAAAAACAGAGCTATCATATGATCCAGAAATTCCACATGTGGGAATATATTCAAAGGATTGAAAGTATGGTCTCTAAGAGATATTTGAACACTCATGTTCATACCAGTACTAGTCACAATAGTCAAGAGGTAGAACAGATGAATATCCATCAAGAGATGAACAGATGAACAAATGTTGTATATACATGTAATAGAATATCGACCCAGGAATCAAACCCAGGTCTCCCGCATTGCAGGCAGATGCTTTAACCTCTGAGCCACCAGGGAAGCCCCATAATAGAATATTATTCAGCCTCAAAAAGGAAGGAAGTCTTATCTCATGCTACATGGCTTACCTTGGTACTTGGTATGCTAAGTGAAATAAAACCATCACACACACTTAAAGTAGTATATAATTGCATTTATATGACAATGATCAGCTTCATAGAAACTGAAGGTAGAATGGTGGTTATCAGGGGCTAGAAGAGGAGAAAAAAGGGAATTACTGTTTAATGGGTATAGTTTTTCAGATTTGCAAGATAAAAAAGTTCTGAATACCTGTCTCACAATAATGTAAATATACTACCACTACTGAACTGTACACTTAAACATGGCTAAGGTATGAAGTTGTACATTATGTGTCTTTCACCACAATTTAAACATGTTTGAAGAAATTATACTAATATTTATGACATCAGAGTAGGAAAGGAATTTTTGATACTTTATTTATCTGTTTTGCTGCACCGAGTCTTAGCTGTGGCACTCAAACTCTTAGTTGCAGCATGTGAGATCTAGTTCCCTGACCATGAATCAAACCCAGGCCCCCTGCACTGGGAGCACAGAGTCTTAGCCGTTGGACCACCAAGGAAGTCTTGGGAAAGGATTTTTAAAAGACACAAAGTGCAAACTGCAATGAAATGTTTATTAAATTTGACTACAGTGAAATATAATAATATAAAAACTTATGTTTGAAAAACACTTAGTGAACAAAGCTAAAGTGCCACAGACTTGGAGAAGATATTTGCTCTTCATGCAACTACAGAGGATTAGTTTCCGAACTATATAAAGAACTCAGGAAAATCTATAAGAAAAAATAAACAATAGAAAAATGGTCAACAAATATAAATAAGCAATGTGTATAAAGTAGAAATGCAAGAGACCAATAAACCAAAAGGCATTTAGCCTCTAATTATTCTACGGTGAAATAATATTTCACATCCATTAAAGGAAAAGTTGAAAAGTCTGGCAATGCCATGGGTCAGCAAGGATTTGAGGACAATGCAGCCTTCATACATTGCTAATGGTAGTGTAAGTTGACATAAACATGCTGTAGAGAAATTTAGCAATTTCAAGTAAAGTTCAAGAAGTCCCGCTGCTGCTGCTAAGTTGCTTCAGTCGTGTCTGACTCTGTGCGACCCCATAGACTGCAGCCCACCAGGCTCCCCCATCCCTGGGATTGTCCAGGCAAGAACACTGGAGTGGGTTGCCCCAACAATTTCACACTGAAGTATTAACATTGACTTCAAAGAAATTAAAGAAACTCTCACACATGTGTATTGTGGAAATACTGTACAAAGGTATTGTAGCATTATTTTTAACTGAATAAAAGCATAAATAACATAATAAAAGTATAAATAATGAACAAAAGTGTCCATAAATAGGAAAAATATATAAATTCTTATATATTCATTCAAAAGAATACACAATTGTTGAACTGGATGAACTAGATCCACGTGTATCATCATGAAAATCAAAGCATTATTTGCACAGTTGTGTTCGACTCTTTGCAACCCCATGGACTGTAGCCCACAAGGCTCCTCTGTCCATGAAATTCTTCATGCAAGAACACTGGTGTGGGTAGCCATTTCCTTCTCTAGTAGATCGTCTCGATCCAGGGATCAAACCCAGGTCTCCTGAATTGCAAGCAGCTTCTTAACTGTCTGAGCTACCAGGGAAGCCCGTATCAACATAGATAAATCATAAAAAGAAAGTTTTTTAAAAGCAGCATTTTCAGACCAACTTGTTCCATTAATGTGTCAGTTAAAAACACACAGAATAAAATTGCATGTGTAGTCTATGACACGTACATATAAAGCAAAAGAATAAATGCATGTAGGGGAGAAATAAACATAAACTTCAGAATAGTTATTATACTTGGGGGAAGAAAGAAAAGAGAAAGGAATTGGTGAGAAGTACAAAAGGAGCTTCAACTGTATAAAAATTATTTATTCTTTATTTTAAAAAGTATATATGAATGTGTTTGTGTCTGTGAGTATGAAGCAGATATGCCCCAAACTTTATAATTATTAAATCTTACTAAGGAACCGTTTTCTACAAGTTTGAAATATTTTAAAAATTCACCCCAGTTGAGGGAAGTGCAGAATGGAAATGCTATTCTTTTCATATATCCTATGTCTTGTTCTCCTGTGAATAAGGTACAGAGTAATGCCACTAGAAGCATATACATTTAGTTTGCAACTCTAAAAATATATAGGTTGTTCAACAACCCAATTGCAAAATGGGCAATCAATCTGAAGAGACATCTTACCAAAGAAGACATATAGATGGAAGTAAGCATACTGAAAAGATGCTCAGTATCATGTATCATCAGGGAATTGTAAGGTAAAACAATGAGATAACACTGCACACCTATTAAAATGAACAAAATCCAAAACACTTACAATACCAGTGCTGGTGAGGATATGGAAGAACAGAAGCTCATTCACTGCTGATGTGGATGAAAAATGGTATAGCCTTTGGAAGGCTATACCACAGTTAAGCAACTGATACATGGATTTCTTAAAAAGTAGTACATTGACAGTCATAGTAGTAGGGCTTCCCTGGTAGCTCAGCTGGTAAAGAATCCACCTCCAATGCAGCAGATCCCTGTTCGATTCCTGGGTCAGGAAGATCCCCTGGAGGAGGGCATGGCAATCTACTCCAGTATTCTTGCCTGCAGAATCCCCATGGAGAGAGGAGCATGGAGGGCTACAGTCCATGGGGTCGCAGAGAGTTGGACATGACTGAACGACTCAGCACAGCACAGCACACAGTATATTGATACAACAAAATATAATTTGTTAATTTTATTTGTTAAATAATAACAAATAAAATAATTTGTTAATATTATTTGTTAATAATAAAATATATTATTAAAAGGAATGAAGTACTGATGCATGCCAAAACATGGATGAACCTCAAAAGCATTAGAATACATAGAAAAACCCAGTAACAAATATCTCACTTTGTATGATTCCATTCACATAAAATATCTAGAATAGGCTAATCCATAGAGAAAGCAGATTAGTGGTTTCTAGGGGCTGTCAATGAGGAATGACTACTAATGGGAGTGCCTGTCCTGAAGGCAATGAAACATTCTAAAATATATTGTGGTGATGATCATATAACTCCAAATATAATAAAATTCACTGAATGGTATACTTTAAATGGGTAAATTGAATGTTAGTTCAGGTCAGTCACTCAGTCGTGTGCAACTCTTTTGTGACCCCATGGACTGCAGCATGCCAGACTTCCCTGATGATAAGTTCCCATCGCCAACTCCTGGAGCTTACTCAAATTCATGTGCATCAAGTCAGTGATGTCATCCAACCATTTCATCCTCTGTAATCCCCTTCTCCTCCCACCTTCAATTTTTCCCAGCATCAGAGTCTTTTCTAGTGAGTCAGTTCTTCGTATCAGGTGGCCAAAGTACTAGACTTTCAGCTTCAGCATTAGTCCTTCCAATGAATATTCAGGACTGATTCCTTTAGGATAGACTGGTTGGATCTCCTTGCAGTCCAAGGGACTCTCAAGAGTCTTCTCCAACAACAAAGTGCAAAAAGATTCAATTCTTCAATGCTCAGCTTTCTCTATAGTCCAACTCTCACACCCATACATGACTACTGAAAAACTATAGCTTTGACTAGATGGATCTTTGTTGACAAAGTAATGTCTCTATTTTTTAATATGCTGTCTAGGTTGATCATAGGTTTTCTTCCAAGGAGCAAGCATCTTTTAATTTCATGGCTGCAGTCACCATCTACAGTGATTTTGGAGCCCAAAACAATAAAAGCTCTCACTGTTTCCATTGTTTCCCCGTCTATTTGCCATGAAGCGATAGGACCAGATACCATGATCTTAGTTTTCTGAATGTTGAGTTTTAAGACAACTTTTTCACATTCCTCTTTCACTTTCATAAAGAGACTCTTTAGTTTTTCCTCACTTTCTGCCATAAAGGTGGTGTCATTTGTATATGTGAGGTTATTGATATTTCTCCTGACAATCTTGATTCCAGCTTGTGCTTGATCCAGCCCCACATTTCACATGACATACTCTGCATATAAGTTTAATAAGCAGGGTGACAATATACAGCCTTGACATATTCCTTTCCCAATTTGGAACCAGTCTGTTGTTCCATGTTCAGTTCTAACTGTTGCTTCTTGACCTGAATACAGATTTCTCAGGAGACAGGTCAGGTGGTCTGGTATTCCCAACTCTTTAAGAATTTTCCACAGTTTGTTATGATCCAAACAGTCAAAGACTTTGGCACAGTCAATAAAGCAGAAGGAGATGTTTTCCTGGAACTCTTGCTTTTTCAAAGATCCAACAGATGTTGGCAATTTAATCTCTGGTTCCTCTGCATTTTCTAAATCCAGCTTGAACATCTGGAAGGTCATGGTCCATGTACTGTTGAAGCCTGGCTTGGATAATTTTGAGCATTACTTTGTTAGTGTGTGAGATGAGTGCGATAGTGCAGTAGTTTGATCACTCATTGGCATTGCCTTTCTTTGGCATTGGAAGGAAAACTGACCTTTTCTAGTTCTGTGGCCACTGCTGAGTTTTCCAAATTTGCTGGCATATTGAGTGCAGCACTTTTACAGCATCATCTTTTAGGATTTGAAATAGCTCAACTGGAATTCCATAACTTCCACTAGCTTTGTTCATAGTGATGCTTCCTAAGGCCCACTTGACTTCGCATTCCAGGATGTCTGGCTCTAGGTGAGTGATCACACCATTGTGGTTATCTGGATTATGAAGAGCTTCTTTGTATAGTTCTTCTGTGTATTCTTGCCACCTCTTCTTAATATCTTCTGCTTCTGTTAAGTCCATACCATTTCTGTCCTTTATTGTGCCTGTCTTTGCATGAAATGTTCCCTTGGTATCTCTAATTTTCTTGAAGTGATCTCTAGTCCTTCCCATTCTATTGTTTTCCTCTATTTCTTTGCATTGATCGCTGAGGAAGGCTTTCTTATCTCTCCTTGCTATTCTTTGGAACTCTGCATTCAAATGGGTATATTTTTCCTTTTCTCCTTTGCCTTTAGCTTCTCTTCTTTTCTGAGCTATTTGTAAGGCCTCCTCAGATAGCCATTTTGCCTCTTTGCATTTCTTTTTCTTGGGGATGGTCTTGATCACTGCTTCCTGTACAATGTCATGAACCTCCGTCCATAGTTCTTCAGGCACTCTATCATATCTAGTCCCCTAAATCTATTTCTTACTTCCACTGTAAAATCAAAAGGGATTTGATTTAGGTCATACCTGAATGGTCTGGTGGTTTTCCCTATTTTCTTCAATTTAAGTCTGAATTTGGCAGGAAGGAGTTCATGGTCTGAGCCACAGTCAGCTCCTGGTCTTGTTTTTGCTGACAGTATAGAGATTCTCCATGTTTGGCTGCAAAGAATACAATCTTATGATTTCGGTATTAACCATCTGGTGATGTCCATCTGTAGAGTCTTCTCTTGTGTTGTTGGAAGAGGATGTTTGCTATGACCAGTGCGTCCTCTTGGCAAAACTGTGTTAGCCTTTGCCCTGCTTTGTTTTGTACTCCAAGGCCACATTTGCCTGTTACTCCAGGTATCTCCTGACTTCGTACTTCTGAATTTCAGTCCCCTACAATGAAAAGGACACCTTTTGGGGGTGTTAGTTCTAGAAGGTCTTGTAGGTCTTCATGAACCATTCAACTTCAGCTTCTCCAGCATTACTGGTCAGGACACAGGTTTGGATTACTGTGATATTGAATGGTTTGCCTTGGAAACGAACAGAGATCATTCTGTCGTTTTTGAGATTGCATCCAAGCACTGCATTTCAGACTCTTGTTGACTATGATGGCTAACCCATTCTTCTAAGGGATTCTTGCTCACAATAGTAGATATAATGGTCATCTGAGTTAAATTCACCCACTCCAGTGAATTTTAGTTTACTGATTCCTAAAGTGTTGATGTTCACTCTTTTTTTTTTTTTTTTTTTTCTTTTTGGGGGCCGGGAGGAGCTGGAAGTCCCGCCCGGACCTGGCCCCGCCCCTTCCTTGGGCCGCACTGGCCTGATGTTCACTCTTATCTCCTATTTGACCACTTCCAATTTATCTTGATTCTTGGACCTAACATTCCAGGTTCCTATGCAATATTGCTCTTTATAGCATTGGACTTTATTTCCATCACCAGTCACATCCACAACTGGTGCTGGTTTTCCTTTGGTTCATATCTCTTTCTTCTTTCTGGAGTTTTTTCTCCACCAATCTCCAGTAGCATATTGGGCACCTACCAACCTGGGGAATTCAGTGTCCTATCTTTTTGCCTTTTCATACTGTTCATGGGGTTCTAAGGCAAGAATACTGAAGTGGTTTGCTATTCCCTTCTCCGGTGGACCACCTTTTGTCAGAACTCTCCACCATTACCCATCCATCTTGGGTGGCCCTACACGGCATGGCTCATAGTTTCATTGAGTTAGACAAAGCTGTGGTCCATGTGATCAGTTTGGTTAGCTTTCTGTGATTGTGGTTTTCATTCTGTCTGCCCTCTGATGGATAAGGGTAAGAGGCTTATGGAAGTTCCCTGATGGGAGAAACTGACTGAGGGGGGGTCTTGTTCTGATGGGCAGGGCCATGCTCAGTAAATGTTTAATCTAATTTTCTCTTGATGGGCTGTGTTCCCTCCCTGTTGTTTGACCTGAGGCCAAACTATTGTGGAGGTAGTGAAGATAATGGCGGTCTCCTTCAAAAGGTCCCATGCATGCACTGCTATACTCAGTGCCCCCGACCATGCACCAGGCCACCACCAACCCATGCCTCCACTCCTGGACACTCATGGGCAAGTCTGGGGCAGTCTCTTGTGGGGTCACCGCTCCTTTCTTCCGGGTCCTGGTGCACACAAGGTTTTTTGTGTGCCCTCCAAGAGTCTGATTCCCCAGTTTTGGGTAAGTTCTGGCAGCTCTATGGTGGGGTTAATAGCTACCTCCTCCACAAGGGCTTATGCCATACCCAGGTCTGCTGCACCCAGAGCCCCTGCCCCTGCAGCAGGCCACTGCTGGCCCATACCTCCACAGGTGACACTCCAGACTAAGATGGTGGAATAAAAGGATGTGCACTCATCTTCCCTTGCAAGAACTCCAAAATTACAACTTGCTGCTGAACAACCATCGACAGGAGAATGTTGGATCACACCAAAAAAGAAAAAGGTATCCCACGTCCAAAGGCAAAGGAGAAGCCCCAGCAAGACAGTAGGAGGGGCAAAATCACATTTAGAATCAAATCCCATACCCGCCAGAGACACTCAGAGGGCTCAAACGGACCTTGTGTGCACCAGGACCCAGAGACCCCAGAGAGACTGAGCCAAATTGAATGTTAAGTGATTTTATTAATAATCTCAAAAAAGCTGTTATTAAAAAGGACAGAGAGAGGAGGAGGAGAAAAGAAAAGAGGGGAGGAAGAGGCAGAAGGGGAGAATATTAAAAGCAGAGGGTGAGATGGATATGGGGAAAAGAAACAAGGTCCCCACAGTTATGGTTGTGGTAACATGGACTCTGTGCTTCTAAGTTGCTTCAGTCATGTCCGACTCTGCGAGACTATCCCTGTCCAGAGACTGGGCCATTACTATATCACATGGCATTTTATTTATGATGGACTGCAAAATAACTTTCTTGTAGGAATTTGTACTTCCTGGCTTATTTTCCTACTACGGACACTGGCTTGTTTCCTACTATGGACACTGTGAATCTTGTGTCTGATTATGTTTCACTCTTTGCTTTGTTTGCCAGGCACTTTGTAGCTAAACTTATGGTGATCCCTAGCAACTGCACAAACTTTATGATATGTATTTTTTCTATAATATTAATCCTGGCATTATTTTATTTGATTGCACCTGTTTACTTTCTTCATTTATTTTCAGTGTAGTTTTGAAGTCCCCTCAAAGTCTTTTGGTAATAAGGTAAAAAACAAATAAAATACAAATATAAATAAGTAAATTTAATACTGTATACTTAATAAGGATATTAAAAGTATTTATTCATAAAGCTTCTGAGTGAATCAAGAGTTAAAGCAAAACATTTAAAACAGTAGCTGGCACATTGTAAGAGCTACGTAAATGTTTATTCAGTATTTTTATTAAAATTGAATCTTTACTGAAGTAACCATCAGGTAAGCCTATTTGAAGAGATAGTCTTATGAACACTAGAAATAGGTTAAATGAAGAGGTTAAAGAGAAAGTTATATATTTAAGGGCCACTCATCAATGATTATTCTATGTTTGTGGATTATAATCTCTGTAGCAGCTAGAAAACATATGTGTTATATAAGATAATATGCTTAAAGTCTTAACGGATATGGCCTCTAAGACATTTCATGTGTCCAGTAGTTAGGCATCTTATAAATACATGTTGCTGATTAGCTGGATGAGGATTCAATCACCAGAAAGATAGTTGCTCTAATCTACCTTTTTTGATGTTAGTAGCGCTCCATCAGATATGTCTGGAATCTTTCATCTACAATATACCAAACTCTGGGGCCTAGGTGAAGTTTCAGTTTTCACCTCAGTAAACAGGGACAGTAATAGTTACAGATATGAACATAAGACTTATCTGAAATAAAGCAAGTTGAAGCGTTCTGTATGAAATCCAGCCAGAGTATGTATATATTAAATTCAGCCAGAGTAAATCCAGCCAACAAGTTTTTCCTGTTATTAGTTTCTTATAAATCTTTTAAACTGAAGAATTATTACGTTTCATCTCTAAGGTTTATTATATTGAATGCAGACAGTATCTGCTGTTTTCTTTTCTTTAAAACGTCTGCCCTAAAATCTAATGGAAAGTCTTAAATTTTTACTTTTTCATCATGAGGTTGTCTAGAATAGTAGCTTCTTAGAAACAGTTCGAGGATTATAAATGGGCCACATGAATTCTTGGGAACCAAATAAGCCATGGGTTCCTGTTGCATTAATGTTTCTATTACCATAGCATTTCTGCTTAAGTTTCTGGTATCAATTAATAAACTATTAATGGTGTTAAATGGATGCTTGGTTTTCATTAATTGGTAGCTCTTCAGAAACTCATCAAAACCTTCCCAATCATTTTGTTGAATTCAAGTTGTTGGGGATGAATGACTTGAGAGCCTCTTTATTCTGCTAAAATGGATCATGAAAAACATGGTCAATTTAATTCAATCCAGCAAACATGTACTGAATTCAGAATATGGGAAAAAAACATAGCCACATACTTGGGCGGTATCAAGAGATATCCTCTGTGGTGGCCATCTGTTGTTGGCTACCCAGCAACCAACCATCTCTCCTCTATTTGGGAGTAGGTGAAGGCTGCCCAGTCCCAGCCGTATGATTTAGGTGGGATCGGTCCCTCATTGAAGTCTAAATGTGGGTTTTCTTGGCCTAAAGTAGTCAGCATATCCCATCATCAAGACCATAGCACTGGATTCAGAGGGGAATGTAACCCATGACTCTTAAAACCGACTTGTTCCCTAGGGTGTCTGTCTTTCCCACGGGAACCACTGAAGAGACGCTTTCCCTTTCCCTGGCCAGTATAATAAGTTGTGGGGTCTGAGAGAACCTGGAGCTGTGGAGGAGCAGAGCACCTCACAGATGCTGAAGATGAAGGAGGGCAGTGCCAGAATCCAGAAGCTATGTGAGGTCAGCCCTACTATTGGTTACTTGAGCTGATACACTTACTTAAGCCAATTGGAAATCTCCTTAAGCCAAATGGGATTTTCTATCACTTGCAAGTATGTGAATCCACACATTCTTTGACCTCAACAAATAGAAAAAAGATGCAGGATGGCTGCAACTCAAATGACAAGTGTTTATCGAAATGTCCTGAGAGAAGGGACAATATTCTTCATTTACTGTTGGGTCTTCTAGGACCATTCCTCCATAGTTAAGCTCTCTATATGTTGATTGAATATGTGAGCTCAACCCTACACTAGGCTCTGTGTTTCCCACACATAGGAGAGCTTCCCAATTGGGACATTCCTGATTATAGACTTTAATGGCCTCTTTCTTTTGAATATATATTTTTAATTAATAAAATTTATTTTTAGACAAGTTTTAGGTTCACAGAAAAATTGAGGGTAAAATACAGAGAATTCCCATATACTCACTCCCCGCTACATACAAATAACCTCCCGCACTATCAACATCCCACACCACAGTGTTACATTTGCTACAACTGATGAATGTACATTGATACATCATTATCCAAACCCATGGTTTACATTGGGGTTCATTCTTGGTCATATATATTCTATGAGTTTGGATGAATGTATAATGACATGTATCACCATTTATAGTATTGTACAGAATCATCTCATTGCCCTAAATGTGCTCTGCCTATTCATCCAGAATGTCATGGAGTTGGAATAATACAAAGTTTAGCCTTTTTAGATTGGCTTCATTTAATAATATTCATTTAAACGTCCTCCATGTTTTCTCGTGGCTTGATAGCTCTTTCCTTTTTAGGCCTGAATATTTGTCTGTAAGTAACACAGTTTATTTATCTACTTATATATTGAACAAAATCTTGGTTGATTTTGAATTTTACAATCTTAAATAAAGCTGCTATAAACATATAAAAAGATTTTTATGTGGTCATAACTTTTCAGATCCTTTGGGTATATGTCAACAGGTACAATGATGGACCAGATGGCAAGAGTATGTTTTAAGCCAGTGAGCACTGTTACCCCAGAACTGATGCCACCAACTGTATATTACTCATTTCTATAACACCACCACCAACACATGACTGGCATATAGTAGGTGTTCAATAAAAGTTTACTCAACGAATAAAAGAATAATAGGGTTTCAAAATCATTTATTGAGAGAAGTTATATATTGAGAGCAAAATTTAGAAAAATACAAATATCTATATTTAGATTCATTTCAACCAGTCCATTCTAAAGGAGATCAGCCCTGGGATTTCTTTGGAAGGAATGATGCTAAAGCTGAAACTCCAGTACTTTGGCCACCTCATGCAAAGAGTTGACTCATTGGAAAAGACTGTGATGCTGGGAGGGATTGGGGGCAGGAGGAGAAGGGGACGACAGAGGATGAGATGGCTGGATGGCATCACTGACTCGATGGGCGTGAGTCTGAGTGAACTCCAGGAGTTGGTGATGGACAGGGAGGCCTGGCATGCTGCGATTCATGGAGACGCAAAGAATCAGACACGACTGAGCGACTGATCTGATCTGATCTGATTTATTCATTAGCCCTTAGATATGGAGAAGGCAATGGCATCCCACTCCAGTACTCTTGCCTGGAAAACCCCATGGACAGAGGAGCCTGGTGGGCTGCAGTCCATGGGGTCGCTAAGAGTCTGACACGACTGAGTGACTTCACTTTCACTTTTCACTTTCATGCATTGGAGAAGGAAATGACAACCCACTCCAGTGTTTTTGACTGGAGAATCCCAGGGACAAGGGAGCCTGGTGGGCTGCTGTCTATGGGGTCACACAGAGTTGGACACGACTGAAGTGACTTAGCAGCAGCAGCAGCAGCCCTTAGATAACCCTAAAAACTACTCTTACGAAAGCAAATAGACTGCTTCCTTCAATGGAGCCAAATTTTCTTAACTTGGAATGAAAACACCCCAGGAGCATTTATCCATCCAGAGTCCCTTCACAGTATTGTGCCAAAGCCTTTGACTTTCCAGCTTCTAGTCTTCCTAGTGAAAAATATGTTGTTTCCAAAAAGGTGCTGTGTTGCCTTTGCAGGACTCACAACCCCTAATCTAATTGATAGAGTCCCTGTATCCCATTGAAGGGGTTTGGGGGAAGGCTTAAGGAAACAGATTGATTTTCTGTACATTTAGAAAAAAAACATAGAGGTTAATTTAAGTGAAATTGAGTTTATTCATGGTCTCATCCTTGATTTAGGTAAGTAGACAGAATAATGACCAAAATGATTCAAGAAGTACTTAAAAGAAAAAATAAATAAATAGAAGACATTTCTGGTGACAGTCTGGTAGCCTGAGTTCCTCACCTAATTCCTACCTGTCTTTTCAGATTGGCTCCTCCTTCTGGAAATGAATAACATGAGCATGGCCTGACCTAAGAGTATAATGACAGCCCAGCATCGAGAAATATCTCATTATCCAAACTCAGTCACCTGGACAAGCACTGTTCCCTCATCTTAGAAAGACTATCAGGAGTGGCAGCACCCGAAGTCTCCATGCCACTCTGAACTCAGTGATCTGAGTGTCAACTTCTGCAACAGCTCCCAGGCCTTGCCCCCTTCCAGATTTAGCTTGTTCTCTCCTTCCCACCAGAGATGCCTAAAATATCTCAACTAAATACATGAATGGAAAATTGAGGCTCAAGTTGCAAAGCAGTAAAAGTTCTAAAGCTGAAACTCCAGTACTTTGGCCACATCATGTGAAGAGTTGACTCATTGGAAAAGACCCTGATGCTGGGAGGGATTGGGGGCAGGAGGAGAAGGGCACGACAGAGGATGAGATGGCTGGATGGCATCACTGACTCGATGGACATGAGTCTGGGTGAACTCCGGGAGTTGGTGATGGACAGGGAGGCCTGGCGTGCTGCGATTCATGGGGTCGCAAAGAGTTGGACACGACTGAGCAACTGAACTGAACTGAACTGAAAAGTTATGCTTAGGTTGGAGCCAAATTCTAGAAGGCCTCCATCTGCCACCAATGCTTAAGTGTTTGGACTTTTCCCTGTCTTTCCTGTGGAGCAAGAACAAAACAAAATCACCATTTATTTTATAAATGCATCCTTCTGCACTAACCTACAGTATCAAACACAGGACGAAAACCACAGGAAAAGGCCTCTCACTCTGAGTGAGGGCCCAAATCACTGTCAACCTAGATGACAAACATTTTGACTTTCTTAAAAATGGATGTGTTGTTTTGATAAAGAGAAGCAATAACATATGGCCAGAAAACCAGACATCTGCTCAGCTTGAGAGGACAACCTTGGTGGGGATTCAGTATTTTCTAAGATCACCTCTTTTTCTGTTTCGTCTGGTCTAGTAGCAACCGTGACCTTTCCTCTAATGTGACTGGTGCTGCACCAACATGAAGCACTTCACAGAAGATCAAGGAAGATCAAGGAAACCCATTTCTGTTCCCAAAGACTCCATTATCTAAGGATCTCTTCTAACCATTCCGCTCGTTCCTTGACCTTGACAATACTATTCCAGTTTTATGTTTGCATCTGAGATATTCAAAACAGTCTGCCTATGAGCAAAGATACTACTTCCCAATCACACTAACATTTCAATCCCTCCAGCAATATTTTATAGCAATTACTTTCAAAAAGAGAAGTTCTTTATTACGCATGAGGCAAGAGACCTAGACCAACCACGCTTTTTTTCTATAAACAGCTATAAATTAATACATGCTGTTTAGTAAATAGGCACATCATTTTGGAAGGTGCTTTTAATCCTTTTAAAAATTAATGTAAATTTAAATATAATTAAAGATGAATGGCTGAGAAACACTTTGCCTATGGCATATAACACAGTAAGGATGCCAAACCATCTCGAAAGCTTGCAAACTTCTGAGAAGTTATAATGCTGCCTTTTCCCCCCAACCCCTGGAGGTGGGGGAGGGTATGAACAGGAAAATATCTGAGCCAAAAAGCTACGCTAAAATACAGCCCTCTGTATTTGTGGGTTTTGCATCTATGGACTCAACCAACCACAGACAAAAAATATTTTATTTTATTTTAACTTTACAATATTGTATTGGTTTTGCCATATATCAAAATGAATCCACCACAGGTATACATGCGTTCCCCATCCTGAACCCTCCTCTCTCCTCCCTCCCCATACCATCCCTCTGGGTCCATGGACTCAACCAACCACAGACAAAAAATATTTTTTAAAAAAAGCAATTAAGTTCCAAAATGCAAAACATGAATTTGCCATGTGCTGGCAACTATTTACATAGCACTTACATTGTATTGGGTATTATAAATAATCTAGAGATGATGTAAAGTATATGGGAGGATGTGGGTAGGTTATATGCAAATTGTTGTTGCTGTTGTTCAGTCACTCAGTTGTATCGGACTCTTTGCGACCCCACTGATGCAGCACGACAGGCTTCCCTGTCCTTCACCATCGCCCGGAGCTTGCGCAAACTCAAGTCCATTGAGTCGGTGATGCCATCCAACTATCTCTTCCTCTGTCGTCCCCTTCTCCTGCCTTCAATCTTTCCCAACATAAGGGCCTTTTCTAATGAGTTGGCTCCTCGCATTACGTGGTCAAAGAATTGGAGCTTCAGCTTTAGCATCAGTCTTTACAATCAATATTCAGGACTGATTTCCTTTAGGATTGACTGGTTTGATTTCCCTGCTGTTCAAGGGACTCTCAAGAATCTTCTCCAACATCACAGTTCAAAAGCATCAGTTCTTTGGCGCTCCGCCTTCTTTCTGGTCCAACTCTCACATCCATACATGACTACTGGAAAAACCATAGCTTTGACTAGACAGACCTTTGTTGGCAAAGTAACGTCTCTGCTTTTTAACATGCTGTCTAGGTTTGTCTTAGCTTTTCTTCTAAGGAGCAAGCATCATGGTATATGCAAATACCATGCCATTTTATAGAAGGGACTTGGGCATCCCAGATTTTTATATCCACTGGGGGTCGTGGAAACAATACTTCACAGGTACCAAGGGACAACTTTCTGCTATATTAGAATACTGAAGATAACCTACTTGGTAAAAATGTAGTATTTCTCTTTGAGCACGACAAAGAGAATTGCCTTATAAGCATATATAATTTTATATGAAAATAATAATCTACAAAGAAAAGGAATTATTGGGTTAATATCCCAACTATCAGAGTCACTAAGGCGGATTTCTAAATAAAGACTATAAACAAATACTTGGTTTATATTCAAGTTCCTCTTTCTTTCCACTTCCCCCAATTTATACAGTCACTCATGGGAAATTCTGATTTGTGTAAAGTAAATACGAACAAGTACTGGATTT
Source organism: Bubalus kerabau (assembly GCF_029407905.1). NCBI lineage: Eukaryota > Metazoa > Chordata > Mammalia > Artiodactyla > Bovidae > Bubalus > Bubalus kerabau. Next base: position 69,637,934 of record NC_073637.1, read on the forward strand.
ATTCCCCAAATATTTTCATATCCTGACCAAGAACACATTTGGATAAATATCTATAAATGCCTCAAGAAGTTAGTGCCCCTTGGCATATTTGAAAAGTTAAGCTAACAAATCATTAAATTATTTTAAATTGCCTACCAAAATAGAACATAGGTTTAAATCACCTTGAAATAGAAATTCACTTATTAAAAATGTCAATAATATAGAGAATTTTTTGCTTTCTACTATAATGTTATCTCATAAATTTAATATTTGTAGAACTTACTTTACCAGTAAAATATCCCAGAATCTCTCACATATTCTTGTCAACTTCACTTATTCCCATCTGTGTCTGAAAATAGTCACATCATCTACAATATTATTTTGATGAACTGTTGTTGTTGCTCAGTCACTAAGTTGTGTCCAACTCTATGTGACCCCATGAACTGCAGCACACCAGGCTCCTCTCTTCTCCACTATCTCCTGGCATTTGGACAAACTTATGTCCATTGAGTCAGTGATGCTATCTAACCATCTCATCCTCTGCCACCCCCTCCTCCTCTTGCCCTCAATCTTTCCCCACATCAGGGTCTTTTCTAATGAGTCATCTCTTCGCATCAGGTGGCCAAAGTATTGGAGCCACAGCATCAGGCCTTCCAATAAATATTCTGGGTTGATTTCCTTTAGGGTTGACTGATTTCATCTCCTTGCTGTCCAAGGGACTCTCAAGAATCTTGTTAATATATTGAGTACAGCACTTGAATGGCATCATCCTTTTGGTTTAAATAGTTCAGCTTGAATTCCCTCACCTCCACTAGCTTTGTTCGTAGTAATGCTTCCTAAGGTCCACTTGACTTCACACTCCAGGATGTCCAGCTCTAGGTGAGTGACCACACCACTGTGGTTATTCAGGTCATTAAGACCTTTTGTATATTCTTGCCACCTTTTCTTAATCTCTTCTGCTCTGTTAGGTCCTTACCATTTCTATCTTTAGCATGCCCATCCTTGCATGAAATGTTCCCTTAATATCTTCAATTTTCTTGAAGAGATCTTTAGTCTTTCTCATTCTATTCTTCTCTATTTCTTTGCATTGTTCATTTAAGAAGGCCTTCTTATCTCTCCTTGCTATTCTCTAGAACTCTGCATTCAGTTGGGTATATCGTTCCCTTTCTCCCTTGCCTTCCACTTCTCTTCTTTCCTCAGCTATTTGTAAAACCTCTTCAGACAACCACTTTGCCTTCTTGTATTTCTTTTTCTTAGTGATTGTTTTGGTCACTGTCTCCTGTACAATGTTACGAATTCCATCCATAGTTTTTCAGGCACTATGTCTACCAGATCTAATCCCTTGAATCTATTTGTCACTTCCACTGTGTAATCATAAGGGATGTGATTTAGGTCATACCTGAATGGCCTAGTAGTTTTCCCTACTTTCTTCCATTTAAGTCTGAATTTGGCAATAAGGAGCTCATGATCTGAGCCACAGTCAGCTCCCGGTCTTCTTTTTGCTGACTGTATAGAGCCTCTTCTTCAGCTGCAAAGAATGTAATCATTCAGATTTTTATATTGCCCATCTGGTCATGTCCACGTGTAGAGTGGTCCTTTGGGTTGTTGGAAAAGGGCATTTGCTATGACCAGCATGTTCTCTTGACAAAACTCTGTTAGTCTTTGCCCTGCTTCATTTTGTACTCCAAGGTCAAACTTGGCTGTTATATAAGGTATCTCTTGACTTCACACTTTTGCGTTCTAATCCTCTATGATGAGAAGGACACCTTTTCTTGGTGTTAGTTCTAGAAGGTCTTGTAGGTCTTCATAGAACCAGTACACTTCAGTTTCTTCAGCATCAGTGGTTGCAGAATAGACTTGGATTACTGTGATATTGAATGGTTTGTATTGGAAAAAAACCAAAATCATTCTGTCATTTTTGAGGTTGCACCCAAGTACTGCATCTCTGCTCTTTTGTTGACTATGAGGGCTACTTCATTTCTTCTAAGGAATTCTTGCCCACAGTACTGGATACAATGGTCATCTGAATTAAATTTACCCATTCCCATTCATTTTAGTTCACTGATTTTTGAGATTTTGATCTTCAGTCTTGCCATCTGCTGCTTGATCACGTCCAATTGACCTTGATTCATGGACCTAACATTCCAGGTTCCTACGAAACATTGTCCTTTACAGCACTAGACTTTCTTTTCACCACTAGACACATCCACAACTGAGCCATTTCTGCTTTGGCCCAGCCACTTCATTCTTTCTGTGAATATTAGTAATTTGCCCTCCACTCTTCCCTAGTAGCATATTGGATACCTTCTAATCTGGGCAGTTCATCCTCTAATGTCATATCTTTTTGCCTTTTCATACTGTTCATGGGATTCTCACGGCAAGAATACTGGAGTGGTTTGCCATTTCACTATGATCTCTGGTGGACCACATTTTGTCAGACTTCTTCACTATGACCCATCTGTCTTGGGTGGCCCTGCACAGCATGGCTTATAGCTTCATTAAGTTATGAAAGCCCCTTTGCCACAACAAGGCTACAATCTGTGAAGGGGGTTAAATTCTTAATGTACCTCAAAATTTATACATCTAATTACTTCCCCCCCATTTTTTTCCAAGCAATATCAATTAGGTTAATAGAAACTAAAATTAATGATTTATCTATACAATTAGAGCAGGTCAAGTGCCTAGTGCTTGATCTATTACCTACAAATAAGACCTAGTTCCCATTATTTCTACAACCAAGGTAAAATATTATTTTTAAAATGAAAATCTCTATGAAATGCTGAAAGGAATGCCACACAGATATTGTATGGTAGATTTTAAAAATTATGGGAAATGGGTCTTAAATACAATGAATCCATTAGTCTTAGTCTTAGTCATTCAGTCCAGTCATATCTGACACTCTGTGACCCCATAGACTCTTTGTAGTCCACCAAGCTCCTCTGTCCATGGAATTCTCCAGGCAAGAATACTGCAGTGGGTTGCCATTTCCTTCTCCATCATTAGTCTTATGAAGTTCCAACTGAAGACATCGGTAAATATCCAAAGATCTAGGAGATTTTTATTAGCTTCAACTTGGCAGCAACTTGGAGAGTTTCTGTGGTTACCCAAAATTATCTGACTCATGAACAGACTCTGAAAAGGAGATGCAATTACAACTTGATTTTGAAATTTAGCCTTCTTAAAGAAAACTGGCTAACATTTCTCTAGACTTCTCTATTCTATGGTAAGCACTATTTGCTTTATCTTTTTCACATGTCTGGGTGTACTGCTTTCTGTTAAGCACTAACAAGGACCCAGAGATAAATAAGACAAGAGCCCTGCCTTCAAAACTTTTACACACTGGTCGGCAATTGCTTCAGTGTGAAATAACAGAGTGAATGGATTTGACAAGACTATAGACATCTCTCACAAGCAGAGGAAGTTCTAACTAATGCCACAAGGAGTCGGGCAAACAAATCAACGTAATGCTGACTGAACTCAGTCTTAAATCATTGACGGTGAACAGACTTTGCCTATTTGATTTGATTTTGATCACTATATCCCAGAGCTGAGAAATTACATCCTTCCAATGAAACAAAATAACTCATGTGTACAAACTGTGTCACTCCATAGAGTACTTTCACATACATCTTATTCACGTCTCTCAGGAAGCCTGTTTGGTAGATAGGACTATTTCCCTCATTTCTTATATGAGAAAGCTAAAGCTGATACATTAAACAACTTGTCCAAAGTTATTCTAACCACTGAGAGATTGGGTTTCAATTAGATCTTCCTTCTTTTCCAAACTTCTCACAATCTCACATTGCCTCACCACAATTCCTGACATACTCCCATTCATTCATTCATTTTCCTTTAGAGACATCAGCAACACCCTGGGCTCTGGGGATAAAAAGCATTTAAGCTACGGTACCCAACCTCTAAAAGATTATCATCTTGTAGGGAAGTCAAGTCCATAAAGAGCTAATTATAATGTAATCTGGAAAATGTTGTTATACAGCCAATATATGAGGATACTCAAGGGTGTCCCATATTTAGAGGTGAGGGAAAAATCATAGAAATCCTGCTGGAGAAAGTGAATTCCAAACCAGATCTTCAGGGGTAGGTGGGAGTCAGCCAGGTGAAGGAGAGAGGAAGTGGGAGCCCCAGGCGAGGACAGAGACGGAGCAAGTCTACCCAAATGTTCAGCATAAGCAAATGATAGCAGAGAGCGAAACAGTACAGTGTATATGGAGGACGTCTCAGCAAGTTTCATATTACTGGAGACTAATGCTCAATTCAAGAAAAGTGAGGCTGGGAAACGTATTACTTAAAGGCAGAAACTGAAATATATAAACTGTAAAAGGGGTCTATCTTGATTGTAATAGAATGTTCCTCCTTTCTATTTCAACACTATGTTTTCTATTTTTCATGAGAAAAGAATTTTTAACTACTTCAATTTTTTAATCAACTTGTTACGAGGCATAATTTATAGAAAACAAAATGGGCCCATTTTCAGTATACAATCTAGTGAGTTTTAACAAACATATATAATTATGGAACCATTACCACAATCAAGATATAGACTATTTTCAGCACTACAAAAAGCTCCCTCATGCCTTCTTCAGTCAATCCCTTCTCCTGTTCTGGACCCCTGGCCATCACTAATCTTTCTGCCACTAACCTTCTGCCTTTACAGGATTTTATATAAATGGAATCACCGAGTATGAAATGCTTTGTATTGTCTTTTCTCGCTCAGCATACAGCTTTGAGATTCATCTGTGATGTGGTATCCACCTGGCATCCTCCCTTCGTATTGCTGAGTAGTACTCCATTGCAAGGATGCACTGGAATGTTTATCCAGTTCTCCTGGTGCTGAACATGTGAGCCACTGCAAGTTTTCAGCTGTTATGGATACAATTAAGATGAATATTCACAGAAAAGCCTTTGTATGGGCATCTTTTTCCATTTCTCTTAGGTAAATACCCAGGAATGGAATTGCTGGGTTGTATAATAAGCATTAGAGAAGGAAATGGCAACCCACTCCACTTTTCTTCCCTGGGAAATCCCATAGACAGAGGAGCCTAATGAGTTATAGTTCATAGGGTCGCAAAGAGTCAGAGAGGAATTCATGACTAAACAACACCACCAAATAATAAGCATATGTTTAACTATGTAGGAAACTACTTTTCAAATAAGTGAAATGGTGGGGCAATAATTATTTATTTTCATTGAAGAACTGTTTGGTCAAACTACTGCTCAAAGCACTTCTCAAATGTTCTGTCTAATGCATTCATTTTGCATTAACAGCACAGATTTATTAATTATATTTTCTAAGCACATGCATGTAGGTGATCTTATTTTATCCTTACAGCAACTCCATAAAACAGTCCTTTTTGATGTTCAGCTGCTAAGTATCAGAGACAACCTTCCCCGAAGCCTGATAGATCAACAGCCAGAACACACTGGCAGTCAGGTATTTTAAACAACACTTCTGAAGTAGGTCCGGTGGGCCCCATTTGAAGATGAGGAAACCAAGGCTCAAAGTTAAGAATCTTGGCCACCATGAGACCCCGGAAAAGCACAAGGACAACACACTCCCATTTAGAGCTTCTAAGCTCCTGTCCTTTCCGTATCTTATAGGCACCACAAAGGAGTAACCTGGTGAGTTTAGGGGACGTTTGGACTATAATTAGATCAAAAGTGCACTTTTCCTTCCGCAGGCTTTGCAGGAGAAGTCTGTCCTCGGAAGTTCCCAACTAAAATTCTAGAGAATTTTAGCAAAAATACATTGGATTTCTCTAAGAGGGGCCAGGAATAGAAAACAGTATCAGAGATGCTAGAAGCCTCCATCCGTGAGAGGAGAGAACTGTATGTCAAATTTTGTGATGACAAGGATAAGGGGCTTTCCATGCTCTGTGTATCCAAGCTCAGTGTGATCCCCCAACAAATTCTCCCAAAGCCAGCCCAGACACCTAGTGGCTACCGCTCAGCTGCCAAGACCCACTTCACAGTTTTATTTTTCTTTAGCTCATAAAAAGACACAGGTAATTTAAAAGGTGTTATTTTCCCCCCATTTTCTTAAAATAAAACTATATTGTTACAATCTTAACAACCTTCCTAAAAATCACTAACTGACAAACATTTAGTTTGGTAAAACTGAATAGAATACAAATGAGGACAAAATTAACATTGTCTGGATTCAAGAGCAACCCCAAGATGCAGTCACGGTCTCAACAGAGTGATCTGTAAAATTAACAACAGTACCAAACCTCTACTTTGCCCAAGGCCATAAAAAGCACACTTTTCCTTGAGGAGTGTGAACCCCCTCACATATGTTCACCTTGACAGTGTCTCTTGTCTCCAGCTTAATACATTCAACTCTCTGACAAAACAAAATGGAAGAAGAAACTTTCAAAGCAGCATATAAATATACTTTGATTTCACGGTTGTTCTGGGTCTGAGCATAATCTATCTTTACAATTTAGCATCTAAAACTGATCCCATGTATTCTAGATCAGTGATTCTAAAGTTGAATTAAAAAAAAAAAACAAAACAACAATAAAAACTATGGTTGTGGTGTATATATGTGTGTGTGCGTGGTATATATATATATATATATATATATATATATATATATATATATACTACTCAAGTATAACAAACAATGAAATTTTTGCATTTGTGGTAACATGGATGGATTTGGAGACTATTACACTAAATGAGGGCTTCCCTGGTAGCTCAGCTGGTAAATAATCCGCCTCCAATGCAGAAGACCCTGGTTTGATTGCTGGGTTGGGAAGTTCCCCTGGAGAAGGGATAGGCTACCCACTCCAGTATCCTTGGGCTTCTATGGTGGCTCAGACAGTAAAGAATACACCTGCAATGCAGCGGACGTGGGTTCGACCCCTGGGTTGGGAAGATTCCCCTGGAGGAGGGCATGGCAACCCACTCCAGTACTCTTGCCTGGAGAATCCCCATGGACAGAGGAGCCTGGCAGACTATAGATCATGGGGTCCCAAAGAGTTGGACACGACTGAACGACTAAGCACACGGCACCCATACTAAATGAAATAAGTCAGACAGAGAAAGACAAATATTGTATGGTGTTACTTACATGTGGAAACTAAAAAACATGACAAACTAGTGAAGATAAAAAAGAAGCAGACTCACAGCTACAGAGAACAAACTAATGGTTGCCAGTGGGGAGAGGGAAGGGAGGAGGGGAAATATAGGGGGAGGGGAGTAGGATGTACAAACTATTAGATATAAAATAAACTAAAAGGATATATAGTACAACATGGGAAATATAGCCTATATTTTATAATATAAATGGTATATAAACTTTAAAATTTGTGATTCACTGTACTGTACACTTGTAACATATAATATTGTATATCAGCTTTGCTGTTATTCAGTCGCTTAGTTGTGTCTGACTTTTTGCAACCTCATGGACTTCAGTAAGCCAGGCTTTCCTGTCCTTTACCATCTCCCAGAGTTTCTCAAACTCATGTCCATTGAGTCAGTGATGCCATCCAACAGTCTTATCCTCTGTTGTCCCCTTCTCCTTCTGCCTTCAGTGTTTCCCAGTATCAGGGTCCTTTCCAATGAGTCAGCTCTTTGCATCAGGTGGCCAAAGTATTGGAGCTTCAGCATAAGTCCTTCCAGTGAATATTCAGGGTTGATTTCCTTTATGATTGACTGATTTGATCTCCCTGCAGTCCAAGGGATTTTCAAGAATCTTCTCTCCAGCACCACAATTTGAAAGCATCAGTTTTTCAGTGCTCAACCTTTTCTTATGGCCCAACTCTCACATCCATACATGACTACTGGAAAAACCATAGCTTTGACTATATGGACCTTTGTTGGCAAAGTAATGTCTCTGCTTTTTAATAGACTATCTAGGTTTGCCATTGCTTTTCTTCCAAGAAGCAAGTGTCTTTTAAATTTTATTTTATTTTTAAACTTTACATAATTGTATTAGTTTTGCCAAATATCAAAATGAATCCGCCACAGGTATACATGTGTTCCCCATCCTGCACCCTCCTCCCTCCTCCCTCCCCATACCATCCCTCTGGGTCGTCCCAGTGCACCAGCCCCAAGCATCCAGTATTGTGCATCGAACCCGGACTGGCAACTCGTTTCATACATGATGTTTTACATGTTTCAATGCCATTCTCCCAAATCTTCCCACCCTCTCCCTCTCCCACAGAGTCCATAAGACTGTTCTATACATCAGTGTCTCTTTTGCTGTCTCGTACACAGGGTTATTGTTACCATCTTTCTAAATTCCATATATATGCATTAGTATACTGTATTGGTGTTTTCCTTTCTGGCTTACTTCACTCTGTATAATAGGCTCCAGTTTCATCCACCTCATTAGAACTGATTCAAATGTATTCTTTTTAATGGCTGAGTAATACTCCATTGTGTGTATGTACCACAGGTTTCTTATCCATTCATCTGCTGATGGACATCTAGGTTGCCTCCATGTCCTGGCTATTATAAACAGTGCTGCGATGAACATTGGGGTACACGTGTCTCTTTCCCTTCTGGTTTCCTCAGTGTGTATGCCCAGCAGTGGGATTGCTGGATCATAAGGCAGTTCTAGTTCCAGTTTTTTAAGGAATCTCCACACTGTTCTCCATAGTGGCTGTACTAGTTTGCATTCCCACCAACAGTGGAAGAGGGTTCCCTTTTCTCCACGCTCTCTCCAGCATTTATTACTTGTAGACTTTTGGATCGCAGCCATTCTGACTGGCGTGAAATGGTACCTCATAGTGGTTTTGATTTGCATTTCTCTGATAATGAGTGATGTTGAGCATCTTTTCATGTGTTTGTTATCCATCTGTATGTCTTCTTTGGAGAAATGTCTATTTAGATCTTTGGCCCATTTTTTGATTGGGTCATTTATTTTTCTGGAGTTGAGCTGTAGGAGTTGCTTGTATATTCTCGAGATTAGCTGTTTGTCTGTTGCTTCATTTGCTATTATCTTCTCCCATTCTGAAGGCTGTCTTTTCACCTTGCTAATAGTTTCCTTTGATGTGCAGAAGCTTTTAAGGTTAATTAGGTCCCATTTGTTTATTTTTGCTTTTATTTCCAATATTCTAGGAGGTGGGTCATAGAGGATCCTGCTGTGATGTATGTCAGAGAGTGTTTTGCCTATGTTCTCCTCTAGGAGTTTTATAGTTTCTGGTCTTACGTTTAGATCTTTAATCCATTTTGAGTTTATTTTTGTGTATGGTGTTAGAAAGTATTCTAGTTTCATTCTTTTACAAGTGTTTGACCAGATTTCCCAGCACCACTTGTTAAAGAGATTGTCTTTAATCCATTGTATATTCTTGCCTCCTTTGTCAAAGATAAGGTGTCCATATGTGCGTGGATTTATCTCTGGGCTTTCTATTTTGTTCCATTGATCTATATTTCTGTCTTTGTGCCAGTACCATACTGTCTTGATGACTGTGGCTTTGTAGTAGAGCCTGAAGTCAGGTAGGTTGATTCCTGCAGTTCCATTCTTCTTTCTCAAGATCGCTTTGGCTATTCGAGGTTTTTTGTATTTCCATACAAATTGTGAAATTATTTGTTCTAGCTCTGTGAAGAATATTGTTGGTAGCTTGATAGGGATTGCATTGAATCTATAGATTGCTTTGGGTAGTATACTCATTTTCACTATATTGATTCTTCCAATCCATGAACATGGTATATTTCTCCATCTGTTAGTGTCCTCTTTGATTTCTTTCACCAGTGTTTTATAGTTTTCTATATATAGGTCTTTAGTTTCTTTAGGTAGATATATTCCTAAGTATTTTATTCTTTCCGTTGCAATGGTGAATGGAATTGTTTCCTTAATTTCTCTTTCTGTTTTCTCATTATTAGTGTATAGGAATGCAAGGGATTTCTGGGTGTTGATTTTATATCCTGCAACTTTACTATAGTCATTGATTAGTTCTAGTAATTTTCTGGTGGAGTCTTTAGAGTTTTCTATGTAGAGGATCATGTCATCTGCAAACAGTGAGAGCTTTACTTCTTCTTTTCCAATTTGGATTCCTTTTATTTCTTTTTCTGCTCTGATTGCTGTGGCCAAAACTTCCAAAACTATGTTGAATAGTAATGGTGAAAGTGGGCACCCTTGTCTTGTTCCTGACTTTAGAGGAAATGCTTTCAATTTTTCACCATTGAGGATAATGTTTGCTGTGGGTTTGTCATATATAGCTCTGATTATGTTGAGGTATGTTCCTTCTATTCCTGCTTTCTGGAGAGTTTTTATCATAAATGGATGTTGAATTTTGTCAAAGGCTTTCTCTGCATCTATTGAGATAATCATATGGTTTTTATTTTTCAATTTGTTAATGTGGTGTATTACATTGATTGATTTGCGGATATTGAAGAATCCTTGCATCCCTGGGATAAAGCCCACTTGGTCATGGTGTATGATCTTTTTAATGTGTTGTTGGATTCTGATTGCTAGAATTTTGTTAAGGATTTTTGCATCTATGTTCATCAGTGATATTGGCCTGCAAGTGTCTTTTAATTTCATGACTGCAGTCACCATCCATCATCCATAGTTGTACGTCAACGAGGTGTCCATAATAAAGAAGAAACTATGGTTGCACCTACCTTCATGAAGCAAAAGTTTCTTGAAAAGAAACTGTCAGAAATTATAGGATAAATGATTCCAAGATATGTTTAGTTCAGAGCAAGAGCATTAAGTGTGCAGGTAGACAGGGAATGAACACACAATATACTTCTGTATCACAGACAGTCAACAGCTAAGTGGTTTTCTCTAATAAAGGGAACAGAGATCATGGCTCAGGAAAGGCTTAATTTCATTTGTGTTGCTGGAATTTCTCTTTTTTTGTGACCATGTATTAAGTTCCTCCTCCCCATTCTAGTAAATCATGAAGTATGTTAATCATATGAAAAATAGACATAGTATAGACATACTTCACCCTCTTTACATCTTAATATTTTATCATCTCTGCTTCAGTTCTTTTTTTTTTTATCCATAGAGCACAAATCTGTGATGTTTTACCTCCCCCATCTCATTCTCTTTTTATCTCCAGAGATAATGCTTATTATCTAAATGTGATGTTCAGATTACACATGTGTTTAAACCTTTACTCTACATAAATGTATAAACACGGCGTTATTTGAATGTTCTTTAACTTCACATAGGATTTGCTCATTTGCATAACACCTCTCAAAAAGTAGTAATTCATACTCTAGGAGCACTTGGAATTTGTGCTGTCCCAGAGCATTTTGCTAGAGTCAAACTTCTAAAATTTTTTAAACTTTAATATTACCTCATTTGTATTATACTTTCAATAAATATATAAACTGGAGTGGAGGAGGAGCAGTGTGAGGCTCCAAGACATCACCAAGATACAAGCAGATGAACACACCACTGAATTAGTACCTCCAGCCAAAGTAGTACCAAAATTCATTAAAGTTATGTGAGCTTCATTCCCTTGTTCATCCTACCTTGTACTGGTGATATCTGACTCTGCTCCCTAAATTCCAACTTGGTTTCATCCCTAGACTTCAGTACCCTGCACACAGGGGCTTTGGCGGCCACTAACAAAATCCTATGACAGCATGACTCAGACCCAGCCTTGAGACCCACGTGGAAGGCCAACCACACCTCTGCTACCAGCCCCATCTTCCCAGGTTTCACTCCTACCAAGTCCTACTGTGGAGGGCATGTGAGAGCATCACCACTGCATAAATAAATCTCATGCCAACCAAGTGAGGTCATGTGGTATGAAAAGAAAGTGAAAAAATGAAAGCCACTCAGTTGTGTCCAACTCTGCAATCCCATGGACTATGCAGTCCATGGAATTCTCCAGGCCAGAATACTGGAGTGGGTAGCCGTTCCCTTCTCCAGGGGATCTTCCCAACCCACGGATTGAACCCAGGTCTCCTGCATTGCAGGCAGATTCTTTACCAGCTAAGCCACCAGGGAAGCCCAAGAATACTGGAGTGGGTAGCCTATCCCTTCTCCTGTGGATCTCCCCGACCCTGGAATCAAACTAGGGTCTCCTGCATTGAAGGTGGATTCTTTACCAGCTGAGCTACCAGAGAAGCCCATGTGGTATGACCAATGCCATATGAAGACAACTGAGAGAAGTCCCAAGTATCAGAAATCCATGGAAAAACTCCCACAGGGGACAACCTGAAATGGGGTGACAGTCTGGTTCAGCAGTTCTTTCTTTATAATTGAACTAGACACACAAATCAATAACTGCACAGTTAGAAATCTGATGACACCAACTGTGTCATGTAGCTTAGCAAATATTACATGCAGAAAACAAAAAAAAAACCTACAAACAACTGAAATATCAGTAATAAAGGACTCAGATAATAAAACACTATGTGCCAGGCACTGAATGCTTTATATGTATTATCTCACTTTGCCCTGATTCTAATCCTATGAGGTAAACACTATTATTATCATGTTTCTGCAGAAAATACAACAGAGCCTTTTGAAGGTTAAATAATTTGATAAAGGTCACATTGCCAATTAGCAATCAAATCAGGAGACAACCTCAAAGTCATGTTCTGAGCAATTATACTGCACAGTCATTAAAAAGTGTAGAAATGTTCACAATGTATTCTAAATGCATATAAACATTCAAATGAAGAAAAAAATAGAAGATGTATTAGATCAAAATGTCCTTAGTTCTTACCTTTGGGCAATATGATTTCATGTTATTTTGTATTCCTACTTTTGCTTTTCTTTAGTTTTTGAATTTCTACATTTGAAAAGAAACGCATTACTTTTTAAAATCAGGAGAATATTGTTTTAAAGAACTGTATGAAACTGTTACTTCCTGCTGGCACATCATTAGCTATTTAGTTTTTGTTTAGACCAGGTATACAACTATTCTACCCAAAGATGAGTGCTGAATAAATGCTCTTTGGGATGAAAATAATGCATTAAATACAGTCCGAGAACAAATGTCCTGTTCTATGAACTGAGAGAGACAGCCAAGAGCCTTCTCAGCAAAGTCCTGGATGTTTTGTGGTAATTTCACCAAATTAAGTAGAGAAAATCCACTTGAAGGGTAAGGTTCAGGGGCAGCACAATATGGAAGTCTGAACTTTTAATAAACACACACACTTTGCAAAGCATTCTTTCACTAAAAGCTACATTAGCTTTAAAGTCACGTGGATCATAGTAAGACTGAGAGAGATAGAGTACAAAATAGCAGATAAAGAAAGAGGTGAACTTTATTGATAGTAGACAACGAGGTTAGCAGTTGCCTGTGAAGGCAAGACTGAAATTATTTCGTTGATCTGGTATGATCAAGAAACTATGAGCTATTGTTTGGTGCATTAGATTTTTTAAAACCAAAAGCCTAGATACCTTACTTTAAAAACTCTCAAGAATTCTCATATCAAATACCAATTACACAATTACTAGTAATAATGATAAATGCCAAAGAAATTGACCCCAAATCATTCAGACAATTTTTAACTGTCCTGGTCACATGATATAGTACCAATGATTAAAACTCAAAACTCTTTATAGCTAGTTCTTTATGCTTGACTAGGAGATACCAATTTGGTTACCATCTAATCTCCCCTTCCCTTCTTTCCTTACCCTAGAAATAATTTCTGTCCTAAGAAAGGTAAGAATGCACAAGATGACCTTAGCAAGGTTTCTGCAGTCTACCTATGTACCTTCCCAGCCCTATCATACCCCCTTCTTCTCTCTATAAACACGCTCCTCCAGTCATCAGGCAAATTCATCAGACACTTGCACACCCTCATGGCTTTGCTTGTCTTCTTTCCTGTCTTAGGAATATCTCTTTTTCCTTCTTAGCCCCAGGGAATCCTTCATCCCTCAATGTCATGTCCACCTACAGGGCTGTTTAATCCACACATGCAGCTCCTCTATGTTGCCATCTTATTCACACCAGCGTTGTCTCCTTGTTTGACTCATCTGGGTATCATTGCCACCTAATGCTGCGCTGGGCATCCCGAGGGCACCAACGCAACAACCAGGTAGTGTACACCTGCCACGTGAAAGATGCAACCTTGGGGCCTGGAGAGGAAGTGATTATACGCAGCTCTTGTCTGAATCAAGCTCACAGTACACTGACTTGACAGATAAGTAAGCATGAATCACTGTTATGGCAGTATCAGTAGAGAATTCAATTGTTTGTAGAATTTAATGAAAGAAAATAAGAAATGTCACATAGGTGAGATTAGTGATTACCCTGGTCCACTGCTAACATTTTGTGGCATTTGGGAATGTTCTATAAGAGAACATGAAAGTTTTCTGTGGAATCACCCTCAAAAGGTCAGTGTATTAAAAACTAACCCAGTTTTGACTGTCTTCAGTCTACTTCCTTCCCTAATTCTCTTCTTTCTCTGTGGTTATCATTTTTCTATTAACTCAGACTTGAAAGCTCTGTAATCTTTAATTCCTCCCATTCCTGATCTCTCATATCCAAAATGTATTTATAGATCGTTATTTAATAATATTCATGGAGGAATCCCCTGGCAACCCAGTGGTTAGGACTGGGCACTTTCACTACAGGGGCCCAGGTTCAATCCCTGGTTGGGGAACTAAGATCCCACAAGCCACACAGGCTGACCGATATATATACATGTCTCCATTTATGAAGTCATTATCCAAACTGTTAGTCCCTCAAATCTGAACTCCCTGTGATCTTTCTCCTTTCTCATCTATTTGTCACAGAGCCAAGAGAATGTTTTCTGAAAAATCTTTATCCAAAAATTTCCCTATTTATAAGTTCACAGCAGTTCCCACCGGTTATAAATCTGATCTGGCCCTATCTTAGGTTTTTACCATTATTTAGACATCATCTTCTGTCATTTATATGCACCTTTCATAAGTGTCCTACATATTACCTTGTCATATATAAGGGTGAAATAAAAACTTATGATCACCAACAAAATTTACTTCTCAAGGTCTTCTTGGAAGAATTCCTATGGAGGATGGTCACAAATCTGATAATTCTTGGGCTCAGTGGCAACTAACAAGGATTAAATATAATTTAAACAAGTTTTGACAGTTTCTACCCTCAACTCTCTTTGAAAACACTAGATGGATGTCATCTGGTCCCACAGGTTTATTGATCACCCACTTTGTCAATCAGGCATTGAGGCGCCAATATATTTACCAGTAGTCTATCTAAAACCTCTAAGCCATCTATTTCTAAAGAAGAAAAATCTTAATGTTTCCTCAGAAAAATGTTTCAATTTGATGATATAAAATTCTAAAACTTCTTGGAAAATGTACATGCAAGTTTTCTTCAGACAAAGAAAATCAAGAATGTGAGGAGTCCCACAAGCCTTGGCCTATTGAGTGACCCTGGAGAAATCAAAGTACCTTCAGCTAATCGATATCACTGATGTGTTTTCCCAATAGCCATCAAAATGACACTGATTCTGAGGAAACCATTTTCAACGTGAAAATGAAAGTGTCAGTTGCTCAGTCATGTCCAATTCTTTGAGACTCCATGGACTGTAGTCCACCAGGCTCCTCTGTCCATGGAATTCTCCAGGCAAGAATACTGGGTAGCCATTCCCTTCTCCAGAGGATCTTCCTGGCCCAGGGATTGAACCTGGGTTTCCTGCACTTCAGGTGGATTCTATACCATCTGAGCCACCAGGGAAGCCTTTCAGTGTGAAACACATCACAAATTTTCCCTTTACTGCTGTAAGAGTACAAAACATGTGCTCACCAACTTGCTTCAAGTGACTATAATTCTAAGAACACAATGAGGCTGTCAAAGAGGACCGTTACAGACTAAGAAAAATATAGACGTTCCAGTTGTATCTAAAGCAATAACTTGACAGAGCTGCAAAGACATAAGCCTTGGACCACCCTGTTGGTGAGGCAATGAACCAGAAACTAGGAAGTAGGAAACGAAAAAAGACAAAATAAAAGACAGAATCCAAAGCAAAAAATAAAAAGAAAGAAAGCAAGAAATAAAGAGAATAATCAGAGAGAAGGGCAGAGATGGTTAGTACAGAGACGTACAGAGAAAGAAACTACAAAGACAGAGACAGAGCACAAACAACAGGGATACAAAGAGAAAGAGGAACAAAGATTCACAACTGTTGAGAAGAAACACCTAAATTTCCTAGTGCTTCATGATGTAATTCAATACTAACTGTAGTCTTTTGATTATTGAAGATGTTTCCTGGGTTCATCCACAACACCAATTATCAAAAACCTATAGTTATTAACCAATGATATTGTCCATTAGTAAAAAGGAGTCAGAGATTTGTTAAAGGAAAGGACAGGATGAAATGTGAGCTGGAAAAGGGTGTTTTTTAGAAAGGATACCTGGGTATTATCAACCTACATTATTTCATCATCAAGTCTCTAGGGAACACCATCCATACATTCAGGTTTAAAAAGAAAACTTCTTCCTAGAAGATTTTCAAAAAAAATTAAACTAATGTGACCTAAGGGTCTGACTATGCTAAAGGCTACACAAAGCAAATGAAAAAGAAGAGACATCATCCCTGCTTTCAGAAGTTTTGAAAGTTAAAAGATAAAAATGACAAATATTGTATATTATATTCAAACTAAAAACATATAAGTAAAAAATAAAGACTTTACATTGTGTAAACATAAATCTAAGTGATTACCATAAGATTATGGATGAAGAGGTAACTGGATAATGTTTAAAAAGTATAAGAAAAATGGTTTCCTTTCCTCTTGGAGCAAATGACAAATTACCCAGATGTCTACCTTAACCTCATGGCTCATGGACAGGCAGGTGGATCAAAGTGCTGGGCTAATTATACTCCTTAGTTTATAGTATACCATCCTCATCGGCCTCTTCCAGGCAAATGTCTTATTTGCTTGTTTTTAATTTATTTATTCTATTTCCCCACCTGGGGATCTGGCAAAGAGACTGAGAACCCCCAGGTAATTTGACTTTGGAGGCCAGTGGGATTTGGTTACAGAACTTCCACAGGACTGGGGAAACACACTCTTGGAGGGCACAAACAAATCCTTGTGTTCATCAGGACACTGGAGAAAGGAACAGCGTCCACAGAAGAGACTGAGCCAGACTTGCCTGTGAGTGTCCAGGAGTCTCTGACGGAGGCATGCGTTGGCAGTGGCCTGCTGCGGGGTCAGGGGCACTGAATACAACAGCACGTGCACAAGTCCCTTTAAAGGAGGTCACCATTATCCTCATTACCCCTACTATAATTTGGCCTCAGGCCAAACAACAGTAAGGGAACACAGCCCCACCAATCAACAGAAAATTGGATTAAAGATTTACTGAGCATGGCCCCACGCATCCATCAGAGGAAAGACAGAAAGAAAACCACAATCACAGAAAACTAAGCAAACTGATCTCATGGACCACAGCCTAACTCAATGAAACTATAAGCCATGCCCTGTAGGGCCACCCAAGATGGATGGCTATGAGCCATCCATTTAGACAAAACGAGGTCCACTGGAGAAGGGAATGGCAAACCACTTCAATATTCTTGCCTTGAGAACTCCATGAACAGTATGAAAAGGCAAAAAGTAATTGTACCCAAGTACTTCATTTTGGACTCTTTTGTTGACTATGAGGGCTACTCCATTTCTTCTAAGGGATTCTTGCCCACAGTAGTAGATATAATGGTCATCTGAATTAAATTCACCGATTCCAGTCCATTTTACTTCACTGATTCCTAAAATGTCAATGCTCACTCTTGCCATCTCCTGTTTGACCACTTCCAATTTACCTGGATTCATGGACCTAACATTCCAGGTTTCTATGCAATATTGTTCTTTACAGCATCAGACTTTACTTCCATCACCAGTTACATCCACAACTGGGTGTTGTTTTCACTTTGGTTTCATCTCTTCATTCTTTTTGGAGCTATTTCTGGTTCCAAATTAGGAAAGGAGTACATTAAGGATGTATATTGTCACCCTGCTTATTTAACTTATATGCGGAGTACATCATGTGAAATGCAGGGCTGGATGAAGCACAAGCTGGAATCAAGATTGCTGGGAGAAATATCAATAACGTCAGATATGCAGATGACACCACCCTTATGGCAGAAAGTGAAGAGGAACTAAAGAACCTCTTGATGAAAGTGAAAGAGGAGAGTGAAAAAGCTGGCTTAAAACTCAACATTCAGAAAACTCAGATCATGGCATCTGGTCCCATCACTTCATGGCAAATAGAAGGGGAAACAATGGAAACAGTGAGAAACTATTTTCTTGGGCTCCAAAATCACTGCAGATGGTGACTGCAGTCGTGAAATTAAAAGATGCTTGCTCATTGGAAGGAAAGCTATGACTAACCTAGACAGCATATTTAAAAGCAGAGACATTGCTGACAAAGGTCCGTCTAGTCAAAGCTATGGCTTTTCCAGTAGTCATGTATGGATGTGAGAGATGGACCAGAAAAAAAGTTGAGTGCCAAAGAATTGATGCTTCTGAACTGTGGTGTTGGAGAAGATTCTTGAGAGTCCCTTGGACAGCAAGGAGATCAAACCAGTCAATCCTTAAGGAAATTAGTCCTGAATATTCATTGGAAGGACTGATACTGAAGTTGAAATTCCAACCACTTTGGCCACGATGCAAAGAACTGACTCATTGGAAAAGACCCTGATGCTGGGAAAGATTGAAGGCAGCAGGAGAAGGGGACAATAGAGGATGAGATGGTTGGATGGCATCACTGACTCAATAGACATTAGTTTGAGCAAGGTCTGGGAGATGGTGATGGACAGGGAAGCCTGGTGTGCTGCAGTCCATGAGATCGCAAAAGTCAGACACAAGTTAGTGACTGAACTGAACTGAACTGAACCAACTCTATTTTACCCGCATTCTTCATTCCTACTTCCAACCCATGTCCTGGGTAGGTAACTATTCTAAAGATATATATATTTTTTTAATTGTCCAAATAGAAACTTTGATTTTTATTATATTTTTTAATTTTATTTTATTTTTAAACTTTACAATATTGTATTAGTTTTGCCAAACATCGAAATGAATCTGCCACAGGTATACCTGTGCTCCCCATCCTGAACCCTCCTCCCTCCTCCCTCTCCATACCCTCCCTCTGGGTCGTCCCAGTGCACCAGCCCCAAGCATCCAGTATCGTGCATCAAACCTAGACTGGCGACTCGTTTCATAGATGATATTATACATGTTTCAATGCCATTCTCCCAAATCTCCCCACCCTCTCCCTCTCCCACAGAGTCCATAAGACTGATCTATACATCAGTGTCTCTTTTGCTGTCTCGTACACAGGGTTATTGTTACAATCTTTCTAAATTCCATATATATGCGTTAGTATACTGTATTGGTGTTTTTCTTTCTGGCTTACTTCACTCTGTATAATAGGCTCCAGTTTCATCCACCTCATTAGAACTGATTCAAATGTATTCTTTTTAATGGCTGAGTAATACTCCATTGTGTATATGTACCACAGCTTTCTTATCCATTCATCTGCTGATGGGCATCTAGGTTGCTTCCATGTCCTGGCTATTATAAACAGTGCTGCGATGAACATTGGGGTACACGTGTCTCTTTCCCTTCTGGTTTCCTCAGTGTGTATGCCCAGCAGTGGGATTGCTGGATCATAAGGCAGTTCTATTTCCAGTTTTTTAAGGAATCTCCACACTGTTCTTCATAGTGGCTGTACTAGTTTGCATTCCCACCAACAGTGGAAGAGGGTTCCCTTTTCTCCACACCCTCTCCAGCATTTATTGCTTGTAGACATTTGGATCGCAGCCATTCTGACTGGCGTGAAATGGTACCTCATAGTGGTTTTGATTTGCATTTCTCTGATAATGAGTGATGTTGAGCATCTTTTCATGTATTTGTTAGCCATCTGTATGTCTTCTTTGGAGAAATGTCTATTTAGGTCTTTGGCCCATTTTTTGATTGGGTCATTTATTTTTCTAGAGTTGAGCTGTAGGAGTTGCTTGTATATTTTTGAGATTAGTTGTTTGTCAGTTGCTTCATTTGCTATTATTTTCTCCCATTCTGAAGGCTGCCTTTTCACCTAGCTAATAGTTTCCTTTGTTGTGCAGAAGCTTTTAAGTTTAATTAAAGATATTTTTTTGCATATATGTCTTCTTGTGAAATATGAACTATAATTCTGCATACATGAAAAACTGTATTTTTATGTATGCAACTATATTATGTATGCCATTCTATTTTTATTTTATTACACAGCTTTATACATGTAAGATATAACAATATAATACATCTATGTTGATATATATATATAGTTCAGTTGGTTGCTTCCAGCTTCTGTATAGCATACCCTGGGGGGCATCTACCACATTTCACATGTCTACTCTCCCAGTGATGGACCTCCAGATGAACCTTACCCCGACAAATAAGGCTATAATAATCATCCTGCATTCATGCCCTTAGGTAGTACATATATGTACCTGTGTGAAAATTTCTTTGGGAAATACACTAAGGAAGTGAATTACTTGCTCACTGAGTATGAAAATATATTTAAGTGGACTAAATATTACCGGTTTGCTCTCCAGAATGGTGGCACCGTGCTTCACGCCACCAATCAATGTACAAGTACATGCTTCATGCCACCAATCAATGCACAAGTACATGCTTCATGCCACCAATCAATGGACAAGGGCTCCTATGTCACCACAGCACTACCAATACATTTTTACATCTCAGCTGTAAAATTATCTCATTATTTTTAAAACTTGCATTGATCTGATTACTAATAAGTTAAGATCTCTTTATACACTTGTCAACTTTCAGGCTTCCTCTTCTTTAAACTGTTTATTCAGAGCCTTAGTCCATTTTTCTAATAGGGTAACTGCCTTTTTCTTGTTGATTTCCAGTAGTTCATAGCCTACATGTTAATCTAAAACAATTTTAGACAATGTTAATATCTTCTCCCATTTCTCCATCTGCCTAACAGCTTTGTTCATGGTATCTTTCATTGAATAGTAATTTTTAATTCTGATGCAATCAAATTCAGGGATGTTTTCATCTTGTGGTTCATGCTTTTTAAGTTATGTTTGTGTGAGAGTGTTAAGGCACATAGGAGACAGATATAGTGTCCCTATTCTTCAGGAAACAACCAAGAGGAAAACAGATACACCTGCAAAGTATTGTCAGGAAGATCCACCAAGAGGCAAGGTGAAGAGGGAAGGCCATTGAGAAGATATGACTTGAGACATGACTCTGCCACATACTACATGCTGTGTTACTTTGGACAAAGTGCTGAGCCTCCCAGAGCCTGCAATGTGTAAAGAGTGAACAACACCTATCCCAAAAGACAAAATAAGTTACAGAATCTGCCAATGACTCGTGTATAATAGATGTGCTCTCAGTAAATGTGAGTTCCTTTAGCCCCTTTCTTCTCATTCCCAATCCTGATGTGATGCTGAAGAACGAATTTGCAACTTGGGACACTTTAGAATCAGATCCTTCAGCTGACCCCACACCTCCAAATTCCAAGTACCATCAGTGGACATAGGCTCTTGAGAGCACTTCTGCCCATATTGCATTAGGTATCAGACACAGATTAAGTCCTGACAAAACAAACAAACAAACCAATAAAAAAAAAAAAGTGAAAATGCTCTTTTCCTGATGATGCTAAAGGAAGAAAAGCGGACAGGTGCAAACAAATAATTATCTGATGATAAGTTCTTGGGCATAAATTAGTTAGCACCTCGCTAAGAAATGGATCAAATGTAGAAGGCCTTCATTTGATGGATGTGCTGGGAGTATGCAGGAGGGCTATTTTAAATTCCCATAAGATTAATATGGTGAGAATTTGGTATAAGATTATGCTGTAGCTTTCCAGGCTTTCTGATCCATGTTGCTAAAATTTTCAAAAAGAATACACTGGTAAACAACCTCACCGTGATTTGATTGATGTTCATTTATCCTCCTCTTTCCTTTGTGTCTTTACCTCAGATGCAAAGCAAACTTTAAATATCTTTTTAAAATCTGTAATATTTATCACAGTCTACTCATCAAATCAATATCTAATTAATATGCATTAGTATTACATTCAGAGAAGGCAATGGCACCCCACTCCAGTACTGTTGCCCGGAAAATCCCATGGATGGAGGAGCCTGGTAGGCTGCAGTCCATGGGGTCGCTAAGAGTCAGACATGACTGAGCGACTTCACTTTCACTTTCCACTTTCATGCATTGCAGAAGGAAATGGCAATCCACTCCAGTGTTCTTGCCTGGAGAATCCCATGGACGGAGAAGCCTGGTAGGCTGCAGTCCATGGGGTCACACAGAGTCAGACACAACTGAAGTGACGCAGCAAGCAAGCAAGCAAGTATTACATTACTAGGTGTCGTGCTGAAGGAGATACAAAGATAATGAAGATGTGCTTTTCCCTGGAGTAGGTCATAATTTCTCAAGAGATAACCATGTAAACAACTAACTATAGTAAACTGTGATCACTGTATAATACAGGCAAAAAACGTGCTATGAGAATGAAGATGAAAGAACAATTACATTTATTTAGGTTTGGGTTCAAGAAAGGCTTAGAGAAGAGAGCCACCTTAAAAGAGTTTTTAAAATGGGTAGGAATTCTCTAAACAGAGAAGGGTTGGGTTGGGTTAGGATTAGGGTTGGGTTAGCAGAGATCCAGGCAGCAGTTTGTAAGTCAAGGAGGAATGAATATGTCCAGGCAAGGGCAGTTAGGATCATGTGGCTGAAGTACAAGGTGGATGGCTTGGGAGAAACTAGACACAAGCCTAGAAACACAGCCTGGGGTCACTTTTTAAAAGGTCATAAGGATCTGAACTATACTCTGAAAAATGAAAAGCATTTAGTTAAGGGAGTTACACAGTGAGATCTCTATTTCACAAAGACATCTGAATCAGCAGTATGGAAACTGATTAAAATGAGACCGGAGTCAGAAGTCAGGAAAATCAGTTAGGAAGCAATTATAACACTGTAGGCAGGAGAACCCTGAGAATAGAGAAGTGGAGTCAGGTGACATTTAAGTCTTGGTGACCAACTGAATGCTGGAGTGAGATAAATGGAAAGATTCATTCAACAAATATTTCTTAAATCTTTTCTGTATATGAGATACTATGTTAACAGCTAAGACAGAGTTTATCAACTTTGGCACTACTGGCATTTTAGAATGGATGATTATTTGATGTGGGGTAAAGGGAGGCTTGTTCTGTACACTGTGAGATGTTTAGCAGTATTCCTGACCTCTACCCATTAAAGGCACTGCCTCTCAGTCATGACCATCGAAAATGTGTCCAGACGTTGCCAAATTTCCCCTAAGAAGCAAATTATCCCCAGTCGAGAACCACTGAAACTGGGATCTCTAATTCTAAGAGGTTTATTACATTTAGAGAAATGCTTATGACATACACAAGTATAGGGTACAAAAAAGGGAGAAAAAAGGAAGTTGTCAATACTTCTTTGAGGATGAGTAAGCACAGAAAAAATCTCCATAGAAAAGGAGACATTAAAGCTGAATCCTTAAATAAGGGCATTCCTGGCATGGAAAAACAGACTGGTTCCAAATAGGAAAAGGAGTACGTCAAGGCTGTGTAGTGTCACCTTGTCACCCTGCTTATTTAACTTCTATGCAGAGTACATCATGAGAAACGCTGGGCTGGATGAAGCACAAGCTGGAATCAAGATTGCTGGGAGAAATATCAACAACCTCAGATAGGCAGATGACACTACCCTTAGGGAAGAAAGTGAAGAGGAACTAAAAAGCCTCTTGATGAAAGTGAAAGAGGAAAGTGAAAAAGTTGGCTTAAAGCTCAACATTCAGAAAACGAAGATCATGGCATCTGGTCCCATCACTTCATGGCAAATAGATGGGGAAACAGTGGAAACAGTGGCTGACTTTATTTTGGGGGGCTCCAAAATCACTGCAGATGGTGACTGCAGCCATGAAATTAAAAGACACTTGCTCCTTGGAAGAAAAGTTATGACCAACCTAGACAGCATATTCAAAAGCAGAGACACTACTTTGCCGACAAAGGTCCATATAATCAAGGCTATGGTTTTTCCATTAGCCATGTATGGATATGAGAGTTGGACTTATAAAGAAGGCTGAGTGCCAAAGAATTGATGCTTCTGGACTACAGTGCTGGAAAAGACTCTTGAGAGTCTCTTGGACTGCAAGGAGATCCAACCAGTCTGTCCTAAAGGAAATCAGTCCTGAATATTCATTGGAAGGACTGATGCTGAAGCTGAAACTCCAATACTCCGGCCACCTGATGTGAAGAGCTGACTCATTTGAAAAGACCCTGATGCTGGGAAAGATTGAAGGCGGGAGGAGAAGGGGACAACAGAGGATGAGATGGTTGGATGGCATCACGAACTTGATTTTGTATACAAACTCGAGTTTGTATAAACTCTGGGAGTTAGTGATGGACAGGGAGGTCTGGCGTGCTGCAGTTCATGGGGTCGCAAAGAGTTGGACACAACTGAGTGACTGAACTGAACTAAACTGGCAGGTGACAAAAACATGAAGGTAAGATACCATATCCGATATTAGCAGAATTTTGAGGCTCTGAGCCTGAGCACCTGGGTGGTTGGCAATGATATTAATGAAGATGAGAAACACTGGAGAGACAGAATGCTCAATTTGTGGGTTTGCAAGACAACCAGTAGTTCTCAGAAATGCAAGTAGAAAGTCTTCCTCCAGTTTTCCACAGATAGCTCACAGTCTTAACCTGGACACACAAATTAATACACACTATAATACTCAAGTCTAGAAATGGAAAGCTTAAAAAGATTAGCTCCAGTTATATAAGGAATCTGCTCCATAGCATGGGCCTAGAATACTTTTCTTTTAATATTCTGATCATCTTCACCCATCCCTTGTGGATTCTCAGAAAAACAACAGCCTTTCTAATCTAGAGAGATGTTATAGAATTATATGTCAACCATTTTTCATTTTATAAGTGACAAAACTAAGGCCATAGAGATTAAATGACTAGGCCAAAGTCACACAACTAGGTGGCTAAACCAAGGATACAGCATTGGTTTCCAGGAAGAAGAGCTCTGCACCATAATACCTGTACCTAGAGGTCCTTTTATGCAGACCTTACCCTATCTCCTGTGGGAATTTTCCCACACCTGATCCAGCCTAACTCTCCAGTCTTCTCAGAGCTTAAAATAGCCCGGTTGCCAGACAATTGCTTATGTACCTTGAGCTCCATGGAAGAGGGAATGGGGTGAAAGTGAGTCTTAGAACACCACAGTAGACTCCAATGAGTAAAATTCACTTCCCCTTGGGTTTTTAAGGCCCCAGTGGAAATCAGTAACTTGGCTTAGTTTTCCCAGGCAGGGATCCAGGAAGAGAAGGCCCACCTACAAATACAAGAAATAAGGATAAAAAAGAAAGGGAAATGAGAAAAAATGTCCAAAATAAGGTACAGACACCGGTAGCATCACAGTACAGGTACCAGCAACTCTTGAGACAGATCAGCTTCAGTCAAATGGATAAAAAAGGAAATCTTAGAAGTGAAAATAACATTAAGTTATTTGTATGTGAGGCAATATAGTCTAATGACTAAAAGCACAAACTCCGGAATTTGACACGTGTTCATGCCTGAACTTGGCCTCTCACTAGTTGTGTAACGCTGGGCAAATTGTCTAATCTTTTGTAGTCTGCTTTTCTCATTTGTTGAAAACAAAACAAACAAAAACCTGTAGACCTTTAAAGACAGTTAAGAGGGTTAAAAAGGAAATATATATGTACACACACACATACACACACCCTGGTGTCTAACACAGATGAGCAGTAACAGAAGGCAATTAGGCAAACTCCTAGTTGACAATATAGAACCCAAGTGGAGGGCTCTCTAAAACCTTAGAGGACTCTTCCAATTATTCATACAGCCTCAGAGAGATCACAACTAGCCATCCCAGTGGTATATCCAGAATGTTGGAGTGAGAAACTTGGCAGATCTTTTTCCCTATGAAACATTTAACTGGGAAAAAATATTTTAAAAAAATCATTTAAAGTCTCTCAACATTGTCCTAGGGGCATCTAGCAAGTAGAGCAACACTCATTCAAGAAAATACACTATTAATAAATCTAAGTTAGAATTATGAGTCTGTAGCTTTTGGCAATGATCTGCTTCCTTCTCCCATCCCCAGTTCCATGTTATAGAAACTCTATTATGGTCACTTCACCCCATTTCTCTACCCAGCCTCTACTTGTCTGATGGAAACACTACACCAAGTATAGCCATGAGAAGACTGGAACCTGACCACAGCTATCTTAGCTTGTTCATAGGCAGAGGTCCCATGGTGGCACAGGCAAGCTGAAAAGACCAGTAGCTACCACCCCTCCCTTCTAGCACCTGCCAGGGATGTCACTCTAGGGAAGTAGGCCACTATCACTGTGCTGAGCTCCTGGGAACTCCCAGGGAAGAGGTAAGCCAGGTGGATGAAGTTCTTAACCAGGGACAAGGTTCTTAACCAGGGTGGTGATTTTATTTGGAACAGAAAACAGAGAATTCCATACCTGAGGATGTTGTTGCAAATGATGGAGAGCTTGGGAGATACTGATACTTCATGATACTGGGAGTTTCATGATACTGCTAGCAATAAGCTAAATGGAAGAACAATCAGAAAAAACAGCAACAACAACAACAAAAAAAAAACAGAAGGAGAAATAACAACCAAGAAAAGCCCTCCCTGGATCACAACAAACTCTGGGGGTTGGGAAGGCTATATGCACATGTTCCTACTTAGAAACAATTGAAACTGGACATGGGTCAGATTGAAAACATTTTCCAAGCTGCACACAGATCCCTCAACAAAAGGCAGAGGCCCTACTGGCACAAGAGGCTTAAGTGCAACCTCTAACCAAATACTGGCTGTAAAATAAGCTATTCTGACACAGGGGAAAATATTATTAAACTGGGCTTAATATTAAAAGCATATGCATCCTCACAAGCTGGAACACTATGTGCATGTCCAAGGCTGTGACCTCTCAAGACTGATTGGAGAAGAGATGTTCAAGCTACTAGGCCCTGACTGAACCTGGGGCAAAAACATAATTCATTAGTTTTAATAACAGCCCTTAAACAACATAAATATCCAACAATAAGGGGTAAAAATATAACTGGCTAAGGGGACCTAAGCACAACCTTTGACCAGTAAGTGGCTTGTATAGACCTCAGGATGACACCTAGAGAGCCAGACTAAAGGAAAATAAAAGCAGTGTGAATAGGGACATCTGAATCTGTACACTATGGGAGAAAGAGACTTCACAAAGTTAGTAAAACTAACTCATTAAGCAAATAAAGGACAAAACAATAAAAACAACATCAACCTCCAGTGGGCAGTGGAGAAGGAGCAAGAATCAGTATTCAGAATTGCTAAAGTACATTATTTAAAATCAGTTTTAAACAACAACAAAAATAAATGGGACATGAAAAGAAGTAGGCAAGTGTGACCAATACACACACAAAAAAGCAGGCAAGAGAAACTGCCTGGAGGGGGTTAGTTGTCAGAGACATAGACTTCGAAGCAGCTATTATAAACATGCTCAAGGAACTAAAGAAACCATACTTAAAGAATTAAAGGAAGGTATGACGACAATGTTTCATCAAATGGAGAATACCAATCAAAAGACAAAAATGAGAAAAGAGGCCAAAAGGAAATTGCGGAGTTGAATGGCAAAACCAGTACAATATTGTAAAGTAATTAGCCTCTAATTAAAATAAATAAATTTTTTAAAAAAGAGGAAAAAAAAGTAAAATAACTGAAAAGAAAAATTCAGTAGAGGGACTCAGTAGTATATTTAAGCTATCAGAAGAAAGAATTAATGAATTTAGTGATAGATTGATACAGATTATGCAATCTGAAGAAAGGAGAGAGGGGGGAAGAGAGAAAGAAAATGGGCAGAGCCTCAGAGAAGTGTGGGACATCATTAAGTGCACCAACATACTCATAACCGAAGTACCAGAAGGAGAAAAGAGCAAAGAGAGGGTAGAAAATATATGTATAGAAAAAAAAAGTTGAAAATTACCCAAATTGATGAAAAATATTATCTATAAATGAAGTTCAACAACCTCTAATCAAGATAAAAGGAAAGAGATTCCCACCTAGATACATCAAAATCAAAACACTGAAAACTGGAAACAAAGATAAAAATCTTGAAATCAGTAATAGCAAAATGACTTGTCACATAGAAGCATACCTCATTTTACTGTCCTTCTCATTTACTGCATTTTTCTTTTTAACAAATTGAAGGTTTATGGCAATACTGTGTTGAGCAAGGCCATTGGTGCCACTTTCCCAACAGCATTATTTTTTAATTAAGGCATGCACATTTTTTTAGACATATTGATATTACCCACTTAATGGACTATCAGATCAGATCAGATCAGTCGCTCAGTCGTGTCCGACTCTTTGCGACCCCATGAATCGCAGCACGCCAGGCCTCCCTGTCCATCACCAACTCCCGGAGTTCACCCAAACTCACGTCCATCGAGTCAGTGATGCCATCCAGCCATCTCATCCTCTATCGTCCCCTTCTCCTCTTGCCCCCAATCCCTCCCAGTGTCAGAGTCTTTTCCAATGAGTCAACTCTTAGCATCAGGTGGTCAAAGTATTGGAGTTTCAGCTTTAGCATCAGTCCTTCCAAAGAACATCCAGGACTGATCTCCTTTCGAATGGACTGGTTGGATCTCCTTGCAGTCCAAGGGACTCTCAAGAGGCTTCTTCAACACCACAGTTCAAAAGCATCAATCCTTCGGTGCTCAGCTTTCTTCACAGTCCAACTCTCACATCCATACATGACCACTGGAAAAACCATAGCCTTGACTAGATGGACCTTTGTTGGCAAAGTAATGTCTCTGCTTTTCAATATGCTGTCTAGGTTGGTCATAACTTTCCTTCCAAGGAGTAAGCGTCTTTTAATTTCATGGCTGCAATACCATCTGCAGTGATTTTGGAGCCTAAAAAAATAAAGTCTGACACTGTTTCCACTGTTTCCTATCTATTTCCCATGAAGTGATGGGGCCAGATGCCATGATCTTCGTTTTCTGAATGTTGAGCTTTAAGCCAACTTTTTCACTCTTCTCTTTCACTTTCATCAAGAGGCTTCTGCCATAAGGGTGATGTCATCTGCATATCTGAGGTTATTGATATTTCTCCTGGCAATCTTGATTCCAGCTCGTGCTGGAATTATCCTTCGATTAAAAAAAGAATCCGATGAATTTTCAGGGCAGGAATAGAGACACAGACCTAGAGAACAGACTTTGGACACAGCAGGGTAATGAACTGTTGTTATTTAGTCACTCAGTCACGTCCAACTCTTTGAGACCCCATGGACTGCAGCACACCAGGCCTCCTACACCATCACCAAGTGGGATTTATCCCAGGAATGTAAGGTTGGTTTAACATCTGAAAATCAATAAATGATATGTATCCAATTCAATGGGGAAAAAGTAGTCTTTTCAACAGATAATGCTAAGACAATGAATAACCAAAGCAAAAGAACAAAGTTGGATTCCTACCTCACATCTAAAATTAACTCACAAACCTAAATGTAAAAGCAAAAGTTATAGAACTCTTAGAAGAATAAATAAAAATAAGAATAAAACAGGAATAAATCTTTGTGACCTGGTTTAGGCAATGGTTTCTTAAATATAACAGTAAAAGTACAATCAACAGAAAGCAATTAGAGGAACTGTGCTAATTCAGAATTAAAGACATTTCTGCAGGAAATACTACCATCAAGAAAGTTTAAAAAAAAAACACAAAAATAATGCATAGAATGGGAAAGAACATTAGTAAATCACACTGATAAGAGACTTGCATCCAGAATACATGAAGAGCTTATGCAATTCAATAATAAAAATTCAACTAGCACAATTAAAAAACTGGGCAAAGTGATTCCGCTGGTGGTCCAGTGGTTGAGAATACACCTGCCAATGCAGGGGACACAGGTTCAATCCCTGATCCAGGAAGATTCCACACGCCAAAGAGCAACTAAGCCCGTGGCCACAACTACTGAGCCCACGTGCCTAGAGCCCATGCTGTGTAATAGAGAAACCACTGCAATGAGATGCCGATGCTCTGCAACCAGAGAGTAGCTCCCACTCGCTGCAACTAAAGAAAGCCCACACACAGTACAAAACCCAGTACAGTCAATAATAAATAAATAACTTAAAAAAAAAACTGGACAAAGGCTTCAAATATATATTTCTCTGAAAAAGATACACAAATGGCAAACAAGAACATGGAAAGGTGCTCAAAATCATTAGCCATTAGAGAAGTGCAAACGGAAACCACAATGAATATCACTTCATACCCACTAGAACAGCTATAACCAAAAAGACAGAAAACAAGTTCTGACACATATGTATAAAAATTAGAACACATGAGTGAAAATGTAAAATGGTGTGGTCAATTTGGAAAACAGCTTGGCAATTCCTCTGAAAGTTAAACAAAGAGTTATCACATACACAAGCAATTTCACTCTTTGGTATATACTCAAGAGAAATAAAGTACATACAAAAAACTTACACCTGAATGTTTATAGCATTATTCTTAATAGCTGAAAGGTGGGAAAAAATGTTCATCAGTTGATCTATGGATAAATAAAATACAGTATACCTATAAAATGGAAAATTTCTCAATAATAAAAATGAATTAAGTATTGAACATGCTACAACGTGGATGAACCTAAAATACATGCTATGTGAAAAAATTCAGTCACAAAAGAAAATACTAGTGTATTATTTCATTCATGTGAATTATCCAGAAAAGGCAAATCCATAAAGACAGGAAATAAATTAGTGGTTGCCTGGGGCTTAGGTAGGAAAGGGATGAAGCATGACTGCTGATGAGTATAAAGTTTCTTCAGGGGGTGATGAAATGTTCTTCAGTTAAGATTGTGCTAGTTCTGTGAATACATTAAAAACCACTAAAGTGTAAATTGGTGAGTCATTATGATACAGGAATTATATCTCAATAAAGATTTTTTTTTTTGGCTGTGCCCAGTGGCATGCAGAACCTTAACTCCCCATCCAGGGATCAAACCTGTGCTCTCTGCAGTAGAAACGGGAGGTCTTAACCACTGAACCACCAGGGAAGTCCTGATATCTCAATGAAGATGCTTTTTATTTTTTTAATTTATTTTATTTATTTTAATTGGAGGCTAATTACTTTACAATATTGTATTGGTTTTGCCATACATCAACATGAATCTGCCACGGGTGTACACGTGTTCCCCATCCTGAACCCCCCCTCCCACCTCCCTCCCCATACCATCTCTCTGGGTCATCCCAGTGCACCAGCCCCGAGTATCCTGTATCATGCATCAAACCTGGACTGGCGATTCGTTTCACATATGATATTATACATGTTTCAATGCCATTCTCTCAAATCATCCCACCCTAGCCCTCTCCCACAGAGTCCAAAAGACTGTTCTATACATCTGTGTCTCTTTGGCTGTCTTGCATACAGGGTTATCGTTACCATGAAGATGCTTTTTAAAAGCTGACCATCTGCTTCTCTACTGGATGTTTCTCTTGGCATTAGAGAAGGTCAAAAGTTTTTATAAAGTTTTTAGAAAACTCAACTTTTTTTTTTTATCAACTACAGTTAACCCTTGAACAACACAGGTTTTAACTGCACAGGTCCACTTACACATAGTTTTTTTTCAATAGTAAATACAACAGTACTACATGATCTGTAGTTGGTTGAACATGCAGATGCAGAAACTCATGGATACAGAAGAACCAAACCATATATGGAGGGATGACTATAAGTTCTATGCAGATTTTTAGCTGTGTGGAGGGTTGGTGCACCAACTCTACTATAGTTACTTTGCCATAGGAAAACAGTCCATGAATACATGCATAGTCCATGAACAGTCCATTACTGATCAGTGACTCACTGTTGGCTGCTTATACATTCCTGATCTAAGCCTTTATATTGTCTGATGAAGCTGAGCCAGAGTGCTGCTGAGTAAAGACAGAACTCCATCCTAGACAACTCTTTACATTAGAGGCCTTGGGTTCTGTTAAAATAACTACTTCAAATCAATTCAATGTGCAAGGCTCTGTCCCCTATTTCATTAATTTTAAGAAGTTCTGTTCATTGAGGCCACTTGAAAGAAATCATAACTTTTGTGACCTATTTATATATATCGCATTCTCTACAAAATGATACTAATGTTATACTAGATAGAAATTATTAAGTGATTCAGTTCATAAGTATCATGGACCAATAGTAGATGCTTCATTTTAAAAAGTGACACTTTCAGAAAAGAGAAGGAGAAAAGGGAAGGGGGAAAAAAAGAGTATGAGTAAAGCACTCATGAAGCCAATGAAATGGAAAATGATTCTTTCTTTTTATCACCCAATTATAATGTGAACCATGCACACTATAATCAGTTATGTCACATGGCATTAGTTTTATAATGAACACAGCAAATTGACTTGAAAAAGCAAATCATACCTTCTGGGGGCGTTCCAATGCTGCTGCCAAGACCCAAAATAGCCATCTTGTGAATCCTCGGCTCCAGCATCACAGCAGATTCCTCTCCCCTCTCCCAGTGGGGTATTTTGACAGGCTCCAGGTGGACGTTCTCCAACCCATCTCCCTTCAGGTTTTGCTGCATGATCTCGATGGCTTTTTCTAGGTTCTTGGAGCCACTTAGTCTGGGCCCAACAGTATCAACCAGAAGTGCCAGTCGCTCATAGGATCTGTTCTGGGCTTTACCATAAACAGTAAGGTTGATGATTGATTTAGCAACATCTCCATAGTGGGCAATTTCTTCTTTGATTTCTTGAAAAGTTCTCTGAGAGGGGCCATTCCCATATATAGCTTTCCCAGAGGCCAGGGGTAAAAGGTGAACAACACTGACAAATATGAAGAGAAGGAACATCGTTGTTTTTCCAGTCAGTTTTCTTCCTAAAATCATCTGTGTAAGGAAGAAATGTGTTAGGAGAAAAGAATCTCACAACTACCTGCCCATAACCCAGGGACTGCTTTTCAAATAGGAAAAACTGGTACCCTTATCAACTGGTACCCAGTTTCCATCAAATTCATAACTCCCAGGAATGAAGGAAAGAGACAGCAGTTGTCCTTATTGATAGCGTAGCATTTATTAAAGCCACAAATCACATATTACCTAGAAATCAGTTTAAAATCTGCCAAAAGATTATAATAAGAAGATAACTAGGAAAGAGAGGAAGAAATAGTGGTAACAGTGATAGGAATGTGCTGTGCTGTGCTTAATCATGTCCGACTCTTTGTGACCCCATGAACTGCAGCTTGGCAGGCTCCTCTGTCCATGGGATTCTCCAGGCAAGAATACTGGAGTAGGTTGCCATGCCCTCCTCCAGGGGATCTTCCCAACCCAGGTCTCCTGCATCGCAGGCAGATTCTTTACCAACTGAGCCACCAGGGAAGCCCAGTGATAGGGCTAGGGCAGTGTTATCTGCTACCCCTTTTTCTGAACAGTAGTAGCGCTCAGTTGTGTCGAGCTCTTTGCAACCCCATGGACTGTAGCCTCCCCCAGGCTCCTCTGTCTGTGGGATTGGAGTGGGTTGCCATTGGCTTCTCCGGGGGATCTTTCTGACCCAGGGATCGAACCCACATCTCTTACATCTCCTGCATTAGCAGGCAGATTCTTTACCACTAGTGCCACCTAGAAAGCCCTTCTTCTAAATAGAATATGACCCAAATCCATTTCAGAGTTCCCTCTGCCTGAAAGGCCTATGGAACTCATCCTTTTAGGCCCTCTCACATGTTACCTTTTCTTGATCCTCTCCCTAACCCTATCCCCTCCACATCCTTTAATCTTCACAACTCTATGAAACAGTTTCTTATTATTACCTTCATATTAGAATTGAGGATCCTGAGATAGTGAAAGATTAAGTAACTTTCCAAAGACACACAAAGGCTTTCTAGCTCTAGAGACCATGATGAAAACAGTGTTACTCAAAGTATGGTTTGTGGACCAATGCCAGTCCACAGCTGTTTTTCCACAAAATATAAATACAAAGATTAAGAATAAACATATTCAGGGCTTCCCTGGTGGTCCAGTGATTAAGGATCCACCTTGAAATGCAGGGGGCACGGGTTCTATCCCTGGTCGGGGCACATCACACGTGCTGCGGGGGAACTAAGTCCATGTACCACGACTACTCCACAACTACTAAGCCCGTGCTCTAGAGCCACCAGCTGCAGCTACGAAGCCTGCGTGCCGAAACTACTAAGGCCCAAGCACCCTCGACCCTGTGCTCCTCAACAAGAGAAGCCAACCCAGTGAGAAGCCTGGGCACAGCTACAGAAAGTCAGAGAGCGGCAACAAAGACGGAGCGCAACCAAAAATAGAGTAAACACACTTAGCGCTGTGCAACACAGTAGCTAATAGTCTAATGAGGTGATTACAATTTAAATTAAATGAAATAAAATAATCAGTTTCTCAGTCACACTAGTTGCATTTCAAATGCTCAGTACCCACATGTGACTAGTGGATGTTGCATTGGGCAGCACAGCAAGAACATTCTATCGTCATAGGAAGTTCCACTGAATAGCACTAGCCCAGACACCTTTATAGACAATTGACAGAACAATGGTGTATTTGTCAAATCTAGTAACTAAAAAATCGTACTTTCCTTTGTATAACTCATTTTATTTTTCTAATTCACTATTATATTTTGCAAAAGTATCAGTCTGAAACAAATTCTAAATTTAAGAATCTGGTCCTTCATGACAGATATTTTGAGAAGCACAGTCATAAACTACTATAAGAATAAATTCCAGATTCAGATAGACAGCATACAAGGCCTCTTCCACTTCAAGCTCATCTCTCCACCTGCCCCTCTAGAGTACACACGTTTTCACTCTCATTCTCATTTCTTCTCTCTCCCTCTCTCTCTCTCTCTCACATGCACCGACACACGTACACCCCTAAGCTTTGAGAAACTGAGCACCTGAAGTGTGGCTAGTCCAAACTGAGATGTTTTGTACATGTAAAACATATACCTGATTTGATCTTTAAAATCAACTACTTCATACTTAAGTATGAGCAAACAACATAAATATTTCAGATATACTGGATTAAATATATTATTAGTAATCTCACCTATTTCTTTTTACTTTTTAATATGGCTATTAGAAATTTTTACCTTATATAACATTTATATTTATAATTAGCAATATTCTACCTACACTGAAGTGGACCCTGTTCTTCAAATACCCAGGTCCTTTCATAACTCTGGGTCTCTACTTATGTTCATTCCCTTTTACTGCAAGGACCTTCTCTTCACCCTGCTCCCTTTCTGTCACATGTTTATATTCACTCTTTAATCAGAATACATTAAAAATCACCTCTTCTATGGGGCCTTTGCAAACAATACCCCAGAGGTACATGCATCATTTCTGTGTGTCCACCATAACTAACTCTGTGTGTGTGTGTGTGTGTGTGTGTGTGTGTTAGTTGCTCAGTCATGTCCAACTCTTTGCAACTCGATGGACTGTAGCCTGCCAGGCTCTTCTGTCCATGGATTTCTCCAGTCTAGAATACTGGAGTGGGTTGCCATTCCCATCTCCAGTGGATCTTCCCGACCCAGGGTTTGAATTTGGGTTTGCTGCCCTGCAGGCAGATTTTTTACCATCTGAGCCATCAGGGAAGCCCATAATTAACTGTATTATTAACTAATATATTTGTTTATAAATCTGTCTCTCCTGCTCTCAAAGTCAAGTAGGGTAAATTATTCATCATTTCATCATTATATCCATACATAGGCACTCAATACTTTTTATGAAGGAGTTAATAATCCTTTAATCTCCCTAGGTCTCAGCCTCCCTAGAGTACGAGAGTACTTGTCTTTGCCTCCTTCACAAAGAAGCTATAGGAATTAAAAACTTGATATCATATTTAAAATTATTTTGAAAAATTATAAAACTAGATATTGCTGCTGCTTCTCTTTCATTATAACTACAGTTGACCACTGAACTACAGTTGATCTGGTGTGAGCTTCCCAGGTCCACTAATAGGCAGATTTTTTCTGATAAATACTACAGTAGTACAAGATCCAGGGTTGATTGGATCTGTGTATGCAGAACCATGGATCCAGAGGGCTGACTGTGGGATTTCAGGGTCCACCATGGGTCCTGGAACCAATACCTCTCCTTGTTCAAGGGTCAACACATAGGTTTTTTCATTTCTACAGGTACTATACTGATGCTTGTGTTAAAAGTTAAATTTCATTAAACCATCAAAACATTTCACCAGATTGAAATTTATAAGAAAAGAAAAAAAGAGGTTAATAAGTTATCTATTAATTAGCACTAACCACAAGTATCTACTTCTTATTAAAAAAATTCTCTAAGCCTTCTGCAAACATTAATTAATGATTTCATAATACATTTCTAGTGATGGATTAGAATCATATTATGACAACACTGTAGAGATGCCAGTGAACTTAGGGATCCCTAGTCCGTACCCTCCTTTTATAGAAAGTTAATCAAGGCCTGTGATGTAATTCCCAGGCAGCTGACAAGCCAGCAGCTACAGTCAACCAGGTAAGTGGTCCAACTAGCACATACTTCCTAAAGGATTAAGAAAGATTTTCTTATAGGAAGGGCTTCCCTGATAGCTCAGTTGGTAAAGAATCTGCCTGCATTGCAGGAGACCCTGGTTAGATTCTTGGGTCAGAAGGTCTGCTGGGGAAGAGATAGGCTACCCACTCCAGTATTCTTGGGCTTCCCTTGTGGCTCAGCTGGTAAAGAATCCACCTGCAATGAGGGAGACCTGGGTTTGATCCCTGTGTTGGGAAGATCCCCTGGAGAAAGGAAAGGCTACCCACTTCAGTATTCTTGCCTGGAGAATTCTACTGACTGTATAGTCCGTGCAGTCACAGAGTCAGACAAGACTGAGCCACTTTCACTTTCTTATAGGAAATTATATGCATTAACATATAATAGAAATTCAGTGAAGGATACTGAAAGGCAGTCTGAGAAGCAAATACACATAATAAAATATATGTATATAGAGTAGCACCAGAACAAAGAGAACAAAGGGGATCATGAAAAGCTACAGAAAAGACATAATATCTCAAGACAGGCTCAAGAAATGGCTGCCGCTGCTAAGTCACTTCAGTCGTGTCTGACTCTGTGCGACCCCATAGACGGCAGCCCACCAGGCTCCTCTGTCCCTGGGATTCTCCAGGCAAGAATTCTGGAGTGGGTCGCCAGTTCCTTCTGCAATGCATGCATGCATGCTAACTCGCTTCAGCTGTATCCGACTCTGTGCGACCCCATGGACAGCAGCCCAGCAGGCTCCTCTGTCCACGGGATTCTCTAGGCAAGAATACTGGAGTGGGCTGCCATTTCCTTCTCCCCAAGAAATGGCTACAGAAGCAGAAAAAAATGAATGGCATCCCTATCATAGGGCCACCAGAACATCATCTGTTCGTCAATCCTGGGTGTCCAGAAAATAATGGGGCCTGAGTCTATCATTTTTACCTGTTTTTGCATATATGTCAACTGAATTAATAGGTTACACATCATTTTGATAATAATTCTTAATGCTTCTTAACATGGTCAGTTAAATAAATTTTGACATTAAAAATGATATAATTACTTTAAAACATAATTCAGTATTTTTGAGTATTGTTCTGAGTACCTTAACTTCACTGTTTCTTTAAATCCCACAAATGCAATAAATGCTTATTTTTAAAAGTAATTTAACTTTTTTTTCCCAATGGATGAGTTTTTCCCGAGTATAAAATTTTCTAAGATCAAAGGCACAAAACAATGCATTACACAAGAAATCACCTAGAATACTTGACATAAGTAAACACTAAATACATGTTAGTTGATTCTAAACCTAGTTCTCCTCTGTAGCATAATCAGAAAATTACCAATGTAATACTTGGCTAGAATGCGTAATTATATATCTCTCCAATGGAGCACTACAAGAATATTATAGTTTATTTTATTATTATTGTTTTTAGAAAGGTACATTAGTCCAACTAAGATATGTCCTCACTAATAACTAGCAGAAATAATTATAACTAACAGTCGATATTTGGGGAGGTAAGAAAAATGGACCAAGATATTTCTATATCACATTCCACTCAAGAAAAAAACAAAAATATCATATATAATTTAAAAACACAAGGACTACATATAATTTGTACAAATCTGATATACAATTTGTACAAATCTGATACATTTGTACATTCCTAGCAAGAAATAAAGGATTAAAATAGTGAAATATACAAACAGAGTAAGACTAAATAAAAGCCAAAATCAAAAACAACTTGAAGAAATTTGTTCCTAATTCGCAGATTTAACATTTGAGATTCGCAGATCTCAAACATTTGTTTGAGAATTACTCATCTCAAACATTTCCCCATTATAATTGTAAACGGAGCTTCATTTCTCCAGCCATTTAACAGGAATGTACTGAGCACCTTACCTACTAAGCACCAAAGACACAAATGTTTAAGATAATACTCATACCCTCAAATAGCCGTCAAGTATAGTAAAGAGACAGATAGCGTTAAAGCCCGATAACTGAGATGGTTACAAGGTTCTGTGAAAACAAAGTGGAGGGGCGATTAGGAGGAGTTTCCTGGTGAAAAAAGCACTGTAATGGGGGACTTAATAAACAGTTCCCACCACATGTGTAGGAAAAGGAATGGAGGCTGGGATGCAGGGAGGAGTGGAGGGAGGGAGGGATGGAAGAAGGAAGGAAGGAAGGTAGGATAGTTTTCTTTCTGATCTTCAGTACGACCTGCTCCTTAGCACAAAGAATCCACACAGATTCCACATAAGGACAAGGACAGCATGTAGTTCCTCAAAATCCCCAATCAAGCCACTACTTATTACTTATGTGGGTTATTCCTTGGAATTTTCACAGAAGGAAAAATAACCCATGCTTACAAAACATGTGTTTGTCAAATAATTCATTTACAAAGACACTCAAGATTTTATTTAATATC
Source organism: Bubalus kerabau (assembly GCF_029407905.1). Classification (NCBI taxonomy): domain Eukaryota; kingdom Metazoa; phylum Chordata; class Mammalia; order Artiodactyla; family Bovidae; genus Bubalus; species Bubalus kerabau. The sequence goes on from NC_073637.1 coordinate 69,676,817, forward strand.
CCTAAAATACTAATAACCCGATTGAAAAAAAAAATCTAGCACACTCTTGAGCAAATTACAGGACACTTGAAATGTCTAAACTTGAACTGAAACACACTTTCAAAAATATTATTTTTGTACACAAAAGTTTGAAGTCATTGTTCCTTTACTTGAATTCCAACTGTAGAAATATTAAATGTTATACTCTTCAAAATCTTAAGCAACTATTTTAAAACACTCATGCTGTATCATGTCTTTGAATTCAGAAAGTTATATATTCAAAGGAACCTTTGGAGCACTGTTTGAAAAAAGACTTTCTTTTCATATATTGCCTTCATGAGCCATAGTTACAGATTATCTTTTTCACAAAAAGAGATAAAATTGAAATGTCATTTTCATTCTTTTCTACTTAAATTTGGAAGGAAACTTAAGCAAAACCAACTTTGCTTCTGCTGTGAATTATATTCTCTCTAATAATAGGTTTATATTTTGAGGAAACAAAACAAAATCCTTGCTTCTATTTCTAAATCTTTTCCCTGAAATATTATTGTTTGAAAATGTCTCAGGCCATGATAGAAATGCCACAATGAATAGACTAAGTGAAGTGGAAAAGGACACAATGAAAAGAGAATATGCTGAAAGACAGAAAAAGTAAGATTTAGAGACTGAGATTTTTATTGATTTTTTTTATTGTGTCACTTTTTCTTCTAAAGACTGCATATACTACTTATATAAGGACTTAAATATGCTCCCTAAACCTACATTGCTGAACAGGATTCACTGACACAAATTTAACTCTTTGTCTTCAGCCTAGCATGTGTAGCAGATACAATGGCCATAATTGCTAAATACTACTTTAGAAACTGGCACATCAAAATTCACTTCCTGACTCCCACTAATGCTCCTAGATTTATAATAATTAGCCTTTTAACCATCTTAAGGAAGATTCTCTCCTTTATTCAATTCAAAGTTCAAACAAGACCAACCTAGACAGCATATTAAAAAGCAGAGACATTACTTTGCCAACAAAGGTCCATCTAGTCAAGGCTATGGTTTTTCCAGTGGTCATGTATGGGTGTGAGAGTTGGACTATAAAGAAAGCTGAGTGCCAAAGAATTGATGCTTTTGAACTGTGGTGTTGGAGAAGACTCCTGAGAGTCCCATGGACTGCAAGGAGATCCAACCAGTCCATCCTAAAGGAGATCAGTCCTGGGTGTTCATTGGAAGGACTGATGCTGAAGCTGAAACTCCAATACTTTGGCCACCTGATGCAAAGAGCTGACTCATTTGAAAAGACTCTGATCCTGTGAGGAATTGGGGGTAGGAGGAGAAGGGGATGACAGAGGATTAGATGGTTGGATGGCATCACCAACTCAATGGACATGGGTTTGGGTGAACTCCAGGAGTTGGCGATGGACAGGAAGGCCTGGTGTGCTATGGTTCATGGGGTTGCAAAGAGTTGGACACGACTGAGCGACTGAACTGAACTGAACTGCTTTCCACAGCTTATATCCAATCATTCATTCAGTCCTTCAAGAAAACTCATTGAGAACTTACTATCTACCAGGAGCTGTGCACGAATTTGAAAAAGATATAAAAATTAGCAAGACTCAGTTCCTACTGTTAGTAGACACTGTTAATTACTTATTTAATATCCATCCCTCCCTTTTCTTTCTAAACAAAACTGGATTTTATTTGGGGTGCAAAGTGTCCAGCCCATTAATCTAGGCCTTTTGCCCTTAATATGGATGGCACCAGTCTTATAAGATGTTTTGTAAATGTGGTGGGTAGGGGAGAGCGTATTTGGTTGTCATAAAGATGTGGGGGTCCTACTAGTAATGAGTTGGCAGAGGCCAGGGATACTAGACATACAGCTATGTGGAGGGAAATCCTGTCTACTAAGAACTCTCCTATATTCTACACAGATTTTTATTTTAATGTGAAAACCTATTATTTGAACCTTGACCCTAACTCAATTGTACATACAAATACATGCAAAACTGGTTTTTGTGCAGTTTTAATGCAAGCTTACTTTTTCAAGAAGCAACCACCATGTATATCAAGGGAGAACTATACTGTGCTTTTTTCAGGATTTTACTGAGAGCAGTTCATCATTTCGGTGAAACCCCAGTGACAACACTAGTCCTGGTACTGGAAACACCATCACCCCTGGGCCCACCTGCATTCACTGCGGTCATGGTCACTATGTAAGCGTCTGAATATGTCATTATGTCACCTAGTGCAGTCATGCCTGGGAATGTATGTTTTGAAGTACTTTATTATCAATTACCTTTATTTAATAGCTTCTTTATATTACAGTTAGGATAGCACAGTGATTTACCTGAAAATATGCAAAACCACCCTTATGGCAGAAAATGAAGAGGAACTCAAAAGACTCTTGATGAAGGTGAAAGAGGAGAGTGAAAAAGTGGGCTTAAAGCTCAACATTCAGAAAACGAAGATCATGGCATCTGGTCCCATCACTTCATGGGAAATAGATGGGGAAACAGTGGAAACCGTGTCAGACTTTATTTTTCTGGGCTCCAAAATCACTGCAGATGGTGACTGCAGCCATGAAATTCAAAGACACTTACTCCTTGGAAGGAAAGTTATGACCAACCTAGATAGCATATTCAAAAGCAGAGACATTACTTTGCCAACAAAGGTTCGTCTAGTCAAGGCTATGGTTTTTCCTGTGGTCATGTAGGGATGTGAGAGTTGGACCGTGAAGAAGGCTGAGTGCCGAAGAATTGATGCTTTTGAACTGTGGTGTTGGAGAAGACTCTTGAGAGTCCCTTGGACTGCAAGGAGATCCAACCAGTCCATTCTGAAGGAGATCAGCCCTGGGATTTCTTTGGAAGGAATGATGCTAAAGCTGAAACTCCAGTACTTTGGCCACCTCATGCGAAGAGTTGACTCATTGGAAAAGGCTCTGATGCTGGGAGGGATTGGGGGAAAGAGGAGAAGGGGACGACAGAGGATGAGATGGCTGGATGACATCACTGACTCAATCGACATGAGTCTGAGTGAACTCCGGGAGTTGGTGATGGACAGGGAGGCCTGGCGTGCTGCGATTCACGGGGTCGCAAAGAGCTGGACACGACTGAGCGACTGATCTGATCTGATGCAAAAGCATATTATTTGTGATGCTTTACTCAGGATAATAAAGCAGACATTATAAATTACTTGTTTTGCTTTTTTTTTAACAGGCACTGCATCTAATAGGATAGAGAACTAGTGATTTAAGTGAATTCAACAATTCTCTTCCTCACTCTTCCTGCTTACTTTTTAACCAGAGAAGACCCTGTGATCCAATTCTACTCAAAGATAACCCAAACAGAAGCAGTTGACAAAAAATGGCCATAATAATAGAGCTGCATCAGCTACTTTGTAACCATAAGGGTAACTCCAAGAGTACTGGTCCTGAGATCACTGAGCAGTTAAACCAACATCAGCACCACCAATCTGTCTGTTATGTGAGAAAAATAAACTACATTTGTTACAGCCACTGTTAACTGGATTTTCTGTTATTTACAGATGTCAACAGTTGGTAAAGAGTCCGCTGCAACACAAGAGACCGTGGTTCAATTCCTGGGTTGGGAAGATCTGCTGGAGAAGGAATAGGCTACCCACTCCAGTATTCTTGGGCTTCCCTTGTGGCTCAGCTGCTATGTGGGAGATCTGGGTTCCATCCCTGTGTTGGGAAGATTCCCTGGTGAACAGAAAGGCTACCCACTCTAGTATCCTGGCCTGGAGAATTCCATGGACTCTAGAGTCTATGGAGTCGCAAAGAGACACTACTGAGCGACTTTCACTTTCACCTTATATTTCTAATTGCTATAATACTTTCAGGCCTTCTTGGGGATCCATAATTAAATACATTATTCATACTAATTAACACCATAAGTGCACTCAGTTCAGTTCAGTCCCTCAGTTGTGTCCGACTCTTTGCGACCCCATGAATTGCAGCATGCCAGGCCTCCCTGTCCATCACCAACTCCCGGAGTCCACCCAAACCCATGTCCATCGAGTCAGTAATGCCATCCAACCTCTCATCCTCTGTCGTCCCCTTCTTCTCCTGCCCTCAATCTTTCCCAGCATCAGGGTCTTTTCAAATGAGACAGCGCTTCGCATCAGGTGGCCAAAGTATTGGAGTTTCAGCTTCAACATCAGTCCTTCCAATGAATACTCAGGACTGATCTCCTTTAGAATGGACTGTTTGGATCTCCTTGCAGTCCAAGGGACTCTCAAGAGGCTTCTCCAACACCACAGTTCAAAAGCATCAATTCTTTGGCCCTCAGCTTTCCTTATAGTCCAACTCTCACATCCATACATGACTACTGGAAAAACCATAGCCTTGACTAGATGGACCTTTGTTGGCAAAGTAATGTCTCTGCTTTTGAATATGCTGTCTAGGTTGGTCATAACTTTCCTTCCAAGGAGTAAGTGTCTTTGAATTTCATGGCTGCAGTCACCATCTGTAGTGATTTTGGAGCCCAGAAAAATAAAGTCTGACACTGTTTCCACTGTTTCCCATCTATTTCCCATGAAGTGATGGGACCAGATGCCATGATCTTCGTTTTCTGAATGTTGAGCTTTAAGCCAACTTTTTCACTCTCTTCTTTCACTTTCATCACGAGGCTCTTTAGTTCTTCTTCACTTTCTGCCATAAGGGTGATGTCATCTGCATATCTGAGGTTACTTATATTTCTCCCGGCAATCTTGATTCCAGCTTGTGCTTCCTTCTGCCCAGCGTTTCTCATGATGTACTCTGCATATAAGTTAAATAAGCAGGGTGACAATATACAGCCTTGACGTACTCCTTTTCCTATTTGGAACCAGTCTGTTGTTCCATGTCCAGTTCTAACTGTTGCTTCCTGACCTGCATACAAATTTCTCAAGAGGCAGGTCGGGTGGTCTGGTATTCCTATCTCTTTCAGAATTTTCCACAGTTTGTTGTAATCCACAGTCAAAAGCTTTGGCATAGTCAATAAAGCAGAAATAGATGTTTTTCTGGAACTCTCTTGCTTTTTCCATGATCTAGCGGATGTTGGCAATTTGATCTCTGGTTCCTCTGCCTTTTATAAAACCAGCTTGAAAATCTCGAAGTTCACAGTTCACATATTGCTGAAGCCTGGCTTGGAGAATTTTAAGCATTACTTTACTAGTGTAATAGGGAAGAATAAATCTAACTCCATATTGGATCTTTTCTTTTACTTTAACCTTTGTATTCTATGCTTTTGCTTCAAGTTAAGAATGTTGCCTATAGCCTGAAATATACAGGATAGCCCATTCTCCAGGTTCTTAGCTTTAAAGGTTTAATGCTTTTCCATTCATATAGAGATAAAAAGTTGCAGAATAGAGAATAACATGTGTCTTATTGGAAGTTTACAGGAACATCCTGACCTGACCTAAGAGGACAGCTGCAAAAACAAAGGATTCCCACACCAAGAAGTTTGCAACAACCAGTAACACCTCCTCCATTTTTAGCACAAAAGAAGCCTGAATTCTAACTCAGGTAAGATGGTTCTTTGGGACAGTAGTCCACCACTGTCTCAGTCTACTAGCTTTCCAAATGAAGTCACTATTCCTTGCCCCAACAACTCTTTTTTGATTCATGGGCCTGACATGTGACAAGCAATACAATCTTGAACTCAGGAACATAAGCAAAGCCTAGGACCTGGCATATGGTCTACCTAGACTTCCCACATGCATCTAAATTCTAAATTTCCAGGACCAAGCTCAGAATCTTCCCTTCCAAACCTGCTCCTGTTCCCCACCCCTGGTCAGCAAGTTAGAAACTGCACTGTGTTGTTGGATTCTTCCCTCTTCCTCGGGGAAACAGGTGAACAGCCAGCAGGTCATGTAACTCCACCTTCAGATTCTTTCTTGACCCATTTCCCTCTTTTCCACTTTACCATCACTTCCCTAGCTCAGAACCTCATTGCCCTTCTTTCGAAACCCTTCCTCACACACCTCCCTGCCTTAAACTCAGGTCCCTTTCCAATCTGTGTTCCATACTGCCATCAGCTTTATCTAGAAGCCAAACTGAATGACTTGGGCTTAAAGCCTCTGTTGCCCAGTTTACTGTTCGGTGTTCTGGATGTGGCTTTCTTGACAGTTGTTTCCTGGTGTTCTCCCACCCTGACGTTGCAAGCCCTAATGAACATTTGCCATTCCTTTAAGTCAAAGAAAACTCTTTACACCTCTCTAATTTTGCTCCTGCTGTTTCCTCTGCCAAAAATGCCTTTTCATCTTTTCTCCTCCTGGAGAACTCATGATCAAAACCGAGGTCCAGCTCATCAGTCTCCAGCTCCAGGCAGAATCATTTGCCACCTTTGCAGTAGTGCACGGTATGCTCTGTGTCTGTGTGTCACCCCGTTGGAGTATACCTCACTGAACAGCACTGATATTTCACTTTTATAAAGTTCACCAAGCAAGTTCTCTGAAAGGAATGTGTTCTATATGTTTTTATACTAAGCAAATTGCACAATGTGCATGCTAAGTCACGTCAGTTGTATCCAACTCTGCAACCCCGGACTGTAGCCTACCAGGCTCCCCTGTCCATGGGATTCTCCAGGCAAGAATACTGGGTTGCCATGCCCTGCTCCAGGGGATCTTCCCAATCTGGGGATTGAACCCATATCTCTTATGTCTCCTGCACTGTCAGGCAGGTTCTTCACCATTAGTGCCACCTGGGAAGCCCAAATACCACACTGTCAGTAAATATTTATAGAAAAATACGTTCATCAAACAAGCAGTTATATTTCACAACAGAAGTACATGGCTCCGATTCATCAGTTTAATGCTTACTTTTCCTGCATTAGACACTAGTTTGCTCCTTTAAACTATAGCATATTCTCAACTTTCTTTCATAAAGGGAGTCAAGTGACCTGGGACTTAGTCCTGGCTGTCCCTCTCTAGATACATGATCTTAAACAATTGATCTGAAGTCTCTCTTTATGTGTAAAATAAAGGGTTACATTCCAGCTCTAACATTCTATTATGGAGTCTCTTAAATATTTAATATCAATCACACTTTCTTTACACTCCATACTAGCACTTAAATAAATCGCCTTATACTATTTTGCCTCCTCCCACCAGCCAAAGTCAAGTGGGCCTTAGGAAGTATCACTGCGAACAAAGCTAGTGGAGGTGATGGAATTTCAGTTGAGTTATTTCAAATCCTAAAAGATGATGCTACCAAAGTGCTGCACTCAATATGTCAGCAAATTTGGAAAACTCAGCAGTGGCCACAGGACTGGAAAAGGTCAGTTTTCATTCCAATCCCAAAGAAAGGCAATGCCAAAGAATGCTCAAACTACCACACAATTGCACTCATCTCACACGCTAGTAAAGTAATGCTCAAAATTCTCCAAGCCAGGCTTTAGCAATACGTGAACAATGAACTTCCAGATGTTCAAGCTTGTTTTAGAAAAGGCAGAGGAACCAGAGATCAAATTGCCAACATCTGCTGGATCATGGAAGAAGCAAGAGAGTTCCAGAAAAAAACATCTATTTCTGCTTTACTGACTATGCCAAAGCCTTTGACTGTGTGGATCACAATCAACTGTGGGAAATTCTGAAAGAGAGGGGATACTAGATCACCTGACCTGCCTCTTGAGAAACCTGTATGCAGGTCAGGAAGCAACAGTTAGAACTGGACATGGAACAACAGACTGGTTCCAAATAGGAAAAGGAGTACGTCAAGGCTGTATATTGTCACCCTGCTTATTTAACTTATATGCAGAGTACATCATGAGAAACGCTGGGCTGAAGGAAGCACAAGCTGGAATCAAGATTGCCGGGAGAAATATAAGTAACCTCAGATATGCGGATGACACCACCCTTATGGCAGAAAATGAAGAGGAACTAAAGAACCTCATGATGAAAGTGAAAGAGGAAGAGTGAAAAAGTTGGCTTAGAGCTCAACATTCAGAAAACTAAGATCATGGAATCTGGTCCCTTCACTTCATGGCAAATAGATGGGAAACAGTAGAAACAGTGGCTGACTTTATTTTTTTGGGCTCCAAAATCACTGCAGATGGTGATTGTAGCCACGAAATTAAAAGATGCTTACTCCTTGGAAGGAAAGTTATGACCAACCTAGACAGCATATTGAAAAGCAGAGACACTACTTTGCCAACAAAGATCCATCTAGTCAAGGCTATGGTTTTTCCAGTAGTCATGTATGGATGTGAGAGTTGGACTATAAAGAAAGCTGAGCTCCGAAGAATTGATGCTTTTGAACTGTGGTGTTGGAGAAGCCTCTTGCGAGTCCCTTGAACTGCAAGGAGATCCAACCAGCCCATTCTAAAGGAGATCAGTCCTGGGTGTTCATTGGAAGGACAGACGTTGAAGCTGAAACTCCAATATTTTGGCCACCTGATGCGAAGCGCTGTCTCATTTGAAAAGACACCGACATTGGGAAAGATTGAGGGCAGGAGGCGAAGGGGATGACAGAGGATGAGATGGTTAGATGGCATCACCGACTCAATGGAAATGAGTTTGGGTAAACTCCGGGAGTTGGTGGTGGACAGAGAGGCCTGGCGTGCTGCAGTTCATGGGGTCACAAAGACTTGGACACAACTGAGTGACTGAACTGAACTGAACCAGCCAACTGAACTTGAACTCACAAGGTCATTAACGATGCCCTTGTTGCTAAATCCAATAAAAAAAATTTCAATTCCTATCATATGTAACACCTAAAGCATTGACCATCATGGATAACCTCACCTTCTTCAAATACTCTTCTTTCTATATTTCTACTCTCCTTCTCAATCTTTCTTGTAGGGTCTCTTTTCTCCATATATCCTTGTAAAGTTTAAAAATAAAATAAAATTTAAAAATAAATAAATAAATAATAAAATAAAAAATAAAGTTTATTGTTTCCTAGGGATTTCTCCTGGAGAAGACAATGGCATCCCACTCCAGTACTCTTGCCTGGAAAAATCTCATGGATGGAGAAGCCTGGTAGGCTCCAGTCCATGGGGTCGCTAAGAGTTGGGAATGACTGAGTGACTTCACTTCATGCATTGGAGAAGGAAATGGCAACCCACTCCAGTATTCTTGCCTGGAGAATCCCAGGGACAGAGGAGCCTAGTGGGCTGCTGTCTATGGGGTCGCACAGAGTCGGACACGACTGAAGTGACTTAGCGGCAGCAGCAGCAGCAGGGATTTCTCCATAACCTACCATAAGAAGGCTTCATTAAATGTCTCTGCCACGGAACATATCACCCTGAACATGAATAAGGTATGAGCATTGAAGAAACAAGGGAGGAGAACTTAAGGAAGAGAAACAAATTCTAACAGCCATGCAAAGAACCCAGTGTATGACATTCCTCTTTCTTTCGGAAGTTAGTACAGTAACTGTGGGTTAGTGAAGTAATGAAAGCTGGGCTAAGGGTACACTGAGTGGCAGTCCCATTTGCAGAGGCAATCCCAGGAGCTCTGGGTTGGGAGGTGTGGGGGTGACAACCTGCTAAGACATCTACCACCAGACCTCTCTCCTTCCACTGGCCACACTGAACACCCAGGGCCCCACTCTACAAATGTCAAGTGACCTTCTCTCTCTTATCCCTTCACAGCCGATCAGGATGAGACACAGGGCTAACTCCTTTTTGTCCCTTGACATTTTATTGCTTACCAGTGAGCAGTTTTGAGAAATTTTAAGAAAATCGTTTGGGCTCACTTTACCAATTTTTTTTCTAGATTTCTTTATCTCTTTCTTGACTATATAAGATAACAAAGCCTTAATTCCTACTGTTCAAAAACAGGCATCTTTGTCATATAACTGAATGTAACTGACTTTTGACCTACATCATGCTGAGACTAAGAGCAATAAATATGAACCTTCCTTACATGTTGCTTCAGTGAAACAATATGATTAAAATGCCAATAAATTAAATCAACCATGAGCTCTAGGACAAATTCCATCTTATGGGCATGCAAAATCTGTACGGAAACTTCAGATGAATAATGAGACAGTTCTTGGTCCCTTTGTTAGCGAAGGATGCTGGACTGACAATGAGGCTGGATCCCTTTGAGAACAGAGGTCCATGATCAGTGACTCTGCCACATGTGCACACATCTGCAATCAGCAGCCATGCCAAGCACATACAGTCAACAAAAATACAGAACAAGTCATGAAGAATGCAGCCCATACCCTTTGGGGAGCCAAATACAAAGCAGATAATCATAGACGTAAGTATTTTTGAGGTCCCGTGATCTGAGAGAAGTGAAGAAAGGGACAAAACGCCATGGGATTTTAGTTTCATAAAGTCCTAGTTTTCTAGAACTTGGACCCCCAAAGTAAGAGTAATAATAGGAAATGTTGCATTTGTGTCAATAAAACCAGTGAAGCATTTGTCTTTGATCTGGTGATGTTAAAAAAAAAAAAAAAAAAAAAAAAAAACTACTACAAGGCACAGCAGTCTCTTCCAGAGGAAAGGCAGAGAATATGGCCTTTCTTGAATCAAACAAAATGCAGAAGGCTTCCAGAGACTCTGCTGCAGAAAACTATAAAGCTAGAGATATATAGATTTAATTACGACTTGCCAATACAGGGTTACAGTAAGCTGCCTGTACTAATGGGTTTTTACTGCTAAACAGCATGTTTTTGCCCATCTCTCTTCCCCTGAACTGGTTAATAATAAGTTCCAAGGAGCACTCTGGTAGAGATATTAGTAATTTCCTTTGGAACATGCCTTTTTGTTTCCCTCGCTTTAGCCAGCCCCCCACACCCAATTCTATAAACACAAAAGCAGAAAAACTCACTGAATCGTGCTGCAAACACAGTTCTTATTACAGCCCAAGCCAGGGAGGCCTGTTCAGCAAGTCACTAACTGCAAAATTTGCTATTAAACCTGTCAGACAGACCTGGATGAAACTGTGGGCTTCACTAAACAGCTGTTAAGTTTCATGAGCTTAAAAAGAAAATACCATCTAGCTATGCACTGTTAACAGAAACTCAGCATTCAGTTTTAAAACCTGATCTGCCGATACTCTTTTCCCCAAATCCTAACATTTGCTCTCTGCAATGAAATGGCTCAGAGAACGCAATGGCACCCCACTCCAGTACTCTTGCCTGGAAAATCCCATGGACGGAGGACCCTAGAAGGCTGCAGTCTATGGGGTTGCACAGAGTTGAACATGACTGAAGTGACTTAGCAGCAGCAGCAGCATGAGATGGCTGCCACACAGCACCATCAGCAAACATGAGCTGAGACAGCATACACACACACACACACACACACGCTCACTTGACAACAGTTCGTGCTCCCTCCTCTTGCAGTGGGAGCACTCAGCACCTGTTGCTTCAGGCTCCTACACCTCTCAGTGGTGTCAAGGAGAGATGAACGCGCTGAGCCCTCCCTGTCCCAGTGGTCACACATTAATCAGAGGTGGCAAAAGAAAAGTTAAGCCAAACGGATTCACAGTAATGGAGCTAAAACAATTACTTAAAGTGCTTAATCAGTCAATGTAAAATAAAACCCTGGTAGCACTCCATCAGAGCACAGCCAGCCAAATTATCCTGGAGAGAAAGAACACTCATAAAACAAGTTTTCTACAAAGTGGAGAAAGCAAGGTGATACAGCAGATGTTTGACAGCAGGAAATTAAAAAGCCAATTTTAAAAAATAAAAAAAGGAATTAGGGAGACACTTAGAGAGAGATGAGTTTGGAGTGTGGAACGACAGTGGGGAAAATATATCTCGGTCCAGAGGTGAGAAGGGAGGAGACAAAAAACCTTAAAGAGGCATGGAGCACCGGCTGAAAGTAACTTTTCTTAACGGGAAATTTCTAAATCCAAAAAGGAACTTATTAAAAGACAATCACGCTTATCAGGAGACTATGATTTAAAGGATAATGAACACAGACTTAAAGAAAAGATTCTCGGATCCCAGATAGAAACTGCAGAAGAAAAAAAGGAAAACAGAATGGTTACCTCTGGGGAGAGACCAAAAAAAAAAAAAAAAAAAAAAAGGCTTGGGAGGACGGAGAAATAAAAGGTACCACAGCTCGTCTGGGTTTTGGTGATTTATTCCCCATATCTGACTCAAAAGATGAAAAGCCTAAATAGTCAGGTCACTCAAGTCATTGTTATGGGAAATGAGGTGAGGAAACACTGAGTCGGGAATAATCGCCCATAATTGCCTAGAGGTCTGCTCAATCTGTGAAGGATCGGCCTGTTTCCTAAACGCAGTGCGTGTGATTTCCCTCCAGAGGATGCAGGAAATTGTACCCTTTGAAACAGATGAGAAGTTTTGGATAACATCAGCTTCGACTGGAAAGCCCCCAGGTAATGAGTCGGCAGCTCGCAGCCTGCATAGCAGTGTCGGATACGTTTAGTAGCAGATGAGGGGAAGTAATGAGTCGGCAGCTCGCAGCCTGCATAGCAGTGTCGGATACGTTTAGTAGCAGATGAGGGGAAGTTTGTTGTGACAGCTGGGCAGAAAAACAGACCTGAAGGTTAGGTGGATCTGCAACAGGAGACGGTGGTTTGGGTTTGGAAAAAGCAAAGATGTCTTCGGATGAGGAGTACACAGAGAGATGAACAAGAGAAAAACGCAGTGCGGCGGAAGTAGAGGAGCCAGCGGTGCAGACTTCTTGGCGTCGTTTCTGTGTCAGGAAGACCTGCTCATCGGTGAGAACGCCCACCCAACACAGTTGTACAGTTCGCTTTTACGGCAGTTAAGGCCTAACCAAGAGCTGGAATAATGTACTACTTGCAAGATGCATAGATGCAGAGTAAACCTGAGATATACTCGAAGATGATTTTACTTTCTGCTTGTCCTCCCCGGAGACCAGCATCCAGGCCTCTGTTCCCTCCACCCAGTCACGAAGGCCATCTCTCAGGCTCCGCACAGGTGAGGGCTGCCGGCCACCTGCCCGGCCCCCGCCCCCGGTGTTGTGTTCCGCGCAGCCCACGGTGCCTCATTTATTTCTCTCTCATCTTCCCTCTGCCGTCACCACTTGCTCAGAGGCCAACTGCTTCCCCTCATGACGTGTCACCGGCAGGACAGGAGAGTCCTCGTGCCATCCACGAGATGGTCCAGACCAGCATCAGGAGGAAAAGCCCCTGGTGAATTGGAAGCAGGAAGGTAAACGACAAGTGACAGAGATGCCAGCTGAAAATCCTCCAGAACTGACCACTCTGTGGCCAAGTTCCTCACTGGATGCAGCGGGAACGGAAGATAAAGGAAGGAAGAAAACCAGTATTGACCCTTGTCTCAGCACGTGACCGGGGTCCGTGCTTTCATGTATATCATCTGATTTAATCCTCTCCCTCAATCACGGAAGGAAATAATAATAATTACTTCCAAAACAGAGGTTCAGAGAACATCATGTGATGTGCTTATGCGATCTGAGTGATTTGCTCATTGTCGCTTGAGTACTAAACTGCAGAAGCTTTTCCACTGCTTCTCTGAAGCGGTAACTTTGACTCAACTTTTGAAAAGCCTTGCCTGACTTGATAAGTTTGGGTTGGATGATCCTCCTATAGGTCCCAGTGCTACTCTGTTCCGAGTACTTTCTCCATGGTACATATCACTCTGCATCATAAATCGCCTGTTTCTCAGCCTCTATCTCTAGGCTGAAGGCTCACAGCTGTGGTTCAGGGTCCCTTAGTGCTAAATACAATGCCTGGGCTCTATGTGCTTGAGGAATGCTGGCCAGAAATGAGAGTCCCACCCCATGCTGTCTCTCAATAGTACTGCTCGGAATTTTAATTTAACCAAGTGCTTAGCAAACTGAAAAAGAGAAGCTGCAAAGATTAAACGTGTCCTACTTCCAAGCTCCTACTGTATAGTCTCAATGGTACGAATGCTATTATGTGGAGCATGTTTATGGACTTGTGAAAGAAATAGGGTGTTTAAATGCAAGTGACTACACAATGCCACGGTACTTGCTATTCCCTGGTTGGAAATGAATGTTAGGTGGAAATGTCTGTGTCTGACAGTAGGTTTTTTTCTCCAGGTTCTATTCCATAGAGTAATGAGAACACTAAGTTCAGTCTTCACTCTTGGAGTCCCACAGACACCAATCATTCATATGCAATATCACAACTTCAAAATGTTTAAGGTGCTCTGAACTTCAGTGGATTCTTTCTTTTAGAGATGGGAACAAGAAGAGACACAAATTATCAATACCTCTTAGCCCATGTTTTCAGGAGACATTCTGGTTTCTGCACCATAGAACCCACGCAACTCTTTCAGCAATTATATTCCAATGCCTGACTCCAAAGCAAAAAATATGTGACTTGACCACCAGGAATGTGCGTACTAAGTTCAAGCCCAGGGCAGAATGACTATGTCTGAGTTATCACCCCTGAAACCCCATCAGTTAGTAAAGTCTAATCAATCCAGAAAACCAGCGTAAAAAGGTCACCCAAACAACTATGTCCAGACTGAAGCAAATCTGCCTCTAGTTACTTTTCTCTCTTGTTCCAAACACATCTAAGTACAGACTTTCATAAAGGCACGTGCAAAGGCTGGTTTTACTGAATTCCACACCCAGTGGGGATAGCAAATTGTGGATTTAAAAAAATTAGCCTCTAGCTACTAGAACCAGACTTGAACGTGCATTTAATTCAAAGGTACTGAACTCAATGAAAAAAAGCTCAACCTTTCTCAATTTGTCGTGGTATTTTGTGATTCCATGCTGAAATATCAGGTCTGCCAACACTGTAAGGAATCTCCTCTTGATCTCCTAACTGGCTGGACTGGATATTTCCGAAAGCATACAAGAAAAGAGTTGCCCAAATGCTGCTGGGATAGTGGAAATTCTAATAGGCTTGAAAGCTGATGGCTAATATTCTTGTATTTTCCACCTTATTTTTTGAGTCTTCATACCATTAGTCTAAATGTTTTCAGCCACTTTTTAAAGCAGCTTTACTGAAGTATAATTAACATATAGTAATATTGTATATTTAAAATACACAATTTGATGAGTTCTGACATATGTTTAAACTCATGGGACCATCACAATTAAGATAATGAACATATTCTGTCAAACTCCCAAAAGTTTCTTCACGCCCTCTGCTTGACAATCCCTCCCTTCTACTCCACCTTGAACCCTTTTACTCCTGGCCCAAGGAAACCACTGATCTGCTTTCCATTAATAAACATTAGTTTGCATTTAGTAGAATTTTATATAAATCGAAGTACATAGTATGTATTCTTCTTATGGCTGGCTTCTACGACCCATCATAGCTATTTTGAGATCCAGCCACATTGTAACATGTAAATTCATTTTTTTTTTCTGAGTAAAATTTCATCATTATGGATATACTGCAGTTAATGTACCCATTCAACTGTTGATAGATATTTTGGTGGTCTCCAGTTTGGGGCAATGACAAATAGAACTAGTATAAATATTTGTGCAAACTCTTTGTATGAATATACGCCCTAGTAATGGAATGACTGGACCATGAATGTGTGTTCAACTTTTTTTAAAAATGCCAAATTGTTTTTCAAAGTGATTGTGCCATTTTACTTTCCCACCAATAGTATACGAGAGCTCTAGTTCTTTCATATCTTTGCCACACTTGGCATGGTCAGTCTTTTCGTATTTTCCTAATGGTGGCTTTGTAGTTTTATTTTATATTTCTCTAGTGACTAACAATGGTGAGTATATTTTCATGTGCTTATTTGCCAACCACATTCAAATCCTTGGCCTATTTTTTATTGGGTTATTTTCTTATTAGTCAGATCTCATAGTTCTTTGTATATTCTGGATATAAGTTCTGTATCAGATCTATGACTTCCAAATATATATTTTTTCCCCATCTGTGATTTGTCTTTTCATTTTCTTAACAGTGTCTTTTGCAGAACAGAAGTTTTCAATTTTGAAAAAGCCTGATTTATCAATTTTTCCCCAAAACTTATTATAAAGCTAACATAATAAAGATAGCATGGTATTGGAGTAGAAATAGATCAATAGAGCAGAACAAAGACTACAGAGATCAACTCACATTTATATGAACAACTGCTTTTCAACCAAGGCCCAGAGGCACTTCAGGAAAGAGAGGAGGTTCTTTTCAAAAAATGTTGCTAGTTTCTGGTCTTACCTTTAGATCTTTAATCCATTTTGAGTTTATTTTTGTGTATGGTGTTAGAAAGTGTTCTAGTTTCATTCTTTTACAAGTGGTTGACCAGATTTACCAGCACCACTTGTTAAAGAGATTGTCTTTAATCCATTGTATATTCTTGCCTCCTTTGTCAAAGATAAGGTGTCCATATGTGCGTGGATTTATCTCTGGGCTTTCTATTTTGTTCCATTGATCTATATTTCTGTCTTTGTGCCAGTACCATACTGTCTTGATAACTGTGGCTTTGTAGTAGAGCCTGAAGTCAGGTAAGACCAGAAACTATAAAACTCCTAGAGGAGAAGATAGGCAAAACACTCTCTGACATACATCACAGCAGGATCCTCTATGACCCACCTCCCAGAATATTGGAAATAAAAGCAAAAATAAACAAATGGGACCTAATTAAACTTAAAAGCTTCTGCACATCAAAGGAAACTATTAGCAAGGTGAAAAGGCAGCCTTCAGAATGAGAGAAAATAATAGCAAATGAAGCAACTGACAAACAACTAATCTCAAAAATATACAAGCAACTCCTACAGCTCAACTCCAGAAAAATAAATGACCCAATCAAAAAATGGGCCAAAGAACTAAATAGACATTTCTCCAAAGAAGACATACAGATGGATAACAAACACATGAAAAGATGCTCAACATCACTCATTATCAGAGAAATGCAAATCAAAACCACTATGAGGTACCATTTCATGCCAGTCAGAATGGCTGCGATCCAAATGTCTACAAGCAATAAATGCTGGAGAGGGTGTGGAGAAAAGGGAACCCTCTTCCACTGTTGGTGGGAATGCAAACTAGTACAGCCACTATGGAGAACAGTGTGGAGATTCCTTAAAAAACTGGAAATAGAACTGCCTTATGATCCAGCAATCCCACTGCTGGGCATACACACTGAGGAAACCAGAAGGGAAAGAGACACGTGTACCCCAATGTTCATCACAGCACTGTTTATAATAGCCAGGACATGGAAGCAACCTAGATGCCCATCAGCAGATGAATGGATAAGAAAGCTGTGGTACATACACACAATGGAGTATTACTCGGCCATTAAAAAGAATACATTTGAATCAGTTCTAATGAGGTGGATGAAACTGGAGCCTATTATACAGAGTGAAGTAAGCCAGAAAGGAAAACACCAATACAGTATACTAATGCATATATATGGAATTTAGAAAGATGGTAACAATAACCCTGTGTATGAGACAGCAAAAGAGACACTGATGTATAGAACAGTCTTATGGACTCTGTGGGAGAGGGAGAGGGTGGGAAGATTTGGGAGAATGGCATTGAAACATGTATAATATCATGTATGAAACGAGTTGCCAGTCCAGGTTCAATGCACGATACTGGATGCTTGGGGCTGGTGCACTGGGACGACCCAGAGGGATAGTATGGGGAGGGAGGAGGGAGGAGGGTTCAGGATGGGGAACACATGTATACCTGTGGCGGATTCATTTCGATATTTGGCAAAACTAATACAATTTTGTAAAGTTTAAAAATAAAATAAAATTAAAAAAAGAAAAGGCAGAGGAACCAGAGATGGAAAAAAAAAAGTTGCTAAAACAATTAAATATCTATACACAAAACTAAAGAAAAATCTCACTTCAATACATATATCATGCGTTCAATTATGTTCCCCTCTCAATTCATATGTTGGGGACTTCCCTGGTGGTCCAGTGCAATGAACCATGCAATGCAGGGACATGGGTTCGATACCTGGTCAAGGAACTAAAATTCCACATGCTGAGGGGCAACAAAGCCCGCATACTACAATTACTGAGCCCACATGCCACACATGGAGATTGTGTGCCACAACAAAGGATCTCACAGGACACAACGAAGACCCAGCACAGCAAATAAATATTTAAAAAAAAAGTTCAAGTCCTAACTCGCAGTACTTCAGAATGTGACTGTTACGTAGAGAGAGTGTCTTTAGAGGGGTAATTAATTTAAAATTCGGTCATATGGGTGGCCCTTAATACAGCATGACTCATGTCCTTATTAGAAGAAGTCAGAACTCAGATATGCATAGGGGAAGGACCATGTGAAAACGAAAACAGCCACCCAGAACCCAAGAGGAAAGGCCTCAGGAAAAGTAACCCTGTTGATACTCCAACCTTTGGCTTCTGGCCTCCAAAATTGTGAGAAAATAAATGAATTGTTTAAGCCACTCAGTCTGCAGTGCTTTGTTATAACAGTCCTAACAAACACCCAAAACTCTCACCATATATAAAAATTGACTCAAGATGGATCACAGATCTAAATTTAAAACTTAAAACTAGAATAACTTCTATATAAAAAATATTTGTGACCTCGGGTTACACAAAGATTTCTAAGATACAACACAAAATAGAATTCATAAAGAAAAAACTGATAACTTGGGCTCACTTTTTAAGCATTTTTCCTTAAAAAAAATCTTATGCAGAGCCCCTATATATAGAACAGATATAAACAGAGCTTCTTTTGAAGAGGCAAGGATCCTGGATAGTTTCCTTAGTCCTTCCGTCACCTTCCTTTGTGTGAGGAAGATGTCTCTGAGACATCTCTGCAGAACACAGAGCTCAAAGAATAAAAAGTGGAAGCCATTAGATTTTATTAACAGGATGTTTGGATCTGCCCAAAATAATAACCACTGTTTGGATCTGCCCAAAATAATAACCACTAGCTTTTATTGCGGAGAGGGAAGTGGCAACCCCCTCCAATACTCTTGCCTGGAAAATCCTATGGACGGAGGAGCCTGGTGGGCTGCAGTCCATGGGGTCGCTAAGGGTCGGACACAACTGAGTGACTTCACTTTCACTTTTCACTTTCATGCATTGGAGAAGGAAATGGCAACCCACTCCAGTGTTCTTGCCTAGAGAATCCCAGGGACGGGGGAGCCTGGTGGGCTGCTGTCTTTGGGGTCGCACAGAGCTGGACACAATTGAAGCGACTTAGCAGCAGCAGCAGCTTTCATTGAGAGGCTATTTAGGTGTAATGTAATGTGATAGATACTTTATTATTTGCTTTTTTTCTTTTAATCCCATGATGTAGATGTTATTTATATTCACACATGAGGGAAATTTAAGGCTCTCATAGCTGGTACATTTCACAGGTGAAATCTGAACCCAGTTCTGACCCCCCATGTCCATAAACTTTCAGGGACACCTCACAGTATCTTGAAACCAAACATTAAAGATAAGAACCTAGAGTTTTGTGGCCATAAACCAGTTGTACAAAATAACTGTCCATTCTAAAACATGAAATTATTTTCCCAGAAAAATAAAAATAATGTATTATAAACATCCTGATATACTTCCAATAAAGCCACACCAGCATGTGATATTGTGCTCTAGGGCCAGGTTTTTTGGCAAGCCCCTCTCCCAGACACACACACACCCACACCTTCACTACTATTAAGTATGTGGCGCATGGCGGGGTTGCAGCTGATAAATTCCATTTGTTTAAAAGCCTCGGTAGGGGTTTCCCTGATGGCTCAGCGGTAAAGAATCTGCCTGCCAATGCAGGACTTAATCCCTGATCCCTGGCTCAGGAAGATCCCCTGGAGAAGGAAATGGCAACCCACCCCAGTATTGTTGCCTGGGAAATTCCATGGACAGAAGAGCCTGTCAGGCTACAGTCCATGGAGTTGCAAAAGAGAAGGACACGACTCAGCGACTAAACAACAAAAGGCCTAGCTAAGCTGGAGAAGGCAATGGCACCCTACTCCAGTACTCTTGCCTGGGAAATCCCATAGAGAGAGGGGCCTGGTAGGCTGCAGTCCATGGGGTCGCTAAGAGTCAGACACCACTGAGTGACTTCACTTTCACTTTTCACTTTCATGCATTGGAGAAGGAAATGGCAGCCCACTCCAGTGTTCTTGCCTGGGGAATCCCAGGGATGGGGGAGCCTGGCGGGCTGCCGTCTATGGGGTCGTACAGAGTCGGACACGACTGAAGCGACTTAGCAGCAGCAGCAGCAAGCTAGTTTACTGTGCTCTATACCGAAGAGGGTTAGGATAGCAGTGGTGATGAATATATTAATATCACACAAAGAGTAAAGAGACGGAGCCCTGATAAGATTTGATGCTACTCGTAGAGGTAGCAGTTAAAATAATATCTGAAAGTGAAAGCTGTTCAGCCATGTCCAACTGTTTGCTACCCCATGGAGTCTACAGTCCATGGAATTCTCCAGGCCAGAATACGGGCATGGGTACTAGCCGTTCCCTTCTCCAGGGGATCTTCCCAACCCAGGGTTCAAACCCAGGTCTCCCACATTGCAGGTGGATTCTTTACCAGCTGAGCCACCAGGGAAACCCCAAATAATATCTACTCCTTATCAAGTCATAGGGACTTAATATCACATTATCTCATTTAATTCTCACAACTCTGGAAGCTAGGTATCAATAACATAGTGTTATAGATGAAAGAGGCTTAGAAAGGATAAATGGTGGGGTCACACAGTGAATGAGGGACAGAGTCGCAATCTGCACCCAAATTTGTGACTGCAGAGCTGATTCTCTGAGCTCCTGCTGCAGTGTGCCTCTCTCACGGAGAGTAAGAGCACAGAAAACAGAAAACTTCTCCACCCTGAGTGACTTCTCTTACCTCTTTGTCCCTTCACTCTAGTTCCCTAGGGTAGGGCAGTCACATCCCTGGTCACCCTACAGACCCTACAGAGGGGGATCCCATTGGGGAAGTCAATGTAAGGCTTCTGGGAGAGGAATATGTGGGGTGCTGAGAGGGGTGGACGGTGCAGAGAGCTCTACCCCTGGAGGTGGTGAAGGCGCCATCGGAGGGCGACGTGTCTGCAAGGCAGTTTATCTGCATGTGATGGCATCACAGGCTTCAGGCATGTCAAGCAGACACGCAGCCTTCTTCCATGAGCCAAAAACCCAGCCTGGCCAGGCCTCCTCGCTCAAAACCACCTCACACCAAAGAGTCCTTAGAAATAACAGGAAGACGCTTGTCACCTACGACCTCCTCACTTTGTCACTACAGCATTAGAGATTCGGAAGGGAGGTTTTTACCTGAAACAGCCACGTATTTCCTAAGACGTCTCAGGCAAAATGCTCAGCCACACAACAGTTTAATCAACACACATCCTGAGACTTTTATAGCTTTAGTTTTTCTTGTTAGAAGACTGTGCCTCTCTCTGACATAATTACAAGTTCCATATTTTTGCCCTAAGGCTAAAATGTAAATCATTTCCTGGTACACCACAACTTCCCAGCACTGACTATATAAGGCAAGACTGCATAGCATTTAAAATTAAAAACATCATTTTCCTGAATGTGTGTCATTATGATGTTTACCGATGTGTTTGTGCAGCTTAAGTCCCAGTTTTTATGTATTTCAGTCAAAGACCCGCTGGCATCGTGATAGAAGCTAAGCAATGTAGCCTAAAACTCACCAATTTTTCTTCTCTTTGGCTTCTCTGAGTTCCTTCAGAGCATACTTTATGGGGCTCCAGAATATTGATTATAATGCTTATAACCAGCAGGGGCTAAATTCCTCTCTGTTGGTTAAAGTCTTCCTTTGGGCCCTGAGAAATATTGCTCCTTCCCATTAGCCATGAGGGCATAGCCATTGACAGACCTGGGAAAAAAATCCTGACTTCTCCACTCATAAGCTTGCAGAAACTTCTTTTACCTCTCCGAACCTGTGTTTCCTCCTTCACAGTGTGGGAATGGTAACATCAGATTTCTAGAGTGTGGGAATGGTAACATCAGATTTCTAGAGTTCTCAAAAGTGACACAGGTTGCCAACAGCCTCTGGGCATAAAATCAGTGTCTAGTACATGCTAGTTCCTGTCTCTTTCTCTGCCCCTCTTATACACACAGCTCTCCCAATTCTACTCCAACAATAAATCCCAGATTTGTAAGAGTCATAGGGAGGAGAATGAAGTTTGTAATCATAGCTCAGGAAATCATTAGAAACGGCACAACCTTTTAAAAGCTAGGCTGTGTTGAACATCCTCACTGGCTGTGTCCAGTATAAAGCTAAGACGGAGCCAAGTAGCTAAGAGCTTGGGTTATGAAATCAGAGAAACCTGGGTTCAAAGTGCAGCCCTATCAGTGCTAGCTGTGTGACCTTGATCAAGTTGCCTAACCTGTCTAAGCTGCAGGTCCCTTGTGTGCAACTGGGGGGATAACATGGCTGGCTCTGCTGTGCTAGGAAGAGTGTTAAGTGGCACCATGAAAGGACTTCCCTGGTGGTCTAGTGGTTAGGTCTCAACCTTCCAATGCAAGGGATGCGGGTTCAATCTCTGGTTGGGAAGCTAAGATCCCACATGCCTCAGGGCCAAAAAAATTAAACCATAAAACAGAATCAATACTGTAACAAATTCAATAAAGACTTTAAAAGTGGTCCACACCAAAGGTAAAAAAATGACATCATGAATATAAAAGCTCTAACACAGTGGTTGGTGGTGGTGGTGATTCAGTCGCGAAGTCGTGTCTGACTCCAGTGACCCCATGGATGTAGCCCACCAGGCTCCTCTGTCCATGGGGTTTCCCAGGCAAGAATAGTGGTGTGGGTTGCCATTTCCTTCTCCAGGTGGTCTTCCCGACCCAGGGATCGAACCCGAGGTTCCTGCATTGCAGGTGGATTCTTTACCGGCTGAGCCATCAGGGAAGCCAACACAGTGGCTGGTCTGCCGTAAATACTTAGTGCTAGTGATCTCTTCCTTTACTAACAGTGACAGGAAGCACACCCTTGTCATCCTCGCCAGAGACCTAGCTCCCGGTCCGCATGCCGCCACCTTACTCGCGGCAGGACTCTGGACAAGTCACTGAGACCTTCTGCACCTCAGTCTTCTCATCTATAGAACAGGAATGAGAATAGACTCCCTACATCCTTCACTCCATTGTTGAGAGTATCAAATAAAATAATGACCATAAATTACCACAAAAAATGAGATACAGAGATTTCAGAAGTTATGATTATTATAATACAAAATGTTATAGGAATGCTAATGGATATTAATCACAAGGTTCTTAAGTTCATCCAAAAAAAAGTTGGTCTGAATAGGGCTTAACTGAGTGCAAAAAAAAAAAAAAAAATCAAGCCAGAAGCATCCATTAGTCAGGAAATCACACTTCAAAGAAGGGTTTTAATGCTTCATACATATTTATGTGGTCTATTTCTGACTTTGGAATTCAACAGCCCATTTTTCTAATACTAAAATCTCTTCTCTCACTGGAGGTTCAGGGGAAAGCAAAGAAAGGAAACAAGAGAATAAGCTGAGCTCCGTGAAGGCAGATTAAAGGCAGGACAGGGGCAGAGCAGGGGGAGGCAGGCCATCCCCCACAGCCCCGGAGCAGCACGCTTACTGTCTTGGTCCCAGGAGACATGTGAGGCAGCACATGCTTCCCCACCAGGAGATCAGAAAGCAAGGGGCTGAGGCCTGCACAGCGGTGTCTGGGTTCCAGATTCTCCTTAGAAAACATAATCCCACCTTGTCCTTTTTCAAGCTTTGGTGGAAGAAAGAGGAGTAGGAGCTATCGGCCCTTCATGAAGTTTATCAGTAAATAAATACTGAACATCCACTGAATGGGAAATACAGTTAAGACTTTTTTTATGTCTTAACTTAAAAAAGTTAAGCTGGTGGCTCAGCTGGTAAAGCATCCACCTGCAATGCGGGAGACCTGGGTTTGATCCCTGGGTTGGGAAGATCCCCTGGAGAAGGGAAAGGCTACCAACTTCAGTATTCTGACCTGGAGAATTCCATGGAGTGTATAGTCCATGGGGTCACAAGGAGTCAGACACTACTGAGCGACTTTCACTTTCAAGACAACTTTGATCTTCAAGAAAGTAGCTCATGGTCTAATTGGTGATTCTAAGATACTCATCCATGCAAGTGATAAACCAGGATGTGGAAGCAATAAGAAGACTCAAAAAAAGGTTAGAGGGAAAAAATTGGGAGATCACCCAAGATGAGTTAAGTGAAAGAGAATCCAGCCTCTGAGGACAAATTAAAAACACAAAAATAAACATAAAACATGAAAACTTAATAATAAAAATAATCATAACTAAAGAGAAAACCAAAAGCCACCTGAGATCCCTAGCTCATCAAAATTCAGTAACAGGCTAATGACTGGTCTTCTTAGCATGGTAGTAGGCTAGATTTACATAACAGGGCTTCTCCTCACTTCTTATTATAAAAACCACATATAACAGCTGGTAAACCCAAACACAAACACATGTAATAGCTGGTAAAGTACAGAAACCAAAGATCAGAAGGGATAATCAATCACTATGGGTATCAAAATTCCATTGAATGCAGCCTCAGTAGGAATGGGTTAGGAAGAGCGTCCTTAGACTATGCATCACAGGCTTCATCTTTAAATCCAGACAAAGGATGGTCCAAAGAACAAAGGAAAAGGTCTCTATCATCTCAAAAGTCAGCACCAAATTTTAGAATACAAGAGCTGCAGTGGTCAGAAGCTCTCATAGGACAGCTTCCTGTCTATTGGTTCTGTCTAGATGACTTTGCTAAGAGACCTCAGCTCTCCTAACTTAGCAACATAATGAATACAGGTGGAAGCACAGTTCTTTTAGAAAAAGTATCACAAATAAGAACAAAGACAGGAAGAGTTCACATTCTGGGATGACACATTAAGAGTATTTAATGTTTTATACTATTTTAAAAACTGCAAATAGCATGTAACCTTATAGTTTAAAAATTGCAAGAGCTGTATTAAGAGGATATTAACTGTAATCCATCTAAATCCTTGATAGATGAATGCCTGCTAGATATAAAAATAAGAAATAAAGAAAACATGAAATTAAATTTTTACATTAAATCTGAGCCAATGTGAACAATAAGTAGAGTGAAAAATAATTCACCTATTCTTTTTATTAATAAGAACAAATCCTGGCTAGATTTCATATAATTCAGGAATTTAAAAAGTAGGAAAAGAGCCAATAATGGGCTTATGAAAAACAAAAAGCCTCCAGCAAAAGAAAAAATAAATAATGTCTTAAAACCGAAAAGAAAGAGAAACTAAAAAAAGTTTTCTACACGTGAAAAATTAAATCTTATTTTGTCCTCTTCATAAAGATGTAAAATGTCACCATCTCTATGAAGCAAGATCAGAACACAATAATCAGAGAATAAACTGCCAAAAGACTTGGCTAAAATACGAAGATATTAGAAACCCAAAATGCAACTGGGGATTTTAAAACATTAACAACAATGAAGAATAGAAGGACATTGCATAAAATGGAATTTGCAATTGAGCAGCGCTTTTCAAACTTTCAAGTGCACATGGATCCCTCAAGGCCCTTCTTAAATATAAATTCTGACTCAGCAGTTCTAGAGGGGGACCCAAATTCTGCACCCCTAACAAGCTCCTGGGAGATGTTGAAACTGCTGCTTCTTAGACTATGTACACAACAAAAATACAGAGAAAAAGTTTGAAAAATTCTGCCAGAATACAGAGAAACAAAAAACTACACAAAGGAAGATGACAAGTAGGATGAACACAGAATATGTATTCAACACCACCTATAGGTTTGCTAAATGGAAAAAAATAAGATTAAAACCAATAAACAAAATTTGTCTCAACTTTAGAGGGGTCGATGAAAGAAAAAGACACTGTTCAAAATAATTGAGAAAAATCATACCTAGAAAATTTTCTAAATTTCACCCTGAAAACACACACACACACACACACGTGCATACACACATACGCATGCACACACACACACACGCACACACACGCACACACATGCACACATCCCAGATCCAGGCAACAAAACAACTGCCACAAAGGGAAATAGAGAGGGAAAAGGATGGAAAGAAGCAAAAGGTTCGTCTCAGACTTTCCCACCCAAAACATAGGAAAAGAGGGGTACACATTTACACACAGATTTTACAGAAAAAAAGCTGTGCCCAAAGAATATACACCAGGTCAAATTACTGTGCTCGTCCCAAAGCAGTAGAACAGCGTTTTCACATGTGAATATGTTCAGCAAATATGACATACACTCACTTGCTGAAAATGCTGCTGCTGCTGCTGCTAAGTCGCTTCAGTCATGTCCGACTCTGTGCGACCCCATAGACAGCGGCCCACCAGGCTCCCCTGTCTCTGGGATTCTCCAGGCAAGAACACTGGAGTGGGTTGCCATTTCCTTCTCCAACGCATGAAAGGGAAAAGTGAAAGTGAAGTCGCTCAGTCGTGTCCGACTCTTCGTGACCCCATGGTCTGCAGCCTACCAGGCTTCTTCGCCCATGGGATTTTCCAGGCAAGAGTACTAGAGTGGGGTGCCATTGCCTTCTCCAGCTGAAAATACTACTTACACATATTCTGCCTGTAGGGTCTAATCAAAATTAAGAACTGATTAATAGGAACGTTGCCATTTTAAAATACTATTAGTGAGTATTAATCCAACTCAACACTGCTTACAATCAACAAATTAAAAGAAAATGAGGTATAAACTAATAGGCTGAATAAAGCTTTATCAGCCAAAAGTAGAAAAAATGAAAGGGAAAATGGTACTGTACATACAAAACATAAAGGCATTCAAGACAAAAACTATTAACTAGAAGAAAGCACATTTAACATTGAAAAAAAATTACAATGAGCTTTATCTCCATATCAGGAAGCAGACCAATTGCTTACAAATAACTCTTCCCTCCCATAAGCCCTCTGAAATGCCAGTTTCAAAAAAATACAAGAGAAAATAAAAGCAGAAAATATCTGAAAAAAGAATAGAATAAAAAACTTTCAAACTTGAAGATATCTGTCTTTAGGTTAAAAGAATCCAGGAATGTTCACTAGGATAAGTAGAAAAACAATTCTTAGTCACTTTTGACAAAAGCACAATACTGAAGTTATAAAGAAAATCTTAGAGCTTCCAGAAGGAATAACTCAGATCACCTAGAAAGTAGAGAGAATCCACTTGGCCTCACAGTTTTATCAGGAATGGTACATGCTAAAACACAAATGAAAAAGCAAAGGAGCAATACTTTCAAATTGCTAAGAAGTTATTTTAAATCTAGAATTCTATACCTAGCAAAATATCAGTCAAGCATTAGGTCAAAACAAATATATTTTCAGAAAAACTTGGACCTAGAAAGTTTATCTTTGATATACCTTTACTAAAAAAAGCAAATCACTTGAGTATGAACTGCAAGGGAGGAAAATGGAATAAAAATGAGGATGTAATAAAATAATAACTACAGAATAAAATACAGGATGTAAGGAATAAGTGGAACAAATCCAGAAGTGAAATTAAGAAAAATTCTAGGATGCTAGCTATAGACAGACCTAAAAATTATGTCAATATAAACTACAGTATTTAAAAATACCATGACTATCAGTTGCCAAATATTGGTATATGGTTAGAGTGGCATGTGCTTCTTTTGTTAAGAAAAAACACAATCAGAAATTCCAAAAAAGAAAAAGCAAAATCGTTTTCTAAGAATTGTCCACATATGAAGCAAGTTAAATCATTGAATGAGGCTGAGTAATAGATGAACTATTAAAAGAGAAAGAATCCGTTTAGCCTTGACTTTGGAACATTCACCTTCAAGGGGCATACATGTAGAACTGCACTATCTTCTCTACATATTCAATATTCCTACCAAATATACAGTGAATATTTATATGACTTATTATATTAAAATGCCATCTATCAACTTTTAACTTTCAATCTATCGACAAAGTATGGAAGGGTTATTATAACTAGAGAACAAAATGCTCTAAGCTTTCTCCAAACAAAAGTAATAACATAATTGGATGGCAGAAAAAGAGAGGTACAAAATATGTTAAAATGGGAAATTAATTTCCAAATCTTAAATAACAGCATTAAAAAATGTTTAAAATGTATGAATCAAGAAGTTACAGTTTAACTGCTTTTTTAAATTATAAAGGTTAATAAAACATTAAAATTAGGAGGAATTTGAGGAGAGGTAAAGTTTGTGTAAATAACTTAAATCTTAATCTTTCATATTGAAAAGTCAATATGTAATATGAAGTTAATAAATTAAGAATGAAAGATATAAACCTATTATTAAAACTTATGGAAGTAACCACTTAGAAAAATAAAAACAATTACAATTTAAGTGTGACATTGTAGGTGGGGAATTTGAAAAAATATTTTACTTTTCATCTGATGTCTTTCTCTATTACTTGAATTCTTATTTCCAGGTATAGGTATGAAAGGTTGTTGCTGAACCATGAAAAGATGCCGGGATTCTTGGCCTCCAGAGGAGAAGAATTCAATCCGGGGCCAAAGACAAGGCTTGATCACTCAGAGCTTTTGTGCAGTAGAGTTTTATTAAAGTGTAAAAGGGATAGAGAAAGCTACTGGCATAGACATCAGAAGGGGGCAGAAAAAGTACCCCCCTTGCTAGTGTCAGCAATGGAGTTATATACTCTCTAATTAGTTATTACAATGAATCAAAAGAATGTCTGGAGGTTGTAAAGACCTCACTAGACCTACTCCCATAATTTACATTTTAAGATAACAGGATTAGCCAGAAGGTTTTTTCCAGAGACTGTCCTCAAACAGGATACATTATTGTTATATAATCCAAAACAGTGGAAACAGGGTCAGACTTTATTTTGGGGGGCTCCAAAATCACTGCAGATGGTGACTGAAGCCATTAAATTCAAAGACGCTTACTCCTTGGAAGGAAAGTTATGACCAACCTAGATAGCATATTCAAAAGCAGAGACTTTACTTTGCCAACAAAGGTTCGTCTAGTCAAGGCTATGGTTTTTCCTGTGGTCATGTATGGATGTGAGAGTTGGACTGTGAAGAAGGCTGAGCACCAAAGAATTGATGCTTTTGAACTGTGGTGTTGGAGAAGCCTCTTGAGAGTCCCTTGGACTGCAAGGAGATCCAACCAGTCCATTCTGAAGGAGATCAGCCCTGGGATTTCTTTGGAAGGAATGATGCTAAAGCTGAAACTCCAGTACTTTGGCCACCTCATGGGAAGAGCTGACTCATTGGAAAAGACTCTGATGCTGGGAGGGATTGGGGGCAGGAGGAGAAGGGGACGACAGAGGATGAGATGGCTGGATGGCATCACTGACTCGATGGCCGTGAGTCTGAGTGAACTCTGGGAGTTGGTGATGGACAGGGAGGCCTGGTGTGCTGCGATTCATGGGGTCGCAAAGAGTTGCACATGACTGAGTGACTGAACTGAACTGAACTGAACTGAACTGAAGGATTTAGAGGGAAAAAAGTTTGTCCTTTCTTCCTCCTTGAGAATTCCAGACCCCTGTTCTCTTTGGGGACTCCTAGACTTCTTATCAACCTGCCTAGGAAATGACTCTCTCAGGTATTACTTTTAGAATTTTTTTAAAGAGTAAAAGTTAGACTCCTAAATAAATATATAAGAATAATTAAGCTTTATGTGCATAAAATATAAAACACAAAAATTATCAGGAATAAAAATAAAAATTGACAAAAGTTAAATTTTAAAAAGAAAGCAATTTACTACTCTCTATAATAATAGGTCAACTAAATAACAACAAACAAAAAATGTTTTGAATAATAATTATATACTTTGGGCCTTTAAGACAATACAATGTAAAATATCCATGAAATATTTATAAAAATTGACCACGTAATTGATCACATGATGTATGTCACAACTTTCCAAACAGTACAGAGTATAAACTACATTAATCACAATGCAATAAAAATAGAAATGAATAAAATAATTTAACATCTTGTGAAAAAGTTTTACAGCCACAGTCCTATTATTGTATCAAATGAGAAATTAAATTAAAAGTAGGTCCTCTACAAAATAGAAATAGAGTTACAGATGTAGAAAACAAACTTATGGTTATCAGATGGTAAGCAGGGAAGGGATAAATTGGAAGATCATATACACACTACTATACATAAAACAGATAACTAATAAGGACCTACTGTATAGAACAGGGAACTCTGTTCAATGTTATATGGTAGCCCAGACGGGAGGGGGGTTTTGGAAGAGAACTGATATGTGTATATAGATGGTGGAGTCCCTTTGATGTCCACCTAAAATTATCACAACACTGTTAATCAGCTATACTCCAATATAAAATAAAAAGTTAAAAAAAATAAGATAAAAAATACTCTGTGGTGGCCTACGTAGTAAAAGCATCTAAAAAAGAGTAGATATATGTATATGTATTTTGCTGTACACCTGAAACTAACACAACATCGTAAATCAACTATTTGTTTTTGTTGTTCAGTCACTAAGTTGTGTCCGACTCTTTGCGACCCCATGGACTGCGGCATGCCAGGCTTCCCTGTTCTTCATTATCTCCTGGAGTTTGCTCAAATTCATGTCCATTGAATCAGTGAAGCTATCTAACCATCTCATTCCCTGCTACCCCCTTCTCCTTTTGCCTTCTTTCCCAGCATCAGGGTCTTTTCCAAAGAGTTGTCTCTTCACATCAGGTGGCCAAAGTATTGAAGCTTCAGCATCAGTCTTTAAAATGAATATTCAGGATTGATTTCCTTTAGGACTGCCTGGTTTGATTTCCTTGCTGTCCAAGGGACTCTCAAGAGTCTTCTCCAGCACCACAGTTCGAAAGCATCAATTCTTTGGCATTCAGCCTCCTTTATGGTCTAACTCTCACATCCATACACGACTACTGGAAAAACTAAAGCTTTGACTGTAAGGATCTCTGTTGACAAAGTGATGTCTCTGCTTTTTAATACACTATGTCTAGGTTTGTCACAGCTTTCCTTCTAAGAAGCAAGCATCTTTTAATTTAAATTTACTATATGCCAATAAAATTTTCCTTTAAAAAGCAGGTCTTTTTGAAACCTAACAAAAATAAAAACTAAGCATAAAGGTATTCATTCCTGACAAAGCCACTTAAGAGTAGCTCTGGAACAAACACAAGGAATTGGGAACTGTAGTTGGGGATTGATGAGTAGATGACTGGGCCAGGGGAAGGAACAGATCAGATCAGTCACTCAGTCATGTCCGACTCTTTGCGACCCCATGAATCGCAGCACGCCAGGCCTCCCTGTCCATCACCAACACCCAGAGTTCACTCAGACTCACGGCCATCGGGTCAGTGATGCCATCCAGCCATCTCATCCTCTGTCATCCCCTTCTCCTCCTGCCCCCAATCCCTCCCAGCATCAGAGTCTTTTCCAATGAGTCAACTCTTCGCATCAGGTGGCCAAAGTACTGGAGTTTCAGCTTTAGCATCATTCCTTCCAAAGAAATCCCAGGGCTGATCTCCTTCAGAATGGACTGGTTGGATCTCCTTGCAGTCCAAGGGACTCTCAAGAGGCTTCTCCAACACCACAGTTCAAAAGCATCAATTCTTTGGTGCTCAGCCTTCTTCACAGTCCAACTCTCACATCCATACATGACCACAGGAAAAACCATAGCCTTGACTAGACGAACCTTTGTTGGCAAAGTAATGTCTCTGCTTTGGAATATGCTATCTAGGTTGGTCATAACTTTCCTTCCAAGGAGTAAGTGTCTTTGAATTTCATGGCTGCAGTCACCATCTGTAGTGATTTTGGAGCCCAGAAAAATAAAGTCTGACACTGTTTCCACTGTTTCCCCATCTATTTCCCATGAAGTGGTGGGACCGGATGCCATGATCTTCATTTTCTGAATGTTGAGCTTTAAGTCCACTTTTTCACTCTCCACTTTCACTTTCATCAAGAGGCTTTTGAGTTCCTCTTCACTTTCTGCCATAAGGGTGGTGTCATCTGCATATCTAAGGTTATTGCTATTTCTCCTGGCAATCTTGATTTCAGCTTGTGTTTCTTCCAGTCCAGCATTTCTCATGATGTACTCTGCATATAAGTTAAATAAGCAGGGGCACAATATACAGACTTGATGTACTCCTTTTCCTATTTGGAACCAGTCTGTTGTTCCATGTCCAGTTCTAACTGTTGCTTCCTGACCTGCATACAAATCTCTCAAGAGGCAGATCAGGTGGTCTGGTATTCCCATCTCTTTCAGAATTTTCCACAATTTATTGTGATCCACACAGTCAAAGGCTTTGGCATAGTCAATAAAGCAGAAATAGATGTTTTTCTGGAACTCTCTTGCTTTTTCCATGATCCAGCAGATGTTGGCAATTTGATCTCTGGTTCCTCTGCCTTTTCTAAAGCCAGCTTGAACATCTGGAAGTTCACGGTTCACATATTGCTGAAGCCTGGCTTGGAGAATTTTGAGCATTACTTTACTAGCGTGTGAGATGACTGCAATTGTGCGGTAGTTTGAGCATTCTTTGGCATTGCCTTTCTTTGGGATTGGAATGAAAACTGACCTTTTCCAGTCCTGTGGCCACTGCTGAGCTCTCCAAATTTGCTGGCATAGTGAGTGCAGCACTTTCACAGCATCAGCTTTCAGGATTTGGAATAGCTCAACTGGAATTCCATCACCTCCACTAGCTTTGTTCGTAGTGATGCTTTCTAAGGCCCACTTGACTTCACATTCCAGGATGTCTGGCTCTAAGTCAGTGATCACACCATCGTGATTATCTGGGTCATGAAGATCTTTTTTGTACAGTTCTTCTGTGTATTCTTGCCATGTCTTCTTAATATCTTCTGCTTCTGTTAGGTCCATACTATTTCTGTCCTTTATCGAGCTCTTCTTTGCATGAAATGTTCCCTTGGTATCTCTAATTTTCTTGAAGAGATATCTAGTCTTTCCCATTCTGTTGTTTTCCTCTATTTCTTTGCATTGATCGCTGAAGAAGGCTTTCTCATCTCTCCTTGCTATTCTTTGGAACTCTGCATTCAGATGCTTATATCTTTCCTTTTCTCCTTTGCTTTTCACTTCTCTTCTTTTCACAGCTATTTGTAAGGCCTCCCCAGACAACCATTTTGCTTTTTTGCATTTTTTTCCTATGGGAATGGTCTTGATCCCTGTCTCCTGTACAATGTCATGAACCTCATTCCATAGCTCATCAGGCACTCTATCTATCAGATCTAGGCCCTTAAATCTATTTCTCACTTCCACTGTATAATCATAAGGGATTTGATTTAGGTCATACCTGAATGGTCTAGTTGTTTTCCCTACTTTCTTCAATTTAAATCTGAATTTGGCAATAAGGAGTTCATGGTCTGAGCCACAGTCAGCTCCTGGTCTTGTTTTTGCTGACTGTATAGAGCTTCTCCATCTTTGGCTGCAAAGAATATAATCAATCTGATTTCGGTGTTGACCATCTGGTGATGTTCCTGTATAGAGTCTTTTCTTGTGTTGTTGGAAGAGGGTGTTTGTTATGACCAGTGCATTTTCTTGGCAAAACTCTAGTAGTCTTTGCCCTGCTTCATTCCGTATTCCAAGGCCAAATTTGCCTGTTACTCCAGGTGTTTCTTGACTTCCTACTTTTGCATTCCAGTCCCCTATAATGAAAAGGACATCTTTTTTGGGTGTTAATTCTAGAAGGTCTTGTAGGTCTTCATAGAACCGTTCAACTTCAGCTTCTTCAGCGTTACTGGTTGGGGCATAGACTTGGATTACTGTGATATTGAATAAACCATTCAATATCAATATCAATATCAAACCAAACAAATCATGCCTTGGAAATGAACAGAGATCATTCTGTCATTTTTGAGATTGCATCCAAGTACTGCATTTCGGACTCTTTTGTTGACCATGATGGCCACTCCATTTCTTCTGAGGGATTCCTGCCTGCAGTGGTAGATACAATGGTCATCTGAGTTAAATTCACCCATTCCAGTCCATTTTAGTTCGCTGATTCCTAGAATGTCGACATTCACTCTTGCCATCTCTTGTTTGACCACTTCCAATTTGCCTTGATTCATGGACCTGACATTCCAGGTTCCTATGCAATATTGCTCTTTACAGCATCAGACCTTGCTTCTATCACCAGTCACATCCACAGCTGGGTATTGTTTTTGCTTTGGCTCCATCCCTTCATTCTTTCTGGAGTTATTTCTCCACTGATCTCCAGTAGCATATTGGGCACCTACTGACCTGGGGAGTTTCTCTTTCAGTATTCTATCATTTTTCCTTTTCATATTGTTCATGGGGTTCTCAAGGCAAGAATACTGAAGTGGTTTGCCATTCCCTTCTCCAGTGGACTACATTCTGTCAAATCTCTCCACCATGACCTGCCTGCCTTGAGTTGCCACACGGGCATGGCTTAGTTTCATTGAGTTAGACAAGGCTGTGGTCCTAGTGTGATTAGATTGACTAGTTTTCTGTGAGTATGGTTTCAGTGTGTTTGCCCTCTGATGCCCTCTTGCAACACCTACCATCTTACTTGGGTTTCTTTTACCTTGGGCGTGGGGTATCTCTTCACAGCTGCTCCAGCAAAGCGCAGCCATTGGAAGGAGACTCAATTTTCTTTGCAAGTCTTTTTGTAAACTTTGAATATTGCACTATGTGCATAAAGGACCAAAAATACACAACTATTTTAAAATTAAATTAATAGACTTATTTTTACCACTAGTCAAGAATTTCATTTAAATAAACTTTTCAGTCAACTCAAGAAACTAGACAAAAAGAAAAAACAAAACAACTGCAAGAAACATAGGAAGAATAAAATAACAGTCTAAGTGGAAAACCAATAAAATAAATAGATGGATAGGTGGACAAATATATAAGTAGAAGGAGTGATTATCTGGGCAGGGAAAGTTTTTTAATTGAGGAAGTTATGTCAAACTAAATAAAAAAGAAAGAAACAAAATTAGAAGGAAAGTAGGGGAAAAAAAGAATTCACCATTTACAAAGTGCTATATACTATATTTCAAATATTTGGCATAGATCATTTCTTTCCATTGTGTTTACCAACGAATAAGAACATGTCTTACGAATTAATGAAAATTCTACACATTTACATTTTAACCAGTTTAGAAATCTCAGTAATATGACCATTTTATAGAAATATGAATTAATAAAATTGATTCAGTGGAATAAGAAAGTTGAATATTCATGGAAGACATTGCTAATGTTATCAAGAGATAATTTGCAAAACTGGTTCCAGGCCAAGACAATGCTATGGGCAAGGCTTTGAAAGTTTTCAAGAAACCAATTAATATGTATATTGTATAAGCTATTCCAGAGCATATAAAATTATGAAAGGCTATCCCAGTTTACTTTGTGAGGTTAACATAACTCTAACACTAAAATCTGAAAATGAGTCGTATATTCTAAAGAGGGTTCTGTGGATATTAGTGTCTAAGTTTCTAAGGGGAAAAGTCTATTGTGCATTAGTTTGGAAAACACTCTCTCAGAAATTTACAGCACATATTAATTAGCATATTAAAGTCTCTGAGAGGCCAGAAGCAAAGAAAGTTATTTAAATGTTTTAATCTGTCTTTCTTAAATGTGTTTGACCATGGAAACTTTTTTTCCCCTCGTAATATTCCTTCTAGAAAATACTTCAACTAATGATACTCTAGAAACAATTCATTTACAGATACAGTTGTGAAAAATCCTAAATGAGAGACCAGTGAATTTAAGTAAAGTATATTAAAACAATAAGCCAGCATAATCAAGTAGGGATTACCTCAGGAATATAAGTATGATTTAATATTAGAAAGTTTATTAATATAACACATTACATCACTAGGTCAAATGAGAAAGAACTCAAGATTATAAAAAAGGACAAAAGATCATTTGATAAAATTCAACTTTTTTTTTTTAAGCCTCCTAGTAAGCTAGGAAGCAAAGTATATTTCTTAATCTCTCCTAGACCAATTGTCAATCCCTTTTAGCAGCAAATTACTAAAATTGCTCTCATTAAAATATGGAAGCAGGTAAAGGATGTCCAGGATCACTACTAACATTGAAAAAGAAAGATACATAAATATTTGAAAATAGGACAGAAGTTATAATTTTCTGCATGATTGTTTTCCTAGAAAAATAAGAGAATCAAAAAGCAAAATTATAATAACTAACACTCAACAAATTAGTTAATTATAAAATATATATTCAAGATTCAGCTTCCTATATAGTAACAATAACCAGTTAGAAAATGTAATGAGGGGAAGGTCTAATTCACAATAGCTGCAAACTGCAAATTACTTAAGGAAAACACTAAGAGATGAAACAGAGGAGAAAATTAAACCAAAATGTTCAAGAGGGCACACTAAATAATGGAAAATGTCAATTATTTCCAAATAAATTTATATTTTTGGCATAATGCCAAGCATTGAGTAGCATGCATGAAAACAGTAACATCAGTGGAAATGTACCCAAACTAGATATTAAATTGTATTTTAAAATTAGAACAGTATAATAACAGTGTCAGAATCAACAGACAAAACAATGCAACAACAACCCTAAAAAAAAGGCCTGAAATACTTATATGTATTATAACTTAATATATGACAAAGTACATATCACAAGTCTATATGGAATAAAATGGGTTGCTCTATAATTTCTGTAAAACTGAACAAGTGTTTTGGAAGAAAAAAAATAATGCATGGTCTCATCTCAAACCATACAACAATAGATTTCAAATAGATTTTAGAATTAACTTAAAACATATTTTTGAAGCAGAATAAATAAATACTTGCCAAATTTTAGAGAGGAAGAATTTGCTAGAGCTAAAAGCTTCCGGAAGGAACCGCAGGTTAAAATAATGAAATGACACGGGACCATGAAACCTGACTCTCAAAACCTTTAATGAAATGAACAAAAATAATGAATGACCAGCCAGAAATATAATACACCAGCAACATTCAGAAAAAGAAAGGGGCACAACCTCATACCAAGGAAGGTATGTAACCTCATAAATGAGTGTCTGAGAAGCAAAATCCATGGAAGGAGAAAAGATCTCAAGAAAAACTAAAAGCAGCTGTCCCTCAGAAACAGTTTCAGTGGAAGAAGATGAAAGAATAAAATTTAGAAGAATCTCCCCATTATTACCTACCATTGCCAAGCTGGGAGTAAAGTTTGCCTATTCATGCACTCATTTAATTTGCTAAAACCAGGTGGCACAAGGGGTAAAGAATCCGCCTGCAATGTAGGAGATGCTGGAGACCTGAATTTGATCCCTGGGTCAGGAAGATCTCCTGGAGAAAGAAATGGCAAACCACTCTAGTATTCTTGCCTGAAGAATCCCATGGACAGAGGAGCCTGGCAGCTATAGTCCCTGGGGCCACAAAGAGGGCTGAACACAGTGATACATTTATTCTATTCCAAGTACTATTCATTTAATCCAGAAAATATACATTTGAATGAACTATCCTTCTATAGGTAACAATATTTTTCAAATTGTTCTCTTTATAAGTCAAGCATTATATGCTCTCTGTAGAAAATTATAACACTAAATCAAAAGAAAAAAATGTTTTAGTGTATAAGTGAAGTGAAGTTGCTCAGTGGTGTCCAACTCTTTGCGATCCCATGGACTGTAGCCTGGAGCCTGGTAGGCTAGGCTACAGTCCATGGAATTCTCCAGGCAAGAATACTGGAGTGGGTTGCCATTTCCTTCTCCAGGGGATCTTCCCGACCCAGGGATCGAACCCAGGTCTCCTGCATTGCAGGCACATGCTTTACCATCTGAGCTACTAGGGAAGCCCCATTGCTTGGTCCATATATACACAAGTATATATGTTTTATAAAGAATAATCATAGTCACCTATGGTTTCTTGAACAGCTTTCTTTTAATATATCATGTACCTCTTTGCTTTTTAGTAAATATAAAGCTACATCATTATTTAAGTGCCTATGTAACATTCCCCTGCATAGATGCATCAATATGTTCAATCAGTTCCCTATTTTTGGACCTTTAGGCTGATTCCAAATAAGTATCTTTATACAAACATCTTGGTACTCTTCTCATATGATTCCACTAAGAAAAATCCTTAGAAGTATAATTTGTAAGAAAAGTAAATGTAAACACACTTAAAATGTTGAACACACACTGTAAAACCACACTCTAGAAAGGCTGTACCAGTTTACACTTCTGTACTCACCAACAGTGTAAAGCCCCCGTTCTCTCACACCAGAGTCAACCACCACTACTAAGATACTTTCTTGACTGCCGTGCCCTTGCGTTTCCTTCATTCTCTAGCTCTTCATCAGATCTGAACTAAGGCTCCTTCCTGAATTCCATGCTGGCAGCAGAGCACCCCTTTCAAACTGTGGCCTTCCTGCCTCTTCCTTCTAATCCTAGAAGGTCTGCGTTGTTTACTGACAAATCATCTCAGCAATTTTCAGGTCAGAATCAAAGATTACGAATTTCTGAGTTCTGATCCTTACTCACTGAGATAACCAAACACTGGCCTTAATCTAGACTTGAGACAGACACAAGTCTATTAAACTAAAAAGGTAGTTCCAAGCTTTTCAAATAGCCATGGTCACGTCACATAAACGAATTTTTCTTGACTGCTCTTTGGCAGGGGGAGCTATTTCCCAGAGCGAAGAAAGAAGTCAGATCATTTAGCCAGTCTGTTATGGCTAAGTGGGTACGCATAAGATCCCGTGATCCAGGTACTACAGAATAAGGTAAGAAGGATACATTTCTTGAAGAACAAATATCTTGGCCAAAAGAAAATTTTCATTTAACATCAATTATTGAACATCACTTTGTGCTATAGAAGCACTTAGATATAAAGTAGAAGGAAACATAACCTAGTAAGGGAGACAGAAACATAATAATACGTTTAGCGTCTCAGGCATTTAGTCCGTTTAGTACGTTTAGTCCGACTCTGTGAACCCATGGACTGTAGCCCACCCGGCTCCTCTATCCATGGGGATTGTCCAGGTCAGAATAACAGAGTGGGTTGCCATGCCCTCCTCCAGGGATATTTCCAACCCAGTGTTTATTATTATGTTCAATATGAATTATTAAAAAGTATAGACAAATATCCCAAATAACATGGAAAATACATAGGAAAGAGTACTTCACTGGATCCATAGTGTCAGAGACAGCTTCACAGAGAAGGTGACAGATCCACTGAGTCTTGAACAATGAGTAAGAATTCTTCAAACAGAGAAGCTTCAGAAAGGCAATCCAGAAAGAAAGAAACCATAGTAACACAGGCTCCGCTACTTCACAGAGAACCCTGGTGCTCCACAAACAGAATCAAGGTAGTTTATACAATGGCAATCTGCTACAACAAACCTTTATTTCTAAAGTAACATATAGGGAATTCTAAATTTTATGTTATTATTGGATAAAAATATCTTTGGAGCTTTTTCTCTTCCAGTTTTACTGAAATATAATTGACATAAAGCACTGTAATAAGTTTAAGCATAATGATTTGACACCATACACACCATGAAATGATTATCACAAGAAGTTTAGTGAAAACCTATATCTAATATAGATACAAATAAAAAGAAAATATATCTTTTCTCGTGATGAGAACTCTTAGGATTTACTCATCACTTTCAAATACAGATACAGCAGTGTTACTTATGCTGATGATGTATATTACATCCATAGCGCTTATTTATCTTATACCTGGACGTCTGCACCTTTTCCCTGCCTTTATCCAGTTCCTTCTCCTCCTACTCTCTGGTAGTCACAGATATGATTTCTGTTTCCATGAGCTTATTTATTTGATGAAGTACAATATATACCTCAACACTATGTGAGTTTCTGGTGCCCAATATAGTGATTCAATTTCTCTATACATTTCAGAATGATCACCATGGTAAGTCTATTAACCATCTGTCACCATATAAAGATATTACATAGTTATTAACTATACTCCTCACGCGGTACATCTCCTGACCATGACTCAAGTATTTTGTAACTGAAAGGGTTTTGTTTTTTTTTTTTTTCCAGTTTTTTTTGGCTGTGCTGGGTCTTCTTTGTTGCGCCTGGACTGTCTCTAGTTGCTGAGAGCAGGGACCACTCTCCAGCTGCGGTGTGTGGGCTTCTCAGGTGCTGGCTTCCTGTTGCAGAGTGTGGGCTCTAGGAACATGGGCTGCAGTAGCTGCAGCTTGTGGTCTTTAAGGTGCAGGCTCAGTAGCTGTGGCACATGGGTTTAGCTGTTCCTCAGCAAGTGGGATTTCCCTGGATCAGGGATGGAACCAATATACCCTGCATTGCAAGGTGCATGCTTAAATCACTGGACCACCAGGGAAGCCCTGGAAGGTTTTTTAATTTTTATTTTATATTGGAATACAGTTGATTTACAATGTTTTGTTAGTTTCAGATACACAGCAAAATGATTTAGCTATACATATACATATATATATATATATATATTCTTCTTCAGATAGAGCCTGTTATGCAGAGTGAAGTAAGACAGAAAAACATTGCATGAGTGAGTGAGTGAAAGTCACTTAGTCCTGTCTGACTCTCTGCGACACCATGGACTGTAGCCTGCCAGGCTCCTCTGTCCATGGAATTTTCCAGGCAGGAATACTGGAGTGGGTTGCCATTCCCATCTCCAAAACATCATATATTAATGCATATATATGGAATCTAGGGGCTTCCCACATGATTCTAGTGGTAAAGACTCCACCTGCCAATGCAGGAGAAGCAGGAGACCTGGGTTCCATCACTGGGTGGGGAAGATCCCCTGGAGGAGCATCGCAATCCACTCCAATATTCTTGCTTGGAGTATCTCATGGACAGAGGAGCCTGGCAGCTACAGTCCATAGGGTTGTAAAGAGTCAGACACGACTGAAGCGACTTAGCACGGATGCACATGCAATCTAGAAAATGGTACTGATGAACCTATTTGCAGTGAAGGAATGGAGATGCAGATGTAGAGAATGGACTTTTGACACAGTGGCTGAGGGAGAGAGTGAAACAAATGGAGAAGGTAGTATCAATATACATAAGTATCATGTGTAAAGTGGATGGCTGGTGAGAGGCTGCTTTATAACATGGGGAGCCCAGGCTGGCACTCTGTGATGACCTAGAGGGGTGGGATGGGGGAGGGGAGGGAGGCTCTAAAGAAAGGGGATATATGTATAACTATGACTGATACACATTGTTGTATGGCAGAAACAAAAACAACATTGTAAAAATTATAAAGCAAATAAAAAAATTTTTTTGAAGTCTATCTAAAAGATTGCCTTCTGCCATGCAATAGGTACTTGCTGATTATCTATTTTATATATCAGTTCAGTTCAGTCACTCACTTGTGTCTGACTCTTTGCAACCTCATGGACTGCAGCACGCCAGGCCTCCCTGTCCATCTCCAGCTCCCGGAGCTCACTCAAACTCATGTCCATCGAGTCGATGATGCCATCCACCATCCCATCCTCTGTCGTCCCCTTCTCCTCCTGCCTTCAGTCTTTCCCAACATCATGGTCTTTTCCAATGAGTCAGTTTCTTTGCATCAGGTAGCCAAAGTATTGGAGCTTCAGCTTCAGCATCAGTCCTTCCAATGAATAGTCAGGAATGATTTCCTTCAGGATGGACTGGGTGGATCTCTTTGCAGTCCAAGGGACTCTCAAGAGTCTTCTCCAACACCACAGTTCAAAAGCATCAATTCTTTGGTGCTAGGCTTTCATGTGCTGCAATTCATGGGGTTGCAAAGAGTCGGACACGACTGAGTGACTGGACTGAACTGAACTGAGGCTTTCATTTTGGTCCAGCTCTCACATTTATACATGACTAATGGAAAAACCATAGTTTTCACTACATGGACCTTTGTCAGCAAAGTAATGTCTCTGCTTTTTAATATGCTGTCTAGGTTGGTCATAAATTTCTTCCAAGGAACAAGTATCTTTTAATTTCATGGCTGCAGTCACCATCTGCAGTGATTTTGGGGCCTAAGGAAATAGTCTGTCACTGTTTTCATTGTTTCCCCATCTATTTGCCATGAAATGATGGGACTGGATTCCATGATCTTCATTTTTTGAATGTTAAGTTTTAAGCCAGCTTTTTCATTCTCCTCTTTCACTTTCATCAAGAGGCTCTTTAGTTCCTCTTCACTTTCTGCCATAAGGGCGGTGTCATTTGCATATCTGAGGTTATTGATATTTCTCCCAGCAATCTTGATTTCAGCTTGTGCTTCATCCAGTCCAACATTTCACATGATGTACTCTGCATATAAGTTAAATAAGCAGGGTGACAATATACAGCCTTGGTGCACTTCTTTCCCAATTTTGAACCAGTCCATTGTTCCATGTCCAGTTCTAACTGTTGCTTCTTGACCTGCATACAGATCTCTCAGGAGGCAGTTAAGGGGGTCTGGTATTCCCATATCTTGAAGAATTGTCCACAGTCTGTTGTGATCTACACAGTCAAAGGCATTGGAATAATCAATAAAGCAGAAGTAGATATTTTTCTGGAACTCTCTTGCTTTTTCTGTGATCCAAAGGATGTTGGCAATTTGATCTCTGGTTCCTCTGCCTTTTCTAAAACCAGCTTGAACATCTGAAAGTTCTCAGTTCACATACTATCAAAGCCTGGCTTGGAGAATTTTGAGCATTACTTTGCTAGTGTGTGAGATGAGTGCAATTGTGCGGTAGTTTGAATATTCTTTGGCATTGCCTTTCTTTGGGATTGGAATGAAAACTGACCTTTTCCAGTCCTGTGGCCACTGCTGAGTTTTCAAAATTTGCTGGCATATTGAGTGCCTTTCTTTCACAGCATCATCTTTTAGGATTTTTTTTTAATATATAGTAGTGTATATATGTTATATCCCAACTTCCTAATTTATCCCTCCCCCCACCCCACCTTTTCCCTTTGATAACCATAAATTTGTTTTCTAAGTCTGTAATCAGTTCATTTGTATCATTTTTTTAGACCCACATATAAATAATCATATGATATCTGTCTTTCTTGGTTTGACTTTTTTCACATAGTATGGTAATTTCTAGGTCTATCCATGCTGATGCAAACGGCATTATTTCATTCTTTTTTATGGCTAAGTAATTCTGTGGGGCTTCCCTGGTAACTCAGTGGTAAGGAATCTGCCTGCCAGTGCAGGAAATGGGGTTTTATCCTTGGGTCAGGAAGATTCCTCTGGAGAAGGAAATAGCAACCCATTCCAGTATTCTTGTCTGGGAAATCCTGTGGTCAGAGGAGCCTTGCAGGCTACAGTCAGTGGGGTCGCAAAAGAGTTGGACACGACTTAGCAACTAAAGAATAACAACAAGTATTCTATGGTAAATAGGTACCACATCTTATTTATCCATTCATGTCAGTAGACATTTGGGTTGCCTCTATGTCCT
The DNA here is from genome assembly GCF_029407905.1 of Bubalus kerabau. Taxonomy (NCBI): domain Eukaryota; kingdom Metazoa; phylum Chordata; class Mammalia; order Artiodactyla; family Bovidae; genus Bubalus; species Bubalus kerabau. The sequence continues at coordinate 69,719,930 of NC_073637.1, forward strand.
GGCTATTGTAAGTAGTGCTGTTATGGACATAGGGGTGTGTGTGTCTTTTCAAATTATGGCTTCTTCTGGATCATGTGGTAGCTCTATTTTAGTTTTTTAAGGAAACTCCTTACTGTTCCCCATAATAGTTGTACCAATTTACATTCCCATCAACAGTGTAGAAGGACTCCCTTTTCTCCACACCCTCTCCAGCATTTATTGTTTGTAGACTTTTTGATGATGGCTATTCTGACTGGTGTGAGGTGATAGCTAATTGTAGTTTTGATTTGTATTTTTTTAATAATTAATGATGTTGATTATCTTTTCATATGCCTTTTGGTCATCTATATGTCTTCTTTGGAGAAATGTCCATTTATATCTTCTGCCCATTTTTTGATTGGGTTGTTTGCTTTTTTTGACTTTGAGCTGAATGAACTGTTTGTACATTTTGGAGATAAAGCCCTTGTCGATTGCATTGTTTGCAAATATTTTCTCCCATTTTGGGTGTTGGCTTTCTGTGTATTTTTTTTTATAGTTTCTTTTGCTGTACAAAAGCTTTTGAGTAAGTTCCACTAGGTTCCATTTGTTTATTTTTGTTTTTATTTTCATTACTCTGGGAATTGCATCCAAAAAGACATTGCTGCAATTTATGTCAAAGAGCATTCTGTCTATGTTTTCCTCTAAGAATTTTACCTTTAAGTCTTCAATCCTTTTGAGCCTATTTTTGTATATGGCATTAAAGAATGTTCTAATTTCATTCTTTTAGATATAGCTGTCTAGTCTTCCCAGCACCATTTATTAAAGAGACTCTCTTTTTTCCATTCTAGCCTCCTTTGTCATCAATTAATTGGCTGTAGATGCAGGAGTTTATTTCTGGACTTTCTGTCCTATTCCATTGATCTATAAGTCTGTCTTTGTACCAGTACCAAACTATACTGTCTTGATTACTATAACTTTATACTACAGTTTGAAGTCCTCCAGCTCCGTTTTTCTTTCTCAAGATTGCTTTGGCTATTAGAGGTCATTTGTGGAAAATCATTTTCTTCATCTTTTCTTTTGTACTTTTTTCACTTTTCTAATAGCAATAAGTAGCAAACAGTAAAAATAAATATAAAAAATATGAAATAAAAAACTCAAAAAGCCAAACTAAATCCAGTGCTTGCTTTTTTACTAATAAATGCTTTTGATTTAATGATTTAGCTTATTTTATATGAATAAGATTGTCCCTATATCCAATGATGGAGTAAAATACTCCAACGATGGAGTAAAACTACTTCATATTAAAAAAAATTAACAGGATGACTAACTCTAGGTAATCAGCTACCTATGCTAGTTTGAGAACCAAAGGATTCCTGGCTGGCTGGATGGATGCATGGGTAGATCAGTAGATGGATGGATGGATGAGGGTGAAAAATTGGTAGATAAAACTACAAAGATATGGTAAGATGCAGTACTTGAAAAGCTCTAGTAAAGCATGTTGAGAAATTAAGTGTTTTATAACACAAAGAAATAACATATCAATTGTGTGAGGGACTTCTTTGAGTTTGTTATTTTACAGACCAAAATATCCTCAGACAAATCCATCCTTAGGAAGAGATTGAAGGTTACTGCTGTTATGCAGGAAAGAAACAGGACCAAAGCAGATTGTAAGTTAGGAAACACAGACACAAATAATGAAAATAATATATTGTCATCACATACTAATTAGTTGATTTCTGGCAAATTTAAAACAACTAGAATCTTTCACATGAAAGAAGAGCATTCAGTTATGACCAACAGGTACATGAAAAAGTGCTGAACATCACTAATCATCAGGGAAATATAAGTTAAACCCAAAATGAGATGTCACCTCACACCTGTTAGGATTCAGTTCAGTTCAGTGGCTCAGTTGTGTCCAGCTCTTTGCAACCCCATAGACTGCAGCACACCAGGCTTCCCTGTCCATAACCAACTCCCAGGGTTTACTCAAACTTATGTCCATTGAGTCAGTGATGCCATCCAGCCATCTCATCCTCTGTTGTCCCCTTCTCCTCCTGCCTTCAATCTTTCCCAATATCAGGGTCTTTTCCAATGAGTTAGTTCTTTGCATCATGTGGCCAAAGTATTGGAATTTCAGCTTCAGCCTCAGTCCTTCCAATGAATATTCAGGACTGATTTCCTTTAGGATTGACTGGTTTGATGTCCTTGCTGTCCAAGAGACTCTCAAGAGTCTTCTCCAACACCACAGTTCAAAAGCATCAATTCTTTGGTGCTCAGCTTTCTTTATAGTCCGACTCTCACATCCATACATGACTACTGGAAAAAACATAGCTTTGACTAGATGCACCTTTGTTGGCAAAGTAATGTCTCTGCTTTTTACTCTGCTGTCTAGGTTGGTCATAGCTTTTCTTCCAAGGAGCAAGCTGCTGATGTTTCTGCTAAGTCGCATCAGTCGTGTCCAACTCCGTGCAACCCCATAGACGCAGCCCACCAGGCTCCTCTGTCCCTGGGATTCACCAGGCAAGAACACTGGAGTGGGTTGCCATTTCCTTTTCCAATGCATGAAAGTGAAAAGTGAAAGTGAAGTCGCTCAGTCGTGTCCGACTCTGAGCGACCCCATGGACTGCAACCCACCAGGCTCGTCCATCCATGGGATTTCCCAGGCCAGAGTACTGGAGTGGGGTGCCATTGCCTTCTCCTAAGGAGCAAGCAAGCATCTTTTAATTTCATGGCTGCAAGTCACCATCTGCAGTGATTTTGGAACCCCAAAACAATAAAGTCTGCCACTGTTTCCACTGTTTTCTCATCTATTTGCCATGAAGTGATGGGACTGGATGCCATGATCTTAGTTTTCTGAATGATCTTAGTTTTCTGAATGTTGGATGGCTATCATCAAAAAGACAAAGATAAAAAATACTATCAAGGATGTGTAGAAAAGAGAGCCTTGATACACTATTGGTGGGAAAGTAAATTGGTGCAGCCACCATGGAAAATAGTATGGAGTTTCCTCAAAAAACTAAAAATAGAACTACCACATGAGTCAACAATTCCACTTCTGGGTATTTATCTGAAAGAACTGAAATCAGAATCTCAAAGAGATATTTGCATTCTCAGGTTCACCGCAGCATTTTTCACAACAGCCAAGATATGGAAACAAACTAAACGTCCATGAACAAATAAAATGTAGTATTTACAGTCAATATAGTATTATTCAGCCTTATAAAAAAGAAAATCCTGCCACTTGCAACAATATAAATAAACCTGAAAGACATTCTACTAAGTGAAATAAGCTAGACACAGAAGAATAAATACTGCATGATCCTACTTATATGAGGACTCTAAAATAGTCAAACTCATAGAAAGCAGAGTGTAGAACAGTGGTTACCAGGGGCTGGGAGGAGGGAGAAATAGGGCAATGTTGGTTCAAGGAGACAAAGTTTCAGTTATGCAAGGTGAGTAAGTCCTAGAGATCTACTGTACAAGTACAACTTAGCACCCACAGTTAACAGCACTATATTACATACCTAAAAATTTGTTGAGGAGTAGATCTAATGTTGTGTTCTTATCACAAGGAAGGGAGGGAAGAACGAAGAGGGAGAGGAGGGAGGAAGTGGGAAATTTGTAGGTGACAGATGTGTTTATGGCACTGACTGCGCTGATGGTCTCACAAGTGTGTGCTTAGCTCCAAACCCACCAAGTTGAGTACGTTAAAGACGTTCAGCTTTTGTATGTCAAAAAAGTTTTATGCACAAAAAAGTAAAGAAATCTCTGCCAAAATTAAATCTACAATTGTTATCCTTCTTTGTCATCTCACCCAGAAAATCATAGGATGTCTCAGGTGACCGAACCTCAGCGCACATACTTGCTCAGCTCGTTAAAAGGAATTAAAAGGAAGCCACCTGCATCCCTTCCCCCAGAGGCTCCAATCCTGTTGGCCTGGATGGAGTTCAGGAATCTTGACTTTTAACAAGCTCCCCCGCTAGAAGTTCTGAGACATGTGATCCAAGGACCATCTTCAGAGAATCACTGATCTGGCACAAGTGTCAGATGAGTGGGCTGAGGCCAGGGCAACAAAAGTCATGAATCTAATCTCAGGAAGTTTCAGAATCCAAGCCCTAGGTTCCCAGTTCCCAGGAATCTTTACACTACCCATCTCTGGCTGCCCACAAACAATCCAAAGTCAGTGTGGGCAACTAGATGAAACCAGAATGATCCATACCTAAGAGTCACAGGGCCAAATTCTGAAAGTAAGAATCTTGGGGGGGTGGCTTTAGTCTCACACATGCAGGTGAGAGCACCTTCACCCCAGTGCGAGGCCCTCCTCAAAGTGTGTTCGCATGCTAGTAGGCTTTCACAGCCATGCCTCTTTCCACGCCTTGGGTAGCACTTGGTTGGCCCTTTGCAACAAGTAGCTCAGCAAACTGTAAATACCTCAAACCCCAGGTATCAGCCATGCCATATGACTTAAACACCAAGCGTCAGAAACTGGTGGGAAATAGTTTGGAACGCAGCATTTGACTGTAAGAGCCAAGGGGCTAAAAGATGCTAACACTGCTGCTAACTATTTACAATTCATAAACCTCCTTATGCCTCAGTGTCTTCACAAAAGACCACAGTGAGACTTTTCCTACAGCCCTCACAGACCTGGCATAGGGCGCAAGTAGGTGTGACACTACTTTTACACATTGTAAAAGGACTACTGAAAACACAAAATCCTTTCTCATCTACTTCAGCTGCCACTATTGGACACTTTGAGAGGTACAGGTACAAGCAGAAGCATAGGTCAACAGAAGCATCTGGAAGAAATTTGCTTTTGGCGAGGCTTTAAAAGAAGAAGTGGTTACTGATGGAGTGACAGTGAGGATAAAGAAAATTAGGTGTACAGAAGAGACTACAGGACAGGCATCCTGATAAAACTGCTGACAGAAATCGACTAATTTTTTATTTTTTTAATGGGCTCTTGGCCTTCACAAGGCAGAATGTACCAAGAAAGTAAGAAACAGAGGACAGACCTTTTTTCCCCCAATTCTGGCTACTTACCAAAAACTTATCTATAAAATAATATTTCATTTTTAAAACACTGAATTTAAAAATAAGGTACTGCTTGACTGTTAACAGTTTTTCAAGTGAGGAGGCTGATGTTAAACGCAGTCTCTCGGCTCTTGCATCTCTCGGCTCCAGCGTGCCAAACTAATGAACCTTATGCCGCACTTGTGTTTTCACCCTATAAAATACACATGACTTGCTCTTCTCCCATCTAAACAGGCCAAATCGACTTTCATCAAGTCATCATCAAATAACATTTTATTAAGCCACCACCTGTGCACATCATGTAACGCTGCGGCGAGTGAGCAGCCTGAGTGAAGAAAGGACAGGTTCACATTGCGGCTCCTCTCAAAAGGGAGGGAAAGTTTTGAGAGGCATACACTTGTTAAGCTTTGGCACAGTTTCAGTAAGATGATGGAAACTGAGCTTCATAGACCTTGCCGGTCATCTAATCCAAGCATCTGTTCGATCAACTTCCCACTCAAAGTAAAACTCCCACCGCCACAGCCTTGATATATGACCACCTTCTCTCTGCTTGCAAATGTCCAGAGATGCTCACTTCCCGCAAATGATAGGTCCTTAAGCTCTTGATCAAGTTTAGTTAAAAGACAGGTCTTTTATTTGCTATTTACCTCTTCAACTCCCTGTGATATAACTTAATGAAAAAAACAAGAGTTGTAGAGCCATACAGGATTGAATACAATTCCCAGTTCTGCCATTTACCAGTTGTTCAACCTCGGGCATCTTCTCTAAGCTCTCTGATCCTCAGTTTCCCCACCTGTAAAATGAAAACAGTAACTCCCTACCTTAGTGGTTTGTTGTGTGAAGTAAATTATATGTGAAAAGTGCTTAGCAATGTATATGGAACTTAACAGCTGTTCAATGAACAAAGTATAATACTATTCCATGCATTTGTTCTAGCTCTGTCATTTGCTGCTAATGTTTTAATTCCTCTTTTATATGTATATGAGAGTTGTTCAAACATGATGAAGGTGAACTTCTCCTTTCCTAACACTGGTCTTTAACTGTCTCCAGTTCCTGCATTGTGTTCTGTTGCCATTTCATCCCAAGTCACTACCATGTTGGGGTCATAGGGATAATCCAACATAGGTGATTGAGTTATTCAGTGATATGGAACATCTTTCAGCCAAAGACTGTGACACAATACAGATCAACACTTCAGTTCAAATAATTACAAGATGGAGGGAATAAATTCAAATACAGGCACACCTCATTTTATTGTGCTTCACTTTTCTGTACCTCGCAGATACTTCATTTTTAAAAACCAAAGGTCTCTGGGAACCCTGTATCAAGGAAACTATCAGTACCATTTTTTCCAACAACATTTACTTCAAACCTCTGTGTCACGTTTTGGTAATTCTCATAACACTTCAGACTTTTTCGTTATTATTTGTTATAGGGACCTGGTAGTGACCTTTGAAGTCACTGTTATAATTGTTTTGGGACACCACAAACTGCACCTACATAAAATGACAAACTTAATAAATGTTGTGTGTGTTCTGACCACTCCAGACTCTCTCCCTTTCCTTGGGCCCAAGACACAGCAATATTGAAATTAGGCAAATTAGTAGCCTTATGATGGCCTCTAAGCATTTGTTCAAGTAAGAGAAAGAGCTGCACATCTCTCACTGTAAATCAAAAGCTAGAAATGGTTATTACACTTTGTGAGGAAGGCACATCAAAAGCCAAGAGAGGCCAAAAGCTAGCCTCCTGAACCATACAGTCGGCCGAGTTGTGAACGAGTGCAAAGGAAAAGTTCTTGAAAGAAATAAAAGTGCTACTCCAGTGAACATACCAATGATAGGAAAGTGAAATAGCCTTAGTGAAGAAAGAACAAAATTTGAGTGATCTGGATAGATCGGCCACATTTCCTTAAGCCAAAAACTAATCTGGAACAAGACTCTAACTCTCTTGAATTCTTTGAAGACTGACAGAGGTGACGAAGCTGCAGAAGAAAAGTGTGAAGCTAGCAGAGGTTGGTTCTCGAGCTTTATGGAAAGAAGCCATCTCTGTAACATAAAAGTACCAGGTGAAGCAGCAAATACTGTCATAGAAGCTACAGGAGTTATCCAGAAGTTCTGGTTGAGGTAATTAATGCAAGTGGCGACACTAAACAACAGATTTCCATGCAGATGAAATAGCCTTCTGTAAGAAGAAGATGCCACCTGGGACTTGCATAGCTAGAGAAGAGAAGTCAGTGCCTCACTTAAAAGCTTCAAAGGACAGTCTGACTCTCTTGTTAGGGGCTAATGAAGCTGATGACTTGAAGCTGAATGAAGTTTAAATGACCATTTCATAATTTCCAGGGCCCTTGAGAATTATGCTTAATTTACTCTGCCTGTGCTCTATAAATGGAACAATACAGCCTGGATGACAGCACATCTGTTCACAATGTGGCTTACTGAACATCTTAAGCCCACTGTTGAGACCTACTGCTCAGAAAAAAAAAAAAAAAAAAGATCCCTTTCAAAATATTACTGCTCATTGACAATGCACCTGGTCATCCAAGAGTTCTGATCGAGGTGTACAATGAGATTAACATTGGTTTCATTTCTGCTAACACAACCATTCTCCAGCCCATGGATCAAGGAGTCATTTCCACTTTCAAGTCTTACTATCTAAGAAATATATTTTGTAATGTTATAGCTTCCATGGATATTCCTCTGGTGGATCTAAGCAAAGTAAACTGAAAACCTTCTGGAAAGGATTACCACTCTAGATGCCATTGAGAACATTCATGATTCATGGGAAGAGGTCAAAATATCAACATTCAAAGAATTTGGAAGAAGTTGATTACAGTGCTCAGGGAATGACTTTGAGGGGCCCAAGACTTTAGTGGAGGAAGTAACTGCAGATGTGGTGGAAATAGCAAGAGAAACAGAATTAGAATTAGAAGTGGAGCCTGAAGATGTGAATAAATTGTTGGCAGTCTCATGATAAAAGTATCACAGGTGAGAAGCTGATTCTTATGGGTGGGCAAAGGAGTTTCTTGAGATGGCATCTATTCTTGGTGAAGATACTGTGAAGACTGTTGAAATGACAACAAAGACTTTAGAATATTAAATCAACCGAGTTGATAAAGCAGTGGCAGGATTTGAGAGGATTGACTGCAATTTTGAAAGAAGTTCTACTGTTGGTAAAATTCTATCAAACACCATTGTATGCTGCAGAGAAATCATTCCTAAAAGAAAGCGTCAATCATTGCCTTGTTTTAAGAAATCGCTACAGCCACCCTAGCCTTCAAGCAACCACCAACACCAACCTGATCAGTCAGTTGCCATCAACATTGAGGCAAGACCCTCCACCTGCAGAAAGGTTACCTAATGATGGGACTTTCCTGGTGGTTCAGTGGCTAAGACTCCGTGCTCCCAATGCAGGGGGCCCAGGTTCTATCCTAGTCAAGAGAACTAGATCCCACATGCCTCAACTAAGAGTTCTCATGCTGCAGTGAAGACCCAGCACACTACAACTAAAACCTGGCACAGCCAGATACATAAATAAATATTCAAAGGGAAAAAAAAGGATTACAATCTGATGAAGGCTCAGAAGATGGTTAGCATTCTTTAGCAATAAAGTAATTTTTAACTAAAATAGGTACATTGTTTTTTGTCATTGTTATTTTTTAGGCTTTGCTTTCTTTTTTTCACTGTTTTTGGAGATAATAACGCTAGTATCACATATTTAACAGACCACAGTATGGTGTAAACCTAACTTTTATATACACTGGAAGGCCAAAAACTTCATATGACCCATTTTATTGGGATATTTGCTTTATTGAGTGGTCTGGAATCAAACCCAAAATATCTCCAAGGTATGCCTGTATAACATTAATCACAATCAGTGTAAATGAACCTGACTGTCTGGTTAAAAGACAGATATTGTCAGACTGGACTGAAAAATAAAATACAACTTTAAGTTATTTGCAAGGGCCATATATAAGGCTTAACAAAAATTTAATGTAAAGTTTATGAAAAACTACATCAGACACAATAATCAAGAAAAAACTGGTAACGCTATATCAATGTCAGACAAAACAGATTTAAAGGCAAAAGGATTACTGATATAAAGATAATCATTAATAAAAATGTTCAGTTCACCAGGAATATGTAACAATTTTACATGTATGTGCACTTAATCACATAGATTCAAAGGTATATAGAGAAAAAAGAGTCTGAACTAAAAAGAAAGTGTAAATCCACATAATAATGGAGGATTTTAACACACTCTTCTCAGCAACTGACATACAAAACAACAACAACAACAACAAAATCAATAAGGACACCAAAATCTGAACTACACAACCAACGTGAGCTACTGAGTACCTATGATACAACTCATCAACAACCTGAGAATATACATTCTTCTTAAGCACACATGGCTTATAAAAATTAACCACATTCCAGACCATAAAATAGATCTCAACAAATATTCTCTTAGCTCACAATGTTATCTGAAAGTAAATAGTTAAATTAACTATCAGTAGCAAGAACTATAAAAGGAAATTATATACTTGAAATTCAGAAACACACTTCTAAATTACCCAGAGGTTACAGAAGAATTAAAATTAGAAAATACATAGAACTGAAAGATAACAAAAATACTATTGATCAAAATAAATGAAATGCAGCTAAAGACAGACTCATAACTTTGGAATGATGTGGAGTGTACTTAAATGAGATTTTAGAAAGCAGAACCATAAAGGAAAAGATTGGCTAATTTACTATATTAAAATTAATAATCTTGGTTCATAAAAAGACCATAGAATGACTTAGGAGGTAAAAAGGAACAAAATGGGAGAAAATACTAGCAATACGAATACCATCAAGCATTAGGACCTAGAATATAGAAAAATCTCAAAAAACCAATGAGGAAAAGATGAACAATCAAACAGAAAAAAGGCAAAAGTCGTTTCAGAGAAAGGAAAACAGGAATGGTGAATTTTAAAAAATTAGAAGTTCATTAGATTTTCATTAGAAATCAGGAAATTATAAATTTAAATCATAAAATATCATTTACACCACAATGCTGGCAAAAACACAAAAGTCTGATAAGGATGGCAGAGAGCATAGAGCAAAGAATTCCTACTCTCTGGAAAGCAATTTGGAATTACACAGCCAACCTGAACGTGCACATGCCTATGACCCAGTGAGTCCACAAGCACGTGAGCTGGTATGAGGACAGGGGCGGCCGGTGGTGAAAGTGTGCTTACTCTACAAAGCAAATGTGGTGATATTGCAGTCATTATCTCAATGCCCAGTGGACTCTTCCCAAATCTATCAGCAATTTGCCAAAGAAGTAGCTTCATAAAGGATATACTCTAAGATGTTCATAGGAAAACAGAAGGTAGAACACCGTAGTCATATCAACATGAGGTTTTGCAACCTCAAGAAGCCTCCTAAAGCTACCAAACTGCTAGAAACAACAGGATGAGCCATTTACAGGTTCAGCTGGAATTTATTGAAGGCTTGCAATATGCCGGGCCCAGGGCTGGTACTAAAGATACAAAGGTCATGAACAAGGGAGAGAGTGCGCTCTTTTATTATGACTCTTACACTGGTCAACCCAGATAATACACTAAAATTACACAAATAACCCTAAAACTCTTATAAATGTTGAAGAAGACATAGTGGTACTATGAAAACACATATTACATACAGAATGGGAACCCAAGAGTCAAGGAAGAAAAGAAGGCAACCCAAGGAAGTCCTATTTGACTTGGAATGGCAAAAATATGTTAGCCAGGCAAAGAGAGAGGCAACAAGCCCTGGAAGTAAAAGTTGAAAAGTGTGTGAAAGTCCTAGTAAGAAAGAGAGAAGCAATGCAAAATAAAGAAGGAAGGAATAGTAGATGGGTAGGAGCCTCAGAGAGTACTGTGGGCCACCAAAGGATTTTGGCCTCTATCCTAAAAGCACGGGAGGTTGTTAGAAGATTTTCAGAGGGAGAGAGGCCTGCTCAGACTTGCCTTTTCCAACACAGGTTGCAACATGGAGAAAGGACCAGAGAACATCCAAAGTGGACGTGGGGAACCAGTTAGCGGCCACTGCGTCAGTCCAGGTGGTAGCAGTCTCTCTGAAGAGGTGGTAGCAGAGACTGTGAGTTGAAGTCTGATTCTAGATGTATTTTGGAGGCAGAACCAACATCACTCGGTGACAGTGACAGAGAGACTGGAGAAGATGGGCAAGGGGGTGGAGATCAAGTATTACAAAGAACGCCCTTTCTGGATGGACAATTAGGCAGTGTTACTGAAACAGCACAACTGCAAACAGCCGTGTGCATTGTAATTAGTGGTCTTGGAGGTGACAGTGCCCTACCTATAAAAACATACAGAGCAAACCTGTCAGTGACAATACTGAAGTGGAGAACATCAGGGAAGATAAGATGTAGGAATAAAAATCATCAGTTCAGACAAACGTTTTTCACAAAGAATACAGTCTAGTTAAATCTAAACCTAAGCTCACAATTCAGTTGTCTTCTTACTCAGAAACTTTCCAAGTCTAAAAATAATATAGTCACTAGCTACATTTAGCTACTGAGTACTTGAAATGTGGCTATTGCAAATTGAGATGTGCTACAAAATATAAAACTACATCCTAGATTTCAAAGACTATGTACAGAGTTGGGGGGGTGGACAAAAACGAATATGAGATACTTCACTTTCTATGTTGATTGCACAGTGAAATAATATTTTACATTGGATTAAATAAAATATATTTCTAAAAATGTATTTCACCTGTTTTTTTTTAATTTTTTAATGTGGCTAATACAAAATTCAAAATTAAGTATGGAGCTCACATGCTATTTCTATTGACCAGGGCTGTTTTAAGAACTATCTGAATCATGTATTCACTATTATCCATGTCTTCATTAAGTAACAACGAAGTGAAAAAGTTTATTGTTAAAACTAGTGAAAGGGAAATAAAGATGTGCCTCACACTGAAAAGTCAGGATCATAATCAAGGGACTCAACTGTTAATTGAATGCAAGGGGAGGAATTGAAATCCCTATACTCTACAAGCTTCGCCTCTTCACCAGTACTGAGAAGAGTAAAAGTGGGTGGAAATTGAGAGGTCACCAACTTCTTACCTTTGGTAGGAAGGGAAGGGACTTTTGAATGTCCTGGCAGTGGGGAGGTGTAACTAAAAGGGAATTTAGTGACATTAAGCTAATATTTTAGTAAGCCCTATCTTTAAAATAGGTTTGAAACATAAATCTTGCATTGAGATTTGAGGAAGTCTGTATAAATGACTGTACACCATTCTGCCCCAGTCATTAAAATCTATACATGAAATCCTGGAAATGCCTTTGTTGACAGATGGATGCATTAGTTGGGGTTTATAGGGAACTTCTCTTGAAATGTATACACTCACAGCAGGCAAAAACACTGAGTCCTACCACTGATGTCACACAGAACTTAAACTGAGCTATCCTTATCAAATTCATTCCTCAGATAGCTCGTTAACCCTGAGACATTAAAAAAATAATAATTTTCTTGGGAAGGAGAAATGCTAAAAAAAATAAGTAAGATCTTAGCCTTGCAGGGGGTGCTCTTACAGGACACTGTGGGCAAGTAAACTGTGATCACAGAGCCACATGGGCCCTACACAGCGCCTGGATGTGAGCAGAGGTGTACCAGACGGCAGGAGGAGACGGGGGGTAGTGGGAGACGGGGCCCTGGAGATGAGGCCACAGCTCACAGTGTGCCAGAAACTGCCTTGGTTTCCATTTCAAATTACCAAAAGGTTTTATCATTCCAAATGAACATTTTCTACTTCTCACTTCTTAGAAGTGTTTTTTTTTTTTTTTTCCCCTCACCTGTCTGTTAAGAATGGAAATAAAAAATACAATACTACATTAAAATGGGTTAGCAACCAAACTCACCTATTTTGGATAATAACCTGTTAATAATTAAAAAAAATTTTTTTAATCCTGTGTACGAGACAGCAAAAGAGACACTGATATATAGAACAGTCTTATGGACTCTGTTGGAGAGGGAGAGGGTGGGAAGATTTGGGAGAACGGCATTGAAACATGTAAAATATCATGTATGAAACGAGTTGCCAGTCCAGGTTCGATGCACGATACTGGATGCTTGGGGCTGGTGCACTGGGATGACCCAGAGGGATGGAATGGGGAGGGAGGAGGGAGGAGGGTTCAGGATGGGGAACACATGTATACCTGTGGCGGATTCATTTCAGTATTTGGCAAAACTAATACAATATTGTAAAGTTTAAAAATAAAATAAAATAATTAAAAAAAATTTTTTTAATGGACTATGCACGGTGAGCCCACCAAACATCCTAATTGGCTCAAACACCTATTGTAACAGGACATTATTCCTCCACTTAGTCAGACGCCAGAAATAAAAGAACTCTGAAGGTTCTTCATTGTGAGTGCTGAGGAAACTAGGAAAGCACTTTTCATTCTGCAGAGGTCAGGGGTGTGCAGGAAACACAATGTGGAAATCAATGCCAGCTTGTGAAAGATAAACAGGAAATACCACATTTAGCCATGTTGAGACTTGAAACATTAGTTCAATGTCATTGAGATAGGGCCAAACCCAAATGAGTTTTCTTTAAACAGATTTTAGACACTTTGGATTTGTGTATTCTACTCAACATTATTCAATTACAGACCATCTAGTTTTGTAATTCTCCCAGCCTCTGATTTCTCCTTTGTCATCTTCCCGAACACCTCCAGCCATTTCACAACTTAAGAAAAGTCTGGGTAGGAAGAAGGAGGAGCAAGTTAAATTCATATCACTCAGTTACACTTCTCAGCATATGCACAATGAAAAACATTGAGGTATCTGTATTACCTGGGAATTTTGGTTAACCATATTGGAATAGCAAAATGGGAAAGAATATGTTCATGTTTTTACATACTTGCTTAAAATTCCATTGTCATTTAAAAAAAAAAGTTTCTTGAATCAAAAAAAATCCTCCCTCATCTATGAACCTATATCTCTGTCTGGCCCACAGAGAACTCCTTCCCACATCAAACTCCTGGCACATCCATCACCACCATTTCTAGACCCTCATACTGCTTTCATTCTCATGAAAATAGGCTTGTGCCTGCTTCCCTCTCCAATGATTATCTCGGTTCATTCACTTTACGAAGTTACAGAGTATTTCCTGAGACATTTCATGGAAGCTCCTGGCTTCTCCTTCATCATTCAACAGGAACAACTCCACCCCCACTCCATCTGTTCCCATGAGGCTACAAGTCAATCAAGAACTTGGACTTGTCATGATACAGAGTGAAGTAAGCCAGAAAGAAAAACACCAGTACATTAGTATTATACTAATGCATATATATGGAATTTAGAAAGATGGTAACAATAACCCTGTATGCGAGACAGCAAAAGAGACACAGATGTATAGAACAGTCTTTTGGACTCTGTGGGAGAGGAAGGAGGGGAATGATTTGGGAGAATGGCATTGAAACATGTATAATATCATATATGAAACGAGTCGCCAGTCCAGGTTCGATGCCCGATACTGGCTGCTTGGGGCTGGTGCACTGGGACAACCCAGAGGGATGGTACGGGGAGCTAGGAGGGAGGAGGGTTCAGGATGGGGAACATGTGTATACCTGTGGCGGATTCATGTTGATATATGGCAAAACCAATATAATATTATAAAGTTAAAAAATAAAATAAAATAAAGAACTTTGGACCTGTCATGGATAGAGCGAATCTGTGTTCATCCAACAAGGCAAGTACAATACGAAGGCAACTGAAGTTCCCTGGATTAAGCCAAACCATCAGTTCCATGCCTGAACAGACCTGAAAGTTTACGGTGGCCTCAAGGAAAGCGTGAAGTACCAAAGGAGCTAACATCTACTGAGAGTACACTAGCTTATATTCAACTTTCTTTTTCATTAACAACGTGTGAGATAGGTATCATCTCTAAGAGGTAAAGGAAATGAGGGTCAGAGAGTTTAGGTGTAATTGTCCAAAGTCACACAGTTAACAAGTAGTGTTCAAACCCAGATCTAGTTGGCTAAAATCCAGTAAACTCTAGATTGGTGACGTTTTTGAATAGTCTTCCTCTTTGTCACTTAGTTCTATGACGATGCTGCTATAGGGAGGAAATGAGAGCTTGGAAAAAGTTAGTAATGCAGATGACAAACGGTGTCCGATGAGCAAGATTCCACAAACACCTTAAGTAAAGAAAATCCACTATCTTTTTTTATGCATTAAAATTCGATACAGCTTAATGGAGGTGGGAAAGATGATTGAATGTCTTTAAAAAAAAAAAGATAATGTATATACGGTTTATTGCTCTAGGTCAGTAGGTCTCAAACATAGATGCATATTAGAATCACCTGGGGAGTCTTAAAAATCCTATTGTCATGGCCACATCTGAGACCATTACATCAGAATTTCTGAGGGTGGGACCTAGGCATTTGTTGTTTTTAAATCTTCCCACACGTTACCATTCAGGTTTCAGCTCCCCTGCGTAAGTTAAGAATGCTAATAAGGACTGAGTAGTTTTCCAAAACACCTTTAAGATCAGAAAGATTTTACAGCCTTTCTCCTAGCACCAGTCTTTGGGCGGAAGGAGAAAAGAGGCGAGCTGGACCCTCTCACCATTTGCTTCCCTATACTACACTTCCTTCTTTGGCTGTGTTCTACTCCTCAGGTCTGTCATCAGCTTCTCCCAAGACACTTCATCCTCTGCAGTTGTCTATTCCAAATTTGGTTCGCTGCTACAACCAAGAGAGATGAGCAGACTTCAGGAGAGGAGAACAAACTCAAGCTGTCAGGCTACTGGTAATTTCCTATGGCCTTCTCATAGTTTAATTTCATCTTCCTGTCTCTTTAACTTGTTCTACTCAAGATATGCTATTCAAAATATATGTCCAATAGGATCATTATATCCTCAAGCTCTGTGCTAATGACCTAGCAAAAAGAAAAGTCTTGCTGGTTCTTTCTGAAAGGACTATGGTGCTGTGTGTTCATATGAGTCTATCAGCTCTGGCAGGAAGCAAAACACAGAAACACAGAATACCCTACTGCCTTTTTAGTCTATCCTCATTATCTGGGGCCCTCTGTGTACAGGGTCTCCCAACTGCTGCCAATCTTCAGACCCAAGGAGATGTTCAACATCAAATAAACCATCAAAACCCATCCTGAAAAAGCAGACAAACTCAGGAAATGAGACAGGGTGTAAGCCAACTGGCTTGTCTCTTTAACAAGTCAATGTCATGTGTTCACACAAAGACACACACACACACACACACATATAAAAGTAAGGATAAGGAAGAACTGTTCTAAGCTCAAAGAGGCTTAAGAGACATAAGAATGAAATGAAATACATTGGCCCTGATTAGATCCTGAACTGAACAAACCAGCTACAAAAGATACTTTGAAGACAAGTGAGAAATTTGAATATGGACAACGTATTATATGATATTAAGGAATTTTAGCTCATTTTAATGAAAGCAATAATACTATATGGCACTGCAAGAAAGAGCCATAGTTTTAGAGAAATATGTAGGGATGATAAACACTAGCAATAAAACAAAAATGATACAGCAAATGCGGTGAAATGTTGACAATTATTAAATTCAGATGATGTGTATATGGATATTATTATATGCTATTTTGAAATTTTTCATAATAAAAAATTGTTTTTAGAATTCTCGTCCTTGAAAAATAGGCACAGCTAGAAAATACTGTCCTATCTATAATGAAAATTTTCATAGGAAAATGTGCAGGAAATGTGAAACCAGGATATACAAATATTCAGGATGCATAACGCAGCAATAAGACAAGTGTCTCCAATCCTAGGCCCAATATGACTCTTTTCACCCTGGCTGAGCAAAGCGTTGCCTTAAGGTACACGCACATGTTGCTGCTCAGTCTCTAAGTCACGTCTGACTCTGCAACCCCATGACCTGCAGCACACCAGGCTTCCTTGTCCTTCACGATCTCCTGGAGTTGGCTCAAACTCATGCCCATTGAGTCAGTGATGCCATCCAACCATCTCAGCCTCTGTCACCCCCTTCTCTTGCCCTCAGTCTTTCCCAGCATCATGGTCTCTTCCAATGAGTCAGCCAAACTATTGGAGCTTCAGTTTCAGCATCAGTCCTTCCAATGATTACTGAGGACTGATTTCCCTTAGGATTGACTGGTTTGATATCCTTGCAGTCCAAGAGACTCTCAAGAGTCTTCTCCAATTCCACAGTGCAAAAGCATCAATTCTTTGGCATTCAGCTTTTTTTATGATCCAACTTTCACATCTATACATGACTACAGGAAAAACCAGTAGTTTGACTAGACGAGCCTTTGTTGGCAAAGTGATGCGTCTGCTTTTTAATATGCTGTCTAGGTTTGTCAATAGCTTTTCTTCCAAAGAACAAGCGTCTTTTAATTTCATGGCTGCAGTCACCATCTGCAATGATTTTGGAGCCCAAGAAAATAAAGTCTTTCACTGTTTCCATTGTTTCCCCAACGATATGCCATAAAGGGGTGGGACTAGATGCCATGATCTTCATCTTATGAATGTTGAGTTTTAAGCCAGTTTTTTCACACTCCTCTTTTACCTTCATCAAGAGACTCTTTAGTTCTTCTTCACTTTTTGCCATAGGGTGGTGTTATCTGTATATCTGAGGTTATTGATATTTCTCCCGGCAATCTTGATTCCAGCTTGTGCTTCTTCCAGCCCAGCATTTCGCCATGATGTACTCTGCATAGAAGTTAAATAAACAGGGTGACAATATACAGCCTTGACGTACTCCTTTCCCAATTTTGAACCAGTCTGTTGTTCCATGTCCAGTTCTAACTGTTGCTTCTTGACCTGCATACAGATTTCTCAGGAGGCAATTAAGGTGGTCTGGCATTCCCATCTCTTTAAGAATTTTCCACAGTTTATTGTGATCCACACAGTCAAAGGCTTTGGCATAGTCAATAAAGCAGAAACAGATATTTTTCTGGAACTGTCTTATTTTTTCGATGATCCAGGGGATGTTGGCAATTTATTTCTGGTTCCTTGCCTTTTCTTAGTCCAGCTTGAACATCTGGAAATTCTCAGTTCACATACTATTGAAGTCTCACTTGGAGAATTTTGAGAATTACTTTGTTAGCGTGTGAGATGAGTGCAATTGTGCGGTAGTATGAACATTCTTTGGCATTGCCTTTCTTTGGGATTGGAAGGAAAACTGACTTTTTCCAGGCCTGTGGCCACTGCTGAGTTTTCCAAATTTGCTGGCATAATGAGTGCAGCACTTTCACAGCATCATCTTTTAGGATTTGAAATAGCTCAACTGGAATTCCATCACCTCCACTAACTTTGTTCATAGTGATGCTTCCTAAGGCCCACTTGACTTCGCATTCCAAGATGTCTGACTCTAGGTGAGTGATCACACCATCATGGTTATCTGGGGCATGAAGATCTTTTTTGTATAGTTCTGTATTCTTGCCACCTCTTCTTAATATCTTCTGCTTCTGTTAGGTCTATACCATTTCTGTCCTTTATTGTGCCCACCTCTGCATGAAACAGTCCCTTGGTATCTCTAATTTTCTTGAAGAGATCTCTAGTCTTTCCCATTCTATTGTTTTCCTCTATTTCTTTGCACTGATCACTTAGAAGGTTTTCTTATCTCTCCTTGCTATTCTTTGGAACTCTGCATTCAAATGGGCATATCTTTCCTTTCTCCTTTGCCTTTAACTTCTCTTCTTTTCTCAGCTATTTGTAAGGCCTTCTCAGACAATCATTTTGTCTTTTGCATTTCTTTTTCTTGGGGATGATTTTAATCACTGCCTCCTGTACAATGTCATGAACCTCCATCCATAGTTCATCAGGCACTCTGTCTATCAAATCTAATACCTTGAATCTATTTGTCACTTCCACTGTATAAGCATAAGGGCTTTGATTTAGGTCATATCTGAATGGTCTAGTGATTTTCCCTACTTTCTTCAATTTAAGTCGGAATTTGGCAATAAGGAGTTCATGATCTGAGCCACAGACAGCTCCTGGTCCTGTTTTTGCTGACTGTATAGAGCTTCTCCATCTCAAAGAATATAATATTCATCTGCAAAGAATATAATCAGTCTGATTTTTGTATTGACCATCTGGTGATGTCCATGTGTAGAGTCGTCTCTTGTGTTGTTAGAAGAGGGTATTTGCTATGACCAGTGCACTCTCTGGCAAAGCTCTGTTAGCCTTTGCCATGCATCATTTTGTACTCCAAGGCCAAACTTGCCTGTTACTCCAGGTAGCTCTTGACTTTCTACTTGTATCTTGGTTTACTCTGTACATGCGTTAGCAAGATATGCTTTGCACTTTATGTCATTTTGGCTTCATAGGTTTCATAGGAATGCTCTACTTTCATATAGCGGGAAACTTGTATAGGCCTTCCAGGAAAAATGTCTGTGTTGCAACTTAAAGGAAGAGCAGGAGTTAGCCAAGTAAGGTGGGAAGTCAAGATGTGGGGATTCCAGACACAGAAAAATAAATGTGCAAAGGGAAGTAACAGCGCTGCACATCTGACAACTGGAGGAGATCAGCGTGACCCACACAAGGGTTCAAGACAGAGCAACAAAACCCAGGGCTGGAGAGGAAGACGGGGGATGAATCAAAGAGGGAGGACTATGAGTCACTTTAGAGAGTCTGAACTTTATCCTAAGGGTAATAGAATTCCTAAGGAGGATTTCTAACAGTGAAATTACAGAGCAGATTGGTGTTTTACAAAGTTCCCTCTGGAGATTGTATGGACACCGAAGGTAAGGGGACCAGGAGACCAGTTAAAAGGCTGCTGTTTCAATCTTGGGTGATTATCACCTGTACTAGTGATGGATGGGTTCTAAAAGAAGCAGAGAAAGGATTTCTGCTTCCAGTAGGAGTCCAAGAGACTGGAGTTACTCATATAGAACTAACACTTCCACCATTCCCACAGAACCATAAAACTGAATGAAGGCAATGATTTTCAGACATTGAAAATATCTTTCAGTGCAAGACCGTAATCTCTGAGAGAAAAAAACTCACAAGGTGACCCCAACTGCCCAGCTCTTTGCCTAGGAACAATTTATCAAAAGCAGCAAGGGGAGCTAGAATCCACACTGAGCACAGCAGGCTCTCTGAACTGGGAAAGCTGAGCTCCGAGTTTGAAGAGCTGGAATCCGCCAGGCAGGGCAATGGAGAGGAGCAAGTCGTACAATGAGGAGCCCGGGAAGTCACTGTGGATGTCACTGCAAGTCCTCCACTGAGGGCTGAGACTACCAAGAGCTTCCCAGAGAGTGGCTGCTGGAGAGTTGAAAAAGAAACAGAAAAACCAGAGCTTGAGGCTTGGTGGAAAATCCTGGTGTTCTGGCACAGCCAAAGAGGAAAAAATCTCATTATCACCTCGTGAAACCTGTTGGCACCCAGGAGAAAGACCAAAAAGGTTTCACTTCATGAATAGGGACCACACCCTAGAACCTGTATGCTCAACAAGGGTGAGAGCATCAAAAGGGTGAAAATTAATTCCAGGGAGAGAAGGAAAGTGAAAAATAGCTTATTACACAGCTCATAAACAGATACATTGTTAAAACTTCACAAGAGGAGTAGGGAGGTGGGAGCAGGGTCAAAAGATGGGGGAGGGAGTGAAAATGTCTAAAAGGTCTCCTTGGTGGGTAATCATTTTTAAAATATTGACAAACAATGCCCTAGAGTACAGACTACTACAGACCTTACCAAGAAAAGCCTAAAACTAAGCCTAAACATAACTTTCTTCCAAGGAGTAAGCGCCTTTTAATTTCATGGCTGCAATCACCATCTGCTGTGATTTTGGAGCCCAAAAAGATAAAGTCTGACACTGTTTCCACGGTTTTCCTATCTATTTTCCATGAAGTGATGGGACCAGATGCCATGATCTTCATTTTCTGAATGTTGAGCTTTAAGCCAACTTTTTCACTCTCCTCTTTCACTTTCATCAAGAGGCTCTTTAGTTCCTCTTCACTTTCTGCCATAAGGCTGGTGTCATCTGCATATCTGAGGTTATTGATATTTCTCCCGGCAATCTTGATTCCAGCTTGTGCTTCTTCCAGCCCAGTGTTTCTCATGATGTACTCTGCATAGAAGTTAAATAAGCAGGGTGACAATATACAGCCTTGACGTACTCCTTTTCCTATTTGGAACCAGTCTGTTGTTCCATGTCCAGTTCTAACTGTTGCTTCCTGACCTGCATATAGGTTTCTCAAGAGGCAGGTCAGGTGGTCTGGTATTCCCATCTCTTTCAGAATTTTCCACAGTTGATTGTGATCCACACAGTCAAAGGCTTTGGCAAAGTCAATAAAGCAGAAAAGGTCTGTCTAGTCAAGGCTATGGTTTTTCTAGTAGTCATGTATGGATGTGAGAGTTGGACTGTGAAGAAAGCTGAGCGCTGAAGAATTGATGCTTTTGAACTGTGGTGTTGGAGAAGACTCTTGAGAGTCCCTTGGACTGCAAGGAGATCCAACCAGTCCATTCTAAAGGAGATTAGTCCTGGATGTTCATTGGAAGGACCAATTCTAAAGCTGAAACTCCAATACTTTGGCCACCCCACGCGAAGAGTTGACTTATTGGAAAAGACACTGATGCTGGGAGAGATTGGGGGCAGGAGGAGAAGCAGATGACAGACGATGAGATGGCTGGATGGCATCACCGACTCGATGGACATGAGTTTGAGTAAACTCTGGGAGTTGGTGATGGACAGGGAGGCCTGATGTGCTGCAATTCATGGGGTCGCAGAGTTGGACACGACTGAGTGACTGAACTGAACTGAACTGAAGCCTAAACAAGATCTTCACAGGAAACTGAGTATTTATATGAGTCTCAGTAAGTTAGGCTTTGGGAACACCTAGAGCTTTCCATAGGGCCATTCTAACAAAGCATAACCCAAGCTTATCCAAGCTCAAGGTGATCAGATGTCTTCTAAAAAAAATGCAAATGCCTTCTTAAAAGAAAAAATACTCTTCAGAGGACAATAAGAGATCACATAATATCTAAAATGTATCACCTGCAATATCTAGTATGCAATCAGAAATTGCTAGATCTGCAAAGAAAAAGGTGGTCTACAGTTAAGAAATGAGTAATCAATAGGAACTGACTCCAACATGGCCCAGGTGCTGAATTTATCAAAATTCTTAAATAATTATTATAAACATGTTCAAGAAAATATAGACGCTCAGAGAATTCAAGAAAAAGTACTCTTAATTAATAAATGAGACTCTAAGCAGAGAAATGAAAACTATTAAAAACTTTAAATTCCAGGACTGAAAAGTATAGTTACTACAATGAAGAAAGTGGAATATATGAGAAGTATTTTCAGAGCTATACGTTTTAGGATCTTTAATGGTGGTAAACAGAGAGAACTCTGAAAATTTCTGTTCAGACACCTGTTGAGGGATAGCACCATTTCTTGAGATAGTAACACCAAAGGAAAAGTGTATCAACACTGTTTCAACAGTCAAAACCAGAGTGCTACTGTGTGGAGACAATAAAGGACCAGCTGATAGGATGACAAAACAATTAAAGATAGACAACACCGAGACTGATTTTGTCCCTAAGTATGGCGTAGCCTTCAAAGGAAACTAATG
Organism: Bubalus kerabau; assembly: GCF_029407905.1. Taxonomy (NCBI): domain Eukaryota; kingdom Metazoa; phylum Chordata; class Mammalia; order Artiodactyla; family Bovidae; genus Bubalus; species Bubalus kerabau. Next base: position 69,742,515 of record NC_073637.1, read on the forward strand.
ACAGAAGCTAAGATCCGCTGGAGAAGGGACAGGCTACCCACTCCAGTATTCTTGGGCTTCCCTAGTGGCTCAGCTGGTAAAGAATCCACTCGCAATGCGGGAGACCTGGGTTCGATTTCTGGGTTGGGAAGATCCCCCGGAAAAGGGAAAGGCTACCCACTCCAGTATTCTGGCCTGTATAGTCCATGGGGTTGCAAAGAGTCAAGACACAACTGACCGACTTTCACTTTCACCTTCAAATGAACCACAGATTCTATAGAAGAGGATAATACTGTATGGGATAGAAGATTGGACTAGGTATCCTTAGTCCAATAACCTTATATCTTATACCTAGGTATAAGCTTCCTTTTAAAGTTAAATTTCTGTTTTCAAATCATTATGAGGACTCCAAACAGCAGTGAATGAAAAACAGGCATAGGCTCAACAAATAAAAGATGAAAAAGATGTACAGGGCTTAGCCTGCCCTTTCACTAAATGGCTCCATATTTACAAGATGATGTGGTATGCAGAATAAAGTCCTCCTAGAGATGTCCAACTCTTAATCTCTAAACCTATGAATATGTTAGGTTACATGGAAACGGGGAATTAGGGTTGCTAACCATCTGACTTTAAAACAGGGAGAGTAGGCTGGATTATCCAGGTGAATCCAGTGTAATCACAAGGGTCTTTAAAAGTGGAAGAGAGAGACAGGAGAGTCAGAGAGAGATGTGACCAGGGAAGAAAGGGACAGATATAAGTAACACTGCATTAAAATGAAGGAAAGGGACCGTGAACCAAGGAATGTGAGCCACTGCTAAAAAACAGAGCAAGGAAATGGACTCTACCCTAGAGTCTCCAGAAAAGAAAGTAGCCTTGCAAGCACCTTGATTTTAGGTCACTGTGACCTTTGCAGACTTCTAACCCACAGAACCATAAGAAAATATAATCATGTGTTTACCCCACTAACTTTATAATAATTTTTTTAACTGCAGCAATAGGAAACCAATACAATGACCTAGAACTGTGTCATCTAAGATAGGGGCCACTATCCACATGTGATTATTTAAGTTAAAATGAAATAAAAATATAAATTCAGTTCCTCAGTCATAATAGCCACATGGCCAGTGGCCACTGTATGGAACAGTACAGACAATCATGTCTGTTATCACAGAAATTCCTTCTGAACAGCACTGATCTCCTCAGTGTCTCTCTCAATTACGCTTTCAGGCCAGTAACTTTGAACAGGGATATTTTTAAGGCCATCATCTTTTGTTTTGTTTCCTAGGTCAAAAGTAAAAACTATGTATTTCCAGGAAAAAAAATAAATAAAATGCCACAGACATAACTAAATCAGATAAGTTCCAGGCCTATTACAAAAAAAGGAAATGCCATTCTAGTTTTACAGGGTGAACTCATGGACTGTGTGGAACATGTTTTTGTTGACCTCAGAGGTTTTTATTATCGGTTTTCTCCAATATTTGTGGCTACTCCAGAAGGTTACAATTGTAAGAAATAGGCTAATTGAGTAGCAAGATCATTACTGCAATTTAAAATTTGCAATCATGTAAAAGGGATATAAATAATGACTACTGAATTTTAAAAAATAAATTTAAAAAATCATTTCTTCCTCTATAAGTTTTCTGGGTTTTACTCACAGTATTAATATAATAAAACCTGAAGATGCAAAGCAAGTTAGTGTCAATGAAAAAGGTCATGCTATTCAAAATTATACTACTGCTTATAAATCATAACTTCCCATTTTTAACACTACAGTCATCTTAAATGTATGCCTTCAAATGTTTAAAAAAAAAATTGGTCTTCACTCAGTAGACAGAATTTCATATTCACCTTGATTTGAAATCAGTGAAATTTATTTTGCTGAAAGTCCCTCACCAAAGCAGCCCCTGCTTCCTCAAGACTCTCTGCCCTTATGCCCTCCATGCACCCACCCCAACCTTCCAAAGCTAAGCACCACTCTTCTCCAGTCATATGCAGGTCATGCTGATGCCTTTGCCCAAAGCTAACAAAATGCCCAGTCATCCAAGTCATCCTGGAGACAAGAAATAAAACAGGCAGCAGAAAAGATAACAGGCAGAAGCTGAAAAACACATCACTGGCTTAAAAGAACAGAGTCATTGGTTCAAAACTAGGGACTTAAGAAAAATTCCACAGATCAAGTAAGCATAAAATTCCACAGGTCAAGAACAAACAGTTTAAATCTTGAGAAAAGAAAACTCAGGTAGCAAAGATCATGAATTAAAGCAGAGTCCAGGCATCAAGGGCTGGATCACTAGCTGACAGCAAGGTTTCAATATTACAGCTGTTGCTTCAGCCCAGGAAAAAGAACCAGTCCCCAGACATGGGCATGAGAGGCTATGCCAGCACAGACAGCCCCACAGGAATGAGGAATAATGCGAGGACGAGATGGACCACTGACCCTCACACACTGATCATATTATCACTATCAGATCCATTATCAAAGAGAAAACAGAAACCCCATTACCAAAAGTAAAAATTATATGAAATGAAGTAATGCATTTCAGAATAAAAAACGGAGACAAGGGTCACTAACCATACAAAAATATTAAATCTTTAGTAAAAATAAGGCCTGGAAAAGCTTTCATTCCAATCCCAAAGAAGGCCAATGCTGAAGAATATTCAAACTACTGCACAACTGCACTCATTTCACATGCTAGCAATGTCATGCTCAAAATCCTCCAAGCTGGGCTTCATGAGCACATGGACTGAGAACTTCCAGATGTACAAGAAGCTGGATTTAGAAAAAGCAGAGGAACCAGAGATCAAATTGCCAACATTCGTTGAATCATAGAAAAAGCAAGAGAGTTCCAGAAAAACATCTACTTCTGCTTTACTGACTACACTAAAGCCTTCAACTGTGCGGATCACAACAAACTGTGGACAATTCTTAAAGAGATGAGAATACCAGACCACCTTATCTGCCTCCTGCGAAACGTGTATGCAGGTCAAGAAGCAACAATCAGAACCGAACATGGAACAACAGACTGGTTCAGAATTGGGAAAGGAGTGTGTCAAGGCTGTATATTGTCCCCCTGTTTATTTAACTTATATCCAGAGTACATCATCTGAAATGTGGGCTAGATCAATCACAAGCTGGAATTAAGATTGCAGGGAGAAATATCAACAACCTCAGATATGCAGATGATACCACTCTAATGGCAGAAAGTAAAGAGGAACTAAAGAGCCTCTTGATAAAGGTGAAATAGGAGAGTAGAAAAGCTGGCTTAAAACTCAACATTCAGGAAACTAAGATCATGGCATCTGGTCCCACCACATCATGGCATATAGATGGGGAAACACCAGAAACAGTGAAAGACTATTTTCTTGGGTCCAAAATGACTGCAGATGGTGACTGCAGCCATAAAATTAAAAGACGCTTGCTCCTTGGAAGAAAAGCTGTGACCAACCTAGACAGCATATTAAAAAGCAGAGACATTACTTTGCCAACAAAGGCCCGTCTAGTCAAAGCTATGGTTTTTCCTGTGGTCATGTATGGATGTGAGAGCTGGACTATAAAGAAGGCTGAGGGCCGAAGAACTGATGCCTTCCAACTGTGGTGTTGGAGTAGACTCTTGAGAGTCCCTTGGACTGCTAGGAGATCAAACCAGTCCATCCTAAAGGAAATCAGTCCTGAATATTCATTGGGAGGACTGATTCTGAAGTTCCAATATTTTGGCCACCTGATGCAAAGAACTGACTCATCAGGAAAGACCCTGATGCTGGGCAAGATTGAAGGCAGGAAGAGAAGGGGATGACAGAGGATGAGATGGTTGAATGGGATCACCGACTCTATGGACATGCATTTGAGTCAACTCCAGGAGTTGGTGATGGACAGGGAAGCCTGGTGTGCTGCAGTCCATGGAGTTACAAAGAATTGGACATGACTGAGCAACTGAACAACAAAAATAATGCCTATAATTGTGAAACATGTTCCTGGGTTCTTCCAGCAAAGGAGAAAAAAGGATTCATAAAAAGTTAGGGGAAGTGGCAGTACACAATTAAGAAGGAGATGGAGGAATTCCCTGTCAGTTAGGACTCCAGGCTTCCACAGCAGAGGGCATGGGTTTGATCCTTGGCCGGGGAACTAAGATCCCACAAGCAGCAGGACACAACCAAAAAAAAAAAGAAAGCAATATAAAAGAGAAGAGAGGCCTGTTGGTGGATACCAAACTGTGATGCAGCAGCTTCTAGCAGCCGCAGGCCTTGGGATAGGAACAAATCCATGCAAAGACATCATAGATGAAGAATTTGAACTCCTCTACCCCTAGAAATGGTCCCATATACTTCCTGATACCTGAAGGTCACCATTTCACAGTTTTAGACAAAATTCCTAAAATTCTCTATGGTTGCCACCCAGAGAAGCTATATGAGAAAAGCTCTGCTTTCTGTCCTCACTCATCTTTCCTAAGGAGGATCCTTATTGCCACTCAAACACAGACATCTGTTTTGTGACAAACACAAACCTTGCCTCCTAGGTTGTCGGTGTGCTGGATGCTAGGGTTTCAAGCATGGTTTTAAAAGACGAAGTCCCAGTTCTCAAGGACAATAGAAGGAATGGACAAGAAAATGAATAATTAGAATATAATAAATTAAGTTGAATTTCAGTAGAGAAATTAGGCTCAAGGTGGATGTAACTATCTTTGGGCAGCTGACAACAAACCTGCTAATAGAGGATATAGAAATTGATGTAAATATAATATTTCAGCCCCCTCTGCTTTTAAGATTCTTCCCTGTTCATCCTTTTTTTCAAGTCTTTAAAAGTTGAAGTTCCTTGGGACTTCCCTGGTAGTCAAGTGGCTAAGACTCTGAACTCCCAATGCAGGGGGCCCAGGTTTCATTCCTAGTCAGGGGACTAGATCCCACATACCACAGCTGAAAATTTGAATGCGTCAATTTAAGAACCCACATGGGGCAACTAAGAACTGGCTCAGCCAAATAAAATAAATAATTTTTTTTAAAGGTGAAGTTCCTCAAGACTAGTTAAATAAAGCTCTCTCTCTCTCTTTTTTTTTTTAAGTCTATACTCTCTCCCTAGCCATTCATCAATACCCTCGACTTCAAGTATCATCTACAGTTTTTTGTTTGTTTGTTTGTTAGTCACTGAGTCATGTCTGACTCTTGTGACCCCGTGGACTGCACACCAGGCTTCTCTGTCCATGGAATTCTCTAATACTGGAGTGGGTTGCCATTTCCTTCTCTAGGGGATCGTCCCAACCCAGAAATGAAATTCACATCTCCTGCGTTGCAGGCGGATTCTTTACCACTGAGCCACCAGTGTGTTTTTACTCAAATGTGTATAATCATCTCAGACCTCTTCTCTAAACCCAATAATATGTATACACAACTGTCTATTTGACATATCCAACTGGAGATGTTGTACAGGAACTTCGACTTCAAGATTTCCAAAACTGAATGGCTCATCTTCAAAACCACAAAAGGTCACACTGATTTGTCTCCCTCCAATCTATAGAGCAACAAGATTGATTTCCTGTTTACAGTTCTTCAGTTGCTTCCCACTGCTTGTAGGATAAAACTTTAAATCTCTTCACACAGCCTGAAATCCCTGATGTCCTGCCCTCTCCTAGACTCTTCTTATGCATTCTCCTACCCTTGAACTCTAGATATGTTGACCTAATCTCACACACTTCATCATGCCATGCTTTGTCCCGATTCCTCTGCCTGGAAAATACACCCTCCTTGTCCCCTTTGGTTAATTCTTACTTCTTCAATTCAATCAGTATTTTCTTAAAGACATTCCTGATTCCTTGCCCTAAGTTAAAATCTCAGAGAATACACTTCATAACATTACCACAATTACAAATAAATAAGACCAAACATTTATTAGTGTTAGTTGCTCAGTTGTGTCCAACTCTGAGACTATGGACTGTAGCCCGGCAGGCTCCTCTGTCCACAGGATTCTCCAGACAAGAATACTGGAGTGGGTTGCTGTTCCCTTCACCACAGGATCTTCCTGGTCCAGGGATTGAATCCAGGTCTCCTTCATTGCAGGCAGACTCTTTGCCATCTGAGCCGTCATGTAGTACAGAGAAACATTTATTAAGTACCTACTATTAGACCAAGCACTATTCTAGGTGATGAAGATTTAGTTAACAGGAAAGACAAGCAAGGTGTGCACTCTTTTGGAGCTTATATACCTATGAAGGGAGACAGACAATGAACAAATAGATGCCCACAAAGCAAGATAATTTCAGATAATAATATGGGGGCAATAAAACTCATGGTGTGAGAGAGTGGCTGGGTTAGGAACAAGGCCAAAGGAGAAAGCACTGATCTATTGTTTCCTGTCTGCTTTTCCTGGAAGAACGGAAACTTCAAATGACAGAGGCTTTGTCTGCTGCTATAACCCATGTGCCTGGACATAACAGATGCTCAATGAATATTTAAGGAATAAATTATGAAATATATTGCTTTCTAAATAGGACTATTTTCCAATATGCCACAGAATAGCTGCAATCTCGGGAAGTCACATTTTTACACTACAAATTACATCACCAAAATACTTGTTCAAAATCCTTGTTGAATAGATAGATAAACGAAACCAAAACATCCATGTTTCTAGGTCCCCAGGCATTTATAAGGCTCTCCATGGACCAGAATCCCTTACATAATCTACCTCTCTAAGCTGGTGATTCTTGACCTCTGAACCCAGCAACTGTCAAACAGATGACAAGGAAGTGACACTGGAGGCTGATAACCTCTCTGTTTACTAAAGCGCTCTTAGGAAGTCAACACTGCACTCTTACCCAAGACGGATGGACCTTAATCTTATCAGACAGGGCTAAGGGAAATAAACAATCTATATAACAAACTGTAAAATACCATTCAGAAAATCCCAACAGCCAGTGCTTAACAAACAGTAAATAATCAACTAGAAGGCAAGTTTCATGGCTTACTTAAAGAAAATATTGATTCCCACATCCATTCTTGTGTTTCTTAAGATGTGGAATAATAAAAGTTTATCTTATGGATATGAAGCATTCACTTACTCATTTGTTAACTCATTCATTCACTCAGCATTTACTGAGCATCAGCCACGTCAGGAACTACGTAAGATATTGGGTATGGGATTTTATGACATGAGGAAACAAAGCCTGTACAGCATTAGGGGCAGCGTTTGGCAAACTGACAACACGGCTTAGAAAGATGGCTGTATGTCTAGCCAAACTTAGATGGCAAGGAGATATTTTCTATCATCTTTGCCAGAAAAATATATATAATCAAGTCTCATTATTCATGGTAGTTATACTCTATAAAGTCACCACAGCACTGAACTATAGAATACTAAACTGAGGCTCCTAGGGAAATACAGGGTTAGGTTCCTTGTCCTCTGGTTACAAGGGTTTGGGCAACTTATCAATACGTAACTTTGTTTCATATATGTTTCTTTTAAAGACACCATATATGACACCTCAGTCAGTCAGTGAAGTTGCTCGGTTGTGTCCTACTCTTGGCAGTCCATGGACTGGAGCCTACCAGGCTCCTCCATCCATGGAATTTTCCAGGCAAGAGTACTGGAGTGGGTTGCCATTTCCTTCTCCAGGGAATCTTCCCAACCCAGGGATCGAACCCAGGTCTCCCACACTGCAGGCAGATGCTTTACCGTCTGAGCTACCAGGCATTAGGTGCATAACACCTAGTGATGCATTAACATCAAACGTACAGCCAATAGCACTGTAACTCATGCCTGAACAAAGCTTATCTAACAAAGCTTATCTATCCTTGCCTTCCATGTAAGGCACATCACAGCCTTCTTGTACTTGGAACGCTGGACAGCACTTCACCACTACATTTGAGAGCCAATTTATACACTGTAATCACCCCCCAAAAAAGCACAAAAATGTGAAGAAAAAAAAAAGAGGCACAAAAGAGATCACAAAAAAGACACTTGTTTACCGTATGAGTGAGGAGAGAAGGAAAGGGAGGGGAAGGGAAAGAATCGACCATTTGCAGGCAGAAGGAGTCTTCTTGTTAACTGGGCAGCTCTGCAACTTGCCCTCCCCCTGGCAGCAAGGGACTAGAGCCTCTCCATCAGTTTTCAGTGGGTTACATGGAATCTAGGCTCCAGGCAAAGTAAAGAGAGAGATGAGGAGCCAGGTGGGATGGCAGTGCCAAAGTGGGGGCCTTCTCTAAGCAAACATCCCGCTGCACTGCCACCGAGCTGGGAGAGGAGGGGAGGAAGCCTGGGTCAGGGCCAGTGAGTACAAGGAAAGAGATACAGTGACCAACACGCGAACAAAAGTTCCTCGGATGGGGGAAAAGGAATTGGTCAGGAGCAAAGGCACTCAAGCCAGCCCCAAGTGGCAGGGCTTTGGCTGGCAGCATAAAAATCCCCTCTGCCAAGGTTGCCGAGGAACGCGCTCCCAAGGCTGAGAGCATGTCATTCAGAGCGTTTTCCCAGTGAAACGTGTGTGGCACATTTGGAGGCTGACAGAAGCCCTGCCTCGGGTCTCTTCTTTGGAGCTTCCTCGTGTTTCTCATCAGGACAAGAGACCCTTTTTTCATGGTTTTCATAGAATTAGATTCCAGTTAGATGTTTAAACTTGCAAATCCAGCAGAAAAACTGCTTTGAAAGTGTTACTACTTTTATTGAAAAAGAAAGTTTGGGATTTACAAAACATCCAATGCTTAGCAGATTTGGCACGTCTAACTGCGGTGAAGGACAGGTGACAGCTACGCTGGCCGTTAGTCCTTGACTTACCACCTCTGTCTCAAGTTAGTGACGCTCACTCCCCTTCTCAAGGGTCCATGCTGGAGCCATCACACTGGACGCTTCCCAGAACTCATTTCATTTCATCTTCCCTCACATCCCTGGGAGGTGTTTGCTACAACCCATCCACATTTCACAGTTAAGGAAACTGTGCAGAAAGTAATTTGCCAGAAATCATGTGGAAAGTAAGTGGCTGAGCAAGGACTCAAACCCGTCAGCCTGAGTTTAATATCTGTATCCTTTCTACTCTATTGCATATAACCAGGTAATTGTATGGTCTGCATTCAACGAAACATGAACTTGAAACGGTTTTATTTTTCCCCAGTCCTTCCTGTGAGTTGTGCCACAAAGCACCATATACCTTATCGTCCCTTAGTAACATCTGGACAGGCTCCAGAATTTTCGGATCATTTTCAGTTATTAGAAGAGTCTCGGTGCAGTTTTTAAGACACAAACCCATTTGTTTCCTGGACTCCTGTTTCTCACCCAGTTTCAAGCTCCCCTCCTTCCATCTCCTGGGGGCAGCCCTGCTTCAGGGCAGGTCTGGACTTGGAGGAGCAGGGGTCCTGGTCTGCTCCTCTCCCCTCCTCACCCTCCAGGTGGAGAGACCTGCTCAGCGCCCAGGGCACCTCCTCCCTTCCCCACCTTCCAGGCTTCAGTCGGCCAGTGCTTTGGAGCAGAGAGTGAGATCTGTGAGATGACAGGGCCCGAGATCTCAGGCCAGCTGCCGGTGAGAGGTGGGGGGTCAGGCGAGTGTGATCGCGTGTCCACTCTGGCCAATTCCGGTTCTCTCAGCCGCTGGAGGTCATCACGGATTTGGCAGTCTTTACCCAGAAGGTGCGTGTGGTTTACTTGGGGAGACACGCTGCTCCATGTGGCGTGTCTCCATGTTGTCTCAGCCATCAGTCCACACCTCCCAGGATCTGCCCCAGCACCTGATCATCCCAAAACCCAGGCCTCCCAGCCTGCATTCTCTGCTTCCTCTGTGGAGCCACAGGAACCATGGAAATCCCCTTCAGGGCCTTCCTGGTGGGGCGGGAGATCCCCTCTGCCTTCTTAGACGCCTTACCCTGTGGTGCCTTCTTTATCAGCTTTGGCAGACTCCTGGACCAGGCAAGAAGCAGCCACCAATTTCCAAATTCACATATAGCCCTATACTTCAGAGAGCTATGTCGGTCTCTTGCTTTCCTTCCCCATGCTTAGCTCCACTCCATGCTAATGGCAGCATCAAGAGTGGCTTCTGTTGCCCCATGTCATCCACCATCTAAAAGCCAGCAAGAGAAGTCAGGCTCCCGGAACACCCCCAGGCTCTCATCCAGCAGGCCCCCTGTCACAGGGCTTGGAGGTCCTCAGGAAGGCCCCGTGGGGAAGGGAGGGAAACACTGCCACGCTTGGACCTTTGGTCAGCAGTAACAATGCCTTCTTTCTCCTTTCTATCCCATGCTTTCTTTCATCAGCTGAGAAAGGATGGGGGAGGTATGAGGTGACAGTTCAGAATGAGAACAGACTGGCCACCTCTTACTGAGTTCTGGGAGAAATGTCTGACTCCACTTATTTGCATCTCACTTTACAATAAGGGGTGCTTGATACATGGGCCCTTGTTACCAATTCCAAGTGACAGGAAAAGTGACATTGCATTCCACTCAATGCAATGCAACAGAAGTTCTGCCTTTGAATTTGGTACCATGCCTTTCAAATTTTAACTGAACTTCACTTCAGATCAGATCAGTCGCTCAGTCGTGTCTGACTCTTTGCGACCCTATGAATCACAGCACGCCAGGCCTCCCTGTTCATCACCAACTCCCGGAGTTCACTGAGACTCACTTCCATCGAGTCAGTGATGCCATCCAGCCATCTCATTCTCTGTCGTCCCCTTCTCCTCCTGCCCCCAATCCCTCCCAGCATCAGAGTCTTTTCCAATGAGTCAACTCTTCGCATGAGGTGGCCAAAGTTACTGGAGTTTCAGCTTCAGCATCATTCCTTCCAAAGAAATCCCAGGGCTGATCTCCTTCAGAATGGACTGGGTGGATCTTCTTGCAGTCCAAGGGACTCTCAAAAGGCTTCTCCAACACCACAGTTCAAAAGCATCAATTCTTCGGTGCTCAGCCTTCTTCACAGTCGAACTCTCACATCCATACATGACCACAGGAAAAACCATAGCCTTGACTAGACGAACCTTTGTTGGCAAAGTAATGTCTCTGCTTTTGAATATGCTATCTAGGTTGGTCATAACTTTCCTTCCAAGGAGTAAGCGTCTTTGAATTTCATGGCTGCAGTCACCATCTGTAGTGATTTTGGAGCCCAAAAAAGTAAAGTCTGACACTGTTTCCCCTGTTTCCCCATCTATTTCCCATAAAGTGGTGGGACCGGATGCCATGATCTTCGTTTTCTGAATGTTGAGCTTTAAGCCAACTTTTTCACTCTCCTCTTTCACTTTCATCAAGAGGCTTTTGAGTTCCTCTTCACTTTCTGCCATAAGGGTGGTATCATCTGCATATCTGAGGTTACTGATATTTCTCCTGGCAATCTTGATTCCAGCTTGTGTTTCTTCCAGTCCAGCGTTTCTCATGATGTACTCTGCATATAAGTTAAATAAACAGAGTGACAATATACAGCCTTGACGTACTCCTTTTCCTATTTGGAACCAGTCTGTTGTTCCATGTCCAGTTCTAACTGTTGCTTCCTGACCTGCATACAAATTTCTCAAGAGGCAGGTCAGGTGGTCTGGTATTCCCATCTCTTGAAGAATTTTCCACAGTTTATTGTGATCCACACGGTCAAAGGCTTTGGCATAGTCAATAAAGCAGAAATAGATGTTTTTCTGGAACTCTCTTGCTTTTTCCATGATCCAGTGGATGTTGGCAATTTGATCTCTGGTTCCTCTGCCTTTTCTAAAACCAGCTTGAACATCAGGAAGTTCACAGTTCACATATTGCTGAAGCCTGGCTTGGAGAATTTTGAGCATTACTTGACTAGCATGTGAGATGAGTGCAATTGTGCGGTAGTTTGAGCATTCTTTGGCATTGCCTTTCTTTGGGATTGGAATGAAAACTGACCTTTTCCAGTCCTGTGGCCACTGCTGAGCTCTCCAAATTTGCTGGCATATTGAGTGCAGCACTTTCACAGCATCATCTTTCAGAATTTGGAATAGCTCAACTGGAATTCGATCACCTCCACTAGCTTTGTTCGTAGTGATGCTTTCTAAGGCCCACTTGACTTCACATTCCAGGATGTCTGGCTCTAGGTCAGTGATCACATCCTCGTGATTATCTGGGCCGTGAAGATCTTTTTTGTACAGTTCTTCTGTGTATTCTTGCCATCTCTTCTTAATATCTTCTGCTTCTGTTAGGTCCATACTATTTCTGTCCTTTATCAAGCTCATCTTTGCATGAAATGTTCCTTTGGTATCTCTGATTTTCTTGAAGAGATCCCTAGTCTTTCCCATTCTGTTGTTTTCCTCTATTTCTTTGCATTGATCGCTGAAGAAGGCTTTCTTATCTCTTCTTGCTATTCTTTGGAACTCTGCATTCAGATGTTTATATCTTTCCTTTTCTCCTTTGCTTTTCGCTTCTCTTCTTTTCATAGCTATTTGTGGAGTACAAATATGAAGCTGTGGTTATAGATTCTTTCAAAGGATGTTGAAAGTCTAGTGCCTCAGTGAAAACTGATTTTAAATGTTGTCCATCTGTCAGTGGAGTCAAAGGAATGCCACTCAATTGAAACTGATGAAGAAACATGTCCCTACTCTCCATCGTTAAGTGGTGGTCCCAAATAAAAGCCAGCCATTAAAAAACCAAAAGCCCCACACCAAGGGCTTCCTCGGCCCTCATTTAACAGGGCTGACAAACTGGTGGCCAAGGGCCCAAAACTGCCAACGGGCATTTTGGTTTGGGTCACACAGCATTTTTTTTTAAAAACTGGAAACAAGTACCAATTCGTCCAGAGGGCTCACGTAAACTCCAGATCTCCCAGGATGGGCCATACCAGCCATGCACCCACACACAGTAACAGCTGCAGAGGCCGGGTAGTGGTCCCCCGCCCAGAGCCTGGGCAGGAGCTCTCCAGGCCATGACCTGCCCCCTTCAGTCACTTGTGCCATCCTGGCCCCCAGAGATGCTTGTTTATATGTCATGGCCCGCCTCTTCTGCCTGCTCCCTCTGCAAATGCTTTTTTTTTTTAAACTCAATTAATCTTGCATCAAAACTTTAGTAATCAAATAAATTCACCCTATATTTTCCCTTAGTCTCTTCCTTGGCTTCTATTCTCTACCAGAACCACGCTCACAAAAGATTAAACCCCTTCCATACAGTGGAGCCCAGAAGACCCTGACCCCATACTTCACTGACTGTGGGGGTCACAGCTCTGCTCTCCCCTTCTCTGGAATTCTCACTAACAGAAGCACCCCCTGAAGGAGACGCCCAGAGGGAGAATATCCCTCTTCCTGTCAATTACACTTAGCCCTACTTGTCCAGATCCTGTCCACCTTGGCCAATTTCATGGGTCCGATCACTCTTAAATTTCTAGTCCCTGTCTCTAAGCTCTTTCCTTCCAGTCTCTTACCTGGTGCTAAAGTTTTCTCTGCCTGGTCACAGAGTTATCTGACTGGACCACCTGCTTAGACGGCCACTCGTTCTGTTCCTCCCACTCATTACCAGTATGGCTCTGTTTCCTCACCATCCCCCTCGTCCAAACTCTCTGCCACATGCCTGTCACTGCCCTCCATCCTGCCACACGCCCACACTGCTGAGATGTGTTATTACACATCAGGAACTCCAAACTGCCAAACAGCTCTTCTCCTTGACCTCTCTCAGCTTTGGGATTTTATAGGTCAAGTCATGCTTCTCAAAATTTTCCCCTACTTGAGCCCCAGTGACACCAATCTATCCTGGTTTTCCCATCTCTAGCGGCTCCCTCTCTGTATTTTTGACAGACTCCTCTCTCTGTCTCCTTCCTTCCCTCAGTCCACCCTTTTGAACCCTGTTAAGGCCAAGTCTCACAACAAAATGAATGGTGGCTCTCACTGTGAAGTAGAGTTAAAAAAAAAAAACAAAAACCTCACAGGCTATGGAAGGCTTACCCTTTACTAAGAACTACAACTTTAGGACTTCCCTGGTAGCCCAGTGGTTAGGACTCCATGTTTCCACTGCAGGAGGTATGGTTTTGATCACTGGTGGAGGAACTGGGATCCCACAAAACATAGAGAGGCAAAAAAAAAAAACCAACAGCAACTTTATTCAGGACAGTCCTTATATTCATTTACAAGCAAATCTGCAGTCTTGCACACCCACTGAAAGCCTGAAGGAATCCAGCCAGACCAGACCATTCATGTGTTGTTTCAAGCCTGTCTTAGGCACATTCCTGCCTTTTCCAATGTCACAATCACCGATGCAAGGCTCTCCTTGTCGCTCATATTGCATCAGCCTTTCAGATTCACCTCAAGATCCATTTCCCAGAGACAACTCAAACCACAGTCCTTGCCCTTCTCCAAAACTACAGGACTTATTAAGAGCATCACTGTTTTGAATTTAATCATATGCAAGTGTGTGTTTTTATAAATCCCTGCTCCTTTACTGGTTTCCAAAGGAAATCTGCTCAACGAACTTTTATTGTGATTTTTATGGTTATTACTGATGTATATTGGAGAAGGCAATGGCCACCCACTCCAGTACTCTTGCCTGGAAAATCCCATGGACAGAGGAGCCTGGTGGGTTGCAGTCCATGGGGTCTCTAGGAGCCGGACACGACTGAGCGACTTCCCTTTCACTTTTCACTTTCATGCATTGGAGAAGGAAATGGCAACCCACTCCAGTGTTCTTGCCTGGAGAATCCCAGGGACGGGGGAGCCTGGTGGGCTGCCGTCTGTGGGGTCGCACAGAGTCGGACACGAATGAAGTGACTTAGCAGCAGCAGCAGCAGCACTGATGTATATAGAGAATAAGAAAGGGTCACATTTCAGAAAACAGAGAATTTCACATGAAAAAAAATCCCCTTTTGGCTTTCCTCTCCCTAAAGCCATCTCTCATACCACCATCGATGACCCTCTTGATCCTCTTGCTTTTTAAATTCATTCTTGCAGAAACTTGAGGACCTGCCAGGCCTTGGAGCCTAACTCTTGCCCAAACTTATCGAACCATCATCTCAAAAAAGGCATTTCTCCAAGTAAAGTAATTCTTATACTAGTTACCAAAATGTTCCACTTTTTAAACTAACTTTTAAAACTTGTATTATTGTTCAAATGTAGTTCTTAAGTCCTCAATCAAATTATAAACATTTTGAGGAATACTGGTAACTAGTAGTAAGTAAGTAAGTGTAAGTCGCTCAGTTGTGCCCAACTCTTTGTGACCCCATGGACTGCAGCCCGCCAGGCTCCTCTATCTCACTGCCCTGTGGACTTTGCTCTCTCAAGTGACTTCTGTTCTTGCACTTGCAGATGATTCCAAGATGCCACACCCAGACTAACCAACACAGCTGCCTACCTTACTGCAGCCACTCAAAATAACTTCACTTGAATCTCCAATTTCACTTCAGAGGCAACTAAACCAAATCCAAACAAATTCTTCCTCAAAACTGACTTCCTATTTTCAATTTTCCTATTTCTATTACTACAGTTATTATTCTCCACAATTCTTAATCCCAAATTTTAAGTCATCTTTAACTCATCTGTGGCTCCTATATTTAGTCAGTCTCCATATCCTGTGTGTATTAGCCAGGGTTCTCCAGAAAAACAAAGATTTATTATAAGATATTGGTTCACACCATTTTGGGGCTGCTGCTGCTGCTGCTAAGTCGCGTCAGTCCTGTCCGACTCTGTGCGACCCCATAGACAGAAGCCCACCAGGCTCCTCTGTCCCTGGGATTCTCCAGGCAAGAACACTGGAGTGGGTAGCAAGTCCAAAATCTGCAGAGAGTTAACTGATGTCCCAGTTTGTGTATCAAGGCTTGTTCAGTTCAGTTCAGTTCAGTTCAGTTGCTCAGTCATGTCTGACTCTTTGCGACCCCATGGACTGCAGCATGCCAGGCCTCCCTATCCATCACCAACTCCCAGAGTTTACTCAAACTCATGTCCATTGAGTCGGTGATGCCATCCAACCATCTCATCCTCTGTCGTCCCCTTCTTCTCCTGCCTTCAATCTTTCCCAATATCAGGGTCTTTTCCAATGAGTTAGTTCTTCGCATCATGTGGCCAAAGTATTGGAGTTTCAGCTTTAGCCTCAGTCCTTCCAGTGAATACTCAGGACTGATTTCCTTTAGGATGGACTGGTTTGATGTCCTTGCTGTCCAAGAGACTCTCAAGAGTCTTCTCCTACACCATAGTTCAAAAGCATCAATTCTTTGGCACTCAGCTTTCTTTATAGTCCAACTCTCACATCTATACATGACTACTGGAAAAACCATAGGTTTGACTAGATGGACCTTTGTTGGCAAAGTAATGTCTCTTCTTTTTACTATGCTGTCTAGGTTGATCATAGCTTTTCTTCCAAGGAGCATGCAAGCGTCTTTTAATTTCATGGCTGCAAGTCACCATCTGCAGTGATTTTGGAACCCTAGGTCAGCTTTTCCTAATCCCTGCCAATATCAGGAGAGACCGCGAGAGTCTGAACAAGTCAACAACTATAGCATTCAAAAGAAGCGGGCATATCTCATTTCCCTTGCATTAGACATATAAACCTGTGTCACAGCTCAAACAGGGCTGCACAAAGATGTCAGAAGAGAGTACCAGTGGCTACTGATCTGAGACAAAACCAGCCGAGGACAGTTTTCCAAACTGCCCAACCTGATGGAAAGAAGCAACAACCCCTTGTTTGGAATGATGATGGTAGGGACATGAAGTAGCAGCAGATTTTCTGGACCAGAGTTAGCACAGAAGAAAGCAGGTAGCTGGGAATAGACAACAAATCAAACGTACAAGCCATATTTTCAGAAAACTGATAATGAAGAATTGAGGAAGAAAGTAAAAGCTAAAAGACCGTACTCTCCAATAAAATCCCATGTCACAGGGACATCTGCTGTTAGCCTGGAACACGGCAGTAGTCCCTCTCCCTTACAAACCTTACACAAATAACTGATATGGAAAGAACATGCCTCATTTAAAGAGGACTATAAAAAATGAGGGAAGGGAAACCTCTCGTGGTCCAGTGGTTAGGACTCAGAGCTTTCACTGCCAGGGAGGTTCGATCATGGTCAGAAAACTTAAGATCCAGCAAGCCATGCAGCATAGCCACATAAAATTTAAAAATTACATAAAAGTCACAAAGGAGAAAAAAAGTGACTTAAAAAAATATTGGGACAGAACAGATAAAAATTGTGGCCAGATATAACTTCACAAAACCAAAAATAAGCAAATGCCTCTATAAAACAAAAACTCAATGTAAATATACAAGAGCTTAAGTTAAATAAACCAAGTCAATAGAAAAAGATTAATTATGTATTGATGGAATTCATAAACAGAAGAGAAAAATAAAATCATCAGAGAAATGAAAATCATTTTAGAGACAGCCCAAAGAGACTGCTAAAAAAAGTAAGGATCAGGAAGGATACAAATGAGAACAGTGATCAGAATGAAATGCAAATGCAAGTTAAAAATATTTACAACAAAATTATAATTTTCAAACAATTACAGCAAAAATGAAATATATGGAATTCAAAAAATGGAATCAAACATATGCATAGACAGTGTCTCCAAAGCACCTAATCAAAACAATGAAACAGATAGGATTCAATCCATATTTATTTCCCAGTCTGGAGAAAAAAAAATCTCAAAAAAATACACCAAAACCAAATAGTTTGTATCCAAAAGAACTGTTGCTGAAGTATACTGACAGCTGACAAACATTTTTTGAGCATGGAAGGACCCAAATTGATTCTCTCTCTCCTCTTCACCATCCCTAGAAGAAACTGCTAGTATATTAACTTCAGCTAATCAAGAAATAAATGAAAAAAATTCCAACAAAAATGACTAACAGCAGTATTGAATTCACTATAACTAAGAACAAAACAAATAGATTGTGATTATAGGATAGAATTAATGTGTTATAAGCCATAACATGTAGAAAAGTATATTAACAAGTAAAGCAGCAAAGCAACAAGAAAGTTAGTGATAATCTACTTCTGCTGGTTTCCCATCATAAGGAAGCAGGGATAGCTGACACCAATGTGTAGGTCCCACCTGCACAAATCTATTCTCCCCAGCTGCTTCTTCAGCAGAGTAGGCGGGGCTCTCCTTAGTTTTGAGGAATGGTCTAAGCCAGGCTTTGTAAGTCTGTTTGTCTTAACAGTAATGCCTCTAGCATGAACATGTGGTTCAGTTCTAGCCAATGAGGAATGAGGAAACATTTGTTTCTTTGCTCTTGTGAAGCAATGTGAGAAGGCAAAACAGCACTATTTTTCTGTCTCTTGCCTCAGCTTCATAGCTACTCCATCCCTGTAACGGAACCAAAAGGAGATAACCATGAAGATAAAGCCTATATGCTAAGGAATGCAAAGTGGAAAGATGCAAAACCCTAAGGTCCTAAAGACACTACTAAGATACTAGAACTATCCTATATCTGGACATTTGTTATTGAGATAACATGTCTTTATCGATTAAGCAATCATTAGGTTTGCTTACAGTTTTCAGTTATTCATTGATGAAAATATTCTGAAATACTAGAGGTCAAAAGATATCTTTTAAAACTGACAAATCAAGCTTTAGAATTAAATGTTTTAAATGTATATAACATATTTAAATGTAGAATTATATTTAAAGAGACATAAAGAAATATAACACTATGAATTTGGCAGTGAAGGTAGTGGAAAGAAGTGGAAATAGCCAAGTTCATCAATGTCCATAGGGAGAAGAGAGAGAAATATGTAAAGATGATCATAAGGGTAACTACTAGAACAAAAATACAAATCTTCCAAATTATCATAAAGTACACACAGCACCCAACAAAGCAGCTCACCCAACTAAACTGTATTTAACTCATATTGTAAATTTAAAAACAAACAAAAAGATGACAGAACTAAAAGCAAACATTTATTTCCATAAATACATATAACTTAAACATAACTATTAAAAGAAAAAAGAGACTGTTAGACTGAATCTCAAAGCAAAATCCAACTATCTGCTGCACATAAGAGGAGAGTTTTAGATTTGGTAAAAAAAAAAAAAAAAAAAAGGTTGAAGATAAAAGGAAGCACAAAGGCTCTAAAAAGCAATAGCAAATAAAAAGAAAATAACGTTCATGATATTAGTAACAGATGAGTTTGCATGTAAAGTAAAATACATTAACTGAAAAAAAATCTTTATAATGTTAAATAGTACAATCCAATATGAAGATTAATTGCTACAAATATCTAAGTATCCATCAATATAGCATTGCTATCCACAAAGAAAAATCTATTTTAAAACAATAGGTTTTAAACTAGAAAATATAATCTCAGCAACAGGAAACTTTGATTCTTTTCTTTCAGTACATGACAGAACAGACAAAATATATCTCAGAATTTAGAAAACATAAATAAAATAATGTACCGCTAAGTGATATGCTCAGAAAATAGAGAACACACCTTCTTTCAAGTTCCTGAGATACATTTACAAAACTGACTATCTGGAAACAAAGAAAACTTTATCAAGTTCCAAAAAAGTAGAAACAGTATAGATATCTGTGACACAATGCAATAAAACTTTAAAATAACAAAACTAGAACATGAAAAATATTCTACCATGAGATATCTTAAAATTCTGTTAACTTTTAGAGCCCTCTTACACTGTGGGAATCTAAGCTGATATAGCCACTATGGAAAACAGAATTAAAGTTTCTCAGAAAAATAAAAATAGAATTACCATATGATTCAGCAAGTCAACTACTGGGAATATACCTAGATAAACTATAGTTCAAAAAGATACATGCACCCCTATGTTCATAGAAGCACTGTTCACAAACATGGAAGCAACCTAAATGTCCATCTCCAGACAAACAGATAAAGAAGCTGTGGTGCATATATTCAATGGAATACTACTCAGCCAGAAAAAAAAAAAACCGTCTGCAGCAACATGGATGAAACTAGAGATTACCATACTAAGTGAAGTCAGAAAAAGACAAATATCATATGATATCAGTTATATGTGGAATCTAAAATATGGTATGAGTGAATCTATCTACAAATAGACTTATAGAGAAATAGACTCATTGAGAACAGACTTGTGGTGCCAAGGGGGAGGGAGAGGGAGGGGGATGGATTGGGAGTCTGGGGCTGTAGATGCAAACTATTACAGTCAGAATGGGTAAGCAGCAAGGTTCTAAGGTACAGCACAGGGAACTACATTCGACATCCTGTGATGAATCATAATGGAAAAAAAATATTAAAAAGTGTATATATGTGTATAAATGAGTCATTTTGCTGTACAGCAGATATTGGTACAACATTGTAAGTCAATTATACTTCAATATAAATAAATAAAATTTTATTGCTAAAGTTTCCTTTGCTTCCAAATATGATGTAACTGATATCATGTTTCAAAGATGATACTAAAATTGAAGCTGTAGAGGGACTTCCCTGGTGGTCCAGTGGTTAAGAATCCGCCTTGCAATGCAGGGGATGCAAGTGGTTGAGGAATTACAATCCCAGTGCTGCAGAGCAACTAAGCCCGGCACCACAACTACCGAAGCCTGTGTGTTCTGGAGCCAGTGAGCCACAACCACTGAGCCCACGTGACACAACGAGAGTCCACACACTGCAGCGAAAGATCCTGTATGACTCAAGGAAGATGCCCACATGCTGCAACTAAGGCCTGATACAGCCAACAAGTAAAGAAATTAAATTTTAAAAAACAGAGATGTAGGATATCTAGAAAAAAATGATTAAAAAAAAAAAAGGACTATGTGGATTGAAGCAAGAGAGTTCCAGAAAAACATCTATTTCTGCTTTATTGACTATGCCAAAGCCTTTGACTGTGTGGATCACAATAAACTGTGGAAAATTCTGAAAGAGATGGGAATACCAGACCACCTGATCTGCCTCTTGAGAAATTTGTATGCAGGTCAGGAAGCAACAGTTAGAACTGGACATGGAACAACAGACTGGTTCCAAATAGGAAAAGGAGTTCGTCAAGGCTGTATATTATCACCCTGTTTATTTAACTCATATGCAGAGTACATCATGAGAAACGCTGGACTGGAAGAAACACAAGCTGGAATCAAGATTGCCGGGAGAAATATCAATAACCTCAGATATGCAGATGACACCACCCTTCTGGCAGAAAGTGAAGAGGAACTCAAAAGCCTCTTGATGAAAGTGAAAGGGGAGAGTGAAAAAGTGGGCTTAAAGCTCAACATTCAGAAAACGAAGATCATGGCATCCGGTCCCATCACTTCATGGCAAATAGATGCGGAAACAGTGGAAACAGTGGCTGATTTTATTTTTCTGGGCTCCAAAATCACTGCAGATGGTGACTGCAGCCATGAAATTATAAGACACTTACTCCTTGGAAGGAAAGTTATGACCAACCTAGACAGCATATTGAAAAGCAGAGACATTACTTTGCCAACAAAGGTCCATCTAGTCAAGGCTATGGTTTTTCCAGTGGTCCTGTATGGATGTGAGAGTTGGACTGTGAAGAAAGCTGAGTACCACACCGAAGAATTGATGCTTTTGCACTGTGGTGTTGGAGAAGACTCTTGAGAGTCCCTTGGACTGCAAGGAGATCCAACCAGTCCATTCTGAAGGAGATCAGTCCTGGGTGTTCATTGGAAGGAATGATGCTAAAGCTGAAATCCAGTACTTTGGCCATCTCATGCGAAGAGTTGACTCATTGGAAAAGACTCTGATGCTGGGAGGGATTGAGGGCAGGAGAAGGGGACGACAGAGGATGAGATGGCTGGATGGCATCACCGACTCGATGGACATGAGTTTGAGTAAACTCTGGGAGTTGGTGATGGACAGGGAGGCCTGGCGTGCTGTGATTCATGGGGTTCAAAGAGTCGGACATGACTGAGCGACTGAACTGAACTGAATTGATATGGATTGAAAACACTGTTTAGAAAAACAGGGTAACTAGATTATCTAGTCAATACAGCCAAAATATTAAGAAACAAGGATGAATGAAAAAGATGATTTAAGCACTCAAGAAGGCAAAATAAAAGAAAAGAAAGATAAGACAGCAGGAAGAAATTAATAAAAATAAATGTTGAAATTAATAAATTAGAAAAAGAGAACATGATAGAATTAATAAGTAAATCCAAGAACTGTTTCTTGGGAGTAGCGAATACAAAAGAAAACCTTTAATTTGCCTCCTTTTTTTTTTCAGTTAAAAGGAAAGAAACAATGATGAGAAAATAACAAAGCATAAGAAATTAAAATCCTAAAACACCATTTTGGTCACTCAATGTGAGTAAATTTGAGAACTAAAATGAAACAGATTATTTACTAGGAAATCTACCCCAGATAGGAATGAAAATTTAACAGACTAATGTCCATAGAAAAAGTAGGACAAATTGTCAAACATTTACTCCTACAAAAGTAGTTCAACACAGTTTGTTTCACAAGAGAAATTCTGCCAAATCCTTAAGAAGCAGATAAGCCCAATGCCATTTAAAGTGTTTCAGAGCGTAGAAAAAGAAGAAAAGCGTCAAAATTATGTTTATGAAGATATAAACCTCCGATAAAGATAGTATAGAAAAAACAAAACTACAGTTCAAATTCATTTTATGAATATTGGTGAAAACATTAGACAAATATGCAAACAGAATCCAGGATCACATTAAAATATATTATGCCATTACCAAGGAGAGTTTATTCCCAAAATAAAAGAGTAGTTTTATAATAAAATTGATTAAATAATTTTGCATATTAATAATATAATAAAGAAAATTAAATGACCACCTCTATAGGCTACAAAAAGCTTTTACTTAGGGGCTGATGTTGATTCAAATGGGGGCACATAGGCAGAATGGCTAGAGCCAGATCCTTGGCAGGAACTCCAAGATGAGAAAGTTCAGTGTAGTCAAACAGAATCGGTGGCAGTGTGTGTGTTAATCACTCAGTCATGTCTGACTCTTTGGGACCCCATGGACTGTAGCCCACCAGGCTCCTCTGTCCATGGAATTCTCCAGACAAGAAAACTGGAGTGGGGTGCCATTTCCTCCTCCAATTGGTGGCATTCAGGACAATAAGAAACACAGGAATGGTACACTGAGAACTCTCTTGAGATCACGGTTTTTCCACCAGTTTGGAGGGCTATTGAACCAAGGCGGCCCTGTAACACCAGCTGCCAGAAACTAGAAAAAGTCTCTAAGGGCACCATAGCTCCTGCCCCTGAGGCTGCTGGTGGCCCTGCACACTTGGAGCCGCCAGAGCCCCCACTATCCAAGCAGCTGTCACCTCCATACTCTCATGGGGCATACTCTCATGTCTCCCTGGGGCAGAGGTGCCAGAGGCTGGAGGGCCAAATCTCCTGTGCCCGTGGCTACCAGTACCCCTGCGTACCTGGCAGTGCCAGGGTCCCTATGATCCAGGAAGCTGCACCACGTCCACACCTGGTCCCCACTGACAGACCCAAGCCCTCCAGGGCAGCCTCGGGAACACACTCGAGAGTGACAGTGCTGGTCGCTTGCCTGCATGCATGCTACGTCGCTTCAGTCGTGTCCGACTCTGTGCGACCTCATGGACAGCAGCCCACCAAACTCCTCTGTCCACGGGATTCTCCAGGCAAGATCACTGGAGTGGGTTGCTATTTCCTTCTCCAATGCATGCCTGCATGCTACGTCGCTTCAGTCGTGTCCGACTCTTTGTGACCCCATGGACCGCAACCCACCAGGCTCCTCTGTCCATGGGATTCTCCAGGTAAGAATACTGGAGCAGGTTACCATTTCCTCCTCCAGGGGATCTTCCCAACCAAGGGATCAAACCCCGGTCTCCTGCATTGCAGGCAGGTTCTTTACCTCAGAGGTGGGGATAAAACCACAATTGAACTCCAGGGTCAGGGAGGTTAAGGAAGAGGATTGAAAACCATTTCACCAGCTGTACGAGCGGCAGATTAAATCCACACAATCAACTAGGCAGACTCTGTGTCTATGGAACATATAAATGGACAATGAGAGTGACCACAAAAGAAAACACTCTAGCTCTGGCAGCGGTGGACACTGGAGGCAAGAACATGCAGGGGAAGGGCTGGACTAGAGTCTGAGCTGTCCCCGTAGCAGGTATAGAGACCAGCCCAGTCCTGGAGGGCAATCTAGGGAAGTGAAGGTAGGCTGTGACTCAGCATTGAGGGAAAGGAAGCTGACAGCTGAGATCCGCGAAGCACGTTTATTATTATTCTTGTCTTTAGATTTATTCTGTAGTAGTTTCTGGATTTTTGTTCTTCTTTTTTTTTTCTTCTGTTGCTGTAGCTGTTGATTTTATTATTCTTCTTAACTTTATTTAAGTTTTTGAGAACTTTTTATTAAATCACAGTTTTTATTTCCTTTATATACTTCTACCTCTAAGTTGGCTTTTTGAACTTCTGTGCAGTTTTTTATCTTTTTTATTAGTTTTGCTTGTTTTTCCTGTTGTTCTTTTCCTGCTGTAGGTATTCTTTAATATATATACATCTTTTTTATATACTTCTACTTAACTTTGCTTTTCTATTTTTTTTCTTCCTTTTCTGTCTTTATCTCATCATGTTTGTTAGTTTGCTTTGTTTTCCTTGCTTTATTCCCCAGTTGGCACTCTGCTTTGGTCTTATTTTCTGGTTTATGTTTTAGTTGGTTTCGTTTTTAATTGGTCGATAAAATTTTTGCTTTCCTTTGCTCACCAGGTCACTCTCTTGTACTTTCCTTTCTTTGGACTATTTTGGTTTTGTTTCTCTCTGTGTGTGTGTGTTCCTTTGTTTTTGTTATTATTTATCTGATTTTGTATTTATCATTTGTCTGGGGTTCGTTTTTTCTTTCTTGTTTTGTTTTATTTTTTACTTTTGTGTATTTGCTTTAAACCCCTTTATTGCCATAACAAACAGCTTGTGGAATCTCGGTTCCCCTGCCACAGACTGGCCTGAGCCTTTGGAGTGGAGATGCTGAGTCTAGGACACCAGATGGCCAGAGAGCGCCTGACCCCAGGGAGTATTAATTAGTGAGAACTCCCACGAAGGCCTCCACCTGTACCCAAGACCAGGCATCACCCAACTGTCAGCAACACCCACTGCAGAATTCCTCAACCAAACAACAAGCAAGACAAAGACAGAAACCCAGTCATCAGCAGACAGGCTTCCCACAGACAGCCCAAAACATACCAACTGACACAGCACTGTCCATTGGAGGGAAAAAAAAAACCTTACCTCCGCCCACCAGGAACATAGGCACAAGTCCCTCCCCACACGAAGCTTACACAAATCCCTAGAACAATCTTATCCACTGAGGGCAGAAACCAAAAAGAAGAAGGAATACAACACTACAGCCTGAGAAAAGGAGACCACAAACACAGAAAAAATTGACAAGACAGAGAGATACTGAACAAATGAAGGAACTAGGTAAAAACTTACAAGACCAAATAAATGAAGAGGAAATAGGCAAAACTGTCTGAAAATCATCCAGAGTAATGAGAGTACAGATGATCTAAAACCTCAAAAACAGAATGGAGAAAACAGAAGAATCAATTAACACATTTAACATGGACCTAGAAGAAATAAACAAACTGAGACAAACAACATAATTACTGGAATTAAAAATACTCTAGAAGGAATCAATAGCAGAATAACTGAGGCAGAAGAATGGTAAGTCTGCTGAAAGATAGAATGGTGGAAATAATAGCTGAAGAGCAGAATAAAGGAAAAAGAATGAGAAGAACTGAGGACATTTTCAGAGACCTCTGGACAATATTAAACTCACCAACATTTGAACCCCAGAAGAAGAGAAAAAGAAAGGGTTTGAGAAATTTTTTTAAGAAATTATAGTTGAAAACTTCCCCATAAGGGAAAGGAAACAGTCAATCAAGTCCAAGAAGTGCAGAGAGTCCCATACAGGATAAATCCTAGAAGAAACATGCTGAACACATAGTAACAAAGATTAAACACAAAGAAAGAATATTAAAAGCAGCAAGGAAAACGCAACATACAAGGGAAACCCCATAGGATTAATAGCTGATCTTTTGGCAGAAACTCTGCAGGCCAAAATGGAATGGTAGGACATATTTAAAGTTCTGAAAGGGAAAAATATAAAACCAAGATTACTCTACCTGGCAAGGATCTCATTCAAGATTGATTGAGAAATCAAAAGCTTTTCAGACAAGTGATAGAACAAGATAGAAAGCCTGGAGTTAAACCCACGCACCTATGGGCACCTTAGCTTTGACAAAGGAGGAAATAATATACAATGGAGAAAAGACAGTCTCTTCAGTAGGTGGTGCTGGGAAAAGTGGACAGCTACATGTAAAAGAATGAAATTAGAACACTTTCTAACACCATACACAAAGATAAACTCAAAATGGATTAAAGACCTAAATGTAAGACCAGAAACTATAAAACTCTTAGAGAAAACATAGTCATAAATTCATTAAGTATTCTCACAAGTCAATAAGTACAATAAAGCTTTTTAAAAATATTTAATTTTATTGGCGTACAGTTAATTTGCAATGTTGTGTTAGTTTCAGGTGTGCAGCAAAGTGATTCAGTTATAGATATATGTACATTCATTCTTTTTTAGATTCTTTTCTCATATACAGAATACTGAGTAGAGTTCTGCACTATTTAGCAGGTCCTTGAGTGTGAGTGAACTCCGGGAGTTGGTGAGGGACAGGGAGGCCTGGCGTGCTGCGATTCATGGGGTCGCAAAGAGTTGGACACGACTGAGCGACTGATCTGATCTGATCTGCTGGTTATTTATCTCATATATAGTAGTATGTGTGTGTTCGTCCCAAGCTCCTGATTTATCCCTCCCCTTCACCTCTCCCCTTTGATAACCATAAGTTTATTTTCAGTGTCTGTAAGTCTGTTTCTGTTTTGTAAATAAGTTCATTTCTATCTTTTTTCTTTAATTAAATTCCACATATGAGTGATATCATATGGTATTTGTCTGACTTACTTCACTTAGTATGATAATCTTTAGGTCCATCCATGTTGCTATAAATGGCATTATTTCTTTTTTTTTATGGCTGAGAAATAGTTTATTGTATAAATGTAGCACATCTTTTTTATCTATTCCTCTGATGACAGACATTTAGACTGCTTCCAGGTCCTGGCTATTGGAAATAGTGCCACGATAAACACTGGAGTTCATGTATTCTTTTGGATCATGGCTTTCTCCAGATAAATGCCCAGGAATAGGATTGCTGGATCGTATGGTAGTTCTGTTTTTAGTTTTTTAAGGAATCTCTGTTCCTTTTTAAGGAACCATTCTGTTCTCCACAACGGTTGTACCAATTTTCATTCCTACTAACAATAAAGGAGGGTTCCCCTTTCTCCACAGCCTCTCCAGCATTTACTGTTTGTAGACATTCTGACGATGGCCATTCCGACCAGTGTGAGGCGATACCCCTCTGTCATTCTGACCTGCATTTCTCTAATACACAGTGATGCTGAGTACTTTTTCATGTGCTTTTGGCCATGTACGTGTCTTCTTTGGAGAAATGTCTATTCAGATCTGCCTGGTTTTTTTATTGGATTGTTTGCTCTTTTTGACACTGAGTTGTATGAGCTGTTTGAATATTTTGGAGATTCATCCTTTGACAGTCACACTATTTGCAAATATTGTCTCCCATTCTGTGGACTGTCCTTTCATTTTGCTTATAATAATGCTTTTAAAAAGAATTAAAAGACATGAATGGATAGGTCACAGAAAATACAAATCACTTTTAAATTTTGGAAAAAATGTTCAACAGCATTCACAATGAGATAAAAACCAAAACAGTGTACAATTTCCCTCCATCAGACTGCCAAATATCTTAAGGTTTATACATGGTGGTGACAAGGGAATAGGGAAATAGGCACAGTTACCTATTGCTGCTGGGAGTGTACAATTTCTATAGAGAGCATGCACTTTTTAACATAAGAATTCCTCTTCTAGAAATTATCCTACAGATATACTCAAGCAAAAAGACCTACACACAAGGGGGTGTGTGTGTGTGACTCATTCGTGTCTGTCTTTGTGACCCTACGGCCAGGCTCCTATGTCCATAGAGTTCTCCCGGCAAGAATACTGGAGTGGGTTGCCATTTTCTTCTCCAGGGAATCTTCCAGACCCAGGGATCGAACTTGGGTCTTTGCATTGAAGGAGATTCTTTACCATCTGAGCCACCAGGGAAGTCCACAAGGATATTTACTGTTATATAGTTTATAACAGTGAAAGTATAGAGAAGCCTAAATGCCTGTATATAGGAGACTAAGTACATTATGGTACATCTGTTCAGGTAAAACATGAAACTATTAAAAAGAATGAAGTGCTCTCTCTGAACAAACACTGATCAGCCTGAAGATAAAATGTCAGAAAAACAAAATGAGGCACAGAATAAAATGCATAATAGACTACCATTTAACTATTTAACTACAAAAAAAAAAAAAAAGAACTGTCTCCTGCAGAATACACAAGACCTGATAACAAGGGGTTCCTCTGCGAGCAGGGTTTGCCTCTGTGAAGAGCAACCCAGTAGCTCAGAGCAGAAGGAAGAGGGAAACTGACATTTCACCACATACTCTTTTTGAGTGGTGTTCCACTTGCACATATTGCCTCAAAAACTATAAAAATTTAAAGCCTTTTTTATATGCTTTCTTTTATCTGTCATGTATCTTCTCAAATTCTCAACAATATGCACTTAGTGTCTATCTATTCTTCTAAAGAGGGTGTCATCTTTGTGGGTATTCTTGTTTTGTTCCAGGGACAGGCCAGATAAATTGCACCCTTAAGGGTATCAGTGTTTCAATTTTCAATCTGATTATGATAACCAGGATGGAAAAAAAAGTAGACAATACTACTTCTTTTTAAAAAGCCCTCTAAACCATTTCTGTTCTTAAGCAAATCTGTTGCCAAACATCAAAAGGTGTTTTTCCACCTTTACATCTGAAGATAACCCGTTTTCAAAGGCACTCCTTATTTTACTAGAAACAAAATAAATATCAACATTCCCACTTCTGTGGGATGTAGCTGTATCAGGGTACAAAGGGAATGTCTCCTTCTTCAAACAAAAGTAAGATTTTCTTTGCGTTTTGTTTGAATCTCTTTCTTCTTTAAAACTGCCATGCCAAGTTTCAACCTGAAAATATGTGCCTGTCATGGACATGCTGACAGATTTTTATCTAGAGAAATGTGAATCCAGTGCAATAATTCTTAGCCAAGTAAGATGGGTAGTTTTTCATTATCTTAGTCTCCACAAACATTTCTTCAGGAAACTTACAGCCTTAGTACCACTAATTTAGGGTAATATAAAAATTTACTTAGGTCATGAAGTCTTACACCTTAGAGACTACAAAACAATACTATTCAGCCACGTAGATCTTTTTTATTTTAATTTGGCTGCGCCATGTCTTAGTTGTGGTGGGTGGGATCACGATCTTTGCAGCATGCGGGATCTTTAGTTGCAGCATACAAACTCCCAACTGTGGCATGTGGGGTCTATTTCCCAGACCAGGGATCAAACCAGGTCCCCTGCACTGGGAGCTTGGAGTCTTAGCCAGTGGACCACCAGGGAAGTCCAGCCATGTAGATCTGACTTAAATGAGATATAAAGGAGTATGTTGATTAAACAATAAACAAACATAAAACCAAAAAAGTGTATTAAATATAACATCATTAAGAAAGGACAAAAAGTTCAGAAAATTCATGCATTTCGGCCCCTTCTACTTCTCAGGCTCCTTCCTCTTCAAAACCTTTTTGGCTTTCAACAGGTTTTTCCAGTGGAAGGAATCCAAGCTGTAACAGGTATTTGGGGTATTTTGCAATGTTGAAAATTTTAAGATACCATGGTAATGGCTGGCACACTATTACACTACCTACTAAAATAGATCTGTGATCAGTTTCATTGTTTCTAATCTAACAATTATTTGAGATACAAGATTGTTTTTATTATAGGACTATCTCCAATTCCTCCACCTCCACTATCTTAAAAGTAATAGAAAAGTCTCATCAGGTATTGTGTGTGTGTGTGGTTTAGGGGGTTTTCCTTTTTTTCAGTCTAACCACCCGTTTCCCCAGTTGCAGCCCTAACAGCATTTTATGGCTAAGTTGCTTCACTGTGGTATTTGAGCCGCTTCCTTACTAGCAAGGCAATATGGTACTCAAGCCAAGGTTAGCTGTCGAACAGGATGTTCCCTGCTTAAAGCCCTCAAATTTCTCCCCATCTCGCTCAGATACCCGCAGGCCCCTGCTACTTTCAGACCTCCTCACTCCCACTCTCTCCCCCAGCTCCAGTCACTCTGGTCTCCTTGCTAAAGTACAAAGTCTACACCTCAGAACTTCTGTACTAACTGTTCTCACTGTTTGAAACACTTACCCAGAAGGAACACAGTACCTTCAAGGTTGTGCTCAAAATTCACTTTTTCCTTGACCACCAGATTCAAAATTCCAGTGCCTCCCTGACTCTACCAGTCCTTCTCTTCCTCCTTCAATTTATTTTCTGCATAGAACATGTCACTTCTAAACATACTATAACATTAACTTATCCATTTAGCTTATGGTCCATATTCCCAGTCTAGAATGGAAACTCTTTGAGGGCAGAGAGTTCACCTGTTTAGTTCACTGCTGTATCCTCAGTACCTAGAAGAGTTTCAGGCATGGGGTAGGTGTTAGGGCTGCTACACAGAACTGAGCTGACTGTGTAATACATGACCCCAGAGGACATCATCAAAAGGTCTAGGAGTGACACAGTGGTGCAGTCCTGAAGAGGCATCTGGAGTTTGTTAACCAGCTGCTTTGTGATAGTCAATATAGCAGATTTCACAAATGGTTTCGGGTGTCCATGAAGCTTTATTTTGCCTCCTTTTTGACTCTTGGTTTCATTTTTATTACATAGAAAGAGATGGGAATGCCAGACCACCTAACCTGCCTCTTGAGAAAGCTGTATGCAGGTCAGGAATCAACAGTTAGAACTGGACATGGAACAACAGACTGGTTCCAAATAGGAAAAGGAGTACGTCAAGGCTGTATATTGTCACCCTGCTTATTTAACTTCTATGCAGAGTACATTATGAGAAATGCTGGGCTGGAGGAAGCACAAGCTGGAATCAAGATTGCCGGGAGAAATATCAATAACCTCAGATATGCAGATGACACCACCCTTATGGCAGAAAGTGAAGATGAACTAAAAAGCCTCTTGATGAACGTGAAAGAGAAGAGTGAAAAAGTTGGCTTAGAGCTCAACATTCAGAAAACTAAGACCATGGCATCCAGTCTCATCACTTCATGGCAAATAGATGGGGAAACAGGGGAAACAGTGGCTGACTTTATTTTTCTGGGCTCCAAAATCACTGCAGATGGTGCAGATGGTGATTGCAGTCATGAAATTAAAAGACGCTTACTCCTGGTTATGACCAACCTAGACAGCATATTCAAAAGCAGAGACATTATTTTGCCAACAAAGGTCCACCTAGTCAAGGCTATGGTTTTTCCAGTGGTCATGTATGGATGTGAGAGTTGGACTGTGAAGAAAGCTGAGCACCAAAGGATTGATGCTTTTGAACTGTGGTGTTGGAGAAGACTCTTGAGAGTCCCTTGGACTGCAAGGAGATCCAATCAGTCCATTCTGAAGATCAGTCCCGGGTGTTCATTGGAAGGACTGATGTTGAAGCTGAAACTCCAATATTTTGGCCACCTGATGTGAAGAGCTGACTCACTGGAAAAGGCCCTAATGCTGCGAAAGATTGAGGGTAGGAGGAGAAGGGGACGACAGAGGATGAGATGGTTGGATGGCATCACGGACTGGATGGACATGGGTTTGGGTGAACTCCGGGAGTTAGTGATGGACAGGGAGGCCTGGCGTGCTGCAGTTCCTGGGTTCACAAAGAGTCGGACACGACTGAGCAACTGAATTGAACTGAAGCTGATATTAGATACTGAGCAAACCCCGGGAGACAGTGGAGGACAGAGGAGGTTGGCGTGCTACAGTCCACAAGGTCGCAAAGAGTTGGATACAACTTAGCAACTGATCAACAACAACTGGACATTGAATAGAAAGACAATTATCTGGTTGTATTAAAGCAAAAATCTATTAGACCTAAATCTGTAAGAATTCCTTTAAACCATAAGATGTGATTGAATCTATTTTTCTGCCAGATTCCTAAATATCATAGTAGTGAATTACCACTCTAGTTAAAACTTAGTTGTTTTAACTAGATCAGAAAAATTAACTGATAATTAGGAAAGAATCTAAAATGCTAAACTTCCATATACTTCATAAAGACAAATCAAGGAAAAGTTGGCAAAACCTTTATTTTCTTTATTCTTCCAATTTTTGGAAATGAGTTGTAGATTTTTTATTCATTTCAAGGACTTAGAATTACTTTTAAATGCAATCCATTACAACAAACTTCAAATTGATAGGTTCCTTGCCGCAGCTGCCAAACCTTAGCTAGACCATTTGTTTATCTTTTGTTTTGCATAATTCACATGGATATGACAAAACAGTGCTTAGTAGTATAGTGAAGCTATATAACCCAAGAGAGTATATTCTTCTTGGCAAGTTAAGGGCTAAGTATTACAAATGCCACATTACACTACTGTATAGCTCTCACAATTTACAATGAAACATTAGAAATACTGAAAAAGAAGAATTATGTCTCCTCTACTAAGGCATTCTTGCACATGGTTTTCACTAACACACTCACACTTTGGGTTTGCACATACTGTAAACTGTATGCTTCTATAATTGTATTCCTAATAGTTCCAGCCATCACAATGCTGATTGATTTTCAAATACTGGATCAGTCTTGAAATCCCTGGAATAAAGTTCTTTTTCTGTGTTGCTGAATTCTATTTGCTAACATTGTGTTAAGGATTTTGTGTCTATATGTAAAGGAGGGACATTTGTATGTAGTTCTCTTTTTTTTAGACTGTTTTTGCCATTTGGTCCTGAGCAACTAAACACACAGCACAGCACGTCACAGTAACACTATGTCTGACTGGCTTTACTTGGGTCATCCCGTCTCTACAGTTTGGGTGTGTCCTCCCACATGTGCCGTTTGTTTTTTTCCCCTGGCATCTCCTTACCCTGGAAGCTCCTGAAATATTGTTTTATTTTCCATCCCATATCATCCAAGTGACAAAAATAATAATAATAATAATCTCCCTTTAGGGGTGAGGTGGCTGTCAAGACTGTGGTTATTCCTTGAAAGTGAAAGTCTGTCGCTCAGGCACGTCTGACTCTTTGCAACCTTGTGGACTGTAGCCTGCCAGGCTCCTCTGTCCATGGAATTCTTCAGGCAAGAATACTGGAGTGGGCTACCTTTTCCTTCTCCGGGGGATCTTCCTGACTTAGTGATTGAACACAGGTCTCCTGCATTACAGGCAGATTCTTTACCATTTGAGCCACCAGGGCTGGATCTTTTTCAAACCTTCTGTTTTAACTGTTTTTTTTTTTTTTTTTTCTTTTTCTGATACCACAGCAGTAGAAGGGGATTGGAGATGCTGCAGCCCAAAACTGCCATTGGAGATAGCAGTCCAGGTTTCCCACTTGGCCTCCAGTGACACTCAGAGAGGGGTCTCCTTATAAATTCTGAATGAGGATGGGAGTTTCAGATTTTCCACATAGTCTTCACTACATAGTGAGATGGTCTCATTACTGCTAGCAATGGTGAAAGCGCTGACCCTTCAGAATATCTCCTCTGACACCATGCCAGCAGAGAAGGGGAGGAGTACATGGTTGCCAAATGGGTCACGGCCCTGGCTCCCCACATGGTCTCTACTTACTCTACAGATGGAGTTGAGGGTGGGAAGGCTCCTTAGTGGCTGGTGGGCACGAAAGTCCTGGTTCCCTGTTTGGTCTTCCATGACACCACCTGGTAGGCATGTTGGGATATCCCGTAACAGTCTTAGGAGGGTAGAAGTCTAAGGTATCTACTCAGTCTTTGTTGGCATGGGTCACAATGGACTACATTTTTTTCTGTAATGTTTGACTAGAACAGAGTGATTATCTCTTATTAGATTCTCTCTTTCCTGATTCTTCAACTAGAGAGAACAGACTTTTGTGGAGGGGGGGGGGGTTCTGTTGGTTAGTTAGTTTGTTTTCTGTACTCACTGGCATTTCCAATTCACCAGCTTTTTCAGCTCCAAGTCTGAGATACATGACACAAAAAGAAAACCCAAGGAGCTCAGGTCCCAACGTCTGCAGCTGGCCTGCTTTCTGTCCACCTTTCAGAGTCTTATTATGTTGGACTAGGTAGGTAGGTAGGTAGATAGACAGAAAAACAGATAAGTTTTTTAGTGGTAGTTAGTGGGATAAATAGAAAAAAGTACATCTACTCCATCTTCCCGGAAGTGGAAACTCCCAGCATGCTAATTTTTAACAACACACTGTGTAAAGTACAAAACTGTCACAAAGCAAACATGAGTGTCAAAGCTACCTCCCTGCCCACTTCATTTTTTTCCTGAATGTTTTCTCCTCTGTGAATCCTTTCCTGAACTATTCAAGTCAGAATGAATTGCTCCCTTCTTTTCGTGTCCACAGCGTATTATTTACTTTTCTAAAATGACTTACAATCATCCAACAGTGTCATCATTGGTCACTGAAGTAAAGCAAATTGACGATGAGGACCATGTCAGATTCATGCTTGGATTCTCAATGTCTGAATGTCTAATAGTATACATGTATTACAATAACTCACATAATGTGGGGAAATACTAGATACTCAACAAATATTTGTTGATTGAATAAGTGAACAAATGAACATTTATTCAGCACTTGCCATATGTTCCAGAACTCAATAAGGGTTTGTTAAGTTGGACTAAGCTGTTTCTGCATCTGTCAGTCTAATCAATCCACAATTATTTCTTCCTATGGGGAAAAGAGAAGCTCACTAAGCATATCCAAAGTGCAATTATTGCAGATTAGCTCTTTCTCCCAATTAACAATTAATTATCAGTTATTTATTTAAAACTCTATGACCAGAACTATGCATAGTACAAAAGTAAAGTTAGGATTCCTGCCCTCAGAAGTATAAAACACATTATATAGACTAAAAGATAAGCAAAAATTAAATAGTAAATGATCAATAGTGAAAAATGAAGTATAAAAAAAAAGAGAATATGGGTGACCTGAATATTAAAAGGGACTTCATAAAAGAGGCAGGACTTCAGTCAGGTCTTTAAAAAAAAGAAAAGGTTAAGACTTAGTTGTCAGAGGAGCAAAGAGAAGAGCATTTCAGGTTTAGCAACAGTATAGAAAGATAGAACCAAATGTGGGCTAAATGTGGAGACAGAGAGGAATTCACTTGAAAAGAGGTGAAAAGGCTGAAAATTAGAGTTTGGAAAAGACTTAGAATTCATACAGCACAGAAAGATAAAGAAAGAAACCACTATCATCTGAACATTACAGTTCATAAAGATTTTTCAAGCAAGCATTTTCTCATTTAAGCCATAAAATATCTTTGATGAAATGCAGAGGAGGTGACTTGAGTTTCAATCTTCAGACATTCACCCTTGTGCTGTGTTCACACCATTCTCTCTATATAATGTTCAAGTAACTTGTTGTGGGGGGGTGGTTTATCCTCAGGGGTAGGAGCTGATTTTCCCCCAGTGAGATAAATCTGACAATATGAAGAAAGATGGACTAAAAAGAAGAGACTAGAAAACTGATGAAGACCCTAACTAGAAAGTCGGCAGCAAAATACGCATAAGAAAGGGATAAATCTAGAAGAGATTTAGAAGGAGACAGATGACTTGAGAGAGGGGAAAGGAAAGGCATCAAGAAGAAAAAGCTAAGATTTCTGTTGTAAGCACTGAGGAGAACACTGGTACCTAGTCAAAGGGACTGGAAAACATACATGTACTCACCAAGTTCCAGGACCTCTACAGACCTATAGAAGCACAAGATAAAGCAAAGGCCTCAAGCCAGGGAACAGTGCATGTTGTGCAATGAGAGCTGCTAAGACAAAGACAAACCCCTAACCTGTCTGAAGTCTGGAAGCCCAGAGCCATATTTGAACTGCAGCCTGCTCAGCTCAACCACAATGGCTACAGGCGCCTTGTAGGGTACTACAGTAACTATAGTTTTTGGCTTCCCAATAGAGCTTCCTCCTTTCTGTTTTCTTTTGCTTTAAGTTTATCCTCTGGTCTAGACTGGCTGTCAATCACAGTACCATTCCTATCCACACTCCATACCCAAACTACAGAGATAGGATGACCCAAGCAAGGCCAATCAGAACCTTCACTGATATTGATATTGAAAAATAACAACTATATTTTCTTATTGTCTACATTCTTGAAGCTCTGGCATCTTGGACCTCACAGACTGGGAGAACTACCCCTCCCAGGGTTAGTGAATTCTTAATGAACATCCCTTTCATATACAATCAACCAATCTAAAACCCTTACTGTTCAATCACTTCCTTTATCTAACTCTCACAGGCCAAACCAATTTTTCCCTGCCTTGCTCAACCCAGGGCCAGGTACCAAACAACTTGGGACAGTTCCAATACCTGAGAGTCCATTGAAATTATTCATATTAGCCAACACTAAGACTGCTCACCCAGTCTAACCCATTCTTTCCTGCCAAAACCACAATCAAGTCTTTTGCCCATGTTTCCCCCTCATTCCTTTTACCTCTTAACCAATCCTGATGCTTGCCTATGTGGCCCTGCATGCCACAGCATGCCCTTCCTTCTGGGAACCATGAGCAGCATTGGCACATTCCCTCCTGGGAACTGTGAGCAACATGATTCACTGGCAATCATTTCCTGATCTGTTGGCCTCACCGTACCTGAATAATAATAAAACAGATTTTAAAACATACAGATGTTGCAAATAAAAATTATTACTGGCGGTCCTACTCACAGAAATTAGGCAAGAAAAAGAAATAAAAAGCATTCAAATTAGAAAAAAAGTAGTAAAACTGTCACTCTTTGTAGATATATAGAAAACCGTAAAGACTCCATCAAACCAACTGCTAGAATAAACAAACACAGTAAATTTGCAAAATATAAAATCAACACACACAAATCTACTGCATTTCTATTACTAATAATGAAATATCAGAAAGATATCCCACTTACAACTGCATCAAAAAGAATAAAATGCCTAGGAACAAATCTAACCAAGGAGATGAAAGACATGTGCACTGAAAATATAAGACATTAATGAAAGAAACTAAGAAAGATACAAATAAATAGAAAGATATTCTGTGCTCATGAAATCAAAGAATTAATTCTATTAGAATGTTCATGCTACTGAGAGCAATAAACAGATTCAATGCAATCCCTACCAAAATTTCAGTGGTATCTTTCACAGAAATAGAACAAACGATCCTAAAATTTGTACAAAACCACAAAAGATGCCAAATAGCCACAGAAATCTTGAGACTGAAGAACAAAGCTGGCATCATGCTCCTTGATTTCAAACCATACTATAAAACTGTAGTAATTAAAACAGTGTGGCATTTGCATAAAAACAGACACATAGATCAATGGAACAGAATAGAGAGCTCAGAAATCAATCCAGGCATATATGATCATTAATTTATAACAAAAGAATCAAAAATATACAATGAGGAAAGGACAGTCTCTTTAATAAATGGTGTTGCAAAAGAATGAAACTGAACCACTATCTTCACCACACACAAAAAATAACCCAAAATAAATTAAAAACTTGTATATAATACTTGAAACCATAAAATCCTAAAGGAAAACATAGACAGTAAGCTCCTAGGCCTAAGTCTTAGCAATGATTTTTCTAATCTGACACCAAGCAAAAATAAACAAGTGGGACTATATCAAACTGAAAGCTTCTATACAGCAAAGTACACATGTACACTGGTGCACCCACTATGGAAAACAGTCTCCTCAAAAAATTAAAACTAGAACTACCATCAATAAAATGAAAAGGCTATCTACTGAATAGGAGAAAATATTTGCAACTCATAGGGCTAAATATCCAAAATATATAAATAACTAAACAGCAACCCACTCCAGTACGCTTGCCTGGAAAATTCCATGGACTGAGGAGCCTTGTAGGCTACTGTCCATGGGGTCGCAAAGAGTTGGACACAGCTGAGCGACTTCACTTCACTTCAACCTAATAACAAAAAAAAAAAGATTCCAATTAAAAAATTGGTATAAGATCTGAGTAAATATTTTCCAAATAAGACATGCAAGAAGCCTATAGGTACAAAAAAAGATGTTCTACATTATCAATAATCAGTTCAGTTCAGTCACTCAGTCGTGTCCAACTCTTTGCGACCCCATGTTCTGCAGCATGCCAGGCTGCCCTATCCATCACCAACTCCTGGAGTTTACTCAAACTCATATCCACTGAGTCCGTGATGCCATCCAACCATCTCATCCTCTGTCATCCCCTTCTTCTCCTGCCTTCTATCCTTCCCAGCATCAGCATCTTTTCCAATGAGTTAGTTCATCGCATCAGATGGCCAAAGTACTAGAGCTTCAGCTTCAGCATCAGTCCTTCCAATGAATATTCAGGACTGATTTCCTTTAGGATAGACTGGTTGGATTTCCTTGCAGTCCAAGGGACTCTCAAGAGTCTTCTCCAATATCACAGTTCAAAAGCATCAATCCTTCAGCACTCAGCTTTCTTTATAGTCCAACTCTCACATCCATACATGACCACTGGAAAAACCATAGCCTTGACTAGACAGACCTTTGTTGGCAAAGTAATGTCTCTGCTTTTTAATATGCTGTCTAGGTTGGTCATAGATTTTCTTCCAAGGAACAAG
This sequence comes from Bubalus kerabau, assembly GCF_029407905.1. NCBI lineage: Eukaryota > Metazoa > Chordata > Mammalia > Artiodactyla > Bovidae > Bubalus > Bubalus kerabau. Next base: position 69,781,081 of record NC_073637.1, read on the forward strand.
TGTCTTTTAATTTCATGGCTTCAGTCACAACCTGCAGTAATTTTGGAGCCCAAAAAATAGTCTCTCACTGTTTCCATTGTTTCCCCATCTATTTGCCATGAAGTGATGAGACTGAATGCCATGATCTTAGTTTTCTGAATGTTGAGTTTTAAGCCAGCTTTTTCACTCTCCTCTTTCACTTACATCAAGAGGTTCTTAAGTTCCTCTTTGCTTTCTGCCATAAGGGTGGTGTCATCTGCATATCTGAGGTTACTGATATTTCTTCCGGGCAATCTTGATTCCAGCTTGTGCTTTATCCAGCCGGGCATTTCACATGATGTATTCTGCACAGAAGTTAAATAAGAAGGGTGACAATATACAGCCTTGACGAACTCCTTTCCTGATTTCGAACCAGTCTGTTGTTCCATGTCCAGTTCTAACTCTTGCTTCTTGATCTGCATACAGATTTCTCAGGAGACAGGTCAGGTGGTCTGGTATTCCCATCTCCTTCAGAATTTTCCACAGTTTATTGTGATCCACACAGTCAAAGGCTTTGGCGTAGTCAATAAAGCAGAAATAGATGTTTTTCTGGAACTCTCTTGCTTTTTTGATGATCCAGTGGATATTGGCAATTTGATCTCTGGTTCCTCTGCCTTTTCTAAAGCCAGCTTGAATATCTGGAAGTTCACGTTCCACATACTATTGAAGCCTGGCTTGGAGAATTTTGAGCATTACTTTGCTAGCGTGTGAGATGAGTGCAATTGTGTGGTAGTTTGAATATTCTTTGGTATTGTCTTTCTTTGGGATTGGAAGGAAAACTGACTTTTTCCAGGCCTGTGGCCACTGCTGAGTGTTCCAAATTTGTTGGCATAATGAATGCAGCACTTTCACAGCATCATCTTTTAGGATTTGAAATAGCTCAACTGGAATTCCATCACCTCCACTAGCTTTATTCATAGTGATGCTTCCTAAGGCCCACTTGACTTCGCATTCCAGGATGTCTGGCTCTAGGTGAGTGAACACACCATTCTGGTTATCTGGGTCATGAAGATCTTTTCTGTATAGTTTGTCTATCTATTCTTGCCACCTCTTCTTAATATCTTCTGCTTCTTTTAGGTCCATATCATTCCTGTCCTTTATTGAGCCCATCTTTGCAGGAAATATTCCGTTGGTATCTCTAATTTTCTTGAAGAGGTCTCTAGTCTTTCCCATACTATTGTTTTCTTCTATCTCTTTGCAATGATCACTGAGGCAGGCTTACGTATCTCTCCTTGATATTCTTTGGAACTCTGCATTCAAATAGATATATCTTTCTTTATTTCCTTTGTCTTTTGCTTCTCTTCTTTTCTCAGCTATTTTTAAGGCCTCCTCATACAACCAGTTTGCCTTTTTGCATTTCTTTTTCTTGTGGATGGTCTTGATCCCTGCCTCCTGTACAATGTCACAAACCTCTGTCCATAGTTCTTCAGGCACTCTAACAAATCTAATCCCTTGAATCTATTTGTTACTTCTACTGTATAAGTATAAGGGATTTGATTTAGGTCATACCTGAATGGTCTATTGGTTTTCCCTACTTTCTTCAATTTAAGTCGGAATTTGGCAATAAGGAGTTCATGGTCTGAGCCACAGTCAGTCTTGTTTTTGCTGACTATGTAGAGCTTCTCCATCTTTGGCTGCAAAGAATATAATCAATCTGATTTTGGTATTAACCATCTGGTGATGTCTATGTGTAGAGTCTTTTCTTGCGTTGTTGGAAGAGGGTGTTTGCTATGATCAGTGTGTTCTCTTGGCAAAACTCTGTTAGCCTGCTTTGCTTTGTACTCCAAGGCCAAACTTGCCTGTTACTCCAGGTATCTCTTGACTTCCTACTTTTGCATTCGAGTCCTCTGTAATGAAAAGGACATCTTTTTTGTGTGTTAATTCTAGAAGGTCTTGTAGGTCTTCATAGAACCATTCAACTTCAGCTTCTTCAGCATTACTGGTTGGGGCATAGACTTGGATTACTGTGATATTGAATCGTTTGCCTTGGAAACGAACAGAGATCTTTCTGTCATTTTTGAGATTGCATGCAAGTACTGCATTTTAAACTCTTTTGTTGAATATGAGGGCTACTCCATTTCTTCTATGGGATTCTTGCCCACAGTAGTAGATATAATGGTCATCTGAGTTAAATTCACCCATTCTGGCCCATTTTTTCCATGGATTCCTAAAACATTGACGTTCACTCTTGCCATCTCCTGTTTGACCACTTCCAACTTGCCTTGATTCTTTGACCTAACATTCCAGGTTCCTATGCAATATTGCTCTTTACAGCATCGGACTTTACTTCCAACACCAGTCACGTCCACAACGGGGTGTTGTTTTTGCTTTTATACTAATCATCAGGGAAATGCAAATCAAAGCCGTAACACCACCTCACGCCTGTTAGAATGGCTGCTATCAAAACAACTAGAATGACAAGTGTTAGCAAGGATTTGGAGAAAAGGAAACCTGTGTGCACTGCTGAGAGGAATGCACATTGCTGCATTCCATTGCTGGAAAGCAGGTTCCTCAAAAAATTAAAAATAAAACTAATCGTATGATCCAGAAATTCCACTTCTGAGTATTTATTTGAAGAAAACAAAACACTTAATATATGCACTCATTGCAGCATTATTTATATTAGCCAATATACTGGCAACAACTGTCCATCCATGGGTAAATGGATAAAGAAACTGCAATATCTATGCAATGGAATCCTCTTCAGCCATAAAAAAAAAAAAAAAAGAGTGAAATCTTAGCATTTTCAACAAAATGCATGGATTTCAAGAGCATTACACCAAATTGACAGAGGGACACAATGGTGGAGTAGGACTTGGAGCTCACTTTCACTCTTGAGCACACCAAATCTCAACTAACTGCTGAACAACCTCTGACAAAAAAGACTGAAACCTACCAAAAAGGATATTATATATCTAAGGACATAAGAAGGAACACAACAAGAGGATTAGAGCAATGCTGCTGCTCGTTGTCCAACCCCGTGCAACTCCATAGACAGCAGCCCACCAGGCTCCTCTGTCCCTGGGATTCTCCAGGCAAGAACACTGGAGTGGGTTGCCATTTCCTTCTCCAATGCATGAGAGTGAAAAGTGAAAGTGAAGTCGCTCAGTCGTGTCCAACTGTTCGTGACCCCATGGACTGCAGCCTACCAGGCTGCTCCGTCCATGGGATTTTCCAGGCCAGAGCACTGGAGTGGGGTGCCATTGCCTTCTCCACAGTGCAATACACTAGTGATATAATCAAATTCCGTCCCCCCATCCCCCTAAGGCAGACCTATAAACTGGAGAATAATTATATCACAGAAATTCTTCCATAGGAGTGAGAGCTCTGAGTCCCATGACAGGCTCCCCTGTCAGGGGGTCTGTCATCAGGGGGAGGAGCCCCCAAAGCATTTGGCATTGAAGGCCAGCAGGGCATGAGCGCAGGAGATCCACAGAACTAGGAGAAACAGAAACTGTACTCTTGGAGGGCGCACACAAGGTCTCATGGGCACCAGGACCCAGAATTTCATATAAGCCTAGGCCAAACCTACCTACTGGTCTTAGCAGGTCTCCTGGGGAGGCAGGGGATGACTATGACTCACTTACTGACAAGAACACTGGTGGTGGAGGTATCAGGAGGCCAGCATTTTGGCACCAAGACCTGGCCCCAGTGAACAGCTGTAGGTTCCAGTGCTGGGATGCCTCAGGCCAAACAACCAACAGAGCTGGAACACAGGCTCATCAGCAGACAGGCTACCAAAAGACTTTCTGAACTCACAGTCACTTCTAGACACACTCCTTGGTGTGGCCCTGTCCACCAGAGCAACCAGGCCCAGGTCTGCCCACTAGTGGGCAAGGACTGGCCCCTCCCACCAGGAAGCCAGACACCAGAAGCAAGTAAGCTACAATTCAGCACACTGGAGAACCGAGTTCACAAACACAGAGCAGAACCTACCCTGGGACCAGCTGGTCCCTGGCCTTTGGGTTGAGAGAGGAGTATACTGCTGGAACACATAGGACATCCCTACAGACAGCCACTTCTCCAGGGTGAGAAACATAACAGAAAAATACAGTTAGAAATTTAGACAAAAATGAGGGCATTATGCCAAGTGAAATAAGTCAGACAAAGATAAATCCCATTCCACTTAATTTTTAAAGTGGAATCTTAAAAAATTGAACTAAAATGAAAACAGGCTCATAGATACAGAGAACAAACTGGTGGCTGCCACACGCAAGGGTTTAAGACTGGGAGAAATGGGTAAACAATTTATTTTTTTAAGTGTAAAAAGAAAGGAAGAAAGGAAGGGAGGGAGGGAGGAAGAAGAGCCTCTCCTTGCAATTAAAAGATGGGAACTCAGACACGCATCTATCATTGGGATTTGTTTTCTAAATGTTCCTTTTGTGCTGACATTAGATCCCTCTAAGATCTATTGAGTTTGCTGCTATTATTCTCCTACCAAATGCTTTTCTCACCCAACTTAACCATATTCAGTGTCTCTTTGCACCTGATCCCAAACCCTGTGTTTGTTTTCTTGGACCAGACCTACATTCTCAAACGCGCCTGGGAGGCATCTCAACTTGTGGATACCTTCAAAGCCTAACTAAATTCGCAACCCCTTCTCCTTAACGTCTTTCTAGATTTCCATTCATGATAGAACACACTATAAATTCTCAGAACTTGGTGGGCAGCCTTCCCTTCTTCCTTCTCCCTCAAATCCTACACACCGACTGGCCCCTGCATTGCCTCTGTCCTATCTTTGAGCAGCCCTTGGGGCCTCGCTCTTGGGCCAGAAGTGAGCCTCTCTGCTCTGTGGGCGTCAGAGCCCTCTGCTTATATTCCTCCCGAGGATCACTGCTGATCATCCGAGTGTTATGTTCGTGGTTTGTCTCTGACGCTAGACCGTGACTGTCTTGAAAACAGACAGCTTTGTTTTATGTAACTATGTATTTTGATTTCCTCCATATTTCAGTCTAAAATCAAAAAGATGCTCAAATAATATTGGTTGAATTACCTTTTAATTTCATTGATTGCAATAAATGCAATGACAAATGACAATGTAAATGCAATTATTTTAAACGGAGGATTTTCTTGAGTCTTCTGATTAGGGAAAATTAACAGAAAAATCTGATGTGAGGTATGATTAGAACAGCATAAATAAATAAAGGGGTAAAAATTCAAGAAACTTGGTAGAAAGATGTTTAAAAGTTTCCTAGATTGATGGAAATAAAATAAACTTGGAAAATACAAATGTCTTTAACTTCAAATGATTTGAAGACAATTATAGTTGTCCCTCAATCAGACTACACTGAATATTGAACATTTGAAATAATTTACATTTTTTAAATTATAATTGGGAAAAGGTAAAATAAAGTCTTCATGTATAAAACTGCGGAAAAGGAAACGTTGTGTCCACTGGGAATGCCAGGATGGGAATCTATAGATATAGGTACCCATTTTGCCTATTGTATACTGAGAACCCGTCTACAAAATGAAGCTAAACAGGACAAGCTAAGCCAAGAGATAGAGACAACAGGGCTAGAGATCGGTCCATATCACATCATTTGTAACCTGAATCCTGCCATGCCTAACACCATGTATCAGAGATACTAAAAGTATCTCTGAACTTTCCAGTTATGAAAGTTACAGATCTCTCCTTTTGGTTTAGTATATTTTAGTTAGATTACTTTCACTTCTAACCAGATATTCTGATTCAAAATCTCCAAACTCATCACCTTCCCCAGAATCTTCTCTAACCCAGAAAGAGGATTTGCCTCTTTCTGTTAATGTAAACATAACTGTCCTCTCGTTCAGTCTCATCTACTCATTCTCCCACATATGCAATGTCACTAAATCTTATCATTCTGTCCTCTGGCATCCCTTCCTTTTCTCCCTGCCAACAAAAATGTCACCACTGTAATTCTGGTCTTTTATCTTTCTACCTTAGCAGTAGTATCATACATCACACATCTCAAAGATCACCTTCTCTCTGAAACCTTTTCTTATCTGCAATCCCCTCGCTCTGCTTTTTCTCCACCTCCACTCTCATTCCATCTTTTTGAGTCAACTCAGGCACAGTTTTTCCCGGGTGCTTTTCCTGACCTGGTTCCTCTTCTCACAGAATGTGTTGCATGTATTCTTCTACAATTTTCTAGCACCCTCTGCTTAACTCCTTTAAAGTTTACCGTTTCTGAATCAAAATTCTGAATCAAAATTATCTGGATTATGTCACCAGTCTTAAAGCTTTTCAAGGGAAAAATCAATGTCCTATGTATGATCTGCCTAGTATACAGCAGAAGCTCAATAAATGCTTTTGAGCTTTTAAAGTGAATTGGGTTTTCTTCATCCTTGTATCCCCACCACCCAGCACATGTGTGGCAGAGTAGCAGCTAGATTGATGCCAGCTAAGTGAAGAGCCTCCAGCAGCAGACTGAATGTGTCACCATAAAATGCATGTAATACCACCATAATAATGTGACAGTATCAGCAGGTGGGGCCTTTGATAGTTAATTAGGTCATGAGGATATAGTCCTCATGAATGGGATTTGTTCCCTTGTAAGAGGGGCACCTTCTATTTTTGCCATGTGAGGCTACTATGAGAAAGTGGCAGTCTACCACCCAGAAGAGGGTCCTCAGCAGAATCTGACCATGTTGGCACCTTGATCTCAGACTTCTAGCCTCCAGACTGCAAGAAGTAAATTTCTGCCATGCATAAGCCACCCTCTCTATGGCACTTTGTTACAGCAGCTGGAGCTAACTAAGACACTTCCTTGCCTCCAGTCTGACTGTATTTCTGTCTACCCAACTAACCATTTCAGATTAATCTTGGCTCACAACATCATCTGGTGGTTAACGATTCCAAGAATGCTTTCATTAGCACCTTAGAACACCTTTGCCTTTCCTCTTCATCTAAGCTGCCAATTCTTCAAAATTGCACGTGCTCCATGATATTATCATCAACATTTTCTTAACCATGGCAAATATCTCCACTATGAACTAAGGCTGTCTGATCTCAGCTGGGTCCCTTGCATTGCTCAGCAACCCTTATATTTATCTTCAACTGACTCCTATCAAATTCCCCACAGCAGCTGCTACAAAGTTTTTCCACTCTCTTTAAGCCCCAGATTCAACCTCTACTCCCCTCATACTCATCAAAAGCTCTCCTCTTCTACATAACTGAGAATATGATATTATGACCATGAGATGACTTGGCTTTCTTCATCCTCAACCCAAAACTTTTCTATCCCTTTATCTACACAATTCTTCTCAGCTCCCATCTCAGTGAAAGAATTGTGCACTCTCCTTTCCAAAGCCAAATTCTCTATCCATACTGTAGCAATTACTGAAGAATATCCTCCAAACTGACCAGGAACTTTGAGACCAGAAAACAAAGCAGGCAATTCCATTAAGTGCAATTATGAAGTTTACTGTGGGTAACCTACACATAGGCAGGAAGGATCAGGCAGATGGGATGATCTGGAGGCATTTGCAGTTGCACTTTGCACCACGGAAAGGGGTACAGGGGATCTAAAGGGGCCAAAGCTAAAAACAGAATCCAACTATCGAGTGAGAAGCACGACCACACCGATGGGGACGGGGGATTTTTTCCCTCCTCAGGGATCTCACGACCAGTAACCATCTGTGTAAGCATAAGGCAGGCTTCCAGTTTTCATACCAGAAGACATGGGTAAACATTGATGGGGAACATATCTAGCTTGGGTGAATTCTTGTCAATTAAGCTAAAGCTCAGCCTCACAGAAAGGGGGGTAGGGGTTAGAACTGTGGACCTAAAATAGAGCTGACAAAATGGACTCAGTGTGGTACAGCCACACACCAACTATCCAGTTTTTTCCTTCTTATTGGCTCCTTCCCTTTATCATATAGGAATGCTTAAATCTTCTCTGTCCCAAAAGTTATTCATATTTCATCATTAGCTAACATTGACTGAGCATTCACAATGTGGCAAGTGCCACTGTGAGCAGTTTGCATACGTGCTCAATTGCTTCAGTGTGTCCAGCTCTTTGCAACCCCATGGACTATAAACCACCAGGCTCCTCTGTCCATGGAATATTCCAGCCAAGAATACTGGAGTGGGTTGCCATTTCCTCCTCCAGGGGATCTTCCTGACTCAGGGACTGAACCCACGTCTCCGGCATTTGTAGAAGGGTTCTTTATCAATGGGCCATGTGGGAAGCCTGTAAGCAGTTTATATAGATCATTTTAATTAATTCTGACAATAAACTTCGATGTTCTTGATACTATATTCCCTATTTTACAGACTAGGAAACTAAAGCTAGTAGCATTGAAAAATGTACTCAAGGTCACTTGCTTTTCACTTCCTTATACATGCCCACTTTGCTAAAGAATAATCTAAATTTGATTCTTCTCTCTTATTCCCTTCCTCTCTCCCTGTGTGCATCTACGTCGTGTGTCCAAAAGCTTCATTGCTATACCAATCACAATTTGAGCAGTTCCGTGTCTGTCAGCACAGACAGGGAAATGCATACACACAGACACACATAATACTTACACACCATTAACACTTATTCAATATATATTTGCTGAAATGTTGAAAAACTGAATTATATATAGTTCTCTTATAGTTCTCAAGAGAATAATATTTTTAAAATAAATCAACACTGCCCTTTTTCACTTTCTCAGCTACTATCATCACTTTTATAACTTTTCAAGCTCAAAGGACAAAACAACTAAAGCACCAAGTAGGTTTTCTTGAGTTTGAAAAGCACTCACTGCCTCAGAGTTTCCCTCTAGTTACCTAACCTAATCCCATGGCCCACAGGTTGGTGCAGTTTCCACAGCTTTCAAGAAGACCCTTTTTTTCTTTTTTTTTTTTTTTTGGCTGCACCACTCGGCTTGTGCATCTTAGTTCCCTGATCAGGGATAGAACCCAGGCCATGGCAATGAAAGCATTGAATCCTAACCACCAGAAGGACATGACTGGGTCCAGAAATAAAGGGCATTCAACAGTATCGGCTGCAACTCCTTCCCCACCAGAAAGGCCAGGCTGACACCAGGTCAACTGAGGAAGCAAACATTTCTTTTATTGAAAAGTGTTTAATTGGACATTTTGAGAATCTAATGTCATGTATGCAGATGCAAATGTTTGAAGAGTTGTTTACAGTGTAGTTTGTGCCAGACAGGCTCCCATGCCAAGCCAGCACACAGCCTCCCATTATTCAGCTGGGCTCAGCTTCTAAAGATGTTTCAGGGCTCTCTGAGTCTTGTAAATTTCCGCATCCAAAGGCTCATCTGTTTTTTCAAGGCAGAGTCATTTTTCCCCTCATGCGTAGACATCAGTCCTTCCCCTGCCAATCCCTGTTACTGCCTGCTCTGGTTCAGAAAAGGCTTTGGAGCTATTATTTAAGAGGCGATTACTCCATCTCTACAAGTTTTAGTAGTTTTGTGAAGACTGACAAAGGGTAAGTCGGACTCTTGATCCCTACTCAGAAACTGGGTCTTAGCTGATGTAATTATTTCAAGAACTGTCTCTGTTATTCACTGACCCAGAAAAACACACTTAGTATTAGCTCAGCTAATAGATTTCCACCTTAACATATCCCCCCTAAAAGGAATCAGTTCTTGATTGGGAGGATAAACAAGGATATACGAGTGGACGCTGGGAAATCCATTCATCTTTAAGAATTGAACCATCCACACTCTGCCTTGAAAATGCAATGCAAAAAGAAAAATTTGTCATTATCACAAATTGTTATGATGCCTTCACTATATTCTCTTCCTATTATCAAACACCTTCTACAGGAAACTTTTTTACATGTTTAAAGTTCTAAGTGGGAAATACATATGAAGAATATTGCTCTTGTATCATGTTAAGGATACCCAATTCAAGAGTAAAATCTGCCATTAGTTTTACATTGTAAAGCTAATAATTTTCTTACGACTTTTTATCCAGTGGAGAGCATTGGATAAAACAAATAAGCTTATCAAATTGTAAAGCAACAATAGCCCAGTTTTTAAAAACCCACTTAAAGAAAAAGAAATTATTAGCATTTATTAATGAGTTCATTTATTCATACTACAGACAGTGACTGATTACCTATGCTCAGAGCACCTACAACTGTTTCAGATATACAGAAATAAAGAATATGTCATCCTAGGCCTAGGCCTTAGGAAGCTGGTGAAAGATGAAGGCAAATGACTAGGACACACACAAAATAAGAAACCGATTCTCAAGTATTAACAATAAAGTACAGTTGACCCTTGAACAACATGGGTTTGAACAGTGTGTGTGCACCCATATCTGGATTTCTTTCAATAAATACTGCAGTACTACAGGATCAAATGTTGGTTGAATCTGAGGACTACAGATAGATGGGGCTAACTGTAAAGTTATTCTCCGATTTCTGACTGCTATGGGGTTGGTGCCCCTAATCCCCAAGTTGTTCAAGGGTCAACTGTAATAATAAAGTTGTGCAGGATTATCACAGGAGAGAACAAGGAAGTAATAACAGAGAAGATGGTATTTCAGCTCAGCCTAGCAGGACAGATGAATTTTCACAGTTGTATAGTAGGAAGGGTCTTTCTAGTTAAAGAACAACCGTGAGTAAAGATGTGAACATTTATAACATGTTCTCCAGAACTTACTTATTTTAAAAAGTCTGGGGTATAAAAAGCTGCAATATTATAAAGCACTAGAGGGAAACTGAAACATACACATGCATACAACAAATGTATTCCCAGTCCCATTTCAGACATAGTGGTTCAGAACCCACAGTTAGGTGGGACCCAGGAATCAGTATCTTTCAAATCTTCCCATGTCAAGATGTGCACCCATGATGCAATCCAATATACACATATAGAATAAGACATGGAGGGGTCTTTCAGGTGTTATGGGCTGAACTCTGCCACACCCCAGTTCATATGCTTAAGCCCTACAACCCAGGGCCTCAGAATGCGATGATATTTGGAGATGGGGACTTTAAAGAGGTAATTAAGTTAAAATGAGAGCACTGGGGGAGGTGGGCTAATATAACCTGATTGAAGAGGAAGTTTGGACATATAGAGACACTGGAGTACACATGAACAGAAAATAAAAAAATGACCATATGAGGAAACAGCAAGAAGATGAACATCTGCAAGCCAAGGAGAGAAGCTTCAGAAGAAACCAAACCTGTTGACACGTTGAGCTTGGACTTTCAACTTCTATAACTATGAGAAAATAAATTTCTACTGCTTAAGCTACACAGTCAGTGGTATTTTGTTATGACAGGCCTAGAGAACTAATTCAGTAAGTGAAGGCACAAGGAATGCACTGAGAAATACATTTTAATGCCAAATCTTTAAGAACTTTAAATGTCACATTAGGAGTTTCTACTTTATTTCACAGATAATTTCTCAAAGTGTAGGTCTTCTGAGAAGGAAAATCATATGATCTGGCCTATGATCCAACTCTTGAAGCAGTGTGGAAGATTAAAAGACTCTGCCTGTCCAAGGCAAGAAACAATAAAGGATATCACTAGAGCCATGATAGAAAGGATTGCTGTTCTTGGTCAGTCACTAAAGTCACATCCAAACATTTGCAACTCCATGAACTGCACCACATCAGATTCCTCTGTCATCTACTATCTCCCAGAATTTGCTCAAATTCATGTCCACTGAGTTGATGATGCTATCTAACCATCTCATCTTCTGTTGCCCTCTTCTCCTCCTGCCCTCAATCTTTCCCAACATCAGTGTCTTTTCCAATGAGTCAGTTCTTAGCATCAGGTGGCCAAAGTATTGACACTTCAGCTTCAGCATCAGTCCTTCCAATGAATATTCAGGGTTGATTTCCTTTAGGATGGACTGGTTTATCTCCTTGAAGTCCAAGGGTCTCTCAAAAGTCTTCTCTGGGACCACAATTCAAAAGCATCAAGAAACTCTTTTCTTTTTGGTATTAGTTCCAGAAGGTATTGTAGGTCTTCACAGAACCGGTCAACTCCAGCTTCTTCAGCATCAGTGATTGGGATATAGACTTGGATTACTGTGATACTGAATGGTTTGCCATGCAAACAAACCAAGATTATTCTGTCATTTTTGAGGTTGCACCCAAGTACTGCCTTTCAGATTCTTCTGTTGACTATGAGGGATACTCCATTTCTTCTAAGGGATTCTTGTCCACAGAGTAGATATAAAGATCATCTGAATTAAATTTTCCTATTCTGTCCACTTTATTTCACTGATTCCTTAGATGTCAATATTCAATCTTGCCATCTTCTGCTTGATCACATCCAATTTACCTTAATTCATGGACCTAACATTCCAGGTTCCTATGCAATGTTGTTCTTTAGAGATTTGGACTTTACTTTCACCACCAGACACATCCACAGCTAACCATCATTTCTGCTTTGGCTCAGCCATTCATTCTTTCTGGAGCTATTAGTAATTGCCCTCTGCTCTTCCCCAGCAGCACGCTGGACACCTTCTGACCTGGTGGGCTCATCTTCCAGTGTCATATCTTTTTGCCTTTTCATACTGTTCACGGGGTTCTCCAGGCAAGAATACTGGAGTAGGCTGCCATTTCTTTCTCCAGTGGACCACATTTTGTCAGAACTCTTCACTATGACCCCATCTGTCCTGGGTAGCCCTGCATGGCATGGCACATGGCTTCATTGAGTTAATTCCCTTTGCCGTGACAAGGCTGTGATCCATGAAGGGGATAGAAAGGACAGGGACAATTAAAAAACAGAAAATTTCAGGTGCTATCAACGGTAGACACAACAGCATTTGGTGACTTAAAATCTGGGAGGATGAGAAATAGGGAAGAGTTAAGGCTAACCTCCCCAGGTTTTGAGCCTGTTTGTACCCTGTATTTCAGATACATCACAGAATCCTTTCTGGGTTTTCTATTTTGGTTAATGGCATCTCAATCTATGAAAAAATCCAGAAAGCATTCTTTGGAATGAAACTGAGTTGAAAACCAAAGAACAGAAAGGGATCCAGTATAGAGATGGAATTCTCTTAAGAACAGAGGAGCTCATTATAGCTACAGGGTACTGAGAGCGCTGTTTTCACTTCTGTCATTACTCCTGACCTTACAGAAAGAAATAAAACTGAACAAACTGACAACCACTCCCCTTAGTGCAGAGAAGCAAGGGTAAAAAGCAAACCACCACCCTAAAATCTACAGAGACAGGCAAATCCAGAGAGTCACAGCCCAGATCTGGCTTATCTGGAGCAGAAGCCACTGAACCCATAAAATGTAGGAATACCTGAATAGTAATTCTAACAATGCTGGAGACTGAATACTGGCTACCCTGGGAGTGAGGAACTCCTAAGGTCACAGTCTCAGGGAAGGAGGGGAGTGATTTCCAACAATCTGGGGTAACCACAGGACAGCTATTACAAAAAGGCAAAGACAGAAGAGAAAGTACCAGTGAAAAAAATAATAATGACAGTAGCTAGTACTGACTGAGAAGGCCTTTCCTAAATGCTTACATTTCTTAACCCTACAGCAAATCTATAGGATAATGCACTGGTTTTCTATTGCTGGCTGTAACAAATGACCACAAATTGGTGGCTTAAACAAAACAAATGCTTATAGTTCTGTAGGTCAGAAATCCAACACTGGACTTACCAGCTAAAATCAACGTGTTGGCAGGGCTGCATTTCTTCTGGGGGCTCTAGGGAAGGATCTTTGCCTTTACCAGATCCTAGTGGCCATTAACATGCCACTTAATTAAAGGGTTATTGGCCTCTTGTAAGATTTAATCATAAAATAGTTTTATATTGTAGACTCTCCTATTACATTTTAAGTATTGTTTGAGCTCCACAGATATTCTCTAGAGACTTCATGACCATGCCTACTGCATGGTAGGGATGCAGTAGGGATGGTAGCACAGCTGGCGGTAAGGAGCCTTTTCATCACTGCCTCTCTCCCGATCTTGGTTTTCTTGACCTTCAAATATCATCTGCTTTATTCTTATTTTTACATGATGAACATGGTGGGAGTGGAGGAGACATACTGTAACACATCAAGGTTCCCAGGCAAGCAAGATTCCAGAACAATGGATAGAGCAGTGGGCTGAATTTCAGAAGGCCTGGAGTGCTTGCCAGTTACAGGATCTGAGACAAACTACAGCCTCTTTCATATCAAGATTTTTAGTTTATAAAAGAAAGATAATAGTGCCTGGCTGCACATGCTTCTGAGGGTTCATGTAACAATCAAATGTAAAAATTCTTTCTCATATATAAGGTTCTATGCTAATATATCCTTTTTTCCAAGCAAGTCTAATGCCATGACCCTAAGAGAACACTACATCAATCTTTTTCTTTGTTAGCAACTATTTCTCATAGAATTCATTAAATGTTCTGAAAATTCCTTCTAATTATTACCCTTCTCATTTTATCTTACTCTGTTATTCTTCTCTTAGTTCAAAGTCTTCCAATACTTTATCTGCAGAATAAGAACAAACCCTCTACACAGTACCTCTAAACAATCACCTGTTTGTCTCTTCCTAACAAGTTGAATTAAGAGACACTTGCTCCTTGGAAGAAAAGCTATGACCAACCTAGAAAGCATATTAAAAAGCAGAGACATTACTTTGTCAACAAAGGTCCGGCTAGTCAAAGCTATGGTTTTTCCAGTAGTCATGTATGGATGTGAGAGTAGGACTATAAAGAAAGCTGAGCACCAAAGAACTGATGCTTTTGAACTGTGGTGTTGGAGAAGACTCTTGAGAGCCCCTAGGACTGCAAAGAGATCCAACCAGTCCATCCTAAAGGAAATCAGATCAGATCAGATCAGATCAGTTGTTCAGTCGTGTCTGACTCTTTGCGACCCCATGAATCGCAGCACGCCAGGCCTCCCTGTCCATCACCAACTCCCGGAGTTCACTCAGACTCACGTCCATCGAGTCAGTGATGCCATCCAGCCATCTCATTCTCTGTCGTCCCCTTCTTCTCTTGACCCAATCCCTCCCAGCATCAGAGTCCTTTCCAATGAGTCAACTCTTCACATGAGGTGGCCAAAATACTGGAGTTTCAGCTTCGGCATCATTCCTTCCAAAGAAATCCCAGGGCTGATCTCCTTCAGAATGGACTGGTTGGATCTCCTTGCAGTCCAAGGGACTCTCAAGAGTCTTCTCCAACACCACAGTTCAAAAGCATCAATTCTTCAGCGCTCAGCTTTCTTCACAGTCCAACTCTCACATCCATACATGACCACAGGAAAAACCATAGCCTTGACTAGATGGACCTTTGTTGGCAAAGTAATGTCTCTGCTTTTGAATATGCTATCTAGGTTGGTCATAACTTTCCTTCCAAGGAGTAAGCGTCTTTGAATTTCATGGCTGCAGTCACCATCTGCAGTGATTTTGGAGCCCCGAAAAATAAAGTCTGACACTGTTTCCACTGTTTCCCCATCTATTTGCCATGAAGTGATGGGACCAGATGCCATGATCTTCATTTTCTGAATGTTGAGCTTTAAGCCCACTTTTTCACTCTCCTCTTTCACTTTCATCAAGAGGCTTTTGAGTTCCTCTTCACTTTCTGCCATAAGGGTGGTGTCATCTGCATATCTGAGGTTATTGATATTTCTCCCAGCAATCTTGATTCCAGCTTGTGTTTCTTCCAGTCCAGCGTTTCTCATGATGTACTCTGCATATAAGTTAAATACACAGGGTGACAATATACAGCCTTGACATACTCCTTTTCCTATTTGGAACCAGTCTGTTGTTCCATGTCCAGTTCTAACTGTTGCTTCCTGACTGCATACAAATTTCTCAAGAGGCAGGTCAGGTGGTCTGGTATTCCCATCTCTTTCAGAATTTTCCACAGTTGATTGTGATCCACACAGTCAAAGGCTTTGGCATAGTCAATAAAGCAGAAATAGATGCTTTTCTGGAACTCTCTTGCTTTTTCCATGATCCAGTGGATGTTGGCAATTTGATCTCTGGTTCCTCTGCCTTTTCTAAAACCAGCTTGAACATCAGGAAGTTCACGGTTCACATATTGCTGAAGCCTGGCTTGGAGAATTTTGAGCATTACTTTACTAGCGTGTGAGATGATAATTTTTAATAACCCCTGACTGTTTGTGTATCTTTTTTTTTCAGTAGGACTTACATAAGAATTAGAGTTCTAAGAAACTCACCTGAAATATAAGCATCATTAGTAAAGTCTAATGTGTTTTTCCCTCTTTTTACATGATTTATTGAATTGATTTGTCTATTTAGACTGCGGATCTGTCATAAAATTTGACCGGTCCTGGCTATATGATGTCACAGTACAACTATAGTCACTAGTCAAGAGTGTACATCAAGGATCTCCCGTGGATATTTCTACATGTTCTCACATCCGTGAGTTGTCTCTACTCACTGTCTTCCTCCCCAAACCTCTTCCTCATCTGATGTTTATTGCCCTCCTTAGTGGCATCTGCATCCACCTACGTAAGCAATACCGAAACCTCAGAATTATTGTCAACCTTACTTCCCATATCCAGCGAGTCATTAAACCCTGTTCTCCCTATCTGCTGATTATCTCTCAAACCTATGCTAGTTTAGACCCTTATCCTATTTCCTTTGGACTATAGCACCAGCATCCTTCATTTTCCTCTGGCCTCCCAGCTTTCCATCTCTAGTTTCCCCAAAATATTATTGCTGGAGTTATTTTCTAGAGAAAGTCCAATTATAGCACTCCTCCTATTAAGAATTAGCTTTAAAATTCTTAAATAAAATTTTCTAGGCTGTGATAAAGTTGAAATAACATGACATTCAAGGACCTTCTTTCTCTGGCCCCAACCTCACAAGACCCACCCAATCCATGTCTCTTCCTGGCAGTGCCATGCTCAAACTGCCTCCTTTTCTTTGCCCATCCTGTTCTCTGTTCTCAGAACACTTTTCTCCCTTCTTTTGGCCTTTAGGCTTCAAAATCCAGTTCAAAATTCACCTGCTCTGTGAAGTCTTCCTAAATTCTGACCAAACCTCTCTCCTGGGAGAATAAGTGGCCACTACTTCCACATTACCCTGTGCTGCAATTATTTGTGGATGGCTCACTTCCCTCCATAAACTTGGTATCTCATTCATCTTTATCTGACACACAGTACACACTCAATAAATGGTTACTGAAAGTAACACACACAGAATAAAATAATAACTAAAGAAAAATTCCACAGAAGCACACCAGTCCTTCATCTTAGCTGCAATAAAGAAACAGGGCCCAAGAATAAAGGAAAGGACTAATAATCTGATGTAGCAAACACATGAATGGGTTGTTTGTTTTAAAAAACCTAAGTGGTTTAGGGAGGGCAGGGGGAGAAGAAAGTACATTTTAAAGCTCTAGCTCCAGGGCAAGTAATAAAAATTGTTGCTTTAATGTTTTTTTCATAATATTGTGAGCAATGGGAAGGTCTATTCCATCACACCAGCCTTCAGGGCAGAAAGTTTCAGCCTCCTGAGCTAAATCAAACTGGCATCACTCTTAGTTTTTCAAGCAACTGCAACTGGTCTCTGCCTTCTATGAAACTTGACTGACAAAGAAGAAACAAAATAATTTAACACTTACTTTATGGGCCTCTCTTTTCCTCTTGTCAATTAACTATAAGAGTTCTGGAAACTCATCCTGCATTCCTGCCCCTAGATTACAGCAAGGTAGGCATTGTACTTTGCATTAGGAGTTGTCACTCTTATAAAGAAGGAGGTTGGGAGGTAGCAACTTATCAAGGATCAGAAGCTAGCCCAAGAAACAACATTGTATTCAGTTTGATGTCCGTAGGTGCCACTCACCCATATATCTCTTGATGTGATTGATCCTTTTTATACTCCCTGGATTATTAAATCTGAGCACATTTAACATTAGGATGTATGTGCACCTATGTAAAAATGTGAGTCTTCCAGAGTAGCAATGGAACTCAATAATTTTCAAAATGCTATACCAATTCTCTGTAATTCAGTCTCAGTTATCCCCCTCCTGAGCTCCCATTCTAAACACCCTATCCACAATGCCCCAAAGTTTAATATATATCCTGGAACACACACAGAGACCACATTCTCCAATGTTACACAGATTTTCCTAGCAGGGATTGTCTACATTTCTGGGAGAAACCCTGCCTCCATCTGTCTGTGTTTTGAATACCTGACCTTCCCATTTTCAAAGCACTGTTTCTGTTTTTGGAAGGTGGAATAGGGATTACAAGGTATGCAGCACTTAAGTTTATAGCAAGGCTGAAATGGGGCAATACAAGTAAAAAGGTTAAATGTAACAGTGCTTGGTGAGTGGTCATTGCCCCATAAATATCATCTCTGTTACATTCCATGTTGGAATCACATGTGACCCAACAACTGGATCTTTGAGAACAGAGTCACAAAAAGTTGTTTTGTTTTGTTTTGTTTTCCACCAAGCACCACATCTGACTTCACTTTTCCCAAGAGACTTGAAAGAACAGAAGTAGGTAACATTAATTTTATTTTACTTAACACGTTTGGGACTTTGTGAAATGTAGCATGCAAGAAATATTTTAGTATGTATGAAAAATGACTTTTTAAGTGCCTTTTAAAAATCTCTAAGGTCCTTCCATTTCCAAAATGTTGTGATCTATGATAACTAATCTCAAATGCAGGCAAATTAATAGTGATAATTCCCTAGATATATTGAAAATACCTGGCATTGTCAGGCTGGGTGCATTGAAAACAAGTTAGACCCAGGATGGGGAGCCTGTGGCAATGCACAAGACAGTTTTGCCCTCCTTTCTCCCCTCCTGCCCAGAGTCTATAATTCTCATCTTAAACTCCCAGGTCCTTTTGCAGCAGATGTGAAGAAGATGAGGAATGAGTTATAATTTGCAGATAAGACAGTGGGGCCAAGATTCTACAGAATCGCAAGCAGAGCAGTTGAAGTGAGTTAAGCTTTCATAAAATCATCTGCAATTTCACCTTTTACCTACTAAAAGAGAATCCTGAAGTCTACCTCAGGAAGGGGCCCTACCGAACCTCCTGCATTTCTAAGATTAAGAAACAGACCTAAAGAGATAAAGGAACAAGTCTAAAGTCATCCAGGTTTTCTGAAACCCAGGCCTGTAAACCTGGAACTGAAGCAGTGACCAATTGAATTAAAGCAGTCTCCACCTGTGTCACTTCCCAAGTATCTGCACACAGATAAATGTCTCTCTTTTCCTCTCTGAACTATAGTCAGCCTTCTTTAGTCACCCACAAACCAGCCAGCACCTGTCTTGGGAAAGCAAGCAAGATCCTCCACAATCCTGAATTCAAAGAAATGTCTGGTTTTACAGATTACTAAAGGCAGAGTCACATGGTACTGCCTTCAGATTCACTCTTATCTTTCATAAATACATTAAAAATATTATAAAGTACACAATAAATGTAAAAATATATATATATATATTATAGTGACACTGATTCTGCAAAGTCAGAAAATAAAATACAAGCACAAAAAAACAAAAAACAAAAAACAGAAGCCTAGATGTACTCCACTTTAAGCAACGCATAAAGGGAAATCTCCCTAAAATGGAAAATGAAGGGGTGCTTCTGTGGATTATTTTAATACAGCATAGAACTTTTAAACAGCCACAATCAGAATGACTGCGTTTATGAGTGCAACATCTATACAGCTTTTGGAAAACTACCAGAAGATAAGAGTTGTAAGCCTCTGTCTCCACTGCCTCCACGTTGTGTGTATTTATATCCATTCATGTATTCCTTCATTCAGCTCTATTTCAAGAGTATTCATTCACTGACGTTAATTCACCAGTTCTCCTCCATAGGAACTCACTTTTTTGCTCAATTCTTCACTGACTACTACTGAAAGAAGTGAAGTCGCTCAGTCGTGTCCCATTCTTTGCGACCCCATGGTCTGCAGCCTACCAGGCTCCTTCATCCATGGGATTTTCCAGGCAAGAGTACTGGAGTGGGGTGCCATTTCCTTCTCCGGGGGATCTTCCCAACCCAGGAATCGAACCTGGGTCTCCCGCATTGCGGGCAGATGCTTTACCGTCTGAACCACACTGAGGACCTGACAAGTCCAACAGGGGCTCTGTCCCGTGGAACTTAAGATCCGGCGTGGAGCCTAGAATTGCACACCAAAAATGAAAGTACAAGATAAAAGGTGAAAAGAACCACAAAGGACCTCCCGATAAGGGTTAACTAGGAATTGCTTCCAGATGCGGGCGAGGGAAGCATCTTGGCAGCTTGGGTCCGGAGCACCCCCTCCAGCGTCCCGGGACGAGAGGGAAAAGGAGCCATGATGCCTGGCTCCTGCCCTCTGCGCCCAGCATCCTCCTCCATCCCGGCGCCCTCATTCGATTTCCTCATTACTGGGCCTTTGCTACCGAAGCCACAGACCAGACCGGTCTCCCGGCGGCTTCCCCACCCCGTATGTCAGTCGCTCCCACGAACGAGCTACTCGGAAATTTCCCCTCACTCTGGGGTCGGCCACCCGCCTCGGCTCGCCCGCCCGGAGGAGCCAGGCCCAGCCGTTGGCTGACGGGGGCTGGCGGGCGGCGCACGCACCTGGTCGGCCGCTGGAGCTATGGCGGCGGCGGTGGCCGTGCTCAGGGCCAGGTTCAGAGCCCAGACTTCAAGTGGCGGCGGCCACACCCGCGACGCGGCCCCCGGACCTGGTCCTGGCAGCTGCCGGGTTTCCTGCGGCGAGAAGGCGGGGCGCAGCGGCCAGGGACTCCGGGCGCCCGCGGGCGGGCGGGGGCCAAGCGCCGCCTCCACGACGCCCGACGACGGCCTCGCTGCGACTCAAGCGACCTGAGGGCGCGGGCTACCGGCTGTCACCTCACCTTCTGGATCTGCTCCACAGTGTCCTGGGCCCCCGCAGTCTTGCGTCTTTATTTGGAGTCCTTCGGCCAGAACGTCGTTCTCAGGCCTCGCGGGTGCCCACGGCCTTGGACCTCGGAGCCACGAGGGAGTTTCAAGAGCTCAAGTGACCCAAGGGCCTACCTGAGATGTGACTTCAGGTGGCCAAAGGGCTCACCCGAGGTGTCGTATGCTTGCAGGAGTGGCCGGGCAGGTAGCGAAGAAAGGGGTTGAGGAGCTGAAAGGAAAATGTTCAAGGTTTTGCTGTCTCAGCACCTGGATGAGGGCAGAGTCTGGAAACCCCGGGATAGGTGAGCTGCCCAACGCTTCCCACGGCTACCGGGGTGATTAGAGCGTTATTGTCCCATCCTACCCAGCAGGGTTGTTGGAGAGCTGACGGTGATGAAGATGGACGAGAAGACCCGAGCTGGGCGAGATCCGGCCGAGTCCTGCTTCTTTGGTTGATGCGTTAATTATATGAGGGTGCCGGAGAAAGAAGATTCATCTGATTACCTGGCGTAGCTTTTTGTATGAACGAGTCACTCGCATCACTGGTCACACAATGTGTGCTCACGTATTTTCAACGTTTTCTGTTTTGATAAATTTGAATTCCTTTGTATAACCACACTCTTATCAAATACAAACACTTATATTTGTGAGACACGGAGCAATTCAGGTCTCCTCTTTAACAACAACATCAACAACAACAACAAAAAAAACCACATGCTCCCTGGGAACTTTAAAAAAGTACTAAATTTGCAATGTCCATTTACTTCCATACACTTAATCCTCAGTTAACAATCTGTCTAAACTTTTAGTAACCCCGTTGCCCACTGAATTAAGTGTGAACTCAGACATTCAAAATAGTTCCTCAAAGGCCACCCTGGCCCACCAGGATCATCTCTATGTTGCTATCTCCAGCTCTGCAGTATTACTTTTTCTCAAATTATCTGAGGTAAGAATAGTTTATTATTTATTATTATTTATTTATTATTTCCAATAAGTCATGAACTGTCATTTTTGTAAGATACAAGTTAAAACTTGCTAGAAAAGTGAAAAAAATAAAAACTACAAGTCCTAATTTTCATTACAGGTATTTTCAGTTCAGTTCAGTTCAGTTCAGTCGCTCAGTCATGTCCGACTCTTTGTGATCCCATGAACTGCAGTACGCCAGGCCTCCCTGTCCATCACCAACTTCCAGAGTCCACCCAAACCCATGTCCACTGAGTCGGTGATGCCATCCAACCATCTCATCCTCTGTCATCCCCTTCTCCTCCTGCCCTCAATCGTTCCCAGCATCAGGGTCTTTTCCAATGAGTCAGCTCTTCTCATCAGCTAGCCAAAGTATTGGAGTTTCAGCTTCCACATCTGTCCTTCAAATGAACACCCAGGACTGATCTCCTTTAGGATGGACTGGTTGGATCTCCTTGCAGTCCAAGGGACTCTCAAGAGTCTTCTCCAACACCACAGTTCAAAAGCATCAATTCTTTTGCACTCTGCTTTCTTTATAGTCCAACTCTCACATCCATACATGACCACTGGAAAAACCATAGCCTTGACTAGACGGACCTTTGTTGGCAAAGTAGTGTCTCTGCTTTTTAATATGCTGTCTAGGTTGGTCATAACTTTTCTTCCAAGGAGTAAGCGTCTTTCAATTTCATGGCTGTAATCACCATCTGCAGTGATTTTGGAGCCTAGAAAAATAAAGTCAGCCACTATTTCCACTGTTTCCCCATCTATTTGCCATGAAGTAATGAGACCAGATGCAAGTATAAGTTTCAACTCATTATATAATAATAATAATAATAGCTTCACATTTATTGGGTACTTTACGCTAAGACTTTAATGCATTAACTGTGACTTAACAACTCTATGAGTTATTATATTATTATTATTATAATTATTATTCCCACTTTACAGATGAGGACATTAAGAATTAAAGAAGTCAAATCACAAACTAGTGAGCTGCAGAGTTAGCACTATGACCTGTTCAGGCCTATGCAGTCAACCTTAATGGGAGCCCTCCTCCATAAAGCCTCTGCATTTGCTTTGGAGTTGAAATTAATCACACCTTAGGACTTCCCTGGTGGCTCAGATGGTAAAGCGTCTGTCTACAATGCAGGAGACCTGGGTTCGATCCCTGGGTCAGGAAGATTCCCTGAAGAAGGAAATGGCAACCCACTCCAGTACTCTTGCCTAGAAAATCCCATGGATGGAGGAGCCTGGTGCAGGCTACTGCCCATGGGGTCGCAAAGAGTTGGACACGACTGAACGACTTCACTTTCACTTTAGTCCCTCTACCACAACATTTCTCCCCTCGTTGTTTAGGGAAGGGGGTGTTTTTATTGTTGTTGTGTATAGGCAGCTTGCAGGATCTTAGTTCCTTGGCCAGGGATGGACCCTGGCCCCACCATTAGATTGCTAACCATTGGACCACCAGGAATTTCAACCCCCACCGTTGTACCCCCATCCCCCTCATTGGTTTTTATTGATGTCTAGCTTTAAGCTTTAAGCATCGCATCAGAGTCAGTGACATTTGTAAATCTCCACCCCTCTTAGTGCTGCTGTCTCCAACTGGAACATCCTTTATGCTCTTGACTCTGCTCCTAATAACTGGAAACCAAGTTCATCTTCATCTTTGTGTTACCACTATCTTTTGTGCTTACTCCATGCTATTTTATAATGATTTGTTTTCATCTGCATCCCCTATTAGATCACAGCCCTCCCACAACATTCAGTTGTCTTACCAAAGACATTTTTATTTAATTGAACAAGCACTTTCATTAGCATTTATGATGAGCTATGTACTGTTCTAAGAGCTTTACAACCTGATAAACAGCCTGCAGAGTAGGTTTTATCACCATTTAACCCATGAGGAAACTGAGGTGCATAGAAGTTACTAGTAAACTGCTAGTAAGTCACAGAGTCAGCCTTCCGAGCTAAGCAACCTGGCTGCAGAGTTGATTTCTGAAGTGCCATGCTGTGCTGATTTTCCACTTGTTCAATGTGCTTTACCTGCTCGAAACACTTCAGTGACTTTCCATCGCTCTTAGGATAAAGACAACACTCTTTGGTGAGGCTTGCAAAGCCCTGTGTAACCTTAACTCTGCAGCTGCACCTCCCACCAAGCTCCCACTTGCCACACTTGTCCTCTTTCCCTTGATTGGGTCATGCTCCCTCCACCCATAGCACATGTTGTTTCCTGGACCTGGAATGCTCCTTCATCTTGTTCCTTCCTAAACCTACACTTATCCTTCATCTGATTTTAGCTCAGGAAAATTTCTTAGACTAGGTCAAATATCCTATTACAGATTTTTTTTTTTCATGTATGTGCTTTCCATTTTATTTTACTTATTTATGTTTTGGCTATGCCAGGTCTTCATTGCAGTGCACAGGCTTCTCTCTTGTTGTGACACATGAACTCTCTAGTCACATGCAGGCTTAGTTGCCCCAGGGCATGTGGGATCTCCGTTCCCCAACCAGCAATAGAACTCATGTCCCCTGCATTGGGAGGCGGATTCTTAACCACTGGACCACCAGGGAAGCCCCACCTATTGTAGATTTTTAAAGCATTTTTTGGTCTTAACATAAATATCATTTTTAATTTAATTTATGTGGATATCTGACTAAGGTCAATCACCCCCTTTCAGCATTGTCAGCTCCATAAAGGCAAGGATTATCTTATTTGCCCACCTTTATAGCCTTATCAATAAGAACAGTGTCTGACATGTAGTAGGAAGTAGGTAAACACTGAATGAATAAAGTAAATGGTCTTCTAAGCGTTATGAAAATACAGGAGGGGCACAGTGTTGTTCTGATAAATGTTGACTAATCAGTTGAAAAAAAAAGACGCTGATTTGCACCATTTGTCAGTTTCCCTTGTGTGAATATTTCCACTGTGGCCAGTTTCAAGATGCCAACCTGATGTCACGGAACGCTGAACTTGGGAAATGATGTGAATAATCGGCTTTAAGACTGTTTCATTTGGCTCCAACACACCACTGGAAGGAAACCAAGTTAGTGGGACAGAGAGTGGCTCACAAAGTCCAACCAAGCTGCCTGGAGATCTAACTACGATCTCAAGTATGAATGTTAGTTGCTCAGTCAGATCTGACCCTCTGTGACTCCATGAACTATAGCCCACCAGGCTCCTCTGTCCATGGGATTTCCCAGGCAAGAATACTGGAGTGGATTGCCATTCCCTTCTTCAGGGGATCTTCCCCACCAAGAGATTGAACTCAGGTCTCCTGCATTGCAGGCAGATTCTTTACCATCTAAGCCACCAGGGAAGTCCCAAGTATGAATAGAAAATGGGTTTGGGAAATGGGTATATGTGTGAGACAAATACAGGCAAAGTGGGTGAGGTTGGAGAAGAAAAAGGAGAAAGTTCAGTAGGGCTGACATGTACATTTGAGAAAAAAGGCCTGGTAAATCTTAAGAGCTTCAGACTTCATCTTTATGGGAAGCAACACATTGGCTTAGGAAGGTGAGCAGAAGGCTAACATTTGGAGAGATTGCTCTGTATTCCTTTGCTAAATGGATTGGACACAGTGCGGTCACCTGGAGAAGAAATCCTGGTGAACAGAACCAGGATAGGGTTGAAGAGAAAGTGCTGGGAACTGTAAAAGGGAGCCTGGTAGGAAGTGTTTGATGTGGAGATTTGGACAAAAGGGCAGTTTGGCAGACCTAAACTACAACCCAAGTTTCAACAAGGTGGAACCCCAGTGCCTGAAGGATGGGAATCAATGCAAGGCTGGAGACCCATAGATTACACCTGATTATAAGCGTGGGTTTAGAAACAGGGAGCAAGGCTTGAGTTTGATTTAGTCACTTACTACCTGTGACAGGTCATTTAAGCTCTCTGGATTTACAGTTTTCTTATCTGTTAAAAAAGAGGAGTAGAAAAAAGGGGTATATTCTGATGACAAGATATGTCAGAGTAATATAGTACATGGAACATAAGTGTACAATGAATATTTTTACAATTTAACAGGAGAAAAGAAAGTCAGGCATCTTGGTTTATAAGAGTGGTCTTCAGATCTGAATAATGTTCACTTGGGGAACCACAAGGGGTACTTGATGGGGCGATCAATATTATCCTCCAATCGGAGCTACTTAAGAGAGTGACAGGGGTTCTGTTAATACTTACGCCAGAACAACAGGCATAAACTGGAATGTGTAGTCATCTTAGTGATGAAGGACTTTCCAAGAGGCAGACAGGCATGAAAGGCTTAAGATCCAGAAGCTCAAGAAAGAATTCCTCTCACATATCCCTCATCTCCCTAAAAATGCATGGTCCTGAGGGAAGAGATGTCCCTGAGCAAGCTAAGGGACATTTTGATAATGCCCTTAATCAGAGTTCTACAGATCTACATGACCCCCATCTATCTCATTCCAGTATCTTACATTTATATTCAATAGTTATGAAGTGAAAGTTGCTCAGTGGTGTCCAACTCTTTGCGACCCCATGGACTATACAGTTCATGGAATTCTCCAGGCCAGCATACTGGAGTGGATAGACTCCCTTCTCCAGGGGATCTTCCCAACCCAGGGATCAAATGCAGGTCTCCCGCATTGCAGGCAGATTCTTTACCAGCTGAGTCACAAGGGAAGCACAAGAATACTGGAGCAGGTACTCTATGCCTTCTCCAGTGGATCTTTCCGACCAAAGAATTGAACCAGGGCCACCTTCATTGCAGGCGGATTCGTTACCAACTGAGCCATCAGGGAAGCCCATATTCAATAGTTAGTGAATTCATAATATATTTTAATGAATTTTGAACTACTGGTAAATATAATGATAATTCAATTCAGAAAAACATTTTAATACAAGACCTTACAGTCACAGGAAATTTATGTGTATTTATTAATGTAAAGTGCTCTTGCCTGGAAAATCCCATGGATGAAGGATCCTGGTAGGCTATAGTCCATGGGGTCGCTAAGAGTTGGACACGACTGAGTGACTTCCCTTTCACTTTTCACTTTCATGCATTGGAGAAGGAAATGGCAACCCACTCCAGTGTTCTTGCCTGGAGAATCCCAGGGATGGGGGAGCCTGGTGGGCTTCTGTCTATGGGGTCGCACAGAGTCGGACACGACTGAAGCGATTTAGCAGCAGCAGCAGCAGCATTAATGTAAAGAATTCTGACAGATAGGGAAGCCAAAAAATACTTTGAATCATAAAAACTGGGGGATAAAATCCTGGAATAAGGGCATTGAGATGGAAAAATAAGTTCATGGAAGGAAAGGAACTGTGTAAAATTTATAACTATTATAAGTTTTTTCAAGTATTTTTAAATGGACTATGGTGAGTAGCCAATCACTGTGAAATTTAAATGCCATTGGATACGAAGAGTGATATAACAGTTTTATTTTGAAATGTCAGTATTCACAATGCTGGAAATTGTATTCTTTGTAACTATTATAATTATAATGAAAATTATAGAAGTAATTTTTTAATGTCCCAGAGAGTATATTAGCAAAAACATTGAAAGACCGTGAGTTTATGTGACCTAGAACTAATGCAGAGCGAGGCCATGGACAAGTCGTTTAGCCTCTCTCTGCATTAGTTTTCTTATCTATAAATAGGAAATAATAAACCTACTTTGAGGATTAGATTGAATAAACTTTATAAAAATTCCTTGCAAGTCTGGCATTCAAGCCTGGTACTCAATAAATGGTACACAATGGTAGTCAGTGTTAGCAATAGCTAATATTTCTTGATCACTTACTATATGCTAAGCACTGAGTTAATGGAATTTAATTTTCATATGACTCCCTGAAGTAGGTTTATATGAATCATAGATGAAGAAAATGAGGCACAGGGCAGTGTCATTTTGTTTTTCAAGTACTTTTCAAAGCAATTGGTTAATGATAGAGCCATCATTCAAAAACAAGTACTTGGACTCTAGAACTTTCCCTGTAAACCACTATATCTTGTTTTTCTTCCCTAGAGACTCCTCTGGTCCATCCAGAAAGCTCAGTTACTATCAGAATTTAGAAATAATTCTCTGCTTATAAGTGGAACTCTTCACTGTGCTGCTGCTACTGCTGAATCGCTTCAGTCGTGTCCAACTCTGTGCGACCCCATAGATGTCAGCCCACCAGGTCCCCTCATCCCTGAGATTCTCCAGGCAAGAATACTGGAGTGGGTTGCCATTTCCTTCCCCAATGCATGAAAGTGAAAACTGAAAGTGAAGTTGCTCAGTCAACTCGTCACGATCCGAGGGACTGTAGCCTACCAGGCTCCTCCATCCGTGTCCATGGGATTTTCCAGGCAAGAGTACTGGAGTGGGTTGCCATTGCCTCACTGTGCTAGGAGTCTCTTATTATTTTTCTCATTACTGACTTTCCAACCCTTTGTACATTACTGCACACAGGGAAAATATCTATAGGAAACAATGGATTTGAAGAACGAGGTATCTCATTGTAGGAATGACCAGCCCAGTAATTTTTTCCTCTTCAGGCCTGGCTTAACCACTCTTGAAGGCTGAGTAGAATCCGGCCTCCATACACATGTAATTCATTCCCAGCACACAGTGTACCAAGGCACACAGATTGGGAAGCTCTAATATGCATACTACTGAAGAGAAGTCTGCACCTTCTTTTTCCCTTGATGTGGGTTTGCAGGAATAGCTGTAGTTCCTTATTTTGGTGGGTCCTGATCAACTTGGCATTATGAAAAAAAAAAAGGTGTTTTTTGTCAAAGTTGGCATCATCAGAATATTGCAATTAGAGAAGGTGTTATAATCGAATGCTATCTGTCAGCTAACAAAAGTCAATGTTATGTTGATTGTTCAAAGAATGCAATAAGAAGCATTACTTATTCCCTTTCATCACTCACTTCTAACTACTCTCCCAGGTATGTGAAAAAGAGGTCTCCCTGAATATGAAAGGCTGAAACTTATATCTATTCCTTTAACTTGTCTACTGTAAATCCAGTGGGGGAAAATGAGTGTCATTATAATTAAAAGCTGTATAGAATCAATGGATTTTGATCATATGTCTCTGTTTCTAGGCAACCACTTCTAATTAAGATTATATTAAATAGTATAAAGAGTCTGATAATTATGAATGCCAAATACCTGTGTATAACTCAGTGACTTTTCATGTGAACATACCTGTATAATCAATATGAAGATCAATAAATAATATTACCAGTAACACCAAAACCCCTTCATGCCCCTTACAGTTGTTACCCGCCCACAAGGATACCCCCTTACTTCTAACACCATAGATTAAAGCATTTTGGAATTTTATATACATGGAATCATAAATTTATATTATTTTCTATCTGACTCCTTTACGTTTGATGGCACAGACACAGACATATAGACCAATGGCCTAGAACAGAGAGCCCAGAAATAAATCCTCAGCTATATGATCAAATTTACTTTGCCAAGGATGCCAAGACTCCTCAATAAAGAAAGGATAGTCTCTTCAATAAATGGTTCTGGGAACCTGAACATCCACATGCAAATGAATAAAATTTCACTCTTACCTTATACCATATACAAA
Organism: Bubalus kerabau; assembly: GCF_029407905.1. Classification (NCBI taxonomy): domain Eukaryota; kingdom Metazoa; phylum Chordata; class Mammalia; order Artiodactyla; family Bovidae; genus Bubalus; species Bubalus kerabau. The sequence goes on from NC_073637.1 coordinate 69,810,366, forward strand.
AATTAACTCAAAATGGATTGAATACCTAAAACATAAGACCTAAAACTATGAAACTCTTAGAAGACAACCTTGGAAAGAAATTCCATGACATTGGCTTTGGCAATGACTTCTTGAATATGACACCAAAAGCACAGGCAACAACAGTAAAAATGTGTTAAATGGACTTCACCAAAATTTAAAACTTCTGTGTTTCGAAGGACACAATCAACAGAGTGAAAATTTCCCCCTAAAAACAGGAGAAAATATTTGCAAATCATGTATCTGATAACAGGCTCATACTCAAAATATCTAAAGAACTCCTATAGCTCAACAACAAAAAACCCCCAGATAGCTGAATTAAAAATGGGCAAAGAACTTGAATAGACATATCTTCAAAGATAACATACAATAGTCAATAAGCATATAAAAAGATGTTCATTAATCACTAGAGAAATACAAATCAAAACCACAATGAGATACCACCTCATACCCATTAGGATGGCTACTGTTTAAAAAAAAAACAGGAACTTCAATGGAGGTTCAGTGGTTAAAACTCCAAGCTCCCACTGCAGGGTCATGGATTCGATCCCTCAGAGAACTAAGATCCCAAATGCCACAAAGTGCTGCTGCTGCTGAGTCACTTCAGTCGTGTCCGACTCTGTGCGACCCCATAGACGGCAGCCCACCAGGCTCCCCCGTCCCTGGGATTCTCCAGCCAAGAACACTGGAGTGGGTTGCCATTTCCTTCTCCAATGCATGAAAGTGAAAAGTGAAAGTGAAGTCGCTCAGTCATGTCCGACTCTAGCAGCCCCATGGACTGCAGCCCACCAGGCTCCTCCATCCATGGGATTTTCCAGGCAAGAGTACTGGAGGGGGTGCCATAAGTGCAGCCAACAACAAAACCAAAAATAGAAAATAACAAGTGTTGGCAAGGTTATGAATAAATTGGAACAGTAGCACCCTGTTAGTTGGAATGTAAAATGGTGCAGTCACTAGAGAAGGGCTCTGTGATAATCTAGAAGGGTGGGATGGGGAGGGGGATAGGAGGGAGGGGACATGGGTGTACCTATGACTGATTCTTGTCGATCTTTGACAGAAAACCACAAAATTCTGTAAAGTAATTACCCTTCAATTAAAAAATTTTTTAAGTGGCAAAAAAATTGAAAAAAAAAAAGAAAAATGCTCAAAATTGTAAATATAGGATTATCATAGGTTCCAGGTATCCTACTTCTGTGTATATATCCAAAAGAACTGAAAGTAGAGTCTCCAAGAGATATTTGCTCATCCATGTTCATAGCAGCGTTTTTCACAAGAGCCAAGAAGTGGAAGCAATCCAAATTTTCATCAGTGGATGCATGAATAAACAAAATTCAGCATATAGATCCAGTGGGTATTATTCAGTCTTAAAAAGGAAAGAAATCCTATTAAATGTTACAATGTGGATGAATCTTGAGGACATTATGCTAAGTTTGCAGCCCCATGGACTGCAGCTCACCAGGCTCCTCAGTCCATGAAATTTTCCAGGCAAGAATACTGGAATGGGTTGCCATTTCTTCCTTTAGGGGATCTTCTTGGCCCAGGGATTGAACCCACATCTCCTGCATTGGCAGGCAGATCCTTTACCACTGAGCCACCAGGGAAGCCCAAGCCACTCACAAGAACACAAATATTCATAAGATCCACTTATATGAAGTAACTAAAGTAGTCAAATTCACAGAAGCAGAAAGTAGAATGATGGTTGCCTGGGCCTAGCAGAAAGGGGAAATGGAGAGTTGTTTAATGGGTATAGTTTTCAGTTTTGCAGTATGCAAAAGGTCTGGAGATTTGCACGACATTGGAAATGCACCCAACACTACTGAACTGTATGCTTAAAGTGTATATGTCATATATTTTATGTTCCATGTTTTTTTACCATAATTAAAGCATTTTAAATTTAAACATTGGAATAGAACTTTTAACAGTGAAAGTCAGATAATGTCATCCTGTTCAAAACTCTCCAATAACTTCCCATTGTATCCAGAGAGTCAAGGTGCTAATAACAGCCTACAAGATGCTGCGTGGTGTAGCCTCCATCCGCACTTCTTCTGCCCGGGGTTAGTCTTCTCCAACCAGACTGCTTTCTTTGTTGCCACTCCTTAAACACTCCCACATTAGGAACTTTGCACTAGCTGCTCCTCTTCCTAGACTTAGCCAACTCTTCGTCAGCCATGTCCTTCAGGTTTTGGGTCACTTCTCATCTTCTCTATAGGTTAACCCTGACTACCTACTGTATGGGATTCCCTGATAGCTCAGTTGGTAAAGAATCCACCTACAATGCAGGAGACCCTGGTTCGATTCCTGAGTCAGGAAGATCCCCTGGAGAAGGGATAGGCTACCCGCTCCAGTATTCTTGGGCTTCCCTTGCATGGTCCGCTGGTAAAGAATCCGTCTGCAATGTGGGAGACCTGGGTTGGGAAGATCCCCTGGAGAAAAGAAGGGCTACCCATTCCAATATTCTGGCCTGGAGAATTCCATGGACTATATAGCCCATGGGGTAGCAAATAGTCTGACACGACTGAGCGTCTTTCACTTTCACTTCACTTTCACCTATTTAGTACTGTAACCAGCCCCAACCACCCTTAACCTGCTCTGCAATTTTTCCCCTTGTATGACATTTTCTGACATACTATGTAATAGTATTTATTTATCATGTTTATTATATGATGTCTGAAAATTCCTCAAGGGCAGATAGTTTTCCTTTTTACCTACTGTATTTCCAGCATCAAGAACACTGTCTGACATATAGTAGGCACTCAAAATTCATGTTGTAAATCCTAGTAATAGTTAAGACTGAGCTGGCAGGATAACCATGAGGGTAAAGTAAATTGACTTGCAGAGCCATGTAAGAACCAACAGGTAAAACTAAGTATAGGAACTTCCCTGGCAGTCCAGTGGTTAAGACTCCATGCTTCCCCTGCAGGGGACACAGGTTCGATCCTTAGTCAATAACTAATATCCCGCATCTTGTGTGGCATTGCCAGAAAAAGAAAGAAATTAAATATAAGAGAATGGGTTATACTTCAAAACCATTCCTCCATTCCCAGCAGAGAACAGCACTATTGTAGAAACCATGTTTGAAATAAAGCTTTTGGCTCACGTAACAAATCCAAATGATAACATGTGTCACATAAGTCAAAGCCAATATATGAATTGAGCTAACCTCCATTATAATACTGTTCTTAATTATAGTGAACTGCAGCCAAATTGCACTCCCCAAAACCAAATAAATATAGAATATACCAGGTGGTGGCCCTGTTTTCCAACACCAGAATTTCAAAGGAATTGCTTGATATTTATTTTGAATGTGCTATTCTGCAATTATCTGATTAACAGTTTAGTTTTCCCAGAATTGCAGGGCCAAATCCAGTTGGGTTTTTTTTCTTGGTCTCATTGTTCATGAGATGTCACTTTACCTTTAAAACATAATGGTAGATTAGGATTTTCTAAAATATTAGCCAAAAAAAAGCTAAATCTTAAATATTATTCAGGCTCAGAAATGAGGAAAATTTGATGTATGCTCTGAGGATAAACTTCAAGGACATTATGCTGAGTAAACTAGTCATAAAAGGACAATGACTGATAATTCCATTTATAAGAAGTTTCTGGAGTAGTCAGACTCAGAGACAGAAAGTAGCTGGTAGTCGCTAGGGACTAGAGTTAAGGGAGAATGAGGAGTTATTGTTTATGGGGTAGAGAATTTCAGATTTATAAGAGGAAGAGAGTTCTGTAGATAAACAATGTGAATGTGTTTAGTGCTACTGAACTGTACACCTAAAAATGATTAAGATGGCAAATTTTGTGTTATGTGCATTTCCTGACAATTAAGTTTTTTAAAAAAATATAGTGGCAGCCCTTAAGTACTTGGTGGGGGCCTAGGGGATCATGTACAGTTAAAATCCTTCTTCTGTTGAGGAAAAAGAGCTTCCTCTTAAATACAGAAGGATTTCTTAGTTTGGGAATGTTTAAAGTGATTGCTTGATATTTATGTTTTTTCTTAGTATTCATTCCCTGTGGGGGTTGTCCTCAGCCTAGCATTGTGATGGATTCCAGGAATCAAAGACAAATGAAACACTTCCTCTGCTCTCAAGGAGATTAGAGGCAGGTGGAAGAGGCAAGCATGTGAAAAGATGGTTTCGAGACGGTGTGACAAGGGCTAGACTAAAGGTGAACACACCTAAGGAGGCATCCAAATCATACCGGAGGGCCAGAAAAGCTTCCTGAAAGAAGTGATGTTTTGCTTCATCTTGAAAAAACGATTGGAATTAATTAGGCAGAGGAGTCAGGACATTCCAGGGAGAGGCTGCTGAATACATGAAGACATGAAGGTGTGAAACACAATGATCAGCGTGGGGACCCAACATGGCGAGTGTGTAGAGGTGATAAGGTGGACAGTTAGGCAAGGATAAGAACCAAGACTGTTTGGAGATCAGTTAGAGTGGGGACTTTATCCTAGAAGCTACAGGGAACTTTTACAAGCAGAATAATTACCTCTCTCATCCCAATTTCAGGACAGTGCAAAAATTTCTACAGTGGATAAAAAGTGTTCTAAGAGATTGTCTCAGCCAGCTATTGATGTATAACAAATCATCTCAGTGTCTAAAACAACTCATTTATTTTTGCTCATGTCTTCAGGCTGGCCAGGCCCATTCTAGGCTGGGCTCAGCTGGCTGCTCTGCTCTGCAAGTCTGTTGGGCTCAGTCCTTTGCTGTAGGTTGGCCTCCACATCTGATCCAGGTGTGTTAATTCTGGGCCCTGGGAAAGCACTGCCTATGGGGGCTTCTTATCCTCCTTGGTGCAGTTGACCATCCAGGGCATCTTCTTTCCATGGCAATGACAGAAGTCCCAGAGGGAAGGCAGAAACTGTGATGTCTGTGAAGGCCGAGGCTCTGAACAGGGGCATAGTGATGTCCACCCACATTCCATTGGCCAGAGCAAGTCGTACAGCTGAGTCCAAAGTAAAGAGGCAGGGCAGTACCCTGTGCCTCTAGTGAGAGAAAGAATCAACTCACTTGTAAAGAATGTAGATACAAGGAGAAGTGAAAACTGGGGTCAATAGTTCAATCCAGGGGACTTCCCTGCTGGTCCAGAGGCTAAGACTCCATGCTCCCAATGCCTGGAGTCCAAGTTTGATTCCTGGTCAGGAAACTGGACTCCCACATGCCACAGCTAACACCTGGCACAACTAAGTAAATAAACTAAATTAAAAAGTATGATACTGGCATAGTCCCAAAGCATTTTAAAAAACAGTTCAATATACCATTCAGTTCATTTCGGTTCAGTTCAGTCGCTCAGTCGTGTCCGACTCTCTGCGACCCCATGAATCACAGCACACCAGGCCTCCCTATCCATCACCAACTCCCAGAGTCCACTCAAACTCACGTCCATTGAGTCGGTGATGCCATCCAGCCATCTCATCCTCTGTCGTCCCCTTCTCCTCCTGCCCCCAATCCCTTCCATCATCAGAGTCTTTTCCAATGAGTCAACTCTTCGCATGAGGTGGCCAAAGTACTGGAGTTTCAACTTTAGCATCATTCCTAATATACCATAGAGGACATTTTTACTCAATATTTAGAGACTACATGGTCTATAGAAAGAACTTCAGTTGTGGAGCCAATCACTTAATATCTTTGTGGCCTTTTTTAAGTTACTTAAAATTCTCTAGACATCAGCTTTCTCATCCATAAAATATAGATTGATATCTCCCCCACCTTGTGATTGCAAGACCTACACATGATATTCTCCATGGGCTTTGCGTTTTGGGCACCAATGCTAACTATCTACAATGTGCAGTGGCTATTGATAAGAAGTATGAGAAGGGAGATTAGTGGTTTGACTTTGCTGCTGCCAAGTCAACATATTGGAGAGAAACAAAAATTGAGTAGAACCCAGAATACAGCATTCCCCTAAGATGACCACTAATACCCTCTCTGCCGGCAACAACAACTTTCTGTCTTTGAGGAAAGATGTGTCTTCCAGAGAAAGTCAGCTGAATGATATATGTTTGGTCTGACAGCTCTTTTACATATTCACTTTACTCCTTGGCAGTTTGAATTTTTGGTTCATAAATAAGAGGGGTATTTGCCCCACAAGAATCTAGGACAAAGCAAGGCAGGAGGCAGGTGGGAAAAACACCTCCTGGCATTGGTTTACAGACGTTCTCCCTGAGTGTGTAACCACTGTTCTGTCCAGATGGGCTCCCTTGGTCAAAGCATTGTGACAAGGACAACCCCCAAGCTATTCTTATTTATCTTCTCAGATTGAGACCAATTGGCCCAACATCAAAAACCTCTTTGAACCCAGCTCTCTTGAGTCCCATGGTAATGCTCATTCTCCTGTTGGCATAAATTAGATAGGCAAAAGGCTAAGCTGCTGAATATGAGACAGCACAAAACATAGAAACTCAAATAATAATGATATTCAGTTCTCTCTCATATTGTTCAAAATGAGCACACAATCAAAATGGTTTGGAGGCTGAGGTCCATGTGGACATCCAGGAATGCAAGTTTCTTTTAATTTTTTCTTCAACATCCTCAAGCAGCCCTTCCCAATCAAGAGAATTAAGGTTCAGTGCTATAAAGCATCCATGGTAGTAATGAATTAACCTTTCTCTTATGCATCTAGAATAGTATAGCTTTGTACCATCCTTGGAATAATGGAGATCAGAGTTACTTAAGTCATTTTCTCTAAGATTTATTTCTCTTACAGGGATCTGATTTTGAGAAACGCTGCTTGAGTGTGTTTCTTACCCATGGTTGAAGGTACCATATCTGCACATTTCCCTCCGTGGGAAGGGAGACAACAGAAGTGAGAGAAAGGAGATTCTTCAATCAACTGGCTTGCGAGTTGCACACATTTCTTCTGCTCACATCTAATTACCGAAAATATAATTTCATAGCCTCATTTAGTTACACAGGTGCTAGGGAAAGTAGTTTCTCACTTGCCCACCACAAGCACAGCTGAGACTTCTGGGGATTCTGTTACTAATATGAAGAAGGATGGAAACAGGTAGACAGTTATCAGTCTCCCACATTTCACTATTATTCACTAAAGAGTAAGTTTCATGAGAGCAGGAACTGTGACTCATTCGCTAAGAGCAAATAAGTAAGTATATTTTTTTTACAAGGACTTCCCTGGGGGCTGAGATGGTAAAGAATCCAGTGCAGGAGACCTGGGTTCGAATGATCCCTGGGTTGGAAGGATCTCCTGGAGGAGGGCCTGGCAACCCATTCCAGTATTCTTGCCTGCAGAATCCCATGGACAGAGGAGCCTGGCAGGCTACAGTCCCTGGGGTCACGAAGAGTCAGACACCACCAAGCAATGAAGCACACAGGCTTTTTTGGTCATTTTTTACCATAGTATCTAGTACCTAGAAGATTGAATTCCATTTATTTATATCACATTAAGATAGTTCAGAGTACTGTCTAAAATTATAATTTTCAGAAGACCCAAGGACTAAATATTTCAGTCCAGTCCAGTCATTCAGTCATGTCCAATTCTTTGTGACCCTGTGGACCGGAGCACACCAGGCTTATCTGTCCATCACCAACTCCCAGAGTTTACTCAAACTCATATCCATTGAGTTGGTGATGCCATCCAACCATCTCATTCTCTGTTGTCCCCTTCTCCTCCCTCCTTCAATCTTTCCCAGCATCAGGGTCTTTTCCAACGAGTCAGTTCTTCGCATCAGGTGGCCAAAGTATTGGAGCTTCAGTTTCAGCATCAGTCCTTCCAATGAATATTCAGGACTGATTTCCTTTAGGATTGACTGGTTTGATCTCCTTGCAGTCCAAGGGACTCTCAAGAGTCTTCTCCAACACCACAATTAAAAAGCATCAATTCTTCTTCAGTACTCAGCTTTCTTTCTAGTCCAACTCTCACATCTATGCATGATGACTGGAAAAAACATAGCCTTGACTAGACGGACGTTTGTTGGTAAAGTAATGTCTCTGCTTTTTGATATACTGTCTAGGTTGGTCATAGCTTTTCTTCCAAGGAAGAAGCATCTTTTAATTTCATGGCTGCAGTCACCATCTGCAGTGATTTTGGAGCCCCCAAAATAAAGTCTCTCACTGTTTGCATTGTTTGCCCGTCAATTTGCTATAAAGTGATGGAACCAGATGCCATTATCTTAGTTCTCTGAATGTTGAGTTTTAAGCCAATTTTTTCACTCTCCTCTTTCACTTTCATCAAGAGGCTATTTAATTCTTTGCTTTCTGCCATAAGCGTGGTGGCATCTGCATATCTGAGGTTATTGATATTTCTCCCAGCAATCTTGATTCCAGCTCGTGCTTCATCCAACCCAGCATTTCACATGATGTACTCTTCAGGGTGACAATATAGAGCCTTGATGTACTCCTTTCCTGATTTGGAACCAGTCTGTTGTTCCGTGTCCAGTTCTGTTTCTTCTTTACTTATTTAACATTTTCTTCTTCTTCTTTTTTTTTTTTTTTTGGTGGCTGCTGCTGCTGCTAAGTCGCTTCAGTCATGTCCGACTCTGTGCGACCCCAGAGACAGCAGCCCATGAGGCTCCCCTGTCCCTGGGATTCTCCAGGCAAGAACACTGGAGTGGGTTTCCATTTCCTTCTCCGATGCATGAAAGTGAAAAGTGAAAGTGAAGTCGCTCAGTCGTGTCAGGCTCTTAGCAACCCCATGGACTGCAGCCTACCAGGCTCCTCTGTCCGTGGAGGAGGGAGGTAACCTTGATCTGCTCTGAGGAAAGTTTCTGATGCTGGGAAAGATTGAGGGCAGGAATAGAAGGGGGCAACAGAGGATGAGATGGTTGGATGGCATCACTAACACAATGGACATGAGTTTGAGCAAACTCTAGGAAATGGTGAAGGACAGGGAAGCTTGGCGTGCTGCAGCCCGTGGGGTTGCAGAGAATCAGACATGGCTTAGTGACTGAACAAGTTTCTCATTGTTCATTTTAATTATTGATTACTTTCAAATGTTTAGGATCAATTTGAGGATTTTCATAAACGTGCAGAAGAAAAATTCTTTCCTCAACTCTGACACAAAATGTTAGGATATGAAGATTATGTGGAATAAAGAAGCTGGTGTTTGTAAAAAGCACTTAAAATGACACCTGGCACATGGTGAGTGTATACAAGTGTAATAGGTGACAGAAGATAACCGATAGACAGAATGAAGAAAGTGCAATGAGAAGAGCGATGCTCTCTGCCTTATCTGTGAGTATATTATAACACTTTCTACTAGAGGCAGAAACTGCTGCTAGGTCTCCCTGGCAAGGACTATCTCACCAGACACCTGAACTTTCATTTCTTTGCTTGGCCAAGCCCGGACACGCTTTGCCCACTACACGTGCTCGAGTCAGTGTAACTCTTACCAATCTCTTTGTGGACACTAAAATGACGAACAAAAGTGGGTGAGATTGGAAATGAAGACCCAGGGTAGCCAATTAACTAATTAATTTTTAAAAAGTGGATGAGAGTAGACACTAGTTTAGCACGTAAAGAAAGGGCCTGACTCAGAAGGAAGCCAGTGCCATAGCAAGAACGTTAAGAGTCCTCAGACCTAGTCTTCCGAGGTCATCCCTGGACGTGATAGAGATAATTCTAGCACACAGAATACTTCAGGACAGGAGATGACTGGAATTTGTAAAATCTATCACCCTTGGTTTGGGTAGAGCAGCCTGGAATGGTTTTATGGTTCACCCCACCCCTCTCCATGCATCCATAGTCTATTCCTCTGGTAACAGCACTTTGCTACCCTTCTAGAGATTCATTGCTCTCTCCTTCCATGTGATTCTGGTACAGTTGTGCCTGCTCCCACCACACCCAGAGTGCACTCAGAGTACGCCATCTTCCTGACCATGTGACTGGTTTGTTAATGGATATATGACTCAAAAGGAACTAGAGTCTCCCTTAAAATGTACTGCAGACACTGGAAGAAAGAGGGTGGATTCTTCTGGACAGATAAAGGAAAGTGGAAGATGATCTATTTGAAAACATCTTTCCTAGCCCTTTTCATATGGTTAAAAAAATGCAGTCAAACCAAAGAGGGAAGCAGAGTTGAGCAGAAGCCAGGCGGAAAGTACTGATACCACATGAACCCCAAGATGCAGTTGTTTCTGAAAGTAGATTTGCCCCTTTCAGCTACATGCACAAATAATTCCCTTTTTTATTACTATTTAAGCTTATTTTACTTAGTGTTTCTGCTCTCTGCTTCCCAGAGAGTCCTAATTCATAGAGTACATGATTTGGTTGTAAGGGCTAAGCTCACCATGACTAAGACTGCTGGGGAGCTACAGACAGTTCCTAGTTATGTCCCAGAGGTTCAGAAAATTGCTCCAGGTTCCACTGTGTACCCTCCACTCTAAACCTCTTCCCTGGTTGCTTATCTCTATTTCTGTCCTGTGGTCTGGTATCTAGATCTCTTTGGATTGACACTTCATGGTCGATTGAGTCTTGCCTTCTATTTCAGTCTCACCATGAACTTAGTTCCTCCAAAAACCCTGGGCTGCAGCCTTTGTATCCTGTGGACCCGTATCTCCAGCCTCTGTGCCTGGCCCAGGACCCCTGAGCGTGACATCTCTCCATAAGCAAGAACCACGTTGTCACTTTGTTTTTTTCCATTGGCCCTGGAGCAAACCTTCCAGGTGCCCTTAATATATGTTCCCCTTCTTTTCATGTTGTTGCCCTTGGCTTTAATATATGCTATTCAGGAAACCCAAAGGTCAAAATTTTCTCTAGGGTGGTCCAGTGGTTAAGACTCTGCGCTTCCACCTCAGGGGGCATGGGTTTGATCCCTGGTCAGGGCTTCTAAGACCCCCACAAGCTATGTGCCGCAACTCATGCCAAAATCCAAACAACAACAACAACAACTTCCTCTGTCATCCACCAAAGTTATTCAGACTATTTTCCCCAGATTTGTTAATAGAAATTTTTGATGGGAAAATAGAAGAAAGAATAAACTTTTATAAAGAGGTTAGTCGTTCAAATAAGGAAGTCTTATAGAAGCAACCTAAATGTCCATCTACAGAAGAATGGATAAAGAAGATGTGATACTTATATACAATGGAATATGACACAGCCATGTAAAAGAATGAAATAATGTTATTTGCAGCAACATGAATGGACCTAGAGAATGTCATACAGAGTGAAGTAAGTCAGATAGAGAAACGGAAACGTAGAATGACATCCTTTACGTCCAAATCTAAAAAGACATAACATGAATGAAATTATTTACAAAATAGAAAGACTCACAGACCTAGAGCACAAAATAATGGTTGCTGGAGGGAAGGATGGGGAAGGGATAGTTAAGGAGTTTGGGATGGGCGTGTGCACTGTTCTATTTAAAATGCCTAACCAACAAAGACCTACTGCATAGCATAGGGAACTCTGCTCAATGTTATGTGGAAGCCTCAATGGGAGGAAGTTTGGGGGAGGATAGATACATGTATATGTATGCCTGAGTCCCTTTGCTGTCCACCTGAAACTATGACAACATTATTAATGGCTATGGCCCAATACAAAATAAAAAGTTTAATAATAATAAAAATAGCTGTGAAAAGAAGAGAAGCAAAAAGCAAAGGAGAAAAGGAAAGATATAAACATCTGAATGCAGAGTTCCAAAGAATAGCAAGAAGAGATAAGAAAGCCTTCTTCAGCGATCAATGCAAAGAAATAGAGGAAAACAACAGAATGGGAAAGACGAGGGATCTCTTCAAGAAAATCAGAGATACCAAAGGAACATTTCATGCAAAGATGGGCTCGATAAAGGACAAAAATGGTATGGACCTAACAGACGCAGAAGATATTAAGAAGAGATGGCAAGAATACACAGAAGAACTGTACAAAAAAGATCTTCACGACCCAGATAATCGCGATGGTGTGATCACTGACCTAGAGCCAGACATCCTGGAATGTGATGTCAAGTGGGCCTTAGAAAGCATCACTACGAACAAAGCTAGTAGAAGTGATGGAATTCCAGTTGAGCTATTCCAAATCCTGAAAGATGATGCTGTGAAAGTGCTGCACTCAATATGCCAGCAAATTTGGAGAGCTCAGCAGTGGCCACAGGACTGGAAAAGGTTAGTTTTAATTCCAATCCCAAAGAAGGGCAATGCCAAGGAATGCTCAAACTACCGCACAATTGTACTCATCTCACACGCTAGTAAAGTAATGCTCAAAATTCTCCAAGCCAGGCTTTAGCAATATGTGAACTGTGAACTTCCTGATGTTCAAGCTGGTTTTAGAAAAGGCAGAGGAACCAGAGATCAAATTGCCAACATCCACTGGATCATGGAAAAAGCAAGAGAGTTCCAGAAAAGCATCTATTTCTGCTTTATTGACTATGCCAAAGCTTTGACTGTGTGGATCACAATAAATTGTGGAAAATTCTGAAAGAGATGGGAATACCAGACCACCTGATCTGCCTCTTGAGAGATTTGTATGCAGGTCAGGAAGCAACAGTTAGAACTGGACATGGAACAACAGACTGGTTCCAAATAGGAAAAGGAGTTCATCAAGGCTGTATATTATCACCCTGTTTATTTAACTCATATGCAGAGTACATCATGAGAAACACTGGACTGGAAGAAACACAAGCTGGAATCAAGATTGCCGGGAGAAATATCAATAACCTCAGATATGCAGATGACACCACCCTTATGGCAGAAAGTGAAGAGGAACTCAAAAGCCTCTTGATGAAAGTGAAAGGGGAGAGTGAAAAAGTTGGCTTAAAGCTCAACATTCAGAAAATGAAGATCATGGCATCTGGTCCCATCACTTCATGGCAAATAGATGGGGAAACAGTGGAAACAGTGTCAGACTTTATTTTTCTGGGCTCCAACATCACTACAGATGATGACTGCAGCCATGAAATTAAAAGACGCTTACTCCTTGGAAGGAAAGTTGTGACCAATCTAGATAGTATATTGAAAAGCAGAGACATTATTTTGCCAACAAAGGTTCATCTAGTCAAGGCTATGGTTTTTCCTGTGGTCATGTATGGATGTGAGAGTTGGACTGTGAAGAAGGCTGAGCACCGAAGAATTGATGCTTTTGAACTGTGGTGTTGGAGAAGACTCTTGAGAGTCCCTTGGACTGCAAGGAGATCCAACCAGTCCATTCTGAAGGAGATCAGCCCTGGGATTTCTTTGGAAGGAATGATGCTAAAGCTGAAACTTCAGTACTTTGGCCACCTCTTGCGAAGAGTTGACTCATTGGAAAAGACTCTGATGCTGGGAGGGATTGGGTCAAGAGGAGAAGGGGACGACAGAGGATGAGATGGCTGGATGGCATCACTAACTCGATGGCTGTGAGTCTGGGTGAACTCCAGGAGTTGGTGACGGACAGGGAGGCCTGGCATACTGCGATTCATGGGGTCGCAAAGAGTCGGACATGACTGAGCGACTGATCTGATCTGATCTGAATAATAAAAATATGGAAGTCTTTAAAATCTATATTGCATAAGGCACTTTGGTCACTTTTAGCCTTATGTAAGACATTTAGCCTTATTGGAGTATGTCCTTATTGTGGACTCAATTGTGTCTCCTCAAAATTCTTATTGAATTCATAATCTTCAGTGCCTCAGAATGTAACTGTATTTGGAGATAGAATCTTCACAGAGGTAATTAAGTTAAAAGGCAGTCATTAGGGTGGGCCCTAATCCAATAGGATTGGTGTCCTTATTGGAAGAAGTGATTAGGACACGGCCATCTCTCAGCCAAAGAAAGAGGCTTCGGAAGAAACCAACCTGGTGGACACATTGATCTTGAACTCCTAGTCTTCAGAACAGTGAGAAAATGTCTGTTAAGTCACTCAGTCTGAGGTACTTTGTTATGGTTTCCTTTGCAAACTAATCAGTTCCCTACTAATTATTAACAAACTGACATTTCTCTTCACCAAATCCATTGGGAAAAAACAATAGAAATCTCTTCCTGGCTCGGTTCCTCTCATTCTCTCTATGTCTCTCTCTCGCTCTCAAGAAAACACACACACACACACACACACACACACACACAGAAAAGAAATTCATGGTATTTGTGGAATTACTACTAAATGTTTTCTTATCCAGCCAGTAGGCGTGGATCCAGGGCCTTGATCACTGGTGGGAGAGGATAATAGCAGTCTCATCCACCAGAGTCAACTGTGGCCTCTTTTCCTCCTCTTCTTTCCCTTCCTTTCTTCTTCCTGAACAACTTGTGCAAAATCCATTAGATGGAGCTCAGTAAGTAAAGTGTGTATGCATGTGCATTTGGGGCCTAGGGGGTTGGTGAGCTGTGGTGGCCCAGAGGAGGACGCTAGTGTCTGCATGGCAGGAGAAGGGTATCCACACAGGGCTAAGCCTGGCACGAGGTAACTTGGCCTGAGAAGGGTGAGGAGGGCGTTTATGTGGTTGAGCTGCCTGAGTGAGGAGTTGAAGGCTGAGTGGGTAGAGGCAAGGCTCTGTGTGGGAGCATGACCCCGTGTGGGGTGTCATGGCCAGACAAAGTGAGAAGGGTGTGTCTTCCTCACAGGGGTGCTACTCAGTGAAAGACAGTAAAGCCTGAGCAGAGTGAGGAAGACGTCCACACTGGGTGTTGGGGGGAGGTGCTGGTATGGAGTGGGAGCCCCAGTAGGGTGAGAAGGATGCCCAGACAGAAGGGGGCATGGCGGTATGAAATGACAGGCCTTGAGCTGGGTGAATAGGGCATCCATGTGGTAGGTCAGCCCAGTGTGGGGTACTGGAGCCCAAGTGGTATAAAGAGGACAAATGAAAGATTGGTTACATAGAAGTGGGTTGATTAAATAAGAAGATATATTAAGGACAAGGAAAGCTAGATGTCTCACGGTTGGAGAAGGAAATTGCAAATACAGAAAAAGGAAAATTAGTGTGAACCCTGTGTGTTGGTTTAGAGTTGAAGATGATGATGTGAACACAGTTTTCAATACAGATATATAGAGAATAAACAGAGAGATGATAAATAGATTAAAAAAAATAAACATGTACACACACAACTACACATCCCTTATTTCTGTGTGCTGAGAGAATGAGAGGATCTGGGAGTAGTGATACCCCAATATCAGTGAACATCCGAAGTGTCTAGATTGTGATTTCTAAACACTATTCTGCACTTAAAAAACATCAGGGATCCTTGGATAAATGGCTGATTCCAGAACTGGGCTACAAAAAGTACAAGATCACCCTGAAACCTCTTTTTGTTCCAGAAAGTTGAAAAGTGATCAAAGATTTTAGAGACATGTCACATTAAAAAGACACAGAAGCCAGTTTAAAGGGACTCCCACTAGCCAAATATGGAATAATACTAAATATGAAAATAAATAAAGGTAGTTACAGATTATGACCCATTAAAGTAGGAATCCATGAATCAATACTGATATAAATAAAAAATTTTAAGGTATGATAAGAAATAGTATAGGGACTTCCCTGGTGGTCCAGTGCTCTCAACGAGGTTTGTGCTCTCAATTCAGGGGGCCCGGGTTCGATCCCTGCTTGAGGAACTAGATTCCATATGCCACAGCTAAGACCTGGTGCAGTCAAATAAACAAATAGTTTAAAAAAGAAATAGCATAATGAGATATTTCCCTAGTCTCAAAATAAATCCCCATAAAGCACTGAGAAATTACAAAGGGAAAGATGGCTGGGAGGCAGATACCAGCTTAATGGAAAGGCAATGGCACCCCACTCCAGTACTCTTACCTGGAAAATCCCATGGGGGGAGGAATCTGGTAGGCTGCAGTCCATGGGGTAGCGAAGAGTTGGACACGACTGAGCGACTTCACTTTCACTTTCATGCCTTGGAGAAGGAAATGGCAACCCGCTCCAGTGTTCTTGCCTGGAGAATCCCAGGGACGGGGAGCCTGGTGGGCTGCCGTCTTTGGGGTCGCACAGAGTCGGACACGACTGAAGCGACTTAGCAGCAGCGGCAGCAGCCTCATCATCATGCTGCATGGTTCTTCATCACTCAGTCACATCTGACTCTTTGCAACCCCAGGAACTACAGCCCGCCACGCTCCTCTGTCCATGGGATTCTCCAGGCAGGAATACTGGAGTGGGTTGCCATTTCCTGCTGTAGGGGATCTTCTGGACCCAGGGATCAAAACCATGTCTCTTGCATCTCCTGCATTGCAGGCGGATTCTTTACCACTGAGCCCTGACATCATCTGTAACGGGGCAAATCTAAATCTTTTGACACCTGATGGGAGGCAGCATCAGTTCTATGATATTTCTGTCAAAGACACACAGCCTGAATTTAATCAAGAAGACACATCAGGCAAATCTGTGTGGAGGGTTGCTCTAAAAAAGCCTCAAATCTCCGCAAATGTCAAGGTCATGAAAGTCAAGGAATGATGGAAAAATGTTCTGTATCAAAGGAGACTAAAATGACACCAAAACTCCATGTGTTATTTCCAGACTGAATCCCTCATCTGAAGGGCTTTACTGGGGTACTTAAAGAAACTTGAAGAGGATCTGAAGATTAGCTGGTAGTGTTGTATTAGTGTTGATTTCCTGATTTGCTAGTGGCATTGTGGTCATGTAGGGGAATGTCTTTTTTTAATATATATATATAGGAAATACACACTTAAATGTCTGGATGTGATGGGGCATCATGTTAGCAACTCACTCTCACATGCTTCAGAAAAAAAAAATTATTTGTACTGTAATGTTTCTGTAAATTTAGGATCATTCCCAAATTTAAGAAAGCAAAGGTCAAGGATGCAGCACAACTGGGCCAGTCTCTTCAAAGACTCTGTGTCATG
The DNA here is from genome assembly GCF_029407905.1 of Bubalus kerabau. Taxonomy (NCBI): domain Eukaryota; kingdom Metazoa; phylum Chordata; class Mammalia; order Artiodactyla; family Bovidae; genus Bubalus; species Bubalus kerabau. The sequence continues at coordinate 69,827,111 of NC_073637.1, forward strand.
AAAACAGGGATGGATTAAAAGAGTCTTATGGGATATGACAAGCAGATGCAAACATGGTTTTGGATGGGATTCAAATTTGGATAAACAGCAACAAAGCACACTTTGGAGATGACTGGGTAATGTAAATATGGTTTGTTATTAGATGAGATGAAACGTGCTGAAATGGAAAAATGGACATCGTTCACGAGGGAAAAAAAAAGCAGGTTACATAGAACAAGTGGAGAAGGCAATGGCACCCCACTCCAGTACTCTTGCCTGGAAGATCCCATGGACGGAGGAGCCTGGTGGGCTTCGGTCCATGAGGTCACGAAGAATCGGACACGACTGACCGACTTCACTTTCACTTTTCACTTTCATGATTGGAGAAGAAAATGACAACCCACTCCAGTGTTCTTGCCTGGAGAATCCCAGGGACGGGGGAGCCTGGTGGGCTGCCGTCTATGGGGTCGCACAGAGTTGGACACAACTGAAGCGACTTAGCAGCAGCAGCAGCATAGAATAAGTAGTATGCATCATGTGATCTCATTTCACACACACAAAAAGAAATACAAGGAAAGTTCTAGAAGGATAAATACTAACCTTAGTATTGGTACTCGTTGAGTGGCATTTTATTCTATTTTTGTTTGTCTTTATTTTCTAATATATAACAATGTCCGTGCCTTCTTTCTGTGATAGTAAAAGATAATTTTTAAGTAAAGTTTAAATAAAAGAGTTAGCTGGAAAGAATCAATGGGATCAGTATACACAACCTTGAATAACTCACATTTTCATCAGCTGGGATGTGTTGATGTTACAGAAGACGTTGGGCAAAGTCCTCGAGGCATCTACTTGTCTCTGGAATGGGGAGATCACCTCTGTTCCATGTGTCTGAGAGGTGCTTAAGGGTGTGTCTGGCTGTATCAGCCCATTTTAACACCATTTAGAAGCATTTCACTTAAATTACCTGTAAAATTGGAGCTAATGCCCAGCTGCAGAAAGATGTTGCATGTACTAAATGAGTTAATACATTTGCAAAGTGTTAAATGGGCTTCCCAGTTGGCTCAGTGGTAAAGAATCCACCTGCCAAGCAGGAGAGTCAGGTTAGACCCCTGGGTCAGGAAGATCCCTTGGAGAAGGAAGTGGCAACTCACTCCAGTACTCTTGTCTGGGAAATCCCATAGACAGAGGAGCCTGGTGGGCTATAGTCTGTGGGGTTGCAAAGGATTGAGCACTACTTAGCAACTAAACATCAAAAACAGAGTGCTAAGTAAATTATTAATAGGTACACATAGCACCTCATTTATACAGCTACAACATTTGCAATCATCTCATTTTTCCTTTCCTAAAGAGAATAAAACCCAAGTTCTTGGGTTATAGGAGAACCCGAGTCTTCTGCTTGGCCCTTGGATTCTTTACTACTGAGCCACCTGAAAAGCCTATTTAACACTTTACAAATGTATTGACTCACTTAGTACTCCCAATATCCTTCTGCAGCTGGGTGTTAATTCCAATTTTACAGGTGAGGTAACTGAAATGCTTCTATATGGTATTAAAATGGACTAATATAGCCAGATAATCCCTAGGCAGAAAAGAAAAAAAACAGAAAAGAAACGGTTAGAGCCTCCCAGTTTAGATTGGAATGTGGCATTTATTTTAACTCATGAACTCTTCTATCGCACCTTCTGTATGCTAGGCACTATTTTAAGGGCTTTACAAATAATACATTTTTAATACATTAAAAAATGGTTTATTTATTTATTTTTGGTTGCACTGGGTCTTTGTTGGGGGCTCCCTGGGGGTCTTTCTGCATGTGGGCTTTCTCCTGATTGCAGTGTGGGTTTCTCACTGTGGTGGCTTCCCTTGTTGCAGAGCACAGGCTCTCGGCGCTCGGGCTTCAGTAGTTATGACGCATGGGTTTAATGGCCCATGTGGAATTTTCCTGGACCAGGGATTGAACCTGTGTCCCTTGCACTGGTAGGCAGATTCTTATCCATTGTACCACCAACGAAGTCCCAGATATAACATTTTTCATCATCATAATATTCCTATGAGAAGGGTAATTCTATTACCTTCCCCATTTTATAGTTGAAAGAATTGAGCCCCAAAGAGATTAAGCTGTATAAAGTCACACAGCCAGTGAGAGGCAGAGACAGGATTAGAACCAGGCAGTCCAAGTTCTTAACCTCAACCCATGCGGCCGCTCTTACCACCACATAACCAAAGTACAGGAGTTTGCGCTGGTACCTTTATGTGGTGGTGATGGTTTTGTCGCTAAGCTGTGTCCAGCTCTTTGTGACCCCATGGACTGTAGCCCACCAAGCTCCTCTGTCCATTGGATTTCCCAGGCATGAATACTGGAGTGGGTTGCCATTTCCTTCTCCAGGGGGTCTTCCTGACCCAGGGCTGGAGCCCGCATCTCGAACACTGCAGGTGGATTCTTTACCACTGAGTCACCAGGGAAGCACATGTATGTGCCAGTTTTTTTCCAGAAGTTCACTTGCAAGCTGATATTTTAAGTTCTAATATATTTCCCACCAAAACAGTACTGCAAATTGTTTGGTCCTAGGCCAACCTTTTTAAATATTTCAGACTTATTTAATGACACAGCTGATTCATAACAACTATGGCCTCAAGACCAGTGTCCCTCTGGGCAAAGGATGGTGAAGAGGTTTTATCTCCCAACTCGATTCTAATCAATGGCTAGCTGCTGCACAGGGCAGTGAGTACCGTCTGGAGAAGAACTCTGAGGTTGTCCTTAGCAGACCAGGATCAGTTAATAATGTCTTCCATGAACGGAGATGTAGGAAGAGAGGCCCTGAAGCTGGGCGTTTGCTGTTTCTGCTCTGGACTAGTTTCACTCTGACACGAAGCTGTAAACTGAGGCTTGCAACCCTGTCTCTGGGTGAGTCTCACTGTTGAGTCCTGAGGAGTCCAGGGAGTGGAAGAAAGGGACATGGCAGGGATTCTGAGAACCAAAGGGAGAGGCAGAAAATGCTCAAGGCTTCCACTGACAGCAGGGCTGGAGGGTGAGATTAGCGGCCAGGACTCCTGAGAGGGTGGCAACAGCTGTCCAGAATCACTGGTAACTTGCAAGTTGAGAATCTGTGCATCAGTCATCCTGGCCTAGCCCTTCCCCACACTCGCAAACATCTCCCCAACGATCTCCACCAGCAAGCCTAAGGGAGGTGAGTTTCTGTCTACTCTCATGGCATTTATTTCAAGAAGTTGTCACAATAGTTAAATGATTCATCCCAGGTCACACAGTGAGATCAGTCATGAGTTATATATAAAAGCAATATCAGAGTAGAATGAAAATAAGTACATAGAGCCCCGCAAGAAGATCCCACAAACCACTAGCTTACGTACAGGACAGTTAAACTAGGGCTTGGGATGGGTGGATCCTTGCTCATACTGCTGAGGTTTTCAGAGAGGCACAGAAGAATGTGAAATAGACTTTGCATGTGGTTTGCTGACTGCTTATTTCTCAAGATAAACTAGAAAAAAAAAATTAGATAAAGCTAAAAGTGAGTCCCAGGCTAGGTTGCATTTAAAAGAGTACTGTAGCCCAGCAGGCCTCCAAAATGTCATGTCAGCTTTCAAAGGCATTTCACAGTTGCTGCAACAGCGCTGATGGAATAAAGCCAAGCGGCATTAGAAGCAGCCCAGTCCCCTAGACGTCGATAACAATGCCAAGAGCAAAATCAGAAAGGACCATTGCCTAGCTTGCCATCTGGGTCCTACGGCTGCCAAATCATATCCATTAGCCATGCCAAAGACATCCTCGGAGAAATTCCTCATGAGAGGCTCAGTGGCCCAGCAAGCTATAAAATTGCCCAGGATCCAGGCAAGCAATGGGTTCCAGTCCTCCAGCTTCTGCCAGGCAGACTTGATCAGAGCAGATCAGTAGGAAGCGTTCAGTAGCTATCCTCCTGTTCATAAAATGGGCACTCCACCCATAGTGTTTGTGTGTGTGTGTAAGACAGAAAGAGACAAGGAGTGACAGAGAGGACACTGGAAAGCAATGCCAAAATGAACAAAAAACATTTTTTTAGGGGATGGGGTTCAGTGGCTGGGCTCTGGGATTTCACTACCAAGGGCATGGGTTTGACTGAGTCCTGGTTAGGTAACTAAGATCCCACAAACCTTGAGGCCAAAATAAATAAATAATGCATTTTTTTTACAAGTTGTCCAGAATATGGGGTTAACATGATTAAATGAACTAAAAACAGAAATGTGGAGAAAAAGAACACCGTCCTCATTTCCTAATCCCTTGTCCCGGTATGACAGGAGACTGTAACACAGGGGCTGAAATGCCTCCAGCAGAAATGACAGTCACACTTTCCTCTGCTGAGGAGGTGAAAGAAAGCAAAGCTGAAACTCGGCGAAGTTGCCGAGCCAGGCGAAAGCTTCTCTCCCACCTGCACATCTGCCTTGGGCTTTTCTTCTTTTCAGATTGTTGCAAGAAAACAGATGGCTGCAGAAGCCTGAATTTTAAATTTATGAATGGAAATTTGAACAGATGTTAGCAATCAAGATGGCATATAAGAATTTTTTTCATACCATGCTTACAGCCCAGCCTCCTTCACATAAATGGGCGGGGAGGTCATAAAAAGGGTAGTTTTTGATCTCAGGACAGCATGGATCCAGCTTGGTGATTATGTGGCACCATAACGGAAATATTGAGAGAACAAAGGAAGAAAACACAAATCAGCTCCCTGTATAAATGCTAAATATTTATCTACAAAATGATAAAGTGTATCTGCAAGAATACCATTAACCCATCAAGAGCACATTCCCTGTTTTAAGTGGGGGATGTTCAAGCCCAAGGTCTTAACAAATATCTGTGAACACCTACTTGCTTGGATTCTGTTTAGATTTTTGACGTGATATAGATTGTTTGGTTTGATTTGGCTTGGCTGAATGTCCCAGACATATGGTGCCTTACTATATTTCAGGGAGGAATTTTGTAAGAGCTAGTAAGAGACCTGATGATACGGGCATGTGTTCATTATCCAAGGCTAGGAACTGGCCTAGGTACTCAGGGTGGGAAGCAGCAAAATGAATCGAACCTGATCTAGTCCCTCAATACACTGAGAACTGAAGCAAAAGCAGATATGTAACATGAGGCTTGACAAAGGTACACATTGAAAGTTGTAGGAGTAAAGGGGAGGAGTGGGTTGACTGGGGACTGGATCATGACAGTGGTTCCTGATATCTTAAGAAAAAGGGAAAAATCAGGCGCGCTTGCAGGCATCTGGGAGAAGAGTGTCACCCAGGGCTTGTTAGCCCACTCCAGTACTCTTGCCTGGAAAATCCCATAGATGGAGGAGCCTGGTAGGCTGCAGTCCATGGCATCACTACGAGTCGGACACGACTGAGTGACTTCACTTTCACTTTTCACTTTCATGCATCGGAGAAGGAAATGGCAACCCACTCTGGTGTTCTTGCCTGGAGAATCCCAGGGACAGAGGAGCCTGGTAGGCTGGCCGTCTATGGGGTTGCACAGAGTTGGACACGACTGAAGCAACTTAGCAGCAGCATGCTTTCAAAATACAGGGTGACCATAAAGTATGGAAATGTGAATTGTAGAATGTAATCAGGTGTTAAAATATAATGTCAATAAGCCACTTATTATGTATTCATCTGGATTTTCAGACTTGGCCACCGTGGCTCTGCAGAACTGGCCTAGGTGTGCTCAGGCTGGGAAGCCGCAAAATGAATCCCACCTGATCTAGTCCCTCAAGACAATGAAAACTGAAGCCAAAGCAGGCATGTAACATGTGGCCATCACTTCTCACCACTGCCTTCCAGTATGGTTGTCTCTCTATGGTTGTCGAGGACTGCAACAGCCTGTGGCTCAGACGGTAAAGACTCTGCCTGCAATGTGTGAAACCTGGGTTCAATCCCTGGGTTGGAAAGATCCCCTGGAGAAGGGAATGACAACCCACTGCAGTATTCTTGCCTAGAGAACTCCGTAGACAGAGGAGCCTGGTGGGCTACAGTCCATGGGATCACAGAAGAGTCAGATGGACTAAAACATTTTTTTTGGCTCTCCAAAATCCACTTCTCGCCACTGCCATCTGTGATGGCCGTGTCTTCTTCTTGAGAACTGAAACAGCCTCACTAGTCTTCCTGCTTGTGTTTTTGCCCACATCCAACATCCACAACCAATCTGTTCTCAACACCATAATCAAAGCAATCCGTTTGAAGCAGTAGTTCTCAAAGTGGGGTCCGTGGGACTAGCAGCAGCAGCTGCAGCTGGGAAGTTGTTGGGAATGAGAGTTCTTGAGTTCTCCTCAGCTATAGAATTAGAAGTTCTGGAGGCAGGGTCCAGAAATCTGTTTCAACAAGCCCTCCTGCTGATTCTGATGCCTCCTAAGTTTTGAGAATGAATTGTAAGCATAGGAGAGGTAATGTCGCTCCTTGGTTCAGCTACAAGGCCATCCACATATCATCTGGCATGTGGACCCTTCTCTGACAGCCCATCACTTGTCTCTAACTCACTTGCTCCTTGGCTATACACTAGGTCTTGACATTTACTGCACCTTCTGCCTAGAAGAAGGCAATGGCACCCCACTCCAGTACTCTTGCCTGGAAAATCCCATGGACAGAGGAGCCTGATAGGCTGCAGTCCATGAGGTCACTAAGAGTCGGACACGACTGAGCGACTTCACTTTCACTTTTCACTTTCATGCATTGGAGAAGGAATGGCAACCCACTCCAGTGCTCTTGCCTGGAGAATCCCAGGGATGCTGTCTATGGGGTCGCACAGAGTCAGACACGACTAAAGTGACTTAGCAGTAGCAGCAGCTGCCTAGAATGTTCCCCAGCACTCCAGGCCTCCTACCACACCCACCATAGCTCAGTCCCTCCCCACCTTCTTCTCTGCTCAAATGTCACTTTCTTTTTGACACATTACATATTTATGGTCTATCCCTTCCCACTAGAATGTAAGTTACTTGAGAACAGGAACTTTGTTTCATTGGCTCCTGTATTCCCAGGGCTGGACCTGTGTACCTGGTACATAGTGGGTGCCCAGGAAGCAGTTGGTGAAGGGATGAATAAATGATCCTGAAATAAGGTTCTACCAGAACCATACCAGAATGTGTATTAACTGCATTACCTCACCAACTGTGCCTCACTGAATTCCCACAACAGGCCATGCAGTGTATGTTATCATTTTTATTTTACATGTGAAAAGGTGAACTGAATGAGAAAAAGAAGAGTAGTATATGCTTAAAAAAAAAAAAAGGAGAGGATGGAGATATGGGGTGATCAGAAAAGGAAATCTTCCCTAATCTCCAAGTTCTGGGTCTGACAGGGAGCCAAACCCATCTACATTTTGTACCATCTTTATCAGTTTTTGTTGCAATTGGTCTGGGCAGAGGAAATGCCAGATTACTCTGGTATTTACCTGAGCAGAATGTAATTAAGGAACAAATAAAGCTCTGCTTTCAATGATCCCAGGACAAGGTTACAAGTAGGAGAATTACTATTTAGCGTACTGGTATTTTCCTATTGTAAACACAGAATACAGAGATATTTCCTGAATATTCAGATAGTTCTTACTATCTCCCAATGACTTTTTTCAGTTTTAACAACAGTCCATCCTGTATGTTATTAATGACCTGGTAGAAGTAGAAGTAGATACTTTAACATGCTTATTAACGTGCTCAAAAATGAGCACCCTATCAAGCATTATGGGGATTTCTTCCCCTCCGGCAATTAAAAATTGTTTCCTGCTAAGCATCTGCCAGAATGAAAATCCAGTCCTGTGGCCAGGGCTAAAGAGCAAGTCTGGTAGTGGTTCATCTGCAAAGGACTGTGTGAGTAGGCAAGCCTAGGGCCTTCCTCCCGCTCCACTGTCCACCTCTCCAGTGATCTCATCTAGTCCCATGGCTTTAGTATCGTCTGCATGCTGTTCACTCCTGTGTCATCAGTCGGGGGCCAGGAAGGAAAATAGAACCCCCGTGGGGTAACAAAACAGAGGGAATTTAATCCAGGGAATTACTGACAAAGACATTGGAAAAGCTGTGCGGGCAAACCGGGGAGAGTCAGATAACCCAAACCGGGGAGAGTCAGATAACCCAGAGCAGAGCAACAGCAGGAAGCTGTGACCCTCCCTGGGGCTGGAGAGACAAGGAGGGCAAAGTGGGGTTTGTGAGAGTTTGGGAACAGTGTGGGGGTGGGGGGAGGGGGACTTGGAGGAGAGTCAGAGCAGTGGGATCCAAACAATAGAGGAGATGCATTGAAGCTGGAGATGCTGCTCAAAGCAGGGAGAGGGGAAAGTACTCTGGCTTTCCCCTTCCTCTTGATCTTTAGCCTACTGCCAGCACTGGTCAGACTTTCTCAGAAGTCAGCTGGCAGGGAAATTTGGGGAACATAGCTTGCATGGGTCACCCCCACCCCAATTTCCATGCAGAGCAGAGCAGGGAAGAGAAGGAAGTGAGTGAGAGTGCAAACAGGCAATAATGGACACTGCTGCTAAATTTACATCTCCAGCTCAGACCCCTTCTTTGGGCTCCAGATTCTTACATTCAATTGTTCACCAGACACTTCCACGTGGGTGTCTAACAGTTCTAACTTAACATGGTCCAAAGAGATCTTAACAGCTAACTCCCCCTGATAGTCTCTCCTTTTCAAAATGTTGATCACCCAACTCAGTCAAAAATATGAGTGACCTCTTATTCCTTTATTTCCTCTCTGTTCCTTCCAATCTTTTAGCAAGAGCCATTGATTCCACTTCCCCAACAGTCCCTCTCCAGGCTTCTGAGTCTCCACTATTACCTCCTTAGGCCAAGCCACCATCCTTTCTCTGCTAGGTAACGATCATGACCTCTGAACTGGCCATGGTTACCCACCCACCCAGGCTCCGCCCTGTCTCCTTACATCCATTGTCCAGAGTTCAGTTCCTAAAGATCTGGAGGGCAAGTATAAGGCGTCAGGATGTTATTCTCAGTAACACAGGAGCCACTGAAGGAAGTGACATAAATAATTTATGTAGTAAAGAGACCAGCCTAGATTCTTCATGGGAACTAAAATAGAAGGGACCAAAGGTGGAAGAAACAAGACTAATCGGGAGGTAGTTATGCATCTCAGCACTCTTATCCCACCTCTTCTACACCTGTGCACTTGCTCAGCCACCACTGGCCTTCTCACTGTGCCTCCAACATGCCAAGCCCCTTCCCTCTGAAAGGCATCCCACAGCCTGGATGTCCATCCTAATGTGAGCACATCTGGCTCCACATCATTCAGGCCCTACTCTCCCGGAGAGCTTTCCTGACCAGGTGGTAGTAATTACAGCTGTTCACAAATAGCCCACCTCTGTCCTTAGGGGCACAGAGTGAGACTGTACTTCTCTGCACCTGGGGAGTTGGTCGTGGCCGTGTGATTTGCTTTGCCCAATGAAACATGGGTGAAGTGATACACATTGCCACTGAGGGGATGCCTAAGAGCCACTGTGTGTTTCCCCATGATTTTTCTTCTGCCACGAGACTGACAGTGTTCCAGATCATGGCTCCTCCACTGGCCCGAGACCTGGAGTGAAGGTGACGATTGTTCAGAGTCGCTCTTTCTGCCAACCCATGGACTCGTGGCATGAGCACCATGTTCCTGTTTTAAGCTGCTGAGACTTTGAGATGGTGACCACTGCACACCTAGTCTACCTGGACTGAAATAAGCCCTCAGTCCCTTACATCAGCCTGTGTCAGGTCCATTGTGGAAATACTACCACCAAGTGATAATTTCTACTCATTGATTTTATCCATGAATTTTGTTTCTCGTATGCAGCCCTCTCCAAACTCCATGAGAGAAGGAGTTCTGTTTACCTAGTTCACCACTATACCCCCAGCTTCTAGGAAGGAGCCCAGGACAAGTCACTAGGCAAATATCTGTTGATTAAACCTCCAATGCCTTGCACATAGTATTTGTGGCTTATGTGTGCTATTTTGTTGAGGCAATTGGAATGAATGAGTCTTGCACTCAGCACATCTGAAGCATCAAAGCCTAAAGCTTCACTCTGCTATTTATGGGTTAGGACAGTTGCTCAGGTTACACCCTTCCAGCTGATTCACAGGAAACCAATTTTCCCAAAGTCACCACGATTTCTTGGTCAGAAAAAGCTCTGCTAAAGACCATATGCAGCAGATAAACAAAAAGGAATGAAATCCTAGAACCATAAATCATAAGACTGAAGTTGCCCAGAGTTAGGAGACAGAGTGAAACAAAATCCATTTTGATACTGTTTTATCAATTCTCTATGGCAGAAACATTACCTTGCCAACAAAGGTCCATCTAGTCAAACTATGGTTTTTCCAGGAGTCATGTATGGATGTGAGAGTTTGACTATAAAAAAAGTTGAACACTGAAGAATTGATGCTTTTGAACTGTGGTGTTGGAGAAGACTCTTGAAAGTCCCATGGACTGCAAAGAGATCAAACCAGTCAATCCTTAAGGCAATCAATCCTGAATATTCCTTGAAAGGACTAACGCTAAAGCTCAAACTTCAATTCTTTGGCCATCTTATGTGAAGAACTGACTCATTGGAAAAGACTCTGATGCTGGGAAAGATTGAGGGCAGGAGGAGAAGGGGTCGATAGAGGTTGAGATGGTTGGATGTCATCACTGACTCAATGGACATGAGTTTGAGCAAGCTCTGGAAGTTGGTAAAAGACAGGGAAGCCTGGCGTGTTGCAGTCCATGGGTCGCAAAGAGTCGGACACGACTAAGTGTCTGAACTGATAATGGCAGATAGCTATTTTGTCCTTTTTCAATGCCAACTAAATCTAATTCCCCAGAAATGAAACAAACCTCTGATTTCACTATGGTCATAAAATATTGGCATTGAAGAAAACCTTAGTGATTACTTAATTTAGATAAATCTATTCATCAGCTGGCTTGATTTATTTTAATTGGAAACCTCTGAGGGTCTCACTGTTGTCTGCCAGAGGTTTAGAACTTAAAAAACTCAAGTTAGAGGTCGTTTTGCTTAGTCATTACCTTTTTAGACCAAATACATTTTAATATACTTTTTCAAGCATTTCATTATGTAGTTATAATAAAGCTGTAAAGAATATTCTTATTATAAAATTAGGGCTTCCCTGATGGCCCAACAGTAAAGAATCGGCCTGCAATGCAGGAGATGTGGGTTCCATCCCTGGGTCGGGAAGATCCCCTGGAGAAGGAAATGGCAACCCACTCCGGTATTCTTGCCTGAAAAATCCCCATGGACAGAGCAGCCTGGCAGGCTACGATCCAAAGGGTCACTGAGTCAGACACAACTGAGCAAGCGTGTAGGATTATAGAATTAATCCTGCAATATTTTTTGTTTTGTATTTTTGCTCCTCACTTAAAAATTTTCCTTATGGTTTCAAAATGTCTGAGATATTGAAGAAATAAATTCTTAAAAACTACAAAGTTACTGTACCCTTTGGTTTTTTAGGGCAACCAAGGTAAATTAATTTTGTTCTCCTTATTTAAATGTCTCCTAGACCGTAGACAAACAGGCTATATCCTTAATAAGCAACTGTATATTGTCTTTTACTTGCAAAAAAAAAAAAATTACCAAAATATAATTCCTTAAACATCTGATCTGAAAGTATTAAGTTTTAATGTTAATAGATGGTAATTTCTGCAATCTTGTCTAACCTAAATTCAACTTTATTAACCATGTCCTAATCCTGAAGTTCAGGTACTAGCCACTTGCAGGTGAAACTTTTTTAAAAATGAGCTCATATCATTACCCACATATGCTCAAAATGGGACAGTTTGAATACTGCAAGCTTCTCAAAGAAAGCCGTATTCACACATAGGAAATCATTTAGATGTGGTTAAGGAAACAGGAAATTTTCACATTGGCTTTAATATTTCTATTTTACCAAAATTTTCCTGAACTTGGTAATCATTACTAACACTTTTCATAGTAGTATTTACTGAATCTTTAAAAACAAACAAACAAACAAAAAAACTGAGCAGAAAACGTAGAGTTGAAGAAAACTGGATGTCAGTCTATACAATGATTTTTTACTTTCAGCATGACAGACTTTATTTTGGCACTTTAACAAATATTTTGCTTTACAGCAGTGACAAAATATTTGCCAGAAATTTCCTTTTCCTGGCATGAATATTCCAAGCAGTTAATATTCTACGAACTGAACTTTGCTATGCTTTGCACAGTTAGAGGTATACCCACTACACTCATAACCTCCATAACCGAGGGACATTGTGCAGCTTTAGAAAGTGCTAGCACTTCCTTTCAATCACTCTGCAGTAGACTGATTCTGTAAGCGATGGGACAGGACTTGGAGAATTAAGGCCATTAAGAATTTAAGTAAACACTGTTCTGAGGGCTGCGTCAAATTTTTTTTTTTTTTTTTTAATCTGTGGCAATTCTAGGGAATGTCCTCTAAATGAAGCAAGTATTCATACTTCGTTAAAAGCAAATTATATGTTGGAAAGGTTGCTGTTTTTCCTGTCTTCTTCCTACTTTGGCAGTTCATACTTTAAAACAAAATTGGTGGTAAAACAGAAAAAGGAAATGTTCAGTTAGAAGGAAGTCCCCAGCCAGGGTGCCAGGGTACCCTCACATTTCCATCTCTTCCTCAGGCATCACTGCTCTCTGGCAACCTCATTCCTAAGCAGTGAAGCCCTCCTTTTAACGCCTAGAACCTCCCTGAGGGACTCTTCTTCCCCGTAGTGTGAACTATGGTATTCCATCCATTACTTCTTCAGTTAAACTTCAGGAGAGATTCGGAGCACAGTTTCAAAGGTAAAACAATCCAGAGGACTAAACCATAGATACTGACATCAGGAAAGCCCTCTTTAGTTCTTTGGAAATCATAGTCCTAAAAGTTATTTGTCAGAGCAGGTATCCATCTCAATATTGCCATCAGCTATCTTTATAAAGGTTGTGAAACTCACAATTCCTTCCCTGGGAGCCTTCCAATATCTATATCCAAACACACACAGGATGATACATTCAGATTTCCTCTGGCCAATTCAGAAGCGAATCTGATAATAAACAGCTTCATCAAATGAGCTCTTTGGTTTTGATTTACAGACACCGTGGAACACTCAGAAATCAAACCCACAACATCCTTGAGAGCAGACGGTTGTTAGCAAAGGGGAGGTGTACATTTGATCGAAAATGTACAAAATTTATAACAGTGACATTTTCAATATTAGGCCACATGATTTATTCAGTAGTTTTTATATTCCCAAATTACAATTTACGTCTATTCGTAAGACTACAAAAGTTACCATTAGAATTGTCTGTGCTTATAAAATACCAAGTTTTTTTTTAACTGTTATATATACTCATTAACACCAGTCTGCAACGAGTTACATAGAATCATAGGCACTTCAAAGGCTTAAAAAGACGTTTACAACTTAAATGCATTTGTAAGAACAAAAACTGATTTTTTCTTAAGTCCCTACTCGTACCTTCAAATTGCAAGAAATTAGCAAATACAGTGGCCAAAGGAATCTGCAGCAACTTCTCAAAATACTGTTAGCATCTTTGGGCTTGCTGAGGCTTGTCAGTAACTCACATCAAATCCTCTCAAAAGAAGATCTGAATGGATAGACATGACTAAACAGTTTTGTGGTGATAATCCAATTTTACACATTAATTTGCTGTTGCAAATCTGCCTGAAGCTACAGGTAATGAAAAATAAAGCAAGTGTAAAATGGATAGTCTGACACTTAAAAATTTATACAAAGTGAAGGTTAAAGTTTACATATTTGAAAATCACATATACACTAAATTACCATTATCTGAATTACCCAAAGACAAATTGCACCGTAACAGCTACAAAAGGCATAGAGTTTTGTTTTGTTTTCAAGGGCGAGCAGAGGAGAGGGGAACAACAGATAAATTAACAAAGTAAGACCAACTTGATAAGGTCACTCTGAGACATGCTGACACAAATGAAATAGCTTTCATCTTCGAACCATCAGATAAAAACACTCTTTTCATACTTGCGCATAGAAATTTAAACCGATTCCATGTACATTGAGCGTTTTTATAACATAATATTTTGCCACTGCTATTCACAGAACACTGCAGATGTTAAGTTTGAATTTTATGTTGTTCTAAAGAAATACACGAAAAGATTTAAATACAATGGGATTTTTATCATTAAAGTGCCAGAATGGCTCTTTAATGAAAAAAAAACAAAAAACAAAAAACAAAGATCTTCATTATTCTATGCAAAAGCTTTATTTTTAAAAGTTCAGTGATCTCATAAATAGAGACACTAAATGGGAGTTTTCACGCATAAAACTCCTTAGTAGGTGCCTTCTGATAAGCAGCACTGGATGGTTTGCGTTCTCCAAGGTCATAACTTCCTTCATCCTTCTTTCTCATGCGATACACCAACAGCAGGATAAGGAAAATTGCAAAGAGAAAGCCAATAACTCCGCCAGCAATGACAGCTGAAACACACCAAAGGAAGATTACTTTTAGAAGAGATTCAAGGATGGCAGAAATTAGCTTTGTTAAGGCCAATTTATCAACACTTTCATAGAAAGCTTAATTTGAAAACCCCAAAACTAAAAAAAACTGGATTCAATGAAGCAACCAGGTAATTAAGCAAAGCTGACATTCTTCAAGAGGTATAATACTTCCTTTGATTAGTATTAATAATATCACCCAAAAGCCTCAATAAGAAAAAAATTTGGCTGTGACCTCAACTAGTTCCATACATTGAAACTCTTAAGCCTTTTCAGCATTCACTTTTTGTAATCTAATCTTCTAATTGCTTTTTCAATGAAAACACAAAACATGATATAACTGACTTAAATTTTGCAAAGGGAACTGTGCAAAAAGCATGCAAATTTCCTTTGTCATCTTGGATTTGGGGCTTTCCTCTCAAGGATCAAGTGTTCTACAAAGGTAGAGGTCAGATCTGTGGTTGCTAAGGGAGGGGTGGGGGTGGGGGAGGGCTAGACTGGGAGCTTGGGATTAGCAGATGTAAACTATTATATTATAACTGAGTCACTTTGCTGTACATTAGAAACTAACACAATGTTGTAAATCAAATATACTTCAATAAAATAAAAATTTTTTAAAAGGACTGTGTTCTAAAATCTTGCAAATCTTCCCCTTTAAAATCAAAGGTTAATACTTTGATTTATGATTACAGACAACATCCTTCTGTGCCGTAGGCACTGTATCAACGGCCTTCTCCATAAAGAACCTTCTCTTCTCTTAAGTTTATCTTGAGATCAGGAGGTCTTGGATCAAGCCTGACTGAGCTTCACATTCTGCCATACCTGACACCCAGTTGTTCTAGACCGATTTAGGCCTTAACTTTCTTCTTGCCTCTCCCCACCCCAACCCAAATGGCGGGCCAAGGGGTAGGCTGAGAGAGCTGACAGAAAACAGCGACATCCTTTGCCTAACCCTTGCCTCACTTGCTCTGAAAGGAGACAGGTGCTCAAGATGGTTTTCAGTAGTAAGGTAACATCCGGCAAACCCTGCTGATACTTCTGAACATCACTCACACAACCAGAAGCCTATTTAAGGACCCTCCACCAGGCTACTGACCTGCCAGGACTTCCGTTCGTTTAAACAGATTGTCTGAGTGCTTCTCAGTATATACGTTTGTATCCTCTTCAGCTGGGTCTGTTTTCCTTTCTGAGTCAGGGAGGTGAACTTTTTCCTTATCAATTTCTTCAGGTGACTGGTATAGGCAAAAAAAAAAAAAAAAAAAAAAAAAAAGAAGAAGAACAAAGATTATAAAAATCTTCTTTTAATGTGCTGGAAGAAAGAAATAGTAAGTACTTTTCCAAGTTTGTTTTTTTTCCAAACACTGGGTTTAGAAAATAAATGAAATAATCCCTTTGTGTGATGTGTATACCAATGGGTGAGTCCTATGATGGACCCGCATTGTTCATGGTTTTATATAACACCCACCACATGTACAGGCAAGATGGACAATTTATTGAGTTCGCAATAATCCTAATGGCATGGTTAGGTTCTCTAAGTTGACATTTCACAAGGATCTCTAGCTTTCTTACCACTCTTCAGTCTTCAGGCCACCATCCCCTTCTAGCTGCTCCAACCCAACAACGTTACCCAATTCAACTCACTCCTTCATCATCTTTCTGCTACATGGGGTACGTGATGGCAGCTTCCCTGCAGGCATTCTCTCTGAGTGTTCTCCCGGGGCTCTGCCTGCTACCACTCTGTGGGCCACAGCCAACAGGCTTCATCTGTAATGAAGCCCACTATTTATTGACTCTTACACCTTCACCACACGCTGGATTAGAATTTAGACTTCAGGGGGGCCAGGGTTCTGTAAGGAGCTCCTGTGTGGCCCTGATCCACTATTTTTCTGGACCTCACTCTTTCTATTTGTCCAGTGAAGGGCACCTTCAGTTTCTTGAGTATTCTACAACTCTCACCATCTCACCTCCAGGCAGCATTATTCTTACCTACCAGCACCCTACAGGACCCTCATCCTTGGCTGTACCATCATAACAGATCGACCCTCTCCCTATTTTCATCAATAGTAACTACTATTCTCTTGGGCCTCCGAAGTTATTTTGGCACATTTCAAGTTATATGTTTTGGTATGTCACCGTCCTTTCAATGGGCTTGCCTGGTGGTGGCTCAGATGGTAAAAAATCTGCCTGACATGTGGGAGACGTGGGTTCAATTCCTGGGTTGGGAAGATCTCCTGAAAGAGGGCATAGCAACACACTCCAGTATTCCTGCCTGAAGAATTCCATGGACAGAGGAGCCTTCCTGGCTACAGTCCACAGGGTCGCAAAGAGGTGGATATGACTAAGTGATACCTCATATATCATATATATATACACACACACACACATATATATAGTCCTTTCAATTTGCCTTTCACCATTCCTTCAAATTCAGTGTCTTCCATGGATTCTCATTCCTGAGGCCTTATCTAGGTCTTTACCACATCATACCCAACTGCATGTGTTGGGTGGCTTCCAATCTATCTCCCAAGCCCACTGCCTAATCTCCAGTAGGAAGCCCTGAAAAGCCATCTCTACCACCACTTACTTAACCGAAAATGATTCCTAACATCTGTGCCTCGGTTCATACAGTTCTTCTAACTCCAATGCAAAATTTTCACTTCTTTCATTGTCCATTTGTCCTTCACGAAGTCCTGATGTTCCACCTCTCAAAAACCCCAGAACGCTTTATAGCCCATTATACCATCACATAAATCATCTGCTGGCTTTCTAACCTTCAGCACCAATGTTGGCTATCATGTACAAATGACCTAAGATTACACTGAAATCTGAAATCACCTGAAAAGTTAAATATATATATATAAGACCACCACTAGAGACTGTTTCATTGTTCTGGACTGAGTAAAACTGGCACTGCTTATTGTTGGTACTTATTTAAAGCTCTCCAGATAATTCTACAGTTTGAAAACCACTGAATTAGATAAGCTCAGTTCAAATGAGTTGGTTCTTCTCTATCAGGCTCAAGTTCTTGTTGGCCAACACTACTGACAAAAAACACCATCAATTCTACTAGTCTCTTACTGTAGACAAAAATATTGTTTAGCTTTACTACTCTTCCTAAGAGCAGCCAACCACCTTCATTAGGATTCTAAGCTGTGGCCCAGTAGAATGCCTGATGGCTTTTTGAAGGCCAGCATTCATCCAATATGGCCACTAGCTACTTAGCCTAGAGGGTTAAAAAACATAGAGACCTCACCTTTCTGGGGTGCCTTAAGGTCATCAATGTTTCCAAGAAGGATCACTAGGTGAATCCATCTGAGTTCCAGGTCAGTGGGCCTTGCCTCAGTGGACAGAGCACTAGACTGGTTTCCACTGAAGATGATGCATAATAAAGCATGATAAAGAATGCCTGTCTTATTTTCCTAAGCCACACGAAAACCCTGTACTGACTTAACCCTCAATCCGCCATGACTTACACAAAGCAGAGGCTACAGGAAAATGATCATTTCACTTCCGCACAACATGCACTCCAAATTTCACTATTCACTACATTATTGTGCAGAGAAGGCAATGGCACCCCACTCCAGTACTCTTGCCTGGAAAATCCCATGGATGGAGGAGCCTGGTAGGCTGCAGTCCATGGGGTCGCGAAGAGTCGGACATGACTGAGCAACTTCACTTTCGCTTTTCACTTTCATGCATTGGAGAAGGAAATGGCAACCCACTCCAGTTTTCTTGCCTGGAGAATCCCAGGGACAGGGAAGCCTGGTGGGCTTCTGTCTATGGGGTTGCACAGAGTCAGACACAACTGAAGCAACTTAGCAGCAGCAGCAGCTACCTTATTGTGAGAGAAGAAAATAAAGGTCTCCCCTGGCTTTCCTGTACCAAGGGAAAGCAAAGAGAAAAGTTCATTGACAGTATTCTGCCTCAATTCCTCCATTCTTCTCAAGGAAAGCCCATTGTTAATTGGATGCTTTGTAGAAGGACAGACAAGTCAATAGATGAGAAAATGAATTATCTGGATTCTAATTTAGGAGACTTTTCACTGCTCATTAGCAGTTAAGGGAGAGTTAGGAAAGGGAAGAGAAAACTCCAGTAGGTTGATACCCAGGTTTGTGATGAGGGAAAGAGGAAGTGAGTTCTGGTGGTGAATGAGGGGAAGGTAAGTAGCTACTGTGACATTAGAGATGGAATTTAATTCATCCATGTCATCTCTGTCTCATTTATATGAGAGATCACATGAGTTCCCCTCAGGTCTTTTCAGTCCCTAAAATCCTTTGAGAGAGTTAACATTTCCATTTTACTCAGCTTCTGATCCAACAGCCAGGAATGAGCTTACCTTTCAGGGGGTCTGCGGGTTGGGGAATAGGAGATCTCCACAGAACTGGGGTTCCCACATACTCACAGGAATGAGTGCACAAGCTTCTAAGTGCTCTGGATGGAACAGTTACTCTTTAAATTTACAAGTTTTATTGTATGAAAGGAAGAGTTTGACTAATAATAATACTTTCTATAGTACAGAACTAATCTGAAATGCCTGGACTCTCATATATGTGTGCAAAGCGAAATTATGAAAAGGCAGCATAGATGATTAGATGAAGTCAATTAAAGATCTGTCATATCCATGCCTGGTTCTTTGGATACCATGAAAATGTAACTGAGTAAAAGGTTACGAGCAATGCTCTGCTTGAACAGATACCTGTATTCTTTTTATTTTAGTCACATACATTTACAACAAACTGGACAGAATATCTATAACAGTGACATCAATGCCACTGTGACGCCCACTCAAAAGCAAAGTCTGTATTAATGGTATCCGAAAAGCAATGTTTAATTTAGCTGTGCTATGTGATTACAATATAGAAAATTTAATCACTAATATTAATATTATGATAAGTACTGAAAAAAGTGTTCAACACAATGAGTAGCACACAATAATATCGCCCACAAATGGATGAACTTTTATTATTACTACATCAAAAACAAACACTACCAAGAATACGTTAAAATGTTTTGGGGTCCTTCCTTTCTGAGCTCATCTGCCAAACATCTATCTTCTTTATTTCAATCTGACACAATTACTCCCTTAAAGTCAATTTTGTAAAACTTACATCAATTTTCAACCTATTGTTGTCAACTGACCAGACAGCTCTATGTCAACTTAGGTTTTCCTGAGGATAAAAACTCTACCACAAAAAGCCAAAACTGACTTTCTTGTCAGAAGCTGCTGCTGCTGCTAAGTCAATTCAGTCGTGTCCAACTCTGTGCGACCCCATAGACGGCAGCCCACCAGGCTCCGCCGTCCCTGAGATTCTCCAGGCAAGAACACTGGAGTGGGTTGCCATTTCCTTCTCCAATGCATGAAAGTAAAAAGTGAAAGTGAAGTCGCTCAGTCGTGTCTGACTCTTCGCGACCCCATGGACTGCAGCCTACCAGGCTCCTCCATCCATGGGATTTTCCAGGGAAGAGTACTGGAGTGGGTTACCATTGCCTTCTCCATGTCTCAAACTAGTGAGTCTAACGGTTCCTGACCTCAGGGGATTCAGTCACGACCAGTGGTCACATATACGTGCAGTAGAGTCAGATGCGTCTTTCAGCGGCCACCCCAGATAACCTACCCCCAGCTGCACCTGTTGCTTTTCACTTATCTTCTCCCTTTTTCTTTTCATTCATTCAACAGAATCCATTTGTGGAGCAGCTACCATGCAGGGAGCCAAATGGGTCTGCCTCACGGCTCACAGCTCCTCCTTCTCCTAGCACCTGGCCTGTGAAGTTGGTCTACCGCCCTTCTCCATCCAACAGAGAGCACTCCAGTCTGGAGAGGACTGTCCTGGCTGTTCCACATCTGAAGAAACCTAGCCAGCCCTGTTCCTCACCACCCTATGTACTTCCGTGGGGAGTGCAGTGGGTAGGAAGTTAGCAGGGAAGGGAAAAACAAGTGCACTGTGGGAAGGGGAAGAACAAGTGCACTGTGGGAAGGGGAAGGGAAGAACAAGTGCACTGTGGGAAGGGGAGGGGAAGAACAAGTGCACTGTGGGAAGGGGAGGGGAAGAACAAGTGCACTGTGGGAGAGGGAGGGGCGTCATCGGGCTGGAAGCCCATGTGCAGCCCTGCCTGCAGAGGGGGCACTTCTCACTCCAGAGACAGCCTGTCCCTACCTTTATGACACAGTCTTCCACATCCTGTCTGCTGTTAGACCTTGGCAGCATCTCATTTCTAACCAACAGACGGGTGAGCACCAAACAGGGACACTTGTGATTCCAAGCTCTCCTAAGCAGCATGCTATCCTCCACTGTCTGCAGTCTCCTGCCGCTGTTACTCCACACTTTCCCTTGGTGAACTGCCCCAGTCTCTACTGCTCTAACCGACTTCCATGAAGGCTTACAGAGTGCTTGCTGGGTCTCAGGTGCTATGCTGCATGCCCTCACATTTAATCTTCCCAAGGACCCAAGAGAAATGGGTCAGAGAAGCTAAGACACTTGACCAGATCTAGGACTTGAGACGTTACTTTGCCAAAAAAGTCTAGTCAAAGCTATGTCTAGTTATGTCTAGTTTATGTCTATGTCTTTGTGCAGTCAAAGCTATGGTTTTTCCAGTAGTCATGCATGGATGTGAGAGTTGGACCATAAAGAAAGCTGAGGGCCGAAGAATTGATACTTTCGAACTGTGGTGTTGAGAGTCCCTTGGACTTCAAGGAGATCAAGCCAGTCAACCCTAAAGGAAATAAACCCTGGATATTCATTCAAAGGACTGATGCTGAAGCTGAAACTCCAATACTTTGGCCACCTGATGCAAAGAGCAGACTCATTAGAAAAGACCCTGATGCTGGGAAAGATTGAAGGCAGGAAAAGAAGGGGACAACAGAGGACGAGATGGTTGGACAGCATTGCTGATTCAATGGACATGAGTTTGAGCAAGCTCTGGGAGATGGTGAAGGGACAGGGAGGCCTGGTGTGCTGCAGTCCATGGGGTCGCAAAGAGTCAGACGTGACTGAGCAACTGAACAACAACAGGATTTGAAACTTCAGCCCTCTTCAGACTATAGCATGCATTTTCCAACTTAAGAAGCTTACCTAGTCGTAGCTGGTCAGCTAATTGCAATACCTTGCTAATAAAGCCAAAATCACCAGTCCCCTAGTTTCCATTAGAAACCTTTGCTCTGTTTTAAGGCCAAAGACCTTATTTCTTAATAAGACAGCTCTCAAAATGAATATAGAGATGTACCCACATTCATCGTTATCATTGGAAGAGTTGAAGTTTACATACCACTGGTGGTGGGCCTGAAAAGACTTTGGGAAAATACTTATTGAGATTAGTACCTGGAGTCTTCTTAGTCCATAATCTATTGCAGCAGATGTAAAGTTTACAATGGTTTTAACTCACAACCAATTCTTTATGAAATAAAAACAAATTTTCTTAATGTACGTCACATAAACTGAAAAGGTTTTGCTTCTTAACTGGGCTGTGAGTTCCTTAAGAAGAAGAACCCTGTAAAAAAGATTTGTTTATAAGCTAGGCCCGGGTGATAAAAATAATAGGTAGAATTAGCTATTAGGCTATGAAAAGACATGGCGGAACTGTAAATGCATATTACTAAGTGAAAGAAGCCAGTCTGAAAAGACCACATACTACATGATTCTAACTATGCAACATTTTGGAAAGGCACAAACTACGGAGATACTAAAAAGAAATCAGTGGTTTCCAGGGCCTGGGAGGGCAGGAGGAACAAACATGTAGGGGATAGAGGACTTTTAGGACAGTGAAGTTATTCTGCAGGCTACTAATGGTGGATACACGCCCATTAGAAATGTGTCAGAACCCATACAATGTAATACATCATGGTGAGCAAACCCTAAATTAAACTCTGGACTCTAGGAGATTATGACCAGCCAATGTAGATTCTTGCTCCTTGAAGAAAAGCTATGACAAACCTAGACAGCATATTAAAAAGCAGAGACATTATTTTACCAACAAAGGTCCGTCTAGTCAAAGCTATGGTTTTCCAGTGGTCATATATGGATGTGAGAGTTGGACTGTAAAGAAAGCTGAGTGCTGAAGAATTGATGCTTTTGAACTGTGGTGCTGAAGAAGCCTCTTGAGAGTCCTTTGGACTGCAAGGAGATCCAACCAGTCCATCCTAAATGAAATCAGTCCTGAATATTCATTGGAAGGACGGATGCTGAAGCTGAAACTCCAATACTTTGGCCACCTGATGTGAAGAACTGACTCATTTGAAAAGACCCTGATGCTGGGAAAGATTGAAGGCGGGAGAAGGGGTCGACAGAGGATGAGATGGTTGGATGGCATCACTGACGTGATGGACCTGAGTTTGAGTGAACTCCAGGAGTTGGTGATTGACAAGGAAGCCTGGCGTGCTGCAGTCCATGGGGTCACAAAGAGTTGGAAACAACTGAGCCACTGAACTGAACTGAATGTGGATTCATCAGTTGTAACAAGTGTACCTCTCTGTCACAGGATGTTTTTAGTGGGGGGCAGTTGAACATTATGGGGGCAGGTGGTATACAGGAACTCTCTGTGCTTCCCACTCAATTCTGCTGTGAACCTAAAACTGCTTTGAAAAACAAAGCCTATTTAACAACAACAACAACAAAAGCAGTAGGTGGCAAATATCAAAACAATCATGAAGAGTAAGGAGGAGCCATTTACAATATAATGAAAAGACCAGTTGACCTTACAGTTTTAAAAGGTGCCTCATAAAAGGAACATTCTGTACAAGTTTTTTTAAAGGCACATTGACAATAACCTGATGACGCGATGCAAAATAAAACACACCTTTGTCTGAGCAGGGATCTTGTCCTGTATCTTGCTCAGCGTTGTGGTTTCCACTCTCGGAGCAGTACTAGTGAACGGTATCTTTGGAATGGGCCGAGACGTGGTCAGCTCTGGACTCTCTCCATCCTCATCAGCTCCTGGAAGAATAAGCAAAGACGAGCTAAGCGCACGAGTCATGACACAGAATTCTACAGTATCAGGCTACTTGGTCTAAAGTTGACGATGACAGAGTCATGTTTTTTCACAATACCTGCTCCTTAGGAACTCAGCATAAACCTTCCTGCAGTCTTCAGAGCAATAAAGAAATGACTTCAAAGTGGATCTGTGGGGAGTCTGGCATTTTTTCTATATTATTATTATTCCCAGTGTTCTCAAGTAGCCCTTTTAAAAATAATTTATTTATTTGGCTGCATCAGGTCTTAGTTGTAGTGTGAGGGAATGTTTCTTTGTGGCACACAGACTCTCCAGTAGTGGCCTGTGGGCTCAGTGATTGCTGCACCCGGGCTCTCTGGTTGCAGTGCATGGGTTTAGCAGCTCCATGGCATATGGGGTCTTAGTTCCCCGATCAGGGATCGAACCAATGTCCCTTGCATTGCAAGGTAGATTCTTAACTGCTGGACCACCAGGGAAGACCCTCAAGTAGCCCTTCTTTTACTTGTGTGTTCAGTTTCTCCCCCTCAAGAGATTGCTTCCCTTCTATGCTGAAACATGCTATATTTTCCATTTTCCATCATAACAACAATGAAAAGGGAACGCTGACCCTTTATCTCAGTGAGCTGCTGCACTTCCTCCCCTGTTTATAGTCAGACTTTCTCAGTGGTGTGCAGACTCACTGGCTCCTTCCCACACCATCTATTCCACTTTCTGCTCTACTCCCCCTAGTTGAATGTTCCCTGTCACCACACCGCTGGCATGTTTTCTTAAGGTCACCATTTCCCTTCACATTCCATATCCAGTGGCATTTTCCAGAGTGGTCCTCATCTAATTGAACCTCCTAGTATCACTGGACGCTTGTCAACTCTCACCTCCTTTCTGATACACTACCTTTGGGTTTCTATGACTTTGACTTCCTGGCTTTCCCCTCACCTCTCTGGCTATTTCTAAGTCTCCTTTGCAGATTCATTGTCTTCTACCTGGACACAAAATATGAAAAGTTCCTTAAGGTTGAGCCCTAGGCTGCACCTTACTCTACACTTTCTCTCTCACCCATGGCTTCTGTTACATCTAAATACAAATGAAACCCAAGCTAACCCAAGTGGTTCCCTTCTAGCACTCCTCCAAAATTTAGACCTACATATCCACCAGCCTCCTTGGCATTTTCACTTGAATGACTCAAAGGTAGTAAATACATCTTGGTCATCTTCAAAATAGAACTCATGAAACAGACCTGTGGTTGCCAGGGGAGAGGAGGGAAGGAGGGAAGGATTGGAAGTTTGGGATTAACAGATGCAAATTATGATACATAGAATGGATAAACAACAAAGTCATATTCTATAGCACAGGGAGCTATATTCAATATCCTGTGATAAACCATAATGGAAAAGAATATGGAAAAACATACACAACTGAATCACTGTCGTACAGCAGAAATGAACACAATATTGTAAATCAACTACTTGTCCATAAAATTTTAAAAAACTAGAACTCATGATTTCCCTGCCTGTCCCTCTACAAATGCAGTCTTTTCTCCTCACGTTATCTGGCAGTGAGTGGAACCTTCGTTCCTGTAAATCACAGCTCTGGCTCCCTCCCCTCTTCCTCACCACCACATTGAATCCATCACCCAGTTCTATGGATTTTACCTTCTTTTTATGTCTCCACTCTTAACACCTTTCTGGAGTTCCCGGGCATCCACCCCCGTCCAATCTTCCCATCGTCACTGTACCTCCCTTCGTCCTCATTTCCTTCTAGTCCTCTGTGCACAGACGGGCTGCAACCCCATCACTCTCCTGTTTAAAACTGTACCAGTGGCACTCCACTGCTCTCAAGGTGAATAGAGAACACTGCGGCCTCTTCTTGTGTAGTCCGGTCCTGGCCTACCTTTCAGTTTCCTTCAGCATCATTTATCCTGTTATCCCCTAGACTCCAGCTGTGGTCCCCTGATCTTCGGCCAGAAGTCTTTGCCTAGTTAATTTCTAAACTGCACCTCTAGACTTTTAGCACAAATGTCATTCCTTAGAGAAGGCCTTCCTTCCGCATTAGCGTCTTCATCACCTGCTTATTTAGCACCACCTTTCTTACCTTAAGACTGCATTTATCACAAGCTTCCAATGGCTGAGGGATTGCATTTGATTGGCTCCCCAAAAGAGTGTCTAACAAAATCCCAGCACCTCCAGGCGCTGACCCAGTATCTGTGCGGTAAGGACTGACCACTGACTTCCAACTGGGCACTCTGTCTTTTTGTTTGTTCATTTTGCCTTTTTACAAAAATAACATTTGAGAATTGTTCACATTCAAATGCAACATTCTTTTTAAGTTGATCATTTGTCAAACTTGTAACAACTCAAAAAATCCAAAGTCTGTAACTCAAACTAACCTGCTTCCTTAGACAGGAAAAAATGATGAATAGCCCCAGACTCCACATGGAATCATGTTAAAATAACAAGCAGTTCAAAAAATATGAGGTAAGATACTAGGAAAAGTGAAAAACTATGAATATGACTCATTTTAAATATGTTAATATATTGATTTCCTCCAGCATGTACACTCATTATTTAGGGGAAAAAAATGGTGAAGAGTATATTGAAATAAATATGGGATTTGGCATTAAACAAACTTAGTACTTGTTCTGGCATTTATTATCTCTGTGACCTTGGACAAATAATGCTTGAGTTAGTTTCTTCATCAGTAAAATGGGGATAACAACCACTAATTCTCAGAGGTGCAAACATTATATATATATATATATATATATATTTGAATTACATATATATATTTGAAAGCATTCTGTGTACATAAAATGTTACATAAATGTAAGTCATTAATAATGATGGGTCCAAATACACTGCTCTCTCATATCAGCTTCCCTGATTTTCCATCGAAATTTTACACATAATATGACTGATTTGCTTCTTAGGAAAAAAATTCAATGAGAAATGAAAAATTTTCAATTAAGGGTTTTCGAGACTCTTGGCTTACAACAGCTACAAATACGAATCGCCAAATTAGGAGTTTGGATAATTTGTTGTGCAAGAAGAGATTTTGTAAAGTAGAAAATTCTCTCAAGTTAGCACTTCTTAAATTAGATGAGTGACCCACCTCAGGTGGCTCTTCCACTGCATTTATCATCTTTATTAAAAAGATTGACCCTCGCCCAAACCAGAAATCTGGGGACCCCATTGATGACATCCCCTTCACCCCTGACTTTCAGCTCTCACTGTCCTCTGTGCCTGAAACAGCTTAGCCTTGAGCCAAAACCTGTTTCCACCCTGGAAACTCTCCTGCTTAAACTCTCATTCCTAAAATCAGTGTCATTCCCTCTTTCTCCATCATGGAACTATTTTTATCTGCTTCCACTGTTCACTGAGTCTGTTCTTTAAAAAAAAAATTAAATAACATTTTTTTCTATTTCCTAAAGAAATACATCTTTTAAAAAATAATGCATTTTTTTTTCACAGATGAAATTGGGAAATAGGGAATATAGGAAGGAATAAATAAGATTATTCCACCATCAGAGAAAGCATCGTTAGATTTTATTTACTAAAGTGTCCCTAGCACCTAGAATGGTATCTATTTCCCCATGTTATGGGTCATTATTAAATATTTGTTGAATGAATTGAATAAACATCTGCATATCATCTCATCTCCTAATGAGCTGTTCATTTCTGACATGACAGTTTCACTCTCCAAGGACTCTTGCACTCTCACAGTGTTCCTTTTTTATAGTGTTCTCTTCTTGTTTCAACATTAAAGTACCTTATCTCTCCAAATTTAGTAAGTTTTTCTCTAAGTTCTCACTGTTAGTTTCTGTTCTCTTCCAATTTGGGGGTATAAGAAGGTCTGGATCTTTCAGAAGTCCTCCTGTAAATGTCCAGGGAGCCTTGGTTGTCTTCTCATATTTAAGAGGGAAAGGCTGAGCAGCTGACTAGAAGCTCTGAGCACACAGAAGAAGTCTGTCAAATGCCAATGTCAGTATCTTAGAGTTATTTCCTTTGAGTTGGTTCAAGTCCCTAGAGAGGGTGAAGGCCAAGTTCTGGGAACTGACTGGGAGAAGACAACTGGGAAAATCTCTGCATTAACCTAAGCATTAATCTAAGAACTTGTTCTCCCTGTTTTCAATGTGGGGTCCCCATCCCCAAATGTGCCGGTACATTTCCAGTCCAAAGACCCTCTGTTTTTTCTCTCCAGATAACAAACCTCCAGTTTTCTTCTCAGGTCAGGAGCATCAATCCCTTTGCTGCATTCTGATGGGAAGGAATTAGGGAATCCACTTACTTTTTTTTTTTTTTAACTTTTTATTGTGTATCGAAGTACAGTTGATTAACAATGTTGTGATAGTTTCAGGTGGGAAACCTACTTAGTTCATAAACTTTCAGTCAGTCATCCTGAGTTTAGTACCATCTTCACCCTCCATCTAGTGGCGTGAATTCTAGGGCCCTGTGGGGACTCTGCCGTGTAAATTAGCTTGCTTCTTTGCTCTCCCCACCCGCGCCCCCATCTGCACCCCACAGCTGGCTAACTCAGCTTTCTCATGTCTGCCAAGTCTGTTACTACAAGCCCATCTGCCTCCCAGCTTTCAAAACACTGTGGCCTTTGGCTCCTATACTGTTCCATTTGTCCTCATGAGTTTAGGCCCAGTTTGTTTATGGGCAGTTTAGCTGGGTATTGGAAGGTATATACCTTCAATCTGCTACCTTTATCCAGAACTCTGCATTTAACTCTTAAACACTTTTGTTGTACAGCACCTTCTTAGGCTATATCATCCATGACATGGTGTAACAATTATTTTTTTTCTCATTTCTACATTTTTCTCATCTGACTCTTGGTTCCTTGAGCACAGAAACCTAGTTTTTCATCTCTGTGTGTCCAAAGAATATGGTCAAGCATCTGGCCCACAGTGAATGTCCATGGAACATTTAAGTGGATGGTTGAAGTTTCCATGTCTGTCAATGCCCACCCCTGAGCCCACATATATAGTAAGAGGATGATACATCTTCTCCCCTGGGAGGTGCCCTCTGGGTCTCGGGACATTCCTACAGGCCCCGTGCTCCTCTACTGAACAGCGTGACAGCACTGAGAAGAGAGGGAACACTGGCCAAGGAGACCCCAGTTTCCACCAGGGACGGTGCATCGCCGCGGCAGGGTCTCCTCATTCTAGGGTGGGGCTTCCGCACACAGGAGGCAGTAGAGCAAAGGAGTGAAGAGAACACACTCTCAAGCCCAGCTCCCTGGCCCCTAGCCCAGCTCCACTTCCAACAGTGTGATCTGAGGCAAGCTATTCAATCTCCTCAGGCCTTAGATTTTTTTTCATATGAAAAACAGAGGTAACAGAATCTGTCTTTATAGAGATGTTATAAGACTAGGAACAGTGTCTGACATGCAGTAAATAAGTAATAAGTAAAGGGCTTTACAAATTTTAGTTATAACTTCTGCTACCTTTAAGCTGAAAATCAACATCCCCAGTATAGTGCAAGGAGGTTTCCAAAATCCAGAACGATACACTTCTTTGCAGCAATGATCTGCCCAAGGTTGCAGCCAAGGCAGAAGCAATGTGGGCCCACATTTAAGTCTGAGCTCGATCTGTCTGATGAGTGGTTCAGGATTTCAAACGACCACTTCAATCCCCTTCCACCTGGATGGGGGACATGGGGGGGCTTCCAGAGGAGCAGGACTGAATCTGCATTCTTTGTATTAAATTTAAGGACAATCTTGGCAGAAATCAGAAAAATGACTTGGACAACCTCTACAAGTCTCTAACAGCTCTCAGATTCTAAGATCTGTAAAATGAGGACCAAAATGTATGTAGAGGTATATTTCCTGAGACATTTTGAAGAAGACAGTTACAAAGCACTTTTGAGGTGTTAACAAAAAAAAGAGGTGCCATGAGTGAACAATATTAATAGAGTTGTGGGCTACAGAGAACAACTTTTCACACTCATCCTGCGTGTGTGATATGTATCACTCTCCCCAGAATAACTAGGGTTATTTTTACATGAGCACCGCGTTGTAAGCTCACTGTTAACTAGGTCGGCCACACCCTTCTTGTCTTTCTCAGACTCGCCATTTTCCAACCTAAGATACTCATTCTTATATAGCTAGATCTCTCCCAAAGACCCAATTTTAATTTGCTCTGGGTATTCTGAAGCCCACACTGATCTGATTGTGAGACATCTACATTCAGCATTTGTTCAGTTGCTAACTCATATCTGACTGTTTGCAATCCCATGCACAGCAGCACACCAGGCTTCCCTGTCCTTCACTATCTCCCAGAGTTTGCTCAAACTCATGTCCATTGAGTCGGTCCAATGGACCAACCCAACCATCTCATCCTCTGTCATCCCCTTCTCCTCCTGTCCTCAATCTTTCCCAGCATCAGGGTCTTTTCCAATGAATTGGCTCTTCACATCAGGTGGCCAAAGAACTGGAGCTTCAGCTTCAGTATCAATGTTCAGGGTTGATTTTCTTTATGATTGACTTGTTTGATCTCCTTGCTATTCAAGGGACTCCCAAGAGTCCTTAGCACCACGGTTTGAAAGTAGCAGTTCTTTGACACTCAGCCTTGTTTATGGTCCAACTCTCACATCTGTACATGACTATTGGAAAAACCATAGCTTTGACTACACAGACTTTTACCAAATGTTGAATGTAAAATGAAACTCAAATCAAAGAAGATCCTGGATAAGACTTGCCTAGCATGCTGCTGACCTCACCTTCCTGATCTGATCATTAATACATGCACTAGCTCCTCCTCTTTCTCAGTTTCCTGGGAGCCTCTTGGCACAGGTGAAATATGTCCCAGGTATGGGAAATTGATTGCAAAATGATCAAACCCTTTCTCTTCCTTGTAGCGTTTTCCTCTGCACCGTGACAACCCTACAGCTCCCTTCACTAGGAAGCAGAGTCTGGGCTGGGCCTATGACTGGCTTTGACCTATCAAACATGGTAGTGAAATTGTGCCCATTCGAAGCCTTGACTTCAAGAGCCTTTGCACACTCCTACTGGCTATCTTGGGATCTCTGTCTCCTCCCTGTGGACAAATGGCTGGCCTTCTGGAGAATGAGAGCCCACAATGACCAGAGCCACGTCTGCCCGGCTATCCCACAGATATGACAGAGCCCAGCAAGATCAGCAAACTCAACCTGCAGCTGACCACTGACATGGGAAAGAGCCCAGTCAGGCCACCTAAATTGCCACCCTGAAGAATAAGGAGCTAAACAAAATGACTGTTGTTTTTAGCCACTACACTTTGGGATGGTTTGTTACGAGGCATTACTGAAGTAATAGATAACTGATACACCACAGGAGTTGAAGGTATCAGTGTACAATCATTTTACTTGGCTGCTGCATTCTCCCTCCTCCTTCTGAGCAATACACTAGCAGTAAGATAGTATAACTCTTCTTGGTCTCATCTATAAGCTTTAAGGTAGGGCTGGCAGTTTTATGAAACTAGTATTTGAGGGTGGTTTTCAGGACATCACTCTGATAATGTTGACAGAACACTGACCACACGCCAAGCAGCAAGCTCTAAGAGTTACAGATGCATCAACCCCTTAAGATGCATGGCAACCCTATGTGGGAGGGCTTATTATTATTTTCCAGTCTATAAATGAGGAAACTGAGGTTCAGCCAAATTAAATATATTCCCAAGATCTCACAGCTCAAGTAGCTGAGAGCTGGAATTCACACCCAGGCACCGTGACTCCACAGAGCGTGCCCTTAACAGTTATGCCTCCTGCTTGCTTCCCTGAAGCACATTCCAATAGAGTGTGAGTGTATGTGTGTGTAAGAGTGTGTGTGTGTGTGTGCACGTGCATACACAAACACAGAGAACAGAGATGAGTGTGGATGCAGCTAGCCTTACCCGAGCCTGATGCAGACGTGTAGTCATCATCGTCAATAGGATACACTCCTGAAGCTTCTTCAACGGAGCTGTTGTCAAGGTACATGTCTTTATCAGATGTCAGCTCTGCCCGCTGAGAAAGCAAAGAGAGGTGAGGATGGTGAGAAATTAGGAAATGAGTTTATTCATTCATCTCACTGTTCAGGCTTATACCTCAGTGACCTGTCCCTCTTTCCTGTTCCTTTAAGTCGATTTTTGTCCCTACCTTTCCTCAGCACGCCCTGACAAGTCGCATGACGTCAAGGGCTGACCACAGACAATGCTCCTGAGGGAAACCTAACCCAGTGGATCCTCAGAAGATGCCTCAGAAGCACCTATCACGGGCTTATTTCCTCACTTCCCACTAAAGCTGTCTGAGTTCCAGTGGCCCCAGTTCGAGCCCTAGCTCGAGCCATCTGCTTTCCCAAAGTCACCGTGAGGCTCCTTGACTGGAAAAGCTGCAAGACAGTCCACTCATTTAAGACTTTCTTGGGGATGTATTAGGGTGCTTGGGCAAAATCACCTCCCAGGGATGTGTCAAGGTCCCTTGGACAATTACAGGCCCGGCCACACTGAGAGAGGCACCATCATGGCCAGGAGCTCTCGGGGGCCATGCAGAGGCCAGCACCACACCCCGCCAGGAGCAGGGCCCGCGAGGCTGTGGACTGGGGCAACAGCCCACCATGAGCCGCATCCGGGGCCCACAGGCTTAGTGGAGCCTTAATGACAAATGCAAATAAACCCACAAGAGTGCATTCTTTTTATATTCCTGGCACTGGGTAACAGCAAATCACACACTGAATAGGGAAAGG
The DNA here is from genome assembly GCF_029407905.1 of Bubalus kerabau. NCBI lineage: Eukaryota > Metazoa > Chordata > Mammalia > Artiodactyla > Bovidae > Bubalus > Bubalus kerabau. The sequence goes on from NC_073637.1 coordinate 69,859,181, forward strand.
GATCCTTCACTAAGTCGACCAGTTCCACAGCTTCTTAGCTCTTCAGTAAGAGTTTTAGTATTAAAATTCAACTTAATCCTGGCAAGAGAGTCATTCGCATGAAGTGGAGGCTGAGTAGATGTATAATTTTTCTTAAATGGTTTCAGTAAATTGATATTTTACCACCAGTATCTCATGAAAGCCCAGAAACAAATACAGCAGCCTGTAAGCCTCTAAAAAACACTTGTGTTTGGAAAAAGGCAGCACTCATTATTGTCCTATTTTTTTAAAAATCAAATGGAATGTTTGTTTTTAACAGGAATGGCAAAAAAATGTTTCCCTCATTACAGTGGCTTTCATTAGGTTTCCTTTTATTGATAAAATAACGCATTCTTCTGCTCCAGCTGTCACTGGACTGGAACCTTCCAAGGAGGACACCGGGGCCACCCCATCACAGCACCACTTTCTTCTCTCAGGTTTCGACAGCTGATTGGAGAGAACGAAGTGTCCTAAACCCAAGCCAGTGTCCTCCAGGCCTCAGTGACAACTACCGTGAAGGTATGGATGCCCGCTTTGCTTAAGCGGCCACATCGGCACGTTCTGAGAACTGAGACCTTAATTAGACACTGGTTTGCCAGTGGCCTGGCCGGCAGGCACTGAATGACCACCCTGAGACAAGAGTGTGCTGGAATTTTCCTAGAACAGTCAGAGCTTAACTCTGCCCTCTGAGGCCATGCTGCATGATAGTAGTCTCCAAGGCTTTCACCAGTCTGGGCCGGGTTTCCCAAAGCTCGTGAACCTACAGTATCAGGAGCCGTGGGTTCCACAGCCCCACCATCAGCGTCACTGACCCTGGCAGTCTCTTAGCTCCTCGAGGGCAAGGACTGTGCTTCATACATCCTCAGTTCATCCAACCCCCCACAATCACACCAGCTGGTGGGCAGCAGGTGCTCAGCAAACACTGCTTGGGCCATTTGTTGTCCTGCGTGTACTAAGCTTTGTGCTGTGAACTCCACCGGCAGAACCCTCTCATTCTTTCTCTTAAGTCCAGTAGACAAAACAGGCTCTGTTTTTTCAGACCTTCCATGTCCCCTTGTTAGGAACTACTATTTTGGATTTTGTAGCCTGTGAACAACTAAAGACAAAGGCTCGGTGTTATTGTTAATTGTCTGCGTGCATTTTTCTGTGGCCCCTCAGCAGAGCACACTTGGAGAAGGCAGGGCCTCAATGACCTGAGTTCTCTGGCCCTCTTGGAAGGCATGGGGATTCAATAAATATTTGCTGACTGAGATTACCTAAAACAAACTGGCCTTTGACTCAGGCTTCAGAGTTAACACATGTCACGAGTCCTGGGGGACTCCTACAGTTGATATCTTTCCATCTGAAGCCTCAGAGATCATCAGTCCCAAACTGTACACGTGGACAGGGACCTATTTGCGCAACCTTGAACTTAAAAGCAGAAACCTGTTTGCCTTTTCTCAACACTGAATGATTTTTTTCCTCTTGGCTCTGTCAAAGAAGTTGGAGGTGGCACGGGCCACACGAAATATTTAATCCCTACTTGTAAACTGCAAGTCTATTCATTAGGTGACCCAGTTGCTAGACGGGCACGTCTGTCACACGCACAGGCAGATGGGCCAAAACACGTCTCCCAGAGGACTGTGGCCACCTCACGACTCAACCACGCAGGCTGGCTTGACAAGCAACTGACTTCTCTATGACAACCAGTTCCTTAGGAGGAGGCTGTGGGACCTGAATTGCTACAAGACTTGGGCTCAGGACGCATCTAAAGAAGCTGGCACCCCCTCAGCCCCTCAGACTCTGCGAAGCTCCAGGGCAGCCCTGGGGCTGATGGGATGTTTAATGTGCTTGAGTGCAGCTAAAAGGATTTGTTCCTCCACTGTCTGATGTGGTACAAATAATTATGACATCACACTAAAAGTTATCTCCTTCTCGGACGTCAGGGGCACCAAGCACTTAAGAGGAATTGCCAATATCTATCCTTCCATAGAGAGCTTCACTGGTGGCTCAGCAGTAAAAAAATCCAGTGAAGGAGTCGCAGGAGCTGCACATTTGATCCCTGGGTTGGGAAGATCCCCTGGAGGAGGGCATGGCAACCCACTCCAGTATTCTTGCCTGGAGAATCCCATGGACAGAGAAGCCTGGTGGGTACAGTCCATAGGGCTGCAAAGAGTCAGATACAACTGAAGCAGCTTAGCACATGTGCGCGCGCGCGCACACACACACACACACACACACATACACACACACACACACAACCTTCCATAGTCTGATCTCATATAAGCAGGCTTCTTTTCCCACGGTAGCAGATAATGCTCAAAGAAAACCTCCACTGTCTTTTCTTCAAAACAAACAAAAAAAATCTTTGCAAACATGACAATTCCTTTGGTGAAGACTCCACACTCTGTGCAGAAAGGATTGCTACAGTTAACATGCCCAGAAAGGGAAATGAATTCTGCACTCACACTCCCTGGGGGCAAGACACGCATCTTTCAAAAGCCAAGAAAGGGGCGACTCAAGACTACGGCTTCTACACCAGCCAACTGTGCTTTGCCTCGCTAAGCAGAAAACCCCAAGACACACGGAACACTCTCGCGTTCGATGAGACAGAGCCCTGGATGAAAGAAACCAATGGGGAGGAAACGTGCAGAGGCCCAGCTCGACGGCAGGATTTCCTATCGAATTTGTTTCATTCGGGACTGGCCGTGACCAAGGGGCAGCGTCAATCCTGTTGGCTAACAGAGCTCAGAGTACAAGCTGGAAGAAAAACAAAGCTGGTCTTTCAGACCTTTCTCCCCTCAGCTGATGCGAGACATGCTGTGGGAGAGCAGAGGGAAGATGTGGAAAGCAACGAGGCACAATGAGGAGGAAAAGCAACCCCAGGACAAAACGGAGGTTCAGCCACGGAAACTGAGCCCTGAGTTACCTCCACAGAGGAGGTAATGCCTGAAGGCTGGTAAAATCTGCCATTGTCTCCCAACTCTATCGCTTCCTCCCTACCCTTCAAACTGCAGCAACCGTGCCACGCTGGGCCTGGACCGTTACAAAGGCTTCCTTCCTCAGCCACCCCTCAGGGCTTTGTCTCTGAATCCATCATCTGCCGAGGGACCGTTCTTAAACATGACCACATTGCTCCCCTGCTAATATAAAAAACCCTTTCTTGGCTCCCAGCTTCCACTGGATAAAATTAAAACTCCTTGGCCTTGAAAGACATTCTTACACCACTTGACCTCACCTGCATTTCCAGTCAGTTACTGCCACTTCCTCCACCCAAACCCCAGGTTCCATGACACACACACACACAAATAAAAAGCAACAAAAAATCTCCACTCAGACCTGGTGACATCAATTTACTTTATACAAAACCCCGAAGAGGAAATAAACTCCTCCAAGGACAGAAAATTGAGGGGCTCGCATACTTGAGGATGATGAAAACCAATATTCTGACAAAACAGTTCAGCCCAAACATATATGATGTCTGTAATAAAAATGAACAGAGAAAATACTGATTTGGTGCATAGAAGGCCACAAGTGCACTAATCTCAAAATGGGAAATATCACAAATGTTCCCATTGTCTCAGCAAAGAAAATTTGTGAGATGGCAACTGAATAAATCTACTTGCTGGTTTTTTTTATTATGAGGTAAAGCTTACATCCAGCAAATCCCATGTTTTAAACTGCCAGGGTGGAAATCTGTTATTTAGAAATTTGAGGTCTTCCTTAAAAGATACACTGCTTTATCTACTAGATGGATGTCCTCTAAATGCCTTAAACTAGTGCAACCGATAAACAGTGGTCGAGATAATTAAAGCTCAAAGCAGTAGGTGTTAAATTCACCTTATGGTGGAAACTGGGGCTTCCCTGGTGGCTCAGTGGTAAAGAATCCACCTGCAATGCAGGAGCTGCAGGAGATGTGGGTTGGATCCCTGGTTCCAGAAGATCCCCTGGAGGAGGGCATGGCAACCCACTCCAGTATTCTTGCCTGGAGAACCCCATGGACAGAGGAGCCAGGCGGGTTAAGTGCATAGGGTTGCAAAGAGTTGGACACAACTGCAGTGATTTAGCTTGCACGCACACATGGTAGAAACTTAGGCTTGATAGCAAAGTCAGAAAGTAGAAAGCCTTTTATGGATACCACCACCCCAAACCCAACCTTCAGAAAATTAGCCTTCAGACGTAAAAGTTAAATATTTGTGTGGCCTGTTACGACACTCTGAATCACCTCATAGGAAACAAGCACCTGGATGATGTTTCTTAGTTTTAGCATAAAGGGACATTCAGTCCTGACTTGGCCTCAAAGACTCAAATGCTTATTTACTTTCATGGTGATTACAAAGCACGAAACTGGCTGTAACTCTAGCTTATTTTTCTGGAGATGACTTAATAACCTATTTTATTACTAGTTAACACACACTGTAAATGAAATAATAATTAAAATTTTCTCCTACATAGTCCCACAGGGATGATATACTTGCCCTTAAGATGAACTTGCCAACTCTGGCTTAGGTAGAGCCCATGGGAACATATAATCTTAGAGCTTGACTGGACATTATAGGTATCCGGATGACCTATTTATTTCCAAAAGTGAAGACACAGAACACCACAGTGATAAAGTCACTTAAAAATCATCCAGTCTAGGTGGTGGTCAAACTGGAGCCCAAAACATTTGCCACCTAAATTCTGGGCTCTTGCTATTGAACTGTAATGCCCCACAACACGAAGCTATCAGAGCTAGTCAGCCTGGGGTTCAAAAGGATTAACTGTAGCTAACTGCTAAGTGTTTATTATGTGCCAGGCATTCTGTGCTAAGTGTTTTATAAGCACTGGCACATTTTATCATCTCAACAATCTCCACTGCGGACCAAGGAACTGAGGCTTGTCCAAAGACAGACAGCTCAGAAGAGGGGAATAAGGATTCATGTCCAAGTTAGGGCTTCAAAGTGTGTGCTTATTGAGAGTGTTGGCCTTGCTGGGCCTGCCCACTACCCACCCCCCCACCCCGCCTTGTAATTCACACGTAATCATAATGAAGGCTCTGAGAAGAACTGTAATACAAGAGTCCTGTTGAACTCTGCTTGATCCAACACTTTCAAACTTTGGCCATGGAAATTCTCCCCACATGCCCTGAAAATCTATTTAACATCTTTCAGAACTAGTGTTTTTGGCATTATAGATGGGGAAAAATCAGTGTGAAGAGTTAGAATTCTAGCTTAACAATTTCTTTTCTGCCTAACATCCTGTACACTGCCCCTGTGAAGGCTGCCAACTGTCACTCATTCATTTTTAGCAACACCTTCATCTCTATTAGGTGTCCCATCCAAATCAAAGATGTAATGGAAGGAAAGAAACTTATGTTTACTGTTGGGAAGCATACTGTGGTCCCTGAACATGTGTGAGATATGACTGCATTATATATTTACAGGCAAGTGCTACTGTATTTACCAAGCACTTATTCTAAGGACTTGTTTACAGAAAATGCTCTGCTATCTAACAATGGCCTAGACTTATTCTACCATCCTGTGTGTAACTCATACAAAAGCTGAGGTCACACATGAAAGCAGATTCTTAAATTCCTACTTAAGAAATCCTTAAGAAAGGTCTTTAAGCTCAGACCTGCTTCAAACACCTACACTGGTCCTTAATTACATAAAAAGCTAGTCTCTAACTTTAAGAAACACTTCAGCATGCCTTCCATTAAGTATGAATTTAGTTTAAATTATTTACTTGTGTCTATTAGGAAAATAAACCCAATTCTGGAAAGAAAAAAAAATCAGGTTTATGAAGGCAGAATCACATTTGGGTGTGAAGTATGAAGCAAAAAGATGACTGGGCTGCTCATAAAAATGTCACATCAAAAAATAAACTCTAAGAGAGTCAAATCATCAGCAACTGTGAACAAATTCAACTAGTTCCATGAACCTTTTGAAACAAACCAAAGCATGGGAGATGAGAGAATTCCTACAGGTAACTAACAATCCTGCAGGTCTGAACCACTCATTCAGAATTTACTGGTCATGGCAGATTTTCCCGTTGGATGTGGTAATCTTACCTCACCCCTTAGAATGTACATTCCTTGAAAAGGCTGAGGAACCAGGAGCAGGTCTGGTGTTGTCTGTATCTCCTGCTGCTTTACAGCCAGCATATGGGTAAAGGTTCAACAAATAGGAGAGGTCACATTTTTCTGAAAGGCTGAAAGCAAGCTTAAAGCCACTGGGTGAAAGAAAATAACCACATATTTGAAACAAGTTACCTGGTTAAAACACATTGGGGAAAACTCAATCCATGAGCTCTTACAAGGTCTCCTTATGAAAAGGGGAATCTGGAATTTAGCCTTATATTGTGAGGAGGACTAACAGAAAGATAAGGATGACTTTAGAAGAATTCGCCAACTCATTAAGAATGCCTCCAATGAGCCGGGCACAACACTAATCTCTGGAGTACATCGGAATGGCTGAACAGTGTTTCAAAAAGTAACACTGAGTTAGAGTACTTCACAGTAAAAATTTTCTTCTTTGTTTAAAAAAAGAACAGAATGTGGGTCAAAGCACTTCGATTTTCTAGCCAACAAAGCACAAACAAAATCTTTCTCTAATAAAATGCTCAGCCCAACAATCAGCATGTTAAGAAAAACAATAGCAAAAAAACCTGACCAAAGGATTACTTGGCTCATCTCAATGTACATTTATGATTCAATAGAATCCATATCATTGTCACAGAAGATGTCTCACCATAGATGTTGGTGTACTGCTTCAACATTATTTTTCTTCCTACAGGGTTTGTCTATTAAGTCTACAGTATGGTCCTGGCTCAGTAAATGGTTTGGTGGGTAAATTTAAACCAATATCTCAAATAGGAGGACCCAGAAGCCCCCGTATGCTTATTTAACTGAAGGGTGCAATTCTCCTCTTCACCCCCGCCCCGACCCCCAAGCATTACGACATAGAACAGGCAGGATTCAGGGCCTCGGTCCCATTTCTCTTTAAGCTAGGCCTTGGTAACACAAATGGCCCTGATTACGGACACTTCCTTGCCAATATGCAAGAATATGCTCCCTTGCCAATAATCATATCACAGCCATATCACTCTACAAAGCTGCCTGTTCCACAGCCCTCAGTCTCTATAGGCCACTGTTTCATGAAGAAAAGCCACCAACCAAACTGAGCAGAAAGAAAGCTAAACCTTGCACCTAAATTCTTGACATACTTTATGCTTTGTCACCTAGAGAAAATTACAGGGTCAACTAATTAAATGCAAAATCTCTCACCTAGAGAGAGTTTTCACTTTATGTCCTTTTGTAACTTTTGAGTTTCGAAACATCTATATTGTGAAATTCAATCCATTTTTTTTCCTTAATTTTCTTCCTAGGATTCAGTTCAGTTCAGTTCAGTTGCTCAGTCGTGTCCGACTCTTTGCGACCCCATGGACTGCAGCACACCAGGTCTCCCTGTCCATCACCAACTCCCGGAGTTTACTCAAACTCATGTTCATAGAGTCAGTGATGCCATCTAACCATCTCATCCTCTGTCGTCCCCTTCTCCTCCCGCCTTCAATCTTTCCCAGCATCAGCGTCTTTCCAAATGTAAACAAAACCAGTATTCCTCTTCGGGGACTTGGATGTCAAAAAAGAGGTAGGGGGTGAGGGGTGGGGAGTGGGGAACAAGAGCAGAACACATCACAAGTTTGCACTTCTCTTTGTGATAAAGGGTTTGGATTCTTGGTCCAAAGAGAGAAGGGGAGTTACCTGGGAACTAGGGCTCTTATGGAGCAATGGATATTAAAGCAACGCCTGGGCCGCGCAGGGAGGGGGGTTATGTTGAATATGCATGACACACAGAAGGAAAATGTTCATGACTTACAGATGTGCTCTGAGTGGCGCTTTCTTCCTTTTTTGGAATATCAAACAGAGGGAAGAGAGAGGTTTGCTGCCATGTTATTATAAGCACTGCTGCCTCTCTCTCTCCCGAACTAAAATATTCTAGTATTTATTTTGCCATCCATATGACCACAGTTTAGACTAGAGTAAAAATAGAAGCCGTGTGGGCCTAACCTGAAAAGTCCCAAGGGCTGGAGAGGGTCAGGATTAATATATTCTAACTGAAATAACCAGATTCTGTTTCCTGGTGGCGTTTGGCAGGGGAGGGGGTGGGGGGAAGAGATTTGGAATGTATTTCTCATTCAGAAGTGTTTTGTAAAAACTACCATAATGGAACAGACTCCAAGTCAAGCACAGGAAGCCAAGAGGCTCTGGTTTAGATTTAATAATTCACTCTAAAGGCTTTTCAACTGCTACAATTTTAAGCCCCAAGGCACAGCCACATATATTCTCTACTCTATACGGGAGCTGATGGAGTGCCCCAGGATGCCTATGGGACAGGAAAATGGGAAAGACCTCAGGTCCAAAGGGCAGACCACACCCTGCCAGGCTCCAACTAATGCTGGAGAATAAACCTGCTCTCAAGAGTTGAGGGGCAGTTGGTGAATGGAATTTCCAACTGAGCCTATTTCAGGTCTAAGCTAGCACTGAGATTGAACATTGATACGGCCACTTTTCTACAGGCCTGTAAAGAGGAGCTCTATGTGAAAGACGCCAACTTACAGAAATGGGCAGGAGCCCTTTGGGAAGCACACTGGCAATGTGTTTTAAGAAGATACAAAATCTTTTCTACCATCTGATCAGATATTTCTACTCTCAGGAATTATCCTAAGGAAATATTCTAAAAAGAAGGCAAAGTGGAATGTTTACTACTGAATTAAGGCAAAACCACTGAGACAATGTAAATGCAACTACAGAAGGATAGCTATGTCAATTATGTATCATACATTAATTTTCTCAACATAGCCATTAAATATTACATCCCACAGAACAATGAGGAAAAATGTTTGGACAACACACTGTATTTAAAAAGTATATATTGCTTTATTATTTTCTAATATTACAACTCTAAAAATTTCAAATCAATAGAAAAATGAAGAGTTAATTGGTGAGCTGGTGGCTTGTGAATGATCTTGTTCCTAATTACTGTTATATTTTCCCAACATATATATGCTGCTAAAGACACAAACAATGGAAATGGCCAGGAACCAGCTTCCAAACATCAACAGTACTTTTAACAGCTAATATATTTAAACAGACAGGTACATACATGTAGAAAGAGCCTAAAGAAAGCATCATGGAAGTATACAGGTATGTAAGTGACAAACATTAAAAAAAAACAAAAGTGCACACTTCAGGAAAGTGCCACAGAATCACACCACAGTGCTTTGGTCACTCCTGATCCAGTTTATCTAAAGCGACAAGGGCAAAAGGTCTAATAAAATGGATATTTAATCACAAGATTCTAGGTTCTAAAATGCCCTGGGTCTCATTGGTGGTTTAGTTGCTAAGTCGTGTCCGACTCTTATGATCCCATTGACTGTAGCCTGTCAGGCTCCTCTGTCCATGGGACTCTCCAGGCAAGAATACTGGAGTGGGTTGCCATTTCCTTCTCCAGGAATGGAGAATGGGTCTCATTACCCATCTCATTAGTTATTCTTTGCTTCTGGGTTATTTAAAGCAGGGAAGATACTCCACGTCAAGGTGTGGCTGTCAACAATCTCCCTTCCTGTCTAGTCCCCACCTGCAGTGGTCACTCTCTGACCTAGAAGCACCGTGCCCCGGACACACTCCAGGGCTGACGTGCCAGTGAGCCCTGAAGATGTTCTGAGTTGCTCCTGGTTTTCAGGGCCCATTCTGTTACATTCTCTGATGGCTCAGTTGGTAAAGAATTTGCCTGCAATGCAGGAGACCCCGGTTCAATTCCTGGGTCAGGAAGATCCACTGGAGAAGAGATAGGCTATCCACTTCACTATCCTTGGGCTACCCTGGTGGCTCAGCTGGTAAAGACTCTGCCTGCAATGCAGGAGACCTGGGTTCGATCCCTGGGTTGGGAAGATCTCCTGGAGAAGGGGAAGGCTACCCACTCCAGTATTCTGGCCTGGAGAATTCCATGGACTGCATGGTCCATGGGGTTGCAAAGAGTCGGAAACGACGGAGCGAGTTTCACTTCACTTCACTCTGTTACATCAATGTTGTCTGTCTGTAAGGAAAGCCTCTTGTTCTATCTCTCCTTTTGCTGATTCTAGAAAGCCTTGGGTTGCCAAGGTGACTACCTGATCTAGGAGACTTTTTCGATGAAGAAAATGACATGTGACTACTTCCTTACCCCAGAAGATTGAAAACGTGATGGCGCTTATCTAAATAAAAGGAACAAAGCTAGACAGAAGGAGATACCTCCAAAGGTGATGAGACCACAGATTTCAAAACTGAAGCCAAACTGTTCTGAAGGGTGGATTTTTAATACCAAGTGCCAAGTCACAGTGGTGGCTGTATTGGGAGCTGAAGGTAATCACACTCTTGATTATCTCCCAGAAAAGCATCCTGATTCTGCCCAAGACTCATTGCCCCTGGCCCTGTATTTCTTTTTGTTGTAGAAAGGAATTGTTCCTGACCAAACTCTTCAACCAATTAACAAGGAAGGCCATTAAAGAAATGATTTCCTTAACTAAGGAAGCAGGCAAAGATTTAAAGGTATTAGAGACTGATTACGAAATCCACTGTAGATCCTGTATAAAATTCCACAAGAAATGAAACCTGAGCTCCCAGACAAAAGCATCTGTTTCACAGGGAGTATGTTTATAGTCACGTGACCTGTGCCATCTCTTACACGAATGCATTTGAGAAAGCACTCATGTTGGTGTTGTCGAGTGTTGTTTATGAGTTATTTATCTGAAGATAACATTTACAATCTTACCAAAGGAAGAGGAAAGAAGCTGTGTGGACAGTCATATTTTTTCCCAACAATGATAAACACTTCATTGGCTATTCAAACTAACATGTGGGGAAAAAACTTCAAAAATCCAAAAGGTAACCTAATCCCCACCACCCAGCACTGCCTTCTGTCTTTCTGATCAGCATCTATGGAGCCATTCCAACATCCTGCTGATGGAATCTTATACTCTTACAATACAAGGGTATGGAAGATGAAGGGAAAAGGGGAACCTGCAAGATGGTAAAATTACATGCTCAATTAAAAAATAATATTTAAGAAATGCTTTTGAGAATGTATTTTTTGTAAAGAGCCTATCATTATTATTTTTTGCATCCAAGTAAGGCCAATTCATGGTAATTTCCTAGTGATAATTAAAAGTCTCAGTTGGAACACACATTCATAAGCACATTTCATAAGAGAAATAGCACTTCATTTTCTAAAAATACAAGAGATAAAGAAAAGCAAATATTAATCGTTGGGAGTCAAAAACATATCAGATCATCTCAAGGAATTTTTTTCCCCCAAGTAAATCCAGTAACAAAGGCTGCTTACCAACTGATTCCATCAGTTCTAAAGCAAGCCATACCAAAGGCCTATGGTGTGATTTAGCACTCATGGGTACTAAACATAACAGTATTTTCTAAAAATTCCCACATTCCCCGGGATTTTGACTTCTTCCCAAATTAATGGGCCACCCTAGGCCTGCAAATGCCTTCTGCAAAGCAACCCATGGCCAGGTCTATGTAAAACGCCCCACCTTTTCAGATGACAGCCACCCAGGGCTGCTTGTTACATCTTCATTTCCGAAAGAGCACAGGTCCTACTGAGAAGTAAAGACCGGGGAGCCCAGCCCACATTCACAGTCTCTCACTTTGGTCCTGTCACAGCCGTTCAAGACGGGACCAGTTTCGGATAGATGTGACTGCTCCAGGCACCCTGCCGCCACACAGCGCCTCTGCCCACAGAATGGAGTTTATTATTTAACTGGGACGACACCAGCGGGCAGCCTGATTAGAGCTCGCTCCTGGTGCTCGGTGTAAAGATGCGTCCACTCCTCACCAGCCTCCAGGCAGCAGTTGGGGGTGTGGAAACTGGGGGCTATCCATTTCTATGCCTCCTTACTTGGCTTGAACATCCCTGCCTTTGGCCAATGCTTTGGAACAGAGACTGACTTTCATCTCTCTTTTCCGGCTGCTTTACACACCACTGGTAGAGAAGTCACTTGCTTCTTGCCTCTCCTGCTTTGGAGGCTGAGGAATTCGGCTGAATGATTGCAGCTGCCACGGTAACCTCTTTGGCATGCACTCCGACACCCCCTCACCTAATAGCCTTTTCTCATCCGACTGCCCTGGCCCGCCGTTGCGGCCACAAACCCTTCAAGTGGTCACACTGCAGCGAAGCCCCCATGGAAACCCGCTTGGAACTGTTCAAGCTCATAGCAAAGAAGGAGGTTTTTAATACAGATTGTTCTTTTTAAATCCTTTACAAAAACAGCTGTAATCAATCGTGCTGGGGGGCTCTGTATAAAGCTGCCACTCGGAAAGCTCTAATATTGATTCTTTCCCCTTGCATGGCTTTTAAGAAAACAACCCCATGTGAAGAAACCATAATCAATTTCTCGAGACTTTGCTAACATGAAACAGTGTCTAAATTAAAATATACTTTTTAAAATTAAATGAAAACCATAGTAAATATAAGAAATCCATCCATTATCCTGCCTTTTATTCGAGGACTGACGTGTTAGTTCTTAAAGCAAAGTCAATTGAACAAATGCAATAATTATTAAATACTGATTAAATCTCAGCAACTCTTCTGAGAGTTGTTTAGCAGGTGACACTAGCTGAAAGACTAAAGGGAAATCTGTCTTCATTTGAGGTCTGGCATTTCCAGTTCTTCATTTGCAAGATAATATACTATTTTCTCTGTGCCTATTCTTAGAGAAACTATCAATTCTAAGCCTGTGTTTATAGACAGTCATGATTCCAAGTGGTCACATCCTGACTGGACGTCCAAATACCAGAATATTTTAAGCCTTTTCACAGGAATTCTGGTTGATATATTATTCTGTCAAATTTGCCTTTCCACATGGGGCCCCTTAGAAGCCTGAGCATGCCAAAAGGTGAAAAGTCAATATTTAAAGCTGCTGTGTGCAAACAGAGCAATTTGGTGCTTTCGGTTGAAAATTATATTAAAAACCCTCACCAGCATCAACAGCCTATTTCGGGATTAGGCATTAAGGAAAAGCAAAATTTCACATAATGTCTGTTATCTGGACTTCAACGTAGAAGGAAAAAACCTGAAGACTTCAGTAAAATGCCATACATAAAATGAACACAGATCTGAAGTCTAAGCAGACTGACAACCCATAATACTTTGAATCAGCATGGCACTTACCATGTGAATGAAATTAGATCTGATAAAATCCAAGAGCTAGCAAAAAAGAAGGAAAAAAAAACACACACAAGAAAACTTAACTGCCATTTGCTTTTGCTCCCAAATAAGAGTAATTTCAATCTCAAGGGAGAGAGCTACAATTTGTGTGGCTAATATGTGATATTCGGTCAAGATTCACATTCCTGGAATCCACAGACCACAGGATTTTACCCAGGGATGCGTGTACAATTTGCAAACTTATTAGTTGAGAAGTTTAACTCCCTTTCCACACCCACCCCAACCCCTCAAATTAGAGAAGGCCCCTGCTTTTTCACCAAACTAAATAAGCAAGAACTCAGAATTCTGTAAAAGTCCTTAACACTAGCTGATCAAGGGCCTAACCCTTTGTCAAGCTGGGCCTCCTGGGGTTGTCACACAAGGAGGATTTCACAGCTTCACTGCCCTGGGCAGTCTTTTTATCCCTAGTAAGTTATTTTAAGCAACTTTGCCACAGCACACAAATCTCTGGCCTTCCTCTCTTCCATTGTAAAACTGCTGCAACACAAAACAGCTAAGCCTTAAAGAGAAACCAGAATCGGCCTGGTCAACTCACTTCAGTCCCATCCTTCTATTTGAATGCTCTAGATCAGGGCTGCTCGACAAAACTATCTGTGATGATGACAATGCTCTAGATGTGCCTTGTCCAATGTGGAAGCCACTAGATACATATAGTTATCAAGCGGTTGAAATATGGCTGGTGCAACAGAGGCACCGAATTTTTTATTTTATTTTTAATCAATTTAAATGGAAATAGCCACGTGGCTAGTGGCTACTGTATTGGACGCTGCAATGCTAGGGAGAATGTTTAAACTGTTGTTAGAAGCCTGGGCATAGCAAAGTTGTCTGCAGCTGCTGGGCTAAGCGGCTGTGGGGTTAAACGCTCTCTCCTTAAATGATAAGTGCACATTAGCAGAAATCAGTTCCTAACACAGAATTGCCTTTTCCATCACAACGCTCCCTTTGCACTACACACCTGTCAGAAAAAAAGTAAGCATTCAATCTAAGCCATTTAATAACTACTGATTAACCAAATATCTACGATGTGCCGAAAAGTTCTATCATCTGTTTAAAAATAACAGTAATGAATAAACAAAGTGAATGGATAAACAACGTGTGATACAGCCAAACAATTGAATAATATTCAGTGATAAGCTAAAATGAGCTAGCAAGCCACTAAAAGACCTGGAGGAAACATATATGCATATTACTAAGTGGGAAAAGTCAGTCTGAAAGGCTAAACAGTGTATGATTTCAACTATGACATTCTGGAAGAGGCAAAACTGGAGACAGTAAAAAGGTCAGATGTTCAGGGAGGAGGAGGAACGGATGAACAGGTGGAACACAGGGAATTTTTAGGGCAGTGAAACTATCCTGTGGAAAACTGTAGTAGTTAATACTTGATATGATGCATCTGTCAAAACCCATAGAATGAGGACTTCCCTGGTGGTCCAGTGGCTAAGACTACACTCCCAAGGCAAGGGACCTGGGTTCAATCCCTGGTCAGGGAACTAAACCCCACATGGAACAACTAAGAGTTCGCAAACCACAACTAAAGAGCCTGCGTACTGCAACTAAGACCCAGCACAGCCAAGTAAATAAATAAGCATTTTTTGAAAACCCATAGAAATATACAACACAAAGTGTGAACCTTAATGCAAACTGTGGACTATAGGTAATGATAATGTATCAATATTGGTTCATTAATTACACCCAATGGGTGCAACAATAAGGGAAATGATGGGGTGCTGGGAGATACATGAACCTACATACTATCTGGTCAATTATTCTGTACATCTTAACATGTACTCCCTCAAAATAAACTCTATTAATTATCAGGAAACCCAAATCTCTGGAGAATTCTTGCCCATATATCTCTCCTGAGCTATGCTCCCTTCCAGAACAACAACACACGTTTTTGGCAAACCAGCACACACGAGATGGTTCCTAGGTGTGAAAAATGTGTGTACATGGCTGGATCAAAGCAACGGCAGATACAATTAGCTGCATGAAATAAATGAGACCTTCTGGACTTCTGGAGTGATAGTGGTCCATTCACAGCAGTGATGGGTGTGTGCACTCATGCTTATTAATTCATTGTTGCCTCCGCTGATGCATCAAGCAAGTAAGGAAACTGGCAACAACAGACAGGTAAATGCAATCTTCTCCTGGGGAATGTCTACACGATTGCACCAGTGTTCTGTCCCCCAAGCCGTCACAATCACCCCGATAGTCTCTGATGCACTAATAAACCACAGGAAATAAAAACTCTGGTATAGCCTGGTTGTGAAAAAAATTATAAAAGACATTCTTAGGACAACTGGGGAAATCTGAATGTGGACTGGATATTAGAAGATAGTATGGACCTAGAATTAACTCTCTTGGGTAAGACTGTTTTCATATAAAATATTGTCCTTACTCACAGTGGGTGTGTACTGAAGTACTCAGGGATGAAATATCCTGATGGATGAATTTTACTATCAATAGCACAACCCTCCAAAATCTACACATAAATAAAGCAAATATGACTTCTAATTACTGAATTCAGGTGGAGGACAGTCTTTCAACTTTTATGCATATTTAAGAATTTTCTAAAAGTTTCAGGGTAATGGGGGAGACAATTTCAGCTGAAAACATTTCATATGACACCGAGGCTGATCATAAGGTAAACAGTTCATCCTTAATGGGTCAAGAAAGTGATGTTTTCCTAACCGGGAGGAAGAGTGGATGGAACTTCACTGAAAAGTACAACAGCCTGTGTTAAGTTGCTTCAACTAACTGGACCCACAAAGGACCACATGGGAAGAGGGGAGGTGATCAGACAAATCTTCCAGAAGGAAAGAAGGTCGTGAATTTGAGAGATAAACTACAGCCCTAAAGAATTTCCACCTCTGAAGACAGAAAAGGGAAAGATATGGGGATAAGAGAGGCATCTTCAGAATAAGGGGGGGAAATCCACCTTAGATAGGAACTCCCTTATCAGAACCAAGTGTGCAGATAAACTCTTAGGTGTCCTTTCTTTGGACAAACAAGTATCCGAGACACATAAACAGGAGCAGGCCATTTTCATACATGGGGTGGGGGGGCTTCATGGGATTCATCATTTAAAAGGCAAAAGAAACCAAATTGGAAGCAAAAATCCCAGGCTGTGAGGGGCTCAAATATTAGCACCAGGAAAACAGAACTATCTCCTTGAGCACGTAAGTGACGGGAAAGTTATCAAACAGCTGTGTCGAGGGAAAAGGATTCAGAACTTCCCATTTCCATCCTCACCTTCCCTCCATTTAATTCAACAAGAAATTGGTGGTGGCACTGAGTCCTAGAAATTATTATATATTAATATATGGAAAGGGTAATTCGCAAATTCAAGCTGTACAGTTCTGGTTTGTGTCCTTTCCTGGAGGCACTGGGCTTCAGTAAAAAGTTGGCTAAAACAAACCAACCAGTCTTAGGGAATAAATTTCAGAGAGCAACCGGAGTCTTAGAGAATAAATCCTTTCCCCTGGTCATAGCCTTCTCTCTCAAGACAGGCTTGCATTTCTAAGACTCACAGCAGGTAGATCGTGGGGTCCTTTTTCAGGCACTTCTATATATCTGAGCATGCAAACTCTGGGAGATAGTGAAGTTAGGGAAACCTGGCATGCTGCAGTCCACAGGGTCGCAAAGAATCAGACACGACTGAGCAACTGAACAAAAATGAAACTCAGAGATGTCAAAACCCGCTCAGGAACACATTTAGCAGGCGCGAAGAGTCGTACACAACTGCGCGACTTCACTTTCACTTTTCACTTTCAAGCTTTGGAGAAGGAAATGGCAATCCACTCCAGTGTTCTTGCCTGGAGAATCCCAGGGATGGGGGAGCCTGGCAGGCTGCCGTCTATGGGGTCGCACAGAGTCAGACACGGCTGAAGCGACTTAGCAGCAGCAGCAGCAGCATCCCCTGGAGAAGGCAATGGCACCCCACTCCAGTACTCTTGCCTGGAAAATCCCATGGATGGAGGAGCCTGGTAGGCTGCAGTCCATGGGGTCACTAAGAGTCGGACACGACTGAGCGACTTCACTTTCACTTTTCACTTTCATGCATTGGAGAAGGAAATGGCAACCCACTCCAGTGTTCTTGCCTGGAGAATCCCAGGGACGGGGGAGCCTGGTGGGCTGCCATCTATGGGGTCGCACAGAGTCAGACACGACTGAAGCGACTTAGCAGCAGCAGCAGCAGCATCTTTTTTAGGAAGGGACAAAGTGAATCCCCACAGTGGGAGAGAGGCTTGGATTTCTAGAGGTTTCACACATAACACGTAACACAGTAAGTTCTAGGTGGTTCTTGAGTTTTCCAGACCATAACGTATGGACAGAAGTGTTCAATGTCTTTCTCACAAAACAATAAGACTAACACCTCACAATCTTCTGTGGAAAGCTGTCAGATGACTCTGGACAGGTGTCATCTTGGTCACAACAGGGTAAGAGCCTACAGCCTGCAGGGCCAGGAGGCCCGGCTTTGTTACTTTTCGGCTAATGGACACACTAACCATGGCTAATCGCTCCCAGCTGGTTGTTGCTGAGGGTAGGGGGAGGATGTGGACGGCTGCTTCTGCCAGGAATATTTAGGGACAATTCTGGAGTAAATTCTGAGTAGTCAAGTGACAACTCTGGATAAATTCCTGGTGAGACGGCTGCTGTATACGTGCTATGCTGTGCTTGGTCGCTCAGAGGTGTCTGACTCTTTGCAGCCCCGTGGACTGCAGCCCGCCAGACTCCTCTGTCCATGGGGATTGTCCAGGCAAGAATACTGGAGCAGGTTTCCATGCCCTCCACCAGGGGAATCTTCCCAACCCAGGGATTGAACCTAGGTCTTCCACATTGCAGGCAGATTCTTTACCATTTGAGCCACCAGGGAAGCCCAAGGACACTGGAGTAGGTAGCCATTCCCTTCTCCAGGGGATCTTCCCGACCCAGGAATTGAACCAGGGTCTCCTGAATTGCAGGTGGATTCTTTACCAGCTGAGCTACCAGGGCAGTCCACTGCTATATATATGTGAATCATACACAGGCTTTCGTACAGTGATAAAGTGGATGAACTGTGGTAACAGTGACCTCATTTCTCTTCACCCCAAGTTCCCAAGGGCAGACTCCAGGTCTCCCCGTGGCTCAGCTACCCATCCAGGGTCTTTCCTAAAGATCCAGTCTGTGGTCCAGCCTTGCCAACTCCTCAGAGATGCCGGAAAGTTGAGAAGACCCAGGGCTAAAGGTGCCTGGCCACCCTGTACCCACTGAAACCAAGAGTTAATTTGTTCACTTCTTGAGCACCTACTGTATGCAGGATGCCATAGGAAGTACCGAGACCATGAAGCTGAAGGTGAGATGATACCAGCTAGGCATGGGGAGGGGGTGGGCGGAGGTTTGAGGGGCGGGAGGGAAGAAGGGAACCTGGAGGCAGAGAATGCCAGCTTTTAGGGGACCAAGATTGGATGGGAGGTTATTCAGAGGAGCCTCAGTTCTACATTGTGGAGGGCAGTGTGTGCGTCCAGGAACAGGAATGATAGTGAGAAGAGGCTGTGTAAAGGGGCAGGTCATGAAGGGCCTATGGGGAGAAACTAAAGAATTTTTATTCAGTGAGTAAATGAGGGGCTTAAAGGAGAAGTTCAAATTTGTGCTTTGGGAAATATCAGGTTGGATATAGTGCAGATGATGGATTAGAGAGGCTGGACTGGAGCCACGGTTGATGAGTCAAATTATGGCAGCAATTATGTAAGAAGTCTCAGGCAGACAGACTGGATGGCATTAATGTGGGTAGAATCTATAGGACCTGACAACTGATCACGTGAGGGGTAAGAGGATATAATGACTTTTTAAAATGACAAGAGTGGTTGCTATCCTTACAGTGTATTTGGGTACCAAATTTAAATGGATGAGACCTCAAAATATTCACAACACAGGGCAGGTATTAATTAGCCCCATTTTATAGCTGGAGAATCCTGAGCTTTAGTGATCACATGGTGAGTCCACCATCACTCACATACAACCCTAACACCCAGGATTGGAATGAGGGGTAGAGTCCTTCACGGACTCAGAAATACACGCAGAAGCAGGCATGGGGTTCCCACAGCAGTGGTTTGAGATTTGATGAGCTTGGAGACCGAGCGAGCAGGACGTGCCAGTGACACTTACTAGGGAGAGAATCAGAAATGAAACTTGATGGGTGACAGATTCCTCCCCTTATATTGAATGAATGGATTTTTAGAGTCCATTGGGCCACACTCCAGACAATTAGGCAACACGGGAGTTAGAAAGGGCTTAAGAGACTCCAACCTGAAATCAGTGCACCCAGACAGAAACTCAGAGGCTTAGTCCATCTCCTTTTGGGTAAGATGAGAAAATAACAATGCCTGTCTCCCGGATTTCATGGGAAAATTAAAGACAGACAACCTGTGAACCAGCCCCGTAAACTGGAAAATAAAAACCCAATGGATGATTATTTACTTTAGGCAGATCAGCCACCATTTTATTGATTAAAAAAAAAAAAAAAATGACTGTTACTCAAACTCGGGCCACTCTGGGGAATCACGCAACTTTCTTAGTCTGTGTCATAATGATGCCAGGGGCTCACAATGATCTGGCTAACCTTTATATAAAACAAACCAAACAAGCTTATCAGGACTGAAAAACACAGGAAAGGAAGGCTCTGTAACTACCCTAAACCCAACTCCACCTTCACATGAGCTACCTGAATATGGAGTTCCTCGTGTGGTTAGAAAGTGGGGAATGAATGCAGCTCATGACTTCTATTAATTGACCATTTGACAGTAAACGAAGACGACACAACAGTGACCCACAGAAACAGATCACAATATGCAGAGCTGAGAGATCTTCTGGAAATTACGGGACAGATTCCTGCTTTGTGGCTCAGACATCAAAAATTACATCACACGCCTCTACTGTGTTTAGAAAATTAGCTTCCACAGCACCTAGTCTACCAGGAAAAGATGTCCAGTCATCGTAGGAGAGCACAACGCATCCAGCCAACTTTAAAAAAAATGATATTTATTTATTTTTAATTGATTGGGGATTGCTTTACAACATTGGTTGATTTCTGCCATACATCAACACAAATCAGAAGGGTCCACATAAGGGTACAAATGTCTCCTCCCTCTTGAACCTCTCTCCCACCCCTCTAGGTTGTTACAGAGCCCCAGGTTGAGTTCCCTGAGTCACGCAGCCAATTTCTGATGGCTGTCTATTTAACACGTGTTAGTGTATATGCTTCCATGCTATTCTCTCCATTCATCTAACCCCCTCCTTCCGCTCCCTGGGCCTTGAGCTTCTGCCCCAAGGGAGGGAGGGAGTCCTGAAGGAGGAAAAGTTTTCACACAAGAGGAAATCCCCCTCACGGCAGGAACAAGGGGGAGCTGTGGAACCTCAAAGAGCTGTGCAAAAGCGGGGGCTCAGAAGGCAAAGCACAGACAACTTTTAACGCCCCACACAGCCCGAGGAATCTGCACTCACCTCTTCCCTCTCCACCACCTGAGATGCCCCAAGGCCCAAGGCAGTAATCTTTATCCCTGGCTGGACTCAGTGGTCCCCAGCAGGTAGCCAGAGAGGTTTCCAAGGCCAGAGACTGTTTTCACAAAATGAAAGATTTGGGGTATTAACCACCTTCCTCTCTAAGATGAACAAACATTTTCCACCAGGGTCTCTGGAACCACAGACGATTAAAAAAAAGATTTGGCCTGCAGCACCTCCGGTGGGCTCACCTCTTCTTGTCCCCGGGTCTCTGCTCCAGGAGAGGTGGTAATAACACATCTCAATACCACCTTGGTGGCCTCGGGAAGCAGAGCACAGCTGAGATACGACCTGGGCTGGCGCTGATGGCCTTTAATACAAGGTTAAAGCACCCCAGCTTGCCTTTCCAATAACCCTCCCCAACTACAGGGAAGGCCAACCCTTCAATTTACCTGTCCTGAGCCAAGGCCTTTCCAGAAGGAAAAGTCCCCCTGTGCAATAATAATAAATGCCCCCGGTGACTTGATAGAGACAAGAGAGTCAAAGGTACTAATGACACTATTATCTTTTCTTCCAGGTTCCAAAAATCACCAAGCTGACCAAGAGAAAGGTTTATAAAATAGGAAACATTTAACATGTTCTTAACATGGGGAGAAACTCATGAAAAAAGCAGGATCTAAGTCTATATAGACAGTAGGATCCAAATTTTGAAATGGGTGATGGGAGTTACAGGATTTTAAAATTTCTTATTTGTATTCATCTACGTTTCCCAAATTTCTTTGTATAAACCATGAATTACTTTATAAAATGCATAAAATAAAAACTAAATATTTTTGCAATAATTTCCACTGAGTGAAAAAAATAAATAAATAAAATAGGAAACATTCCAGAGACTGCCTTCAGGATTTTTTTTTTCATTCCTTGTGACAGGGTCAGCTTGTGATCATCTAGGTTTTCTTCTGTTTCCACACAGAGTTGTCAGGCACTGTGCTCTGCAAGCCAACGGGACGGGGCGCTGTCCTTCGAGGGAGCCACCAAAGAATGAGTAATTAGAAACAATCAAAATGCATTCTTTGCTTGCAGAAAGGGCACATCACGGGTGAAACAAATCCCACTATGAGGTCTGATCAGAGGAAATTACTGTTTTGTAGGTCAGAAACATCAGCAACTTTGTATGGTTTCATCTATACAGAATGTGCATTTTTTAATTGCTTTGTTTCTGTTCTCAAGTTGAGCAGAAGTAGTATCTGGACTCTTCACCATGGCCTGTAGGACTGCAGGATCTGCTTCCATCCTCATCTCACTCGCCGCACCACGCCCCGCCCCGACAATAAGCATTCCCACTTGTTTCCACCACAGGACCTTTGCACTAGTTCTTTGTCTGCCCGAAACTCTCCCTCAGGCTTCTGTGTGGTCAATTCCTTCTCATTTCAGAGGACTCACCTTTCTTTTAGAAAATCTTTTCAAAAAGGCTTTTCATGACCCTCTTACCCACCACTCTCTATCCCAACACACTCCGAAAAGACTATAATGCAAACCACATGTGTAATTTTAAATTTTTAGCAGTGAAATTTCTCCAATTAAATTCATCTGTTTGGCTTTTTAAAAACTGTGGTTAAAACGGACATAAATTTCACCATTCTAACCACGTGGGGAGTGTATAGTTCAGTGGCATTAAGTACATTCACACTGTCAAGTAACTATGACTACCGTCCATCTCCAGACCCTTTTCATCATCCCAAACTGAAATTCTGTAGCCCTCAAACAATAATTCCCCATTTCCTGCCCCTCCAGCCCCTGGTAACACCACTCTACTTTCTGTCTTTGGAATCTGATTATTCCTCATATAATACATGGGATATACAATATTTGTCCTTTGGTGTCTAGCATATTTCACCTGTCATTTATTTATTATGTTTTATTTACCCCAGTACATAAACAATTGGCTTCCCTGGCAGCTCAGTGGTAAAGAATCTGCTTGCAATTCAGGAGACACAGGTTCAATCCCCGGGTCGGGAAGATCCCCTGGAGAAGGAAATGGCAACCCACTCCAGTATTCTTGCCTGGAGAAGCCCACGGATAGAGGCGCCTGGCAGGCTACAGTCCATGGGGTCACAGAAGAGTTGGACACGACTTAGCAACTAAAAACATAAACTATTTTAAGATGTAATCAATGTAAAAAATGGGATACTGATAATTTTCTTTTCATCCCAAGTCTCTAAACTGCAGTGTGCATCTTACATTTACAGCTCTTCAGTGGGGAGTGGCCATGAGTCACTTACTCCACGTTATCCTGGCACGTAGCCGCCACAGTGGATAGCATAGGTCTACCACATCACCTTTTTAACTTTTGTCACTTACTTTTCTCTAGCCGAAATTATTTTAACTTTTATGTCTATGCTCAGCAGAATATAAGCTCCTCAAGGTAGGGCCTGTGTCTTCTGTTTTTTGTTTGTTTTGTTTTCTGCTCTAAGCCAAGCATATATTAAGTAGAACAGAGTCATTTAAATATTTCTAGATAGATGTCTTCGGAGCAGATGATTTTACAAATGGAAAACTCCATCTCCAAGATATCACTGAGATCCTCTATTATCTAGAATGGCAACATCCCTGGAGACCACCAGTAATCAGATGTTCCCTTTCACAAAAGGCTCAGGGCAGCATGGGACGCTGGTTAAGAGCCTGGACTCAGCCTTGCCTGGCACATAATGAGCATTCAATAAATATCTATTGCTATTACAGGGCCCTCCCCAACTATATTCCAACATTTATAGCTTCCTTTAGCAAATACTTAAGAACCTACTGAAGGGCACTGTGTCTACATGGCCATTTCTATCACAGGAGCTTAAAGTCAGGTAAGAGTAAGCTATCATCCAGGGGGCAGATGTGGGTTAGGGGTGGTATACTGAACTTTAGGTCCCCACAACAAGGAAATCCAACCCAGTCTTGGGATAGGGGGTCAGGAAAGACCTCCATGGAGGAAAGGATCTCTAGGCTTAGTTAATAAGAAGGAAGAAGAGAGAGTAGATATGAAAGAGCATTCCACCTAAGCAACAGCCACGCGTAACTCCTTGCCCTTCCCTGATCACATAATGACTTTGCATTACTCCTCGTGACTCTCGTTTGTATTATTCTCTGACTTATGTCTTCCTATCCCCACAGACGAAGACTTTCCCTCATCACCTGCTTCCCTGCTAAGCACAGAAAACATTCAGGACATGTTTATTGAATGAATTAACTTTCCTCCTTATTTTTCCCACTTTTCCAAACTGGCCACCTAAGCCATGGTTCTCCACCCGGGCTACACCAACCAGCTCCTGGCTCCAACAGACTCGTGCTCAATTTACAGTACCAAACCAGTTCACATTCTTCAAACCTGCAGATACAAGAAAAGATGCCTCTGACTCCATCTCCGTGGTGTTTATTTCCCACCTACGAATCAAGAACACCAAGTGAGAGCTCCACCTCCAGGTCTTCCCTCAGGCAAGTCACTGAGCCTGTCTGACCCACATACATCACCTCTCCAGCCACCTTGCCTGTCTAGCTAATACAGACAGAGCTTCAGGGCTTTATCACCAAGTCCTCATCCAACCATTTTAGCACCTGGATGATTGTTTAGTATCTTCAACAAAATCTGATTATGTTTTAAAGGTACACGATGAAAAGCAAAGTCTTTTGAGCTGCTTCCTCCCCACTTTTGTTTAAACCAACTTGTGACTGGCCAACAATTTTATTCATTATAGTTACCATTTCATTTTCCACCCCCACAAGATGTATTCTTTCGCTAAAGGATGTGCCAAGAGTAATTAAGTACTTCTGAGTAAGAGATGAAAAACCCACAGGGTTTGCTGCAGATCGGGTTTGCCTAGCCCCTACCTCATATAACTTTTAAGACAAAGCAAAGCAAACTGAGAAAACTCAGAAGAAACCCACTTTTCCAGAATGGCAGCCTGAGCTACGGTCAGAAAACTCCTTCAAGGAAAAGTTGACAAAGAAAACTCCTTCAAGTTTAGAATCACCTTTACTAGAGTATTAGATAAAGAGCGGGCAATAGCGGCGCAGTGGTAAAGAATCTGCCTGCCAATGCAGGAAACGCAAGAGACATAGGTCGGATCCCTGAGTCAGGAAGATCCCCTGGAGTAGGAAATAGCAACCCACTCCATTAACCTTGCCAGGAAAATTCCATGGACAGAGGAACCTGGCAGCCTTTGCAGTCCATGGGGTGGCGAAAAGTTGGACACGACTGAGCAACTGAGCGTGCACAAAAGGAAGCAGTGGGAAAAATACAGGCGTGCAGACCTAGGTTTGAAGCAGAGCGAGAGTTCACAGGAGTTTCCCCTCCTAAAAAGTGAAGAGTATACCTCTGCAATGGTACAACCTGCAATAACAGTGCCTGGAACACAGTCAGTACTCAAGAGATGTTACTCTCGCTCCGCTTCTCAGAATATAGTTGGGTAATGAGGCTTTTATGGAAAAAATAAGTTTAGGAAAAAAATATCTATGACTACTAAATTACCCTTGTGAACACTTGACCAAAAAATAAAGCTGGCAGAACATGCCAAAACTTAAGACTTTCGTAAGAAGTCATTATGAAACCATTTTCTCTTCAAACTGCAACTGAGAATTCTCTGTATTTTTTGCTCCCAGAATTCCTGAAGTCAGACTTTGATGACATTTGATAGAAACTGTTATAGCCATGATAGCTTACTATAAAATTTTCACTATGTAGACAGAAATAAAGATATACTTGAGCATACATACACAAACACGTACACACACTCCTCCTTAAATATAAATGCTTACCATGGAATTAACGTATGAAAATAATGCCCAAGCTTCTCAAACTGCAAGGTCAGAATGACTTAAAACAAAAGACAACTAACATCTTAGGGAAACTAAGATCAGCAAAAATACTTTCTGTTATGTTACATATGCTTATCAGCTGTCTTTCACATGAACCAAATAACTACAATGGTTATTATAAAAGCTTCTTTAGACATGCAAAACATGCCCAAATAAAATCTGTAATGGTTCATACTTCATTATTTTCCCAGAAATAGTGTGAGTAGAATAACTCAAAACCCTTTCACAATATTTCTTATCATTCTAAGGAATTAGCTGCAGCCTTTGCTTCCAAAGCCATAACACTATTAACGGTTTTATAACACCATAGCATTAGGACAAATTAAATGCTCTTAAACAATCAAGAAATAATTAAAGGCTGGGAGAGAGTTTAAGTGTTTAAGTTCATGAATTTACCAAAGTCAACTCTAATGCTTGTACGTGAACTGTGCTTTCAAATTAAAATTCCCGATTTCTTTAAGAGAAGGCATCTAAGAAACCCACAATAAAGTCAACCAATATAATAAACACTATAACCAGGATGACTATCATGGTAAAACACTAGACATTCCATTTCCCTGCTTTATGCCACACGTCCACATCATCCGATGATGGCTTCCCACAGCCAGGTGAGGCAGCTAACGCTCCTGGCACCCAGAGGAGGGAGACCAGGCAGTGGGCACCATCAACAGCAAAAGGGGTGCTCTCTCTTTTTCTCCGTCATGAGATGCTCTCACTTCTCTCTGTTCTCACCAAGTCTTCTCACAAGACTTTCAGGATCAAGCGATTCATGCCCAAGAAACAAAAGCAGACCTGTCCCAACGCCCCAACGGATTGGATGAAAACATGTAATAAAATCAGGTACAACTCCAAGAGGAGACACTGGAGAAGAACCGAGCTGGGTCTGTAAGGTGCCGCACACCTGAGCTGGCACACATATAGATGCTGTATCAAGGTCACCCGCATCTTACTATATCGCTGTGAAAACATCACTACTGTCTGGACAGCCAAATGTGCGTTACTGGGAAAATGATTCGTCTCTTTGTTTCAGTGTTTCTGTATTAGTGAGCTGGCTTGGTGATAAATACATAAGATCTTTTGTTTGAAAAAAAAGAAAAGTGACTCTACAGGGAACTCAAACCCGGGGTCTGTAACAACCTCAAGGGGTGGGATGGGGAGGGAGGTTCAAGCGGGAGGGGACATACATATACCTATGGCTGATTGATGTTGATGTTTGGCAGAAACCAACACAACACTGTAAAGCAATTATCTTTCAATTAAAATTACATAAATTTAAAAAATTTAAAAAAAGAGGTGCAATATCCTACTATATAGCACAGGGAACTCTGCTCAATTTTATGTAACAATCTAAATGGGAAAAGAATTTGAAAAAGAACAGATGCATGTGTATATACAACTGAACCACTTTGCTGTCCACCTAAAACTATCACAATATTGTTAATCAACTATAATATAAAACATAAATGTCTTTAAAAAGTATATAAAAAAATGTGAGTCTAGAATCCTACTCAAGATCACACAGCTAATAAGTGATGTAAGGGGCAGAAGAGAAGGCAGACTCAAGCCCAGATCTGCAGAGCATCATGCATATGGCATTCTTTACTCACAGTACGAGTCGTCCAGGGAGTGACAACTCAGGTATTTCAACTGGCTGCAGAACTTCAACTCCACAACACTCTGGGTCATTGATCCCCCAGTCTTCCACCCCTGGGGCCCTTCCCTTCCCACCCCCAAGGGAAACACCATTTCATTCCAAATGTCTTCAGTTTCTTCATGACCATTATCTATGAGGCCTTTCTGACCAGACACACCTCGGGCAGGGCTGGTGGAAGGAAAGGTAGCTTTTCCCAATCTATGTGGGATGTGTGATGGGGGTACAGTGGGACTCAGGGAAGACTGAGACACAGCCACAAGGCGACCCTCTCAACACGGCAGTTACAGGAGTCTGCTGGTGCTGGCCTCACAGACCACTGCCTACCCTGCCCCTCCCGCAACAAGCGAGACCACGCAAGAACAGTGCTAGGGTTCCTGTGTGCTATGCTCTGTTTATCCAAAACGCTATTAAACCAAGACTCAACCTAAATTTATTTCTTCCACACAGAGAAACACAGAAGATTCTTTTCAGTATGACAACCCCACAGGACCCTGAGATATCATCTGAATAAAAGATAAAAGTCGGACTCAGGGTGGTTTCAGAAATCAGTGTGCTTTATCAGGGCCTCACTACGTGTGTGTATGTGCGTGCTAAGTCGTGTCCATCTCTTTGCAACCCCATGGACTTCAGCTGGCCATGCTTCCCTGTCCATGGGATTCTCCAGGCAAGAATACTAGAGTGGGTTGCCAAGCCCTCCTCCAGGGGACCTTCCCAACCCAGGGATCGAACCCACATCTCCTGCATCGTAGGCAAGATTCTTTACTGCCAAGCCATTGGGGAAGCCCAAAGAGATTCAGTTTGTTATCTAACAAGAAACAAAGGACCTCACTGCACTTACCTATAAAATAAGAGATTGGGCATCTCTAATAAAACTTTCACCTCTAGAAAAAAAAATTCTGAGAATTTTTTAAAAATTGAACTTATAGACAGCAAATGTGTACACTTAACCACACTATTATTAAACAGTAATCTTATTTCTAAAAACAAACTTCAGAAATAAGACCTCAATGTATTAATGTACACTATTCATTCATACAATAATTCAGTCATACAATATTCATTTTTAAAAAACTGTAATTAAAATACTTGATATGCTTTATGCCTTTATTGTACATGTTTAACACATTACAATTTTCCTAAAAACTACTTTCCTTTCCTCAACATACAATTTTAAAAAATAAATAAATATACCTGGGCAGAAAAAGATACCTACCCCATTGCTTGCTAATTTGTCAAAGTTTGTGAAGTAAAGAATGGACACAGAATGACTAAAATGGAACAGAAGGCATGAAGTCAGTTTTCTAAAGGATCACAAAGTTCAACTCCCAAAGCAATGGGCAAGGAACTTTGCAAAGCACCAGCAAGGTCAACCTCATCACTTAACTCACAGAAATGAGAAAATTTCTAAGACAAACCACAGGAAAAGATATCTAGAATCAGAAGACATTTCCTCAGAATGTTTTGTTTGGGGTTAGATATTAAAAGTCCAGAGGTAAGTACATCTTAGGCACATTCACTCAGCAGCAAGCACTCTTCAGACTTTCCCTTCAGAATACTTTACAAAAGAAGCCCCATGAAATGAGAGGTCCTTTACCTCCCTGCGTGAGGCCAGGCCACAGGCTGGAAGTTTAAAGGACTGCAGGCTAGACCCAGAGAACATCACTGTAATGAGAAGACAAGTGAAAAGTCTTCTTTTGGGTTCTGGTTATCTTCCAGACACCCTCCTCACACTCACGCACCCTTGGACTTGCCCTTGCAAAGAGAAAAGCACAGAAGTGGCTCTAACAAGCTGGAGGCCACACCGCCTTCCTACCTGCTCTTTCCTACCCCCTGCTGATGGTATAGGCAGCCTACACATCCATTTTTCAATGGGACAAGGATAGATCCCTACATTTAAAAATAAGACTAAAACGTAAAGCCTTCTCATCAGGACACATGGGGACACCTGAGTCTTTAAAAGGGTGTAATTACCAAGCCACCAAGCTACAAGGCTGTATCTAGGCCTGGGAACAGAAAACAACTGAGATGCTGGCATTACTTTCAGTGTACAGCCCTGTAGTTTGGTAATTGGCAGTTGACTGGCTGTACAGCCTGCTGGTCTGTAATGACAGAGCAAGACCATCTGTGGCCCACGAGTCAAGATGACAAGTATCCTCATGTAGCAAGTAGAGAGGAAACAGAAGTATAACCCTTAATTCAACAGTGCTTTTACAGGCAAAGGGCCTGTCAGCTGGCACAGAGTATGAGCTTAAATTATACACATTTTTAAGTTCAAAACTCCATTTTAGCACTGCTGTACACGAACTCCAGTGCATAGATGTGGATAACGGACAACCTTCTTATGAGCTAAATTTAACCCAAATGTATTAAATATGGACTGCAATACTTCCGTGTCAGCTTTGAAAATTGCTTTGAAGAGCAGTACTCAAGGTACAAGGTGGAGTTCTGTACCATCAACATCACCCAGTTATTTGTTCAGTTCATCAGTTTAGTCGCTCAGTCATGTCCAACTCTTTGTGACCCCATTGACTGCAGCATGCCAGGCCTCCCTGTCCAACACCAACTCCTGGAGCTTACTCAAACTTAGGTCCATCGAGTCGGTGATGCCATCCAGCCACCTCATCCTCTGTCATCCCCTTCTCCTCCCGCCTTCAAACTTTCCCAGCATGAGGGTCTTTTCAAATGAGTCAGTTCTTCGCATCAGGTGGCCAAAGTATTGGAGTTTCAGCTTCAGCATCAGTCCTGCCAATGAATATTCAGGACTGATTTCCTTTAGGATTGGCTGGTTTGATCTCCTTGCAGTCCAAAGGACTCTCAAGAGTCTTCTCCAACCACAGTTCAAAAGCATCAACTCTTTTGGCACTCAACCTTCTTTACAGTCCAACTCTCATATCCATACATGACTTCTGGAAAAACCATAGCTTTGACTAGACAGACCTTTGTTGGCAATGTCTCTGTTTTTTAATATGCTGTCTAAGTTTGTCATAGCTTTTCTTCCAAGGAGCAAGCATCTTTTAATTTCATGGCTGCAATCACCATCTGCTGTGATTTTGGAGCCCAAAAAGATAAAGTCTGACACTGTTTCCATTATTTCCCCTTCTATTTGCCCTGAAGTGATGGGACCAGATGCCATGATCTTCGTTTTCTGAATGTTGAGCTTTAAGCCAACTTTTTCACTCTCCACTTTCACTTTCATCAAGAGGCTTATTAGTTCCTCTTCACTTTCTGCCATAAGGATGGTGTCATCTGCATATCTGAGGTTGTTGATATTTCTCCCGGCAATCTTGATTCCAGCTTGTGCTTCATCCAGCCCAGCATTTAGCATGATGTTATTTGTTAAAACCATAAATTCTTAGACTGCACCCCAGACCTATGGAAACAGAAACTCCAGGGGTGGGACTCGATGATTTGTGCTGCAACCAGACTACCAGGTGGCTCTAATGCCCACTGAAGTCTGAGGCCCACTAGCTTAGAAGAGAATGAAGACACAAAAGGAAAAAAGTACAAGACATTTATATGAAATGGGGTGGGACACAGAAAGAACACTCAGGTAGGAAAGAGCATGAGGAAATGTAGTAGAAATAAGAGGAAAGCTAGGTTTAAAAACCAGGAAACTGAAGATATTGAGTGCCAGCCCAGGATGCCCAAACTCTGAAATGGGAATTGTAAAAGAACAACCAAAATGCTGGCATACTTGAAAGTTTGGGAGCAGGAAGTGAGATCCTTAGAAGGGTGGATTAGGAAGAGCTGGGAAGCCTTGACGGAAAGCTGTCAGGAAGGCTACCCTAGAGCAAGATAATGAAATAGGGACAAAGGAGGGGTTTATAAGGTCTCAAGATTGGAAATTTCAGTAAGGCTTGGCAGCAGAGACATCCTGCTGACACCATTTATAGAAAAAGCAATGAAAAAGGTACATGTGGGAGAAGACCAGTCATTGTTGTTTTTGGTGTTTGGGATACCAACAGAGCATCCAAGGAAAACGTCTACCAGGTGATCAGAACAGTGAAAAAGAAAAGAGCACAGAGCCAGAAAAAGAGATTAGAAATGATGCGGGCATGTGAAAATGATGGTCTGAAGCCACCGAGTTAACTGATATTGGCGGGGCAAATAAAAAGAAAAAAAAAGAATGGAATTCCATAGTGAATTTCTTTCTTTCATTTACTAACCTATCACCAAATAGCAGAACCATCCAAGTCCCCAAGTGGGAAATCTGGAATTGAGATCAGCCTGTAGATACACAGAGTGAGAGAAGTGGGGTAATTTAAACACAAACGCTCTGCTTGAAAACAGCCCTAATTGTATTTTAGGTTGGCCTAGAATGAAGAATTGAAGGTGAGGATTACCAATTATATTTGTTTCAAAAGAATCCCTGGTTCTAGTAGTTACACAGAATTTTGCTCTAATTATCTTATCAGTAAGAATGAGAGTGTTATGAATGGGCAACCTGACGAACAGCAGGAAACAAGCGTTAGACTCATTGTTATTCTATTACAGAACCTTTCCCTTTTACCCCGGCAACAATGAGTTTTTTCTCAGAAACTCCCAGAGCTCCTAAGATCACGAGGGTCGGGGGGAGGGGCGCCATGTCAGCCCCCTACCCTCTGGCTCCCCTGGCTGACCATCGCCTGCGGAAGTCCTGCCAAGAGCAAGCAAGGGAGGCAGGGCAGTTCAGTAACCGTACCACCTCTGTCACTTTAAGTCACTAGCAGGTTGTGGCCCAGAAACAGACGCAGAAGTACAGCTGACCCTTGAACAGCGCAGGGGTTTAGGGGTGACAACCTTCCTTGCAGTTGAAAATCCACACAAAACTTATAGTTTGTTCTCTGTGTCCACTGTTGCCTGTATCCTCCCCATCTGTCTATCATGCCAGCCATTCAACCTACCACGGATCGTGTAGGACTGTAATGCTGCTGCTGCTGCTAAGTCGCGTCAGTCGTGTCCGACTCTGTGCGACCCCATAGACGGCAGCCCACCAGGCTCCCCCGTCCCTGGGACTCTCCAGGCAAGAACACTGGAGTGGGTTGCCATTTCCTTCTCCAATGAAAGTGAAAAGTGAAAGTGACATCGCTCAGTCGTGTCCGACTCTTTGCGACCCCACGGACTGCAGCCTACCAGGCTCCTCCATCCATGGGATTTTCCAGGCAAGAGTATTGGAGTAGGGTGCCATTATACTTACTATTGAAAAAAAAAAAACAACAACGAACCCACATATAGGTGAACCGGCATAATTCAAGGGTCAACTGTGTAGTCAACTGATTTTTAACAAAGAGCAAAGGCAGTACAATGGAGAAAAAGCAGCCTTTTTGACAAATGGTGCTGGATGCATGCTAAGTCACTTCACTTGTATCCAACTCTTTACGACCCTATGGGCTGTAGCCCACCAGGCTCCTCTGTCCATGGAATTCTCCAGGCAAGAAAACTGGAGTGGGCTGCCATAACCTCCTCCAAGGGATCTTCCTGACCCAGGGATCAAACCCGCGTCTCTTAGGTCTCCTGCACTGTCAGGTGGGTTCTTTACCACTAGCGCCACCTGGGAAGATCCACATGCCAAAAAAAAAAGCCTAGACACAGACCTTATATCCTTCAGAGAAAGTAACCCAGAATGGATTATAGACCTAAATGTCAAACACAAAACTCCTGGACGATAACATAGGAGAAAAGCTAAATGACTTTGGGTATGAGAACGACTATTTAGAGACACTACCAAAAGCATTATCCATGGAAGACATAATTGATAATAATTCATTAAAATTGAAAACTTCTACCCTGCAAACTACACAGTCAAGAAAATGAGAAGAGAAGCCACAGACTGGAGAAAAGATTTATGGAAAACATATCTGATAAAGGACTATGATCCAAAGGTTGG
This sequence comes from Bubalus kerabau, assembly GCF_029407905.1. NCBI lineage: Eukaryota > Metazoa > Chordata > Mammalia > Artiodactyla > Bovidae > Bubalus > Bubalus kerabau. The sequence goes on from NC_073637.1 coordinate 69,892,302, forward strand.
ACAGCAAGTGGTCTTCCTATTTGTCAGGGCCACCTGGCCATTCTGTGCTCACCAGTATTCATTTCGCTTTCAGCTCATCTTTTCTCCCCATCACAACCTTCTGCACTTTGTTCTTCATCAGATCCTTTCACTGCTGGCACCCACATATTTTCCCACAATAATAAACATTTCCAGCTAAGGGAAGGAACTGGGAAAATATATATGATAAGGAAGAAATCTGCTGTTTTGATATGATAAGAACTTTGTTAAATCTACTGAGGGATGCCACACCATGGGGCCACAGAACCGCGATGAAATAAACAAGAGTGGAGCAGTATCAAGCAGCAGCTATCTGGAGTATAAACTCAATCAAGGCCATCCCGCTCACATACAGTAAGGCTGTTGTGAATTCCCGCTTCCCCGCGGACCAGTGGGAATCCAGTGCTTGTTTATCCAAGGGTTCTAAAACGGGCAGGCCCAGGGGGTGGGTGAGCGGGCACTGCTTACAATATGACAGATGCTCTCGTTGTTTTTTCTTCCTCTCCCCAGCAATGACTTTCAGGGACACTACCCTCCATTTATTCTCTACGTGAGATGTGTGTACATTTCTGTGCCTAGAAGAAAGTCCCCTTTGCTGGGCCAAACATGTACTGGGCACACTTTGACCTGGACATTAAAAACTAGAAGATCAACAAATACCCTTCAAGTTAAGGGTTGTATTTTCCTGCCAGTGTGTGGGACTGTTCACTCTAGCTTTGAAGAGCTATTTTCTCTCTCTTTTAAAAGACTAAGGTCTCTTAATATACTATGTAGGGAGTACATGGATAGTTTTAAAGGATCCATCAGCCTCCTGATTTTTAAAAGAAATGAAACCAAGTGTATGTGTACAGCCTTCATCAAAGTCTCCAAGGAGTCTGTGATCCAAAAATAGCTTTAAGTAGCACTATACTTGTTTCTACAGGGAAATCCAGAAGCACTCTTCCATCTTAAAAGTCAAACCCTAAAGTCACACCAACAATAAAACTATAGCCTTAAAAACATAAATTCTGTCCTTTTGTATCCAGACAATTTTACACATTGTATTATGCTTCACCAACTACTTTAAAGGATCACTATTTGAAACCCTTTAATAATTCAGTTACATACCTCCTGTGGAAGGCATACCTCACTTAATACTTTTATATAAACGTCCTTTAATCTTCACAAAAAGCTGTGAAGTAGCTTTCATGTTTTAAAAGTATGAAAACAGACTTACAAAGCTAATTTTTTTGTGAAGGTCACTGTACTAGGAAGCTGGGATTTGAACCCAGGTCTTCTGATGCCAAAATCTGTGGTAACATTCTGTAAACTACTAATTTAAATAAATATTAACTGGACTATAGAGACAGAAGGTTGGTTAGTGGTTGCCTAGAGCTGGGAGGCATGAGAGATGAGCTGAGAACGGTGTGGGGCCGAGGAGCAGCGAGGAAGTGACTTCTAATGGATACTGAGGTCTTCATTCAGGGGCTTGATGAAAAAGTTCTAACACTAGAGTGTGGTGACGGCTGCACAAGTCTGCACACACTAAAAACCCCTGAGGTGTGTACTTTTTAGATGGATGAACTGTACAGCATGTGCATTATATCTCAATAAAGCTGTTACAACATCAAATGAACACTAAAGGAGAGTACCATTTTCAATATTTTGTCATCTTTAAGATCAAGATGAATACAATTCAAAAACTCATGACTTAGGTGCTTTTGTTTCCCCAAGTATTTACAATTCATTTCACATTAGGACGGTCAGTAGTAGCTAGAAAAGTTGACTTACTATTCCTGGATTAATTCCCGCTTGGCTAGAATCTGGCTGAAGACCTCTTGAGTTTCCTCTGCCTCTCCTCCTGCAGGGTCGGGACTGAACTTACTTATCTATATTCTGACTTAAAGAGACATAAAAATGGAGACAAAAACCTAATACTCAGAAAGGTTTAATCAATAAATTATTACTGGTCATTAGGGCTATGGAAATAGCAAGTTATACTAATGTCATGAGAAGTACTCATACACATAGCAAGCCAAGCTTATCTTTAAAACCACAGTTTCATTCCTCCACTTCCCTTATCAGAAATGTTCAATGGTCCCTTATTATTTATCTTATAAAATTCCAAATTCTCTGCCTGGCACCACACCCAGCACCCCCCCCCCATCTCACATCTGTTATAAAACCCTCAAGTTGGTCGCCCTCCTCACGGTTTCACACTCAATTCCATCTCCAAGTTAGGGGGGATTCTCCAGCAGTCCCTTCCCTTCTTCTCCCTTGGCTAAGCTGGTAAAGAATCCGCCTGCAACGCGGGAAACCTGGGTTCAATCCCTGGGTCGGGATGATCCCCTGGAGAAGGGAAAGGCTACCCACTCCAGTGTTCTGGCTTGGAGAATTCCATGGACTGTATAGTCTGTGGCGTCGCAAAGAGTCGGACACGACTGAGCGACTCACTTTCCCTAGCCTTCAAAATCCGGTATCTTTTAAGCCTATCTCAAGTCTCACATCCTTCTTGACCATTCAGCCTTGACTCTCTTCTTTCACATTACATCCCATCTAGTCACCACTGAACCTTGTACCAAATACAGTGAGCTTGCTTCCATCATTATTCTTTGGGGAGGGGACCCCATGTGACAAGCACATAGATCAGAACTCTGTATAAAGGAGATAACTTAGTCGTTAAACTACCATGAGTAGACTTACTTCCCAACTTCAATAAGTCATGCAAAACAGTCAAAAAATAAACCAGTTCGTTCACTAGCAACCCATGAAATAATCTGGAAATTATCTTTATAGGTGAGATTTAAGACAATGTATGATTTAAGAGTTTTCTATTGAGGTGCTTAACTAATATGTATCACTTAGTTTAGTACAGAGTAATAATAAAAAATTTCACATGATTTATGGAAATGCTTCAAAAATGGATATTTGATTTACATGGACTTCAGTTCAGTTCAATTCAATTCAGTCGCTTAGTCGTGTCTGACACTTTGCAACCCCATGGACTGCAGCACACCAGGCCTCCAAGTCCATTACCAACTCCCGGAGCTTACTCAAACTCATGTCCATCGAGTCAGTGATGCCATCCAATCATCTCATCATCTGTCATCCCCTTCTCCTCCTGCCTTCAATCCTTCCCACCATCAGGGTCTTTTCTAATGAGTCAGTTCTTCGCATCATGTAGCCAAAGAATTGGAGTTTCAGCTTCAGCATCAATTCTTCCAATGAATATTCAGGACTGATTTCCTTTAGGATGGACTGGTTGGATCTTCTTGCAGTCCAAGGGACTCTCAAGAGTCTTCTCCAACACCACAATTTGAAAGTATCAATTCTTTGGCCCTCAGCCTTCTTTATGGTCCAACTCTCACATCCATACATGACTACTGGAAAAACCATAGCCTTGACTAGAGAGACCTTTGTGGGCAAAGTAAGGTCTCTGCTTTTTAATATGCTATATATGGACTTACTCCATTTATAAATCACATTCATTCTTCCATTCAATAAATATTTCACAGCACCCTCTAGGTATGAGGAATTTAGTCATCAGAACTCAAAGCCTATTTTAAAAGGTAACATTCAGAAATACGTTGTCATTGGGTTCACGTTGAAAAGATTTCCTCCATACACATCAAGGTATCAATTGAAGACAACAACCAACACAGGCGTCTAAACAGGCAACATCCTTATCAATGAAGGTCTTTCGGCTTCTTGCTATGAAGCCACCATTGGCTATATCTTTTGCTTGGGCATTGTTCTTAGTTACCAAAACCTTGAGCCTGAATCATAAATCCTCTTCTTTCCCAAGAATCAAGACAAATCTAGCTATTTTCCTCTCTCCCCATCTCCACCCACCAGAAAAGCAGCATGTTTGAACCCTAGCAAACCATTTCTAAATGACACAGAGCTCTACCCTACACTTACAATCTCCTCAACCGCCAAGAACAGAATGGATCCTTCTCAGATGGGTTTCATGCAATTAGAACTGCTAACTACTCATGCGTACCAATTATGGGCTTTATTTACGAAGTACACTGAGTGTAGACACGGTTCAGACACGCCCTGACATCTATCCTCAGGATCAGTTTAACATACTTACCTTCCTCTTGCATTTGTATATCTTCTTTAAAAAACATACCCCCCGCCCGCCGCCAAAAAAAAAAAAGAAATCCCAGCCTGGCATTCTAGGACCTTCCTACTGTACAACAGAGGTATTGTGTTCTTGGGCTTGGGGCAAGTATCAAAGAGATAGAAATACTGTTTAGCAAGAAACACCATCCTTATATAAAGGTATGGAGGGATCACACATAGGACAAAATGTTCAATTGATCCAATCTTAAAACTGCTTAAAAGTTAAAATCCACAGCATGAGAGCTGTAGTGTGGTCAAAGAGGAAGAATCATTTCCATGTTTAGCCTTTTCTCTTTTAAACATAATAAAATTTCTTAAAGCTGGCTTGTATGTAGTTAACTTCTCAAATGATCATCTCCAAAGAGGGAAATATAATGATGAAAAATCTGAACTCACATTACAAAAATAATCCAAACCATAAATTTTCTAATTCATACTTGGACTCCCAAGTATGTCACTTAATCATATTTGAACATACATGTTTGTGTGATATTCCAAGAATTCACTGCAAACAAACCATGTTTTAACAACCAAGCTCAAGAGGAAGCTGAGCGGTCCAGCTTTCACTAAAAGTTTAACAATTTATTACAGCTCAAGCTGGAAATATACTATTCTTAGACCAAGAGAAAATGTATACTAACTCAAACCTTCTCTACAGCAGGCAAGTAAGTTAAGCCTGTGGATTTGTATGGATGCCTCAACTTGCAGGGTCAATAAAGGGAATTTGAGAGATGAACAAAGGAAGGACACTGGTGCAGAAAATGCTATTAAATCTGAAGAGTACGTGTTGTCAGGAGTAACTGAGAAGTAGCCACATTTTCTGAAGACTTTCAAGACTGTGAAGTATTATACACCAGAGGGAAAAAATGTTAATCTAGCTGACTTTATTAAATTCCTCCAGTGACATACATTTTGCGTTTAAATGTTTACGCAGCTCCCTTAAATAAATATCGGCATTTCTTAGCTGTGTACCTTTGCCTGGTGGCTTCTTTGAACTACCTGAATCATTCTCATTGCTCTATAAACTATGAGTAAATGCTACAATGGAGACATAAAGAAGACCAGAAAGCTACTTCATTCACACCCTGGTTCATACTCTATAATAGACATTGGTTAACTGATTGGACTTTGAACTAAACAAAACATTTCTAAGTTATTCAAAGCTAGCTGAGTACCATAACAGATACTCTTTTTTTTTTTTTTGGCCTGATTTGTAGCTTGCAGAATCTTAGTTCCTTGAACAGGGATTGAACCTTGGCCACCGCGGTGGAAGGGCCGAGTCCTAATCACTGGATTGCCAGGGAATCCCCACACCAGCTACTCTTAATGAACACTAACTGAATCCCATGAGCGCCCCATGATTCTGGTGGCCTAAGAAAGGAGACAAAACAAAGTCTGTATTAACCATCCATCCACCTACCCATCCAGGAATATGAAACCTCTAAAGTGCTAGGCACCACACTAAAGGCTGAGAATATCATGTGTGTAAATTTTTCCAACTTCTTATTTTCCTTTGCCTCAACATCCCCACAAATAGGCTGTCAACACCTCGTGCAGATGACCGGTTGCCCCGGTGCAATAAAGCTGGCCCTACCACACGTCCCCATTCCTGCCCTCCCCTAATTGTGAGCTGCTGCTGCTGCTGCTAAGTCGCTTCAGTCGTGTCTGACTCTGTGAGACCCCATAGACAGCAGCCCATCAGGCTCCCCTACGGCCATTTGTGATGATCCCTAAAGACCCTACAAGGAGGTCGTACACCCCCCTTTATAACACAAGGTACGAAACTGAACAAAGTCCCCATCCCTCTGGAGCTTGGTCTAATGAGAGTCAGTCAACTGCCATGAAAACAGATTGGAGAAATGTGTTCCCAGGAGAGGTAAGCAGAGCCACAAGAGAGTGTGTGCCTATGTGTGTGTTGGGGGTGGGGGAGGAGTGTTCAAAGGAGACTGCTCTGAGAGCTGAAGGTGGATAGGCCTTAACTAAAGGAAGAAAGAAAAGAAAAGAGAAATAGAGAGGAAGAACGTTTCACACAGAAACAATAGTTTCTGGGACTTCCTTGGCCATCCAATACTTTGGCCACCTGATGCGAAGAACTGACTCACTGGAAAAGACCCTGAGGCTGGGAAAGATTGAGGGCAGGAGGAGAAGGGGACAACAGAGGATGAGGTGGTTGGATGGCATCACTGACTCAATGGACACAAGTTTGAGCAAGCTCCGGGAGTTGGTGATGGACAGGGAAGCCTGGCGTGCTGCAGTCCACGGGGTCGCAAAGAGTCAGACACGACTGAGCAACTGAACAAGAACAAACAACCCTAGTGGTCCAGCAGTTAAAGACTCTGTGCTTCCACTGCAGGGGGGCTGGGGGCAAGGGTTCAATCCCTGGTCGGGGAACTAAAATCCCATATGCTGCTCAGTGTGGCCAAAACGTAAAAAGAATAAAAAGAAAGAGCAGTTTATGCAAAAGTCCCTGGAGCAAGGAAGTGGCCCGCAGGAGAAGCTGAAATCTGCCCATGCTACTGGGTGACAGGAGAGCAGGTAATACGAGGAGACGGGGCGGAGAAGCAGGCAGAGGCCAGACATGCAGCAGGTAGGTAAGGGTGTGTCCATACCTTAACATTAAACAAGAGGAAATAACAAAAACCCAAAAAGCTTCACGTAGCAACAATAGAAAGTGGACTGGATCCCAAATCAGACGAGCGCTTCCTAGTCCCAAGTTCCAGATCAAAAACAAGTGGGTGCCAACCTCTGCCTCAGTCTGTGTCAGAAGAAGGTACCAAGACCTATCTCCCAGCACCCGGTGAGGAGTGCATTAGGTAAAGCATGTGAAGTCACTTTGTAAAGTGTTTAGCAAATCATTGGCATTATAAGATTACAGGTTATTTTAAATTAAATGTCGGAACATAAACCATGATTTGCATAAATTCTATCTTCTCCTTTTAACATCAAATTAGGAAACATGTGCCCAAAGGTGGGAGGCTTCCCAGGTGGATATAACACACTTTAAGGGTAATATTCTCATACTTGTGCTTCACTGAAGGAAATGATATTTACAAAACTTAAGACCTAATTAAAATTCAGATGTTAACCTACACTATGACCTTTTATGGATGGATGGCCTGCTCTTCAGCTACTCATATATTTCAATACACCATATATTATATTTCAATATACTAGAATCTTAAATGATCACCATGTAAACTTCCTCAGAAAAAATATCTCTGGTATTAATCCAGAATTGTATGTCATCAATCAAAAATCTTATTACACAGAGAGCTTGGTGCCAAACTAGACAGAAAGCTTACCAATCCTTGTATATAATTAGACATAAGTAAGTACAAGTGGCTTTCATGGTTTGAAGGCAATATTCTAAAGTAGAGCAATAAAGCATAAAGAAAAAAATACATTTGTGGTTCTTTACGATGGATAAATGACTGTATCATCTACTTTGTTCTTGGTGTGTGCAGTTCTTGCTGCCAGAAAATAGCAAGCAAGAAAAAAAAAAGCAGGGTGCTCTAAAACTGATGTTGGTGTAAGGTTTGCTTATCTCTACAACTTCCCATGACCCTTATCTCTTCCTAAAAGGAAGATATTAAAGCAATCAAATTTAGCAAGAGGAATGACTCAGTACACACACACACACACACGTTTAGGCTATTTTCATATTATACAGTGTAACTTCTAGGTCATTTGCAGCTAAAACTGCTACAGATATCTTCAAAAAATATTTTTTAAAAATCAAAATAATAAAACTATAAAATTTTATAAAAATTCTACAACAACCCATGAGTATAGCATACTTACAGATTTGTTATCAAAACTGAATGCCTGTAATATTTTCCGAAATTAATACTGGTTTTATAGGGATTGAGTCTATTTAAAAACTATGCCTCATAAAACACATTTTTTTCTTACAAATATTTATCAAATGAAACTTTTAGCAATTTCTCCCTCAATGTAAAATAAAGGTGTAAAATTTTGTAAAATAAAGGTGTCAGATTTTCACATCATTTTTAAAATGTGAAATTTTCATTACATATTAACTTCAAGCCTAAAATTGCTGTTTTTTTTTTTTTTTTTTTTTTTTTATTTATTTATTTTTTTTTAATTTTATTTTATTTTTAAACTTTACATAACTGTATTAGATTTGCCAAATATCAAAATGAATCCGCCACAGGTTTACATGTTTACATGTGTAAAATTGCTGTTTTCTCTTCATCAGTCTGATTATAAAATAGCCGTTCTGAAATTACTGAAATATCTGCAAGATTGTTTCATTCAATACCAGAAAACTCTTATAAGCTTAACGAATTGGAGAGGCATTACCGGCTAACAAAGGCAAGAAGCTTCAAGAAGCCACAGGAATTTCATCATTCCATCTTCCAACGTGGGACGGGGGAGGGGAGACCACGCTAGGAAAAGCTAAGTAAGTGCACACTGAAGGATTGTAAAGTATCCCTTCTACAGAACAACAGAACCGCAGAACAAAATAGGCAGCCTTCAAAAAAGCAGCATAAAAATACTTTTAATTGTATGTTAAAAGTTAGGAACAAAAACCTAAAACCTTTGTCCCTTTTAGCATTGAAAGCAGAGAAAGAGTGCCTATAAGTAAGAGTATTAGAAAATGTTGTCCTAAGTAAAAGTTAGGACTTGACAATGATATTGAGTCAGAATAAATGCCTAGGTACACAAACACCAAATGTATTGAGTGAAACAATGCATTTTTTAAAAGGCAAAGTGCAAACTGATTTTAAGTCAAAAAACAGTGGCTGGATAGAATGCCTTCCTTTTAGATGCTGGACAGAATTCAAACAAATGATTGGCAACAACACCGCACCATTTACTTCCCTTTCGGTTTTGAAACCCATATGTGCCAAGATCAATAACATGGAATATAATCTAAGAACTTTAATATATCAAAACAAAAGAGGGAAAGAAGGTCTTCGGGACCTCTGGGTAGAACAGAGTCTCAAGATGAAACTCATGAGTAAAAACAAGTTAGAGTTTAATATTAGACACTAGAATCTGTATTTTATTCCTTATTTCACGTGGAGACTGAGACATCAGCTTGAACAAAGTCTGGGTAAAGTAAGGCTTTAAGCCAAGCCCAGCTGAGAAGAACACCATCAAGTCAGGGGCAAGTCAAATACACACCAATGTTTCAAGGCTTCTGCTGAAGAATGCTTAAGTTTGTTCCTTTCCCCAAATTAGGACCCAACAAGTCCTCCAAGAAAGCAGCAAGAACTGGTCCCTCACACTGCCGATCAAGTCCCTGATTCATGGGGCACTCACCCTGACCCCCCAAGAGTGAACACAGGCTGATCTTGTTCAAGGAAGAGGAAGGAGGAAGAGGGGAACTGACGGAAATGGAGCTATCTGAGAAAACCTATTCTAAGAAAAAGGAAGTGGGCACAAGAGACTCTGGCACCTGAGTTCACGGTAGGGGCAGGGGTGGAATCAGAGTGGAGAGATTGAAGTCTCAGAGCAGAGGGCCTGGCAAGCTTGCTGAGCTAGTTAAGAACTTTTTCTATAACTGGTTTCTTCCTTGGTATCTCTCCCTCCATAGAGTCTCAAAACAATCTGCCTGCTCTCATAAATAAGCAGAGTCAACCACTTGAAAAGCCCATTAGAATCCAAAGTGACCCATCCTGAAACTAGCTTGCACTGGTGATGAGCCGTACAAGAGCTTAAGTACAAAGCCTTGGGGCTGGATAGGTTAGGCTACTTCCTGGTTCCTTCCTGCTGACTCTGGGCAAATGACTTACCCGCCCCGGGTCTCTCTGGTTAACTCATCTGTGACTTGGGCTGGGTAACAGTATAGCCGCTTCACACGAAGGCAGGGAGGATTCCACGACTGAACACAGAGCGCTTAGGACAGCTGCTTGGCACCCAAATAAGCAGGGCATAACATTAGTTACTAGTAATTTTTTACTGATGAAGTGACTTTTCTAATGTCCTATGTAGAGATGGGTTTGAGAAGAAAAATTATTCTTATCAAGAAATAAGATAAGATTCTTATCTCTTAAGCAGATTCTCCCTTAATCCCATTTAGTGGGTGAGAGGTGAATTTCTGGGGGTTTGTAGGAACCCAGAGCAAGCATGTGAAAGGTGTCTTCTACACACCTACATCACCTGCCTGGGCGAGGCATGGGCCGAAGAATACCTCCCCCAGGGGACGAGTTAATGGGCCAAAGGGTTAGAAGCAAGTTGGAGCTCCCCTGGGACAGTCACCTCCTATTGCCAGCAGCCCTGCTCAGGTGGGACTTGGATTGTTATGATTCAGTTCAATTCAGTTTAGTTCAGTTGCTCAGTTGTGTCCGACTCTTTGCGACTCCGTGGACTGCAGCATGCCAGGCTTCCCTATCCATCACCAACTCCCGGAGCTTACTCAATTTCATGTCCATCAAGTCGGTGATGCCGTCCAACCATCTCATCCTCTGTCATCCCCTTCCCTTTCTGCCTTCAATCTTTCCCAGCATCAGGGTCTTTTCAAAGGAGTCAGTTCTTCGCATCAGGTGGCCAAAGTATTGGAGTTTCAGCTTCAGCATCAGTCCTTCCAATGAACAGTCAGGACTGATTTCCTTTAGGATGGACTGGTTGGATCTTCTTGGAGTCCAAGGGACTCTCAAGAGTCTTCTCCAACACCACAGTTCAAAAGCATCAATTCTTCAGCGCTCAGCTTTCTTTATAGACCAACTCTCACATCCATACATGACTACTGGAATTGTTATGACTGGCCAGTTTAAATAAGAATCATTGTAATATACTTCAGTGGAGCACTTTAGTTTTTAATGAGACATGCCTGGAGAAGGGAGGTTAGGGGTCTTCTTTGGGGCTAAGTTACTTCTCCAGGGTTCTAGGGGTCTGTTTGTTGGTTGGGAATCGGCCCAAGTCAATGGAGATGCTACACGAGCACAATGGGGGTGGGGGGCGTGTATCAAAACTCCCTCCTCACTGCATAGCTGACACAAGTGTGCCAATAATGATAGTATCAATGGCCATTAAGCTTTCTTCTTCAGTAGAATTTTTCTCTCTCTGGGAATGACTGTTAGCATTCTCCATCAACTGCTTGAAATGAATTATCACTAGATTCTATCAAAAATCCTACACTTAGACTGGGGCAACTATCCCATCTTCCACTTTGATTTTAATTCTTACATTTTACATTATACACACTTGTAAATATGAGATCACTGACAAGCGCTGGGGGTTCAAATGTTCATGTGAGCCAAGAGGTCCCAGCCTATCTAAGCTGCCCATATTTGGAGGGACTATACACTGCTATAGAAACCCCAAAGGCCCAAGTGTAAAATTTCAAACCAAAATGCGAGAGAGAAGTCTCAAAAGGGAGCTGGATTTCAAAACCGACGAATCAGAAAAGCTCTTCTAAGTCTATTCTTTGAGCTAAAAGACTAGGACAGTTCATCACTACAACAGTTTTTAGGCTCTGGTTCAACCTAAAGAAATAAGTTTTGTTTTAAACCATGTTCATTAAATTTAAAAATATAAAGTTCAAAAATTTTTTGAATACTTACTTGAGTAATATTCAGTACTTATCAAATATCTATATTAAGGCATTTCAGGGTATGCAAACATACAGAAGTTGTCACCATAGCCCTCGGAAGAAAAACTGATTTAAGGTCTTTTAAAACCATATTGTCCCCGAAGACAGGCCAACTAAGGAGAAACAAAGGGCCAATTAATAAACATTCCCCGAATTACTGGTTCCAACGGGCCTACTTGTGAAGACAAGTGGTTCTATCTACAAGCTGTATTAAAGCTCCCTAGAGTTACTGTTATTAGGGTTGAAACCCCCTTTCACAACATCTCATAAGCCACTCATTTCTAAAAAGGCCGCTCAGTTCACAGCAGTTGCTGGACAGCTCTCAAATAGACTTTACCTCCATTTTCTGAGTTCGATAAGACTAACAGAAAAGACTTTTGTTATTCAGGTATCCCACATTGGCAGGAGACCCTCAAGCCTCCCAGCTGTTTAAGGGGATTGTGATTCAAGAGCAGGAAACATATGTAAACACTGGGGGGTAAATTTGTTTGCTTTTCCCCCATATCAATACCTCCGCTTGGGAGAAAAATGAATGAAAAGGAGAAAAAGGAGAACACGAAACACTGCTATACCAAACTGTTTTCATACAACACTCTTCCCTAAGTTTACGTAAAGAACTAAGGATCTCAATTTTAGTATAGAGTGTTCTTTCAACACTCCATTTTTAGATGCCTACACTCAGACTACCCAAGAAATGCTTCTGACAGAGAGAGATAAAAGGTACACAGACACATTTGAGTTCAATTTGCTAGAACAGTGATAAGAAGAAATTTCACCCAACACATAATATGCTGCAAAAACGCATGACATGATGTCTACTCTATGCGCACACTCTCGTCTAGGAGGCTCTAAAGTTGGGGGTCAGAGCTTTTTTGTTGCTGTGGTCCTACTCACCACCAAAATCAACATGAAGATGAGTGAAGTGCATGCCCTCAAAGCTGAAAATTCCCTGTTTTGCGTTCACTGCAAAGCAGATTCTCACCCATTAAAACACAGTTTAAACAGAGGGCTCAGACCAGCAAATTCATTGGTCCATTTCAGGTCATGGCTACTTTCAGCAGTTCCTCACCTTTCCTGAATATTCCTGTCACTTCAAGAAGAAAAAAAAGGAAGCATTGAGATGATGGGGTAAAATATAGGTTAAGAACAGAGAAAGGATGGCAGCTCGCTCCCTGCAGGGAAGATTGCCTGAAGGCAAGCAGAATCCTTCTATCAAGATGGATCACACTGCAGTCTGCAGCAAAAAGCATCTGTGATCCTTAAAACTTTCTTCCTCCTTGACCTTTCATGTGTGGGGAAAGATAAAGCGTGGGCATCTCAACTACCTTTATTATTCTTGTTGCTAATATTGTGACAAACATCTATGAAACCTGCCTAAAACTTTGCATAAAAAGCCAAACCAGGAACCACCCAAGTCAGGTCAGCCATCAAGACAAAGTATCCTTTAAATTCAGACTCCACAGTTTTACATAAGAGCCCCTCGATATCCTATATCAGCAGGGGAAAAAAAAAATCCTCTATCTAGGTACACCCTGATACCACTTATTATTTATTACCATTATTTTATGAAGAGTTCAGACTAACCTCACGATTAAATACTGGGATGCAGCAAATGAAGGCAGACCCTAACAACTGCCGGCAGCTTCTTCTCTAAATAATGGTGGAAAGCGTTGGTGGGGAGGTGGTCCCCAAGTTTATGAGTGAGCCTGAGTCATAATTAGGCCTCCTGGATCCATATTTACCAACTGTGACTCACACTGTAAGTGTGGCTGTGGGAGACTTTTATAGGATAAGCTACTGAACCAGATTTTCATATGTACGTCCGAGGTATCGGATGTGAGTGGAACTTTCAACAGGGGGTTGGGCGGGGGGCGGGGGATGGTACATCACTGCCTAAACGCCATCAACTCAAACCTTTGAGACACAATAATAAATTGAAAATAGCCCGCGCTTTCCACTCAACTCGGATATGAGACCATTCAACCTCACACAAAAAGGTTTTGCGAATCAATAGGCCATTTAGAAATGGTCCGTTTTCATTCTAGCACAGCGGTTTTTTAAAAAATGGTCACACCCAATATAGCAGCCTGTGGTCTGCGTGGAAAGTGCTGGTTCAGAAGAGCTCTGCTCTTTGTGAGGGCTCCCATCAACAGAGGGAATTCACGGCAGGATGCACGGCTGGGCCCATTAATCAATATATGGAAATTCAAACAAAAGGCGTGTGCAAGCCCTCTTCCCAAAAGCATTTTGTAATTCCACATAAGGAATCAGAGGTGAGGGACTCTAGATGGTTAGAGGACTAACCATTCTGACAAATCTTTAATGAAACACTTGAGAAATCCATTCACACATAGTCCTGTTTCACACACCAGCCTTTTTCCTCAGCTCCAAACTTGATAGCAATAACTAATAATTCACCTCCCTTTCTTTGTACTTTTAGCTGAGACCACTAGGAACAGAAAACTCCATCGTATGTTCTACAAAATTTTCCCCATTTCCTTTTTCCTCCAGTTTACTATGAGGACGGCATTCCCATCACACAAAAGAAAGAGAGGTTCTTCTGAAGGGAAGTCCATGTCTCCTCCATCACTCCATTCTATGAACTGGAGCCTTCTGTGTTCTTTAATTGGCTAATTTTTTCACTAACAGGAATTTGTTTCAGATTTTTAAAACAGAGAAGAGAGAGACAGCAGGCCAGCCAATCAGTCAAGTACTAAATTGCTGTGCTATGCTATGCTATGCTAAGTTGCTTCAGTTGTGGCCAACTCTTTGCAATCCTATGAACCGTAGCCCCACAGGCTCCTTTATCCAAGGAATTCCCCAGGCAAGAATACTGGAGTGGCTTGCCATGCCCTCCTCTAGGGGATCTTCCTGATGCAGGGATCAAAGCCATGCCTCTAATGTCTCTTGCTTTGGCAGGCAGGTTCTTTACCACTAGTGCCACCTGGGAAGTCCGAGGACTAAATTCATGTCATCGCATGTGTTGCTCAGTCGTGTCCAACTCTTTGTGACCCCGTGGACTGTAGCCTGCCAGGCTCCTCTGCCCATAGGATTCTCCAGGCAGGAGTGGGTTGCCATTTCCTTCTACTAAATTAGCTTACCCTAAATGAACCTAAGATCATGGCATCTGGTCCCATCACTTCATGGGAAATAGATGGGGAAACAGTGGAAACAGTGGCTGACTTTATTTTTCTGGGCTCCAAAATCACTGCAGATGGTGGCTGCAGCCATGAAATTAAAAGATGCTTACTCCTTGGAAGGAAAGTTATGACCAACCTAGATAGCATATTCAAAAGCAGAGACATTACTTTGCCAGCAAAGGTCCGTCTAGTCAAGGCTATGGTTTCTCCAGTGGTCATGTATGGATGTGAGAGTTGAACTGTGAAGAAAAGCTGAGCACCAAAGAATTGATGCTTTTGAACTGTGGTGTTGGAGAAGACTCTTGAGACTCCCTTGGACTGCAAGGAGATCCAACCAGTCCGTCCTAAAGGAGATCAGTCCTGGGTGTTCATTGGAAGGACTGATGCTGAAGCTGAAACTCCAATACTTTGGCCACCCCTGTGAAGAGTTGACTTATTGGAAAAGACCTTGATGCTGGGAGGGATTGGGGGCAGGAGGAGAAGGGGACGACAGAGGATGAGATGGCTGGATGGCATCACCGACTCAATGGACATGGGTTTGGGTGGACTCCGGGAGTTGGTGATGGACAGGGAGGCCTGGCATGCTGCGATTCATGGGATGGCAAAGAGTCGGACACAACTGAGTGACTGAACTGAACTGAACTGAAATGCTAGTAAGGGCTCCTCTGAGAATGTAAGAAAGACTGTGGACCCTCACCACACTCTGAAACTGGTGTGTCCACACAAAATTCTACAGTTTCTGGCAGTTGATTCATGAAATCCTTATGTTCCATGCAGGATTCATGGACTCCTAGTCATACTGGAAAAATCTCTGACCTTAGGCTATTTTGGACTCTGTGAGGGACCACTGTTGGGCCCTTCAAGGGGTAGATGTAAAGGGTTCCCTTTCTAAAAAATGCAATAGATCACGTAAGTGGAAAATTCCTCTGCAATTTCTGAGCAGTCTACAGAAGGGCAAACTCCTTCTTCAGCTAATACTTTCTTTGTAGGAAAAGTTCTGCCCTTTAATTGCTGATCTTTCCCTCTTCCTGTCCCCTCACAGCTTGTACCACCTCACCAGGATAACTCAGCAGCCCCAGAACTGCTCCTCCAGCCAGAGCTCTGGTCTCCCCACCTTAAGTCACAAAACCCCATCCAAAAATGGAAGGGATGCCAAAATGTCATCCCTGCTACCCTGTCAGGGTATCCTGTTTACTCCACAAAGCAGGGGGTGCCAGCACTCTGGGGAGTTCATGGTCAGCAGGATGTTTGTCAGAAATGCAAATGCCCAGGCCACACCCCAAACCTCAGAACACGCTGAACTGACCAAATTTCAGAGTAGGGTGCAGGAATGTGCGTGCTTACAGAGCTCGTGGACATTTCTCATGCACCCACAGTTTGTGAACCGTTGCTCACAAATCATCTTTCACTGAAGCCTGGGTAAGATTCTCCTTGCCTGCCTCCTTCCTAATATTAATTTACGTGTTCATTCTCACCTAAGACTGTTCTGTTTCTTATCTCTACATGAGAATATTCTCTACCTACTTAAATGTTACCTATTTTAAGAGGTCTACCTCAAAGCCCTTCCTTCCCCAACATGGACTGATCTATTTTGATCTCTCTCAAAGTGAATTTTTCTAACTTCACACATCTGAACTACCTAGTTCTTAAAATGGGCTTCCCTGGTGGCTCAGACAGTAAAGAATCTGCCCGCAATGTGGAGACCTCGGTTTCACGCCTGGGTCAGGAAGATCCCCTGAAGGAGGAAATAGCAACCCGCTCCAGGATTCTTGCCCGGAGAATCCCATGGACGGAGGAGCCTGGTGGGCTACAGTGCATGGGGTCGCAAACAGTCGGACACAACTGAGCGACTAACACTTAGTCCTTAAGATACTAGTGATTAGCCCAGTCCTGGTTCTACAGAACTGGAAGAACATGGAATGAATGTAAATATGTAAACATTAAAAGAAAGAACTCTCAAAACCACCAAAATCCTGTCTGTTGAGTTTCTACTTTCTGAAACGCCTTCAAAATATTTCTGAAACAGAGCCCAGGCAGAGAAGAGTTAAAGTCTTTAAACCTGCTCTTTCAGCTTATGCAATGGATGCCAGCTACTAGAGCAAAGCTAGTCAGGTGGAGACAGCTGTGCCAGGGCTTAGCCTAACAGGATATACCGACAGTGCGAAGACGCAGCTCACTGAGCTTCTGGAAAAGACCTCAGCTCTGCCCCTCCCCCTCCTCCCAGCAGCGTCTCAAAAACCCCTGTGCCATTTAATTAAACAGGCCCATAAAAAGTAGTGCAGGCTTAAAACTCCACATGATAACGTGTTGTATAAAAATATACAATTACTTTTTTAAGTTATGCACAATTCGGGTGATAATTATACCAATAATAAACTGCCCTAGAATATGCATGTGTTTCAAAAAGCTTCAATCCTCAAATCTTATGAGTAGGCATGTGTGCAAGCGTGCTAAGTCATTTCAGTTGTGTCTGACTCTCTGCGACCCCAGGGACTGTAGCCTGCCAGGCTCCTCTGTCCATGGGATACTCCAGGCAACAATACAGGAGTGGGTTGCTATGCCCTCCTCCAGGGGATCTTCCTGACCCAGGGACGGAACCTGTGTATCCTGCATTGCAGGAGGATTCTTTATCGCTGAGCCACCGGGGAAGCCCATGAGAGGGAATAACCATTCCTAAATCCACTCATTTATTCAAAAAAATTAACTGCAAAGCTTCCCAGATATGTGACATCGTGCTAAGGGTGGAGGGGACACCAAGATGAACGAGAAATGGTTATTGCCCTTGAGGACTCAGCAGTCTTGTAGGAAGGGATATAATAAAGACAAATAGCTAGAGCGCAAAGCAGTGTGTGGAAAGCGCTATGACAGAAAGTCAAGGTACCTGAGGGGCTCAGGAGAGAGGCAGCTATGACCAGAATAAATAGAGAAAACAGCAGCAGCAGTTCACCCAGGTTTTGAGGTTAGGACTGAGAGGACAGTCAGCAAGGGCAAGAGCTTAGGAACACAGAGGAAAAATCCTTAGGATCGGAATGGGATGGGACAGGCAATTGAGGCAGAGTTGTTGAAAGGATAATTGAACTGACGTTCCTTGACTTCTCCTGGGTACACCCGTAGGACAGGAATGACTACATCGTCAAGTCACTTTGCTGATAGGTAAACCATGTCCCATCAGTCCAAAGGCCCACAGGTTCTTTCTTTCCTAACAATAGTGTGGCCCAACCTCAAAGTAAGCCCCCAAATAAATTTAGGGGAAAACTATGTTTGGCAATACACTAGACAAGAAGAAATGAGAGGGAGCCTTCTGGCAGAGCAAAGGACACAAAGTCAGGAAACCTGGGTTCAAGTTCATTTCTTCAGCTAGAACACCTTGAGTAAGTCACTCACACTCTGTTTCATCATATGCAAAATATAATGCAAATGATAATTTCCCCACCCAGTAAAAGTGTCATTCCAACACATGGATGTGAACATCCTTTGTAAAATTATAAAGCTTTTCAAAATGTAAGGCAATATTACTGGGTAGGTTTTGAAAAGTTTTAAAATATATTTTAAAGTATACATTGTCTCAATTAAAAAAAAAACCCCTCAAATAATATGACTGTCCACAGCAAGGGGAGGTCTAGGCTCAAGCAGAAGCAGATGCCAGAGTGGAAAAATGGAAATAAACAAGATGATGCTAAAATTGTTGGGCTACTAGAAAACCAATCCTGAAGGCACCTTACAGTTAGTCTTTCTGTTTAATAAACAAAGACACCTCCTTAACAGAAAGTCAGCTCAAATTTGTTTAAATTAAAAACTGCAACATAAAAAAATCCTAAATGATATTCAATTAAAAAAAAACCACTTATTTTCTTGAGATTACATGATGCTCCCTCAATAATCATAAAGATATTACTATGGTCCTACCTAGTTTCCTTCTTTATCATCTTGGCTTTTTTAAATAGCTAGGGTCAATCAAGATTGCCGGGAGAAATATCAATAACCTCAGATATGCAGATGACACCACCCTTATGGCAGAAAGTGAAGAAGAACTCAAAAGCCTCTTGATGAAAGTGAAAGTGGAGAGTGAAAAAGTTGGCTTAAAGCTCAACATTCAGAAAATGAAGATCATGGCATCTGGTCCCATCACTTCATGGGAAATAGATGGGGAAACAGCGGAAACAGTGGCTGACTTTATTTTTTGGGCTCCAAAATCACTGTAGATGGTGATTGCAGCCATGAAATTAAAA
The DNA here is from genome assembly GCF_029407905.1 of Bubalus kerabau. Classification (NCBI taxonomy): domain Eukaryota; kingdom Metazoa; phylum Chordata; class Mammalia; order Artiodactyla; family Bovidae; genus Bubalus; species Bubalus kerabau. The sequence goes on from NC_073637.1 coordinate 69,911,357, forward strand.
GACACTTTCTCCTTGGAAGGAAAGTTATGACCAACCTAGATAGCATATTCAAAAGCTGAGACATCACTTTGCCAACAAAGGTCCGTCTAGTCAAGGCTATGGTTTTTCCAGTGGTCCTGTATGGATGTGAGAGTTGGACTGTGAAGAAAGCTGAGCACCAAAGAATTGATGCTTTTGAACTGTGGTGTTGGAGAAGATTCTTGAGAGTCCCTTGGACTGCAAGGAAATCCACCCAGTCCATTCTGAAAGAGATCAGCCTTGGGATTTCTTTGGAAGGAATGATGCTAAAGCTGAAACTCCAGTACTTTGGCCACCTCATGGAAAGAGTTGACTCATTGGAAAAGACTCTGATGCTGGGAGGGATTGGGGGCAGGAGGAGAAGGGGATGACAGAGGATGAGATGGCTGGATGGCATCACCAACTCGATGGATGTGAGTTTGAGTGAACTCTGGAGTTGGTGATGGACAAGGAGGCCTGGTGTGCTGCAATTCATGGGGTCACAAAGAGTCAGACACGATGAGCGACTGAACTGAACTGAGGGTCAATCAATAACGAATATTCACTATACAATTATCTAAGTTAAATACATACGCACATAAAAAACAGAATTTTACCAAACTGAAATTCATTTTCATAGTTAAAGAAACAAATGCACGACACATACACACATCTGTACCTTATATTGAACTCTTTTGCCATTAGCCATAAAAATGTTTGAAGCTCTAAGTAAACATATTAACCTGTTAACCCGCACTAAAGGATTCTATAATGTGACTAATTAAAATAAATCCTCCTTTGATCCCATACAGCCCTCAAGACTTTCAAATTCTAACATATTAGACTAGCATATGCTTTATAATTTAACTAGCATGCTTATAATTTAAGAGTCAAATACTTTTTTTCCATCCAAAGAACTCCTAACACGCCAGACTCTGCAGCTATTTCCCAAATTCCTCACCTCCTGAATATCTAGCAGCTTCAAGTTGCCTTCCTCTGCTCCCCATTTTTCCTTAATAACTGATTTTCTCCACAAGTTCCTCCCTTTTAACCACAGTAGCAATAAAATTTATCGTTCAACCAGGGCACTTTGGAGAGGAAAAGAGGGGAGCTATTAATAATTAAGCCAGAAAATCAGGTATGAAAACCCAGGACATATGCTAAGCCCACGTGCGTGCTAAGTCGTTTCCATGGTGTCCGACTCTGCGACCCTATGGGACCACTGGAAAAACCTGACAGCTTGTTGGTCTCTGGTAGAAATGGAAGAAAAACTATCCCTCACTGTTAAAGAGGCATTAATAACCCTCAATTAAATAGGCAACAACATCAGCTTCCAATTTCAGAGGCTCATCCTCATCCAAAACACTCATTAAGTGCATTTTACTGTGCTGGGTGCTGCCAAGGTCAGAGGGCTACAGAGCCCATGTCCTCCCTGAATGGACAGTCCAAAGGAGGAAAATGATATGGGCTGTAAAATTGGAGATCCTCACACACCAAACAGGTGATTCAAAAACGGAGGCCAAGGAGGAAGGGCAGAGCTGGATTTCGGAATGGAGCAGGAAGCGAACCAGTCAAAGGGGAAAAGTGGTGATCCTGAAGGCACAGGCTCTGGGGACACAGCGACAAGCCACACCACGTGTTGGGAGGTGAAGCTAGGCAGAAACAGGCATCACAGAGAAGCAGGCGTGGTCCTTTCTCATGGCTCGGTGCAGGTTCACCTGAGTTTAGGGCCAAAGCATCCTTTACCATGATGCCATCACACCCTCATCTCCCACTGACCTGTAAAGCTCCACTAAACCTGGGGACACTTGTGTCAATCATGAGTATAATGGGCACCCAAAAACCAGATGCTCAATAAATATCTTTAAAAATCACAGGAAACTATGCAGAACATAAAATACACCGCGTTAGCCATTCTCAACTGCACAGTTCGGGAGTGTTTACATTCACTATGTTCTACACCCATCACTACCATCCACGCTCTTCATCTTGCAGAACTGGAACTCTGTACCCATTAAACAAATCCCCATTCCTCCTGCCCTCAGTAGCTGGGCCACCACCCTTCTATCTTCTTTCTGTGTCCAGGAATCCGGCTGCTCTAGGTGCTGCGCATAAATGAAAGTGGAATCCTACAACACTTAACACTTGTCTTTCGCGACTGGCTTATTTCACTCAGCATAATCTCGTCAAAGTTCATCCATGGAGCAGGTCTCAGAATTTCTTCTATTTAAAACTGAGTAATAACCCATTGTGCATATGTGCTTTTTTTCTATAATAAATACCTTTTGAATCAAAGTACCTCCGAGACTGGAACACAGTCTCCTCAAATGTGAGTTTTAAGTCTCTTTCTTAAGGGCTTCCCTGGTGGCTCAGCTGGTAAAGAATCTGCCTGCAATGTGGGAGACCTGGGTTCAACCCCTGGGTTGGGAAGATCCCCCAGAGAAGGGAAAGGCTACCCACTCCGGTATTCTGCTGGAGAATTCCATGGACTGTATAGCCCATGGGGTCACAAAGAATTGGACATGACTGAGCAACTTTCACTTTCACTTTTCAGAGAAACAGAGATGAACTTGCAACCAAAAAAAATGTAAGAAAATGCTTCCCAAGGCTCTCTTCTATGCCCTACACTCAAGGAGAGTACAGGACTTAATAACTCACTGGGCCTGTGTGAACTGAGATTTTCCTGGTAAAACGCCTTGCCTTTATCAGTTTATATTTTAAAGCTTCTGTTTCAGGACAGGAGGAAAACCTATTTTCACAAAGGCCAAGAGGGTAGCCTCTTCATCTGCAAAGAGAAAGCCACTACAGAATGAATAAACAATTGATAAAGCTTTTCAAATCCTGACTTCCACAAACCACAGAAGTTTAAATAAAGCTGTGTGTGTGTGTGTGGCTGGGGGGGGTGTTCTGGGCAGCCACTGTCTCCACAAGGGTGACCTCCAAGGCAGGCAGGAGCACCGGGGACCTGCCGAGAGCGACAGACTTCTGAGTCGTCAAGGCATTCACCGCTGCATCTGGAGGGGTTTCCCGTTTCCTTCCTCCACCATCTTGAGATTCTAAACAGACATCAGACACACGTAGATAGAGATGCTGTTCATAATGAACATGACACTTTTCTTCCTACTCCTTGGCACTTCCTGGAAGCCTGATCGAATTATCTCCATGAAGCTAAATATAATGACTTGTTTTAGAAGCATTTCTTCTGGAACTCTTCCTCTCAATATGGCCCTATTTTCCCAACCATGTTAATTAGTCCTAACTGCTTTTGTTTGTTCCTCTCATATGACATCCCAGAGGGTGCTATGCTGCTGTGCTCAGTCACTCAGTCGTGTCTGGAACTTTGCCACCCCATGAACTGTAGCCCACCAGGCTCCTCTGTCCATGGGGATTCTCCAGGCACGAATACTGGAGTAGGTTGCCATGCCCTCCTCCAGGGAATCTTCCCCACCCAGGGACTGAACCGAGATCTCCCGCATTGCAGGTGGATTCATTACCTGTTGAGCTACCAGGGAAGCCCAAGAATACTGGAGTGGGTAGCCTACCCCTTCTCCAGGGGAACTTCCCGACACAGCAATTGAACTGAGGTCTCCAGCATTGCAGGCGGATTCTTTACCAGTTGAGCTACCCGGGAAGCCCTCCCAAAGGGTAGGAAACTGTTAAAATAGACCCTGATCCACAAAGGACACCTTAGAAAACTGGAAAATCTGAGGAGGAGAGTAACCCACAAGACTAAGAAGACCAGAAATGTTATCTAACACAAGCAAACAGGATGAACAAAAAAAAATGAGAGTAGAATGCACTGGTAGTGAAAAACTCATTAACTCATGTCTTATTGCTTTTTAATCACTAATAAGTGGTCAAGAGACTTTAAGGGGAGTGGAGGTCATTCCTCATGTTTCCCTTTGATCCCTGTGGTCTGGTGCTAAGCAAATAACTACCACACTTAATACATGTTGATTTATAGACTGATGTTTCCTTGACCATGAGCAGTCATGCAAGATGATTGATTTTCTTCCTTTCTTAACATAATTCAGTAATTTTTTAAAAACAAAAATTCAACCAGAAAGTGAGAGTCAACACATCCACACATTCTTAAGTAATTTACCATGTATGCAACTCTACAAAGCACAATACCAAATGAGATGATCTGTAAGAAAACAAGAAGTACCCAAGATGTTTGAAGAAAATACTTTAATATCATCTCATTCACATTTAGATGTGTTTCATCTTTGAAACATGGGAGATAAAAGATCTTCCTTTAATGTCACTTCTGAAAGAACTCCAACATGAAATTCTATGGTCAGTGCTGGTTATTTACAAGTAATGCCAAGCCCTGCTTTGTTTTCTTATTGAAAAGAAAAACCAACAAATGATTACAGCATAAATTTGTTCTCTTAGCCAAACCTTTGGTTTTGCTCACTTTTTTGAGACACAAACACACACAGATTAAAGGAGAACATCCTAATAATGGCCAGGCAACAAACCCCAAAGACAGCTCAATTTGCAATAAGATCCTCACGGGGATAACAAAACTGATGGCAATCAGACCCCCGCAAGTCAACACCTCGGTCAGTGAACTGGCATGGCTGATGCTCCTGGGGACGGCACACACCCAGCTAGCTGTCTGCTCCAACTGTACTTAGGGCAAATGAATTTCTTCTCCAGCAATTGCTCATTCTGAAGACTTGAATGAATTCTTAATATTTCATTCACAGCTCAGCAAAGAAGATCCTTCTGAAATATCAGAGCATGGGTGGCTACAGAAGTTGCTGTGGCAACTGCCCCTCCTTCAGTTTTTAGCAATTAAGAAACTTAGTGGCATTTCTATCAATTTTCATGCACAAGAGAATCTGAGGCAGACCATTCCATTATATAATACAATTTTAAGGGACTAAAAGCAATGGCAAAAATACCTGTATTTGCTTAAGGGAAACTGAACTAACAACTTCAATCAATCCAACCTGAGCAGTAACATTTATTTGCAGCAAAGCTTTTTTTTTATTTTTACTATCTTTCATCTAAAATATTTAATAAACATTTGTCTTTAAAAAAGGACAATGTTTTCTGATATATTTTCATATCCATTTTGTTATTTTTAACACTATAAAGCAGATTTCCAGAAAGGGAAGCCCAATACATCACATAAGCTTTACATTCAACACAGCCTACAGGAAACAAGAGTTTGTGTTATGGCCAGGCCTCAAGACTAAACGTTCAGAAACCAATTAGGCTTGAAGTCAGGGGTCACTGTAAATAAAAAGATTTTAAAGACAAAGCTGACAGATATTTTTAAGTATATTAGCCCTTAAGGAATAGAAGAATGAACTTTTTCCCTCTAAATTATCCTTAAAATTCATGGCTAGGTTATAGGCCCACTACAAAATACTAGGCTCATTAAAATAGCATTTGACACCAGTACAAAATAAACAAAATATCCCAAAGCAAAAATCTTTCAGAAGAAAAGTTATTAGATTGACTTCCCTGAACACCTAAAACCACTGATTTCTAGGCAGTCTTTTTGATAACCACCTCATTACTGTCACAGAGAAAGGAGCCTTATAGAGGACTCCACTGCATGCGTTTATTTCTTAAATATATTGCTTCCAGAATTTATGGAGAACTTTGTGACAACTCTGAAATATCTGGATACTGTGAGGTCCTATAAAAACTTCAGGCTGGGCATCTCAAGCAGTCCAAGAAGCTTCTAGAATACAGGCAAGAGTTCAGACTCCAAGGGGTTTAAAATCAGGCTTTTTCTCTTATCTTAAAAAAAAAATTGAGAACTTCCAGAACCACCAGTCTTCTCTCTTACTCTGCACCATTTCTAAATTCTCCTGGTAAGGAAGAAACACTTAACTATCACAGTACAATCTTTTCAGTCCCCTCAAATCTATCATGATGTCATTAGAATGAACCAAGTTCCACCATTTTTCATAACAGTAGACGCCTATGAAGGTACCGCTAATGCGCCAATGTTAGCAGGCATGCTATCTGACATAACATGGACGATACCTTCGTTATTTTGTGAAGACAGACTGGCTGGCTGGTTGACTAGCTATTTTATTACAGTCTGCCACCGTCAGGTTGGACTGAAGATTCTGGTGTAAAATTCCCCAGTGAGGGACCTGAGGCTTGATGAGCTTTCCAAACAACAATGCCCAGACAGGTTTCCAGTGCTCTGGCCAACGACGCACCCTTTCTATAACTGAACAGAGGAAAAGCACACAGGAACCAATCCTAATCGGCTCCTGGAGGCCAGGATTTCCTCCCGACCTGGCACATTTTGTGTTTCTCAAGGTGCCCCCACTGACGGAGCACAAGCTCCATGAAGCTGGAACTGGGCCTAGGCCACTTGCTGCTGCAGCCCTGGCACCTACAGCCCTGCCAGGCACACACAAGGCACTCAGGAAATATGATGACCACCCACACCCGGAGGATACTCAACGGATCACAGAGCCACCAGTGAAACCCCGACCCTGGAGCATTCAGGCCATAACCAACCTTCACACGATTATTCTTATCCATAGCTGCGGCAACTCTAGTTCTGTCTTTCAGGAGAGAAGTAAAAGGGAAGAAACAAAAAGAAGAAAAAGAAAAGTTGGCGCAAGCCATTCTGTTTTCAAATTTCTCACCCGTAAATTAGATTCTTTGTAGGGTAAGTCCATGTCATCTGATGACTCGGTATTCCCCTTGGACATTTTCTTAAGTGCTCACAGTTGATGAACACAAATCATTCCTGTTTGGGTTTTCCATTTCAACCTCATGCCTTTGAGCTGCATGAAAAAGCCATTTCTACGTTTCATAAAACTGCCTAATGTAACGCTGAACTGCTAAATGACCATTTTTTTTAATATCATGTCAATCTCCCGAATCAAAGCGGATATGTATCTCCTGCCCTGACATCACAGAGCTTCCTATCAACTGTCAGATTCTCCTCTTAACCGTCAGGCATTTTCTTTTCAAGGCAGTCAAAACGCGGCCTCAGGAGGTACCTGGGAAGCCTCTCTTTTTCCTGTTGGTATTCTTAAAGCCAAAATATGCCACAGCAGTGTAACTGGTAACAGATATTCATAGGGTTGTCAGAGTCATAAATAAGAGATGCTCAGTCAAATTTGAATTTCACATAATGAATACTTTTTAGTATAAATATGTCCCACATAGTGCAAGGGGCAATACTCATGTTAAAAAAATTAGGTGTTTATCCGAAATTGTATTTTAACTGAGCATCCTGTATTTTATCTGGCAATCCTGTGGGTGAGGGGGTAGGACAGTGAGACAGCAAGAGGCACAGTGAGGCCAGAGACTGTGATGAAGGGACTGACAACTTGGGTGAAAAAACTACGGGGTTGAAGAAACTCAGTATGATGCTTAAAAGTTGGTGGGGGAAGAAGGCAGAGGACGAGGAGCTTGAGAACCATTAGCTGAAAGTCATCATGGAAAGACCACTGGTGAGAAACAGCCTTGGGCTACCACACAAGACTGCCCAAAGATGCAGGTAAAAAAATTAAAAAATGAAACCACAATTCTGGCAACAATGAACTCAGAAAAGACAAGGCACATTCATGGCAAACGGGCTACGTTCCAGGCACCTCGCTAGCCTCTTACTCTGCATCCCTGATAGCTCGTACACCTGTAGCAGTTGGCTTCCACCTGGAGGACTACCAGAGAAGGTGAAGGCACAGCCGGGATGTGCTCAGTCACATGTGGCCAGAAGCCAAAGCCAGCTTGTCTGAATTCAAAGCTCCAGCCCTTCCCCCGACACCGTCTGGAGGAACGCATGACTCAGAAAGTACCACGCTGAAGATACTGGTTAGCCACAAGTCTTAGGAAAGCCAAAAGCTGGGATCTTTATATCTCCTTCTTATTCCACGACAGTCTGCAAAATAATGACCAGAATTTAATATTAAATATGGGGGGAAATACATTTTCCCTATGTCCCAGAAGGCAGGCTTTCTTTATCTTTCTTCCAAAGAAGAAAGTCCAACAAAAACCCCCCTCAAAAGGAGCCTGTTGGAGGTACCTGGCAAGATTCACACTCCCTGGTGCTGCAAGAACTCAGTTAGGTGACTGCTATCTTTATAAAAGGTGTTAGTCTGAAACTGACAAAGTAGAATAGCTCTTACCCACATCTGAAGGCCTCACCTGCCCCTTACTCCAAGACAATCATTGTGGCAAATAATAACAGTAGCTAACATTTATTGTGGGCTTACTATGTGCCAGATGTTATTCTTGAGTCTTTGCATTTATAAAAAGTATTTAACCTGTGCCAAAAGTTTAGCAGACAGGTACTATGATTTCCCCACTGTATAGATGAGAAAAAGGAGACAGAGATTAAGATAGAGCTGTAAATGGTAGGTGATGCTGGTTTAGACTTACACATCTTGAGGTAATGATGGAACAGATCCATCTGATGTCACAACTCTAGCATGCCATAAACTGCCCTAAACTGGCACACAGAGTTTGTAGTTCAGTCATGGAACTGAAAACTAGATGCCTTGTTCCAATACCATCCTCACTGGCACACACGTGGACGTATGTAAGTCTGGATTAAGCCATGATGATACTAGAATCAGTGAGTCATACCATGGGGTGGAAGGAGAACTCAGAAGCTACCAGAACTGAATCATAAAACTACCCCAGAGAACCACAGCTACTTAGTATTCTTAAAGGGCTTAAATGTAAGGATGGAGGTTACGGCAGTTCATTGTGTTTATTAACATTTTGCATCTCCTTTTCCATCGTATTTTTATCTCTTGAATTTCAAAAGCAAGACAACTCCCAAACTTACAGCTTTTAAACACTGAGTACATTTTTGATTTGTGTAAATAAAATATTTTAAAATGGTTTTGGTGGTTTTTATATATACTGTGCCATTTCCAGTTTCGTAACTTTCATTTTACTGGTTTTTTTTAAACAACCTTTTATTCTTTGGATTGTTGAAAAGAAATATACGTATGATTTACTACTCTTAACCATATACTTCTCTTTTATATAATAAGGCAAAGAGATAATAAACCTTTTGGGAAAACATGCCCTGTAAAAGGTCTTTATGGTCCTTAACGATCCTGAAAAAGATCATTCTATGTAAAAGAGAAGCCATTTCAGACTCAGAAATGCTCCAATTCTATCTACTGTAACATCACTAATTCACTGTGTAACCTTGAACAAGCTGTTTTACCTCTCTAGGTCTCGATGAGTAAACACAGATGTCTCATTTGTAAAATGGGAGGGTTGGATTAGATCGCAGTTCCCCAACTGGCATGTGCTGGCCCAGCTGTGCAGGCTTCTGATGCCCCCCAGGCCCTCAGGGCATCTGTACAGAGCCCACACTGGAGGCCCCAGAACCACACCTCCAGCCAAAAGCAGCCATTTGCCTCCCCGCAGTGAGTGTATAAACCTTTTCAAAGTGTTCTATGAAGTGAAAATGACTGGGAAGCACTGGATTGGATGACCTCAAGGTCCCCACTAACTCTGACATCCTGTAAGTCTGAGCTACGGCCCATGGCCAACGACTAAGTGATGCCGTCAGCTGCAATGCAGAGCACGGTGCTGTATAATCAGGAAACACTCAACACGTTTGTTACAATGGCTCAGACTGCAGTGGCATCACTCGAAGAAAACAACATTAATATAAAAATCAAATATATAATTACAACGTCCTTTACTAGCGTTCCACCAATTGGAAATTTCTATTACTGAATACCTTAGTTTATTATCTCTGTTCAGAAGGTCAAGGCACCCTGTAAGACACTAAAGTGTTATATAAAAAGAAGGAATCAATATTTAGCACAGTTTTAATACATGCAGTATTATAGCATATTCTGACTTTTATGAGTCATTACTACATGCCCCAGTAGCCTCCCTATTAATCATTCTAAAATTTTGATGAAGAATTATAATGGCACTTTTCATGACCCTTGGGCCTGCCACCTCCAACATTTAGACAAAACAATCACAATTTTCAGAGAACTAAAATGTTTGGAGTCCATCAAAAATGCTTTTTTAAGAAGCCAGAGAAAATAGGGTTTAAACACCTTTAATGTCTATACTGTTTTTTCCTCAAAGTAAAGCAAAACCAACAAGAGGCGAAAAAAAAAAAGCCCACAATCTCTGGTGTCTGGTGTGGTTTAAACTATTAGGTCGGAAAGTTCCAGGCAACTCATTATCAGAAAGATGTAAATAAGTGGGAGGGAGCTGGGAGAGGAAAAAAAAAAAAATAATAATGACAAAGGACCTAGAAGGCCTGCTATAGAGAGGACAAGTTAAAAACAGAATCTCCATTGCTTAGCTGAGCGGGCACAAGGGACATCTAACTATATACACACTGGGGATCAAGAAGAACAAAGAAAGAAGAGTTACTCAGTTAATTCCAGGGATCTCAGGGAAGGCGGAAAGGGCAGAAAGCATTTGGGGAAGAAGATGACTTTTAGGGTAGGCGACCCTTGAATAAAGAGAAGGCTTCTAACTCCCTCAACAGCAGGCCTCTGCTCAAAGGTTATTCCTCACAGCATAAACCGGCCCAAGCAAGAAACCCTGGGATGAAAATCCCCCACGACATTTACATAAAGAGAAATGGGTCCCGGGTTTGGCACTTTATTTTTGTCAGAATCATACCACTGGCAGCCACAGCGGCCACCTGTACTCATGGAGTTTTGGAATATGACGATGGCTACAGGGAGAATTTGTTTTTAGTTGACTATTCTCATTTTAAACTTAACCCATTCCTAACACAGCAAATTTGAAAGACATAGATTATTATAAATAAGAGAAAAAAATTATCTGTAAGCCCACCACCAAAAACAATCACTGATAACATTCTGATGTATTTTCCTCTGTTCATTTTTAAACACACCACTGAATAGAGTCAAAAGGATGAGTGGTTCACCGTGATATCTGAAATTATCTTCTTCCCCACCTAGCTTTCACCTCTTGAATCTAAAAGTGGAACAACTTGCTTCATCCAGGTTTGATGCCGTTAAGTGTGATTTGGGGTAGTGTTTGCACAACCCACTGGGAGAAAGAGGTGGCTATTCTTGGCTTGAGGTGACGGACCTGTGGCCTCCACCACAGGCTCTGTTCAGTGGCCCCGAGGGCTCAGACACATCAGAATCTCAGCACAGCTATGCCACAGCATCCTAGCTGGGAAACTGTGAGTTAACTCAACTCTCCCATTTTACAGATGAGGATGTTAAGACCCAGAGAGCTAAAGCAGTGTGCTCCAAGTCACCCTGTGACTTACAATGTGAACAGCCCAGAAACTGGAGTCTAGGCTGACTTGTCTTTTACATATAATGCCTCATTATGGTCTTCTAGAATATTAAGGGTCACAAAATCCCTGTATAAGTCATGCTTTCCCTGATGGTTTATCTCTTTGCCCTATTTTATATGGAATAGTATATGCTTAAAAGCATTAAATTGTAGGTATCTCTCTTTTGGACAACTCAAAGGCCAAAGGGCCTTTGTTATTTAAAAAGCAACCACAAAACTAAGATGAAAAACCAAGGATATAAAACTAGAGGTTTTCACGTTTAAATAATTTATATTAGTCTTTAAATAGAAATACTCCCCCAGTATATATAAAATCCAAACCACTTAAAAATATCTAGACTTTTTTAAACTACATTTCTTTCCTGAAAGGATGTCTAAGCATATCCTAATGAGTACTGAGTATTTGCATTTTCTAAATCTTGCCTAATATGATGTTAGAAGAATGAATACTTGTTTGGGCTTGCATTTTTTGGTACTAGTGATCATTATTGGTCATTTGTTAATTCCTCGGTAAAAGTAATAATTTTATGTACTCAAGTTGAGCAACCACTGCTTCTTGCTTTCAGCCTTAAAAAGACACCCTTACTCAGAGATCAGATATCCTTCAATATTTTTTGGTTTAGGGTTTTAAAAATACACAACCCAATGCACAAGAATGGTATTTTGGTGATGACCTGAGGCAAAGATCTAAATAGGTTGTGTGGGTTTTTTTTTTTTTAAGTATCCAATTTCACAACCTCCTTCACCAGATAACCAGTACCTTCTCCCAAGGACTTACCATATAATTGTTATTCCACACACTTAAAATTTCTGAGAAGTGCTATTTTGTTTGGTTGTTTGTACATTTTTACACTCACGTCATCCACTTTTATTATTATAGCTTTACAGTAATTTTCAATCTCCAGTAATACGAGTCTCTCTCATTTATTTTCCAAATTAAAAAGATATATGCAAGTGTAGATACATGTGCACCTATACAAACATATATATTCTTCCAAATAAACTACAGGGTCAGTTGAAAACACTTTTTATCGAGTAGGTCTTTGAAGACTATATGCAAAGATACTTTAGCATCACGATTTTCTCCGTCCCTTAACATGAACTATTGCACTCCTATTCCAAACATCCAATGCCTTTTTCTTAGTGTACTGTACTGATGTGTCCCAAATATGCTGATTTTCGGCTCATTTGGAGACCAACTCAGAGCAGGTTTTAAAATTCCCCGGTTAAACCCAGCAGATCTAACTCCATCTGGTAGATCAATGATGCCCCCCGCCCACCACCACTGCCTTTCACCCCCAAACAGCCTGCAGGACTGCCCAAGGGGGTCCTCATATCCAACACAGTAGAAGGACCAGGTCAGAGGGCCCTGCGCCCTGGGAGCAAGGAGTATGGACTTCACTGGGGGCGACAGGGAACCACTGAGGGCACTTACTAGGAAGGAGAGTGCCATGATCAGATTTCTCTGTGAGAAGGACAAACATAGCCCTGAGAATTTGGTGGCTAGCTTAGGCAGAAAGCACCCAGCAGAGGCGGGAGGAGGGCGGTACCTCCCTGCGCACTGTTCCTGATAAGCAGTGACCTGGGCAACGCAGTGGGAAACAAAGACCAATCCTGGTGTTATTTATGGCATGGCAGCACTGCCTCCATTGCTATGAAGCTTGCATTCAAACACTCCAGAGGCAGAAATAAAGAAGCTCGAAACTTGTCCCCAGGCAGGGTCTCTCCCCACCTATGAATAGGCACATTGTCCCTCTTCCCCTTGGGGTACATTCGCTCAACCAGTACTTACTGAGCACCCATTATGGGTCAATCACAGCGCTAGCTGTAGAAATAAATCCTGGGTGCGTCCATGCCAAAAATCAACAGGAGTCATGGAAAACGAAGAGTGTGACCCTGACACGCGAACACAGAGCCAAGTATTAGGAACTGGAGCCACGCAGACATCAGAAAGACAGTTGCATGGAGCCATCACCTTCCAGAGGACACCTGCCTTTCTCCTCCAGGCTGGTGGCCAGCTCCCAACCTCCACCCCCTGCAGATCCTGGACCTTGTGAGTACCTTTCAAGCCTTCCTCACAGCTGTATCACCATCCCGGTTTTACGGGTGGGTCAACAGAGCCAAGTGAAACCCACAGTGACATGCAGGGGAATCAATATAGAATCCAATTCCGGATTCCCTGGCTTGACCATTTTGTCTTTGTGATGTACCCCAAGTTCTTAAAAGGCCCTTCGTACTCAAAAAGAAATGGGAAAGACCTTTCCTCACTTTTTGCTCAACTGTTTGCTCTCCTCCTCTCAATGGGGATGGCATTTCCACCAGTCTCCAGGTAGAATCTATCCACTGTTAATAGGAGACCATTCCCTTGGCACTCCTATAATCTAGAAAGAAGTTCCTCTCTCTCATAGCATTGAAAACAGGCTAGAGACATTTGCTCCACCTTTTTAATGCAAAGAAGGGAGTGAAGAAATTTCTGCATTTATTGGCCACACGAGGCAAAACGAGAAACACATATTGTTATGTAATAACAGGGTGGTTTCAGTCTGTACATCAGGCATGTAAACTTGTAACTTTTTTCTTTTGTCTCTGTAAAATGATTTTTGATGCTTCATTCTCTACAAAACTTCAAGTCTGCCATCCCTTTAAAGATTCCTATGTTTAAATCTTAAATCACAGATGATCAGTACGTATTTACTGAAATCTAATCGATTTAGACCTATTACAGAAATCGGTACAAAGCCACTTTGGCCAGGCCCAAATCACAGAGAAAAACTCCAAGGCAAACCACTACCAGTCAAGTCGAAGAGCCAAGACCATCTTTACCACTGGATGCTTTACTTTGGATCAAATGCTTAGTTTTTCTCAGCCTCTCCTCCAACCTCAAGGGGTGACTACTTTCCTCCCCTGTGAAACAAGGTCAATGACACCCACCCCACAGAGTTACTGTGATGAGTGATCTTGATAAGTTTGTAAAACTTAAAAAAGCTCTGTACATTGATAAGAGATATGCAAACATCCTGAGTCCTCCCCTCTGGAAGCACTGTGATGACCACCCTTTCAGTTACATGAGTTCCTTGTCTCATTCTGATTCTATTTATGGCCAAAGTAAGGCCAAATAATGCTTTTTTCCAGAGGAGACGGGGGGAATGCAACTATCAAGGGAAACCCCCAGAAATCAATAGAGACCTGGGAATCCAGTTTGTCGTAAGGCATGATCTTAGAGGAGGAGAGTTTCAACGCTTCTAAGCACTACCTTCTGTTTGAGTTCAGCAAACCTGCCTGGAGGGTTGACCAGCAGAGGAAGATTTTATCATAAGGAAGCTTTAAGGAGGAGGAAAAGACTAGAGCAACAGGGCCTGACTTTTAGCTCCTAGGGCAAGAACCTTGTCCCTACCTCCTAAGCGGCTCAGGGGTAATGCAGTCCCACCAGGACACAGGGGCAGGAGGGTGCAGCCTCCCTCTACTGGGAAGGGTGTTCTGACAAGGAATCTGTCCAGGGACCTAAGTCAACCATCCAGTGCTGCAGCAACAAGGCCGAGCAGTATTCACCAAGCACAGGTGGGAGGCTGAGCATGGGGAGGCTGCATCAACCCCAAGGTGAGAGGATGACCACGTCCAAGACAAAGCCACCTCCTGCCCTAGTGACCTCACACCCAAACCGGAAGTCCCACTACTTCCTGCCTCCAGATTGGCCAAAGATGAGACAGAGGGTGTCGTAGGGAGAAGGAGTGGGCAGCCACAAACATTTGGGAGCACTTGGGGAGACAGTGACATCCTGACTGGGATTCTCCTGAAGAAGCGAGAGCAGGTGTTCCAGCCACTTCTCTGGAGCAAGCAGAAACACAGAGTGCAATTTTATGTTTGTGACCCAACGCCTCCAGCACCCCCAACGCTCGTGTGGAAGCTCCAATGACCTGTTAAATTACGGCCTAAGTCTTGTCTCCCTCAAATTCTGATCCCATGAAAGACTGTAATAATTGGAAAGTCCTCA
Organism: Bubalus kerabau; assembly: GCF_029407905.1. Lineage (NCBI taxonomy): Eukaryota > Metazoa > Chordata > Mammalia > Artiodactyla > Bovidae > Bubalus > Bubalus kerabau. The sequence continues at coordinate 69,926,613 of NC_073637.1, forward strand.
GTTGTCACATCTTTTCAAAATAAGAACCACCCACCACCCACGGAAGGGCGCATGACACTCCACTGTGTGCATGCTCAGTCGCTCAGTCGTGTCCCACTCTCTGTGACCCCATGGAGTGCAGCCCACCAGGCTCCCCTGTCCATGGGGATTCTCCAGGAAAGAACACTGGAGTGAGCTGTCTTTCCATGAGGTCCCATTAAACAGTCCAGGGAAGTCTTTGAGGTTTATTAGGTGTAACCACAGCCGTGCTCTAATGCCTACTGGAAAGGAGGAAGGGAAGGAAGATTTTTAAATATTACTGAGCACGTTGATAACAAGCCTTGCAGGCTTATGATTCCCAGCCACCCCCAAATCATTAACGGGGTGGGGGGGGGCAGTGTGGAGAGGGATGGAAATAAGCCAAAGACCCCCAGCCTCCTGCCCAAAGAGCCTTGCCAATGCTGCCCCATGCTTCCCCCAGCAACTTGTAGGAAGCCATAATGTCTACATCTGAAAAGAAACCAGAAGAGCTGGGACCCTAAACTGGAATAGCTAGCTAAAATTAGTTCTGATTGATTTTCATTACATCTTTCTAGCCAGATGTCAATGTGCATCAGAGGAAAAAGTATATACATGCATACACATATATACGTGTGTGTGTGTATATATATATATATTTATTTATCTCACATGTTCAGCAGATGTGGAGAGGAATCAAAGCAGAGCTGAAGGGAGCAGCAGTCAGCAAGTGGCAGCTCCCCCAAACCAAAGGTCAGCCACGGATAATGCCATCCCCAGAGTGATAAATGTGCACATTAGAAAGTTAAATTTCACGAAAAGAATGTCCAATAAAGCCATCAATTTTATTTTCGGTTCATCTGGCTGCAATTTCAGCCTCCGGTCACTGGGCTCCAGGAACACAGCAACCAGGCAGGCACCTGGACCCTCTTGGGGGTTGCGGGGGGGCAGGGGGGGGGCCTGGTCCCCGAACCACCGCGTTCCACACATACTTTCCCAAAGCGCACGGAAAGGGCTGCTCCCTCCTCCTTAGCTCACTGTCTGCACAACATTCCCTGCCCTTTGATGTGAAAGAAAAATCCGCTGCTTTACCACATTCCCTTCCACTGGGCTTTTTCTGAAAGAAGCCAGGACACCCCCACTCTTGGGGCCACACCAGCTTGCAGCCACCCTGCCTGTCGCAACACCTGGGGGAAGGATGACTAGCTGAGGGTTGGGGCGAGTTTACATTCACTAAATCCTGTTACCCCCGGTACTACTTAAGGGGAAAGAGATCGTTCACAGAATTCCCCACAATTATCCTTGCCAAAAAAAGCCCACCTCTTTTTTTTTTTTTGGCGGGGTGGGGTGGGGGGTTGGATTCTAATCCCACTTGGTTAAGAATCCCTCCATCCTTCTTAAAGTGACAGGATAATTTGCTATTAAATGCACATTTAAACCAACGTTTTATAACGTTGCTGCTGTTTTCAGTGAGTCTCCTCCCCCTTCCTACCAGGCATTTTGGGCTACAATAGCCATCCCACAGTCACCTCCTACTGAATAATTATACTAGTGGGCCAATTAAACTAATCACCTTGCCACATATTTTTATCCGGCTTACAGACGTAAATCTCCCCCAGAACGCCAAGAATGAAAGGCCCCTCTCCAACAGTACCTAGGACTCTGAGCACCACTCCTGGAAGAGGCCCAAGGCACCGGGAACAAGCTTAACTCCCAACCAAAATTACTAAGTCACATTTTCAAACATGATTGAGTGTGTGTGTGTGTTAGTCACTTGGTCGTGTCCGACTCTTTGTGACCCCATGGACTCTAGCCCACCAGGCTCCTCTGTCCATGGGATTTCCCAGGCAAGAATACTGGAATGGGTAGCCAGTTCCTTCCTCAGAGGATCTTCCCAACCCAGGGATCAAACCCAGGTCTCCCACATTGATGGCGGATTCTTTACCATCAGAGGCCCCGGGGAAGGGACATTCATGTGTATTCACCATAGATCCCTCTTTCTTCTTCAAGGAAACCTAGGATCTCCCGTTATTCTTCCCACACTGCTTCTACACTTCAAAAGCCTGAATTTCGTGTTAATTTGGTTTAGCTGGAGCAGCCAAACAACACCAAATCCTCTAAAAAGAGATTACAGAGAATGACAGTGAGATACAATGTGGGATTTTTAGCAGCTCAGAAATTCATTGTACACATTTTGGGAAGAAAAAAAATTTTAAGGGATTTCAAATTCAGAGGTTTATCATTGTAGTGTGGGGAGTTTGCCATGGAGGAACTGAATTAATAAGTCTTCGGAGAAATTTCTCCTGATGAATTACACAATCTTCTGATTCTGAAAGGAAGGACACATTTCCATTCAAAGGCCAAGTGACAAGCACTAAAAGGGAAAAATTCCAACCCCAGGCAAAGAGCAGCAGGTGGGAAAGACACTTCACTTGTGTGAAACTAATCCAGAAATAGACATATATATATATATATAAATACACCCTTCCCAGAGAAAGGAGGCGAAGAGGGTGACAGAGGATGAGATGGTTGGATGGCATCACAAACTCAATGGACACGGGTTTGAGCAAACTCTGGGGGATAGTAAAGGTCAAGGAAGGCTGGCGTGGGGTCACAAATCATAGGACACGACTTAGCGACTGAATAACAACAACCCAAAGAAAGTTCCCAGCTGAGGAATGTCACTTCTGGGCAAGCTGACAGTTCCGAGGTGGTACTTCCACAGAATTCATCTTACACCGCTGCTGAGTCACGTCAGTCGTGTTCGACTCTGTGCGACCCCATAGACGGCAGCCCACCAGGCTCCCCCGTCCCTGGGATTCTCCAGGCAAGAACACTGGCGCGGGCTGCCATCATCTTACACTACACATCCACAAACTGCCCATTTTGCTCTAAAGATCCAATTAGATAGATTAGTAACTATCTCAAATAAAGATCATAGATCCTTAAGCTACTTCCCCTCTCTTATGAGTATAAATAGCTCTTCAAAAAGTTTTATAATATATCATAAACTGAACAATTGCCTACAGAGAAAATCACTTGAGTTGCCTCCTTTGATATCATTACAGCGTAAGACTAGCATTAAGACAATGTATCCCAACGGGACAAAGAGCCTCTGCTATCAATTAAGGGAAACAAAGGAGGAAAGGGCTCCTGACCTTTGGATAAACTTCTTTTTCCAAAGAACCCAAAACTCTGTCTTTGGTGAAGAACAAGGAAAATAATATATAGCGTCTTCTTGTGCCCTAACTTTTCTCCAAGTCAGAGGGGGAGAAAAAAAATCAGGTAACTGCTTTAAAAATTCACACTTGCAGGCAACAGGTACTTCAAAAGCTTGTCAATCAATAAACCGACACAGGCCTGTCCTAATTAGGCCACTAAATAAAAGGCATTCCTAAGGCATAGCTCTAAAAGAAGACTCTCACATTCGCCCGTTTGAGATATGCTCCAGATCACCCATCGCTCCTTTTCTTTTCAGCTACAGATGTCACCAAAATCCTAGAAAGATAATTAAGTGCAAAGAAACACATCCCAGGGTATCTCAGGGTATCCTAAATATAAGTCTTTTTCTCTTAGGTTTCACAGAAAGGATGGTGGGGTGTAGAAAAGGATACTCAGCTCAGATTCAATATAACCTTAAAAGGAGAATAAAAATTCCACTATTAAAAAGTATAAAAATAGGCTGCAAATCCGCTTGGCATGTTAGTGAATAAGATCGTTCTGATTTTTCTCTCTCGTTTAATCAAAACCCTTTTAGGTCAACAATGCTACCCGGTGCCGTTATACCAAACAAAACTCTACCAGCTCAGTCCTTTAACCGGGCAAGAAGAGAAAGGATCCACATTTTAGTAATATCCCTGGATTTCAGTATTATTTTCTGTAAGAAATTATCTTCCCAAACTTCAAAAGGAAGAAAACTTCATCTTATTTCAACCACAGAGCAGGGAAAATTCTCACTTCCCAACACAAATGTAAAACAACCAACCACTCGTTCCTCTCCAAGAACTCTAGGCAGCTATCTTCTCTGACAAAGTCTTTTGTTACCTGGTCAGCCTTAGGCTCAAGGATCCCACATGCATTCCTCAACTCAGATAGTGGAAGCCCACCTACCTTCTCCAGACTGGAGGTCATAAATCCTCAGAGGCTGTAGCCCGGCTCCAGATACCACAATCATTGAATAAAAGAGTTCCTTACACAAACATCCTTCCTAGTTTTCAGAACCATCTTTCTAGATTCAATTTTTCCCTCCCAACACCTCTCCAATATGCCTGGTTCTACCTTTAAAAACCGATTCATTTGAAAAGACCTTGATGATGGGAAAGATTGAAGGCAGGAGAAGGGGATGACAGAGGATGAGATGGTTGGATGGCATCACCGACTCAGTGGACATGAGTTTGAGTAAACTCCGGGAGCTAGTGATGGACAGGGAGGCCTGGCATGCTGCAGTTCACGGGGTTGCAAGGAGTTGGACACAACTGAGCAACTGAACTGAACTGAACTGACCTTTAAAAATCTTACGCAGAATTTACTGGAATAATCTATTTACTGGTCCACTTATTTACACACTGAGGAAACTCCACTGCTTGAAAAAAAAATCTGAATATGCCTGGTCAGCTCCTAACTCCAAATGCTCTTTCAATGTTTCTTCTCTTTCGGCTCAATTTTCAAAAATATACAATGCGTTATTTATATGGGAGTGAGAACCCCATCTTTAAAGCATGTGATCCTATACAAAGCGGGGCTGGGGGGTGCGGTGGTGAGGGTTGGGGGGTAGGAGGGCGGCGAGGAGACCTGGATTTCAGTTCTGACTAGTTCTTTCTGGTTAAGTCACTTAACTTCCCCAAGCCTCTGCTCCTTCATCTGTAAAATGAGAGGGTCTTAAAAGGCACTTACAAGTTCCAAACTTCTGCACTCAAGTTTCCTTCCTAGACTGTTCTCTCAAATCCAGTCTTCAAAAGCTCCACGTTCTTTTAACCTCCATATTGTTTTGGCTTTTGCCCTTGGGTGTCCAGGGGAAGAGCCTTTTGTTTAAAGAGAGGCCTGAGATTCCCCAGGGGCCGGAGGGTTAAGGCAGGTCTCCCGGAGCAGGATGTGCATAATCAAACTCAGACAGCAGCTGCTGAGTTGGAGATAATCCTAAAAGGACTGCTTCAGACCTCCTCTTTCTCTCCCAGTAAAACTGCCTGGCACCAGGCCTGTTCCGGCTGTTTGAACCTTATGTTTTTAGCACATTGCAAACAACATCTTCTGTGGATTCAACTCTCAAAATGCCAATGGATTTTTCTGTTTTGCTTTTTCAAGCTGGCTCTCCAGAAGCAAATACTTAGAAGACATAAGCACATGCAGTGTCCGCACGCTGATCACCTACAAATAGGTTGTGATGAAAAAAAAGAGTCTTCGAGGGGTAGGGATGTAAAGGCTCCTTATTCAGGAGATTAATGCTGTCCCTCTGTTCACTCTGACAATTTTTCATGAGCTAGCAAAAGTGAATAAAATGACAAAAATCACCCACTTAGAAATTGCTGCATTTGGGGATCTCACACTAATTCCCAATACTGACCTGGTATTTCCACAAGGTCACAACCTCTCCCACGGCTCTCTGACTTGTTCCACTTCACTTTCACGGCCCTCTGAAATGAAAACTAATTCCAATTTGCCTTCCTGGAAGTACAATGTGAATAACAACCTAGCTTCATAAAATGGGTTTTATTTGTAGATTCAAGGGAGCTTTCTTACAATGTGTACTTTTAAAAGCAAAAAAGGTTGTCATCACAAAGTTATCTTGGCAGGATTCTTGTATCAACTCTACCTGGCAAACGCCGTCTTATTCCAGGAAGTCTTGTGGGAAAAGCAAAGAGGATGTGCTAGGAGAAATCACTTAGTTCCAGAACACAAGAGTGGGCTGCCTCAGCCAAACCAGGGGTCAGCGTGAATTATGAGAAGCTATAAATTTGTTCATGTAATTAATGTTCTACTACTAACTTCTAAAAATAACCAAAATTAGGATTTACATTTCTTTCACATATGCAATGTCAATTTAAGATTTTCTTCACCCCAAGGTATCCAAGGTGAAAGAGGTATCTTTTAACAATCTGATATAATTACACATTCTCATACGAAAACTCTTTTGTTGTTGCTTTAAAATTTCTCAGAATACTGCTTTCATTGAAATCACTGTTCAAGAATACATGTGTTTTTAATACTTATTCTCTTTCTCTTTCCCCCCTCTTTTTTTAGCTGTGCCATGCAGCATGTGGGATCTTAGTTCCCTGACCAGGGATTGAACCCACATTCTCTGTAGTGGAAATGCAGAATTGACCACTGGACAGCCAGGGAAATCCATACTTACTCGCTTATAAATATTTATCACTTAGAAAAATTTCCCTAAGATGGAGTCATGGAGAGTGAATGCCTCCAGAAACTTGTCTTAATACTCTGGAATTTGAAAACTTGACAAAAAGCAAGGTGGGAGGAATAAATAACTTATAAAATCAGCTTTATGATTACTTCTACTATCTAGGGAATTGGAAGCATTCTTTTCATCCCAAGGAAGTAATAAGTGTCAACCACACTGACGTTTGGCCTCCATTCACAAGCATGTAATTCAAACTCACTTTTTCCTCTCCTAACAAGGCTCCCATCTCCATCAAGTGGCCATGGGGGGCCACACCCGAGGCCGAAACTCCCCAGATATGCTTGATCCAGGCTCATGGTGCCTGCTGCACCTGCTCAAGTAGTAAGGATGTCTGGAGTGCAGGCTGGTTTTGCGTGTGTGCTTTTAGGTGGAAGACATGAAAATCAAACCATGGAAATCATTGTAACAAATTAGCGAGACAAGGCAGACACGCATACTTCCTGACTGAAAACTAGGATGGAACCCCTCCAAACGTTCCCACTGGAAAACGCTGCCAGACTTCAGATCAAAAAACTTTAGTGGATTAAAACTAACAACTTGAGAGGTGAACCGTATTGTTCCTAATTATTATTACCACTATATTCATGCACCAGCTGTGAACAATTAAAAGCCTGTATCTCTCAAATTCCCATGAACCCAAGAACAAAAGTTAGACATTTCTGAAAGAAGTTTCAGCTATTTATCTGCAAGATAACTGCTCTCAAGGTAAGGCCATCTTCCTAACTATTACCACAAGGCAGAAGCCCCCAGTGTCACAGCAAAGTTTTGTTTCTTACTCTTTCTATGCCACATATTTTATCGTTAAACATTAAAATAACCAAGAAATATCCTGAGAGCACGTGACTAGGGTTTTCATACCATTAAACGAAGAGCACTGATCACTTCAATCCCCCTTCTTATGTGCTTCCTAGCCTCTTCTCACCAGAATTACCAATAAAATATGAGATCAGTTCAGTTCAGTCGCTCAGTCATGTCTGACTCTTTGCGACACCATGAATCGCAGCACGCCAGGCCTCCCTGTCCATCACCAACTCCCAGAGTTCACTCAAACTCACGTCCATCGAGTCGGTAATGCCATCCAGCCATCTCATCCTCTGTCGTCCCCTTCTCCTCCTGACCTCAATGCCTCCCAGCATCAGAGTCTTTTCCAATGAGTCAACTCTTTCCATGAGGTGGCCAAAGTACTGGAGTTTCAGCTTTAGCATCATTCCTTCCAAAGAAATCCCAGGGCTGATCTCCTTTAGAATGGACTGGTTGGATCTCCTTGCAGTCCAAGGGACTCTCAAGAGTCTTCTCCAACACCACAGTTCAAAAGCATCAATTCTTTGGCGCTCAGCCTTCTTCACAGTCCAACTCTCACATCCATACATGACCACTGGAAAAACCATAGCCTTGACTAGACGGACCTTTGTTGGCAAAGTAATGTCTCTGCTTTTCAATATGCTATCTAGGTTGGTCATAACTTTCCTTCCAAGGAGTAAGCGTTTTTTAATTTCATGGCTACAATCACCATCTGCAGTAGTAGGATATACCTTTATTCTTATAGTTACACGTGTAGCCAACAATGATAAAACATACCATTGTTTAAGGGGTGGCCGAGCACACACAGGGAGCCACCAGGTAAGAGGCTCAGAGAATAAAGAATCCTTCTGCAATGCAGGAGACCCAAATTTGATCCCCTAGTCGGGAAGATCCCCTGGAGAAGGAAATGGCAACCCATTCCAGTACTCTTGCCTAGAGAATTCCATGGACAGAGAAGCCTGGCAGGCTACCGTCCATGGGGTCGCAAAGAGTCGGATATGATTGAGCGACAGAACTCAATAGATATATTTAATGGATATTAAATATATTTAACAGATATATATATATATATATAAATTTATATAGATAAATTTGTCCATATAATACTGCATATAGACCATACAGATAAATGGAGTAAAATCAAGAGTTTGGAAATAAATCTTTACATTTATAGTCTACTGGTCATTATGGTAATTTTTGACAAGGGTGCCAAGACAATGCAATGAAAGAAAGAATATTCTTTTTAACAAAATATGATGGGACACCTAGTAACCACATGCAAAAAAAAAAAAAAAAAAGCTGTACCTCTACTTCATAACACATGCAAAAATTAATAATTAACTTAAAATGGATTACAAACATAAATGTAAGACCTAAAAACAGAAAATTCTTAAAACACATAGGAATAAAGTGAGGAAAATGTTCCTCACATATGGCAACAAAAGAAAAATAAACATGACTTAATAAAAATTATAACTTCTGTGCTTTGAAGTACACTACCAAGAGAATGAAAAGACAATCCAGAGAATAGGAGAAAAGATTTACAAACTAAATATCTGATAAATGACCTGCAGCTAGAACATATAAAGAACACTCAAATCTCAGTAATAAGAAAAATAACCCAATTTTAAAGTGGGCAAAGATTTAAACAGACATATTCCAAAGGGAAATACAAGTGGTTAATAGGAACACAAAAAGATGCTCAATGTCATTAGTCATTAGGTAAACAAAAATCCACAAAGAGGTACCACGACACCCTCACTAGAAGGACTATGATCAAAGGCCAGATAATAAGAAGTGTTAGCAAGGATGCAGAGAACCCTCGTACACTGCTGGTGGAAATATAAAATATTCCAGCTACTTTGGAAAACAGTTTGACAGTTTCACAAAATGTTAAACATAGAGTTACCATATGACCCAGCAATTCCACTCCTATGTATTCAGCCAAGAGAGATAATACCATATGTCCACACACAAACCTGTACATGAATTTTCAGAACAGTATTGTTCATCCTGCTCAGTCACTTCAGTCATGTCTGACTCTGTGCGACTCTATGGACTGTAGACCACCCAGCCCCTCTGTCCATGGGATTCTCCAGGCAAGAATACTGGAGTGGGTTGCCATTTCCTTCTCCAGGGGATCTTCCTTACCCAGGGATCAAACCCAGGTCTCCCATATTGCAGGCCGATTCTTTACCATCTGAGCCACTAGGGAAGCCCCGTAGTATTGTTCATAATTGCTCAAAAGTTGAAACAATCCAAATGTCCATCAACTGATGAATGGGTAAACAAAATTTGGTACGTCCATATAACAAGATATTATTTGGCAATAAAGAGAAATTCAGTACTCATCTGTGTATCAACATGGATGAACCTTGAAAATATGCTAAGTGAAAGAAACTGGTCACAAAAGACCACATATTATACGACTTCACTTACACAAAACGTCCAGAACAGACAAAACTATAGAGACAATCTACAAAGACAGAAGGCAGATTAGTGGTTACCTAGGACTTAGTGGGGGTGGAATGAGAGCTGACTGCTGATGGAATGAGAGGGTTTCCTTTTGGGATGATGAAAAATGTTCTAAAATCAAATTGTGGCAAATGTTGCACAACTGTGAAAATACCAAAATCACTAGACTGTACACATTAAACGGGTGACTTTGTGGTATATGAGTTCTATCTTAAGAAAGCTATTAAATTATACACACACACACACAAATATGTACATCAACTACAAAGAGCAAAAAGAAAGACTGTTTGGCAGTGATGCATGGCCAAGCAAACGATTTTTTTTAACAATAAATTGTTTTCAGATAATGCAAGGCATGTTTTGACCCTGAGTTCAGTGTCAAATTTCGTATTTAATAGAGGACCTCAGACCAGGGCTTCCCTGGTAGCTCAATCGGTAAAGAATCTGCCTGCAGCACAGGGAATCTGGGTTCGATCCCTGGGTGAGGAAGATCCCCCAGAGAAGGAAATGGCAACCCATTACAGTATTCTTGCCTGGAAAATCCTATGGACAGAGGAGCCTGGTAGCCTACAGTCCATGGATCACAAGAGTCAGACACAATTTAACGACTAAACCACTCAGACCAGAAATAAAAATACCGAAAAGGTTATTAGCAGAGAGGTGGAGTCCATAGAAAGTCCTTCCAAGCTTTCTAGTTCTCCAGCCTAGAGCAGTTATTCTATAACTTCAGTATTTAGACGTTAAAATGCAGAGTCGAGGGTGGGAGCCAAGAATGTGCACTTTCAATAAACTACCCTCCCTCCCCCAAGATAATTCTAATCCAGGCAGCGTGAGGACAGTACTTGAGGAAGCAGACCCATCCACCTGGAAAGGCATCTCTGGGCAGTCCTGGGGCTAATGAGCTGTAAATCAGTGGGTGTGTCGTGATCACAGTTAGGCAGCATTTTTCATAATAATTCTGGCCATCAACTTCACAGGCATTTGGGAGATATTCAAATTTGAAAATCTGTGGCTGAATCGTACTGGGTGAAATGTCCACCACCTTTGGAAGAGGAGATTCAGTCAGTCCTTGGGACCCCCCCCCAGAATACCATACTTAAGCTACTTGAAGCCTCAGGAACTTCCCAGAGTGCATTTGCTTGCCAGTTTTCAACAGAACTATTAGATTCCAGGACAACGAAACTGTACATGTAGTGTGTAATACTCAGAGACTAAAAATGAGGAAAGAAATCTGCTGGGAACTCTGATCCACAGAAGAAGGACAGCTGGCCTTTACACTGCAGCTGTTTCCTGCCTCCAGCAGGTGGACCACATTCTCCCTACTGTGAGAATTTCACCTCCTACTCCAAAAAATTTCAATTTCCCATATTCAGAAGCAACCTCCATCCTCCTATCTGGGAGGAAGAAATCTGAGCGACAGCAGCTAGATGGAGTGGCGTCTCCGAGAGAGGAAATGGTTAGTCATGAAGATTATAGCATTCTAAATGACAACTGGAACCAATGTACTCAGCTGACAAAGGAGAAGAGAATAGAGTACCATGTTGCAATGTGGACTGGAATTTTGAAAACTTTATTCCGAGGCAGCAGGTAGAAAGGAGAAAAAAAAATTATTTCCTTTAAAAAAGAAAGTTCAGCCATTATAGAGCTATAGCACGTTCCGTGGCAGAGATCATGGATTTTAGAAATAGGGAAAATGAGACAGAAGAGGCTGAGAGATGTGCCAGAGGTCACTGCTGGTTACTGGCAGAGAAAGGCCAGCTTATAGGAACCCAAGTCTTGTGGCTACCTGGCCAGCAGTCTCTTGCTTCATGCAGAATAAACAAGAAAACATGAAGCAGGTGCTCTGTGGACAACAGTGAAGAGATACAGAAACAGTTCCCAACCTACTGTCCTCCTGTTAGTTCCTAACCTGCAGCCCATCATTTGTTTTGGGGGTGTTTTTCACAATAGTAGCTTAAGCCTCATAAGGAAAGCCATAGGGGCCTCCCTGGTGGCTCAGCGGGTAAAGAATCCGCCTGCAATGCGGGAGACCTGGGTTTGATCCCTGGGTTGGGACGACCCCCCTGGAGAAGGAAGAGGCTACCCACTCCAGTATTCTGGCCTGGGTAATTCCATGGTCTACAGTCCATGCGGTCACAAAGAGTTGGACACGACTGAGCGACTTTCACAGCCCACGGGTCATTGGTGATCATGACACAGCATGACTGCCTCATCCAGTCTAAGCAAAGGACCTGGGTTGTGTGTCACAAAGTGACGGAGGAGTGAATGGTTGGGCAGCTCAGCCGACTTCCCACCGCTGGGACACACGGGGACGGTGGCTCCTTTCCCTAACACCCTCCATGCTGGCTTGGAGACCAGCTGCTTCTAATCCTTTGGAGACTCTTCCTTTGCCCTCAAGTCCTGGCCCCTCGCTGTGACTTGAGTTTGCTCATCCCCCAGGTACACACCTCTCTGGCTCACATTAGGCAATCAAGCTGGCCATTCTGCCTGTTTTAAGTACCTGTAAAGGTCCCTTTAAGTTTGAGGCAATGTCAGAGGGCAATGGCACCCCACTCCAATACTCTTGCCTGGAGAATCCCATGGACAGAGGAGCCTGGGAGGCTGCAGTCCATGGGGTCGCTGAGAGTCGGACACGACTGAGTGACTTCACTTTCACTTTTCACTTTCATGCACTGGAGAAGGAAATGGCAACCCACTCCAGTGTTCTTGCTTGGAGAATCCCAGGAACGGCGGGGTCTGGTGGGCTGCCGTCTATGGGGTCACACAGAGTCTGACGCGACTGAAGCGACTTAGCAGCAGCAGCACATTTCAATAGTTTCCCTGTTCCCTAAAAGTTGGCCAATCAAAATCTGTCCAATTTTCAGTTGGACAGAAAATTGTATCTTCGACTAAGGAAACAATGTGTAGTCTAAAACAAAGTTCTTAGGAAAGGAAAGGAAATCTATTTTAAGTTGCTCAGTGTCTAACTTCAAAATATTATAAGAACAATAGAATCTAAGGTTAGAAGGAAGCAATAAAGGTCAACTAACCTCCCAGCCAGCTGATGCTCTGAATCTCTTCTAAAGATCCCAAACAAATGCCCATCCAAGCACATGCTCACTTACTTCTAGGCTGGGGCCTCACTACTTCTGAAGTGGCCTATTCCATCCCTGCTTGCCTTTCAGAAAGGGCTTTCTTTTATTCAATCAAAATCTGTCTCCTCGGAAGCTACCACCCTTTATATTCCTAACTGTCCAAAACAATGAAAGATCTAAGAAGGCAAAAGGTCAGATGTAAGCCATCAAATTATGTCTTCCTGGTGCTTGTAAGATGATGATGCTTTCCAGAAAAATATTTTTGTTTTTAAATTTTCCTGTAAAATAAATACAAGCTCTCGCATATGGAGATGCTAAAGGAGAGTAGTTTTATATGAAATTAACTAAAAGGCTTTTCTGAATGAATACTAAACACATCTGCAAATAGTTTATGATATGGAACTAGTTTGAATCTTCTGGGTTTTCTGTCTCTATTTATACCTCAAGGCACAAAACTACAAAAGCAGTCTGGTAAAGGCTCACAAGAGCAGTGAATGCCCAGGGAGAAAAACAGCAAACACTAGGAAGCATCTTTTAATATTTATTAAACCAACAATAGCGTTTTGGGTAAATCTTATTAATGTAATACACCAAGTTCTGGGCAAATGAAATTTTAACTCATTTATATCAGATATGCCTGCAATCCATATTTTTATTAAAAAGGACAATAAGCATTCAGTTGAGAGGCTTGGAAACTGCATGTAATTTTGAATATTATGCATTATTTTTCTATCATTTAACTGTTACAACTGTTTTTAAACATAGTATGCTTTAAAAATGCTCCTGTTGCATATAATTCAACCACTTATACCATTTCTTTTAAAGTTTGTGGAAAAGTGCGCAGTCTTGGAAACCACCTCAGATCTTTTGTGCAATGAATAAGTTACTAAAATATACATATTAAAGGAAACAAAACCTTGAGAATGAGAGGTAAACAGCACAATTCATCATTTTTATAACATTCATCACTGTTTGATGTACTAAAGACCTCTATTTATACAATCTTTTGCTGTTAAAGATGCAAACTATTTAGAATGTTTTTAAAAAAGCATTTACCAGTCAAAGATAAACAAATTTATCTTCTCCTTTATTAATATTTACCAATCACTAAAATAAGACATCAAAAGTACATTGCTGCACTCTCCTATGTTTAGTAGACTCATCAAATACATTTGCTCTTAAAATGTCTTTTATCTAATGTGCCAATAATCTTCAAATATTCCATACACAACTAAGTTGACAGTAAACACTCCCCTACCCCTGGCTTTAGCACCCCCAAGTTCTCCACTTCCCTTGCCTGTCTAGGTCCAAATGCCAGTTAAAAGTGTAAGTTTACTCTGTACTACATCTGCTATTTAACTGGTCACTAAATAGATGGATGCAGAAGTTTTCACATGGATAAAGGGCAATGCCTGAACCTACATCCAGGTTACAACCTCTGCTTCCCAGTTAGGACCCCTTCCCAGTTATGACCCCCTCTCCCCCTGCAAGATATGAGCCCACTTCCAAGACATGGTCCTCAGGAGTGTAAGCCCCAAGGCCAAATGTTGCATGTGCCAAACATCTTACTCTGGAAAAATCAAGTAAGGTGAGTGGCACCCCACTCCAGTACTCTTGTCTGGAAAATCCCATGGATGGAGGAGCCTGGTAGGCTGCAGTCCATGGGGTCACTAAGAGTCGGACAGGACTGAGCGACTTCACTTTCACTTTTCACTTTCATGCATTGGAGAAGGAAATGGCAACCCACTCCAGTGTTCTTGCCTGGAGAATCCCAGGGACGGGGGAGCCTGGTGGGCTGTTGTCTATGGGGTCGCACAGAGTCGGACACGACTGAAGCGACTTAGCAGCAGTAGCAGCAGCAGCAGGCTTGAAAGAGGAAAGAAAAGGGATTATAGTAAGAGCCAGAGTGCAGGGAAGGGAAGACGAGGTGTCCCACTCCAACAGGTTCATTCTCCCCACTCAGGTTAACAGTCCCCCCGTTTTTATCTGGGGACCCAAGCCTTTCCCAGCACCGTCTACGGGATTCAGCCTCTTCCTCCACTTATAGTTCCAGGGATGATGCTCGTGGCCCAGGCCAGACACGGTCAGGTCAAGCCAATCAAGAGTCAATGACATGCTCTTCTCGGATTCTTAGTAGAATGATTGGCAGAGAAGCTCTTTCTACCACATCTGCTGAGAGGATGGGCTGCTTGCTAACCTGGAGTTGCCAGACCCATCTTGCCACCGCAAGGGGAGTGGTCTCTTCTAGTTGTCATCAATATCTAAAATCTTCCTGTCTTTAGTAATACAACCTCCCCAGATTTTTACCAGGCGTGTGGATGCCCGTGGAAAAACTACATTTCCCAACCTGCATTGCATCTTGTACACTCTGACCAATGGGGTGTATTAATAGGTGGCAGTGATGCATACACTTCCAGGCTATGGCCTTAAGAATAATGGACAGGGACTTCCCTGGCAGTCCAATGGTTAAGACTGACTCCACCTTCCAACGCAGGGGGCGCTGGTTCAATCCCTGGTTGGGGAATTAAGGTCCCACATGTTGTAGGGTATGGCCAAAAAAAAAAAAAGAATGTGCCCATCTTCTCCTTGACCCTCTCTCCTGGCTGGGAGACAGTAAAGATGAAGCAGCCATCTTGGAGCCACAGATGAGAGCTGCATGTGAAAACAGCAGAACCATCCCAGCAGCCCTGTCTTTGGACTGTTATGTCAAAAGGAAATAAAACAGCTATTTTAAGACACTGTATTTGGGGATCTCTTTTTAACAACAGCTGAGCTGTTACCTTAATCAGTATAAGTCCTGGGAGTTAAACCTAAGAAAGGAAAGTTGTACTGAGAGACATGTAAAACCTGAGACCTGATACTTTAGCTTCTGGATGCAGCCCAGACTGAAGGCAAAACGACTCCTGGGCTTCTGCATCATCTCGGCCAAGAGTTCCTTTTTATTGCTCATGCCGATCCAAGCTAGGATTTTTGTTACTTGCACTGACCGTGTCTTCACTGCTTAAATGACGATGGCTATGGGCTACTGTTAAGCCTGACAGTCCCAGGAGGATCTCCCAAGCCATCCTTTTCTTCCCAACCACTGCCTGCTTCCCTGGGTCAACATCAGACAGAAGCCGAAGCAGCTATTCTGTCTCCTCAACAGAACTGTAAATTAAGGGCATTCTAGGGGCTGGCTTCTATAAAGGGAACTCACTGTTTCTATAAAGTAGTGTTTCACCAACTATAATGTGCCTATGAGTCACTGGGAGTCTTGTTAAAATGCAAATTAGAAGTCAGCAGTCTCAGGTGGGGTTTGGGGTTCTGGATTTCTAATGAGCTCCCAGGTGATGCTCAGGCTGCCAGAACAGGGCCCCCATTTTTGGTAGTGACGCCCTAAAGCAGTGGTCTACAAGCCTGCCTGCACAGCGGAATCACCAAGACAGCTGGAAACAAACAGCGAAACAAAGCAAAAGCCCAGGGACACGTGGGCTCCCCCAGGAGCCCTCCTTTAGTGGCGCCTGGACTGTTAGGGATGAGAACCATTTTTCAGGAGTTCTCAAAGTCTACTGAGCCACAGACATCAACCGAGGGGCTTTTAAAAACTCAGGTTGCTGGATCCCACCCACAGATTCGATTTGGTTGGCCTGGAGTTAGGCCCAGAACCCGCACGTCTAACACGTTCCTTGGTGATAAGAAGCTCTGATCTGTCCTCTTTGAGAACCCCTGAGCAAATGCTAGAGTTAATAATGCCTCCAACAGACCAAAATTTCCACTAAGAGCAAATGCCTTTATCTGCCAGTTTTATTCTATCAGTGCTCTGGAACATCTATCAGGATACACTGGGGGTGTGTGCATATGTGTGTGCGAAGTTGCTTAAGTCATGTCTGACTCTGTGTGATCCTATGGACTGTAGCCCGCCAGGCTCCTCTGTCCACGGGTTTCTCCAGGCAAGAATCCTAGAGTGGGTTGCCGTGCCCTCCACTGGGGGAAGGGAGAAGAACTCACATGTCTGCTTCCTAAATTGCTAAGACTAGTCTCTGTAAAGGCTTAATATTTTTCTAAGGACACACTTAACCCTGTTCTCACCAAAATAATAAACAGTAATAATGCTGAATTTTATTCTGGCTATTACAGACTCATCAGGTTTAAAAGCCTATGAATCATAGCAAACAGCTCACTTTAACAGCTTGCTCAGAATAATACTTCTTTCCAACTGTATTGTAGGACAGATCCATGTTGAATGGCAGTTTCTAAAGGGTCAGCATTTTAATGTTATCCTGCCGAGCCGTTTTTAAAAGCTTTGAGAACTCCAGAATTCTTAAACAAGGTTTTTTTTCCCCCCTGAGTCAATTAAAGATACCCCCTTTTATTCAAGGGATGGAAAACTGTGTTTTAGAGTTGAGCGAGGGCAAACATGCTCCCGAATTAGCTATCTGAACAAAGTAAACTATGAATAGAGTGGATAATGGGCTGCTGCTTTTTTACTTAAGCAAGAACTAAAGACAACTCGGATGTCTTATTCACAAGACAGCCTAAAGCAGTCTCTCTTCCCGGCTCCAACCGGAAACATTCTAGTTCCATGGAATTAATTCGACTTGAACCAGGTCCAAAAAGCTGAACTGAAGTGCAGTTACAATAAGAGGGCCATCATTAAGACACGTGTAGACGGCTTACACATGAGCGGTACATTCAGACAAGCCCTAGAATACATTTCCAATCAGTCAAACACACCATCTCTCTGCTCAAAGCCTGAACTCAGGCAAATCTAACAAGCTGACCAAACATGCTTTTATGCAACCAGACCAAAGAGACAGGCACCCTTCATTCCACCGAGGAGAGTTTTCAAAAGGCGAGGTATACATTTCAAATTTTTAAAGACGTCCTCGGACAAATTTAATTTATACATGTATAATCTTTTGTCTAAAGAGTTCTCACATGTATCCTAATCCACCAACATAATTATCAGAAGAGTGTGAACCAGCAGAAAGAGATGTTGAAGAGCAGGCTAGAAAAGGAAAAGGCTGGGAGGGCATGAAAAATGAAAAGTTGTTCAGTGGTATCCGACTCTTTGGAGTTCTCCAGGCCAGAATACTGGAGTGGGTAACCTTTCCCTTCTCCAGGGGAATCCTCCCAACCCTGGGATCGAACCCAGGACTCCCACATTGCAGGCAGATTCCTTATCAGCTGAGCCACAAGGCAAGCCCTGGGAGGGTGCGAGTATTTCCCAATTGTATGCAGCTTAGACTGTGCCCAGCAGCAGATCTGTCCTGGGAAGCCACTGCACGCCACGTGGCTGGTCACGTGCAGTGGACAGTGGGTTTAAGAGGACAAAATCTTGCGTGCCAGACTTCCTTCAAAGCTGTTATTGTTGTTCAGACACTAAGTCGTGTCCGACTCCTTGCAACTCCATGGACTGCAGCACACCAGGCTTCCCTGTCCTTCACTCTCTCCCTGAGTTTGCTCAAACTCACATCCACTGAGTCAGTGATGCTATCCAACCATCTCATCCTCTGTCGCTCCCTTCTCCTCTTGCCCTCAGTCTTTCCTAGAAGCTGGGAGAAGATCAAACAAGCATCCAGAACAGTAGTTCTCAAATCTTCTAGAAGTGAGAATCACCCGGGGAGCTTTCCCAGCTGGCTGGGATTCTGGTTTAATTGGTCCTGAGTGGGGCCCAGGCACAGAAAGCTTTGAAAAGCTCCCTAGGTGAGTTTAATGTCCAGGAAAGACTGAGAATCACTGATCCTGAACTTGTTCTTCACAGAAGACTAGCAGCTGAAGAGGAAAGACACCTCTTCTTATCACCAAAACACAACAGCCACAAAAAAAGAAAGAAAGAAAAAAAAGTCAGCCTCTCCTTTTGTCTTTCCTATCTGGTCAGCAGCACCATCATTCTTCTCAGCCTCAGGTTTAAAACCTCAAAAAAGGTTCTTTGATCAACATATCTTATTAGCCATCCATTTCAATGTGCGTCAGCCAGGGACCAGCGCCAAGTCTACGCCAGGCCCTCTCCTAAGTGATCATTAATCCTCACAGCATCTCGATGAACAGCTACAGTGACTCATCTCCTTTCCATAGATGAGAAAACTAAGTAACCTGCTGAAAGCCCTGCAGCCAGGTACCAGCAGATCTGGCATTTAAAGAGTTTCCTGTTAATTCTACACTCAGTTCTCCCATTACCAGACTGAAGCTTGTGGAGAAAAGCTTTCAAGGTAAGATGCTGAATGTTGGTAAAGAAATTAGGAAATGGGTGACCTAGACTATTAGCTCAACAATGCAAATGAAGGGTCTGACCCATCACTAATGGGGTCTGCATCCATCAGAGACTGCAATAAAAAGTGATTCAACCTTCACTGCTCTCTTGAAAGAGTATAGTATCAAACCAGGACTATCTAAAGGTAGAAAAACTGAGCATCTGACTTCTGCTCAGTCACCTCAAATACAGCCGTGGCAAGTAATACCACCAATTATAGGCAATAAATGAGAAGTGCCTATCAGAGTTCTGAGCACAGAGTACATCAGGGTGGCAATGTCTCATGTTATTGTCTTTTAACAAAATTCATTTATGCAAAATATCATCCCACAGACTTATTTTCTGAAAAACTAGGGCTCAAACGTATTTACATTATTACACTAACTTTTACAACATTAGTATTCAAGAAAAAAGATGTCAGAAGACAAACCTTCACCCACCACTGGAAAAAGCACTTCTACTTGGGCCCTCAGTTCCACAGACTCTTTTCCCTGAAGGCACTGACATAATTTTAGTCTAAAAATTCAAAGAATGTTCCCCCTCAACCTGCAACAGCAGTTTGCTACTCACATAAAATGTGGTATTAATTCATGAGGATTTTGTTTCTAGTTTTGATTCTAATCTCCAAGAAGCTTTTATCTCTGCCTACAATCTTTCCAAGATTTACAAATCAACTTGATTTCAGTCCCTGATCTCTATGGGTCTTCCAGATCCCAATGCTCTCAGCCCTCCTCCCCGAATGAGCCAAAAGGTTTACAGACAATAAAGGAGTTAGCAGGAGCACATTTCTGGCTGGAAACTCAGAAACTATCTAAACATCACTTTAAATATTCATTTTGCACAAAAACACACGAACCACATTAATGCAGAGTATATAACAAATAATGTGCATTCCACTTGGAACTTCATTTATTCATCAAACATGGCCAGAAGTAAGTGTATTAAGTGCTAGTCATCAGTGTAGGGAATGAGGAAGAAGGAGTCAAACAGGAAATATGTTATGGTAAGGGGAAAAAACATCAATAAATCATATAGCCTGTGCCCAATTTATACATCTACCACTAGCTAACTATGTGATCTTGGACAAGTCAATTCTAGCCCCAAAATCCACTGTTACACCCTGAAAAGGCAGAATCCAAAAAGAACACAATGAAAATCATCCCAACACTTTTATACCTCTTTCATTCATCAACAAAGACCTTTTGATCAACTGTTCAAACATAATATAAGATCTAGCTCTAATCTTTAAGATTCCAAAGCTTAAAGAGTGTGGAGAATTAAATTGGATGAAACGTAAGATTTCTTTCTCCCCTGATATAAATATCAATAGACTCCTCAGGTTCTAAACAATTTCTTGCTCTTTGTGCCTTTGGTACATTTTAATATTCAGAAGTCTTTCCTTGCAGAGCAGATGAGGGAAAAAAAAAAAAAGGATCAAAACCCAGCGTCTAATTCTGGTTTCTCTCTAAGACATGGTCCCACTTCAGGGAAGACTTTTTGTTTGCCTGGGAAAGCAGTGACTTCTCTTCTACAAGCGGTTCTTCTTATCCTTCTCAACTGTAGTTCTCAGGCAACTGTGATTGCTAGATATGCCAAACTAGATTCAGACAAAAACAAAGTGATCCACAGTTTACAGAGAATGCATATGTTAAATATGGGCCCAACCCATCTGTAATTACACTGAATAATCAAAAGATACATAATAGTGGCTTGAAGGTAGGTATCATGTCATTTCTTTATAACTCATGAGACAAGTAAGAGCTTTGCACCTGGTTGATAGGCAGTAACATGAATTAACTTACCACAGCTTCCCCAGTGGTTCAGCAGTAAAGAATCCACCTACAGTGTAGGAGACGGGGCAGAAGCCACAGATTCAATCCCTCGGTTGGGAAGACCCTGCAGAAGGAAATGGCAACCCACTCCAGTATTCTTGCCTCGAAAATCCCATGGACAGAGGAGCTTGGTGGGCTACAGTCCATGGGGTCACAAAAGAGTCAAATGACTAAACAACAACAACAACTGCCTTACCAAATATAAATCTTCATCCAATAACTAATCAGGACAATTACAAAATCTAATCAACTCAAATACAATTAAAATACTCCCTTCAGTTCAGTTCAGTCGCTCAGTTGTGTCCGGCTCTTTGCAACCCCATTAACCGCAGCACACCGGGCCTCGCTGTCCATCACCAACTCCCGGAGTCCACCCCAACCCATGTCCATCGAGTCAGTGATGCCATCCAACCATCTCATCCCCTGTCGTCCCCTTCTCCTCCCACCTTCAATCTTTTCCAGCATCAGGGTCTTTTCAAATGAGTCAGTTCTTCGCATCAGGGGCCAAAGTATTGGAGTTTCAGCTTCAGCATCAGTCCTTCCAATGAATATTCAGGACTGATTTCCTCTAGGATGGACTGGTTGGATCTCCTTGCAGTCCAAGGGACTCTCAAGAGGCTTCTCCAACACCACAGTTCAAAAGCATCAATTCTTCAGCGCTCAGCTTTCTTTATAGTCCAACTCTCACATCCATACATGACTAGTGGAAAAACAATAGCTTTGACTAGACGGACCTTTGTTGACAAAGTAATGTCTCTGCTTTTCAATATGCTGTCTAGGTTGGTCATAACTTTCCTTCCAAGGAGTAAGCATCTTTTAATTTCATGGCAAATAGATGGGGAAACTGTGGAAACAATGGCTGACTTTATTTTTCTGGGCTCCAAAATCACTGCAGATGGTGATAGCAGCCATGAAATTAAAATTTTAAAAATATTCCCTGCTCTGCTGCTAAGTCGCTAAATGAGTTCAGAGGTGAGACATAAATGAAGTTAAGATTTTAATTCATTAGCATATCTAACAGATGAATCAGTGTTTACAATAGGATTCCAATGTTGACCACCTTGAAGCATTTTACAGTTACAATCCCAGGTACTAGGTCAGATATTTCAAGTCTTAACTAAATTTCCAACCTGAATGCAAGTCTATTTTGAGCTTCACCTGAATATAATCCAGGAAACGGATGATGCAGGAAAAAAAAAAAAACAAAAACAATGCAGCATCACACCCTGCTTAGTGAAAACCAAACTGCTCATAAATTGTGTGAAAATGTATGTCCCTTGGTGCCAAGGGTCAGAATGCAAGCGAGAAACAAGACACATGCATACATATTGACGCATATATAATACATTCCAGAATCACAAAACTTAACGCTGAAAGGAAAGAGAACCAAATGTGTTTAAAACATCTACTGTGGGTTAGTTTTTTTATTAGAAGTGTTCAGTCATTATAGAGGCAAGTCTTGAAAATTAACCCAAAAGCAAAATATTATAATTCCCGATTTTACACTGAAAAAAAAAAAAAACAAAACACGAGCTCAGAGATGATAAGCAATTGCGCCCCAAGGTCATATGGCTTTCAGGTGGTAATACCAGAAACTGAACCACAGTATACTTGATTCCAAGACCTGCAATATCATCCCCTGTGTTATCTTCGTTTGGGTGGGCGCACAAGGGAAACATGGAAGCACCAGAAGTGTGACGGCACGTGAGTTAGATCTATGTATGTTATGACCCATACTTACTGCGATGCCACACACCTGTCAGCCATGCAAGCGGAGACTGTTGCCTAACAACTCAGTAAACAGTGGCCCTTCTGGTTCCTAAACATGTCAAATGAACTGAGCCTTCAGCACAGATGTACCAAGCCTTCTACAGTAAGTCTTCACTTAACCAGATACTAGAGCCTTACATTAACATTTTTGTAAACTTTTATCAGATGCTTTTTTGCCTTTGTTGAGATGATCATATTGTTATCTCCCTTAAACTGTCAAAGACTGCACTGCTCTTCTGATGTTGATGCATTCCTTGGATAAACCCTACTTGAACTCATTATTATTCTTTCAGTAAGCTTCCATACTCAGCTTGATAAATCCTACTTTAAATTTTGGCATCTATGATCACAATTGAAACTGGCCTAAACACTTGTTTTCCTGTGCTTACCTTGTCTGCTTTTGACATAATGTTAACCTCATGAAATGACAAAGAACAGTCTTCTGTCATGCTCTAAGCTTTGGAATAATTATCTGTTCCTTGAAGGATCAGCAGAACTTATTTGTAAAACCACCTAGATCTGGTGCCACTTTTTTAATGCAATTTTTTGATCGAGATTCACCTGAAATTGAGATTCAATTTTTTTGTTGAGATTCACCTGAAATTGTAAGAAATAATATAGAAACTTCTCTTGTACCCTTTACCCAATTCCCCCAATGGTAACATTTTATAAAATTAAACATCACAACAAGGATACTGACATTGATACAATCAACCATTCCTATTCAGATTTCCCCAGTTTTACCTGCATTCATTTGTGTTTACGTCTGTGTTCATTTAGTTCTATGCAATTTCATTATATGCATAGATTTGTGGATGCATAAATACACAGTATATACCCTGGAGAAGGAAATGGCAACCTACTCCAGTATTCTTGCCTGGAGAATCCCATGGACAGAGGAGCCTGGCAGGCTACAGTCCATGGGTCGCAGGAGTCGGATGCGACTTAACAACTAAGCCACGACTACCATTACATATATATATGCTGCTGCTAAGTCACTTCAGTCGTGTCCAACTCTGTGCAACCCCATAGATGGCAGCCCACCAGGCTCCCCATCTCTGGGATTCTCCAGGCAAGAACACTGGGTTGCCATTTCCTTCTCCAATGCGTGAAAGTGAAAAGTGAAAGTGAAGTCACTCAGTCGTGTCCGACTCTAGCGGCCCCGTGGACTGCAGCCTACCAGGCTCCTTTGTCCATGGGATTTTCCAGGCAAGAGTACTGGAGTGGGGTGCCATCACCTTCTCTGTCATATATGTATAGATATATACAAATTTATTCAAGATAATCAGGGTTTTACTGTATAGCTTTTTTTTTTATTGAAGATTTACACAGTCGTCTATATACAGCTGTATATCAGAGTTTTTTTTTATTATTAACAGTTTTCAAGTTATAAACATTCTTCAAATCCATTTTTAATGGCTGTATGATATTTAATGTGTAACTCAGAATCTTTTGTTTAACCATTCCTCTAGTATTATACCGGAGAAGGCAATGGCACCCCACTCCAGTACTTTTGCCTAGAAAATCCCATGGACGGAGGAGCCTGGTAGGCTGCAGTCCATGGGGCTGCTAGAGTCGGACATGACTGAGCGACTTCACTTTCACTTTTCACTTTCATGCATTGGAGAAGGAAATGGCAACCCACTCCAGTGTTCTTGCCTGGAGAATCCCAGGGACGGGGAAGCCTGGTGGGCTGCCGTCTATGGGGTCGCACAGAGTCGGACACGACTGAAGTGACGCAGCAGCAGCAGCAGCTAGTATTATACACTGAGGTTGTTTTTAGTTTTTTAACTATCATAAGTAAAGCTTCAATAAATACATTTACCCAGCTACAATTATTTCCTTTGGAGAGAGTTGTAGAGATGAAATTACTGGAGAAACTTATCATGGGCCAGAAATAATCAATGCCACATTCTCTGATATTGCCCACATTTAGAGAAAAGGCTGAGTACAGGCATACTTCATTTCATGGTGCTTCAAAGATACCGCATTTTTTAGAAATTAAGGGTTTGAGGCAATCCTGCATCTCTCAAGTCTGTCTGTGCCATTTTCCAACCAGCATTTGCTCACTTTGTGTCTTTGTTTCACATTTTGAGAACTTTTTCATTATTACTGTATTTATTATGGTGATCAGTGATCTTTGATGTTACTATTATAATTGTTTTGGGGATGAACTTTGCCCACAGAAGACAACAAACTTAACAAATGCTGTATGTATTCTAACCACTCCACTGGCCAGCGGTTCCCTGTCTCTCTCCCTCTCCTTTGGCCTCCGTGCTCCCTGAGACACATGATATTGAAATTAGGCCAATTAATAACCCTACAGTAGCCTCTACATGTTCAAGTAAAAGGAAGAGTCTCTCACTTTAAATCAAAAGCTAGACATGAGTAAGCTTAGTGAGGAAGGCATGTCTAGAGCTGAGAGAAGCCAAAAGCCAGGCCTCTTGTGCCCAACATTTGCAGTTATGAATGCAAAGGAAAAATTCTTGAAGGAACTGGAAGTGCTACTCAGGTGAACACACAAATTTGAACAAAGTAAAACAGCCTCATCACTGATATAGAAAAAGTTTAATGATCAAGCCAGACATAAAAGTCCCTTAGTCAAAGTTGCTCTGTCGTGTCTGACTCTTTGCGACCCTGTGGACTATACAGTCCATGGAATTCTCCAGACCAGGATACTGGAGTGGGTAGCCTTTACCTTCTCCAGGGGATCTTCCGAACCCAGGGATTGAACCCAGGTCTCCAGCATTGCAGGTGAGTTCTTTACCAACTGAGCCATCAGGGAAGACCCAACATTCCCTTAAGCCAAACCTTATTCCAGAGCAAGGCCCTGACTCTCTTCAATGCTGCAAAGATTGAGAGAAGTGAGGAAGCTGTGGAAGAAAAGGTTGTGGCTAGCAGAGGTTGGTTCTTAAGGTTTAAGGAAAGAAACCATCTCTGTAACACGAAGTACAAGGTGAGAAGCAAGTGCTGATGTAGAAGCTCTGGCAAGCCATTCAGAATATCTAGCTAAGAGAATTCATGAACGTGGCTACACTAAACAGATTTTCAGTGTAGATGAAACAACCTTCTATTAGAAGAAGATGTCATCTAGAACTTTCATAGCTACAGAGGAGAAGTCAATGCCTGACTTCAAAGTTCAAAGGACTGTCTTGTTAGGGGCTAATAAAGCTTGTGACTTGAAGTTGTAGCCAGTGTTTATTTATCATTCCAAAAATCCTAGGACCTTTAAGAATTATGCTAAATTTACTCTGCCTGTGCTCTGTCAAAGGAACAACAAAGCCTGGATGAAAGCACATCTGTTTACAACATGGTTTGCTTAATATCTTAAGCCCACTGTTGAGATGTACTGCTCAGGAAAAAAAAAAATTCCTTTCAAAATATTACTGTTCATTGACAATGCACCTGGTGATTGCTGAGAGAAGAGATGAAGGCTGTTTTCATGCCTGCAAACACAACATTCATTTTTCAGCCCATAGATCATTTCAACTTTTACTATTTAAGAAATACGTTTCATGAGGCTATCGATAGTGATTCTTCTGATGTATCTGGGCAAAGTAAACTGAAAACCTTCTGGAAAGGATTAACCATTCTAGATGCCATTAAGAACATTTGTGATTCATGGGAAGAATTAAAATATAAACATTCACAAGCATTTGGAAGAAACTGACTCCAACCCTTTGAGGGGATGACTTTGAGAGGTTCAAGCCCAGTGGAGGAAGTAACTGCAGATGTGATGAAAACAGCAAGAGGACTAGAATTAGAAGCACAGCCTGATGATGTAAATGAACTGCTGCAATCTCATGATAAAACTTCAACGGATGACGAGTTGCTTCTCATGGATAAGCAAAGAAAGTTGTTTCTTGAGATGGAATCTACTCCTGAAGACGCTATGAATATCTTCATAGATCTTTTTGATCTTTCAAAGAGCTTTTTGAAATGAAAGCAAAAGATTAGGATATGACATAAACTAAGTTGATAAAGCAGCACCAGAGTATGAGAAGACTGATTTCAGTTTTGAAAGAAGTGCTACTGTGAGTAAAATGATCATACAGCACCAAATTCTACACAGAAATCATGAGGGGAAGAGTTCACCTATGTGGCAAACCTGACCGTTGTCTAATTTAAGAAACTACCACAACCACCCCAGCCCTTGGGAACCACCACCCTGATCAGTCAGCAGCCATCAGCACCAAGGCAAGACCCTCCACCAGCAAAAAGATTCGAGTTTGCTGAAGCCTTAGATGATGGTTAGCATTTTTTAGCAGAAAAGTATTTTTGATTAAGATAATGTACATTGATTTTTTTAACATAACAGAATATAGTATAGTATAAACATACTTTTATATGTGCTGGGAAACCAAAGAATTCATGTGGTTTGCTTTATTGTGATATTTGCTTTATTGCAATACTTGCTTTATTGTGGTGGCCTAGAACCAAACCAAAAGTATCTCGAGTATATCAATACAAAAATGTCCCCAATATCTGAGGGTAGAGCGAGGCCTGCCCAAGTCAGAGAAAGAACCCAGCTATGAAAAACCATTCTATCATGCATATTCGGGGCCACTCTCTGGACTGGAACTTATCAGATGAGCCCATATAGTGTGTCAAATCCCCACACTTTAGAGGCGGAAAACCAGGTATTAGAATACTAGTGACTAACATCTGACATAGAGTGTAGATACGCTACTGTGCTAAAAGCTCCGATGTATTCTGTCTTACATAGTCCTAAGACCCTATTTTAGGATATTCCACTTTATGGATGGGGAAACTAAGCACAGAGAGGTTAAGAAACCTGCCCAAGGTGACACAGTAAGTGGACTTTAACCCAGGCACGTCTAACTCCAATGCCCAGGCTCTGAGCCACTCTACTATCTGCTCATTTAGATTCTTGTCTTCACAGCACTGACGCTGGGCTCTGGTGCTATAGAAAGAACCCATAAGGAAGACGTTAAAGGCCCGTCTCTGCAAATGAAGGCCAAGGCCAGAAACCAAAAGAGTAGCCTGAGATCCCCTCGGTGGTTTATGCTTCAAAAAGCCCTCCAAATTATATCAACAAGTCATGCTGTCTTCCCTCTAGAATGAAAGTGAGTTCTATCATATTAACTGCTTTTGAGGCTATAATACACTGGCTTATATGAGAACATACATGGGAAAACATTGAACATTAGATCCTGAATATTTAGAGTGATGTATGTAATCCCAGTACATGATGAATACCTAGCTCAAGTTAACTGATTACAACCAGCTAGCAGAAATGACTTGCTTTTCTGTAACATGAATAAGTTCCTTGCTCCAGTAATAGAATAGTAAGTATTTGGCAGGAGCTTAATAATTACTTATTGATTAGGTTAATCTTAACATTGCTCCAATTATACCCTGAAGCGTATAGAAGAAGATAAATATTAAAGACAGAAAGTTCTTCTAGTTCACTTCATCATTTTATAGATGGGAAAGCTGAGGTCCCACAGGGATTATGATTGTTAATTATGTGTGTGCAAAACATCACTTTTGCCTTCAACATTATA
The DNA here is from genome assembly GCF_029407905.1 of Bubalus kerabau. Lineage (NCBI taxonomy): Eukaryota > Metazoa > Chordata > Mammalia > Artiodactyla > Bovidae > Bubalus > Bubalus kerabau. The sequence continues at coordinate 69,954,737 of NC_073637.1, forward strand.
CATTTACTTTTATTGCCTTTATACTTAACAATAAATTGTACAAAAATACATTTTTAACTTACTTTTTTTTGACAAGAACTTTTAAAAAATAATTTTCCTTTCGCTGGGTATCTTGTTCTATGTGTCATTCTTACCATGAGACTAAACTCTATTAATTGTACATTCTCCTTAAACATCTGTACATTCGTATTTAATATACCTGTATAATCATAAGAAAAGACAATAAACATCAAAATGCTTTATAAAGGACACAACTACAGCATCTTTGTGACATTTCTCACAGAACAGATTCAACAGCAGAGGAGAGAAATGTGAAAACATATCTCATTTTTAATAACATTTTTCTATAGGTTGGAGTCTAAGACCATGACGTGGCTTGTATAGCACTGACAGGTATACCAGTTGGCCTCACTCTGCTAAATGGAGAATTTTCCAATGATTTTAAGGCTTTCCCTAGTCCCATCAACTCTTTGAGACACCAGAGAAAAACAGACATACACCATCTATTTCAAGAATCCTTTCTTACTCAGAGCCAATCACCCCTCTAGGCAGTCACCCCAGAAATTCTTCCACGCATTTCTACTCTTAAAGAATCAAAATGCTTCTTATCTCTACTCACAGCTCCCCAACACGCCTCACCTCCCATGCCATCTCATTCTAGATGCCCAGGGGCACTCAAGCACATGATGCCACTGTAACTCTCTCCCAGCTAGAAACTTGATCCAACTGAAGGACACTGACTCAGACACGGAAGGAAGCGGGAATGTACACGGATGGGAAGCACTGGACTCATTTATTCTTCACACCAACACTACAATGTTGATGAAACTGGAGGTCGAGAGAGTCAAAACTTGCAGCAAACTAGCCCAGGTCCTCCCCCGGGGCTGGTGGATTCAGTTGATTCCAGACCACACCATCTTCAGGGGCCACAGCAAAGCTGAGTGTCAGCAGGTCTAACAGACTCCAATTTCCCAGGCCATGGGCACCTGCACTTAAATATGGAGCATCAACAGGTGTTTACTGCAGGGGTCAAAGTTATGGAAACAAGGGCCCTCTCCTCAGATGGGGTCAATCTCCATGCCCTCAGAGGGCTCAGGGGCTTCAAGAACATCAAATATGGATCTCTCATTTCATAGCCAAGAAAACAGAGCCCAAGAAAGAAAAAAATACTATTATTTTCTGTACCTTAGGTACCATTCCCGTGCTCCCTCATTTTACCCTCACAACAGTCCTGTGATAAAGGCATTCTCAAGTGCAATTTATATGCACACATATGTATTTTTTTTTAAGTGACTCAAATATTTAGTATCTTGTCCAAGTCCTAACAGGAAGTAAGCAGCAAAGTACCAGCATCTCTCCATCCCAAGTCCTTTGTCTCTATCTTGGCCCTCAGGGTCACAGGTTCTTACTCGGGGGGAGCTTCAGGACTAATACAAAATAGCTTGTAAGAAGGGGTAAAGTGTGTGACTGGACCTGTGGTTACCAACTGTGGCTACCTTATTAGCATCATCTGAGATGCTTCATAAAAATACAGATTACCCACCCCGTTTTAGGCTTCTGATTGTTAGAAGGCCCTGAAATCTTTATTTTTTACATACGTTCAGTGATTCGGATTATCAGTCTGCCTTACTATTTACAGAAAGAGGAAAAAATATGGCTAGATCAATCATAAAAGGCTCCCTGGGAGCATGGATATGAATCAACAGAATTCAAAAGGAGAAACACTGAAGAGGTAGCCATGTCCAGGGAGCATTCATGAAGGTGAGGCCAGTGGCGAGGGGGGGAGACGTGATGGAGAGTGATGGGGGCCGGGGTGGTGGCTAACTGTGCTGTGCTAACTGGTTTCAGTCGCGTCCGACTCTTTGCAACCCTATGGACTGTAGCCCACCAGGCTCTTCTGTCCACGGGGTTTTCCAGGCAAGAATACTACAGTAGGTTGCCATGCCCTCCTCCAGGGGATCTTTCCAACCCAGGGATCGAACCCAGGTCTCTTATGTCTCCGCATTGGCCACCTGGAAAGGCAGAGGTACTTAGACTCCATACCAGGATAACAAGGGAAACACAAAGTGGTACAGGATAAATCAAAGAGCAGGTGTTGTTTGATTTATCCTTTAAATAAATCCAACAGGATAAATGTTTGGGTCAGGAAGGGCACTGACATGGCTGCTAACATGGGAAGCATGCTGGCTTGTTCAGTTGCTAAGTTGTATCTGACTCTTTGCGACCCCATAGGCTGTAGCCTGCCAGGCTTCTCTGTCCATGGGATTCCCCAGGCAAGAATGCTGGAGTGGGTTGCCATTTCCTCCTCCAGGGGATCTTCCTGACCCAGGGATTGAACTAGAGTCTCTTGCACTGGCAGGTGGATTCTTAACCCCTGAGCCACCAGGTCAGCTTTACACGTTGGCAAGGCCCCAACAAAGAAAAATGTGAAAAGGAATGCTACCTGGATCACCAACATATGAGCTCCAAGAAGACAGAGGGGCTGCCTGGTTTGCTCACGCCTTTACGCTGAACACTTGGTAGATGCTGAATAAATATCATGGAATGAACAACATGTCGGTGCATTCAGTGGTCAACTGGTCACAAAATCAACAACTACGAATACATCAGGGACCTGACTTCAAGATTCAAATCTGAAAGTCTAGAATTAAGATGAGGGTACTGGCAGAGGCGACTAAAAGAGAGTAGCTTGTTTTCTGCAAAAACAAGCCAGTTCTTCATTACTTCTTGCTTTTCTCTAAAACTTTATTTGGCTTCTGGTGCATGAAAGAATCAGGTGGTTCTGAAATACAGGAATGTACCTTCGACAGTGGCATGAACAGCGGGTCTTCTGTCTTACGAAGAAGAAAACGATGGGCAAGATCTTCTGGTTTGATTTTAGGCAATGGAGGAGAGACAATCTTGTGAGAATCTAAACTCAGATGACATTCCTCTTGTGACCCAAGATTTCTGCCAGCAGACAGGCCAATAGCACAGTGACTTAACCGGACTCCCTATAAACCTTAATGGCACAGCCGGCCAGGCTCTGTGTGGTTAGGTCAACCTTGGGCTTTGCCAACTTGAGTAGACTCCTGGCCCCAAGTTGGCTAGTGAGGTCACTGGGGGGCTTCTGGAGACTTGAGGACTAGTTCTGCTCAGGAAAAAAAAAAAACTAGATGATCTTTTGATATCCTTTTCAAACTAGTGATTATTCAAGATGCCACGTGTGTAATCACGTTACGCAGTCCCCCAAATGGCAACCACCATCAAAATTACACGTTCCAGGTCCCAGAAGTAGGAGTTGGAGGGTGTACTCAAATTCCTATGGACACCCATTCTTCCACAGGCCTGATCTTAATAAGATCTTTCCTTCCTACTGCTAAAATCCAACTAACAGAGAAAGAGCCCTTGTTCCTCTAAGATTCCCTAGCAAGTATAATTAGCTACATTACTAGAGCAGCCAAAATTTATTTTTTCAAGGAACTGCAAAAGGTTATATGGTTCCAATTTAATTTTTCCTTCGAATGCAAACTTTCCAATGCCTGCCTTTCATAATACATGAGAGGTAATGCATGGGTCCAAATGATTTGACAGTTTCTTTTAATTTACACACATCTAAGCATGGGTATAAAATTCCACTAGTTCAAAACACTTCCTTTTCTTAAACATATCTCCAGTTCAAATTACATGTTTATAGCAGTCTGCAATGTATTATTTCTAAAGATAAACAATCATGTAAAAAATTAATAGAGAAACAGCAGCATATCACTACTGCCACACTCCGTCAGTCTTTCCCCTCGCATGGGCAGTGGGAAGTATAAATGCACGGCCATGACCAAGCTCTCCCTGCTGTCTCCAGCATGCAGAAACCAAGGGCCACTGGTTCCTTTCCACAGACAGATAGCCTTGAGCCTTAGTTGCTGAGAATCTCCTTTTCTTTTCCCCCTTGAACGTGGTATAAAACTCAAGAATGCACTAACTGCAGATACTTTTCCTTCCAATAAAAGAGAAGCTCTGAGTTCAGACGATCACTATTTCTGACTCCCCGGAAAACAGTTGCAGTTTTCCCATTAAAATGCAAAGTACTGGAAATAATGTACTAGAATGGCTAAAATGTTGAAAAATGAAGTCTTTCATTTATGCGGCTACACTTGAAACAAATAGAGACTGAAAAGTTATTTAAATGAACTACTGGCCTTCCTGGGCCTTGAAACAGCTGCTTTTGCGAAAAACTGCCTCCTTCACAAAGACTCTCTGCTACAGTCTTCATTCATGCTACAGTTGACATTTTAAAAATCTCTAATCACCCTTTTGAATGATATTCCAATTCCTGAAAATGGTATCTACCACAGTGAAACACCTTATTTGGAACGCATCCAATTCTGGATGGAAATGAGAAATACTAGAAACCCAAAGATACAGAGTTGGGGAAGTGGGGAGGGTGTCAGGGGAGAAGACAGGTATAGTTCAGCCAAAAAGCTTCCTTATGAATCACTGTTGGATTTAAGAAAAAACCCAGGGAGATATTCTTCCTGTAGAATCCTCAAATAGTAACACTTTCTAGCAAATCTCCAAACAGGACTCAGCAAAAAGGGACCTCCTTAGCCCAGCACAGCTTTTTACGCAGGCTTCGCCAAAAAACCTTTAGATAGAGTTCTCCCTTTGCCCTGTTTTGCAACAAGATGAGCAATAATGATTTTCTGAAAGAAACAGAGAATCTGTCTCTTTTAGTGTGCAAAGAGCCAAAGTTCATAACTGGCTGGGAGATTACCAATCCCAACGGATATAAACGATCGTATGCCAAAGAGAAATGCCGTTAAGGCTCGGAGCTCTACAGCCAGCCGGAGCACCCAAATTTTCATGTGTTCAGTCTACGCTCTCCAATCTCGCGTAACGTTTGGCGACCTGCTAGCACACCCAGAGCCCCTCCGCACTGATGATAAATGCCACATCGGCTGCTAGGTGCCAAAGAGGTTTCCCAATCCTAAATCATATCAATTTAAAAGGAAAAAAAAAAAAAAGGAGGGGGCCGGGAGAGAAGGGAAGAATAACACGCCAAAGGCGGGGGGGGGGGGGGACCTCACAAAACCACCCCTAAAGATGACATGATTTGTCTTGGAAGGGACGGTCCGGTTTACTAGAAATGGACACGTTGCTAAGTAGCCAAGGGAGGAGGTATGGGGAACAAGAGGAGGGTAGAAACAGCTGTCCTCCCTACCCGAGGCCCCGGACCGCGCTGAGGCTGCAAACGGGCTCGCGGGTATTTCGGGGTTCCACCCAGCCGGACAAAGCTCAGGGCGCCCAGGTAGGGGCCGCCAGGCACAAGGGCAAGCCCAGGAGGCATTTCCCTGTAGAGGGCGCTCACTGGGCGTCGTAGGGAAACCAGCTCCAACCCTCGAGCCAGAGGAGAGGAAACCCAGTTCCCAACACCAAGGCCGGGGAGGGAGGCTGGGTTGCCCGCAGCCGGGGCCGGAGAAGAGATTCCCCCGGGCCTGAGGGCACCCCGGCCGGGGTCCGCGAGAGCGAGCGCGGCAGGCTGGAAGCTTCAGGCTGCGAGCGGCCAGGCGACCCGAGGCCGAGCGCAGTGCCACCCGCACCCCCGTCTCGCCCAGCTGCCGCGCTCGAACGCGATCCATAAGAGATGCCCTCCCGCCCCTGATGGCCCGCGAGTCCCCTGGACCCTCAAGCAGGACGGGTCGCCGGGACTGCGAGTCCAGGGTCCGCACCCCGGCATTTTCGGGTGCATTTTTCCACGCATTCCCGCCGCCCCTCCCCAGCAGGACCCAGGACTGCGCGCCTCCGCGGGTCGCGTTACCCCGTAGTGTCTGCTCTCTCGCCCCAGCCACTGGGAACATCAAACAAAAGAACTTTTTTGCAAACTTTCCTCTCCGGACACTTCGCGGGTTTCTTAAAAAGCTTAGCCTCATCTTCCCAGAACCTGCATTCAATCCAGTAGGGAAGCTGGCGCGGGGGGCGGGAGGGGGGGCACAGGGGGAGGGTTCACGGAGGAAGGGACCCCCAAAGTTTCCAGGCCGTCCCTTAGTCTCGGGGAGCGCGCGGGGGGGACCAGTTCCTTCGAAGCCCTATGCACGCTTCCTCTCTCTCGTCCCCCTTCCCCATCGGTCCTTCTCGGCCACGCAGCAAGACCCTCGGGAGGGTGAATAAGTTGGGAACCTCTTCAGCGGCCTCCGCGGTTCGACAAAACGGCAATACCTTCGCTCTCATCCCGGGGGACCTCAGGGTAACTTCGGCGAGAGGCGCTTTTCTGCGGGAAGGGAAAGGGGAGAAGGCGTGGAGCGCATTTGTCCCTTAGATCCCCGGGGGATCCCCAGCGATACGTCTGGCAGCGGGGGGCTAGAAGGGCATCCCCCAGGGGGCGCTCCCCGATTCCCCGCGGGGTCTGCGGAGTCGGTTCGGCTTCCGCACCCTAAAAGGCGCGCGCGCCCCCCGCCCGGCCCAACTCACCGACTCGGCGGACACGCAGGCCACCAAGACCCAGGTGAGCAGGATCCAAGCGCGCCGCATATTCCTCCGGGACCGGTGGCTCCCAGCCGCCCGCTTGCAACGAGGGAGAACACGAAGCTTCTCGCCCAGCGCCCGGCGCTGCTCGCGCAGAACGATCCGGAGCAGAGCTGCCGCAGCGATCGCGGTTCTGGGGGCTCGAGGGGACTCGAGGGGCTCGGGGCTCCGGAGCGCCCGCTTCCTCCGGCTGCGCCCCGGGACCGCGGCGCCTTCTCACTTGTTGGCTCCTCCACTCCCGAGGCCGGATTGTGGCTCCGGGCGGGGGAGGCGGCTCGGAGGATCTTGTTGCTCTGCTGTGGTTTTACTCCTCCGCGGACTCCTTCCCTGTGTCGCTGCTCCGTTTCTGATTTTTTTGAGGAATAAATTAGATGGCTTCGAATGTAGCTGCAGCTGAAGTTTGGGGGCAGAGCGGCGGGGGCGCGCGATTCGCGCGGCTGGAGCTCCCGGAGTATCTGGAGAGTAGCGCGTCCGAGCCGGGCTAGTGGCTCCGCCGCGGCGCCCCTCCTCCGCCTCCTCCTCCTCCCGCGCCGCCGCCTCCCTCCCCGGGTCCTCCTCCTCCTCCAGCTCCCTCCCTCCTCCTCCAGCTCCCTCCCTCCTCCTCCCTCTCCCTCCCTCTTCCCTCCCCGGCCGGCTTCTCCGGACTCCTCCTGGCCGCCCGAGGAGAGGAGGCGGCAGTGTGACTCCCAGCGAAACCCGGGAGAAATTCCTCCAGGATTACGCCCGGATTGGCAGCTCCGGGGACCAGTGGCCACAGGCGGCTCCGCGCCGCGGCTGCGCTGGGTCCGCTCGTCCTCAGTCCATGCTTCAGTGCTCTGCTACGCCTTCATTCTCTGGCTTCTTTCTCCCCTAGTCTCTCCCCTCTTTTCCTCTCTCCTCCTCCGTACTCCTTCTTCTCTATTTCCTTTTCACTTGCACTTTTCTGGAAGAAAGATCGGTGAAAAACTTGATATGTATTTATTAATAGCTTTTCTGGCTGCGAGAATTGGACTAGCGGTAAGAAACTGCTTTGGGGGCGGGGGTCGGGGCGGGGGGAACCACGAAGTTTACAGATGCCTGCAAGCAGTGTGAAGTGTTTCTAAGTCTCCAGTTAATGAAAATTGTATTTAAAAAAGAAGACAGTCAATGTAGTAAACGTATATTGAGTATTTCCCATTCTCCCTAACCACCCTCCCCCCCAAAAGGAAGTGGAGGAATACTCCCATAAATTAAAAATGCAACACTTTCAAAGCTTATAATTTCAACTAAAGACTTAAATACCACTTTGCCTCACACAGTTTAAGCCCCTAAGGTATTTTATAGGTTCCATTTCAGCACAGAAATAGGAAGCTTACAAATAGGGCAATTTGATGAGAATTGGATGGAGACCTTGAATAATTACCGATTTAAGAGAACTTTAAAGAAAAGAGGGATAATGTAATTTCTAGTTTGCAAAAAAAAATAGTGTTATTTCCTGAATGGAAGTAATCGATCTGAATATTTTGTTGTGAAGTCTTTTTTTTTTTCAATTCTGGGTCTATAGTACACTATACAACATGGCAAATGCATAGTTCCTTCCTATTTCTAGCATCATTTTTCTCTCTGACTTCTGAAGTGAATGAATTATGGAGCCATTCTGCTCCTAGAATGCCTGCTCTAGGAAACCAGGGAACTTTCTGTCTTGTTCACCACTGTATTCTCATTCCTGCTTCATAAAATACACAATGTATATTTCTTGGATAAACTTTGATCTAAAACTGCAAAAGTATCTGCCTGCAGTGCAGGAGACACAAGAAATGCAGGGGAAGATCCCTTGAAAGAGGAAATGGCAACCCACTCCAGTATTCTTGCCTGAAACATCCCATGGACAGAGGAGCCCGGCGGCTACAGTCCAAAGAGTCACAAAGAGTCAGACACCGCTGAGCATGCACAGATACTAGACCGTGAAAAATTTTGAACTTGGGATAAATTAGACTCACACTCTAAGTGAGAATTACAATGTCTTAGTAACCTTTCATGGAAGAAATCTCAGAGAAAGGAATTTAGAGAGCCGGAGGAAACATTAAGAGAACTGAGTCTGAGATATCCACTTCTTTGGTTTAAATGTCCCAACTACCAGGCTCCCAACAGGCAAATCTAAGGTGTTGGCAGCCAAGAGGTAATTTGGAAAAATGGAAGAGTAGACAGAAAAGACGGAGAAGGCACTGGCACCCCACTCCAGTACTCTTGCCTGGAGAATCCCATGGATGGAGGAGCCTGGTAGGGTGCAGTCCATGGGGCCGCGAAGAGTCGGACACGACTGAGCGACTTCACTTTCACTTTTCACTTTCCTGCATTGGAGAAGGAAATGGCAACCCACTCCAGTGTTCTTGCCTGGAGAATCCCAGGGACAGGGGAGCCTGGTGGGCTACCATCTATGGGGTCACACAGAGTTGGACATGACTGAAGTGACTTAGCAGCAGCAGACAGAAAAGAAAAATATCAGGAGACTGGGAGTTGTAACATCAGATGTTTCTGATTCCACAGAAACTGAGCTGGTACCTGTAGATCAATGTGGGTCTGGGTCTTGCTTGGTTCTGGGGAGAATGAACTATGACGGTGTTTTTAAGATGGATTCTTTGTGGTTTGAACATGGATGAACGTGGCCATTCCTACTTCTGCAGGGCTGCCAGTCCAAGGGCCACTGTCATCCTGTAACCTGGATGAAAATATTCTTAGCTCCCCTCACCAATACCCTGTATCCCATCCCCTCCCACCCCTACTCCCACCACTCCCCACAGAAAATGGTCTGGCTAAACATGCAGAGTTAGCAGCTTCCAAGTAGGGAGACTCGAACCCCAGTCTCTGGGTTTCAGAACCTATGGGTTCCGTAGAATTCATCCATGGGTTGAAGAATTTCTTGAGATGGAGAGACTTCTGAAATGAGTTTCCAAAGGACAATGAACAATATAAGAGAAATGTCATCTCTATTCCCAAAAGAGACCCAGTCTGCTCTCCAGACTTTGGGCAAGGCCACTCCCCGCATCTCCCCAACAGTTAAGTGAAGTTGCTCATTCGTGTCCGACTCTTTGCGACCCCATGGATTGTAGCCTACTAGGCTCCTCTGTCCATGGGATTTTCCAGTCAATAGTCCTGGAGTGGATTGCCATTTCCTTCTCCAGGGGATCCTCCTGACCCAGGGATCGAACCCAGGTCTCCTGCATTGTAGACAGATGCTTTTACCGTCTGAACCACCAACAGTTGAGAACCCATCAAATAAACGAGAATTTTAGTGAAAGGGGAAAAAGCACTTCTCAACTGGCTGTCACAGCTGTTGATGTTTATTGGGTCATCCACCTAATGAGCATGGAGACTGTTCTCTGTTTCAACTTAGGCAGACTGGTAAAAATGAATTAGCAGATGCATCTGTGAAAGGAATGCATCTATGCAACTGATGGCACACCCCAAATCTCTTGGTATTTTTGAGACTCTCAGTGACTTGGTATTTTTTTGATAAATCATCTATAGGAGAATTTATGTAATAAGGAGATGGTACTGTTTTATGGTTTTTCCAGTAGTCATGCATGGATGTGAGAGTTGGACCATAAAGAAGGCTGAGCACTGAAGAATTGAGGCCTTCAAATTGTGGTGCTGGAGAAGACTCTTGAGAGTCCCTTGGACTGCAAGGAGATCAAACCAGTCAATCCTAAAGGAAGTCAACCCTGAACATTCATTGGAAGGACTGATGCTGAAGCTCCAATAGTATGGCTCCCTGATGCAAAGAGCCAACTCATTAGAAAAGATCCTGATGCTGGGAAAGATTGAGGGCAAAAGGAGAAGGGGGCAGCAGAGGATGAGATGGTTGGATGGCATCACCGACACGATGGACATGAATTTGAGTAAACTCCAGAAGATAGTGCAGGACAGGGAAGCCTGGCATGCTGCAGTCCATGGAGTTGCAAAGAGTTGGACACAACGTAGTGACTGAACGGCAACAACTATTTTGAGAGTCACATAATATCAGGTATATGATAACAAATATTCAAGACTTGGTGCTTAAGTGCATGAACAGGTGTGGCCAAAAGGATAATCTGACCGTGGGAAAATCACAGACTGTGAAAACACTTACACAAGAGCTGGCTACCAAAAAATTAGCCCTGCTGAGTGGGAGTGGGGTTGTCCCCATTGTTAGACACATGTCTAAACTTGAAAATGGTGAAGACCTGTGTCTTAGTTTATTTGAGCTGCTTTAAGAAAAATGTCATGGACTAGGAGGCTTATAAACAACAAAAATTTATTTCTCACAGTTCTGCAGGCTGGAAGTCCACGATCAAGGTGCTGGCAGCTGCGGTGTCTGGTGAGAAGAGGCTTCCTGGTTTACAGTTGTCTTTTCACTGCGTCCTCATGTAGTAGCAGAGGTGCGAGATTCTCTAGAGCCTCTTGTAAGGGTGCAAGTCCTATCCATGCGAGCTATGCTCTCATTACCCAATCACCTCCCCAAAAGCCCCACCACCTAGTACCATCACCTTGGAGATAAGGATTTCTTGGAAAGTGAAATTTGCTCAGTCCAACTCTTTGCGACCCCATGGACTGTAGCTTCCGGGCTTCTCTGTCCATGGAATTTTCCAGGCAAGAATACTGGAGTTGGTAGCCATTCCCTTCTCCAGGGGATTTTCCCGACCCAGGGATTGAACACGGGTCTCCTGCACTGCAGGCAAATTCTTTGCCGTCTGAGCCATCAGGGAAGCACATGTGGTGGGCACGCTCACTGAATCCATGAGTTTGACTATCACTACAGATAGTCACCTATCTGTGCTTTTACCTATTTGAAATATTTTTAAACTGATAATGGACTAAAATTCAGTAGAATCTGGTGGACTGTATCAAATACAGTATGTCTAGCTTGTGACTAGAGCCAGAGGCTCCTCTCTAACCTATGTTTTCAAGTCCTTATTTCAGGACTGTGCTTTGAGGGGCACAGCAAATACAATAGCAGAACCAATCACTTTTCAAATAGCTTCACTGATTGCTAAAAATAAATGCCCTTTCTCAAGAATCTCGAAAGAAAATATAACAAATGAACAGAATGTAGAGACTAAGGTTCAGAAACGTAAAAAATAAAAATGAGAACCTATTTTGTATCTATATATCCTATGATAACTGTGGAAGGGCAGGTGTTATGTTCCAGGGGGAACTGTCAGAGCAGGAAACTGCAGAGGAAAAAAAATGCTACCTGGTTGTTCTTCCACTCAGCATCCCCTGGAATGTTCCCAAGGCTCTGGGTTAGAAATCCATTTAGTAGCATCAGCTCTGACTAAATTCACTCAGAAGAAAATAGAACGTGAGACTATGACGAAATCTAGCCAGCCAGATCGGAAAAGGCAACAGCACCCCACTCCAGTACTCTTGCCTGGAAAATCCCATGGATGGAGGAGCCTGGTGGGCTGCAGTCCATGGGGTCACTAAGAGTCAGACACGACTGAACGACTTCACTTTCACTTTTCACTTTCATGCATTGGAGAAGGAAATAACAACTCACTCCAGTGTTCTTGCCTGGAGAATCCCAGGGACGGGGGAGCCTGGTGGGCTGCCGTCTCTGGGGTCGCACAGAGTCGGACACGACTGAATCGACTTAGCAGCAGCAGCAGCAGCAGCCAGCCAGCCAGATATTATCAGTGCTAATAATGGCAAGTGAGTGGAGGCCATGATGAATATCCACAGGCCATCCAAGAAAATCTATTCTTAGCCTCGGTCTTCACACTGTTCTCCCCGTTCACCTCTGTCAAGCCTTTGCCAGGGATGTTGACTGATTTGAGTTTCATAATTTGAGTCTGTGCTAATGTTGAACAAGATGGTCTCATTTTGGGCAGCAGGACACAGGCAGGAAAGTCAAAATCGTAGAGTACATAAATTATCCCCTGAATAACACAGAAGGCAAAACACTCTTTTTGGCTTCCCTAACCTTGGAAGGAAAGTTATGACCAACCTAGATAGCATATTGAAAAACAGAGACATTACTTTGCCGACAAAGGTCCATCTAGTCAAGGCTATGGTTTTTCCAGTGGTCATGTATGGATGTGAGAGTTGGACTGTGAAGAAAGCTGCTTTTGAACTGTGGTGTTGGAGAAGACTCTTGAGAGTCCCTTGGACTGCAAGGAGATCCAACCAGTCCATTCTGAAGGAGATCAGCCCTGGGATTTCTTTGGAAGGAATGATGCTAAAGCTGAAACTCCAGTACTTTGGCCACCTCATGCGAAGAGTTGACTCATTGGAAAAGACTCTGAAGCTGGGAGGGATTAGGGGCAGGAGGAGAAGGGGATAACAGAGGATGAGATGGCTGGATGGCATCACTGACTTGATGGACGTGAGTTTGAGTGAACTCCAGGAGTTGGTAATAGACAGGGAGGCCTGGCGTGCTGTGGTTCATGGGGTTGCAAAGAGTCAGACACGACTGAGCGACTGAACTGAACAGAACTGAACAGAATGGCATGGTTCTTGAAAGACTGGCAAAACTTGGCATCCATTCATTTGACAAATATACATGGGTAACCACCTGCACACGCCTGGTCCTTGTGGGGTAAGCACATGAATTTTCTCAAAATATGTTACAGTAACACATTTTAAACTGAAAGTTGTCCTCAAGTCACAAGTCTGTGACTAAGGTCCATGTCAAATTTCACCCTAAAATCAGATATGAAAATTTAAAGAAAACATTATTTATAGAATATATCATTCGTGGGCATCAAGCAACATTTTCCTAAGAGCTATATATGTGAAATTAGAAAGTTTCCATAAAGGTATCTTCAAATTATTTGCACTGCACTTGTATTCCAGTTGGACAGGAATATCTAATCTTGGTTGATCTGATGTAAAATGATATCCTTCTTGTTACTACTGTCTGCATAGACTATTACTTTAATGGCAGCAAGCCCTACCGCCCCACTGCCCCCGCTATTCTTAGAGATCCATCTTTTCCAAGACCCTGGAGGGGAACCCTACATACTGTATACTAAAAAGCCCACATCTCCTTGCTCACAATTATGCAGACCGGGGCTGGATGTTAGGGGAGGCAATTTATTAGTGGGCCAGATTCACCCTTCAAATCATTTAAACTAGGGAACTCAATTGTACAGTGACCTGGGAGTTATCCAGAACTGGTAAGGGTTCTTGTGTCCTGAAACAGAAGGGGCTGATCTACAGTAGAAAGAATAAAACAGGTGAACAGAGAGGAGAGAATCAGAGAACACACGACTCCAGAATAATGCAAGATTCCTGATTTTTTTCCAGTTCCTTTCCTAGCCTCTTTTTGAGATCCAAACCAACTCGATTCCTTTGGGATCTACAAAATACTCTGGTAAAGTCAAGTCTTTAAGGTAAAGTCCTCATTTTTCCTTAGCTAGTTTTAGAGGATTTCTGTTCCTGGTAAACAAATGATCTCAGACCAAGACAGAGCTGAAAATGAGGTAGAGTTTTGACTATGTTTCCTTCACTTGGAATAGAATAGAATCCTTGCCATTTACTGCTTTATACACATATGAGTAAAGAACAGCTTTGTTGAAGACAGCCTACCATAAAAGTTATTTAGATTTCCAGAAAAAAAATTAGGAAAAAGGTATTTACATCATTGAATTATGTTGGGGAAAATATTTTCCCCAACTCAGTAGAGTTAGGTATCTTAAATATTCTAAAAGAATAGATTCTTTTAGAATTCTAAATTAACACTATAGTATTAATAGAATAGAATAGTATTATAGAATAATACTATTTAGTACTATAATTAATATAGAATAATACTATTTAATACTATAATACTATAGTATTATTATAATACAAATAATTATAGAATAGCATTAATATTGGGACCACCTGCAGGCTAATACTGGCAATTGCTTCATTGAACATATTTCTAAAAGGTCTAGATGGCAGAGTGCACAAACATCCAGGTGTGAAACGTTACCAAATTCTTTCAGGTAGTGAAATGTGAAACAGGCAGTATGGTCACGCCTGGGTGAGCTGTTAACTCACTCAGTACACTCAGGTGACAGAATCTTGCATTTTATACCTGCTGTTAATACACTGCAGTGGATAATAGCTCAGGGTTTGGCAACACACAGATTGGAGTTTGACTCATAATTCCACCCTTTATTGTGCTTTAAGAGGGCTTGACACCCAACAGCCCATTGACTCTAAGTCTCAGTTTCCTCATCTATAGATTGGAAATAGTAAGGTTAATGTGTGGAATCTGTGAGCTCATGCATCAGAGCAGTTATTGAGTTATTTTGTACATAGTCAATTTCCAATAAATGCCCTTGTCATTATTAGAGTTTCCTCTGTCTGAAATAACCTATCTGTTCTCCCAGTTCTCTGGCTAATCCCTACTTGACGGTTCAGTGTCAGTTTAGAAGTGTCCTCATTGGCAAACATTTGAAGGCCTACTGTGTGTCACAACACCTCCTCCAGGTAGCCTTCCCTGATCCCCCTCAACCAAATAAAGAGACCTTTAAGACACTTAATTCTCACCTATTAATTATAACCTAGGATAGCACATTTGAATATTAATAAAATTTGCTCGTAGAAATATGTTCTGTTGTATCTAAAAGTACAAAAAAAAAAAAAAAGCGTCAGTAAGGGCATAGTAAACAAGAGAACCCAGCATTCTACCTTTAGAAAAATGTGCACCATAACAAATTTAAACCTACATAAAAACCTAGAGAGGGAGTGTAAAAATCTAAAATTGTAAATTCTAAAGGAGAAGTAAAGAGAATTGAATTGTTAAACAAAAAACCCTCACTCTTTTGAATTCAGGCAATGGCACCCCACTCCAGTACTCTTGCCTGGAAAATCCCATGGATGGAGGAGCCTGGTAAGCTGCAGTCCTCGGGGTCGTTGGGAGTCGGACACGACTGAGCGACTTCACTTTCACTTTTCACTTTCATGCATTGGAGAAGGAAATGGCAACCCACTCCAGTGTTCTTGCCTGGAGAATCCCAGGGACAGGGGAGCCTGGTGGGCTGCCGTCCATGGGGTCACACAGAGTCAGACACGACTGAAGCGACTTAGCAGCAGCGGCAGAAATAAGGAAAATGTTTCTGGGAAGGAAAAAATACACTGTATCGTAATGTCAGAATTCAATATGTCTGATGTTCTTGCCTGGAGAATCCCAGGGACGGGGGAGCCTGGTGGGCTGCCATCTATGGGGTCTCACAGAATCAGACACGACTCAAGCGACTTAGCAGTAATGCCCCCATCACAAAGGAAGAGACGTTCTCTGCAGATTTCACTGAAAGCAACTCTTCCCACCTGCTCACTCACCACACCCCGACACTCCAACAGCCCAAGGTGACTTATGTGAACAGCCCAGTCTGAATGTCTTCCTTTCCCTCCCAACTCGTATAACCCTAAATAGAAACAGACACAAATGCATGACACACACGTACGTTTTTTGGTTAATTTTATTCTTACTTGTTTTGCAAAAAAGATCCCATTAAACACCTCCTTCATCTTGTAGAAATTCCTCCAAGTCACTTGACAGAACTTTCACTCATTTTTTTTAAATGGCTGCATATTTCCTTTGGTATGGGTATTTCACACTTGATTTAGTCATTTCCCTGTAATAAGGCATTCAATCTGTTTCCAGTGGTTTCCTAAAAACAATCTTACAGGAAATACCATTTATATATTTCCTTAATTCATGATGATTTTCTTTCTGGAGACTAGATTCCTAAGAGTGGGACTGTTGGGTTGGAAAGTATAAATATTTTTAATTTTATGAGATGTTGTTTGACAGTTTCACAACAGAAAGTTTTCACATTTCCGCCAGGGATGTTTGAGAGCATTCTTTTTCTTTCTCCACGTTGCAGCCAGCAATAGATGTTAACTTTCTTCTTGGCCATTTGATAAGTATGAAATGACAGCTCATTGCTAGTGTTATGTGCATTTTCCTGAGTACTAGTACTTTAGGGCATCTTTTTTTTTTTAAGGTTTTGTTTTTTTGTGTGTGTGTGTTTTTTTTTCTTGATGTTGACCATTTTTAAAGTCTTTGTTGAACTTGTTACAATATTGTTTCTTTTTTTTTGTCCTCAAGGCATATGGGATTTTAGCTCCCTGCTGCTGCTACTGCTAAGTCGCTTCAGTTGTGTCCAGCTCTGTGCGACCCCATCGACGGCAGCCCACCAGGCTCCTCCGTCCCTGGGATTCTCCAGGCAAGAACACTGGAGTGGGTTGCCATTTCCTTCTCCAATGCATGAAAGTGAAAAGTGAAAGTGAAGCCACTCAGTCGTGTCCAACTCTTAGCGACCCCATGGACTGCAGCCCACCAGGCTCCTCCATCCATGGGATTTTCCAGGCAAGAGTACTGGAGTGGGGTGCCATTGCCCTCTCCATTTAGCTCCCTGACCAGGGATCAACCTTGCACCCCCTCCAGTGGAAGGCAAAGTCTTAACCACTGACCGCCAGGGAAGACGCTAAAACGTTGTTTGTATTTGTTATATTTGGAGTTGGTCTTATATGTATTATCTGTTTGTATCCTTTTCCCATTTTTCTACATGGTAACATGCTTTTTTCTTATATGAGCTCTTGTATAATTGCTCTAAATACATCAATCTATAACTGTGGTATTAATCCATCTTAACATATATTTTTAAATATACTACAATCTATTTCCAATTAACTATCTTAACAACTGATTTATTTGTCTGTTTCTATGTCATACCATAATCATTTGACTACCTTGATAATACAGTGCCTTCTGATATTTCCAAAACCAATCTTCCTACTCTCTAACTACACATTGTTTTCTTTTTTTCCATACTTTTCTTGGATATCTTTGGGTGTTTTTTCATCCATTATAAATTCTAAGAATATTTTAGACAATTAAATCATTTTAGAATTCCATTTGGGGTTGAACTAAATTTATTATTGGCTTTGAGACAATTAACGTTTTTATGATATTGAGTTATTTCAAACCAGAAAATGTTATATTCAACTTTGTTAAGATCTTTCCATTTTTGATAAGATTTTATAGTTTTCTATAGATCCTTATAGATCATGTGAGCTTCTTTTTATAGATAGTCCCATATTAATATATATTTTAGCACTGTTATAGTCTTTCTCCTATTTCATCTAGGAAGTTATTGCTAGAGGAAAACTGCTTTATCTTACATTTTGTATACTACCATCTTTTAAAATTCTTTCAGTTCAATTCTTAGTTACTATCATATATTTTTTTAATAGAGTGTCTTGGATTTCTAGGCATACAATTATATCATCAGCAAAAAGTGTGGTTTTATTATCTTTTCTAATACTTATGCCAGTTATTTAACAACAGAAGTTTTAAACAATGAGGGTAATATCAAGACATTCCCATCTAGCTCCTGATTTTAAGGAAAACAATTTAGTGTATCTTAGCATTTAGAATAATACTTGTGATTGGTTTGCAGGTAGTTTTTAGCAGATAAAATGTTTCATTACTTATTATGAGTTTTTATTAGGAACAGTTCTTGAATTTGATGAAAGCCCTCTACGTTCCAAGATTTATTGCTAAGATTCCATGGGTTCTGTCCTTTAGCTAGTTGATGTAATAAATTGTGCTGATGTTCCCTGAGAGTGATTTTTTTTTTAATAGCAAGCCACTTCTACATTTCTTTAAAAAAACTTACTTGATCTTAGTCTATCAGTTTTTGAGAACTTGCTAATACAGCAATATCTGTATTGCTAATACAGATCTTCCTCAGCTTATTATAGGGCTATGTGCTGATAAAACCATTGTAAATTGAAAATGTCATAAGTCAAAAATGTATTTAATACACTTAGCTTACTGAACATAGCAGTTTAGCTTTGTTTACCTTAAGTGTGCTCAAACACTTACATTAGCCTACAGTTGGGCAAAATCATCTAAACACAAAGCCTATTTTATAATAAATAAATACATTTTAGATCTTAGCAGTGATCATTTTTCACCTTCTGATTTTTTTATTAGGAAATCATATTTTTAGTATTAATTTTATTATTTATTTGCAGATGCATTTGAGCTCTTTAAGTGCACTTATTTTTTTTAAACTCATGCTTTCATCTGTCTTCTCAGGTGAATTTTCTTTTCAGTTTTATTTTCAGGTGTGAGATCTAATGTATTTTCCTCACTCAGGCTACAAAAAGGTCTTTAATGACCCAGACAACCATGATGGTGTGATCACTCACCTAGAACCAGACATCCAAAAGTGTGCAGTCAAGTGGGCCTTAGGAAGCATTACTACAAACGGAGCTAGTAGAGGTGCTGGAATTCCAGCTGAGCTATTTCAAATCCTAAAAGATGATGCTGTGAAAGTGCTGCACTGAATATGCCAGCAAATTTGGAAAACTCAGCAGTGGCCACGGGACTGGAAAATGTCGGTTTTCATTCCAATCCCAAAGAAAGGCAATGCCAAAGAATGCTCACACTACCATACGATTGTACTCATTTCACATGCTAGCAAAGTAATGCTCAAAATCCTTCAAACTAGGCTTCAACAGTACGTGAACTGAGAACTTTCAGATGTACAAGCTGGATTTAGAAAAGGCAGAAGAACCAGAGGTCAAATTGTTAACATTTTTTTGATCATGGAGAAAGCAAGGGATTCCAGAAAAACATCTACTTCTGCTTCATTGACTATGCTAAAGCCTTTGACTGTATGGGTCACAACAAACTCTGGAAAATTCTTAAAGAGATAGGAATATCAGACCACCTGACCTGTCTCCTGAGAAATCTGTATGCAGATCAAGAAGCAATGGTTAGAACCAGACGTGAAATGACAGACTTACTCAAAATTGGCGAAAGAGTACAACAAGGCTGTATGTTGTCACCCTGCTTATTTAACTTCTCTGTGGAGTGTATCATGTGAAATGCCAGGGTGGATGAATCACAGGCTGGAATCAAGACTGCCGGGAGAAATATCAACAACCTCAGATATGCAGATGATACCACACTAATAGCAGAAAGTGAAGAAAAACTAAAGAGCTTCTTGATGAAGGTGAAAGAGGAGAGTGAAAAAGCCAGCTTAAAACTTAACATCCAAAAAACTAAGACCCTGGCATCCTATCCCATCCCTTCACGGCATATAGGAGGGGAAAAAATGGAAGGGGAAAAGAAAAGCCCAAGGTTTTATTTTCTTGGGTTCCAAAATCACTGTGGATGGACCCTCCTAAGCTATTTTGTGTTTTGTTTTTAATATTTACTTATCTATTTATTTATTTGTCTGCCGTTGGGTCTCAGTTGTGGCGCCCAGGATTTTGCTGTGTCATGAGGGATCTTCGGTTGCGGTGCACAGATTGTCTAGTTGTGGTGTGTGGGCTTAGTTGCTCCACCACATGTGGGGTTTTAATTCCCTCACCAGGGATAGGACCTGTGTCTCCTGCATTGCAAGGTGAATTCTTAACCACTGGAGCACCGGGGAAGTCCCTCTTTCTTTATTTCTGTGTGCATGCACAGTGGCTCAGGCGTGTCTGACTCTTTGCAACCCCTGGGCTATAGTCCGCCAGGCTCCTCTGTCCATGGATTTTCCAGGCAAAATAGTGGCGTGGGTTACCATTTCCTACTCCAGGGAATCTTCCCCACCCAGGGATCAAACCTGCATCTACTGCATGTCCTGAGTTGGCAAGAGGATTCTTTTACCACTGAGCCACCTGGGAAGCCCTATCTTTTATATTTTCCGAAATGAAATACAGTACTGAAATTATGACAGAGTAGCTAGAATGGGCTATGGAGTCAGACAGATCTAGGATTTGAAACCCATTTAGTGAGAATAGAGAAGGTTTAAAGAGCAAGTGTTCTTTGCAAGGTGAACATCTCAGGGAAAACTTCATGCAAACCATGAAACGTCTTCATATAACAGACTAGAAACTGTGACTGAGAGTTACCCTCATTTGCTCAAATTGACTCAGCTTTTAAGCTTTAGAGGCAGGATTCCCAGATCAGCATGTCTAGAACTTTTTTTTAAATCTTCTGAAATTTCTTCCATAAATTCTTCTTAGTCAGGAGTTGGAAGCACTAAAGAGCTTAAGCAAAAATTTATAAATATTTCACTGAGGAAGTTTCCAGTTTTGTTTTCTATTGTACTTTTTAGTTTTCTTATTTGCAGATTTTGTAAACTGTTTTTTAATACTGAGTGTCAAATGACTTGTATTGTCATTAGAGAACACAATTTGAAGATTTTTATGTGTATCAAGCTAAAGAGGATTCAAGGTGTGGACTCAGCCCCTTCTTACTAGGTGATGTTTATCTTCTTGTCTAGATGCATTGTGGATGCTCTCCTGGAGAACCAGATGCAGCTGGGGTTACTGTGCTTTAAAAAGAAACATAAAAGAACATTTGAAGGTTCTAGAGAAAAGCAGCAAAAATGCCTGCAGATTTAGGAGCTATCTGATTAGGAGAGATTAAATGAAATAGTCAAGCTCAGACAAGATTAAGGATAACAGGAAAGTGATTGATGCTTATAGAGTAATGAGAATTATCTTGGAGAGATACTTACCCATCAAATCCTAGACTTGGAACTAAGAGCATCGCTTAGTTTTGAAGGAAATCGTTTTAGGACAGATGAGAGAGAACTAATTATGAACTTTTGGAATTTTCTTTTTGTTTTTGCTATAACATCTTATTATACAAAATTTCAACATACATAAAAGTAAGAAAAATCACATATTAGAGATCTTTTGCCCAAATATGGCTTAGACTGAAAATAGAAACAGATTCTGGAATCATTTTTATAATGCACAAATAATGACTGAATGCTGTATTTTTTTAAAAGGGTTTAGGATTTTTAGAATTTAAATTTTGAGGTGGATATTCCAAAAGATATTGTCAATAAGAAACTTTATGGGTAGTGAGCCTAAGTTTGACATGAGAAGGAAAACATCGGGTAGAAGGAAAGGTCACAAGTGTCCCAGAAAAATATCCTGACAACTGAGAGGAAAAAAAAAAATTTAGAGCAGTTGGGATGTGACAGCTTTGCAAAAGCATGAGAAATTAGATCTCTGAGCTGTGACTATAAGTCATAATTCAATTTCCTTTGCAACACTATAAAAAATTCAAAGTTTTATAAAAACAGAATGAAAGCTTATAAGAATCAAGTAATGTCACCTCTCCTTCTGACCAGAATGGAGTCACTCTACTGGGTTTGCCTCCCCTCCCCTGCCCCCCCCCCCCCCATCATAAACAACTATGAATTTGAGCAAAACAAATGAGGTTGCTGTTTCAAAGCATTGCCTAACAGGAAGTGCGGGACTGTGGTTCTTGAGAGAAGGGAAATTCACAAAGGATGTCTATGGCTACCCTAGTTTTCTTCCTGGGGAAAATTTTTGGCCTGTAGTTCAGGAAGGGAAAGCCCAATAGTAGTCTGGCTGAGTTGAGGAGCAGGGGTGAAAGACTGGGGCTGTGGAAGGCTGAATTTGTGACCAGAGTCCTGGAAAGGAAGTAGCAAGGCAAAGGTGACCCCAGAGCTCTGGTGGGGATGCATCAAACGTGCTTGGAGAGGGCTAGCAGCCTAGTAGGAGACAGCTATTGTGAAGCTAAGAGCAGAATAGAGATAAGGGAGATTGCGTGGGCTGACTGATGTGGATGCCTGGACCAGCCAGAGTAGACAAACATCACTGCATTCAGTTGAAAATCAGAGTAAGACCATATATTAAGAGTAAGTTCTAGCCATTCCTTCGGACTAAAGATAAAATCAAAATAGACCTACCCTAAAGAGCATAACGGAGAAGGCAATGGCACCCCACTCCAGTACTCTTGCCTGGAAAATCCCATGGACGGAGGAGCCTGGTGGGCTGCAGTCCATGTGGTCGCTGAGGGTCGGACACAACTAAGCGACTTCACTTTCACTTTTCACTCTCATGCATTGGAGAAGGAAATGGCAACCCACTCCAGTGTTCTTGCCTGGAGAATCCCAGGGATGGGGGAGCCTGGTGGGCTGCCGTCTATGGGGTCGCACAGAATCAGACACGACTGAAGCAACTTAGCAGCAAAGAGCATAAAACCAAGCCTGACATGGAAATCTACTGATACTGTAACTGCCTGCCAGAACAAAACTCAATACTCTTTGATGGAAGGCAAAATAATCCAGACTCCGACAAGGTGTTCCTCACAATATCCGGAATACCTTTGATAATTACTTGACATGCAAAGAAACAGAAAAATATGACCAATAATTAAGGGGGAAAAAAAAAAGATGCTCAATAAAAATTAACCCTGAGGTGGCCAAGATGTTATATTTAGCCAATAAAGACTTTCAAATAACTACTATAAATAAGTCAAGGGCTTGAAGGAAAAGATGGATGTAAAAATTAAACGGGGGAGGGATGTTCAGTGGGAGGGGACATGGATAAAACTATGACTGATTCACATTGATGTTTGGTAGAAACCAACACAATATTGTGGAGAAGGCAATGGCACCCCACTCCAGTACTCTCGCCTGGAAAACCCCATGGATGGAGGAGCCTGGTGGGCTGCAGTCCATGGGGTCGCTAAGAGTCAGACACGACTGAGCGACTTCACTTTCACTTTTCACTTTCATGCATTGGAGAAGGAAATGGCAATCCACTCCAGTGTTCTTGCCTGGAGAATCCCAGGGACGGGGGAGCCTGGTGGGCTGCCGTCTATGGGGTCACACAGAGTTGGACATGACTGAAGCGACTTAGCAGCAGCAGCAACACAATATTGTAAAGCAAATATCCTCCATTTAAAAATAAATACATTAAGAAAAGGATTAAACAAATAAGAAATATTAGCATGTAAATGGAAATTATAAAAGAAGAGTTAGATGAAGATTCTAGAACAGAAAATTAAATATCAGAAAAGTAAAAATAAAATGAGCAGTCTCTTTAACTTGTGGGACAAGTAGTCTAATGTATATAGTGTCTGAAAAGAGAAAAGGACAGAAGAGAGGAAGCAGGAGGGGAGGGGAGTGAAGAGGGGGAAAAAAGAGAAAGCAAGAGAGAGACAGAACGGGCCAGAAAAAGTATTTGAAGAAACAGTGGCTGAGATCTTTCCAAAGTTAGAGTCAAGAAGCTCAACAAATAGCGTGTGAGATGAATACAAAACAAACCACACCTCGGCACGTTCTAGTGAAGTTGATGGAAAACCATGATAAAGATAAAATCTGTAAGAAATAAAGATTAAGAGACACATTAGGCTCAGGGGAATAACAACAGAAATTACTGACTGAGTTTTCTGCAACTTTGGTGGCCAGAAGACAGTGAAAAATTATCTTTAAAGTGCTAGAAGGGCGAAAAAATAACTGTCAACCCAGAATTCTTTATCTAGTAAAAGTATCTTTGAAAAATGAAGATGAAATAGAAATGATCAAATAAGCAGAAGCTGAGAGGACTTATTGCCAGCAGATATGCACTGTAAGAAATACTAAAGGAAATTCTTCATGAGGAAAGGAAGTGGTGCCGAGTAGAAGCTAAGCCTAGAGGCGGGAATGAAAGAACATCAGCAATGGTAAGTATACGTACAGTCATCCCGCGGCATCTGCAGGGGAGCTGGTTTTAGGACCCACCAAAATACACCAAGGATCATCCCTCATAGTTCACTCGGTAAAGAATCTGCAAGGCAGGAGACCCGGGTTTGATTCCTGGGTCTGGAAGGTCCCTTGAAGAAGGAAATGGAAACCCACTCCAGTATTCTTGCCTGGAAAATTCCATGGACAGAGGAGCCTGGCAGGCTAGAGTCCATGGGGTTGCAAGAGTCGGACACAATTTAGCGACTAAACCACCACCAAAATATACTAAATACTGTGGATGCTCAAGACCCATACTCAACACTCCATATCTGTAGTTCTGCATCCACAGATTCAACCAACCACAGATCGTGTGACTATCATAGTTACTGGGGAAAAAAAAAACTCCGTGCATAAATGGACCCATGCTGTTCAAATCCATGTTGCTCAAGGGTCAGCTGTATACATTTTTAATCCTTTTTTTCTCTTAATTTTTTTAAAAAACATTTGATTATTTACAGTAAAAAAAAAATTACAATTCTAGTCTAGAATTTATAATGTGTTCTTAGTGTTAATAAAATCCATGAGAGAAATAGCAAAAAGAATGGCATGGGTGCTAAGGCTCTGACTTTTTGTATGAAGTGGTAGAATATTAATCAGAATTAGATGTTGATAAGGTGAGGATCCATATTGTGACCTGAGGGTAACCAAACTTTTATGATGTGCCTGGAACTGAGTTGTTTTCCAGAATGTTTAGTCACCTTATCTCACATTTGAGGCACATGAAATAAAATGGGCAAGATGGTACATTTAAACCCAATTGTAGCAATACCTGTATTAAATGCAGATTGACTACACATATGACTTAAAAGCAGAAATCAGCCTGGATGAAAAAGTAAGACTTGGGGCTTTCCTAGTGGTGCAGTGGTTAAGGCTCCTTGCTTCCACTGCAGATGGCATGGGTTTGATACCTGGTCCGGGAAGTAAGATCTCTCATGCCCCATGACATGGCCATGAATAAATAAAGTAGACTGCTTTATGAAAAATAAGGCTCAACTATGGGAAGTTAATAAGGAATGCATTTATAGATATATAGCCCCAAATAGGTTGTAATTTTTGGAGAAGGAAATGGCAGCCCACTCCAGTGTTCTTGCCTGGAGAATCCCAGGGACGGGGGAGCCTGGTGGGCTGCAGTCTATGGGGTCGCACAGAGTCGGACACGACTGAAGCGACTTAGCAGCAGCAGCAGGTTGTAATTTTAAAAATGGGAAAAACATTCCTGGTGAACAGTAAGCCTAAGAAATCAAACGTAGCAGTATTAATACCTGACAAAATAGACGTCAGAACAAAAAATATTACAAAGGATTTTAAAAGACTTTTCATAGTGTTAAAGTGTCAATTCATCAGGAAAACGTATACTCCTGAATATGTATGCAACCAGCACCAGAGCTTCAAAAGGCAGGAAGTGAAACTGGCAGAACGAAGGAAGACAGTCATAGCTGGGTATTTTAATGCTCTCAGTAATTGACAGGATAAATAGATTTTAAAAGTCAATAAGGACATGGAAGATATGAACAAGCCTCTCTCACCTTAACCTTATTAACATTTACAGAACACCATACCCAACCCCTGCAGAACGTACATTCTTCTCAAGCTATATCCACCATGGTACACCATAATCTGTCACACAAATAAGCATCTATAAGTTTCAGAAGCAATTTAAATCATGCAGAATATGTACTCTGGCCACAGTAGAAACTAATTAGAAGCTAATAACAAAAGGAATAACAATAAGATACTTAGAAATGGCCCAAACATTTGGAAATTAAACTGTAATTTTAAATAACCGATAGGTCAAAGAAGAAATCATACGATACAGCAGAAAGATTTTTTGAGTGAATGAAAATATTAAAGTTTGTAAAATATAACTAAACAGCATTTAGAGAGAAATACATAACTCAATTTTTTTTTTCCTATTTTTTGGCTGGGCCATGCAGCAGGCAGAGATCTTAGTTCCCATGCCAAGGATTGAACCCATGACCTCTACAGTGGAAGTGTGGTTTCATAACCACTGGACCACCAGGGAAGTCTCAAGAAAGCAAAAGAGACACAGATGTATAAAACAGTCTTTTGGACTCTGGGGGAGAGGGAGAGGGTGGGATAAGTTGGGAGAATGGCATTGAAACATGTATAATATCATATATGAAACGAATTGCCAGTCCAGGTTCGATGCATGATACAGGATGCTTGGGGCTGGTGCACTGGGATGACCCAGAGGGATGGTATGGAGAGGGAGTGGGAGGGGGGTTCAGGATGGGGAGCACGTGTACACCCGTGACAGATTCATGTTGATGTATGGCAAAACCAATACAATATTGTAAAGTAATTAGCCTCCAATTAAAATAAATTTATATTAAAAAATAAATAAGTACTTATACTAGAAACAAAGAAAGGTTTCAAATCAGCTCCCTAAATTTTCAATTTGAAAAGCAGAATAAACTCAAATGGGTAGAAAGAAGGAAAATAGTAAAGTCAGGATTAACAACATAGAAAGTAGACAAACCGTAAAGAAAATAAATTAAAAAGTCAGTTCTTTGAAAAGATTGATAAAAGTATTACCCCCTAGCAAGACTGATTAAGGAAAAAGTGGCCCCGTAGGCAAAAGTGAAAAGCTCAGAGAACTATGAAATCACTGCTGTTAATTAGGGGAGATGTGCACTCATGTGCTATTGGGTGTAAAGATAGAAGTCTAGAAAGTCATTTTTCTAGGCTCACCGATTTTTGAGAAAAACATTAAAGCTTTTTTTTTTTTTTTTTTTGCCTATTTTTTCAACTGCAACCCAAAAAGGAAACACTAAGAAGAGATAAAGTGGGAGAAGGTGGATGTACATATGGTTAAGTAGTATAGAATCTATGAATGGAGGTTCATAGATATTTTATAAGACTTGAAATACAAAAAAAATCACAAATAATCCAATTGTGAAAACATTAGTCTTATTTTTATTTCTTTTGGAAGCTTGCTGCTGCTGCCGCCGCTAAGTCACCTCAGTCGTGTCCAACTCTTAGCGACCTCATGGACTGCTGCCTACCAGTCTCCTCCGCCCATGGGATTCTCCAAGCAAGAGTACTGGAGTGGGGTGCCATAGGGAGACCATATATATATATTTATATATTTTATTTTTTTAAATTTTATTTTATTTTCAAACTTCACATAATTGCATTAGTTTTGCCAAACATCAAAATGAATCCGCCACAGGTATACATGCGTTCCCCATCCTGAACCCTCCCCCCTCCTCCCTCCCCACACCATATATTAATATAAAATTATAAATTATATATATTTTTATATATAAAACCTAATTAATCATAATACTTGGTTCACACTCTCCTCTTTGAGCATAACTATCTTTTCTTTTCAGTTATTTTTTATTAACAATTATTTAATGAAAATCTAAGAACCTGCCATTCAATGTAAGATCTACAGTGATCCCTAAGTTAAACCTACCTATGTGCTATCTTCCTTAACTCCAGAAACAATTATCCTAAATTTTCTTTATTACTTTTAATGTTATTTTTAAACAATATGTTGTTTCATTTTGCTTTGTTTTTTTTTTTAATATTTCAGACTTACTTTTCTCAATATTATGTAACTAAAATTCACCTATGTTGTCATGGGTGTAGCTCATTCATTCTATTAGGTGACTGTCACAGAATAATTTATCTATTTGGCTACTGTGAGTATCCTTTTTTTAATTCCCCAAAATATGAGTGTTTGGGTAGTTGCACAAGTATTTGCCTAGGAGTAGAATTGCAACGTCATGAGACATGACTTTACAAGATGATGCCAAACTGTTTTCCAGAATGGATGGAGCGATTTACATTTCTGTTTGCAATGTAGAGGTGATTCTGTTGATTCATATCTTTTCCAATATGTGGCATCATCAGATTTCTAAATTTTTGCCAATTAAATGGGTATAAAATGCTATCTCATAGTCTTGATTCACATTGGCCATGTACGTTACCTCTTCTGTGAAGTGACTCTTCATTTCTTTTTCCTGCTTTTCTATTGGATTATTTGTTGTTTTCTTATTAATTTGAAGGAGTTCTGTGTATACCTTAATAACAGTATTATCTTTTATATATGTTTCAGATACCTTCCCTCAGTCTTATCTTTTCACTTTTGAAAAGTCTTTTTGATGAGCCAAAGTTCTTTGTTTTACTGTAGTTGAATAGCTCAAGCTTTTATTTGACAGCCATTACAGGTTAATGTATTTAAAAGATCTATGGTCAGTCACCTAGAAAACTCAAAATGTTTTAAAGTTTTGCATTTGACAAATAATCTTTAATCCATGTATAACTGATTTTTGTATTTGGTATGAGGTAGGGATTCAATTTCACTTTGTTTCCTTTTATAGATAATTGTATCTGTCTTCATTGTTTTCAAATAGGAAAAGTGACAGAAAGCCTACAAAGAAAAATCTCACAGCAGGTATTTTTCTCATTGGAGTCAAAGAAAAGAAAGCCATGCCACCCATTTGAAAGAACACAAATCTAATGCAATGCCCAAATTTATCATCACATTGCAGGAATGGAAAGAGCCTTCAGAGTCATATAATTCATCACTCAGCCCCCAGAGATGCTTCAGCTAAATCGCCCAGGACAAATTAGTATCTGACTCACATTTTAAGATATCACTGGGAAAAAATTTCTCATTCCAAGCCTTGGTTGTTTTTCTTAGAAAATTTCTCCTCTGCCTAGTCATAGAATCATGCTCATTTCCTTTATATTGAACCCTACTGGAAAATAATTTATTGTAATAATAATCTGCACATGGATCACAAATCTCCCTAAAGATCATAAACTCAAATTAGTTTAAATTAGAATTATAGATAAAGGTTTTGAATACTTGTCCATTAAAACTTTCACTTATCTATAAAACATTTACTTCCCTTTTGGACAATAAAAGAGTCAGAGCACTGATGCAGTGATGGCAGGGATCATTAACAGCATAGAGAATATTTATCTTTTTTTAATTGAAAAATATTGAGAAGTAGTGAAAGTGTTAGTTACTCAGTTATGTCCAACTCTTTGTGACCCCATGAACTATAGCCCTCCAGGCTCCAGTTCTGTACATGGGATTCTCCAGGCAAGAATACTGCTATGGGTTGCCATTCCCTTCTCCAGGGGATCTTCCCAACCCATGGACCGAACCCAGGTCTCCTGCATTGCAGGCAGATTCTTTACTGTCTGAGCCACTAGGGAAGCCCTGAAAAATATTACATCCATTTAATTTTATTTAAGTCTAGTCAATTTATTTTTGCCTTTCAAAGGGAGGGAATAAATACATGAATAGAGTTAGAAATAATAATTGTTTTACACAATAAAAGCACCGGCAAATGCCAAAAAGTGATTTGCAAACTATGAGTTTAAAGCTAATTCTCAAATCTTGGAACTTCTTTAAATAACAGGGAAACAAGGGACATAAATAATTAAGTAGATAATAGTTCCATTTTGGCCAATCATGTGCAGAAAATAGAGTAAGAAAGCCCTTCTTACAATTCAAATACAAGATCATATTCTTGGATAGATATTTTACCTAGTAATAAAAGTCATAAGTATCTTCATATTTGTAAAGAAATGGATAAAATCCAGAAAACTTACCCCAACTTGATAATTTTGAGAAAGGCCATAAATTATTTCATCTCTTTCTGCTATTTTCTCGTGTTTTTCCCTGGTGACGTTTTCTTCTAAATACCTCTCAGTTTGCTTGCGTTTAACATTCTCGCTGCAGATTCTTTGTCATAGACTGAAAGATAATACTTCTTTCTAAGGGACCATTTGAGTTATGGTTCTTCCACACAGCTTTAGTGTTCTCAAGACCAGGTACCCAAGGCGTGAGTCATAAAGGTGGAAGTTGATGATAGCTTTATTGCTTTTATGGACAATAGCAAACAGCAATACACATTTAGGGATGGGGAGAGGGGGATGATATGTTAACATTAATTTCCTTTTATTTAGAAAAGTATCTTATAAAGGAATGCCGCTAATAGCAATCTAAAGAAAGCCCTAATTGAGGTTGGTGCTAAAGGATGGGGAACACATGTATACCTGTGGCGGATTCATTTTGATATTTGGCAAAACTAATACAATTATGTAAAGTTTAAAAAATAAAATTAAATTAAAAAAAATAAAGCCATTCAAATGCTGAAATAGACTTTAAAACTCAAACTGGAGGCTACATTCTCTGAGAATTAGTAAATGAGCCAAAAGTTATATTTCTGTTTTTGTTTTATGTTCAAAGATGTGTACTCACAACTTTTGCCCCATTAAACTGGAAGTTACACAAGCTCTTTGGGTTTGGATCAAAGAGTTCTTGGTTTCTGGCTTTGCCTCTGCCATAATCTGATGAGTTTTGACCAAATCACTCTATTTTTCATCTGCTTTTGTTACTATATTAAATGGAGATGACATTTTACAAGGCTTTTGTTAGAAATAAAAATACTTCAGTATGATTAACTACTACACGCTATGTTTACGAGTGCAATTCCTTATTTGCCCTCAAAGTGATTCAGAAGGCATCTGGATCCTGGTCTATCTCCATTCTTGGTTTAGAACTAAAAACAGGAAAGCAAAGACCTACTGAAAAAAAGACTATACAAAGCTCCAAAGCATATGTTAATGTATATTTTAAAGAAAGAAATGGGAAGAAGTAAAAGCATCATTTTTGTCATTCAAGCAAAGATCAAAGAATTACATTGGAGACTGTCCATGTGAAAGTGTCCAAGCATACCTGTGAGTGTGTTTCTGAGTGAGACATAGACAGAGAAGGGCAGGTAAGGAGGCCCTTCTGAGTCCCCCTTTCGTGGACCAACACATCTGGTCCAGGGGAGGACATGTGGCCTTCCCGCTGCCCTGGCAGGGCCCAGCTCTCCAGGGGGTCCCCAGCAGGACTGGAGGAGGGGCTGTGTTCCCAAACTGAATCAGCTCAGAGCCAGTTCCCACCATTCAGTTTGGTTCATGTTTGGTTCCTGGCAACAGTCCAGAAAAGATAAGGTGCCGATGCATAAGAAAGAAGGGGACAAAGAAGCAGATGGGTGGTGGAGAGTCACTGTTTACCATTTTTCTTGCCCTGTTCAATGGTGGATGATTGGCCATTGTTGATTTTTCCTTTCATTGAACACTTTTGTGTGTGTGTGTGTGTGTGTGTGTAATAAAGTTTTATTAAAGTATAAAGGAGATAGAGAAAACTTCTGACATAGGCATCAGAAGGGGGCAGAAAGAGTACCCGCTTGCTAGTGTTAACAATGAGGTTATATAATCCAAAGAATGTCTGGAGGTTGTAAAGACCTCATCAGACCTACTCCCATAATTTACATTTTAAGATAACAGAAGGTTGAATCCAAAGACAAGCTCCCGTCCTAATTACTCCTGAGGAACCCCGGGTATTAATAATTGTGGGGGGCCAATCCATCGATTTCCTTTTAGATACTGGGGCAACTTATTCTGTGCTTACTGAAGCCCCTGGCCCACTTTCTTCCTGATCCTATTCCGTAATGGGACTGTCTGGACGAGCCAAAAGGTATTATTTCAGTTATTCTTTATCTTGCAACTGGGATTCTGTGCTGTTTTCACACGAGTTTCTGATCATGCCAGAATCTCCCTCACCCCTTTTGGGAAGGGATATACTGAGCAAGGTCCATGCCTCTGTTTTCATGAATATGGAGCCCTTCCTTTCTCTCCCTTTAGTTGAACAAAATGTAAATCCTAGAGTATGGGCTGATGGAATATCTGTGGGTCGAGCACAAAATGCTATTCCTGTAGTTGTTAAGCTCAAAGACCCACACGTATTTCCACATAAGAAGCAGTATCCACTGAAACCTGAAGTTAAGGAAGGGTTAAAACCCATCATCGAAAATTTAAAGGAGCAGGGACTATTAACTCCCTGTAACAGTCCTAGCAACACTCCTGTTTTGGGTATAAAGAAATCGAATGGTAAATGGAGACTAGTTCAAGATTTATGAATAATAAATGAGGCTGTAGTTCCTTTACACCCTGTGGTGCCTAATCCTTATACTCTATTGTCTGAAATTCCTGAACGGGCCAAATATTTCTCAGTAATTGATTTAAAGGATGCCTTCTATTCAGTGCCTTTGGCAGAAGAAAGTCAATTTCTATTTGCCTTTGAAGACCATACGCAGCCAGCTACTCAGTTAACCTGGACAGTTTTGCCCCAAGGATTTCATGACAGTCCTCACCTATTCGGACAAAGTTTGTCACGGGATCTACAAAACTTTAATAGCTCTGAAGCAGTGGTGTTACAATATGTAGATGATATTTTGCTCTGTGCTGAGACAGAGGAAGCTTGTTCTCGAGCCTCAGAAGATTTCTTAAACTTTCTGGCAGACTGTGGTTACAAGGCATCAAGAGAAAAGGCTCAGCTTTGTCAACAATCGGTTAGATATCTGGGCCTAATCATATCAGAAGGGACTAGGGCCATAGGCCCTGAGAGAATTAAACCTATACTAAATCACCCCCTACCTATGACTTTAAGACAATTGAGAGGATTTTTGGGAATCACAGGGTACTGTCGCATTTGGATTCCGGGTTAAGGGGAACTTGCCCGGCCTTTATATAAACTTACAGCTGAAACTCAGCAGGCCCAAACCGACAAACTGGTTTGGTCTCCAGAAACTCAAAAGGCTTTTAAGGTTCCTCAGACTGCTCTCCTGCAAGCTCCAGCTCTGAGCTTGCCTACAGGGTCAGAATTTAATTTGTTTGTCACTGAAAGAAAAGGTGTGGCATTGGGAGTTTTGACACAACCCCGAGGGCCTCACCAGCAACCTATTGCTTATCTAAGCAGAGAATTAGATGTAGTTTCACGTGGGTGGCCCCACTGCCTAAGAGTAATTGGGGCAGCGGCTTTATTAGCACCTGAAGCTTTAAAAATAATTAATGGACGAAACCTTACTGTACTGACTTCTCATGATGTGAGTGGAATCTTAAATTCTAAGGTTAATATTTGGATGACAGACAGTAGGCTTCTTAAGTATCAGTCATTGTTGTTAGAAGGACCAGTAACTAAGTTTAAGTTTGTGGAAATTTAAATCCTGCCACTTTCCTTCCTGAGAAGGAAAATGAAACACCTGATCACGATTCTTCTCAATTCCTAACTTTGAACTATGCAGCTCGGGAGGATCTAAAGGATACCCCATTAGACAATCCTGACATGGAAATATTTACAGATGGCAGTTCTTTTGTTCGGGATGGAAAGCATAAAGCAGGTTACGCTGTGGTGACTGCTGAACAGGTTTTGGAAGCAAAATCTCTCCCCCAGGGAACCAGTGCTCAGTTAGCGGAGCCTGTGGCTCTGACCCGAGCTCTAGAGTTAAGCAAAGGGCAGCGGATGAGCCTGATAATCTATGTGAGTCTACTTCTGCTGACTCCAAAAATCCTGAGTCTGCCGTTTGATCCTCAACACAACGCCTTCCTGTCCTTGGCTCACTCCTGCGCTACATTCCACAATCGGTCTAACTGCTGGGTCTGCGGAGCACTCCCCTCTTCGTCAGTGGAAGGCTTCCTGTGGTGGACATCCCCACTTCAAGGAAAAGACTTTCTCCAAGTCTGTGAATACCTTCGACAACAATCACATGCGATGCCTCTTCTTCATCTGATGACATCTACCAACCCTAAAATGGACTGGTGCAACAATTTGTACTTTAACTATGGACATAATGTGACTTTTAATTTTGATTTTAACTCGTTTTAATGACTATGTTGCCTGCATCTGTAATTGTATAACTGGATTTGTTTCTAGCCGCATGAAAGCTTTTAAGTTACAAATGGTTGCTCAAACTCCTGCTACTGCTGTAGCTTCCTCCAACAACTATTTGGGGCCCCTGGATCAGATATCCTCAATATGAGGATTAGGAGAATATGTTGCCTCACCAATTTAGGGATAACGCCCCTTGTCAGCTCGGAAGCAGTTATGGAACGAGAATGATGCCCCTTTTCCCTAGGCAACATAATTCTCCTAAAAGAAAAGGGGGGAATGAGAGAGTCAGTTCCTAGGCAGGTTGATAGGGAGTCTAGGGGTCCCCAAGGAGAGAGGGGTCTGGAACACTTTTATGTGTTGGGAAAGATGCTGTCCTTCAGACTTTTTAATTTAGATTTTTTTATTGAGTGAGGTTGGTTTATGATGTAGTGTTCATTTCTGTTGCTCAGCAAAATGATTCAGTTATACATGTATATGTATATACCTTGTTTTTTAAAATAATTTTTTTCCATTATGGTGTATCATGAAATACTGAATATAGTTCTCTGTGCTATAGTAAGACCTTGTTGCTCACTGTCCTTTAGGTTTGTTATCTGTGGCTCCAATGGAACATATAGTCAGTGTCTTTCTCAGGGAATTCATATGATATTCTTATCACTCCCAGAATGGCTTGCCATTGGCCATGGTTCTTTTGTTTAAAAATTTTAACGGCTTATGTAAGGGGCTTCCCAGATGGCACTAGTGGTAAAGAACCCACCTGCCGATGCAGGAGACACAAGAGACATGCATTCAATCCCTGGGTCTGGAAGATCCCCTGGAGGTGAGCATGGCAAACCACTGCAATACTTTTGCCTGGAAAATCACTTGGACAGAGGAGCCTGGCAGGTTACAGTTCATAGGCTCGCAAAGAGTTGAACACAACTGAAGTGACTTAGCATGCACGTGAGAAGCATTTGTATGGCAAGTGTGCGAGAGAAGAGTTGAAATGGGGGCAGGAGTTGTCTTGGGTGGTGGGGAATGTCAGGAAAGAGCAGAAACAAGCAAACCCCAGAAAATGTATCAAAGTAAAGTCCTGACGTTCTGAGACACAATGGCAATAAATGCTTACATATTAAGAAGTATGTCACCTAGAGGGACAATAACAAGATTACAGTATGAATTGGTGAAATGTTTCAAATTTTAATGGTTTATTTGGCTTTTTAAAAAATCTATTCAGGAAAAATTACAAACATAATTTTACTTGTCTTGGAAACTTTGTATTTGGTTTCCAGGTACAAAAAATATTTGAGCTTTTAAGTCTTACCTTTAACATAGAGGACCAAAGGAGAAACTTAAGGGGTAGAAGCATCATTACTTTTGAGGAAAAAAAAATGACTTTGTGACAACTAAGGTTGAGTTGAAAATAGCATTACACATTCTGTGTGCATAGGACACAATGACATCTGAAGGTGGCCAACAGCAAAGCCGGGTCTAAAAGGATGCTTTTTTTGATGAGATGGAGAAGGAAATGGCAACCCACTCCAGTGTTCTTGCCTGGAGAATCCCAGGGATGGGGGAGCCTGGTGGGCTGCCGTCTCTGGGGTCACACAGAGTCGGACACAACTGAAGCGACTTAGCAGCAGCAGCAGCAAGTACAGCTGGAATGTCAGCCCAGGCCACCTGCGCCACCTTCCTTGCTCAGTTCAGTTCAGTTCAGTCTCTCAGTCGTGTCCGACTCTTTGTGACCTCATGGACTGCAGCACGCCAGGCCTCCCTGTCCATCACCAATTCCCGGAGCTTGTTCAAACTCATGTCCATTGAGTCAATGATGCCATCCAACCATCTCATCCTTTGTCGTCCCCTTCTCCTCTTGCCTTCAATCTTTCCCAGCAGCAGGGTCTTTGCCAATGAGTCAGCTCTTCGCATCAGGTGGCCAAAGTACTGGAGCTTCAGCTTCAGCATCAGTCCTTCCAATGAATATTCAGGACTGATTTCCTTTCGGATGGACTGGTTGGGTCTCCTCCTTGCTCCTCCAGCCCAAATCTTTCCTTCCTCTGCAGTCCCACAGCCTCTTATTATCATCTCTCACTCAGGTCACCTATCATGTGCCCTAAACAGCCCCTATAAAGTGTCTCAAGAACTTAGGCCACAATTCAGATGAAGTTTCCTAGAAACAGAGCCAAAGATGCACTTCATGTGCAAGCGATAGACTGAAGGAGTTCTCGAGGGAGGTGTCTGTAGGGTGGGGAGTGCAGCGGGATCCGAAGGGGAAGGAGGTGTGTTCCATCCAGTCCTCTTCAAGCTTTGGAGCATAAAGTGTATTGCAGAGTCTGTCCTGCCTTCAAACAGGTGAGCAAAACTTGTATACCCTTCCCCTGAGCTCTGACCTTGGATGAGGGCATCTTCACTCTGGGCAAAGTGGCTTCCATTGCCCAAGGGCAATCCTCTGGACAAGGTTGCTAGGGGAGAGGGTTTAGTTGGAGCCAAAGCAGAAGCAAGGGGGACAAGCACACCAACCAGCAGATAAAAAGGATTCCAAGGGATCTGGGTGAGGGTCCCATACCTGTGTCAAATTGGCATGGGAATCAGCATCATGTTTCCAGAGTGGGCAGAACATTCTGGAAGACAATTAACTGAAACACAGACAGACCTGGGTCTAGGGTTCACTTGGCAGGAGCCAGCATGGACCAATCAAGACCCAAGACCAAATGATAATAGTAAGAGTAATCACAATAACAACTAATAGTGATATAGTGTTTACTGCATGCCAGACCCTGTGCTAAGTCCTCTACCTAAATGAACACATTCATTCTTTGCACTAGCCCAAAGAAGTAGGTACTGATCTTATTCCCAGTTTACAAAGGAGAAATTAATTTACAGGTGAGGAAGTAGCCGTTCTTGGAGAAGTTATGTAACTTCACTCAGGTTATAAACCAAACAGGTGACTGACCTGAGTTTTGAATCCAGACAGTTTCTACTCTGAGTCCTTGTGCTCTATACGACCTTTCTGCATATTGCCTCCCCTTTCCAGAATTTAGCTACCATGCCAGCAAAGTGAGGATGATGTGTATGAGTTTCCTATTGCTGCTGAAACAAATTATCACAAACTTGGTGGCTTGAAACAATGCACATTTATGATTTTACAGTCGGGAGATCAGAAGTTTGAAATGGGTTTCATGGGGCTAAAATCAAGGTATCAGCTGGCCCGAGTTCCTCCTGGAGGACCTGGGGAGAATCTGGTTCCTGGCCTTTTCCAGCTTCTAGAAGGCTCCCTGGTTTGTGGCCCCTCCCTCTTTCTTCAAAGCCATCAGAGTAGCATCGGTACATCTCTCTCTCACTCTGACTCTCCAGCCTCCGTCTTTCAATTATAAGAACCCTTAGTGACTACATTTGGCCACCCAGATAATCCAGGATAATCTTCCCTTATTTCATCATATCTGCAAAGTACTTTTTGCTGAAGTAGCATATTCATACGTCCTGGGGATTAGGGTGTGGACTTCTTTGAAGGTCATTATTCTGCCTACCCCTGGAGAAGGAACTGGCAACCTACTCCAATATTCTTGCCTGGAGAATCCCTGGACAGAAGGGCCTGGGGGGCTGCAGTCCATGAGGTCACAAAACTGTCGAACACGATTGAGCGACTGAGCACAAGCATACTGCCACAGTGGGGCAAAGAGCAGCCTCAGCTTTATTTTTGGCCACCTAGCCTGGCAGAAGGAAGAATTAATATATTTTAATTTTAATTATAGGTGGCTCAATGGTAAAGAATTCATCTGCCAACGCAGGAGACGTGAGTTCTATCTCTGGGTCAGGAAGATCCCCTGGAGGAGGAAATGGCAGCCCACTTAAATATTTTTGCCTGGGAAATCTTATGGACAGAGCAGCTTGGCAGGTTGCAGTCACAAGGTCACGAAGAGTCAGACACAACTGATTAAGCATGCAAGCAATTTTAACTCTGGAAGGAGAAACTCTCATTTCTTTCACATCTGAGTTAATAAACTGAGATTCATACTTGGTATTGGGGCTTGTAGACACATTTTATCCCTGGTAGCTCAGCTGGTAAAGAATCTGCCTGCAATGCAGGAGACCCTGGTTTGATTCCTGGGTTGGGAAAATCCCCTGGAGAAGGGATAAGCTACCCACTCCAGTATTCTTTCCTGGAGAATTCCATGGACAGTATAGTCCATGGGGTCAAAAAGAGTCAGACACAACTGAGCCACTTTCACTTTCATACACATCTTATAAGCCACTTTCACTCATTCATTCATTTAACTAACATTTACTTACCACCTGCCAGTGACTGTTATGTGAGACAAATGATCTTTTAGTATGTTTTAGCCACTTGACATTTTTGAGGTCAACTTGTTGGGGTCTAGGCTACACTAACTACTGTCAGTTCAGTTCAGTTCAGTCACTCAGTCCTGTCTGACTCTTTGTGACCCCATGATTCGCAGCACGCCAGGCCTCCCTGTCCATCACCAACTCCCGGAGTTCACTCAGACTCACGTCCATTGAGTCAGTGATGCCATCCAGACATCTCATCCTCTGTCGCCCCCTTCTCCTCCTGCCCCCAATCCCTCCCAGCATCAGAGTCTTTTCCAATGAGTCAACTCTTCGCATGAGGTGGCCAAAGTACTGGAGTTTCAGCTTTAGCATCATTCCTTCCAAAGAAATCCCAGGGCTGATCTCCTTCAGAATGGACTGGTTGGATCTCCTTGCAGTCCAAGAGACTCTCAAGAGTCTTTTCCAACACCACAGTTCAAAAGCATCAATTCTTCGGTGCTCAGCCTTCTTCACAGTCCAACTCTCACATCCATACATGACCACAGGAAAAACCATAGCCTTGACTAGACGAACCTTTGTTGGCAAAGTAATGTCTCTGCTTTTGAATATGCTATCTAGGTTGGTCATAACTTTCCTTCCAAGGAGTAAGCGTCTTTTAATTTCATGGCTGCAGTCACCATCTGCAGTGATTTTGGAGCCCAAAAAAGTAAAGTCTGACACTGTTTCCACTATTTCCCCATCTATTTCCCATGAAGTGATGGGACCGGATGCCATGATCTTTGTTTTCTGAATGTTGAGCTTTAAGCCAACTTCTTCACTCTCCTCTTTCACTTTCATCAAGAGACTTTTGAGTTCCTCTTCACTTTCTGCCATAAGGGTGGTGTCATCTACATATCTGAGGTTATTGATATTTCTCCCAGCAATCTTGATTCCAGCTTGTGCTTCTTCCAATCCAGCGTTTCTCATGATGTACTCTGCATATAAGATAAATAAGCAGGGTGACAATATACAGCCTTGACATACTCCTTTCCTGATTTGGAACCAGTCTGTTGTTCCATGTCCAGTTCTAACTGTTGCTTCCTGACCTGCATTCAAATTTCTCAAGAGGCAGATCAGGTTGTCTGGTACTCCCATCTCTTTCAGAATTTTCCACAGTTTATTGTGATCCACAGAGTCAAAGGCTTTGGCATAGTCAATAAAGCAGAAATCAATGTTTTTCTGGAACTCTCTTGCTTTTTCCATGATCCAGCGGATGTTGGCAATTTGATCTCTGCTTCCTCTGCCTTTTCTAAAACCAGCTTGCACATCAGGAAGTTCACGGTTCACATATTGCTGAAGCCTGGCTTGGAGAATTTTGAGCATTACTTTACTAGAGTGTGAGATGAGTGCAATGTGCGGTAGTTTGAGCATTCTTTGGCATTGCCTTTCTTTGGGATTGGAATTAAAACTGACCTTTTCCAGTCCTGTGGCCACTGCTGAGTTTTCCAAATTTGCTGGCATATTGAGTACAGCACTTTCACAGCATCATCTTTCAGGAGTTGAAATAGCTCAACCAGAATTCCATCACCTCCACTAGCTTTGTTCATAGTGATGCTTTCTAAGGCCCACTTGACTTCACATTCCAGGATGTCTGGCTCTAGGTCAGTGATCACACCATCGTGATTATCTGAATCATGAAGATCTTTTTTGTACAGTTCTTCTGTGTATTCTTGCCATCTCTTCTTAATATCTTCTGCTTTTGTTAGGTCCATACCATTTCTGTCCTTTATCGAGCCCATCTTTGCATGAAATATTCCCTTGCTATCTCTAATTTTCTTGAAGAGATCCCTAGTCTTTCCCATTCTGTTGTTTTCCTCTATTTCTTTGCATTGATTGCTGAAGAAAGCTTTCTTATCTCTTCTTGCTATTCTTTGGAACTCTGCATCCAGATGTGTATATCTTTCCTTTTCTCCTTTGCTTTTCACTTCTCTTCTTTTCATAGCTATTTGTAAGGCCTCCCCAGACAGCCATGTTGCTTTTTTGCATTTCTTTTCCATGGGGATGGTCTTGATCCCTGTCTCCTGTACAATGTCACGAACCTCATTCCATAGTTCCTCAGGCACTCTATCAGATCTAGGCCCTTAAATCTATTTCTCACTTCCACTGTATAATCATAAGGGATTTGATTTAGGTCATACCTGAATGGTCTAGTGGTTTTCCCTACTTTCTTCAATTTAATTCTGAATTTGGCAATAAGGAGTTCATGATCTGAGCCACAGTCAGCTCCTGGTCTTGTTTTTGCTGACTGTCTAGAGCTTCTCCATCTTTGGCTGCAAAGAATATAATCAATCTGATTTCGGTGTTGCCCATCTGGTGATGTCCATGTATAGAGTCTTCTCTTGTGTTGTTGAAAGAGGGTGTTTGTTATGACCAGTGCATTTTCTTGGCAAAACTCTATCAGTCTTTGCCCTGCTTCATTCCGTATTCCAAGGCCAAATTTGCCTGTTACTCCAGGTGTTTCTTGACTTCCTACTTTTGCATTCCAGTCCCCTATAATGAAAAGGACATCTTTTTGGGGTGCTAGTTCTAAAAGGTCTTGTAGGTCTTCATAGAACCGTTCAACTTCAGCTTCTTCAGCGTTACTGGTTGGGGCATAGAGTTGGATTACTGTGATACTGAATGGTTTGCCTTGGAAACAAACAGAGATCATTCTGTCGTTTTTGAGATTGCATCCAAGTACTGCATTTTGGACTCTTTTGTTGACCATGATGGCTACTCCATTTCTTCTGAGGGATTCCTGCCCGCAGTAGTAGATATAATGGCCATCTGAGTTAAATTCACCCATTCCAGACCATTTTAGTTCGCTGATTCCTAGAATGTCGACATTCACTCTTGTCATCTCTTGTTTGACCACTTCCAATTTGCCTTGACTCTTGGACCTGACATTCCAGGTTCCTATGCAATATTGCTCTTTACAGCATCGGACCTTGCTTCTATCACCAGTCGCATCCACAGCTGGGTATTGTCTTTGCTTTGGCTCCATCCCTTCATTCTTTCTGGCGTTATTTCTCCACTGATCTCCAGTAGCATATTGGGCACCTACTGACCATGCCTTTTCACACTGTTCATGGGGTTCTCAAGGCAAGAATACTGAAGTGGTTTGCCATTCCCTTCTCCAGTGGACCACATTCTGTCAGATCTCGCCACCATGACCCGCCCATCTTGGGTTGCCCCACGGGCATGGCTTAGTTTCATTGAGCTAGACAAGGCTGTGGTCCTAGTGTGATTAGATTGACTAGTGCAACTTTAAATGTGAGCACTAGAGAGTAGGTGCCTCAGAGTCTAGCAGATGCCTTGTTATTTGGATTAAATCATTGTAATTTTTTAAAATGTTTAATTTTTTAAATTTTAAATATTTATTTATTTGGCTGTCTTGCACCTTAGTTGTGGCACAGAGGATCTTTGCTGGGTCAGGCAGGATCTTTCCTTGCAGCGCACAAACTCTCCAGTTGCAGCACTCAAGTTTAGTTGCTCCGCAGCATGTAGGATCTTAGTTTCCCGACCAGGGTTCAGACCTGCACCCCCTGCCCTGCAAGGCAGGTTCCCAACCACTGGACCACCAGGGAAGTCCCCATCTATAATTTTTAAAATTGTGATAAAATACACATAAAATTTACCATCTTCATCATTTTTAAGTGTGCATACAGTTCAGTAGTGTTGAGTATATTCACATTGTTGTGAAAGAGATCTCCAGAACTTTTTCATCTCACAAAACTGAAACTCTACACCCATTAAACAATAGCTCTCCATTTCCTCCACACTCTGCCACTGGCAGCCTCCATTCTACATTCCGAGTTTAACTACTCTAGATGCCTCATGTAAGTGGAATCATATCGAATGTATATTTTTGTGACTGGTTTATTTTAATTAACAAAATGTCCTACAGGTTCCTTCAAGTTGCAGCATGTGTCAGACTCTCCTTCCTTTTTAAGACTGAATAATATTCCACTGTAAGTATATATTCCGTTTTGTTTATCCATTCATCTGTTGATGCACATTTGAGCAGCTTATCTGTAATGCTTTCAGGGTTAAGGAGCCATCTTTACAGGAGGTGGACCCCACAGGCAACATTGTAGTTTGGCTTAAATCTTCACCTCCTACAGATTCTAGCCACCAACTGCATTTCTTTTTCTTTTCCTCATCTTTATTTAATTTTTTTATTTGTATACAATTGTTAAAGGTTACTTTCCAGTTACAGTTATTACAAAATAGTGGTTCTGTTCCCTGTTGCATACAGTACATCTTTGAACCTGTCTTATTCCCAGTAGTTTATACCTCCCACTCCACCACGGCTACTGCTGCATTCTAATTCTGAAATGACAAATTCGGGGATTTAGGAACGGTAGCTGAATCAAAGTATGTACAGAGGCAAAATATGTTTTTTGAAAAAATACGTGAGGAGTCACTAGTAAATTTCTCCCCATATTTTGTTATTCCATGTATAAGAGAACAAATATACAAAAAAAAAAAAAAAAAAGCTTGAAAATAGGAGTAATAGAAAGCATTACTATAAAATGTAAAGCCTAAACTTGACATCAAAACACCCCAAATTATATTCATTATTCTGAAAATTTCTATTTGCCTCATGCTGAAGCACAGAATAGAATTTTAGAGCTCTTTTATGATTATGCGTAG
Source organism: Bubalus kerabau (assembly GCF_029407905.1). Lineage (NCBI taxonomy): Eukaryota > Metazoa > Chordata > Mammalia > Artiodactyla > Bovidae > Bubalus > Bubalus kerabau. Next base: position 69,997,370 of record NC_073637.1, read on the forward strand.
CTTTTTAGTCTATTATCCAAATAGGAGGCCTATAATTTATGCCTCCTATCTTGAAAAAAATGTTTTTCAACTTTACATTAAAACAGAAAAAGAATCTTTCAAAAGCCAGTTTAGGTCAGAAGTTAGAGTTGTTTCTTCAACTCAACAATGAATAAAGTTTGAGTATTTCGTTTTTAAAAAAGAACAGTGACACTCTACGATGGTGTCTATCCCATAGAAATGTTGGCAATGTACACAAGGTTGTATGAACAAAAACATTCATTGGATTGTTGCTTGTATAAAGAGAACAGAAATGTTGTAAACATCAAACGACAAGAGACTAGTTCTATAAATCACGGTACATCAATACTATAGAATAATATGTATCCATTTAAAAGAATGTAGTAGATCACTATATGCTCATCTGGAAATAGCTCCAAACAAATTGTTAAGTTAAATTAACCCAAGGCACAGATTAATACATAGAGTATTCATTATTTCAATCCTTTTTTATTTTCTTGAGATCCAACTGCCTAATAGCTAGTTGTGAGAATTTAATGAGGTATAATTCATGCAAAACTTAATTAGAAACCATGTAAAACTTGCTTAGAACACTGGCACATATATTAAGTGCTCCAAAATGTTAGTTCTTTTAGTAGACAATATTGTGCTTATGTAAGCAGCAGCAGCAGCAAGCAGAATAACAAAATAAGCAGAATAACCTCCAAGAATAAGTCTCCAAGACATGATTCTTCCACATCCTTAAACAGAGCCAGTTCCGGCTGAAATTGTGCACTTGGCCTTCATCATTCCCTCATTAACTGCAGACCTGCTGCTCTTCAGGCTTCCAGAGTCCTTGGGCTATAGGACTTCTATCCCCATCATGTTCCATCATCCCATTACTCAGGATGCCTCATGTGGCCCTTATACAGACCTATCACCTTTGGGCAGAAGATAAAATATCTATCTGCTCCCTATGTACATAAAATCCTGGCTGAATTATTAACCAATCTGGAAAATAACTGTTTATACAAGATCTACAAGTCTTTGCTAAGAATCCTCATTTTTCATCAAGATGTCTCCATTTTGGAAACACATTCTCCTTTAATGGCGTAACTGCCAGATCTCTACCATTCCTGGTTCAGAGTACTTGGAGGATGCGGTTTGTCATCTTGGGTCTGCAGTTCTGTGACCTGGCTCAGAAACTCAAAACACCACTTGTTCTTAGTTCCATGGTCTAGCACAAATTCCTTACTTTTCCTAACCAGCATGTTTTCATCTATAATTGAAGATAATATCTACTTTCTAAAAGTTGTTGGAAGGATTGTTTTAAAAGTAGATGTAAAGATTTGGAGAAGGAAATGGCAACCCACTCCAGTGTTCTTGCCTGGAGAATCCCATGGACAGAGGATCCTGGCAGGCCATGGTCCATGGGGTCACAGAGAGTCAGACACGACTGAAGTGACTAAGCACGCACGTAAAGCATTTAGCATAGTGTGGGGCATATAGGATGTACGTACCAACTGGTAGAGGTATGGCTGTCTAGATAAATGGGTGGATATCAAGACAGTCAGTTTCACGTGTCTGGGTCATCTCATTAATATAATATGTATGTTGATCTCATCTCATTATGGCTGTAAGCTCCTTGAAGATGGAGCCCTAACTTCCACTGAATTATTTTTTTCCCCTTTGCTAAGGTGACTTGGTTCCCAGATCTTCAGGGAATCTTTCCTGTCCTCTTTGAAAGACCATGGTTGGGACCATGCATTCGTTTTCTGGATTGGACAGTATGACCAGCAGAATAACATAAAAGTTAAGGCTACTCTTTCTGGAGTCCAGCAAACATAATTCTGCCATATACTCATTGTGTGGTCCTGAGCAGATTATTCAACCCTAATAAGCCCCAGCTTCCTAGGATGTGTATGTGATCAGTGGAAATTGCTACCTTGTAAAGGTTGATGTGAGAATTCAATTAGATTGTGAGTGTGAAACATGTGGCAGAGTGCCTGGTATATAATAAGTGCTGATAAATGCTAACTGATATCATTATTGTCATCATCATCATTTTATCTTCCTCCTCTTCCTCATCAGAGTACTAGAAAACCCAGCCCTGATTCTGATCATTTATTTCTCATTCCTTCATTTGGACCATTGCTTAAGGAGTGTCAACTATATCAGGAGCTGTGATGGGTGCTGTGTGCTGTGCTGAGTTGCTCAGTCATGTCCAAGTCTTTGCAACCCTATAGACTGTAGCCCACCAGGCTCCTCTGTCCATGGGGATTCTCTAGGCAAGAATACTGGAGTGGGTAGCCTATCCCTTCTCCAGGGGAATCTTCCCCACCCAGGGATAGAACCAGGTTGTCCTTGCATTGCAGGCTGATTCTTTACTGGCTGAGCTACCAGAGAAGCCCATTGTGATGGGTACTGTAGGGTGTAAAGATGGTTGAGTGTGCTTCTGAAATCACATTGCTCACTCAGTGATGACGGAGACAAACGTGTAGACAATGTGGTGAGTTGAGTGATGGGGTGGTCACAGGGAGCAGGGTAGAAGGAGGATGCTCTGCGTGAACTTAATTCACCTAGATATGTTCTCTGGAAAGCTCCACCCCTCATTTCCACACCTTCCCAGGGAGGGAAAGTGCATTTTGCCCAGGGCTGGGAGAAAACCCTCTCCATTCACTGCCTCTTAGCAGAGGCTTACCTATTTTAAGGCAAATAGGAGGAAAATGTGACATCATGAACAGAAGAGATGATCTGAAATGGGTGGGACTCCGTGGTCACTCTCTGGACCCTGATGCTGGCAGTGGCGGCTTTGCTTGGTTTGGGGCAGGCCCTCATTCATTCGTTCATTCATCCAACTGTTTCTGAAACTTCTTGAGGTTATTCTGTCATTAGCGTGAGTGGTTGAGCGCCTATATAAACATGCGATGCCTAGCATGTTCCATGCTCACAAACACTCCAAACCTTCTGTCAACTATTTACTTTTTAAAGGTTTGTTTGTCTTCTCTGTTTACAAATTATGATGCTATATACAGATGTTCATGTATTGAGAAGAGAGCACATGTTTTGAGTCATGAAACTTGGATTTTCATCACAATCTCTGCTTTAGATGTCACTTTAACTTTCTGGTCCACACTTTGCTCATCTGTAAAATGGGAGTTACATTGATGTTATCATTGCTGTTACTAAAAACACCTTTTACATTTCTGTTTCTTTTCCTAAGGAATAGAAAGATTGGTGAAAAATCAATGGAGAAAAAGTCTTGATTTGCCAGCTGCTGGTCAGTATACATGTTTAAATCTCACTAAAAATGTCTTGTACAAATGGAAATATCTTGAATGCTTTAACAGGGTACCCTAAAGTATCAAAGTGCAGTGAAAGTTTTGCCAGTCAATGATAAACATTGTACAGAAGCTTTTTCATTTTTTAACATTTTATTACAAATGTTAAATGAGCACATTGATTAAAGAGATTCTGAATGTGGTTTTTAATAAAACAGAAGACAGCTGGCTTCTGTTGATGAGATAGGAGGATATGAGTGGATGTTGACATTGATCTTTGAAGAAATTTACACGGAGAGATAAGAAAGGAAGAAGAGGAAGGGGTAATGTTATTAAGGAAAAAAAAAAGATCAATTAATGAGGAACCAGGGCAAGAAATAGATTCCAGGTCCAGTTCTGTTTCTGTGGCCAGGGAAATGGATATAAAAGCCATTAGAAGTGCACTATATTGAGTTCTACTAATATTTGGATCTTGCCAGAGTAGAAAAATGTCATAGAATTTCTAACTCTTTTAACAGTGAGATCTTCATTTTTGAATAAGGGGGGCGGGGTTCAAATTATTTTGTTTGTAATATTACAATTAAATTTAATCGTGAGATGAATTTTGCATTTGGGGAAATAATAAAAGTTAGAATCAGATCTCTCTGAGTTTTAACTCCTCTGCAGCATTTATATAGAGGCCAGACATTCCTCAGGCTGCTTCCAACCAACAGCTCAGCACGTGGGGTATGGGCCGGTACAAGAACCTGGAGATTGCTGCTCAACATGGGGCTCTTCTAGCGGGAAAGTTTTGTTCTCAATTGTAAGCTTGGCTGAGATTTCCTCCAGGCTGTGCTACAGTCTGCGTCTCCTCCTGCTTCAGCCTCCTTCCTGATCTGTTCCTTTCACAGTGTCAGGCCTTTCACAGCATCATGACCTGAAATCTTTCCCTGTTACCCCTGCTCCCTCACCCCTTCATCCTCTATAGAAATTGCCCCCAATAAGTCTTTTGAACTTTTAAATCCACCTTGATATCTGCTTCTTGGCAGACTTGAACTGACACAGTTCCTCAAAGGTTTTTTGTGAAGCTGAAATGAGATCATTCATATAAGGTGCTTGGCACGGTGTTGGATTCATAGCCAATCTCATTGAAAACTGGCTGATGAAATTTTGAGAAAGAAGAATGAAGTTGGAGGAATCACACTACTTGATTTTAAGACTTACATAAAGCTATAGATATCAAGACAGTGGAGGTATTGGTAAAGGGATATAAACACTTAGGTCAATGGAAGAGAATAAAGAACCCAGAAATAGACCCACACAAATATAGTCAATTGATTTTTGACAAAGGCCCAAAAGCAGTTCAATGGAGAAAGGATGGTCTTTTCAACAAATATGTTGGAACATTTGGACATCCATAGGCAAAAAAAAAGAGAAATTTGACCTAACATCATACCTTATACAAAACTTAACTCAAAATAGAACATAGATCTAAGACTATAAAACTTTTAGAAGAAAACACAGGAGAAAATATTTGTTTAACTTGGGGTTAGTTCTTAGAGATGACACAAAAGCATGATTCATAAAAGAATACAACCATAAGTTAAAGTTCATCAAAATTAAAACCTTTTTGTCTGTGAGATATACTGTTTGTTAAGAGGATGAAAAGAGGAGCTAACAAATGGGGAGTAAATATTGGCTAATTAAATTTTCTACAAATGATTTCTATCCAGAATATATTTAAAAAACCCTCAAAACTCAACAGTAAGAAAATAAACCAACTAAAATACAGATAAAAGATGAACAGATACTTCACTAAAGAGGATGCAAGGATGGCAAGGAAGCACGAGGAAAGGTGTTCACTATTGTTCCATCACGGAAATGCAAATTGAGGTCACAATGAGATATCTGTGGATGCCTAGTAGAACGGTGAATTACTGACAACTCAGAGTGCTGCCAAGGATGCAGAACAGCTGGAACTCTCATTCATAGTTGATGGAAATGCAAAATAGTACAACTACTCTGAAACTGTCCCGTAATTTTAAATATAGACCATATGACCCAGCAATTTCACTCCTGGGCATTTACCTTAGAGAAATAAAAACTTGTGTTCATACAAAAATCTGCACACAAATATTTAGAGAAGCCCTATTCTTAATTTCCCCAAACTGGAAACAGCCGAAATGTCCTTCCACAAATGATGCATCAACTGTGATACAGGCGTGCAGTGGAGTACTGCTTAGCAACAAAAACGAACCAGCTGCTAATACGTGCAATGACTTGCATGGATCTCAAAAGCATTAGTCTGAATGAAAGAAAATCTCAAAAGGTTATATACTGTATGATTCCACTTATATGACAGTCTCTAAAAGACCATAAGACCTTCCCAGGTGGTGCTACTGGTAAAGAACTCGCTTGCCAAAGCAGGAGACATAAGAGATGTGGGTTCCATCCCTGGGTCCAGAAGCTCCCCTGGAGGAGGAAATGGCAACCCCCTGCAGTATTCTTGGAGAAGGAAATGGCAACTTACTCCAGTATTCTTGCCTGGAGAATCCCATGAACGGAGGAGCCTGGCAGGCTACATTCTATGGGGTCACAACAATCGGACACAACCGAGTGACATAGCACACAGCATTCTTGCCTGGAAAATCCCATGGACAGAGGAGCCCAGCAGGCTACAGTCCATCGCATGGCAGAGTCAGACACGACTGAAGCAACTTAGTGCAAAGGACAATACTGTAGTTATACAGAACAGATCGGTATCCAGGGGTAAGGATGGGGAGAGTGTGCCTGCAAAGGAGCAACATGAGGGGCTTTTCTGAGGTGATGGGTTTGTTCTGTACCCCGATGTGCTGGTGCATAGGAGAATCCCTACAAATATTAAAATTCATTGCACTGTGTACACACACACACACACAGTTGATTTCACTACATGAGAATTTAAAATATAGAATTAATTCAAATATTAGTCATTAATGCTATTGTATCACTGAGTGTTTGTTATGTAAATAATAGTTGTCACTGGTCATTGTCTAATTGTAAGTATTCCTGTTTTTCATTTCCCACACCCTGCTAAACCTGCCGTCAAGCTCATGCTTGCTGTGTTTTAAAACCTCATTCAGTTCCACAGTCAGACTAGGAAGATTTTGTTCAGAAAATTGATTCAGCAAAGGATAGTCATCAAATGCTATGAAGATTACACAATCGATTTAGTGAAAGTCAGTAATGACGGTAATGATGATACCAGGTATGATAACAGCATCCTGAAGCTCAGGAACATTTTCTCAGTGGCTCGTATATGTAGAGAGATCCTAACAGATATTAACATTCACTCTTTCCATAGGCATGAACGTCAACAAGTCATGGCTCAAAATGGGGCGAGGACTTTCAGGGGAATCCCCGGAGGGACGTATCACTGTGATTCTGAGAAACCGAATGATTCTTTCGGCTTCCTGGACAAACTCTCCATGGGTCTGCACCAGAGAGTAGGAGCCACAGAAATACCTGTGAGGTCTGAGTCACCTCCTTTTCACTTGTCACTTTCTAATCAAGCCCTGACTCTTTGTCAGTGACTGACCCCGCCTCTGATAGGTGGACAGGGTTGCTACCAGCTTCCTCCAGATGGCAGATGGTTGGCCCTAGCCCAGTGGTGGAACATAAAGGCTGGCATGGAAGTACCTGGGTACCAGGTGCGTATGAAAAGTGTAGCCACGGGATTGCCTTCTCTTTGTATTGTCAGTTTTTCTCCAAAGCCCACCCACCTCACCTACCACCCATGGGCCCACTCTGAGTTTGGATTTTCTACACGAGGCTAACAGATTTCCTGGTGGAACATAGAATTCTACAAACCTTATTTATGCACTCGTTGGAAGCTCAGCCAGTTTTAGAGGAAAACTCCCTGATGGTAGAAATGTGAATTTTGTGTATACAGAGAATACTGTGGGTGCCCCTGTGATGGTGTGGCAGACTCTCACGGTGCTTTCTCAGTGTTTTTTTTCCAAAAGAGAAGGGTTCAATAATACTGGTGCTAAAATAAGAAAAATTAAAAACACTGAGTTATTACCTTTTCCATTTGTCAAATTGGCAAAGAATAAGGAACGACCATGTCCGCATCTTCACTCTGCAAGTTCACGGCTTGATTGATCTGATTCTTAGGTCCAGCTTGTGCCCTCTTCCTGCACATAGTCTCATCTTTTAATTTACTATTATTTATTTGCTACTATTGAATAAAGCTCACTGCTTCTTACTATAAATGCAATATGTGCTCAGTACAAAAAAAACAGATAAAATACCAAAAACTGCAAGCAAGCAAAAACAATTACCTGTAGAGAACAAATTTGCGGTTCCCCAGGGGGAGGGGGCTGGAGGAGGGATGGAGTGGGAAGTTGGGGCTGGCAGATGTGAGCTGTTATATAAAGAAGGGACACAGAGCAAGGTCCCACTGCATAGTATAGAGAACTGTATTCACTCTCCTATAATGTCTCAAGAGCCACAGACGATCACTGTTGAAAAGTTGATGACATCCCCCACAAGTGTTTTTGTAAAGCGCCTGTGTTCCTGTTTTTAAATAGAGTTAGGACAGCGTCAAGTATAATAATCTGTTGCTGTTGTTTAGTCACTCAGTCTTATCCGACTCTTTTGCGACCCGGTGGACTGTAGCCCACTAGGCTCCTCTGTCTGTGGGATCTCCCAGGCAAGAATACCGGAGTGGGTTGCCATTTCCTTCTCCAGGGGATCTTCCCGACCCAGGAATTGAACCTGCATCTCCTGCTGTGGCAGGTGGATTCTTGACCACTGAGTCACCTAGGAAGACCTTAGTAGTCTGTTGTTCACTTGCTAAGTCGTGTTCAACTCTTTGTGACCCCATGGACTGCAGAAAGCCAGACTTCCCTGTCCTTCACCATCTCCAGGAGCTTGCTCAATCTCATGTCCGTTGATTTGTGTGTGTGTGTTAGTCGCTCAGTCGTGGCCGACTCTGTGACCTCATGCACTGCAGCCCACCAGGCTTCTCTGTCCATGAGATTTTCCAGAAGAGGATACTGGAGTGGATTGCCATTTCCTTCTCCAGGGGATCTTTCCGACCCAGGGATCAAACCTGGGTATCCTGCACTGCAGGAAGATTCTTTACCAACTGAGCTACAAGGGAAACCCCAATTAACCATCTCATCCTCTGTCATCCCCTTCTCCTCCTGCCTTCTTTTCCAATGAGTCAGCTCTTCGAGTAGTATTCTGTAGCTTACTTTTATTTTCACGTAACACATCTTATCAAACATAGTCTTGTTCTTACACAGTCACATCATTTAAGCAGGGCAGTAGGTGATTCTGTCCCAAATGACAGTTATGATGTCCCATCATGAAAACTCTCATCACCATCACCATGCCAGGTTAATTTTCTTACTCTGTTAAGACTTTTGTGCTCTCTCTTTCTGCCCCTGCCACAGGGGGAAGGAGAATGAATATTTACCTGGGGTTTTCACTTCTGGTTAAAAAACTTTACAGCTGACAAACCTCACCCTACATTAAAGGGCCTCTGGGGATTCAATTCTCTGTTTCTTAGAAAGCCTAGAATGTGTCCATGGAGCACTCTGGCATCCTTCCAGCAACTTCCCAACACGTAGAGGAGATAGTCATCAGGGTCTAGTGTTACCAACCTTATTAATGCCTAATTTCTTCTCTGGAATAACACCACCTGCCACAGCTTAAGAGTTTTGTTTTCTAAGGCCCTCCTCAATGTTTTCTGGAATACCCAAGACAAACAAATGTCTGTTCGCTACAATCTTTCAAATCTGCTTCTTGCAAAATAACCACAATAGAGGATTCCAGCTGCTCCCGGAGACTCAGAAATGACATAAGCGTTTTGAACCTCCTTCAGATCTGTGCTTCAAAATTAAGGAATAAAATTATAAAACTTTACTGCATATCCAAAGACAATGCAGAAAAATTACAAAGTATTCTGAATTTACAAACAAGGATCTTAAAGGATCTTTAAGACCCAACCAAAGCACTTCCATTCAGGGAAGTCTTCCTGGAAGAGGTGATAACTGAGTTGAAGAGTAGAGGATTAACCAGGGTGGGCTTGGGGACAGAGAGTGAGAGCATCCTGGCAAGGAGCACGACATAAGCAAAAGCACAGAAGCAAGAAGTATGGAGGTGATTCTGTCCAGTGTTCTTTCTGCTGTTAAAGAATAAACTACAAGGTGGTATGGGGGGCAGAGGGAGACTAGCCAGAAGTGAGACTAGAGAGCTAGAGAGGGAAGAAAAGGAAAAGCCAAACCCGCCCAGGCTGAACACAAAAACATTCTATTTCGGTGGGCTTTATGGATTTAGGGCTTCCCTGGTGGCTCAGAGGGTAAAGAACCCACCTGCAATGCAGGAGACCTGGGTTCCATCCCTGGGTTGGGAAGATCCCCTGAAGAAGGGAATGGCTACCCACTCCAGTATTCTGGCCTGGAGAATTCCATGGACAGAGGCTCCTGACAGTCTATAGTCCACGAGCTTGCAAAGAGTTGGACGTGACTGAACCCCTTTCACATATGGATTGAGTGTTTTAGTCTACCACAATTTCATACAATATTTAAATCCTTGTATGTAAATTGAGATACAAACAGATGTTTTTTTAATAATTTTCACTCCCCAGATTTCTCCTACACTGTGAGAACCTATCTTCAAATATTTTCTATCCCTTCTCCATGTGGGGCTTTGTGAAAGTTTAGGTCATTTGTAAGTTTCACCCTAAGAGTAGGAAATAAGCATTTGAATTACAGTATACATGTATGTATATATACAAGCATGTATGTGTGTGTGTGTGTGTGTGTGTGTGTGTGTGAGGTGGCACAATAGATATACTTTGTACTTCATTCCCTAAATACCCTTTGATATCTCTGTGGCTTGGTGCATGTTGTTCCCATGTCTGAAGGCCTTTCCTCCTAATCCTTTCCCATGAGATAAATTCAAGCATATTCTTCAAACCCAGTAACACCCTCCTTGAAGCCAGGGCCCTGGCAATTCATCTGTGCCCCCAGATAATTTTCTATCACTTTTTCAGTACTTCAAAGAGTAGTTCTCAATGATGGCTGTACAGCAAAAGCACTGAGGTTGCTTTGCAAAAATACCCTTGCATGGACTTCACCCTCTAGAGATTTTGATGTCATTGGTCTGGGGTGGGGGCCAGGGATCAGTATTTTTTAGAGCTCTCCAGGTGGTTCAAATGTGAATCAAAATTGAGAATCATGATTTATTGACACAATTTAGTATTTTTATCTCACGAATTTTGAAATGTAGATTTATTTTCATTCAGTTCAGAATATTTTCTAATTTCTATTGAGACTTGCTCTTTGATCCATGGATTATTTAGTAGAATATTCTTGAATTTCCAACTATTTGAATATTTTCAGTTATATCTTTGTTATTGATATATAATATAATTCCATTGTGGCCAGAGAACTTATATGATTTTAATTCTTTTAAATGTGTTAAGGTTTGCAGTAGAACCCAGAATATGGTCTGTTTTGATGAATATTCAATTCCTTGAAAGCCATTTGCATGCTTTTGTGGCTGGAAGCCAACTACATCAAATTGATGTTACACGAATTTGATGTAGTTGGTTGATTTTATGTTCAATTCATATATCCTTATGGATTTTCTGTCTATTTATTCTATCAAGTCCTGAGAGAAGAATATTAAAGCTGTAACTGTGGATTTTTCCATTTCTCCTTTTAGTACTACATGCTTTTGTTTCGTGTGTTTTGAAACTGTTGTTAGTTGAGTGCACATTTAGGCTTGAGTCTACCTTGTGAATTGACACTTTTATTGTGGTGTAGTGTCTACCTTTATCCCCCGTAACTTTCATTGCTCTGAAATTTACTTTGTCTGTTATTAATGTAGCCATTCTAGCTCTCTTTGCATTAGTGTTTGCATGGTCTACCTTGCCCATCTTTTTATTTTTAACTTACCTATACCATTGTGTTTATTTCTTCCCCACGATTTACTTACCTAAATTTTCTAATTGAATCGTTTTTTTTTCCAAACCTTAAACTTTTTATTTTGCATTGGGGTATAGCCAATTAACAATGTTATGGTAGTTTCAGATAAACAACAAAGGGTCTCAGCCATACATATACACCTATCCATTCTCTCCCAAATCTCCCTTCCGTCGAGGCTGGCACATAACGTTGAGTAGAGTTTCATGTGCTATACAATAGGTCCTTGATGGTTATCCGTTTTAAATACAGCAGTGTGTCCATGATCTTCCCAAACTCCCTAACTATCCCTTCCCCACCCCCCAGCAACCATAAATTTGTTTTCTGTTAGTCTCTTTCTGTTTTGTAAGTAAGTTCATTTGTGTCATTTCCTTTTAGATTCCACCTATAAGGAATGTCATGCGATATTTCTCCTTCTCTATCTGACTTCGCTATGACACTAAGTCCATCCACGTTGCTGCAAATGGGATTATTTCATTCTTTTCAATGGCTGAGTAATATGCCATTGTCTATATCTACCACATCTTGCCGGGGTCCAGCCCCGGCTGATCCAGGGTATTCGAAGCGGGGACGGCGTCGGCGACCTATTTAATTATTTATTCATCAAAGATATAAAGAGTAATAGAATGAGGATAGCTCAGTAGGAAAATTCAGTGGAGAAAAGAGGCTGAGTAGCTTGGTTTACGCGCGAGACCAATAAAACTTCAAGACAAGAAGTTTGCACCACTTATGTAGGCCGCAGGCGTCCTTCCGTTCTCCCTAAGGAGAGGAGACACTGAGGCCTCCCCGGTCGGATCTTAGAAGCCCAGGCATAATTAGCAAGCATGGTGGGTTCCTCACTCCAGATGGAGACTCAGCCAGAATTTGAAAGAGAGAGCAACATGGGGAGACCAAGTTTCAGTGAACAAGGCCCGCACTTTATTTTCCAAAGTAGTTTTTATACCTAACGTTGTGCATAGAGGATAATGGGGGAAGGGGTGGAGTCATGCAAGGACAGCAGTTCCTGGTCCTAATTGAAGCCAGGCTTTCAAACTTATCATATGCAAAAGTTCAGGTGAATTACATCATCTTCTGGCCAGGAGGCCTGTTAACATTTTAAGAAACTTATCTTTCTCTAAAGGTGATTATTCCAAAGTCAGGCACCAGCCTCCAAAAAAGCATTGGACAAAGCTGCATTCCTATAGGGCAAAGGTGAGGTGGGCTCAATCAAGAGAAGAATTAACTCAAGGGTCCAACGTTACAAACATTGAGGCTACTACTTACATTTCTATACACCCATTATATCAATCAATACACTGCCAAGGACACAGTAGGTACGGAGTATGGAGACTTAGCAGCAAACATTGGCTCAATAAGTGAAAAACCCTTCACCAATACAATTTCTAATCAATCTTTTAACTACTCAAAGGAATCTGTGTTTAGGCAGTTTAGAACATCTCCTGCCTCACACAGTTGGGAGGCTCTGAACAATCACATGTGGCCGGAAAAACCCATTCAGGCAGGCTAGAGGATTTCCAAAGGAGTTTGTAGGTTAAACACTGTCACACCCAGGAATTATTAACTGGAGCTGTAAGCTAACTCTTTTTTCAGAGAGAGGTAGTGGGGGACAGCCCCCCGTAAAGTCAGAGGTGTAGGTGAAATCACAAAGCAGAAAGTAGGCAGACTCTGGTTTGGGGGGTAGATGCTCGAGAATTTCCAGGGGGACTCCTGAGGCTCGATCCTGCCTTTGCGTATGCCGAGCCTCCTCCCTCATGACCTTTGTCATGGGCGGAATTCCTCACGCTGGCTCCCGGCAGTGATAGAATTCCAGTTGAGCTATTCCAGATCCTGAAAGATGATGCTGTGGAAAGTGCTGCACTCAATATGCAATATGCACTCAATATGCAATATGCCGGCTCCCGGCAACATCTGTATCCATTCCTCTGTCGATAGACATTTAGGTGGCTTCCATGTCTTGGTTATTATAGACGGTGCTGCGGTGAACACGGGGGTGCATGCATCCTTTCAGATCATGTTTTTCTCTGGATAAATGCCCAGGAGTGGGATTGCAGGGTCATATGGTGGCTCTATTTTTAGTTTTTTTAAGGAACTTCCATAGTGTTCTCCAGAGTGTCTGTACCAATTTACACTCTCCTTACACTCTCCACTATTTGTCGTTTGTGGATTTTTTGATGATAGCCTTTCTGACTGGTGTGAGGTGATATCTCATTGTAGATCTGATTTGCATTTCTCTAATAACTACTGATGTTGAACATCTTTTCATGTGCCTGTTGGCCATATGTATGTCTCCTTTGGAAAAATGTCTGTTCAGGTCTTCTGCCCATTTTTCGAGTGGGCTGTTTGATGCTGTTATTGGCCTAAGCTGTTTGTAAATTTTGGAGACTAATCCCTTATTGGTCACATAATTTGCAGATATTTTCTCCCAATCTGTGGCTTGTCTTTTTGTTTTGTTTATTGTTTCCTTTGTTGTGCAAAAGATTTTGAGTTTAAGTAGGACTGTGTTTTCAAACGGTATCTTAATACAACTCCAATGTATAAATGATTGTGAGCAGAGTTGCTCTGGGTGAAAGGCAGGATTGGCTTGCAGGATATCATGCTCCGAGTGACAGAAAGTGAGAAACTACTGCTGTAAATCACAATTCGGCCTCAAAGGACTGAGACATGACCACCGAGAATATAGCTTCTTCTCACCAAAGGTGAAGTTCCTCTGTCATGCATTCATTATTTCAACAAATTTTGTCACGTTCAATCACAGTTTCTCCTTGGGCACACTAAAGTTGAACCCATTTTTCCTGTTATTTTTACTCAAAAATGGAAAAGAGAGGGTCATCTTTTCCGCATCTTGACAGACCACCACTCTCAGTAGTCCTTGTTAATTTGTGAGATTCTCCCCTGGATTTAATAAGAATAGCAGAGACAAGACTAATGTTGGGCAGTGTTCATTGTAATGCTAAAATTTCTGTTCTTTTCAGCTTTTCTTTGCATTCCTGAAAAGGGATGCTTAGCAAGGAGACCAAGCTGAGGCTTAGGAAGGAGACAAAGCTAAGGATCAGCAAGGCTCTGGGCAAGGGTCCAAAGCCAGTCAGTGACATGGTGGGCCTATGGCCCATCCTCAGCTACTCGTTAACAAGGCTCAGTAATTTAGTGTGACCCTGGTGGCTTTTTATCACACTTCCGTGTGAGTAGCATCTCAATACTATAAAGCTCCAGATTAAATTAAAAATTTTATATTGCTGTTATTTCTTAGTTTCAGGCCTGGAATTTAGTATCTATTGATTCCTGGAAAAGACAGATTATGTGGCTTCCACAGTCACAGCTCTTGATGGCACTATCCCCCACTCCATACCTTGAAGTATAACCAGGTAAGCATGTGTAAGACTGAACAGCCTACATCTCAGGATCTGTCCTGATGCTCATCTGTGTTCTCTCTGTGATTCTCTGTCAGCATCTCTCAGGGCTGGAACGTATCTCTTTCAGCATCATTCTGGAAGACAATATTCTTGCAGAGTGTTTAACCACCTTCCTCGATCATGCAAGGTCAGATCCTTCACAGATCTAACCTACTTGATTTTCACCAGGATTGTAAACTTTTATCTTATATGCTCTTATCTTGCATATTTTCTCTCTGTTCAGTCTTGCATTCCAGGTTATTTGATCATATCAATCTTTCAATTCTTTAGTTCCTTCTTTAAGGACAACTGGGTCTAATTTAGTCTTTAGTCTACTCCAGTCTTTTAAAGTCTTTACTATTAACTTCTCCCCTAAACAATAATAATTAGCTATTCTTTACTCTGGCAAAGACAAAACAAAGAAGTCTCTACTAAACATTTATTATTTGAAAAAGAAAAATGTAGGATGACAACCTTACTAACAAGCAAATGAAATAGCATTAAAAGAACCATACACTACTCCCTTTTTTTATCTTTTAGGAGACTAGTCAGTGCTGGCAATGATGTATATAAATATATATTTTCATATACTGCAGATATCTGTATATAAATTAAAACAATAATATTAAGAAGCAATTTAAAAATAAGTATCAAAGAGCTTTACCCAGTATTTAAGCTGAGTGCCGAAGAAATGATGCTTTTGAACTATGGTGTTGGAGAAGACTCTTGAGAGTGTCTTGGACTGCAAGGAGATCCAACCAGTACATTCTAAAGAAGATCAGCCCTGGGTGTTCTTTGGAAGGAATGATGCTAAAGCTGAAACTCCAGTACTTTGACCACCTCATGTGAAGAGTTGACTCATTGGAAAAGACTCTGATGCTGGGAGGGATTGGGGGCAGGAGGAGAAGGGGACGACAAAGGATGAGATGGCTGGATGGCATCACCAACTCAATGGACGTGAGTTTGGGTGAACTCTGGGAGATGGTGATGGACAGGGAGGCCTGGCGTGCTGTGATTCATGGGGTCGCAAAGAGTCGGACACGACTGAGCGACTGAACTGAACTGAACTGAATTGCCTATATAGACCATAGGCAATACTTTGGAAATAACATTAAATTTGAAAACAAAATGTAAATTGTAAATGCAATATGAATTCTGTGGAACATAAACTGGAACAAAGTGAGAAGAGTGTTTGATTTTGGGTGGTGTAACTCTGGGGAATGCTTTTTCTTTGTTTTTCTTTTTTATACATTTTCTTTCCGCCTTTCTTTTATACATATTCCTTTTTAACTGAGGTAAAATTCACATGACATCTCAGTCTCTGGCAACCACTGACCTACTTTCTATCTCTATGTATTTACCTCTCTGGACATTTCATATAAATGAAATCATACAATATGTGACCTTTTGTGCCTAGTTTTTCACTTAGTATAATATTGTCAGGGTTTGTACATGCGTGCTCGGTCATTAAGTCGTGTATGACTCTTTGCAACCCCATGGAGCCTGCCTGGTTCCTCTGTCCTTTGGATTTTCTCAGCAAGAATAGTGGAGTGGGTTGCCGTTTCCTCCTCAAGGGGATCTTCTTGACCCAGGGATCAAACTCATGTCTCCTCCAGCTCCTGTGTTGGCTGGTGGATTCTTTACCACTGAGCCACCAGGGAAACCCTTTCAAGGTTCATCCATGTCATAATGTATATCAGTACTTCATTCCTTTTTATGGCTGAATAATATTCCACTGTGTGGATATACCACAATTTGTTTATCCATTCAGCTGTTAATGGATATTTAAGTTGTTTCCAACTTTTGGCTATGGTGAATAGTGCTGCTATGAACATTTGTGCACAAGTTTTTGTTTGAATACCTATTTTCAATTCTTTGGGGAATATGCTTAAGGGTGTTTTTAGAGAACTGGAACTAATTACTCAGCAAAGGCATATTTATTAAGTTTTCTCTCTTAATTTGTGTGTAGTATCAAGGATGTGATGAAATGCATGAAAGGAAAACCACACGGTAGGTTTTCCCATCCCTGCAGGTAAGTGTGTGAGCTCTGGTGGGCGGCCGCAGTGGTCCTAAGGCGTCAGTGCTCCATGCCACTCAAAGTGCAGCCTGGCAGCCCGGTGCTGGTGTGTGGATGATGTGGCACCAGCCAAGGCCCAGCATGTTGAGCAGCGTTGCTTAGCATTGATAATGCACTAGCACTGATAAGAGTCTGGGGAGCTCTTCAATGTCATATGCCAGCCTGGATGGAAGAGGGGTTGGGGAAAAAGGGTATATGTATATGTATGGCTGAGTCCCTTTATTGTTCACCTGAAACTGACTGTACCCCAATACAAAATGTTTTGCTGTTAAAAATAAAGTTAAAAATATATATATTATAAAAAAAGAATCTGGAGAGCTTTTGTGGTGAGACTAATGGAGGTCCATGAATCTTTGAATGAGGGTTAGGAAAGGATGGGTATTTAGGTCTTTAGGGATATAGATCTAGTACGTTTCTACTGGGTCTTCCCAGGTGGTTCAGTGGTAAAGAATCTGCCTGCCAATGCAGGAAACGCTGGAGATACATCAGGAAGGTCCTCTGGAGAAGGGAATGGCAACCCACTCTGGTATTCTTGAATGGGAAATCCCACGGACAGAGGAGCTTGGCAGGCTACAGTCCATGGGATCACAGAGTCAGACAGGACTTAGCGACTGAGCACACACACGCAGGTTCCTATTAACCTTGTATGGCATGCTTAGGCCACGTATGGAGGTGGGGAAGGAAGAGAAGAGTTCGCACTGCTCTCTATCCAGGCAGACCTCCTCCCCACACCACTTATGACTCAGGGCTGGCTCAGTGGATGGATGGTTACCCAGGCAACAGATGTTGTACAGCTCTCATCCATAGTTCTGCTCTGTGTGTGACAACTTGGTCAGGAACACTGGGCTTTGCTATGTTCTTCTGAAACAGGTGGGGCTCTCATCTGGGATTTGTTTCCATTTTGATCACAGAGAGCTGATCCCAGAATTACACAGATGGCCCAAAATCACTGCTACTTCTGTTTCCTGCAAGGCAAAGATAATCATTAAAAAAAAAAAAAAAAAAAAAAAAAGATTACAAATGGAGGGAAAAACTCCCTCGGTGAAATGGATAGAAATCATTTACTGTTATTTTTTGAATGTCGTATATATTAAGCCCACAGGAGCCCTTGGAAAAATATTACAAAGATATTGCAGGCAGAAAAAAAACAAAAAGCTACCTGAGAAATCATTGTTCCTCTTAATGGAGTGTGGAGATTAACCTTTTTTGGGTTTCAGATATCAACCTAGTGCTCAAAAGCTTGAGGCAAAAATGATGCAGGTTTCTAATCAAAGTCTGGCTGAGTCAGAGTAATGTCTCAAGTTAGTTCAGTCCAACATACATGTTTCAACCAAAGCTGGGTAGCCTTTAACATTTCTCCTTAACTGGAGAGTGCTTTAATTAGAGAAAGCAAAGCAAGCAGCTGGTATGAATCTGTTCCGCTGTTAAGTTTTCTATGCCCAGGCCCAATTTGGGGCACTCCTTCCTAAGCTTTCAGTACCATTCTGGAGTCTGAATTTGGGGGTAGTCAACAAGTGTTTACCAGCAGTATTGGTAAAATTTTAGCATGAGATTAGAGAAAAAAAAGAAGAAGTCATCCTGACCTCGCTTCCTTTTCCTTGGGTAAGCATTAGCCTCAACTTTTTAGCAGTGGAATTTTATTAACTTTTCCCCCCTAAGGCAACTGGAAACTTGAGAAAATTCAAGTCATCCTTCCTGAGCTTCTGGCTCTGTGAGGTTCCTTTAGGACTTCTCTGTCTTCTCCAGATCCATTCTCTTCTGAGAATGGATATGGCAAATATGTTTCAAATCTGACCCACAGTGGTCCTGCTATGCTAAGAACAATTCTAAGGCCCCTTCAGGGCCCAGCAACAAGCAACATGTGCCTGCCTCAGACCTAGGAAGGGATTTCTACAGAGGTCTTTTCAGTCTGACTTGACCCCACAGAGATTTCCCTCTGCTGGGGAGGTGATTCTCTTGGCCTGAGGTCACATCGCCCAAGCCACCTGCCTAGGCCTCCCTGGTTCCTTAACAGCAGGATGCAGTGAAATGGGTTTAGATTCAAACCAACCTAGATTCAAACCCCGGTTTCAGTACTTACTAGCTCTGTGACTCTGGTGAGAGAATTAATTGAAATAAGTACAATATTCAAAACAGATGCTCTATGAATTATACCTTACTTCTGAGACAATTTGCACCTGTTTTGGGGAAGCTGTTTCTGGCCCTCTCAGCTCCAGGGCCTCTCACATACCTTTTCCCTCCGGTCTTTTCTCCTTTTACTGTGACTGGCGTTCTCCTCATCTGTCTCCCCTCACTGGACCAAGCCATTTGCAGTGTGTGTGTTAGCTGTTCAAGAAATGCTGCTTGCTGTTTAAATGCTTCTAAACTACTGGTCCTTACCTGTCTGTGATGGGAAGGATCAGTCTGCAGGGCTCCTTCACCGCTGTCAAGGGCAAAGGGAAGCCCTAACAGCGTCTGCTTTTCCCAGACAGAAATGAGCCAGCAGCACAGAAGGTGAAGACAGCCTTAGTTGTCTCCAGACCATCAAACGATAAGAGAGCTCTTCCGAAATTGGCCGGAGAAGCCAAACGCATCCGGTGCTGAGCTTCGTGGTGACACACCGCGCCCGCGCTGCCCACTGAGTCTCTGGGACGATGGGACTTTCTTTGGATGCTGCTGGAAATCAGAATCCTACTTGGGGCACAAGGCAATGCTCCTCTCCAGCTGCTCTTCAGCAATGCAAAGCCTCCACTAAACCCTTAACCCTCCTAAATTAGACCTTGGGGGCTTAAGCTTGGCATTGGGTGAACTTATAATTAAAGCAAGCCACGAAACAGTCTCTCTGCCAGACTTCAGTGTGGAGGATTGAGTAGGGACGTTAATATTTTATGTAGGGTCAATGCCTTCACCCCCATTGTCCCTCCTTGTTCTCCCTTAGCAGGGAAGTGGTCTTTAGTATAAAATACAAATTATCTTCTGGGAAGAGACTGGTTTTAGCTTGAAAGAGCCTGACTTGTACTCCCCTGGTGGTTCATTGGCTAAGACTCCATGCTCCCAATCCAGGGGGTCTGGGGTTCGGTCCTTGGTCAAGGAACTAGATAGATCCTGCCTGCCACAACTAAAGACCCTGCCTGCCTCAATGAAGATCAAAGATGCTGTGTGCTGCCGCTGAGAACTGGTGCAGCCAAAGAAATAATACAAATAAATATTTTTTAAAAAGAAAGAGTCTGACTTATGTAGTGGGTGCCCTTCCTGAAGAATTTTAAAACACGGGCAAACAGGACCTCAGTCATGGACCTGAGGGGAGCCCTGAGAGATGCCATTCACTGGCTCCCACTCAGGGCCAATGACAGGATGGAGCTGGGACCCTAGGGAGATGAAAGTGGTGTGGGAGGGTAGGTGACCAAAGAGAAGGGGTTTCCAGGTTCCCACATAATAATGAGCCAGCTCTTACTGCAAAGTGGCCCCCAGTGCAGGTAAATAAGTATCTACCCCAGGCCTTTGGGCTGCCCAGGTGGCACTCACCTGCCAATGCAGGAACCACAGGAGATGCAGGTTTGATCCCTGGATCTGGAAGCTCCCCTAGAGGAGGGCATGACAACCTGCCTGGAAAATTCCATGGACAGAGGAGCCTGGCAGACTATACAGTCTATAGGGTTGCACAGAGTTGGACACGACTAAAGCAACTTAGCACTTACACATGCACCCAGGCCTTTGGGAGCCCCATTATTTTTGAAAAGCCACAAGTAAAACTGGGTTCTTTGGGGATAAACTAAGAGGATCCACCTTTCTCAACTTCAAGGGGTGCAGTGGCAGCATCATGTGGACAATGTCCAGTTTAAAAAAACAAACAAGGAAAAGCTTCTGATACCTTATGTGCATGAAAAATTCTCCCTTTCTCTCACCCACATCATAACAATAATTTTTAATACAAGCTGCATGCTTCATCAGGTTTCAACTCATTTAATTCTTGGAAGTGAAAGTGTTAGTCCAACTCTTTGAGACCCCACAGACTGGTTCCTCTCACCAGGTTCCTCTGTCCAAGGAATTCTCCAGGCAAGAATGCTGGAGTGGGTAGCCATTTCCTTCTCCAAGGGATCTTCCCGATCCAGGGATAGAACCTTGGTCTCCTGCATTGCAGGCAGATTCTTTACTGTCTGAGCCTCCATTCTTAAGTATTATCACTTCACCATTTTACAGCCGAGGAAGCTTCATTTCACCATTTTACAGCCCAGGATGCTGAGCCAGGGAGGGATGAAGCAACTTTACCTATGTTGTATATCCATGGGAGGAGCTCATGGGAGGAGATCTGGGGTGCTGAAGGCAGCCTCTGAAACGGGACTGCACCCTTCACCCTGAGAACACACTACCTCTCCTCAGTCATCAAGACCTTCCAGATGCCTCCTTTAGTCCTGACCCCCTCACCCCTCTCCTGACTGTTCCTCCTCTATAATCTCACACCAGTGCATGGGGCGCTCTGAGGTGGCTCTCCTGTGACTGGGAGGATCTGTGATTCATTTCCAGATGAGATTGGGACATTAGGATATTTAGGAAGATATTTATGCTGTTTAGATATTCACAAGCATGAACCTCATCCCAGAATCATTTTTGAATTCCTGGGGTCAGGTTCTGTAATAGACACAAAGCTAGTCTTAGGAAATGTTTGACAGATGAAATGAATGAATAAGTGTATGACCTTAGTGATATGGGAGACCACTGGACCAGATGGAGCAGGATGGGACCTAGTAATAACCGTCATTAATATTTATTGACCACTTGCTATGTCCCAGGAAGGGTGCTGAGCACTTTTCCTACTTTATCCATTTCTTCCTCAACACACCCTTTGAGGTAGGTTCTGCCCGTTGTATGTTTGAGGAGAGTAAGGGTCAGATTAAGTTAAATTTACACAGCTAGTAATCTGCAGAGCTAGGATCCTAACTCAGATCTGTCTGTTGCCAAAGCCATTGATTTCAACCTTCACAATCTCCTCCTGCTGTTCTAATAACCCTGCCCTGATAGTCTAACCTTGTGTGCACGTGTGTGTGTGTGTGTGTGTGTGTGTGTGTGTGCCTGCTCAGTCCTATCTGATTCTTTGAGACCCCATGAACTGTAGCCCACCAGGGTCCTCTGTTCAAGGGATTTCCCAGACAAGAATACTGGAGTGGGTTGCTATTTCCTCCTTCAGGGAATCTTCCCAACCCAGGAATCAAACTCATGTCTCCTGCTTTGGCAGGTGGATTCTTTACCACTGAGCCACCAGGGAAGCCCAATCTAACTTTGAGTATTTGTTAAGGAACAGACCAGAGGCTTTCCCAGCTGTCTTTTTATAGCCCTACCACCTTTTCTAGGATCTCCCTAAAACAATACTGGATGTGGTCATCTCAAAATAGCTGTTTTTCTTATTGGTGTTGTATAATCATCTCATTGTTACTGTGTGTGTGTTAGTTTCTCAGTCATATCTGGCTCTTTGCAACCCCATGGACTGTAGCTTGCTAGGCTTCTCTGTCCATGGAATTCTCCAGGCATGAATACTGGAGTGGGATGCCATCTCCAGGGGCTCCTCCCAACCCGGGGATCGAACACAGACTTCTCACACTGCAGGCAGAGTCTTTACCATCTGAGCCACCAGGGAAGCTCCTCACTGTTACTGCTACTGGCTAATTCATGTTGAGCCCTTGCTTAGGAACTTTCAGTATTTAAATGCATTTAATACTGACAACCACATGAAGAAGGTACTTTTAGTAAACTCCTTTTACAAGTGAGAAAATGGAGGCCCAGAGAGGCAAATTAAAACTAGCCCAAGATTCCACCATTAGTGAGAGACAGGTTGGTATTTAGTCCCGAGTAGTCTGATTCCTACCTTCTCAACCAATGTACCAACCTGACTGCCAGCGGTGCTCCACATCCCAGCCCTAATTAGCAAGGGGTCTTCAAAGGCCGGGGCTACGGGCTTGATCTCTTATCATGGTTGTCTGCGCCTTAATCCTGGCCAGATGTCCTGTAAGCATCTCACAGATCTAGGCCCTTGGTTACCAAGGAGACCAGGTGGGGATGGATCAGTGCCAGTCTGCCAGCACCATTGGGAGAACTGTGCTGCAGATAAAAGGTCAGAACTAGCTTCCCCCTGTCATTAAAATACCCATTAAAAAGTACATTAGTCAGTGAATCTGGCTTACTTGTTTCTCCACTGGCTTTCCATGCACAGAATGTTGACTTTCACCTCCATGTTTTGTCAAAAGTGTCAAATTCCACATTGGCTATTTCATCACAAGGGTAAATGCCGTGTGTTTAGATATTTGCTGTCTTTAGACTGTGAGACTTTTTCAGTGAAAGCTTCAGAAGTTTTTGGACAGAGGCTAGAGTCACAAGGTGCTTTAGGGCTCAAAGTTCAGACCCGCTGTTTTGCAGATAAGGGAGGCGAGGTGGGCGAGCTCTGCAATGCGCAGCTAGTCAACGGCCGACACAGGACTGGACCTAGTACCTGCCACTATCAGGCCAGCTGCAACTGTGAAACTCAGTTCAGTTCAGTTCAGTTGCTCAGTTGTATCCGACTCTTTGCGACCCCATGAATCGCAGCACGCCAGGCCTCCCTGTCCATCACCAACTCCCGGAGTTCACTCAAACTCACGTCCATCGAGTCAGTGATGCCATCCAGCCATCTCATCCTCTGTTGTCCCCTTCTCCTCCTACCCCCAATCCCTCCCAGCATCAGACTCTGACTGTGAAATTACGCTTGCTCAAAACTCCTTTGGGAATTTGTTTTGGCCTCATTGGCAAGTTTTGAGAATCGAAAATGGCTATTTCCTCATTGGAAAAGGAAGAAGGCAGCAGTCTCAGAAGGCATTAACATCTGAACAGTCACACTGATCGACTTTCTGGCCAATTTGGTCATAAAGGTGGTCAACAGGAAGTTATTTCCTTAAATATCCAGGTCCTATATTTGAGTTAACTACAGTCGATGTGTCAATTTTGTGTATCCGTGGTGGTTTAGTCACTCAGTCGTGTCTGACTCTTGCAACCTCATGGACTGTAGCCTGCCAGGTTCCTCTGTCCATGGATTCTCCAGGAAAGAATACTGGAGTGGGTGGCCATGTCCTTCTCCAGGGGATCTTCCTGACCCAGATATCAAACCCAGATCTCCTGCATTACAGGCAGATTCTTTACCAGCTGAGCTATGAGAGAAGCCCAATATTTCTGTGTATTAGGTTGGTGCAAAAGTAATCACAGTTTTTGCATTGTTTTAATTTGCCTTTGACATTGAATACATTTTTAAAATAAATGTGGTTATGTTATACATTATTTTAATGCGTATTTCTTGCTTTTTTTTGGCTAATGACTTATTACTTGCTATTAATTTTGTACTTATTTTAGACTAGGGAAATGTTAGACAAAAAGCAAATTTGAGTGATTTTCTTATTTGAGTTCAAAATGGGTTGTGAAACAGTGGAGGCAACTTGCAACATCAACAACACATTTGGCTCAGAAGCTGCTAAAGAACAAACTGTGCAGTGGTGGGTCAAGAAGTTTTGCAAAGGAGACGAGAGCCTTGAAGGTAAGGAGCGCAGTCGCCAGCCGTCAGAAGTTGACAACAACCAATTGAAAGGATCATCGAGACAGATCCTCTTACAACGACACAAGAGGTTACCGAAGAACTCGGCATTGACCTTTCTATGGTCATTCGGCATTTGAAGCAAGTTGGAAAGGTGAAAAAAGCTCAATAAGTGGGTGCCTTATGAGCCGACAAAATCAGAAAAAAACATCATTTTGGCGAGTCGTTTTCTCTTATTCTGTGCAACAACAAAGAACCATTTCTTGATTGGGTTGTGATATGCAACAAAAAGTGGATTTTATACAACAACCGGCAATGACCAGCTCAGTTGTTGGACTGAGAAAAAGCTCTAAAGCACTTCGCAAAGCCAATCTTGCACCAAGAAAAGGTCAGCGGTCATTGGTCTGCTTCCAGTCTGATCCACTACAGCTATCTGAATTCCAGTGAAACTATTCCATCTGAAAAGTATGCTCAGCAAATTAATGAGATGCCCCGTAAACTGCAACGCCTGCAGCCAGCATTCGTCAACAGAAAGGGCCCAATTCTCCACGACAATGCCCTACTGCACATCACACAACCAACACTGAAAGCTGAACGGATCAGGGTACGAAGTTTTGCCTCATCCGCCATACTCACCTGACCTCTCACCAAACGACTACCACTTCCTCAAGCATCTCGATACCTTTCTGTAGGGAAAACGCTTCCACAATCAGCAGAAGGCAGAAAATGCTAAGAGTTGTTGAATCCCAAAGGATGGATTTTCATGCTACAGGGATAAACTTATTTCTCATTGGCAAAAATGTGTTATTGCTAATGGTTACTATTTTGATTAATAAAGATATATTTGAGTTGAGTTATAATGATTTAAAATTCATGGTCCAAAACTGCAATTACACCTGTACCAACATAGTAACTCCACGTATTTCACTATGTATCTATAGACAGAGTCATATTGAAACTTGGGTTATTTTTTCATCCTTTATCCTTTCCTAACAGGAAAATTGTCACACCATTTAATAGCTCTTATATACAAATTATCTTCCACAAATTTTTGCACAGAAGTCTGTCACTTTAAAAATAAACTTGTAGCGTGGGGTTTCCATTTGGGATAATGAAAAACTTTTGGCACTGGATAATAACGGTGGTTGTACAACATCATGAATGTACATAAGGCCACTTAAAATAGCTAAAATGGTAAATTATGAATATTTTTCCATAATAAAAAATATATAAAGAAACCTAATTATTGGGAATAAGAAAAAAATTAGATCAATTGAAAAGAATATATCTCATTGACTTAATAAATATATATGGAGATACACACTGAGGAAACCAGAAGGGAAAGAGACACGTGTACCCCAATGTTCATCGCAGCACTGTTTATAATAGCCAGGACATGGAAGCAACCTAGATGCCCATCAGCAGATGAATGGATAAGAAAGCTGTGGTACATATACACAATGGAGTATTACTCAGCCATTAAAAAGAATACATTTGAATCAGTTCTAATGAGGTGGATGAAACTGGAACCTATTATACAGAGTGAAGTAAGCCAGAAAGAAAAACACCAATACAGTATACTAATGCATATATATGGAATTTAGAAAGATGGTAACAATAACGCTGTGTACGAGACAGCAAAAGAGACACTGATGTATAGATCAGTCTTATGGACTCTCTGGGAGAGGGAGAGGGTGGGAAGATTTGGGAGAATGGCATTGAAACATGTATAATATCATGTATGAAACGAGTCACCAGTCCAGGTTCGATGCACGATACTGGATGCTTGGGGCTGGTGCACTGGGACGACCCAGAGGGAGGGTATGGGGAGGGAGGAGGGAGGAGGGTTCAGGATGGGGAACACGTGTATACCTGTGGCGGATTCATTTCGATATTTGGCAAAACTAATACAATATTGTAAAGTTTAAAAATACAATAAAATTAAAAAAAAAAGAATATATCTCATTGACTTAATAAATATATATGGAGTATTTGCTCTGAGGTGCAGATTTGAAGGATATTTGAAATTCCTTGCTAACCATAAGGTATTATGAACATGTAAAATAAGTGTTTAACTGTCTGTGTTTTTGAA
The DNA here is from genome assembly GCF_029407905.1 of Bubalus kerabau. Taxonomy (NCBI): domain Eukaryota; kingdom Metazoa; phylum Chordata; class Mammalia; order Artiodactyla; family Bovidae; genus Bubalus; species Bubalus kerabau. Next base: position 70,023,674 of record NC_073637.1, read on the forward strand.
GTGAGTGCCGGGTATTGTTCACTCTTCACCCTTCTCCACATGGCTTTTTCTTGGGGGAGGCTTTCCTGAAGGGACTGCAGCATTAGACTCCTAACCATTTGGCTTCCTCTTAGGTTTGGCCAACAGGAAGTGTCTGGAGAAGGGAGGAAGAGAGATGTGTGAGGCTGGGTCATTTATTCCCCCATTTTCCTTCTTTCCAGGTTGGGTAACTTAGTTGCATCTTTCTATCAAAGGCCAGGGCTCCTTATGATCAGCCTTCACTGGCAGAGTTTCAAAAATACCTTCTCCCTTTCCCCCTTCCAGCCTAGGTTGGTAACAGCTCTCAGCTGTTGCTAGACCCAGCATGTTGCTACAGTCCCCATTGATTCCCATCAGCCCACCTACACAGCTGTGAATGATCCTTTTATTCAACAATCCTCCGATAACTTGGCTGAGTATGCCAATCAAATGTCTGCAGGAACTCTGACCAATATAATTATGCGTATTTGTGTGTGTGTACAACACTGTGTAGCAAATGGTAAACATTTTTTCTGCCTCAACTCATGTTATATAAAGCCATTGAAAAGTGCACAAAGAAAACTTTGCCTTGTCTGATAAATCCAGAAGTATTCAGACTAGGGAGAACTGAGTTTTAAAGATTTTTTCCACTTAAGGCTACTTGTAGGTTTTGTTTGTTTGTTTGTTTGTTTTAATCTTTTTCAGCATTATGTCCCACATAAAAGGTGACCATTCTCCAAATGAGTTAACATTTTCTAAAAACTCCAATTATTTTAGAAAAACCAGGCTTCCAATGAACAAAGTTTTGAAGTATACAATCTCCTTAATTATAAAACAAGCAGGCACATTTCAAATTGAGGATACTAATTGCTTAAAACGACACTCTTTTGAATAAACCTGTATTAGTTTAATGAAGTTTTTCTGTGATTAGTATAATTTACTGCAATTGTGTTCAAACCTCAAATTATGGGTATTATACACATGAAATACTGGCATTGGTTTAAGGAAATTAATCACTTTCCTGATGTGAAATTAAACAGGTACTCTACAGGCCAGGACTGCCCGTTTGCACATGATGTGAAGAGGCCAGCCCTCCTTGCTGGTCCTTGTAGTGCAGATTCTTACTTTCTCACAACTGCCACTGCCTTTGCTTTGTATGTGTAAAACACACATGGCTTGTTACAAAGCAATGCTACATATAGGGGTGCTTGTTGCTGTTGATCAATATCCTAAAGCTATGCACTTCAGGCTTCCCGCATCACTCACCTGGACAACTGCCAAGATGCTTCCTCATGTGATCACGCACTTGGCTCTTCGCACAAGGATGGGCCGAAGCAAGGCTTAAATGCAGCCTGCGCTCTGCTCACCAGGCCCGTCTAGGCTGCTTCGATGAAGAAAAATTGCCTTTTAAAAATTTACTCAAAAGCGGAAACAGCAACTCAATTGCTAGTGTCTCCTAACCAGTCTCTCTTCCGCTGGTCTTGCCTTCTTTTCATTATCCTTATTCAAGAATAAACTTCTAAAATGGAGGTTTGAAAACACTGATGAAAGTAACTGAAGACACACATCATTGGAAAGATATTCTGTGTTCATGAACTGGAAGAATTAATATTGTTAAACTGCCCATACTACCCAAAGTAATCTACAGATTCAGTGCAATTCCTATCAAAACTCCAGTGTTATTTTTCACAGAAATAGAAAAAAAAATTCTAAAATTCACAGAGAATCACAAAAGACCCTGAATAGCTGAAGCAGTTTTGAGAAGAAAGAACAAAGCTGGAGGCATCACACCTTCTGGTTTAACATTATTTTACAAACCTACAGTAATCAAAACAGTATGGTTTCTGACATAAAAAAGACATATAGACCAATGGAACAGAAAAAGAGAACCTAGAAATAAATCCCCATATATATGACCAGACAATCTTCAATGATGGTGCCAAGGATACACAATGTGGAAAGGACAGTCTCTTCAGTAAACGGTCCTGGGGAAACCGGATATCAACATGTATAAAAATGAAATTGGACTCTCATCTCTCTCCATATACAAAAGTCAACTCAAGAATGAGTTAAAAACTTAAGTCCTGAAACTGTAAAACTGCTAGAAGAAAACGTAGGGGAAACATTGGTCTGGACAATAATTTTTTTTTTTAGATGACCCCAAAAGCATAGAGAACAAAAGCAAAAATAGACAAATGGGATTTCATCAAGCAAAAAAGCTTCTGCATAGCAAAGGGAACAATGAATAGAATGAAGAGACAACCTATGGAAATAGGAAAAATATTTGCCAACCATATATCTGATAAAAGGTTAATATCCAAAATACACAAGGAATAACCAATAGCAAGAAAACACATAACCCAATTAAAAAAATGAGCAAAGGAGCCGACTAGACATTTTTCCAGAGTGACATACCAATGGCCAACAGATATATGAAAAGATGCTCAATGTCACTAGTTATCAAGGAAATGCAAATTCAGACCACAATGACATATCATCTCAGACCTGTTAGGATGGCTGTTATCAAAACACCAAAGATAAATACTGGAAAGGATGTGGAGAAACAGGAAAATCTGTACAGAGTGTGGGAATGTACATTGGCTCACCATTATGGAAAGTGGTATGGAGGTACCTCAAAGAATTAAAAATATAGCTACTGTATGATCCAGCAACTCCCTTCTGAGTATTGATAACCAAAGGGAATAAAATGAATATCTCCAAGAGGTACCTGCTGGAGAAGGAAATGGCAACCCACTCCAGTACTCCTGCCTGGAGAATTCAATGAACAGAGGAGCCTGGCAGGCTACAGTCCATGGGGTCGCAAGAGCTGGACACGACTGAGCAACTAGAGCACCACCAAGAGGCACCTGCATTTCCATGTTCACTATATCACTGTTCACAACAGCCAAGAATGGAAACAACTCAGGCGTCCCTCAATGGGTGAGTGGATAAAGAAAATGTGAGCGGTATGTATGACATTCAGCCTTAAAAAAGAAAATCCTGACTTTGCTACACCATGGATGAACCTGCTATGTGATGGGCACAGAAGGACGATTCTGTCTCTACTCATAGATGCAGAGAGAAGAATGGTGGTTGCCGGAGGGGTGGCGGGGGTGGGGGAAATGGGGGGATGTTGAATAGAAAGTATAAAGGAAAACATTGTGAGTTTGACCATGTTGTCTCTCCCTAACCCATTCAGTGGCTCTGCGTTCTAGATAGTAGTGTGTCTTAAACGTCTATGTGCAATATGAATCACCTGGGGTGGGGTGGGGGACCGGGTGCATCTTGTTAAAGGCAGATTCCACTTCACTTGGTGTGGGAATCTGCAAGTCTGCATTTCTAACAAGCTCTCAGATGAGACCAATGCTTCTGGCCTGCTGACTTCTAGAGAAGCACTGTCCAATATGAATGTCTATGATAATGGAAATGTTCTCTATCTGAACTGTCTAATATGGTAGCCACTAGCTTCATGTGAATGTTGGGATGAAGCATGAATATTGAAAGGTGCCTTGTGTGACTGAGGAACTGAATTTTACATTTTATTTCATTCTTAATCAGTTACATTTATGTATTTCAGTTCATTTTTTAAATTTATGGATGTGAGAATCAGAATATAAAGAAAGCTGAGCACCAAAGAATTGATGCTTTTGAACTGTGGTGTTGGAGAAGAGTCTTGAGAGTTGCTTAGACTGCAAGGAGATCCAACCAGTCCAACCTAAAGGAAATCAGTCCTGATTATTCACTGGAAGGACTGATGCTGAAGCTGAAACCCCAATACTTTGGCTACCTGATGCAAAGAACTCACTCATTAGAAAACACCCTGATGCTGGGAAAGATTGAAGGTGCGAGGAGAAGGGGACAACAGAGGATGAGAGGATGGCATCACTGACTCAATGGACATGAGTTTGAGTAAGCTCCAGGAGTTGGTGATGGACAGGGAGGCCAGGCATGCTGCAGTCCATGGGGTCGCAAAGAATCAGACATGACTGAGTGACTGAACTGAACTGAACTGAATAGTTGACTCACAGTCTGACTGAAGTATAGTTGATTTACAGTGTTGTATTAGTTTCTGGTACACAGCAAAGGCATTCAGTTACACACATATATATAAAATATATATTCTTTTTAATAATTATTTATTTATTTTTTGCCATGCCAGGTCTTTGTTGCTGTGCGGGCTCTCTCTGGCTGCAGAGCGGGGCCATTCTCTAGCTGTGGTGCACAGGCTTATGGCGGTGGCTTCTCTGGTTGTGGGGCGTGGGCTCTAGGGCATGCGGGCCTCAGTAGCTGTGGCACGTGGGCTCAGTGGTTGAGGCTCCTGGGCACTAGAGCATAGGTTCAGTAGTTGTGGCCCACGGGCTCAGTTGCTCCACAGTATGTGGGATCTTTCAGGATCAGGGATCAAACCCATATCTCCTGCATTGGTAGACAAATCTTTTTTAAATCACTGAGCCACCAGGGAAGCCCAATGTGAAATTTGTTTAATTGGAAGATTAGAGTTGTTGTTGTTGTTGTTTATTTTTTTTTTTTTGGTCTATATTGCCTGAAAAAATACAGACCAAAAAAAAAATACAGACTTCTATTTTGTCTGTATTGCTAACTTTAAAGAAGCCAAAGATATAAAATTCTGCATCTCAGATATTGGCACTTTTGTAAAAACTCTGAATGTCAAAAGCTTTGTTATTGTCCAGTCGCTCAGTCATGTCTGACTCTTTGCGACCCCATGGACTGCAGCATCCCAGGCTTCCCTGTCCTTCACCATCTCCCAGAGTTTGCTCAGACTCACGTCCATCGAGTTGGTGATGCCATCCAACCATCTGACTCTCTGTCAAAAGCTTTATTTCTTCAATTATTCATCAACGGTGATTGCAATTTGCCCATTCTGTGCAGAAAACACTTTCAGGAACAGAACTTCTGGGATCTTGAGTCCTTGCACAGGGTGGATCGTATGTTCTTCCGGGCTGTTATTTTTTCCAGTGCAGCTGCTGGTGCCAGTCTCCGCCCCACGTGCTATTGCAGGGCTGTTGTGATCTTGTCTGCCAACACCAGCCCATTTGTGGTGGCTGCCTAGCTTGTTTCAGACCTCCAGCGGGGAGCTTCAGTGTGTGTTCTGGGACAAACTATATTCTTTTTCATATAAGGTACAACATATACTTTCATATAAGGCTGTACAAGTTATTTAGTATAGTTCCCTGTGGTATATGGTAGACTTCCCTGGTGGCTCAGACGGTAAAGCGTCTGTCTACAATGCGGGAGACCTGGGTTCGATCCCTGGGTTGGGAAGATCTCCTGGAGAAGGAAATGGCAACCCACTCCAGTACTATTGCCTGGAAAATCCCATAGACAGAGGAGCCTGGTAGGCTACAGTCCATGGGGTCGCAAAGAGTCAGACACGATTGAGTGGTATATAGTATGGCCTTGTTGGTTATCTATTTTATATGTAGTAGTTTGTATCTGCTACTCCCAAACTGCTAATTTATCCTTCCCCCCACTTTTCCCTCTGGTAACTGTAAGTCTGCTTTCGATGTCTGTCATTCACGTACAGTTACACGGTCACATGGGGCTAGTGGCTGCTGTACCGGACATACGAACCATAGAAGATACCATCCATGCTTCTCACTATGACATACGGAGCCAAGTGGTGATCTGTCTTTGCTAAGTTACTGCTCCTTACTCCCCACCCTTCCCTGTTCTGTATGGTTGGTACAACATCACTAAACAACTGTGATTTTCCAAAGGGACAAGTGGTTTTTATGCTTCCACTTTGCACATGCTGTTCCCTTTCCTTGAAAGGTTCTTCTCCACGTTTTGCGCCCAATAATGTCCCCTTTTGCCCCCGGTCCAATCCTAGCACCCGCTCCTCTGTGAATCCCTGCCCTCTTCCTGCTAACCACAGTCACTTACCACCTACAGATACTGAAGGCCTTTCACACAGATTATTTCCTAGAAAACCTGGTATAAGGAAACTGAAGCTGGAAGTGGCTTGCCCGGGGTCCCAGAACTAGAAAGCAGATTATACATTCAAATGTAGGTCTGCCTGATCCTGAAGCTCTTTCTTTTCCTTCCACACGCTGGTGCCTTCTGCTGGTGCAGTGCTACGACATGCAGATCCCTCATCACACCATGCTGAAATCATTTCTCTCCAGTTTCTCTGCTCCGCGGGATCATAAGCTCTTAGAGGTCATGGTTGAGATATTATTTATTTCTGTATCCCTGGGGCCTGGCACGTCATGGGTACTCAGCATCTCTCGTGGAATCAATGTGTATGTTTCAGCTCTCCAGCTCCACAGCAAAATCCCTGAGTGCAGCCACTGGGTTCATTTCACTGATGTGCTTGGTGCTTGGCAGGTCCCTAGTAACTGTCTGAATAAATGAATGAATAACTAAATGAGCCTGTTGACTGTGGGCGACAGTGGCAAGGATTCTTTTAGGAAGCCAAGAGTACAGATTCTTGCTGAGCAGCTTTCGGATGTCAAGATAAAACACTCATTTTCAATCTTTTCAAGATTTTACCGAATGCTATTTTTCTAACTGTGTCACTTTGTCTCTTGAGCTATTTTGGATCGAAATCATACATTTTAATTCAATTAACCTACCTTATTAAAGAAATATTTAGCATATCTATTACCAACAAAACTCTGTGCTAGGCCCTAAGAGTACAGAAAAATATAAATTGAATCAGACATGTTCCGTACCTTCAAACCTGTTAAGACTTAATGCAGGAGAGAGATGGGTACCCAAATCATGCCAAGAAGAAGACAAGGAGACAGACTAGAGGAGTGTGAGGAAGCTCACGATGGAAGGAGACTGGGATGACAAAGTTTTGATGCTTACTCCTCTTCAAGTCTGCCTAATTAGTATTGCCAGCATTCTCCTGAATTAACATCTTGTAAGATATACTTTACTGAAAATGGGAGAAAATGGGAATGCTTTTACATTGCCAGTAGGACCCAGGAATATAAATTGGCATGATCTTTATAAGGGTACTCTGTAATCCTATTCAAATTCTTTAAAAATATGCCATTTGTTCCAGCAATTCTACTTGTAGGAATTTACCCTGAGATAATCATCATGGCTATGTACTGGGTTTCATTGGCAAAGACTTCATTGTAACATTGTTTATAATGATTAAAAAATGCGAAAAGACACATTTCTAAGCTGGAGGGAATGAAATTGCTCAAAATTTATATAATTGAGTACTATTTTATCATAACAAGTCATACAAATCTATATATATTGATATGGAACAACATCGTTATACATTTTTAAGCAAGGAAAAGCAAGTTAGAACATAGAATATGCCATGAGATTTCCTGATTTGGGGGGAAAGTTTGAGGGTACTTTTACATGCACAGATTAACACAGACTTTAGGGAAAGATCCACAGGCTATGCGTGATGGAATCACATTGTTTGTGTCTATGCTTTTCCTCTGTATATGCCACTTTTTATGACAGAAAAATACATCTACAGGAAAAATGAAGATACCAGTCTGTTCAGTGGTGTCAGTTTAGCCTGGCCTCTAATTACAAAATATCTTCTTAAAGATCCAAGATACCTCACAAGAAATCCTTAGTTGGCCAATTGCTTAGTGATGTCTCTGGCTTGGAGAAGTTCCATTCTCTCTGTCATCATTCCGTGTCTTCATTCCTCGATTGAAGATGGCCATGATTTCCCTCTCTCTGCTTGCAGACGCATCCTAGATTGAAGCCATCTCATCTTTGCCCAACCGTCACTTGATCACTGTCCCCCAGGGGGGCCCTATAGTGGAAGTAAGCCTTCCAACACCCCAAGGCGAGTGGCCCAGGTGCTTTTCTCACTGTCCAGTTTCCTTTGACGAACAACTTCTGTCACGGAGGTCTCTCACTCTTTGATTTTGTTGTCTTTCCTCTCTTGTGCTGTCTCTTCCTGAGCTTCCTACTCAGGAAGTGGTGGGTGGGGAGTGGGGTCATACACAAAATCTTAATAAATTGTCCCAGGAGCCCATGAGTTGCAAAGGAAAAGCAAAAAGTAATTAGAGCCAATTAGGTGGCGCTAGCAGTCCACGGGGTCTCAAAGAGTTGGACACGACTGAGTGACACACTCTCACTTTCATGTATTGGAGAAGGAAATGGCAACCAACTCCAGTGTTCTTGCCTGGAGAATCCCAGGGATGGGGGAGCCTGGTGGGCTTCTGTCTATGGGGTCGCACAGAGTCAGACACGACTGAAGCGACTTAGCAGCAGCAGCAGCGGGAAAGAATCTGCCGGCCAATGCAGGAGACATAAGAGACATGGATTCCATCTTTGGGTTGGGAAGATCCCCTGGAGGAGAGCACGGCAACCCACTCCAGTATTCTTGCCTGGAGAATCCCCATGGACAGAGGAGCCTGGCGGGCTATGTCCATCAAGTCACAAAGAGTCGGACACAACTGAAGCAACTTAGCATGCTCCAACATTGGATATTATTTGATCTGTCAAAGAGACATGTAAAAAGAGAAAAACAAACTAAAGGGAATCTCCCTGGTTTGTTCCAACAGCACAGATAGGTTTAGAAGCCTTACCTTAACTCCTTCAAGGAAATTCAAGTTATCATCTTAAAGATTTCTTCAGCTTTACATAAGGTAGGAGAGAAAATTTTAAGAGCAAAATTAGAAAATGATTCAGCTGTTTTTTGGTGAGTCATTTTTTTTTTGCTGTTTAAGGAGTGTGGCTTAAGCCACCTGCATGCCTTTTCACAGTACCTTTGTAACAGAGTCTGGCTCCCTGATGTCACTCTGCATAGCAGATTGTGTGACAAGGGGACTCAGGAGGCAGTAGAGAGCAGGGTGTGAGGAGAGAGCTGTGTGCATAGGAAGCACCGATGAGACCGTGCGGGTGGGCCTGAACCCTGAGAGGCCACATCTATGAACCAACTGGAATAAATCAGCAGCTAAGCTTGAAAGAGGAACCGCCCCAGCCAGTGTGGCCGGTGGACATGGAGGCCGCGTTCCAGCAGCAGGTGTGCTGCGCCTGCAGGGCCGTCCGGTGCAGACGTACTGACTTCCGGTGCAGACGTCCTGACTTCTGGTCTATGCAGCCCATCTGCCTCCATGTCTGTGTTGTGGGCTACATGCCAGCCAGGGCCTCGGACACCCCACAATCCCTTCCGCCTCGGAGCCTTTGAACCTGCTGTTCACGCTCCACGAAGGCGCCTTCCTCTTTGCTTAGCTACCTGCTGCTCACCCGGGATATCTCTCTATCATCTCCACTTCTAGCTCTAGTTTTATATCTAGATGGACATGTAGATTAGACACACACACATCCCTCTTACTGTGTCCCAAGCACAGGCCTAAGAAGTTAAGAGGGTCATTTCCTCAGGAGATCCCTCCCTAACCACCCACCTCGACAAGATCAAGTCCCCTGTCATGAGCCCCATGGCCCTGTGCATTTCTCCGTTGTATCACAAATGTATTTTTCCACTCTGATCACAGTGTAGAGTTGTGTCCTGGTATCTAGCACAGAGCTTAGCACCTCAGAGATGTTTCATAGTATTTACTTGTGTCTCTTTGATTCACCTCTGTCTTCTGAGCTAGAAGGGCACTTCTGTAAGCACAGGCATTGTGTTTCAGTTCATCATTTGCTCCCAGTGCTTGGCACACAGGATGTAGTATTCATCGCTGAGTGAATGAGAGAACTCTATACCAAGAACCAATGCGGAGACTGCAGTGGGGGTAAGACCCAGTCCCTGGCCTCATGGAGTTTTCATGCAGTTTGACGGGGAGACAGACAAGCAGACTGCTGCTCTTCAGTGTGAAAGTGCGGGAAAGAGTGTGAACAGGGGCAGTGTGTTACCCGGAGGGTGGGGGGGGTGGGGTGTGCGGGGCTTAGAGATGGGGGAGGGGAGAAGGCAGGTGGGGGTTGGAGTGGGATCCGTCGGAGAAGGCTTTCTGGGGGATATGCATCTAAGCAGAACAGGTGAGTGTTAGGCTGGTGCTGCCAGGAAGGAATTTGAGCCCTGTCATTCCTGCCGAAGGGAGCAGAGTCGAGACCCAAGAAGAAATCAGGGACCGAAAGAGACAGAGACAGGCGCACAGGAGGGGCAGGCCGCCTAGCTCAGGCTAGCGGCTTATGAGACTTACCCCAAATCTTACTGGCAAAGGTAATTATAAGGTAAAGGTAGCAAATTAATCACTTTTAAAGCTAGTATGAAGATTAAAAGACAAAACAATAAAATTAATTAAAACTGTAATAATTAACTAAGGGATACATAAACTTTAAAAGATGTAAAATACAATATTGAAAACATAAAACGTGGTGGAGGGTAAAATAAAAATGTAAGGCTTTGGAAAAAAAAATAAATGTACTTCTTTTGAGGATGGATAGATACTGTACAAAAACTTCATTGCACAGTTAGACATCATCTATGAAATTGTTTTCTTCCAAAAAAAGAAAGATAAAAGGGACTTCCCTGGTGGTCCAATGGTTAAGACTTCGCCTTCCAATGCAGGGCCTGTGGTTAGGGATCCCTGCTTGGGGAGCTAAGAGCCTACATGCCTCAAGGCCAAAAAAACAAAACATAAAACAGAAACAGTATCGTAACAAATTCAGTAAAGTATTTGAAAATGGTCCACATCAAAAAATTAAAAAAAACAAAAACAAAAGGAAAACCTGATTGGGAGGGTTCAGTTTGGAAGCAGGTATAAGCCTGACTTCAGAAAGGCCCCTTGAAATGTCCCCGGGACCCTTTCTAATTAGATGGCGTGGGATTCAGCTCAGGGCCCAAGGATCTGATCACCCTCTCTGTGAGCTGGGCCTGTGGGTTAAAGACTAACAGTGAAGAGAATGTTTTTATATAACAGACTTTTTCTCCTCTTAAAAGCTAGCTCTGTTCTTGAAAAGCCGTCGTCCGATACTGATTAGACGGGAGGTGGCCCTTATTTCCTTTCATCTTCCCCACACCTTAAGCTTCCCATTGACTGAGCCGACCATCCAGGAGTGCTTTGTTAGGTTCCCCCTCAGGCCTCCCACCTACTTGAGGGAAATCCACAGTGTTTGCATTCCTGTTATTCCTAGAACTCTTAGAGGTACAGAGAAAACTAAGACAGAGTCCTTAGCATCGAAGAGCTAACGTTTACTTGAGGATATAAGATGTATGTCCCTAAAGCAATTAGGGTATGGTATTAATTAAAGTTCTTTTATTTACAGGCAACAGAAACTAGCTCTTCCTTCTTAAGCAAAGGGGGGAAATTACTGGATAGAAACAAGGTGATCACACAAAACTGAAGGAGAGTTTGATAACCAGGATGCAGTGTGTACAGAATCCGGGGCGGCCCAGGGATCCTACTGGTGGGAACGTGGATCTTATCTGTTGAGATCTGTCACGTGGGTGCCTTTAATTTATTTACTGGTCCCCTGGTGTTGGACATATAAGCCATTTCCAATTTTTCATTGCTATAAATTACAATGTAATAAACAACACGATACATTGAATCGTTGTCTGAGTGCATGATTAAGAAAAAGACAATGACCGAGCATTTAAGATAGATCCTTATATGATTTTAAATGCTGGCATCACCTGAAGGATTCTGCCCAGCCAGAGCAATGTTCCATTAACTTTGCCATTCTAGGTGGGGTGTCTTCCTCTGCGTGCTCAGGAGGCTGTTCTGTAAATCAGTGACTGCATAGTGTTCTAAATAGATCAATAGTCACTGGAAAGAGTGACCTCAAGGTCTAATCAATAACAGGCCAACTATTTATTCTTGGTCCCCAGAGATGAGTCTATGTTGTAGAAGTTAGGGAGAGTGAACTGACTGCCTTCCCAGCAGACTCTGCCATAGGTCAGGAGAGGAAGGAGGCAGATGTGTGTCTGGAAAGGGGATAAATTTTAGTGGTCCATCAGGGAGCCCAGAAACTTCTAGTTTGTAGTTTTTTATTTAAGCAGCACTTACCATGTGTCAGGCACTCTTCTAAGGGTTTTACAAATATTCAGTGACTTAATCTTCCTGCCAATTTTATAAAGAGGTATTACTGTTAATGTCATTTTATGGATGAGAAGTCATATAGTAAGGGCAGAGCTGGCATTTGAACAACTATACCTGGTTTCCACAAATATATTGAAGTTTATACTTGGAAATTAGGATGTTTGAAAAATGCCCAAACATTATCAACAAGGAGCATGATACTCTGTTGATTCTGCATCTCCCACACTGGGCCCCTCCATCAACACCACTCTGCAGCTCCGGTTCAGGCCATCACTGTCTCTCCTTTAGACTATGGTTTCCAAATGTCATCCCACAGACTTTGATGAAGTTTGCACCAATCTTCAGGGAAAAGGAAAATTAAAGACATTGCAGTGAGTTTCTCCATATATCTAAATTTATTTAAAATAAAGTACTCAAAACTTGATAGCCCACTCTTAAAATATGAAGTTGGGCTCTTATCTTACAACATATATAAAAATTAATTCAAAATGGATCAAGGTCCTAAGTATAAGAACTAAAGCTAGAAAATTCTTTGAAGAAAACATAGGGATTTAGATTTCATGACATTAGATTTAGTGATGATTTCTTGGGCATGATGCTAAGCACCTAGGCAACAAGGGGAAAAAGCAATTAAAAATTGGACTTCATCAAAATATAAAACTTTTTTGCATCAAAAAACAATATCAGCAGAGTAAAAGACAATCCATGGAATGGAAAAAAAATATTTGCAAATTATCAATCTGATAAGAGATCAAGATACAGAATATCTAAAGAAATCTTGCAATCCAACAACAAAACAAGTAGATTAAAAAATGGGCAAGGACTTGAACAGACAGTTTTCTAAGGAAAATGTACAAGTGGCCAATAAATGCATAAGAAGATTCTCAGCATCACTAATCATGAGAGAAATTCAAATTAAAACCACAATGAGATATCACTTCATACTCATTCAAATGGCAATTATATAGAAAGAAAAAAAAAAAACAAAATATCAAGGGCTGGTGTGAGGAAGGTATCCTTGTGCACTGCTGGTAGGAACGTGAGACTGTGCAGCCACTGTGGAGAGCAGTTCCTCAACAAATTAAACACATGATTATCATAGGATCCAGCAATTGCACTTCTAAGCATATACCTCAAAGAACTGAATGCAAGGATTCAAGCAGACATTGGTAAATTCATGTTCATAGCAGCATTATTAACAATAGTCAAATGTGGGAAAGACCTGCCCATTGGCAGAAAAATGGATAAATAAAATGTGGAATATGCCCAAATGGAATATTATTCAGCCTTACAAAAGGTGAAAATTCTGATGCATACTACAATATAGATGAACTTTGAGGACATTATGTGCTGAATGAAGTAAACCGGTCTCTACAGGACAAATGTTACATGATTCCATTTGGATGAGGTACTTAGGAGAGTCAGACATAGAGACAGAAAATAGAGGGGTTGTCAGCAGGAGCTAAAGGGTTGGGAGCATGAAGAGTCAGTGTTTAAAGCATAGATTTTCGGTTGGGGACGATGACAAAGTTCTGGAGATGGGTGGTGGTACTGTCACAGAACACTGTGAATATACGTAAGGCCACAGAACCCTAAACTTAAAAATGGTTAAGACAGTAAATTTTATTTTGGTCCATGAACTCCTACAAGCTCAAGAACTACTGTTCTAGTTCACCTGCTAACTTTCTCTCTATCTCTTCCATACACTCAGAATGGTATTTCTGAGATCCTATCATGATAACATGATAAGAGGTTTCAAACCCTTCAGAAACTCTTATTACCCATGCTGGTGAAATCCAGGGGAGGATTGCATGCATGCCAAGTGTAGCAAGATGATCCACGGGGTGCAAGAAGAAACCTAGAATTACAGTTCTTTTACCTTTTCATTCTATTATTAACAAGTATTGATTAGGTATCTTTCCATGCCAGGAGCCATCTAGGCTCTGGCGATAGGTGGCGAATAAAATAAATCCCCACCCTCAGGGAGATTATACTCTAGTATACAGTTACATCCCACCTGGCATATTAGCATAGTATATGTATATAGCAATTACTGTTAAGTCTGCTAAGTCACTTCAGTCGTGTCTGACTCTGTGCGACCCCATAGATGGCAGCCCACCAGGCTCCCCTTTCCCTGGGATTCTCCAGGCAAGAACACTGGAGTGGGTTGCCATTTCCTTCTCCAATGCATGAAAATGAAAAGTGAAAGTGAAGTCACTCAGCCGTGTCTGACTCTTAGCGACTCCATGGACTACAGCCCACCAGGCTCCTCCATCCATGGGATTTTCCAGGCAAGAGTACTGGAGTGGGGTGCCATTGCCTTCTCCAATATAGCAATTACAGGTAAATAAATAAATGTACACAAGGCGTGTACACACCAAAAAGATTTTTAATGACTAAAATGACACAATCAAAATGCTGGAGATCCTGTTTTGCAGGATAAAATCCAAATTTCTTGATGTTAGATGTGCTTTTCATCAGGTTTCAACACTCTCTACTGCATTATTTATGATCTAACTTTCCCAAACTGCTGACCATTTCTTCAGCAGGCCTTTCTGACCCACGGATCTGCATCTTTGCATATGCACATCTTCTGCCTGAAATGTCCTCGTTCATCTGACAAACCAGTACACTTCCAAACATCACCATGATGACACTCCCCTCCTCCCCAAACAAAGATTTAGGCCAATTTAGGTACTTTGCTTCCATGATAGGAACTGAAGCTTCCAAATGCCATACCACGGGCACTGTGGACACCGATATTGTATGGTTCAGGCATTGTGTTATCTAGATATTATATATCAGATACTCAAAATCCCCTCTCCCTCTGTCTATCTGTCAATAAAGATGGGGAAGTTAATATATTCTTCCTAGACTCCCTTGCAGCTAGATATAATCATGCAGAACAGTCCATCTGGTGAAACTACAAGTAAGGATCCCTGAGGAATCCCACAGAGATGTCCTCCAATAGGCCTCTTGCACATCTAATTCCAACTGTTTCTCAGAAGACCTGAACTGGCATATTAGAAAATATGAATAATTTGCCTGAGTTAATGCCTTGGGTGGAATTTGATATATGTATTTTTTCACTCCAAAGACCAAACTTAAGTTCTTTCCAACACACCACATTATAATTTTGTTCTGTATGCGCTAAGTCACTTTAGTCATGTCCAACTCTTTGCAACCCTTGGCCCTTCAAGCTCCTCTGTCTGTGGGAGTCTCCAGGCAAGAATACTGGAGTGGATTGCCATGCCCCACTCAGGGGATCTTCCCTACCCAGGGATCAAACCCACATCCTCTTAAGTCTCCTCCATTGGCAGGCAGGTTCTTTATCACTAGCCCCACTTGGGAAGCTCAATTATAATTTTGTATTGTTAAATAGTACCCTCCACCCCCCAAAAATATGGCTACATCCTAACTCATGGAAGCTGTGAATGTGACCTTTTTTGTAAAAAGAGTCTTTGCAGATGTAATGAAATTCAGGACCTTGAGATGAGTCGTTGTTGGTCAGTCACTAAATCTTGTCTGACTCTTTGCAACCCCATGAACTGCAGCACAACAGGTTTCCCTGTCCTTCACCATCTCCCGGAGCTTGCTCGAACTCATGTCCATTGAGTCGGTGATGCCATCCAACCATCTCATCCTCTGTCATCCCCTTCTCTTCCTGCCCTCAATCTTTCTCAGCATCAGGGACTTTTCCAAGGAGTCTGCTCTTGTCATCAGGTGGCCAAAGTATTGGAGTTTCAGCTTCGGCATCAGTCCTTCCAGTGAATATTCAGGACTGATTTCCTTTAGGATGGACTGGTTGGATCTCTTTGCAGTCCAAGGGACTGTCAAGAGTCTTCTCCAACACCACAGTTCAAAAGCATCAATTATTTGGCACTCAGCCTTCTTTATGGCCCAACTCTCACATCAGTACATGACTACTGGAAAAACCATAGCTTTAACTATATGGACATTTGTTGGCAAAGTGATGTCTCTGCTTTTTAATATGCTATCTAGGTTTGTCATAGCTTTCCTTCTAAGGAGCAAGAGTCTTTTAATTTCATGGCTGCAGTCACCATCTGCAGTGATTTTGGAGCTCAAGAAAATAAAATCTGCCACTGTTTCCATTTTTTCCCCATCTATTTGCCAGGAGGGGATGGAACCAGATGCCATGAATCTTAGTTTTTAAACATCGAGTTTTAAACCAATTTTTTTTACTGTCCTCTTTCATCTTCATTAAGAGGGACTTTAATTCCTCTTCACTTTCTGCCATTAGGGTGTGTGAATTCATCCTGGATTATGCGGGTAGGTCCTAGAATCAATGATAAGAATGGACATAAATACAGGGAGAAGGTCATGTGAAGACCAAGGCAGAGATTGGGTGATGCCGCCACAATCCAAGGAATACCTTGATTCACCATAAACTGCAAGAGGCAAGGAGACGGTCCCCTAGAATCTTCAGAGGGAATGTGGTCCTGCTGACACCTTGATTTCAGTCTCCCAGCTTCCAGAACTGTGAGAGAATAAATTTCTGTTAAGTGACCAAGTTTGTGGTAATTTGTAGCAGCAGCCACTAGAAATGAATGCTAAAGTTTTCTTACTCTGTATCTTGGTGCTAGCACAGAACCTGACATATACTATGTGTTTTAAAAGAGTAAATTGGTTAATAGATTACTATATGGGGATGATGAAACAAAACTTTAAATTGTTTTCAAGTAACTTGGACTGAAAGGTATAAAATTGTACTCAATGATGATAGATTTCGAGTATGAGGTTATCTAGGAAGAGAACTAATATCTACTAAGTGCCTGCTGTGTAGTAGACAGCAAGATAAGTTTAAGAAATCGCGTTACATTAGGAGTATTTATAAATTATAGTGGTAAAGGCAAGATATTGGAGCCAAGTTTGAGCTCTGATTTTTATTAGCTGTATGACCTTCAGCAAATTACTTAAACTCTCCTAGTTAATATTTACTTATCTGAAAAGTGGGGAATCCACCCTGTTTCTAGGATTAAAGCAAGATAAGGTTTGCAATAGTTGAGCGCAGGGCTAGGCACATAGAAAACCTCAACAAGCCTGAGTTATTATGAGTGTAACATGGTGCTGGGCAGCAAGCAGCAAGAAATTGTTGGGGGTGGAAGTTACTTCTGGCAGAGAGCTGATTTGGGGAGGCAAATCTCTACACCAGGGAGCAGAGAAGGAAATGGCGACCCACTCCAGTATTCTTGCCTAGGAAATCCCATGGAGAGAGGAGCCTGGTGGGCTACAGTCCGTGGGCTCCCAGAAGAGTCGGCATGACTTAGACACTAAACCACCTCCACCATTACACCAGGGGGCACACAGAAGGAAGACCCCCCCCCCACACACACACACACAGGCCCTCCAGAGAACCGACAAAATGCTGCGCTTCACAGGAGAGCCCATATTTGGACTCCCGCCACACACTGGGAACAAATAGCCTGTTGGTGTCAAATGGAAGCACTGTGGTGACCAGTGGAGAGGGTTACTAGTTTACAATCAACAGTCTAATAAAATGAGACTGGCCTCACCTTTCTCTACACCCAAAAACCAAAGCAAAGCATGCTGGGAAGTGGGAGATGTTTGTAGAGCCAGAGGAAGCCAGACCACCCTGCAAAACCGTGGAATAGTCTCAACCCTGGGGAAACTTTAAAAAAAAAAAAAAACAACCTCTTGGTATGCCCAGATATGCCGACTTAACTGATCTGGAATGGAACACATGCACTGAAATTTTTAATGAACGGCCTGGGTTGGGAACCACCTCCCTAAAGCCTGTGCTTGAGGGAGGGTTCCCAGATTTAACAAGCAAAATGAGAAGTATGTGTATTAAAAACTTATTTATCTAAAACTCTTAATTTCACAGGCATTCTACATTTAGTCTGGCAATTTCAAGAGGGAAGAGAAAGTATTTGAAATGGATAAAAGACTGAAATTTTAAAACAAACAAAGCGGAATCTTAAGGACTGAATATAACCCCTTAATAATAAAAAGCGACTGAAATACATGGAATTGGGCTGACTTGTCATTCAGAGGAGCTGCTACCCAGAGAGAAATGTTGGCGGGGGGGTGGGGGTTGGGGGTGGCATGGAGAGTTTGGAAGCAATTTCAGGACAAATAAACTGTTTCATGTTTATGTCCCCAATGAACTGAGATTCCTAGTAAACCAGTGATATCACTCTGACCTTGCCCCAGAGATGAGCAAACAGAAGCCTCCAGAATTGACGTGATTTGTACAAGTTCAACACAGCTGGTAAGGGACAGAGTCAGGATTTGAAATCCCTTGGTTGGAAGATCCCCTGGAGAAGGGAATGGTTACCCACTCCAGTAATCTGGCCTGGAGAATTCCATGGACTGTATCCACCATGGGGTCGGATATGACTGAGTGACTTTCACTTCACACTTAGTTTGACTTAAAAAAAATAAAATAGTGTGGGGAGGGTGGGGTGGGAGTAGAAAGCTCTTTCTGCTATACCATAATGACTTCCAAAGTGTTTTTTGGTATTAGTAATATGAACAGATTGATTCCCTAAAACCACAGTTAACCCATAAAAGCACAGGAGGCCCACCTTCATTTGAGGCAGGGGCTGGAGGGTGCCTTTTGGAGCCTTGGAGGCTCAGACCCTGCAGACTGGCCTGCTCCTGCCTTTCTGCCCTGCCCGGGATGAGCAGGGTGAAGGGCTGAGCCCGACACGCCCGTCTCCTGCCCTCTCAGTGGCTGAGCAGCCAAATGGCAGTGGCTGCTTGGATGTTTGCTTTGCGGCGATTTCTGCTGCTCCATCATGATGTTGACGGCTTGTATTTCTGTATTTTAATGAAATGCCGTCTTACTGTGCCTGTCCTTGTTGTGTTTGAGTCCCAAGGCTGTTTTAGTAAAGGCCACAATTTTGCAAATGCAGAAAAGTAAACAAAGCTACCTGTTTTGCAAGACGGTGCGCTGCCCAGCGGAACTCTCCCAACCTGACTCCCTCCCACCAAACAAGGGAGGTTCCCTGTCCCCTTCCAAAAGTAACTTTTAGATGGGGGCACCCAGTTACAGAGGGGGCTGAGCACAGCTATTGTGACAGGCAGGGACAGCGACTCAGGCTGTGGGGAAGACAAGCTGCTGACGGTGGCTGCTACCCAAAGTACCTTACGCCCCCATATGTGAAAGAGGCACACTTGCTGAGTAATACCAGCCCTGCCTCGCCCGTTCCCACCACCTGTTAAAAGAAAATGTGTCTTTCCCCACCTCAGCTCCCCTCTTTTCTCAACTGCGTGCAGAAGTTCATGTTTTCCAGCCTGTCTCTTGGGATTTTGAGATAGAGGATGGGGGATGAATGCAAACAGAACTAGAAACAGGAGGGAAGACAGAAGGGAATAAATTGGACGGGTTTGTGGACTGGGTTTTGAGGAATGTTTTTGGTAGAGCTGAGAGTAAGATAACAAAAGCAATTTTCGGCTGGGAGAGAAAGGGCATTTTTTTTTTCCCCCTTAAATAATTTATTGAGGTGAAATTCGCATAACATAAAATTAAGGCTTTTAAAGTGAAAAATTAAGTGGTATTTAGTTACGTTCACCCTGCGGTGGAACCACCACCTTACTTAGCTCTGCAACGTTTTTATCATCTCAAAGTAAAACCCCAAGATAGGGTAGTTTGAGATGGTTGATATGGAATAGGAATTGGATCCCTGAATGTTTTTTATGAGATGTAAGTGAAAATTAGGGTTTATTTTTAATAAGTAGTTGTGGACTTCGATAGGATTTTGACATAACCAGACTGGGTCCTAAGGGCCCCGGGGTTACTGGGTTCCGTCCACACGGTGATCCCATGGTTACCAGGGTGCCCCTGGGCCGGAGACCTGCAGGAGCATTCACCCTGAACACAGCATGAGGTCTAGCACATCCCAGACCAGGGGTGCCCCAGGGTGTGCCTGGTGTTCATTGTGCTGTGATCTCACCAGGTCAGGTGCTGGGAGGGACAGGAGACTGGCTCTGTGATACCTCCTGCACCCACATGCTCCGAGGAGAGTCTGGCCGTAGTATCCCCCAAGAGAGCCCCCACCAGCATCCTTGGAGTTTGAGCTTTGGGTATACCCAGACCCTCAAAATCCCCTTGAGAGATGAGTGCAACTCTTCACTCCCATCCATAGATTCCCTGCAATGGCCCGCTTCTTAGTCCCCGCAAGTATTCACCCCACCAACTCTGTGCCCCAGTCCCCTACCCCCAGGTGACCAGGTGCTAATAACCTTTTAACTTTCTACATTGTCGTGTAATGATATAAGATAATATATACACAATACATAGATAGATTAGATAGATAGATAGACAGGTAGATGGATGAGAAATGGATAGAATCTCTATGTAGGGTTTTGGGTGGTTCATTGCTTTCTCTGGAAAAATTAGGTCATGGATTTTGTACATGTTCCAATTCTCATTCAAAATACCTTGTAGACATCCCTCTGTCCTCTGGTTCTAATTCATTTTTTGTATTGGCTATATAATCATCCTTGATGATACTCTTTCATAATTTATCCATTATTTATCTTTCTCTTGATATTTTTGTTTTAAGTTTCTGTCCCTACAAACAGTGAAGCAATAAATATTATTATGCATGTATCTTTATGTGCTGATGTTCTTGCTTCTACAGGATAGATTCCAAGTTTGAAAAGCATGTGTATTTTAAAGTTTATCATATATTTCCAGATTGCTTTCAAAATGGCCCATCATATTTTCAACAGTAAAGTATGGAGAATATCCACACCCCTACTAGCAACAGTCTCTATCATTCTTGTTTTAATGTTTTCCATTCAGATCAGATCAGATCAGTTGCTCAGTCGTGTCCAACTCTTTGCGACCCCATGAATTGCAGCACACCAGGCCTCCCTGTCCATCACCAACTCCCGGAATTCACCCAGACTCACATCCATCGAGTCAGTGATGCCATCCAGCCATCTCATCCTCTGTCATCCCCTTCTCCTCCTGCCCCCAATCCCTCCCAGCATCAAAGTCTTTTCCAATGAGTCAACTCTTCGCATGAGGTGGCCAAAGTACTGGAGTTTCAGCTTTAGCATCATTCCTTCCAAAGAAATCCCAGGGCTGATCTCCTTCAGAATGGACTGGTTGGATCTCCTTGCAGTCCAAGGGACTCTCAAGAGTCTTCTCCAACACCACAGTTCAAAAGCATCAATTCTTCAGGGCTCAGCCTTCTTCACAGTCCAACTCTCACATCCATACATGACCACAGGAAAAACCATAGCCTTGACTAGACAAACCTTTGTTGGCAAAGGAATGTCTCTGCTTTTGAATATGCTATCTAGGTTGGTCATAACTTTCCTTCCAAGGAGTAAGCGTCTTTTAATTTCATGGCTGCAGTCACCATCTGCAGTGATTTTGGAGCCCAGAAAAATAAAGTCTGACACTGTTTCCACTGTTTCCCCATCTATTTCCCATGAAGTGATGGGACCGGATGCCATGATCTTCGTTTTCTGAATGTTGAGCTTTAAGCCAACTTTTTCACTCTCCACTTTCACCTTCATCAAGAGGCTTTTTAGTTCCTCTTCCATTTCTGCCATAAGGGTTTTCCATTCAGATTGTTGTAAAGTGATATTTCGCTGTAAACTTAATTTGCAGTCTGTGGACTACTGGTGAGCTTGAGCATCTTTTCAAGTTTATTGAGAATTTGGATTTGCTTTTCTGTGAATTATCTATCACATTCTTTGCCTATTTAATTGGGCAATTTGTAGGAGCTCTTTTTATAGTGTCATTATTTATCATTTATCATTATTTATCATTTATCAAGTTATCTGTAAAACTTTCCCCCTCCAAATCTATTATCTTAGCAGCATTTTCAATTAAATAAGTCAAATATGTCTTTCTTTCAGAGGTTCTGAGTTTCCTGTCCTGATAAGAAGATTCCCCAACCCACACATTTACCTAGATTTTCTTCTAAGCTATTTATTGTTTTATTTCATATAAATATAATAAGTCCTCTGTACGTCTACAATTTGTTTATGGATATGGCATAAGATGGGATTTAACTTGTTCTAGCAAGCTGGACTAGTATCATGTACTAAATAATCTATTCTTTCCCTACTGACTTATCAACTTTGTCATGTATTAGATGCTCACATGCACCAGGATTGATTTTTTCATCCAAATTCTGCTCCTCTCATTGTTGGTCCCTTCCTGCAGACAGTGGTTTGATTACAATGGCTTTTGGAGTGCTCTGATATCCCATAAGTTTAGATGTCTCTTATTGCTACTTTTCCCCCTATTTTTTTTTTATCTTCTGGACATTTATTGTCCATGTCAGTTCTAAGCACATTTTACTCAACTAAAAACCAAACCTGTTGAAGGCAAAGTATGGTATTAGTCAAGATAACAGATGTTTTCCACCTTTGTGTTGGAGGAGACTAGGAGTGGGGAGGATGGGGGGGGGGTTGTGGGGTGCTGGTTGTTATATTTATTTTATGTTCTTATTTTAGTTTTAAAAACCTACAAGGCAATGTTAAACAGGAACCCTAATAGCAGGCATAAATCTGAAATGCAGAGATAGAATTGTGAGCAAAAAGAAACATTCCAATACTTTATTTCCTCTTTTACATGCTTGTGCTAATTTCTTCATTTTCTTTGTTGTTGTTCAGTCACTAAGTCATGTCCAACTCTTTGTGCTCCTGTGAACTGCAGCTTGCCAGGTTTCCCATTCCTTCACCAGCTCCCAGAATTTACTCAATGCATGTCCATTGAGTTGGTGGTGCCATGAAACCATCTCAGCCTTTGTCGTGCCCTTCTCCTACTGCCCTCAATCTTTCCCAGCATCAGAGTCTTTTCCAATGAGTTGGATCTTTGCATCAGGTGGTCAAAATATTGGAGCTTCAGCATCAGTCCTTCATTTTCTTCCCTTACCACACTTTGTTTGAATCTCTGAATCTCAAAGAAAATGTTGAGTTACAATTGGCAATAGTGGCCATTTTTGTCTGGTTTTGATTTTTTGAAATGCTTTTGGTATTTGGCCAATAAGAATGATATGGACCACTGATTTTTGATAAAGAGACAATTATATCCAACAACTACCATTTCATTCTTATTTTCCTTAAAGTTTTAATAAGGATGGCTGCTCAACTTTATCGAATGCTTCTATTGATAGGATATGGTTTTTCATTTTTAATTTATTGATAAAAATATTCATGTTAGATTTCTTGATGTGCTTTGCAATCCTAGAATAAATCTACTTGGTTACAGTGTGCTATTTTTTGCCAGATTGCTAAATTCTATTTGTTAATATTTATTTAGAAATAAGATTGGCCTACAGTTTCCTTTTTCAAACTATCTTTATCAGATTTTAGCATTAAAATCATGTTTGCTTCATAAAATAAATTGAGAAGCTTTCAATTTTTCCATGGTCTAGAATAAATTAATACTGATATTATTTATTCTTTGAAGATTAGAAAACTGAGCTGTTAAACCATCTGTCCTGATACCCTTGTTAATGGCTGATCTTTAACAACCTTTCTCTTCTCTCCCACTAAAATTGTTATTCAAGTTTTTACTTGGATTAATTTTGGTAATTTCTTCTAGATCTTCCAATTTATTATCATAGAATAGCATGTAATACATTCTTAAATTATTTTAATCTCTTCTGTATCTGTGATGATGACTTTTTTTCACTCTCATTTTTGTCTGTTTTTTTATTGAGGTGTAATTGACATACCATTATGTGAGTTTCAGGTGTTCTTGTTTATTTCTTTGTTCTGTCTTTCTTTAAAGAGACTAGGCAAGGGTTTATCAGTTCCACTGAACTTTGTATGAACAAGCCTTTGGATTTAATCAATAGTATCTTATGTGATTTTCTTTCCTATTTAGTTCACTCATCTTTCATGTTTACTGGTTCTCCTTTAGAAGGCTTTAATCTTCCTCTCTCCCTCCTCTTCCCTCTCCAAAGAAGATATAATAAGTGCTTTTGCTTTGCTGCCTCATCCTTCTCCCACTTCTAGGTTTTGCTAAGATACAGAAGAACTCTTCAATAAGATTATTATTATTATTAGAATTTCCTGGGAACATTCATTGCCTATTTCAAGAGTCCTTATTTGGAATTTATATTATACATCCTCAGGCAACCTACAGTGATAGATTGATATATTTATATAAATAGCAAGCATCATAGCTCACTACTCTTTCCTTTTACTCACTCTTTTTTCCTGATCTTGAGTTCTCTGTTATGATTCATTTGTTTTTTAATTAGAGCCCTTTCTTTAGTATTTCCTCCAGAAAGGCTATGGGAATAATATGTTCTCTGAATTCTTGCACACCCCAAATATCATTCTTTCTTGATGATCGATAAAGACTAACTTGGCCAGCATAGGAATCCTAGGTGGCAATCCTTTTTTCCTCCAAAATCTGTAAATGTTCTTCTAGTTTTTAGTGCAGCAGAGTTGAGCACCAATGTGATTTTCCTTTCTTATTCTTTTTACCTGTGAACTGAAAGATTGATTGCTTTACCTTTGGAATTTGGAAATTGACCAAGATATACGTGGCTGTAGAATCTGGTGAAAACTTGCAAGACAGGTATGGATCTTTCTTCATCTGTAGGAAATTGTCTTGCATCACTGTTTAATTGTTGCCTCTTCTCCAGCTGTTCCTCCTTCTCCAGCTGGAGTTGCTGTTTTCCCTGACAGAAGCCATCATTTCTGTGGTTTGGGTTGTTTCTTCTACTTGATCCTCCAGGCCCTGAGGTGAATCTCAACTACTCTTTTCTTAATTCAGTTTGTTTCAATCTGAAAAATCACATTTGTCTGTTTGCATGTCAGGCTGTCTTCTGAAGGTTTTTCTTAAGTCTCCACAGCTTCTCTTATTATTATTATATTTGTGTATAGTTTGTAGACTATCTCCTCCAGTAGCTCCAACATTTTATGTCTTTATTTTTTATGTTCTGACTGCTTTGTTTGTTCTTTCTCTCTCCCTAGCTGTTAGCCTTAATGTACTGTTTTTCTTTGTTTACCCCTTGGGGCTTGGGTATGGCTGCTAAGAACCTTCTGTAGCATCACTTTCGCGAGCAGTGGCAGGCATTCTGGGTCCCTGCCACAGGAGCTGGCAGTGGAACCAATAATGGGTTGTCCCATCCTTGTGAAGGCACCTCAGGAAGGAAGACTTTGCATTTCCTATCTTTTCATGAGCCCCCAACCTCAAGGATGAAATGGACTCAACCTCCCTATACAGCTCTTGAGTTGGGATATACCAGTGGATACAGACATTCCCTGGGATGGGCGATCCCTCAGGCCAGGATACTCAATGTTCAGCCCCTCCCCTGAGTCCCTCAGACCCTAGTGACCAGGCTCTTAGATGGTCCAGAGGGGAGAAAGCCATTTCACTGCCTAGGTGCACCATTACCAATTGCCAACATCTGTCTGGATTAGCCGATTCAATTAGACTGCTGAAACTGCAGTTGGGAGGGAAAGGAGGTCAGGACATCTTCCCCAGTTCCTGCTCATTTTTACAAGTCAAAACTCCATCCATCCTTAGGGAAGTGATAGCTAGGGAGTTTGATATGGACATGTATACAACACTGTATTTAAAATGGATGACCATCAAGGACCTAATGTATAGCACATGGAACTCTGCTCAATGTTATGTGGCAGCCTGGATGGGAGGGGTGTTTGGGGGAGAATGGATACATGTATGGCTGGGGTTGGGGTACATGTATCTTGTGGATACATATGTATGGCTGAGACCTTTCACTGTTCACCTGAAACCATCACAACATCGTTCACTGGCTATACCCCACTATAAAATAAAATGTTAAAAGAAACTCTCCATTCTTAAAGGTTGTTTTCAAAAACCATTTCCTTGGTGAATCCCTTTCTGGTCCTTCTGTCCCAGTGTTCTCAATTCTGGCTGAATATTGGCATCTCCTAAGGAGCTTTTAAAAACACCATTGCCGGAGTCCACCCCCAAAGACTGATTTAACAGGTTGGGCTCCGGGATTTGTGAACCGTCCTGGCGACTCTGCCAGATACAGCCAGTTTGAGCGTCACAGATCTCACCCCATGTGATTGCTCCCTCCACCTCCTCCCAGCATTCACTCTTTCCCGTGTTATACCTTTTATGAACTGAATTTATCCTCATACCAGTAGGCTTCTTGAGCTCACTTCCATTTATTCCCTCAGTAACTGTCATTCATTTCCTTACTTCTTTCATTCACTCTTTCATGTATTCATGCAACAAATGTTATTATCTACCATACTCCAAATGGCAGGCCCTGGAAGATTTTTAAATGAATAAAAGTTTCTAAGAAATTTTATTTACAGATTTGTGTGAGCTTAGTTAGGGTTTTTCAAACAGGATCTTTTCCTTGCACTTTTCACTAAAAAAAACCCCGAGAGGGACTTTCCTGGTGGTCCAGTGGTTAAAAATCTGCCTTCCAGATGCAGGGGACGTGGGTTCGATCCCTGGTCTGGGAACAAAGATTCCTTATGATGTGGGGCAAGTAAGCCTGCATGCCACAACTAAGACCCAATGCAGCCATAAATAAATTAATACAACAAAAAAGCCCAATGTTTTTTAAAAATTTAAAAATAAAATAAAAAACCAGGAGAAAACGGCTGTGGACTGCTTGCTCACCCTGTCCTGAGAAGTGCTTTTGTGAGAAAAGGTGCCATCTCAAATTCAATTTTTGAATAAAGACTGCAGCGTCAGTTGTTGACAGAGACAAACGGGAAGAGACAGAGAGATCTGAGTGTGCAAACCTCAAAAGCCACATAGTGAGCAGGCGTGTGCTGCTAGCGGCTGCTACTTCCTAACCCGGAATCTAAAGTCCAGGAAGAAACGATGGCAGAGTTTCCTTTTCTTGCCGCAAGTTTCTCTTTTTTTCCAGAAGTGGGTGTATTCAGAGGCACGATGTGAAGAATGTTTGCTCCGAGTCATGAAAATGGGAACGCATTTCCGACCATGGAGTTCTGGGTGCACGTGTAATGTTTGCAGGTCCTCATCCGCACCGGTGAGGAGGCGGGGCTTTGCGGAAAGGGCCACCTGCCTGAGAGCTGGGTGATGACGTAGTTCTGGCCCCTCTGTGATTTTTCTCCACGTGTCCTGAGCAACCCCCACGCACGACTGGGTGCTCAGGTGGTCTTCCTATCCTAAGTGAACATTTGTGCAGACCAGCTTTCACAAACAGGGAGACGGAACCCCAGAGGAAGTGAGGAAAGTGAAAGTGTTGGTCACTCAGTTGTGTCCGACTCTGCGACCCCACAACCAGACTCCTCTGTCCATGGAATTCTCCAGGCCAGAATACTGGAGTGAGTAGCCTTTCCCTTCTCCAAGGGATCTTCCCGACCCAGGGATCGAACCCAGGTCTCCTGCTTTGCAAGTGGATTCTTTACCATCTCAGTCACCAGGGAAGCCAGAGGAAGGGTTGTCTATAATGACAGACTGTTTTAGGCCAGATTCTGTAAACCCCCAGATAGAGCGGGGAAAGTTGGCTTCTGAGTTAGAAAGAAAAATGCCCCAAAATTAGAGTAATTTTTCCCTCTCTTGTTTATTGCGTTTTGAGTCCCATCTCACTTTTCTGGAGCCGAGCCAAGATCCAAGAAAGAAAAAAAAGGCTCTAAGTGTAACTAATGTTGGTGGAAGTGCCACTGTGAACCCGCTCAGACACTTCCTTTGCAGGGAGACTCAGCTCTCACCCAACGGCCATTTTCCTTTCTTCACGCACAGTTTTAACAAGTTTGAGGATCTGGTTATCCAAACCTAGATGGATAGTTACACATTGGAAAGGATGTAGAAGATGCTATAGACATGCGCATTGACAGCCATGAGAGGCACGTAGGAAATAGAACAAAGGGATGTGCGTACAGCAGCGGATCTCCATCTTTTAGCCCATTCTGCTTTCAATAAATGTGAACGTTTCACCTCCTTTAGAGTTTCTGACACCTTCAGTAGATATACCCTCCCTCCTTGCCATATTGACTTGCCTGGGAAGCAGACTCTGATACAGCGCCTGGCACACAGGATGTTTATTAAAGAGTGAACATGGCCTCCATGCTGTGGAAGGAAGGGCAAGAAAGTAGGAGTCCCTTCTGGGGGGAAAAAGGAGATAAATTTGTGGCAAGAAACAGGAACTTAGTCATTTCTTTGGGGAGTTTAGTTTCTAGCTTGAAAATTCACGGTACCATGTAACTCAACCATAGCCTTGGCCAACTCCAAGGAAGGATGTGGAGCTAGCATAGTCCTTCTGAGCTGTCCTCAGTTGGATGAAGGTGGGCATCCCTTTATATTCCTGTATCAGTGGTCATTATGTGTAGGCTGTCTAGGCTCCTTGGGTGCAAAGGCTCTCAAAAGAGTCTGACAGATGAAAGCTTTCTGTCGAAAATGCTCCCTGCAGTTGAGACAAAAAGTCCTTCTTGGAAGGAGACCTGGAAGACACAACACAGTGTCCACCAAATTCTGTGACTCATCCCCTGGAGGACTAGGATATTCTTGCCTTCTCTGTGTCTCATTTAATTGATGGTTGTGACAGAGATTGCTAAGCATTCATCAAACATCTACTCCATATATACTGGTAATGATAGCAGGGCTAGAATATATTATTTCCCTATCATCCTCTTTCGTAGGTGTAGCCATTGGTTTTAGCCAATGAGATGTAAACACTGATATATGTGGAAGTCCTGGGAAGGCTCTGTGGAAGTTGATGGTTCAGTTTTCTCCCTTATTCCTTTCCATCAGCAGTGATGTGGACCAGTTAGATGGGCTCTGGCAGCCATCTTGGATCAAAATGTAACTTTAAGGACAGAAGCTATGTACTAGCAATGTAGATCAGAACAGGAGGACCTTGACACCCTGATGACTCTGGAGCCACCAGATCACATCTGAATTGAAGTCTCCGGACTTCTTTTTATGAGAGAAATAAACATCTATCCTGTTTAAACCACTACTATTGAACATTCTGCTTTACAGCCAAATTTGATCCCAGCAGATTCAAGAGCCAACCTCTAATGGGAATTCCTTATGATTAAGATAACGATTTTTTTTTTTTGCTTCCTAAATAATTCTAGAATCTGTCTCCTGTCTATTGCCACTGCCCCTTTAGTGGAAGTCCTTACTGTTTCTCCTTTGAACTTGCACCCCTTTCCCAAATAAATTGTCTATCCTGCTGCCAAAGAGATCTTCTAGATGACACATTTGATTACATTACTCCTATTGTTAAAAACCTTTCAAGAGGCTGGTAAATTCTAACCTGTTTGTGATGGCATGTTTCATCATATGAGTTGAGTATCAGGACCTGAGCATGTCCTACTCCATATTTGGGTTAAATTTCGCTATGCAGTTTATATCACGTATTCATTAGAATCCAAGGAACATTGCTAGAAACATCACTGGAAGCTCCTGCAGACAAGGAAGCCACTGGGGAGCACTGTATCCTACAATAGCTAACGGAAGAACATAAACTTATTTGCTGGTAAGGTGGGTGTTGGAGAAGGCAATGGCACCCCACTCCAGTACTCTTGCCTGGAAAATCCCATGGACGGAGGAGCCTGGTAGGCTGCAGTCCATGGGGTCTCTAAGAGTCAGACACGACTGAGCGACTTCACTTTCACTTTTCCCTTTTCATGCACTGGAGAAGGAAATGGCAACCCACTCCACTATTCTTGCCTGGAGAATCCCAGGGACGGGGGAGCCTGGTGGGCTGCCGTCTATGGGGTCGCACAGAGTTGGACACAACTGAAGTGACTTAGCATAGCATAGCATAGCATAAGGTGGGTGTTAGGGACATCTAAACCCACTTATGAATCATAGCACAGCAGCCACCTCTTTCCCTAACCACACAATCTTACTTTTCTTAGAATTTCATTGCCATCTGAGTCATTCCATTTTTCTTTCATGTATCAATGTTCTAAGCATTCTCAGGGTTTGTTTTTTGCAGTGAAAATGTGGGTTACAGACCCACAGCTGAACCTTTAGTCACATCCAAAGCTACACTGGACGGGTTGCTCTCACTGGTGTTCAGAAGCTACCAGCGGTTCTATTGTGCTGTTTTACTATATCAGTATTTTCCTTCTCAAGAAGATCTCTTTGACTTTATTTTTGTATGCATGTGCCTTTAAAAAAACTTTTGTTCTGAGATCTTTGTAGATTCACATACTGTTGTGAGAAATAATAGTGATAATAATACCCTTCACTTAATGTCTTCCAATGGTAATATTGTAGGTGATTTTTGTATAGTATCACAACCAAGAGATTCACGTTGATATAATCTGTGCCAATATTTTTTGTTTTTATTGTTTTCCTTCTTTTTATATGCATTATATATTTAAAGGCACTAACTTTTGTGTCAGGAACTTGTAGTGGAAGACACACAATGTACTCTTTTTACTTCTGTCGGCATGTATTGTACGGAGTCTGTATGCTTCTCGTAATGTAAATAAACTTTTTATTTATTAAATATTAAAAATAAAACATCTTCAAGAGCTCTTTTTCCCCCTTGGGATAAAGTCTAGAAATCTTGACATAGCTTTCAAGCCCCTCCAAGTTCTGACCCTAACCCCTCACCCTTATCCGTTGCCACTTTTTCCTTGGTCCCCTCACATCCAGCCTTGCAGAATTACTCTACTCCCTGGAAATGAATCTAGACAATTCCTATCCATCTTTAAGCTTCGTAATTCCTCCTGGAAGCATTAGTTACCCTCTCTAAGGCTGGTTAGATACCTTTTTTATTTTTTACTCCCTTCATGCCTGGCACAAAGAAGATGCCCAATAAATATTTGACTCTAGATTCCACTGTTGGGAGGATCCCTGTTTAATTGCCTGTATATGGGCAGCACCTAGCCCAATACCCTGCATACACTAGGTGCTCACTGTGTGATGCCAGATGCCAGAAAGGTGATGGGAACTGAGCAGAGAAGAGCAGCGTGAGCACAAGCTAGGAGACAGCGTGCTCCAGGACGATAGCTCAGGCGGCAAAGAATCTGCCTGCAATGCAGGAGACCCAGGTTCGATCCCTGGGTGGGGAAGATCCCCTGGAGAAGGGAAAGACTACACTCCACAGCATCGCTAAGAGTGGGACATGACTAAGCAACTAAGCAAAGCACAGCACAGGATCCAAAATCAAAGGGAGAGAATGTGTTAGATCAGCTCCACCTTTAGGAAAGTAAGATTTGCCTGCATGCTCATGTAAACTTAAAATGATCTGAATAGCTACGCTATCATTACTACACAAAGGGATATTCTTATTATCCAAGTACAGTGTTGTATTTTAGCATAATGTGGAGGTCTCGAAGCCAGAGTCCACAAGCCAGTTTTGTAACACCAAGCAGTCTTGGAACGCCTGCAGCAGCAGCTCATGCTCCTGCCCAAGGGACATTCTTCTCCAGGGTCATGTGTGGTACCCTCCCAATCAACCAGAGACACCGCTGAGGGAGGTGGACACTCTCAATTTTGAAGCCTGGTTGTGCCTCTCAGTTAACATGGATTTCAGTTCAGTTCAATCCAGTTGCTCAGTTGTGTCTGACTCTTTGCGACCCCATGGACTGCAGCACGCAAGGCCTCCCTGTCCATCACCAACTCCTGGAGTTTACTCAAACTCATATCCATTGAGTCAGTGATGCCATCCAACCAAATCATCCTCTGTCATCCCCTTCCCCTCCCACATTGAATCTTTCCCAGCATCAGGGTTTTTTCTAATGAATCAGCTCTTCACATCAGGTAGCTACAGTATTGGAGTTTCAGCTTTAGCATCAGTCCTTCCAATGAATATTCAGGACTGATTTCCTTTAGGATGGACTGGTAGGATCTCCTTGCAGTACAAGGGACTCTCAATAGCCTTCTTCAACATCATAATTCAAAAACATCAATTCTTTGGTGCTCAGCTTTCTTTATAATCCAACTCTCACATCCATACATGACTACTGGAAAAACAATAGCCTTGACTAGATGGACCTGGGTTGGTAAAGTAATGTCTCTGTTTTTTAATATGCTGACTAGGTTGGTCATGGAGAAGGCAATGGTAACCCACTCCAGTACCCTTGCCTGGAAAATCCCATGGACGGAGGAGCCTGGAAGGCTGCAGTCCATGGGGTCGCTGAGGGTCGGACACGACTGAGTGACTTCTTTCACTTTTCACTTTCATGCATTGGAGAAGGAAATGGCAACTCATTCCAGTATTCTTGCCTGGAGAATGCCAGGGATGGGGGAGGCTGATGGGCTGCTGTCTATGGGGTCGCACAGAGTCGGACACGACTGGAGTGACTTAGCAGCAGCAGGTTGGTCATAACTTTCCTTCCAAGGAGTAAGCGTCTTTTAATTTCATGGCTGCAGTCACCAGCTGCAGTGATTCTGGAGCCCCCAAAAATAAAGTCTGCCACTGATTCCACTGTTTCCCCATCTATTTCCCATGAAGTGATGGGACCAGATGCCATGATCTTAGTTTTCTGAATGTTGAGCTTTAAGCCAACTTTTCACTCTTCTCTTTCACTTTCATCAAGAGATTCTTTAGTTCTCCTTCACATTCTGCCATAAGGGTGGTGTCATCTGCATATTTGTGGTTATTGATATTTCTCCCAGCAATCTTGATTCCAGCTTGTGCTTCATCCAGTCCCACATTTCTCATGATGTACTCTGCATATAAGTTAAATAAGCAGGGTGACAATACACAGCCTTGACGGACTCCTTTTCCTATTTGAACCAGTCTGTTGTTCCATGTCCAGTTCTAACTGTTGCTTCCTGACCTGCATACAAATTTCTCAAGAGGCAGGTCAGGTGATCTGGTATTTCCATCTCTTTCAGAATTTTCCACAGTTTATTGT
Organism: Bubalus kerabau; assembly: GCF_029407905.1. Taxonomy (NCBI): domain Eukaryota; kingdom Metazoa; phylum Chordata; class Mammalia; order Artiodactyla; family Bovidae; genus Bubalus; species Bubalus kerabau. Next base: position 70,056,385 of record NC_073637.1, read on the forward strand.
GATCCACACAGTCAAAGGCTTTGGCATAGTCAATAAGCAGAAATAGATGTTTTTCTGGAACTCTCTTGCTTTTTCCATGATCCAGCAGATGTTGGCAATTTGATCTCTTGTTCCTCTGCTTTTTCTAAAACCAGCTTGAACATTCAGAAGCTCACGGTTCATATATTTGTTAAAGCCTGGCTTGGAGAATTTTGAGCATTACTTTACTAGCATGTGGTGGTTTACTGGCTAAGTTGTGTGCGACTCTTGAGAACCCGTGGACTGTAGCCTGTCAGGCTTCTCTGTCCATAGGATTCTCCAGGCAAGAATACTGGAGTGGGTTGCTGTTTCCTTCTCCAGGGAATCTTCCCTACCCAGGAATTGAACCTGGGTCTCCTGCATTGGAGGCAGATGATTTACTAACTGAGCTATGAGGGGGAGTAAGATGAGTGCAACTGTGTGGTAGTTTGAGCATTCTTTGGCGTTGCCTTTCTTAGGTATTGGAATGAAAACTGACCTTTCCAGTCCTGTGGCCACTGCTGAGTTTTCCAATTTTGCTAGCATATTGAGCACAGCACGTTCACAGCATCATCTTTTAGGATTTGAAATAGCTCCACTGGAATTCCATCACCTCCACTAGCTTTGTTTGTAGTGATGTTTCCTAAGGCCCAGTTGACTTCGTATTCCAGGATGTCTGGCTCCAGGTGAGTGATCACACCATCATGATTATCTGGGTAGTGAAGTTCTTTTTTGTACAGTTATTCTGTGTTTTCTTGCCACCTCTTCTTAATATCTTCTGCTTCTGTTAGGTCCATAACATTTCTGTCCTTCATTAAGCCCATCTTTGCATGAAGTGTTCCCTTGATATCTCTAATTTTCTTGAAGAGATCTCTAGTCTTTCCCATTCTATTGTTTTCCTCTATTTCTTTGCACTGATCACTGAGGAAGGCTTTCTTAGCTCTCCTTGCTATTCTTTGGAACTCTGCATTCAAATGGGTATATCTTTCCTTTTCTCCTTTGCTTTTTGCTTCTCTCCTTTTCACAGCTATTTGTAAGGCCTCTTCAGACAGCCATTTTGCTTTTTTGCATTTCTTTTTCTTGGGGATGGTCTTGATCCCTGTCTCCTATATAATGTCATGAACCTCCATCCATAGTTTATCAGGCACTCTGTCCATCAGATCTAGTCCCTTAAATCGATTTCTCACTTCCACTGTATCATCATAAGGGATTTGATTTAGGTCATACCTGAATGGTCTAGTGATTTTCCCTACTTTCTCCAATTTAAGTCTGAATTTGGCAATAGGGAGTTCATGATCTGAGCCACAGTCAGCTCCCAGTCTTGTTTTTGCTAACTTTATGGAGCTTCTCCATCTTTGGCTGCAAAGAATACAATCAATCTTTTTTCAGTGTTGACCATCTGGGAATGTCCATGTGTAGAGGCTTCTCTTGTGTTGTTGGAAGAGGGTGTTTGCTATGACCAGTGCATTCTCTTGGCAAAACTCTATTAGCCTTTGCCCTGCTTTATTCTGTACTCCAAGACCAAATTTGCCTGTTACTCTTGCGAAGAATTGACTCATTGAAAAAGACTCTGATACTGGGAGGTATTGGGGGCAAGAGGAGAAGGGGACGACAGAGGATGAGATGGCTGGATGGCATCACTGACTCGATGGACGTGAGTTTGAGTGAAAACTCTGGGAGTTGGTGATGGACAGGGAGGCCTGGCGTGCTGCAATTCATGGGGTTGCGAAGAGTCGGACACAACTGAGCGACTAATCTGATCTGATCTGATCTGACCGGGTGTTTCTTGACTTCCTACTTTTGCATTCCAATACCCTATAATGAAAAGGACATCTTTTTTGGGTGTTAGTTCCAAAAGGTCTTGTAGGTCTTCATAGAACCGTTCAACTTCAGCTTCATCAGCATTATTTGTTGAGGCATAGACTTGGATTACTGTGATACTGAATGGTTTGCCTTGGAAATGAACAGAGATCTTTCTGTCATTTTTGAGATTGCATCCAAGTACTGCATTTCAGACTCTTTTGTTGACCATGATGGCTACTCCATTTCTTCTGAGGGATTCCTGCCCTCAGTAGTAGATATAATGGTCATCTGAGTTAAATTCACCCATTCCAGTCCATTTTAGTTCCTAAAATGTCGATGTTCACTCTTGTCATCTCCTTTTTAACCACTTCCAATTTGCCTTGATTCATGGACCTGACATTCTGGGTTCCTATGGAATATTGCTGTTTATAGCATCGGACCTTGCTTCTATCACCAGTCATATCCACAACTGGGTGTTGTTTTTGCTACACGGGTGTAGGGCCACCCAAGACGGACAGGTCATGGTGGAGAGTTCTGATAAAATGTGGTCCACTGGAGAAGGGAATGGCAAACCACTTCAGTATTCTTGCCTTGAGAATCCCATGAATAGTATGAAAAGGCAAAAAGATAGGACACTGAAAGATTAATTCCCCAGGTTGGTAGGTACCCAATGTGCTACTGGAGATCAGTGGAGAAATAACTCTAAAAACAATAAAGAGACAGAGCCAAAGCAAAAACAACACCCAGTTGAGTTAGACAAGGCTGTGGTCCATGTGATCAGTTTGATTAATTTTCTGTGACTGTGGTTTTCATTCTGTCTGCCCTCTGATAAGGATAAGAGGCTTATGGAAGCTTCCTAATGGAAGAGACTGACTGTGGGGGAAACTGGGTCTTGTTTTGATGGATTTAGCCTCCTCCATTTCCACACCTGTAAAATGTGAAAGCATGGCTGTCCTACCATGTAGAGTCATTGTGAGGATTCTGTGGGGCAAGGCTTGGATACTTAGAACAGGAGTAGGCACATGGCTGGTGCTTGATAAAGTTATCATCATTGTTATCACAAAAAAATCTCAATTGACTATGAAGTATGGGGGTCTCGGGAACAGAGGGGTTATTCTCACAGGCACCTCTCTTTTCTCATTAGGTTATGTCACAAGTACATAGATAGAATTATTAGGTTTACTGCTTGTGGCAAGCTAAGTAATGCCCCATCCCAAGAGATACGTATGTCCTAATCTCCTAATCCCTGGAACCTGTGGATGTCATTTTATATAGAAAAACAACAACAACAACAACTTGGCAGTTTTGAATAAGTTAAAGAATTTGAGATGGGGATAAAATTTTGGATTATCTGGGTGGACCAATATGCAATAAATCCTGATAAGAAAGAGATAGGACGAGATTTGACACACACATAAAAGAAGAAAACAAGGTGATCACAGAGTGATGAGGTCGAAAGCCAAGGAATGCATTGGTCATCAGAAGCTGGAAAAGAAAGAGAACAATTTCTCATCTCGAGGGAGTAAGGTCCTGCTGACGCACTGATTTCAGCCCAGGGAGTCTGCTTTGTTTTCTGGCATCTGGGACTGGGGGAGAATAAATTTCTCCCTACCAAGTTATTTTAAGCCACCAAGTTGTGTTTAAGCAGCCCCTGGAAACTTAAATATTTAGTTGAATTATTACAATATCTGTGTTTATAATTTTTATTTTTCCTATTTGTTTTTAAAGTTATTGCCTTCATTCATTTTGCCTTTTGAGGGGAAAAAAAAGTTTTTGAAATTAGTGGAGCCAAGATTCAAGTTCTAAGTGGCCAATTTTGATACTTTTTTCTTCACATTGACTGAGCAGTAAAAAGTTGTTTTGCTCAATATTAATCTTCAGTGCAGAGCTTTAGTATAATTCATATTTTAGTACTTAAATTGTCTTTTAATCTTTAATAAAGAATCTGAATTTAGAGTGTTGCAGATCTGAGGACTGGGTAAGAATTTATATTTTGTTTTTCTCATGGTAAGTTGTTTAAAAAGCTGATTATTTATTAATGATGTTTCTAATAGAGTTAAGTGTTGAAAACAATTGGCCTTTCCTTTACTGCAAAGTCTAGATTTCCCACATTGAAATCACACGCTGGAAAGGGAGCAGCAAGACATTTGGTTGCTCTTTTTACTTTTCTGGAAAGTGTTCTAGGGACAACTGGACAGAATGTTGTAAACCATGTGTACTCAGTGGAGGACCATGAGTTCAGGGACCTGGGGACTGGTCATGCCTTCCATCTTGTTTGTTGGCCAAATAAACTCACTTGTTTGTGATCGTCAGAGGATTGCTATAAAGAGAGTCAATCCTTTTCTCTCTGTAAAAAAAAGGCAAATACATTTGATTGTCATTATTCATAGTAGTTCTATATAGTAATTCTATTAAGTCACCATAAGTGCTGAATTAGCAAATACTGATATGAGCTCCTAGGGGAAAAGGCGGGTTAGGTTCCTGCGGGCTCTGGTCACTTTTTCGTCAACTGACAATACATAACCTTATAGATATACACTGTTGACACCTTACTGAGCATATAGCGTTGCTTCATTAACATTGAACTCACAGCCAACAGTACTAAAACTCACGCCTGAATGAAGAGCATCTGACACAGGTGTGCATCTTTGTTCTGCACATGTCTTTGAATGACCGAAGAAACACAAGTGAGGTTACAAACACGTTTCAGTGAGCGGGAAAATTTGAAAACACAGGATCCATGAATCGTGAGGAGAAAATGTATCCCCATAGTAGGTGGACAAAGTAGACTTTCTCACCAATGTAAAGTTTGATGGGAAGGGACTTTATTCACACATAGAAACTGAGCCTGTGCTCCGAGGAAGAGATGGTTCTTATTGTCATGAGGCTTAGAGTCCTGTCAGGGAGCTGGGTGTGGAAACAGGCCTGCACCTCTGAGGCTATCACAGATCTGGGTCTGAGGCCTCAGGGCACAACTGAAGGGGCCATGGTGATTCCTCATGAACCAGGAGAAGCAAGCATGTCAGGGAGAACTACAGAACTACAGAGGGCCCTTCCTGACAGCAAGTCTCTAAAGTGGGAAGAAGAGCCCAAGGAACCTAGGCTCCAGGGAGATGGAAGAGAGGGGAAGGGGAGCTAAGGGGCAGCAACAGGAGGCTTGCTTTCTTCACAGTTCTGTTTGGAGTCTGTGCTCTGTGTACTATTAACAAATATAGGAGAAAGCAATGGCACCCCACTCCAGTACTCTTGCCTGGAAAATCCCATGGACGGAGGAGCCTGGTAGGCTGCAGTCCATGGGGTCACTAAGAGTCTGACTGAGCGACTTCACTTTCACTTTTCACTTTCATGCATTGGAGAAGGAAATGGCAACCCACTCCAGTGTTCTTGCCTTGAGAATCCCAGGGACGGGGCAGCCTGGTGGGCTGCCATCTATGGGCTGCACAGGGTCGGACACGACTGAAGTGACTTAACAGTAGGAAGGTTTTAGATATGATTACCTTCCCTGGTGGCTCAGATGGTAAAGCATCTGTCTACAATGCGGGAGACCTGGGTTCAAACCCTGGGTTGGGAAGATCCCCTGGAGAAGGAAATGGCAACCCACTCCAGTACTATTGCCTGGAAAATCCCATGGACAGAGAAGCCTGGTAGGCTATAGTCTATGGGGTCGCAAAGAGTCGGACACGACTGAGCGACTTCACTTTCACTTTCACTTTCCCTGGTAGCTCAGCTGGTCAAGAATCCGCCAGCAATGCAGGAAGCCCTCTTTGGATTCCTGGGTTGGGAAGATCCCCTGGAGAAGGGATAGACTACCCATTCCAGTATTCTTGGTCTTCCCTGGTGGCCCAGCTGGCAAAGAATCTGCCCGCAATGCAGGAGACCTGGGTTCGATCCCTGTGTTGGGAAGATCCCTTGGATGAGGGCATGGCAACCCATTCCAGTATTCTTCAGCTTCCCTGGTGGCTCAGACGGTAAAGAATCCACCTGCAACGTGGGAGACCTGGGTTCGATCCCTGGGTTGGGAAGATCCCCTGGAGGAAGGCATGGCAATCTACTCCAGTATTCTTGCCCAGAGAATCCCCATGGATGGAGGAGCCTGGAGGACTATAGTCCATGGGGTCACAAAGAGTCGGACATGACTGAGTGACTAAGCACAGCACACAGCATACTCTAATTAATTGTTCTTGATAGAGTCACAGGAGAAAATTAAATATGAAGAGGGATTCAGTTCAAGCGAAACCAAAGTGCTTTGTGGAATGGTTTAAGTTCCTAAATGCAGTTTTTCTGATACAAGATCTAGAGTTAAAAGGGGGCATTGATCTAATCAAGTCTTGTTTCTTTATTTTCCAGAAAGGATTGAGTAGTCTATCCCAGGTTTTATAGTGACAAGGCTAAAACTAGGGACTCCTCATGACAATTTCAACTCTGCATGATTTTTAAAAATAGACTTTATTTTATAGAGCAGTTTCAGGTTCACAGAAAAACAGAGCTAGGAGTGGAGAGAGTTCCATATGCCCTGGCCCCAATCCCCCATTATTATCAACATCCAGCAGCAGAGCGGTACATTCATTACCATCCGTGAACCCACCCTGACACATCACTGGGAGCCAAAGTCCACAGTTTATATTCAGATTCAGCCTTGGTGATGTTGATTCTGTGTGTTGTAAGGAAAATATAGTGACCTGCATTCTCCATTACAGCATCACGCTGAATAGTTTTGTTGTCCCCCAAACCTTTGTGTTCCACCTGTTTATCCACCTCCCTGACAACCACTGATTTTTTTTTTACTCTCTCCATAGTTTTGCCTTTTTTCAGAATGTCACATAATTTAAAATTGAAATCAAACAGTATGAAGCTTTTCAGATGGGCTTCTTTGACTTAGTAATATGCATTTAAAGTTCCTCTATGTCTATTCATGGCTTTATTGTTCCTTTCTTTTTAGCACTGAATTGTCTGAATTCAGTTTATCCTTTCACCTACTGAAGGACATCTTGGTTTCTTCCATGTTTTGAAAATGATGAATAAAGGTGCTATAAATATCTGTGTGGAAGCTTTCATGAAGACCAAGTTTTCAGCTCCTTTGGGTAAATACCTGGGAATGTGGTGCTGGCTTATATGGTAAGAGTGTACGCTTAGTTTTGTGAGAAACTGCCAAATTGTCTTACACAGTGACTGTACCTTTTTGCATTTCCACCAGCAGTGGGTGAGAATTCCTATTATTCCACATCCCCACCAGCATCTGGTACTGATAGTGTTCTGGATTTTCTCCATTCTAATAGGTGTGTAGTGATATCTTGCTGTGTTAATTTCTATTTTGCTGATGATGTAGGATGTGGGGCATCTTTTCACATGCTCACTTGATATATATATACATATATATATATGTTGATGAGGTTGCTCTTAAGGCTTTTGAATCATCTCTTAGTCAAGTTGTTTGTTTTCTTATTGAGTTTTAAGAGTTCTTTTTATATTTTGGACACCAGCGCTTGATCAGATGTGTCTTTTGCAAATATTTTCTCCCAGTTTGTGGCATGTCTTCTTATTCTCTTGACTCTGCATCACCTTTTTAGCACAGTGTAGGTGCTCAGTGAATATTAACTAGATGAGGGAATTAATGCATAAGATCTCTGAAATTGAAATAGAAGCCTATGATTCTTTTCTAGGTGCTGGTTACAAGTGGGTGTTCATTCTGTTCATTCATCAAGATGTATACATTTTTCTCTCTGTAGCTTACAAGCTTAAAAAAAGAAGTTAGAAAAATAAGAACAAATCCACAGAAGAGTATAATTTGAAAGAAAAATGTCCAGATTATATAAAATGTCTACTATCTGACAGAAAGCTAGAATTCTGAAGTGATCTTAGAAATAATCTAGTCTAATTTTACAGATGTCAAAACTTAATTGCAAAGGGACAGTCTGACCTGTCACTTGGGCCTTTCAGTAAGAGCAGAGTCCCAACAAAAAGCCAACAGACATAGAATCTGATAGACCTCCTCTGTGAGGCTCCTTTTCCTCATCTGAAAAGTAATGATGATAATTACACACTGACCTCATAAGGCTGTCCTGAGGATTAAGTAAAAACCATGTGTGGGAAGCACCTGCCCGGGCCCCAGCCGACTATGTGCTCAGTAAATGCCGCATTAATGTCACTGCTGTTGTTACAACTCCAAGCACAGGACTTTGCAAATAGCATTTGTTTAATAAATACTGAGTTCTAGTCTCTACTCTCACTTGGAAGGAAGGAGGGGGATGGTGGTAGTGGTTTCAGCATTGGTCCCTAAGAACAAACAGGATGGCAATTGCTCACAAAAATTTAGAAAAGCTGCTTGGACTCTAACATAACTGCCTCTACGAAAGTGGGTATTTGTAAATAAATGGAGGGCATTATTTCCAGGATCCTAAAATGTTAACATTTACACAACAAACGTTTAGCATTTACTTTGCTTGCCAAGTCCCCTCAAGTCATCCTCCTGTTCATCTTCACCACAAACCAGCCTTGCAGAATGTTCAGCGGTAGCGATGGTGGGGGTCATCTCCCATAGATCGAAGGTAAGCAACCCCGTCCAACCAGCTCCTGACCCCAACACTGTTTCTCTGGGGGAGATTCTGGGGTGTGTGTCGGGGACGCCGAAGCTTCGGTGCATCCTTGGAGGGAAACTCAGTCGAGGGCTTATCTCTTAGGTCTATTGTTGCATTTTTACATTTTTTTAATAAACATTTACTACTGTGAATGTGTGAAACATAAACACCTAAAATACAGCACATGTTAAAAAACCCTGTTTGGGCATTTTCTCATTTCTACCAGGAGCTTAAAAATCTGAAAGTGACTGAGAGCCGCCCTCAGCCTCTCCCAAATCTGTCACAACGCCAACAGCAGCATGACGATGATAAACGCAGTACCAGCTAGCACTTACTGAGCAGGAGAGCAGAGGGGTGGTGAAGAAGTGGGCTCTGCCACAGGAGTGCATGTGTGCGTGCGTGCTAAGTCACTTCAGTTCTGTCCAAGTCTTTGGAACACCACGGACAGGAGCCCGCCAGGCAAGAATACTGGAGTGGGTTGCCGTGCCCTCCTCCAGGGGATCTTCCCGAGCCAAGGATCGAACCTGCATCTCTTGTGTCTCCTGAATTGGCAGGAAGGTTCTTTACCACCAGTGCCCCCGGAAAGCCCCTGGCACATGATTATCAACATTGAGTACCATCCTCCTTCTGCCTCGTGACCTTGGACAAGCCCCTGCTGGTTTCGCTTGTATTGAGCACCAGGATGTTAGTGACAAGGCCTTCTTAAAAAGGCATAGGATCCTCACAACTGCTTTGTTAAGAACAGAGTCAGACACCTAATAATCATATGATATGCAGACAAATATACAGAGATAGTATCCGTCACTTAAGTGTGGTTTCCCTGGATTCATAGCAACGCAGTGAGTTAGGTAGCATTATCATTTTAACGTTATAGATAATGACACTGAGGTTTCAAGAGATTAGGTAACTTGCCTGTGGTCACATTGCTTATAAGGGGCAGAGAAAGAATTCAAACACAGGCCTCTTTGATGATCAGTTCCATGTCTATTACCATCTTGCCTCTCTGCCTTATTTATAATAGTGGGACATTGATAAACAATCTAAAAGCCTAACAAAAAATGAATGGTTAAATAAACTCTGAGACTTCTGCATGATGAAATGCAGCCATTAGACCTCACTGTGCAGGCAGACTTCCAATCCTGCTCCTGGCACAGCCACACGTTGCGTCCTGTGATCGGCTGGCCCAGACACCCAGTGATTCTGATCACAGGGGTGAGTTCCAAACCTGTGAGACCCTCCTCACGCTGACCCTTGTCTTGCCGAGGTTCTGAGAATGGAGCCTCTGCATCCTGTCCTAGACAACCTCTGTTCTTTCTGAAATCTTCTCCATCCTTCCTCCTCCTCCAAGACGTCTCCCGAATGACCTCAGTCCAGGCTGCCTCTCAGGAGTTACTGAAAGCATCTGCAATTTACTCTGGTGCTAGTGTGTTTCCCCCAACTCACCCACCCCACGCTAGAACGTAAGCACTTGGAGGACAGGAATTGTGTCCTGTTTTCTTGACCCACTTCCAGGGCCTAATACAGCAAATTCAATGAATATTATGTAATAATAATAGCTACCTTTCGTTAACAGCTTACTCGATACTCAACCCTGAGTTAGACACTTTATGTGCTTTCAGGAAACCCGGATGGAAGAGAAGAGGACCAGAGCCACACCCTCCCTCAACATCTATGAGGCCCCTGAACAGATAAGGTGCAAGAGTCAAGCCAGTTCCGGGCTGAATATGAAGCGTCTAAGGGAAGGTAAGACCTGGTCACGTCACTTAAACTCCCTGACCTGTGTTTGACCTTCCTTGGAAAATGAATTTGGTAGTAGTACCCGCCTCGAGGGGTTCTTGGGAGGATTAAAGTTTAGCATTTAGCCCACGTGTGTGCATGCTAAGTCGATTCAGTTGTGTCTGACTTGGTTTGACCCGATGGACTATAGCCCTCCAGGCTCCCCTGTCCATGGGATTCCAGGCAAGAATGCTGGAGTGGATTGCCATGCCCTCCTCCAGGGGATCTTTCAGACCCAGGGATTGAAGCTGCATCTCTTACGTCTCCTGCATTGGCAAGTGGGTTCTTTACCACTAGCACCACCTGGAAAGCCCTATTTAGCCCACAACCAGGCATGTGTTAATCATTTCGCAAACAGTATTTCCAGGCACATGTGGCAAGAGACCTGATCCGGGCTGCAGGGCAGAAAAAGGAAGAGTGTGAGACGCTGCCATTTTTATAATCCCCACCTAACAGCAGAGAGGGAGAACAGGATGGTGTCTAACTAGCATCACTCAAAGGCAGGCTGATGGAACCAGAGGCACCACCAACAATCAAGGGCTGCCACACGTCCCCTCCTCCTCAGTGGTCCTGAGCAAGACACAGAAAACGTGATCCCCAAACTCCCTGCAACCCCCAAACTCTTTCTCTATCCCTGGCCAGTCTTCACCCTTTGCTACCCACCTGCCTTTGAATTAGGGCTGCCCTGAGACAGAAAGTAAGATGAAAGCTTATAGCAACACAAACTTGCAGTGATTTTCACTGTGAAATACTATTTTTCAGAGGCTACAATAACCTCAGGGTGGAAGGCAGGCCTTGAAATGGATCCCACAACCACCGAGGTCATCCAAGGCAGGAAGGCAGGTCAAAGAAGGGGTTCCTGCAGTCTTAGCCCTGAGGATAAACCAGACACACTAAGAGCATCTTTCCCAAGCCTTGGGTTCAGTTAATTATGATGTGTTTGCCCAAAATGTAGTGGATTTGACCTGTTTTAGGTGTTGAGTTAGAATAGTAGGGAAAACAGAGAGGTGTGTCTAAGGTTTTTTTGGTAAGAAATGTTGGTTTGATCTCGAGTTCAAGAGGACAGAAGCACCCTTCCAGAGCCAGTGTCCTAGCTCAGGGTCCTTCTGCTCTCATCACTGGCCCTATCTGGCTTTCCCTGGTGACTCTATAATCTCCCTATGCTCTTTAGTAGAAGGAGCAAAGAGCCAATGAGATGGTAGATTCAGAAGCAGATATTGCGTTGACATCATTTCATAGAGTTTATCAGCAGGAGACAAATAAAATGCCCTGTTAATGTAGGATGACATCCCTCTTACCCCTACCTCTGAGCAACTCTGAAAGACAGGTGTGTAGTATGTGGTGTGGAGCGGAACAGGAGGCCATGCAGCTTTTGCCATGGCCTTTCTTGGGTGGAATAAACTGTTTTTATCTGCACACCTCATGTAAATACCAAAAGGCTTGGCCTTCCTTCTGGCCAGAAGAGTAAAGATTCATCTATAAAAATACCTGTGTTCAGTCTCTCAGTTGTGTCCCACTCTTTGCGACCCTACGGACTGTAGCCCACCCGGCTCCTCTGTCCTTGGGATTCTCCTTGCAAGATTACTGGAGTGGGTAGCCATGCCCTCCAGGGTATATTCCCGACCCAGGGATCAAACCCACATCTCCTGCATCTCCTCCATTGCAGGCGGATTGTTTAACACTGAGTCACTGGGAAAGTCCATAATAATACCTACTTTAGAGCTAAATTCTCATCTATTTGCCCCATTTTTCTTTTCAGCTCTTTCTCTTGCTACATCCCAAAATGATCAGAAAGGATCTTGTACCTGGTCCCCAGGCTAAAGGCAAACATCTTTCAAATTTTGGGCCCGAATACTCACTAGGGTCCTCTGAGAATATGCCCAGGCAGAGGGGGTCCTAGGGTCACAGCAAGAAAGCTTAGAATTCACCTGGCATCTCTCATCTCAGGAAGGGAAGAAGGAACCCTTTACCACCAGCCAGACACATGCATAGGAGCCCAATAAAACCCAGAGTGGCTGCTCTTGTTTTAAGTTGAATCAGTAACTCAAAATATATTTAAAGTGTTTTTTATTATAAAATAGTTCAGATATACAAAACGGCAGAGATACTATTATAATGACGTGCAGTTTACCAAGTATCCCTCTTAAGAAATAAGATAGTAGCAGGCTGGTTGAAGCCCCTGGGTATCCGTGTTCATATTACCCTCAGCTCTCTCCATTCTGGAGGCAGCCCTACACAGGCACTACTGTTTACCATTCTGAGGTCCTTATATTTTCATTACATCATTAAGAATCCCTGAAAAGTGAAGTGAAAGTGAAGTTGCTCAGTCATGTCCGACTCTTTGCGACCCCATGGACTGTAGCCTACCAGGCTCCTCCATCCGTGGGATTCTTCAGGCAAGAGTACTGGAGTGGGTTGCCGTTTCCACAACACATTTTGTGGTTTCACTTCAGTTCAGTTCAGTCACTCAGTCGTGTCCGACTCTGCGACCCCATGAATCACAGCACACCAGGCCTCCTTGTCCATCACCAACTCCCAGAGTTCACTCAAACTCACCTCCATCGAGTCGGTGATGCCATCCACCCGTCTCATCCTCTGTCATCCCCTTTTCCTCCTGCCCCCAATCCCTCCCAGCATCAGAGTCTTTTCCAATGAGTCAACTCTTCGCATGAGGTGGCCAAAATACTAAAGTTTCAGCTTTAGCATCATTCCTTCCAAAGAATACCCAGGGCTGATCTCCTTTAGAATGGACTGGTTGGATCTCCTTACTTAAATTTAAATTTCCTTCAGTGGAATTGTTTGGTGTATATTCTTCTGAGATTTGCTTTCATTATTAAACTTTTTAAAAAGATACCATGCTAACACATGAAGTTCTGGTTTACTTATTTCTTTTATTGGTCTAGTATATCCCACTGTATGACTATATTACAGTTTATTTGTTCATCTTTCTGTTGATGGAAATTAGGTGATTATGCTTGTTTGTTTGCTATGCCAGTCATGCTTTGTGCTGGGCAGAAGTGCAGGAGTTTCTCGGATGTCTACTAAGGAATAGAATTTCTGAGTTACCAAGTTTGACCATCTTGAGTTTCATAAGATACTGCCAGAGGGACTGTAGAAACGGTTAGTACCAATGGGCACTCTCACCAACAATGACAAGAGTTGATATTTTTCACATTCTGTGGGGGAGTAAAAATAATGTCAAGACGAGAATTTGCACAGAATACAGTTCAAGGCTTGTTTTCTACTGCTCTGAATCATTTGTTTATAAGTTTGCAAGGATTTATTGACAGGCTCCTGTGAGCTCATCTAAAGGTGACAATGTCTGGAGAGGGGAGGGAGAGAAATGTACAAGGTAGCATGCTGCTGCTGCTAAGTCACTTCAGTCATGTCCGACTCTGTGCAACCCCATAGACGACAGCCCACCAGGCTCCCCGGTCCCTGGGATTCTCCAGGCAAGAACACTGGAGTGGGTTGCCATTTCCTTCTCCTATGCATGAAAGTGAAAAGTGAAAAGTGAAGTTGCTTAGTTATGTGGAATCATCCAATTCCAGAGAAGGAAGGGCTCTTGGAGTAAATCGAGTCCTACTTTCTAGCTTAAGCCTCACAGAAATCTATATGGAAGGGCCCCCTACAAAGCCTTTCTTTGGTCAGTTCACATTCTTCGTGTAGCTGTTCAGTTGCCCAGTCATGCCCCATTCTTTGCAGCCCCATGGACTGTGGCACGCCAGTCTCTCTCTCCCTCACCATCTTCCAGAGTTTGCCCAAGTTCATGCCCATTGCATCAGTGATGCCATCCAGCCATCTCATCCTCTTCTGCCCTCAGTCTTTCCCAGCATCAGGGTCTTTTGCAATGAGTCAGCAGTTTGCATCAGATGACCAAAATATTGGAGCTTCAGCTTCAGCATCAGCCCTTCCAATGAGTATTCAGGGTTGATTTCCTTTAAGATTAACTGGTCTGATCTCCTTGCAGTCCAAGGGACTTTCAAGAGTCTTCTCCAGCATCACAGTTCGAAGGCATCAATTCTTTGGCAGTCTGCCTCCTTTACGGTCCAGCTCTCACAACTGTACATGCTCAATGTTCTTTGAGCATCTGCTAAATGACAGGCCCCATACTCGATGTTGAGAAACACGGGTGAGTAAGACCCTCAAGACACACTGTGACAGACTGTAGTGAAATACCCACAAATACACAGCTGTGGTGGGCATAGCGCCACCAAGGGATGGAAATGGGGCTCTGAGAGTGTGTAGGGTGGCAGGAGGCTATCAGGCTTCCTGAAGGTGTGGAAGAACATTCTAGGCCCTGAGGTGAGAAAGAGTCTAGATGGTGAGAGAAGGAGCCTGGTGTGCTCAGTGTTGAATGAGAGGAGGTTGCCATGAGGTGAAGCCAGCGAGGCACACAGGGCCCAGACTGCACTTGGGGTTGTGGGTCTTGTTGAAGGTCTTGGCCTTTATCTAAAAATCAGCAGAAGCCACTGCAAGTTTTAAGCCAGGAAGTGACACGATTAGATTTGAATTTTAGGAAGGCCCCTCATCTACAGTATGGAGAATCAACTGAACAGGGCACAGATGGGTGTGGGAAAACCGGTTAGGAGGCAATTATAAATGGTTCCCAGTGAGGAATTACAAAGGGCTGGACTGGGTGGTGACAGAGGTAAAATCAACTTGAAAACCCCCTGGGTGCTAATTCTGTATCATTGTGTCAGACTCTTTGTGACCCCCATGGACTGTAGCTCTCCAGGCTCCTCTATCCATGGGGATTTCCAGGCAAGAATACTGGAGTGGGTTGTCATTTCCTTCTCCAGGGACTAGGTGTGGCAAAGGTAAAAGTCAAGCTGAAAACCCACTGGGTGTTAATTCTGTGTCCAGAGATGTACATGCATCGTCTCATTTAACTCACAGCATGAGGCCTATGAGATGAATCCCACCATCACCTCCAGTGGGTAAATGATGAAACTGAGGCTTGGAGAGTTTAAGAAATTCACTCAAATTTAAACATCTTCTTAAGCTGTGGTTGAGGGTGGAGAAAACAGGGGTGAAGAATGACACAGCAAGCCCTCCAGACAGAATTTGAAAATTCCCAGAAAATAAACAAACAAAAAACAAGCTGAAAGGAAATGGGACATAATCTGAGGGCATGGACCAGGAGGCTAGGAGAACTGATTTGAGTCTCAAATTGGTCTTTGCATCTCAAATACCTTTTCTGTCTGAATAACATTCTTTGTCTCTTCTAACTCAAAGGCTCTAAGATGATTCTATGACTTGTTAAAAGTCATTTGGTCTCTCAGCATCTCTTATTTTCTCCTTAGTAAACAAGGATTATACCTCTCAACTGAGATGATACATATGAGAGTTTGTTGTAGATTTTAAAGAGATTTACAGCCATCGGTCATTATTAGGATGACCTCCAGACCCTCAGATGAGGCCAGTCCTCTCATCTGGGGGCAGTTCTCCATATCAGAATAGGCTTCTTCATTTTGATGTGTGTTCACAAACTGGCCCCTGTATACATATAGGGAGGAGAGAGGAAAGACCAAGCAGATTACTTCAGACTGCTAGGTAGTAGGTTTAATAAACAAGGGAACTTAGGAAGCTTGTTGGCTTCTAACTACTGGGGCAGCTATAAGATGAATAGATCTCAGCACTTGCCCACTAGAATCTTAAAGTTTATATGGAGCACTCACTGGGCTCAGTCACGTATCCCATCCAGATGGCCTCAGCAACACCTTACTCTCTCAAAGCCAGGTCCCTGGGAGAGCTTCCACTGTGGGAACATACATTCCAAGGACAGGTGAGGGAGTGAGGAGCCTCTATTTCCTGGGTGCAGCTTGGGGGTCAACCAGAGGTTACATCCTCTCCATGACCTCTTCCAGCCATCTGAGACCAACTTTCTGTATCTTCCACTCTGATGGAGCTGCTGTTGGATGCTAAACCTGACCTTGCTGCCCCTCATGAGTGACAGCTTCAAGCATTGAGGCAGCTGCTCTGCCCTTGCTGGGAAATCTCTTCAACCTGGACATCAGGTGCTCCTTTAGGCAGCTGTAAGATGAATAGATGTTACACCTCAGCACCTCAGGATTCTGCCCTTGGGTCTCTCTGGAGGCTCTCTAGTTTTGAAGTGCCTGCATTAAAATGTGGCCTTCAGAGCTGAACACAATACCCCTGCTGCTGTCTGACAAACCCTAAGTATGGTGGATCTGGCTCCTCCTTAGTCCCCACTCTCCACTGCTTCCCTTGCAATGTCCAGGTCACACACTGCCAGACTGGCAGAGGGCTCCGACATGTATTGAGGAACCAACTCATTTTCACATGACTTCCTCCTGCCTTCCCCAAAAGGAGGCTTGCTACACATTCTTACAAGATTTAAAGAAAATTAAACATATATACTATAAGTTCAGTTCAGTCGCTCAGTCGTGTCTGACTCTTTGTGACCCCATGAATCACAGCATGCCAGGCCTCCCTGTCCATCACCAACTCCCAGAGTCTACCCAAACCCATGTCCATTGAGTCAGTGATGCCATCCAGCCATCTCATCCTCTGTCATTCCCTTCTCCTCCTGCCCCCAATCCTTTCCAGCATTAGGGTCTTTTCCAATGAGTCAGCTCTTCGCATGAGGTGGCCAAAGTGTTGGAGTTTCGGCTTCAACATCAGTCCTTCCAATGAACACCCAGGACTGATATCCTTTAGGATGGACTGGTTGGATCTTCCTGCAGTCCAAGGGACTCTCAAGAGTCTTCTCCAACAGGGCTTTTAAAGTCAGGACTGGATGACTTCACCAGTGAATTCTATTAAACATTTAGAGAAGAGTTAACACCTATCTTTCTGAAAATGTTTCAAAACATTGCAGGGGAGTGAAACCCTCTGAACTCATTCTGTGAGGCCACCGTCACCCTGATACCAAAACTAGACAAAGATATCACAAAAAAAAGATTACAGACCAATATCACTAATAAACATAGATGCAAAAATCCTCAACAAAATACTAGCAAACAGAGTCCAGCAATATATTAAAAGGATCATACACCATGATCTAGTGGGATTTATCCTGGGGAGGCAAGGGTTTTTCAAAACCCACAAATCAGTCAAGGTGATATACCACATTAACAAACTACAGAATAAAAACCATATGGTCCTCTCAATACATGCAAAAAAAGCTTTTGATAAAATTCAACATCCATGTATGATAAAAAAAAAAAAAAACTCTCCAGAAAGTAGCACAGAGGAAACATACATCAAAATAATAAAGGCCATATATGACAAACCTACTGTTAACAAGATAATGATGAAAAGCTGAAAGCATTTTCCCTAATATTAGGAATAAGACAAGGACACCCATCTCACCAACTTTATTCAATATCATTTTGGAAGTCCTAGCCAAAGCAATCAGACAAGAAAAAGAAATAAAAGGAATCCCAATTAGAAGAAAAAAATAAAGAAGTAAAATTGTTACGGTTTGCAGATGGCATGATACTATATATATACATTCAGTTCAGTTTAGTTGTTTAGTTGTGTCCGACTCTTTGCAACCCCATGAATCACAGCACACCATGCCTCCCTGTCCATCACCAACTCCTGGAGTTCACCCAAACTGATGTCCATCAAGTCGGTGATGCCATCCAGCCATGTCATCCTCTGTCGTCCCCTTCTCCTCCTGCCCCCAATCCCTCCCAGCATCAGAGTCTTTTCCAATGAGTCAACTCTTTGCATGAGGTGGCCAAAGTATTGGAGTTTCAGCTTTAGCATCAGTCCTTCCAAAGAATACCCAGGGCTGATCTCCTTTAGAATGGACTGGTTGGATCTCCTTGCAGTCCAAGGGGCTCCCAAGAGTCTTCTCCAACGCCACAGTTCAAATGCATCAATTCCTTGGCTCTTAGCTTTCTTCACAGTCCAACTTTCACATCCATACATGATCACTGGAAAAACCATAGCCTTGACTAGTCAGACCTTTGTTGGCAAAGTAAAGTCTCTGCTTTTGAATATGCTATCTAGGTTGGTCATAACTTTCCAAAGAGTAAGAGTCTTTTAATTTCATGGCTGCAATATGTACATTGGTTTGGCCAAAATGTTTGTTCAAGTTTTCCTGTACCATCTATGGAAAAACCTAAACTAACTTTTTGGCCAACTCAATAGAAAATCCTAAAGATGCCACCAAAAACTACTAGAGCTCATCAATGAATTTGGTAAAATAGCATGATACAAAATTCATATTCATAAATTTGCTGCTGCTGCTGCTGCTGCTGCTAAGTTGCTTAAATCGTGTCTGACTCTGTGCGACCCCATAGACGGCAGCCCACCAGGCTCCCCCGTCCCTGGGATTCTCCAGGCAAGAACACTGGAGTGGGTTGCCATTTCCTTCTCCATTGCATGAAAGTGAAAAGTGAAAGGGAAGTCACTCAGTTGCATCCGACTCGTAGCGACCCCATGGACTGCAGCCTACCAGACTCCTCCTTCCATGGGATTTTCTAGGCAAGAGTACTGGAGTGGCTTGCCATTGCCTTCTCCAACAGAAATTTGACCTGTATGCAAAAAACTATAAGACACTGATGAAAGAAATCAAAGATGACACAAACTGATGGAGAGATTTACCATGTTTTTGGACTGGAAGAATTAATAATGTAAAAATGAGTATACTACCCAAAGCAATCCACTGATTCAATGCAATCCCTATCAAACTACCAATGGTATTTTTCACAGTACTAGAACAAAAAAATTCACAATTTGTATGGAAACACAAAAGACCTCACATAGCTAAAGCAATCATGAGAAAGAGAAATGAAACTGGAGGAATCAACCTTCCTGACTTCAAACTACACTACAAAGCTACAGTCATCCAGACAAGATGGTATCAGCACAAAAATAGAAATATAGACCAATGAACAAGACAGCTCAGAGATAAACCCACACACCTATGGGCAACATATATTTGACAAAGGAGGAAACAATGTAAAATGGAGAAAATACCGTCTCTTCATTAAGTAGTGCCTGGATAATTGGACAGTCATGTGTAAAAGGATGAAAT
Source organism: Bubalus kerabau (assembly GCF_029407905.1). Taxonomy (NCBI): domain Eukaryota; kingdom Metazoa; phylum Chordata; class Mammalia; order Artiodactyla; family Bovidae; genus Bubalus; species Bubalus kerabau. The sequence goes on from NC_073637.1 coordinate 70,075,552, forward strand.
TAGGGCACTTCCTAACACTACATACAAAAATAAGTTCAAAATGGATTAAAGACTTAAATCCAGAATGGATTAAAGATTTATGATCCAGCTATCCCACTGCTGGGCATACACACTGAGGAAACCAGAAGGGAAAGAGACACGTGTACCCCGATGTTCATTGCAGCACTGTTTATAATAGCCAGGACATGGAAGCAACCTAGATGACCATCAGCAGATGAATGGATAAGAAAGCTATGGTACATATACACAATGGAGTATTACTCAGCTGTTAAAAAGAGTACATTTGAATCAGTTCTAATGAGGTGGATGAAACTGAGCCTATTATACAGAGTGAAGTAAGCCAGAAAGAAAAACACCAATACAGTATACTAACGCATATATATGGAATTTAGAAAGATGGTAACAATAACCCTGTGTACAAGACAGCAAAAGAGACACTGATGTATAGAACAGTCTTATGGACTCTGTGGGAGAGGGAGAGGGTGGGAAGATTTAGGAGAATGGCATTGAAACATGTATAATATCATGTATGAGACGAGTTGCCGGTCCAGGTTTGATGCACGATACTGGATGCTTGGGGCTAGTGCACTGGGACGACCCAGAGGGATGGAATGGGGAGGGAGGAGGGAGGAGGGTTCAGGATGGGGAACACATGTATACCTGTGGCAGATTCATTTTGATATTTGGCAAAACTAATACAATTTTGTAAAGTTTAAAAATAAAATAAAATTTAAAAAATAAAAATAAAACACCATGTGGTAACTGGAAAAAAAAAAAAAAAGACTTAAATGTAAGGCCAGAAACTATAAAGCCTTTAGCCAAAACATAGGCAAAACACTCTTTGACATAAGTCACAGCAAGATCTTTGACTCACCTCCTAGAGTAATGGAAATAAAAATAAACAAATGGGACCTAATTAAACTTAAAAGCTTTTGCAACAGCAAAGTAAATAAGGTTAAAGGACAACCCTCAGAATGGGAGAAAATAATTGCCAAAGGAGCAACTGACAAAGGATTAATCTTCAAAATTTATAAGCAGCTCATATAGCTCAATATCAGAAAAACAAATAGCCCAATCCAAAAATGGGCAGAAGACCTAAACATACATCTATCCAAAGAATACATACAGATGGCAAATAAACACATGAAAAGACGCTCAACATCGCTCATTATTAAAGAAAGGCAAAGCACAACTACAATGAGATATCACCTCACACCAAACAGAATGGCCATCATCAAAAAAACTATAAACAGTAAATGCTGGAGAGAATATGGAGAAAAGGGAACTCTACTGTGTTGTTGGTGGGAATGTAAATTGGTACAGCCATTATGGGGAATAATATGGAGATTGCTTAATTTGCAGTAAAACTACCATGTGACCCAGCAATCCCACTACTGGGCATATACCCTGAAAAAAAATTCAAAAAGACACATGCACCCCAATGTTCATTGCAGCATGGTTTGTTTGCAATAACCAAGACATGAAAGCAACCTAGATGCCCATCAACAGAAGAATGGATAAGGAAGATGTGATGCATATATACTATGGAATATTACTCAGCCATAAAAATTAACGAATTTAAGTCTGTTGTAGTGATGTGGATGAAACTTCGTTGTTGCTGTTCAGTCAATAAGTCTTGCCTGACTCTTTGCCACCCCATGTCAGGATGTGCTCAAAGTCACATCCATTAAGTTGGTGATGTCATCCAACCATCTCATCTTCTATAGCCTCCTTCTCCTTCTGTCCTCAATCTTTCCCAGCATCAGGGTCTTTTCCAATGAGTTGGCTCTTCACATCAGGTGGCCAAAGTATTGGAGCTTCAGCTTCAGCATAAGTCCTTCCAATAAATACTCAGGGTTGATTTCCTTTAGGATTGACTGGTTGACTCTCCTTGCAGTCCAAGAGACTCTCAAGAGTCTTCTCCAGCACCACAATTCAAAAGCATCAGTTCTTCAACACTCAGCCTTTTTTATGGTCCAACTCTCAAGTCCATACATGGATACTGGAAAAACCATAGCTTTGACTATATGAACGTTTGTCAGCAAAGGGATGTCTCTGCTTTTTAATATGCAGTCTAGATTTGTCATAGCTTTTCTTCCAAGGAGAAAGTGTCTTTTAACTTCATGGCTGCAGTCACCATCCACAGTGATTTTGGAGCCCCAAAAAAGAAAATCTGTCACTGTTTCCACTTTTTCACCATCTATTTGCCTTGAAGTGATGGGACCAGATGCCATGATCTTAGTTTTTTAAAAGTCAAGTTTTAAGCCAGTTTTTTCACTCTCCTCTTTCACCTTCATCAATAGGTTCTTTAATTCCTCTTTACTTTCTGCCATGGGGGTGGTATCCTCTGCATATCTGAGGTTATTGATATTTCTCCCAACAATCTTGATTTCAGCTTGTGAGTCATCCAGCCCAGCATTTCACATGATGTACTCTGCATATAAGTTAAATAAGCAGGATGATAATATACAGTCTTGACAGATTCTTTTCCCAATTTTGAACCAGTCAGTTGTTCCATGTCTAGTTCTAACTCTTGTTTCTTGACCTGCATAGGTTTCTCAGGAGACAGGTAATGTAGTCTGGTATTCCCATCTCTTTAAGAGTTTTCCATGATTTTTTGTGACCCACACAATCAAAGGCTTTAGCATAGTCAATGAAGCATAAGTAGAGGTTTCTTGGAATTCCCTTGCTTTCCCTATGATCCAATAAGTGTTGACAATTTGATCTCTGGTTCCTTTACCTTTTCTAAATCTTCTTTGTAAATCTGGAAGTTCATGTACTGCTGAAGCCTAGCTTGAAGGACTTTAAACATGACCTTGCTAGCATATGAAATAAGTGCAATTGTGCAGTAGTTTTAACATTCTTTGCCATTGCATTTTTTGAGATTGAGATGAAATCTGACTTTTTCCAGCCCTGTGGCCACTGCTGAGTTTTCCAAATTTGCTGGCATATTGAGTGTAGCATTTTAACAGCATCATCTTTCAGCGTTTAAAGTAGCTCAGCTGGAATTCTATCACTTCCACTAGCTTTGTTTGTAGTAATGCTTCCTCAGGCCCATTTGACTTCACATTCCAGGATGGTTCTAGGTGAGTGACCACACCATCATGTTTACTCAGATCATGACCTTTTTGTATAGTTCTGTGTATTCTTGCCACCTCTTCTTAACCTCCTCTGCCTCTGTTAGGTCTCTTCCATCTCTGTCCTTTGTTGAGCCCATCTTTGCATGAAATGCTCCCTGGGTATCTCTAATTTTCTTGAAAAGACCTCTAGTCTTTCCCATTCTATAGCTTTCCTCTATTTCTTTGCACTGTGCACTTAAGAAGGCTTTCTTATCTCTCCTTGCTATTCTCTGGAACCCTTCATTCAGTTGGGTATGTGTGTGTACACACTAAGTCACTTCAGTTGTGTCTGACTCTGTGACCCTATGGACTATAGCCCACCAGGCTCCCCTGTCCATAGGATCTTCAAGCAAGAATACGGGAGTGGATTGCCATGCCCTCCCCTAGGGAAAGAACCTGCATCTCTTATGTCTCCTTGGCAAGTGGGATCCCCCAGTTGGGTATATCTTTCCCTTTCTTCTCTGCCTTTCACTTCTCTTCTTTTCTCAGCTATTTGTAAGTAAGGCCCTCTCAGACAACAATTTTGCCTTCTTGCATTTCTTTTCCTTGGGGATTTTTTTGATCACTGCCTCCTGTACAATGTTACAAACCTCTGTCCATAGGTTTTCAAGTACTCTGTCTACCAGATCTAATCCCTTGAATCTATATGTCACCTCCACTGTATAATCATAAGGGATTTAACTTAGGTCATACCTGAATGGTCTAGTGGTTTTCACTACTTTATTAAATTTAAGCCTGGATTTTGCAATAAAGAGCTCATGATCTGAGCCACATTCAGCTCCAGGTCTTTTTTTGCTGACTGCATAGACCTTCTCCACTTTTGGCTGCAAAGAATACAACCAATCTGATTTCAGTATTGACCATCTGATGTCCACGTGTAAAACTGTCTTTGTGTTATTGGAAGAGGCTGTTTGCTATGACCAGTGTGTCCTCTTGGCCAAACTCTGTTAGCCTTTGCCCTGGTTCATTTTATATTCCAGGGTCAAGGTTGCCTGTTACTCCAGGTATCTCTTGATTTCATACTTTTACATTCCAATCCCCTATGATGAAAATGACATCTTTTTTTTGGTGTTAGTTCTGGAATGTCTTGGAAATCTTCATAGAAACAGTCAACTTCAGCTTCTTCAGTATCAGTAGTTGGGGCATAGACCTGGATTACTGTGATGTTGAATGGTTTGCCTTGGAAATGAACCAAGATCATTCTGTCATTTTTGAGACTGTAGCCAAGTACTGCATTTAGAACCCTTTTTTGACTATAAGTGCTATTCCATTTCTTCTAAGGGAATTTTGTCTACAGTAGTAGATATAATGGTCTTCTGAATAAATTCACCCGTTCCTACCCATTTTAGGTCACTGATTCCTAAGATGTTGATGTTCACTCTTTCCCTGCTTGATCATGTCCAATTTACCTTGATTCATGGACCTAACATTTCAGGTTCCTATGTGATATTGTTGTATTGTTCTTTATAACACTGGACTTTACTTTCACCTCCAGACATATCCACAACTGTTATTTCTGCTTTGCCTCAGCCTCTTCATTCTTTCTAGAGTTATTTCTCGACTCTATCCCAGTAGCATATTGGACACTTACTGACCTGGGGGACTCATCTTCCAGAGTCATATCTTTTTGCCTTTTCATACTGTTCATCAGGTTCTCAAGGCAAGAATACCAAAGTGGTTTAATATTCCTTTTTCAAGTAGACCATGCTTTGTCAGAACTCTGCACCATGACTCATCTATCTTGGGTGGTCCTGCACGGCATGGCTCATAGCTTCACCGAGCTACACAAGGCTCTGATCCATGTGATCATTTTGATTAGTTTCATGTGATTGGGGTTTAGTTCTGGATGCTGTGGGATTACAGTTCTTGCTTCTTCTGTCTGCATTCTGATGGATGAGGATAAGAGGCTTGTGCAAGCTTCCTGATAGGAAGGACTGGCTGTGGAGAAAACTGAGTCTTGCTCTGGTGGGCAAGGCCATGCTCAGTAAATCTTTAATCCATTTGCTTGCTGTGCTCCCTCCCTGTTAGTTGTTTGGCCTGGACAGGTGACCATCAGGTGACCTGGTCCTGGAGTCTACAGGCTCTATGGTAAGGCTACTGGTGACCTCCAAAAGGACTTATGCCAATAATACACACCTCCCAGAACTGCTGCTGCCAGTGCCCCGTCCCTGCATCAGGCCACTGCTGACCCACACCTCCACAAGAGACCCTCAAACACTTATAGGCAGGTCTGGCTCAGTCTTTTGTGGGATGACTGCTTTCCCCTGGGTCCTGGTGGGCTTGAGGCTTTGTTTATGCCCTCCAAGGGTCTCTGTTTTCCCCAGTCCTGTGGAAGTTCTGTAATCAAATCCTACTGCCCTTGAAAGTCAGATTCCCTGGGGATTTCCAACCCTTTGCTGGATCCTTGGGTTGGGAAGTCTGATGTGGGGCCTAGAGCCTTTGCAACAGTGAGAGAACTTCTTTGGCATTATTGTTCTCCCACCAGGTGGGTATGGGATTTGATTTTTATCTTGATTGTGCCCCTCCTACCATCTCCATGTGGCTTCTCCTTTGTCCTTGGATGTGGGGTGTCTTTTTTTGAATGAACCTACGCTTGTTATACAAAGTTAAGTAAGTCAGAAAGATGAAAACAAATAACATATATTAATGCATATGTATGGGATCTAGAAAAATATTAATAGTCCTGATGAACCTATTCACAGAGAAGAAATGGAGATGCAGATGTAGAGAATGGACTGGTGGACACAGCGTGGGAAGGAGAGGGTAGGACAAGCTGATAACGTTGCTTTGACATACGTGCACTATCACGTGTAAAGCGAATCACCAGTGGGAGCTGCTGTATAACACAGAGTGCAGCCTGGCACTCTGTGATGACCCAGAGGGGTGGAATGGTGAGGGGTGGGGAGATGCAATCGGGATGTAATACATACATATATGATTATAACTGACTCACATTGATGTACAGCAGAGACCACCACAACATTGTAAAGCAACTATCCTCCAATTAAAAAAAAAAAAGAAATCTGTTGCATTTCTATACACTGACAATGAAATATCACAAAGGGATATTAAGGAGACAGTCCCATTTACCATCACATCAGAAAGAATGAAATATCTAGGAATAAACCTACCTAAGGAGGCAAAAGACCTGTGCTCCAAAAAATGTATGACGCTCATAAAAGAAATTGATGATGAGTCAATCAGATGGAAAGATACACTGTGTTCTTGGATCGGAAGAATCAGTATTGTTAAAATGACCATACTACCCAAGGCAATCTACAGATTCAATGCAATCTCTATCACAATAACCAGTGGCATTTTTCATAGAACTAGAACAAAACATTTCACAGTTTGTATGAAAATGCAAAAAGAAAGAGAAAAACACAAAAAGAACAGAAAGAAGAACAGAGCGGGAGGAATCATGCTTCCTGGCTTTAGACTATACTACAATGATAGAGTAATCAAAAGAGTATGGTACTACAACAAAAACAGACACATGGGTGGAACAGGATAGAGTACAGAAATAAACCCATGCGCTTATGGTCAATTAATCTACAACAAAGAAGGCAGGAATATACAATGGAGAAAAGACAGTCTCTTCAACAGGTAGTGCTGGGGAAACTGAACAGCCCCATGTAAAAGAGTAAAATTGGAATATTAGAACATAGTCTAACACCAGATACAAAAATAAACTCAAAGGGAATTAAAGACCTAAATGTAAGACTGGATACCATTAAAATTCCTAAAGGAAAACATAGGTAGAACACTCTTTGACATAATTACAACAATATTTTTTGGATATATCTCCTAAGGAATAAGAAATAAAAGCAAAAATTTAAAAAGTGACCTAATTAAACTTAAAAGCTTTTATACAGCAATGAAACCAGTAACAAAGTGAAAAGACAACCTAATGAATGGGAGAACATATTTGCAAAGGGATCCAACATATATAAACAGCTCATAGAACTCAGCATCAAAAAAGCCAAATAACCCAATTAAAAAAATGGGCAGAAGAACTGAAAAGACATTTTTCCAAGAGAAAATGCAGATGGCCAATAATCACATGAATAAATTCTCAACATCACTAATCTTCAGGGAAATGCAAATTGAAATCACAATGAGGTATCATCTCACACCTGTCAGAATGCCTTTCATCAAAAAGAACACAAATAACAAACATTGGCAAGAATGTGGAGAAAAGGGAACTCTTGTACACTGTTGGTTGGAATGTAAATTGGTGCAGTCATAGTAGAGAACAATATGGAGGTTTCTCAAAAAACTAAAAATAGAACTGCCGATTTTTAAGTCATAGACCCAGTAATTTCACTCTTGGGTGTAGCCTGAAAAAAAATGAAAACACTAATTTGAAAAGTTGCATGCACCCCAGTGTTCATAGCAGCATTATTTACAATTGCCAAGTATGGAAACAACCTGTATCTGACCTTTGCGACCTCATGGACTTTAGCCCTCCAGGCTCCTCTAGACCACCAGGCTCCTCTGCCCATAACTGGCAAGAATGCTGAAGCAGGTTGCCATTTCCTCCTCCAGGGGAATCTTCCCAATTCAGAAATCAAACTCACATCCCCTGCAGCTCCTGCATTGACAGGCAGATTCTTTACCACTGAGCCACCTGGGGCGCCTATACATAAATACATAGGTACGTGTATATACATATCAGTTCAGTTCAGTCACTCAGTCCTGTCCAACTCTTTGCGACCCCATGGACTGCAGCACGCCAGGCCTCCCTGTCCATCACCATGAGTTTACCCAAACTCATGTCCATTGAGTCAGTGATGTCATCCAACCATCTCATCCTCTGTCATCCCCTTCTCCTCCTGCCCTCAATCTTTCCCAGCATCAGGGTCTTTTCCAGTGAGTCAGCTCTTCACATGAGGTGGCCAAAGTATTCAGCTTCAACATCAGTCCTTCCAAATGAACACCCAGGACTGATCTCCTTTAGGATGGACTGGTTGAAACTCCTTACAGTCCAAGGGACTCTCACGAGTCTTCTCCAACACCACAGTTCAAAAGCATCAATTCTTCAGCCCTCAGCTTTCTTTACAGTCCAACTCTCACATCCATACATGACTACTGGAAAAACCATAGCCTTGACTAGATGGGCCTTTGTTGGCAAAGTAATGTCTCTGCTTTTTAATATACTGTCTAGGGTGGTCATAACTTTATTTCCAAGGAGTAAGTGTCTGTTAATTTCATGGCTGCAGTCACTATCTGCAGTGATTTTGGAGCCCCCCAAAATAAAATCTGCCGCTGTTTCCACTGTTTCCCCATCTATTTGCCATGAAGTAATGGGATGGATGACATATAATATATACATTATATATTAATGTATATGTTATATGTGTATCACATATAATATATACACACATGTATACACACACAGTGAAATACTATTTAACCATTAAAAATGAAAGTTTGCTATTTACAGCAACATGGAGGGCTTGGAGGGCATGATTCTAAGTGAAATATGTGTATCAGATCAGATCAGTCACTCAGTCATGTCCGACTCTTTGCGACCCCATGAATTGCAGCACACCAGGCCTCCCTGTCCATCACCAACTCCCGGAGTTCACTCAGACTCACGTCCATCAAGTCGGTGATGCCATCCAGCCATCTCATCCTCTGTCGACCCTTCTCCTCCTGCCCCCAATCCCTCCCAGCATCAGAGTCTTTTCCAATGAGTCAACTCTTCGCATGAGGTGGCCAAAGTACTGGAGTTTCAGCTTTAGCATCATTCCTTCCAAAGAAATCCCAGGGCTGATCTCCTTCAGAATGGACTGGTTGGATCTCCTTGCAGTCCAAGGGACTCTCAAGAGTCTTCTCCAACACCACAGTCCAAAAGCATCAATTCTTCGGCACTCAGCCTTCTTCACAGTCCAACTGTCACATCCATACATGACTAATGGAAAAACCATAGCCTTGACTAGACGGACCTTTGTTGGCAAAGTAATGTCTCTGCTTTTGAATATGCTGTCTAGGTTGGTCATAACTTTCCTTCCAAGGAGTAAGCGTCTTTTAATTTCATGGCTGCAGTCACCATCTGTAGTGATTTTGGAGCCCAGAAAAATAGTGAAAGACAAATACTGTATGATATCACTTATATGTGAAACCTAAAAAATACAACAAGCTACCTGGAGGAGGAAATGGCAACCCACTCCAGTATTCTTGCCTGGAGAATCCCATGGACAGAGGAGCCTAGTAGGTTACAGTCCATGGGGTCACAAAAAGTCTGACACGATTAAGTGACTTCTCTTTCACTTTTCAGTGAATAAAATAAAAAGAAGCAGACCCACAGATCCAGTGAATAAACTCATGGTTACCATGTGGAAGGAGAAATATAGGGGTGGGCAGTGGGAGGTACAACCTACTGAGGGTAAGACAGGCTACAAGGATGTATTGTAAAACCTGGGGAACATAACCAAAGTCTTGCAGTAACTACAAATAGAGTGTAACTTTTAAAAATTGTATACATTTCTTTTAATTTTTTAATTTTTAAAAAAATTTAAAAAGAGGGGAAAAGGCTGGGTTTTTTAGAGGATCCAAATAAGTCATAATGAAAACATATAGTTGAACCTCATCATTTCCTTCACTGCCAGAGTCATGTAGCTTAATTTCATTTTTCAAAATTTCTCATGATTTGTAAAAGAGGATTTTACTTGAAATTTGACCAAATTTGAATAGAAAGGTAAATTTAAGGCAGGCTGTAGAAGTGCAGAGTGATGGGGAAAGTTTCAACTCACTCTTATGGATAGTGGGGAAAGTGCATTAAAAAAAAAATGTGATGCTGCTTTCCAATATCATCTCAAAAACAGGTTCTGGTGCTTTGGAACTTCAAACTTAATGCTGAGTCCTTGGTAAAATGAATGTGTTAAGCCAAAATATAAACAGTGAGAGAACTCATTCCCTTGTTTCCATGAGAGAATTCCTTCTTTTTCAACCTGAATTTGAGAAGTGAACATTTATTGTGTCCAAGTAGGTAGAAATACTTCAGATTTTCTTGTTTTGGTCACTGATGCTTGCCACAAATGTACTTACTAGAAACCAAGATAGTTGATTAAATTTTTGCCCAGTGGAGTGCTTAGGTAGTTATAGAGGAGGTGTACATAAAACCAACTGTAGTAGCCAAGTGCTTTTCACTATAACATAAAACCCAGATACAAGTAATGAAAAATTCCCTTTTGCTTCAATTCTCAACATGCTGTCTTCACATTAGGAGATTTTGTGTGTGCTTTCTCTTCTCCACTGGTGTCATTATGACATTTTCTCTCCCATACATTCAAGATTTAATAACTTTAAGTATAGTCAATATAACATTTCTGAGAGCAAAGGCTGCATTTCATATGTTTCTGGCTTATTGTGTAGACTTCTTTGTCTGTTGTTGTTGTTGTTTTGGTTGCTGAGTTGCTAAGTCATGTCCGACTCTTTGGGACCCCATGGACTGCAGCACACAAGGCTCCTCTGTCGTCCACTATGTCCCTGAGTGTGCTCAGATTCTTGTCCATTGAGCTGGTGATGCTATCCAACCATCTCATTTTCTGCTGCTCCCTTCCCCTTTTGAAAGCCTTCAATCTTTCCCAGCATCAGGGTCTTTTCCAATGAGCCAACTTTTGGAGGAGACTCCTTGGAAGGGATGCCAAGAATGTGTGATGCTAACTCAGTTGAAATAAAACAATGGGCTAAGAAAAAAATGATTTTTGCATAAATCACTTTTCTGCCCTTATTAATTTCAGTTGTATAGCCACTGCCTTTGAAATTGGGATGGGGATAGCTGTAGGTCTTGCCCCTTCAAGATAGTTTTCTCTGGACATTCTTAGAGAGGGGATCACTAGACAGAGGCTGGATTTCAAATGACCCCAAAGCCAAGTGACCCCCATTTCATGCAAAGGCATATTCTCACCAATGAATTGGATATTGGGAGTTAAGCTGCATTTACTCATAAAAACATCAGGGCTAAACACTTAGCTCTTTAATTAATTAATCAATTCACTAAACGCTTGCTGAGATATACCTTGCTCATCCTTTCAAAGCCCGGAACCCACAATGCGTCTTACCTAGAACTGGAAGGGTTTCCAGAAGCTGCTGTTTCCAAGTCCACACAGCTAAATACTTGGCAGAGTCTCCCCAGGACCCAAGTGATATTTGAAGAAAGCTGCCATATGTTGTCCCTCATACTTTTTCTTTTTAAAGCTAAACATATGTATACATACTGAGTCATTTCAGTCGTGTTTGAGTCTTTGTGAATCCAGGAACTGTAGCCCACTAGGCTCTTTGTCCATGGGATTCTCCAGGCAAGAATACTAGACTGGGTCCTCCAGGGGATCTTTCCAACCCAGGGACGGAACCCACATCTCTTATGTCTCCTGCAGGTAGGTTCTTTACCACTGAGCCACCAGGGAAGCCCTATCAGTTCAGTTCAGTTCAGTTCAGTCGCTCAGTCATGTCCGACTCTTTGCGATCCCATGAATTGCAGCACACCAGGCCTCCTTGTCCTTCACCATCTCCCAGAGTTCACTCAAATTCACGTCCATCGAGTTGGTGATGCCATCCAGCCATCTCATCCTCTGTCGTCCCCTTCTCCTCCTGTCCCCAATCCCTCCCAGCATCAGAGTCTTTTCCAATGAGTCAACTCTTCGCATGAGGTGGCCAAAGTACTGGAGTTTCAGCTTTAGCATCATTTCTTCCGAAGAACACTCAGGACTGATCTCCTTTAGGATGGACTGGTTGGATCTTCTTGCAGTCCAAGGGACTCTCAAGAGTCTTCTCCCACACCACAGTTCAAAAGCAGCTTTCTTCACAGTCCAACTCTCACATCTATACATGACTACTGGAAAAACCATAGCCTTGACTAGATGGACCTTTGTTGGCAAAGTAAGGTCTCTGCTTTTGAATATGCTATCTAGGTTGGTCATAACTTTCCTTCCAAGGAGTAAGTGTCTTTTAATTTCATGGCTGCAATCACCATCTGCAGTGATTTTGGAGCCCAAAAAAATAAAGTCTGACACTGTTTCCACTGTTTCCCCATCTATTTCCCATGAAGTGATGGGACCAGATGCCATGATCTTCATTTTCTGAATGTTGAGCTTTAAGCCAACTTTTTCACTCGCCTCTTTCACTTTCATCAAGAGGCTTTTTAGTTCCCCTTCACTTTCTGCCATAAGGGTGGTGTCATCTGCATATCTGAGGTTATTGATATTTCTCCCGGCAATCTTGATTCCAGCTTGTGCTTCTTCCAGCCGTATAAAGGTACCCAATAGGACAGTGGTTTTCAGGCCCTTTTCTTAGTAAAGATGTCAGTACTGAAATATGGGGGTGGACTTTATCATAAATGCCCTGCATTAGGGCAGAGAATACCTGACCATTAGCATCCCTTCTCCTGGGACTCTGTTCTAGGAAGGTAGCCTAGAAACATCTGTGCTTTAGGAAGTGACCATCTGACTGTGGGATCATGTTCAGTTGGGCAACTCATACTTAGGGGCCCATTAAGAGCAAAACATCCGAGATGGTCCCCAAATAGCTCTGATAATTACTTGTACCAAGGAGGATGCAAAATGTGATGATGGGAAACAGAGGAAGGGAATGGGCAGTTATTAGAAGTCTTCCGTGTGCCAAGACGCCGAAGCGCTAAACGCTTTGTACACTGAACCTATTTTATTCTCACAAGGATCCTGGGAAGCAAGTATCACTTTAGTTCTTGTGGATGTCCATTTTGAGAAGAGTCTGACTCCAAATAACAGACAAACTGACCAACAAAAACTTAAGAGATAGGAATCGATTTGAATGGTAACGTGTTTTGCAAGCCTGGGGGTGGGCAGCCCAGCACTTGCTGGGAACCCTGTGAGGCGATCAGAGAAGGGCTCTCCCTCTTTCTGTTCAGCCCTCCTTAGTGTATAGTCTTCATCCGCAAATTTAGCACGTTGGGGTTATGGGGCTGCTTGCTGTTCCTCCAGGCACCGTGTCCAGATTCTAGGGGGCGAGAAGAAGAGAAAAGGCAAAGGGAGAAGTTCACAGCAGCCCAGGCTGTTCTTTTGGAATAACCTTCCATCCACTGTCCTCGGTGGTTTCTACTTCCAGTTCATGACCAGTATCAGATGGGAGAGTGGAAATGAAAAATTTTATCTGAGCATATTTCAGCCCCAAACACAATCAGGCTTTTATTGGTTTACCTGCGGCGGATTCATTTTGATATTTGGCAAAACTAATACAGTTATGTAAAGTTTAAAAATAAAATAAAATTTAAAAAAAAAAAAGGGAAATGGATGTGGGGCAAGCAACAATAGTCTGCTGCTTTATATTCCAAATGAGAAATCAGGCCAAGAGACATGAAGTAACTGTTCACGTCCACACAACTGAAAAATGGTTGAACTGAGATTTGAAGGCAGGCGCCTCCGGGTCTAAAGCCCTCACTCCTTTCATTGAGCCTCGTGGCCTCGAACACAGCACAGGTGGATCTCCCTAATACTGTCAGAAGCAGGTCTTTTCACGCTCCAAGTCATTTTACTGGTAGGGAAATGGAGGCACAGAGACGTCAAAAGCTTTAAGTAACAGAGGATTTGAACCCTGAAACAGTCGCTATAAAGAGGCAAAGCAGTAGCAGTAACATTCGTCTGAAAACTTTTCTGTCTCTAAGTATCAGAGAGAGAGAGGGAGTGAGCGAGGCCAGGAGAAAAGGAAAGAGATGAAAATTAGCACTTTAATGTGAGCAGGAATAAGAAAGCAGACATGAAGAGGATTGATGGCAACTCTACCTGGGTCATGAGCTGCTTCTAGCCACCAGCCTCCCAACGAGGTGAGGGAAGAGGGCAATGACCTTGACATTCAACCTGGGACTTACAAGAAAGATTGATAGAGAGATGTCGACTGAAACAGTGAAAAACATGTATAGTCAACCCACAGACCTTTGCGGTGGGATCCATCTCGGCTAAGAGATGTGTGCACACCACAGACTTAGAAAATGAACTTGACTTTGGGAAGGTCATGGACACACTGCTGTATTTAAAATGGATAACCAACAAAGACCTATTATATAGCACGTGGAACTCTGCTCCAGGTTATGTGGCAGCCTGGATGGGAGAGGGGCTGGGGCAGAAGAGATACCTGTATACGTGTGGCCGAGTCCCTTCACTGCTTGCCTGAAACTACTACAACATTGCTAACCAGCTATATCCCAAGACAAAAGAAAAAGCCCAAGGTTAAAAAAGAGAGAGAGGTGTGTGTGCACATGGGAGGATCCTGAGATATACCAAATATGGACGGATCCAGGCAAATCGAAATGACTGGCCAAAGGAAGCCCAGAAAAAAGGCCCCACATAAGCGATTCAAACTGCCATGAGGGTTCCACTCAATGACTCTGTCTGAGCCCACCCATGTGTCTATCCACGTGTACTGTACTCTTTTTCCTTCCTAATAAATCCTTACTTGCTTCACTAAGGAAAAAAAAATAGTCAATTATTGAAATAATAATGAAGTAATTATTGAAATAGTAATGAACTTTATTGAAGAAATAATGTTCTTCAGATCGTGAAAGTGAAAATGAAAGTTGCTCAGTCGTCTCTGACTCTTTGCGACCCCGTGGACTCTACAGTCCATGGAATTCTCCAGGCCAGGATACTGGACTGGGTAGCAGATTGTGTGTATTAAGTTATTCTGATGAAACTTGCTTTAGCTTTAACATTTTCAATGTATTGACCCTTACAGATGTGGCTTATAGCAGAAACACCAAAAGCTGAGTGGGGCCCACTGATTGGTGTCCTCCAAAGTGGTTCCCATGTAGAGTGTGTGTGTGTGTGTGTGTGTGTGTGTGTTAGTCACTCAGTCATGTCCGACTCTTGGCAACCCCATGGACTGTAGCCTGCCAGGCTTCGCTGTCCATGGAATTCTCCAGGCAAGAATACTAGAGTGGATTGCCATTCCCTTCTCCAGAGGATCCTCCCAACCCAGGGATCGAACCCTGGTCTCCTGCATCGCAGGCAGATTTTTTTACTGTTTGAGCTACAGGGTGAGACTGACAATCTAATAACAATGGGCATTTATTTGGTGAGAACTTAGTGATCAATGCTTTAATCTGTGATCTCATTTCATGTTTACCCATCTCTGGGAAAAGATTTTTTATTTTTTTTCATTTTTCAGGTGAGAACCCTGAGGTTCAGTGAAGTGGCTTGCCCCAAACATACACCTATGCAAGGGTCAGGGCTGGGGCTATAATCCAAGCCCCACTGAACCCACCTTCAATGGTCTGGTCTGCTGGGAAATGGGGCTAGGATGAATGGACTTACAGGTAGATAACTTCCTAAATGCACTCGTGCAGCTGAATTTTTGAAGCTAAATGAGAGGCATTACATCTATTTCTTCTCATTTATATCTTGCAAATTCAGCCCAACATTTTAGCCGGTTGAGATATTTTTAGACTAGCAAACCAGTGCGATTCTGAGGATTAAGCTACATTAATTCCATTGCACTTTCCAACATCTGGCAGACAGGGCATACCTTTACTTAAAATTAAAAGGCAATGAAAGTTTAAAAAAAAATCTTAAAAAAAAAAATGTTGGCAGTAAAATTGCTTTCTTCCAGTTGTTCACAAATGAAGCACGCTGTGCTGGTTTCTGAAAACCAAGATGCCTGGAGAGAAATTTATGACTTCAAAACAAAATCTAGAGGTTGAGGGATTTAGCAGTTTGCAAGGAACACAGAGCTAAGCCTGTGAGAAAAGCTGTTCAAAAATGTCCCGACCTAAAGGGCCAAGGTCTTTTTCAAAAGTCCCCGAAGAACCTTTTGGACATCTGAAAGTTGGGGAGACAGTATTTTGAAAACATCTTTCTGCTGGGAGCTGGCGCTGGCCAAGCTGTGTGTTTTTCCCACACAAACGTGCTCGCCCTCTGCGAGCCAGGCATTTCCTGTACACCGCGGGTTTTGTTATCCTTCCTTCTTTTTTTCCTTCTCAAGGAATTATCCCAGATTTGTAGCCAGCCATCTCTGCCATATTTTCTCTCAGAGCTTAGTCACACTCCCATATATGGGATCCTTATCACATAGCTCACTCCCTGGCTAGGACATTTTCTAGGAAGTGTTTAGTGCATTATCGGCTTTCTAAACCAAGTAATCCTCAGGATGGAACAACAACAACAACAGCAGCAAGCCTGCGTGCGTGTGTGTCTGTGTCTGTGTGTGTCTGTGTTTCAGTTGCCTTTTATTTATTTATTTTTCTGCTAAAACATATTTGACAAATTTAAACTCAAGCTTTCATCTCCTTCAGTAGTTTTCGGAATGAATATTAACAAGCTAGAAAGGAATCTCCGCTTATTGCCTAGAAGTAAAGTTGCAAAGCAGATGGGAGACTTTCCCCATAATAAAGGATTTCAAATCCCCTCCACATTTGGATACGTCCTCTGCCCAGGCAGCAACAGCACAGGGTTAGAAAGAACTACTCAGTCACAAGGGTAGTCCCGCTTAAATAAACAGAAGTGAAATGAGCTTCACAGAGTTGGTCTCTTAGCAGATTGTCTTGCCTTGTGAGGAGCGCAAAAAGGTGAAGGCAAAATGCAGTGACTTTCATACAGTTATGCAATGAATTATGGCGTTCAGAGGACGTGCACATCTCTTTGTCCTTGGGCAACCTAACTTCTCTTACCAGAAACCTGAGGTTCCAAATGACAAAATATTTGCTTGAGAATGCACAGCTAACCAACGAGTCAGACATGACCGAAGCGACTTTGCATGCATGCACACAGCTAACACCACTCCCCATTCAAAAACTCTCATTGGTTCCCGTTGTTCAAGTCCAAACTCATCAGTGTGGTGCTTGGGCTTAGTAGTTGTGACACGCAGGCTTAGTCACTCTGTGGCACGTGGGATCTTAGTTCCCCAACCAGGGATTGAACCAGCATCCCCCCCTGCATTGCAAGGCGGATTCTTAACCACTGGCCCACCAGGGAAGTCCTCAGTCCTTCCATTTTGATGGAACCCTTACCATGTGTGCTGGCACTGCCCTAAGTGCCCACAAGCCCACACTGAGGTATGACATGACACCTGTCCTCTTTGTTTTAGAAATATTTATGGTGTGTGCCAGGCACTATACTATGTTATGCATTAACCAGGAAATACAGATTCTGTCTCATCGATATATAGTCTAGAGAGCTGGTGTTGAATAAGCAATGAAGAGCATCGCAAGTGAAAAGAATAGAGCTCCATAAGAATGTACAGCAGGGGAACTGAATTGAGTTTAGGGGATCACAGGGCAAGAGCATGCAGAAAGTGTTTAAAATGTGCTTTTAACTAAGCAAGCTCTGCTTTTAGTTTACACTCCATCTTCCTAAAATTGAGAATCAGATTAATAATAACAAATATATTCAATCATTTCATTATATATAAGTCAAGCAACTAGCTTGATAAATGAATCAGTTGCCTAAGAGTTCAAGGCTTGAGTTTACCTAACTCTTGGGCAACTAATTCATTTATCAGACTAATTGCTTACTTGAGTAAACTCAAGTCTTGGAATGATTGGCCTTTTGGAATAGGTCTGCTCAAGATTGATTTAAAATTCCTAAGCTCATGTAGCAGTGGTAGTTGGGGCAATTCTAAGATGGTCCCCAATTCCCACCCTCTTCTTACCCAATAGTTACCTTCTCCTACTCAGACACTAAGGTAGGTACTCCAGCAAAGGGATTTTTCAGATATAATTAAGGTGTTAAATCAGTTGACTTCAAAATAGGGAGATGATCCTGGGGCAAGGCTGAACTAATCAAATAAACTCTTAAAAAGGATTGGGCTCTTTTTGGTGAAAAAGACTGGGAGAGTGAGACAGATTCAGCTCTGGCTGGCTTTGAGGATGGAGGGGGCCATGTGGCAAGGGAGGTAAGCAGCCTTTAGGAGCTGACAGCAGCCAGCAAGGAAACAAGGACCTCAGTCCCACACCCACAAGGAACAGAAGACTGCTAAAACCACATGACTTTAGAAGATGACTTCAGAAGATGACTTCGTGCTTCCAAGGGGAACAAAACCTTGTGAACACCTTCTAGCTTTGTGAAATCCTGAGTAGAGAATCCAGTCATGCCAAGCACAGCCCTCTGATTTACAGCTCTGTGAACTCACAGATGGAGCTGTTTTAAGCCATTATGTTTGTGATAACTTGCTACATACAGGAAGCAGAAAACAAGTATACCAGCTAGATTTTTCTGTTCAGCATCTTTCCCTTTAGCTCCTAATAACAGACTCAAATCTTCTTGACAACAAAGATGGGCAAATGCTGAGCCAGATCATCAGATTTCCCACCTCTGGGCGTGATAATCAACTCAGGTGTTGGGCAGTAACCCAAGCTGTGTGATCACTGTCTCTACCTGGTTTACTTGGAGAGCTAGTTTTTCTTTCTGGTCCTAAACTTAGGACCCAGAGCTGCCCATAGTCACGTCCCTCGTGATAAAGGGGACACGACACACATAGCCCTTGACACCCAAAGGGCTGGGAGAGTCTGGACAGAGTTTGGGTTTCTGAATCAATTGAACTTTGTCACCTGACCCACGTTCTTTCAGTGGTGTGTTTACACAAGCCAAGGCTCCCCCTTTCCAGTTAAGCTAAATCATGTTCAGCTTTTGTCACTGGTGTCCAGAGTCCTGAACAATACAGCTAGAGGAGTCAAGAGCTGTTAACTGGAAGATACCAGTGCTCCTTATTAGACATTATCAAAGCATAGAACACCTCTTTGCACATAACCTGGGTTTGGGGTTCTTCATCTGGTGCTGAAAGACATCACATGATAACAAAAATACTGAATGCTAGCTCAGTCACTGTGCTAATATTAGAGCTGCAAGGAATCTTAGACATCATCTGATTAAGGTCTCTCCTTTTCTACATGCAGAAGAAGCTCAGGCCCGGAGATGAGCAGCTAATCATTGGTTAAAAATGACCCAGTTAACCAATGCAGTACTATAAAGCAATTATCCTTAAATCAAGAATAAATAATTTAAAAAAAATGACTCAGGTTGAAGGAAAAATGATACTGCTTGCTTCTAGTTTTTCTCTTCTGCTTTCCATGTTTACTTGGTTAATTCTGCCATCTTCCAAGAGTGTTTTTCTCAAGCTTTAAAAAATCATGTCTACTGAATAGTGTGACTTTCTGGATCCCTATAGCTTATTTTCAAGTGAAACCTTCCAGTCTTTGAAACTCTGATGGTATCTCATCCTGATTTTTACTTGATTCAACCAAAAAAGTGTAAAACCATATCTACTAGTACATACTATTAGAAGCTTAGCCCCAGCACAGCTTATCTTTGTGAAGATAATACAGAGATAAATTCATAAATGATTATCTCCCTTGAATGCAAATATAAGTTGTTTCCATAGATACCTGTTCACAAAACTGATGAGACAAATGTTTTCCAAAACCTGCTTGAATGACACCTCTGCCATATGAAATTATTAACTTCTTATTTCACTTGAATATAAAATCTTAGGCTGCTAGAGTTGGCAGGAGTCTAAGAGATTATTAAACCCAGTCTTCTGTTGTTCAGACAAAGACAGTGGGTTCCAGAGAGGAGGAGGGTCTTGCTCAAGATCAGATTCTATCTTAAAAACATCAATAAGCAATTTGCAATGTCTTTAAAAAAGATGAATAGATATAAAAATTTTCCATAAAATGTGCAATGTCTGCATTTCTACAAAAAAAAAGTAGCAAAAAATATAAAGATCACCCACCATTTGGATTTTAGAGTAACTTGGGAAAGGTTTGTTTCCAAAGGTTTTTTTTTTTTTTAATCTTACCACTAAGATATAACAAAAATACCGATTTGTTATAAATCTAAACATTAGGAGAGGATGACTGCTTTTCATTATGAATGTTAATACCATTTTATTTTTAAATACTTAGAAAATTTTAAACAGTAGAAAGAAAGAGGAAAAATGATCTTAATTTTTACTACTCAACAAAACCACACTTCAACATTTTTTGTGTTTTTTCTTTCAATCTGGTTTTTCAATATGCATAGGAAATTTAAGAGAATGACAGTCACAAATATTTTCCCATGTTATTACTTCTTTATAAATATCTACTAAGTGCATGTGATACATTTTTCTTTGAGAGTTACTATTCTATTATGGGAATGTTGGTTTTAAAATAACCTTACAATGAGCATCTTCATATATAAATATCTTTTTCCTTATTTAGGATGATTTTCTCTTTCCTCATAAATGGAACTTCTGGGTCTGTCTTATAGTAGGTGCTTAGCTCAATAGATATTCACATGAACAGAATGAAATAAACACATTAATCAAATAAGCTAGGTGTGCCACAGGAAAAGCAGCCCACATGTCTCGATGACCTAACAAAACGTGATGAAGAATTTAGTTCCTAGATCCACAACATCATCTTTCAGTTCAGGTTACTTTCTGAAGCTGCTGTCTTCCTTCTGCAGTCCAGTCTTTCAGCTCCACCTTCTCAGCGGGGGCCTCTTCCATGATCACATCTTCAGAGGCGTGTTGCTAAATGCGTCCGTCCCGAAGTGACACACATCATCACCTCTGCCCATAACCCAATGGGCAGAACTAGGTACACAGCAAGTTCTGACTCCAAAGAGGGGAAGTAGGGTGAGGAGGTGTACTCTTGCCATGCATAAGAAGTAGGTGAAGACTTCCCTGATGGCTCAATGGTAAAGAATTTGCCTGCCAGTGCAGGGGACTGGAGTTGAATCCCTGGTCTGGGAAGATTCTATATGCTGCCAAGCAGCTAAGCTCATGTGCCACACTTTTGAGCCCAAGAGCCACCATTGCTGGCCGTGTGCTTCAACTACTGATGCCCACATGCCTAGAGCCTGTGTTCTATAACAAGAGATGCCACAGCAATGAGAAGCCCACGCACCGCAATAGAGCATAGACCCACTCGCCTGAATTAGAGAAAGCCTGTGCACAGCAATGAAGACCCCATGCAACCTAAATAAATTAATTAATTAAATAAAAGAAGAATTTTAAAAAAAGAAGGAGGTGAGCAGTGAAAAGTTCTGACACATCAAGGTTAATGTTATTGACAAACTGCTTTCCTTTTGAGTCATACCATGGATTGCCATGAGAAAGTCCTTTTCATTATACTTAATTAATTTCAGTTCAGTTCAGTTCAGTTCAATTGCTCAGTCCTGTCTAACTCTTTGTGACCCCATGGACCGCAACACGCCAGGCCTCCCTGTCCATCACCAACTTCCGGAGTTCACCCAAACTCATGTCCATCGAGTCGGTGATGCCATCCAACCATCTCATCCTCTGTCGTCCCCTTCTCCTCCGGCCTTCAATCTTTCCCAACATCAGGGTCTTTTCCAATGAATCAGTCCTTCGCACGAGGTGGCCAAAGTATTGGAGTTTCAGCTTCAGCATCTGTCCTTCCAATGAACATTCAGGACTGATTTTCTTTAGGATGGACTGGTTGGATCTCCTTGCAGGCCAAGGGACTCTCAAGAGTCTTCTCCAACACCACAGTTCAAAAGCATCAATTCTTCGGTGCTCAGCTTTCTTTATAGTCCAACTCTCACATCCATACCAGACTACTGGAAAAACCATAGCTTTGACTAGACGGACCTTTATTGGCAAAGTAATGTCTCTGCTTTTTAATATGCTGTCTAGGTTGGTCACAACTTTTCTTCCAAGGAGCAAGTGTCTTTTAATTTCATGGCTGCAGTCACCATCTACAGTGATTTTGGAGCCCAAGAGAATAAAGTCTCTCACAGTTTCCACTGTTTCCCCATCTATGTGCCATGAAGTAATGGGGCCAGATGCCATGATCTTTCAGAGAAGGCAATGGCACCCCACTCCAGTACTTTTGCCTGGAGAATCCCATGGATGGAGGAGCCTGGTAGGCTGCAGTCCATGGGATTGCTAAGAGTCGGACACGACTGAGCGACTTCACTTTCACCTCTCACTTTCATGCATTGGAGAAGGAAATGGCAACCCACTCCAGTGTTCTTGCCTGGAGAATCCCAGGGACGGGGGAGCCTGGTGGGCTGCCGTCTATGGGGTTGCACAGAGTTGGACACCACTGAAGCGACTTAGCAGGAGCAGCAGCAGCCATGATCTTTGTTTTCTGAATGTTGAGCTTTAAGCCAACTTTTTTACTCTCCTCTTTCACTTTCATCAAGAGGCTCTTTAGTTCTTCTTTGCTTTCTGCCATAAGGGTGGCGTCATCTGCATATCTGAGGTTATTGATATTTCTCCTGGCAATCTTGAGATTCCAGCTTGGTGCTTCATCCAGCCCAGCATTTCTCATGATGTACTCTGCATAGAATTTAAATAAGCAGGGTGACAATACACAGCCTTGATGTACTCCTTGCCCGATTTGGAACCAGTCTGTTGTTCCATGTCCAGTTCTAACTATTGCTTCCTGACCTGCATACAGATTTCTCAAGAGGCAGGTCAGGTGGTCTGATATTCCCATTTCTTTAAAAATTTTCCACAGTTTGTTGTGATCCACACAGTCAAAGGCTTTGGCATAGTCAATAGAGCAGAAATAGATGTTTTTCTGGAACTCTCTTGCTTTTTCAATGATCCCAACAGATATTAATTACTTTGGATATTCCTTTAGATATTCTTTGGATATTCCTCCATTTAAAAAATATTTGCTCTAGTGATGGACAAAAAAATTTAATTTACATGCTTTTGATTAGCGCAAGATGGACTTTTTCTTATACTAATGAGTTCATTCATTAAATCAATCAACAAATATTTACTTAACAGGTGACGCAGCACTGACCAGGCCCTGGGGCTCCAATGGTGAACACACAGACACGGTCCCTTCCTCACAGACCTTGTATCCACTGACTAATGAGAGTTCTTTTTCAAACTGTCTGTATGCATCCTTGCTTATGTTTAGGGTTTTTTGCATTTTCCTTATTGAATTGCTTGAGCCCTTTATACAGCAAAAAGAGCAACCGTTTGTTGTATTTACTGGAAATGTATTCTTCTGTTTGCTTTTTAATCTTGGTTTTGGTGGTACTTTCCCTTTGTTACAGAATTTTGAAATTATCTATTCAAACCTAATGGGCCTTTTGGCTTATGATTTCTTGCTTTTAGGCTGAGAAAATGTTAAAAATGGTTATTTCTGAGTTTTCTTATCATTTGTCTCTTATTAGAAACCACCTTGTAAGAAAACATATGCACATGACACAGAATTATAACTCTAATATAATAATGATATTCTTTTTATTATTTCAATTGAATATAATTGTATGTAATAATTATTATGTATCAAATATATGTATGTGTGTTTTCACAGAAGAAAAAAATTCAGGAATATGTATATGATAAAAATACTCATAAAGACATATATTACATATAATTATACATTGTATGTGTGTGTGTTATATATGATTGCAGTATATATGTATGTGCATTTTCTGATAAGGTGATTAATATATATAATTGTTTATGTTAATTATATGTTTTGTAATTTATAAATATATATATATATATAATTCAGTGCAGAATCCAAGACTCCATAAGCAGATTGTGAACATAAAATTTCCTTCAGTAGGTCCCCATAGGCTCCCATCTCTCCTGTTAGTACAACATTTTCTCCTCTTTGGGTTACTACTCTCTCTCACCTCCAGCTTTCCCACCGTATTTCTAAACCATTTTCCTCTCCGCAAACTGTTCCCTTTGAAATACTAACTCACAAGAAATAAACACCTCATTTTTGTTAGGGGAATTGTATTTTAATTGGGGCCTCCAGTCCTTTACCTGACAAAGATTAATTTTCAAAGGAGAAATTTCAGGCACTGTGACAGTCAGTAGTGAGGAGATTTTGGAGCAGGAAATCCACACCTAGCTTACCAAATCCAACTTACATGGCACCTACTGAAATTCTTCTCCCATGCGGACATGAAATCCAGAGCCCAGCTATCCTTTGCTGTCGCTGTTCAAGATGGGCTCTCCTTGGACAGCCTCTTTTCCCCTTGAGTTTTTTTATCATTTCTCCTAAGACTAGGTTCCTCTCCTCGCTAGTATATTTCTGTCATTAGCTCTAACACGGAAGCTCAGAATCTCAATCACTTCCAGACCTGAGGTCCATTCTCGGTCCCCCCCTCTGTTATGTACTTGGAAGCATCTTCCATCTAGACTCTGTTCCACTTTTCCAGAGCCTCACGGGCATGGCAAATAGGAACCCTCTCTCTTCTGAACCCACAAAGGACCTATGTCTGTGGCTTTCAAAGTGGGGTGCCTATGGCAATCCTTTGGAGTAAAACAATAAAGTAGTGAAAGTTTTGCTTATAAATTTCAGCCTTTTAAATACCAATTTTTGTGAATATTTTTAAATGGACTTAATATATTCATTTAAAAGTATATGATCAATTTTTAGCAATTCTAAGATTCTCATTGGTTCACATTTTAACATCCTCATATTAGGATGTATTTTACAACTGATGCCTAAAGAAAGCCTTATGTCCCAATTTAATTTGCAAAAATATTTTTCTCTCTTCATGGGACGTAAAATGTGATATACAGTTGAGAGTGTCTTGAATTCTATGAAAAATGTACATATATAGAGAGTGTGCTTGCTCACAAAGTTTGTAGCTAATGAAGTTGCAAAATGAAAA
Organism: Bubalus kerabau; assembly: GCF_029407905.1. Taxonomy (NCBI): domain Eukaryota; kingdom Metazoa; phylum Chordata; class Mammalia; order Artiodactyla; family Bovidae; genus Bubalus; species Bubalus kerabau. Next base: position 70,100,249 of record NC_073637.1, read on the forward strand.
AAGTTGGAGGTTACCGATCAGTATAATTCAGTTGTTCTCATTACACACTGCCTCAAATTAGTGATTAACTCTGCACACGTGTGTGTCTGTAGTTGTACACACTCTATGATGAACTTGATGAATTCAGTCCACGTGTTCTTCATTTTATAGTTCTTAGAAAACCTTCCACAATCTAGGCTAGTGGCTCTCAACTCTACTAAACCTAAGGCCCCTTTTATAGCTAATATTTTATAATGTCCTCTTTACTATCTTAAAATGAAATCCATGTATAAGTTTAATAAAAAAAGAAAACCACATTGTCTTAGTTAAGGTTCGCCAACTGCTAAAACAAATAGACCCAATATTTAATGGCTTTAATACAACAGAAATCTATTTCTAGCTCCTATCATAGGACTGGGCAGGTAAACAGTTGGTGGTGAGCAGAAGCAGACATGGAGGGGTGCGTGCATGAGGTTTTCATGGGCCAGGCCTGGAAGTGTTGTGCATCGTTTCTCAGATGCCTTTGGCTGGAACTCAGTCACATGACCACAACTAACTGCAAGGGTGGCTGGGAAATCAAGTCTGGTTGGGGGCCCAGGAGCAGAGGAGAATTTGCCTTTTGGTGGGCATCTACCAGTTTCTGCTGTGAATACAATTGTTGCTGTTTAGTCACTAAGTCATGTCCAACTCTTCTGTGACCCCACTGACTATACCCCACTAGGCTCCTCTGTCCATGCGATTTCCCAGGCAAGACTACTGGAGTGGGTTGCCATGCCCTCCTCCAGGGGATCTTCCCCACCCAGTGCTCAAACCCACATCTCCTGCATTGCAGGCAGATTTTTTACTGCTCACAGATTCTTTACCACTGAGCTACCAGGGAAGCCCTGGTGAATACAATATCTTGTTATTAAAAAGAAAGAAAAGACAAATGAAAAAAGTGAAATGGAACATAATTTATAAGAAAAAATGTGACTTTCATTATGTAAATCCTCAAGCTTGGCCATGCTAGCAGACATGAGGTCAGATTCGGAGTCCTCTATGGGGAATCCCCTGCAGCTGAAGACAGTTATATTAGTGGCTGACATAACCTTCACCGTTTTACCACTGCAGTCCATTGGAGACGTATTGCTACTAGCGACAGGAGTTCCTGAAATGGTGAGCAACTCTTGGTAAAATTCTGAACAAAGTGTTCAGTTCAGTTCAGTCTCTCAGTCGTGTCCGACTCTTTGTGACCCCACGAACCGCAGCACACCAGGCCTCTCTGTCCATCACCAACTCCCGGAGTTTACCCAAACTCATGTCCATCGAGTCGGTGATGCCATCCAGTCATCTCATCCTCTGTCGTCCCCTTCTCCTCCTGCCGCCAATCCCTCCCAGCATCAGGGTCTTTTCCAATGAGTCAGTCCTTCACATGAGGTGGCCAAAGTATTGGAGTTTCAGCTTCAGCATCAGTCCTTCCAATGAACACCCAGGACTGATATCCTTTAAGATGGACTGGTTGGATCTCCTTGCTGTCCAAGGGACTCTCAGGAGTCTTCTCCAACACCACAGTTCAAAAGCATCAATTCTTCGGCGCTCAGCTTTCTTCACAGTCCAACTCTCACATCCATACATGACCACAGGAAAAACCATAGCCTTGACTAGACGGACCTTTGTTGGCAAAGTACCATCTCTGCTTTTCAATATGCTATCTAGGTTGGTCATAACTTTTCTTCCAAGGACTAAGTGTCTTTTAATTTCATGGCTGCAATCACCATCTGCAGTGATTTTGGAGCCCCCCAAAATAAAGTCTGACACTGTTTCCACTGTTTCCACTGTTTCGCTCTCTTTCCCATGAAGTGATAGGACCAGATGCCATGATCTTCGTTTTCTGAAAGTTGAGCTTTAAGCCAACTTTTTCACTCTCCTCTTTCACTTTCATCAAGAGGCTTTTGAGTTCCTCTTCATTTTCTGCCATAAGGGTGGTGTCATCTGCATATCTGAGGTTATTGATATTTCTCCCGGCAATCTTGATTCCAGCTTGTGCTTCCTCCAGCCCAGCGTTTCTCATGATGTACGCTGCATAGAAGTTAAATAAGCAGGGTGACAATATACAGCCTTGACGTACTCCTTTTCCTATTTGGAACCAGTCTGTTGTTTCATGTCCAGTTCTAACTGTTGCTTCCTGACCTGCGTATAGGTTTCTCAAGAGGCTGGTCAGGTGGTCTGGTATTCCCATCTCTTTCAGAATTTTCCACAGTTTATTGTGATCCACACAGTCAAAGGTTTTGGCAGAGTCAATAAAGCAGAAATAGAATAGAATGTTTTTTCTGGAACTCTCTTTCTTTTTCCATGATCCAACGGATGTTGGCAATTTGATCTCTGGTTCCTCTGCCTTTTCGAAAACCAGCTTGAACATCTGAAAGTTCACGGTTCACGTACTGCTGAAGCCTGGCTTGGAGAATTTTGAGCATTACTTTACTAGCTTGTGAGATGAGTGCAATTGTGTGGTAGTTTTTGAGCATTCTTTGACATTGCCTTTCTTTGGAATTGGAATGAAAACTGACCTTTTCCAGTCCTGTGGCACTTCTGAGTTTTCCAAATTAGCTGGCATATTGAGTGCAGCACTTTCACAGCATCATCTTTCAGGCCTTCCCTTAATTTACACTGCTGATACGTTCCTGGAAAATCTAATGCATTTTGAAACTCTGTGACAAATGCTGTGCATTTATGTGTAAAATAAAACAGGTCTTAAGCTCATATTTATAAAGATTTTTTTTTTTTTTTACCAAAACAAATGTCCACTGGGACACTAAGAGATCCAGAGAGTTTGAAGGACAAGCCTTTGTTGTCCAGGGTTTTTCTGCATATCTCATGATGTCTAGTGTCTTTGACACCTCCTGCTCAATGCCAACAGTGGCCCCAAAAGTCATAGTGACAACCAAATATACTACTTCCACAAGTTTCCATAACATCCCCTGTGGAGATGTGTTGCCTTTTGTTCAATACATGCTTGTCTGGGATATCCCTGTTGGTCCAATGGTTAAGATTCCATGCTTCCAATGCAGGGGGTGTGGGTTCAATCCCGGGTCAGGGAACTAAGATCCCACATTCCACATGCTGTGTGGCATGGCCAAAAAACAAAAAAAACCCCACATTTGTCCAGTTCACTCAGGAGTGCATGACTAAATGAGGAAAGGGACAAACTCACTAACCCTGGAATACTGCTAGGAAGCAAAGAACATGTCTGTATTTGGGATGCCAGCCCTGTGCCAGGCAGGCTGATTTCACATATACTATCTCACTTAACCCTTGGAACACTCTTACAAGGTAAGTATTAATATCAAACAAAAAAAGAGGGGCTTTTGAGGTGAAAAGCATGTCTGCACTCACATAGCAGGCAAGTACGTGGGGAATTGGAACTGAAGTCTGGGTCTAACTCTAGAATCCGTGCTATTTCTGTTATTAGGGTGAACATATGTCAGGATATAAGATTAAGCGTCTTCAGTTCAGTTCAGTTCAGTCGCTCAGTCGTATCCGACTCTTTGCGACCCCATGAACCACAGCACGCCAGGCCTCCCTGTCCATCACCAACTCCCAGAATTTACCCAAACTCATGTCCATTGAGTCGGTGATGCCATCCAACCATCTCATCCTCTGTTGTCCCCTTCTCCTCCTGCCCTTAATCTTTCCCAGCATCTTATCCTGGATTAAAGATCGTTAGCACTCCCTTTCACTCTCAAAAGCCCCAGTTTGGATAATAAATTACATGATCACTACAAATATTATATACTGCTATTGTTATCACGGTTTATTAAATTATTAATTAATAAATTTCATTATTTAATGGAAATATCAAGAGTGAAAGTGAAAAAAACAATCTCCTTCTGTGCCAGAGACTAGTGGGATGATTGAAGAGGCACAATGAGCTTTCTCTTCTCCATTCATTATCAGTGCATTTTTTAAATCATCCACAGAGTTTTGTGTCTCTTAAACTTCTTAGTAAAAGGATTTTTTAAACAATAGGAAAATAAACACTTGTAGATATTCAATTGTTACCCATTATACAGGATGCTGTCCTTTACTTTGAAGTCAGATATGTTGCCCACTGAGAAAGGGAAAGATTAAACACTCCTAAGCAACAAGGACTTGATATACAGCACAGGGAACTCTGCTCAGTATTCTGCAATAACCTATATGGGAAAAGAACCTGAAAAAAAAAAGAATATTTGTGTATTTATAAACTTTGCTGTACACCTGAAACCAATATAACATTGGAAATCAGCTATATTGTGTGTGTGTTAGTTGCTCAGTCGTGTCTGACCCTTTGTGACCCCATGGACTGCAGCCCGTCAGGCTCCTCTGTCCCTGGAATGCTCCAGGCAAGAATCCTGGAGTGGGTTGTCATTCCCTTCTCCAGGGGATCTTCCTGACCCAGGGATTGAACCTGGGTCTCCTGCATTGCAGGAGGATTCTTTACCATCTGAGCTACCAGGGAAGCCCCACGGGAAGAAATAGGAAAGTTTCCACCGAGACACTCTAATATAAAATAAAAATGAAAAAAAAAAAAAAAGTCCTGAGTCTGAAAAACAGCTGGAGACAATGTAGGAAGGTAAGCTGAGATATTCTGAGTGAAGGGATGTGTTGCTGCTTGCTTTGTCACATTACTGAGTCAGGGAAAAAACCCTCCCTTCCCCTGTTTAAAAGTTAGAAGCTTATCTCTACCTGCTTATTCAAAAACTGCTTTAAATACATCCATTTTAGACATGCCCCATGCACGTATTTGGTCCCAGAGATATGAGAAAGCACTAGAAAAAAATTGACAGGGTAATTTGAATCTGCAAAGAAAATGTTCGACTTCACTGGACACATACCCTCAGTCTCGGCCACCTCTCCATCTTGTTCCTGCCGGCTCCTTCCCCTCATCTGCACAGCTGTCTGTCTCCCCACCTTTGGTTTCTGCTCTTCATGACATTTTGTTGTTTTTGCTCTGGCTCTGTAGCTCACTGCCAGGGGCTTGTGAGACAAAGACTGTCCACTGCCTCCTCTGCTCAATAAATTTATGTTGCTTCAATCCAAGAACCCACCTAAACCCACTCAGGCCCTTCCCTGGCTGCCATCACTCACAGGCCTAGTGCGTGTGTGCTCTGAAGATAATTCTTACAAAACAAGGAGCCCAGCAATTGCCCTTGCTTCTTGGTTTCCCAACAAGAGCTTCAGTCTTGGGAGTACTGGTGTAGATGCTGAGCCAGACTCCCTTTGGGGCCCATTGGAAGGTGTGGTTCAGACCCAAGGAGGACAAGAGGTCCCATGGGTACCCTGTCCCTGGTTTAGCCATCACCATTGAGAGAGCTCAGGGATGATGCTTGTCAAAGAGGATGAAAGTGAGAGTCGCTCAGTCATGTTGGACTCTTTGCGACCACGTGGACTATACAGTCCATGAAATTCTCTAGGCCAGAATACTGCAGTGGGTAGCCTTTCCCTTCTCCAGAGGATCTTCCCAGCCCAGGGATTGGACCCAGGTCTCCTGCATTGCAGGCAGATTCTTTACCAGCTGAGCCACAAGGGAAGCCCAGGAATACTGGAGTGGGTAGACTTTCCCTTCTCCAGTGGATCTTCCCGACCCAGCAATCAAACTAGGGTCTCCTGCATTGCAGGCAGATTCTTTACCAACTGAGCTGTGAGGGAAGCCCAATAGCATCCCATTAAAGGCTCATAATAAAATGATAAAATTTACAAAAATAATAATGACAGAACTGGGTTTAAGAAATATTATCCTGTTGCAGTTACTTCCTTCAGCTTCTGATACATCTCAGAAGAAAAAAAAATCACAACAGAAAAGGACACACAAAATGCCCTTCACCAAGCTTCCCAGGTGGCGCTAGTGGCAAAGACCCTGCCTGCCAGTACAGGAGACAGACTCGGGTTTGATCGCTGGCCTGGGAAGATTCCCCTGGAGGAAGGCATGGCAATCCACTCCAGTATTCTTGCCTTGAGAATCCCACGGACAGAGGAGCCTGGCGGGCTACAGTCCATGGGGTCCCCAAGAGTTGGACGTGACTGAAGCGACTTAGCACAAATTTCTGTAGAGGAATGGTACCTATGAAGGCTGAAAAGGGAAACCTTAACTCCTTAAAGGATACATATGAAACGATCCCCCTAAGTGTGGCTCTTAGGTTTCTTTGCTGTATAAGGCAGGTTGTCCTGCTGAGGCCATAGGCAAATATGTACCATAGAAACTCTCTCTCCTCCTGGCCACACCCATGGCAGACACTGTTAATGGACCACCTGCACTTTCTTGCTAATTCTCAATAGAGTACTTTAGGAGAAACTGATAAACATTGCCAAGGGAGGTGAAAGCTCTTTACCCTTCTGACCTAGAGGAAGTACACACCCTCTAAAGGAGTAGACATGTCATCCTGAGAAGATGTAGGCCTTCATACAGGAATCTGGAATCCTAGAGGGTGGATTCAGACTCAACTAGTCCACCACGGAGGGAGTTCCTGTTCCCCTTGCCCGGTACATCTGTCTTGAGGTCTAGCTGGGCTGGGGTGCACTAGGTGGGAAGGGAAAGGTGTGGGGATATGCCAGAAGCTAGGCAGGGAGACCCCAGAGAGGAACACAAGCTGGAGATGGGTAAGTTACACTGTGTAAGCCAGATTCCTTAGTTGAAACTAGCTTTCTGGGTCTGTTATCTCTTTTGCTATTCTTGAACTGTAAGCCAAATTCATTCATTCATTCATTTAGTCATTCATCTACCCATTCTTTCATTCATTTAACAGATGTTTGTTGAGCATCAATCTGTGGCAGTCACTGAGCTATGACGTAGGTTATGGGGACGAGTGACATGCAGACAGACCAGGGAAGGCAGACTAGTGACAGCCATTCATGCTTATTAATGCTCCAAGCGATCATTTACAATATTTGAGGATGGCAATTGCTGATGCTACGGAATCACACAGCCAGGGAGCCCGGGTCCTCTGAAGTCTAAGTGCGCTGGTTAAGGGGTATCTGTTTTCCAATATGGTCTCATTGGATGGACTGAATAGAGGGTCACACTGTGGGCAGGGCTTGGGCAGGAAATTAAAGAGGCAGCTGTGCCCTAGGAGTTGTGGCTGTGAGATCCAGCCACCTTATCCACTTAAAGCTTCTTTTACTACCACCAGTCTTACAAGACTGGGTGTAATATTAACAGAGGCTTGATTTTTATAGGATGTCATGAAAAGCTGTCATTGTGTCTTTGTATTCCTTCCCAGAGATAATTCTTAGAATTCGCCACTGCGCAGGCCTCCTGTCCTTCAGCCAAGCCTCCAGCACATCCTCGCAACCACTTGGACCACCCTGAGGCCACTCTACTCACTGTTGATACCACCACCATTGTTCCTGACATAGAAGATAAGATGACCCAAGACCAGAAGGTCATCATCGTCAAGAGGTGAGTGGATAGTATTCAAAAGCAGAGAGGGTTGGGACAGGGGAGGAATTCCTTAATAGCTATTGTAAGTGGAGATACCACAAGTTTGAACAAATGACCTGGGACAGGAGGAGGGAGGCGTCAGCAGCAACAATGCCAACAGTGGATGCCTGGGCAGCATAGGGCCATAAAAGAGGCTCAGAGAGGACTTCGGAAGCAGATCAGAAAGGAAGATAATGAAGGAAGGCCAAGAATTCCCTCTTGAGCATTCAGGAGTGTGGTGGGGGCTGGGGATGGTGATAGACTGGATCTGGGAACTTGAAGCCTGGGATGTCCGTTTGTGTTCTTGGAATGACTCCCTGGGGGTTTTGCATGTAACCAAATATGAGCACTCATTTACTAAGTAAATACTCTCTATCCTTGGACTGGCAGGGGCTGGAGTATCATGCCCCCACCCTTATCACAAAGACAGCTCAATCTCTGCCCCCAAGTTCAGTACAGTTCAGTCGCTCAGTTGTGTCCGACTCTTTGTGACCCCATGAACTGCAGCACGCCAGGCCTCCCTGTCTATCACCAACTCCCGGAATTCACCCAGACTCATGACCATCGAGTCAGTGATGCCATCCAGCCATCTCATCCTCTGTCGCCCCCTTCTCCTCCTGCCCTCAATCCCTCCCAACATCAGAGTCTTTTCCAATGAGTCAACTCTTCGCATGAGGTAGCCAAAGTACTGGAGTTTCAGCTTTAGCATCATTCCTTCCAAAGAAATCCCAGGGCCGATCTCCTTCAGAATGGACTGGTTGGATCTCCTTGCAGTCCAAGGGACTCTCAAGAGTCTTCTCCAACACCACAGTTCAAAAGCATCAATTCTTCAGCACTCAGCTTTCTTCACAGTACAACTCTCACATCCATATATGAGCACTGGAAAAACCATAGCCTTGACTAGACTGACCTTTGTTGGCAAAGTAATGTCTCTGCTTTTGAATATGCTATCTAGGTTGGTCATAACTTTCCTTCCAAGGAGCAAGCGTCTTTTATTTTCATGGCTGCAGTCACCATCTGCAGTGATTTTGGCACCCCCAAAAAATAAAATAATGCTCAAACTACTGCACAGTTGCACTCATCTCACACACTAGTAAATTAATGCTCAAAATTCTCCAAGCTAGGCTTCAGCAATATGTGAACCGTGAACTTCCAGATGTTCAAGCTGGTTTTAGAAAAGGCAGAGGAACCAGAGATCAAATTGCCAACATCTGCTGGATCATGGAAAAAGCAAGAGAGTTCCAGAAAAACATCTATTTCTGCTTTATTGACTATGCCAAAGCCTTTGACTGTGTGGATCACAATAAACTGTGGAAAATTCTGAAAGAGATGGGAATACCAGACCACCTACCTGCCTCTTGAGAAATCTGTATGCAGGTCAGGAAGCAACAGTTAGAACTGAACATGGAACAACAGACTGGTTCCAAATAGGAAAAGGTGTCCATCAAGGCTGTATATTGTCACCTGCTTATTTAACTTCTATGCAGAATACATCATGAGAAATGCTGGGCTGGAAGAAGCACAAGCTGGAATCGAGATTGCCAGGAGAAATATCAATAACCTCAGATATGCAGATGACACCACCCTTATGGCAGAAAGTGAAGAGGAACTAGAAAGCCTCTTGATGAAAATGAAAGAGGAGAGTGAAAAAGTTGGCTTAAAGCTCAACATTCAGAAAACGAAGATCATGGCATCTGGTCCCTTCACTTCATGGGAAATAGATGGGGAAACAGTGGAAGCTGGCTGAACTATGTTCAATTCAGTTCAGTTCACTAAGTACCTGTTGAGTGTCTCTGTGTGCCTGTCATGAACCAGCTTGCTTGAGAGGGAGGCCACAAGAAGAAAATGAGCAGTTTGGTGGAGGTCAGGCATGTTAAAGACAGGGCATCTTTTCAGGCATTAGTGCTCCATCCTGTAGAGGCTGCCCTTGGCACTGGAGGCCCCTGACAACTCACATGAGATTTCTCTTAAATACCTTCCAAAGCAGTTCCCCTAAGACCCCAGTCCATGCCCCCGGGAAGCCAGGAGTCTGTTCCATTTGATCCAAACCAAGCGACCCCTTTCTGAAGTTTTCATAGAGAAAAAGAAGTGATCTGACTAGAGAATTTTAAAGATGAAAGCAGGGGCAAGGACAGAGAATGAATTGTGTGTGTGTGCTCAGTCATGTCCTACTCTTTGCAACCCCATGGACTGTAGCCCACCAGGCTCCTCTGTCCATACGATTTTCCAGGCAAGAACACTGGAGTGGGTTGCCATTTCCTACCCCAGGAGAATGAATTGGAGATGGAGAAAATGCAGACATAGGAGGCCAGTGAGCCATAAAGGAATACTACAGGTTTACTGAATTGGTGGCAGTGAGTAGGGCAAAGGGACAGAAGAAATGAGGACACAGAGGCTCTGTCAACCGATCAATTGTAGAAGATGAAAGAAAGGAGTCTGAGATGACCTTGGGCAAGTGGCTAAGGAGAGTCAGGGGCTCTGAGGAGAAGCATTTGAAGACGGAAGATGGTACGTTCAGTGTTAGTGGTGCTGCAAGACTCCCTCCTTCCTTTCCAGAATTCTTCCTATTGATTCACCTTCTCCAGGCTCAGTCCTCCAGTTCCTTTTTCATGGGGTTTCCAAAAGGCAAACTTTACAGGACCATTCCCTATGTCCAGCCTCATAGTGATTTCCATCACCTTCAGTGAAAGGCCACTGTGCACAGCACAGCCTACAGAGCCTTGGAACTGTGCTCTGCTTACAGCTTAGCCTCATTCCTGCCATTCTTCCTCTGGGTCTCAACACTCCAGACATTCTGAAATATTTGCATTTTTTTTAAGAAGCCAGTTTCATGCCTCAGTGCCTTTGTGACTGTAATACCTCACCTTGGAAGTTTTTTCCCTCCCTAATTGCCTGGTGAATGCCTCACCATTTGTTCTCAAGAAGCTTAAAATTCAATAAAGCACTCCCAGTGGTCTTCCTCACCCTCCCAGAGGAGGTTTATTCAAAGAATGCAAGGCTGTTCAATCTTGAAAATGAATCATTGTGATCCACCACATTAATAGCTAAAGAAGATAAACCACATGGTCTTATCAGTTGATGCAAAAATTTTTTAACAAAACTGAGCATGTATTCATGATAAAACTCTCAGAAGAAAATAAGAATAGAGGGCAACTTTCTCAGCTTGTTGAAAAGTATCTAGCCTATAGCTAATATTACACCTAATGGTGAAAGACTGAACGCTTTCTCCACCAAGATTAAGAACAAGGTAAGGGATGTTTGTTCTCACTACTCTTACTCAATATAGTATTGGAAGTTCTAACCAAATGAATAGCACAAAAAGGAATTAAAATGCATACAGATCAGAAAGGAGAATATAAAACTGTCCCTATTTGCAAATGACATGGTTGACTGTGTAGTAAATCCCATGGAATCTATAAATAAACAAAAACAATGCAACTCCTAGAGCAAATGAGTGAGTCCAGCAAAGTTGCAAGATATAAGACAAACATACAAAAATTGTATACATTTGTTTTCTATATGCACAATTGTATATAATAAGGTAATTGTATCTCTATATATCAATGAATAGGTGCGCATCAAAGTTCAAAATACAATGCCACTTACAATTAATTACTCAAAAAAAAAGGGAAATACAGAACTTCTATGCTAAAAACAACAAAATAATGTTGAAAGAAATCAAAGATCTAAATAGATGGAGACATAGTGTGTTCATGGATTGGAAGGTTCAGCATAATTAAGGGGTCGATTCTCCCAAATTTCTTCGAAGGTTTAATGCAATTCTTATCAAAATCCCAGTAAGATTTTTTATCAGATCAGATCAGATCAGTCACTCAGTCGTGTCCAACTCTTTGCGACCCCATGAATCGCAGCATGCCAGGCCTCCCTCTCCATCACCATCTCCTGGAGTTCACTCAAACTCATGTCCATCGAGTCAGTGATGCCATCCAACCATCTCATCCTCTGTCATCCCCTTTTCCTCCTGCCCCCAATTCCTCCCAGTATCAGAGTCTTTTCCAATGAGTCAACTCTTCGCATGAGGTAGCCAAAGTACTGGAGTTTCAGCTTTAGCATCATTCCTTCCAAAGAACACCCAGGGCTGATCTCCTTTAGAATGGACTGGTTGGATCTCCTTGCAGTCCAAGGGACTCTCAAGAGTCTTCTCCAACACCACAGTTCAAAAGCATCAGTTCTTCAGCACTCAGTTTTCTTCACAGTACAACTCTCACATCCATACATGACCACTGGAAAAACCAGAGCCTTGACTAGATGGACCTTTGTTGGCAAAGTAATGTCTCTGCTTTTCAATATGCTATCTAGGTTGGTCATAACTTTTCTTCCAAGGAGTAAGTGTCTTTTAATTTCATGGCTGCAGTCACCATCTGCAGTGATTTTGGAGCCCAAAAAATAAAGTCTGATACTGTTTCCACTGTTTCCCCATCTACTTCCCGTGAAGTGATGGGACCAGATATAGATAAAATTATTCTAAAATTTATTTGGAAATGCAGATGGACTAAAATAGCTAAAATTGTACTGTAAAAGAATACAACGGAAGGAATCAGCCCACTTGATTTCAAGACAGAGCTGTGATATTTACAGAGAGATAGACACAAAATCAATGGAATAGAATAGAGAATCCAGAAACAGATTCACACAAATAGGCCCAACTAGTTTTTTACAAAATTACAAAAATAGTTCAATGGAGGAAGGCTGTTTTTTTAAATGAACCTCAACCTAAATCTCACATCATATTTAAAAATTAACTTAAAAGGATCATGACCTTAAATGCAAAATGTAAAACTATGAAACTTCAGAAAAGAAAACCTCAGAAAAAATTTGGGGGATCCAAGGCTAAGCAAAGAATTTTTAGACTTGCCACCAATAGCATGACCAATAAAAGAAAAAAATTGTTTCATCAAAATTTTAAAATTTGCTTTGCAAATATTCTGTTAGAGAATGAAAAGATAATTTTCAGACAGTGAGAAAATTTTTGCAAATCATTTTTCCAACAAAGGACTAGTATCTAAAATACGTAAAGATCCCTCAAAATTCAAAACTAAATAATAAAAGAAAAACAATCCAATTAGATTTGAGGGGAAAGGCATGAAGAGACATTTTACTGATGAGGATACATTTACATTTACATTTAAAGTCACTCAGTCGTGTCCACCCCTTTGTGACCCCATGGACTGTACAGTCCATGGAATTCTCCAGGCCAGAATACTGGAGTGGGTGGCCTTTCCCTTCTCCAACTGAAGAGGATATAGAGATAGTAAATAACCCTGTGAAAAGAGCCTCAACATCACTAGCCATTAGGGAAAGGTAAATTAAAAGCATAATGAGTTATCACCATCCATCTATCAGAAAATCTCAACAGTTGTGATGGAATTAAACTTGATCACTCATACATTTCTAGTGGAAAGGCAAAATGGTTTAGCTACTTTAGAAAAATTTGGCTGTTCCTTAAATCAGGAGTTCCCAACCCACCATGGTCCATGGGAGCACAGTGGTCCGAGGCCTGTTAGGAACCAGGCCACACAGCTTCATCTACCACTCCACATCACTGGCATTACCGCTTGAACCATCTCCTTCACTCAGTCTGGGGAAAAATTGTCTTCCAGGAAACTGGTCCCTGGTGCCAAAAAGGCTGGGGAATAAAAATACAGTAACTGTACAACCCAGAGTTTCAATCCTAGGTATTTATCACAGAGAAATGGAAACATGTTCAAACAAAAAGCTGTACATGAATGCTCAAAGCAGGTTTTCTGGTAGCAGCCCCAAACTGTAAACCACCAAAATATTCTTTAACAGATAAATGGCTAAACACACTATGGTACATTCATAGAATACTTTGCAGTAAAAAGGAATGAAATTGGTACACACAACAGCTTGAATGAATCTCCAAGGAATGATGCTAAGTGAAAAAAATCCAATTCCAAAATGTTGCACATTGTATTACTACATTCATACAACATTCTTGAAATGACAAAATTACAGAAATAGAGAATGGACTAGTGACTGCAGAGAGTTAAAGATAAACCAAAGAAGGGGATGCAGGAGGCAAGGGGGACTGGCTGTAAGAGGACTACAGGAGGCATCTTTGCGGTGATGGTGTTGCTCTGTGTCTTGACTGTCTCATTGTCAGTATGCTGGTTGTGATTTTGTACTATAAGTTTTCAAGATGTTACCCTTGGGAGAAACTGGGTAAATAATACACAGGATCTCTCTGTATTGTTTCTTACAACATGAATTCACAATTATCTCAAAAGAAAAAATTTAACTAAAATAATAAAGCATAAACCACACCCCCTTGTCATCTCACAGGTCAGAAGTTCAAGCACAGCACAACTGGATCTTCTGCTCAGGTCTCACCAGGCTGAATCCAAGGTGCCAGCCGGGGCTGTGGTCTCATCTGAGGTTTCACTGTTTCTTCCCAGTTCCATCAGGAGTTGGCGGAACTAGTTCCTTGTGACTCTAAGATGGCTCTTCCATTTCCTGGGCTGACCACAGACCATTCTCAGCTTTCTAGGGCCTTCCTGCTGCTTCTTGCTATGTAGCCCTTCCTTTATTCCCTCTCATGCTTGGAATCCCACTTCTGGAAGGGCTTAGATCCATTTAGGGCCTCACCTGATTAGGTCAGGCCCCACCCAGATACTCTTCCTTTACAATAACTCCAAGTCAACTGATTAGTAGCCTAACCATGGGTGTGACAGTCCACCATATTCACATCTTCTGCCTGTACGCAAGGTAAAGGAATTGCACAAGGCATGTACATTGCGTGCTGTGTGCTAAGTCACTTCAGTCGAGTCCAACTCTTTGTGACCCCATGCTCTGTAGCCCTCCAGGCTCCTCTGTCCATGGGATTCTCCAGGCAGGAAGAATCTGGAGTGGGTTGCCTCCAGGGATCTTCCCGACCCAGGGATCGAACCCGTGTCTCTTGTGTCTCCTGCACTGGCTGGCAGGTTCTTTACCACTAGTGCCACCTGGGAAGCCACATGTACACCGCAGGGCAGTAATGTTTGTACTATCCTAGATTTCTGCCCACCACAGGCCATCTTAGCCCCAGTGGTCCCAGTGGGATAGGCTGAGGTCTTTGTTGGGACCGCATTGTAGTGCAATTCTCTTCTCTGCTCAGTCCTTCAGCCTTCATTCCCCATAGTCAATGATCCCTAGAGCACTCGCCTATCAATTTTCTGCCTATGAGTTTTTTTTTCCCCAAGGAACCTGAACTAAGACAGTAGGTGCTGCTTTATCACTGAACTAGAAGACATGGAAGACAGATTGATAACATTTTAAAAAACCCTGAGCCAGCTATACATGAGATTCTACTTAAAAAGAATGCTGACCGAGCTGCGGAGTGGGCAGGGGGTGGTTATCCCTAGGCTGTCAAGTCAGGACCATCACATGTGGAATCACAACAACGACCAAGTCACTCCACGGTCTGCCTCCAGACTCAGTTCAGTTTGAAATCAGCTCTCTTTTAACATCATCACTATGACATCATAGCTGTCCTACTCTGAGAGTTCACTCTGTTTCAAACTGTGCAAAACATTTCGCCAACCATCCAATGAACCCTTAGAGCAGAGTGGTTGAGAGTAACAGGGGTTAGACGACTCAGCGTTGAATGCCAGCTTCTCTGTTTGATAGCAGTATGGCTCCAGTTAGTCAAGCTTTCTCAGCTCATTTTCCTCGTCTATGAAACAAGGATGATATCTGTTTTATAGAATCACCCTTCATGTAGATCTCAACACATGCTTTGTACAGAGTAAGCATTCCATGTATGTCAGCAATTTTAAAGCATCATTTCATTCTTATTAGAGTCCTGCAAGAGGGTTTGTAGCTGGATAAGCTGAGGTTCACAGAGATCAAGCAGCCTCCTAGTATCCAACAAACAGCCGAAGGGGGCCACAGGTCAGGTTTAAACCAGCCTCCTTCCCTGGTGGCTCAGACAGTAAAGAATCCACCTGCAATGCAGGAGACCTGGGTTCAATCCCTGGATTGGGAAGATTCCCCTGGAGGAAGGCATGACAACCCGTTCTGGTATTCTTGCCTGGAGAATCCCCATGGACAGAGGAGCCTGACGGGCTACTGTCTGTGGGGTTACAAAGAGACACAACTGAGTGATGAATTTTTAGAGCCAAGAACACAGATACACCAGATTTTATTCACAGAATGACTTGCATTAAAAGAACTTGTATCCAAGTGCTGTTCAGAGAAGCCCTTGCTCCCCACAAGGAAGGATAACGAGCCCCAGGCCACGCATCCCTGACCAGTCCTCCACCTGAAGGCCAGCCGGCTTCCTCAGTGGCTGCTGCCCAATCTCCTTCCCAGAACCGCGGTTTTTCCACTCTGTGTTAGAACTGTCCTGTGTCATTTTCCTGCCCAGACTGCTGATTCTGGGGTGACTCCGTGGTGACTCGGAAAAGGGGGTTGAGGTGGGGAGAAGGTCGGAGCTGTGGATAGGGATGCGCAAGAGAAACAGGAGTCGTGCCCCTCCCCAGCCTCCAGTTCCTTTCCAGGAGCCTCTGGGGGCAACAGTCATTTGCTCACAATAATTTCCTTAATATCCAAGAGTGTAAACTTGACATATTTTGAATGTACAAATTCCACATCATCCTTTCTCCTTCTTCACTATTTAAATGAGACAAAATGTCCAATGAGATACAGGCTTGGTCTTATTTAAAATTACAGATCTATAGCTGCAAAGGGAAAGAGTCCCTGGGAATAAAGGGCTGTATCTATGTGTTCTGCCGAGTCTATTTTCTACCATTGAAAACCCCATTTAGCCACTTTGATGTGGGTTGAATCGGTGGGGCATCACTTTACCACCGTTTGTGTAGCTGCACTTGGGCAAATGTCAAGTCCAAGTCTGTGCATTTGGATAAAATGGGGTCAGCAGTCTCCTGACAGGCTTTCTGTCTTGCAGAGAACACCTCACCGACCTTCTCTCCACTAGGAATTGCGGGACTTTTAGGAAAGCATTCAGTGAATAAGACTTCTGATTGCTTTCTCTCTTCAGGATAAATATCAGAGATCAGCCAGCAGAAGCTCCAGAGCCCACCTTAAGCGCAAACTCTGTGAAGACTCGGAGCGTTTAAAGTAAAACAAACTAAAAATGGTTCTATGTCTGGTCACTTCCAAATTATTCTCATACTTATGGTCTATCTAGGACTGCGTCTCATTTATTTCCTTCTCATCAGTTATGTATCTTTGGCCAACAAATCATCACTGGTAATTCCTTTTCCAAATGCATGGATGGGAAGTAATGAAACAGAAGAAGAAAATTGGTTTCTTGTGTGAGTTAAATTCAATTTTACAAACACATTGGGCCTGTGCTAATGGCCAGGTATTCTGCTTGGTACTAGGGATAAAAGGACTGTGGATTATCATCAAGTGATGGGGAAAGACCAGTTGATTCTCAGTGATGAAAAGTTAGCCCAGATGCTATGGGAGACATGGGAGTCATTCAATTCTGCCTTGGTAGGGATAGGGAGGATCAGGGAGGGCTTTGTGGAGGAGGTGACATCTATTCTAAATCTTGGAGATTGAATAAGAGTTACCCAGGCAAACCCAGTGAGAAGGTGATGAAGTCATTGTACACAGTGGGTACGTCTGCAAAGGTTCTGAGGTGAGTATATGGCATGATTTATATTCCATACAATTTAATTTCAAATACTTCAGCCTAGACAGAGGGATGTATGTGTTATTTTTAATCTACATTCTAGGAGCAATTTGTTAACATTCGAAGTACCCTGCTCAGGACTACACATTCCAGAGTTTTTATAAGTTTTGATAGATGCTAATTGGATGTCATACTCCAGAGATACCTTCTACCAGAGCTTCAGCCATCTTTTTCCCTTCCAGCTTTATTGAGATATTTATAATATGTGTAAGTATAAGGTGTGCAGTGGGATGATTTGATACATGTATATATTACAAAATGATTACTACAATAAATGTAGTTAACACTTTCATCACCTCATATAATTACCATTTTTTTGTGGTGATAAACTTTTAAATCTACTCTATTAACTTTCAAATATTTAATACAATGTCATTAATTATAGGCACCCTACTGTGCATTGTATCCCCTGAATTTATTCATCTTATTGCTGAGAGTTTTGTACCTTTGACCAACATCTCTTACCTCCCTCACCCCCAGCCCCTGGCAACCACCATTCTATTCTCTACTTCTATGAGTTTGGCTTTTTTAGATTCCCAATATAACTGAAAACATACAATATGTCTTTCTGTATCTGACTTGCTTCACTTAGCATAATGTCCTCAATATCTATTCATGTTGTTGCAAAGGCAAGATTTCCTTCCCTTTTAATGGGTAAATAATGTTTGTGTGTGTGTGTGTGTATATATATATATATATGTTTGTGTGTATATATAATACATCTATGTTTGTGTGTATATAAGACATAATGTTATATAATATTACTATAACACATTATATTATATATTGTTGTTCAGTCTTTTAGATGTGTCTGACTCTCTGTGACCTCATGGACTGTAGCACGCCAGGTTTCCCTGTCCTTCACTATCTGCCAGAGCTCACTCAAACTTATGTCCATTGAGTCTGTGATGCCATCCAACCGTCTCATTCTCTGTCACCCCCTTCTCCTCCTCCCCTCAATCTTTCCCAGCATAAGGTCTTTTCCAGTGAGTTGGCTCTTTGCATAAGGTGGCCAAAGTATTGGAGCTTCAGCTCCAGCATCAGTCCTTCCAATGAATATCTAGGGTTGATTTTCTTCAGGACTGACAGGTTTGAGCTCATTGCTGTCCAAAGGACTCTCAAGAGTCTTTTCCAATACAACAGTTTGAAAGCATCAATTCTTCAGTGTTCAGCGTTCTTAATGGTCCAAATTTCACACCTGTACATGGCTGCTGGAAAAACCATAGCTTTGAGTATATGGACTTTTGTCAGCAAAGTGATGTGTCTGCTTTTTAATACACCGTCTAGGTTTGTCATAGCTTTTCTTCCAAGGAGCAAGTGTCTTTTAATTTCATGACTATAGTCACAATTCGCAGCGACTATTTCCTGATATCTTGTTTCGGTTTGATTTCCATTTCTCTGGTGATTAGTGATGTTGAGAATTTCCCCATCAATTTGCCATGAAGTAATGGGACCAGGTGCCATGATCTTAGTTTTTTGAATGTTGAGCTTTAAGCCAGCTTTTTCACTCTTCTATTTCACCTTCATCAAGAGGCTCTTTAGTTCCTCTTCACTTTCTGCCATTAGGGTGGTGTCATCTGTATATCCAAGGTTACTGATATTTCTCCTGGCAATCTTGATTCCAGCTTGTGCTTCATCCAGCCTGGCATTTCACATGATGTCCTGGATATAAGGTAAATAAGCAGGGTGATGATATACAGCCTTGATGCACTGAGGGGACGACAGAGGATGAGATGGCTGGATGACATCACCTACTTGATGGATGTGAGTTTGGGTGAGCTCCGGGAGTTGGTGATGGACGGGAAGGCCTGGCATGCTGGGATTCACGGGGTCGCAAAGAGTCAGACACGACTAAGCAACTGAACTGAACTGTACTGTTTTCCATAGTGGCTGTACAAATCTGCATTCCCACCAACAGTGTACAAGGGTTCCCTTTTTTTCACACTCTTGCCAAAAGTTATCTATTGTCTTTTTTTTTAAATTTTATTTTATTTTTAAACTTTACATAATTGTATTAGTTTTGCCAAATATCAAAATGAATGATAGCTGTACTAACAGGTGTGAGGTGATATCTTGTTGTGGTTTGATTTCCATTTCTCTGGTGATTAGTGATGTTGAGCATTTTTTCATGTACCTGTTGACCATTTGTATATCTTCTTTGGAAAAATGTCTATTCAAGTCCTTTCCCCATTTTAAAACTGGAGTGTTTTTTTTTTTTTTTTTTGCTATTGAGTTGTATGAATTCCTTCTATATTTTGGATATTAACACCTTATCAGAGAGATGGCTTGCAAATATTTTCTCCTGTTCCATATTTGATTTGCAAGTGTTTTCTCCTGCTCTCCTTTTTCATCTTGATGATTCTTCCCTTTTTTGTGCAAGAAGTTTTCAGTTTGACGTCGTCTCGCTTGGTTGTTTTTGCTTTGGTTACTTGTGCTTTTAGTGTCATAACCAAAAAAACCTTTGCCAAGACCAATGTCAGGGGCTTTCTCCTTGTGTCTGATTCTATCAGTTTCATAGTTTCGTGTCTTATATTCAAGTCTTTAATCCATTTTGAGTTCACTTCTGTGAGTGGTGTAAGATAGGGATTCAATTCTATTCTTCAGCACGTGAAGATCCAGTTTTCCCATCATCATTTACTGGAGCAACTCTCCTTTCTCCACTGAGTCTTCTTAGCTTCCGTGTTAAATACTAGATGGCCATATATGCATGGGTTTCTTTCTGGATAGAGTCTCAGCAATCTTTATCTTCCATTCTCAGTAGAGAGTTGGTTCACTTGGAAATAATTTTCATTCATTACATGAATGTTGAAGAATCTTTATCTTCCATTCTCAGTAGAGAGTTGGTTCACTTGGAAATAATTTTCATTCATTACATGAATGTTGAAGAAGATATGGTGGATATTTAGAAATACAATATGGGTACCCTATGCTTACATGAGCAGGGTGAAGAATTTGCAAGTTCAAGGGCTTACAACCGTCATACTGGCTCACCAAGCCTAAGACTCCACCTAATCTGTGAGCCGCACTTAACAGATGAGGCTGTTGCCTGATTCTGACTAGAAGCCCGGATGAATTCTGTCACTAGAATATTGTCTCATTGTACAAGGTGTGTGTCAGACAGAGAGCAAAGATTTCATTGAATTTAGGAAAAAAGATTGTGCATGTTTGTAGTGCCTGTTTAATGAATGGTAAATATTTGTATGTATAGAAGAATTTGGTCTGAGTCTTGCTTTCAGTGCAACCTACCCAGTGCAATCAGCCCCTTAGCTGGGCAGTCCTCGTAGAGGAGATCTATCAATATAATCCTCAGCTCCCTTTAACTATGGTAAGCTATAGATACCCTACACACACACACACACACACACACACACCAAATAATTATAAGCAGTCAAATTGGCTGGAGTCAGTTTCCTACAGCATGATTCCTTTGTTTGTTTTTAACAGTGCTAGCCATGTTTCTCCACCATTCTAGGCAGGGAGTTATCCAAGGTGGCTCAATTCAACAGAGCCACAGGAGGAACAGAATCCCATGAAAAAAAGCCCAAGTTCTCTGGAAGACCATACCAGTTCTGACAAGTCTGCAGGGTGATGTGAGGACAAAAATAGAACCACTTGATGACTGGGAACTGAAAGACGGATGGAAAGGGGTGTGTTGCACGGGTCAGGATGGGTGAGTCAGGACTGAGGCTGTGACCAGCAGGTGATTGCCAGAGCACACCTCTTCTTGGTGCCAGAACATATCACGCAGCGTAACAGAGCCACAGGTATCTGGACACCAGTCAACTCTCCACGGCCAAGCCTGTTACCTCTGACGTCACCACTCACCTCCCCAGGTGCACTCTGCCTCCTGTGTTTCCCTTTCAGCTAGTGGCATCACCATCCATTTCAGAATCATCTTGGGCATCTCCAACATCATCTCCCCAATTTTAATCAATCATCAAATCTAAAAACTTCTCCCAGCTAAGTATCTCTTGACCGAATCTCTTGACCCCATCCCCAGTCACCTTGATTCTGCCTCAGTCATCTCTCAGTTGCTGCCTGCATTGCAAGAAGTTCCATGTGTCTTCTTGCTCACCGTGTGGCCCTCCCCACGCCTGCCTCTCTACCAGGCCACAGCTGCCTCTCTGCCGCACACGTGAAAACCCTTAAGAAGCCCCCTGTTGTCCACAGTAGACCAAATCCCAGAGCATGGTGTGTTAGAACAGTTTTATTACAAGTGATAGAAACTTCAATGGAACTTTAATGATTTACAGAGCTGAATTGCAGGAAATACACAGGTTGTGTCCCAGGGGCTTGAATATAACTGGAATTTTTTCTCTTTATGTGTTGTCAACATTGTCTTTGCCTTTTTACATAAGCCTGGACCATGACCCCTGGGCACTTGGAGCTCACATCTACCTAGTTGCTGGTGCCACTGGAGTGGATAAAGCCCCTCTTTTCTTCAATTCCAGTTTGTAAATTTCCAGGGAAGACATCCTGCAGGTCTGGCCAGGATGAGAAGCCCATCATCCCTGGTCTCATATACTGAGATGGGGCAGGGAAACCATGATTACAGTACAGGTCCCTGGTCAGGGACCAAGAACATGCTGCACCATCAACAGTGATGAAAATGGATGTCCTTAGATACTCTACCAAAGTTCTGGCCATGAAAAATATGATCCAGATAATTTTCTCTCTGGCCAGCTAACACTAAGTGGTACGGTACAGGAATTAAGCCCTTCTGCTCTGGAGCCATAGAGATGTGGGTTCAAATCCTTGCTCTCCCAGTTCCATTTGTTGTATGGCCTTGGGCAGTGTGCATAACCCCAGTGAGCCTCAGTTTCCTGATCTGTAAAATGGGGAGAGACGTATGAGCAGGCGTCAGGAGCACTTAGGACGGAGCCTGGCTCACAGCCTGAGCTCAGGAAGCTCTTCCTGTTTCCGGTGGCTCTGGCATGAGCAGGCAGCAGGGCCTTGGGTTGCTGCCTGCTGCCAACAGAATGAGATCAGGGTTACTCAGAGGAACAGACTGACCTGATTCAGAGCACTCCAGGGAAGGGGCCCATCTGACACCCCAGAGAAGACAGTGCCAGGAAGGGGAGTTTCTTGGCACGTGATATTCTCAAAAGCAGGACTGAGGGGTCCTTTGAAAGCACCCCATCTCCTGGCCAGAGAAGGACAACGTCTGAGGGGAGGCACTCCTCCAGCGAGATGGTTATCAAGCCACCAGCCTCCCAGGTCACAGCCTGGAATCATCTCTTTATTAAATAATAATTAAGAGGCCCCTGTAAAGGGAATCTGGGTGTAATTACCTGACTCATTAAGCTGCTCAGTCAAAACTGGGAGGCCGTTTTACCCCAATGGCAGCACTCTCAGGCAATTTTCCTGTTTCTGGAAGCAGCGAGTGGAGTCTCCCTCTTGAGGGGGGTGAAGGCTCAAGGTCGTGTTCTAAGTGTCCTCATCCCTCAAGAAGGCTCCAGCCAAGCCTCCCATTCAGAGGGTGAGTCCTCCCCTTTCCTGTTCCGCCAGATCTAAATTGGTCTTGGAACAGAGAACAGAAGGAAGGGCGGAGGGACCAGTTGGGCAAGGAGTCAGCTCGTTAGTAGCCTCTACTGAGGTGTTGAAATGAAGCAAGTTAAAGGCATATTAGTTTAAAGGAGACTTTTCATCAATGAGAGGAGGTGTTTAGGTAGGAAGCAAATGTAATCATTTTGTGATGGGGCATAATTCGATAATTAATGGGGACTGTTGTCAGTATAATCTTGAGGGAGTCCCAGGAAATGAAGAAGCATGTCCTTATTAACGAAAACCCAGGAGAAAAAGTTATTGGAATGCAGACAATTCACCAGCAAGGTCTTGGGAGCAAGTCCTTATTAGATGCATGAGTTGGGACAATCTTCTGCCCCATCTGTGTTTTGTTCAGGCCCCATTTGCCCAGACCCACTACTTTTTTTTTGTTTCTCTAAATTGAAGAATAGTTGATTTACATGTTGTGTCAGCTTCTGGTGTACAGCTGCTGCTGTGCAAATGGATTTAGTTTCACTTAGATATATTCTTTTCATATTCTTTTCCACTGTAATTTGTTACAAGATATTGAATATAGTTCCCTGTGCTATATAGTAGGACCTTTGTTGTTTATCTACTTTTTTTTCTGTTTTATATACAGCAGTGTGTGTCTGTTAATCCCAAACCCCTAATTTATCCCTTCCCTCCTTTCCCTCTGGTAGCCGTAAGTTTGTCTTCTATGCCTGTGAGTCTATTTCTGTTTTGTAAATAAGTTCATTTGTATCATATTTTAGACTCCATGTATAAGTGATATCGTATGATATTTGTCTATCTTTGCCAGACCCACCATTTCTCTGCATGGAAATCCAGATAAGAATGAGAAGGTTGCAGGGGAAACTGTCTGCTTCTCAGAAGGGCTGGCCCGCGCCTCTGCCACGCTTGTCAGGAGTGGCCAGGAAGACGAGCCTGCCTGGTGGGCCAGCCAGGTTCCTGCTGCCCCCAGGTTGGCAGGGCAGTGCAGATGCCCCAAGGTCAGGAAAGGAGTCTGAGGGGAAAGTCCTACAGCGGTGCCCACAGCACTGGTTAAGGCAGGGCTCGGGAGCCAGAGTGCCTGCATTCAGCTTTCTGCTCGGGGTCATAAAGGTGTGTGACTTCGGGCCAGCGACTCAAGCTTTCTGAGCTTCAGTTTGCTCACACGCAACGAGGACAGTCATTGTGTCTGTCTCATAGAGCCGTTATAAGGATTAAATGAGTCACTCCATCTGAAGTGTTCACAGCAGTACCTGGTGCTTAGAGTCTGCTCAACAAGTGTTAGCTGTTATCTAGGACTTAACTGTCTGGTATGGTAACCACTAACCATATGCGGCCATTGAGTACCAGAAGTGTGGCCAGTCTGGCTTGATAGTTGCTGTAGGAATAAAATATACACAGATTTCAAAGACTTTGTATAAGAAAGAATATATAAAATATCTCATTGACAGTTGTTCTATTGATTAACTTAAGTTGATATTTCAATTATATGTTGAAATGATAGCATTTGGGGATACACTGGGTTAAATACTCAACTGGAATACTATACTGGGATATACTCAACATTCAGAAAACTAAGATCATGGCATCTAGTCCCATCACTTCATGGGAAATAGATGGGGAAACAGTGACAGACTTTATTTTTTGAGGCTCCAAAATCACTGCAGATGGTGACTGCAGGCATGAAATTAAAAGACGCTTGCTCCTGGGAAGAAAAGCTATGACCTACCTAGACAGCTTTTTAAAAAGCAGAGAGATTACTTTGCCAACAAAGGTCCATCTAGTCAAGGCTATGGTTTTTCCAGTAGTCATGTATGGATGTGAGAGTTGGACTGTGAAGAAAGCTGAGCGCCAAAGAATTGATGCTTTTGAACTGTGGTGTTGGAGAAGACTCTTGAGAGTCCCTTGGACTGCAAGGAGATACAACCAGTCCGTCCTAAAGGAAATCAGTCCTGAATATTCATTGGAAGGACTGATGTTGAAGCTGAAGCTCCAGTACTTTGGCCACCTGCTGCAAAGAACTGACTCATTGGAAAAGACCCTGATGCTAGGAACGATTGAAGGTGGGAGGAGAAGGGGATGACAGAGGATGAGATGGTTGGATGGCATCACCAACTCAAAGGACATGAGTTTGAGTAAACTCCAGGAGTTGGTGATGGACAGGGAGGCCTGGCGTGCTGCAGTCCATGGGGTTGCAAAGAGTTGGAAATGACTGAGTGACTAAACTGAACTGAACTGGGTTAAATGAATAGTATAAACATTCATTTCATGTTCTTTTTTTAAATTTTGGTAAAGAATACATAAAACATAATACACATTTATCATCTTAACTGTTTTTAAGCATACACCTCCTTTACTCTCCTGAAATGAAAGTTATAGATAATACAACTGTATCTATAGGTATAATTTTAAAAAATTAATACAATGGCCTAACTCTAATGTGAAGGATAAGAGAAAAGAATCTGTTTGGGGGGGAAAAATGTATTTCAATTTATGGCTGGACATGAGTACTTGAAGACAAAGTAATCAGGTGCTTGAATACATATGCAGAATCACCTTTAATGGAATTGCTATTAATGCAGAGAACTAACTCAAATTCTAGCAAATTGTTGCCATCAGAGATGTGATTTTCTGAAATGCAACTGTTCAGTTCCAGCAAAACAAAGTACAATGTTTTATCTACATGATTCCATTTTTGTGAAGCTGAGCAGCAATTTAAATGGAGCAAAATGTATATGCATATATGGAAACTGTAGATTCTAAGCTCAGAGACTGGAAAATTACTCTGGGTTCCTCTTGACTTCTAAATATCCCATTGGACATTCATTTAAGTGAAAAATCTATCTACAAGTTCATATACATTGAGCAGAGCTGTCTACTGCATGGTAGGACATCTCGTATCCCTGTATACCCTGTATGTCTGCGGAAGGTGGGTGGCCTCCTCCAACCACTGGGACAGCCCAAAGCCTCTCTTCTGTTTTCCCACACTCTGCTTTAGAGGCTGCAGAGTCCCCGCTGAGACGCAGCCATATCGTATTGTGAGAAACGCAAGGCGGTGGTCCCAAAGGTCCAGCGTTCAGTGGGCTGCCCTGCTTCCTTGTCTGGAGGTCCATTCATGGCTTTCAGTTCCTCACCACGAGGTTAGTCCTCTGATTCAGCACTGACCACTCTCCAGAGAGCACCAGGAGCCTAGATGGCAGTTCTTCCAGAACTTCAGAAACAACAGACTCAGATCCTTCCCTTCAAAACCATGCCCTGCCTTGACATCCAGGTTTCAGGGTCACCCATGCTTTCTTGGGACCAGAAACTTCTTTTCGTCTCCCTCCAATGTTGCTCCTCGCCCTAACAGAAGGGTTAGGTGGTGGTTCCGCCTTGTGGTTCCATGGCACTGTTTTCATCAAGAGCTTTGTTCTTTCAAACACATACTCGGAATTTCAGCATACCTCTGTATTCCTCTGGGCAGATTCTGTCACAGATTGAGACAGAGATCAAATTAGACGCAGCCTTTTCTAACAAAAAAGTCAAAGACCACCTCAGAGATAAAGGTGGACTTTATCTAAGGGCACCTACCAACAGCTGAAGAGGAAACTGGCATGAAATCCCAAGCATCTGTTTGGAGGCTCTCCCCAACCCCTGCCCTTAAAAACTTTAAAAGAGAAAGCTCATTTCTCAAATTGTTTCTTCTGAATATAGAAGCTACTTGAAACAAAGTTTAACCTTTCTGGGGTTCAAGTTCATTTATTCTTTGCATGCACGAATGCAGCAACTTCTTTATTTCTAAGAACAAAGCCTTGTTGAAAAGAAAAATGTCTCTAAAGTCTCCTTGGACATCAAATAATTCTTCAGAGGAAACGCTTTGATGAGTAAAGTGTAAATGAGTAAGAAACATGCGGATTAGATTTCTCATATAGTACACATGGATTTAAGAATTAAGAGGAAAAATATTTTTGGAAAATATGGTTTGGATTTGGATTCTGCCTATTCCGTAAACACTGCTGAAGTTAAAGAAGACAAATTTTTCCCTGTGTCTTGCTCCCCACCTTCAGCCTCAGACATTACCAACCATTCTTTCTAAAGAGTAACATCAGATATAATAAAGGCCAAGAAGGACTTTTAAACAGGCAATTCACAGATCACTATTTAAGAACCAAATATTATTTGTAACAGATTCTCTTCCATCAGATGGGTTCTAAAGTGTTTTTCAGAAATACCTCTTTGTTGGCCAGTACAGCTCACTAGCCAGAAGGGACTCCGAGCCCTGTGTTTCAGTGACTGCAAGACACCGCCTTCTGTAAACCAGACTTTGTGGCTGCCAGTTGCATTTCAAGGAGGCCCCTTCCTACCCTTGGGGAGATGATTTTTACCAGTGGTGGCCTTGACGTGACCTTGGGCATGAACCACAAGTTGAGCCCAATGGAGAATGCTTTCTTTTAGTCAGCAGAAGCTTTTTCACAGTATAGATAAGGGATTAAGTGGCATTAGGGATATGACAGCAGTTAACACTGGATGTGGCACATGGAAGGTGTGCATTGCATGCTAGTTCTGTCTGAAGAATCTGAGAATCATCTCCTATGACCTCCAAGGATGGGAGCTACTCATCCCATGTGGCCCTGCTAAGGGGCGGACCTGCATGTAAGTACTGGGGAACTCTGCTTCCCTGCCACTGACCCACACTAGACAATGAGTCTCCATCAGAGGATCTTATCTGGGGCTACAGAGATTTCTATTGTCCAGTCACTGGGCTGGGTGGAACATAGCGTAAGCCCTAGGTCAGCCCCCTTTTCCTTGAGCACAGTTCAGTCCAGTTCAGTCACTCAGCCGAGTCCCACTCTTTGCAACCCCATGGACTCCAGCACTCCAGGCCTCCCTGACCATCACCAACTCCTGGAGTTTACTCAAACTCATGTCCATTGAGTCAGTGATGCCATCCAACCATCTTATCCTTTGTCGTCCCCTTCTCCTCTCACCTTCAATCTTTCCCAGCATCAGGGTCTTTTCCAATGAGTCAGTTCTTCGCAGCAGGTGGCCAAAGTATTAGAGTTTCAACTTCAACATCAGTCCTTCCAATGAATATTCAGGACTGATTTCCTTTAGGATGGACTGGTTGGATCTTGCAGTCCAAGGGACTCTCAAGAGTCTTCTCTAACACCACAGTTCAAAAGCATCAGTTCTTCGGCGCTCAGCTTTCTTCACAGTCCAACTCTCACATCCATACATGACTACTGGAAAAACCATAGCCTTGACTAGATGGACCTTTGTTGGCAAAGGTCCTTGTGCACAGAGAGGAAGGCAAATGAAGCAGAGCAAGTAGAGACGAGAGGCTGCTCCTCCTTTTCCAAACCAGTATCTCATCCTCCCAAGTGGGGGGTCTTTTATAGCAAACATCTTTATTAAGATATGATTCAGGTGCCATATAACTCATGCATTTAAAGTATGCAACTCAATGGCTTTTTGTATGTTCCCAGAGATGTGTAATCATCATCACAATCAATTTTAGAATATTTTCACCATCTCAAAAAGACCTCCCCATTTCTCCTCTCTTCCAATCACCCTCTCCCCCTAGCCCTAGGCAACCACCGATCTACTTTTGTAAATTTTCTTGTTCTGGACTTTCATATGAATAGAATCATATGATATGGGGTCTTTTGTGACCAGCTTCTTATATTCAACATAATGTTTTTTAGGTTTATCCATATTGTATCAGAACTTCAACCTTTTTATGGCTGAATAATATTCTACCATATGGACACGTGTGTGTGTGCGTTAAGTTGCTTCTGCTGCTGCTAAGTCGCTTCAGTCATGTCTGACTGCGACCCCATAGACAGCAGCCCACGGGGCTCCCCTGTCCCTGGGGTTCTCCAGGCAAGAACACTGGAGTGGGTTGCCATTTCCTTCAGTCGTGTCCAATTCTTTGCGACTCTATGGGCTGTTGCCCACCAGTCTCCTCTGTCCATGGAATTATCCAGGCAAGAATACTGGAGTGGGTTGCCATGCCCTCCTCCAGGGGATCTTACTCACCCAGGGATCAAACCCATGTCTTCTACAGCTCCTGCGTGCAGGACCATGTGGACATACCATATTTGTTTATCCATCCAACAGTTTCTAGGCATTTGGTCCATTTCCACCTGTTGGTCATTGTGAATAGTGTTGTTTTGAACCTTTATGTGTCCCAAGTATGTCTGACCTTGCTTTCTCTCCATCTCTCCTGTCTCTACTTTGGTCTAAAGCACCACCTGCAAGAATCCCATCTCATCTCACCACTCCACCCTTTGCCCTCTCCAATCCACTTTCCACCTGACCTCCACAATGATCTTCTAGATATACAAATCAGCTGATGTCACTCCCTAGTGTAAAACTCCTCAGTGGATTCCTATTGTGTTAGAGAAGAAATCCAGGATTCATTCTGTGATCAACAAGGTTCTGTGATGTCAAGCCCACCATCACACTCCTTCTCTGCAGTTACACCCCCACCTCACTCACCTTCTCCAGGCTCATGGCCTTCTCTTACTTGCTTAACACAACCTCCCCTCATCCTGGAATTCCACATGGCCGACACTTCCTTATCCCTCAAGTTGTGGCTTCAATGTTGTCTTCTCAGAGAAGCAATCAATGCTCAACTAAGGTAAAGCTAGGCACCCCCTAACCACCCCTCCATTAATACTCTTTTTCAAAGCATTTGCTTTTTCCTTCAATGGTACCCCACTCCAGTACTCTTGCCTGGAAAATCCCATGGATGGAGGAGCCTGGTAGGCCGCAGCCCATGGGGTCACTAAGAGTCAGACACGCCTGAGCGACTTCACTTCACTTCATATAACATACAGAATTTGGAATTCCTCATTTATTTGTTTATCACTCATCTTCCCCAGTGCAAAGCCTATTTTATTTACAATTGTTTCCTTAAGACCTAGAACATCTGTGCCTGCAGTTGACAGAATAAATATGGGCTCTGTGGAGATAAAGAGAGGAACTTTGGTTAACTTCAGTTTCTGGATCCAGTTTTTCCTGAGGGCCCATCTCGCGTACCAGGAGACATGCCCCATGTTCTCATTATAAGCTCCTCTTTTTGAGCTAGTTTAAGTGACTTCTGTTCCTAACACCTCAACGATCCATGACTGATGACTTTTTCTGTCATTGTTAGGCATGACTTGCTTCTTTGTTCCACTCATATATTTCCCCAATCCCCCCAACAAGCCTTTCCAAACTCTTAACTTCTGTATCCCATTAAAAGCATTTCTATATTTGTATACCCATGTCCATAGCTTTATTCACAGTAGCCAAGAAGTGGAAGCAACCTGAATGTCCATTGATGGACGAATATATTAATGAATGGAACTATTTTATACACATATACATGCACACACACTTGGATATTATTCATCCTTAAAAAAGGAAGGAAATCCTGTACTATGCTGTAGCATGGCTGAGTCCTGGGCCTATTGTGCTTGTTGAAATAAGCCAATCACACATGATTCCATTTATGGGAGGCATCCAAAACAGTGAAATTCACAGAAACACAAAGTAGAACAACGGTTGCCAGGAGCTGGAGGGAGGGGGAAGTGGGGACTTGTTCAGTGAGAGTTTTAGTTTTGCAGGACGAAAAGCATCTGTTGCACAAAATCGTGAATATACTGAACATTACAAAAGTGTACACTTAAAATGGTTAAGATGGTAATTTTTACATTAGGTATTTTTTTAACCACAATTCTTTTTTTAATATAAATTTATTTATTTTAATTGGAGGCTAATTACAATATTGTATTGGTTTTGCCATATATCAACATGAATAACCACAATTCTTGAAAAACATATACAAAACATCTTTACTTCCTTCCCATCCCTTCCCTCTCTTCCTTCCTTCTTTCTTTCCTTCCCTTCCAGGTTGAATATCTCTAGTCTAGGCCACAGCCCAGACTAGGCGAGGCGCCAACCAGATTTAAGCCCTATTGGAGGGGGACGCTGCCAGGCCCCAGGATGTGCCTGCTGGCTGTGCCTGCTGGGTGGGCTGCCCATGTTCTGTAGAGCACAACAAGGCGCAGGGCCATTTCTCAGTGGCCACCGCTGGAGGCTTGCTAGGTCTCCAGTGTGGGCTGACTGCCAGGGGGTCCCCATGAGGATGTCTCAGACCAGCTCTGATGTTGTCGCAGATTTTTTGAGCCGAGGGTAAATTGCCTCCATTTCTATGTTTTCACTTTTACTTTTTTTTCCAGTTGATTCCTCTTTTTCTCCATAATGAATACTGCAAAAACCTAGGGCCATAGACTTAAGTAGGCTTTGGGGCATGATAGCCAAGAACATTGTTTAGGAGAAAATATTTTTAAATAAGTATGTAAAGGAAGGAACCAATTCATCCATAAGTTGCTTCCTGTGTAGTTGGAAAATCCCTCTATTAGTGCTATGTAGGTGGACGAGATGGTTGGATGACATCATCGACTCAATGAACATGAGTTTGAGTAAGCTCCGGGCGATGGTGAAGGACAGGGAAGCCAGGCGTGCGGCAGTTCACGGGGTCACCAAGTCGGACATGACTGAGCAACTAATCAACAGCAACAAAAAGGTTTAAGTTCACTCTGACAGCAACTACAAAAACGGAAGACTTACTGTTTTCCTAAGAAATTAGAATATCCTATTCATTTGATCTCTTACAGCTATTATTACTATCTCTATTTTATAGATGAGGAAATGGGGGCCCAGAGAGAAACTTGCTCAAGGTCACACAGCCAAGAAATAGAGCCAAGATTTGAACACATGCCTGTATGAGTCTGAAGTGTGAGTGTGTGGTCATCAGACCACCACTGATCTCTCTTAATAGTCCTTCACCATTTATTAAATTCTCAATAAGGACAAATCTCTAAACTAGGCTTTGAAGAGGCCCTAAGACAAGAAAGAGCTCATCCATAGGGAATGGCCAAAGAATGATTTTAAATAAGTATCTATATATGGTACTCTAGATATATACTTTAAATAAGTATATATATGAGTGGAAGCTGAATATCTATAAACTGACTACATATAGAAGAGAACAATAAACAGTCTAGCTGAGACTGAATCATGGACTCTAGAGCTGGAAGGTATCTTCGGAGTCACCTAATCCTATCACCCACCCAAAGCAGAGATCTCTTACACAGAATCTGTGGTAGTGCCATGGCCAACCTAAAGCTAGCCAAGCCCATATCTTTGTTTTCCAGCTTTGGTTATTATGGAGTTTTTACTTTTCATCAGCCAAATCTACCTCCTTTGGGGGCATTTCCCCACTGGTTCAGTCTTTCTGTTGGATCTATATCCAATAATTCACCTTTCTAGTTTTTCCAACTGCCCTTGTTTACATGGAAGAAAGAGAAGAGAAGCATACATTGACCACCCACCCTGCTCCAGGACCATCAAAATAACCCCACAAAATGGGGAAGATGATTTCTTATCGAAGGGCTTTGAGGCTAAGAGATCTTGAGAAATTTGTCCAAGGTTACACAGCCCAGTTTGATTCCTGGGTTGGGAAGATCCCTTGGAGAAGGGATAGTCTATCTATTCCAGTATTCTTGGGCTTTCCTGGTGGCTCAGCTGGTAGAGAATCCACCTGCAGTGCAGGAGACCTGAGTTTGATCCCTGGGTTGGGAAGATCCCCTGGAGAAGGGAAGGGCTACCCACTCCAGTATTCTGGCCTGGAGAATTCCAGGGACTGTATAGCTTAGCCAAAAATAATAAATAAATAAATAAAAATTTAGAAGTAGATTTTCCGTGTTGTGATAAAATGTTGAACATTCCAGGAGACAGGGCAGAGTCTTGAGACATTTCATTCGAGACCCCCCACAGGTGACTATTAATTAATGCTCTTCAGGGAACAGGTGTCTACCTGGCTCTGATCCCAACAGGTATTTTTAAATCCACATTTCTCCACCTCCTTCAGAGTTGATATAAACAAAAAAAAACCTTAACAAATTACTTTGCTGAAATTTGTCCAAAACATCCTTTTCCAAGTGTGTTCTGTGGACTGTTTGCTCCAGGGGATAATATTAAATACGTTCTTTGCTGCAGACCTTTGCAGAGTCTTTAATGAGCTAACGTGCATGGTGACTGTCAAAAAGGAACTCTACTAGCACCCTGGTTTCTCAAAGGTGAGGTGGTTTTCTAAATTTTTTTAAAATCTGTGTTTTTTTTAATCTTAGGTGGGGTTTAATGCTGTGTTTTTTGCTCATTTGTGATAGTCCCTTGATCTCCCAATCTTGTAATCCTGTGAAAAAAGGACATGTTAGCCTTGCATGGCTTGTTTATTGAACTTCCGTTAATGCCCAGTGATCAATGTGTTCTTCAGAAAGTGTGGACACAGGCCATCTTAATAACCTGCTCTAGAACTTTACTGCGCTTTCATACCAAGCTTGTGCATCGACAGTTTTCAAAAGTCTCTTTCCTCCTCTCTCTTAAAGGACACTTTCTTTTTTTCTCCAGGTTTAACCCACAACAGCTCTGAAATTCAGCACCATGATATTTACATGACATTTACCTAGAGATGACATTTTTAACACAGTTAGGTGCCATCTCGGGCTTCCGTTCCCTCCTACTAATGCATACTCTGTCTTTTCCAGGCTGAATATCATTCTGTTGATGGAGACTATATAAATGAAACATAAATCACTCAGCCTCTTAGTCAAGGCAGATTCCTAACTACCCTGCCTCAGACTTTCATGTTTCTCATTGACTTCCTGGATCTCTAATTCATATCATTTCCTTCTAAACTGAGCTGGAGCATCCCTCACTTCATTCAGTTCTTTCCTGGCTAACCACATCTCTCCCTCTCTTCATTTCTTTATCATGCCTGTATTGACTTGTCCTGTTTTCTGTATCATCTACTCATTGAAGAATTCTTTCATCCAAAACATATTTTCTGAGTAATGTTGTGGTAAGTGTCGGCTATCTGAGAGTGGACAAACCAAAAATAATCTGGAAGTCAATAACTTTGGCAGGGAAGACAGCTGTTGAACAAGAACTAAGAATTACAAAAGGAGATGGATGGTGCAATGGAGCAGATAATCTAGGCTGGGTGTCAACCAAGGTCTTCCTGCCCAAGTGTTGTCTGAGAATATAAGGATGTGGGTGAATTTGCTAGAGAAATAGTGGGGAACAGGATGTGATGGGGAAGACCCTCGATGAATATTCAAGTAACGAAAATAGGTCAGAATGGCTGAAGTATAGAGATGGGGTGGGGGTGTGTGCAGGAGGGCCTGAACTTGACTTCGATAAACTTAATTTGACATAATGAAGAGTTAATAGACGCCACAAAAGGACCTGCAGCAGAGAAGGACATCATCAGATGGAACTCTTTTTCCAAATAGGGAACACGTTCTTTTGCTTTCCCTCTTTGTCTTATGTATGTGACTTTCAAAAGCTCTCCCCACCGTAATTTGAAAAGTTGTTCTCAGCACTTCGCAAGCTCCTCAGATCACCCGAGGCTTTGGCCACTCTGAGTACTCTAATTCTATGGGAGTTTGGCCACCTTTTCATCAGCACCCTCAGTGCACATGTGTGCACTCTATTTTTGTACATGTGCTTTAAAATTCTAAACCTGTTAGTCAGTGATAGAAGGCTTCAGAGAGTGGAGTCGGATTCTGAAGGTGAGAAATTCTGAAGGTGACAGAAGTGATGGGGCGGGGGGAAAAGAAGTTTGGTAGAAAGGATAAGTCCCCTAAATGCACGAGCCTGGGCAGCTGCACAAGCCACACACGGTTCATCTTCTTCTTCGGTGACTTGTGGGAGGATGAGGTATACTGGGCAGGAAAGTTGCAGCAGGGTTCTGGAGGCAGCCTGAAGTCTGGCCCTGGTGCAGCCAGCTGTGTGACCCTGGCAAGTGGCTTCACTACCCTGGGCCTAGGTGTCTTTTTTTTTTTAATCCAATTGTTTTTCTAAATTGTGGTAAAATATACATAAAATTTACCATCTTAATTATTAAGTGTACAGATTAGCGGTTTAAAGTACACTCATAATGACCTGTGTCACAGCATATTGCAGGATCCCTTCCTTTTTTAAAAATGCTTATTATTTTTGGCTGCACTGGGTCTTCATTGCTTCATGCAGGCTTTCTCTAGTTGCAGCGAGCAGGGGCTACTATTTGTTGTGGTGCGAAAGCATCTCATTGCAGTGACTTCTCTTGTTGCAAAGCACAGACCCCAGGTACGCAGGCTTTAGTAATTGCAGCAGGCGGGCTTGATAGTTGTGACTCCTGGGCTCTAAAGTGGAATCTTCCTGGACCAGGGATTGAACCTTTGTCCCCTGCATTGGCAGGCAGATTTTTATCTACTGCACCACCAGGGAAGTCCAGGATTCCTTCCTTTAGTCAAGGCTATGGTTTTTCCAGTGGTCATGTATGGATGTGAGAGTTGGACTATAAAGAAAGCTGAGCACTGAAGAATTGATGCTTATGAACTGTGATGTTGGAGAAGACTCTTGAGAGTCCCTTGGACTGCAAGGAGATCCAACCAGTCCATCCTAAAGGAAATCAGTCCTGAATATTCATTGGAAGGATTAATGCTGAAGCTGAAACTCTAATACTTTGGCCACCTGATGCGAAGAGCTGACTCATTTGAAAAGACCCTGAAGCTAGGAAAGATTGAAGGTGGGAGGAGAAGGGGACAACAGAGGATGAGATGACTGGATGGCATTACCAACTCAGTGGACATGAATTTGAGTAAACTCCTGGAGTTGGTGATGGACAGGGAGGCCTGGCATGCTGCAGTCCATGGGGTCACAAAGAGTTGGACATGACTAAGTGACTGAACTGAACTGAATATTTCACTGTATGTACATACCAAGATTTTGCTTACCCATTCATCTGTCAGTGGACTCTTGGGTTACCTCTGTGTCTTAGCCATTGTGAATAGTGCTTCTGTGAACATGGATGTACAAGTATCTCAATGAGTCTGCTTTCAGTTTTTGGATATATACCCAGAAATGTAATTAACTGGATCATATGGTAATTCTATTTTCACTTTTTGGAGGATCCACCATACTGTTTTCCAGCAGTTACACCATTTTACATTCCCACCAACAGTGCACAAAAATGGTTTCCACATTCCTCACCAACACTAATTTTGTTTTGCTTTGTTTTTTGGATAGTAGGCACCCTGATGGGTACGAGGGGGACCTTGGTGCCTTGACATTTGAACTATAGGGGTACAACCATTGGCTGACCCTGAGCCCTTCCTCCAAATGTCTGATTCCTCTGTCTGCACATGTGTGTGTTACAACATGAAACTTACATCATGTGGGCTCTGGGCCATCCAGCCCACCACCTCCTTCTTGAACAGTTTGCAAGTCAGAAGCTGGACTGAAGAAACAGCATCTGGGAGCAACTCTCTTTGGACTGGAGAAGAGGTGAAAACGCGTTCTTCTGGGTCATATCCTCATCATCGTTTAATAAAACCCGTCCACTGGCTTCAACCAGCAGAAGGGCTTGGCTGGCTGGTTATGGGGATGGTAACCTTTCAGAACAGAGGTTGCCCTCTCCCTGCAGTCAAGCGAGTGATTCAGTTTTGGCTCAGTTAAGCCTGGAGGGAAGTAAGGTTCACCTAGATGCCTGCTCACAAAAGGCAGATGCTCCACATGGGGGCGGTTTTCTTGAGGAAACATATTTGAAAACCACATAAGTGCTTTCTTCAGGGGATAAAACACTCTAACTCAATGGTCTGCCATTGTGTGTTTGGAAAGCTTGTGGGGAGCAGATGCGAGGGGAAAGAACATTTGCGTTCAAAAGCAAAAACAGTTCCCCAAACTAAACTGGTCCCAGGAGGCTAAAGTTAGCAGGATGAAAGATAATTATTTCAACTTGGGGGAGAGTCACCAACAGAAGTGCCTTTTCGCTGCAGCTCCTTCCTCATTAAAGCGGTTACCAGGCATGGCAAGATACGGAAGGAGGGACATCTTTTCTAGACACACAGCAGACGCAGTTGCTGGCAGCCCAGACTCCGTGGCTCCGGAAAGAACCCCCACGAACACCGCGGTCACCATCTGAAAGCCAGAGGTGCTGTGGCTCCATCAAGAAGGAAGCAGCTTACACGGGAGCAGGAACACCTCTGTGTCAGATCCAGGCAGCTCCTTATGGGTAGAGAACCACAGGACTGGAAAACTGGGGGCCGGCTTCTGTGACGTGGCAAGGCACCTGCTTGCAACACCCTCTATTGGTGAGTCGTTGCCAGCGGGAGGGGCCAGGGCTGCAGACTGGGCAGGAGAGTGGCCTGGGAGCTCCACTCTTGGCTTTGGGGGAATCTCTGGATGGATTAGGTTGCCCCTGGTGGTGATGGATGCTGAGGCCCCAACAGAAGCTCATCCATGAGAGAACAGGAGGGGCCTGGCTGGCGAACCGGGGCCCCCAGGAACAAGAGCTGGGTCTGGAGGAAGGCTGGATCAGAGGCTCGAACATTCAACAGACTCCCTGGCACTGGCCCATTCTCCTGCTCCGGGGATGGTATGGTGGTGCCAGCTGGCTGCCCACGTGGGGACACTGTGACTATGGGATGGGGACTGACAAGGGGTCCTGGCCCAGTGGACACTTGCTCTGTGTGGCGGGGCACCTGAATCAGAGTGCTCCATGACTGATGGAATCGCTCAGTTCTCTGACTCACGGCGTGGAACAAATTCCTGAATGTTCTTAGAGTGCTTAAGTGGGGTGGGAAAGAGCCACAGGGGGAAAGGCTAGGTTTCCTGCTGATAACGGCAGTCTGAGCAGTTAACTGGAAGAATCCAAGACGTGGTTTATTTCCCCCAGCAAGTGAAGCACAAGTCATACTGGTTCCAGGGGAGGTAGGTTTACTCCAAAGTTGGTGATGCTTCCGCTTTCCAGCCCTCTTTCACCTGGCCTCTTCCAAGCCCCCCGTCCCAGGAGGTAACCTAGAGCTGGGGCCATATGGCATTTGCTTTTTTAAAAATCAAATATCGGGAGTAAGAGCTTTATATATTAGTATTTTTCTAAAGGAGCTCTACAATTCTGAATCCCCAAATGGAGTGCCCCACAAAACTTTCTGAGCTCTAAGTTATATGGATGAACCAGGATCCAAGGGAGAGAATCAGACCATTTTTCTGGAGTTTACAATATCAAAACAAGTCCTAAGCAGGAGAGTGGATGGATGCCTTTGGTACCTGTACTCTGCACCCCTCATCTGCATGTTGAGAATCAAGAAGTGGTCCCTAGTCATCACCTTCAAAGGAAAGATGTTCTAAGAAACTTGAAAATAAGGTATTTCTGATTACCACTCCAAAGGGGCTCTACCAATTTCCGCTGTTGGTGGAAGTTTAAAGAGAAAAAAAAAACAAAAACAAAAAAGGAAGCAAGGCAGCCCTCCAAAACGCCAGGGTGTCAGCACAAAGATAAAAACACTAACTGAAGAAGTGGAGGCAGGTCTATCATGTCTTGAGGGAAATGAAAATTTAAACAAGATGTCACTACATCTCCCTACATCAGAATGGCCAAAATCCAGAACACAGACACCACCAAATGCTGGCAAGGATGCCAACAGGAACGTTCATTCATTTTTGGTGGAAATGCAAAATGGTACAGCCACCTTGGGAGACAGTTTGGTGGCTTCTCATAACATTAAATACATTTTTACTATATGATCTAGCAACTGCCCTGCTGGGATTTACCCACAGGAGCTGAAAACGTATGTCTGTACAAAAAACCGCAGACAAATGTTTATAGCAGCTTTACTTGTCATTACCCAAACTGAAGCAACCAAGATGTCTTCAAGTAGGTGAGTGGATAAGCAAACTGTGGCCCATCCAGACGACAGAATGGTAGTCGGCCCTAAGAAACAAATGAGCGATCAAGCCATGAAGGAATCTTCAGGGCAAATGAAAGGAGTCAATCTGAGAAGGCTATATACTGAATGAGTCCAACTATACAACATTCTGGAAAAGGCAAAAACTATGGAGACAATAAAAAAAAAGGTCCGTTGTTGCCTGAAATCCTGGAGGGAGAAATGAATGGTCAGAGCACAAAGGATTTTTTTGTGTGTACTTAGTCACTCAGTCGTGTGCAACTCTTGCAACCCTATAGACTGTAGCCTGCCAGGCTCCCTGTGCATGGAATTCTCCAGGCAAAAATCCTAGAGTGGGTTGCCATTTTCTTCTGAAGAATACTATCAGTGCTGAAACAAGCTGACGAGCAATTTTTAGCCCATTCACACAGCTGCCTGTGAGGTTCTGGGATACTAGTCCGATAACTACTTGGGTTTTGGCAGATCAGATAAGCCAAGTTTTTATTTCCCTTCTATTTAATGAAACTTTAAGAAAAAGAAAGAAGGTAATTGATGCCTTCAGGCTAGGCTTAATCTGGCAAAAATAATTCCTGATAAAACCTAGGATTTTCCTAAACCCGTCCAACCACGGTTTCTTAGAGTATGTTAGCATTTGTCAAGCCCTTTCAGGAAGCTGATACCTTTAGTACATTTGACCAGAGCCCTGCCTCTTATTCTCTTGCAAGGAAGAGAATAGCAAACAGCATCAGCTATTGTTTTTGATGTCAGCAATCTTCACAGCACTAGAGAATAGAATGGGTATGTAAGAAGACAAAAACAAGGAAAAGGTGTGTTCCCAGGCTTCTTTTTTGTAGCAACTGTACTGGCTTCGGTTGAATAAGAAATTGTCCTGGAATTCTTGGCGTTGGAGCAAACACGTCAGCTCCCTGGTTACGCCTACGGTCACTGCTCAAAGTACCACACACTTTAACCTTCCTGCTCTTTCCATAGGCCTGGGTTTGTCCTGTATCCAGGAAACTTTATATGTTGTCTAAACTGAGCATCCCAGCAGGCTGCAAGGCAGATTCAGAATGCTGGCCAGATTCAACCTGGATCCACACCACCAAGGGCAGTGGAAATACTCGGTATACTAACATGATGGGAATCTGTCAATTACATGCCTGTCTAAACCCACACGGTGTACACCACCGAGAGTGAACGGTAAGGTAAACCAGACTCTGGGTGATCCTGACGTGTCAGAGCAGGTCATTAACTGTAACAAACATCCCACTCTGGTGGGGGACGCTGAGAACGGGGAAGGCTATGCATAAGGAGGGGCAGGGGGTACCTGGGAACTCTATCTTCTGCTCAATTTTTCAGTGAGCCAAAAAATCCTCTTGAAGAAAAATTAAACAGCAGAGGCAGCAGAACTTAACTGCAGACCCAAAGGCAGGCCAAGATGCACCTGGACCAGAGGACCCCGTACAGGATTCCCGTGAAACCAGAAATGGAAGTCACACACTGTGGGTCCATCCTGGAAGGGGTGGTCTGTGGCCCCTGGCCCACAAACCCGCTCACTCACAGGCTCATTCACAGCGTTTACTGAGCACCTGCTGTGGGTCAGGTGTTGGCAGTGAACACTGTTGGGAGCCTGGACTGAGTCCAGGAGACCGGAGAGAGCCCCCTACTCCGAGGTGGACACAGCACACGGGGAAGGAGTGTGGCCATGCACATCGGGGATCAGGGGAGTTGCACAGAGCACAGAGCATCTGAGCTGAGCTTTGCAGGACCATGAAACCGATCAGGCAGAGTGCCAGAGGCAGACGTTCCAGGTGCTTCACAGATGCTGCACAGCCTGAAAGCACAGTGTGCTTGGTGGGCGTTGGGAATGGCGGGGATCCCACGGTGCTGTCAGTGGTGCAGGGGGTGAGTAAGAGCTGATGCTCGACACATGGCTGGGTTGCCCCAACCTGATCCCTGAGATGCCAAGGAGTGTGGGCTCCATCCCAGGCTCCTCGCTCATTGGGTACTGACCCCACTGCTTCTCTCTGGAAGGCCTCTCCTGTCTTTTGTCCCATAAGCTTGGAGGGGTGGATGAACCATGGCAAGCACCAAGCATGGTGTTCAGCAAATAGTTAGCATTCGTTTTTACTATTAATTATTTTGTCATGTAGGACAAAACCACTATCTGCCAGTCACATTAGCATCTCAACAACAGAGCAGTTGGGTGATGCCAACATGCTAAATATGAAGAAATTTACTTGGAAAAACTGAATGTTCTTCTTCCCTCTCCCAGCCTGAGCAGCTGCTCAGTAGAGGATTTTCTCAAACGAGATACAACTGTTTGCAATAATTTTTCAGATGACATCAGGTATGTTCATGGAGGTATGGCCGTAGTGGCAAAGATGTTTTAACAGTCAAGGACTGGATTAGGACAAGTGGGAAAGGTTCAGGCAATGAGTCCAGTGTATGATGCCAACTTTTTGTTTTTTTTCTTTGGCCAACCCTATTACACCCCTTTGGGGAAGTTTCACAACCCTGGCCATCTTCGCAGCAGCATACAAGAAGCTGTGTGTACACCACTAATCTAAACTTAAAAGGCAATTCTGCTGCTCACAGCAATGTTATCTGGAAAACCACTTGACAATACAAGTTGATTTACATGTCAGCATTCACATTTTGGAGCATTCTTTACAACTCCAACTATCTAATTTCTCTTTATAAGTTTAACTTACAAACCTTAGTCCAAATATAGGCTGGTGGTATTAGGTTCTCCAGAGAAACAGAACCAACAGGATATCTATATATATCTATATATATATATATATCTATATATATATCTATATGAGGAGAGCTATTATAGGAACTGGCTATCACAGCTATGGAGGCCTACAAGTCCCATAACCTGCTGTCTGCAAGCTGGAGAACCAGGAAATCTGGTGCTGTGATTCAGTTCAAGTTCAAAGGCCTCATTGTGCACGGGGCAGGGGGTGGGGGTGGGGGGGTGGGCAGGGGGGTATAAATTCTAGTCTTGAGTTTGAAAGCTGAAAACTAGGAGCAGCAAGGTCCAAGAGAAGAAGAAGGATGTCTCACATCAAACAGACAGAGAGCATATTCACCCTTTCTCTGTATTTCTGTTCTATTCAGGCCCTCAACAGATTGGGTGAGGCCCACCCACCCACATCAGGTAGAACAATCTGCTTTACTCTGTCTGATTCAAATGCCAGTCTCTTTCAGAGACACCCTCACCAACAACACATCCCCAAATAACATTTTACTAGCTGCTGGGCATCCCTTAGCCCAGTCACGTTGACACACAAAATTAACCATCAGCTGACATGTACATGTTCTATGGTCATCACTGCTGGGCTTATCTTTGATTTCTGTTGAAATTACTTAGAGGTACATACATAGTGCCTTCTGGCAGAGACACAATTTTGAGGAATAGAACTGCAACTGAGGTTATCCCGGTGGTCAAAATGCATACAACCTCCCCTTGGACATTTCTGAGAACTCTGGCCCTCTCCTCCACACCCTATGTGTGGCCTGGCAGGTCCCATGCTAGATTTGGGCTTGGCATTTTGTGGATCAAATATGATCCAAAGAAAATGAAGAGAGGGCATGAAGGCGAGCATGGGAGTGAAAAGGTGCATGTGAGCCTATATATTTCTGTGGGTAGACACCCCTGTGAGCTCGAGCATCATTTTCTCATGCACCCTCCTCTGCTATTAGCACACTTCCTGACCGAAGAAAACACAATCCCACTGACTTTAACAGATGCTATGGTAGACTAGGGCTGTTCTAGCAGTGGCTTGGGACCCTGGGTGTTTTCGCGGCTTTCACCCATCATTTTGTACTGGGGACATGGTTGGGTTTAAGGGCAGAAAGGCTGAGGACCAGCACAGCCCTCTGAGGCACTGGATTCTGCAGAGGAGGGCAGCAGGAATTTATGCAGTGACCAGGGGCTCCATCCTGCCTCAGCAGAGCAAGGAGCTGCTTCTGCCCTTCACGTGAAATTTAAGCCAGGAGCTGACCCACTGCTGGAGCGGAAATGCAAACCCAGCCGCCAACCGGTCTTCGGGATGGGTCTGGAGCGTCTTTGATGACGGCACCAGCAGTGGGTGCAAGTGCAAGTGAGAGTCTGTTTCCAGCAAGTGAGCCGACCTAGACTGGTCAGAGGGACGGGGAGAGGACTCCAACAGTCTTACAGAAAGACCTCCTCCTAGAAAGTCAAAACTGGGGATGGGGTTTGCTAAGTGACAACACCGGGGCTGGTTTGCAGCACAGCAACCAGACTGTGGTGATGTCACTGTGACCTAGGGTCCCATCCCTCCTGGTGAAGAGTGGCATGTCCACCTTGGACCAGCGAGTCATCACATGGGAAAGTGCTTCTTCTCATTGTGGAAAAAACACCCTATCCCAGTGGGACATTTCACGGTTATCTTTGCTCCCTAGAAAATATGCTGATGGTGGTGACGGGGGGGTGGGTGGTGGTGGTGGCGAATCTAGCCCCTTAGAAATGAAAGCCATATAGATGCCATATTTAAAGAAAAAAACACAAAACACAACAAGCCAGGCCATTCCATTATTGCTGACCATAGGAATTCAGTATTTATAATTTACATTCTTTCCCATACTTTGCCGTTTTTCAGAAGAGCCGAGGTTTATGGCCTGGCCAGGTCATAAATCAGTTTCCTGAGGGCAGAGGAAGCCGCTACACGCAGAAAGAATTCCTTTCCAACGGTTTGCAGAATGCATCAAAACATCAGCGAAAGAACCCACATGGAACGAGGATCCTGCTTCAAGGAGCACGTGACTCTGGTCATCCCTTCCACCAAGCACACAACCAGCTGAAACCACACGGAGGGTCAGCGTCTGCGGTGGCCAGGAGGTTTGACCACCGCTACACAGTGAGTCCCGGAGCAGGGGAGGCAAAGGTGTGGGCGCTGCCTGGGGTTTCTCATCATCCTTTTGTTGAGGACGGCTGGGAGGGAGGTGGGTGAGGGGCATGGCTGCAGGCTCAGGGCCAGTAATAGGGCTTAAGACATGCACACAAGACTAAGGAGCCTGGAGTGGGAGAGACAGCGTTAGGCTCTGAGCTGATCTGACACCCCCGAGTGTGCTCTTGGTCAAGTCCTTAAGCCCCACGACTCTGGAAAACAGAAATAACAGCAAACTCAGAGGATGGAGGAACACACATCACAGGGGCACGGGCAGGGGAGTAGGAGGTGCAGGTGTCTCAGGAGCCCCTTTTTCTTGGAACTGCAAGGGCCGTGCTGGTACTCAGCTCTCTAGAAAGCCAGCTGATGCTGCGGTGGCCACTCGGGAGACACACGGGAAGAAGGAGAGGTTCCCAGGGCCCCCGTTGGGAGGTCTTTGGAAGGATCCCAGTCCCCTGCATGCCTATGTCTGGAAGATTTGTGAGCAGTGGCCCTAGTGAACTCACCCCCCCAGCTCCTGGCCTGGATTTCATCCAGACTAAGAGAAGGGAGAGGATTCTAAGAATTTCTAAGAGGATTCTTCTGAAACCTGGGAATCTTTAAGATTTTCCCAGGTTGCACCCATAACATCTCTAATCACCTTGTGATGGATGTAGTTGGATTGATGAAACTGAGGAGTCAGGTGGGTGGGAACAGCGAGGTTTATGGTCCAGATTTTCCAGGATGGACTATTACACAAACCCCGCCTGCAGTTCAACAACTGTAGTTAAGGCTACTGTAGGGAGACTTCAGACATGAGAATGCAATATTTTAGGTCCTGGTCTCAGGTTCATCCACCTTTCCTCTTTGAAAGGCAAATAAACCTTATTTCCTGTGGTTGCAAAGCTACACATGAGGCCCCTTGCCTCAGCATCCACAAAAGTATGTCCCACATAGGGACACTGGTATCTGAGGGCCTGGGGAGATTGTGTGTAGGGTGGGGAGCGGGGGCAGGGAGGGCAGGAGGCCAGGCACATGGAAGAAAATCTTCTTGCCATTTGGGGCATTATCAATGCCCACAATTTGCAGGCAATGTTTTCAGAGCATTCAGATAACAAAACAAACAAAATTAATACCTGGGGCCCAAGAGGTTCAAGCCTGAGCCCAGAATGGCTAAGGAGGTTGGCTGGTGGGTTGCATCAGCTGGAAAAGCAAAACTCTGAGGCAAATTATATTTTCTGAATGATGTTCCTGTCCTCTCCAGGTTTATGAGAAAGCGATGGAAGAAAGGGAATGTCAAGGTGGACAGAACCACAGATGAATTTCTGAAAGGGATTAAAGGCAGTCTTTAGTAAACATAGGAGACAAGGAAGAGTTTTACATTTCAGCATTCCCACACACTGAATAAACAAACACACACACACCCAACGATTACCCTCTTCTTTGGTAGATATTAATGAGTCCTTTAAATTCATAGAAGATAGCAAAATAAAAAAGCTGTATTTACTGCATCAAAGATAATATCAGAGTTCGATTAAAAAATCTGGTAACCGTCACCTGTGATAGTCCTGGTATCAGGTTTAGAATGAACTGATAAAGTGAAATGCTGTAAAAACTTATTGTGACCAAGCCATGAGAGTCTGCAGCCCTTCAGTCTCAGCCATTACTAATGCTGAAACTTGCAAAGAACCCAAT
Organism: Bubalus kerabau; assembly: GCF_029407905.1. NCBI lineage: Eukaryota > Metazoa > Chordata > Mammalia > Artiodactyla > Bovidae > Bubalus > Bubalus kerabau. The sequence goes on from NC_073637.1 coordinate 70,145,189, forward strand.
AATACAACCCTCGGAACATACACGCACAATGAAGGCAAGAGATGCCCTTGAAATAAAACACTAAAGAACAGAAGTCTCAGCTCTCCTCATATGTTGATTTCAATCATAAAAGCAGGCACTACATTAAGGACTGCAATCACCTAGCTGGGGCATCCCTGGTTCTCACAGCAGTAAGAACTCTGTACATGAAGCCCACCTGGTGGACATGCGGTGGGCTGCCGTGGTCACTGAGCATAATTCAAACAGCACAGAGCACCAGAGTTAATGGCCCTGTTTAGAGTGTGCAGTTCCTCTGGTTTCTAGTGGTTAAATATTTCTTTTCCACCCTGCATTTAGCTTTCTCCTGTAAGGGCCTGACCAAGTGCACTATTACCAACAAATAAGAAAACCCAAGGGTCCGATTCCAAAGAGAGATCCCTGACAAAGGGAGATAGCACTTAAAGACGATGCAGAGTGGCTTCAGAGGGGGACCAGGAGGGCTGAGCCTGTCGTTTTTGGTAAAGAACTTTATTTCCCCTAGGTGAGTACTTTTCTCATGAACTCACTACAGAAGTGATCATGGTGAAAATAAGACTGGCGTTTCGTCTTTTATCATCAAAATGCGTAAAACGGGTCAATGAAGTGTCTTAGCACTGCTGTGGGAGGGATTTGCCCAAGGCTTTTACAAATGGTGAAAATAGACACAGGAAAAGCAGGGACAGGTCATAGAAAGACCTTTAAGAATGACAAAGAGGAAAAAGTACTAAACACTTGGCACTTCCCTGGTGGCTCAGTGGTAAAGAATCTGCCTGAGATGCAAGGAACATGCATTCAATCCCCGGGTCAGCAAGATCGCCCGGAGGAGGAAATAGCCACACATTCCAGTATTCTTGCCTGGAGAATACCATGGACAGAGAAGCCTGGCAGGCTACACTTCATGGAGTCTCAAAGAGTCGAACATGACTTAAGAGACTGAACAAGAACAATGAAACATTTGATGCAATGCTACTTACAGAGAAATATATATACAGCATTCTATGAGGATCACCTCCAAAACAATGGCGTCTTATAACAGGGCATTTTGTAAATGACAAAGGTGAGATCACTTGCAACTGAATCGTTTTTGATATTATATGACAACTCGGCTCTCCTTCCATCAAGGTGAAGCCTAATTTCCTAGAAATGGGTGGAAAAAGTAGACCAAGTCCAGAGTCGCGGCTTCTAGGAGGAGCGGCAGTTGTGGTTCTGGCCGGTCAAGGGAAGCACTGGTTTTGGAACCACTGTAGTAAGAGCTCTTACTGAAAGTGGAAACGGAAGTTTCACGGCAAAGAAAGGGCATGGAAAGCATCTGGGAACTTTCCTGGCCATTCTGTACAAGGCCATGGAGGAACAATGTCACATGTGTGCTCTGCGCTTCCAGGTCACCCCACGCTGGGCAGGGCCTCCTTGAGAGCAGCCGTGGAGAAGCAACCCCTTCCTTGGCTGGACCAGCTACTGGTCAGAAAATGAACCTGGAGATGCTCAGGGACGTGGCCCAGCACGAGGAAGTGGAATTGAACACTATGTCCGGGATACACATTCTTTATCTTCAAACTCTCAGAGAAGCCAAACAAAACACACTCACCTAACTTCCGAAGTAAGACAAGTGTTACACGGTGCCTGTTTAAGACAGTGATGGAAATGCAAACGGGTCTACGGAGCGGGAGCCTCTTGGCTTCTCTTTGGGACTTTAATTGGAAGGATGCGGCTGCTGTTCAGAGAGCACGTGCATGCTCAGAGCTGCAGCCTGCACGGCGACCCCCACAGCCCCCAGCCACTGGGCTGGCAACACTTCTCTGGAGCAAGTCTGCGTGGGCTCTCAACCAAGTGGCTGCCAGAGGCCCAGGGCACAGGAAGTGACCTGAGCTTTCCATGATTCATTTAACCCCTCCACCCCGGAATTCTTTGCAGAAAAAGAAAAACATGACGGCTATGGTTAAAGATTTCCTTAAAGGGGGAAAAGTCATCGAAACCTTTGCGCTCTGAAAGGAGGGAACAAAGCGATTGGTTTCAGCGAGTTTATGAGAAAATCAACTGGGTACTGGTCACTTGTTAGAAAAATCAATTCAACTTGGCTGATGTAACCATTCCCTTAGTGCACACACACAAAAGACAACAATGACTATCTTGTTCATTTCCTACTGATCGCTTGGGAAGTTTAGGAAAAGGAACATATGTGTCTGCAAGCCCTCTAAAATACATATATATTTTTTCTCTTTTCTTCTCACTACATAAAACACAAACATATTCACAGTATCCTAAAGCCACTTGAAAAACACAGCGATTGCTTACAAACAGTGAAAAGCACCAATAAGATGCAAAGAAATGAGCGCTTAACGGAGGCCAAATTTGATGGGTTTTAACGCGAACCATTTTATTTAAAACAGGGATCCATCAGAGGTGGTGAACTATCAGGGTCGGTGGTCTAGAGCATGGCACGGATGAAAGGGGATACTCACCAGCACCTCACATGGGACTAAAAGACAATGTCAGCAACACACCGTGAAAGAAAACAAATAAAATGGAAAAGGCACCTGGCTGGGGGAGGGGTCGCGAGCACTGCCTCAGGGGAGGTTCCCGCCTGTGCGCTGTGGCTAAGTCTGGACCAGGGATGCTGGCGAGGGAACGGGAACGTTCTGGTCTAACGCCCAGGATCCTGTGTGGAGAGCTAACCTTCCCGCAGCCTGGTGTCTACCTGCCACATGTGGTTTCAGGTCCTAAAAGGGGGAGGAGGTTGCTAAATGTAACCCCAAAGCTCCCCACTTTTTTTCCTCTCCTCCAATTCAACGTCAGCAGTGGCATCTGAAGGCTTATATAAGCATCCCGACTTAAAAAACAAGCAGTAAGGAAATAAAACATAGTCAAGTGGGCTGGGCTTAAAACCAGTCAGTCAAGTGGAAGGGCAGATTCAGAGAAAGAAAACGGTGGCGACCTGTCCATCAGCTGTCCCGGTGGGATGCCCTGTCTCAGCGAAGATGTTTAAACCGCACCCACCACACAGGAAGCACAAAGCTGCTCCGGCAATTGAGTAAAGAGCTACCGTCTCCTCCTCCGAGCACCGTCCTGCTACCGGTGGCCAAGTGCTGAAGTTACCAGGGACCCCCAAAGCCCTGACCCCCTCCCGCAATCGTCTGCCCTGTGGGCCGGGGCTGTGGGAAACAAGACCCACGCTCTCAAATAACGACCCCCCTCTCCAGCCCCGTTCCTTCCCGATCACGCTGTGCCTTTCGACCTCCCTCCTCCCGGCAAGTCCAGCCGATTCCGTCCCCTCCCAGTTCTAGGCACTCCCTGGACACATCTTGGATTATTATGAACCAGGGTCTTTTCATTTCTTTCCCACTCCGTTGGTGACTTTTGACTTGGAATGTCGATTCCTTCTTCTGGAAGAATGGCTCTCGCTGTTGCCTGGATGCTTGGGGGGGCCGTCTTCAGAACCTGGTCAAGAGGAATCGGGACACGCCGTCAGCGTCAGCATCGTTGCGGGCTGCGGGCCCAGGCTCTGCCCTTCTGCCCCTGCTCTCCCTGCCCGGGCCGCCCGCTGCTCCTCCACTGATCCTCGGGCGCCATCTAGTGACCTTGCTAACAAACCAACGCATACAGGCCCCAGTGAACACGAGTTTGAATCAACAGGGAGGCCTGGTGTGCTGCAGTCCATGGGGTCGCAGAGAGTCAGACATGACTGAGCCACTGAACTGACTGACTTGACTGATAGAAGCCCAGGCCCTCAGCTAACTAGCACAGCTAGGGCCTGGGTGTCCTAAAGATGTTTTACACTCCCCGCAGGGTGGACTGTGGTCCATGGCGATGGGGGCCAGAAGTGAGAGCATAGATCACATCAGAGCACAGAGGAGAGCCAGTGAAAACTTACACCACGTGGGTGTCGAGTCTACCTTCACAACCAAAGGACACACCAGTGACGTTTCCCCCACCTTGGTCGGCTGCAAACCGTAGTTTCTAAATCTCTAAACTGGAACGAATTCTTGACTTGACAGATATGAAAGCTATTACACGACTTCAGGAGTCTGACCTAGAGGCCTCCCACTACTCAGGACGGGCAGCCGGGAGTCACCTGGGAAGATGCCGCAGGCCCTCGAGAGGCTCAAGGTCTACAGGGCCGGCATCTTTTGTCTCGCTCCGTTGTGTGGGAGCTCAGAGAAAGGCGTCTACATGGGCTGAGTGCTGAGCAATCAGCAGGTTCCCAGCCAGCTGGACGGTGGGGCCGGGGCAGTGGAGGTGGGGTGAGGGTGGGCATTCCGGGCAGGGGGTGTGTAAGGTCTGGAAGGTCATCGGAACTTCCTGGCAGGAGGCTGGCTCTGCCCCAGAGTTGGGCACGTGGACAACCTCTGGCCTAGCAGCAGAGCCAAGATTCTCTGCTCCAGGGCTCAGGTTCTGTTTGTTTTTTAAACCGTCGGCCTACCTTCCATTTCAACGTATCTCTACCATTGCTTATATCTTGTAGTCTTGTCACTGGAGAACCTGGAAGTGCCATGGACTGATCTCTGAGCTGGGGCAGCAGGGGCGGGGGAGTGGTTCTGAATAAGGGAGCCCCCAGGGGAGAAACCCTGTGCCCACCTCCATCCGCAGTCCACAGTAGTTGGAGGATTCAGGAGAAACCACCTCCAGCAGGGTGACCAGCACTCTGCAGCGTTTTCCCAGGGAGAGCTGTGCTGAGCTTCACCCCAAAGAATCAGGAGAGCAACTCAGCAGAGCTGTCCCTCCCTCACCCCCGCTTTGCTGAGCCAGTCTTAGGGTTGACATTCAAGGTCTCTGGTGTTCACTTCTCTCCTTTTAGTCAAGTCCCACGATCAGTTCATAACTGACGAAGTACTATCTAGTGGAGCGTCCTCGGGGTCATTTTTCTACAAGCCAAATTCTTTAAAAATAACCAGGTGGCCCCAAATCTTTCCAGAATGCTCCTTGGGGAGAGGCCAGTGGGAGATCCCTGACTACACTGCTGAAATCCCTCTGATGATGGTCTGTCTCTTAAATCAACGCGATCAAGCAGATCCGCCTCTTTTTTGAAAGGCTTCTCTCCTGGCGCACAACTCTTCCTCTCACTCACAATGAAAGCCAAGAGGAGGAACATCCCCATCAGGATAGCTGAGACAGTGGGGTCTCGCTCTGTCCTTCTATCTCAGAGGAGGCAGAACCACACAGCGCCTCTTCTTATGAAGCCAAGTTTCTTGGGCAGAACCTATGAGCACTTTGCTTGTTTCTTTTCTCTCTTTTTTTTTTTTTGCTTGTTTCTTAATAAGTAACAGGAGACATGCAAGTGAGTAGGTTGGAGACCATTTAGGGCTCCAAATATTTATCAATATTCAGAGGATAAGGATAAATTCTGATTAGAAATCCCTTTACTCGGCTTTGGGGGCCTTGAGCAATAAGCAGGAAAACGAGAGAGAAAAGTACCTTTGGAGCCTTTCCCGTGAGGCCAGGAGATGTCTGGACCGTAGGTGCCATCTTCGCACTCGGAGTAGGTCTAGGCAGAGAGGCAGGCTTAGCGGTGGCAGGGAGTGCTCCCAGGGGGAGGGCGCCAGCAAACAAGGAAGGGTGCTCCACCCAGGCCTCTCCCGGGCTAGGGACCCCCACCAGCAAGGGCAGGACCGCCTGGTGCTCAGGCTCTCAGCTCTAAGAGCAAGGCTACTCCCAAGTGATGCAGAACAGATCTTCTAGAAAGTACCTTTAGCTCCTTAGACTAAAAGGATAAATAGAGGATGAAAGCTGCTATTTTCACTTTAAAAAAATCCCAGTTGACGAGACTACTATAGCGTTTTAAGCCCCCTCACATCTATCCTCTACCTTAATCCTCCTCTACTAGGAAAGGAGAGCTTCCCAGGTAGCAGGCTCAGTGGTAAAGAATCCGCCTGCTAATGCGGGAAGTACTGGAGACTCCGGTTCAATCCCTGGCTCAGGAAGATCCCCTGGAGGACTAAAATGGCAACCCCCTCCATCAGTCTTGCCTGGGAAATCCCACAGACAGAGGAGCCTGGCGATCTACAGTCCATGGGGTCTCAGAGAGTAGGACACGACCGAGTGGCTGAGCACGCCCGCACACATGCACACACAACGAAGTAAGCAGGGCGAGAGTTTCAGCAAGGGAGCCCCAGGCTGGGACGCAGGGGGAGGCCTGCACAGGGTCAAAGACCCAGCTTTGCAAAAACTGGTCCAGGGCTTGCCCCACAATTAAAAACAAACAAAAAGAATTCGCAAATAATTTTAAAAGTTTTAGCCCTCTTAAGAAATGAGGATAAAAGTACGGGAGCTATTGAACAGGGCAGTCCCAAGCAAGAATGGCAATTATAGGAAGTGAATTCTGAACTGGCTGTGTTTGGGGCGGCGGGGGGCGGGGCAGAGGGCGCTGACACCCTGCCCACGCGCTGCCGGCCACGCCCCATCCTCCGAGACTGTGCTCCCCGCTACAGTGCCAAGCAGGGTGTGATCAGACACAAAAAGCCATCTCTGCATTCCCTTCTATACCTTTTCTCGGTGACCGTAGTGCTCTGCATACCAAACCATGCCGTACAGGCACAGGAAGGTGGTGAAAGCCTGGAAGAGAAAAACAAGCACAAAACAGTTTTAGAGTGAGGGTGCAACCAAAAATTCCGTTTTCCCTAACTTTAGGATTTCGATGAGAATTCACACATGGCGTCTCCAGGAGTTTCTGCCGCCTGCCCCAGGACGCCGGTTACAGGACAGCTGGGTGCGGCAGCGACGACCCCAGGAGGCAGCGAGGAAGACCGCGAGGGCTTTCTGAGAGAGGAGCTGGGAGACCTCGGTTACCAGTGTCTCCGTGGTTGGCTGGGCTTCCCTGATAGCTCAGCTAGTAAAGTGAAGAATCGGCCTGCAATGTGGGAAACCTGGGTTCGATCCCTGGGTTGGGAAGATCCCTTAGAAAAGGGAACGGCTACCCACTCCAGTATTCTGGCCTGGAGAATTCCATGGACTGTATAGTCCATGGCGTCACAAAGAACCGGACACGACTGAGCGACTTTCACTTCACTTTCCGTGGTTATCACTGAGACTCTGCCTTCAGAATGACGATCTCTTCCAGATGTGGGATCAGGTAGGTGCATTTTCTGAGCAGTTCTGTGGCTTCTGGCTAAGAGCACATATCGGCCTCTATCTTATACCTCTTTTGGGGGTCTGATTCTCACAGTCCATCCTCTGCACCCTGCCCCCCATCACTAAAGTCAATTAGGAGGACTCAGCCGGTTAGCTTCTGAGGGAAACAAGATTTTTTTTGTTTGTTTAATATTTATTTTTTTGGTTCCGCTGGGCCTTCCTTACTGCAGGCAGACTTTCTCTAGTTGTGCCAAGCAGGGGCCCTTCTCCATTGCGGTGTGCAGGCTTCTCACTATGGTGGCTTCTCTTGCTGTGTAGCATGAACTCTAGGGCACGTGGGCTCGGAGTTGGGGTGCAGGGACTGACCACCCCACTGCAGGTGGGATCTTCCCCCGACCAGGATCAAAACAGCATCCCCTGCATTGCCAGGTGGATTCTTAACCACTGGAACACCAGGGAAGCCCAGGAAGAGGGTTTATGAATGAAAAAGCAGTTTTCCTTCCGTGTAGGATCACAGTGGTGCCGGGGGGCCCAGCAGGACACCACTGCCCTGGGCACGACACTGTTTAGTCTCAGTGGCCCCACTACGATCCCAGTTCTGGTTGCTTCCATTTTTCTGTTAGGTGGATCGGAAAATAAAGACAAGGTCAAGTTGTCTTGTGAGACTGTGTGAAAAGACAAAGGCATGGTCCATGGTTACCCAGAGGCTGGGATCACCTCCACTCCCCCCTGGTGTGCCCCACCAGCCCCCCTACACCCTAAATTATGCTCTAATTTAAGGGAAAAAAATAGCACCTAAAAATCTAGAGTTTAAAAATGTGTCAAAAAACTGAAAGTTGGGGGAAGTTCCTGGCTGCCTGGACTACACCATGTGACAGGACAGGAAAGGCCCCCCAGCTGGGCCTCAGCTTCCCCTCGTGACCGTGAGGGAGTCGCCAAAACCAAGCAAACAACTGCCCGTTATGCTGTTACGTGGTGTCGTTCAGTTGCTCAGTCATGTCTGACTCTTGTGACCCCACAGACTGCAGCATGCCAGGCTTCCCTGTCCTTCACCATCTCCTGGAGCTTACTCAAACTCATGTCCACTGAGTCGGTGATGCCATCCAACCATCTCATCCTCTGTCGTCCCCTTCTCCTCCTGCCTTCAAGCATTTCCAGCATCAGGGTCTTTTCCAACGAGTCAGCTCTTCGCATCAGGTGACCAAAGTATTGGAGCTTCAGCTTCAGCAGCAGTCCTTCCAATGAACATTCAGGACTGATCTCCTTTAGGATGGACTGGTTGGATCTCTTGCTGTCCAGGGGACTCTCAAGAGTCTTCTCCAGCACCGCAGTTTGAAAGCATCAATTCCTCATTGCTTCTGCTGTTCTGTTTCTTCAGAAGTCCTTACTTTGGGAACCCACTGACAGAACATGGTCCTCAAGGTCTAACCTCCATCTCTTCCACTGCATTTCCTACAGGGACCTGTCCCCTTGACTCAGCCATGGGAATAGTTGTGAAATTATGCTGTAATCTTCTCTTCTTGAATAATTTCAGTTCTTTCTAAGAGTCATAACTTTAAATCTAGAGGTGTTAATCTCAATCCTCATCTCACAGCAGAGGAATAGAGCTCAGAGAGGCAAATGACCTTCTTAAAGACGCACAGCTAGAGGGTGGCAAGACTGAAACCAGAACACAGGTTTCTTTACATACCTGGATCAAATTTCAGGGGTGTCTATCAAAATAAATGCTAATTTCAGGTCTACATGTTTTTAGAGCGCTATCCATTATTTATCTGTCCATTCATCCATTCCCGGGGGAAGAAAGGCATCATGGGAGGAGCCAGTGTGCCCAGCCCGCAGTCCGGTGGGCAGGGCCCGGACTGAAGGGGACTAGGGGCTGTGCCTTCTCGTCACGGGCGGCCTATAGCATAGCCCGGGTCCAGTTCCTCCGGGTCAGCGACATTCATGGAGTGTCTGCTGGGTGCATGGAGTCACCTTACGGGTCAAAAAAGAAAGGAATCTGAGTGCTCCCCCGGTCTTTCCATGCCAGTGAAGTGGGAATAGCGGAATGGCGGGGAGAGAACACGAACTATAAGAAGACCCACTAGTTCTTTTTTTTAAAAATTAAATCCCTATTGAAACTGGTATATATTCGGGTGTTTTTTTTAATTTAAGAAAGCTTGTATCTCCCCATCAAAAAATTAAGCCATGAATGAATATACTAAAATTGTAAAATGAAACACGACTTGTAATCTTTAACACAGTCCAGTACTTGTTCAAATTTCTAATATATGGCATCATATATTAAATGTACCGTTTTCACGGCATGGCAAGAGTGGGAAGACTAGGGGATCTGTACGTATGTCAGCTCCTTGAGGGAGAGAGCAGGACAGCCTAGGTTGCACAAGGAGGGGAGGGAGGCGGGGTTCCACCTCCAGGGACCAGTCGGTGACTGTGCTGCGGGGGTCGTCATTGCGCATCTCGTCCACCAGAGGGCAGACGTTTGGGGCTTTCTTCTCCCAGCTTTCTCTCCTGCCCTGGGAGGGCAGACTGGCAGCTTGGGGCTGCTCCAGGAGCAGACAGCTGGGCAGACCTTGCTTTGCAGTGGGGGTGGGGGCGGGGGGGGGGGGGGTGGCGCAGGCAAACACTGGCAGGTGCTGCGTGGCAGATGCTTATCATCACAACCGCCATGCAAAGGACCTGCTGTGGTGGCCAAATTAACCACTTCACCTGGGTACAAGAGGCCCTTTTCACACTTGTCCCAGGAGACAAAAGCTTGTAATTTATGGGTTTGCAATCACACCTCTGGAAATCTAGGCAAGTACCCACTTAAAATGTCAAGGCCTGGCATTTAAATAGCAATTGTGCAGATTTTGTTTAAAGAAAGAGAAGAAAAAAAGAAAAAACGTGAGGGCTGCGAGCCAAAGCAGCACACAGGCCCAGGTGTGGCTTCCATATTATGGTTACCAGCATTCAAATCCACCCAGACTCATTAGACAACTGGTGCTGCGGCAGCTTATCAACCAGCATACGGGGCCTTTATTTCTATATTAATCACAATTTCTGTGTATACTCTCTTCCCAATCAAGGCGAATAATTGGGGGCTTTGTTTCTCTTAGCGTGGAGACATGGCGTAAACTCGTTCTCTTACTGAAAAATGTTTGCCTCCCTTCTAAGACTGAGACCAATCTTGATCTTTAATAAAAAAACGTGATTATAAAATGTGCCGGGCACACACATCTTTTAATATTTATTAAACCCACACTTTATTTCCACTCTTTTTCTCTAACTGATACATGTGCAAGGCCATGGGGGCCCCTAATCATCCCAGCCAAAGGCTTCTCTTCAGGCCAGCTCCCCTTCCATGGCACTCGTCACTGACAACACTAACTGGGGGATTCTGCTTATCTGCAAAGTCCTCTTCCCTGTGGCTGTTTCTCGTCCCCGGCCCAGCCTCTAAAATGTGGCTGCTCCCTGGTCCCCATCCTCAGCCAGCCTCTCCCCTCACAATGGCCCCTGACTCTTACCAAGCTGATGGCTCCTACCATTTACCCCAAGCATGGACACCTCCTGACTCCTGTGTCTCCACCGCTGACCGAGTCTTTCCAGAGCTCCTGGACAGACCAGAACTTCCAGTGACACAAGACACTCTCACCTGTAAAATCTAATGGTCCCTCACACCTTAACACACCTCCTTTCAACGAGCTTCTCGGATACCCCTCAACCAGTCACTAGTACCAGAAGCCACCAGTGGCCCAAACAGGAAAGCTGGAGCCGCCCTCCCCAGCTCTTACAAGGGGATGCCTGCTGGGCCGGGTTCCTGCCGCCCTTTGTCTGCACCTTCAACGCCACTGCCTGGGACAGGCCCTCCCTGAGCTCCCAGAGACACCCTCAGGCTCAGCCCTCCTCCGGCCCGTCCCTTCCACGCTCTCCCGGCCTCCAGCTGCTCCGTGAGGCAGTCTTTCCACTGAAAAAAAAAAAAAAAACCCTGAATTTCCACCGACACACAGAGCTGGTCCCTGGCAGACACGTCCGACCACCTCCTCCGCCTTGCTCTCGCCCTCACTCCCCAAACAGGCTGCCATCTTCCTGTGACTCCGGCGCAGGGCGCTTCCAGTCTTCACGCCTGCCTGTCTCATCATACGTGTCTGGGTCTCCTGGTCTCCGTCTCTGGACCTCACCCACCTCAGTCTCCCGCATTTGATGAGTGTTTCCCGTGCATCAGACGCTGTGCTAGCATCCCTGGCACAAAAGGACGATGGAGACTTATTCTCTGTGAGCAGCAGGAAGTGCCAGGTTGAGGAGACCGACATAAACAACCACAGAAAATGTCACGCTGGGGCCAGAGCTTGAGGAGGTATGAACAGAATGGGACTGGGCTGCGCAGGAGGGAGTCCTCTCGTCTGCCTTGCAGGCCGGAGTACATTGCACGCGGGGTGCCGATGGAAGGTTGGTCTTGGCATTAAGGTTCACCAGGTGGAGGAAAAAGCAGGGCAAAGCACTCAGTGTGGGCAAAGGAAACCTCTCGGGTGCAGGCAGGACAGGTCTGGAAGGACGATGCGCTGAGGTGTAGAGTAACCGGGAACAGTCTGGTGGAGCCTGAGGACGGGACTGCAAGGCTGGGTGTGAGAACCACCCAGGCAGTGACGGCCCCGAACACGTGGGCACGACTTCATATTTCTGCTGCTGGGTGTGCGCTGGGGACCCGTCTTCCTTCCCGCTATTTCTTCCCCCCAGAGGAAGCTTCCTGGGGTAACCCTGTGGCTTTCCCTCACCCTTTCCCCAGGGGGCGGTGTGTCTTAACTGACTGGGGAACAGGGATGAGCAAGCGGGCCACTTCCTTTCTCAGCGAGGGGAGGCCAGCTTTTCTGAGGCTGGAGAGGAAAGCGTGTCTGCTCCTGGGGCTCGTGATTGGAAGGCTCTTGTTGGCATCGGACGCGAACACTGCGAATGTGGGCTCCCGGTCATACAGTGGCTGCTTCTGACCTCCACAGCCTTCCTTCTTCCTGCCTGTCTCCTAACTGCTCTGAACCTGGTGGTGGAGGGGAAATACTGTTCTCTTGGGCCCTCTCAAGCCCCAGCAATCGAGACTGATTCTAAGCGGGGAGGAAGGGATTCAGACCTGAATTCTGGAAGACTGCATTGGCAACAGAGTGGAGAACGGATCTGAAGGGCAGGATGGAGAAGATGGGAGAGAACGAGGTGGAGCTGGGTCACATGGCGGAGAGCCTGATGGCTGACTCGAGGGGTGACGTCGGGAGGCGGCGGTCGCCTCGCCTGGGGGCTTAGGCTGGGTGCCCGCGGGATGGGAGGACCATGTACTGTGATCCCAGGTGACCCCGAGCACACGTGATTGCCTGAGCTGCACCCCAGCTTGTTGGCTGCTCTCTCCGGAGCTCCTTGGGCTCTGTGCACACACACCGAGATGATGTCTGAGCATCAGTAGTCGGCAGAGGTAATGCCCACGTGCCCTTGGAGGGCCTCCGAGGGGAACCCCCGTGGAGACGGGAGCAGAAATCTCTAGCCAGACTCGCTGGGTTTGAGCCCTGGCTTTGCCATGGACAACCTGTGTGACCTTAGCTAAGTTAGGGGGGCCTCTCTGTGCCTTTATCTGGGAAAGAGGGGATAACAAAGTACTTCCCCTCAAAGTGTAAAGATCAAATACGCAACGTGTGAAAAGTGCTTCGAGCAGCGCCTGGCGCACGGTAAGTATGAATAAATCTCATCTTTGCCAGTCACCTACCTGTGCGGCTCCACATCAGGGCAGCTCTGATGAGCACTCGGCCACATGACGGACTTACAAGGGACCACGCTAAGGGATGGAAAGATTGAGAAACTGGTCGTGTCCTTGATAAAGTTACCATCGCATAGACACCAAGGTGCATCAAAATTCACCGACCTAAGGAGGCGGATGCTAAGCATCTAATCAGTAAAACAGAGTGAAAGTCTCTAAAACTTAGAGACTGGAGGGGTCCAGCCAGCTGGGTGACCAGAGACAGCTCCTTGGACACGGCCGGCCATGAGGAGACTCTTCTGGCTACTGATGCCCCCGGAGGAGGCCTGCAATAGACTGTGATGAAAAGCACCTTCTGCCCACGTCTCAGGAGTCCTGCCGGCCTTAACCTGCCTGTGGTCCCGCTGGTGCTAGGTGAGGGCTGCACCCATCCCAGCCTGCCATGAGTACCCGCTACAATTCACAGAGCCGGGGTGCCCATGCCAGAGAGAAACGTGAGGAGCAAAGGGTAACATTTCCTGGCCCATCTGACACGCTTCCCCTCCAACCAATCCTTACATCTTGTCTCACTGTGATGGAAAAAATACATCTGAGCATGGATTCTGGAGTTTGAGGACAAAAGAGATCCTTCTCCCCTTTCACTATTCAAGATAAAACAGCACAGGCTCAAGGTGCCCTGGCACGGTTAGGATTCTAACGAGTAATCCTAAAAATAGACACCATGAAAGACAATTAAAACACTTTAAAAATACAAAGTTCAGTCCTGCCAAAAGGAAAACACAAACAAACAAAAAAAGACTTGAATCTGATTAAGCCTCTAGATCCAGCTACCAATTTATAGACAATACAGAAGACAAAGAAATCTGGTAAATGACAGTAAGGATGGCATCAGTAAAACCAAACGAGGGGAAAACCTACAGGACAAAAGAGCTTGTTTCTTCAACAAATAAACTGCAAAGGAGAGAGTGCTAGAGATGGAGGGAAACATGTAGATTAAAAGAGGCATGCAAACCAACTGCAATGAGTAGATGCTGATTCAAATAAACTGTTAGAAAATACAAACTTGAAGGAAACATGAGAAATGTGAACACTGATCAGCTACTTAACAGTATGAAGGGATATATTCTTTTCCCCGTGTGATAATGTCATGGTGGTTGCACTAAACAGAAAAGCCTTCCTGTCTTTTTTTAAAAAGACATCCTGAAATAGGAAAAGTGGGCCTGCTTCCGAGTAAGCTGGGGTAGGGATGGTGCGTGTGGAACAGAAGGACACGAGACCGGCCACTGGTGGGTAACTGCTGAATCTGGGTGATGTGTTATGTGAAGGGGGAGCGACCTTATGTACTTCTACATGTTTGAAGTTTATGTGGTAATAATAAAAATTTTTTAAAAGCCCGAGTTAATTTTCTAGACTAAGTAAGTAAAAGTGAAGAATCTTAAATGTAAAATAAGACTTTTCTCCAAAGTAACAAAACAAATTAAGAAGGGCAATCACAGAATTTTAAATTTTAAAAATTTTTAGGTAAGATCCTGTTTCATTTGAGAGATGAGGGAAAAGTCCCAGGACAATGAAGCTGGAGGCCCCCAGGACTCTTCCCTTCAGAGAGGAAAACACACCAACACAAGCATGGCCTATATATAACATTGGCCAGGGGAGAAGAAATTGCGTGGCCTGATTGCCTCCAAACCCCCTCCGCTTACATGGCCTGTAAACCAGAGTCTGTCGTTTTGTACATGAACACTTGGTAATATACACATTACAGGGCTCAGGAACTGTCCCTTCAAGGCAGACTTGACATTCTCAGCAAACGTAGGCGAATGCTCAGGAGTGAAACAAATGGGAGTATAATTATGCACCTGCTGGGGGCATGTGATCAGACCTACAAAGGGGACCAATTTGGGGTGCCACGTGGTCCTATGGATTTGTTCTTGAACTTCATCCCATGGCCAATCTTGGGCTATTACAAGTAGTATGTCTTGCCTTCTATAAATGTCTAAGAAACCTTGGTGCACAAGACGGTCTTGTTTTTTTTCTAGAAGAGACCATGGGGAGTTTAACACTTCAAGGTAGAAAAGTAATGACTTACCACGCAAAGAAGCCAAAGCACAACATAGAGTATTTGGGTCTTAGAGAAGAGATCTTGTCCAAATTTTATGCAGACAATAGCTTCCAGGAAACCAATGACCCTGTGACACAGAACAAGAGGTTAAATAACAAACTCATTAGAATATAACGCATTGCCAGAAACATGCATAATTCCATCAGAAAGTTCAGCAGGTCAAAAGATTTCTGCTCCAAACACTGGAAGCAAGTCCCCTACAAAATGACAGTGCTCTAGTCTACTGTGCTTTCTTTAGAGACGATACATACTATATGTATTTTTTATATATATATATATATATATATTTAATTAAAAAGGCTATTTTACTGTTATTCCTCTCTTGTTTTTCTTCAGATTATTTTTTTAGAGCAGTTTTTCAGGCTCATAGTAAACTTGAGGGAAAGGTACAGATTTCCGACCTTTCTCTGCCCTCACACATGCACAGCCTTCCCCACTAGGAATATCCCCCACCGGAGCAGCGCATCTGTCACAAAAGATGAACATAGTCACCCAAAGCCCATAGGTTACCTCAGGGTTCACTCTGAGGGTGGTGTACATTCTAGGGGTTTGGATAGATGTTCAAAGTGTAACGTATCCACCACTGGGCTTCCCAGGCGGTGCTAGTGGTAAAGAACCTGCTTGCCAAGGCAGGAGATGTAAGAGATGCAAGTTCAGTCCCTGGGTTGGGAAGATCCCCTGGAGAAGGGCATGGCAACCCACTCCAGTATTTTTGCCTGGAGAATCCCATGGACTACAGTTGCAAAGAGCTGGGCACAACGGAAGTGACTTAGTGTACATGCATCTACCATTAGAGGGTCAGACGGAATAGTTTCACTGCCCTAAAAGCCCTCTGTGCTCTGCCTATTCATCCCTTTATTCCTCCCCAGGAATAAGTTATTTTTCATATCTTCCTTCCTCACAGACCACAATCTCAGTGTGTATATTTTCATAGCTACAGACCACTTGATGTCATCTCGGCCAGAGCCATCACGACAGGTGGACAGACACCCCCTTGGTTGAGACCCTGGCAGGGACAGGAAACCCACCACCTCTGTGGGCAGCTGCTTCTGCTCTTTCAGTCTCTTTAGCTTTGGGGAAGTTGTTCCTTATCTCCAGCGGGTACCTGCCTCCTCCCGCCCCAGTCCTAACTCTGCCCTCCACAGTCATACAGGGAGCGTGAGCCTCCAGGTGAGGCTTTCAGTAACTTGAAAGCAGTGATCACATTCCCTCACAGCCATCTAGGAATTTCCAGATTTAATATGTCCAGTTCTGCTGACAATAAAAACCCTTTATCCTCTACATCAGTAAGGAATTTTGCTAAATTAAAAAATGTTTAAAAAAAAACTTTCATGTTTTACTCTTGAATTAAAACGTCAAAGAAAAAAGCCAATCTTGTATTATGGAACTTCATTTATGAATATTAAAATCAGATCTTTATTACGGTTCAGAAATTGAAGGTAAGAACTGAGGAGGTGGGGTAACACAGCTCACCCCTTCATCCCAATGACTGCCCAGAAATGGCGACCTCTGACAAGGCCACGCTGGGTATTCCTTGCTCAGGAGGGAAGCGAGAAGCAGGGACTGGTGCTGTTGCAGGCATAATCTCTGAAAAGGCAGGAAGGGGCCCGAAGACCCCAGGCCCCCTCCCCACTGCAGACACAGAGGTCACTGCCACGGTCAAATGGATGGACAGCTCTAAACAGCTGAACACCTGGAGTCAGAACCACCAAAGCAGAAAGTCTCCAGTATGGATCTCTAGAGAGTCTGGGGTGGTCTTGTCCCCCGGGGCAAACCAAACAAGGTTTAGGAGTGGTTGCCTGAATTTTTAAAGACCACCCTCACACACACACCCCGGCCCAATAAAGCACAGCCCTTGTGAGAAGGCCTCATTTCAGCCCAGCATCGTGGGAGGCCAGAGGGAGCAGGGCTGAGGTTGGCAGTCGCCCTGAGGTTGAGACCACCAGCCGACACTAGAGGGCAGCAAAGCAGCTTCGGGAAGGGCTCCTGTGGGCGGACACAGAAAGCAACGCAGCCTGGGCTGGGCCGGCCTGAGGGACTGCAACCTGAAGGAAGTCTGCCCACCTGCCCTGAGCGGACAGAAGAGCAGGCTTTACTGTGACAGGCGTCTAATTAGTCAACTGACCGAGGCACCCTTGGAGAGCTCGGTGACCAGCTGATTAGAGCTGTGTTTCTCAGACTTCTGTGACCTGAGTCGCATGGCAGGAAACACAATTTTCATCTTGTCCCCTCTCCCACACACACAACCTGCCCCAAAACACACAAAACTGTCCCCTTGCTCTGACATTTTCCTACCCTATTTCACTGTCAGAAAAATGCTGGTCATGACTCACTCAGTTGACTTCATAACGACCTGAAATTTGCTCTAAAGACTATTGCTTTTCAATCAGGAACTTCAGGATGACTTGTTCCCACATGCTGAGGAATCTTAGCTGACCTGTTGTCCATGGAGGTGCCCTTAAGTAGAGACTGGGTGGGGGAGGGGTCAGGATGGAGGGGAAGGGGCAGCGTGAGGTCACGAGGTGACACGGGTCTTGAAGGCCACCCCAGAGCTCGGCTTTCAGTCTGAGGGACCTGAGAATCCTGGGGGTGTTGCAGCAGAGGGCTGAACTGGATTGATTTTGTGGAGACTCATTTTGGCGGCTGGAAGAGAACTGCTGTGAGGAGACCGTGGAGCAGGGTGAGGACCTGGAGGAGATATGGGATGTGGGGAGCAGCAGGAACGGGGATGCATCACGCCAGCCATCCACGGACCCCTTACCCAGCAATGCTGGCCTTAGAGGGAGTCCTGAAACGTAACACCCTCCTGGGAGGTCAACATCACTTCCTTATGGGACTCAAATTGCTGTTGGCCTGGGGCTTGAGGCCAAAGGCCTGGGTACTGTGGGAGCCTCTATGAAGCCTGGCAGCTGAAGCAACACCAACCACCTCACCCTGGGCAGCCCCTCCATGGTACTGCCCTCAACTTAGAGCCAATTTCAATCTCAGATCTTGACCAGGCTGAGCAAGGTGGCCAATCTGTGGCTGGATGGAACCCAGGACTCTCCCTCCCCTTCATGCTTGTTGCCGTCCTTATCGTGAAAGAGCATGTTCAGTTCAGTTCAGTCCCTCAGTCATGTCTGACTCTTTGTGACTCCATGACTGCAGCACGCCAGGCTTCCCTGTCCATCACCAACTACCGGAGCTCGCTCAAACTCATGTCCATACAGTCAGTCAAGTCATCCAATCATCTCATTCTCTGTTGTCCCCTTTTCCTACCTTCAGTCTTTCTCAGAATCAGGGTCTTTTCCAATGAGTCACTTCTTTACATCAGGAGGCCAAAATATTGGGGTTTCAGCTTCAGCATCAGTCCTTCCTGTGAATATTCAGGACTGATTTCCTTTAGGATGGATTGGTTGGATCTCCTTGCAGTCCAAGGAACTCTCAAGAGTCTTCTCCAACACCACAGTTCAAAAGCATCAATTGTTTGGTGCTCAGCTTTCTTTATAGTCCAACTCTCACATTCATACATGATTACTGGAAAAACCATAGCTTTGACTAGACAGACCTTTGTTGGCAAAGTAATGTCTCTGCTTTTTAACATGCTGTCTAGGTTGGTCAGCTTTTCTTCCAAGGAGCAAATGTCTTTTATTTCATGCAGTCACTATCTGTAGTGATTTTGGAGCCCCCCAAAATAAAGTCTCGCAGTTTCCATTGTTTCCCCATCTATTTGCCACCTCTTCTTAATATCTTCTGCTTCTGTTAGGTCCATACTGTTTCTCTCCTTTATTGTGCCCATCTTTGCATGAAATATTCCCTTGGTATCTCTAATTTTCTTGAAGAGATCTCTAGTCTTTCCCATTCTTTTGTTTTCTTCTATTTCTTTGCACTGATCACTGAGGAAGGCTTTCTTATCTCTCCTTGGTAGTCTTTGGAACTCTGAATTCAAATGGGTGTAGCTTTCCTTTTCTCCTTTGCCTTTAGCCTCTCTTCTTTTCTCAGCTATTTGTAAGGCCTCCTCAGACAACCATTTTGCCTTTCTTTTTCTCTGGGATGGTCTTGATCACTGCCTCCTACAGCATCACAAACCTCCGTCCATAGTTCTTCAGGCACTCTGTATATCAGATCCAATCCCTTGAATCCATTTGTCACTTCCACTGTATAATCATAAGGGATTTGATTTAGGTCATACCTGAATGGTCTAGTGGTTTTTTCCTACTTTCTTCAATTTAAGTCTGTATTTGGCAATAAGGACTTCCTGATCTGAGCCACAATCAGCTCCCAGTCTTGTTTTTGCTGACTGTATAGAGCTTCTCCATCTTTGGCTACAAAGAATATAATCAGTCTGATTTTAGTACTGACCATCTGGTGATGTCCACGTGTAGTGTCTTCTCTTGAGCTGTTGGAAGAGGGTGTTTGCTATGACTAGTGGGTTCTCATGGGCAGGAGGCAAATCAACTTTGGGCTGCCTGAGGTGCTTCTGCCTGGAGTGAGGCTGGCCTCTCATAAATAAAAACGACCTTAATGCAGAACCCGGCATCAGGAAATCCTCCGCGGATGGAACAAGAATGCATCAGTCTTATTGAAACTGGGGCACAAAAGCTCTCGGCCTGGTGTATGTGAGCTGGGTAGACAAGTCAACCTCGAGCAGAGACCGCTCTGTCTGTAGCACCTGGTTGCACCTGGATTCCCAAGATGCCACAGCCTGTGTGCGTCCTATAGATGCAGCCCTGCAGCTGCACAACACGCTCTGCCGCGAGGGCTTGGGGCGAGGGTCAGTCACTCTCCGGCGGCCAGGAGCTGACTCTCCACCAGTGGAAACAAGCCGTGTATACAAGGGACGCAACTATGATACAATCCCACAGGGAGCCAGGAGCCACTGCAGAACTTCAGGAGGCGGTTCCGGTTCCTGTTCGGATGAGTTCCGGTTCTGGTTAAGATGAGTTCCGGTTCCGGTTAGGATGAGCAAACACACCTTTGGGGAGGAAGTGAACGCTGAGCTGGGCCTTAAGGAGGTAGAGAACTCTTTCAGTTGTGCTCCATGGAACATCTGGACTTCCTAAGAAGCCCCGGGGCAGGATGGAGAGGGGGAGAAGGGGGCAGAGGGTCCTGGGTGGCACGCCCAGAACGATCCTGCTCAGTTGTTTTGCTGTATATCAGGGTTTGGAGCAAGATATCATTGGAGAAAAGGGATGCAGTTGCTGAAAAAAAATTTGTGACTATTGCAGAGGACTGGGGCTTGGCAGTAGGTGTTTCTGAGCAAAGGAGCAGGGAGCAGCAGGAAAAAGGGTCTGGAGGAGGATGGGATGGAGAAGAAGACACTAGAAAAAGGAAATGCGAACGTGGCAAGGATGCTGCCCTTGCAATGTAAGTGCTGAGGGTGGGAAACAGAGACGCATGTGGACCAGAGGGAAGGCAGTATGAGAGGCTGTGAGCAAAGGTCGGCAGGAAGATGATGGTGGCCTGGGAGTGCTGTGGAAGGTGGAGGAGGCAGGTAAGGCCTCCTCCAGTTGTCCATTCCCTCCAAACACTCCCTCCTCCTGTAAGGACACTGAGCTGCATCCTGTATCTACCCTTAAGGAGCCTGGAAGAACAGCAGCATAATTACAAGAAGTTGCAGAGGGGAGAGGGGTGGCGGGGAAGCCAGCAAAGGAATCAGACACAGCAGAAACGGAGGAAGAAAACCTGCAGGGCAGCTGCTGCAGGAGGAAGAAAACAGTCTGGAGATGTGGCAGACGCTGCGGAGAAGACGGGAGAGACAAGGGTGGAGAAGGACATGCCAACGTGGAGCTGCCCTTGGACAACGTGATGTGCAGAGGAGTAGAGGCAGAAGCTTACTGTCTTGGGTCACCAGCAGGGCTGGGACAACTTGGGAGAGGAAGCCAGTGTGGTGAAAGGCAGTTCGGACAGCAACCGGGCTCCAGGCCTCGACCCTGGGGACCATCAGCTCTGACCCAACCCCTGGAGACCCAACCCAAGAACTTGCCAGAGGAGGAAAAGTGGCTGCTCACTTCTGTTACAGCCACAGCTTGGATCCCTTCCAGGCCAAAGGATCCAACATCTTTTCTTCATCATCCAGCCCAATGCTCTCCTTTGGAGGCTCAGAAACTCAATTATAATGGGGAGGGGAGGGGGAGAAAGGTGAAGATGAAGATGGTTTCACGTGCACATCTGGGCAATCTGTCCACCTCGATCTGGCCCTGACACCCATGAAGATGTAGTAACCAGAAGAGGTTCCCCCACTCCGACTTCTCCCCATGGGTTCCCATTCTCTGGATGGATGGAGTCCTGTCTCAGTTGGGCCCAGGATATTTAGGGACAAAAGGCTGTAAGTTCAGCTCCATGGCACAACTGCAGAGCCCACATTGAAAGTCTGTATTTCATTACATATAGCAGCAATTAATGCCAGCTTTTTGAGGGTGTAACATTTACAAAGGAGAAAAGTGCCCAGTACATGGGCTTCACCTCTGTTCCCTTGCATCTCCATACTGTGATAGAGCCAAAGTCATCCCAAAAGAAAACTATAAAGCATCAACTAGCTGTTAAAGAAGGGGTTTCTCTGGTGGCTCAGTGGTAAAGAACCCACCTGCCAATGCAGGAGACACAGGTTCAGTTCCTGGATCAGGAAGATCCCCTGGAGAAGGAAATGGTGACCCATTCCAGTATTCTTTCCTGGAGAATCCCATGGACAGAGGAGCCTGGTGGGCTATACAGTCCATGGGGTCACTAAAGAGTCAGATATGACTTAGTGATAAAAACAAAGCTGTTAAAGGAAGTCAGACATTTCAGTGTTTGGTGTTTTGACAGAAGATGAAAGAAACCAAAAAAATGAAGGTGACCAGAGGAAGGAAGGAAAAGAAGATGGGAGGTGGTGGCCTCTGAGAGGCAAACAACAGAGAAAAGACTGGAGGACAGGCCTCCTGCAGCACCATCACGGGCCCACCATGCCGACCAGACAGAGGCTGCTCCTGCCCGTTCACACACCAGGTGGGTCCGCCCTGCATGATTTATGAACAGGGACTTGCTGTTTTTCAGCACAGTCCACTAATCTCAAGGTCCACTGACCTTGACATCACCATTCTGGGAGTCCTTGATTCTCAACAGAGCATCCTAAATCAGCCAAATGACCTCGCATTTATTTCAGATCATTTGCATTTGACCTTCTTTCACCATTTTCCAGTAAGGGGCAGCTTTTCTGCGTTTGCTTCCACCCTTTTGCCTAGTTCCTCTAGGCTATTTCTCCCACCACAGGGATTAAACTTTCAAGATACCAGATTAGGGAGAACTACCTGTCTCTCTGATCCACCATCTCCTTTTTCCTCAACAGGTGACTAGACAGAGTTCTCCCGTCGCAGCAGAGTAAGACTGTGGCAAGGACTTATAAATGTGAAAAGAAAAATGCACATGGAAAGAAGATGCATGGGACAGAGGAAAAGCTCAAAGGCAAAAAAGATCCCCAGTCCTTGGACAAGACAGTAAGAAGGCAACCTGCCTTCCCATGACAAAAGTATGTAAGAAGTCTGGTAAATGTAGATTCTCTTTCCCACAAGAGCAGTCAACAATGGAAACTGAATCCATCCTATTACCCTTTAAGCTACTTTGGGTAGGAAAATCAGCTTACACCATAAAGCCTGCCAGAAACAGTGACAAAGGCCTTTTGTCTGTTGGGAAGAAGGCGGTGGGAAACTTGAGCAACCCTTCCAGAATCTGGGTGAGAGCTGGATACACACACACACACACACACACACGTTCGAAAGGAATGACAATGTAATGTAATCTGCGAGTATCTCTAAACAGTTGATGTCTTTGGATGATCTTTAGTTTATTCTTTTCTACATTATCAATATGCATTACATGGAAAAAAAGATTCCGTTTAAAAATCTGTTGTGGTTTTCATTGGATTTTCTTTATGCTCAGTTTAAAATCTAGATCAGGTCCTGAATTTAAGCTCCTTGAGTGACAGAACTTCACACACAGACGTGCTGGACGTCTCTGGAACTTCTGTTGCTAGACAGCTTGGTGAGATGTGGATGGTGTTATACCGAGGAAGCGATTACCTGAGATACTGAACAGCATTTCATGTTTAATACTGGGGGTGAAACTGGATAATCTATGCTTTCCTTTAAATCATTTAAGTAATTATAAATTCAGATACAGCATTTTTATCTATAATAAGATGATAAATTGTGACCATGTGGCTACGTGTTAGTTTTCTTTGGGACAATAAAACCAGACCCTTTCTGGTGTGAAAGTAACATGAAGCATGGTCAAGCCCATCACAAGACGTTGTCCCAAACTTACCATCGATTTCAGACGGAATTCAAACAATTCATTTCCTAATTTATTTCAGGAAACAAGGCCTCCAATTCTATGTGGAAAATATCTTTTGATTTCCTACTGTCTTTTAAAAAAAATAATTTCTACCTCCTCTTTCTGTAACTTGCCAGTTAACTAGTCTAAATTTAAATCAGAAAATGAATGTTAAAAGCGCAAGACACACAAAAATTGCACTGAAAGGCAGTTAATGCAGGGTCAAGAAAGAACTCAAGAAATCTACAGACATAAGTGGTTTCAAATGATAACAGATTACTCACCCAAACACCCAGCACTGTGTTCCCACGCGTTTGCACTGTGTGTCGGTGAGGTAAGCGTAGTACTGTCTGAAAGAACAAAGGTAGAATTCACTGAGAGCCTCTGGAAAACCAGCAAGCCAATACAGAACTAAATCACTCTGACAGTGTGACTATAAAAATTGTCTGCCTTGTTCCACATACTCAAGCTGCCTGGTCTAGTTCTATTCAAAAGAATAGGAAGCCAGTGCCTGCTGAAACCTTCCTGTAAGAGGCTAAGAATTTCGACTGGGATGGAGGGAGGTGGTTTAAAGAGCCAGATTATTGGCAGAGGCAGTCTTGATTCAGAGGCAGACTCCCACACTCCTGAGCCAAAGTCACCCCAGGTGGGCGCTTCAGTCTCTCTCCATAGAGGCAGTTCCAGAAGCTCACCTACACTGTCTCTGTCTCCTCTGGCTCTCTCCAGGACAAAGGCTGCTGACTGTAACCAGGCAGGAAAGCTATACATTTTGGCTCTCAGAAATATTTCAAGGTGACTGGCTACACGCCCAGTGCTCATAGCCACACGTGGGAGAGGCAGTCTATAGGTCAACACAGGCTGGGAGTCTTAGAGCTGCCCCTGAAACTCGACCCATCCCTGGAGAGGTGACATCTGAACCAGTGGGTTAAGGGCTGGGGTTAAAGACTCCCCTTTGAGGGTTTGAGGAAAGCTATGAAAAAGGCACATAAAACATGCACACAAAATTCTGCATTAAACTTCAGAGGGTTCACGAATGCCTAAAGCTCATCCATGAACTATCGGCTCTGTAGCCCAAAGTGAAGAATTCTAGCTGTAAAGAATTCAGGTTTTCCTCTAACTTCACATTTTCATTACCTAATTTCCTTTTACCAGTTCAGCTACTTTACTAATTGCATCCATGCCCTTATACTGCACATTATATTAGACTAAAAGAATATTCACTCAAATGTCTTCTCAAAGCAGAGTCATATGAAAGTCTAACCAAAAAAGAAGAAAAGAGAGACCTGGTAAGTATATATGATTTATACTGAAGCCTGAGTTTTCGCTTCTTTCTGGGCCTGCCATTGACTCATCAGAACCTAAAATCCATTAGCATTTCCATCTTTCCAAGAGGCTTGTCAACCATCTCCTTAGCCTCAAGTGATGTAGGAACAAAGGAAGTGGTTAATTTTTAAACAAAAAAAGAATCGTTTGAAAACCCATACAGTTTGGCAAAAATTTTAAGGAGGTCTCAAAAAGTCCAAACACTGGATTTTTAGTTTCTGGTTGAGTCTCTAGTTTTTGCTGTGAAATATTTAACAATAAGAAAATTTCATGATAAATCACATGTGATTTGCTCTTCTGTTTTCTAAGAGATTTCTTTTCCCACTTATTTGTTGATTGCTCCTAATTTTATGAAGGAACTGCTGCTAATCTTTCCTGAAATAACAGTAAGCCTCAAATTACATCAAATTTTAAATATGATAAGGAGGTGCCAACCCACAAAAAGGAAAATTGCATACATGAGATAACTATTTCAGCAGATCACCAGTCCATAAAGTGCCAAAGGGCTGCAGTGTACCAACTGTTACCTTCCTGTATATATTAATATATATTTGTAATAATGAATGAGAACAATAAGAAGTGCTAGCTGGGGGTGAGGGCTATGTCTGACCAAGGAAAACACCCACTTCTCCTTGGCAAACAGGACACTCTACTTGCATAGGTCGCTCACACATTAAAAATAATTAAATTATCCCACAGTTTCCAAAGAAGTTTACTTTGAACCAGCAGTGTAGAGACTTTGGGTGTTTCTACTGAAACAATGAAGAACAACTGTTCTACTGATCAATGCCGAGACTCCATACTAGTTATAAAACCCTAATCGCTCTTTCCAAACAGGAACAACAGAACAAAGGAAAGCGTTTCACTCTGAAGTTCACTGGGATGGGTCAGTGTGGGGGACTCCAGTCTCTGAACAGCACCTCATCTCTAGGGTCCTACATGAATCGTGACTCCAGGGCAAGGACAGCTTCCCTGGAGGGTGAACACCCAAGCTTGTCCCTGCTGTCCTGGAGGACCACAGGAAGGACATTTGAGAAAGGAAATTAACTGGCTCTAAAGGAACTAATAAAGTTTCATTCTAAAAATAACAACATTTATGACTTCAATCCACCGTAAAAATGTTTGTATTTTTTGATAATCTCGTGAAGAAAACCTCAGTATGTCTCTCCCTCATTTTGTTTTAAATAGGATGCTATAGGGGAAACAAGGGCTTCCCAGGTGGCTCAGTGGTAAAGAATCTGCCTGCCAATGTAGGAGATACAGGTTGGATCCCTGGGTCAGGAAGATCCCCTGGAGAAGGAAATGGCAACCCACTCCCGTACTCTTGCCCAGAGAATCCCCATGGACGGAGGAGCCTGGCAGGCAATAGTCCATGGAGTCATAAAGACACAGCTTAGTGACTGAGCACAAGGGAAAGAATAGCAGTGAAGATCATAAAGCATAAAGGTGTTTGAATGTAATGGGGTGGTGTCGGTCTTCATGTTACTGAGGTTGGAGAAGCAAAAAGTTTTCTTCATGTTCTGGATATATAAGTCTTTTTGTTCCCTTGGAAGTATAATTGTCTAGAATGACATTCTCACGGAAAATCTGCTAGTTTATATGACCTCCTTTATGCTACACAGGAGAAATGATGGGCAAAATGACCTGAAAAGCAGGTCAACATGTTCAAATGACCGTCAGGCTAACACAGAATTACCTTACTGTGGGAGCCGTGATGCCACCAATAAAGAGAATTCGACACCAGCTTAATGGATGACTGGCTTGGAACACAAAGATATGTTTCAGGAAGAAGGTATTCAACTCGGTCAGCTGCAAAAGAAGGAGGCGTGAGTCAACCTGGTGCTTCGAGCTAAGTCATGGGCCTCTAGTCCTTCAATGGACACTCTATAGCTAAAACTAATTGGTATGTTCAAAGCATTTCCAGAAAATATATTGGGTCTCTTAAGAGTTTGGTGTTTAAGCCCAGGTACAGCCAGGACAACATGGGCACCAACCAAGCAGGGGTCCAGAGGAGGTGCTGGGTGCTGAGAGGGGCACAGGGGGCATCGGCCGTTCAGCGTGTTTCCAGGTTCACGTGACTGTGGCCTGGCTCACAGGCGTGAGCTGCTGGGACAGTCGGGAGGGAGATGCTTCAAGAGCAAAAGCAGGAACACAGATCTCTGCTGAGCAACACCTTTGCAGCTGGACAGAAATCAGGCCAGGTCGAAAAGACATCTGACACCAGGGAAGCAGGCTCTTTAATACCGAAAGAAGCTTGAGATGCTGTGCGTGACTGAGAGATGACTACGGGCTCATTCAGCTCGTGCCGGGGACCAAGCAGATCTTTGACGAAAGGCTGAAAGCTCTTAAAAGTGGGTGTGGGGGCTGGTCCAGGCTTCACCCAGCAGTGAGACCGCTCCCTCGGGGGCAGCAGCCAGTGCCACTATCACGCGACCCGTCCTGGCGGCACAAAACGTGTCTACCAGGAAATGCGCGCTCCGTGCCAAGAGGTCCCTCCTGTCCCCTCCAGATGAAGTGAGCAGCAGAGATTAGGAAAGGTCACCGCTTTAAGAGCACATGAGTACTTCCCTGGTGGTACGGTGGATAAGAATCCGCCTGCCAATGCTGGAGACACGGGTTCAATCCCTAGTCTGGGAAGATCCGGCATGCCGTGGGGCAATGGAGCCTGGGACCACAACCGTTCAGCTCGCGTGCTGCAATGACTGAAGTCTGTGCACCTAGAGCCTGTGCTCTCCAACTAGAAAGGCCCCACAACGAGAAGCCCAAGCACCACAGAGGACAGCAGACCCCTCACCGCAACTAGAGAGCCCGTGCAGCAACAGAGACCCAGGACGGCCAAAAATAAACACAATTATTAAGAAAAAGAAAAACGCGCATCACATGGACCAGCAGGTTCATTTCAGTGACCTAAAATGTGCATCTTTCCCCACAGGGCTGGTTTTCTTTTAATTTATTTTTAATTGGAGGATCATAGTGCTGATTTTAAGGATATAAAATAAGAACGGTTCACTCATCATCACCACGTATAGGAAACTGATCCCTGCATAGCGCTCACAATCCAGGGGACAGTGGGCCGTGGAATTCTGCCATCCTAGGAAAATCCAAATCCTTCCAAGGTCCTCACAATCAAAGGGAACCTCTCCCTGCCCTGGCACTGCCCCAGAAGGGAAAACTTGACCATCATCCACTTATGTAACCCCCCTCCTTTTTAAAAAGTTTTTTTGATGGGAACCATTTCTAAAGTCTTTATTTAAATTCATTACAATATTGCTACTGTTTTTTTGTGTTTTAGTTTTTTGGCCTCGAGGTATAAGGGATCTTCACTCCCTGGCCGGGGATTGAACCTGCAGCCCCCTCGGTTGGAAGGTGAAGTCCCG
Source organism: Bubalus kerabau (assembly GCF_029407905.1). Lineage (NCBI taxonomy): Eukaryota > Metazoa > Chordata > Mammalia > Artiodactyla > Bovidae > Bubalus > Bubalus kerabau. Next base: position 70,173,090 of record NC_073637.1, read on the forward strand.
ACCAGTGGACTGCCAGGGAAGTCCCTATGTGCCCATTTTATCCACTGACTTCCCCAAACCATGGCGACTATATACCTATTCATCCACACAGACTTCCACAGCCATAAACCTCATTTACTGAGATCCATATTATCGTTCTTCTGTGGACAAAGACTGTCTTTCAAGTGACACATGCCAATTTTCTCCTTGGCCAATTTTCTCCTTGTGTTAGGAGTATGTTGTTCATGTGTTCAAAATATAATGTCTGAAGATTCTGGAAGACAACTCAGGTGAAAACTAGTTTTCCTTAGCTACTCTCCCAAAGCTGTGGAACAATTAACCTGTGAACAGGAGGGTCAATAAAAAAGGCTGCCTCCAGGAAAGAGTTGTTTGGTAATCTCTTTCTGAGACCCTAGGCTGTCTGCATCATGTCAGTCTGCTTGGAAGGAGGGCCTCTCCCCACTGCTGATACCACTCCAGAGGACCCAGGTCCCCAGGGGGCTCCAGTCCCCTCAGGGAGCTTCTTTATTTAGCACTTCACCAATTACCTAAAGTGGTAACAGCTGAGGTACCATCTTAACACTCAAACACTGAGTCTGGACTATAAAAAAAAAAAAAAGCCTTACATTTGTTACTTTGGTCCTGAAAAGACCATTCTATGGATAGAAAGCAGTCCAATGCCTAAGCACTGGGTGATAGATGCTGAGCACAAGGTTTTTCCAGGGAATTTTAATCTGTTTCCAATTTGCAATTCAATGATCCATATTTTAAAACATCTTCACAATGAAGCAAGACTTAAGTGTAACAGCATTACTGTTGAATTGTTCTGCATGTCAGCTGTAGAACAGTACATCTTTTGATGCATGGAGCTGATAAGCAGTGTCAACTAGCATGAACCCTAAATCAATGGATGGTTTTTATGTTGGTTTTGTTTTTTTCCTACTTCTGAGCATCTGAAAAAAAATTACCTGCCAGATGATCATGAAAAGGTATATTCCAGCCACTCTCTGAAATGAAGACTTGGGGTCAAACCACCGCACGTAGGTCCAGCTGGCGGGAGTGAACTGGAGCACGGCTCTTTTGATCTTCCCAGTGGTGGTGTGGATGTCCCTGAAAGGAGAGAAACAGTTCTGCTGAAAATTCAGAGAGATAAGAAAGGACAAAAAAGAAAAAAAACTTCACTGACTATTTTACAACCAGTACCCAGAACAAAAGGTCCCTTCCTGTTTGAGCATCTCTCCAACAGCGGCCTCTGTTCACAGGTGAGGCGCTGAGAGCGTCACACCTGGCGGGGAGCCTTGGCAGGGACAGGTACGACGCAAAGGCCAGGCCACTGCAGGGCCATCACAGGCCACAGTCTGTGAGCTGGTGACGAGAGACGCCGAGGGACACTGAAGACAGCGACTTGTAGCTAGGCCAGGAAGGTGAGGATGCAGCAATGATGCAACTCCCACCCATGGCTCACCGCCCCCCACCCCAACCTGGGGGCGTAAGGTATGGGAGGTGACCCATAGTGGCTCCTGGCCCTATAGCTGCTTCAGTTAAGTTACAGGTGATGACTTTTTTTGACCTTTCTTGGGTTTCACCCTAGAAATCACTCAATTAAAAATTTTATATTCCCGTGATAGAAACAAACAGTCCCACAGGTCATAAACGAGACCACTGAGGCTCCAAGACATGGACTGGCTGATGCCGGCGCACCTCCTAAGCCTCAGAGCTGGGGGCAGATTCTGGTCCCCGCGTGGGAGACCAGGGGAGCCGAAATCCAAGGTCACAGTATTTAATTAATGGTAAAGATTTTTCAATTCAACAAGAACATTATGTCGAGGCCCTTCAGGTCTTAGACACTGTTTTAGATGCTGAAGGCAGAAGGACAAACAGGCCAGGCCTTTCATTCCTGGAGCAGGGAGAGGACAGGAGGGGCAGCAAGGGGCCCAGGCTTGTTTCTTCACCCACTCACCCGCCCATCAACAAGCCTGCGGTGAACAAACCTCCTGCAAGAAGGCTTGAGGCACAAGGCCAACAAAGACAGAGAGTCTATTCCCAAAATCAACAGGAACAAGGAAGGGCCTATACTAAAAAATGGTGGAACTTCATGGAAAGAGGTAGAGAAAGACGGGGATAAAGATACGATGTGATGGAGACCTGGACATTTAATGGAGTGAAAAGGTTAATCCAACCTGATCTATATTCCTTCGTGTTTAATGTAACTTGAAACCAGGGGGACTTTTTTGTTCATTTGTTGTGCTTATGTCTTGGGAATTTGACAGAATGATTCTCAAGCTGAATTTGAGCATAAATGTACGAAATTAGGGAAGCATAATGGAGTGTTTAAGGAGCCAGGCAGCCTGATGCAAATTCAGACTCAGCTTGCTAGCTGAATGTCCTCAGGCAAATTACCAAACCGAAACCACAGTACCGTCATCCCTGAAATGAAGAGGATGGTTGGTGTGTCTACCCCTAGGGTTGATGTAAGGCTCAAATGAGATACTGTGTATGAAGGTTGCTGAGAGCAAAACCCAGTGCTGCTACAGATTTTGTTACATTATATACTGCTCAAAATGTATTGAAAAGTCCTTTCAAGTCAGTGGCCAATGAAAGGATTACTCACGAAAGGGATGGAATAAACTGGTTAATCAGACCCAGCACACTGTGGAATCTCCCCCTTATACCATATGCCAAGAGTAATTTGACACGGAATAAACAGGTTACTTATAATCGCCAAGCCCATGGACTTTGTCCTCAGGCCCATGAGAGACCATCACAGGGGAATGACATTATGGCTCTGACGGTCCTGAGACCATCCCTCGGGCAGCGGTGGCTGAAGGCTTAGAGGGGTTAACCTGGGGACAAGGCAGTCATCAGTCCAGCCGTGGGAGTCGGAATGCAGGCTGGGGAATAAGGATTAAAAAAGAGGGGATGGATTTGAGAAACTCGTAAATGATTCAGCATTTTCAGGATCACTGCCTGAAACTGGGTTTAGAACCATTTTTGAGCTCCAGTGACCAATGTATAATTTACTCCTCGTCATCAGAGAACGCCCTCATGCTGTGGGATACTGAGCAGTTAAGTTCACATCATGAGAAACGGTGACGCAGGGCCCGGAGGAGGACGACTCACTTGAAACTTGCCCAGTGGTAAGTCCGCATCTCTAAAAACCGGCAGACGACCATGCCCAGCCAGATGCCGCCCCCGTTGCACAGCAGGATGTCCAGGATGACTTGGTCCCACCAGCACTCGGCAAAATTGGGTAGAAGATGCATGAAGAAAAGCTGGGAAACACGAGAGAGGATGGTTGTGAAAAATAAAACAAACCCGGGGTGCCATCCTGAAAGATAATGTTCCTTTTAACAGTATGCTCTTTTGTTCAAACTTGTTGACATTTTAGGTTTCACTAACGTATTAAAAAAAAATAAATAAAACCAAGTTCTGTAACCAGGTTCTTATTTTTTATTTCATGACAGTTTGCAAATACTGCTAATCCAAACAGTGCCTTTTTAAAATTTATTTTTAATACAGGGTTTTAAAGAAATGATGATCCATCTTGAAAAATACTACCAATAAATCACCTTGGCTCATGACAATGTGACATGGACCCCAGAGAAGGAAGGGAGCAAAGTTTTCTCAACTGCCTACAGAGCACTGGCAGAATCCTTGAAACTAGCAGCTTGAGAAATTAAGCTGTGTATTTTAGAAATGGTCTACAGATATTTGAATAAAATAGTAAGCTGTAAATTAGCTTAACAGGAAGTCTCACACTAATCGATTTGCAGTGATGATATTTTATTAAGTGCCTACGATGTAGCAATACAAGGTGGTGAGACAAAATGGACCAAGGTCCTTGATCTCAAGCCAGACTTACTCAGAACCAGACACTTATTCAGAACCCCAGAATCAGGTAAGCTGTGGCAAGTGCTACAACGGTGACATAAATGGGAACCGCAGAGACACGGAAGAGATTCATTCTGAGAGATGGCAATTGTGGCAGATTTCTGAAGGGAGACAGGCTGGAGTGGGGTGGTTAAGGACAGGAGTGACTGGTTTCAAGAGATGGAGATGAAAGTGAAGATATTCCAGAAAAGAGGCACAGTGAGATCAAGCGTGGAACAGAAGTCTTTTACAGAAATAGTTCTGTCCAAAACAAAGGACCTGTTCGCCGTGTCCAGAGCAGCACAGTGTACTGCGTGAAGGCTCACTTTTAAGAGTCTGAAATTATAAAGACAATGCCTGACAGCTCTCTGGAAAGAGGCAACCCCATAACTGTAAACCTCTGAAGTGATCAAATAAATGCTACAAATTAGAACTATTCGTGAAAGCATTTCATAGACTGTGCACACAGGTGTGCTAAGTCACTTCAGTCTTACCCAACTCTGGGCGACCCTAAGGACTGCAGCCCACCAGGCTCTTCTGTCCATGGGACTCTAGGCAAGAACACTGGAGTGGGTTGTCCTGTTCTCCTCCAGGGGATCTTCCCGACCCAGGGATGGAACCCACATCTCTTACATCTCCTGCATTGGCAGGCGGGATCTTTACCACTAGTGCCATGTAGAAAGCCCTTTCACAGACTGCAAAACCACACAAATACAAGGATTCTGTCTTCCTGATGTGCCTGCTGCTGAGAAGATACAGAATAGCTACTGTGTGTGAGGGTGAGGGGCCAGGGGCTGACCCCTGGCAGGTGGCGCACCGCCTGGGACTGACTCCGAGGTCCAAGCCATGACATGGAGCATTAACTCACATGAGGCAGAGAGAAAATTCTGCAGAAGCCCATGACACAGACCTGCTGAAACAGGACTCTGCCGGGGAGTGGATGTGGAGCACTGATATCCACCTGAGGAGCCTTTCTAGAGAGTACCGGGTTCGGGGGTGAGACAGCCCAGAAAGAGAGGAGTTGGGGGAGCTGGAAGGAGTCACCTTCACTCACTCACTATAGATTTGGGGGCGTCTGCCCGTGTGAGACAGAGCCCTGGGGTCTGGGACTGGGCAGACACGGGCCCTGCCCTCTGGAGGCATGAGGTTTAGCAGAAAAGAGACACCTGTCACGTACCTAACATGGGCCGAGTGTTTCAGGGGAGAAGGGCCGGATGCTCTACTTGCAGGGGCACCAACGTGAGCCTGGCCAGCGGGAAGACACAGGGCAGAGAGGGAAGAACTCAGAGGATGGCTTCCTGGGAGGTAAGGACACAGCAACTGTGCAGGGCAGGAAGCAGAGGGCAGGTAAGAGGTCTCGGGGAGGCTGGGCCAGCTAACACCCTAACACTGGCCTTCGTAGGCTGTTCAGAGCCCCGCCCCCATCCTGATTTTGCTTTAAGAGCAATGGACAAACAGGGAAGAGTTTGTAGTAGAAGCATGTGATGGGGTTGAGGTCTGTAAGGATCACTTTGAAATAGACAGTGTTGCAGGAGCAGACAGGAAATTCAGCTAAGAAGAGAGTAGATTAGATACAAGTGGGAGCAGAGGGATGACCTGGAGAGGTGTCTAGAAAAGAGGCGTTAGGACTTGGGTATGACAGGATGCTGGGGAACAAAGAAAGGGAAGGGCAAGAGGCCAGGTAGGTGAGGAAGGCTGAGCGCCTCGCACAGGTCACACGGGGATGAGGTCCTGAGGACGCCTGCAAGTCGGAGAGCGAGTGTGAGGTACAGGGGCAGGGACAAAGGCGTGCTCACAGGCAAGCACCCCTGGATCCACTCTCGGCTCGGAGCTCCAGTTTCCACTGTTACACTGGGATACACGCTACCCTTCCAGGTCACGGGGAAGATTCTCGATGACTACAAACAGTGGCAGGCACTGTTACGCATCGAATCGTGGCCCCCTTAAAGCCCATACGGTGGAGGCCCTGACCTCCAGGGCCTCATAAGGTGAGCTTATTTGTAAAAGCAGTCTCTGTAGCTGTAATTACCAAGATGGGGTCATCCTGGAGGAGGGGGGGCCCCGAACCCAGTACGCCTAGTGTCCTCATAGAAGGAGCACCGCGTGAAGGCACACGGGGAGAAGGCCATGGGGGGACAAAGGTGGAGATTGAGGTGATCTAAAAGCCAAGGAACACCAGAGGCGGCCAGCAAACCACAAGCAGCGAGGAAAAGCCCGGGACAGGTTATGAAGCGGTGAACCAGGCGGACACCCTGAACTGAGGCTTCCAGCCTCCGGGGCCGTGAAAAGCATGTTAATAGAAGTGACTGTCTAACCAGTACACTCGCTAAGTTACGATCAGGGCAATGATGGGCCTGTGCAACATCACTGAAAAATAATCATAATCAAGAAATAACTGTGCACACAGCCAAATTCTGTTCCCTGGGAATGATTAAGAATAATATATAACTGAGCAATAAATGAACCAGTTCCCCGAATGTCACTTCACTAATAGTTTTTCAAGAATATATCTCTTAAATTCAATAAATGAGACAAACTTTTGATTACTGAGATAGCTGAGCTCTACTGGGAATTCAGTTTCGGCTACAAAGCATCCTGGATACACTCATAAAGTCCCGAACACCACAATTCTATTTATCTCAAACTGGGAACTAGTTAGTGGGTGGAGCGCCTGTTAACTTCTCAGCAGAAGTCCTCATTACCACTGAATTGTGTTGTTTGGGATTTTAACTCCATTCTTTAGCTTGATTCCAGTTGTTTCTCTTTAAGACTTGTGAGATAGAGCAGGCCTGAAGCTGACAAGGAGCTTCTCTGTGTGTTTGACAAAGGCTTAAAATATCCCTTGGGATTTAAATAGTTTCATGCCACAGGAGCTGGGGAATAGATTACGTGACTGCTAACTGACGGACTGTCTTCCTCCTACGTACAAACTGTCCACGCTACAGCATCTAGACAGCGGCCCACGCCCCCTTCTTACCTCGGTCAGCTCCCAGGTGATACTGATTGTCCAGCAGAGACCATAACTTCGGATCAGCAGGGCCTTCATGGCCCAGCCCCAAAAATGTCCAAAGGCAAATATATCAAAGTGGCTGATAATCCTCTCCCAGGTGATGACATGGCAGTTCACAGCATACTCCTGTTTAAGATAAAACGGAAATAATTAGTAATGCTCTAGAAATCAACTTGCTTCAGGGTCTGGACAATAAAATGAAAACAACTGATGTGATCTTGACAACTAATATGTGTCCTGCCCAATAAAAAGTTTTAGTGACTGAAGTTGTTTGAGGAAAAATGGACAAGTATTAGTTTATACACTAGAATTGCTTTGTTCCGAATTGCAAAAGCTTAAATAAAGTGGGAAACAAAATCATTTTACAAAAGCTTAACCCATCTTAAAGAAGTGGCATCACAGAGCCCGTGTCATTTGCCCACAGGGCAACTGTGTTAAAATCAGTAACAAAAACACAGAATCCTAATAAATAAAGAATAAAGAGAAAGCCAACTGGTTTGGAAATTTAAAAACACACCTCTAAATATCATGGAGTTAAAAGGAACTCATAATAGAAATTTAAAATATACTCAGTATTAAATGATAATGAAAATATTACACATCAAAATGATGAGATACAAGTAAGCAGAAGTTAGAGGAAAATACACATTCTTAAATGTTTTTATTAGGAAAGAAGAAAAGCTGAAATATCCAGCTTCAGAAATTAGAAGAAAGCAGAATTACTCCTCTACCCAACAATGTATAATATTGCATAATCTAAATATTTAAACACTACAAAGCTTTCAAGAATTTAGGTTCCATCTCTAATATCTTTTTCTTTTTAATATGTTTTGAAAAACTTTCAAATCAATTTCCTTTTATTTCTGTATTTATTATGAAAGCAGTTATCATATGACAACACTTCTCAGAGAGTTCTACATTTCCCATTCGCTTTTCCCAAATTAATCAGATAGGAAGGAGTAAGATTTCAGTCAGCTGGCAGAGTTCCTGTAAAGTATAACATTTTCAAATTCTAGAAACAAGACTCTCTGAAGGAGCAAAAACAGCACTGGGGTGCCCCTCTCTCTCTTCTGAAACCCACTGCCTCCGATTTCTGAAGCTTTCTCAGAACAAATGTACTCTAATTTGCAAAGCCGAAAGGACATTTTTTAAAACTGTATTTTTTTTCTGATATGGGATGATGATGTGTAAGTGGAAAATCTAGAAAAAAAGAGGGAAAAAAATCAATAGGGGTAAGTCAAAATAAGGCTTAAAAAAGCCACAGCACTGCCATGAGATGACAATTCTCCTTCCAGGCTCTGCAGCACGTGCCTGCCGCAGGAATCACAGAAGGACAGACACACCCTGGGCCTAGCGCAGTTACTCGTTAGGTTAAGGAGGGTTCAAGGCCTGGTCAACTCCCGTTTCCGCAGACGCCCTATCCTCTTCTTTACACTGCAGCATGCTGCGGAGGGTTAGATAAGAGAGGGCTGAGTCCCATCTTCAGAAGGCTGCTCTGAGGGCAATCATGGGTTGCAGACCACTTCGGAGGCCTTTCTACTCTCCAGGAGAATATTTCTGTGCTTCAACAAAAGGGAAGGTACTCTGAAGGCACCACAAAGAGCTAAGAGTGTCTGCTGGTGTATAACTATTATATTATCAAATAGTAATTAGGAACAAATTTGCCAGCGGTCACATCTGGAAGATCCTGAGGTCGAGGTCCCGGTCGTGAGAGGGACGCAAGACGCCGCGGTTTAAGGCAGCTGGGGAGCACACACAGGCACAGCCCTGGAAGCGGGAGGAAGAACTGTGCAGTGAGGACTCCGAGGGCTGTACAGGGAGGAGGGAGCAGGGGGGAGCACGGAGCCCGCCCTCCCAGCCGACCCACCGCTGGCCTGGACGGCTCCACCTCTCCGCTGTTTGCCCAACACTAGACCAAACACCAAGTCCTGTTCACTTTACCTCCCAATGTGTTTCTTCTTCCAACTCAATGCCACTGTTATTTCTTGCTTAGACACCTGCGATAGCTTTCCAAAACTATAAAATGTATAGTTGACACTCTGACCACCCACCTCCAGCTTAAGACTACAAAGGTTTTAACAGGTCTCTCTGAAATCAGTTCTCTATAAATGAAATGATTTTGCAGATCATAAATCAGACAGTTTTGGGTGTGTGTGCGCTTGGGGGCATGTGTGTGTTTGGGAACGTGTGTGTGTTAGGGTGTGTGTGGCTTTGGGTGTGTGTGTGTTTGGGGGTGTGTGCATGTTTGGGGGGGTATGCATGTTTGGGGGGGTGTGTTTGGGAGTGTGTGCATATTTGGGGATGTGATGTGTGTGTCTGGGGGTATGTGTGTTTGGAGGTATATGCATGTTTCTTTGGGTGTGTGTGTTTGGAGGTGTGTGCATGTTTCGGTGTGTATGTATGTGTGTGTTTGAAGGTGTGTGCATATTTGTGTGTGTGTGTGTGTGTGGAGGTGTGTGCATGTTTAGGGGGGTGTGTGTTTGGAGGTGTGTGCATGTTTGGGGTGTGTGTGTGTGTTTGGAGGTGTGCATGTTTGGGTGTGTGTGTGTTTAGAGATGTATGTTTGGGGGTATGTGTGTTTGGAGGTGTGTGTGTTTGGGTGTGTGTGCATGTTTGGGTGTATGTGTATGTTTGGAGGTGTGTGTATGTTTGGGGTGTGTGTGTGTTTGGAGGTGTGCATGTCTGGGTGTGTGTGTGTTTGGAGATGTGTGATGTTTGGGGGTATCTGTGTTTGGAGGTGTGTGCATGTTGGAGGGTATGTGTGTGTGTGTGTGTGTGCATGTTTGGATGTGTGTGTATGTTTGGAGGTGTGTGCATGTTTGGGGGTTGAGCATGTTTGGGGGTGTGTGCATGTATGGGAGTGTGTGCTTGGGGGTGTTTTAGGGTGTGTGTTTGGGGGTGTGTGCATGTTTGGGGTGTGAGTGTATGGGAGTGTGTGCTGGGGGGTGTTTGAGGGTGTGTGTTTGGGGGTTGTGCATGATTGTGTGTGTGTGTGTGTGTGCATGTTTGGGTGTATGTGTATGTTTGGAGGTGTGTGCATGTTTGGGGGTTGAGCATGTTTGGGGGGGTGTGTGAGTATATGGGAGTGTGTGCTTGGGGGTGTTTGAGGGTGTGTGTTTGGGGTGTGTGCATGTTTGGGGGTGTGTGAGTGTATGGGAGTGTGTGCTTGGGGGTGTTTGGGGGTGTGTGCATGTTTGGAGGTTGAGCATGTTTGGGGGTGTGTGAGTGTATGGGAGTGTGTGCTTGGGGGTGTTTGAGGGTATGTGTTTAGGGGTTTGTGTGTGTGTGTGTGTGTGTGTGTGTTTGGAAGGGCAGCCTTCCCAGTGTGGAAGGATCTTGGGCCTCCTGCCCTGCTCTGTCACTCAGTCCTCCCTGGGGAAGCTGGTGACCACGGAAGCAGAAAGAACACATGTACCTACCCTCTTTAGGGTCCCCCCTTGGGAAATTATTCGCGTACAGACAGCACAGGATCCCGTCAGCCCCCTCACCCTTGGAGGAATTTTTGTGAGTCGGGTTTGCCCTGTGGGAGGAAGCCCGTGGATGTCCAATGGGAAAGCAGAGCAGAAACCTAATCTGGGGCAAGGGATTAGTACTGCACGTGGCCCGGGTCTAAAGCCATCTGCTCCACTGAACTTTAACCAGGAAGAAGTCAGCCGATGTACACTCTTCTTTCCCCCATTTTCAAAACCAGACTGGAGATGGGGCATGATGTTTACTGACCCGCTAAAGTATCAGTTGAGATCAGGTAACTCCTCTGCTTATAAACCTTCAGGGTCTCTTAACTACATTCACAAAGTACTCCTACCTCCTGTCCACACCTCCCAGCCTCAGGAACGGCCCTCCTCTGCCTCTCATTCCTTCTCTCCTTTACTCTTGACTCATCCCAGGTCCCCAGTTGGGGACTCCATGCAGACTGACCCTTCTTCCTGAATAATGGCCTCGGGCCCCTATTCTCCCACTTGGCTTGGCTAATTCCCACTCACTTTCTAGTTGTCAGCTTAGACAGCGTCACCAACTCAATGGACAAGGATTTGAGCAAATTCCGGGAGACAGTGGAGGACAGAGGAGCCACGACTTAATGACTGAACAACAAGAATAAACATCAGCTCTTACAGAGGCGTTCCTTGACCTCTCAGAGTAGACAAGTTCTAATAGCACCCATATCTTTTTCTTTATCCCACTGCACTGTGTACTGAAATCATTACACTTTCTTGATTCTATGACACATCTTTTTCACATTTAGCATTTTGACAATTGGGTGAATATTTCAATGTACTGGGCTTCCCTGGTAGCTCAGCTAGTAAAGAATCCACCTGCAATGCAGGAGACACTGGTTTGATTCCTGGGTCAGGAAGATCCCTTGGAGAAGGGATAGGCTACCCACTCCAGTATTCTTGGGCTTCCCTGGTGGGTGAGCTGGTAAAGAATCTGCCTGCAATGCAGGAGACCTGGGTTCGATCCCTGGGTTGGGAAGATCCCCTGGAGAAGGGAACAGCTACCCACTCCAGTATTCTGGCCTGGAGAATTACATGGACTATATAGTCCATGGGGTTGCAAAGAGTTGGATGTGACTGAAGGACTTTCACTTTCAATGTATTATAATGTTTGGTGCCTGTTTCACTTTTCTCCTTCCAAGTCATACGGGTGATTGATAGGGCATCATACCATTGATGCTGACCCTATGATCAAGCTGAACATCATAAAAGAGAGACCCCTAGACACTGTGAGGCCCAGTGTGGTACATGGCACCGCCTATGAGCAGCCCTGCCATGGAAACCTGCCTGGAGTCTGGATCCCATCCAGCCTCTACATCTAACTTCCAGTTTAGAGGAAATACAGGGAGACAGAGGGATGCATTAATGATACCCTGGGAATGCAAGCTGCAAAATCCAGAAGTGAGAAGCTCCATGGAATAAACAATATAGTTTCTTTGACAAATAAACACTGATGTGAAACCAAAGCATGGAGGGACTGCAGATTAAGAGATACGAGAGCTGCAACAAAGGCGACATGGGGACCTTGTCTAGATCCTAACTCAAACAAGTCAACCATTAAAAAAAAAGAAGAAAGAAACCTTTATGAGACAACTGGGGAAGAGATGTGAACACTGCATACTGTTAACTTTAAGCGACTAAAAATGGCATTGTGGTTACGTTTTTAAAAATCCATATATTTAAATATTGATGTCTGATAATAAGATGTGTGTGTGTGTTAGGGGAAGCGAGAGGGTGGGATGAAACAAGATTAGGCATGTGCTGATAAAATTTTTAAAACTTATCAAAGTTATCTTAAACAATTCTCTAAGAAAAAGAGCCAGCAATTAATTTGTTTAATTTGCCTTTTTGTAGATTCTAGGCCCCGAGAGGACATGGAATTGGGGGCAGGAGGGTCTTTCCCCCACTACCACCAGCATGGTGTCCAGCACATAGGAAAGATCCAGTGAGTATTTACTAAACAGACTGCTGCTCCAGACAACCCAGTCTATAAATCAGATGCACTTGAAAGCTTGTCTGAACCTTAGATCATATATTTTTGAACAGAATAAATATTTAGAAACATAGCAAACTTTTCAGAAAATTACATAAAAGACTGTCTTTCATAGGATTTCAATGACTGCCCTCCCAACCCCAAGTTATAATACTAATTTTCAGGGGGAAAGGGTGTCTGCATTTCAATGTGTGGCACCTGCCATGGATGAGAGCCAGGTATCAGGAGTAGGAACCAGTGGTGGCTGAAGGAATGGGGAGGGCAGAAGGACCAGGGAACCAGGGACTAGAGGCTTCTGTCTTACATAAAGACACTTCTCACCAGAAGTCCTAAAAATGGAATGCGTTTCTCTAGAGCCATCAAGGAACAAGTCCTCAGAACTGTAAAAGCTTACTTTAAGGAAGTAAAAAGTGACGAGGAATTAGAGATGGAGAAGACTAAGGCCAGGCCAGCACCAGCTGGAATTCCAGAAGCTGAAAACTGCCTCTGGCTTTGCTTTGTTTGCTGAGAAAGAATTAGCCGGTCCCTGGAAACTAGATTTTAAATGCCAGTGTCAGCTCTTTGGGGGATTGTAATTATTGACATGACAATAGGATATCCCTGTGATGTTAAGTCGGAGAAGGCAATGGCACCCCACTCCAGTACTCTTGCCTGGAAAATCCCATGGGCGGAGGAGCCTGGTGGGCTGCAGTCCATAGGGTTGCGAAGAGTCGGACATGACTGAGCAACTTCATTTTCACTTTTCACTTTCATGCATTGGGGAAGGAAATGGCAACCCACTCCAGTGTTCTTGCCTGGAGAATCCCAGGGACGGGGGAGCCTGGTGGGCTGCCATATATGGGGAGGCACAGAGTCGGACACGACTGAAGCGACTTAGCAGCAGTAGCAGCAGTGATGTTAAGTTCCTAAGGAAGGTGGATGTCAAAGTGTTATGAGATTTCCTCTCCCCCACCCACTGTGAGAACAAGCCTGCTGCTGCTAAGTCGCATCAGTCGTGTCCGACTCTGTGCGACCCTATAGACGGCAGCCCACCAGGCTCCTCTGTCCCTGGGATTCTTCAGGCAAGAACACTGGAGTGGGTTGCCATTTCCTACTCCAATGCCCGAAAGTGAAAAGTGAAAGTGAAGTCGCTCAGTCATGTCCAACTCTTAGCGACCCCATGGACTGTAGCCTACCAGGCTCCTCTGTCCATGGGATTCTCCAGGCCAAGAGTGCTGGAGTGGGGTGCCATTGCCTTCTCCGGAGAACAAGTGTGACACACCAGCAAATCTACCTGGAAGTTAGTTCATCATATGACCATTCTGACTCAGGAAACTCGTGGCGGGTAATAACTATAACCTGGCATATCCTTCTCCTAGTCTCTGTTTCATAAGACACCTGGGGGCGTCAAACACTCATTATCGTAACTATATGTTTAAGGCACTATCTTAAGGGCAAGTGTAGGTTTTGGACCCAGATGGATCTTATTTTAAGCTTCTATTTCCTCCTTGGTAAAATGGGGATATGAACATATACACTATATGTAAGGCACTATATATAAAGCACCCAGCTCGGCCTGGCCGAGCAGACAATCCACAATCAACAACTGTTGTCAACCTCACCCTAACTGTTATGATCAGCATCATTAGAAACTGGAAGTCACCCTGTACCTTTCTCTTCCCTTAGAGGAAGAATCTCAAGACAGACTTTGCTCCTTGAGACTTTCAAATAATTTTTGGCCTTCTTATTTTTGTCTTTAACACATCCTTTTATAAAAGTTAAAGATAAAATCTGGAAATACCATTCCAAGAAGGGTCTGACCAATCTCGACTACGCTAGAATGATCACTTGTTCGACTTTTAGCTAACTCCCTCCGTACCGCGTTCCTGCTTGTTAAACAAGGACCCACCTATGGCCTAAATGTCTGTTCTTCTTTTCTGACTGTCGCTAGGTAGTTCTTCAACCTGTACTAAACATCAGGCCTTTTTAAAAATTGAAAAAGGAACAGTATTACAGTATAAAATAATCTCTTTACTAAAAGCCGAAGCCATTAGTCATTTTAGACAAGAACAAAGTTATTTATTGTGGCTTCATAAAAGTAATGAATGAAATGGCTTTCCTCATTACAACTTGGCCCCTTCGTGGCAAGCAGCGGGGAAGGATCCGGGCATCAGGGCTGGAGTCGGGGGGCAGAGGGGCTGCGGGAGACACTGACGGAGCTGAGCTGCTACCACGGGAGGACTGGTGTGTGAAGCACCATGTTAGGCCTTCGTTTAGGCCACAGTAAACATCCAAGGGAAGTATTATGTCACTTTACAAAAGAGGGAACAGGCTAGAGTCCACAGCCCAAGGCCCCACAGGTTACAAGTGTCAGGGGCAGAGTTCCCACCTATGGCTGATGGTAACGTTCATCTCTTCCTACCACCCACTTTGGGCCAAGAAAGGATTCACATTCCTGGACTGGATCACTCATCGTGGAAACAGGCACCACACCAGCCCACCCAGAGACTGGTGCCGAGGTTATCTACGTAGGAAATATAGGGAAAATTTCTACGTAGGACCAATTTAAGATATGAAGCCAACATTACCTCCTACACCCAAGGGGTCAACCAGCTTCTCTAACACACAGTGGACAAGTACGTACCATGACGTCTGCTTCCCTTGTGGCATAGCGAAGGTTTGGGTCTAGCCAGTACATCAAGGATTTAACCTGCTCGAAGTTCAGGAAGAGGAGGAATACCAGGAACAGGAAGTAGAGCACGCTGAGCCCTGCAGGAAACAAGAAACACCCTCAGGTCCAGGAAGGCAGCCGGTGTCAGACGGCATGATGCTTAGTGGCCCCAAGCAGACGTTGGTGCTGAAATGTGGGCTGTGGGGACCCCTCACGTGACAAGCTGGCCTTTCCTTTGATGAGAATTTGACACTCGGTCCTCATCTAGAAAGAGATGCTAACACTGGGAGCTGGAGGGGTGGCAGATGACTGGCGAGGGGGTGGATAAGAGGACCCGGCACTCGGGCCAGGAAGGCAGGCAGAGGCGACCAGGTGGGTTCCTGGAAAGAAGGTCCATGGCCCGCATGTGGTTAGGGGCTGACAGAGATGGGAAGGGAGTGAGGCCGCTAGGAAGGGACGGCCAGGGCTCAGGGCTTCTGTGAAGACCACAGACTTGACCTGAAGTCAAAGGAGGAGCCCCTGATGGGATCCAAACAGGAAAATGAGGTGACCTGGGGAACATTTCAGGAGACGGCCTCTGGCCACTTGCATGGAGACTGGACTGGAGGCGGGCAAGGAAGGCCTGGCAGATGGCCCGGTTTGGGGTTTGAGGGGTGAGAGGTGGCCCAGGGTCACTCATCCCCCCACTAACACCCCACATTAACCCCAGTGGGCATCATGATACGGTCACACCACATCGTAAGTGGTAGCCTAATAATCGCCCATGTCATTTAAAAAAGAAAGTCAATAGTCTACCGTAAGAAGGCAAAAGCCTGCAAAGATATTTTAGAAAGACTTGAGAATCAGCCACCAATGGCTTTGTTACTTTCCCTCTTCTTTTCGAATCTGCTGGGATGAAAATGCTTGTGGAGGACATCTAGACGCTGTGATACAAACGACCTTGGACCACAGCACCCCATCCAAAGTGGGCTGGCACTGGTCCCCAGGGAGCCGCTCCAGAGGAGAGAGTGTCCGTGGCTGGAATGGAATCCTCCGAGGCAGCTACAGCGCAGGCTGGTGGACGGGGCCGCTCCTGGTCCTCGGGGCTGGGAGGTTGGCTCAGAGGACACAGCTGACTTGGTCATGTATCCCAGGGCCCAGGGCGCATGCGTTTTTAGACAAGTCTATAGGATAGCCTTCTTATGTATTATTATGTACTAGCTACTTTTACTGGTACTTTTGACTGCAAATACCTCCCACGACACCTTCTCATTATGACCCTTTTGAAATAATTATTTTGGGATACAAAGAAAGTGTGGACCAGGAGGCCCTCCGTGAACGAGAGTTCACAGTTGGGCTTCAACATCCCTGAAGGCCTGAATATCATATGCAAAACTCTGTGTGTGCCTGTGTGTGTGTGTGTGTGTGTACACTGGGAAAGGGTCTATAGTTTTCATCAGGTTATCAAAGGGTTCCAGGACTCCAGGGAAGCAATAAAATTGCTCATTACCTAGAATGGACCATATGAAATTAGAAAAACTAGATGTAGCCATTTAGCTGAAAATGACTCACAACTTTTAAGTGGCCATATTAAGTCCATGAGCTGTAAGTATAATACAACCAGAATTATATTTTAAGAAATGGAAATGAGTCACGTACTTACCTGCAAAAAAAATACCTTCCCGTGGCATCCCCCGGCCCTTCCCAAGCCCTGTGTTCCCACCTACACCCAGCTCTGCCTCTCCTGGTCTGGCCTGCCTCTAGTATCTTCCTGGATCCTTCTTTGCAGGCAGGTTTCTGCCTAAGCACACTTCCTTCGCACCTCCCATCACCTCCAAGTGAAAGCAGCTACTAGTCAGTGTCGCTTCTTGTGGTTTTAATAAACTTCCTGCCACTTGGAGACGTCTGCTTTGCTCAGATTACTGATTTGTTTCCCAGTGTGCTTGCTACAGCCGCCCTCCCTCCCCCCAGCCCCTCCGCCTGCAGGCTCAGGGCCATAGGAGCCACCCACTCGGGACTTGGTGAACACCTGCCGAGCGCACTACCGAGACTCAGCACTGAATTCAGAGAGACTTGCTTATGATCTCTGAAGGGTGAAAAATAAACAGACTTGAGCATAATCTCCATTTTAAGGGTCCCTTCGCATAAGATTGCCCTATCTGAACCGTGAATAACTTTTTTGGATGATTACTTAGGTAAAATGAAGCCAAGCCCCAAAGTTTTGAAAATTAGATTTAAATCCCCTTGGGTGGTTTTACTCTTTGGACTAGAAATCAAGTAAATGCCATAAGAGACCCAACATGTATACGCGACATTCATCACTAAACTGTAGTTCAAATCAGGGCTCTTTGCTAAGACCTTTCCTTTTCTGAGTTCTTTCCCACTTAGGACACCAGGGAGATTGCTGGGGTTTCGGTCCCTCCTGGATGCTGACGAGGCAAATGCACTCATAAGATGCACCTGAGCGTCACTAGCGAAGAGCCCCGTCAGGAAGAATAAGCCACACTCCCTCACATCAGATCCCATGCATTAATGGACAGCAGTGTTGGGAGGTGGGGGCGGGGCGAGGCCAGGAGGGATTGAAACAGTTCACGTGTATGAGAATTTCCACTGTCACCAGCACTTTATTTTGTAGCAAAGCATTTTAATAACAAACTGATACCAGGAACACCAAAAAGTAAAAAACTATTAAGTTTTACAGTAGAGCGGTAAGAAAAACTGCTCTAACATACAAGGAAAAAAGATCTGTTGAGAGTAGAATGGATTTTGAAACTGACTAATGTGTAACTCACCAAAGACCATTCGCCACAAGGCCGGATGAGGCCGGGTAAAGGGACCTGCGGAGATAACATTACAAGGTCAGAACAGACTACTTTCAAACCAAGACCAAAATAAAGATAGCGCTGCTGATTTCCACAGAGATAAGGGGCTAAAAAATCCTCTCTATTGTCAAAACTTTTTTCTAGGAAAACTCTGGGAGGTCAAAGTCTAGGTTGAAAGGCTTTATCTACATTGTAACAACTATCCCCACAATTGTAACAGGCATGAATTACAATAGAGGCTTTTTTTTTCCTTAAAGCTTTGTCTTCAGAATCAGATGATAATTTCCCATAGACACAATGACAGTGAGTAGGTCACCAGACCAGCCTTTCACTGCATGTAATACTTACTAGATCTGAACAAGAAATCTCACAGCTTTGTTCTGGACATCCTGTGTGCGTGTGAGAGAGAGAGAGAGACAGACAGACGGAATCGTGTGTGTGTGTGTGTGTGTGTGTGTGCGTGTGTGTGTGTGAGACAGACAGACAGACAAGACTGTGATGGACCAACAATAAAAGAGAGAAACACTGTGCTTGGAGTGTGTGTGTGTGTGTGTGTGTGAGAGAGAGAGAGAGAGAGAGAGAGAGAGACAGTCAGACAAGACTGTGATGGACCAACAATAAAAGAGAGAAACACCGTGCTTGGAGGGTGTGTGTGTGTGTGTGAGACAGAGAGACAGACACACACACACACACAGACACGACTGTGATGAACCAACAATAAAAGAAAGAAACACCATGCTTGGAGGGGATGTGTGTGTGTGTGTGTGTGTGTGAGAGAGAGAGAGACAGAGAGGGAGAGACACACACACACACACAGACAAGACTGTGATGGACCAACAATAAGAGAGAAACACCGTGCTTGGAAAACAAGTGAGATGCGGAGTGACACAGAGCAAAGGCTTGGAGCCGGGAACACGCGGGCCTTTGATCATGACTTCTGGTAACAAAACACCTCTCACCAGTTCAGATACACAGATACAGATTTCACAAAACAGAAGCCAAAATTTCACAGGATGAAACTTACTACACGTGATATAATGATACGTTGCCTTCTATTTTATCTCATTAAAAAGAAAAAAAAAAGTAATTGAAGATGAATGCAAGTAATCTGGGCCTTGATCCACTAAACCGATTTACCACTAACTGAAGGGTTACAGCTGGCAAATACTGACCACTGTTCTAGAGGGAGGGCCCCTGACCTAGTTTGGGGCTGCCCAGGCCTCCCTGCACTTGGAGGATTTCCAGCAGTGTGATCCCTTATCTCCAGGAGAGAGGCCAGAACTTGCAGCCCAGCCTTCTCTATAACCGGGTCCCGATCCTATAGCTGCACCTGTGTCAGGGAACGTCAGGGGCTGGGGACAGTGGAGGGAGGTATGCATAGCGCTCCTCTCCCCGCTCCATCCCTGTGGTCCTGGCCGCCAGGGACAGTGGTGGGAGGCGGCACCCCTCACGCCGGTGAAGCTGGCGCTGGGGACACCACAGCAGAGGCAGTTCCATTTAGTACGCACTGCAGACGTGACAGTCACACAGACTGTGGTCAAGGCTCACTCATGGACCAGGTCTGGGTGATGGGCCAGCTCAGAAGTTAGCTAGGAGGTGGGGCCTGGCTTCCTGGCCCTCCCAGGATTCCTCCAGCCAGTTAACATCCGAGAACACACTCTTGCATCAGCAAAGTCAGTTTCTGTTGCTTGTGACCTGGAATCCTTCCTGAAGCAAACACTACATTGTAATTTTTATTCTGTAACTCATTCCAAATGGCCTATTTCTTTTTAAAAAGGCTATACTGAAACATACTCTACCTGCTTTCTTTGGATGAACCAAATTCATATGAGGAATACTGACTCAGATTCTGGGTTTACATGTTGAGAGTTCTGAAATTAAGTTTGTGAGGGACTCTGCTTCATCCCAGTGAATATGGTGTCTGAGTTTTGGATGGCAAGCAGTGAGAGCTCAGATACTGAAGAATTTAATAATAGGTTAATAACTCTGTTTGATTTCTGAGTTCTGACAGCAAAGATTCGGATTGCAAGGGATACCTATATTCTTTTTAATCAGCTGCTTTTTTTCTCAAAAAAGGCAAAGTGAAGCACAGAAACCAGAATCCCCTTCCAGGTAACACAACCTGGTTAACTTTCTTTGCCAATTATCGGAAAATTGATAGTTACATTTGTCATCTTTTAAGTTAATTTTCTCCTTCAAATGCTCTTCTTCACGGATGCTAGGTAATAGCTTCACTTGTCACCAGGAATGACTTGTCCTTCAGTAGCAGTCTGGCTTGCAAGCGTTACTCCATCCAAACTACTGAATTAACCTTTCAGACAGAACAGGGGACTCCAGTTTTCTCTATGATTTCCTTTTACAAGGTGAAACTCTGAATTTGTTATTTGGCTTGCAACAGAATTCCATGCCCAATCGACACTTTGAAACCACAGAGTGTTATTCTCAAGAGCACTCCTGACTCTAACAGTCAGCGGTGCTTTCCTTAACCCTTACTGGGTAGCAGGCCGGGGAGTGAGACACACCACCCCTTAGTCCTCCTGGCAGATGATGCGAGGACCACCATCGTTTCCTTTCTACAGATAAAGGCATCGGGGCATAAGGAACTCACTTACGGCCACTCCTCTCCAGGACTCCACTTCAGTTCTGGAGAACCCACGGCACTGTTCCATCAACTGTCAGAACTGGGCCAGCTTGGGAGACAGGGGCCGGGAAGGGGGCACAGAGCGAAGGGTCTGAGCCAGGACTGTCTAGGGGCCAGGTGAGGGGCAGAGAGAAACAAGCTAGTGAATGGAGCTTAACGCTACTACGATGTGGAACTGATAAGGTCTGGAAAGATGGGAAGGATGAGAGGGCAGGGAACTGATACAAGACCCCGCACACTGACCAGTAGAAAGGCCTCCAAAGTCATCGTCAGCCTGTGGTTACTCTAAGAGTGACCTTCTGAAAGCAGAACTCAGCCCTTTCTTCTAGCTAACCCTAAGCAGGACAATTTCAGAGTAAATAAGAGGATAGGGTGGTTGAGCAATGTGGGGTTGATGGGGCCTTAAGTTCTCTCCAACCCAACATGCAACTGCTTCAGCTCAAGACTTATATGTCTCTCTGTCTGGCTGTCATTCCTGATACAGACATGTCCCAGGGCCTGGAAAGAGAATATCCATCTTACTGCACTGCAGTTTGGTTTTTTAAAGCCTTATCTTGATTTACGGCTATGGAATTTTTCCCTTTTTTCTCCAATATCCCACTTATATACCATAGTATTACATCATAAATGTTTCTCATAAAATATGATTTCTAAAACTGCCCTTTCTGCCTTACATTTGATCTAAGGAAGACTTCAGAAATCTAATGTGGGGGGTTTAGGAAGAGACAGTGGAGCCCCAAGGAGCTCTGTCCTGAACTGGGTGGCTGGGAACAGACCACCAGGGCCTTTTACCTACAAAAGGTGATTTATAAGGCCAGCCTGGAATGTTAGGTAACCTTTCAGAGCTAACTTTAAACCCAATCCAGGCCTTATTTCAGTTGTCCAATACCCCCTCTTCTTTCTAAGAAGAAACTCTGAATGCTTTTGTGTAGTATTTTCAGAAGTAGATGCCAGCAGTATTACTCACACAGTAGTCGCTTCACTATCAGAGACAATAATATTGCTAAAAATACTATTTTGCCTTTTAAAAGATGGAGGATGAGACTGGCAGTTTCCTATAGGATGAGCCTTGATACTGACACTCATTGGTGTTCACACACACTTGGCTCCGCCAATCAAGTCACCTCTAAAACCACGCCTCCTACGGCATCCACCTGCCCAGGTGGGCAGAGCCATCCTGGACCATTTACCTCATCCCAATGCCTGCCCACAGATCTCACTCCCCCACAAACTATTTTCTTGGTGGGCTTCTTCTGCCCAGTATTACAGCCAGGACACGCAGGAGGGGTGGTCCATCTCATGGAGGGGTGCGGGGGAGGGGTGGTCGAGGCAGGACTTCTTGTCTATACTTTATTTCTGATTTCGTAAAAGCTGCCTGGAAAAGTCTGGGTCCTCAGTTCAATTATGCAGGAGAGATGGGGCAGGCACATCAGGGTGGTGATGGAGAAACCAGTGCTGGTTTGATTTACGAAGGTGGTTTTCGCACAAGACACATTATGAAAAACTACATGTTTTACTTTCTTATCAGTCCCTATGACTGGAATACCTCATTTTCAATCAGATATTAAGAGCCAGTTTGATTTCAAAAGAAAACAGAAACCAAATGTCTTTGCCACCAGAGAGCACGCATTTAAAACACTTCCTCGGAAATCAAACCTAAGATCACAGCCTGAATTGCCAGCAACCTATGGTCACATCCATGAACATCTGAGCTCCATGAACCAACCCGAGGGAGAGAGAATCCTTTTAACCCAAGTCAGAAGCTGCCTCTCCAGCAGCGGAAGGACTGTGCCTGGGAGCCTCACAGTCTGCCTCTTCTCTTTATTATCTCATTTTCAGCTTTATCGGGTGTAATTGACAAAGGAAATTACAAGATATTTGATTAGTACTAGTTGAAAGTTTAAATTCCTCCAGGAAAAACCCAGAAAAGGTGAAAAAAAAAAGATCTCTCAGAAAATTTCAAACCTAAGAAAGAATTTTTCTATCAAAAAAAAAAAAAAAAAAAAAAAGGGCATGGGGCAGGAGACAGAGAAAGGGGGGAGATTATACCATTTTTTCCTTCTTTTAATTTAGGAGACAATGAATCTTCTGGATTGCCTTCATGCCTCAAGGGGATGTGATTCGCACTATGTAAGCTCAGAGAAATCAGATGAGGACAAATAGAAGGGTAAACTCGGAAAAATCAAGACACCCTACAGATCTCACCCTCTTCAAAATACCCTGAAGAAGAGCTGAACAGTGCTCCTCTTGCAGATGAGCAGAGGACAAGAGAGGGCTGATTCTGTGAACTTCTTTCTTGACAGATTCACTACTTCATTCACCAGGTATCTGTTGAGAAGACCACCGTGGGCTGGGCAACGGGGGCCCAGGGTAAGTCCGGGGTGGCTGGGGTTGGGTGGGGTAGAAGGGGAGGAAGCGTGAAGGAGGCCCTCTGAAGCTGGAAAGGCACACAAGAGTCACCTGCTGAAAGAAATCTCGCAGCCAGCTGGAGATGCAGCGAGTTTCTAAATTTCACTCCGGTGACCGTGACGCAGTTATAATTACACTCCAATGACACAGTGGCATAGTTAAAATTACACTTACATGGGAGGGCCAGTTGCTCTAAGGAGGTGGAGGTGGCATTTAAAATATTTTCTTCAAGGGAACCGGAAGAGAGAGAATGGGAGAGAAGGTGACAGGAAAGAAGCGGGTGTAGGTAACAGACCCTCTCCCTTCCGGGTCTCCGCCTCCCCCCGGGCTCTCTTTCCTTGTGCATTTATCGGATGCAAGGAAGGAACTCTGGAACCCACCCCGTCACTCACTCTGTTGACTGTCAAACGAAAAAGCCTGCTTGAGTCTCCTCCACGCCTCCTCCATGTAACCCAGCAGTAAATTCTAAGCTGATGGAGGCAATCCTGGTTCTCTTCCACTCTTCCAGTCAGTGGAGATCTACGGGAGATCTATGAATGTGCCTGGGAGGTCCTCCAACCACCGTAAATGCCTGTCCTCAGGTCGGCCTGGAGCAGAGGTGGCGTGGGGCCTAAGCCTAACTGAAGTGGAGGACGGGCATGTGCGCTGCAGGCTTTCTAGAAAAGGCCTCTTCACTCTAAGATGCAGGGGAAGACAGGGCCCCCTCTGTGGCTGGACACCGCCCACGGCTGCATGCCAGCAGGGCTGCAGCTGTCCCAAGGCCACAAGACACGTAGAGAGCCCGGGTCCTCACATGCCACCGAGCTGCTCAATTAGACAACCCTGAACCACTCTTTCTCGGAACCTCTCGTGGATGCAAGAAAGTAAACATTTTATTTACTCTTTAAGCCACTTTGAAAGAGATCTCCTATTATTTGTGGCCAAAAGCATACCAGCTGTTATAAACCTTATGGAGAAAGTCAAGGGTCTTTGTCATCGGGACTCTGTTCCAGAAGAACCACAGGGCCCCCTCCTGTAGGAGCAGACCAGTCCTAGCACACAGAGAGCATACGTGAACGTGATCACACACACAAGACAGAGGCAGACAACCCAATGCAGGCTGATGCGTAAACGTTCAGGGCAGCCTTTACCAGGTCAAGGAGAAATGCACACGAATCTGCCAAAACAGAGCCATTCTGGGAATGCCATCCACTTTGGGCACTTCCCCAAAACTGCCTTTCAAGGAGAAGGCAGACGCTGGGCTCTGTTCCTCCCATTCATTCCAATACTTAATTTGAGAATTTGCATCAAGGGTGGGGAGAGTGGAAGACAAGGTGGCAAGACTGGAATGGGAAGAGGCGTGTCCATCCCACTCAGAGAACCATCCGCCCAGCAGAATGGCTCCCGCAAAGGCTGGCGTCTGAATGCCAGCTGGGGGAGAGGGATAGTCACATACCCAGGAGACCCTTTCCAGGGGGGCCGGCCAGGTCCCCAGCCCCATCAAATCCATGCCACCCCCTGATTCAAAAAAAAATATTCAAGGACAGCATTCTTTAATGTGGAAACTTATGGTTTTACTACTGATCAGATGTAGAGTAACTGGCTCTTTAGAGAACAAGGCAGACAATAGTGGGCTCGCTCAGTACACGTGGCTGCGAGATAGTCCCTCCAAGCACGACTTCCCTGACATCCTAACCCTTCCTGCACAGAATGCTGAAGGTCTCTGTCCTTTTTGTGGGCAAAGGATCTGATCACCAGAGGAGGAAAGGCACAGCCTCCCTGCTGCAGATGTGGAGTTCAGGCATCCCAGACACAGGCCAACTGAGGTCCTGAGACTGCACTCCTGGGAGAAAGAAGAGCCAGAGACTGGCAGAGAGAAGGAGAAACAGAGAAAGAGACACACACAGGAGACAGAGACGAGGCATCTCACGATGGGCCTCGCTTGAGACAAGACCAGGGCTCTGCTGAGCACAGGACCGTGCAGGGCTGGGCCCTAACCCCAGGTAGGAGGCAGCGGCTGAGGGTGGTCCAGGAGTGACTGACAGGCCTTGGGATCAGCTGTAAACCAAGCAGGACTCTGCGGGTCCTCCCTGCTTTGCATGTTATCACAAAGTCAGGGGAGCCAGGGAAAGCATGAAAACAAACAGCCTTTATCTTTCCAAAGGGAAAACAAAAGCCCAGTCCCACCAGAAGAGACTGAGCCAGTTACGTGGACATTGAAGATGACAGGTCTTCACGAGGGAAAAGAGGAGAAATCAGCAGAAATCATGCGAAATGTCACATCTGACAGATGCAATCCCCACTGTTCAGGGCTTTGGAGACCTTAAAAAAAGCACCACAGCCCCAGTGCTGCTGGAGTGCCCCAGCAGGAAAGGCTGTAAAATCGCAGCTATGGAGGGCTGAGTCTGGGAATCCCTAAACTTCCAGTACGGCTCTTAGAATTAGCAAGCCTAAATTTAAAAAAAAAAAAAAAAAAAAAAAAAGCAGAACAGAAACCTGCGAAGCTGCGAAAAAACAGGCAAGAATTAACACCCAGCCAAGGAAAACAGGAGGCTGGAAGAACAGACACATCTCTGGATTGATTAGTTTCCTAAGCACATACTGGGTTCTCATTGACTGATTTAAAATAAAAATTAGAAGAAAAAAAAAAAAGATGGTGGGGGACAAATGAGACAAGAAACAGGAAGAGAGGGTACAGACCAACAACGGTCCTGGCATCAAGCGATGGCTGGGAAGTAAGCCACTGACCCACACACGCCACGGCAGGCAGGGGCTGAGGGAGTGTCAGGAGCCACCAGTTGAACTGTCACCTATTCATCTTCCCTTGGGGCTCAGGCACCCACAGGCCTCGTGTTGGTAGCAAACCCGAGATGCAGTTTACCATCTACTCTGGGCTATATTCTTAGGCCACCTGTGTTAAGACCAGGTTCCAGAGCTCAGGGGGACCACCACTGTGTAGAAAATGCTCGATGCCCCAAGTGGCCACTTAAAGCTGCACGACAGCACAGCACCCTTGAAAAAGAGGATGGGCTCCGTGAAGTCCAAGCTGTCCCTAAACCTAAAATCTTGAGATGTTGTGTGCTGGGGCTTGCATGCGTGCTAAGTCGCTTCAGTCGTGTCTGACTCTTTGTGACCCTTTGGACTGCAGCCCACCAGGCTCCTCTGTCCATGGGGATTCTCCGGGCAAGAATACTGATGTGGGTTGCCATGACCTCCTCCAGGGCATCTTCCTGACCCAGGGATCAAATTTGAGTCTCTTAGGTCTCCTGCATTGGCAGGCAGGTTCTTTACCACTAATGCCACCAGCGAAGCCCTTGTGTGTTGAAAGCGGGAGGAAAAAGAAAGTAAGACAAATAACTTGAACAGCTGTTCAACACTGGGGATATTTCCTAGAATGTAAATGTCATAGCTGGGCCAATTCCCTTTCATTTCATGACCTCTCTGTATCTTGAACATTTTCTTGCAAAGAGTCAGACACAACTGAGCAATTTTCACTTTCTCTTTTCTTT
Organism: Bubalus kerabau; assembly: GCF_029407905.1. Lineage (NCBI taxonomy): Eukaryota > Metazoa > Chordata > Mammalia > Artiodactyla > Bovidae > Bubalus > Bubalus kerabau. Next base: position 70,199,425 of record NC_073637.1, read on the forward strand.
CACTTTCACTGTATAGAGTACAGTGGTACAGTGTCTTTATTTCAAGCCCTAGGTGTCCAGAAGCAAGTGTGAAACCAGCCATGGGATAGCTGGTGCGACTGTGCTTCTCAGGCTTCCTTGGTGGCTCAGATGGTAAAGAATTTACCTATAATGCGGGAAAACCAGGTTCAGTCCCTGGGTCAGAAAGATGCCCTGGAGAAGGGTGCGGCAGCACACTCCAGAATTCCTGCCCAGAGAATTCCATGGATAGAGGAGCCTGGAGAGCTATAGTCCATGGGATCACAAAGGGTGGACACGACTGAGCGACTAACACTGTACTTTTCAAAGTACTGTACTCTGAGACTAACAATGCTTTATCTTTTAGGTCTGCTTTTTTTTAATATATTATTTGTGTGAGAAGGATTATAAATCTATTATAGCAATGTACTATGTAGCCGAATGTATTAGTTGGGTACCTAACGTTGTTGAATTTATGAACAAACTGGACTTACGAATGCACTCTGGAACAGAACTCGTTAGTATGCAGGGGACTTTCCTGAGTACTGTGATCCATAAGAAGCAAGTATTTGATCTTTGTCCCCTTTCTGGAACTGAGTTCTAAACTCCTGGAATTTCCTAAGTAATAAGAGTCTTTTGTTACGTTAATGAAGCGGCTCAGGAAGGAGGCCAGTGGAGCCAACAAGGTGATTAGAGATAGGAACCCTCAGTCCCACCCGCCCTGACCTCTGGGGATGGGGGAGGGGCTGACAGGCAAATCAATCACCAATGGCCTAAGATTTAATCAGTCATTACCAACGTGATGGAACTTCCATAGAAACCTAAAAGGATAGAGCTCAGAAAGCTTCTGGGTTGGTGAGCATGCAGAGATCTGGTGGAGATCTGGTGCAAATGGTGCCCCGAGAAAGCATGGAAGGGGCTCCTCCCTTCCCAAGGAGCATCTCTGCATCTGGCTGTAGGTTAATATTCTCAGTCATCTAGTGAGTAAACTGGTCTCCTGAGCTGTTCTAGCAAATTAATCAAACCCAAAGAGGAGGTCACGGGAACCTCTGATCTACAGCCATTTGGTCAGAAGCACAGGGGACACCCTGGACTTGTGCCTGGCATCTCAGTGGAGGCAGGAGCAGCCCGGTGGGACTTAACCTGTGGAATCCAATCTATCCCCAGGCAGACAGTGTCACATTGAGTAGAACTGCAGGACGCCCAGCTGATGTTCAGCAATGCTCAGTCTGCCACTACCCCTCCACACCCACACACGCAATGGAATTGGTATTGGAATCCTATCACCAGGGTGCAGCTCCAGGTAGCATCAGTAACATTCATAATGAGCTCTGTATATTATAGATTATACTCTACTGAATAGATGGGAGGATGGAGAAGAAGCACATCTTTAATCATCATATTTAAAACCCGAGCAGGGCCCATGAAGCACAACTTGCAAAAAAAGACTGCAACAGTTACAAAATACCCTAAATGTTTAAGAAACAAGATACAAAAAGTGAATATTTTAAAAAATCACCTGCAGAGAATAAGTAAAGAATATTCCAGGGAGTAAGTACTAAAGCAGAATGCTGCTGCTGCTAAGTCGCTTCAGTCGTGTCCGACTCTGTGCGACCCCTGAGACAGCAGCTCACCAGGCTCCCCCATCCCTGGGATTCTCCAGGCAAGAACACTGGAGTGGGTTGCCATTTCCTTCTCCAATGCATGAAAGTGAAAAGTGAAAGTGAAGTCGCTCAGTCGTGTCCGACTCCTAGTGACCCCATGGACTGCAGCCTACCAGGCTCCGCCATCCATGGGATTTTCCAGGCAAGAGTACTGGAGTGGGGTGCCATTGCCTTCTCCACTAAAGCAGAATAAGAAAAAATAATATAACTTGTTAGGGACCATTCAGAGGAAAGGGGTGAATCTTAAGTGTGGCAGAATACCAAATTAGTTTTTAAACCAAGGCTTTTGCCTCACTCCATAACACTGAAAGAGGAAAATTTCACAGTAATCATTTAACCTGATAATGAAAATTCATATCCCAGGAAAGTTTCCAGTTAAAGACAGCAAGTTATTTAAGTAATATTCATTAAAGCACTGACCCCATCCTTAGCAAAAAGGAGTAAATGAGCAGTAACTGCGAATTTTACAACTTGGCTGATAATACCAAAAACAGTAACAAGAACAACAGTTGACATTCACTGAGCACTTATGTTTGTCAGCCACTGTTCAGAGTATTTTACGGTATTAATTCAGTTTACTCTTACCGCTGTACTTCTCTCTGCTTCAGACAGAAATGTCTTAAAGAGGGAGAGAGGAGACAGAGCTAGGAATGGCAGAATGGGCACTCTGCCTCCAGAGCTTGTTCCCCTAGTCACCACGCAACATTCAGATTCTTTTTTTCATTCCACCCTCCAGTTTTATCTTCTATTTGACATGCATCTCAAAAATACCAACAAGGACACAATGCACAGGAGAAATGTGATAAAGCATTACATCACTTACCATTGGGGAAAGCTAATACACTGATGATAAGAAAGAAGAAAATTACAGACAGGATGCCCCTCCAGATGTTGTCTTCTGGGACAGAGTCATCCCTGAAAACAGAAAAGGAACACTGAGTGTTATGTTTGAATCTACAGTCAGTCTAGAAGGAGTACGAGCTTCATGTTCTAAAAAACTGGGTTTTTTAATGTAAATCGCTAACTTTATTTTGCTGAGCTAAGTCATTACATTCACTAGTTACTATTCACTATGGTATTCCCTAAAATAATACAGCCCTCATAGTAAAGTCCAGTTCTTACGATAAAGGTATTGTCAACCTTACACCCCAACACATGTTCTACTCGGACAAGCATTTGAGAATCATCATTCTTTTACAAAGGGGCTTCCCAAGTGGCTCAGTGGTAAAGAATCCACCTGCCAAAGCAGGAGACGCAGGAGACATGTGTTCAACCCCTGGATCGGGAAGATCCCCTGGAGAAGGAAATGGCAACTTGCACCAGTATTCTTGCCTGGGAAATCCCATGGACAGAGAAGCCTGGTAGGTTACAGTCCATGGGGTCTCAGAGAGTCGGACATGACTGAGCGCACACACACACACAAAGATGACCTTCACTACAGAGACTGTGGTGGAAAACTGTGCAGGAATCAGAAAGGAAGCCTAAGGTTACGAAACCTGTACGCCCCAGAGCCCATGCTCCACAACAGGAGAAGCCACTGCAACGGGGAAACCCAAGCACCACAGCTAGAGTGGCCCTCATTTGTCACAACTAGAGAAAGCCCACAACGGAGACCCAGCACAGCCAAAAATAAAAGTTATTTCAAAAAATAAGGAGGAAGGACATGAGGCAATGAGATTATGCAGTCACTTGTCAAATATGGACAGTTGGCTACCCAAGGGATGAACAAAACGGGGCAGTGTAACGCCACCAGAAAGCACTAGTGAAAAATGTTAAAGGAAAAATGAAGAGAAAACTAAAGACCAGATTTAAACTTGTATTTAAATTCTAAATATAAGGATTGTAAAGAAGGAGACAAGCTTCTCCACCCTGCTCCAGCCTGGTCATTCCTCATGTGTTACTGTGTTGAACTCCTCCATAACCCCAGTAAACTGAAATGATTACATCTGTTGGTTTATATGTTATCTGTCTTCTCTGCAGAAAGTAAACTCCTAAAGGCAGGGAATTATTTACACCTGTATCCACAGAGCCTGGGGACACAGTAGGCCCTCAATATATTTCTGGACTGATTATCATGGAAGAAAATTTACTGTTTTACAATGAAGCTTCCCTGGTGGCTCAGTTGTAAAGAATCCACCTGCCAACATAGGAGATACAGGTCCGATTCCTGGGTTGGAAAGATCCCCGGAGAAGGAAATGACAACCCACTCCAGTATTCCTGCCTGGGAAATCCCATGGACAGAGGCGCCTGGTGGGCTACAGTATGGGGTTGCAAAAGAGTCCGACATGATTTAGCGACTAAACAACAAAAATCCCTGAAACAGAAATTTTCTTACCATTGGTGGTAAAAATTTTAGATTTTAACAGTTTACATTAATAAAGAAGATTCTAGTAACACATCTGGGGCTCAGAGAAGCAAACAAAAGTAGGAAAACAGAAAAACAACTGGAAGATTTTCTGACGTATTGATAATTTTTGAGACACTTGGGAGAGGGAAGTTCAGTGTTCCAGTTTAGAAAGAAGTAGGATAAGTAAGAGAAAATATGAGAAGAAACACAATGGAATGACATAGTTTAGAGATGATGAAACTGGTAGCAATACATTTTAAAATGATCAAAGAAACTGGGTTCATCTGGAGGAGGACTGTCTACAGTGAAAGTTTTCAAAAGACAAAGTTAAATTAAGATTGAATGTTACTAAAGGACAAGAAACAGGTCAAAAAAGAATCTAGAAGAAAACCAAGTTTGCATAAAAAAGATCTTGAGTATCAGAATACACACATGAAAAGGTATGGAATGAAGCAATTATTACCTCATTAAGGACTGAGTCCTGGGTGGTGGTTTAAAAGTGTTAACTTAGATACCAACTCCTGTTTAGGCCACTAAGTTTCTGCACCCAATGAAACTATTTCCAGACTTAAGACAAGACTGAACGTAAGGTTCTGAAACAAGATGCCATACAGGTCTTAAACGTTTCCTAGACCATCACACAGCCAAACAGCACTGAACTAACCCTGGACAAACAACACTTGGTGGTTAAATTCAGAAACCTGATTACAAAACCATTCTTTACAGTCGGACAGACTTCTTCTCCTAGCAAAGTGCAATCTTATTTTAATGGTCATCCTAACAATTACACATTTGCCCAGAGGTTATAAACACAACTTTAAACTGCCAGGCTGATCATCCTAGGGCACTTGCCATGCCCTTTGGCTTATGTAGGGAAGCCCCGTACCCAACTCCCAGGAACATTAGCTTTTACTGAAGAATGGCTACACTCAGCAAGGGTGGGGACACAAGGTCCTCATTCAGACCAAAGCACACTACTGATACTGCTAATGATGACAGCCAGGGTAACAGGTCCTGTCTGTCAAGGATCTACTGCATGTCAGGCAGTTTCTAGACATTATCTCTAATTTTCACAACCCATCTGCAAAATGGGCTGTTATCAACCACATCCTACAGATGAGGTAACAAAGGTCACACAGGTTTAGTAACTTTCTCAAGACTGTGGAGCTAACAAGTTGCAGAGCCAGCTTCAAAACTAGGCCTGCTAGACTCTGAAGATTGTGATCTTTCCCCTTTGCCAAACTGCCTTATGAAAACTTACCTGTCACCCTGAATCCCACCTGACTCATCGGAGATGCACGGGGATGGTATAGGAGAGGTGGACTGGGCATGCAATTGGTAAGTCACAAAAGAAAAGCAAGGCTAAAATGAGTAACTGTGGCCGAGGAAAAGAAGATAGAGCCTCATAACTCATGCCATATACCAAAATACATTCTAGATGATTCAAACAACTAAAACTAAAAACGAAACAAAATTCTAGAAAAAAAAAAATGATGGGAGAACTAAAAAAAAAAAAAAGACCTATACACCCCCCAAAAAGACACCACAACCTCAGAGTGGGGAAGGCCTTTCTAAAGCATGATACAAACCCTTGAGGTCACAAAGGAGAAAGCTGACAAATTTGCAAGACAAAGAAATCAGTAACAAAGTCCAAGGAAAAGTGATAGGTAAACTTGGAAAAAATATTTGCAACTCATATGAAGGCAAAGGGTTGACTCGCCTAATTACAAAGCTCTCCCCATCAAATCAATTAACAGAAAGAACAACAAATGGACAGAGAAAAACAAATAGAAAAGTGGACAAAGGATGTGAAGAGACACTTCACCAAGCAGAAAAATCCAGCAGCTCTCAGGCAAGTAAAAAAAAGATGCTCAATCGTGTTCATGGTAAGATATGGACACACTGGAACAATACAAAGAGACAACTTTTATCTACTTTATCCCTGATGGCTCAGATGGTAAAGAATCTGCCTGCAATGCAGGAGACCCAGGTTCAATCCCTGAGTCAGGGAGATCCCCTGGAGAAGGGAAGAGCAACCCATTCCAGTATTCTTGCCTGGAGAATCCCATGGACAGAGGAGCCTGGTGGGCTTTCAGTCCACGGGGATGCAAAGAGTCGAACACGACTGAGCAACTAACATGACTCTTCCTTACCTTATGGAAAAAGGCAAGAAATTGATAAACAGGTATTCTCACACACTACTTTTATGGGGGGCCATTTGACAACACATTAATTTATAAATGCATATATTCTGTGACTCAGCAATTCCATGTACGAGAATATATCTCACAGATATACCCTCATCTACGCAAAAATGACATATGTACAAGGCTGCTCACCATAGCATTGTATGTTTTAGCAAAACAAGGAAACAACTAAAAGAGACGTTAAAAAATTGCGGCTCTGGCTCACAAGCAAGTACTTGTTGCTGTTCAGTGGCTCAGTCGTGTCTGACTCTTTGCGACCCTGTGGACTGCAGCACATCAGGCTTCCCTGTCCATCACCAACTCCCGGAGCTTGCTCAAACTCATGTCCATAGAGTTGGTGATGCCATCCAACCATCTTACCCTCTGTCATCCCATTCTCCTCCTGCTTTCAATCTTTCCCAGCATCAGGGTCTTTTCCAATGAGTCTGCTCTTCGTATCCGGTAGCCAAAGTATTGGAGCTTCAGTATTAGTCCTTCCAATGAATATTCAGTACTGATCTGCTTTAGGATGGACTGGTTGGATCTCCTTGCAGTCCAAGGAACTCTCAAGAGTCTTCTCCAATACCACAGTTCAAAAGCATCAATTCTTTGGTGCTCAGCTTTCTTTATAGTCCAACTCTCACATCCATACATGACTACTGGAAAAACCATAGCTCTGACTAGATGGACCTTTGTCAGCAAAGTAGGCAGCCATCAAAACAATGAAGATGCTTTTAATTAACTAGTACAGAGTAATTTAAGAGATCATGAAGTAAACAAAGCAATTTGCAGAACGGGAGTACAGTAAGCAACTTTTTGTGCAAAAAGAAGAGCACGCATAGGTATACGTAACTTGTAACTTGTGCTCCGAGCTCCACAGGGTGTCTGGAAATCCACCCAAGAAAGGATCACTCCGTTTTATCCAAAGAGAGTAAATAAAGAGTTGGGGGAGACTTCTCACCATACACCCAGTGGAATATCTTGGATTTTAAGCAATGTAGATATATTACTTTCCAAAAAGTGGATTATACATCAACACTAAATTTGTTAAGAACTTGAGATCGGCGATAAACAATGAAGCTGCAATTTTGTAAATTCTGAGCAATCTTACTAGAAAGATGGGATTGATCCTAGTTTTGGGAGTTAAAAAAAGGAAAGGAAAAAAAAAAAGGCCGATTAAATCTGAATAAAATAGCAGCAAGTCTGAAAAGTTGGCCATTTTATATTTGCCTAATTAGAAAAAAAAAAGTATCAAAGACGGACAGCAAGCTCTTTGGTAAAAGTGAAAACATGCAGTACAGGAAGATCACACTCCTGTGATCAAAGACCAAAGGGTAGGCCGGTGAGCGAAAGAAGAAATCTGAGTCAGATCAGACCAGGGGTCCCCACTAGGCCTTCTGAGTTTCCTGAGAGCAGAGAGGGCACCCGCACAGTGCCTACAAAAGGTGGGCGTGTAGAAAGAACGGAATGGGTGACTGAGGAGGCTGCCCCCCGCCTACCCCACTAGCTGACCGGGGCCACTCTGTGAGACCCTCAGCTCCCCGTCATCCAGAGACTTAACCACACGCCAAGGAATTTGGACATTTTCCATAGTTAATCATGAAAAGCAACTAGGCGGCAAAGGCTACAAAGACCACACTACAGATTCCAGAGACCTTCCATCAGAGGACGAGAAGCATTTATCTCCTGACATCCACTGGGTCTGTGCCTCTCTGAAGGCTGGCTACAGCTGCTCTGCATTAGTTCTCTTAATCTTCCTAACACCCTTGAAGGGTGAAATGATCACAATCTGCATTTTACTGACCCCAAAGGCTACATGTTTTCCCCTTTAGGAGGCTGTTCGGTGCAGTGACAAGGAGGACAGGTTTGTGGCCAGACAGCCTGGGCCTGAATTCTGAATTCACACTATCAGCCTGTGTGACCTCAGGCAAATTATCCAGCCTCTCTGTGCCTTGGTTTCCTCCTCAGTATATCACAGGAGAGTAACAGTTCCACCTTACTGGGTTGCTGTGAGGATAAAATAACTTAACACACGTGAGGGACTTAGAGCACTGCCTGGCACAGACGGCCTGTCAGTTAGTAATTTGTAATTTCTGCCCACTCATTCCCTCAGCTAGCCAACACCTATCGTTGTGGACAAAGATAAACAGACATAGTCCTGACTCTTTGAGAGAATCATGATGAAAAGCACAGTAAGACACAAAAATTAAATAATTATCTTAGTATAATTTTGGCCTGAGAGAAAAGTTTTTAATTTGCTGGAACAGCCTCTGATTAACCCAACAAAACCCGCTAAACCCAAAAAAACCCCCTCGATCGTTCACACAAGGTTGACCCGTTTGTGGAGTCAGTACCATGTCCTCAGGCTTTGCCAGGGGGCAATATGGTTCCCACTTCCCAGGGAGGCTTGTAATCTGCAGTCAGGGCTGCCAGAGCCCCATCTTGACTTTCCCTGGTCTCAGGATTCTTGCTCAACTAAGACGTTTTGCTTTACGGCAACAAAAAATAAGAGGACTTCAGACTTAGAACTGCGAGGCTGTAGCAGCGCCCTGACCTCTTTGCTAGGTCCTCTGAGGCTCCTAACAACAGGCACCTCGGTCTTGGAGCTGCTGAACTTTCCAAAGGCCTTTCCCAGCTGCCATTTGGTTGAAATGCTCCACAGTTCTCTGGGGGAGTATTATCATTACTTGGAGGATGAGGAAAATAAAGCTCTTGCTTTATCTTGCCCACAGTTATAACAAACAGAGGCAAAATGAAGTAGGTGCCAGGGCTTCTGGAATGCTGGCTGGAGGTCAAGATTGCTGCACTGACCCATATGATACAGATGAGCTCAGGGAGGCCAAAGTTCTTTTCCCCTTGCTCTGCTAAATTTAGGAGGTGTTCCAGCAGCACGCTGGGGTAGCCCTGACCATACACAGCTAAAACACCAAATGCACAGATTACAGGAAAATTGTCATTTAAGATCCCTTCTCGTTCACCCACAGCAGCTCCAGCACCCAGCACAAGGCCTTGCACAGAGCAGGCCTTCTCAACGTGGTAGGTGCCAGAGACAGGAAGAGGCCAGGGCGGAGCAGGTGCGTGACCCAAGGAGCGTGAGGAGGAACCAAGGCCCAGGCCCAGAGGCCCCCTGCGGGTGATTCTCCTGCCTCGGCGCTGACCAGCCAGGGGCTGAAACACCCCCAGCGACTCAGCGGTAAAAATCTGTCTGCAATGCAGGACACATGGATTTGATCCCTGGGTCAGGAAGATCCGCTGGAGGAGGAAATGGAAACCCACTCCAGCATTCTTGCCTGGGAAATCCCATGGACAGAGGAGCCTGGCGGGCTACGGTCCATGGGGTAGCAAAAGAGTCGGGCATGACTTAGAGATTAAACAACTACCCAAGACAGAACCTGAAAAGCAGAACAAGTGAAAGGAAAGCCCTAATATTTTTTTAACAAAGGTTTGAACACAAAAAGCTTTGGCCTCGGATTTTTAAACTTCAACAGGTTGCAGGCAGTGAGCAAAAAGACCAGGGACAACAAGCAAACCTTCCACTCTAGACTATCTTTAACCACGGCTGTCTCCCTGGGGCCAAGAAGGTAAGGAATCCTTAACCTTGACTCCTAAATGCAGAGTTGGTTGTCCCCTCTCCCCCTGCCATATTCTCCTTTCCATCTCTTTAATAGGAATCTCTGAAACTGAGACACAAAGATAGGGTCATGTTCAGGAGGCTACACACTGTTAAGGAGCCTCTCTCCCAATGGAAAACTCAGTCTCAAGTTACAAAGTGGACCAATGTTAACTAACTTTGATATGAGCTTTGAAGACCACATTCATTTCATTTCGTAAAATGTTAAAGATTCTTTTCGAGAATTAGAGCTGAAATAGCAACTGACAGAGAAGAGTGATATTTTTTGAAAGTTCATATTGTATAAATGATTTTTCATATTTGACTCATTTAGCATTTTACTGGGTGTGTATTCTGCGATGATTAAGGTATCTGCCCTCAATAAATATAAAAACAAATATTACAATAGGAGAGAGAAATACTAATAAAAGACATTTCGAAGTATATAGTAAGTCCCATACCTACGAACCTTCAAGTTTTGAACGTCCAGAGATGTGAAATGTGCATTCCATCAACATCAGGCCTGAGTGAAACTGCAGCTTGCCCTCTAATTGTGTTAGCTGCGTATCTTGGCGAATTCTGGACTTCCGAACAAACTGAACTTATGAATGCACCCTTGGAGGAACCTGTTCATATGTAGGAGACTTAACTGTACATAAACACTTCTTCCTCTGGGCTTCCAGGAACCACCAAGAAAGGGGTCTGGGAGGGGACCATCGGGACGGTTGCCAGGGATGCCATGGGCTCGTGGGTAGGCAGAAGGCTTTCTCAAGCCAGAGGGAGGTACCAGCCTGGCACCAGGTGTGGGGCTGCCCGGGGCCGGCAGCATGTGCCGTGTACAGTGGAGGCAGGTTTAAGGTTCTATAATGAAGACCCTCAGGGGCCAGCAGGCACTCCCGACAGGTAATAGAGATCTAGGGCAAGACTGTACGCGGACGGACTGGATCAAGATCTTGACTTTAAAAGGTTGTGAGGAAAGCAGTGTGGAGGATGGTCTGAAGGGAAGGGCGGTCAAGGCCTGGGCGTGTCTTATGCCAAAGAGCTGGAGTTTATGAGCTAAAGCCTGGGCATGGGCAGAGGAGGACAGCTCTGAATGCTACTGAGGCCCGGCTGGACCTGGTGAAGATAAACTAGATGAACTCCAGGATGCCGGAGACCTGGGCTGGGTGGAACACGGACTGCTGAAGTACACTGAGTACAACCGAAGGCTCAGGAAGCAGTCCTTGCTGCCTGAATGAGTCCTGGGCTTTCAAATTTGTTGACCCTAAAAAGCTTGTGAACATCCCTACAGAAATCTGGGGCGAGAGGGACTTTATCACAAGACAAACTGCATTGTCATTGGTAACAGAACTATATGTAAAGTGCTAGACCCTAGGCAGCAGTACTAGGCAAGCAACTCTCCAAGGTAAGCATCAGCTAAACCAAGTAGTTCTGTGTGTCACCCAGGTGCTTATTTACCCCAAAGAAATATACATGATATACCTTACCCCATTATATACATTACCCCAAAGACATATGACACAAAGATATATATATATATATACACACACATATGTATATCTTTGGGGTATACACAAAGACCCCAAAGAAATATGACATATTTTCTCTTTCGAGAAATGAATAATCTTATTAAGGACATGCATGCATGCTAAGTCACTTCAGCTGTGTCCGACTCTGTGTGACCCTATGGACGGCAGCCCACCAGGCTCCTCTGTCTACGGGATTCTCTAGGCAAGAATACTGGAGTGGGTTGCCATTTCCTTCTCCAATTAAGGACATAAAACACCAGAAATAAGGACAAGAAAGGATATAAAGAGGTGCTTATTTTAATCCAATTAAAAAAAAAATCCATGATTTACATAGGAAGTGAGGAAGAGAAATGTTAAGAAGGTTAACTGGACCTCTTTCGAGGGGGCCTAACACAGGGCACCCCTCTACCTCCAGGGCTGGTGTCACCCAGCACACACTGCCGTGGACAGTCACTTAATGTTGCTGGTATCCGGGAACAAGGACAGCCGAGGCCTTCTGTTAGTGGGGAAGAAAGAACACGCTGTACCTAAAGGAAATAGGCTCAAGACAACTGAATCAGCAGTATCAGGAGACAGTTTCTAATGGGAATTGATATGGTCTAAAGGGAAAAAACAGGGAAGGCTGGCAGGTTTCCAGGAGGGAAGAGACACAGAAGGTGGAACTATGCCTGCACAGTAAGATCAAAAAAAGCTGGAGCTCCAGAGCCGCTAAGGGAAATGAAGTGAAAACCACTATCACGAACAAGTAGAAATCAATCAATCAAAAGTCTGATCATGTGCCTGCCCTCATCCGCCTCCTCAGTCCCACATTAAGGAGAAAAATTAGCCCAGGTGAGTGGATGACCCCTTCTGAACAGGAAGCTGCAGGAAGGCAATCTCTTCCGGGCAAGTGATGACTTTTGCTGGACAAGTGTCACTGGAGAGACTGATTTCACTATTTTACTGCCAGGCGCCTCTTGAGGACAGAGCGACCTGTTACCAATGGGATCTAGTAAATTTTGGCATTTTCAAATCTAAAGCCCAAGTATCTGAAACTAAGGCTATTCAACATGTCCAAGTTTACCAACCTATGAAAGGCGAGCTCAGAGCTTAAGACAAAGGTTCTCCTCTCCCCACGTTGGCTGAACACACTTTTATAAGACATATGCAGAGGCATTTGACTTCTAAAACTGGTTACCCTGAAATGTGGCAAAGTGAGCTTTTTCCAATCTTAGGCGGCAGGATTCAATAGCATCTGGCTTTACTGTGAATGACAGTGATAGGGACTGGAGACTGAAACGCTATGATTCAACAGTGAGTTGGCCTAGCTGCCATTTAACAAAAGCACTACTGGACGAATACAAACTTGTCCTGGACTTCTGTGTAAGGCACCTAATCCTTGCAATCCTAAATTCTTGCTGTGTCTCTGCACCACGTGTCATGACCCAGGTAGAGTTTCATGCATACTGGTAATCTGACACCGGGAAAGTATTCTACCCCTGGCTCTCTTCAACTACTGGTTTTTGAAAAACAACCTTTAAGACATATTTTTAAAGTTTTACTGAAAGAACTGCCCTGAACAGTCACCAACTCAAACCCTGTTATAAACTAAGGTTCTTACTGCAAAAGAGCACAAAATGATTAATCTTCATTTAAGAAGTCATTACTTTCAATCTTTCTGGAAGAAGACAGAACGATCACTGTAATGTCTCAGTTTAAAGGGTCACAAATCACTACAAAAAATGAGTAAGACAGTAAGTACTAATTGTACTTATGATTTTATATAACATGAAACTTGTTCTGAAGTAGTTCTTTAATGTATGATTTCTGTCTCTGTGAAATTAGGGGGAGAAGTAAAATCATAATCAATTTTGGAAAAGACCATAGCCTACAGTTCAGATTATGCCTTTTCTATTACTTTTGACAAGCTGTTAAAATTCACACTCATTTCTTATACTTTCACTGCTGTAATTTATTGAATGCTTTGGCAGGACATGCTGTAAAAGGGAACTTCCAGAAGAATGTGACTTTCCATATTAGAAAAGAGGAAGAGAAATCTGTTCTGAAAGGGCCTAGAATAATAAAGTAAAAGGTTGAAACACACTGCTCATTCTTGCTTCTTATTATTTAAAGTAAAATAGCATAATTACTTTTCTAATTTCCAAAGAAACTCCTGTACTAACTCCATCCTTGCCAACCCACAGGAGACAAAGTAAAACTGAAGTGAATATGAAACAGGAATATATGTTCTTCAGGCAAAGCATTGTCCATTTTTCCAAAGTTTTTATTCTTTTTCTTAATTATAGAGCACACCACACCCTCACTCAATGAAAAATCTAATTTAGGAGGCAGCAGCACACAATGAAATGATGTAATAATAATAGTTAATGTTTACTGAGCAATTACTATTCATTATGCATTGAGTCAAGAACCTGCCGAAAAAGCAAGAGACCTGAATCATGGGTTCAATCCCTGAGTCGGGAAGATCCCCTGGAGCAGGCAATAGCAATCCACTACAGTATTCTTGCCTGGAGAATCCCATGGATAGAGAAGACTGGCGGGCTACAGTCCATAGTGTCACCAAAACCATACAGGACAGAAGCGACTTAGCATTCACAAGCTAAATACAGATTATCTAAAAAGATGAATTGAACACTTAAAATGAAATCCTATCAGGTATTACTAAATATTTCACTTTATGTACTGATAAGCAATCAGGGGCTAAGCAATATTAAGTGGCCACACAGACACAGATATTAGGTGGTAAAATCAAATGACATGATAAGTATTTGAAGATAACCATAATTAGGGACAAGACTTCTCTCCAAAGCTTATTCTTGGTTGGATACTCTGAAAATATCTGTCCTTACTCCACAGCAGAGAATTAGCAGAATATTTTACCATAAAAGTAGCTGTTTCCCTCAATCATTAATTGTTCCATATGCTTTATGCCTTTAGATAGATTCACACAAATAGATAAACACTTACAAAGTAAGAACCAAGAGTTAAATGGATTGTGGAGGAAAGGAACAAGTGTGATGTAGGAGGACATTATCAGTTTTATGAAAATCTGAAAAAGTTGCATTGATTCTCAAGGGAGATACCATTGGCACTTGCACGTATACAAGTGTGTAGGTGCACACGTGTGCCTGTGAGTCAGGGACAATTCTTTATCTTAAATGCTATCCCTGGCATTTACACATTTAGGATCCTTAACCCCCACCTGCTCAATATCAGAAGTTCCCCCAATGCTGAGGTCACCAAATATACTCCTGTACAGTTTCTGTGGATGGGCTGAGAACCACTGATTGTTGGATAAATATATCAGGAGAGAAGAAAGGTCCGTCTAGTCAAAGCTTTGGTTTTTCCAATAGTCATGTATGGATATGAGAGTTGAACTATAAAGGAAGCTGAGCACCGAAGAACTGATGCTTTTGAACTGTGGTGTTGGAGAAGACTCTTGAGAGTCCCTTGGACTGCAAAGAGATCCAACCAGTCCATCCTAAAGGAGATCAGTCCTGAATATTCATTGGAAGGATTGATGCTGAAGCTGAAACTCCAATATTTTGGCCACCTGATGCAAAGAACTGACTCATTGGAAAAGACCCTGATGCTGGGAATGATTGAAGGCGGGAAGAGAAGGTGACGACAGAGGATGAGATGGTTGGATGGCATCACTGACTCAACAGGCAGGAGTTTGAGTAAATTCCGGGAGTTGGTAATGGACAGGGAGGCCTGGAGTGCTGCAGTCCATAGGGTCACAGAGTCAGACACGACGAACTGAACTGCACTGACATTAATTATGCATCGTGTGCCAGGTACTCTGTTAAATACATTCACACATGTTCATTTAATCCTTATAACTCCATATTAGGTAAGGACCTATTTTATCCCCATTATACAGAGGAGAATCCTGAGGCTCAGAGAAAGGCTAAACCACTTAACCAAGGTCACACAAATAGTCTTGCAACCAGCAGTCTGGCTCCAAAACTCCACATCTCTAGGTTAGTGCTTAAGCATGGTTGGTATAAACACACATTTTTTTTCGTTAAAGAGGTTCATTCAGAAAATATAAACCCTTATAAGTAGGCCCCAGGGTATACCTGTCCTTTAGGCATGAATCAGTTCCTTGGCTTGGGGCTGAGGGACCTCATGCTCAGTGAGGTAGCTATAAGCTGTGGGCCAGCAAGAGTTGGATGGGGTAGCTCCTAGGCACAAGTGTACATAAGAAGTGCTGTGAGTGAGTGTGCGTGTATGTTTTCAGGCGGTAAGAGAGTTGTGCTATAGTGTGTGTGGTGTGCGTGTTTTATTTAACCCTTTCCATAGCATCTACAACGCACCAGGCATTGCTACAGCGGCCTGCCAATGTCTCATTTCAGCATGTATGCCGGGATAAGAGAACAGAGCGGGCACCGTGTGTTGTGTGATGGGCTGGGGTCTGTGTGGCAGTACTGGAATGTTGGCTGTGATGTGTGTGCGCATGGCTGGCAGTTTGTGTTGTGGTACAGGCGGTCGTGTTTGGGGCTGCGGGAAGGGTTATGCGAGACGACTGCCGTTCAACGCAGTGGAGTGCATTTTTGTGGGCAGGTAGTGCTGAACCCTGATGGAGCTCGGCGGAGAAGGGGTCTGGGTTACGTCCCGGGCCTGGGCATGGCGCGTGAAAGACGCCCGTTGACTGGGGTGTTTGCAGCGGGGACATGGGTGCTGCAAGTGGTGCATACCAGATGATTCATGCGGTGTGCTAGGCGGGGACGGAGGCCGGAGAGGAGGGGGCCGGTGTCGTGATGCGTGGAGAGGGGAGAGATGCTGGGAGCCGGGGAGGAGGGAGGGAGGGCGATCGCGCCAGCGGAGCCACGCGTGTTCCCGGGGTGGCCCGAGGCGCTGCATGGGGAGAGGCGGTATGGGGACAGGCGTGAGGGTGGGTGGAGGATGGACGTGGGTCGCAGGGAAGGGACAAGAGCCCGTCCCCGAGGAGCGGTAGGGGAGCGAAGCTGGGTGTGCTCGGGGACAGAGGCGTCGGCGGGCGAGCCCGCGCTGGGAGCAGAACGAGCCCGCTTCCTCTCCCGGCCATGGCTCTCCCCACCCCCCGCCCCGCCGCGTCCCCAGCGAGCCCCTTCCCCTTCGCCCTCGGGCGCGCCCGGGACGCCCCGCACCTGGTGAAGGCGAAGTACATGAGGCTGACGATGGTGAAGCTGAGCAGAGTGATGGTGTGCGGCCGGTAGAAGAAGTCGATGGTGATGTCCTCCACTTGCTGCTCGTTGATCATCCGGAAATGCATCTTGTAGTTCACATCATCTTTACTCAGGGTCCGGCTCCCCACGCAGGACGCCATGGCCCGCCTCCCGGTCCCGCGGCGCGGCCCCGGCCCGCGGAGGCTGGGAGCCTGGGTTCGGGGAGCGGGGGGCGGACGAGCCGCAGCAGGCGGGCGGGCGGCCGGCCGGGCAGACGCCGGGGCCGGGTTGGTGAGCAGCTCGGGCGGGGCTAGCCGCGGGCGGGGCCGGCGCGGGGGGCGGGGCCGGCGCGGTCCACGCGGCCTCGGGCGGAGGGTGGACGCAGCTCGCCGGGCCCGGGCCCCCGGGAGGGGCGTCCGGAGGGACGCGCGGCGCGTTCCCAAGCCCATCGGAAGGGTCTGCGGCGCCCACGGGGGAGGGAGACCGTGTGCCCCCCGCGGCCGGCTCTGTCTACTTCGCCGCGCGCCGCCCGCTCCCCACCCGCGCAGCCGCGCCGATGGTCTAGCCCGCTCCGGCCGCAGCCCACGTGGGC
This sequence comes from Bubalus kerabau, assembly GCF_029407905.1. Classification (NCBI taxonomy): domain Eukaryota; kingdom Metazoa; phylum Chordata; class Mammalia; order Artiodactyla; family Bovidae; genus Bubalus; species Bubalus kerabau. The sequence continues at coordinate 70,216,501 of NC_073637.1, forward strand.
CGGCGGGCGAGCGAGCGCCGGCGGGCAGAGCGGCGCCGAGGGGCGGCCCGTGGGGTCCGGCTGGGCGGGCGGACGGTGAAGGCCTGGCCACAGGTAAAGGGGGCGCGCTCCCTGCCCGGGGGGTCCCGGCTCGGCCCCCACCACCCTTCTCCTCCTCGGCTCTAGGCCGCGCCCCTGAACCGCGTGGCTCCGTAGGCCGTCGCGGCCCCGCGGAGGGTTAGGGATGTTGTTTTTTCCCCTTGGCGGGTGAAAAGGGCGCGCCGCGACGCTGGTGTGTTTAGCGCGCTTTGCCCGGGCGGTGGGGGCGCGGGGTGATGGGGCGTGGGGGAAACGCGGAAGGAGGTCTAGATGGTGAGGGGGGCTTCCTCCGGAAGTTGGGTTTGGGGGAACCTAAAACGGATCTGGTAGAATGGCCGGGGCGGGGAGGAGTTGGGAGGTCAGGCCGTGTTCCCGAGGCCCCTGATTCCCAAACCGTCCTCCTCCCCATCTTTCAGTCTCCTGATCTAAGCCTCCCAGAGGTCGAAATCTTGCACCCTCGTCGAATGTATTTAAGCGCCAATGAAACTACTAAGGCGTACAGTGGAGAACTAGTCTATATGTGTTAGTGGACCTCAAATTTTACTTAAGGCTTTTGGCTTTTGACGCAGACGCCTTTACCAGATTTTAAGTATTTTGTAAGCAAATGAGTTCACCGTAGTTGCAACCGATTCATTTCTGCCCAGAAAACGTAGGAGCAGTGCGAGACTCTGGGCCTGGGGAATACAGAGATTGGGACGGTGCATGCAGGGATAAAGACAGAGCCCTGCTCTCGTGAACGAACAATAATCGATTGTTAGAAGTATACACGGCGATGAAATGATGATGTAGCAAAGACAGTGCGCTTGTCAAGAAAAACAGAAGGATAAACATTATTTGTTTGTGTAAAGACCGTTTAATGAATATGGATAGAATGCAAAAGTTGATCGTTATGATGTGGGGAGAGTTTTTTTTTTTTTTTTTTTGAAGGATAATCGCTTTACAGAATTTTGTTTTTTTCTTTCAAACCTCAACATGAATCAGCCATAAGTATACACACATTTCCTCCCCCCTGAACCTCCCTCCTGTCTCCCGCCCCATCCCACGCCTCCAGGTTGATACAGAGCCCCTGTTTGAGTTTCCTGAGCCATACAGCAAATTCCCTGTTGGCTATCTATTTTACAAATGGTAATGTAAGTTGCCATGTTGCTCTTGCTCTTTCCATACATCTCACCCTCTCCTCCCTTCTTTTGGGTAGAGCTTTGATTTGAGCCTGGCTCTAGAGACTTTGAAGTGAATCGGGGATTTCAGAAGTTTGATGGAGGACAGAATGCTTGGACAAACTGAGAAGTCAGACCATTTTAGAGCTCAAGAATCGTCTTATTGTACCCATAAGCTTTTAAAAACTTGTCTTTTAAAGAATGGTTATTGAATCCCCCATCATGGGCCAGTCGTGCTGAACCACCTTGAGAAACTTTTATCCTCAAGTAGCAGAATTGTGGTCTTCTGGCTTCCAACTGAGTGCCCTTATGAGACTGCTGTGCAGAGAATGAATGTTGTAGCTTTGAGGAAAAACACGACAGATTTGGAGGCTCATTTCCCACCAGAGTTTAACAAAAATCACTCATAAGGCTGCTGTAATTACATTTTTCCTTTCTAAAATCATTTCAGAATGACAGGGAGACGTTTCACTTTTATATATTACTTTCAGGAGACTTCCCTAAACCGCAGATCTCCAAGAAGGGCTTAGACCCTGAAGCATTTATTTGGTCTAATGCCAAACATAAAACAAGCTGAAATTCAGTATGCTGCTGCTGCTAAGCCGCTTCAGTTGTGTCCGACTCTGTGCGACCCCATAGACGGCAGCCCACCAGGCTCCCCTGTCCCTGGGATTCTCCAGGCAAGAACACTGGAGTGGGTTGCCATTTCCTTCTCCAATGCGTTAAAGTGAAGTCGCTCAGTCCTGTCCAACTCTTGGCGACCCCATGTACTGCAGCCTACCAGGCTCCTCCATCCATGGGATTTTCCAGGCAAGAGTACTGGAGTGGGTTGCCAGTGCCTTCTCCTGAAATTCAGTATGGAGAGAAACAAATCAAAAAGTTGTATGCAACAATTAAGTCCAAACGCATTTATGTTTGGTTGTGTAATCAGTGAATATGATGATTATTATATGGCTAACATGTGTTGGGCATTTTCCACATGCTGGACTCTCTGCTATATTTTAATGGATTGTCTTATATAAAAAATGCATCGTTTACCCTTTAATTAAGCTGGCTAAATATAAAAGTCATTTCCTGATTAAAAAATCTCTTAATAAACAACCACTTTTTCAGTCAAAATATACATATATCCATTGCTGGTTGCTTGTAATACATTTCTGTCTGTTCATTTTACTTATTAGTTTTGAACCCCACCCCACCCCTCCATTTTGAAAGTCTTTTTCTTTGTTCCTACAGTCAAACAGAATTTGGTTTTGTTCAATTCTCTTTTGAGGAACAGCTTTACCTGTGAAATAATCAATAGTGTTCAACCCTGAGAATAAAGCAAGAAATGACCTTCTACAATGATAATATTTTGATGATTCATTTAAGACTAAGTAGAATTCTTCTTGTTTTTGTGACTAATATACATACATAAAATGCATCTGAATAATTCAGTGTTATATTGATCAGCAATCTGCTTCTCAAATGTCCTTCAAATCAAATTTCAAGAGCACTTAACTGCATCACCTTGTTTTCTTTAATTATTAACAGATTCAGCTGTAATTTTAATATTTGCAGATGTTTGTTTTAAATGTTTTTTCTCATACCACTGATTTTGCTTTCTGTTTTTAAATTGTAAAGTATATCTTTATCTTTCCAGTTCAGAAGTTCCTGTCTTTTGGTTTGTAACTGAAACTGCCTTGTTTTTTGCTTTTCCCATGCTTAAAAACATCTGACTGCTTTAGTCATCTAAAGTAATAAACACCTTTTAAGCAGCAAAAATAATTTCCAGTTTTATCTTTTTGTGGTTTGAATACTGTTTTAAATGTTTAAGTGAAATAAGTTTCTCTTTTTTGATGGTTATGTATTTCTTTTGTAGGCAACTTTAAGAAAAATGGCCCTGTCAGCCCAACAGATACCCAGATGGCTCAACTCAGTTAAGTTGAGCAGCTTCATGACTGCTCTGCAACTCAGAAGAGGTTTTCAGAGACCAGGAAAAACATTGTTGTGTGGCGTTTTTGCTCAGCCCCATGCATCCTCTGAGGATTGCTTTCTCCAGTGGGGTTTTAGGACTTACAGGACTTCCTCCATGTGGAATAGTTCCCAGTCCGCCAACTCAAGTAGGCGAGAGATTAATTGTGCCCAAAGCACTTTGCTTCCTTCCGTGAATGAGCCGCCACAGAAGACACAAAAGATGCCCAGCCTTGATTCTGAGCTGTCCCTAGAAGGTAATTTTTCAACTTTCAGAAAACTCCCCTTTGCCTCACCTTGGTAGTTTGAACAAGCTACCTGTTTATATTTTGTTAGCCAAATTCAAGTCATACTTGGTGTCAGGAAAGAAAAAGAACAATCCACTTCTATTCATTTGCTTCTATTACACAATAATCTGCTTGCTTTTATTATGCCTCTGACTTATACTAAGAAAAAAGTTTATAGATTAATATGTTTAAGATTGTTTTATAGCTATGCCAATAGCACTTGCTTTCTATGTTCTTTATTTAGATATTTTTAAAAGGTTTATTAGGATCTAATTTACCCTATTCTATATACCTAATTAGGGTATAATTTTACTAAAGTAAAAGTCATCCTTTTTGAGTATACAGTTTTATGAATCTTGACATCATGCTTTCAGTTCTGTAGCAGCCACCACAGTCAACAAATAGAACAAAAAGAACAACTAGAACACCCCAAAAAGCTCCCTCGTGTAAATTTTTTAAGTCACTCTTCTCCTGCCTGTGCTTCCCATTCTAGGAATATTCCTATGCAAGGAATACTTCACTACAGATGAGATAATGTTAGGTTAAGTAGATTATAAACACAAGTGAGCTGGGCGGTGAGGGCCGTGAGAGGAGACTGGCTGTGAGAAACGAGAAAGGGTACTGATTAGAGACAGAAAAGTAGAACATAAAGTCAAGGCTCTGATTCCTTAGCCTTAGGCAGGTTACAGTTCCCAGGGTCTTTTACACTGTGTTGGACTTGGGTGCCTGCATGCTAAGTCACTTCAGCGTGTCCAGCTCTTGGCGACCCTATGGGCTGTAGCCCACCAAGCTCCTCTGTCCATAGGATTCTCCAGGCAAGAATACTGGAGTGGGCTGCCATGCCCTCCTCCAACCCAGGGATCAAACCTGTGTCTCTTGTGTCTTCTGCATTGGCAGGTGGGTTCTTTACCACTAGGGCCACAACAAAACCTCAGACTCAAGGCTGTACTAGAGAGGGTCACTTTGTGGCAAAGGATTGGGGGTGATGAAAACAGAATCGTAGAAATCCTCTTAAAGACATATTTGAGAATAATTTGGAGGAGAAAAGATCAGATCAAAATGACATTTCAGGATATGATGACTTTAACCCATACAATTCAGGCTGGTAGAGTATGTTGTACTTTTGGCCAAGTTAACAAGCTATGGTAGTAGACTCAATCTTTCTCAGAATGTACTATAGGTCATTAAGCATTCATACCTGTTGACAAGTGAAGGAAAGGAAAGGAATTTTGTACAGGGCTTCACCACAAATTTCTGACTTTGGAGGAATAGTAGTGGTTATCTAAATAGTCTTAACCTTACCTCTTAGAAGGTAGAAAATATATGGAATTTTTAGATGTTTAACTCAGAAATGATGCCAAGATTTAAAAAGAAGCAAACTAGGCAAGAGACTGCCTTTGTAGAAAGAACATATAAGTGTACAGATTAGAAAGCTAACTTGCTGCTTTCCTACATCCTGGCCGCAAAGGACTGGACGACGTGCCTCCATTGTCCCCGTTGCAGCCGATTTCTGACGAGGAGGCTGTGCAGATTATCGCAGGCCCTCCATTGCCCCCGTCTTCAGTCACACTTCGAGACTATGTGGATCATTCCGAGACTCTGAGGAAGTTAGTGCTTCTAGGTAAGTCTAAGTAACCCACACATTTTTTTTGTTTTGCCTTACTTTTAAAATTAGCATTTCTATCTTTATCAAAGTACATGTACATGCCTAAAAGTCAAATAGTGTGAAAAGGCGTCCAGTGAAAAACCGTACTCCCAGCTTCATGCCTCCTGACCTGCATCCTGGACTATCTGCTTTTACAGCTCTTTCTATTGGTATTTAATCTCTAAATGCCCATGTAATCACTTGTAGTGCTGTTGCTTGTTTCATCAGTTTTAGATATCAGTTAATCTCTTGCACACACGTACTTTTCCCCTTCATTCTCTTCAATTCTCCTAATAGGCTATATTAACAATTTTTGAAATAAATCATTAGTCACTGATCCCATTATAATTCTAAATATTGCTCACTGCTCTCTAGGAAGTGTGCTATGATTGTTTTTCTTCTTGTACAGCCTTTCATTTTCTTGGAGTTAGTAATTACTTTGTTTTTTGTTTGATTCCCTTCTTTGAATTCTTTAGTTTTCTTTGAACTTTCGCACACCTTCCAGTGGCCGCTCAGGACAGTTTTTCCTAACCCTCTCAGATGATTTTCCTTCCATTTTCCTACTCCCCTGACCTTTCGCTGGAGCCCACTGTTCTGCTTTGGATGGCATCTCTAGGCGTGCTCTTGGACTAGTAAGATGCAAGGACTAGTAAGGATTGAAGGCAGCCAAGAGCTCTCCCTGCAAACTTTGATGAGTCCTCTTTTATTTTTCAATCTAGCACCTTATTGCAACTTTCTGCTTTTCCTGTTATCTCTGCATCTGGTGTTTCTCTTATTCTACATTCCCAGATAATGAACTGAGGGATTGAAAGGAACAGGATAGGCGGGATTATCCCAGTCCCATCTGTTTCTTTCATGTCTTGGTCACTGCCTTAGTTTTCCGGAAAAAGGAGCTTCCTAACTTGATAGTCCTCCTTTGAGCAGTGTTCCCTGGTAATGTCTCTAATATTAGTGCTCTTTCTAGCTGTGTCAGTGACCTACTTGAAATCCTTCTGAGCTCTTCCTGGTCTGGCCCTTGCTCACCCCTTCAGCTTCACTTGCCCACCACTCCCCTCCTTTTTGTTTGGCCAGGTCTGACAACTGGAGAACTTAACTCAAGTTCAAGTGACTTCCCAAATGTCTTCTCTCACCCTTCAGACAGAGTGACTCTCCTCTAGGCGTCCCCCCCTGCTTACCTCAGTCTGGACACTAAGAACACCTTTATAATTGTTTACACATCTGTCCCTGTAGAAGTTACTTAGATATATAGGGAATGGCCTTTGTTCTCAAGAAGCTTCAGGTCTTCAGAAGCATCTAAATAATAATGGAAATCCAAAAACGAAAGGTACAGTGATAAATTCCACATAAAAGATACAAATAAAGTCTTCTGTGGGTTCAAAGGAGAGAAAAAGATGACATCTGCAAGCAGGAAAGCCCAGGACGTCCTCGGCCTTGGGAGAGGTCCCACGGGAAGGGCATGTGGCCCCTACCTTTGAATAATCTTCAGTATACTTAGAGTTTTGAAATGTGTTTCAGCCATTCCTTCCTCTGTATGCTGATCCTTCAACAGCACGTCCTGGCAGTAACTTAAATGACAGTGCCCTAGAAGGATCCACGCTCCCATTGTTACATAGTAATTTTTTTTTTTTTTTAATTGAAGTGGGTTGCCATTTCCTTTTCCAGGGCATCTTCCTGACTCAGGGATCCAACCCATGTCTCCTGCCTTGGCAGACGGATTCTTTACCACTGAGCCACCCAGGAAGCCCCTGTCCAGTGTTTTTGATGACCCAAGTGTCCTGGTTCTTCTCTGCTTCTCAGATCTGTTTTCTGCCTTTCTCTGCTTGTTCTGTATCCCAGGAGGCTCACCTCTGTGCTCAGGCTCCTTCGTCAGCTGGCTTCTGAGCAGCTTTAGCCGTGGGAGGCACATGCAGGAGGAGGGGGACGGCAGGTGGGAGCATTTTTTCTCTGTCCCCTCCCTGTCTTGGGTCATGTAACTGCCTTGCTCCATGGCAACAGCTCCTCCTGAGAGCAGCCCTTGCTTAATAGCTTGCAGCTCCCTCTGGGTTCACAGGAGACTCCCTCCTCCCTGTCTCTCTAGCACTAATGGTGCCCTTGTTTATTTCCGTAACTCTGCTCACACCACTGTACAGAGTCCCTTCTTTAAAGTTTTTTCATTTGAACTTGCTCGGGCAACCTCTGTTGCCTGCCAGACGCTGGCTGATACACAGAGTGTGTGTAACCAAACTGAACTGATGGGTCAAAGCCAACTTAGGGCTGTGGTCACCTAGAAGTTAGCATCATGTATTATTCATTCTTTATATCCGCAGAAGTTGCCTGGTCCGTAAGAGGCATCAGTGACTATTTTTTTTCAAGTTGATGAAATCGTTGAGTCAGCCACGTGATGCGTGCTGGCAGCAGTGTGCCCTCCTGGTGAGACTCTGCCCTCCTTTGCTGTTAAGAAGCAGCTTTTGAGGAATTTGGTTTCAGCACAGTCAGGGCCTGACAGCTCATGCTGAGCGAGGCACTTGAGCACACGTCAGCTGCAATACTGAGTTAAACTGAAGTCCAAACCCTTGATGTGATTTTTAAAGCGTACCTTCCCACATTTATCACAAATTTTTGGAACTGTGTTTAAATAAGATAGTTTAGCGGTAAATAAATATGATAGTTTCTATCTTATTTATCCACCCACCCAGTAATTTAAAATCTTTTTCTGTTAGTACGATTTTTAAAATTATACTATAGAAAAATTATATCTAGTTATTAAAACTGCAGCTATTAAGGAGAAAGAACCTAACCTCCTCTCCATCTCCAGTCCCACTTTATGAAGGTAACCACCATCACCAGTTTGTTGAGTAGCTTCTTCACCTTTTTCTAAGCAAATGCATATATTACAGAAAGCCATGCAGTGGGTCTCATGTCCTCATGTAGTCAAGCTTACTATTATTTTTTTTAAGTCTGTGTTTTCTTCTAATAATTTTAGAGTTAGTATATATTTAGAGTCTTAATATATCTGAAATTAATTTTTGTATCAGCTATAGAAGGAATTAGTAATTATTTTTCAAATATATAGCTAGATGTCATATTGTGTTTTAATGAACAGTCCATCTTTTCCCCCACTGATTTTAAATGTTATTATTTGAACACTCGGTTTTTAGTTCATCTTGGATCTGTTTTTAGTCTTCATTCTGCATGTATGTGTGTTTGTGTAATCTATTTTTCTGTTAATTATCATCATATCAATGCCTGTTTAATGTCAATAAGTTTGGGTTTAGAATTACATTTGGATCTAATACATGGAATTATAGACACCATTTTTAAAAGTGCTTTTATTTCATTGCATTTATATTTAAGACTGTAAAGTTACATCTGGAAAACAGTTTGAGAGCTACTTTTTAACCTGAAAAAATATTTTTAAGAATATAAAGTTTAAAAAAGAAAAAGAATATCTAAATAAAATTATACCTTATTATCTCATGTTTACGATAAGGAATGCTGCTAAGTTTCTTCAGTCGTGTCCAACTCTGTGCAACCCCATAGACGGCAGCCCACCAGGCTCCCCTGTCCTTGGGATTCTCCAGGCAAGAACACTGGAGTGGGTTGCCATTTCCTTCTCCAACGATAAGGAATAGGCCTTTCCTATTCATGTTTGATTTTTTTTTTTAATCAGATAAAAAGGAAAATCAGAGAATAAAATACTCAGTTTTAATGAGAATTTTGAATCAAAAGTTACTTTGATTCACTGCTTAATTGAGGTGGACATCTAATTATATCCATAACCAAAGTCCAATAACTTGTTTTCTCCCCCTTCTGACTTCCTCTCCCGTCCCTTGTCTCATTTGCTTAGACTACCTCAGATTCTGAGACCTTGTGAAGGTGGAAGGTGGTGTACTTTCTGCTTCTCTGTTACTTGAGAACTGTATATTTCATGAGCTGTTTCATGAGCTCCTTCAAGGCTCTTGTCTTTATGCTAAAGACAATATGAATAAAGAAATATGAGTAAAGTTAGTAAGACATAGGGTTTGCTTTTGTTCCTCCTATGGAGGGATTCATAAACCAATTTTTAAAATAATACTTATAACTAAAATGATAAACTTCAAAGAAAGTAGCAGTTCATGGGGCTTGTTAGCCTGCAGAATGATCAGTGAAGCAGTTACCATGGAGATCAGTAAGGGCTCATAAGCACCCTGCAAATAGTATCCAAGAACCCTTAGATAAAGATGACGATGACGACGGATAGAAATTTAGCCCCAAATGCACTGTTTTCCTTTATACATGACTTTGAAAGAAATGCTAGCTTTTAATGTATTTTTATTTCTGCAACCAAATTAGAAGTTTCTGTTGGCCTGACTCAGGTCTCCTTTGGACAGGTCGTTTACCTTCATCAGTAATTTTTGTGTTTCCATACATGACGTTTAATGACTCAGCCAGACAGGTATCTTCACACAGGGTTTGTCATTTATTCCAGGAGTGGATTTATCCAAGATAGAAAAACATCCCGATGCAGCCAACCTCCTCCTGCGACTGGATTTTGAAAAAGACATTAAGCAAATGCTCCTGTTTCTTAAAGATTTGGGCATAGAGGATACCCAACTGGGACCATTCCTGACAAAAAACTATGCTATTTTCTCTGAAGACCTTGAAAATCTGAAGACCAGGTAGGGCTGTTAGACTGATTTTCACATAACCCAAGAAGGGGCTGTGAAGAAATAACATGCGTAAGTTATTTTTTTAAGTCTCAGCAGCATAAGGATCTGCTGACGTAATGAATGTGAATGTGACTTTTTGTTATGGACCTTCTTTGATCAGAATTAAGTATCTAGGGACTTCCCTGTGGTCCAGAGGCTGAGACTCTGTGCTCCCAATGCAAGGGACCCAGATTCGATCCCTGGTCAGGGAGCTGGACCCCAAGTGATGCAACTAAAGATCCTGCATGCTGCAGTGAAGGTCAGAGATCCCCATGTGCCTCAATTAAGACCTGGCGCAGCCAAATAAATAAATACTTAAAAAAAAATTAAGTATCCAAATTACTTCTTTTGTTCAGCTACCCATTATTATTTTTATGCTTTCAATTTTTTGCTAAGCCACTACTTTGCTGTTTCTCTTTGGAAACTGGGATAAGTTTTTTTTTAATCCATTAACAAATGGCTGAATTATCTGAGAGCACACTTAAGGTGTGAAAGCCTGATCGCTTCTATTGTTCTTTCTGGCCAGTGTTGGATGGTAGATATTTAACCTTCTTTTGGCAAATACTGTATAATTTGCTTAGTTGCTTCTGTCAGTTGGCTATTTTGGTTTTTCCTTTTTTTTTTTTTTTTTTAATAGCACTCTTATAAATATCTGTGTACTTCACTCAATATTCAAGGAATTTATTGAATTTGTGAGAATCGATACAGTCAGGTACTATTGACCGGTGAGGTGAGAATCCTGCTGGGCATTGGCAACGTCACAGAGAGTAAGACAGGGTCTGGGTCTTTTTAAGTTCACATCTTGGATTTTTCATCACTCCGACCTCATCAGGTTTTCCCAGACTCACTGCGTGAGAGCACTGTTCACTCCGCTGCCCAAATTGGAAATACTGGTATTAACTTGGACTTCTCGTCTTTTATCATCCACATCTAAGAAATAACCAAGGTCTGTTGGTTCTATTTGTATCGCTCTCAAATCTTAATCTTCCCTTTGAATACTTGACCTCGGGTCCCCGTTGTCTCACATGAAGAATGCCGCAACCTTCTCCTAACTAATCTGCCTCTCATCTTCTCACCCAGACTGTTCTCACACCGGTTTCGAAGAGCTCCATAGTTCCTTGAAGGTCTCTGAGTTAGGAAAAAACAGAACAACAAAGAAACATATTTCTTACATAATTATTCTTTAATAATTTGAGCCCTTACTATATAAGCAAGGCACTTAGAGATGTCCTCTCTCCCTTCATGTGACTTATAGTCTGTGTAACGCAGACAGGCTGTTACAGTTCAGAAGTCAGAAGGAATGGAAATGGTTCTCAGGGACTCAGTCTGACGGGGCCAGCTCTGCTCCTGACTGTCTGGAACACTCCTCCTCTCCCTTTGTAAAAACCAGCTTGCCCTTTTGCTCAGGATGTAGTCCAAGGAAGAGTACATACCAAGAGGTGGAGATCACTGGGAACCATATCAGAGGCTGCCCAATGCACCTTTATTATTTATATCCTTGGGAGAGGCAGAGAGAGGTTAAATAATTTGCCCTAGATGCTCCAGCCAGTCTAAGTGGCAAAGCTGAGATTCAGATCCACTTAGTCTAACTTCAGAGTCCTCGCTACTATACTGTACTGCCTCCCTACTTTTAATTCTATGAAGGAAGCATACATTTAAAAGGAGGTTGAGTTAACTTGCTCAAGATCATACATACACATATGAGAATAACAAAGATTATTTTCATATACAGAGTATAGTCTAATTATACAGTTCCTAAACCTGGCTGTCAAACTGGAACATTTTTTAAAAAATTACTTGGAATTTTTTAATAGGTTATTTACCACATAAATTACCACTTAAAAGGCGATACAATGAAAAGTAAGCTTCTCCTAGAAGAGGCGAAGGTATAATCTTTTTTTGAACTTAGCTTCTGGCTCTGGTATGTACAGATTTACTTGCTAGAATTTCTGTGATTGCACTGACTACATACATTTGTTTGCCTTTCAATGAAGAGAATTTGAAACATACTAAAGAGTTGGTTGATTGTTTTTAAGAATTTTCAAATGAATGGTGTGCATTTAAGTTAGTAGAATTTTTTGAATTTTTTTTTTTTTTTTTTTGGCTGGGCCTTGTATCTTAATTTTTTATTGGAAAAGTTATCACAGTAGATAACAGTTTCAATAGTGTTTTTTAATCAGATGTTGGTCTCTCCTGTGACCAAAAAAAGAAAAAAATTGTAATTGTCCTTTCCAGCCTACTTATTCCTGTTCCTCATCAGCCTTGCAAGACCTGTCTAGATAGGCAGGTACTATAATCAAGTTTTTTGTTCAATTAGCTAAGAATATTTTATCATACACCAGCATGTATGTGTGTCTGTATGCACTCATATACAAGAGCGCACACACACACAGATGGTAGCGTTTATACAACTATGCTGCACCTCACATTCTTAACTCTATTTCAGAGATAGTTTTTTATTCGCTCTTCCTATTCTTTTTAACCCTTTTTTGGTTCATGCTACAGATCTGTCTAGTCCCGTTTTGGTAAACACAGTGGTTATTTTCTAGTCTTTACTGTCACAGAGAAGCTGCAGCGACTCCCCTTTTATAGAAATCATTTCACACATATCGGTATATATCTGTAGAACTGCTAGGTCAAAGGGAATATGCATTTATAATTTTAATAGACAGATTGCCCTTCATGTAGGCTTTCCAGTTTACACTCCCACCAACAGTGTACATGTGTGCCAGCTTCCTTATTATCCTCATAATATAGTGTCATTGAGCTTTATAATTTCAGTTCATTGTATTGATAAAAACATTCTCTTGTCGTTTGGGAATGACGTTTAGACCATCAGATGTTTGAAGGATCTTTTCATATGTTGAATGTCTGTTTACATTTCCTTTTCTATAAATTATATGTGTCCTTTACCAGTTTTAATTGGGCCTTTTCCTTTTTTTTTGGTAAGCATTTTTTAATGCATTAACAAAATTAGTTCTTTATGACATGTTGTAAATATTTTTCCCAAACTGTCACTTGTCTGACTTGGTTGGTGATTTTTTTGCCTTGCATTTAAATTTTTGTGTAGTTTTATCAATTTTTTTCCTCTCATCTCCTCTAAGGGACTGGTTTAAAGGAATAATAGTCATTTAGTGTAAAATATAAGTTCTGATACATGGTATAAAAATATCATAGTCATTAGGGTTAGGCATGCCTGGGTTCAAATTTCAGCTCTGTCATTAATTAGCTAGCGGCCTAAAACAAGTTATTTAACTTCTCTTAATCTGTGTTTCTTCAAATGCAATGTGGGAAATTTACCTGGCTTCAGGGGTTTGTTTGTTTTTCTGATGAGAATCTAACAAAATAATGTCCTAGAATATTTTAGGCATTTAAACTAGCTTTCACTATGTTTATAGATTTTAAAAATCAATAATGTTACTTTATAGTCATACTTTCTGGACTTTACTGCCTTATTTTGGTTCCCAGAAACAGCAGGAAATTCTCAGTTGTTAACAAATTACATACTAAAGACTATAGTGAAAATTATTTATGGAAATACATTCTAAGAATTCTCTGGCAGTTTAGGACTCCGTGCTTCCACTGCTTAGCTCCCTTCAGGGAACTAAGACCCTAACGACCCTAACGCCATGAGACAATGAGACAGCCAAAAAAAAAAAAAAAAAAAATTCCTCTTTCCAGTCCTAGCCACATGCTTGATGATTTTTCTTTGTAAAAAGAGTTCTAAATCTCTTCTTAATTTCGTGTTTTCTATTCTTAGCAAAAAAAAAATTCTAAAACAGAAGCTATCTCTTTTTTTAACCAACCAGTAAAACAAGTCAGATTAACTGAAAAGCGAATCTGTTTGTTAGTGGATTTCAGAAATATTTTCTGTTTCTAATTATAAATGGAAAAGCTGGATGGGTACTTGTTTTGTTTTAATGTGTGCGGGCTTGCTCAGTTATGTCCGACTCTTTGCAACCCCATGGACCATAGTCCACCAGACTCCTCTGTCCATGGAATTCTCCAGGCAAGAATACTGAACTGGGTTGCCATTTCCTTCTCCGGAGGATCTTTCTGACCCAGGGATTGAACCCGCATTTCTAACACCTCCTGCATTGGCAGGCAGATTTTTTTTTACCAGTGTGCCACCTGGAAAGCCATTTAGTTTAACCATATTTGGGTCATTATTATAGAATGTTTTTGCTTAAACTTTTTTTTTGGTTCGTGAATGCTTTAAAAACAGTTGTTACTTTCGAAGGTAGCAAGACACTAGTAAATATTTACGATATGTGCATGTATTTTGTCTCTCTAGGGTGGCTTATCTACAGTCAAAAAATTTCAGTAAGGCGGATATTGCACAGATGGTCAGAAATGCACCATTCCTTCTGAGTTTTTCAGTGGAGAGATTGGATAACAGACTGGGATTTTTTCAGAAAGAACTTAAACTTAGTGTGAAGAAGGTAAAAGAGAACTGGAGAATTATATGTTTCCATGTCAGCTACATTTAGTAACTGTTAACAAGCTCATGTTTCTAACTGATGCCTGGCCCCTATGAATTCTATCAATGCCTGGTATTTTCTGTACAAGAATGGATTACCTTACTAGGTTAATGATATTGCTATATCATTTTATGATAATTCCATCAAGTTGCTTCCTTAAATATTATTTTGAGCATTTGTTTTTCTCAAACAATAATAAGTGTTTGTATTTCTGGGCTCCTTAGCATTTCTCTCCTGGGTCATATCTTAAATTTTACTTTTACATCTTGGTTATGCCTTATTTTTTCCAAACTAGTTGAATGTGCATGTATTTTAATAATAGATTATTTTCTAACTGTAGACTAGAGATCTGGTAATTCGTCTCCCAAGGCTACTAACTGGAAGTCTGGAGCCCGTGAAGGAAAACATGAAGGTAGGACAATAATAAGGTTTGCAGAAACCTGCTTCTGAAGTGTGTGAGTCCTCTGAAGGAAATGGGTTTTGCTCTCATCATCTTAAAGAAAACCAGATTGTAAAAGAAGATATTTCTAAGAAGGTGGACCTAGGAAATAGTATAATAAATATACTGCAGGCGGTTTATTTTAGTTTATAATTTTTTCACATATTGAGCAGGTGTTACATGAGTAAGTTGCCTTGCAGACACTGGTACCGTAGTCCTAGAGGAGCAGGTTGGGCATCTGGGTGGGACCTGGAAGCCACTTCCTTTGCCCAGGATGAGGGTCTGTGTCGTAGTCCCCTGGGTGGGAGGCGAGCGGCGGCATCTGGAGCTTCTTTGCAGAGGGTAGTGCCCACACATGGCTGTGCCAGGACCCAGCTCTAGTTCCATCAGAGACCACACCAGACACTCTACTGCTATGTAGAACCAGGGGCAGCTGACTTGTTAGTGTCCCACAGCGGTCATGGGATTTGAAATTATTATATAAGGCCTATTTGCTGAGGTGCCTAAAGTGTTCAATACTCAGCTGTTGAAGAAATTTGTATTGAGCTTCTGCCCATGTTCTTTTCTGGAGAGACAGTTCCTGCCATTGTGGAGTTCACAGTCCAGTGGAGGGGGTCGCCTGCAAAGTGATGAGAGCGATGGATGGTGGGGAAGCGTAGGATACTATGAATGTACACAAAGGACTATCCCACATTGGAGTATTTTTTTATTTTTTTGAATCATCTCTGGAATTTTGACACGTAACATTTCCAGATGACATGATTAGGAGTGTGCTTGGGAGCAGAGGCTCAGAAAGCACTTTGATAATCTTCCTGCCAGTCTATGTGGTGTAGGGTCCATACAGATAACCTGACCAGGCCTCTGGTGGGCACTGTTCCTCTGTCTTGTAATTATGATAGCTGCTTTGGTGAGCTTCATGATGGTCATCAGGCTGTGAGTAGCTCTTCCTCAAGAGAGAGGTTTAAAATTCAGGTTACCCCAGAAGCAAGTAGTCATGAACCCTTACGGACGTTGGCATAGCCATCTCCAGATTTTAATGTCCTTTAATTTTGAAAGAATTAATGTGTCTTCTGGCATGTTACCAAAATAACTATTTGTTGGTGATTCATGGGCTTCCCTGGTAGCTCAATGGTAAAGAATCCACCTGCCAATGCAGGAGACACAAGTTTGATCTCTGGGTCAGGAAGATCTCCAGTATTCTTGCCTGGGAAATCGTATGGACAGAGAAGCCTGGAGGGCTACAGTCCACGGGGTCTCTAAAGAGTTGGACTCAACTTAGGGACTGAACAAAAACAAACAATGACTTTTGTGCTTCATCACAACTCTACTTTCTTTTAGGTTTTTCGGCTTGAACTAGGTTTTCAGCAGAATGAAATTCAACACATGATCACCAAGATCCCGAAGATGCTGACTGCAAATAAAAGGAAACTTACCGAGACTTTCGACTACGTGCACAACGTGATGCACGTGCCCCACCACGTCATCGTCAGGTTCCCGCAGGTGAGGCGCTCACAGCTCTCTGTCCTGAAGAGCTGCCGTCACCCCTCGTCCAGAACTTGCGCAAGCACACCATGCTCTCGGCTTGTGAAAAGCCGCCCGTGCTGTTTGTGAAGGAATCAGACCAAACAGTCCAGTTCTGAGAGCTGTATTAAGGCCATATTTCTTTTTTTTTAAATTATTTTAATTGGAGGCTAATTACTTTACAATATTGTAGTGGTTTTTGCCATACATTGACATGAATCAGCCACGGGTGTACACGTGTTCCCCATCCTGAACCTCCCTTCCACCTCCCTCCCCATCCCATCCCTCAGGGACATCCCAGTGCACCAGCCCTGAGCACCCTGTCTCATGCTTCGAACCTGGACTGGCGACCTATTGCACATATGGTAATACACATGTTTCAGTGCTATTCTCTCAAATCATCCCACCGTCGCCTTCTCCCACAGAGTCCAAAAGTCTGTTCTTTACATCTGTGTCTCTTTTGCTGTCTTGCATATAGGGTCATCATTACCATCTTTCTAAATGCCATATATATGCATTAATATACTGTATTGGTGTTTTTCTTTCTGACTTACTCCTTTCTGTATAATAGGCTCCAGTTTCATCCACCTCATTAGAACTTATTCAAATGCATTCTTTTTAATAGTTGAATAATATTCAATTGTGTATATATACCACAGCTTTCTTATCCATTCGTCTGCCGATGAGCATCTAGGTTGCTTCTATGTCCAAGCTATTGTAAACAGTGCTGTGATGAACACTGGGGTACACGTGTCTCAATTCTGATGTCCTCGGTGTGTATGCCCAGCAGTGGGATTGCTGGGTCGTATAAGGCCATATTTCTTTTTGCCCATCTTTGTATCAAGACCACAATCTAGCAAATGTAATAGCAGGATTACTTGTGAGAGAGAAGGGCACCCATATACATCTCTGGAGGAAAAATAAGCGATGAATCTGTTTCTCTGTGGTTTGCACCTAGTCTTCATTCGGCCTGTTGGAATCGAACGTGTTCTCTCCTGTGCGCTTCTCTATTCACATGGAAATAGATCACTTCCCTTAAAGATTTTTTTCCATTCTAAATGTATTCACAGTCTGCCTAAATCCATTAGTTAACAAGCCATGTTGTAATGATCTCCTATCAAAGCATGTAGTTCTTAGCTCCAGTTAGTCATCATGCCAAAGCCATAATTATGTTTTCTAAGCTGATCAGACTTTCCTGTTCTTTAGCTGGTGAGTGACATTATCTGCTTGTTCAGAAGAACGTTTCTTTGAAAGCAGGTCTTGTTTGATTTATACATTGCTAAATTCCCTGCACCTGGAATTAGAAGGGACCAATTAGTAGGTACTGGATAGATATCTGTTGAACAAATGAATGAATCTCATGAAAGTCATCCTTCTTTCCTATTTGGCATGTGAATAGACACTCAGTGAGTATTCATTGGATAAATGAAAGATTGAATTGCATTAAAGTGATTCCTCCATTTGCTACATGTGTTCTCAATGAAAAGTTGGGAAATGAAACATGACTTTAATACAGCTCTCAGAATTAGCCTGCATTAGGTACAGTTTCCTCACAAACAACATTTATTTACCTATCATATTTCACTGTGAATGGGCCCTTAATAGAGAATTTTTGTTTCATCAAATGCATGAGTATTCATTATAAAAAGTGTTAGAAGGCTGCAGGGGTGCAAATTTGGCTTTATGGAACCATCATAATGTAAGTAATCTTCAACTAAAAAGCAATAACAGTTTTCCACTTGGTTGATAGATAATTCTGTGACAGTAGAGCATGATAGGAGAATGTGATTTGAGGATGTAAAAATCAGAGTCATGGTCTGTATTCTTATGGAACTTGTAATCTAATGTGGAAGACAGGTTTTTAGAATGTAAATTGCTTTACATTATGTTAGAGTCTTAGCTAGATACCATATACAGCTATTGATTTAATTCAGGAGAGGCAGGAAGATCTTAGAAATAATAACAGCTATTGATTGCTTATTTACTATGTGCCAGCTCTGTCTCTACTGCTTTACTTGTATGTATTCATTTAATCTTCACAGCAGCCCATATGAGGTAGGTAGTATTATTGTCCCTACTTCCCAAATGAAGAAATTAAGCATACAGAGATTCAGTAGCTTGTCCAAGGTTACCCAGGTAACGGGCCAGAGCTTGGATTAGAACCCTGGCAGTCAGTTTGAAAACCCGTGCTCTCACCTGAGATCTGCTGCTCTAAGGGGTGACATTTGAGTTGTCAGTAGAATGAGTTGGGTTTAACAATGGACAGAAACCTTGCAAGTAGAGAAAAATATTAGCTTGACTAGATACATCAAAATCTGTTGTTTAAAAACAAAGATTTTTTTTTTAGGTACCCCAGATCCTAGCTTCTGAGAAGCCCGGTTATAGATGTGTGGCTTTCACATTGGGAGGATTCTCAGACTCCTACGTAGGATTTTTTTTTTTCCTTTAAAAAAAAAAAGCTTTATTAATGGAAACATAGGCTAACTGACAGCCAGTACTGTGAGGGAACTGATGTAGACTTAAAATTTTTGGCTGGTGCTTTAAAAACTTAGTGGTAGGAAACAGTTTTCTCATGCAAATAACAGTGCTGGTTGGTACATAATTTTATGATTAATTGAACATGGAGAAGCACTTCTAACTTTAAAACTATGGTTAATTTAGTCATTTCAGAGCAGTGACCATGGAAGGTAAAAGGTAACAAAAGCAGTGAGAGTAATAACAAGGAAGAAATCACTTTAAGGAACTAGGGTTATCCCTTGTTTCTCCTCTTTCCTTATGGGTTTCTGTGAAGGCAGAGCTGAAGTCCATGTTGGGGCAGAAGGGGATCGAGAGAGAGAAAAAAACTTCAGCAGTGACTTTTGAACTTGAAAGAGCATACAAATCTAAATCGATCATAATGAATTCACTTTGAACCACTGGGAAACTAATATAGTTATCTAGTCATAAGCTGTATAATTGTCTCAAAGCGTTATTGTATTTAGGAAATGAATAATAGTTTGGGAGCTTCAGAGTCATGTGTGGTCTTGTCTATATGTTGTGTAAGCTGAGAGTGACTGGAAGAGTCATATTTAAGAAACATCTAAACGCTTCTTATATCTTTTGAGCAATAATAACACAATAATCAGAATCCAGTTGCCACAGTGAAGGCAGAGTAGCGCATAATTTGTTTCTGCAGAGAGAGAAAAAGATGTTCCAAAAGCAAGCCAATCTCATGTTGAGTTAGCACACTGTACTTTTTTTGGCCACTGTTCTCAAAGTTCTTTAGTTTTCAACGCTCATTTTTCATGATGTCCTTGCCAAGTGATCTATTACTATTTTGTTTCCACTTGAATATAAACAGACTCTTGGAGTTTATGTGCTATGTGGCGTGTCCCCTGTGTATCTGAAATACAGTCACGGGAAGGACCTGAGACCTAGTAGTAAATGTAGTTCACTGGGCCTTGCCAGGGAGCCTCACAGATGTCTCTTTAGCTCACGGCTCCATTCAGGTCTGGCCAGATCTTGCAATTCTCCCATCTTCCTTGCAGCTGGCTTTACAGATTTAGCCTGCTTCTAACTCCTTTTTAAAATTACTGTATTTACCCCATTCCTCAGGAGTTTTAACTCCAAAGCAGTTATGTTACTCCCTGAAGTCCAGGTTCATTTCATTTTAATACCAGTCAGAGGGAGCAACAGGAATTTAAAAGGAAAGAAAGGGAAATAGGGAAGCTTCCCAGATTGTGAAACCTTACACAATTTTTCATGCCATAGAGCACCATCTCTTACTTCGGTTCTTCAGCTTGGCAAGCATCAGAATCACTTGGAGGACTTGTGGGCCCCACTCTCAAAGTTTCTGATTTAGTAGATTTGGGGTGGGACCTTCAGGTTTGCTTTTTAAACAGCTCCTCCGGTCTCTCCAAGTAAGTCTGGTCTTTGCCTACAGTGCAGCGCTTTATTATTTTAGAATTGTTCTGAATATTAGTTCTGAGTTCCTAATTTTTAATCATAATTTCTTAGTAGAAGCCAAAGTGTTTAAACCCTCTAGCATTTACCATATTTATTGAACATGTGGTTAATTCTTTATATTTGTTAATCTATTAAACTGTTTAGCCAGATAAACATTCTAATAGTTCATATTTTAGTATGCAGTGTTTTTTTTTTTAACTTTTTTTCTTTTCTAGGTATTTAATACAAGGTTGTTTAAAGTCAAAGAAAGACATTTGTTTCTTGCCTATTTAGGAAGAGCACAGTATGACCCGACAGAACCTAACTACATCTCTTTAGACAAATTGGTATCTGTGCCTGATGGAATATTTTGTGAAGGGATGGCCAAGGCATCAATACAAGACTTTGAGAAATTCTTAAAAACTCTTTAGTTTTTGATGAATGTTAAAATGTAATAATGTAAAGTGGATGTATATATGAATAAATATATTTTTAAATAAATGCTTCAGACCTCTTATAAATTTGGGGACACTTCTGATAGATGCTTCTTCCAAGTTTCTGGTGACTTAACTCACATTTGACTCAACCATTTCCTTCCTTCTTGGGAAAGAGAACTAAAATAAAAGCTTAGAGAAAGAGAGGCTGTTTACCAGGCTGGTGTGCTGTCCTCGTGAAGGCGGGAACAGTGGAGGATTTTCCTTCTTGTTTTAAGGTCTTTTAAAATCGTTTCATCACAAGATAGCTCTATTTTCTTTGACCTGTTAGGAGTTCAGAGCATGCCATATTATCCATCTAGTATCTACTATGATTAACAGATTCGATTTTGGTTTATCTGCACCATTATGTTCCTGAGCAAAGAAAGATACTGAAAGTTGCCCACAGTTGGCTACTGAGAATCTGGAAAGAAAAAGGGATAGGAAAGTCGTCTCAAGGACAGCAATGAGATGTAGTACAAGGCCACATAACAAACCTTTGTCTTATGGCCGGGGTATAAAGATTTAGCATGAAATGATCCTTTTTTTTCCTGTTTCCCATCTAGACATGTGATCCTGGGCACAGGATCTGATTATTTGTGAGATGAGGCATGGCTTCACGTATCTGCCTTAGGATCATGAGACTGTTGATGCTGGTACCCCCAGGAAGCCACACTGGTATTTGCGCTCCCGTTGTAGTCCGCTCCCACACTGACTCTGGCGGCGCGTTCTGGTCACTCTGGTTCATGGAACATGTGTACATCTGTGCTTGTCCACCTGGAACCCTGAGCCAGGATGGAAAAAGTCTGATGATTCTAGTGGAGAAATGAGGTGGAATAAGATCCCTAACCACACCTCAGTTGTCCCAGCTCTAACCCCTGGGCACCACAGAAGGGAGTGAAGAGGCCATCTTGGGTATTGCAACCTCAGCAAGGTCCACGTGGAGCAGAACTAGGAGCACCGGTGTTTTAAAACAACTAACTTTAGGGATAGTTAGTTGTGCACTGGGGTTCTATGTGCTGGATGTCCTGAAACTGAGAAACTAAACTAACTCGTAACTAAACTAACTCCTATTAATGTATTTTACTCATTCCCTCAACAGAGTAGAATACAGTGGTGAGTGTGGCATAGATACATGTCTTCATGGACTTCTCTAACAGATGAGCTCAATAAACGGAACACAGGGACTTCCATGGTGGTACAGTGGATGAGTCTGCCTGCTAAAGCTAATGCAGGGGACACAGGTTCAATCCCTGGTCTGGGAAGAGATACGTGGTGGAGCAATTAAGCCCATGCGCCACAACTACTAAGCCCACTGTCTAGCCCAGGAGCTGCAGAACCTGTGCTCTGCAACAAAAGCCCACACAATGAGAAGCCCATGTTCTCCATAACTAGAGCATTGCTGCCCACTCGTAGAAATGAAGACCCAGTGCAACCAACAAATTATTTAAAAAAAAATAGGGAACATGGAAGAAGGTTCAGCCAGGAGGCATAGCATGGAACCAAACTGCCTGGTCTTTCTAAGGCTCAGAACTTCATTTTGCCTTAGTTAACTACCCACTCAGAACAGGCTAGCTATGCTGCTGTAATGAACAACCCTAAAACCACATATGATTTAGAATGTGGACGTTTTTAATCAGAGACGTTTTTAATCTCACACATGTCCAACTTGGGGCCAAATAGTTTCTATTCCACATTATCTGAGTGACGGAGGTTGGTGGAGTTTCAACCATGTCTGGAATGTAACCCATCTATGGAAGGGGAAAGGAATGTGAAAAATTGCTGTTAAAAATTTCTCACATTTTTCTTTGTCAAAGCATCACATAGGCATGTCTATCTTTAGGGATGGAGAAGTGCAATCCTGCCATATGCCAGAAGGAAAATAAAAAATGATTTTTTAATCAATTCTAATGGCTATCAGCAAATGTCCAGGCTCTCTAGGCTTAATACCTATTGTTCAGTCACTAAGTCGTGTCCGACTTGGCAACCCCATGGACTGCAGTGCACCAGGCTCCTCTGTCCTCTAGTGTCTTCCAGAGTTCGCTCAAATTCATGTCCATTGAGTTGCTGATGCTATCTAACCAGAGTCGGACGCTATCTAAGCAGAGTCCTCTGTTGCCCCCTTTTCCTTTTGCCTTCAATCTTCCCCAGCATCAGAGCCTTTTCCATTGAGTCCGCTCTTCCCATCAGGTGGTCAAAGTATTGGGGCTTCAGCTTCAGCAACAATCCTTCCAATGAATATTCAGGATTGATTTCCTTTAGGATTTGATCTCCTTGCTGTCCAAGGGACTCTCGAGTCTTCTCCAGCACCACAATTTGAAAGCATCAGGTTTTCAGCGCTCAGCCTTCTTTATGGTCCAGCTCTTGTTATCTGCACAACTACTGGAAAACCCAAAACTTTGACTATATGGACCTTTATCAGCAAAGGGATGCTTTTAAATATGCTGTCTAGGTTTGTTTTTGTCATAACTTTCCTGACAAGGAGCAGACATCTTTTAATTTCATGGCTGCAGTCACCATCCACAGTGATTTTGAAGCCCAAGAAAATAAAATCTGCCACTGCTTCCACTTTTTCCTCTTCTATTTGCCATGAAGTAATGGGACCAGATGCCATGATCTTAGTTTTCTGAATGTTGAGTTTTAAGCCAACTTTTTCACTCTCCTCTTTGACCCCCATCGAGAGATTCTTTAGTTCCTCTTCACTTTCTGTCATTATAGTATCATCTGCGTATCTGAGGTTGTTGACATTTCTCCAGGAAATCTTGATTCCAGCTTGTGATTCATCCTAATACCTTTAGGGGCTGGATTTTGTGACAGTCCTGGGTATAACCCCTTGAAAAGGTTTTCCTTCTCTTGTCACCTTCACCCTGGAACCAGCAAACAAACTTGAAGTGTAGGGAAGAACAATTTAATGAGTTCTTGTAAGGCAATTTGCCAGCTTACAAATGTACTACATTTCTTCCTATCTTCCAACTTCACTTTGGCTAATCTAGTCTGGGAGGAGGCATTCATTACCTTTTTGTACGGCATATAGTGCTCAGTAATACAAGAAATTGTGATGTCACAGAGGAAAAAAAAAAGGTAGAAGCCAACAAGATTTTAGATCTGGATTGTGACTAAGACCATTAAACCTTTCAAATTTACAATTAGATGGCATTCTATACTGCCCCAAATCTCAGCTTAGGACATAAGAAAACAAGCGGTTTCTGGTGGGTAGTTGCTATGAACCGAATTGTGTCCTCCCACCACCACTCCCCCTGCCCAAACTGCAAAACTTTGGGAGATAATGTATGTTTAGATGAAGCTATAAACATGGGACCTTCATGATGGTATCAGTGTCCTTGTAAGGGATACAAAAGAGCTTGCTCTCTCTGCCATGTGAGGGCACAGTAAGAAGGGCACCCTATACAAGCCCCTGGAAAAGAGCTCTCAACTGAAACTGACCATGCTGGCGCCTTGCTCTTCTGCTTCTAACTGGAGAGAACTGTGAGAAAGTAAATTTGTTTTTTAAGCTACCCAGTCTATGGTATTTTGTTACCATAGACTGAGCGGCCCAAGACAGTAGTGGTGTAGAAGTTCATCAGCAACTCAGTAAGCATCAAACATCGTAAGCGAACTCGACTGTTTGTCTCTAGGGTATTTTGTTGTTGTTTTTAAAATACTTTTAAATCTCTTTAATACACCTGGAGTTTATTTTGATAAAAGGTGTAAAGAGATGGTCTGACTTGTCCCCTCGGCCTGCCTCACCCACAAATTAACCAATTATTCTGTTCTGCAACCTTTAGTAAAATTCTTACCTCAACAATTTGTGATCCTGCTGTCCCTAGTTTTTTACACTTTAGACTTAAGTTGGACTAAAACCTTTAAAATGCACTTTTACCTTAAAATTGCATTAAAATTCTGCTGCAGTTCAAATTTAGTATTACATTGTTCTTAACAAAACTATCACTGAAATGGCTTGAGGTTGAACTTCAGCTGGAGAAACTGAAGGTGAGAGAGGGTTAGTTTCCCCTGGATCAGTGGTGTAGCATATGGCCCTAGAATCAAGGAGTGCCAAAGTTGTATCTTTCGGGCTTCCCTGGTGGCTCAGTGGTAGAGAATCTGACTGCCAATGCAGGAGACACGGGTTCGATCCCTGGGTCAAGAAAATCCTGTGGAGAAGGAAATGGCAACCCATTCTAGTATTCTTGCCTGGGAACTTCCAGCAACAGAGGAGCCTGACTGGGCTTTAGCCCATGGGGTTGCAAAAGAGTCGGTCAGGATTTAGCAAATGAACAACAACATTTTATCTCGAGTCAGATTCTGTAAGGTGAATCTGGATTCCTCCTAGTTTAAGTGCCCTTGGACAATTTATGCAACCTTTCAGAGCTTCAGTTTCCTCTTCTCTAAAATGGGTACAATCACAGTATTTATCTTACAGGTTTAGAATGAAATGAAAATAAGTCCATAAAACTTTTAGCGTGTTGCTTGACACAAAGGGCGCAGTTATTATTGTCCAACCTCTCAGAGCTCGTCAGTAACAGAAGCCAGACTAAAGATCTGGTGTTCTAATTCCTTGCCTGCGTGCGCGCTAAGTCGCTTCAGTCGTGTCCGTCTCTTTGCGTCGGGTCCTCTGTCCATGGGATTCTGCAGGCGAGAATACTGGAGCGGGTTGACATTTCTTTCTCCAGTTCTAATTCTTCGCCTAGTGTTTTTCCCCCACCTTGTCGCAGGGAACCTATCGCGGTTCCACGCCTACTAGAATAGCATAATCGTGACCGACAGGTGCAGGACCTCAGAGCCCAAAGACTGGCCGCCAGAACTGCGCCTGCGCGAGCGTCTCCCCGCCCCCTACGCGCCTCGCGACGTGACGCAACGCGCCTGCGCCCTGGGCCCTACTTGACCTCTAGGACTTACCCAGGAGGCAACGCTTCTGTGTCAGGTCAACATGGCGGGCCGGCCAGCTGGTAAGTGAGGGGCGGCCTGCCTGGCGGGCATCGCCGCGCTGAACCTTTTATACTCGGCAGCAACTTGCTCCTCTCCCTGTGCTGGGTATAAAAGGCCAAGTTTATGGCGGGAGGGAAGGAGGCGGCTCCAGCCCACCTCAGAGACGCCTTGGGCCCACTCCCTTTCAGTGTCCAGAGCCGGCTGTTGGTGAAGGTGCTCGCGGTGGCCCCCATAACCCTCGCGCTCCGGATGCTCGAGCTCTGAGCCCTTCTCCTCTCGACCTTAGAAGAAGTTCAAGGGCACCAGGAGATAATTAGTGGCTCTCAACCCAAGTGAACCGAGCATTTACTGTGAGCCAGGCGCTGTCGTTTGCATTAGCTAGGTCCGTTCTGTCAGCGCGAGGAGGACAGTGTCAGTTTTCCTTGTAGGCTGGTAAAATAACAGGCGAAGTAGCCGGAGGAATCGGGATTGGAAGCCTCGCTGCACTCTCTCGCGCTTCTCAAGCAGGGAATTTAGAGGCAGCTGAGTGAGTGAGGGTTACGGCGAAGCTTCAGTTTAATAACCTTGTCTTATCTGGAACATCCACTTGGTCTTTGGATTTGGAGACATTTGCATCTATTTTAGGTATTGGAACAGATGTGTTTATTATGGAATAGGACGCAGATATTACTGGAATATTTAAACAACGTGAAAAAATACAGTCCCCTCCCCGCTCCTTCCCCCCACCCCCTTTTTGTCAGTCCCTAACCCGCCTGCCAGTGCAGGAGACGCGGGTTGGAACCCCAGGTGGGGAAGATCCTGTGGAGTAGGAAATGGCAACCCGCTCCAGTATTGCCTGAAAAATTCCATAGACAGTGGAGGCTGGTGGGCTACAGTCCATGGGGTCGCAAAGAGTCGCAGGCGACTGAACACACACACCTCCTAGCTTTTTAAAAAAATGTTGGTCCCTATTAATGTACCCCCAGCAGTTGTGAAGCTATTAGGAAACACCAGATTGCCAGAAAAATTCGTTAACCTAAATGACCTTGAGCTTTGGGGGAGTGGCGGAGACATTGAAAAATTCATTATTTCCTTAACTAGACTACTGAAGACATTGTGCTTCAGTGCTGTGTTTGGAAACTACACAGACCTGGCCTCAGCTCCATCACTGGCTGCCTCTGATCTTGGATGGGATAATTTATGTAATACTTATTGCTCTTTTGCAAGGACGGGCGGGTTGTAAGTAACTCATGCATGGGAGTAAAACAAATAGAATAGTGCCTGGCACATGGTAAGTGTTCACTGAACATTAAACATTATTACGATCACTGGTAAATATGTTTTCAAGTAATTCTCTCCTACAAGTGTGCCTGTAGATTGTTGACGCTTTGTTGTTACTTCAGAAGCAACGTTATGCACCTGGTGCTTAGTTTCCAAAGAGAGTTACCAAAGCTGTGATGTCTAAGAGGTTGAATCAAAAGAGAGTTGGTTTTCCTTCCTTGGTTAGGGACTATCCCTAAGACAAAACTTTAAAAGGAAATTTAAACTTTCCGTACCTCCCCTTCTGTACCACATCTCTCCTGTAAACATCAGACACTGTCATGTTGCCTTTAGCTCCTGCTGGGTAGCCCATCAAGCTCAGTTCTGTTCCGGAAAGAGTTTTAACATTACCTGTTTCTCCTCATACACTTTGAAATAATTCATTCCCTCCATGGAAAGTTAGCTGCTGGGGAAGAGGGAAATGTGCTTCTTTTACTAGTCCATATGGGATCAAAACCCTCCCAGAAATACATATATTTTTAAAGAGAATAGCCAAGTGAAATAAAAGTAATGTCAAATAAAAGTTTTGGAAGATGGGGGTCATTTAGATCTGCTAGTGTATCCTGAAATCTCATCTTTTCATACAACTCCAACTCCCTTGAAAAGTTTAGAGTTATTTCCTGGAATCTATTTCTGAAATTGCAAATGATGGAGAAGTTCCCAGTTTCTTTTCCGTCCCCTACTCCTTTAATTCTAACGGCGGCAAGGGGACATAAAGGAATGGGATGCTTGACTTTGAAAAGCTGGAGTGGCAGTACAGTTGGCCCTTCATATCCGCTGGTTCCACACTGGAGGATTCAGCCAACCTCCTGATGGAAAATATTTTGAAAAAAAATTTTCACAAAGTTCAAAAAAACAAAACTTGAACTTGCTGCTCTCAGCCATCTGTTTGCTGCTGCTGCTGCTAAGTCGCCTCAGTCGTGTCCGACTCTGCGACCCCAGAGACGGCAGCCCAACAGGCTCCCCCGTCCCTGGGATTCTCCAGGCAAGAACACTGGAGTGGGTTGCCATTTCCCTCTCCAATGCATGAAAGTGAAAAGTAAAAGTCAAGTCACTCAGTCGAGTCCAACTCTTAGCGACCCCATGGACTGCAGCCTACCAGGCTCCTCCGTCCATGGGGTTTTCCAGGCAAGAGTACTGGAGTGGGGTGCCATTGCCTTCTCCGGCCATCGATTTACAAGTATTTACATCGCTCTTACATTGTTTTAAGGTGGTAGTAAAGAATCCCTCAGGAGACTCAAGAGAGGCAGGTTTGATCCCTAGGTTGGGAATTTTGCCTGGAGGAGGAAATGGCAACTCACTCCAGTATTCTTTCCTGGAAAATCTGAAGGACAGAGGAGCCTGGCGGGCTACAATCCATATAGGGTTGCAAAGAGTCATATGTGACTGAGCGACTAAGCACAGCCCAGAAAAGATTTAAAGTAGGAAGACGTGCTTGGATTATATGCAAACACTGTATCATTTTATATAGGGGACTTGAGCTTCTTGGAGTTTGATATCTGAGGGGGGTCCTGAAATCAGTCTCTTGCAGATAATGAGGGACTGTAATCATACCTATAGGTCTTTCAGGTGTTTGAGTTTATCCTTTTTCCTTACTGTCCAATTTTTACCTGCAATCACTTTTGCTGATAGACCAAGTAAGCAGTTTTTACGTACAATATATAGAGTATATGCTTTTAGAAGAAATTCCTTCCTGTGTTTGCATTCTCTTAAGTGGGATTATTAGCAGTTAATAGTGTGACAATATCAGTTTCAGCATCAAGCAGGTGGCTGGAAGGTATTCGAAAATGGTATTACAATGCTGCCGGGTTCAATAAACTGGGTGAGTATTTGTGCTTTTTTATTTTGTTTTCTTCTTTTTCTGAGTATAGTGCTTTTGTAGGAGTTATTATGGATCCTCAGAATACATGAACTCTTTGTACCTGTGGACCTTAAATTTTAAAATTAAGTCACATTTTATTATTAAATCCATTTCCTTTTTATTATTGAGAAGAGAGGGATGGAATTGTCCCAAATGTATGAGGTGGACATGATTTATGTTCTTGAAATATGAGAGTAGAACATTTTCCTTATTATATGTTCCCTCTCTCAGCTCCTCTCCTTAGCATTTTAAAATTTAAGTTATGTGGACTTTGAAAGTAGAGATTTTTCAAATGTGAAAATTGTCTGCTGTCTTTACAGTTAGTTGATTTCTGAACTTTTTTTTGGAACTTTATACTTTGTAGTGAACTTCGTCTTTTGTAACTGAAGCCTGATGGAAGCATCGTTAAATGTTAATGGTTCCTTAGTACACTGTCATTTTAAGGTTCTTTAATTCCTCGAGCTCAGAATTACAAACTATAATAAGGTAGAGATGTGGTTTATTGATATGTGTTTAAAAACACAGTAGACATTTTAAATGTTTTTAAAATTACTATAGATAAAATGTGAACTTTGTGGAAATATATTTTAAAAGACTCATTGTTTCCACAATACCATTTAAGAAATAATCCATTAAATAACCCATTATTGTATGTGAAATGGCATTGAGTTTCCATCATAACTATTTCTGGATATATCACCCAAGTTAATGACTTAAGTTATAAGTCAAAATTTTACTTATTTTTTAAAAAGTTATTTTCAAGATGCATATTCATTCTAACTCTTGTTTTTTACCATAGGCTTAATGCGAGATGACACAATATATGAGAATGACGATGTAAAAGAAGCCATAAGAAGGCTTCCTGAGAACCTTTATAATGACAGAGTGTTTCGCATTAAGAGAGCACTGGACCTCAGCATGAGGCAGCAAATCCTGCCTAAAGAGCAGTGGACAAAATATGAGGAGGTAGGACAATTTTTGTGTATTTGATAATGTTGGCCATTAAGGGCTGAATATTAGAAACAAAGAAGACATTGATTTGTATAGTGCTTTAGAGTTCTTAAAGTTGTGTCAGATCAATATCCTTATGATAGTCTCGTGAGGTTAGAGCAAATGTTAGCTCTGTTTTAGAGAGAAACACATTGAGATCTAGCGATGAAGTGACTTTCCAGATCACTAAACACATCCCTGAGATAGAGATCCAGGAGTAGAATCCAGGTCTTCACCTTCCCAGGCCAGGTTCTCCCTCTGCACTCTCCTCGAATGAAGAAAGGGTGGTGTTTATGTGATCGGCCCCTTTAGTGGCTTTCTGGCTCCTAGAAAGGCTGAAGCAATCCCTCACCCCTTGGACTGCATTGAAACTAGGCCAAACCTTGTAGACTCTCATTTCTTTCTCTTTGACAGACCCTCTGATAACCTATCAGAACAGCTTATTACAATATTTTTGTGGCATTTTACATAAGTGAAAGGCAGACAGTTTTCAGTCTGCTTGAGAATATATTTTCTTAAGTTGGAAATAAGTTTTGTAGATTTCTTTTTTTGTTTAATACCTGTTGAATATTTGGGATATATCAATATATGATGATGGCATGTACTATTTTTCTTTTGTTCATTTTTTAGGATAAATTCTACCTTGAACCGTATCTGAAAGAGGTTATTCGGGAAAGAAAAGAGAGAGAAGAATGGGCAAAGAAATAATTCAGTAATCTAAATCTGTGGATACGGCTGTTCTCAAGTATTTTTATGAAGTTGGTTAAACCTGAAGTGTACAATGTAGAACTATTTGGGCTGTAAATGTATTACTTTAAATAAATATTATAACTGTTGTTGGAGATTTGGCGTTCTAAACCTTATTCTGAATAACTACTGAATTTATGTTGCTACTGTAGATTAGCAAGATATCTCGAAGCCCCAGCAGGGCCTTCCTTGCAAGGATGGAATGGGGCAAGAAACAAACACCAGGGACTTTGTTTTATCTGAAGTAAATAGAACGGGGCTTCCCACGTGGCGCTAGTCGCAAAGAATCCTCTTGCCAGTGCAGGAGACATAAGAGATGCAGGTTCAATCGCTGGGTTGGGAAGGTCCCCTGGAGAAGGAAATGGCAACCCACTCCATCCAGTATTCTTGCCTGGAGAATCCCCATGGACAGAGGATCCTGGCGGGCTACAGTCCATAAGATCACAGAGTCAGACACGACTGAAGCGATTTAGCATAACATACATAAACAGCGCAGCAGACTGGCTCTCACACTTTGAAAGTTACTGAATGAAAGGAGAGAGGATTCACCCCCTAGTTTGCCAGGATTGGGAAAGAGCCATTATCAACCACTGTTGTCCAAATAAATTTTGCATCCTATCTTTTAAAAAAAATTATGTATTTAATCCCAATATGGGTCTGTATAAGTTATACATATATGTGCTCCTGTGCTAATATGTATTTCAGAAAATAAAAAGTAGACAATAGGCGAGACACTTTTTCCAGCTCCCAGTGACTTTTCCACTTAGGAAATGATCATTAAAGTCTATTGTGGGACTCCCCTGGCAGTCTGGTGGTTAAGATGACACACTTCCATTGCAGGGGGCACAGGTTCAATCCTTGGTCAGGGAACCTAAGATTCTACATGCATAGCGGTGCAGCCAAAAAGAAAAAAAAAAAAAAAATCTGTTGTAAGCGTTGGATAGTAATGATATTTAAAAGTAAAGCTATAGTCCAGTTACATGTTAGAACCATCCTATAATGTCATCATTCCCACCCCTAAATTCTAAAATGCTTATTTTGGTGAAAGAGAGAACACAGAACCACAGCAAGTAGGGGAAGGAATTATGGAACCTGCAGTCTACAGTGTTCACAAGCTAGTGTGTGGTACACCATCTAATTGGGATTTTACCTTGAAAAAGTGTGAAAAACAATTTTTGTATTTAGAGGCATGCCTCAGAGATACAGTGAGTTCAAGTCCAGACCATCACAATAAAGCAAATATTATAATAAAATGAGTCACACAGTTTTTGGTTTCCCAGTGCATGTAAAAATTCATTTCGGTTCAGTTGCTCAGTTGTGTCCGACTGCGACCCAATGAATCGCAGCATGCCAGGCCTCCCTGCCCATCACCAACTCCCAGAGTTCACTCAGACCCATGTCCATTGAGTCAGTGATGCCATCCAGCCATCTCATCCTCTGTCGTCCCCTTCTCCTCCTGCCCCCAATCCCTCCCAGCATCAGAGTCTTTTCCAATGAGTCAACTCTTTGCATGAGGTGGCCAAAGTACTGGAGTTTCAGCTTTAGCATCATTCCTTCCAAAGAAATCCCAGGGCTGATCTCCTTAGAATGGACTGGTTGGATCTCCTTGCAGTCTAAGGGACTCTCAAGAGTCTTCTCCAACACCACAGTTCAAAAGCATCAATTCTTCGGCACTCGGTTGTAAAAATTACAGCTGTACAACTAAGTGTGTAGTAGCGCTGTGCTTTAAAAAACCAATGTATGTACCTTAACTAAAAGATACTTTGTTGCTAAAAAATCCAACCATCATCTAAACCTTCAGCAAGTTACAAGATCAGAAATCACTGACCACCATAACAAATATAATAAGTTTGCAATGTTTCATGAATTGCCAGAATGTCACAAAGATGTGTTCCAAATGCTGTTGGGAATTGGTGCCAATAAACGTGCTGGACACAGGGTTGCCAGAAACCTCCCATTTGTAAAAAAAAAATCAATAAATGAAGGAGGTATGCCTGTAGTTAAAATTCCTGAAACAATCAGAAGTGGGTGTGTACATTTGACATTTTTATCACAGAGTGAGAGAAAATTCTGACAAGCGTTTCACTTGAAATGGGCAAAAGATTCCTTTATTAGCGTGAGGTACTAGATGCAGCCACTAGGTGGTGATGCACTACAGCTTGACTAGTAAAAGGGGCACAGCACCACCGCTGCTGAAGATTTATCATTCTGTACCCCCACTCCCTCCCCTTCATTTTTCAGGATGACAACACCTTATGAGGTTTATGGCCATCAGGAGAATTTACTACTAAGCTATATACTGATGTAATGAAATCTAATATATGAGAGTAATGAATTATGAGATGTTATTTAGTTTCAGGATTTTATTACTTCAATCAGTTTTGACCATATTTCCTTTTATATGATTGCTCACTCTTTAAACATACCAGATGACTGTATAAGGAACACCTAATAAAGTCTAAAGATGTTAAAATACATATATTTTAATTTATTTGCCATAATTTGCTTAAATTCTGGTTATACTGGTGTTCATATTAAAAGCCACAACATGTTATAAGCTGAGATCTCAGGTCAGATGGTGCCTCTGAACTATTTTGCTAAGAAAATTTCTTAGCAAAACTATTTTGCTAAGAACTATTTTGCTAAGAAAATTTCTTTGTATTTATTAACAACTGAGCAAGGACGAAGAACTGAATTGTTAAAAGTTTGTTAATTTTTAGCATAGATTACAGAAAGCTTGTTAGTATTTGAGTGGGTTATGTATTATGACAAAGTATTTAAAGTGTTATTCTGGATTCTGACTATATCTCACCTACAGTTGAAAAAAAATTATCGTTTGCTTAACTTTGTATTTTAATACATTTGCCTATTTTGGCATAAATGCCAAAAATGTAATTTCAAAATAAATCCCTGTGAAATTTCTGCTAACATTATTCAATTGAATCATTGTTCTATTAGTATTCTAACTATTTTGAATAAAATTTTTATACATGCTTATGAAATTGTATCTATAAGTCAAAAAAGATAACTATTTGTTTTACAAGACTCAGCTTCTAATTCCTTATGCATACATTTAAAACACGGTGTGCCAGTAAACTAGAAACTAGATGCCAACTATTTAGGCGATCATTATCCTTTAAAGATGGACATATCAGCAGTTTATGAAATGAGTCATTATTTTAGGAACAAAACATCCTGTGTCTGTATTTTTAATTTATGCACTTACTGTTAGGATGAACTAATATCAATTTGATGGAGTATCAATCTTGTAGCAGACACTGTTCGTATGTTGCCTCTTAATCCTCCCTGCAACCTTCTGACATGATTACAACCATTGTATGGAAGAAGAAATTGGGCTTGTTCATTATATATATATATATATATATACACATACATATATACATTAAAAAAAAATATATATATATATATATAATAAAGAAGCAACAATTAGAACCCTGTACGAAACAACTGATTGGAATTGAAAGGAGTACCACTGGGCTGTCTGCTGTCACCCTGTTGGTTTAACCTATACACTGAGCACATGAGAAATGCTGGGCTGGATGAGTTACAAGCTGGAATCAAGATAGGCAGGAAGAACATCAATAACCTCAGACTAGCAGATGATACCACTCTAATGGCAGAAAGTGAAGAGGAACTAAAGAGCCTCTTGATGACGGTGAAGGAAGAGAGTGAAAGAGCCTGCTTAAAACTAAATATTAAAAAAACTAAGATCATGGCATCCGGCCCCATTACTTCATGGCAAATAGAAGGGGAAACAGTGGAAGTAGTGACAGATTTCCTCTTGGGCTCTAAAGTCACTGCAGATGGTAACTGCAGCCATGAAATCAGAAGACGATTACTTCTCGGCAGGAAAGCTATCACAAACCTAAACAGTGTGCTGAAAAGCAGACGTTACTCTGCCAACTAAGGTCCGTATAGTAAGGCTATGGTCTTCCTGGTAGTCTCGTATAGTTGTGAGAGCTGGATCATAAAGAAGGCAGAGCGTGAGGGAACTGATGCTTCCAAACTGTGGTGCTGTAGAAGACTCCTGAGAGTCCCTTGGACAGCAAGGAGATCAAACCAGTCAGTCCTAAGGGAAATCAACCCTGAATATTCATTGGTAGGACTAACAGAGAAGTTGAAGCTCCAGTATTTTGGTCACATGATGCAAACAGCTGGCTCATTTGAAAAGTCCCTGATGCTGGTAAAGATTGAGGGCAGAAGGAGAAGAGGGTGTCAGAGGATGAGATGGCTGCAAGGCATCACTGATGCAGTGGACATGAACTTGGGCAAACTTTGGAAGATGGTGAGGGACAGAGAGGCCTGGCGTGCTGCAGTCCATGGGATCACAAAGAGTCGGACACGACTGGGCAAGTAAACAACATATATATATATATATATTTGGTGTGTGCTTTCTGTGTCTCATGCTAGGCAGAAGCTAGGTGTAGGATAGACTTTTTGAACATTGGCGCTGTTGACATTTTGGGCTGGATAATTGTTTGTTTTGGGACTTTCCTGTACATGGTAAGATGTTCAGTAGCATCGTCCATTTCCTCCAGTTCTGGCCACCCAAAATGTCTCTAGGCATTTGCTAAATGTTCCTCTGGGTGACAGAATTGCCTCTACTTGAAAATAACCAGTACAGGGGATACAAAGGGAGAAACCAAGATGGTGGAGATTGACATGTAAATAGATGTATAAATATGTAATATATGTAAACAAGTGTGTAAATTATTTGTAAAACTATATACACTGGGTGTTACGGATACATGGAAAAGGAAAAATAAATCAATTTGGCAGGTGATCAGAGAACACCCACTGACAACTTAGCGGATTCCAAAATGGTAAGCAGAGCCAGCCAAGCTAAGCGGAGGAAGGGAAACAGGAAAGTGCAAAGCAGGGCGTGTGCCAGGGAAAGAGACTTCACGCTGGTGGAGTGGCAAGTGTCTGGGAGGTGAGGCTGATGGAGCCTGGAAGGTGTGCGCCGTATTGAGGTGCTTGCACTTTATGAGCAGGAGAACGTTTGAGTAGATTCTAGCAAGTAAAAATCTCCAGAATTTTCAAGTGAGGTTAAGGGGGATGAATGTTAAACATTTCTCGATACTGAACTGCCAATTTGCTTTTTAAGACATTAATAATTTGTACTTTTCTCTGGTGGCTCGGTGGCAAAGAATGAGCCTGGCAATGCAGGAGTTGTGGGTTCAATCCCTGGGTTGGGAAGATCCCCTGAAGAAGGAAATGGCAAGCCACCCCAGTATTCTTGCCTGGGAAATCCCAAGGACAGAGGCTACAGTCCATGGGGTCACAAAAGTCGGACACAACTTATTGACTAAACACCAACAACAAGCAAGCAATCATGAGAGTTCTTCTCAGTGCATGCCTGCCTGTACCAAATATTTCATTAAGAACAATCTTGGTGAGTTTGGTTGGAGAAAGGGTTTCTTGTTTAAATGTGTGTTTCTTGGATTGAGTAGTTAAACATGCTTCCATATGCTATTATCAAGTTGTTTTTCCTCCTTTATCATGTCCGTGTCCTTTGCCTATGCATCTATTTTTATTTTCACAGCATTTTCTTTATTTGTTTAGTTTTCTTCTTAGCTCCCCTGCTCCCCACCCCCCAATTTGGGTCAGTTCTTATCTATTTGTATGAGACCTTTATATATTTAGACAGTACTCCTTTTATTCAAATTTGCTAAAAAGATACTTTCTTATTCTGTTGTTTGAATGTTGTTCTGGTTATATTTTGGATGCCTTTTCAACTTCGTTTACAGTGGGTTTTGTCGAATGGAAGTTTCTAATTTTTATGTAGTTCAGTCTATCAGTCTTCTCCTCTGTGGTTTTGCCTTTAAGGTCATGTTTGAGAAGTCCTTGCTTTACTCCATGGTTATATAAATATCCAGTGAGGTTTTTCATCTAGTACTATTAGCTGTAAGAAGTAAAACCATAAATCTTTAATCCCTATGGAATTAGGTATATGGTGTGAGCTGAGTATATTTTTGAGAGATACTAGGAGGTCAATGGCAACCCTCTCCAGTACTCTTGCCTGGAAAATCCCATGGATGGAGGAGCCTGGTAGGCTGCGGTCCATGGGGTCACGAAGAGTCTGACACGACTTAGCGACTTCGCTTTCACTTTTCACTTTCACGCATTGGAGAAAGAAATGGCAACCCAGTCCAGTGTTCTTGCCTGGAGAATCCCAGGGACGGCGGAGCCTGGTGGGCTGCCGTCTATGGGGTCGCACAGAGTCAGACATGGCTGAAGCAACAGCAGCAGCAGCAGCAGCAGCAGGGGTCCAGTTGGTAAGGCTGGATGATCAAGCTCATGTGCAGGGGTGGAGGTGGGAGGTAGAGACACAGGAGGAGGAGACCCACTAAGGGGGATCCCTTGAGGATTGTTCTTGTTCAGTCACTAAGTTGTGTCCACTCTCTGTGACCCCCATGGACTGCAGCACAGCAGGCTTCCCTGTCCTTCAGCGTCTCTCGGAGTTTGCTCAAATTCATACCCATTGAGTCAGTGATGCTATAACCATTTCATCCTCTGCCCCTCCCTTCCTTTGCCTTCAATCTTTCCCAGCATCAGATGTGAGCTGGTAATCAGCCCCTTCTGTGGGCTTGTTTTCTGTAAGACTGTTCCCCCTGCTGGATATTCCAGATCCGCTCTCTGCACATCTCCATCCCACTCTGCGCCCCGGAGACTGACGTGTATGGACTGCATCTACGGATGCCTTGTCCTTCGGCTTCTCACTTGGGTTCGGCCAATGGGAAGTTGCCTGCAGAAGAGGACAGACAAGCAGAGGGACTGGGGTGTCTGTTCCCCAGCTCACTCCTGCTGGGCTGCGGGTTGGCCGTCCCTCTGAGGACTCCTGCAGCTCTCTTCCTCCCCACAACCATCTCTTGTTGGTCCCTTAACCTTGCCTGTCCTTTTTTAGTAGATCTTTCGTTGAATATCCCTTGGTTGCAGGAGCCTGACCTGCAGCTGAGAACCTTGACTCACACAGAGCTGGTCTCCCACCGGCTGAGGGTAGTTGAGGTTTCCCTTGGGAGCACCACGGGCAGCAGACCTAGTCTGCGGTCTGTCCCTGGGAAAACTTACAAGCCTGCTTCCTTGAGATTGGCCAATTCATGGCCCAGAGTCAGCCTCCAAGAGATCACACAAGCTCCTGTCGAAGGCAATGTCTCCTACCTCCCCCACCTCTCTGCCTCTATGCCTGATGGATCTGCTTCCAATCAGAGACTTACTCTTCCACACAATTTAATTCAGGGAAATGCCAGTGCTAAAAAGATGCTGTATGACAGAAAACAGAAGGTTCGCCCACCCTGACATGGAGCTGCATTGTCTTTCTGGGCAAGCTCTTTCTTCTTGTTTAACTCCCTCTTCACCAAACGCACTCTGCAAAATTCTGCTTCTAACCTTTGTCACTTCTGGGGGTGCCGCTTGAAACCCTCACCATTCTCTCTGCTTGCCAAATTCTAGCTTTACTTTAAGACAAAAGTAAAATTCCACTTACTTGGAGAAGCCCTCTCTGATCCCCAGATATTTGACATTTTCTGTATTTTTTAAGTTCTGAGACATTACTGCTTCAACAAACCATTTGTTACTTAATCATGGCTATACTATTTACCTAGTGTTCAGTATGTGCCAGCTGTGGTCTTGTTATTCCTTAAAAAAACTCTTCTAGGTGGGTATGATTATCCTCTTTTCATACAGGCTCATAGAGAGCCAGTAACGGCTATAGGATCACAGTTAGCCAGTGGGCAAACTGAAATTTAAATTCCATCTGCTTTTATATTGCTCTGCTGTCTGAATGGCAACCCACTCCAGTGTTCTTGCCTGGAGAATCCCAGGGACGGGGGAGCCCAGTGGGCTGCCGTCTGTGGGGTCACACAGAGTCAGACACGACTGAAGTGACTTAGCAGCAGCAGCAGCTGTCTTTTTGGTGTATGGCATCTCATACGTACCATATTTGTGTTTACAAATTGATGTCATTTTGTACTTGTCTTTTGCTTTTGCTTTTATCTTTCTTTTTAAACTCTACCAGTTATCTAGCTTTAAAAGTAGTGCAATCATCTTTTCTCCAAGGAAGTGACATTTAAACTGTGCCCTGAACGTTGGAGAGGAGCCACCAGGGGAAGCCCCCTGGTTCTCTGTGCAGGAGACCACCTGGGAAGCTTAAAAACAAATAAGCAACCCAAACCAAAACCACTTTGTTGCCTGGGTACCACTCGTGAGAATCTGAATTGATCGGTTTGGGATGTGGCCTGGAATGCAGATGGTTTTACTGTGTAACTAAGCTGAGAGACATAGGTCAAGTGCAAAACGTTCCTAGCTGAGAAAACATCAAATGCTAAGGGCCTGTGGTGGCAGGGAGCCAGTAAGGGGACGCTGCTGGAGCAGGCCATCACACTGGATTCCGGTGGAGAAGGGAGAGGAAGCCCCGAGGTCAGACAGGCAGGCACAGCGCCCACGTTGGGTGTTTTATCCCTGGGCGCGTGCTAAGTCGCTTCAGTCATGTCTGACTCTGCAACCGCATGGACTGTCACCCTCCAGGCTCCTCTGTCTGTGGGATTCTCCAGGCAAGAATTCTGGAACAGATCACCATACCCTCCTCCAGGAGATCTCCCTGACCCAGGCATCAAACCTACATCTCACGTCTCCTGCATTGGAGGCAGGTTTGTTACCACTAGCGCCTTCCTGGGGAAGAAGTTTGGATTTTACGTAAATACAACTGGAAGGCCTGGAGGGTTTTGAGCAGAGCAGTGAACTATGATTTTAAAGCAGGTACTCTGTGTATAAAACTACCTCATTCTTTTTAAGGAATGCATAGCCCTCCAGATTATG
Source organism: Bubalus kerabau (assembly GCF_029407905.1). NCBI lineage: Eukaryota > Metazoa > Chordata > Mammalia > Artiodactyla > Bovidae > Bubalus > Bubalus kerabau. The sequence continues at coordinate 70,255,787 of NC_073637.1, forward strand.
GATGTCCCATAATTTATTCAACCACTTTCCAGGTGATTGACATTTGGGTTGCTTCCAAGGGAATGCTATTACAAATAGAGCTGCAGCGAATATCTGTGTGCACTGTGCTTTTACATTTTTGTAGGATAGAGTCCAAGGGCTTAAAAAATTTTGGGAACACAGTGGGAGTGGGGAGGGGAGAAAATCCTTTAAAACTCCCTGTCATGCGAGGGAGAGAGCTCTCTTAAGCCCAAGTGTCTTAAATGTGTGTTCCACACCAGCCTGGATAAAGCCAGGTTTAGCAGACCATCAAGATCTTGCAAACAGCTGCTGGAGTGTCCTACAATAATACTGAAGTGTGAGAAACATGGACACGCCCAGTGTTCCTGAAACGGACATTTCATTTCCCCTTAGGTTTTAATAATATCATAAATTGATTACATTTGCTCTGCTTTCAGTTCTATCCAAGAAATTTCGCTAACATATTGTATGTTTAGTATTCCATGTTCACGTGAAAGTCAGCTTTTTAAAACTCTTGTCATAAATCAGAGCAGAATTTCACTTTGAGATAAGTATACCATTTTTAAATAATTTCCATTGTCTATAGAAAAGGAGGGCTTCCCAGGTGGCACGGTGGGAAAGAATCTGCCTACCAATGCAGGAGACATAAGATGCATGGGTTCAATCCCTGGGTCGGGAAGATCCTCTGGAGGAGGAAATGACAACCTGCTCCAGTATTCCTGCCTGAAGAATCCCATGGACAGAGGAGCCTGGGAGGCTACAGACCATGGGATCACAAACAACTGGACATGACCGAGCGCATACACATAGAAAAGGAACTTAATATAAAATGTTTCTCCATCTATTCAAACAACTTTTTTGTTAACTTCTCAGGGCTTCCCTGATGGCTCAGTGGTAAAGAATCCACCTGCCAATGCAGGAGACACAGTTTAATTGCCGGGTGGGGACAATTCTCTGGAGAAGGAAATGGCAGCCCACTGCAGTATTCTTGCCTGGGATAATCCCATGGATAGAGGAGCCTGTCAGGCTACAGTCCATGGGGTCACAAAAGAGCTGGACACGACTAAGTGACTAAACAACAACAAGCTGCTTTCACCTTTTTGGCACATGTGTACATTCAAATAAGTTCTGATCTGTTCATTTTACTAACATTTATTCATAGGTTGTCCCAGATGCTGGGGTCCAAAGATGGAGCACACTCAACTTCCCTGCTTGGTGAGTTTGCAGTCGGGAGAGGGAGGTAGCCCAGCTGGTAGAGTGTCACCACTCGGAGTGAGCAGGGCTTCCTCAAGGAAAGCAGGGGATGACGTGGGAGCACGGAGCATGGATCCAAGCCCACACTGAGGGCTGGAGGTGGGTGATAAGCAACTGGAATGGACTGTGGCTGAATTAAGAAGACATCTCATCTGGAGGATATTGTGAAATGAATGGAAGTTGTATGAGTTTCCTTCTGCTGCTGTAACAAATCAGGGCAAACTTAGCTTAAAACAAGCCATATCTATCGTTTTACCATTCTGGAGGTCAGAAGCCAATAAGTCTGAGCGAGCTAAAATCAAGGGGTCAGCAAGGCTGACTCCCTCTGCAGATTCTGTGGAAGAATCTGTTCATTTATTCTTGCAGCTTGTCAAGGCTGCCAGCATTGCCTGGCTTGTGGCTACATCCCTCCAATCCCTGCTGCCATCAGCTCATGGCCTTCTCCCATCACGAATGCCCTCTCCCTCACCTTTTCTTATAAAGAGTCTTTGTTGATTATACTGGGCCCACCCAGATAGTCCAGGACAATCTCCCCATCTCAAGATTCTTAACTGAGTCACAAAGGCAAAGTCCCTTTTGTCATGGAAAGTAACATATTCACAGGTGTCAAGGATTTACAGGATATTTCTAGGGAGGCAGGCTGTTATTCAGCCTACCACAGAAGGCAAGAGAGAAGCCTCCAGAAAAGGACGGATGAACTCAAGGACACACAGCCCCCCGTCCTGCCCTAGGATGAAGCTGAAGCCCTGCACTGGCCACTGCAGCTGCTGGACCCCGCTGCTGGCCTGGTTAATTTCTAGCTCTGTGCCCGTGTTGTCCCCAAAAGACAAAATCTTGAGGTGGAACATCCAGTTGGTGGAGCCTGAATCAGACACCCCATGCCAACTGCTAGAAGAGGGTGTGTTGCTCCTAAAGCTCTGGTGACAAGAGACAGGGCTTTGCCTTCCACCAGGACTCACACTTGAGGATTACCTCCTGAGACTCGCCAAGAGCATGCTTGGATGCTGGGGGCCCTGATGTGGACACGCCACCACATGTACACTGCAGGAATGAACCAGTCACCAGGAGCATCATCCTGGAGGAAGAAGAGCCTGGGCTGGAGGCCTGAGGGGGGTGTAACACTAACTCAGTAAGTTCTTCGGTATTTCTTCTTCAGGCAGCTCATTTAAGTACACTGGGGGCCTTTATCAGGCTGCCATTTTCCAAAAGAACTTTATTATTATAAAAAACCTGAAATCTAAGTCACATAATCTGTTTTAAAAGTGTACAAACCAAAAACAAGAGTCACTCTCACTTCAATATACTCCTGGTGGGTGTGCAGATTGGACAAGATCTTTCCCAAAGTCAATAGGTTCCAAGACAAAGATTCCAAGATCCCTTTCAAAGGACATACCATTTGTTGCAGTGATTCTGGGTCATCTCAGGTACATCTCAGAATGGGGGGGAGGGGAAGGAAATAGACAAAAATGTAGAGATTTATATACATGGATGTTAATTCCAGGCTTGTTTATACTAGCAAATAGGGATAGCATCACTGTCCAACAATGTAGGGAATGGCTGTTGGAATTTTACTGACTCAGTGATATTCTCAAAGGTAACTTAAGTACATGGGATATTGAGAATATGCCAAGACTTCCCTGGTGGTGCAGTGGATAAGAATCCACCTGCCAATGCAAGGGACACAGATTTGAACCCTGGTCCCAAAAGATTCCACACCCCATGGAGCAACTAAGTCTGTAAGCCACAACTACTAAGCCCACATGCCTAGAGCCTCTGCTCTGCAACAAGAGAGGCTACCGCAGTGAGAAGCCCAAGCACTGCAGATCAGATCAGATTAGATCAATCACTCAGTCGTGTCCGACTCCCTGCGACCCCATGAACTGCAGCACGCCAGGCCTCCCTGTCCATCACCAACTCCCGGAGTTCACTGAGACTCACATCCATTGAGTCAGTGATGCCATCCAGCCATCTCATCCTCTGTCGTCCCCTTCTCCTCTTGCCCCCAATCCCTCCCAGCATCAGAGTCTTTTCCAATCAGTCAACTCTTCGCATGAGGTGGCCAAAGTACTGGAGTTTCAGCTTTAGCATCATTCCTTCCAAAGAAATCCCAGGGCTGATCTCCTTCAGAATGGACTGGTTGGATCTCCTTGCAGTCCAAGGAGCTCTCAAGAGTCTTCTCCAACACCACACTTCAGAAGCATCCATTCTTCGGCGCTCAGCCTTCTTCACAGTCCAACTCTCACATCCATACATGACCACAGGAAAAACCATAGCCTTGACTAGACAGACCTTTGTTGGCAAAGTATTGTCTCTGCTTTTGAATATGCTATCTAGGTTGGTCATAACTTTCCTTCCAAGGAGTAAGCTCTTTTAATTTCATGGCTGCAGTCACCATCTGCAATGATTTTGGAGCCCAGAAAAATAAAGTCTGACACTGTTTCCACTGTTTTCCCATCTATTTCCCATGAAGTGATGGGACCGGATGCCATGATCTTTGTTTCCTGAATGTTGAGCTTTAAGCCAACTTTTTCACTCTCCACTTTCACTTTCATCAAGAGGCTTTTGAGTTCCTCTTCACCTTCTGCCATAAGAGTGGTGTCATCTGCATATCTGAGGTGATTGATATTTCTCCCCGCAATCTTGATTCCAGTTTGTGTTTCTTCCAGTCCAGCATTTCTCATGATGTACTCTGCATATAAGTTAAATAAACCGGGTGACAATATACAGCCTTGACGAACTCCTTTTCCCATTTGGAACCAGTCTGTTGTTCCATGTCCAGTTCTAACTGTTGCTTCCTGACCTGCATACAAATTTCTCAAGAGGCAGATCAGGTGATCTGGTATTCCTATCTCTTTCAGAATTTTCCACAATTTATTGTGATCCATACAGTCAAAGGCTTTGGCATAGTCAATAAAGCAGAAATAGATGTTTTTCTGGAACCCTCTTGCTTTTTCTATGATCCAGCGGATGTTGGCAATTTGATCTCTGGTTCCTCTGCCTTTTCTAAAACCAGCTTGAACATCAGGAAGTTCATGGTTCACATATTGCTGAAGCCTGGCTTGGAGAATTTTGAGCATTACTTTACTAGCATGTTAGATGAGTGCAATTGTGCAGTAGTTTGAGCATTCTTTGGCATTGCCTTTCTTTGGGATTGGAATGAAAACTGACCTTTTCCAGTCCTGTGGCCACTGCTGAGTTTTCCAAATTTGCTGGCATATTGAGTGCAGCACTTTCACAGCATCATCTTTCAGGATTTGGAATAGCTCAACCAGAATTCCATCACCTCCACTAGCTTTGTTCGTAGTGATGCTTTCTAATGTCCACTTGACTTCACATTCCAGGATGTCTGGCTCTAGGTCAGTGATCACACCATCGTGATTATCTGGGTCATGAAGATCTTTTTTGTACAGTTCTTCTGTGTATTCTTGCCATCTCTTCTTGATATCTTCTGCTTCTGTTAGGTCCATACCATTTCTGTCCTTTATCAAGCTCATCTTTGCATGAAATGTTCCTTTGGTATCTCTGATTTTCTTGAAGAGATCCCTAGTCTTTCCCATTCTGTTGTTTTCCTCTATTTCTTTGCATTGATCACTGAAGAAGGCTTTCTTATCTCTTCTTGCTATTCTTTGGAACTCTGCATTCAGATGCTTATATCTTTCCTTTTCTCCTTTGCTTTTCACTTCTCTTCTTTTCACAGCTATTTGTAAGGCCTCCCCAGACAGCCCTTTTGCTTTTTTGCATTTATTTTCTATGGGAATGGTCTTGATCCCTGTCTCCTGTACAATGTCACAAACCTCATTTCATAGTTCATCAGGCACTCTATCTATCAGATCTAGGTCCTTAAATCTATTTCTCACTTCCACTGTATAATCATAAGGGATTTGATTTAGGTCATACTTGAATGGTCAAGTGGTTTTCCCTACTTTCTTCAATTTAAGTCTGAATTTGGCAATAAGGAGTTCATGGTCTGAGCCACAGTCAGCTCCTGGTCTTGTTTTTTGCTGACTGTATAGAGCTTCTCCATCTTTGGCTGCAAAGAATATAATCAATCTGATTTTGGTGTTGACCATCTGGTGATGTCCATGTGTAGAGTCTTCTCTTGTGTTGTTGGAAGAGGGTGTCTGTGAAGCCCAAAAAGGAATATGTCTTACTGACTGAAAAAAAAGAAAGCAATTTCAAAACAAAATATACTACCAATATTTTAAAAGCCATATATATGTTTGGGGTGGGGGGAAAAAGCACAGTGATTTTCCATACATTTGCAGAAGTGTAGGCCATGGACCTGGGAAAGGCAATGGCACCCCACTCCAGTCCTCTTGCCTGGAAAATCCCATGGACAGAGAAGCCTGGTAGGCTGCAGTCCACGGGGTCACTAAGAGTCAGAGACGACTGAGCGACTTCACTTTCACTTTTCACTCTCATGCATTGGAGCAGGAAATGGCAACCCACTCCAGTGTTCTTGCCTGGAGAATCCCAGGGATGGCGGAGCCTGGTGGGCTGCCGTCTATGGGGTCACACAGAGTTGGACACGACTGAAGTGACTTAGCAGCAGCAGCAGGCCATGGACCCTCTGAAATTTATCCACAGGTTCTACATAGATTCCCTGGACTAAAAAGGATATCTTTGGCTAAAAGGTTTAGTGGAGATTTTAGACTTTCTATATGCACTTTTCCATGTTTTCCAAATTTTCAATGAATTGCTTTTATAATCTGAGCTTTTTTTTTTTTTTTAATATAATGGCACTGGAAAAATTAAGCTGTAGTTTAGGAATAAAGGAAGAAAAATATGTATGCAGCACAAGTTTTCTTAACCAGAACTGTATGTCAGAACTACCTGAAGTGCTTTTTCCGCAATCCATATCTAACCCCCACCCCATCACTGCTGCAGAGAGTCTGATTTAGTATGTCAAAAAAATCCTCAGAATCGTCTGCGCACCTCTGCTTAAGGATCACCAATTTCAAACATGTATGTTTGCCAAACCTCCCCTGACAGTAATGCCTTCTTTCTCTTCATTCTTCATAAGTAAGATATTTATGATTCTCCAGTCCTTAACTTTATTTCTTCACCTCTCTTTTAATTCTTAATAGCATGCATCTCACCAGAAAGCACTATTCTAACTTAAATCTTGGAACTCTCTCACCCTTCAATATGTCTTGTGTCACTGTTATCATCTATAAAGTATTTTGGATCTCACTTGCTGGCAGAGCTCTCAGAATATAAGCCATTGGCTTTTTTTTTTTTTTTTTTTTTTTTTTGCCACCATTTGAGTGATGTTCAATACCCAACTAGGAAAAAGTTGCTTTTGTAGTACCTCCTTGGAAGTTTGCCGATGACAGAAAGAATAAGTCCTAAATTGCCCTCCAAAGCAAGGGTCAAACCTTAACACCCTTAACTGGAAAACTGCAAGACTCAGTGACTTAACTTGGTGATCAGAACTTGGCATAAAAGCAACACGATCAGATGCCTTTCCTCAGAGGGAGAGCTTCCTACTGGAAATGGATTGAGAAGACAAAGAACACGCTGACTCACTGGCTGGAACTGGTCTCCGGGGTTAGAGAGAGCACCTTACGTCTTTACCCTACTCAAATATTTACAGCACAAATGAGTGAGCCAAAAGAAGGAACAGACATTTTTGGGCAATGGTTCATTGTTCTTTTTTCCCTCCCAGTCGCTTTTCTTTCCAATTCACATTGAAATTTTGGTATAAGATTTTGTGAGTTAACAAACTTGAGTACTGAGACCTAAAAACATAGCTTAGCTCACTGACCCCCATTTTAAACTTTTAATTGTTGAGACTGTTATCTGAAGATCAGGAAAAAAGTAAGAAAATTGATTTGCCGATGAACAACTGTTTCAAATTATGACTTGGTTGACTTAAAAAGCAAAATATCAACATTAGACCTTAACACTTCAACTTGGAACTTGGTCCTGGAGCTTGACTGAATTTATAACCTTAATTCCATAGCTTCATCATTCCTAGGAGGAAAGGATCTATGGACTTTGGTCCAGAGATTTAAGATAGGGGCTTGAGAGTAGAGAGATGGATGAAGGCAGCTGTTTAAATATTTGAAGAGATTCTTTCACTGGACACATTTGTTTTTTAAATGGAGGAGTTGTGACTGAGTTAAACAAAATATAGAGATATTAGTATTTTTAGATTTCTCTCTGATAGTCTGGAAAATCTTTACATTCTTCTTGACCCAGAATGATCTTTACTCTGGAACTTTTGCTTCCTTTCAGTAATGAAAATACTGGCAATAACTGCAAGTTGTAGCCATCTCTGCTGTGAGTCAATAGAGGTGGTTTAGTGTGGTCAGAATCTAGAGACCACTGCGTGAGGTATGAACACACTGGAAGTTTTGGGAAGAAGGTATAGATGGACCTTAATTACATGGAGAAACATGACAGTCTGAGTAACTGAATTTAACAGTTCTAGCTGAGTGAAAAAAACTGGTTTAAAACTAAATATGAAAAAACTAAGATCATGATATCCGGCCCCATTACTTCATGGCAAACAGAAGGGGGAAAGGTGGAAGTAGTGACAGATTTCCTCTTCTTGGGCTCTAAAATCACTTCAGATGGTGACTGCAGCCATGAAATCAGAAGATGTTTGCTTCTTGGCAGGAAAGCCATGACAAACCTAGACAGTGTGCTGAAAAGCAGAGACATTACTCTGCTGACAAAGGTCCGTATAGTCAAGGCTGTGATCTTCCTGGTGGTCATGAACAGAGATCTGGACCATACAGAAGGCAGAGCGCCAAAGAATTGATGCTTCCAAACTGTGCTGCTGGAGAAGACTCCTGAGAGTCCCTTGGACAGTGAGGAGATCGAACCAGTCAATCTTAAAGGAAATCAACCCTGAATACTCATTGGAAAGACTGATGCAGAAGCTAAAGCTCCAGCATTTTGGTCATCTGATGCCAAGAGCTGACTCATTGGAAAAGACCCTGATGCTGGGAAAGACTGAGGGGAGAAGAGGGCATCAGAGGATGAGATGGCTAGATGGTATCACTAATGCAACGGACCTGAATTTGGGCAAACTCCGGGAGAAGATGAGGGACAGGGAGGCCTGGTGCTGCAGACCATGGGGTCACAAAGAGTTGGACACGACCGGGTGACTGAACAACCGCAACAAATTGAGTACTTCTATATTCCGGGCAATGGAATAGTGGGGAGACAGTAGAGTGACACATTGAATACAATGAGACAATTAATTAAACTTTCTGGCTGCATGAGGCTTGGGTAGAGGTGCTCATCAGTGAGCCAGAGCTCTCTCTGAATCAATTCAGGACTGCATTGTGTGTGTGTGTGTAATTTTTAACGATGCTGATGTGGACTTATAGAATGGCATCTGTTAGGGACCATATGTTTGTGTCCCCACTCCTCCCAAATCCATATGTTGAAATACTAATCCGCAATGTGATGGTATTTGGACGGAGCCTTTGGAAGGTAATTAGGTCATGAGGGTGGAGCCACCATGATGCAATTAGTGCCTTTACAGAAAACATACAAGAGAGCTTCCTCTTTTTTCGGCTCTCTGCCATGTGAGGATATGAGAAAACAGCTGTCTACAAACCAGGAAGCGATTTCTCACCAGACGCTGTCCTGCTAGTACCTTGATCGTGGACATCCTGTATGTGAGAGCTAAATGCTTGTTGCCTAGGCCTCTCTGTCTGTACCAGGGTATTCTATTAGAGCAGCCTGAACTGACGAAGACACCAACCAGGAGACCTTTGGCTGTACTATGACCATCAAGATGTTTATTTTCTAGTCCACAGACTGAATCCAAGCTACGTATCTTTGGAGGGTCACTGGATGACACGCAACATGTCTACTTCATAGATACATAAATGCCAGTATTAGTACATCAGTCTCCTTCACAGTGGAGGGCAGTTTACTGGCTTTGCCTTCCCTCCCACCAGGGTGAGCACCCATCTCCAGCAACACAGTGGTGAGGCCCTGCGCAGCCCTCTCTCAGTGCTTGGTTGGCATCCTGGCATGGAGGAGCGTGCGCCTGGCCCAGCACAGTGAGACCTGTAATCTTGGCTGGTCCAAGGAATCAGTGCGGCTGCTACCCTCTCCTACTGTGATTATCTTTGTCCTTCTGGACAACCCTACTTTGCTGCCCTTTATCCATGGAAATAAGTGAGTGTGTGTGTGTGGTGGGGGGCAGGGGGGAGTGTTGTCTAGGTCACTTGCCACTAGTCACATACTGGAGACAGGCCAGGTCTGTGTGGGGAGTGGTTAAAAAGCATAGGTTCTGAAGTCAGACTGCCTGGGTTCAGATTCCAGCTGTGTGACCTCAGACCAGTTGCTAAGCCTCTCTGAGCCTGTCTCCCCACCTATATAATATGGGATGATGATAATATTACCCATTTCATAAGATTGTGTGATAAGTAGGTAAGCATGCAGAACAGCACTTGGCACTTCAGTTCAGTTGCTCAGTCGTGTCTGAATCTTGCCAACCCCATGGAATACAGCATGCCAGGCTTCCCTGTCCATCACCAACTCCCAGAGCTTACTCAAACTCACGTCCATCGCGTCAGTGATGCCATCCAATCATCTCATCCTCTGTCGTCCCTTCTCCTGCCTTCAATCTTTCCCAGCATCATAGTCTTTTCCAATGAGTCGTGCTTAGCACTTAGGAAGCACTTAAAGCATGGCACTCATTATGATTTCACAAGTGTTGACACAAAATTATTTACCTTGGCCTTTCAATTTCCAGCATTGAAACAGATTCCTCTTCACATTTAGACTCTTGTTTTTATGCGAGAGCAGCTGACAATACCAGGAAGAGAAAAATAGCTAATGTTATTGACCTGGAGTAAAGTGGCTGCAGGGGCCCAGGGGAGGGGCGGAGGTGGGCACAACACCAGGGAAACAAGTCTAGATCCCAAGAAGGCGCTACTGACTCTCCCAGACTGACCACCTGCCCTGCAGGTACCCAGGCCCTTGCCCTCTCCCACTTCCCTCACCTTCTTGCCTTTTTATGGGGCAAGACATGACTGCCTATGAGTAGCTGAGGATAAGAATATCAGGGAGAAGAGGCAGGAATCAGTTTGGGCGTTTATTCACTAAAAAAACACATCTTGACCTATATCTATGGATTCCACCCTGTTCACTCAACCCACACATCCGCCCTGCCTTCCCCTCCCCCACCCGGGCCCTGGTATGAAGCCTTCAACAAAGGATCGTTTGTATGTTGGGTTTGTAAAGGGGGGTAAAAAAAAGTCCTAGATTCACACATTTGTAAAGAAAAAATTATCTGGCCCATATCTTTGCCTCCCGTTGTCAACAGCAGCTCAGTGGCTTCCAGAGTCTCCCCGACCACAGAAAGCTGACCTTCTTCCCAGCTCCCCCCTTTTCCGAGTAAGGTGAGACTGACCTCAGAGTTTTGTATTTATCAGTGGATTTTGCCAAACAAACCAGCTTAACGAAAAACATGGAATTGAGACCATCTTCTCGGGGCCAAAACCTGAACAGTAACAAGAACAGAAACTTGGCGTTTGGGGCTCCATTGTTTCTGGAATCCTTCTCTTGTCCTCTCTCCCGTCCCCCAGGAGTGTTGAAGCGGTTGAACTGAATAAAGATTTCATTCAAAGGGAACTGATCGGCTCTGCCACAAAGCGGGTGGGAGGTGCGTCATCGGGCGTCAGCAGCCTCGCTGAGCGGAGGAAGGTGGTATACTGCTGGCACCCTTCACGTCGGGGGATCAGCTTTCTCTTTTGGCTGACAGTGTCTTGTTATTACAGTTTGTTTAAAACTGGAGTCCTCTGGGTCCCTTTCTGAATAGCACTATCAGCATCTTTCTCAGCAGCGGAGATGTTTCTTTCCCCACTTCAGATCTGGCCTTAAAAAACCAGACCGTATTCGTTGGCTTGTTTTGGTCTTTTAGACAAAAGAGTTTTCAGACTCTTTGAAGTTTTAGACATTTCACCTTAAACATCAGGAGAACTGATTAAAAGATCTTTTAAAGATAGATAGCCAATATGCATAAAGCAGAAAGTACAACCCTTTGTAGACAATAATCTATGCTTAAAAGGGACCTTAAGAGCGATAACTTAAAATATTAGAGTAGTAAGCTTGGAGATGGAGGTTAAGGAGCTGTAACAAAGTCGTTTATTTATTGAGATTATATTGCTACGCTGCTGGCTCAGTGGGACTTGTGAGGATGGTGAAGAGAGGAAACAGATATGACTTTGGAGCAGTAAGGTTTAGCAGGCAGTGGGATGGTGATGTCTTTGCTTGGAAAAGGAAGAATCAATTTGGGGATAGAAGATGGTAATAATATACTGGAACTGTTGAGTTTATGTGCCTGGACGACACCCCCCACCCAAACGTAGACTCCATGGAGACAGCAAGATGCCTCAGGTATGTTTGTATCTAGAACACTTATTACCCATTAAATGTCTGATAAATGGTTGGATTAATTAATTAATGATGTCATGTGGACATGTTCACCACACAGGTAGGAAAGTAAATCTGATGCTCCAGAGTAGACCAGGTTCTAGTGCTTCTGAGAAAATCCAGAGAGCTTATACTTGGAGCCATAGGGACAGATACATGGGAGAGTGAGTGTGAGTGAGGGGAGAAGGGTGCTGAGAATAGATGTGAGGGGGTTGCTTGTGCTTCCCTAGGGTCAGCCCCCTGGGCATTTCCAAGCCTTCTAGACCACTAGGGCCACAGTTGACCTTTCACAATTTGAATAGAAGTCTGAAGACGAGAGGTACATGAGAAGTATTATAGTCTCTCCCGCAAACTGTCTTCCTCAGGAGGTACGGTACAATGGAAACAGCAATTCTCAGAAGATACCACACGCGTTTATTAGCCAGCAAAAGTCATACATTCAACCTTTTCTTTCAAGTTTGGTGGCGTCCTAGATGTCCAGCAATACTCTGCATGTCATGTTCGTCTCGGGGAGACATGACGGTGGTGGTGGGACCAGCTTTAGGCTAAAGGGATGAATCCTCCTTGAAGAAGGAACATGTAGGACCAAGGGGAGCCCTGGCCTGGGGGAGCCCTGCTGTCTAAAATCAAGGCCCCATACTTTGTGCTGCTTTGACAGCTCTTGTAAAATAAGGAGGGCTTTGAATGGCCTAACTGTAGGTTCCCCTTCACACATGGCTCCTGGAGATAAGATCCACTGGCCAAACAAACCTCCTCATCACAGAAACCAGCACAGTCCCTGCTCATCCCTGAACAGAAGGCTCCAGTTCCCTGCAAGCCCACAGAATTATTCAAACAGGCCAGCTGCATCTCCAGAGGGAGCCAGGGACCGCCCCCACCCCCCAACCTTGATACTGCAAAGCCTGCCTCCCACAGTCCCTGGTTATTCACTCAGTTCCTGAGTACAGTGCCCGCATGACTTCATGTGGCATTCAGGGTCCTCCTCCCAGGCTGTGAGTATACATGATTAATAAACTGCTGTCCATCTTACCTGTCCAGTGCCAAGTGTCACCTGTTTGGCAATCTCTATAACCAGTGGGGTCAGTAGGGGGTGATTGAAACAGGCCCTTCCAAGCATATGCTGGATCCCAGATCTGACATCCCACTCAATACAAGGTGCCTGTACAGCATTTCAAGCCAATTCCCATATCTTTAGCACCACTCACATCTGTAGTGAAATATTTTTTCCCATACATTTTATTTTTAAAAAAGTTTATTTTTTAATTGAAGGATAATTGCTTTACAGAATTTTGTGTTTTCTGTCAAACATCATCATGAATCAGCCATAGGCATACATATGTCTCCTCCCTCTTGAACCTCCCTCCTATCTCCCTCCCCATGCCACCCCTCTAGATGGTCACAGAGCCCCTGTTTGAGTTCTGTGAGACATACAGCAAATTTCCATTGGCTATCTATTTTACATATGGTAATGTCAGTTTCCATGTTACTCTCTCCATATTTGCTAGTTTACAAACCTGATGGTAGCGTTGAAACTTCTGCAGTAGCTCTTTCTACTAATGTGGATGTAGCACTGTTTAGAGACAGTTCTATAGCATGTGGATACCTGCCAGATCTTTCACAGGATCTTCCAAAGGCTAATTGGATTCCTGGTGGGGTATTCCCAGAATGCTTTGTTGTTATTCAGTCACCAAAGTCGTGTTGGGTACATATATATCACTCTGTGTTGGCTGAAGTATTCTAAATTATGTTACAGATGATATGAATGATTGCTTCCTTTCATATTGCAATCAACTGGCTTGAACTTCTTTTTCATAAGGTAGATACCTTGGTGCATCTTTTCCCCAGATCGCTGGGAATTTGCTGGGTGGGCTTATCTCTCTCCTAGTCAGCTGTTCTCTCTGAACTTACAGTATCTTGTGTGTGTTCTCCCTTTCTCAAATCCTTGCCCATGTTGGGCACCACCTTGCTATCCTCACTCCCCAAATCACCACTGTGACTAGTAAACGTTGCTGAAGGTGCAAAGTCAGGAGAGGCCATTCACCTAAATTCAATGTTTATGGAACTGCCACATGACAAACAAATTTGAGTTTCAGATAAACAGTGAGCAATTTTTTAGTATAAATGTGTCCCCACTATGACATGGTAACCTATATTTAGGGTTAGTCCTAAATGATCATGTTAGTCACTCAGTCCTGTCCGACTCTTTACAGCCCCATGGACTGTAGCCCACCAGGCTCCTCTATCCATGGGATTCTCCAGGCAAGAATACTGGAGTGGGTTGCCATTCTCTTCTCCAGGGGGTCTCCCTGACCCAGGAATAGAACCCAGGTCTCCTGCATTGTAGACGGTTTCTTTACCATCTGAGCTATTGGGGAAGCCCTAGTTCTAAGTAGTAACCAACCCTAAATACTAAACCCGGAAAACATCACCTCTTATTCCAACAATCGGAAATTGCCCCCGAGTTGCTTTTCCCTTTTGCAGCCGAGGAGCATCCTCTTGTCAGAGACGAACACATGGTGTGAGGTGAGAGCCAGCGGCCACAGGGCACTGTGCAAAGGTGGGTGAAGGGGTAGGAAGCTTGAAAGAAGCCACTGGCCTGGGCTCTGTGACTTCAGCAAAAGCAGTACCAAAGTAGGTGAGAGGAGAATGATTTTAAGTGATGAAAAAAGAGAATTTTTTTGAGGTTTGGCAGTGGAGAGTGGATACGAACTTGAAGGGGATGGAAAAACCTCAGGATTTTTAAAAAATTAAATGGATTTATATGTTTTTGTGGGTGAAATGGAAGGAGCCACTAACGATCAGAAGATTAAAGATGTCAGAGAGAAATGAAGTATGGATCAAAGATTTAAGAATAGGGGAGCCCTTTCTTTTGTGACTGTCTGATGGAAAAGTGGTGTTACGGCCTGAATTGTGTGCCCCAAATTCACACATTGCAGTCTTCATCCCCAGCACCTCAGCATGAAACTATATTTTCAGACAGGGTCTCCAAAATGAGGTCCTAAGAAAGTGCCCTAGTCCAGTTTGACTGTTGTTCAGTCACTAAGTCGTGTCCAACTCTCTTTGCAACTCTATGGACTGCAGCATGCCAGCCCCTTCTGTCCTCCACTATTTCCCAGAGTTTGCTCAGATTCATGTCCATTGCATCAGTGATGCTATCCAACCATCTCATCCTCTGCCACCCCTTTCTCCTTTTGCCTTCAATCTTTCCCAGCATCAGGGTCTTTTCCAGTTAGTCGGCTCTTTGCATCAGGTGGCCAGAGTATTGGAGCTTCATCTTGAGCGTCAGTCTTTCTAATGAATATTCAGGGTTGATTTCCTTTAGGATTAACTGGTTTGATCTCCTTGCTGTCCAAGGGACTCTCAGGAGTTTTCTTCAGCACCACAATTTGAAAGCATCAATTCTTCAGCGCTCAGCCTTCTTTATGGTCCAGCTCTTACAAGTATACATGAATACTGGAAAAACCACAGCTTTGACATCTGTCGGCAAAATGACATCTCTGCTTTTTAATATGCTGTCTAGGTTGGTCATAGCTTTTCTTCCAAGGAGCAAGTGTCTTTTAATTTCATGGCTGCAGTCACAATCTGCAGTTATTTTTGAGCCCAAGACAATAAAATCTGTCACTGTTTCCACTTTTTCCCCATCTGTTCCCCATGAAGTGATGGACCAGATGCCATGATCTTAGTTCTTTGAAAGTCGAGTTTTAAGCCAGCTTTCTCACTCTCCTCCTTCACCCTCATCAAGAGTCTTTTTAGTTCCTCTTCACTTTCTGCCATTAGAGTGGTGTCATCTATCATTTGACTGAGTGTCCCTATAAGAAAAGGAAATTAGGACACAGACATGCACACCAGGAAGATTATATGGAGACACAGCAAAAGGAGAGCCATCTACATGCCCAGGAGAGCGATCTCAGAAGAAACCAACACCGCCAATATCTTGCTTTCAGACTTCCAGCCTCCAGAACTGTGAGAGAATATGTTTCTGTGTTTTAAGCCACATGGTCTGTGGTGCTTTGTTATGGCAGCCCTAGCAAACTAGTTCAGGGGTATTTGTAGTCACTGTGCACGCAGGCTTAGGGTCAGACAGGCAGGTTTGAATCCAGGCTAGGTTTCAAATGGCTGTGTGGTCTTGGGTGACTTACTAAATTTGGAAGCTTCAGTTTCTCCCTCTGCAAGTGGGAATAGCAGTTTGTATCTTATATTGTTGTGAGGATTAGAATGAGGTCATGACCCTTTGCAGAGTGGGTAGAGAGTAGTTAAGTGCTCAGTCATTTATTCCTTCAACAAATATTCACTGAGAGACTCTAAGCGAGGCACTGTTCTAGGTGCTGGGGACACGTCAGTGAATGAGGTAGACGGAAGCCCCTGCCCTTGGGTCATTTCCATCCTGATGAGGGAAGACAGACAATAAACAGTTATGTGAAACTGATAATAAGTTAGATAAAATGGGGAAATCTGCAATATAAGTGCTAAGGAGAAAAAGTAAAGCAGGGAAGGGGTAAACAAAATGCTAGGAGGTATTTGAATTTTACATAGGTGTCCAGGGAAGATCTTACTGAGAAGATAAATGTTGAGTTAAAACCCGAAGTGGGAGAGCCAGCATTCCAGCAGAGGAAACAGCAAATGCAAAGGAACTGTGGCGGAAATTAACTTGAGCTTCCCTGGTGATTCAGTGGTAAAGAATCTGCCTGCCAATATAGGAGATGTGGGATCTATCCCTGAGTCAGGAAGATTCCCCTGGAGAAGTAAATGGCAAACCAATCCACTATTCTTGCCTGGGAAATCCCATGGACAGAGGAGCCTGGCGGGCTACAGTCCATGGGGTTGCAAAAGAATCAGACACGACTTAGAGACTAAACAACAACAGCAACACATAAGGCACAGCAAGGAGGCCAGTGAGTATGTAGAAGCAGGAGATGAGGCCAGGGAGGAGTCAAGGGCAGGTTATGCAGGACCCATAGTGATTGAATAATGGCCCTCAGAATATATGACTATGTCCTAACCCTTGGGTCCTGTGAATATTCTCTTATTGTCAAAAGAGTGAATAGTGCTTTGTATGACAAAAATATGACTACGCATCTTGACTTGTTGTTCAGTTGCTCAGTTGTGTCTGACTCTTTGTGGCCCCAGGGACTGGAGCATGTCTGCCTCCTCTGTCCTCCACTATCTTCCAGAGTTTGCTCAGATTCATGTCCATTGAGTCAGTGATGCTATCTAACCATCTCATCCTCTGCCACCCGTTTCTCCTTTTACCTTCAATCTTTCCCAACATCAGGGTCTTTTCCATTGAGTTGACTCTTCACATCAGGTGGCCAAAGTATTGGAGCTTCAGCTTCAGCATGAGTCCTTCTAATGAATATTCAGGGATGATTTCAACCAGGATTGACTGGTTTGATCTTGCTTTCCAAGGGAATCTCAAGAGTCTTCTCCAGCATCACAGTTTGAAAGCATCAATTTTGGTGCTCAGCTTATTTATGGTTCAACCCTCACATCCACACCTGACTACTGGAAAAACCATAGCTTTGACTATATGGAACTTTTGTCAGAAAAGTGATGCCTCTGCTTCTTAATATGCTGTCTAGGTTTGTCACAGCTTTTCTTCCAAGGAGCGAACATCTTTTAATTTCATGGCTACAGTCACCATCCACAGTGATTTTGGAGCTGCAGTGTTAATTTGGACTATCCACGTGGGCTTTGTATGCAATCACACGCGTCCTTATAAGATAGATATACCAAGGACAAGGTGATGGAAAGACATAGCAGTGACAGGTGGAGTCACAAGCCAAGAACCGCTGGAAGGCACTGAAAGCTGGATGAGGCAAGGAGTGTATTATCCCCTAGAGCTTCCAGAGGCAGCACAGCCCTGCCAACACCTTGACTTCAACATATGGCCTCTAGAACTGTAAGGACAAATTTCTGTTTTTTTTTTAAGTGATCAGTTTGTGGCAATTTGTTACAGAAGACCTAGGTAAGTAATAAAGGCACCAGAGTCATATTAGGAATTTGACTTATCTTCTGAGTGATGGGGGGACCACTGGAGAGTTTTGAGTAGTCGAGCAACATGATCTGACATTTGTTTAAAAGATCACTTTGGAGACTATGCTGTGGTGTGGGGTACAAGGGGCAGAAACAGGGGCATCAGTTAAGAGACAACTGTTGAGGTTTACGTGAACTATGATGATGGGTAGGGCTAGAGTGGCAGAGTGAAGGTGGTGAGAAGGGACCAGACTGGGTCTATTTCAAAGGTAAAGTCAGTAGGCTCTCTGGTAGACCAGAGGCCTTGTGTGAGAGAAGGGAGGGGTCAAGGATGACTCTAGGATTTTTGTTTTGAGCCATTTGGAACATAGGGTTGCCCCTGCTGAGATGAGGCAAATAGTGGTAGAAACTGGTTTTGATGGGTGAGATGAAGGGCCAGTTAAGTGCAGAGATGTGTCATTTCTGAGATGCCTATTAGACATCTAAATGGAGATACTGACATATGGATCTGGAGTCCACGTGAGGGTTTGGGGCTGGCAATGTTAACTGACAAGTCAACAGTACACAGGTTGTATTTAACACCAAGACGAGTTAGCTCTTAAGCAAGAGGGGCAGCCTTTGTTACATTTTGTGCTGTTTCATTTTAATTGACAGGGTGACCACACTGCAAAACCTTTATTGAGTCAAAGCAGTGCAAGCAAGTGCCTCTAGATGTCTACAGTCAGATTGGTTGGCTCCTGACATGTCCTTAACTGACTCTGAGCACACGGACGACAACCGCCGGGATAATGGCGTCATCTGGCAATGGTACTGACTTCAGACCTAGGAAAATGCAAAACATTTAAAAATCAGTAATTTTATAAAATCAGTCCAAGCTTCACTCCTCTTGCAAAATACGCCCCCAGTCTCCAAATGGTCCTCCCTGAACAGAGTTCAAGCAAGAGTTCTGTCTAGTATTGCATTCTTGCTCACACTCCAGGATGGCACAGCCCAAACACCCAAGCTCACCTATAAGAAAAGGAAGTCTTCCATTGAGACCTGGGGAGTGGAGTGTATTTGAAAATCCCTTGGGTGGTTTTTTTTTTTTTTTTTTGAGCAATAAATTTATGCTGAGTTTGAGGCAGAAGAGTCACAAGAGCAAGTTAATTAATTTTTCTGAGAAAGATGTGGCTAATTTTAAGGCAATAACAACGACTTATGCCTCACAATTGCTATGCTTTATCCAGCACTTTATATTCACAATCAGTTTCAATGACTGTTGTTTATTATCATAATCACTTACATTCTATTTCCTCTTGAAAGGAAAGTTGAAAATATCACCGACCTATGGGAAAAATAAATTTCAAAGTCGGAGACGGTAAAATAACTTCCTTAGAAAAAAGTTTATTGAATTTTCCACTTTAATTTACTTCATTAATTACAGGACTATATAGGAATCAAATGTCCATGTGTTTGAATGTAGCCAGGGTCTCAGGAGAGGCAAGGCGAAGGAAGAAATAGAGGCGTTGGTGTGAGAGCTGGGTTCGAATCCCAGCTCTGCCCCTCACTAGCTGTGACTTGGGGACACACAGCCTCTGCTCTGACACTGAGTCTCCTGCCCCATCAAGTGGAGGTGTAGCCACTGCCTCAGGATGTTGTGAGCATGAAACAAAGCCCTGCACCCAAGGCACATGGCAGGGGCCTGTCACGGGGCACTCAGGAAAGGCCCGGTGCCTTTTTGCACCATGTACCTCTAATCTACATCATAAATCAAGTAACGGGCTCATGGTCTGTCCTAGGCCCACCGTAACTAGGTGCTGGAGGTTGAAGAGTGAGTAAGACACACTGCGGGCTCTTGAGGCTCTCCCAGTCCCTTAGGGAAGTCCATTCATTCAACAGATATTCATTAAGTGCTTATTGTGTGTCAGGCACTGTTCTAAGAGGGGAGAGACAAAATTCCCGTCCTCAAGGAACCTGTTTTACTGGAGGTGACAGCAATCCCGCTGATGAAGAAGTAAGTAATGATTTGGTAGGTAGGGGTCAGTGCTGTGAGGAACTGGGACCAGAGAATGGTGGTCGGGGTTGCGATTTTGGTAGGATGCCTGGGGGCAGCCTATCTGAGGAGGGGACCCTTGAGACGTGCCCTGAAGAAAGTGGGGGAAGAGACTCACCAGAGTGTACCAAGTGCTGAGGTGGGAATGGGCTTGGTTTGGAAAAGCTGTGGGAGGCTGGTGAGGCTGGAGTGGATCAAACCAGGAGGTGTGGCTGGGAGGAGAGCCAGGGGTCATATAGCAGGGGCCAGAGAGGCACTCAGTCGTCTGTAACATGAACGTTTTGCTGGTGCAAACCCGGTGCTTTGGGGACACAGACAGGGGGCTTTGTTCACTCTGCTTTGGGCTGAGGTGTGGCCGGTGGGTTGGTGCGAGGGAAGGCCGCTCAGAGAGCCGAGGATGGAGCTCAACCCTTCACCGCATGGTCGGGCTCCCAGGGCCAAAGACAACAACAGGACGCTGCGTGGGTCCTCAAGGGGTTTAGCGGCTGTCGGGATTATGAAACAAAATCCTCGACCCAACAGAACCCGAGTCGGGTGCCGTGAACCCCACAGAGGAAGAGGTCATGGCATGTGGTGTGGATTGCCATGTTTGGGCACCTATGGCGGCCAGAGAAGCCCTTTGAGCTGTAATGTGACCGGATCCCACAGTGAGCGGCACTGAAGAAGGGGGCATAGTAGGGGAAGAAAATTAGACCTTTGCGGAAATGAAGACACACAGGACGCCTCCTCTACTTTGTCCAAAGGAGGTGTCTGCCAGCATGACACCACACGTCTATGGCACCCTATCTTGTCTCGGGGTGGTGGGCGAGCGTAGCTGTTGGTGTCTCTCAGAACCAAGGGGCCTGCTCTTTCACACATCAGTCCCTCAGGACTCTGGCCTTCAGCTGGCAAGCTGGTCTGCAGGCCTCTGTCTACGTCAAGAACTGTGAGGAAAGGGACACAGTTTCAGGGGATGCCCACCTGTTCTCTTGCCCTGGGCCACCCTGTTAAGATGGAGGAAGGTGAGGAGGAAGGGGGTCACTGTTAGTCGGTCTGCCAAGAGGCGGCAGGCAGAGAAGGCTTGAGGTCAAGCAGGCAGGTCTAGGTCTGACTTCCAATTCTGCCCCAAGACAGCTGACTGTGGGCCAGTAACTACTCTTCTTTGGGCTTTATTTTGCTCATCTGTAAACTGGGCTAATAGCTATATAAATTTCATACTCTTGTTATGGGGACAAAATGAGTTAAGCATTTAGCACCATGTCAGGCTCATATGAGGCTGTCAGTAAAGGTTAGCTATGGTTTCTCACTGTAATATATTTCATTAAAGAGGTGGAAATGACCTCAGTTCACATGAACAGTTTGAATTGTTTGCACTTGACATGGTGGATCCACAGGAGCCAAAAAAAAAAAAAAAAAGCTCTCTTAGCCATAAAGTAATATGATTAGATCTCATGGTGAGTGGCATTGAAGATGAGCTGAGGAAGGGACAGAATGGGATAACAACCAAGGCAGTAAACACTGGCTTCTGTTTCAAGACAGTTGGTTGCAAAGACTAAATGATTACTTGAGGGGAATTCTTAGGACAGACTGTAAAGGAAGTTTCCAAATCTAGGCTCAGCAGCTGTGCCATCCCTACCATGGACACCATTTGTGTCCAAAGAGGTGGGTTTTGTCCTTTACTCTGGCCAAGGGATTAGTAGAGAAAAAGGATAAGGTCATAGCCATCCGGAGCTGGTACCAGAAGAGTGGAACCAGGATGGAGTCCTTGCTCAGACACTACCCACTGGGCTCCAGTAAGCATCCTTGTCAACACCCACTGTCATGGGAACCACTTTACCCCAACTCTAAGAGACTTTTACTTTTTGGCTAGCTCATTCTCACCAATTAGGGAAAATATAACCAAACAATACCTTTACCACCCTTCACCATGCCTGGCACATCACACATACCCAACAACTGTTTCCTAGCTGCATAAATCAACTTATTTTTTCTCTCTAATCAAAAACTAAATTATAACCTGTTATTGGATGAGGTTCACATTCATCCTGATGGCTAAATCTGATGATGAGATTATTTGGCCAATGAGTAATCAGTTCAATTCATGGTCATAAACTAGAAATACCTTGCAAAAACAGTACTACAGATTTTCCAGGTCACGTGCATTTTATTAGCCCATGTTTGCCAGAGAAGTGTCACAGGTGAGACAGTAATTGAAGTCAGCCTTTTAGATTTGGCTGTTGAAAGTCATTACTCACTCTGGGCAAAGAAATGGTAGGGAGGCTATGTAGCATTTGAGAAACTTGAGGCATTAAGACTTATCAACTGAACTTTACAGCTGGAAATATGATGGCGTAGAAAGGTTAAGTGGCTTGGTCATTGTGCCAAAGGTAGGAACATACATTAGGGATTATTAGTGATAGCTTTGCTATGAAATTCATCAACAGGCCCCCAAGCCAATATTATTCCATTGTTCTAACACAGAACTCGGCGAGAAGGGAGAGGCGGCAAGAGGAAGATGATTAAGCAGTAAAGCTCTTTCTAGAGGAAAGTGAAAATGTGTCCAAAGTATATAGACAAGGAGCAATATTAGAGTCAGCCAGAAGAGACCCAAGGAGCTACAACTGTTTAAATAAAATTGCCATTTTATATTCACAATGGGCCAGATTTTATCCCGGTATAGCTCCTCAGGAATTCTCTGGAAAGGTTCCTAACTCTAGAATTACTTGGTGTGAGTGAATTGGGGCCCTATGAAAATGATACTCAGTGATGATTTTATGCAACTACTTTTTAACCACCTAACAGACAGAGAATCGCTTTTCTCCCAGTCCCACGTTGGCACAGTCCTGGGATGAAGGTTCAGCAAATCCCATTATACATGGATTTGACTTTTCTTTCACTTTGATAGCTTTGGGGAAAGAAACTCCAATGAGTTGTGTATTTGTCCAGCTAACTCAGCATAAATATTCATTTCTACAGAATATGTGCACTATGCAAAGTTGGCTCAGCCATTTAAACTTATAAAAAGTCCAGCACATGCCGTAAGAATCACTTAAGTAACGAAAATAAAAACCCCAGCGATGTCTATACCTAGAGAATCAGATTGCTGCTACTATTGCCTGTTCCCTTGCTACAGGCAGCAAATACCAAGAAAGTTCGTTCTGTTCCCTCCTGTCTCTGTCATTCTGTTGGTCCTATTGTAATTACATTCTTTCCTCTGATATTTTGAAATGTTCCAGCCAGCTTAGTCTTTCCTTAAGTAGTCTTCCACTTTAGGAAACTGCTACCCTCTTTCCTTATGTTTCACTGTCCCAAATTCATCATCTATGCAAAACCTCTCTCTCCCTCTCTCTCTCTCTCTCTCTCTCTCTCTTTTTTTTTTTTTTTCCTTTTCTAAGCTCCCATTGATATGGTGAGACAAAGATGAGTAAGTCACAGTTTTTGCCCCTGAGAAACTCATAGCATAGTGGAAGGCAGAAATGTGATCAGGAGAACACATGGGAACACCAAGTAGAGCTGTATTTGCCAGCCTGGAAAGAAATCCAGGAAAGCCTCTGAAAAGAAGTAGCATCTAAACTGAATCATAAGCATTAAATAAGAGTTGGGGGTGGGTAGGCAGAGGATGATGGAGACGGCAATGGCACCCCACTCCAGTACTCTTGCCTGGAGAATCCCAGGGACAAAGAGCTTGGAAGGCTGCAGTCCATGGGGTCGCTGAGGGCCGGACACTACTGAGCGACTTTACTTTCACTTTTCACTTTCATGCATTGGAGAAGGAAATGGCAACCCACTCCAGTGTTCTTGCCTGGAGAATCCCAGGGACGGGGGAGCCTAGTGGGCTGCCGTCTATGGGGTCACACAGAGTCGGACACGACTGAAGCGACTTAGCAGCAGCAGCAGCAGCAGCAGGCAGACGATGGAGCAGGAAAAAAAGAATCCAGTGCTAAGAGGTCCATGTGAAAAAAGACAAAAAGGCCAGAGTTTGGATAATGCTGATGTGGAGTCAGGGGTGGAGGACCACAGGTCCTCTGGGACACCCGTGATGGCCAAGTAGGTGGCAGACAGTTGGAGAGAGAAAACTGGAGAGGTTGACAAGACCCCATCACCAGACCTAGTCATACTTGGAGGTCTCCTTTGAGAGTTCTTTTGTGCTAAAGCTTTGAGAGTTCTGTTCCCAAAAGAGCCTGCTTCTTTCCAATCATGTCTCCACAACAATACATGGTCAAAGGGATGGAAGAAGTAATCACTGAGAAATTGTTTTCACGGTGAGACTCACAGAGTCATTAAACAATATGTATGACATTTCTGAATGCAGATCATATCCAGAGTTTTGTTCCTGTGTAGATTAGTTTAGACTCACAGTCAATTTGCTTATTGATTTACTCAAGTTTTTATTACTTACATTATGTTTTAATTTTATTTATTTTTACATGTCTATTTATTTTTTAATTTTAAATTTGTTTTTTAATTGAAGGATAATTGCTTTACAGAATTTTGTTGGTTTCTGCCAAACATCAACATGAATCAACCATAGGTATACATATGTTCCCTCCCTCTTGAATCTTCCCTCCCACCTGTTCATATAATTATCTACAACAGGCCAAGACTTGAGCCAGACACTAAGGATACAAAGGTAAATAAGACAACAGCCCCAGGGTACAGTGTTCTCCTTTAAAGGTACCACCTAAGAAAAGTTCCTGCCTTCATGAAATTCATGTTCTGGGTGCAAAGACAGACAGACAAACACAGTTTCAGTGCTGTGGTCAAGGCTTGCCTTGAGCAGAGTTTAGTAAAATTGCTAATTTACAAGAATGATCAGGAGAGGAGAAGTCAAGACTTGATATTTACAGAGTGTACTCTACCAGTTGTGTGTGACCTCAAAAAAGTTATTGAACCTCTCTGAGTTTGCTTTCCTATCTATAAAATGGGGGTGATGACATCTATCTGATGGAATAGTTTCCAGGATCATATGAGACAATATATGTACCTGCAGCATTGTAGGTATAACACATTTAATTTCAACCAAAATTCCTCCAACATGCAATTTGCATTCAAGTCATATACTAGTTCTTAATCCTCAAAACACCTCAAAGATAAATAGGATATAGTTTGCACCTTTAAGGAACTCTCCATCAGGTGTTAGTTTTCTTCTAATTAATACAGGTATTAACTTCTATTTTTCACATCTCAGTTTCTCACCCAGGAACTGAGGTTAGTCTTCCTGCCTCCCTCCCCTCCTTCATAGAAAGCCTCAGGACCTAAAAGAGCTTAAATATGCACACGCGCACACACGCACGCGCACACACACACACACACACATGCACACACGCGCGCATGAACACACACACACACACACACACACACACTCCCCTCCTTCTTAGAAAGCCTCAGGACCTAAAAGAGCTTAAATATGCACACACGCACACACACACGCACACACGCATGCATGTGCACAGTGTGGCATTAAGCACACATTCTGAAAATAACTCACCAAACAAACAAAGCTTCTTCATGCCAGGATTTGTTTTGGGCCAGGGCTGCTAGTGCTTTGGCTCATAGAGCTGTAGGTTTTAGAGTGGTTAGTTCTAGGACATAGAAATGTGTAGGCAAGTTTTCTGGCTTATGTCCAGAATCCCTTTATGACTCCTTGGTGAGGAAAAGGCAGAGAATCACAGGAGCCTTGGGTTCTAATACCTCTCCCAAACTGCTGGTGCTATCGCTAGGCGGGAAAGCAAGAATTTCATATGCCAAATGCCTTTGGATGACATGATGGGCTTGGGGAGTTCCTTTAGGATTTTGTTTCTGTCTTGGGATGTGCTACACTTGTTTGTCTCTTCCATGTGTTCTGTCGGGCAGCAGCTGTTTCTAAGTTTTCTGGGACAACCCACAGGGACACTTAGGCATCCAGAGAACATTAGTGATAATACACCAGATAAATCCATTTCTGTTACATGGTTTTCCTGCAGAGAAACAGGGGAAAGACCAGCATTTGGATGTTATTCCAGCTTGTGAGGCACATCTGCCACACATTAAGCAACCATTTTAGGGATTCATTTCTGAGAATGATCTCTTTTCATTTTGGAAGGACAGCTACAGCTACGTCTCCCTGAAGGTTTCATTCTATCAAAGGCAGCCCAAACACAGGGGTTGTTGAAAATTTCAGTCCCATTCAATGATGTGCCAATGAGTCTCAGTGAAACAAAATCTGGCAAATGACATCATTGTGTATATTTTTTCATTTATTCCTTCATTTCTTTTTTTTTTTTTTGAAAATGATTTTTTTTCTAAGTGATTCAATTGAGTTGTAACTCATCATAAATCTTGTCCCAGAATCAATAGAACCCAGTATGAGCTGACTGGAAACTTTTTGTAGTCCTTTGGCAAAAAAGGATGATACTTAGGGATCTAAGACAAAGAGCAAAGTTTAAAAGTAGAATTTAAAAAGCACAATGTGGTTGACCTGTATGTGTCAAGCACAGTCTGTATCCTCCATGGTTAGAGTATGTAATAAAGGAGATTTCAAGTATCTTAAAACTCTCAAAGTTCAAGGTATTTTGTAACTCTCAAAGTTCAGGGTAATTCTAGAGCAACCTGGTCCAGTCTACTGTCAAAAATAAATAAATAGGAATGTGTTCAGTCTCCTCCTCTGCTTGTCTACCTTAGGACCCAACCTCATCTCATCTCTCCTGATAGCTCTAGTCAGCATAATTCAGGGGAGATAAAATAGAAAGTCAATTTTATTTTATTTTTTTAGTGGAAAATAGGAGGAGCTCCTGGTGAACTCGTTATGACTTTATGGTTGCGAGGAATGGAAACTCAGCACAGCTGCAGAGATGAGGATTCCTACATAAAGAATGAACATCATGGGGATCACAAAACACTGTGACAGGATCCCTGAAGCTGCATTTCTGAGTCTTCCCCACTGTCATCACATTTGATGGCCTCAGCATCCAAAGAGATAATCCACTCAACATTCTGGCCTCAGTCCCCTGACCTTGTCACTTCCCATGCCTTTTCTTGCAGTCCCTATTAATCCACCTACTCCCATGGTCTTATCCTAAACCTTGCTATTCTCAGTAACTGCACCACCTTCAAAATTGTGATTTCCAGCATCCCACATTCATCCCTTTGATTAGTACTCCCACACCAACATTTCTTTATTCTTATCAGCATCTCAAACCCACTGAATTTACCACTTTTTCACTGTCCCTCACCACTGCCTCTTTTCCCTCCCAACCTCCTTGTTTCTCTCTTTACCCAGCTTGGATTCTATAGTCTGTGATGGTAGTCACTCTCTTCAGTTCAGTTCAGTTCAGTCGCTCAGTCGTGTCTGACTCTTTGCGACCCCATGAATCACAGCACTCCAGGCCTCCCTGTCCGTCACCGACACCCAGAGTTCACTCAGACTCACGTCCATCGAGTTGGTGATGCCATCCAGCCATCTCATCCTCTGTCGTCCCCTTCTCCTCCTGCCCCCAATCCCTCCCAGCATCAGAGTCTTTTCCAATGAGTCAACTCTTCGCATGAGGTGGCCAAAGTACTGGAGTTTCAGCTTTAGCATCATTCCTTCCAAAGAACACCCAGGGCTGATCTCCTTCAGAATGGGCTGGTTGGATCTCCTTGCAGTCCAAGGGACTCTCAAGAGTCTTCTCCAACACCACAGTTCAAAAGCACCAATTCTTCGGTGCTCAGCCTTCTTCACAGTCCAACTCTCACATCCATACATGACCACAGGAAAAACCATAGCCTTGACTAGACAGACCTTTGTTGGCAAAGTATTGTCTCTGCTTTTGAATATGCTATCTAGGTTGGTCATAACTTTCCTTCCAAGGAGTAAGCGTCCTTTAATTTCATGGCTGCAGTCACCATCTGCAGTGATTTTGGAGCCCCCCAAAATAAAGTCTGACACTGTTTCCACTGTTTACCCATCTATTTCCCATGAAGTGATGGGACCAGATGCCATGATCTTCGTTTTCTGAATGTTGAGCTTTAAGCTAACTTTTTCATTCTCCACTTTCACTTTCATCAAGAGGCTTTTGAGTTCCTCTTCACTTTCTGCCATAAGGGTGGTGTCATCTGCATATCTGAGGTGATTGATATTTCTCCCGGCAATCTTGATTCCAGCTTGTGCTTCTTCCAGCCCAGCGTTTCTCATGATGTACTCTGCATATAAGTTAAATAAGCAGGGTGACAATACACAGCCTTGACGTACTCCTTTTCCTAGTTGGAACCAGTCTACTTGCGTGCTAAGTCACTTCAGTTGTATCCGACTCTTTGCAACCCCATAGACTGTAGCCCACCAGGCTCCTCTGTCCGTGGGATTCTCCAGGCAAGAATACTGGAGTGGGTTTCCATGCTCTCCTCCAGGGGAATCTTCCCAGCCCAGGGATCGAACCCAAGTCTCTTCTGTCTACTGCATTGGCAGGCGGGTTCTTTACCTCTAGCACCACCAGGGAAGCCCCACTCTCTTACATGTGCCCTCAAATTCTTGTTCTTGCAGTTACTCCGTGACACTGGAAACATCTCCGCTCTAATTGAATCCAACTCTCTGACAACTCTGCCGTGCCTGCACCCCAGCAATTAACTCAACATGGGGAAGAGGCACAAGCTGATTTTTCCTTCTTTAAACTCATGACACATAAATCTCAAGTAGGCCCTCTGCACCAGCTGGTGCGCTTACCTTCTTTCTCTTGTCAATTCATTCTTTTTTCCCCAAGACAACTATTTCATACTTTCCTTTTTTCCTTAAACAACTGTCCCCCCTTCCCCTTCGTCACTCTTCATTAGGACCTCTACTTTCACAACACCGAGAAGTGAAAATAGAAGCAGTCAGAAGAGAACTTCTTCCTCTGTCTGCCACTGGAATAACCTGTCTGTACATCGACCCACATGTCCTGCCTTCCCTCTCGTTATGAAAGATAAATTTTGTTGGTTTTTTGTTTCTAGTCTCATGCGGAACCCCTCCACTCATCTACGTCTCCCCTCCGTTTCCTGGTTCATCAACCTTTCTCTAGTTCATCGTTTCCTTTTGCATATCAACATTCTGTAACATCTTCCACATTTTAAAAAACTCTGTTCACCCAACCTTCCCTTCTGGATACAGCCCCTTTTCCTTCTCTGGCAAAAATTTGCAAAGGAATGTTTACACTCACTGCCTCTTGCTCATCTCACACTTTCCTCAATTCTCTCTAATTTCAGGGGGTCTATTACTATCACTGGGCTTCCCTGGTAGGTCAGCTGGTAAAGAATCCGCCTGCAAAGCAGGAGACCCCGGTTCAATTCCTGGGCTGGGAAGATTCCCCTGGAGGAGGGCATGGAAACCCACTCCAATATTCTTCCCTGGAGAGTCCCCAAGGACAGAGGAGCCTGGTGGGCTACAGTCCATGGGGTCACAAATAATCGGACATGACTGAGCGACTGAGCACAGCACAGTATTGCCATCACTCCCCTGAGATCCCTCTCGACGAAGTTGCCAGTCACCTCCGTGCTGCCACCAAGGTCCACCCTCAGTCTTCATCTTCTCCCTGTCTGCAGCATCTGTCCCAGTTGGTGACCCCTTCCTTCTCAAAACACTCGACTCATTTGGTTGCCAGGGCACCAAATGCTTCCACTTGTTCTTTCTTCCCAACCTCTACATGTGGCATTCTCCTAAAATCATTCCTCTTTCCCTCTCTACCCATAACTCCTTCGGTATTCTCAGTAACATGGTTTTAAAGAAAGAAACACAACATTTATACTGATGAGTCCCCACATTACAGCTCCAACTCTAACCTCTCTTTCGAGCTTCACATGGAAGAGTCCAATGTCCTACTCTCCTCCATCTGAATGTCTCCAAGCCATGTCTAACTCAACATGTCCACACCAAGTTCTAAACTTGTGCCCCTACCTCTTCCTGCCAAGTGTTCCCAGTTTCAGTAAGTAGCAATATTATTCTTCTGGTGATAAAGCAAAAACCTAGGAATCATTCATCGTTCCTTCCTTTCCCCTGGCAGCCGTTACCCAATCCGTCAACAATTCTATCAGCTTTAATAGTCTAACAGCTTTAATATTCCTGAGCCTTCATGTTCTCAGCTGCAAAATGACAATATCAGGATCTACTTTACAGATTGGCTCAGGAGATTACATAAGGTAAGAGATACGTGCTTAACACAGAGCAGCCACTCGATAAACATCAGTCTCCTTGTTCTTTCCAATAACCTGTAACAGTGGTGGTCCCCTCGAGTCCATTCTGCATCTCCACGTGGCATTTGAGGTTTGTCATAGCCTGGCCCCTCCATATCTCTCCACACGTCAGGCTCGATAAATACATTTTATACTTACTTTTCCTTTGCAGAGCTTTTGACATCTTATTTACTTCTGATCATTTCTATAAGAAACACATTTATCTTCACCATTTTAAAAGTTGGAAAACTGAGATAGAAGTTACTAAATTGCTTAAAATCTTAGCCAATCAATGTTAGATTTGGAAGTGAAGCAAAGAGCTTTCATTTTGAGACGCTTGCTTTTCTTGCCAGGCCACACTGCCTCTCCAACACAGAACTTTATCACCCTCGGGCCCAGATCTCTTCTCACTTACTTGAAAACCACTCCTTGCCCCTCCTTCCCTGCTTCTCCTTCCAAGAAGGTCCTCTCTTTCTTTCTTTGCCTTCATCATTTTTCCACTGAGGACTCCAGTGTACAACAGTCTCTCAGATTAACAATATTTATTGTTTCACTAGGCTTCCCAGATGGCACTAGTGGTAAAGAATCCACCTGCCAATGCAGGAGACGGGGGCTGACCCCTGGGTTGGGAAGGTCCCCTGGAGAAGGAAATGACAGCTCACCCCAGTATTCTCGCCTGGAGAATCCATGAACAGACGAGCCTGATGGGCTGCAGTTAGTGGGGTTGCCGAGAGTGGGCTATGGCTGAGCGTCTGAGCACAGGTTGCTTCACTAACTCAGTCATTACCTTCCTCTCTCCTTCTCTCACTCATCAAATATTTAAAGAGTATCAACTCCATGAAAATCTCTCTGCTGAGGATGGAATACAGGGATGAAAAGGACCCAGACCTTATGACTGAGGAACTCACAATTTAGGGCAATGGGGCACCTCAGAGGGTGAACACTGGTTCTTGGGTGTCAAAAAAAAAAAATAATACAATCCTTTGTGGCCCTCCAAAGGTCAACTCTATTTGACAAAATCTTGATCCTATTTAATTTCTCTCCATGGGTTTTCTTGGATACCAGCACCTTTGACATTGACTTCACAGAAAATGCACAAAATGTATGGAAGATTAGTGCTACAAAACTCTGGTGATGAGACGGCTGTGACTGGAGATCTTCCTCTCGATTGACTGTGCCATCTGGGAATTGCATTTGGAGAGGTGGCCTATCTGTGCTTGTTGGCTGAGATTAGCTGCCTTGTGAATACTGTTTGCGTTTGCCCCTTAGAGCCTTTGTCTTTGAGAATTAAATACAAAGAGTTAACTGAATAAAAATTTGTTTATTGTTTCTAAATCTCTTTACAAAAATTATTCCACCAGTAATTAAGTCAAGTGCTGGAAAAAAAGTCTATTAATGCAATATCAAATGAATATCTAGCAGCTAAAGCTACTTTCTCATATTGAGTTAAAATAAAAAGTTAAATTCACTAGAAATAATTTTAAGAAGTTACTTTCCAATTGTTATATTTTTGTTGGCAGAATAACTGTGAATGATGTTTTGAAAAATTTGATCACACTGATATTATTATTCAATATTTATATCAGTTGATTTTCATTGGTAATTTAATATATTACAATTTATGTAAAAGTCATTAAAGTCACTCAGCAAGAGGAGTTACAGATATTATAAATTATAAAGATATTAATATATTTAAATTTTTAATTTAAAAAATTCAACATTTGATTTAATCTTAATATTGCATTGAATAAAAAGTGAGCCTCATATTTTTAAAATGTACACACAGCATTAGACACTGTATATACTGTATGTATTTTTCTACATAGCACCTGCATGGATGGTAAGTCGCTTTCGTTGTGTCTGACTCTTTGCATTCCCATGGACTGTAGCCCATCAGGCTCCACTGTCCATGGGATTCTCCAGGCAAGAATACCGGAGTGGCTTGCCATGCCCTCCTCCATGGGGGTCTTCTCGACCCAGGGATTGAAGCCAGGTCTCCTGCATTGGTAGGTGAGTTCTTTACCACAACCACCAACTGGGAAGCCCACACACGGCACAAACATGTACAAATATCTGCTGTGTACAAACATACGTACAACGAATCTGAAACGCCCCCTCCACTTCCTCTCCCAGAATGTTACAACAGGAAACAGTGGCGATGGCTGAGCATAGAGATCCTTATGCTGAAGAGGACCTGCCTTGGGCTCTTGGAAAAGGTTGTGGCAGTTTATAATTATGCAAAAGAAAAGGAAGACAAGCTGTCCTTTCAGGAAAAAGCCACCATGTTATCAAGAGGAATGAAGATGGTACGAGGGAGCCCTGACTGGCATTGTCGGGCTGTTTCCCAGGAATGACGCTGCTTCCCAGGTGGCACTAGTGGTAAAGAACCCGCCTGCCAGTGCAGGAGACACAAGAGATGTGGGTTCGATCCCTGGGTCGGGAAGATCCCCTGGAGGAGAACACAGCAACGCACTGCAGTATTCTTGCCTGGAGAATCCCATGGACAGAAGAGCCTGGCGGGCTACAGTCCATGGGGCCCCAAAGAGTTGGATATGACTGAGTAACTAACACTTTCACTTTTGTGTTGGGTTTACCAGGCATTATTCTGAGCTAAGCTCAGTAGGAGATAGGCAGATTATTACAAGGCCCTGGGGGTTCCCCTCCAGTGAAATGAAGGAGAGATACAAATGATAAAAAATATGTTTTTTTGGTTATCCCCTACTATCAAGACAAAAAACAAGCCTGAACAAATGAATCTTTCTGTCATCATTTGTACTATACTGAGATGTCTGGAGTAAAATAAAGTGACCATTTTCCAGTACGTTAAAAATCTATGGCATATTTCTTGGAAAATGTACCACAAAAATAAGGCACATGTACAAATATATGTGCAGCTTATAAATACATGTTAATCTGTGGTGTTAATCTATCACGTGATGATGGGGCCCATCCACAAGTCGGTCAGCACTACCTAGCTGCAAGTCAATCGTGTCTTTGGGATATCAAGTCATCATTATATGCAGCGATGTAGGAGAGGGCTCTAGATATGGACAGTGCAGGAAGAACTCAGAGAAGCCCGGGTTTCAGATACAGGTGGCCTGCTTCCCTGAGCTGGTCCAGCAGGTCCTGACTGTGATGACTTGCTTCCAATGAGCCAAGGCTTTCACACCTCCCAGCCTTTGCCCTCACATTTCCTTCTGCCTGAAGAGCTGTTTCTGGCAGAGCAGGGCTACTCACCAGCTCAGGGCTCTGCTCAAAATTAATGTCCTCAGATCGTCCTGCTGGACCCCCCTCCCAATGCTTTATTCTGTTCTGTTTTTTTAAACTTATGATACCTATCATAAACTTATGATAAACTTATGATACCTGGTGCAAAGAGTTGACTCATTGGAAAAGACCCTCATGCTGGGAAGGATTGAAGGCAGGAGAAGAAGGGGACGACAGAGGATGAGATGGTTGGATGGTATCACCGACTCAATGGACATGAGTTTGGGTAAACTCCTGGAGTCAGTGATGGACAGGGAGGCCTGGTGTGCTGAGGTTCATGGGGGTCACAAAGAGTTGGACACGACTGAGCGACTGAACTGAACTTATGATTCCTATCATCACCTGACATCATAGCATGTGTCTATTTAGTTATTTTGTTTATTGTCCATCTCCCCCATTAGACTGTAATCATCATCAGTTAATCAGTTCAGTCACTCAGTCGTGTCCGACTCTTTGCAACCCCATGAACTGCAGCACGCCAGGCCTCCCTGTCCATCACCAACTCCCTGAGTCTACTTAAACTCATGTCCGTTGAGTTGGTGATGCCATCCAACCATCTCATCCTCTGTCGTCCCCTTCTCCTCCTGCCCTCAATCTTTCCCAGCATCAGGGTCTTTTCAAATGAGTCATAGGATGGGACTTTTGTTTGCTACTGTACCTCCAACTTGGTGGCTCAGTATTGGTTGAATGCGTCAATGAACCCATGAATGAACAAGAGACACCAATCTGATTTTTGGCTTAAATGGAGTACAGCTTGAATGTTTCTTTTTCATTACTTTAGGCCACGGGTCCCCAACCTTTTTGGCACCCAGGACCAGTTTCATGGAAGATGGTTTCAGGATGATTCAAGCATGTTACATTTATTGAGTTCACAGAGTGGGAGGCAGAGCCCAGGTGGTATTGCAAGCAGTGGGGAGCGGCTATAAATACAGATGAAGCTTTGCTTTCTTGCCCGCTGCTCACCTCCTCCTGCATGGTCTGCGCTCTTGGGGTTGGGGGCCCCTAGTTTTGGCAACCTCTCCTTCTGATTGTAGTAGTGAAACTCCTGAATGAAACAGACATCTTTTTCTCTCTCTAGTTCTTTTTCTCTCTTGTACATCACTCCTTTTTTAAAAAAATCTCTCTCCATCACTTTTCACATTACAGGCAGCTGATGTGGTCTGAGACCTGCAGGAATAAACTTCCAGTGGACTCTCTCCTACCTCCTCCTCTGCGCTCTGCCCTGCTTAGAATAAGTCCGTAAGGAAATGTCCTGGGCGAGCAGGTTTTGAAAGCGCTTTCTTCACCTGGTTGCAAAGGGAGAGACACCCATCCCTCGGTCACATACCACTGGGATGACTGTGGGCCTCTCGCCCAGTCCTACCTACCAGGTCCTGTTGTCAAGTGTGAATTACTGTGGCCTCCCGGGTCTCACCCAAGAGTGATGACAGTCTCCTCCAGGAAGGCCATACGAAACATGTCCCTGGAATATATTGCTCTAATCAATTTCAGACCTTGCCTTAGAGGTCCTCGAAGCTTCCCAGGAACCATCTGAATGTACATTCCCTTGAGATTCTGACCCAGGACACCAAAACATCTTGAAATGAAACTGCCTGATGAGTTTAGACATTCCTATGTACCTATTTCTGGGGAGATCTGAAAACACAACCTAATTTCCACTATGGGACAGGGGTTGTGTTTGTCTATCATGTGAAATTTTTGCAAATGTATATACCCTTTTTATAGCCTCTAAAGAAATGAAAGAAATCAGAGACTTGGTTTGTTATTGCCATATGGAATATAGTGTGAGTAAAATTTACCAGCCTGCAAACCTACAATTTCTGGTCTTAAATCTTACCTATGACTTGTGTTTTTCTTCTTATATATGGAAACCCCTGAACATTTAGATGGAGATTCACTTGCTTGTCCCCTGAATTGTAGTTCAATGCAGAGACCCTTTTCACTGGATTAGATCATTTAACTCTCTCTAGCCATGAAAATGTTTTTTTTATTTTCATCCACATTTCTTTCAGGAAAGAGAGTAGGTCAGGAGGAGAGACACCAACCTGACTTAACTTTTGTGTCAATGACACGCGTAGAACAGAGTCCTAGTTAAAGGGTGAGCTTTGAAGTTGGGCAGACGTGGAAGGGAATCTTATAATCTCAACTTTACCAGCTCTGTTATCAGGGCAAGTTATTGAGGGAGGTGGTATTGAAAAGCAGTTAAGAACGTGAGCTTCAGGTATGACAACTTGAATTTGAATCTTGGTTCTGCTACTTACTCTATGTGGTGTTTAGTCACTAAGTCGTGTCCAGCTCTTGCAACCCCATGGACTGCACAGGCTCCTCTCTCCATGGGGTTTCCTAGGCAAGAATACTGGAGCAGGCTGCTGTTTCCTTCTCCAAGGGATCTTCCCGACCCAGGGATCAAACCCACGTCTCCAGCATTCTATGACCTTGGGCAATTGATTTTACCTCTCTGAGCCTCAGTTTCTTCTTCTATAAACTAATACTTTCCTGGGTGAGAGTTAAGTGAACTAAAGTATATAAAGTTCTTAGCCCAGTTTCTAGCACACAGTAAGGACTCAATCCATGTAAGCTGTTATCATCAGCAGCATCCATACCATTAGTAGCTGTGGTGTTAGTTAAGATTACACAGCTAATTAATGAAGGAATTGAAAAAATCCTTAGATGCATTATTCTTGGCCAAGTGATTTTTCTATTCAAAATATGTAGCCTTGGGAGATGTGTGTGCGTGTGTGCATGTTCAGTTGATTCAGTCATATCTGACTCAGTGCGACCCCACGGACCACTCGCCAGGCTCCTCTGTCCATGGGGATTCTTCAGGCAAGAATAGTGGAGTGGGGTGCCATGCCCTCTTCCAAGGGACCTTCCTGACCCAGGGATTGAACCTGCGCCTCCTGCGTTGTAGACAGATTCTTTACCGAGTCACCAGGGAAGATGTGGCAAGAAATTAAATAAATGAGGATGGAGATGATGTTAGTAATGATGATGATAACCTGAAACATAGTTTTCTTGACAGTAGTGGTCCTCATCCTTGGTTACCTACTGGAATCATCTGGGTGGTTTCCAAATACTGATGACTGAATTTCATCACTGAAGATTCTGATATTAATGGTGTGGAGTACAGCCTGGGTGATGGGATTTTTAATATATTCCCCCAGTAATTCTAAGCCAAGATCAGGCTCTGATGCCCCCATCGAGGAAGACCAACAGAGGAGTTTTACTCCCCGGTGCCCAATTCCCAGCTGCTACAAGACAGAGAGGACAGAAGCTCAGTGCTGGGAGGCAAGCCAGGGGACCCACAGCAGCTCACTACCTCCCCACCTGGGAGCAACAACCCTGCATTCTCTGCGGGCATCTCTCCCTGCACCCAACTGTCAAAGGCTAAATCAGAAGACAATGCATCCATATGAGGGCCCACACGTGTTTAAAAGCATATTATCTTAGAGATTGCCATGAAAGTCTCAAAATGCCTGTGTATGTGTGTATGTGGGGGCATGTGCGCATGTGTGGGTGTGTAAATAAAATCACTGTAATCAATCATTTCAGATTCCCCTATATTCAACCAGAATATAAAATATCAAACAGCCAAATTATTTCTACTTATTTATGCTATGGGACCCCTGATCTTGAAAGAACCTTGAGGCTGCTCCAAGTCACCGGCTGGCACCATGTTGCCCATCTAGCTTACTGCCTTCTGTTTCAGAGTGTTGGTCAAGTCCACTTCATGATTCATGGTCGTCATCTGTCAGGACGTGATCCCACTTTGCCCAGGGGTGAGCGATGGGAACCGGGGCCTGCCTGGCTCGAGCAGATCTTGCAAAGCTGAGCCAATGTCGAAACTGGGATGTGTCCAGTTGGAGAACAGAGACTCAGAATTACATCCTCAAGAAGGAGCCAGGAGGAGAAGCTGGGGTAGCAAATCCAAAAGCCAGGGTTCTGGAGCAGGAACCAAGCTGTGGAGTCCAAAAGAGATGTTGCGATATCAGCAAGGCAGTGGGGCGAGGATCATAGGAGCGGGAGAGACAGAAGGGGTCTTGGAGCAATTCTGGAGAAATGTACTGAGGCACCTTCTTTTTTAGGGAAGCAGAGACAAGAGTGCAGTGCACAATTATAATTATCTACATACCTATTATGCTGGTGCTTCTGGAATCCTCACTTTAGTTATCATTTCTCAAGTCAACCTGCTTTTCTCCCTTCTGGGTGTTCCTTCCTGTTAGGAGCCACTCCTGCCCTTGCCCCCATGACATGGGACCGTTGTCTCTGCTCTGTGCCCTAGTCATTAGGCAGCTATGTCCAGCACAAAAATTCACCCTGTGACCAGCTTGGAAAAGCTTAGTCTGTTAGCCTTTCCTGTAAGGTATTTGCCTTTATATAGAGAAAGACATTAAGGTGGAGATTTTTAAATAGAATTGCAGGTGCCTGTCATTACACCAGTGACAGATGATGGATACTTTTGGAAGAAAGGAGAATTTTTTGAGAATTAATAAAAAAAATTCTCATGGCTACATTCTACGCCTCAGAGACAAGAACTGTCTGAATGTAGCTGCCATATGCATGTCTGCAGAGAGGTCTGGGCAGGTGAGGTGGTGACCCAGCAAGGAGGAGCCACCACCGAGAACCAGAAACCCGTGCCTGAGTGCAACTTGGCACCGGCAATGGACCCAGCCTCCCGGAGTCCTGCATCTTCAAGTGACCAATGAGCTCGGCCAGCATCATTGAATGACCATTAAGTTCCAGTTAAACTTGGGGGTCAAAGCGAGCAGCAGTTACTGAGGGTGAGAGTGCCCTCAGGACAACGCTTTTCTAGACGTGCATGTAAGAGAAGTGGAAGAAATGTATTAACTCTGCAGGGGCACTGGGTACGTCGTCACAGAGGAGAACCTTGGAGCGCTTCGTGCTGGAAGCAGCCCTGGGGACTGTGTGAGGGTTAGGAGCTACAACACTGGAGTCCTAGAGCAAGCTCAAATCCAGGCTTTGCCACTGCTGTTGGGAATGTTATCTGAAAAATGGGGATGATAATCGTATACATTCTATAGGTGAGAAGTAAGATGATACAAGTCAGAATGATGCTTAGTGGACTTGCCAGGTGGTCCAGTAGCTCAGACTCTGGGCTCCCAATGCAGGGGACCAGGGTGCGATCCCTAGTCAGGGAACTAGATCCCGCATGCTAAGATGTGGTGCAATCAGACAAATAAATAATAAAAATAAATACTTAAAACCCCCTAAAAAGTGGTGGCTGGTACCTAGGAAATGCCTTTATCATTTATCACTGTATACACACACACACACACACACACACACGCTCAGTCATTTCAGTTGTCTCCAACTCTTTGCAGCCCCGTGGACTGCAGACTGCTAGGCTCCTCTGTCCATGGGATTCTCTAGGGAAGAATACTGGAGTGGATTGCCATACCTTCCTCTAGGGCATCTTCCTGACTCAGAGATCAAACCTGCATCTCCTGCATTGCAGGCAGATTCTTTACCGCTGAGCCACAGGGGAAGCCCGTATATATGGGCTTCACTGGTGTGTATATATGTATATATATACACACCCATATATATCAAGCCACTCCAGTATTCTTGTCTGAGAAATCCCATGGACAGAGCAGCCAGAAGGGCTAGAGTCCACAGGGTCGCAAGAGCTGGACACGACTTAGCAACCAAACCACTACCACACATAAGCACATAGGTATAGGCTGCCCCGCCCGGCTTGGGGGGGTCTTAGTTCCCCAACCAGGGACTGAATGCAGGCCCTGGGCAGTGAAAGCATGGAGTCCTAACCACTGAACCACCCAGGAATTCCTTATCATTTATTGTTGAGTAAACAAAGCTTCCCTGGTGTCTCAGAGGTAAAGCGTCTGCCTACATGGGAGACCTGGGTTTGATCCCTGGGTCGGGAAGATCCCCTGGAGAAGGAAATGGCAACCCACTCCAGTACTCTTGTCTGGAAAATCCCATGGACTTAGAAGCTTGGTAGGCTACACTCCATGTGGTCGCAAAGAGTAGGACACAACTGAGCGACTTCACTCTCACTTAAATACAGAAGGAAGAAAAGAGATTGGGGCCAAGCATGCTAGATGTAAGAAAAGGAAAGTCAGAAATACAAAAGGGAATGAAGTACTTGGGCACAAGAGGAGCCGAGGCCCCCCGGGGAGGGTGAGACCGGCCTGCAGAGGCAAGTGGGGGCCGGACCTAGGCGGGCCCTGCAGGTCTCTCTCTGCAGAGTCAGGGGAGCCTTTCACAGTGGTGGGAGGGTTGGAGGGTTCCAGGAGGAAGTCTCTGGCAGCTCTGGGGTAGCTGGGCTGAGGCGGGAGACTGTGACAGGGATGTGGGAAGATCAGATGTGAAAAACGCTCATTTGAAGGTGCATAGGTGAATTTGAGAGGTGTGGGGAGACCAGGGTGGGGCCAGGAGCCTCCCTTCCTGGGAGAACCTTCTGGCAAGAAATGTTTTCCTGCCCTGGGGGAGGCAGGGTTGGGGTCAGGCTCCTACTGCCCTCTGCCGGGTGGAGCTGGTGGCAGGCAGCTGCAGGATGGTGGGTGAGAATCCGCCCTCCTACCCTATCAGTCTCTTAGATGAAAAACTCCCCTTAACAGCTGTAAATAGACTCAGGATGAAGTCTCTGAAGGCAGCTTGAACTTGAACCTGTTTCTCTCAGTTGCTAGGTCTATGACCCAGGCAAGTTACTTAGTTCAGTTCAGTTCAGTCTCTCAGTCGTGTCCGACTCTTTGCGACCTCATGAATCGCAGCACGCCAGGCCTCCCTGTCCATCACCAACTCCTGGAGTTTACTCAAACTCATGTCCATCGAGTTGGTGATGCCATCCAGCCATCTCATCCTCTGTCGTCCCCTTCTCCTCTTGCCCCCAATCCCTCCCAGATCAGAGTCTTTTCCAATGAGTCAACTCTTCGTATGAGGTGGCCAAAGTATTGGAGTTTCAGCTTCAACATCAGTCCTTCCGATGAACACCCAGGACTGGTCTCCTTTAGGATGGACTGGTTGGATCTCCTTGCAGTCCAAGGGACTCTCAAGAGTCTTCTCCAACACCACAGTTCAAAAGCACCAATTCTTCGGTGCTCAGCCTTCTTCACAGTCCAACTCTCACATCCATACCTGACCACTGGAAAAACCATAGCCTTTACTAGACGGACCTTTGTTGGCAAAGTAATGTCTCTGCTTTTGAATATGCTATCTAGGTTGGTCATAACTTTCCTTCCAAGGAGTAAGCGTCTTTTAATTTCATGGCTGCAGTCACCATCTGTAGTGATTTTGGAGCCCCCAAAAACAAAGTCTGATACTGTTTCCACTATTTCCCTATCTATTTCCCATGAAGTGATAGGACCAGATGCCATAATCTTCGTTTTCTGAATGTTGAGCTTTAAGCCAACTTTTTCACTCTCCTCTTTCATTTTCATCAGAGGCTTTTTAGTTCCTCTTCACTTTCTGCCATAAGGGTGGTGTCATCTGCATATCTGAGGTGATTGATATTTCTCCCGGCAATCTTGATTCCAGCTTGTGCTTCTTCCAGCCCAGCATTTCTCATGATGTACTCTGCATAGAAGTTAAATAAGCCTCATCCTAATTGCCTTTAGCCTCAGTTTTCACATCCATAAAATGGAGTTAGTAATACCTACTACATAAGAGCACAATGAGGATTAAGTGAATTAATATGTGGAAAGGACTACAATGGTACCTGAAGCAGAGTAAGAGCTAAGTAAGACTTTGCTCATTAAAATATGTAGAATGATAATAACTGGACCTGCTTCAAAATTTATCATGAAGTATTTGGGGCCAAAGTCTGACATATCATTAGCCCTCAGTTAAGTTAGCTGCTACTATTAGAATTCCAATAAAGTCAATCCTAAAGGAAATCAGTCCTGAATATTCATTGGAAGGACTGATGCTGAAGCTGAAACTCCAATACTTTGGCCACCTGATGCAAAGAATTGACTCATTGGAAAAGGCGCTGATGCTAGGAAAGATTGAAGGTGGGAGAAGAAGGGGACGACAGAGGATGAGATGGTTGGATGGCATCACCGACTCAATGGACATGAGTTTGAGTAAACTCTGGGAGTTGGTGATGGACAGGGAAGCCTGGCGTGCTGCAGTCCATGGGGTTGCAAAGAGTCAGACTCAGTTGAGTGACTGCACTGATTACTATTCCAAGGGATGCCCCAAGCTCAGGGGAAAACCCAGAGGGCGAGTTAAAAGTGTGCAGGGAAGGATATTTTCCATTTCGGTCAATACACTTGAACACAGGATTGGCTTTGCTGTATTTCTACTCTAAATTTAGTTGGGTGTATTTTTTGTCAATCATTTTTTTACGTTTATAGATTTTCCCCTATACAATCAGCAAGTTCCATCTGTGAAGAGATATTTAGCCCCTGCTCCTTACAGTAGGACCAGATCTTTATCTACCTGAAGCTGTTTGAGTCCCCTCTCCCAACCTCCGCCTGCTCTGTGGCAGAAGGATGAACTAAATGACCTCCTCTCACCCTAAAGTTTCTTCTCCTGAAAGGGATGAGACAGGTCAGATTTCCTCTGCTGTCTCACACATTGCTCTGCACCTCTCAGCCCGTTTATCTCACTGGTTTTGAAAAATGAATGCAGGATCCCTTCTTTCCTGGAGCTGCCCCTGAGTTGGGAGAGAGAGAAGAGCCACAGGGAAGGAGCTTCAAGGAGAAGAGAAGGTGAACATTTCACAAAAAAGCAGCGAGGTCACCAGGTACATGGGAAGCTGGGGGAATTGGGACATCACTGCCATCCAAGGGCTTCAGCCCCTGGCCCTCTCCCATGAAGGACAGCATGCCCTCCCTTGAGAGGGCTGGTCTCTTGGGGGGAAGCCCAACTGGGGTCCCAGCTCCATCTCTTGAGCTACAGGGTCTGGAGCTACTTACCTCTCTAGCTTTTCCTCATCTGCAAAATGAGAACAACAACAAAACAAGAATATGTCATGAGCAGTTAGAAGGATTCTGTCTTTCTCTTTCCCAGACATGCCAAGCTTCTTCCCACCTCCGGGCCTTTGCACGTGCTGTTTCCTTGGCCCAGAGGGCTCTCCCATCAGATTTGTGTGGCGAGTTTCTTTTCCTCATTTAGGCCTCAGAGAAAATATCCTCTCCACAAAGAGCTCATTTCTGACCACCCCATCAAAAATGGCCATTCCTGAACACCTTTATCACACTACTATGCTTTATTGTTTATGTAACTCTTATCACAATTTGAAATGGCCTTTCCTTATGTACTTGGTTGTTGTCTGCCTCCCCTGACTAGCATGTAAGTTTCACAAAGACATGTCCACTGTGGTATATCCCATGCTTGGCACATTCAATGAAGGAATAATGTATTAAAAGCACTTATATTTTCACTCAAAACTCAATGATATTATTATCATCATTAATTTCATTTCCAGGAAAGGACAGTCAGGTTGACTATTGTTTTGTTTCTAACAATCCAGAATTCTCTAGGCTTTGATCATAGACAACTTCAGCCTATGTCCCATTCAAGTTTCATAAAAATACATCTTTGGTGAAAAATGCCTATAGAGTCACGTGATTCCTTCATTTTTCTAAGCATTCCAGAAGTTACACGATCAGAAGAAAAACTACTTCCTCATCTCTTGGACCATTAGAGCCCATTGTCATGATTTTTGGAACAATTGGATGGGCAGGATCCAT
Organism: Bubalus kerabau; assembly: GCF_029407905.1. Lineage (NCBI taxonomy): Eukaryota > Metazoa > Chordata > Mammalia > Artiodactyla > Bovidae > Bubalus > Bubalus kerabau. The sequence continues at coordinate 70,298,537 of NC_073637.1, forward strand.
CCTCTGGTGGTTGCCATGGAGATGCCCACTGCCAGAATGGAGGCCCATTCTAAAGGGCACCCACTTCCTCTGGGCCAAGTTCACGTGCTGCATTTGCTGCTGGCTGGGCCATTCCAAGGAGGAGGTGGGAGGATTGTAGGTACCTTTTGATGGGTTGCATCCCTGCTGATTGGGAGGAAGTCAGGCTGGGCACTGGATTCCCCATTGTGCAGACCCATGGAGGCCAGAGCATAGGCTTTGGCCTCTCTGTGGTTGTTTCCTCCCAACCCCTCCCCACCTCAGGTTCAGTGCTTGCCTCTTTAATCACTTTATACCCAACACCCAATGCATCTATGCTACACATTCTCCTTAGCCTTGTCTCAGCCGGGATATGAAGGGCATGCTGAGTGTGGGTCCGTGGGGCATTGTTCTCTCCAGTGCAGGGGAGTAGAGTGACATTCTATATTAATGTAACTAGTTAATGTAACAAGAGGCTGGGTTTGACCTCCCGGCCAGCAAACCCCCAAGATGATGCTGGGCTACCCAGGCCACGTTTCCAGGGCAGCGGTGCTGGACTCTCCCCATCTCAGACAAGAACAGGACTATCAGGGTGTATCAAAGACGGTTCCTCTCCTGGGGGCATTAATTAATTTCCTCCCCCTGCCCCAGCTTCCAGAATTTCAAAGGCTCATGTCGCTGTTTGATCACCAGAGGGCACCATCAGCCTGGTTTCTGGAGTTGCTGCTGCTCTGATCAGAGAGAACTTAACAGGTATGACCCCGTGAAATAAAACTAAGTATTTTAGATCCATTTTAGAGTTGATAATTGGCTCATTGCTTTGAAGTAAGGCCACTAACGGTTAAATAAGGCAGGATTTCCTTGATTCCTTCCTGCCTGATCTCAAGATGAACAAGAAACCAGGAGGCTGGTTTAAATGGTTTTCAGGGAACTAACTGGTGGCTCAGTGGTAAAGGATCCACCTGCCAATGCAAGAGAGGTGGGTCAGGAAGATGCCCGCCCCCCACCCCGGAGAAGGAAATGGCAACCCGCTCCAGTATTCTTGCCTGGAGAGTCCCATGGACAGAGAAGCCTGGCGGGCTACAGTCCATGGGGTCACGAAGAGTCAGACACAACTTAGGGACTAAATGACAACAAGAAGGCACTGATAATTCCAGGCGTAAAAGGACAAATAGTGATTTGGGGCGTGAGAAGCACATGGCTTTCTATGGAAGTTGAGGAAGGCTTTGAAATAATTTCAGGGAGAAGCACTTCTGAGATCTGCCTCTTCATTCACCTCGAAAGATTCATCCTTTCCCTGGCCCTAAAGAGCCAGCATTCCATCAGGCCTCTGGCATCCAGCACTGTCTCCAGAGTCTCTGTCTCCAGCTGAGTCCCCATGGGGATCAATCAACACAGCCATCAGGGCTCTTCTGTTGGGCATATTTTTGAATCTAGCTGACCCACAGTAGGTTTATGGAGAAGCACTTGTTAAGCAAACGAACACTGCAAAGATTGCTAGGATGTGTGATCCAAAGCTTTTGGTCCACAACTTTTCATTGTGTGTAAACAGACTGAATTTAAAAATGAGTCTCAACAGGGCCAGAAAAGTTGGTCTCAGGGTCAACTTGGAAATGCTGGTAGCCTTCACTTGGAAACACTGGTAGCTGTTATGGTTTAGAAAATAATAAAAATACATTTAGAAAATCTGTAACTCAGACTCTCTGTTCAATCACCCACCATTCAATTAATAGCTCTTGAAATACTACTTTCCACTGTGTTCCATAGACGCCCCTTTGCCCTGGACTCTTCATTGTCTTATGGGGGATAAATATATACGAAAGGGAACTGCTGTGCAGTAGGTGAGGATGACTGGAAGGTAAACAGTGCTCCTGGAAGAGAGGAAGAGAACAACATGGTCTGGAGGGTGAAAGACACCTTTCTCCTTCCATCATTCTCTACCTGATCGTGCTGTCATTCATTCTGCACATATTCATTGCATGGCATCCAGGTAGCAGGTATGCGAGTACACAGGCATCCATGACAAGGTCTGCATAAATTGGGGCCCTATCATGAAACTGAAAGACGCTTACTCCTTGGAAGGAAAGTTATGACTAACCTAGATAGCATATTCAAAAGCAGAGACATTACTTTGCCAACAAAGGTCCGTCTAGTCAAGGCTATGGTTTTTCCTGTGGTCATATATGGATGTGAGAATTGGACTGTGAAGAAGGCTGAGCACCGAAGAATTGATGCTTTTGAACTGTGGTGTTGGAGAAGACTCTTGAGAGTCCCTTGGACTGCAAGGAGATCCAACCAGTCCATTCTAAAGGAGATCAGCCCTGGGATTTCTTTGGAAGGAATGATGCTAAAGCTGAAACTCCAGTCCTTTGGCCACCTTATGCAAAGAGTTGGCTCATTGGAAAAGACTCTGAGGCTGGGAGGGATTGGGGGCAGGAGGAGAAGGGGATGACAGAGGATGAGATGGCTGGATGGCATCACTGACTTGATGGACGTGAGTCTGAGTGAACTCCTGGAGTTGGTGATGGACAGGGAGGCCTGGCATGCTGCGATTCATGGGGTCGCAAAGAGTCGGACACGACTGAGTGACTGAACTGAACTGAACTGAAGCTCTCCTTGCAAGAAAAACTATGACAAACGCAGACATCATATTAAAAAGCAGAGACGTCGTCACTCTGCAGACAAAGATCCATCTAGTCAAAGCTATGGTTTTTTCCTGTAGTCATGTACAGATATGAAAGTTGGCTGAGCACCAAAATTGATACTTTCAAACTATTGGAGAAGACTCTTGAGAGTCCCTTGGACTGCAAGGAGATCAAACCAGTTCATCCTAAAGAAAATCAACCCTGAATACTCTTGGAAGGACTGATGCTGAAGTTGAAGCTCCAGTACTGTGGCCACCTGATGTGAAGAGCTGACTCATTGGAAAAGACTCTGATGCTGGGAAAGATTGAAGGCAGGAGGAGAAGTGGACGACAGAGGATGAGATGGTTGGATGGCATCACCGACTCAATGGACGTGAGTTTGAGCCAACTCTGGGAGATGGCAAAGGACAGGGAGGCCTGGCGGGCTGCAGTCCATGGATCATAAAGAGTCAGACATGACTTAGTGATTGAACAACAATAAGCTCTCAAAACTAACCAGCCGACGTGCCTGGGTAGGACAAGTCCCTCCGTGAGGAGGAACCTCTGGCAGACTCCTCCTGTTCACAAGGAGCTGACACTCCTGTCTTTCCTTTTGACCTGAGAAGTGTTTCTTTTTCTCTTTTTGATCATATGCATAGAAGGAAATGAGTTGTACTTCTCTAGAGGAGGAGCAGAAACAGCATTTCTCCTGAGGGCCACTGACTCATGGAGAAATTGAGGAAAGAGAAAATGAATCCAGAAAAGTCAAATGCAAGTGTCAGAAACCCAGCCTGAGCAAGCGTACACTGCAATTAGGTATCCATCAGAATGCACTCTTGCTATGACTCATAGAAGTGAAAGAACATCTGACCATGTTAGCCTTGGGCTTGCGTCTGGGGACCTCAGTAGCTGGAAGCAACTTTCGAGTTACTCAAAACTCTTTTGATTGCACGTGACAGACACCTGACTGAAACTAGCTTCTGCTGAAGAGGGCAGGGGTGAACTACAGATGGTGGCTGTAGAGACTCCCTTCCTCAAAGCTCTCCTCTCACCTTCACCTCTCTGGGATGTGGGCTCCATTCTCTACTCCAGAGAGCTAGTTTTCTCTGGAGGACGAGAATCAAAGTTGCTGGCAGTTCTTTGCTGACATCTTTTCAGCTTTGCCTGTGTAGCGTAAAGCAGTCCTCCTTCCTAACTTCTCTTAGAGAAATCCGGGTGTAGATCTTGATTGGCTCAGCGCTCATCTTTCTTCAACTGCAGACCAGTCACAGAGGTGAGGGGGGATGGGTCGTGTACCAAGGCTGGCCCAACCTCGGTCCTACACCTCTCCCTATGTCTGGGGTGAGCGTGCTTGGGAGCAGAGGCTCAGAAAGCACTTTGAAAATTGTATTGCCATTCTGTGTGGTGTAGAGGGGCTTTCCAGGCGGCGCTAGTGGTAAAGGACCCACCTGCCAATGCAGGAGATGTAAGAGACATAGGTTCGATCCCTGGGTTGGGAAGATCCCCTGGAGGAGGGCATGGCAACCCACTCCAGAATTCTTGCCTGGAGAATCCCATGGACAGAGGAGCCTGGCGGGCTATATAGTCCATGGAGTCACACAGAGTTGGATACGACTGAAGTGACTTAGCACGCACATGGTGTAGGGTCCATACTGATAACCTGACCAGGCCTCCTGTGGGCATGGTTCCTCTATCTTGTAATTATAATAGCTGCTTTTGGTGATCTCCGTGATAGTCATCGGACTGTGAGTAGCTTATCCTCAAGAGAGGGGTTTAAAATTCAAGTTATCCCAGAAGCAGGAAGCTATGATTCCTTAAGGGCATTAGCACAGACATCTCCAGATTTTAATGTCCTTGTTTTAAATTTTGAAAGAATCAATGTGTCCTCTGGCATATTACCAAAACAACTATTTTTACTCGTGATTCATATCAACTCTACTTTCTTTCAGGTTTATCATTTGAACTAGGTTTTAAACATAATGAGATTCAGCATATGATCACCAAAATTCCAAAGATGTTAACAGCGACTAAAGGAATGGTTTGGGAAGGCAATTTACAAGATTTACAGAGTTTTATTAAGTGTCAGACACATGCATTATATCTCACAGATGTCAACATTGGTATTTGAACCTCAAATTACTTTTATTATGAATTTCTCCCCAAAACTCTCATGTGAGCTATAGCCGGCCCTGTAGGAAGAACAACAATAAAGACTTTAATGGGGAGACCTATTTACAAATACATGATTTTTTAAAACATAGTGTGATGAGAGGGAATTTAAATTATAACTTTTATTATGACTGCTTTGTCCAGCAAGAGAACTTGTTTTATTACTTCTTGAGTCTGTCGCTATGGAGCATATCTTATTTTTCGGCGTAAAGTCACATGGACAGTCCTCAGATATGTGAGTGCTCATTGGCCTTGGGCAGAGGGGCAAGTGTAATCGGATTTTTTGTGGCCAAGCAGAGATGCTTTCCCCAATGCTCCTTAATAGATCTGGTGATTTGGAAGCAGGATGGGGAATATGCAAGAGTTACAGTCGGAGGAGAAGAAATCAAGACTTCAGAGCACTTCCTTTCTGATTAGAATCTTTCTGATGGATTGAGGTGGTCTCAATTAAAGTCCATGACGGAAAGGATCCCAAAGATCCTTGAAGAGAAGGCACAGGAAGGAGAGAGGGAGGGTCAGCGTATATTTGAGTCTGGGAGTCACTCTTGATTTTGACATCTTGTTAGAAAGACAGAGTTGAGAACAGAGCTGGAGCACAAACATCAAAGCTTTAGCCAGAGAACCCACACATTTAAGAGCTAAATTTTGGAGAAAGAGGGAAAGGCTGGCTCCTTTGGACTTAGTTAAGTCTCTGAGGTTCTCAAACCATTCAACTGGAGGTGGCAAGGAAGTAAGAGGAGAGAATAGGAGCAACTGGGGCTCTGTTAACAGCAAATGATTACTTGAATATTAAAAAGAGACGAGACCTTATTGGAACATCAGGCAGGTCATACTAGAAATAGTGAAATAGTAAAAATATTAAAACATAGTAAAATAGAGATTTATCATCCACCTCAGATTTACAGGGCTTACCTGATAGCTCAGTTGGTAAAGGATCCGCCTGCAATGTGGGAGACCCAGGTTCGACTCCTGGGTCAGAAAGACTGTCACAGGTTTTAAAAATCAGTTTCTGAGTCAAGAAAGTTTTTGAAATGTCTATAATAGTGAGAAGAAGGAAAATGCTATTAGATATTAGAAACAAATTTTTTACAAAATGGGTACCACTTCTGAATTTGAAGATTACATATTTCAGGGCAAGGTAAGGATGCCTTCCCCAAGAATGTAGCCCGATTCAAAACAAAAAGCTAGAAAACAAAAGAAAATGAAGCTGTAAATTTCAACCTGTTTGCAGGCTCTGCTATGTAACAGGTGGAGGCAGGCTCTCCTGGTTGACTGTTGCTTTGCAAGGCGTTTTCATGGGCCTCATTTCTTTTGAGCAGCAGTGAGGGAGGAGACAGGAGCTGATCTGATTTATATAATAAAGTAGTGGGATTTTGAGATTCCCAGGACAATCTACAAGAGAAAGGGGTGGTGGTGGTGCCGGTGGTGAGGAAACAGGGCAGAAGCTAGGAGGATGGAGAAGAGAGAGGACCAGTGAAAAGGTCTCAGAGGTGGGCTCCAGGGAGACTGCTCGAGGACAAAGACCTCTAAAGTTACTGTATCAGTCACCTCCCGGGCCTGTGGCCATGTAACTTCTCTACACCTGCAGTATAGTGTGCCTAGCATACGTGGCATCCTGAGGGCTGTGGGGAGCCAGGGATCAAGGATGATAATCACGTTGAAGACAAGATGGCAAGAAGAAACAGAGAAGGATAGGGAAGTGAGTATTCCCCCTGAAGAGGATCCTGGAACAAGAGGTAACTGGGGAAACCTACTGCTCCATGATTCCCCAGAAATATTGGGAGCAGGAAAATGCTGGTTTTCTTAGCATTAATCTGAGATGCAGGTTTCAGATGTTTTAAGGTGAATTATTAACAAAAGGATGCTCCCACAAGGACAGCGAGATTTGCAGGCATCCAGATGGTTGGCCCTTCCCTCAGGCTCTCTGCTAGGGATTTCTCATGGGTTTCTTCATTAATTTCCTTAGAGACATTTGACTATCTGGGTCTAAAGCATGTTAGTACACCTGGAAGATATCCAGCATGGATTGAGTTTTTCTAAGTGAATGAATTTCAGAAACAGGGATTTGATGGGAGCCAGAGAGAGAGCTGGGTTTCCCAGGTGGTGCCAATGGTAAAGAACCTGCCTGCCAATGCAAGAGACGTAAGAGACGTGGGTGTGATCCCTGGGTCGGGAAGATCCCCTGGAGGAGGGCATACAACCCACTCCAGTGTTCTTGCCTGGAGAATCCCATGGACAGAGGAGCCTGGTAGGTTACAGTCCATGGAGTCACAAAGGGTTGGACATGACCGAACAACTTAGCAAGCACTTAGCACACACGCATGCAGGGAAAGGGCCAGGAACAACCAGGTTAAGTTTGCTGCCTATGTATTTGAGTTTTATAAAAGAGTCTCGAATGAAATAATCACTTTGGACAGTTGCTGTGAAGATCTCTTCCAGTTTGTGTGTGTGTGTGTGTGTGTTGGGGGTGGGGGAGAATGGCAGCTTGAATTAATTGGCCTCAGTTATTGGTTTGCTTTCATCTGCAGCCACGTAAGAAAGATAACCCCAGGACTATGCTAATTGTAGAGCCAACAGAACAATTTGTTAAAAGGTAAGCCTAGCTGGTGGAGTCCTAGGGATTCTGTAAACATTTTGTCAGTTTGCACATTTTGCAGACAACCTTTAAGGAAACATCTGCTTGTTTAATGGGCTTCCTTGGGTGAGCTCTGTCCTGGGAGACACTGACTCCAGCTTTTAATCCTCCTTGCATTCAAACTGATGGCCTCTAATGTTTTTTTTTGGCCATTAATCACATGGCCAATGCACCCCGTCTTGCTGGAAACTTGGAGGCTATGGTCAGGGCTGGTCCCAGATGGTTTTCTGGAGAATGGCCACCGTGAGCAGCCGCTCGCCTTCCCTGGAAACTGCCCCCCTCTCCGCCCCCTCAATACATGACTCCTCTGTTCTCCTCTTCTTTTGCCTGGAATGAATGACACTGTTGAAGTAGGTGAGCACTCAGGCAAAGAAATTAGTAGAATAGGGCATTTATTCCAAAGGAATATCTGTATGCCTTGCTAAAAAGTATTATGGAATCCTTTCTAAAAAAAGTACTTTAAAGAATGTTGGACTTTCCTGGTGGAGCAGTAGATAAGGATCTGCCTACCAGTGCAGGAGACATGGGTTCGATCCCTGGTCCAGGAAGATTCCACATGCCGTGGAGCAACTAAGCCCGTGGGCCACAACTCCTGAAGCTGGTGCACTCTAAGGCCCTCGAGCCAAAAGTCCTGAGCCTGTGTGCTGCAAAGACTGAAGCCCGCGCGCCTAGAGCCTGTGCTCCAAAAGAGAAGCCACTTCAATGAGAAGTCCAAGCACATGATGAAGTGTGGCTCTCCACCCAGTCCCCCACCACCTGCAGCAACTAGGTAAAGCCCTTGCACAGCAACAAAGACCCAGCAGCTCCCCCAAATTTTTACAGGGGCAACCCACAACACACACACACACACACACACACACAATGGTTTTCCAAGAGAATATTTGTACTATGTAGCATAAGACATGCTGGTATTTCCTATCCTATTGTATTTTATTCTATCTCATTCCATTCTGTTCTTTCAGTGAAAAAAAGCTGAGGGCCATGACTCATGACTCTGATGTGATAACCCACTAATGTGTTACAACCCACAGTTTGTAAAACATTGTAATCTGGAGCATTTGGAATTGGGTCACAATATTAAAATCCCATTTGTTTTTAATCCAGCATGCCTGGAAAGTGATTAGAAGGCACTCTCTACACTCCAATCAGTCCTCTTTCTGATCTAAACAAATCAGCCTTTCGAATCATGTTGAATCTGATGAAGGGGCAGCCCTCTTTCTCTTACCTGGCTGAACAGGAGTTGGGAGGACGTGGTTTTGCAACCCATCTCTTGTTCCAGTTCTGCCACCAACAGTGAGACCCTGTTCAGGACACACCTCAGCCTGTTTTTCTAGTCTGTAAAATAATAATGTAGCTAACATTTAAGATGTTTCTATGTGCTGATCTCTATTCCAAGTATTTTACGTGCACAATTCACTGCAGATCTGCCAGTGAGATGCTATGTTGGCCCCCATGTCATAGCTGTGGAAGGCAAGCCCAGGAGAGGTTTTGCTAAGGTCTACATGCTAAGGCTGGTGGAGAGCCAGGATCTGTGCCTGGGCAAGCTGTACCATTATTATACACCACCCATTTGCATGCATGCTAAGTCGCCTCAGTCGTGTCCAACTCTTTGCGACCCTATGGACCATAGCCTGCCAGGCTCCTCTGTCCATGGGATTCTCCAGGCAAGAATACCGGAATGGGTTGCCATGCCCTTCTCCAGGGGATCTTCCCAACCCAGGGATGGAACCCGTGTCTGTTAAGTCTCCTGCATTGGCAAGCAGGTTCTTTACCACTAGCACTACCTGGGAAGCTTGCATCTATTTGGGGCCCATTGAAATAAGTGACCTCTCAGGTTTTCCTCAAATCTGACTTTCTGTGTTTCTCCTTGTCATGTGGTTGGGAGTTTCTCAAAGACTCAAACTATCCTCCTTGTGGTGTTTTGGGAAAATGTTTGTGATATATGGCCCTAGAATATTATCACCTCTATAAGATGAACCCCAACCAATGTTTCTTACTCTCAGAAGAGGTGTGAGTGTGTGTGTGCATGTGTATGTGTAGGTGGTCAAGGAGCACGGAAGGCAGGGAAGCTGATAAAAATCATCCAAGCACGTTTCTTTCTTTGCCCTTCGCATCCACACCCGCACAGTCCACATCAGGCTACATCAGGTGCTGGGTGGAAGTGGGCACCATGGAACTGTAACTGTTACTGCTAAGAGCTGATGAGGAGAGGATGCAGACAGGCCAGCCTTCCAGGTGAGGCCCGTGCCTGTGCAGGAAGTCAGTGGTGAGGGTACACAGGCGGGGTCAAAGGTTCCAGGACATCAGGTGTTAATGGAACTGCCGGGAGTAACGGGAGAGAGGTTAGGGCTAGCCTGCAGTAGGAGGCCTGAATGCCAGGAGAATCAAAGATGCTTGTAAAAGAGACCTTTAGCAATGAAAATCATAATGTCAGGTATTAGTGTGTTACACTTCTACGCTGATATTCTTGGCCAGTCGGGCACTGTCTAATGTTGCTAAAATATGAACTGACTTCTAACAGAGGGTCAGACAATCCTCAGCAGCCATTTGAACCTAGAAAAAAAAAAATGCAGCAAGGGAATTGTCATGTTGGTTCCACCCAATTGTAAAAATGTACTTCACAAGGAAGCAGTCCGTATTTACTTGATGCTCCATTTTAACAAATATCAAATAATAAAATCCTCATGGAGGAGATAGGCTCCCCACCTCCCACCCTTTTAGGACCACTGTGGGAAAAGAAATCTCTTAAGGGACACACATGTAAATAAACAGGAAAGTAAACAGATTTGTCTCAAGGGGTAGGTTGTTTTTTGGTTTTTCTTAAAGAGGAAAATTTTCTTAAAGAGGAAAATATAAATTCCCTCTATAAGAGGAAAATATAAGCACCAAATATCCTAATTGGTGCTTTAATTAGGATTAATGTGAAAGGAAAGTTTTTAGATAGGCTGCAGTTCCCAATGGCAGCTACTTAAAGGAGACTAGAAACAGTGATGAAATGAACAAGAATGAAACACATGGCAGGGAGAAAGAGGAGGTGGGGGGTGGGGGTGTAAAGAGAGACTCAGGACCCAGGAGTGCGGACAGGTGACACCCGGGTGCTGAGCTGAGTAGCAAGAGCTCAGGGTGAAAGGGACAGTGGTCAAAAGTCTGAAGGAGGCGGGAGTGGAAATAACTGAAGGCAAAGTGAAATGGTCTTATTTAAGGGAAAATATAATCATATGAAGAAAAGGGATTTAGCACAGTTGCCATGTATTTTGGAGAGGTGAAGAAGGGATGGATTTTAATCCTAAGAGGACTAATGTTGTTTGGTTACTGAGTCCTGTCTGACTCTTTTGCAACTCCATGGACTGTAGCCTACCAGGCTCCTCTGTCCTTTGAATTCTCCAGGCAAGAACACTGGAGTGGCTTGCCATGCCTTCCCCGACCCAGGGATCGATCCCGCGTCCTGTTACGTCTCTTGCATTGGCAGGTGGGTTCTTTACCACTAGTGCCACCTGGGAAGCCCCAGACGACTAATGCAATTTTCCATTGACATTTGTGTAGTTAGGCATAAATCCACTCCTGGTTATGCATACTGATAGGTTCTGTGTAAAGGTGTTAAAAGCCAAACTTGTCTACAAAGCTGTCTAGAAAGTTCTGCCCTTAAGCATATTATTTTACAAATGGGCATTTCTTGAATTGTGTTTTATTAAATCTTTGTATTTTTTTTTATTGTGGTAAACTACACTTTAAAAGGGACCATTTTAGCCATTTTTAAGTGCACAATTCAGTGGCATTTAGTATATTCACATTGTTGTGCAACAGCTATGATTATCCAACTCCAGAACTTTTTCATCTTCTCAAATAGAAACTTTGTACCCATTAAACACTAACTCTCCATTCCCCCTCACCCTAGCCTCTGGCAACCGCTATTCTACTTTTTGACTCTGTTTTTAAAGACCAATTCATTATAAGTTGTAGCTGTGGCATTTCATCATCTTAGCATTTGAGAAGCAAAGTCATGGAGGGAAAGCTTTTCAAGGAAAAGTAGGGCTTATGGTGACATTTCAAATTCTTAAATCCCATATTTATCAATTTCCAAATAAAGTTTCAACCATTTTTCACATTTTAAGTGTTCATTTAATTAATTCTAAATGAGTAGACAACAAATTTGTCTTTGTTTTTAGTGATTCCTAGGATTGGATACATTGAAGTATCTTCAAAAAGAACAGGAAATCAATTGTTGTTCCACCAAACCTTTCTATTTGACTAGAATCTACTGAAACTAGTCAGTATAGGCTTCTGCCCTAAATTCTAACAAAATATATGGAATTGTTTCTATAATGATTGAGAAAACATTCACCAAGTTAATTGTTATTTGCCATTTCTTTTACAGATAAAGCCTGGGATATTAACAAATAGACAAGAGAGCAATAAACAACAGATACTGTGATCATTTAGCTAATTCTACTTAGAGTTCTGAAGCAAGAATAGATTATGATACATTGATAGTAAACATGACATTCTCAGCACATGTAAATAAACCCTGAATTTGAGAACCTCTGTTTTCCCAGAGCCCTAGTAAATACACTTTTAACAGAGATCTCATGTAAAGTAGCCATATGCTTATAATTATCCAAATATTGTAGATCCCCTGTGTGAAATTTCACATCTTTATTGCTTCTATTTTAATGTTGACAAAGTTGGTAGTGATTTTTAAAACCAAGTCTGATCCTAAATAGGAAAGACAATTTCCTATGTAATTGTAGTTTTCTATGCAAGATTTGGCAAAGATCAAATCATTTCTAGAGTTTAATTATCTTTACTCTCATAAGCATACTAGATGCTCATTTGAGAAGGCATTTTGTCTGCTCAATTTAAGTATCCCAATACTTATTAGCGAACTGCAATGTGTTTTTAATCTAGACGATTTGGACAAACATAAAACATGTCGAATCATTATAGAAGAAAAGTGTTGCCACAAATTCACAGTGAAATACAGTAAAAGATCACTATGTCAAACAAATTAAGCTTTTTTAGAGAAGCAACTTAACAAAAGAAATTCTTAAGAGAATATGAGAGCTGGTTAGATTGAAGTTTTAAAATGTAATTCCAGAGCAAAAGTATAAAAATTGAGAAATAATACAGTTACCAGCGAATTATTTTACATTTAAAAAATCCAAATGGCTGAGTAATTAATGGTCACCATATTTACATACGGGTTTCCCCAATGGCTCAGCAGGTAAAAGAACCTACCTTCAATGCAGGAGACTCAGGAGACTCGGGTTCGATCCCTGGGTCAGGAAGATCCCCTGGAGAAGGGAATGGCAACCCACTCCAGGATTCTTGCCTGGCAAATCCCATGAACAGAAGAGCCTGGTGGGCTATGGTCCATGGGGTTGCAAAGAATTGGACACAATTGTAGTGACTGATCACAGCATATACATCAGATCAGATCAGATCAGTCGCTCAGTCGTGTCCGACTCTTTGCGACCCCATGAATCGAAGCACGCCAGGCCTCCCTGTCCATCACCAACTCCTGGAGTTCACTCAGACTCACGTCCATTGAGTCAGTGATGCCATCCAGCCATCTCATCCTCTGTCGTCCCCTTCTCCTCCTGCCCCCAATCCCTCCCAGCATCAGAGTCTTTTCCAATGAGTCAACTCTTTGCATGAGGTGGCCAAAGTACTGGAGTTTCAGCTTTAGCATCACTCCTTCCAAAGAAATCACAGGGCTGATCTCCTTCAGAATGGACTGGCTGGATCTCCTTGCCATCCAAGGGACTCTCAAGAGTCTTCTCCAGCACCACAGTTCAAAAGCATCCATTCTTCGGCCCTCAGCCTTCTTCACAGTCCAACTCTCACATCCATACATGACCACAGGAAAAACCATAGCCTTGACTAGACGAACCTTTTTTGGTAAAGTAATGTCTCTGCTTTTCAATATGCTATCTAGGTTGGTCATAACTTTCCTTCCAAGGAGTAAGTGTCTTTTAATTTCATGGCTGCAGTCACCATCTGCAGTGATTTTGGAGCCCAGAAAAATAAAGTCTGACACTGTTTCCACTGTTTCCCCATCTATTTCCCATGAAGTGGTGGGACAAGATGCCACAATCTTCGTTTTCTGAATGTTGAGCTTTAAGCCAACTTTTTCACTCTCCACTTTCACTTTCACCAAAAGACTTTTGAGTTCCTCTTCACTTTCTGCCATAAGGGTGGTGTCATCTGCATATCTGAGGTTATTGATATTTCTCCTGGCAATCTTGATTCCAGTTTGTGTTTCTTCCAGTCCAGCGTTTCTCATGATGTACTCTGCATGTAAGTTAAATAAGCAGGGTGACAATATACAGCCTTGACAAACTCCTTTTCCTATTTGGAACCAGTCTGTTGTTCCATGTCCAGTTCTAACTGTTGCTTCCTGACCTGCATACAAATTTCTCAAGAGGCAAATCAGGTGGTCTGGTATTCCCATCTCTTTCAGAATTTTCCACAGTTTATCATGATCCACACAGTCAAAGGCATCTTTAATAAGAATTTGCATAATTTGCTGTATGCAATCTACATACAAACCCCAGAGGGGTTTATTTTTACCTCCATCTGAAGTGACAGACGATTGCCAAGGCAGACAGACATAGAGGCACAATAGGTCTCCATTATCACACTGGGGAGAGCAGGGGGAATCGGGGGCTGGTACCTCTAAGGCTAAATTGTGCAAGAGTTTTATCTTCATGTGCACCATTTCCTAAGGGGCTTTTTTTTTTTCCCTCTTTTGCCTTCTCCACCACTTTTCGTCTTTCTTCCTGTTGCTCAGGATTCTGTTGACTATTCACCCTTGACCTCCTTTGAGCAAGATTGCTCAGTACCCTTAAGTATTTTCTTTTTTCTTTTCTGAGGGACTGTCGCCTGAAGATGAAGTCAGGAAAGGTCAGAAACACAGAGCAGGGATGCTCAGCTTGTGGAAATGTGGGGCGCCGGGGCCTCAGTAGTAGGTTTCCTCCTCACGCCTCTTGCTGAAAGCTCTAGGAGCTCAAAGGAAGAGAATTCTAAACCCACTGCCCCGGTTCTTTTCGTCCTTAGCCTTCTTTCAATCAAAAACCTGCCAGTCTTAAGTCTTGTTTCTCTTGGACCATACAGGTATCAACTAGTTACTGTTCTCAGATTATCAGTGTCAGTTTATTCAGAATAATATAATAGTGGTAGTAACACATGAATGGGGATCATACCTGATCCCCATTTGTTTAACTGGGACATTATGAAAACAGTACCACAAACTAAAGAAATTATTTCATTTGTGCAAATTTCAGGTGTTAGACTATCCTCCTAGAATATATTGCAGGAAACTTAACAGAATGTCTACTTCCCCTGTGGGTAGGCCCCCTTCCCCAGTGGCTCAATGGGTAAAGAATCCACCTGCAGTGCAGGAGACACAGAAGACGTGGGTTTGATCCCCTGGAGGAGGAGCTGGTAACTCACTTGAGTATTCTAGCCTGGAGAATCCCCATGGACAGAGGAACCTGGTGGGCTGCAGTCCATAGGGTCGCAGAGTCAGACATGACTGAGCGGCTAAGCACGCAGGGCCCATACTAAAAAGTTAATCTCGTCTGTCACTTCTGTCATAAAAGCTGCTTTTCAAGTGACAGTCTAATGAAAAGAATGGCATAATGCAAGAGATGAGCTCTTTTTAAATTAATGTATTATTTTAATTGAATATCGTTAATTTACAATGTTGTGTTAATCCCTGCTATACAGTAAAGTGATTCACTTATACACATTCTTTTCTATATTCTTTTCCATTATGGTTTACCACAGGATATTGCTGGTTTGTATAGTAGGACCTTGTTGTTTATTCATTCTCTCTATATATGTCCCTAGTTTGTATCTGCTAAGTCCAAATTCCCACTCCATCCTTCCCCTACCCTAAGATAAACTATTTACTTAAGAGAATCTTCTCTCTCTGGGTTAGTATGAAATAATGCTTTAAAGACAACAACAGCACAGATTTCAGAGAGTAACAGGCAATTCTGTTTGCTTTGATTCTGTATCTCTGGGCAGGTAGATCTTTATTTATAGATGTTTTGTTGCCAAATGCTTCACACACCTAATAGAGGACCCTCTAATTTCTCAAACTAGTGTTAATGTAGATGTCACTGTCCCTTGCTTATCTTGCAAGCCCCTGAAAACTTCACCAGGTCCAGCGCTGTTTGGATTCACCACCGGTAACTCCCTCAGTGTCCACAAGGGGGCAGGACACACCATACTGCACAGCTGTCGGTATTCCCTTCTCTTCGGGGGGGAAAAATGTAACCATGAAAAGAATACTAAGCTGTGAAAGGTGCCTATACCAGACCTTCTCATTTCAGCTCAAGAAACTCTCCCCCTTTTTGCTGTTCCTCGTAGAAGAAACAGCTAAAGAAATTACAAGAGAATCTAAGACTGGACAAGAAACAGCTGAAGAAATTACAAGAGAATCTAAGACTGGACTGAAAAATTCTACAACATTGTTTCAAATTCTTAAAATGTTCTGAGAAGGTCTAGAGGCAGATCTTCGTAGTTTGTTCTCATATCTTTATTTTTTACAACACATAAACTCACACACACACACACACACACACACGGAGCAAAGGCCTCTATGTGGCCTTGTTAATGTTGAAATTCTTATTTGAAACATATCCACAAGGGAGGAAGAGGTACAGCTTTATTCCTTACTGAGGATCATTGTCATAATACCTGAGATGTGAAATGTTTTTTAGTATAGGGAAAGCACTGGATTAAGAGTCAGAAAGACTTGCCTCCCTCCTAGTAGTGCAGATCCCTGACTGGCTTGTGACCTTGGGCCCCATTCACTGAGCTTGTCCATCTGCTCATCAGTGTCATTAGAAGTGGTTTCAGGCAAAGGAGAGCCATCACCTCCTTTGCTTGGACCTGAGTCTGGGAGCAATGCAGGAGGATAATATCTGCACCAGTGGAATCCTGCTGGGAGAACAGACCACATCCTCTGTGGTCCCTGTTCTGGTGTCACATCCTCTTACCCATGACTCCTTCCAGTGTTCCTAAGGTACAATAGGCTGATGACTTTGGTTCCTGTTTACTGATAACTTGTGGCAGATAATAATTGCCATGAGCAAAAAGAAGAGAGAACATACAGGACAGCAGCTGCAGGCAGGAAGCCTACTTACTGACTAGGGGGATCTGAAACCATGAATCACCACTAATCAGACTCCATACTGATAGAAATTAAAATACTGATAACCCAAACCACAAGTGTTTGTTTCCCCGAGGGAAGGGATGGAGAGAGACCGCAAGGAGGAGGCCTCTCTGGGTTGACACGGGAGAATACAAGCAGCAGGCGGAAGGGGAAATGCTTCCTCTACAACTGGGAAACAAGGGGTTTTAGTCTGTGGTTTGGGAGAGGTGGCATGTGCAGGGAGGAGGAGGGCTGGTGAAGACCTGCAGAGGGGGACAGAAAGGACACGGAAGAGAGACGTCCAAGGAAATGGCCTTGGCAATAAAACAAAATCAAACCAAACAACGTAAAGGGACCAGCAGACATGCTTCGGACATAACGTTAAGTGACAAGGGGCGGATATGACATAACATCTATCCCTGTGTGGCAATCATAAGTACATAAAAGACAGAGACAGATTACAAGGGGACCCATAATGGCAAGCACATTTTGAAAGTCTGTTGTAGTGGCAAAAATCTGAAAAACAATTTGTTTTGTTCAGTTCCACTTCCTTTTATGTTGTTAAGTTTGAAAAAAAAATTAACTATTTGGAAGCACAGAGAAAGGAAGGAAGAAAAGGTTATGTATGGTAAGGCATCTTGGAGTCTAAAGTCTCAGAACTTGATAATCTTGAAATAAAAACTGGGTCATAAGTAGGCCTGTGATAGAGCCAGAAGGGACAACCACAACAGATCGAGAGGAGACTGGCCAGTTCCATAGCCCAGTGGTTAAGAGCTCAGGTTCTGGAGCAGTGTGAACTTGGCCCTCAGTTCCATTAGCTGTAAAATGGGGATAATACAATCCTGACCTCATAAGATCGTGTTGAAGATGAAAGGAAACAGGTTCTCTTGGGTGTTTGCCATTACCTAGGGAGGCCAGTGTCCAGACCTTAAGGAAGTTTGGAAACGAAGGGAGCAAGGAAGCAAAACTCCCTCTTTACGCAGTCAGGTGACTGGTCTTTGCAGGGACAGAAGAAGGAATGAAATAGCAAAAGGGAGAAGGGGGAAGAAATTGAGAGGGTGAGGAGTAAGAAGACTGGGAACACGTGCGCACACGCGCGCACACACACACACACGCACAATGAGGTGTAGGCGAGGAAATCATCTGACAGCAAGTAAAACCATAAAGAAAAGAAAAAAGCAAGAAGGAAGTAGAGACATCGGCCCAGGAATGGGACCAGCACTGGGTCTAGAGCCTGCGCCCTCAGATTCTGTTTCTGGCCGCACATCCTGTTGGCGGAGCGTCCTTGGAAAAGTCATTTATCCCCTCTCAGTCTCATTGTTTATATCTGTGAATGTGGAAAACTGGAAGGCCAACCTCCCATAGAGGCTGGGGCGATTGAAGAGCATGTTATGGTTGGTGCCGGGGAGCACCCAGTAAACGCACGGAGAAACTCGACGTCCACAGCGCTCCAGGGGCACGGAGATCAGCGAGTGAGAGCAGCCCCTCCGCCTCGATTTCAGCCGTCAGGCCCGGGAATGAGTGAGGCAGTGGGTGGAGAAGACAGGCACGGGGAATCTGGGGACAGATAAAGGAAACTCGTGACGGGGCGAGGCTGAGCTGAAGAGAAACAGATTGGGGAAGAGTTGCAAAGGGAGGGGTCCACCGAAAGGGAAGAGGGGGGTCCGAGGAGGGAGAGGGTGGGAAGGCAGAGAGAGATGGGAGGGCGGTGTGGGAAGAAAAGTAGGCTGGGGAAAGAGGGTTGGAATGCAGAAGGAACTTGGGGAAGGAGGAAGTATGGAAGGCGGAAGGGAAAGAAGAGAGGGGAAAATGGGGACGCACTGGAGGCGGGGGCCAGGCCTTCAGAGGGGAGAGGACCGGAGTGACAGCTGGAGGAGAAAAGAGTCGCCTAAACGCAGCGTCCGAAGAGGCTGGGGACTGCGAGAAGAGAGGCTGGGGCCTGCATGAGAGCGCTGCAGCTTTCAGCATCCATCCAGACTCTAAAGACTCGTGGCCTTTGCGTGACCTCGAGGGTCGGGAACAGACGTCTGGTCTTTGTGGAAAGCGGTAACCCCAGTGAGAGAACGGGGCTGTTCTGGGCTGAGCCCTACGCCTGGCGTGCGCGGCGAGAGGCTTCCCTGGCCCCTGGGCTGGCCATTGAGGGGGAGCGATCGACTGGCCCGGGAGGCCGGAGCCGGGAAAGGAAGGTACCACTGCCCGGAGTCGACGCGCAGTCGGCTGCAGAGACGCCTGCTCGGAGCTGTCCCTGGGGGGCGCCGCCGCCGCTTGCCTCCTCCGGGGCTGCACGTTCCCAGCCAAGTGGAGGCGACCGAGGTGGTGGTGCTGGTGGTGGGGGCGGGGGAAGACCAGGAGCCCGCGCAGCGCGGTGCTGCGGCGGGACCGAGCTTCGAACAGAGCTGGAGGGGCTCTGGCTGCGGAGGACCCTGGCTTCCTTGCCGCCGAGCGGCCTCGCGAGCCTACTCCTGCCCGCCGCGCCGGGCCCCGCTCGGCGCGCACCGCCCGGCAACCCCGCGTACGTCCCGCGGGGGCGCTGCGTGCCCCCTCCCCGGCCGCCCGGCCCACAGCGGCCCCCTCTCCCCCACACCTCCTGCCCACACCACCCGGCCTCTCCTCCCACCCTCTCCTCCCCTCCCCTCCCCTCCGTCCTCTCCCCTCCCCTCCCGGCGAGGGGCGGGAGGGGGCGTGGCAGGGCCGGGATTTGTGTGGCTGGGACCCGGCTCCTCGCACTCCGAGTCCGCCGGAGGAGCCGGGCCCCGGCCGCTGTCCAGCCGTTCCGTGCCGCCCCTCGCGCCCGGTGCCGCCGCCTCTCGGGGAGACGCTGGCCATGGATACCTCCAGGGTCCTGCTCTCGGCCGTCTTCCTCATCAGTTTCCTGTGGGATCTGCCGGGTTTCCAGCAAGCTTCCATCTCTTCCTCCTCGTCGTCCGCCGAGCTGGGCTCCGCCAAGGGAATGCGAAGCCGCAAGGAAGGAAGGATGCCGCGGGCGCCGAGAGAGAATGCCACGGCCCGGGAGCCCCTGGATCGCCAGGAGCCCCCGCCGAGGCCGCAGGAGGAGCCCCAGCGGCGGCCGCCACAGCAGCCTGAAGCTCGGGAGCCTCCCGGCAGGGGCCCGCGCGTGGTGCCCCACGAGTACATGCTGTCAATCTACAGGACTTACTCCATCGCCGAGAAGCTGGGCATCAATGCTAGCTTTTTCCAGTCTTCCAAGTCGGCTAATACGATCACTAGCTTTGTAGACAGGGGACTAGGTAAGTGGCAAAGAGGACGCCCGACTGCTTTCTCCCTGGAGGTCAGCCGCCAGGGCTCAGCTCCGGCGCTGGCAGGAGGCTGCATCTGTGAATTCGCCTTTCCGCTCTGGATACCTCCCCCTTTTCTTTTCTTAAATTGCTTTTTCTGAAGCCCAAGTATGTTTCCAAACGCGGCTGCAGATTTTATTCCAGTGTGCAATTCTCCCTGCCTCTCTTTCGTCTGTTTCTTTCTTTCTCCATTCCTTCCCTCTTCCTCTAGCCTTTTGCAGAAAGCAGCGTGGGGGCCGCATGTCTGGTGGCTGCTGGAGGAAGCGTGGAAGGCGGGAGGTGGCGGGTAGATGACCCGGGCTGGAGAGGAGTCGCGGCGAGCACTGATGAAACCCGCGGCAAGGTATCCCGGATGGTACCGGGTGTGTGGTCCAAGGCCCCGAGCTGCGCGTTGCGAACCGAGTGGCTCTGGGACCCGAGCAAGCCCTGGGAAGCCCCGAGCTCCCATCGGCTCCGGGAAAAGCCGTCAGAAGCGAATGCTGCGGTCCAGAGCAGCGAGTTCTCGAGCGGCGTGTGGCAGTGCCCTGGCCCAGCCGCTCCGCTGGTACCCGACCGCTCCTGGCGCTGGGTGTGGGCATGGTCAGTCGCATAGGAGCCCCGCGCCCTCGGGGTCGCAACCGAGTCATTTCTGCAGAGGCAGCGGCAACAACTGGCTGGGAGAGCCGGGAGCAGAGGCAAGTGGGCTCAGTTTGGGTGTTTTGTTGGTACTTAATCCACGTGGGTGCCTGCCTGTGCTCACCCACCTTTCTCAGCCAGGCAACTCGCCTCTCTCTGCGCATCGACCCAGGGGCCCCGTCTTTGGGCCCCTCCGTGGGCTCGGGTGCATGTGTGGGTGTCTGCAGAAACCCCTGCGCCCCCTCCCTGCCACCCGCGCGGGTCTGCAGCGTGGCGAGTGCCTTGGAGAGAACCTCACGCTACCCTGGTCCCAGAAATTGGGGAGGGATCCGCCGGCGCCGGGCACTCAGCTCCTAAAGAGACAATAACGTGGAAGGAGATGGGATGAAGGGGAATAAAGCAAAGGGAGGGCAAAGGGGAGGTAGGGGGGTGAGGGGAAAGGAAGGAGGCATCGGTCCACTCCGCCACCCGCCCAGACGTAGCTCCTCGGCTTCGATATACCTTCCCAGCCCCCCACTTCGAGGTCAGTGTACGTGAGGTCTCCCAGGAACTGGCCAGCGCCGGGGTTCGGACCGAGACGACCACCCGGCTGACCTGGGTACTGGCACTCCCTTGAAATTTACAGAACAGGCCCCGAGCCCCCGGCTCTTTCCAGGCTTCAGGCCCCAAGCCCCCTTCCTTGCCGCCGCCTTCCTGATCCGCATGGGTCCAGCCCACGAGGCGTTCGCGGCTGCAGCCGGAGGTCAGCGAGGTTCACGAGCTGCCGAAAGGTCTGGGCGGCAAATTAACGCCAGGTTATTTTATGGTGATTTCAGGACTAGTAAAGCCACCTTGGCAAATACAAGTGGCTTCTTCGCAGCTTTGCATCAGGGTCCCCGGCCTCCCTGCTGCCGGCGCCGCTCGCCCTGACCCCACTTCCAACCCTCGCCCTACCTCTGTTGTTTCTCTGCCTCCAGATCCTCTGTGTATCCCTCATCCTCTCTAACTCCCTAATCGAAGACTTCCCCCAGACTTCCCCAGTCGAGAGACTAAGGAAGAACAGAGGGGATTACTCTAAAGGCCTTTTTTCCCCGGGGAAAGAAGTCCCGGAGGCCCAGGGTGGCCAGCGGTTGGGCGCGCCTTTTCTTCTCCCCACGGGAAGTTGCCAGAACCTCTGCCCCTCCCCCAGACAGACGCCCCCTAACTCGCAAGCTGCGCCCCAAGAGTTTGGCAGAGGACCAGGGGACCCTGCGGGCTGCTGGGAGGTGTCTACCGAAGCCTGCGGCGTCGGGGCAAGTGTGGGAGGTCTCTGGGGACTCCAGGTCGGGCGCAGACGCGGGCTCGCTTCACCCTGGCTTGCGCGGCTGCCTCTCCCCGGGCATCGCGCTGGGCGCCCCTGGGCGCCGGAGGTAGGGAGGAGACTGGCTGCGCGCCCAGCCTGGGGGAGGCAGGGGTGGGGGGCGGGGGGCTCTGTTCCTGAGCCAAGCTCTCCAGGCTAGCCGGACCGAGATACAGACGTTCGGCTTCCACTCCCGAACGCGGTCCCCAGCCGGAGGAGACGCGGCGTGACCACCTGGCCCTCCGCGTCCGAGGCGCGGTCTTCCCCGAACCCTAAGGTTCCCAGAAAACGGGAAGAAAAGGCAGTTCTTTGAGCCGGAAGGCTGTGCGGCGGGTAGCACGCCGCGCGGGGGCGAAGGAGTGCGAAGCCGCGGGCTGCAGGGGGCGCGCGGAGGAGGGGGCGCGCAGGGGAGGGGGTGCGTTGCGGGCCACAGCCCCAGCTTGATAAAGGGAAAGCCTCACTTTCCCTCTCACTGATTTTGATTTGATGTGTCACCGGCGGTGACCTCGGGCTGGACCTTCCGGGGCTTGCTTAGCATCGGGCCCCTGATTGGAGTGTTTCAACTCAGCGATCTAATTGAGGGTTCATGTCATAACACATCAAACGGTGTCTAGTCTCCCGTGATGGAAGGGACCCGCCAGCCGCGCATCCCGGGTTCCTGGCGAGGACTTCCGCCCCTCTCACGTGGGGACTCTCAAACCGCGCCAAACCCTCGGGCCTCCCCTCCCCCAGCTGGGGATGGCAGGACAAGGAGCAAAGAGAAGCGGCCAACCGAGAGCCGCGCCGGCCGCGCTGACTTGGCGCCTTGCCTCGGGGATGTTTAAATCGCCGTCGAGTGTGGCAGGCTTGGCTTTGAGAAGCAGCGGGTCCCTCGGGGGCACAAGCAAAGACCACGTAAGGAATCCTGAAGCCCGCTGTTGAGGTCTGAACTACTTAACGTACAGTATTTCTAAAAAAAAAAAAAAAAAAAGTCTTCCTCACCTGGGGGCTCCCGGAACCCCAAAAGTTGCACCTAAAGCTTGCATTTCAAGAATGGGAGCGTGCGGATGAACTTTGCCCAGCGTGGATGGATTCAGAGCGCTTTAGATCTGTGACGACTGCATGTTCAGTACTGCCTCACTCCCTGCCCTCCTTCTCTCAACCTCCCTGCCCCCCCAGGAGACTTGATTGCAAGCTTTTAAAAATATGTCCACCCCTTCAGTTTGCTCTCCAATATAACTGGGATATGTTGACATGCTGAGCATTTACTGTGTACCGAATGCTGGGCTAACATCTGTTACATGAATCATTTCATTTAATTCTAACAACACCTCCCTCCTCCAGGAAGAAAGTGCTACAATCCCTGTTTTACAGATGATTTTAAAGAAGGCAGAGAGATTAAGGAAGTTGTTCAAGGTCACACAGCTAATGAGAGCTGAAGCATATAGCCAGTTCTGCAGGCTTACCTTTGGCGCTATATGGATAGAGCAAGGCAAGAGGAAATTTCTAAAGCATGGTGGCAGGAAACAGAAGTAGAAAAAATGGACAGACTCCCTACCTCTGTAATCTCTCAAGACTTAGTTAGGAGTTGGAGTGAAATGTTGAATTCACAGGTCTAAAACTGAGATGCACCTTGCTTCCTCTTTGATCTCCCTGTAAAAGGCACAAACTGCTTTATCCCTGACCTTCAATTTTTAAAGGTAGTTTTCACATAGCATGTATGTGAGTGAAAGTCACTCAGTCGTGTCCGACTGTTTGCGATCCCATGGACTATACAGTCCACGGACTTCTCCAGGCCAGAATACTGGAGTGGGGAGCCATGCCCTTCTCCAAGGAATCTTCCCAATCCAGGGATTGAACCCAGGTCTCCTGCATTGTGGGCAGATTCTTTACCAGCTGAGCCACCAGGGAAGCCCTGACCTTTAAGAATGCCTCCAAATTGTGCTTTCAAGATGATTTTGGATCCACAGAGATGGGAAAGTGTGTGCATGTGTGTGTTGGCACAGTGATAGGATCAGGATGGACCAGGTTGGATATACAGACATTGCAGTTAGCACATGATAGAGCTTATTAAAAAGACCACAAGTACAGGGGGCTTGGATCCCCAGCCCCGGAGCCTGGGAAAGGCAGACAGTGAGAACTGTGAATTCAGTGTGGCTGTAAGATAGAGGGTGAGGGAGAGTGAGGCAAAACTCCGACTTTAATTTAGGTAGTGAGAAGCACCACTGTTAATTCCAACAAGGGACCAAAAAAAAAAAAAAAAAAAAGCCTCTTAAGGATGAAGAAAACAAAATGAACCTAAGAACACTGCTGTGAGTTAGGTTTCTAGATAATTTTGAAATAAGAATACTCTTAAAGTTTTTTTTTTTTTTTTGATTGTTGTTAAGAATAGCACTCTCAGAAAGGAGGCAGTAGGGAACAGATAAAAACCAACCAACCAAACAAACCAAAAAACAAAAAAACCTAAAACCTAGATCTGAACATCCTTAAAGAACTTGACACCCTGGAAATGAACCTCGGGAGAGTTTGCCCGGGATCCCTGGCTTCTAGGTTTACCTTCTGGGTCGCGATTGCCAGGGGGCAGGGCAGGACAGTTGTGGGGATAGTCTGGCGGCGGGAAGCACTTCTAAGAGCGGCGTCGTTCCCTCCTAATTGAAGTGCGTCTGGCGCGGTATGTTTATGCAAAACAGCGAGTTTCTGGGTGGACCTGGGCAAAGAGTGGTGCAATCAACGCAGCCGGGCTTTTGCCCGAACCCTGTTGTCGTTGGCAAACGGAAAATGAAATATAAGCAGGGAAGTATTTTAATGGGGATGGAGGGAATTCACAACTGTTAATTATTTGGTGACCTTGTATTCGATTTGTTTGAGTCCCTTATAAAAACACTAATGCAGACCAGACGGCCAAGTGAGGAAGCCGGCAGAAGGTTCCAATCTAGGCTTTATTTCCCCGGAAAGAGGGAACAGCCTTGGGAAAGGACTGCTGAGCGTTCAAGTGCGTGCGGGTGAGGACGCGCCCCCGTGAGCCCCGCGCAGGGTTTGCGAAGCCCTCCAGGTTCAGGATCCCAGTCAAGTCCAGTGAACGGGCAGGTCCTGGAACTAACCCCGGGGGTAAGGGAAGGAAGCCTGAAACCAGAAGTTTGTTCTGCCCTTCTGGATGGGATGACTAAAACATTTTTCAGGCCATAAACCTAACTCTTGGCCACGGGCTCGTTGTTAAACAGCAGTTACTGTCACTCCCATCCCTAAGGCCTTAAGGGCCGCCTTACAAATGCCGCTTTAGCAAGAGGCTAACAACGCCTAGTGTCTTCTACAGCGAGAGGACAAATATCGCCAGAATTCTGGGCCGGGCTTCCTCAGCAGGAGAGACTAATCAGAAAAGGACACTGTGCTTTTTCCTGGCGCGGGAGGTTCTGGGACTCTGGGAGTTTGCGAGTTGCTGGGGGGGAGGGGATCGAAAAACGTGCACCAACGTCCTTGTCGTTTCTGCACATGAAAAAAAAAAAAAAAAAAAAAAATTCCCTAAGCCACAACCCACGACAGGCCTTGGGAATCCCTTCCCGCGCAAACTGAATCAAGACAGGAAAGCTCCCTCTTCTGACCAGAGTGACCTCGGGGAATGCAGAGCGTTGGACTGATGGGCTCTCTAGTGCACCCCGTTTTTTTCTCTCAGCTGGAGCTCTGGGGTTCTGGCCGCACACCTCGGGGAAGCTAGTGACTTCTTCCTGGGGGTGGCGTGGTCGGACAGGGAGAAGGCAACTGAGCAGACAGGTAGAGGAAATACGTAGCAGGGCGGAAAGAAAACTTTTGTTTCCTGCCAGGACTTCTGCTTGCATCCAACGACCCAGAGCAAATCAACAAGAATCCCTGGGAGCCTTTAAGTGCAGAGGAGGGCTCTGGTTCTAGAACTCTGCGGGTATGGAATACCCCTGGTTAAGCGATGCTCTCTGGACCTGGGAAGGGGTCCAAGTCGAGGCCGCGAGGAGTGGTGAGCAGGAATGTGGATTCACAGCGCCATTTCCTTGCTTAGTACCTACCACCTCCCTCAACCCCGTTCCCATCACCCCCACCCCAACCCCCGCGCCCTTAAAGCCTGGCTGTTTATTTTTAAGCTCAGTGTCGGTTAAATGGTGTCTCTTGTTTGGTGGTGGTGGTAGTGGTGGTGGTTTAGTAGCTAAGTCGTGTCCGACTCTTGCGACCCTATGGACTAGAAAGCCTGCCAGGCTCCTCTGTCCATGGGATTCTCCAAGCAAGAATACTGGAGTGGGTGGCCATGTCCTTCTCCAGTCTCTTGTTTACAGGGATCAAATAGGTCCTCGTCGGCATAATGGGTTCCAGGGAGGCTGCTGCCTGCCCTCCAGGACAGTCCATTAGCGCTGCTGGGGGCCCAGGGTTCGGTCTGCTGGGGGTGAGCTGCTTCAGGCTCTGGGAGCCGGGAGGCGCGTGCGCGCGGCCCGTGGCCGGGGCGCATGGGTACCGGGCAGGGTTTAGGGACCCGGTAGTGGGCGTGCGTGCAGGGGAGGAGAGGGCGGGTATGACAGCTGGAGCAGAGCGGAAAGCAGGAGCGGTGGCAGCGCGGAGGATTAATTTTGGGGTCGATCGGGGCTGGTTTACCCATACCCCTTCTACCCCTAAATAATCTCTGACCCGAAGAGTATCCGTGCCCCTGTTTTGTAAATTTGGCATCCGGGCAACTTGGTCCAGTCATGATCCCACTTCTCAGCCGACCGCCGCTCCCATGCCCAGTAAGGGGGGCGGGGGGTGGAACTGAAGGATGCTAGACTATGGGTCATAACTGCCACCAGGAATCTCGTTTATGCTAGCGCGCTATTTCGGGACTCAGCCCGAGGTGAACGCAGTGGAGCTGAGTTGCCACGATGCCGGCCTCAGGAGGAGTGTCCGGGCCAGCACTTGAAGAAACACGCATCACTGAGGTTTCTCCTGCGCAGGAAGCCCCCCCTCGCCCCCATCCCGCCCCACCCCCGCCCCGGCGCTGACAGTCCAATATCCTGCACATAACCACACGCCAGTTTGAGCCCGTCCTTCCACCTGCAACTTCAGGACTGGTCATGGAGGGGAAACAACGTAAAATGGGAAGTTTTTCTTCTACTTTGAATCTCCAAGCTCTCAAGTCCAAAGGCATCATGTTCCAGCCCAAAGGGCAGTTTCAGGGCTGAGATGCAACTCCCCTGGGCTCTCAGGTGACCCTATACAGGTCGACATAGCAGGTGGGGCGACCTTGGGCAAATCAACCAGGTGTGGACCCTGCTCCGAGGGTCCAGGAGACAGCAGTGACCTGCAGGCGATGCTGCGGCTGAGGACGCCCGGGCACAGGCTGCTCAGCTGCAGAGGAAAGGTACGAGAGAAGGTCGATGCGTGGGGTGCTTCCGAGCTTCTGTTTGGATTTCAACTGTGGTGCTGTCAAATTAAGATCTGAGCCAATGTGGTCCAGAGCCCAGGATAGGATATCAGTGAAGAGAGAAGCCTGATGAAGTATCCTTCATCTGGGCTTTGCATCTCTGGCTCATGAGCCCCTGCGGCCAGGAGAGTTTGCACCATGTGCATGGAAACTGCTTTATAAATGAATCTGTTTCATCCTGAGAGACAACAGGAGTCTCTTCGAAGTACCTCCGGACTCCTGCTAGGGGTGCCCAGTGCCCAGAGATCAGGTAAAGGGCTGGCATGTCTTCTTCCAGAAACTTGCTGAAAGCTCCCTGGGAGAGCGAAGTTGTCCCCAGCCGGGTGGAAATCGGGGTTCCCCTTCGCTCCCCCCACCCAACCTCACTGGTTTGCCACAGGCTGAGTGAAAACTTGCTGTGGGAACATTGAGGTTTCTCTTCCGGATAGAGGCTGGCCACCAGACTCATTCTTTGTGGTTCCCAAGGCCCTGGCTAGAGCCAGGGAGAGGGGGCAGGGATGTGCTGAGGCTTTGGGAAGAGGGTGGAAAAGTCCTCTGTGGAGGATTTCCCGGGGCCTTTCTGATCTTTAAAGGGTGGAAAGAAACTGATAAATTCAGGGCAAGCTATTGGGGAAAACACTGGGGAAGCCAACAGACCAGAGCGAAGGCTCATTGGGTGAATGTGTGGTGAGGAGGCGCTGGCCCAGGGGAGCGTCTGTGGGACTGTGATGCCACGGCCTCCTCGCACTGAGGCCCAAGCGTCATTCATGGCTATGACTCCTTCTCCTCCCAGCTGCCTGATGAAGCTAGGGAGCACCTCTCCTGTACCCTAGATTGGCTCTGTGGACAGTTTGTGCCCCACAAAGGTGCCAGCGGGAGAGTGGGAGGCGAGGAGCAAGGAGACCAGCCACTAGGGCTCTCAGGGGTGTGGTAGATTTGCATACTGCCTACCTGCTACCTGCAGAGGAGGGCCCTATCCTTGATGAGGTTCTGGCTGGAGGTTGGTAGTTCACTTGGCATTGTGGGAGGGACCCAGAGCAGTGGATAAAGCCTAGGGACTGAGATGGAGCAAGGTGATGGGGGTGAAGCTGAAACCCTTATGGGCCTGGCTCTTCACTGGAAGCCCTTGTTTCTTTCTTGACCCCCCTGCCCAGCACCTCCCCTCCACTCACTTCTGAAAATCTTGTGGAGAGAACTGGACTGCATCTCAAAGAAGACCAAGAGGACAGGTGCGTCTTCCCCCCAGGTCCCCTTACCTGGCCGTAGGTAGTTATAGTAATATTGGCTGCATTCGTTGGGTGCTTCTGTCTGTCATGCACAGCCGGCTCTGGTTGCCTCCACTCTGACCTTTACAATGACTCTGCAAAGTGGACCGGGGGGGGGGGGGGGTGTCATTTTCCTGCTTTACAGATGAGGCATATGATACAGGGAGAGCTTATGTGATTCAGTCCATCCAAGATCATCCAACCAATAAGTTACAGGTCAGGATCCCAATCGGAGAAGGCAATGGCACCCCACTCCAGTACTCTTGCCTGGAAAGTCCCATGGACGGAGGAGCCTGGTGGACTGCAGTCCATGGGGTTGGGAAGAGTCGGACACAACTGAGTGACTTCTCTTTCCCTTTCCCTTCAGGATCCCAATCACGGCTCAGACTCTAGATTCCTATCCTCTTTCCATGTCATCAGTAGTAACAGGTACACATATCCTCGGATGTCTTTCTTACTCTGTCTCATTTGCCAGCCTTCCCTCAGTGACTGTGAGCTGGCATGACGTTCTCATTTAGCAAAAGTTGTTTCCATCTAAGTTCTATTTCAAAAGTCCAGTTGTTGGCATCCCCTTGGTTCTGCTGATTAGGAACTGATTGACACTTGGAGATGAGGGATGGATGTCCTCCCCACAGTCACCGGCAACGCAAAAGAGCTAGAGAGTTCTCAGGGTCTCTACCAGACACACAGCTCAGCAGCTGGGAAGTCCAGAGTGGTGGCATCAGTATTGGAGCCAGACTGCCACATCTACCTCTGTCTTGGACAAGTGACACTTGAGCCCTCTGTGTTTTAGTTTTGTGAATCATGACATAACAATGATTTTTTTTTTTTGAAGAAAATGACTTAGATAGTTTTGAAACTTAAATGACTTATTATAAGTTTAGAATTTAGATCATGCCCAGCACACAGTGGGCTTCTCAGATGGCGCTAGTAGTAAAGAACCTGTCTGCCAATGCAGGAGACATGAGACATGTGTTTGATCCCTGGGTTAGGAAGATAGATCCCTTGAAGAAGGGAATGGCAACCTACTCCAGTATTCTTGCTTGGAGAATCCCATGGACAGAGGGGCCTGGCAGGCTACAGTTTGTAGGGTAGCAAAGAGTCAGACACGACTGAGGTGACTTAGTACGCACATAGTGAGTGCATAAAACAGAGTTCACTGTTAGGATTGTGCTGGAGTTGAGCAAAAGCATCCCAGACAGGGTGAATTGTGTGGGTGGACTCATGAATCAGTGGGACGGCTCAGCAAGGTCAGCAGTTTGCAAGGCTCAGATCTTGGTGGAGGTGGGGCTCAGGACAAAATGACCAGGAGATCACTGTCCCAGAAGAGGGTCATAGTTGGAGAAGAAATTATTCAGAGACCTTCATACCCCATCGGAGAGAGGACCGAAGACTCCTTTTCACTCACCCAGTACACCTGGCTCTATCTCCAACTTGTGGACTTGGGCAACCTCAGGGCATCGTCAGGGCTGAGTGACCTGGGAAGAAGAGGCTCCAAGCCAGCTCTGAGTTCCCTGCTTGAAGGTCTTCTCATTTCCAGTAAAGGGAAAAAACAAAAAAGGAATTCCTGGTAGAACCCAGCGCCCTTTGTGTTGGCGGATCTGTGATGGATGTGGGTCTCATGTCCTCCCTGTTTGCCCAGCTGCCCAATCAGAACTTTGGAAGAGGGGCGTGGCTCTAGTCCCAGGGTTTCGGTCCGAATCAAGACCTTCAGATCGTGTCCCCCTTCCGAGTTGCAAGACCCTGGGCGAGGGATGATGACTCCTCGTGGAGCCCGCTCTGTCACCTATAAAAGAGTGAGTGCGTAACAGTTAGAACGGGCCTCCCACGCTGTCGCTGAGGATTCACGCACGGGACCGAGGCCACCAAACCCTGAGCACGTGCCCGGCACAGAAGCGCTCCCGGGAGCATTCAGGGATGTTTTTGAAGGTGGGGGGGGGGGTGGGGGTGAGGGGGGTGGGGTGGGGGGCGGAGGAAGGAAAGGCTGAGCAGCGAAGACCTCCGGAGTCTCCTTTGTGAAAACGGGCGATTATCCTCCCCGCTCCGTCCCCACCTAGCGGACGAGGGGTGGGAGACCCCGCTGTCATCGGAGCTTTCTGGGTCTCAGCCCATCGCCGGAGGACACGCGGCCGGACGAGCGGTGGGCGGCCGGTGGAGGCGGGTGGGGCCCGCCAGTGGCCGCTTAGGTCACGGCGGATTTAGAGGACGCGAGCGGGACACGCACTAATTGGCAGCGTCCTGGAGCCCAGGGTCTGGGCGCGAAGGGCCTTGGGGGGCGAGCTGGAGCTGCGGGGCGCCCTCCGGGCCCCGCAGAGTGACGCACGATGCAACCAGGACTCTCAAGAGGGACCTCAAGTTGCGGACATAGGGCAAGATGTCCTGGGGAAACGCATTGCGGGCCGGGCCCTTTCCGCCCCAAACCAAAGGATGTTTGGGGTTTTAGGAGGCTGTCTGCAGGATGGCGGGCGAGGGAGCCGTCCGCAGCTAGATTAGTGCGGGTGGGCGGGGTAGGCTGGCCTTACTGCTCTCCTGGGTATCCTGACTTAAGGCGCCCTCGGGTATCCTTTTTCTTTACGCACTGATTATTTGCTTCTTGGGAGTCCCTGGTGGCTCAGATGGTAAAGAATCTTTCTGCAATGCAGGAGACCCGAGTTCTATCCCTGGGTCAAGAAGATCCCCTAGAGAAGGGAAGGGCGACCCACTCCGGTATTGTTGCCTGGAGAATCCCATGGACAGAGGAGCCTGGCCAGGCTACAGTCCATGGGGTCGCAAAGAGTCGGACACGACTGAGCAACTAGCATTCCAATGATGGGAGAGGAGGCTTGTGGGAGGGAGTGTGAAGGGCTGGTTTTCTACTCACAGATGGCCAGGACAGCAGGAGCCAGGCCTTGTGATGCCAGGATCGTCAGGCAAAGTGTCTGCAGGGTCACAGTGGATGGTGTGCGCACTCCCCAAGCTGGAAGCCTCCTCTGGGGCTATTTCTGTGATGCATGCCTCCAGAGCAGGTCCAGACAGGTGGAGAATGTGTTCTGATGGGGAGCTTCACAGAGCCACCACGGATGGTGGATTAGAGGTTCTGGACACACGTGGCTGTAAGAGTTTTTTTTTTTTTTTTTTTTTTTTAAGTGGGGGTGTCTGTGGCAGGGGGCAGGAGGAGCAGGGAGCCATAGGAACTTGGTTCTGGTGAGTGCTGCCTTAGCTCTTGCCCTGGCCTTGCATTTTATCCTCATGGGGCCCTCCCCACCTGGTGGGGCCTCTGAAAGAGCCCAGGGGGTGGGCTCATCTAGACGTCTGTGTGGTTCCTACAGTGGTGACCCAACCAGCATCACCTGGGAACTGAGGAAAATGCAAATTCTGGGTCCCACCTCAAACCTCTGGGGCCCAAGAGAGTATACATTTCTGACAGGTTCCTGGGGAAAGCTGATGATGCGTTTTTAGGGACCACTGCAGTTTCAGTGGCTTGGAGAGCTATTCACACTGCTCTACTCTGGTACCCGAGTCACCGCATTCTCACACACATGGCCCTGAGCCCACTTCCAGGCCCTGGTCAGCTTCTTCTCTGGGTCTGTGCTCCTAAGGGTGTGTCGACTGCCCAATGTGTGCGCCTGTAGCTGGGGAAGTGTGCACCTGTGGCACGTGTGTCCATGCAGGTGAGGCCCCCCAAACTGTGGGATGGAGCTAGTATGGGAAGAAAAGAGAGCAGGATACAGGTGGAAGCCCCCATTTGTATTCTTTCTCCTAGCTCTGGAATGGGTGGGGAAGCAGGCTGATCTTGCTAGAAAAATCACGTGAATCCCAAGGCTGCAGAACCAGTGGAAACCTCTTTTTACAGAGGTTTTCTCTGTTTTGGCCCCTCTTGAGGACTAGAAAAACATGACTCAGCTGTGTAGACTAAGCATTTATTAGTTCACACTTTTACTTTTTAAAATTTAAATTAAAAACCTTTTTTTTTTTTTTTTTTTTTACAATATTGTGTTGATGTCTGCCATACAACAATGCAGGTAGGGAGGGGATTAAGTGTAATTATGGCTGATTTGCATTATTGTATGGCAGTCCATGCTTTTAAAAAAAGGAATGAAGACAAAAGCTGGCTGATTTCTCTGTGTTGCATGAGAGAAAACTAAATAAATTGTCTTTTACACCTGCCTCTTCTTCCCCTCTACCTCTCCAACCAGTGACAAATTGTCTCAAAAGTTATGTAAGCAGAGATGGAAATGATTTCCTAAAGGATCCCAGGTTTGATTCCTACCAAGCCTTGAAAATACAGTTTGGACTGTATGCTTCATCACTTATACCTTGGCCACTCCCAGTTGCCTTGGCTCCAGGACCTGGACTCTAATGGATAGGCAATGGAAGCCATGGGCTGCTGCTGCTAAGTCCCTTCAGTCATGTCCGACTCTGTGTGACCCCAAAGACATCAGCCCACTAGGCTCCTCTGTCCCTGGGATTCTCCAGGCAAGAATACTGGAGTGGGATGCCATTTCCTCCTCCAATGCATGCATGGATGCATGCTAAGTCGTTTCAGTCGACTCTGTGCCCACCAGGCTCCACCATCCACAGGATTCTCTAGGCAAGAATACTGGAGTGGGTTGCCATTTCCTTCTCCAGGGAACCATGGGGCTTACTGGCTAAATGCTCCAACTCTGGAATTAAAGAGACCTAGATTTGGGGCTGAATACCACCACTTATTGGGCTTCCCTGGTGGCTCAGAGGTTAAAGTGTCTGTCTGGAATGCGGGAGACCCGAGTTTAATCCCTGGGTCGGGAAGATCCCCTGGAGAAGAAAACGGCAACCCACTCCAGTACTCTTGCCTGGAGAATCCCATGGAGGGAGGAGCCTGGTAGGCTACAGTCCATGGGGTCCCAAAGAGTTGGACACGACTGAGCGACTTCACTTTTACCACCACTTATTAGTTGTCAGACTCGGGTAATTAGTTTTCCCAAGCCTTGGTTTTCCCATCTGTAAAATGGGAACAATATGAGTACTTACCTTGCAGGACCGATCTGTGCTCGTGGATAAAGTAAGGATGAAAAATATGTCAGCCCTCAAGACATCGAGCTGGTGCAGCAAGAACCTTAGGTTTGTCCCTCTTATCACCTCCTTAGTTTGGGGAGAGAGAAATTTGAGAGACAGGAAGGGGAAGCCTCAGGCAATAATAGGCCCAGAGATCTGGGTGGTGGTTGAATGTTGTCAGACACA
The DNA here is from genome assembly GCF_029407905.1 of Bubalus kerabau. Lineage (NCBI taxonomy): Eukaryota > Metazoa > Chordata > Mammalia > Artiodactyla > Bovidae > Bubalus > Bubalus kerabau. The sequence goes on from NC_073637.1 coordinate 70,332,192, forward strand.
GGTTTCTTTAAAGGAGAAGAAAGTGTGCTGAATTCCCACTGATTTTAATGTGACCCTGGTCGGTTTGAAGGTCTCGGCTTCCATAAATCAAGTGCCTCCAGCGGCTTTTCCCTTTTCACCTCTTTAACCCTTCCCACAGCTCCATCTCAGGTCCGGACTTGCAAGACTGAGTGAGGCGGCCGGCCGCCCAGCGGTCAGCCTGGAGTGGGGACTAGGTGTGGCAGAGGCTCCAGATCCAGTGCCCCGGGGCTACATCTGGACAGGCATCGAGGGCCGGACCCCAGGACCCGGTGACACTTTTACTATTGAAGTCTACCCCAACTTTACTAGCTTCTGGGGCAAGCTGGGGGCTTTGGGGATTTTTGTATTTGCTGGGTTGTAAATATTTTATGAGAAGGCAGCCCAGGAAAATCTGGTTAGCTTTCTGCCTTGCACACTGAAGTGGGATTGGCTTCATGCACAGATGTGTCAAAAAAAAGAAGTCCAGTTTTGCCTGGGTCCCCAGGAATTCACCTTGAGTTTTTAAAAGCTTGTTATTGTCCCTCCTCCAGGTGCCCCCATTTTTTTCTCAGTGGTAACCAAAAATTTTATCTTCAGGATTAGTTGCAAAGCAAGACGATTTCAGATTGGGTAGGTGGAGGAGGGGAGAACGTCAATCTGTGTATGTATGCATTGCTTAGGTTCTTCTCCTTGCTGATGTATTTATTTCTCATTGGCTGCAGGATCTTCTCAATGGATAGATGCCTGGTGTTAGTGTTGATTCATTTGCACCCTTGCAGACTTTGGAAACCCTTCTTGCTCTTATGTTTCTTAAGTGACTGATGAATTTAAAAAAGAAAGAAATTGCCTTGCAGCTCCGCATTCTGTGAACTTCCTAATGGGCCTAAAGGTTTCAGCAAACCTGTCTGCTGGGCAGCACCTTCCACCATTCCACCAGACACCTGGGTTTCAACTTGGGCTGTCCCTTCAAATAAGCTTGGAGCTTTTTTTTTTTTTTTTTTTTTTTTAAAGCAAAGCTAAGAAACCCCAACAAAACTCCAGTACCCAGGCTCTGTCCTCAGATATTGATCCAGTTGACTGAAGCACACCCAGTGCTGTCATTTTTAAACTCTCTAGATAGTTATAAAGGGCAGCCAAGAAGTTCCCCACTTACTGACTGGCGTGTACCCTGGGTCAGACAGGCCTGTAGACGCTGCGGTGAGCAAGATTGGCCAGCACAGGGGGCTAGCTCCTGCGGGCTGCTGGAGGTGGGGCATGGCTGTTGCTGGGAAAGGCAGACCATGAGGAGACGAATACAAACGAAGTCCTTGTAGATAGTGCTCAGTGCCGGGAAGGTAATACACCAGAGTCCCCCGATAGTGACCGAGGGAGTCTGCTTTAGATCAGGGTGGTCAAAGATGGCCCTTTCGGAAGAGGTGACATTTGAACCGAGACGGGAATGATGAGAACGAGCCAGCCGAGAGGAGGTGTGGAGGTATTGCGGCCACAAAGGGCGCATTAGTGGTTACGCAGGCTCCTGGGGGTGGGTGGGAAAACCGGGAGGCCGCTGCGGCCGCCTTCTCCACTGACTTCCGCGCAGGGTGTCCCGCGCTGATGGGGACGAGGGGGCCGCCCTGGTGCTCCTTCCTTTTAGCCGCGCTCCGCCGGGGCGGGGAGCCGGGGTGGTCAGCCCTCCGGGCAGGCGCCCCGGGACCCCTACCGACCTGGCCCAGCTCCCTCCCAGGGGCGGCCGCAGAGCTCCGGGCTGATCTCCCTCTTAAGTGAAACTGACTGTAATTATTATTATTATTTTTTTTATCTCGCAGACGATCTCTCGCACACTCCTCTCAGGAGACAGAAGTATTTGTTTGATGTGTCCACGCTCTCAGACAAAGAAGAGCTGGTGGGCGCGGAGCTGCGGCTGTTTCGCCAGGCTCCCGCTGCGCCCTGGGGGCCGCCGGCCGGCCCGCTCCGCTTGCAGCTCTTCGCCTGCCAGTCGCCCCTGCTGCTGGAAGCGCGGAGCCTGGACCCGCAGGGGGCGCCCCGGCCCGGCTGGGAAGTCTTCGACGTGTGGCGGGGCCTGCGCCCCCAGCCCTGGAAGCAGCTGTGCTTGGAGCTTCGGGCCGCGTGGGGCGGCGAGCCCGGCGCCGCGGAGGACAAGGCGCGCGCGCTGGGGCCCCAGCAGCCGCCGCCCCCGGACCTGCGGAGTCTGGGCTTCGGCCGGAGGGTGCGGACCCCCCAGGAGCGCGCCTTGCTCGTCGTGTTCTCCAGGTCCCAGCGCAAGACCCTGTTCGCCGAGATGCGCGAGCAGCTGGGCTCGGCGACCGAGGTGGTCGGCCCCGGTGCCGGGGCCGAGGGGTCGGGGCCGCCGCCGCCGCCGCCGTCGGGCACCCCGGACGCTGGGCTCTGGTCGCCCTCGCCTGGCCGCCGGCGGCGGCGCACGGCCTTCGCCAGCCGCCACGGCAAGCGGCACGGCAAGAAGTCGAGGCTGCGCTGCAGCAAGAAGCCCCTGCACGTGAACTTCAAGGAGCTGGGCTGGGACGACTGGATTATCGCGCCCCTGGAGTACGAGGCCTACCACTGCGAGGGCGTGTGCGACTTCCCGCTACGCTCGCACCTGGAGCCCACCAACCACGCCATCATCCAGACGCTGATGAACTCCATGGACCCCGGCTCCACCCCGCCCAGCTGCTGCGTGCCCACCAAATTGACTCCCATCAGCATCTTGTACATCGACGCGGGCAATAACGTGGTCTACAAGCAGTACGAGGAGATGGTGGTGGAGTCCTGCGGCTGCAGGTAGCGGCGCCTTCCTGCCGCCTCGGCCCGGGATGGCCCGGGGGGAGGTCCGACCGCGGAGAGGCGGAGGGGAGCTGGCCCCCGATGAGGCAGAGAGCGGGGCCGCAGCCTGGACTTTTTTCGGCCGGTGGGAGACCAGGGAGTTCTGCCTTCCCAGAACCTTCCACCTGCCTGCCTAGAGGGAGAGACGGAATTTCACACCTTGCCCGGGGGGGCCATCCTGGAAAAACCAGCCAAGGAGGAATTCTTCAATTTTTTTTTTTTTCGGTCGTTATTAGTGTGGGTTTGGGTTTCCTCATGTGTTTCAACAGATTTCCATGGGAGGTGGGGGGCAGGGGAGACGCATACCTATTTCTCAACTGCTCCAAGGATTGGGGGGAAAAAATTAATAGTTTAAGAAGGGAACCTGTGGAAGAAAGACTCACCTTCGACCACATCTCGGTCGCATTGTTTTCTACTTGTGTAAAGGAGGTGGGTCTTTCTGGCCCTGTTCCGTGACCCCGACCCCGCGCCCCTGCAGAAAGTGTTAAGGTAGAGATATTACAAAGTCAGAAGGGGTCCTGCCTTTGAAAGAGCTTTGCGAGACAAGAGGCGGATCCAAGCGGGCCTTTACCGCTTGCTTGTATACCCAGCTTTGCCCCGGCCTCTTCGGGTATAGAGAAGTGGCAACCTGCGTCTCACTCCAGGGGGCTCAGGTCACCGCCTTCACTGGCTTTTTCTGGGGGAAAGGGGAGCTGGTATGGATGGAATGACAAGAATGAGTCCAAATGGAACCCCCTGAAGGATAATGAGAAACCACAAGACCAGCCTCTGACGGGCTGACACCGAGGTGCCTTCGCCCAGGCTGGAGGTAACCTATGGAAAAGCCCTTCCCCATGTCTGTTTCTCACAGATTTCTTTAGGCAGAATTTGCCAAAATTCAGACATCCCCTTTGAAGGGGAAGGTGATTTCCCATTTAAACAAAACCAAAAAAAAGGGCAGAACTGGGGAACTTAGAACTAAAGTAAGAGATGCAGAGGATAGGAAAGTGACCCAAGAAGAGGAAGGGTGAAGTCCAGAGGGGAGGTGATTGCCCCCCTCCCTCCCCAAGGATGCGGATGGAGGGTCAGGCCCAGGAGCTGGGAGGAGAGGGATGAAAGGAGGCACACGGCCTTGTCTTCGAAGTTTCTTTGGAATCTCTCTTCCCTCCCCTCTCTCTGACATTCCTGAAAGATTACCAGCCAGCAATAGCCCAGGGCTCCCGCAAAAGAATTGTTTCAGATTGTAATTACCAGTTAGGCAATGTTTTTAAAACTTAGTAATGAGGAACTGTGAAAAGAGCAAAGTGTTACATTGAGCTTGGGGTGGGAGATGGGGAACCGTGCGTTGAGGAAGAAGGCAAGGATGGAATTGATCTTCGGAAGCAAGAGAGAGCCGGGTGCAAGTTAAATACCCATCCTCAGGTTGCCAAAAGCATGAACTTTCCCCAGCCTGCACCAGTATTATTTTCAAACATCACCCATAAGTAGGCCCTTTGAAGAGTTAGCTTCCTTCTTGTCTTTGACCATGAAATGGTTTAAACAAGGGAACTTGTACCAACCATTACAAGACCTTTTTGTTCTTCCTAAGTGGTGTTGCTCTCTCTGAATCTAAACCTGTTGCTTGTTTGGTTCAGAGAACTACAAACTATCCAAGAAAGGGTGAGACTGATAATAAATGCTAATATAAAATGCTAAGTAAAAAAGAAAAAAAAAAAAAGACTTGGCCAGGAGAAATAATTTAAAATGCACATTTGCTTTGGATGCACTGTTGTTCTGTTAAGGCTGTATATATTTGTTTATTTAAGGTGACTGAAAGTGCAAAGAGGAAATGGACAGCATGCAATTCATCTTAATGTACAAAACGTTATATGCACTCAAATGTTATAATTTCTAATATTTTTAAAGTTTATATTCGAGTTGTACAAAGTTAAGCATTCATCAGATATTTCATTCTTTCATAATGTTATCATTTTCTTAAATATTATTACAAAATTTTAAGTCTGTCTAATGGAGAGTTTTTTTAAAACTGTCTACCTCACTATAATACAAGTATTTACGACACAAAAGTTACCAGAGGTCAATTAATATTCAAAACATTTTTTACAGTACACTTTTCCTGGATGATACTCAATCTAATACTGTATTATTAAACTCATTTTTCCCCTTAATAAATCTGCCTGTTTTATATGGATCTATTTAGAAAAATCATGTTCTCAAGGAATTACTGTCAATGGTATTTTGGTCCAGTGTGGGACTGAATATCTGAAAAGGTGTTGATGATTTTGAAATCCATCATTCAGAGCATTGCAGTTTCTCCTCACAACTCTTCCATAACTCTCTTTTCATAAAATTTTCATTCACTAGATTAAAGCCAAATCCTTGCCAACTGTTAGAACAGCGTTTATGAGCCTGTAACTCATTCCAACATCTCCAAAGCCCAGATAGGAACTGGATTGTTTCTTAGTTTCTTTAATGTTGAAAAAAATTGTAAGTTAGCTAGGCCAGCCAAGATGTCCATAATTACCACTTACATTATGGCATAGGGGGAGCAGAAGATATGAAATGCTCCTTGCTATAAATTAGGGAGCCCGTGTATAAGTGTAACTCTGCATGTTCACTTTGTCAGGCATGATGCTGTCCATGGATTATCTCATTTAAACCCCTCAGAAACTCCATGAAAACTTATTATAACCCCCATTTTGCAGATGAGGAAACTGAGGTGTGGCAAGTTAAAGTAACCTGGCTGTGGTAGTTAGGATTTAAACTTAGTTCTTTCACATTCTAGAACCTGAAGAATTAACCGCTAGACACTTCTACCCTGAGATATCTATCTGCTCTCTAATTGGTCCTGAAAAGTGGGGATTTGCTGTTAGCCACTATTGTCAGGAATGACCAATTGGAGGAGGAGTTGCTGCTCCAGGGGCCACCAGGATTGTCTGAAGTTTTGGAATATGTGAATTATGACTGCTGGAATAAGGAACCTGAAAAATGGGTACGGATTGCAAAATCCTGGGAGTTCTCAGCTTAGGGCTCGCTTCTGCAAATGCATGGTTTAGGTCATTGCTGGGCTTCTGTAGCGTCTCTGCAATTTTCTGGAACTGCCTTGGGTGTGGTTTTTGTGAATTTTGGTTATCAAAATACTGATTAATTTACAGATAGGTTATGTTTCAATAGACTGGTTTTAAGAGGATGTTAAGAATTGAGAAACATTTTCCTTTGGAAGCAATGTTGTTTGAGTTGCCAGGTCATCTTGCAAAAGCTTTATTTACCCTGATGGAAATTCTGCCCCTGCCACCCCACAGAAGTTTTTAACAAAGCAATTTTGACCAATGGGTTTTGGGCACAGACAATCACCTGAGAAAGCAAAAGAGAAGCTCCTTCTCTTTCCTGGGTAGAGTCTCTTTTTGAAATAGTTGAACATTCTTTGCATTTTCCCACTACTTTTTCTGTACCCTTCACTCAAGTCCCTCAACCTCACAACTGCCCCAGGACTTCCAGCCCTGCCCCCTACTCTGCTCCCAATCCAAAGATTTCCCTTCTCTGCACGGATATTTCCATCCCCAAAGTAATTTTCCTCTCTTTCCTCTGTCAGAAAATTTATTTCTCAACTCAGATGTTAGAAGAAACAATCGACTGAATTAGATGTAGATGTTAACGTCTCCAAGCTTCCTAAGCTTGGAGACATTTGCAGTTTAAGAAAAAAAAATCTTGCTTAACTCAGATCTCTTGTGAGTGATGTGAAGTCAATATAGGAGGACTCAACACAATTTTGAGCTAGGCACTAAGGACAAAGGGATGAATGAAGACACTTAGCAATGTGAAATTTTTTGGTGTCCATTGGGGGACATTTTGTGCAATAAAGAGACTATTTACAGCTAACATTTAAAAATTAATATCCAATGTATTAAAGCAAGAAGTTAATAACTTAATTGTTTCTAAAGCTCGTTAATTTAATGAATGTAGGCCCCATGAAGCTTTTTGGGGGGGCTTGTTTTATTTCTATATTCTTAGCATACAGAATAGTGCCCAACATATGGCATGCACTCAATAAATATGTTGAATGAATATTTACAAATCCAATTTTACTTATAAATCTAGTAATTTTAGCAAGCATTTTCAAGGGAACCTTTGATTTTCGTCTTTTCAACTCAAGTTGAGTGGACCAACCTCCCTTAATCAACCAGTTCTGGTTACAAACCTAGTTAATAAATTTCTTTTAAATATCATACATTGCTTTTGTCAATTTAATATATTCATTTTCCCCTCAAGCCCTTCACATTTCCCTAACAGAAAAAAAAAATCTTCCCACGTACTTAAGTTCTTCTAAGTATTTCAGTACTGCTTACACCATTTGATCTAACACTGGGTGGGAATCTAAAGTTAATTGCCCAGTTGACCATTTAAACCAACATCAGAAGGCTGTTAGATACCTTATTAAGCCACGTTTTCTTCAAACGTGCAAACATTTAAAATATCAAATAAATATTGGTTGTCTCAATGATTATAAAACATTATTTTAGAACTTAATATAAGTATTAATTTAGATTAATTTAGGTTCCAATTAATCTTTGTACTCTATTCCAAAGTTTCTTTGGGTTAAAAACACTAACCCACTACTATAGTTTCACAAGCAAGTGAAGAGACCATGTCAACAGACTGTGTGGTTTCTAATCTACCAGAGGTTCAGTTGAGGAAGAAGCAGATGGAGTCTTCTGAGAGGCCAGAATGCCAACTCCTTCTTAATAGTCACCCACCAACAGGAACTCCAAAGCCACGTCTTTTACGAGTTGGTCTCTCCTGGGTTCAAGAGAGGCTGTTAACCCATCTTTCCTTCTGATTTGAGTAAACTGAATTCCATGCTCCCCATTAAGACTGAGGCTTTTTTCATTAATGAGCTGGATTTCACATTTATTTAATAACCTTAGGACATTTCCTTGTTTTCACCTTTGGCTTTAAAATTACTGCCACTCTATTGAATTCTTCTGCCCTTCCATAACTTTTCTACCAGCTCTTCCAACTTATCATCAAACTCTGGTAATCAGAATTCTGTAATCTTTTTCTGTATTTGTCCTGTCTGGAAAATCTGCAACTCTTACAGTTATGAAAATGACATCTAATGGAAACTGCACATGCTTGTTCCCTGCCTGGTTCTGTGGTTCACCACACAAAATTGTGGGAATGAGAACACAGTCCCTGCGCTTGAGGAGTTCACAGGAATATTATTATTGTTATGTTTACTATTATCTCCTTTGTTAATCATTACAGGAAGTCTAATTATGATTGTTCTGCTTTACAGATGAGAAAACTGAGGCTTAGAGAGGTTCAAGCAATTGCTGGGGAGAGCTAAGATTTAATCTGATAGACACCAGAGCATATTTGCATCTGCTCAGTCTTTCGGCGGTTATTTATTAAGTTCCCATAGTGTGAAAGGCTCTGTTTGAGGCTCAGAGAAACTACAAATAGAGCTAGAGGTAAAGGAAGTTCCAAAATTGAGCTGAACTTTCCAAGACTTTGCAGACTCCTAAAGACAGACTGCTCTCTCTACCTAAGTTCTGCTTTTAATGGCTTATTTCCTTTCCAACACACAAATTCTCTGAAAGCTTTATCCTCCCTCCTCCAGAAATGTTGAAGAAGCAGGCAGAGTAGGATCAGGACTTGAGAAATGAGGAAAAGGGCAATATTTGCAGCCATGGGTTCTCTGTACCATTCAGATGTTCAGAATTACAAAGGGTGTAACGCTAACCCTTCCAAGAAAGTCCAAACTTATTAGTAATAAAATGTGTTTGATTTAAAAAGAAAGACTTTAATAAATACTTATTATATATTAGTGTCATCTGTGACTAGGGGCAGAATTCACCAGATGTAACTGAGGATGATCACATGAGATGAAATTAGAACCTCTTGAGGCAACTTTGTTTTTGAAAATTCCTCTTTCCAATGATGATTCCTTTACCTCTACTGGGAGTTCTTAAGCATGATAATTATTCAGAAGTAGGAATGTGAAAACTAGTTAATATGCCTTTTCTTCTCAAAACAGCTAGGGAATCAACAGTATGTGCACCGAGAATTTTAAAACAAGTTTAACAGGATTATTTACTTTTGACCTAGGCAATGACCAACTGGGATACATCCCTGATACAGGGATTCGGCAGTCCACACTTCCAAGTTTGGCTGCGTTTGCAACAGAGGGAATCTTCTGTCTGTACTGAATGGTTTACTTGGGATTGCCAACTGACTTACACCAGCCAGTTTTTTTTTTTTTTTTAATTTCTTAATTTGATTTCTATTTTGTTAGAATTCATTTGTAATTTTTAGGGAAATTATGTTCTCCAATTTGTCAGAAGGAAGGGACACTTGGATTGCCAAGTATCTACCCTCTTTGCCTTTGAAACTAATGCAATCATTTACATGGAGGAATACTTACCTATGTTGAGACAGTCTTAAAAACTCAGAGTTTCTGTTTTAATCTTGAAACTTCCCTTTATCTCCAGTTTTATATCTAAAATCTCCAATAAGTTGAGCAAACCATGGAGATAGTTAACTTCCGAGTTATATTTTTGTCCTTACTAGTGGTTAATGCTTGTGGGATACCAATAACATTCACGTCGTGGTAGAAGATTGAAATGTATTCAAGGCCCTTGGTGGAGAGCTCAGTTCATAGTTTATTCTCAACAGAAAGAATTTTTAATGTGGCTTATTTTAAAATTGCTGTCCAGAACAAATGGACAAAATCCACCTTATAAGAATGTTTGGTTTAGGCTTAAACAATTTTGTATGTATTCATTCCAGATTTTAACTTTTACTGAAACCTGACTGCTAAAGCTTCTTGGGAATGAGCGTCCAGTGAGAGAGAACCTCTGCCACTGCAGGGAACAAATGGTTTTTCCAAATAAACAGATGATTGTTTCACTAAAAAAACAATTTTCTGTTTTCTAACATTTGCTCATACTAATTGGAAAGTGACGTCTCAGCCAGCACATTGGTAGTTGTTGCCTGGCTGGCAGTGAAAGCGTCTTGGGTTGAACAGGAGGACAGCAGAGTGGTTGAAGAGTACCATGCTCTGAACAGACACTGTATCTTAGAACTCCTCCAAGTTATCCCAAATCTTTGAATTTGGGTTATTTGTCTAGAGGTGGACTGCAGGTACAGGCAGATCTAGTTTCATATTCAGTTCAGTTCAGTTCAGTTCAGTGTCCGACTCTTTGCGACCCCATGAACCGCAGCACGCCAGGCCTCCCTGTCCATCACCAACTCCTGGGAGTTCACCCAAACCCATGTCCATTGAGTTGGTGATGCCATCTAACCATCTCATCCTCTGTCATCCCCCTCTCCTCCTGACCTCAACCTTTCCCAGCATCATGGTCTTTTCAAATGAGTCAGCTCTTTGCATCAGGTGGCCAAAATACTGGAGTTTCAGCTTCAACATCAGTCCTTCCAATGAACACCCAGGACTGATCTCCTTTAGGATGGACTGGTTGGATCTCCTTGCAGTCCAAGGGACTCTCAGAGTCTTCTCCAACACCACAGTTCAAAAGCATCAATTCTTCAGTGCTCAGCTTTCTTTATAGTCCAACTCTCACATCCATACATGACCATTGGAAAAACCATAGCCTTGACTAGACAGACCTTTCTTGGCAATTTTTAATATGCTGTCCAGGCTGGTCATAACTTTCCTTCTAAGGAGTAAGCGTCTTTTAATTTCATGGCTGCAATAGTGTCTTCCAATCTCTTGGTGTCACCTAGGCTGCAGGTGGTCACTCTGTAATCAGGTTTCCTGGGTCCTTATTAGGTCCACCCATGTTCCTTAGCAGGGAATTAGCCAGGAAAATTTGTATCTTCCCTAGCAAGTCAAGAGGGTGAAGGAGAGGTTATAAGGGCAAGAACTTTGCTCCTCCTGTTGGCATGTTGGTGGGTTTTGTGGTTTGTGGTGAGCTTCAACTCTCTGCTATTTATATTATGTATAGACAATGGTGATGGTAATGGTAGTTACAGTGTCAGTCTGTTTAACTATTAGAAATTAGAGATAGGGACTTCCCTGGTGGTCCAGTGATTAAGAAACCACATTTCCACTGCAGGTGCATGAGTTCCCTTGGCAGAGAACTAAGATCATGAATGCCATGCACGGCCAAAACATAGGATAGAAAAGAAATTAGAGATAAATATATGATAATAATAGAATCAGTTAGGCCTATTCAGTTTTATTCAATAGAAAGCTCTTTGGTTAAGAATAACTTAAATAAGAAAAGTTAGTTCTCACATAAAAAGAGAAAAGTTTAATGATAGTCCAGGGTTTAGTGAGGATTCCACAGTGTCTTCAGAGTCTGAGACTCCCATCTGTTTGCTCCATCATTTTAGCTCAGTTCTTTCATATTCAAAGTAACCTCATGACCCAAGATGGCAGCTGGAGTCCAGCAATCACATCCCAACTGGAAGTCAAAAGATAAAGAAAACAGCCAGAAGGGAAAAAAAGGACTTTCCCAGCTGGTTCAGCTCCCTTTAAGCAGCCTTCCCAGAGGTTCCAAACAACATTTCTCTTTAATTTTCATTGACCAGAACCTACCAACAGCTGGCTTTGAGGGAGACTAGGGAATGTAGTCTTACTCTATATAGCATGTGGGCATCCTTTGGTTAGGCAGCAAGTAGCATTCTTGCCTGGAGAATCCCCATGGACAGAGGAGCCTGGCAGGCGGCAGTCCATGGGGTCGCAAAGAGTCGGACACTACTGAGTGACTAAGCACAGCACAGCACAGCCTTGTGATAGGAGGGGCTTCCTTGGTGGCTCAGATGATAAAGAATCTGCCTGCAATGCAGGAGACCTGAGTTTGATCTCTGGGTCGGAAGATCTTTCGGAGAACAGAATGATATTACAACCATAGATCCAACCCCATCACTTATGCCTCCTATTCCCTGGAGCTTTCCTAGCCCTGAGTACTCCTCACATAGAGTAGAGTTAAAACCACAATGGAAACCAAGTGTCCCTAAAGTGACGGTTGAGAAGTGCAGGCTCTACAATAAAAGCCTGACTAGAGAACAAGACTGAGGCTGGGAAGACTAAAGCCCTTTACTCCCTTCCTCCAGAGTTGAAAATGCACACCACCCTGATTTAGCTATTTAACTGCAGAAAAAATGACGGTTAAACTGAAAGACAAGAACAAGCACTTATTAAGGAAAATGTCCACTGGGAAGGCAAACGGTTGACTTTGACAGATCAGATTAGGAATTCCTCCTCATGTGAGAAAGTGCTGATAAGGGAAACAGCATATGTGGAGGATCCTATCTCAACATTAGCTCTCTTACTATAGGTGTTCATATTATGCTGAATGTGTATCTAGCCATACATAGTTATAGATGTATAAATAAGCCTATTATTATATGCACATGGATATATTCTCTATCTTTATCTGTTCCATGTATCATATGTATCACCGTGCATAATGTTATAACCCTGAGCTTTACAATCAATGGGCCTGGAAGGATTACAGTTGTGCTGAGATACTGGGTCTGGGGCAACCAAAGTTTTAGCAGATTACCTCGACCCAAGAGCAGACTCTCTGTTTGTTCCATTGTGTTCTACAGACATTACCAGTGGCAATGTACACTCTGACTCAAAAAAATGCTGGCAGGCACTGCTAAAAATTAGTTTGTTTTAGACAGTGTCATGGTATATACCATGAGAATATCACTTTTAAGTGTCATTTATCCATGCTGGGAAATAAGTAAAAACTCAAGTTAGTTGTAGGTGCCAAGCCATTCTTGATTGAAATGCAGTGCTAAGCTGGGCTGTTGATCCGGGGTCAGTGCATAGAAGTAAGAACTAATCAGGCTAACCATAATTAAGAACCAAAAGCTCCTTAGCCTCTGGATCAAAGAACTTTAATAAGATAAATGAAGAGACCAGGTAACTCAAAGAAATTATAGTGTCACTGATAACTGCGTAATAGTTATGTATACACACCATGTATAATAAAAAACAAAACCAAAAGCAGTATTCCACTACTTGGATGTTTCCAGCAGGGTTTCTGTGAAGTTCTGTGAATAATGCATCAGCATTCAAATGGCATCTTTTGCTGCACATCTCAAACATTCTACCTTATTCATTATTCATAACATATTGGCCTTTACAAATGGGCAAAATGATGAGTTTTAATGATTGTTAACAGCTGAGATTCATTCAAGAACCAAGCCTTGAGGGCTCAGTAGCTTCATATGTTATTTTGCTCAAATGTAGACTAGAGAACAAATATTTCTCCCCAAAAGTATGCTCAGCGAGATGTTCAGAAGCCAGTTCGGGTTGGTGTGGCTGTGGGGATGAAGAGGAGGGGCTTTCGGTGACCATGGCATCAAATGGCGTGGCTTCTTGATAGTATGTGTCATCTGCAAGTGTGGACCATAGGCAGAGCTATAACATAGAAATGTGCACACACCTACGTTTAACTCGTTTACAGGGATTTTTCAAGTTTAACAAATGACCTAGTATGTAGAAAATACTCAGCAATTATTAATTATTATCATCATCATTATTCTATTGCTTTTGGGTATATTTTTGAAAGCTGTATGCATTTTTGACTGGTGATAGAAAGGACAATTCAAATGAGCTGGTCCTAAGGAACAATCATTTATTCGTGAAAAAGTTGTGAGTACTTTTTTGACCTCTATCATATGCCAGATGCATCAGATCAGATCAGTCACTCAGTTTTGTCCGACTCTTTGCGACCCCAGGAATCACAGCATGCCAGGCCTCCCTGTCCATCACCAACTCCAGGAGTTCACTCAGACTCACGTCCATTGAGTCTGTGATGCCATCCAGCCATCTCACCCTCTGTCGTCCCCTTCTCCTCCTGCCCCCAATCCCTCCCAGCATCAGAGTCTTTTCCAATGAGTCAACTCTTCGCATGAGGTGGCCAAATACTGGAGTTTCAGCTTTAGCATCATTCCTTCCAAAGAAATCCCAGGGCTGATCTCCTTCAGAATGGACTGGTTGGATCTCCTTGCAGTCCAAGGGACTCTCAAGAGTCTTCTCCAACACCACACTTCAAAAGCATCAATGCTTCAGCGCTCAGCCTTCTTCACAGTCCAACTCTCACATCCATACATGACCACAGGAAAAACCATAGCCTTGACTAGATGAACCTTTGTTGGCAAAGTAATGTCTCTGCTTTTGAATATGCTATCTAGGTTGGTCATAACTTTCCTTCCAAGGAGTAAGCGTCTTTTAATTTCATGGCTGCAGTCACCATCTGTAGTGATTTTGGAGCCCCCAAAAATAAAGTCTGACACTGTTTCCACTGTTTACCCATCTATTTCCCATGAAGTGGTGGGACCGGATGCCATGATCTTCGTTTTCTGAATGTTGAGCTTTAAGCCAGCTTTTTCACTCTCCACTTTCACTTTCATCAAGAGGCTTTTGAGTTCCTCTTCACTTTCTGCCATAAGAGTGGTGTCATCTGCATATCTGAGGTGATTGATATTTCTCCCAGCAATCTTGATTCCAGCTTGTGTTTCTTCCAGTCCAGTGTTTCTCATGATGTACTCTGCATATAAGTTAAATAAACAGGGTGACAATATACAGCCTTGATGAACTCCTTTTTCTATTTGGAACCAGTCTGTTGTTCCATGTCCAGTTCTAACTGTTGGGGATGACTTAATAGGAAGATCTCTATAGAAGGGAAGACTTGCTAAAGTCACTGGAGCACAATGCAGTAAGCATCATTAGATAAATCAATGCAGAGAATTCATCCTGGTGCCAAAAATATGTGTCAGTTAGGATCAGGTTCATCTACTTGAACAGAAAGCCCCAAGTAACAGCGACTCAAATCAGATAGTTTGTCTCAATTTTGAAAAAAAAAAAAAAAATGGAATTTGACATTCCAGGGTTGATATAATGATTTCTTAATCATTAGGAATTTTTTTTCATCATTTAAATGTGGTTTCCATCCTCAAGTTTGCCACATAGTTCAAGATAGCTGCTGGAGTTCCAGTCATCACATCCATGTTCTAGTAGGCAAGAAAGGGAAACACATGCAAAAAGAAGGCACCCCCAATCCTAGCAGTGTCAGCTACCTTTACAGAGCCTTTCTGAAGTTTCACATAACGCTTTGACTTATATCTCACTGACTAGAACTTAGCTGTGTGATCTTACCTGGCTACAAAGGAGGGTGGAAAATGTAGTCTTTTACCTGGGCACATAATTGCTGGGAATAAAACAGTTTCTGTGGTCATGGAAGGAGGTAGCACATGGATATTGGGAAGATACTGGTTTTCAAGAAGAATATCAGTACAAATTCTCCCCAGGAGTATGGGACTTACCATTGGAAATAGAGAAAGAGTAGCCAGGAATGTAGGGTTAGCTTAAAAATTGTTTTTTTCTAAAATTGAAATATATAGTTGAATTACAATGTTGTGTTACCGCTGTACAGAAACATGACTCAGTTACACACATACACACACATACATTCTTTTGCATGTTCTTTTTCCTTATGGCTTATCATGCTATGCTATGCTAAGTCACTTCAGTCGTGTCCGACTCTGTGCAACCCCATAGACGGCAGCCCACCAGGCTCCCCCGTCCCTGGGATTCTCCAGGCAAGAACACTGGAGTGGGCTGCCATTTCCTTCTCCAATGCATGAAAGTGAAAAATGAAAGTGAAGTCGCTCAGTCGTGTCCGACTCTTAGCGACCCCATGGATTGCAGCCTAACAGACTTCTCCGTCCATGGGATTTTCCAAGCAAGAGTACTGGAGGGGGATGCCATGGCTTATCATAGGATACTAAATATAGTTCTCTGTGCTATTGAGTAGGACCTTGTTGTTTATCCATTCTAGTATACCAGTTTGCATCTGCTAATCCAAACTCCCAATCCATCCCTCTCCCACATCCCTCCTCCTTGGCAATTACAAATCTATTCTCTATGTTCCAGATTAAAAAAAAATTGCCTATTTTCTCAATTATGAAGATTTATTTTTAATATTGCTTACTGTTATTGTACAATGTACTATCAGATACTGCTTTCTTCAAATATCTGGAAAAAACTGTGACCCCATGAGAGGAGAAAGCTCATGTTACAGAAGATAAGGGTGAGTGCTCACTTACTTGCTCTAAAGAGCAGTAGCAGCTGGGTTTCCTATCCTGTGAACAGCACTGGAAGGGTTAACCAGCTAGGGCTTACCCAGGACTAGAAGATGAAAACCAGTAGGCTGGGATATTACTTTTATTGTGTTGACACAGATGCATTTTTGTAAGGATTTATAAGAAACTTTTAATTTTTCAAAATACTCTGCCTCTTGCTTTTCAAATTCCATTTTACTTATGTATGTGTCATCGAGGCTACAGCCTCACAGGGGGAGAACGACAACAAAAATACTTCTCTTTTCTTTGAGGTTTTACATTCGTGGGGAACATTTTTACTGAGTCAATAAATTGCTGCTTACCAGTGAGGGTTCCCCAAAGGAGCTGATTTTCAGAAAATTTTCTGAAGTTTGGGCAACGTACTAATCATTTCAGGAAGAAGGAACAAACAAAGTGAACCCGTTAACTTCCAAGAGAAGCAGGAGTTTTTGTGTGATAACATCACCATCACCAATAATGATTAAAAAACACACACACACACACACACAACAAAACAGCAACCATTTATTGACTGCATGCAGAAGCCAAGCTAAGTGTCTTCCTCGAATCCGCCCCTCCTCCCATTTTCTGCTGTCTACTTCCACCATCCCCAATTTACAGATAAGCAAACCGAGGTTCAGAGAGGTTAAATTAAATGCCTGAGGAGACAGCGGGCAGGGGGTGAGGGGGTGGGGTGGGGGAAGCAAAGCTGGGATCCGCACCAGGCAATTTGATCCCACAGCCCACAGCAGTCTGAACCACTGTGTAATATTGTCTCACAAACATCCCTAAAATCTGCTCCATCTCTTATCACCGACAAAGCCTTGGATTTGCTGGTGGAGAGAAAAATGCTTGAAATCTAACTGGGCTCCTCTAGTATCTGTTTTGACAGCCGAAATTAATTGTTCATTTTCTGAGCACTTTTTGGCAAGTCTTTCTTATGACCCGAACTGCCGTCTCCTTCCTCCGGGGCTTGGCAGGTCTCCCCGGTGCGGAGCTCGGGGGTGGGCCCGAACTCCAGGGTTGCAGCGCGCTGGCAGACTCCAGGATCTTTTGGGGAAGGACGGGGTTGTGCTCGGCTCTCTGGGGTTGCCGAGAAGGATGGTGGGCAATCGCTGCGTCTCTGATGAGACTGCAAGCCTCAGAAAGCTGATTAAACCAAATGCGATAATTGAGTTGAGCCTATCGCACATCTGTGCCGTTCCTCTTGCCAAAGTACAATGAACCGTCTTTCTCACACCCCATCTCAGCGCCCTCCGGGGAACGGGAGAGGTCTGTCCTTCCCGGCACGTTCCCTCGCTGTTGACCAGAAGAGGGAGCAGCTTCCGCTGGAAGGTGAGGCGTAGACAGACACCCGTCGGAATGGCCACCCATCTCCCCAAAGGCTCGGACTTTAAAAATAATAATTGTGAAAAAATGCTCCCGAGGACAGAAAACTATCAATATTTTCCGGTAGTTCTGAGCCCCTGGGTACCATTTGGGGCAACTTGATTTAGAAAGGTAAGAAGCTGTCCCTAAATGTGCATTAATTATTTGAGAAGACCCTCCACATCCTTGATATCATTATTGTCAAGATACCCACGTGCTGGTGTCTGAAACAGAAGGCACGAGTCTTCTGTGCAAAGTACTTATAAGATAAAAATGTAAAAGAGATTATGTGGATAAATGCCTTAATTTCCACCCCTCCTTAATTTCTCTGGGTTTCTTTCTTGCCAATAATATAGGATGCAAGTAAATGGGGGAGGTTAATGTTTGGCTTTGGATGAGAATGTTTTCTCCTCGGATTCTTCACAGTCATGGCAAGATTCCTGGTAAAGGTGAAGACTTCAGGCTGAGTTTTAAATTAGGAGGAAAAAAGTCCATTGAAAAAGGGGAAGTGATTCCTACAGGTGAGGATGGGATGGAAGAAGAGATGTAAAAAAAGATCAGTCACCAGTGTCTGCTTGACAGCAGAAGGAATAAAGAATTAGGATCAGGCAGACTTGTGGCAGACTGTTGGGGGAAGAGGAGCATGAATTTGAGGATGGAAGCAGTGGGAATGACTGAGGCTTCCGTGAAGAGTAAGGAGATGCTGGCAACCTCAGATAATGGGGAGGCATTTAAAGCAGTGGGTCCCGGTGGGGAAAAATTCAAGAAATAAAGCCAAAGATATTAGGGAGGTCAGATGTACTCATTAGCCAGGCAAGGTCCCAGTGTTACCTGCTGCCAGGGGAAACTTTTAATAGCTCCTTTGTTGACTGTCCTAGAGTCCCGGTTTGGTTGGTAAATGGCAAAGTCATGCTAGCCTTGGTTTATACAGGGTTTATGGTCAAGGAGTAAAGCACCTACTTAGCTATGCATATGGAGAGAGAGGAATATATTCTGGAGAGATTGTCACACACACACACACACACACACACACACACACATGCATACACACATATGAGAATAACCCTACCAGGTAGTGGGAACAGTGAAAAGTCACCTAACTCTTGATTCCTTGTCACAAGGGGATATAGTGTGGGGACCATGAGGGAATGATGAGTCACTCCGTTTGATAGCAGAATCCCCAGGGACAACTGATATTTATTAAATAAAAGAATGTTGAACAAAATATCCACACTTGTTAGATGAATGAAATTGTGCGCAGGTGGAGGGAGCAGAGCTCGATGTGAAGAAGGGGAGAGACCAGAGCCTGAGAGCGACCATTTGGGTTGAGAGCGACCTGTTGGGTTGAATTTCCAGGAAGAAGCGTAGAGGGCTCTGTGGAATCTCGCTCCGAGTGGGTTGGCCTCAGTGGACAGATGAGAAATACAGAGGCCATGTTTTGGGGGCATGAAGGAGACGTAGAGCAGATGAAGCTTCGGGGCTGGAGAGGTGGTGAAGACCTCACGTCTAGTGTGTGCCAGCAACCGCACCAGGCGTGAAACAGCAGGGAGTGGTGCACGGGGGCGGCCCTCACCGTGATCCTGGTCTGGCACTTAAAGACATGACAAAGAGCAATAAATCAGAGTGATAATGTTAGAGGAGGGCAGCCAGGAAGGTGAGGAGAGAGTCCTGCAGGGGAGGGGCTCACTCTTGGAGAAGGAATAGGGCTTCTCCAGAGGCAGAGGCGGAGGAGGGAGGATAAGAACATTGTGGAGGGATCAGTTTTGCAGAGAGCTGCAATGGGCATTCAGAGTATCTCTAGGACTAGACAGCAGGTGGGGGCACAGGGTGAATGGCCTTGAATTCAAAGCCAAGGCACGTACATTTCATCCCGTGGCTCACCGTAAGTTGTTAAAGCAAGGGAGTATTTCACAAATCGGTTCTGTGCGTTGGATGGAAGGACAAATTGAAGGATGGAGAGACTGGAACGAGGGAGACAGGTGAGCCGAGAGAGAGATCTTGATATAGCAGAAGAAACAGAGGAGGGGATGGCGCTGGGGACTCTTGCAGGGTCTACTCGAAAAGTTCCAAGGGCAGTTTGGATGTGGAAGATAAGGGAGAGAGAGGACTCAAATATTTTGACTATGAGGAAATTTGGGGAGGGTGGTGAAAGGAGACAGCCCCAGAAACAGAACTTCAGAGATGTAAGAAACGAGTTTGGTGAAAGAAAGCAGAGACAGGTTGAGAGAGCTTAAGCCTGGAGGGGTTGAGATGGGGTGAGAGTGTGATGGGGGGAGGAGACAGAGAACAGGAAGGAGAAGGGTGGAGGTGGGCTCGCTGCCAAGGCCGCGAGAAAGTGGTTTTGTCTTGTTTTCTAAGATGGATGGGAAAGCCTGGGTATATTTGGTTTTGATGGGGTTATAGAAACAGAAGGAAAAAGCTGATGAAAAATGAGGGAGATTCTGTGGTCACCCGAGAAAGCAAACAGCTCCAGCAGCTGTTGCAGTTCTGGTAAGAAGCTTAGTACCAGCAGGTATTCTAATTCTTGAAGATGATGCTGGCGAGTTAAAATCCAGGTGAAGATTGGGGAAGGAAGGCAGAAAAAGAAATGTTGCTGAAGAGGCAGAGAGCAGCCAAGGACAAAAATGGAACTGATGTGTGTTTAGTAGGGATTGATATGTCAATAGAGAACGAATGAGAAAGAGAGGGAAGGTGTGGGATCCTGTGGGTCCTGATGACACAGGAAAAGATAAGAAAACCAGAAAGCAAGTTGAAGATGACAGTGGGTGTCGATTGTTTTTGTCACCTGACATCCATACCTACTTCTTGAGGTAAGAATGCCCCAGGGTTTGTTTTGGAGATACCACACTTAGTCAACGTTTAACTCACATGATTAGAGTTTGGTTGACTGCACTGAACCCCAGCATGGCAATGCGAGACTGAGTCTAGTCCTAATGGTGTATTCTACCCTCTGAGATCGGTGATTGGTACATGTGTATGACATGGCTAAATCAGAGCAAGGGAGGCTCCATTCTGGGATTCATTATGGTGCTATTGGGGGAGAAGACACTTTGTTTAACCCTGGACTTGAACCTTAAAGAATATAAACTGGAGTTGCTACAGATACATTACAACTTTGAGGGGAGAGCCCATCTAGGACAAAGGACAACATGGTGGAATGAGTGTTGGCAGATGGAGAGAGAAACCAAGCCCCATGGTATCATCTGAGCCTCAAGCTTGAAGAGAGCCCTAGCTCTGGATGGCCTTTGGTTTGGGTTTTCTGACTTGCAATAGAGAGTTGCAATGGATAAAAGGATATAGAGGGAATGTTATGGAAACACAAAATGGGTGACTGAAGAAGGAAGATAGTTGAATGTAGGAGTGGGAGAGAGGCACAAGCAAAGAGATTGTTGGAGTTTATCAAGTGGATAGGGATTGAAAGGAGAGGATGACCTGACCAGACATTTAACATGCAGAGGGCACCTTTGGAGTATAATATATTTCATGGGTGGACATCAGCCTGGGAATAGAAGTTGCTCTGGGGATTCAAATATATTTCCTTCATGAACACAAAGAGAACAACCTGCAGTGATGATCATCACACTCTGGAATACATTCTCTCATTCATTTATTTGCTCAGTAAAAGTTTGTTAGCATGTGCAAAACACTATGCTGAGAATCAGAAGGTAGAAAAGGCATAGTCTTCTCCCTCAAAGTGCTTCCTTGAGACAGGGCAGCAGTCAGATGTCATCATAGTTCTGGGTGGTCTGCAGACTGGAGAAAAGTCCATGAGTTTGAGCTCAGAGGGAGCCAGAGGGAGGAGTCTACGTGGCTATAAGTTCATGCAAGTTGTGCATCTGTCAGATGCCTCAGTTAACTGCTGGTTTTGGCACTGGCAGTCTAGGTGAACTTTGTTCTCTCTTGGAGTCTCGGTCCCACATTAGAAAAGAGGAATGTGGTTCTCTCTGTTTTCCTGTTCTGTTTCTTTTAATGAGAATGGACACTGACTTATTAACTGCGCTAACCTCTGGTTATTGTAGGATGCTGTTCGTTCAGGCAATCACATGTAGATTTTGAAAGTCCTCTTAACTTTCACCAATTGGTTGCACTAAGTACAGTTCTTTTTTTAAAAACAAATAATGATACTATTTTGTATATCTAGGTCCAAAGGCAGGCTCACTCTATTTGCTTTTTAGAACAGTGTGTCTAAGCAGCTGCAACACATATTTGATGCAATGAAAAAGCAATTTTTGTCTTGAAAAGAAACCCCAACATTTCTCCCTCTGTAAGCCTGTCCAGATGATCATAAGCCAGATAAGACCCTGAAACAAATTCTCTTTTACCATTTGTAATGAAAAAAAAAACTCCTTTATTTCCAGCGAAGCCTCCCCTTTTCATTAATGGAAACACAGCTCTTATCTTGATGTATGTGTAGCTGGTGCTTCTTCAGTTCTGACAACAAGAAAAGTGAGCATCAGAAAATAATGGAGCCCTGAAAAATTGCTGTACTGATACCACTGAAATTTCTCCTTCTTTCAAGCCAAATCCACCCACATGTCATGTTTGAGAAATGAAAAGCACGAGAGACATCTGTTAAGTCGACAGTCTGCAAAAGGGTTTTTCTTTTAAATAGTCAGCGATTATTTAATCATTGGCCAGCCTTGAACACTCTTCTAGGTACGGTGACAGCTAATAGAAGGGAGAAGACATCCTCTTTTTCAGAAGCTTCTAACTTAAAATGGTAAAAAACGGTTAGAAAAATAAATGTAAAAAGCTGCAGCAGTTTCAGAACGCCTGGACTCAGATGCAGCGGCTGCAGCTTCCTGGGCCATGTGCCATTTTGACCGTGTGTGATAAGCAGAAAAAATGTACCATTGCCTCATTCTTCACATACTTTGAGGTGAGTGAAAAATAAAAATAAATTCTACTCTTGAGGGAAGCCTAGCCTACCCAAACTGTCCTGTGAGGCAATCAGGTGGTGCCAAGGTCTGGCTGGTGTTCAGTGATGCGCCCCCAGCACTTACAGTGAACACTGATTTGTAGCTAGTTCGGAGCTCCATGTGTTGCCATAAAGCTCAGGTAGTTGATGTGTTCTTCTTGCCATCTAGAATGATTAAAACCAAGGCCTATAAAATATATTTGCTCAAGTCTTTTCAACTGGATCTCCAGATTAGACAACCTTGTCTTTAGTCTGGAGTGGGCCAGGGCCACAGAAGGAAGAAGCAAGGATGAGCGACTCCATCATGAGACAGTATCCAGGGCATTTAGAGCTGTTACAGGCTTTGGGGTTTTCTACTGACTCTGGGTGGGGGATGAGAGCTCTGGCATGGACACCTCGCTCACTTGCAAGACCTTGACTGGGACCTCACCACCTCATGGTAGCCTTACCCAAAGTCCGAGACACCTTGACCAAATACCAACTGCTCTGTCCACTGATTGGTGGTTGGTGGAGTGTTCTCATTTGCTCTTGAAACTTCAAGATGTGACCTAAGTATTATAGACTGCATATTTCCATCTCCCTTAAATCCATATGTTGAAGACCTAATTCCTAATGTGATGGTATTCAGAGATGGGGCTTTCAGGAGGTTATTAGGTCATGAGGATGGAGCCTTCATGATGGGGTTAGTGCCCTTATAGGAAGAGAAATAAGAGAACTTCCTTTCTCTCCCTCTTTCCCTCCCTCCCTCACTGTCCCTTTTATTCCTTCTCTCTTCTGTCTCCCTCTTTCATGTAAGGATCCAGCAAGAAGGCATCTATCTGCAAGCAAGGAAGTGGGCTTTCACCAGAACTGAACTGGCCAGCTTGTTACATTGATCTTGGACTTTTCAGCCTCCAGAATTGCCAGGGATAAATGTTCATTGCCTAAGCCACCCAATCTATGGCATTTTTGTTATAGCAGCTCAAACAAAGACACGTGAGTTGGTCTGCCTGTCTCTATTTCCCTGGGCAGTTCAATACTAACTTCCATAGCAGATAGTCTGTGTGGTCCCTATTTCTCAACTCATTTCTTTATGCTAGGTTTCACCTCACCACCAGTCTAGCCAACTGGTAATATCGAGTTCCAACTGAACCAAAGCTCATTCAGAAAACCCTCGATGCCAGTGCAGGATGTCAGCATGAGACCCATTGCCATCATTTTCTGGGAGCAGAATTCTATGAAGGAAGTAGATAAACAGATGCTCAACTGAAGAACAAGAGCAGCAGCTACTGCAAAGAATAGATCCCCAACAATGTCAAGACAACTATCTACAACATTTTGCCCAAGGGTTCAAGGCAGCCATCAGCAAAATCCACTATCTAGGAGCTCTTCAAGGGAATCTCCCAATCTAAGCAGCTTAGTGTCAAATCCAGTCTGAAAGCTTTCTCTGTGAGAGTACAGGAAAAGGGATGGCTGACATGGAATTCCTGGAGGATGAGCGCAGTAAGAACCACTGTCTCAGAAAATCAAGAGAATCAGGATGTCACAAGAAAGAATAAGGGTACTTCAGCAAAGGAGCAGGATCTCAGTTCTCCCAGCTTTCAACATGGGCCCATTTCCCCTCCATAATTAGCATTTTCTGTCCTGGCCTTTCTTGGTTATACTGGGGGAATTTGAGGGAGGGGAACCTGTCTCTTCTCTTTGGAAACTGAAATGAGGGGATCTCCATTAAAATTCAATAAAATATTTCTGTCTGGGGCTTTCTCCCCCCACGGGTCTGCTATCAAGTGCCCACAATTCAGAGGACCTGATCTAGCCCAGGTTATGGCCAAGAGAAAAAGAGAACCAAGATGACTGACTCTCAGCCAGTAGCAGCTCAGGGTTAATCCCGACTTTCCCCTTCATGTACTATCTCCAGGTGGTTTCCTGGTTTCCCTGTGTTCCCTTCTCATTCTCTCCCACTCAGCTTCAGGACTGGGTGTTGATGTTATTTCCATGTTGAGTTCACCTCTGAGTTCTGCTCTGAGCTCTAGTTTTCCTCTGGAGGAGACTCATGCTGTCAAAGTGATATCCCTACTTTACTTTTCCTTGGGACTGCCAGGATTGGGGGCAGGAGAGAAAACCACCTTGACCTCTCAGCCTCTAGAAAGGAGCCCTTCCTCATGTCCCCTTGCTCATTACATCCCTTGTTCTTTGCATCCCCTTATCACAATCGAATATAAGGCAGGGACTGCAGTGACAGCTAGGAAGAATGTAAAATATTCCCAGGAGGAGCTGGGTGTGGGGATCCCAGGACACCCCACTGTTACCTCTTTGTCACTTTCTCTTTTTCTTTTACTCCTGGAGGACTTTCTCTGCCTCCTGTTTTCCTATTCTGCCACTCAGATTCTGTTTTGTGTGAAATTTGCTGCTTTTGGGAAAGATGATGTTTTGCTACTGTGCAAAACCAAACAGAAAATGGAAAAAGAAAAGAATCTGAGCTAAACCACTTAGACTCACCTCTTGCTTCCATTCAGTAAACTTTCCTTAAGCATCTAGTGTGTGCCAGGCATCTTGCAGGGAGGTATATATACCACACCTCCTGCAGAGGGAGATGAGCCAAGTGGAAGCTAAGGAACAGGCCACCCTGTGGAAGGCAGGGATTAGGGCTGGATGAAGGTGTTAAAAGTGGCCAACCAAGACAGAATAAGAAGTGAACTGGGATTATTTTCTGTGACCTCATGACTCATCAAAGCCCCTCTGGGGGCGGGCGGTGGGGGGGGGGGTGTTGAAATTCCCAGTTTAAGGAAACGTAGCACGCACACACACATACTTTCCCCAGTGGGTCATAGCCATGGATAGTCACACATTTATATAATTACTGATGCTTATTCTAAAGTCGTGGAGCTTCACTGGTGGTTCAGATGGTTAAAAAATCTGCCTGCAGTGCAGGAGACCTGGGTTCGATCCCTGGGTTGGAAAGTTCTCCTGGAGATGGAAATGGTAACCCACTCCAGTATTCTTGCCTGAAGAATCCCATGGACAGAGGTGCTCAGCAGGCTATAGTCAATGGGGTCTCAAGTCAGACCCGACTGAAAGACTAACGCATATACATTCTAAAGTAGCGGTTCTCAACCAAGGGAAGTCACACTCTCCCTTTTCAGGCACATTTAATAATATCTGGAGTCCTTTATTTTGGTTGTCAAGACTGGGTGGGTAGGCGGAGGGGGGAAAGAGAGGTGCTAGTTACCAACTTCTAGTAGATAGAGATCAGGGATGCAGCTGAACATCCATCAATACACAACCTCCCACAACAGAGAATTATCAGGCCCCAATGTCAGTGGTGCTGAGGCTGAGAAACCCTGTTCTGAAGGAGACCCCTGGCCTCACTAATTGTGCAGCGATACTAATAACTAACATTTGTCAACCCGTTGCCTGGTGTCAGACACTCTTCTTAGGATTTTACACGTGGCCTCTCATTTAGTTCTCATAACAGATTACAAGGTAGGTTTTACAATCATCACCTTTTTTTTTGTTGATGACAAGAGTGAATCCTGGAGAGGTTAAGTGGTGTGCTGAAAGTCCCACATTTAGAAAGCAGCTGGATCAGGATCTGAGCCTCAACTTAACCACTTCTGTCTACCTTTCCTCCCATGACAAAGCATGCTAAAGTCCTTTGTTCTCGAGAAGACAGAGTGAAGAGAAGATCTCAACAGCTTGTCTTTATAATGGAAATCACTGAAGTTTCCAGTCTCTAAAGGCTGCCCTGGTGTGGGTGGATACTGGTGAATAAGAAGAAAGACACAGATAGGCCCTGAGTTCATGACTGGACAGGTGTGGTCACCCTGCTTCGCGGGTATCCCTGCAGCATGAGCCAGACCCAGAAGCTTTTGGAATACCACTTGGAAACTTCTTGGCAAAGCCTAACAATGGAAAAGCATAAGCAGATCCTAAATTACCATTATCATTAATCGGGCTTGACATGAACAACCCCCTCCTAAGTACTGTTCAATCATTGCCCCTTTTCATGCTTTTCTCCCAGATTCCCACAGGCCTCCTTAGACTGAAGGGTACCTGAGCCCTGCCCCTGTGTGTGGTCCTCAGTGGAACAATGGAGGCAAAGGAATCCCTGACAGAGCAGGCTGGGACCTTGGACATAAAGCAGATACGGGGCTCAGACCGGGCCCTGCAGTGTGAGAGAGGGCCATAGGGCGCAGGACAGGAAAGGGAAGAGGAAGCGGGAGAGAGGTCAGGTCTGAAGGGGTGGGGTGGGGGCGGAGAGAGCCAACGATGGAGCAGGTTTTTGTTCAGACACATCCAGAGCTGTCACTTTAATGGATTCTGCAGGAGGAGGCAGGCCTGCTTTCCAGGTAGCCTGGGAAACCAGCTTCCCATGAGAGAAGAATTTTTAAAAAGCCCTTTATTCAAGAAACCTATTTATTAGTTATTATTTTAGAGCATTCTTCTTTTTGATATGTATTAATTATGCTTCAGATTTTTTCTCAACCCATGCAGGTTTTAGGGAAAGGCTGGACCACACCTCTGAGCTGTCCACTCCCTTGTCCTCTTATTCTGCAAATATTTGTTGAGATCCCACCAAGTGCTCAGCACTGTTCTCAGCATTAGGGATACGGCTGCAGACAGAATAGACATGGCCTTGCCCTTGTGGAGCTCATACACCAGAGAGGAGACAGGAGGAAAAAACAGTAAGTAAAATAAAATAATAAATAAATAACTGATGTCTGTGCATCAAAGGTGGAGAAGGCAGTGGCACCCCAATCCAGTACTCTTGCCTGGAAAATCCAATGGGCGGAGGAGCCTGGTAGGCTGCAGTCCATGGGGTCGCTAAGAGTCAGACGTGACTGAGTGACTTCACTTTCACTTTTCACTTTCATGCATTGGAGAAGGAAATGGCAACCCACTCCAGTGTTCTTGCCTGGAGAATCTCAGGGACGGGGAAGCCTGGTGGGCTGCCGTCTATGGGGTCGCACAGAGTCGGACACGACTGAAGCGACTTAGCAGCAGCAGAGCAGCAGTGCATCAAAGGACCCAAATGAGAAGAATGAAAAGGCAACTGATGGAATGGGAGGAAAAAAATGTGCATATCATACAGCTGACAAGTGGTTAATATCTAGTGTATGTAAAGAACTCCTACAGCTCAACGACAAAAAAACTCAGCCAGATTAAAAATGGGGAAAAGAAGATAAACAAATGGTCAACGAGCACATGAAAAGAGGTACAGTGGCACTAGCCATTGAGGAAATGCAAATCAAAACCACAGTGAGATTCTCCTTCACACTCACTAAGAGAGCTTCTGTACAAAGATAACAAATATTGGTGAGAATGTGTAGAAATTGGAACCCTTGTGCATTTGTTGGTATGAATGTAAAATGGTGCAGTGCTTTGGAAACAATACTGTGGTTCCTCAAAAAAGTAAAAACAAAATTATCGTATGATTTAGAAATTCCACTTCTGGGTATGCAACACTGGGTTGGCCAAAAAACTTGGGGTTTTCTATAACAGCTTATGAAGAAACTCCAAACAAACTTATTGGCCAACCCAATATATTCAAAAGAATTGAAAGCAGGATCTCAGATATTTATGTCCCCAGCACCACTATTCATAGCAGCTGAAAGGTAGAAGCAACCCCAATATCCATCGATGGATGAATGAATAAGCAAAATGTGATCAGTTCAGTTCAGTTCAGTCGCTCAGTCGTGTCTGACTCTTTGCGAGCCCATGGACTACAGCACCTCAAGCCTCCCTGTCCACCACCAGCTCCTGGAGTTTACCCAAACTCATGTCCATTGAGTCGGTGATGCCATCCAACCATCTCATCCTCTGTCGTCCCCTTCTCCTCCTGCCTTTAATCTTTCCCAGCGTCAGGGTCTTTTCAAATGAATCAGTTCTTCGCATCAGGTGGCCAAAGTATTATATACATGATATATACATGCAATGAGGCATCATTCAGGCTTAAAAATAAAGGGAATTCTTTACATGTCCTAGTACATATACTAGGACATGGATAAAGCTTGGGGACATAATGCTAAGTGATAAAATCAAGTCACAAAAAGACAAATATTGTATTATTCCACTTATATGAGGTACCTAGAGTTATCAAATTCAGAGACAGAAAGTAGAATGAGGGAAGTTGGGGTGGAGAGTTAGTTGTTTAAGAGGTAGAGAGTTTGGGGTTTGTGAGAATTCTGGAGATTGATTGCATAACAATGTGAATGTACTTAATACTACTGAACTATACACTAAAAAATGATTGTGATGGTAAACTTTGTGTTATGTATATTTTACCACAATTAAAAGTATAAGTAAATGATGATAATTTTGTTAGAAGGTGACGAGTGTCATGAAGTAAAAATAAAGCCATGTGATGGGAAGGGGTGTGCAGGATGGATTTGGTGTTGCAATTTAAAAGTTGACATCTTTAAGTCTCACTGACAGTGACGTTTGAGCAAAGACTTGTATATGGTGGGGGTTGAGCCACGTGAATCTGGACGAAGAGCGGTCAGGCAGAGGGTGCAGGTGGGACAAATCTTTAGGTGGCTTGGCATGTTTGAGGGACAGGAGCCCAGGGAGCATTGAGCCAAGTGAGCAAGGCGGGGAGAAGGGGCAGATGGTTCTGGGCCTTGGGAGCCACTGCAAAATCTGACTTTATCCTGAGTGAGGGCAAAGCCACCAAAGAACTTGGAATGGAAAAGCGCCGTGGGCTGGCAGGCCTTTCAGTGTGGTCGTTCCCTCTGCTGTGCTGAGAAAGGGCTGTAGGGGGCGCGACAGGAGACCAGGAGGACATCCTCCTGAGTGAGAGACCCACAGTGGGATCCAAGTGGGAGCAGTGGACATGCTGAGGGGAAATTTGAAGGGAAAGCCAGCTGAATTTTCTGATGAGTTGGAAAGCGTGTGTGTAAGAAAAATGAATGAATCCAGAAAGACCCCAAAACTTTTGTCCTGTGCCATAGGAAGAGTGGAAGAGTCATGAGTTAACTGAAACGGGGTGAAGAGCAAACGGAGCAGGTTTTGCAGGGAGGAATCGGTGTTACGTTTGGATATGTTGCATCCGAGGCAATAATCACCTCTTACCACAAGAACCTCAGTGGATGTTCAGGCCTGGAGTTCAGAAGGGACCTCCCCTCTGGAGACTTTGCTTGGGGAGCCAGCAAGCTGTAAAAGGTAGAAGTTGAAAGCGGTGAGTCAGGAGGAGTCGCCTTCAGGGTGAATCTAGAGAGAGAAGAAGCCCCAAAGGCACCCAGGGTGACCTGATGTCAGTAGGTCCCAAGCATAGGAGCGACCAGAACAGGAGCCTGAGAAGCACGGGCAGAAGTTATGCTTGGAGCCCACAGTCTGCAGAGAAGCTCCGGAGTGGAGCACACTGCATTTTGAATATAAGGAAAAATCGTGTCCCAGATGAGAGAGGTGATGTACTCAAGTCTCGTTGCTCGTCAGTGACCATCGCAAAGGAAGTGCTTCTCACAGGAACTTGCCTATCCAGGAGCCAGAAACAGCACCTACTTTTAACGGGGGCGGGGACCAAACATTCGGTAAAGGAAGAAAGTTCTTTGAGGCTCATCTGGACGCGCTGTGTAATTAGACAGTACACTACAAATGCTATAAAACTGACAATAACAATAAGCAAAGCCAAAGGAAAGAAAAGTGGACTGTAGATCTTGGAGTCTTCATGGGGTTGAGCAGTTGATAGGCTAGTAGTACTGGCGCAATTATAAATTTAACTTTCACATCTGCTTCTTCTTAGACATTCTCTGCTCAACCCGATGAAAAACCTCATTTTCTCCAAACCCTTTCAAATGACCAGAACCATCAGAATACCTGGAAGTGTTTTGGACACTCATGTTGTAGAAATTCTCAAAGTCCACCAGGTGGAATTAACGGTGTTTTTCAACCAGATGTTATCTGTAAAATAAAGACTGAAAAGAGATAAAATGTGTATTTTGAGACAGTCAGTGCAGTGGAAGTTTTTCTTGCAATATCATTTCAATGGCGTTCTTTTCTGTATTGTGTGTTTTACCTTGGCCTAATCTGTCTTTGACAAAGATTCAGAGAAATAGACATTGCTTTTTCAGTAGCATCTCAATATTATTTTTTCCTGTAGTATGTGTATCTTTTTTTTGTTTTCTTCTTTCCCTGATGACTGGCCGTTCCATATCTTACCCCTCATAGTCTTAGACTTTCAGGAAAACTTGGTAAAGGGAAGAAATTAAATAGCCAAATCACCCACAAAAATAAAGTTATTCTCCAGAATCAATAGCCAGTACTAATATTTTAACGTGTTTACTTCTAGTGAATTTCCTCCCTAGACTTAATTCCTTTAAAGTTATTCATGATTATATAAATATAACATTTTAGGTTATTAATACTTTCTAACCAGCTGGACTATTCTGGGTTCCTTGCTTCTGGAGAAATATGTGACTGAGTAAGGAGCAAAGGAAAAAAATCTCTCCCTGGCGTCAGGGTTTGAAATGCCCACATGCCTGGGTGTGTAGACATCACAGAGTGGAGTTTTGAGAGCATGGTTGGAGTAGTACGGGATCTTTCCCTTCCTTCCACCTCCTCTACACACACACACACACACACGCACACACGCACACACATACACGCACTTCCTCCTGGGGAGAAAGGAAACAGGAGAGGTTCAGAGGATTCAGAAGGGCCTCAGGCTCTGTTCTCCGGGGAAAATGGCAACAACTCAAGACAGATAGTCTTATGCGGGAGCAGAGGGGGTTGTTCCCATTTTTCCAGGTGAGAAGTAAGGAAGTGATAAAATTATAGGGAAGAAATGGCTGTAGATGTGTCCAGGCCAGAATGTTTAACCAGCCTCATGAAATGTCCAATCCTGTGCTGTGGTCAGGAAGCAAAAGGGTGACCCAAGATTAGAAGATGACTTTTGCTGGAAATGAGGACCATATCCAGTCTGGAGGATAGATTTCTCCATAGATGCCCAAACTGAGGAGCTTCCAGGAGAAAGGAATTCTGAGGTTAAGTTTCTACCACTCTGAAGGATTTATGTAAAAAAGGAAGTTGAATTGTTATAGAAAAATACTATTTTCACCCTTGAGTTTGTGGACTACAATCTGTGCCAAATTCTACAAATTTATTTCATCACCTGATTTTCCCAATATCTTAAATGTTTCTGTCTTAACATTATTTTTAATGCTGGCTTACTATTTCATTGAGTGGATGTCAATTTTCTTAACAATAATTGTTAAACATTTTGTTTTTTCCATTTTTTGCTGTTATAATTAAAGTTGTATGTATCCCTAGGCACAAACATTGAGGATGAATGGTTTAAAATCAGTTACAGAAGTGAGTTATTGCTCAGAAGGTATGAACAATTTTAATTCCCATAATGCATATCCAAATTCCCTTCCAAATGCTTGGCAGGAATGTGTACTTTCCTGAGCCATTGACAAGAGCTCACTGTTAGAATTAAACATTATTTTAGCATCAAATGACTTTGCTGTGTTATGGTTGAAGAAAAGATACCACTAGTTTACAAATATGTTCTTTTTTCTCTGATTGAAAAAGCAAAATATGTTCATTTTAGGACATTTCAAAAATGTAGAAAAGTACAAGAGCTAACTAAAAATCACCTAAAACCCCATTATTGGAAGACAGCCTCTATTCACCAGCTGACATCCAAATCCCAGGCTTGCTTTCTATTAATTTGTGTGTCTATTCACACATACAACCACATGTGCCTATATCTGGCTTCTTACAGAACTGGAATCATTATATATAGCATTATGTAAATTTTTTATTTAAAAATTCCATGAACATTTTTTAAAATCATAAAATGTTCTTATCAAAGTCATTTACACAATTATTAATGTTCTAAACCTGTCTTAGATACAAAACAGTCAGTGATAGCCTGCTGTTGACATGTTGGAATGATAATAAAAGGATACAAAAGTGCACACACCTATTTCACATAGATTCTGACCCTCAAAGAGTGAGATTCAGTGCAATTTAGTGAATGAGCACTGACATTGAAAATAAAGGCTTCATTTGGTTGTGTTGCTTTCTATGAGACTACAAGACTCAGTGAGCATCACCACCCTTAGGGTGGTTGCAAGTCTTAAGGGTTTGTTGCAAGTATGAATAGGTAAAGAAAGGAAAATGTCATAAGACGTATCATTGGCTGGGATATCATATTCTCTGTTAAACTTTATATTTGAAGTACACAGAACCCAGTGAATTAGCCGAGACCAGAGCCCAAAATCTTACTTCTGGTTGGCATCCCAGGGCTTCTCTCTTTCCAGCAATTGTAACAAAGTGCTCGTGAGCTGTAGGATTACTACTATAAAAGGGCCACTGGATCCTAGATCCCAATCTTTTTTCCTTTTTTAAGGACTGGACCAGAACAGATTTTTTTTTTTTTAATCTTATCAGGTTATCTTCTGTCCAGTTGCAAGCTGGTTGTCCATGACTTTCTTCAATGGCTCGCCACACACGGGCGATTGCTAACTACTGAGTTCTTGGGCATAATCATCTCTTCCTCTCACTTTTGCATGGGGCTTGTCTATTTAAAAAGCTGTCCTATTAAGTGGAGCAGCTTCTACATTCAGCAAAGTGATCATGACAAAATCCAGCCAGCATTTGCCTTGCAACAAGTGGGTACTTTTGACTGTGAGGCTTGTGCCATGCAATGTGAGCTGTCTGATCCAATGTGACATAACTTGCATGGTGCATTTGCTCTCCTCATGCAAAGACATCCTCTATTGTAAGGCACTGACCACTGTATGTGAGCGATAGAGACTCAAGACTCCATCCCTCTTCAGACACATCTCAGGTCACAGTAGGGGTTTAGCCCATCGTGTTTATTGGTGGTATTTTAGCAGCGAGATGTTGATTTTACAGGCACATTATTTTTAGGATTTGTTATTATGCTACTTATAAAACACCCAATTCATGTGGACGTTTAACAGTGACTGAATTATTACTTAGTAAATACTCCTTTGAAATCATTTAGAAAATATTATTTTGTCCCCCAATTTCTTTAAAGATGAGTTAAGAAGACTCTCTGCCACCAGTTCCTTCAGCAGCCCTGAGAAAATTAATTTAGTCCGCTTTACTTTAGCTTCCTGTATGCAAAGACAAAGGTTTGGGCCTTTAGAATTTCCTGAAACCTTTAGAAAAAAAGGGTCTTTGAGAACATCCAGAGGAAGAAGAGGTGGGAGAGAGGAGGAGAGGGTGATAAAAATTACTTTGCTCCCTGAGGCTTGGGGTATGTCCCCTAAAGAAGTTTCTTCCTCTCTCTTTGATTGTTGAAATATGTTGAGTCACTGGGAGAACTGTAGTTTTCTTACATGCTCAGGGGAATTTTACTGTGGACACATCCTTGTCATCTATGTGTATAAATGCATGTGCACACACACATTCATGCACACAATCAAAGGCTCCATACACATACACAAGGATTCATGGCTTTTGGATAACAGACTCTTCAGTGAACAATTAGAACTTGTGTTTATTGACCACTTACTATGAACTGGCACAGTTTGTATGATCTCATTTTGTATTTCATTTTATCATCACCAAGAAACTCTCATCTGAAGTGGTTGCAATTGTTGCCCTCTTCTAAAAGTGAGCAATGTGGGGCTCAGGTGGGTTGTAGAACTTGCTCACGCTCCTACAGCTGTTCTGTGACAGAGCCTGAACTCAGGCCCAGCTCTGACTGACTCTGAAGTCAGATTCTCCTCAGAATGCTAGGGACTGGGGCTCTAGGCTTCTTAGAGTTCTAACCATGAGGAATGGCAGAATTACTTCAGGACCTTTAGTCTCTTACTCAGTGTGGGGTCTGTGAAGACAAGAAGTGGGTACTCAAAGCCCTGGAAATGCTGAGCTGGGTTTATACCCCTGACATGAGAAATCTGTGTTCATTTCTTCTTGTGAACCTGTAACAGTTAGTTTTATGTGTCAATTTGGCTGGACTAAAAGGACACAGATATGTTTTCAAACATTATTCTGATTGCTTCTGTGAGGGTGTTGTCTGAAGGAGCTTCAAAACCATTTAAATCAGTAGACTTTGAGCAAAGCAGATTGCCCACCAAAACATGGGTGGGCCTTACCCAATCAGTTGAAGTTCTGCATAGCACTAAGACTGACTTCCCCTGAGCAAGAAGGAACTCTGGCAGCTGATTACCTTTGGACTCAATTGCAACTCTTCCCTGGACCTCTAGCTTGCTGGCCTACCCTGGGGATTTTGGACTCACTGAGCCTTCATCATCAGTTCAGTTCAGTTCACTCAGTCGTGTCTGACTCTTTGCAACCCCATGAATCACAGCACGCCAGGCCTTCCTGTCCATCAACAACTCCAGGAGTTCACTCAGACTCACGTCCATTGAGTCAGTGATGCCATCCAGCCATCTCATCCTCTGTCGTCCCTTTCTCCTCTTGCCCCCAATCCCTCCCAGCATCAGAGTCTTTTCCAATGAGTCAACTCTTCGCATGAGGTGGCCAAAGTATTGGAGTTTCAGCTTCAGCATCATTCCTTCCAAAGAAATCCCAGGGCTGATTTTCTTCAGAATGGACTGGTTGGATCGCCTTGCAGTCCAAGGGACTCTCAAGAGTCTTCTCCAACACCACAGTTCAAAAGCATCAAGCCTTCATCATAGCATGAGCCAATTTGTTAAAATAATCTCTTCATCTTCCCATTTATCTATCTATCTACATATTCCAAATCCTGACAGATGATGCTGTGAAAGTGCTGCACTCAATATGCCAGCAAATTTGGAAAACTCAGCAGTGGCCACAGGACTGGAAAAGGTCAGTTTTCATTCCAATCCCAAAGAAAGGCAATGCCAAAGAATGCTCAAACTACCGCACAATTGCACTCATCTCACACGCTGGTAAAGTAATGCTCAAAATTCTCCAAGCCAGGCTTCAGCAATATGTGAACCATGAACTTCCTGATGTTCAAGCTGGTTTTAGAAAAGGCAGAGGAACCAGAGATCAAATTGCCAACATCTGCTGGGTCATGGAAAAAGCAAGAGAGTTCCAGAAAAACATCTATTTCTGCTTTATTGACTATGCCAAAGCCTTTGACTGTGTGGATCACAATAAACTGTGGAAAATTCTGAAAGAGATGGGAATACCAGACCACCTGACCTGCCTCTTGAGAAACCTGTATGCAGGTCAGGAAGCAACAGTTAGAACTGGACATGGAACAACAGACTGGTTCCAAATAGGAAAAGGAGTTCGTCAAGGCTGTATATTGTCACCCTGTTTATTTAACTTATATGTAGAGTACATCATGAGAAACGCTGGACTGGAAGAAACACAAGCTGGAATCAAGATTGCCGAGAGAAATATCAATCACTTCAGATATGCAGATGACACCACCCTTATGGCAGAAAGTCAAGAGGAACTCAAAAGCCTCTTGAAAGTGAAAGTGGAGAGTGAAAAAGTTGGCTTAAAGCTCAACATTCAGAAAACGAAGATCATGGCATCCGGTCCCACCACTTCATGGGAAATAGATGGGGAAACAGTGTCAGACTTTATTTTTTTGGGCTCCAAAATCACTGCAGATGGTGACTGCAGCCATGAAATTAAAAGACACTTACTCCTTGGAAGAAAAGTTATGACCAACCTAGATAGCATATTCAAAAGCAGAGACATTACTTTGCCAACAAAGGTTCATCTAGTCAAGGCTATGGTTTTTCCTGTGGTCATGTATGGATGTGAGAGTTGAACTGTGAAGAAGGCTGAGCGCCGAAGAATGGATGCTTTTGAAGTGTGGTGTTGGAGAAGACTCTTGAGAACCCCTTGGACTGCAAGGAGATCCAACCAGTCCATTCTGAAGGAGATCAGCCCTGGGATTTCTTTGGAAGGAATGATGCTAAAGCTGAAACTCCAGTACTTTGGCCACCTCATGCGAAGAGTTGACTCATTGGAAAAGACTCTGATGCTGGGAGGGATTGGGGGCAAGAGGAGAAAGGGACGACAGAGGATGAGATGGCTGGATGGCATCACTGACTCAATGGACGTGAGTCTGAGTGAACTCCTGGAGTTGGTGATGGACAGGGAGGCCTGGTGTGCTGCGATTCCTGGGGTCACAAAGAGTCGGACACGACTGAGTGACTGATCTGATCTGATATATATATGTAAGTATATGTGTGTATAGATACATATGTGTGGATATATATAGATGTGTGGATATATATGCGTGTGCATATGTATCTGTATATATATGTTTGTGTGTGTGATATCTCTTGGTGTTTCTGTTTTTTTGGAGAATGCTAACTAGTACAGACCCTGTCCCATTTAGAACAGGATTTCTTTAAAATTGTTAATGGATCACCGAACTTTTCCTTTAGGATCTCCTGCAGCTTATTATTTGGAGAAGGCAATGGCACCCCACTCCAGTACTCTTGCCTGGAAAATCCCATGGATGGAGGAGCCTGGTAGGCTGCAGTCCGTGGGGTCACTAAGAGTTGGACACGACTGAGTGACTTCACTTTCACTTTTCACTTTCATGCATTGGAGAAGGAAATGGCAACCCATTCCAGTGTTCTTGCCTGAAGAATCCCAGGGACGGGGGAGCCTGTTGGGCTGCCATCTATGGGGTCGCACAGAGTCGGACACGACTGAAGTGACTTAGCAGCAGCAGCAGCAGCTTATTTCCTCCAGGAAAGCTCTGTCCAAGAATCCCAAAGACATGCTTCTTTTCTGATTTTTAAAAATTGTATTCCCCCACTTCCCTTATCCACCTCAGCTGTTTTCTAAGTGTGAACTGGACAGAGCCAGGAGTTTCTGCTCCATGGCGGGCACCCCTCCTCTTGCTATCAACACTCACTGAAGCTGCACTGACTTTCTTTTTGTTCTTTGATGAGGTTCCTTTTGGGCTCTGTGTGTGAAGCCTGGGGTTCCTGTGACAATAATACCCAAGATGGTCCCTTCTGTTTCCTTCTCCACATTTGGGTGCTGGCTCTCAAGATTTTGAACACCTGGGACAGAGTGGCTCTCCTGTGTCTTTCTAGCACATCACCTTGTTTTATTGTCTTTCCTGATGTGTCTTGTTTCACTTGTTTAAAGTTTGTCTTTCCTCATCCCAATGTCAACTTTGTGGAAGCTTGTCTTCCTGTCTGTCCTTTCATTGCTGTGTTTCTAGTGCTTAGAACATGGCCTTGCTCAGAGCTGAATCTCAGTAGACAGTGAGTGAGTAAGTGAATGAATGAATGAATGAATTTCTTTTATCTGTAGTACTTAGCTGGTGAGGCATGGTGCACAGGTGTGTGATATCCTACTGGTGAGAAGAGAGTCAGTCGTTCATTTTTGAAGATGCTTAAGTCTTGCAGGCCCCCAGGGTATCGTTTAGTTCACTGGAACGGTAATTTACTAAACAGTACCTTAGGGGCCTGAAAAAGTTAATGCATCTCCAAAAGTTTCTAATTTACACCAGGGACTAGTTTATTTACCCAGCAGGGTTTGACCTAATAGGTCTTAACTTCATTTAAGACAGTCATTAGGACTTTATCACTTTTCCACCTTCACGTTTCCTACCCTTAGCGTTTATCTCTTTGTGGAATACTGTTGCCGGTTGTTGGTGTGCACATGTGCACACACACACCCCACATCCATGTGTGTGCACACATACATGTGTGCACCATATACCTATTAATACCAGGACCCAAGAAGGATGTTGCTATGTTCTGGCACTTGTATATGTAAATACTTCATGTGTATTTTAGTATGTATAATAACAAAAAGAACCAAGCCTGTGTATTGCAATCCATTCAAATTTAATATTATTTCAGTGCTTTCTTGGTGCATATTACAAATAATTGCTTAATTAGTTCACATTTTGTTTTTTATCCAATAATTAGATCACAAAGTTTAGAGAATGTAAAAAATTCAATGTATCTGACTTACCAAGCTTTATCTATAACATGCAGCCCATTATTTTATTTCTTTTTGTTTTTTCAAATAGCAAAGCTGCTTCCACTCCTAATCTTGGACACGTTTGTTCTGCGGTTTTCCAGATTTAGCCTAATCTTTCCTCTTTTTCTAATTACTGTCAGTTCTGTACTATTGTGGCATGTCAAAAAATTTCCTTCACTCTTGAGTTTATTTTTTTTAAATCATTCTTACTGATTCAAGCTATGGGAATATCTTTACTTATTGTTACACTGATGTTACAGGGCTTGGTAAAATGTTTTTCTCAACTTTAGGGTCAAATCAGATATGATTGTTACCAGCAATAGGTTTTGGTAAAACAGGTTGTGGGTAGAGATATCCTAGAATGGTTACAAAAAAAAAAACAAAAACAAAAAAAAAACACATTAATTTAGAGCTCCCTAATTTAGACTTTGTAATAATTCATCCTGAACTGGGCTTAAATATAGCCTTGCTGTAGAATGAGGGGTTTGGTAAGCAAATAATGCTCTAAACCAGATTGTGGAGAGCAAACTCTTTTGAGAACATTAGCTTAGTATGATGAAATCTTGATAGGGTTATTGAATTTTTTTGTATCTTTTTGGTTAAACATTGTAAAAATATATCCCCTTTTGGTTAATATGGTAATTGAAGTCAGTTTATGGATATTGTATTTTCTCAGGAATATTATTCTGAACAATAGTCACAAATCTGCATTTGTAATTAGCTGTTGATATTTAGAATATTGAGTCTATAGAAGTTTAAAAGGACATTTTCTGATGCAGGTGTATGCGGTTGTGAGCTGATGCATTCTTTTAATAGTGGGCTGCAGCAAAAAACTCAACAGGATCTAGAGAAATCAAATTTTCACTGTGATTCAGTAAGATTGCAGAGATTCTCAAATTTTAAACAGATTATTTATTATAAGAAGTAGTCCATGTGTTTGAAATAGGCCAACTTTATTTTAAAATTCTATCATTTCAGATTTTTCACGAATTCAGAATTTATTCTTCCAGTTAAAGTGGTTGCCTCTAAATTATTGATGTACTAGGAAAGCACTTATAGTAAGTAGATTTCAAAAGTGTGCTTTTCTGAAGTATTTCTTTTGTATCTTGTTTAAAAAAGAACATTAAAACTGGACTACTAATGGACATACAGATAGTGTTGGAGAAGGGGATGGGGGACTGCTGTTGCCATGGCAACCCTCACTGGTCCTCAGGCAGGGATTTTTCTACCTCTGTGTTATCAACAGGTGGTAACAATATTTGAAAGATCAAGGGTCTAGCTTTACTAACTTGACCCTGGCATTCTGTAGAGCTACCCTTAAATTCCTAGCTCTTTAATGGAGCTCGTGCTTGCCTGTCAAGTTGTAGCAGTAGCTGGTTCTATGTTCTTATTCTATTTTCATATCCTAGGTTTGAAGCTGTACCTAAATTCACATTCTTTTTCCCCTGAGCTCTACCATATATGACTGAGCTTACATCTGACAGCTGAGGATGAAAAACTATATCCTGCAAACGGTCCTTTCTTATAAATAGAGAAATCTGAGCTGGTTTATCACTGACTGAGTCGCTTTCAAGAACATAATTTGGGTCTTGTCATTTTCTTTAAAACATTTATTTTTGGCTTCTCTAGCATAAAAGACATCCAGCGGGTATAGAAGCTACACAA
Organism: Bubalus kerabau; assembly: GCF_029407905.1. Lineage (NCBI taxonomy): Eukaryota > Metazoa > Chordata > Mammalia > Artiodactyla > Bovidae > Bubalus > Bubalus kerabau. The sequence goes on from NC_073637.1 coordinate 70,371,910, forward strand.
CAGATTTATGTCAGAAGAAGGGAAGAGTGTAATTCCCTGGCAGTCCAATGATTAGGACTCCGCACTTTGACTGGGAAGGGATGGGTCCAACCCCTGGTTGGGGAACTCGGATTCTACAAGCTGTGTGTTGCTGAGTGGAGGGTGGAGATGGGGGTTAGGAAGCAGCGGGAAGGGGAAAGGGATAGTATATTAACAGGAAATATCAAGCTGAGTATTCTGTAATTAAATGTGATGGTTTTAGTCAAAATGACTTGTTTAGTGCTACCTTTGCATGTCTTCCAATATATGAATGACACAATTTTGTATAGCATTCATAGATCTTAACAGATTCTTCAGTTAGATAAAGTGTTAAATCTTGATGAAAGTTAATGCTGATTCATAATCAGATCGAGGTCTTTTCCCTGTAGCCTACGAGAACACAGATGAAGTTCATATGAGAAATCCTAAATGTCACGAGATACATAAAAATCCTATGTGTTTTAGGAGTGGGGAGGCACTTGTCTGCTTCAAGTTATCCTTGGATGCTCCATCCTTTTAGGGAATTTGCGGTATATCTATCGGTAATTTTTCACAAGCTTTCCTAACACTGAAGACACATGTAAATACGTGTGAGAAAGCAGTAGTTAGCCTCAAGTAACAAATAGTAATCATTATTTTAATCTTATATTTCAATTAGCCTTAATCTTTTGTTTGTATAGCCTTGAAAAGCTGTAAAAATCAGTCATTATAGTTTAATTACTAACCATTATCCTGGGTGGCTAACTCCACTTCCTTCTAAACAAGTTCCTTCTTTCATTTTGTTTTTAAAGGCTGCTACGGGCACTCTCTAACAATAGTGTTATCCTTTATATAGCAGGCTTTGTAAGTTCCTCTGTAGAATATTTTTAAGTTTTGTTGGTTCCTCCTGGTACGAGAGAGCTGCCGCTGCGTTTTTCTTTTTGAACGGGCCTGTTCGCTGTCCCACTTCAGGATAGAATCACACTTAAGTTTTACATAATGACAGAAGTTGACTGTTTCCTGCTCTAGTGTTTATTTAGTAAAACATTTTACATTCCTGGATAGATACCAGTCTGTCATTAATGGATTCTTGGCTTTGGGCCAATAGCTAATAGTTTTATTGGTCCTCATAACATAGCTATGTGATTTTTGTAACCACAAGGGGCTCTTTTCTGAGTTTTTCTTTCTTTTTCTTTCCTTAAAAAAGAAGCAACCTAACAACCCAGAGGTGCTCCAGATTTAAAGAACAGAGCACTTCTTTTCAAATCGCTATCTACTCATCTTCATTCATTGTTTTTGTGCTTAGTAAAATTCTCACAGATCTTGGTGTATTTGGAACAAGGGTTGGGACTCAGTTGCTCCATCTTATCCCAGCTTTCTCGCTGCCTTAAAGAGGCCTGGCAAAGCTCATTTTCTCTGCTAGGTGGTGTCTATTTGCCTGTCTAAATCAGGGAGGGGCAGAGAGGTTATTTATAGTGTGAGAGTTTGTCAAACTATTTGATGGCCTTTTAAGTATTGAGGAAGGGGGACCAGCATTTGGAAATCATGGCATTAGGTCCTTAAAAGGAAAAAAATGTCTTTCCACCTGGGTATGTGTGAAGCCTGTGAATTTCATGTGTTTTTTTTTCCACCAGGAGACACAAGTGTTATAGTTGTGAATTCAAAACCTGCCACGGTAGTCCTGCCCTCACACGAGAGTGTGTTTTGGTGTCCTTCAGAGCTTCGATGCCTTTTTCCTCTGAGTGACGTTTCCTGTCTAGACCTTTCTCCCTCGACTCCCCTATATATTTTAAACTGAAAGTTAAAATATACTTTGGGTCCCTAAATTCTCCTGCAATTCGATCATCTCCCTAATGCATATGCTACTGTACAATTCCAGGATCACAAAACCATCCTAACATGAAGTTAGAAGTTGGTCATGGTGCTAATTAGGTTGTGTTCCAGGGATGTCAGATCCTGTTTTTTTTTTCTTTTTTTTTTGCCTTAATAAACACAAAAACAGTAACAACCTAACATGAAGGTAATTTCTGATTGTGGAAACTTTGGAAAAAATAAAGAATACAGAATAAGACAGTCACCTTCCAATCCCAGTCTCCACTCCCACTTCCCCATTTCACCACAAGGACAGAGACACACTTTAGCTTATTACCTGCAGCAGTTTTCCCCCTCTATTTTGACTCATACTTTGCATTCTGTTTCTTTAAAGCTTGTTATATAATGCTCATGTCCACATGCCACCTACATTTTCCATTAGCATCATTTTAAAGGATGCATAATCCATCATAGGAATTATGCCATCATTTACTCACCCATCTCTCAATATGGAGCATTTTGTTTGCTTTCCCTTTTATGAAAAACCGCAGTGAACGTGTCTGTGTGTAAACCCTGGCCTGATTCTTAGGATTCTCGAAGACTTTGCTCCGTTTTTAAGACAAGCCCACAGCACATTAGAGGAGTCCAGTTCTATTGGTGGAAACTTAACTCCAGGCAGCTGAAGTAAGTAATTCCAGGGAAAATACTTTCCCTGGGGAGTAGTGAGTAAGAATGCTCTACTTCTGGTACAAGGATTTTGCACCAAAAAAAGGGTGCAATTCTCAGAGTTCTGGAGGTGGGGATAAAGTCCTAATTATTTTTCAGAGGGAGACGTATTCTTGTTCAGCTGGAGAAGCCACCGTATGACACATGTGTACATGCATTTTGGTGGCATGGCGCAGCTGGGGAGCAGCGAGCACTTTGGTACTGCAGGTCAAGTTTACTTAACACTGTGATGTTTTAAAACAGGATGATGCCAGTTCAATTAAATGTCCCAGAACAGCAGTGTGTTTTGGGAGGCAATTCTTTCACAAACAAAACAAAATAAATGTTTTTCAGTCTTGAAAACAACACCTGCAAATAAATTGGACACTACATGAAACATGCCAGCCACAAGCTAAAATGATTAGAAAAGTCCCAAGAGAAGGCTCTGAATAAGGGCCTCACTAATCACCCATTATTCCCTTAGCTGTGATTGCTTATTTTAGTCTTTCTGTGACATTAATGCATTTTACCATTATATTAAAAATAATGTATGCAGTTTTTGACTCAAGAAAGTAATAGATAAAAATAAAAGCCCACATTCTTTTATGTGATATGATTATTGCTAGTATTTTGGCTTGCTTAGCTGATGCCTTAAAATGGCATGTTTCTTCTACTGGGCCCAGCCTCACTCTCTTTTCCTGTTAATATCAGAGCCAGGTGTATTTGGAAGCTGAGCAGAGGACTCGAAACGAGCTATCGCTCTCTCTGTTTCTGATTATTAAATTAAGGCTGTCACTTATCAGATTTTAGGAGGAACGTTTTCTTTCCTCTGGATACCACAGAGCTCTGTTTGGGTAAGCTCCGTTCAGGCTGCCAAGCCTAGCTGTGAGTTTTGACAATTGACTGGGTTGATGGTTGAGTTAAAACTCCATCCAATAGACCAGCAGTGGAGAACAGCTCTCTTGAGTTACTTTTGTGTGAAAATCAGGGTGACCAAATGGGCTTCACAGCCCAGTGAGACAGTTGGATGTTCAGAGCAGTCTCTGGGTCTCTGGGAGGTCCCACAACTGGCTGGAGGAAAGGGGCACAACTTTGGCTGTGGCCAACAGTTTCACTTGGCTTTTGCCCAAGAAGGGCATAGTTCCAAAATCAGAGTATGTAGTTTGATTTCTCACACTAACAAGGGAAACTCCAATGTACCTGAGCAGTGATCTGGACCAACCTCTGGACGTAACCTCAAAGCCAAGGGAAGAGGGGATCCTGGGTTTTTTGGAGATAAAAGCCACATCTTCATCCCTCCCTGGGCACTTAGCAGCATGCTTTGTATATGGCAGTTCATCCCTGAACGTTTGTTGAAGGGATCATCAAACAAATCAATTAGGAACAGGTATTAGGAGCCAAAATATATGGGAAGAGGCAAGTCTTGTGTCAAGGCTAGGGGTATGCATTTTTGCCTTGCGGTACGTGAGGCCACAGGACACTGAGATACAAGAATCATAAGGCTCCCTTTGTTTCGTGGTTTCCAATCTGTTAACAACAGTCAGAGTGGGTGACCTGTCATGAAGTAGACTGGGAGGAGGGGACTGAGGAGGAGGTGGCCACCTGGGCTGCAATGAATTCTCACCAAGCAGGGCCTACTATAAACAGCCGTGTTTTAAAATAGCAGGATGATAATGTGAGGGATTCCACAAATGATCTTTTCTCTCTCAAGTTCTCTCTTCTTAAATGGGTTATGAAGTCATGCTCTTGTCTATGCACTTTCCTTTTATTTTGAACTCCCCATCTCTGCTGGAGCAAGAATTTTGCAAGCTTTGAAATATGTCAACATAAAATAAGCTTTGAGACAGCTTGAAAAATGTAGATTCATAATGGACTCCACTAAAAATATGGTTTGTTAAAAAAACAAACCAGGCTCGATCTTCCTCACTTGGAAAAACAATCAGATGGAACTTGAGCTATCACCATCCTTTTATAGATTCCTGCACCACGAGAAGCCAAGCATTTCCCAATGAAAGCTGGCATATTTGTGATGTTCCTTTCAACCACTCACCCAGTGACCTCTGTGACCTCTTCAAGTTCTACGGGATAGTCTGTGAGGCTCGTACAGAGGTTACCTATTCCATGAAGCCTTCCAGACTACTCCTCATATGACAACCTATCTGTCTGAGTCTACTCTAGCTGTATATTGGCTTGTATTATTCTGATTAACTCACTGGTATTTTCCCCATCTTCCCAACAGACAAGGTCCTTGGTGGTAAAAATGAATGGGATATATTTATTGGGTGACTGCATTTAAGTTAAATACACACACTGACTCTAAACACATTCAAAGTAATGAGATGAATTTAATCTAAGACTTGTAAGGATTCTGGGGACCTGGGTTGGTGAGAAATGATGGGGGTTGGCTGAGGGTCAAGGAACTGGGGGAGTTTGCATTTTTGGTTTAGTGTAGGCAGTTGTGGGGATGAAACAGACACTGGCTATTAGAAACAGGTGCAAATACAGGAGGGAATATAATTTAGAGGCTAGTCTATTTTCACTTCATTCATTTTCTGTGGTAGTCTAGGTTTTTTTAACCTCATTGTTTTTCAGGGCCCACTGCATCATGTTTTCCAAAGATTGGAAATGTTTTCCAAACATTGTGCTTCTTTGTTTTTCACATTTATGGCTGTCTTCTTTCCTCCAGTTAATTGATGCTTCCACATGTTATTTAGGGCATACTCGCAACCAGCATCCTAACTGAGCTCTGTGTATGGAAAATCCACCCTTTTATGTGCACTTGTCCTTCAGACCTTAATTCAATACTCTTTTGGGAATTTCCTGGCCATCCAGTGGTTAGGACTTGGTGCTTTCACTGCTGGGGTGTAGGTAGGGGAACTAAGATCTTGCAAGCCATGTGGTGCAGCCCCATCCCCCCCTAAAAAACCCCGAACTCTTCTGCTCCTAGAAGCCAGAGGCATCATCAGATTTTGTTAGACACACTGCAGAAGTGCCACTCATCACTGTAATTACACAAGTCATGTGAAGTGGTTGGCAAGCAGGTGTCCTTAGCTGGAGAGCCCAGAGAGTCTTGAGAGATCAGGTTGAGAAAGAGAGAAGGTAGCGAGGATTTGATCATCAGGCCTATGGGCAGAGAATCTTAATATTTGAGGCAGAATAAAATCACTTGGGGCATGACATATACACCTATACACACAATAGCTCCACCACCCCCCTGGAGATTCTGATCTGTGCCCAGTGTGGGACACAGGCATCAATGTAAACGCTCCCCCAGAGATTCTGCTCTGCAGGCTGATTTGATAAACACATTGGTTTGCAGAACCTTTAGAATTCGTGGGACTCTATCTAAAACCCAGTGGAGATGGTCATTCGTATTGTCTCCTAACGGTCATTAAAAATTTCCATTGCAATACTCTCTCTTCTTCCTCCTTCTTTTGCACAAGGAACTGGAAAGAAACTTAAGGACCATCAAATTTTGTTCAGTAGGTTTCAGTTCAGTTCAGTCGCTCAGTCGTGTCTGAGCGACACCATGAACCACAGCACACCAGGCCTCCCTGTCCATCACCAACTCCCGGAGTTCACCCAAACACATATCCATTGAGTCGATGATTCCATGCATCTCATCCTCTGTCGTCCCCTTCTCCTTCTGCCCTCAATCTTTCCCAACATCAGGGTCTTTTTCAATGAGTCAGCTCTTCGCATCACGTGGCCAAAGTATTTGAGTTTCAGCTTCAACATCAATCCTTCCAATGAACACCCAGGGCTGATCTCCTTTAGTATGGACTGGTTGGATCGCCTTGCAGTCCAAGGGACTCTCAAGAGTCTTCTCCAACACCACAGTCCAAAAGCATCAATTCTTCGGCACTCAGCTTTCTTTATAGTCCAATTCTCACATCCATACATGACCACTGGAAAAACCATAGCCTTGACTAGACAGACCTTTGTTGGCAAAGTAATGTCTCTGCTTTTGAATATGCTATCTAGGTTGGTCATAACTTTCCTTCCAAGGAGTAAGTGTCTTTTAATTTCATGGCTGAAATCACTGTCTGCAGTGATTTTGGAGCCCAGAAAAATAAAGTCAGCCACTGTTTCCTCTGTTTCTCCATCTATCTGCTATGAAGTGACAGGACTGGATGCCATGATCTTAGTTTTCTGTATGTTGAGTTTTAAGCCAAATTTTCACTATCCTCTCTCACTTTCATCAAGAGGCTCTTTTGTTCTTCTTCACTTTCTGCCATAAGGGTGGTGTCATCTGCATATCTGAGGTGATTGATATTTCTCCCGGCAATCTTGATTCCAGCTTGTGCTTTTTCCAGCCCAGCGTTTCTCATGAGGTACTCTGCATAGAAGTTAAATAAGCAGGGTGACAATATACAGCCTTGATGTACTCCTTTTCCTATTTGGAACCAGTCTGTTGTTCCATGTCCAGTTCTAACTGTTGCTTCCTGACCTGCATATAGGTTTCTCAAGAGGCAGGTCAGGTGGTCTGGCATTCCCATCTCTTTCAGAATTTTCCACAGTTTATTGTGATCCACACAGTTAAAGGCTTTGGCATAGTCAATAAAGCAGAAATAGATGTTTTTCTGGAACTCTTTTGCTTTTTTGATGACCCAGCGGATGTTGGCAATTTGATCTCTGGTTCCTCTGCCTTTTCTAAAATCAGCTTGAACATCTGGAATTTCATGGTTCGTGTATTGCTGAAGCCTGGCTTGGAGAATTTTAAGCATTACTTTACTAGCATGTGAGATGAGTGCAATTGTGCGGTAGTTTGAGCATTCTTTGGCATTGCCTTTCTTTGGGATTGGAATGAAAACTGACCTTTTCCAGTGCTGTGGCCACTGCTGAGTTTTCCAAATTTGCTGGGATATTGAGTGCAGCACTTTCACAGTATCATCTTTCAGGATTTGAAATAGCTCAACTGGAATTCCATCACCTCCACTAGCTTTGTTCATAGTGATGCTTTCTAACGCCCACTTGACTTCACATTCCAGGATGTCTGGCTCTAGGTGAGTGATCACACCTTCTGGGTCATGAAGATCTTTTTTGTACAGTTCTTCTGTGTATTCTTGCCACCTCATCTTAATATCTTCTGCTTCTGTTAGGTCCCTACCATTTCTGTCCTTTATTGAGCCCATTTTTGCATGAAATGTTTCCTTGGTATCTGATTTTCTTGAAGAGATCTCTAGGCTTTTCTGTTCTATTGTTTTCCTCTATTTCTTTGCATTGATTGTTGAGGAAGGCTTTCTTATGTCTCCTTGCTATTCTTTGGAACTCTGCATTCAAATGGGTATATCTTTCCTTTTCTCCTTTGCTTTTTGCTTACTGTCTTTTCACAGCTATTTGTAAGGCCTCCTCAGACAGCCATTTTGCTTTTTTGCATTTCTTTTTCTTGGGGATGGTCTTGATTCCTGTCTCCTCTACAATGTCACCAACCTCCATTCATAGTTCATCAGGCACTCTGTCTATCAGATCTAGTCCCTTAAATCTATTTCTCACTTCCACTGTATCATCATAAGGGATTTGATTTAGGTCATACCTGAATGGTCTAGTGGTTTTCCCTACTTTCTTCAATTTAAATCTGAATTTGGCAATAAGGAGTTCATGATCTGAGCCACAGTCAGCTCCCTGTCTTGTTTTTGCTGACTGTATAGAGCTTCTCCATTTTTGGCTGCAAAGAAATAATCATTTTGATTTAGATGTCAACCATCTGGTGATGTCCATGTGTAGGGTCTTCTCTTGTGTTGTTGGAAGAGGGTGTTTGCTATGACCAGTGCATTCTTTTGGCAGAACTCTGTTATCTCAGTAGGTTTAGGGTTTAGCAAATGTACTTCAGGACTCCCCAGGTATCCCCACCTCTTTCAACCAGAGAGGTCTCACATTTTTGTATGTATGTATGTATGTTAATTTGGTGGAGCAGGAAATGGCAACCCACTCCAGTATTCTTGCCTGGAGAATCCTGTGGATAGAGGAGCCTGGTGGGCTGCCGTCCATGGAGTCACACAGTCAGACATGACTGAAGCGACTTAGCATGCATGCATGCATTGGAGAAGGAAATGAAAACCCATCCCAGTATTCTTGCCTTCAGAATCCCAGAGATGGAGGAGCCTGGGGGCTGCTGTCTATGGGGTCACACAGAGTCGGACACGATTGAAGCGATTTAGTAGCAGCAGCATGTTAATTTGGGGTTCTGGTTAATATTTTGTTTCTAAAATAGGTTCTGTTGCTACATAATATTTGAAAATCACTGTATTGAGTTCAACTGCTTTGGAGATGAACCCCCTTTTAGAGATTTGTTGCTGGTCCCACAGACGGATCACAGCAATGTGTGAATTGGATGGTGTGCTACGGAGCAGGAATGAGCTACTTATTTTGGCTGGGCCACTTAAGTAACCAGGTGACCTTAGCACTTAACTTTTAGGAGCTCTGGCTATTGTCCACACTATAATAACAGTAATGCCCTGTCCTCAGCTCAGAGTAATTGGAATGAGAATAGATGTTATAATGTGCTAGAAACTTCAAATTCAGGATGTTTTCTCCTCTTTACTCTGCTGCCGAAAGACAAAAGCTAGTTAAAACAGCATCCTTTTTCAGGAAGGATTGTGTCAAAATTAAAAGTCAGTCTAAGAAGTTTAAAAAAATTTAATGTATCAATTCAAAAGTTTGAGCACCTAATCTATACCAGGCTTTGTGTCCATTTCTGGAGCTTCTATAGTCAATGAGATGGACCAGTTCCCTGGACTCCACGAGATTCTGCAAACAGACTCTGAAGGTGATTTCAAAAGGGATTTCTGCTGGCAGGTCTGTTAGGGTTAAGATGCCACTCACTCCTTGGGTGAGTAAACCAGAGGCCCACATTCTCTTGGTCCCCATGATAGGTGAAGGGATAAAAGGTAGGTTGTGGGTCTGCTTAATCAGAGTGAACTTTGGTGTAATCCTTTCTCTAGCTGCAATTGTAGAGGAGAGTATGTAGTCCTGGACTGTTCTTAACCATGGACAAAGGATGCCGGACAATAGAGACACTCAGAGGAAAACCACCCTGGGAGATGGGGAGAAACCACGTGCATGATACTGTTTGTGTTGCTTGATTCATGGGGGCCTGAAACCAGGACAACCCTCAAGTATTTTAATTACACAAGGAAATAAATCCCATCTCCATCTTTTAAACTCACAAGCCAGTTTGAGTTTTTCTTTATAAATCATCAGATATTGAGAAAGTCTGAGCTAATATAACACTCTAAACATTCATTCATTTACTCAACAAGTACTTATTGCTGGGCCAATGCTTAAAGCATAGCAATATGCCTGGGATTAAATGGGTGTATAAACAGAAATAGATTTATATGAAATGGGTGATCATGACCCATAGTTGTCTGGATCTTTAAAAGGTCCTCTCTGTGCAGTGGTTTAACCCAGGAAGACTCCCAATCTGTGACAATCTATGGATCACCAAGTTTTAGATTAATCATAGAGCTATGCACAGAGACATTTAGTTAGTGACTGTTCCCGATACTTGCACATTGGTTTCACTCTTGAGGTCTTGGTTTTCAGTAGATCATATCATATGAAAGTTTTACATTATCATTTGGAGGAAATTCAGATATTTTGAGTGATATCTTAAAATATTCTGTTTCTGGGAATTTTGGTTCCAATATCCTGTGTTTGTTTGCAACATGCATGCATGAAACTCTCTTCAAGGGAGACCTGTCATACTGCCCCAAATTGGCTCACAGCCACCACATTAAAAAAAAAAAAAATCTAAATGACGGGCAGGAAGATCTGCTCACATGAACATCATTCAAAGCTTGGGAGGTATTTGAGCTCATGGCCAGTGCACAGATACTGCCATGGACCTGATCTGCTTTCTGGGCACCCTTGGCTTGTTGAACCAGACCATGAATTTGGGCTGGATATCTGTTGCTTACATGTATTCTGTATCTCATCCAAATACAATGTAATTCCTCCTGAAGTGTTCATTGGTGCCTCCTATTATATTCTACAGGAGTTTTTCTGGCTATGTTTTATCATATGTTACATTTTGCCATGTTGGTTGATAAAGGGAGGAAGTGAGATGTAGGAAAATATAGAAGATGAAAAAAAAGAACACACCCTAGCACTAATTTGCTTGGATATTTTAAAACTAGTTCCATATCATTTGACCAAGATGCCTTGTTTTTTTTTTAATTTCATCACAATATCACCATCACATCTACCACAATTAAGAATGTTCCCTAAATAGCATGGATACACAATTTCTTTTAAAATTTCCTTGTCTCAAAATGTCATTTTACATTTGGTTCATTCAGTAGGGATCCAAACAAGATCCATACATTGCATTTTGTTGTTTTATCTCTCGTCTTCTTTCATTCACATTGGTTCACTCTCACCCCACTCCCTGATCCCACCCTATGCTCTTTATTGGTTAAAGGGACTGGACTGTTTGTTCTGTAGAACGTTTCACTTTCTAAATTTGACTGATTGCTTCCTTTTAGTATCCTATAATTTATTATTTTATTTCTTTTATTTTCCTATAAACAGGTAGTTAGGTCTCGGATGAATTCAGTTCACATTCATTTAATTTAGGCAAGGCCGTTTGAAGGGCAGGGTACTTCCTCTTCTCTTCTGTTGGCAGGCACCCAATGTGCAGGTATTTCTTTTTTAGTGATGCTAAGGTTGAGCCATGGGTTTGGGAGCTGTTAGTCTTATCCATTCATTATGAACTTCACTCTCATCCATTTAATTGATTGTTTTAGTATCCATTGATGATTGTTGCTGGCACGCATCCTTTCACTAGAGACTGTAAAATGATGTTTCATTCTTTCTGCTTTATTAGCTGAAAATCTTCCACAGAGAGCTTTCCCTCTGTCATGGATGCTGTAACTATGTACTTGGAAAAGGGAAATTGCCAAACATTTCAAGTCCTGATTGATTTTATTCTTGAGGATTCAAAGCAGCATTATAGCCTGCTCTTAGAGTAAGGACACACAGGGGCTCAGTACTAAGTGGAGTCCCAGCCCAGATCTGACACACAACGCCTCTAATGGGACCAGGAACACCCCCTGGACAAATTTAGTAGTTGGTGCAATTTGCACATTGGTTCTTTGGCTTCTGGGGTAAGAGCTCTTTTAGTGGAGAAAGTCAAATGAAAGTTTGGTTGGTCACCAAACTTTGGCTGTTCACTCCCTCTAGCCAAGATAGCAAATCAAAACAACCAAAATTGCCAGGGGACTGAGAGAGATTATTGTCACCTTTCTGGGTCTGACACATGCAAGGGTGGTGGGCTTCATTATATCTACGTTTAATTCAATCAGTTTGACCCTGACAAAGATCGGATGATTGTGGGAGGTCACAGTACACCCTCAACCAATAGAAACTCCTGTTCTTCCAGATGTGCTTTCTTTGCTCAAATCAAGCAGATTGACCTGGCCTCAGGTATGTGGTGTGCGGCCACTGATCTACTGAGCTGGGGCGTATTTTTCCCCCCAGGCATATCAGAAGGGAGGGGCAGAAACAGTTGGCATTCACTTGGAATGGACAACAAGACACATTTATCGTCTTGTGCCAGCACATAGTAAGCCTCCTATCCTCTGTCTTCATATAGGTCAAAGAAACCTGGGCCACTTGAGTGTTAGAACATATCATTAATCTACTCTACTGATGACAACATTTTAATCAGACCAAATGACTAAAAGCGTCAATTTTATCAGAGTACTGATAAAATACATGGACTCCGGAGGACAAGAGGTAAACCTTGGGAGATTCAAGGCCTAGTGGCCCAGTGGTCTAGAACACACCAAGATATCCTCTTCAAAACAGAGGCAACTTAATGCAGCCAGCATTTGAAGGGAGCATATTTCACACCCAGGCATTCTATTCCCAGGATGTACAAGACGCTGCTGAAAAGGACTGAAAGGATTTGGCAACCGGTCAGACCTATTCTTTGCATAAACATGGAGACAAACGTGACGCCGACGTTTCAGGAGACATCGAGATAATGGTGATGCTAGAAGCTCAATTTTTGCATGAAAGATAATGATTTCAGTCTAGACAGATTTATTTTGAGCTGCACATGATCACACATCCAGAGTTTGAGAATTATGTGGATAGTCTAGCAGGCAGTTGGACCTGTTGGGTCAGAGCTTATAAAAGATGTCAGGGCTAGAAATCATAAGACTCCACTAGTCATTCAATAACTATTTTTTGGAAACCAGTAAATTGCTTAAAGCTGGAACAAAGTCTCAGCCTTGTGGCACGAGAAAATTACCAAATATTTTCTTAAAATGCTAAATTATATCCAGGGGAAAATTGTAGTTTATTTGACCTGATGTTGTCAGCCTAGTTTTACTATTTGGAGCCATTCATTCCCTCATTCAGTCATTTATTCATTCATGTACTTGATGAGATTTCTTGGGAAGAAAAAGAGCAGAACAATGGTTTCTATCTTAAGTGTTTATCAGAATCACTTGGGAGCTGAAAAATATTGAATGGCTACTTTCCACCCCAGACACAATGAATCAGTAACTCCAGAACAGTTCTTTTAAAGCTCCACATGGAATTCTGACATTTGCCAGGGCTGAAAACTACCAATGGGGTAGAAAAACCCCCACATCCTTGGTGAACTGCTCATTTAAGAGGGAAGAAAGGCTAGAGAAAGATATAGGGCAAAAGGAATCAGCAAAATGAAAGTGATTCAAAAGAGGATAACGCCATAGAATCCAGGGGAAGAGCAAATTTCAGCAACATCGTGTGTGTGTGTGTGTGTGTGTGTGTGTTTAGAGGGTGGATGGAGGCTTATAACCAACAAAAGTAAGGAGTTGTGGAGGAAAGAAAGGCATCAGTGTGGTGTTTATTGGGGAGATGAAGGCAGAGGAGAGGTGGCAAGGAGAAATCTTCGGAAAGGATACATATACTATTTTAGTAGGAATACAGTGGCTCTTGAAATCGTAGTTTGTTGTTCATTCACTCAGTTGTGTCCAACTCTTTGCGACCCCATGGACTGCAGCACACCAGGCTTCCGTGTCCTTCACCATCTCCCAGAGCTTGCTCAAATTTATGTCCATCGAGTCGGTGATGCCATCCAACCATCTTGTCCTCTGTTGTCCCCTTCCCCTCCTGCCTTCAATCTTTCCCAATATCAGGGTCTTTTCCAATGAGTTGGCTCTTTGCATCAGGTGGCCAAAGTATTGGAGCTTCAGCTCCAGCATCGGTCCTTCCAATGAATATTCAGGGTTGATTTCCTTTAGGATGGACTGGTTGGATCTCCTTGCAGTCCAATGGGACTGTCAAGAGTCTTCTCCAACACCACAGTTTAAAAGCATCAATTCTTTGGCACTCAGCCTTCTTTATGGTCCAACTCTCACTTCCATACATGACTACTGGAAAAACCCTTGAAATCATATTACTTTTTAACTTTGACTTCAAGCATAGTGTCCCACAGGATGGGTGTGATCATTTGGTGTACCGCTGTCTGGAAAAGAGGCATGTCCTCAGACCCCAAACCAGAGCCCAGATGTGGGACTGTAGGTTGGAAAGAGAGGGAATCAGCATTCCTTGATGTTCACGAACTCAAGCCATCCCAAGGGAGCTACCGTGGTTGACATCAAAATGGTGTTTTCATATGGGCCAAACATCAGGCTTGGGGACAAGCTATGTTTGGATCAATAGCCTGTGTTGTTTCCCTGCTTGTATGTCTCTTATGAGCTCTGTGTGTTTTTCTCTTGTCATAAAGAAAAGTCTCTTTTGACAGCAGTAGTTTCTTTCAGCTGAAGAAAAGAATGAAGGACAAGCATTTCATTCTCTGGTGCCAGGTGCCAGGAAATGAAGCACAGGATGGCCAGCAGATGGCCAGCATGGTGGTAGCCATGCTTCATGCAGCTTCCCCTTCTGGAGGGTCTTGCTTCAGGCTTTAACCACCCCGAGGGTTCTGAATAGTGTTTCAAGTAGGAAGGCAGTACTGATAGGAGCCTGTCAGGGTATGCAATGAGGGTGCTGACTCATTTAATTGTGATTTCTTTTCATGTATTTCTTGTTGATTTCTCTTGGGGAAACCACTTCCATGGAGAAGTAAGAACTAAGTCATGCTTTTTTCATCTCCAACTTTTTATTCCAAAACCTTTCAGAAAACATGAAAAGATATTATAATAATCAACCATATTATTACCACGTAGACTCAACAGTTCTTAACATTTGGCCAATATTTGCTTTGTCAGTTGATACTTCTTTTTTCTGAATTATTTAAAAGTAAATTGCAGACATGGTATCTCATTCTGAACATACTTCATAATTCATTTCTCAAAAATGAGGACAATTTCCTACAAAACCGCAATGTTACTATTAGCCCAAGAAAATTAACAATAATTTCTGATTTCATCAAATATCAAATTTATATTTAAATCTCCACTGTCCCTAAAATGTCTTTTTAGCTGGATTTAAAAAAAAATCAGGATCCAATTAAAGTCTATGCATTATTTTCAGTTGTTGTGCCTATTCATTCTCTTTTAATCTAATACATTCCCCCCATGATACTGGTCAAGAGTTTTTTGAAGCAAGGGTCATATCTTTCTTTTTTTAAAAAAATTTAACTTATGGGAGTATAATTTATTTACAATGCTTTATTCATTTCAGGTGTACATCAAAGTGATTCAGTTGCACACACACACATTCTATATATATTCATTCTGTATTTTAGATTATTTTCTCATACAGTTTATCACAGAATATTGAGTAGAGTTCCCTGTGCTATACAGTACGTCCTTGTTGGTTATCTGTCTTATGTATAGTAGTGAATATTCATCCCCAAACTCCTGAATTATCCCTCCCTCCAGGCAAGGATCCTATCTTAGCCCTTTTATCTCCAGTCGTGAATCTGACCATTAACAGGTGTAATGATAGATTACTGCTTTTGGAGCTGCCCTTGGGTAGACTCCTCTCCTAGAATCTGGGTTGGCTCTCCAGCTGCTTTGACCAACAGAATGGATTCTGGAGCTTCTGAGACCAAGCCTTAAGAAGGCCTGGCAGCTTCCAGGTTTACTTGTTAGGGGAAGCCAGGCCCCATAAATCAGCCTGACAGCTAGATCGCTGTGTTGTCAGAAGCCCAACTTAGTCACATGGAGAGGCCAGCGGAAGAGAAACGGGGTCCCAGCTGAGCTCCCCGGCAGGCTCCACTAAGGGCACTTCTCACAGCTGCTGCCCATGCATGCACTGTCTTGGCCTATCCCCAACTTCTTGGGGCATCTGATGCTGCTTTTGCCCTCTGCCTGGAATGCCGACACCCATGCCCTCTCTGTGGGTATTCACGTATCAGATGCCACCCCTACTCCACAGCCATTCCTCTGGCCTTTCTGTGCTCCTGCAGCAGTAACGATTTTTACGCTTTCCCCAGAGTTTCTAAAGCCCTGGAGAACAGGAACCACATCCTTTCATTGTTCTGATCCTCCCATCACATTGCTGAAGATGTCCATCATGGGATAGGCACTGGAGCATGGGAAGGAGCCTGGCACAACGGAGAGGTGGCAAAGAGTCAGTCTGGAGTCAGATTGCCAGGTGTGGGTCCTCCACCCATCACCTACCTGGATGATACTGAGAAAGCCCCCCAACCTCTCTGTTTGCTGATTTAATCCTCTGCACTATGGGGATGGTTAGCAGGACCTACCTTACAGGATCCTGTCAAAATTAATTTGACACAAAGCTTGGAATAACGCTTGTGGTTTTTGTTTAGTCGCTGAGTGTAATCATGCTCTGGAATAATGCTTACCATATAGCAAAAATTCAACAAACAAAAATTGGAGCAAGCTCTGTGAGATAGTGGAGGAAAGAGGAGCTTGGCATGTTACAGTCCATGGGGTTGCAAAGAGTCCGACATGACTGAGTAATTGAACAACATAGTAAAAACTGGATGTAGCTCTTTTAATCAAGGAAGTTCATTGAATTGAATTAAGCTTCTTTCCACACTGAGTGCCCTCTTTCTCTCCCACCCTCTAGTTCCATTGTACACTGTACAATTTTCTATAGTAAATAGCGCTTTATTGGATTTAGAGAAAGAAGTAAAGGGTCAACCCTCAGGCCAGGAGGATATTATGATGTGAATAATATGATGCACAGACCTCAGAAAGAAGTCGTATCTTAAATGCCCAGGATGTTAACAATTTCTCAAAATAGATGGACTTTAGACTGAAGAAATATTTGTGGGTGAGTGGGAAGGAGGAGAAGTGTGGGACTAAGAAAGAATAAAGTCCCCAGGTTTTGGCCTAGAGTGACTGATAACTACTTTTTAAGGCAACACAGGAAGCTGGCTGCTCCTGCCCCCACCAGAAGTCCTTGGTTGGGTTGGATTCAGTTGGGCCCCACCCTCGTGCCAGTTGCAGTTGTTTATTTCCAGCCTCTTTTAGGAACCACATTAGAGAGGACACACCCGTTGAGTCCCCTTGAAAGATCCTGTAAAAATGAAGGCACTCCCTTGTAAGTAAAATATCCCTGAATGCAACAATATTTGGATAATTATAGTCTCCCAGGAGCATAATCCTTAAATGGCTGAGATAATTATAGCATCCTAGGCCTGTGGCACTTCTCTTTTGAGAACCTAATCCCATGGGCAGAGGGAAGTGGGGACCCCAGCATGCTGCTTCTGCTGAGTCCCCAAGCCCACACCTATGATGGATCATTCTAGAAAGCAACCCAGCCTTTCTTGTTCATGGCAGGGTACAACAAAGAGCCCTGTACCCAGGTTGCACGAGTGAGTACAAACAGACAACCCTGTGTATCAACCAATGAAGTGAGAAATGATTCTTTGGAACTACACTTCTGACAGTTACTAGAACCCTGATGTTCTGGAAACAGTCGTGGCAAGGAGAGATCCTGTTGGCGTGACTTTATGTTCATCTTCTAATTTAGCTTCGGGGGGCTAGTTGGGGGAGTGTGGTATTTTGGCCACAGCTATGTTTGATCTCTCAAAAGAATAGATAGATTTGAAGAAAGACCAGTGTGGTTGGTTCTAGACTGGGCCTCTAGAAATGGTCAAAGACCCATTAAAAAATGTGTGCAAATGAACTTATTTACAAGAGAGAACTAGACCCACAGACATAGAAAACAAACTTACGGTTACCAAAGGGGAAAGGGCAGGGGGAGGGATAAATTAAAAGTTTGGGATTAACCTATACACACTCATATATAAAATAGATAGCCAACAAGGACTTACTGTATAGCACAGGGAACTCTACTTAATATTTTGTAATAATCTATAAGGGAAAAAAATCTGAAAAAGAATATATATATATATATATACATACATGCACACACACACACTTGTTGTTGTTCAGTTGCTATGTCTGTCTCTTTGCAGCCGCATGAACTGCAGCACTCCAGGCTTCCCTGTCCTTCACTCTCTCCCAGAATTTGCTCAAACTCATGTCCTTTGAGTCAATGATGCCATCCAAACATCACATCCTCTGTCACTCCCTTCTCCTCCTGTCCTCAATCTTCCCCAGCATCAGGGTCTTTTCCAATGAGTTTCACCTTCATCAAGAGGCTCTTCCCATCAGGTGGCCAAAGTATTGGAGCTTCATCTTCAGCATCAGTCCTTCCAGTGAATATTCTGAGTTGATTTTCTTTAGGATTAACTGGTTTGATCTCCCTGCTGTCCAAGGGACTCTCAAGAGTCTTCTCTAGCACCAAATTCAAAAGCATCAATTATTTGGTGCTCAGCCTTCTTTATGTTCCAACTCTCACATCCATACATGACTACTGGAAAAAACATAGCTTTGAGTATATGGACCTTTGTTGGCAAAGTGATGTCTCTGCTTTTTAATACACTATCCAGGTTTGTTACAGCTTTACTTCCAAGGAGCAAGCATCTTTTAATTTCATGACTACAGTCACCACCCACAGTGATTTTGGAGCCCAAGAAAAGAAAATCTGTCACAGTTTCCATTGTTTCCCCATCTATTTGCCATGAAGTGATGGGACCAGATGCCATGATCTTTGTCTTTTGAATGTTGAGTTTTAAGCCAGCTTTTTCATTCTCCTGTTTCATCATCATCAAGAGGCTCTTTAGTTCCTCTTTGCTTTCTGCCATTAGGGCTGTATCATCTACATATCTGTGGTAGTTGGTATTTCTCCCAGAAATCTTGATTCCAGCTTGTGATTCACCCAGCCTGGCATTTTACATGATGTACTCTGCATATAAGTTAAGTTAGCAGGGTGACAATATACAACCTTGACATACTCTTCTCCCAATTTTGAACCAGTCCATTGTTTCATGTCCAGTTCTATCTGTTGCTTCTTGACCTGCATACAGTTTTCTCAGGAGCCAGGTAAGGTGGTCTAGTATTCCCATCTCTAAGAATTTTCCACAGTTTGTTGTGATCCACACAGTCAAAGGCTTTATTGTAGTCAATAAAGCAGAAGTAGATATTTTTCTGGAACTTCCTTGCTTTCTCTATGATCTTACGGTTGTTGGCAGTTTGATCTCTGGTTCCTCTGCCTTTTCTAAACTCAGCTTGCACATCTGGAAGTTCTTGGTTCACATACTGCTGAAGCCTGGCTTGAAGGAGTTTGAGTATTACCTTGCTATCATGTGAAATGAGCGCAATTGTATGGTAGTCAAACATTCTTTGCCTTTGCCTTTCTTTGGGATTGGAATGAAAATTGACCTTTTCCAGTTCTGTGGCCACTGCTGAGTTTGCTGAGTTTTTCAAAATTGCTGACATGTTCAATGCAACACTTTAACAGCATTATCTTTTAGATTATATATATATATATATATATATATATATATATAAATTGAAACACTTAGCTGTATACCTGAAACCAATATATTGTAAATCAATTATACTTCAATTAAAAAATAGAAAATGTTTAAACCAGTATTCACAAGGCAGAGATAGAGATCAGGGATGGTTTGGTGTAGCGCATCACCAATCACCTGGGAAAATAAGCCAAAGTGAGTTTTTAATAGGTGGGCAGCCAGAGATGTCCAGCCTGTTGGTGAGCGACAGTGTCTCTGTCAAAGGTACCACAACGTCCTTTAATTCCTGGAAGCCTCCCTTCCCATAGCTGGCATTAACCTACTCTTGACTGACAGTAGCTCTCTGAGTGATTTAAAGTCATTGTGAGGAGTGTTTTATTAACTAGACTACCACCTCCTGGAGGAGAGGTACCATGGTTGATAGGACAGAGACCCTGTTACACACTGTCTCCAGAACTTACCCCATGGTTTATGGGAACAACCTGCATTTTCCTTTTACAACCTGCCACTGTTTGGTTCCCACAATTAGAAAGGATTGTTATGACTCACTTTGCTCATAGAGCGCTTTTCTTTTGAGGCTTGGCAAGGTCACTTTCTCTAGTTCAGCTGACTTCTGTGGGCCCTGGGATGGTTTACAGATAAGAATAATAAAACTCTTTAATGACGTCTATTTCCTTAGCTGGAAGAGGGGTCAGAGCACAAGTTTATCCCTTTGGGTTCCATACAGGTTTTGTTTTTTTTTTTTTTTTGTTATCCTTGTTGCATCCATATCCTTTGGAACATTCACTCATTCATTCACTTGCTACAGTGTTTTTGTTTCATTTTGCAGACATGTTCTGGATTCTGGAAGACAAAAGTGCTAACATATGTACCTTGCCCTTTCAGAGCATATTCTGCACACAAGATACTCAGGAAATAGTGCCTGTGTCTCTTAAAGGACAGCCATGCATCTGGATGGTGTTATTATGAGTTATTTCAAACCATTGATAGATTGAACACCAGTTTTCTTATACCACAAGTATTTTCCCCAGGGTCATCACTCTATTGGCTGAAAGTGAAGAGGAACTAAAGAGCCTCTTGATCAGGGTGAAAGAGGAGAGTGAAAAAGCTGGCTTGAAACTCAGTATTAAAAAACTAAGGTCATGGCATTTGATCCCATTACTTCATTGCAAATAGATGGGGAAAAAATGGAAATAGTGACAGATTTTATTTTCTTGGGCTCCAAAATCACTGCAGATGGTGACTGCAGCCATGAAATTAAAAGACACTTGCTCCTTTATAGAAACGCTTTAACAAATCTAGTTCAGTTCAGTCACTCAGTCGTGTCCAACTCTTTGTGACCCCATGAACCACAGCACTCCAGGCATCCCTGTCCATCATCAACTCCCGGAGTCCACCCAAACCCATGTCCATTGTGTCAGTGATGCCATCTAACCATCTCATCCTCTGTCATCCCCTTCTCCTTCTGCCCTCAATCTTTCCCAGCATCAGGGTCTTTTCAAATGAGTCAGCTCTCCGCATGAGGTGGCCAAAGTATTGGAGTTTCAGCTTCAACATCAGTCTCTCCAATAAATACCCAGGACTGATCTCCTTTAGGATGGACTGGTTGGATCGCCTTGCAGTCCAAGGGACTCTCAAGAGTCTTCTCCAACACCACAGTTCAAAAGCACCAATTCTTTGGTACTCAGCTTTCTTTATAGTCCAACTCTCATATCCATACATGACTACTGGAAAAATGATAGCCTTGACTAGACGGACCTTTGTTGGCAAAGTAATGTCTCTGCTTTATAATGTGCTGTCTAGGTTGGTCATAACTTTCCTTCCAAGGAGTAAGCGTCTTTTAATTTCATGGCTGCAATCATCATCTGCAGTGATTTTGGAGCCCAGAAAAATAAAGTCAGCCACTGTTTCCATTGTTTCCCCATAAGGAGCAGCAGCTGCACTTTGCTGGAGTGGCCATGAAGAGAGACCCCATGTCCAAGGTAAGAGAAATCCAAGTAAGATGGTAGGCGCTGAGAGAGGGCATCAGAAGGCAGACAGACTGAAACCACAATCACAGACAACTAGCCAATCTGATCACACGGACCACAGCCTTGTCTAACTAATGAACCTAAGCCATGCGGTGTGAGGCCACCAAAGATGGACGGGTCAAAGTGGAGAGGTCTGACAGAATGTGGTCCACTGGAGAAGGGAATGGCAAACCACTTCAGTACTCTTGCGTCAAGAACCGCATGAACAGTATGAAAAGGCAAAAAGATAGGACACTGAAAGATGAACTCCCCAGGTCATTAGGTGCCCAATATGCTACTAGAGATCACTGGAGAAATAACTCCAGAAAGAATGAAGGGATGACTGGTGATAGAAGCAAGATTCGATGCTGTAAAGAGAAATACTGCATAGGAACCTGGAATGTCAGGTCCATGAATCAAGGCAAATTGGAAGTGGTCAGATAGGAGATGGCAAGAATGAACATCGACATTCTAGGAATCAGTGAACTAAGATAGACTGGAATGGGTGAATTTAACTCATATGACCATTATATCTACTACTGTGGGCAGGAATCCCTTAGAAGAAATGGAGTAGCCATCATAGTCAACAAAAGAGTCCAAAATGCAGTACTTGGATGAAATCTCAAAAACGACAGAATGATCTGTTTGTTTCCAAGGCAAACCATTCAATATCATGGTAATCCAAGTCTATGCCCTGACTGGTAACGCTGAAGAAGCTGAAGTTGAACAGTACTATGAAGACCTACAAGACCTTCTAGAACTAACACTCCCCCACTCCCCCCCCCCAAAAAAAAACCTAGACAGTGTATTAAAAAGCAGAAACATCACTTCACTGACAAAGGTCTGTATAGTCAAAGCTGTAAAGTTTCCAGTAGTCATGTATGGATATGAGAGTTGGACCATAAAGAAGGCTGAGTGCTGAGGAGTTGATGTTTTTGAATTGTGGTGCTACTTCTTGAGAGCCCCTTGGACAGCAAGGAGATCCAACCAGTCAATCGTAAAGGAAATCAACCCTGAATATTCACTGAAAGACTGATGCTGAAGTTGAAGGTCCAATACTTTGGCCACCTGATGTGAAGAGCCCACTTACTGAAAAAGACCGTGATGCTGGGAAAGATTGAAAAAAAGGAGAAGGGGATGGCAAAGGATAAGATGGTTAGATAGCATCACTCACTCAATGGACATGAGTTTGAGCAAACTCTGGGAGATAGTGAAGGACAGGGAAGACTGGCATGTTGCAGTCCCTGGGGTTGTAAAGAGTCAGACATCAATTGGCCACTGAGCAACACCACTTTTTGCCATTGTTCTGCTAAGGTGATTTGGAAAAACATGTTGACGGGGCCCTGCCTTTTCTGACCTGTTTATTTCTAATGACTTTCTCTTTGAAACATGTAGATATCACATTAGGTACTTTTCCTGGGGTTTCTGTACTGTCGGGGTGCCTGTTAAGGTCTTGTGGGTTGCACAGAGGCAGAGTTTGTAGCAAACGAAAGCAAGACTAGAAGAAGTGCTTCTAAGACTTAGAACTACCTTTCAGGTAAGCTTTTGGATTGTGGCAAACACAAAGATCCAGAATGAATAATATTTCAATTACATCAGAAAAGGAGCATGCTGCCCTGTCAATAGACACCAAGTCAAGGTCTCTCTGAGGTTCCCTGCAAATTGAAAAGTGCCAGAAAGTACAAAGGATCTATTCCTAAGCTCTATCTAATTTTTTCATCTGGTAAGACTATTTAATGTGACGCCCACCCTCTTATCAGATCTGTAAGTGCACAATCCAGTATTGCTGGCCATAGGCACAGTGCTGTCCAGAACTTACTCATCCTGCACAACCGAATCTGTAGCCCTGTGAAACAGCACCTCCCAGTCTCCCCCTCGTCCAGTCCCTGCCAATTGCTATTCTCATTTCTACCTCTATGAGTTTGACTATTTTAGATACCTCATATCAGTGGATCAGTGGGGTCACGTGGTATTTGTCCTTCTGTGACTAGCTTATTTCACTTACCATAATGCCCTCAAGGTTGACCCTTGTTGTTGCAAATCTCAGAATTTCCTTAATGCTAAAAAATATTCCTTTGTGGAAATACAGCACATTTTCTTTGTGAATGCTGTTTAGATTGTTTACACATTCTAATTTTTACATGAAACTGTAGCATCTACAGGAGAAGGCTTTTTTTTTTTTTTTAAATCTGGTAGGTTGCATTCTCATCATCAGCTAGCTTACAATGCTTTAAAATCCCAAAAGAAAAATAGAAGAGTCTCTAACACAGGATATGCATACATGCTAAGTTTACTTCGGTCGTGTCCGACTCTTTGAGATCCCATGGACTGTAGCCCACCAGGATCCCCTGTCCATAGGATTCTCCAGGCAAAAATACTGGAGGCAAAATACTCCAGGCAAAAATACATTCCTTTTTCCAGGGGATCTTCCCAACCCAGGGATCGAACCTGCATCTCTTATGTCTCCTGCATTGGCAGGCAGGTTCTTTACCACTAGTGACACCTGGGAAGCCCACCTGGTAAACAGGATATGAAGTCCACCAAGACCTGGCTCTGTCTGTGCCTCCAGCCTCATTTCCCACCTTTGTCTTCCTTCTCTTTCTGCTCTGGCTTCACTGAACTCTGCAGAGTTCAGGTTCCCACATATAAGTTGCTTCCCGCCCTTTGCCTCTACTGACCCTGCTCACTCCCACCAATCTCTTTTCCTTCCCTCAACCTCTTCGTCTAGGAGATTCCTATGCAAATGTGAAGACTCAACTCACGTACCACCTCCTCCAGGAAGCCTTTCCTGAAGCTTTGTCTCCTCTCCACCCCGTGAACTTCCCCTCTGCTCCCATAGTACCCTGCTTGTGAGTCTGTCTTTTGGCTTCCTGCAATGTATTATAACTATCTGTTTCTGTGTTCATAAGTCCTATTAGATTTTGAACACCTTGAGAGTGGTGACATTTTATCTCTGCTTCCCTAGGGCCTAAGTACTCAACACATATTCATCAGCAAAGTGGGAACAACAGTATTTTCCTTGCAGAATGTCTGTGGGGATTGCAAGCATGTGGATAAGGTGCTTTATCCCGCGACTGCAGGAAGAAGCTTATCAATTAAAGTCCGATGGACCCATCATGGGAAGGACATGTTGTGACTGAATACTGAGAATCATAGTCAAAGAGGGGAGGATGGGGCTGACTGGGTGATGTATGGTCTTCCACCCTCTCAAGCCAGATGGGTGGGATCTCAGAGGCTGGGCCCAGCTCACATACTCAGTGACCCTCAAAGACCACTGGTTGCCAGTGTAGGTAATAGAGGTTGGCAGATTCTTGAGGAAACCATCTTCCCTTCGTTCAGCAGACCCGTCAGGTGACCCACGAAAGCCATCAAAGCATGGAGTTAGGTCACCCTAACTTGCCTTTCTGCCTCCTGCAAGACCTGTGCTCCTCCTGAAGGTGCAGCCACAGTCCTGGTGATACTGGTCTCAGGGCTCAGCCTGCCTCACGCTCCATGTGCAAGCTTTTGCTATTGTTTGCAGTGGTGTTCTGAATCCGTTCAGTTAAACCTCAGTTAAACCAGAACTCCAGCCCCTTTGAACCCTTGAATACTTTGCAAAGTAAAAGGTAAACTTTAAAGGGCACAAACCACAATGAAACTTTCAGGAAAATAAATAAGCAAGCAAACTGAACAGTAAAACCGCAATGAGGAAACAAACAAAGCTCAAAGGGTACCACTCAGAAATGACTTGCTGAACTAGGTCAGATGTAGTCCAGTGTTCAGCTCACACTTCCCCACCTCTCATATGTAGAGGTTGAGAAGCTTGGGGTTTGGAGTTAAGGAGACTTGGGTTTAAGTTCTGGTGCTTCCATTTATTATTTTTGAGATATTGGACAAATTATTTTGCCTGTGTAAGCCTTGGTGTTCTCAGCTGTGAACTGGAGGTAGCAATGATATTTTGAGAACTAAGATAACACATGGAAGGGCTTAACATAGTGTCCAGCCCATGGTAAATCTGCATTAACTTTAATTGTTATCAAAAATCTCTTGACTGTGAAAAGAAATATTTCAGACCATTAGATCTAAGTATCAAAAGCTAAATTATGTTCAGCATTCTTTATTTATAAAAGGCGACAAACGGATATTTTGGAAAGACTATCAATAGCAATTCTTCATACAAAAACTGACTAACATATCTCAGGTTGGATTATGTAGTAGAACCAGAGGACTTATAGAAAAATAATGTACTGGTAACAGATTTCTATAGAAATAACCCAGGATCATCAGACATTTTGTATTATGTCTAAGCTAGGTAGAACATTTAGAAAATCTTACACAAAAGCACAGTAGTGGTCTGCATTAGTCTGCTGCAACAAATTACCAAAGCTTAGTGGTTTAAAACAACAAAAATTTATGATCTTACAGTTTTGGGGGTCAAAAATCTGAAATGGATCTCACTGGGTAACTCAGGTTATCAGCAGGTCTGGATTTCTTCTGGAAACTCTAGGAGAGAATGCAGCTTCTAGAGGCAGCTCATTGTCTTTGATTTGAGGTCCTATCTCTGGTGGCTCAGTGGTAAAGAATCTGCCTGCAATGCAGGAGGCCTGGGTTTGACCCCTGGATCAGGAAGATCCCCTGGAGAAGGGAATGGCTACCCACTCCAGTATTCTTGCCTGGAGAATTCCATGGACAGAGGAGCCTGGAGGGCTTCCATGGGTCACAAAGAGTCAGATAACGACTGAAAGACTAACACTTTCCTCCATCTTCAAAGCCAGCAACCTTGGGTTAAGTTTTAATCCTGATGTCCTTTCTCTTATTTCTCACTCTTCTGCCTCTTTCTTCTGCTTTTGAAGACTCTTTTTGACTAATTGGACCTACCTGGATAATCCAGAGTCATCTTCACATGCTAGGCTCGGTTAGTTAGGCAGCTTAATTCCACCCACAGCCTTAATTCTCCTCTACAATGTAACCTAACGTGTTCACAGGTTCTGGGGGTTAGAATATGAGCATCATGGGGCCATGGAGGGGCATTATTCTGCCGACTCCACCATTCTAGAAGTTTTGTTGTATAGGGGCTAGCAAAGTTGGCACCTAATGAAGTTGTTATTTCCTGCCTTCCCTTGAGACTCTTGGTTGGTATGGGAAAGGCATTTACATATTTAACAGCTTTTTTTTTTTTTTTTTTAAGAACATCCATGAAGTAGAGGGGCGTGTTGAAAGAGGAAAAGATATATATTACTGCACACAAGAAACCTGCCACTATGAACAGAAGTGAGCAGCCTGTAGCAAGTCATCTAGAAGTCAAGTTTATTTTCCTGACTCACTCTACAATCTTGAGTAATTTTTCAGCCTCTCCATGTCTTTCTCTGAACTTCAATGTACCTTTCCGCACTTTTGCCACACAAACAAAATAACTTAAGTTTAATTAGAGAGGTGCTTCCCCAAGTGTAGCTCCAAGGGGACTGTTATACACATCCAGACACTTTTTTTTGGTTTTCTGTGTTCTTTGGAAGGAATGATGCTAAAGCTGAAACTCCAGTACTTTGGCCACCTCATGCAAAGAGTTGACTCATTGGAAAAGACTCTGATGCTGGGAGGGATTGGGGGCAGGAGGAGAAGGGGACAACAGAGGATGAGATGGCTGGATGGCATCACGGACTCGATGGATGTGAGTCTGAGTGAGCTCCCGGAGTTGGTGATGGACAGGGAGGCCTGGCGTGCTGCAATTCATGGGGTCGCAAAGAGTCGGACACGACTGAACAACTGAACTGAACTGAACTGAACAGAAAACCTAACCCAAACTGGCTTAAGCAACAAAGGGGAACTCCTATCTCAGGAAATGTTCAGAATAGGTCATATGTCAAAATGTTTCATATGATTTTCATATGAAAAAATCTATGATTTTTCTGCTTCTGCTTTATCACTTATCAGCATCGTTCCCTGGCCGACATACCTCACAGTGGCACAGATGATTGTGGTACTTCCATACTTTGATATCCACTCTGAGTGGTTCAGCCAATACCACTTATGCCACAAGCCCACCCTTGGATCAATAATAATGGCCAAGGGAATGGCATATACAGATTGTTAAGCCAATCAAAGCTGGAGTTGGTGGGGGCTGGGAAAGAAGGTCAGCGTCTAGGGTGGATACCTGGGTAAGAAAGAGGAGATGATACAGATGAAAGTCTTAGGGGTGAATGGATGCAGGGTCCACAAATAACTAATATCCACTGTGGCCCTGAGAGACGTCATTATGTGAAAGAAGGTGTACACTTTTTTTTTTTAGAAAGTGTGCTTTTTGAAGGCTAGTTGAATTAGATCAATTCAGTATCTTCAATCATATCTCAAACACTGGCAAGTGTCACAGAAAGTTTCAAAAATTCCAAAATAATTGTGAAACATAATTATAAGTTTCATGAAATTATGTCACCTAAATAAAAGTTATTGCTATCTCCCTTTACTGAGGGACTGTATAGAAAGAAACTGGCTTTCAACAACACCTCATGGTTTTAGAGATGGAAACCTTTTGCATCAAATTCCAACAGAATGGTTGAGTTATAAAAAAAAAAACAACAACAATTTACAAACCCAGGGCTGGTTCATAATGTGCATGGATCTCTAAACCCTTAAGTGTGTGATCTTCTGCCCAGCTCCACCTCAGTCCTCCCTTTCTGTTTTAAAAATAAAGCTACCAGTTTATAAACAACTTTCATACCAAAGGCTTGACCCCCTGGGTGATAAGTGACAAGAACAGTGTACTAATGGACATTTTAAGAGTTCCACATAAGCAGACTTACCCTGCCTCAAACTCACTTGGGGTTATCAGTGTAATCTTTTAAAAATTACTTTCTAAACAAACTTAACAACTAAGATGATTGGTATAGGCAAGGAAAGTTAAAGCCAAAAATATTTCAAATGTGGCTTGAAAAAGAATGATGGCACATACATTACCGATCAGTGACTGAGCTCTGGACATTTTCCTGTTTTCTTTGTAGAACAGAAGAATTTTCATCTACTCTTGTGCCTTTGACCTCCAGCTGCAAATCACAATCTTGAAGAAAATGTGAATGGTGTAACAGGATTCAGAATTATTCCTGCACTTCACACTGTGTTAGGTGTGATGGTGAACAAGATAAATAGGAGTCTTTTCCATCTATTTATGATGTGATGCTTTTATTTTAAACCAGAAGCTTAACTAGTCTTTAGTTTAAATGGATGCATTGACTTCATGTTCTTTCCTCCTCTCCCTCCTAAGACCCCTAAAAGGAAGGAGAAAATATTAAAAATAAAAAAATTTGAACCAATTCTGGGAAGCCTGGAAAGCAACCAAGGAACACTACCTGACACAGTAGGATAGAGGCAGTTACAACCGAAATTACCTGGTAAAAGGGAGAGAGACCAAGAAGGATATTAACGGCAGGCAAATCATCTCTCCCTGTAATCCTCCTCCTGAAATACTAAAAAAGATTTAGAGGAGCCAGGAAACCCTGAAGGTGAGCATGAGGTGTGGAACCAAAACCAGAAGACTTATTGTGCTGAAATTCTATAAAGAGAGCAACTGAACCCAAGAGCCCCTGTTGCTAATCAGGAGTCTATCCCCAAGAATGATATTGAAAACTTATTCTTTGGACTCATTCAGGGATACCAGACACTGAAGGGCAGGGAGGGTGTTGAACTGAAACAGTGGATTAAGTAAAAAGCTCCATCATGAATGCGGGACCCTTCAGGATGCTTTCTCTTCTGGAAACATAAATAATTCTATCAGCCTTTTGTTTATTAGCTGGAATGCTTTTATAAAGAGAAACTTCCCCTCATTTGATACTTGCATATATGGTAAAACAATGATGAATTAGGCTTTGTTTTCCTTCACTGTTTATATGAACCCATGGATTTAAACATATTTAATGTGTTCCAGTTTATTGATCTTATCCTATTGAAGCTTAAATTGTCCCATTTTTTTGGCCAGTGAGTTTAGCTACCGAGTCTTTCTGACATAAC
The DNA here is from genome assembly GCF_029407905.1 of Bubalus kerabau. NCBI lineage: Eukaryota > Metazoa > Chordata > Mammalia > Artiodactyla > Bovidae > Bubalus > Bubalus kerabau. The sequence goes on from NC_073637.1 coordinate 70,401,148, forward strand.
ATTAGTAATCGTTAATAGCATCTTTGCTATCAATAGAATGAAGTGATAGAATGATCCAAGCTCACTTTGACCCTTTTTCCTTTAAATCACAATCATTGGAGAAAAGTGTCTAACAGGAAAAAGTGAGCTGTCGGAAAAGAAGCTCAAGGGAAACAAAGATAATACAGAAAGTCACAGAAACCTTCAAAAATACCTTAGTGACATTGCCAGGATGGAAGATAAAGCAAAGGAAAATTCCTGGGGGTAAAAAGAAGAATACAAAGGAAAACAAATGAAACAAAAATGATCACACATTGGTCCAACATTCAACTAACTCTAGAACCAGTAGAGAAGAATAGAGAGAAAGAAAAAGGAAGTAAATTACTTTAAAAGAACTCCTCCTCTCTGCTCACAATTTTCCCCAAGATTAAAACTGTGAATCTTAAGACTGAGAAGACCCACTAGGAACCAAGTAGAGTGAATGAACCTAGACCCATATGAAAGCACAACATCATGAAATTTCATGAAGTTCCAGCACATAAACAAAGGGAAAGACCCTTTAAAATTAATTACATACGAAGAAACAAAAATGAGGAAGGCTTTGGACTTTTCAACATTAAAATACAATGGAGGGACTTCTGCTCCTAGGTAAAATGGTGTGGTAGGAGCTGGGTTTGTCTTCTTGCCCCAAACAACTGAAAAGTCAGGTACCATATACAAAACAAGGTTTTCAAGACGTGAGATACCAGGCAACAAAGTACAGTGAGTCCTGAGTGATGGGAAGCAAACAAGGTTGCCTCAGCTTCCCACCTTGAGAGAGTTTTCAGGCGATGGGAGGGAATTTAAGGAGATTAAGTGAAGGGTTAAGGAGATTAAGCTAAGAGTGTGGTGAGATTAAGACAACTGGAGTTCACAGGACAGAGTCCTGGAGAGACAGCAGAGCTTTACAGAATGAGAACTCCCAGAGACCTGCAGAAGAGTTTCCAAATATTCAGGAAAGTGCTGATCTGTGTCCTCACTGAGGCTGGTGAAGAACCACCACAGGTGAAAGAATCAGAGGGAACATTTCCTTGAGCTCACATAGGTCTGCCAATAGTTCCTGTCTGCACCATCCAGACTGGAAAATCTCATTAGTTGGAATATTCAGAAGGATCTCTCCTCATTAGTGGAAAATAATTAGTTCTAAATGAAATGCTGCTCTGGTATTGCCTGTCAAATATTTAAAGCAACACCCAAAGGGATCAAAGTATTTCTGAGTGACTTCTAGAAAGAAAGAAAGTGAAGTCGCTCAGTCATGTGATCCCATTTGTGATCCCATGGACTGTAGCCCACCAGGCTCCTCCAACCATGGGATTTTCCAGGCAAGAGTACTGGAGTGGGTTGCCATTTCCTTCTCCAGGGGATCTTCCTGACCCAGGGATCGAACCTGGGTCTCCCACATTGCAGGCAGTCTCTTTACTGCCTGAGCCACAAGGGAAGCCACATGGGAGTTCCCTGGTGGTCCAGTGGCTTGGACTCCATGCTCATAATACAGGGAGTTGGGGTTCAATCCCTGGACAGGGAATTAGATCCAGCATGCCACAATGAAGACTGAAGATCCCATGTGCCACAACTAGGATCGAGCATAACAAAGCTCAATAATATCTACAAGCATGCAAAAATATCTAGTACCCAGCAAGAAGAAGAGTAATATTTTTTAAGAACTGAAGGAAAAAGTTCCAACCTAGACTTCAATACCCAAAGTGCTACGAATTGAATGTGTGTGTTCTCCCAAAATTCATATGCTGAAATTCTAACACACAGTGTGATGTGGGGCCTTGGGAAGATGATTAGGTCTTGAGGGCTGAGCCTTCATGGAGGGATTAGTGCCCTTACCAAAAGAAACCCCAGAGCACTTCCTTGTCCCTTCTGCCATGCGAGGACACAGCAGGAAGACTATGTCCAAAAAGACTGCCGGCTATGAACAAGGAAGGGGATTCTCATCAGATACCAAATCTGCTGATGTCTTTCCAGCCTCCAGAGCTGTTGAGAAATAAGTTTCTGTTGTTTATAAGCCATCCAGTCTGTTGTAGTCTGTTATACCAGCCCAAACAGACTAAGACACAAAAAATACCCAAGACATTAGGTACCAAAAAATACCTGAGTGGAAACTGAAGTTAAATTAAAGAACTTTCCAGACATGTAGAAGCTGAAAGAAACAATCACTCACAGACTCACATTATAAGAAATATTAAAAGAAGCCCTATAGACAGAAGAAAAATAATGCCAGATGGAAATACAGATCTAAATTTAAAGAAAACTACATTATGAAAGTTTTTGTGGGAAAGATAGGGAGTTTGGGATTGGAATGTATACACTGCCAGATTTAAAATGGATAATTAACAAGGACCCACTGTATATCTCACGGAAATCTGCTCAATAATCTACAGGAAGTTAATTGGGAAAATAATTTGGAAAAGAATAGATACATGTATATGTAAAACTGAATCACTTTGTCGTACACCTGAAGCTAACACAATATTGTTAATTAGTTGTTCAGTTCAGTTCAGTTGCTCAGTCGTGTCCGACCCTTTTAGACCCCATGGACTGCAGCACGCCAGGCTTCCCTGTCCATGGCCAGCTCCCAGAGCCTACTCAAACTCATGTCCATTGAGTTGGTGATGCCATCCAACCATCTCATCTTCTGTCGTCCCCTTCTCCTCCCGCCTTCAATCTTTCCCAGCATCAGGGTCTTTTCAAATGAGTCAGTTCTTTGCATCAGGTGGCCACAGGTATTGGAGTTTCAGCATCAGCATCAGTCCTTCCAGTGAATATTCAGGACCAGTTTCCTTTAGGATGGACTGGTTGGATCTCCTTGCAGTCCAAGGGACTCTCAAGAGTCTTCTCCAACACCACAGTTCAAAAGCATCAGTTGTACTCCAGTATAAAATAAAAAGTGAAAAAAAAATGATAACTAGAAATGGTAATTGCTTGAATGACTTAAAAATTATTTACATCTCTTTAGAAGAGAATTTATTACTTAAAAATGATAGCAATGTGGTGAGGGGTCTATAAGGTATGAGGCAGTAAAATGTATGATAACAGTAGGATAAAGACTGGGAAGGGAGAAATATAAGTATACTATTGTAAGATTCTTAAACCATATATGAAATGACAAATATTGCTACAAGGTAAAATATTGCTAGAAGGGATACATATTTAAAATGTAAATATGTATACTGTAAATCACAGAGTACTGAAATAACAAAACAGTTACAGCAATTAGTCAACAAGAGATAAAATAGAATCATAAAAAATATTCAATCCATAAAAAAGTGAAAAAGTAAACAAAGAACAGTTGGTACAAATAGAAAATAATCACATGATGATAAGTTTAAACTCAGCCTTATAAAAAAATATATACATGTGAAATTAAACATCTTAATTAAAAGGCCAGCATAAATAGCTTGAATAAAAAAGCGAGACACCCAGTTATATGCTGCTCACCAGAAACTAGATTAAAGACATAACTAGGTTAAAAGTCAAAGGATGAAAGAAGATATACTATCCTAAAACTAATTTAAGAATTCTGCTCTTACTACATTAATATCAGAAAAAGTAAACTTCACAGCAAAGACTATGTCCAAGGATAAAGAAGGTCATTTCTTAATGATAAAGGAATCCATAAATCAAAGAATCATAGCAATCCTAAGTATTTCTTCACCTAATAATACAGCTTCAAAATACATGAATCAAAAGCTCATACAACTCCAAGAAGAAATAGACAGATTCATAATTTTAGTCATAGATTTCAATATTCTCGTTTAAAAAATTTTTTTTTAATGTGGGCCATTTTATAAGTCTTTCTTGAATTTGTTACAATATTGCTTTTGTTTTATGTTTTTGGTGTTTTGGCCCTGAATGAGTCATGTGGGATTTTGGCTCCCTGACCGGGGATTGAATCTGCACTCCTTGCATTGGAAGGTGAAGTCTTAACCAATGGATTGCCAGGGAAGTCCACTCTTTATATATATATTTTAGGCATAAAATTTATAAATATATATAAAACTATATGCCTAAAATTACATATTTAAAATTCAAAATAGTAACATTAGAGGGAGATCAATGAAGTAAAAATATTCTAAAGTTTTTGCATTGATCATGCATGTGAACTCAGTCACTTCAGTCAGGTCCAACTCTTTGTGACTCCATGGACTGTAGCCCACCAGGCTCCCCTGTCCAGGGATTTTCCTGGCAAGAATACTGAAGTGGGTTGCCATTTCCTCCTCCATTCCTCTTTTAATTTCTGGAACAAAGAGATTTTGTTTGATTCAGGAAGAATGGAGACACCTTGAACAATCAACCTACTTGACCTAACTGACATTTATAGAACATCCAACAACAAGAGAACACTTTTTTTTTTTTTTTCAAGTATACAGAAAACAAGTCTGCAAAGTACCAAGGATGCACTGGACAAGTCAACACATAGCCTACCTAGACCAGCCATGTAGACCATAAAATATTCCTCAATACATTTGAAAGAATTTCAAGTCAAACAAACTATGTTTTCTGACCATAATGGAACTAAATTGGAAATCTGGGAAACTCACAACCAAGTGGAAATTAAACAGCACATTAAATATTTTACTTTTCATTCATCTTTTCTAAGGAGACAAATGTACTCTAGAAAAATTAAGAAATAAAACAAAGAAGAGAAAAATCTTGAGCTTCAGGATACACAAGATCTTGTCAAAGAGGAAGTTCAAGAGTACGGCTGTTAGTGGACTAAGAGCAACCAGACTGGAATTGGGCAAAAGGTGGGGGAGCTTCATGATGGAGGCTCCCGAGAACAAAATAAAAGTGATTCATCACTTGGTGTATTTAAACATAGGCACATGATTGATGGAGAGGTTTGAAATATCTAAGGATATGTTTACAGATAATTATGAGATAAAAGGGAGGTAATTAGGTAACACAGTAAAAATTAAAAGTTGTATAAGAAGCATAATTACATTATACTAGTTGGCTGTGCTGAGAACAATATTTTAGGGTTTATAGTAATGGAGGCTACAGTTATTGATTTTACAAAAAAAATATGTGACAGCTGTATTGGGAGGGTGGAAGTATGTTTGTGTAAGAGAGTTTAATAGTTATCATAACGTCAGTAAATAATGCATGTATTTCATAAATCAAGAGGTAGAGCAATAGTCCTGAGAAGGGGTGGCCCTGCCTAAGCCCTGGGGCATGCTAGAGGTACTGCTGAAATTTAACATGAGCTAGTGTTTCATCATGCACTGGAGAAGGAAATGGCAACCCACTCCAGTGTTCTTGCCTGGAGAATCCCAGGGGCGGGGGAGCCTAGTGAGCTGCCGTCTATGGCGTCGCATAGAGTCGGACACGACTGAAGCGACTTAGCAGCAGCAGCAGCAGCAGTGTTTCACTCGGAGAAGGCAATGGCACCCCACTCCAGTACTCTTGCCTGAAAATCCCATGGATGGAGTACCCTGGTAGGCTGCATTCCATGGGATCGCTAAGAGTCGGACACGACCGAGTGACTTTAATGTTACTTTTCTCTTTCATGCATTGCAGAAGGAAATGGCAGCCCACTCCAGTGCTCTTGCCTGGAGAATCCCAGGGAAGGCGGAGCCTGATGGGCTGCCGTCTATGGGGTCGCACAGAGTCAGACGCCACTGAAGCGACTTAGCAGCAGCAGCAGCAGTGTTTCACTGAGGCACTCAGCCACCTCATCTTACGGTCTCTGAATCTCTGTTATGGGACCAAAAGCACCTGAAAAAAAAAAAAAAAGAAAAAGAGGTAGGGTCACTCCATCTTTCTTTCTTTCTGCTGAGGCGCACAGACTCTCGAGTTGCGGAACATGGACTATAGAAACCCTGGGCTCAGTAGTTGTGTCCCATGGACGTAGTTGCTCCTGAGCCTGTGGGATCTTACTCCCCCATCGAACCTACATCCTTTGTATTACAAAGAGAATTCTTAACCACTGGACCACCAGGGAAACCCCCACTTTGCCTTATTTAAAATAAAGGAGATAAATATTAGAAGAAACCATTTTCAAAAGTTTAAAGTGTTGCTGTTGAAAGTTACACTAGGAAAAAGGAACAGGAAAGAGTGGATCAGAGGATTGTTGTCTTCCAGTATAAGCTCTCCTTAGTCTAATTCTATAGAGGAATTTAAAGCAAAGTTTTTCAGAGCATGTGCTGAGTTGCTTAGCATGTCCGACTCTTTGTGACCCCATGGACTGTAGCCCACCAGGCTCCTCTATCCATGGGGATTCTCCAGGCAAGAATACTGGAGTGGGTTGCCACTCCTTTCTCCAGGGGATCTTCCCAACCCAGAGATTGAATCTACTGCATTGCAGGTGGACTCTTTACCATCTGAGCCACCAAGGAAGCTCTTTTTGGAGTATAGTTGATTTATAATGTGTTAGCTTCTGCTGTGCAGCAAAGTGAATCTGAGCCACCAAGGAAGCTCTTTTTGGAGTATAGTTGATTTATAATGTGTTAGCTTCTGCTGTGCAGCAAAGTGAATCAGGTATATTGATGTATATACATATATCCACTCTTTTTTAGATTCTTTTCCTATATAGGTCATTACAGAGTATTGAGTAGAGTTCCCTGTGCTGTTCAACAGATCCTTATTAGTTATCTATTTTATATATAGCAGTGTGTATATGTCAGTCCCAATCTCCCAATTTATCCTTCCCCTCTCTTTCCCCCTGGTAAGCATAAGTTTATTTTCTGCATCTGTGACTCTCTCTCTGTTTAGAAATAGAGGTATTTTTAAAATAAGAAATTAAAGTAACTTAATTGGAAACAGCCATGTTGCCTATCGAGCTCTGTTTCTACTGAGGGCATAATGAGAGGAAAATTTCTTAAAGTTGTTCACTGGCATCTGAGTTGTAGAAGATAAAGTCGAGTATGCCCTATGTATAAAATTTAGATATACTTCTAACTGAGTGTTTAACTGAGTTGAATAAGTAGTAATGTTGGTTTGTAAGGGTGATGACTTTAAAAATACCATTTAAAAGAGCAATGGCATTGTGACAGACAATTAATTGACTAGGGGGTATACCAGAAAGGCTTGGTAATGCAATACTTAATCAAAGTTAATATAAAAACCTATGATGAACAAAACATAAGAAATTTTAATAAAAAAATAGGACTATATTACATAGTTTTTCTTTTGTGTCAGGCTCCAATATTGCTTGTCTTGGCACTGTTTAACAAATATCTTAGGTACTGGGAGAAAAGTAATCATGTCTGCTTTCTTAATTCTGTGTGAAGATTAGTCCCAAGGGAAAGCTTTTGGAAAACTTTAACATATATACAGGTAAGTTGCTTCAAATAATATCCATAGTACTTTATTACCTGTTAAATCATTAATTCTGATTATATTTGTTTCCAGTACCTTCTGTAATACTTTGGCCACCTAATGCAAATAGCTGACTCATTGGAAAAGACCCTGATGCTGGGAAAGATTGAGGGCAAGAGGAGAAGTGGGCAACAGAGGATGGGATGGTTGGATGGCATCGCTGGCTTAAGGGACATGAGTTTGAGCAAACTTTGGGAGATAGTGCCAGTCAGCGAGGCCTGGTTTGTTGTAGTTCATGGGGTTGCAAAGAGTCAGACACGACTTAGTGACTGAACAATAACAAATGTCTATAAAAGTCAACAGTCCTGTTTTCTACAATGTTCTTGGCAATATGAATAATTCTTACGGATATCATTTGCTTTGCAGATGACTAGCACTTAATGTTATTAACTGTTGGTCCCATTTACCTTACTCCTCACAAGAAAGGGGCAATTTGTCCCAATTCCACTGTTGGTTTTTCCTGTGCTTACAGCTTGGACTGCACAATGGGGCAGGACCAAACACACTTGCTGTCCAGGAGAAAGTCTACCAGTGAGGGCGTGAGCAATAGAGCTCCAGCGTTGTGAAAGTGATTGGGAACTTGGTAGCAAAAATGGAGTCACACCCCTGGGCAGGCACCTTCTTCAAAGACCTATTTCTCTCAAGGAAATTGCTGACTTTGCACAGACGCTGAAACAACCTGCATACCATAATCTGAAAGCAAAGGTCAACCTAAAGGTCACAAGTTTTAAGGGTGCTACTTCAAAGACATTTATCTCCTTTACAACACCATTAGTCTTGGGTAATGGTCTATTGTCTTTCATCATCCCAACCTCTTCATCTGCCTGTTTACTTTGAGTGCAACATCAGAATCCAAGCCCCAGCATAAAGGGGTGTTTTTTTGGCTACTTAACACTGGCCCAGCAGCAGGTTGTACATAGTCTGATTTCCAGTTGTCAGTTGTTTAAATGAAATGCAGTTAATAAGGGAGTGTATGGTTTAATCTTCCATCTCAAACATGGAAGGGACCTTATTGGGGAATGGTTAACAATTAATAAGAGAGCTCTATGCATTAAGATATTTATTGTAGTTTTAAGTGTAAGCCTTAAAAAAAATCAGGGGCATAAGTATCCAGCAATAAAAGTAGCAACATTTGTATAGTACTGATTTAAATATCATTTAATCTTCTTTGTGACCTTATGAAACAGATATTATTACTAGTGTCAATTTATAGATGGATGACATAGAGATGAATAATTTTTCAAGGTCCTAATAAGTAGGGAAACTGGTGTTTGAACCCAGGCACTATGGTTACAAAGCACAGGTATTTAACCACTATGCTATGCTTCCTTGCATATAAAAGAATAGTATATCAATGTAGTGAATTATTATGTAGCCTTTAAAATTCTTATAAAGCCAATACAGTGACATAAAAATGGAATATAAATTTCATGACCCTGTGTTTTAAACTGTATAAAACATATACAGTGAAAGTAAAGACCTAAAGGGAACAGGGAAAAATTGAGGCCAAGAACCCCAGAGGGTCAAAAGAAAAAACAATCACAAAACTAAAATATGATGAGAGAGGCCCTTAATAGAATTTGTGCATTGTTGCTAAGAACTCACTGATTCAATTCCACTTCTCAAACTCAGGTTTGTCTCTGAATTTTGACTTTTTGGAAACTTCTGGAGAAAGATTTTTAGGGAACTCTCTTACTGGTGCACATTACCTAACACTCTGGTGCTCAGGTCACAGACTCATTCTATCATGGCTGGTATTCACCACGTGTTGCCCAGTCTTCTGCCTGTGTAGCTCTACTCATATCACAAACAACATAATGGGAATAGTTATTGAAGTATGGTAGTGAAATTATGTTGGTCATTTTTCTCTTATGTGAAATAAGCAAAACAGTCCTAAAACTTTTTCAAGAAGAATGTCTTGAACTCTGTTGTAAGAATGATTGTCATATATGGATTTATTTCTTAAAAATAAATGTGTCATGTTTTATTAATATCTATAAGCATAAGAAAGGTAAAATTGGATCCAACCCTAGCAGTTAAAAAAAATCACAATTATAAATGGGATGGTATTGAGGGGGAAGAATTGTATTGGGTGGAAAAGAAAATGTTGAATTCCAGACAGTATCAGTGGTTATTCGATATCAATCCATTCATCTTTTTAACAAGTATTCAGTGAGCACACATCATATGCCAGGACCTGTGCGAAGTGCTGGGTATTCAGTGGTGATCACAACGGACAAGGTTCCAGCACTTGAAGACTTTACCATGTAATTAGTAGTGGAAACAAATTTTAGTCAAAGAAGTTAAGTGTGTAATCACTAACTATTGAGTGCTGTGAAGGAAAGAGCAGAGCATTGTGACAGAATAATCTGGGGACCTACTTTAGACTGAGCATCAGAAGAAGGTCTTCCTGAAAAGCGGAGGCTTAATATGATACCCGAGGCCTGAGGAAGGACCAGATGAACTAGAAGTCAATGCACATATACTTCAGGTGGAGGGCACAGCAGAGGCTGTAAGGACCCTCAGATGGTAAAGAAAAGGTCAAAGAGGCGGGACTGTAGTAATTGAAGACGGGGATGACGTAGGTGAGGGGTGAGGTCATAAGAAAGGAGTGGGCTTAATTATTATAAGTGCGGTGGACACTACCAAAGATCCTTGTTTGGACAGTAAACTTGAGAGGGACAAGAATGAATATAAGGGGGCTACAGTAGATGTCCAGGTAAGGAGTGCTGGACCTCTGGATTAGGGTATTGATAATGGAGATGGGGAGAAGAGGAAGAATTGAAAATACATTATAATGAAAGAACTCTCAGGATTTGGATAAGGGATTGGCTATGGTAAGGAAAGGACATTAACAAAATTAGGTATTAGGATGATAACTGCTGTAACAAACAGCTCCTTCCACATCTCAGGGACTTAACCCACTAACACTTATTTTCTTGTTCACATCACCATCCAGTATGGATCAGCAGCAGAGTGAGGGGGTGTCTGCCCCCCACATTCACGTTCTTACACCTTGTAGAGCCTCCATTCTCAAAGGTGGCCTCGCAGATTACCAGGAGCAGAAAGAGAAAGCATGGAAGACCACGTGGAACATTTAAGGGCCTGCTGGGAATGGAGGGCACCATCTCTGTCCACGTGCTGGTTAGCCAGCGCTCAATAACATAACTGTGCTTAGCTGCGGCCCTTGGGAGTGCTGGGTGATGCACTCTGGTTGCCTGGTCGGAAAGCAAATGAAAGAAGTTTGTGAGCACATAGCATTATCTCTGCCCCAAATGACCACCTGGTTTTCGCTTAAGTAAGTGGCTGGGTGGCACCAGGACTGTCTGTCTGCACACTGAGCTGGGGAAGACTCTAGGGGGAACAAGTCTGTAGGAGGAGATCAAGTGAGTGGTTGTAGACTTACTCAGTTTGAAATGCCTAATTGCCTTCCAGGTGGAGATGTTACTCAAGGGCCGAGTTCAGTTTCTGGTCAGCTACATAAACTACTGGGAAGTGGCTAGATGATTTGGGCAAGGCCAGGTGCATTGCTTGTGCCTTTGCCTGCCAGCTTGTGCTTGTGCTCAGGCACTAAGTCATGTCTGACTCTTTGCAACCCCATGGACTGTAGCCTGCCAGGTTCCTCTGTCTGTAGGATTTTTTAGGCAAAAATACTGGAGTGGGTTGCCGTTTCCTCTTCCAGGGGATGTTCCCGACCCAGGGATAGAACCTGCTTTACCACTGAGCCATGTGGGAAGACTTTGATCACCTACTTATTTATTATTGAATAAATGTTTGCTGAATATCTACTATATTCCAGGTATGGTCTAGGCATGGGACAAAGAGCACTATATGGGACAAAGAGCATAATATGTTTAGAGCTTATGCCCCACTAGAGACAGATAAACACTAAGCAAGATAAGGAAGTAAAATACACGGTATGTTGGATGGTGATAAGGTCTAGAGAAGATAAGATGGAGCAGGGGACTAGGGATTAGAGTTGGGGAGAGGTTAATGCTCTTGTAAATAGGATGCTCAGGGAAGACCTCACTAAGGAGGCGACTTAGGAGCAAAGACCTAAAAGGAAATGAAGACAAAGGCATGGGGTTAACTGGCCAGTGGAGACTCAGGCCAAGGGAGCACTGAATGTGGATACCTTGAGACAGGAGCATGACTGCGCCTCTGGCTAGACTGGGGCAGGGGTGGAGGAAAGAGTAACAGGAGATGAGGTCATGGGGGGAGGGGTGGTCAAGCCAGACCATGCAGGCCTTACAGACCTTTGTCAAGATTTTATCTTTTACTTGTACCATGTAATTTATGTTTATTTAAAGTTCCCTTCTAAAAGTTGAACAGTCACTCACTAAATTTTCCCTAGTCCCTAGTTTAGGACACAATATAAAATAGGTAGGATCACCTGTCTCTATAGAAACACATTGGTTAGAGTTCTCTTTCCATTAAGGCTAGGTACCATATTCACTAATGCGTTAATCAAGAGTCACCGAATATATAGGCGAGGCAGTGTGGAAACAAAGATGAAAGCGATATGGTTCCTACACTTAAATAGTTCCTTTTAATGTATTGCGCTGCTGCTGCTGCTAAGTCATGTCAGTCGTGTCTGACTCTGTGCAACCCCATAGACGGCAGCCCACCAGGCTCCCCCATCCCTGGGATTCTCCAGGCAAGACCACTGGAGTGGGTTGCCATTTCCTTCTCCAATGCATGAAAGTGAAAAGTGAAAGGGAAGTCACTTAGTCGTGTCCGACCCTCAGCGACCCCATGGACTGCAGCCTTCCAGGCTCCTCCGTCCATGGGATTCTTCAGGCAAGAGTACCGGAGTGGGGTGCTGTTGCCTTCTCCATGTGTTGTGCTAGGTAGGTGCCATGATACAAGCAGAGAAAGGAAACCTTAATTGGCTTAGATGAATGGAATAGGTGCCTGAAGAAGGTAATGCTTGAGGCAAGACTTATCAAGTGAGTGGGTGTTGACCAGGCAAAGATGGTGGGGGCAGGCACTGGGGAAATGGAAAATAATTATCCAGAAAGAATTTAGGCAGAGTAGACAGTGTCAACTAGATGAATACTACCTCTGATGGAAAGTAAGATAATTAAAATCAGGGAATATTGTGGGAAAGGATTTGCACAATTTGACAAGATCCTCATTCCACACATTCTTATTCAAAAACACTCATGAGAGTTGGCTAATACTCCATTTAATGATCTGCCAAGTTTATCCTGCCACCAATTGAAGGAAATCTTGGTTGTGCTCAGTTTTTGATGATTGTAAATAAAGTCCTTCTAAATGATAAAAACAAAAAACCAAAATTACTTATGAGAACTTCCAATCTGAAATATGCATATAAGATCCTAGAACAAGAACAATGAAAATATCTAGATCTCAAGTAACAGATGAGGGAATTGAGATCTGAAGAATCAAGTGGCTTTTTGTTGTTCAGTTGCTAAGGCGTGTCCGACTCTTGGTGATCCCATGGGCTGTAGTACACCAGACTCCTCTGTCCTCCTCTGTCTCCTGGGGAGTTTGCTCAAATTCATGGCCACTGAGTCGGTGATGCTATGATAAGTGCCACATTCAACAGTAAAGAGTAAGCAAGTGGCTATGTGAAGACCCAGTGCTGTGGAATGTTCAAGCTAATGCTGCCTCAAGCCCTTCAGGAACAACCACTCTTCTTGTCCTGTTTTTCTTTGTTTTGTTTTGTTTTCACTTTGAATACATATGTGCCTCTTTGAGCTCACCATATTTTGGTGAGATTTTAGCATGGTTCCCCAACTCCCCATGAATTCATTCTCAAACACCTGTTCAAATGGGTCTTACTCATAGGCTTCTGCTTGGAGGATTGCTCCCAGCCCAAACTCTTCTACAGAAACTTTCTCTGGGAAACACAGCATTTGTTGGTTAGTTCTTCTTAATTTTAGATTATGTTCTGTTACTCTTTCTCCCTTGGTCTTGGAGAACACAGAGAACTTATGAGGCTAATTTAGGGCAGATATGCTAAAAGTCCAAAGTAATGTTTTCTCTTTGTAGAAAACACCCCAGGGGCAGAGAATGTAGGAAATCGTGCGTCACTCTGATGGAAAACAAATGAAAGCCTTTACAGCAGAAATGTTGGTCTCTAATCATCTAACACGTCCATCACCACATGCCAATGAAGATGTGTTGCATAGGCAACAGCCAATGGGGCATCCAGAAAACAAATACCCCCATTCCCTTCTTCACCATGTCCTCCACAGTGGTTTGCAGAGATCACAGAAAGCAGTGGAGAAGCTTAGAAAAAGAATGTAAGTGCATGTGTGACTTTAATAATTAGATTAGGATGTGATGTATAAACCTGCATGAGGAAGAAAACTCTCTTGAAAGGACGTGGTGTTTCTCTTATTGAATGAATACCATGGTTATTTTATTCTTTTCAGGTATGTTTATCTTGAGGAGCTCATTCCTGTGTCACGTACCTGGAGGAAGAAGAATATCCTCAGACAAGTCACAGGAATTGAGACGGAAGACCCCAGGAATGCAGGCTGGAGCAAGAATGCTTGGTCTAGCCTTCTTGCATTCCATGTGTCTTGGAAGATTTTCCTTTGATGAAGGTTGAAACCACCTTGACGTTGCATCAAGAGGAAACATGCAGGAGGTAGGAAGAAATCTCAGAAGTTGTGCTTCCCTCTGGTCTGGTCAGCTGCAGTCTGTAGACCAGCTTCCTTAGTTGCATGCTCCTCTCTGAACTTCTTTTCTCTTCGTTACACCCTAGAAGCAAGGTAATTGGGGCACCCTTGGGCAGTTTTAAAGGAGTGAACAGTTTTCTCCTGAGGCCAGAGATAATGAAAGAGAGACCCTAAAGTAGAGTTTCTATCTGGAGGCAGTTTTGCCTCCCAGGTGACATTTGGCGGTGTCTGGAGACTTTTGATTGTCACACTGGTGGGGGTTGGGAGGGGGGTGATGCTATAGGCATTTAATGGTTAGACCAGGGATCCTGCTAAAACATCTTGCAAAGCAGAGAACAATCCCTACTACAAAGAATTAATTATACAGCTGAAAATGTGCATAGTGTTAAGACTGAGCAACTCTGCCCCAAAGTAAAGATGAATCTCAGTAGCACAGAGTAAGTCGCATGTGTTGCAGCTCTTCCCAATTTCCAGATTTTTCTTCCAATTTTACCTTTGGAGGTTATGGGTTTTCATTGCCATTGACACAGGAAACATTTCCTTGCTCCAGTCTTAGGTAACAGGCACCCTTAGTCCCAAATCAGAGAAACCTATTTCCTGGACTACACGGCAGCAGCAGCCCCCCAGCTCCCCCACAATTCTCCAAGTCATTAATACCAAATATTTATTGAGCTTATACTAGTCCTATCAACTAAATTGTACTCTGAGGAGACAAAGAAATTTGAGATGCCCTTGCTTCTCAGAAATGGTTAAAGCCTCAGTTGGGATCTCTGAGCTCTCGCTGCCTTCACAGAAGTCCTTTTATGAGGGAACTTGATGATTTGGGAAAACAAGCCTTACCTCCCACAGAGATCAGGTAGATTCCAGCCTCTTCTGGTTCTTCCCAGACTCAGGAAGTCATTCTTGAGGTTTATAATAAACACCTATGGCATTAAGACATTTTTTAATTCTCTTAATCTAACCAATCATGGGATCTAGAAATTGCTTGGTATTAATTGTGCCTGATTCTCAGATTCTGCTCTGCTTTGATTTCTTAGTAGGTTCACTTTTATCTCTTAACTACATTTTGCTCATTGTATTCTCCCTTGAGAGGCTGAAGACTGACTGGTAAAGACCACCTGCTCTAAGAGCGTTGTTTTTTGAATCTTCTTTTCTTTAAAGGAGAAAAGCGTACTTGGAAGTGGCCAAACATTCCTGGGGGCCATTGTTTGTCAATTGGAACAGATCTAGAGTTTTCAATATTTATTGATATTATTACACCTCCCCTCCCCATACATGTAGAAAAAGAACAGAAACTGCTAGGCATTCTCACATTGGGGTGGGTGGGGAAGAAGAGCAAAGACAAATCCCAAATCCAACAATTTGTATAAATTATAAGGTAAATAAGAAGAAAATTGTAACTTGGCATAAAAATTAATATAATACTAAATGACGTATTAGTGTTTCAAAACCGTAGTAGGGTTTCTTACAAATATAACTCTCATACTTCTGATTTCTACATATGTGTTACTTAGTTTATTGTTTATTTAATTGAAGTTTATACCGTGAGCTTCTCCCCTTTGTGCTATCAGCCATGTGTAAAGTCTGAAGTTTAAGTTTTGAGTGTGACTAATTTACTCATAAGATGAGAATGATAATTTCTACAAGGTCAGCTGGAGTATATTAAAGATCTTATTCAGCCAAGATTTAATAAAGAAGTAAGTCAGGCTGAAGCTCTACTCCTCTTAGAAAAGGATTTTAGAAGATAGAAAATATATCAGTATGCAGTATGGAGTGAAACATCTTTTTGGAGATGAAGGAGTTTGAAAACCTGATCACATAAGAGAATTCAGTTAGCTTGACATCCTTAAATATTTATTGAATGCCTATTACATACACTAGAATTAAAATGTTTTTTAACCAAGAAATCAGTGCAATGGTTTGGCTCAATTTAAAAATAACTGTTCATTTTATTAGGGCTTCCCTGGTGGCTCAGATGGTAAAGAATCTGCCTGCAATGCAGGAGACCCAGGTTCAGTCCCTGGGTTGGGAAGATTTCCTGGAGAAGGGAATGGCAACCCACTCAAGTATTCCTGCTTGGAGAATTCCTTGGGGCCACAAAGAGTCGGACACGACTGAGCAACTAACACTGTCTTTCATTCATTTTATTAATCCTGTCGTGAGGGTGCCTGGTAACATTTTCTAGAATTAATATATCAACAAATTAAAATCAACAAATATTTATTGGATAGCTACTATGTATAAACACAAATGGGTGTCTAACTACAAATTGGCACTTGCCATGGGCACTTGCCATCCACCTCTACAAGGATTAAATCATGTGCTGCTGCAGCTGCTGGCCCTCAATCCCCCTGAAAAGACTTCAGGATGGAAAGCAGAAATGAGGCCCCCTGTGCTCTCTATAGATAGTAAGATACTTTCAGGTGACGATTTTATGAGGCCGATTCTTGTATTTTCTCATATCTAGGAAAAGCACTAAAATCCTTCATGGTGAGGACTGTTCCTTGTGACTAGCAGAAAGCTTCACCATATTAGCAGACACTTTCTGGAAAAATATGTGCTTGATTGCGTGAAATCCCTCTTCACCAAAGTCAGATGATACACACTGACCTTCCCCCCTGCCTCTTTGGAGCAGTTTCTCAGATCTGTCTGAGGGGCTGTCTCCCAGGCTGCAGTCCTCATTTTGCCCCAGTAAAACTTAACTTGCAAGTCTCATGTTGTGCTTTTTTTTAAGTTGACAAGGGGTAGAGTGGGATTAGGAGAAAACGTAAACATGGGTTTACAGGCTCCTAACCTCAAGAATCTTACAGGTTGTAAACAAATGTATGTGTATGTGTATGTGTGTGTGTGGTGATGTGTGTGGTGGGGGGTGGCATGCGTGCGTGCGTGCTCAGACACTTGTCCGACTCTGTGCGACCCTATGCACTGTAGCTCTCCAGACTCCTCTGTCCATGGGATTCTCCAGGCAAGATTACTGGAGTGGGTTGCCATGCCTTTCTTCAGGGGATCTTCCTGACCCAGGGATTGACTCTCTTTCGTCTCCTGCCTCGGCAGGCAGGTTCTTTACCACTAGCGCCACCTGGGAAGCCAGAGGTGTGTGTAGGGTGTGCATTTTTTACAATGCCGTTGTCATACTAACCAGTGAAACCTGTCCAACTGAGAAAGCGGTGGACAAGGGAGTAATATCAATGTTTCTTCTTAAATTACCTCTTTACTGATAAGAGTTTCACAGAGAAAGTTAAAAATCTCTTGTAAAAAACTGAGATTTGTTTAGAAACCGTAAACAATTACAGATTTATGAAGAGCTGTTGAAACAAAAGCCAAAGCAAGAAATAAACTATTACATTTCAAGTGCTACTAAATTGTAAATTGTAGAGGAGGATTACTTCTTTTCTCACCACCCCCCTCCACTCGCTGCCCCCACCCCCCAAGTACAAATACAAAGAGAGAGAAGGAAGGTATCTGGCTATTTACATGAAAAATGACTCTCCCCTACAATCACCTTCTGTCAATAAAATGCTTATTTTCTGACATGTCAATTAGGTGATTCATAATCCAGATGACCATCTCCTTCCATTTAGTACTGTTGGACTGGGTTAAATGTCTTACGTGTTTACCCTTTATGACCAGTGGCTTGGATCTGTTCTCAGTCAAACTGGGCCACTCATGACATGTTTGCCTGTAGGATTTCTCTTGAGGTAAAGTAACCATTATTATCAGATTTTAAACGGAACGGCAGATTAGGACAGTGGCTTTACCATCGGCAGTGAAGAATGCTCGTTTTACAGTGCTGTGCATCCAAAAATACAGTGTTTTGGGGAAGAGTTCAATACAAAATAAATAGCCTGTAATTTATAGAACTACAGTGAGGAGGACGTCTGTGATGGAGCTTGGTACTTCAAAGGAATCGTTTGTTGTTTAAAAGCCAGTTATTAGGGAGAATGATTTGTTTTAGCATCTTAAGCTAATTTTAAAATATCTGGCTGATAATGAAGTAATCAGGTTTTTCTGAGATTGGGATGAAATTCACATAAAATCCACCATTTTAAGGTGTATATTTCAGTGACCTCTAGTACATAAAGTAACCATATTTTAAAAGAGTAGTGAATAGGATTCTAAGGGCAGGGAATAATAAAAATAATCATCTTGAATTTTCCATTCATGAACATATCTAGTTATATAAAAAATGATTAAGTAATTATAGTATTAACATACTCCTTCTACAACAAAGCAATTGATAAATAAATAATATGTCTATTCTACTGAAGGCACATGTTCTTAAACTATTTTGCAATTCAAGTTACTAAGGCATTCTTAATTCTCAAGAAAGGTAGATGGAGTTCAAACTATCCACTTTTGTAATTTATTTACAAACATGGCATTTAGAAAATGTTTCAATAGAAACTTTAAAAATTATTCTGGAAAGTAGAAAAGATACCTTTTGATAGAAAAAATTAGATTGGTAAAACTTTTTTTGCAAATAGGTTGAATTTCAGGTAAGATTGCTTTTTACTATTTTGGAGTAAAATGTCAGAATGTTATGTAAGAAAAATAGACTGGACAAATACACTGATGAGAGACTTCTTTGCAAATTAATAGAAATTAGAAGCTAAAAATTTGTCTTGGCCCAAAGTACATTGTTTTAATTTGTGATTCTCAGGTAGAGGCGAAGGCATATTCCCAAAGATATAAAAACAATTTCATTGAGGCTTTCAAATTACAAGTCTCTGTGGCATCCTCCCACCTGCTCCCTGCCAAAATTTTCATTTGTCTTCTTGATATATGGAGAATAAAATCCTGCTTCCCACTTGAGACCAAATAAAGGAAGCTAACCACAGCCTTTTTTTTTTTAAGAGAGATAGCTTTAAATTTAAATCACACTGTCAGAATTTATAATTTAGTAAAGAGTTAAGAATGATCTCTGTATTTGTGAAAATACTAAATAATTACAATAAAAATATTAGAGTATTTTTTAATTGAAATATAGTTGATTTACAATGTTGTGTTAGTTTCTGGTGTATAGCAAAGTGATTCAAATACACACACATATATAGTTTTTATGTATTCTTTTTCACATTCTTTTCCACTATGGTTTATTCCAGGATATTGAATATAGTTCCCTGTACTCTACAGTAACACCTTATTGTTATCCATTCTATATATCATAGTTTGCATTGGCTCACCCCCAACTCTCAATCCATCCGTCCCCCATCCTCCAACCACAAGTTTTCTGTGTCTATGAGTCTATTTCTGTTTCACAGATAAGTTCGTTTGTGTCGTATTTTAGATTCATATATATGATATCATATGGTATTTGTCTTACTCTTTTTGACTTACTTCCCGTAGTATGATAATCTCTAGGACCATCCATGTAGCTGCAAATGACATTTTTGTTCACTTTTGTAAATATGCACTGCATCTTCTTTGTCCATTCATCTGTTGGTGGACACTTGGGTTTTTCCCACCTGTTGACTACTGTGAGTAGTGCCGCTATGAACGTAGGAGTGCCTGTACCTTTACAAATTATAGTTTCCTCAGGATATATGCCCAGGAGTGGGGTTGCTGGATCATATTGGCAACTCTATTTTCAGCTTTTGGAGGAACCTCCATCCTGTTCTCTGGAGTGGCTGCGCCAATTTACATTTCCACCAACAGTGTACTCCTTAGAGAAAGTATTTTATTTAACCCATTTGAGAGCCTCAATCATTATAAGCACACTGGTATCAATACTATCATTTACGTAGAAGGAATCCTATTTCATTAAAATAGAGCTGCTATGAACCTCTGCTTGGCCATCTTTTTTATTTATTTTTTTATTGCTATAGCTAAAGCAGTTAGGTTGGGGGAGAACTTGATAAACAGATTTGTGACACATTGTGTTAAACAAATTGAAGTTAGTTTATACAACACAGTACTTCTCAGATACTTTAATTTGCTGTTGACACTCTAAGAGGGGCTTGCCTGATGAGCAAATTTTGCTGTTTCATTGGTGTCTTATTTGTATTGTTCTTTTAACTAGTAAAGTTGTAGAACATCGTTTCATCTCTTAATTTTTTCCTGAACATTAAATATTCATATCCTTTACTTAATTCTCTATTTGGTTGTTGGTCCTTTTCTCACTTTTTTTTTTAAAGCAGTTTATTCTTTTCCTTACATATATTGCAAATATTTTCTATCCATTATTTGTCCTTGAATTTTATGATGCCTTTCTTGAAACAGAAATAAAGCTGCCATTTTATTTTTTGAAAATGGCAGTCTTCCTTCTTATGACGTCGGGGGTTTGTATTTTTTTTTTAATTTTATTTTATTTTTAAACTTTACAATATTGTATTAGTTTTGCCAAACATCGAAATGAATCCGCCACAGGTTTGTATTTTAGAAAAATCTGCTTTGCCTCAAAATAATAGACATTTTTCTCTATCTCTGTAACAATTATATAATATTTGAAATATTTCAGTGCCAATAGAGGCTTCTGCAATGATAGAAATACAGGGTGGTACTAGCACCAAGTGACAATTAAACACTGGAAATGTTGTTAGGGGGACTGAAGAACTGAAATTGTAATTTTGTTTAATTTTAATTAATAAAAAGTTAAATAGTTGCATATGGGTAGAGGGTACACATTGAACAACACAGATATTTATCTGAAATTTGTTTTCATATGCACTGTGGGGTAGATAGTTTTTCCTATATGAATATTTAGTTATTCTAATGCTATTTATTGAATCACTGTTATTTTTACCCATTAATTTGAAAAATCACATATCATGCATCAAATTCCCATGTATATACAGATCTGTTTCTGCTCTTTAATTTGTTTCAGTGATCCATTTGTCCTTCTTTGAACCAATACATCATGTTTTAAAGTACTCTTCAAAAAAATAAATAAATAAAGTACTCTTCATCCAGCTGGTAAGGCAGTTCCTTCACAATTTTTCTTTCTTTCATTCCTCCCTTCTTTCTTTCTTTTTTTCCTTTTTTGGTTGCTCTGCAAGGCTTAAGGGATCTCACTTCCCTGACCAGGGATTGAACCCAGCCATTGCAGTAAAAGCCGGGAATCTTAACCATTAGGCCCTGCTTAATGTTCATTTTGAGGGGAGGGACCATGGCATGGCATGTGGGATCTTAGTTCCATTCCACCAGGTATGGAACTTGTGCCTCATGCATTGGAACCATGGAGTCCTAACCACTGGACCACCAAGGAAGTTCCACTGGGCATCATTCTTGTCTCTCGACTACCTCTCAGATTTTACACTCAATCCATAGAAAATCCTGCCTGCTCTACCTTCAAAGTATATGCCAAATTATTTCCTACCTCCATCACTCCTACCACGTACATGTTGATTTGAACCATCGTTATCTCTTGCCTGGATTATTGCATTAGCCTCGTGTTTGCCTTCCTTCTGCCTCTGTCTTAACATGATGCTCAGAAAATGTCTTTAAATTTATAATTCAAGTCATGGCTCTGCTCAAATCCCTCAGAACAAAACCCCAAATCCTCAGTGTCCCTCATGGCCCTGGAAGATTAGCCTTCCTTGCTGTCTCTGACTCATATTCTCTTCCTCTTTCTTGACCCCTCATCTCTTTTAGGTTTTTGCTTAAATATCAGTTTTTCAATAAACCTTTCTCTGACTACCTCGTTAAGCTTTCACAACACCCTATTCTTCCCTATCCTACTTTTCCATTTCTCTTACAGCTCATATCATCATCTGACATAGTCTATATTTTATCTGTTTGTTTGTTGTTTATCTTCTCCCAGTAGAATGTAAGATCCATGAAGGGAAATCTGTTTTATTCATTACCATATCTTCATTGTCTAGAAGAGTGCTTGGTGCATAGTAAATGTTCAATGCGTATATGATTTTTTTCTTCCTAATCTATTAATATTTCTTCAAATATTTTCTTGGATCCTTTCTCTCTCTTCTTCTTCTGGGGTCCCTATAGTGTGAATATTGATGTGCTTAATATTGTCTCTGGAGAAGGAAATGGCAACCCACTCCAGAATTCTTGCCTGGAGAACCCCACGGACAGAGTGGAGCCTGGTGTGCTGCCGTCCATGGGGTTGCCATGAGTCTGACATGACTCAGTGACTGAATGATGACATTGACAATGTTGTCCCGGAGGTCTCTCAGACTGTCTTCATTTTTAAAAATTCTTTTTTCTGTATTCTGTTCTATGGCAGTGACCTCCACCATCCTGTCCTCCAGGTCACTTACCTGTTCTGCATCGGTCGTTCTGCTGTTGCCTCCTTCTAGAGTTATTGCTCATCTCTGTTTGTTTGTTCTTTAATTCTTCTACCATCACATGCCAGTGTAGTCGTGTCTGACATTTTGTGACCCCACGGACTTAGTTCTTCTAAGTCTTAGGTAAACATTTCTTGCATCTTCTCAATCTTTGCTTCCATTCTTTATCCAAGATCCTGGATCATCTTCAGTATTATTACTCTGAATTCTTTTTCTGGAAGGTTGCCTGTCTCTACTTCATTTGGTTATTTTTCTGGGGTTTTATCTTGTCCCTTCATCTGGGACAAAACCCTCTGCTTTTTTATCCTGGTAAACTCTCTGGGATGTGGTTTTGGTTCTAGCCACTGGCAGATTGTGGTTCTTCTTGCTTCTTCTGTCTGCCCTCTAATGGATGAGGCTCAGAGACTTATGTAAGGTTTCTGATGGGTGGGAATGGTGGTGGGAAAAACTGGATCTTACTCTGGTAAGGGCTGTGCTCAGTAAAACTTTAATCCAATTATCCACTGATGAGTGGGGTTGTGTTCCCTCCCTGTTAGTTGTTTGGCATGAGGTGACCCAGCCCTGGGGTCTATGGGTTCTAGGGTTAATGGCAACCTCGGACACGACTGAAGCAACTTAGCAGTAGCAGCAGCAGAAGTTAAGAGGACGTACAGCCAAGGGGCCCTTTCCAGGGCTGCTGCTGCCAGTGCCCCTCTCCCCATGGTGAGCCACTGCCAGCCCATGCCTCCACAGGAGGCCCTCCAATGCCAGCAGGTAGGTCTGCTTCAGTCTCCCGTGGGGTCACTGCTCCTTTCCTCTGGGTCTTGGCATGAATAAGATTTTGTTTGTGCCCTCCAAGAGCAGAGTCTTTGTTTTCCCCACCCCTGTGGAAGTTCTGTAATCAAAGCCCATTGACCTTCAAGCCAGATTCCCTGGGGATTCCCAGTCCCTTTGCTGGATCTCAAGGCTGGAAAGCCTGACATGAGGCTTCGCACTTCCACAGCAGTGGGAGGGCTTCTTTGGTATTCTTGTTCTCCAGACTGTGGGTCACCCAGTCAGCAGGTATGGGATTTGATTTTATTGTGTTTGAGCCCCTCATACCATCTCGCTGGGGTTTCTTCTTTTTCTTTGGGTGTGGGCTATCTTTTTTTGGTGGGTTTCAGTGTCTCCTGTCAATGGCTGTTCAACAGCTAGTTGAGATTTTGGTGCTCTCACAGGAGGAGAAGAGCACACGTCCTTCTGCTCTGTGTTAATCTATTCATATTAATTCATATTTAAATGAATAGTAGCCTGGAGAATGGGGGAGCCTGGAGGGCTGCCGTCTATGGGATCGCACAGAGTCAGACGTGACTGAAGCGACTTAGCAGCAGCAGCAGCAGCCATATTTGTATTCCTGGAATAAATTCTCACTGGTCTTGATAAATAGTATTTTTTTATATTTTGCTGATTTTGAGTTAATACTATTTCATTTAATATTTTTATTTTCTTGTTCTTAAGGGAGAGTAGTTGGTAGTTTTTTGTATAGTTTTATAATTGTTCAGTTTTTCTATCAGGATTATGCCTGTATCCAATGAGCTGGAGAGGTGTTTTCTATCTTTTTTCTGGTCCTATAACTGTATATATTATAGTCTTTACAGTGCTTTCATTAAATGTTTTGTAAAATTTGTGTTTAAATGCCAACTGGGCTTAGTATGAAGTTTAGAGTCTGTTGACTCAACTTTCTGTCTATGGAGATTAAGTTATTCAAATTTTCTAACTCAATTTAATTGTGATAGAACTAAATTTTGTTTTGATAAAATCTTCCAGTTAATTTGGATTTGAAAATTTATGTTTGTAGAATGGCTGACTTGTTATTTCTAATGATGTTTATTTGGGTTTTTTCTTTTTTTAAAAATCTTACTTTTTAAAAATTTATTTATATTTTAATTGAAGGATAACTGCTTTACAAAATTTTGTTGTTTTCTGTACTTGAGTCTTTTCTATTTTTTGCCTACAAAAGTTTGTTTCTTACATTGGCCTTTTAAAGGAAGCTTTGGTTTTACTTATTACTTTTTTCTTTTTGTTAAGTTTTTTCTACCTTAATTTGTCTATACTATAGTGTTGACCACTTAGGGTTTTTTTTTATTTTTTGCTTCCTTATTTTTTAATAAGCATTTATAAGTGTATAAAAAGCACTTCAGCTGCATTGATAGACTGTTCTCTTTGTCATACATTTCTAAATTATCTGTAGTCTCCATTTTAACTTATTTTTTATTCAATAATTATTCAGAAGAGTGTCTTAAAATTTACAGTTGACATGGTCAGACATTATTTCATTTGTCTTTTTGTTGCAATGAGCAACTTCTATTTTAGGATCCTCAGAATCAGGCCCCTCCTCCCAAATTTTCTTATTTATAAAATGAGGTTTAGCCTTGATGATACATTTTTAAAAATAAATGTATCATGGATATTTGAGAATATACATTTTCTTCCTTTATTATACACAGTGTTGTGTTTTATGGTTACCCCTTAAAACCTGCATGACAGTAGCTAGTTATTCAGAACCTCTAATACTTTGTTGATTTCAGAGCCAAATGTTTTGAGATCTCCTTACAGGAATGTGATGATTTGCATTTCCCATAATTTCTATTCTCTATATT
Source organism: Bubalus kerabau (assembly GCF_029407905.1). Classification (NCBI taxonomy): domain Eukaryota; kingdom Metazoa; phylum Chordata; class Mammalia; order Artiodactyla; family Bovidae; genus Bubalus; species Bubalus kerabau. Next base: position 70,426,009 of record NC_073637.1, read on the forward strand.
TCAAAACTATGCTGCTAATTGGTTGGCTATTAACGTGATAAAGATGCACTGTTCTTGATCTTTACATTTTCTTTGTGGATTGTTACTTTTATTAAAAGTCAAATAAATTTTTTGTCTGTTTTTTGTTTTGAATTTTATTTTGTCAAACTTACTTTGTTACTGTCAGCACTTTCTTGGTTTACATTTCCATCTTTGTGCTTTAGCCTTTCCCTATTACCTGCTTTAAGTATGTCTCTTTTAAATGATATTGCTGTTAGTCATTCAGTCATGTCCAACTGTTTGTGATTCTGTGGATTGTAGCCTTCCAGGCTCCTCTATCCATGAACTTCTCCAGGCAAGAATACTGGAGTGGGTAGCCATTCCCTTCTCTAGGGGATCTTCCCAACAAAGGGATCGAACCCAGGTCTCCTGCATTGCAGGCAGATTCTTTACTGTCTGAGCCACCAGGGAAAATGTGGACATTAAAAGTAAAATAGAAGCATATTAAACATTTTAAGAATTTACCTCAGCAAAAATGGATTCCAATCAGGCAGTGCCAAACTGGAAGTGGATAGCAATACTCTGCCAACAGTAACTGGGGAGAGACTCTTACAGAGAAAAGGTAGAAGCAAAGTAATTATTGATTGGCTGTAGCTTAAAACCTATTAATAGTTGGCTGTTTGTGATTGGTTGGCTTTAGTGTTCTGATTTCATAACCTTGAGGTTTGGCCTTTGGTTTGCTTATATAGGTCACTATGATGTTAGAGCTACCTCAGTCTAATGGTCTCCTCGTTTAGTTAATTTAACAATATACAGCTAGATACTAAAACAGTCTCATTTTTAAATTGTAGAAACAATGCATCAAACTCATAAAAATGAATATTCATAAACTCTAAAGAGCTTAAAAATTCAATAAGACCAACATCCCTGCATAAAATGCACAAGGGATATGAGCAAAGCATTCATAGAAAATCAAATGGCCAACAAACATAGGAAATGAAACTCAACCTTATTAATATTCAGAAAATGCAAATTAAAATGATAAAAAATAGTCTGTGAAAAAACTAGAAAGTTTGAATGTAAAAAACAAGAAGACTGATAATTTACTGGTGGCAAGAACATGAAACCCTCAAGTGCACTGACCATATAGATAAATTTTACACATTTTTATCTCTTTGTGAGAGAGGAATGACTATCTCAACAGTTTTCAAGTAATACTAAAGAATGCCTGTGCTGTGCTGGGCTTAGTTGCTTAGTTGTGTCTGACTCTTTGCGACCCCATGGACTGTAGCCCACCAGGCTCCTCTGTCCATGGGGATTCTCCAGGCAAGAATACTGGAGTGGGTTGCCATGCCCTCCTCCAGAGGAATCTTCCAGGGATCGAACCCAGGTCTCCTGCATTGTAGGAGGATTGTTTACCATCTGAGCTACCAGGGAAGCCCAAGAATACTGTGGTGGGTAACATATCTCTTCTCCATGGGATCTTCCTGACCCAAGAATCGAACTGGGGTCCCCTGCATTGCAGGTGGATTCTTTACCACCTGAGCTACCAGGGAACCTCAAAGAATGCCTACCCAAAACAAGTTAGTTTTGGTGAGGTTGATGGTTGGACATTAACTCAGTTTGAGTAGATGCTCCCTCTGGACCCATGGTTATGGTGAGGGAGTAGGGTCAGGTAAGGCTCCATGACTCTGCGAGTAGCCAGAGGTGGGTGCTCGGGTTATAAGAGAGGGGAGCAAGGGATTGGATCTTAGGAGAACAGAGAAGAGATTGCTGTATAAGCAATGTCACAGATGGTGCCTAAATTTTGCTCTACCATATGTAAAATGGGGGCAATAATAGAAGACATCAGATATGCAAGTGCATGCGTGAATTTCACTGTTCACCTTCCTCAAATAAACATACCCACTTGGAAAGCTTTCTTGATTCCAAAGGAAATGAAACCAGGGAATCGAGCCAATGTATGTGATCTGTCTTGCAATCCTTAGATTGGGCAAATACAAAACCTGAGGTGTTAATTACTTCTGAAACCATCAGGGAAAATAGAAGCACATGCAACTCTCAGAAAGGAGCTGATTTGGTCTGCAGAACAGAACTTGAAATTCTTAAAAAGAGAAGCTCATAAAAATGTGGCCTTGTAAGCTGAGGCATTTCAGCAGTACTAAAGTGAAGGAGAATTTCAGACTGTTCATTCATCAGGCTTCCCACTCAAACCTGTGTGGTGTATTTTGCAATTTAGCTGAAATGGTCATACTTTCCTAATAAGTACTCCTGCAAAGCAAACCTTTACTCATGTGGAAGAAAAGGCAAAGGGGAATCACAGAACCATGTAATTTAAAGCCAGAAGAAAGGGAAGAAAGAGGACAGTTCTTTTTTAGTTAACAACTTGACTTCTGGAAGATATTTAAATACATGTAATTTTATAAATCTTAAGTGCATGTTGTGAACTAAGATACAAGTAGAACTCAGTAAGAACAGTGAGGCAAGGGAGAATGACAATTTACATGAAATAAGATGCCATAGTGTAATGAGAGATGCCAGCAGCTTCAGGAATTTTAACTAGCCATATATCCCCTCTTGGGAAATATGTGCTTCTGGCATTTGAATATATTGCATTAACAATTACCTGGTTTAAGGTATCTCCCTATCGTTATACAGACTCTTTGAAGGGAGGCATGTCTCATTCATTTTGGTAACTGCCCTCCCCAGAGCTCCTATTAGTTCCCAAATTACAATTGGTGTTCAACCAAAGCTTGCTGAAAGACTGAATGAATAATTGGATAGAGAGGATTTGCATAGAACGGTCAAAATTCATCGTGTCTCTGTTGCCAAATATTCCAAACTGGTGGTTGATAAAGGAATCAAATTAGATATGAAAACCAACGGAAGTTTCTGTATTTAGCATAAACTGAGTTAGTAAGGTCCAACTTAGAACTTTCTACATTTACTTATCAACATGGGACTGCATGAGGACAGAGTTGTGGATATGCTCTTAGTTCCCTGAGCCTTTCTCCCCAGCGAGGATAACCCCAAGGCTGGGTGTGCTTGGGACAATCCCTGCTTACACGCCTGTCTCAGTGTCATTTCTGTGTCCCATTTCACAGGTGTCTCATTTGGAAAATAAATTACACGGTCACCCTATTTATAGCATCTTTTACAGCCCTATGTTTCTGAACCCACATGCCCTTGTAAATATTGGAGATTTTGTTGCATTAGAATAGTACTTTGTTCAATGAGGGCAGGGTGAACTCTTTTCCCAGGCAATTCTGTAGAAACATCTTGGAGCTGTGTGAGAGTCAACTTTGATAGCTTTTGGAGATGACATCTTTGGTTATCTTAACACGCTAGGACATTTTTGACTTGAGTGAGACTCCAAGGGGACAAAATATCTTGATGCAGGTTTTACAAATCAACCACTTTATGTTCACTGCTTGACATTTGACCCATTGTAAAGGAAGAAGTATCAGGTTTCTCTGAGGCTTTGAACATGAAATTCTCCCACACGCTGACAAAATGCATCACCCAGAGACTTGACATAAAAGTGACAGAGGCAATGGTGACAGTTTGGAGCTTCATGTGGTTTCAACTCCAGGTATCAGGCATGTGGTAAAGGTAGGCTAGCAGCATGCTGATGACTGCTTTATGCCCCGACCCTTTGTCCCTACTTATTCTCCTCCCTGCGCCATCCGTTCACCAAGGCTGTCTCTTCTGTCTGCTATTACTGTGTTCCTATTAACCTGGCATAAATGTCGATATTCTGTCAGATCTGTGTTCATTACACATTTATCAAATATTTGTCATGTGCTAAAACTAAAAACACAGAGCTTTATTAAAAGGCCTCTGAACTGTGGGAACTCATGTTCTAGACAATGAGACTGAAACATAGGTAGATCTTTAAATTGTAGTCTGATAAGGACCATAATAGAAGTCTATCCAAAGGGTTATGGAAACATTGAGGCAAGAATGATTGACTAGTAGTTACATTTTTTTGAGGTTTTCTATTAGGTACAAATGCCCTGTAGGCAGTTAGGAATATGGACCTGGGACTCAAGAAAGAGACTGATGCTGGAGCTAGAGAATTCTGTCATTGTCAAAAAGGGTAGAATTGGAGTCTACCAGAATGGCACATAGTATAGCACAGAGTTAAAAAATCCAGCCTCTGGAATTAGACTATTTGGAGTAAAGTGCTGCTCTGGCAAGACACTAAAAAGAGTCTTTTGCTTCCCTTTTTGAACTGTCTTCATTATGGTTTATGTAAAATCATTTTTGTTGGCAGTACATAGACTTCAGGTCATATGTCAACAAATGTATGCAAAACTTCTCAGAAATTTTTCTTTCATTGGGCAAATTGTTTGATTTCTATTAAGAGTGAAAATGAGTTTATTACATATTCATTAATGCTTCATTAATGAGATTCTATCTATCTACCTACCCACCTGGGCTTCCCTGTGGCTCAGCGATAAAGAATCTGCCTTCCATGCAAGAGCTGCAGGGGACTTGGGCTTGATCCCTGGGCCAGAAAGACCCCTTGGAGAAGGGCATGGCAACCCACTCCAGTATTCTTGCCTGGAGAATCCTATGGACAGAGGAGCCTGGTGGGTTACAAAGAGTCAGACACGACTGAAGCAACATAGCATATTAACATCTATTTGCCTGTTTATCTGGAATAACTGAAAGTGTAATGTTCCTAAATGGAAATCAAGGAGAGACAATTTCTAGGGATGAGGAAAAAAATCTATCATATAAATGAATATATCCCAGAATTAACTCCAAAATGTCTGTTGTTCTTTAAATATTCCCTCTTATCTCAAGGTGTGTGAGATAAGGCAACGTAGATTTTATCTTGGAAGTGACTCAGGGAGGCTGACCTGATTGGAGAGTCTGGTCAGAGAATGCTTATCTCTCTCACCCCTTCTTACCCTTCAGGGCACAGAAGAGGAATGATACTAAGTCTTATACCAGCATCTCTCAAAGATCTAAGTCATTTGATAACTCTCAGTCCTGTAATCACTACCAACTTCTCCTTCTGTTATGGGTCATGAAATACTGTTAGGGATCATGAATCTTCAGCAGCAGAGAATGAGGGCCATCACTTGATCCAAATGACATAGGAAAGGCACTGTGTAACCAGCAATAGCATGCCAGACTCTCTCCAAGATCCCTCTGCAATGTTTTTCTTTAGGGTATGAATGATTGAGGATATAAAAATGATTTGCTTTAAAGAGCCTTAAAGAAGAAAACATTTGTATGGAGTATATATTTATATGTCCTGAGTGGATCTTACATGCAGAAAATAAATTAAAATTTTTCATATATATATATATATATATATATATATATATATATATATATACTATTATAAGGAAGCAAAGGCTTCCCTGGTGGCTCAAAGGTTAAAGCGTCTGCTTGCAATGTGGGAGACCTGGGTTCGATCCCTGGGTCGGGAGGATCCCCTGGAGAAGGAAATGGCAACCCACTCCGGTATTCTTGCCTGGAGAATCCCATGGATGGAGGAGCCTGGTGGGCTACAGTCCACGGGGTTGCAAAGAGTTGGACATGACTGAGTGAGCAACTTGACTTGACTTGATAGGGAAGCAAAAACATGAATAATAATAATAACAACATTAATTGCTTGCACTTATACAGCAAATCTAGACAAGTGTATTAAAAAGCAAAGACATCACTTTGCCAACAAAGGTCCAAAGAGTCAAAGCTATGGTTTTTCTGGTAGTCATCTACGGATGTGAGAGTTGGACCATAAAGAAGGCTGAGTGCCAAAGAACTGATGCTTTCAAACAGTGGTGTTGGAGAAGACTCTTGAGAATCCAACCAGAAATCAATGCTGAATATTCACTGGAAGGACTGAAACTGAAGCTCCAATATTTTGGTCACCTGATGCGAAGAGCTGACTCATTGGAAAAGACTGATGGTGGGAAAGATGGAAGGCAGAAGGAGACGAGGGTGACAGAGGATAAGATAGTTGGATGGTATCACTGAGTCAATGCACGTGAACTTGGGAAAACTCTGGAAGATGGTAAGGGACAAGGAGGCCTGGCGTGCTACAGTCCATGGGGTCGCCATGACTTGGCGACAGAACAGCAATAGCAACAAGATAGCAATTACTGTGTGCCAAGTATTAACCACTTAATTTCTCACAATAACAATAAGGTAGGGATTTTATTATCCTCATTTTACACATGATAAATTGGGGGCCACATATTCAAGAATGTTTTTGAAGCAAATCTGGGATTCTAATTTGATTAAAATAATTCCATATCAAGACCGAGTTTTTCTTATAAGTGTATGAGAAATAATAATGGGAATTATCAGGAAAATGTAATACCAAAATATTGTAAAGAAAAATGATTTTTAATGCAAATTATTTTAATATATGCATTTGAAATCTTTTTCATCGCTTGACATAAGGTTGTATTTGACTGAAGAATGGAACAAAAAAAGTCTTCTGATTTAGTAGTGAATCCTTTTCTGGATCACTCAGTGTTGGGTTTGGCCAAACATAAGCTCTTCCTGTACCAAATTGGGATTAACTTGGGCAGGAGAGAGGAGGACTTTTAAGTAATCTCTTTAGTGGTAAATCACTGCAGATACTCAAAACTTGCTGTATTTCAAATAATATCTATGAAAGGATTGATGAAAATATCCATTTTTAGAAGTCCTCAGAGAGTTTGAAACTTAGTAATATACTTAAAATTGAGTCCTGGGGACTTTTAAAGCATGTTCTCACTTCTTTTTATAGTTTTGGAAGGCTTTGAAAGGAAAGCCATGTAATACATTTTCCTTACCCTTTCAGAGAGGGATAAACAATTCTCTGCTCCTACTTTAGGCATTTTCCTGCACAGTGTTGATAACTGGGTCAAGTAGGTTGGATGAGTCAAGTCACAGGTTAGATGAGGGAGAGGTAGCTGCCTCAGGAGGCCAACGTGCTGGGTGCCTTGGGCAGAAAGGTGAACGTCAGGATGACAGAGCTCATACTCCAGGGCTGACAGATGAGAGGTCAGTGTGTGTAGGGAAAAGAACACCAGGCTTGGAGACAGAAGCCCAGGATGGAGCACCAACTCTGTAATGTAGTGGGCGGTGTGACCGTGAACAAATCGTCTGAAGTCTCGGAGTCTCAGACTTTTCATCATGAAATGGAAAGAATACCTAGTTTACTGTTAATCACAGAAGTAACTGAGAAAATACAGGTATTTTTAAACTATTCAATGATAAACTAATGTTTTATTGATGGTAAGAACAGTAGCAGAAACCTGCTGAATGACTGCTTATGTGCAGGGCAAAATTTTTAGGCAGTGATATAACAATGAGTGAATGTTAGACTTTCCAGTGGGGAAGACAGATAATGAATTGGTAGTTATATATATATATATATCACGATGGTGTGATCACTCACCTAGAGCCAGACATCCTGGAATGTGAAGTCAAGTGGGCCTTAGGAAGCATAACTGTGAACAAAGCTAGTGGAGGTGATGGAATTCCAGTTGAGCTATTTCAAATCCTGAAAGATGATGCTGTGAAAGTGCTGCATTCAATATGCCAGCAAATTTGGAAAACTCAGCAGTGACCACCGGACTGGAAAAGGTCAGTTTTCATTCCAATCCCAAAGAAAGGCAATGCCAAAGAATGCTCAAACTACCGCACAATTGCACTCATCTCACACACTAGCAAAATGATGCTCAAAATTTTCCAAGCCAGGCTTCAACACTACATGAACTGTGAACTTTTAAATGTTTAAGCTGGATTTAGAAAAGGCAGAGGAACCAGAGATCAAATTGACAACATCCATTGGATCATCGAAAAAGCAAGAGAGTTCCAGAAAAACATCTACTTCTGCTTTATTGACTGTGCCAAAACTGTGTGGATCACAATAAACTGTGGAAAATTCTGAAAGAGATGGGAATACCAGACCACCTGATTTCTCCTGGGAAATCTGTATGCAGGTCAGGAAGCAACAGTTAGAACTGGACATGGAACAACAGACTGGTTCCAAATCAGGAAAGGAGTGGGTCAAGGCTGTATATTGTTACCCTGCTTATTTAACTTCTATGCAGAGTACATCATGAGAAACACTGGGCTGGAAGAAGCACAAGCTGGAATCAAGATTGCCGGGAGAAATATCAATAACCTCAGATATGCAGATGACACCACCCTTATGGCAGAAAGTGAAGAAGAACTAAAGAGCCTCTTGATGAAAGTGAAAGAGAAGAGTGAAAAAGTTGGCTTAAAGCTCAACATTCAGAAAACTAAGATCATGGCATCCGGTCCCATCACTTCATGGGAAATAGATGGGGAAACAATGGAAATAGTGTCAGACTTTATTTTCTTGGGCTCCAAAATCACTGTAGGTGGTGATTGCAGCCATGAAATTAAAAGATGCTTACTCCTTGGAAGGAAAGCTATGACCAACCTAGACAGCATATTAAAAAGCAGAGACATTACTTTGCTGACAAAAGTCCATCTAGTCAGAGCTATGGTTTTTCCAGTTGTCAAGTATGGATGTGAGAGTTGGACTATAAAGAAAGCTGAGTGCCAAAGAATTGATGCTTTTGAACTGTGGTGTTGGAGAAGACTCTTGAGAGTCCCTTGGACTGCAAAGAGATCCAACCAGTCCATCCTAAATGAAATCAGCCTTGAATATTCATTGGAAGGACTGATGCTGAAGCTGAAAACTCCAATACTTTGGCCATCTGATACAAAGAACAGACTCATTTGGAAAGACCCTAATGCTGGGAAAGATTGAAGGTGAGAGGAGAAGGGGACCACAGAGGATGAGATAGTTGGATGGCATCACTAATGGTTGGATGGACATGAATTTGAGTAAACTCTAGGAGTTGGTGATGGACAGGGAAGTCTGGCATTCTGCAGTCCATGGGGTCGCAAAGAGTTGGACATGAATGAGCGACTGAACTGAACTGAACTAGCTCAGAGTTTTGCATGAAGTTGAAGTCAAGCTATCAGCTCTGTGAACATCATCACAAGGCTTCATTGGCTTGAGAATCAACTTCCTCACTCACTTGTATGGCGGTTGACCACAGGCTTTGAAACTCAGCACGTGGAACCCTCCATAGAACTGCTTACAGCGTGGCACCTGGTTTCCTCCAGAGCAAGTTATCTAAGAGGGGAGAGAGAGCAAAAGAGAATAAGATGGGAGCTGCAGTGTCTTTTATAATCTAGTCTCAGAAATGACATATCATCACTCTGATATTCTACTGGTATGCACCTCAGTCTTGGTCTAGTGTGGGAAGAACTACAGAAGCATGTGAATAGCAGGAGCTGGGACTCACTGGGGGCCCTTATTACAGTCTGGCTATCGCAATAGCATGACACGTGCAGTAATAAGTGCTGCAAAGTAAAGCGCTTGATGAAGAGTGGCGGGGCTTGGGGCCTAACTTAGACAGCCTTTCTAAAAAGTTGACTCCTCCTAAACTAGGATCTTAGAGAGAAAAGGACCAGATATAGGAAGGTCCAGGGAAGGGCACTAGGTAGAGGCCCCTGGGGTAGCAGGAGGTACAAAAGCTCTGAGTGAAAGAGGTTAGACTTTCTGGGGAATTGTTAGGGGGATGGTATGAACCAGTGATGGTAAAGGGGAGAGAGTATGGCTTTAGATGCCCCTGGAGGGTCAGGCAGAGTCCAGATCACGTAGGCCACGAAGCCCTGGTGATAGTTTGCATTTTTTTTCAGAGAGGAGAGGAAGTTGTTCAAAGACTTTAAGTGGGACACAGGCATAGCTTGCATTTTAAAAAGAACTTTCTGGTCCTTTCTGGGGATAGGAGAGAGACAGCAGGAGTGGAAGTAGAGAGAATAGTTTTCAAGTTGTTTTAATAGGTCGTAGTCCAGGTAAGAGGGGATGGTGACAGGTATAAGTTGGTGACAGTGGAGGGGAAGTGTGGTGAGCTGTATTTTGAAGGAGAAGCTTTCAAGATATGCTGATGGCTTGACATTATTCTGTGTCTGTGTAGGTGTGCATGCGTGCATGTAGGGCTAAGGACACGATCAAGAATGATACCCAAGTTTCTGTTGGTGCCATTTACTCAAATAGAGAACAGTGAGTGGGAGGGTTTGGAGTGGGGATCAGTGGATAAGGATCTGAGAGAGTCAGGAGTAACTTTTCAGTTGTGGTGTCTTTGAAAGAGCTACAGAGCTAACAAAGAGGCAGTGGTACATATGAGACTGAAGCTTTGAAGACAGCTCTATGAATTTGGGAATCATCAACAGACATGTTTTAGAAGCTACGGAATGAATGAGATCCTCTAAAGAGCAGGTAGATGGAGGGGGAAGGAGCCCAGAGAATTCTAACTTTATTCTGGGGATAAAGAGATGACTCCAGCCATCAGCACCTGGCACTCCAGTCCTTCCCATGAGTGCCAAGGACATGTATCAGAGAAATAAGCAACAGAAGAATGAAAGGCCAAAAGGAAAGGAAAGGTAAAAAAAGGGAAGGAAAGGAAGAGAAGACCCATCAGAGGAGGAGGCAACTTTATGGAAAAGATCCATAGCAGGACGAGTGTCTGTGGACTGAGCAGAAAAGACGATGAGAGTGGCCACAGTGTAAAGGAGAAAGAGACTGTGGTCCACGGTGCCAAAGGCTGTTGAGACGTACAGGTGTTCCCTGGCTGTGTTTACAAGGTCAGTGATCTCACTGGTGACTTTGACAATGGAGGTTTTGGGAGATGATGGAGGAAAACGTAATAGAGGAGGGAGTAGATGGGTAACGGAGAAGAGGAGACAGGAGACGTAGACAGCTCTTCCAAAACGTTTGCTGCGTAGGAAAACAGAACATGGTGATCGATACTGAAACTGCCTGACGTTCTGGGTGATGGTTGTCCTTTATCCGACTATGAATTTTCTTTCTCACGGCTTCTCCCCTTAAACTGTTCTGTTTTTCATAGGATATGTGTGTGTATGTGTGCCATGTAAAGAAAGAATAATGATTAGTTATAAGTCTGTTGCTAAGGATACACAATAGGGAAGTGATCACAAGTGGTACCTCCAGGTTTCATGAGAAATCCCTGATTTAGGGTGGGGAGATGGTTTTCTGTAACTCTGGTTATTTTGTTTTTGTAATATAAATCTGGATTGTGCTTTATTGAGCCTGCAGTTACATTGAATTTTAGGTATTTTGTATGCTGCTAAAATATGCTTGGGTTTTCCAGGTGGTGCTGATGGTAAAGAACCCGCCTGCCAATGCAGGAGACATAAAAGACTAGAGTTCGATCCCTGGATCAGGAAGATTCCCTGCAGAAGGGCATGGCAACCCACTCCAATATTCTTGTTGGGAGAATCCCATGGACAGAGGAGCCTGGTAGGCTACAGTCCATAGGGTCATAAAGAGTTCACTGCTGAAGCAACTTAGCACACACAAAGGGGAATAGGGGAAGGACGGAGGAGTGTGTGTGTGCGTGCGCTTTAATGTTGGAAATTAAAGAGAAAGACTTTTGATGCACGAAAGAGGAAAAGCCAGAGCAACCAAGAGAGAAAGAACAAGACATCTAGATAATAAAAGGGAGGCAAAATAGACTCAGACAAAATTAACCTTTAAACCCCTTTGTCTCCTTTATCAATACCTCTCCCCACCCTCCCCAACCAAACAAGACTTTAGAAGTTGATTTTTTTGCTCGATTTATCTAAGATGTGGTGGTACTTTCTTCTTTCAGTTTGTAAGTAATTTTTTGCCTAGCAGGATGGGTTACTCATTTTCAGTCTGACTCATGCCTGGATGGGGGATCTTGAAAAATGACCCAGCTGGGTGTGGAATAATATCGTCCACACAACATAAAGGGCTTGTGATACTCCGTGTGGTAAAGTGAACGGGCCATCCAAACCAGAAAGCAGATAAGATTTTCTTGGTCTAGTGCCAGCCTGACACTTGTGGGCAAAATGCAGCAGCAAGGAGGGTGGGAGAACCTGCTTAATATACTGGAGACCCTCCATATTCCTGGGGTTATACTGGGGTCCTTGCTCCTCGGTGTGGTGTGTTACATGAATGCCAGTCAAGTTATGAGGAGCATTAGTTTGTGTAGTAGCTTCTTCCGCAAATCAGTTTTATTCTTTCTCCTCCTCCTCTTCCCTTCCCCTTTCCTTCTTTCTTTGGTTCTCTCTTTGATACATGTTCCTGGCATGCACGGGAGCCACAGTGCTGGTGGCTGAAGTCATCTATTTATCCCCAGAATAAGCACAGAATAGGCGAGAGATTACGCAAATTAACACGGATTGTGCATCCAAAAATACTTTGGCCTTAATCGAGAAGGAGGGCGGTTGTCCCGAGCCCTGACCTTTCCTTGGACTGCTTGGACCTCCTCAGGTCAACGGGAATGGTGCTAACTTCTACGGAGGGCCAGGCATCATGCCGAGTGGGCCTTGCTTCATTCAGTCCTCCCCAGAGTTCTGAGAGGTGAGTAGTAGTCTGCTCGTGTTACTGTTGAAAAGAGTTGTCACTGAGGTATGTTAAATAACTTGGCTGAGTCTGAATTGTACTGATTTAATATCATTTATATACATATTTACATACCTAGTCTCTTTCTTGAAACATGGAAGATGGTGTTAAATGATGGTGAATTAAATAAAAAGCTTTGAAAGGGAGGATGGCCACTGGTGATTGATCTACTAAAAACTCAAACCTATTGGCTGTCAATGGGTTTGAACTATGTGAGTCCTTGTCTTCTCTTATCCATCCTACTTCTCCATTCCCACCGGAATAGGCTAGTGTCACAGAGAGTTGTTTCCCTGGTGGGCTCAGATGGAAAAGAATCTGCCTACAATGCAGGAGACCTGGGTTCGATCCCTCGGTCGAGTTCGATCCCTGGGTTGGGTGCAATCCCTGAGTTGGGAAGATCCCCTGGAGAAGGAACTGGCAACCCCCTCCAGTATTCTTGCCTGGAGAATTCCATGGACAGAGGAGCCTGGTGAGCTACAGTCCATCGGCTCACAAACAGTCAGACACGACTGAGCAACTAATACTTAATACAGAGTTGTTTAGCCTCAGGCAAGAAAAGTGATTTAGGCACAGTTTTTATTTCCCTGTGCCCCTGGCTTCTAATTTCTTCCTCTGGTGCTATCCTTATGCCCTCCCCCATTTGTCAGTATCTCCCAAACCTTTCCCTCTTGTTAAATCCTACTCTTGAGAAAGGAACAAACTCATTCTCAGTGAGGTGCAAATTGCTCATCGGTCTTGGTATACAGCCTCTCCTAGGGGAATTTTCTTTTATGAAGAGGGGAAGAAAAGACTTAAGCAAAAGAAATGAAAAGCTGTCCTGGAAGAACGTTTGTAATCAGTGGGCAGTTGGGTGACTGAGAAACATTTTCACCTGGGAAGCTTTCTCAGGGCCCCAGTGTGCATCCCACCCACAAGGTAGCTGCTCCGAGAAAATCCAGCCTGGCCCTGGCAGGACACCCCCGTTGAAGATTTTTCCCTTCATTCTCCTTTGGCTTACTCACCCTCCGAGATTTTCAGATTTATCAATGTGCCCTTAGCTTTGGATGTATTTTATTTACATACATGTCATTGATAACCTGGAAGAAGAAAACTGCAGGGTCCTCTAAACTGTAATTTAAGGGAACTGAACTATTTTTTGAAGATAAAATAAGATAATGAAAGGTAAAACATTTTCCAGTTTCTGGCACATAAAAAATGTTCTGGGACTAAATACCTTTATACAAGGGGCTTTGGGTACATGGTTAGTGTTCTTTTAAACCTCTTCCCACCATTTTTGTTAGTTTTTTTTTTTTAATCACTAAAATCATTAATATATGCTCATTGAAGGAAATCATCAAATACAATGGCTTACAAGGAAAATGTGCCCACTTCTTCCTCCCCTTGAATCCCAGTTTCCTGAAGATATTAATTTGTGTGTACCCTTTCACAACTTTCCCTGTATTCTTATAAAGATATCTATTTTATATATAAGATGTTTTATATTTATATAAAATAAATGTTCAAATACATTTATATATAATAATTGTAGCTAAAAATGTATATGTACATATACATATTTATGCTTTGTGTATATACATATAGAAATGCACATAATAGTTTATTTTCTAATTTCTACATGGTATCATGCTAAATAGACTATAACTTGAATCTTTTTACTTGCAATAGGTCCCAGACCCACCAGACCCAACCCATTCTTTTTAAACACAATATTCCAGAGCACGGAAGTGTCATAATTTAGTTGAGCAATGCTCTATTGATGTACACTTAGTTACTTCTATCTCCCCCTCCTCAACCTTGAGCAGTGGTGATGATCAGCTCTAAGTATTAGTATTAAAAACATCCTCAAATTGGTCCAAAAAATAAAATCCAGTAGTAAATGGTTAACAGTTTACAAAGACTCACCAAGTAGGAACTGAAAATATCCAATTACAGCTGAGAAGATGTTCATCTCTCTAAAGCTGTAGATCTGCAAACGGGAATAATTCATGACAATTTTTAGTCTTTAGATTAACAAAAATGAAAAAGCATGTCAGTACTGACTGGTGGCAAAGATAAAGGAAACGGACACCCTTGTGTACTGTTGGCGGGAATGTGTCTGTGCCCAGTGGTGTCTTTCAGAAGCAGGACTCTGCATGTTTCCCAACACTGAAGTCCCATGTTTGGAATCCCAGCTGACATGATAAGAACACCGGGATGCACATGTACATATTTAAAGATGTTTACTGCCTGGTGGATCTTTAAATTCAATCATTTTCTTTTACTCTGATGCTCACAAGACAGAAGTCCACAAATGATTTCAGAAACCTTAGAAGGGTGCCAAGTTCATGGAAAGTGCTCCAAAAAATATTTACCGTTATTCGGAAACCTGAGATAAAAAAAGTAGGAAACAAAAGACACCAGTAACAAAAATGGGAAAAAGAAACCAGAAGAGCTAACCAACCATGAAAAGACATCAGTGAATGTGTGTGGAATATTTGTGAGCATGAATTCCATGCAGATGTCCTACTCTCTGGAGAAATACAAGCCCCAGGAAGGTGGGGGAGTCACATGTATGCTCTGCCTACCAGGCAGCAGCTGCAGTTGTGCAGTGAATGTCAAACAAAGAGAAAGCTCCCCTAAAGGATGGTCTAATTCTTTTTCAAACTGTGTATACTCATACTTAACTCTGATTCTGTCCATGGAAAGAAACGCAAGGTTTTAATCTCTTTCTTACTTTTTAAAAACCACTCACCCACTGCTCAGGTTGGAATTTCAGAGCACTAATATTCCAACATCTTCCTTTGAGGCTCTGGATGAATCACGTAAATCCCATAGCATCATTCAGCAAGTGTGGACTGTGAGCCCACTACGATCACTGATAGGGCTGGACTGTGGTACAAGATCGGTGTCAGCTTTAGAGGGTTTACCAGCCCCATCTCAGATGTGAAGGACACAGGGCAGGAAGGTGTACAAAGGAAGGGGTTGCAAATTATTAGAATGTAACATGATCATGTGCTAAACGAAAGAAATGAAGAGAAGGTGACATTTCTGTCTTGAAGGATGAGTGGACTGATTTCATTGGAGAAGGGCATTTCACGGTCGGTAAGGACGTTTGTAAGGACACAGCAGCTGGAAATAGTGCCTGGCAAAGCAATGGCTTTGGATTGTTGGGAGTAGTGCACGATGGGAAACGTGATCTGGATCTTATTTTGCTTGTAGATCACAAAGGGCCACCATGGCTCTAACCAGAGGAAATCAATGGGGGAGACAGTGGTGGAAAGGATTGAAGTTATACTTTTGTGAAGCAAATTCTGGAGAATTTGTTGAGACTGGGTAGAGAACTGCTGAAGGGAGGGAAACCACCTAGGACACCACTGTAATTCTATTTGTAGGGACATCACGGCATGAAGCCTGGCTCCAGATTGCTTGGGCTCAGATCCCAGCCTCATCATTTATTAGCCATGTGATTTTAGGCAGGTTACTTATTGGCCCTGTGCTTCAGTTTCCCAATCTACAAATTGTGGATAATAAGAATCCACCTCATGGGATTGTTAGGAGAATTAAGTGAGTTAATACTACTTTAAGTGCTTAAAATAATACTTGGTACATAGTATTGTATTACTGGGTAATTGTTAAGTAAAAATAAATAAATCATAGTAAGAGCTACTGAAGGTCAAGACCAAATAGAAAGGGCTGGATGGAACTGATAAATATTTATCTTTGAGGTACAGTGTAGATGGATTTGGTGACCAGTTGGAAGTGGGAGATGTGGTGACAGGAGCATGAGGCTGTGTTACCTAGTGGTGAGCAGACAACTCCAAAAACACCGTAGTGCTGGGAATCATGAGCAAGTGATTTAACAGGGCTCTAAACCTTATTTTCCCTGTCTATGAAAGCAGGCTGCTAATGCATTGAAACCTTATATGGCT
This sequence comes from Bubalus kerabau, assembly GCF_029407905.1. NCBI lineage: Eukaryota > Metazoa > Chordata > Mammalia > Artiodactyla > Bovidae > Bubalus > Bubalus kerabau. The sequence continues at coordinate 70,442,347 of NC_073637.1, forward strand.
GTTTTAATGCTTAAATCAGAAAATGTGTCTAAAATGCTTAGCATAGGGCCTGACAGCTAGTAAGTTCTAATAAATATTATTTACATTATTATGTGTCAAAGTTAAAAATGCAGAGAGAGGGAGAGAGAGAGAGAAAGACTGAGAGAGAGAAAGAGAGAGGGAGAGAGAATGATGGTGTCATTTGCTAAGATAGTAGGCACGGTGTTGCAGAGAAGGTGATGGCACCCTACTCCAGTACTCTCGCCTGGAAAACCCCATGGACGGAGGAGCCTGGTGGGCTGCAGTCCATGGGGTCGCTAAGAGTCGGACACGACTGAGCAATCTCACTTTCACTTTTCAGTTTCATGCATTGGAGAAGGAAATGGCAACCCACTCCAGTACTCTTGCCTGGAAAATCCCATGGAAGGAGGAGCCTGGTGGGCTGCAGTCCATGGGGGTCGCTAAAAGTCGGACACGACTGAGCGACTTCACTTTCACTTTACATTTTCATGCATTGGAGAAGGAAATGGCAACCCACTCCAGTGTTCTTGCCTGGAGAATCCCAGGGATGGGGGAGCCTGGTGGGCTGCCGTCTATGGGGTCACACAGAGTCAGACACAACTGAAGTGACTCAGCAGCAGTAGCAGGCATGGTGTTGAAGAAACAGAGGAAAGACTGTGAGTTCCCTTTTGACCTAAGTTTGTGATACCCGAAGGATATTATGTGAGATAGCTAGCTGGGGAATGGCTCTGGATCTCCTGTGAGAGGTTTTGAAATTGTCTGTACTTAAGTCTTGGGACCTGATACGATCACCCATAGAAAGTAGAAGGAGAAAAGAACAAGATAGCATTTCTGCAGACCTGGCATTCAAGGGTCAGCTTGCTGGAAGAGATGTTAGCAAGGGAAACCAAACATATAATTGTGTTCCAGAAACAGATACAGCGAGTTGTGTCCTGTAATACTGTGGAAGTCGGATATCTATCTACGAGAATGGTCTCCTGCTTGAAGTGTTATCAGCAACACTGATTTCCTGGTGGCTCAGACAGTAAAGCATCTGCCCACAATGCGGGAGACCCGGGTTTGATCCCTGGGTTGGGAAGTTTCCCTGGAGAAGGAAATGGCAACCCACTCCAGTACTCTTGCCTAGAAAATTCCATGGATGGAGGAGCCTGGTGGGCTGCAGTCCATGGGGTCGCAAAGAGTTGGACACGACTGAGCGACTTCACTTTCACTTTCAACATCCGTTACCTATTTCAATGGTCCTTGCAACCCTTCCTCAGTCATTAAACTGAAGCTCAAGTTTCCAAATGGCAGAACTAAGACTTCAGAGCAGATCTTTAAACCCAGTGCTCTTTCAACTGTCCCCAGCTTATACAAAAATAAAAACAAACAAAAAACCCACAAAACATGCACCCCCCCAAACGAAAACAAAACAAGCCAAGTGAAATGTAGATTTGAGTTATCTTGTTCTTATAATTCTTAAGGACTCGTTGACCTTTTGAGAGTCTTTGATTCTCTACTTATTAATCCCACCAATGACTGGAAATCTCTGTTGGCACCTGCTCCTTGGCATGGCCCCAGAGACTTGGAAAAGCAGCCCTGAGGATTCAGAGAGCTGAGAAATAGGCCCCTCCCCCGGGGTAGGAAATGAGGAAAGATGGAACACAGAGGTTCTCGCAGGAAACCAGAAGATGGCTGGGATTTTTTTCTTTTTGCATTCATCTTGCCCCAGGCGAGGGGCAAAGGCCAGTTTCTTTAGCATTTCTGTCCATTTCTCCTTCACTGGATGAGAAGGCCAGGGCTTTAAAATTGGGCCAGTCTAGTTTTAAATTCTCGGAGAAGGCAATGGCACCCCACTCCAGTACTTTTGCCTGGAAAATCCCATGGACGGAGGAGCCTGGTAGGCTGCAGTCCATGGGATCGCTCAAGTCGGACATGACTGAGTGACTTCACTTTCACTTTTCACTTGCATGCATTGGAGAAGGAAATGGCAACCCACTCCAGTGTTCTTGCCTGGAGAATCCCAGGGACGGGGGAGCCTGGTGGGTTGCCGTCTCTGGGGTCGCACAGAGTTGGACACGACTGAAGTGACTTAGCAGCAGCAGTAGCAGCAGTTTTAAATTCTAGTTCTGCCACTTGTCAGCCATGTGACTCTGAGACTGTCATATAATTCTTAAAAGACCCAGTTTCATCTCCTAGGATGTAGTAATATCTTCCTAGGGGAAGAATTATTTGCATTTGACAAATAATTGAAGCTCAATAAAATTGTGTGACCCTTGACTGAGACTGATGTCCTTCATTGCGGTCTGACTGGGAGAAGCACGGCTGTATCTTAACTAGGCTAGAGAGCCCTATGAGGTCAGCCCCTATCCTCCACTCCAGCCCCCTCTTGCAGCAGGGACCTCCTATGCCCTCTGCCCGTACCTTCTCAATTTGCTTGTAGATCACAAAAAGCCAAGTGGCTTTAACCAGAGAAAATCAGTCTTATAATAGGGCCTTTGCACATGCTGTTCCTTCTGTCTAGAATATTCCCCCTCACCTTCTTGTCAAGTTAACTCCTACCCCCCTTTTAGAACTCAGTTCATGTGTCCCTCCTCCAGGGAAGCCTTCTGACTTCCAGACAAAGTTGTCTCCTATAGACTTTTCCCTGATTGCGCTTGATGCTGCTGAGTTGCTTCAGTCATGTCTGACTCTGTGCGACCCCATAGACGGCAGCCCACCAGGTTCCACCGTCCCTGGGACTCTCCAGGCAAGAACACTGCAGTGGTCCGCCATTGTGCTTATCTGGGTACAATTTTCCCATTGATTCGTGTGGTTTTCAGTTCCTGTGTGAAAAAGCTGACATATCTGTTTGTGTTATCTTTGAATTCTTAGTGGTCTGTCACATAGTAGATTCTCAAGTTTTGTAGATTGAATGCATGGTGTACAGTACAAGAAATGCTAGACAACTGCAAGTGTTCAATCAATTTTCAGTTGGTTTCACAGCTCCCAGAAGCACATCAGAGACCTCTTGTGACTGTGAAGCTCTGGATCCTTCTGGAAGATAATACTGTGTTGTGAAATTATTATGGCATTTAAAATTGCAGTGAAACTGAATTTTAATCCTAGCTTTGTTTACTAACTGAACGAATTTTGTAATCTCTCTGACCTTCACTTTCCTTATCTACAGAATGGGACAGTAATCCCTTGCAGGGCTGTTGTTGATAGTCATTTACATATTTATGGAGTACCTTCTCTGTGCCAGGCACTGTTCTGGCCACTGGAAATAGAGCAGTGAACAATACTGATAAAAGTGGCCATCCATGGTTTAGCAGGGAAGACAGAAAATAAGCAAGGAAAATAATTAAAATAGCTATGTGTTAAATGCTGATAAATGCTAAGAAGAAAAATGCAGCAGGAGGGAAGTGTGCAGTTTGAGAAAGCGATTTAAGTACAGAAGTGAAGAAAGTGAGAGAGCATTTTAGGTGGAGTGAAGATAAGTGCAAAGGCCCTGAAGCAGAAGTGTTCTTGGCACAGTTGAGAAATAGAGAAAAACTGATTGGAGTTACTGGAGAGGAGTTAATGTCAGGGGCAGGGGGTCTGGGAGTAGTAATCAAAGAGGTCCAAAAGGTAACAGGGGCCAGATCAGGTCGGTTTTATGGGTCACCATGAGGTTGATTGAGGAGGGTTCTAGATAGAGGACTGGCATGGATTTTAATGGATCGCTTTGGGTGCTGTATTCAGAATGGGTTTTAGGAATGCAGAGGAAGAACCAGTGAGAGCAGTCAGATGAGAGATGCTGGTGGCTTGAATCAGAGAGGTAGCAGCGGAAGCAGTAAGCAGTGGTTGGATTCTGCATGTATTTTTAAGGTAGAGCTGATTTGCTAATGGCCTACATGTGGGGAGTAAAGCATGAGGGGACCCAAAGGTCAATTCGGAGGAACAAGGAGAGTGGAAATGCCACCTACTGAGATGAGAAGATCTATGGAGAAGCCAGTTTTGCCCATGGAATGGGATTTGGGACTTTGTTTTTGAGCATTTTAAATTTAAGATGCCAATTAGAGGTATACAAAGGCAGTTGGGGATATATGTCTGGAGTTTGTGAGAGAGGTCTGGAATGGAGATATAAGTCAGAGAATCATCTGCAGAGAGATTGTGATCAGGTCATGGGACTGGATGAGAAAATATCCAGTCTAAGGTTGACAAGTGCAGATATGAAAATAGCGAGATTAGATCCAAGGACAGACATTTAGAGGTTGGGACAATAGGGGATACCAGCAGAAGACTCTGGTAGGCAGGCAGGGAGGAAAACCTGGTGGGTGATTGTGATATCCTGTAAATAAAAAGTGAGGGAAAGTGGGGGAGCGCTGGATAGAGAGTTTGGGATCAGCGTATGCAAGCTATTATATATAGAATGGATAGACAACAATTGCATAGCACAGAGAACTGTATGGAATATCCTGTAATAAACCATAATGGAAAAGAATATGAAAAAGAATATATATGTATATGGTGCTTCCCAGGTGGTGTTAGTGGTAAAGAACTCGTTTGCCAATGCAGGAGACACAAAAGACACATGATCTATCCCTGGGTTGGGAAGATTCTCTGGAGGAAGGCATGGCAACCCACTCCAGTATTCTTGCCTGGAGAATCCCATGGCCAGAGAAGCCTGGCAGGCTACAGTCCATAGGGTCGCAAAGAGACCTGACTGAAGCAACTTTGCATGCACACACACACACACCCACACATATAACTGAATCACTTTGCTGTACAATAAAAATTAATACAGCATTGTAACTCAGCTACACTTCAATAAAATGCATTTTAAAACATGAAGGAAGTGTTCAAGGGGGAGGGTGTGACCCATTGGTGCCAAATGCTAGTAAGAAATGGAGCAGAATGAGATCTGTGAGAATTAGCAGTGTGAAGGCTAATTGTTTTGTTGTTACATGCATTTATGTAATAGAGGAAGAACTAAATTGAGCCATAGCCACCTTGTAAGAAGTCTGTCTTTCACGGAAGGGAAATCCCTTTGAGTGAGCTGAGTCTGGATTGGTATATGCAAGCATGTTCCTGGAGCTTTAGGTAATAGGATCTGAAGTAAACTGGACCTTTTTCATTACAGAGTAAAGAGATTTGTATTGGGGATTTGGCAGGGGTGACCTGGAAGGAAAGAGATGAGGAGGTTATCGAGATGATCTGAGGCTGGGATTGTGTAAGTGGTTGTTGTTCAGTTGCTAAGTCGTGTCTGGCTCTTTGTGACCCGGTGGACTGCAGCATGCCAGGCTCCTCTGTCCTTCACTATCTCTGGGAGTTTGCTCAAATTCATGTTCGTTGAGTCGGTGACACTATCTAACCATCTTATCCTCTGCTGCCTCCTTCTCCTTTGGCCTTCAATCTTTCCCATCATCAGGGTCTTTTTCAATGAGTTGGTTCTTGGTATCAGGTGGCCAGAGTATTGGAGCTTCAGCTTCAGTCCTTCCAATAAATATTCAGGGTTGATTTCCTTTAGGAGTGACTGGTTTGATCTCCTTGCAGTCGAAGGGACTCTCAAGAGTCTTCTCCAGTACCACAATTTCAAGGCCCACTAAAAAATTCCTAATGTTCAGGAGCCCTGGGTAACTGAATGACAATATTTAAATTAGGTAGTGAATAACTAGGATGAAACCATTTCACCTCTGACTGAATCTTTGATTGATTCTATCATATACATCAATACATTTTAAGAGTGATTTTTTTTTTCTTTTTGGGTAGAAACTGAGGGAGGGGTTGAATTTCATGCTCAAGTTAATGTGAGGTAGACCCCATGCTATGGTTTTTCCAGTAGTCATGTATGGATGTGAGAGTTGGACTATAAAGAAAGCTGAGCGCTGAAGAATTGATGCTTTTGAACTGTGGTGTTGGAGAAGACTCTTGAGAGTCCCTTGGACTGCAAGGAGATCCAACCAGTCCATCCTAAAGGAGATCAGTCCTGAATATTCATTGGAAGGACTGATGTTGAAGCTGAAACTCCAATTCTTTGGCCACCTGATGCAAAGAACTGACTCATTTGAAAAGACCATGATGCTGGGAAAGATTGAGGGTGGGAGGAGAAAGGGACGACAGAAGATGAGATGGTTGGATGGCGTCACCGACTCAATGGACATGAGTTTGAGTAAACTCCGGTAGTTGGTGATGGACAGGGAAGCCTGGCGTGCTGCAGTCCATGGGGTCGCAAAGAGCTGGACACAACTGAGCAATTGAACTGAACTGAACAGAGATCATATGCTGGATGGATGAGATAGCAAGATAATCCATAAACTGATTGAATAGAGCAGGAGCAGGAATTCAGAACTGCAGGTGACTATGGGAGTGCCGTCCCCACCCCTGGAAATTTTCAGGAAAACTTGCACACAGGGATTTTGGATCTCTCCTGGGTATGGAATGGGAGGCTGGAGGCAATCTCACCTACACCACAATATCCAGGGACATCTGTGTTTCAACTTACAAGGCCCCAGGCCTACAATAGTGTCTATGTAAATGTTACTTTCTCTCTTCTATCTCAGCTCCTTTTTAACCAAATTTCAGCTGATTCTCCAGACATTTTATTTACTAACCACTATGGTTAAATACTCAAAACAGTGCTAGTTGCAATAGGCACCGTAGATTGGAAGATAAGACAAGCACTTTGTTTTCCAGATGCTTGAAGTTGAGATGTGGAGGCAAAGCTGATGCAAGGCAGGATGGATGCAAGGATCATGGGGCATGCCTCAGACTGTCAGGGCTGTGGAATTGTTTGCTTAGTTGATGCCCTGTCTGGTTTTGGCTTTCCAAATTTTCAAGCGCTCCCACCATAGAGCAGTGAACTCCACCGGACAGTATTCAAGTTGGGTAATGTCTAACTGCTGTCTCCATAGGGCAATAATTAGTCAATGGAAGCAGTACTATAACAAGCAGCCGCCAATTTCAGTGACTAATCTAACAAAGATTCATTCCTGGCTGAAGTCCCAGTTCCATGTAGATCCGCTGGAGTTGGAGGAGTCAGATCCTCTACTCCACGTTGTCATTCAGGGACCCAGGCCCTTTCTTCCTAGTGGCTCCTCTGTCCCTTCAGCACTCAGGCTCTTGGGCATCTGGTTGGCCAACAAATGAAGAAAGAGTGTGTAAAGGACCCCCTGGTCTCACTTGCCTCCCTCCAGTATCGCACATCACTTCCACTCATCTGTCAATGGTGAGTACCACTCATGTGGCATCACCTTCATACAAGAGAAGTGGAAAATGTGGTTTTGCTGAGTAGGCATGAAGGGGAAGTAGGTCTAGTGAGCATCCAAATCTTGGATAGTCCCTGCCATAGACCAGAAAGGCGAAAGTAGCATAATTATATAGGGTTGTTTTTTTTTTTTAACAGACTGTCAAATGCTAAGTTCAGGAATATTGTTGTTTTCAATACATTTTACTTCATAGGAGACAAATAATGAACACAAATGAGGTGGTAAAGGCATTAGATTTACTTTAGAGCTCAGTGCCTGATGTTAAAGGATTCCATCTAGCCACTTTCATTAACATTTTAGCATTTATTTATAGACATATTGTGTGCCTGACTAGGTGGTAAAAGCAGCCTCTTCTAAATAAGCTTCTAGAACAAACACTTTTATCATTGGATGAACACTGGGGCAGCTATAATTCCTTAAGCCAAGTTTGAGAGCTTTGAGCCCATTTTCAGTATAAACTTTCTGTAGAAAAATGGAACTTGGCATGGGAAATGATGGAGTAAGGGTTAGGGTGTGTGGATTTTTCTCTCCTTTTGGGGGGATAGAGCAGGTATTTAATTCAACCCATGGGATAATTCTCAAGCATGAACCCAGTGCTACTGTGGATATAAAAATGAATAATTCTTATTTCTAACCCTGACAAGGGAAAGATCATTTTGAATAACATACAAATAAGGAGGCTTTAGAGTTGGCTAAAATAGCATGGTTAGCCAAACTTGATCATGCTCAAGCAAAATGTAAGGCATCTTTCTCCTTTCTGTGGCTGAGCCAGACTATTTGAGAAGCATAAGCAGGCACTGTAATAAGATAAGTGAGCAGGAGAAGAATTTCACAGATGGTTTATAAACCATACATACTGTTTTCAAAAGAATACTGACATCTTGGGGTAAAACCTTATATTTCTGTTGTGTATTGTTCCTATGCCCTTTCTTGCAAGTGTATCACCCATACAGCCTTGAAATTTGAGATTTCTTTTAATTAACATCCTCATGAACCTTATCACCAGGTTCAATGTGATTTTTTTTCTTGATATACTCCCTCTTTAGCCTGAGGCTGCCCACAGGAGGCCGTGTCCCAACTTTCCCATAAAAATGACTTCCACATTCCACATCCCAATTACTCTGAAGGACCTGCCCAAGATGCCTATAAAACCTTGCTACAGTCTACACCACCTTCTAACTAATATTCTACATGTGTTTTTGATCATTGAATCAGATTTTCAAAAGTCAGAATGGTTTTCCATGTGGAGTTTGAGTAAACATATAAACCTTTGTTATTTATATACGCAGTTCAAAAAATAATATATGAGGCCAAAGTTGGAGAAAGAGCATTGGATTAAGAATTGGTGGGGCTCAATTCTCGGTTCAGCCACTTATTCTCAGAGTGACGTTGGAAAGGTTAGCTAATCTTTTTGAGTCTCGGTTTCCTGACTTGTAGTTACCTCCAGGGTTATGGTGAGACTTAAGTGAGCTAATGCATGATTCGGGGTCACAGAAGGAGGTGCTTAAAGTAGATGGTCACATAGGGAGGTACTTATAAGTGGATGCTCAGGAGATAAATTTACCCTTTTAGGTGCCAAGGAAGAAACACATTCAGGTCAAACCACTGTTGGGATTACTTTTAGTTACAAGTGACAGGAAACTTAAATCAAACTGATTTAAATAATGTAAGAAAAGTATTCGCTCATTTAGCTGAAAATTCCAGAGGTTGGACATCAGGCATGGTTTGATCCAGAGATTCAGAACGTTGTCAGGGTTGCAGGTCTGTTTTTCAGTGGCCCTCCTTCATGTTTTGGCTTTATCCTTCTGTTGGCTTCTCTCTTGTCACATAGCTGCCTGCTGCCCCAGGGCTATATTTTCTTCATTCACATCCAGGGGGAAAGAAGCTTCTCTTGCCCCAGACATCAAAGAGAGCTATAAACTTCTCTCTGGTTGGGCCGGTTTAGGTCATGGGCCCATCACTGAATCTGTCTATCACTGTGACTAGGCAAATATGACTCCTTGATTGGTTTAATCAAGGCTAACGTCTGGAGTTAGAAGATGGAGTTACAGCTTCTCAGACCACAAAACTGAGGAATTGCTAGTCTTATTAGGAATGAGGGAAAGAAATGGATACAAAAGAGACGATTCTTTGGCAAATCCCCTCCTTGAGTTCTTCCTTTCTTCCCATACATACACCTTTGAAAGTCTGTGCCTGCTTGAGACACACATATCTTTTCATCAAAGGGAGACCACCTCAAGGGGCTTCCCTGGTGGCTCAGTGGTAAAGAATCTGTCTGCCAATGTAGGGGACATGGGTTCCATCCCTGATCTGGGAAGATCCCTCATGCCACCGAGCAGCTAAGGCCGTTTGTCTCGACTATTGAGCCTGTGTTCTAGAGCCTGGGAGCTGCAACTCCTGGGTCCACGTGTTGCAATGCCTGAAGTCCTAGAGCCCCTGCCCCACAACTAGGGAAGTCGCTGCAATAAGAAGCCCACACACTTCATAATAGAGAAAACCCACGGATCAATGAAAACCCAGCACAGATGAAAACAAAGAAATAATTTTTTTTTTTTTAAATAAGGAGACTCCTCAAGCCTCATCTTAAGCTCGAAATCTAGGATGTGTGGCTGACATGCCTTCTTTGAAGTTAGTTTTTGTATGGATTTCTTTATAGTCTAGTAACTCACAGCTAAATAAAATTATCCACTTCTGTAGAAGAACCTGCAAGTAGTCCCTATTATCCATCTCCCAATCCTCTCTTTAGTTATAGAATTCCTGAGTTTTAACTGGGCACTTGGCTACCCAGTTAGATGCTACGTTTCTCAGCCTTCTTTGCATTAAGAAGTGGCCATAAATTCAAATTCTCAACAATGGAAATTGAACAAATGTCACATGGGCAACTTCTCCATCACATTTTAAAAATTAATTTCACATTTTTTTTCCCCCAACGTCACTGCTGGCTAATTGTAAATTACAAATGTGACTTATTGGGACTTCCCTGGCAGTCTAGTAGTTAAGACTTTGCCTTCTAATTCAGGGGGTGTGGGTTCGATCCCTGGTCAGGAAGTTAAGATCCCACATACTTCGTGGCCAAAAAAAACCACAGCTTGAAACAGAAGTCATACTGTAACACATTCAATAAAGGCTTTAAAAATGGTCCACATTAAAAAAAAATCTTAAAAAAGAAATGTGACTTGTATTCTATTTCTATTAGACAGTACTGCTCTAGGCTGGTATACAAAAGAGAAAGAAACTTCTGGGTGGTTTTTTTTGTTTGTTTTTTTGGACCCACTGTATAATTAGTTCTTTTTGTTGTAACTACTAAGTCTAGGACTCTTAGTACAGCATGTTAAATATAAAATGGTGGAGGAGAATTGCAAGGAAACTTTTATTTGAAGAAGTAGACAATAAGAAAATAATCCTTGGAGGTTGCTGCTTCAATGCATATATCACAACCTACTTGACAGGGACAGGTCCCTGCCTTGGAGATCAGTGAGTTCCTTGGGCAGCCAATCCACAAACCCTTGCTGTGCTCTCTGAGGATCTCCCTTGTTCATTGCCTTTCTTGGCTTATCTGAGATGGATATTGGTGCAAATGCTTTTTTTTCCCTGAGAACTGTACTTCTTTGGAGCAAATTTTGTGGGGGGGTGGGCAATGAGTTGAGTAGTTACAGACTGTTGTCAGCCAAGCTTGGGTTTCTTGGGTTGAACCAAATTCCTTAAAAACTTAGAAGGTTTCCTGTCTATTTGCTTCCCATCAGTTCTGTGAGCTGGTAATCAAAGCCAGAATTCTTATCTAGCCATCTCTGGGTCTGGGAATTCCTGTCTCTTAGCAACAAGCTTCTGTGCCGTGCCCTACAAAAGATGACCAGGGATGAGCACTTGGCCAAAATCCAGCCATTCACGGCTGGGCAGGAACCTGTGAGGCAGCCAGCCCAAGGGCACTACCAGCAAAGATTCCTGGTACTGCGTGGGGAACTGGCAACTTAAAAGGATCCTCCTTGTGAGTTTCTGTTCAAGGTGTGCAGGGAGTCAACTGGTCAGCAGCAGCAGAAGCAGGGGTGGCAGAATCTGAGAGACAGTGGGGTCAGTGCAGTGACCGAGCACTCGAACAGGGAACAGTAGCCCCCTGCTGCTACTGGGGCAATGAGGTCAACAGGCACGAGAGTTATATCTGAATAAGGCTCCCATTTCTGAATACCATCCTGGGCTCCATAAAGCCTGCTGGTATGGCCAGGGTGGTGGGTTTCATGACTGAGAGCAGAGGGACCTCTCTCTGTAAGAAAGCCCTGATAAGACCCTTTGTTGGCCTACAATCACCTAAAGTGAGCCTCCCAACTGTGGATCACCGCCGTGTGTCTGAAGGGCACCTCATCCCTGGTGGGTATTTTTCAGACACTCTGGGTCCCCTCTCCTTGAAACAGAATAAAAACTCCCCTCTCAGATTTGTTAGCAGATTTTTCTGGCAGAATAATGAGCCCCTCTTGCCATTAATCTTAATAAGCTTTGGGGCTAACAAAATCCATTTTCCCAAGGTCAGAATGATTCTTAAGTGGACTTTGGGAAACATTTGAACCTTTTTGTCACTCAGACTAAAGAATTAAAACACATTTCTGGAATTTTTTTCTGGGGTTACTAGAAAGCCAGAGTGAGGCGCAGTTACCTTTGTGTATTTTTCTTTACAAAAACCTTGACGTCAGGAGACAAGGGCCTTTCTTAGTTCTGCTTTGTATTTCCACATATAGTACACATTTTCCGAAGAAGAGTTCTAGGAAAAACATGGACCAAGGCATAATGGTGGACCAAGGAAAGTAAAAATATTTTTATGAAGCAAATAGTTTAAAAACTGAAGAAATAAGAATGACGCTGATATGCCACCCTAGTTCTAACTCAGGCAGCTGGTTCCTGACTTTGTGTTAGGTTCTCAGACTAAATTCTTCTAATGCGAAACAGTGCATGGCAACAAACCCCCCGTTTTCTCCCAGGTAGAGTGACATAGTAGGAGATGTCACTTTGAATACTCCCCAATGAGGGAGAAAGATGACAGATTCGACTGAAGCATGGTTCAAAGATGCAGGAAATGGATACGATACATGGTGTCGTTTAGGTTTAAAATAAGGGTTCTTGAGTGTTCAGTGTTACTTGCAATAAATATATTAGATTTAAGCCTCAGTTTGAACCTAACCATAACTGGACCCTGAACTATCTGGTTTAAATGACTGGTAACATGAGGCATTTCATAATTTCTGGTCCATTAGTTGTGATCAGGTCCCAGTTAACATTCCAGGACCTGGCTTTAGCTAACCTACATGAAAAATTTGAAGAAGGGGCACATATTTGGACAGTCCGTGCCTTTGGTATGGTATTTGCCATGTTGTGGATGTTGTAGGTTTTTTTTTTTTTTTTTTTTTTTTTTTGAGTTTTAAAAGTTTTTGCTTGTTTTCAGAGTTGGACTGGTGGAGGGTATCTATATTTTTCTTCTTTAGTAATAACTCGGGCTGTATGTATTTCCTGGTCCAAAATTGCTCTTTGTGTGTAATGCCAAGAGAAAAGTCTTTCCTAGGGTAATAAGTTTCCTATCTATTGATCAGTCAAGGCTAAAAGCTAAACTCTATTTTCCTACTTCACTTCTGTACCTGAGTGAGAAGTAAAACTTTCTGCTGCCATGTTTGGAAAGCCCATATCACACACTCTTCACTCCTCCAATATGAATCCAGTCTACTCCTTTGGGGCCCACTATCCCCCTCATAGAAAGCTAGTAGATTTTCTTAAACTTGAAATCATCAAGAAGCTATGTGCTTAAACAGTATTTATAATAGCCAAGACATGAAAGCAACCTGTGTCCATCAACAAAGGAATGGATGAGGAAGATGTGGTACATATATACAATAGAATACTACTCAGCCATAGAAAAGAATGAAATAACACCATTTGTAGCAACATGGATGGACCCGGGGATTATCACACTAAACGAAGTAAGTCAGTTGGAGAAAGACAAATATTATATGATATCACTTACATGTGGAATCTAAAAAATAGTACAGATAAACTTATTTACAAATCAGAAACAGATTACAGCTACAGGAAATGCATTTATGATTACCAAAGGAGAAACAAGGTGGGGTTAATTGGGAATATGAGATTAACAGATGTACACTATCATATATAAAATAGACAAGGAACTAGGATTTACTGTACATAGCAGAGTGAACTATATTCAATATCTTATAATAAACTATAATGGAAACAGAGTAGAAAAAATAATCTAAATATATGCATATATACATATAACTGAATCACTTTGATGTACACCTGAAACTAACACAGTACGGTAAATCGACTCTACTTCAATAAAAGATGGGGCTGCGTGTCTAAGTGACTTGAAGGAGAAACAACAAAAGGATTCTAATGCTCCACCTGGAAGGATCAACAGGATCACCCTAGGTAGGCTTTCCCCAGCAACAGGGATTAGTGGCCAAGGCTGGACTCGAGAAGAGGTAAGTATTGCAGCTGTTGACTTTGCCTGGGGACTCATAGCCCCACAAGGCTGTATAAAGTGATCCTGATGCATTTAAAAAAATTATATATATATATATATATATATTTTTTTTTTAAGTAGTTTCTTCTCTCAGTCTCAAGGTCCACTGTGAGCCATGTTCTCAGGGTAAATGCACAGCAGTCAGGATCCAAGGGCAAAGATTTTGGATCTATGTGGGCTTGTCCACCAGTGTTATATTCCTGAATTTCCAACTTTCACTGGAAACACTTGATTGTTGCACAAATCAGCCATGAAATCTCCTGAAGTTCTTTGACTTCTAAACTGATGGTAGGCCTGGGCTCATCCATTGGATTATCTATATGTTAAAAGCTAAAACCTGGAAGGTCAAGGATTTTAAGTTTCTAGGGACAAATGCACGTGGGAGGAGTTGGTATATCTGGCCATGGGAGGTTATATTAAACAGAATTAAAGTATAAGATTACAGATTGGAGATTTAAATGAAACGTTCAACAGTACTTGCGTTTCTTTGGGTCTAAGATGGGATGGGAGTGGGCCGGTGGTCGCTAGGACGCATCTCCTCTCTGATGTGGTTTGACCGCCACCCTCAGCAGGTGGCTGATTTCTCACGCCTGCCCTGCATGTTTGTGTGGCTTCTGCATTTGTCACTAGCAAGCTCCTCTGTAGGTTAATATATGTCCCTAGCTCTACTCCCATGCTATTTTGGAAGGAAAAAAAAAGAGTGAAAAGCCTTATTTGGCTGCATGAGACTTCTTTCCTGATGCCTGACCAACTATTTACTAGCTCCAGTGGGAACAAGAGGTGGAGGAGGCAGGCGCAGGGCTGCAAGCAGATATTTACATACCCACACAGAACTTTATGAATGCAACTCATATAATAAACAGATCTCCAACTTCTGTGCTGCAGAATCTAGGTGGATGGTATGGGAAAAGAAAAGGATCCCCCTCACCTCATTTTTCCCAGCATCAGCTAGGGTCAGACGCAGAGCTCACTTTCATCAGAGTAGGTAACTGATACCCCTGCATTTAGACAAAGCATCTAGAGAGACAATAACTTCCACCCACTTTTAACATAATATTAGTAATGACCATATATAATTGTCTCTATCTTTCAAATAATGATCAAAACATCATGATGTGTTTTGCACACATATCCCAGAAACAGATATAACTCCTTTTGTTTGATCCTCTGGAAAAGGAAATGGCAACCCACTCCACTATTCTTGACTGGAGGATCCCATGGACAGAGGAACCTGGCGGTCTACAGTCTATGGAGTCACAAAGAGTTGGACATGACTTAGCAACTGAACAACAATTTGGTCCTCAAAGGATATGTAATAACCTGTTAGCAGCTACCTTCTCTTCTTGCCCACAGGGATGAATGGGGAGAAGAGACAGCTGAACTATAGGTAGGTAGAAAAAAGAAAAGCATTTGTTTCCTTTTTCTTTTTCTAGCCTCTGATGAATGAGTGCACAAGTATGAGTGAACATGGCTTCCCTGGTGATTCAGTGGTACAGAGTCCACCTTCTGAGACACAGGTTCGATTCCTGGGTCGGGAAGATCCCCTGGAGTAAGAAATGGCAACCCACTCCAGTATTCTTGCCTTAACAACTCCATGGATAGAGGAACTTGGTGGGCTATAGTCCATGGGTAGGAAAGAGTCAGATGTGACTGATCTACTGAGCGTGTGCACACACACACACACACAACATGAACACAAACCAGCGATTACTTGTTGCCTACTT
Source organism: Bubalus kerabau (assembly GCF_029407905.1). Lineage (NCBI taxonomy): Eukaryota > Metazoa > Chordata > Mammalia > Artiodactyla > Bovidae > Bubalus > Bubalus kerabau. Next base: position 70,457,799 of record NC_073637.1, read on the forward strand.
CAATATTGATTCTCCTTTCTTTCTTAGTAAAAGAACCTGGCATTTAGCCAGGCACATTGTCTCCAAGTTAAAGGGCTATATTTGAAGTCTCTCTTATAGCTGCTGCTGCTGCTGCGTCACTTCAGTCGTGTCCGACTCTGTGTGACCCCATAGACGGCAGCCCACCAGGCTCTCCGTCCCTGGGATTCTCCAGGCAAGAACACTGGAGTGGGTTGCCATTTCCTTCTCCAATGCATGAAAGGGAAAAGTGAAAGGGAAGTCGCTCAGTCCTGTCCGACTCTCAGCGACCCCATGGACTGCAACCCACCAGGCTCCTCCATCCATGGGATTCTCCAGGCAAGAGTTCTGGAGTGCTTATAGCTAGTTATGGTCATATGATTGATTGGTTTCTAGTCAATGACACATAAATAAAATAAAAAGTGGGACTTCTAGAAATTCTCTTTAAAAGTGACACAGTGTACCTCTCTTTTTCCATCCTGTTGACTGGAACTCACATGTTATGGCTGGAGCTTCAGCAGACATTCTGAACCATGAGAATAGTGAAGAGGGGAACCTGAAGAAGCATAGGTCCTTGGTTTAAGTCAGTTCTGGATGATATATTTCCAGTCTTCTTTTACACGAGAGAGATATAACCTTGTGTAAGCCACTGTTTGTATGTGAAATGTATTCAAATCTAAGGCTAACTATTACACTATGAACAGGGAAATAGTGAGTGACGCTTGTTCTTGGGACTCAAAGTCTGCTTGGAGCAGCAACATTTTCCTGGAGCACACTTTTTTATTGGACGAAATATAAGTTCTGTATGAGGCAGGCACTCTCTCCTCAGATGGGTCAAAGCAGCAAATGCAAGATTTTTTTGGTTCTCTGAGGGGCTTACGGGGTCTGGGCACTCTGTCCCAGGCTGGAGGCACAGTCTTGTTTCCACGAGGGAAACACATAAAGGGGAAGACAGACTTTGGGCATTTCACAGGATGACTCCAGTATAATAGGTGTTTTAAAAGATGCTGCTGTTTTGAAATTTAGTCAGAACTAGCGGTATGCAATGGCACCCCACTCCAGTACTCTTGCCTGGAAAATCCCATGGATGGAGGAGCCTGGTAGGCTGCAGTCCATGGGGTTGCGAAGAGTCGGACACGACTGAGCGACTTCACTTTCACTTTTCACTTTCATGCATTGGAGAAGGAAATGGCAACCCACTCCAGTGTTCTTGCCTGGAGAATCCCAGGGATGGGGGAGCCTGGTGGGCTGCCGTCTATGGGGTCACACAGAGTCGGACACGACTGAAGCGACTTAGCAGCAGCAGCAGCGGTATGCTAGAGCCTGTTTGTGTTAGCAACCAGAGCATCTCTTCCCACCTCTATGCTCAGTGATGTCATTTTGGTAGCTTGAAATTGTCCTTGGTGGGAGTATTTACATCATAGCAAATGCTAAAAATCAGTTGTTTTCTCTTGTCCAGAGATCCTACTTATCAGAAGACCACTAGCTAACACTGGATAGTTGTTCTGAAAAAAATCTTCCTTTTTTTGGTTGAACTATCAGAGAAAAGTCTAGGCCATCATAGATAACTTACACAGTTCAGAGCTTTATGAGTTACAGAATAATTTCCTAGACATTATATAAATTTGAGCATTATAAGAACCTGTGAAATAGGCTGGGCAAATCTCATCATCACTCTTGTGTAAGGGAAGGCTGCGATTTAGCAATGCACACAGTGAATGAGAAGTGAAATTGGATTAGAACTCTGTGCTTCTCTTATTCCTGCTAATTCCATAGGAATTAACCAGATTCCCCCCAGGAAACTAGAATAGGGAAGATTATGAAGGGAAAGATGAATCAAAGAAGATAGTAATTTTTTTTTTCATTTTCAATGTTAGTAATTTATTTTTTCATTTTCAATGTTATTTTTTATAAAACAGGCCTTGAGAGATAATACACAAGTAATTAATGTGAGAGCTTGGAAAGCAATCCCTTTCTTTGAGTATGCGTATGAGTGTGCTCAGTCATGTCTGACTCTGCAACCCTATGGACTATAGTTTACCAGGTTCCTCTGTCCATGGGATTTCTCAGGCAAGGATCCTGGATAAGTTGTATTAACCTTGCCATTTCTTCCTCCAGGGGATCTTCCTGACCCAGAGATCAAATGTGCATCTCCTGCAGTGGCAGGCGGGTTCTTTACCACTTGAGCTACCTGTGAAGCCCTTTCTTTGAGTACTAGTACTAAATGTAGTCTTTTATGAAGCTGTGGTGGGAATCAGTGTGCTATTAAGGAAAGAACATGAATTTCAGAATCACATGCCTAGTGCCAGGTCTGGTCTTCTCATTTTACTGCTGTGTTAACTTAGCCAAATCACTTAACTTCATCATGCTTCATTTTTCTCATCTGTAAAATGGGTATTAAAATGGCTTTGCGAGGATTAAATGAGATAGCTAAAGCTAAAGCAAACAGCACACAGCCTGGCACCTAGGGGACACTCATGACAAGTAACATCCCTCTTTCCTTTTAAATTTTGAGATCAGTTCAGTTTAGTCGCTCAGTCGTGTCCGACTCTTTGCGACCCTATTATCAAAAGTAAATTACGAGCTGCGACTCATACCTACAGTTTTCTTGGAACAGATGAACATGTCTCTAATCTAAAACCTTATATATTGTAAATGTCCCAGAAGGACTTCTGGGCATCTAAAACCAGAACCAGCATTACAGGTTAGTGGGAAACTGAGAGTTCAGACAAGAATTTTGTGAGAGAAAACCAGCAGTTTTTAATTTCACTCTCGGTCTGTACTACATTCCATGCTGGCTTTTGAGACCAAAACCAAATCTGGCAGCAGCAGGCAATCATAGAGTTTTCATGTAATTCAATAATTTATCACAAAGAATATTCATTTATAAACAATGACTTGTTTTGGAATGATAGCAGCTGTCAGTTTGGAGGCCTTGTTTCTCCCCCCCGGGACAGAAGTCTGGCTTCCCCTTTGCTAACCCACGCAGGGTTGCCGGGTTTGGAATCTGAGGCTGAATGTACTTTACAATGTGTTTATGTTTTGGTATGTGCATTATTTCATTTTTACTTTGTGGTCATGAAATCCATGTTGCCAGATGCTGAAAGTGCCTCTGTAGAGCCCACCCCTGCTCGAGGAGAGGAAATAATCAAGCTCAGAGTTGCAACTGCACCTGAAGACACTTGGACCAGAAGAAGTAGCAGTGTACCCTTTGGCCATGACAGACACACAGCATGCTGGTGCTCCTCCATGTCATCACTTGGATTTGCTTCAGCAAAAAAGAATCCTGGATCCTTTGCTTCTTTGAAAATCAATTGCCAGAATGACTTGTACATCTAGAAGTTGTGATTATGTCTCTCCAGTGTCTTGGGAAATTCAATGTTTTGAGTTCAAGAGATCAGACTGCCTGCTGAGAATCAAGCATTCAGCATCCCATGAAAGCACTTGATACTTTGAACCACTTCTTCACAACTTTACATCCGTTTCACAGACAGCCAAAGGTCCCTGACTTCTCCTAGAGTTCCCAGGGACTCTTGAGAGGTTGGAAAGCCATCGAGTAACTAATGAGGGGATCTTGCCCATGGGCTGGAGGTCTTCCACTTCCAGCGTCCATTTTCATTGCCTGCTGTGGCATTTGCATTCTCAAGTTAGCCTTTCAAAGTTCAATCAAGTTCACTCTCAGTGGCCGCTTACTAACTGTAGCCAACTAGAAAACCTATGACATAGTCTACTGGGAGATAGACTGAGAATTGAATTGTGTCCCTCCCACTACCACCAGCAACAAAAAATTGAAGTCCTAAACCCCTGCACCTGTGAATGTGACTCTATTTGGAATTAGAGTCTTTGAAGATGTAATTGAGTTAAGATGAGGTCATTAGGGAGGGCTCTCATCCAGTATGACTGGTGTCCTCATAAGAAGAGGGAAATCTGGACACAGGCGCTCAGGGTGAATGCCATGTGACAATACAGGCAGGGCTTAGAGTGATGCAGCTGTAAGAAGTGTCAAGGACTGATGGCCACCATGAAAAGCTAGGAAGAGGCGAGGAAAATGTATCCCTTCTGCTGACACCTTGATTTCAGATGCTTAGTCTCCAGAAATTGGAAACAATCAAATTCTGTTGTTTTAAGCCACTCTACTTTGGGTATCAAAATCTGTGTTCATTTCCTAGGACTGTTGTAGCAGTGTATCACAAACTGGGTGGCTTGATTTTCCCTACGTGTCTCAAGGAGCAGAGAAAGCCAGGGGAATTCTGCAAATCACCTTCTGTCATTCCTTTAACATGAATCCCCATCCCTGTTCTCCACCCAGCGCCCCCCTGCCCCCCTCCCGCCCCTCCTGCTGCCGAACATCTTACAATGCTCCTCTGGACTCAGCTGCTGACATCTCATGTCACCACCACTCCAGGTAGAGATGCTCAGGCTCCTGATTTCTTGTCGCCATCTATTGGCCCTCTGCCAAGGAGTAGCAATCATTTAACAGGAAAAATAACTTCCCAGTGGGATGACTTCTCCATGAAATTCCTTCCAAGGGAAGGAAATTCCCTTGTTAAGTTATGCTGACTTAACAAGACATCTTCAGAATTTTCCTAAGAAGCTTTAAGGAAGCCTCTCAAACATAATGATGCAGTAGAAGTGGTGCTGAGCTTTTATTTCCATTTCACAAAGGAAAAGGTAAGGGAAGAGTCTCCTACTCAAATTCTCGCCCTTAGTGGTAACACTTTAGCCAGGGCTGGTTTTGCCCAGATTTTGGTCTCAGGAGGAGGGATTTCTTTTCCCTTGCAGTCAAGAGATATGTGGTTTCTAGTCCCCAAATTGTTTTAATGGTTTATTTTGTTTTGTTTTGTTTTGTTAAACAAATAATAGATCTTCTATACCGATGAACGTACACCTTTCCTTCAGGGGGTTTCAAATAAGTTGTACATTTGTGATAATATTAAGCCATTTCTGCCCTGTAAGTTGGGCTGCACCAAGTCCCCTTCCTGTGGTCTGCCTGTGTGCCATGAATGGTCTGTGAGAGCCGCGTGGCACAATGAGGCATGCGGTAATTTTCCACTCCTCTTTCTCCTTAAATAGAAACTTCCAGCTGGTTTTCCCCTCCTGAAGTTTTATTCCACTTACTTTCAAATTGTTAGGTTGCAGTAAGCAATCTGGGGCACTTTAGAATATGAGTCGGGATGGAGTGGGGCTGAGAGAGAGAAAGAAAAGAGCATCTGGAAATCTGGAAGAATGTGGTACATTGGAAACCTGATAAGCTGCCGCTGGTGTTACCAGGCCTCATGGTTTATAACAACCATGCAACACTTATGGCTAGAGACATGTGCACCCCTTACTCGGGTGCACCATTCACACTCCGGGGCAGACCGGGGACACAGCCCTGGAGGTTTGAACCTGGGACGGGTAAGCCTGTGTCTTCTGACTGTCTCCCATCGGGAGCAGGCCCAGGCACCCTGGCCTGCAGCAAGCACTCTGTGTGAGAACACGGTTGGGTTGATATCAACAACAGACCCACTTTAAGTGCTGCGCGATATATAGCCGGAGGATATCCTGGAAGGGTGACAAGTTGGAATGAATGCAGAATAAACAGGAATTCCCGAATTCCTTTGAAGGGTAGTATCATAGGGAGTTGCAGATGGACCAGGTGCTTTCTCACTAACGATCATAGTTACACTGGTCACCATTTGTGAATGTTTCCTATGCCTCTGGCATATATTATCTCATCTAACCCTTATGATAACCCTTTGAGATGCATTTTATAATTTATGCTCTTTAAAAAAAAATAGATGCAGCAACTGTCTTAGAGCTTAGCACAGTGCCTGTCGTGTGGCTGACCCATACTAAATACCTACTGACTGTGTGATGAGAGGTGTAAAAATGTGCTTAAGTTCATGTAGTAATTGATGGAGGCCACATTTATACCCACTCTGTGTGGTATCTTCAATGGTAGAAACCAATGTACTTTGAACGGAATTTCAGATGGAAATAGAGCTGGAACGAGGACTTACTCATGCAAAAGTCAGAAATCCAAGAATTAGTGGCACTGAAACACTTTTTGGGGGCAAAGTAAAGGAAAGAGGGTTGGAGTTGGCTGAGGTGGCAGATTAGGGCAGTCAGGATAAAGCTGTGAACAAGGCAGAAAGGTTTCAGAGTACAGACTTGAAGCTGTAGAGGGACATGTGGCTGAGGTGACGGAGGGGAGGCTCTGGAATCTTACAGGATATGAACATAAGGAATGGATCAGCTGAATCAGGGCAACTCTGGACCAGCCAATGGCAAAGGATCAGTGATAACGATCTAGGTTCCTTTCTTCTTTTGCTTGGAAGAAACTGCTATGTCTACATGTTAATGAATGGTTCTTCAACCCGAGGTCCTATTTTAGAATCACAAGGGCAGACAGGGCAACAGAAGTCTGATTCCAAAGAGATTATATCACTCTGGCCAATCTGAAGATGACCACTTCAGAGTTTGGAAACAGTCTGTGTCATCGTAAGCGTACATGGCCCTCCAAAAAGCAGCTGCTACTTGAGTCAATGGAAAATGATCATGAGGAGGAAAATGTGAGCCGTTGTGCCTGCGTCCTGCCCAGTTGCCTTCCCCGATGGAGGAATGGCCAGCACTTTGAAATACTAGGAGTGAGGAGTTTGCATGCAGAAGTCTGGGTGCTTTGCGACATGGGAATGTAGAGCTGGCCACTTCTCTAGGAAGGGAACTTAAGTTTTGGCAAGCTTCAGGCTTGGTTGTTACTCGATTATGTAACTGCTGCCCAAGTGGAGGGTCCCAAAGCACCACAGTGCCCTTCAGATGTAGTGCCCACAGGTCAAAAAAAGCTCTCTGGATCCTCCATGATCCAAAAATGCAACAGAGCAGAGCTTCACAGTTAATTCTTGATCAGTTATATCAATGCATTGTCTAAACAGGTGAAGGGAATGCATGCAGAACTTAATGTGGAAAATACCAAATATTTCTTACAGATTTTGTTGATTACCTCTAGCCAGAATCCATTCTCTCTTTTATTCACGATGATATCTGTTTTGTTCGTATGATGTTGGGGGAAGTTATCTCATTTCCAGCTTCAGAGGTGAGACCCGATTCAGTTCAGTTCAGTTCAGTCGCTCAGTCGTGTCCGACTCTTTGCAACCCCATGGACTGCAGCACGCCAGGCTTCCCTGTCCATCACCAACTCCCAGAGCCTACTTAAACTCATGTCCATGAGATCCGATTAATCCTGGCCAATTAAAGGAAGCTAATCTACTTGTCAACAAATGCTTTGTGAATGGGAAAATGACCTAATTCTTGTACATGAGAGGGTTGTTGGAGGCTTCAGGGAAAGTTTTCCCTTGTCCTTAAGAGAATGGGACAAAAGCCAGCATCTTCTTTCAAGGGAGACAAATAAGGGAGGATGTCAACCTTCTGCTGCTGGCTGACGTTTAATGGCTGGAGGTGAGGTGAGATTCAGGATAAGGCTAACAGGTGGTAGAGGGCAGAGAGTCATAGAAAATGGAGCCCTGAATGTATCACGACTAGAACCTCTCTACCTCTGGATTTTGAGCCAACATAACTGATGTTTCAGTCAGTTGGATTTCTGCTTCTAGCACTTGAAAGCCTTTGAACTGATAATCCATGAAATTGGTAATAGCATGGGAGAGAGAGAGAAGGAAGTGGCAGTTGATGGTTAAGTTGGTGGATGGGTAGGAGAAGGAAGACTGGGGAGCATGCAAGACAAAGCGAAATTCACCTAAAACAGCCAACTGATATATCTAGGGCTCTAAGTCAACCTTAACTTAACCTGTATTTTTCTTTACTAATGGTTGTAGGTGAAAAAAGGAATGGGAGATTTCAGAGTTTCTACTTCCCAGTGTTTATCGCCCAAAGAATTGACCAAATCTAAAAGTATAGCCTCTGTATTAAGGTCAGACAGTAGTAAAGAACACAGGAGATGAGTGTGCACAAAGAAATATGAACTAGCCAGCCACCTGGCCTGCAAAAACTGTATGAACCCTTTCCTCATCTGGGTGCATAGTATGCCCTGGGACTACAACGTGGATTTACACAGCTATCTAGAGCTTGGGAATTATTAACATGCCACTGCAGAAAGATTTCCTTTATCTTGTTGGTAGTAGGCACTTTTTTAAAAGGCATTTTTTGATCTTAAGAGTTTGAGTAGCATTGAGTTCTCAGTGACCCACATCAAATTTCAGGTTTGATCTTTTGATTGTGAACATAGTATGTATTTGGGAGATACCTACTAAAGGCTGGGGGAGGGATGGGGCTTAAGAGCCCCCCAGGCTATGTCATATTATAAAGTGGAATAATCTCAGCACCCAGACTGAACACACACATACACAGGCAGGGAGGGAAAAAGAGGCAGAGAAAAATGGAATTAATGTCAGTGCTGTTCACAAGGCTTGCTTCACTATAAGATCATGCTGTACAGGAACACTGCTTTGGTCACTGAAACTCTTCAATATCTCTTTCTGAGAGTAAGCTTGCTTTACATAATGTTCAGGGCTAAAAAGGAATAGTGGAATGGAATCCCTACACATTAACAAGTGACAAAGAGCCACACAATTCCGACCATGACATGTACTGAGACTGTGAAGAGGGTGATTTCCAACTGTTTTCTGCCACAACATATGTGATGGATGATGTTTACGTCCAGGACACATTCCCCAGCGTGTGCCTCTTGTGTCCGTCTGTTCAATTCCAGGGGTCCTCGAGGTAACATGAACTCTTTCTCTCCAACTCAATAAAGTGTATCTGGGAATCTGGTGATTTAAAGTGACATGGTCTTAGGGATAACCTCGAGGCTACTTCTAAGTTTTATTTAAAAGTGAATCATTCACAAACGTCAGTACTTTAAGTATTTTTAGCAACAGATCACTCGTAATGCATCTCACAACCGATTGTGAGGCACTAGCATGACATTACACCACAGTTGAGAACTGTTTCCAGAATGAAGTCCTTTTCCTTATTTAACCCCCGTGTCTGTTTATTAAGTTAGCAGACAGCATTGCACTTGATTTTCACAAATCTTTCCTTAGGAACTCTAACGTGAAAGTCCAAATATTCCACATCACTCCATGAATGTAACTTTGTGTTCAATTTTTTACCTGTCCATGTGACTTACTCAAAAAACTATGAAGAGAGGGAGGTTCAAGAGGGAAAGGACATATGTACACCTAGACTGATACATGTTGATATTTGGCAGAAAACAACAAATTTCTGTAAAGTAAATTATCCTGCAATTAAAAAATAAACAAAAAGCCTCAAACTATGAAGAAATAAGATAATCCAAGCTTATACAGAAAGAAAATTTTCTAAACAGAAATGAGATTGATAAAAAGCAATTGAAGCCATTACCCTGCATATCCTCAGAAGTAGCAGAATGATGAATAATATCAAGATTTCAACACATTTTGTTTTTAAAGCAAGTTTTGTGTTTGCTAGAGTTTAGATGTCGATGGCCCTACCTGTCTCCCCTATCTGAGGTAGGGGAGAGCACTCTTCATTTCACATGGTTCTCTGGGCTGTGGGGCAGCCTTAGGTGGCCCTGTCCTTTTTGTGGCTTCCATCTGAGGAGGTTCTGGGTAACTGGCGTGATGCTGTATCCAGCATAGCTGCAGTGCCCTACCTGTCTGTGCTGAGAGTGGATCTGTCCTGTGGTCATCTGTGTGCCCTCTCCTCATCTGGGAAGAAATCTGCCTAGACAGGAGAATGCTGGGAGAACTCCCAGAACTGGAATTCTTCCTCCTGTTACTGCGAGCTCTTGCTTCTCATTTTTCTGCTCCTGGCTGACAGGTGGATAAAACCCAGCACAGTGGAAGTCATAGGAGGAATTCAGTCCAGATCCTTACCTCGAAGTCAGCCAGTTGGTCTGATTACAGAGAAAAGAAGCCCACCCATGGTCTGAATTAATGCCACAAAACATGTTTAATCACAGCCAATGTACACACACACACACACACACACACACACTCACAAACACACACGTTTTCATTTGTACATCATAATAGTAACAGTTCAATCAAGTCAGTATTATGAATGTATGAATGAAAGGAGATATTTTGCCAAACCTACAGTGGACTGCAGCTCTTGGGGGTTTGGAATTTGGAACATCTTTCTTCTCACCCCCACCCCACTAGCTGCACTCCTTCAACCCTAGGGAGTGGAGCATGTCATCTCTTGGCTAAACCAGACTTCTCGATAGTCAGGGAAGAAGGGTTTGACATGGCACACCAGTGCAGAACCTGTGGGACATGACAGCCCAGACAGAAGGGGATTTGATGAGTTAAGTGTAAATGAATCAAAAACAGATGGATGAGATTTTTTGCTTAAATGCACATGAGATTTACAATTAAGAGAGGGACTGGGGAGAGAGCTTTGGCAAAAATGCCATGAGCTCTGCTGGATCCTACTGAACTGTTCGACAAACCCAAAGCATACCAGGGTCAGCTTTCCATCATTAATGGATAACATGCAGCCCATGACCACACACAAGCCAGGAAATAGAAATGGTCCTAATAAATACAGCCTTGCATCAGCAAGGTTCTCAGTTTGTGACAAGACCAAAAAGCCTCATATGATACCTTGTAAGACATGCATCCCACAGGCCAGCTGTTGACATGTTCTTGGAACATAAAAAGGATGAGGGTCTTCTCTATACCTCACCTGCCCTTCCTGGGGTCTAGGCATTTACAGGTCACAGTGTCTCATGGGGCTTTTAAAAAACCAATGCTTTCGAATTCTAATTTGCCTTCCTTTTCTTTTTGCCACATCTCTTTACTAATTGAAAACTGACAGCAAAATTGTCCTCAACCACAAATATCTAGAAGAACATGGAGACATTCGAACAGGCTGAAATACTTTGACTTTTATGAGTTTTAAGAAGGTTAATCAAGGCTCTGGAAAGAATTTTGTTTCATGGTGGACTCAACAAAAAAATGAGCTGGGCCCTCCCGCGATTGGCCAGAGGAGGAGGCCTGGAGCTGGGGCCCTGATCAACTGCTGGTCAAGCCGGGTGAGGCCAGGCCGCAACTTCTTTCCGCGGTGATGCAATCATGGCGGCCATTGGACTCTATCTGTTGCTTGGCCTTCAGACTGATGTCAGTCTCCGCTCCCTGGGAGTCCTAAATAAGCCTCCTCTGAAGTTCTCACAGCTGAGTTTCTGCCTCAGGGAATTTGTTTTCTGAGGAGTTTTTGTCTCAAGTGGAGGCATGTTTCCCTACCTCATTTCTTGACAGCGACGTTACGTAACCCAGGCTGGGGTGTGCGGCGGTTGGGTGAGAGGCAACCGGGAAAGATTTTACCTCAGGGATAGCAACAGAGAAAGTGGGGTTGACGAATGAGAGGCGTGCATCCAGGTATTAGTGCTGGTGTCGGACAGCCTGTGGAGAGGAGTGAAATTCCCTCTTCCCTCACCCATCCTTCGTCCCCTCCAGAGGGGCTCTTGAGTGAGATGGGTTATACCAGCCAGCAGGTCTGAGGGCTGATTGAGTCCGAAAGCCTCCCCCTTCACCACAAGGCTGCTCTGGGTGGGTGGGCTTTACCTATACCTGGGCAGATGCTGCTCTCCTGAGTGTCTCCACAGAGGACCAGAAGTAGTGGAACTTTATGACCCACCTTTTTATCCCAAGTCTCTTTTATGAAAAAAAAAATTTTTTTTCTGACATCCTAGGAATTTTCTCAAAGTCTCAGGGGAAATAGATAACAAACTCTTGGGATGGGGGCTTGTTATCTTATCTGGTTTTGTGACCTTTATTCCAGCACAGGGCCTAGCACACCACAAATGTTGGGAAACTTCTAGGACTATGAATCTCCCGGTAGTTGAAGCTTAGCACATGTGCTGTGATGAGGCATGTGTCCCTTTTTAGTCCATTGACATTTTTCTTCCCTGTTTCCTCCTCTAGGTGTGTGTTCACACTCCTGTGTTTCAGCACATCCTCTCCTCCCTCAACGGCATTCACTAAGACACTCACCACACTCTCACCCCCAGGAGTTTGCTCAACTTGAAAACATCAGGGTTTAACTGTCCTGTGACTCATCCCCAGTATTCTGGACAAGAAAATCATCCAGTAAGTCCTGACTAATGTGGCCCAAGTGCTAATGGATTTTATAGCCACGTCCCCCAGATAACATACGTTGTTAGAGATAGCACCCTAAGTGAAAGGGTGGCTCTGATGGTGGGAACTCCAGGCTCTGCACTGAGGCCCTCTGCTGAGCTTTCCAGAGCCTTTCATTCAGCAGCAGGACATGGCCCTTTGGTCAGACAGATATGTGTGTGTTCCCTGGCTCTCCCAGGTACTAGCTCTAGAAGAGTAGGCAATAAACATGACCTTCCAAAGCCCCCTGGATACCAACACGCATCCTAGGGCATCATGATCATGATTATCATCGTCCCTGGGATTATTGCTAAGATGATGAAACAATGCATGTCAGCCTAGCATGGTGCCAGGCACACAGGAGGCACACAATAAACCCAAGTTCTTATTCTTTTCTTTGGGTTACTCATTTGCCGCTACAATAAACTTATTACTAGAAGCTGCCCTTGCCAAGCACCCTGACTGCCTTGCAGAGGTGCTGTCTGCTGGGTGGTGTAGGGATTGTTTCCCACCAGTCTTAGAAGCTTGGGACACTCCACTTCTCAGTCCAAACCCACCTTACCTGAGGATCTCTTTGTCATCTCTTCTGCTGGGGGCACTGGGGGGCCACCCTCCAGCGAGTCCTCCTCTGCAGATGCCTGCATTTCTGGGCTTGGTCCTCAAGTCTCCAGGCTTGAAGGCTCGGCTCGCCTCGCCCCTTCACGGTTGCTGGCATCCCCTTCAGGATGGAGGGGAGCACCCCGCTTCCTCTTCCCGAGTTACTGTCCTCTGTGCCCTGCAGTGCCAGCAGGTCCTGCCCAGGAGGAGCGGGTGGGCTGGAGCAGAGAGGATGGAGCAGGCCTGGGGCCGGAGCCGCGGCACTTCCCCTGGAGCGTGCATCTCCGCTGAGCAGCCCGGCGGCTGCGCTAATAAATATCAAACCCTTCAGCGGGGAAATAAATTATCCCCCCACTGCTAGAGAAAACAGTCGTGATAAATTGTCGTGTTAGCCAGCAGTGTTTAAAGTAAAATCAGTAAAGTGTGAGTAATGATGGCTGAGTCAAAAGTCCTGTATTAAACACAATGGTCTGACGAGCACGCGGGCAGCGTCCAGAGGAAAGTGAAGGCCGGCTTAACTAAAACAACTCTTGTTCGGAGTGGGGGAAAAGGACTTGGGATTTATTATCCTATTAGTTTGTTTTTTTTTTTTTTTCTTCTGCAGGAGCAGCTCTCAGGGTGTCCCGGGCATAAAGTCAAAATCTCCATTTACGAGAGATGTTTAGAAAACATGCTCTTAGAAGTGCGAACTACCAAGTTTTTGACTGGACAACAGACATATGGTTGAATTCTTTCAGTATAGCGGAGTTCCAAAAGTTGTGAGGGATTTTTAGCTGCCGTTATCAATGGGGCTGGCTGGGGAGGGTTTTGGGGTGGGGGGGATCTAGAGGATGTTTTTCTTAAAAAAAAAAACAAAACAGAACACAGTGGTTGGTTACGTACATGTACCCGTTTTCAATATTTATACATTATGCTTTATAATGAACAGTGAAACCTCACTAATTCCAGCTGGAATTAGAAAAGAATCAGAATTATGGGAAGCTGTGAGATGTTTTAAGTGAAGTGGTTGCAAAGTTCTAAGACCACGGTACTAACAACAGGGAATACTTATCACTGAGACAAACCATGTTCTAGGCCCTCTGTGGACCATGTTACATAGATTAAACACTGACTGACTTTCTTAGGGTCCCATAAGTGGCAAGTGATGTAGCCAGGATGGAAACTTGGGTCTACTATTTCCAAATCTGCATCCTTAACCCCAGTGCATGTGGCTTTTAATCTATAAATCCTACTTGATTGTATCCTGGCACAAGGATTATGCAAGATAATTAAGGGAGTGGGCCACAGGAGCATCACTTGGGTTCACGTTCAATGATGACGAATTTCATTGGTAGTATTCATAATTATCGCATTAACTCTTGATTGGCAAGTGTGCAAGTTACCAAGATGCTAGATACTTAAAATGGTTTATTTTCAAGGACACAAGGCTCCAGTACTCTTATTTATGTTATAGATATTATAGTTAAGGATTTGAGGCAGCTTAGTATACATACAGAGTATAAAAGATCATGCATCCCTCCTCTAATCTAAAATTAGTTCTTCCTACCTTACTATCTAGTTCCCTCTTCAATTTTCTCACAGAGGATTTAGTTCAATAGGTCAGCTCCTGTCTCTTCTTCATCTCTGCCCTTTCTCTCTGTGGTGGTCAACTCTAACACTTTTTTGTCTGTCCAACATCCCTTCATTTTGAGAACAATTTTTCTCTTACCCCATATGAATTAGGTATGGCTGCCGATCAAAAGACCCTGTCTTCTCTGCCATGGAAGTGGGCACAAGATACAGTCTAGCCATTTAGAAGACCATGTATCCATTGACACTTTGATGATCCACAGGTGACCATATGTCCTAGGCATGACTATAATTTTTTTTGGACAGGGATTTGTATCAATGCTAGTAGAGGGAGGAGAGAGAGAGGGAGAGAAAGGCTCTTTTTTTTTTCCAGTCACTTCGAGTCTTAAATCCTTGTGGAACTCAAGCTGATCATGGCTCTCTGGAAATCTATGTGAGTAGATCATAATCTTGAAACTGAGAGCTGAGAGGTGGAGATAGGGAGCCCTGAAAACATTTTGAATAGTCTCTCTCCTCCATGCCTTACATTCAATGAGTTCTTCATTTCTGGTAGCCATAGGTGATCAATTTAATTAGCTGTTATGCTAGATTACTATCCTTAAACACTAAAATAAATTTTTACAGGCTTCATCCCAGTGAGGTCAGATTTCCAAACCTAAATTCCTTCCATGAACCTGAGAGTCTGTGCACATTACTCCTGGATACCAATTTCTCCACAGCTCTGGGTTCTTGATTTTGAGAACTGTAGCAGGGGTGAATTTATTGTTCAGGTTCTTGGTTGCTAAATTTAGCAGAAGTGAATTTATTGGAAGACTTTTGGGTAGTTTGCAGAACTGATCAAAACCTAGAATGTCAAATTATTAGCACTATGCTCTAACCAACTGAGCTAACCAACCACCTAGAATGTCAAATTAAACTATTGACTGAACCTAGGGAAATTTGGCAACAGAGAAGAGCCAAGGTCTTCCTTTAGGGATAGGCTGGTTGGAGAGCACATCATGAGAAACGTTGGGCTGGAAGAAGCACAAGCTGGAATCAAGATTGCCGGGAGAAATATCAATCACCTCAGATATGCAGATGACACCACCCTTATGGCAGAAAGTGAAGAAGAACAAAAGAGCCTCTTGATGAAAGTGAAAGTGGAGAGTGAAAAAGTTGGCTTAAAGCTCAACATTCAGAGAACTAAGATCATGGCATCTGGTCCCATGACTTCATGGGAAATAGATGGGGAAACAGTGGAAACAGTGTCAGACTTTATTTTGGGGGGCTCCAAAATCACTGCAGATGGTGATTGCAGCCATGAAATTAAAAGACGCTTACTCCTTGGAAGGAAAGTTATGACCAACCTAGATAGCATATTCAAAAGCAGAGACATTACTTTGCCAACAAAGGTCCATCTAGTCAAGGCTATGGTTTTTCCAGTAGTCGAATGTGAGAGTTGGACTGTGAAGAAAGCTGAGCGCTGAAGAATTTATGCTTTTGAACTGTGGTGTTGGAGAAGACTCTTGAGAGTCCCTTGGACTGCAAGGAGATCCAACCAGTCCATTCTGAAGTAGATCAGTCCTGGGTGTTCTTTGGAAGGACTGATGCTAAAGCTGAAACTCCAATACTTTGGCCACCTCATGAGAAGAGTTGACTCATTGGAAAAGACTGATGCTGGGGGGGATTGGGGGCAGGAGGAGAAGGGGAGGACAGAGGATGAGATGGCTGGATGGCATCACTGACTCGATGGACGTGAGCTTGAGTGAACTCTGGGAGTTGGTGATGGACAGGGAGGCCTGGCGTGCTGCAATTCATGGGGTCGCAAAGAGTTGGACACGACTGAGCGACTGAACTGAACCGGTTGGAGAGTCATCACCAACACTGTGGCTGGACAGAGCTGCCTCTGTAATTTCTTTGCAGTTGGATGAATAGCCTCTAATTATCCTTGTTGTATTATGTCCCTCTTATCAGAATTAAAGTCCTGGAGGCTATCATCCTTTTGTCTCTGTCTAAGTCACAAACCTACTCCCATTTCTGTTAAGAAGTTTTGTGTTTATTTCATGAAGGATATTTGTATATAGTTTTCTTGTAATGTCTTTTTTTTTTTTTTTTTTTTTTTGCTATCAGAGTAATGCTAGCTTCATAAAATAAACTGGGATGTATTCTCTACTCTTCTATTTTTTGAAAGAGTTCATATATAATTTACACTTCTCCCAAATGTTAGGAAGAATTTGTCAGTGAAGCTATCTGGTCTTGGACTTTTCTTTCTGGGAAGATTTTTTAATTAATAAATTCAATCATTTTAACATAGAGAGGATTGTTCAGACTTTCTATTTCTTCTTGTATCAGTTTTGATAATCAGTGTTTTTCAAGAAATTTTCCCGTTTCATCTAATTTGCCAAGTTAATCTTTTAAAATTGTCCCTAGAACTTATGACTAGAAGTTTTAACCTTTGACCACATTTATCCAATCCCCCCACCTCTTACTCCTGGCCTCTGGGAACTACCAGTCCAATCTCTGTTCCAATAAATTCGGTTTCTTTAGATTCTTCATGTAATGGGTCTCTTTAATTTTCAATCTCTTTTTCTGTGTTCTGAAATTTCATTGTGATAGGTTAGTGTTTGGTCTATAGAATTTATCCTGTTTAAAATTTGACAGAATATTTTAAATATTGTCTTACTTTGGGAAATTTAAGCAATTATTTCATGAGATAGTGCCTACTCTCTATTGCCTCATTTCCCCAGTAATACTAGAAATTCTGGATCTAGCCTTCATATCTTACTTTTTTACCCCCCGAAACAAATCTGTTTTCTTTTCCATTATAGGAAATCTTTAGGCCCAATTCAGCTTGCTCCTTCACTCTTCACCTGTGCCAGCAAATAAACTGAATTTTTATTTCAACAATTTTCTTTCCTAACATCTCCACTTGGCATCTCATTTAAAATAATCTTATTTGTATATGTAACATTCACCTTTATGACTGTGATGTTATTAATTATACTAAAATTATACATTTTACTCTGTAATTACATTAAACTTGTCTCTCCATTCCTCAATCTTCTCATCTTAAATAGGAGGAATTACAAATACCACCATTTTCATATATTTTTTGTGAGGATTAAATAAGATAGTATATGAAAACTGTAGATAGTATATGAAATGTCAGAACAGCTAGAGGTTCTCTGCCAGACAGAACGTTTCCTTTTCCTTCAGAAGTTTACTTAGAAAGTGGACAGAAGAGTTGCAGGGTCTTGTTCTCCACTATGTGGAAACAGCTGAAAAGTGAGAGTGGGGGATTGATGAGGTTGCTGCTGGGCAGGACACCTGGGTTGCACCTCCTCTGGTCTTGGATGCTCCCTATTACTTTTGGGCAAAGCTAGCCATGTAGTCGGAGAAGGCAATGGCACCCCACTCCAGTACTCTTGCCTGGAAAATCCCATGGATGGAGGAGCCTGGTAGGCTGCAGTCCATGGGGTCGCTAAGAGTTGGACACGACTGAGCGACTTCACTTTCACTTTTTCACTTTCATGCATTGGAGAAGAAAATGGCAACCCACTCCAGTGTTCTTGCCTGGAGAATCCCAGGGATGGCGAAGCCTGGTGGGCTGCCGTCTATGGGGTCGCACAGAGTCGGACACGACTGAAGTGACTTAGTAGCAACAGCCATGTCGTAGTTTTTCTCAACCCCTTTGCCCTAAACATGGCTGCTATCAGGAATCATTTATTCTTTTAGCTATTAACTGGCGCTTGGGAATAGGGACATATTCAGAGGTCAGGTTAGTCTATTGTCATGTTAGTACCCCAACTGATGTTATAATCAATTGTCCCACCCCTTTTCCTGAACTTGGCTTTCCTCAAGTGCAAACTTTCTGGGTGTAAGCCATGCCTTTTCTACCTTTGAGATAATCTTCTGAGGATTCCTGCTCATATTCTGAGTGATCTTTTCTCTGTATAATACATCCACTTGTCTCTCAGGGTTACCTCGCTCATAATCCTTCTTACTTTGAGAGAACAACTACATATTTAGAATATTAACTATTTATTGTTGTGTAACAGACTATCTCAACACTTAGTAGCTTGACACAGACGATTAGTTCATACGTCAGCAGTTTAGGCTGACTCAACCGGGTGGCTGACTGAGCTTGCCTAAGCATTTAGCTGGTACCAGCCTGGTCAGCTGGGGGATTGGCCTGTCTAAGATGTTTCAGCTGAGATGGCTTGTCTCTGCTCCACGTGGTGCCCAGTCATTCAGCAGGCGAGGCTGGGCTTGCTCACATGGCAGCGGTAGCAAGGATTCCAAAAGCTAGAGGAATTTTGAAGTCCAACTGGCCCAAAGCAAGTTTTAAAGCAAGCCCAGATTTAAAGAGTGGAGACATAGACTCCACTTGTTGAAAGAACTGAAGCCATTTGTATAATCTATTGCTTTTTATTATGTAAAAATGTATCTTGTCAGTAGCTTTTAAGTCTCTTTATCCTGGTAGTAGTGGTGAATATTAACAATTCTCCATCTACTTTGTTCATCTTTTTCTATGTAACTCTTTAATCCTATCTGTAGCTTTTTTTGGCATATGCATTCAGACATCTCTAATACGTTTCCCTACAAATTACTTAAATGTTTGAAATTCAAATAACTTATTAAAATTATTTTATGATAACTTTAGAGTGCTTGCTGCTGCTGCTAAGTCACTTCAGTCGTGTCCGACTCTGTGAGACCCCATAGACGGCAGCCCACCAGGCTCCCCCGTCCCTGGGATTCTCCAGGCAAGAACACTGGAGTGCTTGCTTTATCACATACTGAGTTTTTATAGACGTGTGCATGTGTGTTAGTCACTCAGTTGTGTCTGACTCTTTGTGACCCCATGGACTGTAGCCCGCCAGGCTTCTCTGTCCATGGGATTCTCTAGTTGCTATGCGTGGGTTTCTGACTGTGGCAGCTTTCTTGTTGCAGAGCTCAGGCTCAAGGGCACAGGCTTAGTAGTTTTGGCGCATGGGTTTCGTTACCTGAGGCATGTGGAATCTTCTTGGACTGATCGAACCTGTGTCCCCTGCATTGATAGGCGGCTTCTTAACCAGTGGTCCACCAGGGAAGTCCCCATTTTAATGATCATTTCTTTTTGATAGGTTTTAATGAACAATAGAGGTAAATACCCATATTGTTCTTTTTCAGGTTTTTTTTTTTTGGTCATTCTCACATCTTTCTTTTTCCTTGTAAAAGATCAGTATTTTTTCAAATTTCATACAGTTATTGCTTTTAATGACAAAATAATATGGACAGAAAAGTCAATTTTTGTCATTTTTTAATACTGTATACTTGGATGATAAACTCTTTATATATTAAAAATATGAAAAATACTACAATATTTAGACTTTAAAACAAACTCCCCAACTTTCTTTTTTTTCTCCAACTTTCTTTTAAGTTTATTCCTATTGTATTGTTTCCTTACTATTGTTAAAAGGATCTGGATCTACCTGTCTTTAAAAATGATGCATTATTTAAATAATTATTGCCAGTACAAAGGAGTGATATGACTCTTTCAGAATTTATTTTGAACTTTGCTCTTTTACCTAACTTAAAATGACTTATAGTGGATTTTCTCATGATTTTTTTGACTCCATAACTACATGCACCAATTCTGATAATAAATCTCCTTTTATATATGTCTATACACATCCAACCAGTCCATTCTAAAGGAGACCAGTCCTGGGTGTTCTTTGGAAGGACTGATGCTGAAGCTGAAACTCCAATACTTTGGCCACCTCATTCAAAGAGTTGACTCATTGGAAAAGACTCTGATGCTGGGAGGGATTGGGGGCAAGAGGAGAAGGGGACGACAGAGGATGAGATGGCTGGATGGCATCACTGACTTGATGGACGTGAGTCTGAGTGAACTCCAGGAGTTGGTGATGGACAGGGAGGCCTGGCGTGCTGCGATTCATGGGGTAGCAAAGAGTCGGACACAACTGAGCGACTGAAATGAACTGAACTGAAACACATCCTATTGGTTCTGTTTCTCTGGAGAACCCTGAGTAACACATGTTTAAATCATGTCATCTTCAACTATTAATTTGTCTCTCCCTTTTAATACATATTCATCTTATTCTAACATTTTGCATTAGTCAGAATCTCCAATATATTAAAATTAAAAAAAGGTAGTGGTGGGTTTCTTTGCTTTATTCTTCAGTTTGAGTACACCATTCAGAATAAAAATGACCAATTTCAGTACCTGCTGAACAAATAAGTTTTTTCTGAAAGATTTTTAAAATTTATTTTTTAATTGGAGGAAGATTGATTTACAATGTTGTTTTGGTTTCAGTGGTATAACAACAAGTCAGCCATAATTATACATATAAAAGGTTTTTGATGTGATTATTTGATTAGGTTTTTAAAATATTGAGTCGTAGTTAAATTTCTGAGGTAATTAGTTGATTGTAATGTTTTTATTTTAAATTTCTGTGGAATTATATCTGACAGTTAAAAATACTAATTAAAATTTAGATTTTGTGTATTTATAAAAACGAAAATGTCTAAGTTAATATGATTTTTATTAATTCTCCTCTTTAACATTTTTCTTCTGTCTGTATGTAGTTTTTTGGTTGTAAATTAGATACATACAAAACTTCCTTAAAAGTCATGTATTTGTAAATAATATATCTGCTATCAAAATATAATGATCTTCTTTTGAATTATAAGAGATTATTAATAATATTTGCCCATATTACATTTTAAACTCTTCAGTACTTTTATGCTTTTTATATTTTTCTAAATTCATACATAGATTTAAATAATCAAGTAGTATGTCTTTTGATGAATGAACTAAGTAATTTTATTTTTTTATATTCTTTATTTTATTTGTTCTGTCCTTTGTCTATTTTATGTTCTTAAAAGACCTTCCATTTTTCCTTTATATTAGCAATTTAGATAAATGGACTGTATTTTTTTCATGTAGAATAATGTATAAGTTAATTATCCTATGTTTATCATTATGATTACTTTAAAATGGGTCATAAACATTCTTAATTGCAGTAGTCATTAATTTATTACTATAAACTGGTCACAATTATTTTTAGTAAATGTTTAGTATTCTGATTATTAATTTATATCTGTCCATTTAAACATAATTACTTTGGTTTCTCCTCTGTGGAGGATGACACTATTTTGTGCTTCCTGGCCTGCCCCCACCCCCCTTCCTTCTATTCATCATTTGTGTTTAATCTGAGGTTCTTATGCCTTCATTATTTTTGATTTATTTTTGATTTATTCTACTTTTGTTTAAACAATCATTCCAATTAGTCAGGTGTCTCAGCACTATCACTCTCCTCTATTTTTTTTTTTTTTTTACATATTTACTCTTATCAGTATTGACTCACTCCTTTTTCCTATTAACATTTGCTTATTTTTTTAAATAAAAAAGAGGATAGTTGGTTTTACTGGATACTGTACATCATTTTCGGCATCAACTTTCTCATTCAAGGATTTCTTCCTATACCCCTACTACAGGGTTTGATGAGCTGGTTGACAGTCCATGTGACCTCTGCAGAGAGGATGTTCAGTAGATTTTCTAGAAGATTGACCATTTAAGATTTTTGTCTTTACCTATTATTCAGAGTTTGGGTGTGTGTTGTGTTCTTAGATTGGTTTTTTGTCTTTAAAAATTCTAAAGCTCTGACTCCATTATCTTGGGTTAGCAGTAAAGAAACCAGAAGAAATTTTAATTGTGACATTTAAAATTGTACAACCCTTATTCTTAAAATTTAACAATTTCTAAAATTTAAGTAAAGATGTCACAGTTCAGGAACTTCCCTGGCAGTCCAGTGGCTAAGACTCCATGCTCCCAATGCAGGGGACCTGGGTTCAATCCCTGGTCAGGGAATTAGATCCCACATACCACAACTGAGACCAAATGCAGCCAAATAGATATCTTAAAAAAGGATGTCACAGCTCAGTGTGGAACTCAGTAGCTTTATTGGGCTTTGCAGGTCACACTAGTGGTATTAACATTTTAGAGCTTGGCTCAGATGGTAAAGCATCTGCCTATAATGCAGGAGATCTGGGTTCAATTCCTGGGTCGGGAAGATTTCCTGGAGAAGGAAATGGCAACCCACTCCAGTATTCTTGCCAGGAAAATCCCATGGATGGAGGAGTTTGGTAGGCTACAGTCCATGGGGTCACAAAGAGTCAGACATGACTGAGCTACTTCACTTTAACTTTCACTTTTCATAGTTCAGTTGGTAAAGGATCTGCCTGCAATGCAGGAGATTCCGGTTCAATTCCTGGATCAAGAAGATCCCCTGGAGAAGGGATAGGCTACCCACTCCAGTATTCTGGCCTGGAGAATTCCATGGACTGTATAGTCCATGGGGTTGCAAAGAGTCGGACACAACTGAGTGACTTTCACTTTCACTTTCTGTTTGTTTAACTTGAGACAGAGCTGGTTCTTTTAATTCGTAGTCTTCATTCTTCAAAGGGGCTTCTCAGGTGATTCAGTGGCAAAAGAATTTGCCTGTAAATGCAGGAGACACAAGAGACACAGATTCTATCCCTGGGTCAGAAAGATCTCCTGGAGGAGGAAATGGCAGTCCCCTCCAGTATTCTTGCCTGGAGAATCCCATGCATAAAGAAGTCTGGCGGGCTACAGTCCATGAGGTCACAGAGTCAGACAGGACTGAGCAACTGAGCACACACACAGATTCTTTCAAAAATTCTAGATTTTGAAAAATCATACCTTGATTATTAATCCTAGACTTCATTGACTTTTATAGGTTACATGTTGAATTTATGTTCTTATTTTCCATGTATTTCATGTTTTCTGGTATTCTTCTGGACTTTGCATACTAATTATCTTTATTGAGCCCCTAAGAATATATGATTTCAAAATCTTAAATATTACCCCGGGAGAGTTATATCAGAGCAGATGTTTACCTTGCTGCTTTTTTAGTTTTGTTCTTTTACTTTGAGTTATAAAAATTTCTTTAAAAAATTTGCTTAGTACTGTTTCCCCTCCTTTTGTTTAGTCTTTGTTCTTAAGGATGCAGAGAATTTAAGTACATAGGAATTGTAAGTGACCTGTGGAAAAATGACATTTTAAAATCCAGCGTTACTCTGCCTTAGCAATCCTCCTGTGGTAAGTCTCCCAGTGCCCACGTCCACACCTTCATTCCTTCTGCCAGCAACGTAACAGGTACCACATGGTACCTTCACACTCAGACTACACTCCCCAGCTTCACCTATAATAAAGAGCCTGGATTAGCAGTTTATTGATACTTGTCAAGGAACTTGGAGTAAAAAGGATTTGCCTGTGCGTAGAGCCTGGTTTAGTTAGAAGAGTGAGGATAATAGCGGAGAAGGCAATGGCACCCCACTCCAGTACTCTTGCCTGGAAAATCCCATGGACAGAGGAGCCTGGTAGGCTGCAGTCCATGGGGTCGCTAAGAGTCGGACACGACTGAGCGACTTCACTTTCACTTTTCACTTTCATGCATTGGAGAAGGAAATGGCAACCCACTCCAGTGTTCTTGCCTGGAGAATCCCAGGGACAGGGGAGCCTGGTGGGCTGCCGTCTATGTGGTCGCACAGAGTTGGACACAACTGAAGCGACTTAGCAGCAGCAGAGGATAATAGACCTTCTGGATGGATGCAGGTGTGTGCTTCCTCTCTATTGTGGGAACGGGACCACAACTGAGATGTGCATGGTGGGGGGCTTCTGCACCAGTCCTGCTCCAGGAGCAGGGCTGCATTGCACTCTGTAAGCTCTGACCCCTCTTACAGGTAAGCCCCAGAAGGTAGACAGGCTTGACACGTCAACTAAGAGCTTCAACCTTTAAAGCTGGAAACGGAAATAGGCTGCTTTTCAGAGGCCTCCAGAAAGGGAAGTCTCAGAGCATAGCATTGCTTGACTTGGATTCATTTAACTTTTCTTGCCACTTGGTGAGGCTTGGGAGAGGGCTGAAGTCTCCTGGGGTAGCAAAAGTCAGCAAAGATCTTTTGGAATGGGTAAGGCTCTGCTGCAATATAAAGAGATTTTATAAGAGGATTTTTCAGCAGCACTTCAAAAATGTGGGCCCCAGATTGGTATCAGCCTTGTCTGAGAAATTGTTAGACATGCAAATTTCTGGGCCCTACCCCAGACCTGCTGAAAGACACTCTGAGGGTGGGATTTAACCATTTTTATTTTAACAAACCCTCCAGATGATGCTAATGAAAGCTCCATATCGAGACCCACCAGCTCCTCAAATCTAGAGTAAGTAAGTAAGGTAAGTGAAGTCGCTCAGTTGTGTCCGACTCTTTGCGATCCCATGGACTGTAGTCTACCAGGCTTCTCTGTCCATGGGATTTTCCAGGCAAGAGTGCTGGAGTGGGTTGCCATTTCCTTCTCCAGGGGATTTTCCTGACCCAGGGATCAAATCCAGGTCTCCTGCATTGCAGGCAGACACTTTACCCTCTGAGCCACCAGGGGATAATTAGGCTGAGTTTTATCCACTTTGGAATTCTGCAGCTGTATTATCGTGGTCAAAAAATGTGGGCTTTATTTTCTTTTTAATGTATTATACCAAATAGATTGGTTCTTATAGGTGTTTTAAATAATGTTTAGTCATTCAACAAGTATCTTTTGAATGCCAGCTGTGAGTTAGGCACTGTACTAGAGAACAGCCACAGGGCAATGAGCCAAGGTGGCACAGTGGGAAAGAATTGGTCTGCCAAGCAGGGGACCTGGGTTCGAGCTCCGGGTCGGGAAGATCCTCTGGAGAAGGAAATGGCAACCCCCTCCAGTATTCTTCCCTGGGAAATCCCATGGAGAGAGGAGCCTGGAGGGCTACAGTCCACGGAGTCGAAGAAGAGGTGGGCACGCTTAGCAACTAAACAGCAAATTGAACCAATAAATACCACCCCACCCCCAACAAAACTAAAGTAAGACTTTACTACTTAGCCCAAATGTTTGTATTTATGGACTCCTGGGCCAAATTCACCCAAGAGATATGCTACATTTGGCCTGTAGTATGTTTTTAAAACACCCTGCCGGTCAAAATGTTTCAATTAATAGTTTCTACATGAAAAGCTGGAATTCTGGCCTCTTTAGAAAAGTGAAAAGCTCTGGTAGTGTTGATTGATGCTCTTCACCCAGCATGACCAGTGGGAGCTGAGTCCTGGCTCTCCCCTACCAATGGGTACTTGATCTCAAGTTTGCCCAAATCTACCATTTCTAGTTGTTTCCCAATCAGATGCCAAGTGCCCATTGACATTGATCACTGTATAGAGGTTGTCTTTTATAGTGGAATTAGGAGGGAATGTAATATTTCTTATACTCACATATTTGTCAAAAATGATCAAGATTTAGAAAATAGTATGTTTCAAGAAAAAAAAGAAAATTGCATGTTTCTTTCTTAGCATGAAGAATATACCTGTCTTAACTTGAGTTCCATAGAAATCAGAGCCTGAGACAATAGCTTATTTTATTAATAAGTACAATTCCAGGGGCTTCCCTGGTAGCTAAGATGGTAAAGAATCTGCCTGCCAAAGCAAGAGACCTGGGTTTGATCCCTGGGTCAGGAAGATTCCCTGGAGAAGGAAATGGCAATCCACTCTAGAATTCTGGCCTGGAGAATTCCATGAACAGAAGAACCTGGCAGTCCATGGAGTCACAAAGAGTTGGACATGACTGAGCGACTAACACACACACACAATTCCAGGGAAGCAGAGGCAAAGGGACCTAGAACTGTTTATTGGCCTACAAAACCAGCGAACAAACCTGAGGATTTTGTCAGCTGTTGATTATCTCTACCTTAATATGCAATCAAGGACCAGAATCAAAATTCTGTTTCTGGTATGATCCCCATAAACTCTCACTCTACTGGAGGACCATGATGGGTCCTCTGGTATTAGTATTTGGGTCTTCTGGTATTAGTATCATCTCAGGACATCTAAAAATCCTCAAGAAAAGTCTGGTTCTTCCTTTTCCCTTAAGGCAGTTATCCTGGCGAATGATCATAGTCAGCTCTGGTAGAAGGATTCGAGTACTATTGACTGGTCATATTTGCAGTTGCATTGAACTGTCCCTTTTGAAGGGAACCTAGCCTCCCCCACCCCACACACCTCAGCCCCTCTTTAATCAGTGGACTCTGGGTCTGTGAACTGAGATGTAAAAACTGTGTTTTTCATTATGGCGGCTGCTGTTCCCCTTCTGCCTATCTCCCCTTGTTTACTTTTGATTACACAAGGATTATGCTAATGTCCCCTCTTACCGATACATTCCTTAATGCTTTAGTGAATTGAATATTCTCTGGACCCTGCCAGGAACACTGTCATGTAGAGAGTTATCAGGTAACTCAGGTAATATTAGTGTAGTTGATGCATTCTTTTTTTTTTTAAAGCAGCTTTACTAAGATAAATTTACCAAAAGTATGTAATTCAATAGCTTTTATTATATTAACATAGTGTATTCACATGCATATATTACCTTAATCAATTTTAGAATATTTTCATTGCCCCCCAAAATCTGCATCCTTTAGCCATTACCTCTTAATCGTCTCAATACTACTAGCCCTAGCAGTGATTGCTAAGTCACTTCAGTCGTGTCCAACTCTGTGCGACCCCATAGATGGCAGCCCACCAGGCTCCCCCGTCCCTGGGATTCTCCAGGCAAGAACATTGGAGTGGGTTGCCATTTCCTTCTCCAATGCATGGAAGTGAAAAGTGAAAGTGAAGTCCCTCAGTCGTGTCCGACTCTTAGCGACCCCATGGACTGCAGCCTACCAGGCTCCTCCGTCCATGGGATTTTCCAGGCAAGAGTACTGGAGTGGGGTGCCATTGCCTTCTCCTAGGAGTGATTAGGTGATCACTAATTTTCCTTTTTCATTGATTTGTGTGTTCTGGACATTTTGTATAAAAGGAATAACATAATACATGATCTTTTGTAACTGACTTCTTTTACTTAAGCATAATGCTTAAAAGGTTCATTAATTTTGTAGAATGTATCGTTTCTGAATAATATTCCATTGTATGGATATACTACATTTTATTTACTCATTCATTCTTCAGTTGATGGATATTTGGGAGGTTTCCACTTTTGACTGTTATGGATAATGATGCTGTGAACATTTTTATGTACAAGTTTTTGTGTTTCTACATGTTTACTTTTCTCTTAGTTGTTTACCTAGGACTGGAATTGCTGGATAATAGAGTAACTCTACATACAAGTGTTAGCGGAAACCTCAATTGTTGTTTGAACTGGCTGTACCATTTTGCATTCCACTAGTGGTGTAGAAGGCAGTGGCACCCACTCCAGAACTCTTGCCTGGAAAATCCCATGGATGGAGGAGCCTGGTGGGCTGCAGTCCATGGGGTCGCTGAGAGTCGGACACGACTGAATGACTTCACTTTCACTTTTCACTTCCATGCATTGGAGAAGGAAATGGCAACCCACTCCAATGTTCTTGCCTGGAGAATCCCAGGGACGGGGGAGCCTGGTGGGCTGCCATCTGTGGGGTCGCACAGAGTCAGACACGACTGAAGCGACTTAGCAGCAGCAGCAGTGGTGTATGAAGAGTTCCAATTCCTCTATATCCTCAGAAACACTTGTTATTATCTATCTTTTTAACTATCGTTATTATAGTGAGTGTGAAGTGATATCTCATTTTTGTTTTTGATTTTCCTTTCCTTGATGGCTAATGAGGTTGAGCATCTTTTTATCTTTTATTGGGCATTTGTATAACTTCTTTGGAGAACTGTCTATTTAGATTCTTTGCTAATTTTTAAGTTAAGTTATTTAGTTTTCTTTCTATTATTGAGTTCTAATAGTTCTTTGACTATTCTAGATCCCTTATCAGATATATAATTTAAAAAATTTCTCCCATTCTTTGGATTGTCTTCTTACTTTTATGATGGTGTTCTTTGAAGTGCAAATATTTTTTATTTTGATACTATCGATTTATCCATTTTTCTATTGATGCCTGTTCATTTGGTATCATATCTAAGAAACATTGACTAATCCCATATCACAAAAATTTACACTTATGTTTTAAGAATTCTGTAACTTTAACTCATAAAAAATTTAAGTCTTTGACCCCTTTTGAATGAATTTTTACATGTGATGTGAGGTAAAAGTTCACCTTCGTTCTTTTACATGTGTATATTTAGTGGTTCCAGCATCATTTATTGAAAAGTTTCAACAAAGTATGCTTGTTGAAAAAAAATTAACTGTAAATAATACACTCTTACATCCTAGCTCTCTTAGCCATCTGAATTCTTTCTCAATACCATTATTAAATAAAACATTATTTAGACACTTGTTAAAATAGCTAGGAAGATTTTATTCAGGACTATTGCAATAAAAGTGTTGCAATGAGAAAGAGAGATCAGGTTCACCTTCAAATATAGCAAAGACAGCTGAGGATTTATAGCCAGCAAGCAGAATGAGGGGGTCAGCAGATGGAAACTTACTCAAAGGAGACATCAAGTGTAGGAGAATTCATTCTGCTGCTGCTACTGCTGCTAAGTCGCTTCAGTTGTGTCCGATTCTGTGCGACCCCATAGACGGCAGCCCACCAGGCTCCCCCGTCCCTGGGATTCTCCAGGCAAGAACACTGGAGTGGGTTGCCATTTCCTTCTCCAATGCATGAGAGTGAAAAGTGAAAGTGAAGTCGCTCAGTCGTGTCCGACTCTTAGCGACCCCATGGACTGCAGCCCACCAGGCTCCTCCATCCATGGGATTTTCCAGGCAAGAGTACTGGAGTGGGGTGCCATTGCCTTCTCCATCCTAAAGTGACTTAATAGAAGGCAGTCGATGATGATTAAATATCTAGGATGGAGGATAAAAGAATTTGATCAAGTATCAAAGCAGGAGGATTTTTGCTAAACTGAATTAGCAAAAGTTTTGCTAAAATTGGGCTCTGCAAAGATAGACATGGAGGCCAAAGGCCAAGGACCACTTGAGTAAAAGGCTTAGAGGAGCCTGACTAAAGTTTGGTCAAGGAGAATCTCTCTTGCCATGCCAGGGAAATCCTACCACATTTACCTAATATATCCAGGCAACTATCATAACCAAGTAGCTATCCCTGTAAAGAGTTAGGGCCAGTTTGGGTATCCCTGTCAAACACTGAATCTCAAGTTAAAAGTTAGTGCCCTCTATCAATGAATTTTCAACTACTAAGCTTTAGAGTCCACTGCCAAATCCAATATCCTCCCCAATCTACCTTCAAACATATCTTCCCTTTTTTGGTCATATATATTAGGTAAGTTCTGCAATTCTTTTGGTGTAAAAGACATTTCATGCTCCATGGATTATACCATCCCTGTTGCACTCTTCTGAGGTCTAACCCTGTTAACAGTCTGGAGACAATGAAGAATGACGGGAACAACATCATGGTGAGGCCAAGTATCACCTTGTGAAGCATCCACTTCAGCTGAGCTCATCACCTGATATTCAGGCAAGAGGAACTTTCTCCTCTGGAATATACTTATGTTGGCCTGGGTTGCAGAGCAATTGAGGGTTTGAATATTCTGTCTTGTTGATGCAAATATCTCTATTCCATATTTTAAGTTACCACATTTCCTTTCAGGACCCTAACTGTGACAGGAGAAACCTGTCAAGGCTACATGTCTGGTCTCTATTGCAATTCTGCCATCATTCCAATCAGATCTTGGACCTAATTTTCTGCACAGTCTTAAAGGCAGAAACTGAAAGAGAGGAGAGTCTCCTCGAAGCAGCCATAAAAGCCTTCTGGTTTTCGGTAGATGCCCTAAGCCTATCAATTTATATTTTCAAAGCTTCCAATATAATCACCAAAAGTCAACCCTGCAGAGATCCATTATGCTCATTGCTTGCATATTATTCAAGTGCCACAGTACTGAATAATTCAACATCTTACCACCTATATACGCTGCTATTTGTATTAATATTTACTCATCTCAACTAGAGACTGGCGAAATTCCTAACATTCGTGATGCCATTGTTAGCCAAGGGTTGTCACTACCCCAGATGCCACCACCAGTGAGGTCCCTGTTGCTTTCAGACCGCTGTGTAACTCACCTCCACAATCCAGTCTTAAGATTCAGCTTCCTAAGGGTCACTCTTAGTGGCTACTGTTTTACACTAAAATTCCCTGGATGCAGAGCCCAAAATAAAAGCCCAAGTGCTGTTACTTTATTAGGGAATGAAATCTCTGGGAAGCAAGAATCAGGAGAAATGGGAGTAGTTAGGAAAGGAGGTTGTACAAATACAAGCTAAATCACTGTGGGGCTACCACCTGACATCACGTGCAGCTCTCTGTTCAGTCTCACAAGACCAGTTTCTCAGGGTTGTATGAACTCCTGTGCCTCAGAATAGTTCATTTGGAGAGGCCATTTAATCTCTTACAGTCAAATTGTTGCTTCCATGGGCACTAATGTTCCCCATATTTTGGTTTGGGAATGCATGGGGCATGTATAGAGACAAAATGGGTCCTGTGTCATCTCCTGGCTCTGCAACACGGACACCCTAAGGCTGAAGGTGAGAGGCAGGGGACACGGGGATGAGAAAAATGTGCTGTTGGATTTGTGCTCTGGTGAAGTTCATTGCTGTGGTGGCAACTGAATGGAGTCCGTGTAGAGATGACCATTGATGAAGAACCTGGGGTGAAAGAAATGTTCACAGATCCCAAATGTAGGTGAAGCCAAGAGGAAATGAGGTGGTGAATATGAGACGGAGATGCAGCGTCCGTCCATCTATTTAATAGGCAGTCAAAATGTGCCTATGTTAAAGAGTATAATTTAGCATCCCATTATGAAGCCAACTGTGGTAACATCTATGCTTGTTATGCACATGAAAATTAAATGGATAAAAAGCTTATTGACCTGAAAAAGACCAATATTTCAATAATTGTTTTTGAATATGAATGAACTAAATGTTGCTCCTGTAAAATGCAGCTTTGTATTTAAGGAAAAATATTGCCTGCACTCTTTCACTCATTTATATTATTCCTCTGGCCCCTTGAGCCATTCCTATTTCAGACTCCTGTGAAAGGCATAATAATAGTATATGCCATTTATTGAGCACTTACCATATTTTGGATGCTTTATGTAACTTATTATTTAATCTTCTTAGCAGAGTTAAATACTATGTATTGCTTCATTTTATTTTATTTTTTTAAATTTTACTCTATTTTGAAACTTTACATAATTGTATTAGTTTTGCCAAATATCAAAATGAATCTGCTTCATTTTAAAAATAAGGAAATATATTTCATTTTAAAAATAAGGAAAGCTGAGGCATAGACAAATGACCTTAACTTGTCCTAATTAACAACTAAAAATGGCAGAGCAGGAATGAAATGAGAAACATCTGACCACAAAGCACATCTGCTAAGCAGCTACTGCATGCACTGAGCAACAGATAGCACACTGTGCTAGTTAGGCTTCTCCAGAGAAAGAGAACCAGCACTTACTTTTTATTGGAGGAAGTTGGTTCATGCAACACAGAGGCTGGTAAATCCAAAGATCTGCAGAATTTGTCAGCAAGCTGGAGACCTAGGAGAGCTGATGGTGTAGTTTCAACCTGAAGATTGACTGGCTGAGACCTAGGGAGAGCAGATGATCCAGTTTGAGTCTGAAAGGCAGAGAAAAGGTCACTATCCTAGTCAAAGGCCACTGGGCAGAAAGAATTCTTTCTTACTTCGGGGTTATCAGCCTTTTTGTTTTATTCAGCCCTTCAACTGATTAGATGAGGCTCACCCACTTTAGGGAGGTCAATATGCTTTACTCAGTCTCTGGATTCAAATGTTAATCTCATTCAAAATCACTTTAACAGACATACCCAGAACAACATTTGACCAAATATCTGAGCACTTCATGGTCCAGTCATGTTGACACATATTAACCATCAGACCCACCTTGCCTCACTCAGTTCTCACCACCGCTATGATTCCTATTTTAAGCTGAAATATGGAGGATGGTAGAGGCAAAATAGTTCTCTCACAGTCCCTACAGGAGCTGAGAGTCATCCTCAGCATTCCCAGGAGCCAATGCTGGAGTTATTTCCCTTGCATAGCACACTTCTTTCAACAAGAAAATTTCTGTTCTACAATGAAGGGCTATTAAGGAGAAGATGACAGGGACGTGTGTTCAGCAAGAGCACATGTTTCAGGAAGATTAATTAGCAGGGAGTATGGAATGGATTTGAGCTTTGTCAAGGCCAGGAGACAGCTTGGAGACTAATGTTCATTCTAGAGCCTCACTTAACACCTCTAGGTCATTAACCATGGATGGATTTTCTCGTTGAGAATTTGAAGCATTATCCTAGAGTGCAATACTATATTAACCCTCTTCTTAATTTACTCACAAAATAGATTTTAAATGATTTTTCTTCTGTAGTAAATGTTCCTCTATTTCTATAGTGAGTTTTTAAAATTTAGCTTAGTTTTATTTATCACTTTCACTTTTCTCTTCCAAACACTTATGTTTAAACATGTATTGCTGTTCAACTTTTGTAGATTGGAAAGTTAGCTAATCAGTATGCAAGTCTATATTAGCATTTGCTATCAAAAAGCATTAGAGCACAGTGGTGAGTCCAGAGCTGGACTCTGAAGCCAGACTGCCTGTACCTTGAATATGTTACATAACCTCTCTGTAGCTCAGTTTCTTCATCTGTAAATGGGTTTTTATAAGTGAATTTTTATATAAAAAGCACTTAGGACAGTGCCTGGAACATATTAAGATATCCAAAGGTTAGCAGTTTGCATCCAAAGGCATCCATAGGTTACTGCCTATATGATAGACACTATTCTAGGTACCATGAACAGAATAATGATGCAAACAAACTAAATCCTTTTGTCCTTTGCTTTTGTGAAACTCATATTCTATGGGGAAGACAGACATGTATTCTTACTGTTTATCAAAAAGAGCAACTTTGGCTAAAAATATTATTTTCACGATTGCAGAAACAGACATGGCACATAAACATAAACACACTTCTAACCTCAGTAGTAGTGAAGAAATATAAAACTATTTAATATTTTTTGCCCCCCCCCCTTTTTTTTTGCTTTCCTCTTTGCTTGACAAAGAGGAAAAAATAAAGTTGGTAAGATTGTGGGGAAAAATGATTTATGACACACTGCTGAGTGCCATGGCTTTTCTGGTGGGCGCCCGTGATTGCCTGTATTTCCCTCATGCTCCATACCTATTCCTTCTTGAACTCCTGCCACCTCTACTTAGAAATATACTTTCTGAAACCACCCTGTTACCCACCTCCCCCAGTGTGAACCACCCCCACTTCTTGTCTGGACAATTATAATACACACCTAACTGAATCCCTGCCTCCCATCATCCAGTCTCCACTTAGCAGCCAGTGACTTTCTTAGCTGCTGCTACTGCTGCTGCTAAGTTGTTTCAGTCGTGTCTGACTCTGAGCGACCCCATAGATGGCAGCCCACCAGGCTCCTCTGTCCCTGGGATTCTCCAGGCAAGAATACTGGAGTGGGTTGCCATTTCCTTCTCTAGACTTTCTTAGCACGTCACCACAGCCAGGTCCCCCTATTGTGCAAAAGGTTTCCTGGCACAGGTAGAGCCCTCATGATCTGACTTCTGCCTGCCTTCCCCATATCTTCCTGATACCCACTCCACTTCAGACACCTCAGCTTTATAAGTGCTCAGATCTGCCCAGCTCAGTCCACCTGGCAGATCCTCCTATGTGCTGTTTCTGCCTGGAACAAGTCCCCCTAGAAGGTGGATCCATTCAAATCTAATATCCTCTGGGATACCTCCTGACCATCCTCTCTAAAATACCAGTCTGTCACTGTACTCTTACCTTCTCTGTTTTTCTTAAAGTGTTCATCGCTGTCTGAAACCACTTCATGAGCTTAATTTCTCACTTGTGAATTGTCTGCCTCCTCCCATGGGTATAGGCTATATGTGGGCTGAGATCTTACCTGACTGGCTCACAGCTATATCCCCAAAGGCTGGAATGCCTGGGATTCTGTTTGCCCTTAATAAATATAATAAATATTTGTTGTACAAGTGAATGAGTAGCAAACCCTTAAGCTCTTTAATGTTCATTTATCCAGAAATTCTACTTGTGAAAGTTTACAGAAGCAGACAAGGAGATGCTAGAGGAATGTTCATTGTAGCATCATGTTAGTTCCAAACTGGAAACAATTTCTCAGTCCAACAGGAGAGGATTAATTTATAAACAGTCAATGCTGTATTCATATATTAAATACTTTACAGCTATTAAAATATACATGGTAAAATGTTACTTGAAAACAGTATGGTGGAACTAGTCACAATATATTATTGACTGAAAAAAGCAGGTTATAAGACACAATGTACTATAACAATCCATTTAAAAAATAGCATATTTATTGTATATTCAGAAAAAACTTTGAAAGATATAAGGTTCACCAAAACTTGAATCATGGTTTTGTTTGAGATGTGGGATTATGATTCATTTTAAACCTTTTTCTTTGTGTTCCTCTGTATTTCTCAAAATTTCTATGATGAAAACATACACATTTGTAACTTAAAATTTAATAAAATATGTTGTTGCCTTCTGTATTAAAGAGTATTTCTCAGAGTGATCTATGCAGGATCCACTGTCTTTTTTCTAATTTCTTTTACTGAACACTGAGTGCTATGTTTGCTTTGAGGTGGGTATTTGTGATCGCGGGGTAAATCAGGCTGCTTAATAATGCATTGGCTTCAAAGGAGAAAGAGGCCTTTGGTGGTCAGCTGGGTCTTCTTCCCAACTAGAGAATGCTATGCAGCCTCAGACAGGCCGCTGAGATGACCAGCATGCTACAGAACTGCACGGCTACTTTGTAAGCTCTCCAGAGCTCATGTCCAGAGTTCTAAAGACGTTAGTATTGAGATTCACTGTCAGCCAGCTAAGATTTTGTTCAGGGTTATGTACTGAATATCTGATTGCCCTCCAAATTCATATGATGAAATCCTAACTCTCAAGTGATGGTGTTGGCGAGAAGACAGCGTCCTAGAACCAGGAAGTGGGCTCTCAACAGATACTGAATTTGCTGGTGTCTTTATCTAGGACTTTCCACCTTCCAGAACCAAGAGAAATAAATGTTTGCTGTTTAAGCTACCCAGTCTGTGGCATTTTTGCTATAGTATCCTGAACAGACTAAGATAGTGGTTTGCGGGCAAATGAATGGGTTGCTCTACATAATCCACTCTAAGTCGAGAGTGTCAAAGTCCTCTATACAACAGTGAAAGAGCCGGACAGGAAGTCGACCTTTAACTAAGGCCAATTAAAAAAAATTCATGGAATCTCCTGCTTTGCACAGACAGAAGAGGAAAAGAAGGATGAATATAGGGAAGGTGGAAAAGGAGACTCTTGTTCTCCAGAAATAAGAAAATAGAGATTATTTAATTTTAATTTTAAACTCATCATGAATTCACCCAAGCAGACTGATCAACTTAAAATGAAGCCACATTTCTTTCTTCACTTTCTCCATTCCCTTCTTATTTTAACCTGCAAGTGTTTTGGCCAGGATCCCAGTGGGTTCTGTGAAGACTAGCTTCACTCTCACTCCCACCACCCGCAGTCCCCAGCTTAAGTTTGTTCTGTTGATGTCACAGACTGATAACTGCCTTGGAAGTAGCTATAAACCCAGGATACATTTGTAAAATTTGTGAAATGTGTGGCTGATGTGAATAAGTGATGAGACTATCTTATGAGATCACGTTCTCAGGGTGGCATAGAGCAGTTTCATTAAAAATATGTAAATGTCTAAACTTTAGAAATACATTTTATGTATGTTGTAGCATTATATGTTGATCACTCTTCTTCACATGGACTATAATATGAATCCTTTTCTCAAAGAAAATATTAGTTTTGTAATAGGACTTACACTTGAAATCAAAATCCTCAGTTATGTATTCAAGTTTGTAAAATGTATTATTCTGTGCATATTATGATGCAGTGAGAACCCAAAGCTCTCGATTTGAATTCAGTTTATGGGAGTATTTGGGCATCATTTGGGAGGTAATAACTGTCATAAAGAATCCATTGTTGTGAAGTGTAGAAATGAATGACATTTAAGTAAAAGCAGTATGTATTTCTCCTTGCTGTTCTGTTTCTAACAGAAACAAGATAAGAACTGGAACTCTCTCTTATAATTAATTTTATGTGAAAATGCCCAACAATTGTAAGGGGGTGTGCAAAATGGATAAACGGTGGGTCACAAGTGAATTGAAAACAGCCTTGAAGGGAATAGTATTTAGAGCTGATATATAGCCACCGGATAGAAAAGTATGATTAACTTTAGAAACAGAAGTCTGCAATCAATTTCATCCTTTTTAGAGATGGTCTGAACTGATGGAAGAAAGTCTAGGAGAAAAAGAGAGCATAGATCTTCCAAGAAGTTCTGGCTCCTGGATGGTGCAGGTGGAATCTTCTTCCTGTGGTGCCCTTGGAATACCAGGCTTCTCATGTTAGGAGCCTCGGAGTGATAGAAGCTTTCCTTGGTGGTGGAAGTCTCCCCCTGGGGCAACTGCTATCTGAAGACTGAGTATGCAAGGGCTCTGTTTGTTGACTTGGCATGGCCTGGCCATCTGCATTCCCTGCTAGGCAATTTTCCTTTCAGGATTCAGCTAACATGGCTGATGAAGACCCAGAAAACACACACACACACACACACACACACACAGACACACAGACACAGACACACACACACACAGAGCATGCTTTGTCTCTGTCTTCTACAGAAGCTCTTCAGAGAACCCAGGCCTGTCTCTTGAGTCCCACCAGCAGATGTCTCTCCTGGGTCTAAAGGCCAGACTCCCACATGCTTTTGTCTGGAGCCAACTTGGGTCTTAATCCAATGCTACCCTCTCACCAGTTCTTGGTCAGAGGGTCAGTGCTTTGCACTTTGCATGCTATTCTGCTTTTAAAGACTCTTTCCTAAATAAGATCTTGGAAAATAAGATGTGTCTTGAAGTTATTTTTAAGTATGTCTAACTGAAGAAGTTTCCTTCATTTTCAAGTGACAATATAATGCAATAATTTCAGTAAGTTTTTCCACAAAACATCCTCAACAAAAGAACCACAGCAGAAGACTTAGTTTCAAGAAGAATTTCTGCTTTGTTAATCCAGGTAGTTCTAAAATGTAAATCTGGTTAGGTGATTGCTCTTCTTGAAACCTTGTCCTGTCTCTTCATTGCCCAAAGTTTACATCAGAAGCTAATTAGCACTAATATTATAATATTAATAAGATTTAATAATATCTAAAGTAATGATGTAGGAATATCATTATATTATTTTTCCAGGTCTGAGATGCTTGTGGTATTTGTCACCTTTTAAAAATTGTGATTTGCTAGAATTATATTTCTCATTCTATATAAATATTCACTATTCTATAAATGTTATGTTATTTTACAAATAAATACAAAATAGTTCTTAAATAAAAACAATATTATTTAACATTTAATACTGTATAAGACAATTGTATTATTTTTAGTGAAGTAGAATTCTCAATTGTATTCAGGCCCCACAAAACCTGGATCCACCCAGTTGATTCCTCAGTCACAATTCACTTACAGTAGATCCTGTGACTATAAGCATCTGGAAAAACTGGAAGTAGGAAAAAAGACAAAATACAAAGGAAAGAAAGTTCCTCATTTATCTTATCTCTCAATGAGAGAGGAAATTGCTTTGAGTTTCTTGGGAGGATGCTTCAACCCAAAGTTTGTTTCCTTTGGGGGTTCTTAGGAATTACTTTTCGAATATTAGTGTCCAAACCGTGAGCAGCCCTGGGGTTTCCACCTGCGTATATTTCAGACTCACAGGTGTGTCACAGCCAAGGGGGCTTTCCGTTTTCCAGTGGTCCTGCTTCACCATCTTGCTACCCAGATCCTCCTGTAGAAAGTTGCCTACCATTGTCCAGCCCAAGCCCGCTTGGCTTCTCCAAACCAGCCTGTGAACCAATTCTATGTGATGCTCAGAAAAGATAGATACCACACACAGGTTGAGAGATGAACAAATCCTAGTCTATTGTGGTAAGTTCCTCTTGTTAGAAGTTTTAAAGTCTTTCCATTCTATAATTGAGCCTCTATGAAATAAGAGAAGGAATCAGACAAGTTTATATTATTACTCTTCAGATCAGTCGCTCAGTCGTGTCCGACTCTTTGCGACCCCATGAATTGCAGCACGCCAGGCCTCCCTGTCCATCACCAACTCCCAGAGTTCACTCAGACTCACATCCATCGAGTCAGTGATGCCATCCAGCCATCTCATCCTCTGTCGTCCCCTTCTCCTCTTTCCCCCAATCCCTCCCAACATCAGAGTCTTTTCCAATGAGTCAACTCTTCGCGTGAGGTGGCCAAAGTACTGGAGTTTCAGCTTTAGCATCATTCCTTCCAAAGAAATCCCAGGGCTGATCTTCAGAATGGACTGGTTGGATCTCCTTGCAGTCTAAGGGACTCTCACGAGTCTTCTCCAACACCACAGTTCAAAAGCATCAATTCTTTGGCACTCAGCCTTCTTCACAGTCCAACTCTCACATCCATACATGACCACAGGAAAAACCATAGCCTTGGCTTTTTTCCTATATAGCCTCTCAGTCTGTATTAAATGTTTCCCACTAATGTAAAGCTTTGATAACCCAGAATGCTTTTATCTCCCCAAATGGTAAATTCAGCACAAAGGCATAACAAAAAGGTCTCCCTCAAAACTTAAGAAAACTTACTTTGTGTGAGATCATTCTTCTGAGAACATCAACTTTCCCTAAGGAATAATTTGAACATAAGTGTCTACAATGTTTAATTTACCTAAATGAAGCCTTAGAAGTGTGTGTGATTGCTTCTGCCCCTGTCAGCCCAAAGGGATCGGCTGTGTTAAAGTCTAGAAAATGAGAAGCTAAAGAGGTAGAACCTTCCAGAGCATGTCTATCTCTATCAGAGAAGATGGCACTCTGTTTGGTCTTCAGTCATCAGCAATAGGGAGCTTGTGTGGCTGACTGGATGAGTAAATTGGATGGACTCATTGCTTATTTCATGCTTATCAAGCTAACCTTCTGATTATAACCTTATTTCCCCTGTAGATTCTCCTACTGAGAAAGTGTTGACTATAGAAAGCTGGTAGTGAAGGTCTTCGGCAGTTATATTTTTATGATTAATTAACAAACTGGCATTCTCCCAAGCTTGAGCACCATGAGGCACAGAGACCAAGTGGAAGTTCTAGGATTACAGACAGATCGTGGATGACTGGTCGTGACCTCATTGTACTCTGTTCCATGGTGGCAGGACCTGGCTGGCCACTGAACTCTGTAGCTGAGCTCTTTATCTCATTTTCCCTAAGTGTATAAGAGTTAAATATTAGTTTAAGTCTGTTCAAATTATGGTTAGTTGGAGATCAGTTCATATTTATGTTCTAAATGTTCTTTATTTATCCATTCCTTCAGTTTTCCATGTCACAACTTCTTATTGATGACCCACTCTGTTCAGGGACTTTATTAGATGGTGAGGGTACCATGATGCATACAGCACCATCCCTGGCCTCTAGAAGGCTTCACTCCAGTTAGAAAAAATATATATTTTAGATAATCATAATATGTTAAATTCTGCAATAAAGTTATAGGAAAAAAAGGAATGATTAATTGTACACCTAGCAGTCAAAGAAGCCTTTCCTTCAGTTCAGTTCAGTTCAGTTCAGTTGCTCAGTTGTGTCCGGCTCTTTGCGACCCCATGAATCACAGCATGCCAGGCCTCCCTGTCCATCACCAATTCCCGGAGTTCACTCAGAGAAGCCTTCCCTTAGGAGGGTAATATTTGTGCTGAGTTGTAAAGGTTGGCCAGGGGTTTGGCAGGCAGATGGAATAATCAGAAAATTTCTAGCAAGAGTGAAGAACATTTTCAAACAAGTAGCTCAAGAACATCTTCAAACAAGAATGGAATGTGGGTGTGAGTACATGTGAGCTGGGGAATAGAAAAGAGGAAGATGGTTGAAGCTGGAAAAACAGGCAGGTGTCAGGAGAAGGGCTTTGCATGTTGGTCTAAGGAATGTCTATCTTTATCTTGTGCATTAGAAGAAGAGTCATTGAAATGCTCACCAGAGAATGTCATGGATCCTATCACATTTGTCTGATTATAGAGGATGATTTCATGGGCATGGGCCAGGTAGCAGGAAGACCAGTTGGGAGATGATTAAGTGTTAAGAGAAAAAGTACCAAGTGGAAACTGATTTCAAGGAAAATTACAGTGGGAGAAGTGTCAGAGGGCTAGGATGAGGGGGAAGTCCAGCATGAGTCCCACATTTCTGACTTGAAATGATGGTGATACCTTCAACCCCAATAAGGAATAAAGGTTGAAAGGCAGGGAATTTGTTATGGGGAGGTGCAAGAAGTGTTTGTATTTGTTAATGTAGACCTGTCTGTGTAGAGATGTTCAGTTGGTGATTGGAAATAAACATTTGGAGGTCAAGAGAGATATCTGGGCTGGGAATAAAAGTTTCAGAATTAAAGAACAGGTAGTAACTGAAGGCATAGGAATGGATGATATGTCCAAGAAGATGTTGTAAGAAGAGAGGAGAATAGAGCCAAAGGCAGGACTCTGTAGGACTTTACCATGTAAGCAATGAACTGAGGAGAGAGGGAAATGGAGAACAAGGGGCCAACTGATGATTTGTTCTGGGATATTCTCACATTAAATTATCTTGATAATTACCAGGACTATGCTTCTTTTTTTCTTTTTCTTCCTTCTCTCTCTTTCATCTCCTCCTCCAGCATCAATTTTTATTTTTCCATTTCTTCTTCTTCCTTTTCATCCTCTCCTCTTTCTCCATCCTCCCATTCTCTCTCTTTCTCCTCGTCCTCCTTCTTTTTTCTTAAGTTTTGACTATTCCAAAATAAAATCTAGGGATAATGAAGCAGCATTCTGCTTTCCTATAAAATCTTCCCTACCCAATCTCAGAATCCTAATACAGACAAAGCATCATTTACTTTGCAATTGCTACATAATAGCATTCATTCAGTTCCATGAATTATCCCACTGGAACCTCCCCAAATCCTATGGGAGAGGTGTTCTAGTAACTTCTATTTTAATGAGGCCCAGACAGCTTCCATGGCTTGCCAAAACCCACACACCAAATGTGTAGTCAGGATTCAGACCTGTGTCACACTTCCCTTCCCCATTACTTACTCCTCTTGTCAGTTACAATGTTGTGATGTTCAGTCCCTTTGTACCTAGCACCTCTTTGAATCCTTCAAGTCTTAATTCCTATTAGCTTGAGAGAAAAAGTCCCTTTCCAAGTCCTTTTTCTGTGCCTTTAATAAGGTGTGTTGGCTGTTGGGTCTGTTATGACTTTTCCTGTCTCCTGTCCACCAAATGGGCTTCCTTGGTACCTCAAATGGTAAAAAAAAAAAAAAAAAAAAAAAAAAAAAAAAAAAAAAATCTGTCTGCAGTGCTGGAGACCTGGGTTTGATCCTAGGTTTGGGAAGATCCCCTGGAGAAGGGAATGGCTACCTATTCCAGTATTCTTGCCTGGAGAATTCCATGGACAGAGGAGCCTCGTGAGCTAAATGGTTTTGGATTCCTCTCCTGATGGTCGATTTTGCCACCAAGACAGGTGATCTCACCTTTGAATAATAAAATAATACTAGCAAACAGTTGCAGTTATTGTGTGTCAGGCACGTGGTAGCTCATTTTATCCAGCAGCTCTACAGATCATCGGCGGGGTTTGCTGTACTCCCTGCATCTGAGCTTGGCCCCGGCTGACCTTCCAGGATTCTGACATGCGGTCGACTCCCTTCCCTGCTGGGTCCATGGCTATGTCCCAGCTGGTCCCCCTCCTGCTGGCAGCTGAGACTTTCTCTGAGCCTGGGCCCTGCTGTCTGACCCCCAAGCATGTGGTCTCTATCCCATGGGACTTTTACCCCCGACTTCTACTGCTTTTGAAAATAAACAGCCCCAAATCTGCCTTAGCAAGTCGCTGACAGTGCTGCACATGGAGTATGAATGTGTCTCACTGTCATAAATAGTCATAAACGGAGACAGCCTCTTCTGGCCCAGACTGCCTGGGAGGCAGGACTGTCCCAGTAAACCTCTCATCCCAATTTTCTGGAGACAAACATTTCTGGACTAGTCGAACTTTCTTTTATTTGCTTGGGTTCTGTAGCTGTAATAAACTGG
Organism: Bubalus kerabau; assembly: GCF_029407905.1. Classification (NCBI taxonomy): domain Eukaryota; kingdom Metazoa; phylum Chordata; class Mammalia; order Artiodactyla; family Bovidae; genus Bubalus; species Bubalus kerabau. Next base: position 70,500,140 of record NC_073637.1, read on the forward strand.
GTAACCTCCCAGTCTGCTTATGGCCTGGGTGGAGTTGGCGAGTAAGTCCCACCTCTGAACTCCCAGGTCTCTGTCTCTGGACCCAGAGTGTCCCATCTCAGAGAGAAATGGGATTTGCAGACCACAAGATTCATCAACATGCTGCATCTTACTGTAACAACAGGTTTGTTCCACAGCCAGAAATGAAAGTGTTACTGAACCAAGCTGGTGTCCACTTTCCCACACACAGTAAAGCCAATCTATAGACACCTGGCTGTGGTGAAGGAAAGTGTGGTGTTTATTGCGGGGTGGGCTTCCCAGGTGGTGCTAGTGGTAAAGAATTCACCTGTCAATGCAGGAGACATAAGAGAAGTGGGTTCGATCCATGGGTCAGGGAGGCCCACTGGAGAAGGGAATGGAAACCCAATCTAGTATCTTTGCCTGGAAAATCTCATGGACAGAGGAGCCTGGCGGGCTATGGTCCATGGGGTCACAAAGAGTTAACACGACTGAAGTGACTTAGCACTTAGCCAAGCAAGAAGTTAGGGTCTTTTCAGAACTAGTTGCCCTGGACTTCTTGCTTGGGGCCCTGCAGTAAACGCTACAGTTTCCTTCATCACAACCGGTATCAGTAGATTGGTTGCTTTATTGCATGTGGGCAAATGGACCCAAGTTTGGTTTGGTACAAATTTTGTGGAGAAAGTGGGGGAGTCTTGTTCTGGGAAGGCCCCATAGGATCCTGCTCAGTTATAAAACCACGGCAGGTGGAGTAGAATATACAGTTCACACTTACTTTAAAGATTAAATGAAATATTAGCTTTCCTACTCGGTATAGACTGGATTTCTGGAGGTTTTTGTCACTGTCCTCTGAGGGCAGAGGTACTTTGGTGGAAAACTCTGTGAGGCTCTGGCCTGGGGTGTGGGTGAGTCAAGACAGTTCCATAACTCCTCCTCGCTCCCCTCCGCCTCTCTCCTCCCTTCCTTGTCTTTCTTCCTCTCCCATCCTTCTTCTGTCTCCCTCCTTTCTTCCTTCTTCCCTTCTTTTTCTCAGGCTCTAGTTCTTCTTCGTTTCTGTCAATGAAATGCTCTCCCTAGTGGGGACAGACTGTCACTGGCATTTTCCAAGCGTAACTGAGCTGGGGAATCTGTGTAACTGTCATAGACTCTTAGAATGCCGCTGCCTGTGGCGACCACAGAAGTCCACCCCTTTGACATCTTAGGTGAGGAATGGAAAGTGACTCAATCAAGATGGAAGGAGGCAGAGCCAGACTAGACCCCAGGGCTCCAAGGCTTGTCCCGAATTCTCAGCGGCATCGGGAGAATTGTCAACTAGGCTTTAAATCGAGAGACCAGGTCTGATTTCATCAAGAGGTTGTGGGATTTGCAGATCATCTTGTTGCTTGTACTGTTGTAAGAACAAGATCATGGTGATGATTAGGAGGTGTCTGCTCCAGACTAGTAATAGAACAGCCCTTCTGGAAATGCAGGGTTGGAGGGTGCTCTTGCCAAACTGTAGTAACCAGTGCCCGGGAATCCAAATGCAGCCAAAACCAAGGCCAGCTGCTCCAGGGGATGGAACAATCTGTTCTCTCCCTGCCCATCCGGGAAGCTGGGCATGTCCTGAGACAGGCCACTGTCAGTGAGCGCAGCTGCTTTCCCCAGAGGGAGGACCCTGAGAGCACCCCCACATTCCTGCACCCTTGTTCTCCTTGGCAGCTGGTTACATTATTCTTCCCAATGACAATATGGCAGACTGATAATAGCACTCATTTAAAATGATTATAAAACAATCATATGGGTACATGCAAATCTCTTCATTCAGACAGACTATGGCTACATGCTGCCATAGACCTAGAAGAATCCAAAAGATATAGACAAGCAAGATAATTTCGTATCCCATCTTTTCTTCAACAAAAATGTCTGAGAATGACTCCAAGACACTAGTTTTGTGAGAGGAGCTTGAAAGACACAAAACACAATCATGGTCCCTGTCCTCAAGGATTTGACTCTCTACTGGTGGATCCTATTCATTTCCTATTTCTGCTTTAACAAATTCCTCCACACTCAGCATCTTAAACAGCTCACTGTATCATCTTACACTTCTGGAAGTCAGAAGTCCAAAATGGAGCTCATTGAACTTAAAACAAGCTGGTAGGTCTGTCTTCTTTCTGGAGTCTCTAAGGGATATTCTGTTTTCTTGCTTTTTCTAGCTTCTGAAGGCCACCCACATTCCTTGACTCGTGGTCTCTTCTTCCATCTTCAAAGACAGCAACGGCCAGTCAAGTATTTCTCCCTTCATCACCTTTCTGGTTTTTCACTCTTCTGTCTCCCTTTGCCAGTTTTTCTTTTTAATTGGAGGATGATTTCTTTGCAATGTTGTTAGTTTCTGTTGTACAACAACATGGATCAGACATAAGTATACATATGTCCCATCCCTCTTGAACCTCCCTCCGACCCCCTACCCTATTCCACCCCTCTAGGTTGTCACAGAACACTGTGTTGAGCTCCCTGTGTTATACAACAATGCCCACTAACCATTTTACATATGGTAATATATATATATATATATATTTTTTTTTTTTTTCAATGCTACTCCCTTAGTTCCTCCCACCATCTTCTTCCCTGGATGTGTGCACAAGTCTGTTCTCTATGTCTGCATCTCTGTTCTTGCCCTGCAAATAGGTTCATCAGTACCATTTTTCCCTCTGCCAATTTTAAGGCCACTTGTGATAATATTGGGTATATTTGGGTAATCCAGAATAATCTCTTCATTTTAAAGCCATCCGATTAGCAAAGTTAATTCCCCCTTGCTATGTAACATAGCCTAATTATAGGTTCTGGGGATTAGGAAGTGGACATTTTTGGGAGGCCATTGTGCTCACTTCACAGATTTAGACATATTCATAGGTAATCATTAGAGGCTTCCCTGGTAGCTCAGCTGGTGAAGAAGCGCAATGCAGGAGACCATGGTTTGATTTTTGGGACAGGAAGATCTGCTGGAGAAGGGATAATCTACTCACTCCACTATTCTTGGGCTTTCCTGGTGGCTCAGATGGTAAAGAATCTGCCTGCAATGCAGGAGACCTGAGTTGTATCCCTGGGTTGGGAAGATCTCCTGGAGAAGGGAACGGCTACCCACTCCACTGTGATTAGTGCACTGATTGTGGGAGAGAGGAGATAATTATGGGAGCTGATAAGAAGAGCACCTAATCCAGTCTGAAAGGATGATGTGGTGGTGGTGGGGCAATGAGCGGGTGTTTCTGGAAAAAGTGACATTTGAATTTAGATTTTTAGCTTGAGTGAGAGTCTGGTCAAAAAAGGGGAAGAGATATTCTAAGAAAAGGGAGAACGGTACAACAGAAGCAAGGATATGCCGCATAATGGGGAATGAAACTATGGCTGGAGAGCAGGTTTGGGGACAAGAGTGGTGGAGACATAGGAGATTGGAAAATCATGCACTGGAAGGTTCTGTTGGGAAACACATGGCACTTTCAAAGAGGGTAATTAAAGAACCTTTTAAAAATGTTTGAATGAGGGAGACTTTTGCAATGTTTGGGTTGGGTTAAGAGAAAGCAACAGGGAGTGATGAAGTACCCTAGGATGGGCAACAGCCAGAAGAATCACCCTCCCTAGGCCTGAGGGCAATGAGTCACTGTGAGATGGTGGGGAGTTGTGACTATAGGGGGAGCTCCTCTGTGGGAGCTGTGGTCTTTGATAGAAAAACACAGCAATGTCAAACCACATCCTGGCAGGGAGAGGTCCAGAGGAATACAAGTTCTGACGTCCCCACCTTCAACCTGCTGTTCTTGCCTTTCACCGATTAATCCAACCAGAAGCCAGGGGGTGGGGGAGTTTGGTGAACACTGTGTGTGAAATTTAGCCCCATGTGACTCAGAAGAAAGTGATTTTGGAAGGGAAACTGCAGGGACCAGACAGGAGGACCTTGAATGTTGTGAATAGAGAATCTGAATTTTATACTGAAGGTCGCAGAGAACCTAGGAAGTATTGCAAGCAGGTCAGTCCATGGCTGTTTGAATCTTGGCATAGGTTTCCACTCCCCACATTACCTTCATCCTGTAGGGTAGAGATTTTATCTAGTCTCCATCTCTTATCTTTACTCCATCTCTGAGAGCCTTGACAAGCTGATTGGCACACTTTGTTAGTCAAGATATGAATGGCCAGCAATGCCTTTAATGTGTCACTTTCTTCAGACATGTTTAAATTCATTGGGAGCCTTTAATCCCTGGATCAGTTAGTTATTGCCATGAAAATGTGCTACAAATTACTTCCAAACTCTGGGACTTTAATAAGTATTTATTTAGCTCAGAAGTCTGTGGGTTGGTGATTTAGGCTGGAAAATTTCTCTGGTCTCACCTGGGCTTGCTCATATATCTGGGGGTCATGCAGTCTGTTGGCTGAATATCCACACCACTGGCTGGTGGTCAAATGTTTTCTGATGTAGCTCTTTGCCTCATGTTCCTCCCTCCAGGGGCCTAGCCTGGGCTGGTTCTGAGCAGAGTGGCCGAGGCACAGGAGCAGAATCAGAAACGTGCAGGCTCCTGACCAAGCTTCTGCTTCTGTGAGGACTGCCATCATTCTATTGGTCAAAGTAAGTCGGTGACTAAATAGACTCCACTTCTTGAGAGAAACTGCAGAGTCACGTGGCAGATGACATGACTAGAAGAGCCAAGAAAGAACTGGTGCCACTGTGGCAATTCATCTGCCAATCATTGTCGGGTGCCTAAACCCAGGCAACAGAGAATGATTTCTTTATCAAATTATGGATTTGTTTCTGGCCAGAATCTCCCACTAAACTGTCAGCCCTGCAGAGCACTACGGTACTTCCAGCGGCTCTAACACATGTGCTCACAGGGAAGTTTCACTGAAGCCTGCAATGCAGGAGACGCGGGTATGGCCCCTGGGTGGGGAAGATCCCCTGAAGCCTGCAATGCAGGAGACTCGGGTATGGCCCCTGGGTGGGGAAGATCCCCTGGAGAAGGAAATGGCAGCCCACTCCAGTATTATTGCCTGGAGAATTCCATGGACGGAGGAGCTTGGTGGGCTACAGTCCATGGGGTCGCAATGAGTCAGACACAACTGAGCGACCAAGCACGCATGCACACCTGCATGTTTAGACCTGCTGTATTGCTGTTTCACTTTCTCCTTTTCAGGTTTGGATAAAGTGAGGTGAATCTAGTCAAGGAAAAGCTGTCCCTCAGTGGAGGCACTGTCTCACTTTATCACTCTCCACTGGGCGCAAGGAAGTTGGCTCAGTTGCACAGCTTGAACAGAAAAGTGAAAGTGTTAGTCGATCAGTCATGTCCAACTCTTTGCGACTCCATGGACTGGAGCCCACCAGGCTCCTCTGTCCATAGAGTTCTCCAGGAAAGAAAACTGGAGTGGGTTGCCATTCCCTTGGGATCCTCCCAACCCAGGGATCGAACCTGTGTCCCCTGGATTGCAGGTGGATTCTTCATGGTCTGAGTCACCAGGGAAGCTCCCAGCTTGAGCAGATGACATCACTAACTAAAGGATATGATACTTCTGTTATGGAATGGGGTCCCCTTTAAATTCATATGTGTTGAAATCCTAACCCCTAGTATGTCAGAAGTGGAGAAGTCAATGGCACCCCACTCCAGTACTCTTGCCTGGAGAATCCATGGACGGGGGAGCCTGGTGGGCTGCAGTCCACGGGGTCACTAGGAGTCGGACACGACTGAGCGACTTCACTTTCACTTTTTACTTTCATGCATTGGAGAAGGAAATGACAACTCACTCCAGTACTCTTGCCTGGATAATCCCAGGGACGGGGGAGCCTGATGGGCTGCCATCTATGGGGTTGTACAGAGTTGGACACGACTGAAGCAACTTAGCAGCAGCAATATGTCAGAATATTACTGCATTTAAAGATTGGGGTTTTAAACAGGTAATAAAGCTAAGAAGAATTCATGTAGGTGGGTCCTATTTCAATATGACTGGTGTTCTTCCAAGAAGAGATTAGGACACAGACATACATGGTGAAAAGACCACGTGAAGACCCAGGGAGAAGAAGCTAACTATCAGTCAAGGAGAGAGACCTCAGAAGAAACCCTGCCAATACTTGATCTTAGATTTCTAGCCTCCAGAATTGTGAGAAAATAGAATTCTATTAAGTCACACAGTCTAAGCTACCTCGTATGGCAGCTCTAACAAATTAATGCATCCCCTTTCTTACAAGGGAACAGTTTATTTGGAGTGAGGTTTGTTTGGAGGGACTCTCCCAACCCCACTCCCGATGTGAGTCAGAGGAATACAAGTTGACAGCCTGGAAGAGGCTCGCCCACAGATGAAGTGCCAAGTGTTGCATATACGGGAAACTCATGGGATCCCTTCAGCGTGGCCCATTGCAGGCTGAAGACAGATAGTGCTGGTCCTTTCATGTGGCCTTTCCCGGAGCTTTGCAAGCAGTTCTAACTTGTTCTTTGTAGGCTGATGCTAAATTCAATTCATTAGCAAGTTTCCCAGTGGCCTAATTTTATTGGTTCCTCAGGAGTTCCTCTCTTGCTTTTCAGGCCTCTAGTCATCTAAAATGTGGTGTCTTCAGCAAATTCACCCCTCTCATTATGTGTGATCCCTCTTCTAGGCCATTTAGCCCTTCTCGCAGCTCCTAATAAATAAATACTGATTCTAAGACCAAAAACCCAAGAGGCCATACATTTAATTGCTTTCCATGCTGAGCAAGAATCATTTATTAGCGCTGTGCAAAGCGCAGTGTTTGAAAACTCCAAACCACATGAAACGCCGCAAGTTCTGAGCCAGAGCCTAACGGAGAAGCAGCCAAGTCTCATCTGAACTTTGTTAGGCTTCATGACCTTTCACAAAACCTCAAAGCAAACATAATTCAGACCCTGGGTAGGCTCAAACTCTGAGCTGAGTCCTGTCATTTGTTTGGTTTTGTAGCAGCTGCTTCTATCACAAATCCGCACTTCTGGTTTGAAAAAAAAAATAAAAGATCCCCACGATGGCTTCAACCCAGGGTGATGTTCTGCTTTGTTTTTGTTTTGTTACATGTCTATTAACTGTGAAACTCAAGACTCCTTTGGAAAGCTAGCTCAACTTGTGGGTTTAGGATTGCCAGGTAAATCGGGACCAAGTGATTTAAGTGGAATTCAGTGAGAAATCAATTGTCGTGAATCTGATTGGAATAGCTGGGAGAGAAGGAATAGCTGAGGGTAGGAGCTGGAGGCCAGAAGGGGATAGCTCTGTTTTGCTTTAAAAAAGGAAGGTTTGGTGCTGAGGCATTGTCTGGACACAGTGTGTGCATGGTACAAATGTGTCACTGGCCTCTTCAACGTATGTCATCTGTAGTTTTCTGCTTGTCCTGAACTTCATTCAGAGCCCCGACAAGAGCTTTGCAGACATTTATATATCACCATGTGTCCGTCTGGGCCTGCTGGACTGCTGCCTGACTGAGTTAGGCTGGCTTGACAGGGAACACTACGATGAGAAGGAGGCCAGCCTGGGGCTTTTCTTGCTGCAACTGGATGAGAAAGGGCAGAGACGTGGCAGACAGGAAGGGTTTGGACTCTGAGTCAGACGTGTCCACTGGGTTGGCAAAGACGATAATAGAAGTTTGGTCGTATGCACTGCATCCGCTCACTGGAGATTATGCTGGTAGCCCAGACAAAGAGAGGTGAGTGGAAGGAACACGGGGACTTCTTTAGGCAAGTGGAACCATGCTGCAGACTGGCATTTTAGCGGTCAGCCCAGCTTGGCCTGGTAGCAGATGGCTGCCCCAATCACGGGGCTGAAGCTGGGGGCCAGGATTCTGATCAGCTTGGATTAAAAGTTAATTTGGGTAGGAGGGGAGGGTAAAGGTGGTGATGGAGTAAGAGCCTGCAGCTCTCCTCTGCTGCAGGTAGAGATGGAAAGGGCTCGGAGCAGTGGAAGGAGATGAGGTCATAGAAGGGGGATCTAGATCAGGCAGGGCCTTGGAGGCCATCGTGAGAACTCGGGAAGGAAGAGGCTCCAACCACTTACCTTGTTGTCTCTTCTCTGCTTCAGTGTTCCCAAGTCAAAGCAGGTCCCACAATGAGCTTAAACACTTTTTCGTATACTTCAGGGGGTACACAAATCAAATTCAAATTATTTGCATTGGTAATCTTTTTGTAAACCTTTGTAAAATTCTCAGTGTAACCAAATTGCATTTGGTAAAGTTAATGGTTATATAATTTCATATCAGTCCTGCAGACAGGAACGAAAGAGTAAAAAATATTTCAATATTTCAATCCCACTGCTTTGGACTTCCATGTTGATCTCATAGATGTTTTATCTCTGTTTATGTACATAAATATTTTAATACAAATTATACCATAATTGATGGATTTTATTGAAAAAAAAATTTAGGATTAATCTTTGTTTTTTTTTTTTTAATTTTATTTTATTTTTAAACTTTACATAATTGTATTAGTTTTGCCAAATATCAAAATGAATCCACCACAGGTATACATGTGTTCCCCATTCTGAACCCTCCTCCCTCCTCCCTCCCCATTCCATCCCTCTGGGTCGTCCCAGTGCACCAGCCCCAAGCATCCAGTATCGTGCATCGAACCTGGACTGGCAATCTTTGTTAAATCAAGTTATCCTTGGATAATGTTTCCATAAACCAGTTACACCATTTTTATTTTTGTTTGAATAAAAGGATTATCACTAGGATTAATTAAGTTTCTGGTTTGATTAATTTATTATGACTCAAATTTTACCTAGTTGTACATTCTGTGGTTATGAGTTTTCTTTGCAGAAGTGATTTCTACCAGTGTCATTCCTCAGGTCTAATTTATATATATGTAAAGATTTGATTCTTCCATTCACTTTTGGCTAATAAGCATTCTAGATCATATGCAAATTTAGATACTGTTTGTTTTGAAAAGCTCTTTCTACCAAGTCTGTTTTCCACTTTCAATTTTTCAGTTTTTCATCTGTAATACATTTTACCACATACAGTTAGTTTTATTTTCTGTTGATTATATTTTTCAATAGCATTTGATAATAATTAGATGAACTGCTAGTTGTTAAGTTTTTCTTGGCACAACAGCCAAAAAGTACAGTCTTAGGAGCTAGATGACAGCCAAGTCTAAAGTGGGGTTGAGGGCTTGCCCTTGGCCCATCTTACCTCTTACCAGCCGGCCACGCTGTCCAAACCCATTAAACCTTTGTTTGTATGCAGTTTGGCCTGTAAAGAAGATCTGTTTTTAGCTCTTTGACACAGGTGCCAATTTCACCTGTGGAGGAGGAGGGCCACTGAGGAGGAAGGTCAGACAAACGGCTGCTTCATCATGATGAAATTTCAGAATAAAGCAAAAAACTGCATATCCTTTTGATGATACATTTTGGCCCAAGATCATTATTCCCACATTCCAAAGTTGCTAATCTTCATCCCTTTAATTTATTGTAAAACTTTGTGAGAACTTAACAATGTAAGAAAGAGCCTTCTGTAAGCACTTTAAGGAAAAGTTTAAAATGTGCAGGGTTGGAGTAAAGTGAAGACTGGACCTAGAGATTATCATATTAAGTGAAGTCAGACAAAGACAGATATATCACTTATATATGGAATCTAAAAAAAAATGATACAGATGAACTTATTTACTAAACAGGAATAGACTTGCAGACATAGGAAACAAACTAATGGTCACCAAAGGGGGTAGTGGAGGTGGGGGCATGTTGTCTAGTCACTAAGCTGTGTCCATGAGGGAGAGGTAAATTAGGAGTTGGGGGTTAACATATGCACACTGCTGCTGCTGCTAAGTCACTTCAGTTGTGTCCAACTCTGTGTGACCCCATAGACAGCAGCCCACCAGGCTCCCCCGTCCCTGGGATTCTCCAGGCAAGAACACTGGAGTGGGTTGCCATTTCCTCCTCCAATGCATGAAAGTGAAAAGTGAAAGTGAAGTCACTCAGTCGTGTCCGACTCTTCGCAACCTCGTGGACTGCAGCCCACCAGGCCCCTCGGTCCATGGGATTTTCCAGGTGAAAGTCCTGGAGTGGGGTGCTGTTGCCTTCTCATATGCACACTACTGTATATAAAATAGGCAAACAAAAACCTACTGTAAAGCACAGGGTACTATATTCAATATCTTGTAATAAGCTATAATGGAAAAGAATCTGAAAAAGAATATATATGTATGCATAGATGTATGTATGATGTATATATATGATACATGCATATATACATGTGTGTGTATGATGTATATATATGACACCTGAATCATTTTGCTGTATACTTGAAACAAAGACAACATTGTAAATTTACTATATTTACTATATAATTTTTTAAAAAGGTAAAAAATACAAAAAGACTGACTTAAGTGCTGAAAACAGACTGTAATTGGTACTGAAGAGAACAGGAATGTGGGGCAGAAGACCTGGTTCCAGACCTAGTGTGTCTCCTTTCTAACTTGGGGGACCTAGGGCCATTTACTTGGCCTCTTTAAGGCTCAGTTTTCTCAGCTACACAATCCTGAACATCTCATAGGGTGGCTATGAAGCAAACAAACGCTTACTGAGTAGAGCTCATGAACTTGGGAAGTGAAGTTTTCTTCTTCACAAAACATCTTGTCCTGTCCTATCTCTTCTCCCCTCTTCCATCTAATCCCTCTTCCTCCCTCCCCTCCTCACCCTCCTTCTGTTGGTGGGCCACACTTAATAGACTTGGGGCAGGGGCTGGCTTCACCAGAAAGATCAATTTATGATTTAGGGTGGGGGTTGATATAGTATCAAGTATCAAGGGCTTCCCTGGTGGCTCAGTTGGTAAAGAATCTGCCTGCAATGCAGGAGACCTGGTTGGGAAGGTCCCCTGGAGAAGGGAAAGGCTAACCACTCCAGTATTCTGGCCTGAAGAATTCTTCGAGTCCATGGGGTAGCAAAGAGTCAGACATGACTGAACAACTTTCACTTTGATATAGTATCAGTGGACCTAGAGGTTAACTTTATCCATGTGGGCAATCAATCAACCAATCATGCTTATGTAATGAAGCCTCAATACAATTCTGGACACAGAAGCTCAGGTGAGCTTCCAAGAGTGGCAACACTCAGTAAGTACTGTCACACACCAGTGCTGGAACCTCCTGTGGACAGTGGCAAGGTCACATTTGGGACTCTCCTAGACTCTCTGCGCATGAGTTTGAGCAAGCTCTGGGAGATGGTGATGTACAAGGAAGCCTGACATGCTGCAGTCCATGGGTTTGCAAAGTCGGGCACACAACTGAGCGACTGGACTGAACTAGACTCTCTGCCCTAGGGCTTCCCTGGTGGCTCATATGGTAAAGAATCTGCCTGCAATGCAGGAGACTCAGGTTCAATCCCTGGGTCAAGAAGATCCCCTGGAGAAGGGAATGGCTACCCATGCCAGTATTCTTACCTGGAGAATTCCATGACCAGAGGAGCCTGGTGGGCTATAGTCCACAGGGTCGCAAAGAGTTGGATGCAAATGAGCGACTACCACTTTCTCTTCTTTCTCAGACTCTGCCTGATGCAGCTCTTCCTGTGGCTGATTTTAATGTATTCTTTCCCTGTAATAAGTTCAACTATGGACGTAAGAGCTTTGATTGAGTTTGTGAATTTTCCTAGTGAATTATGGAGTCTGAGGATGGTTTTGCGAAACCCTTGAACTCAGTAGTTTTCAGAAATGAGAATGATCTTATGCACTCTTCTCTCTAACTTTGTAGCTGGATCCTAACTCCTTGCCTTTGGATTCTTAGTCTTATTTAGCATTGGCAGTTAGGAAGACTGGACCCTGAACCTCACAGTTTAGCTAACTCCAGGTACCATCCCCATTGTTTATTACTTCTTCCTCAAAATTCTGAAGAAAAAAAGCCCCTGTGTATCATCTTTGTCATCTGTGGTGATTTTTGGAATGAAAGAAAGAAAAGAAATATTTGTCAAGTACTTATTTGCTTTGAGCTGTGGGTGAAATGCAGTTGAGATTGTGTAATTCAAATTCCTCAGGCAGAAGTAAAGTTTGCCAAACATAAAGAAAAGTTTGCCCATGTCACTTGTATGGCTAATTCACTCCACAAATGCTTGTGTTCAGACATTGTTCTAAATGCAGTAGGTGCTGTACTAAGTCCTGTCCTGCTCTTTGCAACCCCATGGACCATAGCCCGTCAGGCTCCTCTGTCCACGGAATTTTCCAGATGAGAATACTGGGGTAGGAATGCCATTTCTTACTGACATTTCTCGACCCAGGGATCAAACTTGCATCTCCTGCACCTTCTGCATTGGCAGGAGGATTCTTTACTACTGTGTCAAACAATTTATGTGTATTAACTCATTTGACATATTGACCACTGAAGCAGGCTTTATTATTGTTACTCTCATCATCACACAAGTGGGCAAGCTGGGCCCAGGGCAGTGAAATAACTTCAATGAGTTCCCACAGCCCACAAATAATTGAGACAGGCAGAAGATCAGGTTCTAGAACTATTCTGGAGCCCCTTTGTTACTGAGGCTGTCAATTCAAGACTTGAGTCTTACGTTAAAAGGAGCCCAGTCTAGTGGGGGAGACAGACTTATAAGCAAAAAATAGTTTTATCCTACAAGTTCTACAATAGAGTGCAGAAGTGAGAGGAGCAAATACAAATTGCTTCCACTGGAAAACTGAGATAGGTTTTTAACTTAGCTCTCTTCCTTGTGCTTCATTACCAATCCATCTTCACATCTGTTAATTCTAACCCTCCACTTCATCCCAAATTATCTGGAAGCAACTCTTTGTTGCAAAATTTTCCTAGACTGTAATTGTCCTTTAACTTTCTCTGCAATGTCTTTTGTTAAACAGAAATTTGAAATTTCAATTTAAAGTAATTTCTCATATGACCGTACTATAAATCATAAAGACATTATATTTTCTTCCCAAAGTTTTAAAAATTGCTCTTCACATTTAGCTCTAAGGTACGCCATTTGTTAGACTTGGAATTTACTTTTGTGCACTGCATGTGCTAAGGAGATAGTTTTATAATTTTTTTCCTTATCAGTAACCATTTGCTCAGCTCCAGTTTTCTGCAATCCAATATCTTGTAACAAGCTATAATGGAAAAGAATCTTTATATGTATGTATGATGGTATATATATATGATTCAGTGGTCACATTAAAATGATTAAAATACTCATCTGATTCCTAAAGTACTGACTTCACTTAAAGTTGCTACAATATCTAATTAACCTTTGTAATAATATCCCCCATTTTGAGCACAAAAAAATTTCTTTTCTGGCTAAGAGCCAGTGTAAGACATGTGACCAAAATGTACCTTGTCATAAACAGGGGTGTCTAAAATACACATCATATTTTCAATAATGGACTTACCTCACACAATGACCATCTCTGCCACATTACATTTTAAAACAGGAGAGAAAATACTAGGAATATTTTCTGTGTTGTCCAGCACATGATTATTGAACTAATAATATTCCAAGTATGTTATTTATCACAGAAGTAATTAAAAGAAAAACCTCGTATGCCCTGAGGTCCTTGAAATCTAAAGGATGATTGAGTATCTTAATTGAGTGTCATAAAATTTTCCTCCCAGAAAGAGCCCTTAGAGATTATCTAATGCAACTCCCTCCTTTTATGTTAAAGAAAGAGTGTCAGAAGAGTAAATGATATGTACTAGACCATACAGCTGAAGCCTGGTTAGGTTTCCCTCGCCCTCAGCTCTGCTTGTTAAGGAGCCCTGAATAAGTCTTACTGTGACTAACCTGTCTCCATGCACCTTGCTTTACCTGAAGGAAGCGTGGGATTTCCCGGGTTCCCTGATGGTTTGCACACCTGTAATCAGGGCCTAGGAGTAGTCACTGCCTCGGAGCGTGTGCTGCATACAGGTTGTCCTTCCTCATGAACAAATTTGTAGGAACTGATCTCCTACGTTCTGACTTGGTTCTCAAATTTGCACTGCTGGTTGACAAGACCACTGAACTTTGTTGCTAGAAGATTCGAGCTTTTCAAAGGGAACTTTACCCAGGCTAACATGTTCATCAGTACTGTCTGATGTTTTTTAATAATGAATGATCAAGACCTTCCTAATCGAAACGTCAACTAGACCTGAGCTGGTTTCTAATACCCTGTCACAAATCATGTTCTACGCTGCAGTGCTAATGTAGGAACAGGTACCACGTCTGCAACTGTGTTGGATCCTACAGAGAGGCCAAAACCCATAGAACCCTTCTCATCTTCTTTCATTTAACAGCCCAAGTGGAGGAGTCTGTCAAAAGAAGAGATCCTTTAAGAATTTCCCTTGCCAGTCATCTGTGGTCTCATCTCTAGGTCTTCTACTTAGGAACTTTTTGGACAAAGGACCACAGACCTGTTGGTGGTCACCATTTCAGAAGGTATTTTCCTAATATGATTCCTAGGCATGATCTGATAACTTACCCCAAACCCTTATTGGGGTATGGAGCTCAGCTCCTGAGTTCCAGTCCTGTAATTGACGATGCCAAACTTCTGTTGTGTCCCACATGTTGCTGTGACTGTCTATTTTTATAGGATAACTGCTCCTCAATGCCTAAGTTTGTGGTTTCCTCTGCTGTAAATAACTACAGAGGAGAAGAATCTAAGACAAATACAGTAAGGCTGCTTGTTTTGACCAAACTGGCAATTAATGAAGTCCATGTGGTTAGAAGTTGCAATCAACATTTGCAGCAAGAGCAGCATCTTCTGGATAAACAGAAGAAATGAAAAGAAACGGATGGGGAAAGGATCTGAGATCTTGGTGCGGAGGCTTCATGGCTGTGTATCCAGGGACTCATATTTATTTCCAGGTGTATGCAAGAAACTCTCAGATGGTAGGAGCTAACCAGCATTGATGTATGGAAGAGTAGGAGGAAAGCTTTAATTATGTCTATCCTCAAATTTGAGATGGAGATGGAAATCTCAGCACCTGGTTTGTTTCAGAGGGAGTGGGATGAAGGACCACCTCCATTCTGTTAATGCGTGTGCCTTTCTAGAGAACCACATTTTCAGCAGGAATTCCTGTGAGCATGAAAGAATCCCCAGGAGAGGATTCCTTTCCTGTAGCACGTGTTGCATGAGAGTAACATTGAGATAGAATTGAGAACAGAGGCTGAAAAGGCGAGGCAGAGAGTGAGACCACCAATCCCCCTTCCCACTGCCTTCATTAGAGGCATTCTGCTAATTGTAGAGGCAACTCCTGGAAGAAATTTCTCTTTTTATTTATAATTCCAATTGTTTGAGAGACTGAGTACACACGTACACACACACACACACACACACACACATACAGCGTCTCCTCTCATTACAGGGACGCTCACTCTCCTGGCCTCCACTTTGGAGCAGGGACGGTGCTCAGCCTTCCTGGTGAGTCCTACTCACGCTGTTCAGTCCTGAATAATCACTGGAAGGACTGATGCTGAAGCTGAAACTCCATTACTTTGGCCCCCTGATGCAAAGAAGTGACTCATTGGAAAAGACCCTGATGCTGGGAAAGATTAAAGATGGAAGGAAAAGGGGACGACAGAGGATGAGATGGCTGGATGGCATCACCGACTCAATGGACATGAGTTTGAGTAAACTCCGGGAGTTGGTGATGGACAGGGAGGCCTGGCGTGCTGCGGTCCATGGGGTCGCAAAGAGTCGGACACGACTGAGCGACTGAACTGACTGACTGACTGACTCATGCTGTGTGGTGGCCTTGTGCCCTGTCCCTGTGAAGCAGTTGCTGCAAAGCAGTGCACAGTTCTTCTTGGGGCCGTGACTTGTTTTTCTTTCATTTATTTTACTTCCTATATTCTTCCTTAAATGAAAAAAAAAAAAAATCTTGGCATATGGCCTATCTTAAAAAAAAGGCTGTTCTGGTTTCCATTTCTAAGAGAATTTTGGCAGCAAAAGTCACAGTGCTGGATATTTTACTGCATGTATCAATCAAACCCGGTGCATATGGAAACAGGCCTATCTAGATAAACTCTCAGAGCAATCGCTGTTCACAAGAAGCCATTTCAAGAAAAGGATTTTCCAACCCCAAGTAGAGCACAAAATAAGACGATAAGGAACGGGCAAAAGGAATGACTCAATGACCAAGAGGAATGGTACACTTTTCTAGTTCATAAAAATAACAATAAAACTCAGTGGCATTCAGGTTTGATAAACCTGATTTTTTTTTAAAGTCAGGAATCCACTGTGTGCAAGTCCAGACACCAAATTCAAACCACTTTAGTTAAAAACAATGGGAATTTATTTTAAAGATTCTTGGCTCTCTCAGGGAATCTAAGGAAGGGTTAAAGGCTTCGGCCACAGAAGAGGCCAGCATGCAGATGGCGCCCCATTACAACCGGAGTCATCTCTCATGGTGCTGTCTGCTTTCATCCACGTGGCAGAAACAATGGCAGGAAGGTCCCTCTTCACCTTTGAGAAGAGACTGATCTGACTCCTTCAGTCCCTCGTCCAAATGTGCACTGTGGGACTTACTGATGCAGGCGCTCACCTCAGAACAACCAGCTGTAACAAGAGAGATGGGACACCCGATTGGCCTCGCTGGTGTCAACCTCTGGGTCAATCCACTGGTTGGGGAGGGCAGGGGTCATACTGCATGGAAGTTCCCACATTAAGCGTGTGGATCCAGAAAAGATGGAGCAGAAAATAGGTGTGGTCAACAGAGTTCAACACTATTTGGAGAGCTGCCTTTCAGTGTTTGTTTTCCTTACAACTTTGCTGGCTATAGGAAATAATATGTTTCTTTGACTTAGTATGGAATGGAACCCACGTTTGTGTTTGTGCCTGGGGGATATTTTTGGCTCTAGGAGGGTTAGGCTCACACTCTCCCCAGAGTGAGCTCTGATGGCATTAAATATAGGCCTCAGTAAGAACCAAATACAAACGAATGCTAGCCAACATCATGGTTTGAAGAGTATTATGTTTCTTCTAATTAAAGGCTCTTAGGCAGCAGCTGGGCTGAGAAAATGCTCGAATCAAAGATCAGCATCTTGTAGCATGCTGATTTTCAGTGAACCGTGAGCTGGGATTCATTGCCACACACCTCTTCCTGAGACTTGTGAGAGTCATTGCCCTCTGCTGTTCCTGTCTTCACTAAAGTGCGGCCAACATAGTACGTTCTCAACACACTCCATTCCCCCTCTGACTCTCTGCAAACAAGGATGCCCCTGTTGGTATACCCGTTTGAAAGCTTCTGATTCCTAGCTTGAAGATTATCAGGGTGACTGGTTAATTATTTCCAATTTGCTTTATTGTAGTAACACTCATTAAAATTATTGAAAGCAATGCAATATTCCAATAATGTCAGCAGGAATATGGGTCAAGGTCTTTTATTCGATGGGAAGAATTTTCATTAACCTAATTACATGCAGAATCCTTACAACTATAGCAAAGTCGAAGTAAATTGAGAGTTCTCAACTACTTCTGCCTACATTCACAGGTAATACAATCACACTTCTAAGGAGGAAGTGGACAATCAGAGGCATGTGAATCAACAAAGGAAAAAAATCAACAAATGGCTTGAGAAAATACTGTGAAATATAAGAAATGGTAAATGGTTCATTAAAGATAAAAAGCAAAAATTTTTGTAAGATTAAAAACAGTTAACTAAAAGGATCCAAAGTAAATCTTTGAAAGCATCTGTTTTGTGTTCTCAATAAAATTCTCAAAAATGTGTCCTTTATCAAACAAAAGAGGAAGGAGAAGATGATAAGACAACAGACTAAGATGAAAAGAGAGCTGCTTAGGCTGTAGGAAGAGATTTAAAAAGCTCAATAAGATAAAGGTAGTAAAGAAATTTAGATGCTTCATACATTTCTAAGTTGCTATCATAAATTTAAACAGTTGTAAATGATCTTCTTTATAGTGTACTATGAACATTTGTATTTTAAAACAAAAATATGTCATCATTATTTAAAAAGTGTCCAATGTGATTTAAATGGCTTAATTATTTCTGTGATGACCATCGTCTACTTTAAAAAATACTTGAACAAACCCATCTTTAAATGGTGGAAATTTAAAATAGTTCCACACATTTTCAGTTCACTTTTCCCTTTTCTATAAGATTTATAGCAATATAATGTAATTTATATATGGATTTTCTCAGTTAATCTTCATATTTTTAATACTAGAAATATGAATATACATTTAAACTTAAACTTTAAAATTTTTCTATAACCACAAGCTCTGAAAGTTACACAAATTTTTTCTAGTTTCAGCTGTCATTAGTTATTGATTTCCAACGGATCAAAATAATATAAATGTATCACACATTTTGCTAGTTATTAACCATATGAAGTATGATTTTATTTGGAATTCAGTTTTAACGAGATGGTTAAGGCTATTTATCTTTTGTCAGTTGGTTTATATGATCATGGATGAATGTTACTTATTGTTAGAATGATAAATAATTCAGCATCCATTCCATTTGCTATTGGTATAGATGAAAATGAGGAAAATTTTTGTTTGCATCAGTAAGGATTTTTGTTATACAATGTCATGCATGCTTTCAATCCCATCTCTTTTGTACACCTAAAGGTCATATAACTACAAAAGATAAAAGTTATTTGAATTATCTAGCATCTGATAAATCCATAATGTCTTCTCATAATTTTGTTGACAACAAAGAATCAGAGGCCGAATGACAGGCAGCATGATGTGCTACCCAGTCATTCAAGCACTTTCCTTTATCGACATCTACACCAATGTCTCAAACTATTGCCTTGTTTGTCACCCTGGAGGTTTTTAAATTCTAGGCCAATGTGCCTGTTTCAGTTATTACTGAGTAACTTCCCTGAAACTCAGAGACATAAAACAATCACTTTGTTGTGTTTACAGATTCTGTGGGTCAGGAATATGGTCAGGGTGCAGCAAGGTCTTATTCTCCTCCATAATGTCTGGGGTTTCAGATGGGAAGAATCAAAGATCAAAGGTTTGGATGACTCGAAGGCTTGGGACTGGAATTATCTAGGAGTTCCTACACTTCCATGTCCAGTGTTGGGTTGGATGACTAAAATATGAGCTCTGTTGAAAATGTCCATCAGAGGGCTCACACACAGCCTCTCCATGTGGCTTGGGCTACAATATGCTTGTGTGTGCTTAGGCTACAACATGCTACGAAACAAGCTGCCTGGGCCAGAGCAGCGAGACTTCTTACAGGACTAAAGGCCAGAGCAAATATCCCAGCAAACAAAACAGAAGGTGCTTTGTCTTTTATGACCTCACATTGGAAGTCGTCCCTTCTACTGGACTCTGTTGTTCAAAGCTGTCATAATCTAGCCCAGATCTAAGAGGAGATGAAGACTCCACCTCTTTATGGAAGAAATGCTGATGAACTTGTAGCCATTTAAAAAGATTGCCCTGACACCTTATTAAGATTTGGAAGAGTGAGAGATTTGTTTCTTTTCTATAGTGGGAGCAAGGCAATTATGAAAAGAAAGAAGAACCTCATGATATCTTGACTGTATGTCTTTTCCTAGGTAGACCAATTTTAGGAAAATTTACATGTAGAAGCTGAGCTTCTGAAAACTGATTCTATTAAAACTGTTCATCTCTCATACATATATAATATATTGAAAAGTGTTTCCATACAACCAAGGTTACGTGCACATTAGTTTGACTATCACTACAGCAGTTTTGACAAACCTGATTTGGATGTACCTTAGTGTAATTTTTAAATTATGCAAACATTTCACTATCAAATGTACAGCAACAACAAAAACACAAAAATTTCTTTAAAATAAAAGGAGAAAGAAGGCTGATATTGAATTTCTCTTTTGCAGTATTAAAAACTAGAGGACAGTGTAACATGGAATACAGGACTTAGAAGGAAATGGTTGAGATTTAAGCATTCTGTACTCAGCAAATTGTCGCATATGAAAGAAATTCCAAGATAAAAAAGAGCAGGGAAAATAAATCACTTATGTATCTTCCAGAAAGAAACATTCAAAAACATTAATTGAAGATATGTTTGAGCTCATCAAGTGAGTATAAGAATAAAATCTCAAGAATGGGTAAATTAGGAATGACAGCTTTGGGGGTGGCTGCATAGCTTTTGAATCTTCTTGAATCCCCACATAAAAACAGACAGAGTATGTAGATAGAAAAGCAAAGTCATGGAAATAATTTGCAGAAAAACTAAGTGACAATGTATGTCTAAAAATCAAATATAAATGAGAGGGTTATAGGCAGGAAGGCTAGGGGTCTCCAAATGGAGGAATTAGGCTGCAAGTGTCAAGTGTTTTTTTTTTTCCTCTCTCTTAATTGGCAGGAGAAAACAAACAAGTGTCAGATGCTTTTTTTCCGCTTCTCTATATAAAATTAAAAGGTTTTTTTTTTTTAATTTCTGTGTTGCCGTGATGACACCTGGTTTCCCCGAACTTAACTTTTCTCAAACCTTGAGCTAACCAGTGTATTTTTCTTATGGAAATGTTTTTCTTAAGCTATGTTAATGAGCTATGTATTTACCTTAGATTCTGTCTTTCTTCAAGTCGGTTCCACCTAAGACTCAGAACCGAAAATGGCTCAACAACCCTGTATGTTTTACTCATGGAAATGTTCTCTTAAGTTATATTGGTGAAGCTATGTATTTCCTTGGAAATCTGTCTTGCTTCAAGATTCATGTCAATTGTTTTATGGTCTGGGATGACTCACCTTGTGCCAATGTTATCTCAAAATGTATGTTGTGGGTGAGGGGCCTGGAGCCGCTCTCTGAGTTTTGAGACATTTCCTTTTCCTAATTAGTAGCTTGCTAATAGGAATAAAACTTCTTGCTAAAAACTAGCAAGGGGGCACTCTTTTTGCCCCCTTCTGATGTATATGTCAGAAGCTTTCTCTATCTCTTTTATACTTTAATAAAACTTTATTACACAGAAGTTCTGAGTGATCGAGCCTCATCACTGGCCCTGGATGGAAATCCTCTCCTCTGAAGGCCAAGAATCCCGGCATCTTTCATGGCGCAGTGACAACCTTTCATAAGTAAGTGATAATAAATGGTCACAGCCACATCTGTGTTAGAGAGCAAAGGGATCTATCTGTGAGTGGGAGAACACATAGCCCAAGTCATTCACAGAGAGGGCAATACAGCTGATTTGAGAAACCAGATGAAAGTGGAGAGACTTTTTGCCATCATGGTAACGGATGAGTAGGAGGGGCTCATGCATTGGTGCACGCTAAGTTGTTTCAGTCGTGTCTGACTCTGTGTGACCCTATGGACTGTAGCCCACCAGGCTGCTCTGTCCGTGGGATTCTCTAGGCAAGATTACTGGACTGGGTTGCCATGCCTTCCTCCAGGGGATCTTGCTGACCGAGGGATCGAACCCAGGTCTCATGTCTCCTGCATTGGCAGGCAGGTTCTTTACCACTAGCACCACTTGGGAAGCCCGCTGTAAGCCCAAAGTGCCTGAAGCAGGGTACCTCATGGAACCTCAAAACAGACCCCCCTGGACTCCTTTTTAGGCTAGGTCTCCACACCAAGGACACACTTTAGGGGAGAGAAATGTAGAACCAATAGAGCCAGGAGGGTTTAGAAAATGAGCCGCCATATTTTAAAATACTATATAAAAACAATAGAAGTGCTTGTTTTGTGCAGCTGGAAGAAATCTCTGAACCAAGCCTCCTTCTAAAAGTTCAGGAAAACTAAACTCACGTGAAAATGAGCAATAGAAAAGTACTGAGGCCAAATGCTACGTAAAATTATTATAGGAAAAAAAAAAGAGATTAAAAAGTAGAATAACATCCCACAGACAAAGAAAGCATGCCAGAAAGACATGTTCAACAAACAGATAAAACTGTAATGAGTTATTTCAAAACAAACTAAAAGGATAAAGAAAGCGATACAGGCATGAAAGAATAACATTAATAAGCGTTAGAAAACCTAACCAAAGAGATGACAGATTCACCAAAGAATTAAAAATACAGGAAAAACATCATTTTAGAAATGACTAAACTAGAAGAAAAACAGGAATGAATAAACACAACAGATGTCTAAGGTGAAACAAAACATGAAAAGGAGGAAACATGAAAATCAAGAGGAAGAAAGAGACAAAAAACAAAAGGTTGAAAGAAAATGGCAAATATTAAAGTTAGGAAAAGGGGATCTAAAATATTGATAGCAGATGTCTCTAATGAAGGGAAGGGAAGGGAAGGAAAGGAAGAGAAAGATAATGAAGTCTATAATTCAAGGATATTTTGCTGAAATAAAATGATATTTTAAATAACACATTGAAAGAATATATTGTATTCTTAAGAGGAGGGGCCTGTACCAGGACATATTCTAATAGAATTATTAAAAATTTCAGACAAAGAAAATCCTTTAAGAATCTAGACAAAAATAGTAAGTAACTTACAGGGGAAATGAAACTAGATTATCATTGGACTTTTTGACATTAACACTTATGTCAGAATAAATGAAGTAACATATTTAAGATAGTCAAGGAAAGAAATACAAGCCAAGAATTTTATGTCCAAAAAAATTGGCTTTCAAATATAAAGGATACAGTTATCAACATTCAAGAACTCAGGAAATATTGTTCCCATGAGATTTTACTAAGGAATCTACAAGAAAACAAGTGTCAGACAAGCAATATGACTAGTGAGACTTCAACCTAATGACTCGTAGTAAATATTAAACACTTATTTACTTGCAGAAATAAGACTAAATGAGGCTTAAAAGGAAGAAATTATACTACACAATGGCAAGATGGTATGAGAATACAGATAATTCAATCATCCAATCATTTAAATCGTGGAGGAGAAGAGGCAAACACATGCAAACAGAAATTCTTAACTGTTTTCAGGAATTATGATTGGTGGTGGTAATATTATGTTGTGGCTTCCTTGGTGGCTCAGACAGTAAAGAATCTGCCTAAAATGCAGGAGACCCAGGTTGGATCCCTGAATTAGGAAGATCCCCTGGAGAAGGGAATGGCTACTCACTCTAGTATTTTTGCATGTTGTTACTCTAAGACATTCTATTCTAAGCCATTTCCTTCTCCAGGGGATCTTCCCAACCCAGGGGTTGAACCCAGGTCTCCTGCATTGCAAGCAGACGCTTTACTGTCTGAGCCACCAGGGAAATGTATACATTCTAAGACTGTTGTATGTGAAGAGTGGGTAAAGCAAATGAGTAACTGTGGGATATTCTATAATCCTTTGTGTTTTTGAGAACTAGGATTATTAGAATGGAGTAAAAGAAATACAGATATCATATAGAAGAGGTTAAGCAAAAGTCTCATGGTTTTAAATTTGAATTATAAATATCAGTATGTTCTTTAAATGTATTTTAATATGTGTAAAATATACACATATTGCCGTTGTTCAGTCACTAAGTTGTTTTTGACTCTTTGTGACCCCTTGAACTGCAGCACACCAGGCTTCCCTGTCCTCCACTATATCCCTGAGTTTGCTCAAATTCATGTCCATTGAGTCAGTGATGCCATTCAACCATCTCATCTTTTGTCTCCCCCTTCTCTTCTTGCCCTCAACCCTCAGCATCAGGGTCTTTTCCAATGAACCTGCCCTTTGCATCAGGGGGCCAAAGTACTGGGGTTTCAGCTTCAGCATCAGTCCTTTCAATGAATATTCAGGGTTGATTTCCTTTAGAATTGACTGGTTGGATCTACTTGTTGTCCAAGGGACTTGCAAGGATCTTCTTCAGCATCACAGTTCAAAAGCATCAATTCTTTTTTGCTCAGCCTTCTTTATGGTCCAACTCTCACATCTGTACATGACTACTGGAAAAACCATAGCTTTGACTATATGGACCCTTCTTGGGAAAGTGATGTCTCTGCTTTTTAATACATTATCTAGGGTTGTCATAGCTTTTCTTCCAAGGAGCAAGGGTTTTTTAACGTCATGGCTGCGGTCACCATCTGCAGTGAATTGGGAGCCCAAGAAAATAAAATGTCACTATTTCCACTTTTTCCTCATCTATTTGCTATGAAGTGATGGGACCAGATGCCATGTTCTTAGTTTTTTGAATATTGAGTTTTAAGCCAGCTTTTTTCACTCTTCTCTTTCACCTTTATCAAGAGGCTCTTTTGTTCCTCTTCATTTTCTGCCATTAAAGTGGTATCATCTGCATGTCTGAGGTTTTTTATATAATCATCCAGCCCAGCATTTCCTATGATGTACTCTGCATATAAGTTAAACAAGCAAGGTGACAATATAAAGGCTTGATGTACTCCTTTCCCAGTTTTGAACCAGTCCGTGGTTCCATGTCTGGTTCTAACGGTTGCTTCTTGTCTTGCGTACAAGTTTCTCAGGAGGCAGATAAGGTGGTCTGGTATTCCCATCTCTAAGAATTTTCCACAGTTTGTTGTGATCCACTCAGTCAAAGTCTTTAGCGTGGTCAATGAAGCAGAAGTAGATGTTTGTTTGAAATACCCTTGCTTTTTCTATGATTCAACGGATGTTGGCAATTTGATCTCAGGTTCCTCTGCCTTTTCTAAACCTATCTTGTACGTCTGGAAGTTCTCAGTTCACGTACTGATGAAGCCTAATTTGAAGGATTTTGAGCATAATCTTGCTAGCATGTGAAATGAGTGCAATTGTATGGTAATTTGAACATTCTTTGGCATTTGTTTGGGATTGGAATGAATATACATATATAATTAAATATAAAATTGTTTTTTATATCATTCTAGATAGCAAGAAAACTGTCAAAAATTAGTAGAATATAAAAATTACTTTTACAGTCAATTAAAAGAAAATCTTATTAGTCAAAATTAGAACATTTTGAGTTTTTTAAAAGCCATTTTGCAAGCATGAGTGTTAAGTCACTTCAGTATGTCTGATTCTTTGTGACCCTATGGACAGTAGCCCACCAGGCTCCTCTGTCTATGGGATTCACCAGGCAAGAATAATTGAGTGGGTTGTCATGCTCTCCTCCAGGGGTTCTTCCCTAGCAGAACCCCTGTCTCTTATGTTTCCTGCAGTGGCAGGTGGGTTCTTTACCACTGGTGCCACCCGGGAAGCCCCCAAATCACTTTAATAAGATACAATTAGCATACAAAACTTAGTTTTATTAAAGATAAAAATTGTAATAGATCAAAATCCATCTAATATTTCTAAATTCTTGAAATATTTTTGACAAACCAATTGGTCACCTACTGAAGATGACAGGGAACCAGTTCATTAATTTGAAAACTAGGTGAATAAAAGAAAGGAATGAAGAGTCTATCCTGTATGAACTGCTTCTTTCTGTATCAGTTGTATTACAGAGTAATCAAATGACGAATGAGGGCAAACACCTTCTTATAAAATTATTTCCAGGTAATAAATGAAAACAAAATGTTAGAATTTAATGTTATCATACTTCAACCTATACTGCTGATCACAAATGGCTACTAACATCATAAGAGGATAAAATCTGACGTTATATGCTTCTGATTGTCTTACCAGTGGGATTGAATTTGCCTCTGGATCCAGCTGCTCATGTGCAGGAGACACAAAGGATGGAAAACATGTTGAACTACACAATAAATGTGTGACCAGCAAAAACAGGCTGTGGGAAACTCGGTAGTTTAAAATCTTTGGTTCTTCATCCCATTAATCATAAGGAAAATAAATAGTGAAGGGAGAAAATGAAGTTAAAAAGACTTAAAAGACAGATGGTGGTTAAGAAAAAAGGGTGTGCTCTTGGGTGAGAAAAGTCCTAAAGAAAATTATTATAATAAAAGTCTGGATGCAGTTATCTTTTGAAGGCGAGATTAGGAACTGGGACTGGAATGAAACACATGGAGAGTTTTCTGGGGTATTTGATAAGTCTTTGAGTCTGAAACATTGATTAAATTATATGCTATGCTATGCTATGCTAAGTCACTTCGGTCGTGTTCGACTCTGTGCGACCCCATAGACGGCAGCCCACCAGGCTCCCCCATCCCTGGGATTCTCCAGGCAAGAACATTGGAGTGGGTTGCCATTTCCTTCTCCAATGCATGAAAGCGAAAAGTGAAAGTGAAGTCGCTCAGTCGTGTCCGACTCTTCGCAACCCCATGGACTGCAGCCTACCAGGTGTCTCCGTCCATGGGATTTTCCAGGCAAGAGTACTGGAGTGGGGTGCCATTGCCTCATATGGACTACTGGAATTTTCTACCTCCTAATCTCCCTCAGCTATTTCTTTTCTCCCCCTAGCTCTGTCCTTTCTGGAAATCACCTGTGTATTCTCTGTATCTTTTTTGCTATGTTTGTTCTTTTTTTTTTATCTGCCACATGTAACCGAAATCACATGGCATTTGTCTTTCTCTGTCAGACTTATTTCACTTAGCATAGTACCCTCTAGGTCTATCTATGTTGCTGCATATGGTATTATTTCATTCTTTTTAACGGCAGAGCAACATTTCATTGTGGGCTTCCCTGGTGGGTCAGTGGGAAAGAAACTGCCTACTAATGCAGGAGATGTGAGTTTGATCCTTGGGTCAGGAAAAGCCCCTGGAGGAGCAAATGGCAACCTACTCCAGTATTCTTGCCTGGGAAATCCCTTGGACAGAGGAGACCGGCAGGCTACAGTCCACGGGGTTGCAAAAGAGTTGGACAGGACTTAATGCCTAAACAACAACATTTCGTTGTAGTATACACATCTTCTTTATCCATTCATCTATTTGATGGGCACTTAGGTTGCTTTCATATTTTGTCTATTGTAAATGATGCTGCAATGAACATAGGGTGTGTATATCTTTTCTTTGGATAAATACCCAGAAGTGGAATTATTGGATCATATGGTAGTTCTATTTTTACTTTTTTGCGGAACCTCTATACTCTTTCCCATAGAGTCTGCACCACTTTACATTCCCACCAATAGTACATGAGGCTTCACTTTTCTCTACGCGCTTGCCAAAACTTGTTATTTATTGTCTTTTTGATAATAGCCATTCTGACAGGTGTGAACTGATTGCTCACTGTGGTTTTGATTTGCATTTTCCTGATGATTAGTGACGTTGAGCATGTTTTTATGTCCCTGTTGGCCATCTGAATGTTTTCTTTAGAAAAACATCTATTCAGATCCTCTGCCCATTTTTTGATCAGGTTGGCTTTTTTTTTTGATGTTGAGTTGTATGAGTTCTTTGTATATTTCAGATATTAATCCTAAATGAGATGTGTTAATTGCAAATATCTTCTCCCATTTAGTAAGTGGCCTTTTTTGTATTGTTGTTTCCTTTGCTGTGCAAAAGCTTTAAGTTTGATGTTGTCCCATTTGTTTAAAATTGCTTTTGTTTCCCTTGCCTGAGAAGAGATATCTGAAATACCAAGACTGATACCCAAGAGCTTAGTGCCTATGTTTTCTTCCAGAAGTGTTATGATTTCAGGTCTTACATTTAAGTCTTTAATCCATTTTGGATGTATTTTTGTGCATGGTGTGAGAGAGTAGTCCAGTGTGACTCTTTTGCATATTGCTGTCCAGTTTTTCCAAAACCATTTATTGATGAGGCTTTCTTTTCCCACTGTACATGCTTGCCTCCTCTGCCATAGATTAATCGCACATATCCATGTGTGTTCTGCTCTGGGCTCTCTGTTCTGCTGCCCTGATCTGTGTGTCTGTTTCTGTGCCAGTATCGTAATGTACAGTCAGTAAGTACATAAAATCTTTGTATAGTGACATACCGGACATGAATTTGAGCAAACTTCAGAAGATAGTGAAGGGAAGCCTGGTATGCAGTAGTTCATGGGGTCACAGACAGTTGAACACAACTTAACAGCTAAGGAACAACAAGGACAGCACGGTGAGATACTGTAACTAAACTGAT
The DNA here is from genome assembly GCF_029407905.1 of Bubalus kerabau. Lineage (NCBI taxonomy): Eukaryota > Metazoa > Chordata > Mammalia > Artiodactyla > Bovidae > Bubalus > Bubalus kerabau. The sequence continues at coordinate 70,527,836 of NC_073637.1, forward strand.
CTCGGTGATCATTTTGAAATGTATAGAAATACCTATAACAGGAGCTAATATAGTGTTGTGGGTTAATTATCCTTCAAATACAAGCAAACAAACTCATAGAAAAAGAGATGAGATTTCTGGATACCAGAGGAGAGGGGTCAGGGGAGGAAGAGTAGGATGAAATCAGTCAAAAGTTGCAATTATAAGGTAAAAAAGTACTAGGGATATAATATACAATAGGATAAATATAATCAATACTGCCATATGTTATATATGAAAATTAACAGATCAAATTCTAAGAATTCTCATTACACACAAAAAATTTGCTTTCTATTTCTTAAATTTTGTATCTATGTGAGATGATAGATGTTCACTAAACCTATTATGATATACATATCGTAAGAATGATTATGATAATCATTTTGTAATGTGTATAAGTCAGATCATTATGCTGTACACTTAGCAATAGGTAGAAAGATGGAGAAAGATTGATTTGTTTTAGGGAATTGGCTCATATACTTATGGAACCTTGGTGGTCTTGTCTGGGTAAGCTGGCAGGCTGGAGACCTAGGGAAGAACCCATGCTGCAGTACTAGCCTGAAGGCTGTCTGCTGGCCTAATTCCTTCTTGCTCAGGGAAAGTCAATTTTGTTTTATAAAAGCCTTCAGCTGATTGGAGGAAGTCCACTTGCATTAAGAAGGGCAATCGACTTTTCTCAAAGTTCACGATTTAAATATTAATCTCATTCAAAAAACCATCTTTTCAGAAATATCTGGAGTACTATTTGACCAAGTATCTGGACACTGTGGCTCAATTAACACATAAAATTAACCATTATGTATGGCTAAAAATAAAATAATAAAAAGTTGGTAAATGTAACTGAAAGGGAGAAATAAGACAATGATAAACCAAAATTAATTTATTTAAAATTATCTATTTTAGACAAATTGAAATTAACTTCAAAAACATCAAATGGAACACAAATCATTTTATGTTGGTAAGCTTTAAATAAACAAAAAAATATTACATTCACAAAGAGGTTTTGAACTTAACAATATTGAAATATAAGCAAAAACACATGTAAAAATAAATCTTAAAAAAATTTATATATGCTATTAGAAATCATCAGAAAGCACAATAATAATGAAAGATTTTAATATACACTATTAGAAGTTGATGGATTAAGTAAACTAAACATAATTTAAGTACTATTAAGTATTTAATTAATAAAATATTAATTAACCAATAATATACTTTTTACTAATATTATTAAAAGTTATCAATTTAACTTTGTGTCCTGCCATCAAAAAATACACCTATAGAACATTTATAAAAAATGATCTTATTTCAGATCATAATGAAAAGCCCAATATATACCAAGTTAAAATAACTTTGGTGGGCTACTTTCTTTATCTACAAGGCAACAAAATTAGAAACTAATGGCATACATTTTAAAAGACAAAAACAGAGGAAACTATACATTTGGGGAGAAAACTGCACTCCTAAATAAATCGATCAAATATTTGTAAATTAACAATAATGCAAACAGTTCATAACAAAATTTAAAGGATTCAGCAAAAGCTGTATTCATACTCCCAATCACACACATATTTTCCCCTCAATCAAATAAATATTATTCAGGCATCTTTTGGATGAAAGCAGGTCCAATTTGAACCAGCTGGAACTATGAGAGATATTCATTGGTCCACAAATGGGAAGAATGGACATTGCTGGGAGGGGTCAGTTTTCCCAGGATATCCCTGCATTTGTCCTGTCCTTCGTGTGTCAGCTTCATTCCTGCCTCCTGCAGAGTGAATGTCTACAGGAAGTGGCAGATGTTGCATCAAGTTTTCACCTTTCCCACCATAGAAGAAAGGCTCCCTCCAAGTCATTCCTACTTCTGCCCCAAACTTCCCTTAAATATTTTCTTCCGCTCCAATTTGAATAATCCTGAACAGGTCTCTGAGCTAGCTTGAGTCAGATTCCTGCCTTTTGGCCAATCTCAACCATGAGAGAAACAGGCTCATTCTAGCTCCTATTCAGAACACTTCTTGAGAGAAGTAGGAGCAGATATAAAGCTCTCCCAAAGAAGGTGGATGTTCTTTCAGAAAGAAGAGAGAGCAGCCTGGCCAATGGAAGTTCATGCTCACTATAAAGAAGAGTGAAAACATATTCAGCTTAAGAAGCTGATAAAAGAAAAATAAATTTTAAAAGCAAAAGAAAGAAAAGTAAAAGAAATTAAAAAAGAAATAATAGGTAAGAAGGAAGTATGGGTCAAAACAAAAGACAGTAGCGGGGGTGAAAAAAATATGCCAGGTAATTAGGGAGTAAAAAAGTGAGAGATTACAATATTAGTATCAATAGATATTAAAGCATAGTATTAGATTATTACAATATTATATATTAAATCATACTATATTGATTTTAAAGTTATATTGTTGTTGTTCAGTCAGTCTCTTCCATCACGACACTTCCATAAGCCTCTTATCCTTATCAAAGGGCAGACAGAATGAAAACCACAATCACAGAAAACTAATCAAACCGATCACATGGACCACAATCTTGTCTAACTCAATGAAACTATGAGCCATGCTGTGTAGGGCCACCCAAGATGGACAGATCATCGTGGAGAGTTCTGACAAAACATGGTCCACTGAAGAAGAGAATGGCAAACCACTTCAGCATTCTTGCCTAAAGAAGCCCATGAACAGTATGAAAAGGCAAAGAGAAATGAAACTGAAAGGTGAACTCCCCACATCAGTAGGTGGCCAATATGCTACTGGAGAAGAGCAGAGAAATAGCTCCAGAAGAAATGAAGAGGATGAGCCAAAGCAGAAAAAGCTCCCAGCTGTGGGTGTGTCTGGTGGTGAAAGTAGAGTCTTAACGCTGTAAAGAACAATATTGCATAAGAACCTGGAGTGTTAGGTCCATGAATCAAGGTAAATTGGAAGTGGTCAAGCAAGAGATGGCAAGAGTGAGCATCGACATTTTAGGAATCAGTGAACTACAATGGACTGCAATGGGCAAATTTAATTCACATGTCCATTATATCTACTATTGTGGGCAAGAATCCTTTAGAAGAAATGGAGTAGCCCTTATACTCCACAAAAGAGTCTGAAATACAGCACTTGGGTGCAAACTCAAAAAAGGACAGAATGATCTTAGTTTGTTTCAAAGGCAAACCATTCAGTATCACAATAATCCTAAGTCTATTCCCCAACCACTATGCAGAAAAAGCTGAAGTTGAATGACTCTATGAAGACCTGCAGGACTTTCTACTCTAACACCATAGGAAAGATGTCCTTTTCATCATAGGGGACTGCAATGCAAAAGTAGGAAGTCAAGAGATACCTGGAGTATCAGGAAAGTTTGGCCTTGGAATACAAAATGAAGCAGGACAAAGGCTAACAGAGTTTTGCCAAGAGAACACACTGGTCATAGAAAACTCTCTCTTCCAACAACACATGAGATACTGTACACATGAATATCACCAGATGGTCAATACAGAAACCAGATTGATTATATTATTTCCAGCCAAAGATGGAGAAGTTCTACACAGTCAGCAAAAACAAGACTGGGAGCTGACTGTGGCTCAGATCATAAATTGCTTATTGCCAAAATTGAAGAAAGTAGGGAAATCCACTAGACCATTCAGGTATGACCTAAATAAAATCCCTTATGGTTATACAGTGGAAGTGACAAATAGATTCAAGGGATTAGATCTGATAGACAGAGTGCCTGAAGAACAATGGACAGAGATTCATGACATTGTACAGGAGGCAGGGATCAAGACCATTCCCAAGAAAAAGAAATGCAAAAAGGCAAAATGGTTGCCTGAGGAGGCCTTACAAATAGCTGAGAAAAGAAGAGAAGCCAAAGGCAAAGGAGAAAAGGAAAAATATACTCATTTTAATGCAGAGTTCCAAAGAATAGCAAGGAGAGATAAGAAAGCCTTCCTACATGAACAATGCAAAGAAATAGAGGAAAACAACAGAAAAGGAAAGACTAGCAATCTCCTTAAGAAAATTAGAGATACCAAGGGAACTTTTCAAGCAAAGATGAGCACAATAAAGGACAGAAATGGTATGGACCTAACAGAAGCAGAAGGTATAAAGAAGAGGTGGCAAGAATACACAGAAGAACTATACAAAAAAGATCTTCATGACGCAGATAACCACAATGGTGTGATCACTCACCTAGAGCCAGACATCCTGGAATGCAAAGTCAAGTGGGCCTTAGGAATCATCACCATGAACAAAACTAGTGGAGGTGATGGAATTCCAGTTGAGCCATTTCAAAACCTTAAATGATGATGCTTTGAAAGTACTGTACTCAATATGTCAGAAAATCTGGAAACTCAGCAGTGGCCACAAGACTGGAAAAGGTCAGTTTTCATTCCAATCCCAAAGAAAGGCAATGCCAAAAAATGTTCAAACTATCACAAAATTGCACTTATCTCACATACTAGCAAAGTAATGCTTAAAATTCTCCAAGCCAGTTTTCAACAGTATGTGAACTGTGAACTTCCTGATGTTCAAGCTGGATTTAGAAAAGGCAGAGGAACCAGAGATCAAATTGCCAACATCCCTTGGATCATCGAAAAAGCAAAAGAGTTCCAGAAAAACATCTACTTCTGATTTATTGACTATGCCAAAGCCTTTGACTGTGTGGATCACAACAAACTGTGGAAAATTCTTGGATGGGAATACCAGACCACCTGACCTGCCTCCTGAGAAATCTGTATGCAGGTCTAGAAGAAACAGTTACAACTGGACATGGAACAACAGACTTGTTCCAAATTGGGAAAGGAGTATGTCAAGGCAGTATATTGTCACCACAAGGCTGTATATTGTCACCCTGCTTATTTAACTTATATGCAGAGTACATCATGCAAAATGTCGGGCTGGAAGAAGCCCAAGCTGGAATCAAGATTGCCAGGAGAAATATCAATAACCTCAGATACGCAGATGACACCACCCTTATGGCAGAAAGCAAAGAAGAACTAAAGAGCCTCTTGAGGGAAGTGAAAGAGGAGAGTGAAAAAGTTGGCTTAAAACTAAACATTCAGAAAACTAAGACCATGGCATCTGGTTCCATCCGTTCATGGCAAATAGGTGGGGAAACAATGGAAACAGTGACAGACTTTATTTTTTTGGGCTCCAAAATCATTGCAGATGGTGACTGCAGCCATGAAATTAAAAGATACTGGCTCCTTGGAAGCCATGACCAATCTAGACAGCATATTAAAAAAGCAGAGATGTCACTTTGCCAACAAAGGTCTGTCTAGTCAAAGCTATGGTGTTTCTAGTACTCGTGTATGGATGTGAGAGTTGGACCATAAAGAAAGCTGAGCACCAAAGAACTGATGCTTTTGAACTGTGGTGTTGGAGAAGACTCTTGAGAATCCCTTGAACTGCAAGGAGATCAAACCAGTCCATCCCAAAGGAAAGCAGTCCTGAATGTTTATTGGAAGGACTGATGCTGAAGCTTCAATAATTTGGCCACCTGATGCGAAGAACTGACTCATTGGAAAATACCCTGATGCTGGGAAAGATTGAAGGCAGGGGGAGAAGGGGACGACAGAGGATGAGATGGTTGGATGGCATTACCAACTCAATGGACTTGAGTTTGAGCAGGCTCAGGGAGTAGTTGGTGATGGATAGGGAGGCCTGGAGTTCTGCAGTCTGTGGGGCTGCAAAGAGTCAGACATGACTGAGCGATTGAACTGAACTGAACTCAGCTGTTCAGTCGTTTGACTCTTTGTGACCCCACGGACTGCAGGACACCAGGCTTCCCTGTCTTTCACCATCTCCCAGAGTTTGGTCAAACTCTTGTCCATTGAGTCAGTGATGCCCTCCAACCATCTCATCTTCTGTCTTCCCCTTCTCCTCCTGCCGACAACCTTCCCAGTATCAGGGTCTTTACCAATGAGTTGGCTGTTCACATCAGGTGGCCAAATTATTGGAGTTTCAGTGTCAGGACCAATCCTTTCAATGAATATTCAGGATTGATTTCTTTAGGATTGACTATTTTGATCTCCTTGCAATCCAAGGGACTGTCAAGAGCCTCCTCCAATGTCACAGTTCAAAAGCATCAATTCTTTGGTGTTTAGCCTTCTTTATGGTCCAACTGTTACATCTGTACATGGCTACTGGAAAAACCATAGCTTTGACTATATAGACCTTTCTTGGGAAAGTAATGTCTCTGCTTTTTAATATGCTGTCTAGGTTTGTCATCACTTTTTTGACAAGGAGTAAGAATCTTTTAATTTCATGTCCGCAGTTACCATCTGCAGTAATCTTGAAGCTCAAGAAAATAAAGTCTGTCTCTGTATCCATTTTTTCCCCATCTATTTGCTGTGAAGTGATGGGACCAAATGCCATGGTCTTCGTTTTTTGACTGATGAGTTTTAAGCCAGCTTTTTCACACTTCTCTTTCACCTTCATCAAGCGGCTCTTTAGTTCCTCTTCACTTTATGCCATAAGGGTGGTGTCATATGCATATTTGAGGTTATTGATATTTCTCCTGGCAATCTTGATTCCAGCTTTTGTATCTCTCCTTGCTATTCTTTGAAACTCTGCATACACATGAGAATATCTTTCCTTTTGTCCTTTGCCTTTAGCTTCCCTTCTTTTCTCAGCTATTTGTAAGGGCTCCTCAGCAACCATTTTGCCTTTTTGCATTTCTTTTTCTTGGGGGTGGTCTTGATTACTGTCTCCTGTACAATGTTACAACCTCTGCCCTTTTTCCTTCAGACACTCTATCAGATCTAATTCCTTGAATCTATTTACCACTTCCACTGTATAATCATAAGGGGTTTGATTTAGGTCATACTTGATGGCCTAATGTTTTTCCCTACTTTCTTCCATTTAAGTCTGAATTTTGCAATAAGCAAGTTCATGATCTGAGCCACAGTCAGCTCCCAGTCTTGTTTTTGCTGACTGTGTAGAACTTCTCCATCTTTGGCTGGAAATAATATAATCAATCTGGTTTCTGTATTGACCATCTGGTGATATTCATGTGTACAGTATCTCATGTGTTGTTGGAAGAGAGAGTTTTCTATGACCAGTGTGTTCTCTTGGCAAAACTCTGTTAGCCTTTGTCCTGCTTCATTTTGTATTCCAAGGCCAAACTTTCCTGATACTCCAGGTATCTCTTGACTTCCTACTTTTGCATTGCAGTCCCCTATGATGAAAAGGACATCTTTCCTATGGTGTTAGAGTAGAAAGTCCTGCAGGTCTTCATAGAGTCATTCAACTTCAGCTTTTTCTGCATAGTGGTTGGGGAATAGACTTAGGATTATTGTGATACTGAATGGTTTGCCTTTGAAACAAACTAAGATCATTCTGTCCTTTTTTGAGTTTGCACCCAAGTGCTGTATTTCAGACTCTTTTGTGGAGTATAAGGGCTACTCCATTTCTTCTAAAGGATTCTTGCCCACAATAGTAGATATAATGGACATGTGAATTAAATTTGCCCATTGCAGTCCATTGTAGTTCACTGATTCCTAAAATGTCGATGCTCACTCTTGCCATCTCTTGCTTGACCACTTCCAATTTACCTTGATTCATGGACCTAACACTCCAGGTTCTTATGCAATATTGTTCTTTACAGCGTTAAGACTCTACTTTCACCACCAGACACACCCACAGCTGGGAGCTTTTTCTGCTTTGGCTCATCCTCTTCATTCCTTCTGGAGCTATTTCTCTGCTCTTCTCCAGTAGCATATTGGCCACCTACTGATGTGGGGAGTTCACCTTTCAGTTTCATTTCTCTTTGCCTTTTCATACTGTTCATGGGCTTCTTTAGGCAAGAAGTGGTTTGCCATTCCCTTCTTCAGTGGACCACGTTTTGTCAGAACTCTCCACGATGATCTGTCTTGGTTGTCTCTACAAGGCATGGCTCATAGTTTCATTGAGTTAGACAAGATTGTGGTCCATGTGATCGGTTTGATTAATTTTCTGTGATTGTGGTTTTCATTCTGTCTGCCCTGTTGGATGAGGATAAGAGACTCTTGGAAGCTTCCTGATGGGAGGGACTGGCTGTGGGTCAACTGGGTCTTGCTCTGGTAAGCAAAGCCATACTCAGTAAATCTTCAATCCAATTTTCTGCTGATGAGTGGGGCTGTGTTGTGTTAAGTATTATGTTTTTATAATATTAAGATAGAATTTAAAGCAAAAATATCATCAGGGTGAAGTGATCATTTAATAATAAAAAGAATAATGTAGTAGGAATATATTAAATTCAGAATCTGTATGTATCTTAAATATTTAATCTCAATATGAAAAAGATTATGAGAAATTAACTAATATACAATTATAGGAGATTTTAATATACTTCTCTTAAAAATAATAAATAAAAAGTTAACAATGATGTAGAAGATTTGAAAAATACTACGTCACTGCCAAACAGCACGTATAGAAAGGCTGAAGTACACAAATGCATGTATAGCATTTATAAACATTTATCTAGTTCTAGGCCACAATGTTAATCTAATCAAATATTTAATAATTAATTTAATTAAAAATAATGAAATAATGCCATTTTCAGACATGGCTAGACCTAGATTCTCATACTGAGTGAAGACAAATATCCATATATCATTTATATATGAAATCTCAAAAAATGGTACAAATGAAATTATTTACAAAACTGAAATAGAGTCACAGATATAGAAAACAAACTAATGGGAAAGCAAGGGAGGGATAAATTGGGAGATTGGGATGGACACAAACCACCATAGGTAATGTAGATAGCTAATAAATACCCACTGCATGGCACTGGCAACTCTACTCAGTATTCTGTAATGACCTATATGGGAAAAGAATCTAAAAAACTAGTGGATATATATGTGTGTATAACTGATTCACTTTGCTGTACAACAGAAACTAACACATTGTAAATCAACTATGTTTGTGTGTGTGCACGCATGTGTGTGTGCTCACTCATGTCTCACTTTTTGTGACCTGTTGGTCTGTAACCCACCAGGCTCCCCTGTCTATGGGATTTCCCAGGCAAAAATACTGGAGTGGGTTACCATTTTCTACTGTAGGAGATCTTCATGACCCAGGGATAGAACCCACATCTCTTGCATCTCCTTCATTGGCAGGCAGATTCTTTACCAAAACTATATACCAATAAAAAATAATTGAAAAAGAGAGAAACAATATATGGTTATCCTACAGTATACCTGGCCAGGACTCCTCAAAACTGTCAAGATCATCAAAAACAAGGAAAGTCTAAGAAACTGTCACAGCTAAGAGGAGTCTAAGGAGACGTGATTATTAAATGTAATTTTGTATACTGGATGAGATCCTTGAACAGAGAAAGGATATTAGGTAAAAAACTAAGACAATATGAATAAATTATGGAGTTTAGTTAATAATACTGTATCAATATGGCACCCCACTCCAGTACTCTTGCTTGGAAAATCCCATGGATGGAGGAGCCTGGTAGGCTGCAGTCCATGAGGTTGCGAAGAGTCAGACATGACTGAGCGACTTCACTTTCACTTTTCACTTTCACTTTTCACTTTCATGCACTGGAGAAGGAAATGGCAACCCACTCCAGTGTTCTTGCCTGGAGAATCCCTGGGATGGGGGAGCCTGGCGGGCTGCCGTCTATGGGGTCGCACAGAGTTGGACACGACTGAAGTGACTTAGCGGCAGCAGCAGCATCAATAGTAATGTATCAATGAACAGCCAATTTTATTTATAAATTGTAACAAATCTGCCAAACTAATGCAAATTTTAATAATAGGGGAGACGGTGTAGATATGGTATATGTGCTCAGGCTCAGTCACATCTGACTTTTGTGGCCCCATGGACTATACTCTGCTGAGCTCCTCTGCCCATGGAATTTTCCAGGCAAAAATACTAGAGTAGGGTGCCTTTTCCTACTCTAGAGGAACTTCTTGACCCAGGGTTCAAACCCACAACTCTTGCATCTCCTGCATTAGCAGGTGGGTTCTTTACCACTAGCGCTATCTGGGAAGCCCCATGTAGGTATGCTCAGTGCAGTTCAGTTGCATAGTTGTGTCTGGCTCTTTGTAACCCCATGGGCTGCAGAATGCCAGGCTTCCCTATCCATCACCAACTACTCCCACAGCTTGCTCAAACTCATGTCCATCGAGTCAGTGATCCCATCCAACCATCTCATCCTCTGTTGTCCCCTTTTCCTCCTGCTTTCAATCTTTCCCAGCATCAGGGTCTTATCCAATGAGTCGGTTCTTCACATCAGGTGGCCAAAGTATTGGAGTTTCAGCTTCAACATCAGTCCTTCCAACGAATATTCAGGACAGGTCTCCTTTAGGATGGACTGGTTGGATCTCCTTACAGTCCAAGGGACTCTCAAGGGTCTTCTCCAACACCACAGTTCAAAAGCATCAATTCTTTGGTGCTCAGTTTTCTTTATGGTTCAACTCTCATGTCAATACATGACTACCGGAAAAACCATAGCTTTGACTAGACAGACCTTTGTCGGCAAAGTAACGTCTCTGCTTTTTAATATGCTGTCTAGGTTGGTCATAGCTTTTCTTCCAAGGAGCAAGCATCTTTTAATTTCATGGCTGCAATCACCATCTGCAGTGATTTTGAAGCCTAAGAAAATAAAATCTGTCATTGTTTTCATTGTTTCCCAATCTATTTGCCATGAAATGATGGCAATGGATGCCATGATCTTAGTTTTTTGAATGTTAAGTTCTAAGCCAGCTTTTAACTCTCCCTTTTCACTTTCATCAAGAGGCTCTTTAGTTCCTCTTCACTTTTTGCTGTAACAGCGGTGTCATCTGCATATCTGAGGTTATTGATATTTCTTATTGTAGAATAAGAATAAGTTATTGTAGGTATGCTGGGGTGGGTAAAATGACACTTCCCATGCAGTCTATTCTATTTTCCTATAAATCTATATATAACTTTTCAAAAAATACTCTTTGAAAAAATTAAAGTTTCAAGAACAGATAGGAAGAAGGAAAATGAGAGTGGAATCACCATGCCAACAGACCAAAGTAAGGAACTAAAAACAGCCATATTCTGGGAACTTGATAATATGACAGAAGTGACATCAAAAGGATTTTGGATGATGGAATATCATATCATAAATGGTCCTAGGTAATTCGTCTGTTTATGGGAAAAACTGCATCCTAACCACACAGTATTCAAAAAAAATTATAATAATTTTCACATTTACTAAATGTGAGAAGTAAAGTTTATAACTTTTATATGAAAATGTAGGAGGATATCTTTATGATGGTAAAATAGGGAAGGATTTCATTAATGTGACACAATAGTCACAAACCATAAAAGAAAATATTTGAAATGTTAAAAATTATGCATTAAACACTCTATAAAACAAAAGAATAAACACAGTTGAAATGCATGCCATGAGCTTGAAGATATTTGTAATGCATTTTAAGAAAAAAACTGATATATACATGGTAAAGAAATTGTGTACATAACTTGAACAAAACTTCTATGTGTGCACAGACATACAAGTATAGACAACATAACTTGTAGTAGCAAAAGTATGCAAATGAACTAAATGTCAAATACTAAGGGAATGGTATACAAAGCTTATTACATTCATACAGTCAAATATTTATTGTACAGCAGTTAAAAAGCATGAACTAAAACTATATGTGAAACACACATATATTTTCAAAGCATGAACTTGAGTGAAAAATTACAATAAAATGAAATGTTTATTATTATACCATTAAAGTAAATACACACATAACATTACTGTCAGTAAAGCAGAAAACATGGGACAATAATAATTTTTATAATTGTATTTATAATTAAGCAAAGCTATAATAAAGGTTAAGCTTTATCTGTAATGCTTTATCTCCTTTAAAAAAGATTTGAATCAAGCATGGCAAAAGTAATAACATTAAAGAAATCCAGATGGTATCACTCTCAGAGAGTGAACTCCATTTGACAAATTAAGTTCCTTTAGATAGAAGATACCCTAAGTGAAAAACAAAAAATCAAAAGCTCTTCTGCATGAGAAAATGTGAATTCCTCCTTTAAAAAATTAGCGGGGATTGGGAAGATTGAAGTGAGTGAATAGAGAGCTTAGCATGGACGAGGGAGGAAAAAAACAACAATGAGATAGCAAAAGCCCAGATACTTAAAGGGACTGTAAGTAGCTCTTTGGTATCTAAAATGAATTTTAAAAACAGAAGTAAATATTACAAAATAGTCATTTGTTTTCCAGAAGAGTGTAATGTAATTCCTAACCATGATGCCCAGACATTCATTAAGTTGCTTTAAATACAAATACTTTAAAAAAGGGATATTTTTTGTAAAAATTGGAGACACAGCCTGGGTTCCTGTTTGGATTAAGATTGTCAGGAGCACAGACAACAAACACAGTAACAGGAATCCAGAGGTTGAGTTGATTATGAACATGAAAGTCTTCATGCAGAGAATATGGGAGAAAGGGTTTGGATTTCCATTGCCTGAAACACTGGAGGCATGAGGCAGTGTTATCTAGAGGGCAAGAGGATAGAAGAATCCAACTTGAGTGCAGTAATAAAATAATGTGACACACACTTGCTGAGAGGAGAAATTGTGCAATTTCCTGTGGGTGTGATGAAGTTTTCATAGCAGATAAGATAGTTGATCTGGGTATTAAAGCCTGCATATGTGTGAGCTGGACTGACAAGGTGAGAAACAGCAGAGGGAACAATAGTTTGGTGGTTAAAAACACAGACTCTGGGATAGATTGCTTGGTTTAAATTCTGTCATTTATGACTTAAATCCCCATGATTGTTACTTACTCTCTTAGCACTTCAGTTGCTTTTTCTGTGAAATGAGAAATCTACCTCCAAAGAGTTGTTTGTAATGATTAAATGAATCACCAGTACACAGTAAACTCTCAATGTATTGCTATCATTATTATATTCAGGAAAAAATTAGTAGTTCAGCATGACCTGTGTTGGGATGCCTAGCAGTGAATACTGAAAAAAGACTGTAGAGGTCTTATCCACCCCATTAATTTAAAGGCTTCTGTTGGTCATGTGCAGCACTGCAGCTTTTAAAGTATAGTCAGAGTTTTGCTTTAGAAAGATGTCTGTGGCAGTTCCATGGGCAAGAATTGGAAGTGAGTGTGAAGGCAAAGAGAGTAGCTAGGAGGTTTCTGCATTGGTCTGCATTGACTACTGAACTGGAAGAGACAATTCCTCCCCTAGGGCCATACTGGAGCAGGTGAAAGGAACCAGGCTTACATGAGGGTTGTTTCCCATAGAGTCTCATTCCGGCCTCAGAATTCACAATGCTTTAGACCAGAACTCTCCAGAAGAAATATAATGTAAGCTACAAATGCAAGCCACATATGTCATTTCAAATTTTCTAATAGCCAAAGTAAAAAAGTAAAAAGCAATAGGTAACATTACTTTTAATAATGAAGTTTATTTAACTCAATATATCAAAATATTATTATTTTTACCTATAACTAAGATTAAATTTTATTAGTGATATATTTTGCATTCTTTTCATAATAAGCTTTAAAAATCTGATGTGCATTTTGTATTTACATTTCATATCAATTCAGATTAGTCATATATCAAGTGCTCAATAGCCATGTATGACTACTAGCTATCAGACTAGGAAGGAAGAGTAAATCTTTCTGCTATCCCTATTGTCTTTCAGATTAGAAACTCTCTAGAAGAGTTTCTAGAAAATCTCTAGAAATCAGTTTCCAGAAAATATGTCAACTTCTTGTTCTGACCAGCAGAGAGAGGTTTAATCATTTACAGAGTCCTTTAAACTGGCACTAGAGATAGGCCCACTGGGCTAATTTTGTGTGATAAAAATCTTTTTATTTCCCAGTGATCTGCTGTTCTGAAGACAATAGCTATAATTTTTAAGAATTTGTCGTATTTCCTACAAACTGCAGGGCTGACCTGAATTGTATCCTATCTTGACAGTCACTTGGAGGCTCTAGGCTTGCTGCATAAAGATGAAATTAGATTTTATGTGGACTATAAGGTGACATGAAACATTTGGATGAGCAAGGTCAGAGACTTCTTTTTATATTGAATCGCTTATTTGTTAAAAAATGGTGAATGCCTACTATGCATTAGGCTAGGATTGAGGGACCCAGTGCTGAGCCTGAGACATGATCCCTTCTCTCATGGAACTTCTGTCACATTGGTAAAAGTTGAAGTCATTTATGCTCAGAACCCCCTGGTCCTAGCAGCAGGGGCATGGACTGCATAACTCTTTTCATCTGGTTGTTCTTCATGTCTCTCCTAATCTGGAGGACTTGAGTCACAGGTGAGAGAGTTGTGGCAACTAATGGCCCAGTTAAGGTGGGTCACACTCTCCCAGACTCCCTTGTAGTGGGTTGAATGGTGGTCTCCCAACCATTGGGATAGTTATGTCCTTATCCTAACCCCTAGAACTTGTGAAAGTGAACTTACTTGGAAAGAGGATTTTTGCAGATGTAATTAAGTTAAGGATCTCAAGATAATATTATCCTGGATTATCTGGCTGGGCCATTAATCCTATGATAAGTTTCCTATAAGAAATATGAATAAAGACACAGACAACAAGAAGAACTACATGAAGACACAGAGATTGGAGTGATGTTGCTACAAGCCGAGGAATGCCATGGGTTGCTGGCACCCACCAGAAGCTTGGAGAGAAGCTTGAATAGACTTTTCCTCAGAGTATTCAGGAAGAGACAACCCTGATCCAGCACTTTCAATTTAGACTTCTATCCTTCAGAACTGTGAGAGAGCACATTTCTTTAGTTTTAAACTACCCACTTTGTAATTTGTTACAGCAGCCACAGGGAATGAACACATCCTTTAGATGTAGAGCTTTGTGGAAGGAAGCTGCCTTCATTATCTTTGTCAAACATATATTAAGCTCTCACCATGTTCCTGGTATAAATTGTGGTACTTAGATAAATTCACCAACAGCTCTAAGGATCCCAATTCACGTCAGTCAGCCTCCTTTTGTTTAAACAAAAAGACCTCTCAGTTTTCTCCCAATTTGCTAACTTTTTGATGTCCAAAAAGGGATCCTCATGTTTCAAAACTTTGGAAAGCTCTGGCCAATAAGACAAAATATGAATGCCAGTCCCGTAGCAGACACCACCTTCTTGGGGGGAAGGTGTCCTAATTTTCCTCTCTAGAGGCATCTCCCAATGTGGCTTCATGAGAAATCCTTGCTTTGGTCCAAATGGACTTGTTACCTGTCTTGAACATAGCTGTCCTGCTGATCCTGTTCATGATGCCGATTGTCTTGCTGTATGAACTACAAACATGTTCATTCTCTCCTAGCTGGCACAGCAGCCATAGCACAGCCCTCTCCTGGCTGACACGGTAGCCATGGCAGTGAACGTCTGATGCTGTGACCAGCGTGTGATGCTGGGATTTGTAGCCTCTGGAGGAGAGGAATTCAAACGGGGCCAGAGATGAGGTTTGAACACTCAAAGTTTTTGTGTAGTAAAGTTTTATTAAAGTATAAAAGAGACCAAGAAAGCTTCTGACATAGACATCAGAAGGGGACAGAAAGAGCGCCCCCTTGCTAGTAGCAACTAACCTGCTACTACTAAAATTGGCATTGGAGAAGGAAATGGCAACCCACTCCAGGCAGAGGAGCCTGGCCGGCTGCAGCCCATGGGGTCACAGAGAGTAGGACACGACTGAGTGACTAACACACACACACACACACACACACACACACACCTATTAGCAAGCTGCTAATTAGAGAAAGGAAACATCTCCAAACTGAGAGAGTGGCACCAGGCCCCTCACCCACAACATGCATTCTGAGATAGCATTGGCACAAGGTGTCATCCAGGGCCATAAAACAACTGACAGGAATCTTAAAGAAAGACAGATTTCCAAGTAAACACATAGCTCATTAAATAGCTTAAGAAAACATTTCCATAAGAAAAATGCTTTGGTTAGCTCAAGGTTTGAGATAAAGTTAAGTTCAGGGGGAACCAGGTGTCACCATGATAACACAGGATTAGAAGAAAACCTCCTTTAATTTTGTGTAGGGAAGGAAAAAAAAAAATGTCTGCCACTTGAAGTTTATTTCCTCCTACAATAAAATAAATAAATAAATAAAATAAGTAAAATTTTTTAAAAAAGAGGGAAACCTCTCTGGCCTCCCCACAGAGGCTGTTAACCCTCTCAGCAGCAGACGCTATATTCTCTCCTGTCGTGGCTGACCCAACGGACGCAGCCATGTAGCAGCAGTAAACGCTGACACTTTCTTAGGTGGAGCTCACGTATGCGTCCCACACACAGTAGCCCACAGCCAAGCAGGTACCTGGTGATGAGTGTGCACAGTGCTGGAAGTGCTCTCAGCTGGTACAAATCATTATTTATGAAATGTGGGGTAAGAGCAAGAGGCTGTGTGGGAAGAAAGCCTGACCACGCCATCTTGGCTAACTTGCTCTTTCCGGTAAAAGCGTCTGCCTACAATGCAGACCTGGCTTCCATCCCTGGGTCAGGAAGATCCCATGGAGAAGGAAATGGCAACCCACTCCAGTGTTCTTGCCTGGAGAATCCCATGGAGGGAGGAGCCTGGTGGGCTACAGTCCATGCGGTCGCAAAGAGTCGGACACGACTGAGCAACTTCACTTTCACTTTTCACTTTCTACAGTACCTCACCATTCAAGCCCATCTGCCTTTGACTTTGTTCTCTCTGCCTACTCATCCTTTCATTCAAAATTCCAGTAATATCTTTTCTGAACCATCTCTAGTTTATCCTGAGTGCCAAAGAATTTGATTCAACATCTGCTTAAGTTCTTTGCAGTTCAAGGTGTTCATTTACTTATTCTTTCTTCCTTCTGCACTGTGGACTCTTCAAGCATAGGACCTGAGCTCCCTCATCGCTGTGTCCTCAGATGCTGCAGACAGCAGGCACTCCATCGTCTTTATAGAATCACCAAAGGATGAAGTACGTGATCCTCAAATATGAACTTACATAAAGTAAAACTAGAGTGGTATACGAAAGAATGCCATGTTTATCAGGCCACTTCATGGATGCAAACGTAGGAACACCCAAGAGATAATGCTGTAAGTGTCAGATCAGGAAATAAATGAGTCAATTTTCCTGGTCGATTTGTAGACTTTGAGAGTGCTGGGCTTTGAAAGTGATGGACTGTAGACTTTGAAAGCACCCCTCCCACCCCACGAATGCCCCTCCTCCAGTCGCCTTCTCTGGCACGTTCCTTCCCCTGCCCTCCACCAGGGCCCACCCATGCTGCCAGCCTGAGCAGACGTCCACACCATGGGATTTGAGCCCCACATTGCTTTCATCTTCCTCTTGGACAGGGATGAGATCCTCTCATCTCATCAGTCATTTGCTCTCTGTCAACAAGCCTGCAGCTAGAAGCCTGCCGTGGCTCAGGTGGCTGGGGGGGGAGCGTCCCAGCGGAGACTGAGGCCGTTTGGAGTGAGCAGAAGGCCCCCTCAGCCAGCAGGTGCCCAGAAGCCCCAGAGGAGAGGAAACAATCTAGACGCCTTCCCCTAAGAGGTGGTTTTACCAGAAGAAGGATGAATAGGCCGGAAACCATCCCGCCAGCAACCCTCCTCTTGTCAGCTCCGCGGTGGACAGAACAAATGCGCTTTATCTGCAAGTCAGATTGGCTTCCGCAGACCGATACATCATGCAGAGACAGAACGACTCCCTCCCAAGGAGCGTCATCTTCTCCCTCTCGAGGTGCCCTGATCCCCTGGCGGCCTTCCTGCTGGCAACCAAACAAGTTCAAAAGGGCAGAGGGATAAGGCGGACGTTGCCTGTGTTCTCCCGACTAGTCTATCCTGGAAGTCCAGGCTGGCCCTGGAGGTGGGTGTAGTGGCTTCAGGCTCTCTCTGGCATTGCTCAGCAAGGCCCAGCAGCCTGAGCCCAGTGGGCTGGGAGTGGCTGACTTCCAAGTGCTTCTTTCCACTCACCCCACCTAGATGGCTTAGAATAAGCTGGAATTCTTCTCTGCTTAGTGTTGGGATGGCCTTTCATCTCTGGTGGGAGGATCAGGAGGACTGACAATCAAACCCTGTCTGGGTTTTACCCAGTACTGTTGGCGTTCCCACTGCATGATGGCAGAGTGGTCAGAAGAAGGTTAATTTTGAGCTTAAGAGTTTAAATTGGGAAAAGAAAGGGACCTAGGATATTTTGAGTTTCCTCTTGATGATTCTAACCACTTCCTCAGTACTTAATTCCTAACGTGACTGTCCACCATTTAGGACAGAGCAAAGGAGACTGAGAGCAATGGGAAGGGAGGATGAAAAAGGAGATGAGGAGAGATTAAAGGCATGTAGGAAGGTCAGGGGGATGGGACGGGTTGAGGTCATTTGGACAGAAAGCTGGAGCAGAAGATACTGTAAGAATTGGACCCATGTCCTGCTGAACCCAGTTTTTATTCTTTGCTCAAATCCCATTTCTTTCTGTCTCAAATACTGCATTGATTTTGGAAATGTGGCCTTATAACTGCCACATGAACAGCTGACCTTTATTCTTTTTTTTAAATTTTTATTTATGTATTTATTTTTGGCTGTGCTAGGTCTTTTCTCTAGTTGTGGCGAGTGGTGGCTACTCTCTAATTTCAGTGCGAGGGCTTCTCATTGTGGTTGCTTTTCTTGTTGAGGAGCAAGGGCTCCAGGGTGCTCGGGCTTCAGTAGTTGGGACACGTGGGCTCAGTAGTTGCTGCTCCCGAGCTCTAGAGCACAGGCTCAGTAGTTCTGGTGCATGGGATAAGTTGCTCGATCAGTCATCTCCCTTTTGGGAGAGTCAGTGAGAGAGAGTGGAAAGAGTGAATAGTGTTCTAGACTCAACTCCCCCCTTAACAAGCTGTATGACACAGTGCAAGTCATTTGACCTCTCTGGAGCTCAGTATCTTGAGCTGTAAGATGGTACATCAAATTCTAAGATTTTTTTTTTCTAGCTTTAAAACTGTACAAAATTGGGTCCAATCTTTTTTCTGCTTACACTTAGCATCCTGTGGTACATCTCACTCTACGTCTTCAGCTGTGTCTTTCCCCCTCCTTTCTTTATTTTCAGTATCCACGCCATCCTGAAGTAATCACAATTTTTCTCTCTCTTGATTCTGGTCTCTGAACATGCCATTCCATCTGCTTAGAGTGCCTAATCTCATCTCCCCATCTCTAAACTCTTATTTTTCCTTTTCTCTGCGTCTTCTGGGAAGTCTCCTCTGGCCCTGCCCTGACTTTAGCTGAATTAGGTTTCTCATGTGTTCTTAAAGCCCCTATGTTTATCTGCATGTCACTTTCTAGAGGATATTTTAATTGATCTTCCTTGATCTTATTGAAGGAGGATTTTTCATTGTAGACCTTATTTCAAGAGGATATTTTAATTGTAGACTTTGATCTTATTGAAGGCATGAGCCATCTTTTGTATTTACATCCAGTTCTTGGACATAACACAGTGAATGTAGCAGCGAGTCACTGAAGTCGACCTTAGAGCTCTTGTCTGTATCTTTCTAATTTTTTTCCTTAGGAATACATGGATGAAATATTTTCTTTAGTAAAAGAGGGCAGAAGGCAACAGGAGTGGCAGAAAACGGGCAATAAAGCAAATGTATTTGGACCCCAAAGGCCTCTGGATTCTGTTAAAGAACAGTATACACTCTCGGACTAAGGATGTGATGCGGCTTGTTTCAAAGACTTGGAAAGCGTGGAGCTGACCTCAGTAGTGTGAGCCCCTCAGGGGAAAACATGAGATGTGAACTGAAGCTAAAATGCGGAGGGGTTAGAAGTGAGCAATAGAAGCTATCTAGGTAGTTTCTGAATCACTTTTCTCCTTTATCAATGTCTTTGTGACTCAGGCTCACACTCACCCTCATTCTTAACTACAGAAGTTAAGGTCAGACCCTCATCTGAATCGTGGCTTTCCCACGTTATCCCAGCAACAGTGAGAAACCAGGCTTTGGAGGAACCTGGGGGCGATTCCAACACATTACAAGAGAGTCAAAAGGGCACATGAATGTCATTACTTACCGAGCAAATGGGAGGCAGAAACTTTGGAAACACATGCTCATTAAAGAAAAAGTGAAAAATGGAGAAACATAGCAAGAGAGGAAAAAAACTAACCCCAAGTCTACCCGCCCCTCCCCAAAGACAATTATCAAAGAGTTTCATAGGTTTTATTAACTTCTTTTTCTCCATGCACATTTTACCCCCTTTGCTTTACTTTAAAATTAAGTAAGCAATACTGTATATGAAACTTTCAAAACTTTTAAACTTAAGTCATAAAAGAAGAATCTTCTTATTTTATGGATACTGTAAATAAAACCTTTGGGTTGATTTTACTGTCTCAACATTTCTATTTTTTAAAAGTACTAAATGGACATATATCCACAGCAAACAAGTAGAGACCAAACAAAAGTAAAGAAAAATTCAAGTTGTCATCAAATAAAATTCACAATAAACTTAATAAAGAGTGTGTGAACATTGTATAAGGATCTCCTTTTCTAGAATAAAACAAGCATTTCTAGAGTTAACTTGGGTAAGCCATAGGCTTGTGAAGTGGGAAGAAAAAACAAATTGTGGTTCCTGGCTTGTTTCTCCCGAAGAGAAGGGAGGAATTAACTGCTGTTCTTTTCTGTCTATGATCAGGCCAAATAGCCCCCAAGGATCCAAATTACTATTGATTTCCAATCTCTCAGGTGAGCGAGATGGTCAGAGAGGCCCTGGGCCAGTCGGCGGTCATGGTCTCTTTTGCTGGAGGGGTTCCAGGAGGTAGAGTCTCCTCAGACCTTCTGGAGCAGAGACCTGGTTCTCTCTTCTCTTCAGCCAGGAGCCAACTGCTCCCTTCAGCTGGGATGGTAGAGGCTCCCAGGTACTTCTCACCAGAGAATAGGCTATGGGTCGTAATGGAAGGAACTTCTACTCACTTGAAGGGATTTCCTCATAGCTAACTGAGATGCCACGAAAGAAAGCTTCATTCAGGTAAATGCCTCTGAAAGGATTAACAGGTGTATGGTTCAGTTCAGTTCAGTCACTCAGTCGTGTCTGACTCTTTATGACCCCATGAACTGCAGCACACCAGGCCTCCCTGTCCATCACTAACTCCTGGAGTTTACTCAAACTCATGTCCATTGAATCGGTGATGCCATCCAACCATCTCATCCTCTGTCGTCCCCTTCTCCTCCTGCCCTCAATCTTTCCCAGCATCAGGGTCTTTTCCAATGAGTCAACTCTTCACATGAGGTGGCCAAAGTATTGGAGTTTCAGCTTCAGCATCAGTCCTTCCAAGAAACATTCAGGACTGATTTCCTTTAGGATGGACTGGTTGGATCTCCTTGCTGTCCAGGGGACTCTCAAGAGTCTTCTCCAACACCACAGTTTAAAAGCATCAGTTCTTTGGTGCTCAGCTTTCTTTATAGCCCAAATTTCACATCCATAGATGACTACTGGAAAAACCATAGCTTTGACTAGATGGACTTTTTTGGCAAAGTAATGTCTCTGCTTTTTAATATGCTGTCTAGGTTGGTCATAGCTTTTCTTCCAAGGAGCAAGCATCTTTTAATTTCATGGCTGCAGTCACCATCTGCAGTGATTTTGGAGCCCCCCCCTCCAAATACAGTAGCTATGCTTTAGCAGAGAAGTCATTCTATACATTCTATACACACACATAAGAAATGTAAGACTATCAATAATAGAGAGTGTAGTTAAACAATAGGCAAAGTTTTGAAAGTATGATTTTGAAGCAAGTGGAAACTTCTGGTTAATACACAACTTCATCCAAAATTACTTTTACTATTGACTCTAGCTATTGAGTAACAAAACTGTTAGAAGATTTTTTTTGGTGTTGCTTTTTGTTTTCTTTTCTTTTGAAATATAAAGTTTATTTCATATTGTATTTGGTTCTAGCTGATTCGTCTGAGAAAGAATGAGAAAAAAAAGATTATAAATAGCTAATTTCAGCACTTAACAAAATAAAGATGTCAAGTGACTAGGCATCCTGATAGGATACATAGATGGAGAAATCCTACTATTTTGCATTAGAGGATTCTAATATATAAAAATAACTTCATCAAGAAAAGATAAGAACGGAATAAAAGTTCAAGAACAGTTTTTCTCAGCATAATATTAAAAAAATGCAATGGTATAGAGATGTACAGTTACATAAAAATAATACAAGAAATTAAATTACAGATGCTTGTGTGACTTCTAAGAATTCCAGGTATCATTATCAGGAATTCTCCTACTGCATGCTCAGTTGCTTCAGTCATGTCTGACTCTTTGTAACCCCATGGACTATAGCCTTCCAGGCTCCTCGGTCTATGGGATTCTCCAGGCAAGAATATTGAAATGGATTGCCATGCCCTCCTCCAGGGGATCTTCCTGACCCAGGGATTGAACCTGCACCTCTTATGTCTCCTGCATTGGCAGGCGGATTCTTTACCATTAGCACCACCTGAACAAAGATAAGAAGGATTTGTAAAGGGGCGTGGAAATAAGAAGGAAAGGATTATGATGTAATTTTGGGACAAAAAGATTCTTGGACGAAAACTGATCATATTTGCAACTCCAAATTCCTGTTATCTCTCCAGTCCTCTTAAGAGTTCTAAATGGTACTTTATTCAGCTAACAATTATTGAGTCCTTAATATGTGTCCATCCGATTTGACTGCCTTCTGAACATCCACCACTCCTTGACCCCGATTGTATGTCCAAAGACATCTTTCACTTCAGAGAGGGGGAAAGAGGCATGCGTGGAGACACACAGGAATTAAAGCTTTGACCACTCAACATCCTCCATGCAGAAATGATGCAAGGACATTTACGACTGCGATATGTACCTTACTGCTATCATTCATAGTGATAAAATCCTCATCCATTGCCTGGAACCTCCAGCCAGGTCCCCTCACAAACAGCCTTCAGTGGCAGGTAGTATTAATACTTTGAAGAGTAAAAAGGTATTGCAGTACTGAGTAGGGCAACATGAAATGAAGAAAACTAGTATACCAGAATATGAAAAGCAAATCAACAAATCAGTAGAATCTTGGGGATAAAGGCAATTAATAGAAATTCAAGTGCTGAGTCGCACCTTGTACCTCAATTGTCCCTGGGGAGAAATAAAGGTTTTCCTTACTACACTGGAAATGGTGTTTGAACCAATTTTAACTAGACCTTAAAAGACACTGTGAGCAGGTTTATATGTAATAACCAAAAACTGGAAACAACCTAAATGGATTCATCAGTGCATGAATGGATAACCAGACTGAAGTACCTCCATACAACGGAGTAATACTCAACAATAAAAAAGAAGTGAACCATTAATAGATTCAACAACTTGGATGGACACAAAGGGCATTACACTGAGTGAAAAAGCTAATATCAGAGGATTACACATTGTAATTTCATTTATATAAACTTTCAAAGTAATAAAATGCTGATGATGGAGAACAGATCAGTGGATGGCAGGGGTTAGGGGCTAGGGTAAGGGGGGATGGTGTGATTTTTAAGTGGGAGTTTCTTTGTGGTGATTGTTACATGAATCCGTATGTCATAAAATTTCTTTTATATATATATTATATATATATATCAATCACCAGTTTTTATAAAGTGCAGGTACTTAAAGTACATATAAAAACTGGTAATGTCCTAATAACATCTGTACTTAAGTTAACAGCATTATTTCCACATTAATTTTCTGGTTTTGAAAATAAGATATTCATTTGAGATAGCTGAATGAAGCATACACACAGATGCTCCTATTTTTGCAACTTCTTTTTAATCTTAAACTATTTCCACATAAAAATGTATATATGGCCAATTCTTATCATTTGGAGTAGTTGTCTTCTTTAAGTTTTCTGTGAACACCGAATTAGTGATACTGATCTATTGTGCCTAGGGAAAATACAAGGTTAGGTACCTGCAGGCCTCTGGTCATAACATTTCAACAAGTGATCAGTACAGAAGTTTGTGTTATATGTATTTCTGCTTAAAGATGTTTTATTTAATATCTATTGTTGATTCATTGACATTAAGTTCCCAGCCAACAGGACTATAACTCATTACTGAACAAAGCGTATCTAAAAACGTATTTTCTCCCTAAGGCATGTCACAGTTTTCTTGCATTTAGGAACACTAGACAGGACTCCAACATTACACTTGAGGTCATTTTAAACAGTGAAATCACCAACAAAAAGCACAGAAATTTGAAAAACTAGTTAAACAGATGGCAAAGGACCCTTGTTTACAGTATGACAATATGAGAATTGAAACAAAAAAGCAAAACATTACCTTTTCTGATCTCAGTTGGGGAAGTGTGTGTACAGCAACGTGAATTTTTTTTTTTTTTTTTTGCTGCTCTGCCCATGTCCACAAATGACTACAAAAGAACCATGAGTGTTGACTTTGAGATTACAAATAAATTTTAGTGATCAGCTGAATTAGCAAATATGGACTCTGAGAGTAATAAGGATTGATTGTATATGTCTTCATATGTCTCTATACTTGTAAATACACACACGGATATATACATATAGACACACATACATACATATTTGTTCTTGTTCAGTTACTCAGTCGTGTCCAACTATTTGTGGCCCCAAAGACTGCAGCATATCAGGCTTCCCTGTCCATCACCAACTCCCAGAGTTTACTCCAACTCATGTGCATTCATTCCGTGATGCCATCCAACCATCTCATGCTCTGTCGTCCCCTTCTCCTCCTGCCTTCAATCTTTCCCAATATCAGGGTCTTTCCTAATGAGTCAGTTTTTCACATCAGGTGGCCAAAGTATTGGAGTTTCAGCTTCAGCATTAGTCCTTCCAAGAAACATTCAGGATTGATTTCCTTTAGGATTGACTGGTTTGATCTCCTTGCTGTCCAAGGGACTCTCAAGAATCTCCTCCAACACCACAGTTCAAAAGCATCAATTCTTTGGCACTCAGCCTTCTTTATGGTCCAAGTCTCACATCCATACAACTCTTCATCACACTGGGAAAACCATAGATTTGACTAGACGGAATTTTGTTGGCAAAGTAATGTCTTTGCTTTTTAATATACTGTCTAGGTTGGTCACAACTTTCTTCCAAGGAGCAAGTGTCTTTTAATGTCATGACTGCAGTCACCATCTGCAGTGATTTTGGAGCCCAAGAAAATAAAGTCTCTCACTGTTTCCATTGTTTCCCCATCTATTTGCCATGAAGTGGAGGGACAGGATGCCATGATCTTTGTTTTTTGAATGTTGAGTTTTAAGCCAGCTTTTTCAACTCTCCTCTTTTACCTTCATCAGGAGGCTCTTTAGTTCCTCTTTGCTTTCTGCCGTAAGGGTGGTGTCATCTGCATATTTGAGGTTATTGATATTTCTCCCAGCAATCTTGATTCCAGCTTGTGCTCCATCCAGCGCATCCAGCGAAATGCATCATCCATTTCGAACAATGTACTATGCATGTAAGTTAAATAAACAGAGTGGCAACATACAACCTTGATGTGCTCCTTTCCCAATTTTCAAAGTCTGTTGTTCCGTGTCCAGTTCTAACTGTTGCTTCTTAACCTGCATGCAGGTTTCTCAGGAAGCTGGTAAGGTGGTCTGGTATTCCCATCTCTTCAAGAATTTTCCAGTTTGTTGTGATCCACACAGTCAAAGGCTTTAGCATAGTCAATGAAGCAGATATTTTTCCAGAATTCTCTTGATTTTTCTATGATCCAACAGATGTTGCAATTTGATCTCTTGTTCCTCTGCCTTTTCTAAATCCAGCTTGAACATCTGGAAGTTCTTGGTTCATATACTGTTGAAGCCTGGCTTGGAGAATTTTGAGCATTACTTTGCTAGCACATGAGATGAGTGCAATTGTGTGGTAGTTTGAACATTCTTTGGCATTGCCTTTCTTTGGGGCTGGAATGAAAAATGACCTTTTCCAGTCCTGTGACCATTGCTGAGTTTTCCAAATTTGTTGGCATATTGAGTGCAGCACTTTCACAGCATCATTTTTTTTTTTTTTTAGGATTTGAAATAGCTCAATTGGAATTCCATCACCTTCACTACCTTTGTTCTTAGTGATGCTTCCTAAGGCCCACTTGCCTTTGCACTCCAGGATATCTGGCTCTTATGTGAGTGATCACACCACTGTGGTTGTCTGGGTCATGAAGATCTTTTTTGTATAGTTCTTCTGTGTATTCTTGCCACCTTTTTAAAATCTCTTCTGCTTTTGTTAGGTCCATACCGTTTCTGCCCTTTATTGTGCCCATCTTTGCAGGAAATGTTCCCTTGGTATCTCTAATTCTCTTGAAGAGATCTCTAGTCTTTCCCATTCTATTATTTTCCTCTATTTCTTTGCATTGTTCATGTAGGAAGGCTTTTTTATCTTTCCTTGCTATTCTTTGGAACTCTGCATTCAGATGGGTATATCTTTCGTTTTTTCCTTTGCCTTTTGCTTCTCTTCTTTTCTCAGCTATTTGTAAGGCCTCCAAAGGCAACCATTTACCTTTTTGCATTTGTTTTTTGGGGGGATGGTTTTGATCACTACCTCCTGTATAATGTCATGAACCTCCATCCAATGTTCTTCAGGTATTCTATCAGAACTAATCCCTTGAATCTATGTGTACGTACATATACACATACATATATATATATACATACATGCCTATTATATATATATATATGTATATGGTAATATTTTCTTTGTAGCTTAGAGATTTGCAGCCTTTTCTGAATAATGGGATTCTTTTGGCTTCAAGCTAACTGCTATGTGTACACTGGCCTCTGTCAGAATTATTCAAAGGCTATGTTAGTTTTCTATCAGCTGCTCCTTTCAATCCCCCTTTCCCCAACTCATAGTTTAAACGTTTGAATTTAGGTTACCAATGGCCCTCAACTTTGGCTTCCTATTCCATGACTCACCCTAGCTCTTTCAAAAACAGCCAAGAATGCCTTTCCCGTTGAGGTTTAGACTGATAAAGGTCAGTGAGGGTCCCCTTCTAGTGACCAATTTCCTTTTCACTTAGACAAGGGAAACTTAAGTTCAAGGAGGATAGAATTTTAGGCACTGATCCCCTGGATGCAGAATATGCACCACGCAGTTGGGATGGAGATCACGGGAAAGCATTCTAGGTATTCTTGAAGGCATACATCTCAGCTAGGTGCTTGCTTGAAAAATCCACTCTAATAATACTAAATTTGGGGACTCTGTTAATAAGGCAAAGAATATACATAGTTTTCTGAAAAGTAATAGCTGCTCGCTTCATTGGAACTGTGTGACTCTCACTGTTAGAAAGGTGGGCTTTTATAAGTCCCAAGAGGAATCCCATTTCTTGCCATTATTAGGAATTACCAGAGTTCTTTCCTGCCCACACTGGGAATGGTTTTTTAGTGGTGGTGAGCCTGAAGCTCTTTTTGACAATCTGGAATGGCCTGTCTCATAGTTGGTATCTATAACCATTATATTCTCCTTTATGAGTAAATTGCTTTTCTTCACTTTGGTTTCTCTCTAATCCCTTGTAGGCATATGCTAGATCTGGAACCCTTACACAGAGTCTCTGGTTAGTGTATTTCTGAGAAGTTAGATAAGGCCAAGCTTTAGTTAAGCTCCACATAGCCGAGTGACATAGAACTGCTTTTGGCTAAAGGCCCTTTAATTTTCCAAGTGCTCAAATGGAATCACTTAAAATATAAAATGTATGAACATCTTTCCTCTGAACTAAATGGTCCTCTTTTTCTTGGCTTAATTTCCTCTAGACATAAAAATTAAGACTCTTTCACCAATACCAGAGATCAGTAATGCTGTACATGTTGCCAGACTCACAGATTAGATTAGCCTTTTGGTTTCCAGTAGTGTTTTCATGGAATTATCTCCATTCAGGTCAAATTCTATTTTAAGCACTCCAGCTGATTCAATAGCCCACAATTTGTACTTTTGGTCTCAAAGTAAATACTTGATTTAAGTCAAGCCGCGCAAACTACTCGTGTATTTGAGCCCTGACCCATGTAATTTTAATATCCATTAACCTTCACTATGGGATGAAATTGGAAGGATCAGATGCTTTGTAGGTTCATACAGACCCCGGGGAAAACATTCAAGTCATTTCCCTTCCAAAGCAAACAGTGTGAGTCTATTGGTCTGGGTAGGAATTGCTAATTATGCCTGGTTCCTCCCTGCATCACTTCCTTCCACTTTGTGTTGTAAGGTCATAAGTGCAGAGAAATGAAGCAAAAGGTTAGGAATGGGTCTATGTTCAAATATAAGCCTGCAGTCAAGATGTTTTCAGCAATACAGGAACCCAGGTTGTCAAGCCGCCAAGCATTGTGTGCATGCTCAGTCACTTTGGTCTGACTCTTTGCTATCCCAAGGGCTGTAGCCATGGGGTTATCTTGGCAAGAATACTGGAGTAGGTTGCCATTTCATGGGGCTTTATCTGATGTGGATCCCATCAGAACCTCCCACAGTCTTTTCTCCTGGGATGTGGAGCAGAGAGGGTAGGACAGAGAGGGAGTCTAGGTAGGAACTGGGTAATTACCAGGGATAAAAGTTCAGACCTCAGACCTCTAGTTAGGAATCTAGATGTTGATTTGTAAGCAGGTAGAAGAGGAGTGTTCACGCAAGCACAGGGCATCTTGGCCACGTTGCTGCTCTTGTCTGAGATGAAGCCCCTGAGCATGTCTGCTCTGATCTAAGGATGACGTAAATAGAGTGGCCAGTCATTCTGGAGTCAATGCTTGAAAATGACCATTCATGAGAAAATCATCAATATCATAGCTCCTTTTTATTGAACAATAATGACTTGCTCCAGGGCTGACTAATGCTACAGAACTTCCCTGGTGGCTCAGACAGTAAAGAATCCGCCTGCAATGCAGAAGACCTGGGTTGGATCCCTGGGTTGGGAAGTTCCCCTGGAGATGGAAATGGCAATGCTTTCCAGTTTTCTTGCCTGGAGAATCCCCATGGACAGCGGAGCTGGCGGGCCACAGTTCATGGGGTCACAAAGAGTCAGACACAACTGAGCGACTAAGCACAATGACTCACTATGCATTACTTTAGGCAATTTGCATACATACACCTGGTCTCTTGCAATCTTCCCATCTCTTCCATTGCACAAATGAAGAAAAGCTCAGAGAACTTCAGGAATTTATACTTGCTCAAGAAGGTTGTGCCTGATAAGATTAAAATTTGAAACCATGTGAATCTGACTTGGAAGCCCACCGAGACATCAGAGCCTAATGTTTTATGAGCCCCTCAGTGTGTGCCAGTGACTATATGTTTCTAGTTTCTTTTCTCTTCCCACTGAGGGGAAAAAAAATATAAAAACCCGTTTTGATGTGGCAGTGCTGAATATGTCTGTTCTTAACACACTTAATAACAATGTTGATTATGTCCTTTTTTATAGCACATGTATGCTTTTAACACTTTGGGCATTCAGTTTTTTGAGAAAAACTTTATGACACTAGTGAGTTGGAAATTGACCACTATTGCAGAGGTGGAAGGGAGCCCATTTCCCTGATTACTTTAATCTTAGGTCGTGTTTTATATATTTTGTCATATGGAACTAATAGAACTATCCATCTCAAAAAGACATCTCCTAATGGAATCTGGAATTTTGAGTCTTTGGGCCTTCTATTACTGTCTTATGAAACTTTTAAGGCAAGATGTATGTTTTATTCATCTCTTAGTTCCCTGTAGTTCTTAATGTAGTGATCTGAATATCATCACTATTTAAAAAAAAACTGTTAATGACCAAATGAATGAGTGACTAGCTGTGCAATGTGTAGAGGTTCAGATTATACCCATGTAACCTTTGATTACATACACTCGTATTTGGCTGGGGACATTGCTAGGCCACCAATCATTGGAGTTGATTTGATGACTATTTTGACTAGTACTAATAATGGCAATTTACATTTATTTAATGCTTGTCATTAAATATCAGGGGCTTCCCTGATAGCTCAGTTGGTAAAGAATCTGCCTGCAATGCAGGAGACCCCAGTTCAATTCCTGGGTCGGGAAGATCCACTGGAGAAGGGAAAGGCTACCCACTCCAGTATTCTTGGGCTTCCCTTGTGGCTCAGCTGGTAAAAAAAAATCACCTTGCAATGTGGGAGACCTGGGTTCAATCCCTGGGTTGGGAAGATCCCCTGGAGAAAGGAAAGGCTACCCACTCTGGTATTCTGGCCTAGAGAATCCCATGGACTGTATAGTACATGGGGTTGCAAAGAGTTGGAGACACTTCACTTCAATGCTTGCCATGTGCCATGTACATGAGGAAATCAACTTGGAGGGGTTCAGTAATTCATACACTGGAGAAGAGGCAGTGTGTCCTGGACTTGAGCCCAGTAATGGGGCTCCAAAGGCCCCATTCTTTTTTAATGCTACCTTGATCATGAAAGAGAGTCAGAAAAGTGGGGTTTTGTAGATCCAACATGAGGCAGTCGCTCAGCCACTCAGTTTCTCAAGAGATTCTTTCAATACAACACAGGAGACAACATGTTGTAGAAGTAACCAATAATGGCCAACTGGGCTGTCTCTTACATTTTTAAAGATGAAATTAAGTGGAAGTGAAGATGGACCCAAAACAAAAAAATTTTGTGTTCCACAACTGCCCCTATCTGGTTGGGATAAATCAGGAATCTGGAATGGATGCTGACTCAGTTTATCAGTCTGTAAAATTCAGAGTGTAATCATGGAGTACCAAGCCTGGAACTAGGTGATAACAGAGAATCCAAAAGAAAGAAGATACAAATACTTGCTTATGTAGTTTTCAATCTATTTGTATAGAAGAATTTAAAAGTAAACAGAAAAGAATAGGGATATATAGTAATCATTATACAGAGGAGATAAAATTCCTACAGTTTATGCAGAACAAGTCTAATGTTCATACTTATGAACATTCAGGTAGGAATGGTTTAGTGGGAGTCCTACGCATAACCTAGGGAATATGTTTTTATATTGTTCTCCAACTGATTCTGGATGATTTTTTTTTTTTTTTTTACTTTGAAAGGTGCCCAGAGATCATCCTTAAAGAAAAGTTTTCTTTTTGCTGTTGTTCAGTCCTTCAGTTGCGTCTGACTCTTTGCAATCCCGTGGTGCAGCATGCCAGGATTCCCTGTCCTTCACTATCTCCCAGTGTTTGTGCAAGCTCATGTCCATTGAGTGGGCAATGCCATCCAACCATCTTATCTTCTGCCAACCCCTTATCCTCTTGCCCTCAACCTCCCAACATCAGTGTCTTTTCCAATGAGTCAGCTCTTTGCATCAGGTGGCCAAACTATTGGAACTTCATATCAGTCCTTCCAGTGAGTATTCAGGGTTGATTTCCTTTAGGATTGACTGGTTTGACATCTTTGCTGTCCAAGAGACTCTTAAGAGTCTTCTCCAGCACCAAGGTTTGAAAGCATCAATTCTTCAGTGCTCAGTCTTCTTTATGGCCTAATTCTCACATCCATGCATGACTACTGGAAAAACCACAGCTTTAATTTTGTCAGCAAAGTGATGTCTCTGCTTTTTAATACTCTTCCAAGTGATATTGTCATATACTTGGTCCTGACTATGAGATATTTCAACATTCACTCACTGGGCACCTATTACATGTGCCAAATACTTTGCATAAATGAAACAAATTGCCCCACCCTTAGAAATTGGAAAATTATTGTGAAACTAATTTTTAAATCTATGGATGGTAGAATTATGTGTAAGATTTATTTTCTCAGTTATATTATGCTATATTTATTAAAGTTTCTACAGTTAATTCATTCTACTTTGATAACCAGAATGAAAAAATTAAAATAAACAAGGTTCCACAAATTCAGATTTATGACACGTGCAAAAAGGAGATAAATGGTAGTAAGAGCAATTTTGAGAGCTTCTGTGTAACAGGTACTGTGCTAAGCATTTTATATTAATTTTCTTTAATCCTCGCAATGCTCTTATTATGTTAGTGCCAGTCTTATCTCCATTTTACAGATAGTGATGCTGAGGCTAAAAGAAGAGGAAATCCCAGGTTACATAGCTGTAATGGTAAAGCTATAATTGCTCTACCAAGAAGCTTACAAGTACACTAATCAGATAATGTAAAAGCAAAGTAAAGGTCAAATAGCCCATGTTTCTTGATCCTGAGACTTCTTCATTGTGAAGTATTATAGCTCTGTGCAGCCAAGAGGCTACAGATGGTATATAGTGTTATTTTTGGAAGATTTTCTGTTTCCTTCTGATAATTGGAGAGATCATGAACCATATTTTCTTCAATATTAAAAAAAAAAATTCCATCTCCAGTTTGTGGTTCTCCTTCCTTGAGGTTGTCTGTCTGGGCACCACTTGGAAAATACTGTTGAATGCCTGGCATGGTGAAAATGTCATCACAAAGATCTCTTGCTTTGCTGAAGGAGACTGCAGTATTGATATAATTCTTAGGTGGGCTCAGTTTCTTGGCTTCACTGTAGGACCTCAAATAAATATTAGTGCTTTTCAAAATAATAATTTTTTGTATTATTACATATAAAAATGATATAAATAATATTTGTTTTTCAAAATACTATTTCTTAAGCATCTACATGGCTTCCAGCATTGAAAAAAACCTCAAATGGGGAAATACACTGCTTGCAAAGTATTTAGGCACCCATGAAGGATTGCACAGTTACTCACAGGATTGCTCTTAGCCTGGGTGGTGTGTTGATGGTCAAGCGTTTTACAATTCTCTGGGGAAAAATACTCTGTCAGCTCCACTAGGATTTGGTTTCATTTTTAGTGGTTGGGTGACCCCTGTGTTAAACTGCACATTTTCTACTTCTTCAGAAATTTTTGTTAAGAGAAGAAACTCTATCTGGAATCAAGGGAATAACTCACTGATTTGGTGAGGCTATTTACATCTGCAAATCTAGGTTTAATAGTTAATAGTAATCACTGGATTTTCCATTGTTTGTCTATTTTAAAAGGAGTGGGACGAATTGAGAAAGTAGCGTTGACATATATACACTCCCATGTGTAAAATAGAGAGCTAGTGGAAAGCTGCTGGACACAGCACAGGGAGCTCAGCTTGGTGCTCTGTGATGACCTAGCGGGGTGAGATGAGGGGAGTGGGAGGAAGGTTCTAGAGAGAGGGGATATATGTATACATATAACTGACTCACTTTGTTGTACAACACAAACTGACACAGCATGGTAAAGCAATTATATTCCAACAAAAAGTAATTATTCATTAAACACTCTCTTCATGAAACACATGATGCTAGGTGCTTCAGATAATACAAAGATGACTAAGATGTGATCCCTGACCTCCAGGTATTTAAAATCTCTAACAATGTAAATACAGATAACTAGAAAACAAAACACGAAGAGATAAGTAACATACAAAAGGCACAGGCACAGGAATACTTCTGCTCAGGAGGTCAACAGCAACAGTCATCAGAGATTTTGAGCACGTGTAATATGCCCGCATACCAGGATAAGAGCTTTCCATGAGTTATTTTATACACTTTACAAATAAACCTGGGCCGCCTCCATGTATCATGCTCTTCTCTGCCTGAGATTCTAACCAGAAGAGAAATAAAGGAAAAGACGGAGTGACAAAGTATGACTTTTATTATTGATAAAGGGTATGTTGGTTGAGGTAGCTTGGGATTGTAGCCAAATAGTATTTCTGATTTCCTATCCAGATCTTGGAAAAACTCATCTGAGAGAATGTTTGAGTCTGCAGAACAAACACTGTCAACCAGGTCACCACTTCTCACTGAAGTAGAGAGAGGAAGAAAATTCTGTTTGCAGGATCTTCAGTAGATTAGCTCCATGTGGTCTAGCCATGGCTAGTGACCAGGTATTACAGACCAGGTATCACATTCCATCCTCATGCGGGGAAGGGGGCTGGGGGAGGTGGTGGGGGAAGGGGTAGGGGGTGGGGGTGGGGGAGGGGGAAGCAGTAGGCCTGAGGCATTCAGGGAAATCTCTTCTTATGGAAAAGAGACTGGGAATGGGTTTTTCCCTCCAAGGTTCCCCAAGTTTTAATACTGTTGACACACTTGGCTTACCCAACAAGTGTGTGGTCAACTAAGGGGAGTGGCTTTCCCTCTGGAAGAGGAGGTGGGCATTTATCAAGTCAGTCCTTCTTCTACCTGTATGAGGCTACTCCCTTTCTCTGTAGGATCTCTAGAGAACAGGGTAGATTTTGTCCCAGAAAGCTTGGAAATGGGTCAGAACAGAGCATTATTTAAATACACTACCATGCTATGTTGGACCTGAGACCTAAAACACATTGCTTATCCCCATTCCAAATTATTTCCAGTATGTGTACAATGGAGGCAATTAGAGGTAGTGCTTTAGGGTCAAAATGGAACATTAAGATGGTCAATACCAAAATGCATGAATACATGTTAATAATAGATGCCAATTAATAGAAGGGCCCCAAACTTGAATATGAAAAACTCTCTTATTGTCAATTGTCCTTGGAGTAGCTAAAGCCCCCAAATTAATTCTTCTTGCAAGTTAAAGACTCAAAACATTTAAGTCCAAAGAAATTAAGAACAACATCAAGTTATCTTGCTCTGGCAGGCCCAAAAAACTTTAAGTCCAAAATTCAATGCCTGCCCAATTTCTTATTCTGTTCTCAACTGAGGGGTTCTCATTTGCTGGATGGGTAGCTGGAATTGTCCAGCAATGCTGTCTGGACTGGCCTGTGTTTCTCTGGAGTGGAGTTCCTTCAGGACCTCTGAAGCCATGTCTCTAAATTGCTTTCCTTTGAAGAGAATTCAAGGACAGGCAAGTTTATGACTGTGGGGGTCTCATACCTACCATATTCAGGAAACAAGCTAATTCCCAGCTAAGGCCAATTACTCATGACAATTTGAGAGAAAAAATGCTTTCAGTTTCTTCAGAGGTGGTTATCAGTTACCAGAATCCGTGATCTCACAACTCACATGTAGGAAATCTCTCCTAAGACGGCAATGGGGTAAGATTTCACTCATCTAAGGTCACTGAGTGGAGCCTTTAAGCGGAGGTAAAGGAAGAGGCAGGCATGTATCAGGGGATGGCACAAATCTAGGGAGTATAGGCTGATCTGAGGACTGAAAAGCGAGAGCTTTGGGAGGCTATAAGCGAAGCAATGACAGGAGACACTCTCCTAAGCATTAGACAAACACCGAACACAGGCCTGGTTGTGCTCTATCGTAATTCTGCTCGGTTCCCCTTTACTGTGGCTTATTGCTTAGATAAGTGTCTTTCCTTAGAGTCCAGTTCCATGAATTTCTAGCACAGATTCTCTTAGAGCTTAGGCAATACCTGTGTCTCTACTTACAATGGTTGTATACCTTAAAATTCACAAATCGCGCTTTGAGTATTGTCTCATTGTCCTGGCCCTCCCTTCTCATACCTGTCTAGACGTTCTGTAATCACGTAACACAGCACTGCTGGCATTCCCAGGGGAATTCTCTGATTGTTTTCACCATTGGTTTGTTACTTCTAGCTTAGACTTTCGATGGTTGTCTGAATTTGGCCCCTATCTGGACAAATACGTCAGACTCTGCCTCTGAGACATTGCATCTCCACTTCTGTGAGACATCTTTGGGTTCCAGTAACTTTTCCTCATACAGTTATAATGAAGCCATTTCTTTTCTCCCCCAGAGCAGTTTGACCTATTTTTCTTTTCCTTTTTGCATCTTTTCTGGTCTTTAGGATCTCAGTTTATGTTTCATATCCATCTAGACTAAGATCTCAACGTTTTTCCTAAAGAAAAATCTCTTGTTCTCCAATGAAATCAGCTGGTATTCCTAGCCTTGCTTTCATTCTCAGAGCCCAGAAGTACCCTCTGGGACTGACACCTGGATTATGGTGTCTCCAGGCAGCCTTCTGGAATGTATCCAACTTTCAGCACCAGCTCCAGAATGCTAGGTAGTTATTACCATGGACCAGCACACTTCAGAAAACCTGAACTTTTCACTCTAGAACAAGGTTGCTCCTTGTCACCTCATTAGAATAATGAAATTAACAGAACTATGACCCCAGAGGTTTGACACAAATCTATATAGGTATTTCTTCCTTGATCACACAGAGGCTGAAATTTAAGGAGGCTAGAGGCGGAAGAAAAGAAAGATTTCTCTAGATATAATCTCCTTTAAGAGCAAGGAAGCAACATCTTACTGAGCTGAGTTGCCGAAATTCACTTTCATGGAATCAAATCCATGAAGAATTGGCTACGGTCCATGTAACACTGTGAATGTTAGAATTTGCACTTGGTTTCTCTAGTCATTCTGGCTGTATGAAAGAAAAATGAAAAAAAAAAAAAAAAAAAACCTGTTGCCAGCCCACTCCCCACTGGCTACTCAGAGAGTCTTATTACCCCACTTAGGAATTACACTCTAAAATGGACTTCAAGTAAGACCATTTCAAACAGTAAAATTTGAGGGTGTGATGGGCCATTTAATCTCCCAGCATCCTTCCTACCTCTGCCACTCCACTCTCTTGTAGCAACAGGTGACTCATTTTGAAAAGCTCAGTATGAGACTCCCTACTTCTGAAGTTCACTAGGCATAAATATCACACCTGAGCACTTTGAATCCCTTTCAGCTTGATAGCTTATGATCCTGTCAAGGCTCTTTACTGGCATGGGAATAGAATCATTGAAACATGTAATTTTAGACACAGAATAGATCTTAGACATCATGCAATTCAACCCCTAGTATGCTCCAAGCACTACAAAGCGACCAGCTGACTTAGTCACTGATATATTCATTCAATAACTATTCATTAGCTATCATGCATAAAATAGTATGAGGGGCACTGGAGAGAGCAGTAAACAGGATAGATTTGGCCCCTCAGGGGCCCCTAGATTAGGAAGGGGAAACAATATGAAATAGCTATTTACACAGTCAGTTATTTCATCATATAGAAATACAAATTGCTGAAGGAGCATCTAATAAGAAAAATAGTCCCCTTATCTAGGGGAATAAAAAAAAGCTTTTCTGAGGAAGGGAGGATGTGGAGAATACGGATGTAGGATGAGGGAACTATATGCCCACAGCTAGAAGAAGTCTGACACATCACCAACTCTGAAAGGAATCAGGTAGCTAGCATATACAGTACCGAGTCAAGGGAACAGTGATTCAGCTCAAAATTATAGAGTAGGCCAGAGCCTTATTATACAGGGTTTTATAGGTCAGATTAATATTTAAAATTTCACTGCAATAATGTGAATTCACTTAAAAGAGCATACCATGGAAATTGTACAGTTTCATTTTTCAATTATTTTTGCTTCTATATTTAACTTTTTCTGTATGCGGTGTTCTCAGGAAAGATTTAATACACAGAGTACAAAGGCTCCAAATCCTGTCTTCCGAGGACCTATGTTAACTTTTTTCATTGTAGTAAAAACTACATTATATAAAATTTGCTATCTTAATCATTTTTAAGAATGTGAACTTTTATAAATATCACACGGATTGTGAAACCCATGACTCTCAACTCAAAGGGAAACAGACTTGAGAGAATAAAGGTCTTTTGACTGGAAATAACAACTTGAAGAAAGGGACCACAAAGTTTACCCAATAACAATAGATTGGAAAGAATTTGCCCAACAATGTAAGAGTTGGTTTTAACCAAAACGGAATAGCATTGTGTTCAACTAGCTAGAAGGAGGGGCGATTCGGAGTGGAAGCAACTAGAGCTCAAAGGTAGTGAGTCTCTGAAAAGTGTTCAGCACTTTGACCCCTTCTCCATGGAAGGATTCCTGAAAAAAAAAAAGGCAATGAGTATTCCACGTATGATTTGGGAGGAGTCCTAGGACAGATATTATCCTTGCTGTCCTCTTAAGGGGCACATAGGACACCATTTATCTGTTTAAGAAGGCCTACATTTAATCAGTGGATGATGCCAGCCATTTCTTGCTGTGTAAATATCAGCCCAAAACATAGTGGCTTAAAAGTAGAGCAACATTTTAACATCAATCATGGTTTCTGTGGATCAGGAACTCAGGATGGGCTCAGCTTGGTGATTCTGGTAACAATGCTATTGGAAGGTCAGTCATCACACCTGTGTTCCTGATTCCAAGAAGTGTAAAGAGGAGAAGGGTAAAAAACATACACTTTACAGATAAAATATTTCCACTCTGATGATTATCTTTTTCCAGGAAAGTGTTCCTGGAAGTCCTACATATCATTTTACTGAAAAGAGCTTACCCATATGGCTTCTCCTCTTTACCCTTGTTGGAGTCATATAGCCAAAACTCCAAGATGCTGCAAAATGTGGTCAAGGCAATGGCACCCCATTCCAGTACTCTTGCCTGGAAAATCCCATGGATGGAGGAGCCCGGTAGGCTGCAGTCCATGGGGTTGTGAAGAGTCGAACATGACTGAGCGACTTCACTTTTCCTTTTCACTTTCATGCATTGGAGAAGGAAATGGCAACCCACTCCAGTGTTCTTGCCTGGAGAATCCCAGGGACGGGGGAGCCTGGTGGGCTGCCGTCTATAGGGTCACACAGAGTCAGACACAACTGAAGCAACTTAGCAGTAGTCTCAAATAAAATCAACATTGTCTTGAATGTTGGCATTTTGAAAATTGGCATCTAAAATATGAAGGGTAAAATAAATTGAGGTAGGAAAAAAGCATTCTCTGTTACATTACTTAAAGCACACTGAGTTTTAAGTCATAAGACACTCAGTTACCTGGCAAGGCTGGTTAATTGCCAGAATCCAGGTGAGAGGTAATGACTAGGACAGGGATAAGAGCAATGTAGATTCAGGTGACATTAAAGAAGTAGAGTCAACCAGGCTTGGTGATGGCTTGGGAAAGAGATTGTGAAAGATGACTTCCAAAGATCTTCCAAAGAGATTATGAAAGATGACTTCCAAAATTTGGACTAAATAACTGGGTGGAATGGAGGTGGGGAGAGGGCATTAGGAATATTATCCACTGAAATAAAAATCACTGGGACAGTACTTTGTTTGGAGCATAATAATAAATTCTATTTGAAGTATGTTAAATTTGGAGAGCTTATGAGTCATCCAAAAGAAATGTGAGGAAGGCAGTTGGATATTAGG
Source organism: Bubalus kerabau (assembly GCF_029407905.1). Classification (NCBI taxonomy): domain Eukaryota; kingdom Metazoa; phylum Chordata; class Mammalia; order Artiodactyla; family Bovidae; genus Bubalus; species Bubalus kerabau. The sequence continues at coordinate 70,566,761 of NC_073637.1, forward strand.
GACCAAAGCCCAAAGAGGTCCTAGTTGGAAGTAGTCTATGTTTGGGTATCAGCATGTAAACAGTGACTGAAGCCATTCATGGTTGGGTATAGAATAACTTGAGATCAGTTCGTAAAGTAAGTAGATTTTAAAAGTAGAAAAAGGCCGCAAAGGAGACTGAAAAAAAATTTAGAAAATTAGGTGGAAAATCAGGAAGTAAAATGACATGTAAGCCAATGGGAAAAAAAAAATGTTTCATGAGGAAGAGAGAAGGCTCAAATATTTGCACTGGATCTTGTGATATGGAGGTCACTGTGACCTTGTAAGAGCTATCTCAGGGAATTGGTGGAGGCAGAAGTTAGACCAGGGTAGAATGAAGAATGCACAGTACGTGAGGAATCAGAGACTGTGAGAGCTGTCTGCTGTTGAGAATTTTGTCTATAAAGGGAAAGAGAGCAACAGTCGTGGCTGTTGGGGAGTGGAGCGGAGGTCTTTTCCTGAAACAATTTATTTAAAAGCTATTTGTGGTTTACAGAATCTAAGAAAAATGCTGAACAAGCAGAATAGATGCCTTCTAAGTTATGTCAATTGTTATGGATGGAATGTGTCTCCCACAAATTCATGTGCTGAAACCCCAACACTCCATGTGATTGTATTGGGAAGTGGTATCTTTGGACAGTGATTGGATGAGGTCGTGAGGATGGGATTAGTATCCTTAGAATAGTCAAAGGGAGAGCTTAAGTCTGCTTTCTGCCCTCTACTCTGTAAAAATGCAATTTTTGGCAGTGTGCAGCCTGGAAGAGAGCTCTCATCATTCTGGGACACTGATCTCAGACTTCCAGCCTCCAGAAATGTGAGAAATAAATTTGTGTTCTTTATAAGTCACCCAGTGTATGATATATGGTTTGTTTTGCTCAGTCACTCAGTCCTGTATGACTCATTGAGACCCCATGGACTGCAGCATGCCAGGCTTCCCTGTCCTTCACCATCTCCTGGAGCTTGCTCAAACTCATGTCCACTGAGTCAGTGATGCCATCCAACCACATCATCCTTTGTCATCCTCTTCTCCTCCCACCTTCAATCTTTCCCAGCATCAGGGTCTTTTCCAATGAATCAGCTCTTTACATTAGGTGGCCAAAGTATTGGAGTTTCAGCTTCAGCATCAGTCCTTCCAAGGAATTTTCAGGGCTGGTTTCCTTTAGGATTGACTGGTTGGATCTCCTTGCAGTCCAAGGGACTCTTAAGAATCTTCTCCAATACTACACTTTAAAAGCATCATTTCTTTGGTGCTCAGCCTTCTTTATGGTCCAACTCACATCCATAAATGACTTCTGGAAAAACCATAGCTTTGACTATACTGATCTTTGTTGGCAAAGTAATGTCTGCTTTTTAATCTAGGTTGATCATAGCTTTTCTTTCAAGGAGCAAGTGTCTTTTAATTTTATGGCTGCAGTCACCATCTGCAGTGATTTTGGAGCCCCCCAAAATAAAGTCTGTCACTGTTTCCATTGTTTCCCCATCTATTTGCCATGAAGTGATGGGACCTGATGCCATGATCTTTGTTTTTTGAATGTTGAGTTTTAAGCCAGCTTTTTCATGCTCCTCTTTCACTTTCAAGAGGTTCTTTAGTTCTTCTTTGCTTTCTGCCATAAGGGTGGTGTCATCTGGATATCTGAGGTTATTGATATTTCTCATTTCATACACTAGCAAGTTCAGTTCAGTTCAGTCACTCAGTCGTGTCCGACTCTTTGCGACCCCATGAATCGCAGCATGCCAGGTCTCCCTGTCCATCACCAACTCCTGGAGTTCAAGTAATTCTCAAAAGTCTCTGAGCTAGGCTTCAACAGTACGTGAACTGATAACTTCTAGGTGTTCAAACTGGATTTAGAAGAGGCAGAGGAACCAAAGATCAAACTGCTAACATCTGCTGGATCATAGAAAAAGCAAGAAAATTCCAGAAAAACATCTATTTCTGCTTCATTGACTATGCTTTAAAGCCTTTGACTGTGTGGATCACAACAAACAGTGGAAAATTCTTAAAGAGATGGGATTACCAGAACACACCTTACCTGCCTCCTAAGAAACCTGTGAGCATGTCAAGAAGCAACAGTTTAGAACCAGAGATGGAACAATGGGCTGGTTCAAAATTGGGAGAGGAATACATCAAGGCTGTATATTGTCACCCTGCTTATTTAACTTATATGCAGAGTACATCATGAGAAATGTCAGGCTGGATAAAGCACAAACTGGAATCATGATTGCCAGGAGAAATATCAATAACCTCAGATATGATATATTATTAGAGCTGTCCAAACTAAGACATCCATTCTGGGGTCCTTGGCAAAAGATATGAGCTCAAGCTAACTAGCTGGCTTGGTCTAGCTTGGGTCATAGGTCATAGCCTCACCCTTTGGCCATGCATAATGGGTATCTTTCTTTTATTGTATTTAAATATACATAACATAAACATTTGCCATTTTAACCATTTTTAAGTATACAGTTGGGTGGCATGAAGTTCATTCACAATGCTGTGCAGCCATCATCAATCACTATTCATTCCTAGAATTTTTCATCATCTCAAACAAAAATTCTGCAACCATTAAACAATAATTACCCATTCTCCCCTTTCTCAGCCATTGGTACTCTCTGTTTTACTTTCTGTCACTCTGAATTTTCTCATTTTAGGTACTTGATATGAGTGGAATCATACAATATTGGTCCTTTTGTATCTGGCTCCTTTCACTTAGTATACTGTCTTCAAAGTTCAACCATGTTTTAGCATGTTTCATAATTTCATTTTTTTAAGGCTGAATAGTATTTTGGAGAGAATATCTTGCTGGAAGTTCTATAAGATCGCAAGCAAAGGAGGTTGGCGGGTAATTGAGGTCTCGTAGAGGAATGGCCAAGCAGGTCGTACACAGCCAATCTGCTAGCAGTCTTATCTCCTTAAGCTTTCATACCCCTTCCCCTAGAGTATGCAGGGCAGTTATGGCATTTCATCCTTGCTAAGCTAGCCTAGCAGACAATTAATGCTGCTGACACGTGCCTGAGCCAAGGCACTAAATCCAAACTCTGGGTAGGTATGGGTATGCCAACAAATTCTGCCCAGTCAAGCCTTATAATTTGTCCTTTTTCTTGAAACACCCTTAGAATTTGCTCCCATGCCCTCCTCAGACTTCTGCAGATACAAGTTGGTGAGATCCTGCAAGTCTCTTGGCGCGGAACCCAGAGCAAGCCTCGTGTTTTGGGGGAGACTTATGTTGGGCTCATAATCTGCTTGGAGGCAATTATTGGTGGTGGGATGGACTCCTAGGAGAGTGGCATTATCTTGTGAGGCACTTGCACAGGTGCTTTAAGTATGGGGAGGCTGCTTGGGGCTGGAGGGGCTGCCTCTACAGGTCAGGAAGTTTATATGGGTTTTTCATTCTATGCCTCAGTTGCGTCTGTCTAAATGTCCCTATTCCGTATGCCAAGGTCCCATACCTTTCCCACCAGGCCCTTGCCTTAGTGAAGGGTGTATCTGACACCTGCGCACCTGAGAACCTATTTTGTGCTGCAGGCCTGCCACCCTTACTCCCAGGCACCACACCTGATACTCAGCTGTACATATTCTGTGACTACAGGAAGTAAGATTCCTTCAGAGCTGTCCTTCATGGTTTATGGTTTTCCTTCCTGTTCTGAGTGGAATAGTTACCACCTTCAATTTCTCCTTTTCCTTTTGCATTCTTACTAGAGCATTGAAAACAGCCTACTTGTTTATAATCACCATCAGCAATCAAGTGCCGCTACTTCTTGATGGCTCACTACCTCATCCTGCTCCCATACTTTATCCACCAGTGACTGTTTGAGCAGCTGGATGCCATGCTTTGAATTACCAGTGCTCCACCTCCACCCCACACAGTGGTTCTCTATTTTCCTAAAGTATGTGAGCAACCTGGTCAGAGAGCAGCATTTTGAAATATTTAGAGTACAAATTAATTGCTGACATGGGTCCTTTTGAGAAAAGAAGCTGGGGATCAGGGACAAGGAGACAGGGGATTTGCTTTCCAAATGTACCCTTTTTCACATGTAGAGCAATAATAATTGTGCAAACAATTATAATAGAAATACTCAGTGTCTGTGTGTGGGATTTAAGCTGCTAAAGAGAGAATCTCCTAACTCTGTCTCTGCATCTCTTTGAGGATGAAAGCACTTGACTTTTAGTCTAATAAATATATATTCCTCCTTTAACACAATGATGAATTCTGTTAGATACTACTATTATTTTCATAAATAAAATGTAAAGAAAGTAAATAAAAGAATTATTTTGAATATACCCAAAGTTCTCTTTAAAAAGTGAAGGGACACCCATTTTCTATCTCCTATGTGGGGATATGTACCTACCTAGGGCTGAGTCAGGGCAGTGGGTGACACGAGCTGGTGGCTGGGCTCAAGGTTCTCTGCTGAAGCCAGGGAAGTTGGTGCTGTGCTGAGTGTGTTAGGAGTCTGAGGTGTGTGAACTGGAGATTGGGACAGGGTACACATTCACAAACAAGTAATCAAGCTGATGCCATGTATAAATGTATAAATACAGCTGGAGTTGGGTTGAGTCAGATGTGAGACAGGCAGGCAGCTGAGAATCCTACACCAGGGGAAAAAGCACCAGAGGTGCCTATTCTGGGAGGTCAAGAATTCGATAGTCTCTTCATTTATAAAATGTGTTGGATTAATTGATCTTGAATTCAATCCATCTTATTAAGCCTAATAAGCCTAAAGTACACTCTCCTTTAAATATAGCATAAATACAACAGAATTAATTGTGGACTCACTTTATCATTATAGGGCTTGCCTAATAGTTCAGTTGGTAAAGAATCTGCCTACAATGCAGGAGACCCGGGTTGATTACTGGGTTGGGAAGATCTGCTGGAGAAGGGATAAGCTACCTAGTCCAGTATTCTTGGGCTCCCCTGGTGGCTCAGCTGGTCAAGAATCTGCATGCAATGTGGGAGACTTGGGTTCGATACCTGGGTTGAGAAGATCCCCTGGAGAAGGGAAGAGCTACCCACTCCAGTATTCTGCCTGGAGAATTCCTTGGACTGTATAGTCCATGGGGTTGCCAAAGAGTTGGACACGACTGAGTCACTTTCACTTTTCGTCTTATTATAAAAACTACATGCATCAAAATCCAGATTTTAAAAAGAAGCCAATCAATGATGGCCATTTACTATGAAAGGCACCTCCTATGGGAAATTTTTTCAATGCTTCTTTAACCTGCAGGCACCTGAGTATTACCGGGCTGATTCTCCATACCCAGACCACACTCCAGACCAATTAAATCAGAATCTCTGGAGCTAGAGTCTGTGTATCAGTACTTAAAAAAATTATTTAATTTTTAATTGGAGAACAATTACATTACAATATTGTGGTGGTTTCTGCCATACATCAACATGAATCAGCCACAGGCATATACATGTCCCCTCTGTGAGATGGGAAGTCTGGTGTGCTGCAGTTCATGGGGTCGCAAAAGAGGAGTTTTTAAGGGGATGCAATGACAGAAGCAAAGTTGTAGTGTTATGATACGTGAATGCTAAATTCATGAGGAGAGCTGCTGTGTATCTTTGAAATGCACCTGATCAAGGACCAAAGGCACATCACGATGAAGACACTGACACAGATGATTATTTCTAGAGAGCATTTACCAACTCTCTGAGACGGAAGTCTGTTGGTTAATGTTAAATTCACAGTGGTACTATGTGTTTGAAGCTGGTTGTTATGTTTAATTCAACTGCTGAATAAATTTAGTTAGAGATTTATTCACGCATGTGCTCAGTTGTTCAGTCATGTGAGGACCCTTTGTGACCCCACCGACTGTAGCCCTCCAGGCTCCTCTGTTCACGGGATTTTCCAGGCAAGAATACTGGAATGGGTTGCCATTTCCTACTCCAAGATTTAAACACAGTAGGTGATTAATTTATTTTTGAACATACCTCTTCTGTTACAAAGCCTAGCTAAAACCACAGAGTACATTTGTTGTATGAAAAAAAGCCCCAAATTTGCTCACTGCATTGGTTTCCAGGGAGGGGTGACCACTGTTGATAAAGTCATTCTTATGTATGTTGTGAAGAAGGTAGGGTAAGAAGCTTGGGAATTTCAGCCTCAAATAGGGGTGATTCGAAATGGGTGATTCTTGAAAATTCAAGATGTTTTGGGGGCTCAGCTAGGAGATGCATGAGTCCATTGATAAAAAGAAGATAAAGAAAGTGTTTGTCTCCCAGGAGTGGAAATCAGAGATGGAAGTGGGACAAAGAGTCGGGATTTTGTCATTTTTGTTGTTACAAACCATATTGTTTTTGAATTTTGTAAACCATGAATGTGTATTAATTTGATAAAAATTAAATGAAAAATTAAAATGTCTGGAAGGATACATTTATTTATAACAATGCTTTTTTATAGGGAGAAAAAAAGGTTATAATTATTCAAAGTTTTTGCTCAATATGCTTGTGAATTGTCCAATTTTGCAAGAGTGTATTCACACATGACATATTCTTAAAATAAGTAAAAATATGTAAGAGTGAAAGAAATAACAAAAGAATATATCCTAGGGAAAAAGATTCATTTCAATGAAATAAATGACTGGTAGACTTCAAAATCCCATGGACGGAGGAGCCTGGTGGGCTGCTGTCCATGGGGTCATGAAGAGTCAGACACGACTGAAGCAACTTAGCAGCAGCAGCAGTAGCAGACTTCAAAATGTAAATGAAATGGTAAACTAAAATTGTCTACTAATTGTTGAGTAATATGAATAAAAAGTGATTCTAATCTGGACAGAGTATGGTTTGATTTGGAGACACTAAATCTAAAGAAACAAGTCCTAAAACCTGCCAGAAAAAAAAAAGTAAACCCCTACATTGGAAAAAGTAATACACTGATATTGTGTTTCTCATCAGCTGTGCTGGCCCTAAAATAATATGACAAGATCTTGGAACATCTAAGAAAAAACTAGAACCTAGAATTCCTTATCTAGCCAAATTATTATTTAAACTTGAAGAAAAAATTAAAGATACTTGGGACATTCAATTACTCAAGATATTTTTACCTCCAAGCTTCAAGAAATGTCAATGGAAGATGCATTCTAACAAAATAAAAAATAAATCCCCAAAGAAAGTAAAGAACACAAAAGAAATAATGAGTCAAGAAACAAGGAAGGACAAAGATGATGAAAGAACAAGATTAAAAAATAATCTGAATCTAAAATACCAGTGATAGCAACAATTCACCAAAGGTATAAAAACCATACTTTATCCTGCATCTGAATACACTACATATGTAATACAATTAAATTAAAATATATGCAAAATGCATAATAAATATATACTTTGAAATTTAAAATTAATTTCAATTATATTTGGGGTTGTAGAGTAAAGACAGATATAAATGAGAAACTTCTTAAAAATGATAAAGCATGACATAGTAAAATCTATATATGAAGTTGTGGTCACAGAAAAACTTATAACTAAAAAGCCAAATATTATACAGTAATACTGATGGAAAATGAATGATCTTCCAACCAAAAAATCTTTGAAAATAATAAGATAGCCTTGAAAAATGAGGAAGACATATTAAAAGATATGAATAATAATTCATAATTAATCCATAAAATATTGTTTATTTGAGAACATTAATAACATTACTATAACATTTTAGAAAATCTTAGTAAGAATAAAAGACAATGTAAATGTCATTACCAAAGAGATAGAGCCATAAACACCAATATAAAAGAGAGTAAATGTTGGTATGTATATAAAATTTTACAATAATATATTTGAAAGATTGCATGATATGAATTATTCTCTGCTGCTGCTGCTGCTAAGTCACTTCAGTCGTGTCCAACTCTATGCGACCCCACAGACAGCAGCCCACCAGGCTCCCCTGTCCCTGGGATTCTCCAGGCAAGAACACTGGAGTGGGCTGCCATTTCCTTCTCCAATGCATGAAAGTGAAAAGTGAAAGTGAAGTCATTCAGTCGTGTCCAACCCTTAGCGACCCCTTGGACTGCAGCCTACCAGGGTACTCCATCCACGGGATTTTCCAGGCAAGAGTACTGGAGTGGGGTGCCATCGCCTTCTCCAGAATTATTCTCTAGGAAAATGTAAATCATAGAGATAAATCTTAAAGCAAAGTAGAAAACCAACTTTATAATAAAATATAATTGAAAAGGAAATCAAAGTACTGATATTAAAAATGGTAGAAGAACCAAATAGATTTATAGATGATTTCTACCAAAACCTTAAGAAACAGATAATCTCCATGATCCATGAATTAGTCCACTACATCAAAAAAATGGAAAGCTTTGTAACTCACTTAATTGAATTTCAAAAACTTGGCAAAGGAAGCAATAGAAAAGGAAAACATAGACCATTCTTACTTAAAAATACAGGGCAAAATTTTAAAATAAAATATCAACAAATTGAAAACAAATCTACATTAAAGAATACAGCACATGGCCTAGGAATGCAGAGATGAGTCAACACAAGAAAATTTTACTGATATAAGTTAGTATGTTAATAAATGAATTAAAAGAGAAAATCCTGACAACCATCTCAAATAGATACAGAAAAAATGTTTGATAAAATTCAGTGACCCATAAATCAAAACAATTTTAGTCAGCTAGAAATATAATAGGTTTAAAAAAATCTTTAAAGAGCATTTAACAGAAATCTAGAACAAACATCATATCTAATGGCAAAATAATTAATAGAAATTTTAAAAATTAAGTTAGAAAAAAGAGAAGGTTAGCTTACTATCACTGAAACTCTAAACTTTGTACTGGAGATTTTAACCAATGCACTAGGACAAGAAGAAGAAATATGAGATATAAGCATTAAAAGGAGGAGTTATCATTTATAGCCAAAATAATTTTTATACTAAAAATTGAAGAGAAATAACTGATAAAATGAAGAGAAAAAACTGATAATGAAAGAGTTAAGTAAAGTGGTTAAATATGGGAACCACATGTTAAAATCAATTAGTTTAAGAAATTTGACTAACTAGATATTAAAATAAATGCAATTCATTTTTCTATTTTGCGTGAGGTTCCAAGGCAATAAATGGCAATTCTTTCCAAAGTTAGTGCTGGATCACCCATAAAGGACTAGCCAGTTCTGTGACCCTTGGCTCCTTTACCCAACTCAAAGGTACAAAAGAATTAGAATTCTGGAATTGAACATTGAAGACATTGTTTGTGAGAGAGACTGTGACAGGATCACTTGGAGAGGCTGATATATTTCCTAGAGATTGAGAGCCAAGGTGTTCGATATCCATCCAAGGAATCTAAAGATGTAACCAAACTATACATACGTGCAAGATTCATATACGTGTTTGTAAATCTGTAAGGCTATAGGCTACACTCATGAAATGTTTACTTTGGCATTGGAATTGAGGGAAGGAAGACACAGCTTTATTTCAGTTGTTTGAAAGAGACATTATTATTACTACAATAATGAGTGAATAATATTGATGCAAAAGCAAGTGAAGATTGGCTTTTTCAGTTATTCGTGTCTGAAGCAGATATAACTTCTGGTTTCACATATTAATAGCTACCACTTTTGATAACAACCCAAAGTCCTTTCCAAAGTCTGAGGACATAACTCACTTCTATAAAAAGGATTCATTTTTGAGGATAGATTTTTTTTTATGAACTTTATTTTAAATCTTATTTGTTTACATTATGTGTGTGCTAAGTTGCTTTAGTCATGTCCAGCTCTTTGTGACTCCATGGACTGTAGCCTGTCACACTTCTCTGTCCATGGGATCCTCCAGGCAAGAATATTGCAGTGGGTTGCTATGCCTTCCTCAAGTTTATATTATAGTTCAGTTCAGTTCAGTCGCTCAGTCGTGTCCAACTCTTTGCCACTCCATAAATCACAGCACGCCAGGCCTCCCTGTCCATCACCAACTCCTGGAGTTTACGCAAACTCATGTCCATCGAGTCGGTGATGCCATCCAGCCATCTCATCCTCTGTCCTCCTCTTCTCCTCCTGTCCCCAGTCCCTCCCAGGATCAGAGTCCTTTCCAATGAGTCAACTCTTCGTATGAGGTGGCCAAAGTACTGGAGTTTCAGCTTTAGCATCATTTCTTCCAAAGAACACCCAGGGCTGATCTCCTTTAGAATGGACTGGTTGGATCTCCTTGCAGTCCAAGGGACTCTCAAGAGTCTTCCCCAACACCACAGTTCAAAAGCATCAATTCTTCAGCACTCAGCTTTCTTCACACATCCATACATGACTCACACATGTCCAACTCACACATCCATACATGACTACTGGAAAAACCATAGCCTTGACTAGACGGATCTTTGTTGGCAAAGTAATGTCTCTGCTTTTCAATATGCTATCTAGGTTGGTCATAACTTTTCTTCCAAGTAGTAAGTGCCTCTTAATTTCATGGCTGCAGCCACCATCTACAGTGATTTTGGAGCACCCAAAAATAAAGTCTGACACTGTTTCCACTGTTTCCCCATCTATTTCCCATGAAGTGATGGGACCAGATGCCATGATCTTCGTTTCCTGAATGTTGAGCTTTAAGCCAACTTTTTCACTCTCCTCTTTCACTTTCATCAAGAGGCTTTTTAGTTCCTCTTCACTTTCTGCCATAAGAGTGGTGTCATCTGCATATCTGAGATTATTGATATTTCTCCCGGTGATCTTGATTCCAGCTTGTATATTATAGTTATATGCTTATAAAAATTCCAATAATACAGAATAACACAACTGAAGTTAATGTTTTTCTTCACCTCTTCTTTCTCTAGTTTTATGCTTCTCCTCAGAGGTAAACATTGTTATCAGTCTTGTGTGTATTTATTGATACAATTTTTATTCATTTACAGGTACACTTAGGTGACTATAACACATTTACATAAATTAAATCAAGTTGGTTGTTGCTGTTATTTGGTCATTAAGTCTTGTCTGACTCTCTTGAGACTCCATGAACTGTAAGCCCACTAGGCTTCTCTGTCCATGGGATTTTCCAGGCAAGAATATTGGAGTAGGTTGCAATTTCTGTCTCCAGGGGATCTTCCCAACCCAAGGATCAAACCCATGTCTCTTGCATTGGCAAGCAGATTCTTTATCCACCGAGCCTGCAGGGAAGAAGGTAAAGGTAAAGAGTTAGGTGACTATGACATATTTACAAAAATTAAATCAAGTTGCATACATTATCCTGTAGCTTGCTCTTTCACTTAATAGCACTGGAGATTGTTCCATGATTGTACTCATAAATCTTCCACAGAATTCTTTAAAATTCTGCCTAATATTTTATATGAATGCCCTATGATTTAACTATTCCCATATTGAATATCCAACATTTAGATTTTTCCTAAATTTTTGGGGCAATGAACACTTCCATACACATATCTTGGGGTACAAACTAATATATAGATAAGAACAGGATGAAACAGTTTCTCAAAGGGAAAAAAAGGTGCTATTACTACAGCAAGGATGGTTGGTAGGTGAACACCAGGCAAAATCAAAATTTGAGACCTTACCAGTTTAAAAGAAATGCTCATTTGCTTCTGTAATTTGATTGAGCTGTGTAAGAACGCCCATGGTGAGCCAGAGTGTTAATTAGGTTGAGAGTAACCAATCTACAACCACCAATGAATGGGTAGACATTGGTCTTTGAGAGATAAATTGAGGGTAAGCGTTAAGTTCACATAGCACTGTTATCAATGTGAAGAGCAAAATAACTTTATAGCCATATTAATATCATTGTTCATGAAAGAAAAGGTTGTCAAGCACTCAGATATTCTTCAATACCTGAAGAATACTCATTAGGTTAAGTCGGGCTCCACCATGGAATATCTATACTAACTCTCTTAAGTGTGAAACTCTACAGACTCGATTTTACCGGTTGGTTGTTAACTCTACCCTTGCCTCTGAGCTGGGTTAATTCCGTCTTAAGGACTACTAAGTGCTTTTGATTAAGGGGTTCCATACGAGGTTTGGGGATTCTCTTTCTGAAGCTCCTTCCCTTCCCTTTCTCTTTCTCCTGGATCCCAGTGGCTTGGTTGGACTGCTAACCTGTTAACATGGTCTATAAAGGCTGCATCCTTCTATCTCCGGAAGGGGTGATGATCCTACCATTCCTTAGCTCATGGAGAATGTCTTGCAGCTGTCTGAGGAACACAGATCATTAGTGATTTTGGCAGGATTTTGTTGGAAGCACAATGCTAAAGATGAAAGGTCAGTTTTATTTAACTGATGAAAACAATGAGTAGCAGATTAAGCTAGTTTTCTGGTAAACAGTGCCATTCCTTTCCAGTAAATAGTGTCAAGATGCCTTGATGAATAACATACATGGAGATAAAGAAGAACATCACTCAGTGATGGAAAATTAGGTATCTCCATAAACTCAAATATGCCTTTAGTTTTCTTGCTATGATCTGTTCCCTAAAACATTTACCAACAGGTCATCTGGTCATATTAATGGAAAAAATGAAGTATGTTCTGCTGAAGACAGTCTACAGAGATGGGCCAGTTTAAGGACTATTCTTTTCATCTGTCTGAAGTGTTAAGACACCAAAATAAAGCAGTGTGTTCCGTGCTACTTCTGCCTTGCCCACCCGTCTGTTGAAGCTCAGAAATGAGCTGGAATGCAGTTAGCAAAGAGCCAGTCTAATAAAAATCGAATGTGGCATACCAACCCGTCAGCATCCTTCACTGTAAGATAGGAGACATAATTTTGGCCTGCTTGAGTGCATTTTTTTGAAGTACACATTAAACAGTCCATGCTGAGAGGCATAATATCTGAAATTGAGACAAGAAGCTATATGGTGCTTGTAATCTGGAGAAGGTACCCACGTTATCTCCATAGTAGTGAATGCTTAGGGTAGGTGCTTAAGGAAGACCATTAACTCTTGCAAGATGTTCATGGACCAGTTAGACATTTTCTGTCATACTACTGCAAATAATTAAGATAACTGCTAACATTCATTGAATCCTTATTACATGCTAAGAATTGTGCTCAACACTTTTCAGGGATGATTTTATTCATTCTTTAAGGTAACTGTGAGATAAGAAAGAGAGACATGGAAGGGTTAAAAGTGGAAGAGTTCAAAGCCTCATGGCTAGTGTTGAAATTGGGATTTGAACTCAGGAGATATATAACGCTTGGACCACACTTCAGCCATTAAATATAGTACCACTATATTATCTCCTAAGAGGCCTGAAGCAACAATCTCCAGCCTTTTATAATATTTGTGGTTGCTGATTTTTTAAAACCCATCCTGACTTTCCCTAAAGGACTGTGTATGGTATAAATAAATTAAAGGGAAAAACTTGAACCAATTAATGGTGTTTTTTCCATTTATTTTTAGCCTTTTGCAACACCCCTCAAGATATTTGGAGATACCCCACTGAGAAGTGAAGCAGATAGGAGTGTACTGTGACCTCAAGTGAATGAATTTCCTGAGCACTTACAATGGCTAGGTTTTCCACTGAAAACATTTTGAAAGATCCTGATGGCTGAAAAAAGAGAGAGTGAGAGAGAGCCAGCAAGCTGGCCAAGGTGAGGGGAATCCAGCTGCTTACCCTGGTCTGGTTTGTTGCCTCAGATGTTAAGGGAAAAAGTCTTTTGAAGCCATTACTTAAAAGTGGAACTTTTTGGACACAGATTCAGAACTGTTTTTGATTTTTTGGCCTTGTTTTTGTTGAAACAATATATTGTTTTACAAGCAGTGCTGAGCTTCAATTCCACATTCCTGCTGACATAACTATTATTATTCATGGTTTCAGCATCTTCTCTGGTAACTCTGCATAATTTTTAAAAATATCTAGACATATGTGTATACACACATACACACATGCATGTGTGTTGGTTTGGAAGTGAGCAGAAAAGTTTCTCTGTGGAGTGCTGGACTGGGCATTGAGTTCATTCAGATTTTTCAGAGTATGGACAGCAAAGCAGATATACCCCAAGCACCATCTTTACAACACAACCTACTTGTGTAGCAGAAGCAAACTGGTCCTGATAGAAGAGACGGGAAAGAGCTGGATGTGTCTTACTGGGGTAACATCTGGCTTGAGGAGAGCGCAAGGCCGTGCTCCTTCCTTGGGTGAGAATTTCTTCTTTTAGAATATTCTTATAGAATTTCCTTAACCTTCTTCTCACTTTGCAAATGGAAATAACAGTGGAGGACAGAACTTAGCTGCCTTGTCGCCCTTTGAGACCCTGATTGACTTTACTTAACTCATTGGTCAGTTTGTATCTTAAGAAGGAGACTGAGAAATCTAATGCTTATAGTAGTGCTTCTTACATCATTAACTATAACAGTATTGCACATTTCTGCAGCATGATGATTTATAAGCATTTACAGAGTATTTTCTCACTTGATTTTCCCCTGAATTCTGAAAATCAAGGCAAGCAGTATTATCCCCATTTTACAGATGAGAATACTAAGCCTCAAAAAAAAAAAAAAAGAATACTAAGACTCAGTTTAGTTAGAATATATAACAAATGACACTCAGCTGGTAAGTGTTGAATCTGGAACAAGGGCTAGGTCTTTTGATTCTTAGTTTTAATACACCAAGATCATCCTTCTGATCTTTAAGATATGACATTTATAGTTCTATTGTTATAAAGTTATTGAAGGGAATCTAGAAAATATAGAAGAGTAAAAATTACCAATAATCATATGGAGGTATTTTTGCTATTAATATTCTGTATTTTTCATATAAACATACACATGTATGCACATGTGCATACTCAGTCACTTCAGTAGCGTCTGATTCTTTGCAACCCTGTGGACTGTAGCCCACCAGGCTCTTCTTTCCATGGGATTGTCTAGATAAGAATATTGGAATGAGTTGCCATGCTCTCCTCCAGGGGATCTTCCCAACCCAAGGATCAAACTCACGTCTTCTGTATTGCAGGCAGATTCTTTACCCTCTGAGGTACCTGGGAATCCCATACACATATATACACACAAATAATTTGTTTTTATATATTTAACATGTACATGTATGTATATATATACATATATATATATATACACAGATTTTTTTTAAGTTAGTGCATACACATGGTTGAAATTTCTAAAAATTAACTACAGTTATTGATGTTGCACAGTAGATCTCTAGAACTTATTTATCTTGCATAATAAAAACTTTATTGTGCACTTTAAAATATCTTAAGAAGATAGATCTCATTTTAGTTGCTCTTCCTCCCAAATAGACAACCAACCACACACACACCCCGCAGAAGAACACGAGGAAATTTTGGGGAGTTTGGAAGTAATGGATATTTCAGTACCTTGGTTGTGATGGCATCATGGGTGTATGCATATGTCCAAACTCATCAAGAGCTGTACATTAAAAGTGTACAGTCTTGGTATATCAGTTATACCTCAAAGAAGCTATAATTGAAAAAAAAATTTTTCAAAAAAAAATTGAAAAGGGTGTAAAAGGTGTAAATCTTTTTCTACCATCATTTCCTAGCCTTACAATTTCCCTTTCCACCTGTTTCTTGAGTAGTTTTCTGGAGATATTTTATCCATGGTCATTTGGATTGCTTCTGAATTTCATTATCACAAACCACTCATACATACGTAAACCACTCATGTGTAAATTCATATGTAAAGTTACGTTTAAGCCATTTTGAGTGCATGAGCTTGTCTTTAAGCTAAACTCTGACAAATGAACTTAATAAGGTCAAAGGATGTATAGATGTCCTACTTTTAATTTGTTGGCAAATTGTTCTCCACAGGGGCTGAACCTATATACACTGCCAACAATATACAGGTGTGTCTATTTCTCCAAACTCTACCAATAGAAAGTGTTATCCAACTTTTGGACACTCAACAATTTGATGATTTTGAAACATGATTTCTCAGCATATTTTTAATTTGCAATTCTTTGATAATGAATGGAGTTGAACATCTTTTCACTTAAAAGTTTTATTTTCTGCGAACTGTCCTTTTGCCCATTTTTCTATTGGCTTTATTTTCTTATTGATTTATATATGAGGGACATTAATCCTTAATTTATGACATAAATTTGTAGTGCATTTTTTTGGTTTCAATACTTGTATTCAAATATTTGATCTTTCTGGAGTCTATTTTAAATAATGCATGTGACATGAATCTGCTGTTTTTTGTTTGTTTGTTTCCAGATAGGTACTCCTTTGTCGCCTTACCGTTTACTCCATGTGTAATTATTTTCCCAACAAATCTGAGATACTGTCTCAATATATTTATATTCATTCAGTTCACTTCAGTTCAGTCGCTCAGTCATGTCCGACTCTTTGCTTTTTATTGCAGTGCAATAATGTGTCTCTCTATTCAAGAGCCAGTATCGCACTGTTTTAATTCTTGAGCCTATAATTATGTGTTATAAAATTTATCTTAATGATGTTTTTTTTCTTTCTAGTATATTTTTATTACTTCTTTCAGATTTTTTATATTTTTGCTTATTTATTTCTCCATATGAACTTTAAAATCAGCTTGCCTAGTTCCAGGAAACAAAGTGTTGCTATTTTTATTAGGAATATGTTGTATTTATAGATTAATTTAGCAGGAACTGGCACTCTGTAGAATGTTAAGTCTTCCTATCCAAAAACATGATATGAATTGCTTGTTCAAGTCTTTGTTCAAGTCTTCTTTCTGTCTCTCAGGAGCATTTAAAATATTTATTCAACTAGAGAACTTGCACATTTCATGTTGTTCTTTCTAGTATTTTTCCTTTTTGCTGCTATAGTAACTGGGATGTTATCTTCCCTACTTGTTGTCTATGTAATGTGATAATATTTAGTTGTTTCCAATTTTTATATCTTTAATTTCTTTCCTTTGTCAAAATTTCTTTGACAAATACGAAGAAGCAATATTAAGCTGAGTATTATTGATGTCACCCTGCTTATTTAACTTATATGCAGAGTTTATTCTGAGAAATTCTGGGCTGGATGAAGAACAAGCTGGAATCCAGATTGCTGGGAAAAATATCAATAACCTCAGTTTTGCAGATGACACCACCCTTATGGCAGAAAGTAAAGAGGAACTAAAGAGCCTTTTGATGAAAGTAAAAGAGAAGAGTGAAAAAACTGGCTTAAAACCCAACATCGAGTTGCCAGTCCAGGTTCGATGCACGATACTGGATGCTTGGGGCTAGTGCACTGGGACGACCCAGAGGGATGGTATGGGGAGGGAGGAGGGAGGAGGGTTCAGGATGGGGAACACATGTATACCTGTGGCGGATTCATTTTGATATTTGGCAAAACTAATACAATTATGTAAAGTTTAAAAATAAAATAAAATTAAAAAAAAATGAAGATCATGGCATCTGGTCCCATCACTTCATGGCAAATAGATGGGGAAACAATAGAAACAGTGACTTACTTCATTTTCTTGGACTCCAAAATCACTACAGATGGTGACTGCAGCCGTGAAATTAAAAGATGTTTGCTTCTTGGAATAAAAACTATAACAAACCTAGACAGCATATTAAAAAGCAGAGACATTACTTTGCCAACAAAGGTCTGTCTAGTCAAAGCTATGGTTTTTCCAGTATGGTGAAGAGTTGTATGGATGTAAGAGTTGGACCATAAAGAAGGCTGAGTGCCAAAGAACTGATGCTTTTGAACTGTGGTGTTGGAGAAGACTCTTGAGAGTCCCTTGGACAGTAAGGTGATCCAACCAATCAATCCTAAAGGAAATCAACCCTGAATATTCATTGGAAGGGCTGATGCTTAGGCTGAAACTCCAATACTTTGGCCCCCTGATGTGAAGAACTGACTCATTAGAAAAGACCCCGATACTGGGAAAGATTGACGGCAGGAGAAGGGGATGAGAGAGGATGAGATTGTTGGATGGTGTCACTGACTCAATGAACATGAGTTTGAGCAAGCTCCAGGAGTTGATGAAGGACAGGGAAACCTGGCGTGCTACAGTTCATGGGTCGCAAAGAGTCAGACACGACTGAGCCACTGAGCTGAACTGAACAATTGCAAGCCATAATGGGAACATAATCAACCTAACAATACAAAATAATTACATGCAATCTGGGGGGTTAAGTAGAGTGATGTGGTAAGTGGAAGTACATACACGCACGTGTGTTCATCCACTCAGCCAGTCTTTTGGTTGGCGCATTTAATCCACTTACATTTAAGGTAATTATCTATATCTATGATCCTATTACCATTTTCTTAATTGCTTTGGGTTTATACTGTGTAGGTCTTTTCCTTCTCTTGTGTTTCCTGTCTGGAGAAGTTCCTTTAGCATTTGTTGTAAAGGTGGTTTGGTGATGCTGAATTCTCTTAACTTCTGCTTGTCTGATTTCTTCATCATATCTGAGAGCTTCCCTGGTAGCTTAGATGGTGAAGTGTCCGCCTGCAATGCAGAAGACCTGGGTTCAATCTCTGGGTCAGGAAGATTCCCTGGAGAAGGAAATGGCAACTCCAGTATTATCCAACTCCAGTATATCCAATACAGTACACTCTAGTATTCTTGCCTGGGAAATCCTACGGACAGAGGTGCCTGGCAGGCTATAGTCCATGGGGTCACAAAGAGTCAGACACATCTGAGTGATTAACACTTCCTCCTTTCACATCTGAACAAGAGTGTTGCTGGGTAGAGTATTCTTGATTGTAGTTCTTCCCTTTCATCACTTTAAATATATCATGCCATTCCTTTCTGTTGTGGAGGTTCTGTTGAGAAATCAGCTGATAACCTTACAGGAGTTCCCTTGTGTGTTATTTGGCATTTTCCCCTCAGCAAGCCAGTACAGACCCATGTCTCCATTGGAGACCCTCCAACACTGGCATGTAGGTCTGGTTCGGTCTCCTGTGGGGTCACTGCTCCTCTGTCCTGGGTCCTGGTGCTGCACAAGATTTTGTTTGTGCCCTCCAAGAGTGGAATCTCTATTTCCCCCAGTCCTGTGGATTCTTTAGTCCCTTTGGCGGGTCCCCAGCCTGGGAAGCCAGACATGGGGCTTGGAACCTTCCCAAGAGTGGAAGAGCTTCTTTGATATTATTGTTCACTGGTTTGTAGGTCTTCCACTTGGTGGGTATGGGACTTGATTTTCATGTGATTGCACCCCTCCTACCTTTTGTTGTGGCTTTTCCTTTGTGTTTGGATGTGGAACCTTTTTTTGCTGGGTTCTAGCGTCCTCCTGTTGATGGTTGTTCAACAGCTAGTTGCTATTCTGGTCCTCAGGCAGGAGGAGATGCGTTCACGTCCTTCTACTCTGCCATCTTGAACCAATTCTTGCTTTTACAAATTTCTGTTTGCTTTCAATTTTCAGGAAGAATGCTTCCTTCATTTTCAAGTTTTATTATTAAAATTCTTAGATTTATTGTTATATTTCCTAGATGCATTGTTATATATCCTACATATATTGTTATATTTGTAGTTTTGTTGTGATCAGGGATGTTTTCAGGTACAAAGAGAGTCATGATTGTTTTATTTTCATTGTGAAATGTATCTTTTAGCATTAAAAATTTCCCCCTTTTGTTTCATTTGATAATTCTGCATCTAAATTTACTTTTTGCTTGTGTTTTTCATAATATCTTATTATTTATCCTTGAAACAGTTGGATTGTCTTTTAAAAGGATTAAAACTAGGGAACTTTTAATTTGTATTTGTGGAAGGCAGAATAATGTTTCCCCAGAGCAGCCCATATCCTAATATTCAGAATCCATGAATGATATAAGTGAAAGTGTAATTAAGGTTAAGGATTGAATTAAGGTTGCTAATTAGCTGATCTTAAAGTAGGAAGAGTATCTTATATTACCCAAGTGGGCTCATTATATATATATATTATATATAATTATGTTATAATTATATAATAATATAATATATATATATGGACCATCATATGGGCAAGAAATGTCAAAATCAGAGAGAAAGCAACATATGAAAAACGCCATCAGTCTTTGTTGGCTTTGAAGATGGAAGGGGGCCATGAGCCAAGGAAGGTGGGCAGCTGGAAAATGGGCGGGAACTGTTTCTCTCCTAGGGCCTCCAGAAAGGAATGCAGCCCTGTCAACACCTTGATTTTAGCTTAGTGAAACCAAATTCAGTCTTCTGATTGCTAGAACTTAAGGAAAGAAGTTGTTGTTGTAAGCCACTGAGCTTGTGGTAATTTGTTACAGAAGTAACAGGAGATGCATACAGTGTTTATCCATATATTTACCATTTCATCTCTCTTCAGGACTTTATATAGCTCCCAGTTTCCATCTGGTAACATGATCCTTCTGCCTGTCTCCTTTAATGTTTCTTGTAGTGGTCAAATATCTGAAAAAGTCTTTGTGTCTCCCTCAATTTTGAAAGATATTTTCATCTGGTGCAGAATTCTAGTTTTAGTGTTTTTTTTTCTTTAAGCAGTTTGTAGATGTCCCTCTATTGACTTTTGGGGTGCACACATATGGGGGGTATATGTGTGTGTGTGTGTGTGTGTGTGTGTGTAATTGAGAAATAAAAAAGGAGATTTTCTGAGTTAGAATTGGTGCTAGTTTGGCTTCTCCTAAAATCAGAACATGAAACTCCTATGGCACCTTCATTAATCTATATAATTATCAAGAAGGGACAGATCAGGTAATGACATTAGCCAAATCAGCCTAAAGGGTAGAGTCCCACCATATGAATTAAATTACATCAGGATGTTACACTGAGTGGCTAAAGTTGTACATATCTAAGCAGTAAGTAGCAGTCATATTTGAAGCAAGGGTTGGTCCCAGAAGAGATTGTGAAGCCATCCCAGAGAAGAGATCAAATGTTGAAAACCTAAAAGTTTTAGAAAAAGAGTGCAAGATAATATAAGATTAGTTCAGGATAGGAGATTCAGGTCAACACTCCTAAAAGGCTGGGACTTCTTAATGGATGGTGGCCAGGTTGGGGGTTGGGTAGAATCAGATAAGAAAGGATGGTTTTCATTGGTTAGTTTAATTGAAACCAAGCTAGTTTGGACAGGCTCTTCTCATATCCTGTCTTGTATTGTTGATTGAGTACCCCATCCAAACTGTAAGCACTTTGGGGATAATGTGTAACATTTCTGTAACCTACATACCACCCAGCATAATGTTTTGCTCACTGCATGTTTCCTAACTGGCTGAAAACCTTTCTAACATATCAGCTATTTCATTCAGCCTGGTATAAATAACACTAAGTGCTAGTTCATGTAAACTACATTTGACAAATCGGTGTTAAATGTTTTATGATTTATTATACCTGGCAATATTTACTAAACCCATTTTACTCTTTAAAAAGTAAATCAAGAACATATTTGCAGGAGGTGCGTGAATTTTAAATCACTTTCACCCACATTAAATGGTCTCATTTAATTTAATGAGAATAGTCTCATTTCCATTAGGAAGTTCTCTTGTGTTTTACTACTCCAGTGCCCTAAAGAGGGAGTCAAGTTTATACTCCAGCAAAGGGACAGAGTTCTCTGTGCCACTTTCATAGAAAACCTGCCCATATTATATTGAAAATTCCATCCTGCACTGATTACTGGTCTCAATAAACACATTATGGAGGCTTTTATGGTTACCAGTGCTTGAGAGTTATTAGAAAATATAATGAAAAAAATTTTAATATTGCCATGTGATTGCTCCCTAAATTTCTTTTTTCTATTTAAAAGTGTTGGTTAAAATGGTAATGTTCACCTTTACCTTCCCAAAACACCATGGTTATTATAAAACTAAGAGGCACACACACACTTTAAAGAGCAGCTGGGCAGCCCAGGTTTGATGTTTTCCAGAAAACTTGGTGTCAGGCACACTGATCTCTCAGTCTCAAAGCCACTGGTACCCAGAACGGAGAGTGAGGAAAGGCACACTCACGTCACATCCCTGCTAAAGTGTGACATTTACTGAATATTGAAAATACATGAAACTTGAACTTGTGAAATTATGATTACAAACTATAGATTAGTGTGTGTGTGTACACACGCCCATGCATACGTGCACACACACAGAGAATAGAAGGGACTCTTCTTGATGTAATAGATTAACTTCTACCAAAGCCCTTAGAACAGTCTATCTTAGGCCTTGAGAATTCACTGAGATTTCTTAATATCCAAATTACTTTTCAAAATACAGTAAGTATTTTCAGTTTGTGAATGATATGATGAGGTGTGTAGAATCTTTATTCTATGGACTTCTAAACCATTCTAGGCCGGAAAAGGCATCCTCTAAAGAGGAGTTGAGAGAAGGGGACAACAGAGGATGAGATGATTGGATGGCATCACCGACTCAATGGACATGAGTTTGAGTAAGCTCCGGGAGTTGGTGATGGACACAGAGGCCTGGCGTGCTACAGTCCATGGGGTCACAAAGAGTCGGACATGAGTGATCAACTGAACTGAACTGAAAGAGGCATTACGTAATAACCACAGGCAGAAAGGACTAATAGCTGGTTGTGGCAGCTCCATAAGTCCTAAGCTTGGCTAGGCTGAACTCCATTTTCCAGATTTTGCTTTCCTATCTGCTTCCAGTGAGATATGGGAGATTTGGCCACGGAAGTGAGGCAGCAGCTCTTCTGTGACTCACCCTGTTGTTGGTCAGCTCCCCACCTCAGGGGCTTCCCTTGTGGCTCAGCTGGTAAAGAATCTGCCTGCAGTGCGGGAGACCTGGGTTTGATCCTTTGGTTGGGAAGATCTCCTGGAGAAGGGAAAGACTGCCCACTCCAGTATTCTGGCCTGGAGAACTCCATGGACTATATAGTCTGTGGGGTCGCAAAGAGTCAGGTATGAGGGAGTAGCTAGAACTGCAACTGCTTGTTTCCCTTGGATCTTCTTTCAGTTTCTCCAACTCATTGGCCTGGTTTGTATGTTTAGTTCCACGGTGAAGGGCCCCAGCAATACACAGCAACCAAAGTCAGAGGCAACAAGAACTGACACAGGTTTTTCCATCTCTGGGGGGCTCTGCCTAGAGCCAGACTCACATTATATCTGCCTTGTCTTCACCAACAGATAGATGGACACACACACCAGTATACATATCAGTCAAGATTCATTCAGCAAGCTGAACCACAGGCTGTACATTTATGTATAATACACACATGTATATGTATGTGTGTGTGTATATATGTATGTGTATATATCTATTATTGAAGCTGAAGCTTCAATACTTTGGCCACCTGATGCAAACAGCCAACTCATTGGAAAAGACCCTGATGCTGGGAAACATTGAAGGCAGAAGAGGGTGACAGAGGCTGAGATGGTTGGATGGCATCATCGATTCAATGGACATGAACTTGGGCAAACTCTGGGAGATGGTGAGGGACAGGGAGGCCTGGCGTACTGCTGTCCATGGGGCTGCAGAGAGTCGGATACAACTTGACGAGTGAACAGCAACAATCTGTACGTGTGTATGTGTGTATATGTGTATGGCCTGTGGGTCTGCTTCTCTGATGGAATCATGACTGACACTGCTGCTCTCTATGTCACGCTAGTATTGAGGCTTGAGTTGATGGACTTTGATTTGGTATTGTTTTTGTTGAAATGCATTCTTCATTTTGGGTAATCTGTGTTAGCAAAAGTGCTCTTGTCATGGATTTCCAGCAGTTCCCTTGAGGGATTACTTCGAAAGAGCTGCAGTTGTGAAATCTGGGAAGCTTTCCAAGGCTCTTTTATTAACATCTCCTCCATCCTCTTCTCCACTGGTGTCCCTCTGTTGACCAACCTATTTTCTGTCTACAAAAAGGAGATGATGCTTAACAGAGTGGCTGTGGAACAACTTTATTTATCCTGTGATTTATACATGTCATTCTAGAGAAGAAAATTCAGAAGGAAATCCTCCAATGATGGTCAGTCCTGAGAACTCAATCTAACATTTGAAAATCAAACTGTGTTTAGTCTTGTGCGTGGAAAGTTGCCTCAATTCTCTCCTGATTTCTTTTGCACTTTGATCTGATATTCAGCCTGTAGGACACAGTTGGATGCAGGATTCCAGACTCGATGGCCTGTCAACTTGTTTGTTACATCGTCACTCAGAAGAGGGGGCATTTGGAATTTCGTTGATAAGATTGGCTTATATGGGAAACCAACACAGAGTGATCCAGGTTTCTCGTCCAGATCAAGTTTGGCTCAGTGGTGCTGACAGTAGCAAAAATTGCTTGTGATTGCAAGAGCGATTACCTTCTGCCACAGGGAGCGGGTCTGCTCTTTCTCGTCAGCTGACATGGAGCTCAGCCATTAGCGTCATGGAAGTCATCCTGGGGTTTCCAAGCATTTCTAGGCCAGACGTGAAGCCACACTGAGCTTGGATCGATCTGGCACTTCGCGAAAAGCCAAGCCAACGTCTAAGAATTTAAAATGAAGGATCATAGCAGCTCACATTTACAAAGCGCTGATTCAGGCTTGATGCCAAGTGATTTATGGGCATTTTCTCGTTAGAGCAACCCTCTGAGGAAGTTATTATCCCCATGTTACAATGGAGAGCACTGAGGACCCAAGGGGTTAAATAACTTGTCTGAAAGTCACATGGCTAAGAGCTTGAAGAGCTAGGATTTGAACTCAGAATGTGGGGTGCAAAGGCACGTGTCTCATCACCATGCTACCCTGGAAACTGGAGGGGAGTCCAGTGGGAGAGGATGAGATACCCCACACCGCTGATTTACGGTGCGAGACAGAGGCATGCCCTGCTCCACTGCCTGTCCCCCGTTGCAGTCAGAGAATAGACCAGAGAAGTGGAAGGCTGATCAGCCCCCAAAGTCAAGGCAAAAAAATCAAAGTTAGACTCAGCAGATGAGCAGTCACCACAAGGACACCTCCGGCAGCCTCTGCCTTTCCTGGCTGCGGCCCCATTCTTTGCTGGGATGACAGATTAGAGAAACGGTCATGCTTCTGTGAGGTTGTAGTGAACAAATGGGAAGCTGCACAGACCAATTTTCTTAGATTATTAAATTAGTACCAAACTGAGGGGTAAGAATAAGGCAGGGTGAACAGATTCTACTTCTGGCAAGATAAGCCAACGAAAAATCTGGTCCACGTGATTCTAGTCAAATATGCTAAGTGCCCTGTTACCCGGAGAGCACGTTTTACGCGCCATGTTAAGCTGTCAGGACTTGTTCCACTGAGTGGTATGTGGAGAGGAAAGCCAGTCCCACAGGCTGCTCTGGGGGCCTGCAGACCCGCTTGGACTGAGCCTGCTGTTCAGCACGCCCCTGCTGGTTCTTGTTAACATTCTCGTGGCCTTGTCATTGATAACGAAATAAAATCAATATGAAGACTCTCACTTGACTTATAATTTGCAGCTTTCAGCATTGCCTTAGTCTTTCAGATCTTTAAGCACTAATGAGATACACTGAAAATCGGGATTCCAGTTCCAAATTGCCTACAATTTGGTGAGCACGGATGCACTGGGTGTTGCATTTCAGTTCCCTATCGCTTCTTTCCTTTCAAAAAGTACCCATTCATTTCTTAGATATAGATTAAGTGCCTCTCTCTGCTAGGTGTTGGGGACAGTGGGCTAAATCCCACACGGTCCTTCACAAAAGGGGAATAGAGTCTGGCACAGGAGATCGGCGACTGTGAATGAGCCACGATCATCTAATGGCTCGTGTGTACATGGAGCTCTGGGGGAAGCCGACAGCTCTGTCTAGGGGAGAGGATTTCAGGGAAGTGTGTTGACGAGGAAGATGATGGAGCTGCATTTTGAAGCATGCAAAGGACAAGCACTTGAGAAGCTGTGGAAGCTTGAGTGACTTTTTGAGTAGTGTGAGTAGACAGAAGGCATGAGTAAAGGTATTTCCAGAACCACGTGGAAAAGCAGGTGGGAAAGTAGCTAGCTTTTCATAATGGGAAGTGAGAACCACTGAAAGATTTGAAGCAAGGGAGAGCCATGATCAGAGTAGCATTTCAGTATTTGGGGAAGCGCTCTCTAAAGCAATGTTAAGAATGGATTAGGGGACTTCCCTGGTGGTCCAGTGGTTGGGACATCACTTTCCAATGCAAGGGGTGTGG
The DNA here is from genome assembly GCF_029407905.1 of Bubalus kerabau. Taxonomy (NCBI): domain Eukaryota; kingdom Metazoa; phylum Chordata; class Mammalia; order Artiodactyla; family Bovidae; genus Bubalus; species Bubalus kerabau. Next base: position 70,592,668 of record NC_073637.1, read on the forward strand.
GTTCGATCCCTGGTCGGGGAGCTAAGGATCCTGCATGCCTTGTGGCCGAAAAAACAGAACATCAACAACAGAAGCAATAGTGTGACAAATTCAGTAAAAGCATTAAAACTGGTCCACATTGAAAAAAAAAATCTGTTAAAAAAAAAAAAAAGTTATGGATCAGGGTGTCCAAAGTGGAGGTAGGGAGGCCAGTTAAAAGCCACTCCATTGCTTTTGACAAGAGATGTGCAAAAGAGAAGCCAGTAAACAGACCATAAAGTGGTGTTCAGAGAAGCAGGGTTGCATCTGGATTGAGGGTGTATGCCTCAAACAAGGCATTTCTAATCCAGGAGTGGAGAGATTCATGAAGGAAGGAGTGACCAAGAAAGTAAAAAAAACTTCAGACACACCTGCAGATGCCAAGTGAATTTGGCGTTTGGAGATGACTGGTGACCTTGGGGAGGTCAGTCTCTGTGAAGTGGTGTGGGCAAAGATCTAACGGCAGTGGGATGGGGAGAGTATGGGACATGAAGACACTGGCATATTAGTAGGACCTGTTAATTTGAGGGGCTTGGCTGTGATGACCAGGATAGTAGGTTTTGTGTTTGCTGCTAAAAAAAATACAATACAAAACAAACCCAGGAGTTGGAAATTGCTGTGCAAATGGAACCGAGTCAGCTCCCTGTTGTCTTGTTAAGTGTTGGCGCTTTAAACTTTAAGGCATCCTGCCGCTTCAGAAGGATGAGCCAGTTGGACTCAGCGACCATGAGAACTATCTTTTGTCAAGGGCAATTGTCCTGATCCTTTCCTACATTTGTGCTTGAATCCTATCTTCCTTCCCACTTGCAGAACTTTCCTCTGTTTACTTGATTGAGGCCTGTGCCCTGAATTAGTCCCTAACATTTTTGTTGACCACATCACACTCTCCTGGCTTAAGTTTTGACTTTCTTCTGCTCTGGGTCCTGAACTTTATAAAGTCATCCTGGGTTGCAGGTCCGCCCATGCCTATGAATGAGGCCAGGATTTCAACCTCTCCCAGGTTAGAATCTTCCAAAATGAATATCAAATGGCAGTGTATGATGGTAAGTTAAGAGTGGGAATTCTGTGGCCAGGCTGCCTGGGTTCAAATCTTGGCTCTGCCACCTGTTAGTTTTTTGGGTGATCTTGGACAAATTTCTTGACCTCTCTTTGCCTCAGTTTTCTCATCGTCTCCATTGAGAGTAATAACAGAATCCACTTCGTGGGACTAAATGTATTAATATATGCAAGATGCTTAGAACAGTGTTTGGCACATAGTAAGATCTCAGTGCTGTCTTCACAAATGAGACAAGTTCCGCAGTCTGTTCCAGCAAGGGTTTCTACCTTTTTGCTGCCCTCTGGTGGCCAGCGAACATATTGGAGGACTCAAAATTCTAATTTGACCCCCTATTGTGCTGGATACTGGAGAAGGCAATGGCACCCCACTCCAGTACTCTTGCCTGGAAAATCCCATGGACGGAGGAGCCTGGTAGGCTTCAGTCCATGGGGTCGCTAGGAGTCGAATACGACTGAGCGACTTCACTTTCACTTTTCACTTGCATGCATTGGAGAAGGAAATGGCACCCCACTCCAGTGTTCTTGCCTGGAGAATCCCAGGGACGGGGGAGCCTGGTGGGCTGCCGTCTATGGGGTCGCACAGAGTCGGACACGACTGAAGCGACTTAGCAGCAGCAGCAGCAGTGCTGGATACGATGCAGATTGCATAATAATTATGAAGATGATGACTTCCCTGGTGGCTCAGACGATAAGGCGTCTGGCTACAATGCGGGAGACCTGGGTTCGATCCCTGGGTTGGGAAGATCCCCTGGAGAAGGAAATGGCAACCCACTCCAGTACTCTTGCCTGGAAAATTCTGTGGATGGAGGAGCCTGGTAGGCTTCAGTCCATGGGGTCACAAAGAGCTGGACACGACTGAGCAACTTCACTTTCACTTTCATGAGGATGATAGTGATGAAAGTACTTGCTTATTATTTAATTGAATCCTCACAGTAACTCTAGTGAAGTAGGTAGGGACAGGGATTATTAAAATGAAAGTGAAGTTGCCCAGTCGTGTCCGACTCTTTGCGACCTCGTGGACTGTAGCCCACCAGGCTTCTCCGTCCATGGGATTTTCCAAGAAAGAGTATTGGAGTGGGCTGCCATTTCCATCTCCAGGAGATCTTCTCGACCCAAGGATCGAACCTCAGTCTCCCGCATTGCAGGCAGACGCTTTACCGTCTGAGCCACCAGGGAAGATGACTTGTATAGTTTCTCTTAGGCATTTTTTTTTTCCTGTGTCAATTTTCTGGGATTTTGTGTTAAACAGAAAATTGACACAGGAAAAAAAATGCCTAAGAGAAACTATACATGTATTAAACATCACATGTACTAAAGTAAGCCTTATTTGTAGGCGGCTCAGTGGTAAAGAACCAGCCTGCCAACTCAGGAGACACGGGTTCGATCCCTGAGTGGGGAAGATTCCCTGGAGGAGGAAATGGCAACCATTCCAGTATTCTTGCCTGTAAAATCCCATGGACAAAAGAGCCTGGTGGCCTACAGTCCATGGGGTCGCAAAGAATCAGACACGACTGAGCGACTGAGCACACAAGCCTTATGTGTAGCCAGGGATTCAATTTGAAAGAAATAAAAATTTATTTGTTTAAATTTAGTTCAGGGGATATTTTGATCTGATTTTGTTCCAGTTCAACAGTTTTATAAAACATATAGCATTTGGCTTCAAATCAAACTGCTTTCGTAGTTTTTTCCCCCTTTCCCTGTGAAAGTTGCTTCAGTTCATAGCTTAGTGAAACATTAACATTTGGGTTCAGTTTTATTTGAATTTTGGTTTGGAGTTAGGTTTGGTTCAAGTTCTGCTTCCAGGAGTCTGGTGAATTTTAGATTGATGGACATTTTCAGGAAACAGCCAATGGCTAACAAGAATGCACTGTGCCTGTTTCATCAAAAACATTTCCACGGCCCTCTTGTCTGAACCCGTATGATATCTGGTTCTCTTTAAGTTGGCTGTCCTGAGACAGAATAATAATACTAAACATAGTAGTGAGTAGTGATTTTGCAACACTGACAAATGATCTCATTTTGCTGGATAGACTTCTAAACTCACAAGTTCATGAATTTAGTCACACATTCATTCTAAAGGATCATACATCACAGATAGATGGAATTTGGGGGTTTGATGCTTCTCAAACTTGCTATCTTGCCTCCTATTTTAACTGTTCAAAGAGTATATGATTATAACCAGTGTTTTGAATGTGGACAATTACTTAGTGGTAAGCTATTTTTGATTTGAAAGTATTTTCTGAATTCTGAAGCCCAATTTCATTATATTCAGGGTCCAAACTGATTTTTGAAAGAATCAGATTTGCAATGTTATGATGCAATTTAATGGACAAATAGGACTCACCTTATGGAAATGATTTGTGGCCAATCTAACTCTAACATATTTGTTTGATTAAACAAGGGAAGTCTAAATTAAGATTCTGTTTGTTTTGGGATAGTGGTTGATGGTGTCAGAGCATCAACATGGATTAGGAAGCTGGGACCTGAGAGTAAAGGCTGAATCAGAGTCTTCACGAAATAAAAGCTGTAGTAACACTTACTGGACACAGACTGTGTCCTCTCCCACACAGGTACTATATTTCTATTTAACAAAGTTTAGAGGACTGAAGTGACTTGTCTAAAGCGTGCCACTAGCAATAAGTAGGATTTGAATCCAGGCTAATCCAGAATTCAATCACTTAATCATCATAGTAAATTTATAGGTAGTTAGGAACTGAGGGCAAATGTAAACTGAGATCAAGGTGAAGCAGAAATTCAGACACCAAGCAGACGAGCGAAATTCAGGGCATGTACCAAGCAACTAGGAGTCAGGAGACGTCAAGGGTCAGAACCCTTTCATGTAGATGAAAACCAGAGAGGGGGTCAAAACTAGTCTAATAAAAGGAAAAAAGTAAACTTGGCTAGACAAACAAGGGGGTTAGGAGAACAACTGTAAGGCCACAGCCACAGAGAAGCTTTGGCAGAAAGGTATTTTCCATCTTTGCCACTTGGCATCATCAGAGACAGGAACTACCTTAATGATGGACCCGTTAGGCCCAATCATAGGAGAAAATATGTCAGTACCTGTTGTTTAAGTAGACTTGTGAGGTCAGAAATAAAAACTGGTTTAAATTAATCTTGGGGGTCAAAGAATCTTCTTTTTTGTTACATGTCATCTAGCTCATTTCCCTACTCAAAACAAGAATCTCTTCTATGGTGTCTTTGACAAGTTGATCCAATCTCTGCCTAAACATTTCCAGCGGTGGTGAACTCGCCTAGTCAGATTCTTCCTCTGGTTACAGCATTCCAATTCTTGGAAAGCTCTGACTTGTGAAGGCTCAGAATTTGATCTGTCTGACTGCTATCCATTGTCCTGACTCTGCTCCTGTAGTCACACAGGAACACATCTACCCTTTTTCTACCTGACAATCTGTAAAATGAAGATGTTTAAAAGTATCTAAAACACAACATTTCCTAAGAGGTAAGAAAAAACAAGCAAACAAATCCAGAATTCATGAGCAAAAGAACTACAGGATGGAAAAGATGTCATCCCCAACAGCAGTCCATTGTTACTTTCAATTTTCATCCCAAGAAAATGTCACCCTCCCAGACCCCGCCACCACACCAAGTCTTAAGCAGTGCCCTGCTGTCTTTGCAGAATATGAGGAGTTAAGAGCACTTTCTTTTTCTTACTAGTCCTATGGAGATAAACTAGCATTTCTCAAAAATAAGTGTATTAAGAGACAGAATACAGAAGAAAGCTGATGAGCATAGCATGTGATCAGTAGACATAAGACACAGATTTGGCTGGTGTTTCTTTCAAGCCAGAGTGCCTCCCTCTCTATGCTCTCTACAGGAATGGAGAGTAGGAGGGTGCAGTAGAATCGCATCTTCCTTTTGCAGGATTATGGCAGTGTTACGATGTGTGGAGTAAGGGGAGCTGTGGTGATTTTGTGTTCTGATAGGTGGTGGAAAGCAAAGTGGTCCTTACTTCTACCGTACAAGGAGGACTAGGATAATCAGCATTTACAGAGTGCCTGCTATGGATCTTACTCCTCATGCTGCTGCTGCTGCTAAGTCGCTTCAGTCGTGTCCGACTCTGTGTGACCCCATAGATGGCAGCCCACCAGGCTCCCCCGTCCCTGGGATTCTCCAGGCAAGAACACTGGAGTGGGTTGCCATTTCCTTCTCCACTTATTCCTCATAGTAACCTAGAAAGAAGACAGGCATTACGAAACTCATTTTACAGACAGAAAAATGGAGGTTCAGAGAGCGTAAATTGCTTTAGGTACCCATAGCTAGTATTAGTAACTGTAATACACATAATGCAAATACAAATAAAAGTGACATCATTTACTGAATTTGTCATGTTACTGGTCACATATAACAGTCACCATTCTCTTCCATTCATTCTTTTATTTTACTTATTAGTTTTTTTTAATTAAATTTAACATAAATTTTTTATTGTGCTGCACCTAGGCTTGCTTTAGTTGCGTTGAGTGGGGGCTGTTCTCTAGCTGTGCTGTGCTGGCTTCTCACTGCAGTGGGTTCTCTTGTGGAGCACAGGCTCTAGAGCATGCAGGCTTCAGTAGCTGCAGCAAGCGGGCTCCAGAGTGCTCAGGCTTAGTATGCGAGATCTTAGTTCCCAGCCCAGGGGCTGAACCTGTGTCCCTGACATTGCAAGGCAAATTCATAACCACTGGGTCACCAGGGAAGACCCCATTCCTTCTTTTAATCAACAAACATTTATCATGTAACCTATAGCCTACATGTGGCCAAGCTAGAATTTGAAAGCAATCAAATCTCAGTGCATAGAGATGGAAGGCCTATTGACAAACCAAGCCAATGCGAAGTGTGATATTTGATCAACAAAATACAATCACACTTTCAAGGAATTTACTGTTCAGTAGCTGAGATCAGCACACACAAAGGCAATTGCAATAGTGAGTGAAAATGCTGGTCTAAAGGGCATGTTCTTTCCCCTCCCACATATTGAGAAACCTGGACTCTGGGAAACAAATTAATGGCTGCTCAGGCTGAGTTCTGAAGAATTTTTCCTTTTAAAGTCTCTCCCCTGCTTACCTTGCACAGTGTAGACCCAGAGTGACCACAGAGGTGGCAGTGGGGTTCCTGGGAATGTTAGCAGGCAAGGACTTGGAAGTGGCCACTGGTCCACGTGTGCTGCAGGAGCTCCCAGACAGATTAGCCCTTCTCTGAACTTCTTGCCAAGGAAGGCCTGAGTGAGCCCTTCTGCAGGGCCCTGGAGGATTGGCTGGGCCCCCGGGGTGGGGTGAGGGGGAACTGGGGGAACTGGCCTGCCGGGGTCCACAAAGACAGCAACATAAATTTTTTTCATTAAAACAATCTTGAAATTGTTGGCAAGCCCATAAAAAGGATTGGTTAGAGCCGTCTTGGGGCAGCTTTTCTTTGAGTTCAGTTTATTAATGTAGGTTTTTACATGGCTTTTTATTAAGAAACATATGGTACTTTAGGCCATTTAACACCAAGGAAAAAGCTTCATAAAGAAACATTCTGAACACCAATGTAATGTAAACTTGTACTCTTGCATTTTACAGAAAAGCAAGTTATTGGGAGATTTGTGAATCATTTCTAATGTTCAATGACAAGATATTTAATCTTCCTTTGGAAATACATACATTAAGCCTTTCAACAGGGAAAAGAAGAATCTGGGTAGGAAAGGGTGCGTGTGCTAAAGGAGGATGGAAATTTGACAATAGGGGAGTTTATATGTATTTCCCCTCCCCCAAATGCCTTATTGACCCTTTGAGGTGTTTTCTTAAAGCAGCTGAGGAGGATGTCTTACGTTGCTTGAGTTTAGGGCAAGATTCCATAAAATGAGATCTTTCCAAAACTATTTTTTACAAAGAAATGCAGCCTAATTAGAAAAAGAGCCTTAGGGTTGACCTTATTTTCTTCTTCTTCTTCTTTTTTTTTTTGCCTGTTGCTGGGCCCTGGTTCAGAGTGCTAGACTCAGGCAAGAGGGGTCTCAAAAGAGCATGCCTAACCTCAACAAATCATCTGCTGGAAACATGGCCCTCTCATCTTTTGTTCTGTGTGGGGACCAATACCAATATCAAGATGATAACCTAGCCACCCATCCTAGAGGCAGCCACCCAGGAATGTTCCCATACCAGAGGGAGCTTGGGCACGACCCCAAAGACAACATGTAACTGATCATCAGAAGACTGGGACCAATGGAATCTTAACAGGACAGGGCTCGTTCATACGGCAGTTTTGCCTGGAAAACCCCATGGACAAAGGAGCCTGGTGGGCTGCAGTCCACGGGGTCGCTAAGAGTCGGACATGACTGAGCGACTTCACTTTCACTTTTCACTTTCATGCACTGGAGAAGGAAATGGCAACCCACTCCAGTGTTCTTGCCTGGAGAATCCCAGGGACGGGGGAGCCTAGTGGGTTGCCATCTATGGGGTCGCACAGAGTCAGACACGACTGAAGTGACTTAGCAGTAGCAGTTACCTATGTCAGTGGTGCTCAACTGGGCGGAGATTTTGCCACCCAAAGGTATTTGGCAATATGTGCTGACATTTTGGGGTGTCACAACTGAAGTGGATGGTGCTATTGGCATCTAGTGAGTAGAAATCAAGAATTCTGGTAATTATCCTGCAAAGCCCTTATGATACCCTTACAATAAAGACTTATGCAGGCCCCAAAACCAATGGTGCTGATGTTGAGATACTAGTGCCGTCTGGGGATTAGACTGGTGTGCACTCATTGGAGTGGGGGTGTTGTTTTCACTTTTCTACTCTCCCAGAAAAGCCCCAGAAACTCATTTGGCCATACCTGAGAGTCCTTGAAGGCACTCAATTAACTCTACTCTGCCATAGGGGCAAGAGCTACAGACTTTGCTAATAATCGGGTCGTCACCTTAGGAGAGAAGACAGGTGGCTCTGTTGTATTTCTGAAGGCCCTAAAACAAGTTAGGAAGATCTCCTGGAGAAAAAAATGGCAACTCACTTCACCCCAGTGTTCTTGCCCGGGAAATCCCATGGGCAGAGGAGCCAGGCAGGCTACAGTCCACGGGGTTGCAAAAGTGTCAGACACACCTTAGCAACTAAAACAACAACAGAACTATAAAAGCGGAGACAACAGAGGCAGGTAGGAATGGGGAAAGATGATGTTTTGGGCTGTAGGTCCTTAAGGTGGAAGACTCCACCTTTTGGGATGGATTTGAGTCCAGTCTGGGAGGCAGCTGTGTCTGTGACCAAGGGGAGAACTGCAGCGGGAAACACGCCACTGTCCCAGATCAGTGGAGGAAGGCAAAGGCAGGTCCAGAAACTGACACAGGACACCCCCCACCCCAATAAGGTCAGCTGTGCTCTCCCAGCATGCCCCCTGTGGCCATGGTACAAGGTGTTGATTCGTTGCTTCCCTAGTTGATGTGGGGCTGGCATCCTGTCCTCAGGGGATGACCTAAAGTGGATAGTGTCCCACGAACTGGGAAAGAGGAGAGAAAATACTTAGTTCACACCAAGTTCAGATTTTCATTGTTCTCACTTAGCAATAAAAATTGCAAAGACTCATTCAGCTCTTGCCTTTAGTAAGACACTATCCTGGGTTTTGGGGGAGAGATATAAAGAGGAATGGACCACGGTCCCTGCCCACAAAGACTCATTCTTGTGGCTGAGAAGACAGACATATCTCCCACACCATGCAATATAACTGTAATAAAAAACAGATCATTGCAAGTGCTATAATGGAAGTAGTACAAGTCAAACGTGGTGGGACAACAAGAAGCAGAAAATAAATTTATTCCAACTGGAGGCATGTGGAAAGATCTGATGGAGAAAGTGGCATTTATTCAGGACTTTGAAAGTGGTAGGACTTTGATGGATGGAAAGAGTTGCATATGTCCAGAGGCAGGAGAGCATACGGCCAGTTTGAGAAATCACAATTGATTCAATACAACCAGAGCAGACAGAACATTCAGGGGGTACTGTAAATGACACCTACAGGAGCTGACCTCAGAGGACTTAGATACTAAGATGAGGAATTTGTGTTTTATCCTATCTCTAGCAGCAAACTATTTGAAGGTATTTGAGCAGGAGGATGATACGATCAGCTCCTTTCTCTAGAATGAGAATTTTGTTAGTAGTATGTAAGATGGAATGGAGAGATGGGAGTCTGGACAATCAGGCAGGGACCTTTGAAAGCAAAGATGAATCGGAAACTCCCAGCCAGTGTTTGAGAGGCTGGCAGTGGAGCGGGTAAGAGCAGGGCCACTGGAGCTCTCTGCCACGTCCAATTCCTGACTGTCACTTGGTTATTGATTGATCTTGGTTAAGTTACTTAACCTGTTTGTGCCCCAGTTTGTCGTATGTAAAGTGTGCCTAATAAATACAATCTTTTTACAAGTTTTTCACTTCAAGTATATTACAGAAAATCACTTAGGACAGAATTAGAGCTAATTATTAAAATTTCAGGAATGTGGCAAGCCAGCCGATTTCATTTTGGTAGGCTGGTAGGCTGAAATAATTACACGATGGAAATTGGTAAATGCTACAAATGCCTGGGTGAGAGAAAGAGACAGGGAACTCATCCATGAGCTCTAGAACGGCCTCAAATATCACACCCAGAATCTTAAGCAACTTTGATTGTTTCGGGTGCTTCTGAACACTTGATGGAAGAAAGGGGTCTCAAAATTAGGTATTGTAAGATAGTCTGCATCGTCTGCCTCATGAGACTCAATATATGTGGAAAATGGAAAAGTGGAATTTGAAGAGACTTGAGGAGTGAAGTCAGGTGGGTTAGCTCAAGCAGCAAGTGCTAGAAGAAATGCTTTATTGCTACTTAATCCTAGAACCACACAAAATAGATGACACTATGTTTTAACTGGAGATGAAATTCAAGGAAAACATAGCTAGTTTGGAAATCACACTGCTGCTAAGTCACTTCAGTCGTGTCCGACTCTATGCGACCCCATAGACAGCAGCCCACCAGGCTCCCCCTTCCATGGGATACTCCAGGCAAGAACACTGGAGTGGGTTGCCATTTCCTTCTCCAATGCATGAAAGTGAAAAGTGAAAGTGAAGTCGCTCAGTCGTGTCCGACTCCTAGCGACCCCATGGACTGCAGCCCCCCAGGCTCCTCTGTCTATGGGATTTTCCAGGCAAGAGTACTGGAGTAGGGTGCCATTGCCTTCTCTGGGAAATCACACTACTTGAGTTTGAATCCTTCTTCTATTACTTATTAGGCTGGTCAAGATATTTATCCTTTTTGTGCTTGAGTTTCCACATCTACAAAATAGGGAATTAATAGAATCTTTTGCAGGATTGTTAAAAATATTAAATAAATTATAGTATTTTAATAATAGACTACACAGAACAGTGCTGGCTCATGGTAAATACAATAGATTTATCAGCTACTATTATTATATTTTCGAATATTAACGATTCAAATTTCAGTAAGTCATGCAATTTCTTTGAGCCTTGGTTTTCTCATCCATAAAATGGAAATATTAACAACTAACTCATTTATCTTGTAGGGTTACTGTGAAGCTTGAATTAAATATGTTGAATATGAAAGTGCTTTGGACACTATAAAAAAAAAAAAACTAAAGAATCACCTTTGGTTATAAGAATAAATATAGTGTAGAGAAGTGGTCTTGGGATTCAGTTCCAGGGAATGAGATAGCTATTTCTGAGCAAAATCCACAGGCAGATTGTGGACATAAGAGACAAATTGCAACAGGCTGTGCAAATCAGGAATGCTTCTGCCAAGCACACATTGGCAGGCACCTGTGTTCAGCATGAAAAAGAGTCTGACCACACAATGGTCTTCTGGCTACAAACCTATAAACAGTTAGAAAACATTGTAAGAAGCACCAGCACACCATAAAAAAAAAAGTTCATTGTCTGATTATATCTGAAACTGGAGGAGTTACAACATAAGTGAGTAATGTGATGTTATGAGCTCTAGGAAAGCTTCTAGGATCCCATTCCCTTCTGCCAAGCCCACCTACCTTAGCTGAATAATGTCTGACCTCAGAACTCAGTACATCATTCCTTCCTTTCTAGGAAAACTAACAGTTGAATCTCTTATCAGCTATTAAACCTCAGGGTGAATGAAGAATTAGAAAAGTATCTTCATCCAGATCTGAGCATGCTATAAATGAATACTCTTCACAATTCTTCTTCGCTCACTTCTCAGGTGTCATCTCTATGTTTGATAGACCAACTTCATCTTGAGATTGGCACCAGTAAAGTCTTTTACCCCCACTCCCACTCGTTAGCACTCTCTTTTACTTGAGTTCTGTAACATCACTTGGTTTTTCCCTTTCCTCTCCAGCCATTCTTTTTTCATTCCCTTTATTGATATCGCTGCTTCTTAAATGTTGGTATTCCTGTTGATGTATTTCTCAGTTCATCCTATAATCTCTTCTGGGTATTCTCAGTTATATATCTATGTCTCCCACATGTAAATCTCTGGCCCATCTCTCTCTGGTGAAATCACTCTTATTGTGGATGACTTGAAAGCAAGGCAAATGTTTAAAACCAAACTCAGTTTTTTTCCTCCTCTCCCCCAACTTTCTCTTCCAATCCTATTCCCAACCTTATCAACCATCATCAGGTTTTTCAACATCTATTTAGTAACTTAAGAGCCTCACTATCCTGGATGATTTCTTCTTTCCTTTCATCCCACACATTTAAATAACTACCACCACACGTCTTTTCTCCTGCATATATATCAACAAATTCTCTTTCGATGCTTCTCCCTTGCTACCTTCATTTACGTCCTCCTAATGTTCTATTTTGCATAATTGCAACATTTTCTTAACTTGTTTTCCTAACTTGAACCTCTCTCTCCAGGGGAATTCATCTTTCCACAAAGCCAACACATTTTCTTTGTAAAGTGCAAATGTTGCTATTCCACTCTCCTCTTTGAGCCATTTGTTAAATTTTGAACGATGTTCAAACTATCAAATTATCCAGTCCCACATGCGATTCCAGCTTCCTCTCACATTGCTGTCCAAACATACACGCCATCCTCTAGTTGAAGAAAATTAGTGTTGTTCTATTAGGCTTACATGGCTATGGACATAAGATTCCAGCACCCTCTCACTCATCCGTCCACCCCCACAGTTCAGATAAATATCACCCTTCTGAGAAGGCATTCCTGCTTCTCTATCTCAGAGTTGCGGTCCACACAAAAATGGGTGTGACATGATCTGCAAATGATGGTTTTGCCTCCAATGTCACTGAGCAAATTGAAACAGTCATGAGTGAATTTCCCCAGAATCCTATCATCACTTCTTTCTACCATCACTATCTGCCCCCACATAATTAATACATTCTGCCTGCCTGCCACCATAGATTAGCACTGTATGCTTCTGAATAAAGTCAGTTCCTCGGTCTAGATCTTTGCTCCCACCCCACCCCACGTTACCTGCCAAAAGGTAGCACTCCAGCAACCCTTCCCCTCTGTCTAGCAGCATCAGATTTTTATTTTTAACTCTCTACTGGCTCACTCCTTTCAGCATTCAAACCAGCTGTTATCTCTCCTATCTTAAAAGATAATCCTGTTCTTTGACCTCAATTTCCTCACCAGTTTACCAGCTGATTTCTTTAATTTCTTTGGCAAAACTCCTCAAAAGAGATTTCTGTATTCACGGTTTTCTATTTATTTTCTCTAACATCCACTTCCATCTAGGTTCGGCCCCACTACTACCCCAAAACCACTCTTGTCGAGGTCACTAAGGAGGTAGCAGAGATCCAAGGAGGTCTTGGATCATTTTTTCTGTTTACACTCACTGTTTGGTGGCACATCAGCCCTGATGGATTTAAAGATCATCAGTGTGCTGATAACTGCTGATTTTTTTGTCTCCAGTTCAAACCTCTCCTCAATTCCCAAACTCCATGCCACCTGCTTACTTGACAACTCCACCCCCATGTCCAATAGGCATCTCAGAGTGTGTCCAGAACCAAACGCTGATCCTCTGCCCACATCCTGCTCCCCATGCAGGAGTCTCCATCTCCGGTGACAGCAAATCTCACTTGCTAGTTGCTTGAGCCTAAAATCTTAGAATTGTAACTCTATTTCTCTGATATCCCACTTTCAATCCATCAGGAAACCATGCTGGAGGCGCTTCTAAACATTAAATACATCCAGAATCGGCCTGCTTCTCACTGCCTCCACTTCTTTTACCTGTCCTAGAGCCACTGTCTCTTCTTGTCTGGACCATCACAGTAGCCTTCTAACAAGTCTGTGGTTCTAACCTTGTCCCACTGGGGTCTATGGACAGCATCAACTGGAGTCATCCTCTTAAAATGTAAGTCCGACTTTGTCTCTCCTCTACTCAGACTCTGCAGCACCTCATCATTTTACCCAGATGAAAAACAAAGCCCTTACCCTGGCCAAAAGGCCCATCATGACCCAGGAGCTCTGGGCCCTTTGGACCTCCTCTTCTGCCTCCCTCCTCTTCACTCCCTTTCAGTCACTTTGGGCTCCACTCCTTTTCCTCAAAAGCTCTATGCATGTTCCCACCTTAAGACATCAGATCAAGTCTTCATCTACCTCCAGAGTTCTTGCCTAGATATTTCTTGGCTTCGAGCGCAGGAGTAGCTTACTTTGTCCCTTAGGGTACCTTTGCCGACAAAAGCCCATATAGTTAAAGCTGTGGTTTTTCCAGTAGTCATGTATGGATGTGAGGCCATAAAGAATACTGAGCACTGAAGAACTGATGCTTTCAAACTGTGGTGTTGGAGAAGACTCTTGAGAGTCCCTTGGACTGCAAAGAGCTCGAACCAGTCAATCCTAAAGGAAATCAATTCTGAATATTCATTGGAAGATCTGATGCTGAGGCTCCAATACTTTGGCCACCTGATGTGAGGATCCGACTTATTAGAAAAGACCCTGATGCTAGGAAAGATTGAAGGTAGGAGGAGAAGGGGATGACAGAGGATGAGATGGTTGGATGGCATCACTGACTCAATGGACATGAGTATGAACGAGTTCCGGGAGATGGTGATGGACAGGGATGCCTGGCATGCTACAGTCCATAGGGTCGGAGTTGGACCCGACTGAGTGACTGAAGAACAACAGGGTATCTCAAGTGCCCAAAACAGTACTTGTACATAGTACATAAACAGTAATTCTCTCTCTCCTCACAAATACACAGACATTTTCCTCTCTGCTCTTCCCCTCCCTTCTCTTTCTCTTCTCCTTCCTTTCTTTCCTCCCTTCCTTCCTCTCCTTCTTTCCAGACACCTTAAAACAACAAACAACCAGAGCTTCCCTGGTGGTCCAGAGGTTAAGAATCCACCTTCCAATGCCCAGAATGAGTGTTTGATCCCTGGCCAGGGAACTAAGATCCCATAGACCAAGGGGCAGCTAAGCGCACACGTGCAAAAACCGAGCCCACGTGCAACAACTGGAGAGCCTGCACACCACAACAAAGAGCCCGCATTCTGCAACTGAGACTCAGTGCAGCCAAATAAATAAAAAGTAAACTAATTCATTAAAAAAAACCAAACAACTCAAGTGATCATGAATAGACATCTAACCAAAGAAGACAGAGATGGAAAATAAGCATATGAAAAGAGGTTCAAAATCATTTATCGTTAGGAAAATGCAAGTTAAAAGAACAAAATATTCCTATCTACCTCTTTTATTGTTGTTGTTCAGTTGCTAAGTCATGCCCAACTCTTTGCAACCTTATAGACTGTAATGTGCCAGGTTTCTCTGTCCTTCACTATCTTCCCGAGTTTGGTCAAATTCATGTCCATTGAGTTGGTGATGCTGTCCAACCATCTCATCCTCTGCCACCCATACCTCATGGAATGGCAAAAATCCCCAAACTGATAATATCAGTTACTGGAAAAGATGTAAAGCAGTGGGAATTCTCATTTATTGCTGGTGGGGATAGAAAATGGGAAGCAAATTTGAAAGACAATTTGACAATTTTTTACAAAGTTGAATGTGGTCTGAACCAGCAGTTGTACCCCCAGATATTTGCCCAACCGATTAAAGAACTTATGTCTACGTAAAAACCTGCACACAGATGTTTATAGCATTTTTATCTATAATTACTAAAAATGGGAAGCATACATGTGATATGATGAGAATGGCACTTTCCTTATGTGACCTTCCTATCAAAATCTTGTGACTCCAGTCTAATCATGAAGAAGAATATCAGAAAATCCCAACTCTGTAGAATACTAGTGCTCCTCCAAACTGTCAAGGTCACGAAAAATAAAGATTGAGTAACTGTCAAAGCCAAAAACAGCCTAAGAGACATGGTGACTAAATATGATGGAATATCCTGCATGAGTTGCTGGAACAGAAGAAAAGTTAAGACTAAGGAAATCTGAATAAACTATGGACTGAATTAATAATAAAAATTAAAATCGATCAAGTAATTATGAAATGCACCAAACTAATGTAAGATGTTAATAAGTGATTTAGATATGGAGTATATGGGAACTTTCTGTGCCTTTTTTTTTTTTTTTTTTTGCTATTTTCTTTTTTAACTTTACAATATTGTATTGGTTTTGCCATATGTCAACATGAATCCGACACAGGTATACACATGTTTCTTTGTAAATAAAAAGCTAAAGTTAAATAAAGTTAAAGACTCTTTGTGACCACATGGACTCTAGCCTGCCAGGCTCCTCTGACCATGGAATTCTCCAGGCAAGAATACTGGAGTGGGTATTCATTCCCTTCTCCAGGGATCAAACTTGACTTAGGGATCAAACCCATGTCTCTCATGTCCCCTGCATTGACAGGCAGATTCTTTACCACTGAGCCACCTGGGAGGCCCTCAAATGTATATTTGTTAAAATCTCTAAAGCAATCTCAAATTTACATAACACTTGAAAGTGCTTAAAAGAACTCTTTTATTTCCTAAACCATTTAAGATGATGCCCCAGATGCCCCATCACCCTCTGAAACACGAGTGTGTAATTTCTACAAACAAGCACGTTCTTCTACATACCCATCATACAATCATCGGTATTAGGAAGTTAACATTGATGTATCACTACCATTTAATCAACAGATTCCATTCAAGTTCCACCAGTTACCCCAATAACGTCATTGATCACAAGGGAGCCAGTCCAAAATCACACATTACATTTAGCTGTCAAATCTCTTTAATATCTTTCAATTTGGAATATTTCTTGAATATTTTCCTGATTTTAAAAACTTTGACATATTTTGAAGATTGCAAGCCAATTATGTTGAATGTCTCTCAACTTGTTTGTATGTTTCCTCGTGATTAGACTCAAGTTATGCATCTTTGGCAGGAATATCACAGCAGCAGTAGTGTTCATATGACGACATCAGCTGTGGCTTTGTCCCAGTGATGATGATGGTCATCTTGATCACTTAATTTAGGGGGTGTCTGTTAGTTTCATCCACTGAAAAGTTGCTCTTTGTCCTTTAGTATCTAATAATTGAATGGTTGCCACAGAAACAAACAGAGATTATTCTGTCATTTTTGAGATTGCACCCAGGTACTGCATTTTGGATTCTTTTGTTGACTAAGAGCTATTCCATTTCTTGTAAGGATATAGTGGTAGATATAATGGTCATCTGAATTAAATTTGCCCATTCTGGTCCATTTTAGTTCACTGACTCCTAAAATGTTGATGTTCACTCTTGCCATATCCTGCTTGACCACTTTCAATTTACCTTGATTTGTGGACCTAACATTCCAGGTTCTTATGCAATATTGTTCTTTACAGCATTAGATTTTACTTTTACCACCAGATGCATCTACAACTTAGGTGTTGTTTCCACTTTGGCTCAGCCTCTTCATACCTTCTGAAGCTATTTCTCCACTGATCTCCAGTAGCATATTGGGCACTTACTGACCTGGGGAGTTCATCTTCCAGTGTCATATCTTTTTGCCTTCATATACTATTCATGGGATTCTCTAGGCAAGAATACTGAAGTGGTTTGCTATTCCCTTCTCCAGTGAACCACGTTTTGTCAGAACTTTCCAACATGACCCATCCCTCTTGGGTGGCCCTACATGGCATGGCTCATAGTTTCATTGAGTTAGACAAGGCTGTGATCCACGTGATCAGTTTGGTTAGTTTTCTGTGATTGTGGTTTTCATTCTGTCTGTCCTCTGATGGATGAGGCTAAAAGGCCTGTGGAAGCTTCCTGATGGGAGGGACTGGCTGTGGGGAAAACTGGGTCTTGCTCTGGTGGGCAGGACCATGCTCAGTAAATCTTTAATCCAATTTTCTGCTGATAGCTGGGGCTGTGTTCCCTCCCTGTAGTTTGGCCTCAGGCCAAATTACCTCAGGAGGGGTAATGAAGGTAAAGGAGGCCTCCTTCAAAAGGCCTTAGTGAGAGAAAAAAAAGGGCAGGCTACTGTCAATCTGATCCACACCTCCCTGGCAGACTCGTGGACATTCACAAATCTGGCTCAGTCTCTTGTGGGGTCACTGCTCCTTTCTCCTGGGTCCTAATGCCCACAAGGTTTTGTTTTTTGACCTCCAAGACTCTGTGTCTCTAGTCCTGTGGAAGTTCTATAGTCAAATCCCACTGGCCTTCAAAGTCAAATTTCCTGGGGATTCTCAGTCCCTTTGCCAGATCCCCAGATTAGGAAACCTGTTGTGGGCCCTAGAACTTTTGCAGCAGTGCTAGAACTTCTTTGGTATAATTGTTCTCCAGTTTGTGGGTCGTCTGTTTGATGGCCTTATGGTGGGGCTAATGGTGACCTCCTCCAAGAGGATTTATGCCACATGCCTCGCCTCCCAGGTCTGCGGCAGCCAGAGCCCCTGTCACCATGACAGCCACTGCTGACCCGGGCCTCTGCAAGAGACACGCAAACACTCAAAGGCAGGTCTGGCTCAGTATGAGGGGGTCACTGCTCCTTTCCCTGGGTCCTGGTGCACGGAAGGTTTTGTTTGCACCCTCCAAGTGTCTCTGACAAGTATGAAGTTTGATTTTAAATGCAATTTCATCCCTCCTACCATCTTGCTGGTACTTCTTCTTTGCCCTTGGACATGGGGTATCTTTTTTTTGGTGGGATCCAATTTTCTCCTGTTGATGATTGTTCAGCAGCTAGTGGCGATTTTGGTGTTCTTGCAGGAGAAGATAAGTGCACATCCTTCTACTCTGTCAACTTAGTCTAGGACTAAGAGTCTTAGTCTGCCATCTTAGGGTGGCAAGAATACACAGAAGAACTATACAGAAAAGATCTCAATGACCTAGATAACCATGATGGTGGGATCACTCACCTACAGCCAGACATCCTGGTATGTGAAGTCAAGTGGGCCTTAGAAAGCACCACTACGAACAAAGCTAGTGGAGGTGATGGAATTCCAGTGGACCTATTTCAAATCTTAAAAGATGATGCTGTCAAAGTGCTGCACTCAACATACCAGCAAAACTCAGCAGTGGCCACAAGACTGGAAGAGGTCACTTTTCATTCCAATCTCAAATAAAGGCAATGCCAAAGAATGTTCAAACTACCCCAGAATTGTACACATTTCATATGCTAACAAAGTAATGCTCAAAATTCTTCAAGTTAGGCTTCAACAATACATGAACCAAGAACTTCCAGATGTTCAAGCTGGATTTAGAAAAGGCAGAGGAACCAGAGATCAAATTGCCAACATCCATCAGATCATTGAAAAAGCAAGAAATCGCAGAAGAATATCTACTTCTGCTTCATTGACTATGCCAAAGCCTTTGACCATGTGGATCACAACAAACTGTGGAAAATTCTTAAAGAGATGGGAACATCAGACCACCTTACCTGCCTCATGAGAAACCTATAGATAGGTCAAGAAGCAACAGTTAGAACTGAACTTGGAACAATGGACTATTTCAAAATTGGGAATGGAGTACATCAAGGCTGTATATTGTCACCCTGCTTATTTACTTATATTCAGAGTACATCATGAGAAATGCCAGCCTGGATGAAACACAAGCTGGAATTAAGATTGCCGAGAGAAATATCAATGACCTCAGAAATGCAGATGACGCCACCTTTGTTGTAGAAAATGAAAAGGAACTAAAGAACCTCCTGATGAAGGTGAAAGAGGAGAGTGAAAAGGCTGGATTAAAGCTCAGCTTTCAAAAAATGAAGATCATGGCATCCGGTCCCATCACTTCATGGAAAATAGATGGAAAAACAGTGGAAACAATGACAGACTTTATTTTCTTGGGCCCCCAAATCACTGCAGATGGTGACTGCAGCCTTGAAATTAAAAGATGTTTGCTCGTTGGAAGAAATGCTATGAACAACCTAGACAGCATATTAAAAAGCAGAGACATTACTTTGCTAACAAAGGTCCATATAGTCAAAGCTACAGTTTTTCCAGTAGTCATGTATGAATGTGAGAGTTAGATCATAAAGAAGGCTGATTAACTGTGGTGGTGGAGAAAACTCAGGAAATCAAACAAGTCAAACCTAAAGGAAATCAATCCTGAATATTCACTGGAAGGACTGACTGATGTTGAAGCTGAAGCTCCAATACTTTGGCCACTTGATGCACAGAGCTGACTCAGAAAAGGCTCTGATGCTGGGAAAGACTGAAGGCAGGAGAAGAAGGGGATGACAGAGGATGAGATGGTTAGATGGTATCACTGACTCAATGGACATGAATTTGAGCAAGCTCCAGGAGATGATGAAGGGCAGGGAAACTTGGCATGCTACAGTCCATGGGGTCACAGAATCGGACACAACTGAGCAGCTGAACAATAATAGTCTAATAATTACTGGGATGGATATACTTTGAGACAATATAGATATCTTTTTTCTCTTCAACCTTTTATTTGTATATTTCTTTATATCTGTTATCTTTGTGTCCTATGTATTCAGTGAGTTATACAATCCTTACTACCATTTTGAATATTGATGTGTTTGAATGTAAAATCACTTTAGCTGTTGAGTTTTCTATTCCAGGGTCAGGACTCTTTAGGCTATAGGAGGTAATCAAACACTAAATCCCTGGGTTTCTCTATTGGGATGGGGAAGCTTTAAAGATATTGCATAGAAAGTGTCAGTTGTGTTACAGTTGATCCATTTTCAGCTCATACTCTAAGCAGGAAGTGCCTTTCCTACTAAAAGGATCTTAAAATTTCTCTTTTATTGCTATAGTACATATGGCACAGATGAGGCAAGAGAGACAACCGGTCCACAATGGTCAGTTGTTCAGTAAGGGGCGAAGTCACTACATAGTCATTTTAGTTAGCAATTGAAATGTGTAGCAAACACAAAGTGCATAGAACACAAAGGCCCACAACACCTTCGGAAGAGACCATCAGTGAGTATTTAAAGGCTGGCTCTGGGTGTTCATTGGAAGGAATGATGCTGAAGCTGAAACTCCAGTACTTTGGCCACATCATGTGAAGAGTTGACTCATTGGAAAAGACTCTGAGGCTGGGAGGGATTGGGGGCAGGAGGAGAAGGGGACAACAGAGGATGAGATGGCTGGATGGCATCACTGACTTGATGGACGTGAGTCTGAGTGAACTCCGGGAGTTGGTGATGGACAGGGAGGCCTGGTGTGCTGCGATTCATGGGGTCGCAAATAGTCGGACACGACTGAACGAGTGAACTGAACTGAACTTGAGCAATGAGTAATCAAAGCTTAAAAACTTTCAAAAAATTAGTAGCAAGGGTCATAAAGCAAAACGTAGCCAACTTTGGTCAGGTCAGAGAAGCCAGACCATATTAGACCTTCAGTCACTGTAGGGGAAGGTTGTCACTAGTTCTTGCCTCAATATGCTAGATTGCCTCTCAGGAACTCAACCCTCTCTCTCTTTCCATTCTCTACCTTTTAGTATAGTAGTTGGAAGCCTGAAACTACATTTTCCAAATTCCTGCCAGTGGATTCTAGATTCTTTTTTTTCCCCAATGAGAGATATTAAGATGTAGATATTTCTGCTTTGTTTTTTATTCAGGTATGGTGAGACCAATAGATCAGGAGAAAAACTGTCATTGAAGACAGTTTGTTCTTGGAGATCCCAAGAGAATGGGGTACACCAAAGCATAGGGAGTCACCCAAGGAAGCCCCAAGTCGTCAGGAGGCAGAGGGACTGGGGAAAAGGCGAGAAGAGCCTTTATGTGTTTCCATGGGAACGAATGGAGATGCAGAGTAGCTCAGTTTAGGATTGGCTAGTTTGAGTAATTTCAGTGAGCTCTAGGTCACAGGCTTTCCTGGTGGCTCAGACAGTAAAGAATCCACCTGCAATGTGGGAGACCTGGGTTCAATCCCTGGGTTGGGAAAATCCCCTGGAGGAAGGCATGGCAACCCACTCCAGTATTCTTGCATGGAGAATCCCATGGACAGAGGAGCCTAGGGGGCTATAGTCTATGGGGTCGCAAAGAGTGGGACTTGACTGAGTGACTAAGTATGGCACCAAGTCACAGGGGAAGTCCATAGTTGTCTGGTATCTGGCCTAAGGTGATAAGGGCAGGTAGATAGTGGCCCAGAGTATGAGAGCAAATAAAGGAGGTGACTAGGGGGTGTGGACTCTGGATTGGTTCATTTGCATATGAAAAGGATGCTCACAAGTGGTTAGTTTCCTGTCTCTAGGAATTAGCTTGTCCTGGGAGGGGCAGTCATTCCTGAGTTAGCAAGACCCCAAGATGTCCAAGCATCAGTAAATACAAGCATTAACATGAGACCTGGAAGCCTAAGCAGAAGCAGATGTCACATATTGTTATTCTGACAGCAGCTGGCAGACATGTAGATTTGGGCAGTGGTGAGATTTTGTGGCCACCCCAGAGACACTTCATGTTGAAACCACATCTTGGTGGTATGATCATTGCCTGGAATTTCTTGGATTCCTATAATTTCTTGACTCTCTAAAAGCTAATAGCACCCCTGAAATCTAGCAGTGGCCTCCGTGACCTTTCTTTTTGCATTCTTCTGGTGGTTTTCAGAAGAAAAACTGCTCAGTCATGTGTGACTGTTTGTGACCCCATGGACTGCAGCATGCCAGGCCTCCCTGTCCATCACCAACTCCGGGAGCTTACTCTGGTGGTTTTGTAAATAACCAATACCCTGAATTAAGATCTTCCTGCTTGAAATACCTAGAGTGATTTTTGTTTATTTGACCAAATCCTGACTGAGATTACTGTGTACCTTTTATAATTCATTGTTGGTAAGTTTGCCAATTGAACTTCTATCAGGATTATTGTATGTAGAATTGGCAAAAGCATGTACACAATTTCCTTTCTGGAATTCTGCCTTCACAGAGTTCACTTTGCTTTGGTGAGCTGCATGTCACAGAGTCTTTTTATCCTTTGTATTTCAAAAGCACCGTGTCTTTATTTCTACACTGGTATGTTTACTTAGGACCATAATAATTTCTGTACAAAACTGTCCTTTCTGTAAGAATCTGTGAGCACCTTTAGGACAGGGGCCTTGTATATTCCTTACAGTGTAGCCTCAGCGTTTTGCATGCTTCTTGACACACTGCAAATGGATGGATATACGTCACAGTAAGTGGGTATGTCCAGTCTTGACTGTAAGCAGGGCGTGTACACTATTATCATAAAAATGGCTCCTATTTATTGGTTGTGCTATGTGCTAGGTGTTTTGTGCTTGTCATACCATTTAATCCTCACAAAAACTGTGTAGGATAATGATATTTGAGACTAAGACTTTGATTTGATCTTGCTCAGAGTCACACAGCTGGCAAAATTGGCACAGCCAAGAGATAAACCCGGTTCTGTCAGTCTCCAAAGTCTGGCCTTTTCATTTATACCATTCACATTCCCTGACAACAAAGCAGGTGTCAAAAGCAAGGCAAATGGCAGTGATATTGAAACAAGGTGGAGACTCTGTAATCCATAGTCATCCATGCGCAGAATGGGTGAGTAGAGATAATAGAGATAAGGAGCAAAAGAGTTCAGAGACCAGGTCGGTGAGCATGGGAAGATGGAGCAGAAACAACTGAGGGGGACTGAGCTACTTTTTTCTCCTTTTGTCCCATAAAGGATCTCAGAACTGCACGGTATTGGAAGGCCAGGTAAGGAGAGCAGAGGTAATGAGCAAAATTCCTCAAAGAAACACAGTTCTGCTCTCCCCCTACTTTCCTTCAACACTGGAAAACGAAACAAACAAACAACAACCACAACAGAAAAACCTTCAAGAAACAAAGTCCATGGAGAGCTACTTAAAACCAATTGAAATATCAACATCTTTGGAAAAAGAGTTTGGGGCAAAGTAAACTCAGTTACTCTTGGAGTGAGAACAAGGAAGAAAACAGGGAGCTTGGTGTTCAAGGATTTAAAAAGTTACACAGAAAAGCAAATTCCCAGCCAGGTAGAGATTTGTTTTCTCCACGTATCTAAGATCAGGGCTCAGTGCCCCCATGGTTCTGAAGGCCCTAAATGCTTCTTTTCACTTGGGTGGAACTCTTCTGGCCTGTTTGGAACTGGATGCATCTCTTTGTAAATCAAAATCTATCTTAGATTGTGGTTGCCTGCCTACCTTCCTAAGAGCTCTCTGAAGGAAAATGCAGGGTCTTATTCATCTTCGTATTTTCATCACTCAGCAGCACTCTTTCCGACTTGTGTTAGTTGAGGAAAAGAATGACGATTAACTAAATAAGCAAACACAGTTGAATACATGAGTAGATAAATGTGAATGAATTAATTTCCTTAGAATAGCTCTTATTTCTGTTCTATATGAAAAAACATAAAATACTTATGTTTTAAACTTGCAAATATTTAATGGTAAATATTGGATAGGCTCTGGGAAATCTTCCTGGCAAGCAGGGTTGTGGACTGATAGCTTTCAAAACTTGAGCTGCACGACTGTTTCCTGTTTGGTGGTCTGGCTATTAAGATCTCGAGATTGTCACAGGCAGGTGAGTTGATAGGACTAACGTGAAGTTTTCTCATCCAGTGCGGAAATGCACATGAAATCCAATCTCAGAAAAACGATGGGTACTGAGACTTGACGAAGGGAAAAATTCTACTTGCAGTGACCTTATTATTTTCCCCTAAAACTACAAGGATTATTTCTTCCCTTTACTTTTCCTGCCAACTTCTCACAGAGCAGTGTGCACACATTATCAAATTGTACAATACTGTGTATTGGTTTTCCAGGGCAGAGTATCAAAGGCCCTCATGAGGAAAGAAAAAGGTTTTTGTAGAATGACACTGGATACTCTAAACAGTCCCGTGTTCTTTGCCTTCCAAAACTGGGGCTCCTTTTTGATCAGATTTTACATTTGAATATTTTGAATATAAGACATTTAGGACAGAAGAACGGTGTTCTTATTCTGTTAACATTTGACGTAGTTGGGGGGAAAAGAGGGAAACAAGAAAGTCTTAAGGGAAAAAAGAAATCGTTCAGAATAATCAGTAGGGATTTCTTATTTTCCATTCTTTTATGTATAGAAAATTGGATATGTCAGTGAGTGATCTTGCCTCTATCCTGTTTATCACCTGTATTATTTCAGATCAATGGGTAACTCTGATAATGCCTCATCATTCTCTATTTAAAGTTATCTAAGTGGTTTATGGTTGAATCACTCCCACCTTTTCTTTGAGGACCTAGAAGAAAACAAACATTGCTTTGACTTTTTTTAGTAATTTCTTTTTTAGTGGACTAGGCTAAAATGTTAAGTTTAAAAGATTTGTAGTTATTCACATTGACTCATGAATTTCATTCTGAAGTTCAATTCTACAAATTGTTTTTGAAGAACATATGCTAAGGCAACAACTTCTAACATGGCTCCTGAGAATGAGGCCTTTTGTGTTGATATTATTAATCTCTCACTCTATAGACTAGCAGTACTCTCCTTCTGACCTCCCTTCCTCAAGTCTCCCAGAACCGTCTAATCAGAAAAGAATAGCCCCAGAAACATGGTCTTGATAGATTGCTGGCATTCTGCAGGACACTTGTTCTCAAAGGAAACTTTCCAGATGTGAATTCAGAGCACTAACAGGCAATAGGCAGTTCAGAACATGAACGAGACTTAATTAATAAGTGTTCTTGTATGCTGAAATCAGAGTTTGAAATTGAGACCAGCATGCTTCTGTTTTTCCATTAAATTCATAAATAGCATTTTCTATTCACTTGTATTTGTTTTAGATGTACTTCAGCTTCCAGAGGTATTTAAGAGCATGAGTCTCGAAAATTAGATGAACTCAGAGGATCAAACAGTCTTGGGGTCTTTTTAAGCAAGAAAGTTAACAAATGCCAACTTTTTCAAATATTCTAATGCATCTATCAATATTTTTACCAGCTCACATTTTTTATTTTCAGTCTATCCCTCTAACTTTGTCATTTCTCTAAGCTTTTCTCCTGGAGCCACAGTGGCCCAACTCATAAAGAAAATAAAACCTTAAGTAATACCGACAGAGGATGAGATGGTTGGATGGCATCACCGACTCAATGGATATGAGTTTGAGTAAACCCTGGGAGTTGGTGATGGACAAGAAGGCCTGGCATGCTGCAGTCCATGGGGTCACAGAGTCGGACACAACTGAGCAACTGAACTGAAATACAGAAACATTTAACTTTCCTTTTTTCCTATCTTTTATGCACAGGGAGTATTTTCCAGTGAGTCCACAATAAAATATATTTCTGAGTTGTCTATTAATAAGCTAATACTAACCAAAGAGATTTCTTAAACTGGAAATCAGGGTAAGTGTCATCCTTGGCCTCTGCTCTCCAGAAGCTCTAAGTCTAGCACCTATGGAAAGTGGAAATGTACCCCTAGGCTATATATGGCATGTGGCAGTGAGTGGAGGGGCAAGTGCGTGTTGTTGATGATAGGAAGAGATGGAGGGGGCAGAGAGCCCCTTCACAGAGGAGCTGATATTGAAGTTGAGTCTTCAATGACAATGTGCTTGTTTCCTGTGGATGCTGTAAGAAAATATCACACATTAGGTGGCTTAAAACTGGCCCATGCTTTCTCTAAAGGTTCTAGGGGAGAATCTTTCCTTATCTTTTCCAGCTTCTGGTTGTTGCTGACAATTCTTGGCAGTTCCTTGTGGCAGCTGAAGTCCAATTTTTGTTTCCATCAAAATGTGGTAGACTTCCCCTGTGTGTGTGTCTTTTCTGTGTCTCTCCTTCTACAAGGACACAAGTCATTGGATTAGGGCCCATCCTAATCCAGTATTGCCTCATTTTAACTTGATTACACTCTTTGAAGACCCTATTTCCAAGTAAGGTCACATTCACAGGTACCCCATAAGATGTGAACATGCTTTTTGAGGGGACACAATTCAAACCAAGATGGTATCTTAGATCATGTTTCTTAGAATCTGAAATAGGGAATTCTGAGAGATGGATTTTGAAGAAAGTATTTTCAGGAGAGGGAGAGTGCGGTAAGCAGGTTGCGATGGGGCAGGAAGCCAGTCAAGAAAGTGGGTATAACTTCCTGCTGAGGCTGCTCCCATTGGCCCAAGGCAATCCTCAAGCAGGAGCCACTAGCAGCCAACATGCACAGCAACTGGGGACTGGGGCCTTCAACCTGGTGATGGGGACCTGGTGGGGCTCCAATATCATGCACTTCATTCCACCCCTGACCTTACCCAGAGATTTTGCCAGAAGTTCCCTCCATCCAGGCACAATTTCCTCCAGATTCTAATTGTTGTATTTGTGTTTTACATTAAAGCTTACAAGAATTAATGGTTACTGGCTGCTGTAGTTGATCCTGAGGCTGTACTTGATTCTCATAAACTCCCTCTCTCTACATGTCCTTTGCCTCTTGACTAGAGCTCCTGCTGGTCTAAATGGTTCAAAAGAGGGGATGGGTCTGAGACTTTCTGTCTACCATCTACTTGTAAAGTCTCGGTTGCTCTACTTAACCATTTACAGTGAAAGCAGCATGGGAACAGTGAGGGACCCAGTGAATCATGAGTGCCCAACATATTTCTTCCTACCCACTCAGGATGATCTGTAGTAACAACTCCTGCTCTTGTAGTGAGTTCGTTCTGTACCTGCTGGTCTACTGCCGCAAGCAGCTCAAAGAGATCAAGCTAGTCTTAGCTTTCATTTTAGTGGAACTCTTACTGTATCCCTTGATTGAAGCAGCTCTCTTTCAAGATGTGAGACTTTGAGAGCCCCATAATCTAAAGTTCTGGAGATGGGAATCACAAATTCCCCAAGCGGGTCCCTGGGAGTGGTGGTCAGCTGGATGACTTCTTACTTCCATGTCTTGGATCTCAGACCTATATATTCTTCCTACTGGAGACAGCATCATGTGATGGTAACTGGTTTAAGATATATACCACATCCTTAAGGATGGCACCTCATCATTGCAGGCTCTTCTCTAAGCAGGAGCCTTAGCTGCCTCTTCTGGAGGCCATTTTGATGCTTGAAGCTTCTAGATGTTGCCATATATCACCCAGAGACCTGATACCAAATATGTGGGCTTTTCCACACCAAGCAATTCTCTAATTTTGGAAGGCACTGAGTAGATGTCTTACAACTTAACCAATTCTCCAAATACTTCCTTTAGATTTCCTCTCATATCTAACAGTACCTTTCCAGCACCATAATTTTGATCCCAAACCTCTAAATAGTACCTTCACTGATTCCATTTTTAACTCATCCTCTAAACCAATTTTTGCTAATATATTAGGGCTCAAATTGATCATAGTGGCTTAAATAGAGGTTTATTTCACAGGTAGACAACTTATGGTTTTGATTTAACAGACCAACAATGTTAGAATTGACATTTATATTTTTTCTCTTGAATTTTCCTATATGATAGCAAAATGGCTACACTACATGTTCAAGGCAGGAAGAATGGAGGGATTTGGCCAGCAGCATCTATAAACTTCTGGGCTTCTCTGTTGGCTCAGCTGGTAAAGAATCCACCTGCACTGCAGGAGATCCTGGTTTGATTCCTGGGATGGGAAGATCCCCCAGAGAAAGGATAGGCTACCCAGTTCAGTATTCTTGAGCTTCCCTGGTGGCTCAAATGGTAAAGAATCTACCTGCAGTGCGGAAGACCTGGGTTCAATCCCTGGAAGATCCCCTGAAGGAGGGCATGGCAACCCACTCCAGTATACTAGCCTGGAGATCCCCATGGACAGAGGAGCCTGGTAGGCTACAGTCGATGGGGTTGCAAAGAGTTGTACATGACTGAGTGACTCAGTGCACGCACGCGTGTGCGTGCGCACACACACACATCTATAAACTTCTATTGAAATAAACACATCCCCAGTATCTCTACCATAGGTTTTTCCATTATTTTTCATTGGCCAGATCTGGAGGAAGGTTGGGCATGTGGGATTTGTTGACAGTCTTAGACTATTGCCATCTAACTCCTGGAGATGGGCATACAGCAGCTTTGAAAAATATTGGATTTTGCTTATTAGTAAATAAGGAAGAGATGGATATTTAAGTAGGTAACTAGCACATATGCAATCTTGAAAAGTGTTATAAGAGTAGCAGAGGACAAACATGATTTTCCTTTTTAACTGCCACACCATAGCAAAATTAACAATAATTCTTCAACATTACATAAGTTATTCCATATTCAAATTTATGCAATTGCCTGAAAGATTTGTTTGAATCAGGATTCAAAATCCACACTTTGCACAAAATCCTCTTTTTCTTGAGCCAATTCCTTCCTGTCCTTTTTAAAAAGTTGTTGATTTGTTGGAGAAACCAGGCCATTTGTCCTGTTGGCTCTCTCCCTTGCCTGGATTTGGCTGGTTACTTCCTTGTGGTGGTATTTTACTTGACTCCTCTGTGTTCTCTACACTCAGTCCTCTGTATTTGTGGGTTCTGTATCTGCTCATTCAACTAACCTCAAATTAAAAATATTCAAAAAAAAAATCTCAAAATTCCACAATGCAAAATTGCAATTTGTGGTGCTCTGGGCAACTATTTGCAAAGCATTTGTATTAATTAGGTGTTATAAGTAATCTAGACATTATTTAAAGTGTACAGCAGGATGTGTGTAGGTTCTAAGCAAACACTATGCCATATTATGAGTTTCCCAGGTGGCCCTAGAGGTAAAGAACCCTCTGTCAGGGAGACATAAGAGATGTGGGTTCGATCCCTTGGTTGGGAAGATCCCCTGGAGGAGGAAATGGCAACTCACTCCAGTATTCTTGCCTGGAGAATTCCAGGGACAATTCCATAGACAGAGGATCCTGGCAGGCTACAGTCCATGGGGTCGCCGAGAGTCAGACATGACTGAGTGACTAACACACGTACCGATGGCTCAGCAGTAAAGAATCTGCCTACAATACAGAAGATGCAGGTTCGATCTCTGGGTTGGGAAGATCCCCTGGAGAAGGGAATGGCCACCCACTCCAGTATTCTTGCTTGGAGAATCCCATGGACAGAGGAACCTGGTGGGCTACAATCCATAAGGTTGCAAAGAATTGTACAGGACTGAAGCAACTTAGCATGTATGCACATGGCATATTATATAAGGGACTTAAGGATCAGAGGATTTGGGTATCCACAGGGCTGGGGTAGGGATTGTCCTGGACTAGTCACCCCCAGATATTGAAGGATGCTTATAATTTCTATAGATTGGTTGTTAGCATTAGGAACCTTATTAATCTTCCTAAAACATTAATTTCATCAGTTCCTCTTTTTCACTCCTGCTGAAACATCTTCAGTGGTCCTTGCTTAGAGCAACAATCCCAGACATGAAAGATTATCTCATTGGCTACTAGTGATTAACTCAACCTCCAACTTCTCTTCCTTCCCCTAAAGTCAGGGAGTGGGCTGAAATTTCCAATCCTCTAGTCACAAGATTGATTTCCCTGCAATGAGTCCCCCATTCATAGAGGCCTTCTGAAAGTCATCTCATTACCATAAACTCAGGTGTGGTTGAAAAGGAGGAGATGCAGACATAAAGGACATGGTTGGGGAAGGAGAGGGTGGGATGATTTAAGAGCGTAGCATTGAAACATATATATTACCATATGTAAAATAGACAGCCAGTGGGAATTTGCTGTATGATTCAGGGAACCCAAAGCTGGTGTTCTGTAACAACCTAGAGGGGTGGGATGGGAAGTGAGGTTTAAGAGGGAGGGGACATATGCTTACCTATGGCTGATTCATGTTGATGTATGGCAGAAACAATCACAATATTGTAAAATAATTATCCTCCAATTAAAAATAAAATTAAGGAAAAGAAAGGGATGTGATACAAATCACAGAGACATTCTTTTTACCTTTATCACTCTAGAGCTGTCTCAGGAGCAGGGGACAAAAACCAAATGGTATAACAAGAGATATTTCTATGAATCTTATCATTTAGGATATTACAAGGGTTTTAGGAACTCTAGCCAGAAGTAGGGAGAAGGCAATGGCACCCCACTCCAGTACTCTTGCCTGGAAAATCCCATGGACGGAGGAGCCTGGTAGGCTGCAGTCCATGGGGTTGTGAAGAGTTGGACATGACTGAGCGACTTCACTTTCACTTTTCACTTTCATGCATTGGAGAAGGAAATGGCAACCCACTCCAGTGTTCTTGCCTGGAGAATCCCAGGGACGGGGAAGCCTGGTGGGCTGCCATCTATGGGGTCGCACAGAGTCGGACACGACTGAAGTGACTTAGCAGCAGCAGCAGCAGCAGCCAAAAGTAGAGGATGAAATCTAAAACATATTTCTACTTACATCATACTGTCATACTAGTGATAAAAAATAAAGCCAGTTTTAACTTTTTAGTCAATAAAATTTCACAAGTACTGCCATACATTTCCTACTACATCACATTATGATGTCCATAATTCTTAGTAATTCTGTCCATCATATCCTTTCTTTATCAAGTTGTACCTAATGGTTTTAGCATCCAGTGGTAATCACCATGGAGCCACTGTTTCATTAGGCGTGTCACAATGGTGATTCTCTAATTGTTTTTCCTTTTTCTATAGGCTGGAATTCCTCTATAAAGATGAACATTACCTTTTTCATCTATTTGGTATCTAAAATATAATTTCTAAGGGAAAGGCAGAATAAATGCTTTATTTCATTGATAAAGTTTCACAGCAAATAGTTGGATGTGCTGACATTCTGAATGATGTTCAATTAGGGTATTTATAGTGATACAAACTGATGGAATTTTATATTAATATATTTGATGTGCTACAAATACATTGCAGTCGTTATTTTTTGAAATAATCTTGTTATTGGGAATCCCTTTAAGTGATCTTTTTGATATGATCCAGTTAGTCTTTGATACTTTCTAGCTTCCTGGCACAAAACAATGCTTCAAATGAGAAATCATTCATTTCTTCAGAGATCTCTTATTTCTCTTTGTTGAAAATTATATTGCAGGCCATTTAATCTGGGTGCTAAGTATACTCACTATTACTGGATTGGTTTTGGGTATGAGCTTTTCCAGTAGACAGCATTAAGAAACATGTATTTTTTAAAAAGAGACAAAATTATGGGATCATTTTAATATTTCCAATTTAAATTTAATATCCTAACCCCTATACCATTAACCCTGACAGTTAATTTTGAACAAGAGTAAAATAATTACTACATGCAGGAAAGAGTCAATTGACATAGTGGAAAAGGTAATAAGAATCATGAGACCTGACTTTCTACTCAGACTTATCCAAGTTTTAATTAAACTCTCTGGATTTCAATTTCTCCTAGTGCAAAATGAATAGGTAAAAACAATGATCACTACACTCTTTCCAGTTCTAATGTTCTCTGTATCCATGAACTTAGACTCTTTACATAGAATATGCATTTTTATGCATTTAACAAGCACTTATTTAGGGAGTGAATAAACAATCTCTTTAAAAATGATGTCTTTATTAAACATTTTTAATTAATTAATTTATTTTAATTTGAGGCTAATTACTTTACAATATTGTAGTGGTTTTTGCCATATATCAACATGAATCAGCCATGGGTGTACATGTGTCCCCCCATGCTGAAGCCCCCTCCCATCTCCCTCCCCACCTACCACTCTGGGTTGTCCCAGAATACCGGCTTTGAGTGCCCTGCCTCATATATCAACTTGCACTGGTCATCTATTTTATGTATGGTAATATACATAAACATTTATTCTTTTTATTATTTCATGACTAATGAACATTTGTTGAACGATTTTGTTGGATTATTCTTGAGTATACTAAATTGTTTCAGGCATGGAGAAGAATTTAAGTAAAAACAAAGTGAGATCTTCTTCTCAGGGAAATTTGGGCCTCAGTAGGGAAATAAGACATGTCTGTGGACAATTCTTGGTAAAAACCTGTTGAAACCTAGGCTGTACATTAATCGAGGTATTATCTCTAGGACACAGCCTGGGTTTCAACAGGTTTTCACCCCTGACACGAAATAATGGGCTAGAATAAAATTATTTAAATCAAATTTTTTAGTAGGTAATTGTAGATAACTTGAACACTTGGGTAAATAATTTAACTTCTCTGAAGCTCAGTTTCCTCTTTTGTGTAATGGAGACAACATCTGCATCACCAATATTATTTCTGCTTCACATTTATTGGAAACTTACTATATGCCAGGCACAGTTCTAAGTACTTCACATCTAGACCTTCTAAAAACCTTACAAAATATGTGCTGTTAATATGTCCAGTTTCCAGATGGTAACTGGGGCACTGAGAGGTTAAGTGACTCAAAGGAGATCACACAGTAAATGGCAGAGATAAGATTCAGACTCAGGTGGCCAGACAGCTAGACGAGGTTATAGAGTTGTGTCAGTCATGTGGCGGGGCTCAGTTTATGATGATGGTGGTGGTGGTGGTGGTGATTAATAATGGTGGTTGTTATCATCACACAAGAAAACTATCTTGGGGAATCTGGGTTCTGAGCAAACACTCGAAAGAAAAATATTGAAGTATATAGGGTAACAGGGAAAACGACTTTAACTATTTTCCTGGCAAATATGGCAAGAACAAGATCTAACAGAGGAAAATGCTTCTGGGTGAGGGGAGCGTAGGGATAGAAAGTCAGGTTAAACTGATGTTTAGACAAGTAATTCAAAGCAGTGGCTCCTTTCAGCTCAAAGAAAGTGACAGGGCTGGGCCATTGGTGATTTACCATAGGATCCAATCAGGCCACGCATTCACAAAATGTGGGTCTTTCCACTGCTCTGCTTTACCATACTTCCTCTCCCCAATTAGGGGAAATACTCTGCTCATTTACGAAGTGGTTCGTGGGCATCTGCATGATCCCACCACTGAGGAGAACTGATGGGGTCATATCAACATGACCAAGGTCAAGTGGTCAAAAGTTATTTACTGCCCATTAGGCACCATTCATGTCAACCAGGCATATCCTGTGCAGCCTTCCTAAATGAAGTAAATATGCTAGATCCCGAGCTTTTCTGCATGGCTGTGTGGCCAGGGATGTTTGTAAGGTATCTGAGAAATCCAAACAGCAACAGCCAAAGCAGTGGGTCATAGTGTTCTAGCTGAGTGCTCATGGAGCACCGATCTTTTCCTGAGAAAGGATTTCAGAGAATCATCAAGGGTTAATTTTGGAAGAGACCATAATTTAATCCACTCACTTGAGAGGTGCATAAACTGACAGCTACCAAAGCAATAGGACTTGTCCATTAGTGTCAAAAGTCAGTATGCATATGTTTTACCACTTCTGTTTTGGCTTAGAATATGTAGTGATTCAAGATTACTTAATGCCATTGAAATAACTCAATACCAAATTGAGGTAAATCCTTTAGATTCACATCTTATACAACAAGATAAATTCCAGACTGATGACTTAATTACAAAAATGTTATCCCAAAGAAAACAGTAGGAACTATATTTATTATGTTTGGAGAAGCATTATGTCAGATTGAAGCAATAAGGTAATTTAACAGCTTGGACTACACTAAAAAATTCAACTGTACAATAAAAATAGCCAACGTGGAATCAAAAGAAATATCACAAATTGGGAAGCCAGGGATTGAACCTGGCTCTTCTGCATTGCAGGCAGATTCTTTACCGTCTGAGCCACCAGGGAAGCCCTTTTACTAATATAGCGTGATTTAAAAAGCTAACTGTCAAGAAACATAAATAGATCATTTGTCTGAAGAATATAATTACTAAACATAGAGGAAAATGTTAAACTTCATTAATAATCAAAGATATAGTTTAAACAAGTTACAATTATTATCTTTTAGATAAGCAAAAGTTTTAATTTTCTTGATAGCAAACAATGCTAAGTAGATAGTAAGGAATCATTTTCTGATGACATTATATATTGGTACAGCCACTTTAGGAAATAATTTGATGATATTATTAGCAACCATGTAATATTTTTATAACTTTGTTTCGGTAATCCCACTCCTGAGAATTCATCCAAAGTAACCTTTTGACTCATTAATGATACCCAAATCTACTGCTCAATTTCGTTACCATCTGAGCTACCAGGGAAGCCCTACTGCTCAATTTCTGATCCATGGATGTGCCTTAATTCCTTATTTCCAGTGCACCTCTTCCTAATACGTTAAACTCTTCCAGTCCAAAGTAAAACTTACCTTCTCTCCTTTCAACTGTGTAGCAAGTCACTTTTAATCTCTGCATCAGTAGCAACTAGCCCATGCTTGGCACATAGTAGGCACACAGTAAAGCTGAATGAAGGAATTACTCCTGTTTTCATCTTCCAGGCCAGGCTAGGAAGCTTGGGATTTATCTTGGACTGCTCTTCTCCTTTTTCCTTGGGTAAGACTCATCCGAGATTTTGCTCTTTCACAGTGTCTCCTGGCCTCTCCTTACCTCACAGATCCCACTTCCATCCAGGCTTTGCATGTTGTTCACTGGAGTAGCCTCCTGGTTCATCTTTTGATTCTCAGGTTTCTCTCTTTCCCAAACCAATCCACGAGAGTATAGTCTCTAATTTATCAATGTCAATTCGGAATCATTGTTACAAGCAACAGAAAGCAAATATAAGCAACAAAAGCATTAAAAAAAGATAATTTGGAAGGTTGGCAGGGAACTCACAGAATGGGAGGAAGAGCTGATCAATCAAGTAGCAGAAAAATCAGAAAGAAAGGATAGTAACTTATTTCAACAACATGAATTTGTATACTATCTCTCTTGGCTATTACCATTAGATGAATAGGTCCAAGTTATTTTTATGACAGTAATAACTTTTTCCTTTTATTTTCAGTCCTTCTGTTATCTTTGTTTTTATTCAGTTCTTCTTAAATTTTCTTTTTCTTTTTTTAAATTGGGGAATAGTTGATTTACAGTGTTGTGCCAATCTCTGCTGTATGGCAGAATGACTCAGTTATACATACATTCTTTTTCTACAATATTTTTTCCATTATGGTTTATTACAGGATATTGAGTATAGTTTCCTGTGCTATGAATAGGACCTTGCTGTTTATCTATTCTAAATGTACCAGTTTGCCTCTTCCAACACCAAATCCCCAGTTTATCCTCTTCCTCCCACACTCCCTACCTCCCTTGGCAACCACAAGTCTGTTCTCCATGTCTGTGAACTGGTTTCTGTTTTATAAATAGGTTAATGTGTACTATATTTTAGATTCCACATATAAGGGATATCATATGGCATTTGTCTTTCTCTTTCTGACTTATTTCATTTAGTATGATAATTTCTAGTTGCCTCCATGTTGCTGCAAATGGCATTATTTCATTTTTTTTCATGGCCAGGTAGTATTTCATTATATGTGTGTACCAAATCTTTTTTATCCATTCATCTGTTGGTGGAGTTTGGGTTGTTTTCATGTTTTGACTTTGTGAATAGTGCTACTGTGAACATGTGTGTGTGTGCACTTAGTCGCTCAGCCGTGTTTGACCCTTTGCAACTCCATAGACAGTAACCCTCCAAGCTCCTCCGTCCATAGGGATTCTCCAGGCAAGAACACTGGAATGGGCTGCCATGCCCTCCTCCAGGGGATCTTCCCAACCCAGGGGTTGAACCAGGATCTCCTGCATTGCAGATGGTTTCTTTACCAGCTGAACTACCAGGGAAGCCCTGCAGTGAACATAGGGGTGATATACCTTTTTGAGTTATGGCTTTCTGCAGATGTATGACCAGGAGTGGGACTGTTAGATCATATGGTAGCTCTGTTTTTAGGTTTTTATGGAACCTCTATACTGTTCTCTACAGTGGCTGTACAAACTTACATTCTCACCAACAGTGTAGGAGGATTCCCTTTTATCCATACCCTCTCCAACATTTTTTATTTGTAGACATTTTAATAATGGCTGTTCTGTTTAGTGTGAGGTGATACCTCATTGTAGCTTTGATTTGCATTTTTCTAATGATTAATGATATTGATTTTTTCATGTGCTTACTGGCCATCTGTATGTCTTCTTTGAAGAAATGTCTATTAAGGTCTTCTGCCCATTTTTTTATGATTGAGTTGTTGGTTGTTGAGTTGTATGAGCTATTTATATATTTTGGAGAGTAAGCCCTTGGGTATTGCATCATTTGCAATACTTTTTCCCAATCTGTAAGTTGTATTTTTTTTTTTACCTAGTTTTCTTTGCTGGGCAAAAACTTGTAAGTTTGACTAGGTCACATTTTTTATTTTTTCATTTTCTTAATATATATATTTAATTGACGTATAGTTGATTCACAGGAGGACATATTGTTGATGTATAGGAGGAGAAGTGGATGACAGAGGATGAGATGATTGGATGGCATCACTGACTCGATGGACATGAGTTTGAGCAAGCTCTGGGAGTTAGTGAAGGACAGGGAAGCTTGATGTGCTGCAGTCCATGGGGTTGCAAAGAGTTAGACATGACTGAGAGACTAAACTGAACTGAACTGATAGCTGATTTACAATGTTTCAGGTGCACAACAAGTAGATTCCGTTATACATATACACATATATATTTTTCAGATTATTTTCCATTATAGGTTATTGCAAGATATTGACTATAGTTCCCTGTTCTATACAGTAAAACTTTGTTGATTATTGTAATAATATTATTTTCTGTTGACCAATCATGATACTATGGTATTAGGTGAACAGCAGTTACATAATCACAACAATAAAAGATGTTTATCAGTTTTCATAATCAATAGCCAGACAAAAAATAAAAGATAATTAAAATTGCAAGTCATAATGGAAACATGATTAACCTAATAATACAAAATAATTACATACATTTGGGGGGTTAAGTATAGTGATGTGGTTAGTGAAAGTGCATACGTGCACATGTTTTCACGTTTCTTTTGGTTGGTGCATTTATTCCATTTACATTTAAGGTAATTATCGATATGTATGATCCTATTGGGCTTCCCAGGTGGCTTAGTGGGTAAAGAATCAGCAGCCTGCAATGCAGGAGATGCGGGCTCAATTCCTGGGTTAGGAAGATCCCCTGGAGGAGGGAATGGGAACCCATTCCAATATTCTTGCCTGGAGAATCCCATGGACAGGGGAGCCTGGTCAGATACAATCCACGGTGTTGTAAAGAGTTGGACATAACTGAAGGGACTGAGCATGCATGCTCATGTGCACATGATCCTATTACCATCTTCTTAATTGCTTTGAGTTTATTTCATGTAGGTCTTTTCTTTCTCTTGCGTTTTCCTGCCTAAAGAAGTTCCTTTAGCATTTGTTGTAAAGCTGATTTGGTGGTGCTGAATTCTCTTAATTTTTGCTTGTCTGTAAAGCTTTTGACTTCTCCATCAAATCTGAGTGAGTCTTGTTGGGTAGAGTAATCATGGTTGCAGTTTCTTCCCTTTCATCACTTGAAATATATTCTGCCATTCCCTACTGGCTTGTAGAGCTTCTGTTGAGAAATTAGCTTATAATTTTATGGAAGTTTCCTTGTATGTTATTTGTTGTTTTTCCCTTGCTGCTTTTAATATTTTGTTTTTGTCTTTAATTTTTGTCAGTTTGATTACTATGTATCTTACTGTGTTCCTCCTAGGGTTTATCCTACCCGGGAATCTGAGCTTCCTGGACTTGGTTGACTATTTCCTTTCCCATATTAGTAAAGTTTTCAGCTATTATCTCTTCATATATTTTCTCAGATCCTTTCTCTCTCTCTTCTCCTTCTGGGACCCCTATAATATGAATATTGGTGCATTTAATGTTGTCCCAGAGTTCTCTTAGGCTGCCTTCACTTCTGTTCTTTTTTTTTTTTTTTAATATGTTCCATTTTGTGGCAATGATTTCCACAATGATTTCTGTCTTCCAGATCACTTATTGGTTCTTCTGCTTTTGTTATCCTGCTACTGATTCCTTCTAGTGTATTGTTCATCTCTGATTGTTTGTTCTTTAGTTCTTCTAGGTCTTTGGTAAACATTTCTTGCATCTTTTCTATTCTGTTTCTGAGATCCTGGATCATCTTCACTATCATCATTCTGATTTTTTTTTTCTGGGTTTTTGCTATCTCCACTTCATTTTGTTGTTTTTCTTGGATTTCACCTTGTCCCTTCATCTTGGACATTATTCTCTGTTTCTTCATCCAGATTAACTTTCTGTAATGTGGTTTTTGTTCTAGCTACTGTGGAATTACTGTTCTTCTTGCTTTTTCTGTCTGCCCTCTTGTGGATAAAGCTAATAGGAGGAACGGGGTGGGGAAAATTGGATCTTGCTCTGATGGGCAGGGCCTTGCTCAGTAAAACTTTAATTCAATTATCTTCTGGTGGGTAGGGTTGCATTCTCCCCCTGTTAGCTGTTTGGCATGAGATCTATGGTAGAGTTAATGGTGACCTCCAAGAGGACTTACACCAAGGGGCATCTTCTAAGACTGCTGCTATACTGCAGTGCCCCCATCCCTGTGGCTAGCCTGTGCCAACCCATGCCTCCATAGGAGATCCTCCAACACTAGCAGTTATATCTGCCTCAGTCTCTTGTGGGGTCACTACTCCTTTCCTCTGGGTTTGGTGTGTGCAAGATTTTTTGTGTGTGACCTTAAAGAGTGGAGCTTTGGTTTCCCCTAGTCCTGTGGAAGTCCTATAATCAAATCCCACTGGCTTTCTAGGTCAGAGTCCCTGGATATTCCCAATCCCTTTGTTGGATCCCCAGGCTGGGAAACCTGATGTGAGGCTAAGAACCTTCACAACAGTGGAAGAACTTCTTTGGTATTACTGTTCTCCAGTTTGTGGGCTGCCCACCTGGTGGGTATGGGATTTGATTTTACTGTGATTGTGCCCCTCATACCATCTCATTGTGGCTTCCTCTTCGTCTTTGGACACGGGTTATCTTTTTTTGGTGGGTTCCAGCATCCTCCTATCAATAGATGTTCACTAGTTAATTGCGATTTGGGTGCTCTTGCAAGATGAGTGCACATTTTTCCACTCTGCCTTCTTGCCTGGAAGCCCCTTTTTAAAATTTTTGCTTCTATTTCAATTGTCTTTGGCTTCCCTGGTAGCTCAGATGGTAAGGAATCGGCCTATCAAGCCAGAGACCTGTGTTCAAGCCTTGAGTTGGGAAGGTCCTCTGGAGAAGGAGATGGCAACTCACTCCAGTGTTATTGCCTCGGAAATCCCATGAACAGAGGATCCTGGTGAGCTACAGTCCATGGGATTGCAAAGAATCAGACACGACTTAGCGATTAAACAGTAACAATTGTCTTGGGAGACTGAGCTAAGAAAAATTGATATGATTTATGTCAGAGAGTGTTTTGCTTATGGTCTCTTCTAGGAGTTTTATAGTATCGTGTCTCATGTTTAAGTCTTTAAGCCATTTTGAGTATATTTTGGTCGTGATGTTAGGGTGTGTTCTAACTTCAATGACTTACATGCAGCTGTCCAACTTTCCCTGCACCACTTGCTGAAAAG
Organism: Bubalus kerabau; assembly: GCF_029407905.1. Lineage (NCBI taxonomy): Eukaryota > Metazoa > Chordata > Mammalia > Artiodactyla > Bovidae > Bubalus > Bubalus kerabau. Next base: position 70,632,360 of record NC_073637.1, read on the forward strand.
ACTGTCTTTTCCCCATTTTACACTCTTGCTCCTTTGTCAAAGATTGACTGTGGATGTGTGGGTTTATTTCTGCACTCTCTATCTGTCCATTTTACCATATTCCTGTTTTTGTACCAATAACACACTGGTTTGACTACTGTAGCTTTGTTTTCCCTCACCTCTCCCCTGACCCCAGGATTACTCTAGCAATTCTGAATCTTTCACTTTCCATATAAATTTTTGGATTATTTATTCCAGTTCTGTGAAAAATGTTATGGATTTTATTATATCTGTAGATTGCTTTGAGCAGTACTGCCATTTTAACAATATTAATTCTTCCAATCTAAGAGCATGGGATATCTTTCCATTTCTTTTAATTCATTTTTATTTTCTTTATTAATGTTTTATGGTTCTCAGAGTATAAATCTTTCACCTCTTTGGTCAGATTTATCCCTAGGTATTTTGCATATATATATTATATATAATTATATGTTATATATTTTATATATTTATAATATATAAATTATATATTTTATATATAAACAAAATCATGTGTTTATAATATATCATATATAATATTATATATAACATATTATGTATATTCATTAATATAAATATATTATATATATTCATTAATATCAATATATTATACATATTCATTGATATTTATGTATGTTAATATTAATCAATACAATAAATTATATAATATTTTATATATTATATAAAATAATATATTATAAATTTATGTTTATTTATATAATATATATATTTATTATATATTATATATTTACATATATACATGTCTATATATATAGAGAGAGAGAGGTATGATTTTAAAAGGATTTTACATTCCTTTTCTGATATTTCATTATTACTGTAAAGGAATGCAACCGATTTCTGAATGTTAGTCTTGCAAACTGCTACTTTGTTGAATTCACTTATTAGATTTGGTAGTTTTTTGTGTGTGGAGTCCTTAGGGTTTTCTATATATAGTATGTTATCTGAATATAGTGAGAATTTTATCTCTTCCTTTTCAATTTGGTTATCTTTTATTTCTTTTTCTTGTCTGATTGCTGTGGCTAGGACTACCAGTACTATGTTGAAGAGAAATTGTGAGAGCAGACATCCTTGTCTTGTTCTAGATTTTAGTGGGAAGGCTTTCAACTTTTCACCATTGAGTATTATATTGGCTGTGGGTTTGTCATAAGTGGCTTTTATTATGTTGAGATATGTTCACTCTGTTCCCACTTTGGTAAGAGCTTTCATCATGAATGGACATTGAATTTTGTCAAATGCTTTTTCTGCACCTATTGAGATGATCTTGTGGTTTTTTACTTTTGTTAATGTGAAGTGTTACATTGATTGCTTTTCATGTTAATTATCCTTGTGAACCTAGGATGAATCCCACTTGGTCATGTTGTATGATCTTTTTTACACGTTGCTGGATTTGATTTGCTAATATTTTGTTGAGAATTTTTGCATCTATATTCATCAAAGATAATGGCCTGTAATTTTCTATTTTTAGTGTTGGCTTTGTCTGGTTTTGCTATCAGGTTGACAGTGGGTTTATAGAATGTCTTTGGGAATGTTACCTCCTCTTCAATCTTTTGGAAGAGTTTGAGAAGAATTGGTATAAGTTCTTTGCATGTTTGGTAAAGTTCACTTGTGAAATCATATGGTCCCTTTTTTGTTTGTTTGTTTTTACAGATTCTATTTCTCTTCTAGTGATTGGTCTGTTCAAATTATCTATTCATTCTTGATTTAATTTTGGTGAGCTGTATGTTTCTAGAAAGCTGTCTGTTTCGTTTAGGTTGTCAAATTTGTTGGCATATAATTCTTTATGCATGTGCTGTGTGCTCAGTCATGTCTGATTCTTTGTGACCCATGACTGTAGCCCACCTGGTTCCTCTGTCCATGAAATTTTCCAGGCAAGAATACTGGAATGGTTGCTGCTTCCTACTGAGGGGCAGGGGATATTCCCAACCCGGGGATCAAATCTGATTCTTGCATCTCTTTGTCTCCTATACTACCAGGTAGATTCTTTACCACTAACACCACCTGGGAAGCCCATAATTGTTTATAGTGTTCTCTTATGATTGTATTTCTGTGGTAGCAGTTGAGATTTCTTCTTTTTCACTTACTATTTCGCTTGAGTTCTCTGTCTTTTCTTCTTGGTGAACCTGGCCAGAGGTTTGCTCATTTTGTTTACCCTTTCAAAGAACCAGCTCTTGGTTTGTCTATTTTTTTCTTTTTTCTAAAATGTCCTATTTACTTCCTCCTTGATCTTTGATATGTACTTCTTTCTGCTACTTTAGGGTTTGTTTGTTCTTTTTTTTCCTAATTCTTTTAGATGATAAATTATGTTATTTATGTGAGATTTTTCTTGCTTTTTGATGAAAGCCTATATTGCTATAATTTTCCCTCTTATAACTGCTTTTGCTGCGTCCCATAGATTTTGTATGTTTGTGTTTTCATTGTCATTTGTCTCAAGGTATTTTTTTAAAATTTCCTTTTGGATTTCCTCATTGATTTTTTATCATGCTATTTAGTCTCCATGTAATCATTTTTTCCTCATTTCTTTTCCTGTGGTTGATTTCCTGTTTTGTACCATTTTGGTCAAAGAAGATGCTTGAAATAATTTCTATATTCTTAAATTTGCTGAGGTTAGTTTTCTGCCCTAGGATTTCGTCAAACCTAGAAAAGATTCTGTGTGCACTTGAAAAATATATATATATATATATATATATATATATATATATATATTCTGTGTTTTCTTTTTTTGGATTAGTGTCCTGAAAATATCAATACTATTGTAGCATTTAGGACCTTTTTTGCTTTATTGATTCTCATGTGGAAGATCTGTCCATGAATGTGAGCAGGGTGTTAAAATCTATTATTATAGTATTCCTATCAACTTCACCATTTATGTCTGTTGAATATTTGTTTTATGTATCTGGGTGCTCTCATATTAGGTCTATATATGTTGCTGAGTATAAAATCCTCTTCTTGTATTGATCCTTTTATTATTATATAATGTCCCTTTTTATATTTTATTAAAAATAATCTTTGCTTTAAAGTCTATTATGTCTGCTATGGGGATTGCAACTCCTGCTTTCTTGTCATTTCCGTTTGCATGAAATATCTTTTTCCATTCCCTCATTTTTTTTTTTCCATTCCCTCACTTTTAACTTTTAATCCGTGTGTGTACTTTGCTGTAAGGGGGTCTCCTGTAGGCAGCATATTGAAGGCCCTTGGTGCTTTTTTTTTTCTATCCAGTCTGCCACTCTTTGTCTTTTTATTGGAGCATTCAGTCCATTGACATTTAAGGTTGATATAAATACATTCCCCTGGAGGAGGAAATGGCAACCCAGTCCAGTGTTCATGCCTGGGAAATGCCATGGACAGAGGAGCCTGGTGGGCTACAGTCCATGGAGTCACAAAAGTCAGACATGACTGAATGCATGCTCACATTATGCAATGATACATATGTGTTTATTCCCATTTCAGATCTTTTCCAATTGATTCTTTCTTTCTTTCTTTTTTCTTTTTCTTTTTTGTGGTTTGATGGTTTTATTTTATGCTCCTGTTCTCTTAAGTTTTTCTGAAGTTATTGTATGTTCTTGATTTGTAGTTGCCCTGTTTTTCAAGTATGTTCAGTTCAGTCAGTTCAGTTGCTCAGTCGTGTCTGACTCTTTGCGACCCCATGAATCGCAGCACGCCAGGCCTCCCTGTCAATCACCAACTCCCAGAGTTCACTCAGACTCACGTCCATCGAATCAGTGATGCCATCCAGCCATCTCATCCTCTGTCATCCCCTTCTCCTCCTGCCCCCAATCCCTCCCAGGATCAGAGTCTTTTCCAATGAGTCAACTCTTTGCATGAGGTGGCCAAGGTACTGGAGTTTCAGCTTTAGCATCATTCCTTCCAAAGAAATCCCAGGGCTGATCTTCAGAATGGACTGGTTGGCTCTCCTTGCAGTCCAAGGCACTCTCAAGAGTCTTCTCCAATATCACAGTTCAAAAGCATGAATTCTTTGGCGCTCAGCTTTCTTCACAGTCCAACTCTCACATCCATACATGACCACTGGAAAAACCATAGCCTTGACTAGACGAACCTTTGTTGGCAAAGTAATGTCTCTGCTTTTCAATATGCTATCTAGGTTGGTCATAACTTTTCTTCCAAGGAGTAAGCATCTTTTAATTTCATGGCTGCAATCACCATCTGCAGTGATTTTGGAGCCCCCCAAAATAAAATCTGACACTGTTTCCACTGTTTCCCCATCTATTTCCCACAAAGTGATGGGACCAGATGCTATGATCTTCGTTTTCTGAATGTTGAGCTTTAAGCCAACTTTTTCACTCTCATCTTTCACCTTCATCAAGAGGCTTTTTAGTTCCGCTTCACTTTCTGCCATAAGGGTGGTGTCATCTGCATATCTGAGGTTATTGATATTTCTCTCGGCAATCTTGATTCCAGCTTGTGTTTCTTCCAGCCCAGCGTTTCTCATGATGTACTCTGCATAGAAGTTAAATAAGCAGGGTGACAATATACAGCCTTGATGTACTCCTTTTCCTATTTGGAACCAGTCTGTTGTTCCATATCCAGTTCTAACTGTTGCTTCCTGACCTGCATACAGATTTCTCAAGAGGCAGGTCAGGTGGTCTGGTATTCCCATCTCTTTCAGAATTTTCCACAGTTTATTGTGATCCACACAGTCAAAGGCTTTGGCATAGTCAATAAAGCAGAAATAGATGTTTTTCTGGAACTCTCTTGCTTTTTCCATGATCCAGCGGATGTTGGCAATTTGGTCTCTGGTTCCTTTGCCTTTTCTAAAACCAGCTTGAACATCTGGAAGTTCACGGTTCACATATTGCTGAAGCCTGGCTTGGAGAATTTTGAGCATTACTTTACTAGCGTGTGAGATGAGTGCAATTGTGCGGTAGTTAACCCTTCTTATATCTATTTGCTTTAGATTGATAGTCATATAGACTCAAATACATTTTAAAAAAAGAAGAATCTTCATTTTCTTAATCTCCTTCCCCACATTTTATGATTTGATGTCCCTTTTTACATCCTCATACTTATCCTTTTGCTGTGCTTTCACAAGTAGGTATTGTGCTTGTTTTTCTTTTTGATCTGTATACTGGCTAATTTAAGTGATTTACATTCCAATTGTTATTTCTTCCTTCCTATTTCTTCTTGCTTCTTTTCTATTTAGAATGCATGCTGTGTGTTAAGTCCCTTCAGTTGTGTCCAACTCTTTGAGACTCTATGGAGTACAGCCCTCCAGGCTCCTTTATCCATGGGATTCTCCAGGCAAGAATACTAAATTGGGTTGCCTTGCCCTCCTCCAGGGGATCTGCTCAACCCAGGGATTGAATCCACATCTCTTATGTCTCCTGCATTGGCAGGTGGGTTCTTTACCACTAGGGCCACTTGGAAAGGCCCCCATTTAAAGATGACCTTTCAATATTTCTTTTAAGATAGGTTTAGTATTGCTGTATTCTTTTAGCTTTTTGCTTGTCTGAGAAATTCTTTATTTTTCCTCCTTTCCTAAATGGCAGTCTTGCTGGGTAGAGTATTCTAGGCTGCAGATTTTTCTCTTTCAAGACTTTGAATATATTCACCACTCCTTTCTGGCCTGCGGTGTTTCTGTAGAGAAATCAGCTTGATAACCTTATGGTTTCCCTTGTAAAAACTGCTTTTACCTTGCTGCCTTTAAAATCCTCTCTTTAACTTTTGCCATTTTTATTATGTCTTGGTGCAGGTCTGTTTGGGTTCATCTTGTTTGGGTCCCATCCTGATTCCTTTCTCTCTCTCTTTTATTTATTTATTTTTTTCTTTTGCCCTACCCAGTTAAGTGGAGATTTTCTTGCCCTTTGGAAGTCTGAGGTCTTCTACCAGGGTTCAGTAGATGTTCTGTGAGAGTTGTTTCACCTGTAGATGTGTTTTTAATATATCTGTGGGCAGAAGGTGAGCCTCACATCCTCTGTCATCTTGATCTGGTCCCCAGGGCAGTAATGATTTTCCTAATGTTTAAGGTATGTTTTCTTACCATCCTGTAAGTTCAACAGCAAAGATTATGTAATTTATTTTGTAGTCCTAGAGTATTGGGTGCAGAGTATATACCTGACAGACACAGACCAATGAGAGAAAAGAAACATGAGCTGACTTGTGGCAGAGTGTAGCACAGGACACTGGGGAAAAGTGACTCCAGTGGAAAGTCTGGAATTCCAGTTTGCTGATCCTGACCCATATCTACCAGAGCTACAGTCTTCTTTTCTAGGTCTCTGAAAGAGAGCAAGTCAGCATGATAATCCAGAAAAATGTTCCCTTGTTATTACTAGTTAGTACTTTGGGTCCTGGAGGTGGAAATGGAAACCCACTCCCAGTATTCTTTCCTGGAGAATCCTATGAACAGAGGAGCCTGCTGGGTTATAGGGCTGCAGTCCATAGGGTCGCAAAGAGACACAACTGAAGCAACTTAGCACTGCAGCACTTTGGGTCCATGTTATTTTGTGGCCTTCCACTCTGATAAAAGAGTTGGATCAACTATGAAATGGGAGACTTCTTTAATCCTTTTTTTCTCCTGAGCCATCCACTGGGCTGTTCAGAGGCCCCTAGGGCCTCTGATCTCTGACCTTAATGACCACATCACCATGCCATAAGGAGGAAAGAGAAAGAAAGAGCCCCTTCAAGTAATTCAATAGAAAAGATCTTCAGAAGGACGAGGTCATCCTCCAAAGAGCAATCCTAATGGAAGTCGGAACTTTGCTCCTACCACAAACCCCCTTCTCTTGGCCCTGGTCTGATTGTGAGCCTTGGGTGCACACACGTGCTCCTCTTCTTACAGGGAGGGAATCATGCTGATTTCACTCTTCCTAGTACAATGGCTCCCCAGTCTGACTGATCAGAATCACTTGAAGAGGTTATTAAAATCTGAGTAGAATTCTGGGAAAAAATCTAGGACCTACATGGAGACAAGTTCCCCAAGGGATTTTCAGGCAGTCAGCATGGCACTGGAGCATGGCTTGCTTTTAAGGAAATACTTACCTAGAAATGGGGCAGTGCCATTACACATCACATTTTTTTCCTTCTTTGGTCAATCCAAGGATATCTAGATTCCATGATCAATCAGAAATGTGAGTGTCTTTTTCCATAGAGGAGAATCACCAAAGTATTAGTAAATTCCTACATATGACATTGTAAAGACATTTTTTCTTCACCCTTGCTCTTCAACCTTGCTCTTATGTATTCTGCTATAACCAATGAAGTTAGCATATTGTTAGAAATTATGATCTCTTGGCAAATTCTAGAACATATGCATTTACATGATCAAAATGTATTTTCCCTTGCAAAATGAATTTAGATTAACTTTCAAAATGTATGATACAAAGTACTATAATAATTTAGAATTATATACACAATGTATTTATAAAATTAAAGTACATTTTCAAGCTAAACAATACACTTAACCAGGTTTAACCTTCCAACTTTATCTGTCCTCCGTCTTTGATTTTCTGAGGCTGGGAACAACAGCTAATATTTAGTGAGCATTTGCCGTGTGTCAAGCACTCTTCCAATGTTTTACAAGTGTTATCCTATTTCATTCTTACAACAACCCCATGAAGTATGTACAACTTATCCTTCTGTAGATGAGGACACTGGAACAGAGAAAAGTTAAGGAGCTCATTGCAAGTCATCTAGCTAGTATGTGGTGATGCTAAGATTCAAACTCTGGCAGTCCTGAGCCCAAGTCCTCATTAGCTAAGAGCCTTTGTAAACTCTTCTACATTAATAGCAGCACAAACCTCTCTTCTGGGAAATGCCCCTTTTCCTACTGAAGTAGATCCTATATGTTCCTTCTGGATTAATATGTTCATCCTTCAGCCCTAGGGATTCAATGGTGAGTTAAAGAGACCAAGGAGAATTGAGAAATCAAATATCCTGCCCATTTACGAAACCAAGATTCTGCAGGTGATCTGGCTCTGAATCTAGAACTGGGCTCTTGCTAATGCCAAGACCAGATTCCTGATGATATTTGTGAAAGTCCTCCAATAGTCCATGTAACTGCAATTATAGGTAGAGAACACCCGTTAGTAGCAGACTCATTTTAAAGTCTCACCCATGGCTTCTCTGGGCCTTCATTCATGAAAAGACAAGCTGCTCTGGCTCTAGAATGAATGATTATCCCTGATGATACTGAATTACTTTCTCCAGATTCAGTCTTAGTACAGGAGTCTTACTTTCCACCTGGGAATTTGTCCTGAGAGGTTGGGCGGTTGCTGTAGTGTATTGATGTTGAGTGGACCTACCACCAAGATCCTGGTCTCCATGCCTATATTTGTCCTCATCTGCTGGACTTGTCAGATACTCATTATGAGGAGGGTGGCAAACCTCCAGAATCTGTAGACCCTCAGCCAGCCACCTTCAAAGAGAATGTACAAAGAGGACTGCACACACATGAACATTTTCTGTGTGGCTCAAATTAACCTGGAGACCTGTGTAGTTCAGTCTCAGAGCATGGCTGAGTCCCAGAAACAAACTCAAAGCCTAAAGTAAATAAAATGGAGTTTCTACTTCCAATGCAAACTAATTTAAAAATTAATAAAAACAGAAATTCAGATTCCCCCCTCCAAAATAATGGAGTTCCCATCTTTGTTCATGCAGCTGCTCCCCAGTCTCCCTTCCAACCTGCATAGTCCTTTGCTTCTCCTTGTGTCCATTCCTGTACCTCCTTCTAACACACCTTATTAAGTCAATCAACTTAATCTTGCCCTCCCCCACAAAGTAAAAAGCCTCCTTCTTTAAGAAGAGAGAAGAGGCTTTGGAAATTGAGCTGACAAAGGATTTTTTCTAGTGGGAAGGCTGGAATGGTTGGGAGGGTTGGGGCTAGAGTCTTGGAACACTGCTGTATTCCTTTACTCTCCTTCTGTTTCTCTCTCTCTTCCCCTCCCTCTCTTCTTCCTTCTTTTCTTCCTTCCTTCCATGCTGTACATTACATGCTCACAACTTATTTATTCTATAAATGGAAGTTCGTGCATTTAACCAACCCTGTCTCCCTTTCTCACTTCTAAACTGTGGGTCAGTTTGAACACCTTCTCCACATTACTGAGATAGTAATTGAACAAAGGGTGTAGATGTACAATTATGACCTTCAAAAGAGAAGAAAAAATATTTTAGGCAGGTAGGGAATAAATGGTCACACCAAAATCAGACTATAACATTTTGTTAAGCAAGTTTCTGTGTTTTAAATGTTTTCTATTTCCTGAATAATCTCCAATAATCCACACTCCCTAAAATGTAATAAAAACTAGTATGTTTTCATAATAGTGATTTTTTTTTGAAAAATTCTGTGGCAAATATATTTCATGTGGTGTTGCCATGTCATTTTATTTTTCTTGCTGGGTAAGTCCACTTTATGAATGTTTTATAAACATACCCCAGGAAATCTGGGGTAAGTCGTCTGTACTAGCAGTCAGAAATTTAGAGGCTCTAAATTCTTTGTTATAATAAATCTCTTGACATACAGGGTACCATATTAATGGTAATTAATTTATAGCATAATTTAAACTTGTAGAAATAAAATGTTGATTGCCTCTGTCTGACCTTTCCCTGTCAGACCTAATTCACTTAGCCTAAGGCCCTCAAGGCCCATTCATGTTGTCATAGATAAGATTTCATTCTTTTTATGGCTGAATAATATTCCATTATATTTATCTATCTCTATCTATATACATATATATCTTTATCCATTCATCCATCAATGGGCACAGGTTGTTTTGTATCTTGGCTAATGTAAACCATGCTGCAATAAACCTGGGGATGCATATGTCTTTTTGAATTAGTGTTTACATTTTCTTTGGGTAAATACCTCAAAGTGGAATTGCTGGATCATACATTAGTTATATTTTCATTTCTTGAGGAACCTCCGTACTGTATTCCATAGTGACTACACTACCATTTATCTTGTCACATTACTAATCAGAACTTTTTATGAAATGCTTCTCTGATCTCCTTTCCTCATAAGCTAGTTTAGACTGTGTTTAAACTGGGAGGATCCCTCTGCTTAGACTATCATAGAAGCTATACAGCCAGAAAGAGGAAGAAAAAAGTGAAACCATTTTTAGAGCTTTTTTTAAAAAGGCTAAGAGGACAAGGGAGATTCTCAAAGGAAAGGGAATCCTGGTGAGTACTCCAGGCAGGAGGAGAGCCTTGAACCTCAAGGTTCCTCTCACCAAAGGCTCCATCCCAGACACCTGGGTCCAACAGGACTGAGTCCTCCACACGTCACAACATAACTCTTCCTCTTGAGGATCTGGGGACTTGAACTCCCTCTAGAGGCTGAAGTGTGACACTTAAGGGTAAGGAAGAGTACATAATGCTTAGGGGTTGAAAGGAAGCCAAGTGTGAAAAACTGTGAGATAAATGAATTTACTAAGTCTAAACTAAATAGTAAAATAATGAAGGCTTCATAGAGAAGGTGACAGAAAGAAGGAGCAAGTGATTGAATAAATGAGCATCAGGGGGTTTTATTGCTTTAGTTTATACTTGATTGCCCAAATTTTCTCATTCTGAATATTTGCAAATTTGCAGAAGCTATAGAATACATATTTCTGTTTGGGAAATGAGACATTTCTTAATTCTGTTTATGGAATTTCTCTAGGTTCCTTCTTGTCATCCTACTTCCCAGCCTGGCTGGCTTCTGTACAGGAATGTTTGGCTCTTCCTGGGATATGCTGTATGATAACAGTCTCTTGGAGTCTCTGCTGGGTAGGCATAGCTTCAATTTATGTCTGCACTCTTCCAAAGGGTTTTGAAGCTTTCCGAACTTCTAAATCCAGGACCAGCTATTTTGAAATAGAATAAAGAGACTTAAACAAGCAAACTGAACTCTGTCTTCCCTACCTACATTTCTTCCATGTTAACTTTAACCAGGGTGACAGTATTCAGGAGAGAGAAGCCACCCAGTAACACAGAATGATTCTTTTCTTTAAACTGTGCAAAATCATGGGTTTGCTGTGAATGCTGTATGCTGGTAGGCAGGTGATCCTCAAAGAGTTAAACCACTTTCCAAGTTGTTTTGAACTAAACTTTTGCCCCAGGGTTTAAGAAATCTCCCTCTCTAATTGAAGTCTTCAGTCAGTGGCTGCTTATAATCAAGAAGATTGCACTTAAAAGGTATAGAAGTTGGTCTTATTATTGGCATTAGAAGATTTTGCTTTGTAATTACAAGCCAGGGAGTCTAGAACCAGTAGATCTTATACAGAGAGAATGGCAGACATTTCAGCTCAAACTGCATATTCACCAAGAAAAATGGTGCTGAGCTGTTTGTGACAAGAAGTACCATTGGCTTTTCATCTTTTGAGCTTCTGATATGCTATTCTATTTGTCTTATAATGAAATTAGTGGTTATATTCATTCATCAAGTACTTACTGCTTAATAATATGTGCCTGGTGTTTGTACAGAAAGCTTTGTAAACAATGAGTAGAGAATACAGATTCAGGCAAAGAAACAGACTATTAAGTTTAAGGAACATGATCAGGAAGACTTGGGAAGGACATATATCAGTCATCAGCAAAGTTTTTTTGTTTTAATTTGAGGAACAAATTTGAGAAACAAAGCGGCTGACAGCTTTATTGCTTTGGAGAGGGGATAGTTAGTTCAGGAGCTTCTTGATGGGGTGGGTCTGCTTCTTCTTCACCATCACAGACTTCTGGTTGCACAGGATGGCTCTGGCTCTGGGGATGGTGGCCATGCACAAATCTGGGTGGTACTTGTTCTTCCAGATCATGTGCCAGATGCTCCTAAAGGTGACCTGAGCATTCTTGCTCACGGTGGTTCGCACATCGGAAGTAACCAGTTTGTGCTGGCCAGATCTCCGGCACCATCACGACCCTTTTGTCATCGACTGCTGGCTGCATGCCCACAGTCTTGCTGTGAGTGAGCCCATTATAGTGGAAGAAGTTGCAGGCCTTCAGGTTATTGGGTTTGGGGCTGTTGTTCAGTCACTCAGTCGTGCTCGACACCTTGTGACCCCATGAACTGCAGCAGGCCAGGCTTTCCTGTCCTTCACTATCTCCCAGAGCTTGCTCAAACTTATGTCCATTGAGTCAGTGATTCTATCCAACCGTTTCATCCTGTCGTCCCCTTCTCCTCCTGCCTTCAATCTTTCCCAGCAATAGAGTCTTTTCCAATGAGTAAGCTCTTTGCATCAGGTGGCCAAAGTATTGGAGTTTCAGCTTCAGCATCAGTCCTTCCAATGAATATTCAGGGCTGATTTCCTGTAGGATGGATTGGTTGGATCTCCTTGCAGTCCAAGCGACTCTCAAGAGTCTTCTCCAGCACCATGGTTTGAAAACATCAATTCTTTCATGCTCAGCCTTCTTTATGGTTCAGCTCTCACATCAATACATTACTACTGGTTTTTGGAAAAACCTTAACTTTGACTATACAGACCTTTGTTGGGAAAGTGATGTCTCTGTTTTTTAATACACTATTTAGGTTTGTCATTGCTTTTCTTCCAAGGAGTAAATGTCTTTTAATTCCATGGCTGCAGTCACTGTCCACATTGATTTTGGAGCCCAGGAAAATTAAATCTGACACTGTTTCCACTTTTCCCCTATCTATTTGCCATGAAGTGATAGGACTAGATGCCATGATTTTCATTTTTTGAATGTTGAGTTTCTAGGCCAGCTTTTTCACTCTCCTCTTTCACCTTCATCAAGAGGCTCTTTAGTTCCTCTTTGGTGTTGTAAGTCTGCTCGTTCCTCTTGATTGAGAAGCTAGAGCAGTTCTGCATGACCATACATTATAGATACATGGACAGGGGGGTGGCTCCGCTCACTGTGGCCGCCCGAGATGGAAAGAGCCAGCAAATATCTTTCATTAAGGGCTAGACAGATAGTATTTTAGGCTTTCTACAGTCCTAATGCTCTCTGACACAACTATTCAACTGTACTGAAAGTTGAAATGTTGAATGTGAAATTGACCACAGAAAACACATAAATGATGAACATGGTTGTCTTTTAAGTTGTGTTTATTTATGGGCATTGACATTTGAATTTAATTTTTATGTGTCACAAAATATTCTTTCTTTTGTTTTTTTTTTTTCAGCTGTTAACAGATGTAAACACCATTCTTAGCTCATAGGGCTTACAGAAACAGGAAATGGAATAAATTTGGCTCATGTGCCATAGTGTGCTGACTCCAGACATGAAATAATCTCTAGGACCATCTTGCCACCATTTGAGAGGTACCTGACTGCATGGAAGAGAGAGCAACCAGTGCATTCTTTTGTCTTAGGTGTGACTTTATGTAGCACTCTTACAAAGGCATTAGAGTTGGTAAAATATTTACTTCTATTCTAAATACTGGAAGGGCATTTTGAGGACATTCCCTGCACTCCACTCCTCCCTGTATTAACTGTTCCAATGTGTAAAAACCTTCATTTGAGAATATTCTTCCCAATGTCCAAACTCAATCAGCTGTGCTAGTCAGCTGTGCTAGAGGGAAGGTTGTATCACGAAATGAAACCAAACTGCAAACAACACTGAATAGTTGAAACAATCTGAATAGTTTCTCTATAGAGCTCCATGGGCTGGGAAGAGCTTAGCTATAGATAATGGTCACAAACAGGAGGGCAGTATCTGCAGTCTGGGTTTAGAAGGCGAACATATTAGCCTTACTGCTGTCACCTGGAAAGAACCTTGTCAAATTTAGAGTCCATTGTACAGTAAAGTCTGATGATAGAGTGAACTGCTTCCAGAGACAGGGAAGTCCCTGTGTTGAAATTGGGTAAGGAGGAGTTAGAGGTCAATTAGTGATAATAGGGAGAAGGTGATGTGGGATCTGCAACTTGAAATTATAAATTCTAAGACCATCACAGATGATGGCTTTGTGGCACATGTCATCTTGCTTCAGTTGGAGAAACAACATGAAAAAAAGAGACTAAAATGAATTTTGTTGTCATGTACCGTATTTTACATTTCAGATCACACAGGCCCAACCAGACATAATTACCAAGACCCACAGGTCCCTGGGTCCCTGGGATGGGCAATTGATTCCCAAACAGGTGAGTAGTTTAAACCCAGGTTGGGTTTTTCTCAGTCTTGTGAGCAAAGAACCAAGCATTTTGGTAAAAGTGGATGAAAAAGTGAAGGCGTTCCATTTCATTTTATAACCCAGGCTAACGTCCTCTCCCCTGTTGATTTCTGATCTTAGAAACCAAATACTTGCTAAGGGGAATGAAGTCTGAAAAGGGGGAAAAAAAAATAAGCTAAGCTTTAAGTATGTCCCAGTGGCAAGCATTTAAATTAGAGCAAAAGAAAAAAGCTCTCTGAACCAAGTGGTGAAGGCTCCCCCGACCTGGACTCTTAGGGTCCAACCCTAAGAGAAAGGGCAGGTCCCCCAGGCAGCTGTCTCTCGCGCCAGTTGGGTGAACTGCTTTGTCAGCAGCACCATGCATCATTAGCGGATCTGGAAAAACTCCAGCTGCCTTCCTCTTACACTCTCTCTGTACCTTTCACTTTAAAAAAGCTTTCATCGACATCATCCCAAACATCTTTTGTTTTCCCAGCTGGAGAAGGCTTTCTTTCTGTTTGCATCCCCTTCTCCAGCTAACTAAGTTCTTTTGCCCTTAAGAACCATGACCATGAATCAAAGGGAATCATCACCTGTAAACTCTAAAGTGAATCTGGGCGCTTTGGGATTCCATAACTCATCTGTCTTCTCGGAGCTGCCATATTTAGTTACATTTTCCTTACGCTGTTGGTGGTCATTATCTTCCCTGCTTTCCATCCCCCATATTAGAGACAAAATATGAAGCCCCTCACAGCAATATTTTCTTCTGAGGTTTAGCTCCAATGCAGCATAATCCTCTTTGCTTGGGTGGGGGGTTCCCAATCCTTCTGTCAAGCTGGGGTGAGATACATGTCTAACCTATGGCTAGAGTTATTTACTACATAAAATGATCTCCTGTTCTGGGGTTTAACATGAATTTTCTGCAAATGGCTTTATAATAAATCTCAGGAAGGAAATCAATGTGTTTTTAAAAAAATTTTTTTTAAAGATTGATACCCATTTCTTGCCCATAAAACCTCACACAGAATTCTTGGCTTTCATACATTTTTCATGCATTTTAATCTTTACATCTAAAGTTAAATGGAGTTTTGAAAGTCATTTGTTTATCTTTCTGTCTCCATAGATGACACTATGCTCTGATTTTAAACATTGTAAAGGTATGAGATTCTGCTGTCTCGTTTTGGAACCCTGGTACCACAGGAATACTTTCCTACAATGATTATCCCACCCATTTTGTGTTATTTTGGGTTATAGTAGAAAGGGTGAATAGACCATCATTATTTTCTGAGAGACATAATTTGATGTAATGAAAATATTTACTCGATGAGTTGTTTCCAGGCTGGGGAGTTACTGAGAGTTCACCACCGCCTTGCCTTTAATACTTTGCCCCTTTCTCTAACTCTTACTTTTTTCTTCTTTTTATATTTGGAAAATCCAGTGCCCAGATCACAAGAGGACCAGTTTCTGGGAACTGGGCACTGTTCAATCTAGATACATGCAAAACTGTTAGTGCACAATTTGTTGCCCGCTGAAAGATCCCAGGGCTTCCTAAGCAGCACTGGTGCTGAAGAATCCGCCTGCCAGTGCAGGTGACCCAAGGGACGAGGGCTCGATCCCTGGGTGGGGAAGGCCCTCTAGAGGAGGGCATGGCAAACCACCTCAATATTCTTGCCTGGAGACTCCCATGCACAGAGGAGCCTAGTGGGCTACAGTCCACAGCGTTGCAAAGAGTTGGACATGAAGGAAGCGACTTAGCATGCATGCAAAAGATCTTAAATATCCACATAAGTGGGTTTTGAATGAGATTGAAAACTTTCCCTGGTCCATGGAAACGTCTCTGGATTTTTATTCTCAAATAAAACTTCAAGGTATCAACTGGTTACCTTCAGATGCTAACTTCCTAATGTCAAGCCAAAAGCATTTGGCTCTGATTGTGTGGGAACCCTCTATGACACTCCCAGATAGTTTCTGAGAAATAGGAAGGAAAACAGGGAAAGAAAGTGAAAAGAAAGTGAAAGGAAATTGATATCAAGGTGCTCCTTGGAAGATGGGATTTTGTGTGTGTGTGTGTGTGTGTGTGTGCGCGCGTGCCAGTAAACCTAAGGAAAAACTGCTGACATGGCAGTAGTATTCAAGTACCTGAGCTTCGTGGACACGCAGCTTTCACAGAGATCAGTAAACTTAATGCCTGAAGAGGTGATGCTATTAGGCAAGACTGCAGAGCTCATAAGTGGTAAGACTCAAAATGCTCATCTTCTAACAGCAACTGATATACAGCTGGTGATTACAGGTGTATGCACTGGTTGTTAAAACATTAGAACACTTCTACCTAGTTAGTAAACAGCTGTTTCCTCGAGTCCCTGCTGCACTAGTCCTCCAAGCCTTTGTCTGGGGACTAACCCTCCCTCAAGCCTCCCTCATAACCCTCCCACTAAAGGTTAGCCCTGGACACATTCATAGCATCCAGGCCCTGCTCTAGCTTTGTGGTGGCTGATATTCATAGTAGTTTGTCAGTGCCTATAGTATATCATGGAGAAGGCAATGGCAGCCCACTCCAGTACTCTGGCCTGGAAAATCCCATGGACCGAGGAGCCTGGGAGGCTGCAGTCTATGGGGTCACGAAGAGTCGGACCCGACTGAGCGACTTCACTTTCGCTTTTCACTTTCCAGTTTCATGCATTAGAGAAGGAAATGGCAACCCACTCCTGTGTTCTTGCCTGGAGTCTCCCAGGGACGGCACAGCCTGGTGGGCTGCCATCAATGGGGTCGCACAGAGTCAGACACTACTGAAGCAACTTAGCACAGCAGCAACATAGTATCTCAATTACACATTTTAAACATCACTCTGTGCAATTTTGCCTCATCTGTACGCTGTCACGTGTGTGACCACACCTCCCGTCATCGCTCCCTGTTAAGTCTATGAATCTCAGAACCTGGATTCTTGATCTCTTGACGAGCCTGGGCATTCTGAGAAGGTATAAAGTGCTTTTGTAAAACTTTGGGTTTTGTTTAGGAATCAGAATGGGTTGTGGACTGAGTTGTGTACAATCCAAATCCCAATTCATATGGTGAAGTTCTAACCCCTGATAAGTTACAATGTGATACGTTTGTGAATACATCCTTAAAGAGATAGTTAAGGCAAAATGAGGTCATTAGGATGGGCCCTACCAGTATGATTGGTGTCCTTTTAGAAGAGGAAATCTGGACACAGGCAGGTATGGAGGAAAGGCCACGTGAAGACGCATGAAGTAGATGGCCATCTGCAATTCAAGGATAGAGGCTACAGAAGAAATCGACCCTGCCAACACTTTGATTTCAGGCTTCCACCATCCTGAATTGTGAGAAAATAAATTTCTGTTGTTTAAGCCACCTGGTCTGCAGTACTTTGTTATGAATGTGAAAGTCACATCTGACTCTTTGTGACCCCATCGACTATACAGTCCGTGAAGTCCTCCAGGACAGAATACTGGAGTGGGTAGCCTTTCCCTTCTCCAGGGGATCTTCCTAACCCAGGGATCAAACCCAGGTCTCCCTGTATTGCAGGCAGATTCTTTACCAGGTGAGCCACAAGGAACCCCAAGAATACTGGAGTGGGTAGCCTATCCCTTCTCCAGCAGATCTTCCCAACCCAGGAATTGAACCAGGGTCTCCTGTGTTGCAGCCAGATCCCTTATCAACTGAGCTATGAGGGAAGCCAGTACTTTGTTATGGTGGCAGACTAATACAGTACCTCTTCCTGAGCGTTTCATTAATTAAAGGATAGGCTTTCTTTGCAGAATTATGTTCCTTTGCCAAAGAACATTGCAGTTGGGGTGATCACATATGATAATTTATCAGGATGGTTCCAGTTTATGCCTGCTGACCTGGCATAATGTTTACAATGCCCTGTTATCCTCACAAAAGTATCTCGGTTTGAACAATAAATTGTGTGCGTGCTAAATCGCTTGAGTTGTGTCTGACTCCTTGCAACCCTATGGACCACAGCCTGCCAAGCTCCTCTGTCCATGGTATTCTCCAGGCAAGAATACTGGAGTGGGTTGCTGTGCCCGCCTCCAGGAGATTGCCCCAGGGATCAAACCTGCATCTCTTGTGTCTCCTGTTTTGGCAGGCAGGTTCTTTATCACTAGCACCACCTGGGCTCGTGAGGTCACCGCAAATTTGTCTAACTCTTGAGTCTAATATTTGCAGTTGTCTCTTACAGTCTCAGTCTCTTTCTTGTCAAGTCCTTGTCACTTTCTTCCAACCTCAGTATTTGCTGGGTGTCCCTCAAGCAGTCCAGCTCACAGTCTAGCCCATCAAACCATGGTATCATCCCGTGGCTATGTGCTGTACACAGAGTCCTGAGCAAGTTTCTGCAGAGACCAGTACAGGAGAAAGACTCCACTCCTCCCCTTGAGGAGTGGTGACCCAACATGAGACATAAATGACCCAACTGTGAACATAAATCACAGTCATCCTGTGTCATCTGTCTGCCCCACACAAACCATTATTGTGTACTCGAGTACTTTTTTGGAAAATGTTCTCGAATGCTGTTTAATCTCTCCATCCAGAGTCACTGCAGTGGATTTATGGCAGGCTTCAGAATACAATTAATGCACACTTCTCTCCTATCCCATCCTGTAGCTGGCTGTGGCAACATAATGCTTTCTGGCAAGCTGGCTGAAGAAGGAGGGAAAAGAAATTCTGTTTTTCAGGGAAATGTTAGTGATAAGCGAATTGGCGGTGTTTCAAATGGCACTGAAAAGCTAGTTTATGGTACTACAAATGTAGTTTTACCCAGATGTCTCCACTGAATCGCTACAGTAAATACCCTCTCTTCCTTGCCTCCCATTGTTTGAAATTAAAACAATAATAATGATAAAAATCACTGCATTAGCAGCTGAAGAAGTCATTAATCTACCAGGTCAGAGCAAACATAACGTGTAATGCTTGAAGGTTATGACTGAATCATGAAGGACCAGAAGACAAGAAGACAGGAAATTCCTTCTTTCCTAGTTCCATGGTTGTTGTTTTTTTTTTTTTTTGCCCCTCCCCCACCCCCCGAAGTAGATTAGCTGCACGAGGTAAAGGGTGGTGGACAGTGTTTAGCAGGCTCTATTTTAAATCAAGTTTAAGATTTCTCAATGGCAACATTCCTCTAGAGGAAGACCAGGTTGCAATCTTGCTCAAGGTCCATTTGGCTAATGAGGATATACCCCAGGAGTGAGTCCCTTCAGCTCCATTTCTAAACAGCTTACATTAACCTGGATACAGGATACCCTCAGTTTCACTATCAGTACAGTGGGCACAGTGACACCCAACCACCCATTTGAATGGGATGTATGAGTGCTGTCCAGGTACCAGTGAGATTTGCTGTGCATATCTACATGGGCCATGGACCCTGAATGATCTTGTATGCTGATGATTCTTCTGGACAGTTTCCCACAGACAATATTTTCTTCGTCCTTCCACATATGGATCTGGAAAGCTATCCTTTTGAAATAATGACTGGTGTTTCCAGACCCAGGAGATAATTTATATAATCACTATGAGGGAAACGAACAGAGCATAGGATGGTTTCCAGCCTCCATGTCCTGTATTTTGTCAAGAGACAATCTGGCAAACTTGTTTTATTTTTTTGTTTTTTTTTTGGTAACATTGCTATTTGATATTACAAAAATTAAAGAAAAATTATTATTCTCTATTAGAGAATTAAAGAAACCTGCTTGTCTGGGCTCCAAATATATTTGGAAGGAAATGCTGTAATTGGATGTCATCACTGTCAATTATATTGAGTGTAAAAGAGGGAAGTAGGCCATAAGAAGAGGAGAAGAAATAAGGAATGACTAGAACATGTTCGTGGGTGATGCTCTTTCTGCCTGTCTAGTCCAAGTCTTGATGGGATACATGTGGGCCCAGGGAGGTGTTCTTAAACCTCTGCTCAGAGCTCAGAAACATTTAGGGATTCTGTTGGAGGGCTAAGAAACCAATATGGTGAAATATTTTATTACTTAATGCTGCTATGATTTAAAAAAAAAAAAGAAATGAAGAGATGATTTGGATGAAAAATCTTTTAGATTTAGATCTATTCTTAGAGCTCTGTATCTTTCACTCAGATATATTTTTAAAAAACAAAAACAAAAAAATAACCAAAAAGAAAAGAATCTAGTTATAACTCTGAAGACCTGGTAGGAAGAAAAGAACTTTCATATTTTTTTTTTTTTATGGGAGGGGGCAAACATATCCTGAAATACACTTTGAGATGATCAGTTCAGATGTTCAGAAATTCCACTCTCACAAAAGCCCATGTTTTAACCTCGTTTGACTTCAAGGAGCATCCATTGTTCTGAGGTGGTCCATTTCATTTCTTCAAACAATGAAAAGACCTTGTAAGAGTCCTCAACACACAAACCATGGAACTTTGCACTAAAGGACAGAGGTGCCATGACTTATCCCAAGGCTGTCAGGACCAGCCTTTCCCCACTCTTCACACCCCTGAGATGGGGCGCTAGGCTCTGCCTGCTCTGCTTCTGCCCGGGTCTCATGAGGACCTTGGGTTTTCTATGTTACTGGAAAGGTAGGGGAGACACTTGTCTTCATCCCAGCTGAGCTTGTTCTGCTCTTCCTTGCCTTGTTTTGGGAATGAACCAGTAGTTTAATTGACACTAGTAGTGATTCCAATTCGTTCATCCAAAAACTGCATTTTGTCCCTTCTCATGGGACCAGATGACCCTTTGGTTCTCAGTGACTGCCCTGGAACTGGATTGATTCAGTTCACTCTTAGACTTGCTCTTATGACCCTCTCCCCAGGGCAACCAAATACCATGGGAGAAATAGCAAGAGACTCTAGGATGATGGAACTAAAGCTTTTGGCCAAAGAAAGGAAATATGAACTGCCTCTGGTCCCTAGGGATAGAGTGATGGTGCCCTGAGAAGGGTTTGGTGATGGTCCAAGGAGATTGTTAGGAAGGAAATTCAGGGTACTGGCATTCAGATACTTCCAGGCTGTTCTCTGGGAAACTCCACAGTTTCCCAGTAAAAGTTTATTTTTGACAAAGCTACAGAGAGGATGTAAAGAGTTTATGCCAGTTAAATGCTGAAAAAGCAATGGCTTTTAACTCTAGGAGGGAGGACTAGATCTCTTGCCTAGAGGACAAGCATCCTGGGAACAGCAATTGCAGAGGATATGGGCAGCTCTCAAGAAGCAAAAAAGAGTTCAGCCACCCCAGACTCTCCTGCAAAGGGATAGGACTGAGGATTTTGGAATTCCAAGTTGGAATTCTACTCCACTGTGACTTGTCTCCAAAGTTGATTGACAGGAAAATAAGGATCACAGAAGGACAGAATTATTTGATTTAATATCTGAGAATACACTTTGGGAAGTACACGTGCTTCATTTATATCTATGTCATGTGTGTATAGAATATATATAATATATGTATAGTAGGAAGTCACTCAGTCATGTCTGACTCTGTGACCCCATGAACTGTAGCCTGCCAGGATCCTCCATCCATGGGGTTTTCCAGGCAAGAGTACTGGAGCGGGTTGCCATTTCCTTTTCCAGGGGATCTTCCCAACCCAGGGATCGAACCCGGGTCTCCCACATTGTAGGCAGACACTTTACCATCTGAGCCACCAGGGAAGTCCAGTATATATTCATCTAAATAATATATAGTATTATGATAGTAAAAATATATATACTATAATATATATATATTATATACTATAACATATATACCATGATATATAGTATATATTCATCTAAATGCGTATCAGTTCAGTTCAGTTCAGTCGCTCAGTCATGTCCAACTCTTTGAAACCCCATGAATTGCAGCACGCCAGGCCTCCCTGTCCAGCACCAACTCCTGGAGTTCACTCAGACTCATGTCCATCGAGTCAGTGATGCCATCCAGCCATCTCATCCTCTGTCATCCCCTTCTCCTCCTGCCCCCAATCCCTCCAAGCATCAGAGACTTTTCCAATGAGTCAACTCTGTGCATGAGGTGGCCAAAGTACTGGAGCTTCAGCTTCAGCATCAGTCCTTCCAAAGAAATCCCAGGACTGATCTCCTTCAGAATGGACTGGTTGGATCTCCTTGCAGTCCAAGGGACTCTCAAGAGTCTTCTCCAACACCACAGTTCAAAAGCATAAATTCTTCAGCGCTCAGCTTTCTTCACAGTCCAACTCTCACATCCATACATGACCACTGGAAAAACCATAGCCTTGACTAGACGGACCTTTGTTGGCAAAGTAATGTCTCTGCTTTTCAATATGCTATCTAGGTTGGTCATAACTTTCCTTCCAAGGAGTAAGCGTCTTTTAATTTCATGGCTGCAGTCACCATCTGCAGTGATTTTGGAGCCCCAAAAAATAAAGTCTGACACTGTTTCTACTGTTTCCCCGTCTATTTCCTATGAAGTGATGGGACCGGATGCCATGATCTTCGTTTTCTGAATGTTGAGCTTTAAGCCAACTTTTCCACTCTCCTCTTTCACTTTCATCAAGAGGCTTTTTAGTTCTTCTTCACTTTCTGCCATAAAGGTGGTGTTATCTGCTTATCTGAGGTTATTGATATTTCTCCCAGCAATCTTGATTCCAGCTTGCGCTTCTTCCAGCCCAGCATTTCTCATGATGTACTCTGCATACAAGTTAAATAAGCAGGATGACTCCTTTTCCTATTTGGAACCAGTCTGTTGTTCCATGTCCAGCAGTTCTAAATGCATATGAAACACTATTAATAAGATTTATTTTGTCAAGTCCCTAAGTAAAAAAGATTTAAGCTCAGAACTCACCTATTTCAGGAAGTCTTCCTAGATTAATCTCATTCAACTTCCTACATGTAATAGGCATTGATTAGTTTGTGGTTTACTCTTTCATTCAGTCCGACTCACTTAATGAAGTTGACAATTTTGATTCTGTTTATTGTTCTTGCTTGAGGCTCCTTAGCAATACCATGGTCCCTGAAGTGTGATGCAAGAAGTTATATACAGCCTGGCTGCTGTTCAGCCTTGCTTCATCCTTGGAAGCTAGTGCCTCACTGTCCCTTGAGTTTATGAGATATTTTGTATGCACTTGCACCTCCTCATCACAACAATTTCATTAATTCATTCGTTTAGTATCTATTAATTCAGCACCTGTGCATGTGAGCATGTGCAGTCACTCAGTCATCTCCAACTCTTTGTGATGCCATGGAGTAGCAGAGTAGCCTGCCAGGCTCCTCTGCTCATGGGATATCCCAGGCAAGGATACTGGAGTGGGTTGCCATTTCCTACTCTGTATTTAGCACCTACAAAAGGCCAAATACTATATTTGTTCTGGGTTTGTCATGAAAACTGATAGACCCAGTTTCTCTCTCCATGTTCTCAGCCCAGCCCACCTCTACCCTAGAACCATCTCTATAAGTCAATCTATCTATTTTTTCCCAACTTTATTTCATACTTTGGAGGTTCAGTGAAGACCATGGCTGGCTCTGCCATCACTGCATGCGCCTAGGCAGGTCATGAGTTGTTGATGCACATGTGGGTGTTGTTAAATACATTATGATCTGGACTCTGTGATTGTTTATTTTTCTAAATCAAGAAAAAATACTTTGCAAACTTTCATTCTGTTGGTTGTCCCAATTAGATTATACAGTGTCTTAAAAACAGGTATTGAAGGCATTTCTTTTAATTCCCGCAGCACTCAGCATAGGGCTTTGGATATATAATGTATGCTAACTAGTTGAATGGATAGATAAATGAATGTACATCCTATATAATATCTGCAAGCCTGTGGTTAAAAGTGTCATTTGAACAAAGTGATGTTTTTACTTGAGAGGCCATGAAAACTTGCATCAGTAAAATTCTGACTCAATTGGGGGTTCACATTAGTGAGATGAAAATGTATTTGAGTTTATTACCTTAGTTCTGTCTTTTACTCCACTTTAGCTGCCAAATTTCATGAGATACAAGACATCAGGAGGCTAGGGAAAGTCTGCAATGACATAATAATAGTGTCAGGATTCTATTGTGCATTTTTTATAAACTCCCTATGATATCATAATGTCCTATTTCTATCAGTTCATGGAATCTCCTGCTTGAAGATCCCAAGTTTAGTTCAGTCATTCAGTCAAGTCCAACTCTTTGAGACCCCATGGACTGGCATGCCAGGCTTCCCTGTCCATCATCAACTCCTGGAGCTCACTCAAACTCATGCCCATCGAGTCAGCGATGCCATCCAACCATCTCATCCTCTGTCGTCTGTTTCTCCTCCTGCCTTCAGTCTTTCCCAGCATCAGGATCTTTTCCAATGAGTCAGCTCTTCGCATCAGGTGGCCAAAGTATTGGAGCTTTAGCTTCAGTGTCAGTCCTTCTAAAGATTATTCAGAGTTGATTTCCTTTAGGATTGACTGGCTTGATCTCCTTGCAGTCCAAGGATCCCAAAGTTTCCCTTAATTCTTGGACTATTCCAAGAATTATTTACATAATTTAGTTCCTGCTAATGCAAGTCTGTGACACGCCTGTTCCATGCTTGCATGTTTTTCGTGTAGATCCAAAGAGTTTCCTTAAACAGAGAATTAAAGTGAGAACTTACCTCGAGCTGGAGGCTCCAGAAATCTGACAGAAGTATAACTACTGATACCCCTGTGTATCTTTTAGGGTTTTCAGAGAAAAGAGAACCAGCAAGATAGTTTATGTTACAAAAAGAGACTTATTATAAGGAATTGGCTCATATGATTTTGGAGACCAGCAAGTCAGAATCTGCTGTATGGGCCAGCACCTGGAGACCCAGGAAAGATAATGGTGTGGATACAGTCCAAAGACAGTCTGCTGAAGAATCTCCTGGTGCTTAGGGAGGCTGTCTTTTTCTTCTATTCAGAATTTCAACTGATTGGATGAGGCCCACTCACATTGTGGAGAACAGTCTGCTCACTCAGTGTTCAACAATTTAAATGTTAATCTCATCCCCAAACACTCTCCAATTGGACACATACAACTAACCACCACATACTGCATGATACAGTCTTGAAGAAGGAAAGAGCTTCCAGGAAGAAGTGAGTGTTTGTCACAGGCAGCTCTGGTGCTGGCTGGCATGGTTAGATGCCCAGGGTGGAGTCGGAGAGGGAGGTGAGCAGACAGAACACATCTGCACAAGCGTGCCATGCTCGGCGCCTCTGTGAGGGCTTCAACGTCTGTGGACTCCTTCAGCTCAATATATGGGATAGACCTGGGGACTAGTTATTGAGGCCAAACCCAACTGCCAAAGCTTGTTCCTAAGAGAATGAGCCTGCACTAGGCTATTGCTCTCTTCTTGGATTCCATGGAGTCGGTGAGGATGTTAGACAGAGATTCAGTTTAAGACTGCCTGGGTGAATTCGTGATGACGGTCACCTCAGGTCACCTTTGCAGTAGCCCAGAGGAAATATTCAATTTAGGCAAATGTATCAGACATGGGTTTCCCTTTATCAATCCATGCTGACTGACCTTTAATGAATTAGACAGAAATCTATTCCACATTGCCTGGATAAAGATGTAAGGCTGATGCATAAATCTTGACTTTAAGAAGAGGCAAATTCAAACCAGAGTTTGGAGCTCGTGCCTTTCGAGGCCATAGCAAGGGTATTAATGACTCACCGTTACGTAATTATTTGAGCCTATTTCTATCTCAAGAACCCTGAACTCCATTTCTTTTGCTATTCATGGTATCAATTCAGACTTTCCGCGTTTGAAGTATCAGTGAAACCCACTGCCTCCCATCCCTGTCCTGTTCTGAGTTTGTCACTGCAGTGCTCTGTTGCTCAGAAGTCTTTGGCTTCCTTTATTCTCTTGTTTATTTGTGTTCATTTGGTGGAAGAATAACTCATTCATCCCTCACTGAGCCACTCTGATTGAAAAAAGAAGCACAGAACTTGTTTTCAGTCTGTTCCTTTTAAAACTGTCCCCCCGCTCCTTCATCCCAATTCTGCTCTCAAGAGATATGACCATTGTGGAAATTAAATTATAATTAGGGTCAAGGACTTTGAAATAATGACCCCCAGACTGACCCCTCTGTCTATACTCTTAAGTGTCTCCTGGCGGTGCACCCAGCGTTGGGTTCTGGGCCATTTTAAACCTGTTTCCAAAATTGCCACCTGACACTTAGCCATTGCACAATGGTTTGCCTTAGTAAATGCATCTGTTATATGGTACAGCCCTAAATGCTTTCCTGCAATCCAGATAAATTATGTCTGCTGTTTTGGTAATGTGGCCCAAGAATTCAATTTAGGTGAATTTATCAGACATGGCCCTTTCCTTTATCATTCCATGCTGACCGACCTTTAATAAATTAGAGAGAAATCCATTCCGTATTGGTGGATGTACAATCGGAGGGGAAGAGTAATCGGCACCGGATCTACAAACATGCCCCAGCCTAATTTCCTGCCCTTAATGTGCTCCAGTCTGTGACAGGGCAGGGGGAGGCTCATTCAAATTGCTTCAGACCCCGAAGAGGCAAGTGGGATGGGAAGTTGGAGGAAACGTGAGGTTCTTTATGCTCAAGGGGTACAGGGAGGGGGAGCACAGCTTGGTCATCTTGGTGGGCTCAGCAATTTTTGGCTTCTGAAAAAAAGGGGATGTGTGATTTTAAGGTTCTTCCCATCTCTGAGCCTCAGTTTCTGAAGCGATAGGCTGATGTTGCTGGGAGAGGTGATCTCTGATCTCTGAAAGGCGACCTCTCCCCTGTCACCTCTAAGAAAGCTTTCAGTTACCTGGAGATAGAGCAAGACACAATGACTTGTACACCAAGGCCAGATGAGGCTGGCATTCAGATCGGCATTCAGATTGGTATTCAGATGGCTGGCATTCAGATGCTTGACTGGGATCCTGAATGGGGATCAAGCTGACTGGGCTCTAAAGAAATGTATACAGTTTCAAAGATCAGAGGGCTTCGGAAGCAAGCAACGTTAGAGTTCTCTTTCATCCTAGATGTCTTATGAGAAGAAAGAAAATTTGAAAAAGATGCCAGAGATGTTCTTTGTAAACCTTGTCCTTGTAAGGATCCATTTTAATTTCAAGACACTGATACCTGCTGAGTTAGAGAAAACTTAAGCCAACCTGAACTTGAATTTGACAAGATGATCAATAAGAAAATGGTCCATGGTGAAATAACTCCTCAGTGGTCCAAGACTAAACTCCACCCCATGCACAAATTCTTAGATTCACAATCCTGCTCAGACCGCATAAAGGATTTAAAAAGTCCTGCGATAAAAGAATCTCTTTAACTTTGTGTAACACAGGAGTTTGTAGACTTATTTGCTATCAGGATCCATTTTGTTTGCTTTTTTTTTTTTTTAATTTAATGCAATGCCTATTCGAATCACTCAGAATGAATATTCCACAGAGGACACTCTGGAAAACGCCTATATGATATTTCCAGGGATCCCCCTGTCTGCTGATGTGTTATGATCTTTAAGTACATTTTCATTCTTTGGAGGAGTGTCCATCTCCAAAGTGATTTTCAAATCATACTCATCTTCAGTCCTTAGAGAATGTTTCCCAATTTGGCTCTACACACCTATCTGGGTGAGATTCATAAAAACTTGCCAAATGTGAAAATCCTTGATTAAGCTTTTGATATTTTAAGATATGAATTTGGTGTATAAATAACCAGAAAGGTAAGCATTTACTTATGTAAAGACCAAGGGTTGTTAAATAAAGTTTCCCAGAGCCCCAACTTCTTTGGAGAAAAAGAGTCTGGATTGACAACCCGGAGGAATCTTTGATACGTTGAGTTCTGCACTCGCTGAGCAGCAGACATGCCAGCTGTGTTGTGGGGTGCCAGGCAGAGGCTGCAGGGCACTGCGCTGAGGCTGCAACCCAGAGTGCAGCCCTGAGAAGGTGAGAGTGACTCCTCTAAGCTGGTCCTGGCATGCACACAATAATTGCTAACAGACTACATTTTTCCTCACTCTTTTTCCTCCCCTGCCCCAATTCCTAGCATGTTAACAGCATACTTTATTTCTGAGTTATTAAAAATTACATCTTCCTTATATTGATTCTTGACAGTTGCCAGCTGACCTTTAATTGGTTCCAGGTCTGAGGTTTCAAATTTACTGATTTCCCTTTTGATATTTTAATCTTTCTTCAATTCCCTCCCCGTCCCCTTCTCTGCTCATTGCCTTGTCTTCAGCAGCTGTGAGGACTCCAGCTCCATATTTCCTGTGACACATTTCTTTATAATCTTAAGGGAAATTGCCAACCAGGAAGATGGGTTTTGCCTTGTCTATACTTCTTTGCTCTGCTTTGAGCAACTGCTTTCTACACCAGAGCAAGGGGACCGTGAACTCTTCAGAAAAGTAATTTGTGGGTGTGGCCTTTCCTCTTGTTCTCAGATGATGCTTGGGGAGCATTATCTAAATTTAGAAAATGCA
Organism: Bubalus kerabau; assembly: GCF_029407905.1. Lineage (NCBI taxonomy): Eukaryota > Metazoa > Chordata > Mammalia > Artiodactyla > Bovidae > Bubalus > Bubalus kerabau. Next base: position 70,660,787 of record NC_073637.1, read on the forward strand.
TCTAAATTTGGATGAGCACATCTGAATTTAGCATTTAGAATTTGACATTGAACCCCAAATAGATCATAGGATAAAATGATGTATAGAAATGTGTGAATGCATTCTGACTACTTTGGGAAAGTGGGGTTGGGACTGATGTGTGGGAAAGTGAACCCACCAGTTCAGGCACATTGGGCTTTGAGATGACAGTGAGCTCAGTGAGATTAGAGAATGTGTCTATTTGTTAAGTGTTATATCCTCAGTGCCTGGTACAGCTTGACGCCAACAGTAGACACGGAATAAACATCTGGTGAGCTGAGTATGGGTTTTCTTCTTCCTTGTCATGCCTCTGATCAACAATCAGAGTTTGGGACAAAACTGGAAAATAAAATCTAACAGGAAACTTCCACATTTCTCTCAAATGACTTTCCCACTCTTTGTAGCTCAGCTGGTAAAGAATCCGTCCACAATGCAGGAGACCTGGGTTTGATCCCTGGGTTGAGAAGATCCCCTGGAGAAGGGAAAGGCCATCCACTCCAGTATTCTGGCCTGGAGAATTCCATGGACTGTATAGTCCTTGTGGTTGCAAAGAGTCAGACAAGACTGAATGACTTTCACTTACTTACTTAGCACTATTTTAGCAGTTTCTTTCTTTGGCCCAAGAAAACATTCCTAAAGTGATATCAGTAAAATTTTCCTTTAAGAATACATATTCTGAGTATACAGATCCATAGACTGTTTGGACTTTAGAGGCAGGTAGATTCAATGCTTTAATTTTTCAGTGCCACAGTGATGTTCTTGGAAGTGAAATAACTTCCTCAAGTGAGTCCTGGGCTGCAATAGAGCCTGGTTGAGCACTTTACCCACATTTATCTGAATGTCCACTGAGAGCCTACTTTGGGCAAGACCTACTTCTCAGTTCAGTTCAGTTCAGACGCTCAGTTGTGTCCAACTCTTTGCGACCCCATGAATTGCAGCACAGACAAATAAGGGAAAATATGACTCATCCCATGGCCTATATTGTCTTCTAAGCACTTATTCAACCTGCTAGGTTAACCAAAATTTAACAGTTTGGGGTTTTTGTATTTACAGGAGTTAAGAGATTCTCTTTTCAAAATATCAAGGGAAGAGTGAAAATAAAGTGCAGAAGGCAGCACTTGCCTCAATAAGAAGAGTTCCATCAGACCCCTCTTTCCTCGTGGTCATGGACTATTTCTCATATGACGTGATGGTCCTAGCACCTTTGTCAGTCCTTTTTACACAGAAATGACTCAAGAAGCATCCCAGAATGTGACAATGAATGTGAATTGACAATATGGTGGATTTTTTCCATTTGAGCCCGAGTTGTGTACACGCTGGATCCAGACATTAATTTAGGCAAGTCTGGTGGGTCTATGAGACCAGCCTCCTTGCAATTATCTGGGCAAAGGGGTCTATAGGAAGGTTCTATGATCCTGACAAGAGGGATGGAAAGACAGGGTATATGGAAAATAGCATATTGGAAGTTATCCAAATCAGCCCTCTGGGGTTTGAAAAAACCGCTTTGACTTGGTGCCTTGGTTTGGTTTCCCAGAGACTGATCCTGAGATTTAGGTGCAAGCAGTTTATTCGAATGGTGAAATTAGCATCAACTGAAGAATAGGGAAGTGATTCGGGGAAGAAGGGAATCCCTGGTGGCTCAGCAGTAAAGAGTCCGCCTGCAATGCAGGAGACACAGGTTCAATCCCTTGATCAGGAAGATGCCCTGGAGAAGGAAATGGCTACCCACTCTAGTACTCTTCCTTGGGAAATCCCATGGACAGAGAAACCAGGCAGTCCATGAGGTCACAAAGAGTTGGTCATGACAGCAAATAAACCACCACAACAGAAAAGGAAGGGCAGCTAATAAAAGGAAGGATATTAAGCTGACAACCATGGTGGATAACTTGAACTTTGTCCTGCAGGGAAACTCTGGCAACAGTGTAAAACTGAAGCCTAGGATTATCCCTCATGGAGGAGAAGGATAGACCAAGCCTTGAGAGTCAGTGGTTGAGAGCTTCTGGTGGTTGTTACCATCTTCTGGTGGTACCAGGGATGGTACCTCTGGCCTGCTGCATGCGAGGACAGAGAAGACTTTTCCAGTTCTGAAAAAAATATCCTCTAGTCACAGAGATGCGGATCCTGGTAGCAAGAAGTTAGCTGGAGTGGAGTGAAAGTGTTGAGGAACACAGTTAGGGACGCTGATAGCACTTGCTACACTTAGTTCGGTGCTAGTGGTAAAGAATCCGCCTGTCAATGCAGGAGTCGAAAGAGATGCTGATTCGATCTCTGAGTCAGGAAGATTCCCTTGAGGGGGGCATGACAACCCACTCCAGTATTCTTGCCTGGAGAATCTCAGGGACAGAGGAGACTGGCGGGCTGCAGTCCATGGGACTGCAAAGAGTCGGGCACACCTGAAGAGACTTAGCACTCACACAAGCACTTCGTTTGGGTGGGGACGATAAGCAGCTTTTCAAAATACGAGGAAGAGAGTGGCAGGGAAACATGTAGCTCTGTTTCTCTGGCTTCAGATTGGAAATGCATTGATTCTTTAAACCCTGAGATTTGGAGTTTGAGTCCTGGGACATTATTGCAGGGGCGCTGATAATACAGATGCTGATGAGGCTCCTTCTCTTGGATGAGTCACAGGCGTTAGCATCTGTGCTGGTGTCAGCAAGGGGGTGCCAGGGCAGAACACAAAGGAGTCTTTTGTAACATCATCTCAAACACTCCTGGGGAGTCCCAGATTGAATTACGGAAGTTTTTGAAGTGGGTCTTACATTACACCAATGGGAGCATAACCTGTGAAGTCTGAATTATTTTTCAAGTGAGGTTGTCAGTATACGTATAATCAGTATAACAGACTAGTAAGACCCAAGGAAACTCTGGATATGAGAGTAAGTGGAGTAGAAGGTGCAGAAATAAACATAATTCCCCATGGGGGTTCCATATGCTCCATACCTCCTTTTCCCACTCTTATTCAAGATCAGGGACATGGCCAGGACTTGGAGAAGAGGTTGTAGAAGATTGACTCATTAGTCTCCAACTCTTCAAGCATCTCTATGTTAGAATCACACATCCATGCCATTTGTCATACAAATTTCCTTTCTCTCTCCAGAGGAAGAGTATATTTTCCTGCTCCTGGATCTTGGATTTGGCTATATGATTTGCCTTGGCCTGTGTGGAATGAAGTGATCTGAGCAGAGGCTTGAAATGTATACTTATTGGCCCTCTTGAGCTTCTTCATCATGTGCCATTAGGACAGATCTTAACATACCTGCTGTTCCCAGTAAGCAAAAGGACATGGGGGGTGGCTACCTCTGAATGGAACCCAATGATGGAGCCAACCCAACAAGCTTGCATCCCAAAATACAGCCACTGAGTCATTGAACTCAGATCAAATTAGCCAAAATCTAGTCCATGAGAACTGTACTGTCAAGCCATAAGGTCAGAGATTTTTGAGTTTGTTTGTTATTCAGTATAAACTGACTACTACAGATGCAAGGTGTGTGAACAAATTCTGAAAATGTATGCCAAAGGGCAAATCCTGGAGGTTACGACTGTGCAGGATAACCAAATTTGACCACCCAAAATCTTTGACCGCGTAATTAGCAGAGGCTTTGTGAGGAAGCCAAAGTTGGAAAGAAGCTTAAATGAACCAGCAGTATGGGTAGAGGTGGGCCAGAAATTTGAAAGGGAAGCAACAGGGCTTTGCAACACTTAAAGCAATCAAAATAAACAGTTGTGAAACCAGGAAAAGGCAATCCCCAGGCCCAGGGTCTGCCGACGGCTGCCTCGGCTTTGGTACATTTAATCTATCGCATTAACACAGCTTTTAGAGTTACAATCCCTCAAAAAGATTTGGACTCCATTTCTATCAACGTTGCCAGGGTCTAAAACTGTCAATTAGAAAACCATTTACCCATGTAAACCCCTCCACTGGCTGTCAGGTGAAAGTTATTACTCCAACTTTCATCTTGGCCCTTTCTTTACATGCAGGTCCAAACTCCAAATTTGCCTCACTATTCAAATCACATTCCCATGGCATATTGCCGAAAGGAATGACTGAAATATTTTGCAACTATGTAAACGTTAGTCCTCACCCCTTTGTCTCTGAGAAGGTGTGACGCAGGGTTTTCGTTTGGCGTGGAGTTGGGCAAACCTTTTCCATGACTGCTTTTCTTGACTTAAAAAAAAAAAATCTCAGCTTTAGTTTCTTGTTGATTGAATAAAGTAGGTTCCAATGACCCTTCTAGTTCTCTAGTCATATTACTTTCATGCTTCTTATGGACAAGTGATAAACACAAGGTCCCTTCTAAACATGGCTCCTCTAGTCTGGGATGCAGAAGACAATTGCTGTTCCTTGCACTCCTCCCTGATATGTGCCACCCCAGGGAGAAGAGAAGATAACCTTCTGCCTATGTTATCTAATCTACTCCCACAGCCTTCCTGAGAGGAGGGCTCATTAGTTCCACTTCACAGAGGGAAACACTGAGGCTGGAGAGGTGTCGTGATGGAGCTGGGATTCCAACACAGCCTGACTTATTTGAAAGCCAGCTACTCTCCTCTTGGGCTTCGCTGTAGCTCAGATGGTAAAGAATCTGCTTGCAATGCAGGAGACTCAAGAGACACGGGTTAGATTCCTGGATGGGGAAGATCCCCTAGAGAAGAGAATAGCAAGCAACCCACTCCAGCATTCTTGCCTGGAGAATTCCATGGACCAAGAAGCCTGGTGGGCTACAGTCCTTGGGATCTCAAAGAGTCAGACATGATTGAGCGACTATCACTTTCACTTTCACTTAGCCTCCCCTTTACATGGTTTGGAGAAAGGAAGAGTGCTGTTTGGAGACAGGAAGAGTCTATAGGAGAAGATCCTGAGGTCTGTTCCCAAACGTCTTGTAACAGACTAAGGCCCTCTACCTCTAGACCTGTGTTTAGGCGTGACCAAGCAAGAGGAGTTCTCTTTCACTGTCTGCAGATGGTCACTGGATTAAACTTTAGATGTGTCGTATGTCGTGTTGAACCTGCTAACCTCCTGCTTCCACTCTTGCCTCCCTGATGGTCTTCTTTTCCTCACGAAGTGACACAGCAACCAGCAGGGTGTTTTTAACCCCTGACTTAAAACCTTCCATGACGCTCCCATCTCACTTAGGGTCAAGTCCAAAGTCAGGTTTTGACCTACCAGGTTCTACAGATCTAGCCCTGCTCCTCCCCCTAGCCCCACCCCATCTTGTACTGGCAGACCAAGATATTCATTAAGCACAGGTCACTCCCTAGGGACACTTCTGTTCCCAGTCCATGCCAGATTTTCCCTGGCCTGAGGCTTTTGCTGGCCCTTCTTCCCAGAACATTCTGGATGCCAGACTTTTGCTCAGGTGGAGTTTTCAGTCCATGTACCCTCTCCTCCACCACTCTGGTTAGTGTAGACCTATCTGTTTGCTCGATCCTAGTCACTTTCAGGCTCATGATATACTTTAATTTCTTCCATAGCCCATATTACTCTCTGAGTTCATTGTATTGATTCATTTGCTTGTGCACTCATATCATCTAACTCCTCTCACCAGAGTATGGGCTATTGGACAAAGGGCAGACCTTTGTCAAGCTTGTTCACAGCTCTACTCCCAGGGACCATGACAGTGCTTGGGGCATGAAAGGTATTCATCAAAGGTATTCATTCAACACTTCATTGCGTTAAGAGAAATGTGTGAATGTGCTTTGTACGCACCTTGTTCCATTATCATTTATTTTAAGTCTTATTTGGGATACCCTTTGAGCTGGAAACATGATAATCATAGTTTCCAAACTATAGCTGCTGCTAAGTCACTTCAGTCGTGTCCGACTCTGTGCGACCCCATAGACGGCAGCCCACCAGGCTCCCCCGTCCCTGGGATTCTCCAGGCAAGAACACTGGAGTGGATATGGATGAATGTGGGAGTCTGAAGCATCTCTGAACCTTCAGAGGGCTCAAACATTGCTTCCATGGCCATTATTATATCCCTGTGCCTAGCACAGTGCCTGGCATATACACAGTGAGAGAAAGAGGAAGAAGTTCAAGGATGAATGGAGTTTCTTAGTGGACCCTATAGCATTAGCCCAGAATGGAATTTTAGAGGAAGAAACAAAGGGATTATGTATACAAACAAATGAGAACAAACAAGAACAGTATCTCCCTTCTCTCTTACATGCTGTGATGGAGTTCTGGCAAAGTGATAGTGGAGCAGGAAGGTGCTGTCAGCTTAGAAGTCCAGGCAAGGCCAATGTGGAACACAAGCACAGAAAACTCAGAACAGACCTCTTTGTTCTGCCTCTGATCTAGGGCAAAAGATGCTAAAGAAATGACAGGGACTTTTAGAACCTCACATGGTAGGAAACCAGAGAGAGATTTGGGAATGAAGCTCCCACCAAAGTGTGAATGTGCTTGGAGTGTCTTTCAATGTATAGTTTCAGAAGCCTGGTGGGAGAATTGGGGATTATGTGGCAATTTGGAGTTTGGAGATTTTGGCCTATTTCTATTGACAACAAAGATATTTGAAAGCTATCAATGGAGAAGGCAATGGCACCCCACTCTAGTACTCTTGCCTGGAAAATCCCATGGACAGAGGAGCCTGGTAGGCTGCAGTCCATGGGGTCACAAAGAGTCAGACATGACTGAGCAACTTCACTTTTACTTTTCACTTTCATGCACTGGAGAAGGAAATGGCAACCCACTCCAGTGTTCTTGCCTGGAGAATCCCAGGGACAGGGGAGCCTGGTGGGCTGCCATCTATGGGGTCGCACAGAGTCAGACACGACTGAAGCGACTTAGCAGCAGCAGCAGCAGCAGTATGAACTTTCTGAAATATGTTTTCTCTCAGAGAATGGAACTATCTGTTGGTTTAATAAATTACATAGGAAGATAAAGGAAGCTTGAGCAATATAAATGGAAAGTTGGGTTAGTTAGAAACCTTTCAGTTTTAAAAAGTTGTTTCCAAGGATAAAATATTAAGGAAGCTTTCAGGATATGTATTGTTTCTTATTTTAAACAAAAGCAGATCAAAATGTATGCGGTTATATGTAAAAAAAAAAAGACTCAGAAATAGCTGCATTATTTCTTAAATTTCTTGCTACTATTGAAAAAAGTATGTTTCTGTGGTGGAGGGAGCTCTAACTGGATTTTGACTGGAATAATACAATGGTCAAAATCTAGATAAATAATGTAACAGCTGTGGGATGGGAATCTCCTTATGAATTCAGCATTCATTTTCTTGCATTTTATATTAGGTATAAGATGAAATAGATCTAAATTAATAATACTTTCATCGAATGTAATGGATATGGTAGAATGAACAATTGAAATAAATTGCCAACCCATGAAGCAGAGTGGTTTTATTTAGAAGGTGTCAAAGATGAAATATTCATATGAAAAGCCAAGAATAACTAACATCAGACATTAAACAAGATACAGTATTAGCAAAATATGCCATTTCTTCCCCCAGTATATTAAAATGGATTCTTCTAATATCATGATGGCTTTATCTTACAGTTCTATACTTCAAACTGAAGCATACCACAATTCTTGACTCTTTTTATGGTTTAAGTTACTAGATATTTGGGGGTGGATCTCCCAATTACCCACAATGACCCAACTTCAGTAGTAGCTGAGGTGTGGGGCGAAGAGATTTTTCTATGTCTGAGTAGGCAGGTAAATATTGGACCCCAGTTATCTTCTACTAGTCTTCCCTCGTGGCTCAGATGGTAAAGAACCCGCCTGCAATACAGGAGGCCTGGGTTCAATCCCTGGGTGGGAAGAACCCCTGGAGAAAGAAAGAGCTACCCACTCCAGTATTCTGGCCTGGAGAATTCCAAGATAGTCCATGTGATCACAATGAGTAGGACATAACTGAGTGGCTTTCACTTTCTTTGCCACTAGCACCACCTGGAAAGCCAAAGAAAACAGTATAAAGCATCCTCAAAAACTTAAAAAAAAAAAAAAGAAGCACCATTCAGCAGTTCCAATTCTGGGTATTTTCCCAAAGAAAATAAAAACACTAATACTATTTGCTGCATTATTTACAATAGCCAAAATATAAGCAAACTAAGTGGCCATCAATAGATAAATGAATAAAAAGATGTGGTATATATACACAATGGAATATTAATCAGTCATGAAAAGAATGAAATCTCACCATTTGTGAAAATATGGATGGACTTAAGGGGGTATTGAACTGTGGTGTTGGAGAAGACTCTTGAGAGTCCCTTGGACTGCAAGGAGATCCAACCAGTCCATTCTGAAGGAGATCAGCCCTGGGATTTCTTTGGAAGGAATGATGCTAAAGCTGAAACTCCAGTACTTTGGCCACCTCATGCAAAGAGTTGACTCATTGGAAAAGACTCTGATGCCTGAAGGGATTGGGGACAGGAGGAGAAGGGGACGAAAGAGGATGAGATGGCTGGATGGCATCACTGACTCGATGGACATGAGTCTGAGTGAACTCCAGGATTTAGTGATGGACAACAAGGCCTGGTGTGCTGCGATTCATGGGGTCGCAAAGAATCGGACACAACTGAGCGACTGAACTGAACTGAACTGAAGCGGGTATTATCCCCTTCATAGATGACAGCCTTGTCACAGTGAAGTGGCTTGCATAACTCAATGAGGCTATGAGCCATGCCGTGCAGGGCCACCCAAGACAGATGGATCATAGTGAAGAGTTCTGATAAAATGTGGTCCACTGGAGAAGGAAATGGCAAACCACTCCAGGTAATCTTTATGTATAAGTATAAAAAGGCAAAAAGATATGACACAAGAAGATGAGCACCCCCCCTCCCCAAGTCAGAGGGTGTCCAATATGCTACAGAATAGGAGCAGAGGGCATTTGCCAATAGTTCCAGAAAGAATGAAGTGGCTGGGCCAAAGTGGAAATGACACACAGTTGTGGATGTGTCTGGTGGTGAAAGTGAAGTCCAGTGATGTAAGAAAAATACTGCATAGGGACCTAGAATGTTAGGCTTATGAATCGAGGTAAATTGGACATGGTCAAGCAGGAGATAGCAAGACTGAACATTGATATATTAGGAATCAGTAAACTAACATAGATGGGAATGGGTGAACTTAATTCAGATGACCATTATATCTACTACTGTGGGCAAGAAACCTTTAGAAGACATGAAGTAGCCCTCATAGTGAACAAAAGAGTCTGAAAAGCAGTACTTGGGTGCAATCTCAAAACTGACAAAATGATCTTGGTTCATTTCCAAGGCAAACCATTCAAGATCAGAGTAATCCAAGTCTATGTCCCAACCACTCATGTCAAAGAAGTTGGCAGGTTCTTTGAAGACCTGCTAGAACTAACACCAAAAAATAGATGTTCTATTGATCATCAGGGATTGGAATGCAAAAGTAGGAAGTCAAGAGATACCTGGAATAACAGGCAAGTTTGGGCTTGGAGTAAAAAATGAGGCAGGACAAAGTTTAACAGAGATTTGTCAAGAGAATAGGCAGGTCGTAGCACTCTTTTCCAACAACCCAAGAGACAATTCTGCATATGGACATCTCCACATGGTCAATACTGAAATCAGATTATGTTATTTGCAGCTGAACATGGAAAAACTCTATTTAGTCCATAAAAACAAAACCTGGAACTGACTGCGGATTCAATCACAAGCTTCTTATTGCAAAATTCAGGCTTCTATTGAAGAAATAGGGAAAATCACTAGGCTACTCAAGTGTGACCTAAATCAAATCCCTTATGGCTATACAGAAGAAGGCAATGGCAACCCACTCCAGTACTCTTGCCTGGAAAAATCCCATTGACGGAGGGGCCTGATGGGCTGCAGTCCATGGGGTCGCTAGGAGTCGGACACGACTGAGCGACTTCACTTTCACTTTTCGCTTTCATGCATTGGAGAAGGAAATGGCAACCCACTCCAGTGTTCTTGCCTGGAGAATCCCAGGGGCGGGGGAGCCTGGTGGGCTGCCATCTACGGGGTCGCACAGAGTTAGACACGACTGAAGCGACTTAGCAGCAGCAGCATGGCTATACAGTGGATATGATAAATAGATTCAAGGGATTAGGTGTCAAGAAGAACTATACAAAAAAGGTCTTAATGATCCAGATAATCGTGATGGTGTGGTCTCTCACCTGGAGACAGACATCCTGGAGTGTGAAATCAAGTAGGCCTTAGGAAACATCACTACAAACAAAGCCAGTGAAGGTGATGGAATTCCAGCTGAGCTATTTCAAATCCTAAAAGATGATGCTGTGAAAGTTCTGCACTCAATATGCCAGCAAATTTGGAAAACTTAGCAGTGGCCACAGGACTAGAAAAAGGCAGTTTTCATTCCAATTTCAAAGGAAGACAAAGCCAAAGACTGCTCAAACCACCATACAATTTTGCTCATTTCACACGCTAGCAAGGTTATGCTCAAAATCATTCAAGCTAGCCTTCAGCAGTATGTGAACCAAGAACTTACAGATGTACAAGCTGGGTTTTTAAGAGGCAGTGGAACCAGAGATCAAATTGCCAACATTCAGTGGATTATGGAGAAAGCAAGAAAATTTCAAAAGACATCTACTTCTGCTTCACTGACTACGCTAAAGCCTTAGACTGTATGGATCATGACAAACTGGGGATAATTCTTAAAGAGATGGGAATACCAGACCACCTTGCCTGTCTCCTGAGAAACTTGTATGCAGGTCAGGAAGCAACAGTTAGAACTGGACATGTAACAACAGACTTGTTCCAAGTTGGGAAAGGAGTACATCAAGGCTGTATATTGTCTCCTTGCTTATTTAACTTATACAAAGAGCACATCATTCAAAACGGGAGGCTGGATGAAGCACAAGCCAGAATCAAGATTACCTGGAGAAATATTAACAACCTCAGATATGTGGATGATACCACTTTAATGGCAGAAAGTGAAGAGGAACTAAAGAGCCTCTTGATGAGGGTGAAAGAGGAAAGTGAAAAAGCTGGCTTGAAACTCATCATTCAAAAAACAAAGATCATTGCATCTGGTCCGATCACTTCATGGAAAATAGAAGGGGGAAAATTGGGAACAACGCCAAATTTTCCTTTCTTTGGGCCCCAAATCACTGAGGACATTGACTGTAGTCATGAAATTAAAAGACGCTTGCTCCTTGGAAGAAAAGCTATGACCAACCTAGACAGCATGTTAAAATGCAGAGACATAACTTTTTCAACAAAGGTTAATATAGTCAAAGCTATGATTTTCCAGTAGTCAAGTACATATGTGAGAGTTTGACCATTAAGAAGGCTGACTGTGGAAGAATTGATGCTTTCAAACTGCAGTATTGGAGAAGACTCTTGAGATTCCCTTGGACTGCAACGAGATCAAACTAGTCAATCCTAAAGGAAATCAACTCTGAATTATACATTGGAAGGACTTGCTGAAGCTGAATAATTTGGTTACCTGATGTGATGAGCCAACTCATTAGAAAAGATCCTGACGCTGGGAAAGATTGAAGGCAAAAGGAGAAGGGAGTGGGCAGAGAAAGAGATGGTTAGATAGCATCACCGACTCAGTGGACATGAATCTGAGCAAACTCCAGGATGTAGTGGAGGACAGAGAAGCTGGCATGCTACAGTCCATGGGATTGCAAAGAGTCAGAAATGACTTAGTGCCTGAACATTGACAACAACCACCACAAAACAGAGGGTACTATGCGAAGTGAAATAAGTCAGACAGGGAAAGACGAGGAGTATATGTTTCCACTTATACGTGGAATCTGAAAAACAAAACAAATAACAAACAAAAGAGGAACATGCTCATTGATACAGAGAACAAACTGTACATATATACATAGAAAATAGGTATAGGAGAGAGGACTAAATGAAGCAAGTGGGGGAGAATAAGAGATATGAACTTCCATTTCTAAAATAAATAATTCATGAGGATAATGTTTAGCATAGGAAATATAGCCAAGAATATTATAAAAACTTTGTAAGGTGACAGATGGTTAATAGACTTATTGTGGTGATCATTTTGTAATGTATAATATTGAATCACAGACACAAATATTCAAACAGACACAGACACACACACAGAGGAATTGCTTTGACCCTCAGACAGCCTGTGTAATGTTTTGGAAAAGATACTTTGTTCTCTGTTCTGGAAGACTATTCTTTTTTTTTTTTTTTTTTTTTTTAATTTTGGTGAGAAAAAATTGTCAAAGGCTCCAATGAGAGAAAAAGTACTGAATGAAGCCTTAGGTTCAGAGGAAAATGTTTAAAAAAAAAAAAATTTAAGAAAGATAGAGGGCTTTCCCTCGTAGCTCAGTCGGTAGAGTCTGCCTGCAACACAGGAGACCTGGGTTCGATTCCTGGGTCTGGAAGACTCTCTGGAGAAGGACATGGCAACCCACTCAGTGTTCTTGCCTGGAGAATCCCATGGAGCCTGGTAGGCTACAGTCTATGGGGCCGCAAGAGTCGGACACGACTGAGTGACTGAGCACTCACAGAGGACAATTAAGTGTTTCTTTTGACTTTGAGTTGCATATATTCCTATTAATTTCTGACTATACTCTTTTTATTTCTTATATACTTATTATTTATACCTTTTCTTACTACCAAAAAAACCCACAAAAACCCATAATCGACTTGACAGTGCTTTGTGTACTTTCTTTCTTTGGGGATTATTCTGAGTTGGGTATACACATCCAGATATCTAGCCAAATGGCCCATAATCTCCTTCAAAAGGAGTTAGATTAATTGTAAAAATTATTTGGGGTATGCTAATTTGAACATATTCTTTTTGAATTTGGCTAGATGACTTTTGGGTCCTCCCTGGTGGCTCAGTGGTAAAGACTTTGCCTGCAATGAAGGAGACCTGGGTTCACTCCCTGGGTCAGGAAGATCCCCTGGAGGAGGGCATGGCAATCCACTCTAGCATTCTTTCTGGAGAAGTCCATGGACAGAGGAGCCTGGAGGGCTGCAGTCCATGGGGTCGCACTGAGTCAGGCATGAATGAAGCAACTCAACAGCAGCAGGAGATGAATTTTCCCCTAATTTGTATATTGTCAACACACCAAGGACATCATATTTATAGTTCTAAATATTTCTACAAATTACAAAAAAGAACATCCAGTCTCACCTCGGGGTGCCCTACTTACTACTTCTTTCCAGCTAGAAAAATCCATTCTTTCAGTTGCTGTTTTGAGCCTGGTTTCTGTCTATTAAGGTACTTTACCCTCAGTCCAAGATCTGAGCTAATGATCTCTGAGATGTTACCAAAACCTTTTTGGAATTCCAAGTACATAATGTCAATCTTTCCATGGTCACCATGGAAATTATATCCTAGAAAAACTCAGTCACTTATTTCAGTATGACCTATCCCTTATAAAACTAAATTGGCCATTTCTAATAAACTTCAGCTTTTAAAATTGTTCCCTTACTAAATCATTGGTAATTGTATTCATTAGTATTCTTACCATGACCAACAGTACAATTAATATGAAACCAAAGCAGAATATTAAGACAGAGCTGGTGTAGTGGGAAAACCACTGGACTCAAAATCTTGGCACCTGGGATTAAAACAGATTCTGCCATTTGTTCTTTGACTTTGTTCAAGTCACATTACCTTCCTGAGCCTCAGTTTCCTCAAATGTATTCAATAACACGGGGATAATGACACCTACCTTAATAGGTCCTTGTTAAGATTTAATACAGAGAAGGCAATGGCACTCCACTCCAGTACTCCTGCCTGGAAAAGCCCATGGGCAGAGGAGCCTGGTAGGCTATAGTTCATGGAGTCGCTACGAGTCGGATACGACTGAACGACTTCACTTTCACTTTTCACTTTCATGCATTGGAGAAGGAAATGGCAACCCACTCCAGTGCTCTTGCCTGGAGAATCCCAGGGACGGGGGAGCCTGGTGGGCTGCCATCTATGGGGTCACACAGAGTCGGACACGACTGAAGCGACTTAGCAGCAGCAAGATTTAATAAAATGACAAATAGCCCATGGAAAACACAAAATGCATACTCATTATTTGCAATTATGTCTCACACTAATTTTTTTTTCTTTTTTGCTACTGTGAGTGATTCATAATTAGGCAAAATACAATTAACATGGGTAAAGAAAATCAATAGACAACTTCTTAAAACTCAGTTTAACCACAACTTTTGAACTCTCCCACCAAAAATTTATCAGAGCTAGTATGTTGCTGTAATACAAAACAAAATTTTAATTTTCCTTTTTTTCTCTTTCAGCAAGTTTTTTCTTTGCAATTGATAGTGACTAGCAGATATTTAAAAACACGGAGATGAAGGATAGAGAGAATTCACTCCCCAGGGGAAGATCACCATGAGTTCACACCCACAATCAACAAATGCTCCCAGGCCATTTAGGAAATGTTTTCTATTCTCTTGATTTTAGTTCATCTAGTCCTTGTTACTGCAAGGAGATCCAACCAGTCCATTCTGAAGGAGATCAGCCCTGGGATTTCTCTGGTAGGAATGATGCTGAAACTCCAGTACTTTGGCCACCTCATGTGAAGAGTTGACTCATTGGAAAAGACTCTGATGCTGGGAGGGATTGGGGGCAGGAGGAGAAGGGGACGACAGAGGATGAGATGGCTGGATGGCATCACTGACTCGATGGACGTGAGTCTGAGTGAACTCCGGGAGCTGGTGATGGACAGGGAGGCCTGGCGTGCTGCGATTCATGGGGTCGCAAAGAGTCGGACACGACTGAGCGACTGAACTGAACTGAACTGAACTGAGTCCTTGTTACTTCCACAGCTCTCTGAAACTTAAAAATATGATTTTAAAAATGTGTCAGGCTTTTTTGGTTGTTGAAGCTGTTGTAACCTACCATCTGATTTCTGAAAGGAGAAGCAAGGAAAGATATTTAGCTTTGAAAATATTAAGGTCCTGATCTTAAAATAGAGGAGTCTTTTCAAAGAAAAAGGAAATTGATTATTTTATACTGACATGTATATTATGTTACCTTTATCTCATTTCAAAGTGTTCAAGTAAAAACGTTATCACCAATCATGGCTCTTTGTATTGAGGTTTAACTGCCTTCATAGAAACAAAAAAACTCATTTACAGCAATAAGTTCAGTTTTGTGATATGACAAAAGCTCAACAAATATTTGTGAAGTGGATATATTGATGAGTAGTTATGCAAAAGACACTGAAAAAATAATCTGAAATGCTAGTTTTGAAATTAAGTTATTAACTAAGCAAAGTTGACATTACAAATACTGGAAGTTGCCTATGAAGAGATAAGAAGTCATGAAAATATATGGCAGCAAATTTTTGCTGGGCAAAAAAGGAAAAAACAAAGATTTTAGTGGTCTTACAAGACTAGAATAACAAATTGAAAATCAGAAGCTTCAAACACATGATCACTTTTCCTCACAGAATATTTGCTGAGTTTTGGGGCTACACAAAATGCTGGTGTATCAGAGTCTCAGAGAAACAGATGGAAAAAAAAAATAGAGATAGGCTATCTATCAACTCTCTCTGTATATATGATATGCATATGGATATCTATATATATCACATCATATACATCTATCTAAACAATCTATAGATATATATATATACATAAATAAAATTGGAATTTATTTTAAAAAGGAGAGTCAGTTGGGTATTTTAGAGGCATTTTCTAATAATGAAGAGGTCTTTCCATTTCATAGACAGTATATCCTTATATTTGTTTGAACCCCACAAATCTTCAAAGTATTTTTAAATTGGCAAAATTAATCTTAAAATAGATAATCAATCATAAATCATAAATAATAATCATAAATCATAAATAATCATAAGAAATTATGATGTACTTCTGTCAATAGCCGATAGAATGAGCAACCAAAAAACTCAAAATGATATAAAAATTCTGAACTTAACAAGCTTATATTATTTGACAAATATGAAACATTACACCCCAAAATAACACTTTTCTAGGTATACATAACTACCAATGTACTGGTATACAAATTAACCATATGTTAGGCCATTAAGCCAGAATTGATAAATTTTAAAGGACTGACCTCCCTCTTGAGAAACCTATATGCAGGTCAGAAAGCAACAGTTAGAACTGGACATGGAACAACAGACTGGTTCCAAATAGGAAAAGGAGTACGTCAAGGCTATATATTGTCACCCTGTTTATTTTACTTCTATGCAGAGTACATCATGAGAAACACTGGGCTGGAAGAAGTACAAGCTGGAATCAAGATTGCCAGGAGAAATATCAATAACCTCAGATATGCAGATGACACCACCCTTATGGCAGAAAGTGAAGAGGAACTAAAAAGCCTCTTGATGAAAGTGAAAGAGGAGAGTGGAAAAGTTGGCTTAAAGCTCAACATTCAGAAAACTAAGATAATGGCATCTGGTCCCATCACTTCATGGCAAATATATGGGGAAACAGTGGAAACAGTGTCAGACTTTATTTTTTGGGGCGCCAAAATCACTGCAGATGGTGACTGCAGCCATGAAATTAAAAGATGCTTACTCCTTGGAAGGAAAGTTATGACCAACCTAGACAGCATATTGAAAAGCAGAGACATTACTTTGCCAACAAAGGTTCGTCTAGTCAAGGCTATGGTTTTTCCTGTGGTCATGTATGGATGTGAGAGTTGGACTGTGAAGAAGGCTGAGTGCCGAAGAATTGATGCTTTTGAACTGTGGTGTTGGAGAAGACTCTTGAGAGTCCCTTGGACTGCAAGGAGATCCAACCAGTCCATTCTGAAGGAGATCAGCCCTGGGATTTCTTTGGGAGGAATGATGCTAAAGCTGAAACTCCAGTACTTTGGCCACCTCATGCGAAGAGTTGACTCATTGGAAAAGACTCTGATGCTGGGAGGGATTGGGGGCAGGAGGAGAAGGGGATGACAGAGGATGAGATGGCTGGATGGCATCACTGACTCGATGGACGTGAGTCTGAGTGAACTCCGGGAGTTGGTGATGGACAGGGAGGCCTGGTGTGCTGCGATTCATGGGGTCACAAAGAGTCGGACACGACTGAGCGACTGAACTGAACTGACTGAAAGGACTGAAATTACTTAGAATTCAAATAGATCCTTTGACCACAGTGGAATCAAGAAAAAACAGCAACAAAATATGATTAGAAAAAGTTAACTACCAGGAGATTGAAAAAAATAAATTTATAGACAATCATGTATCAAAGAAGAAATCATATTGAAAATTAAAATATTTTGAACTGGATGATAACGAAGGTATGATATATCAAAACTTGTGGCATGCAGCCATCTACATAGAAGGAGGATAATTTATACCTCTAAATGGAGAAAATGAAGAAAGTCAGGAAATGAATTATTTAAACCTTCATCTCAAAAAATGAGTAAAGAGGAGTAAATGGAAATAAATAATAAAATGACAAATTTTAAAAAACCACATACATACAATAGAGAAAATCAGCAAAACCAAAAGTTAGTTTCTTAAAAAGATTTACAGAATTGATAAGTTGCTGCCAAACTTGTTAGGAAATAAAAACAAATGATTGGTATCAAAATTGAAAAGGACAACATGACTACAGATCCTAAAGACATCAAACAATAGTAACAGGGTATTATAATAAACTGGACACTAATATATTTAGCAATTTGGATAAAATGTGCAAACCTCTTAAATAAATATTACTTACTACAACTAAAAATAGAATTAAAACTCTGAGCAGTCTAAAGATCTACTTAAAAATGAAATTTGCTATTCAAATTACAAGTCAGCTCTTTCATAAACATGAATGTAGAAACTTTTAAGCAAAATGTCAGAAAACTGAAACCAGTGATATATAAAAAGAATAATACAATATAGCTAATTGACTTTACTTTGGTTTTGGAAGGTTTTCACATTAGAAAAATCAACTAATATAATTCACTATGTTAACAGAAGAAAAACATTAAAAAAGCAAACCACTTCAATAGAATAAAAGAAAGCATTTGGTAGAATTCAATATCTATTCATGATGAAAATTCATAGCAAAGTGGCAATAGGAGAGAACTTTCTTAATCTGACATATAAAAATGTTACATTCAATGGTGAAATACTAAAGACTTTTTCCTTGCGATCAGGACTGCATAAAGTAAGATTCAATTCATTAATATATAAAATACAAAACAAGAAAAGTTAACCTATCTGTGTTAGAATCCAGGATAGTAGATTGCCTTCTCCAGGAAGGCAGCAACACGAGGACTCATGGGGTGCTGATAATGTCTGGTTCTTGATCTGTTGTGGGTATACAGTTATATTCACTTTTTGAAAATTTATTGATCACTTATTTAAAATTTATATGTATAAATGCACAAGTTTCAACAAAAAGTTGATTTAAAAATATTCAGATGGAAATTAAAAAAAACAAGTATTTCAAATAGGTGACATTCTCTTATGAGATAGCAGTTGGATTTCTCAATGCTCAGGGACGTTGTCTGCCATCATGTTGACCCAGCCATGAGAAAGGCTGAATGATGAACATATTGAGATCTATTTAGAGAAGCTGAGCTCCTTGGACAATGGGAAACCATCCAGGCCTTTCATCCAGGCCTTTCATCAGTTTCCTTATAGTTAAGTGAACTTTTCCGTCATCCTTTCCAGTCATCGGATAATACAGTCCTATTTCAGGAAACTTTCCTACTGCATGTAACTGTCCTGTTACTCTCCAAATGGAAG
Source organism: Bubalus kerabau (assembly GCF_029407905.1). Classification (NCBI taxonomy): domain Eukaryota; kingdom Metazoa; phylum Chordata; class Mammalia; order Artiodactyla; family Bovidae; genus Bubalus; species Bubalus kerabau. Next base: position 70,679,425 of record NC_073637.1, read on the forward strand.
GACTAGTGAACTATCACAGATCTGTTTCTCACTGTCCTGCCCCTGATGGGGTGGGAGGGCAACATTAAAAACAAAACAGAAAAATTCAAAGCCTCTTGAAGAACTCAAACCAGGTAGGAGCAGAAAATAACAATAGCCTCAAGGGTCCTCTGGTCAAAAAACATTCTCAGGAACTTCCAGTCCAAGAGCAGTAGCTTATGCCTGAGGCGTGGACTCTTGAAGCTGGTATTCAAGGAATATTCTCCAAACAAGTTGCACATCTTCTGTCTAGACCTAGGCACACAGTCCCTTTCCAATGTCATTGCATTCTAGCATCTGTTCAGGAGCTCCTGCAGACTTGCTAGTGGTCAGGTAAAGTGCTGGCACATTTGCAATAGGAGTTGTTGACTCCTTATTTTCTTAAAATGGAAATCCAGTCAGCCAGCTTTAGCAAGACAAATGCTGTGGCTTTTTTCCTTTTTCTTAGCAGGCAACACGATTTCAATAAGCTAACTTCCCATTTCTCCAAGAAGTTCTCTTTAACTTACTGTAATTCACAGCCCTTTATACCTTCTCTGAACTCTGAAAGCACATAGGAATGAGGTTCAGCTTAGACAATGGCTGTTTTCACCCTCACACACACGCACGCACACACACACATACACACACACACACAGCTTGGAACCCAGCATTCTCTACCGATGTAACATTTGTGAGTTTCTCAGGATGGCCCACAAGGCCTGCATGATACAAATGCAACCAATAGCTCTGTATTTGTAGTCTGCTTAAAACCTCTGTCTTTTTATTGTGACATTTAGCAGGAGACACAGCCTTTAGAGTCCTGTCTTGACCTAACAGAGCTCCATCTCTCCTTGGAGATAGAGGATAATCTTCTCCCTGACCTGCTCTAAACTGCTTACTGTTACTGACAATCCCAAAGCAATCAGGCTCCTCTCTAGTTCTCTGACATTTTTGCTCACTCCATTCTTTCCCTCTTTGATTACCGTTCAACCACACTGACCTTTTATCTCTTCTCAAATACACCAAAGATGTTCTTGTCTCCACCCTTTGTACTTGCTCTTCCCTCCGCCCGGAATGTTCCCTCCTAAGACTTTCATTTGACTATCTATCTCCTTCTTCTTCCTTCTTGGAAGAAATGGCTACCCACTCCAGTATACTTGCCTGAAAAATCCCATGGACAGAGGAGCCTGGTGGGCTACAGTCCATGGGGTCACAAACAGTCAGACACGACTAAGCGCTTAAGTACACACATGCATGCACTCCTTCTTACTATTTAAATGTCAGCTTAAGCATTATCCCCTTAGAAAGACCTTCCTGACCACCCAATAAATCTGAAAGTCATTCTCAAGCCTTTCCCTAGTTTAAATAACTTATTTCTACTGCTTATGGTGTATGTACCCTCACTTTATTGCACAGTGTCTGACATACAACTGCAAGTTCTATCTGCTTCTTTGAGAAGCAGAGGCCAAGGATTAGACACCCAAGCAACTTATTAGTGGAAACACCTATAAGGGATAACATAGAGGAAGCTGAGAGAAGGCTGGGAGAGGTTTTAGAATGTGATACAGGTCTGACAGGAGGCTAGTGAAAGGAGAGAGGGAAGGAAGGGAGACTGGGTAAGAACAGCCTCAGACCACGGTGCAGTTCTGAGCAAGTTTTGGCTAGACTGAAGGTGGGGCCCACACAAAGGCTGCTCCCTGGAGAAATCCCATATTGGGCAGGAATGGCCTCGGTCCAGAACCCCCACCAAGCTCAGATCGTGGCAGAAAGTGGTCTCTGGGAGGTTGGATCCGCAGTGAATGCAAAGGCTCAGTATGTGTGACTGTCATCCACCAAGGTCCCCAGGAAGGTTCCCTGGAGAGAGGCCTGAGTGGTGGGCTTTTGGGGCCTCCCCATCAGTTTATAGATATTTGTTGACAAATGAAACAGTAGATAAATACATGGATGAGTCTCTGACGTCCACACTGGAGGCACCTTCATGACCTAACTGGACAAATTGTCGAGTTCTTCAACTGGTCTCCTGCAGTGCTGGCTCTTTCTTATCATCACTTCTACAGACAGGACACACATGCATGTCGTGTGTAGGTCAGGGGTCATGTCTGTGCTTGATACCTCACGACGGAGACCTTAATTGATCCATAAATTAACTTTTTTTTTTATTATTAGTATTCTTGTTTTCTCTAACCAGCTTACAATGCTAATCCTTTTCCTGTTTCCTCCACAGTTCTTAGCAGCATGCTAGGCACAATGAAGTTCTAAAGTAAAGATCTCAACCTCAAATGCCTACTGAGCCAGGCATGCTATGGAGTTGAGTGAAGAAGTCTGGCGCGGAGTGGTAGGGACTGATGAGTGGAGTGCGCTTGGCCCAACCAGCTGGGATGACTGCTATAGAGGGGTAGCCAATTATTGCCAGGTGGGTATGCAGACTCTGAGCTACCAAATCAGATGATGCCAGAAATCTGGATTTTTTTACATGACATCTCCTGATTTTTCAAATGTTGGGAACTAATTAAATATTTCTTAAACACTCTGCAGGCCAACACTAGCCTGGCCAAGCAAAACATGCCTGTGAGATGATTTGGCCACCAGCAGTCTCCATTCTAGACCTCAGTTGACAGACAACATTTCTAGATCTTTAAAAGTCATCGTTTTCTTTAAAAAGTTTTGTGGCAGTTATTCTTGGAAATCTTTTCAGAACCAGCCAATGACTCGCCATTTATGTCACTGCCCAGTACCTTGGATCCAGAGAGCATGGAAGAGAATTGACCATAAATGTCTGAGTCGCAAAGGTCATGGAACTCCTGGGGCTGGGGGAAATCCTCCATGAAATACAAGGTAACAGACATCACATTGCCAGTGTGTGAGCCAGTTTGCCAGAAGAGCAAGGCTAAAGATAAACAGACGGATCTCACTCCCTACCCAAAAGGAGCACTAAGTGGCCTCGGAGGAGGGAATTCTAAGGCAAGTTTCACTTTCTACATATGTTACGACCCAAAGCTAGAAAATCTAACTTTTTTTTGGTAGTAAGCCACATGATTAGAAATTCCAAAAGGTAAAAGGTAATAAAAACAATGGTAAAACTCATTAGCTGTTCAAAACAGTGGTGGAGGATTAGTCACTAACTTGTGCCCGACTCTTGCAAGCCCATGGACTATAGCCTGCCAGGCTCTTCTGTCCATGGGTATTCTCCGGGCAAGAATACTGGAGTGGGTTGCCATGCCTTCTACAAGTGGATCTTCCCCACCCAAGGATCAAATCCTGGTCTCCCACATTGCATAAGGATTCGAATCCTGATACCTAATATGATGATCATCTTCAACCCTCAGTCAGGATGCACTCCAGGTTTGTGGTGTCGATGGTGACTCTTTCTTGGGTTATCCGAAGAATGAAGAAATCATAGATTTTAATAAACCCAGAGGAATCGAAACATTTGCCAGTTTGACATGTCATAGAAATATAAGTTCTTGGATTCACATGCTTATCCACAAAGTTGTCGGGGGGGACTGCCGTGCTCTCAGATTTACAAAAGGCTTCTAACTTGTGCTACTCTTTCAGAGGAAATCTTTGTTTGTTCCTTAAAATTGTGACTCTAATCCAACAATGCTAACAATCTGCTTCTGAAGTTGCAACACTGTTTTCATTGATCATCCTAAAATGCTTCACATTAATTTTTAATTTTATTGCATAATGATTGCCTTCTTTAAAAGTTATCTGTCCAGTTTTAACACAAATAAGCAAACTTTGGGAAGTACAGTGATGCTCATTGCTTTCTGTCTCTCTCTCTCGACATTTCAGGTTCAATGTACGTTCGTGTTTTGCCGTAACTGTAAGAAAGCACCTCTGTGTAAACAAGCACTTTGACAAATTGGCTTTCTCGGTCTTTCAGTTCCCGAAAGTCTTTGATCTGAGGAAGCAGCTCAGTAACTGTCGTCATCCAGTTTCCCCATCTGATGGCATAAAAATAAATGGTATCTGCCACACGCTGGTTTAACTGCTCCCAAATATCTCATAAACTGGTGGTGTCTGTGGGGACTGGCTTGGACAACACTCACAATTGGAATCACTTGCCACATCACATCACCCAGTGGACCTGCCCACAGAGGTGCTGGCCCCAACCTCACGGGATGAGGCAGTGGTGGTCTGGCACACCAGCCTGTACTATTGACTGCAATCAAGTGTCTCGCTGCCTCTTCTCCCTTTTCACCACAATGGTGCCCCAAGTGGCAAGTGAACCCATCTTTTCCATGTGTAGACCAAACTTGTCCAACTCATTATGGGCATGCAGTTAGGGCTCAATAGCTGGAATAGGTCAGATAATCACACATGCATATATCCATGCGTATAAGGATCTGTACCCATGCCACTGCGAGATGTAGCATACCCATAGCCTAGTCCAGAAAACTGTCCTCCGACCTAAACTTCTAGACTCTTTGTTTTTTAATTTATTTATTTTAATTGGAGGCTAATTGCTTTACATTATTGCAGTGATTTCTGCCATACATTGACATGAATCAGCCATGGGTGTACGTGTGTACCCCATCCTGAACCCCCCTCCCACCTCCCTGTCCATCCCATCCCTCAGGGTCCTTGTGTTCATTCTACAAATATTTAGTGAAAACATATCATGCCCAAATGCCTAAATTCACCTGTTACTTGTTGAGTCTTTCATGGTCAACCTCAATCTCTTTCCAACAACAGTACACATAGGACAGTAGGGCTTATTTCCAAATGGTCTTGGCAGAAGGTGACAAAGCAATCAGCCTCTCTAGATGAATCCCCCGCTACGTCATCAGTTTACTAACTTCTTTGTACTGGAATTGGGGCTGCTGCCAAGTGCAGTGTTCTTTCTGGAAAAAAAAATAATAATCCTAGCTTCAAATCCTCTACATAATCATATTCTACTTCACTTGGCAAAACTCTTCACTCCCTTTGATTGAGACTTCAGTCGCTCTCTTTTAAACTCTCACATAGTAAAACTTGCATATTTCTAAATCCTTCTTGAAATTTTATATTTACTGTATATGTTCTACCATGGGTAGTATTCTACAATCCTTGACCAAAATGCTTTGAGGCCTGCCACATTTAGCTCTCTGCAATCTCCCTCTCGGTCCACATCTGCTCACTGCTAGACAGCTTGCCTTGGCTGTAACTTTGTTTGACATGACAAGTTATTATCGTGTTTGCTATTTTCTGCCATTTGCAATTGTCCCTCTTTTAAGGCATGCTGTCTCCTTAGACCACTTTCAAATATGTACAGGACGTGAAAAGAAATGACTGGGAAAAAAAAAAAAAAACCTGCTGAAATGCTAGGCCTGGTTGTGGTTTTAAGTGAAACATCTGGGCTCATTCAAATCATCCTCCCTTCTGATGTGACTTTCTCTGCATGGCTGACAAAGGCAGGGCATTGGCCAGGTAGCCTCTCCAAAGAGCTCCTGGAACGGGGGATTTGTCCTCCAGGGATTCTATTTCTAGGCTCCTCAAACTCTTGGGCCGAAATAGGTGCATCTCATGTTTTCCCTTCAACTTGTCATGGTCTTTAGATAGCTTGATGAGAAGAGTCTCTGGAACGTCCTTCGACAGGAAGTCCAGAGGAGGCTCACTCAGGGGCACAGACACAGTGAAGGCTCCTGGGGAGACCTGACCATCACCTGTGAAACTGTGGGAGGGCCAGGCTTGTTCAGGCTGGCCGCAGAGTGCGGACCAGAGTCTAAGCATGAAGGGGCAGACTTCACTGCGTCAGCATCATTAACTGCTCCTGTTTCAGGTCTCAGCTGAAAGAACACCTTCTTGAAGAGGCTTTCTCTACTGCCCCAGCTACAGAGGATCCCCTTCCCTTGATAATCATGTCACCCTGCTTATTTCCTCCAAAGAGTTATAAGCTAGTGAGGTTTTTCTTGTTTATTTACTTATTGATTTTATTTTCTCTTGTTTTCTTCAGTGGAAAATAAACTCCATAGACAACAGGCGCCCTGTCTATTTTGCTTGCCCACTCATCACCAGAACAGAAATATACAATTTGTGGAGCCTGGTACAAAATGAGTATGTTGAGTGCTTTGTTCAAAGAGCAGGAATTGAATACTGTTGAAGGCAGTAAGGTATAAAATGTTTTCCTTTCTTGAGTGATCATTCAACTTGCTATTGTGCTTTTTATTTGCTAATTTAATGACATTCTAAGTAAAGAAAAAGTTGAAATTGTAAATTATTAGTACAGATTTTACAGTTCATTTTTGTATTATATAATGCCAGCTTTAAATGCAAATATAACAGCATTTAACTCATATGCAAATCATGAAAATTACATGATTTGTATTTCATAGCTTATATTTGTTATGTATGTCATTCTTACCCGAACAGGGGAAATGCTGCACAAAACTAACTCACCAGTTTTGTTTCACCTCTTGATGCATTCCACCAAAGCTCTCCACCTTCAGCCTAATAATGAGTAAGGAAGGACTGAAAGGAAAAAGAAGTCTGTATTGCCCTATCTTTCCCTTTCCTTCTACGGCATCATTTCAGCATGAAGTAGTTGGCTAATCCAGGGAAAGAACATGGATAAGAACGTGAAAGGATTCCTTGGTCCTTGTTCTGGTTCAAAGGACAAATGGAAAGCATGGCCTCTAGGATGTCAGCACCTCCCTCACCCCCACCTTAGTAGCAGCAGTAACATACTTTCCTTCTACTTGCTTTGAGTCTGCTTGAATGCCCATGTATCGTGGGCCACTCAAATTGTGTGCCCATGGGGCGTTCCAAATGCTATATGTGAATGGGAAAGCAAAGTTCTCTGGGCATCTCTTCTACTCAAAGTCCATGCTCCATCATCCCACTGGACTTCACTTCCAAAACATAAGCTCAGTGAAAATATTCAGAATTACAAGATAGCCACAGCTGTGCATTAAACCTAATGTGGGGGTCATTTGATTGCATGTGTCTGTCCCCATGAAGCCAGCCCTGATCTACTTCCCACTGCATATGAGCATGCTGAGCACAGAGAAGAGTATCAGTTCCTATTCGATAGAATAATGATCAATTCAGTGCTGTCCATCTGCAGAAATAAGGAATCTCATGGCCCAGATAAGAAAAAGATAGAGAGAATGACTCCAGCTCTAGCTCCTGATAGTGTTTCCATTCCTAAGCCTAGTTGTACCTCTTGCCCTTGAGATCCATGAACTTTTTGTGCCTCCTCATAATAAATCTCCCCTGGTATATCTAGTTCAGAAAGTTCTAAGGTTTTTGCAACTGCCCAACAAATGCATTTTGTGCCCTGATCCATCCATCCCTGACGCACTCTCCTGCTATACAGTACTCTCTACATGCCATGGTCTTTTACACTCCCATGCTTTTGACCAAAGAAATGTTCTTCTTGGTATGGGTATACTCTCTCTTTTCTAACAGACCAACTCCCCTTCCCTCTGGAAGACCAGTTCTTGTGTGGCACCTTCTCCAGTTCTCACTTGAGACAGTTGTTTGAGCGTCATTGTGGTGAGAAAGACTGTTGACATTTTCTGTCCCTGAGATCTCCTCCTGGAGAGTGAAGACTTGTTCCCTTCCATGTTTCTCTCAGCAGGAACCTAATCAAGTGTCTGGCCCTCGGCAGACGCTCCCTGTCTGTTGCATGACAGCTAGTTGTTGACTCCAAATTACCCTAAGTGGTTAGGTCTGGGAAATGTGTTAGGACTATTTTCAGGATACCTCAGTTACAAGTTGGTGTCCACTTCCCAGTTCTTAGTGCTCTTGTTCAAAGATGGTTCTTCACTGAAAATCTTCTAGAAGATTGTGGGAATTATGCAAGGCCATGGTAGTAAAAGGGGATGTGGACAATAAAAAGAGGCTATTGAAGTGGGCTTCGAGTTAAGTCATTCAAGGGACTGTCTGGGCTCAGCCGTGCCTGGGGTACTTTTGAAGCAAGCTATTTATGACCACAGGTCACTGACTATGACATATACATTCATTCCTGAAAGCTATGACTCAGTTGTAAGTCCTACATATGCACAGGAGCAAGAATCTGAGGGGGGGGGGGGTGGCGTATCTATCTATTGCAAATGTCATTCACAAAAATCCCCAGACTGTCTCCTAAGCAGCCTGCCTTGTTCTTCTTGTCTGGTCTGATCCCACTGGGAAGCAGTCCAAGGTGTTAAATAGTTTTTACTGAATATGGCTGTCGACCTCCTTTGGCATGGCGTTTGGGAGGAATCTCAGTGAGACATTGTTAATTAGTTATTTCTCATCTCAACTGAGAATTACTATAGAAATCAACCCTGCTTTCATTCAGAATGTAGAGTTGTTAAACTATATCTGAAATAGAATAGGTACTATCATGATTTTGCCAAAAAGCTGACCCTTACAAGATGGGAGACTTAATGAACAAATGGCACATTTGTCAAGGTTTCGTTCTCATTGCTACCAAGACTGGCTGCGTGGACTAGAATATGAGATCATGTAATGACTGGGAAAAGTTTCCACACAAGTGGAAAAGGCAAAAGATGAAAATCCTACATGAGACAGAAGCAAGCCCAGGAATTTCTCTCTTCTGTGCTCACTTCTTTGCACACATAAAGTGATCCCTTACTGAACAAGACAGGAGGATGAAAAACTTGCTTTCATTCAAATGACTGGTGAAAGTGCCTCTCCCTTTGAAGATCTAAAGCTGTAAGGTTCAGATGAGAAAAAAAGGGAATAGAACGTCATGTATCCTGACTGCTGCTATGCAGTACAGTGGGGGAATCAGTCTCATTCTGTTTAATTCCATGATCTAATTGTGAGTATAAAAATTATTACCCAGGTTGTGAGCCAGTCTAATCACTGGCTCATCTTTCATTAGCTCTGGGCATGTAGCTATCCTCACACCACTCTGTCCCTGACTGAACAAGTCTGTGCAAAATAATGGTTAAACCTTCCACTGTTTCCCCAAAAGACTGAGCAGCAGCTGGCTGTAGGTCATTCGCCAACACCAGCATTCATGTGCAGTCCACTAATTGGGCACACATCTCCTGAGTACACAAACATGCCCATACCAAAGGGGTGGCGCTGCCTCCTGACACCTTAAGAACATGCAATAATTTCATTACTTTTTAAAAAGTAAGGGGCAAAAAAAAAGACTTGGCTGCGGGCAAGATTGCTTTTCAAGGGGAAACTCTTTTCCCAGGGTGCACAGTGCAGACAAAACTTACTGCATCCCTTCTGAAAATGTGTCTGGAGCAGTCTTCCAAGATGATTAATAGAGCAAGTATTTTTCACAAGGGTCTGACCTTTGAGAGGAGCACAGGCAGACAAAAGGCACTATTGGCCAGAGAAGGGTGGAGAGCTGCAGGCTCACAGGACCCCATGCGTGCACGTGCACCTCTCATCTGGGCCCACGACACACCGTGGCGTCCCTAGGGGGGAGCCCCCTAGACCAAAATGCCTTGGAAAGATTTTTTTTTAAGTAATTATAAAGATCTTTACCTGAGGAAGATTGTCTTTCAAGTGTTGGGACAGCTGGCTGGTGTACTGCAAGTGCAGAAACTGTAAAGACAAACAAATGGAGTCAGAAGATTGTTGCAGCTCAGAGCCATGGACCACAAGTTTAGAAACAAGCCCTCAAAGAAAATGTATAGGTATCACCAGAGAAGGGAGCAAAGGAGGGCAGACAATATGGGGAATTTTTGAGGACCTATTTTTTAATCTTTACAATTCTATAAGACAATATTCATGTTCCCATTGCATGAGTTGGTACTCAGGCATATCCAACTCTTTGTGACCCCAGGGACTGTAGCCTGCCAGGGTCCTCTGTCCATGGGATTTTTTCAGGCAAGAGCACTGGAGTGGGTTATTGTGTTCTCCTCTAGGGCATCTTCCCAATCCAGGGATTGAACCCATGTCTTCTGAATTTCCTGTATTGCAGGCAGATTCTTTACTTGCTGAGCCACTGGGGAAGCCCAGACAGGCAAACTGACCTTGAAGAATATGGAAAGGTCCTGTTGGTAGGAAGCAATGGCAAACCTGGAGAGTCAGGCCCAGCTGGGTGTCATGACAACTCTCATTCTTTTTCCACTATCCCATGCTTTCTCAAGCTGAGAGAGGAAGGATTAAACGGATAGGTCTTGGTGAAAATTCACCTGCTTACAAAGAAAGCACATTTCTGAGTCCACCAGTATGGCATAGGGAGGGTCTCTACTGAGTTGGTAGGTTTAAGCAATGCTGAACTTTCTTGTACGTGCGTGCTAAGTCGCTTCAGTCCTGTCCGACTCTTTGCGATGCTATGGACTGCAGCCCACTAACTTCCTATGTCCATGGGGATTCTCCGGGCAAGAATACTGGAGTGGGTTGCCATGCTCTCCTCCAGAGGATCTTCTCAACCCAGGGATTGAACCCACATCTCCTATATCCCCTGTGGGTTCTTTACCACTAGCACCACTTGGGAAGCCCCAAATTTTCTTGTACTAAACTGTATTAGTGGTCTCATTTTTTTTTTGTCTTCTTCTTCTACCTCTTAGTTTTTAAAATAATTTTAATTTATTTATACTTGGTTTATTTGTTGACTTAAAAATACTTGTTGTATACCTGATCTAGCCAGTTTCTATGCTAAGCGATTCGTGTGCAATGGTTTTCTCAGCCTGGGTTTCCCTTAATATACTGAGACTAAAGGTTTACATGTAGATGGATTTGGGAAACGATCATAAAAGGCAGAAGTGAGGGATCAAGAAGAATGAAACAGGGAGGGAGGGAGTAAAGCCAATACAAGGACACGTAGTGAGAGGGCCACCAGTGAGAGCGGCTAGTATCCAGTCTGCCGGCACCCTGTGAAGAGTGTACAGCAGCATCAGAGGGCTCATGCGCTGCTGCGGTTGGGAGCTACCCCTGAAAGCATAATTGCTTGCACACTTCTGGGTTGCACATACGTGGATGTCAAGCAGGCACCCTGCACCCCCTCCTGGGGAGTGAGGGGACCCCCCAGGCAGGAAGACAGGGGTTTGGTGCAAGCTTGATGCATGCATTGTCAGTGGAGAGTAGATGGAAACTTGTGAAACTCTTTTCCAGAGCTGTGAACTGAGGCCAAGAGGATGTGAAGTGGTGAGTGCGAGGTCTGCTATAGGACGTTAAGTGGATACTAGGAAAAGCCCTCAGTCTAGTAAGAGACATGCAGATTCAATAGATTAACACAGTACACCACCAGCAGCGCTGTCCTCCAGCTGACCTTCTTACCACGATTGACCGATCCTCCTAAGACGGCACTCTGAAGGTGACCTTCACAAAGTCAGAGGACTTCTCTCAAACACTGCTGAGCTTGAGTCCCTGCGTCCATGACCATTCCCTTGAAGGTATCTCCACCTGCGGTAGAATTTGCATATTTTAACTTGCAGTAAGATAGCACACAGCCTCTCTGAAACCATGCCACGTATAGCTTTTCTTAGTCTTTCTCGGTCAAATATAGCAAAAAGAGCTACCCCTACAGGAATAAGAAAACGATTTCTCAGCACCATTGAGACTGGGGACGGCACTGTATCAAGCATGCTTGCCACAGCTGATTCCAAGATGTGCCTTCTCTGTTGTGCTGGCTGAGAAGCCATGGGAAACCGTACCTGGTCTTCTCCTTCTGAGAAGGATGGCACTACGGTGGATCGGTAATGATGGTTGCGGCACTAGATAAAGTGCACCTGTAATTCTGGATCTTGATTCTCCTTCAAAGTTATTGTATCATTAGCTTCCATTCAACATCCTACAATCAAGCTACGGTCACTTGATATCTACGTGACTGGCTGATAATCTTAACGGCAGACCCAAGGCTAGACCATGTAAAGATAACTGGCATTCTCATGAAATGAGTCTGGGATTCGTTTTTCTTCTGAGTTCAGGGAATATAACTGTTCCTAAATGTACTGAGCACATTTATCTTAGGAAAGCCTATGAGGCAAGAATTGAATCACACACTGAACTGGTGCTGATGCTTTAGTGAGGACAAATTTTAAGAAAAGGAAAGAAAAGCAGTGAACAGAGGGTGGAGACTCTTCTCACAACCTCCCTGCCTGGGCCCCCGTCCCAGGGAGCTGACCCCTGTGCGTGACCCTGACGTGGTTTAGACTTGGCCAATCAGGGCACTCCATCCTCAGAGATGAGCATGTGATCTCTGTGAGACCAACCATAGACCTCCATGAGCCTTTCAGGGGGCCACTGAGAAAAGTACTTTCTCGTTTTCTCTGATTGCAGTGGATCTGTGAGTGGGTACAGGCATGGCGATGTTAGTACTGTAGTGCTTCCACATAGAGGGAGCCTTCCTGCCTGCTTGGGTAGGAAGCCAAGCAGAGGTAAGGAGACACAGGGAGACAAAGACTGAGACCTGAAGACCATAACTGAAGCCCAGAAGACAGGGGTGCCTAACGGGAGTCCTTTTAATGGAAGCCGATGAACTCTCTTCTTTATGTTTCTACCTCTTGTGACTGGGGGGTCCTGGCACGGACATGATGCTGCCTGGTCACTGCATTTCAAGGAGAATGCAGGTAACCCAGATGCCAAAGAGTTCATGGGCTGTGAAATCTTTACCGCCATGGGATATCATGTTTTTGATACATGTTTAGTGACGGGGGGAAATGCTCATAGTAAAAAGTAAAGTGGAAAAAAGGCTAAAATTGTCTATAGCACAAGATGTAGTTTTTTGGTGAAATATAAGTTTATATAATTGTATAAAAGGTAGACTGAAAAGAAAGAAACTGGAATTTGAGTAGTTATCTTTGTAGATAGAATTAATTTTCGTTTTCTTCTTTAAGCTCTTGTTTCCCAGGTTTTCTGCAGTACATATAAACTGCCTATTAGTTTATATGAACATACTAATCAAAGGCTGAAAACTCATACTTTGGGGTTAATGCAAGATAGCTTTCAATTAGCCCATGATACCCCCTCAAGTATATAAAGGTTATGTTTCCAAGCACTTGAAAAATTTAGTGTTGGACTTCCAAGTAGGATCCTTTAGGTGCTTGCGCATTTTATTATAATGGACTCTGACTATATCTCTAGCCCTGTAGCATTTTTAGTTCAAACTGGGGATGAAACTGTACCTTCCATGTGGAGTGAAAAGGGTCCAGTTATTACTACGGATATAAAGATAAAGGGGCAAGTTTTGAACTCTCCATGGATAGGGCAGTTATGTCATCTGGAGGACATTTCTTCCCAATTTTATCTGACAAAATTGCTGGATGTCAAATTCTTAGATAAACAATACCAAATTCCTGTGGGGGAACAGCAAGTCAAATAAGAGATATCTGTTCTTGGCATAAAAGCATGTATTTAAGAATTAACTTATCACATTTCACAGCTCACTGTAAACTAAGTGGGGTAGAGAAGAAAGGGTCAAAGGCTGCGCTAATTACTCTCATTGTAGCAAGTGAAATGAAATGAACTTTCCTGGGGGTAATTGATCAAGTTGTGATGAAAAGTGAACACACGCTGGACGCTTTGGGGACCAGGATTGGGTGGAAATTGCCCCTGCCTCGTGGAAGACACTGTCGTCAGTCTGGCAGAAGCTTCTGACTCCGGGAAGAATAAATAGTAACACAGCATTCAAAATCGAGGCTTCAGGAAAACAGCCGTGATCATCTGGCATTGCTCTTGCTGAGTTTTGGCTTTATTTCTTGCTGGTAACAGGAGGCTTGCGAGTTTCTTCGGTGTGTTGGGTGGAAACAGTCTATGCCTGGTGATTTTCACAAACAGATGAATATACTCCTATTTCCAAGCATGCGATTTAGCCACTTGGACTCTGGCAGTAACTGCCACCCGTTTCAAAGGGGTTGGTGTAAAGCAGCCCACACTATCTGAGCTCATATCTATTACAGAAATCAAGCTGCATGTTTTTCCAGGTGCTACCATCTTGGAAACAAGGCACAAGGGGACCAAAAAATGTTTCAGAACCTAATGTGAAAGCCTCCAATTAGGCTTCTTGTCCTTCTTTTTTCAGTCTGGTTATTGCAAGCTGTTTTGGCTAAAACCTGAATGTACTTAAATGTCGTCCAATATTGTATATTTGCTACTCTTACAACTTATGTGTTATCTTGGAAATGTTCTTTAAAAATCCCATCAAGTTAAACGTACACTTGATGCTGTAGTCTGCTTTGGTCTTTTTTATTAGCTTGAGTGTGAAATTAGGCAATGCCTGCTGATTGTCAGTAAAATTTGTACAGTAGAATGACTAAATAGCAAATAGTCCAACTGTCAGAGGATTTCTGAAACCCGACCAGGAAAAACAGCAACATGGAATTAAATGCCATTCAGGGACTTTGATTCTCTGTCTATCTGTCTCTTTATGGTGTTCCATATTTCAGGCCAATCCTCCTCCCTCTCCCCTCCAACAACACGAAAAGCAAAGAACAACTCTCCTGCTGAACACTGTGTTATTCCGAGTTATATTTTCTAAGCTTTTTGCCCAGTTAGTCATATGTCTGAAAATGCATAGAATATCCTCTTAAGCAAGAGTGTGACTCAAACTCTCACTACATACTTACAAAAGAACTTTGGCATGCCCCGTCTCTGAGGAGGCTGGGGGGTTAAGACTGGACCAAATAGTGGCAGATGCTTTCTTGAACATGGAGGTCACTCCTGAGATCAAGCCTGGGTGGATCCAAAGGCTGGAGCATCCCGCTGGGTATCACATAGAGTGGGAGGAGCTGGGAAAATTTGAACAGAAACTGAAGGAGTCAGCCCATGGCTATTGCCAAGTTTCTCCTCCTCTGCAGTAAATTTGAAATCTGCCCTTATCTCTTTTATGTCACCTCCCAAACTTAACTGGAGTCCGTATTTGTTCTCTGCATCCAACTGTACTACATTCCATCTCTCAGACTTTAAGCCAGTGTCTTACCAAAAATCTGGCCACTTTCACCACACTACAAACACTTAAGCTTGTAAAGCCTCCCTGAGGATCCTACAGTGATACCCAACTGCTTTCCCAAATGCTTCGTGAATCTTCTCTGTAATGATTTCTCTCATATTTTCAAACTTGGATACTTTGTCTATTCTCTCCACATTATTCATCAAAGTTATCAATCCCAAATAAATAGGCCATTTTAGGATTACTGTGAAGGAATGGGTTTGATCAGAAAAAAATTACTAAAAATTGCTATATAATGCAAAAACACTTGAGTTGATGGCCCTGGAATCAAGAATTCACCTGACAGTTATCACTATAGAATGTTTGGAAGTGATGCAATAGATACCACAGAGTGTTTGTTCAAAAAAGTGAAAGTGAAGTCTCTCAGTTGTGTCTGACTTTGCAATCCCATGGACTATACAGTCCATGGAATTCTCTAAGCCAGAATACTGGAGTGGTCAGCCATTCCCTTCTCCAGGGGATCTTCCCAACCCAGGGATCAAACCCAGGTCTTCCACATTTTGCGTGCAGATTTTTTACCAGCTGAGTCAACAGAGAAGCATTTTTTTTTTTTTTTTGAGAGTATCTTTAAAAAATTACTTCTGGTGTTTAATGTTCACAAGGAATACATGATCCCTGTAGATTAGAATACATAGGTAAGATAAAAGAAGACAATAGTAACAAATTACCCATAACCCACCACTGGACTGTCAATATTTTTGGTGCATATCCTTCAGGTCTTCACATTAATGTTTTTCACAGTTACATACACAAAAACATGTGACAAAATAAGCTGAGTAATCCAGAGCTAAGATTTAGATATGTTTGCTGTATGCTACTAGATGTCACCTCTGCCCACCACCTCGTCTTCCCAAGGGTATGTTTGCTTCCACTTGGTTCAAATGGAGGCTGGGGAACATTATGAGGATAGAACTAAGACAGGTCCAAATGTGGGGTCCAAACATGGATAGTTATGTTTGGCAAACTGCGCGTGTGTTTGGGTGCTGTTTCCCCAGGAGAAGTCAAATTATCAAAGATGATCTACGGGATTCCTGAGAAGGAGTTCATCCCAAGTGTCAAGATGATATAAACATAGCAAGAGGGACTGGAGGAGAAGTGTCATGAGTCTGGATTCAGAGCGTAGCTATAATTTCAGTCCCCATTTATGTCACTCGCCAGGCCTCAGCTTCGTGTACTCTGGAGAAGAAAACACTGAGCTGGCAAAAACAAGTGCTTCAAGTGTAGGATTCCAACCAACTTTGCAGTAGGACTCCTTAATCTAAGCATGAAAAGAGGATCAAAGAACTAGTAAAATTCAAGTATTAGTGGTAGCTGTCTTTAAAGGAACGTCATAGACTGCTGACACTCATCCACACATACTATACTGAATCACACATTGCAATCTTTACTTTAACTTTTTATTTTATATTGGAGTGTAGTTGATTAACAATGTTGCCTTAGTTTCAGGTGTCCAGCAAGGAGATTCAGTTATGCATATATATATGTATCTATTCTTTTTCAGGTTCTGTTTTAAAATATAATATTTTATGATCATTGATCCATGTGAGTAAAAATATTTCTATAATATCATTTTAAATGGTCTCAGTATATGTTTTAGCATCATTAATTTATAAACAGTGTTTCAGTGAACATCCTGTATCTAAATATTTGGGTGTATGCTAAATAGTTTTATTAGGATGAACTCTTGGAAGTGAGATTCCGGGGCACATGGAATACATGTGTTTAAGACCTGTGAAATGAATTATATATACCAGATGACTCTAGTGGTAAAGAACCCTCCTGCCTCCTGCTAACACAACATAAGAGACATAGGTTCAATTCCTGGGTGGGGAAGATCCCCTGGACAAAGGCATGGCAACCCACTTCGGTATTCTTATCTGGAGAATCCCCAAGGACAGAAGAGCCTGGCTGGCTACAGTCCATAGAGTTGCAAACACTGAAGTGACTTATCATGCATGCATGTGTGTGTGTGTGTGTGTGTGTATATATATATATATATATATATATATATATAATTTGGTTTTAAATATATGTGTATCTAAAACCAAATTACCAGCATTGAATGAAAGTAGCAGATGAAATGTTATTCTTTTAATCCATTTGACATCCCAGATAGAATAACCCCTTCCCTTTCTTAGGACCAGCACCACTGTAGATAACATGGACATGTTAAACTAAATAGATCTGTCCACATTTGCAGCACCTGATCCTATCTTAGACCCATGTGGCAGAAACTGCCTGTGTGTGAATCCTTAGTCTTGGCTGATCTTGTTCCTCTCCACTCAGTAAGCTCATATCTAACTTGGTTACTCCCCAAAACAGTTTTGTGCATACTGCATGTCCTCCTAATTAATATCATGTTTGGGGGATAACTCTTTCCCTGATAGACTATTTCACTTTTCCTCAGATATGCTCTTGTTTGGAATTTCTCTCCTACATTTTCAACCTCTGTGAGTGTGTCAACTTAGAGTGACACCGTTTTGAATTTGAATTCACTCACATCTGAGCCATTTTAAATTAATGTGCCAAATAAAAATCCATGAAGCATGACCATTAACAGCAGTGCTTTGACCTGCACATCTGCTCCTTCCTTGTTCTTGGTTTCTTTCTGTGAGCTCATTTCTGATCTCATCAGTATCCTCTATTCTTGCTGTCTCTTTCCCATTCAGTTTTATAAGCACATTTCTAAGCAACACAATTGTTTAAAAGAGGACTGAAGAATACACTATGAAACGCAAACTTTGTTTTTTATTATTTGGCAAAGATGTAAAGAATCATAGTGCTTACATGAGAATTAAAAAATTAGCCCTTTTACACATTGGTAGGTATAAATTAATATAGTGTTTTCAGACAGTAATTTAGGAAAATTATACTGAAATCCTTAAAAAATGTTTTGTATATGCAATTCTATCTCTATGAATTTATTTCTAAAATAATGGAACAAGTATGTAAAAGTGCATTTATTACAACATTATTAATAAACAAAAATGAAACAAACATAATGTCTGATAGTAAGGAATTATTTAAATAAACTACATATATATATATTGATGGGCTTTCCTAGTGGCTCAGAGGGTAAATAATCTGCCTACAATGTAGGAAATCCAGGTTTGATCCCTAGGTTGGGAAGATCCCCTGAAGGAGGGCATGGCAACCCACTCCAGTACCCTTGCCTGGAGAATCCTATGGACTGAGGAGCCTGGCGGGCTGCAGTCCATAGGGTCACAAAGACTTGCATATGACTGAAGCTACTGATCATACACATATGCGTGCATATGCACATCCATGTGCATATGGAAATACGTGCAGCTATTAAAAATGAGGACAAATCTGTATTTACAGTAATGAAAGGAGATGAGTGATACCTTGTTGAGTAAAGATGGCAAATTGCAGGGTGATTGGTGTAGTGTGATTCCCATCTCAATAGTAAAGACATTGGCATTGATTTACGTTACCAGAGTGAAAAAGCTGAATCTCAGTTTCATTGGTATGTGTGCTGAGCATGGGAGAAAAGGACTCTAGAAGCAAGTGTTAAGGACACCTGTGCTAGAGGAGAATAGGAGAAAACAGAAGAGAAAGCTTTGGTATAGGTTTGATCCCTGTAGAGACAGGAGCATTCTCTCTAGTTTCAACCCAGAGTAGCACATAGCTCTGAACCCCTGAGCATGATGGAAGTGGCAGTCCTGGTTCATACCTAAGGACAGACAGCTCTGGGAGCACAAGAGACAACATCTTAGGCAGACCACGTTGGCCACAAGGAACAGTCAGATCAGGCAGTGGTTGTAGAAATACAAAGGCCTATTAAGAAACTGGCATAATGGCCTTTCCTTCTTCTTCAATTGGCTAAAGCAAGTCACATGGCCATAAGAAAGTGAGGAGGAAAGGGAATATGCTCTAATTGTTTTGGGGTGGAGGGTGTCAAGTCATATGGCAGAGGCCATGGACTAAAGGAAGGATAAAGAATGATTGCAATCTACCACACCTACATTTTCTCATATTTTGGACAATAATCATGTAACATTTGTGTAATTATGCTCACAAGAGTAAATGGTGTGCTAGATCGTTACACTAGTGGGCCCCAAAGAACCTTGCCTCCTGGTGTTCATGCCTGTATTAATTTTCTAGGGTTGCTGTATCACAAACTGGGTGGCTTACAGCAACAAATAATCCTCTCACAGTTCTTAAGGCAAGAGTCTGAAATCAAGACTGGCATAGCAGAGCCATTTTCCCTCCAAAAACTCTAGGAGGAAAATCCTCCTGCTTCTAGCTTCTGGTAGCCCTAGGCATTCCTTGGCTTCTTGGCAGCATCACTCCTATCTGTCTCTGTCGTCACATGGCCATCTCGCCTCTGTCTGTGTGACTCTCCCTATTCTTATAAGGACACCAGTAACATTGGTTTAGAGGTCTATCCTGCTCCTGTAGAGCACACCTTAACTTGACTGCATCTGAAAAGACTCTGTTTCCAAATAAGGCCACATTCTATGGTACATGGAGTTAGGACTTCAGCTTACCCTTTGCTGCTGCTGCTAAGTCGCTTCAGTCGTGTCCAACTCTGTGCGACCCCAGAGACGGCAGCCCACCAGGCTCTCCCGTCCCTGGGATTCTCCATTCAAGAACACTGGAGTGGGTTGCCATTTCCTTCTCCAGTTCATGAAAGTGAAAAGTGAAAAAGTGAAGCTGCTCAGTCGTGTCCAACTCCTAGAGATCCCATGGACTGCAGCCGACCAGGCTCCTCCGTCCATGGGATTTTCCAGGCAAGAGTACTGGAGTGGGGTGCCATTGCCTTCTTTGGAAGGACACAATTTGGCTCTAACAATGTCCTTGTGTAGCCCTTCCCTCACTGATTCTAGGCCATGTGACTTTCTTGAGGTCTTGAGGTCACAAGATAGTATTGAACTTGACATGGAAGAGGTGTAATGAGCACATAAGCACCAAGACTAGCCCTCTTGAAGTGGTACCACCACTAGTGAGAAAGCTAAATGTAGCCTCTTTTAGGATGAAAAGACCACAAGGCAAGGGAGGCCCAGATACTACAGATGTCCCAACTGAATCCCTCCAACCTCAAGCTGAATTCGATCACAAAAGGGAACCCATGTGAACCCATGTGAAGCCACCGTACTGCCCAGGCAAGTCACAAAATGGTGAGAAATCATAAATTGTTGTTTTGTAGGAACTACTGAGTTTCAGGGTGGCAGTGGTAGAAAACTGATATGGATAGTTATTGGATTTCCTAAAGGCTAAGCAGAAATCAGATCTGATGTTCCCCAGCCCACCATTTCTAGAATAACTGGTTTTATTGGAATTGAATAGAACTCTAGAGATAATCCAGTCTAATTTTTTTATTTCACAGATAAGAAAAGTGAGCCTTGGGAGCTAGGAACACACCTAAAGTCATGCTGCTGTAAAGGCAGGCATCGGTCTCCTGTCTCTTGGCTCTTCCAGCATTACCACTGGGTCACGTGCTCTAATATGAAGTTACTACTCCAAGGATGGGGCTAGCTCAAGCTCACACAGCTATTTAGTGTCAATATCAGGGCTAGAAATCAGGTTTCTTAACTTCTCACTTAGAGTTCTCTTCCTTTGAGGGGATGGTGAACATTCAGAGTATTTTGTTGGTATTGTTTTTTTAAATCTCAGACGTTTAACTGAGTATTGCCCTAGGCAATGTTATCTTTGTGCCAGAGTGGGGTTCAGGGGGAAAATACCATTGCTTATCTTTCCTAGCTCTAAAATTTCTTTCTCGTCCTTTTCCACTCTTCCCCCCTCCAAATCCCCCAGCCCTGGAAGCATGAGTAAGAGTTCCTACCCCTCCCCATCAGCCACCACTTCAGGCAGGATGGATTAATGAGGTTATGTCTCCAAAGAACTTTGAGTTCCTTGGAAGAAAGGCATCAACATGCAAAGTGGTGGTTGTTATTGCGATTACTTCACTGAGTAGGGTTTCACAGCTGTCCTGATGGAAAAGGGGCCAACAAAACAGAATGCCAGTTTCCCCCAGCAGAGGAGCAGCTGGAATGGATTATAAATGAGACTTGTGTGCCCGGTTCTCTTTCTCGTCAAAGCCCATCAGCCTTTCTCAATGCCCAGCTCTCCCCTTGACAGACCAACAAGCTTCCTGAGCCAGACAGGTGTGGGCGAAGGCACCATCTAAGCTTCTCGTGGATAAGCCTGTTTGGCAGGGGCAGCAAAACCCTATATTCTGAAGTGGAGCCAACCCATTACAAGTGTTCAGTAATGCAATGGATTTCTCCAGTGGTGATTTGGGGTAAGTAAAACATTCTCATGGCTCAAACTTCCCTTCACTTTATAGGACTGGAGGGACAGGAGAGGCAGAGGAAAGAAGGTGTGCAGACTCAGATACATGTCACATTGCCAGGGCCAGAGCACCTCTGTACACCTTTTCTGCCTTCTGCCTCTTTCTTTCCTCCCCCGTCCCTCCCTCCCTCCCTTTTTCCTTCCTCCCCGCCCCCCATCTTATTTTTTCTTTTCCTCCCAGTTAACATATACACTCAATGTCAAGCACCATGTTAGCTTCTGGAGATACAATGGAAAACAAGATGCAGTTTTTTTCCTTCAGGGAATTGCCCCTCCTGGTGCAGGAGTGAGTAAGACAGAGACAGACAAATGAACCAAAAATCACATTCCAAAAACCACATTGCTGGCGAGACTAAGTATATGGGGCCATAGGAACCTACAGAAGAGCCGCTCAACCTGGTTTGGAAAGAGTCTTGGAAGACTCCTGAAAGACCAATCAGAGACTGTCAGATTAAATAGAGGACCAGTGGAGGCAGTATTCTAAGTACACTACAGTTCCATTGGTTCTACAATAGCATAAAAATTATTAATGTTTTGTGAGGGTGAGTGTAAAGAAAGCAAAAGAAAAACAAATGATGAGCCTTCTCATGGTTTTAATTGTGGTGTAGTCATAATATTATTCTTACACGTATCGAACACTTGCTATGTACCAGGTATTACCCAAAGCTTTAAATACATTGATTGATTTAATCTTCCAGGTTCCATGACTAGGCTTATCTTACTGAAGATGAAACTGAGGCCCAGGAAGATTAAGTGACTGGCTCAAAGTCACAGAACTAGTGAGTAGGAGCATCAGGTTTGCATGCAGACAGTCACACCCGGGCGCCCATGCATGCAGCCAGCACACAGCAGTTTCTTTTGTGCAGAGACCAATCACCTCTATATGTGGGCTAGCTCTGTCCTGATCTGACTTTTTTAAAAAAATAGGTGTATAATAGAAAGGCATGGCAATAAATGTTTGACTGCAACCATGAAATTAGAAGATGCTTGCTTCTTGGAAGGAAAGCAATGACAAACCTAGACAGCATATTAAAAGCAGAGACATTACCTTGTCTACAAAGGTCCATTAGTCAAAGCTATGGCTTAAAGCTCAACATTCAGAAAACAAAGATTATGGCATCTGGTCCCATCACTTCATGGGAAATAGACGGGGAAACAGTGTCAGACTTTATTTTGGGGGGCTCCAAAATCACTGCAGATGGTGACCGCAGCCATGAAATTAAAAGACGCTTACTTCTTGGAAGGAAAGTTATGACCAACCTAGACAGCATATTCAAAAGCAGAGACATTACTTTGCCAACAAAGGTCCATCTAATCAAGGCTATGGTTTCTCCAGTAGTCATGTATGGATGTGAGAGTTGGACTGTGAAGAAAGCTGAGTGCCGAAGAATTGATGCCTTTGAACTGTGGTGTTGGAGAAGACTCTTGAGAGTCCCTTGGACTGCAAGGCGATCCAACCAGTCCATTCTAAAGGAGATCAGTCCTGGGTGTTCTTTGGAAGGAATGATGCTAAAGCTGAAACTCCAGTACTTTGGCCACCTCATGTGAAGAGTTGACTCATTGGAAAAGACTCTGATGCTTGGAGGGATTGGGGGCAGGAGGAGAAGGGGACGACAGAGGATGAGATGGCTGGATGGCATCATCAACTCAATGGGTGTGAGTTTGAGTGAACTCCAGGAGTTGGTGATGGACAGGGAGGCCTGGCATGCTACAATTCATGGGGTTGCAAAGAGTCGGACATGACTGAGAGACTGAACTGAACTGAACTGAACTGATGGTTTTTCCAGTAGTCAGGTACAGCTGTGAGAGCTGGACAATAAAAAAGGCTGAGTGCCAAAGAACTGATGCCTTTGAACTGTGGTGTTGGAAAAGACTCTTGAGAGTCCCTTGGACAGCAAGGAGATCAAACCAGTCAATCCTAAAGGAAATCAGTCCTGAATATTCACTAGAAGGACTGATGCTGGAGCTGAAGCTCCAATACTTTTGCCACCTGGTGTGAAGAGCTGACTTCATACCAGGTGGAAAAGATGCTGATATTGAGAAATATTGAAGACAGAAGAAGGGGATGGCAGAGGATGAGATGATTGGATGGCATCACTGACTCGATGGACATGAGTTTGAGTAAACTCCAGGAGATGGTGAAGGACAGGGAAGCCTGGCATGCTGCAGTCTATGGGGTTACAAAGAGTCAGACATGACTTAGGACCAAACAACAACAATGAAATTATATTTACCCAAGACCAGGAAATATAAGTTTCTCTGTGCTTTGGACCTTTTTTAGTTAGAACCTGCCTTTAAGTTATTGAACATTTTATAACTGTTTTCTTCTCTCTTTAGCCACACTCTAAGCCCTTGGAGGCCACAGACTTGTTTGGTCTTTTCTGTTAGGACCCAACCCTACTCCAAGCATAGGGTTGTGCTCTGCACTGTTCTCCAAGAGTATCTGGCTGTGTCTCCATCAAAGGATTTATTACAACATCCCTTAGGGTTGAATTACTTGTGTGCAAATTTCATATGAACTCTTGGGGGGACATTTTTGGGGCATATACAATAGATTTCCAGTAAATGACTTTTAACTTGAAAACGAAGGTACTTGGTACAAGTTCAGGGCTGGCTGGTAACCAAACCCAAATCAAAGCCTTGCAACCAGCTCACGTACTTTCTTCTACATCCTGTGCACTTCAGTCCTTTCAGCTCTTGACATCCCCTCCTTCACTGCCTGTCCCTGTGCAGCATTCCTCTGTTACACATCAAAGTCATTGCCCATTATACTCAGTTTTAAATTTCCTTTGGAGGATCCAACTAAGGGATTTTTTTTTTCTTAAAATGATGACCATTTCAAATGCCAATAAAAGTGTTTTGATTTGTTTTCAAATATTTATGTGTGCTTGTTTTATTAATGCCAAGTGTCCTGTTTAATGTATTCTAATAATCTGACTTGCAAAATTTCCTTATTGCTTCCTACTTAAATAAAACATCTTTGCTGATAAGGAGAATAAAGATGACTTATTTAATCCAAAAGGTGAATATTATTCATCCCTTAATTCTAATACAGACAGGCTCAGGCTTTTTTATATGTTAGCTTAGTATATATTTTTAATACATTTGAACTTGACAACACCCCTATGAAGTGGACACGCTTACCACATCCACATTACAGATGAGGAATGAGAGACTTAGGGGTTATAAGCGATTTGTAAATGGAACGCTGAGGTTCAAGTAGATCTGATTTCTTAATGCTCTTAGAAATTTGACTCTTATTGATCTAGAATCTTTGATTTCTCAAAGCATGCCAAGGTTGATCTCATATACTTCCAGCATACAGACAGAGATACTGGTGGGCACATGTAGGTAAAATGCCTAAGATCAGAGACTGTTGAACTTTAATTCTGTTGTTGGTGATACCGTACTATTCGTATCTGTTTTGAATAATGAGGTCAAAGAGGGTAGGGATCAAGTTGTTCCTGCTGCCTCTGTACAGAAGTGAGTCACATGTAGGCAACACAGTAAACTGACCTTTAAACATGTCTGAGTTCTACAAAAATTAGCTCCATAAACAGCTTCTGGCTTTTCTCAGCTCACCACGATGGCCACAGTGAGAGGGAGGCAGGTGAAGGTGGCCCACCCAAGACAGAGGTCCACATCTTTCCGTGGTTACTTTACTTTGTTCCCCAGGCATATGGAACTAAATTGTCATTCCCCTGCACTCCTCAAACCCTTCTTCCATGTATGGCATTTCATTTGAGCAAATTGAGCTCAAAGAGAACAGGGACCTCACAAAATAAAAAATATGAAGCTGGAACTTGGCATCCGGTTAGATTCCACTCATTATAAACCAAAATTATTTCAGAGGGAATCTACATTTTTTTTCATTCTTCTTTCACTTATTTACCTGAAATCTGATAGGGACTCCGCAGAACCACTGACCTCTGTCTGAAACTCACGTGTCACATGCTGGTTGAAGGTAGTGGTGGAAGTGCTGCTTGCTCTGGGGTAAGGATACCTGAAATGGACCCTAAGCCATCACTTCCAGCACATGACCTTGGCCAGGGACCTCACCTCCTCATGCCGACTCAGGCTGTTGACAGCATTCGGTGTTATTCCTATCTCTTTAAGAATTTCCCACAGCAGTTTGTTGTGATCCCCACAGTCAAAGACTTTAGTGTAGTTAATGATTGTCTATTTTGGGACTATCAGCTCTCCCTTGTCTCTGGTCCTTGTCCTTCTTTTGAAACATTCATAACAATTGGCTTTAGGAGCTGATGGGGTATGGTGTGAAAAGAACAAGCAAACAGCACCACCTCCCACAGGTTGGCATCTGCCCAAGGAACCAGGCTTGATCTTCTTCTGTTCCACTTGTTCCTTCCATACTCATTCCATCTGCTTGCAGCTACCTGGAACCTTCATGCTGCCGATCACCTTCTGGTCTTACCCTTCTGCTTAGAAACCTTTCCTTGATTATAAGTAAACAAATAGGCAAACAAACCAACCAGATATTTGAAGTCTCAATCAAGCCATTACCTTCTTCATGTCTCCTTCCCAATCACCTTCTCCTTCAACCAAAGACCTACTTGACCAAGCCTTTTCTGGCACTCACTGCAGCTGGTTTAATAAACACTGTGCAGAGTTCGGAGAAGGCAATGGCACCCCACTCCAGTACTCTTGCCTGGAGAATCCCATGGATGGAGGAGCCTGGAAGGCTGCAGTCCATGGGGTCGCTGAGGGTCGGATACGACTGAGCGCCTTCACTTTCACTTTTCACTTGCATGCATGGGGAGAAGGAAATGGCAACCCACTCCAGTGTTCTTGCCTGGAGAATCCCAGGGACAGGGCATCCTGGTGGGCTGCCATCCGTGGGGTCACACAGAGTCGGACACGACTAAAATGACTTAGCAGCAGCAGCAGTGCAGAGTTCACTGATGTGGGGGATGGGAACAGCTGTAACACTGCTTTACCCTTGTGCCATGGAAATGTCTATATTTCTGAATGATCTAGAATGCTTTGCAGAAGATAATATATCTTAATGATCTTAGCTTCCCCAGAACCTAGCAAAGTGCCTGCGATATAACAGTAATCAGTGTTTGTTAAAGGAATGGATGAAAGAATGAATGAGGTTTAAATCTCTCTTGGTCTTCATAGAGTTGAGTAGAGTAGGGTTGACATGGACATCTAAAATTGTAGGTTGACATCTACAATCAAACTCATTTTATCACTTTTGGAGAGAGGCACAAACTCTTAATGACAAGGTTTTCTGGCAGATTTATTTTGTTCCTTATTCTTACTTCTGTGTCTAAGAGCATTTGGATCAGTATATACCAATAGGAAATGCTTAATAAATGTTTGACGAATGAATAGAAGATCCAAGAGATTTCATTTTCAGCCACAATATCTCAGTGACATCCCCATAGAAAATGGTTCCATGGTCTACAGCCTGGATGGACAATGACTGTCAGGGACAGACAATTCCTAGGAGATGGAATGGAGGCTGCTACCCTGATAACTTCAACACCAGTCAGAGGCAATAGCCATTCTGAGGACCAATCCATGGAGCAAGAAGCCTGAGAGGAACATCTTTGCTCCCTCAAAATGAGTAAAATATTTTGAGTGATATTAATACTCTTTCTCTTCTATCTTAAGTATTTATGATCAGTGTTCTAGTCAATATAAAGTAAGGTTTTCACAAAGTAAAAATAAATGGAAAATTGTCATGGCAATGTTGATGTTCGAAGATTTGCAGCAAGACCCAATAGCCTTGAAGGCAGGCATTATGAAACTAGAATTTTCTAAATGACTCTGGTGTCCATTTAACATATCAAACTAGTCCTGATGAAACACATTATACAGTTTTACGTAGTGTAGAGAAGAAGGAGACGCCAAAGAAAACTTCACTCCTCCAAGGCCAAGGGCTAATAAAGAGAAGATGATGGAGCAATGAGTTCAGGGAAATCAGGAAGAATATCTGGATGTTTCCTCTCTGGGTCATCAGAGCCTCGTGCAGTGAGGAGGGCTAGTGGATAGGCTGAGAGTGCTGTGAGAGCACCAGGACTTTTGACCTACCTTTTGTTTTGGGTGGAGACAACTGATCCTGAAACTCTATGGAGAGTGCTACAAATTCAGAGTATTTGTGGGTGGGATATGCAGGTGAATAAAGTGACTGGCGTGTGGGTCTGAGCTTTTCCTGTTTTCATCTGGCCTGGATGCTCCTTTGTGAACCCACAGATCTGACCTAGGTTGCTGGGGTGACTGAGATGAGCCTGCCGCAGCAGGACAGCATTGTTGACAGCTAGGACCCGGCAGAGACTCAAAGCGTCTTCATTAGCAGGAGTGGGGTAGGCAGTGGGGCTTAAGTCTGCAGGGAGGGGCCCCAGGCTCTGAGCAAGCCAAGCAGAAATAGACCAAAAGTACTCCAGCCACAGATGTCAGCTGTGGGTGCCAGCTGTGGACACCAGCCATGGGGTGGTGCCAAGCATTCCTCAGCAGACACCAGGCACCTCACACCCAGGCACAAGTGCAAATCCAGGGGTTCCCCTCCCCCAGCGTCATGGGCTGCAGGAGCCAGAGAGAGGAGCAGGAGAGGGAGACGATACTCCAGACGAAGTGAGGAGAAAAACAAGTGAATCTAAAGATTCTGTGTAAATGGTTGGGCAGAACTAACCTGAAGACTAAACTGGACTAAACGGAGTTGTTTTCTTGCTACTTAAGGCAGGTGGAGGGCTCATGAAAAACGTCAGATGAGAAATAAAGAAACTAATCAGGGAACCCTCCCACTCACAGACAGTTTTGATCCTTAGCAGCTTTGTCATGGGACTTAGGAGGTGAGATGCTAAAGTGAGAAGCAATTCCATTCGACATCACGCCAGGAGGGTTTCCAGGGTCTTGGGACGCAGATGTTGCTGGGCTATCTCATCTCCATTGCTTCCTTTCTTGCCCCTGAGCCTTCTCTACCCCTTCTTAACCCCCTCTCCCATCCTCTTTTCTCTTATCTCTTGAGCTTTTCCTTTCCTCTCAAGAGAGGAAATGCACACAGATGGGCAAGCTGAATCAGAATGGTGTTTCTGTGAGCTTCTTGGATGTTTAGAAGGAGTGAGGTTGAACTACACAAACCCTCAGGAAGCACCTCTCTGATAGTTATGTGTGCTGTGCTGTGCTTAATTGCTCAGTCGTATCTGACTCTTTGCAACCCCATGGACTATAGCCCACCAGGCTCATCTGTCCATGGGGATTCTCCAGGCAAGAATACTGGAGTGGTTGCCATGCCCTCCTCATAGATGCCTCCAAAGAACGTTATGATGGTATCACTAACTGAGCACTTATTTCCATTTTGCAGCCCAGGGAGAAATAGAGAAAGGAATGAGAAAAGCTCTTTAGAGGACATTTTGCTGATGAATACGTGAATGAAGAAACCCTCAAAAAGTTTAGCAAGTGGAACATTCCTGACGCAGTACGTTAACTTGAGTAACCTAATATAATAACGGCCATAAGGAAAAAGCAAGTCACGCTCCCCAGAGACTATCTATAGTCATAGAAAGAAGATGTGGAACTTTAAGTAAATAATTAATTGGAATGATCCAAAGTGTTGTTTTGACTAATAGTGGGGTCTCTGTATGGAAATCTGAGCTGCTTTGCTTAAGGGTTTCCTCACACAAAATGATCCTGCTTTGGTGAAACTTCTGAGTGTTTAGTAAGTGACAAAGTCTTGGAAAGCTGGAGAAGAAATTGAAACCAAGCAATTTCAGGGCCCATCTGCCTGATGGAGACAAAGAGATCCTGTTCCTTACCTCTCTGGCCTCTTTTTATTTGTGTGAACTTTTAACTCACAAATATTGTTTAAAGTCAAACTCAGTTTGATGCAATTTTGAGTCATATAAGGGTGTGAGGATGGAAAGCCTTGCATTAAACTGAGCTCTCTCCTTAGACATGACTATTTGGACTTCATAATCTATTATAATTTAACTCAGATGACCATTATATCTACTACTGTGGGCAGGAATCCCTCAGAAGAAATGGAGTAGCCATCATGGTCAACAAAAGAGTCCGAAATGCAGTACTTGGATGCAATCTCAAAAATGACAGAATGATCCCTGTTCATTTCCAAGGCAAACCATTCAATATCACAGTAATCCAAGCCTATGCCCCAACCAGTAACGCTGAAGAAGCTGAAGTTGAACGGTTCTATGAAGACCTACAAGACCTTTTAGAACTAACACCCAAAAAGATGTCCTTTTCATTATAGGGGACTGGAATGCAAAAGTAGGAAGTCAAGAAACACCTGGAGTAACAGGCAAATTTGGCCTTGGAATACGGAATGAAGCAGGGCAAACACTAATAGAGTTTTGCCAAGAAAATACACTGGTCATAAC
Organism: Bubalus kerabau; assembly: GCF_029407905.1. Taxonomy (NCBI): domain Eukaryota; kingdom Metazoa; phylum Chordata; class Mammalia; order Artiodactyla; family Bovidae; genus Bubalus; species Bubalus kerabau. The sequence goes on from NC_073637.1 coordinate 70,708,951, forward strand.
AAGCACCCACTTTCAACAACACAAGAGAAGACTCTATACATGGACATCACCAGATGGTCAACACCGAAATCAGATTGATTATACTCTTTGCAGCCAAAGATGGAGAAGCTCTATACAGTCAGCAAAAACAAGATGAGGAGCTGACTGTGGCTCAGATCATGAACTCCTTATTGCCAAATTCAGACTTAAATTGAAGAAAGTAGGGAAAACCACTAGACCATTCAGGTATGACCTAAATCAAATCCCTTATGATTATACAGTGGAAGTGAAAAATAGATTTAAGGGACTAGATCTGATAGATAGAGTGCCTGATGAACTATGGAATGAGGTTCGTGACATTGCTCAGGAGACAGGGATCAAGACCATCCCCATGGAAAAGAAATGCAAAGAAGCAAAATGGCTGTCTGGGGAGGCCTTACAAATAGCTGTGAAAAGAAGAGAAGCCAAAAGCAAAGGAGAAAAGGAAAGATATAAGCATCTGAATGCAGAGTTCCAAAGAATAGCAAGAAGAGATAAGAAAGCCTTCTTCAGCAATCAATGTAAAGAAATAGAGGAGAACAACAGAATGGGAAAGACTAGAGATCTCCTCAAGAAAATTAGAGATACCAAGGGAACATTTCATGCAAAGATGGGCTCGATAAAGGACAGAAATGGTATGGACCTAACAGAAGCAGAGATATTAAGAAGAGGTGGCAAGAATACACAGAAGAACTCTACAAAAAAGATCTTCATGACCCAGATAATCACGATGGTGTGATCACTGACCTAGAGCCAGACATCCTGGAATGTGAAGTCAAGTGGGCCTTAGAAAGCATCACTATGAACAAAGCTAGTGGAGGTGATGGAGTTCCAGTTGAGCTATTTCAACTCCTGAAAGATGATGCTGTGAAAGTGCTGCACTCAATATGCCAGCAAATTTGGAAAACTCAGCAGTGGCCACAGGACTGGAAAAGGTCAGTTTTCATTCCAATCCCAAAGAAAGGCAATGCCAAAGAATGCTTAAACTACCACACAATTGCACTCATCTTACATGCGAGTAAAGTAATGCTCAAAATTATCCAAGCCAGGCTTCAGCATTACGTGAACTGTGAACTTCCTGATGTTCAAGCTGGTTTTAGAAAAGGCAGAGGAACCAGAGATCAAATTGCCAACATCTGCTGGATCATGGAAAAAGCAAGAGAGTTCCAGAAAAACATCTATTTCTGCTTTATTGACTATACCAAAGCCTTTGAGTGTGTGGATCACAATAAACTGTGGAAAATTCTGAAAGAGATGGGAATACCAGACCACCTGATCTGCCTCTTGAGAAATTTGTATGCAGGTCAGGAAGCAACAGTTAGAACTGGACATGGAACAACAGACTGGTTCCAAATAGGAAAAGGAGTTCGTCAAGGCTGTATATTGTCACCCTGCGTATTTAACTTCTATGCAGAGTACATCATGAGAAAGGCTGGACTGGAAGAAACACAAGCTGGAATCAAGATTGCCAGGAGAAATATCAATCACCTCAGATATGCAGATGACACCACCCTTCTGGCAGAAAGTGAAGAGGAACTCAAAAGCCTCTTGATGAAAGTGAAAGTGGAGAGTGAAAAAGTTGGCTTAAAGCTCAACATTCAGAAAACGAAGATCATGGCATCCAGTCCCATCACTTCATGGGAAATAGATGGGGAAACAGTGGAAACAGTGTCAGACTTTACTTTTTTGGGCTCTGAAATCACTGCAGATGGTGACTGCAGCCATGAAGTTTAAAAGAAACTTGCTCCTTGGAAGGAAAGTTATGACCAACCTAGATAGCATATTCAAAAGCAGAGACATTACTTTGCCAACAAAGGTCTGTCTAGTCAAGGCTATGGTTTTTCCTGTGGTCATGTATGGATGTGAGAGTTGGACTGTGAAGAAGGCTGAGTGCCGAAGAATTGATGCTTTTGAACTGTGGTGTTGGAGAAGACTCTTGAGAGTCCCTTGGACTGCAAGGAGATCCAACCAGTCCATTCTAAAGGAGATCAGTCCTGGGATTTCTTTGGAAGGAATGATGCTAAAGCTGAAACTCCAGTACTTTGGCCACCTCATGGGAAGAGTTGACTCATTGGAAAAGACTCTGATGCTGGGAGGGATTGGGGGCAGGAGGAGAAGGGGATGACAGAGAATGAGATGGCTGGATGGCATCACTGACTTGATGGACGTGAGTCTGGGTGAACTCCGGGAGTTGGTGATGGACAGGGAGGCCTGGCATACTGCGATTCATGGGGTCGCAAAGAGTCAGACATGACTCAGTGACTGAACTAACTAACTAGCTATATGTCAGGCCCTATAGTATTTATTCTTCATATCTGTCTTATTTAATTTAATCCTCACCACAATTCTAGGGGTGGAATAGGGTCTCCTTTTTACAGATAAAATATCATTTGGTGACCTGAAAAAGAAAATAAAATTATTCTAAAAAAATAGAAAACATCACTTGGACCAGCCCTTGCAAAATTTCCAAGTTACCAGTATAAATGCTTCTCCTTTCTTCTAAAACTTTGTAGTAGAGAAGCCCCCATGATTCTCAGTGTGGTCCATTTCAGCAATAGTCCTCTGAAGACATGGAACATACTTTCACATTTGCAATTCAAGTCTTCTTTAGGCCCCTGGCTCCTTACTACTTCTGTCCTGGCACAGCAGCACATGGGCTTTCCGTGACCAGATCACATCAGCAAAGGGGCAAAGGACGGCAGAGAAACTGAGTAAACTTCAGGGCCTTGAGCCTTCTTACGTAACTCTGAAATATGTTCTTCTTATGACAAAAGTGATTTAAAAATTTACTGGGGCTCACTGCTGGCTCAAACAGTAAAGAATCTGCCTGCCAAGACCTGGGTTTAATCCTTGGCTTGGGAGGATCCCCTGGAGAAGGAAATGGGAACCCACTCCATTATTCTTGCCTGGAGAATCCCATGGACAAGAGGAGCCTGGTGGGGTACAGTCCATGGGGTCACAAAGAATCAGATACGACTGAGCGACTAACACACACACACACACACACACACACGCTTTACAATGTTGTGTTAGTTTCTGCCATCCAGAGAAGTGAATCAGCTATGTACACGCATATATTCCCTCCCTCGTGGACCTCCCTCCCACCCCTCTAGGTCACCACAGAGCACCGAGCAGAGCTCCTTGTGCTTTATAGCCAATTCCTACTAGCCATGTATCTCACACATGGTAGAGTATACATGTCAATCCCAATCTCCAATTCAACCCATGTCTCTCCCCTTGCTGTGTCCACGCATCCATTCTCTGCTTCTGTGTCTCTATTCCTGCCCTGCAAATAGGTTCATGTGTACCATTTTTCTAGATTATATATATATATATATCATATTAATATATGATATTTGTTTTTCTCTTTCTGACTTACTCCAGTGTGAATGACATTCTCTAGGTTAATCCATGTCTCTACAAATGACCTAACTTCATTCTTTTCTATGGCTGAATAATATTGCATTGTATATATGTACCATGTCTTCTTTTTTTTTTTAATTTTATTTTATTTAACTTTACAATATTGTATTGGTTTTGCCATATATCAAAATGAATCTGCCACAGGTATACATGTGTGTTCCCCATCCTGAACCCTCCTCCCTCATCCCTCCCCATACCATCCCTCTGGGTCATCCCAGTGCACCAGCCCCAAGCATCCAGTATCGTGCATCGAACCTCGACTGGCGACTCGTTTCATATATGATATTATACATATTTCAATGCCATTCTCCCAAATCATCCCACCCTCTCCCTCTCCCACAGAGTCCAAAAGACTGTTCTATACATCAGTGTCTCTTTTGCTGTCTCGTATACAGGGTTATTGTTACCATCTTTCTAAACTCCATATGTATGCGTTATTATACTGTATTGGTGTTTTTCTTTCTGGCTTACTTCACTCTGTATAATAGGCTCCAGTTTCATCCACCTCATTAGAACTGATTCAAATGTATTCTTTTTAATGGCTGAGTAATACTCCATTATGTATATGTACCACAGCTTTCTTATCCATTCATCTGCTGATGGACATCTAGGTTGCTTCCATGTCCTGGCTATTATAAACAGTGCTGTGATAAACACTGGGGTATACGTGTCTCTTTCCATTTGGTTTCCTCAGTGTGTATGCCCAGCAGTGGGATTGCTGGATCATAAGGCAGTTCTATTTCCAGTTTTTTAAGGAATCTCCACACTGTTCTCCATAGTGGCTGTACTAGTTTGCATACCCACCAACAGTGTAAGAGGATTCCCTTTTCTCCACACCCTCTCCAGCATTTATTGCTTGTAGACTTACTGTGTCTTCTTAAAGTACTGTTGCTGCTGCTGGTGCTAAGTCACTTCAGTTGTGTCCAACTCTGTTCGACCCCATAGACGGCAGCCCACCAGGCTCCCCTGTCCCTGGGATTCTCCAGAGAAGAACACTGGAGTGGGTTGCCATTTCCTTCTCCAATGCATGAAAGTGAAAAGTGAAAGTGAAGTCACTCAGTCGTATCTGACTCTTCGCGACCCCATGGATAGCAGCCTACTAGGCTCCTCCGTCCGTGGGATTTTCCAGGCAAGAGTACTGGAGTGGGGTGCCATTGCCTTCTCTCTTAAAGTACTCTATGCCCCTTATTTTAAAAAGAAAAATATTGTATAGTATATGATGAAGAAATTGAGGTTGCCCTGAAATTCTACCTTCAAGGGATTGCCAGGAACCTTAGGTCTTTAATGAAGAACTGGCTAGAGAAGTATTGCTCAGTCATTGATCTCTGCCACAGCAAGAAAAACAGGACTTTGGTCAGTTTGACATAGTGAAAAGAACACAGTTTGGGAGCCAGACAAACCTGGGATTGGATCTCAGGTTTGATCTTGGACAAGTTATGTCAGTTCTCTGATTCTCAGCTTCCTAGATGTCAAATGGATGAAGACAGCACTAACTCCTAAAGCTGGAGAGGCCTGAAGAGGATGTATGCAGAGCTCTCAGCAAGGTGAATGGCACAAAGCAGGTCTTTAACAATTGCATCGACAGAATATCACAGAGATGCAAAAATTTCTGCAAAACAAAATTACCAGCTGCTGAGACAATTCCCCAACATCTACTGTTTCTCCCACTGAGTTAATGGCTAGACTTCAGGTGTATAAGTTACAGAATAGGTTCTTGGTAAAAGTTTGTTGATTTTTAACACACGGTGCCTATCGGAATTTTCTTCTGTGTATGTGTTCTTTATTGAATGATTGAAGCTACTCATAATAAAGTGAACCTTCAAATTATTAATATCTTAAGATACATTTTCAGACTCTTAAAATAAATTCTACTTCTGTAGTGACAGCTGCCCAACCTCACTTTTGATACACTGATGACCTGGAACCTTGAAGCTGCCCTCTTCAGTCCCAGGGGGAGAGAGTGATGCGATGTGAGAGTCATGGTGTGAAGAAGGCGCTTCTTCCTAATGAATGCCCAGCTATCCCACTTTGTTTGGTTGAAAAGCAAGACTCCAAGCCTCAGCCTCTGTGACTGCCAAGATCCTGTCACTCTGAATGTGCTCGTTTCCAGCTGTGGCCCCATGATGCCTCTTCAAACCAATTATTCTGCAACAATTGATCACATCCCATGCCTATCACTATATTTGAGAGCTGGACAGAAATACTGCCCGACAGATGATCCAAGCAGGGGCCAGAGGCTTCAGGTGCAACACTTTTCAACCCACTTGCCAGCGTGGGACGTGCCCTGGGTGCAACTTAACAACTCTGTCGGTGGTAACAAGGCTGAAGTGCTGAAAGACTCACTGCTTCCTGCCTGCTGATGACCTCAGGACTTGAGAGCACTTGCGTGTCTGGACTCTTCTTCCTCAGATCCCTTGTGTCCCCAGCAAACAAGCAAACATGTTTGTTAATTGTCTGTCGCCATCTAGCTGGAATGTAAGCTCCAAAAGGGTAAGGCATTTGGTCTGTTTTCTTTACTGCTATAGCTCCAGTTCACAGATGCATGCCTAATATATGATGGGGTCTCAATTTATGCTTGTTGAATGGAGAATCCAACAGCGATGATTGCCTTAGTTTTTCTCAAGGAAAGAGAGGTCCTGATAGAAATAAGCAAATGGTAAATTTGCTGACTATGGGAATTTGTTTACTAAAGCACGAGACACTTCAGAGGATCTGTCTTATCATTATAAGAGATGTTTATTCTGAAATACAGCTGCAATGAGGTATATTTGATGTCCTTTTAGGCTCACAAGAAGAAAAATGTGTTCATTTTTTATTGAATTTTACTATTCTTACTCACTTAAGTTTTTGAAGGGCCACATGGATCATTTTAATAAAAATTGAATTTCAGTAGTGAATCTGTCAAAAGAAATATAGTTTATGCCATAGAATTTAATGTGAGTTTATTTTTTGCATTTCAAAACAGAGGAGTGATTTGGGGAGGTTCTAGAAATATTTTGCCCTCTGTTGAAGTCTGAGGATCAAAACTGAAAGATAATCTTTCTTCATTTCTTAATAAGGACTTACTTCCTGTTAAATTTAGCCATAACTGACTCTGACCATGCCAGACACCTGTTGCTTTTCCTCCCAGCACTTGTCTTCACCTGGCTTATGTTCCAAATGTTGCTGTTGGATGTGAGTTTACCTGTTTAATTGTTTAACATCATCTCTCTTATATTGTAAGCAGGGATTTTCATCAGTTTTGTTCATGCTTCCTGCCCAGCACCTAGAATAGTGCCTGGAATGTGGTAAGTGCTTAGTGTAGATGCATCAAATAAACAAATTAACTTAAATGTACATTACATATCCCAATATCTATGCAAACGTATCTTGGAGGGGAAGTGATGGCAACGATAGGGCTGGGCACCCAGGGCGCTCACTGGAACTTGGGACATTTGGACGTGGGAGTAAAATCAGTCCAAATCCACTCTTTCTAGGTGTTTTGCCACCAGGCATTGAATCTCCCTCAGCTTCGTCCTGAGTCTTGCAAAATGGAAATAATTATAGCCACTTAAGGAGTTACGGAGATTACATGAGAAGAGGATACAAATGTGCTTTGCAAAATCTGCTAAAACTTACAGAAGCATCAGATTTCCTTATGTGCTGTGTACACATGTCTGTTGATGGAGTGAGTGATTGGGTTACACTAATCCGTTGCTTAACTCAACCACTCTGCTGAAGAGGCTACTAATGGATGCTCAGTTGTCATGGCAGGTGCATAAAGGGAGATGCCTTTCCCATGAAATACCAGGGATCAGAGGCCAATCAGAACTGCCCAAGGAGCTGTTTAAAAATTGTATATTCTGAGGTGTGGTAAGCTGTATGCTTGTTCACATTTATTTGTCTCCCTTGCCACCCTCAGGCTGCCATATATACAATGCTTTCCTGGAGGTGATGTTTGGTTTTCATCCCCAAAACACTGGGCGCGGCCATAGATTTGCCCTTAGTCGATGAATTATAAGTGAGCGTGATGCATGCCACACCAACATAGAAACATTAGATGTGTTGGCATGGTTTGGCTTGGCACCCACTCTAGCTTCTGCGCTCAGTTAAGAGAACGGCACACCCTAGTTAGAGGATACTCCTTCAGCCTGGTTTCTGGAATGAGGATACACATGCTTCTTGATCAGGCCCAGGCATGCCCAACATAGCCACACCGACTCACAGCCCTTATGAAACGTGAGCACAAATGTTTGTGTGAGCCACTGAGATGCTGAAGTGGTTTGTTACCTTAGTGAAACCTGACTGGTAAACCGGGATCCACGCCAAGGCCCCCACAGTCCATCCACTGAGGCTCAGAGATCTGTGTTTTTAAAAACCTTGTAATCAATCAGATTTGGGAACAATTCTCCTAGATTATCTACACTCCATCCTTCCTTCCTCCCTCCCACCTGCCCATAGGAACAGGGTTTGACTAATGCATCTATCATTCCTATAACTCAGCTGGTAGCATTCGTGGTTGTCAGGCCAGAAGGAAAAGAAAAGGATGTCTCTCTACGTTGGAAATTAGGATCGAATATGAAGCTGCAGAAACTGAATCTCAAATTAAATCAGAGATTTCAAGGTCACCTGGCCTCTCCTTTCCAACTCTTTACTTGGAATGTGATAGAATAATTTATTACTACAAAAGCAAGATATAGACTATGGAAAGACATACTCTATTATGGGCCGGATGGTTTGGATTTTTATGTGGTTATTATTCTAGTTTCTGACAGTTCCTAATAAGTGTGCCTACGTTTGTTACTAAATTATTATTGGCTAATCAATGTCCAACAGTTCTGCCTGCTATGAGGTCTTGAGGCACTTACAAAAAGCAAGAGGGTACTGTCAGTCTTCACTGGTAGAGACCAAGCCCATGGTTCCAAGGAAGACTTTCATTTTATTTCCTAACATCTCAGGATTAAAACTAAAGCCTTCATGTCTGGATTATGAAAAATGACCCTTTTATTTTTTGACCACTTATAATTAGACCATATGAGGGCTCATGGGTAAGATTAAAATCACTTTATTTTACACGAGTAAAGCAAAATTTCTTAAAAATTGTTGGACAATCTCATAACCTTGGTTATCTCTTATTAAACTATAGATAAGACTGCATGGACAACTAGGTCTTTAATGAATGGCCCTTCTTTCAATGTCAGTGACAATAAGGATGACACTTATTTTGATCATTTTTTAAGGGGAACAAAAGGATAGACAGATGTTCTAATTATGATATTTATGACATTAAAATTGAATTTGAGTTTTGTTCCTACTTTGGTCTTGTATAAGAGATAACTAACTGTTCTCTTCATGTTATAAAACCCAAATTCCCATAACCTCCAGTTATAGTCAGTAGGATAGAAAAAAATATTTTATATAATCAGCTATGCTCCAGAGGGCTTTTTGAAATGCATATTATTACAGAGCTTGGGACTAATCACCTGGAATCCCCTGAGTCCTTCTTTCCCTACACAGGTATCTAATAGATCCAAAGATGCAATCACTCATGACAGGCAACGAATACACAACAGGATTCTAGTGCATTTATTTCATCAGCAGAAGAAATTTGGGAATATTCCATATTCAAATACATTGAAATAGAGATGTTAAGAGCCAAAAGCTATGTAAACCCCATTTTCCCTTGAAAATGAGGGTCTGCATTCCTTTGAGTGTAGCTTTCCTCAGCTGCTGTCCACCATGACTCCCAGAAGTATGAAATTGACAAATATCCAGTTACTCCTTGCAGAGGAGACTTAGTAACCGGTGTTCATATTAGCTTCACATATTCTTTTTTTTTAAAAAGTTGATTACTTTTAAATATTACTTAGATAGTAAGACATCAATTCCTGAAACCCTCCAGAAGGGAGTCCAGGATGGTCCAGCCGATGATGGAGTGTGTTTTGTTATGGTCCCTGATGTTGATGTTGGCTTGCAAGGTGCAGGGGGCAGAGTTGACTGTGTCACTTTTTGGAATAAAACCTGGGTATGAGTTTATTTGCCTGGTATTTGCCACTTCTTCTCAAGTTGAAGACAGAAATCTTGGTAATTAAAATTTCTGAATATTTAGATTCTGAATATTCTATTTTACAAAGGCATGTGATTTTGCTGGAGGTGGCAGAGAGGTAATGAAGAGAGAGGTAATGGCAGAGAGGTAATGAATTTGAAAATCTGCTGAAAGCTGTAGACCTTCTCCTCACGAGAAATCCAAGTTTTAGGGAGTTCACCTGGGGTTAGTGGAGTCCTGGGTAAGAGCTCACAAGATAATGAAAACTGCATGGAGCTTGAGGTCTAGTTTCTCCCTCATTTCTAGCTGTGTGGTCTTAGGCAAATCACTTAACTTCTCTGAGAGTTAGCTTCTTTTTAGATTTATAAACTATAAAATGATTTATAAATTTTATCATTTTTCCTTATAATTGCAGAAAATGTAAATATTCCTGAGCCCCTGCCCCCCAATATTGTTCTCTTTCTCTTTTAATCATTAAGATTAAATGATTTAATCTTTCTTTCTACCAATTGCATGTGACAGTAATGTCAGTGACTGGTGAGCTTCCTAGGCCTTTGCTTTGTAAAATTTAAACTAATTGTTGTACATTAAAATAAGGTAAAAGAGCCAAAGCAACATGTATATATTTACAAATAAATATCTGAAAATCATTTTGCTTCTATAATTGCACCGCAAACCAGGGAGATGTATTCAGCCTAATATTAACATCCAACAGTTTTTGAGCACTTCCTGTGTATGCCAGACAGTTGCTAAGGCCTTTGTATATTTATTTCCCATTATTTCAAAGAACCATAGGAAGAAGTTTCTTTGTTTGTATGTGTCCCTTTATCTCCTCCATATGTTCTTTGTGTGTTTTGAGATACTGCATACAATAAAATACACAGATCTTAAGTTTACCGTTTACCAGATAAAAGAAAACACCCATGAAGTCAACACAATCAAAACAGAGAACACTGCCACCAGCTTAGAAAGTTCTTTACTTTGAGTAAATATCTAGGAATGGAAATGCAGTTACAACTCTTCCCCCATGTCTCAGGTGAGCATTTGCCAAAGGACTTTCTTTTTATTCAAATTTCAAATTCTTCACATTTTTGAAAGCAAAGATATATGTGTATATATATATATTAATAAAAATATAAACAATCCCCAAGCAGTGTATGGGCCAGCACCTTTAATCAAACATATTAATATTTCTGTGAAAAAATACTACTCTTCATGCTGAGTGGGATATATAAAACCTATAGATAACTTCATCTCATGTCAGTTCATGTTGGGTTTTGCTACCAAATAAGTGTACTATAAATTAATTAAAAAAATTTTTTTCTAAAGTGTTGTTTTTAAACAGCTTTATTGAGGTAGAGGTTAAATTCCATACCATTCAGTCATGTAGTGGTTTTTGGTATATTAAATTTTTTTTTTTTTAATTGTGGTATATCATTACCATCTTTCTAAACTGCAGGATACAGGAAGCCTGGGGCTGGTGCACTGGGATGACCCAGAGGGATGGTATGGGGAGGGAGGTGGGAGGGGGGTTCAGGATTGGGAACATGTGTACACCCGTGGCGGATTCATGTTGATGTATGGCAAAACCAATACAATACTGTAAAATAATTAGCCCCTAATTAAAATAAATAAATTTAAATTAAAAAAATTGTAGTATAAAATACATCATAAAATGTTAACCATTTCAACTATTTCTGTGTCATTAAATATATTCACAGTGCTGTACAACCATTACCATTATCTATTTCCAAAACATTTTCATTGTTCCAAACAGAAATGTTCTAACTATTAAGCAGTAACTCCCCATTCCTCTGTCCCCCCAACCTCTGGTAACATCCACTCTACTTTCAACTTCTATAAATTTGCCTGTGCTAAAGAGCTTATACAAGTGGGATCCCACAATGCTCATGCTTTTGTGTATCGCTTGTTTCACTACGCATACTGTCTTCAAGGTTGTTCCATGTTGCAGCACTTATCAGAACTTCATTATGCATACACCACACCTTATTTATTCAGTCATCCAGTTGATGGATGTTTGAGTTTTTCACCTTTAGGCTATTGTCCATAATGCTGTCATGAACATTCAATACAAGTCTTTGAAAAAATTTTTTTATAATTCTTTGGGATAAAGACCTAGGAGTGGAAATGCAAGATCATATGATAATTGTATGCTTAATTTTTCAAGTTAATTCTATGCTTTTGAGGAACTGAATCTATTTCCCACCGTGACTGAACTATTTTGTGTTTCCAAGCAGCAGTGACGTTCTACATTCTCTGCATCCTCACCGAAACTTGCTACTTTGTTATTGTTATTGCCATTCTAGTAGATATGACGGAGGAGGCAATGGCACCCTACTCCAGTACTCTTGCCCGGAAAATCCCATGGACAGAGGAGCCTGGTAGGCTGCAGTCCATGGGGTTGCTGAGTCGGACACAACTGAGTGACTTCACTTTCACTTTTCACTTTCATGCACTGGAGAAGGAAATGGCAACCCACTCCAGTGTTCTTGCCTGGAGAATCCCAGGGACGGGGAAGCCTGGTGGGCTGCCGTCTATGGGGTCACACAGAGTCGGACACGACTGAAGTGACGAAGAAGAAGAAGAAGAAGGAGAAGGGGAAGGGGAAGGGGAAGGGGAAGGGGAAGGGGAAGGAGATATGAAATGGAATCTCATTATAGTGCTGATACCCATTTCTCTAATGATGACTAATCCTTGTTGCCATTTTTATATCTTCTTTCAGGAAATGCCTATTCCATGCCTGTGCCATGGCCTTTGCCCATTTTAAAATTGGGTTGTTTGTCTTATTGTTGTTGAGTTGTAAGAGTTTTTTATTTTGGACTAGCTGTGATTTGCAAATATTTTCTCCCATTATGTAGGTTGTTTACTCATTTTCTTGGTTATGCCATTTGATACACAAATGTTTTAAATTTGGGTGAAGTCTAATCTTTTTTTGTTGCTCATGCTTTTTATTGTCATGTCTAAGAATCCATTGCCAGATACAAGAGTGTAGATATTACCCCTATGCTTTCTACTAAGAGTTCTGTGGTTTTAACTAATATAATAAATGGTTATGTTGTTGATCCATTTTGAATTCATTTTTTTAAATTTATTTTTGTATATTATGTTAGGTAGGAGTCCAGTTTCATTCTTTTGCATCTGGCAATCCAGAAGAAATTCAACACTTTATTGACAAGACTATTCTTTACTCATTGAATGGGCTTGGCACTCATGTCAAAAATCAATTTGCCATAGATGTAGGATTTATTTCTGGATTCTCAGTTCCATTCCATTGGTCTATATATCTGTCCTTATACCAGTACCACAGTTTTTTTTTCTTTTTTTAACTGTAAATTTGTCATAAGTTTTGAAATTGAGAAGTATAAACTCTCTATCATTGTTCCTTAAAAAAGAAAAAGATTCTCATGACTATTTACAGCCCTTTACAATTCCATGTGAATTTGGATTGTGTTAATTCTGTAGGGTACTTTGGCCATTTAAATAATATTTGAAATTGCCATTTAAATAATATTAAATATTTTTATTCATGAAGGTAGGATGTCTTTGCATTTACTCATATCTTATTTACTTTCTCTTATCAATATTTTATAATTATGAGTATATGTCTTTCACTTTCTTTGTTAAATTTGTTCCCTGATGTTTTATTCTTTTCAATGCTATTGTAAATGGAATTTTCTTAATATTCTCTTCACATTGTTCATTGTTGATGTATCTTATGCTTTTCTTATGCTTCTTATGCTTTTTAACATATATTCGGTTAGTGAAAAAGTTCATTTGTTTTTTCCCCATAAGATGGCTCTACTAGAATTTAGTCGTCTTTAACTTCATTTGAAACAATTTTATTAGTTTGTATTATGACAGCTGGCACATGAGCTTGCATTTAAAGAAAAACTTATCAAAATTGGTGAATTTTTGTGTAGCCATTTTATTATTGAAGATGGAAGGAAAAAAGCAACATTTTCATCATATTATGCTTTATTATTACCAAAAAAAGTAAAAAAAAAAACCCTGAAACACAAAAACTATTTGTGCAGTGTATGGAGAAAGGTGCTGTGATTGATCTAATGTGTCAAAAGTGTTTTGTGAAGTTTTGTGCTGGAGATTCCTCACTCTATGATAATCTGTGGTAGAGTAGACCAGTTGAACTTGATAGTGATCACACTGAGACATTAATTGAAAACAATCAACATTATGCCATGAGGGAGATAGCTGGCATACTCAAAATATCCAAATCAGGTGTTGAAAATCATTTGCACCATTTTGGTTATGTTTATTTCTCTGATGTTTGTGTTCCACATAAGTTAAGTGGGGGAAAAAAAAACTTTCTTGACCATACTTCCACATGTAATTCTCTACTTAAACATAATGAACGCTTTCTGCTTATAAAGCATATTGTGACAGGTAATGAAAAGTAGATACTATACAATCATGTGGAACAAAAGAAATCATGCAGCAAGCAAAATGAACCACCAGCAGCTACACCAAAGGCCAGTCTTCATCCAAAGAAGGTGATGTTGTATATATGATGGGATTGGATGGGAATCCTCTATTATGAGCACCTTTCCAGAAAACCAAGCAATTAATTCTCTGCTCCCAATTAGACCAACTGAAAGCAGCATTTGACAAAACACATCCAGAATTAGTCAATGGAAAATTCATAATCTTCCATCAGGATAATGCAAGACTGCATGTTTCTTTGATGACTAGGCAAAAATTGTTATAGCTTAGCTGGTAAGTTCTGATTCATCCAACATATTCACCAGACATTGTCCCTTAAGATTTCCACTTATTTTGGTCTTTACAAAATTCTCTTAATGGAAAAAATTTCAATTCCCTGGAAGACTGTAAAAGACGCCTGGAGCAGTTCTTTGTTCAAATAGATTAAAAGTTTTGGGAAGATGGAATTATGAAGTTGCCTGAAAAATGGCAGAAGGTAGTGGAACAGAAAGGTGAACAAGTTGTTCAATAAAGTACCTTGTGAAAATAAAATATGTGCCTTTCATTGTTACTTAAAAATGGAAGCAACTTTTTTGCCAACCCAATAGGACCATGTCATCTTCAAATAGAGATAATTTTATTTCTTTCCAACTTGATTAATTTTTATTTCTTTTTCTTATCTAATTGCTCTGGCTAGAACTTCCAGTACAATGTTGAATAATAGTATTGAAAGCAGGCATCCTAATCTTAAAGGGACATATTTGTCTGTCACGACTGAGCATGATATTAGCTGTGGATATATATAAATGCCCTGTATACCGTTTAGGAAGTTTCCTCCTATTCCTAGGTTTCTGAGAGTTTTTATCATGCAAGAGTGTTGGATTTTTGTCAAATGATTTTTTGCATTAATTGAGATAATCATGTAAGCTATTTTTCCTTTGTTCTATTAATACAATATGTTTCATTTATTTATTTATTTAATGCTGAACTACCCTCACTTTCCTGGAATAAATCCCATTTGGACATGGTGTATAATTCTTTTCATGTGCTGTTACATTTGGTTTGCTAGCATTTTGTAGAGGAGAGTTTTAAATTCAATTTATGGTTTTTGTGTGTTTTAGAACTGAGAATAAGGAATTGGGGAATTCAGTAAGGTGACTAAATACAAAGCAAGCTGATAAACGGAGCCACATCAACATGGAGATCCCTAGCAGTGTGTCCCTGTGTCCCAGGTACTGAGTGGTTCTCTTCAACATTTTATCAGTGGCGTGAAGGTGCAGAAGATCCCCTGCAGCAGAGAGGGAAATCTACTGCTTGAAAGTGAAAAATAAAGATTCCCAAAGTCCGACAGCTTGGAATAACCAGGCCAAACGAACAGTGTGCATTTAAAATAAGGGATCAATATTTGGGGTTCAATAAAATGGTTAGGGAAGGATGGGAGGCTGCTAGATTAACAACTCTTCCCGTCAACAGAGCTGAGATTCAGCTGACTGAAACATCTACATGAACGGAGCATTTCCGAGGCTCGAGAAGAGGACAAGTTGGGGCTCTGCTGACAGGCTCCTGTCCACAGCACACACGTGCATGTGCATGTTATGTGTGGGGCTTGCTTAGTTCTGCTCTTGGCTCTGCAGGCCTGTCCACATCTGGAACATTTATTGCCTTCACTTCTGGGTGCCAATTTTTAAGTGACAAACTGGAGCCCATCCAGAGGAGAGTGACCAGGACAAAGAAAGGACTCAAAATCATGTCAAGCCAGGGAGTGTTGAAGGAACCAGGGCTATTTGGCCTGGGGGAGAGAAGATTAAGTGGGGGATTTGAGAGTTGTTTTCAAATCACATCATGTGAAAGGAGAAATAGACTTGCTCTGTGTATTTCCAAAGTGGGGGAAAAGATCTAGCGGTGGAGTCAGAAGAAGGGAGAGGTCAGCCTTCTGCAGGGAAGTCTGAGAGCTTGGGGGCTGGACCCGGCATGGGTAGCAGAAAGTGTTTTAGCCTCTTAGCTCCTCCACCCCCACTTCTGGGGAATTACTTTCATTCCCTCAACGTTGTCCCTGAAATACATTGAACTTTACCCCTGACCCAATTCAGGCAAATGAGTCCTTTGCCTGGGATTTGGGGATTTAGGAGTGTGGAGGATTCAGGCTAGCTGAAGTGGAAACTCTCAGAAGTAAAACTAGAGGAGAGTTTCCCACCCAAAGGAGAAGATGTATGGCAAGAAAGAAAAAATAAATCTAACACTCAGAGGTGTGATAAAGAGGAGAGAAAAGGAGAGAGGAGAGGGAAGTGAAACAAAGGGGAAACAAAGTGGTTAAGACCTGTGCTCCAGATGTTCCTAAGGTTCACTATACTTTTATCCTCCCACAACTTGGTCGCTCAACCCTTCCTTGGATTTTGTGAAATACCCTACCGTCATTCCAAAGGGATGATCTCGTACTGAAATTAGAATTGAGTTTTTGTCACTTTCAGTTAAAAGGATTCTAACTAACATGAGCAGTCTGAGGAGGTAGCGACAGCTCCATCTGTGGAGATGTTTAAGGAGAAGCAGGGCTACCATCACCTGCCAAGAGCACTATGAAGTGATTGGGAGTAAAACTGAAGTAAGGTTGGTATTGAAAGGGTAATTTTTGAAGCTGGGTCATGGGTTTATTATCTTATTATTTCCACTTTTCTTCTCATTTAACATTTTTCATATTAAAGAGGAGAAAAAATGACTTGGAGAGAATTCCAGCACTGAGGAAATATGAACTAAATAAGTGGTTCTCAAACATATCAGACTCTTTGGAGTTGATTTCAATGATAAGAATTCGAAACCTTACTCCTGGAAATGTTGATGGAATCTGTTAGGATAAGGCTTAAGACTCTAGACATTTTCAAAATTCTGCAGATGGTTCTGACCATCATCCAGGTAAAATTATTGTTGGATTAGGCATGTTAGCTCAGTGGGTAAAGAATTAGCCTGCAATGCAGGAGACCTCAGTTTGATTCCTGGGTTGGGAAGATCCACTGGAGAAGGGATAGGCTAACCACTTCAGTATTTTTGGGCTTCCCTTGTGGATCAGCTGGTAAAGAATCCACCCGCATTGCAGGAGACCTGGGTTCTATCCCTGGGTTGGGAAGATCCCCTGGAGAAGGGAAAGGCTACCCACTCCATTATTCTGGCCTGGAGAATTCCATGGACTGTATAGTCCATGGGGTGGCAAAGAGTCGGACACAAATGAGCAACTTTCACTTTCACTTTCAGGCATTTAAGGCAGCTTACAAACCTAAGATCTGTAGGCTAAAGGAGAATAAAGGCAGGACGTGACCAACACCCTCAATTTCAAAATGTGAAAACTGAGATCCAAAAATATCAAGTGATTAAAGATTTGGTAAGCAGCAGTGGGAAAAAGTCTAAATACCCAGGCAATCCCTGTACTCTCTCCTACTCTTGTCGATTTTATAAAATCATGAAAACCTTCTTAATAAACAAGGAGACACAAAGAAAGCTGACTCTGGAACCAGAACGTTTAGTTAAAATCCTGGCTCTGCTGCCCTTGGAGCTCTGAGTGTCCTGGTTTCCTCATCCATTTCATGGGTGATTGCTGTAAATTACATGAGTCGGTCTATGTCTATCACTTAAAATAATGCTAATAATGCTTAAAATAATGGTAGTAAACAAGTGTTTGCTACCATTGTAGCTATTACTTGCATCAGCTTAGGGAGGAAATTCTCACTGAAGACATTTGAGAATATTTTAGATGGTTATTCATTGTTGACAGTTCAGAGCAGGATTATTTCCAGCCCACACCCAGTATCTGGCTTATTGCTTCATGTCATCTTGCTCAGCATAAGAGTTCAGGCTGCAGAGGCTGAGTCATAACTTCAGCCCTGGTGGGCCATGCTGGCCACCTCAGCCAGAGGGAAGAAGAGACAGAGTGGTCATACAAGAGTCACAGAAATATGATTAATCCCTTTATTCCAGAAGGACTCTTGCTTTGTTTATGGTTTTTATTTCCTAGGTATCCAGTAATCAAACCAATAAATAAAACTTCCTAACTTTAATTAAAGCAAATCAACAACAAAACAGCTGAGATAGGATGGCAACTGTTAGGTATTGTAAAATTAGACATTATCTAAAGAGCAAAACGGGTGGGTCATGGTGGAGAGGTCGGACAGAATGTGCTCCACTGGAGAAAGGAATGGCAAACCACTTCAGTATTCTTGCCTTGAGAACCCCATAAACAGTATGAAAAGGCAAAATGACAGGATACTGAAAGAGGAACTCCCCAGGTCAGTAGGTGCCCAATTTGCTACTGGAGATTGGTGGAGGAATAACTCCAGAAAAAATGAAGGATGGAGCCAAAGCAAAAAATACACAGTTGTGGATGTGACTGGTGATAGAAGCAAGGTCTGATGCTATAAAGAGCAATATTGCATATGAACCTGGAATGTTAGGTCCATGAATCAAGGCAAATTGGAAGTGGTCAAACAGGAGATGGCAAGAGTGAATGTCGACATTCTAGGAATCAGCGAACTAAAATGGACTGGAATGGGTGAATTTAACTCAGATGACCATTATATCTACTACTGTGGGCAGGAATCCCTTAGAAGAAATGGAGTAGCCATTATGGTCAACAAAAGAGTCCGAATGCAGTACTTGGATGCAATCTCAAAAATGACAGAATGATCCCTGTTCATTTCCAAGGCAAACCATTCAATATCACAGTAATCCAAGCCTATGCCCCAACCAGTAACGCTGAAGAAGCTGAAGCTGAACAGTTCTATGAAGACCTACAAAACCTTTTAGAACTAACACCCAAAAAGATGTCCTTTTCATTATAGGGTATTGGAATGCAAAAGTAAGAAGTCAAGAAACACCTGGAGTAACAAGCAAATTTGGCCTTGGAATACGCAATGAAACAGGGCAAAGGCTAATTGAGTTTTGCCAAGAGAACACACTGGTCATAGCAAACACCCTCTTCCATCAACACAAGAGAAGACTCTACACATGGACATCACCAGATGGTCAACACCGAAATCAGATTGATTATACTCTTTGCAGCCAAAGATGGAGAAGCTCTGTACAGTCAGCAAAAACAAGACCAGGAGCTGACTGTGGCTTAGATCATGAGCTCATTACCAAATTCAGACTTAAATTGAAAAAAGTAGGGAAAATCACTGGGCCATTCAGGTATGACCTAAATCAAATCCCTTATGATTATACAGTGGAAGTGAGAAATAGATTTAAGGGACTAGATCTGATAGAGTGCCTGATGAACTATGGACAGAAGTTCATGACATGGTACAGGAGACAGGTATCAAGACCATCCCCATGGAAAAGAAATGAAAAAAAGCAAAATGACTGTCTGGAGAGGCCTTACAAATAGCTGTGGAAAGAAGAGAAGCAAAAAGCAAAGGAGACAAGGAAAGATATAAGCATCTGAATGCAGAGTTCCAAAGAATAGCAAGGAGAGATAAGAAAGCCTTCCTCAGCGATCAATACAAAGAAATAGAGGAAAACAATAGAATGGGAAAGACTAGAGATCTCTTCAAGAAAATTAGAGATACCAAGGGAGCATTTCATGCAAAGATGGGCTCAATAAAGGACAGAAATGGTATGGACCTAACAGAAGCAGAAGATATTAAGAAGAGGTGGCAAGAATACACAGAAGAACTGTACAAAAAAGATCTTCATGACCCAGATAATCACGATGGTGTGATCACTGACCTAGAGCCAGACATCCTGGAATGTGAAGTCAAGTGGGCCTTAGAAAGCATCACTATGAACAAAGCTAGTGGAGGTGATGGAGTTCCAGTTGAGCTATTTCAACTCCTGAAAGATGATGCTGTGAAAGTGCTGCACTCAATATGCCAGCAAATTTGGAAAACTCAGCAGTGGCCACAGGACTGGAAAAGGTCAGTTTTCATTCCAATCCCAAAGAAAGGCAATGCCAAAGAATGCTCAAACTACCGCACATTGCACTCATCTCACACTCTAGTAAAGTAATGCTCAAAATTCTCCAAGCCAGGCCTCAGCAATATGTGAACCGTGAACTTCCTGATGTTCAAGCTGGTTTTAGAAAAGGCAGAGGAACCAGAGATCAAATTGCCAACATCTGCTGGATCATGGAAAAAGCAAGAGAGTTCCAGAAAAACATCTATTTCTGCTTTATTGACTATGCCAAAGCCTTTGTGTGGATCACAATAAACTGGAAAATTCTGAAAGAGATGGGAATACCAGACCACCTGACCTGCCTCCTGAGAAACCTATATGCAGGTCAGGAAGCAACAGTTAGAACTGGACATGGAACAACAGACTGGTTCCAAATAGGAAAAGGAGTACGTCAAGGCTGTGTATTGTCACCCTGCTTATTTAACTTCTATGCAGAATACATCATGAGGAACGCTGGGCTGGAAGAAACACAAGCTGGAATCAAGATTGCCGGGAGAAATATCAATCACCTCAGATATGCAGATGACACCACCCTTATGGCAGAAAGTGAAGCGGAACTAAAAAGCCTCTTGATGAAAGTGAAAGAGGAGAGTGAAAAAGTTGGCTTAAAGCTCAACATTCAGAAAATTAGGATCATGGCATCTGGTTCCATCACTTTGTGGGAAATAGATGGGGAAACAGTGGAAACAGTGTCAGACTTTGTTTTTTGGGGCTCCAAAATCACTGCAGATGGTGATTGCAGCCATGAAATTAAAAGACTCTTGCTCCTTGGAAGGAAAATTATGACCAACCAAGATAGAGTATTGAAAAGCAGAGACATTACTTTGCCAACAAAGGTCCGTCTAGTCAAGGCTATGCTTTTTCCAGTAGTCGTGTATGGATGTGAGTTAGACTGTGAAGAAAGCTGAACGACAAAGAATTGATGCTTTTGAACTGTGGTGTTGGAGAAGACTCTTGAGAGTCCCTTGGACTGCAAGGAGATCCAACCAGTCCATTCTAAAGGAGATCAGTCCTGGGTGTTCATTGGAAGGACTGATGTTGAAGCTGAAATGCCAATACTTTGACCACCTGATGCAAAGAGCTGACTCATTGGAAAAGACCCTGATTCTGGGAAAGATTGAGGGCAGGAGAAGAAGGGGACAACAGAGGATGAGATGGCTGGATAACATCACCGACTCGATGGATGTGAGTTTGAGTAAACTCCGGGAGTTGGTGACGGACAGGGTGGCCTGACATGCTGCAATTCATGGGGTCGCAAAGAGTTGGACACAACTGAGCAATTGAACTGAACTGAACTGACTGAAAGAGTAAAAGCAGGAAAGGAAGTGTGAGCTCCAGGGAAGCAGAGTTTCAGCCTGCTTCTTCCACTGCCTACCCGGCAGCCAGTGCAGAGTTTGCCATGTGGTTGGGGGTCAGTAAGTACGTGTTAAACCGATTGATCTTTCAGGCAATGGCTCCTACATGTTAAAGGCGATTGAGACAATTTCCAGTTCCAAGTGTCAATCTGCAACTTTAGTTGTTCCGTAAAACTGGAGAATTTCACAAATATTTAAAAAAGAAAATTTGAAGTTAAACATAAAAAGAAGATTAGATATTTCCTGTGACCTCAAGGGCTATTTCTAAATAAAGGGAGAATAATTTCAGGGACTGCTGCTGCTGCTGCTAAGTCGCTTCAGTCTTTGTGCGACCCCAGAGACGGCAGCCCACCAGGCTCCCCCGTCCCTGGGACTCTCCAGGCATGAACACTGGAATGGGTTGCCATTTCCTTCTCCAATGCATGAAAGGGAAAAGTGAAAGTGAAGTCGCTCAGTCGTGTCCGACTCTTAGCGACCCCATGGACTGCAGCCCACAAGGCTCCTCCATCCATGGGATTTTCCAGGCGAGAGTACTGGAGTGGGTTGCCATTGCCTTCTCCAATTTCAGGGACAACCACAGAGAAAAGGAAACCATGCGGAAAAGCTCTGCCTCCCACATATTGCTTGCTCTTCATCGTCCAATGGGCTCTATTTTATACATACATGTATATATATTTATTTATATATAATTTTATATATAAATTATATATAATTTATTTTTTAATCCAAGGAAAATTGCTTTACAAGGTTGTGTTGGTTTCTTCCATGCAGCAATGCAAGTCAGTGTTAATTATACATATCACTTCCTTCTTGAGCCCACTCCTCTATGTCATCACAAAGCACCCAGCTGGGCTCCCAGTGCTATACAGCAGCTTCTCACCAGTTATTTGTTTTAAACATGGTGGTGTATATATGTCGATGCTACTTCCTCTGTTCATCCCACTCTTTCCTTCCCCTACGGTGTCCACAGGTCTATTTTCTACATTTGTTTCTCTATCCTTTCCCTGTGAATAGGTTCCTCAATACCTTTTTTCTAGATTCTATATGTGTTAGTCGCTCAGTTTTGTCCGACACTTCGTGACCCCATGGACTGTAGCCTGCCAGGCTGTTCCGTCCATGGAATTCTTCAGGAAAGAATACTGGAGTGGCTTGCCATTCCCTTCTCCAGGGGATCTTCCTGACCCAAGGACCCAACCCAGATCTTCTGCATTGCAGGCAGATTCTTTATGGTCTGAGCCACCAGAGAAGCCTTATATGGGTTAACAGAGTATATTTATTTTTCCCTGTTACTCTGTATAACAGGCTCTATGGTCATCCATCTCACTAGAACTGACTCAGATTCCTTCTTTTTTTATGGCTGAGTAATATTTCATTGTATATATGTACCATGACTTCCCTGGTGACTCAGATAGTAAATCATCTGCCTACAATGCAGGAGACCCAGGTTTGATCCCTGGGTTGGGAAGATCGTCTGGAGAAGGAAATGACAACCCACTCTAGTACTCTTGTACTAGACAGGGGAGTATGGTAGGCTACAGTCCATGGGATCTCCCATGGACAGGGGAGTGTGGTAGGCTACTGTCCATAGGATCTCCAAGAGTCAGACATGACTAAGCAACTTCACTTTCTATGCACCATACCTTCTTTATCCATTCATCTATTGATGGACATCTAGGTTGCTTCCATGTCCTCACTTCAGTTCAGTTCAGTCCAGCTCCTCAGTCATGTCTGACTCTTTGTGACCCCATGGACTGCAGCACACCAGGCCTCCCTGTCCATCACCAACTGCCAGAGTTTACTCAAACTCATGTCCATTGAGTCAGTGATGCCATTCAACCATCTCATCCTCTGTTGTCCCCTTCTCCTCCTGCCTTTAATCTTTCCCAGCATCAGGGTCTTTTCCAATGAGTCAGCTCTTCACATCAGGTGGCCAAAGTATTGGAGTTTCAGCTTCAAAATCAGTCCTTCCAATGAATATTCAGGACTGATTTCCTTTAGGATGGGCTGGTTGGATCTCCTTGCAGTCCAAGGGACTCTCAAGAATCTTCCCCAACACCACAGTTCAAAAGCATCAATTCTTCAATGCTCAGCCTTCTTTATAGTCCAACTCTCACATCCATACACGACAACTGGAAAAACATAGCTTTGACTAGCCAGACCTTTGTTGGCAAAGTGATGTCTCTGTTTTTTAATATGCTGTCTAGGTTGGTCATAACTTTCCTTCCAAGGAGCAAGTGTCCTTTAATTTCATGGCTGCAGTCACCTAGCTATTGTAAATAATGCTGCTATGAACACAGGAATACGTTTGGTTTTCTCAGGGTGTATGCCCAGTAGTGGGATTGGTGGGCCATATGGTAGTTTTATTCCTAGTTTTTAAAGAAATCACCGTACTGTTCTCCATGGTGGTTGTATCAATTTACATTTCCACCAACAGTGCAAGAGGGTTCCCTTCTCTCCACATCCTCTCCAGCATTTATTGTTTGTAGATTTTTTTGATGATGGCCATTCTGACTGGTGTGAGGTGATACCTCATTGTTTTGTTTTTCTCTAGTAATTAGTGATGTTGAACATCTTTTCATGCGTTATTGGCCATCTATATGTCTTTGGAGAAGTGTCAATTTAGGTCTTCTACTCATATATTGATTGATTGCACTGTTTGTTTTTCTGATATTGAGCTACATGAACTGCTTATGCACTTTGTAGATTAATCCTTTGTCAGTTGTTTTGTTTGTAAGTCTTTTCTCTCGTGTTAAGGGTTGTCTTTTCACTTTGCTTATTGTTTCCTTTGCTACACAAAAACTTTTAAGTTTAATTAGTTCCCACTTGTTTACTTTTGTCTTTATTTCCAATACTAAAGGAGATGGGGCAAAGAGGATTTTGCTGCTATTTATGTCAAGGAGTTATCATGTGTGTCTTCCTCGAAGAGTTTTGTACTTTCTGGCCTTACATTGAAGACTTTAATCCATATTTTTAAAATAAATTTATCAATTAAAATTTTAAATTAAAAGATAATTGCTTTACAGAATTTTGTTGTTTTCTGTCAAATATCGATATGAATCAGCCATAGGTGTACATATGTCCCCTCTTGAACTTCCCTCCCATCTCCCTCCCCATCTTACCCCTTTATGTTGATACAGAGCCACTATTTGAGTTCCCTGAGACATATAGCAAATTTCAATTGATTATTTCACATATGGTAATGTAAATTTCCATATTACTGTCTCCATACATCTCACCCTCTCTTTCAGTATATTTTTGTGTTTGGTGTTAGAAGTATTCTACTTTAATTCTTTTACATGTAGCTGTCTAGTTTTCCCAGCACCGCTTATTGAAGAGGCTGTCTTTTCTCCATTGTATATTCTTGCCTCCTTTGTTAAAGATAAGGTGTCCATAAGTGTCTGGGTTTATCTCTGGGCTTTCTGCCTTGTTCTATTGGTCTATATTTCTACTGTCTTGATGACTGTAAATATGTACTAGGGTCTGAAGTCAGGAAGGTTGATTCTTCCAGCTCTGTTTTTCTTTCTCAAGATTGATTTGACTATTTGGGGTATTTTGTGTTCCCACACCAACTGCGATTTTTTTGTTCTAGTTCTTTGAAATATAATACCATTGGTACTTTGATAAGGATGCATTGAATCTGTAGATTGCTTTGGGTAATATAGTCATTTTGAAATATTGATTCTTACAATCCAAGAACATGGTATATCTCCATCTGTTTGTGTTTGATTTCTTCATCCTTGTCTTAAAGTTTTCTGCATGCAGGTCTTTTGTCTCTTTAGGTGGTTTATTCCTGGGTATTTTATTCTTTTTGTTTCAATGATGAATGGGATTGTCTCCTTTATTTCTCTTTCTGAATTTTAATTGTTAGTGTATAGGAATGCAAGGGATTTCTGTGTATTAATTTTGTGTCCTGTGACTTTACTAAACTCATTGATTAATTCTAGCAATTTTGTGGTGGCATCTTTAGGATTTTCTGTGTATAGTATCATATCATCTGCAAACAATGAGAGTTTTACTTCTTCCTTTTCAGTCTGGATTCTTTTTATTCTCTGATTGCTGTGTCTAGGACTTTCAAAACTCTGTTGAATAATAGTGGCAAGAGTGGGCACCCTTGTCTTATTCCTGATCTTAGAGGAAATCCTTTCAGTTTTTAACTGTTGAAAATAAATGTTGATGTTGGTTTGTAGTATTATGTTGAGGTATGTTCCTTCTATGCCTACTTTCTGGAGAATTTTTATCACAAATGAGTGTTGAACTTTGTCCAAACCTTTCTCTGCATCTATTGAGATGATCACATGGCTTTTATCTTTCAATTTGTTAATATAATATATTACATTGATTGATTTGTGTATACTGAAGAATCCTTGGGATAAAGCCCATTTAATAAGTGTATGATCCTTTTAATGTGCTGTTGGATTCTGTTTGCTAGAATTTTGTTAAAGATATTTACATCTACGTTCATCAATGATATTGGCCTGTAATTTTCTGTTTCTGTGATATCTTTGTGTTGTTTTGGTATCAAGAGGATAGTGTTCTCATAGAATGAGTTTTGGAGTTTTCCTTTCTCTGCAATTTTCTGGAAGAGTTTGGTAAGGAGTTTGGTAGGGGTTAGCTCTTCTCTAAACTTTTGGTTAACTTGCCCTGTGAAGTCATCTGGCCCTGGGCTTTTGTTTGCTGGAAGAATTTTTATTACAGTTTCGATTTCCATGCTGTTCTGGTTTCTCTTTCTCTGTTTCATTCTCTTTTCTTTTCCCCACTACCCTCTCCCACACCTTGTTTTAAAGACTTTTCTCTTTCCTTCAACTCTCTCTCTTCTTATTATTCTTCCTCTAAGACAGTGGTTTACTTTTGGTGATAAAATGGAACTGAGATATCAATTAAATAAATCCTTAATTAATATTTAGGAAGCTCATGCCATGTGCTAAGCATATTTTTATTATGACTTTTTGTTGGTATTAAAGTGTAATTTATACACACGAGAGCTCACAAATCTTACAGTTACATCTTGAAGAATTTTCTACACCTGTGTAATTGCCACCAAGTCAAGACAAAAGACCTTTCCAGTCTCCCTGCAGGCTCTCTCCTGCCCATCCTGTTCAACACCCTCTCCAAAGTTAATCACTCTTCTGACCTCTATCATCAGAGATTAGTTCTGAGCTTCTTGTGATTAGAATCATGCATGTATTCTTCTGTATCTAACTCTTCTTTTCAACATTATGTTTGTGGGATTCATTTATGCTATTGCATGTAGCAGGTAGCTTTTTTCCCCCAACTAAGCTGTACGTTACCAAGAAGAAATAAATTTTTTTCTTTCTAAAATTTCCAACCAAATTGAGTTCCCTTGTGCATCAACTTGGTTCATGATGGCTTCTTTCTTCTCATCCATCCCCAGCTCCCATTCCCTAGTTCCATGTAGATTAGTGCTACCTGATAAGGAAGAAAAGAATTCGTATGCTTGGGTTATACCTTCACCTTCTCAGTGAAGTTGGGGATTGTAACATCTGAGATCCCTTTCAGATTGAGGTTTTCACAGGTTATCTATTTGTGTGTTACTATCTTCCCAAGTTAGCTGCCTTTGCAACTTGGCTACACAGGACCTATGGACCACAGGAACCTGCCTTGGTTAGGATGTCACTGACAACATCCCATTGTTCTTCTTGCTAATTCTTTCCTGCCACTAGAGGTCAGGGTTCAGTTAGTACTACAGAGGGCTGAACAATTGTGAAGGGCCAATCAGCACTCAGGAGGATCCTGGGGGGCTGTCTGGGATGCAGTGGGTTGTGTGCTCAGTTTGAGACTGGGCATGAAAAGGCTGAGTTATGCAGGCAAACAAGTTGTGCCATTTCCAGTGGAAAACTGACCTCAAGCATCACAAATTCATTTTTATTTGTTTACTTATTTATTTTTAATAGGAAAGGACATTTTGTTTAACACATTTCACTTTATTTCTTTCAAGCAGAAGAATGCTTCAATCTCCAGAAAAAAATTTAAGCATTCCCCTTGGAAGTTCCAGAAATGCTTGATTTCCAGATTTAACAACAATAACAATAAAAATGTTCACTCGGAAGTTTCTGGGGATCACTTGAGCAGCTGCAAGACTTTTTTTTCCTGACAACTAAAAATACTTAGTAGGTAAGCATCACTATTTTTGGCCTAAGGTTATTTTAGGGTTCTAAAGCCCAGTTCTTCAATGCTGCTTGAGTCTTCACTACATCACCCCAATTCACCCTGATCTCACAGTGCTGACACCAAAGAGGTATAATGCAGATTAGAATTGTAATCAATATCTTAAAAATTTGCAATAAGAAGGCAAAAGTTAGAGATAAGGAGGTCAGTGGTTCTCAAGGAAATAGTTTAGCTTTATAAATCTTATCCAAAAGCCCCATGTATAAAGTAGATGAAAAGTAGATTTCTTTGGGCCTTCCCTTCTGGTCCAGTGGTTAAGAATATACCTTAAAATCCAGGGGACAGGGGTTCAATCCCTGGTCAGGGAACTAAGATCCCACATGTCTTAGGGCAACTAAGCTCATATGCTACAACTACTGAGCCTGTGTGCTCTGGAACCTGCATGCCACAACTAAGACTTGGCACAGCTAAATAAACGGGGTTGTTTTCAAGTAGATTTCCTCTGGGTGAAAGAGCTAGGTCTCCTGCCTGCTCCGCTCCTCAAAGTTGCCTACCCCACTCCATGGCCACAGAGGATGTATTTCTGATGTCCTGTAACTTTAGGAATATTTTTTGAAAACCAGCAAGATAATCCAAATCCTTTATTTTATGCATGGTAGAACAGAGGTCAAGTACTTGCCTAGCTGGCATCATACTATGACAATGATGTCTGGCATGAAATATGACTGGAGATGAATTATTTTTATTAAAATTTTAGGTTTTTTTTTTTTTTTTTCAAAAACACACTATACACTTCTTAATTCAGCATATCAGTTCAGTTCAGTTGCTCAGGAGTGTCTGACTCTTTGCGACCCCATGGACTGCAGCACGCCAGGCCTCCCTGTCCATCACCAACTCCTGGAGCTTGCTCGAACTCATGTCCATCGAGTCCGTGATGCCATCCAACCTTCTCATCCTCTGTTGTCCCCTTCTTCTCCTGCCTTCAATCTTTCCCAGCATCAGGGTCTTTCCCAAGGAGTCAGCTCTTCATATCAGGTGGCCAAAGTATTGGAGCTTCAGCTTCAGCATCAGTCCTTCCAATAAATATTCAGGACTGATTTTCTTTAGGATTAACTGGTTTGATCTCCTTATACATTGGTCTATAGAGTGTGTGTTTAAGGCTAAATAACACACGTTAGGTCAGTTTTGCCAGACCCTTAATTTGGTAGAGCAGCAACCCTGTCATGTTCAGATTTAATGGGTTAAAATTATGTTCTGATAAATTTGAAACTTCACTAAGGGAGAGGATTTGATCCTTTCACAAGAAGAGAGCAGTTCTGTATCTCAAGTGTGCACTAGTATTTGCTGCTATGGAGACCACTTGCTTACACCAGATGTTTTGAGCAAGAAAATTTTCACAGCAAGTGAGGAGGGAGAGAGTGTAATTAGGCTGGTTGCTGCTGATGGGAGAAGGCATTGAGTGCTTGGCATAAAAGGGAAAGCAAGAAAAGCTAGGGGAGGAGGATCCAGGGAGAATCTTGCAGTTTGTCACTGCCTCTATCAGTCATGTGGAGACTTATTCACATACCAGCGAGGGAAGGCAAGCTATGGAAATTTGAGAGCAACTTCCAGCAAAGGCGTTTAATATCAGACTGCTCTCTCATCTCTCCGCATCAATTTCTATGACCCAGTGAATATTTACTCTAACGTTAGAGGGTCTCACTCAGATGAGCAACATTATACTCAAGTTTATAGAAAACCAGGGCTATTAATGCCAGATAAAGATCAATGGGGAAGCAATTTGTTTATATCTTGGTGTTTGAATTTCTTTAGTTCCTGTCCTAAATCGTGCCTCATCTTTAACCTAAAAACAAAATAAAATTAGTAATTATGCTTGTTCTTTTAATAAATAGCTGTGTTTTAAGCTAAAAAGAATTCCTGGTACACCATGATACCAGAAGCAAAATGATTTGCTATTATTTTCCTCTTATTTTATAAATCTGGAAAGAGCATGCATTTTCATAGTATATTGAAGACAGAAGAGCATTCTGTGGCATGCATACTGAGATCAGCTGTTGGGCCTAGGAAAGAATGAACAGCTCATTGCCAACAGTGGTCTGGATCTAGTCCTTTCCGGTGTACCTAACCTCGCATTGCTTCCGCTATGTGACAGCAGACCTGGGAGAATACTTGGGGACTTGGAGCCTTGTTAAGGTCTTGCTAATCTTGATTAATACGGAGGAGAGTTTAAGTCACCCATAGTGTTGTGTCCTAAGGTGTGTTCCTAGGATGAGGAATGTGTTATTGTGTATTGGGATTCACCTGGCCCAGTGGGCTCACTCAGTAAGGGGTGGAAGATTCTACTCTTTTTGCTTTGGCCACCAGCTGTTTTGCAAAGTTTGAAGCTGGGAAGCAGGGGATTGTTTAACTAAAAGCCTCCAGATCTAAGGAATGTGGGCCAAGATGCTCTCTGAGCACTCCACTTGCCTGCGGTCCTGATAGCTACTCTCAGAGGGATATACTGTCCTCAACATACCAAACAAAGGATCCTGCATCATCAGGAAGTCAGAACAGAGAATCGGAGGTTAACACAAACTGAAGGGCAGAAGGTCAAGTAAAAGCTCATCCCTCTGTCCAGGGCTTGTGAAGAAATATCCTCTTCCTTGGAATCCTTGTCCTTAAAATGGCTTATGGCTGAGTGGAACCTTCTCTGGACAGGCTTATGGGTGTTTAGTGTATCTGTGATGACGAAGCATTCATTTTTATTCTTTTAATAATTGAGCATTCAGGTCAAACCTTTGTCTTACTTCTAACCCCTTGGGTTATTGACATTCCAAGCCAAGCCCCTAGTCTGATTCCCCCTATGTGAGAAAAAGGAAGGTCTAACCACAGTGATAATCTTCTGAGTTCCTCAGAGATGATCCTGCCACCCACCTCTCTCTTCCTGATGTAGAGAAACAGAAGAGGAAATGTGGAATTGAGACCGGGATCAAACAGATAGGGACTAAATTCTAGGTTTATGAGCTGATTAATGGTATGAGCTATTGACAAGGACCAGGACAGCATGCACATCCAAGACGCTTCATGGAAGCCAAGAATATGACTCTGCACCCTGGGACTCTTGGTGAGCTCAACTGGGGAAACTTTAACCTCAGCTGACCTACCCAGGCCAGCACAGCAAAGCTATGCACGATGGCAATAGCAATGTATATAGCTAAGGGCAAAGGAGAGGAGAGTTCCTGCCTCTTCTCCAGGAGTAAGAACAAGAAGGGCTTGGGAAGAACTTCATCTTTGCTGTGGGTCAGAATCTCATCCTTTTCTAGGAAGAGGAGGTGGAGGGAACTGTGGAGTCCAGGCTGGGAAAGGAGACTTCACAGTGGTCTGTACCTCTCACTGCTTATATATGAAGTGACAGAGGCTTGAATGAACATTGCTAAGTTTGCAGCATGTTCACATCCACCACCAAAGGGAGGTTTGTCCTAGAGACCAATTGTTCAGTGTGTGTTTAGGGAGTGAATTCTGTCATTCAGCAAATGTCTATTGAGTTCAGTGGTTATTATTCTAGCACGAGTAACACAATGATGAGCAAAACAGATTCTTTGATCTCACAGAATATATAATCTAGTGGAGTAACCCAATATGCATCAAGTTGATGCATCAACATAAACTTAAAATCAAGGTGAGGTTCTCAGTGAGCAGAGAGTCTTTCAATTCATATTTTTTTCAGAGAGCTTTCTTCAATCAGACCTCCACACACCAACCTCTTGGAGCAGCCTTCTTGATTTTTTCTTTTCTCTTGAGTTACTTTTTCCCTACTGGCACTTACTTAGAGGAGGTTTCTCATCAGACAATAGCAGGGACCCTCTCGCCCCCAAATACAGTGAAACAAAGTCTTTTTCCTCAGAGGATCATGTGCTGGGAGCTTTCCATTTCCCTTTTCACCAGACTACACAACAGCACCTATGTTCAAAGGCACTGAAAAATTACTCGGCTTTCATGGCAGGGACGAATGGGGGACTGAGACAGACCTTACAAGACTTATCATAATGAAAGCTTCAGAGTTAGTTGCTGGTACCAAATTCCAGAGAAATTGGACTGGAGCTCTAACCCAGCTGGACCATATGAAGAGTTGGCAGGAGATTTCAAGTTTCTCCAGGGAAACAAAGATACATGAATCCGTTTCAGAGACTGGGTTGTCTCCCAAACAGTAATCAGATTCCTGTCTTGCATCCCACAATCCCACAGGTGTAAACCACATGAACAAATATGTGCTTAGGGGTGCGGGTGGGAGTGCTGGGGGAGGTGATGAGAGTTCTGAATCCATCATGCATCATCTCAGGTGGCAGCTGTGCATCTGTTCCATATTTTGAAGCCCCCTCCCACACCAGTAGAGCTATTTCAGCAGATAATATCTGGGATCGACTGAAAGAAAAGTCATATGTTACCCAATGTCCTGAAATGGCTCAAGAAGATGGATAAGGGGTAGGTGTCGGGGTTGAAAACTTGCATTTTACCTCCTGACTTTCAAAATCGTTTGGATGGCAGTTCTGATGCTGTCTTGGAAACTGGACTTAATTAGCAGGAAGCAGCGCTCTCCGTGGGAGCTCTCGGACAGGCACTTTGGGTCCCTGCCTCCCCAAGCTCCCTCCAAGGGATGGGATTTGAATCGTTGTGGCCCTTGGGGCTCCTACAAAGTACTTCCAGCCCATATGTGGCTGTAAGCGATAATCCCAACACGTTTTGCAGGAAGAAAAATTGTGCTGGGAACAGCAAGTCAAGCATTTGCTGAGTTTTAGTAGGAGGTGTGAAAAATATGTAACTCGACTCAGGGTCATTCCCGTTGGCCTCACTGCGAGCCACAGGGTGTGTGAAGGGAAGCAGAGGCAGCGCCAAGCTCCCATCCATCTTTCCATGGCTCTATTAATCTCTCCTCTTCCTGAAAACGGACTTATCTTGCAATTGGTTTAAAAATCTCCCAGGGCTGCAAATAGGACTGCCGCTAGCACCAAATAGCCTCTGTGCTAATTAGAAAAAGACGTTCCCTCCTGGGTGGGAGAATTCAGAAAGACGCCCCCTCCAGGCAGATCAATTAGTGAAGGGCACCTTCTTCTAAGCTAACTCTGGCAGTTGGAGAATAGACTGGATTTCAGGCCCCCTCATGCTGCCGTCTATGGGATCGCACAGAGCCGGACACGACTGAAGCGACTTAGCAGCAGCAGCAGCAGCATGCTACCCCACCGGACCTCACAATGCCACTGGCCTGTGGCTCACAAAATTGGCACTGACTAGTCTCCCTAATTAGAACACAGTTCTGACACTCTCTCCTGGCTGGGATCTGCATTCTTAGTCCTCTTCACTTAACCAACACTGAAACTCACAATCCCTTCGGAGATATTAATGAAGATCATAATGAATGAACTGATTCATTCATTATGATTTCTTTTAGTTGCACTGTCTTGTTCTATAAAGTGGTGACTGGCTCTTAGGACACAAATTTTCAATACAAATCCTTGCTGTGTTGCTCTTTTTCCATGATCTTCTCTCCAATACTTTCTTTCTACATAAGGAATGAGCTGCAGATTTAAATTCATATTTTTCTGACTTTGGGAACAATTTTCTATCCTGTTTTCCTTCACCACTAGTTTGAGATTGTTTCTGATTTTCAAAAGCCATTTCATCAAATCTTTTTTTTTTTTCTTGGCCTTTAAGTATTCCTGCTCTCTCAAGACCTCATCCATCAATAATAATAGTTATAATAATAATTATAACAAAAATAATTGAACAGTTACCATATTCCATGTGCAGGTGCTGTGCGATGTGCTCTTAGTGGATTAACTCATTTTAATTATCACAGAAGCCTTATGAGGCTGGTATTATAATTATTCTTGTTTTAAAAGGTGCTAACTGAGCCAAGAAAAGGGAAGTAATTTGCCAATAGCACACAGCTAGTGAGCAGTGGAGCCAAGATTCAAGCCTGAGCAGTCTGGCCATAGAGCGCGCATTCTTAACCTCTATTCATATTGTCTCCATCTATTCACTAATCACTACTGTCTACTTCTCCATCACTCTATGCATTCACTATTGTTCTACACATGTTTATTAATGCCTATATACCAGGCTTATGCTAGGTCCTGGGGATGCAAACACAAGCTAAGACACAAACGGCCTAAAACAGATAGTTTTAAAAAAGTGGGGGTGGACAAATAAGTATAAAGGCAATAGGCTTTATATGGTTTTATAGTTGACATGTCTTGGATGTTTACCTTGCCAATAATATCCTAATCCAGAAACTTCCCTTTCCCATTGCATCTGTCAAGGAATAAGCTTAGGTGCCCTATCTATAGCACTGTATAACTATTTGCTTGCCCCATGACTGGACCAGAGGGGCTACAAGACCTACGTTCTACCAATGCAATGGATATAAACCACCAATTCGGTCTTCAGAGGTATTTGAACTAAGGACACAGTAAAGATAGGTCCTTAAGAGAAAGGCTGGTGTTGTCACTTTGGCAAACACACGTGTTGGGGAATTGCATAAGCAAAGGTTCTGATATGAGACTGACCATGATAGTTTATGGACCATGAAGGACCTGCCTGATGCCAGAGAGATGGCATCCAGGCTAAGATAGTGGGAGATAGGTGATTTAGCCCAAAATATAAACACTAATTCCCAAGAGCCACAAAGGAACATCAGTCTAACTGATGGCTATGGAAAAAGGTGTTAAGAAGGTAGGGCCTTAGGGGCCAAATGCAGATGTCTGTACGTGACACATGAGGTGGATGGCTTTCAAACATTTCCTTCTGCAAGCTGCAGGTCATTGGGAAGCCAAAGCCACAAAGCAAGTAAAAGGATCATTGTTCTGGTATAAGCTAGGGTCAAGGCTATGGAACCTTCCTTCCTGTTCCCTACAAGTTAGTGGTGCCCCTGGAGTTGTGTTACTTGGAGCCTTTGCTTTGGGAGTTCACAATCTGAAGATGAAGGGTTTCACCAGAGACTGGCAAGGTTAGAGCTCCTGGGGGCCCACAGTGGGGGCAGAGTAACTTCCAGGACGCTGCAGTGCCCAGAGGTGCAGGGATGAGG
The DNA here is from genome assembly GCF_029407905.1 of Bubalus kerabau. NCBI lineage: Eukaryota > Metazoa > Chordata > Mammalia > Artiodactyla > Bovidae > Bubalus > Bubalus kerabau. Next base: position 70,743,350 of record NC_073637.1, read on the forward strand.
ACTTGATCTGGCAGAAGAAAGGGCAGGGAAAGGACGAAGCTGCCAGTTACTTTAAATGACAGGCTGGCAGCCAAATGTGTTATCTGCATGCAGTTGCTCTCAGAGGTTTGTAGGAGCTTCTGGTCTTTATCACTGGATGGCCTTTTTAGCATCTGGATGGTGTAGCTTGGTCTTAATCTTTATTTAGCTTGCAGTCTGAAATAATGAACTCTATGGCCATTCTTAACCTCAGTTTGATTCACAGAGTTTCCACACTGGAAAGAGATGTCTGATGTTTGCTGAATATTGAACTGAATTAAAGTAATCATAAACAATAATTGGTTACTTCAGAATTATCATAGAATAAAGTCAGAATATTTTTAGATAGTGGCAGGGAAGACCATTCTTCTATTGCAGAAGTCTTTGGGCATTATATTTACTTAAGGAATGGAATGGGTAAAAACATTCAACTATATCTCTTCCATTTCATATCTGACAACATAAATAGACCATGATTGGGGTTAGACAGACATGAATTCCATGAATTATAAAATTCTAGCTTACTATAGTGATTGCAGCCATGAAATTAAAAGACGCTTATTCCTTGGAAGGAAAGTTATGACCAACCTAGAGAGCATATCGAAAAGCAGAGACATTACTTTGCCAACAAAGGTTCGTTTAGTCAAGGCTATGGTTTTTCCTGTGGTCATGTATGGATGTGAGAGTTGGACTGTGAAGAAAGCTGAGCACCGAAGAATTGATGCTTTTGAACTGTGGTGTTGGAGAAGATTCTTGAGAGTCCCTTGGACTGCAAGGAGATCCAACCAGTCCATTCTGAAGGAGATCAGCCCTGGGTGTTCTTTGGAAGAAATGATGCTAAAGCTGAAACTCCAGTACTTTGGCCACCTCATGCGAAGAGTTGACTCATTGGAAAAGACTTTGATGCTGGGAGAGATTGAGGGCAGGAGGAAAAGGGGACTCCAGAGGATGAGATGGCTGGATGGCATCACTGACTCGATGAATGTGAGTCTGAGTGAACTCTGGGAGTTGGTAATGGACAGGGAGGCCTGGCGTGCTGCGATTCATGGGGTCGCAAAGAGTTGGACACGACTGAGTGACTGAACTGAACTGAACTGTTGGTTGATAGTTGGAAATGCTAAATAAATTTCCCTCAGCATCAGTTTTTAAGTGAAAGAGTACAAAACCCACCTCCCAGGATGATTCTGAAGATCAAGAGAGCTCTCCTGGGGTAAGCATTGACATCAGTGCCTGACATATAGTAGGTATGGATTTGCATTCAATCAAATAAATGAATACAAGTGATTTCACCTCTTATCTCAGTTTCCTCATCTGAATAATACATACTAACTACATGTGTTTGACAGGTTTTTGAGAGACCAAATGAGATAACAGATGCAACAGCCCTAAATTCTCTTACTATTTATAGTATTAAATATAATAAATGGTTTGAAATGAACAACTTGAAGAGCAAGAAAAGGAGCAAAACCAAAGTCTGAGAAGTAGTTAAAAGGAGCATTTTCTACCTCTTTGTATGGTGTTGGCCAAAAAGTTTGGAAAAACCTGAATGAACTTCTTGGCCAACCCAATAGGACAAGAAACAAGAGCATAGACAAATTTATGGCACAGTCAATGCCCAGGAGACCCTGGCTGTTAACAGCCAAGAGCCCGGTGATCTGTGGGTTTGGCATCACAGTTTTGTCCCCCTGGCAGACAAGCTTCCAGAGAAACCAGAGCTATGGCAACCATCCACCCAGGCGCTGGGCAGCTGATCGAGTAGAAGGAGTCCCTCCTGGGTGTGGCTGGCTCAGAATTGTCTCCCTGTCTGTGTCTGTTTGTCTCTTCGGACAATAGAGACTAAGTGTAGCGTTAGTCACTCAGTCGTGTCCAACTCTTTGCCATCCCACTGACGGTAGCCCGCCAGGCTCCTCTGTCCATGGGATTCTCCAGGCAAGAATTCTGGAGTGGATTGCCATGCTCTTCTCCAGAATTTTGTTCTCTACCATAAATATGATTTTAGTATTGTCTACGGAGGCAAGGTCAAGAGGGATACAGTCCAGTATCTCGTTCTAAAGTTTCTCCTTTTTTTTTAATGAATCTTTTAACAGTTTTATTCATGTTCATTTACTTATTTTAGTAGGTGTGGTATGGTTAGAGTTTGACTTTTTTCTTAAGTATATGCAGTGCTTGGAGTGTCAAAGAGTGGGACACAGCTTAGCAACTGAACAACAACAGCATAATAAAAGGCAAATAAGTGTCTGTCTCAGGCTACTATGACAAAATACCATGGACTGTGTGGCTTATAATCAACAAAAAATCTTTTCTCACAGTTCTGGAGGCTGGGACGTCCAAGATGAGAGCAGGGGCAGTTTCGGTGTCTGGTGAGGGCACGCTTTCCAGTTCATAAAGGCCATCATGCCACTTTGTCGTCTCATGTGGGAAGGGCAAAGGCGCTCCCTGGGGTCTCTCTAATAAGGGCACTAATGCCATTCAGAGGGCCTTTATCCTCAAAACCTAATCATCTCTTAAAGGACCCACTTCCAAATACTGTCACACTAGGTGTTAGAATTTAAATTTGAATTGGGGTGTTGATTGGTTATTACAAGACCTTCTAGACTAATACCAAAAAAAGATATCCTTTTTATGATAGAGGATTGCAATACAAAGTAGGAAGTCAAGAGATACCTACAGTAACAGGCAAGTTTGGCCTTGGAGTACAAAATTAAGCAGAGCAAAGGCTAATAGAATTTTGTCAAGAGAACATACTGGTCAGGGCAAACACCATTTTCCAGCAACACAAGAGATGTCTCTACACTTTGGCATTACCAAATGGTCAATACTGAAATCAGATTGATTATATCCTTTGCAGCCAAAGATGGAGAAGCTCTATACAGTCAGCAAAACCAAGACCTGGAGCTGACTGTGGCTCTGATCATGAATTCCTTACTGCAACATTCAAGCTTAAATTGAAGAAGGTAGGGAAAATCACTAGCCCATATAGATTCAGGGCATTAGATCTGATAGACAGAGTGCCTGAAGAACTATAGACAGAGGTTTATAACATTGTAAGGAGGCAGTGACCAAAGCCATTGCAAAGAAAAAGAAATGCAGGAAGGCAAAGTGGTTGTCTGAGGAGGCTTTACAAATAGCTGAGGAAAGAAGAGATGTGAAAGACAAAGGAGAAAGGGAAAGATATACCCAACTGAATCCAGAGTTCCAGAGAAAGAGAGATAAAAAGCCTTTCTTCAATGAACAAGGCAAAGAAATAAAGGAAAACATTAGTATAGACAAGACTAGGGATCTCTTCAAAAAATTAGAGACATCAAAGGAAAATTTCATGCAAGGATGGGCATGATAAAGGACAGAAGTGGTAAGGACCTAACAGAAGCAGAAAAGATTAAGAAGAGGTGGCAGGAATATACAGAACTATACAAAAAAGATATTAAAGACCTGGATAACCATGATGGTATTTCACTCACCTAGAGCCAGACATCTTGGAATGTGAAGTCAAATGGGCCTTAAGAAGCATTACTACAAACAAAGCTGGTGGAGGTAATGAAATTCCAGTTGAGCTATTTCATATCCTAAAAGATGATGATGATAAAGAGCTGCACTCAATGTGCCAGCAATTTCGAAAACTCAGCAATGGCCACAGAACTGGAAAAGGTCAATTTTCATTCCAATCCCCCAAAAAAGGCAATTCCCAAGAATGTTCAAACTACTGCACAATTGCACTCATTTCACAATCTAGTAAGGTTATGCTCAAAATCCTTCAAGCTAGGCTTCAGTTAAGTACATGAACTGAGAACTTTCAGATGCCCAAGCTTGATTTAGAAAAGGCAGAGTAGCCAGAGCTCAAATTGCCAAAATTTGTTGGATCATAGAGAAAGCAAGTGAATTTCAGGAAAACATCTACTTTTGCTTCATTGACTGCACTAAAGCCTTTGACTCTGTGGATCACAACAAACTGTGGAAAATTCCTCAAGAGATAGGAATGCCAGACCACCTTACCTGTCTGCTGAGAAACCTGTATGCAGGTCAAGAAGCAACAGTTAGAACTGGACATGGAACAACAGACTGGCTCAAAATTGGGAAAGGATTATGTCAAGGCTGAATATTGTTACCCTGCTTATTTAACTTACATGCAGAGTACATCATGTGAAATGTCAGGCTGGATGAATCACAAGCTGGAATCAAGATTGCTGTGAGAAATATCAACAACCTCATATGTGCAGACGATACCACTCTAATGGCAGAAAATGAAGAAGAACTAAAGAGCCGCTTGATGAAAGTGAAAGAGGAGAGTGAAAAAGTTGGCTTAAAGCTCAACATTCAGAAAACTAAGATCATGGCATCCAGTCCCATCACTTCATGGCAAATAGATGGGGAAACAGTGGCTGACTTTATTTTTCTGGGCTCCAAAATCACTGCAGGTGGTGATTGCAGCCATGATATTAAAAGACGTTTACTCCTTGGAATGAAAGTTATGACCAACCTAGACTGCATATTAAAAAGCAGGGACATTACTTTGTCAACAAATGTCTGTCTAGTCAAGGCTTTGTTTTTTCCAGTAGTCATGTATGGATGTGAGAGTTGGACTATAAAGAAAGCTGAGCAGCGAAGAATTGATGCTTTTGAACTGTGGTGTTGGAGAAGATTCTTGAGAGTCCCTTGGACTTCAAGGAGATCCAACCAGTCCATCCTAAAGGAGATCAGTCCTGGGTGTTCTTTAGAAGGACTGATGTTGAAGCTGAAACTCCAGTTCTTTGGCCACCTAATGCAAAGAGCTGACTCATTTGAAAAGACCCTGATGCTGGGAAAGATTGAGGGCGGCAGGAGAAGGGGACGACAGAGGATGAGATGGTTGGATGGCATCATTGACTCGATGGACATGGGTTTGGGTGGACCCATGTCCACCACCAACATGGGAGTTGGTGATGGACAGGCCTGGCGTGCTATGGTTCATGGGGTCGCAAAGAGTCGGACATGACTGAGCAACTGAACTGAACTGAACTGATACCTATGTTGTACAGTTGCTATGAGGTTACCTAGTAGATTGTCTGATGCAGAGCTGATGATGAAGAAGATGGTGATCAGGGAGGAGAAGGATGAGGGGATTCAAACTCATCCTCAGAAAGCTTCTGGTGTGCCTCTAAAGCATTCTGGTCACTCCATGACCTAACTGTGCACTGCCGTGGTAGGAAACCTCCCGTTTCAGCACATTTCCTCCGTCTCCATAACACACAACCTCCCTCCAGGACACAGATCTCTTCAGTGACTCCATGCACTAAATGCACTTGTTCCTACAAGTTATAAGTACATAACTTGTCAGATTTGAAAGTACCACAGCCCAGAAGTCAAAAAGTATCCTTGCAATCAAATCTAATATCAGTTTACCCTTAAGAGGACAAACTTCAGTGAAAGAAACCAGTTTCTAGCTGCAATGTCAAGAACCAGTGAGCAGATATTGGCAATAATTGGAGAGGTGGGGGATAGCAAAATTGCTCTTCCCAAGCCTGCTTCTGATTGCATGTTTTCTCTTTTTCTGACCTCTAATAGACAAGACATTGCTTAAAATTCTCCTGCTGTTAGCAGGCCGAAGAAGTCACTGCTTTAGAGACTAACACACCTGCAATTGCTCTGTTTTCTCCTGTCATACCAGCCGTTTTGTAACATCTGGATAAGTAGCTACAACACAGCATCTTTTCCTGTCTTGAGTCTCAGCCTCCCACTGACCACAGGGTCAAGTGTTTTGCTTAATTCCACATTCTATCCTGCTGTCTCTTCAATCAGTGCTGTCAGTTCCCCGGTTGGAGGGTCGATGACTCGTCTGGACAATAGGTCTGCTATAAGCAAGTCTTTGCCTGGGGTATAGATTACTCATAAATCATATCTTTATAACAGCAATAACATTCCCTGTCATCTAGCAGGTGCGTTGCCTAGTGGTTTGTGATGTGTCTGGACAGTCAGGCTTCTGCCAAATGCATATTTGTGGAACTCTCGTGGTGCACGTATCACTGCCAATATTTTTTTCTTGCCTGCTCAAGTAGACTTCTTTTTCCAGCTAAAAGCAGCATTAGAGATGTACAAGGGACTACTGAACCATCCGACTGCTTGCTGAGAATCTCACTATGGGTTCTCAATGTCCTTGTACATCACTAACCAGTTATTTTGGTAATGCCAAATTAGAATTTAAAATAGAAGAGGAAAGGAACTCACATGTGCTAAGTGCCTGCTCATTGCCTCACATGTGATATTTTATTAAATCCTCCCAACAAATTCATGAGGTGAATATTACCTCTGATCTCTTATAATGAGGAAAGTGAGACTATACGAAGTTTGATAACAGTACCAGCTAGTAGCTATCATGCCCTGACACCAGGCGCAGTGATACGCAACTGTGTATAACTTTCTCATTTAGTCCCTAGACTAGGTGCCATGTCCTGTAAGTAACAACTAGTCACATGGTAGCTACTGAAATTCAAATAAATTCAAATCAAAAAAATTTCAAGTTCAATTCCTCGGTGATACTAGCCACATTTCAAAGGCTCAGTTGTTACATGTGGCCAGTAGCTCCTGTCTTGATAATGCAGGAATAGGACATTTCCATCATTTCCCAAGTTCCCCTGACCAGTGCTGCCCTAGGGCAATGCCTGAGGTGGGGCCAGGTACTTTGATACACATACTACAGATGGGAAAAGAGGGGCTTTGATGGATTTTGTGACTTGCTGAATAAAAATAACAGTTATTTTGGTTCATTAGGTAACCTAACCTTGTGCATTAGGTCCAGGCTTGAATCCAGTTGCAGGAGTCTTGCCTTTAACTGCATCTCTGAGCTATGTACTCAGTGACTCATCTAAGGACAGGTGACACTGGAGGGCTCCTGGGCAGAAGGTGCCTTGAGAATTCACGGATAGCCATTGTAGCCTCACAGCAGACCCTTTCTGATAAGCCTTATCTCTGGTACTAGGCATGTGGGCCTCATCACTGGCATTTCCTTGATCTGGTTTCACTCCTGAGGTTATCAGATGCTCCGGGATGTTTGCCTCCACCGGTTATTGCACATGCATCTTTAAAGGTCTCTTGTCTCTGTGGCAGCCCTTCTCCCCATCTCACAGCATCATCTCTGGGCTCAAGGGGTTGTGCTTGGCTTTCCCATCTGCCACCACTATTCATCCTGGCTGCATGCGAAGTCTTTATCATTCCTGAATGATCCCGGAGGCTGCTGCTGCTGCTAAGTCGCTTCAGTCGTGTCCGACTCTGTGCGACCCCATAGACGGCAGCCCACCAGGCTCCCCCATCCCAGGGATTCTCCAGGCAAGACTCAATCCCAAATAGTAGTCTGTGACTCTGGCTGGCCCTTCTGAAAAGCACGAAGAATACAGCACAGTGGATTTCATCTGCTGTCAGGCAAAGCTTTTCTGCTGACTCAGAATGCAAAACTTCCTTTGTGGCCAGAACAGAGGCATGGCGGGTGCTTCTGTTGCTTCCACTCACTGCAGCCTCGAGCCCTGGCTCTTTTTCTCAGGAACCAATTGCACTGAGCCAGGATTTCTGCTAACACCAAGAGCTCGCCATGACACAAGACTTGAGGTGAAATTTCTTACTGTTGCAGAGGAATACACTTTGTGGAGTGGCCCTGACCTATGAAGGGTTTGTCCTAGGCAGTTTGGGAAAAATAACATTTCATGCGCCATTACTGCATGTCCATGACACTGATTCATGCACATGATTTCATTTACTCTTCACAAAATCCTTAAGTGACTTCTGCTTTATTACTCCCACCATACAGACGAGAAAGTCAAGCATAGAGAAGAAATTTGCTTGAAGTCACTTGGCTTTTTGGAAATTGATTGGGATTAATATTTTGAATCATTATGTTTATTACCTCTTCAGTTCAGTTCAGTCGCTCAGTTGTGTCCGACTCTTTGCGAACCCCATGAATTGCAACAGTCCAGGCCTCCCTGTCCATAACCAACTCCCGGAGTTCACCCAAACTCATGTCCATCGAGTCAGTGATGCCATCCATCCACCTTATCCTCTGTCGTCCCCTTCTCCTCCTGCCCCCAATCCCTCCCAGCATCAGAGTCTTTTCCAATGAGTCAACTCTTCGCATGAGGTGGCCAAAGTACTGGAGTTTCAGCTTTAGCATCATTCCTTGCAGAGAAATCCCAGGGCTGATCTCCTTCAGAATGGACTGGTTGGATCTCCTTGCAGTCCAAGGGACTCTCAAGAGTCTTCTCCAACACCACAGTTCAAAAGCATCAATTCTAAGGCGCTCAGCCTTCTTCACAGTCCAACTCTCACATCCATACATGACCACAGGAAAAACCATAGCCTTGACTAGATGGACCTTTGTTGACAAAGTAATGTCTCTGCTTTTCAATATGCTATCTAGGTTGGTCATAACTTTTCTTCCAAGGAGCAAGTGTCTTTTAATTTCATGGCTGCAGTCACCATCTGCAGTGATTTTGGAGCCCAAAAAATAAAGTCTGACACTGTTTCCACTGTTTCCCCATCTATTTCCCATGAAGTGATGGGACCGGATGCCATGATCTTCGTTTTCTGAATGTTGAGCTTTAAGCCAACTTTTTCACTCTCCTCTTTCACTTTTACTCTAATTCTATAAATAAAAATTTATTATTCATGATTGACTAATGAGATAAACAAGCCCTAGCGATTAGAGCTCTTTGTCTAGGATTCAGGTAATAACCAAGCTAGAGATGCCTGTAACGACAATAGCGCACGTTTTGCTTGTTTGTTTTAGTCGCTAAGCTGTGTTCGTCTCTTTGTGACCCATGGACTGTAGCCCACCAGGCTCCTCTGTCCATGGGATTTCCCAGGCAAGAATACTGGAATGGGTTGCCATTTCCTTCTCCAGGGGATCTTCCCAACTCAGAGATCAAACTCCTGTCTCCTGTATTGGCAGGCAGATTCTTTACCATTGAGCCACCTGGGAAGCCCAGTGTATACTTCGGTTATTTTTTAAAAGTCCAATTTTAAATAATTCAGCTTGAAAGTAAAGAGTTAAGAATAAGGTAAGAAGAGTGCTTTGGGAAATTTATATCACTCTACAAATTTAAGGTACTCTTTTTTTTTTATGTCACAAACTCATCATTAATTGTGTTAAATATTACTTCTTGGTCATGTTCTTCAAGTTATACCCAGCAATGGTTTCTGCTCTCATAAGTGCTCAAAAACCCAATAAAAGAAAATTAAGTCCATCAGTAAGGATTCAGTTAGACTGCATTAAAAGGACAAAAACAACGGTTAACTTAGATAGAAGTTTGCTTCTCACTTCTGTTAGAGAAGCTCAGAAGTGAAAAGCCCAGGGCTGGGATGAGGACCTTCTCTGTGGCTCTCATTTTCATGGACCAAGATGGCTGCCAGGATTAGGACCACCATGTCCACAATGAAGATAGTTGGATGGAGAAAGCAGAAAAAAGTATGAATATCTTTCCCATTAAGAGGACTTTACTTCTTTTGGTTCTACCCATTATATCTTTTATACCCATTATATCTTTTGGTTATGCAAGAATATGTCCAGTTAAAAGCCAGTGTTGTTTCTAAGAGAATAGATTTGGAGTGAGCAACTGACCATCTCTGCTAAAAGAACTAATGTCTTGAAAAAAAAAAACAAGTAATGTCTAAAATAGTCTACAGATCTGCTAATACATGAGGTCATTAAGGCCATTGCCACTTTTCTGGCTCATCTCCCAAAATGCGGCCCTTCAATGCTGCATGGCACAGTCTCTAACTGTGGATCTCAGAAACAACATAAACCACATGAGGTTTTCCCTTTTTCTTGGTCAACATCGCACCCAGGGCCTTTGCAGGACTAAGTTCCTCTAAGAATGATCTTGAGAAGGATATCACGATTCTCCTCCTTATGCTCCCTATTCTATAACTCATCCCCAATTTTTAGTTTAACCGTGCATTCATTTGGAGACAGGCCTCATCTGTTTAATTTCTGTCCCATTTTTTGCCTCTTGTATCTAGGTGACCACCATTAGATTTAGGTGTGGCAAGGTTTTAACCTGAGTTAAATGTTGACACTCTAGGACTTTCATTTTAAGCCATTATCACCAAATGCATCAGAGCAGCAGCACTGCTGAGATCCTGTAGAAAGTACCTCTAACTGTGTTCAGTTAGAATATCAATTGACGGAGCATCTTGCCTTCCCTGAGGTTCAATATCCTTACCTTTCATATAAAGAAGTTGGGAGTTCATTTAAATAATCTATAATCACTGTCAGATTTTGATCTATAATTCCTTGGCCCTACATAGATGTGACCTGAGAGGGTAGCCATTGGGATTCAGAGGCCAGAAATAGAGCAGAATTGAAAGGGAGGTTGGAAGAAGCCAAATCTTTTTATCTGTTTTGCCAGAGTTTAGCTTTTTCCAGTCTAAACTTGAACTGATCACGCTTAAGGGAAGGAAGAGAGAGTAGACATCTCTTCCTCTGATAAGCAGCAAGCGCTTGGAAGCCCAGTGTGTGAGAGCATCTCACTGGGCAAATGGACGAGGAAAGCACCTCCGAGCTGCCTCTGGGTTCTCCCCGACCTCTTTTCTTCTGAATCTCCATCCTGACACTTCTGGTTCCATTCCCTACATTTCAGTGTTCCTCTGGTTCTAAATCTCACCCATAGAGTCCCCCTTATCCATCTTATCCACACAGATCTGTATCTCCAAGCTTTCTGTTGAGCTCCAGGCCCACAAAGAAGCCTTCATAGGCCTTTCCAAAAGCTACAAACAAAATTTCCCCTTTTCCCATAAAATATGCTGATTCTTCAATATTTCCAGTTTCAGAGAACTACACTGTCACCCTAGCTAATTGCCTGGTTCAAAACCAAGAGCCATTTTAGAGCCTGCCCTTTCTTCCCCACTCCTCCTCCCTTCACCCATGTAGCAAATCCTCTAACTCCTGTCATCTCCTCCCCACCACCAGGGGCTCATCATTTTTACTCACAGTAATATCATAATTTTGGAGAAGGTTATGACACCCCACTCCAGTACTCTTGCCTGGAAAATCCCATGGATGGAGGAGCCTGGTGGGCTGCAGTCCATGGTGTCACAAAGAGTTGGACACGACTGAGCGACTTCACTTTCACTTTTCACTTTCATGCACTGGAGAAGGAAATGGCAACCCATTCCAGTGTTCTTGCCTGGAGAATCCCAGGGACGGGGGAGCCTGGTAGGCCACCGTCTATGGGGTCACACAGAGTTGGACACGACTGAAGTGACTTAGCAGCAGCAGCAGCAGCAATATCATAATTTAGGGCTTCCCAGGTGATACAGTGGTAAAGATACAGGAGACACAGGAGACACAGGAGACGTGGGTTCGATTTCTGGGTTGTGAAGATCCCCTGGGGTAAGGAATGGCAACCCACACCAGTACTCTTGCCTGGAAAATGTCATGGACAGAGGAGCCTGGTGGGCTACATTCCGTGGGCAAGGAGTGGAACATGATGGAACAACTGAGCGCACACAAGCACAGTATCATAATTTCTGGCATTAATCCCTCCACTATAAAAGAAACTTGTTTAAAAAGTTATATTCTTATAATCATAAGAATAATAGTAATAATATAATATATAATAATAATTATAGTAATATAATAGTGATGGTAACAGCAAAAATAATCATGACCACTTACTTTTCTCCATTCAGTAAAAGTGCTTTATACTTCTTATCTTCATTTCTAGTAAAACCCATATTGTTTTACCCATTTAACAGATGTGAAAACTAAGGCTTAGTGAGGCTAAGCAACAGCTCCAATGCCACCACGTTAGTCAACAGTGGAGGCAGGATTTGAATTCTGTTCTCCCCATCTTCAGATCCTGTTCAGGTTTAAAATCCTCCTTGTCCTACCATTTGCCCCCTTTTCCATCGCCTCTAGGACAGAATTTCAGCCTTATCAGCATGGGGTACATGGATGTGGTGATCCAGCTACTATTACTTCCCAACTTCATCATCTGCCATGTCCCTTCATTCAGAACTGCTTTCAGCTTCAGTATAATTCCCACCCTTCTGTGTCTCTTGGGTTTGTGAATGCTGTTCTTTACCCACAAAGGTCTTTTGCCATGGGTCACACTACATTGGATCTAAACATTAAATTCAGATATTCAGTTATCACCTCTCCTTCAAAGCCTATCTGGCCTTCTGAATCTATTATTTTCACTATCCCCTGGGCTAACCATGATCGTAGCCCTTATTATTCTAACTTTTCACTGTCTCCCCTTTCCTTCTGAGAGCAGAAACTCCTTTCTCCTTTTCCTCTATTTCTCCTTTTCTTAGCACAATTTTACTGAGAAAATTTTGCACTCAATAACTGTTGATGGCGATGATAATGATTTTCATGTTATTTTCATGATGGTAAATATAAAAATGATGGTAATACAGCTGAAAGGGAGGAGTTTGCTCTAGGACTCAATCTGGCCTTTCTTTAAGCACTTCTGAAATCATCCTATCCAAGCCTATGGATTTTCATCTTTGCTTTTATATTGATGACTTCAAAATTTCTGTTTCTAGGCTTGACTTCTCCCTTGAGCTGCACATGAATATATCCAACCATTTCCTTAATGCCTTGAAGTGTAAATCTAATAGGCATCTGCGTCTTAATACAGCCAGAACAGAACTCTTGGAGTATTTCCTTCCCAAACTGTTACTCTTCCAGTATTTTCCATTGTATTTAACAGTCCCATCTTTGACTCACTTGCTTTGGCTAACAACTGAAACCATAACCACTGTGTCTCTCCTGCCCTACATCCAATTCATTAGCTAATCCTCTTGGCTTTCCTGTCTCCCGAAATAATAATAAACCATGATGTAACCTACCATTCCTCTCCTTAATCACTGCTACTATCCAGGTGTAAGTCAAAGTCATCTTTCAATAACAGGCTCCCAACTGGTCTCCCTGCTTCCACTCTTGTCCCTCTAGTATTCATTCTCCACATAGCAGCCAGAGTGAACTTTTGTAACAGAATTGTATTATGTCTTTACCCTCGTTTAAAACCCTCCAAGGGCATCCCATCACATTTAAAATTAAAATGCACCATGTCCCCTACTTAGATCTACAGAACCTGCTGCCTGCTTCCCTGCCCTGATCTCCACCACTGTCTCCTTCCATCTGGATCTGGCTACACTGACCCTCTTTCTGGCTACTTAAACCAGACGAGCCTGTTTCTGCCTCGGCCTTTTGCACCTGCCATGCCTTGGCCTAGAATACACTTGTCCCTAGGTCTTTGCATATTCAGCTCGTCCTCCCGATTCTCTGTTCAGGCCCTCTTTGGAGTGGTCTCCTCTGGGCACCTGTCAGAAATAGTTCCAAATCCGCTGCTACTCTTTTGCCCGTCACCTTTCGCCATATGCTGCTTTAGCATTGATCACTATCTGAAGTGAAATCCATTCATTAATTTAATTACTCATTTATGTTTATGTTTTTATTGCCCTGCCAACTAGAACATAGAGCCATGAGAAAGGGACTCTCTCCTCTTTCCTTCTTTCCCTCTTTATCTCTCACCCTCTCCATTTCTGTCTCTCTATCTCTCCTACAAAGAGATTTAAATTTTAGATATGTACATGCATGCATGTAAAAGCATCCCTGAACCTATTTATGGTTCAGGGACAAACCTATTTATGGTTACGATGACAAAACCAATAACTTCCATAGAAAATAACAGTGTCTTGCCTTATAGCACAGGGAACGATATTCACTAGCCTGTAATAAACCGTATAGGAAAAAGACTATGAAAAAGAATGCATGCATATGTGAAACTGAATTGCTTTGTTTTACAGCGGAAGCTAACACAACACTGCAAGTCAACTATACTTCAATAAAATAAACTTTTTAAACAACCTCTTTAGAAAATCCATTGCATGTCAACTATTATTCTAATGGTATGTCCAAAAAGCTAGTATTATGACACATCCAACAATCTGGATGAAAAATATATATATTCTAAGTTAAAAAACAAAAAGCCAGTCAGAAAAAAAGAGTGTATTACCAAAGTGCACAAAATTTGTCCATGGTGATAGAAATGAGAAAAGTGGTTGCCTTTGAGTACACTGATTGGGAGAAGACTGAGAAATCCTTTGGGCTAATAGAAATGTTCTACTCTAGACAATAATTTTATGGGTACTTGTGTGTGCGAAGTCGCTTCAGTTGTTTCTGACTCTGTGCAACCCCATGGACTGTAGCCCATCAGGTGCCTCTGTCTGTGGGATTCTCTAGGCAGGAATACTGGAGTGGGTTGCCATGTCCTTTTCTAGGGGATCTTCCCGAACCCAGGGATTGAACCTGCATCTCTTATGTCTCCTGCATTGGCAGCCAGGTTCTTTACCACTAGCACCACCTGGAAAACCCGTTATGGGTATAGTGAAAGCGAAAGTCGCTCAGTCATGTCCGACTATACTGGAGTGGGTAGCCTTTCCCTTCTCCAGGGGATCTTCCCAACCCAGAGATCGAATCCAGGCCTCCTGCATTGCAGGCGGATGCTTTACCAGCTGAGCCACCAGGGAAGCTTTATGGGTATATACATGCACACACAAAAAAATTGTTCACCTATATACTTAAGATTTGTTGAAATTTTCTCATTGAATATTATCCCTCCATCAATCAATGAAGGCAGTAGTAATAGTCATTTAGCCACAAAGAAACCAGGTTTGCTTTAAAGTTTTAGGTAAACTTTTTTTTTTTTTAAGGATTCAGTAAAATCTTCACTTTAGGAAAACAATCTCTTGAACATGTAAGGAGATGATGGTTCCAGCACATCAAGCTGTACCCTTCCTGTGAAAAGGAAAAATCTCCCTGAGCCCTTACATTTGCTTGCTCCCTTCCCTGTAGCTCCAAGTACAATGGTGAATGTAAGCTACAATAAAAAGGTCATTTTCTTCTTTCAGCAACAGTAACACAAGTGGCTACATTTCCTGATTCTGGATTAAGTTCAAGATTTCAAATACAACTGGACTCGTTTCTGATTAGAGAGCTTGATATTTATCATAGACTTCCCTGTCTTCCATAACCAGTATGAGAGAGACTGCGAAAAGGTAAACTGAAAGGGGCCATTCTTTTATTCAACAATTAACCCCATCTGGGTAAATAATACGGCGCAGGGCACTTGAGCCACCGCTGTTAGGCTCTGAGTTCAGAACTCAACACGGCTTCAAAGCGGCGTCGATGAAACGATGACAAGATGCTACAGAAATGGCTTTTTATGTGGAATATAATGCGAGTCTAGGGTTACATAGTACAGTAACGAAGAGAAGAGGGTTGTAAAGACAGAAGATAGAGTGTCTGGAAGTACTTACCTGAAGGAAACACAATCTTGGTTTAGTTCAGGCCCTTAGGCCTAGAAACACAGTATATGGTCTAGAAACCTGAATATTCGAAAACAGTTTCACCAAGGGTTGTAAGGTTTCCATCTCAGGCAAATAAAAACAAAATTCCCTGGCAGTCAGCAAGGCAGCCAAGGATGGAGATGCTTCTGAAAACCTGAGCTTCATTCCCTCTTTTATCAGATAATTTCATTACACAAAGGGGCATATGTCTCTTAAAAGTATCAAACAGCCCATTAGAACCGTGAAAGCCCGTCAGTCAACAAATCCTTTTGATAAAGATCGATCTCTCCCTGAATAAGGGGAAAACATAGTCCGGGTCAATCTGTCAGCAAACGCATTCAAAAATCTATACTCTGAATTGAGACAAGGAACTCTTAATAAACTGAGATTACTTTCCAAGAAAATATTTGGGTTCCCTACAAGCCCAGGCCTCACACCTGACTGCGTTTGGCATCCCCGGGAAGAATGGGCCGAGTGATCCACGGAGGTGTGCAGGCATCTTTGGTTACTTCTAGGGCAGGCCTTGCCTGATTCCCACCTGCCTGTATCACTTTTAGTAAATGGCATAGGGGTGGAAATGAGTGGGGGAACCTGCTCGAGACTCAGGCGGCTCCAATTTCTCAAGTGGCTTTTCTATTGTAATATGGGTATTCTGAGGCTCACATGAGAAACCCAGGGTCTGAGACCTGCTTCAACAGTAAACTGTTCGCACAGACCCTCTGGAACAAAAAGCGCTTGTGCATCTAATCTCTGTCCATTACAGACATCTCCGGAGAGCCCCAGGAGGAAAACAAAACATGCAGAAAATAGATTTGGATCATCTTTATGACCTTAAAAAAAAAAAAAAAAAACTACCCTGTCAGTTAATTGCCTCTGCCTCCCAGGAGCATAAGGGGAAGGAGCGCTCACTTACGGAGTCCCTACTGTGTGTGCTTTGCAGGTTGCTGTCATTATCTCACTTAATTCCAGGACCACACTGAAAAGCAGATATCATTATGCCCATGTTACACAGCTCATGGGAGGCATAAGTGGCCAGTGTTTTACCCGAGGCATTTAGCTAGTGTCAACAGTGGCATTTGGACCTGTGGCATCCCATGTATAAGGCTTGTGGCTCAGCTGGTAAAGGATCTGCCTGCAGTGCGGGAGACCTGGGTTCGACCCCTGGCTGGGAAGATCCCCTGGAGAAGGGAAAGGCTACCCACTCCAGTATTCTGGCCTGGAGAATTCCATGGACTGTAGAGTCCATGGGGTCGCAAAGAATCGGACACAACTGAGCGACTTTCATTTTCACTTTCAACAGTGGCATTTGGACCTGTGGCATCCTGTGTATCAGGCTTGTCCACCGGAGTGACTATCAGCTTCTGGCTTCCCCCTCAAATGGTCCAGGGCCACCCATCTCCCATCCCCACTGCCCCCTGCTCCTTGGCTGGGCCAACTACTGGGCAGTGGAGGACCCTCTGAGTTTTTTGCCATTCAGTAAAAGAGACTCATTCAAAGTCAGCCAGGTAAGGACTTCCCTGGTACCTCAGAATGTAAAGAATCTGCCTGGAATGCAAGAGACCCGGGTTCAATCCCTGGATTGGGAAGAGCCCTGGAGAAGGGAATGGCAACCTACTCCAGTATTCTTGTCTGAAGCATTCCATGGACAGAGGAGTCTGGCAGGCTACAGTCTGTGGGACAGCAAAGAGTTGGACATGACAAGTGACTAACACATACACAAAAGAGACTGGCTCAAGGTCAGCCAGGTGAGGAAGGATTGCATAAAGTGGAGGACGATGTGAGCTGTACAGTTGGAAGAAACCATACACTAGAGCCCAGATACACAGTACAGAAACATATGAGCACAATTTGCTCCATCTGGATAGTCACAGCGTCTAGAACTTAATCAACGGTCAGAAGCCAGGGATGGGGAGCACGGTAGGAGGCAGAGACTCTGTATGAGGATCAAATAGACCCTGCCGGTTTACTGACTCAGTATCTACTTATCTTGATTGTCAGGAAAAGAAATGATGTAGATTTTGGAAGGACTGGATTCCAATATGAGCTTTGCATCAAATGTAACTGTGGGACTTTGGGATAAGGTAATTTACCCCACTGAGTACCAGTTTCCTCATCTGTATAATCAGGCTAATGGCACCACCTGATGGAAGAAAAGTGAAGATTAAAAGGAGTAATGCACAGGAAACACCCAGGCTAACACCTGGAGTATGGTAAGCCCTCTGAAATCTCAGTCCTCTCCATTTCTTTTTCCAGCCTCTTTAGGAAGTGCCAGTTCTACAGAGACATTGGCCCTATGACCTAGTATAAGGAAATAAGCAATGATTGTTTGTGCTGATGAATTAAGACCCAAGGTGCGCTCAGCCCACAGTGAGGCCCCATCACTGCTTGGGCTTATATTTGGGGCAACCAAGGTGGATCATTTTGCTTCCCTGCAACACTTGTGCAGCAGCAGAGAGAAGTGATCTGGTATCATCTGGGGCAATGGTCTGACACGATTTCTGGTTGGGTGCCAACCTTTAACACAGCATCCATACCCCATCAACTTTGTCATCCTGTCCAGAATGACAGCCACCCCCCCCACTCCATACCCCACCAATCCTCATCCTACTGTTCCAAGCCATCATCCCGTGGTTTCAAGCCTGAATTCCCATTTGCCTTTCAGTGGCATGGCCTGGGCTCAAGAGCTTAAGAATCAAGAATGAAGGGGCAGGGTGGGTAGTGTACACAAGAAAGTGGAGTGAAAAACCTCATTTTTAAATGAGAAATGAGTGCATTTTATCTCTTCTTATTTGCCCTTACTAGTTTTGATGGAAAGTGCTTGAATCTGGAGTTCTGGTGTATCCTTCCCCCTATGTGGCCTTGGAAAGTCACTCAGACATCAGTTTCCTGTTAGTAAAATTTGGACATATCAGATACTATCTCTGAGGTTCCTTCTACTTAAGTATTCCGTAAGCCTGTTTCACGGGTTTATCATCCACCCTTAAACAGGATGAAGGAGGCAAAACTAAAGGTTAAAAGGCTGGCGGGTTAAGGTTAAGAGGTGGCACTAGACAGAGTCCTGGGTTCAAGACCAAGGTCTGTCACTAACTCTACATGCTCCTAAGTGGGATACTTCCCCTTTTTAAGCCTCCCTCTCTCCACCTGTAACAGGAGAATTGTTATAAGAATTGTTGGTGATTCTTCAAAGTATAGTATTTCACAGTGGAATGAATAAACCAACAAATTCTAGAAACTCATGTGCTTTTACCTTACCACAAACCTGTACCTCTGTGGGCAACTAACCAAAAACTCTTAACAGCCATGGGTCTCTTGAAGCTCTCTAATATTCCTGGTAGACAACAGGGGGCACTCTTGGCATGTGTGCATCCAAAGGGTCCCCAGAGACCTTGGTGTGAGCTTCCAAGGCATATGATTTTTCTGAAGCTAAAGTTTTTTATGGTATGTTGCTATAAACGTTCTTTCTGTCCCAACTGCCTGCCTCTTGCTTACTGAGCCATATTTCATCTCCACTGGGCCCTGGGTTCTCCTTACATAGGAATTCCCTTGTGGCTCAGATGGTAAGGAATCTGCCTGCAGTGCAGGAGACCTCGGTTCAATCCCTGAGTCAGGAAGATCCACTGGAGAAGGGAAAGGCTACCCACTCCAGTATTCTTGCCCGGTAAAGCCCACAGACAGAGGAGCCTGGTCGGCTACAGTTCATGGGGTCACAAAGAATCAGACATGACTGAGCAACTAACACTTTCACTTCACATTCTCTTTACATAAATTGACTAAATTCCAGTATTTACCAGGAATTAATCTGGGGTCCGGTTCTATATACAAATTCTTTTGCAAATGTCAATATAGATCTGATGTCCATCTCTCCCTTCCTCCCTCTGCCTGAAGCATATTTTCACCTACTATCTTACTTTTTACCAGGTTCCACTTTATTTTATCAAATTAAAAAAAGAAATTTTAAATCCACAAAAATGGTATGAAATCCGCAAGTTTGTCTTGTCACAGTCCTTTCCTCATGGGTTCTTTTGGGGAATAAAATCAAACAATGTGTGTAAAAGAGTTTCAGTAAGAAACAAGTAAACAAGCTTTATAGACTCTTCATAAAGTCAAGTGGATTACTATATAAATGCCACATAAATCATCATCCTTGAGACCAGATTTTCAAGGAGATTGTTACTACAGGCACTTTCTTCTGTTTCAAAAGTTCAGGGCTTAACTATGGAGTGTTATGGAAATTCTCATCGATTATTAGCTATCAAGTACATTTATCAAGGAAAAATAAACCTCTCTCTATGTATAGATTTGTATATAAGGCAGTTTAGAAATTTTGGTGGCAATAATATTCAGAAAAGCACAGTCAGCAATCACACGTGGGGTTAACATGACACAATTCTTAAAACCAGCTTTGTCCTTAAATGGTACTACCCGTTAGTCAATGGCAAGGGCAACTGCATCGGGTCTTAAGTCTGCCAGCCTTAGATGAGTCACTTAAGCCTCGAACTCTTCAGGCCAAAACTCTGGGCTCTACTGGATGTTATCTAGGCTTCTTCCATTGCATAACCTTTGCCCTATGGATGCTGTGAATTGGGAGGCTGTTAGGTGCCGGGGAAGAGTGTGTCTTTGACATGGGACAGAGTTGAATGTGAATTCCTGCTTTGCCACTAACAAATGGCCTAAAAAACACTGCTTTCTTTCTCTAATCTTGGTTTTCATATCTTCAAAATGGGAATAAAAACACTTATCTTTTGAGTTTTTCCTGATAACATAATAACATAAGATAGCCCACAAAGGGCCAAGTTCAGACAGAAAACATTTAGTAAACATTAGTTCACGTCCCTTCTCCCTCTAGGCGTGGATGTTATGCAGGCTTCATCTGTGTTTAGTCAAAGTGAAAACGACATTGAAAGTGTTAGTCTCGCAGTCATGTCTGATTCTTTGTGACCCCATGAACAGTAGCCCTCCAGGTTCCTCTGCGCATGGGGTTCTCTAGGCAAGACTATGGGAATGGGTTGCCATTTCCTTCTCCAGGGGATCTTCCTGACCCAAGGATTGAACCTGGGTCTCCCACTTTGCAGGCAGATTCTTCATCATCTGAGCCACCAGGAAGCCCATGTTTAGTCAAAGAGGAGGATAAAAGCATATAGAAAAAAGTAGGTATGAATTTTAATGAGTGCCTGAAACAATGTCCAGGGTTTCTCTAGTGCAGAATCACGTGGAGTTTTAAAGATTTAATTCAGAATTTGAACCTTTGGTGAAACAGCCCTGAGACAACAGTGGAAGTTAATAGGTCTGCAAGCAGCCTTTGGTGTTCTGGTATCACCCTCAGCTCTAGCAACCCAGGCCTATCAGCCTGATCCAGTTTTTTTGGTTAATGCTTTTGGACTTGAACAGAGATTCAGGAAGTAAACTCTGAGGGTAGATTCTACCAGAGTCAGAGTAGTTTCTCAGGTGACACTAGTGGTAAATAAACAAACAAACAAAAGCAACCTGCTTGCCAGTGCAGGATGTAGGAGATGCAGGTTTGACCCCTGGGTCCAGAAGATTCCCTGGAAAAGGAATTGGCAACCTATTCTTGCCTGGAAATCCTATGGACTGAGGAGCCTGGAAGGCTATAGTTCATGCAGTCCCAAAGAGTTGGACGCGACTGAGCTACGAAGGACAACTTGATAGACAATAGCCTTCAAGATCAATTCACCTGGTTTTTAAAATAACATTGTGAGTATAAATAAGCAGAAGGAAACCTTTTTTGAGTTGAGCAGGTGAAAGCGCCTGACCTCTGAGGCCATTTGCTTTGATCCAGTGAAGAAGAAAAGAATACATAGTGGGGAGTGAAACTACTAAGTTTTGAAATATTTGCCTCTGAAGCAGCAGGCATGGCCCTACTAAGCACAGATTATATAATATGTATTACCATAATGATGCCTGTAATTGCCTTCAGAGATTCTATTTTCTACTGAATCTTGGTTTTTCCCTAAAACACAAATCAATGGTCTCTTACCAGTTAGAATATACTTGAAAAACAAAATATAATGTTGCATTTTTGACAAATAATCTCAGCTGTTTCTGATGAAGAGTGTGTCCCTTTAAGAAAAAAAAAGTCTTGACAAATTCAACATCGCATGCGTGCTCAGTCATTTAGTCCAACTCCTTGCGACCCCATGGACTGTAGCTCGCCAGACTCCTCTGTCCATGGAATTTTCCAGGCAAGGATACTGGAGTGGGTTGCCATTTCCTACCCCAAAATTTGGCATTACTTTCAGCAAAACAGTGTGGCAGATTCAATCAAGGTTACAATGATGTTAAAATACAGCAGCATTCAAAGGAAGTGTGACTATAGTCCCCAACCTGGTATCTTAATATAACAGATAGAAATTCAGTGATTCTGTTTTTTTCCTGAGGTTGATAAGTTCCTTGCATTCTTTCTCTGTGATTTTGAAAGGAAATGCTTATAATTATTGGTTCTCTATGTAATGATTATCACATTTTTTATTTCAGAGCTAGCATCCCTGGAAACACATTCCTTATAGTAACCTGAAACCCTCTCCCACCACCACTTGGGCAAGATTCTGATTGATTTCAGCAGAACAAAGCAACAATTGCATCCCATTTGAAAGCCAGATGAGGTGCTCTTTGTTTCATTCTAAATTGGGAGTGATAATGGTTGGGTGGTCATTACTTCAAGCAGGGAAATAAAACAATCCTAACAGTGAAGAGGGCTGGTGTACAGTGGCTATTTTCTGGGATGGAACTGGTTAACTAAGAATTGAAAAGTCATCCTCTGGTAGCCTGAACAGGAACCTACAGTCTGCAAACACTTATTCCCATCAACACTGCTCCAAGGAGGTGCCGAAATGCAGGGTCCCTCATTCTGATCTTGTGTCTGTCCTGGTATGAATTAACAGAGGGGAACAGGAAATGGATCGACACTGTTCATAAGTGAGGCGGCCAGGCAGGAGGGGAGGTCCTTCTGCTTTCAATCAAGAGAGGGGGTACAATCTGAGGTGTCATCAGTACATCTCAACCATCGAGAAACCCAGGCTTCTTCAGGGAGCTGGGCTTCTCTATGGATGGAATTACATACTTTGTGAGTAAGAATTATTTCTCGTATAGAATACCTGTTAGCTTACAGCAAAAATGTGAGTGGAAGGAAATTCACAGGACTGGTGAAGTAAGCAAAGCAAACACTTGAGTGTATTTCTCCCCTTGACCCTGCACCAGACAGAGGAAACCATTATCGTTATCATTATCTATGTTCTTATTAATATTATTTAATAGTAATACTTTTCCAAGTTCCCAATCTGGAATACCCAGAAAGACCAAAAATCATTTCCTTTCTTGGAGTCCTTTAGAATTCAGGAGCTTAGAAGCAATTTTCTCTATGCCACTGGATTATTTGCATTATAGGTGTTATAATGAGCATTGCTAGTCTTGCTTTAATATTATTGAGACTGATCCTTGCTTTGTTGACATCTTGGGTAGCTACTATGAAGAGTTGGGAACTAATTTGCTTAATTTCAACCTTACTAATCCAATCAACTTGCCTGTTTACTTTGTGTGCTCAGCAAGCCTTTGAAAAATGAGACTTTTAAGTGACTTCCTACTCCAGGAAAGATTTATACATGGGCACTTGGTCTTAATCAGAGAGGGGATGGACTTATCCGGGTTGGATGTGGTCAGAGGTGCTGCTGAGCAGAAGTGGGAGTAGGAAACTGGAAAACTGCCTGTCTCTCCTGATCATCTTCATTGCATGACTACAGAATTCCATTTGAAATAAGCTCCCCAACATTAAAAAATGCCCATATGTAAGGGCGAGCACAAAAGCAGAAAGTGTGATGTTCCTCTGTTGCTGTTACTTGGCATTGTATTCGCCACATCTCAATTTTTCTCCTCTTGTGCAAATCAGTGGGAGTTTCCTTGAAACTTATTTTTATTCTCATTCTTATTCATCAGTTTGATACTTTAGCATCAGAGCCCACCAAGATACTAGCCACCTCTTTGCTATAAACCTGGTATATTAAACTATTATGGCATTTATGAAAAAGATCTAGTTTTTTTCTTGCTCTACAAAGCATAACACAGCATGTTACGTGCAAGTTCCATAGAAGTGCTCCTCATAATATAGAGTGGGTCCCTCTTCATCAGTATATTCCCCAGGGTTTAGCATATCCTTCTAATGAATAGTGAAATTTCAGTAAATATTTGTTGAAGGAACTGTTTGTGTAACTTACTGGCAATACACTCAGTTGACTGAGCAAATGCTTCAAACTCTCAGGAAATATTACCAGAACTGTATCTATAAAAAGCCAAAATTACATAAAAAATATTCAAATCAATTCTTTGGCAATATCTTAAGCAAAACTGATAGACTATTTGTTCCACAACCAATCCTCAGCCCCTATTTTCATTGCCTGTCTTTGTATCCTATGAACACAGGCCTGGGGCCAGAGTTTCCTTTATTTCTTATATTTTGTTTGTTTTCATTATTATTATTATTTTTAAAGAGAATGTTTCTGGTAGTTCAAATGAAGAGTGGTCCTTTCCATTTCAAACTAATCATAACAGAATGATTGGAGAAGAATATCCAAGCAAATTTTATTTTACTGACCAAAAGATCAGCTTAATGTAAAGAGGAATTTTCTTGATTTCTGGGACCATAACGCAGTGAGGGAACTCTTGGATGAAAGTCATAATCCAGCGGAGAAGGATGAAAGGAATTTAAAGGTGAATTTGGGGACTTTGGAAATTTAATACCATGATTTGGTATCAGATTTAAATTCTTTCCAAAGCCACTGTGAAATCAAGGTGGGGGTGGGGTAACTTACAGAAAGTTGAATGTTATTAAAACTGTATATGAAAGTACTTACCCTTATCTTTTCCTCCCCCAGTCAACACAATTTAAAAAAATCTCCATATAAGATGCCATTGTATTTTATTGAGCTACATGTTCTAGCAAATTAAAAGATTGCTGTGTCTGGTACTGACAATAAAAGTATACATGTGTAAATCACAGGATTAAATAGATATCACAGTGCAATTTTGTAAATCTGCAATCCAGTACAATTTGAGAAGATAAAATACCAAGGAGCCTGAATGAGAGTTAACTCAATTCTTCCATGGCATGAAAAAGGTGGATTTAGCAGGAAATAAATTCCTAAATGAATGGCTAAATGGATGACTTCAGCGCAAGTTTCCTTCTATTGCCTGGAGAGTTCTGTGTACCTGGGTGCTTTGAAGACATTCTCTCATACTCTTGTACCAGTGAGTGAACCCAGCGAAAATAAAGGAGTGGGGCTGCTCCATATAGCAATACCCTCAATAAAGTTGCAGGTAAAGAGTGTTTCTTTTTCTAAGAGCTACACAATATGTTCCCCACCCCCAGCTGACCATGCAAACTTGTTAGTTTACTGCTGGCAGAAGTTGGTTTCAATGAGGAGACCTAATAAGGCCTTCCTAAAGGATAACCACCCTGGTTCACCTGTGGTTCATACCACCAGGGGTCATCCTTCTTAGCTTCAGGGATTTCAGCTGGAAAGATAGGATAATGCTATTAGGTTAAAACTAAAGCTTCAGAATCAAATTGAAGCTTGAATCCTGACTTAATTTCTCAAAGCCCTCAGGCCCTCAACTTAAGAGATTTAGCACTAATTTGTCTGGCTAACTGTAAAAGAGATAAATGTGGGAAGAGTTAATATAGAAGTTAGTATAAGTCATCACTCAATGTGTGGGAACCCAGTATCATCATTTTATTTTATATTTTATCATCATTTATATTGATACAAATTCTTGGAAATGGGAGAGATTTTGACCCTAAACATGGCAACCCACTCCAGTACTCTTGCCTGAAGAATCCTTTGGTCAGAGGAGCCTGGTGGGCTTACAGTCCAAGGGGTCACAGAGTTGGACATGACTGAGCCACTGATACACTGATACACATACACACAGTTCATTTGATAATATCCCAATCAAGTGGGTATCCAGTTTATGGTAAATTGTCAATAGGAAAGTTAAAATTAAAACATTTTAGAAAAAAAGGTTAAGTTACTGTTTGATTTTATTTGACATTTGCAATGAATTCTAGTTTTTTTTTTTTTTTTAAATTGACTGATTGCTCAAGTGCTTTAATAATTCTACTTTGATTTATTTATTTAATTGGATATTTGTTATCTGTTCACTGGCTCATCCATCTAAAAATAAAAAACATTACGATTCTGCACCTAACCAACATTAAAATTAGTAATTTTTCCCCAAAGCAATATACTTTGACCTAGAGATTCACATTTTTTTCTTTTCCTTTTCAATTTAAGAAGTTTCTCTGTTGTGAAACTTTTCACTATGACTTCTAATTGTGGGCTTCCCCAGTGGCTCAAAGGTAAAGAATTCGCCTGCAATACAGGAGTCACAGGAGACATGGGTTTGATCCCTGAGTTGGGAAGATCTCCTGGAGGAGGGCATGGCAACCCAGTCCAGTATTCTTGCCTGGAGAATCCCATTTACAGAAGAGCCTGGTGGGCTACAGTCCATAGGGTCCCAAAGAGTTGGACATGACTGAAGCGACTTAGCATGCACACTGCCTAATTGTTCTAATTTCGTCCCTAAAAATACCTATAACTCTGAGCTGAGCTCTGTTGTGGTTTTTTTTTTTTTGGTCCCCATATTGAGTATGTTCTTTTCAATTATTTCAATATTTATTCTTTTTCACTTCAAGTTTTTCTCCATTGGATTACCAGTTCACCTTCTCCTTTAATTATCTTTTATAGTTACTTTGCCCCTTCTGTACATGGCTCAAATGTACTTATAAATGTATTTATAGTTCTTTCTGAATTGAATTAATCTAGATTATATCAGAACACAGATTTGAAGGTTTTTTCTACTAAAGGAATGAAAGTGAAAGTCGCTCAGTCGTGTCCAGCTCTTTGTGACCCCAAGGACTACACAGTCCATGGAATTCTCCAGGCCAGAATACTGGAGTGGGTAGCTGTCCTCTTCTCCAGGTGATCTTCCCAACCCAGAGATTGAACCCAAGTCTCCCACATTGCAGGCAGATGCTTTACCAGCTGAGCCACAAGGGAAGACCAAGAATACTGGAGTGGGTAGCCTATCCCTTCTCCAGCAGATCTTCTGGACCCAGGAATCGAACCAGGGTCTTCTTCATTGCAGGCGGATTCTTTACCAATTGAGCTATCAGGGAAGCCCATTAAAGGGATAACTCTATGCAAAAACAACCTTCCCCCTAAAAAAAAAAAAAAAAAAAAAAGACAACAAAACCTAACAAGAGTTTAGGTACAGTATCGAAACAAAGAT
This sequence comes from Bubalus kerabau, assembly GCF_029407905.1. NCBI lineage: Eukaryota > Metazoa > Chordata > Mammalia > Artiodactyla > Bovidae > Bubalus > Bubalus kerabau. The sequence continues at coordinate 70,769,984 of NC_073637.1, forward strand.
ATCTCTGTTTCATTTTAGCATCACTAAAACTGGAAAAGTCTCTGGGTTAGCAAAGTGTACACTAGGAACAACCACAGAACACTTGTACCAGCATTCCTTATGCCTATGCCCATGCAAGATGCTGCTCGAGTCCCCACATTCTTTACCAGGGATCCCGTGTGAAACCTCAGAGTTCTTCATCACAGCTCTCCCAGAAGCTACTAGCCATCAGTTGGAATTGGCGTACGTTAAGAAATCTACTGGGGCTTCCTTAGTGACTCAGATGGTAAAGAATCTGCCTGCAACGTGGGAGACCTGGGTTCAGTCCCTGGTTTGGGAAGATTCCCTGGAGAAGGAAATGATCACCCACTCCAGTATTCTTGCCTGAAGAATCCTATGGACAAAGGAGCCTGGTGGGCTACAGTCCATGGGGTGGTAAAGAGTTGGACATGACTGAGTGACTAACACACACATTTTTAGCTCAGCAGTAACAAAATGTGCAATACAAAATATTTTTTTAAGCTTCCAATGAAAAATTTAAGGATTTTTGTTCTTAAGTAACTCTATCTGTTTTGTATGGTTGTCCTCCTGCAGATAGGTAATGATCACAGTGTTCCCCAAATTGCTGTTCCTTATCAGATCCCTGTAATTGAGATCAATTTTCATTTGGCTGCTAATCACATGTTTATCGTGAATCTCCTGGTTTCATCATACATCTTTTTCCCTTAGTGATTATTCCGTGAGGAGAGTTATAAGATAATTTGGGCACACATAATAAGTGTACTGGGCAACGGATATTAAATAAACATGTGGAGAGTTAAGAGCTACAGAGGCACGGGAAAACCCTGCCTTTGTGGATTTGGTATTTCATAACTCAGAGGAGCTATTTACTGAGTGTTCATTATGTACCCAACATTTCATCTACCCCATCTTATTTGATATCTCTGACAACACCATGCATTAGGAATAATCATTATTTCTATTTTACAGGTGAGAACATAGGCCTTGGAAAGTCTACCTTAATTGTCCGAGATTACACGGAGGTTAAATACCAGAGCCTAAATTCAACCTATATCTGTCTGGTTCCAGTATCCATTCTCTTAACCACTAGTTTTTTCCCATCTAGGATGTCAATAAAAATACTACCTTCAACAAAAACAAGCTGAAGATTTTCTTATAAGGCATGAAGCCAATAATCATGTTCTTTCATATGATGAGTCAGTTTCTTCCACTGTAAAAATGGAGCCTGAGAGTGGTGTGCATAAGAAGACTTGGAATAAACCTGCGGATAAGGAAAGCCTATCGTTCACTGAGAGGAAACATAAAAGAGAACAAAAAGATCCTAGAGCAGGGTGATTTCATATTTTACACTGAAATGAACTCCAGATATGTGTGTATCAGGTAACCTGTGTGGCCCCCACTCCCATCTCTTTTGTCTGTTCCACTGACCCAGGACAGAAATAGCCTCCACTGAATTGTTCGCTTCAGGAAGGTTGTTGTTCAGTCTCCCAGTAGTGTCCAATTCTTGGTGACCTTCAAGCCTACACTTTGTCTAGGTGCCCTTGAGACCTAGCAGAATGACTGGTATCCAGCAGGCATTGAACAAGTGTTTGCTAAAAGCAAAAGTGCTTAATGCAAGAGATGAGGAGATAGAGGGAGAGAAGGAAGAATGGGGAAAGAAAAGGAAGAAAGGGAGGGAGGAACAGAGGAAGAAATCAGCATCCTTAACCTCCCCACCTTTGGGCTTCCTGGGTAGCTCAAATGGTAAAGAGCCTGCCCGAAATGCAGGAGACCCAGGTTTGATCCCTGGGTAGGGAAGATCCTTTGGAGAAGGGAATGACAACCCACTCCAGTGTTCTTGCCTGGGAAATCCAATGGACAGAGGAGCCTTGCGGACTACAGTCTATGGGGTTGCAAAGAGTTGTACACAGCTGAGCAACGAACACAATCTCCTGCCCTAGTTTCTTTCCATAGTGGAACACTTCTACCTGAAAATCCCCTGTGTGGTGATTTGGTTATGGACCACCAAACTCCTGGGTATTGCCTTCTCTGGGCTTTTTGGCCCCTTTTGTTCCACCTACTTTTCAAGAAGACCTTCTAGTGCCCATTTCTGCTTTTCTGTGGAGAGAGCAATCAGGCGTGCCCGGGGTAGGACCTTGATTTGGGCATCAGGTTGGTCTGTCTCACCTCTGATCAAGCTTCTATTAGAACAGTGTCCGAAACCCCAGACACCAAGGACTTTAATCAGAGGTCCACTGCTATCCTGACCCAATAGTCTTTGGGGTCCAGTGGTCAGTATTGACTATATTGGCCAAAAGCAGGTATCTGCCTCATGGTGACACTGTCCTGTCCAAGAGTCACAGCCTAGATGTGGTTTCCTCCCTATAAAACACACCATTTCATCTCTGGCCCATATGAGACCATCTTTAAACCTTTATCCACTATAAATTATCCTCACCTTAAAAAGCAGGCACCCTACTTTTCACACTTATTCCTGTAAGTCACACCTGAAATACAGTTTTAGATTTTTCCTCTAAAGTCCCAGAGCTCGCTCTGCCCAATCTTGTTTGTGATGCTCTTTCTCTGTAATGGCACACCCACCCACCTACCCCTCAGCAGTCATTCTCAACTTCCCTCTCCTGTATCCCACGCGCAAGCCATCATCAGTCCCTTCACCTCCACATTTGAAAAGCCTGCCATATCAGACCACTTTTCACCACTTTCGGTATTAGTATTCTAATCTGCATCACTGTTGTCGTTCACCTGTTCCACTGAATTACACTCCTAACTAACTCTCTTGACTCCTTCCATCCAGTCTCTAAAGAGCACCAAGTAGCCCTTTCTAAGACAAAGTCAGATCAATCATAACACGTCTGTGATCAAACAGTCCATTGGTTTCCCCCGTCTCACTCAAAATCAAATATAGTGTGTCACTTGTCCCACAGCTCCCCCACTACCAGCCGGCTCCTGTTTACCTCCCCAACCTTATCCCCTACCTCTGTCCCCCTCACTCAGTCTGCTGTCCCACATGGTGTGACACTGGACACATCACACATTGGAAAGCAGACTCCAGTCCAAACACTTCCCACCCTAGGGTCTTTGAGTGTGTTCCCTCACCTGGAATGCTCCTCCCCATAGATCTGCATGGCTCAGTCTTCTGCTTAATCCAAGTCTCTGCTTACTCTCTCCTCATCAGAGGTGACACATTTTCCCATTTTCTTATCTTCCTAAGCTTTCCTTCACATCATGTGTATTCACTCATCGAACTATTGAACATGCATCCTCTCCACTGGGTAGAAGGTTCATGAGAGCGCGGATTTGGTATAGGGCCCTAGAGCACCACAGCAAAATGCATGAAGAATTGACATCTGACAAGGCATTGTTGAGTGATTAAAGGAAGAAACATCCAGAGAGCTTTGCAAAGAGGTTAGATGGAAGGCTGGAGTAGTTTCAGAGCATCAAGGCCCACGTCTGATCTAACAAGGCATTGTTGAGTGATTAAAGGAAGAAACATCCAGAGAGCTTTGCAAAGAGGTTAGATGGGAGGCTGGAGTAGTTTCAAAGCATCATGGCCCACGTCTGATCTAAAAAGAAGTAAAGCCAATGGCTCTGCTTACTAAATGTGCGTCCCCACCCCATGCTGAGCACTGAAGAATTGATGCTTTTGAACTGTGGTATTGGAGAAGACTCTTGAGAGTCCCTTGGACTGCAAGGAGATCCAACCGGTCCATCCTAAAGGAGATCAGTCCTGAGTGTTCATTGGAAGGACTGACGTTGAAGCTGAAGCTCCAATACTTTGGCCATCTGATGCAAAGAGCCAACTCATTGTAAAAAAACTCTGATGCTGGGAAAGATTGAAGGCAGGAGAAGAAGGGGACAACAGAGGATGAGATGGTTGGATGGCATCAGCTACTCAATAGACATGAGTTTGCATAAACTCCGGGAGTTGGTGATGGACAGGGAGGCCTGGTATGCTGCAGTCCATGGGGTCACAAAGAGTCTGACGTGACTGAGTGACTGAACTGAACTGAACTGAACTGACCCCATGGTTCTGCAGCAGCCTTGAGCCACTACTGGTTACAGTGAAGACTGCGGGACAAACCAAGATTCAGAGAGCAGAAGCTTGTGAGCCATCTCTACTGTTGCCCCCTTACCTCATCGTGGGCCCATCATTCCTGCCAAATAATCTAACAGCTCTCAGTAATAGTGAACAAATGAGTTCAGTCTCCTGAAGAGTGTGGCAAGTAGGTCCTTTGTAAAACTAAACTGAGCCACTGAGGCGTAAAGATGAGCCCAGGGTCACACAGGCAGGTGAACAAGAAATTAGGATTAAAATCTAGACTACTTCCTTTCTTCTCTCAGGTGGTGACTATCATAAATATTGTGTTTGTAACTGGCTCAAGTTTCATGGATGTTTCATGTGAATAGGAATGAAAGAAAGAGAGGCCCTAAAAGATAGCCTGTTAATTTTCCAAAGTTGTGGTCTTTGTGTGATACAACAGATGAGCTTAAGCAATTAGAGCCTTAGCGAGCCTCCCTTTGGGTTTCTCTGACTGCTTCTCTCTGTTTGCAGACATAATATTCTGTTTCTCCAAAACATCTCTGGTTACCAAAAGTAAATTTTGTGGGAAAATGGTGACGACGGTCAAATAAAGAGTTAACACAACCAAAACAAAAAATCCAGTTTGAAATATTTTTACAACGTTCTTTACACTCGAGCCCGCTGGAGAAAAAACAGCATTTTAAGTGCTGCTCTTTTTCCCATTAGGTTGTCTGCTTTTACAGGTGGCAAGTTTCAGCGAGATCTGAAGGCAAAAGGCTCATGCAGAGATGGTCTGGAGCAGCAAGACTTGACCCGCCTGACCCCCTGCCCATGCACACAACATAATCACTCACAAAATAGATACTAAAATAATGTTAGCAGCTGCCTGGCCTAAACGAATAAAACCGAACACATTGAGAGACAAGGCAGAAAGCCTGTCCTTGGCTCACCCCCTCGGGCCTCAGCATTACAGCCTCCCTGGCCTGAGTTAACAGAGATCAAACTAAAGGGCTTTTTGCACCTCCCTTCTTTTCCTTGTGTCATTCTGACACTCTTTTTTTTTTTTTCTAACAGGTCTTGACTCAATGAATTTAAATGCCCTTCTCTTTCTCACTCACCACATGCAAACTTTAATTAAGGCTGTCTCTACATAACACTAAAATAACTTGTTGAGATGTGAAGCAGTCAGATCACTGAGTTTGGGGCCATAAGAAGAGGGAGAGGGAAGGTCAAAGAGGATCATGAATGATGGCAAAAAATACCCCAGACGTTTAGACAGGCTTATGTTGTTTTTTTTTTTTAATTGAAATATAGCTGATTTCAATGCGATGTTAGTTTCAGTTATACAGCAAAGTAATTTTGTTAGACATATATATATATACGTTTATATATAGCTATATTATTTTTAAAAATTCCTTTCCATTTTGATTTATAACAAGATATTGAATATAGTTCCTTTTGCTATATAGTAAATCCTTGTTGTTTGCTTTATATGTGGTAGTGTGTGTCTGTTAATCCCATACTTCTAATATATCTCTTTCCCCACTTTCCCCTTTAGGAAGCATACTTTTTTTTTTCTCCTATGTCTGAAAACTGTTTCTGTTTTGTAAATATGTTAATTTGTACATGTTAAAAATTTCAAATAAAAGCGATGTCATATAACATATCTTTCTCTGACTTACTTCATTTAATATGACAATCTCTAGGTCCATCCATGTTGTTGCAAAGGACTGAGCAATATTCCATAGTACATATGTACCACTTCTTTATCCATTTATCTGTTGGTGGACACTTAGTTTGCTTCCATGTCTTGGCTATTGTAAACAGTGCCATTATGATAGGTTCCTTTTCAAGGCATTCTCTGCTTTTGGCTGTAGGCGCCCTGCCCTGCCTTTCCCTTGAATTGTAGGGGACAAGCATTTCCTCACTAAGGCAGATCTACCTTTCTCTAAAGCCATTCTCTTCACCTTGATGCCCATAAGCTTCCTACACTTTATCATCTCTGTGTTATGAATATTGGGGCTTCCATTATGGCTCAGCTGGTAAAGAATCTTCCTTCAATGCAGACCTGGGTTCGATCCCTGGGTTGGGAAAATCCCCTGGGGAAGGGAAAGGCTACCCACTCCAGTATTCTGGCCTGGAGAATTCCATGGACTTTATAGTCCATAGGGTTGCAAAGAGTCAGACATGACTGAGCAACTTTCACTTTTAGGAATGTTAGCACTTTTATGGATTGTTGACCTTTCATGAAAGAGAAATCTGAAGTTCAAAGATAAATACCAAATCCACAGCTTCAATAAAAGATTAACTTTAAAAATTTAAATAAATAATACATTTTGAAAAAGAGTTTAATATTCATTTAAAAACTTCAATGCTAAGTGGGAACTTAACTTGCATTTCTCAACTTAAAGGTTTCAAAGGAATGAGTACTGATTCAGATGCCTTCCAGTACTAATAGTAAATGAGCTTATATAGTTGCTGTAAAAGAACTTCCAGACCCCATTTCCCCTTCCTGTAGCTTACATGGCTTATACAATAGTGATCATGGAATGAGTAAAAAGGTGGCTGTTTCTTAGCTTTGCAGACTTCAGAGATGTTTATTAGCTTTACATGGGAAGTTGCACTATTACTGTCCAGTGATTCATTGCAAGTTGGAGTTACAAAATTCCCTTCAAGTTGCAACAAGAAAAGGACAAAACCCAGAAGCTGTAGTCACAGGGATAATGAAGAGAGCAGAAGAACAAGATAAGCCACTCCCAGTTAATCCACACGTGACCCAATCGTTCTGCTGAATGTATTGGAGCAAGCAACCCTCCTTAGGAAGGTGGTTCATGAATCCTCCTGTTTAAAATCTGAACTTTTGAAATATTTCAAATATGAAAATTGACAATGGACAATAGAACTGGCTCTAACAGTTATCATCCAAAGTTATTGAGCTTTGGTTGCAACATGTCCAGTCCCTGGAGTATAATGAATATAATGAGAATAACAGCTTTTGATTTGCTCTGACAATGGTGATAAGTAGCATGTATTAATTGCTTTTGTGAATTTTACATTTATTGTCTAATTAATCATGACTTGCATTCTAAGTAAACCTATATTACTTAAAAATAATTTAAAATTCTCAAAAATGGTTGTTTTAAAAGGTAATTTGGTTATTTGAACTCTCGAGACTGGACTGTTACTTTGAGAAGGATGATTTGACAAAGTGTATAAAAATTATATATATTCTTTTAAGCCAAAAGTACCAATTCAATGCAAAAATTTCAATTTCAATTTAATATAAAAATTCCAATACAAATTTATACAATAACGTGTACACAAATATTCATTGCTACATTATTTACAAATGGGAAGACTAGAAATAGCCTGTTCATTCAAAAGCATTTTTATAAAGGAATTATGGAGCATTCACAGCAAAATTAGAAGGATAGGCTCTGAAGTCAGAGGACCCAGTTTACATCTTAGTTCTATCTAGCTGTGAGGACTTAATCAAGATCCTATACTTGCATAAGCCTATTGTGTTTTTTTTAACCTATAAAATAGGGAAAATAATATAACCTAGCTATCGATGGCTATGAGTGAGGCTTTAGTAAGATAAAGCACATAAATGCCTCAACATAGTGTCAGGAATGCAATGAGCACTCAATAAATGTTATAATTCTTTCTATTATGATTATTGGAACAATTCTATGGACAATTACACAACTATTAAAAATGATAAACTAGCTTAACTTGTTGGCATGGAAAGATGCCCATCATCATAAAACACATCAACAACCAACTTTAACCTTCTTCCTCAATGACCATCATACCCAACTCCACCAGAGCACAAAGCTATAAGGATATGAACCATAGTTGCCTTGTTCTCCATAGAAATCTCAGAGCCTAGAAAATACTCATCACATAGAGGCCACTCCATAATACTTTATTTAATTTTTGGACACAAATCTTTTATTTTAAAATATCCTAATTGAAGCTAGGCAAATGGTAACCTTAACTGGTGGTTTTTTTTTTTTTCCTTTCTTCTTCCTTTTTTAATTGGAGGATAATTGCTTTATAATGTCGTGTTGGTTTCTGTCAAATGACAACAGATCAGCCATAACTTTATATATATATATATATATATGTGTGTGTGTGTGTGTGTGTGTGTGTGTGTGTGTATTATCCTTCCTTCTCTCTTGAGCCTCCCTCCACACCCCCGACCTGATTCGAGCCCTTTAGAGCTTGTGACCTGTCAAACTCTAGACAAATGTCATTTTGTTAACATGGTGTATTTCAATTTGTTAATATGGTGTATCACATTGATTGATCTGCATATATTGACAAATCCTTGCATCCCTGGGATAAACCCCACTTGATCATGGTGTATGCTCCTTTTAATGTGCTGTATACCCTGAGAAAACCACAATTCAAAAATACACATGTACCCCACTGTTCACTGCAACACTATTTACAGTAGCCAAGACTTGAAAACAGCCTAGATATTTAGATATCATCTGTCAACCCGTCATCACAGAGCACCAAGCTGGGCTCCTTGTGTTACATAGCAGCTTCACACTTGTCACCTATTTTACACATGATAGTATATATATGTCAATACTACCACCTCAGTTTGTCTTAATCTCTTCTTCCCTGCTGTGCTACAAGTCTGTTTTCTACATCTGAGCTTCCATTTCTTCTCTGTAAAGAGGTTCATCAGTACCATTTTTCTAGATCCGTATATATGCATTAGTATATGATATTTGCTTTTCTCTTGCTGACTTTCTTCACTCTGTATAACAGGCTCTAGGTTCATCCACCTCACTACAATTGACTTAAATTCATCCTTTCTATGGCTGAGTAACATTCCATTGTATATATGTACCACATCTTTGTCTGTTCATCTGTCAATGAACATCCAGGCTGTTTCCATGTCTTGGCTACTGTAAATAGTGTTGCAGTGAACAGTGGGGTACATGTGTCTTTTTGAATTGTGGTTTTCTCAGGGTATACAGCACATTAAAAGGAGCATACACCATGATCAAGTGGGATTTATCCCAGGGATGCAAGGATTCTTCAATATATGCAGATCAATCAATGTGATACACCATATTAACAAATTGAAAGATTAAAGATGGTATCATCATTTTAATAAATGTAGAGAAAGCTTTCCTCAAAATTCAACATCCATTTATATATATAAAAACAAACTATCTAGAAAATTGGCATTGAAGGAACATACCTCTACATAATAAAGGCCATACATGACAAATCCATAACAAACTTTATACTCAATGATGGAAAACTGAAAACATTTCCTCTAAGATAAGGAACAAGACAGGGGTGCCCACTCTCACTACTATTATAAAATGTAGTTCTGTAAATCAGAAGTGTTAGTTGCTCAGTCATGTCCAACTCTTTGAGATCTCATGGACTGTAGCCCATCAAGCTCCTCTGTCCATGGAATTCTCCAGGCAAGAATACTGGAGTGGGTAATTATTCCTTCTTTAAGGGAATCTTCTCAACCCAAGGATCGAACCCAGGTCTCTTGCATTGCAAGCAGATTCTTTACCATCTGAGCCACTAGGGAAGCCCCTTGGAAGTCCTAGCCACAGCAATCAGAGAAGAAAAAGAAATAAAAGGAATCCAGATTGGAAAAGAAGAAGTAAAACTCTCACTGTTTGGAGATGACAATGATACTACACATAGAAAATCCTAAAGATGCTACCAGAAAATTAGTAGAGCTAATCAATGAATTTAGTAAGGTCATAGGATACAGAATTAATACACAGAAATCCTTTGTATTCCTATACACTAACAAAGAAAAATCAGAAAAAAAAATTAAGGAAATGATGCCATTCCCCCTTGCAACGAAAAGAATAAAGCACCCAGGAATAAACTACCTAAAGAGACAAAAAACCTGTATGCACAAAACTATAAGGCACTGATGAAAGAAATCAAAGACAACACAAAAAGATGGAGACATATATCATTTTCCTGGATTGGAAAAATCAAAATTGTCAAAATGACTATACCACCTACAGCAAAGTATATATTTAATGCCATAATTACTAACACTTTATTAAATGAAGAAATGAATTTAAGAAAAAGCAAAAAATGAGTTTACGTGGATGTTAAAATGCTAGAAGCAAATACAATAAACTGCTGACCATACTTTCCTCAGAGGAGAATTATGGGAGGAAAATAGGTTTTCACCTACTTTTTTATTTACTATTTGAAATAATCTTATCAGATAATGACAAAAGATATTCTTATGTCGGGACTAGAAAAGTCTTACCACTGTTATGACCAGGGCCATGTAAGTATGTGTATGCTTACAGGCAGGAACTAGAGAAGAATGTGGGGTATAGAGACAGATAATGTTTTAGGTTAGTTGTATTGTATTTTCCCTTCTCTACTTTGTTTTTAATCAAATGCCATTGTTTAAAAATATTTTACACAGATTACATTTAACTGGTATAAGAACTGGGCTTCCCTTGTGGCTCAGCTGGAAACGAACCTGCCTGCAATGCAGGAGACCTGGGTTTGATCTCTAGGTTGGGAAGATCCCCTGGAGAAGTGAAAGGCTACCCACTCCAGTATTCTGGCCTGGAGAATTCCATGGACTGTATAGCCCATGGGGCCTCAAAGAGTCAGACATGACTGAGCGACTTTCACTCACTCACTAGTATAAGAACTAAATTTTCAAAGAGGGGTAAAATGCATTTTCTATCATTTCATAGGAATATTCACTATTGGTTTTATAATCAGAAAATAGCTTTGTTACTAAAGTTAGAGAAGTTTCTCATATACATTTTGGAAAACACAGAAAGTAAGGTTAAAAAAAAAAAAAAAAAAAAAGGTAGAAAAAGCATCCTGGCAGGCTACAGAGTTGCAAAGATCAGACATGACTGAAGCAATTTAGCACTGTACAGAAAATATATTAAATTTAGAAAAAAGATCTTAACATTTAAAGACAATATGCCTCTCAGGCACAATTCTAATTTACTATTCTTTAAACAAAGTTCAAGTTGAGATGCAGAGAGGATGAAATCACAGAATTTGCAGTTAGAAAGCTGTAGAAATCTCATGGTTGTTATTGTTTAGCCGCTAAGTCACGTCTGACTCTCAAGACCTCACAGACTGTAACCCGCCAGACTCCTCTGTCCGTGGTATTTCCCAGGCAAGAACACCAGAGTGGGTTGCCATTTCCTTCTCCAGGGGCCCCTCCCAATCCAGGGATTAAAGCCATATCTCCTGCACTGCAGGCGTATTCTTTACCACTGAGTCACCTGGGAAGCAGAAATCTCATAGAGTTAACCTGCAATCATGTCAAATCTACCACAGAGAAATATAGAGCATCAAACTCCTTTCAAGTTGACATCCTTAGTGATCGTCTTATCACTACCCTGGAAGCTCCCCTAGTTTCCTCCTCTGACTCCGTGTTTGTGTTTATGCGTGTGTGTGTGCTGTCGTGGTTTGAACCCAGTCCTAATTACAGAGCTTGGTACATTGTGAACACTCAACTTATTTTTAAATGAATAAATGATGTTTTGAAATGCAATAAAATAACTTTTAAATGGGAATAGAAGAGATTGGAGCAAAAGACAACAAAGAAGAAGAGAATGAGAAAATGGGGGGAGACGAGAGGAAGGAAGGATGGAAAGAAGGAAGGAAAAAAAGGGAAGGAAGAGGGAAAGGAGGGAAGGAAGAGATGTTAGTTAGAAAGAAAGAGAAGAGATGGAATGAGTCAGAAACTGCCCTTTCTGTCCTCACTTCATTTTTCTTCTCTGTGATTACAGTAGTCAAATGAGAAATCAGGCACACCAGGTCTTTTTTCAGAGACTGACTTCAGTAATGGCTGTGGCAACCAACACTTTCAGAATTTATTAGCTTCTGGAAAAAAAGGGATGAGACTTGAAGAGGGAGCCTATAACAACATTTATTCTGGACCTCTGTTTAATCTGAAGCTACACATCTGGGAAGGTAGAGAAGTCAAAAGGCCCAGTTCAGCCTTTCCGTTGCTGCAAAGGGCAGATGGTTTTATAAATAGCACAAAGAAGAAAGACAATAGCTAGCTGAAACTGACACCCTATTACTTAGCAGAAATAAACGTTGAATAAAACGCAGAGGTAAATCATGCCCAGATTGAAGAAGCATGAGCCACAGGTTATTTAGCATAAACCTAATCTCGCATTCTAAAAAGATTCTTCCCTTTTTTCTGCTAGGAAGATGGGAGTAGGATGGTGAAGGAGAAGGGGAAAGGAAAATAATGAACAATATTTCTCTAAGGCTTTTAGTTTTTTGTCCATTTTGGTCTCTCCCTGAGATCCTTGGCAAATCTACTTTAGATGGGCAATGAAATTATGAAGCATATTTTAAAATTTTTTATTACAAGATATTTGCTTTATAATATTGTGTTGGTTTCTGCCATATATCAACATTAATCAGCCACAGGAATACGTATGTCCCTTTCCTCTTAAACCTCTGTCCCATCTCCCTCCCCATCCCACCCCTCTAGGTTGCCACAGAGCACTGGGCTGAGCTCCTTAGGTCATAAGCAAATTCCCACTGGCCATCTATTTTACATATGGTAATGTATATGTGTCCATGCTACTCTCCCAATCTGTCCCACCATCTCCCTCCCACTCTGTGTCCATAAGTCTTCTCTATGTCTGCATCTCCGTTACCACCCTGAAAATAGGTTCATCAGTACCATCTTTCTGGATTCCATACACATGTGGTAATATATATTATTTGTCTTTCTCTTTCTGACTTACTTCAGTCTGTACAATAGGCTGTAGGTTCATCCACCTCATTAAGACTATCTCAAATGGATTAGTTTTTAAAGTTGAGTAACATTCTGTTGTGTATATGTACCGCAATTTCTGTATCCATTCATCCGTTGATGGACATCTGGGCTGGTCCCATGTCCCAGCTATTGTAAAAAGTGCCGCAACAAGCGCTGGGGCACATGTGTCTCTTTCAGGTTTGGTTTTCTCAGGATATATGCTCAGATGTGGGATTGCTGGGTCATATGGTAGTTCTATTCCTAGTTTTTTTAAGGAATCTCCATAGTGGCTGTATCAATTTACATTATCACCAACAGTACAAGAGGGCTCCATTTTCTTCACATCCTCTCCAGCATTCATTGTTTATAGATTTTTTTAAAATGATGGCCATTCTGATCTGTGTGAGGCGACACCTCATTGTGGTTCTGATTTTGCATTCTCTAGTAATGAGTGAGGTTGAACACCTTTTCACGTGTTTTTTGGTCACCTGTATGTCTTCTTTGCAGAAATGTCTGTTTAGGGTTTTCTGCCTATTTTTTGATTGGGTTATTTGTTTTTCTGGTATTGAGTTGCTTGTATATTTTGGAGACTAATTTTTGTCAGTTGTTTCATCTGAGATTATTTTCTCCCATTCTGAGGGCTGTCTTTTAATCTTGTTTATTGTTTCCTTTGCCGTGCAAAAGGGTTAAGTTTAATTAACTCCCATTTGCTTAATTTCATTTTTATTGCCATTACTTTAGAAGGTAGGTCAAAAAAGACCTTGCTGTAATAAATGTCAACGAGTGTACTGCCTATATTTTCCTCCAGGAACTTTGTAGTTTCTAGCCTTACATGATGTATTTTTGAAGTAAGCTTCTTGCTTTAATCCAGTAGGGCCAAAGAAATATATACTCTCTTGTTAAGCTGTACATACATCCTAGAGGGAAGGAGAGGACTGAACAAACCGTGAGTCTGTGAGTACATGTGTATGTGTATGCATGTGTGTGTGTGTGTGTGTATGTGCTTGAGATGTGAAGAGTATGTGGAGTCTGGTCAAGGGACTGGGGTAAAATAAAGCTGGTGAAATATATCTATGATTATAGATAATCGTAGCACAGCTTGTTTCATGATCATACTCAAACTCCTTCCCAATCTCCCTCCTGCTTGCTAACTTGAACTCATCCTCTACTTCCCTTCACATGCATTCATTTATGCCATCTTTCTCACTCCCTCCTGGGAGACATGCTTATTTCTGCCTGTACCTTTGAATGTGCTGTTCCCTCTGTGTGAAAAGTTCTTCCTACCCTCATCTACCTAGCCTATTGCTGTACATGCCCCAAGACTTGCTTTATGAAACACTTTTGTTATGGCACTTTCCACAAGCTCCCCAAAAAGGATGAGCTGCAGTTTAATTTCTTCCTCTTTTGTGACTGCACAACTCTTTGTTCATGTGTCTACCACAGAATTTTATCATCTGTTCATCTATATTTGCATATAAAAGTTCTTCCTACCCTCATCTATCTAGCTTATTGCTGTACATGACCCAAGACTTGCTTTATGAAACATTTTTGTTATGGCACTTTCCACAAGCTCCCCAAAAAAGATGAGATGCAGTTTAATTTCTTCCTCTTTTGTGACTGCACAACTCTTTGTTCATGTGTCTACCACAGAATTTTATCATCTGTTCATCTATATTTGCATATATTTCTTTCCTTCTAGACCCTGAGATTCTCAAGGACAGCAGCCACCTTATTCTGTTCCCAGTACCTAAGTAATGCCTGGCATGGAGAAGACCCTTAATAGAGATATGTTAGATAAACTACATTAAGAAGATTTCAAATTCCGGCAATTCCATGGAAGATGGATTCATGCCACCTCATCTCTTAAAATGAAGGGAATGATCCTGAAAGAAACACTTATGCATGGCTGAAGTTTGGCAGAATGACCACACAAACACTGAGGAAGAAAGTGTAAAATCAAAGGTGGTAGGTCTTGGCATTAGCCATTTGTCTCCTCTACATATTACTAATGGGATAAGGGTATTATCAGGATCTGAGTAGTAGCAGAATCCAGTCAATAAGAAGGAAAACAGACCATGGGTTCAAATCACCACTTGGCCCCTTGATCTTGAATGAAATAACACACTTGGGTATGATCACACTTGAGTGCAATCTTGGAGAAATAAATATATCTCTGTGCCCACTTTCTCAACTGTAAAATGTGTCTATTGTGAGGATGAAATACATTAACAGGTGTAAATACTAAAAATAGTTCTAGCTTGGAGATACACAAATTCATAACTTACTGCATCAGTGACATTCTAAAATCCAAAGTGGCCAGGGTGGGAAGCAGAATCCAGCTGAGGTACAAAGTTCAACATTCTCAATCCCAAGTTGGATGTTTTCTACTTGTTCTCTTTGGATGGCATGAACTTAAGCTGTGGGACAACTAAACTTCAAACGGTAAATTCATTTTTCAGCTTTTCAAAAAGTTATGCAGAAAATGGAATTTTCTGGAAAAGAGCACTTAACCTACTGGTGCTTTGTGGAAATTTAATGATGCTGTAGTGCATAATAAACTGTGGGCATGTGTATGTGACTAAGAGATTTCCATGAGCTACATGATATTGCAGAGGAATATGGTCGTGGGAGACTTCCCAGTCAGTGGGAGAATTGCTCGTTTCCCTGATACATACATTGAACTCAGAGCAGCCAAGGATGACGTATTAAATGAGGCTCTGCAGTACTTCAAAACGGGTTTATGTTTACACTTCATTGTGAGACTTTTTTTCAATGGTTTAAAATGACTCAGAGGAGGTTATGTAATGTTTATGGAGACATGTGCTAGAAAATAAACCAGGAACCACAATTGTAGTGTTAGAAGTAGCTCTTGAATAAGCCTTCACATTTATTTATTTACAGAATGTCTTAAATAACAAATAGGTAATTAAAGGACGTTCAGTTCTGGTAATGGCAGCGCAGTTTGTATCGAACTAACCTTCACACTGATAACAACTACACATCCTAGACTAAAAAACAGTCTCTTGGCAGGCACTGGAAATCAAAAAAAGCAAATGGACACGTAAGGAGATACAGTCTTTGAAAGATGGGATACAAATCAGGTGAGAATCACATTTTTACAGCTTTTCCCCCAAGGTCACTCCCTAGTTTGCATGAAAATAAAGGACAGAAAGAATTAACCTTTCTCAGTTCAAAAGTTGGAGGTTGGATTTGGGGCTGCCAGCACATCTGGGAATTAAGGGGGCGATATCCTGTAAAGGAGGTAGTTATGGAGAAAGGAGCATTTATCTGCATAAAAATTCCTCTCAAACTTTTGACTGATACTAAAACTATGAATGTCCTTGGTGTGACTCCAAGCAGAAGTCAGTAGGATGCACAGCAGGAGAAGCAAAAGAGCTGAAGAGATGTCAGCAGGCAAAGTGTTGGAGAGACAGAGATTGGAGTTCAAGTCCTAGCAAGTTAGAAGGAATTAGTAAACACTTTGGGTTTCTCATTAAAACCCCAGAAGGACCACACCTTGGAAGTAAGGACAATACTCCAAGACTAAAAGGAGTATCTTTGCAACTAAAGGCAGAATCAAAATAAGTCTTTCCCTAATAAAGCACTAAAGTCAAGCCTCTATGGATATGAGATAATATTTCAGTAGTTTGGTATTTGCTAAAATTAAATTCAATACTTTTTAAATAAAAATGACAAAATCCAGCATGTTTTCAGCAATAAAACATACTGTTAAATTTAAAATAAGAAATTATTGCTCCCAGTTTTAAGATAAATAAGTACTAAGGATGTAATGTACAACATGATAAATATAATTAATACTGCTGTATTATATATATGAAAGCTGTTAAAAGAATAAATCCTTAAAATTCTCATCACAAGGAAAAATGTTTTTTCTCCATATCTTTAACTTTGTATCCACATGAGAAGATGAAATCACTAAACTGTGTTCACTAAATTGTGAACATCACTAAATTTAGTGAACTAAATGAGTTTACTAAATTCTGAACATCATTTCATGATGTATGTAAGTCAAATCATTATACTGTATACCTTAAACTTATATAATGCTGAGAATCAACTATATCTCAATAAACAAAGAAAAAAACAGAAATTATTAGACAGGTGAAGAAGATGGAAAAAGTGACCTATAATTCAAGAGAATATGTATAGTCTAGAGAATGAGACATATGGATGAGATAGGTTGAAATTAACAGATAAAAATTTCACAATAATTATAATAAATATGTTAAGGACTTAGCAAAAGGAAAAGATGGTTATAATGAATAAAGAGATAGAGAATCTCAGGATAGACATGAAACTTCTAAAAATATATAAAATTTAGAACTAAAAATAACATATCAGAAAACAAGCTTTTATTAACGGGCTTAGTAGTAGATCAGAAACTGCACTAGAAATGAGCAGTGGACTTGAACTCAGGTAAATAGATGAGATGGTTGGATAGAATTATGGACTCAATGGACATGAACTTGGGCAAACTCCGGGAGATAGTGAGGGACAAGGAGGCCTGCTGTGCTGCAGTCCATGGGGCTACAAAGAGTCAGACACAACTTAGTGACTAAACCACCACAACTAATAGATCTTCAAACTGAAGCACAAAGAGGAAAAATGTTTGAAAAATAAAGGAAAAGAACCTCAATCACTTATGAGACAACATCAAACAAACTTCTGTATAACTGAAATCTCTGAAGGAGGACAGAAAGAAAATAGGGCAAAGACATATTTGAAATCCTTCAAATTTGATGAAAAACAGAAATTAATTGATCCAGGAAGTTGAGAGAATGCCAAGCAGGGTAGACACAGAGAAAAACAGAACTAGGCTTATCATGATAAAATGGCTAAAAATCCAATAAAGAAAAATCTTAAAGCAGCCAAAGATTAAAATAAAAGATTATATAGAGGAACAATATACGAATAATAGCCAAATTCTCATCAGAAGTCACAGAAGACAAAAGGCAATATATGAATAATCATCATTAATTATCAGGAAATTCAAATTAAACCACAATAAGATTTTATTTCACTGAAGTTAATAAAATTTTAAAAAGATGAATAATGTCGAATGTTGGTGAGGATATGGAACACCTGGAATGCTCATACACTGCTAATGGAAATGTAAAGAGCTGCAACCATCTTGGAAAACTCTTTTATAAACGGCAACACACATCTACCTATTACCCAGAATTTGCCCTCTAGGTAATCCACCCCCCATAATTGCCAATGAAAACATATATGTTCACAAAAATATCTGAAGAATAATATTCCTTACAGCTTTCATCAAGATTGCTCCCAACTGGAAATAACTCAAATGCTCATGCTTCCCTGAGGGCTCAGTGGTAAAGAATCTGCTCGACAGTGTAGGAGACAAGGGTTCGATCTCTGCGTCATGAAGCCCCCCTGGAGAAGGAAATGGCAACCCACTGCAGTATTCTTGCCTGGGAAATCCCAGGGACTGAAATCCATGAAGTCCCAGAGGAGTATGGTGGACTACAGTCCATGGGGTCATAAAAGAATTGGATACAATTTAGCAGCTAAGCAACAACAAAGAATACTACTCACTAATAATAAGAGATGATTTGGGAATGAGGTTAGCATCATGGCGGCATTATTTTTTTTTTTTCTTTCCCCATTGATTAACAACTAATCAGACATTCCTAGCAAAAAAGGAAAACAACAACAACCTCTTCTGCACAGCATTCCAGGATTCCTGAGAGATCCATTCATCTGTGTGTGTGAAAGTAGGTGGATTTGATTGAAGAGGAGATTGCAGAGAGAAGGGAGTGAGGTAACATAGCTGGCAGAAGCAGGTCCAGCAGTTGGTCAGCATGACCTTTGGGGCAGAGGAGATCAACGGAAGGTGGGAGCAGATGTCTGCTCAGCCAGATATCCTACAGCTGGAGGGATCCATTGCTCTCTCTGAGAAGAGTCCATAGTGACTCAGGGTAAGGATAGAAAAGGGAAGTAAGTGGACAAAGAGAATTGAAGGAAAATGTCTCCTGCTGTCTGTGATGAGGTTCTAACAAAAGAACTACCCACTGACCTCTAGGACCCCCTACTTAGGGATCCCCCTACTAAGCCATGGGCGCAACCAAGGAAACAATGGCTAAATACACACTTCCCCCCAACCTTAGCTGGTAAGTCAGCTCTGCTAAGAAAAAACAAAAACTTGTGCTATAGCTCCACCTTCTGGAAAATAAAAGAAGGTCCCTAATTACCAACCCATTAAATTATTAGAATCAAAGTAAACAAAACCTTGCCTAATAAAAAATGTATTCACTACTTCAAACGCATATATCATCAAACACCATAAAAAGTTCATAGTAATATAGCATAACAAAAAGAAAATGGCAATTTTCCAGCAAATGAATCCAAGAACAAGGAATACTGTGATCTAACTGAAGAAGAATTTAAAATAGCTGTTACGGAGAAAATTAACAAATTACAAGAAAAATAAGAAGGCAATACAATCCTCTAAGGAATAAAACTGATCAAAGGAAGGAGTGTTTTATCAAAGAGATTTAAATTCTGAAAAAGAGCCAAACTGAAATTCTGGAGATGAAGAATTCAACAAATGAGATGAAGACTGTATTATAGTTCACTGGACATAGAACAGATAAAATGAAAGAGAGAATCAGTGGACTGGAAGGTAGGAATCTAGAAATGATTTCGGTGAACAAGGAGACAGAACTAAGATTATATATATATAAAGAAACTCTATGAGGGTTATTAGACTTCATTAGAAAAGCCAACATAAGAATAATGATTATTCTAGAAGAAGAGGGGAAGTAGTAAGCAGAGAGTTTATTTAAAGAAATACTAGCCTAGAACTACCCAAACATAGGAGAGGAACAGGATACACAAATCCACAAAGCTAACCTAGCACTTTATTATGTTACCACAAAAAGACCTTCTCCAAGATACATTATATTAAAACTGTCAAAAGTCAGTGATATAAATCTTAAAAGCTGTCAGGGTAAAAGGATAGTAATCAACAAGGGAACCCTTAGACTATCAGCAGATCTCTCAGCAGAAGCTCTATAGGCCAGGAAAGAGTGGAACAACATATTCAAAATATTGAAAGATAAGAATAACCAGCCAAAAATACTTTATCTTACAAAGACTGATATGAAGGAGAAATAAAGGCTTTCACAGACAAACAAAAGCTGAGAGAGTTAGCCACTACTAGACCTGCTTTACAAGAAATTTAAAAGGAGCACTTTAAGTTGAAACAAACAAAACGAAAGCCATGAAAACCTCTGATTAAGGCAGTAAATTGCCATAATATGAAAACTGTAACTCTTTTATAGAATAGCATATTAAACTCTTAATTACAACATAAAAAGTATTAAAAATAAATATAGCTACAACAACTTGGTAACAAAATCATGGCATAAAAAGAGGTAATTTGGGACATCAAAAATACAAAACGGAAAGAGTAAACAATGGAACTACTATACACAAATGAATATAACTGAAGATAAATTGCTATCAGCTGAAAAAGGACTATATATACATATACTCCCAACACCCAAGCACAAAATCATGCTAAGTAAAATAATAACAAATCTTAAGAGAGAAATAGAGAATAATACAATAATTATAGGGAACTTTAATAACTCACCATCAGTAATAGATGGATTATCCAGACAGAAAATCAAGATGGAAATATTGGAAATGCACCACATTTTGGAACAAGTGAAGTTAATGACATATATAGAACATTACATCTAATAGTAGCAGAGCATACATTCTTCTCATGTGCACATGGAATATTCTCCAGGATGGATCATATGATAGGAAAAGAAGTATTAACAAATTTAAGAAGATTGAAATCATACTAGCTATCCTCTTTGACCACAGTGGTATGAACCTAGAAATCAAAAAGAGGAAAATGAGATTTATAAATATGTAGAAATTGAACAATGCACATCTAAACATCTATTGGGTAAAAGAAGACATCAAAATGGAAACAAAAAGTTACTTCAAAATGAATGAATATAAAAATATAGCATATCAACTGTTGTGGGATGTAGTAAAAGCAGTTCTGACAGGCAAGTTTGTAGCTATATATATATATATATATACACACACACACACACATATAAATTAGGAAGATCTCAAACAACCTAACTTTACACATCAAGAAAGTAGAAAAAGAAAAAAATTAAGCTCAATGATAGCAGAAGGAGGGAAGCAATAAATGTCAGAACAGAAGTAAATAGAGAAAAATTAGAAAAGGTTGACAAAACTAAGGTTAAAAAAAAACCTGACAAACCTATAGCTACACTAAGAGAAAAAGAGAGGACTCAGATAAAATTATAAGTGAAAGAAGAGGCACTACAACCAACACTACAGAAGTACATAGACTCATAAGAGAATATTTTGAAAATTATATACCAACAAATTGCAGATTCTAGGAGAACCAGATAAATTATTGAAACATACAACCTACCAAGACTCAGCAAGAGAGAAATAGAAAATGTAAACAGGCCAATGACAGGAGACTGAATTAGTAATCAAAACACTTCCAACAGAGGTAATCCAGACCAGATGGCTTCACTGGATAACTCTATCAAATATTTGAAAAATATTAACACCAATAATTCACAAATTCTTCCAAAATTTTGAGGATAGGAAACACTTCCAAACTCACTCTATAAAACCAGCCTCACTTTGATATTGAAGCCAGATAAGGATGCCACGGGAAAACTATAGACCAATATCCCTGATGTATATACATGCAAAAACTGTCAACAAAACATTAGCAAACAAATTTCATGAACACTCTAACAGAATTCTATACCATGACCAAATGGGACTTATCCCTAAGATGTGAGAATAGCTCAACACATGCAAATCAATAAATGTAACATATTACATCAATAAAATGAAAGATAAAAGCTACATGATTAATTAAATGCAGAAAAAACAATTGGCAAATCAACATTCTGACATGATAAAAAACCTTAACAAATTAGGTATAGAAGGAATGTAACTTAATAGAGACCATTATACAACATCAGTTCAGTTCAGTTCAGTTGCTCAGTCGTGTCTGACTCTTTGCGACACCATGAATCGCAGCACACCAGGCCTCCCTGTCCATCACAAACTCCTACAGTTCACTCAAACTCATGTCCATCGAGTCAGTGATGCCATCCAGCCATCTCATCCTCTGTCGTCCCCTTCTCCTCCTGCCCCCAATCCCTCCAAGCATCAGAGTCTTTTCCAATGAGTCAACTCTTCAAATGAGGTGGCCAAAGTATTGGAGTTTCAGCTTCAGCATCTTTCCTTCCAAAGAACACCCAGGACTGATCTCCATTGGGATGGACTGGTTGGATCTCCTTGCAGTCCAAGGGACTCTTAAGAGTCTTCTCCAACACCACACTTCAAAAGCATCATTCTTTGGCCCTCAGCTTTCTTCACAGTCCAACTCTCACATCCATACATAAACACTGGAAAAACCATAGCCTTGACTAGATGGACATTTGTTGGCAAAGTAATGTCTCTGCTTTTCAATATGCTATCTAGGTTGGTCCTAACTTTCCTTCCAAGGAGTAAGCGTCTTTTAATTTCATGGCTGCAGTCACCATCTGCAGTGATTTTGGAGCCCCTCAAAATAAATTCTGACATGGTTTCCACTGTTTCCTCATCTATTTCCCATGAAGTGATGGGACCAGATGCCATGATCTTCGTTTTCTGAATGTTGAGCTTTAAGCCAACTTTTTCACTCTCCTCTTTCACTTTCATCAAGAGGCTTTTGAGTTCCTCTTCACTTTCTGCCATAAGGGTGGTGTCATCTGCATATGTGAGGTTATTGATATTTCTCCCGGAAATCTAGATTCCAGCCTGTGCTTCTTCCAGCCCAGCGTTTCTCATGATGTACTCTGCATAAAGTTAAATAAGCAGGGTGACAATATTCAACCTTGACGGACTCCTTTTCCTATTTGGAACCAGTCTGTTGTTCCATGTGCAGTTCTAACTGTTGCTTCCTGACCTGCATAAGGTTTCTCAAGAGGCAGGCCAGGTGGTCCGGTATTCCCATCTCTTTCAGAATTCTCCACAGTTTATTATGGTCCACACAGTCAAAGGCTTTGGCATAGTCAATAAAGCAGAAATAGATGTTTTTCTGGAACTCTCTTGCTTTTTTGATGATCCAACAGATGTTGGCAATTTGATCTCTGGTTCCTCTGCCTTTTCTAAAACCAGCTTGAACATCTGGAAGTTCACGGTTCACCTATGGCTGAAGCCTGGCTTGGAGAATTTTGAGCATTACTTTACTGGTGTGTGAGATGAGTGCAATTGTGCTGTAGTTTGAGCATTCTTTGGCATTGCCTTTCTTTGGGATTGGAATGAAAACTGACCTTTTCCAGTCCTGTGGCCACTGCTGAGTTTTCCAAATTTGCTGGCATATTGAGTGCAGCACTTTCACAGCATCATCTTTCAGGATTTGAAAGAGCTCAACTGGAGTTACATCACTTTGTTTGTAGTGATGCTTTCTAAGCCCACTTGACTTCACATTCCAGGATGTCTGGCTCTAGGTCAGTGATCATATAATCGTGATTATCTTGGTTGTGAAGATCTTTTTTGTACAGTTTTTCTGTGTATTCTTGCCACCTCTTCTTAATATCTTCTGCTTCTGTTAGGTCCATACTATTTATGTCCTTTATCGAGCCCATCTTTGCATGAAATGTTCCCTTGGTATCTCTAATTTTCTTGAAGAGATCTCTAGTCTTTCCCATTCTGTTGTTTTCCTCTATTTCTTTGCATTGATCGCTGAAGAAGGCTCTCTTAACTCTTCTTGCTGTTCTTTGGAACTCTGCTTTCAGATGTTTATATCTTTCCTTTTCTCCTTTGCTTTTCGCTTCTCTTCTTTCCACAACTATTTGTAAGGCCTCCTCAGACAGCCATTTTGCTTTTTTGCATTTCTTTTCCATGGGGATGGTCTTGATCCCTGTCTCCTGTACAATACCATGGACCTCCATCCATAGTTCATCAGGCACTCTATCTATCAGATCTAGGCCCTTAAATCTATTTCTCACTTCCACTGTATAATCATAAGGGATTTGATTTAGATCATACCTGAATGGCCCAGTGATTTCCCCTACTTTCTTCAATTTAAGTCTGAATTTGGTAATAAGGAGTTCATGATCTGAGCCACAGTCAGCTCCTGGTCTTGTTTTTGCTGACCATATAGAGCTTCTCCATCTTTGGCTGCAAAGAATATAATCAATCTGATTTCGGTGTTGACCATCTGGTGATGTCCATGTGTAGAGTCTTCTCTTGTGTTGTTGGAAGAGGGTGTTTGCTATGGCCAGTGCATTCTCTTGGCAAAACTCTATTAGCCTTTGCCCTGCTTCATTCCATATTCCAAGGCCAAATTTGCCTGTTACTCCAGGTGTTTCTTGACTTCCTACTTTTGCATTCCAGTCCCCTATAATGAAAGGTAGTTTGAGCATTCTTTGGCATTGCCTTTCTTTGGGATTGGAATGAAAATTGACCTTTTCCAGTCCTGTGGCCACTGCTGAGTTTTCCAAATTTGCTGGCATATTGAGTGCAGCACTTTCATAGCATCATCTTTCAGGATTTGGAATAGGTCAACTGGAATTCTATGACCTCCACTAGCTTTGTTCATAGTGATGCTTTCTAAGGCCCACTTGACTTCACATTCCAGGATGTCTGGCTCTAGGTCAGTGATCACACCATCGTGATTATCTGGGTCATGAAGATCTTTTTTGTACATTTGTTCTGTGTATTCTTGCCACCTCTTCTTAATATCTTCTGCTTCTGTTAGGTCCATACCATTTTTGTCCTTTATTGAGCCCGTCTTTGCATGAAATGTTCCTTTGGTATCTCTGATTTTCTTGAAGAGATCTCTAGTCTTTCCCATTCTGTTGTTCTCCTCTATTTCTTTGCACTGATCGCTGAAGAAGGCTCTCTTATCTCTTCTTGCTATTCTTTGGAACTCTGCATTCAGATATTTATACCTTTCCTTTTCTTCTTTGATTTTGGCTTCTCTTCTTTTCACAGCTATTTGTAAGGCCTCCCCAGACAGCCATTTTGCTTTTTTGCATTTCTTTTCCATGGGGATGGTCTTGATCCCTGTCTCCTGGACAATGTCACAAACCTCATTCCATAGTTCATCAGGCACTCTATCTATCAGATCTAGTCCCTTATATCTATTTCTCACTTCCATTGTATAATCATAAGGGATTTGATTTAGGCCATACCTGAATGGTCTAGTGGTTTTCCCTACTTTCTTCAATTACACTCTGAATTTGGCAATAAGGAGTTCATGGTCTGAGCCACAGTCAACTCCTGGTCTTGTTTTTGCTGACTGTATAGAGCTTCTCCATTTTTGGCTGCAAAGAATATAATCAATCTGATTTCAGTGTTGACCTTCTGGTGATCTCCATGTATAGAGTCTTCTCTTGTGTTGTTGGAAGGGGGTGTTTGTTATGACCAGTGCATTTTCTTGGCAAAACTCTATTAGTCTTTGCCCTGCTTCATTCCGTATTCCAAGGCCAAATTTGCCTGTTACTCCAGGTGTTTCTTGACTTCCTACATTTGCATTCCAGTCACCTATAATGAAAAAGACATCTTTTTTGGGTGTTAGTTCTAAAAGGTCTTTTAAGTCTTCATAGAACCGTTCAACTTCAGCTTCTTCAGCATTACTGGTTGGGGCATAGAGTTGGATTACTGTGATATTGAATGGTTTGCCTTGGAAATGAATAGAGATCATTCTGTCGTTTTTGAGATTGCATCCAAGTACTGCATTTTGGACTCTTTTGTTGACCATGATGGCTACTCCATTTCTTCTGAGGGATTCCTGCCCGCAGTAGTAGATATAATGGTCATCTGAGTTAAATTCACCTATTCCAGTCCATTTCAGTTTGCTGATTCCTATATGTCGACATTCACTCTTGCCATCTCTTGTTTGACCACTTCCAATTTGCCTTGATTCATGGACCTGACATTCCAGGTTCCTATGCAATATTGCTCTTTACAGCATTGGACCTTGCTTCTATCACCAGTCACATCCACAGCTGGGTATTATTTTTGCTTTGGCTCCATCCCTTCATTCTTTCTGGAGTTATTTCTCCACTGATCTCTAGTAGCATATTGGGCACCTACTGACCTGGGGAGTTTCACTTTCAGTATCCTATCATTTTGCCTTTTCATACTGTTTATGGGGTTCTCAATGCAAGAAGACTGAAGTGGTTTGCCATGCCCTTCTCCAGTGGACCACATTCTGTCAGATCTCTCCACCATGACCCGCCCATCTTGGATTGCCCACACAGCATGGCTTAGTTTCATTGAGTTAGACAAGGCTGTGGTCCTAGTGTGATTAGACTGACTAGTTTTCTGTGAGTATGGTTTCAGTGTGTTTGCCCTCTGATGCTCTCTTGCAACACCTACTGTCTTACTTGGATTTCTCTTACCTTGGACATGGGGTATCTCTTCACGGCTGCTCCAGCAAAGCACAGCTATTGCTCCTTACCTTGGATGAGGGGTATCTCCTCACTGCCGTCCTTCCTGACCGTCAACGTGGGACAGCTCCTCTAGGCCCTCCTGTGCCCGTGCAGCCATGGGTCCTTGGATGTGGGGTTGGTCCTCCCGGCCACAGCCCCTGGACTCAGGCGTGGGTTGCTCCTCCCGGCCGCCGCCCCTGGCCTCGGACGCTGGGTATCTCCTCTTATCCCAAAGAAAGGCAATGCCAAAGAATGCTCAAACTACCGCACAATTGCACTCATCTCACATGCTAGTAAAGTAATGCTCAAAATTCTCCAAGCCAGGCTTCAGGAATAGGTGAACTGTGAACTTCCTGATGTTCAAGATGGTTTTAGAAAAGGCAGAGGAACCAGAGATCAAATTGCCAACATCTGCTGGATCATGGAAAAAGCAAGAGAGTTCCAGAAAAACATCTATTTCTGCTTTATTGACTATGCCAAAGCCTTTGACTGTGTGGACCATAATAAACTGTGGAGAATTCTGAAAGAGATGGGAATACCAGACCACCTGATCTGCCTCTTGAGAAATTTGTATGCAGGTCAGGAAGCAACAGTTAGAACTGGACATGGAACAACAGACTAGTTCCAAATAGGAAAAGGAGTACATCAAGGCTGTATATTGTCACCCTGCTTATTTAACTTACATGCAGAGTACATCATGAGAAACGCTGGACTGGAAGAAGCACAAGCTGGAATCAAGATTGCCAGGAGAAATATCATTAACCTCAGATATGCAGATGACACCACCCTTATGGCAGAAAGTGAAGAGGAACTCAAAAGCCTCTTGATGAAAGTGAAAGAGGAGAGTGAAAAAGTTGGCTTAAAGCTCAACATTCAGAAAACGAAGATCATGGCATCCGGTCCCATCATTTCATGGGAAATAGATGGGGAAACAGTGGAAACAGTGTCAGACTTTATTTTGAGGGGCTCCAAAATCACTGCAGATGGTGACTGCAGCCATGAAATTATAAGACGCTTACTCCTTGGAAGGAAAGTTAGGACCAACCTAGATAGCATATTGAAAAGCAGAGACATTACTTTGCCAACAAATGTCCATCTAGTCAAGGCTATGGTTTTTCCAGTGTTTATGTATGGATGTGAGAGTTGGACTGTGAAGAAAGCTGAGCACCGAAGAATTGATGCTTTTGAAGTGTGGTGTTGGAGAAGACTCTTGAGAGCCCATTGGACTGCAAGGAGATCCAAGCAGTCCATTCTGAAAGAGATCAGCCCTGGGATTTCTTTGGAAGGAATGATGCTAAAGATGAAACTCCAGTACTTTGGCCACCTCATGCGAAGAGTTGACTCATTGGAAAAGACTCTGATGGTGGGAGGGATTGGGGGCAAGAGGAGAAGGGGACGACAGAGGATAAGATGGCTGGATGGCATCACTGACTCGATGGATGTGAGTCTCAGTGAACTCTGGGAGTTGGTGATGGACAGGGAGGCCTGGCGTGCTGCGATTCATGGGGTCGCAAAGAGTCAAACACGACTGAGCGACTGATCTGATCTGATCTGATAATGAAAAGGACATCTTTTTTGGGTGTTAGTTCTAAAAGGTCTTGTAAGTCTTCATAGAACCGTTCAATCAGCTTCTTCAGCATTGCTGGTTGGGGCATAGACTTGGCTTACTGTGATATTGAATGGTTTGCCTTGGAAACGAACAGAGATCATTCTATCATTTTTGAGACTGCATCCAAGTACTGCATTTTGGACTTTTTTGCTGACCATGATGGCTACTCCGTTTCTTCTAAGGGATTCCTGCCCACAGTAGTAGATATAATGGTCATCTGAGTTAAATTCACCCATTCCACTCCATTTTAGTTCACTGATTCCTAGAATGTCAACATTCACTCTTGCCATCTCCTGTTTGACCACTTCCAATTTGCCTTGATTCATGGACCTAACATTCCAGGTTCCTATGCAATATTGCTCTTTAGAGCATCAGACCTTGCTGTATCACCTTACTGGTGATAGAAATCACCAGTCACATCCACAACTCAGTATTGTTTTTGCTTTGGCTCCATCCCTTCATTCTTTCTGGAGTTATTTCTCCACTGATCTCCAGTAGCATATTGGGCACCTACCGACCTGGGGTGTTCCTCTTTCAGTATCCTATCATTTTGCCTTTTCATACTGTTCATGGGGTTCTCAAGGCAAGAAGACTGAAGTGGTTTGCCATTCCCTTCTCCAGTGGACCACATTCTGTCAGACCTCTCCACCATGACCCGTCTGTCTTCGGTGGCCCCACACAGCATGGCTTAGTTTCATTGAGTTAGACAAGGCTGTGGTCCTAGTGTGATTAGATTGACTAGTTTTCTGTGAGTATGGTTTCAGTGTGTCTGCCCTCTGATGCCTTCTCGCAACACCTACCATCTTTCTTGGGTTTCTCTTACCTTGGGCGTGGGGTATCTCTTCATGGCTGCTCCAGCAGAGCACAGTTGCTGCTCCTTACTTTGGATGAGGGGTATCTCCTCATGGCCGCCCCTCCTGACCTTCAACGTGGAGTAGCTCCTCTCCTCCCTCCTGCGCCTGCGCAGCCACCACTCCTGGTATGCATAGTCAACTAATCTTTGACAAAGGAGCCAAGAATACTGAGTGGAGAAAGGATAGTATCTTCAACAAATGGTGCTGTGAAAACTAGAGAAACACATGCCAAGCAATGATATTGGCCCTCTATCTTACACCACTCACAAAGATTGAAACTGTATCAAAACATTAAACGTAAGGCCTGATACCATAAATATATAAGGAAAATGTAAGAAGAAGCTCATTTATATTGGTCTTGACAATGATTTTTTGAACATGTTGAACATAAATGACAAAAGCAAAAATCAACAAATAGGACTACATCAAGCTCAAAAGCTAATGCACAGTAAAACTAACAACTAATGAAAAAAAAAAGACAAGGAGGACTTCCAAGATGCTAGAGGAATAAAATGGGGAGATTGCCTTCCTCCCCACAAATATGTAAAAAAATTCATCTGCATGTGGAACAACTTCTATAGAACATCTTCAAAATGATGGCAGAAGACCCCAGACTTCTAAAAATGCAAGCCAATCTCCTTAGAATAAAGTAGGGGAAAAGATAAAGATTGAAAAAAACAAACAGATAGAGGATTTTAGAACAGGGACATATGCCCTGGAGAGGGAGCTGATAAGGTGGAAAAGTTTCCACAAACTTGGAAGGAAAAGTGCACCAAATTAAATCCCACAGTTAGCCTGAGGCTGTGGACTTTAAGCACAACAGGGAACTTTGGGAGCAATAACAAGCTGGAGTAAGGCCAGATCTAAGCCTGAACTGACCCCACACTGCCCACAACAGGATCAAAGGCCTTCCTAGAAATACTGAAGGATTTTGGAGAGTTTCTTTTGGGGTCTTGGGCTACTGCGTTTTGCTTTCACCAATAGTCTTAGGGTTTTGTCTTCTGTGCTGTGTGACCTGTGAAGTCTTGGTGCTACAGTAAGGGGTCAGGCTTGAATCCCTGAGGGTGGGAGACCTGAGTCCAGGACTATGAACCACCAAAGAACTCTTGACCCCATGGAACCTTTGGCAAAAGTGCTCTCAAAGACCTCCAACTCAGCACTAAGACCAAGCACCACCAAAGGCCAGCAAGTTCCAGTGCCAGGCACCCCACACCAATCCTTCAGCAAAACAGGGCAACAACCCTGCACATTAGCACACAGGCTGACCAAAGTTATACCAAACCCATGGACAGCCCAAAACATGCTACTGAACTTGGCACTGACCTTTGGAAAGACAAGATTCAGCTCCATCCACCAGACTACAGGCACAAGTTCCCCTAACCAGGAAAACTTCATGAGCACTAGTTCAACCTCACCAACAGGCAGCAGATTCCAAATTAAGAGTAATGATGATCTTCCAGCCTGCAGAAAGGAGACCTCAAACACAGTAAATTAAACAAAATGAAAAGACAGAGAAACATGCAACAGATGAAGAAACATGGTAAAAATCCACAAGACCAAACAAATGAAGAGAAAATAGGCAGTTCAACTGAAAAAGAATTCAGAGTAATGATAGTAAAGATGATGCAGAAGTTGAAAATAAAATGGAAGCACATATAAATAGACTGGAGGCATGGATCAAGAAGATGCAAGAACTGTTTAATAAGGATGTAGAAGAATGAATGGAGAAGGCTATGGCAACCCACTCCAGTACTCTTGCCTGGAAAATCCCATGGACAGAGGGGCCTGGTAGGCTGCAGTCCATGGGGCCGCTAGAAGTCGGACACAACTGAGCGACTTCACTTTCACTTTTCACTTTCATGCATTGGAGAAGGAAATGGCAACCCACTCCAGTGTTCTTGCATGGAGAATCCCAGGGATGAGGGAGCCTAGTGGGCTGCCGTCTATGGGGTCACACAGAGTTGGACACGAGTGAAGCGACTTAGCAGCAGCAGAAGAAGAATGAAAGAACATGCAATCAGCAATGAACAATACAATAACTGAGATAAAAATACATTGAAGGTGAAGAAAGTTGCTCAGTCATGTCTGACTATTTGCAATTCCATGGACTATAGCCTGTCAGGCTCTTCTGTCCATGAAATTCCCTAGGCAAGAATACTGGAGTGGGTTGCTATTCCCTCTTCTAGGGGATCTTCCCAACCCAGGGAACAAGCCCAGATCTCCTGCATTGCAGGCAGATTCTTTCCCAGCTGAGCCACAAGGGAAGCGAAGAATACTGGAGTGGGTAGCCTATCATTTCTGCAGGGGATCTTCTTGAGCCAGGAATTGAACTGGAGTCTCCTGCATTGCAGATGGATTCTTTACCAGCTGAGCTATCAGGGAAACCCCCTACGGAAACCATAATTTAAAGAGATACATGTACCCCAGTGTTCACAGTAGCACTGTTTACAATATCTAGGACAACGAAGCAACCTAGACGTCCATCAACAGATGAATGGATAAGGAAGTTGTGATACATGTGTACACTGGAATATTACTCAGCCATAAAAATGAGTTCATTTGAGTCCGTTCTAATGAGGTGGACTAACCTAGAGATTATTATGCAGAGTGAAGTCATAAAGAGAAAAACAAATGTCATATATGAATACATATATATGGAATTTAGAAATATGGTACTGATGAACCTATTTACAGGGCAACAATGGAGACACAGACATAGAGAACAGACCTGCAGACAGAGTCATGCAAGGAGAAGGAGGGAAGAATTTAAAGAGCAACATTGAAATATATACGTTACTATATATAAAACAGATAGCCAGTGGGAATTTGCTATATGACACTGGCAGCTCAAACTCCGTGTTCTGTGACAAACTAGAGGGGAGGATTGGGATGGGAAGTGGAAGTATGGTTCAAGAGGGAGAGGACATATGTGTACTTATGGCTGATTCATGTTTATTTATGGCAGAAACTAACACAATATTGTAAAGCAATTATCCTCCAAATAAAAATAAATGAAAAATACCAAAAAAGAGAGAAAAAGAAAAGGCAACCCACAGTGTGGGAGAGAAATTTTTCAAACCATATAGTGAACAATTCATTAAAGAACTCAGTCAACTTAATAACACAAAAGCAGGCAATCAAATTTTAAAACTGGCAGAATAACTAAAATGATATTTTTCCAAAGAGGATGTTGAAATGACCAAGAGACATGTGAAAAGATGTTCAGTATCACTACTTATCAGAGAAATGCAAGTCAAAATCATAATGAGGTGTTAGTTTACATCTGTTAGAGTGGTTATCACCAAGTAGACAGGAAATAGCAGGTGTTGATGAGACTGTAGTGAAAGTGAAACTCACATATTGTTAGAAGTAATGTAATTTGGTCCAACCACTATGAAAAACAAGATGGAGAGTCTTCAAAAAATTAAAAATAGATCTACCACGTCTTCCAACAATTCTGCTTCTGGGTATATACTTGTATTAAATGAAAACAGGATTTTGATGAGATAAATGTACTCCCATGTTTATTATAGTGTTATTCACAATTGCCACGACATGGAGACAAACCAAATTCCCATCAATAGATAAATGGATAAAAACATGTGGTGCATATACATGATGGAATATTAGTCAGCAATGAGAAAGGAGCATATCCTTCCATTTTCAACAACATGAATGGACTTTGAGCACATTTTGCTAAGTAAGAGCACATTTTGCTAAGATAAATGAGACAAATACAAGTACTATCTGATATCACTTTTATGTGGAAACTATAAAAGTTAAACCTATAAAAACAGAGAGTAAAATGATGATTACCAGGGGATGGTGGGGGTTGAAATCCAAGTTATAATATTTAAGGGTACAAACTTTTAATGAGCAGTAAATTAGTCATAGATAAGTAATGCACAGTATAGTAAATATAGACAATAAAATTGTCTATAAAAGTGATAAATAACACTACCTTGGCTATCCTACTACAGTATACGAATGTATCAAAGTAACACATAGTTCACCTTAAACTTTCACAATGTGACATCTAAAATTGACTCAATGAAAATACATAAAGTACAAAGAATAAGCAACTGACACACAAAACAATAAGAATGAATCTCAAAAACATCACGTTGAGGGAAAGAAGTGATATACAAAAGAGTATGATGTCTAGGTGATGTCCGCCTCCGGCTATATAATGAGCAATAAAGCTTTATTGCTTTATTGCTCATTATATAGCATAGCTCAGGCAAAGCTGAGCTATGGTAATAGAAACTAGAAGAATCATGGCCTGGAATGAGAGAGATATGGGCAAGAAGAATTGACTGTAAAAGGTGCACAAGAAATCTTTCTAGAGTAAGTTAGAATACTCTATATCTTTACTGAACTGGTGGTTCTATGGATGTAAACAATTGTCAGAACTCATCAAATTGCATAGCAACAATCTATGCATTTTATTGTGTGCAAACAAAATAATAAAAATATCCATACGTTCCAGAAAAACATCTATTTCTGCTTTATTGACTATGCCAAAGCCTTTGAGTGTGTGGATCACAATAAACTGTGGAAAATTCTGAAAGAGATGGGGATACCCGACCACCTGACCCTCTTGAGAAACCTATATGCAGGTCAGGAAGCAACAATTACAACTGGACACGGAACAGCAGACTGGTTCCAAATAGGAAAAGGAGTACGTCAAGTACTGTATATTGTCACCCTGCTTATTTAATTTCTATGCAGAGTACATCATGAGAAACGCTGGGCTGCAAGAAGCACAAGCTGGAATCAAGATTCCCGGGAGAAATATCAATAACCTCAGATATGCAGATGACACCACTCTTATGGCAAAAAGTGAAGAAGAACTCAAAAGCCTCTTGATGAAAGTGAAAGAGGAGAGTGAAAAAGTTGGCTTAAAACTCAACATTCAGAAAACTAAGATCATGGCATCCGGTCCCATCACTTCATGGGAAATAGATGGGGAAACAGTGTCAGACTTTATTTTGGGGGGCTCCAAAATCACTCCAGATGGTGACTACAGCCATGAAATTATAAGACGCTTACTCCTTGGAAGGAAAGTTAGGACCAACCTAGATAGCATATTGAAAAGCAGAGACATTACTTTACCAACAAAGGTCCATCTAGTCAAGGCTATGGTTTTTCCAATGGTCATGTATGGATATGAGAGTTGGACTGTGAAGAAAGCTGAGCGCCGAAGAATTGATGCTTTTGAAGTGTGGTGTTGGAGAAGACTCTTTGAGAGTCCCTTGGACTGCAAGGAGATCCAACCAGTCCATCCTAAAGGATATCAGTCCTGGGTGTTCATTGGAAGGACTGATGTTGAAGCTGAAATGCCAATACTTTAACCACCTAATGCAAAGAGCTGACTCATTGGAAAAGACCCTGATGCTGGGAAAGATTGAGGGCAGGAGGAGAAGGGGATGACAGAGGATGAGATGGCTGGATGGCATCACTGACTCAATGGAGGTGAGTTTGAGTGAACTCTAGGAGTTGGTGGTGGACAGGGAGGCCTGGCGTGCTGCGATTCATGGGGTCGCAAAGAGTTGGACACGAATGAACGACTGAACTGATCCTTAAGGAACAAAAGGAAAAATAATAATCAGGTAATTATTTAAATGCAAAATAGTTTACTGGTTAAGTTTGAAGAGAATTTTTACATAGGAAAATGAAGAAACTATACCATTCTATACCATCCCTTCCAGAAGATATATATGGAAGGAACATGTTATAACTTATTTTATGAGGATAGCATTACCCTAATAACAAAACCATACAAAGTCATTACTAAGAAGGAAAAATACAGACTGATATTTCTCATGAATATAGATACAAAAATCCTTAAAAAAATATTATTACCAAATTGAATCCAATTATGTATAAAAAGAATTATACATATACTAATGTATATGTATAATTATACATTTGTATAATATACATAGTATACATATACTATTGAATACTAAGACCAAGTGAGATTTATTCCAGATATGTAAGGTTGAGTCAACATTCGAAAATTAATTAGCTTCATCATATCAACAGACTGCAGAAAAATATATATGATCTTATAAAAAGATGCAGAAAAAGCATTTTAAAAAACCTAACACCGATTCATGGTAAAAATGTTCAGCAAACTGGGAATAGAAGAAACTTCTTCAGCTTGGTCAAATCCTACACTAATGTCATACTTAATGATAATGCAGAAAATTTAGATGTTTTCCCGTCAACTGGGGAAGAAGAAAAGGATGTCTCCTCTTATCAGTTGTAGCAAATGTACTGCAATAATTTAATATGTTAATAACATGGAAAAGCAGGGAGGTGTTATGGGTACTCTGTACTTTCTATGCTTTCTATGTAAAAACTGTACTTTTCATGTAAATATAAAACTGCTCTAAAAAGTACAACTTTTCTAAATGAAGAGGATTGTCTCTTGAATAAATCATGTTGGGAAATGCTGGCTCAAACAAAATTAAACTAGTTTGTTTACCGAAAGATGTTTCAGAATCTTTAATATGCTGATATGATCTGAATCCTCTACCAGAGAGACAGTATATACAGCTTTTCACAAATTTACTTGACTAAGAAACTTTTATTTTTAGAGTATATCAAAGGATTTTTTCTTTTCAGAACACATATTGGGAAGTACGCTATTATAGCAGTGAACCAATGACATCTAAAAAGGGTCCAGAGGCAACTACATCTCTATGGGTATACTTCATTAAATACAACTCTTCAAATACAGTTTCTCTCAATTAGAATGACTTTGAACTAAAAAGAAAGGCTTTATCCTGACACACCACTGTTGTTATAGACAGTGGGTAACTGCTACAGATAGATACATCAGGTCAAAAAAATGAGAATAAAGTAAGCAAAACAATGCACTGAATTCTGAAATGTAGCTTGGGATATGTTGGAAATTCCTCAATTAGAATTTTGTCTTCTGTCTAGGAATAATTCTTTATTATCTTTTGAATCATATTTCCATGGAAGGAAGCTTATGTTTTCAGCTGAGTGCTTTCCTCAATTTGTTTGCTGCCTGTAGAAATTTGGAGGTTCAAATACTTATTTTTGTTCTGTACTATTTCCATCCCTTCCAATGTAAGCTGGTGGTATTTCTAGCAATGCATTTTTCTTAAAATCTTTGTGGGTCTTCTATGAATATTGTTTTTGTTCACTCATTAAACAAAAAACATATAGTGGAGATGTCAGCCTTTCCATACCTTGGTTTCTTATGAAACTGCTGATCTTCTTAGAAGAGACTGCTTGATTGAACAGTTCTTTAAAGTACTATCTCAAATCCTTCTAAAGCCTTAAAGATTTTTACAGTTATATTCCAAGCTTTATTATTAAAGCATGTTTTCATATATCACTTATACATGAAATCTAAAATACAACACAAATGAACATGTCTATGAAACAGAAACAGACTCACAGACATAGAGAAAAGAGTTGTTGTTGCCAAGGGGGTTAGGGGGAAGGAAGATTGGAAGCTTAGGATTAGCAGATGCAAACTCTGATACATAGGATGGGTAAACAAAAAAGTCCTACTATACAGTATAACGGAGAAGGCAATGGCACCCCACTCCAGTACTCTTGCCTGGAAAATCCATGGACAGAGGAGCCTGGTAGGCTGCAGTCCATGGGATCACTAAGAGTTGGGAACGACTGAGCGACTTCACTTTCACTTTTCACTTTCATGCATTGGAGAAGGAAATGGCAACCCACTCCAGTGTTCTTGCCTGGGGAATCCCAGGGATGGGAAAGCCTGGTGGGCTGCCGTCTCTGGGGTCACACAGAGTCAGACACGACTGAAGCGACTTAGCAGCATACAGCATAAGGAACTAAATTCAGTAGCTTGTGATAAACCATAAAGGAAAAGAATATGAAAAAGAATATATTTATATATAACTGAGTCACTTTGCTGTGCAGCAGAAATTAATACACTATAAGTTAACTATGGGTTTCTCTGATGGCTCAGACTGAAAAGAATCTGCCTATAATGAGGGAGACCTGAGTTCAATCCCTGGGTTGGGAAGATCCCTTGGAGAAGGGAATGGCAACCCACTCCAGCATTCTTGCCTGAAGAATCCCATGGACAGAGGAACCTGGTGGGCTATAGTCCATAGGGTCACAAAGAATAAGACACAACTGAATGACTAATACTTTCACTTTTCATAAATCAACTATACTTAAATAAAAATTTAAAAAATGCTTTCCTAGACGTGTTCTTTTTATCTTTTCCTAGAAGCTACTTCTTTTTTTTTTTAAACATTGTTGTTCAGAGTGAAAAATTTCATAACCATCAAGTCATGTCTTCCTTTTACTTAACATTCTTTCCTTTATCTTATCACTCTTTTCTTGCATTTTGCTATAGTCCATAGGGTTACAAAGAATAAGACACAACTGAATGACTAATACTTTCACTTTTCATAAATCAACTATACTTAAATAAAAATTTAAAAAATGCTTTCCTAGACGTGTTCTTTTTATCTTTTCCTAGAAGCTACTTCTTTTTTTTTAAACATTGTTGTTCAGAGTGAAAATTTTCATAACCAACAAGTCACGTCTTCCTTTTACTTAACATTCTTTCCTTTATCTTATCACTCTTTTCTTGCATTTTGCTTTTATCAACAGGAAGGAAATAGGTAACTGCTTTATCACTCACTGTGGAAATCTGCTTATCCAGATCATCCATTTCTTCAGTTACGTTCTCTTCCTTCATATTACAGTTGCGACAGGGTGGCTCAACTCTCTGCCAGCACAGAAGACTCCTCATTGTTTAGAGTTTTTTAATGTTTCCAATCACGTTTACCTCATGTTCCTTTAAATTTAACCAGCAGCCTCCTCAAAGGCCATGGAACTTCTAATGAAAGTGTTTTCAAGAAACTTTAGGCTTTCATTAACACTATTTTCAAAGTCCTTGAAAAGTTTATACCTGGTTCTAAAGCTACTCTCTTTTATTCCTAGTTTCTGTTTTCCTTTTTTGTTTGCTGGTTTGGGGTAGTGTCCCATTTCTAGGTATCAAAGTCTGATACCAGCCACGTGGGTTTCAATCCCAAACTGGGTTTTGGCTGGATTCGA
The DNA here is from genome assembly GCF_029407905.1 of Bubalus kerabau. Lineage (NCBI taxonomy): Eukaryota > Metazoa > Chordata > Mammalia > Artiodactyla > Bovidae > Bubalus > Bubalus kerabau. The sequence continues at coordinate 70,807,815 of NC_073637.1, forward strand.
GTCCAGCACATGTGTTTTTCAGGCGAGTGTATGCTCCTCGGTTCTGTCTCGTCACAACGAAGATTTGGAGTGACGGACATTAAAGCCCTCGGTGTGTCCCAGCTCTCGGGTCTTGGACAGACTGTGTTATAGCTCTCAGGTCTCAAGCGGACATGTCATAGCTCTTAGACAAATCAGTGTTACAGCTCCTTGTTACAGCTCTATTTTATTTAGATAATAGCAGGAAAATCCATCCTCGAGGCGTGAGGGCATGTCGACCCAAAGACACAAAGAGAAGAACACCCCAGGGCGAGGGGGAGAGAGAGAGAGCGAGAAAGAGAAAGAGTGCACGCATGCGGGGGAGAGAGAGAGAGAGAGTGCTTTGGCTCCTCCTTTTATATGTTTTTCCTCCCTCTGGGCCTGCCCTATGCAAACTGAGCCAGCCAGGAGTGCTGTTTGTTCTACCTGAAGTCCTCACTCCCTCCAGTCCTCGGACTTTCCTTTGACCTTCCTTTGTTCTATTTCCGCAGGCCTTTCCCTTCCTTGTCTTTTAGCCACCGCCATTTTGGAGTCCTGTTTCCTATTCTAACTACCTAACCGGTTCAAGTCCCAACCTGAGGTAAATAGTTTCACCTGGCAACTGTGAAGGGATGGGGATAAGGAAAGAAAAGATTTAGAGTCAGGTCTTGGTCCTAAAGAGGTCCCTGGGACACTGTGAGCCAGATATACTGGGGAGAGCACTGTGCAATTGCCTGTTTATTTTTGACTAAAAATAAACTGGTTCAGCCCCATGTGCCTATGGGAATCCAACAGCAGGTCCAGGACAGAATTATACTGTTCTCTTTGACTCTGAGGTTTTTCTCCTACATTCTTTTGCTCTTGTTCATTTCTACTCTATTTCTTCTGTTAGCCCCAGAAGATTGCTTTTATTCCCCTCCCTCTTAGCCTTACAAGTGCTGACCCTTCATTCCTAACTTATAACTAGACCAACTCCAGCTCATCATCAACACCATTGGGGACATCTTCCTGCCATTTCTTTGCAACAACTTTTGGGCACTAACAACCAGTAGGGAGACTACCTTGGAAGGGATAGCATCTAAAATCATAAGTGCAAATCATGACCAAATTGTGTGGTGGATTTTTACTTAAGGGTAAAATTTTGGGAGTTAGAGCATGGGAATTAGAGACATCATCTCTCGTTTGGGTCTGAAATGGGTCAGGCAGTATCATTCCCAACCAATAACCCCCTGAGACTTATCTTCCAGGATTGGGAAAAATTCAGACTGCTGGGATTAAAAACAAAGAAACTTGTTAGGCTGTATAATCATGCTTGGCCATGATATGGGCTAGGAAGCCAAGAAAAGTGGCCACTAAATGGGTTCCTGGGTTATGATACTATATCGCAGTTAGATTTATATTGTAGAAGGAAATTTAAATGCAGTGAGCTTTCATTTGTTCAAATTTTCATGGCCCCATATTTAGACAATGAGACCCAAAAGGAATTTAAGGTGTGTGTAGCTCAGAGGGATAATTCTGATAAGGACACAAAAGATATTTTAACTGATTTACCCTATGGGACCATCCAAAGGTTAAATCCTTTACAAGGAGGACCTAGAGCTACTACTGGTAGGAACCATTGCCTCAGTGGAAGACACAGCTAGGGATGAAAAGAGGTCCCACCCATATTCAGGAACCTCTTTTTTCACCTGAGTGCCCAAGGGGCCATCCTGAGCTCAGCTAGCACAGTCAATGATATGTTACCAACCAACTGCCCCTACAGTTTTGTCTCTGAGAGAAGTTCCCAGTGGAAATCAAGGAACAATAAGGGTTTATGTACCTTTCTCAATGTCTGATCTACGTATGGCAGAGGACAAGTTGGGAAGTTTTTCTGAGGATTCTGAACATTTTACAAAAGTCTCTCTGACTCTCATTTTACAAAAGTCTCTCACTAGTCTTTCTGACTAGTGAGATCTTTTGATCTCAGTTGGGGGGACTTAAGAGCTTCTTGATGAAAGTGAAAGAGGAGAGTGAAAAAGTTGGCTTAAAACTCAACATTCAGAAGATCATGGCATCTGGTCCTATCACTTCATGGCAAATAGATGGGGAAACAGTGGAAACCATGACAGACTTTATTTTCTTGGGCTCCAAAATCACTGCAGATGGTGTTTGCAGCCATGGAATTAAAAGACGCTTGTTCCTTAGAAGAAAGGCTACAACAAACCTAGACAGCATATTAAAAAACAGAGACATTACTTTGCCAACAAAGTCTAGTCAAAGCTATGGTTTTTCCAGTGGTCATGTATGGATGTGAGAGTTGGACTGTGAAGAAAGCTGAGTGCCGAAGAATTGATGCTTTTGAACTGTGGTGTTGGAGAAGCCTCTTGAGAGTCCCTTGGACTGCAAGGAGATCCAACCAGTGCATTCTAAAGGAAACCAATCCTGAATATTCATTGGAAGGACTGATGCTGAAGTTGAAACTCCAGTACTTTGACCACTTGATGTGAAGAACTGACTCATTGGAAAAGACCCCAAGGCTGGGAAAGATTGAAGGCAGGAGGAGAAGCGGATGACAGAGGATGAGATGGTTGGATGGCATCACCAACTCGATGGACATGAGTTTGAACAAGCTCTGGGTTTTGATGATGGACAGGGAAGCCTGGCATGCTGCAGTCCATGGGGTTGCAAAGAGACAGACACAACTGAGTGACTGAACTGAACTGAACTGGGGGACTTACAGATTTTACTATACCATTGCTGCACCCCCAAGGAAAAGCAGGGTATAATACTGGCAGCCAGAGCCCATGCAGACCAACTGGCAGCCCAACAGGATCATGCAGTGCACCAAGTGAGAAATGATGCTGTCCCTAAAACAAACCTGCAATGAAATTACCAGCTGAATTCTATTGATAGAGATAGACCAGGATCATATGATTAACTGTTTAATAGAGGGTTTGAAGAAACTTACAGTAAATCTGTTAATTATGAAAAGGTGAAAGAGGTCCAACAGGGACAGGATGAAAATCTTGCAGTCTTCCCAAGGAAATTAGTGGAGGCTTTTAGAAAGTATACAAATTGGATCCCTCCTCACCTGAGGGCCAGGCCCTTTTGGCTATGCATTTCACAGCCCAGTCTGCCCCAGAAAAAAGGTACAAAATTCAGAAGGCAAGTGCTGGTCCTCAATGCCAATGAATGATTTGCTCCATTTGGCTTATTCAGTTTTCAATAATAGGAATATGGTTGAAAAGGCTGAATGCATCCAGAGAAATATGTAAGAGACCCAAATGATTGCAATGGCTTTATCTGGTCAAAGACCACCCCCTAGAAGGCAACCCTTTCTGGGTCAATCTGGTCCTGGCAGACTGCACGGCCCATGGGTACCCATACAAGGCCGGTGTATCCTGTGTAGACCAAAGGGCACTGAAGGAAGGACTGGAATTGATGTGTCCTTGGCAAGCAGTCAGGACAATGGCAGAGGGAATGCCCCAGACACCAGAGAGCAATGAAAGCCCCTCGGGTATTGATGCTTTTGCAATCAGAAGACCAATGGGACTCAAGGCCAAAAGTGGCTCTGCCTAGAGATACTGTCTACATAACTAATGTCCAGCCTCAGGTGATCGTTGATGTGCCTGGCTACTTGATAGACACTGGTGTAGCCTTCTCAGTCTTAACCCAAAGGATTGAAAACCTTAGCAATCATAAGGAATATGTAATGGGGTTTCCAGGGAATAAACAGGGGCACATTTTCCTAAAGCCCATTTTGTGCAAAGCTAATGGTCAAGGAACCAGAGATCAAATTGCCAACATCCGCTGGATCATGGAAAAAGCAAGAGAGTTCCAAAAAAACATCTATTTCTGCTTTATTGACTATACCAAAGCCTTTGACTGTGTGGATCACAATAAACTGTGGAAAATTCTTCAAGAGATGGGAATACCAGACCACCTGACCTGCCTCTTGAGAAACCTATATGCAGGTCAGGAAGCAACAGTTAGAACTGGACATGGAACAACAGACTGGTTCCAAATAGGAAAAGGAGTACATCAAGGCTGTATATTGTCACCCTGCTTATTTAACTTCTGTGCAGAGTACACCATGAGAAACGCTGGGCTGGAAGAAGCACAAGCTGGAATAAAGATTGCTGGGAGAAATATCAATAACCTCAGATATGCAGATGACACCACCCTTATGGTAGAAAGTGAAGAGCAACTAAAAAACCTCTTGATGAAGGTGAAAGTGGAGAATGAAAAAGTTGGCTTAAAGCTCAACATTCAGAAAACAAAGATCATGGCATCTGGTCCCATCACTTCATGGGAACTAGATGGGGAAAAAGTGGAAACAGTGTCAGACTTTATTGTTTGGGGCTCCAAAATCACTACAGATGGTGACTGCAGCCATGAAATTAAAAGATGCTAAGAACAGTCTTATGGACTCTGTGAGAGAGGGAGAGGGTGGGAAGATTTGGGAGAATGGCATTGAAACATGTAAAATATCATGTATGAAACGAGTTGCCAGTCCAGGTTCGAAGCACGATACTGGATGCTTGGGGCTGGTGCACTGGGACGACCCAGAGGGATGGAGTGGGGAGAGAGGGGGGAGGAGGGTTCAGGATGGTGAACACATGTATACCTGTGGCGGATTCATTTTGATATTTGGCAAAACTAATACAGTTATGTAAAGTTTAAAAATAAAATAAAATTTAAAAAAAAAAAAAGATGCTTACTCCTTGGAAGAAAAGTTATGACCAACTTAGATAGCATATTGAAAAGCAGAGACATTACTTTGCCAACAAAGGTCCATCTAGTCAAGGCTATGGTTTTTCCAGTGGTCGTGTATGGATGTGAGATTTGGACTGTGAAGAAAGCTGCTATGGTTTTTCCAGTAGTCATGTATGGATATGAGAGTTGGACTGTGAGAAAAGCTGAGCACTGAAGAATTGATGCTTTTGAACTGTGGTGTTGGAGAAGACTCCTGAGAGTCCCTTTGACTGCAAGGAGATCCAACCAGTCCATTCTAGAGGAGATTAGCCCTGGGTGTTCTTTGGAAGGAATTATGCTAAAGCTGAAACTCCAATACTTTGGCCACCTCATGCGAAGAGCTGACTCATTGGAAAAGACTCTGATGCTTGGAGGGATTGGGGGCAGGAGGAAAAGGGGATGACAGAGGATGAGATGGCTGGATGGCATCACTGACTCGATGGAGGTGAATTTGAGTGAACTCCGGAAGTTGGTGATGGACAGGGAGGCCTGGCGTGCTGTGATTCATGGGGTCGCAAAGAGTCAGACACGACTGAACGACTGAACTGAACTGAATGGTCAGTTGTTTTTACATTCATTTCTTTTTGTGCCTGACTGTCCCACCCCGTTAATGCGGAGAGATTTATTTACTAAATTAGAGGCCACTATGTTTCTTAAGGGGCAAAGGAACCACCCTGATCGCCAAATGATTTTAACAGAAAAGGGCAGATTGAATCTGAAGTTGAAATAGAAGCCTTAACAAGTCCTGGAATGTGGAATATCGAGGTTCCAGGTCTGGCCAAAGAGGTCCAGCCAGCGGTTACTACCCAAAATCCTCAAAGAAATAGCTGTTGTTCACTGTAGGGGACTTTAGTCTCAGATTGCCAGGTCTGAAATTGGAAAGGGAAATCACCAAGTTGACCAAGAAGCTAAGAAAGGTGCATGAATACTGATAAACACAGGCAGTTTTAAAAGTCATATGCTTTATAGAAGAAAGTCACAACCCTGCTATACCAAGGAAGAAAACTGGGCTAAAAATAGGTGAATAAGTCAAAGTGGATGGTATGTTAGATGAAAAGATTACAATTCCACAAGCTCAACAGTGGAAAGTAATCAAGGCTTTATATGAAACTACCCATTATGGATGTGAAGCTCTTTGGAAAGCTCTTCGGAATTTACTACAAAGGTTGTCTGTGCATAAAGGAATGAAAACAGTGGTGGCCCAGATTACCAAATCATGTGACACATGTTTACAAAATAACCCTAGAACAATGCCACCCCCTCCTCCATTATTTAGACCCATTCAACCCCAAGGAAACAGCATGGAGAACTGGCAAATTGATTTTACTGAGATGCCCATGTCTGAAGGATACAAGTATTTACTGGTAAAGGTAGACATATTCACTGGCTGGGCAGAGGTTTTTCCCACATGTACAAAAAAGCCATTCGAGGTAACAAAAAACTTGCTTAAAAAAATAATCCCACGTTTCAGATTACCTCAATCTACAAAATGATAATTAACCTCTCCCAGATTTAGGAACTACTTGGTGGAAATAGTTTGGGTTTTCAAGATCGTGGCTGAAATTCTGGACCAGGAACTATGAGGCATCTGTTTTTGTGTGTTCATATGTGTCTGAAAAGTGTGTGTTATAGGTATGATATTGCCAAAAATTAATTCCCAAAAAAGCTCTAATAAATTGACTTAAAGGAAATTAAATAACCATACAAATACTCAAAAATACAAAATAGTCCTGCCAGAATGAATTTCAGGCTCATATTATCTGGAAACTATTCAGGACAAAATTGATATCTGGTATTAAGTTTTTGTTGTGATTAATACAGGCAAAGAGTTACACGTGATCAGGATTTTCTATGATTGGATTAAATTTAGTTGGGTAAGTGATGTTATGTCCTTGGGCTATGTCATTCTTTCAAAAGTTGTGGCTTGTCCCTTTCCTTCCTGTTACATTCCCCCCTCAGAAATTTTACTCCCATATTCTTATGCAAGGTAGAAGTGTGAAGGTCTATTTTCTATAATTGCTTCAAGATTGAGTAAAGGCATAGACCCTGCCTATCAGAGAGGATCAAGATTGCCAGGAGAAATATCAATAACCTCAGATATGCAGATGACACCACCCTTATGGCAGAAAGTGAAGAGGAACTCAAAAGCCTCTTGATGAAGGTGAAAGTGGAGAGTGAAAAAGTTGGCTTAAAGCTCAACATTCAGAAAACAAAGATCATGGCATCCGGTCTAATCACTTCATGGGAAATAGATGGGGAAACAGTGGTAACAGTGTCAGACTTTATTTTTCTGGGCTCCAAAATCACTACAGATGGTGACTGCAGCCATGAAATTAAAAGACGCTTACTCCTTGGAAGGAAAGTTATGACCAACCTAGATAGCATATTGAAAAGCAGAGACATTACTTTGCCAACAAAGGTTCGTTTAGTCAAGGCTATGGTTTTTCCTGGGGTCATGTATGGATGTGAGAGTTGGACTGTGAAGAAGGCTGAGTGCCAAAGAATTGATGCTTTTGAACTGTGGTGTTGGAGAAGACTCTTAAGAGTCCCTTGGACTGCAAGGAGATCCAACCAGTCAGCCCTGGGATTTCTTTGGAAGGAATGATGCTAAAGCTGAAACTCCAGTACTTTGGCCACCTCATGCGAAGAGTTGACTCATTGGAAAAAACTGTGATGCTGGGAGGGATTGGGGGCAAGAGGAGAAGGGGACAACAGAGGATGAGATGGCTGGATGGCATCACTGGCTCGATGGATGTGAGTCGGAGTGAACTCCGGGAGTTGGTGATGGACAGGGAGGGCTGGCGTGCTGAGATTCATGGGGTCACAAAGAGTCGGACACGACTGAGCGACTGATCTGATCTGATCTAATCTGATCAGAGAGTAAAGATCTCTGGATACCTGATCTAGGGGCCCCCAGGGCAGGGCAGATTCTTGTTTTAGTCCATATGGGCTGAAATCTCTATATAGCCATCATCTTAACATAGAACTGTTGTAATTTGTTCCTTAGCTTCCCTATGTATCTTCTTGATGATGAAGAATTTTATCATACAAGCCCCAGCATACAGAAATATCTGTAAATGACAAAATACTTAAAAGGCATGGTCAAACACCTGAAAATAATGTAAGATAAAGTTTGGTTACAATAACCAGAATTACAGATGACTATGAACTTTCAAATATGGGATACCCCTCATCCAAGGTAAGGAGCAGCAGTTGTGCTTTGCTAGAGCAGCTGTGAAGAGATACCCCACATCTAAGGTAGGAGAAACCCAAGTAAGACAGTAGGTGTTGCAAGAGGGCATCAGAGGGCAGACACACTGAAACAATAATGACAGAAAACTAGTCAATCTAGTCACATGGACCACAGCCTTGTCTAACTCAAGGAAATTACGCCATGCCTTGTGGGGCCACCCAAGATGGGCAGGTCATGGTGGAGAGGTCTGACAGGATGTGGTCCACTGGAGAAGGGAATGGCAAACCACTTCAATATTCTTGCCTTGAGAATCCCATGAGCAGTATGGAAAGGCAAAATGATAGGATACTGAAAGAGGAACTCCCCAGGTCGGTAGATGCCTAATATGCTACTGGAGATCAGTGGAGAAATAACTCCAGAAAGAATGAAGGGATGAAGCCAAAGCAAAACAATACCAAGTTGTGGATGTGACTGGTGATAGAAGCAAGGTCCAATGCTGTAAAGAGCAATATTGCATATGAACCTGGAATGTCAGGTCCATGAATCAAGGCAAATTGGAAGTGGTCAAGCAGGAGATGGCAAGAGTGAATGTTGACATTCTAGGAATCAGTGAACTAAAATGGACTGGAATGGGTGAATTTAACTCAGATGACCATTATATCTACTACTGTGGGCAGGAATCCCTTAGAAGAAATGGAGTAGCCATCATGGTCAACAAAAGAGTCTGAAATTTGAGCTTGAACATCTGGAAGTTCACGGTTCACGTAATGCTGAAGCCTGGTTTGGAGAAATTTGAGCATTACTTTACTAGCGTGTGAGATGAGTGCAAATGTGTGGTAGTTTGAGCATTCTTTGGCATTGCCTTTCTTTACGATTGAAATGAAAACTGACCTTTTCCAGTCCTGTGGCCACTGCTGAGTTTTCCAAATTTGCTGGCATATTGAGTGCAGCACTTTCACAGCATCATCTTTCAGGAGTTGAAAGAGCTCAACTGGAATTCCATCACCTCCACTAGCTTTGTTCGTAGTGATGCTTTCCAAGGCCCACTTGACTTCACATTCCAGGATGTCTGGCTCCAGGTCAGTGATCACACCATCATGATTATCTTGGTTGTGAAGATCTTTTTTGTTCAGTTCTTCTGTGTATTCTTGCCACCTCTTCTTAATATCTTCTACTTCTGTTAGGTCCATACCATTTCTGTCCTTTATCGAGCCCATCTTTGCATGAAATGTTCTCTTGATATCTCTAATTTTCTTGAAGAGATCTCTAGTCTTTCCCATTCTGTTGTTTTCCCCTATTTCTTTGCATTGATCACTGAAGAAGGCTTTCTTATCTCTCCTTGCTATTCTTTGGAACTCTGCATTCAGATGGTTATATCTTTCCTTTTCTCCTTTGCCTTTTGCTTCTCTTCTTTTCACAGCTATTTGTAAGGCCTCTCCAGACAGTAATTTTGCTTTTTTGCATTTCTTTTCCATGGGGATGGTCTTGATACCTGTCTCCTGTACCATGTCATGAACTTCTGTCCATAGTTCATCAGGCACTCTATCAGATCTAGTCCCTTAAATCTATTTCTCACCTCCACTGTATAATCATAAGGGATTTGATTTAGGTCAACCTGAATGGTTTAGTGGTTTTCCCTACTTTCTTCAATTTAAGTCTGAGTTTGGAAATAAGGAGTTTATGATCTAAGCCACAGTCAGCTCCTGGTCTTGTTTTTGCTGACTGTACAGAGCTTCTCCATCTTTGGCTGCAAAGAATATAATCAATCTGATTTCGGTGTTGACCATCTGGTGATGACCATGATAGTCTTCTCTTGTGTTGTTGGAAGAGGATGTTTGCTATGACCACTGCGTTCTCTTGGCAAAACTCGATTATCCTTTGCCTTGCTTCATTCGGTATTCCAAGGCCACATTTGCCTGTTACCCCAGGTGTTTCTTGACTCCCTACTTTTGCATTCCAGTCCCCTATAATGAAAAGGACATCTTTTTGGGGTGTTAGTTCTAAAAGGTTTTGTAGGTCTTCATAGAACCATTCAACTTCAGCTTCTTCAGCATTAATGGTTGGGGCATAGAGTTGGATTACTGTGATATTGAATGGTTTGCCTTAGAAACGAACAGAGATCATTCTATCGTTTTTGAGATTGCATCTAATTACTGCACTTTGGACTCTTTTGTTGACCACGATGGCTACTCCATTTGTTCTAAGGGATTCCTGTCTGCACCAGTAGATATAATGGTCATCTGAGTTAAATTCACCCATTCCAGTCCACTTTAGTTCGCTGATTCCTAGAATGTCGACATTCACTCTTGCCATCTCCTGCTTGACCACTTCCAATTTGCCTTGATTCGTGGATCTACCATTCCAGGTTCATATGTAATATTGCTCTTACAGCATCAGACCTTGCTTCTATCACCAGTCATATCCACAACTGGGTATTGTTTTTGCTTTGGCTTCATCCCTTCATTCTTTCTGGAGTTATTTCTCCACTGATCTCATATTAAGTAGCATATTGGGCACCTACTGACCTGGGGAGTTCCTCTTTCAGTATCCTATCATTTTGCCTTTCTATACTGTTCATGGGGTTCTCAAGGCAAGAATACTGAAGTGGTTTGCCATTCCCTTCTCCAGTGGACCACATTCTGTCAGACCTCTCCACCATGACCTGCCCATCTTGGGTGGCCCCTCAGGGCATGGCTTAGTTTCATTGAGTTAGACAAGGCTATGGTCCGTGTGATTAGATTGACTAGTTTTCTGTCATTATGGTTTTAGTCTGTCTGCCCTCTGATGCCCTCTAGCAACAATTACTGTCTTACTTGGGTTTCTCTTACCTTGGAAGAGGAGTATCTCCTCACTGCCGCCCCTCCTGACCTTGGACGTGGAGTAGCTCCTCTCAGCCCTCCTGTGCCCGCACAGCCACCGCCTCTTACACATGCTAGTAATGTAATGCTCAAAAATTTCAAGCCAGGCTTCAGCAATACATGAACTGTGAACTTCCAGATGTTCAAGCTGGTTTTAGAAAAAGCAAAGGAACCAGAGAGCAAATTGCCAACATCCGCTGGATCATGGAAAAAGAAAGAGAGTTCCAAAAAAAATCTATTTCTGCTTTATTGACTATGCCAAAGCCTTTGACTGTGTGGAGATCCAATTCAGTTCATTAGCTCAGTCGTGTCCGACTCTTTGCGACCCCATGAATCGCAGCATGCCAGGCCTCCCTGTCCATCACCAACTCCTGGAGTTCACTCAGACTCATGTCCATCGAGTCAGTGACGCCATCCAGCCATCTCATCCTCTGTCGTCCCCTTCTCCTCCTGCCCCCAATCCCTCCCAACATTAGAGTCTTCTTCAATGAGTCAACTCTTCACATGAGGTGGCCAAAGTACTGGAGTTTCAGCTTTAGCATCATTCCTTCCAAAGAACACCCAGGACTGATCTCCTTTAGAATGGACTGGTTGGATCTCCTTGCTGCCCAAGGGACTCTCAAGAGTCTTCTCCAATACCAGAGTTCAAAAGCATCAATTCTTCTTCACTCAGCTTTCTTCACAGGCCAACTCTCACATCCATACATGACCATGGGAAAAACTATAGCCTTGACTAGACGGACCTTTGTTGGCAAAGTAATGTCTCTGCTTTTCAATATGCTATCTAGGTTGGTCATAACTTTTCTTCCAAGGAGATCTAATTAGTCCATCTTAAAGGAAATCAGTTCTGACTATTCATTGGAAAGACTGATGCTGAAGCTGAAACTCCAATACTTTGGCCTCTTGATGCAAAAAACTGACCTATACAGAAAGACCCTGATGATGGGAAAGATTGAAGGTAGGAAAAGGGGACAATAGAGGATGAAATGGTTAGATAGTATCACCAACTCGATGGACATGAGCTTGAGCAAACTCTGGGAGTTGGTGATGGACAGGGAAGCCTGGCATGCTCTAGTCCATGGGGTTGTGAAAAGTTGGACACAACCTCATGGGAAGAGTTGACTCATTGGAAAAGACTCTGATGCTGGGAGGGATTGGGGGCAGGAGGAGAAGGGGGTGTCAGAGGATAAGATGGCTGGATGGCATCATCAACTCGATGGACATGAGTTTGAGTGAACTCTGGGAGATGGTGATGGACAGCAAGGCTCAGTGTGCTGGAATTCAAGGGGTCGATAAGAGTCGGATATAACTGAGCGACTGAACTGAACTAATCTGAACTGAAGTGACTAAGCAAAGCACAGCATGGCACACTAAGATGTAATTGTGAAATAATTCATTTCTCTTTGTTATTAGAATTCTTTTTTTTTTTTTTTTTACCAATTTTGTTAGATGTTTTCATAAAACATTTCAAACTGGCTTTAATTATAGTTATTTCAACCTAATGATTTTTTTTTCCCCGTAAACTATACCTCATCATCTAATATAAAATACTTGACAAAATACCTATAGTAGTCTGAGATCTTGACTTTAAAGCCAGTTCATTTGGTTCTGAGAACCAATTTTAAGAGAAAACTTATTTAAGCATTGTATTCGTTTTCTAGGGCTGCCACAGCAAATACTTCAACTGGGTGATTCAAACAACAGAAATTTATGTTCTCACAGTTTTCGAGGATGGAAATCCAAGCTCAAAGTGTTAGTAGGTTTGCTTTCTTCTGAGGACTTTCTCTTCTCCTTGCTGATGATTGTCTTCTCACTGTATCCTCAAATGGTTTCCCTTCTGCCTGTATTTTGATCCCCACTTCTTATAAGGACACCCGTCATACTGGATAAGGGCCCACTCCACAACTCCATTAATTATCTCTTTAAAAGCCTTATCACCAATTATGCTTACCTTTTTAAGTACTGAGAATTCAGTTCAGTTCAGTTCAGTCACTCAGTCATGTCCGACTCTTTGTGACCCCATGAACCACAGCATGCCAGGCCTCCCTGTCCATCACCAACTCCCAGAGTCCACCCAAACCCATGTCTATCAAGTCAGTGATGCCATCCAACCACCTTATCATCTGTCGTCCCCTTCTCCTCCTGCCCTCAATCTTTCCCAGCATCAGGGTCTTTTCCAATGAGTCAGCTCTTCGCATCAGGTGGCCAAAGTATTGGAGTTTCAGCTTCAACATCAGTCATTCCAATGAACACCCAGGACTGATCTCCTTTAGGATGGACTGGTTGGATCTCCTTGCAGTCCAAGGGACTCTCAAGAATCTTCTACAACACCACAGCTCAAAAGCATCAACTCTTGTGTGCTCAGCTTTCTTTATAGTCCAACTCTTACATCCATACATGACTACTGGAAAATCCATATCCTTGACTAGATGGACCTTTGTTGGCAAAGTAATATCTCTGTTTTTTAATATGCTGTCTAGGTTGGTCATAACTTTCCTTCCAAGGAGTAAGCGTCTTTTAATTTCATGGCTGCAATCACCATCTGCAGTGATTTTGGAGCCCAAAAAATAAAGTCAGCCACTGTTTTCACTTTTTCCCCATCTAGTTCCCATGAAGTGATGGGACCGGATGCCATGATCTTAGTTTTCTGAATGTTGAGTTTTAAGCCAACTTTTTCACTCTCCTCTTTCACTTTCATCAAGAGGCTCTTTAGTTCCTCTTCACTTTCTGCCATAAGGGTGGTGTCATCTGACTATCTCAGGTTATTGATATTTCTCCCGGCAATCTTGATTCCAGCTTTGCTTCTTCCAGCCCAGCATTCCTCATGATGTACTCTGCATAGAAGTTAAATAAGCAGGGTGACAATATACAGCCTTGACGTACTCCTTTTCCTATTTGGAACCAGTCTGTTGTTCCATGTTCAGTTCTAACTGTTGCTTCCTGACCTGCGTACAGATTTCTCAAGGGACAGATCAGGTGGTCTGGTATTCCCATCTCTTTCAGAATTTTCCACAGTTTATTGTGATCCACACAGTCAAAGGCTTTGGCATAGTCAATAAAGCAGAAATAGATGTTTTTCTGGAACCCTCTTTCTTTTTCAATGATCCAGTGGACATTAGCAATTTAATCTCTGGTTCCTCTGGCTTTTCTGAAACCAACTTGAACATCTGGAAGTTCACGGTTCATGTGTTGCTGAAGCCTGGCTTGGAGAATTTTGAGCATCACTTTACTCAGTTCAGTTCAATTCAGTCACTCAGTCGTGTCCAACTCTTTGCGACCCCGTGAATCGCAGCACACCAGCCCTCCCTGTCCATCACCAACTCCCGGAGTTCACTCAGACTCACGTCCATTGAGTCAATGATGCCATCCAGCCATCTCATCCTCTGTCGTCCCCTTCTCCTCCTGCTCCCAATCCTTCCCAGCATCAGAGTCTTTTCCAATGAGTCAACTCTTCGCATGAGGTGGCCAAAGTACTGGAGTTTCAGCTTTAGCATCATTCCTTCCAAAGAAATCCCAGGGCTGATCTCCTTTAGAATGGACTGGTTGGATCTCCTTGCAGTCCAAGGGACTCTCAGGAGCCTTCTCCAACACCACAGTTCAAGAGCATCAATTCTTCTTCACTCAGCCTTCTCAACAGTCCAACTCTCACATCCATACTAGATGCACTCATTTCATGATGGAATTGCTCTTGAAGAATACTCTGAGATAGTGACTTATTGGGTTTGGTTGTTGGTGGTGGTTTAGTCACTAAATTGTGTCTGACTCTTTGCAACTCCATGGACTGTAGCCTGCCAGGGTCCTCTGTCCATGGGATTCTCCAGGCAAGAATACTGGAGTGGGTTGCCATTTCCTTCTCCAGGGGATCTTCCCAACCCAGGTCAAACCTGGGTCTCGTGCATTGCATGAAGATTCTTCACCAAGTGAGCTATGAGGAAAGCCCATAGTTATTGCACCTTTTGAATTATGACTAGCTCAAGATAGCTAATTTTACATATTGGTGGCACTAGTGGTAAAGAATCTGCCTACCAATGCAGAGACATGGATTTGATCCTTGTGTTGGTAAGATCCTCTGGAGAAGAAAATGGCAATCTGCTCTGATTTTCTTGCTGGGGAAATCCCATGGACAGAGAAGTCTGGCAGGCTATAGTCCTTTGGTTTGCAGAGAGTCGGACACGACTGAGCGCAGGTGTGCATGCACGTACATACACACACACTCTTATAAAGAACAGAACCTGATTTTGATCTGGTCTTCCTAAAACTTAGATATTCAATGCCTCGCTGGTGCCTGTATTTATGGGATGGTTGAAACATATAATACACTTATTAATAAACAGCACTCTCCAAGGAAAGCAACCCACTCTAGTATTCTTGCCTGGAAAATTCTATGCACAGAGGAGCCTGAAAGGCTGCAGTCCATGGGGTCGCAAAGAATTGGACACAACTAAGTGACTGAGCACCTGAGCACCTGCAAGTTGTGTTTTTTTTAACTGGCAATTCAAAATAAAATTAACAACCAGGATTATTAGTAATGATTGATTATATAAAATATTTCAGATTTTTTTCAACTTAGAGAGTACCCAGCTAACATTTGACTTCTGTTGTTGTATATTATGATATGTATGAAGAAAGTATTTGTCATAAATTTTCCCCATGGATGAGTGCAATCAGGTATGCTACGTGAAATTTTGTGATTCTTCTAGCACTACCAAACGTAGAGATTTATGAGCTGTCAGTCAGCTATAAGCCTTGTTACTAATGGATTCTGTTTTCTTGGCTCCATGGAAGTGGATTAATAAATCTTCATAAATAGTCTTTTGTTCTGTACAATGAAGAAGTCTGCTGTCTGGCACGGAGAAGGCAATGGCACCCCACTCCAGTACTCTTGCCTGGAAAATCCCATGGATGGAGGAGCCTGGAAGGCTGCAGTCCATGTGGTCACTGAGGGTCAGACATGACTGAGTGACTTCACTTTCACTTTTCACTTTCATGCATTGGAGAAGGAAATGGCAACCCACTCCAGTGTTCTTGCCTGGAGAATCCCAAGGAGCCTGGTGGGCTGCCATCTATGGGGTCGCACAGAGTCGGACATGACTGAAGTGAATCAGCAGCAGAAGCAGCAGCTGTCTGGCAGGAGTATATGCAATCCTATGTCGTCTGTTGTGATGATTCTGTGACTCACCCCAGAACTTTCATCTGTGTTGCCATCAGCATAGTCTTGTCCTTCATACAGTACTCATCACCCAGAGCAATGAAGCAAAGAATCAACATAAACTATTTGGTAAGTCAGACACACAGCCTTCACTGTTGGCAGTTCCTGGCCTTATTGGCCCTTTCTCCTTCTTTATAGCTGGGAAGTCTGGTGTCTGGGTTCTTTTGGCTGTCTTATAGGCTTGAAAACATTGACATCAATCCATGAGAAGGCTTGTCAACACAATTAGAAAAACCAGGTTTCACTCAATGAACTTAATAAAATATAAGGTGAACTTTCCCACTAGTTCTAATTCCATAGTACAATAATTCAATATTTTGGAATAATGTTTGAATGCCAAGAGACATGTCAAAGATTTAATTGTCATGATCTCATTTAATCCTCACAATGACCCTGTGGATTATCCCCATTTTATAGAACATGAAAGTGGAACCCAGAGAAGGTAAGTTAAGAAAAGACAGAGTTAATAAGGAGCAGAAAAAAGTTTGAGTCTACCCCTTAGCTACAACTTCATGCTATTTGCCCAATGGGCCAATTAAAAGACTACCAGAAACCAAATGTCTAGCTTTTTTTCTTTCATTTTTGTCAGCTACTTATGCTTATGATCATGTGGATCTTTCTCTGTGAATGAATAAGTGACCAGAAGACTTGCTATAATATAGTTTGGCACTGGGGGAATAAAGAAGATGTTTGTTCCTCTACTGAGTCTGATATTGGCAATGATCTTGAAATCATCAATGAATAAATGTTTTCATACAGCTTATAATTAGTGTTTATACATTCTAAAGGCTTCTTCGTGCCCTATTTGGGCAGAAGACGCATGTTTCTTCAAATTTCTGGGCCTGACTTTGCCTATTTATGTGACATATTTTTCCTTTCATTGTGGAAAGCCTTTAGGCAGCCCATGCTTTATCATTATATGTTGGCATTTGACTCCATGTAAGAATCCGCCACCAGGGCTATCAGTTTCTGGATTTTTCTCGTGTACAGGGTATCTTAATTCTGAGCATTCGTCTTTCTTTGTACATTTGTAAAAGCTGTCTGATAGTGAAAGCAAAAATGAAGCTTTCACTTCCTCTATAAATATTTGTGTGGTGACCTATGACTGTTGGCCAGCCTGCCTGCCAACACCCCATTAGAAGTCATCCCTTTTACAATCATCTACTATCATTTGATAACCTCTTGGGGTTAAGAGTACAGATGTAAGATCTCGAAGATTTCTGATGGGAATACTTCATATCCCAAGTATGTTTTCCCTTCAAAATGACATCACCACAGGGAAACATTTTTCAAATAATTTGGCCATCATGTTAAGAAAGCTTTGTTAGAAATATAAAGACTCACTCTGCACCTCAAACAAAAATTTTTAGAATCCAAGGTTGAAAGAAAAAAAAAAATTCTTACCAGTTAGTCTTAGAAGGTCTTGGTGTGGTGAGTTACCAGGACCAGCAAGGAATTGTGCCATTACAAAGTCTGCACTCTATGACTTTTCTATCCAATTCTAGTGTTATGAAAGCTCGTAGTTTCTGGGCTTTGCTTTAAAAACAGTACTTATACTTCAGATTTGAACACAGAAATAATCTAGTACATTATATGAAAACCTGCTGTTAAGAAAAGCAGTCAAATGCCGCCTGAGGTTTGAGATTTTCATCTCCAAGTTCCTCCTACTTGCTATTATTTTATGGATAAATGTCACTGGCAGACCTCAGTAGCCACCCACCTCTTTAGCCTCATGCACTGAATTTCTCCAGGAGTACTCTGCACAGAGCAACAAGAAGATTGTCAAACTAAGACATTAGACTGTGGGGAAAAGCTTCCTTTTGGAGGGCCAGAAATGGACCACTATGATAGAATACCTGTGATATGCAAATTTCTCAGATTCTAGTTCTCAAGGCAGTGTGTGCATGTGTGTGTGTGCTCCAAATGCTTCCTTGCAATGTATAGAGTTGGAAAAAATACATTCAATATTGGTTAAGGATCTATTATATACCATCTTGTGAGTTATGCACCTCCCATGCAGAGACAGTAGTAACAGAAAATAACAGATCATATTTACTAAGGAATTACAATGTGCCAAGCTCTGTTCCAAGCACTATACTGGTAATATATCACTTGATTTTTACAACAACTCTATGCATGCTGCAGTCCATGGGGTTGCAAAAAGCCAGGCACGACTTAGCAACTGAATAGCAACAAATGAGGTTGGTACCATTATCTTCATTGTGCAGATGAAGAAACTGAAACTCAAACATGAGAAAACCAAAATATACAGCTAATAAGGAATGGAATTAGAGTTCAAACCAGGGCAGCCTGACTCCCAAGTCCACTCTTTTATGCAACCTTACTGAAGCTCCTCAAGAGCTCATAGGCTGAAACAGAGGCAAATCCAAATTACCTTAGAGACTTGTAGAAAGAAAGTAGCTGCACAGAGGAGAAAGATATTCATCTTCCAGGTGTTGTGATCTGGGAGGACTTCACAGAGCTGATGTTAAAGCTGATGCCTGGTGGGTGAGTAGCATTTCCCAGTGGATGAGCTGAGGAAAGGCATTTCAGATAAAAGGAACATGGTCAATACAGATGCGAATGTGTGCAACAGCTTGGGGTGACAGGGTCACTACAGTGAGTCATGACTCTCGTCATGTAGGGTGCATACAAGTGGGAAACTGGTCTGAGATGACCTGGTTGGATGGGCAGCAGCCCCAGAGGAAAGGGCCTTCCATCTTAGGCTAGAGTGATGGCCTTTCTACATGCCAAAGAGCCTACAATGAACCTTGCACAGGACATTTGCATGACTCAATTTTTATTTCAGAAAAGTGATTTTAAGATCTGTGTGATGTCAAATTTGAAGGGTCCAGGACTGGAGACAGGAAAACAGCTATGATGTTACGAAACTATTCAGGCAAGGGATATGGAGCCAAAAGTCAACTATGTTAATAAGAAATATTTTTGAGAGATGTTTAGTGCTGGGATTAATAGAACTGAGAGGCTGACTGGGTTTGGGTGTGAGGATCAGGAGAGGGTAAGGAGTGTATGGCATTGCTATTCATTTCCCTGAAGACTGAGGGGTGAAGAGCATGGGAGAAGAAGCCTGGGTTCTGCTTTGAAACTCACCTCCTTAATTGCCCCTCCTCACCCACTCCTCTCTTCTCTGAGCTGCCAGATTTAAATAGTTGTATATACCTGCCTTCAGCACTAGACTATGAGCCCCTTGGCAGAGCCTGTAATGTGTTTATCATTCAATAAATGCTTGCTAACTGAGTTCATGAAGAACAGAACCATTTTTTATGTGAATGAATAATTGAGCGTTCAGAGAAAACTTGCTCCCCATAAGGGTCTGCACTTTGTCCTGCTCTGCCTTCAAAATACTTAGGATAAAATGGATCCTTCTTCCTCAAAATATGTTATGGGTTTGAAAGCAAGGATTTCACTACCCCTCTGACTCCAGCCTGTGGTTTTTCAGCTTGAAAATCCCCAGTCCCTTCAAACGTTTCACAAACAACATACTTTCTGTGCACTTCCTCATCCTACCAGCCCTCTTCTGCGCGTGCTTCAGTCTCTCCACGTTCTTCTTTAAACATGACACTCTGTTAATCTGACCTGTACGGAATGCAGTGTGCCCATTACTTCTGAAGAGGTAATATCAAATCATTTCATAGCTTATGTCAGAGCTATTTTTAAGGGAGAAATTATATTTAGGAAATTAAGTTGGTAAGCAGCTTGAGGTAGATGGTGTGACCTTGAAGGCATAAATTAGAAGCAGTTAAGTAAGCCACAGGCTATTCTATCTCAGAAACTAATAGAAATTGTAGATTGGGGAAGTGATGAAGATGGTTAGCCTATGAACTTAATTTTTTTTGGAAAATGTAACTGAAATAAAACATGCATGACACTAAAGTAATGCATCCAAAGTTTTACAATTCAATTAATTTTTAGATAGTGAACATCCTTCAGACCATGAAATAAAAACATTCTCAATAACTACTCCCTGTTTAGTCCGTTCTGGTCATTCACCTCTATCAGAGGAGGTACTGTCTGTGGGAGGTCTTGTTTCTCTGTCCCTGAGCAATGACCTGTCCAAGCCTGGCTTCTTTACACATAATGTCTGTGATGAGCAAGTTTCCCTGGTCTGGGGTAAAAGGGCGATGGATGATCCGTTTCAATGGACGAGAACTCTAGGACTTCAGAATCTCACTAGTTGTTAGCAGGTTCCCTCCATCAGTGGCATCAGTTGTCTCCCAGGCAACGGGAAATTGCTTGGCCAAGGTTTGGGCTTAGTCTCTAGCCTTCTGTCCCACACAGCTTTGGGACTCTGGGAAAAGGTCTCAAATCTCCAGTTGTGTTTCTTCTGTGCCATGTGGCCACTGAAATCTCTGCTGCTTTCTCTGGCCCCCATCATGGCCCTCTGCCCAGGCCAAACCTTGGTTCTCAGTCTTGCACCTTCATCAAGAATCAGAACACACCCCCAGTGACAGCTGAGATTCCTCAAATTTTCTCTGAGTATTTCTCCTCTGACTGAAATTTTACTCCCTTCTGGTGTTCTTAAATATATCAGGAGTAAGTAAGCTTTCCTGTTAAGACCAGATAGTAAATATTTTTGGCTTTGCTGGCCATATGGTCTTTGTCACAGCTACTTAATTATTCTTTTGTAGCATGAAACAATACAAAAAAATTAAGAATGACTGATATGGCTTGTGGTCTATAGCTTGCCAACCCATCAAAAATATAATTATTGCAATTTACTTAATATTCCTAGTTCCTCAATGAGATAAGTGGCCCATACAACTTAGCCCATCCTAGGTTAAAACAGAACCCTACCAGAGGATTTTTAAGATCAAGCACAGCTGACTTGTAAATTGTTCTTGGGTGGCTAAGATGTAAAATCTTCTTTTCATTTCGCCAAACTTTCAGCAAACTCTTACTGTACAGAGCCTTCCATAACTAAGATTCTGGGTGTTTGTATGTTTGTGAGTGTGAAAATAAAGGGATAGAGCTCAGTCTGGAGTTTGATAAATTTTGATAATTTAGGAATTCAGTTAGCAATACTTCTTTTTTCCTTATCAAGTGCCAGAAATTATTGAGTGATAGCCATAAGAGACATGAAAATGGAACTCAAAAGATGACTTTAATTAGTGATATGCTGGTTGTGTTTTACAACATTTTGTTTTGCTTTTGGTCATGTTTTTTTCTTTTTCTGCCTTCTGTTAGATGAATTAAGGATTGTTTACATCTCTACTATTGGCTTATTAATTTTAGTCTGTTTTTCCTTTTCTTGGGTTGGGTTAAGTAATTGCCTTCAGAAAAAGAAAACTATACCTTGAAGCCCAAATCCAGCCCACTGTCTGTTTTTATAAAGTTTTATTGGAATACAGCCATACTATTTATTTATTTATGTCATGGACATTTATTTTATTATGCCATTGACATAAGTAAATAAATAGTATGTGCTTTTAAACCACAAGAACAGAATTGAGTAGCTGTGACAGAAGCCATGTGGTCTGAAAAAAACAAAAATATTTTCTATTTGGCCTTTGACAGAAAAATTTGGCCCAAACCCTACCCTAAGGCTGTCAATTTATACCTATATTCACCACAGTCCCCTTATGATTGTGCATTTGTCCTTGGACACTTTGATTTCTATCATGTATTGCTTTATATATGTTGAATCTGTATAACTATGTGCATGTGTGAGTGCTAAGTTGCTTTGGTCATCTTCAACTCTTTGCAACCCAATGGACTCTAGCCTGCCAGGCTCCTCTGTCCATGGAATTCTCCAGGCAAGAATACTGGGGTGGGTTGCTGTGCTTTCCTCCAGGGGATCTTCCCGACCCAGGAATCAAATGCACATCTCTTTTGTCTCCTGCACTGGCAGGCAGGTTCTTTACCACTAGTGCCGCCTGGGAAGCCCCATGACTAGGTACACACAGATTTTAAATTGCAATTATTTCATTTTATACTGATATCCTTAACATCATGAAATGTCTGTTTATCTTCAATAATGCCTATTTCCTTAAGGTCTGTGTTTTCTGATACAAGTGTAATTGCTCACAATTTAGTTGGTTAGTTCTTCTATGCTCTATTTGCATCTTTTTACTCTCAAATTTTCTGTTCTTAATGTTTAAAATTCATCTCTTATTAACACAGCATATTGTAAAGTTTAGTTTTTTATCCAGTGTGACAATTTTATTATTTTACTTAAAGTATTTCATCTATTTATATTTAATATAATTACTTATAATTTAATATAATTAATTTAATTATAATGTAATTAACTATAAATTAATTAAATTATTAGTTTATAATATTTATAAAATTATTATTAATTCATAATAAAACTATAAATTAATTAACTATAATTTATATAATTAATTATAATTAATCAGTTTTTATTATTCCAGTTTGCCTTTTATAATTTGTTAATTATATACTTTTTTTTGCCTCTATGAGTGGCTATGCTAGAGGTTACGACATTACATTAGGTTCTAATACAAATTTGTTTACCTTTTCCTTTCATTTCATTTTCCTGAAAAAGTTCCTTGAATTTTCTTGTAAGAAAGGGCTCACTGGTGAGAACTTTTCTGTAATTATTTTTCTGAAAATAATTTTATTTTACCTTCATCTCTAAAGAATATTTTCATTTCCCTCCATATGATCCTTTGAATAAATTATTCCATTTTTTTCTGGCTTCCATTATTTCCTCTGAGAAATCAGATGCAAGTCGTTTCTGTTTCTTTGAATTAAAAAAATAATTTTTAAACTTCTATAATTTTCCTTAGGTGTTTAAGTTTAAAAGTTTGACACTCATGTGCCTAAATGTGGTTATCTATGTATTTATAATTGCTTGAGGTTTGGTGAGCTTCTTGAATCTGTAGATAGATCACTTTTTTTAGTTTTAGAAATGCTTAACATTCTCGGTCTCCTCTCCTTCTGGAATAGCATTTATATGTTCCAGTTGAGTATTTCCCACATGTTTCTTATGCAGTACTTTTTCTATCCTTTTTTCTCCTTTTGCTTCAGTTTGTGTATATTTTAAGTTCAGTTCAGGAGCTCAGTTGTGTCCAACTCTTTGCGACCCCATGAATTGCAGCACATCAAGCCTGCCTGTCCATCACCAACTCCTGGAGTTCACTCAGACTCATGTCCATCGAGTCAGTGACGCCATCCAGCCATCTCATCCTCTGTCGTCCCCTTCTCCTCCTGCCCCCAATCCCTCCCAGC
This sequence comes from Bubalus kerabau, assembly GCF_029407905.1. Lineage (NCBI taxonomy): Eukaryota > Metazoa > Chordata > Mammalia > Artiodactyla > Bovidae > Bubalus > Bubalus kerabau. Next base: position 70,831,021 of record NC_073637.1, read on the forward strand.
ATCAGAGTCTTTTCCAATGAGGCAACTCTTCACATGAGGTGGCCAAAGTATTGGAGTTTCAGCTTTAGCATCATTCCTTCCAAAGAACACCCATGGCTGATCTCCTTTAGAATGGACTGGTTGGATCTCCTTGCAGTCCAAGGGACTCTCAAGAGTCTTCTCCAACACCACAGTCCAAAAGCATCAACTCTTTGGTGCTCAGCTTTCTTCACAGTCCAACTCTCACATCCATACATCCATACTGGAAAAACCATAGCCTTGACTAGATAGACCTTTGTTGGCAAAGTACTATCTCTGCTTTTCAATATGCTATCTAGGTTGGTCATAACTTTCCTTCCAAGGAGTAAGCGTCTTTTAATTTCATGGCTGCAGTCACCATCTGCAGTGATTTTGGAGCCCAGAAAAATAAAGTCTGACACTGTTTCCACTGTTTCCCCATCTATTTGCCATGAAGTGATGGGACCAGATGCCATGATCTTTGTTTTCTGAATGTTGAGCTTTAAGCCAACTTTTTCACTCTCCTCTTTCACTTTCATCAAGAGGCTCTTTAGTTAATCTTCACTTTCTGCCATAAGGGTGGTGTCACCTGCATATCTGAGGTTATTGATATTTCTCCCGGCAATCTTGATTCCAGCTTGTGCTTCTTCCAGCCCAGCATTTCTCATGATGTACTCTGCATAGAAGTTAAATAAGCAGGGTGACAATATACAGCCTTGACATACTCCTTTTCCTATTTGGAACCAGTCTGTTGTTCCATGTCCAGTTCTAACTGTTGCTTCCTGACCTGCATACAAATTTCTCAAGAGGCAGGTGAGGTGGTCTGGTATTCCCATCTCTTGAAGAATTTTCCACAGTTTATTGTGATCCACACAGTCAAAGGCTTTGGCATAATCAATAAAGCAGAAATAGATGTTTTTCTGGAACTCTCTTGCTTTTTCCATGATCCAGCAGATGTTGGCAATTGGATCTCTGGTTCCTCTGCCTTTTCTAAAACCAGCTTGAACATCAGGAAGTTCACAGTTCACCTCTTGCTGAAGCCTGGCTTGGAGAATTTTGAGCATTACTTTACTGGTGTGTGAGATGAGTGCAATTGTGCTGTAGTCTGAGCATTCTTTGGCATTGCCTTTCTTTCAGATTGGAATGAAAACTGACCTTTTCCAGTCCTGTGGCCATTGCTGAGTTTTCCAAATTTGCTGGCATATTGAGTGCAGCACTTTCACAGCATCATCTTTCAGGAGTTGAAATAGCTCAACTGGAATTCCATCACCTCCACTAGCTTTGTTTGTATTGATGCTTTCTAAGGTCCACTTGACTTCACATTCCAGGATGTCTGGCTCTAGGTGAGTGGTCACACCATCGTGATTATCTTGGTCATTAAGATCTTTTTTGTACAGTTCTTCTGTGTATTCTTGCCAGCTCTTCTTAATATCTTCTGCTTGTCTTAGGTCCATACCATTTCTGTCCTTTATTGAGCCCACCTTTACATGAAATGTTCCCTTGGTATCTCTAATTTTCTTGAAGAGATCTCTAGTCTTTCCCATTCTGTTGTTTTCCTCTTTTTCTTTGCATTGATTGCTGAGGAAGGTTTTCTTATCTCTCCTTGCTATTCTTTGGAACTCTGCATTCAAATGGTATATCTTTCGTTTTCCTTTGCTTTTCACTTCTCTTCTTTTCACAGCTATTTGTAAGGCCTCCCCAGACAGCTGTTTTGCTTTTTTTGCATTTCTTTTCCATGGGGATGGTCTTGATCCTGTCTCCTGTACCATGTCATGAACCTCCATCCATAGTTCATCAGGCACTCTATCTATCAGATCTAATCCCTTAAATCTATTTCTCACTTCCACTGTATAATCATAAGGGATTTGATTTAGGTCATACCTGAATGGCCCAGTGGTTTTCCCTACTTTCTTCAATTTAAGCCTGAATTTGGCAATAAGGAGTTCATGATCTGAGCCACAGTCAGCTCCCGGTCTTGTTTTTGCTGACTGTGTAGAGCTTCTCCATCTTTGGCTGCAAAGAATATAATCAGTCTGATTTCGGTGTTGACCATCTGGTGATGTCCATGTATAGAGTCTTCTCTTGTGTTGATGGAAGAGGGTGTTTGCTATGACCACTGCGTTCTCTTGGCAAAATTCTATTAGCATTTGCCCTGCTTTATTTTGTATTCCAAGGCCAAATTTGCCTGTTATTCCAGGTGTTTCTTGACTTTCTACTTTTGCATTCCAGTCCCCTATAATGAAAAGGACATTTTTTGGGGGTGTTAGTTCTAAAAGATCTTGTAGGTCTTCATAGAACCATTCAACTTCAGCTTCTTTAGTATTACTGGTTGGGGCATAGGCTTGAATAACTGTGATATTGAATGGTTTGCCCTGGAAAAGCACAGAGATCATTCTGTCGTTTTTGAGATTGCATCCAAGTACTGCATTTTGGCCTCTTTTGTTGACCGTGATGGCTACTCCATTTCTTCTAAGGGATTCCTGCCCACAGTAGTAGATATAATGGTCATCTGAGTTAAATTCACCTATTCCAGTCCATTTTAGTTCGCTGATTCCTAGAATGTCAACGTTCACTCTTGCCATCTCCTGTTTGACCACTTCCAATTTGCTTGATTCATAGACCTAACATTCCAGGTTCCTATGCAATATTGCTCTTTACAGCATCGGACCTTGCTTCTATCACCAGTCACATCCACAACTGGGTATTGTTTTTGCTTTGGCACCATCCCTTCATTCTTTCTGGAGTTATTTCTCCTCTGATCTCCAGTAGCATATTGGGCACCTACAGACCTGGGGAGTTCCTCTTTCAGTATCCTATCATTTTGCCTTTTCATACTGCTCATGAGGTTCTCAAGGCAAGAATTCTGAACTGGTTTGCCATTCCCTTCTCCAGTGGACCACATTCTGTCACACCTCTCCACCATGACCTGCCCATTTTGGGTGGCCCCACAGGGCATGGCTTAGTTTCATTGAGTTAGACAAGGCTGTGGTCCATGTGATTAGATTGACTAGTTCTCTGTGATTATGGTTTCAGTGTCTGCCCTCTGATGCCCTCTCACAACACCCACCATCTTACTTGGGTTTCTCTTACCTTGGACGTGGGGTATCTCTTCACGGCTACTCCAGCAAAGCACAGCCGCTGCTCCTTACCTTGGATGAGGGGTATCTTCTCACGGCCGCCCCTCCTGACCTTGAACATAGAGTAGCTCCTCTCGGCCTTCCTGCACCCGCACAGCTACTGCTCCTTGGACGTGTATATTTTATTGGATATTTATTTTATTTATGTATTTTATGCTGAGTCCACTTACCCTTTCTGTCTGCTGTGACCAATCTGTTGCTAAACTCAACCTATCAGTTTTTTAATATGAGATACTATAATTTTTCAGTTTCATAGTGTTAATTTAATTTTTTATAGTATAAGTTTAGTTCTTTATTATATTTTAATTCTTTTATCTATGCTGTCATTTTAAATTTTTATTAAGTATATTTATCATAACTATTTTAAAGTCATTGTATGCTAATTATAAATGTTGATATTATTCCTTTTATTATTTAATTATCAATCGTATTTTCTTGTCTCTTCCTTTGACTTGTTATTTTTATTTCTTTCTAGATACTGTACAATTCTGAAGGATACAGATAATTTTATATCTCAACAGGGATGAGTGGCCCTTTCCTCTATTAGACAGATAAGGTAAAGTGGTGAACTGGGTGGCTGAAATTCTGTTTTGGTAAGATTCTATCTTCCTTTAACTTGCCCTGTTTTTATGGAGTGACCTTCCAGGCTTTTGATTGAGATCCTAGCAGATTTCCATTTCTGCAGATCTAAGTGATTACAGGAGATTCAGCTCTCATTTTCAGAGGCTTCTATCCTAGCTCTCCAACCTTTTATCCTAAACAGACTCAAAATCTTGCAAGTATCTTAAAGGGAAGACCAGTAGTGTACTTAAAGTACATCCCATCTTGATGGAGAATCTTTGTTTACTAAACTCTGAAAAACTGTAAGATATTTTATTCTGTGTTTTAGAAGCTTTTGTCCTAGTTGATAGCCTTTTGCTCAGCCCCAGAGCTAAAGAATGACTTATGGGGAACTCTTTCAAATTTCTAACCTGCTACTAACTGACCAAAAATACTTTGTGAACTTTTTCTCCAATAAAAAGTTCTGCATCTCATTCTGTACCCAATATTCACAAATGTCCTCCAGGGAAGAAAAGAAAAAAAAATCCTCATGAGTGTCATTTCATCTCCGAACAGTTCTTCATTCCCTGGAATTTTAGCTCATCTATTCTTCATAGTTTTCACAGCTCTGAAATGCCTTTAAAATATAATGCTTATAATTTATCTTTTTTTGAGCTGTTACAATGGACTTTTCATGACCTACTTTATCTTAGTTGAAAGTGGAAGTTTCTTGAGAGACTGTTCTTTATTAGTGAGCAAAATTGATGCATTGTGGTTAATCCAATCCTCAATAAATATTTACTGAATACCTTCATGTCAATAAGGAATACATTTGGCTGTGAGTAATAGAAAATCTGACTATAGTAGCTTAAAGAAACACGTATTTCTCCTGCTCACTTAATAAGAACTCAAGAGTTAGGCAGTAACTAATATTGTTTCAGCAGCTCAATGATGTCAGTGTTCATGATGTCTCTGAAATTCTCTTGGCATTTCCCAAATCATCTCATCTCGGAGTCACCAGATGGCTACAACTTCAAATAATATTTCCACACTCAAGGCAAAAAGAACACAGAAGGAAGGGCCATGAGAGTCAACTGTGCTTTTTACTGGGAAAACCATTGCTGTCCAAAATCTCTCAACTAATTTTAGATTGATTTGATTGACCAGGCTCTTTCATATAGCCATACCAGCAATAAGGAGGGTGAGGAATTCAATACTTACCTAATTAGGAGTTGATCAGGTAAAGATTAAATGTGACAAATAACAAATATCAAGGCAAAGAAAAATTCAGTGTCAAGGACAATCAATAGATGAGAGACCATCATAGCAGACTTTCAGGGGCAAGAAACAGCAACCCAAGTATACTTTGAACACTAAGATCACTTATTATCTCACATAATAAGATGCCTAGAGGAAGGATGAAGTAAATTAACCTACGGGTTCCACAAAATCAATAAGGATCCGTATTATTTTACCTTTCTGTTTTGCCGTTCCCAATAGCTAGAGCTCCATTCATGATCATATATTGTCTATAGCATCTTCAGGCCCCATATCTTTATACATCAAATTCCAGAGGTAAGACTAGGAATTATTCCTGTCTTGGATCCCAAGAGCCTCCAACAGACTCACTCTCTCAGTGTCATGTGATTAATGTCTATGAGTGGCCTAAACCAACCATTTCGAAGAGGTAATGAACTGACCACTAGTTCTTTTTTAAATTTGTTTTATACTTTATTAATTGAAGGCATATTTGTCATTTACTATTTCCTAACATTTTATGATTTTCTTGAAGAATATGGAGTACAAAGAAAATCATATATCAAGGCTGGTTCAGCAGTCTTTGGTTGTGAGAGTCTCAAGGAATGACTGATAATTGATTTTCTTTCTTTTTTCTTTTTAACTGAAGTATAGTTGATATACAATGTTGGGTTGTGAAGAATAAATTAAATGAGACAATATTTGTAAAGCTGCAACACACAGAAGACCCTCAAAATTGTTTGATCTTTTTCCTGTCTCTCATAAAATAGCAATGTTTTGTGATACAGACATTCCAGACTGTGAGACTACAGAAGTCAGGAAATGAGTGATCCCTGATTGCTCATAGCAACTTAGAGAACCCCCACTAGAATGAGGGTTCCAGTCAGGGGGTTCCATGAGCTTCAGGGAAAAAAAAAACCAACAACTGAAATTTAGCAGTTGTTTTGTTGTAGCCATAGGCAGCAAACCTACATCACAGTAAGAGTACCTGTGGAAATATTTTTTTCACATTCATATTATCATATTTCAGTTATGGCCAATATCTTGAAATGTTTTTTTGCCTTCATCACTACTTTGAAATGACATTTATTATTATGTACTGCTCATAAAATCTTGTTCTTTAATGAACTGATAGAAAAGTGTGCACACACATTTCTAACTTCCTAAACTTTGTGTTTTTCTTTCTCATACATACATCTAAAAATATTTTGATGACTCAGTTTCAACAAACTTGGCTTCTTTTGTAATATTATATATTTTATTTGTTGTGTCTAAGGACATTACTTCGAGAAGCCCCTGGACTTTGTCAGCAGCAGCAGGGGGTAATAGAATGAACTCCTGCACCAGAGGGACTCAAGCATTGGTGGGGTGGGCAGCGCGTGAACCCTATCAGCCCAGTGCACCAGGCATTTGGGGGCTAGAAGCCCAGCGCTCTCCTGCCTGTGACCCTCAGCAGAGGCAGGGCAGGAAGCAGATGACCCGGGCCTGGCAGCATCTGAGACTCTTTCCTGAGCATTCTTGTAAAAAAGCAACCACATTGCCACATGTGCCTGGAATTTGATTTCCAGGCCAAGTGTCAGCTTTTCCATGCTAAGACTCCCTCGGGTTTTGGCCCAGGTTCTCCTGCTGTCAAGGCCCAGCCCTTTCAATGCCTCGACCACCTGCCAGAGAGAACAGATTTATGGCCTTTTGGCGGCCACTTCTGAGTCACGTCGTCAGCCACAAGCTTCCACCTGCAGCCTCGGGAGGCGGGGGCTGCAAGGTGCCTGAACAGACAACGGAGCTAACCTCGCTCGGCGGGGGCAGCCTGCCCTTCCCTGCGGGCCAGCAGCCTTTACAGATTGTTCCAGTTTCCTCCCCTCTGCTCTAAAGGGGCATTTTCTTCTCAGAGACTGTGTCTAAGTTTTTCCAATCTTATCTAGAAATCTTGGTTTCTCTCAAGTTATTCTTTTCTTCTGGAATCCAGCAGCAAATTTGCCACAGGAAATGGTAGGGAGAGAGGCTTATGCAATGAGAGGATGTTGTTATAAATAGGAGCCCCTGCTGTGACTTTCTTAAATAAACAGGTGGCTAAAGTTTCCAGGCCATGGTGGAGCTACAGATCAGAGGTTAAAAGGAGTCTGAGAGTGTGTGTTAGTCGCTCAGTCACGTCCGACTCTTTGCGACCCCGTGGCCTGTAGCCCACCAGACTATCTCCTTCCAAACTCCTGCTTCTCCTGAAGTGAAGTGAGCCCCATGACCACCTTGGTTTGGGGGTATAGTTCCACTGTCCCCTGCTAGATGAGGGAAGAGGCCTCATCTAGAGATAATGGCCTGAGTGGTGGGTTCTGTAGGGATGAAGAAAGCCCCCGTGGCAGAAAATTCTCCCTCAGAGCCTGAAATTACATCACACATGCATTATGTGTACATGTAATATATATACTCATTGCATATATTTATCTATTAATAAAGCTTCCAATGCTTCCAAGAGAAAAATACACAAAATTGTTTCAATTAGTTCCCTCTTTGCATTAGTAGCTTACCTGATCTTTTCAACTCCGGGCTAACAGATTATGGATAGTGAGAGAGGACAGTATCATTTGATCCAGCATGGATGCTTAGAGAGTCCATATGTAAAGGGAAAAGAGGAACCAAAGCAGAACTCTGGAGGATTGAGGAGGAGCAGCTGGTGAAGATGACCCTTTGGATCCAGGAATGATATTAGGCATATACTAGACAGTCAAATATTTATTAAATGAATGAGTGGAGAGTGGAAAAGTAAAACTATTGCTTTATTTTACCACCTTTTTTACCATTATTAATGCCCCTAACCAGACCACCTGACCTGCTTCTTGAGAAACCTATATGCAGGTCAGGAAGCAACAGTTAGAACTGGACATGGAACAACAGACTGGTTCCAAATAGGAAAAGGAGTACGACAAGGCTATATATTGTCACCCTGCTTATTTCACTTATATGCAGAGTACACCATGAGAAGTGCTGGGCTGGAAGAAGCACAATCTGGAATCGAGATTGCCAGGAGAAATATCAATAACCTCAGATATGCAGATGACACCACCCTTATGGCAGAAAGTGAAGAGGAACTCAAAAGCCTCTTGATGAAAGTGAAAGAGGAGAGTGAAAAAGTTGGCTTAAAGCTCAACATTCAGAAAACGAAGGTCGTGGCATCTGGTCCCATCACTTCATGGCAAATAGATGGGGAAACAGTGGAAACAAAGTCAGACTTTATATTTTTGGGCTCCAAAATCACTGCAGATGGTGACTGCAGCCATGAAATTAAAAGACGCTTACTCCTTGGAAGGAAAGTTATGACCAACCTAGATAGCATATTAAAAAGCAGAGACATTACTTTGCCAACAAAGGTCCATCTAGTCAAGGCTGTGGTTTTTCCTGTGGTCATGTATGGATATGAGAGTTGGACTGTGAAGAAAGCTGTGTGCCGAAGAATTGATGCTTTTGAAGTGTGGTATTGGAGAAGACTCTTGAGAGTCCCTTGGACTGCAAGGAGATCCAACCAGTCCATTCTAAAGGAGATCAGCCATGGGTGTTCTTTGGAAGGACTGATGCTGAAGCTGAAACTCCAGCACTTTGGCCACCTCATGTGAAGAGTTGACTCATTGGAAAAGACTCAGATGCTGGGAGGGAGTGGGGACAGGAGGAGAAGGGGACAACAGAGGATGAGATGGCTGGATGGTATCACCGACTTGATGAATGTGAGTTTGAGTGAACTACGGGAGATGGTGATGGACAGGGAGGCCTGGCATGCTGCGATTCATGGGGTTGCAGAGAGTTGGACACGACTGAGCGACTGAACTGAACTCATTGGAAAAGATCCTGATGCTGGGAGGGATTGGGGGCAGGAGGAAAAGGGGACGACAGAGGATGAGATGGCTGGATGGCATCACTGACTCAATAGACATGAGTTCGAGTAGACTCCAGGAATTGATGATGGTAGGGAGGCCTGGCGTGCTGCAATTCATGGAGTCACAAACAGTGGACACAAGTGAGCTACTGAACTGAACTGAACCTCATCCACCCCCACGCTAAGGAGTTCTGGGTCTTGGGTAAACCTTTATCAAATCCCTAGAATTGGTTATTTCAAAGCTTTCCTGATCTTTGGGTAACTAAGGCATTAGGTAACTGACTCACAGGGATGTATTTTTATAACTGTCATACCCAAGGGAGTAAAACTGCAAGTGTTAATCACTCAGTCATGTCCAACTCTTTGCGATCCCATGGACCAGACTGCCAGGCTCCTCTGTCCGTGGAATTCTCCAGGCAAGAATACTGGAGTGGGTAGCCATTCCCTTCTCCAGGGGATCTTCCCCACCCAATCCTGCATTGCAAGATGCAATCCTCCTTTACCGTCTGAGCCACGTGAGAGTAATTAGGAATAAATTTAAATCTAGGGGATGGGAATGAAGGCAGTGAAATAGCATCACTGTTCATAACATGAAGTATTATTTCCATGGCAGACAGACAGACCTATAAATTGAAGGCAGCTAGGAAACTGTTTCTCTTCCTATTTATTTTAGGGCCTATTTTCTCTAAGAATTAAAATATCCATCAGAAGTGAAGTTTAGCAAGTTTGTAACATTGCACTTACAGGTCTTTCAAACTGTGTGGAATAGATAGATGGATGGATGAATGGAGAGAAAAATAAAGAAGAACAAAAATTCACTGAATTTCTACTGATAACACTGTACAATGTTAGAACTGATGAGTTTTTCTTTGTCCCAGATTAATGCAGAATATAAATATAAAGATTTATCTTTTACTTTAATATTAGCAAATATTAATGAAGTTTCAGTTTTTCCTCTCTATATCAAGCTTATCTTTGGCTTTTACTATCCCAATATGTTTTGGTGGGGTATGTGATTTGACATATTCAAGTGGATTCAATCAAAACTGACTTTCTATTTTAGATATGTTTGCTGCTGCTGCTGCTAAGTCGCTTCAGTCGTGTCCGACTCTGTGCGACCCGAGACAGCAGCCCACCAGGCTCCCCCGTCCCTGGGATTCTCCAGGCAAGAACACTGGAGTGGGCTGCCATTTCCTTCTCCAGTGCATGAAAGTGAAAAGTGGAAGTGAAGTCGCTCAGTCGTGTCCAACTCCTAGCGATCCCATGGACTGCAGCCTACCAGGCTCCTCCATCCATAGGATTTTCCAGGCAAGAGTACTGGCGTGGGTTGCCATTGCCTTCTCCATAGATATGTTTACCAAATGTAAATACTCATACTGGAAGCAAATAGAGACACACTTTTCACATGATATCTGTGTCTTATGGGCTTTCCAGGTGATACTAGTTGTAAAGAACCTGCTTGCCAGTGCAGGAGACATAAAAGACATGGGTTCAAACACTAGGTTGGGAAGATACTCTGGAGGAGGGCATGGCAAGCCCCTCCAGTATTCATGCCTGGAGAATCTCATGGATATTGGAGCCTGGTGGGTAACAATCCATGGGGTCACAAAGAGCCGGACATGGCTGAAGTGACTTAGCACATATGCATGCATGCATCTGTATCTTATACCTTAAAAAATGCCTAAAAGAAAATACACATAAGTGAACCTAATCACATTTTAATGAGTCCCACATTGTCACCTAGATAGATTTATCAATATCATGTTTCTAAAGCAAAAAATGAAATGTAGTTTTAGTTCATATGTATCAATAAATATATTCAATCAAACCACATAATTACTTTGACAACTGAATGAGTTATCCAGGTGGCCTAAATTGATTGAGCTAGCCTCTATAATTGCTAACTCTAAATTTCTTTGTGTTCATTAGAACAATTCTAATACAAATTTAAATAGACAATGCAAATGTCCAAACTGTACAATAGAAATGTCACTTGATTTCAGAAATATCAGTTCTTGGATACTTTTAAATGAGAGCAAGACAGAAGTAGTTCCTGTCAAATTTTGGGGGGTTGCTCACAAAAAACAAAACAAAACAAACAAAAAAAAAACAATAAAAAATGGAGGACAAGGGCATTCTGACTGTGATGTTCAGTGTCCTGTCAATTCTATTACACATCATTTTTCAAAATACATTTCACAGTGATTAATGTTAACTTAAAAAAGCCTTCCTCAGCGATCAATGCAAAGAAAAAGAGGAAAACAACAGAATGGGAAAGACTAGAGATCTCTTCAAGAAAATTAGAGATACCAAGGGAACAGTTCGTGCAAAGATGGGCTCAATAAAGGACAGAAATGGTATGGACCTAACAGAAGCAGAAGATATTAAGAAGAGGTGGCAAGAATACACAGAAGAACTGTACAAAAAAGATCTTCACAACCAAGATAATCACGATGGTGTGACCACTCACCTAGAACCAGACATCCTGGAATGTGAAGTCAAGTGGGCCTTAGGAAGCATGGCTACGAACAAAGCGAGTGGAGGTGATGGAACTCCAGTTGAGCTATTTCAACTCCTGAAAGATGATGCTGTGAAAGAGCTGCACTCAATATGCCAGCAAATTTGGAAAACTCAGCAGTGGCCACAGGACTGAAAAAGGTCAGTTTTCATTCCAAGCCGAAAAAAAGGCAATGCCAAAGAATGCTCAAACTACCACACAATTGAACTCATCTCACACGCTAGTAAAGTAACGCTCAAAATTATCCAAGCCAGGCTTCAGCATTACGTGAACCGTGAACTTCCAGATCTTCAAGCTGGTTTTAGAAAAGGCAGGGGAACCAGAGATCAAATTGCCAATGTCCGCTGGATCATCGAAAAAGCAAGAGAGCTCCAGAAAAACATCTATTTCTGCTTTATTGACTATGCCAAGGCCTTTGACTGTGTGGATCACAATAAACTGTGGAAAATTCTTCAAGAGATGGGAATACCAGACCACCTCACCTGCCTCTTGAGAAACCTATATGCAGGTCAGGAAGCAACAGTTAGAACTGGACACGGAACAACAGACTGGTTCCAAGTAGGAAAAGGAGTATGTCAAGGATGTATATTGTCACCCTGCTTATTTCACTTATATGCAGAGTACATCATGAGAAATGCTGGGCTGGAATAAACACAAACTGGAATCAAGATTGCCAGGAGAAATATCAACCACCTCAGATATGCAGATGACACCACCCTTCTGGCAGAAAGTGAAGAGGAACTAAAAAGCCTCTTGATGAAAGTGAAAGAGGAGAGTGAAAAAGTTGGCTTAAAGCTCAACATTCAGAAAACGAAGATTATGGCATCCGGTCCCATCACTTCATGGCAAATAGATGGGGAAACAGTGTCAGACTTTATTTTTGTGGGCTCCAAAATCACTGCAGATGGTGACTGCAGCCATGAAATTAAAAGACGCTTACTCCTTGGAAGAAAAGTTATGACCAACCTAGATAGCATATTGAAAAGCAGAGATAGTACTTTGCCAACAAAGGTTCGTCTAGTCAAGGCTATGTATGGTTTTTCCAGTGGTCATGTATGGATATGAGAGTTGGACTGTGAAGAAAGCTGAATGCCAATGAATTGATGCTTTTGAACTGTGGTGTTGGAGAAGACTCTTGAGAGTCCCTTGGACCACAAGGAGATCCAACCAGTCCATCCTAAAGGAGATCAGCCCTGGGTATTCTTTGGAAGGACTGATGTTGAAGCCAAAACTCCAGTACTTTGGCCACCTCACGCAAAGAGTTGACTCACTGGAAAACACTCTGATGCTGGGAGGGATTGCGGGCAGGAGGAAAAGGGGACGGCAGAGGATCAGAAGGCTGGATGGCATCACCGACTCGATGAACATGAGTTTGAGTGAACACCGGGAGATGGTGATGGACAGAGAGGCCTGGCGTGCTGCGATTCATGGGGTCGCAAAGAGTCAGACACAACTGAGCAACTGAACTCAACTGACTGAAAGTGATTTCATATTGTGAAATGATCTTTACTTGATCATAGGATTTTCCAAGATTTATGGATGATTTAATGTATTTTTATTAGATAACTTGAAAGGGGAACTATTTTTAAATAAATTTCTGTAGAGAAATAATGCCACTTACAATATTTTATCTCCTGTCTGGGACTTTGGGAATGTGGAACTGTGTACAAGGATCTTTACAAATTTAGCTTGTAATATATATCTGTTGTACAAATGTGAAACACTTCAGCATTCAAATTTACATGTCCCTAAGGGAATTAGAATTTAATGAACTAAAGAGAGCCTTCAGTTCAGTTCAGTCACTCAGTTGTGTCCAACTCTTTGCGACCCCATGAATCGCAGCACGCCAGGCCTCCCTGTCCATCACCAACTCTCAAAGTTCACTCAGACTCACGTCCATGATGAGTCAATGATGCCATCTAGCCATCTCATCTTCTGTCGTCCCCTTCTCCTCCTGCCCCCAACCCTCCCAGCATCAGAGTCTTTTCCTATGAGCCAACTCTTCCAATAAGGTGGCCAAAGTATTGGAGTTTCAGCTTTAGCATCATTCCTTCCAAAGAAATCCCAGGGCTGATCTCCTTCAGAATGGACTGCTTGGATCTCCTTGCAGTCCAATGGACTCTCAAGCATCTTCTCCAACACCACAGTTCAAAAGCATCAATTCTTCGGCGCTCAGCCTTCTTCACAGTCCAACTCTCACATCCATACATGACCACTGGAAAAACCATAGCCTTGACTAGACGGACCTTTGTTGGCAAAGTAATGTCTCTGCTTTTCAATATGCTATCTAGGTTGGTCATAACTTTCCTTCCAAGGGGTAAGGGTCTTTTAATTTCATGGCTGCAATCACCATCTGTAGTGATTTTGGAGCCCCAAAAAATAAAGTCTGACACTGTTTCCACTGTTTCCCCGTCTATTTCCCATGAAGTGATGAGACCAGATGCCACGACCTTCATTTTCTGAATGTTGAGCTTTAAGCCAACTTTTTCATTCTCCTCTTTCACCTTCATCAAGAGGCTTTTTAGTTCCTCTTCACTTTCTGCCATAAGGGTGGTGTCATCTGCATATCTGAGGTGGTTGATATTTCTCCTGGCAATCTTGATTCCAGTTTGTGTTTGTTCCAGCCCAGCGTTTCTCATGATGTACTCTGCATATAAGTGAAATAAGCAGGGTGACAATATACATCCTTGACATACTCCTTTTCCTACTTGGAACCAGTCTGTTGTTCCGTGTCCAGTTCTAACTGTTGCTTCCTGACCTGCATATAGGTTTCTCAAGAGGCAGGTGAGGTGGTCTGGTATTCCCATCTCTTGAAGAATTTTCCACAGTTTATTGTGATCCACACAGTCAAAGGCTTTGGCATAGTCAATAAAGCAGAGATAGATGTTTTTCTGGAGCTCTCTTGCTTTTTCAATGATCCAGCGGACATTGGCAATTTGATCTCTGGTTCCCCTGCCTTTTCTAAAACCAGCTTGAAGATCTGGAAGTTCATGGTTCGCGTATTGCTGAAGCCTGGCTTGGATAATTTTGAGCGTTACTTTACTAGCGTGTGAGATGAGTTCAATTGTGTGGTAGTTTGAGCATTCTTTGGCATTGCCTTTCTTTGGGATTGGAATGAAAACTGACCTTTTCCAGTCCCCTCTATTTATCAATATTTAGCATGTTACATGGACAGACATGTTCAGAACAGGGATTTTGTCATTCATTGCTTCAACATCAGTGAGGTAAATTCAGGTCATATCTATCTGATTAATGAGGAAACTGAGTCATCCAGTGCTGAAATGTTTTTCTACAAATCCTACAACTGTTCAGTATCAAATTTAAAAATATATTCCTATTTCTCAGCTAACTGGAAGTGGCCTCATTGAAAAATGCCATTTTTGATTATGAGTTCTGAGTGTCCCAGTGAGAGAATGTTTGCAATTTGATCAAAAAGTATTTGGCTCCAGTACATGTTTGAGGCCATGGTGACCCATGAGTCTCAGCTATTTGACAATCACTCCTCATTTTTTCTGGTGGTGGCCTAGATGTAAGTTATTGTTACCGGTACAGAGAAGAAGGGAAGAGAAATCAGGTTATTATAATCACACATTCATTCTCCTCATCCACTTCTCTAGACTATGAAAAGTCTTAGTGAAAATAAAAATTCTACTTTTTTATTTTGGCATGTTAGAGATAAGAGAAATTCCAGTTATTATAATATCTTTAATGTAGAGGTTTTAGGAAGCAAATATAACTTTTTCATTTCCTAAACATCTAGCTCAGTTATTCAGGAGACCTTTTTTGAGTAGAATGTGAAATGCAGTGGAAAACTCTATGGAGGTAACTGCGTTGCAAAGTTTTATTATATTTGTAGAGAAAAGAGAAAAAAAATAGGAATTTCGTGGCACATTTACCTTTATAATCCTTGAATAAGTCATTTCAATTGTTTGGCATCTGATATTTTCACCTGTTAAGTGAATGCATTGTGTCATAATATCACTAAGGACCATTGTCTCTGAGACACTATTATTCTTTGCTTCTTTTTCAGTCTCCTTGATGTGTTAGGGAGATTTTAAGGACAAAAAGACATTTTTATAATAGCCTGAGAACTTTTAATACTGCCTTCTGTGTATTATTTCTCATAGTTTGAAGTTGTTTATGAGACAGAATGAACTAAAAACTACAGACAAGGACAAGGGATTTATGATCAGAACCTCAAAGTACTTCTCTGAGAAGAGACAGAAATAAAAAGATAATAGTATTGCTGTCATTAAAATAATAGCAACAAAACCCACATGTAGTTATAAAAGTCTTTAGCAACACACATTCTTAAAAGCCAAGTCTTGGAGCAATTACTTCATGAAAGTGTCTCTTTAGGCTCGCATTAATGGGTCTCTTTTGGTGACTGTTTCAAAAATTTTTCAACTTTTCTTCCTTATATTCTCTGTATTTCTCTCTTCCTATTACCCTTTTTCTCTCTCAAGTGAAGAACTAGGCCATTTGTAATTATGATTATGGGTGTGATATTACAATACTTTCATTTAAAATTATTTTTTATGTATTTGGCTGCTTCGGATCATAGTTGCAGCACATGGGATCTTCATTGCATCGTGCCGGAGTGTTCCTTCTTTGCATCACGCAGGATCCTTGTTGAAGGGCATGGACTCTCTAGTTGTGGCACACAGGCCTAGTCACCCCACAGCACATGGAGCTTTAGTTCCCTGACAAGGAATCAGGCCTACATTCCTTGTATTGCAAGGTAGGTTCTTAACCAGTGGACCACCAGGGGAGTCCCAATATCTTAGTCCTTTTAGATTTACATGTTTATTCACCATAATTAAAAAGTAGAATAGTCTAAATTTTCACTTTTTAAAAACTAAAGCCACAATTCCCTTTACAACTGTGGCCCTTGATTGCTCATGGGCGTGTTCTCTTCTCTGGTACTTGGCTACTCCGTTGAGTTCCTTTACACGATCACATCACCTGAAACACAGCAAACTTCCCTATGGAAACACATGGGGAGAATGAAGGTTCTTTTTCAGCTCCCAAAGGCTCCAGACAATCAGGCTGGGGCATCTTGCTTCTCTCAGAATTTAAGGAAAATGAATAAAACTACATTACTGTTACACTGAGCATCTTGAGCTTGCACATATGATTCCATTATGCCTGACAAAGGCTAATACCTAACCAATTTCACTAGAAAATGAAGCATTTTAGCAAAACAGATTCATCTCAATGTGGCCTGAAACTACAAAGTAACCGAAAAACCAAGAAACAGCCCCTTTTAGTTGAGAAATACAGATGCCTTTGCTTTTTCATTGGCAAAGGCAATCATTTTTTGCCATTAGACATTTTATTTTCAAGAAACAGCTGTCCAGTTTGGACCTGTCATTTCTGTGACTGTGATTAGTAAGAGATGTTAGGAACAGTCAAGTGACTCAAAGAAGTAGAGCCTACCAAGGCAGGAAGCCCATAACCCAACTGTAAGTATTTTTTGGAGGAAAAAGTACTTAAGGGACACTGCAATAGTAATTTTCCTTCTGCGAGTGATTGTCTTTATATTTTGCTTTTCTGAATAAAAGCCTATTATAATTAGTAACTATTTTTAGACATACATTAATTGCCATGAGGCCACGGAGTGCTTGTTATCTCTTTTCAAGTTTTGGAATTTAGAACAAATGTGAAGCAACCAATGGCCTTCATGGCTTTCAGATAATAGTAATAATCCCTTCCTATTTATGTTTTACTTTGTGTTTTATAAAACTATCCTATGCCTTGTATAATTTTTAATCTTATCATGTCTGGTAGAGAGTGAGAGTAACTTTATTCCAACCTCACAGATTATTACCAGCCCAGCAGTGGCAAAGTCACACATTCCCAATTATCCTGCTTACACTGATCATCCCAGTTTCACAGTGCTCTAAGAGTTCTCGTCTGTACACATAGAAAAATGCAATTTACTGCATTAAAATGTTTTATTCGTTAGTCTTTGTCCTTTGAAGTAAAGGACCATGTATTTTATTTCTTATTTATATCCAGCTCTTAACTGAAAACATAGTAAATCCTCAATTAACTTCACATTGGTCATTTGATTCATTTCAGTCTAAGAAAAGTTGATGTAGAAACAACCAAAAGGCAGAGTATTCCATGAAAAAATAACCTGGTACATAGTTTTATCCTTCCTAATCTGTAAGTCACTTACTTTCCCTATTGCTTACCTGCATTTGGTATCAGAACTCTAGGTTTAACTGATAAATTGCTGCACATAATTTATCAGAAATTCTGTGTCTCAGGTAAGAAAACCTAGCCTCTGTATTCTAGAAAGGCAGACATTTATAGACACATTTGGTCAAATGCTGTGGTTAAAAAAGCAAATCGGGAATTCAGTTATTAGAAATGCACTCAAGATCAAGTTTGTTACAAAGTTAACATGTTAATAAGGCACACACACTTGGATAAAAACATTCATTCAAGCTGTTGTCTTTCAATATCCATTCTCTCCTTCTCCATTAATAAGAAAATTCCTAGTTAGCTGGGCACAGAAATCACTGAGAATAGAGAGTATTTTCCAAGTTTTCTTTGCATGGCCATCTCAAACTTTCCTGGTAGCTGAGCTGGTTAAGTATCTGCCTGCAATGTAAGAGACACCAGCTCGATTCCTGGGTTGGGAGGATACCCCGGAAAAGGGATACGCTACCCACTGGAGTATTCTTGGGCTTCGTTGGTGGCTCAGATGGTAAAGAATTCACCTGCCATGCAGGAAGCCTGGGTTTGATCCCTGGGTTGGGAAGATCTCCTGGAGGGGAACATGGCAAACCACTCCAGTATTCTTGCCTGGAGAAACCCCATGGGCAGAGGAGCCTGGAGGACTACAGTCCATGGGATCACAAAGAGTCGGATGTGACTAAGCACAGCACAACACAGTCATCTCAGTAGCCAATGGGCTGTAAGTAGTTATGTCACATGCTTCCAGGAAGCGCTTTTAAAGGAAACATCTTTATTTATTTATTTTTGCCTCTTCTTACTCTCTGCTGGCTTGAATACAGTTATGATGGCTAGGGTGTGGTACTGTTTTGGTCCATTATGTGGATTCTAGTTGCAAAGATTAGTGGAGCAAAAAGTAGGAGGGGTCTGAATCCCTGATCCATGGACAGCAGATCTATGGATGACCTTTTCTTGAAATAGACTTTTGTCTTGTCCAAGCCACTGTTATTTTGAGTTTTGTGTCACCTGTGTGCATGCTGCATGCTCAGTCATGTCTGACTCTGCAATCCCATGTATTATAGCCAACCAGGCTCCTCTGTCCATGGAATTTTCTAAGCAAGAATACTGGAGTGGGTTGCCATTTCCTTAATGCAGGGGATCTTCCTAGAATTTGCATCTTCTGCTTCTCCTGCATTTGCAGGCAGATTCTTTATCTACAGTTGGAGCTAAATTCAATGGAAACACTAAAATTAGATAAAAAGTAGAATGAAAATCAAACGTATGTGAAGATTTCCAGTTTAAGTTCAGGTATAGAAAAGGCTTTGGAAGTCATCATTATTATCATCCTTATAACAAAAAAAATCCTGGAAACAATGAAAACAATCACTTTTCTTTGGCCTGTCAGAGAACTGAGGTCAAAGAGCAAACTACCTCCCAAACTCTGAAAAGGTACCTCCAGGGAGGACAGAGGACCTGAGCGTTTGCTTACCTAAAGCAATGTCTCTGGGACATTAAGCTAGAAATTTTGATGAATTTCTGGAAACCAAGTATGGGATAGCATTAGAGTAAGAAGCTCCTGGGCACCTCCACATATAAGCAGAATTTTCTTCCAAGAACCCCACCAGGCTCTCATAGGATGGATAAGGGAGAATCTGGAGAAAGTCCCCCTTGGTGCCATGGCATGGGGAGTGGAAGAATAGCCATAGTGAAATCCATGAAGACCCTTCTTCCTTAAGTTCAGTCTCCAAAGAGGACACTGTCAGAGGTTAACAGTGAAATCTCATCTCAGTGGAGATTGGAAATTCTGTTCCACTAAGAGTTTCACCTAGGAAAACAAATTCATAATTCACAGGGGAGAAGGCTTCAAGGACACAGACTAGGAAGACTGAGAATACCCACTGCAGTCAGAGAATGGGTTAGGGGCAAAACAAAGAAATCTCTGTTCCCTGAGGAGGGATAGAAACACTTGCGGACTCCAATGGCTGAAGCTTCATCAGAAGATTAGAGAGTATTCCACCCCGAGGCATGCACATACACCCTACAGCCACACAGATAAAACTCCAGTAACAATAGCAGCAGATTACAGCTGAGGAATCTGCTGTAAACAGATTCTCTCTAAGAAATGGCATAAGCGAAGCCCTCAAACCAAAAAGGGAGGCAAAAGAAGGCCACTATAAGATTTTGAACCCTCTGGCATCCATGGATACAACAGACATCAAACACAGGCAAAATCCTGATCAGCTTTGCATAAATCCTCACTATCTATTGTTGTATACAATAAATCTGTGCATGCGCAGTTGCTCAGTGGTGTCTGATTCTTTGTGACCCCATGGACTGTAGTCCGCCAGGCTCCTTTGTCCATGGGATTATCCCGGCAAGAATACTGAAGTGGGTGGCCATTTTCTTTCAGGGACAGTAAGTCCAACTATTAATAAAAAGTTATAAAACATGCAAAAACACAGTCAGAAGAGACAAAGCTATCTTCAGAACAAAACTCAGATATGACATGTGTTAGAATTATCAGAGAAGGAATTTAAAATAACTATAGTTAATATATTAAAAGCTCTAATGGAAGGCATAGTCTATGCAAGTCCAGATAGGTAAAGTCAGCAGAGATAGGAAAACTGTCAGGAATCAGAAGGAAATGTTAGAAATCGAAAACAAAGGAATAGATAAAAGCAATTCCTTTGATGGGCTCATCAGTATATTCAATAAAGCTAAGGAAAAAATCAGTGAACTTGAAGATAGGGCAATAGAAATCACCTCAACTGAAATGCCAAGAAAATAATAAATTAAAATAAAAATACAGAATAGAGCATCTAAGAACTGTGAAGCAATGTCAAATTGTGTAACATAAGCATAACTTAGATAAAGGAAAGAGAAGAAAAAGGGAGAACAGAATTATTTGAGGAAATGATGATAAAAAAAATTTCCAAAATTAATTAGAAATACTACACAACAGATCCAAGAAACTCAGAAAATACCTATTAGGATAAACCAAATGCATGTACAAACATACCCTTATACAAACTGATGAAAACTCAGAAAAATGATAAAATCTTGAAGGCAAGCCAAAGTGGGGGAAAAACTCCTTACTTAAGAAAAGCTTAAGAATTAGAAAAATAAAAATTTTGTCTAAGTGGATGGTTGGTTTGTAGCTAAATATTTGAGGTGCCAAATAAAACTAAAACTTTGGCACTTCTTAAAAGCAAGATCTGGAAACACGTCATAGTCATTATTACTATAAGTCATGACACGTTTAATTGAGCAGCAGGTCTCGGGCAATGGATTGCTATAGCTCGACCCTGTAGTCATCACTCTTCAAGTTCAAAATGTTCATTTACTCTTTAGTGCTTCAATTGACCCCCATATGTTGATGGCATTATCTATCTGTTTTATTTTCCAACTAAAATATTGTTCTTAAACCATTAGAGTTGTTGTATAGTTCCTAAATGAAGGTCTAAAGGAAATTCACTGAGGAACTGAGAGTTCTTTGCACGACTATAATGACATTTTAGAAGGCATTCAGAAATGAATAACAATAGAATGCATACTCCCTTCTGATATTCAATATAGGATAGAGCTGGGCCTGGCTGTGTTTGTGGGTGAACAGGATAGAACACAGCTTCTATTGCTTTGTAACTATCTGTATGTGCTCAGTCATGTCCAGCTCTGCAGCCCCATGGACTATAAACTGCCAGGCTCCACTACACACGGAATTCCCCAGGCAAGCATTCTGAAGTGGGTTGCCATTTCCTACTCCAGGGGATCTTCCCAACCTAGGGACTGAACTCACATCTCTTGAGTTTCTTTCATTGGCAGGTGGATTCTTCACCACTAGCACCTCCTGTCCCATCTATACCACTCCAGTTAAGTAAGCTAGCTCAGAATATGGCAGTAGCTTAGCACCTGATCATGCAATTATACTTATTGGGTTTTTTTATATTGAACTATGCATACTACCCATTGCATCTCTACTTTGTGATCTGAACCACTTCCCTTTTTTGAGAGTGTTCCTATAAGTTTTCTACAGAGTGGGAGCCATAAAGTTTATACATGAGCAATGTCTGTCGCATGAAAATATGTCATCCATAAACCCTTCATCTGTCATTTAAGGTACCAGTGAGCAAAATGACAGTTAAGCTTTGGAGTCTTATACTTGAAAAGTCTTTTTCAATAATTTTAAGAATTTAAAAACAACTTCTTGGAGTAGATAATGGAAAAAACAATTTCTGAACAATGATTTATGCAATGATATTCACATATTTGGACACATAAGACATATTAAGCAGTAAAGAAATTATTCTGGCAGATTGATTTTCATCCTAGAAGTGAATGCTGTACTTTGTCCCAGACTGCATTTATTCAGAGAACGTTCACCAACCTAGAATTTACAAGTTAGTTCACTTGACATGTTCCAGAGAGACCTGGGGCAGAGTAAAGAGAGAAATCTTATTGGAGTGGCATTGAAAGCAAGAACTGCTTGACTATGTAAGCAATTTTTTTTGAAGAAAAAATTGTTTTCTTTCCACAGATTTTTTTTGAAGAAAACTTGTCCCTTTTCAACGAAATCAGAAGAAAAAGAGAATAGTATAAAATTCAGGTTTACATAACTGAAAGATCATAAATATGTGGATTTTAAAGAAGGAAGCTAGCATTTAATGTACCTACTATGTGGCAGATACTGTGTTTGTATTTAGCTCTCCAACTCCATCACCAGCTGCATGTCAGGAGAGCCATTTTTTCCAAAATTTTTCCTCTCTGAGCAAAACCAGGGTAATCACTTTATAGGAGTTACCTAGAATGAGAGGGACCATGTCCAGATCCAGCATCTTAGTCCATTCAAGATGCTGTAACAAAATACCATAAACTGGGTGGCTTATAAACAACAGAAATTGATTTCTCACAGTTCTAGAGGCTGTGAGTTCAAGATTATAACACCAGTAGATTTGGGCTCCAACAAAAGACCTCAAATAAAGTGTGCAGCCCAATTTCTAAAAATTAGAACACATAATAAATATTAATTGCAAGCATATACATATATATGCACACACATATGTATGTATATAATACTTTATATACAGATATACATACATGGATATGTGTGATGCTAAAAACTCAGTCTCTGTGCACCAGGCCAAATCAAATCTTGGAGGCAGAGTTTTGGGTGAAATGGAAAAGAATAGCTTTATTGTCTTCTCAGGCAAAGAGAGACACAATGGACTTGTGTCTCACAAACTGTGTGCCCCAACCTGCAGGTTTTTATTTTTCTAATAATGAACGATGTTGACCATCTTTTCATGTGTTTGTTGGCCATCCGTATGTCTTCTTTGGAGAAATGTCTGCTTAGGTCTTCTGCCTTTTTTTTTTTTTTTTGGACTGGGCTGTTTTCTTTTCTGATATTGAGCTTTATGAGCTGCTTATATAGTTTGGAGATTAATCCCTTGTCAGTTGCTTCTTTGGCAATTATTTTCTCACATTCTGAGGAAATGTCTTTTAATCTAGTTTATTGTTTCCTTTGCTGTGCAAAAGACTTTAAGTTTAATTAGGTCTCATTTGTTTACTTTTGTTTTTATTTCCATTACTTTTAGGAGGTGGGTCAAAAAGGATCTTGCTATGATTTATATCAAAGAAGGCATTATATATGTTTTCCTCTAAGAACTTTAGACTTTCTGGCCTTAGATTTAAGTCTAAAATCCATTTTGAGTTTATTTTTATGTATGTGTTAGAAAGTGTTCTAATTTCCTTCTTTCATGTGTATCTGTTCAGTTTT
Source organism: Bubalus kerabau (assembly GCF_029407905.1). Taxonomy (NCBI): domain Eukaryota; kingdom Metazoa; phylum Chordata; class Mammalia; order Artiodactyla; family Bovidae; genus Bubalus; species Bubalus kerabau. Next base: position 70,854,291 of record NC_073637.1, read on the forward strand.
CCCAGCACCAATTATTGAAGAGTCTGTCTTTTACTCATTGTATATTCTTGCCTCCTTTGTCAAAGATAAGGTCCCCATGGGTGCATGGGTTTATTCTGACTTTTCTGTCTTGTTCCATTGTCCTATACTTCTGCTTTTGTGCCAGTACCATACTGTCTTGATGATGGTAGCTTTGTAGTGTACTCTGAAGTCAGGAAGGTTGATTCCTCCAGGTCCATTTTTGTATCTCAAGATTGCTTTGGCTATTCAGAGTCTTCTGTGTTTCCATAAAGAGTGTTAAATTTTTTGTTCTAGTTCTGTGAAAAATGCCATTGGTAGTTTGATAGGGTTTGCACCAAATCTGTGGATTTCTTTGGGCAGTAGAGTCATTTTCACAGTATTGATTCTTCCAATGTGAAGACAAGGTATATCTCTCTATTTGTGTTTTCTTTGATTTCTTTAATCAGTGTCATATAGGTTTCTGCATACAACTCTTTTGTCCCTTTAGGTAGGTTTATTCCTAGGAATTTTATTCTTTCTGTTGCAACAGTGAATAAGAATGTTTCCTTGATATTTCTTTCTGAATTTTTAATTGTTCGTGTATAAGAATATGAAGGATTTCTGTGTATTAATTTTATATCCTGCAACTTTACTAAATTCAATCATTAGTTCTAGTGATTTACTGGTGGCATCTTTCGGATTTTCTGGGTATAGAGTCATTCATCTGCAAACAGTGAGCATTTTACTTCTTTTCCAATCTGGATTCATTTTATTTATTTTTCTTCTCTGATTGCCATGGCTACGACTTCCAAAACTATGTTGGATAATAATGGTGACAGTGGACACTTTTGTCTTGTATCATCTGAGAGAAAATGCTTTCAGTTTTTCACCACTAAGAATGTTTGCTGTGGTCTTATCATACATGGTCTTCATTATATTGAGGTAGTTTGCTTCTATGTGCATTTTCTGGAGAGTTTTTATTATAAATGGGTGCTGAATTTTGTTAAAAGCTTTTTATGCATCTATTGAAATGGTCATATGGTTTTTATCTTTCATTTTGTTTATATGGTGTATCACATTGATTAATTTGCATGTATTCAAGAATCCTTGCATCCTTGGGATAAACCCCAGTTGATCACAGTGTGTGACCCTTTTAAGTGTTGTTGGATTCTGTTTGCCAGTATTTTGTCAGGATTTTTGCATCCAAGTTCATCAGTGATATTGGCCTGTAATTTTCTTTTTTTGTGATATCTTTTTTTGGTTTTGGTGTCAGCGTGATGGTGGCATCACAGAATGAGTCTGGAAAGATTCCTCCTTCTGCAACTTTTGGGAAGAGTTTAAGAAGGATAGGTGTTATTTCTTTTCTAAACATTTGATAAAATTCACCTGTGAAGCCACCTGGCTCTGGGCTTTTGTTGTTGATAGATTTTTTATCACAGTTTTTATTTTGGTGTTTGTGATTGGTGTGTTCATGATTTCTATTTCTTCCTGGTTCAGTTTTGGAAGGTTGTACTTATAACTTGTCCATTTCTTCCAGGTTGTCCATTTTATTGGCATACAGTTGCTTGTAGAAGTCTGTTATGATCCTTTGTGTTTCTGCATTGCCTGTTTTAACTTCTCCTTTTTTGTTTCTAATTTTATTGATTTAAGTCTTCTTCCCTTTTTTGGGGGGATGAGTTTGGCTAATGGTTTGTCAGTTGTGTTTATCTTCTCAAAGGATCAGCTTAGTTTTATTGATATTTGCTATTGTTTCCTTCATTTCTTTTTAAATTCTGTCTGCTCTGATCTATTTCTTTCTTTCTACTAAATTCAGGGGGAGGGGTTGTTTTTATTTTTCTAGTTGCTCTAGGTGTAAGTTTAGGTTGTTTATTTGTTGTTTTTCTCCCTTCTTGAGGTAGGCTTGCTTTGTTATAAACTTCCCTCCTAGAATGCTTTTGCTGCATCCCGTAGGTTTTGGGTCATTGTGTTTTCATTGTTGTTTGTTTCTAGGTATTTTTTATTTCCTTTCTTTAGTGAACTTTTGGTTATTTGGAAGTGTGCTGTTAAGTCTCCATATTTTTTTTTTTTTGAGATTTTTCCTATAATTGATATCTCATCTCATAGCACTGTGGTCAGAAAAGATGCTTGATATGATTTTAATTTTCTTAAATTTGTAACCCAATATGTGATCTATCCTGGAGAATGTTCCATGTGCATTTGAGAAAAAGGTGAATTCTGTTGTTTTTTGATGAAATATCCTGAAGATATCAATTACACCATCTGGTCTAATGTATGATTTAAGGCTTGTGTTTCCTTATTAATTTTCTGTGTGGATGATGTGTCTATTGTTGTAAGTGTTGCAGGAAGGCGGACCCCTTCCACAGCCCGAAACTGGGCTCTTGTCTAACACTTGGAAATGAATTGTCCAAGGAGACACAAGTGCTGACAAAGCAAGAGATTTTATTGGGAAAGGGCACCCGGGTGGAGAGCAGTAGGGTAAGGGAACCCAGGAGAACTGCTCTGCCACGTGGCTCACAGTCTCGGGTTTTATGGTGATGGGATTAGTTTCCGGGTGGTCTTTGGCCAATCATTCTAATTCAGAGTCTTTCCTGGTGGCGCATGCATCGCTCAGCCAAGATGGATGCTAGCGAGAGGGATTCTGGGAAGTGGACAGACAGGCGGTGTCTCCTTTGGACCTTTCCCAAACTCTTCCGGTTGGTGGTGGCTTATTAGTTCCATATTCCTTATCAGGATCTCCTGTCACAAAACAACTCATGCAAATGGTTACTATGGTGCCTGGCCAGGGTGGATGGTTTCAATCAGTGTGCTTCCCTTAACATAAGTGTGGTGTTAAAGTCCCCTGCTATGACTATAGGGAAGTCGCTCAGTCGTGTCTGACTCTTCGCTACCCCATGGACTGCAGCCCACCAGGCTCCTCCATCTGTGGGATTTTCCAGGCAAGAGTACTGGAGTGGGGTGCCATCCCCACTCCAGTACATAGTCATCAATGTTACAGTCAGTTTCGCCTTTCGTAGTTGTTAGCATTTGCCTTATGTTTTGAGCTGCTCGTATGTTGGGTGCCGCATATTTATGCATGCATAATTTTATAATTGTTTTATTTTCTTCTTGGATTGACCTCTTGATCATTATGTAGTGTCCCACCTCATCCCTTGTAATAGCTTTTATTTTAAAGTCTATTTTGTCTCATGTGAGTATTACTACTCCTGCTTTCTTCTGATTTCCATTTGGTTGGAATATCTTTTTCAGCCCCTTACTTTCAGTCTGTATGTGCCCTTAGGTCTGAAACAGGTCTTTTGTTGGAAGCATATATGTGGGTCTTTTTTTTTTTTTTTTAATCCATTCAGCCAGTCTGTGTCTTTTGGTTGGGATATTTAACCCATTTACATTTAAGGTACCTATTGATACGTATGTCCCTATTCCCATTTCATTCATTGTTTGGGGTTTGTTTTTGAGGGTCTTTTTCTCCTCTTGTGTTTCCAACCTGGAGAAGTTCCTTTAGCATTTGTTGTATGGCTGGTTTGATGGTGCTGAATTCTCTTGCTTTTGTTTGTCTATAAAGCTTTTGATTTCACCATCAAATCTGAATGAGATCCTTGCTGGGTAGAGTAATTTTGATTGTAGGTTTTTCTCTTTCATTACTGTAAATATATCTTGCCACTCCTTTCTGGCCTGCAGACTTTCTGCTGAAAAAAGAGCTGCTAGGCTTATGCAATTCCATTGTATGTAATGTATTTCTTTTCCCTTGCTAGTTTTAATATTTTTTATTTTTGTTTAATTTTTGTTACCATGATTAATATATGACTTGGTGTATTTCTCTTTAGTTTTATCCTGTATGAGACTCTTTGGGAGCTGGGTGGCTAGTTCCTTTCCCGTGTTTTCAGCTATATTGTCCTCAAATATTTTCTTATACTCTTGCTTTTTCTCTTCTTCCTCTGGGACCCCTATAATTTGAATGTTGGTGCACCTAATGTTGCCCCAAAGGTCTCTGAGACTGTCCTCATTTCTTTTCATTCTTTTTTAAAATTCTGCTCTCCTTCAGTTATTTCCACCACTATATCTTCCAGCTCACTTATCCATTCTTCTGCCTCAGTTATTCTGCTATTGGTTCCCTCTGGTGTATTTTTTTTAATTTAAGTTATTCTTTTGTTTATTTAAAATTCTTTATTTCTGATTTTCAATTCTTTATTTCTTCTAGGTCTTTGTTGAACATTTCTTGTATTTTCTTGATCCATGCCTCTGTCCTATTTATTTGTGCCTCCATTTTATTTCTGAGGTTTTGGATCACCTTTACCATCATTACTTTGAATTCTTTTCCGGATAGATGCCTAACTCCTCTTCATTTGTTGGTTTTGTGGGCTTTTACCATGCTCCTTCATCTGTTGCATGTTTCTCTGTCTTTTCATTTTGTTTAATTTACTGTGCTTGGATTCTCCCTTCTGCAGGCTGCAAGGTTGTAGTTCCTCTTATTTGTGGAGTCTGCCTTTAGTGGGTAGGGTTTTCCTGTGAGGGTTTCCTGGATGGGGGTACTGGTGCTTATGTTCTGGTGGGTAGAGCTGGTTCTTGTCTCTCTTGATGGCAATGTCACATCCAGTGATGTGTTCTAAGGTGTCTGTGGGTTTGTTATGGCTTTGGGTAGCCTGTCTGCTAATGGGAAGGGTTGTGTTCCTGTATTGCTATTGGTTTAACCTGAGGAGTCCAATCATGGAGCTTGCTGGCCTTTTGTTGGGGCCTGGTCTTAATGCTGAGATGGAGACCCCTCAGAGAGCTCTTACTGAAGAAACAAACCCATAAATGAAAGCAAATCTAAAAACTATACTAGCAAAAAATGCAAAACCATAAAAATGGGGGGAAATGCCAGATAGCAAAAAAAAAACACTGTAAAATAGAAAAAAAATTATTTAGAAATAAAAGCATTTTAAAAAGGAAAAATAAGTTTAAAAAGTTAAATAATAAAAAGAACAATAGAACAATATGAAAAATAAAAAAAGACAAAAAATATATAAAGAAAGTAGTAGTAAGAAGAATGTTTTCCTGTGCCCTCTGTTTTCTTTGCCAAACAGTGAGCTTCAGCAAATCTGCCTACCCCTCAAGTCCCCAGTACTTCTAGGAAGGTCTCTGGATCTACTGGTGGTGCTGTGGGATCAGCTCAGATGCAGATCTGGCTTTACTCCAGCTTGTATCTCCTTCCAAAACCCACAACTGCCCCCAAAGTCTGTAGTCTCAAGCTAATTGCAAGGATGTGATCTGCTGCACTTGCTCACTTGCTCAGCCTGGCTGGGCGAAAGAGAGGTGTATGGCAGATACAGCTGAGATGCGTGCGGAGTGCCTGAAGGGTAGAGGTCTGTGGGAAGTTGCTAGTCTAAGGCTGGCCATGTGCTCCCCGAGCGGAATTGGCCCTGGGTCATTCGTTCCTCAGCAGAGCCAAGCTACATCCGCTCCCAGGAATTTGTGGGCAGAGACCTGTGCCTGCTCACAGCTTGGTGGCAGCTGCGACTTCTGGGGTCAGCACCACAGCAATATCTAGTCACCCACCTCTGGCACTCGGGCAGGTTTTGGCCATGGCCAACCAGCTGGCATTCCCACCTCTAGAGTTGTAAACTGCAGTCACGGCTAGTCCTGCCTCTGGCACTCATGCTAGTCTTGTAGGCGGCCAGCCAACATGTCTACCTACGGGGACTCAGACTTCAGTCTCACCCCTATCCTCTGGCATTCACAAAGACAGTGTCCTGCTGTCTGTGAGCACACAGATTTAGAGGGTCCCCATGACAATGATCTCTTGCCTCTCTGGCAGGCCAGACTTTCTCTGGACTCCCTCAGCTGTGCCATACTAGCCCTCTCAGAGTATCTTCATGGCAGTCAGCCCCAGTCCTCTCCCTGGAGTCTGACCCTCAAAGCCTGAGCCTCAGCATTCAGCCCCCACTCTCTGCAGCAGGCATGCAAACAAACATTTCAGGCTGGGAAGTGCTGGTCAGCGTTGATCTCTGTGGTGAATTCTCTTCATTTTGTCTTCCCAGCACCTGTTGCTTGCTGCATTCCCCTCTGAAGTTCCAAAGCACCCCCCACCCCTGCCCACAAGGAAGTTTCTGAGTGGGTGGAAACTTCCTCCTTCAGTGCTCCCTCCCTGAGGTGAAAGCTCCTGTTCCAATTCCTTTTTTTTTTTTTCTCTCTCTCTCTCTTTTTTCTTTTTCTTATATCTTTGCTCTACCTCATTCTGTGGAGCTTAGCTTGCCTTTTTGGAAGTCTGGCACCTTCCGCCAGCATTTAGAAGGTGTTCTATAGGAGTTGTTCCACATGCAGATGTATTTTTTATTTATTTGTGAGGAGGAAGGTGATTTCCATTTCCTACTCCTCTGCCATCTTGAATGTCCTCTGGTGAGAAGTTTGACAGCAATGGTTCAAGGGAGAGGTTGCTGATAAGAATCAGAGTGTGGACTCAAGTGTGCTCCTATTGATCTTCTCAAGGTTATCAAACAGTGCCCTCCTCTGAAATGAAGAATGCTAATATCTTCCATGTGTGAGGGGTTTTAGTTCTGTGAAAGATCTCAAAGCTATGGTTACATGTATCCCTTGAGGTAGAAGCAAGACCCTGCTCCAAGGCTGCACTATAGGCTCTTGACTGCTCCTCCCTTGTCTCTGCATCCCTTCCCTTCCCTGTTTGAATCTGCCCTTTAGAACTCAGGGAAGATCATGGAGGCTGGAGCCCATTTCCTACAAACAAGAAACAAGGGGCATAGGAAAGCTTCTGTGCCCAATATTACATATATATAAAATCGTGTGAATATGCAGAAATAAACATACATGTGTATGAGTATGCACATTGAGCTCTCCTAATGGCAAAAGTTCCCACTTTAAATTTTACGATATGTAATCATAATAACTATAATCAAAATAATCACACCATTTTGCAATTTATTTTATTTATTTTGTTACCATGCTGTACATTGCTTTCCAGGATTTACTTATCTTATTCCTGAAAGTTTATAACTTTTGATCACCTTCATCCATTTCATTCACTCCGACCCCTGGCCTCTGGCAGCCACCAATCTGTTATCTGCATCTATGAGTTCATTTTCGTTTTTGTTTTTAGATTCCATGTATACATGAGATTATACAGTGTTTATCTTTGTCTAACTTATTTCACACAGCATCAAAGTCTGTTCATGTTATTACAAATGGCAGGACTGCCTTCTTTTCAGAGCTGAATAATATTTCATTCTGTACATATACATCTTTTTTTTATTCAGCTATCCATCAATGGATGCTTAAGTTGTTTCCATTTCTTGTCTCTTGTAAATAATTCTGTAATGGAAATGAGGGTGCAGATACCTTTTCAAGTTAGTGTTTTTGTTTCCTTCAGATGAATAATCTAGAAATGGAATTGAATAGAATGATGGTTCTATTTTTAATTCGTTGGAGAACCTCCACACTGTTTCCATAATGGCTGCACCAGCTTACATTCCCGTCAGAGGTGCACAAGTGTTCCCTTTACTCTACATCTTTGTCAAAGTAATCTCTTATCCTTTTGATGATAAGCATTCTCATACGTGTGAAGTGATACCTCTCTTCAGTTTTAATTTGCATTTCCTGTAAGATTAGCGATGCTGAGCATTTTTAATATACGTCTTGGTCAGTTGCATGTCTTCTTTGGAAATTGCCTATTCAATTCCTCTGCCCATTTAAAATCAGATTGTTTGTGGAGTTTTCCTTTTTGTTGTTTGCAATTGAGTTGTATGAGTTCTTATATATATTTTGGATACCAACCATTTATCAGATAATAATTTGCTAATATTTTCTCCCATTTAGTCGGTTGCCTTCTCATTTTGTTGATGGTTTTCTTTGTTTGCAAAAAGGTTTTTAATTTGATGTAGTTCCACAAGTTTATTTTTGCTTTTGTTGTCAAATTCAAAAAATTGTTGCCAAGGTCTATCTCAAGGAGCTTATCTCCTATGTTTTCTTCTGGAAGTTCTGTGGTTTCAGGCCTTAAAATTATGTCTTTAACCTATTTCATGTTGGTTTTTGTATATGGTATAAGATAGGAGTCCAGTTTCACTCTTTTTTCTGTGGCTACTCAGTTTTTCCAAAGTGATTTATTGAAAAGACTTTCCTTTTCCCATTGTATATTCTTGGTTTGTTTTTCAATTAATTGATTATATACATGTGGGTTTATCTCTGGGCTCTCTATTCTATTCTGTTTTCTATGCACTTTTATGCCATTACTGTACTATTTTGATTACTATAGCTTAGTAGTACAGTTTGAAATCAGGAAGTGTTAATGCCTGCAGCTTTGCTCCTCTTCCTCAGTACTGATTTGGCTACTTGGGGTCTTTAGTGGTTCCATGCAAATCTTAAAACTGTTCTATTTCTGTGAAAAATGCCTTTGAAATTTTGATAGGAATGCGTTGAATCTATAGATTACTTTTGGTAGTATGGACAATTTAACAATATTAATTTTTCCAACATATGAGCACAGAGTATCTTTTCTATTTATTTGTGTTTTCTTCAATTTCTTTCATCGATGTCTTATGCACAAGTTTTTCACCTCCTTGGTTAAATTTATTCTTAAGTATTTTATTCTTTTTGGTGTAATTATAAACAAGATTGTTTTCACAATTTCATTTTGAATTGCATAAATGAAAAGTAAAACCAACCATATTTTTTCATTTTAAAATTTATTAACAAATCACCTATTGAGCATGTACTACTCTTGAAAAACTTGGGACACAGCAATGTAGAAGACAGATATGGTTATTGTCCTCATGGAATTTACATTCTTATTCTCATATTGATCCAGAGGAAGTGTCACTGTTAAAAACAGCAAGGACTTGTCTTGTTTAATATTTCTCAAAATAAAAATGTAATTAAAAATGATATTTAACGCATATAAAGAAAAGAACAGAAAGGAAAATTACACTGTGACCTTTTTTTTCAGTGAGTTAGTTTTGGGTGTGGAGAAGGCAATGGCACCCCACTCCAGTACTCTTGCCTGGAAAATCCCATGGATGGAGGAGCCTGGTAGGTTGCAGTCCATGGGGTCACTAAAAGTCGGACACGACTGAGCGGCTTCACTTTCACTTTTCACTTTCATCCATTGGAGAAGGAAATGGCAACCCACTCCAGTGTTCTTGCCTGGAGAATCCCAGGGACGGAGAAGCCTGGTAGGCTGCAGTCCACGGGGTCGCACAGAATCAGACACGACTGAAGCGACTTAGCAGCAGCAGTTTTGGGTGTAGAGGGTTAAAGACTCTTGGTTTGTGATTTCCTTATTACAACACAATCTACAACTCTGTGCTTAATAAACAGTTATTAACAGTAACAATAGTGATAAAAATTAGCAGTGGTCAGAGACAGTTTTGTGAGCAATAGAAAGATTTATGCTGACTTCAAGAGAAAAAAAATATAACTTGCCCATAGGTTGCCTGGACAAACCACACATGTATCAGCCAGGACAGGTTAAAAGAAGACCAATGAAGGGATGTGCTTTGTCGCCTTCTCCTTCCAGTGCACAGGCTTGCTGCTGCTCACTCAGAACAAGGCCAGACTTGGGAACAATAATGATAATAGCTCCCATTACTTATCAAGTACTTGTATTCATTCATTTAATCCTTAAAAAGCCCCTAGGAGGTAGTTACTATTATCATCCCTATTTTGTAGATAAGGAAGTTGAGGTAGAGCACACAACAGAAGAGGAGTAGCATTGGGATCAGAAGTAAACTGGCCCCAAAGTCCACGTGATTAACCAGTAGGCAGCACTGCCTGTCTTACCTCCCTCTCAACTGGGACCTTCACGGTGAAGTAATTTCTCTCAGCTTCCTACCAATGGTATCCTGACCAAGGACAGAAAGGTCTCCATATTCTATCTACTATCCCTTATCCTGCCAAATCAAAGTGCATATGTTGACTGTGACCTAGCAGTCTACTTTGTTTAGATTACAAAGTATATAACAATTTTTCTTTTTAATTGAAGACGTATCTGATTACAACATAATGCTTCTTCATTAAAAAGCCAAAAGATGAAAAAACATAGTTCCATTTCCTAGATATTATACATATACGTGTGAATATGAGCCATTTCACATTATATGTTATAGCGGCAGCTGCCATCCTCCTATTAGTACAGAAAACTAATCTATACTTACAGCTAGATTATAAACTAGGTCACCCCTTCCATGTATTTAATCATTCAAGTCAGAAAGATACACATGGTTCATTAGGAAAATCCTTATAAGTTCAGTAGGACAGGAGTTAGGGAAGAAGTAGAACAGTCAACTGTCTAAAACCACGACACAAAAATGATTTCCTTGTCAGTCTATCATCGAATCTGTCTTTGACCCAGATGAGCTACCCAGTCCTCAAGTTCCTGTGGCTTGCTTCTAAGGGTCTGGAGATGGTTATTTATTAATCAAAGCTCAATCAAACAAGCAGAATATATATATGTGGCTTCCCTGCTGGCCCAGATGGTAAAGAATCTGCCTTCAATGTGGGAGACCCAGGTTTGAGCTCTGGGTGGGGAAGATACCCAGGAGAAGAAAATGACAACCCACTCAAACACACACATATACATATGTGTGTGTGCATATATGTATATATATACACAAACATGTATTCTTTTTGTATTTATGTTCTAGCGGTTCTGCTTCTCTGGGTCAAATACTTTAAAAAAATTTATATATACATATATACACACACATATGAATTAATATAATCATGAATTAAGGATATATATATGTGAATTTGTTATGAGTATTGACCCAACACAATTATGGGGACAGTTTTCTAAGCATCCAGTGCTGGAGCAGTGATGGGTGCTAGTTCATGATACTCATGATGGGTGTCTTGGGTCACATTGTAACATGGTGGCCTATAGTCAGTTTTCACTAATGACCAGAAATAAGCCAAAAGCATTTTTCAAAAATAGAGTGGCTTTATGCAGAGGATGGCCTGGCTTTGCTCCAAAATCCAGAGAACATGAGCTATGATTCAACTACAGAGGCCCACCAGGCCCTATACAGCATCCCTATCTGCCACCAACACCTCAATTATCACTGTAGTTGTTGCATTATATAGTTTAGATGGCAGAGCAGTTTGCATTACACAACTTGGACTTTTTCCAAAATCTTCTTTTATTCTGGGCCTTACTCAAAACAGGCAGTTCTTTAGGTCATGTGGTAAATGGGTTGGAGAAGTAAGCCTAAATAGGTTATATGTTGCCTCCAAAATCAAAAAAGAAAAAAATTCACCAAGTACTGTGCCTCTTTCTTAGTGGGAGGAGGACTCAGATGCAGCAACTTGTATTTCATCACAGAAGGGATGACTCAACATGCTCCAGACTACTGAAGTCAGAAATTTCACCAACGTGGTAGACCCTTGAATTTTTGTGGTATTTGTTTTCTACTTTGTGGCACACACGTATCTTAACAATATCTCAAGAGTATTTTTTACTTTCTCATCACCAGGTTCAAGCAACTCAATAACATCAGTGTAATGGACCAGCACTATGTCTTATGGAATAGAAAGGTCCCCGTGGACTGCAATCATGACATAGGGCTGGAGAATTGATATAGCCCTGAGGTAAGACAGTAAAGGCCCTGCCAGATGAAAACAAATTGCTTCCAATGCTCTTTACTAACAGGTATAGAGGAAAAAAAAAAAAAACAAAAACATTAAGCAGATTTGATAGCTGCATAAGAATTACCAGGGGATGTGTTAATTTTCTTTATGAATAAAACCACATCTGGAACACCAGCTGCATTGCAGTCACTATCTGATTGTGTTTATAGCAGTCCACTGTAATTCACCAGGATCCATCTGTCTTCTGCACAAGCCAACTATGTGAGTTTCATGTGGTGGATATAACTACCACTACATCTTTCACGTCCTTGATGGTGGCACTAATTTCTGAAATTGATCATGGAATTCAGTATCGACTTTGATTTACTACTTTTGCAGGTAGAAGCAGTTCTGACAGCTCCCACTTGGCCTTTCCTACCATAATAGTTCTCACTCCATAGGTCAGATGAGAGGATACGTCAGTTGGTGAGTGTGTGCATTCCAATCACGTATCTAAAGCTAAAGAAATAATCACAGTGAAGGCAGGGATCCAATGATCCCACTGTGTGAGGTACTTGACCAAAATTCCATTGATCACCCGCTCTTCATAAGGCCCTGCTCTGACTGGTAGATATTAGCAGACCACAGTAGCAGTTTGGTCTCCAGAAATTAGTGTCAGTTTAAAACAAGTATCCAATTATCCCTCCAAAATCTGATTTTTTCTCCTTCCGCACTGGAGAAAGAGAGATCCCTTTGGGAAAAGTCAGGAAAGCGATTAATAGGATATTTTTGGCAGCGTAGCAGGGTCCTTCCTCAGTTCAGTTCAGTTCAGTCGCTCAATCGTGTCTGACTCTTTGCGACCCCATGAATCGCAGCATGCCAGGCCTCCCTGTTCATCACCAACTCCCGGAGTTCACCCAGACTCATGTCCATCGGGTCAGTGATGCCATCCAGCCATCTCATCCTCTGTCGTCCCCTTCTCCTCTTGCCCCCAATCCCTCCCAGCATCAGAGTCTTTTCCAATGAGTCAACTCTTCAAATGAGGTGGCCAAAGTACTGGAGTTTCAGCCTTAGCATCATTCCTTCCAAAGAAATCCCAGGGCTGATCTCCTTCAGAATGGACTGGTTGGATCTCCTTGCAGTCCAAGGGACTCTCAAGAGTCTTCTCCAACACCACACTTCAAAAGCATCAATTCTTTGGCGCTCAGCCTTCTTCACAGTCCAACTCTTACACCCATACATGACCACAGGAAAAACCATAGCCTTGACTAGACGGACCTTTGTTGGCAAAGTAATGTCTCTCCTTTAGAACGTGCTATCTAGGTTGCTCATAACTTTCCTTCCAAGGAGTAAGCGTCTTTTAACTTCATGGCTGCAGTCACCATCTGCAGTGATTTTGGAGCCCAGAAAAATAAAGTCTGACACTGTTTCCACTGTTTACCCATCTATTTGCCATGAAGTGATGGGACCAGATGCCATGATCTTCGCTTTCTGAATGTTGAGCTTTAAGCCAACTTTTCCACTCTCCTCTTTCACTTTCATCAAGAGGCTTTTTAGTTCCTCTTCACTTTCTGCCATAAGGGTGGTGTCATCTGCATATCTGAAGTGATTGATATTTCTCCCGGCAATCTTGATTCCAGCTTGTGCTTCTTCCAGCCCAGCATTTCTCATGATGTACTCTGTATAGAAGTTAAATAAGCAGGGTGACAATATACAGGCTTGACGAACTCCTTTTCCTATTTGGAACCAGTCTGTTGTTCCATGTCCAGTTCTAACTGTTGCTTCCTGACCTGCATACAAACTTCTCAAGAGGCAGATCAGGTGATCTGCTATCCCCATCTCTTTCAGAATTTTCCACAGTTTATTGTGATCCACACAGTCAAAGGCTTGGGCATAGTCAATAAAGCAGAAATAGATGTTTTTATGGAACTCTCTTGCTTTTTCCATGATCCAGAGGATGTTGGCAATTTGATCTCTGGTTCCCCTGCCTTTTCTAAAACCAGCGTGAACATCAGGAAGTTCACGGTTCACATATTGCTGAAGCCTGGCTTGGAGAATTTTGAGCATTACTTTACTAGCATGTGAGATGAGTGCAGTTGTGCGGTAGTTTGAGCATTCTTTGGCATTGCTTTTCTTTGGGATTGGAATGAAAACTGACCTTTTCCAGTCCTGTGGCCACTGCTGAGTTTTCCAAATTTGCTGGCATATTGAGTGCAGCACTTTCACAGCATCATCTTTCAGGAGTTGAAATAGCTCAACTGGAATTCCATTACCTCCACTGGCTTTGTTCATAGTGATGCTTTCTAAGGCCTACTTGACTTCACATTCCCTGATGTCTGGCTCTGGGTGAGTGATCACACCATCGTGATTATCTGGGTCGTGAAGATCTTTTTTGTACAGTTCTTCTGTGTATTCTTGCCATCTCTTCTTAATATCTTCTGCTTCTATTAGGTCCATACGATTTCTGTCCTTTATCGAGCCCATCTTTGCATGAAATGTTCCCTTGATATCTCTAACTTTCTTGAAGAGATCTCTAGTCTTTCCCATTCTGTTGTTTTCCTCTATTTCTTTGCATTGGTCCTTCCTCAAGGGAACCCAAATTCTTCTTTCCTTATGGGTCTCTGCATCAAACAGACTGAATCAGTATGGAAATTCATTGATAGGCTATGGATTTAACATGTTCAAACCTCCTTGGGCTTCCCTTGTGGCTCAGTGGGTAAAGAATCTTCCTGCAATGCAGGAAACCTGGGTTTGATCCCTGGGTTGGGAAGATCCCCTGGAGAAGGGAAAGGTTACCCACTCCAGTATGCTGGCCTGCAGAATTTCATGGACTGTATAGACCTGGGGTCACAAAGAGTTGGACATGGCTGAGCAACTTTCACTTCACTTCACTTCACTTCAACCTCCTTGGTGTTTTGTAGAGGAAATATCCAAGAGCTTTGAAAGATTGAAATGTCAGAGGAGCTTGTCATGAAAGATGTGCTCAGGCAACCCCTCTCTACGGCCTTTGTGAGTCTAGAGGATGGTCCCTTTCCTGAGGCCTGAATCACACCCAGTGCAGTGAAGCCACTAACGTATGTGCTGTGGCGAGTAAACCACAGGAAGAGACCTGTACTTAGCCAGCTCACATTGACACAGAGTCAGAAAGCAAAGGTGAAGACCAAACTAAAGAGCCAGAGATATGAATATGCTCACTCACCATGCCCATGATATGTGTCTAGAGACAGATGTTCCATACATTATTAGGGGTCAGGCAGTCATTCTTAAGAGTTTTTTAATGGATAGGCCTAATAAAAATTAGACCTGTGAAACTGAAGCTTCTCTACTGTGTTCAGGAATCAATTGATTTCATTGCGCCAGAGACCAGGCTCAAGAGAGAAAATACGGTATCTGCTTAGTTATAAGGGCTTCCCCAGTGGCTCAGTGGTAAAGAATCCTCCTGCCATGTAGGAGACACAGGAGATATGGGTTTGATCCCTGGGTCAGGAAGATCCCCTGGAGGAGGGCATGGCAACCCACCCCAGTATTCTTCCCTGGAGAATTCTATGGACAGACAAGCCCTGGCAGGCTATACTCCATAGGGTCGCAAAGAGTCAGACATGACTGAAGTGACTGAGTACTCATGCCTAGTAATAAAGTTTCAGACCCTTCTTTTGTGCCTTTATAAGTAGGGGATGCATGTTATCTTTGCTCAGTTACAGATAATTTTCTATCAGCACTCCTAGCAGGCCTAGAAGTGACACTTTGATACAGTGATGAGGAGAAAGATAACCAGAGTAGGACATAACTATTATATATTCATAAAAGTCCTGTCGAGGTAAGAGCCTGAGACATGAAAAATTTAGCAATCAGAACAGGTACTCCAAAAGGTTGTGCATGACTTGCATATTCTCTCTTTTCCCTCATGCGGTTTTGATTCCTTCCATCATGCCTACACAACCACATCTTTCTCTCTCTCTCTCCCCTCCCTCTACCCTTAGCCTTCCTCTGTTCTCCCATAATAATCTTTCTCACATACTTGTGATTTCTTGGTTTAATACTACTTCCTGATATCTACTTTGAATTTTCTAGTTTGTTTCTGAATATCTATTTCCCTTAATATCTATATCAGATAAGAATATTACTGGGGTGCATATTTTCCCATGAAAATAATTCAGCTGAGGTTCAGTTTTCTTATGATTTTCCCTCATCACCTGCCTGATTCAAAACAAAATGCAATTCATACACACATTACAAAAAAAAAAAAAAAGCTGTGGCCTTAGGGTATTTTATTTAGTTTAGACTCTAGTGAACTTCAGCAGATCTTGCATATTATTAAGACAGAAACTTGCTCCTGATTATTCAGATATAAATATAGTCTACAGCATGATTTTTTTTTCCTTTTGGGATTAACCTTGGTGTCATTCACTGAATGTTTTCCAATTCAGCATTTTTCTCTTGGAGTCTGTGAAATATCATGAGATCTTTTGCAACATTCCAGGCAGAGAGCTTCACAAACTTGAGTATGTTGTGCACAACCATTTAAAAGCATAAAAATCACTCGGTTGTGAGTAACACTTCTTTACATGAGTCACTGGATTTTTAACTTGAACATATCAATATCATTAATGTCAGTTTTACTTGAATAAATGACCTCCTCACTGTTGTTGCTCATGTAAGATTATAATTATGATCAACTATGCATACAGAATTCTTGATCTTCAGAAGAATAAGCTGCTTATATATTTGGAGAGTTTTTGAGTTAAGAAAAGTTATTTGCCAATACTGCTTCAATGTTAAGTTTGAGAATCTCAAGAGCAAATCTGAAGTGCCTGAAGCACACATCATGCTTTGATTGATTCTGAAATAACACTTTTAGAAACTTGTCTCCACAGCCACTGCATTTTTAAAAACATCTGAACAGTGAAGAAAGCTGAGCACCGAAGAATTGATGCTTTTGAACTGTGGTGTAGGAGAAGACTCTTGAGAGTCCCTTGGACTGCAAGGAGATCCAACCAGTCCATTCTAAAGGAGATCAGCCCTGGGTGTTATTTGGAAGGAATGATGCTGAAGCTGAAATTCCAATACTTTGGCCACCTCATGCGAAGAGTTGACTCATTGGGAAAGACTCTGATGCTTGGAGGGATTGGGGGCAGGAGGAGAAGGGGACGACAGAGGATGAGATGGCTGGATGGCATCACCGATTCGATGCACATGAGTTTAGGTGAACTCCGGGAGTTGGTGATGGACAGAGAGGCCTGGCGTGCTGCAGTTAATGGGGTCGCAAAGAGTCGGCCACGACTGAGCGACTGAACTGAACTGAACTGAACAGTGTTCTTAGTTCTTAAGCTAGTGACTTGACCCAGATATTCTGTGGTTTTCTGTGGGAAATATATTCTCATACAGCCAACGTTCCCATTTCTGTACCCAGATAAAGCTTTAAGAAGCTACTTAGAACATCTCCTTTCCAAGACTATTCTTTGGGATACCATTAATTTTTTTTTCCTATTGGTAGCACATGATATTTATTATGTTCTTATCAGAGATCCAGGTTTTTATGTCTTTAAAGAAACTGGAGAATACCCATGAATTGGGTCACCAAATGCTTATTTTTTGGTAACCTGATTTAAAACATGATTATAATATTCTGACAGATATAAAAATGTATAATTTTTGTTAAAAAATTTAAATCCATTAAGTCTTCCTTTCATACTAGATACAACATGTTTAGCTGAGCACACACACGCTGAACAATCTGAAAACATTTGTGTATGACAGTCACCAACTCATGCGTCAATATCTCTTTGTCAAGTACCTGTATATACAAAGTGCACAATGCTTGAGCTGGGAGAGATAAATTGCTTTCTAGCAAATGGACTCATAACTAGAACCAAGGCAATTTCTATCATCTATCCCCTTCAATTTCTCTCCACAAAAAAAAAAATAAAATTTGTTCCTACCTACTTTGCTTTAGGACAGAATATCTAACATCTCCAACCTTAGCTGTATATTTAATTATCTGAGGTAACTTTTTAAGCCCTCTCTTCAGTATATTCTTATTTTTCTTTAATTCCTTGAACATATTTATAATAGCTGCCTTAATTACTTACCTATCATTTCTAAGGATGTTTCTATTGACTGATTTTTCTCCTTGTTTTGAGTTACATGTTCATGCTATTTTTGATTGGATGTAGTCAGTGTATATTTCAAATTGTTGCATGCTTATTTCAGTTGCCTTCCTTTAAGTACTGGGCTTTGTTCCGAGAGTTAAGTAAGTTATTTTTGGATCAGCTTGATCCTTTTGAGGCTTTTTTTAAAAAAATGTTAATGTAGGTGCAGACTATCTTTTACTCTGGGGCTATATTTAGTACTCTTTCTAAAGCATGTTCTATTTGGAGTCTCTGCTGAATGTCCTGAGTCTTCAGTAAAGTCACTGTATTCTGACTGGTCAGAATTGGATGTCTCCCAATACTGTGGGACCTCTAGGAATCGTCCAGGTTACTGCTACTTGACAGGTTGTGCTTGGACTTGTAGAGTTTCTCCCTATATGTGCAAAACTTCATATCTAGCAACAGTCAAGAGCAACTCTAAGCAGATTTCTCTGTATACCTCCCTTTTCTCTGATACTTTGCCCTACAAACTCTGGCTGCTTTAACTTCATTGATCTCTGATTTTCATCTCCTGAACTGGGTATTTTGTGCTTCGGATTCCACCTTCCTGCCTGAGTCAAAGGTATCTTCAGGAAGAAAACTGAGAGATCACAGGGCTCAACTCTTCAGTTTTTCTTCTCTCTGGAATTACAACTCTGTGCTTCATATTATCCATTGTCTGAAAATTATTACTTTATATATTTTCCCAAGTTTTCTAATTTTTACAACAGAAGGAAAAGTCCGTTTCCAAATACTCCATCACCGATAGAAACTTGGGGAACTTTTAAAGTATTTTTTAAATAACTAGACTATACCACAGAGATTTTAACTTACTTGCTAGAGATGGGGCCTGGGCTTTGGTGTTTTATTTAAAAATTTCCCCATGTTATCCTCATGTTCATTTTGGACCAGGAACCAAAGGAAGTTTCTGCATCAGTCATGTAGGAAATATCAGGTTCAGAATATGTAGCAAAGGCTGGATAACCAGAGAGTGCTTATCTTCAAGACCAGCTTATCTCTTGGGGATGAGGATTTGGGAGAGGCATGAAGAAAAGCCGTCCTCTGTCTCTTCAAGTACAACCATACAGACATCTCCTTCAAGACTGCCTTCGTCCCCACCCCCCACCCCCTTTTCTCTTCTTCTCAGATTGGCTAGGTGGCAGGAGGCCCAAGTCAGACTTAGACTAGAGACACTCATTGGTTGCACAGAGGAAAGCCTGTGAAATGAGTCAAATCATATCTCCAAAAATGATATTAAAGTTCCAAACTCCAGTTCCCTGTTATTGTGGCTTTATTTGGAAATAAGAGTCTAGTCTTTGCAGATGATCATGTAAGGATGAGGTCATTAGGGTGAGCCTTAATCTAAGTCGACCAGTAGTCTTATAAAAAGACGAAATTTGGATATAGAGACAGACATGTCAGAGAAATGATGTAAAGATACAGGAAGAACACCATCTACAAGCCAAGGACCTCCTGAGGCTACCAGAAGCTAGAAGGGAGACATATGAAAGATTCTGTTTCACTCCCCTCAGGAGGAACAAACTATACTGACATCTTGATCATGGACTTCTAGTCTCCAGGGCTGAGAAAATAAATTTATAATGTCTAAGCCATCCAGTCTGTGGTACATTTTTTACAGCAGCCATAAGAAACTGACACATCTAGCAAAAATTTAAAAATATACACATCAGGCACCAGTCCTAGACATTCTGAAACAGCCTAAGAATATGCATTTTTCAAGCTTTGCCAGAGGTTGTAGGATGTGTAGCAAGGTTTGAGAACCACTGTTCAGGACATTTAGGTTGATGTTGGTAGAGAAAACTCATTACAGTTTATTGTCTTTCACCTTCATTCTCTAGCAGACACTCCTGGATATCTCCTATTTCTTCAGGATCATCAAAACTGAAAATAATGTAACCGTAGTCGTAGTTTCTTTCTAGGGCTTCTTGAATAATAAAGCCTCCCAGAATCCACTGTTTCTTGGCTCCGAGAATTTATATGTGAAATGTAGTCACATTACAGCTGCAAAGATTTCTCTACTAGCTTTATGTTAATAGTACTTTTTTTCATAGTTTTATATGGTCAGGAAACAACCGCCAAGTCATTCACTTCTGCTTTCACTTGAGCGCTTTGTGTACTGTTGATGTCCATTGGCTTGCACCCAGACAGGCCCTGGCTCTTGAACAGTTGTTATTTTTGGGAAGCCCTCCTTGACCCTGAGGTCCTGTTTGTGTCTGGGATTCCCAGCCTTTTTCCATGATCCCCCCCTGACCCCATGCACCTGTGTGGGAACTGAGACCAACATTAACCTTCTCTAGGCTAGGCAATGGAGATTCTACACCTCATCATGCTTGGATATTACTTCTAGGAAACAATCTTGCCAGGGATAAAAGGCTAACATGAGTCATTATCACTTTCCTTTTATTAATAACTAACCATAGACACTGGTCATCCTAAAGACAGTCAAAGTAGCATTTCCTGTAGTAAAGATGTCCCGGAAGATGTTGGACAGGAAAGGAACAGCAGGCCAAATGGCTAACAAAGTCTTGTGCTTGTCACGAATTATTCTGGAACATCTAGCTGCTTGTTTTTATATCTGTGGGATATTACAGAATGCAATCAAATGTGTGTTTCTAAAGAAACAAATCCTTGGTATGGTACAAAAGCAGTAATTACAATCAAAACATTTCCACCCCATGTCCTTTCTACTTCTATTCATATTACTATTCCTCCTGACACCCTAGCTTGAATTTCAATGATCTTTCTATGACATCTCCCTCCATCTTCACATCTCAACAAGTATTCAATTCAATTTGACACATATTTGCTGAGCACCTACCGTGTGCCAAGAATCTCCTAATGCTAAGGAGATGATTTTACGTACCTTAGTTCTTGTGATGGAAGAAAATAGTAAATTACTTTACAATATTTGGGGTGGTTATTTGTGCTATGTAAAAATATATTAAGGACCAAAAATAAAGATAGGGTACTACTTTATTTAGGGCGAACCAAAGAAAATTCTGATTTGGTAACATGTAAAGAGAGAAGTGCTGGAAGTTAGGATCGAGCCATGTGGATATCTGGAAAAGAGCATTCTAGGCAGAAGGCACATTAATTGCAAACGCTTTTAAAATCCCATGGGGAGCAGATATATAGAATCTGCTTATTCATTTTTGTTTCCTCAGTGCCAAACGAAAGCACTTGAGTGTAGTCTATGCTCAACAGTTCTTCATCTACTTGAATGGAGACAGGAAGATAAATAAGTAGGCAGGTATTCAACTGTTACACCTACTGTTGCCAGTACGACTGTAACAGTTGTTTAAGGTCAGCTTCTGATCTCACTGAGCAGAGTTCCTGTTGATTGGTCAGTGCCTAAGCCAAAGTAATTGGCAAATATCTTGACTGTCAGCCTATTAATAAGTGAACAGTAGTTATACTGCAGCTGCAGAAAATATTCTCTTAGCTCCAGGCCAAGGACTGAAGATTTAAAAAAAAAAAAAACCTCTTACTGTATGAGAATTTTTAAAAAAGAACTAAGTCACTATGAAACGTTTAAAGGTGAAACCATATTTAAAATGTACTTCTCTAAACTCAGATATGGGGTTTCCCTGGTGGCTCAGACAGTAAGGAATCCGCCTGCAATGCAGGAGACCCAGGTTCATTCCCTGGGTTGGGAAGATCCCCCAGAGAAGGGAATGACAAACCACTCCAGTATTCTTGCCTGGAGAATTCCACAGATAGAGGAACCTGGCAGGCTATAGTCTATGGGGTTGCAAAGAGTCAGACATGACTGAGCAACTAACACACACACAAATTCAAATATGAATTTAAGGGTTGATATAGTGCCTAACGATAGTACCGATACACAGTTGACTGTTGGTTGGATGCATGAAAGGAACTAAAGAGATTTTCGCCAAATCTAAGTGTTACTGCCATTTAAGGTAACCATGCCACTCAATATCTTTTGATTCACTAAGAGACAACAGGCCCTGGAGAGTTTGCTGTTGTGGCAGATAATATTTTCCAAAGATGTCCTCAACAATATCTCCTTGCCACATGTTCTTCTAGACCCTTACTATCCCCCCATCAGAAAAGGTGGATTCTAGGTCTTCTCTCCTTGAAACTGGGTGAGTTTTACTGTGGCCTTGACCAATAGAATACGGTACAAGAGATGCTATGTGACTCCTAAGGCTAGGTCAAAAAAATGTCATGCCCTTCATTCTTTTGGAGACATGCTCAAAACCAAGACACTATGTTCTGAGGAAGTCCAAGCAACTTGCATAAAGGCCCATAAGAAAACCTGAGGACATTTGG
This sequence comes from Bubalus kerabau, assembly GCF_029407905.1. Lineage (NCBI taxonomy): Eukaryota > Metazoa > Chordata > Mammalia > Artiodactyla > Bovidae > Bubalus > Bubalus kerabau. The sequence goes on from NC_073637.1 coordinate 70,876,259, forward strand.
CACAAGACCTTGTTGAGATACCAGCTGAGTCAGTATCGGTGTGTCCGTCATATGAATGAACTATCTTAAAATGGATCTTCCAGTCCCCAGTAGACCTGCTCCAGCTAACGCTGCATGAAGCAGAGATGAGCCACCCCTCCAAGTCCTTCATAAATTACAGATTTATGAAAAACATGATTAGTGCCATTTTTAAGCATAAGTTTTGGAGGACTTGCTATGCAGCAATAGATAAACAGAAGAACTACTGGATACATGGATGGCCACTACAAACCATTTGTATTAGTATATTCCTGGGTTCAGCTCTTAGACATGAGAATTAAGTGTTCACATTAGTAGACCAGACCAGGAGATACATTTGAGAGCTATGCATAATAGATAATTCCTTCCTTATAGGAACCAGGCTGGGGAGAACATAAGAAGTAAGGAATCATCTGAAATGTTCTATAAATTGATTAGGAAGCAGATTAGATATCTAAAGAAGTAAACCTACTTGAATTGTTAGCCTAATTTTCACTATTTATTATTAATGCAATTACTTTCTTGAGTTATGTTTCTAATACTTTCATGTCTGCTAAATCTGATTAATTTGGAGGAATTAATTCTTGAAGTGGAATTTCAGTTCCACGAAATGAGGTAGAAGTCGTTCCAGGGGGTCAGGCTGCTCTCTAAATCATAATTCTGGCTCAGCAACTGCACATGATTCCAATGAAGAAGAAATTATGAAACAGCCTGAAAAAGAATAACTACAGAGAGGACTTTTCAGGAAGCTTAAAGCTGAAAAGGAATTCGTGAAAAAGAGAAACAAAGGCACATAACCAAGGATCCACAAAAGATGCAGCAGGAATGATGCCCAAAATATTAACTGAGAATGGGTTGGAACTTGCAAATATGGAAAGAACATGGCAAGGACTTTTTAGTGTTGGGGCAAGAATAATAAAGAAAAGATACAACTATGATTTTTCAGGTTACAGAAAGATAGCAAAACTTGTGAGATATCCATTTCCTCCACCAAGACAATTGGTCTGAAACAGAAATTGGAGAAAGAGAGTGGAACTGGAGTTCAGTGCAGGCCTGGTACTTGTAAGAACAAGCCTAAGTGCTCTAATGAGTTCAGGAATCCCAGTTAGAAACAACTGCATCCCAGAGACAACTAGGAAATCAGATAGCTTCTGTGAGTAATCACTGTGGCAACACTGAAAGTAGGAGAGTACTTAGAAGAATTCAAGTATTTTCAGAATATTAAGTATGCAAAGTATAGATCATTGGGTTTGATGTTGGTATAAGGCAAGATTCTAGAAGGTATCATTAAAAGGAGTCATATGAGTTTTCCTAGAGAAGCCCTGTTGAAAAAACCTCATGTGGGACTTCCCTGGTGGTCCAGTGGTCAGGGCTCCATGCTTCCAATGCAGGTGGTGTGGATTTGATCCCTAGTCTGGGAACTAGGATCCCACATGCTATGCAGTGTGGCCAAAAAAAGAAAAGAAAAAGCCTCATGTCATGTTGTCACAGGGTTTCTAGAGTATTAAATCAGAGGGATACATAGCACAGTGCATCTGAATTCTAACAAATTTCTCAAAAGGTCTCCAGACATCCTTGAAGACAGAACAAGAATAGATAGTTTAATGACTTTTTTTGCTATCTTCCTATAGGGAGTCTTCTCATGACACACAGTAGGGCTGTTTCTTCAATCATGTTCAACTAAGCATTTTACAAGTGGCATACTGATCATAAATGCGAAAGATTGGAAGTTAAGACAACGTCATAACTTGGTACGAATTTTGTAAGAAAAAACATAAAAACATGATGTGATAAAGGTGGCATAACTTAATAGGCATGTGGGTATGACTGTGTATTCAAAAAAAGTTCACTGAGTGAGAGAGATGAGATCATTGTTGATTGTAACTCAGCAGTTTACTCTGAGATTATAATACCTACCCATTTCTTTGTTCCTTGAAAATCTGAAGAAAGTATAATCCAAATTCAAAAATCAAAACTTAAGCCTTCTGTCATTTAGCCCCTAACCTTTTTGGCACTAACGGATTGACTTTGTGGAAGACAATTTTTTCATGGAACAGAAAGGGAGAAATGGTTTCATGATGATTCAAGTGTATTACATTTATTTTACATTTTTTTCTATTATTATTACATCATTTCCACCTCAGATAATCTAGCATTAGATCTTGGAGGTTGATGACCCCTTATTTTAGGCATCATCTACTTTCTAAACTTTTTAGCAAGTAGAGAGTCTTCCTAGAGCCTTTTGCTCTAAATAGTTTGTCTTCACAAAAGAAGAAATGTATGGACTTCCAGTTCAAGATGGTGGAGGAGAAGGACATGTGCTCATCTCCTTCTGTGAGAGCACCAAAACGGCAACTAGCTGTTGAACGACCATTGACAGAGGACATCGGAAGCCACCAAAAAAAAAAAAAGAATAATGCCCTTTGTCCAAAGACAAAGAAAAAACTGCAACAAGATGGTAGGATGGGCACAAATACAATAAAATCAAATCCCATACATGCCAAGAGGGAGACCCACAAGCTGAAGAACAATAATACCCAAGAAGTTCTGTTCTTGGGTTATGAAAGTTCTGAGCTTCACGTCAGGCTTACCAGCCTGAGGATCTGGCAAAGGAACTGGGAATCTGCAGGAATCTGACTTTGAAGGCCAGCAGGATTTGATTACAGAACTTCCGCAGGACTAGGGGAAATAGAGACTCCACACCCGGAGGGCACAAACAAAATCTTGCACACACCAAAATTTAGCAGAAAGGAGTAGTGACCCCACAGGACACTGAACCAGATCTAGATGTTAGTGTTTGAGGATGTGGAGGTGTGGATCAGCAGAGGTTTGATGTGGGGATGGGAACTGGCAGCAGCAGTCCTGGAAGTACCCCATGGGGTATATCCTCTTGGAGGTCACCATTAACCCTATCTTAGAGCCTACAGACCCCAAGGCTTGGTCACCTCAGGCCAAACAAACAATGGGGAGGAAGTGCAACTCCACCCATCAGCAGATAATTGGATTAAAGTTTAACTGTCCACTAGAGCAAGACCCAATTTTTCCCACAGCCAGTGCCTCCCATCTGGAAGCTTACACAAGTCTCTTAGCCTCATCCACCAGAGGGCAGACAGAAAAAGAACCACAATCCTGCAGCATCTATAATGAAAATTACATAACAGAAAGTTAATCAGAATGAAAAAGCAGAGGGTTATGTCCCAGGTGAAGGGACAACATAAAACCCCAGAAAAACAACTAAATGAAGTGGAGATAGACAACTTAAGTGATAGTGAAGATGGTCCAGGAACATATCAGAACAATCAGAAACATAATTAAGAAGATGCAAGAAGTTTTACAAAAGACCTAGAAGAACTAAAGTACAAACAAACAGAGATGAGCAATACACTAGAAGGAATCAATAGCAGAATAACTGAGGCAGAAGAATGGATAGATGACCTGGAGGACAGAATGGTGGAAATCACTGCTGCAAAACAGAATATAGGAAAAAGAATGAAAAAAAAAAAAAGTGAAGACAGCCTAAGAGACCTCTGGGACAACAGTAAACACACTATCATTTGTGTTACAGGGATGCCAGAGGAGAAGAGAAAGAACCTGAGAAAAATATTTTAAGGGATAACAGCTGAAAATTTCCCTAACATGGGAAAGGAAATCATCAACCAAGTGCAGGAGGTGAGGAGAGTCCCAGGAAGGATAAACCCAAGGAGGAACACACCGAAACACACAGCAATCAAATGATCAAATATTAAAAGCAAGAGGGGAAAAATGACAAATAACATACAGGGGAACTCCCATAAGGTTATGAGTCGATTTCTGAAGAGCAACTCTACAAGCCAGAAGGGAAAGACATGATATACTTAAAGTGATGAAAGGGAAGAACCTACAACCAAGAATATTCTACCCAGCAAGACTTTTGTTCAGATTTGATGAAGAAATCAAAAGTTTTCCAGAAGAGCAAAAGTTAAATGAATTCAGCACCACAAAACCAGCTTTACAACAAAGGCTAAAGGAACTTCTCTAGGTAGGAAACACAAAAGAAGAAAAAGACCTACATAAAATAAACCAAAAACAATTAAGAAAATGGCAATAGGATCATACATCTCAATGATTAGCTTAAATGTAAATAGATTAAATGCACCAACCAAAAGACATACTGGCTGGGCAGATGAAGCCATGTGCGTGCAGGCACCTCCACTTGCTACATTACTCTCCTTAATGTATGTAATTATTTTATATTGTTAGGGTAATCAAGCTTTCATTATGGCTTGCAACTGTAATTATCTTTTTTTCTTGTCTGGCCATTGATTGTGAAAGCAGATAAACATCTTTTACTGTTGTGATTATGTAACTATTATTCACTTAATACCATTGTATCATGATTGATCAACAGAAAATAATAGCATTCTATATCACTAAAACTACCATTTAATAGAAAAACCCTTAACCACTTCTAAAAATCCAGATGCATATCAAAATTATCTTGGAATTTTTTTAAAAATACAAATGCCCAGGTATTGCTTTTTCTCTCCAAAGTTCCAGATGTGTTTCTAATGAGCAGCCATGTTTAAAAACATCTGGACTATATGATTTTTTAACTTTTTATCTAGTTTGTTTCACTTTTTCTATTTCACATTTAGTGCTCTTATTTCATTTACTTTATATTTTCCAGTTTCTTTGTCTCTCTTTTGTTGTCATTCTTTCTCACAGCTTTATTAAGTGGAGTAGAAAAGCTTTTGTATGCATACTCTGTCTCTATATATACTATATATGTATATTATATATACTATAAACATATACATTTTTTTAATTTATGAATTTTTGCCTAATTAATTAATGATATTTTGATTCAACTCATTTGATTTAGTATAACTAGAATGCTAGATTTCTAACTTATATTCACTCAAAACTTTGATATAGTTCCATGTATTTTGGCATCTAGTATTACTGCTAAAAATCCAGAAAATTTATTATCTTTGTTGTTGTTCAGAGGCTCAGTCATATCCAACTCTGTGACCATATGGATTGCAGCACACCAGTCTTCCCTGTCCTTCACCATCTCCCAGAGTTTATTCAAACTCATGTTCATTGAGTCAGTGATTCCACCCAACCATCTCATCCTCTGCCATCACCTTCTCCTCCTGCCTTCTATCTTTCCCAGCATCAGGGTCTTTTCCAATGAGTCAGCTCTTCACATCAGGTGGCCTAAGTATTGGAGCTTCAGCTTCAGCATCAGTCCTTCCAATGAATATTCAAGGTTGATTTCCTTTAGCATTGACTGGTTTGATCTCCTTGCAGTCCAAGGGACTCTTAAGAGTGTTCTCCAACACCACAGTTCAGAAGCATCAATTCTTCAGCCCTCAGCCTTCTTCATGGTCCAGCTCTCACATCTATACATGATTACTGGAAAAATCATAGCTTTGAATAGATGGACCTTTGTTGGCAAAGTAATGTCTCTGCTTTTTAATATGCTGTCTAGGTTTGTCATATCTTTTCTTCCAAGGAGCAAGCTTCTTTTAATTTCATTTAAAATTTTTGAATGAGGCTTGAAACTTCTAATCCAATGTTGAGAATCTAAACAAATACCATGCTATGAAAAAAACAGGAAATTAATATGTGATAAAGTATTATTAGCTAAAGGACAAATTTTGTTCAAATTTCACAAAATTTTATGCTAGTTTGCATTATTTGTTTTCATATCTTATTCCAGACTCCACATTGTGTTTAATTGTGTTGAGCAGCTTCTGTTAAATGCAACTAATTCTGGTAAATTCTTTTTTCATTTTTATTTTATTACAAACATTTTCTCATTTTTTTTGTTATGACTTCTGAGATACACCCATCATTTCAAAATAGACATTTAATTTCCAAAATGCATGAGATTTTAAAAAGTATCATTGATATTTTTCATTTGCATATTAATTTCTTATTTAAAGGCTTTCTTTTCTGCAATCACCCTCTGTGTCTTTTCGGTCTTCTAACTTTGTTGAGGATTTCAATGGCTAAATCAAAGATCTCTCTTGGTAAATGTCATATAGCATTTGAAAATATGTGGGTTAATTTCAAATATCTTTTGACATTAATTTCTAACATAATTCCACAGTGATAAGAGAACAGACTCTATATGATTTCAATAGCTTTAGACCATTAAATTTTTGCATCTTGGTTTATGTACCAGTGTTTCCTAGTTTATAGTCTATGGGACCTTGAGTAGAATTTGTATCCTACTTGTGAAAATTGTGGAAGTATTAATTATGTTGAATTTGTCCAGAGTGCTTTTCAGGTCTACTCTATCCTCTACTTCTCTGTATATTCATTCTATTAATTTTGAGAGTTTGATTTTGAAACTCCAAGTAAAAATCTTCATTTATCTACTTAAAAAATAGTTGTAATATATAGTGGAACTATATCTAACCTTGTTCTATATTTTCCAAGTCTCCTGTAATTGTGTTATTATACTTTTGTAATTTAAAAAATAAAAAAGAAAGAGATTTAAAAAAAAAAAGGAGAGATGTGTGAATGACAATAAGGCTTCAGAAAACAGGATTTGGGTTATGTTTTTAATTGCTAATTATCTTTTTCACACTTTTGTTATAAATGGGGCTCAAGAGTAGTAATAAATGGAGACATAGGTTTCAGAAGAATCATAATAATTAAGATAAATTAATATTCACATTATTAAAATTCTCACAACTCTTTGTTGTTTCATCAAAAGCAGTGTAAGTCATCATATCATTACTAACAGGATCTCTTCCTTTCTTTTAAAATTGATTTTTATTTTTTTAATTTATTTTTAATTGGAGGATAATTGCTTTACAATATTGTATTGGTTTCTGCTGTATAACCATGTGAATCCCCTGCCTTTTGAGCTTCCCTACCACCTCCCATCCTACCCTTCCAGGTCATCACAGAGTGCCAGACTGGACTCCCCAAGTTATATAGCAGCTTCCATTAGCTAGCTATTTTACACATGATAATGTATATATGTCAATGATCCTTTCTCATTTTGTCCTACGCTCTCCTTCCCCCACTGCATCCACAAGTCCTTTCTCTATGCGTCTCCATTCTTTCCCTGCAAATAGGTTCATCTCTACTATTTTTGTTGATTCATATATATGTATTAATATGCAATATTTGTTTTTCTCTTTCTGACTTCACTCTGAATAACAGGTCCTAGGTTTATCCACCTCACTACAACTGACTCAAACTTGTTCTATTTCATGGCTAAGTAATATTCCATTGTATATATGTATCACATTTTCTTTATCTATTCATCTGTTGATGGACATCTAGGTTTCTTCCATATCCTGGCTGTTGTAAATAGTACAGCAGCGAACATCACGGTATATGTATCATTTTGAATTGTGGCTTTCTCAGGGTATATGCCCAGAAATGGGATTGCTGGATCATATGGTAGTTTCATTCCTAGTTTCTTAAGGAATCTCCATACTGTTCTCCAAGTGACTGTGTCAATTTACATTCCCAAATACAGTGCAGTAAGGTTCCCTTTTCTGCACACCCTCTTCAGCACTTATTGTTTGCAATTTTTTTTTTTTTTAATGATGGCCATTCTGATTGGTGTGAGGTGATACATCATCGTAGATTTGATTTGCATCTCTCTAATAATGAGCAGTGTTGAGCATCTTTTCATATGTGTATTGGCCATGTGTTTATATCTTCTTTGGAGAAGGAAATGGCACCCCACTCCAGTACTCTTGCCTGGAGAATGCCATGGATGGAGGAGCCTGGTGGGCTACAGTCCACGGGGTTGCAAAGAGTCGGACACGACTGAGCGATTTCATTTTCACTTTATATCTTCTTTGGAGAAATGTCTGTTTAGATCTTCTTCCATTTTTTTTTTTATTAGCTTGCTTGTTTTTCTGATATTGACCTGTATGAGTTTCTTATATACTTTGGAGATTAATCTTTCGTCAGATTCTTCATTTGCAATTATTTTCTCCCATTCTGAGGATTGTGTTTTCACCTTGTTTATAGTTTTCTTTGCTGTGCAAAAGATTTTTAAGTTTAATTAGGTCTCATTTGTTTATTTTTAGTTTTATTTCCAATTCTAAAGGAGGTGAGTCAAAGAGGATCTTGCTGTTATTAATGTCAAAGAGTATACTAAGTATGCTTTCCTCTAAGAGTTTTATAGTTTCTGGTCTTACATTTAAGCCTTTAATCCATTTTGAGCTTATTTTTGTGTATGATGTTAGAAGGAGTTCTAATTTCATTCTTCTACATGTAGTTGTCCAGTTTTCCCAGTTGCACTTATTGAAGAGAATGTCTTTTCTCCATGGTGTATTCTTATCTCCTTTGTCAAAGATAAGGTGCCCATAGGTGTGTGGGTTTATCTCTGGGCCTTCTATCTTGTTCCATTGGTCTATATTTCTGTTTTTTGTGCCAGTACCATACTATCTTGATGACTGAAGCTTTGTAGTGTATATTGAAGTCAGGAAGGTTGATTCCTCCAGCTCTGTTTTTATTTCTCAAAATTGCTTTGGCTATTTGGAATCTTTTGTTTCCACCATACAAATTGTAAAGTTTTTTTTTGTTCTAATTCTGTGAAAAATAGATTTCTTCCTTTCTTAATTAATTAATCTATTGATTAATTATTGCAAGAAGATGTCTCATACAAAGTTAAAAATATAGATCACTAAGAGTAATAAAACACAAGACATTTACACGAACAGTATGCATTGTGTGCAATTAAAGAATTTTTTATGAAGATTGAATCAATTGAGAAGGAAATGGCAACCTACTCCAGTATTCTTGCCTGGAGAATTCCATGGACAGAAGAGCCTGGTGGGCTACAGTCCATGGGGTTGCAAAGGGTCAGACACGACTGAGCGACTAATACTAAACTACTACTAGGTCAATGCATGTTATATGTGCATTTAAAAATACATGTGCCTTTTAAGTTCAAAATCAGCATATCACGCCTGCTGTATTATAATCTTTTTTTTATTCACCAGTCTCTACCTTTTCATACCAGCAAATGCTTACTTTATCTAATTCCTAATGTAGTTTTGAGTTTATCTAATTGTGCCCAAAAATCCTTTAAAGGTCAGTGTTTCAGACCAGGTTTAATCCAGGACCACTTGTTGCATCTGGTTGTTCTGTCTGTTACCTCTCTTCTTATCTAGCACATTGCCCCATCCAAGTAGGTTTTATTACACTGACTTATAGAACAGATTTTTCTGCAGCTAAAGGCTTAAAGGATTCAAGTTAAACATTTTTGGCTTGAACACACCATAGGTGAGGTATTGCATCATAACAGAAACACACTATCTGATTGCTTCATAAGGATATTGAACTTTTTTGTTTTAAGTGGAGAAGGTTTGTGAATAATAAAATGGTTTTACACTGGAAAAAAGATAACATTAACCTGAAAAAGAATTTTAAATATCTGAGAATTAAAGTTTGTGCTTAAGACAGAAAAGAGAGTAGTTGAAGGATTAGTAACTCAAAAGTGGGACACAGAAACAGCCCTTAAATTTTTCTTCTATCTGGGTTAGCAGTGATGTGTCGGACATCAGACAGAAGAATAGTCTCAGATTTATCACTGGAAGAAGCACTCTTGAAGATGAAATAAGAGCTCTGAGAGGATTAGTGAGAAAATTGCCATCCAAGCCTGACTACAAAATTTATAAAGAGAGCTTGTTGATTTTTAATGAAAATTTTCTTTGAAAGTCAAGAATCTAGGATCTAATTTAAATCTAACATCCTTACCATGTAAGCCTGGAACAAAACAACCTCAGGGACAGAGAATTCAAAGTGAGATATCTTTCAAATTCATGCATTTGTTCTGTCAGTCAAAAGCTATATTCTCCAAAATACTAGATAGGTTCATAGGAGGTTATAAAAGATGGTTCTCTAATCCTTCTTTCCAACCTGCAAGCTGCAGCAAGCTGTGGAGTTTCAGCAGTCTCCGCTGTGGTCTAGGACAAGTCTTATATGTGTTGGAAAAAGAACCACAAGCAGCCCGAATCAAACTGGTGCCCTCTCTGCTCAACTTTTTGCCTACCTGGATCTCAACTGCTAACATGGGTTAATAGGAATAGATCCAGGAAGCCAAGGAGAAAGATTGCTGCTGTTTGATCTAAAAGGAAAAGTAAGGTAATAGCCACAGGGAGAAGGAAGCAACCTTAATGATAATGTAGCTGGAGGCTCTGTTATACTGGGAGGAGCGCTGAAAGCCTTACGCAGCTGCACAGCCAAGCAGCCATTTATAATGATCCATAATCCACGAGCCAGAGCCACCATACCTCCCACCTGGGAGGAGAAAAGGAGAGCAACACCCCAGAGGCTTAGAGATAAATGTCTCATGTTGGAATCAGAGAATAAGAAGCTGACTGTAACTCAGGTTGGGATAAGCAGATTAAATGCTCACAGCAAAGGAGATTTTCCCTTCTTACAAGTTGTGAGCTGGGTATCACTCATCTTTATCTCCTGCTGATGTTCCCTGTTTTCTCAAAATGCTGCAGCAGGCCCCAAACTATTATTTATCTTTCATGAAAAGAGGAAACAGATTCTTGTCTGAGACAAGGTTCATAGGGCGGTGGACCCAGGCACAGGTAATCCGGAGATACTAGGAAGCACTTTTAAGAACCCACATGTGCTGGGTGTTGTCCCAAGTTACTGACACAGAGGCCACACTTGCCTTGAAGAGGTCACATTTAGAATCTTATTAAAGTGTATGAGATTTTAGTTGATGTAGTCTGTAGACAACTCATACATCTGTCTGGAAGGTACTTTATGGGTCTGGGAAACAATACTTGCAAATTGTGTGTTAATTATAAAATAGTTCTTTAGACTACTTTAAATTTGATAGAATAATATCTTTTCAAACTTAATGCATATTTTTCCCTAGCAGTTTTTCACTTTATCTTCTCCCTACATAGGCACCTAGCCCATTCTGGGCTCAGGGAGTCAGAGGAAGTATGCAACAAGGAGAAAGCAAATGAATTATTTTTGGCACTGTTTGCTAAAGGTTCAGCCTTTGGAGAAAAATTTCTGGAAATAGTTAAATGTTTGAGAGAAACATCATGAGAGAAAGAGAAAGCAGGACACTTTCTACTCGCCAGACAAAAGTTTCACAGCTGAAACAAAGAGGTAGAGAATGAAACAGACAAGGAGGTAAGAACAGAAAAGTGATCACATCATCTGGCAGGATCAAGAACTGTTTCAGCAAAGGGCTGTTGTGGAGGGCTTGGTAAAGTTCCCAGGATCCCAGTGGGAGCTGAGTCAGCCTCCAGGCCAGCCCCCTTCACTGCAATGAACATTCTCTCAATTCTAGGGTCTAGGCCAGCAAACCTAAATCCCTAAGTGCTTGCAGGGGACTGCACTTTGACTATATTTAAAACTTACCTGTAATCATCAAACGGAAGTGATGCCAAGTCACATCTGAAGAAATACTTCCTTTGTAATTTCTATTAGGACACCTATAAGCTTTTTAAAACTACTAACTTAATGGTGTTGAAAAGGAGGAAAATCCTCAGGACCCAATGAGGAACTGAGCAGAGTCATCTCAAGATCCTCTCTGAGCCAAGGCATAGAGGAATTCGGCTCCATCACAGTCGGGAATGTTAAAAACTGGCCAATCTGATGCCATGTATGTTACGCCATATGCTTAGTAGAACCCAGAGCCTGTAGGCTCTCTCTCATCCTTTTAGCATGACTTAGGATGGGCATTAGATTACTAGAAGTGCAACACAACAGGATAAAAATTGATGCTTTCTATGAAATGCTAACAGGGATTCCTACTGGATGTGCTAGAACTGGAAGAAGGTGGGAGAATCCATTAAAACAAACTAGCACATGCTCTAAAATCACTGAGGATGGTGACTTCAGCCATGAAATTAGAAAATGATTGCTTCTTGGCAGGAAAGCTATGACAAATCTAGAGAGTGTGTTAAAAAGCAAAGACATCACTTTGCTGACAAAGGTCCATATAGTCAAGGCTATGGTCTTTTTAGTAGTCCCATACAGTTGTGAGCACTGGACCATACAGAAAGCAGAGTGCCGAAGAATTGATGCTTTCCAATTGTGGTGCTGAAGAAGACCCTTGAGAGTCCCTTGAACTGCAAGGAGATCAAACAAGTCAAACTCAAAGGAAATCAACTCTGAATACTCATTGGAAGGACTGATACTGAAACAGTAACTCCACCTCTCTTATGAGCTCTTTGATGATCAGAGAGGTTAAGCAACTTGTCCAATAGTATAGAGAACTGATGAGTGACAGCTGGGATTAAGCATAGCCTTTCTGATCCCAAAGCCTTTACTTGTCAGCATAGACACAAGCTCCAAAGCCTCAAACTTCCAACCATCAGCTCCTCACATGTGCACACAGAGTTCAATGATGACTGCATATCTTTCCATATTCTGCTCACTAGGTTATGATGAAAGAGACATATGTGCTTTAATGAAAGGAACCTTTGGCTGGAAGTCTGACCTCTTCCCTCAGTTACCAAAAAAGGCTTCTCATTTTAAGCTGTGTGGCCCTGAGCAAGCCTGTTTACCTCTCTGGGTTTCAATCTGTTATCTTTTCAGGGGAATAGGCTTGTTGACTGTAAATTTCTTTTAAGTTGCTATATCCTTTGTGTTTTTGATACAGCAAGGCTGAATAATATAAAGGGTGGGCTGACATGTTTACATTTCAGATTAGGCAGTAGTGGGCCAGCTCTTGAACAGGGCTACAATAAACTATCTGAAAAGAGTGGTTCAACATTTGAGTATAAACATGAAGAGGTAGTTGTGAGAGGTGGGAGGGGAGAGAGAAGAAAAAAGAGAGGGGAGATAAGAAAAAAAAACATTACAGAATTCCACTCATATCTTCCTGAGAGGCGAGAAGTCTTGGAGCTAATAACTAGGAGCAAAGAAAGCGTTCCATTGTACCACCTTCTGTTTACCTGGAGGTTCTCCCCCATTCCAGCAACTCAGACTACAAAAGCATTGGCAGGTGCTGAGGCGATCTCTGTCTCTGGGAAAAGTTTCATGTTGAAACTGGCCTCTAGCCACTGGGTGAGAAAGAGTGAGCTGGCATTGACACTACCCATTGGCAGTTAGGACAAGCTCTTAGGTTGAGGCTGTGGGCCACAAGCAGTGTGGAAAAGAAAGGGAAAGAGTGGACTACTAAGGTAGATCCCTAGGAGCTGTGAGCAAAGATGCCAAGGCTGGGAGCCAGGTCTCGGACTCCTACCTGCTGGGGAACAGCAGAGAGACAGCCGCACAGGATGGCAGGCACTTTCCCAGCTGCAGCTCACGAGCCAAACTCTTCTTCTGTTTCACAGAAACAACCCTGAAAACGTTCCAGGGAAGTAAAAAGCCTGAGCAAATAGGATAGTTTGTGGCTCCCTGTATTACTCTGCCTTTGTCTTCACTATAATTTGTTCTTCGTGGCCTCTTCATGCCTCTAGCTAGATGGACTTGCATATGAACACACAGGACCAAGAATTCTGGACTAATAAACATGAAGGGCTTGATACTGCACCACAACCTCCTTCTGTTAAATGAAATGCACCTCGGTGACAAAACTGTTTGAAAGATTTGGAGAAGTTGTGACCAGGAAAAATAAAAAATAAAAGGATGGGAGGGAATTTTGAATTTATGTTCCAGTCCACATATCATTATCTCAAGTTCAATGAGATAAAGAGCTATTTTAATCATTAAAGAGTTATGAGAAGTAGTAATTATTTGGGGAAAAATGTCAGAGTCAGTCATTGGCTATTGCTATTCAAGGCTATTGTTAGTCAAGAACTTCTAAGTTGACAAACTGATGGTATGTGGAATGAGCTGCCCTTGTAAGTTCACAAAGGTCAGGTAACAACCAGCTATTCCTCAGGTCAACGAAATCTCTAAGGAAAATACTAAAGAAAAAAAAAAAAAACATTTATTGAATTCTTATCCAGAGCATGGCACTGTGATGGCAGATGTGGGTCAAAACAAAATAGAAGGGAAAAAAAAAAAAAAAAAAGACTTGTTCCTAGCACTTCAGAGACTTACAAATGTCAGAACCAATGTTTGCTTTCTCTAAGGAATTCACATGCTTCTTCTTCATGGGCATCTATGGGAAAGAGACAATGATTTATTTTTCTTTGATCACAAGAACATTTGAATTAACCTTTGAGAAATATGTCAGATCCTGTGACCTATAAATTTCCTTTTTAATTCTTCCACCTCACCCCCAGATCCTTTTTTCCTTACTAATTTTTATTGGCGCATAGTTGCTTTACAATGTCGTGTTAGTTTTTACTATACAACAAAGTGCATCAGATATAGATAGATAGATAGATAGATAGATGCATGCGTGCTAAGTCACTTCAGTCATGTCTGACTCTGTGTGACCCTAAGGACTGTAGCCTTCCAGGCTCCTCTGTCCATGAAATTCTCTAAGCAACATACTGGAGTGGGTTGTTGTGCCCTCCTCTCCAGGGGATCTTTCCTACCCAGGGATCAAACCTGCGTCTCTTATGTCTCTTGCATTGGGAGCCTGGTTCTTTACCACTAGCACCACCTCAGAGCCCTTTTTCTTGGATTTTCTTCCCGTTTGGGTCTCCACAGAGCACTGAATAGAGTTCCTTGTGCTGTATAATCACTTCTCGTTAGTTACCCATTTCATACGTAGTGTCAATAGTGTGTATATGTCAATCCCAACCTCCCAATTCCTCCCACCTCCTCTTCCCCCTTGGTATCCATACATTTGTTCTCTGCATCTGGATCTCTATTTCTGCCTTGTAAATAAGATCATCTATATCATTTTTCTAGATTCCACATATATGCATTAATAGATGATATTTGTTTTTCTCTTTCTGACTTACTTCATTCTGTATGATAGACTCTAGATCCATCCACATCTCCACAGATGACCAATTTCATTCCTTTTAATGACTGAGTAGCATTCCATTGTATACCACATCTTTTTTATGCATTCCTTTGTCAGTGGACACTCAGGTTGACTTCACATCCTGACTGTTGTAGGTAATGCTGCAATAATCATTGGGGTGTATATGTCTTTTTGAAATATGGTTTTTTTAATGTATATACCCAGGAATGGGATTTCTAGGTCATATGGTAGTTCTATTTACAGTTTTTTAAGGAACCTCCATACTGTTCTCCATAATGGCTATATCAATCTACATTCCTAACAACAGTGCATGAGGGTTCCCTTTTCTCCCCAGCCTCTCCAGTATTTATTGTTTGGTCATTGCCTTTCTGACCAGTGGGAAGGGATACCTCATTGTAGTTTTGATTTACACCCACAGATCTTGATTCCCTATTCTACCCATAGTATTCCTGAATCTAATATCCCTCTGCAACCACAAGCATAAAAAAATAATTATGAATAAAGAGGTAAGAGACATGTTCTTAAAGTTAGAAAATTTTAAGTTTCATAATAGAAGTTTCTGTCAGAGAAGAAGTAAGGTTTAGATGAAGAAGATACCAATTTAATATGGATAAAATCTGGGATATCTATAAAGTAGATGGCCTTCAGAATAAGGGTCAGAAACTTAGAGTGGTCTGGAAAGCAATGTAAATAGAATAAATGAACCAGGTAGAGATAGGTAATTGGTCATGGATGTTCTAAAAGTGAATGCCACTCCTCAGATCCAGGTTTTAAGGCAAAAACTGCCTATAGATATGCTCAAAACTCCCTCAAATCACCCATAAGTTAGGGAAAAAATACTTGAATCCCTCAAAGAATAATTCTTATTATCACATTTATGCTATGACACCAAGTTAATTGGTATTTTCTATATTATATCCTTTTTCCAGTTATATATTAAATTATGGAGTTGCAACATTCAAAGAAACAACTGTATAATCATTTCTCTTGAGAAAGAGGTTGGATCCCTGTGAGTTAAGTGTATTTTATGCTATTCTCTTGTATATTCCATGATCAAAGTAAAACTATAGTAGAGCATTTTCATTTTGTGCAGAAAGACAACATGTATCTCACTGAATTAGTAGAAGTCATGTGCCACCAGCCATTGACCATGAGCACCTTTAGAATTTTAATCAGTATTGCTAAGCCAGAAATGGTAAGCCAGATATTGCTACACTGGTAAGCCAGAAATGTATCAAGCCATCATCAGTCAACTGCTCATAAAACTGTCAAAAAATAGACAGAAGAATGAAGAAAGTAAGAAAAGCAAGGGGAGCCTCAAAAGAATATTGTTGGCTTGCAACAATATGTGAAGTTAAAGTGAACCAACAATTGCTGCTGCTGCTGCTAAGTCACTTCAGTTGTGTCCAACTCTGTGCGACCCCATAGACGGCAGCCCACCAGGCTCCTCTGTCCCTGGGATTCTCCAGGCAGAATACTGGAGTGGGTTGCCATTTCCCTTTCCAATGCATGCAGGCATGCTAAATCGCTTCAGTCGTGTCCGACTCTGTGTGACCCCATGGACAGCAGCCCACCAGGCTCCTCTGTCCACAGGATTCTCCAGGCAAGAATACTGGAGTGGGTTGCCATTTCCTTCTCCAACCAACAATTGAAATAAAGTAAATAAGTTCCATTTCGGTGGCATTGGTGAGGGCCTGAAATGTTGCTTCTAAATATCAGTAGCAGTGAACCTTGGTCTTCACTTTCTTCTGAACTTGACTCTCCAAAGTTTCAGATCTGACTGTTTTACTGCACTGAGGCATTTGGGAAACAGAATCTTCTTGATGGAATTTCAAGTCTAACATTTTACTCTAATGTACGCAGTACAATTCAGTCAATTGTTTAACAGAAACTGAGTATAAGGGTCAGCAAACCTGGCTCAGCTATGAGGCTACTGAAAGAGTCCAAGTTTGCAGATTTTTTTAATCTAAAATAAACTGTGATTGGATTTCAAGGGTTTAAATGAACTCTACAATGAAGCAATCCAATAAAACCACCTTTTCAGAAGGAAAAGCAACAAAGGAATCAGAATTCTCTGGTGATAACTGAAGTTATTTTGTGCCAGAAAGAATGATCTAGTGAAACTGTTAGAATCTAATCAAGACCAACATTTGCATGTTAAAGAGCTCAAATCTACACCTCTCCTGTAAAACTAACATTTTCTGTCTTTTAAGAGAGCACTGGGTCTCAAATGTCTTTCCCCCAACTCTCATGGCCCACATTATTTTCATGGACAGAATCCTATGCAGGGAGAAGGAAGTGAGAAGACTGTGAAAAAAACATTCCATGGGAGAAGAAATTTGCCCAGACCTAGTCATTTAATTTTTGGCTTCTCTTCATCCACTACCATTGTGTAGTCTGTTTTCAGAAAATGGAGAAGCAAAAAACCCTTCCTAAAGTTAGACTTCTGATATTTGAGAGCTTGAGTCAAATTTCTGTGGAATAAGAGAATGCAATTTGTTGTCACATGTGTTATTATCAAGTATTATTATCAAGTTAATAAAGAATAGACTGGACCATAAAACAGAGTGTCCCAAATCCAGGAAAACAAGTTTGTGGTGCTGGTGTGGGTGGGGGAAGACTTCCTTATACTAGTGAAGAAACAATTGTGACTTCTCCAAATTGGTTCAGAAAAGTGACTGGCAGGGGTTTCCCTTAGAAACAGATTGATCTCACAAGTAATATATTCATTTTCAGAAGAAAAGGAATGTATATATTGAGCTGGCCGAGAAGTTTGTTCAGGATTTTCTGTATGATGTACCCAAATGAACTTCTTGTCCAACCCAGTATATGTATAACTGAATCACTTTGCTATACAGCAGAAATTAGCACAACATTGTAAATCAACTATACTTCAATCAAATAAGTCTTAAAACTTTTTTTTTTAATTTAAAGGAAGAAAATGTTTATTAAAGTTTCAGACTTCTGCTACTTTACAAGGCAGAGCTCTAAGCAGAGCAGGAATGACCTACATAACTTCATATAGGAGGACAGGCCAGACTCTGAAAGAACAAGGTGTAGTTGTGGTTTGTCTGCCTTTCCTAAATGATTCCCACTTTCACACTTCCTTCCTGGTCTAAGCCACGTAAGAGGGACATGAAACTCCTTGGTGACAAAGGAGGGAGGTAGAGATAAAAACATCTCATGAAAGACTGACATTCTAGATGTGGTCAGCATCTAGTGGGTTTTGATTATTCAAGCTCTTGACTTCGCTTCCTTCTCTCCTGCTTGCCCTTAACTTCTGTCATTGCTTCTCATGCCAGCACTAGAGAGAAGGTAGGAAAGACCAGGTGTGAAACAGAACTGAAAGTGTAGTCCTGTGGAGCAAACCTGAAGTTTTGGGTCTGGCATAGCCCTTAGTGTTTCGTAAAATCTTCTCTGATAAATTATGAAAGGAAAACAATACTATTACAAATTAGATTGGTGTAATGGTCAGAAGCAATGTGGTAATCTGAAATTATTATATCAGAGTACAATTTTAGAAGTCTTATCTAACTAAAAATAGGGATAATCCATTAGGGATAAAATCCATGGTTAAAAATTAATCAAATTTAGAGAAAAAAATCTTCAGGTTTTAAAAAAGTCCATTGCATTGTCACATTCTGGCTGCCAACACATTTTTTTGTCAGAAACAAATGAGAATTATTAATATAAATAAAAGTACTTTGCAAAGTTTGAATTACTACTCATATAAAATAGTGTGTTTGTTTTTTGTTTTTCTTTTTTCATTTTTGGTCAGGTTGACCACTCTAAATTTAGTTTCTTGTAATCAGCCTCATAAAACATGTCTGGAAGTGCATGTTCCAACCTTCTATGATATTTACTGAGCAGTGACTACATTCCAGCTATTGTTCTCAGACCTGTGGATATAGCAATGAATAAATTTTAAAACTTCTGCTCTTACAATAGGTGTGTGGAAGAGGACAGAGAAATAAATAAGAAAATCAACATAAATAAGTTGGATTAAAAGAGTGTTTTGGTTGTAAGAACATCAAACAGGATCACATAAGGAAGAATGAGTGAAATGAACTATTTTAGCTTAGGTGTTCAGTGAAGGCCTCTCTGACAAGTTATCATTGAGCTGAGACTTTTGAATGTTAAAAAGGAATCTTCAGTGGTGAGGATGAGCTTACTGTTCTGAAGGACAGAAATGCTAGGAAGACTAGAACCTAGTAAACAAGAGGGAGAAAGTTATGTGAAATGTTTCAGAGAGTTATGCAGCAGCCAGATGGGATAAGATCTGGTAAATCAGAATATGGGGTTTGGATTATATCTAAGAGGGAAAGGCATTGAGCATTTGAATCATAGGACAATATAATCTGATTTATGCTTTTAAATGATCGCTTTTCTTCGCCTTTTGTCCATGACTGACTGGGTTGTTTACAATCAGTCTTCCCACTAAGAACTAGAAAGAAACGATAAAACTAACAGCTGACTTCTTAACAGACGTATGAAATCTAGAACACAGTTGAACGAAACCTTTAAAATGCCAATTTAAAAAAAACAACCTGCCATCTTAGATGTTGTTAAGATGATAATATCATCTAAGTATACATCTAGGTATATCATCTAGGTATATACCAATAAAAATTCATACATATGTGTGTGGGTGGACATACACACACTCACACACAGATGTTCATAGAGGTATCACAACAACCCAAACTGGAAGCAATTAAGATTTGTTCCTGCTGCTGCTGCTGCTGTGCTAAGTCGCTTCAGTCGTGTCCAACTCTGTGCGACCCCATAGACGGCAGCCCACCACGCTCCCCCGTCCCTGGGATTCTCCAGGCAAGAACACTGGAGTGGGTTGCCATTTCCTTCTCCAATGCATGAAAGTGAAAAGTGAAAGTGAAGTCGCTCAGTCGTGTCCGACTCTTAGCGACTCCATGGACTGCAGTCTACCAGGCTCCTCTGTCCATGGGATTTTCCAAGCAAGAGTACTGGAGTAGGGTGCCATTGCCTTCTCCGAAGATTTGTTCCTAATGGATTAGATAAATAAATCAAGGTATACTCTATACATTGAAACACTAAAGAACAATGCAGCTTAATTAACTCTGGCTGTGTATAATAATGTTTAAATTTCTTGCACATAAAATCCAACCATGAAGGAAAAATAGACATTTAAAATAAGCAAATTAGTGTGATACAGGTTCAAACATAGACAGACAACCAAGCAGAATATAAAATAAGTGAATAAAGAAATTCCCTGGTGGTCCAGTGGTTGGGAATCCACACTTCCACTACAAGGTGTGTAGATTTGAACCTGTGGTCGAGGAGGGCCTAAAATCCTGCATGCCACACAGTGCAGCCAACTAAATAAATAAATAATAAAGTAAATGAATAAGTACAATTAAAAATTAAAAAAGAGAGGTGACCATGCTGGTAAGACAATCAATTACAGAAAAGAATGAAAAAGAAAATGGTAATGCCTGTTACAAAGAAATTTCAATGGCCCAGGTGAAGAATGGCAGTTATATGGACTTAAAAGTTAATCAAAGTACTCTTATGAATGTAAAGATGTTTGATTTATGGCCAATGCAGCACTCCAGAGTAGTGAGAAAATAATGGTTCTCTTGGTGCTGGTTAAATTGAATACTCATAGAGAAAATGGGACATGAGTTTGAGCAATCTCCAGGAGTTGGTGATGGACAGTGAAGCCTGGTGTGCTGCAATCCATAGGGTTGCAAAGAGTCAGACATGACTGAACAACTGAACTGAGAGAAAACAAAACTGATCTCTATCACACACCATATATGAAAATGAATTTCCAGATGGATAGTACGCTAATTTTAAAAGAAAACAATGAATATAGAATGTAAATAGAGTATGTTCATGAATTTGATACAGGAAAATATTTAAACCTAAAGACAATAACTGAAAAAAATACAATTTACTGAATCATACCATCTTTAAATAGGAACTTTGGCATGTCTTCAAATAGGTGAAGAGGCAAGCCACAGAATGGGAGAGCCTACTTGTAATGGATGTATTTGACAAAGGGCACATATCTAGATTATGAAGAATGCCTACTAATCAGTAATACAGACAGTCCAATTAAAAAAATAATGGGCAGGAGACTCCAGTACTTCACCAGAGAGGATATCCAAATAGCCAGTAAACACTTGAAAAGATGATCAACCTTAGTATTTATAAAAAATTAAGCAAGTAAAGTTGCACTGTAGTACCAATACACATCAGCCAGCTTGAACAAAATGAAAATGACATAATACAAAGTATTGACAAGTATGTGGAGCAAATGGGACTCTTACACCCCTCTGGTAGGAATACAAAGTGTTATCCACAATCTACAAGCAAGAAATTCCATTTCTAGGCTACATCCAATCAAAATGTGTACATATATGCACATGAACCCCTTCACGGATCACAACCTTGTTATTGTGAAAGTGATTGTATAACTCAGGGATGCCATGAACCATGCCATGAAGGGCCACGCAAGACAGATGGGTCATAGTGAAGAGTTCTGACAAAACATGGTCCACTGGAGGAAAAAATGGCAAACTACTCTAGTATTCTCGCCACCAGAACCTCATGGGCATTAAGAAAAGGAAAAATGATAAGACACCAGAAGATGAGCACCCCTACCCCCAGGTCAGAAGGTGTCTAATGTGCTACAGGGGAGATGCAAAGGGAAATTAATAACAGCTCCAGAAAGAATGAAGCAGCTGGGCCAAAGTGGAAATGACTCTCAGTTATGGATGTGTCTGGTGGTAAAAGTAAAGTCCAATGCTGTAAGGAACAATATTCCATATGAACCTGAAATGTTAGGTTTATGAATCAAGGTAAACTGGATGTGGTCAAGCTGGAGATGGCAAGATCGAACATCACATCTTAGGAATCAGTGAACTAAAATGGATGGGAATGGCAAATTTAAATCAGATGACCATTATATCTACTACTGTGGGCAAGAATCCTTTTAGAAGAAAAGGAGTAGCCCTCATAGTCAACAAAAGCGTCTGAAATGCAGTACTTGGGGGAAATCTCAAAAATGATAGAATGATCTTGGCTCATTTTCAAGGCAAATGATACAGTGTCACAGTATTGCAAATCTATGCCCCGGTACTGCTGCTAAGTTGCTCAGTCGTGTCTGACTCTGTGCGACACCATGGACTGCAGCCCACCAGGCTTCCCCGTCCACGGGATTTTCCAGGCAAGAGTACTGGAGTGGGGTGCCATTGCCTTCTCCTATGCCCCAATGACTGAAGCCAAAGAAGCTGTAGTTAACCAGCTCTAAAAAGACCTACAAGACCGTCTAGAACTAACACCAAAAAAGATGTCCTTTTCTTCATAAGGGATTGGAATGCAAAAGTAGGAAGTCAAGAGACCTGGAATAACAGGCAAGTTTGGCCTTTGAGTACAAAATGAAGCAGGGCAAAGGTTAACAGAGTTTTGTCAAGAGAAGGCACTGGTCAGAGCAAATACCCTTTTCCCACAAACCAAGAGATGAATATACGCATGTACATCACCAGATGGTCAATACCAAAATCAGATTATGTTCTTTTCAGTTGAAGATGGAGAAGCTCTATACATTCATTAAAAACAAGAGCTGGAGCTGACCATGGCTCATATCATGAGCTTCCTATTGCAAAATTCAGACTTAAATTGAACAAAGTAGGAAAATCCACTAAGCCATTCAGGTATAACCTAAATCAAATCCCTTGTGATTATACACTGGAGACAATGACTAGATTCAAGGGATTAGGTCTGGTAAACAAAGTACCAGAGAACTATGGATGGAAGTTCATAAGACTGTACCTGAGGCAGTCACAAAAACCACCCCAAAGGAAAAGAAATGCAAGAAGGAAAAGTGGTTGTCTGAAGATGCTTTACAAAGAGCAGAGGAAAGAAGAGAAGCAAAAGGCAAGGGAGAAAGGGAAAGATCTACCCAACTGAATGCAGAGTTCTAGAGAATATTAAGGAATGATAAGATAACCTACTTAAATGAACAATATAAGGAAATAGGGGAAACTATGGGAGAGACAGGAGAAGGTGATGGCACCCCACTCTAGCACTCTTGCCTGGAAAATCCCATGGATGGAGGAGCCTGGTAGGCTGCAGTCCATGGGGTCGCGAAGAGTCGGACATGACAGAGCAACTTCACTTTCACTTTTCACTTTCATGCATTGGAGAAGGAAATGGCAACCCACTCCAGTGTTCTTGCCTGGAGAATCCCAGGGATGGGGGAGCGTGGTGGGCTGCCGTCTATGGGGTCGCACAGAGTCGGACACGACTGAAGCGACTTAGCAGCAGCAGCAGCATGGGAGAGACTAGAGATCCCTTCAAGAAAACTGGAGACATTGCATGCAAGGATGGACACAATAAAGGATGGTAAGAAATGTTAAGGACCTAACAAAAGCAGGAGAGATTAAGGAAAGGTGGCAAGAATATATAGAAGTATACAAAAATATCTTAATGACTCAGATAACCATAATGGTGTGGTTGCTCACCTAAAGCCAGACATCCTGGCATGTGAAGTCAAGTGAGTCTTAGGAAGCATTACTAAGAACAAGAGCTAGTGAAGGTGACAGAATTGCAGCTGAACTACTTAAAATCCTAAAAGATGCTGCTGTTAAAGTGAATCATGCATTATGTGTGATTCAAATTTGGAAAATTAAGGTCAGTTTTCATTCCAATGCCAAATATGTTCAAACTGTCATACAATTGGCTCTCATTTCACATGCTGGTAAGTTAATGCTCAAAATCCCTCAAGCTAGGCTTCAACAGTATGTGAACCAAGAACTTCCATATGTACATACCTGATTTAGAAAAAGAAGAGAAATCAGACATCAAACTGCCAACCTTCTTTGGATCATAGAGAAAGCAAGAGAATTCTATAAAAACATCTAATTCTGCTTCACTGACTATGTTAAAGCCTTTGACTGCATGGATCACAACAAACTGTTGAAAATTCTTAAAGAGATGGGAGTACCAGACTATCTTACCTATCTCCTGAGAAACCTTTGTGTGGGTCAGGAAGCAACAGTTAGAACTGGACATGGAACAGCTGACTAGTGCGAAATTGGGAAAGGAGAATGACAAGGCTGGTATATTGTCACCCTACTTATTTAAATTCTCTGCAGAGTATATCATGCAAAATGATGGGCTGGATGAAGCAAAAGCTGGAATTAATATTACTGGCAGAAGTCCAACAACCTCAGATATGCAGATGACACCACTCTAATGGTAGAAAATGAAGAGGAACTTAAGAGCCTCTCAGTGAGGGAGAAAGAGGAGAGTGGAAAAGCTGGCTTGAAACTCAACATTTAAAAAACTAAGATTATGGCATCTGGTTAAATGCCATAGTTAATCTTAAAAAACTAAGATTATTCCATCACTTCATGGGGGGACCATGAAGGGGGTAAAGTAGAAGCAGTGACAGAATTTATTTTGTTGGTCTCCAAAATTATTGCAGATGATGACTGCAGCCATGAAATTAAAAGACACTTTGCTCCTTGGAAGGAGAGCTATGAGAAACCTAGATAGTATATTAAAAAGCAGAGACATAACTTTGCCAACAAAAGCCTGTATAGTCAATGCTATGATTTTTCCAGTAGCCATGTACAGATGTGAGAGGTGGACCATAAAGAAGGCCGAGCACCAAGTAATTGATGCTTTTGAACTGTGGTGCTGGATGAGACTCTGAGGAGTCCTTTGGACTGCAAGGAGATCAAACCAGTCAGTCCTAAAGGAAATCAGTCCTGAATATTCATTGTAAGACTGATGCCAAAGCTCAAGCTCCAATACTTTGACCACCTGATGTAAAAAGCTGACTCAATTTCCCTAAATTAAAATTTTTTTATTATTATTTAATAATAAAATAAAAATTTTATTATTTCCCTAAAAATAATTTCCTCTAAATTTTCCAGACTTTAGAAAAGACCCTAAAAAAAAAAAAGAAAGAAAAGACCCTGATGCTGGGAAATATTGAAGGCAAAAGGAGAATGGAGCAGCAGAGGATGAGATTTTTAATAGCATCAGTGACTCAATGGACATGAATTTGAGCAAACTCCCAGAGAAAGTAAAGCACAGAGGAGACCACATGCTGTAGTCCATAGGGTCACAAAGGGTGGGAGATGACTTAGGGACTGAACAAGGACAGTATGCATATGAACGTAAGCATGCATGCATGCATATGCACACACACACACACACACACACACACACACATGGATATTTATAGCAGCATCTTTCATAATAGCATCAAAACAAAAAGAAACCAAAGGTCCATCATTAATGAATTAGATCAATGAATTGATGTATATTCATGCATTGGAATACTATAGAACAATAGAACTAATCAAGCTTCTGCTACGTACAGCAACATGGCTGAATTTCATAAACACAATGTTGAACAAAGGATGTCAGATACAGTGGAATATACATATGAATATATATATTTTCCAGTCACATAATTATAAATGAAAGGAAAAACTGATTTATGGCATTAGGAGTCAGGAAAAGACCCTGATGTTGGGAAAGATTGAATGCAAAAGGAGAAGAGAGTGGCAGAGGATGAGATGGTTGGATAGCATCATTGATTCAATGGACCTGAACCTAGGCAAACTCCAGGAGATAGTGAGGGATATGGAGGCTTGGTGTGCTGCAGTCCATGGGTCACAATGTGTCAGACACAGCTTAGCAACTGAACAACAAGAGGATAATATTTTCCTTTGGGGAGAAGGAAAGGATAACAATAGATAAGTATTCATATGAAAGGTTTCTGGGATTCTGGTAATGTTTTATCTCTTACTTTGGTGTCCATTAGGATTGTGCTCCTGTTGTTATTTAGAGAACTGTCCATTTATAATGTATTCACCTCTGTACTGTGTTATAGTCTAACACTTAAATTTCACTGTGCAATGAAGAGACTTAGTAATAGAGGGAATGGAAAAAGATGAGAAGACCTGTTACAAAGCAATTCCAGTTGCCCAGATGAAAAAAGATGGTTGTTTGGACTCTGATATTAACAATACAAATGGAGACAAGTAGGCATATAAAACTATCAGAGATATGTTGGTGATAGAATCAAACTGGTCTCTTGATGGATTCAATACAGAAGTGTTATGGATCATGGATAACTCCTACCTAATGAATGGATGGTGGAATTAATACCCAGTCTTAAGGCTTCACTGTTTGCCAACCACTATTTTAGATGTTTTGTAGGCATTAACTTGTTTGATACTCATAATACTTTCCCTCTCAGATGATGAAAACTGTCTTCAGTAATTCCACTTTATGAATAAGGAAATGGAGATGCCCAGAGTTTGAGCAACTTTCACAATGTCCCATAGTTAGAAAGTGTGAAAGTTGAGACTGAAATAAAGAAGACTGAATGTAAAGTCATCTTTAACTGGTATGAATACTGCCTACCCAGGAAGACAGAAAGGGAGGAGAGAAGTACTCCAGTTTTGTATTGCTGCAAAAAGCTTAGTGGGTTAAGACAGCAATCATCTTATTATATCTCACAGTTTCTATGCGTCAGGAATTCAGGATCTCTCACGTCATTGCAGTCAGACAGTACCTAGAGCTGGAATAGCTGGGGCCAGAAGTAAGGGAATTAAAGTGTCGGGGGGCTGGCTAAGCATTATATTTCTCCAGGTAGCCTCAAGTCCTCTCCCGGGGAACATTCCATATGAGTCAGATTGGTCTTCCTCACAGCATAGAAGTGTCAGGGACTGTTTTTGTGGTAGATCAAGGTTCCAAGAGAATCAGATGAAATCTATATTGCCCTTTATCACAGCCTCAGAACTCAACATCACTGTTGCTGAAGTCATAAGCCCACCTATTAATATATTCAAGAGGAGGAAACCCAGGCTCCCAATTCTAGATGAGAAGATTATAAACATCACACTGTAAGAAGAGCATGCAGAACAAGAGATATGGTTGCAGCCAGCTTTGCAAAATAAAATATGCCAGATGAGAAGAGTTTGAACAGGGAAGAAAGAAGAATAGATGCAGACGAAGAAGGTAAATTTTTCACAACTAATATAGAAAACTTTCATTCAACAAATAATTGTCATACACCCTGTATGTGCTGCTGCTGCTGCTGCTGCTAAGTCACTTCAGTCGTGTCCGACTCTGTGTGACCCCAGAGACGGCAGCCCACCAGGCTTCCCCGTCCCTGGGATTCTCCAGGCAAGAACACTGGAGTGGGTTGCCATTTCCGTCTCCAATGCATGAAAGTGAAAAGTGAAAGTGAAGTCGCTCAGTCGTGTCCGACTCTAGCGACCCCATGGACTGCAGCCTACCAGGCTCCTCCATCCATGGGATTTTCCAGGCAAGAGTACTGGAGTGGGGTGCCATTGCCTTCTCCCTGTATGTGTTAGACACCACTAAGAATTATAAAGGGCCAAATGTGATCCTTTGTTAAGCCAAACATGATCCTTGAACTAAAGAAGCCAAAATTGGCTAGGTGGGAAAGTTAAATATAAAACACAGAGTGGGAAGATTTAGGAGTTCCTATACAACGATTGAAGCGACTTAGCAGCAGCAGCAGCAGCATACAATGACCACAGCAAGATCCAAGTGATTTTACAGTGTAGAACCGGGGTATGAAAACTACAGTTCAAAGTGGAAATCCAGTCTATAACCTGCTTTTGCTGAAGTCTTATTGGAATATAGCCATATCCACTCATTTGTATATTGTCTATGGCTGTGTTATGCTACAAAGACGAAGTTGAGTAGTTAAGACAGAGAACATGTGGCCCACAAAGCCTAAAATATTTACTGTCTGGCTCTTCACAGAAAAAAATTTGTCTAACTTGGGTGTAGAATATTGTGCATCCACTCAGATGAGAAAGAACTGAAGCCAAGAAGGAAAGTCCCAGATTTCCGGCACAGCAGAGAGGAATGCACAAGGGCTTCTAATTTGGGAAAATAAAATTATTGGCCAACAACTTGCTAGCCTCATGAGCTTGAGGAATTTATTTTATTTCTCTAAATCTTAGTTTCCTTTCTTGAATAAAAATCTTAGTTGTGCTTTTACTGCCCAGGATGATGCTGTGAATCAAGTAAGATGGTGTAGGAGCAAATGCTTCATACCCTGTGAAATGCTGAACATATCACTTACCTCTTTTTTACTCTTATTTCCTCTCAAGTAAAGCTTTGCTAATGGTCTTTCATCTCATCTTTATTTTTACACTCAGGGCATTGGCTTTTGTTTATAACTTTAAATGAGTTCATCTTTTCCTATTTTGATTACAATTATCATTCTCTGTTCTTTGGTCCTTTTTTGCTTTAAGACAAATCCTGGGGCTCCCCTGGTGGTTAAGAATCCACCTTCCAATGCAGAGAGTGTGGGTCTGATTCCTGGTGAAGGAGCTGAGATCCCATATGCCTCTAGGCCAAAAACCCAAAACATAAAAGAGAAGCAATATCGTAACAAATTCAATAAAGACTTTGAAAATGGTCCACATAAAAAAAAATCTTTTTAAAAGTCCTGATTTCTCCAACTACTCTTACATTTCTGTTACTTATTAATCACTCCTCTCTAATAGAGTCTTTACTACTCTCTCTTTTACCTTGAAATTCTTTTTAAAATCTTTTTCCAACCCTTATTTCTACTTTTTCACATATTGGTTTTGGAGGAGTGTACTGTTAGAAGAAGACACCAAAATCCTCTGATTCTTTTTGACAAAGTTCCTTGACTCTGTCCCACAATTGCTGAAAAATATTGGTATATTTTAAGTATGGTACAGTCTAAGAAGTCTTGAGAAGATACTTCTATAGCGATATTTGGGAACCTCTTTCAAATCAATGAGCCCATGACAAGTTCTGGTCGATTTAATGACCAGAACAATTTAATTCAACTTCATTATATTCTTACACATCTGAACCTCACCATCATCCATTGTCGGGCCTTGATTTTCTACATCCTTCATCCTATCACCACATTAGCTGCCAATCTATCTAAGTCTAGTCACGGGTAATCTCCTTTTACCTTCCTTTCACTAAGCAATTTCTACTCAATATGCAATCTCCAAAGGACTGGACTGGTCAGGAAACTGTGACCACATGGATTTTGAATAGTTTCAAAACTTCCATAGTGAAATATCCCATTCAAAAGGGTAATCATTTCACCACTTGGTTCAGATGAAACTGAGCTCTTGCACTTCCCAGCCAGCTTGTCATTTAATACACATTCCATACACAGGAAATGTCCATGACCAGAAACCTCACTAAATAACTATGACAATAAGCTCAAGAATGTTATGGTCAAGAACACAAACAGAGCAGGAGGATTTCAAGAGTTCTTCCAGGGAGAATCACAATAAAAATCCTAGTATTTCATGGTGAAGACTAACTAGGAAACTAACTGTGAATGATAATACAACAGAATTCCGGCCGAAATTTAGTCAGCATTACAATCTAGTTGAGGAAATGAATGACAGTGATGAAATTCTTGCAGACAGTGTGTAAATGTCAGATTGGGGCCACTGGGAGGAGTACGGATGTATTTGTGTGAATAGGGTAAAGAAAAAGCATCTAGAAAGAGTTTGAAGGGGAGTAAGATCAGATGCAGTGAGTTTTTAAATATCTTACTTAGGGAAAAGTTCTACGTCTATGACAAACACACTGTGTTACAAATTCCTTATGAAATTTCTTTAGATGAAATTTGTTCTGGCTCTGGCCACATTGCAGCCTTGAGCAAACCTTTTAACTTGAAGCAATTTGTATGAAACTTCACATCCACTGGACCTTGAAAATGGTCAATTATATGCTTTGTTGAATGAATAAATTTGTGTTCTGGCAAAGGAAAAAAAAAGTTAAGAGTAATGCAGTTTCTTTACTTTTTTTTTTCCATTTTTTGCTTTTTTGTATCATGTTTAGTCTTGCTTACATGATTTAGTTGTGTATATTATACATCTCTGCCCAAAGTATTCCTGACCAGTCCTAGAAGGAGGGTGATGTGATATTAGGATAACTCAGTGAATTGTAGAATCTTAGTTCTCAGTTCAGTTCAGTTGCTCAGTCATGTCCGACTCTTTGCGACCCCGTAAACTGCAGCACACCAGGCCTCCCTGTCCATCACTAACTCCTGGAGTTTACTCAAACTCACGTCCATTGAATCGGTGATGCCATCCAACCATCTCATCCTCTGTCATCCCCTTCTCCTGCCCTCAATCTTTCTTCCCAGTATCAGGGTCTTTTCAAATGAGTCAGCTTTTCGCATCAGGTGGCCAAAGTACTGGAATTTCAGCTTCAACATCATTCCTTCCAATGAACACCCAGGACTGATCTCCTTTAGGATGGACTGGTTGGATCTCCTTGAAGTCCAAGGGACTATCAAGAGTCTTATCCAACACTACAGTTCAAAAGCATCAATTCTTCAGCGCTCAGCTTTCTTCACAGTCCAACTCTCACATCCATACATGGCCACTGGAAAACCATAACCTTGACTAGATGGACCTTTGTTGACAAATATGCTATCTAGGTTGGTCATAACTTTCCTTCCAAGGAGTAAGCGTCTTTCAATTTCATGGCTGCAGTCACCATCTGCAGTGATTTTGGAGCCCAGAAAAATAAAGTCAGCCACTGTTTCCACTGTTTTCCCATCTATTTGCCATGAAGTGGTGGGACTGGATGCCATGATCTTAGTTTTCTGAATGTTGAGCTTTAAGCCCACTTTTTCACTCTCCTCTTTCACTTTCATCAAGAGGCTCTTTAGTTCTTCTTCACTTCCTTAGAAATAACCTAGCACTGTGGTTTCAGAACAACCACACCCTGACTAGAGCTCTCCAAGATTAAATCTTAATAGGCCCATGGCATTTTGAGAAAAATAAGAATGATGTTGATGTGCACATCCATATGTGTTTGTGTGTGCCTCTGTGGTATGTTTGCCAACTTTCATTTCTTAAAAGAACTGCCCATTTTATTACATTAAAATGCTCTTTCTCTTATGAAGTGCTAATTGTAGCAGACGCTAGCTGTGTGTGTGTGTGTGTGTGTATTCAAGCCTTGGCAAACTAAAATTATGGCCGTACTCTGTTTGCCCTACCCACCAACCCTGCCAAGTTTTTGAAATTGTGCTGATATGGTACACATAATATGAAAATCCTACTTCCTTTGCTCCCCAAATTACCTTATCTAACTAAAAGCTTGTCATGCTAATGAATAAACCCAGAGAGATAATTTGGAGGGGGAAATCCTCTTTTAAAATTTAGCAGGGAGGAAAATAAGGAATTTCCTCTGTTCATGTTCCTTTCTCCCCACAAAGTATCAGAAGTCTTTCCTAAAACTTGAGTTTTTTCCTTTGGATACAGTTTGGGCATGACAGCCCATCCCCCCTTCACATTCCTGGAATCAGCTGCAGTATTTGTGGGTAGGATGGAGTCTATTGCCTTCCTGTTGAATCAGCAAAGAGGCAGTTGTTAAATGGTGTCCAGTCTCCTACAAGGAAGACAAACATGGCATATCCGGAGCTATTCCAGAGATTAAGTTCAGCGGGTATCAAAAATTCAATGCTGACTGTTCCTGTGACCTAGAAGTACACTCATGTTGAAAACCTGGCCACCTTTTCCATTCTTTCTTTACCTATATATATTAGATATGTTTACCAGAAGACAGTATTCCAGAGCATTGTCGCCATGAAAATGGAATACTATGTCACTGCATCCTGAACAATTTGAGGCCAAAGAGCATAAAAAGAAAATTAGATGTTTTAGCGTGGTTCAGTGTATACCAAGAAATAGCCAACCAAAATATACATTTTTACTTTCACATACTGAAAGCATCTTCAAAGATGATAGATTGCTAAGAACCCTTAGGAACAACAATAAATAGGAGGTGATCCATTCACTGGGAACAGATAAATAATTATTGTCCTTCCTATTCAAAGATGACTTTGTGGACAAAGTGTTTACCACTAAGTGTAAGAGTCACCAACCAGAAGTCCTTTTCACATTGTGCTTCATGAAGGTATCCCTTGGTTTTATAGGTACTGGCATTAAGCACCCAAACTACATAATACGTTACCATTTTCTAGGACACTAGCCTTCCCAGGATTCCATTCATTTATTTATCAAAATATTTATTAAATACCTACTGTGTGCATGTCACTGTGTGGTAATGCAAACATGTATGAGATACAGTTCTCACTCTCGAATATATTAGTCTACTTTAAATACATTGACTATCTACTGCATGTTCAGTGTTGTGGACTAAATTATACCCCTCAATTCATATGCTGAAGCCCTATCCCCCAAACTGACTGTGTTGGATATACAGCCTTCAAAGAGATAATTAAGGTTACATGAGGTTGTAAGAGGCAGGAGGCAAAGGGGACAACAGAGGATGAGATGGTTGGATGGCATCACCAACTCAACGGACATGAGTCTGAGTAAACTCCGGGAGTTGGTGATGGACAGGGAGGCCTGGCGTGCTGCAGTCCATGGAGTTGCAAAGAGTCGGACACAACTGAGCTACTGAAATGAACTGAACTGAACTGAAGAGGCTTCCCAGGTGGTAAAGAACCCACATACCAATGCAGGAGACATAAGAGACACGGGTTCAATCCCTGGGTCAGGAAGATTCCCTGGAGAACAGCATGACAACCCACTCCAGTATTCTTGCCTGGAGAATCCCCATAGACAGAGGAGCCTGGAGGACTGCAGTATATGGGGTCACAAAGAGTAGGACATGACTGAAGTGACTTAGTGCACACACATGAGGTCATAAGGTGGCGGGGGAAGCTGTGAACAACAGAAGAGGCCTCAGCACCATGAAAAATAAATTGCCAATTGTCTAAGCTACCTAGCCTGTGGCATTTTCTAATGGTAGTTCTAAGTAGACTGAGATACTAGGCAATGCACAGCGTGTATTTACATACATTCACATGCTATGTGGTGCTGTCTTATTTAGAGCCGTGTTCTGAAGTACGTCTTCTGTTATAACCCAGATCAGTTCTAGTTTGAGGAGTGGAGTTGTTTGTTTTGTTTTCTCAGGATCTGTGAGATTGTTTTCTCTGTGTTGCTCTTATGGAATCTGACTTCCTTCCATAAAGACATCCTCAAAAACTTGGTGCTCTCAAGCTGTTGTGTGACCACACTGAAGCCGTCCCTTGGGTCCCTCTTCTGAGATGGAATGATCCTCTCTTCTGTATTTCCTCTGTTACGTCCATCACGACTTCATTCAGAGAGGACTGTAGGCAGATATCACCACCATTCACATGAAGCTGTCCGTGACTGGTAACACAGTTTTCATCTGAAGATTAAGGGTACACCCTTACCTTGCTACCTAATGTGTGGTCTACAAACTGCTAGCAGCAGGCTCAGTTGGTAGACTGTTAGACATGCAGGATCTCAGGACCTTCCAGGCTGATCTGTGTGCAACAGAGTTTGAGAAGTTCTGCTCTACCAGTACTTAAAATATTTAGTTAGCCATGTGTCCACGACACAGGCAGCACCTCAATGAGACTCAGCTCCAGCTTCCTTAAGATGGAAAAAAGCCATTCAAATAATCTTCCACTACATTCTGCCCTTTCAGTCATCTTGCTTGGGTGAAGTTCGTTGTCCTTGCCAGGTGTCATTGTCCTGCCTTGCAGTGTCTTCTGCCTCCTTTCAGGAATGTTTGGTCACAAACGCAGCCTCCTAATCCATTTGCCTGAGTGCCACTCCCTCTATTCTGAAACATGGTTTCCTCCATTTAAAGAAATTCCCGATTCCTTCCTCACCTGAGATCTAGACCTACTGTTATGCCATCCTTTAAATCTCAAACTTTCTGATCATCAGTGCCCCCCCACCTTTCAGCTTTACTAAGCACTTTACTTAAATTGACTCCAGAAGAAACTTTTCCCAAGGTAAGAAGAGCTAAAGCTTTCATTACTTCAGATCTTTTCACATTTAGAGTTAAAATTTGAACATATTTATGTGTGCAACTTACAACCAACTAAAAAAAAACTTAAAACCACAAAGAAAAATTTTAAAGAAACTAGATATTCCAGGAAATAATAAGTGCTCTGCATACCACTAAGTACATTTGTCTTAAGGCAGGATGATCTAGCTAATGGTTTATGAGTGGAAGGCTCAAGAGTTAGACTATCTGAATTCAATTCCTGATACACTACAGAATAATTATTTAAAAAATAACTACCAAAAATGCCTTTCTTAAGAGAAAGAGTGTCCTGTGAATTATCTGGTTATTTGAATACTCAAAGATACAACTGTTTATCCTAGCTAATATCACAGTGCCATAAAAATTGATTTGGCTCCAAGAATATGAGAATACTATAGCTCCAAGAGAGTATTACTGACACATATGTTAGAGCATAATGCCTGACAGTGTGGACCCTGACTTCAAGGTTTGAATCCTAGCTCTGCCATTTAAGCTGTGTAGCTTTGAACAAATTTCTTAACGTCACCATTAATTTTTCTCATTAGCAAAAAGGAGATAATATTAATGTCTATAAGTTTGTTTAAGTGATTAAATGAGTTGTTCTTTGTGAAAGTACTTAAACTATTCCTAAATACAATGCCAAAAATGTCAGTTATTATTTTAATACCATAGCCTACCAGGTAGAAGAGCTTTTCCTAGAAAGTTATCTTCCATAACCATCCCCAAGCCCAGCTGAAAACTTGACCTTGTATGTATCCCTTACCTGGGATAGACAGCCTGCCCAATATTGTTCTCAAAGCCTTTGTATATTAAAGAAATGAAAAAATTGAGAGGAGGAGTCTCAAACATGATAGATAAATAAATCTGTTATTTCAGCTATCCACTGAGCAAATTCAAATTATTCCCTAGGTACCTACTAGTTGCCATGTACTGTCTTCATGGAACTAACAGCAGCAAAGATGTGCCTAAAAACTAGACTCCAAAATAAACATACAACTATGGTAAGTGCTTTAAAGGAAAAACAAATCAAACAAACAAAAACACATGGTCTCTCTCTGTTGCAGAGACTAATAAGGGGCCCTACTATGAGAATTAGGTCATAGCAGCAGTGGAAGAATCCAGAAAAAGAAACTCCTTTTCACACTTAATAATAATGCATTTCCTGAGGCATTCTAAAAGAACCACAAGCTCCAAGTGGTCAAATCCTTCTTAGAGGAATTCTTTTAAATGATTCTTCAAGCCTCACAGTTGACACTGTCTTATTCATTATAGATCCTGGCAGAGCCTTCTGTTTCAATGAAGAAACGTGGTTTGTGTGCCCTGTTCACTCCTTTGTTCTCAGAACCTAGAACAGTGCTAAGTATATCAGGAATTCGATAAAAAATAGTTGAACGGTTGAATTAGAAAATGAATAAATGAACAAATTGTGAAACTACTTTTACATAACATTCGTTAAAACATTCTAGAACTAGTGCCCTGGGGAGGACATGGGAGGCCACTGGAGGAACACTGTCACGAAGAGGAAGCGGAGACCCGGCCTTCACCACAAATTGTGCACTTCCATGACCAGTTGAGTAGGAGTGAGGCACCGAGCCTAGGGAACAGAAATGAAGCTCAAGACTTCCTCTTCCTGCTTCATTCTTGTATAAAGACATTAAAAAATCCCTGTGATTGCCATTTCTGCATTTTTTGCCTGCATTCCACCCCCACCTTCTCTGCCCATCTTTAACATTTCCTTTATCCTATTTGATGTCTTCTTCTATTCTGATGCCTGATTCATTTAAACCATCTTTAACAGCTGTTTTTAGGTCTTCAGACATTGTTGAGTGGAGTTCAGAAATTTTTCCCTCACAATGTTCACATTGTCACATGTTAAATCTGGACCATATCAGATCCAGGGCCAATTCATCATGCACTGAATTAATCATCGAGATAGTCTCTAATTGGAACAGCATACAGTGTTAGTGCCATCCTGTTGCTGGATAGTTGTGGTTTTGAGAACACATTCAGAAGTTTGTTCAAATAAGTAGTATGGTTGATATTTCTATCCCCAAATTAAGGCCCTTTTATAGTTACAGAAAGCAGATTAATGGTTGCCAAAGGCTAAGGAGGGGGGGGGGGAGTGACTGCTTAATGAGTATGAGGATCTCCTTTGGGGGGAGATAAAAATAATTTGGAACTAGATAGAGGTGATAGGTGCACAACATTGTGAATGTACTAAATGCAACTAAATTATGCACTTTACAATGGTTAAGCTTATGTTATGTGAATTTCACCACAATGTAAAAATGGCCCTATAAGATACAAAGAAGAGAATGCCCCCTTAACAAAGAATATAATCTCATGCACCCCAAACTCTGACGATGCCTGAACTGAGTGATCATTCTGCTATACTTCAGTGGCCAAAAGAAAGATGGAATATTGGCTTTGCTAAGGCAAAGAAGAGCTGTGGTCACTAGGCGTTTGTTACCAGAACTTTTTTACTCACTTGAGATATATGAATTTATCTATTTAAAGCAGTTTTTGAGCAACATGGATGGACCTAGAGATTATCATACTGAGTGAAGTAAGTCAGACAGAGAAAGTGTAATGTCATGTAGTATCATGTAATATCATATAATATGTGGAATCTAAAAAATAATGATATAAATAAAGCAGCTTCTGGATCTCAGGATGGTATCACAGTGGGAGGGCTCTGGGGTAGCAAGAAGAGAGCACAGTTGCAAGACCCACTTTAAAAATATTTCTGTGAGTCTGGAACTAAAATATGTATGGGTAATATGTATAGGAGAGGATTTGCTAGGGTGGGAAAAATACAGCTGCAAGGAAGAAAAAAAGGGGGTGGGAAGAAATGACGGTTTCTTTAAACACAAGTATTAATCACAGTTGAGATGCAATTCAAGGTATGAAGCCACAGCTGTGAAGGGGAGGGCAGAAGGAAGACATGATTATTATTTTAAATATATTTATATTAAATCATTACTGAAAATAGGAAACCAGACAAGAAATTTGCGGCTGGGAGTAGGGCAAAGGGAACTTAGTCTCCTATCCGTTGAAATGGATGTGTTAAATGGGTCTTCACACAGGTCAAAGAGGGCATCCTCTACAGCTGGAAGTGGGAGGACTGCTGGAGAAGGCTAGTTTGTCTACCTGTCACTTTAAAATATGCTCTTTCCCTTTCAGTTTGTAGGCGCTTCTTGCAAAATAGAGAATTTATGAAAATGAGAAAAGAACAATTAGCTTCCTAGCTGGGTTACTTTAATTTCTCAGTTTTAAGAAACTCCATGGATTTTGTAACACAATGTCATTTTTTCATTCTTCTGGAGGAAAAAGTCAATATTCTTAACAGTCTTTGGATATTAGACGTGGGAGTTCTTTAGGGCAGAGACTGTTAACTTCCTCGACTAATTTCTGTGTCCCAGAAACTATCACATTTATGGATGGATGGATGGATGCATGGATGAATAGATGGTTGGATGGATGGATGGATGGACAGATGCTCTTATGAAAACAGGACCATTTATACATTTTTAAAAAGACATAGGCAGAACCTAGGTATAAATTAGATTTTAGTTTAAAGCTGCAGAATGACATTGAAAACCTGTATAGACAGAATAAGCATGAGACAACACATACATTAACTTGGGTACCCCTTCTTTTTTCTACCTTACAAGGAGACATTCAATCTGTCATGTCACTCAGGAAATAATGCCAGCTATCACTGGCTTTTACAGTCTCACAGATCTAAATTAAAATGCTGGTTTTGTCCCTTGCTGGCCGTGCAACTTTGAGTGAACAGCTTTTTTCTGTTTTTGTTGTATGATTGGGTTTTTGTTTGTTTTTGAGTAGCTTTATCTTTCTGAATCCAAAATTTCTTATCTTGAAGTGAAGTGACGTGAAATCAATTAGTCATGTCTGACTCTTTGCGACCCTGTGGACTATACAGTCCATGGAATTCTCCAGGCTAGAATACTGGCCTTTCCCTTCTCCAGGGGATCTTCCCAACCCAGGAATTGAACCCAGGTCTCCCACATTGCAGGCGGGTTCTTTACCAGCTGAGCTACCAGGGAGGCCCTTATCTTATGAAAATGATTATGTTAATAAAAATCTGGAAAAATTGTTGTGAAAATTAAATCAGGTGATGGAAGTAGAGTACCTGGCATGTAAGAATATTTTTTAAAGGATTAATTCTTTCTCAAGTTGATGCAGTAGTGTGCTGAAGCCAGTTTGTACCACTTCCTGGGTACAATTGTTTTATATCTCTTATCAGCTATGTGTTCATCAAGTTGGTAGCTTGAAATACACTATAGCAGGAGTATTTATGCCACAGAAGTTGGCAAAGACAATGACCAGGATTTTTTTTTTCTGGAAATACAACTGCCAAAATAATCCTGAGGAACATAAACTTTAGACAATACTACAAAGCTATAGTAATCAAAACAGTGTGATATCGGTACAAAAGCAGACATGAATCAATGTAATAGAATAAAGACCCAGAAATAAGTCCGCACACCTATAGGTAATTAATCTTTGAAAAAGGAGGCAAAAATATAAAATGGGGACTGTCTCTTTATCAAGTGGAGCTGGGAAAGTTAGACTGCTGCATGTAAATCAATGAAGTTAGAACACACCCTCATACCATGCAGAAAAAAACTCAAAATGGCTTAAAGACTTAAACTAAGACATGACAGCATAAAACTCCTAGAGGAGAGCATAGGCAAAACATTCTCTGTTATAAATCATACCAATGCTTTCCTAGGTCAGCTTCCCAAGGCAATAGAAATAAAAATTAAAATAAACAAATGGACCTAATCTAACTTATGAGCCTTTGTACAGCAAATAAAACCATTTTTTTAAAAAATGAAAAAACCTATGGAATGGGGCAAAATATTTGTAAATGATGCAATGAACAAGAGTTTAATTTCCAAAATACTCAAACAGCTCATACAATTGGACAACATAAAAAACAAACAACCCAATAAAAAAATCACTTTAACATGGTATCGTCAAAGAAGACATATAGATGGCCAGTAGGCTTATGAAAAGATGCTCAATATCTCTAATTATTATTGTTGTTTAGTCACTAAGTCATGTCCCACTCTTTTGCAACCTCATGGGCTGTAGCCTGCCAGGCTCCACTGTCCATGGGATTTCCAGGCAAGAATACTGCAGTAGGTTTCCATCTCCATCTTCAGGATATTCCTGACCCAGAGATCAAACCTGCACCTCCTGCATTGGCAGGCAGGTTCTTTACCACTGAGCCACCAGGGAAGCCCATTACTAACTATTAGAGAAATACAAATCAAAATTACAATGAGGTACCACCTCACAGTGGTCAGAATGGCCATCATTAAAAAGACCACAAGTAACAAATGCTAGAAAGGGTGTGGTGAAAAGGGAATCTTCCTACCCTGTTGATGTAAATGTAAGTTTGTGCAGCCACTATGGAAAGCAGTGTAGAGGTCCCTCAGGAAACTAAAAATAGAATTACCATATGATCCAGCCATCCCACTCTTAGACATATATCTGGACAAAATTATAATTAAAAAAGATACACGTGGCCGCTATGTTCATAGCAGTACCATTCACAATAGTCAAAACAGGGAAACAACCTAAACACCCACGGACAGATGAATGGATAAAGATGTGGCACATATAACACATAAGCAGCCATAGATAATACATAAATAAATGAGTGTTGTTATGTTTCAATAAAACTATTTACAAAAACAGGGAGCAGGTTGAATTTGGCCATTGAGCTATAGTTTACAGACCCCCACCACACATATTTTCACTTGGACTACTGTTTTTCCCAGAGTAATATTTGTCCTTACTTGTGGCACTGTGAACAGTGAGGAAATATATATATATATATATATATATATATATATATATATGTATTTATATTTATATATATATTTCTAGAAAAATAGGCAATATCATAAAATTGGCCTTCTCCACTCATTTGCATTAACTGTGTGGCTTCTATAGACTTTTGTGTTTGTGTCACCAAGTCTAAATGAGCCCTACAGTTCCTTCCAACTCTATAAATTTATATAGTCTGATGACAGTTATCAATGTGGCCAGAAGTCAGACTCCTGGGAACTGTGCCCACCTCATTTCTTTTATCAGCTACCAGGCCCTCCATAAAATCATTTGCTTTGAGGTTAAAACAGATATAAAAGACAAACCATTTGGGGAAGGGGCAAAATAGTAATTTTCTATATGCAGAAGCAACAGATAAGGATAAAAATGCTTGTTGTTCCTACTTTTGTTTCCTTTGCCACAATCTAATTTTTATAAGGGTTTGCTTACCAAGTACAGAACAGAGGAAAAGATGATGAACCCTATTCAGGTTCTTTAAATGTCAGATAATTTTTAAAATATTAATACTCAAAGACAAAAATAGATTATTTCCACAGTTTGAAGTCAACTTCCAATCTGAAAGTTCACTGCAGGCAGAATTTTGATTCAGTTCAAGTTGTTCTAATGGCTTTGCCCTTTTCCTTGGCTCAAATCATAATGAAACATTTTTTATTGTCTTTTAAACAAAAATCATAGTCTCGATAAAAATGAACACAAGAAAAAAATAAACAACATTCTCTTTATGACTACTTTCTGAACCCATTCTGAAATATAATTCCATGTATACAATTCTTTTATAGCTAAAGACATCTTGTTTTCTTTAGGCTATTTATCTTAGATATGATGCAATAAATATTATCTAAACACAGATTCTTCTCTGGAGTAAACATGACTAAAATATTAATACATTTCATCAACTCCAAGAGGTACACTTTTCACATTTTAAAATTTCCATAATTGAGGTGACTTTCACAATTACTGTTCTCTAGTTAACAGTTGTGATGTAGCTTTCATTTTAAACACATGCTGTTGTTCAGTTGCTCAGTCCTTTCTGACTTTTTGTGACCCCATGGACTGCAGCATGCCAGGCCTCTCTGTCCTTCAGTGTCTCCAGGAGTTTGCTCA
Source organism: Bubalus kerabau (assembly GCF_029407905.1). Taxonomy (NCBI): domain Eukaryota; kingdom Metazoa; phylum Chordata; class Mammalia; order Artiodactyla; family Bovidae; genus Bubalus; species Bubalus kerabau. The sequence continues at coordinate 70,916,994 of NC_073637.1, forward strand.
AACTCATGGCCATTGAGTCAGTGATGCCATCTAACCATGTCATCCTCTGTTGCTCACTTCTCCTCCTGCTCTCAGTCTTTCCCAGCATCAGGGTCTTTTCCAATATGTTGGCTCTTCACATCAAGTGGTCAAAGAATTAACGTTTCAGTTTTAGCATCAGTCCTTCCAATGAATATTCAGGGCTGAGTTCCTTTAAGAGTGACTGATTTGATCTCCTTTCTATCCAAGGGACACTCAAGAGTTTTCTCCAGCACCATAGTTTGAAAGCATCAGTTCTTTGGTGCTCAGCCTTCTTTATGGTCCAACTTTCACATCCATACATGACTACTAGAAAAACCATAGCTTTGATTATATGGAACTTTGTTGGTAAAGTAATGTCTTTGCTTTTTAATATGCTGTCTAGGTTGGTCAGAGCTTTTCTTTTAAGGAGCAAGCATCTTACTTTCACGGCTGCAGTCACTGTCTGCAGTGATTTTGGAGCTCAAGCAAAGAAAGTCTGTCACTGCTACCATTTTTCCCCCATCTATTTGCCATGAAGTGATGAGCCCAGATGCCATGATCGAGCTTAATTGTTAATCTTGATGGAATGACTGAGCAATAATAATTTCTCCACAGTTCAATTAGCAAACTCCTTAAAAACTATTTGAAGAAAAATTATCAGCATTGGTTGTTGTCTGACCACCTTTTGTTGACATCTTATGGTCAGATCAAAAAATTCCTATAAAAAATTTGCGAAGTAAGCATTAAGGGCTGGAAGAAAAGCCTAGATACTCTAGCAGGATATTAAGAAATACTGCATCATTAATGATTCCAATGGAACAAAGGAATATTTTGAGGAAAAAAAACATAAACCTTGATAACTATTCATTTAAACCTGATTCAGGACAAAGCTTCTAGCCACAAAAGAGTTAAAAGATTGACAAATATCCAAGAAAACAAGTTTAAATTGAAGAAAATTATCAAAAGTAGTCATTTCAGGGCTCTGAAATGTCCTCATAAATGAACAATATATCAAGATGCAGCCTCCTATACTGTTGGCGGAAATGTAAATTGGTACAACCTCTATGGAGAACAGTATGGAGGTTTCTTTAAAAACTAAAAATAGAACTAACATATGACCCAGTAATCCACTTCTGGAGATACACCAAGAGAAAACCATGATTTGTAAAGGTACTTGCATCTCAATGTTCGTTGCAGCACTATTTAAAATAGCCAGGACATGGAAGTAATCTAAATGTCTACTGACAGAAGAATGGATAAAGATGTGGTACATATATATGATAGACTAGGAACCATAAAAGACAATAAAATAATGCCATTTGCAGTGATGTGGATGTATATAGAAACTGACATACTGACTGAAGTTAAGTCAGACAGAGAAAGACAATTATTACACGATATTGCTTATATGTGGAATCTTTTAAAAATGGTACAAATAAACTTTTTAACAAAACATAAATAGAGTCACAGACATAGAAAACAAACTTATGGTTACTAGGGAGCAACATGAGGAGGGTTAAATTGGGAGGTTGGGCTTGACATACACACACTACTATATATAAAATATGTAACTAATAAGAACCTGCTGTATAGCACAGGGAACCATACTCAATACTCTGTAATGGGCTATATGGGAAAAGAATCTAAAAAAAAAAAAAGAGTGGATATATGTATATGTACAAATGATTGACTTTACTGTACACTTGAAACTAACACAACATTGTAAATCAACTATATCCCAATAAAATATTTTTAAAAGATGCATTAATTCATGACAAGCTACTCAAAGTTTGAATAAGAACACTGAACCTCTGCAGAGTTCATTCTCTCTTTTTTAGGGCATAAAACTTTTATTTATAATACTACAATGGTGGATACAAGTCATTATACATTTATCAAAACTCATAGAATATACAACACCAAGAACAAACCCGAATGTAAACTATGGCTTTGTGTGACAATAGTGGAAAAACATAGGCTCATCAGTTGAAATAAAACTACTTCTATGGTGTGGAATGTGAATAGCAGGAGAGTTTGTACATGTGTAGACAAAAGGAGTATATGGAACTCTGTGTTTTCCACTCAATTTTGCTATGAACCTAAACTTTCTGTAAAAAAGAAAGTATATTAATTAAAGGAGACACTCAGAATATATGAAGAACTCTTACAGCTTAGTAGGAAGATAAGCAACACAATTAAAATGGATAAAATATTTGAAGATATTTCACCAAAGAAGATACATAACTAGCTATGAACTGTGTAAAAATATTCAACATCATTAGCCATTAGGGAAATGCAAATTTTTCACATGGCCAAGTAATTCTATTTCTAGATATATATGCAAGAGAAATAAACACATGCATTCACAAAAAAGCTTGCACATGAATGTTTATAGTAGGGTCATTCATAACAGACCCAAACCGGAAACAACTCAAATATTTTTGAACAAAATGTGACAGTGGAATATTACTCAGTGATAAAAAGGAGTAAAGCGCTGACCTGTGCCATATTATTGATGAATCTCAAAAGCAGTGTGCTAAGGGAGAGAAGTCAGTCACAGCAGAACTACATATTGTGTGAGCCTATTAACAGGACATTTCCAATAAAGGCAATTCATAGAGACAGAAAATAGATGATTGATCTCCTTAGGTTAGGGATGGGAGCAGAGATTAAATGAAAACAGGCAGAAGGCAAATTTGCAGACTGATGAAAATGATCTAAAACTGGATTGTAGTGATGGTTGCACGACTCTTTATATTTTCTAAAAACAGTTGAATTTATACTTATATGAGGTTAGTTTTAAGGTACATAAGCAATATCATGATAAGTATGTGTAAGAAGCTAAAGACCAAGGAGGGAAAGCAATTTACTTATTAAGGGGTTAGATTCATGAGAGTCAGAATCAGAAATAAGAATTCATAGCCGGTGGACTTTCACTGAGATTCTAAGGTTCATAGACCAACTGGAAAAAAAAAATTCAATGCAATACAGGTTTAAATCATTTTTGGAAAAAAATATGAGATAAAAATTATTAATAAATGAATAGAAATATGAGCATATAAACAGATATACACTTTAGACATTCAACATCAATAAGTCCAAGTAGCTAATATTCAAACATGAATTTTATTACGGGATCTTTATGTTTTGAAGTATCTACCTTCTTGTTCAGTGTGGTTCATTCTTGCTGCATGTGTAGAAATCCCATCTCCCAACTCACACTGGAAGCTCTCAATGATGATAGACCACGGTTTCCTACTCGGGAGAGGGGGAGCTTCCTTAACCTGCTGTTACGCAGACAGCACTGCTTCAATCAGCCCTTGGGTACCCTACAGCTTCCCATGAAGTCAGCTCCACTGAATTCTCCATTCAGCTGTGTACTCTTTACAGTTTATTGGAATTCCTAATAGGTCACCCAACTTAACCAAAAGCACCATCTTCATTCTCCTCACTTTTTCCAACTCCAGAGAACCCTCAAGAGTTGTCCAAGAAATAAGAATCTCAACTCCAAATACACAAAAAGGAGCCTGCTTTGATTTTTCTTTTCAATCTCCATAAAGGAAATAAAATTTCCCTTGAAACCTGGAAACAAAATTTTCCCTGAGATGAAGGGAAACTCTTTTTTTTTGCTTTTAAACTGCAATTATATCAGTTCAGTCGCTCAGTCATGTCCGACTCTTTGTGACCCAATGGACTGCAGCAATCCAGGCTTCCTCGTCCGTCACCAACTCCCAGAGCTTGCTCAAACTCATGTCCATCGAGTCAGTGATACAATATATGGCTTCAGCATATAAGATGAGAAGGACATTTTTCTTAAATACCAAGTCTCAATTTCTTTTTGTGCTCAAGAAAAAAATATGGAGCCCTCTGGTGGTAGAATTACTATACTCACAATTAAGTTCCCTGACAAACTTCTCTTAGTAATCTAATGGCAAAAACTTGTATTTCACATTCAGAAACTTGACAATTCTTAATCTTCAAAGGGGCCTTTTATGAAAAGTGAGTGAAAGTTTTACTTTATATAGTTCTTTGTGCATTTTCCTGTCAAGACGTTTGAAGCCAATAAATATTTAAATCCGTGGAATAGTACTTCCTAGATAATGTCAAAATGAAATGAGGAATTAGAAATGAGGTTCAGAATCACTTTGATGGTTAGAAGTTGACTGATAGTCCCTAACATCCTTTAATATAAAATAGTTTCACATATTAAAATCTTTTGTAACTATTTTGGTTTATTTACAAACTTTACTGCATCTTATGCCCAGTATTTAAATCTCTTCATTAGTAGATGAAACTGTTCTTTTGTGTAACACCATGTAACAAGTAGCTTCTAAGATGCAATGAGTTTCTTGAGGTAAATTATGCTACTGCTTTCTTCTTTTGAGAGAAAGCAAGAGAGAGATTCATTATAAAAAACTGGCACATGCAATTCTTCAGATGGATGAGTCCCAAGATTTACAGGGTGAACTGGCAAGCTGCAGATCCAGGAGAGCCAGTGGTTTAGTTCCAGTCTGAGTCTGAAGGCTTGAGAAGTAGGTAAGCAGTTGATGTAGTTCCTGTCAAAAGGCTAGCAGATTTGAGACCCAGGAAAAGCAGATGATTCAGTACTTTGGGGGATTGAAGTCAGGAGGGTTGGAAGTCAGGAGACAAAAAAACTGATGTCCCAATTCAAAGGTCATTAAATATAAAGAATTCTCTCTTATTCAGGGGTGCATCAGCCTTTTTGTTCTCTTCAGGTCTTCAACTAATTGGACAAGACCCATACACATTATGGAGGGCATTCTGCTTTACTTGGTTTACCAATCTGAATGTTAATTTCATCCAAAATCACCCTCACAAAAGGATCCAGAATAATGTTTGACCAAATCCCTGAGCACCCAGTAGTCTAATCAAACTGACACATAAAATTAACCATCACACATCCAAAGGGAAAAAAAGATACATAGTTACACACAGAGGAGCAAAGATAAGAACTGCAGTAGACTTCTTATCTGAAACCATGCAAACAAAAGGCAACAAACTAGCATCTACAAAATGTTGAAGAAACTGTCAACCCAGAATTCTGTGTGCAGCAAAAATATCCCTCAAAAATTAATCTCTGTGTAGCATAAAACTGCATAGAAGTAAACACACACACACACACACACATACATACAAACAATAATGCTACCAGTTTTGTAAGATGCCTTCTAATTCCCAGGAATTGACCTATATCTTTTGGACCATAAATCTAACTGGCTTTGCTGATTGATGGAAAGCAGAAAAACTACCGTTTGTTTCTCATATTTTTACCCCCTCACTACAGAAAAACAAGAAAACACAGATGACAGGATCATAGCCATTAACAGTGAAGGTTCCAACTGCCTGATAGAAACAAGGAATACAAAAGTCAACAATTGCCTAATTTGGCCCTGAAAGTTTTTGTTTTATTTTATGTAAACACCTAGAGCTCAGTTTGAAATTTGTTGACTCATCCAATGCCCATTAAGGGGTATCACTTCCTGACAGCAGATTTGCTTCAAAGGCTTTGCTGAGGTAAAAGGTCAGAAGTAGGTTAGACATGTGCATTTTATATAGCTCGCCACATAAGCACACTTTATCTAATCATTACTTGTGCTATTTCCTTAGAGCTTGCACTGGCTAGTTATTAGACTTGTGTGTTACTTTCAGAAAATCAAAAATCTCCTCTCCTCTTCAAATTTAGTCACACAAATTGCATCAGTTCTTAAAGAAAGCCATACCTCAAGACCTCACAAAGAGGTATCTATTACCAGGAGCTCTAAGCAAATGTTCTTTTAATTAGCTACATTTATCTTTAATCCTTGTTTTGACAGAAACTCTAACATAAACATACATTACCAATACATAAAGCCCAGCTCAAAGTATGGTTAATTTTTATATTTGACAGAGCCAGTTGGAAAAAATAACTTTGACCTTTCTCCGTCTTTGTGTGATGTCACTACGACCTAGTCTTAGAACCTAAAACAGAAACAGTGGCATCTGCATCTAAAGTACAATAATGATTCTTTAACTGCTCCTTAAAAGTGGCAATAAAAATCCTAATAAGACCTCTGGGCCTTATGTCGAAGCAGCTGCAAAATCAAGTTGAATAATTTCTGCAAGGACTACAGTAATTATAAAACTGATTAAAGTTTACCTACACTTCATTCCTAGAGGGTTTTCAGCAAGGACTTAGAAACCAGATGGTTCAAGAATATGCATGATGGATATATTCCATGAAGCATGTCCGTTGTCATGGAAACAACAGAAATAACATTATCTTTACTGTCTATTCCTTCACAAAACCATGAATTTTAAGAGTTGTCGCCAATTTAAGCACAATTCAAAGGAACACTTTAGGTATCGGGTCTAAAAGGGGTGCCCCTACCCATGTTTTAATACTAATACTAAATTCTGAGGACTGAATTCACTAAAAATATCTTTAGTGAACCGATTCACTTTCTACAGGGGTATTTAAAGAGAGCCTTCAAGTTTTTTTTTTGGAATTTTCATACCCTGTAGAGAATTAGAAGGACTAAAGAACCTGAAGAAGTGAAGGTGGGTCTTAGAGAGTGCTCCTCTTCTAGAAGAAAGAGTGTTTGGGAGAGAAATTTCCTTCTCTGTGGAAAAGCCAGCCTTGCTTCTTCCTGGAGTTATCTCCTCCAGTTATACCCCAAGTTTATCCCTATCCTTATGCTAAGGAAGAACCTTACCAAACTTATTTTCTCCTCTTCATTGTCTTCAGCCTCAGTCATAACAACCATTAAGAATAATCAAACATGTCTTGAACACTTACTATGTGCCTAACATGCATCATGCCAATTCATCCTCACCACCACTCTGTATCACCCTTACCTCTATTTTATAGATAAAAGGACTGTGGCTTGAGCAGTGCTTCTCAAACCATAATGTATACATGAATCATTCATAATACAAGCCCTGGAGAAAGGACCAGACTTCTGCATTTCTAATGAGCTCCATGCGATACAAATGGATGCTAGCCCATAAATCACACTGTGTAGCAGACTTTGATGGTTAAAAAACGTACCCCCAAACACCCCAAACTATTAAGAGGAGCCTGAGTCTGTAATTTCCTGACTCTAGAACTCCAGCTCTTAATCACTATGCTCTCCTGTCTCCCAATTCATCGTACTCATCACAACAGCCTCTGCTTAAGTAAACACGAGCAAACACTTTGTGCCATGTGACTTATCATCATTAGTTCTAACTCATCCTTGATGATGATCCAGAAATGACACAAGAAAAAATGGAAAATGGAGGTTCTGCTATATAATACATTTGGAAAACATTAAAAATAGTCTCATAGGTGGTAGTGTTTGCCTTCAGATGGTTGGGATGAGCTACCGGCATCAGAACCCATCTCTCGTGTTCTTACGTCTTATGAATCATGATGACAGTAAATGCCACTTCTCACTAAGAGAAGCTGAAATGTCCTCACACTAACTTTCGCAATCTTCCCATCTGGGGCTTGGACACATAACCTAGATTATGCCAATCAATTTAAGAATCCTGTGTTAATTTTCCATTGTTGCTGTAATAAAGTACTACAGTGTCTTAAAACAACTTGAATGTATTTTCATACTCTTCTGGAGATCAAGAGTCGAGTGTGGGTTTCCCTAGGCTAAAGTCAACGTGCCTGCAGTTCTGCCTCCTTCTGGAGGCTCTGAGCGGGGAATCTGTTTCCTTGCCTTCTGTGGCTCTCAGATGCTGCCTGTGATCCTTGGCGCATGGCCCCTGCCTCATATCACTTCACACTCCTGCTTCTATCATCACATCTTTCACTTAAAAAAAAAATTTAAGTATAGCTGATTTATAATATTGTGCTAGTTTTAGGTGCATAGCAAAGTGATTCCGTTATACATGTACGCATGTCTATACTTTTCCAGACTCTTTTCCATTGTAAGTTATTACAAGATGTTGAATATAGTTCCCTGTGCTATTCAGTATGTCCTTGCTGTTCATTTACATATTTCTTACTATTCACTGATCTTCATATCTTCTTTTTTTAATTTTGAATTTATTTTTAATCAAAAGCAAATTGCTTTACAGAATTGTGCCATACCTTCTTTTTATGAGAACCTTTGTGATTACATTGGGCCCACTCAGAAAATCTGAGATAATTTCCCCTTCTCTGAATTCTTAACCATATCTGCACAATCTCTTTCCCCAGCATGATAACGCATTCATTCACAGGTTATAGGGATTAGGACATGGATATCTTTGGGGCCATTATTCAGATTACTCCAGACCCCAAGATTTTTAATTGGAAGATAATAAGACAAAGAATGAGAGTTGTGGAGAATCCATACTGAAAGCACAAAGTGACTCCAGAAGGCACCATCCAGTTCCCAAGAGAACACCTAGTGAATGTCAGTACACAGTCAGCCAGCCAAGCAGGGACACAAAGGACTCAGCGACGGGCAACGTGTGTTCCCCAGACTGGTCGTCTATCAGGATGATCCTGGTGCCCCTAACCTTCATTGTTTCTGCCCTTTCTCCAAACCTGGCTCTACAATAGCCTGCCATTTCTGTGAGCCTCCCAACATCCTTTTAATACTTTCCCCTTCTACTTACATCAGTCAGAATGCATTTGTGGTGCTTACAACTAAGAACCACTATTAAATGTTCCCTTCCAATAAAAAAGGCAAACTAACGGAAACCAGATTTTGGAGATATCAGAGTAAAAATATTTATTTGTGTTTTTTTCTAATGTTTCCAAATTTTTCTTGACCACAACATCTATATATATCTATATACATATATATATAGATATATATATATTTTTTTTGCAACATGCTCTTCCTAAACAGTGTGCCATAGTAAAGTATTGCTGCTTCCAATTTTACAGATATGAAAACAAAGGTTCAGAGGGCTTAAATAAGTCATCCAAGGTTACATAGCTAATATGTGCCAGATACAGGATTTAAAATCTTATCTTCCGCATTAAAATGTCTGTATAGAAATAATTTGTTACAAAGGAAATAATCAATTTATAAATATTTGAATGTCATGATGTTTAAAGTTTCATTATAATTATTTAGTCTTTTCATGTGTTTGCAAGTCACAGGCTTTCCTAATATGATAGCATTACCAGAGAATGTGATGGGGGGAAAAGAGCTTTCTGGGGTGATTATCACTAATTTCTAGAGTGATTGTCACTTTATGTTATAACTCACTTTGTATATACTTTATAGAAAGACCATTTACAGGGGTAATATTTTAATATCAAATCATGCAGGGGAGGTTCTATTCCCCACAACCCCTCTCTTCAAATGGCTGTAAGGTCTCTCACTATGTATCTCCCTTAAGGAAGGTACTATGGCGACAGATAGCTCAGTTGGTAAAGAATCTGCCTGCAATGCAGGAACTCCGGTTCTATTCCTGGGTTGGGAAGATCTGCTGGAGAAGGGATAGGCTACCCACTCCAGTATTCTTGGGCTTCCCTTATGGCTCAGCTGGTAAAGAATCCACCTGCAATGTGGGAGACCTGGGTTCGACCCCTGTGTTGGGAAGATCCCCTGGAGAAGGGAAAGGCTACCCACTCCAGTATTCTGGCCTGGAGAATTCCATGGACTGTATAGTCCATGGGGTCGTAAAGAGTCAGACACGACTGAGTGACTTTTCACTTTCACTTTCACATGGAGAGAGAAAACACTACACTGCTGGCTTTATAGTTCTGAAATCAAGTTTTGTAAGACCATGGAAGAAACAACAGTCTCAAAAGCAGTGGATTTTAATGGTAAGAGTCAGGTAATTGAAAGAGTAAAAAAAATTTAGTTTTCAATTCAAGAGGCTGATTTCAGTATAAAGGGTCAAATCCCGTAGGACTCAAAATGTATAATTTATACTATAAAGTGGGGGAAATACAAAGTAATGGAATACTACCCATCTACCCAAAAGGAAAAGAGGGCGCCATCACCTCATAAGAAAGGAAAGGGGGCAGCAGCACCATCACCCCAAGATGGACCCCTGAAGCAGTATCATCATAGAAACTTCAGAGGAGTCTGAGGCATCCCCAACAGAAGAGACCACTTCCTGGCTGCTTCCCAGAGAATAAGCTAGAAGACTGCAAGCCACATTGGGAATCTCTGCCTCCCACAGGGTCCCTAAATAGTAAATGAGCAATAATTGAAAAGGGTTTCTGGAAAGACAGACCTCCAAGAAGCCTCACAGAATCCCAAACATTCCAAAGTGTTGTGGGGAAAAACCTCCAGCCTCACCCTCTTACTCACCCCCACTTCCTCTCCTTACCCAAGCATGCACACAGCATGGCTAGAGGGAATGACAGATAATAACTAGACCAGAAGAGATCTCTGGTGATATGAGGACAGTAAAGAGTCAAGAGAGGACAGAGTGAAAAAAGCCAACACCTGGGACCATGGAGGAGCTGCAGACACCAGCCGTGAGTGATGCAGCCTTAGACAGAATGTCCAAGGCCTGACGAGATGGTTACATCTGGAAGAGGTCAAAAGCACAGGAGGTGCTCAGGGACGCACGGCAGCCTCCCCACAAACCCACTGTGTATGTCATCTCTGATTTACAGCCCCCTCCAACACAGGAAGAAGAGAAAAATCTAGATGGGGGGAGAATCTTGATTTGGGTAATTAATTACTTACTCCTTCCACACTAAGGGATAAAGTGTTAGATTAGAAGTTAGTGAATTTTCTAAAATTGGAAATATTAAATTCTCTACTCTCAAGCCAGCATGAATTTTGAAATCTAGCATGAGTTTAATTATAGACAGAAAAAAAAAATGCTTTATCCTGTTTTCATATATTGAGCTCGTGACGATATAAAATTTATACTCAGTGCCCAAATCTCAAGGAAATGGGAACTTCCTCTCAGTACGGTGTGACTTATTAGGGAATTCTTTTTTATTATTCAGAGTACTCTGGTACACCCCAATTATAGCGTTATGCCATAAACTTGAAAGGAAGTTTATTTCTGTGGGAGAGGGAGAAACTGTGGAACAGGTGGACATCACCTCCGTCAGGGGCTAGAAGACAGAAGAAGGCCTCATTGGTGACCACTTCGCTTTCGAAGGCAGGAGTCATGAGCTGCCTGGCAGCTTATGGGCCACCTGAAACAGTTTTGTGAGCCACTCATGGCTCATGAGGGAACAGGTGGGGAACTGCTGGTGTGGGGGAGGAAGCAATAAAAATGCATGAGTGTAGAAGAGAGTTGGAATGGCAAAAAGACAAAATAAGCTATAATTTCACTGAAAAAGAAAAATATGTAAGCATCAAGAAATAGATTCTGTGGGTTCACAAGGGACTCTTCAAAGATGTGAAAGCAAAAAGAACTCAATATTTTAAATTAAATAGAAAAAGGAAAGGAAACCAACTGAGAAAACAGTGGATTGGACTTTTTAGCAAAGAGGGCTGAAGATCATTCTAAATAAATCAACACTATTGAAATTCTTAAGAGAAATGAAGACTTCCGGAAATGAAATAGGGGGTGAGAAAAGAAAGACTTAATATGTGTAGGAATATAAACAAACCAAAAGGTTCTTGCAAGAAGGCATGTCTCATGTTAAATAATTTTCCCGGGAAAATATAATCATTAGTTAGTGCAGCAGAAAGAGCCTTGGAAATTATCAAAAGTCAAATATATTAAATTGTTCATTAAAATTGTTTTAATATTTAGAAGAAAAAATTTAAATGATCAGTTAAGATGGGTCCAAATAATGTGAATTCTGTTTAAGGCAAAGGACTTCGCAGGTGGCTCAGTGGTAAAGAATGTGCCTGCAATGCAAGAGACCTAGGTTCGATCCCTGGGTTGGGAAGATCTTCTGGAGGAAATCATGGCAACCCACTCCAATATTCTTGCCTTGAGAAAACCCATGGACAGAGGAGCCCGGTGGGCTACAGTCCATAGCATCATAGAGTTGGAAGCAACTGACAAATTTTGAAATCATGCAGAAATACATGATTTTACTAGTCTATTTAGTTTCTCTATTGTAGGGATGTGACAATAGGTAAACATTGATCAAGACCTAAGTGAGGCAGTTATAGACAGTTTTATCCCTCAGTTCATTTTAGAAACAAATTGTAGTAGTCATTGTGAGTTAAGAGATCAATATGTTAGAGTAGGAAGCCTCTGGGTTTACCTTCCCTCAGGAACATATCATAGCTACAAAGATATGAAGAATAAATCTTAGTGAAATTGGCCTGGGGACTAGCAGAGAAGCTCTTTTACAATCAAAGCTGAGAAGAAAGAACCACATAGAATCTGGTAGGAAGGGAGGAGAAGCAATTTGATCGGGGACATGCACTCTAGTGAGAGATACAAAAGAGGAGAGGATTTTAGAAGCTTGGAGATGCTCCCTAGGAAGCAAGGGATTCAAGCTACTTGCTAAGCATCCTAGCCCTGCAGTTCAACTCCAGGAAGACAATCCTCCTTAGCTAATTTGAAAATTAATGGGGGCTATAAGAAAGTGAGCCTCTGCTCTTAAAAAGCACTCACACAGATATGCTTAACTCCCAGTATCACTAGGGAAGTAGCTGATTGATTGAAAACTGCCCAGGGCTCTAGCCAACCTTCCAAGACAGCTCGGGAAGTTCCCCAGCCTGCACCAGGCTCCTGCCCTAGTCTCAGCCCTTCTTGGTCTGGCACTCCTCCTGACTAAGGCAGAGGTTGCTGATGCTTAGAGTGTACATGTTTACAGGGACTGGAGCCAGTAAGGACCCCATCCTACCTCTCACCAGGACAGAAGAAGCCACTGTGTGGACCTACTTGGAAGTGAGTGTGGCTAACTGCCAGTGTTAGGGGAAGTACACTGACCGAAACCGACCACCCTGGCCAGGCTCTCTAGTAACGATTTGCATGAGTTGTTTTATGACCGGAGGTCCTGGTAAGGAATACAGAACTAATACGCCACCACCAACCGGAAGAGTTCAGGAAAGGTCAAAAGGAGACACCATGTGTCCGTCCACCTCCCAGAATCCCTCTCACTGGCATCCATGTTGGCTGAACAAGGCATGCACCACCAGAAAGGACTCTGAGTCAGAATGATTGTCCAAAGACAACGCGGAAACTAATCCCATCACCATAAGACCTGAGACTGCGAGCCACATGGCAGAGCAATTCTCCTGGGTTCCCTTACCCTGTTGCTCTCTACTCGGGTGCCTTCTTCCAATAAAGTCTCTTGCTTTGTCAGCATGTGTCTCCTCAGACAATTCTTTTCTGAGTGTTAGACAAGAGCCCGCTCTTGGGGCCCCTTCCTACAACACCAGGAGGAGGCTGTCATCATCAAAGCGACTGTACCTGTTCTCACTTGGAAGGGAGCAAGGTTATCTGGAGGAGACTGCCACTGCTAGCGTTCACATCCCTGTGCATACTTGGAGGAGTGTGGGGCCAGCTCAGTGGTGTAACACCAGTCTCTCCAGCCACAGCTTAGCCTCGCACCAAGGTACACGCTCCAGGAAAAAGTGAAACCAGCACAAAAGTGCAGCCCCAAGCCCTCTGGGCAGAGCTATGCCCCAAACCAAGGGGGGAGACTGCTATCACACCTAGGAGAAATCAACTCCCTCAGGATGCTTGCTCTAGCCACTTAGGACTCAACCTTACTCCTGGTAGGTCAGTGACAGTCGTTAAGGATAAAAGAAACCCTGGCTTACACCCAGTTCTGCCTCTAGCCCCTCCAACTCCCCAAAGCAGTGGCTGCTGGCTCACCCTGGGGAAGACATACATCATTCTCACTTCAGATCCGGCTCTCCCATTAAAGCCACTGTACCTAGGCAGACTGCACAGGGATGCTCCCGCACAAGGACACAACTTCACGACTGAGATAGGTAAATGATTCACTTAATTTCATAGAAATGGAGAAAGTTAAACAAAATGATAAAACAGTAAATATGCTTCAAATGAAGGAACAAGAAAAAAAACATTAAAAATTCCCTCATGAAACAGATAAATAATTTATCTGGCAAAGAGTTCAAAGCTATCGTAATAACAATTCTAACTGAACTGAGGAAAAGAATAGATGAACATAGTGAGAGTTTTGACAAAAAATAGAAAATGTAAAAAAGAACCAGTCAGAGCTGAAGGACAACTTAAATGAAAAATACACTAGAAGGTATTAAAAGCCAATTAAGTGATACAGAAGAATGCATAAACAATCTGAAAGAATAATGGAAACCACCCAATCACAATGTCAAAAAGAACAATGTATTTCAAAAATGGGAATAGTTTAAGGGACTTCTGAACAACATCAAGGATACTAACATTTGCATTATAATGGACTAGAAGGAGAAGAAAGGGAAAAGAGCAGACAATTTATTTGTTAAAAGTATGGCTAAAAACTTCCCAAATCTGAAGAAGGAAACAGATATCCAAGTATATAAATCACAGGGGATCACAAACAAGATGTACTCAAAGATACCCATGCCAAGATATATCATAATTTAAATGGCAAAAGTTAAAGATAGAGAATTCTAAAGCCAGAAAGAGAAAAACAGAGTCACACAACAAGAGAAACCTCAACAAGGCCATCAGCTGAGTTTTTAACAGAAATTTTGCCAGCCAGAGAAAAGTGGTATGATATATTTCGAGTGATTAAAGGGGGGGAAAGCCCACAACTTAGGATACTCCACTAGGCAAGGTTATCATTCAGAATCAAAGGAGAGATAAAGAACTGTGCAGAAAAAACTAAGAGTTCATCAATACTAAACCAAACTTATAGAAGTGGTAAAGAACTTTTCTTTAAAGTGAAAAAGAAAAGGTTTCAACAAGAAGTAAGAAATTAAAGTAAGGGAAAATTCCCAGTGGTAAAGGTAAATATATAGTAAAGACTGAATCAACCACTTAAATAAATAAGTATGAATATTAAAAAAATAAAAAGTATAAAATCAACTACTACTACTACTACAATAAAAGTTAAAGGATAGACACAAAGGTGACATAAAAAACACAAAATGTAATGAGGGAGGATTTTAAAAATGTAGAGCCCCTAGAATGTATTTGAACTTAAATGATCATCAGTTTAAAATAAATAGATTTAGTTAGTTATAGGTCAACATACATAAACTCTATGAGAACCACACATCAAAAACTACTATATAACTACTATATATATGTATATATATATATACATATACATATATAACTATTATATATATATATAAACTAGAGAAAAATGAACATAACACTAGAGAAAATCATCACACCTCAAGAGAAGATATTAAAAGAGCAAAACAATTACATAAACCACCAGAAAACAAATAGCAAAATGCTAATAAGGGTATAACTATCAATAATTGCTCTAAATGTTAATAGATTAAACACTCAAATCCAAAGACCTAAGCAGCTGATTAGATTAAAAAACAAAGCTCATCTATATGCTCTCTACAAGAGACTCACTTCAGAGTTAATGACACAGAGAAACTGAAAATGAGTGGCTGGAAAAAAGTATTTCATGCAAATGTAAGTGAAAACAAATCTGGGGTAATAGCTTTTATATTGCAATAGTATTTATGAAATATAATTTGTAAAAATACTGAATAACTATGCTGTATGCCTGAAACTAATATAGTATAAATCAAATATGCTTCAATAATTTTTAAATTAATTAAAAAAAATTCTAGGATAGCTATACTCTAGTCAGACAGAGTAAACTTTAAAACAAATTCTATAATAAAAGACAAAGAATAACATTATATAATGATAAAGGAATCAATACAAGAGAGGATATAACATTTGTAAACATAAATGCATCTAATATAGGAGCACCTAAATACACAAAACAAACATTAACAGATAAAAAGGGAGAAACTGACAATAATGCAATTATAGTAGGGAACTTTAACACCCCATTTACATCAATGGGCAGATTATTTAGACAGAAAATCAATAAGCAAACAGTGCCTTTAAACAACACATCAGGTCAATTGGACTTAATAGATATCTATAGGACATTCTATCTGAAAACAATAGAATACACTGTCTTTTTGAGGGCCGATGGAATGTTCTCTGGGATGGATCACGCACTAGGCCACAAAACAAGCCTCAACAAATTTAAGAGAACAGAAATTATATTAAGCAACTTTCCTGAACTACAATTGTATGAAACTAAATATCAGTTGCAGGAAATAAAATGAGAAAACACAAGCATGTGGTGACTAAACAACAAGCTACTAAAAAACCAATGAGTCAACAAAGACACCAAAGAGGAAATTAGATAATACATCGAGACTAAAAAAATAAAAGCACAACTTTCAAAATCTATGTTTGTGTGTTAGTCGCTCAGTCATGTCCGACTTCTGCGACCCCATGGACTGTTGCCCGCCAGGCTCCTCTGTCCATGAGATTCTCCAGGCAAGAATACTAGAGGAGGTTGCCATGTCCTTCTCCAAATCTATGGTACACAGCAAAAGCAATTCTAGGGAAGTTTATAGTAATGCAGGCCTACCTCAAGAAATAAGAAAAATCTCAAATAAGCAAACTAATCTACTACTCTTAAAATTAGAAAAAGTAAAATAAGCAAAGCCCAAAGTCAGCAGAAGAAAGGAAAGAATAAAGATCAAAGTGGAAATAAATAAAATAGACCCAAAAAAGAAAATATCAATGAAATCAGGAGTCTGCCTTTTAAAAATATTAAAAGATTGATAGGCCATTATCTGACTAATTTTTTTTAAAAAGAGGGCTCAAATAAATACAAATATGAAAGAGTAATTACAAAAAGCCAAAGAAATAAATGCAAACATAAAGGACTACTGTGAACAGTTACAGACAAATGAATTGGAAAACCTAGAAGAAATGGATGAATTTCTTGAAACATACAACCTTCCAAGACTGAAAAAGGAAGAAAAAAATAACCTGAACAAACCAATTATTAGTATTCAAAGTGAATCATTAGGAAAAATCTTCAAACAAAAGTCCAATATCAGACAGCTTCACAGAGGGATATCACCAAACATTTAAAGAATTAATACCTTTTAATAACTTTTACCCGTCCTTCTCAAACTATTCCAAAAAATTGAAGAAATTCATTCAATAAGGCTACCATTCTCTGATCCTGAAGTCAGACAAAGACACTACAAATGAAGAGAAAATTACAGCCAATATCCCCAATGAATATAAATGCAAAAATCTTCAACAAAACATTATCAAACCAAATTCAACAGTATTTAAAAAGAATCATATACCATGATGAAGTGGGATTTATCCCAAAGATGTAAGGATGGTTTAATATTTGCAAATCTAACAGTTTGATACCACATTAGCAAAATGAAGGATAAAAATCATATGGTTATCTCAATAGGTGCAGAAAAATTATCTGACAAAATTTAACACCATTTATGATAAAAAGTCTCAACAAAGTTTATATAGAGGCAACATACCTCAATATGATGAAGGCCATTTATGACAAACCCATAGCTAGTGTCATACTTAACAGTGAAAAACTGAAAGCTTTTCCTCTAAAATCAGGAACAAGACAAGAATGTGCAGTCTCACTCTCTGTTTAAATAATATTGGACATTCTAGGCACAGCAATCAGACAAAATAAGAAATATATCCAAATTGGAATGGAAGGAGTAAAACTACTGTTTGCAGATGATACGCTAAATTTGTGGATATAGAGAACACTAAAATCTCCATTAAAAAGCTACTGTAACAAATAAATTAATTCAGTAAAGCTGCAGGATACAAGATCAATATTCAGAAACCAGTTGTATTGCTATACACACTAATAATGAACTAGCAGAGACAAAGGGAGTTGAGGAAAATTGAGGATAGTAAGAAATGGAATAATGTCCCATATTCAAGGATTGTTAGAATTAATATTGTTAAAATGTCCATACTACCCAAGACAATCTACAGATTTGATTAAATCTCTATCAAAATATCCAGGACATTTTTTCCAGAGCTAGATCAAATAACTGTAAAATTTATATTAAATGACAAAAGACCATGAATAATCAAAGTAATCTTGAGAAGAAAGAACAGGGCTGGAGGTGTCATGTTCCCTGATTTCAGACTATACTACAAAGCTACAATAATACTAACAAAATGATACTGTCACAAAAACAGTCACAGATCAATGCAACAGAATAGAGAGTCCAGAATTAAGCCCCTGAACATGTGGGATAATTAATACAACAAAGGAGGCAAAAATATACAATGGGGTAAAGAGTCTCTTTAATAAGTGGTTTTGGCAAAACTAGACAAGCAAAAGAATGGAATTAGAACACTTTTTCATATTGTATGCAAAAATAAATTCAAAATGGATTAAAAACCTAAATTTAAGATTAGAAGCCATAAAACTTGGAAAAGGAAATGGCAACCCACTCCAGTATTCTTGCCTGGAGAATCCCAGGGACAGAGGAGCCTGGTGGGCTGCCATCTATGGGGTTGCACAGAGTCGGAAATGACTGAAGCAACTTAGCAGCAGCAGCAGCAGCAGCCATAAAACTCCTAGGAAAAAATGGACAGTACACCCTTTAACATAAGTCTTAGCAATATTTATTTTGAATAAGTCTCAGGCAATGGAAACAAAAATAAACAAATGAGGCCTAATTAAACTTAACAGCCTTTGCATAACAAAAAAAAAATATCCACAAAACAAAAAGACAGCCTTTTGGATAGGAGAAGATATTTGCAAATGACATATCTGATTAGGGGTTAATGTCCAAAATACATAGAGTTCATACAACTCAATATTTAAAAAATCCATTTTAAAAATGGGCAGAAGACATGAATGGACATTTTTCCAAAGAAGATGTACAAATAGCCAGTAGGCACATGAAAAGATGCTCAATATCACTAATCATCAGGGAAAAGCAAATCAAAACAGAAGATAGCACCTCACACTCATCAGAATGGCTGCTGTCAAAAAAACAACATGTAATAAATGTTGGAGAGTACATGGAGAAAAGGCAACCCTAGTTTACTGTTGGTGGAAATACAAACTGATGCAGCCACTATGGAAAACAGTATGAGAGTTCCTCAAAAAATAAGAAACAGAGCTACCATAAGATCCAGCAATTCCACTTCATACTGTAAATGCAGTGAACATTAAAACAGTAACTCAAGAGAGTATATATACCCTAATGTTTATAATAGCATTATTTATTATAGGCAAGATATGAAAGCAATGTGTCAAAAAATGAATGAATAAAGCTCTGATATATATATATATATTGGAGAAGGCAATGGCACCCCACTCCAGTACTCTTGCCTGGAAAATCCCATGGACGGAGGAGCCTGGTAGGCTGCAGTCCATGGGGTCGCGAAGAGTCAGACACGACTGAGCGACTTCACTTTCACTTTTCAGTTTCATGCACTGGAGAAGGAAATGGCAACCCACTCCATTGTTCTTGCCTGGAGAATCCCAGGGACAGGGGAGCCTGGTGGGCTGCCGTCTATGGGGTCGCACAGAGTCGGACACGACTGAAGTGACTTAGCAGTATATATATATGTATATATATATATGTATATATATACACACATCTATGTGTATATATATAATACAAAATGTGCAATTATTGTAAAATATATATATATCTTTATGTATAAAACTGGGCTTCCCAAGTGGTGCTAATCGTAAAGAATCTACCTGCCAGTGCAGGAGACCTGAGATGTGAGTTCTATCTCTGTGTTGGGAAGATCCCTTGGAGGAGGGCATGGCAGCCCACCCCAGTATTCTTACCTTGAGAATTCCATGGAGAGAGGAGCCTGGCAGGCTACAGTGCAAAGAGTTGGACGTGACTGAAGTGACTTACCACACAGGCATATAGAATTCAGCCTTAATAAAAAGTAAAATTTTTCCATTTGTAACAACATGAATGAACCTGGAGGGTGGTATGCTTAGTGAAGTAAGTCACAGAGAGAAAGATAAATATTGTATGTTTCACTTATACTTGGAATTAAAAAAATAAACAGATTAGCATAACAAAACAGAAACAGACTAACAGATACAGAGAACAAACTAGTATTTACCAGTGGGAAGATAAGGGGAGGGGTAAGATAAGATAAGAAGATTAAGAGGTACAAACAACTAAGTATAAATAAGATACATATAGCCAATATTTTATAATAACTTAAAATGGAGCATAAGCTTTAAAAATATTGAATCATTATGTTATACACCAGAAACATAATAAAGTAAATCAACTAACTTTGTTTTGAAAAATTGTATACAAATCATCTACAACTACAATGTGAAATGTGTGGTATCGACACTGTGAAAGACAATTAGAGTAACAAAACATCTGAATGCAGAACCCAGAAACAGACCCACCTACATACAGAGGCTTGTTCTATGAAAAGTGCCACTGCCAGTCAGGGGGAAGGATGAGCTTTTCAGGATAATGCTAGAAAAATTAGGCATCCATACTATTTTTTACAATTTTAATTGGATGCCTTCTTCAGTTCAGTCGCCCAGTCGTGTTCGACTCTTTGCGACCCCATGAACCACAGCACACCAGGCTTCCCTGTCCATTACCAACTCTCGGAGTCCACCCAACCCATGTCCATTGAGTTGGTGATGCCATCCAACCATCTCATCCTCTGTCGTCCCCTTCTCTTCCTGCCCTCAATCTTTCCCAGCATCAAGTTCTTTTCAAATGAGTCAACTCTTCGTATCAAGTGGCCAAAGTATCGGAGTTTCAGCTTCAACATCAGTCCTTCCAATGAACACCAAGGACTGATCTCCTTTAGCATGGACTGGTTGGATCTCCTTACAGTCCAAGGAACTCTAAAGAGTCTTCTCCAACACCACACTTCAAAAGCATCAATTCTTCAGTGCTCAGCATTCTTTATAGTCCAACTCTCACATCCATAAATGACTACTGGAAAAACCATAGCCTTGACTAGATGGACTTTTGTTGGCAAAGTACTGTCTCTGCTTTTTAATATGCTGTCTAGGTTGGTCATAACTTTCCCTCCAAGGAGTAAGCGTCTTTTAATTTCATGGCTGCAATCACCATCCCCAGTGATTTTGGAGCCCAGAAAAATAAAGTCAGCCTCTGTTTCCACTGTTTCCCCATCTATTTGCCATGAAGTGATGGGACCGGATGCCATGATCTTAGTTTTCTGAATGTTGAGCTTTAAGCCAACTTTTTCACTCTCCTCTTTCACTTTCATCAAGAGGCTCTTTAGTTCCTCTTCACTTTCTGTCATAAGGTGGTGTCATCTGCATATCTGAGGTTATTGATATTTCTCCCGGCAATCTTGATTCCAGCTTGTGCTTCCCCCAGCCCAGCATTTCTCATGATGTACTTTCTGCATACAAGTTAAATAAGTAGGGTGACAATATACAGCCTTGACATACTCCTTTTCCTATTTGGAACCAGTCTGTTGTTCCATGTCCAGTTCTAACTGTTGCTTCCTGACCTGCATACAAATTTCTCAAGAGGCAGGTCAGGTGGTCTGGTATTCTCATCTCTTTTAGAATTTTCCACAGTTTATCATGATCTATACAGTCAAAGACTTTGGCATCGTCAATAAAGCAGAAATAGATGTTTTTCTGGAACTCTCTTGCTTTTTCAATGATCCTTCTTCATATCATACATAAATATCCATTCCAAATTGGTTAAACATTTTAATATACAATGAAAAAACTGTAAAGCTTTTAGAATGTAATATAGGAGAATGTTGCATGACCACAAGATAGATGGCAAACACACTGAATTTTGTCCACCAAATCCAGTATCTTTTTCATTGTGGGCACTATAAAAGCACACTTTCTACTCACCTCTGTTTCCTAGGGACTACATAAATGGCATCTGACCATTAGAATGTAAGCAAAAATGACTGATAATCAACACTAGATGGCCTGATTTTTATGACTAAACACATGATCCCCCTCCCACATTATGTCTCTCTTCTGGGCAAATGCAGAGAATAAATGGAGGACTCCAAGGTCCTAATGGGTGATGGAGCCTGGATCTCCAAATAACCACATGGCACAGAGTCTCTCCCCACTCCCAACACACTATAATATAAAGATCCCATAAAAATCAACAAGAAAAAATTAGTAACTGAAAGGAAAAATTGACAGTTAAAAAAGAAAGCAATTAAATGGTAAATAATCAGTTTAAAAGCATAGCACCTCTTTTGTAATCAGGGATATAAAAATAAAAGTCATGTTGCATACTCACCTGATGGACAAATATTTTAAAGTCTAATGATATTAAACATTGGTGAAAATGCAGAGCAATGGGAACTCATGTATTTCTGGTGGGAGTATACATTTGTATGACCACTTTGCAAAATAGTTTGTCATTACTTAATAAAAATGAAGATATCAATACTCAATTATCTAACAAAATTAAATATGTATATCCAAGAAGAATTCATGTACTGTATACCAGGGCATATACCCAAAACATGCACCTGGAAGCAATCCCAATTTTATTCTTAAAAGTAGGGTAGATAAATAAATTTTAGAAATGATCGACTCCATGCAAAAATGCCGATAAGTCTCAAAAATATAATATTGAATGAAAGAAGCAAGCCACAAAAAATACATGCAGTATTGTTCTATATAAATAAATTTCAAAGAGAATCAAAACTAAGTTATACTGTTCAGACTGGACAGTAAAAAGCAAAGAAAACATTAAAAAAAAAAACTCAAGATGATGGTTAATTCAAGAAGTGGCTCATGATTACACAGATGTCTGTTCTATTATGAGTTGTTAAACTGTATTTGTATATTCATGCACTTTTCAGCATATAATTATATCTTTTATGTAATAAAAATTTTATTATATATGATAATTGCATACAACATTATACATACAACAGAAGTGTGTAAAAGAGAAAAAATGATAAATTTAAATGCTAATATTTCCAGCACCCAAGTTAAAATTAAGAACACTCTGGAGAAGAGTAAATATCACCACAAAATGAAAAGAAGACATTCAATACCAGAACAAAAAAAGCCATTATTGAAAATTAAAATATTATAATGTCTTAAATATCACTCCATAGCAGAGAGCTGACATTTTAAAAATCTATAATAAATTAACAGCTATTTTGTGGGTTTAGTCTTAAGTGACAATAATTTCTCTTTGGTTCAACTTCAAATTCTAACTCTTACAGATAGATATCTTTTAGAACAAAATAAATCAGGTCAAAGGACAAACAATTCCTGTGTGGAGATATTTCAACTATGACCTGAAAATGAGAAATGAGCCTACGGAAGAGTGTTCCAGGTTGAAGGGACAGAAAACGAGAAGGTCCAGAGGTGCAGAAGGCCCTAACTTATTCCAAAAACTAAAAGAAGACAATCTTGGCAGAAACATAACCGTATTTACTGAAGGAAGGCTATCTGAAGAGCAAGGGTGGGAGAAGAGAGATTTCAGAAGGTTGGATTTTACTAAAATGTTACTCAAATCTCTACTGTGTTCCATCAACTCTGATAACTGCTCTCTCATCCTCCCCTCTACACACGTAGTTTTCAGATGAACAGTTGTGCAGTCATGGGGGGGAAAGTAGTGTAATTCCATAGAGATTTGGCGTCTCTAATTTCTGTGTTTCTATAAATCTCATAAATAGTAAACTAGTACCGAAAAGAGGGAAAGGAATGGAACTAGCCAGAGTAAATAAAAAAATCCTTTCCCTTGACTCTGTGTTTCATACTGAACACCTGATAAACTGTTTGTGGGCTTCCCTGTTCCCAGAGATACAAATCCTAGAACCACTGAGAGGGTAAGTGGTTTCCAGAATTTAAGCTTTCCCTTTCCCACCGCAATGTTTGTAGACTTTCAAATAAAATGTTTAGGATTCAAGGCAGTGCTTTTCCAAATGGGAGCAGGCAGGTTTTCAAGGTGTGATCTACTTACCCTCTTTATTGCAAGAAAATGTCTGACTCTTTATACTTACCTGAGTTAATAAATTTTGTTCTTGTTGACAGGAAAAATAATAGCTTTGAAGTAAATAAGCACACTGTGCTTTAAAAGTCCACTCTGTTTCCCTGCTTCATTCTCATATACAATACACACATTATTTCAGATAGACATTTAGAAAGACAGATATATACCTGGTGCTTTAAAATAAATT
This sequence comes from Bubalus kerabau, assembly GCF_029407905.1. Classification (NCBI taxonomy): domain Eukaryota; kingdom Metazoa; phylum Chordata; class Mammalia; order Artiodactyla; family Bovidae; genus Bubalus; species Bubalus kerabau. Next base: position 70,941,018 of record NC_073637.1, read on the forward strand.
ATACATTTTCTGGTGCCAGAGCACGCAGATGGTCCATTTACCGCTTCAGGAGACTTGCCACTGTTTTTGAAGCAGTAAAAGTTTCTTTTTTCTCGCCTTTTTTTTTTTAACTTCCTATTCTCTTTCATGATATTCACTAATACTATGAAATTCTCCAGACATTTGAGAAGCCATTAAAAAGTGGAGAAAACTTTGGTTCTCTATAGACTGTGGATCTAATATTTGTTTTTAAACCAAATAGCTGTGTTGAAAAAGGAGGTACAGGGATTTACACTTGTATAATAACATGGCCTTGGGTTGAAAGGCAGGCACACCAGTGTCAAATCACTTCAAATAGTCACTTGTACATATGAGGAACTCAAGGCCTGTTGGTTAGTTGAACGATTAATGTACCAAATGCAGCTTGCTTCCTTTGTCTGGGCCCCAGGAGTTCTATGGACATTAGGAAGGGATGAAGAATACTAGAGACTCTTAGGATCGTATGGGATACAATCATCCCATAAGGAATATTGAAAGTCACATTTTGTGAAACTCTTTGCAAAGAAGTAATTTAAGATGCCCTTCTAGGATCCCATATATTCTTTCAAATCGATTATATAAAATATTTGATAATGCTTCATTAGAATGAGCAGATAGAAACGTCAGTCACTCTACTAAACACAATTCCAAAAGATTACAGAAAAAACAAAGAAAGATACTTACACTTTAAAGAAATAATACTTTCTAAATATCTACTTAGCAACAACTGTTTTCCAATCATAGTCTGGGTACTGGTGATATCACACTAAATAAAGCATACATAAAATGTGCTTTCATAGAGTAAGAAGAAAGAAAGTGAAGTCGCTCATTGTGTCTGACTCTTTGCGACCCCATGGACTGTAGCCTGCCAGGCTCCTCCATCCATGGGATTCTCCAGGCAAGAATACCAAAGTGGGTTGCCATTTCCTTCTCCAGGGAGATCTTCCCAACCCAGGAATCCAACCTGGGTCTCCCGCATTGCAAGCAGACGCTTTACTGTCTGAACCACACTGAGGACCTTTCATAGAGTAAGACTGGTAATAAAAAAGTAAGAAGAGAGTTCCAAACAGGGATTAGAGAGGATGGAATTATACCAAGGACAAGGTAGTGAGGTCAGAGCAATTTTCTTGTTTTCAATAACATTTTGTTTCATATATTAATATTGAGAATTAAAGTTGTAAATTGTCAATTCATTATTAAAGGAATAAAGATTAACTAAGTCTTCAGGGCTAAACAAAATGGTGCAAAATTATTAATTAAACATTTTAATGAATAAAAACTGATGCTTTTGAATTGTGGTGATGGAGAAGACTCTTGAGAGTCCCTTGGACTGCAAGGAAATCAAATCAGTCAATCCTAAAGGAAATCAACTTGAATATTCATTGGAAGGACTGATGCTGAAGCTGAAACTCCAATACTTTGGTGACCTGATGCCAAGAGCCGATTCATTGGAAAAGACCCTGATGCTGGGAAAGATTGATGTCAAAATGAGAAGGGGGTGGCAGAAGATGAGATGATTAGATAGCATCACTGATTCAATAGACATGAATTTGAGCCCACTCCAGGAGATAGTGAAGGACAGGGGAGCCTGGTGTGCTGCAGTCCATCAGGTGGCAAAGAGTTAGACAAGACTTAGTGACTGAACAACAACAGAAGAATGGAAATTAGGACTTTCTTCACTGATTCTCGGCTATAATTATTCAATCTCTCATGTTTATTGTTGCTGAAACAGAAAACAAAGGAAAAGGCAAAGAAAAGATGGAAGGATAAATTGATAGGTTGGTTGGATGCGTTGGTAGATTGGTTGATATTGTCAAACTAGAGTGAATTATACTGATGGTATGGAAAACTTTCAAATATCTAAGTATCCACTAAAAATAATTCTCTCATGCTGGTTCATTAGGTGATTGAGTTCCATAATGGATGGTAATTTAGTGATTCTCCAAATCTATATACTATAGAATTCCACTCAGCTATTAAAAAAAAAAAGAAGAAGAACGAAATAGTGCCATTTGCAGCAACATGGATGGACCGAGAGATTATCATCCTAAGTGAAGTAAGTCAGAAAAAGAAAGACAAATACCATATGATATCACTTATATGTGGGATCTAAATTATGACAGAAATGAACTCATCTATGAAACAGAAACAGACTCATCAGTTCAGTTCAGTTCAGTCGCTCAATCGTGTCTGACTCTTTGTGGCCCCATGGACTGCAGCATGCCAGGCTTCCCTGTCCATCACCAACCCCCAGAGCCTACTCAAACTCATGTCCATCGTGTTGGTGATGCCATCCAACCATCTTATCCTCTGTCATCCTTTTCTCCGCCTGCCTTCAATCTTTCCCAGCATCAGAGTCTTTTCCAATGAGTTGGTTCTTCGCATCAGGTGGCCAAAGTATTGGAGTTTCAGCTTCAGCATCAGTCCTTCCAATGAATGTTCAGGACTGATTTCCTTTAGGATTGACTGGTTGGATCTCCTTGTAGTTCAAGGGACTCTCAAGAGTCTTCTACAGCATCACAGTTCAAAAGCATCAATTCTTTGGCGCTCAGCTTTCTTTATAGTCCAACTCTCAAACATCTACATACCTACTGGAAAACCATAGCTTCAACTAGATGGACCTTTGTTGGCAAAGTAACGTCTCTGCTTTTTAATATGCTGTCTAGGTTGGTCATAGCTTTTCTTCCAAGTCTTTTAATTTCATGGCTGCAGTCACCATCTGCAGTGATTTTGGAGCCCAAAAATATAGTCTCTCACTGTTTCCACTGTTCCCCATCTATTTGCCATGAAGTGATGGGACTGGATGCCATGATCTTAGTTTTCCTAATGTTGAGTTTTAAGTCAACTTTTTCACTCTCCTCTTTCACTTTCATTAAGAGGCTCTTTGGATCTTCTTCGCTTTCTGCCATAAGAGTGGTGTCATCTGCATATCTGAGGTTATTGATATTTCTCCCGGCAATCTTGATTCCAGCTTGTGCTTCATCCAGCCCAGCATTTCTCATGATGTACTCTGCATATAAGTTAAATAAACAGGGTGACAATATACAGCCTTGATGTACTCCTTTCCCGATTTGGAACCAGTCTATTGTTCCATGTCCAGTTCTGACTATTGCTTCTTGACCTGCATACATATTTCTCAGGAGGCAGATCAGGTGGTCTGGTATTCCCATCTCTTTCAGAATTTTCCACAGTTTGTTGTGATCCACACAGTCAAAGGCTTTGGCATAGTCAATGAAGCAGAAGTAGATGTTTTTCTGGAACTCTCTTGCTCTTTCGATGATCCAGCAGATGTTGGCAATTTGATCTCTCGTCCCTCTGTCTTTTCTAAATCCAGCTTGAACATCTGGAAGTTCACAGTTTACATACTGTTGAAGCCTGGCCTGGAGAATTTTGAGCATTACTTTGCTGTGTGTGAGATGAGTGCAACTGTGTGGTAGTTTGAGCATTCTTTGGCCTTGTCTTTCTTTAGGATTGGAATGAAAACTGACTTATCCAGCCCTGTGGCCACTGCTGAGTTTTTCTGGATTTATAGACATAGAGAATAGACTTGTGGTTGCCAAGAGAGAGGGTGGGTGGAGGAGATGGATTGGGAGTTTGAGATTAGCAGATGCAAACTGGTATATATAGGATGGATAAACAAAAAAGTGTTGTGGGATCGCACAGGGAACCAGATTCAACAACCTGTGACAGAAGAAGCAAGAGTCAGCAGTCCTTATCCATGCCTCACCCTTGGCAAAAAGACATGGACTGGTGAACTTCAAAAAATATCAGAGCTGGATTTTGTATAGTAGTGGGTGAAGCATTTTAAGATGTATTGACTGAGTTTGGAAGATACATAGAGATTTATATGTGTAAATTTATGTTTATATTATAATCTTTAAGCTTTATATTTAGTTTTTAATACCTTTATATTTTCATAATTCAGTCCATACATACATTGTTTTATCTTATTTTTAAAATGTTTAAAAGAGAAAATAAAAATTCCTGTGATAAACCAAAATGGAAAAGAACATGAAAAAGAAATATATATATATATATATGTGTGTGTATGTGTGTGCGTTTATATATATATTTATATATATAGAGAGAGATCTGAATCAGTTTGTCATACAGCAGCAATTAACACAATATTGTAAATCAACTAGACTTCAATAAAATAAATTTTTTTTAAATAAATAAATAAAGTTTCAAATTCAGTTACTCAGTCACATTAGCCACACTTCAAGAGTTCAGTAGCCGCATGTGGCTACTGCCTGGCCAGTCTTGGGCAGCACAGAAGTTCATTTTCCATCATCTCAAAATCTTCCCTTGAACAGTGCTACACAACCTTCCTAGGAGGTTCTGCTCCTAACTTGAGGATCAGAGAGAAAATGAGACTGCACCAAATCCTCTGGAATTAAAAAAGAATTATATTTTTTTCTCCATAATTCCTGGAAGCTTCCAGTACTCATTCCCAAATGGGAAATATGTTAAATTTCTCCCTGTCCTATTTCACTTAGTGTTTGGTTAAGATCGCCTGAAGGAGGGCATGGCAACTCACTCCAGTATTCTTGCCTGGAGAATCCCATGGACAGAGGAGCCTGGTGAGCTACAGTCCATAGGGTCGCAGAGAATCGGACACGACTGTATCGACTTAGCATATACTCACTGCTCAATCCCACTCCCTTAGGCTTTGCATCTCTCTTTATCACTTCCCCTGAGCCACCTTCTACACAATGAGTCCAGATTTTGTTATATTTTTTCATCATAACAATATGTTTGTTTTTCCTATTTGGAAAGGATCTTCCCTTGACATCCAGAACACTGCCATCCAAAGGAAAAAGAAGGAAGTGGGCACTTAATAGAATTCATTAAGCTACTATAGAGCAAACATTTTGTAGTCTTTTTCCCCTCTGCCAACCACATCAACCCTCAAATAACAAGTACTTAATTGCACTATCTCAGCCTAATAAGAGATAAATTCATGATTAAATAAAAGTCAAACTTCTCCCTTATGTTTCTTGACCTCGACATGAAAAAAATGTTGTAACTTAAATTTCAGATTGTTCTTACAGCCAAGGGTTTCTCTTATCCAAATATACCTTTAGGAACTAGTAGAAAGGACTTGCTGATAAATGTTTCAACACCATGCTTTATTAAAGCAAGTTATTTCTGTTGTTTACTATGTGGTTAGACCATGATGAAAAGCAGATCTTCAACCATGCATTTTTTTGTGTGCAAATTCTTTACCTTTGTGTTTACGAAAGAAAGTGAAGATCTTACGGGGCTATTTGTCACCATGCCCTAGTAGCCAACAATGTACACTGCCAACTGCTGATGGTTTCACTTCTTAATTAACTTTCCTAAAAACATAAGAACCATTTAGATGGAAAAAAAAAAGCCCTCTCCCCTTGAACCTTCCTCCATCCTACTCAGCTGAGTCCCAATGGGATGATAAGCACAGTACCGAACAATAAAGTCCTCCAGTGTGATTGGAGAGAAAGTCATCTGAGAAGGCGTTCTGCAAGACATATTTGTTATCTGCTTTATTTAGAACCTATTTAAGGATTACAGCATCAAAGCAGTTCTGCTCCAAACCCACACGCAAATGTTGAAGGCATTCGCAAACATATTTATCTACTTTATTCCCAAAGTGAGATTCATTTTCACTTAATCACTAACAATATCTCCCAGTCCTTGGCTGAGTGACTCCAGATCACACATGCACACAATATCTCAATATATTAGGAATGCTGAACCTAAAATAGAATCATTATTAGAAGAAGTAAAATTTTCCTTTAAATCCTTGTTTCATTTAGGTGTTTGTAACAAAATCCACCCCACTGAAGAATCAAGTAACTACTCAAGTGTACCACAGACATTACACTACTGTCTATTTTAATTGATGGAAATATTTTAGCAAAATTTGGGGGTATGTTTGTAAAAAGTGTGTTACTGCAGTCATTGTATATAATTTCTTATACATGCAAGGATTATTTTGTTCATTTTACAAGAAAAGGAAATAAGGAACTTGAAGGTGAAGTCACCAACCTCAAGTTGCACAATCTGTCAACTGTGAATGAACCCAAGGACCCTCCTGTCTGAGTCACATGTGTTTTAAAGGAAATAGCCTCACACTCTAGGATACTCTACTCACCTTGGAGAAGAAATGAGGATAGTTTCTCAGGCAGCAAGTTCTTATTCATTAAGAATCTTCTGATGTCTTTGCAATACTTTCATAATAACTAGAACTGGTGAGCGAAGAGTGACTGTAACACCCCTGGCATTCCTGAATGCATGATCCTGACTTTACCTTCCGGCATGACCACTTATTTCCGTACGTCTCACTGCTCCAGAAAGCATAAGCTCATCACGAAGATCTCTGCCTTGTTTATAGACCATTTTAAAGGATTATTTTTGAGTAGGTATGTCAAGATACAGCTCCAGTTCTATGATATCCCCACTCAATTGGGACTGTCCAAATCACCACTTATTACATATTTATCTGCTTTTCACTACTAAAAATCATTTTGCCTAGAATATGAAAAATCTACTCAGCCCCACTAGTTCTTTCCAATAACGTATAATAACTAAGAGAGAACAGTGGCCGAGGACACAATTTGGCAGAAGACACCTGGAAGAATAAAGGCAATGCAGTGTAGATCCGAGTAAGGAGTTACTTTCAATGAATCTTCGTTCCACTTGGTCACAGGGAAAAGCCCAGCTGAAATCTAGCAGAATGTTTATCCTTCCCATGACTCAAGTGTGGGGAAAGCATGGCCATCTTGGTGAAGCACTTGGGGAACTGTAGCTGAATTTGCACACAGAGCCTTCCCTGAGCTAGGTTTTCATTGGCAGTTACTTTTCTATTGATTTAACAATTTAAAGGCAAAAATAAAGTTAGTTCACTCAGAAAACCCAAGGAGGACATTCAGAACTTGAAGTCAAATGTACATGGTCCTCTTCCTTAAAGGATATTTAGAAAGGCTGGTTGGGTCTAAGTGCTGGTCTGGTTACTATTCAAAACACAGCAACCATTTGTTAAGTGGAAGAGGCAGTGACACCAATAATTCATAATACTCATAGAAACAATCTGATCATTTGCCAGGTCAGTTTAAATTGACTGTGACCAAGGGGGTAAAAAAAGGACTTTCAAGGCTGTGAAGAAAAACCAGCCTTGATGCAGATGAGAATCTGAACAATTATTTATCTAAACATCTTCATGCAGAAGAGAGGCACTGCTTTCTTACTTGAAGCCTCACCTAGCTAAATATCTAAGGAAATATCAAATCCCACCAGAGCCATATTTCACTCTAACCTGTACACACTGCCAAGATGTAAAGAGATAACTATGTGTAAAATGGTTGTGCAGAACTTTAACAGAGAAGCAAAAGGAAAGGAAGATGAAAGAACTTAAAAGTGTGTGGCCGATTAAACAACAGCCAAAATAAAGTTTGCCTTCCAAAGTCAACTAAGTGCAAACTCTACCTTCCTGCATGAAAGGGCACTTTGGACCATACATTTCACACTCAGATGTCATTTCCTGCAGATCTTAAGCAGGTGAGGGAAGTAATTAAAAGGGAGTGACTTCACTTATCTAAATCTTGAACACAGTAGGGGAAGGGAAGCAGCAGAAAGGAGATGCCTCTTTTTGGTTCTGGGAGCTGGGATAGAAGTGGGTGTAATAGGCACCAGGGACAGATTAGGTTGGTGAAAGGGAGCTGGTGCCAGGAGGCAAGGTGCCCTGAGGTATGGGGGGCTGATCATTAGTCCCATAATGGACATGCACTTGAGAGATCTTGAGAACCTTCAAAAGAATATACAAATCTTAAATGCAAAGATAAGCTTGAATTTGAAGCCAATGGGGTGACCGGACATAGAACCTGGAAGGAATCAGGTACCAGATAATTTTACCTGAATGTTTTGTTCCTATGTCAGTGGTGTTCTATGAACCCAATACAGGATCTACAACTCCTGCTATGAAGAACAAACTAATATCTGATAATCAGCTTACCTAATTAAGAAACAATGCTTTCAGCCAAAGGTGGGAGATAGAAGAGAGGTAAAATCAAAATAGTTGTTTCTGAGGTCGAGCAAAAATTTCATATGCTAATATACATTGTTAAAGTTCATAACATTTTTTTTCAGAACGACACAGACATAACATACCTAAAATAGCATCAGTATCTCCACTTACTGGGAAATACAAAGTTGCGTAAAAATCATGATAAAGTAAAAGAAAGGCAAGAATGTAAGGAGACATTTTGACATTGTCTGACAATGTCAGTTGCTTTTAGAACTTTTCAAGATATAGATATGAATATCTGCCCTCCAATAAAATTTAGAAATTATTTTTATAAAAAGCACTCCATGTGATGAAATATCAGTGGATTCTAGGTGGGGAAGATCCCCTGGAGAAGGCATAGCAACCCACTCCAGTATTCTTGCCTGGAGAATTCCATGGACAGAAGAGCCTGGCAGGCTACAGTTCATGGAATGGCAAAGAATTAGATACGACTGAGCAACTAACACTCTTAATGTACAGAGACCTTTATAATACTCTATTAAGAGAAGTTATAAAGTATTTAAAACATTTAAAAATGGTTGAACAACGCTTTAGCCATTTTTTAGATCTTAGCTTTATATATAAAAGGCATCATTTTAATTTTTTTTTCCTCCATATGAAATAAGTAATTGCACTTGTCTGCTTGAGAAGACTAACCAGTTGAACCAGAAATACTAGGTTCAGATGATAGAATCATGTTTCTGATGTGTGGTCTCAGGAAGCAAAATCCCTTAGGCAAGACGGTCCTATGGCAGGGGACCCTCCAGAACTACCATGGATAGTACTGTGAGAGACCCAACGAAGTGCTAACATAGAGTCACATATCTTATTTAATCCTCACCACAATCCTTTAGAATAGAAATTCTTATTTTCATTTTAGAATGAGAAGATCGAGATGAAGAGACTTTAAGTGACTTGACTATGGATATACAGCAATTAAATGAAAGAACCGAACTTTGAATCCAAGCCTATGGCTATGCTCTTAGACAATACTATATCCTGCTCCATGCTCTTTCTCATGGTCCAGCTTTAACAAAGAGTAAAGGAAAATGCCATAGTAATGGGATCCAAGTTGTTTTATAAAGTCTGTTATGAATTGAATGTTTGGGCCCCCACTCCCAAATCCATATGTTGAAACCTAATCACTAGTGTAATGGTGTTAAGAGGTTGGGATAAAAAGGTGGAAGAGGAGAGAGAAAAGACTGGCTTAAAAGTCAACATTCAAATTAGGTCATGAAGTCTTCACAAATAGGATTAGTGTCCTTGTTAAAGAGACTCCAGAGAGTTCCATCACCCTTTCCCTCATGTAAGGACACAATGAGAAGACAGTCACCTATGAACCAGGAAGAAGTCCCCCACCAGACCTGCTGCTGCTGCTGCTGCTGCTAAGTCGCTTCAGTCATGTCCGACTCTATGCGACCCCATAGACGACAGCCCACCAGGCTTCCCCGTCCCTGGGATTCTCCAGGCAAGAATACTGGAGTGGGTTGCCATTTCCTTCTCCAATGCGTGAAAGTGAAAAGTGAAAGTGAAGTTGCTCAGTCGTGTCCGACTCTTAGCGACCCCATGGACTGCAGCCCACCAGGCTCCTCCATCCATGGGATTTTCCAGGCAAGAGTACTGGAGTGGGGTGCCATTGCCTTCTCCGCCAGCCAGACCTGCCCACATCTTAATCTTGGACTTCCAGGTTTCAGAATCATGGGAAATAATGCTTGCTTTTTAAGTCACCAAGTCCATGGTATTTATTACAGTAGGCTGAATAGACTAAGACAAATCCTTTAACCATTGATAGATATTACTGATACCTCTAAGTAACATGTGTCTGTGGCTAAGTAGCAAAGTCACCCAATCAACTGACCCTTGAAATCAAGGTCCATCATCACTTTCTGGGGATATTACCAAGTTACCTCAGCAAATAAAAGTAGAGTTCTGTTAAATTTTCTTTCCTCGAAGGGGCATAGAAGACTTTCACTCACAACTCATTAAGAAGAATTGATCTCATGACCACAAACACTAGGGCCAAAATTCAATCTTATCATGGAATAGAGGAAACCAGAAACATTTGAGAAATCACACTAATGACTACTCCAATAACTACAGCTCTCAGTCATGTGAGCTGCAATCCAAGTGTGTAAACGTGCTTTAGGAGAATAGAGAAGGATATTGGAGGAGCAGAGAAAATTCCATACAGAAATTGACACTTAGTTTGGCCATTAAAATACCAGAATGATTTACTTCTTAAAGAAAAGTGGGGAAAGGGTATTCCTGGAGAGGGAAGAGAACTACCAAAAAAAGCTCCTGGCATAATGGTGAAAGAGGAGAATGAAAAGACTGGCTTAAAAGTCAACATTCAAAAAACTAAGATCATGGCATCTGGTTCCATCACTTCATGGGAAATAGATGGGGAAACAATGGAAACAATGACAGACTGTATTTTTCTGGGCTCCAAAATCACTGCAGATGATGAGGGCAGCCATGAAATTAAAAGAGCTTGCTCCTCAGAAGAAAAGCTTTGACCAACCTAGACAGCATATTAAAAGGCAGAGACATTACTTTGCCGACAAAGTCCCTATAGTTAAAGCTATGATTTTTCCAGTAGTCATGTATGGATGTGAGAGTTGGACAATAAAAAAGGCTGAGTGCTGAAGTATTGATGCCTTCAAACTATGGCACTAGAGAAGACTCCTGAGAGTTCCTTGGACTGCAAGGAGATCAAACAATCTATCCTAAAGGAAATCAACCCTTAATATTCATTGAAAGGACTGATGCTCAAGTTGAAGCTCCAATAAATTGGCCACCTGATGCGAAGAGCCGACTCATTGGAAAAGACCTTCATGCTGGAAAGATTGAAGGCAAGAGATGGGGATGACAGAGCACGAGATAGTTGGATGGGATAGCCAATTTAATGGACATGAGTTTGAGCAAGCTCTGAGAGACTGTGAAGGACAGGGAAGCCTGGCGTGCTGCAGTCTATGGGATTGCAAAGAGTCAGACATGACTGAGCAACTGAGCAACATGAAGGTACCCTGCGGGTTCAAGAAAGCAAGGAAGTATTCGGGGGGAGATAGAGCACCTGACCTGCCTTTTGAGAAACCTATATGCAGATCAGGAAGCAACAGTTAGAACTGGACATGGAACAACAGACTGGTTCCAAATAGGAAAAGGAGTACGTCAAGGCTGTATATTGTCACCCTGCTTATTTAACTTCTATGCAGAGTACATCATGAGAAAGGCTGGGCTGGAAGAAGCACAAGCTGGAATCAAGATTGCCAGGAGAAATATCAATAACCTCAGATATGCAGACGACACCACCCTTATGGCAGAAAGTGAAGAAGAACAAAAGAGCCTCTTGATGAAAGTGAAAGAAGAGAGTGGAAAAGTTGGCTTAAAGCTCAACATTCAGAAAACGAACATCATGGCATCCAGTCCTATCACTTCATGGCAAATAGATGGGGAAACAGTGGAAACAGTGTCAGACTTTATTTTTGGGGGCTCCAAAATCACTGCGGATTGTGATTGCAGCCATGATATTAAAAGATGCTTACTCCTTGGAAGGAAAGTTGAAAAGCAGAGACATTACTTTGCCAACAAAGGTCCGTCTAGTCAAGGTTATGGTTTTTCCAGTAGTCATGTATGGATGTGAGAGTTGGACTGTGAAGAAAGCTGAGCACCGAAGAATTGATGCTTTTGAACTGTGGTGTTGGAGAAGACTCTTGAGAGTCCCATGGACTGCAAGGAGATCCAACCAGTCCATTCTAAAGGAGATCAGTCCTGGGTGTTCTTTGGAAGGACTGATGCTAAAGTAGAAACTCCAGTACTTTGGCCACCTCATGCAAAGCGTTGACTCATTGGAAAAGACTCTGATGCTGGGAGGGATTGGGGGCAGGAGAAAAGGGGGACGACAGAGGATGAGATGGCTGAATGGCATCACCAACTTGATGGACGTAGGTTTGGGTGAACTCCGGGAGTTGGTGATGGACAGGGAGGCCTGGCATGCTGCAATTCATGGGGTTGCAAAGAGTCGGACACGACTGAGCAACTGAACTGAACTGAGAGCAGAAAAACTTAAACCATATTATGCTTAAGAGTATCCTGAGGAGTTTGGAACCCCATCTAAATCTGCAGATTTTGAGTAGGATCTAGTTACCTTCATCCCTAGCCTCTATAACTGCCTGTGATTGAGGTGCAGGGGATCCAGGGGCCACGCCATGAGGTATACTAAAATACAAAGTGGGAGAAGCAACTAGAGAGGGTCTAGAAAGAAAGCACTGGATCCAGAAACTGAAGATTCCTGTTTCTCTAGCTGCGAGTTGTCCCCACAACTGGGGGAAGGAAAAAAAATTAGTACTTTCAACCAGAGGAGATTTTTAGAGCTGTTGGTGGCAGTATGAACAACAGGTTGGAATAAAATGAAAGGTTCAGATTTCAGAAGCTACTATATTAACCTAGTATATAGTTAGTGAAAGCCTGAACTAAGGATGCTAATCTGAAGCTGGGATATACATTGTTTTAAAAGTCAATAGCAAAAGCAACAATTTTTTAGAACTTTGACTAACAAAAGATTTTTTCAGATAGAAGTATATTTTATTATTGACAGTGTTAGGATTGCCAATGAATAGAGATAATAAAAATCAGACTGGCTTTTAGTCAATTTTGTTATTTTCTCAAAGTGTCTCCAAACTGTGCATGTCCTTATTGCCTCTGCGTTCCTGTAGACCATTCTCACCACACCTTTGGGATGTTTCTGGTGGGCAACCAGATTGCAGTTCAAGGAGCTTTGACAAATATATATATATATATATATATCTCCATGAAACCACCACCTCAATAAAAATATGAAATTTATTCATCAGCCAGTGGGTCTCTGTGCACCCTCCCCAATCTCCACCCCCGGCCACCGATTGGCTTTCTATCACTATAGACTTGATTTGTGTCATCTAGATTTATGTATAAATGGAATTATATGTATTCTTTTCTGTCTGGCTTCTTTCATTCAGCATACTGTTGAGATTGATCCACATTGTTGCAAAAATTAATAAGTCATTCTTTTTAATCCTGAGTGGATTCCATTGTAAAGATGTACCAGAATTGTTTATCTGCTCATCTGCTGATGAACATTTGGGTTGATTTCAGTTTAAGGCTATAATAAATAAAACTAATTTTAACAAATTTTTGTGTAGCCATAATTTTTACTTTTGAGGGTGTAAAAACATAGGGCTGCTAAAATTGATGTGTCACATGGTAAATGTATGTTAAACTTAACAAGAAACTGCAGAACTGTTTTCCAAAATGGTGCCATTCCATATTCTCACTAGCAATGTATAAGGGTTTTAGTTGCTTCACATTTTACTAGATACCAAGTATGCTATATTTTCTAATTTAAGTCATTATTCTGTAAGTAATGGTATTTCATTATGGATCCTTTCCTTTGGCTATAAAATTTTCATTAAATTAGGGACTTGTACCAGATCATCCTAATTCTTTTTGTAACACTTTTGACCCCAAATGTAGCAAAAGGAAGAATTCAGCCGTGACCACTTATAAAGATAACATATCTCTTCAATAGTAATAGATAGACTTGGGTTTTAATGATGGAAAAAAATAAAATTCTATAAACTTCTTTTTGCTCAACCCAACATTTTATTTAGTAATTATCCAAAGAAAAGTGGACATTCCTGAAGTTCAACAAAACTTCTTTTTCCGACCTCATATTTAATTTTCTATATAAAGCATTTGTTTTTCTCCATAGAGCTTTTCTTTTCCATATTCCATATAATTTTCTTCATTTTTTTGTTTGAACTAAGATTAATAGGCAAAAGAAATTTCAGAGGAAAATGAAGAGATACACCACACAATTCTTTCAGATTACAAAGCAGTTTTCTAAGGAAGATCTAAGCCAAGCTTCTCCAGAGTAAGACAGAAAGCAGAGCTATAGTTATTTATTTATTTACTGCTGTAAATCAGCTAAGAACATTTCACTTTACCTGGTAACTAATGTAACACTTTTGAATTGTTGAAGAATCACATCCTCAGTTGAAGATGATAATTTGCTTCCTATAGGAAAACAAACTCGGACATACATAAACACATATTCAGTATACTCTCAGCTGATGTCACTAAGGTCTAGGTATGGGTTTACACATTTCCGCATTTAAACATCTGGTGAGAGAGGCAAAAAATATTGACACTGATAATATAGCAATAAACATAAGCTAACTGAAATATTCTCCTTCGTAGATCACAGCCTTGTTATGGTGAAGGGGCTTGCATAACTCAATGAAGCTATGAGCCAGTCCATGCAGGACCACCCAAGATGCACGGGTCATAGTAAAGAGTTCTGACAAAATGCAGTCCACTGGAGGAGAAAATGGCAATCCAATCCAGTATCCTTGCCTAGAGAACTCCATGGACGGTATGGAAAGACAAAAAGATATTAAACAAAGATGAGATTCCCCCCCCCCTCCCCGCCCCCACCAACCTCAGGTCAGAAGGTGTCCAAATAGTTTACTGGGGAAGAATGGAGGGCAATTACTAATAGCTCCAGAAATAAGGAAGCGTCTGGGCTAAAGTGAAAATGACGCTCCATTGTGAATGGGTCTGGAGATGAAAGTAAAGTCCAAGGCTGTAAAGAACAATATTGCATAGGAACCTGGAATATTAGATTCATGAATCAAGGTAAACTGGATGTGGTCAAGCAGGAGATGGCAAGAGTGAACACTGACATCTCAGGAATCAGTGAACTAAAACAGATGGGAATGGGTGAATTTAATGCAGATGACTATTATATCTACCACTGTGGGCAAGAATCCCTTAGAAGAAATGGAGTAGCCCTCATGGTCAACAAAAGGGCCTGAAATGCAGCACTAGAGTGCAATCTCAAAAACGACAGAATAATCTTGGTTTGTTTCCAAGACAAACCATTCAACATCACCGTAATTCAAATCTATGCCCCGACCACTGGTGCCAAAGAAGTTGATGCCATCTCTGACATACAGATGGCCAAAAGCACATGAAAAGATGCTTAACATTCCCAACTATTAGAGAAATGCAAATCAAAACTACAATGAGGTATCACCTCACACAAGTTAGAATGGCCACCATCAAAAAATCTGTAAACAATAATTTCTGGAGGAGGTGTGGAGGAAAGGGAACCCTCCTACACGTTTGGTGAGAATATAATTGATACAGTCACTATGGAGAACAGTATGGAGGCTCCTTAAAAAACTAAAAGAGAGCTATCTTATGATCCTACTCCTGTACATATAAGCAAATAAAACTATAATTCAAAACATACATGCACCCCAATGTTAATTATAGCTCTGTTTACAATAGTCAGGATATGGAAGCAACCTAGATGTCCATTGACAGAGGAATGGATAAAGAAGATATGGTACATATATACAGTAGAATAGTACTCAGCCATAGAAAATAATGAAATAATGCTATTTGTAGTAACATGGATGGACCTAGAGATTGCCATACTGAGTGAAGTAAGTCAGAGAGGAAAGGATAAATAACATATGATATTGCTTATGTGTGGAATCTTAAAAAATGGTACAAATGAACTTACTTACAACTCATAAATAGAGTTTCAAATGTGAAAAACTATCATGGTTGCCTGGGGAAAAGGGAGGAATAATTTGGGGAACTGAGATTAACATATATACACTACTATATATAAAATAGATAACTCATAAAAACCTACTGTATAGCACAGGAAACTCTATTCAATACTCTGTATTAACCTATATGGGAAAAGAATCTAAAAAGTAGTGGATACATGTATATGTATAATGGATTCACTTTGCTGTACAGCAGAAACTAACACAACACTGTAAATCAACTCCAGTAAAATTTACTCCAAAATTTTTTTAAAAAGCATAGAATTGAAGCATAAAGATAAAAAATTAGCATATATATTTGTAAAACATTTAAATAAATGTGATTTCCTAATGGCTTAGTAAAATGTAAATAAAAATTATTTTTAAAAAAGAGCTAAAGTTACTTCTAGATGGCATCAACTTATTCTTCTCCCAGTCTCTGTGATAGAAAAATGAGGACGTCAGGGTGAAGAGTTCTTTTTTCTCAAAAAATTACATAAGGAGGAATTTTACCCCATCTCCAACTTTCTAACATGGTTACTTTAACAAGGAAATCAATTCTTTGCAATCAAGGAGTACAAAGAAAGTCTGCTGTTGGTCTTTGCTTTTTTGGGTGAACTTACGGGTGTAGCCCTCTTGCATCCAAGAATATGTGAGGGTGCAAACAGAGTGATGCCCTGCAAAGCCCTAGACTGACAGCTAAAGCAGATATTCAGAAGATTTTGTTTGGGAGGGATTCCTATGAATTTATATTTCTTAGACCATTTCCCCTGTACAGTTGTGACTCAAACAAATGATCCTGAATTAAATGATTTTCTCATGTCTCCCACCTGACATTCCACAGAGCGCAGGTCTCTTCACAATTTGGCTCAAATTTCCTGGAAATTCAGCTGAAACTCAATCTTGGTTTGTGAATCTTGGCAAAGGATTCTGCTGGCTGCTCCAAGCTCCCCCCAGCCGGGAGCACGCACTGCCTTCCCAATCTGGAGGACCCAGGGGGCCAGCTTTACTGCGTGTTTATGTTGGTTCGCCTCCCCAACTCCAGGGTGACGTCTCCTTTCCTGAGTTCCAGGTCTACCATCCCTGATGTTGATCACCACATCCCAGGGGGAAAATAAAAATTCTAGGGCCATATTAATGATGAAAAGTTCTGTAGCATCCTCCTCTGATGTGGCCAGTTTAGCCTTGGGCTCCCTCCATTGCCGGTCCCCCTGGACAGCACTCTTACATGTGGCTCCACCGTCCCTTGATATCCCCTTAAGTGTCCTAAATGCCCTTCTAAATGCCCTTCCCTTTACCACCTCCCTCACAGCACCATGAGGTAAGGGAGTTATAGTGTATCAGTCCTATTTTATCATTTGGGGATTCTTGTAATAAGCTAAAATGGTTCTCTCTATAGTATCTCTCCTTTCATGAAGAATTTCAATCAGGGAGATTGCAATTTAAACCTAATTCTCTTTTCAAAATATAATTTACCATCTCCTCAAATTAATAGCTACATCTAGAGCAATTGCAATTGTTATTTTATGAATGCATTAAATCCCAAAGTGTCTTTTTAAATGTAATGATTCAAAAATCCATGACAAATTGAGCAAGTGAAAATACTTAATTAAATTTGGGGTGAGCAAAAGACTGCTAAAACTTAAAGCATAAATAAGTTATAACAAGTACAGCATTTTATCTTAACATAGAACTCAGTAGATGGACTATGAAATCTTTTAAAAATTCAAGAAGACATAAAAATTTAATAATTATTAAGGGTTAAAACTCAAATTGGAATACTCTTTTTTACATTATTTATTTTTAATTGGAGGATCACAGCTTTACAATGTTGTGTTGGCTTCTGCCACACGTCAACATGAATCAGCCATAGGTCAACATGTGTCCCCTCCCTCTGGAACCTCCTTCCCACCTCCCACCCCATCCCACCCCTCTAGGAAGTCACAGAGCGCTGGGTTTAAGCTCCCTGTGTCATCGAGTAAATTTCCGCCAGCTATCTAGTTCATATATGAGAATGCATGTGCTTCAGTGTTACTCTCGTTACTCACCCCACCCTCTCCTTCCCCCACTGTGTCCACAAGTCCATTCTCTGTGTTTGCGTCTCCATGGATTCCCTGAAAATAGGTTCATCAGGACTTTTGTTACGAGTCCAAGCTTGCTCTGATCACTACACGATAGGCCAGTAAATCTGAGAGCCAAAGTGTTGAGGCAAGAAATACAACTTTATGTGGAAAACCAACTGGCTAAGAAAATGGTAAACTAGAGTCTCCTAATAACCAACTGGTCAGGGCCTGGATGCCAGTTTCTTTTATGGATCATAGATGGGTGAAGTGAGGAAACAAAGTAAGAAGACCATTTAATTCTTGTAAATATCTTCTAAAATGGCAAGCTTCAGGCCGGGGGATGTCTTAGTTTCTCCTTCTCACAGTCCCTACAGGTGGGTGGGCTCAGGTTGTCTCCCTGAGGCAGGCCATTAGGTATGCCTACAATAACAGAAGCAGCAAGACAAGGGTTAAAGTCCCACAAGTAGATCTAGTATGAATTCAAAATTAACCCTTATGGTTACACCATCTTTCTAGATTCCATATATATGCATTAATATGCAATATTTGTTTTTCTTATTCTGACTTAATTTACTTTGTATAATAGGCTCTAGGTTCATCCACCTCATTAGACTCAAATGCATTCCTTTTTATGGCAGAATAATATTCAAAATGGATTAAAGATTTAAATGTAAAGTCAAAAACTATAAAGTTCTTAGAGGAAAACATAGGCAGTAGACTCCTTGACATAAATCACAGCACGATCCTCTATGACCCATCTCCCAGAGTAATGGGAATAAAAACAAAAATAAACAAATGGGACCTAATTAAACTTAAAAGCTTTTTCACAGCAAAGGAAACTGTAAACAATGTGAAAAGACAACCTTCAAAATGGGAGAAAATAATAAAAAATGAAACAACTGACAAAATAAAACAGTATCCCCCAAATATACAAGCATCTCATGCAGCTCAATACCAGAAAAATAAATAATCCAATCAAAACGTAGGCTGAAGAAGACTACTTCTTTTTTGCTCCAAAGAAGACATACCGATGGCTAATAAACACATCAAAAGATGCTCAACATCGCTCATTATTAGAGAAGTGTGAATTAAAACTACATTGAGATATCTCCTCACACAAGTCCGAGTGGCCGTCATCAAAAATCTACAAACAAAAAGTGCTGGAGAGGATGTGGAGAAAAAGGAGCCCTCTTACATTGTTGGTGGGAATGTAAATTGATACAGCCACTATGGAGACCAGTATGGAGACTCCTTAAAAAACTAGGAATAAAACTAACATATGACCTAAAAATCCCACTACTGGGCATATACCCTGCTGCTGCTGCTAAGTCGCTTCGGTCGTGTCCAGCTCTATGCAACCCCATAGACGGCAGCCCACCAGGCTACCCCATCCCTGGGATTCTCCAGGCAAGAACACTGGAGTGGGTTGCCATTTCGTTCTCCAATGCATGAAAGTGAAAAGTGAAAGTCAAGTCGCTCAGTCGTGTCCGACTCTTAGCGACCTCATGAACTACAGCCTACCAGGCTCCTCCATCCATGGGATTTTCCAGGCAAGAGTACTGGAGTAGGTTGCCATTGCCTTCTCCAGAAACCATAATTGAAAAAGACACATGTATCCCAATGTTCTTAGCAGAACTGTTTACAATAGCTAGGACGTAGAAGCAGCCTAGATAGCCATTGACTGATGAATGGATAAAGAAGTTGTGGTACACATATACAGTGGAATATTTTTTCATTCAAAGAAAAAGTTCTCTACCTCACAGCATACACTAAAAAGCCTTACAGGGAATTAAAAAACAACAACAAAAAGAATTTTTTTTGCTTAACTTAGTCTTTACTAGCATAAAATACTCTAAAATTATTAAAAAGATGACTGGTTATATGTGAATTCAGGAAGGTGAGAATAAATAAATTTAAGAATGTCAAAATTACCACAAACAAATTGACAAAAGACAAAAGAAAAGATAGACGTATACATAACAAAAAGAAGCTTCCCTGGTGGCTCAGGCGGTAAAGAATCTGCCTCTTTGCGACCCTATAGACAGTAACCCTCCAGGCTCCTCCATCCATGGGATTTTCCAAGCAAGAATACTGGAGTGGGTTGCCATTTCCTTCTCCAGGGGCTCTTCCAGACCTAAGGATCGAACTGGCATCTCTTTTGTCTCCTGTATTGCAGGCAGATTCTTTACCTCTGAGCCACTGGCTTCCCTGAGAAGTATGCATAGCATATATAATAGCAATGGATATATACTTCCTATAGAAATTTCATAAGAAACCATATTATAGTTGGTCCATAATATGGGATGAATTGGCCCATAATGATATGAAATATGTATGACCTAAGAGTTTTATAACCCCATGGACTGTAGCCTGCCAGGTTCCTCTGTCCATGGAGTTCTAAAGGCAATACTGGAGTAGGAAACCATTTCCTAACCTGGGGATTGAAGCCGGGTCTTCTACACTGCAGGCAGATTCTTTACTGTCTGAACCATCAGGGAAGCTTCTTTCTTTAAAAGTCAGTGGGTATTGTCTAAAATTCAATATTTCAAAGAAAAAATAAGATGCAATGTTTACCTACTATTAATAAATTTATAAATATTAAAGAAAAATACATAGTTGATGATGATATAAAATGGCCTTTCTTGTTTTATCCATTACTGCTGATAGTTTAAATTGGTAATTTCTGAAAAGCAATCAGAAACATACATTAAGAACTTTACAAATATTGTACTTTTTGACTTAGATATTCAAATGCTGGACATTAGTTTTGCAACAATAAAAAGGAATTATTCTAAGATGTAGATATAAAGATGCCCATTATAATAGCATGATTTTAGGAAAGGTTGAATTTTTTCATGGAAATATGTAGGCAAGTCAGTGTCAGGAATTAAAGTTGGTAGGTAAAGATGCTTGCTTCATACAAAAATTTTCATCCACACATTTTCAAAGGAATGTTGGGGCCAGACATTCAAAGTTGTTAAAAAATCATGTTACAAGGATGGCCCTGACTGAGGCTAGATTTATATGAAAGCCCAATAAGGGGTTAAGGTTTAAGATAAATGAAAAAGCCTTTACATTATGATTATGTCCATTCCAAATCTTTGTTACTTCAACATGACTGATTGGTTCCACAGAAACTGGCTGCCTAGAAATATTGGTAAATGTTCACAATCAGGATACCTTCTGGGTTCACAAAGAAGGATGTACCTGTAGCCTACTGAAGCTAGGATGATTCTTCCTCTCATTTGCCGAGACTGTCCTGGTTTATTCTTCCTGTCTGGGTATAAATGTTTAATTAAGTGTCTCCTTTTACTCTCAAAAATCCTCCATTGTTTGGATGATAAACTATATGTCACCCTAAAGACCCATTTAAGTAAATAAATATCATTCATTTTAATTAAATGGTGGTTTAACACAATGGAACATAGTAAAGAGCTTTAGATGAAATAGCTCAGTGTACTTGGTTATGGTATTTGCTAGGAGCGCTGTCCATTATATTATGCTGTTCTCTTTGAGAACTTAGGAGAGGCATTTCTTTCAGGGCTCATTTGCATTTTGGTCTTCTGGACTCCACTGTAGAGCTATAGAACTTTCCATTTTTATTCACCCACTGTTAGGTGCTTGGAGCCAACCAGTCATGGCCCTAGAGTTTTGGGAGACAAATTATTAGGTTTATAACTCACTGCTTTACCTCCCCTTTCAAACTGCAAATAGTCGTTTTTCATTTTAAGAGTTTAAAAAGTATCATTCCAACCACCCACTGTGAAACAATATGATTTCCATTCTACACAAGAGACATCCTAAGGTAAGGATGTAGGTGTCAGCCAGCAAACACTGCCTTTGTGAGCTCACCCTTCATGGAGACCGTGTCTTACCACTGCTGCCTTGGTGATGCACTCCCAGAGTGCAATCAAGAAAGGAAACCCATGGTTTGCATTACGTTCTGCAGTTGATTGGGGAATTTGTTCCTGTAACTAGTATTTCCCTTCTCTTCCTTTATTTAGGTCAGTTTTATTGGTCCTGCAGCCACAGAAACCTTTCACTCCAAATGACACCTGGCAACTTCGTCTCGGGTGAGTGTGAGGATATGATATAATTCTTCCTCTATTGCTAGAAGGTAATAGAGGCAGCTATTGACAGAGCTTCAAATAGCAGGGCAAGCCTAGGACTGACTAATGCCATTTTCAACACTGGTTGGCAAAAGGTAGGGACTTAGAAAATAGAGGGTTTATGCTCTCTCGCTCTGATTTTGTTTTCCTTCCTGGTATCTTTGGACTAAGCATCAGCATTTCCTCAGCTACAAAGACACATTTTTAAAGAGACATGGTCATACTATCTTTGAACTTTTCTGCAAATTTAAAACTATTCTAAAGTAAAAAAAGACAGTTGCCAGCTACAAATTGGCACTTGCCGTCTATCTCTACAAAGATCAAGTCAGGAGCAGCTGCAGCTGTCCACCTTCAACACCCCCCGAAAAACGCTGAAAATTTAGGGTGGAGATCAGGAATGAGGTGATCTGCTGCGTGAAAAAGTGGCAGAACAAGTCTTCAGATAGACACTCTCCATACATTTTATGAGCTAAATTCTTGCATCTCCACATATTTAGAAAAGCACTAAAATCTTTCATAGTGACATCTGCTCTTTGTGACTAACACTAACCTTCACAAGACTATTCTGCAAAAACAAAACAAGAACATGCTTGGTTACATGTACTCCCCCTTCACCAAAATCACACATAGATGGACCTTCCCCCCAGCCTCTTTGGGGCAGTTCCTCAGAGTTATCTAAAGTGCTCTCTCCTGGGCTACAGTCCTCATTTTGCCCCCTAAAACTTAACTCACAACTCTTACATTGCACATTTTTTTCAGTTGATGCACTGTATTTAAAAAAAAGAAACTAACACTCTGTGCTAGTTTTAATGCTGCTAAACAAACACCTGCAGTTATTTAAACTCCAAGCACATGGTAAGATTGCACTTTCTGGACCCTTGAAGTTACATAGGGCCATGTGACTACCCACCATCTTCTTAATGAATGGGGGCTGGAAGTATTTCCTGGCATTGCAGTTAGGTGCTGCTATAAGACATTGCTTTCCCTCTGGCACAGTGATTGAGAACATCCTAGCTAAGGGATGTTTCACCACCCTGGATCTTGAGTAATAATGATCAAGAAGCAAAGCCCCAGCTGACCATCGGTGGGCGTGCACTGTGGTGTGAACCTGCTGTAGAAAAAACTGCTTTTTTCTACAGCATAAGTGAGTGTATACTGATGTTACATGCCAGGACTTCAGATAGAATAGTGGAATCTATTCTATCTAAAGTACATAATAGAATCCATAAAGCAATCCAGAGCACATGGAATCCATGTACTCTATGCATATATGCGTGCTCACAAGTGTGTGAAGTTTATTAAATGGGTCTTTAAGCACCATGCAAGAGATGTGGGTTCAATCCCTGCATTGGAAATAGCCCCTGGAGAAGGAAATGGTGACCCACTCCAGTATTCTTGACTGGGAGATCCCATAGACAGAGGAGCCTGGTGGGCTCCATGGGGTCACAAAGAGTCAGGCACAATTGAGGGCACACATACACATATACATGTTCTTGCTTATCCAGAAGAAATCAGGTTAACATCTATTGCTGCTGCTGCTGCTGAGTCGTTTCAGTCTTGTCCGACTCTGTGCGACCCCATAGACGGCAGCCCACCAGGCTCCCCCGTCCCTGGGATTCTCCAGGCAAGAACACTGGAGTGGGTTGCCATTTCCTTCTCCAATGCATGAGAGTGAAAAGTGAATGCAAAGCCGCTCAGTTGTGTCTGACTCTCAGCGACCCCATGGACCACAGCCCACCAGGCTCCCCTGCCCATGGGATTTCCCAAGCAAGAGTACTGGAGTGGGGTGCCATTGCCTTTAGCATGGACTAATTAATCACGAAGTTGCCTTTAATTATTATTAGTAGAAGTGTCTCAGTTTATACAGTAAATTATACAGTCATGACAGGGCACCTGCATGTTTCTAGCAGATGTAGTAGACTTCATAGTGTGCATTTTGCTCACAAACCTCAAAAACTTCCATCTTATTTTCCTACCTTTATTTTTTAATTTCATTTTTGCAATTTATTTCAAACTCTCTCCATTTTCCTCTAATGTAGTATTTTTAATTTCCCTGTTGGGAAACTGATATAAATAATATATGTATAAAATTTAATTAATTAATTTTAAAATAATTTAAAATTTTATATTTACATGTGTTTGGAGAATTATAACTTGACTTTCTTTCTTTTAATACTATTACATATCAGAAAAGCAGCCCCTTCTGGTGACTAATTAGGCCTGAGATTAACCATATAATGTGTGATGACGGTTGCATAAGTCAGGGCTTTTAATGACAAGCAACAGAGGTAGTTTCTAAGTTATGAAGGAGATATCAGGTAACTCACAGAATTATTGGAAGACCTTGAAGCTAAAAGTAGCCCCAGAAAATCCCCCCAAATCTAGAACTTTATTCAGTGAGGAAACAGCTTCAGCTGTTTGGCCCTGTTGCCATGAAGTGTGAAAAGTGTTGGTCACTCAGTTGTGTCTGACTCTTTGTGACCCCATGGACTATAGTTTGCCAGGCTCCTCTGTCCATGGAATTCTCCAGGCAAAAATACTTGAGTGGGTAGCCATTCCCTTCTCCAGGGGATCTTACCGACCCCAGGATCGAACCCAGATCTCCCACATTGCAGGCAGATTCTTTATCATCTGAGCCACCAGGCATAAATAGAAGGTTCCTATTCTTTACTTCTTGAGAGCTCTTGAATCAAATTCTGATGTAGATATCCCTGACCAATATGCTGGGTGCTAGTGTTCTACTGCAAAAAAAGGCTGAAAAGGCAAAAATTTGGCATTTTCAACAGCTATAGTAAAAGAGAGTCTTTGTTCCACACAAAGATACATAGGATAGGGAATTAAATAAATCCCCCCTTGGCCTTTTGGTAAGGGTTTAGAGGCTGAATCAGAATAAATGAAGAATCAAAATAAATGACAAATGTCTATTTTAGACAATGAAATTCAGTATGGAACTACGAGTGGTCATTACAGTGTACACCCATGTGACTGTAACCTACTCTTTGGTCAAATATCCAGAGTCCTGTTTATTCCCATGCACTGAGACCACAGCTGCTATTTGAAAAGCCAGATGTGTTCATCTGCTTTACACCAATGAGAAAGTTCTTTCTTCATTACTGATTGCATTTTGACTAAAAGGAAGGCAGAGAGATAGCATAGCCCTCAACAGGGAGCTGAGGGGGAGAGGAAGCCCTGTGTTCTTTGCAATACCCTCCTGGAGTAGAACTTCCATCACAAGGGGAGCTGGGAGCAGGGAAGGAGGAAGCAAGTTGTGACTCAAATGCCATAGACCTCCTGCTGTTCTTACTGAAGTACAGCTTCTTAAATAAATGTTTATTTACTCATTAAATATTACATTACTTATAAATGTATGTCCTTAAGTCAATTCCCAGAGAAATTAAAATTTTCAGTGAGTTTTCTTTTCCATCTATGGTTGTTTCATTGGGCAGACATTTATGAAGCTCATCACTTCATCATTCCAGAAATCATCTTTCATTTATCTCAACTAGTTGTTTAAACTTCAAAAGGTTTTGATTAGCATGCCATACAGTTTATATTATAAAAACTTCCCAAACTTACAGGATGCTGCCTCCCTTGCCTTCTTCACGCTCATGCTTTTTGTTCTGTCAAATAATCAATGTGAAAGAGCCTGAGAAATCAGTGATGATTTTGAAAAGAAAGGTGAAATATATCAATGAACAATGGGAAAAATAGAGGGCAGGAAGAGAAGGGGACGACACAGGATGAGATGGTTGGATGGCATCACCGACTCAATGGACATGAATTTGAGTGAACTCCGGGAGTTGGTGATGGACAGGGAGGCCTGGCGTGCTGCAGTTCATGGGGTCTCAAAGAGTTGGACATGACTGAGCAACTGAACTGAACTGAACTGAATGATGATAGTGAACAGAATTGTGTCCCGGGACACAGTGTGCCTATATATGCCAATTTTCTGCCCATGTGACTTTCCATTCATATCACTAAATTCAGAATAACGGGTGGGAACAGGGAACCAGCCCATATTACTCTAAGTGGTTAAATTGAGGGATAATTTTCATTCATTTAAAAGGATCCATAAATTAGTGTCATTCTGTGGTGTCTCAAGATGCACAGTCAGACCTTATGACAGAATTTTTTTAGTCAATTTATGTCAAGTTCATATAAACCACTTTTCCACTTTCATTTAGTTTAGTTCTTTGGTGATAAAAGGGTTTCAAGGCCAGAATATCAGTTTCTTTAGTTATTTAAAAGCAGCTGAGAACACATAAGTGGCTAAATTTGAGTCTTAGAACGGGTAAATGTTCTAGCCTTAAATATTGAAATTGCATGTGATCTAAATAAATGCTATTCAAAACATGGCTCTGCAGACCAGCCCTGGCTCATGAACTGTTTGTTGCGGATCTGTGAAAAGCAAAAAAAATGAGAATCAATGTTTACAAACATTTATAGCAATTTGACAATGTAGCTTTATTTGAATTTAGTAATAGCAAATTTGGGATTAATGTTTGTATGACTTTGTATTCTTCTTTCATTTCTATACTTAATCATATTCATCATACTCTGTGAAACAAAACAGTGCTTCACGACAAGTAGTTTGAGCATAAGTCTATGCCCTCCTACATTCTCACCAATTCTATGAAGAATGATAGTGCATAGTAAATGTAAATTTTCCCATTTACATTTTCCAGAAAATATAACTTTATGCTCTGCATCAGTATTATATTTCTATATAACAAGTTGCCACAAGCTTCATAGTTTAAAGCAATGTCCATTTATCACTCATAATTCTTTAGGTTAGAAGGCTGGCATGCGTGGCTGTGTTCTTTACTTTGGGTATCCCATGGCCAAAATCTAGGTGTTGGCTAGACTGAGTCCTTGGCAGGAGGCTAAAGGGAAAAGAAAACCCCCAAGCTCATTCTTGTCGTTAACAGAGTTTAACTCTGCAATGGTGGGACAATGGTCCCTGTTTCCTTACTGGCTATCAGCCAGAGACTGCTTTCAGCTCTGAGACTCTGCCCATAATTTTTTGTCACTTGGCCTCTTTCATCTTTAAGCTAGTAACAATACGTGGAATCCTTCTGCTTCATATCTCTGACTTCCTCTTCTGTGACCTAAGACATGTGGTAAGCTCAAGCCCAAGGGATAATCTCCCTACCTGAAGGGCAACTATGCCATGTAATATAACCTAACCACAGAGTAAAATCTCTCAGAGTCACATACCCAGGGCTTCTGTGGCCATGTCCATGGGGAGCTGGGGATGAGGGAATCTTTGAAGCCATCTTAGAATTCTGCCTACCACATGCTCCACTCTCATATCTAAATTTGGCAATCATTTCCCTTGAATTCTGGCCAATAAAGACTCTTGACTATTAAATAATATTCTTTACATAAATCTACCCTTTGTTTGGAGGAGGTCTTTTTCTGTATAAAATAGGTTAAAATTGTTTCATTTCAATGACCCAAATGGTATTCACTAAACACCTCCTGTTTGAAAAAAATAGCAACTGCACCTGTGTACTATATATTATAATGTCTAATTTCAATGTCTCAAATTTCACAGAGCATGGGAAAATAAAATCACTTCTTTAAAAGTTCATTTTTTTAAGTTTATTCTTTTTAAAGAACATTTCCCATTAAGAGTTATTTCAAAGGAATGCCTGCGGTTTCTGCTAACTTATTACATAGGAGTAGCGTATATATATTCAGTCATGTCTGATTCTTTGTGACCCTTTGGACTGTAGCCCACCAGGCTCCTCTGTCCATGGGATTTTTCAGGCAAGAATACTGGAATGCGTTGCCATTTCCTCCTCCAGGGGATCTTCCTGACCCAGGGATTGAACACGTATCTCCTGCATCTCTTACACTGCAAGAGGATTCTCCACCTGCTGAGCCATCAGGGAAGCCAACTTATTATAGACCCATCCTTTTATAATGTAAACCACAGACTGTGATAAAGCATATCAGTTAGAAATATAAACAAATATATTATAGATAACTTAAGTAACACTTTTCTCCCCTGTAAATACAATTTACATCACTTAAAAGCTGGAATCAAAGGAAACTTATTTTTAGATATATTTAGAGGTAGGAGATGTAGCAAGCAAGAGCAACACTAGCTGATTAAATCAAATACCATCCATGATGTCTGTTAGCATTTTAGGGTCAAGATGAAACAATATGGAAAAAGTCTATGATCCCTTGATAAGTATAACTTGCAACAAATTGGCAAACTGGTTGGAATTAAGAGCCAAAAATAGCAGTTTTGCTGTATAAATTTTTTTTGCAATGACTTTATAGCTTCACATCCCAGCTTGCATTACTCATTTTGTGAAATAAAGATAAAACTATATTTTTTGAAAAACTTACTTTAAATAAATTACCCCACCAAATTGACCAGTTAAAAGAAAATATTCCATTGGTTGATGGCATTTGAAACAGCTTCCCTGGTGGCTCAGAGGTTAAAGTGTCTGCCTCCAGCACAGGAGACCCAGGTTCGATCCTTGGGTTGGAAAGATCCCCTGGAGAAGGAAAGGGCAACCCACTCCAGTACTCTTGCCTGGAGAATCCCATGGACGGAGGAGCCTGGTAGGCTACAGTCCACGGGGTCGCAAAGAGTTGGACACGACTGAGCGACTTCACTTTCACAGGAAAAAAAGAAAACCAAATATTCTTTGACACTGAGAATAATTCAGTCAAATATAAAGTAATTGAAAGATTGCTGCTGTGAGCCGTGTCCTACACCAGGATTCATGACCTCCAGAGGAGAGGATTTCCATCCGGGGTCAGAGACGAGGCTTGATTAGTTGGAACTTTTTGTGTAGCCAAGTTTTATTAAAGTGTATTAGAGATTGGGAAAGCTTTTGACATAGGCATCAGAAGGGGACACAAAGAGTGCCCCTGTTGCTAGTTTCTATGTCTGTTCGTGAGCTTCTAATCAGATAAAAGGAGCACCTCACAGCTGAGGGAGTTTCAGCAGGCCCCTCTCTCACAATATGCATTTTTGAGATAGGATGAACAAAGTGTGTCATCCCTGGCCATAACAATCGACATGAATAAAGGTTTGTTGAGCCATTATCAGCCCAAGGCTTGAGAAAAGAAAAAAAACAAAAACAAAAAGGTTAGTCTTAAGCAGAACAGAGTGGAGAGGGGCGGAGTCTGCCACTTGCAGTTTGTATTCTCCTGCCACTTGGGGACCTCTGGGCTTCCTACCTGTTGCCCTCTCAGTAATAACTGCATCAGTGCGACTTAACCTCTGCTTAGTATTGTGGCTGTTTACATTAAGATGAAAGCATCTAAACCAGCACCTTGTTTCTGAATTGTAGCTTAATGTAATTAACACTTTCTTCATTTTTCCATGTTGATATTTTTATATAATTCATCTTAAGCAATGCAATCAAGAGTCCAAAAACTATAGCTCCCAGACATAAAGAGCTGACTTCAGAACACTGTGATTCTTAAAGATTGTGTTTCACCATAGAGAAAATAGTTGTGTGAAGACAAAGTAAGATAGAGCCAATTTTTCATTGGATAAGCTCAGGCTCATGACCTTTGCCTGGTGTCTGGATCAAGAAGCTTGCTCTAAGAATCAAAAAAAACAAGTCAACATTGTGTTTACCTATTCCTTACTCTAACTATGTTTTGTCTTCTCATACATCTGCAGGTGGATGTCCTCAGAAATTTGAATAAATATTTGACCATAAGATGCGCCAAGTATTGGCCAATACCCAAGATTTATGAATGTACATGTTCTAATGCCTATGTGCATGCAAAGTCACTTCAGTTATGTCCAGCTCTTTGCGACCTCATGGACTATAGCCTGCTAGGCTCCTCTGTGCATGGGACTCTCCACACAAGAATACTGGAGTGGGTCACCATGCCCTCCTCCATGGAATTTTCTGGACCCAGGGATAGAACTTGTGTCTCTTATGTCTCCTGTATTGGCAGATGGGTTTTTACCACTAGCATCGCCATGTTCTGACAACCTCCTATTAACCTTTAAAGAGGGTGCTGCATCCAATTTCAAATATGGGTGGGCTCTCCCCCACCATTAATAAACAATGCTCCACCCCAAGCTGACTGTCCCTCAGTTCAACCCAATCCTGTCACTATTTACCCCAAAATAGCATCATATTCCATAGGTTAGAGATTTAGTCCCACAACCCTACCCCCTGCTTCAGATGCCATACAAGTCCAGGCTGTTACTCATGCCTCTGCTCAACTGGCTATGTATTCAATATTTCCATGACCCGCTCCTTGGATTTCAGACACCAGTCACAAGTCCAGGTTTTACCTGTACCTCTGATGAACCAGCTGTAAATCAGAAGTTCCCATGACTTCCTCTTTGGGTTCAATTACTTTGCTAGAGTGACTCTCAGAATTCAAGAAATCTATTTATTCACTGCTGCTGCTGCTGCTAAGTCACTTCATTCGTGTTCAACTCTGTGTGACCCCATAGACAGCAGCCCACCAGGCTCCCCCATCCCTGGGATTCTCCAGGCAAGAACACTGGAGTGGGTTGCCCTTTCCTTCTCCAATGCATGAAAGTGAAAAAGTGAAAGTGAAGTCGCTCAGTAGATTACCAGTTTATTACAATGGATCTTCAGTTAAGTTCAGTTCAGTTGCTCAGTCGTGTCTGACTCTTTGTGACCCCATGAACCGCAGCACACCAGGCCTCCCTGTTCATCATCAGCTTCCAGGGTGCACTCAAACCCATGTCCATTGAGTCAGTGATGCCATCCAACCATCTCATCCTCTGTCATCCCCTTCTCCTCCTGCCCTCAATCCCTCCCAGCACCACGGTCTTTTCAAATGAGTCAGCTTTTCACATCAGGTGGCCAAAGTATTGGAGTTTCAGCTTCAGCATCAGTCTTTCCAATGAACACCCAAGATTGATCTCCTTTAGGATGGATTGGTTGGATCTCCTTGCAGTCCCAGGGATTCTCAAGAGTCTTCTCCAACACCACACTTCAAAAGCATCAATTCTTCTGCACTCAGCTTTCTTTATAGTCCAACCGTCACATCCATACATGACCACTGGAAAAACCATAGCCTTGACTAGATGGAACTTTGTTGGCAAAGTAATGTCTCTGCTTTTGAATATGCTGTCTAGGTTGGTCATAGCTTTCCTTCCAAGGGGTAAGCATCTTTTAATTTCATGGCTGCAATCACCATCCCCAGTGATTTTTGGAGCCCAGAAAAATAAAATCAGCCACTGTTTCCACTGTTTCCCCATCTATTTTCCATGAAGTGATGGGGCCAGATGCCATGATCTTAGTTTTCTAAATGTTGAGCTTTAAGCCAACTTTTTCACTCTCCTCTTTCACTTTCATCAAGAGGCTCTTTAGTTCTTCTTCACTTTCTGCCATAAGGATGGTGTCGTCTGCATATCTGAGGTTATTGATATTTCTCCTGGCAATCTTGATTCCAGCTTGTACTTCCTCCAGCCCAGCGTTTTTCATGATGTACTCTGCATAGAAGTTAAATAAGCAGGGTGACAATATACAGCCTTGACGTACTCCTTTTCCTATTTGGAACCAGTCTGTTGTTCCATGTCCAGTTCTAACTGTTGCTTCCTGACCTGCATACAGGTTTCTCAAGAGGCAGGTCAGGTGGTCTGGAATTCCCATCTCAGAATTTTCCACAGTTTATTGTGATCCACACAGTCAAAGGCTTTGGCATAGTCAATAAAGAAGAAATAGATGTTTTTCTGGAACTGTCTTGCTTTTTGAATGATCCAGCAGATGTTGGCAATTTGATCTCTGGTTCCTCTGCCTTTTCTAAAACCAGCTTGAACATCTGGAAGTTCATGGTTCATGTATTGCTGAAGCCTGGCTTGGAGAATTTTGAGCATTACTTTACTAGCATGTGAGATGAGTGCAATTGTGCAGTAGTTTGAGCATTCTTTGGCATTGCCTTTCTTTCAGATTGGAATGAAAACTGACCTTTTCCAGTCCTGTGGCCACTGCTGAGTTTTCCAAATTTGCTGGCATATTGAGTGCAGCACTTTCATAGCATCATCTTTCAGGATTTGAAATGTGGAAGGATCAAAATCAATAGCCCAATGAAGAGATACATTGGGTGGCATCCTCTGGGTGGAGTTTGGACCCTGCATAGTGGCACAAGGAAGTGTTCTGTTTTCCCAACCTGGCAGCTCTCTGAACCCTTTGCTTTTGGTTTTGTATGGAGGCTTTATTACATAGGCATGATTGACTTAATTATTGTCAACAGTGATTGATTCAACCTCCAGAAGTCAAGGGAGGGGATAGGAATGAAAACTTTGACCCTTATTTATGGCTGGTTGCCCTGGTGACCAGCCCCCATCCCTAGGTGCTCTCCAAAGATCACCTCATTAACATAAAATCCAGTTGTGGTGAAAGGAGCTAATTTGAATAACAAGACACTCATTTCACCTTTATGGTTCTGAAGCAATTTTAGGAATTGAAGACAAGAGACCATGTAGTATAAAAAGAGATGCTCTCATTGATCAGGAAATTCTGACGGTATGGGGAACTGTGAGCCAGGAACTGTGGAGAAAGACCAAATATACATGAGAAATATATATATATATATATAACCAGATACATTTCTTATAAATCACTATATTGCCACCCTTGTTGGTGATGAATACCCAACCCTAAATGGTGTGAGATGGCTGAACACACAGCAATCCTTGACATGGGACAGATCAAATCAACATCAGTTTATTGGTCACATGTGCTCACAGCCTTGGGGAGGAGGACACTGCATGCCAGGCAGGGCCACAGAGGGGTTGCTCCTGAGAACAGACTCAACAATCAGGGGCTGTGGGTTACAGATTTTGTACTATCAAGATGAGATGCTTCTGATTCCCATGGTCCGTTAGAACAGTTTTGCCAACTAGCTGGAAACCAAAGCCTATTAGGTTGAAGACTGGAGTGCAACTTACATGACTGATGGAAGAACTAGATAGATAGGGCCCCTTTTTCACTGGGTGTGGGCATATCTGGTGAAACCAGGAGAACTCACAGTGAGGTTCTTGGGGCCTTGTCTGTTTCAAATATGTTAAGACAGCATTTGAAATGTTCTTACAATGCAGCTCAAGTGAGAAAAGAGTCTGAACAAATCAAGACCCAAACCAGCACTGTCAGGACAAGAAACACATCCTAGCCACTGCAAATTTTCTCTACAAATGATGACAACAATAATAATTTCCAACCTTATCCTAAAGTTCTAGGAGGAAGGAAATTTTTAACATCCACGCCCCCCCTCCCGCCCGCCTATCTGCTTTGTCACCCCTTATGACATCTCTTGATCATAATTCTCATTGATATTTATTCACGTATGTGTCTTCCTCACTTTTCCTGTGTGAATAATCCCATTTTTGTCCATGGGCAAGACCAGGGTTACTCCATGAGGTGACCTGATGCATGTTCAAACTGCTCCCTGCTCACTTCCCTCTTGGCACAAAGACTGTCATTTCTATGATGAGCTGTTTCTGTTTTTTTCCCAGAAGAGTACTATTGAAGTTTTATTTACATGAAATGATTCACTTCCACTTTTTTGTCCCCCCTCCCCGGTAGCTTAGAAATTGCCAAAAACCCCAAAGTACCTCATGCTGATGCTGAATCATCTTTAGATGTTCCTGGAGGACGACCCTGAGTTCGTGAATGTGCCTATCATAAGAGTAACTGGACTTCCACCGCAGCAGACCCTAAATGAAGTGGCCTTCTCTACACCTGTCCCTCACAACCATGGAAAGAGGGAAGACTGTGTGCAAGAGATGGAGGGAGGGAGAACGAAAGGGAAAGTGGGAGAGAGACAGAGCGGGAATTTTGCAAGAATCAAGTAGATTTCAGAAAGCAGTGCCATTAATAACATGTGTCACTCTTGACGACACGAGGAGCCAAATTTGAGACTTCACAGCCAGCCACCAGGGGAAGTTTTTACCGGTACAGTCACTACATAAACTCCCATTTGGTCTTTTCGGTACCCCCTGCCCCGCAGGCATCCTGTAAATTTTCTTGACTTTCTTTCACAAGATTTCTGAACTTGCACGTCCTCCCTGTGCAGTGAGTGCCAGCTAGACTGAGGTCACGGCAACACCCACGGCTGGAGGTGATGGGAAGCAGCTGCTCTGTTCTTAGTTCCTGCGAGTCACCTGCTGCCTTATAGAGGATAAAAGACACTGCAGATGAATTCAGCCTCCTTGCTTTTTTTTTTTTTTTAAAGTATGTATTTATTTGGCTGTGCTGGGTCTTAGTTGTGGCACGTAGGTTCTTTGTTGGGTCACCATCTTCTCCACTTCTGATGTGGGGGCTTAGTTGTCCCAAAGCAAGTGGGCTCTTCACTCCCTGACCAGAGATCGAACCTGTGTCTTCTGCTCTGGAAGGTGATTCTTAATCACTGGACCACCAGAGAAGTCCCAGCCTCCTTGCTTTTGCGCGGCCTTCATTCACTCACCCATTCATTTATGTATTCAAAAACTGCTTACTGAGCACCAAGTATAAGCCAGGCATTCCTCCTGCATGGTTTTGTTCTGCCCGTATCTGCTAAGGGAAAGAAGAGAGGAACCATAGAAGCACAGGTGCTCTAAATCCATCCCAGTGTCCTTCTTTGCCAATTCAAACACTGGAGAAAATGAAATGAATGTTAAAATATTAGAAGGTTAAGTAGAAATAGTTCTTAGGGTCAATAATTTTCTTTAGGGCACTATCTGTTGAAGTCAACACTAGGTCAGATGGATCCTGAGTTGGAATATTAACCTGAAAATCCAGAAGTCAATTTGGTTATCTCACTTTGATCAGACAGCATTTGCTTCTGTGAATGTTATCTTTTAACACATGTAAATATTTGCTATGCTTTTTTCTCAATCTCTAAGATACTGTTTCTCTCAGATTTCTATTGATTTTCATGGTACTGGATCAGATTCTGATTATTAGCAAATATGTTATTTTTCAAATCTTTTACAGGCAAGCTATCGGATCCTAAAAACAGGTAAGGGGGATCTTTTTCCTAAAATAAATAGATACTAATTACAATCCCATATTTTTGAAAAATGATAACAGCATCCCTGTTAGTTTGAAAGAAAATTGAGGGTTGTTTTCTTCTTCTGAGCAATGCATTTATGAATGTCCACTTCTTTGGTTGGTATAATCACATAGCCTGTGGAAAATGCTGTCGTTTTCACATGTTAACCTCAGAAATGAACATTACAATTACCAAAACTCCTGAATCTTTTGAGAAAGTAAGAGAGCCTGGGAAGTATGAGTCTAATAGTAAGAGATTTATTTTTAACAATTCTGTAAACTAGTAAGAAAGGCTTCTTGAAAACCAGTTAGAAAGTTCATTGCTGATGTGATCACCTATGAAGTTCACTAAATTTTTCAGATGACTCTGAGATCAATGAGAAAAGGCAATGGGTCTCAGCATCTCCGTTTTCAGTGAGGCGAGGTCATGAAGTTACAAGGATTTAACTTAAATAAACACACACACACACAAAGCATTAGTCTTTTCGAACTTATAAAAGAATTGTGTCTACATGTATGTGTTTTCATAAACAGAGAGCATGGACTCTTAAGTAGGTTGATTAAACTAATGTTCAAGCTGAGGATAAAAGGTAGAAAGATTATGTCTGATGTTAGGATCAATGGCACATTGGAGATAAAGATAGAGAAAGTAGGAATCATCCCAATCATTCGAAGATGGTCTTTTTCTCTATTTCACAGCCTGAGAGGGGGTTATAGAAATGAAAGCTGATTTCCCCAGCCTTGGAATAAGATCCCTGGTGGCTAATACCTGACATTATCTTTGTGAGACCCTGAGCAGAAAACACAGCCAAGCCACCTGGATTTCTGACCTGCAAAACTGAGTTAATAAAAAGGATTTTGCTTGAAGTGGCTAAATTTGCAGTAATTTGATACAAGGCAATGGCACCCCACTCCAGTACTCTTGCCTGGAAAATCCCATGGATGGAGGAGCCTGGAAGGCTGCAGTCCATGGGGTTGCTGAGGGTCGGACATGACTGAGCGACTTTACTTTCACTTTTCGCTTTCATGCGTTGGAGAAGGAAATGGTAACCCACTCCAGTGTTCTTGCCTGGAGAATCCCAGGGAAGGGGCATCCTGGTGGGCTGCCGTCTGTGGGGTCGCACAGGGTCGAACACAACTGAAGTGACTCAGCAGCAGCAGCAGTTAGGTAAAGCAGGTAATCAAACACTGAGTCTCTGCTTCCAAAAGAACTTCCAAATGGACCAACACAAGCCATGCCTCAACCTGCCCTATCTCTCGCCAGAAATTCCTGGTCACAGCTTTACTTCCTTTTCGACCATTCCCTACCTGCCATGCCTGTGATATGGAATTCATGGTATTGTTTCTCAAGCTCCTTCCCCAGTGCTCTTATATCTTCATCCTGACACCATATCCTTGGACCCACTTCATATGAAGCCTGTCCCAGCACAACATTGGACTCCAGACTCTTGGAGCTACGCTAACTCCCTCTCAGTCTGTCCCAACTGAGAAGGCAGGACCCTTGTAAATTTTACCACAGCTCAATTGTCTTTCTTCATCACAGAACAGTATCTTCTTGGAAAAAAAAAAAAAAAGATGGATATAGAAAATATTTCAGAAGACAAATAGCCAGGTTTGGAACTGATAGGATGAAGAAAGAATCAGAAATGTGGAGCCTGGGAGGCATGAAGAATGGTGAGATCACTATCAAACTTCAGAGACTTAAAGCTGGCCTTTTAGGGTGAAATTGATTTTATCATGCTTAGTGTGAAGTGTTCCAGGAGCATCCAAACTGGTCATATATCCCTTGGAATTGTAAGCTCCAGAGCCTTTCATAATGGCCAGTGCATTTTAAGTGCTCTCTCCTTGAGTGCTTAATAGAGATATAAATTATTCACTTAATAATAATAAGTGCTCAATTTGGGTTTGAAGGGGAAGTTGTTAGAGCTGACCATGAAGAGTAGGAAAAGCCCCAGTCTTAAGCCACAAATTAACATTTAAGGAAAAAACCTTAACCAGAAATCTAGAAGAGATAAAAGCCGAAACACAAGTTAACTGTTGGACGGTATTACAGACTGATTGTTGAGTAGTGGGTGTGATTGTGGTTGTAGATTTTTTTTTTAACTCATCTTCCGTTTGAAATACATACTAAAATAATGGTGGGTGGGATAATTGTGTTGAAATCTCTTGGTTTAGATTTAAAATACACCTCAAAAATTGTGAAGAAAGAGGGGGGTTAAGAACATTGAAGCAGAAAGTTGGATGGGAATTAAAGCTGGGTGATAGGTACATGGGGATTCAACAGATAATTCTCCGTACTTGCGTGTTTGAAAATTGCTGTAATGACAGGAAAGAAAGAAAGAGAAAAAGAGAGGGAGGGAAGGAAAGGTGGGAGGGAAAGAACAAATGAAGAGTTGCCACAAGTTGCCAACTATTTTTCACTGATGCTGCTCATTGAACCCTCTTCAGTTCAGTTCAGTTCAGTTCAGTCGCTCAGTCGTGTCCAGCTCTTTGCAACTCCATGAATTGCAGCACGCCAGGCCTCCCTGTCCATCACCATCTCCCGGAGTTCACTCAAACTCACGTCCATCAAGTCGGTGATGTCATCCAGCCATCTCATCCTCTGTCATCCCCTTCTCCTTCTGCCCCCAATCCCTCCCAGCATCAGGGTCTTTTCCAATGAGTCAACTCTTCGCATGAGGTGGCCAAAGTACTGGAGTTTCAGCTTTAGCATCAATTCCTTCCAAAGATCACCCAGGGCTGATCTCCTCTAGAATGGACTGGTTGGATCTCCTTGTAGTCCAAGGGACTCTCAAGAGTCTTCTCCAACACCACACTTCAAAAGCATCAATTCTTCAGCGCTCAGCCTTCTTCACAGTCCAACTCTCGCATCCATACATGACCACTGGAAAAACCATAGCCTTGATTAAACGGACCTTTGTTGGCAAAGTAATGTCTCTGCTTTTGAATATGCTATCTAGGTTGGTCATAACTTTCCTTCCAAGGAGTAAGCGTCTTTTAATTTCATGGCAGCAATCACCATCTGCAGTGATTTTGGAGCCCAGAAAAATAAAGTCTGACACTGTTTCCACTGTTTCCCCATCTATTTCCCATGAAGTGATGGGACCAGATGCCATGATCTTAGTTTTCTGAATGTTGAGCTTTAAGCCAACTTTTTCACTCTTTTTTTTTTCACTTTCATCAAGAGGCTTTTTAATTCCTCTTCACTTTCTGCCATAAGGGTGGTGTCATCTGAACCTTCTTAGTCTACTCTAAACCCAATTTGTCAGACTGTAGGCACTGACATCTGTTTCTAAGCCTTTAAAGTTTCCTTCCTTCTATTCATCAAATGTTTACTACATGGTGAGCCTGTTTGAAAGTCTTTGCTAGAGTTAGGTTGATATGAGTTAGGTTGGTATGATATTACTCATATCCACAGATGAGCATCTTATGTGGGAACTGACAAAGATGTCATTTTTGCCATAAACTATAACTGTAACTCACCATAGGAATAGCCTCATTGAACAACCATAAAACATGTGGGCACAATGCTCCCTTTTCCACTTTCTAATGTCCTGAAAACAAAAATCCACCGCTGCTACTCTATTGCGTCACTACTCACCTACAAGGCCCTGGATCAATCTGACTCCATCTGAGGAAGGCAGGTTTGGAAGAACAGACTTCCCACTTCAGAGAGGGAGCTGGGAAGGGGAGAGGGACGATGCCCACCCAGTCAGAAGAGGTACCAGACAGCCCCAAGCAGTCCGCTGACCTAGTACTGTTAACAAAAACCCCAGCAGAGAAGCTAATCTCCTTAATGGAAAACAGACACGTCTCTTACTTACAACTCTTACAGCTTTCCTGCCCGCTAAGTATTTTGATCGGCTGAGAGGGGATGAGGGCATGGGGACACTTGATGTCTTCAGGAACCACTTGGACGAAGCACAGCAGAAGAGGTTACCTGGAAAATGCCTCCTTCTCTCTGTATCCCTCCCCGCTCAGGCGGTGCAAGAGAAAGAGAGGAGCTCGGGTGGGAAGATGTGCTGAGCAGACAGAGAATATCTCCTTCTTCGTTTTTGATTAATTCTGCTTCTCCGGTGGCACAGGACTATGACCAAAAAGGATGAATTCTGCTGGATTTATTAAATTTCAGTATCGTGTTCGGAGGACATGGGCAGCATTTTACACACATGCACAGACTCCCCTTTTAGGCCTAATAGAAGAAGAAAATGACACCATGCTAAGGACAGGCGCTCCAAACGAAAGATCTAGAAAGTCTCATTTAGTAACCATCTGGCCCTCGCATGTTGAGAACAAATCATAGTGTAATGTTTCAAAAGGATTCAGGGTTTTAGACAAACCTAAAATTCAAGACTGAATCTTGGCTCTGCCAATTACAGGTGTGAAAAAGTCTCTTGGCTTCCTTGACTCTTAACTTCCTGACTTTCCAGTCAGGCTAGTGGGCTAATCGTGCAGTCCAAGGTGGTTGTGATGGTTAAATGGGATATTTGTGTAGCTGAGAGATGTGGGATATGAACTCCTCAGACCAAAGCTCAGGTCTGTGAAAATGTAAGTTCACCCTTTTCTATGGTTGAATTTAGACAGTATCTTAAGTGCCCTTTCCTTCCAGTGGCAGAAATTAGGTTTAGTCAGTTCTAGATAAATCAGGTTGATTCAAAGTATTCCCAGGCAAAAGTTCTGGATGATGGCAAAAAACATCACAACATTGTAAAGTAATTATCCTCCAATTAAAATATACAAATAACTTTTTAAAAAAGAAAAAAAAGATCCAGAAAAAAGTTCTGGATATTGTCATGTTTGGCAGTGTGAGTGTGAACCTTCTTCCTTTGAGTGGGGCAGGGCAGTGGGGGATGCTACAGTAAATGGGAGTGGGGACCATTCCCTCCAGATCAAAGCCAAAGATAGGCCAGCTCCCAAGCAGCTGGAGAGTGGGCACAAGACTGGTGTTGGCCAACAAGCTAGCCTCGCCCAGAACATCAAAGCAGAGTGAGCAGGAAGCGAGGGATGCTAGAGAATGTACCTTGGCAGCAGCAGCAGCAGTGGCATCCAGAGCCCTATTCCAGGAGTGGGCGAGGTTGACAGCAGGGACGCCCCATGTCCATTTCTGACACAGGTGACACAGTGGTGGTGTCATCCACATGTTGCCAGAAACTTCCTGTGCTGCAGTTTTGGCCAGAGGTAATCCACCCTTTTTCTCTGAACCCACTGATTCTGAGAACTGTCTGGTATCCTTCCCCGCAAATTCCTTTAATGCTTATGTTAACCAGAGTTGTCTCTTTGTTTCTAACCAAGGATGCTGACGATTCACTTAAGCATTTCTCCAGAATGTCCCTGAGAGGGTGGCAGAATAAGGCACCCAAGCTCCATGGGGATTTACATGGTAACAGCTCATGTAGAGAGATCTGTCTTCTAGATGGTGTTCATGATCAGTTTCACATAAGCATCTGTGGAGACATATATGGTTCTATCTAGTCCTTAGTTATCATCCTCTCTCCACACCAGCCACCACCTGAGATGTCTTTGTTCCCATCTGGGCCCCGAACTTAAGGTTCCCGCCACATTTACCGTGAGCATCTTCATCCTGCAAGTCTTCTGGTCTCAGTCTCAGAAGCTGGACAATGTCAGTCCTATGGAAAGAACCCTCTGCCCCTGCACCCCATGAGGGGATCAGGATAATCTGTGGTTTTGCCTCAAGTCAGTCTGCCTTGGTACTTTGGTTTGTCTAATCTCTAGTGGCACAAGGAGCTATGAGGTCTTGCTGCCTTCCAAGACTCCGACAAGGAGTGGAACCTAGGACTCCTCAATATTTGGATCTTCTAATGTTTGGGCTTCTATGGTTGTCTGCTGGGATTCAATCCAGTGTAGGAGAGGGGCAGGTTGCAAGATCTGGTTCTTGAAGACATTCACTAGATCCTAATGTTTTCCAAACCCTCTGCCACCCCTAGACTGGAGGATTGTATATTTCTCAGAGAGGAGGGGAAAGAGCAGCCCAGATATACCACATATTCATCCACTTTTATTCCATGTTAATTTTTCAGACCAGGACTTTGGCATATATATCACTGTTTATTTTTTAAATGTGTGCACATGGTTACTTTATAGATCCTATTAAAATGTACATAATGCAAAGCAGTAGCTTTTATCTCACCTTTACCACCCCCCAAGATATTACTTTTACATACTTTAGCCATTTCTTTTATAAGATTATGTTGCTGTTTATTGATTTTTACCTACTACTTTTCTCCTGTAAAATATGTATATTTAATGCTAATACACTCCCCTCTTCTCCTGTCCATCCTTCCACTAAAAAATGTTATGAAAACACATTACAAGACAAACATCCAGCACTGGAAAGTAGGGCAGTGACTGGATTGTCAAGCAGCCTATTGTGAGAATGTGGAGGAAACAGCTTTGTTTTTACATAGGTGAACGAGAATTGCCATTGATAAAATCTGAATATGAAAACCAAAAATGATTATTAAAAGAGCATAGATAA
Source organism: Bubalus kerabau (assembly GCF_029407905.1). Taxonomy (NCBI): domain Eukaryota; kingdom Metazoa; phylum Chordata; class Mammalia; order Artiodactyla; family Bovidae; genus Bubalus; species Bubalus kerabau. The sequence goes on from NC_073637.1 coordinate 70,982,350, forward strand.
AGCAACTATACTCATAAAATCAGACAAAACTAACAGGAGGGAAAGGAAGATGTGGGGTGGTGATAGGAAGAAAAACATGCCAAAATATTCATTTTATACAGAGAAGAATCAAGATACATACATACTTTATTTTGTTTAACAGAAAAGATAATTTGGGATAACTTAAGGATAATCATGAGTAGAATTGAATAAGGACCATTATTTTCTAAATGATTATAGAAAAGAAAAAAGAAAGAAAGAATCTCAGAAAATAAGGAAGTGTAGTTTACATGAATACAGAAAGATAACAAAGGAAAAGGCCTATTTTTCCTTGCTTTTCTTGTAATGTTCTAGAGTACCTCACTCTCCCATATTTATTGAGGTACAATTAACAACTAAAAATTGTATCAATTTAATAGATTATACCACATGATTTTTTTAAGGTGTACAAACTGATGATTTAACATATGCATAACTGATTTCAGGCTGTATACCTCGTCCTATAGCAGCTTGAAGCAGGATTTTGATTCCCAGCCAGGGATTGAAGTCAGGTCACCGCAGTTGAGAGTGCTGAATCCTAGCCACTAGACCAGTTGTTGTTGTTTTTGTTGTTGACTAAGTTGTGTCCAACTCTTTGTGACCCCACGCACTGAAGCACACCAGGCTCCTCTGTCCTCCACTATCTCCCAGAGTTTGCCCAAACTCATGTCCATTAAGTCAGTGATGCTGTCTAACCATCTCATCCTCTGCTGTCCCATTCTCCTTTAGCCTTCAATCTTTCCCAGCATCAGGATCTTTTCCAAAAATTCGGCTCTTCCCATCAAGTGGCCAAAGTATTGGAGCTTCAGCTTCAGCATCAATCCTTTCAATGAATATTCAGGGTTGATTCTTTTAGGATTACTGGTTTGATCTCCTTGTTGTCCAAGAGACTCTCAAAAGTCTTCTCCAATACCATATTGAAAGCATCAGTTCTTCAGTGCTCAGCCTTCTTTATGGTCCAGCTCTCACACCCATACATGACAGCTCAAAAAAACATGGTTTTGACTATACAGAATTTTGTCAGCAAAGTAATGTCTCAAATCTAACTGCTGTCCAGGTTTGTCATAGCTTTCCTTCCAAGGAGCAAGTGTCTTTTAATTTCATAGCTGCAGGCACCATCTGCAGTGATTTTGGAACCCAAGAAAATCTATCACTGCTTCCACATTTTCCCCTTCTATTTGCCAGGAAGTGATGGGACTGGATGTCATGATCTTCATTTTTTTAATGTTGAGTTTCAAGCCAGCTTTTTCACTCTCCTCTTTAACCCTCATCAAGAGGAACTTGAGGTCCTCTTGGCTTTCTGCCATTAGAGTAGTATTAGATGCATATCTGGGGGTTTCCCAGGGGGTGCTAATGGTAAAGAATCCACCTGCCATGCAGGAGACATAAGAGACGAGGTTTTGATCACTGGGTTGGGAAGATGCCCTGGAGAAAGAAATGGCAATCCACTCCAGTATTCTTGCCTGAAGAATCCCATGGACAGAGGGGCCTGTTGGGCCACAGTCCGTGGGGCTGTTAAGAGTAAGACATGACTGAAGCAACTTAGCATGCATCTGGATATCTGAGGTTGTTGATATTTCTCTTGGCAATCTTGATTCTAGCTTGTGATTCATCCAGCCTGGCATTTCCCATGACATACTCAACATATAAATTAAATAAACAGGATGACAGTTAAATAGACTGGGTAACAGCCTTGTCATACTCCTTTCCCAAATTTGAACCAGTCAGTTGTTCCACGTCCAGGTCTAACTGTTGCTTCTTGACCCACAGAGAGGTTTCTCAGAAGACAGGTAAGGTGGTCTGTTACTCCTGTCTCTTGAAGAATTTTGCAGTTTGTTGTGATCCACACAGTCACAGGCTTTAGTGTAGTCAATGAAGCAGATGTTTTTCTGGAATTTCCTGGCTTTCTCCATGATCCAACCAATGTTGGCAATTTGATCTCTGATGCCTCTGCCTTTTCTAAACTCAGCTTGTACATCTGGAAGTTCTTGTGGCCAATGAAAAAACTCTGGCCCCTTGACTTTGCTGGAATGAATTCCCACAAAGACAGGAAGTAGTGAAACAAGTAAGGAAAAGAATACATATGAATAGGAACACATGGGTGGATTCAAAGAAAGAGTTGAGTGCTGGTGGTAGTTTTAATCACTTTTTTTTTTGTTGTTGTTGTTCAGTTGCTCAGTCACATCTGACTTTTTGCGACCCCATTGACTGCAGCACTCCAAGTTTTCTTGTCCTTCACCATCTCCTGGAGCTTGCTCAAACTTATGTCCTTTGAGTTGGTAACGCCATCCAACCATCTTGTCCTCTGTCATCCCCTTCTCCTCCTGCCTTCAATCTTTCCCAACATCAGGGTCTTTTCTAATGAGTTGGCTCATTGCATCAGGTGGCCAAAGTACTGGAGCTTCAGCTTCAGCATCAGTCCTTCCAAAGAATATTCAGGACTGATTTCCTTTAGGATTTACTGGTTTGGTCTCCTTGCAGTCCAAGGGACTCTCAAGAGTCTTCTCCAACACCACAGTTCAAAAGTGTCAATTCTTTGTTGTTCAGCCTTCTTTATGGTCCAACTCTCACATCCATGCATGAATACTGGAAAAACCATAGCTTTGACTAGATGGCCCTTTGTCAGCAAAGTGATGTCTCTGCTTTTTAATATGCTATCTAGTATTGTCATAACTTTTCTTCAAGGAGCAAGCGTCCTTTAGTTTCATGGCTGCAGTCACAATATGCAGTGATTTTGGAGCCCAAGAAAATAAAGTCTCTCACTGTTTCCTTTTTTTCCCCATCTATTTGCCATAAAGTGATGGGACAACACGCCATGATGTTTGTTTTTTAAATGTTGAGTTTTAAGCCAGCTTTTTCACTCTCCTCTTTCACTTTCATCAAGAGGCTCTTTAGTTCCTCTTCGTTTTCTGCCATAAGGGTGGTGTCATCTGCATATTTGAGGTTATTGATATTTCTCCCAGCAATCTTGATTCCAGCTTGTGCTTCTTCCAGCCCAGCATTTCTCATGATGTACTCTGCATATAAGTTAAATAAGCAGGGTGACAATATACTGCCTTGATGTACTCCTTTCCCAATTTGGAACCAATCCATTGTTCCATGTCCGGTTCTAACTGTTTCTTCTTTACCTGTATACAGATTTCTCAGGAGGCAGGTAAGGTGTTCTGGTATTCCCATCTCTTTAAGAATTTTCTACATTTCGTTGTGATTCACACAGTCAAAGGCTTTAGTGTAGTCAATAAAGCAGAAGTAGATGTTTTTCTGGAATTCTCTTGCTTTTTCTGTGGTCCAACAGATGTTGGCAACTTGATCCCTGGTTCCTCTGCCTTTTCTAAGTCCAGCTTGTGCATCTGGAAGTTCTTGGTTCCCATACTGTTGAAGCCTGGCTTGGAGAATTTTGAGCATTACTTTACTAGCGTGTGAGATGAGTGCAATTGTGCAGTAGTTTGAGCATTTTTGGTATTGCCTTTCTTTGGGATTTGAACGAAAAGTGACCTTCTCCAGTCCTGTGGCCATTGCTGAGTTTTCCAAATTTGCTGGCATGTTGAGTGCAGCACTTTCACAGGATTGTCTTTTAGGATTTGAAAAAGCTCAGGTTCAGTTCCGTCACCTCCACTAGCTTTGTTCGTAATGATGCTTCCTAAGGCCCACTTGACTTTGCATTCCAGGATGTCTGGCTCTAGGTGAGTGATCACACCATCATGTTTATGTGGGTCGTGAAGATCTTTTTTGTATAGTTCATCTGTGTATTTTGACACTTCTTCTTAATATCTTCTGCTTCTGTTAGGTCCATATCATTGCTGTCCTTTATTGAGCCCATCTTTGCATGAAATGTTCCTTTGGCATCTTTAATATTCTTGAAGAGATCTCTAGTCTTTCCCATTCTATTATTTTCCTCTATTTCTTTGCATTGATCACTGAGGGAGGCTTTCTTATCTCTCCTTTCTATTCCTTGGAAATTGGCATTCAGATGAATATATCTTTTCTTTTCTCCTTTGCTTTTCACTTCTCTTTTTTTCTCAGCTATGTAAGGCCTCCTCTGACAACCATTTTGCCTTTTTTCATTTCTTTTTCTTGGGGATGGTTTTGGTCACTGCCTCCTATACAATGTACAAACCTCTGCCCACAGTTCTTCAGGCACTCTGTTTATCAGATCTAATCCATTGAATTTATTTGTCACTTCCACTGTATAATCATAAGTGATTTGATTTAGGTCATACCTAAATGGCCTAATTGTTTTCCCTGCTTTCTTCAATTTAAGACTGAATTTTGCAATAAGGAGTTCATGATCTGAGCCACAGTCAGCTCCCAGTCTTGTTTTCGCTGACTGTATAGAGCTTCTCCATCTTCAGCTGCAAAGAATATAATCAGTCTGATTTCGGTGTTGACCATCTGGTGATGTCCATGTGTAAAGTCATATCTTGTGTTGTTGGAAGACAGTGTTTGCTAGGACCAGTGCTTTCTCTTGGCAAAACTCTATTAGCCTTTGCCCTGCTTCATTTTATACTCCAAGGCCAAACTTGCCCATTACACCAGGTATCTCTTGACTTCCTACTTTTGCATTCCAGTTTTCTATGATGAAAAGAACATCTTTTTTTTTTTTTTTTTTGGTGTTAGTTCTAGAAGATCATGTGGGTCTTCATAGAACTGGTCAATTCGCCTGAAGTTGAATGTTTCTATGAAGACCCACCTTCTAGAACTAAATCATTGTTATGTGGCATTTATTCCAGGTTTCCTTTGGCCAATCATCTTGCTTTTCCTGACTCTGAGTCCATATTTGGTTTATCCGGGGATCCTCCCATGTTTGTGTTCACATCTCTTAGCCAAGATGGATTCCAGTGAAGAGGCCTAAATGTAGATTGATGTCACCTACTATGGGGTGGCATCCTTCCCTTTTTGACCTCCAAGGAGCTTTTCTGTACATGTGTAGCCAAGAAATTCTCCTTAACCTCAAGAGTGAGAAATATATGGTCTCTGTATTTTATCTGGGCAGGGCTCACCCTCTCCTATTATCTTTGCCTTGGAGTATCTATCCATAGGGGACAAACTAACTCTTCAGCCTGGGTCCTATGTATCTCCTGTCTCATATACATTGTGAAAATATTACTACATCAAGTTACTAACATCTTCATCACCTTACATGGTTACCATTTGTGTGTGTCTGTGTATTGTGTTTGGTGAGAATACTTAAGATCTACTCTCTTGGCAAATATCAAGTTTATAATACAGTGCTATTAACTATAAACACCATGGATGTACATTAGCTCCAAACAATTTATTCATCTTACCAATAAAATTTTGTATCCTTTAACCAACATTTCTCCATTTCTTCCAGTCCCCAGACCCTAGTAACTACCATTCTATTCCCTGCTTCTTTGAGTTTTACATTTTTAGATTTCACATATAAGTGAGATCATACAGCATTTGTCTTTCAGTTTCTGGCTAGTATCATTTAGCATAACATCTTCTGGGTTCATCTATGTTGCTCTGAATAACAAGATTTCCTTCTTTTTATGGCTAAGTACTATTCTACTGTATGTATATGCCACATTATCCTTTCCTCCATCCACATACACTTAGGCTGTTTCTATATCTCAGTTCTTACAAATAATGGTTCAGTAAACATATGCCTGCAGATAACCTCTTCTAGATCCTGATTTCATTTCATTTGGATATATACTCAGGAGTGGGATTGCTAGATTATATGGATTACATAGAGGTTGTATTTTTAATTTTTTGAGGAACCTCCTTCCTGTTTTCCTTAATGGCTAAGCGTATTTACATCCCCACTAAGTGTACAAGGGCTCCGATTTCTTCACACCCTTGCCAGCACATCTTATCTCATCTTTTTGACACTGGAAACAAATTTATTTTAAAAATACAGGCCCTGCAACCCTAGCCAGGTCTCTGGGCATCTTTGTAACTCAGTCTTCTTAAATGTATAATGAAAATAAAATGCCCATTTCATATGGTTATTGTAAGATTTAATGAGATCAAGCAAATCCGACAGCCTCCTATTGCGTGGTATCAATAAATGTTTACATTCAAAGTAGCGCTGTCCAGGATTCGAAAGCAATTCAAAAGAGCTTTAATCTTTCTTTGCATCTCTTGAGGAGCATATCAGAAATTCAATTCAAAACCTAAAGTGTGACTTCTTAATGTTACAGTTTTCTCAGAGCCCATAGCTTCTCTGGAACCCCCATCCCCACTCACCATTAGTCTCCACATCAAGATCTCCTTGGTCCACAGCAGTCCTTGTTCTCATAGTCCTTTCCATTCTTCCTCTGAACTAGCCAGTCTTGTCTCTCTCTCTACCCACCTTCCCGATGCTGTATTTAAAAATCATAACAACATGGCCACACATTCAGATCTCTTCTTACAGGAGACACGATGAGAGAAGTTACATAAACTCAGGCAGAGAAAAGAAGGAAGTAAAATTGGAATTATGCTTTAATAAATTTTATCCCCATCACATATGTAAAGCGCCTTACACATAATAAATACTTAATGCAGAGCTATTTCCTTTCTCAGTAACTCCCAACATTTCATAAATGCTTAGTCTTTGTTTTTGATATATGCTCCATAAATAAAAATAATTATTTAATCCTTGAACACTAAATTTCTCAACACTCTCTCCCCAACTCTACCAAATTAGCAATTTGAAATTGGGCACAGCTTCACAGGAGAAGGGCTGCTGTTTTAAAGCAAATCTATGATTCAGATAAAATTAAAAACCTGCATTACAATATGAATAATCACCTCCTAAAGTCTCTAGTCTATGCTTGTTTTTTTTTATTTTTTGTTTTTCATTGCATTTTCTCAAAGCAAGGTACACCTGCACCCCACAGCATCCCTGAGGGGCCGAGAGTGAAACTAGACTCTGCATAAGACCCCCTTGGTTGTTCCAACTTTTTTAAAAGTAAGATTTTTTTTCTCCTGACATTTTAGAAGTGTTATTAAAACTCACTGGATTCTTGGGATTTGGAGAGGGAAGAAAAGAAACAACTGAAACCTTGATTTTCCTCCCCTGGATATCATGTTTGTTTTGACGTGTGGGTGTGGTGTGCTTTTCTGGCAGTGACTGTGCAAATTCAGCCCTGGGCGTCTGCAGGACACAGCACAGCCATGTCTAGGTTGCTTGGACAAGGAGTATTGCTTTTCTGTCTGCAGGTCATTCACACACAGCTGCTGGGCTCAGGTGTCACTGCACCAAGCTGCTCTGCTCTTTCATTAAGATCTTAAGCTACATACTTATGTGTCCAATAACAAAAAGCAGGGAGAGGCACTGGTGGAGAGTATAATGTAGAGGTGGATGAAGATGGGTTATGGGGTCATAGATCTGTAGGAAAGGTGCAGGCTGCGAGTCTCTGACCCTTTGACAAGACACCACTGTCTTTTGTATGACACGTTTCTAACTGAGTGTCAGGACACCATCATTTCTGCCGTGTCTTTTTTTTTTTTTTTTTTTTCTTTCATTCTGCAGTTCTTTTTGCCTCCTATTTCAGCGGGAGGTCTTCTCAGATGTCTTTGAAATTTTGAGGTTGCCTCTCCCTCACATATCTTGGCACAATGTAGAGAGTTACATATGTTTTGTTGTTGTTGTTGTTGTGGCAAATTTTTTTCTGCTGAAGTGAGTTTTGGTATTTTATTTGCCTCAGTCATCATCTTTCCCTTCTTCCAGTCATGGATTATTCTGCTTCAGCCATACACAGTGGACTACTTGAGATTCATGCACTCATTATGTTATTTCACACCTACATTCCTTTGCGTGTTCTGCCTCCCTGCTTAGAGCTCATTTTCCTTAGATCCACAGACATAAGGGAAAAAAACTTAGAGTTACTAAAGGGGAAACGAGAGGGGAAGGATAAAGTTTGGGATTAACATATACACCCTACTATATCTAAAACAGATAACCAGTAGGGACCTACTGTATAGCACAGGGAACTATACTCAGTATTTTGTAATAACATATAAGGGAAAATAATTTGTAAAAACAAACAAACAAAAATATATATATATAACTGAATCACTTTGCTACATACCTGAAACTAACACAACATTGTAAGTCAGCTATCCTTAAATTTAAGTGATTTGAGAGGGATTCCTTTCCTGTACTTCATTTAGCTATTGCCAGTGCTTGTCTCTCAGAACTCAACCTGAGTTATTCCAGAAATTTTCCTTGACTCTCTCATTGTGCTCCCCTAGCAACCTGTAAATACCACATAAAACCAATATTTGCTAAGCATTTATGAAGACCTAAGCATTGTGTTAAGCACCTAACCTCTTTTAATTCATTTAATCCTCATGACAATCTTAGGTTGAAAGAATTGTTGCTTAAAATCCATTTACAGACAAGAAGAGACATAAAAACATCAAGGAACTTGCCCCAGGCCAGGCTTGTGGTAAGGTTCAAATACAAGTGCAGGTCTGTGACTTCAAAGCCTGTCCTCTTTAGCACTAGATTATTCTACCATTTCTAATACGTAAGGTGTATTTGCTGATGTGCTTTATTTATGGGAAAGTTTTCCTGGCTCTTCCATTAATTTGTAAATTCCTTGGACTGAGAGCTAAAGTCTTACTTCAGCATATACCACTAGCAAAGTGCCTGGCTTCAATCAAGGTCTCAACCAAAGTTGTTGAATAAATGAGAGTGGAGGTCTCTAGTCTGTCACCTTCCATGTTCAGCTTACGTCAGAGTACCTCTTTTCTCAGTGAAATTGAAACTCAAATTCACCAGGTCAAACCATACGATATGCTAGTGAGGAAAAGCAGAAGGAATCCGAGGCAGCTGGTATACTGGCAATGAGTAGAGTGAACAGCACACATTGTTTTTATGTGTAAATGCCCATAGATGCCAAGCTCCAGGGATGAATTAGTTTGTGCAGCTGGGAGCCAGGGGCAGCCAGCCACCAATGTCATCAATAGAGGGACACAGACCAAGGGACAGAGGAAAGATATCCTGTGAAACCAAAAGCTGATTGAGAAAAACCCATGTAAGTTCAAATAAAGGACAAGATGGTATTGACAAGATGCAATGTCGTGTCTATTTCAACAGTGATGTTACAAGACTATAGCATGTGCCTGAGCATTTGCAATTATCAAATCATCTATCGTGAGGACTCAGTAGTGAGTCCCAGAGAAAGAGAGCTAGGATTTATTTAGAGAAATTGCAACAAGGAGAGATAGGATCTGCCCTCACAGAAATAACTCTGTGGAGGAGATTCTAGGCCATTCTGGATCACCAGCTCACTTAGTTAATAAATGAATGAGAGTGAATAATAATAAAAAAAAAATTTTTTTTAAAGCAAGTATGTGACATAATTAAAGATAGGGTGAGGTACTAACAGTCCCACTGAAAACAGCAGACTACTCATTTGCATGAGAAAAAATAGGATTGTGAATTAGATCTCTGATAAGGAGAGGAGAGAGTTAAGTATTCTCCAGGAATCCTGAATACAGGAACTGTAGGGAGTTACGCATTCTGTGCACAGCTGGAGAAGTCATACAAATGTAATGCACAGGGAAGAAGAGTTATGTAGTTAGGTAGGATTGAAAGGGGACAGCAGAATGGGTTTCAGATGAGATAAAAGAAAGAGAATAGATGAATGTGTATTTCAAGTTTTGAAATGGAGAAGAAAATATCAAATAATTGGGAATATACATGCAGCAAGAGAAGTGGGAAAAAATCAGAAAACTACTTTTTGTAAATCAAAAACTGTGGTCATCAAAATCCTGGCTTCAAAAGAAGAGATTTCAATAAAAGAAAAGATAGGGGCAGGAGATTTGTGGGAAATGAATGAAAGGGAAAAAAATAAAAATGATTTTTTTTTTAATGCAGTAGCCCATTCCACAGAGAAAGCAATGGCACCCCACTCCAGTACTCTTGCCTGGAAAATCCCATGGATGGAGGAGCCTGGTAGGCTGCAGTCCATGGGGTCGCTAAGAGTCAGACACGACTGAGTGACTTCACTTTCACTTTTCACTTTCATGCATTGGAAAAGGAAATGGCAACCCACTCCAGTGTTCTTGCCTGGAGAATCCCAGGGACGGGGGAGCCTGGTGGGCTGCCATCTATGGGGTCGCACAGAGTCGGACACGACTGAAGTGACTTAGCAGCAGTAGCAGCAGCAGCAGCAGCCCATTCCAAATCAATAGAAAGAGGGCAGTGATACGGAGCTTGAGACAGCATAGGGTAACGGAAAGAGGGCCACCCCAAGGGGAGTAAGAAAGGTCAAATAAAAATGTGAAGAGCACAACACCTTCAAGTTGGACATGGGATTTAAGTAACGTACACATACAGAACCCAAGAAGAGAATAGAAGAGCCAGTATTTCAGAACGAGGAAAAGAAAGTTGAAAAGAGACTGTTTTAGGGGCTCTCCATACTGATCAGTCTAGGGATACAAGTACTAAAGATGCTCAGTCATGTTCAACTTTAAGATATGAAAGATACTGAACTGGCAGTCAGTGCTGGACTCCACCCGCCAGTCTGTTGCTATGTGAGAGAACAAATCAATACATCTCTGTGGCTTATTGTTGGACTAGGTGATTCAAAGTTCATCTAGTTCTGAAAGTTTATGACCATATTGTGGCTCAAAAAGTGAATAAACCCTCAAAGGGGAGGGATAAGTCAAAAACTTTAAAAAGCAAACTGGAATGTGCAAGATGCTCATAATTGAATGTATAGATAGCTAAACCGAAGGTTAAGAAAGAAAAACACTAAAAATAGGAGTAAATAAAACGAGCTTATAGATGCACTAAGATGTATGCTTCCTGAGGTCAGGAGTTCTGTCTGTCTTGCTTCTCATTGAATCCCCAATATTCAGAACAATATCTGGCTCACAGTAGATGTTGACTTGACTGGAAAGATGAGGATTGCCAGATTTTTACAGAGATCCAAAGAAGGCATTGGTCTGAAAAGTGTCAAGGAGTTCAAAAGAAAAGGATTTCCAATAAGTGCAAAGTATTCACAAGTCATCAACATCATGTATCTGCATGATTGATACCTTACATGGGGATTGCCACCAACTTACCTTGGTCACACCACGTGCCCTAAGTTCACCAGGACACGATCCACATGAAACATTGGCTTGACGCTAAGTGTGGTGACATGGAATTAATTCACATATTGAAAGGACTTTAAAGTGGTACAGCGCCTGCCAAGTTACTTTTTTTCTCTTCAGCCAAAAAGCATGTGCTTTTCCACAGAAGAAGGCCAAGAGACCTTGATCATTAATCCATTTCTGTATTGCAGGACCATTCCTGACAGAACACCTCAATTATAGTAAAAAATCTTCCCCAAATAACTCCAATGGCTTCAAGGTTTAGCCTCAATTTTTTTTTTTTTCTCTCCCAGTAAAGCAGGTCCTCTAATTTACAACTCACAGATTTCCAAAGTGTAGGAACTTTAAGGAGGAGTATACTTTAACCTATCTTAAGTTCAAAGATTGTATGGACTTAATTATTAAGCTCTCCTACCTTGTTCCATCACCCTCAAATCAAGAACTTGGATACAATAATGAGGTAAGAAAACCGAGGTCCACGTGCATCGTCACAGGAAGCTAGCCAATAAGTTTCGCTAAGTTTTCCAGGGTTCAACATGGCATTCCTTTCATCCAGCAGCCAAGACACTTGCACTGAACACCTGGATTGGACACTGAACGAGGAGACTGGAAAGATTAATAAGGCAAAGTGTCTCCCTAGAGGGTTTTATGGTCTAGTGGGAGAGACAGGCATGTCCACATCTAAACAGGAAGGAAAACAAAAGGGAACTGATATTTGTTAAATATCTGCCCGAGGCAAGGTTCTGTGCTATACGCATTATCTTCTCTCCTTTGCTATAGTCTCTTTTACAGCTAAGAAAACTGAGGTTCAAAGAGGGCTTGAAACTTACCCAAAGTTTCAAACCTGAGTGTAGTATAACACAAGGGGCCTCCAGATTTTTTTCTCCTTGAAAATTCCTTCTTATGTCCCTCTACCATACTCAAATGCAATTTTCACAAAGTTAAAATAACAGTGGTGATAAATGCTCTACAAGTAGTAGTCTGAACAAAAGGCTATGGGAGAGCAAAGGGCACAGTGAAACGGTGCCTTGGAGAGCAAGGGGGTCAGAGAAGGTATCACCGAGGATGTGACATTTGAGCTGGGCCATGTTAAACAGCTGGAGTTGGTCCTGCTGAATTACTAATGTGTTGATTTTTTGACTACACCTCTTGGGCACTTACCAGAGCCACAAAGTGAAGGAAGCAATAATTCTTCTCTGGTCACCAAAACTGCTGAAATGGAGTCACCTGCTATTTCTGCACCCACTGGTTTCACACAGAGAGTTTCTCAAATAAGGTTATAGTCAGAGGATGTTAGCTTAGGGAGTAGCAGGTGTGTGGATGGAGAGGGATACGGACCATGTCTGATGGGAAGGGGAAAGCCACAGTGCTTTTGAGCCCCTCTTGTTTGCATGCTGGGACTAGAGGTACCCGGAATAGATAAATGGAAGCAAACAGCTCCAAAGAGGATCTGCAAAAGCATTTGGTATAATTTTTTGTCTGAAGGTTGTTTTAAAAAGATCTCAAGCATGGATTTTTTTTTTTTTTTTAAAGCAGAGTTTCTGTTTACCTATTGATGATAAATCAACAGAGTTGCATGGCAGCCAAATGGGTCTTTCAATGTGCTGCTTCATTTTTCCCGTTAAGCCTAAGGAGTGTCCCAGAAATGGAAAAAAAATAAGGCATTAAACTTCAGTGAAGCAAAATCTGGAAAAATGTGTGTGATCCGCTGAACAAAAGACACTGGTTGGACATTAGTGGAAAGAACCTTAGAGTAAATTATGGAAAGTTTAGTGACTATGTACTCTGAAGGAAAATAATGGAATGCCCACATAAAGTACATAGAGTCACTAAGTGGGGAAGGAAAGGGAAAAAAACTAAAAAGTTTTTGAAAGCACTATGATGGTTTTCTATAGGATAAGGTGCACAAAGGCAATAGCTGAATAACTACGAGCCAAAAGACTGAAGCAGAGAATGACTGAGTAGCTCCTGGGTAATCTCCTTGTTTCCAATAACTCCTCCCACTGTAACCAGTGATCTCCCTAAAATTCAGATTTGGTTATATCACTCTTCTGCCTAAATGTCTTCAATAATCTAGTTTGAAGAAAAAGTCCAAATTTCTTAGTGTGCCATGAAAGAACTATGGTAATATAGCCCTTCTTACTACCCAGCTTTGTTTCTCCCTTTCCCGAACACACACCGTGCTGAGTTATCTGAAGATACCCCAAAGCCAACCTTTGAAATGCTGAGAATACTGTTTCTCCTACCTGGAATGCTATGCTCCACCACTATATTCTTTTATTCTCCTGGCTCCCATTCCTTCATTCTTTCATAGAACGTTTGTTGGGCCTGGCAATAGGTCAGATGCTGCATTGAGAGCAGTGATGGAGAGGTAGATAGTCCTGGCTTCATGGTCTAGCCTGATTATTATCACTTCCTTCATGAAGTATAGGCTCCAAGGCTGGATTGAATGCCCCTCCTACCCCAAAGCACCGTGAATGAATGATTAAGTTATTCACTGTTAAGTAATTCATTGTTTACTAGCTAATTAACCATTAAATCAGTGAGGACATAAAAAGACCATGTGTGTGTGTGAGTGTGTGCACTTAGTTACTTAAGTTGTGTCAGAGTTACTTAAGTTGTGTCAGACTCTTTGTGACCCCCTGGACTGTAGCCGACCAGGCTCCTCTGTCCATGGGATTCTCTAGGCAAGAACACTAGAGTGAGCTGCCATGCCCTCTTCCAGGGGATCTTCCCAACCCAGGGATTGAACCCACGCCTCCTGCATTGCAGGCAGATTCTTTCCCGCTGAGCCACGAGGGAAGCCCATGAAAGACCATAAGAATTACCATTTTTAATGGTATCATTTGCCCAACAGTATTTGCCTCATTTTGGTTCAACAAACATTTATTGGGCATCTACCACCAGGTAATAACTAGGCACTGGGCGTGTGAAGATAATTAAGACAAGTCTCTGACCTCAAGTAGTCTGCAATCCAAAAGATGAAACAAATCTATAAATGTTAATATAATTGTAAAAGATAGAAATGCATAACTTACTATAGTGTCAAAGGATGTTTTGAAAGTTTCATCTGAACAAATCTTTCATTTCTCACAAGAACTTGGAGGTAAAAGACAATTCTTATCATCCCTATTTTATTGTGAGAAAACTGAGATTAAGTCGTTTGTCCATTACTTAAATCCAGCCAATCTTGTTCCCTAGCTTATGACCTTAACATCTTAATAGGCATGATAGTTGCTTTAGTGAAGTTAATGTAAAAAGTGCTTTCTCAAAACAACGAAAAGAACTGAGCCCAAAATTGAAATTCAGGATAAATTTCTTGGAGGAGCTGAGTCCTTTCCTGTGCTAAATCTGGGGTCTATACAATGAATTATTACCTTAGCTAATTAAATAAACAGACCAACTTACCTGAAATCAGATGAGAATAAAGGAACCACAGTGGTAGCCAGATGATTCACACAGGTGTGACATACTCTCTGTTAAATATTAATATTATATACCATTTGGAAAATAACTGTTGTCTTTAAGATCCCCAAGTGCCACTCTTGTCATCCTGGCCATCCTAACTGCAAGGCCCATCTTTAGAAGATTTAAGCTGCCAAAAAGGCATGCTGATGCTGCTGCTAAGTCGCTTCAGTCGTGTCCGACTCTGTGCAACCCCATAGACGGCAGCCCACCAGGCTCCCCCGTCCCTGGGATTCTCCAGGCAAGAACACTGGAGTGGGTTGCCATTTCCTTCTCCAGTTATCCATGGCCCTTTATATATATATATATATATTTTATATTTATCAATGAATGCACTTTGCTTGTTTTAGTATCTATTGCTATAAAACAAATTATTCCATTAGTGGCTGGAAGCAACACAAACATTATCTCACCATTTTTGTGGGTTAAGAATCCAGGAATAGGTTAGCTGGGGTCCTCTAGCTCAGTGTGTCTCATGGCCAGCCTGTGGGCAAGAGATAGATAGTCACCTCAAAACCCGACCTGGGGAGGAGTCACCTTCAAATTTCCTCTTGTGGCTACTGGCAGGCCTCAGATGGCCTAGAGACATAAGCTACAGAAGTGATAGCCCCTCATGTCTTCCATATTCTATACACTAGGAAAAAGTCGTAAATCCAGCCCACCCTAAAGAGAAGTGGATCACTCCAGACATAAGTACCAGGAAGCAGGGATCGTGGCAGCCGTCTTAGAAGCTGCCTACTACAGTGTCAGTCTTTCAGGCGTGTCCGACTCTGTGTGACCCCATGGATTGTAGCCCGCCAGGCTCCTCTGTCCATGGGATTCTCCAGGCAAGAGTCCTGGAGTGGGGTGCCATTTCCTTCTCCACCTACTACAGACATTTGTACATGTGTTTATTTAAACGTAAAATTTGAAAACAGAAAATACATTCTCATAGTTAAAAAAATTTTAATGTACCTGATGGCATATGTTAAGAAGTGTCCCTCACACCCTATTTGTCAAGTTCTATGAAAAATATTACTGAAATTTTGACTCTAATTCCATCAGATTTAGAGATTTGAGAAGAATTGGTACTTTTGTGATATTGAGTCTTGCTCTCCATGCAAAGGTGGTGTCTTCTGTCTAGATTTTATATCTTTCACTAGATTATCATAATTTTCTCTTTAAAGATTCTGCACATTAGATTTATTAGATTTATTTCTAGCACAATTTTGTTGTTGTTGTAAATAGCATCTTTTAAATAAATATATTTTCTGATTACTTCTTGCTGATTATAAATATGCAGTTGACTCATATATTAACATATATCCACCATGTTTGCTAAACTGTCTTACTAATTCAAAAGAAATTGTCAATTTATTTATCTTTGTGGATAATTATGTTAACTGCAGTAATAATAGTTTTGCTTTTCCTTTTCCAAATTTTATACTTTTATTTATTTTTCTTCTTTTACTGTGTTGATTAGGACTGACAGCGCACTACTGTTTTTCTGATTTTAAAGGGAATGTTTTGACCTTTCGTGATTTAAATAACTATCTATACAGTTCTTCCCCCACTCCAGTACTCTTGCCTGGAAAAATCCCATGGACGGAGGAGCCTGGAAGGCTGCAGTCCATGGGGTCGCTGAGGGTCAGACACGACTGAGCGACTTCACTTTCACTTTTCACTTTCATGCATTGGAGAAGGAAATGACAACCCACTCCAGTGTTCTTGCCTGGAGAATCCCAGGGAGGGGGAAGCCCGGTGGGCTGCCGTCTATGGGGTCACACAGAATTGGACACAACTGAAGCGACTTAGCAGCAGCAGCAGCATATAGTTCTTCGGTAGATACCACTTAGCAGATATAAGATGTTAGTTTTTATTTCTAGTTTACTAAGATATTTTAAAATAATTAACAGACTTGGAATTTTAATTATTCTTTTATTTTTTATATATTAAGATGATGATATCATTTTCTTCTTTAATCTGTTAATGTGGGGATTTTCTATTATTGAACTAACTTCATAATTAGGAAACCATCTTAGTAATGATGTATATATTGTTGTATTTTATTTGCCTATTACTTCCTTTAGAATTTTTTATCTCTCTTAGTAAGTGAGATTGTCCTGAAGTTGACATTTTTCATACCGTAAATGTCTGGCTTTTATAGTGAAGTTTAGTAGCCTCATAATAGAAAGTGGGAGTATTCTCTCTTTTTCTTATTTCCTAGAAAAGTTTGTAGAAATACCTGTTATTTAAATATTTGAAAGCATATAAAAGAATTTTCTTATAAAAACATTTGATCCTAGCATTCTCATTGTGAGAAAGTTTTAAACTTACGCTGATTAAAATTATCTTATGGTAATGGAACTATTCAGATTTTCTGTTTTCTCTTTTGTTATGTTATAGTCTTTCAAGCAATTTGTACATTTCATTGAATCTTTTTAATGTACTAGCATAAATTGTTTATAATATTCTGTTATCTTTTTAAGCTCTTCTGTATCTGAAGTTATATCCACCTGCTTATTTATTTATAATATAGATTTTTTGATGCTTTCCATCTCGGTTTTAAATAAATCTTACTAGACATTGAGCAATTTTGTCACTTCACAAAAACCAAACTCAGTTGATTCCCTTTGCTTTCTATTTCATTTATTTCTTTCTACTTCATCCTGATCATTTTTCTCCACTTTTGATTTTACTGTTATTTTTATATTTTTATTGAAGTATAATTTACATACAATGTTATATTAGTTTCGGGTGTACAACATTGGCATTTATATACGCTATGGGATAATCACCATCAGAAGTCTAGTTACCTCCTGTCACCATTTAAAGTTATTACAATAGTGACTGTATTTCCTACCTTGTATATTAAATTCCCATGATTTATTTACTTTATAACTGGAAATTTGTGCTCATTAATGCCTTTCACAGATTTTGCCCATCTTCCCTCCATCTCTCATGACCACTAGTTTGTTCTCTATATCTATGAAGCTGTTTCTGTTTTGTTTTATTTTGTTCATTTGGTTTGGTTTTTTTAGAATCCACACACAAGTGATATCTCATGGTATTTGTCTTTGTCTGACTCATTTCACCTAGCATAATACCCTTTTGGAAAGGGAAATGGCAACCCACTTTAGTATTCTTGCCTGGGAAATCCCATGGATGGAGGAGCCTGGCAGGCTGCAGTCCAGGGGGTCGCAAAGAGTCAGACAGGACTGAGTGACTCAACAACAACAACAATATCCTTTAGATCTATTCATGGTTTCACAGATGCTTTTAATGGCTGACTAATATTTCATTAAATATATATACCATATCTTCATCCATTCACCTATGGATGAATGGATGGACAGTTTGTTTCCATATCTTGGCTATTATAAATAATGATGTAATAAACATAGCATCACATATATCTTTTCAAATTGGTGTTTTCATTTTCTTCAGATAAATACCAAGAAGTAGAATTGCTGGATCATATGATATTTCTATTTTTAATATTTTGAGGAATCTTCATTTTATTTTCCATAGTGGCTGCATCAATTTACACTCTCACCAACAGTGAATGAGGGTTCATATTCCTCCACACCCTTGCCATCACTTGTTTTTTGTCTTTTTGATAACAGTCATTCTCACAGCCATAAGGTAAAATCTCATTTTTATTTTTATTTGCATTTCTCTGGTGTTTAATAATGTTGAGGATCTTTTCATATACTTGTTGACCATCTGTATATCTTGTTTGGAAAAATGTCTGTTCAGGCTTTGACAATTGTTTAAATTGGATTATTTGGGGGTTTTGATATAAAGTTGTATAAGTTATTTATATATTCCAAACATCTACCTCTTATCAGACATGTGATTCACAAATATTTTCTCCCATTCACCTGTGAAGCCATCTGCTCCTGGATGTTTGTTTGTTGGGATTTGTTAAGTTACTGCCTCAGTTTCGTTACTAGTAATTAGTCTATTTAGATTTTCTGTGTCTTCCTGATTGTCTTGGTAGGTTGTATGTTTCTAGGAATTTATTATTTTCTTCTAGGTTTTCCAGTTTGCGGTTATATAGTTGTTCATAGTAGTCTCATGATCCTTTGTATTATTGTGGTATCAACCATGACCTTTCATCTTTCATTTTTTATTTTATTTGGGCTCTGTCTATTTTTTTCTTGATAAGTCTAGCTAAAGATTTGTTAATCTTGTTTATCTTTTCAAAGAACAAGTTTTTAGTTCTATTAATCTTTTCTATTTTTTTAGTATCTGTTTTAAATATCCACTGATATGTTTTATTTCTTTCCTTCTGCTAACTTTGGGATTTGGTTATTCTTTTCCTTTTTTTTCTTAGTCTCCTTAGGAATAAGGTTAGATAGTTTGAGATCTGTATTGCTATAAACTACCCTCTTAAAACTACTTTTGCTGCATCCCATAGATTTTGGAAGGGTATGTTTTCATTTTCATTTGTATCAAAGTTATTTTGATTTCTTCTTGATTTCTCCCTTGACCATTAATTGTCTAGTAGCATGTTGTTCAGTCTCTATGTAGTTTTTTTTTTAAATCCAGTTCTCTTTTTGTAGTTGATTTCTAGTTTCTACCATTGTGATTGGAATTGATGTAATTTCAGTCTTCCTAAATTTACTGAGACTTGTTTTGTGGTGTAATGTATGATCTCTTTTGGAAGATGTTCCCCATGGACTTGAAAAGAGTATGTACTCTACTGGTTGCAGATGGAATGTTCTGTCTATATCTATTATGTTTATCAAGTCTAAAGTGTCATTTATGGCCAGTATTTTCTTGCTGTTTTTCTGTCAGGATCCATCACATAAGTAGGTATTAAAGTCCCCACTATTACTGCCAATTTATCTTTTTATGTCTGTTAATCAGTTCAGGTCAGTCGCTCAGTCGTGTCCAACTCTTTGCGACCCCATGGACTGCAGCACACCAGGCCTCTCTGTTCATCACCAACTCCCAGAGTTTACTCAAACTCATGTCCATTGAGTCGGCGATGCCATTCAACCATCTCATCCTCTGTCATCCCCTTCTCCTCCCGCCTTCAATCTTTCCCAGCATCAGGTTCTTTTCCAGTGAGTCAGTTCTTCACATCAGGTGGCCAAAGTATGGGAGTTTCAGCTTCAGCATCAGTCCTTCCAATGAATATTCAGGACTGATTTCCTTTAAGATGGAGTGGTTGGATCTCCTTGCAGTCCAATGGACTCTCAAGAGTCTTCTCCAACACCACAGTTCAAAAGCATCAATTCTTTGTCACTCAGCTCTCTCTAATATTTATGTCTGCTAATATTTGCTCTATATATTCAGGTGCTCCTATGTTGGGTGCATAAATGTTTATAAGTATTATACTCGCTTGTAGGATTGACCCCTTTAACATTATATAATGCTTTTGTCTCTCTGTTGATATTTTTAAGTTAATTTTTGAGTTGCAGTGTTACCTTCAATCATCCTTGTCTAATAGTGTAGCGCTTGTCTAGTATGTAGTGTTATTTGCAATCATCCTTGTCTAACACAAATATTTAAGTACTGTTTTATCTGCATTCCACAAGTTTAATATGTAATTTTCCAAATTTTATCATGATTTTTATTTGACCTATGAGTTATTTAGCATTTAAATTTTCAAATGTACAGTGTGGGTTAGTGATTTTTTGGTAATATATTTCTAATTCAATTGTATTGTTACTACAGAACATAGTCTGCATAGTAAGAACTCTCCAAAACTTGCTAAGTACTCTCTAAAACTTCATAAGTCATCATTCTGATAACTGGTTAATTTTCATAAATGTTTAATGAATTCTTGAAAAGAATGGCTTTCTCTGATCATTTGGTATGAGAGTCAATATAACAAGTTTGGTGATAATAGACAGCAAATGTTCTTTAAGTTATTGACTGTTCTGATTTATTAATTGTTGAGAATTTTTTTAATATGGACTACAAAGATTATGGGTTTTTCATTTTTTCTTATAGTCTTAGTATTTACTTATGTTTTAAAAGTGTATAATTATGTTCATGCAAGTTTTGAACTGTTATTCCAAGGGAATTTAGCTTTTTTGGTAGGCTACAATCCATGGGGTCACTAAAAGTCGGACACGACTGAACGATTTCACTTTCACTTTTCACTTTCATGCATTGGAGAAGGAACTGTCAACCCACTCCAGTATTCTTGCCTGGAGAATCCCAGGGACAGGGGAGCCTGTTGGGCTGCCGTCTATGGGTCGCACAGAGTCGGACACGACTGACGCGACTTAGCAGCAGCAGCAGCAGCAATAGATATTTTTACTCAAAGTAGTGATCCTTGTCCTAAGGCCTTGTTTTGTCTGAAGTTACCATAAACGTACCAATTTACTTTTCATTATTATTTTCTGGTATATCTTCTTCTAGCATTTTCCTTTCAATTTTTATATCCTTGTATTGTGGGCAAGCCTCTTACAAACAACATAGTTAGACCTTTTTTAATCCAGTCAGAAAAACTTAACCTTCTAACTGAAAAGTTTAGCTCATTGATACTGAGATTGTTTATGTACTGAATTTCTTTTTACCACCTTATTTGTGCCCTTCTATTTGTCCTGTATTTTCTGTTTGCATTTTTCTTTGCTATTTTTTGGATTGCTTAAGATTTTTGTTATCTTTTCTTTTTTTACTCTTTACTCATTTGAAAGTTTACACTGTATTTCTCCTACTTTGGTAGCTGTTTAGAAATTTTAATAAGTAAGCATATTAAAATGCTTTAATATTATTCACCCTCATACACTATTATCAGGAAATATTTTTCTTGTAATCAAATTTTTTTCATATATCACAAGTTAAACACTATCATTGTCATTGTTACTTTAAAATGCTATTTTACAATAAACATTTATCCAGATTTACCCACATGTTCACTCTTCTCTCTCCTCTCTCGCTTCTCAGACCTTCCCTCTGGGATCGTTTTCATTCTTCTTGCAGTATATTCTTCAGTAGTTTCTCTACTGATGGTGATAAACACCATACTTGATGATAAACAGTTTTTTGTTTTCTTAAGAGTATCTTCATTGTATTCACATTCTTAAAAGACAGCTTTCTTGTATGTTTTCAATTATTTCACTTGTTTTCTCTCAGACTTTGAAATAGTATAACATTATGTGCTATTTTTCACTTTTATCTTTAATTGTTACTTGTTTCTAGTCTGTTTTTTCTCTCTTACTACTCATTACATTTCTTTTCCTTTGTTATCTTGCATCTTCAGCACAATGTAAATATATATATATACACATATATGTTTGCATCTTTCTGCTTGGACCTTAGTGATTCCTAAAACTTAGGATGTGTGTCTTTTATTGGTTTCGGGAAATTTTTCACTGCTCTCTCAGAATAATACCTGTTTTCATTTTGATGGCCACTTCTTCTTTACCACTGATTACATATATGTTGGACATTTGTTTTCATTTTATGATACATGATTCTTTTATCTCATTCATGGTTGCCGTATCTTTGACATGGGTGCATCTGGTGATTTGGTCTTCCCAGACGTCACTAGTGCTAAAGAACTGCCTGTCGATGCAAGAGACATAGAGATGCAGTTTTGATCCCTGGGTGGAGAAGACCCCCTGAAGAAGGGAAAGGCCACCCACTACAGTATTCTTGCCTGTAGAATACCATGGACAGAGGAGCCTGGCGAGCTACGGTCCAGTCGCAGAGTCCCACACGACTGAAGTGACTTAGTACACATCTAATTCAGTCTTTCTCTTGAGCTGTATGGAATCTGTTTTTAAAACAAGTTGAGTTTATTTCAGTTATGTTTTTCATGTCTATAATTTCTGTTTCAAATGTGTCTTATTGTCAATGAACGTCTCTAAACTCATACTTTCAGTTCTGTTTTTTCCCTTGTGGCTTAGCTGGTAAAGAATCCGCCTGCGATGCGGGAGACCTGGGTTCGATCCCTGGGTTGGGAAGATCCGCTGGAGAAGGGAAAGGCTACCCACTCCAGTATTCTGGCCTGGAGAATTCCATGGATTGTATAGTCTATGGGGTCGCAAAGAGTTGAACACGACTGAGCGACTTTCACTCACAAACTTATAAAATATGCTCTTTTCTAGTCTATGTTTGAATGTCATACTTACTGTATATTTGATATTTGTTTCAACTATTGAGTATTTCTGCTGATTCTCAGCCCTGTTGTTCTCACATCTGTTTTGAAATATTTGACAGTTGAGTCTCTCTTATCTGATGTAGTTTTATCTGAATAAATTCTTACAGGCATGAAATTGAGAGTACTCTCAGCCACATAAGATTTATACCTGCTTTTGGAATCCACCACTGCTTTTGGAATCCACCATTAAACCTATTATTTTCTAATAATTTTGTTTTTAAAATAAAATAGACAAGTTTATTTTATAAATTAGGATTTATCTCTGTTCACTGTTTACTGAAGGTGTGGCCTTTTTTGGTAGGCAGGGTCTTGGCTTCACATGCAGATCTTTGATCTGTCTCTTTACATTATGTGGACATTCATATTCGTTTCCTTCTCCCTGTGAGGCCATTAAAACATAATCTCCGGATCACCAGAAATCCACAGGTGCCCAAAAAGCAGCCATAGACTTTTCTCCCAGGATTTATGCTTTTGTTTCATGTTTGACTGCTAGGGATTTCCTTACTCTGTTGCCAGCTCAACCATGCAATGAAAAGTTTTTCCAAACACTTTATATAGTATCTGGGGTTATTCTGTAGTGGAAGGCTTTTCAGAATATCAAATTTTTAAAGCTACTAGAAATGGAAATTGAATTTATCCTTTTTAAATTTTGCCTAAATTTAAGCAGCTCCTTTTTAGATGACTAAGTTCTTTTCTATTAAAAATTCTTTATAATACAAATGTTTCTGTAAAAATAGAAAATTACAAAAATCTGATAGAAAGAGAATATTGCTCAAAATTTTAACACTTTCTGAAAATATTTATGTTAGTTTTAGGTTAAACCATGCAAAATAGTCTTGCAGTAGGTCAAAATTAACTTAATATGGTTCAAATAAATATTTCCTTCCAGGCTTTTTTTCAATAACTGTGTGATATAGTTAAAGTAATAATTTATATGCAATCTTATATATATATTTCTCCTTTGCAGAAACATTTCCCACTAAACTTTTCACGAATAGCCTGCTTATACAATACATATACACATGGTAGTTAGCCTAGGTGTTTTCATCATTTCCCTATTTTCAGACATTTAAATTGTTTACACACTTTTTCTTTGAAATATAGTTGATTTACAATGCTGTGTTAGTTTCAGGTAGACAGCAGGGTGAATCAGTTACATATATACACATATCCATCTTTATGCATAGAGTAATTTTTTAAATTTTGTATTTTCTCTTAGAATAAATAAA
The DNA here is from genome assembly GCF_029407905.1 of Bubalus kerabau. Lineage (NCBI taxonomy): Eukaryota > Metazoa > Chordata > Mammalia > Artiodactyla > Bovidae > Bubalus > Bubalus kerabau. The sequence continues at coordinate 71,006,230 of NC_073637.1, forward strand.
TAGAAATGAAACTGATGATTCAGAAGATTAAATTTTTTCAGACTTACTGTTTATCAGCAAAATTTGCAAATTTAAAATGTCAGAAAAGAATATTTAAAGTCTCTCAATTTTCTAAGGCAGTATTTCAATACCTCATTAGAAAGTCATGTAATGCTTTAGCTCTAACCTACATTTCAGTTACTGCGATGTGTTCTCATTTTCACATTATCTGTTCCTGGTTTAAGTACACATTTTGTGTAATTATTGATGTAATTTTTTCACAAGTATTACAAAAGGCAAATTACCTAAATCTATCTGAATTAACTCTTCAAAGTTATGCCAAATCTCACCAAAATCCTAAAATATAGTTCCAAGCAAGTGTCCAGATTTCATTTCATTTCCACTTGTGGAAACACCATTTTCTTCCTCTCCCAAATTCCTCTCTATGTAACAACGTGTGTGTTAGTCACTCAGTCGTGTCCGACCCTTTGTGACCCCATGGACTACAGCCCACCAGGCTCCTCTGTCCATGAAATTCTCTAGGCAAAAATACTAGAATGGGTTGCCATTCCCTTCTCCAGGGGATCTTCCCAACCCAGGGATCTATCCTGGGTCTCCTGCACTGCAGGCAGATTCTTTACCATCTGAGCCACCAGGGAAGTCTATGTAACAATAATGTGTAAAATCTAGTGAGAGAAAAATACACAAGTTATTGTTACTTAGCTTGTGTATTTTTCTCTCACTCAATTATTTCAATAACAAAAGCTACTTTTATTGAATACCTAATCTATGCCAGGAACGATGTTAGGCAATTTACATGATCTCTAACTTCCATGACAAACTTGCAAGGTATCATCATGACCTTTTGATATCTGAGGAGAACAGTATCAGAGAAGTTAAAGAGTCACAGGAAAATAAAGGGCATGATCAGAGCCAAAATGAATTTGCCCCAAATCAAGTCTTCCTCGATAGAAATATAAGCACACACACACTCTAGTCAAAGTTATGGCTCAAAAAAACAGGAGGGGGATATCTTTTGTGTCTCACACCAGGTGTCTTAGGTCAACAAAAGGCTGATCCTTTATGTCATAGATGGAATTTAAAGGCAACAATAAATAAACTTAGCTACCAACATGGTGAAATAACTTGCTGAGCAGCAAACAGAAAAGCTGAGAAAATGAATGCATAGCCCATCAATGGTTTTCCCAGTGGCTTATTAGTTTAATCAGCTAATAACACCTAAGAACAGTGTCGCTAGACTAGTTCTTTCATTCAGTGCCATATTCAAGGGATGTTGTTTCACAGTTTTAATAGTCCTGTCAACATTCATCAGGAAATCAGGGCAGGCTCCAGAATCCTGCCATAAAAACACAGTGGCTTTTTTTTTTTTTACTTAGAGTTGTGCAACCTTCGGCACACCCCAACTCTATGCTTAATTGATGCGTCTCACTCTTACCTTAAGCTCACCAAGATTCAGATGAAACCAAGCAAGGGAAGCAGAAAGTGGTCAGCATGGACTCAGCCAAACAAATGTATTTTCGTGGGTTCCACAGTAAACTTTTTAACTCTGATGCCATGGCTTTTTAAAAAAATGAATAAATAATAGCAGAAAAATCTAACTCTCACTAATATGAGAGCTGCTAGGTAATCTATATACAGGACACAAGTTCTATGAAACACAGAAAGGTAGATGTAAATTCAAGATTCTTGTGGAATCAAGGTTGCTATGCATGTATATACCTGTACAGAGACTGTTATGTAGGTTGGAAACTGGGAGCCTAACTTATCAGTTTTATTATTTAATTTAAAAATGATCTTATTTACCAGAAGGCTTGCATCCATGTTGTTTTTGAAAAACATAATGCGTCTTCTATGATTATCATCCCTGGATTTGTATACTCACTGAAACTCTACAACTGGAGGTATCAGGAAAGAGGAGGTTATTTAACAGTAAAGTGTGACACTCGCTGTTTTTCCCAAAATCCTGAGGATTGCAGAATCCTAGATATTTTGCTGCTGCTGCTGCTAGGTCGCTTCAGTTGTGTCCGACTCTGTGCGACCCCATAGACGGCAGCCCACCAGGCTCCCCCATCCCTGGGATTCTCCGGGCAAGAACACTGGACTGGGTTGCCATTTCCTTCTCCAATGCATGAAAGTGAAAAGTGAAAGTGAAGTCGCTCAGTCATGTCTGACTGACTTTTTGCTATTAAAACCAAAATACGTTGTGGCAATGATCATTTCTGGGTTTAAAGTTTCCATTGTCCATGGATTAAATGGAAGAAGTTTGTTCTTTTTATTTTTCAATTCAAACTTCCAGTTGAACTAATATGAAACCCACTTGCTAAACATGGAGGGAAATTAAGTTTTTAAACTATGCAATATAGAAAGAAATATTTTCTTTTTGGCAAAGAAGAAAAATTCATACTTTGAATCTCCCCCTATTAGTGATCTTTCTGCCGTAGTTCTTAGTTTCTCTAAGATCAGATGATATTTTAAACTACAGGCCAGCAAAGGAGATTGAGACTTAGAGAACAGCCTTTTGGACACAGGAGGTGAGAGAGAGAAGGTGGAATGATTTGAGAGAACAGCACTAAAACATGTACATTACCATATATAAAGTAGATAGCCAGTGGGAATTTGCTGTATGATGTAGGGAACCCAAAGCCAGTGCTTTGTGACACCTGAAGGGTACAATGAGGAGGGAGGCAGGAGGGAGATTTAAGAGGGAGGGGACATATGTATACCTATAACTGATTCATGTTGCTGTATGGCAGAAACCATCACAATATTTAAAGCAACCATCCTCCAATTAAAAATAAAATAAAATTAAAAACAAAACAACAACAGAAAACATGACTGGGTTTTTCTTTTTAAAACCTATATTTACTATAAATCAAGTATCTTCAATTTGACCTTAAATTTAATTTTCTTCATATAAACATATACAGCATCAAGTACTATAGATATAAAAAAATTTCCTCAATTACTCTACCTAGACTATATATCCACGTCAATCGTTAAATCAAAATTCTGTTTCATTTTTTTTAATAAACCAAAAACTTTTTATAAAATGATGCTTCCCAAAAATTCATGTACAAATTATGACCTCACTTTTGTAATTTTTCTTGGCAACATTTCTGGAGTAAATTAATCAAATGCAACCTTCCATAGGAAAGCACTTCCAAAAAACAACTTCCTCCACTGAAATGGAGTCTACAGAATGACAAATGATTTCTCCAATTTATAATGTCAAATTTAATGCTTATTTGACAAAGTATTCATTTTATTGATATAACTGATCAGCAGTTCATTAGATATGTAAAATAATTCATTTCCTGTTATATCACAAATATTCAGGTACAAATATATCTGAACATCTAGAGTAGGTGTGTTGCAAAGGTAATCTAAGAATATCCCTACATTTTGATAAATTAGGTTTGAGGCCAAAATGGAATAAAACAGGTACAGAAATTAAACTTGTTAAATTTTTTGTAATCGTTGTAATGGGAAGTGACATCTCATAAACTTGTCTAGGAAGAAAATCCTAACCTCCTGTAATAAAGTCAATATGTGCAGAGAAATGGCATGAGGGTCAAATTAAGCGTTGATCTGCCTTCCCTGGAAGAAATACCAGGCCACCTTTGGTCAAGGACTAACTTCATAAATAAGCCTAGCAAGTAGTTACCCCAACCTGTATGCTCTATTGTCTTTCTCAAAACATCTTCCCAATGTCTGTTACTGGTACTGGAAATTCCACCATTAGAAATTTATTCTTATTTTTTCATGTTTTGTCCCATGCCAAAATGTAAATACTACAGAAAGTAATGATATATGTAGCTTATCAGTCATTTATGTCTTCACGGTGATGTGTTGTTAAAAGAAGAGATGGATAAAGTTTGAAATAATCAACGATAATGGGAAGGGAATTTCTAGTAAAGGGAAAAAGCCCTGGAAGATGCCATAATGCACTGGGAAATATGAGTGGGCATAGGAAGAGAAGGGAAGGCAATCTTTTTAACTTTTTATTTTATGCTGGCATATAGTTGATTAGCAATGTTGTGTTCATTTCAGGTGTACAAAGTGATTCAGCTATACATATATCTATTCTTTTTCAAATTATTTTCCCATTTAGGCTGTTGTATAATATTGAGCAGAGTTCCCTGTACTATACAGCAGCTCCTTGTCAGTTATCAATTTTAAATATAAGGAAGCCAATTAAGCAAATGGAAAGTTTCTATTTAAATGGAGGTATAATCATCCGGGGTCATAGCTGCATGAGGGGAAATGCTACTGGTTGGGCTTGAACTCTACTTCTAAGAGCTAGGAAAATACATGGAAAATAACACATGCAAGGTCTTTTCAAATAGAAAGTAAAGTATAAAATGGCTAAGAAAACAAACCATGTTTTGATCTAAAAATATGATCCTCAAAGAGTTAGGATCCACAGACATCTCTAACGGCAGCATTTCTTTTTCTGTTTCTACAACATGGTTGGAAGGCAAAAAACTCAACAGCAACTGTTTAAGAGGAGGTTCCAAGGGAACATTACATTAGTATTTCTCAAGTGTGGTCCATGGAATACTTGAATAGATGGATACTAGAATGGTGATAGGGAAGGAGCTCTTTAGATAAGCAGGTCTGAGAAATGTTTTATATAATGGGTCTCTCTTAGAGGCTTAAAATATGTGTATGGCAGAGACTGCTATGTGTTCCTAAAATCCACTTATTTATTCTCCAAATCACATTTCCCAGCATTCATTTGCAGTTCAGTTCAGTTCAGTTCAGTCGCTCAGTCATGTCCATCTCTTTGCGACCCCATGAACCACAGTACACCAGGTCTCCCTGTCCATCACCAACTCCCGGAGTTCACCCAAACCCATGTCCATTGTGTCAGTGATGCCATCCAACCATCTCATCCTCTGCTGTCCCCTTCTCTTCCTGCCCCCAGTCCCTCCCAGCATCAGGGTCTTTTCAAATGAGTCAGCTCTCCACATCAGGTGGCCAAAGTATTGGAGTTTCAGCTTCAACATCAGTCCTTCCAATGAACACCCAGGACTGATCTCCTTTAAGATGGACTTGTTGGATCTCCTTGCAGTCCCAGGGACTCTCAAGAGTCTTCTCCAACACCACAGTTCAAAAGCATTAATTCTTCTGCACTCAGCTTTCTTCACAGTCCAAGTCTCACATCCATACATGACCACTGGAAAAATCATAGCCTTGACTAGACAGACCTTTGTTGGCAAAGTAATGTCTCTGCTTTTTAATATTCTGTCTAGGTTTGTCATAACTTTCCTTCCAAGGAGCAAGCGTCTTTTAAGTTCACGGCTGCAATCACCATCCCCAGTGATTTTGGAGCCCAGAAAAATAAAGTCTGACACTGTTTCCACTGTTTCCCCATCTATTTGCCATGAAGTGATGGGACCAGATGCCATGATCTTCGTTTTCTGAATGTTGAGCTTTAAGCCCACTTTTTCACTCTCCTCTTTCACTTTCATCAAGAGGCTCTTTAGTTCTTCTTCACTTTCTGCCATAAGGGTGGTGTCATATGCATATCTGAGGTTATTGATATTTCTTTCAGCAATCTTGATTCCAGCTTGTGCTTCTTCCAGCCCAGCCTTTCTCATGATGTACTCTGCATAGAAGTTAAATAAACAGGATGACAATATACAGTCTTGACGAACTTTTCCTATTTGGAACCAGTCTGTTGTTCCATGTCCAGTTCTAACTGTTGCTTCCTGACCTGCATACAGGTTTCTCAAGAGGCAGGCCAGGTGGTCTGGTATTCCCATCTCTTTCAGAATTTTCCACAGCTTATTGTGATCCACACAGTCAAAGGCTTTGGCATAGTCAATAAAGCAGAAATAGATGTTTTTCTGGGACTCTCTTGCTTTTTCCATGATCCAACAGATGTTGGCAATTTGATCTCTGGTTCCTCTGCCTTTTCTAAATCCATCTTGAACATCTGGAAGTTCACAGTTCACATATTGCTGAAGCCTGGCTTGGAGAATTTTGAGCATTACTTTACTAGCATGTGAGATGAGTGCAATTATGTGGTAGTTTGAGCATTCTTTGGCATTGCCTTTCTTTGGGATTGGAATGAAAACTAATGTTTTCCAGTCCTGTGGCCACTGCTGAGTTTTCCAAATTTGCTGACATATTGAGTGCAGCACTTTTATAGCATCAATTTCCAGGATTTGAAATAACTCAAGTGGAATTCCATCACCTCCAATAGCTGTGTTCATACTGATGCTTCCTAAGGCCCATCTGACTTTACATTCCAGGATGTCCAGTTCTAGGTGAGTGGGAGTGATCACACCTTCATGATTATCTGGGTCATGAAGATCTTTTTTGTACAGTTCTTCTGTGTATTCTTGCCACCTCTTCTTAATATCTTCTGCTTCTGTTAGGTCCATACCATTTCTGCCCTTTATTGAGCCCATCTTTGCATGAAATGTTCCCTTGGTATCTCTAATTTTCTTGAAGAGATCTCTAGTCTTTCCCGTTCTGTTGTTTTCTTCTATTTCTTTGCACTGATCGCTGAGGAAGTCTTTTTTATCTCTCCTTGCTATTCTTTGGAACTCTGCATTCAAATAGTATATCTTTCCTTTTCTCCTTTGCTTTTCACTTATCTTCTTTTCACAGCTATTTGTAAGGCCTCCTCAGACAGCCATTTTGCTTTTTTGCATTTCTTTTTCTTGGGGATGGTCTTGATCCCTGTCTCCTGTACAATGTCCCTAACATCTGTTCATAGTTCATCAGGCACTCTATCAGATCTAGTCCCTTAAATCTATTTCTCACTTCTTAGGTATGACCATGTGACTGAACTCTGGACAATGGGATGTGATTTCTGTGTAGAAGTCACATGAGCTACTTTCTGGATCAGCCCACAAAAACCTTCCAGGTACCATATTCCCTGCTCTTTGCCACTTCCAACTTTCTGGAATGGAATAAATCTGGAGTAATTTGAAGAGCTCTGCTTTGAGGATGCTGAAATTGATGGAGGTGAGTGGCTTTACGAATTATTTTGGAAGCAGCCACCTAAGAACTCTACCATTGCACCATATCATGAGCCAGAAATATATCTTACTATGTTAAGCCACTGAGATTTCAGTATTTTTTCCTATTACAATTCTTTAGGTATCTATCTTAAGTAACTAAATGCTTTGACTCTGACATGTTTGAAAGGTATTATGGTTAAAAAAATGTTTACTTTTATTAAACCAAATCTTCCACTAGTTTTGTTTTGCTTTTACTTTAATAAATATTAGCTAGTAGAACTTAGTTTTCTAATAGTAAAAGTGGGAAGTCATAGAAATAGGAAGTAATTGATTAATTTTAATTAATTACAGTTTATAATTAATTTCTAATAATAGAAAAGGAGACAATATGTCTTTGTTTAGGGAGAACTGCACTAAGCCTTTCCTCACTCCCTCTAACCTTCTGGAAGTTTATTCTAGCTAGAAGAGAAGTTTATTCTAGCCAAAAGAGGAGAAGTCTAAGAAACAAGCTGTGTCCAGGGTTACGAGGATGTACAGCACCAGGAATTTTAAATATAAACTCACACACAAAGCTATGTTCAACCCAGAATTAACTAGGTGAGAGGAGGAAAGTTCTTTGAGGAAGTAGCTCTGAAAGTGCCTCTTCCACAGGAGCTGGGCCTTGTCCAGGGGAGTTTTGCATTCATCCATGAGGACTTTGATGGCAAAAAGACCTTTTGGCCTTATTGTCCCCAAGACAAACACTTTCTACCCAGACAAGTGTAAGGGTAGTCAAGGTGCCCTTGATGTGTGGAGCAGGCAAGTTTGCCTCCACAGTTGGTACAAATTTTCATTGCCATATCTTCAAACTGCCACCATTCCTTGGGGAGGAGATGGCTGACCATCCCACCTTTGAAGACCGTCTGACCACAGACCTGATGGACACATGGCTCAGAAACATGAAAACCAGAAAAATGGAAGTTTTCTTTCCAAAGTTCAAATTAGATTAGAAGTATGAGGTGTGTCTACAGGGGACTGAGGAATATGTAAAACAACATGGAAGGGCAATCAGCACAATCCAGGTTGGTGGGAAATAATTTTCAAGAGAGAAATATTCCATTTCTTTGACAAATTGGTTATAAGGGAAAAACGGAGTTGGAGTAATCTACAGATTGAAAAAGCCTTAACGAAACATATCAGCCAAATTTGCAATGTGTCATTTTTATCTAGATCATGATTCAAGCAAACTATAACAAAATACAACACTTGTGAATGAGGTAGCAGTGCATAATATTAAACATTCTTAATAATGTCTGACAATTATATTGAATTTATGAAAATTACTGAATTTTATTATTCATAAAATTATTTATGAAAATTATTGAATTCATAAAAAGACTTTTCTGAAAAAATTTTTTTCAAAAGGTATGCTGTGCATGAACTGCTGAAGCAGATGGGAATCGGCTGAACCTTCTCACCCTGGGCTGACCTGAGAGAACTCTCAGTCACTGCAAGAAATCTAAAAATTGCCAAGGTTTTACAAAGAGCAACGATTGAGGTCAGTGAAAAAGGAACTGAGCCAGTGGCAGGAACCCTGTCAAAAATTACTGCTTATTCCGTGCCTCCCATCATCAAAGTGGACCGATCATTTCATTTCACGATCTGTGAAGAAACCTCTGGAATGCTGCTATTTTGGGGCAAGGTGGTGAATCCACCCCTGCTGTGACCTGTGACATGCATGAGTGTTTAAACCTACACAGGACGTTGGCACTGGGTATCGAAAAGAGAAAGTGTCCCCTCCTTGGTCCACAAAGGCCAGCTTGAGTCATTCTTAGATAAATCTGATTATTAAATTCAAACTTATTTTAAGGAAAAAAGAAGGAAGAATTATATTTAGAAGCTAAGGATTAATGAGAAGAGACAAGTGTGGTGACAAGATTCTAGTTTTTTACAAGTTTGCCTTGTCTCCTCTTTTCATATAAGGAATCATTGTAGTAATTTTAATCGTTCATAATGGTAATGACTAATAATGGCCTTGTTCAGCTCTTTTAATAAAAATATATATTGTGATCTTGTAACAGTTAGGACTCTATCAGAAGAAGCATCTCTACTGAAGGGGATTTATTGGTCTCAGAGAGAAGGCAAACCTCAGTACTGGCTTGACCCAAATGCTGCACTGGGTCCTAATGGACTGGCCTTTGGTCTTGCTCTTCTTCCACCTGTGAGATTCAGCAGCATCTTCAGTTTGTACTCATACCTCACAGGAGAACTTCTTTACCCCAGGAAAACTTCCCCCACATTTTGTTGACCTAATGTAGGTCAACATCCCTTCTTGCACCCAAACAAATTCCAGTGTTTGGGAAAATGCCATATACTTGTGTTTGGATTACGTGGTCCAGTCACTGTGGCAACAGAGACCATCTGCTTAAATTACAGAGGTCAGGTCCCTCGCTTGTGGCTGGTAGTGGGCTAAATCCTTCTCCCACACCACATGGCTGCCACGCAACAGCAGAGAGTTGGAATTATTGATGGAGGGATAGTCATAGATCAGCTTTTGAACAAATTATATGATGATAAGAGTTAACACTTATACACCAGACAGTTATCATATACCAGACACTAAGTTTTTAAATATATGAAATCATTGAAAAATATAATAGGCACCATAAAACAGGCACTATTATTAGCCTTATTTTACAAATGAGGAAACTAAGGTATAGATAGGTGTTTGTTTTTTGCCCAAAATCAAGGCAAATTGATAACAGAACTTAACTTTGACTCTGGACGGTCAACTTACAAGTACATATGTAAATATACACTTAATGAGATGTATAAATACATTTATACTTTTACACATACATATATATTTACATAGATATTTATATCACATGCACACTCGCACACACACATTGGTTAATTCCTGGTCTCCAGATCTTATGATTATAACAAAGGTGCCATCTGGTGTTAGAACCCTCTAATTGCAGAAAAAGCACCCAAGTGGAAATGAAGACCCTCAGACAAAATGAACTTTAACTTCACAATAGTCTAAAGTCCTACCAGCAGAAGCTTCCCCCTCTTTGAGGCATCCTTATCATGCCTGAAAACACATTTAACTTGTCACAGTGTTGCTTCCAGCTGACCCTCACACTTATTCTCTATGTGACCTGCAAAAACCACTCCTGAATGAAAGTCACATTATTCTCATGTACAGGGAGATAGCATGTATGAACCTTTTTTATACTGGGAAAATATGAGTTGTCCTGTACTACACACCAAATCTGCCCATTTTTAGCACCCAGTCCAGCCCTGTGTGTATGCCCACCTGTCCCATGTGGCTGACTTTGAAGGTACTTCTCTTCCTCTTTTTTAATTAATGGATAAAATGTGATGGCTGCAAATCTTGCCCAGGACATGGGAGTACATTGTGACAGACTCCTCGTATAGTTTCTCTAGCTGCTTTGGTAGACTTGGGCCTTGATATTGGTCTGACATAATTCAGGAGATCTCCAAGGATGATACCTTGGACAAAAACCCATCCCTGCCTTTGCAGTTCTTGTTCAGAACAATTAATTCTAGATTTTTGAAATTATTTCCAAAATTATCCTTGAATTGAAACAAGGTCCCCAGGACCAGTATCTTCCAGCTCAGACCTTCTTGTCAGCCTATTGTAACTTACTCAGTCAGAATTTCCTCCAGTTCATGATTTAATAAGTCTCCTGGTAAACTGAAGGAGCAATTTAACATGTGCATACTCATTCATCTCCTTAAAAGCTCTATGTAAATCTAGAGTGCCTGCCTCCCTCTCAAATGAGCATCCTATTAAAATAAATGATAGTTACTATACATACACAGACACACATACACTCACACACAAGATTCCAACACTATAGGCTTAACCTTGGAGCTGCTGGACGTCAAGATTCTCCTAGCACATAAGGCGTTAATAGTGCAGTGTTATTGCGATGCATTTAAGTGAGCTGCAAGTTTTTGGCAAAATAGAACAGTCTTAGTTAAGATTCAAGTACCAAAGTTTACACACATGCAGATTACACAATTTCACAGCTGTATAGCATCAACATATTTTTAAAAAGACGTGACGAGAGAAGGTGCTGAGCAGAAGTTCACTGATAACGTGGCAAGCAGTGTGGCTTTCAAAGGTTTTCCCCTGAATCAGTATCCCATTAAATAGTTTGGCAATAAGGATTTATCATAGTTAGTGTGAACTGCAAATATTTCAAGAGCATTAGCTTTTCAGCTGGGTAACGTCACTGAAGGAGCCCTGAATGTGTGTGTGCTCAGTCGTGTCTGACTCTTTGTGACCCCATGGACTATAGCCCACCAGGTTCCAGGGGGTCTTCCCAACCGAGAAATCAAACCCGAGTTTCCTGCGTCTCCTGCCTTGGCGGGTGGATTCTTCACCACTGAGCCACCTGGGAAACCTGTTGTTGTTGTTCAGTCACTCAGTCGTGTCCGACTCTTTGAGATCCCGTGGACTGCAGCATGCCAGACTTCCCTGTCCTTCACTATTTCCCAAAGTTTGCTGGTCAAAAGCTGCTTCTGGGCCTTTGGTCCAATGGTAGACCCTAGATCCTTGCTTCTAGGAACTTAGGTCCAGAGTTCTATGCACAAGTCAGGGATAAAGAAGTAATGATATTTACATACTCTTTCTTTACATAATCTGGAAGACTCAGAGTTCAAACTGCCTATTCTAAAGAGACTATGAAAATATTCCTTCTATACCAGAGAAAATTCTGCACCTAATTAACATTTTTATTTCCTAATCTTTTCAGTTCAGCTGAGTCTTCTTTTAGGACTAAATTCTTCCCCTTGATTACAAGGGCTATTCGTGAATCTATCTGTCAAGGGATCTTCAGTGCTTTTTGTGGCCTAGAATACCTTATCACCCTACTACTCCACCAGGGAAGCTTCCCTGGTGGCTAAGATGGTTAAGGATCTGCCTGCAACGTAGGAGACTTGGGTTCGATCCTTGGGTCGGGAAGATCCCCTGGAGAAGGAAATGGTAGCCCACTCTAGTATTCTTGCCTGGAGAATTCCATGGACAGAGGAGTTGGTGGGCTACAATATTTCACTTTCCACTACTCCTCCTGCCAGGCCCAGTTTTACCATCTCCCATCTTCCCTTAGACTCCTTGACAAGAACCAGAGTCTGCAGACCTGGATTCAAGTTCTAAAGTGAACAAATAATGAGGGAATTTTCTGCTATGATAGAAATATTTCATTTCTTGCTTTGAGCAGTACTTTGTGTGGCCCATTTCCTGCAGAGAATTTATAAACAATAATAAAGCTGACAAAAAAGCTGATCTACTTCTTATTATCACCATGCATTGATAGCTCTAAACAAGGTCAGTGAGAAGCTACTGTTTCCTCCCAAAATCTTTTGTCTAAGCTCTAAACAATTATTATAGTTTCCATTGAGTTTTACCGTTAATATGCAAGCCTCAAAGTAATATATCTTCATTAATTATTCTTTAATAGTTATTGTATTATGCATGAAAGTTAATTCAGAAAACTCCTAGTTATATAGTCAGCCCTCACCACAGGTAGACTCAGCCACACACATTTGTTTTGAGAGTAAGTCGGTAATAGTTTAGAATAAATCTTTGTAGCTCACTTTGGACACAGGTCAACTCTCCAACCCAAACCCATGGTACTACATATTCTTGTGTTTAGGAAGTAAATAAAAATAAACAATGATAACATAGTGATTGTAAAGGCAAAGAAAGAGAATTTTAAATATTTCAATTTGTCATTCTGTGTGAGCACTTGAAGTTTTTACTTTTTTGGAACTTTCAGAAAAAAAAAAGACAATTCATTCACTCCAGGATTGTGTCCTTGGAAAACGCTGCAGAACTTAGGAACAGCAGTGAAAAGGCTTTCCCAGGGAAGATGAAGCTACGCCTACAGAAAGACACAAAAGAAAATACAGCACAAGAAAAGCAGTTCAAATTTTATTTTCTTTTATGCAGTTTTTCTCTTCTGATTTTTTTTTCTGATGTAAAACTTTAGATGAGATCAACCAAACACAAAAATATTTGCAAACAACCAGCATCAGCTTTGAGCAATGCATAATCAGACATCAAACTTTAAAATGGACTCTTGTAGGTCAGCTTACTCAGACTGTGTAAGGCTATTAACCATGCATCAAAAAATACAAGGAAATGGACATTTCTTAGGGAAAAAAAAAGAATGAAATTTTGAAGAATGACAGGAGAAACCACAAAAAGAATAATGCTCTTATATTACAGGAAGCAATTAGACAATAATATCTGAATCCCACAAGTTTTCACCTAGAATTAGACACATATTCTATTGAGAGAATGGCACTGACACATGTATGTTACCATATGTAAATAGATGTTCAGTGCAAGTTCAGTGGATGAAGCAGAGCACCCAAAGTCGGTACACTGGGACAATCTAGAGGGATAGGATGAGGAGGGAGGTGGGAGGGGGTTCAGGATGGGAGGACACATGTATATTTGCGGCCAATTCATGCTGATGTTTGGCAAAAAAAACACCACAATAGTGTAAAGTAATTATCCTCCAATTAAAATAAATAACTACATTTAAAAAAATAAAGTTATGAGTCCAAAAATGTCAATTTCTTTTGTAATTTAGTCACTTTCAAGTGATTTTTGCAGATTTAAAACTTTCGAATTTCTTACCAGAAACAATAGATATTTCTGATAAACTTTCTTTCTAGTGAAGATATTTTGGTGGAGATGTTTTTGCTGAGAGATATTTCAGAACCACTAGAAATGTGCCTGTATAAAAGATTAAAAACAAAAATGAACAGTATTACAATTTCTAGAACATTGTGATTGAAATTTTTGTGAATTTCTACCAAATTTATCCTTACGTGCAAGAATTTTCTATTCATATATATGTTGCTTCACATGAAAAAAATTAAAATGAAATTAATAGAGTGTTCTTCCATCAGTTATAAGTGAAGATAGGATAAAAGATTTGGTTATACTATTTTGGAATGTGAATAAGCAAAGAAGATAGATTTGTCATTGACAAATTTGCACTGTAATACGCACTCCAGTTTCAGACCAATATAGGTATAAAGATTTTCCTTTTTTGCAAAAACATACTAGTATAGTTAAAAGTATTGCTCCACTACTTTTTTCCTTTTTGTACTTTAATATTTATTTATTTTCACTAGTATGATCATACACATACATACACACACACACACACACACACACCAAGAAAATAAAAGTGGCACTGTGTTTCTTTTCTGGCCATTACTATTATTCAGCTCATTAATTCACTTAGCCTAGAGAGGGAAGATATTTATTCTTAATGACCCTCTGCGAGTGTTAAACACACTGCAAACATCACTGAAGCCACATATAAAAGTGGAACCATGAAAAGTGAACCATGGACAGCCCTGCGGTCTGGTGTGCTTTTATATTATACAGTGTCTAGTGTATTATAATGGCTTCCAACAGTTTTAAATACTTCTCTTCATTCCATATTTACCCTTTATTTTCCTGCCAGATTCATCATCCAAACATTCATGATCAAAGTCAGCAGTGACTCCAAAATTTGTATATGAGCTTTCTTAGAACTGTGCATCAGCTTGGAAAGGACATCAGATCGCTTGTCTAAGACTGAATTTTCTCAGCAAGGGCAAGGGTTTAACTTTTTGCTTATTTGGAGGCACAGGAGGTAGGGAGGGGCAGGTAGGGAGGAAGAATCAAAAGCCAGCTTTTCTTACTACTGGAAGTAAATGACAACCCACTCCAGTGTTCTTGCCTGGAGAATCCCAGGGACAGGGGAGCCTGGTAAGCTGCTATCTATGGGGTTGCACAGAGTCGGACATGACTGAAGCGACTTAGCAGCAGCAGCTGAGTAACAGCATGGAGGTGTCCTGATTCCACAAGCCTGGAGACTGGGAATTCAAAGGGAAATCCAGTATATCAGCTAGTCATGTGATGGTGGATAAGTTTTTATTCTCAGTCTCCTCATCTGAAAAATGAGGGGGTGGGCCTAGATGGTCTCTTAAAGCCCCTTCCAACCATAACATTCAATGCTTATGACTCATTTGCCATGGCAGTCTTCAGCTACGGATGGCCCTAGATTTATGCCAAATTTACATTGCATCAAAGTGGAGAGACAAACAGCCACGGAGCCAGAGACTATGAGTTAATCGGCAAGCTCGAGCTGGATAAATGAGAAAGTATCAGGTTCCTCTTTAAAGGACCAGGTGTTTTACATAGTGTGTGTTGTTCTTCCATAAACTTTGGCTTCTTAGATCATGTCTACATTCACAAGTCCTTCTGTAAACCATGTCACTATCAACCAAGACAAACGTTGGAAGTTTTCTCTTTCTGTTTTACCTAGAACTCCTTTAGTCCCACTGGACAAAAATTGGGTAAAAGTAATTTTTAAAATTGCTGCCTATCAGTCCAGTTTACACAACAAATATTTCCATATGGGCAGGAGCCAGTTTTCTGGTATTTGGAGGACAAGCCAGATCTCAGAGTGGTCTTTTAAATCAAAAACCAAATGTGGGGTTGAGCTCATTCCCTGGAACTTTGTTAAGGAGAATTCATTTCACTTCCTTGGCATAAATTAAGCTGCAGTGAGAGAGTGAAAGATTCCACCACCTTTTCTAAGATGGTAAAACGAGCTCTGCAGTGGAGGTCAGAAAGAGACTTGGGCCCTCTGGAGAATGTGGAGGAAGCGGGATCCGATGGCGTGTGTTGGTTTCCTGGCTGCCAGCCAGGAGAAATCAAACAAGTGGCCAGTGAGACTCAGGCATACATCCTTCAGTGGTGGGGGGACACCTGGTGAGAATCTCTGATCCTGCCCCAGGCTGCAGTGGGGACAAAGGAGAAGGGAGAGACTTGTCTACAACAGGAGGAGGTGTGCTAACATCACAGCCCTCTGCTCAGACACCAACACCAGGGGCAGAGAGTAGCCCCAAGGGCCCTTCTGTGCCCAGTGAGAGGCATCTGGCTTCAGGAGTCTTCGTTAGCAGCTCCTTTGCTCAGTGAACCATTTGAATATGAAGCGCCCTGAGCTTTCTGCTCAGATCTCTGGGACCCTCAGAATCCCCATCCCTCAGAGCATCTTCTTCACTCCCACATCTGCAGTCAGTCATCACCTGTGTGTCACCAAAGCTCCTCAGCCACTGCTCGGCCCAGAACATTCTCCTGTGGCCTAGACCCCAAAACCCAGCACCTTACTGCCCCTCTCCAAAATCACTGCAGATAGTGATTGCTGTCACGAAATTAAAAGACACTCACTCCTTGGAAGGAAAGCTATGACAAACCTAGACAACATATTAAAAAGCAGAGAATCACTTTTCTGGCAAAGGTCTTTACAGTCAAATCTATCATTTTTCCAGTAGTCATGTATGGATCTGAGAGTTGGACCATAAGGAAGGGTGAGCACAGAAGAACTGATGCTTTTGAACTGTGATGTTGGAGAAGACTCTTGAGAGTCCCTTGGACAGAAAGGAGATCAAACCAGTCCATCCTAAAGGAAGTCAACCCTGAAGATTCACTGGAAGGACTGATGCTGAAGCTGAAGCTCCAATACTTTAGCCACCTGATAGGAAGAGCTAACTCATTGGAAAAAACCCTGATGCTGGGAAAGATTGAATGCAAAAGGAGAAGAGGATGGCAAAGGATAAGATGGTTAGGTAAGTATCACTAACTCAATAGATGTGAGTTTGAGCAAACTCAAGGAGATAGTGGAAGACAGAGGAGTTTGGTGTGCTGAAGTCCATTGGGTCGCAAAGAGTCAGACACATCTTCAAGACTCGACAATATAACAAACATGTGAAAGAATGTGTACCACAGGGGAAATGGAGATGGAAGTTAGAAGAGATTTTTGAAATATGCTTCTGATTGTTTAACACTTGCTTCTCCTCATACCAGGGCCTTGTGTATATCCTTCATGGCATGCCATCATCACAGCTCTTAATGAATTTCTTATGTTTATTTCTAACATGAGTTTTGTCCATCCCCTTCCAACAGAATATAAAGTTTGTGAGGACAGAGACTCATTCCATCTTGGAAACTACTAAGTCCTTGGCATCATACAGGTCCTGGCACCTAAAATATTTATTGAATTGGTTTATTAATTAATAATTCAGTGGTTTCTATAATTTAAAAAAATAAAAGGACAAACTCCTTTAATGGCTATTTATAGTTTCTGGAATAAAATCCTGAAGCACTTTCATTCATCAGGTTTCTGGCTTTCTCTGCATCTTCATCTATCAGCTCCTCTCACCATGGCCCCCCATTCTGCTCCAGAGTTCTTCTCTTCAAGGTTAAGATTCTTTGAGGGCAGGGACAGTGTGTTATTAGACTTTGGAGGCCCATGCTTTATACAGTGCCTGATATGTTATAGTTCCTGAGGGAACGTTGGTTAAATGAACACTTCAGTTGCAGATGGGAAAAGAGGGAACTGTATGAAATGGCTTAGACATGAAGGAGGGGCTGCTCTCTCAATGAGAGCTACCTTGCCAGTTGTAAACTCTGGCACTTTGGGAAAATCTCTTATACAATGGATATAACCACAATTTTAGCCCCTTTACAGTGTTCTTAGTACCCAATGAGACAGCAGGTATGAATGTATACTGCAAACTCTAAAGAACTGTACATATATTGTTATTTTTATTACATAGGTAGATAGACTAAATGTCACATTTATTTCTCTAAATCAGATTTAATCTGTACCAGATGACATTGAATGGCAAGAGATCCAACTTCCATTATCATTGGTATTTCTTTCCACTGACCCCAGGATTACTCAAAAGTGCCAAGAGACTTTCCCTGGTCTTCATATTCAAAGAGGGCCCTCTCATCTTCAGCTCCTACCATTCACTGTGAATATGTTTCTGGTTCCAGCCCAGAAGGTCTCCTTGTAGACAGGAGGCTCTGTGCTTCCATGCCGAGCTTATACTTAAGCCTGTTGTGCCAGCCGCTCTCTAGGAGATTCTGTTATACACCTCCGCTCTCAGTGAATTGCGGTAGCTTCATCAGCACCCCCAAAATTCTCAGTCAGTATGTGCTGCCTTCAACAGTAGAGGCCCCTGCATAATGAATGGGTTATCCAGTGGCTCCCCTGCCTCGGGATCCTAGGCAAAGCCATGTCAGCTGCTTCAGGGCATAGAATTCCTTTCCCCGTGATATATCACCACTTTTCTTACATCCAAGGTTATAGCTGTTTGCTATAGGTCCACGCGTTTTTTTTCTCCTGTCACATCTCTCCATAGATACAAGTAGAAAGTTGTGATACACAAGTGAATTTGGATGTCCTGGAACCAAACCTTAACTGATTCAGAGTAAAATCTGTGAACAGCTCCCTAGCCCACTGTCCTGTGTGTATACTGCGGCCACAATGTCTCAGTCATGTGACCTGGCCAAGGCACAATCTGGTCAGACTTCAGATGTCTTATCTACAGAACAGGAGAGTAACGCTGCACAGCTTAAAGCTAAGCAGCTAGACCTAAAGACCACAGAAGCAACTACATTATACTACATATGATCATGCTTTCACAGGTGTAATCTCATAAAATGCCTTCCAACTCTAAAATCTAATCCATCATTTACTGGTGAGTTGTGTTTTGCTTTGTTACTTAGTTTGCTAAGTCACGTCAGTCATGTCCGACTCTGTGCGATCCCATAGATGGCAGCCCACCAGGCTCCCCCGTCCCTGGGATTCTCCAGGCAAGAACACTGGAGTGGGTTGCCATTTCCTTCTCCAATGCATGAAAGTGAAAAGTCAAAGTGATGTTGCTCAGTCATGTCTGACTCTTAGTGACTCCATGGACTGCAGCCCACCAGGCTCCATCCATGGGATTTTCCAGGCAAGAGTACTGGAGTGGAGTGCCATTGCCTTCTCTGTTACTTAGTTTACTCTTTTGTAAAATGAATATAATAATCCCTGATTGAATCACAAGATGATTCTTGTGAGGAGGATGGAATAAAATAAACTATGCAAATATATTTCAAAAAGTACAAAGTGTTCTTTTAATTGACATATAGGTGACTTACCAGATTATATTAGTTTCAGGTGTGTAACATAATGACTCAATATTTTTATAGATTATACTCAATATAAAATTAGTATAAAATACTGACTGTATTCCCTGTGCTGTACATTGTACGTGCTTGTGTGTGCTCAGTCATTTCGTCGGGTTCGACTTTGTGACTCCAAGGACTATAGCCCGCCACCCTCCTCTGTCCATGGGATTCTCCAGGCAAGAATACTGGAGTGGGTTGCCATTTCCTTCTCCAGGGGATCTTCTCCGCTCAGGGATCGAAACTGTGGCTCCTGTGACTGCTTCACTGCAGGCAGATTCTTTACCTGCTGAGCCACGGAGGAGGGCAGGGTGGGGGAGCCCATGCTGTACATTACATCCTTGTAACTTTATTTATCTTAGCTGCGCTGGGTCTTGGTTGCAGTCCATGGGCTCTTCGATGCTGTACCACGCAGGGCTTTCTCTAGTTGCCAAGGCGGGGTGGAGGGTGGCGGGGGGACTTCCCCTGTTGTGGAGCTCGGGCTCTAGAGTGCACAGGCTTAGTAGCTGCAATATGGGCTTCTCTAGGTGTGGAGAGAGTGCTTAGCTGCCCTGCAGCATGTGATTTCCTAGTTTCCCAACCAAGGATTGAGCCCACACCTCGTTCATTGGCATGCGGGTTGTTAACCACTGGACCACCAGGAAAGTTCTGCAACATATTTATTTACACCTAGTTGTTTGTACGTCTTCACCTATTCCCCTTCACCTCTTTTGCCCTTCCTCCCACCCCTTCCCCTGCTGGTAACCACTAGTTTGTTATCTGTGTCTGTGAATCTGTTTCTGTTTTGCTATAATTGTCCATTTATTTCAGTTTTTAAATTGCACAGACAGATGAAAACATACAGTGTTTGTCTTTCTCTGTCTTACTTCACTGAGCAGTCCCATCTATTGTCCCAAACAACAAATTTTCATTATTTTTTATTGTTGCGCAATATACTCCATCATGTATGCATGTGTGTGTGTGTATGTTTGTGTGGAGAAAGTGGAGAGTGAAAAAGTTGGCTTAAAGCTTAACATTCAGAAAACGAAGATCATGGCATCCAGTCTCACCACTTCATGGGAAATAGAGGGAGAAACACTGGAAACAGTGTCAGACTTTATTTTTCTGGGCTCCAAAATCACTGAAGATGGTGACTGCAGCCATGAAATTAAAAGACGCTTCCTCCTTGGAAGGAAAGTTATGACCAACCTCGATAGCATATTCAAAAGCAGAGACATTACTTTGCCAACAAAGGTTCATCTAATCAAGGCTATGGTTTTTCCTGTGGTCATGTATGGATGTGAGAGTTGGACTGTGAAGAAGGCTGAGCGCTGAAGAATTGATGCTTTTGAAGTGTGGTGTTGGAGAAGACTCTTGAGAGTCCCTTGGACTGCAAGGAGATCCAACCAGTCCATTCTGAAGGAGATCAGCCCTGGGATTTCTTTGGAAGGAATGATGCTAAAGCTGAAACTCCAGTACTTTGGCCACCTCGTGTGAAGAGTTGACTTATTGGAAAAGACTCTGATGCTGGGAGGGATTGGGGGCAGGAGGAGAAGGGGATGACAGAGGATGAGATGGCTGGATGGCATCACTGACTCAATGGATGTGAGTCTGAGTGAACTCCGGGAGTTGGTGATGGACAGGGAGGCCTGGCGTGCTGCGATTCATGGAGTCGCAAAGAGTCAGACATGACGGAGCGACTAATCTGATCTGATACATATATATACACCATATATATATATATATATATATATATACACACACCATATGCTCATTTTTGTTAATTTTTATTGGAGTATATTTGATTTACAATGTTGTGTTAGTTTCTTCTGTACACCAAAGTGAATCAGTTGTACATTTACATATATCCACTCTTTTTTCTATTCTTTTCCCATATAGGTCATTACAGAGTATTGAGTAGGGTTCCCTGTGGTATACAGTAGGTTCTTATTACTTATCTATTTTATGTAGTGAAGTGTGTACATATTCATATCTTTTCATTCATTCACCTGTTGTATATCATGGCTATCATACACAATGCTGCTATGAATATTGGAGTGCAATTATCTTTTCAAATTAGTCTTTTTTTCCTTCAAATAAATATCCAGGAGTATTTATGAATCCTGAATCCTATGGTAGTTCTATTTTTAATTTTTTGAGAAAATTCATAGTTTTCCATAGTGGCTGTACTAATTTACATTTCCACCAACAGTACATGAGGGGTTCCTTTTCTCCACATCCTTGCCAACAGGTGTTACTTCTTGTCTTTTTGATGATAGCCATTCTGACAGGTACAAAGTGATAGCTCATCATAGCTTTGATTTGCATTTCCCTGATGGCTTGTGATGCTGAGCACTTTTTTACAAGCCTGTTGGCCATCTATGTCTTCTTTTAGAAAAGTACTATTCAAATCCTCTGCTAGTCTTCTAATCAGGTTGATTGAGCTTTTCTAGCTTTTTGTTTTATATTGGAGTATAGCCAATTAAAAATTTTGTGACAGTTTCAGGTGAACAGCAAATGGACTCAGCCATACATACACATGTATCCATTCTCTGGGGTTTTTTAAAATATTAAATTTTATTATTTCTTTATGTATTCTAGATGTTAACTCCTTATAAGACACATAGTTTTGCAAATATCTTCTCCCATTTAGCAGGTCACCTTTTTAGTTTCCTGATGGTTTCCTTCACTGTGCAAAAGCTTTTATGTTTGACTAATTCCTGTTTATTTCTGCTATTGATTCCATTACTTAGGAGACAGATTCAAAAAACTTATTGTTAGGACAAATATCAAAGAGTATACTGCCTATGTTTTCTTCTAGAAGTTTTATGGTTTCTGGTCTTACAATTAGGTCTTTAATTCATTTTGAGTTTATTTTTGTATACAGTGTAAGCAATGTTCTAGTTTCATTTTATTTTATCTGTTTCATTTATTCAATTTTTCAAATACCACTTATTGAAAAAAAAACTTTTCCCCATTGTAAATTCTTGTCTTTTGTCATAATTAATTGACCATGTGATTGTGAATTCATTTCTGCAATTTCTGTTCTGTTTCATTCTCTATGTGTCTGTTTTTGTGCCAGTGCCATACCATTTTGATTACTGTAGTTTTTTAGTATAGTCTAAAGGCAGGAAGCTTGATATTTCTAGTTTTGTTCATTTTTCTCAAGACCACTTTGGCTATTCAAATTCTTTTTATGGTTCCACACAAAATTTAATGTTATTGGTTCCAATTCTGTGAAAAAATGTCATGGGATTGCATTGAATTTGTATATTGCTTTGGGTAGTATGTACATTTTAACTATATTAATTTTTCCTATTCTTGAGAATGGGATATCTTTCCATCAATTTGTATTATCTTCATATTATCTTCAATTTTCTTTTTTTCTTAACTTAAAAAAGTTTATTTTATATTAGATTTATAGTTGATTTACAATCTTAAGAGTTTCAGGTGACAGCAAAGTGATTCAGTTTTACACATAAATATATCTATTCTTTTTCAAATTATTTTGCCATTTAGGTTATTGTCACTTTGCCAACAAAGGTATATATAGTCGAAGCTATGGTTTTTCCAGTAGTCATGTACAAATGTGAGAGTTAGACAATAAAGAAAGATGAATGCTGAAAAATTGATGTTTTCAAATTGTGGTGCTGGAGAAGACTCTTGAGATTCCCTTGGACAGCAAGGAGATCAAGCCAGTCAATGCTAAAGGAAATCAACCCTGAATATTCATTGGAAGGACTGATGCTAAAGCTGAAGCTCCTATACTTTGGCCACCTGATGGGAAGAGCTCTCTGGAAAAGACCCTGATGTTGGGAAAGATTGAAAGCAAAAGGAGAGGAAGTAGCAGAGGATTAAATGGTTAGATAGCATCACTGACTCAATGGACATGAATTTGAGCAAACTCTGATAGTGGAGAACAGGGAAGCCTGGCATTCTGCAGTCCATGGGGTCGTAAAGAGTCAGACATGATTTAGCAACTGAACAACAATATCTGTTATTTTTTCAAATTCTTTTCCCTTTTACATTATTATAGAATATTGAGCAGAATTCCCTGTGCTATACAGTAGGTCCATGTTGATTATCTATATATCTTCAGTTTCCTTCAACAATGTCTTATGGTTTTCAAAGTACAAGTCTTTTGCTTCTTTAGTTAATATTATTTCTAGGGATCTTATTGTTTTATTCTATTATAAGTGAATAAAGTTTATTGTTTTCTTATTCCTATTTCTGGTAGTTTATCATTAGTGTATAGGAATGCAATAGGTTACTGTATATTTCCTTGTATCCTGCAACTTTACTGAATTTATTTTTAGTTCTAATAGCTTTTTGGTGGAGTCTTTAGCATGTTCTATATACATAGTATTATGACAACTCTAAACAGTGACTTTTACTTCTCTTCCAATTTGGATGCCTTTCATTTATTTTTCCTGTGTGAATGCTGTGGCTAGGACTTCCAAACTACATTAAATAGAAAAATTTAAAGTTGACATCTTTGACTTTTTCTTGACCTTAGAAGTAAAGCTTTCAAACTTTAGCTTTCACCATTCGGTATGTGGATTTGTCATAAAAGGCTGTTTTAATGTTAAGATATGTTCCCTCTTTACTCACTTTGTTGTGGGTTTTTATCATGAATAGATGATGAGTTTTGTCACATGGTTTTTCTGCATCTATTGAGAGGATCATGTGATTTTTTAATTCTTTGTATTGTTAATGTGATGTGTCATGTTGATTGATTTGTGGATATTGAGCCATCCTTGCATCCCTAGGATAAATCCCACTTGAACATGAGGTATTGTCATTTTTATGTATTGTTGAATTTGGTTTGCTAATATTTTATTGAGTAATTTGTAATTATGATATTCAGGAATATTGGCCTGTAATTTTCCTTTTTTGTTGTGTCTTTGGTTTGGGTATAATGTTGATCTCACAGAATGAGTTTGGAATTATTCCCTTTTCTTCAACTTTTTGGAATAGTTTGAAAAGGCTAGGTATTAATTCTTTTTAAAATGTGTGTTAGAATTCCCCTGTGAAACTGTCTATTGCAAGACTTCCTTTGGGGGGATTTTTTTTTTTTATTATTGATTCAATTTCATTACTAGTAATCAATCTGTTAAGATTATATATTTCTTCCAGATTTAGTCTTGGATGATTGAGTGTTTCTAGGAATTCACCCATTTTTCCTAAGTTGTTCAATTTGTTGGTGTACAGTTATTCATAATATTCTCTTATGACTGAATTAGAAAAGTACAAAGTTTTGTTCAAACATGAGATATCATCTTTAATGATTGGAGGTCTTCTTTAAGGATTGGTGGCTTCCCAGGTGGCACTAGTGGTAAAGAATCCACCTGCTAAAGCAGGAAATGTAAGAGACATAGGTTTTATCCCTGGGTTGGAAAGATTCCCTGGAGGAGGAAATGGCACCCCATTCCAGTATTCTTGCCTGGAGAATTCTATGGATAAAGGAGTCTGACAGGCTATAGTCCATAGTGTCACAAAGAGTCGGGCATGACTGAAGCAACTTAGCATGCAAGCATGCAAATGAAAGGGAATAAAACAAGCCATAATTACTTTCATATAACTGGACTTCAGTTTGCCTTATTTACGTGATTATTTCTTGGTCGAAAGACTGTTATCCTGAACTATCAAACAAAACATTTTAGTAACTTTGGACATCTCCATTGCTGTTGTTCAGTCACTCAGACATCTCCATTACCCCCATGCAATTTTAGTTAAAGCTAGAGAGAAAAAGAATGTACTTAATTAGTCCATTCTTTCCCTGAACTTTAAGGTCTAACTCTAAGATTTTCATCTATGGTAAGTAAATATTTATAATCTTTATCTTCTTATATCAGTGTATACTCTCTATCATAATTACTTCCTTTAGTCTGAAATTTGGGTGCAAAATCAGGTGACATTCAAATCTGGACTGTATTAAATACCTTTGGGTTTGATTGAGTAGGATTTGTAAACAAATGACTTTCCTAAAAACATGAAGTCATATAAAATCTTTTACTATTAATGCCTTGTTCTCTCCTGACACCATAAATAAACCTCATTTCCCCTCAAGGATTAGTGAGAAAAGCACATTTTGAAAAATCTCTCCTTTGGCAAAGATATTAGGTAATTGCTACCCACTGCCTTGTACTTGCTTCCCTTTGGTTCCTAATGAAGAAAGTAAACAATGTTTCAAGTCAAGCGAGTCTTGGAGCTCAGCGTTTTAAGCAGACTTCTACTATCTTGGCATTTCTACAAGGTCTGTTACATGATTTACAGTGAAACTGGCTATGGTGAGCAGCCTAATCTCTACCAATGCCACATAAAATCAGTCTTGCAACATTTTAGCATCATCTGCTATTGCTTCTGATCCACTCTCAAGTTCCTTTCTGGTTTTCTATCATTTTTATTTGGCTACCTCAAGAGTCTCCTTACCTAAGCATTACTGAGCATTCTAATCTTTCTTTCTCTTTTAATGCACACTTACCGGGGTCTGCTGTGGGCACTGTACTGAACCCATTTCTGTGAGAAGTTCTGGAAGGACCAGGACATACTGGCCCCAATGGCTTTGGAGCAGCACAGAGTGAGCCCAAGGCTCCTACAAGGTTGAAAGTGACAAAAGATATAGACAAACCATGAAATAGTATTTGCAGCACAGAAGACTTCTTGGAATAGACATCCTTTAGAGTGACTATTCGGAGAAGGCAATGGCACCCCACTCCAGTACTCTTGCCTGGAAAATCCCATGGATGGAGGAGCCTGGTGGGCTGCAGTCCATGGGGTCGCTAGGAGTCGGACACGACTAAAGCGACTTAGCAGTAGCAGCAGCAGCTGCAGAGTGACTATTAAAAGATCAATGTTTTTTGGACCTGTGGAGATGGAGGAAGGAACACCAGGCAAAAGAATTGTGTGGGCAAAGGCAGTGAAAACTCCCCAACATATATTCAGTCTGGAGCAGTTCAGGCTGGTTAATCACTAGGCACCTCGACGGAAGTAAATTAAGGTTAGAAAGGTAGTTACCAGATCATGGATATTTGTGATTAGTATAGTGATCATTCTGTGTTACTAATCAACTTATAAATCTATTCTCTCCCCTATTAAATGCTAGATCAAGTCTCTATGCTAGGTGGTGGGAAGTAAGTAGAGGGGAGGGGAGTAAAAAAAACAAATAAGTTATGGTTCCTGCCTTCAAGGAATTTAATGGAGGAGAGAGACATGCTAAGATCCTTATAGCACAATGGGTCCCCTTATCAACTGTGAGTCTCTGAACTGGTATGAGAACCCAATGCTCCAAATGCTAAAGCCCACCCCATTTTCATCTGTCACCAACAGAAGAATGTAACATGACATTTCTTCTGTGTATTTTGTTAGCAAGATCCTTTTCTCTTTTTCCCTCTCTCACATGCCTATAGGTGCCCGAAAGAAAACAAAATGATGCACAGCAAACTATTAGCTTTGAAATTAAATCGAAAATAGTTGAAATTAAGTGAAAGTTCTGGGGGGAGTAATATAATTTAATGGATGAAGTTGAAAATAGTGGAATCTCTGGTGAACTGAAGATCCTGCCTAAAGGCTTTTTTAAAAAACTTTTGTTTTGAGATAATTATAGATTCATATACAGTTGTAAGAAATGATACAAAGATCCCATGTGCCCTTTACCTAGATTCCTTCTGGGATGACCCAGAGGGATGGTATGGGGAGGGAGGTAGGAGGGGGGTTCAGGATGGGGAGCACGTGTACACCCATGGCAGATGCATGTTGATGTATGGCAAAACCAATACAATATTGTAAAGTAAAAAAAATAAAATAAAATAAAATAAAAACAATAGTATCACATCACAACCAGGATAGTTTCACTGGTATAGTCAGAATACAGAACATTTCCATCGCTGCAAGGATTCCCTCGTGTTACTCTTTTACAATGACACCCACTTCCTATTCCCACTCTGTCCTGAATGCCTGACAATTCTTAATTTGTTCTCCATTTCTATAATTTTTTCATGTTACAAATCATGAACCACAGCTTATAAACCTTTAGAACTGTTATTTTTAACTCTGGATTATTTTCTGGAGATTTATTCAGGTTCCTGTGTTTGTCAATATTTTTGTTTCTTTTTATTCCATGATACTGATGTATTACCGTTTGCTAACCATCCATTTAAAGTATGAATAAAACTGATATAAACATTCATGTACAGGTTTTTGGTACAATCAAAATTTTTTATTTCTCTGGAATAAATACCCAGGAGTGCAATTGCCAGGTTATACATTAGCTATATGGTTAGATTTTTAAGAAACTGAATGGCTTCTTAAAAATACTCACACCATATTTACACCAGTGGTATACGAGTGGTTTACACATATTTACACCAGTGATGATGGCTGGATGGCATCACCGACTCAATGGACGTGAGTCTGAGTGAACTCCGGGCGTTGGTGATGGACAGGGAGGCCTGGTGTGCTGCGATTCATGGGGTTGCAAAGAGTCGGACACGACTGAGAGACTGATCTGATCTGAACACCAGTGATATATGAGTGATCCTTTCTCTGTAAACTTGTCTGCATTTGCTGTCACTTCTTTGCATTTTAGCCATTTTGACAGGTGAGTAGTGATATCTCATTGTAGTTTTAACTTATTTCCCTAACTGCTAATGATGTTGAACATCTTTCAAAATGCTTCTTTGCTATCTGTATATCCTTTTTGTCTCTTTGTGTCTTTTGCTCATTTTCCAACTGGATTTTTTGGCGTTTTGTTAGTTGAGTTTTGAGATTTTTTTTTTTAATATATTCTAGATACATTTTCTGTCGGAAATGTAGTTTGAAAATATTTTCAGCCACTTTTTAGCTTATCTTTCATTCCTAATAGCCTTTCACAGAGCTATTAGTATTTTTGAAATCCAGGTTATCCATACCTTTTATGGATAATACTTTTGATGTCAAGTTTAAGAACTTTTTGCCTAACTCTAGTTTCCAGAGATTTTCTCCTATATTGTTTCTAAGATTATTGGAGGCTTATGTTTTACAGTTAAGTCTTTTGGAGTTAATTCTTACAAAAAGTATGAGACTTGGGGTGAGGTTTATTTCTGTGTGCCTGGATATCTACTTGTTCTAGCAACGTTAGTTTTTGCATTTTTGTCCAAACTTACTTGGGAATGTTTACGTGGGTCTATTTCTGGGTTCTGTATTTTACTCCATTTATTGATGTGTTTGCACGTGTGTGTGTTAGTCGCTCAGTCGTGTCTGTCTCTTTGCAACCCCATGGTCTGTAGCCCGTCAGGGTGCTCCATCCATGGGATTCTCCAGGCAAGAATACTGGAGTGGGTAGCTATTCCCTTCTCCAGGGGATCTTGCCGACCCAGGGATTGAACCTAAGTCGTCTGCAGTGCAGTCAGATTCTTTACCACCTGAGCCGCCAGGGAAGCCCACTGGTGGGTTTATCCCACTACTAATAGTACACAGTCTTGATTACGGTCACTATACAATAAGTCTTGAAATTGGTAGACTGATTCCTCCTTCTGTGGTCTTCTTTTCAGAGAATATAAGCTGTCCTATTTGCTTTGCCTTGCCATAAAATTTTAGAATAATTTTTTCTACATCTTCAAAAAATAATGCTGGCATTTTGAATTGAATTAAAACCATATGTCAATTTGAGGAGAACCAGCATCTTTAGTAGGCCTCCCAGGTGGTGCAGTGGTAAGGAATCTGCCTGCCAGTGCAGGAGACATAAGAGAAGAAGGTCCTGTCCCTGGGTTGGGAAGATCCCATGGAGTAGGAAATGGCAACCCACTCCAGTATTCTTGCCTGGAGAATACCATAGACAGAGTAGCCTGGTGGGCTACAGTCCAGGGGGTCACAAAGAGTTGGACATTATTGGGTACATATACACAACATCTTTAGTACATTAAGTCTTTCAATCCATGAAGACACTGTATCTCCATTTCTTTAGACTTTATTTTGTTTTTTTCATCAATTTTTTTTTTTTTTTTTTTTTACTTTTCAACATACAAGTCCTGCTTATGTTTGATTTACACCTAAGTAGTTTTTTTAGGGCTTCCCAGGTGGTGCTAGTGGTAAAGAACCCACCTGCCAATGCAGGAGACATAAGAGATGTGGGTTCAATCTCTGGGTTGGAAGATCCCTTGGAGTAGGAAATGGCAACCCACTCCAGTATTCTTGCCTGGAGAATCCCATGGACAGAGGAGCCTGACGGGCTATAGTCTGTAGGGTCTCAAAGAGTTGGACATAACAGAAGTGATTTAGCACAACACAAAAGGTATTTTAATTTCAGTATACACATGTCCACTGCTATTGTATGTTTATCCTGTATCGTATCACCTAAGAACTTAATTCAAAGATTTCTTCAGTCAATTTCTCTAGATTTGCTACATAAACAATCAATCAGATCATCTGTAAATAAGGACAGTGTTCATTCTTCTTTCCAAGTTGTATGCCTTTGAGTTTCTTTACTTGCCTTATTCCACCAGCCATAAATCCTAGTTCTCTTGAAATAAAGTGGTAAGGTGGACATCCTTATCCTTTTCCTGATCTGAGTAGCAAAGCATTCAATCTTTCACCATTAAGTATAATGTTAGATGTACATTTTTGAACATGCTGTTTATGTACAAAAACACTTTATGAATGAGTATATTTATTTTTTTAACATTGCATGTGACAAACAAAATCCATCTTCAGGATATTTTCAGCCCCTGGATCAGTACCTTGCAATCTCCACAATGAGTTTGCCCAAATCTTGATTTTTCCCAGCTATTTCAAAACAAGAGGGAATGATGCAATAAAAGAAGCTACTAACTGCAGGGAAAGCAATCTTTCCTAAATCACCATGTGGCTTTATTCTTCATGCTTCTTGAAAGTTCCACCCAGTTGACTGTACCTTCTGTATTCAAATAGCAGCATCTTCCCTTCTTAGGTAGTCATCTTTGGGCAATCCCAGGAACACCATTCCCTTATATTAAAAGATTTCAGGGAAAGAACATAGATTTTTGCTCTTTTCCCAATTCGCACTTTCTTGGCCTTCTGCTGTCAAAGGACTTAGACTTTAAGATTTCAATAAGGCTCGTGGTTGCCACTCTTCACAAGAGTTCCAAGTTGAAATACCTAAATTCAAATTTAATAAAGAAATTAAGTACAAGAAATCTTGGCCAGAGGGAGGAGACATAGGTACACCTATGGCTGATTCATGTTGATGTTTGACAGAAAACAACAAAATTCTAAGCAATTATCCTTCAATTAAAAAGTAAATAAATTTTAAAAAGAAAAAAAGAAATTTTGGCCAAGAATAGATAAAAACTGAGACTAAAATACTATGCAAACTAGACATGAGAAAGAGAAACAGAAAACTACTAAGAAAAGACTGTTTAGGGGATAATTGCTCTGTCTCTCAGTATGTTTTCTGAACGAAACCAATCTTAAAATAAAGCCATCTGAAAATAACAAGGAGCTATCACAGAATTGAAATCCTGGGTCATCCTCAACAGTTTGGTTAAATAGTCACGCTTTATTCTTTAGTTTTAGTTATAGAATCTAGCTAAACAGTTACAAAGACAACCGTATTCCTCTTAATATCAACGTATTTCAGAGAATTTGCCATCAATTTAGGGAGTCATTTGCTCCAAGACTTCCCTTCAAGGACACAGATTTGCTCCTTTCTTTTGAACATAGGAATTGAGAACAAAGTGATTACCCTTGATCACCTCTCAACATTGGATTTAGCCATCACTTAAGTGAGGACTATTATCCAGCCACACATTTTAATCTTTCCCATTACAGCATACAATTATAATAAAGTCTTTCTGAACTGCATTTTGAACTCTGTAGTCTGAGGTAAGTAATTTTTGTCAATTTATCCTAATGTCTTTCAAAATTTTCTATCCTAAGTGGTACAGATTGAGTAATTCTTCTGATCTCATAGGGCCATGGGCCTTGGTAATGCCATGTCCATTTCAGTTCGA
Organism: Bubalus kerabau; assembly: GCF_029407905.1. Lineage (NCBI taxonomy): Eukaryota > Metazoa > Chordata > Mammalia > Artiodactyla > Bovidae > Bubalus > Bubalus kerabau. Next base: position 71,037,195 of record NC_073637.1, read on the forward strand.
TTAACTTCGAATGAAGGAGAGAGTTCTGCTTTGGATACTTGGCAATGTAACCATAAACAGAAGACTAATCTTTCAATAATACAAGTTTAAGAAAATAAGAGGTGACTGGAACTCTGTTGTAATGAAATTGCCCGTGCATGGCAGTTTCAGAAAGGTTTTTTTTTTAATTCTGGGAGAGTTGAGAGAGCCACACTGCCTCTACCCAATGAAGGTAATTGAGTGAATGATTTCACTTGTTTCTTCTTGGGACTGAATTAGGTCGTCGCCATCTGTGGAGTGTGCTAAATACCTTAGGGGAAGAAGGCTGTTTTCTCATGTCATTTATGTAATGGCTGTGTTGTCACTTGCCACCTTTGAGCAAAATCAATGTGCAGCAAAAGTTGGGCCAGGTTTTCCAAAGCTGAAGTAAACTAGGGAACTGGGGCAATTGTTCAGTTAAATTGACCACATTTTTAAAAAGCAACACTTTCCTTCAAATTACTCAAATGCTTCAGGGAACATTTCTAATTGCACTGGCCTAACTCTTTTCTTCAGCTGTTGACATCTGGCCACCAAGCTTCTTGCTGGAGCCACAACCAAGTATAAATGGGTGAGAAGTCTTCATGGGGACATACTCTCTTCAACTATTGGAAGTGTGGTCAGGAATAAGAAGGACTATGCTGTTCTGCATGAATCTGAAAGATAGAACAAGGAGGGTACTGGGCAAGATCTGCCAACAAGGTAGGGCTAACCTCAGCTGAAGGAAGTTTCTCCAAATTTTCCAGTGATAAAATGGACTTCCTCGGGAAGCATTAAGTTTTCTGTAGCTGGAAGTGTTCAAGGAAAGGAATGAATCAGTATTTCTTAAACTGTGAGTTACAACTCATTAAGGAATTATGAAATCAGTTTAGTGGGTTGTAACCACCATTTTTTAAAAAGTAGGATGGATTGGAATGGGATGAGATGGAAGAAGATGGAACAGAAGAGAATTTTCTTTTAAATAGGGCATTGCAATAGCAATTAGTACTGTTTTGTAAAACTTTATTTTTAATTCTATGTGTGCACTAGGTCACAATGTAAAACAAATTTTTAGCCTGGACTACAGTCTAAAAGGTTGAAAAACACTGCCTTATACATCTAGTAAAGGGGATGTAGTTGGATAGGAGTGAATGAACTGCATGACTATCAAGACCTAGTTCAAAAAGGAAAACAGTCAAAGTGTAATAATCTCTGTAAGTTAATAAGAAATCAGTTCTCCAAAATATGTAACTATTTCTAATCCTGAGCCTGGAAAATAATCCCCCCATGGTTCTGATAGAGAAAACACCATATAAAGTATTTTTAATACTTTATTACAGTAAACACAGTGACATATTTCATGGGATTTTTTTTAAGTGATATCCCAAAATAAGGCCTCATGGCATCACACAAAAGCAAAGGTCAGAAATCACATCTAAAGAAAGCCAATACTGATGCAGTCCAGTACAAGTGTTTCTGATGGTCTGGTTTGTTGAAGGATAGATATGAGCTTGAATGTGCTTGTCTACCGCATAATTAAACTTATATCATCATAGCAAAAAAGTCAGATATGACTGAGCAACTAAACCACCATCAGGGCAAACATATTAAGTAACCAGCAGATCCTCTTAATGGACAAACAGCGGCTGTCTTTCTGCCTATTCTAGAAAAGTCTAAATGCCTTTCAGCTTAAAGCTGTGAACACTTATCAAATTACATTATTGTTAGTTGCTTGGAGAGGTTTTTCTATGTCTCACCACCATCATATACAAAGTGAGTTCTTCGAGGATATAGGGACATGACTTACTCTACTTTCTCAAACCAGCATACTACACAGAATGTGGTAGGTGCTCAATAAATGCTTAATGAATAAATGAAAGTGCTTAGGAAAATATCAAAGAGAACCCAACCATCTAGGGGAGGAGGACAAAGGGTAACCAAAGAAAAAGGGAAGAATTAAATGCAGAAAGTTTTAGTTTCCATAAAGCAAGATTCCTCTGATAATTAAAGGCAGGAAAGCTCACCTTAGACATAGAAAGAATAAAAGTGTTTTATTTCCAGATCTTCTGAGATCTCAATAGAGACATTAAAAAGATATGAACTCCTAAGTATCAATAATCTAGATTCTGTATCATTCGATGCACTTGCAAACATTTCTGCAAACTTTAGAAATTTCTGTTGCTCTTAGAAACTAGTATCAGGATAAGCTTATATCTAGAGAATTTAGGAGAAATTTAGTGATGAACACATCTGGGAAGAAAGGACAGGGCAGGAGGGAAACTGTCTATCAGAAGGGTCAAAAGCTCCCTGGACACAGTAGCAGGGACAGCTGTGTTGCTCTAGCAGAAAGAATATTTTTTGATGTTGTAAACCAACCAGTTCTCTATGCCCCTTCAAGGCATTAAAAGCAAATCTGTTCCAATGAGGGAGTGGGACATCTACTCATTAGAAACAGTACTCAGAGCCAGATTTTTACTTTTTCGTTTTTGGCAGTGCCACACAATCTCACTCTAGCCTTGGCAAACTTTTCTTCTCAACATCATGAGGCCTTTCTTGACACATCTGTGAAATGTATACATGTCAGAGTGTGTGAAGGGTGGATGACATCAAGCTGCAAGTGGGAGAACCATGTTTTCGGTCAAGGCATTAATGAACATTATATGCCAATAAAGAGTCGAGGCTCCATCCCATCAATGGATGAGTATTTGAAAATCACAGAAGAGATCAGTAGAATCCAAGTGGGGGTACTGTGTTATAAAATAAAATCATACTATGCACAACCATACGGTGGAGCTCCGGGCAAGACAAAACCAGGTTAACATAAAAATGTAAAGCATAAAGATACCAAAATTCAAGATTCCCACTGTCTACCTATAGCTGTCATGTTTCTGTCTTTTGGAGTCATCCAGAATTTTTTTAATGTATAGTTGGAAAAGACAGAGATCCTAAAGTCCAATCTTCCTGCCAAAGTAGATCTCTTCCTTGAAGGTAGCCATTCCACTTTTGCATGAACATTCTGAGTGAAAGAGAGCTTACAGTATTTCAAGGAAGCCAAATCATCCGTGAATACTGTGGCAAAAAGAAAATAGTTCTTTATCCTAAGTCTCATACAAATTTAGCTTCCCTTTGTGCTATTATCATCTGATAACAAAGGACGTTTTTTAAAATTGTTCAGTAAGAATAGGATGACTAACTGTGCTAGTTTGCTTACAAGTGAGAGGTTTCCTGAGATGTGGGGCTTTTGGTGCTCAAATCAGAAGCATCACAGAGAAAAACAACAGGATGACTGGTTGTCTTAACGAAGAACAAATAGAGATGAATTCACCAGAAAGTGCAAAAGGATTTCATATATTTACTCTTTCATGAGATAATTATATTCTTGGGCAGTATGCCCTTTTGGTAAGCATTATCTCTCAGATCAAAAGGTTAAAGGAAATTGTGGCTTCCCATGATTGGGTCTTTCAGGATTACATTTCTTAAGATAATTGTTTTTATTTGACTTACTATGGGCACAACTACTTTAGTGTTCTGGGGTAAATACAGAAAAGGATCCCCTGATTTAATCAACAAGAAAGACAATGACGTATCCCTCATATAAAAGCACTTGTAACCCAGGTTAACAGTAAAATAATCAGCCCAGAGGGCTTCCGAGGTGGCTCAGTAATAAGGAACCAACCTTCCAATGCAGGAGCCATAGATGACGGGGGTTTGATCCCTGGGTTGGGAAGATTCCCCTGGAGGAGGATATGGCAGCCCACTCCAGTGTTCTCACTGGGGTAATCCCATGGACAGAGGAGCCTGGTGGGCTACAGTCCATGAAGTCGCAAAGAGCTGGACATAACTGAGCAACTGAGCATGCACGCACACATGTGATCAGTCCAGAGAAATTAAACAGAAATATATATATACAAGAGCCTTGGTCTGTGTTTAAAATGACATTCTCAAATCAGAAAATTCCAGCTGAGTGATTTCGTCTTCAGAAAGTACTGAATCTTCCTACAACATAGACAGATCTAGCATTCATTAAGGTGTTCCATTGCTGTTTGAGGGAATTCTAACCCAATTAGATTTGTTAGGGAAACAGATTTGTTCCAAAAGGGGCAAAAATCCCCATGGATAGGTCCTGAGAATGACAGAGGCAGGCTAGTAGAGCCCAGCCTGGGAGCTGGTCATTTATGGAATGAGTGTTGAGAACAGAGAGATTTCATAAAAATATTTCAGTAAGGAATAAGAGCAGTACTAAAAATGAAAGAATATAGAAAAACAAGAGAGCTGATGTATGGGGACCTTCCGTCCAACAAGCATAGCAGTCATAAAACTGTATATACTAGACATTTAGCAATCCATTAAAGTTATGGAGTCAAGGTTCCCAGAGTGAGCAATATCTATTCTCCTCGAGGGCAGAAGAGATCTCAGTTTCTGGTTTCATGCCTGAAAAACCAGTGAGGGAGGAAAGTAAGGAAAGAAAATAACCACACATGTGGATTCAGGTAAAGAGACACCTTGCCCACTTTAACTTGGGGCAGGCTGTAGTCTGCCAAAACCAGTCCTTCAAGGTGCAGCTTCCCCCTTAACAGCTCATTTTCCTACAAAATAAGAATAAGAAAGCCACTCAGTATGTTTTTTTTTTTTAATCCCAAATTCTACCTGCAAATATAAATTGGCCAGCTAGCAGCAACTGGCTTGCACGGACTCCATTTGGAATAATGATAAAGTTCAAAAGGTTAATCAAGTTATTAACATTTTCAAAGAAGGGAAATTTTCTTTCCCAGATGGCTTAACAGGTGACTCCTATAAATTACACAGTACATTACAGCGGGCATCCGCTAGCCCAGTTATAGTAGAGAGTCTGTCAACATTTCCATTATAAAGCCCTATTTTCAGAGTTTATAACTCAGCCATAAAACTCTGCTCCAAGCTGGGCCTTGGCTCTCTAGTGGAATTCTCAGCTCAGCAGCAAACTTTCTTTCTTCTACTTCTCCTTTACCTTCTTCGTCTTCTCCATCTCCACCCTCTTCTGTCTGCCCCCAACATCATCTCCTCTTCCTCACCCTCCTCCTCCACCTTCTAACCATGGTGAAAATGTTTTAAATAAATAAAAACAAAACATGGCTCTAGATAAACTAAATTCAAGGAGGACTTGCACAGAAGGAATCTTCCAGGCACTTCCTATCGAAGCACATTTTCTAATGCTCAGGTATGGAGATTATTTTTTCAGAAACTATTAGAAATCAAGGTTTTTCTGATTTAGGCCTGTGTTACAGTCTTTGGAATCATAATGAAGATGTTTAAGCCTTAAGATGTTTAACATCTTAAGATGTTAAGATGAAAAGGCTCACTAGCATTTTTTTTTTTTTTTCACTAGCATTTTTGAAGCAGAGAGATTTCAGGAGAGGAGATTTTATCTTAGAAATGATTCACTTGATTTCTTGAGTTCCAAATGTCCATATTTAATCCCATCCCCTCAAGGTAACAGCAACAGTATATATCCCGTTATTTCATCAACACACACACGGGGCTTTGGAGAACACAGCATCAGCATGGCAACTTCCAAACGGTGGGTGTGTGTGTGTTTACAGGTCACCAGGGTGGAGAGAGAAACAGCATACAAAATACGCAGTGACAAAGAAGGTGCATGGGTGACGAGTGGAGGTCTGCTTTCCAAGTCTGCTCGGTCACAGCCTGGGGAGTTTTTATGGCCTATTCAAGGCTGTGGTGCAGACTAAACAACGTTTCCTTTCCTTTCACCATGACATCCTCAAAGACCAGGCCAGAGGGTGGGGAAGATGAAAGCGCACGGCCAACTCAGCTCAGAAGAGAGGCTGCTGCTTCACTGTGAAAGCTCTGATGCTGACCTTGGGCCTCATCCCCAGGCCCCCTCCTGAGACCCATCTCAGCTGGAGAGTCAAGTCACACTGGAATTTCTCTGTACATGCAGATGGTAGGGGAGTTCCAGAAGTGGGTTTGAAACTGTCTCACAGGGGACAGGCAAGGATAGAGCAGGTCACGGTGCTGCTTGGACAGTGTTTCCCCAAGCCCAAGCCAATGAGGATGCATCCGAAAACGCTTCAGGGAGAGGATGGTCTTTCTCATCACAGTACCATCTGTCTTGAGGCCAGCTCAGCGGCTTCTAAAGTTAGGCATCACCTCCCACCTGGAGGGGACACGGCTCAGAGGCAAAAGGTAACCAACCTCCCTCTTTATCCAGGGAAAGACCTATCAGCCTCCTCAGAACAAGGGACTGCAGCTGTTGGATTGTCCAGGGAGCAACACTTTGGCTTGAGAAATGTTCCAGTGGAGGTGCTAAGGTTTATCTACCAAGCTCAGTCCAGGCACATCTGTTGAAGACTCTCACTTACATATCCTATTCTCCCAACCAATGGCCTTCGTATGTTTTTCATATTTCATGTTAACATACTTGCTCATTAGCAAAGGTGATTGGCTTGGAGGAAATTGTGCCCTTTATAGCTCATCTTTTCCTCCTCATGGTCCTATTGTTTCGTTGCTGTTTTTCAGTCTCGTAGTTGTGTCTGACTCCTTGCGTCCCCAGGGACTGCAGCACGCCAGACCTCCCTGGCCCTCACCATTTCCCTCAGGAGTTTGCCCAAGTTCATGTTCATTGCATTGGTGATGCTGTCCAGTCATCTCATCCTCTGACATCCTCTTCTCCTTCGGCCTTCAATCTTTCCCAACATCAGGGACTTTTCCAATAAATCGTCTGTTCACGTCAGATGACCAAAATACTGGAGCTTCAGCATCAGGCCTTCCAATGAATATTAAAGCTGAGCTCCCTTAAGGTTGATCTCCCTTAAGATTGATTGGTTTGATTTCCTTGCTGTCCAAGGGACTCTCAGGAGTCTTCTCCAGCATCACAGTTCAAAAGCATCAATTCTTTGGCACTCTGCCTTATGTTCCAGCTCTCACAACCATACGTGACCACTGAAAAACCATAGCCTTGACTATACAGACCTTTGTCAGCAGAGTAATGTCTCCGCTTTTCAACACACTGTCTAGGTCTGTCATCGCTTTCCCACCAAGAAGCAATTGTCTTCTGGTTTCATGGCTGCAGTCACCATCCACAGTGATTTTGGAGCCCAAGAAGAGGAAATCTATCAGGACTTATATGGTTTCCCCTTCTATTTGCATGGTCCTGTAATCATGTTATATTTGAATTTGTGACATACATCACCATCATTTTCATAGCAATACAAACAGCAGCTGTTGTGAAATCAGGATTTACAATTCAGTGGGGGGTGGGTGGGGTGGGAAGGACTGAAAAGAACTTCAGAGAATGGTAGGTCCAGCCTCCTGTCATAGACAGGCACACAGCTAAGCAGACCAAGGACTGCTTTCAATCAGCACACTCCACCCTAGAGAATAGCTCACCTCTCCCAACTGTTCTGTAACTAAATGTCTGACCATGTCACTCCTGCACAAACTAGCCAAGAACTTCAGATGGCAGGCACTGCATCTTGTCCATCATTTTCCCTCTAGCATTTGACCCAGTGTCTGAGAATCATGGATATTTCAATGAGTTTGTTGAATAATGGAGATACCGTACATTGAGCCTATAATCAGCTTTACAGTCAAGATTTGTTCCTAGTGTACCTAAGTAACTTCTGCTACAGTTTAAATCTATTGAAACTCTGACTCTACATGAAAGAAGTAAATTGTTCAAAGATAGCCATGAAATGGGTATTCATTCTAATCTCTAAGGCAAGTTATTTATTCACCACCTAATTCTTTAATTGTCTTGCTTAAAAGCTGGCAAATTCTTTATCTTCATAATAATCTACTTTCTGCTGAAAAAGGGAGAACAACTTCTCTTTGTGATTTGAAATTCTAATTGTAGCTCAGAGCACTAGGTGAGGATTCTGAAAACTTTGATTCTAGTCCTGCTTGTTGAGTGACCCTCTGCAAGATGAGCAACTGGTCTGAACCTGTTTCCTCATCGGTAAGACTCTGCCTTGCTTCACAAGGGCTGTTATGAGGACAAAATAAAATAATCTATGTGGAAAGCCTTTGAAATTCTTGGTTGCATACAAGTGGCAATTATGAGTGTTACTAAAATTATTCAGGTAGGGAGTACTTACTATGCAACACAGCGGATGGCTTGCTGACTCAGTGGTTACCAGCCCAGAATGATGGTTCAGTCACAATCTTACGTTTGTTAAAGAAAACCAGAACCAGACAGTAGTTAAAGAGGTAAAGACAGGTTTCATTCAGGAACTATTGCAACAGAGGAAAAGAGACCTCACTATAGAACTGGGCTCAGTTCCCAATACAACAGGAACAAGTGGAGATTCATAGCCAAGGAGAGGATTGGGAGGGTTGAAGGATGGAAAATTACTAAGAGAAGACATCAAGGATGGGGAGATTCTTGCTGAAGCCAGGCCAGGGTGATCAAATATCAAAGATCGGGGAGTCTCTAAACTGACTGAGCAGGATTATTGCTAAAACTGGGCTATGCAGATCCAGGAAGGACTGGAATAGGAATAGGGACAGGGTCCCAATGCTGAGGCCTAATGGAGAATAGGGCTCAGAGGCGCCTGACTGAAGTTTGGGCAAGGAGAGTGTCTTTATCACATTACTAAGTGATGCTAAGCTTTAGCCTCTGGCCCTCAGTTTCTCTATTTCAGCCAAACTTGTGCCACTTCTCACTACCCCCCATTTATATATACATATATGTTTCCTGGGTCCTAATTTAGGCAATACATGTCACCCAGAGAGTCAACCACGAATTTAAAAATTTAGAATTTGAATGACATGTTAAGCATTGTTAAGCAAGATGGAATTCAGCCTTCCATTACCTTGTAAATGGAACATGTAAATATGTAGATTCTAATTTATAGACCAAGAAGTCGACATTTCAAATTTAATTTTCTTTACAACAGAAGCCACCTGGAGTACTTTTTTTTTTTAATCCCAAAGGTAACATGTTGTTTTTCCATAATGAACTTCCTTTTTTTTCTTTTTCACTATTTTAAACTCATTATTTTCCCCAACCCAGAAAAATGACAGCTGATTAGATACAACCTGAAATTTTTATTGGCTGACTCTAGTATTTCAATGAAAGTTCCATGGTAACTCAGTAACCCAGAGTCCTCATTATCTAAATGGAATCTCTGGGTTTTCCTTTAGACCTGGTCCTAATTCATTAGCCTGATAGAGGCAGATACATTGACAATCACCATTTTGGCCAAATGGCCATGTACCTGTTAACACTACCAGTTTTGAATTGTTTAACCCAAGAGTCCAGTAAAATTTTGCCCATCTTCCTCCTGGGCCTCCTCCACCATTTCCATCAAGGAGGGATCCATCGTCCTTCTCCTGCCATCATATAGGGATTAGATTATGGGGAATCTGTTTTCTCAGACTGCCTCTTTTAAGCTGATATATCCCAAATGATTCTTCTGTTTCCTCTAATCTGTGTCTCTTCTCAAGCTTTAACTTTTCTGATATTTCCCTTCAAAGTGGACGACGCCTGCACATTTGTTCCTCAAGTCTTCCTTGAGATTTGGGATTCTGCATTTTACAGAACCTCCCTCCATGCCTCCACAATGTTTGACTGACTCAGCAGCAGTGGCAACAGCTATGAGGCTATGAGACCCTGCTGTGTGCTAGGGGTTTGACGTAGTTGTTTTCAATTTTGACAATCCACAGGATAAGCATTTAATTAATTAGCTCCACTTTACAAAGAAGGAGAAGGAAGCCCAGAGGCAATAAGTGAATTGACCAAGGTCATACCTACAGCTGGACTGATTAAGGAAACTGCTGTTTAATTCCAGTTTTTGTGTTATTTCTACTAAACTAAAAAGACTTGCTGTCCCTTTCTTCTTCTCTTATGTCCCTGTTTCCCTTCTCTCAATTCACTATCAATCTTAAATCTATCATATAAGTATTTAGCACATTAACTTTCCTTCTTCATTTTTGTCCTACCCTCACTCTTCACTGCACTGCCCCCCAATTCCTTTCTGTGTTTCTTCCTATAGGGATAATACAATCCTCAAAATTTACTCTTCCTTGAGTAATCATTGGGACAAACAAAATGAAATCTGGAGCAGATAGCAGATCCAGTTTTGGGGAAGCCCAAAGCGTATATCGGAGAAGGCAATGGCACCCCACTCCAGTACTCTTGCCTGGAAAATCCCATGGACAGAGGAGCCTGGTAGGTTGCAGTCCATGGGGTCGCTGAGGGTCGGACTGAGCGACTTCACTTTCACTTTTCACTTTCATGAATTGAAGAAGGAAATGGCAACCCACTCCAGTATTCTTGCCTGGAGAATCCCAGGGACAGGGGAGCCTGGTGGGCTGCCGTCTATGGGGTCGCACAGAGTTGGACATGACTGAAGCGACTTAGCAGCAGCAGCAGCAAAAGTGTATATATTTTGAGAGATATCTTTAAGAGAAATAGTGAAAAGTTAGTAATATAAAATTAGGTGGACATATAAATATTTATTTAAAATGAGAAAAGAAATTACAACAAACTACAAATTTAAAATACTAAGAAAAAAATCACAAAAATCCAGAAATTCAACATATTTTTCTTAACTAAAAAGCTGACACATCTGTTAAATATTTTTGTCCTATATCTTTTGTTTGATTGTCTCTTCATATGACAAGAATATTGTAATATTAATTTCTATATGTATTTTTTTAATTCAGGAAAATTTTAAATTCCTCCAGAATAATTGTTCAAAATTTGTTGGGTTGGCCAAAAATTTCATTCAGGTTTTTCTGTAAGATGTTATGGGAGAACCTGAATGAACTTTTTTGCCAGCCCCATATTTTTCATGTTTGATAGCTTAAATTAGTTTATTTGAGTTTCATAACTATTGCTTGTAATTATATGCTAAGATGTTTAATACATTAGAATGCCTACCACATAAAGTGTGAAAGTGAGAATCTCTCAGTCATGTCTGAATCTTTGCGACCCCATGGACTATACAGTCCATGGAATTCAAACACTACAAAAATGTCATCTAGAGTACAGCTTCAGATTGTGTTCTACAAAGATATAAATTCTGATCAATTCTATTCCATGTAGTGCTCAATAATGAGAAGAAAAGGCTGTATAGTGCTTTTACCAATTGCATGCACTGCATTTAGGAATATAATTTCATCAAGAGAGAAAACTTCCATTTTGTTTAAGTATTTATGAGAATTAAATTTATGGCCTACAAGTTTGCACATCTACAGGGTGAAAGAATTTTCCACCCTAGCTTCTAGCTATTCACATCTTAAAACTCTTCTTCTTTCACACCACATGGTTCTCAGCACTGCTGTGCCCTGACTTTCTTCTTGCAACTTCATGTTACAACACTGGGGAGTCATTTCGGTGAGCAATATTTCTGTTATTACTACATGGGACAACTAGTAAACTGCTCATGGAATAAATCAAAGCCCACAAATATACCTTACAAAGCTCAACTAAGAGAATCTTAACTCACCTTCCACTTAGCTGGGTCCCCAGAATGTCCATAGTCCCTCCATTATCATCTGGTGTGTGGAGAATGGCAGAGGGAAATCTAGAGTAGCAGGGAACAGCATCTTAACCAACTGCAATGAAAATATCTTACCTCTGAAAATTTTACTAAAACTATGACCATATAAACACACATATAGGTCTACTCTCAGAGCCTTGGACAAGATCTATGCAAGCAACAGGGACTCTGAAATATAAGTTTGATACCCTTCTGGATAAATATTCCTCTGGTAGTTAATCACCAAACCAGCACCCCTAAACAATTTCCAAGACACTGCAGGATGAAAGGCATACCCCAAAAAAACAAAAGCAGAGTTAGCAAGTAAAATAAATCTTTTAGGAGAATTAAACCTTATTGCTGCAGGTACTAAATCCAATAGACTTAGAGTCTTTGATGTAGACCATTTCATTGTTTTGTCTCTTCATCTGTAGATAGAATACTCATAAAATATAGCAAGTGCCCAATACGAGTTTTGTGAATTAATTAATGAACAAATATTTGCATTAATGAATGCTATTAAAAAACAACATTTGTAAATAAATCTTTGGTAAGCAAAATAGACTGTGAGGCAGAAAAGATAGAGTGCTACATTTAAAATCCTTGAAGTTGCAATGTCTGCCTCAAACCCGTCAAATAAGTTGCAATTCAAATGATGCTGTTTTCAACACCAATTGTTGTCCGACAGTGAACAACAGTTTCTATCCAAATAAAAATGTTTTTAAGCACTCCTGGATGTGAATCCAGTATGGAAATGGATTTGAAATAAACATTAAACATTTTGCCATCTGTTGCCCTGCTGAGTCACTGAAGAATATCTTTCTCAAATGTTCATATTTTTAGATTAACTGGTCCATGGCTGCCAGGCATGCAGAAGAAAGAAAATCTAAAACTCAGTAATCCCACTAAGTTGTAAAAAGATGCACTACAGAGATACAGCTATTTGGGGATGAGGTTGTGGATTAATGCTGGAGTCAATCCAGGGGAAACATTCCTAGGTTGTCAGAACATTTTATCCAACAAGTAATCATAATCAGCACATTCTAATAACTTTGATTAATTTAATGCTTACTTTTTTAATCTCAAAACTTCTACCAAAATATATTTACTTTATATTTCTAATCTTTAGAGGGTCATCTTTATAATGAGCATCTGAAATTTAAGGAAGAATTTGGAGCAAGGGAAGGAAGAGATAAAGGGGATAGACTAAGAGAGAACTGGAGTAAATGATGAATGAGTGAGATTTCCAAAATAGCAGTAAACAAGGAGAAGAGAAGACTTTAAAATAATCAAAGAGACTAGTCCTGTTTCTCACATTTTAGTCATGCCTTTCCTCTGAGAAGTATAGCACAAGCCAAAGAAATTAGCTCCAATCTACTCAAGGCTCAGAGAAACAACACAAAGTTGGTCTCCCTCCTGTACATTCCCACCTCCGGCTGCCTCCAGAATTACTTATCCAGCCCTAACTCCCCCACATTTACAGGCAGCCTGAGACCTGAGGCCCCAATCCCAATTGCAAGACCACCTTCATCCTACTTCTGTAGGTTGAATGCCTTTCTGGGTCCACTACGTATTAGGTCCAGGGTATAAGGGTTAATATAAATGGAAAAAAGAGGTAAACTCTAGGGAATAATTGCAGAAATGCCTTTTAAGACAGTCAAGACAATTTCTCTCACTAATAAAAATTTTAGCAATCCTAATCAAAATCTCAACAGGATGTTTTAGAAATCAGAAAGCTAATTCAAAAAAAATGTGTCAGGAAAAGCAAAAGGATCTAGTTGGTACAAACTTCAAAATAATTTTGAAAAAGAAGAACAAAGTTGAGAGACTTACAGGCCGAATTTCAAGACTTACTATAAAGGTACAATAGCCATGACATCATGATTTTGTAAAAAGATGAACACACAGATCAATGGAACAAAACAGAGTGCAGAGATAAATCCACACATATATAGACAACTGGTTTTTACAAATGTCAATGGATAAATAACAATGTCTTCAAATAGCACCAGCACAATTGGATATCCAAGTGCAAAAAAATAAATTTGACCGCCAAACTTTTGCTCCATGTACAAAAATTAGCTTTAAAAAATCATAGGCTTAAATGTAAAACAGGAAACTATACAACTTCTAGAAGATAACAGAAGAATAATATTTATGACCTTGGTTTATGCAGATTTCTTATATAGAACCAAAAATAAAAATAAAACCATAAACCATAAAAGAAGAAAGAACTGATAAATTGGCTTTCATTAAAATTAAAAACATCTTCTGTGTTTTTAAAATTTTTTTATTGAACTATAGCTGACTTACAATATTGTGTTAGCTTCAAGTGTACAGTTAAGAACATATACATACATACATAATTCATTTACATATCCTTTTCCATTACAGGTTACTATAATATATTGAATACCGTTCCCTATTCTATACAGTAGGTCTTGTTTTCTGCCTATTTTTCATATAGTAGTGTATATATGTTAACCCAAAACTCCTAATTTATCCTTCCTCCTTTTTCTCCTTTGATAAACATAAGAATGTTTTCTATGTCTGTGAGTCTGTTTCCATTTTGTAAATAAGTTCATTTGTATCATTTTTTTGGATTCCACAAATAAGTGATACCATATGATATTTATCTTTGATTTACTTCACTTAGTATGAGAACCTCTAGGTTCATCCATGTTGCTGCAAATGTCATTATTTTGTTCTTTTATGGCTGCGTAATATTCCAGTGTGTGTGTGTGTGTGTGTGTGTATACACTTTTTTAATCCATTCTTCTGTTAATGCGCATTTAGTTTGCTTTCATGTCTTGGCTATTGTAAATACTATTTACAATAGTAAATGCTATGAACATCAGGCTCCATGTATCTTTTCTAAATAGACTTTTATCTTATCTGAATATATGCCCAGGAGCTGCATCACATGGTAACTTTATGTTAATTTTTAATGCAATCTTCATACTGTTCTCCATAGTGGCTGCACCAACCTACATTACCACCAACAAAACAGTCTCTCTTTGAAAGATAAAGTGAAGAAAATGAACAGACAAATGACGAAAACTAGGAGAAAATATTTGTAAAACATATATCTGATAAAGAACTAGTAATAAGAATGTATAAAGATTCTGAAAACTCAATAATATGAAATCAACAGCACTAAAGAAAAAAGGAATAACATTATCAAGACAGCAACATAGATTGTTCCCAACTTCGGTCCCCCTCCTTGCAAGAAGACCAACTAGCATCTGTGTATAGACAAGATACCAGACCATGGAAGTGAGGCTGAAGCATCCCCTCAGACCCCAGAAACTGATCAGGGTGGGAGGAACAGCTACACTATGACAGCATTTTCCCTCCCCCAGGCCAGAACAGCGTTGAACTAAGACGAACCCCCCGGCCTATGGTTTCTCCAGTGGGAAATGGAGGGCCCAAGATGGACATTCAGCTCCCTGAGTACTGCGAGTCCTTTCCCAGGAGGCCCATTTCGATGTCACTTCACAGGGATCACAGAGAAAAATCTGTAGGGCTTGACCACTGGAGATCAAACTGTGATGAAGAGAAGGGCAGGGCTTACAGCAACAAGGGCTCAGGTCTTGGTAGACCAAGTTCCTTCTCACACCAGTGCCTGACTAGAGATCCCAGCCAATTGCTCATCTGCAGAGCCAAGCCGGTGGCCCCATTTGGCTAGGAAAATTGGTGTGCAGTTCTGTCTGATTCAGGATCCAAAGCAATAAGCCTATCTGGGCTTGGAGCCTATGCTGCCATACCACCCAGGCCAGGAAGCTAATTCATAACCCCACACATTGCTAAGTGCAGACCTCACCCTGCCTGACCAGGAGAACCTTGCGAGAACACCTGGGAAGCAATGTAACCCAGCAGTGCTTAAGCAGAGAGCTCAGCCAGAGGTTCTGCCTGTCTGCAGAGCTCAGCTGGTGTCCCTGTCTCCCCAGGGAGCTCAGTGCACAGTTCTGAATGATTTGGGTTCCTGGCCAGCAAGCTATGCTGGCCTTGGGATGTGTTTTGTTTCCCTGCCCAGGCAAGGAAGTAGGCTCATGGCCCTACCTACTGTTGAATATAGCACTCAGTCTCACGCAATGAGGAAGACTAACCAAGGTACATAGTAAGCTGCATCCTATAACCCACCAGCAGAATCACCCAAGCAGAGAGCCCAGCCAGCAGCTCTTCCCATCTGCAGAGATTTGCTGTTGGCCATATCTGATCAGGGAGGTCAGTGGACAATTATACTTGATTCTCTTCCCCAGACAGTGAGCCATGCCAGCCATGGAACCTGTTTTATAGCTTCACACATACACACACGAGCTGGGAAACAAATCTGAAGCCATGCCTAGAGCTAAATATATCATCTAGTCTCGCCTGACCATGAATCCAAACCAGAGCACCTGGAAAGCTGCATAGCCCTTCTACAGCCAGCAACAAATATCACCTGAGCAGAGAGCCCAGCCAATTGCCCTGCCCATTGATGGATCTGAGCCCATGGTGCCATATTGCCAGGAAATTTGGTAGGCGGTCCTGTCAGATTCAGGTCCCCAGCCACTGAGTAATAATGACTTCGGAAATATTCTACAACCCTACTTGTTCAGGAGAGCAAGTTCATAGCCCTGCCCAATTGCCAAATATAGTATTAAGTCCCACTTGACTAGGAATCCCAACCAGAGAATCTGTGCAACCATCAGATCAGTCGCTCTGTCGTGTCCGACTCTTTGCGACCCCGTGAATCGCAGCACGCCAGGCCTCCCTGTCCATCACCAACTCCCGGAGTTCACTCAGACTCACGTCCATCGAGTCAGTGATGCCATCCAGCCATCTCATCCTCTGTCGTCCCCTTCTCCTCCTGCCCCCAATCCCTCCCAGCATCAGAATCTTTTCCAATGAGTCAATTCTTCGCATAAGGTGGCCAAAGTACTGGAGTTTCAGCTTTAGCATCATTCCTTCCAAAGAAATCCCAGGGCTGATCTCCTTCAGAATGGACTGGTTGGATCTGGTGCAACCATGGAGTCTATCATATAATCTAGCTAATATAGGAAACAAAGACAGCAGTCTTACCCAACTGTTCCCAACTACTTCTGACTTCATTGCCTTGGGCAGTAACCTCAAATAAGTGCCTCCCAACAGCAAGCCCCAACTGCCCAAAAAAACTACTGGCTGACCAGTCCAGAATCCCAAGCTGAGTTGATTGTTTCTGCCAAAGTGAACCTGTGAGGTCTGGAGGAGGGCCAACTTATTTAAATGCTCAGATACTAATGAAAGATATCAAGGATCACTAAGAACTGGGTAAACATGACACTACCAAAAGAAACAAATAAAGCTCCAATTTGTTATTGCTGTTTAGTCACTCAGTTGTGTCTGACTCTGCACCTCCATGGACGGCAGTACACCAGGCTTCCCTGTCCTTCACTATCTCCCAGAGTTTGCTCAAATCAGGTGGCCTAAGGATTGGAGTTTCAGCTTCAGCATCAGTCCTTCCAATGAAAATTCAGGGTTGATTTCCTTTAGGATTGATTGGTTTGATCTCCTTGCTGTCAAAGGGACTCTCAAGAGTCTTCTCCAGCACTGAAAGCATTAATTTTTCAGCAGACCGCCTTCTTTATGGTCCAACTCTCACATCTGTGCATGACTACCTGAAAAACTACAGCTTTGACTATATGGACCTTTGTTGGGAAAGTGATATCTCTGCTTTTTAATATGCTAAGTTTGTCGTAGCAGCTTTACTTCCAAGGAACAAGTGTCTTTTAATTTCATGGCTACAACCACCGTCCACAGTGATCAGCCTGTCACTGTTTCCATTCTTTCCCCATCTGTTTTCCAAGAAGGACCAGATGCCTAGCTTGAAGAATTTTGAGCCTTACCTTGCCTGCTCCAATAATAGTCCCTAAACAATGAAGATCTATAAACTGCCTGACAAAGAATTCAGAAAATCCTCTTAAGAATTTTAGTGAACTACAGTAAGAGCTGAAAAATAGAATGACTAACTTGAAGACTTGAATAGAGAGCTTCAACAATAGATGGACCAGTAGAAGAAATAATGAGAACTAGAAGAGATTTCATTTGAAATTATCCAGTCAGAGGAGAAAAAAGATGAAAAAGAATGATGCAAACCTATGAAATTTGTGGGCACCACTAAGAAATATATACATGATGGGAATTCCAGGCCAAGAATAAGAGAAATGAACAAGAAAAGATATTTAAAAACCAGAAAAGATATTTAAATCAATAAATATTTAAATATGGGGAGAGAACTAGACATCCAGATTCATGAGGTCCAGAGAACCCCAAATTGGTTTAACATGAAAATGGCTACATGAGGACACATTAAATTGTTAAAATTTACAGACAAAGAGAAAAATACAAAAGCAATAAGAGGAAAATGACATGTCACATACAAGGAGAAACCCCTAGTCCCAATAAGACTGATGTGTGGGTTTCTCAAAAGAAAAATTTCATGTCTGGAGAGAATGGGAGGATATATTCAAAATATTGAAAAATTTTAAAAGCTGTCAACCAAGAATATAATGCCTATTAAAACTGTCTTTCAGAAATTAAGGAGTGATGGACTTTTCCAAATAGACAAAAGCTGAAGGAATTTATCACCACTAGGCTTGCCTAACAAGAAATGCTAAAAGGAGTTCTTCAAGAAGAAATGTTGTTAGTTAACAACATAAAGACATATGGATAAAGATGTAAAACTCACTGGTAATAGTAAATATATACTCAAAGTCAAATTCTCTAATATTGTGACAGTGATGCATAATTCACTTGCAATTCTAGTTTAAAAATTAAAAAAGAAAATGTGGTAAAAATAACCAGAGCTACAATAATTTTTCATTGGATATACAAAATAAAAAGTGTATAAACTATCACATCAACAACCTAAAATGTGAGTTATGTTGGAAAAGGAAAGTATAAAATTTACAAATGCTATCAAAGTTAAGTTTTCAGCTTACAATAAGATGTAATATATTTTCTGTGAGCCCCATAGCACCACAAAGGGAAAACTTGCAGTAGTTACACAAAAGATTATGATAAAGCTGTCAAAACATACTACAAAAAGTCATCAAATCACAGAGAAGAGAGCAAATAGGAAGCAAGAGACTAAGGATATACAAAACATTCAGAAGACAACAAAATGACAATTATAAGTTCCTTAAGCTACTAGTGACTACTTTAAATGTAAATGAACTAAATTATGCCATCAAAAGACAGAATGGATTAAGAAAATAAAAAAAAAAATCAAGCAATACATTCTCTTCTAAAGACACACTTTAACCTTAAAACACATACAGTGAGAGTGAAGGGGTTGAAATGATATTTTAAGCAAATGATAACCAAAAGGTGGCAAAGGTAGATGTATTTCTAGTAGACAGAATAGACTTTAAGCTAAAAATGGTGAAAAGAGGCAGAGAAAACCATTATATAACGGTAAAGAGGCCAATTTATTAAGAATATATAACACTTTCAAAAATAAAAAAAGAATACATAACAATTTAAAATACTTAAGCACTCAACATTGGAGCACCTAAATACATAAAGCAAATATGAACAGAACTAAAAGAAGACATAAACAACATTACAATTAATAATGTAACGCACCACTCTCAACAATGGATAGATTATCCTGGTGGGGAATCAATAAGGAAAAGGTAGATTTGAGCCATGCTATAGACCAAATGGACCTACCCAGAACTTTCCATCTTACAAACAGCAGAATACACATTCTTCTTCAGCATATGTGGAATATTTTCTAGAACAGATTGTATTACACTCCAAATAGTTCTTAGCAGATTTAAGACTGAAATCATAATATCTTTTTGATTACAGTAGTGTGAAACTGTGATGATTATGAGATAGTAAGATAGCATCACCAACTCAATAGAAATGAGTCTGTACAAACTCCAGGAGATAGTGAAGGACAGGGTAGCCTAGCGTGCTGCACTCCATAGGGTCACAAGGAGTCAGACACGATTTAGCAACTGAACAACAACAACTAGTATAAAACTAGAAACCAATAGCAGGAAGAAAACTGGAAAAACCATAAAATATCTAAATTAACATACTCCTGAACAACCAATAGCTCAAGGATAAAATTTAAAGGAAAAATTTTAAAGCATCTTGTGATTTAAAAAATGGAAATACAATATGCCAAGCTTAATGGATGAACCAAATGCAGAACTAACAGGAACATTTATAGTGATAAGCACATACATTAAAAAAAAAAGACAGTTCTTAAATAATCAAGATAACTTTATACCTCAAGCTACTAGAAATAGTACCTTGCTAGAAATAAGTCCAGATTTAGCAGGAGGAAGGGAATAATAAAGATTAGAGCAGAAATAAAAAGATAGAGAATGTTAAAACAATAGAAAAGATAAGCAAAACCAAGACTTGTCTCTTTGGAAAGATAAACAAACTAAACCTCTAGCTAGACTAAGCAAGATAAAAGAGAGAAGACCCAAATAAATAAAATTATAAATGAAAGATAAAAATATAACATACCACAGAAATACAAGGGATCATGAGAGACAACTATGAAAAACTATATGCTAACAAACTGGACAACTCAGAAGAAATGGTTTAATTCCTGGAAACATACAATATACCAAGACTAAATCGTGAAGGAATAGAAAGTTGAAACAGAAACATAATGAGTAAGGAGAGTGAAATTGTAACCAAAACCCTCCCAAAAGAAAATGCCTAGGCCCAGATGGTTTCACTGGTGAAGTCTATCAAACATCTACAGAATTACGTCAATTCTTCTCAGACTCTTACAAAAAAGTGAAGAGGAGGGGACACTCCCAAAGTCATTTCATCAAGCCACCATCACTCTGATACCAAAACCAGATAAAGGCACTATAAGAAAAGAAAATGACAGCCAATATCCCTGATGAATATTGACACAAAAATTCTCGACAAAATACCAGTAAAGCAAATACAGTAGCACATTTAAAAGATCATACACCATAATCAAGAAGAATTAATCCTTGAGATGCAGGAATGGTTTAAGGTACACAAATCAATAAATGTAATACATCACATTAATCAAATGAAATATAAAATCGTAAGGTCATCTCAACCCACTCCAGTGTTCTTGCCTGGAGAATCCCAGGGACAGGGGAGCCTGGTGGGCTGCCGTCCATGGGGTCGCACAGAGTCAGACACAACTGAAGCGACTTAGCAATAGCAGCAGTAGCAGCAAGGTCATCTCAATAGCCACAGAAAAAATATTTGACAAATTTCAACATTCATTCAAGGTTTAAAAAAAAGCTCTTGACAAATTAACATAGAAGAAACATGTCTCAAGATAATAAAGGCCATATATTAAGTCCACAACTTACATACTCTATAGGGAAGATTGAAAGATTTTCCTATAAGACTGGGAAGAAGACAATGGTCCACTCTCACCATTCCTATTCAACAAGTCCTGGAAGTCCGAGCCAGAGAAATCAGGCAAAATAAATAGATAAAAAGCTTTGGAATTGGAAATAAGCCAAATTGTATCTATTTTCAGATGACATGATTTTATATGTAGAAAATACCAAAGAAGCTACAAAAGAAAACTGCTAAAACTAATAAATGAATTCAGTAAAGTTGCAGGATATGAAATCAACATACAAAACTTATGTGTATACTAACTGAATTATCAAAAAAAGAAATTTTTAAAAATCCAAATAGCATCAAAAATAAAAAAAAATACTTAGGAATAAATTTAACCAAGGAAGTGAAAGATATCTATGTTAATAGGATATTAACAAAATAAATTGAAGACACAAATAAATCAAAAAATATCTTGCATTCATGTATTGAAACGATTGATATTGCTAAAATGTTCATACAGCCCAAAGCCACCTATATGTAAGCCTTAGCAAGATTTCAATATCACTTTCCAGAAATAGAGTAAAGCAAAGAGAGAAGCAAAGAGTGAGGGAGAGGGGTGGCAATTAAGTGAACGTGATCAAAAGGTACAAATTTCTAGTTATAAGATATTATGTACAGTGTGATGACTAACAGTACTATATTGTACATTTGAAAGTTGCTAAGCAAGTGGATTTTGAAAGTCCTCATCATAGGAAAAATATTTTGTAACAATTAAGTTGATAAATATTAATTAAATTTATTGTGGTCATCATTTGTAATACGTACATATGTCAAATCATTATGTTCTATGCCTTAAACTTCTCAATAAAGCTGGAAAATTTTTAAATTTAAAAAATAGTTTTAATAAATAAATAAAAAGAAAGTAACAGAAAAAGATTTGAAAAAGATACTGTACCAAAGAAGACACACGGAGTAAATAGCACATGAAAAAAATGCTTACTATCATTATCATCAGGGAACTGAATATTAAAACCCCAATGCGATACCACTACATTCTTATTAGATGGGCTTTTTAAAAAAGATAATTACCAAATACTACTGGTGACAATGTGGAGCAAACAAAGCGTAATAAGTGAAAGACACAATAATTACAATAATATAAATTATTTACATGAGTGAGTGAGTGAAGTTGTTCAGTCATGTCTGACTCTTTGCAACCCCATGAACTATAGCCTACCAGGCTCCTCCATCCATGGAATTTTTCAGGCTAGAGTACTGGAGTGGGTTGCCATTTCCTTCTCCAGGGGCTCTTCCCAACCCAGGGATTGAACCCAGGTCTCCCACATTGCATGCAGACGCTTTACCATCTGAGCCACCAGGGAAGCCCAATTATTTACATGACATTCTATCAAAGGCAAAACTGGAAGGACAGAAATCATATTTTCTGTGCTTAGGGGCTGGAGTGGGATGCATAGGGGATGGAGTGGGGAAAAGGAATTATCTCCAAAGGGACTTGAAGGAAACTTTTGGGATGATGAAGGTGTTCTCTGTCTTAGTTGTGGAGGCAACTGCATGACCATGTAAGTTTGTCAAAATTCATTGACCTGTATACCACAGAAAGGTGAATTCTATGATATGTAAATTCTAACTCAATAAACCAAAAACAACCATCACAACAAATCCAAAATTGACTGCATATAAGTCATCTTGAGAATCATTGTTTTAATGAGACTCAGATTGAATCTGGACAAAATTCTGCACATTTTTTGAATTATTGAATTTTTTAATGATAAATTTTCAGAATAGAATACATACTTCTAAAGTGTTCACCACAATAAAAGTTGTTGAAAGGTGAGGCATCATTTAATATTACTGTCATAGATTAGCATCTATGGTAATTGCCTGTGCATTCATTCACTTTCATCATGCACGAAACGTTTGTTGAGTGTTACTAGCCTACAAGGCCAAAAGGACTCGTTTTTCTCCAGTTCACCTTTCCAGGTGGAGCAGTTGGTAAAGAATCCACCTGCCAAAGTAGGAAACATGGGTTTGATCCCTGGGTTCAGAAGATCCCCTGGGGGAGGAAATGGCAACTTACTCCAGCATTCTTACCTAGAAAATACCATGGACAGAGGAGCCTGGCAGGCTATAGCCCATGGGGTTGCAAAGAGTCGGACACAACTGAGTGCACAAAAGGCTCAGATCTCCAGTTCTGGGCCATTAGGATACACTTCAGTCTTCTGCAGTAAGCTTCCATAAAGTATGATCAGATGAGACCAAGTCTTAGAAAAATAACTTCAAGCTTAGTTTCAGCTAGTTCATAATGGTAGAGTTGTTTCACATTAGAAAATAAGGTCATGCAACATGGCAACATTACTGTTTCAATTAATGACTGCAATTACTACACTTAGAATGAATGAAATTTATCAAAGACATTTTAAGTCTTTCAACTTAAATATTTCAAATTCTCAAGTTACTCAAAAGCAAAATGCTTAATGTAAAATCTAAAAATGTTATTTTGATAATGAATGGAGGTAAGCTAAATACATGAAAATTTTTGGTCATAATCTCAACCCTACATTTTAGTCCCATCTGTGCAATACATTACATTTTCCCTACTTCTCATCTCCATGTTGAAAATAATCAAATGACCTAGTAATTTCCATGGACTCTTTAATTAAATGTGAACTTCACCAATGTTTCGAGTCCCCCAAAAACAAGTAACCTATAGAGAATTGGTTTTGTGGACATGCCACCTATATAGTTGCACAGATCCCCAGTTTAGAAGGACCTACATTTGGGATGATGCTCTGCTGTTGCTGTATAGAAATTCTTAGTAATTTTTGAACAAGGGCCCCACATTTTCAGTTTGTACCAGTCCCCACAAATTATGTAACTGGTCCAAATTTATAAATATTTAATACCAAAACTAACTTGAGATTCTAAGTTACACTTTACACTTGGGTGTATGCAATTGGTTCATGCAATTGACTAAAAATTATCCAAATTTATCTTGAAACACTTTAGTTAAGAAACCACAGTGGGAAAACTGGCAGGTTGAAGTCATACAATGTCTAGGAATTTCTGGTAAGACAGACATGTTGGAAGAACAATTCATTTGTCTGAGGATTTAGGACATCCACTTTTCTACTTCAGGTTTAACAAGGTATCAGATGAGATCAGATCAGTCATGTCCAACTCCTTGAGACCCCATGAATTGCAGCACGCCAGGCCTCCCTGTCCATTACCAACTCCCAGAGTTCACTCAGACTCACGTCCATCGAGTTAGTGATGCCATCCAGCCATCTCATCCTCTGTCGTCCCCTTCTCCTCTTGCCCCCAATCCCTCCCAGCATCAGAGTCTTTTCCAATGAGTCAACTCTTCACATGAGATGGCCAAAGTACTGGAGTTTCAGCTTTAGCATCATTCCTTCCAAAGAAATCCCAGGGCTGATCTCCTTCAGAACGGACTGGCTGGATCTCCTTGCAGTCCAAGGGACTCTCAAGAGTCTTCTCCAGCACCACAGTTCAAAAGCATCAATTCTTCGGCGCTCAGCCTTCTTCACAGTCCAACTCTCACATCCATACATGACCACAGGAAAAACCATAGCCTTGACTAGACGAACCTTTGTTGGCAAAGTAATGTCTCTGCTTTTGAATATGCTAGTGATTTTGGAGCCCAGAAAAATAAAGTCTGACACTGTTTCCACTGTTTCCGCATCTATTTCCCATGAAGTGATGGGACTGGATGCCATGATCTTCGTTTTCTGTATAGAGACAGCTAAATAGATTTTTCTCTCATATAATCAACTGTCTCTGTAACGAAGCTCAAATTTAGACTTGATGTTACTGGGGTTTTCATTTTACTCTTTGGTCAGTGCTTCCTCCTAAAAGGTTTTATATATTCACATCTGATGAGTGCCTACCATGTGTCAAGCATTATGCTTAACACTAGACATAAAACAGGAAAACAAAATTAAACAAAACAAGAAAGCAGTATTCTTCCCTCATGAAACTTAAGGTCACCAAATTAGTAACTCCTTATCTTTCCACTTATAGTCTTTATAATTTTGTTACATTTTCTCTCAGGGCATTGATTTTTAATCTATGAATCTGGGAGACCAATATGCTATATATCAACTTTTTCAAGAGTAAAATAATACATGTAATTGTACCCTTTAAAATGTCAGATTTTACTATTCAATAATGAGAGAAAGTTGGCTTTTTAAAAAAGTGCCTGGGCCATGTGTAAGATATCCAATAAATGTTTAGCATTGCTCCTAATATAAACCACATCACCATTCTTCACTTCATATTAAATGGCATGAGCTATCATGGTCAGCCTCAGAGCTGGCTTCCAGCCGAGTCTGCCCATGCAGCCGGCAGGGCCCAGGGTAGCAGTGTCTTTTTCTAAAAGGGCTGAAAAGTATTTGGCTTGAATCTCAAATGCTGAATTTTTCTGCAAGATGGCAAATACGTAACCCAAGTTCTTTGGAGCAGAGCTAATTTTAAAAGCATTAGAGCAAGTGAGCCTTCTCTTAATCATGGTCCAGACGAAAACCAGTTGGTCCCCTACAGTCTTCCTTCATCCTCAGTGGTATTCCTCGGGTCCTTTGGTTCTAGAAAAAGCATCTCTCTCATGCATTAGTCATAACACAAGGCAGCAGATGCCTAATGCCTACTTTCGTACCAGCTCCTGGGCTGAAGAAGTGACAACAGGTTGGAATTAAGCGGAACCTAGGAATATCCTGGGGTTCATTTTTATTTGAGGTTACAAAATCAACAAGTGCCATTTTCTGGGCTTGGCAAAGGGGAGCAATGTAAAGGTATCAAATGGCATCCAGATATATTGGACATGAATGAAGGGTCATATCCCCTGACAGCTCAGCAGGGGTGAATTTAGTTCCTGCAAAGTACATGGAGGCTTTTATTCCTCCCTTCATGGAAAACATGTTATTTTATGTGTTCAGACTATCACCTCCTCCTTTGCTCTTTTAGAGAATATATTCCTGGTGGGAGCTACAAAATTTACTGTCCCTCAATCTCACCACACAGGTGAACACATGACCACTATGAGCCAATCGGAGTCTTCTTACAGACTTCTCACGCAATCTGGAGGGACAGGGCTTTCCTTCTTCTCAGGTCCTGCCACTGGGAGAATATAGGATCTTGGATTCCTAGAGTATCATGAAGTCAGTCATGAGAGAACAGGGCTAAAAGCAGAGTGAAGCAGAAATGAGAGATGATAAGGAAAACCTGGTGTGCCTGACAGACCAAACCACACAGAGGCCAGCCTCTCCTCCACAGCGCGTAAGCTAGAGCATCTTTCTCTTAAGTTTCACTTTGTTTATGCCAGTTCAGACTGGAGTTCTGACACTTTCAAGGAAAAGAATTATGGTTAACCCACCACATTCTCTGAAGGCTGCAATTTTATAACCTGCTGGACATCAAGCAAAGTCAAAGTCTCACCAGGAGGATGAGAGGAAACCAGATTCTCCAACTCAAGGAAGCCTACTTCTGGCTAATTAATTTCTTTATGACTTCAGATTCATAGTACCAAATTTATGGGAGCAAGTTATTAGAACTTAGTGCTGTTTTTTGTGTAGAGCAGATCTGTCAATCAAGGTCCATGTGCTGACAGTTGGTTGGGAGAGGATGAGGCAAGGCATCAACAAAGGCCCTGCAAGTCAGAACTCGGTCTATCATACCGCTAACCAAACGAAAGTGTGACTAGGTCCATGAGCTTCCACTTATGTCACTAATTGTTTCCCTCCTCTAACAACTGCCTCTGTGGCTTAAGACTAATGCCTCTACAAATCATTATTATCTACCCAAAGGCAGAGAGCAGGTTAAATGAATGCCAATATGGCTGGACAGAGTTCCAAAGTCAACTTACCAATTTCTTTCCCCACTCCACACATTATGCCTTCTCTTCCGCCCACACTTTCATTTATGAACCTCTACTGTTTAGTCATTCATTCATTTATTTCACGAACATTTCTAATCATCTCCATATGCCTGCTATCATGGTTTAAGACATGAGTCTCCCTTGATTAAAACCTTCAATGCATTTCTGGTCAAATGTGTGGGAACTAAAACTGATCACACGATTCTCTATTATAACTCTTAACAAAAATGA
Source organism: Bubalus kerabau (assembly GCF_029407905.1). Lineage (NCBI taxonomy): Eukaryota > Metazoa > Chordata > Mammalia > Artiodactyla > Bovidae > Bubalus > Bubalus kerabau. The sequence continues at coordinate 71,064,144 of NC_073637.1, forward strand.
ACAAAAATGAGGGCCAGCTGCAAGGTAAACATTAACATCCACCAAGCAAACAAAGGAAAAAAGCTCACTGCCATAATTATCAAAAATTGAAAGCTGAAGAAAGTATTCTGACACAATATGTGCCCAAGTCTCCCAGAGATAGGACTGGTGATTTCATAGAATCTTGAAAATTTCTACTGATACTCCTGATGTGAGAAAGAAAGGTCTTAAGTGGAGTTCTCTCATCTTTTCCTTCTTTTGCTGCGGAGATAATGGTTAGGAAGTGAAATAAACAGATCTGGCTCTCGTTAGTGGGAATGATGGCTCTAGGACTCTACACTAGATTGAGGAAAATTTTCCAAAGCTCAAGGGTATATCCCCAATAAAAGAAGATATATCTCCAACTAGATACAATGAACATAAAGATGAACGAGTCAAAATAATTCATTTGTAATATATCAATGCAAAAAAATTTCAAAACCAAGCTCTCTATGTTGAACATAAGCACAATGGAAACATGGTGTGCTAATCATGTAAACAGATTACAAACAGGAAAGGAATGAAAGGAAGCAACTCGACAGGCAAGACAGGTAAAGAACCCAGTTTGCCCAAAAACATAATTATGGAAGAGAAGACAGTTCCCCATGAGCACTTTAGTCTATATAATAATTTCATGGGTATGATAATTCAAGAAGACAAAGTGAATAAAATGAAACAGGAGCTGAAAAATTAAGAAAATAAAAAGACGGGGGGAGGAGCCAAGATGGCGGAGGAATAGGACGAGGAGAACACTTTCTCCCCCACAAATTCATCAAAAGAGCATTTAAACATCGAGTAAATTCCACAAAACAACTTCTGAATGCCGGCAGAGGACATCAGGCCCCCAGAAAAGCAACCCAAGTCTTCGAAAGGAGGTAGGAAAAAATATAAAAGACAAAGAAAGAGACAAAAGAGGGAGGGACGGAGTTCCGTCCCGGGAAGGGAGTCTTAAAAAGAGAGAAGTTTCCAAACACCAGGAAACCTTCTCACTGCCGAATCTGTGCCGAGCTTTGGAAGCACAGAGGGCAACATAACAGGGAGAAAAAATAAATAAACAATTAAAACTCGCAGATTGCGGGCCCTACGGTAACTCCCCCAGCGGAGAAGCAGCGCAGACGCCTGCACACGCCATTAGCAAGCGGGGGCTGGGCAGGGAGGCGTGGCGCAGGCTGCATCGCTTAGAGTAAGAACCTGGCCTGAATACCCTGAGTGCTATCTGAACGAAATAATTTGGGCTAGCAAACCAGACTGTGGGATATCTACCACGTGAAAAGCCAGCCCTAACCTAAGACACCACCAGGCCCGCGCACGGAACAAAGGACTGAACAGAGTAGCCGGCTGCAGACCTTCCCCCTCCGGTGACAGGCAGCCAGAACCGGAAGGGGGCAATCGCAGTCCCAGAGAGACGTTATCTATAAAACTGTAAGCAGGCTTCTTTGCTAACTGAAACTTCTTGGGGGTCTGGATGGTCAACATCTGCCTGAGAAGGTGCGCCAGTTGTACACCCAGATAACCGAGTGGCGGGGAGGCGATAAGTCGCAGCACTGGCGCTCGCCAAACACCTCATCACCTGAGCTGTTCGGACCTGGGAAGAGCACAAAACGCAGGCCCAACTGAGTCTGTGCCTCTGAGGACTACCCGAGTGCCTGAACCTGAGCAGCTTGGACCTGGGAGGTGCATGCAGCCCAGGGCCGGCCTCGGATGGTTCCCGGCAGAATAACCTAGAGCCCGAGCAGTGTGGGCAGGGAGGCTACACGCGCCTTGAGCGGGGGCAGACCCAGTGTGGCTGAGGCACTGCGAGCGCACGCCAGTGTTATTTGTTTGCAGCATCCCTCCCTCCCCACAGCACGACTGAACAAGTGAGCCTAAATTTAAAAAATTTTTTAAATAAGTGTCCTCCACCGTCCCCTTTGTGTCAGGGCAGAAACCAGACACTGAAGAGACCAGCAAACAGAAGAAGCTATAACAGAGGGAACCGCCTTGGAAGCTACAGGCAATAGATTAAAACCCTGTGGTTACTACCGACTACATAGGAAGGGCCCTATAGATCTCGAGAAATATAAATCGGACCAAGGAACTAGCCAAAAATGAACTGAACCCACAATGCTCACAACAAAACCAGAGAAAGTCCTAGATATATTTTTACTATTTTTATGATCATTCTTTCTTTCTTTCTTTTTTTTAAATTTAAAAAAAAAAATTTAAGTCCTCTATTGTTCCTTTAATTTTCACTTTTATAACCTATTACTTTGCAAAAAAAAAGACCCTATTTTTTTTCTTCAGCAAACTTCATATATATATATATATATATTTATAATTTTTTGACCTTGTTTTTTTTTCTTCTTTTCTTTAACATTGTATTTTTGAAATTCCACTTTAGATTTTTAATTTTAGCTTTTTGGTATATGTTATCAATTTTGTACCTATAGCTTTTTTTATAATTTCTGTGATTTTTTTTTCTCTGTTTCTTTCTCTTCTTCTTTTATATAACATTGTATATCTGAAATTCCAAACTCTACTCTAGATCTTTAATTTATGCTTTTTGGTATTTGATATCAATTTTGTACCTGTATTTTCTTTATAATTTTTGCGACATTGTTTGTTTTTGTTTGTTTGTTTGTTTTCTCTCTTTATTTTTCTTCTTCTTTTTTTTAAACATTGTATTTTTGAAATTCCAAACTCTACTCTAGATTTTTAACTTTTGCTTTTTGGTATTATCAATTTTGTACTTATATTTTCTTTATAATTTTTGCAACCTTGTTTGTTTTTGTTTGTTCGTTTTTTCTCTTTCTTTTCCTTCTTCTTTTCTTTAACATCGTATTTTTGAAATTCCAAACTCTACTCTAGATTTTCGATTTTTGCTTTTATGTATTTGTTACCAATTTTGTACCTTCAAGAACCCAATCTTCAGTACCCATTTTTCACTAGGGAGCAAGATTACTGGCTTGACTGCTCTCTCTCCCTTTGGACTCTCCTTTTTCTCCACCAGGTCGCCTGTGTCTCCTCCCTAACCCCTCTCTACTCTATCCAACTCTGTGAATTTCTGTGTGTTCCAGATGGTGGAAAACACTTAGGGAACTGATTACTGGCTGGATTTGTCTCCCTCCTTTTCATTTCCCCCTTTTATCCTTCTGGCCACCTCTGTCTCCTTCCTCCTTCTTCTCTTCTCTGTATAACTCTGTGAACATCTCTGAGTGGTCCAGTTGTGGAGTGCACATAAGGAAGTGATTACTCGCTAGCCCACTCTCTCCACTATTGATTCCACCTCATCCCATTTGGGTCACCTCTAACTCCCTCCTCCCTCTTCTCTTCTCCATGTAACGCTGTAAACCTCTCTGGGTGACCCTCACGGTAGAGAAACTTTTCATCTTTAACGTAGATGTTTTATCAATGGTGCTGTATAGAAGGAGAAGTTTTGAAACTACGGTAAAAATAAGACCAATAACTGGAAGCAGGAGGCTTAAGTCCAAACCCTGACTCCAGGGAACTCCTGACTCCAAGGAACATTAATTGACAGGAGCTCATCAAATGCCTCCATACCAACAGTGAAACCAAGCACCACACAAGGGCCAACAAGTTCCAGGGCAAGACATACCAAGCAAATTCTCCAGCAACAAAGGAACACAGCCCTGAGCTTCAAGATACAGGCTGCCCAAAGTCACCCCAAAACCATAGACAGCTCATAACTCATTACTGGACACTTCATTGCACTCCAGAGAGAAGAAATACAGCTCCACTCACCAGAACACCGACACAAGCTTCCCTAACCAGGAAACCTTGACAAGCCACCTGTATAAACCCACACACAGCGAGGAAATGCCACAATAAAGAGAACTCCACAAACTGCCAGGATACAGAAAGGACACCCCAAAATCAGCAATTTAAACAAGATGAAGAGACAGAGGAATACCCAGCAGATAAAGGAACAGGATAAATGCCCACCAAACCAAACCAAAGAGGAAGAGATAGGGAATCTACCTGATAAAGAATTCTGAATAATGATAGTGAAACTGATCCAAAATCTTGAAATTAAAATGCAATCACAGATAAATAGCCTGGAGACAAGGATTGAGAAGATGCAAGAAAGGTTTAACAAGGACCTAGAACAAATAAAAAAGAGTCAATATATAATGAATAATGCAATAAATGAAATTAAAAACACTCTGGAGGCAACAAATAGTAGAATAACAGAGGCAGAAGATAGGATTAGTGAATTAGAAGATAGAATGGTAGAAATAAATGAATCAGAGAGGAAAAATAAAAACAAATTAAAAGAAATGAGGACAATCTCAGAGACCTCCAGGACAATATTAAATGCTACAACATTCGAATCATAGGGGTCCCAGAAGAAGAAGACAAAAAGAATGACCATGAGAAAATACTTGAGGAGATAATAGTTGAAAACTTCCCTAAAATGGGGAAGGAAATAATCACCCAAGTCCAAGAAACCCAGAGAGTCCCAAACAGGATAAACCCAAGGCGAAACACCCCAAGACACATATTAATCAAATCAACAAAGATCAAACACAAAGAACAAATATTAAAAGCAGCAAGGGAAAAACAACAAATAACGCACAAGGGAATTCCCATAAGGATAACAGCTGATCTTTCAATAGAAACTCTTCAAGCCAGGAGGGAATGGCAAGACATACTTAAAATGATGAAAGAAAATAACCTACAGCCCAGATTATTGTACCCAGCAAGGATCTCATTCAAGTATGAAGGAGAAATCAAAAGCTTTTCAGACAAGCAAAAGCTGAGAGAATTCTGCACCACCAAACCAGCTCTCCAACAAATACTAAAGGATATTCTCTAGACAGGAAACACAAAAATGGTGCATAAATTTGAACCCAAAACAATAAAGTAAATGGCAACGGGATCATACTTATCAGTAATTACCTTAAACGTAAATGGGTTGAATGCCCCAACCAAAAGACAAAGACTGGCTGAATGGATACAAAAACAAGACCCCTACATATGTTGTCTACAAGAGACCCACCTCAAAACAGGGGACACATACAGACTGAAAGTGAAGGGCTGGAAAAAGATTTTCCATGCAAATAGGGACCAAAAGAAAGCAGGAGTAGCAATACTCATATCAGATAAAATAGACTTTAAAACAAAGGCTGTGAAAAGAGACAAAGATGGTCACTACATAATGATCAAAGGATCAATCCAAGAAGAAGATATAACAATTATAAATATATATGCACCCAACACGGGAGCACCGCAGTATGTAAGACAAATGCTAACAAGTATGAGAGGAGAAATTAACAATAACACAATAATAGTGGGAGACTTTAATACCCCACTCACACCTATGGATAAATCAACTAAACAGAAAATTAACAAGGGAACACAAACTTTAAACGATACAATAGACCAGTTAGACCTAATTGATATCTATAGGACATTTCATCCCAAAACAATGAATTTCACCTTTTTCTCAAACGCACACGGAACCTTCTCCAGGATAGATCACATCCTGGGCCATAAAGCTAGCCTTGGTAAATTCAAAAAAATAGAAATCATTCCAAGCATCTTTTCTGACCACAATGCAGTAAGATTAGATCTCAATTACAGGAGAAAAACTATTAAAAATTCCAACATATGGAGGCTGAACAACACGCTGCTGAATAACCAACAAATCACAGAAGAAATCAAAAAAGAAATCAAGATTTGCATAGAAACGAATGAAAAGGAAAACACAACAACCCAAAACCTGTGGGACACTGTAAAAGCAGTCCTAAGGGGAAAGTTCATAGCAATACAGGCACACCTCAAGAAACAAGAAAAAAGTCAAATAAATAACCTAACTCTACACCTAAAGCAACTAGAAAAGGAAGAAATGAAGAACCCCAGGGTTAGTAGAAGGAAAGAAATCTTAAAACTTAGAGCAGAAATAAATGCAAAAGAAACAAAAGAGACCATAGCAAAAATCAACAAAGCCAAAAGCTGGTTATTTGAAAGGATAAATAAAATTGACAAACCATTAGCCAGACTCATCAAGAAACAAAGGGAGAAAAATCAAATCAATAAAATTAGAAATGAAAATGGAGAGATCACAACAAACAACACAGAAATACAAAGGATCATAAGAGACTACTATCAACAATTATATGCCAATAAAATGGACAACGTGGAAGAAATGGACAAATTCTTAGAAAAGTACAACTTTCCAAAACTGGACCAGGAAGAAATAGAAAATCTTAACAGACCCATCACAAGCACAGAAATTGAAAGTGTAATCAGAAATCTTCCAGCAAACAAAAGCCTAGGTCCAGACGGCTTCAAAGCTGAGTTCTACCAAAAATTTAGAGAAGAGCTAACACCTATCCTGCTCAAACTCTTCCAGAAAATTGCAGAGGATGGTAAACTTCCAAACTCATTCTATGAGGCCACCATCACCCTAATACCAAAACCTGACAAAGATCCCACAAAAAAAGAAAACTACAGGCCAATATCACTGATGAACATAGATGCAAAAATCCTTAACAAAATTCTAGCAATCAGAATCCAACAACACATTAAAAAGATCATACACCATGACCAAGTGGGCTTTATCCCAGGGATGCAAGGATTCTTCAATATCTGCAAATCAATCAATGTAATACACCACATTAACAAATTGAAAAATAAAAACCATATGATTATCTCAATAGATGCAGAGAAAGCCTTTGACAAAATTCAACATCCATTTATGATAAAAACTCTCCAGAAAGCAGGAATAGAAGGAACATACCTCAACATAATAAAAGCTATATATGACAAACCCACAGCAAACATTATCCTCAATGGTGAAAAATTGAAAGCATTTCCTCTAAAGTCAGGAACAAGACAAGGGTGCCCACTTTCACCATTACTATTCAACATAGTTTTGGAAGTTTTGGCCACAGCAATCAGAACAGAAAAAGAAATAAAAGGAATCCAAATTGGAAAAGAAGAAGTAAAACTCTCACTGTTTGCAGATGACATGATCCTCTACACAGAAAACCCTAAAGACTCCACCAGAAAATTACTAGAACTAATCAATGACTATAGTAAAGTTGCAGGATATAAAATCAACACACAGAAATCCCTTGCATTCCTATACACTAATAATGAGAAAACAGAAAGAGAAATTAAGGAAACAATTCCATTCACCATTGCAACGGAAAGAATAAAATACTTAGGAATATATCTACCTAAAGAAACTAAAGACCCATATATAGAAAACTATAAAACACTGGTGAAAGAAATCAAAGAGGACACTAACAGATGGAGAAATATACCATGTTCATGGATTGGAAGAATCAATATAGTGAAAATGAGTATACTACCCAAAGCAATTTATAGATTCAATGCAATCCCTATCAAGCTACCAACAGTATTCTTCACAGAGCTAGAGCAAATAATTTCACAATTTGTATGGAAATACAAAAAACCTCGAATAGCCAAAGCGATCTTGAGAAAGAAGAATGGAACTGGAGGAATCAACCTACCTGACTTCAGGCTCTACTACAAAGCCACAGTTATCAAGACAGTATGGTACTGGCACAAAGACAGAAATATAGATCAATGGAACAAAATAGAAAGCCCAGAGATAAATCCACACACATATGGACACCTTATCTTTGACAAAGGAGGCAAGAATATACAATGGATTAAAGACAATCTCTTTAACAAGTGGTGCTGGGAAAACTGGTCAACCACTTGTAAAAGAATGAAACTAGAACACTTTCTAACACCATACACAAAAATAAACTCAAAATGGATTAAAGACCTAAACGTAAGACCAGAAACTATAAAACTCCTAGAGGAGAACATAGGCAAAACACTCTCTGACATACATCACAGCAGGATCCTCTATGACCCACCTCCCAGAATATTGGAAATAAAAGCAAAAATAAACAAATGGCACCTAATTAACCTTAAAAGCTTCTGCACATCAAAGGAAACTATTAGCAAGGTGAAAAGACAGCCTTCAGAATGGGAGAAGATAATAGCAAATGAAGCAACGGACAAACAACTAATCTCGAGAATATACAAGCAACTCCTACAGCTCAACTCCAGAAAAATAAATGACTCAATCAAAAAATGGGCCAAAGAACTAAATAGACATTTCTCCAAAGAAGACATACAGATGGCTAACAAACACACGAAAAGATGCTCAACATCACTCATTATCAGAGAAATGCAAATCAAAACCACTATGAGGTACCATTTCACACCAGTCAGAATGGCTGTGATCCAAAAGTCTACAAGTAATAAATGCTGGAGAGGGTGTGGAGAAAAGGGAACCCTCTTACACTGTTGGTGGGAATGCAAACTAGTACAGCCACTATGGAGAACAGTGTGGAGATTCCTTAAAAAACTGGAAATAGAACTGCCTTATGATCCAGCAATCCCACTGCTGGGCATACACACCGAGGAAACCAGAAGGGAAAGAGACACGTGTACCCCATTGTTCATCGCAGCACTGTTTATAATAGCCAGGACATGGAAGCAACCTAGATGTCCATCATCAGATGAATGGATAAGAAAGCTGTGGTACATATACACAATGGAGTATTACTCAGCCATTAAAAAGAATACATTTGAATCAGTTCTAATGAGGTGGATGAAACTGGAGGCTATTATACAGAGTGAAGTAAGCCAGAAAGAAAAACACCAATACAGTATACTAACGCATATATATGGAATTTAGAAAGATGGTAACAATAACCCTGTGTATGAGACAGCAAAAGAGACACTGATGTATAGAACAGTCTTATGGACTCTGTGGGAGAGGGAGAGGGTGGGAAGATTTGGGAGAATGGCATTGAAACGTGTATAATATCATGTATGAAATGAGTTGCCAGTCCAGGTTCAATGCACGATACTGGATGCTTGGGGCTAGTGCACTGGGACGACCCAGAGGGATGGTATGGGGAGGGATGAGGGAGGAGGGTTCAGGATGGGGAACACATGTATACCTGTGGCGGATTCATTTTGATATTTGGCAAAACTAATGCAATTTTGTAAAGTTTAAAAATAAAATAAAATTTAAAAAAAAGAAAAGAAAAAGACAAATTCAGTTGAATATCAAATTACTAACAAAACTACAGATAATCCTAGGAAATGCAGAAGAAAACAGTGGAGATTAGAACAATAAAAGTAAAATATATAAGAATGACAAAGATATCCCAGAATAAAACAGATGTTATTAGTATTCCTTAGGCATAAAATCCAAAACATGGGAGAGGAAATCATTCAAAGATTATGAGGAAAAAACATTTCCCCCACATGAAGAAAACTTTGAGTCTGCAGATTAGAAATATACACAATGTTGTGCATATACCAAGTCTGTCCATTGGATATCCATTTCCCTTATTCCTTCTATATATCCACTCCCACCACATGACTTATATGCTTTGATGTCCAATGCCAAGGGTCACTTTTGATTGGTTTATATCAGTCTTGCAAATTCCATGGGTGCTGATTCAGATTGGGCATGGGAAATAAATGTGTCAAATCAGGTAAATTTTAAGATTTTTGCTGGGAATATTGAAGAAAAATTATCCTATATTTTGGGGGGTGTATGTGAAATCTACAGAGAAGTTTTAGAAATATTTCTTATAGTGAGAACTACCATAAATGTGTGTATGTATATGTGTGTATCAGATCAGATCAGTCGCTCAGTTGTGTCCGACTCTTTGCGACCCCATGAATCGCAGCACGCCAGGTCTCCCTGTCCATTACCAACTCCCGGAGTTCACTCAGACTCACGTCCATCGAGTCAGTGATGCCATCCAGCCATCTCATCCTCTGTCGTCCCCTTCTCCTCCTGCCCCCAATCCCTCCCAGCATCAGAGTCTTTTCCAATGAGTCAACTCTTCACATGAGGTGGCCAAAGTACTGGAGTTTCAGCTTTAGCATCATTCCTTCCAAAGAAATCCCAGGGCTGATCTCCTTCCGAATGGACTGGTTGGATCTCCTTGCAGTCCAAGGGACTCTCAAGAGTCTTCTCCAACACCACAGTTCAAAAGCATCAATTCTTCGGCACTCAGCCTTCTTCACAGTCCAACTCTCACACCCATACATGACCACAGGAAAAACCATAGCCTTGACTAGACGAAACTTTGTTGGCAAAGCAATGTCTCTGCTTTTGAATATGCTATCTAGGTTGGTCATAACTTTCCTTCCAAGGAGTAAGCATCTTTTAATTTCATGGCCGCAGTCACCATCTGCAGTGATTTTGGAGCCCAGAAAAATAAAGTCTGACACTGCTTCCACTGTTTCCCCATCTATTTCCCATGAAGTGATGGGACCAGATGCCATGATCTTCGTTTTCTGAATGCTGAGCTTTAAGCCAACTTTTTAACTCTCCACTTTCACCTTCATCAAGAGGCTTTTGAGTTCCTCTTCACTTTCTGCCATAAGGGTGGTGTCATCTGCATATCTGAGGTTAGTGATATTTCTCCCGGCAATCTTGATTCCAGCTTGTGTTTCTTCCAGTCCAGCATTTCTCATGATTTACTCTGCATATAAGTTAAATAAACAGGGTGACAATATACAGGTTTGACGTACTCCCTTTCCTATTTGGAACCAGTCTGTTGTTCCATGTCCAGTTCTAACTATTGCTTCCTGACCTGCATATAGGTTTCTCAAGAGGCAGATCAGGAGGTCTGGTATTCCCATCTCTTTCAGAATTTTCCACAGTTTACTGTGATCCACACAGTCAAAGGCTTTGGCATAGTCAATGAAGCAGAAATAGATGTTTTTCTGGAACTCTCTTGCTTTTTCCATGATCCAGCGGATGTTGGCAATTTGATCTCTGGTTCCTCTGCCTTTTCTAAAACCAGCTTGAACATCAGGAAGTTCACGGTTCACATATTGCTGAAGCCTGGCTTGGAGAATTTTAAGCATTACCTTACTAGCATGTGAGATGAGTGCAATTGTGCAGTAGTTTGAGCATATACATATATATATATGTATGCTGTATACATGTATATACAGCAATTTTTTCGTTTCACTTCACTTCTCTCCTAATAAATTTAGTGGATGTTAAATTAAATCTTCATATTTCAAAATATTTGGGAAACTGGCTGAAATTCACCCTCTAGGATACCAGAGAAAGCTCAGTTCAGTTCAGTCACTCAGTCATGTCCGACTCTTTGCAACTCCATGGACTGCAGTACTCCAGGCCTCCCTGTCCATCACCAACTCCAGGAGCTAGTCACAAGTAGATGTCATACTGACAACACTCCACTGCAAGACTTCTCAAGGTGGGTGTGCAGGGTGGGAGTGTGTCTTAATATTTATTTTGTCTGACAGCAATATTGCTATTATAATAGTGCTTTGTGTCTGTGCGAGTATATGCTGTATTTTGAGTATTTAGCATTAGATATTAGTGTATCTTTCCCCATGTTTTGCATTCAAATCTCTGTATCATATATTTGCATTTTTCTGTAATCTACTTATAGCTGGATATTTCAAATTCAATATGAGAATCTATTCCTTTCAATAGGTGAATTCAAAGTGTTTTCATTTATTGGGATTACAAATACTTTTTAATTTATTTCTACAGTCTTATTTTGTTTTATATTTACTTTCCTTTTTTATTTTATTTTATTTTTTAATATAAATTTATTTATTTTAATTGGAGGCTAATTACTTTACAATATTGTATTGGTTTTGCCATACATCAACATGAATTGGTGTTTTCACTTGTCTCTCCGGCTTTCTGCACTTTAACCAGTCATTACAGTGCTTTACAAGGATCTCATCTTTCATTTAAATATAATATAATATTTAAATTCTACCTTTGATGTTAAATCTTCTTCCAAATTATTAATTACCATGGGTTTACTTTATAGAGAATAAAGTAAGAAAATGCTTATTTATATTTACTCATGATTATGATTTTCTTTATGGCTTCCCTGATTGCTCAGTTGTTAAAGAATCCACCTGCAATGCAGGAGACTCTGGTTCAATTCCTAGGTCAGAAAGATCCACTGGAAAAGGGTTAGAGTACCCACTTCAGTATTCTTGGTCTTCCCTTGTGGCTCAGCGAGGAAAGAATCTGCCCGCAATATGGGAGATCTGGGTTTGATCCCTGGTTTGGAAAGACGCCCTGGAGATGGGGAAGGCTACCCACTCCAGTATTTTGACCTGAAGAATTCCATGGACTGTATAGTCAGACACGACTGAGCGACTTTCACTTTCATGAGTTTATTTATCATTGCTCTAAATTTGCCTATGATAAATTTATCATAGGCCTTTCCTTCTTGTTTGGTTCTTTTCTTTCTAAAATACACCCTTCTTTCAGCAATGATAAGTACTTAGTAAATACACTATTTGCTTGAAATTTTCCTCTAACCTCAATCCTTAAAAAAATTATAAAACTAAGTATAGGATTTTAGGTTAATGTTTTACTCAGTACTTTGAAGGTAGTATTCCACTGTCCTCCAGCTATCATTCCCAGTAAGTGCTGTCAGACACTTTTTTGGGGGAAGAAAATCTGTCTTTTGTGTCCATGATTAAGGTAGTATACCTTTCTGATGTTTCTGTACAATGCACATATGTACTGATTTATTTTTACTTATATTTCACATGGATTCGGCATATGCAATTGTATGCTGGAGTCAGCTCTTGTGAGCCAGTTATGCATATTTTTTTCTAACACCACAATCAATGAAGTAGCCTGAATTCAGGTGGTAATTCACCTAAATTCAGCTGGCAATCTGAAATCATCCATGATGACAATATTTGCAGTACAGCAGCCAAGAAACACTGTAAATCAGAGCTAACTTTTTGTCTTGACAAGGTAGTTGTTGAACATTTATCAGTGTGCCACTGAGCACATGGTTCTTTGAACTAAGAGCTGGTGAATTGTGTGTGTGGGTTTTTTAAAATATGTTTGGAAAATTCTAGGCATTTCCCCGTCTCCATTCTCTCTTCTTAGTCTGTCATCTGTATCTCTTAAACTCTTGTCCATTTTGCCCCCTCTGTTATTTCTATCTAACTCTCTCTCTCTCTCTGCTGAATTCTAGGTAATTTTCTCAGTTCTGTGTCACAAATTACTAATTCTTTCTTTAACTGTGTAAAATCTAGTATTTAACTCATCCATAAAGGCATCAATGTCATGTCTACATTTCTAGAAGCTTTATCTGTTCTTCAAATCTGTCTCTTCACAGTGTACTGCTCTCTCCTTATAATTTTCATTTTTCCTTTTATCCCTTTAGCCATTTGAAACAGTTATTTTATATTCTTTCTTGGATTTCCCTATCACATCAAGTTCATGGGAATAGTAGTTTTCCTATCTATAGTGTCTGCTGACTCTTTTGGAATAGATTATTTTCACATAAAATTTATAAGTTTTAATTATTTCCCCACCTTCCTCCTTTACTCCAAAATGCCTGTGCACTCCGAGGTGTAACAGTCTTGCTACAAAATCACTTTAATTTTGCTTTTGGTCTAGAATTAGTTTTGATATTAATTTCTCATCTTGGACATTTCAGCATTAAATCAATGTTATAAATTCCAACTTCACAAGATTTTTGGTGACCGAGAGCTTTAATTCTTCTCACACCTTCCCATCCAGAACTCCAAAAAGTAATAAACTTTCTAGCTGCATGACTTGAACTGGTAAGTTTTCATTCCTTTTACCAAGAAAGCAGCCTTTTCTTTCTATGATCCTAAGTAAGGATCTCTGCCTCACTCAAGCCCAGTGCCATATTTCCTATGTCTGTTGTTGTTTAGCCACTAAGTCATGTCGGGCTCTTTGAGACCCCATGGACTCTAACCCACCAGGCTCTTCTGTCCATGAGATTTCCCAGGCAAGAATACTGGAGTGGGTTGCCATCTCCTTCTCCAGTGGATCTTCCACACCCAGGGATCAAACCTGTATCTCCTGCATTGGCAGGCAAACTCTTTATCACTGAGACCCCTGGAAAGCCCTCTTTTACATGGACATTAAAACCTCAGTCTCTAATCCCCTTAACCAATCTAATATTTTTCAAGACCATTACAGCATCTGCTCAGAAGTTTACTGCTCAGATCTAATGTTGCCTTTATTTCTGACATGACATCACACCAGAAATGATCTTTTTTCAAATCAATTTCTATATTTAGACTTTATTTTTATGCATTGTATCTAGCATGTTTATGGTTTAATTGTGAAACTGAAGAGTATGTGGAGTTTTTTAATTAAAAGTATTTATTTTTATCTATTTGTATGTGTGCATTGAAAGCCGTCTAGAATAGTATTCATCTATTCCTGGTGGCTCAGATGGTAAAGAATCTGCCTGCAATGAAGGAGACCCGGGTTCAACCCCTGGGTCGGGAAGATCCCCTGGAGATGGGACCGGCTACCTACTCCAGTATTCTTGCCTGGAGAATCCAATGGACAGAAGACTCTGGTGAGCTACAGTCGATGGTGTCCCAAAGAGTTCAACATGACTGAGCAACTTTCACTCATTTAATGGTAATGATTGTTATTTCTAGAGATTCAGATTGTTATTTTTTTTAGCTTTCTTTGTATATGTTCAAATTGTTTGAATATTTCAATAATTAATTTGTCTCATTTTTAACTGGAGAAAAAATAGTTGTAAAATAAATGTAGTGTCTCCCAGGCCTTTTGAACAAAGACCAATCTCCTGCTAACCAAGGACATTCATGATCTGACCTCATCCTGCCTGTCTAGACCCATTTCTCAACAGTCTCCCCATATTCCCTACCCTCTGGTTCACTGGACAACCCAACATTTCCCACACATGTCTCTTTTGTCACATTCTTATGACTTCATTGAGGCTCCTCCCCCAGTAAAAATCTTCTCAGCATGTCCTCATGTTCTCAGCAGGTCCCAGTATTACTCAATCTTGGAACCACTTCTATTTTAAAACCTCTTCATAACCCTTTACTTCCTCTTTTAGTCTTCTCCAGTTCTTAATATAATATACAACATTTTCCATACTGAATCACATTGATTTATCTATTAACCCCTTGAGAGAAGGGCAAGGACTATGTCTGATATTTTTATCCCTAATTTATTCAGTAAATGAGTTCATGAATAAATAAATGAAATGAATGTTCACAATGTGCTAAGTTAAAAGCAGGCTTTTTTTGAGATTTCACTCTGGGTGAGCTGTAGGTTCATCTGAGGTGCCAAATAAGCTTTTGTAACTCCCTATGTCCTCTAGATATATAATAGTCAGTTGGGACATTTTGGTAGTCCTGGATAGCTGTTAAGAAGTATGTAGGGAAAGGATGGCCAATGGTATTCTGTAATGGCTTACATGTGAATTGTCATCAGTTGTCACAGCACTGTTTAAAAAAGATTTTATTGTCGTATAGTTGATTTAAAATGTTCTATTAGTTTCTTCTGTATAGCAAAGTGAATCAGTTACACACATACATATATCCAGTATTTTTCGTATTCTTCTTCCATGTAGGTCATTACAGAGTATTGAGTAGAGTCCTCTGTGTTGTACAGCAGGTTCTTGTGTTTGTGTATGTTAGTCGCCCAGCTGTGACTGATGCTTTGCAACACCATGGACTGGAGCGCACCAGGCTCCTTGGTCCCTGGAATTCTCCAGGCAAGAATACTGGAGTGGGTTGCCAGTTCCTCCTCCAGGGGAATCTACCCAGCCCAGGGACCGAATCTGCATCTCCTGCATTGCAGGCAGATTCTTTACCACGGCACTATCTGGGAAGCCCACCTGAATGAGGTAGAGGAACTAATATCTATCACTTAAAATTACTTACAATGCTCACTTTAATATAAATGGGTTAAATCAAAATGCTACTAAAACTTAAAAGGCCAAACAGGGAGACACAAATCCACGAGTTTATCTGCAGTCTTGCCCAGGGTGAGCAGGAGTTTTGACTTTGCATAATGATTTCATAATTTTATCTCATATGAAAAAATTAGTGGGGCACTTTCTTCAAATAAAGAAAATAAACATGTAGTTGATATCAGAGCAGAGACTTGGAACAGAGCTAGGTGCTGCCATAGTGAAAGTTCCTACAGCTGACAAATAAAAAACTCACCAGGACTGACTAGCTGGAGTTGACCTATAAATATGGCATGGAGCCGAAGGAGGAAAGTTGAGTAAAACTGCTCAGTTTGTTTTACTTTTCTGGTGAAATGACCATTTGTTTCCAAATAGTCCCAAAGCTCATGTCTTTAACGGCCATTACTCCACTGTACTGGCATGCTGCTGAGGGCTTTGCTTATTCCCTAATTATCAAAAAGAGCTGCTGGAATTCATTAAAAAATTATAAGTAATATCCCAAGTACCTTCAAAACCAAGTTCAGCAATATTCTTAAATCTTGCATCAGTGGTAGACTCCCTTGGTTTATTCTGAAACAGACTAGAAATTGACAATACTGGAACCACCTGAGCCAAAGATGAGGCAGCCAGTTATTTTCCAGTAATAGTTGTTCCCATGGCTTATTTAAAAATCCTTCAACTGAGCAGACAAGAACAGAACAAATCAAACCATTTTCAGTAATGTACAAGTTTTGCACAGCTATTTAACTAATATGATAGAAGCCTCTTAGATATTGTAGAAAAATAATGCCCTCTAGTTTGAATTGCCATGGAAAATGAAGTATGTGAAAAGTGGTGAAGAAGATATTAAGACATTTAAGACTCTAGGATTCTTCATTTTTTTCACTATTAACTGAACTACTTAAGAATCGAAGTCAAATCCTACCGCAGCAAGGGCTATTACAACAACCATTTCCTTCTGGTAAAAATATTTTTGACACTGGCTAAAGCCCAGTAAAATTCAATCCGAATTCCAGTAGAATTTGTGTTCAAACAACCTCTAAACTTGACTTTGACATCATTGTGTCCCAATTCACTGCCTTGAAGGTTGATTTTTTTCGGGCAATATAAACGACTATTTTTCTTCTTTATTTTTTCTATCACCTATTGAGTCTTTGATACGCCTCAGGCACAACAACTTTAAATACATCATCTTATTTAATTATCACAACAATCCCTTGAACAGAAACTATCCTTTGAGCATACTGAGATACATGCAGAAGGGACTGAGATGTGGAAAAATTAAATGTTTTGCCCTCTGTCATGTAGCTGGTAAGTAATGAAGTTAACATTTGATCTGAGAGAGTCTGACTCAAAGCCCCACACTTATCACACGTTTGTTAGCCAGCTCCCTCCCCCGACATATACTGTTTTCCTCTATCTCAGCATCTTGGAGCACTTGTGATTTTTAATGTTATCTAAGATTATAGTCCACAATTTAAGTCCATTGTAAGCTTTATCCCCTATATCATAATCAATTTCACCAATATACAACTGGAAAGCATCACAAACACTTGACACACACATATACATATACCATATATATATATAAAACATTTACTTTTCTATATACACATATATATTATCCATCTATATATGTATCTCTCTATGCAAGGGTAAGCGGGGAACACAGAGAGGTAGAGAGAGAAAGGAAAAAATGAAAAATTGAAGCTCCAGACCCAATGTGACAAGATAATACCTATCAGAGGCAAAGATAAACTCCCACATTAACATCAGGCACTCTGCTAGATCTTATGTCCACAGTACATCAGTTCAGTTCAGTCGCTCAGTCGTGTTCGACTCTTTGCAACCCCATGAATCGCAGCACGCCAGGCCTCCCTGTCCATCACCAACTCCCAGAGTTCACTCAGACTCACATCCATCAAGTCAGTGATGCCATCCAGCCATCTCATCCTCTGCCGTCCCCTTCTCCCCCTGCCCCCCATCCCTCCCAGCATCAGAGTCTTTTCCAATGAGTCAACTCTGCATGAGGTAGCCAAAGTTCTGGAGTTTCAGCTTTAGCATCATTCCTTCCAAAGAACACCCAGGACTGATCTTCTTTAGGATGGACTGGTTGGATCTCCTGAGTCCAAGGGACTCTCAAGAGTCTTCTTCAACATAGAAATGCTTAATAAATGTTTGTGGAATGACTTAGGAATCAGAGAAAATGTCCCAGAAAGATGAGGTTTCCTTGTTTTCCCCTGAGCTGTACCTAAAGAAAGTTTGGAGACTAATTAGGTGAAGAGGTGAGAAAGGATGCTTCAAGCACGGGAAATAGCTAAGGGTCCTAAGACAGAGCTAATAGTATGTACCTCACAGGCCTGCTGGGTAGTTTTAGATACTAAAAGTAAAGCCCAAGAAAACTGCCAGTTAGTGTTAAGTGACCCATCAATTGTAGATCTCGTTGAGAGTCAGAAAAGAGTTTCTGAATCGAAGATTAAGAAGTTGGAGAATGATTTTACCAGCATCGTTAGAGGCCAAACTGATAACCCATTTTATACCTAATGAAGAAAAAGGAGAAAACTAATACCATATTGTTAACCAACTATACTCCAATATAAAATAAAAGTTGTAAAGGCAGTGCTTAGAGATTACTGAACCTTGTTAGCACACGAGGCTCAGATTGGAGTTGCTTGGCTCAGCTACCAGTGCAAATTTGTCATTCCCCCCAACTAGTGTTTGCTACTGACCCGGCCTGTCTTAGTTGGGTGACCTTACCATAAAGCGTGCTAAGCAGCTGTCCTCATTCATTCCATAATCAGGCAAGTTAGAAAGTCCTCATAACTAAAACTGGCTATTTCCTTAAAATTATAAAAGAAGGTAGAACGCCAGGAAAAATAGAATGTAACTGAACATGCCCATATGGGACAGTATTAAAGTGTGAGAAGGAACTAATAATAAAAGGAAAAGTGGCCCAACAATGTCCACATGATGCTGAGTGATGGTGGTCAATTAGGAACCAGTGGGTTTGCTTGAGCAAAGGATGTTCATCCAGAAACCTCCAGATGGCATACAAATTTTTCATTCTTTGATGCTTGTCAAGTCAAGGTCTGTCTCAAATTAGTCAGACATGGGAAGCATGGGGAAGATTCCCACATGAGCAATTCCCAAAGAAAAGCCTCTCATTTAATTACTTTTCATGAAGGGCCCTGCATTTAACAAAGTTAAACTGGACCTTGTCATTGTGATACACTACTCATACATTTCCAATGTCATCCTGGCTCAAACTTTGATTTCAAATAACTTTATCCATTACCTGTCTTATTTATATGCTCGTCTATCTTGCTACCCTCCAGATAAATTAAGACTTTTCTTCCCCACTTCAGTCTTTGTCTGAATTATACTGTATTCACTAAGGCAAATCCCTTTCCTCATCTACCAAACCACTAACTTTCTTTTACCTAACCCAAACCAAGGCACCTACCTCATGGACGTTTCCCACACTTCACCAGCCCATCACCCACCAGAACAATCCCAGCCCAGCCATTCCTCCTCCCTGCTCTGAGAGTTAAGTCATCTGGTTACATTTCAGCTGATGATATGTGTCTGTTTGTCTCCTCTAATGGCTTGTAAGGCCTTGGGGGTCGAGCTCATGTCTAATCTTTGCTGCATACATCTGTACACTACTGAATACATCATTACTGTACATTACTCTAATCCAGTGGGGACTCAATAAAAACTTGTTGACTGACTGATTTAGCACAGGGCTGATTATTACGTAAGCCACTTTGGTAAATAAATTTCAAATAATGACCAGCTCACACAAATGTTTTACTAGCTCACCCTCCCCATGGAATTAATATAAAGAATGAAAATCAGCAGTCATTTCTACTTGCCCAGCATTAAATGTTAACTCACCCCTAGAGGGTAGCTATTTTCAAGCCTAATTTCAAGTCAAAATGTCTAAAATGGTTGTCATTCTTGGTGACGTGCTGGGAGGATTCGAGAACCAAGGTATCAAATCCAGTCATTTCCACAGGTTATTAACCCCAACCCTGAAGATCATTATTTCTAGCATATTACTGATAATAATTATAGCAGTTTACTTGAATCGATGTTTATTAAATAAAAGGGACTTATTCTCAAATACATTCCAACAAAAGCAATTTGATAGTCATTACATTTCTTTCTTGTTGCAGTATAGTTGATGTATAATATTATTTTAGTTTTAGGTTCGACATACTGATTCAACATTTAAATACATTATGAAATGATGACCATGATAAGTCTAATAACCATCTGTCACCATACAAAATTATTACAGTATTATTGGCTATATTCCTTATGCTGTATATTATATCCCTGTGGTATATATATATATATATATATAAACTGGAAGCATATACCTCTTAATTCGCTTCGCCCACTTCATCCAACCCTGCCACACCTGGGTTTTCTAGTGACCACCAGTTTGTTCTCTTTATGTATTGTTTACTTTGTTCTTGGTATTATTTCTTAGATTCTATATATAGGTGAAATTGTATAGTATTTGTCTTTATCTGACTTGTTTCTCTTAGCATTAACTCCTCTTGATTCATTCACGTTGTTGCAAATGGAAAGATTTCATTCTTTTTATGGCTGAGCAATAATCCATTGTAAATGTATGCATGTAAATGCATATGTGTGCATACACATATATTAATACACACACACACACATACATATACCACAACTTTTTATCCATTCATCCATCAATGGACGCTTAAGTTGTTTCCGTATCTTGGCTTTTAAATAATGTGCAGTGAACATGGAGATGCCTAATCTTTCTGAGTTAATGTTTTCATTTTCTTTAAATAACTACCTAGAAATGGAATTTCTAAATCATATGGTAGTTCTATTTTTAATATTTTGAGTTTAATTTTGAAAACAAACTCCATATTGTTTTCCATAGTGACTGCATTGATTGACATTCCTGCCAATAGTGCACAAAGGTTCCTTTTCTCCACATCCTCAGTAACATTTGTTATTTCTCGCCTTTTTGATAATAACTGTTGTCATAGGTGTGAGGTGATGCCTTGTTGTGGTTTTGATTTGCATTTTCCTAATGGCTAGTTATGCTGAGCATCTTTTCATGTGTCTGCTGGCCACCTGTATGTCCTCCTTTGAAAAGTCTCTATGCAGACCCCCTGCCCATTTTTTTTAATAGGGTAGTTTGAGTTTTTTGATATTGTGAGTTCTTTATATATTTTGGATATTAACACATTTTGATAGACATTGCACTGAATTTATAGATTGCTTTGGGAATATGAACAATTAATACTGTTTCCAATGCACAACTTGGATGCAGGTCAAGAACATTAGAACTGGATCAAAATTGGGAAAGGAGTACATCAAGGCTGTATAATGTCACCCTGCTTATTTAACTTATATGCAGAGTACATCATGCAAAATGCCAGGCTGGATGAAGCACAAACTGGAATCAAGATTGCTGGGAGAAATATCAATAACATCAGATATGCAGATGACACCACCCTTATGGCAGAAAACAAAGAAGAACTAAAGAGCTTCTTGATGAAGGTGAAAGAGGAGAATGAAAAAGCTGGCTTAAAACTCAATATTCAAAAAACTAAGATCATGGCATCCAGCCCCTTCACTTCATGGCAAATTATGGGGAAACAATGGAAACAGTGACAGACTTTATTTCCTTGGGTTCCGAAATCACCGCAGATGGTGACAGCAGCAGTGAAATTACAAGACGCTTGCTCCTTGGAAGAAAAGCTATGACCAACCTAGACAACATATTTAAAAGCAGAGACGTTACTTTGCCAACAAAGGTCTGTCTAGTCAAAGCTATGGTTTTTCCAGTAGTCATGTATGGATGTGAGAGTTGGACTATAAAGAAAGCTGAGCATCGAAGTACTGATGCTTTTGAACGGTGGTGTTGGAGAAGACTCTTGAGAGTCCCCTTGAACTGCAAGGAGATCAAACGAGTCAATCCTAAAGGAAATCAACCCTGAATATTCATTGGAAGGACTCATACTGAAGCTGAAACTCCAATATTTTGGCCATCTGACGCAAAGAACTGACTCATTGGAAAAGACCCTGATGCTGGGAAGATTGAAGGCAGGAGGAGAAGGGGACGACAGAGGATGAGATGATTGGATGGCATCACCAACTCGATGGACATGAGTTTGAGCAAGCTCCAGGAGTTGGTGACGGACATGGAAGCCTGGCATTCTGTAGTCCATGGGGTCGCAAAGAGTTGGACATGACTGAGCAAATGAACTGAACTGAATGTACAAACACAATACATCTTTCCACTTATACATGTCATCTTTAATTTCTTTTAGCAATGTCTTACACTTTCCAGAGTACAGGTCTTTCAGGTCCTTTGTCAAATTTTTTAAATGTAATTTTATACTTCAATGGAATAAAATTGATTACAAACCTTAATTTGATGTATACTATCCTTTAATGATTAAATTAATTCAATATACAGGAATGTGGCCATGAAAATCACTACCTGCCCTTTTACCCATCTAAGGCAAAGAAATTTTAAAAATAAATTTAACACGTTTTTCTTCTTTTTGTTCCCTTTTGCTATCCTTTCATAAAATTCTGGGAGAAAGAGAAATAAGTAATTTTACATGTACTCTCTGTTTAAGTTATCGTAGTCTTCTGATGTGGGTTAGGACAGACATTGACTAATGCAGCTCAGAATTCAAGGGCAACAATTAACAAATGTATAAGGAGTCAATCCCAGTTTCATGGTAGACACAATTTTCTTACCTAGATCAAGGATTCTGAACAATATTTTCAAGATTAATTTATTCAAGTTCTTATCTATGTATGAAATAAGCATGTTTATTTTTTATTTTTAATATCTTATTTTATTTTTTAATTATGATTCCATAAAGCTGAAAAAATAAGTAAAATAAAAATAGTAAGAGAAAAAAAGAAAATCAAGCAAAGTTATGGGCTGATATGAAAACCTAACCACAGTGTTTGATGTTGTTTAGAATTTGAGAGCTCCAACAAGTTCTGGGCAGAATTAAAAACAAACCTCAGATATATAACCAATATTTTATAATAATCATAAGTGGAATATAACCTTTAAAATATGAATCACTGTATTATACACTTGAAACATATAACTTTATATATAAGCTTTATCTTGATTTTAAAAAGAAAAAATAAATGAGAAAAAATTAGAAAACAACCCTTAGAACAGTATGGGGCAGTAAGTCAGGACTTGGTTTTAAAACAATTTGGGATAGTCTATGTGTCAGTTGGGGACTAAATATGTTTAAACAAACTATCAGTTTGGATTATAAAATGTAAATACTAATTTAAAGAAAATTGTTTTAAGAAGTATTGAAATACTTGAGAATTACTATAAAATGCTATACCACTAATTATATTTAGCTTATTTCAGAATGTTTGTGAGAAAACTGATTAGCCTATCTTCTGTCATGCTGTGAAAAGATTAACCGCTTTTGGTGCTCTGATATTTTTTAAGCAAATAAGAGTTTCAATCACATAAAACATTTGCAACATTTCAGATCCCAGAAGGTTTTTTCAAGTCAGGTTCAGCCTGATTCACTGTGACAGCTTCTCTGAAGTTGCATCCTCTAAGAAGCAATAATTGTCATTTGGGGGCCTTCTGGGTGAAAAGGCACAACAGAACCAAAGGAGCTACAAGATATAATCTGCACAGCAAAGAAATGCCCAAAGTCTCAAAGGCAATGAAGTGAATAGTTTAAAGTATATTTGGCTTTAAAGCTTATCTCTTTATTTTCTGCCCTTAATTGGGCAAATATCATCAATTACAACAAATTGTCTTCAAACTTTGAGCCACACAGAGATAAACTTCACATTCACTACTTAGACTTTCAAGATTTCCTTGTATATAAATGGAAATAATTAGACCTTGGATTAAAAAAAAAAAAAACTAACAGAACAAAGAAAGGCCATGATCTAATATCAGAATAAAGTTAACAAATGTCATTAAGTGAGATGATTGGTGATGAGTGAAGGTCATGCCCAGTTTACTTTTCACAGTTGATAGATCAAAGCCGTTCCTTCATTTGGGATAAAGACTAAATGCAGTTAGTTTGGCCTTAGAAAATCCTTTCACATAATATGAAATCTCTCTGTAGTCTGCTGTTTCTAAGGCACATGAATGGTTGTAACACGTGCCAGGGAGTCAAGACAGAGCGTCAAAAATATTAAAAAGTACATATTTTAAATGATGTTTTTCAATCTATGATTAAATAATGTGGGAAATGCAGTCATAACATATTATGGCACACCATTGCTGTGAATATTATATTGTACAAGGATACACGAAAGACAAATAAGACTGTCATGGAATGATGGATTCATGAGGTCAGAAGGCAGTAAAAGGTCAATGTGCCTGAGCACCCATCTGATCCACAAATCCTCTTCCCTGCCAGGAAGTCATTAGTCCATAACCGGAAAGCCTGCCTTGATGGGGACATCGTCAGCCCTGCTGTGGCCATGCATAGCTCTGTTAGAAAGCTCTCACTCTCTGTGACTAGGAGTATGGTTTCATGCATTCTGTCATATTTCTAACCTTTGAGACCAAACAGAACAAGCCAAATCCTTCCACCACCGAACATTCCTTAGCAGTTTGAAGATGGTTATCTCATTCCTATCATCATACCTCCAAGTTCCCTCAGTCCCTTAAAATATTCCTCATGGAGCATTTTCCAATCTCTCAATATTCTGATGAGGCTCTCTAGTTGCAATTCAATTTGCCTATGTCCCTCTTAAAATATAGACCTGAATATAGAATTCAGTGTATAACTGTCCCAGGGCAGAGACAAAACTATCATTTCTCTTGTTCCACATGCTCTTCTTTATGTAATTCAGCCCAGATCAGCACTTTTGGTAACTGCTATCATTTGAGCAACAGTTCTCCAATCTAGACTAACTGATGTTTAATATGTACTTTATGCTTAGAAATTGTTTCATCTATATATTTCATTTGAACCTGACAACAATTTGCAATAAAGGTATTATTTTTGTCATTTTCAGATGAAGAAAATAAGATTTACAGAGGGTAGTTAAATTTTTCCTGGACCACATAAGGAAGTTGCACATCTGAGGCCCAAATCCAGGTCCTGTGTCTATGAATCAAGGACCTTTGTGACTCTACTTTAGAGTCTTTGATGATGCTTCAGTGATATAATGATAGACTGTTGTCAAAGGCAGAACTTTAAAAATTAGTTTCCTGTTCTGCCAGTGTAGAACACTTCATTCTAACCCTGGGATAGAATGAAGGCAACACGACCTGCTAAGTCATGCTGCCTCCCCTTTCAAATGGTTACAAGCCATCCTTTTAATTATTCACCCAAGATTCTTGCCCATACTTGACTTCAAACTTGGGTGACTATTGTTTGTAATCTGATTCTTTAATTTTTTAAGTCAAGACTACATTTTCAGTATTCCAGTCTTTGGACATCAAATTGTACTACAAAATTGCCAGAAGATCACCAATGGTTATTCTTTTTGAATTCAGATCTCATTATGTAATATATATGGTATTAGTTAAAGCTTTAAAACATTCATAAATTTTTTTATAAATACATAAATTTGCTGTTTGCCATCAAAAATATTGTTTTAAATTTTTAATTTTGAAAACAACTGCGCTAAGAACAGAATCCTAAGGCACTTAAAGACCTCCATGACTTCCTCCAACATAGGAGCAGGGTATGACTCCCTAGGAGGTATATCAGAATCCATATGTTGGGGGCTTGGAGAATGTGTAGGGTTGAAAAAGCATATTACATATCACAATATAATTTAATACTGAAAAAAATAGTGGTCTCCCATAACAAACTGCAAAGACTTCAGGAGTTTCCAAGTTTACTAATTAGGGCCAAGAATTTTGAAAGTTTAAAACATATTGCCTGAGTTAATAATATTCCATTAATCAGGATCCTTGCATACAACTGGGCAGTTAGTTATAAATCTCCTTTACTTTTTTCCACCCAGTTTGGCTTTTTTCCTTGTTGATGGGATTCATTTAGACTTTGCCACAGACTTTACTGAAATCCAGGTATGGCCTTTCCCAGACCTCCCACTCCTCCTGTAAACACTTTCTTCATTTTGTTTCCAGGACACCACACCCACTTGGGTTTTCCTTTTACATTTCTGGCTACGTCTTCTCCAGTTCCTCTCCATTTCCTTGACTTGTGGATTTTGAGGTATCACAGAACTCAGTCCTTGGATTCTGTTTCTTTCTTACCACACCTACTCCCGATGATCTCATCCAGACTCAGGACTTGGGCAGCATGTTCACAGCCCAGCTCTCCCCTGAACAACATGTCTGAATATCTGACTGTCTCCTTGGCATCTCCATTTGAAAGTCTAAGAAGGTTTCCAGACTTAATACATTGAACACTGAGCTTCTGATAACTGCCCTACCACCACCATCGCCATACACTAGCTCTTACTGCAGCTTTCCCATCTCAAGAAATGAAAACTCATTCTTCCATCCCTCCAGGCTAAGAACCTCAGTGTTATAGTTGTCTCCCTCTCTCTCTTTTTTATAATTCATACAACATTAAATTAACTCCTTTAAAGTGTATGATTCAATTCATTTCAATTGAGTCGCTTAGTCATGTCTGACCTTTTTCAACCCTATAGACTGCAGCACACCAGGCCTCCCTGTCCATCACCAACTCCCGGAGTTTACTTAAACTCATGTCCATTGAGTCGGTGATGCCATCCAACCTTCTCATCCTCTGTCGTCCCCTTCTCCTCCTGCCTTCACGATTCAGTAGCTTTTAATATATTCAGAGTTGGGCAACCCACACCACTTTGTAACTACTTTGTAAAGAACATTTTAATCACCCGTAAAAGAAACCCACTTCTCATGAGCTCCCGGTCCCACTCTCTGCCAGACAGCCACCAGGACACCTTGTCTTCATGAATATTCTTATCTGGATATTTAATGTAAATGAAATTTTTCATATGGGGCCTTTGTGACTGGCTCATTTCATTATCTTAATGCTTTTTTTTTTAAAGCTTAGCCATGTTGCCACTCCATATCAAATGCTTCTTATCATTTTATTGCCAAAAAAATTCTTCATATGACTATACCACATTTTATTTATTTATTAACCAGTTGTGACCATTTGGGTTGTTTCCACTTTTTTGCCAATTTGCTTGTGGAATTATGTGACTTTTTGTGTGAAGGTACATTTTCAATGATCTTGAGTATATAGAAAGGAATGTGATATCTGGGGAAATCTATGTTTAACATTTTGATGAGTAGCCAAGGTGTTTTCCAAAATGGCTGCACCAATTTACCAATAAACCAGCAACCGAGGAGTGTTCCCATTCCTCAACATCCTCTCCCTGATTTCTTATGTTCTGTATGAGCTCCTCTCTTTATTCCACATTCCATGCCCAACCAATCACCTAATTCTGCAGCTCTAACATCAAAATATATATAGAATCTGATCATTTTTCAGCATTTCCAATATCCAGGTATGAGGCAGCAACATCTTTCACCTTTTCCCACATTTGCCCTCCTAGTTCAGTTCAGTTTAGTTCAGTCGCTCAGTTGTGTCCAACTCTTTGAGACTCCATGAACTGCAGCACTCCAGGCCTCCCTGTCCATCACCAACTCCTGGAGTTCACTCAGACTCACGTCCATCAAGTCAGTGATGCCATCCAGCCATCTCATCCTCTGTCGTCCCTTTCTCCTCCTGCCCCCAATCCCTCCCAACATCAGAGTCTTTTCCAATGAGTCAACTCTTCGCATGAGGTGGCCAAAGTACTGGAGTTTCAGCTTTAGCATCATTTCTTCCAAAGAACACCCAGGACTGATCTCCTTCAGAATGGACTGGTTGGATCTCCTTGCAGTCCAAGGGACTCTCAAGAGTCTTCTCCAACACCACAGTTCAAAAGCATCAATTCTTTGGCACTCAGCTTTCTTCACAGTCCAACTCTCACATCCATACATGACTACTGGAAAAACCATAGCCTTGACTAGACGAACCTTTGTTGGCAAAGCAATGTCTCTGCTTTTGAATATGCTATCTAGGTTGGTCATAACTTTCCTTCCAAGGAGTAAGTGTCTTTTAATTTCATGGCTGAAATCACCATCTGCAGTGATTTTGGAGCCCAAAAAAATAAAGTCTGACACTGTTTCCATTGTTTCCCCATCTATTTCCCATGAAGTGATGGGACTGGATGCCATGATCTTCGTTTTCTGAATGTTGAGTTTTAAGCCAACTTTTTCACTCTCCTCTTTACTTTCATCAAAAGCCTTTTGAGTTCCTCTTCACTTTCTGACATAAAGGTGGTGTCATCTGCATATCTGAGGTTATTGATATTTCTCCCGGCAATCTTGATTCCAGCTTGTGTTTCTTCCAGCCCAGCGTTTCTCATGATGTACTCTGCATGTAAGTTAAATAAGCAGGATGACAATATACAGCCTTGACGGACTCCTTTTCCTATTTGGAACCAGTCTGTTCCATGTCCAGTTCTAACTGTTGCTTCCTGACCTGCATACAGGTTTCTCAAGAGACAGGTCAGGTGGTCTGGTATTCCCATCTCTTGAAGAATTTTCCACAGTTTATTGTGATCCACACAGTCAAAGGCTTTGGCATAGTCAATAAAGCAGAAATAGACTCTCCATCAGAGTGATCCTGCAAATATGTCAGGTCTCATGACTCCTCAATGGTCCTCATTACGCAAAACTTACCTCACTCAGAGTTAAAACCAAAGATCTGCAATGATCAAAGACCCAATGTGGTCTGGCCTTTGGGTAGATTTCCTACCTCACGTCTATTTTCAAATTTGCTTGCTCTCTTCAGCCCCACCAGGAGCCTCACAGTTTCTCTAATGTTCCTGCCTCAGGGCCTTTGCACTTGTCATTCTACTGCACTTGCCCTTTGACCTCAAACACTCTTCCTCTGGATAGTCACACAGTGATCATCTTCATGACTTTTTGGCCTCTACTTCACAGTCACCTTGTCAGTGAGAACTTGCCTCCTCACATCACAAAATTGCAACTTCCTGCAAAAACACACCTCAAATCCTTTTACTCTGCTTAAGTTTTAGCATTTATCACTATCTAACATACTAAATATTTTACTTATTTATCTTATCTTTTAATATTAATTTAATAAATAAATATTTTACTTGTTCATCTGATGACCAGAAAGATTGAGGACAGGAGAAGAAAGAGGCAACAAGAGGGTAAAATGGTTGGATGGCATCACCGACTCAATGGATGTCTGAGCAAATTCTGGGAGATAGTAAAGGACAGGGAGGCCTGGAGTGCTACAGTTCATGGGGTAACAAAGGGTTGGACATGACTGAGCAACTAAATAACAGCAATCTTGTCTTTTGTCTTTTCTACTACTAAAATGTAAGTTCCATGAAAATCAGGGTTTTTTACTCTTTTATTCACTGCTGTATACCTAATGCCTGTACCCATTTCTGGCACATAATAGGAGTTTAAAATACTTTCTTCACTTGGTTTTGTTGAATGAATGAAAGATCTTCCAATCTATCCGCTATCAACAAAGGAAAAAGGGTTAGTGATGGTGACTTGGTAAAGACCTGGGAAGTCTCAATGATCACTGCTTCATTATTTCCAGATCAGACTGTTGATAATCTGTTCTGGAGTGCTGCCTGGAACTTCAAACATGTGTGGTTCACATGTCTGGAGAGAGGGCCTGACTAGTGCTCTCATACACCCTGTTCTTCCTTCCTCGAAGACTTACCAAATTGTCACTGCTTTCTCACTGAATCATTGAATCGCCTCTATATATACTAGTGTATGGCAGGTCACCAGGTGAGTCACTTCCAAGGACCTCTCCTGAGGTCAGGCAGTGCTGGCCATTCTATCATGGTCTCTCACATCAGCAGTCTTCAGGCTTTCTTGCTCACTTATTTCCTAAAATAACTTCAAAAAGCTATGTATCCCTTCACATTTTTTAAATTAATTTATTTATTTTAATTGGAGGCCAATTACTTTACAATATTGTGGTGGTTTTTTTGCCATACATCAACATGAATCAGCCACAGGTGTACATGTGTTCCCCTGTCCCAAACCCCCCTCCCACCTTCCTCCCCATCCCAACCCTCTAGTTTGTCCCAGTGCACCAGCTTTGAGTGCCCTATTTTATGCATCAAGCTTAGTCTGGTCATCTATTTCACATATGGTAATATACATGTTTCAATGCTATTCTCTCAAATCATCCCACCCTCTTCTTCTCCCACATGGTCCAAAAGTTTGTTCTTTATATCTGTGTCTCTTTTGCTGTCTTGCATATAGGTTCATCATTACCATCTTTCTAAATTCCATATATACGTGTTAATATACCATATTGGTGTTTTTCTTTCTAACTTACTTCACTCTGTATAATAGGCTCCAGTTTCATCCACCTCATTAGAACTGACTCAAATGCATTCTTATCAATAGCTGAGTAATATTCCATTGTGTATATGTACCACAGCTTTCTTATCCATTCATCTACTGATAGACATCTAAGTTGTTTCCATGTCCTAGCTATTGTAAACAGTGCTGTGATGAACATTGGGGTACATGTATCTTTCTCAATTCTGGTTTCCTTGGTGCGTATGCCCAGCAGTGGGATTTCTGGGTCATATGGCAGTTTTATTTCCAGTTTGTTTTTTTTATAAGGAATCTCTACCCTGTTCTCCAGTGACTGTACTAATTTGCATTCCCAACAATGTAAGAGGGGTGCCTTTTCTCCACACCCTCCCCAGCATTTATTGTTTGTAGGCTTTTTGATAGCAGCTATTCTGACCAGCATGAGATGGTACCTCACTGTGGTTTTGATTTGCATCTTTCTGATAATGAGTGATATTGAGCATCTTTTCATGTGTGTCTTCTTTGGAGAAATGTCTGTTTAGTTCTTTGGCCCATTTTTTGATTGGGTCATCTATTTTTCTGGTATTGAGCTGCATGAGCTGCCTGTATATTTTGGAGATTAATTCTTTGTCAGTTGTTTCATTTGCTATTACTTTCTCCCATTCTGAAGGCTGTCTTTTCACCTTGCTTATAGTTTCTTTCATTGTGCAAGAGCTTTTAAATTTAGTTGGATCCCATTTGTTTATTTTTGCTTTTATTTCCATTCCTCTGGGAGGTGGGTTATAGAGGATCTTGCTATGATTTATGTCAGAGAGTGTTCTGCCTATGTTTTTCTCTAGGAGTTTTACAGTTTCTGGTCTTACATTTAGATCTTTAATCCATTTTGAGTTTATTTTTGTGTATGGTGTTAGAAAGTGTTCTAGTTTCATCTTTTACAAGTGGTTGACCAGATTTCCCAGCACCACTTGTTAAAGAAATTGTCTTTTCTCCATTGTATATTTCTGCCTTCTTTGTCAAAGATAAGGTGCCCATAGGTGCATGGATTCATCTCTGGGCTTTCTATTTTGTTCCACTGATCTATATTTCTGTCTTTGTACCAGTACCATACTGTCTTGATGACTGTAGCTTTGTAGTATAGTCTGAAGTCAAGCAGCTTGATTCCTCCAGTTCCATTCTTCTTTCTCAAGATTGCTTTGGCTGTTCAAGGTTTGTTGTGTTTCCATACAAATTGTGAAATTATTTGTTCTAATTCTGTGAAAAACACCATTGGTAGATTGACAGGGATTGCATTAAATCTATAGATTGCTTTGGGGAGTATACTCATTTTCACTATACTGATTTTTCTGATCCATGAACATGGTATATTTCTCCCTATATTTGTGTCATCTTTGACTTCTTTTATCAGTGTTTTACAGTTTTCTATATATAGGTCTTTTGTTTCTTTACGTAAATTTATTCCTAAGTATTTTATTCTTTACATTGCAATGGTGAATGGGATTGTTTCCTTAATTTCTCTTTCTGTTTGCTCATTGTTAGTGTATAGGAATGCAAGGGATTTCTGTGTATTAATTTTATATCCTGAAATTTTACTATAATCATTGATTAGCTTTAGTAATTTTTCTGGTGGTGTCTTTAGGGTTTTCTATGCAGAAGATCATGTCTTCTGCAAACAGTGAGAGTTTTACTTCTTCTTTTCCAGATAAACCATTAGCCAGACTTATCAAGAAAAAAAAGGGGAGAAGAATCAAATCAATAAAATTATAAATGAAAATGGAGAGATCACAATAGACAACACAGAAATACAAAGGATCATAAGGGACTACTCTCAGCAACTATATGCCAACAAAATGGACAACTTGGAAGAAATGGATGAATTCTGAGAAAAGTGTAATCTTCCAAAACTGAATCAGAAAGAAACAGAAAATTTTTTAACAGATCCATTACAAGCATGGAAATCAAAACTATAATCAAAAATCTTCCAATAAACAAAAGCTCAGGACCAGATGGCTTCACAGGTGAATTCTACCAAAAATTTAGAGAAGAGCTAACACCTATCCTACTCAAACTCTTCCAGAAAATTGCAGAGGAAGGTAAACTCCCAAACTCATTCTATGAGGCTTCCATCACCCTAATACCAACACCAGACACAAAAGAAAGAAAAACTACAGGCCAATATCACTGATGAACATAGATGCAAGAATCCTCAACAAAATTCTAGCAAACAGAATCCAACAACATATTATAAAGATCATACATCATGACCAAGTGGGCTTTATCTCAGGGTTGCAAGGATTCTTCAATATTCACAAATCAATCAATGTGATACACCACATTAACAAATTGAAAGATAAAAACCATATAATTATCTCAATAGATACAGAGAAAGCCTTTGACAAAATTCAGCACCCATTTATGATAAAAGCTCTCCACAAAGCAGGCATAGAAGGAACATACCTCAACATAATAAAAACCATCTATGATAAACCCACAACAAACATTATCCTCAATGGCAAAAAATTGAAAGCATTTCCTCTAAAATCAGGAACAAGCCAACCATGCCCACTTTCACCCTTCGTATTTTTAAACTGAAATCTTAAATTTTAATCTACATTTGAAAATATATTTGTAATAGTAAATAGAAAAATATTTTCAATGTTGTGCAGGTCAGGAAGCAACAGTTAGAACTGGATATGGAACAACAGACTGGTTCCAAATAGGAAAAGGAGTACGTCAAGGCTGTATATTGTCACCCTGCTTATTTAACATCTATGCAGAGTACATCATGAGAAATGCTGGACTGGAAGAAACACAAGCTGGAATCAAGATTGCCGGGAGAAATATCAAT
This sequence comes from Bubalus kerabau, assembly GCF_029407905.1. Taxonomy (NCBI): domain Eukaryota; kingdom Metazoa; phylum Chordata; class Mammalia; order Artiodactyla; family Bovidae; genus Bubalus; species Bubalus kerabau. The sequence goes on from NC_073637.1 coordinate 71,097,124, forward strand.
AACCTCAGATATGCAGATGACACCACCCTTATGGCAGAAAGTGAAGAGGAACTACAAAGCCTCTTGATGAAAGTGAAAGTGAAGAGTGAAAAAGTTGGCTTAAAGCTCAACATTCAGAAAACAAAGATCATGGCATCTGGTCCCATCACTTCATGGGAAATAGATGGGGAAACAGTGGAAACAGTGTCAGACTTTATTTTTTTGGGCTCCAAAATCACTGCAGACGGTGACTGCAGCCATGAAATTAAAAGATGCTTACTCCTTGGAAGGAAAGTTATGACCAATCTAGATAGCATATTCAAAAGCAGAGACATTACTTCGCCAGCAAAAGTCCATCTAGTCAAGGCTATGGTTTTTCCAGTGGTCATGTATGGATGTGAGAGTTGGACTGTGAAGAAGGCTGAGCACCGAAGAATTGGTGCTTTTAAACTGTGGTGTTAGAGAAGACTCTTGAGAGTCCCTTGGACTGCAAGGAGATCCAGCCAGTCCATTCTGAAGGAGATCAGCTCTGGGATTTCTTTGGAAGGAATGATGCTAAAGCTGAAACTCCAGTACTTTGGCCACCTCATGCGAAAAGTTGACTCATTGGAAAAGACTCTGATGTTGGGAGGGATTGGGGGCAGGAGGAGAAGGGGACAACTGAGGATGAGATGGCTGGATGGCATCACTGACTGGATGGGCGTGAGTCTGGGTGAACTCCGGAAGTTGGTAATGGACAGGGAGGCCTGGCGTGCTGCGATTCATGGGGTCGCAAAGAGTCAGACACGACTGAGCGACTGAACTGAACTCAACTGACTGAAACTGAAATTTGATGAAGATTGAATGTAATCAGAGTGAATAGTTCATTACACTATGTGATAAAAGAAGTTTTTATCATTTTATGCAATAACATGCCAAATTCAAAAGAAATCATGCATACCTTTTATCTGTGGGTGTTAGCCAATGTATCTTAAAAATTTTAATCATTCCAGAAGACATTCCATTTAAAAGATTAAATGTACATTGAAAAGATTCAGAATTATGAAGTACAGCATTTGAGAGTTCTGAACTCAGAACATTCCAGGACAGATACAGTACCATCCTAAACAGAAATATGCACATATCAGGGAAAGACAAAAAGTCCAATCAAACTGAGATACTTTGATCTTTAAAGGAGCCTTCTCCAAAATCAATTTTTCTAATCATTACGTTGGCCACAGAGAGTTCTATACTCTGGGACAATCTACCACAGTTAAGAGCATGCTGAGGGATAAGAGTGCAGGTGAGTTCTCAGGGAGTGTTAGGAAAAAGAAAAGAAATACAAACGGAAGGAAAGCAAGAATTAGAAATTGACTTCTTTATACAAAAATAAACTCAAAATGGATTAAAGACCTAAATGTAAGGCTGGAAACCAGAAAACTTCTAGAAGAAAACACAAGCAGAATACTTTTTTTTGAATTTATTTTTTAATTGGAGGAAAATTACAATGTTGTGCTGGTTTCTGTGGTACAACAACACAAACCAACCATAACTATACATATATCCCCTCTCTCTCGAGTCTTCCTGCCCTCCTTATCACAAGCTTCTAGGTGATGACAGAGCTGCAGGTTGGGCTCCCTGTGTTACACAGCAACTTCTCACCAGCTATCTACTTTATGCATGATAATGTATATATGTCTATGATATTTTTTCCATCCATCCCACTGTGTCTATAAGTCCATTCTCTACATATGCATCTCCATTACTTCCCTGAACATAAGTTCATCAATACCATTTTTCTAGATTCCATGTATATGTAGTAATATACAATATTTTTTTCTCTTTCTGACTTACTTCATTTAGTTTAATAGGGTCTAGTTTCATGCACCTAACTAGAACTGACTCAAAGTCATTTATTTTAATGGCAGAGTAATAGTCCATTGTGAATATGTACCACATCTTCTTTATCCCTTCCTCTTTAGATGGACATCTAGGTTGCTTCCATGTCCTGTCTACTGTAAAGAGTGCTACAATGAACAGTGGGGTACATGTGTCTTTTAGAATTGTGGCTTTCTCAGGGTATACACCCAGTAGTGGGATTGCTAGGTCATATGGTAGATTTATTCCTAGCTTTTTTAAGGAATCTCCATACTGTTCTCCATAATGGCTATATCAGTTTACATTCTCACCAACAGTGTAGGAGGGTTCCCTTTTCTCCACATCCTCTCCAGCATTTATTATTTGTAGATTTTTTGATGATGGCCATTCCGACTGGTGTGAGGTGATAAGGTCAGAAACTATAAAACTCTTTCACAGCAAGATTCTCTTAGACCCACCTCCTAGAGTAATGGAAATAAAAACAAAAATAAACAAATGGGACCTAATTAAACTTAAAAGCTTTTGCACAGCAAAGGAAACAATAAAGAAGATTAAAAAGACAACCATCAGAATGGGAGAAAATAATTGCAAATGAAACAATTGACAAAGGACTAATCTCCAAAATATATAAGCAGCTCATATACTTCAATATAAGAAAAACAAACAGCCCAATCAAAAAACGGGCAGAAGACCTACACAGACATTCCTCCAAAGAAGACATACAGATGGCTAATAAACACATGAAAAGATGTTCAATATTACTATTAGAGAAATGCAAATCAGAAAAGTCTTTAATATAAATCATAGCAATATTTTTTGGATCTATCTCTTAAGGAAAAAGAAAAGCAGAGATGAACAAATGGGACCTAAAACAGCTTTTGCACAGCAAAGGAGACCATTGACCAAATGAAAAGACAACCTACTAAGTGGGAGACAATATTCACAAATGATATGACAGCTAAGGGGTTAACATGCAAAGTATACAGAAAGCTCATACAATTCAATATCAAGAGACCAATTTAAAAATAAGCAGAAGGTCTGAATAGACTTTTTTCCAAAGAAGACAGACAGATAAGTAGTTTCAGGCATATGAAAAGATGCTCAATATCGCTAGTCATCAGAGAAAAGCAAATCAAAATTACAATAAGATGTCACTTCATACCTATGAGGATGACTATCATCAAAAGCACAAGACATAACAAATGTTGGTGAGGATGTGGGGAAAAGGGAACCTTAGTACACTGTTGGTGGGAAAGTAAATTGATGCAACCACTATGAAAGATAGAATGCAAGTTCCTCAAAAGGCTAAAAATAGAACTACCATATGATCTAACAATTGCACTTCTAAGTATATATTTGAAAAAATGAAAACATTAATTCAAAAAGATAATGCACCCCAATGTTTATTGCAGCATTATTTTTTTACAATAGCCAAGATATGAGTTAAGCATTCAATAAATTGAAGCTATTTTTATTATCATTATTAAGGAGACCCACTGTAAAATCCTGTCTTTTCTATTGAGCAGCCCAGTAGGTATAACCTTGAACAACTTATTTTAACCTCTCTTGAATCGCTGCATCAAGAAAAGCACAGCACACACTTGTAATCTGATTAAACAAGTCTACTCTTAGATATTTATTCAAAAAAATTGTTTTATTGATTTGTACACAAATCTTTATCCAAGATGTCAAAATCCAAAAGCTGTGAAAAATCAAAAGATTTGATAAATGAAAAATGTGACCCAGCCACACATGAAACAATTCATAGTCTCTATTTATCCTATTGAGTGATAATATTCATTCATGCATTAAACTGAAAATAACTACAGAGCGCTTCCTCAGAACTTGTGGGGGGCTATGCATACTACACAATATATACATTGATTTAGCTTTTGAAAATCTGAAATATTCTGAATTCTAAAACAGGCCTTGCCTCAAGGTTTTGGATAAAAAATAGTGGATTGTCCTAGAAAAAAGAGGAAGAATGGAAGAAAAAAAAGGAAGGAAAGAAGGGGGAAAAGGAAGAAAGGAAAGAAGGGAGATAAGGAGGTGGGGAGGGAGAAAAAGATGTTTTCCTGGTACCAATCCTTCCTAACCAGTCCTCTCGTCAGAGTTTTTCTATCTTTGTCCTTCTGCAGGAGAGCCACCTGCTCTGGTCCCGGTGACAGCCATCTGATGGCTCCCCAGCCTCCTCCTTACTGCCTGGGCCACTAGAATTGATCTTACTGATAAAGTTTTTTAAAAGATTCTGAACACTGACTTTCAGAATTTAGCTCTGCAGGCACTGCAGGGCCCCTTTATCATTCTTGTCTCAGAATTAAGAACCTGGGAGAGAAGCAGAAAAACAGATGAAAGAAAAACTATTTTGAGAATTTGCCAAATAGTGAATTTTTTCACACCCCTCTCCCTCAGCCTTTCCACAGAGAGTTGGTTTCAATCTAAATACTTCAAAGCTTTTGTTGATATCTGTTTTCCTCTGGTCCATACAACCCTCACCCCCACCACAGAGAAAGGGGGGAAAGATCCATATTCCAGTGTGGGGCCTTGGAATTCATTTAAAGCAAATATTCCCCCTAAAATGTTTCAATCCACAAAATGAGATTGTTTTTCAATCTTTTATTTTGCTTACTCTGTTTCCAACATGTTCTAGTTGCAGCCTCATGCGTAAACCATTGTGAACATGTTAAATTAGAAACACATTTTTTATTGCTATCTTTACCTCTCCAATTTTTAGTCTTCCCTAAAATATCTTGTGACCTCTGTGGTACCATGTCACATGTAACCCTGTCACATGAATTTTATGTCCCTTCCTCCTTAATTAGCCATGGTTACAGAGCAGCAATTTTGCTCAGAATTTCCTCTTAAGAAAGGGTTAAATAGGCAAATGTTTGGATCAAGTTCCCCTAACACCTTTGGATTAATTGGATTTGAGGCTAAAAATAAATTATCCAATAGGTTAACATGAGGTAATGTTGAAAGAACTGCTTGGAAAAGAACTCCAAAAATGCAAGAATGTCACCATGAATAGTTAAAGGCACCCTGCAAAGGGAGAAGAAAGCAGGTACTTATCTCAGCTTCAGGATGTTGACCAAGTTATCCCTGAGACACTAATTACAGACAGTAGTACTATTATCCCTTACTGCTGATGGGGAATGTAGGCTTTCAAAACAGAAAAGTGTTCCTATTCTTGAGGAATTTGCCATCCTCTTTAGCGTTCTACTCCAAATTTAGAGTTGCCTTTCCTCCTGTGAGATATTCTCAGCAAATAAAATGCAGGGAGGCAGGAAGGAGACTGATTCTGTGGTCCAATCCGTTCACTAAAAGATGCCTGCTCTGCCCTCTTCTTGTTGTCATTATTCAGTTGTTAAGTCATGTCCAACTCTTTGTGACCCCATGGACTGCAGCACACCAGGCTTCCCTGTCCTTCATTATTTCCCAGAGTTTACTCAAACTCAAGTCCATTAAGTTGATGATGCCATCCAACCATCTCATCCTCTGTCACCCCCTTCTCCTCCTGTCTTCAATCTTTCCCAGCATCAGGGTCTTTTCCAATGAGCCCACTCTGCATCAGGTGGATGCCAAAGTATTGGAGCTTCAGCTTCAGCATCAGTCCTTCCAATGAATATTCAGGGTTGATTTCCCTTAGGATTGACTCATTTGATCTCCTTGCTGTCCAAGGGACTCTCAAGACTCTTCTCCAGCACCACAGTTTGAAAGCACCAATTCTTTGGCCCTCAGCAAAGGAGAATGGATGCATGTAAATGTGTTGCTGAGTCGCTCCGCTGTGCACCTAAAACTATCACAACACTATCAATCAGCTATGAAAGAAAGCGAACGTGTTATTTATTCAGTCATGTCCGACTCTTTGTGACCCCATGGTCTGTAGCCCTCCAGGCTCCTCTGTCCATGGCGAGTCTCCAGGCAAGAATTACTGAAGTGCCATTCCCTTCTCCAGGGGATCTTCCCAACCCAGGGATTGAACCCAGGCCTCCTGCCTTGCAAGCATTTTCTTTACCATCTAAGCCACCAGGGAAGCTCTGTTAATCAGCTATACTCCAATACAAAATAAAAAGTTTAAAAATAAAGTATAATTTCCCAAATTTACTTGACTATGAAACGCTCTGTACATTCACCAATAGCTCACAGAACTAGGATTCCTTGGTGCACATTTGGAGAAATATTGTTCCAGAATCACTATGTTACCATGTTTTGGTGTTGCTATTCAACAGACAAATCTGTTCTGGAAGACAAATCTTCCAGATTTGGTCCACAAGTTTAAAATCATAGGGAAGTGTGCATGATTTTGTTCATCCAGTTCTTGCAGTGTTTTGCAAGGAGGAATCTTTCTAAAGTGGGGCATTTGTCCCCTTAGTGCTCTTGAAGCAAGTTTGGTGGTAACATGTGTTGGCTACATCCGAGCACAAGCTTCATAATAATAAATGGTCTATAGTAAGTCTTTTCTCAACCCAGATGCCCCACACCCAGGGTTGCTATAGAGCACTCTATAGCAGAGGGGTTACATGTGTAGGCTTTGCTGCTAAACAGCCTGGCTCTGCCACACATTACTCATCATTCGTGTGCTTCAGTTTTCTCATCAATCCAGTGGGGTGACGACACAAGGGTCAGCCTTATCAGGCTCCTGTGAGAATGAGATGAGCTAATTCATACAGAACTTTCCAATAGCTGTTGGCCCATAATGGATGGAAGGGAGAGGGAGGAAACGAGGGGAAAGGAGGGACAGAGAAAGAAGGAGAGATAGTAAGAACAACAGACCCTGTTTATGGTTCTGGACTTCTAGGGACTATATGCTTAAGGGCCAACGTCTAACAGAAGAAAATGGAGCAGTACTTTATTAACAGCAGAGCAAGCACAGTTCTCTGGCAAACTAGGCTAGAATCCAGGCTTCAGCACTTAAGGAGGGCTTCCTCTTCCCTTTCTCACAGCCTTAAAATGATTCAGCCTATAAAGCAGTTGCGCCTGCCCTACCAGCGAGAGAGGAAGAAGGACTCAGCCAGACCTGTGCAGAGGGCCAATCTGAAATCAGGACTCACCTGTGGAGGAGATAAGGAAAATACCTCACAAATATGAAAGAAACACCACACAGATGCAAGACAGGGTAGACCAGGTGTCCCATCCCCTGGACCCTAGCTTTGGACTTGCACTGTGGAATATCTACTATAAAGAGAATTTATAAATGTTTAATCTATTAATATAATCTCCCTAAATAATCCATACAAATAACATATATTTAGCAATTTACCAATATTTCAAGAGCAAAAAATGTAATTACCTCTCAAAACTGGAAATGTACTCAAATCCCCAGTATCGACATAACTGTGCCAATATTCCTCAGTGCCTGGGCAGTTCATGGGAAGCAAAAGGAAGAGGAGGTGAGGTGTTCTCAGATGATGAGGGGCTCTGGGTCCCCCACCGGAGCTGCTGCTGGGCTCTGTCTCCACCATAACCACAGCCCACTCACTCCCTTAAGCCTCAGAACGATGCATCTCTTCTTCCCTGGACCATTTTCCTGGTTACTGCCTTCCCACATCGTCCTTTGAGGCACTGTCTTCAGAGTTGGTCCCTACACTCACAGGAGGCACATGGTAGGGGACGGGGAAGAAGTCAGGATTAAGGAACAGAAGTGTATGGCATGTAGGCAGGGGAGTCATTCCCCATGTCGCTGGTAAATTCACCACCATCCCTCTCCTTCCTCCCCACCCACAGGTGGTTTTGAGACTGTTTCATGCCCACTTATCTGTGCAGTAAAAATTGCAATTCACAAATGGAAATTTATTACATCTTTCCAGAAACAGTGTGGGGATTCTTAAAAATATTCCCTCTAATGACTAAGAATCCTCCTCAATGATGTGACAGGGTACAATTTTAAATGCAATGACTTTTGACTTTGATTGTTCTTTTCTTATTCAAATTGACAGTTACCTATAAGAATCTGGAAATGCAGGAAATTCATGCCTTCATTCCCAGGCATCACCACGAGGTCCCTGTCCACATTTACTGTCCTCAGAGTGTATATGCTCAAGTCTCTGACATGCCACTAAGAGCCAATGGTCTATAATTGAGCCTGTGGCCCTCAGACCTCTGCCATGTACATCCCCAGGGCAGCTCAGATCCGTCTTGAGGCACTGACTATACTCTTAGGTAACTTATGACCAAGTAAAGCTGACTTGGCAAGTTGTGTCTGGATGTTATAAACTGGATACAGTTCTCAAGTAAAGAAATGGCTGTGGGTGTCCAAGTAGGTCATCTGGGTATAAGCTGCCAGCCATGCTGGCTCTTGCCCTTTGGGCTAAAGCCTTTTAATTTCCCACGTTCTTAGTGAAGGGGATTTTCATCAAAACATGCCTGGGAATCTCAAGTATCATTAGTCTTTCAACACAACTTAGAGGGATTTAGCTGTGTTGGGTGCCCTTCACCAGGTAAAATGTAGCTCAGAAGTACCAGGCAGCAAAGTCTCCGGAGCAGAGGGTCAGACACTCATGGCTGGGAGGAGTCCTGCAGGCCTGTGCAGCTCTCCCTGAATGCCAGGTGTGGAGGGCAGTGGGGGAGGCCAAACCTTCTGGCACTGTGACCACAGCAGGAGCTGGGACAAAGCCCTCCCTCACTCAGACACCGAGGAAAGATAATCACCATCGTCACACTCGGTCACCAGGTTCTCACACCCTCCTAAGCTTGGGTTATATTCTGCAACTTTCAGCTCACAACACAGGTATAAAGCAGGCTCCAGGGGAACTAAACAGAACTAATTCTGGCAGGTATCATCTACTGGATCGGATCTGGTCACCTCCCCACATGTGATGTGAAGGGCCTTAGCCCAGCCTTTCTAGATGATTTCAAGATCATTTGCCTTTCTTGTCAGAATATACACTAGGAGCTTCCATAGTGGTGTTTCCTCCTGTACTGTGAAGTAGCTGGAGTTGCCCTCATTGAAGAAAGAGAAAACCAAAATAAATATCCGAAGGCTTCCCTCCCCCATTCTAGTGTAATATCCTATTATAAAAGGCTTTGAACTCTTCCCCTTGGTAATAGTGTGGCCACATAGTTTTGATAGAGTAGACCAGCCCTGGTGGCTTCCCTGGTGGCTCAGACAGTAAGGAATCTGCCTGCAATGCAGGAGACCCAGCTCAGTCCCTAGGTTGGGATGACCCCCTGGAGAACGGAACTGCTACCCACGCCAGTATTCTTGCCTGGAGAATTCCATGGACAGAGGAGTCTGGTGGGCTACAGTCCATGGGATCACAAAGAGTCCAACACGACTGAGTGACTAACACCAGCCCAGCCCTGTGCATCTCAGGTCATCTTGTTGCTTCTTGCAGACACGTGCAGACACATAGCTCTACTCTAGCTCCCAGCACAGTGGCTAGCACATATCACGTGCTATGTAAATATTTTGCCAATGAATCGATAAGATGTTATTTTTTCTTTGACATTTTTTTATTCAGATCCTGTTTAACATGGAAGATAAACTGTTTTGCCTAAACTTTCATATTCTTTTTGCCAAGGTTCATGCAGATGGTCTGCATTTCTAAGTTTATATTAATAGCCTTCTGAATTCTAATTAATTTAGCATGTTAATTACTAATTCCTGACTCTTCCTTAACCATCACCTCCAATTAATCAATCTGTCCTATAGTCTTAAATAGGACTTCTCAGTAAGTCTCAAATGTGTCAAACTTTTCCATCTGCTATGCCACCATCGTAGTCCAAACCACCTTCATTTCTCTCCCAGACCCCTGAAACCACCTCTTAGCTAGGCCACCTGCCTCCAGTGTTACAATCCTGTCCAAATGCAAACCTGGCCCTGTCCATTCTATGCTTAAAGTCCTGAGTTAGAGACACATGTTGGGGGTTCTGGGAATATGTTCTCAGCACTCCCAGAACTCCAGCGGGGAGGTCCTGACACCTGTGAGTGAAAGTTCTAGCTCCATACAGTCCCTTCACATAGAGCTAATGTAGGATTCGCTCCTAGCCTGGGCTAGGCAGTCAGCAGCAGAGCAGATTTGGTAGCCTGGATTTCTGAGTATAGAGGAACTAGAGGAAGGACCTTGTCAATCGGGCATTTGTGGAATCCCCACTACGCCCTCCACTTCTTCAAGTTGACCTCAACCTACTAGACATGTGCAGGCCTTTCAGACCCTTCCAAAGCCAAGAGAGGGAAGAATAGTGAATAAACCCTCCCTTCTCTTGAGCTCAGTAAAGGGAGACACAGAAGCTACTTCCAGGTGTCTCAGCAGAAGGCTGGCATCTGTCTTTACACTATCCCTGTATACACACATACATACGTGCTAAGTTGTTTCAGTCATGTCCAATTCTGTGCGACCTTATGGACTGTAGCCCCCCAGGCTTCTCTCTCCATGGGATTCTCTAGGCAAGAATGCTGGAGTGGGTTGCCATTTCCTTCTCCAGGGGATCTTCCTGACCCAGGGATCAAACCCACATCTCTTATGTCTCCTACTTTGGCAGGCGGATTCTTTACCACTAGAGCCCCCTGGGAAGTCCCACACTATAGGCCTACAGGGCCACAAATCCATTTTCTTTTTACCTCCAATAGGATTCCCATCTTTAAGGCCCCTTCAACAACCATGCCTGATTCCTAAAGAGTAAACAGGGGAAACTAACAACCCATCTAAGAAATCCCAGCCACCAGACAGAGGAAGATCATGTAGAATAATCAAAACAAGTTCCCAGTGAAACAGAACTGCTGGAGAAAATAGATGGAAATCTGAGTAGAAAATAAGATTAATGAGTTCTACAAGCAGTTTTAAAAGACTTCACTTACATAAAAATGAGATCTCTCGGGGGAAAATTATTAGTTAAATTAAAGGAGAATATCATCATTAAGGGGGCTTCCCTGGTAGCTCAGTTGGTAAAGAATCTGCCTTCAGTGCAGGAGACCTGGGTTCAGTCTCTGGGTTGGAAAGATCCCCTTGAGGAGGGCATGGCAACCCACTCCAGTATTCTTGCCTGGAGAATCCCCATGGACAGAGGAGCCTGGTGGGCTACAGTCCATGGGGTCACAAAGAGTCAGACATGACTGAGTGACTAAGCACAGCACAGCACAGCACATGATCATTAAGACCCTAATAAGTGCTCTAGAAGAGCAAATTCAAGATATACTTCAAAGCACTGAGCAAAAGTTTGAAAGAAATTAAAATATCCAAGAAAAAGATAGAAACTGGAGGGATCCAGAAAGTTATTAATAATATAAAAATAATAGCTGTTTCTAAAAGAGAAAAAGGAACAGATGAAGGGAGGAGTAAGAGTAAGAAACAACTCAACAAAGAGTAAGAGAAAACTTCCCTGAACTGAAGAAAGATCCTCAGATTGGAAGAGTATATATGGAGTTTCAGGCTGGATTGACAAGAAAAGAAAAATCAAAGACAACCAGACTGGAATTCTTGAGCTTTAAGGAGAAAGAGGAAATCTCATAAGCATGCAAACACTTAAAAATCAACCTATCTGGGGCTTTCCAGTGGTTGGGAGTCCACCTGCCAATATAGGGGTTGCAGGTTGGATTCCTGCTCCAGGAAGATCCCACATGCTGCAGGGAAACTAAGCCCCTGCACCACCCCTCCTGAGTCCACATACTCTAGAGCCCATGTCTGCAACTCCTGGGCCTCCCACTGCAACTGCTGAATCCCACGTGCCTAGAGCCCATGCTCTGCAACAAGAGAAGCCACCACAATGAGAAGTTTGTGAATAGCAATGAAAAGTAGACCCTGCTCACCACAACTAGAGAAAGTCCATGCATAGCAACAGGGACCCAGCACAGATGAAAATAAATACTTTTTTTTTTTTCTTAATCAACCTACCTGCTATTGTTGTTTTTGCTTAGTTGCTAACTCACGTCCAACACTTTGCAACCCCATGGACCATAGTTTGCCAGGCCCCTCTGTCGTTGGGATTTCCCAGGCAGGAATACTGGAGTGGATTGCCATTTCCTTCTCCATGGGATCCTACTGATCCAGGGATCGAACCCATGTCCCCTGCACTGGCCGGCAGATTCTTCACCGCTGAGCCACCAGGGAAGCCCTACCTGCTGTTGTAGGGGGAAAAGAAAATCCAACTTCTCACTCAGAAACTAGAAAGGTAGGAGTTAGGGAAAACCATCTACAAACAACTGACAGGAAGGACTACAAACCAAGAATTCTGTACCCAGCCAAGATACTATTCTCTTTTCAAGTGAGTGAAAAATACTAGAAAATAGGTGAGGATGAAAAAAATGTATATTACTCAAGCTCCCTTAATAATGAAATTCTTGAGGAAAAAAATGAACACTTTCATAAATGAATAAAAATAGAGACTCCAAGATGGGAGACGATAAAAAGGAACAGCTGTTAATATTACTCAGCATCATGTATATGTATGTAAACTAAAATCTTAATGAAAATGAACATTTATTTGTATAGTATACAGTATATAATTTGCAACAAGTAAGTACAATTGAAGCAAAGGGATACATTTTAAGAAGAAGCACTATCTCAAAATGTAGGAGTTGGAGGTAGAGGGTGGAGAAAAGAAGGCAAAAGTACTCTCAAGAGGGTAGAGAAAGGAGAAAAGGTAAGCAGAAATCAAAAACATTCCACAGAAGAACAGGTGAATAAATAGTAGCTGTGGCAGCCACAGAAGTGCCCTGTCTTCTTTCAAGAGAAAACTGTCATGAGGAATGCATTTACTAACAGTCTTCAAAGGCTGGTGTGGGGGAAGCAATTGGAAAATCTCTTAAAGCTAATGATATGACTAAATAATTGAACCAGAATTAAAAGACAGTTTGGAAAGGAGATGTATGTAAGCTAAATATTTTTGAAAACCAGTGGCTTTATTCTAGAATAAACTCTTAGGAATGAAAACTGGGGAAAATATTTCATTTTAGGAGGAACAAAAATTATGACTACTTAAGAATTGTGGCTCAGAGGTTAAAGCATCTGCCTGGAATGCGGGAGACCCAGGTTCGATCCCTGGGTCGGGAAGATCCCCTGGAGAAGGAAATGGCAACCCACTCCAGTATTCTTGCCTGGAGAATCCCATGGAAGGAGGAGCCTGGTAGCCTATAGTCCATGGGATCGCAAAGAGTCGGACAGGACTGAGCGACTTCACTTTCACTTTTCACTTTCAAGAATAAATTTAACAAGAAAAGCACAAGAACTATATGAAGAAAATGAGAGATATTGTTAAAGACAAACAAGATAACCACTCTCTTGGATGGGAAGACTTATTATCATTAAATGTCAATTCTCCTAAAATGAATATGCAGGTTATGGGGAGCAGAGCACTCACATATATTGCTAGTGGAAAGAAGAGGTTTCCTATCATTTGTGGAAAGCAATCTTAAAACGTATGTTAAAATAAACAGTATTCTTTGACTCAGTAATTCCAGTCCTGGAATATAAAGCACTAATGCTTAAGGACATATGTATAGAATATTTATTGCAGCATAGTTTGCAATTCCAGAAAACTTTATAAACAAAATGAATGTTCATAAATGGGAAACTGGCTAAATACATTGTGATACATCTACATCATAAAATTCTATATGTCTCTCTAAAAGAATTAAAAAGAGCTTTGCCAAGTGACTTGGAGGGAGTTCTACACAGTGAGAAAAAGCAAAATGCAGGAAAATGTGTATAATATAATGCCATCTTGGTAAAAAGAAAAAAGCAACCGCACCACCCAAAAAATGTCTGTGTGCATATATGTTTGTATTTCCTTGATTCTGAAATACACCCACACATAATGGGTGTTGCAGTTTCAAGGAACAGCCCAAAGGCAACATCACTAATGCTCCTGATGGTGCAGACAACAGCAGAGTCCAGAAAAGCACACACGCAATGTCTGTGAATTGAAAAGGGCTTCCAAAGAGTCAAGCTCTGAATATGAAGACGTGTAGGGATATCTAACCCACTTTATTTCACTTACACAGTTTTTCTTTCATGTGTACAAATGAGTGATGTAAGAAGTGATGTAAGAAGGTGTAAAAGAGATAGTTCCATAAGCTTAAAAAGTACAAGAGTTAAGAAAGCATTGTGTCATGGTTTAATTGGCAGCAGTTTCATCTTCCAACGTAGAACACAATTGTGTGTCTTACACTAAATTAAATTAAATTAAGTGAAATTTAATTTAAGAGAAATTAATCATCTTAAATTAAGTGAAATTTGCAGTATACATATGTGTATATTAATAGCCGTACAGAACTATATGAATACGGAGAAAATTATGCAATACAATGCAGGATAGTCATATGAATGCATTAGTCTGCTAGGGCTGCCATGACAAAATTCCCCAAACTGAGTGGCTTAAATAACAGAAATGTATTTTCTCTGGAAGCCAGTGATCGAGGTGCCAGCAGGTTTGGCTTCTCCTGAGGCTTGTGGATTTCCACCTTCCCACCATGTCCCCATGTGGCCACTCCTCTGTGTGTGCGGCCCTGGTGTCTCTCCCCGCTCTGATAAAGACACCAGTAGTATTGGATTAGGCCCCTACCATTATGACCTTATTCGATCTTATTCTCTCTTTAAAAGCTGTAGCTCCAAATACAGTCACATTCTGAGGTACTGGGGTTTAAGTGTTCAACTATAATTTTGTTCAACTATAAAATCGAGGAACACAATTCAGTCCAAACAATAGGTTGTTTGGGGAGACTTGGGGAAAGAGAAGAAGAGAGACCACAAAATAAAGGAAAAGAAAACAAAAAGGATCACACTTTTTTTAAAAAAAAAAAGTCATGCATATATAGGCACTTACATAGAATCATGTATATGTACCCCAATATTTGGAGCAACACTATTTACAATAACTAAGACATGAAAGCAACCTAAATGTCTGTTAACATATGAATGGATAAAGAAGATGTGAGATTTTATATATATATATATATATATACACACACACACAATGGAACATTGCTCAGCCATAAAGAATGAAATAATGAATAATGTCATTTGGAACAACAGGGATGGACCTACAGATTATCATATTAAGTGAAGTGAATCAAGCAGAGAAAGAAATTGTCCATCACTTATATGTAGAATCTCATTATAAACTAACTGCTGCCGCTGCTGCTAAGTTACTTCAGTAGTATCTGACTCTGTGCAACCCCATAGACAGCAGCCCACCAGGCTCCCGCATCCCTGGGATTCTCCAGGCAAGAACACTGGAGTGGGTTGCCATTTCCTTCTCCAATGCATGAAAGTGAAAAGTGAAAGTGAAGTCGCTCAGTCGTGTCCAACTCTTAGCGACCCCATGGACCGCAGCCTACCAGGCTCCTCCATCCATGGGATTTTCCAAGCAAGAATACTGGAGTGGGGTGCCATTGCCTTCTCTGTATAAACTACTTCCATTTAAAAAATTTTAAGTACATGTGTTCCCCATCCTGAACCCCCCTCCCACCTCCCTCCCCATCCCATCCCTTTGGGTCATCCCAGTGATTCATGTCACTGTATGGCAAAACCAATACAATATTGTAACGTAATTAGCCTCCAATTAAAATAAATAAATTTATATTAAAAAATAAAAACTCAAAAAAAATAAAAAATTTTAAGTAAAATCCTAAGCGAAATAAAATCACAGATGTAGAAAACAAACTTATGGTTGCCAGGGGACAGGAGTAAGGGAAAAATCTGGGGTTGGGATTGAGGTATACACACTATTGTATGTAAAACAGATACCTACTAAGAACCTCTGGAGAAGGGAATGGCAACCCACTCCAGTATTCTTGCCTGGAGAATTCCATGGACAGAGGAGCCTGGCAGCTACAGTCCATGGTGTTGCAAAGAGTCAGACACAATTGAGCAACTAACATCAGTAAGAAAATGCTATATAGTACAGGAAAATCTGTTCAATATTCTGCAATGGCCTATATAGGAGAAACATCTTTAAAAAAAACAGTGGATATATGTGTATGTATAACTGATTACTTTGCCATACACCTAAAACAAACACGTCATTGTAATCAACTATATGCCAAAAAAAAATTTTAAGACAAATAAATAAAAATGAAATCCTGCATATGCATAAATAAGTATATAAAGATGCAACTATAAAATAATTATTTTAAAAGCATTTATTCAATGATCTGTCACTGTCCTTGGGTAAAGGCCAAACTATGTTAACAATTTATAGTGCTTCTAGAAGTTAATCTCTCCGTCCCTCCTCAGTTTCCCCTGTGTATTGTTTACTTCACTCTCTCTGCTCCAGAAACCCCAAACTTCCTTCACCTCCTCTGAAATTCCTGCCACCATCCACTGTCCTTTCTCTTCAGAACACCCTTCTCCAATTTCGATCTATTTAGCCTTCAACTAGGAGAAGGCAATGGCACCCCACTCCAGCACTCTTGCCTGGAAAATCCCATGGATGGAGGAGCCTGGTGGGCTGCAGTCCATGGGGTCGCTAAGAGTCGGACACGACTGAGCGACTTCACTTTCACTTTTCACTTTCATGCATTGGAGAAGGAAATGGCAACCCACTCCAGTGTTCTTGCCTGGAGAATCCCAGGGACGGGGGAGCCTGGTGGGCTGCCGTCTATGGGGTCGCACAGAATCGGACACGACTGAAGCGACTTAGCAGCAGCAGCAGCAGCCTTCAACTACCAGTTTACCTTTTACCTCCTTTGAGGCCTTGCTCCACCCTGCACCAACTTTCTCACAGTAGTCCAGTCTCCAAGAAAATCACCCAGATCCTTATTGAAAAGTCATATACTTTGTTTTTACTTAGAGTGACTGAATCCAACTACTGTGGCAGGGTTGGGTGGGTGAGAATTTCCTGCCTTCTAAAGTGTGCAAATCTATGCCATGGGCTAGTTAAACCTCTGTAACACCTTGAAATTTCTCCTTTAAGATCCATCACAAGTGTTACTGTTTATTTAAGGCAAGGATTGGCAACCAGGTAGAATATATTTGAGGCTTTACATACAAAGAGACAAAGTCAAGGATATTATGTAGGTACTTATAGAATAAGATAGGAAATAAATTTTCACAAACTTTTAAATAAAATTTTAACAAAATTCAAAACACAATGCAGCACATTTTTTTTGTAATACAAGTCTACTAATGAGGAAAATGAAATTTCTTTTGCTTGGGATAGCATTTCGGTAATTGGGGCCAAAGTTGGTATTTTCTAATACTATAGTAGAAACATGACCTTGTTCTTCTACAAAGCTTTTCCTTGCTTTTCTGCAGCACAGTGTATGAGTGGTCATAAGTCAATATCGCTTTGAAAAAAGGTACTACATGGCATTTCTGTGGATTATCACATACACGCACCATGCACACACACAAATTCACCAAAGATGAAAACAAGCACCAATAAATCTACTCAAATCAGCCTCTAGAATTTCACTACTCCTTTACTTGTATGCCATCTTTGTTCTGCCAGTCAATTCACTTCCTATCTTTTATTGAGTAAAACAAAGGCAACTGCCTGTAGTCAATATATTTTAAAGCCAACTTTCCAGGCACAAATGGGTACTTTTCAGAGTCAGAACTAGAAGCCAAATACAAAAGATGACTGGCTATATGTCCATAGGAAAACGCACAAAGTCATTCTAGGTCCCAACACTTCAAGGTAAGAAGTTGTATCTTGGCGCTTCCAAATGTCATGATTTTTTTCTTATTGTCTTCTTTAGTTTCTGGACACAGAGAAGCTTGGCAAAGTCAAAAGTGCATTAAAAGAAAGCACAAGTTAATAGAGTAGGGAAATTTTCCTAACTGTGTGGCTCAGCATCCAAAACTTCACCAAAGTAAAAGTGTAAGAAGTTGAATAAATTAAAAACAAAACACACACACCACCATAATTCAGTTCAGTTCAGTCGCTCAGTTGTGTCCGACTCTTTGGGACCCCATGGACTGCAGCACACCAGGCCTCCCTGTCCATCACCAACTCCCAGAGCCTACCCAAACTCATGTCCATTGACTCAGTGTTGCCATCCAACCATCTCATCCTCTGTCGTCCCTTTCTCCTCCTGCCTTCAATCTTTCCCAGCATCAGAGTCTTTTCCAATGAGTTAGCTCTTTGCATCAGGTGGCCAAAGTATTGGAGTTTCAGCTTCAACATCAGTCCTTCCAATAAACACCCAGGACTGATCTCCTTGAGGATGGCCTGGTTGGATCTCATTGCAGTCCAAGGGACTCTCAAAAGTCTTCTCCAACACCACAGTTCAAAAGCATCAATTCTTCAGCACTCAGCTTTCTTTATAGTCCAACTCTCACATCCGTGCATGACTACTACATATTAACACCATAATATGCAACTAAAAAAGACAAATGACAATTTACAGGGCTATTTGGAAATATATATTTATATTTTCTAAAAAGCCAAATGACAAACCAGGGAAAATACTTACAATTTACATATTAAACAGCCTCTAAAAATGGAGAAGAAAAAGACCAAAACCCTATACAAATTTTCACTAGAGGTATAATCAGACAACTCATTGAAAAATAAATGCAAATTACTCTTACTCATATAAAAAAATGTTCAACCTTTTTCATCATAAGAGAAATGCAAATTAAAACTGCAGTTAGATGCAATTTCTCACCTATTATATTGGCAAAACCCCAAAACTTTGACATCATACTTTATTGGCAAGACTTTGGGGAACAGATACTCTCATAATTTGATGATGGGAATGCAAAATGGTATAAACCCTATGCAGGGGAACTTGGCAGTATCCAGCAAAATGTCATGTGCATTTACCCTTTGACCCAGCCATCCCACTTCTAGGACTCTCTCCCACAGAAACACTGGCAAAGATACAAAAAGACGCATGCACAAGGCTATTCATTTCAGCATTATTTGAAATAGCTAAAATCTGGAAACAAACCAAAGGTCCACCAATGGGGGCCGATGGAATTAACTACAGTATATCCAGCCTAAAGGGGTTCTAGGCAGCGGTGGAAGCAAATAAGGATTCTTTTTACAGACTGTATATATGTGTGCTACACAGCTCTCAGACATTCTCTATCCATAATCCCCTTGGAGTCGCAATAATCTTTCATGGTATCTTGAGGCCAAAAGAAATGCCTAATAGTTTCACTTGTTAATAGACTTCAATCACTCACAATCACTTAAATCAATCACTCATAATGATGAGGGGGGAATGGAGGACCAGAGAGAATGATACTGAAGAAGGAGAGGGAGGAGATGTTATCAAGACCGTAGAGGTGAACAGTTTCTAGGGACACAGACAGAGCAATAAAGTAAAGGATAGAAAGAGTCCCCTGGAGTTGGCAAATAGTGAAGTCAGACAGAGTGAATTAGTGCAGAATTTAGTGAGGGAAGAAGAAAAATATGGAGATATGTAGACTGAAGCAACTTAGCAGCAGCAGCAGCAGCCTCCATCATCAAGAGAAATGGCCAGAAGTTGAGCAAACAATATCAACATGACAGAAGAGTGAGGGCAAAAGCCAGAGGAAAAAAGTGAACGAAGTGAAAATCTCTCAGTTGTGTCCGACTTTTTATGACCCCATGGACTGTAGCCTGCCAGACTCCTCAGTCCATGGGATTCTCCAGGAAAGAATACTGGAGTGGGTTGCCTTTCCCTCCTTCAGGGGATCTTCCCAACCCAGGGATCAAATCCAGGTCTCTGGCATTGTGGAGCCGGAGCATGGGCTTCCTTAGGGGCTCAGAGGGTAAATAATCTTCCCACAATGCCAGAGACCTGGGTTCAGTCCCTTGGTTGGGAAGATCCCCTGGAGAAGGGAATGGCTACCCATGCCAGTATTCTTGCCTGGAGAATCCTATGGACTGAGGAGCCTGGCGGGCTACAGTCCATGGGGTCGCAAAAAGTCGAACACAACTGAGCAACTTTCATTTCACGTCTTAGAAGCATGAGTTTACAATTCCTCATCCAGATCCCTTGGGCCAGATGTGTTTCTGGATTCAGAATTCTTAAGATTTTAGGAAATGAATAATGGAACAAGTACAGTTAATATGTAATACCTGGGAAGCACTTCATAATCAAACACACTAATATTTCTTCAGACAAATGCATAAATACTAGGAGTAAGTAGGATGAACTGATTCACATCAGTTCACATCTGTTTCTGTCACCAAATAAAATATAGAATGCTTTTGCTTCTCCGTAGTTGGGAATTGCAGGTAAGGAAGTGTGAGCTTAGAGCAGAGAAATGCTAAGAGCAGGTCTACAACAGGTTTCTGCTGAGCAGATGGTGAAAGGAACGTTTACTGAGAAGCTAGGGACAGAGGATCAAGCATCCAGGAGGGCATAATAGAAGGAGAAAGGGGGACTCTGAGTGAAGGTTTGGCCCTGGGGGCAATGGCCAAGGAAACAGGGCTCAGCCGAGTTGATGGTAGGCTTGAGTAGATTGAGTCCCAAGAAATAGCAGCAACACAAGGAGATTAAAGCACCACATCTTTTGTTATTTTCCAAGTGGAAAATTTCAGAGAAGCTCTTCTGGAGTCTTTGGAAGAGAATTCTTATCAAAGAGGCTCTGTGGGTGGAGACACAGTTTCTAGGGTTGGCCAGCGTGCTTAAGGCTTTGGGTTTCCAGTGCAGACACTTTCCTCATGTGCTGGGGAAGAGAAGGCCTATGAATCTCACACACAGCATCCTGGACTCTGAAATCTGCATGTTCGCAGGCTTAGGGCTCTAGTATCCCTTTCCTGGGAAACTGCAGGGAAAAAATTACCAGGTTTCTTGCCTTTCTCCCTAATGAAGGTCATTCCTGAGAACCAGCGGTTAATGCTTTTCATGTTCTTGGAACATCGTAGATAAAAGGCATGTCTTAAAGCAAACATGTAATTTTACATGCCTTTGGAATGCCTTTTTGTACCATGCATTCTATGTTTAATAGGAGGTATAGAGATTACATTTGGCTTGTTCTAATAAAATTTAATACATTCCCATCGGGCTGGAAAGACTCTTCAGCTTCAGCCAAAGTTTTTCCTTCAAGACTCACGTGCAATGAACCCAGTGAAGGTAAGTCCCTGCCATGGAGGCATGGTCAGGAGGGGAGAGGGGAGACCACGCACATCCTGGCAGGGGGGTTCATGCCAGGGTTTGCAGACAGAACCAGACCCCAAGGACTGTCACTCCTACACTGTGCACTTCAGCAGAGTGGGCAGAGATTACCAAACATCCCATTAAGCCATTCAGCTCCCTTTCCCAAGTCACGGATGGAGTGAGGGAAATACCAGGTCTCCATGAGGGCCTGTCAGGATGCCGCTGGCCAGGGTCCCAGGGGAAGGCAGTGGGTTTATGAACACCTGAGATCAGGCATGTGAGCTGGTGTTTAAACGGTTCCAACTTATCATCAAGGGCTTCAGCCAAGTTAATGAGAACCAGAGCTCAGACCAAAACGCTTATTTTGAAAATACCTATTTTTCAAAGATTTTTGCATTCTAAATTAAACCATATGAGTAATTGTATCCTAGCTTCATAGTCGGTTCTGGAAAAGAAAATTCTTGTTGCCTAACTTGGGAAAGAACGTCATGATTTTGCCAAAGGGAAGTGGGGAGGGGGTAGAAAGTAGAGCCCTGGGGTGTCCACAGCCAAACCCACACAGCTGCAAGTGACCTTGACCCCCAGGGAGGCAAGGGCTTCTGCGAAGAGCTTCTAGATCACTACCTTGCCCTCCCCCCAGAAATCCAAATTCACCTTGCAGGCTGAGTCTGCCTTCACCTTGCTTCTATAGAAGGTCGGAATCCAGTGAATTCAAGGTATTTGAAATTCATGTAACAGAATTGTGTAAAGGTCAGGCATTGTTTGATGGCCTTTAAATGGGAATGAATGTGTTTTGTTGGAGTAGGGGAATATTTGTTCTTTCTGTTTTTCTTTTTCCTTTATTTAACTTTGTTTTGTTTATTTGTCTTGTCCTAGGAGATATCCGACCTTTCTGGGCTTTTGCAAACTTCCGAAAGTTGTGGGTTTCTCCGAACTGCTATTTTCAGAAAAACTGGAGAAGGTTTACCTGATGATAAGGCCCTCCGACTACACGTTCCTAATTAGGTCCTAACAGACCCAATTCTACATTCCCTTTTCTTTGACCTGGTGACGTTGTACCCAAAGCTATTTCGTTCCAGAGTAAATATTTTGTCTTCAGAATCAATTAAGGAGCCATCAACAAAACTTGCTATTTCAGCAAGAGGCATTCATCCTCTAATTAAACCATCAAGTAAGGTGTCAAAGAACACCTGAGGAAACAGATAAACAGAGGGGTCCATAGAGTCAAGCAGAGTTGCAAGTTCAAATCTTCCTTCTGCCACTGGACTGTCTCTGTCATCATCTGCCAGCCTTGTGAATAGAAGTTAATCTGTATAGAGCTTTGTCACATACCAAATGCTTTCGTGCAAATCTCATATAAAATTTTCATACATAAACCTCATTTTCTTGATAAGGAAACTGATATGCAAAGAGGTTCATTTGACTTGACCAAAGTCTCAGAACCAGAAGCTGGCAGAACCGGGACTCAAACCAAGGTCTGTCAAGTTCCGAAACCTCTTTATTTATGCATGTATTTATTTATTTTGCTGTGCTGTGGCTTACAAGATTTTAGTTCCCTGACCAGTGATTGAACCTGGGCCCTCGGCAGTAAGAGCATCAATTTCTCATCACTGGATGCCAGGAAATTCCCAAAGCCCCTTCTTTTAAACTCAGTTTTGCAAAGTGAGAATTATGACAAACTGGCCTCAGAAACTTGGCATTAATTCATTGATTTGCACCCTGTTGTGAAATGATGGAAAAAGCAAATCATCTGCTTCTAAATTCACATTGTCGTTGTTTAGTCACTAAGTCATGTCCTACTTTGTGACCCTATGGACTGTCGTCTACCAGACTCCTCTGTCCATGGGATTTCTCTGGCAGGAATACTGGTGTGGGTTGCCATTTCCTTCTACAAGGGATCTTCCCAACCCAGGGATCGAACCTGCATCTCCTGCATTGCAGGCCAATTCTTTACTGCTGAGCCACTGGGGAAGCCCTTTCTAAACTCATACTCTTCCGTTTACTAGTCATATGACCTTGAACTAGTCATTTGACCTGAGTTTCATTTCTCTCAATTGAAAAATGAAGCTAATTACACTTATCTCTTAGTCTTGTTGTCAAGGTAAATGTGGAAGCATTTATCATATAGGATCTCAGTAGACATTGATTGGTTAAGTCAGTCAGTTCAGTCTCAGTCATGTCTGACTCTTTGTGACCCCATGGACTACAGCACACCAGGCTTCCCTGTCCATCATGAACTCCCAGAGCTTGTGCAAACTCATGTCCATCAAGTTGGTGATGCCATTCAACCATCTCATCCTCTGTCGTCTCCTTCTCCTCTTGCCTTCAATCTTTCCCAGCATCGGGGTCTTTTCCAATGAGTCAGTTCTTCACATCAGGTAGCCAATGTATTGGAGTTTCAGCTTCAGCATCAGTCCTTCCAATGTATATTCAGGACTGATTTCCTTTAGGATGGACTGGTTGGATCTACTTGCAATCCAAGGGACTCTCAAGAGTCTTCTCCAACACCACAGTTCAAAAGCATCAATTCTTCGGCACTCAGCTTTCTCTGTAGTCCAACACTCACATCCATACATGACAACTGGAAAAACCATAGCTTTGATTAGACAGACCTTTGTCAGCAAAGTAATGTCTCTGCCTTTTAATATGCTGTCTAGGTTGGTCATAGCTTTTCTTCCAGGGAGCAAGAGTCTTTTAATTTCATGGCTGCAGTGATTTTGGAGCCCAAGAAAATAGTCAGTCACTGTTTTCATCAAGAGGCTCTTTAGTTCCTCTTCACTTTCTGCCATAAAGGTGGTGTCTTTGCATATCTGAGATTATTGATATTGGTTAAGTTTAGTTATGACCAACCTAGATAGCATATTCAAAAGCAGGGACATTTGCCAACAAAGGTCCATCTAGTCAAGACCATGGTTTTCCCAGTAGTCATGTATGAATGTGAGAGTTGGACTGTGAAGAAAGCTGAGCGCCGAAGAATTGATGCTTTTGAACTGTGGTGTTGGAGAAGACTCTTGAGAGTCCCTTGGACTGCAAGGAGATCCAACCAGTCCATTCTGAAGGAGATCAGCCCTGGGATTTCTTTGGAAGGAATGACACTAAAGCTGAAACTCCAGTACTTTGGCCACCTGATACGAAGAGTTGACTCATTGGAAAAGACTGATGCTGGGAGGGATTGGGGGCAGGAGGAGAAGGGGACGACAGAGGATGAGATGGCTGGATAGCATCACTGACTCGATGAACGTGAGTCTGAGTGAACTCCGGGAGTTGGTGATGGACAGGGAAGCCTGGTGTGCTGCAATTCATGGGGTCACAAAGAGTCAGACACGACTGAGCAACTGAACTGAACTGAAGTTTGGTTAATGAAGATTGGTTAAGTAAGTTAGTCAAAAAGAAATACAACATTGTGGCTAAGTTCTTGGCCTCGGGCTCATTCTATACACTCAGATCCCAGCTCCACCACTTAGTGGCATCAGCTTGGGAAAACTACTTTAGTTCTTGGAAGAGTGAAGATAATAATGGGGCTGTTGTGATAACCCTTGCACGATCTCAGGACAGTACCTGGCATATGCTACTCTATGAATGTTTTTTATTAGATGTTATTAATTTGAGTAAAAGTAGTTTTTTTGAGCATGTGATATAGTTTTATTACCACAGGTTTGGAAGGAGGGGAAGAACACAAGATTACTAAAGAAAAAAATATTTTTTTTAATTAATTGTGGTCATTACTATTTTTAAAGAAGTACCATTCATGTTTTTCTTTTAATTTTATTTGGTTTCAATTAACTGCTCTTTATCACATCATACCATTTTTGCCACATACTGACTCATCTCTTCTCTGCCAGTTTAACTCTTAACTATCCTACTAAGATCATCAGAAATCCCATTACTCTCACAATGTCTGTGTAGACAAAGGCACATGTAAATAAACACCCAACTAATCTTACTGTTTTATGCAGTTCACAAAAGACTTTCATATATGATATAGATTCTCATTTGACACTCTTGACAACCTACGGGGTAGATATTATTTTACATACAAGAAAATTCAGTCTTTGTGTAGCTGAGCAACTAGGACATACAGTTAAACTGACTATAGTTTTGCATTTTAGGGAAAATACTTTTTTTTTCCTTTTTACCTTTTGACCCTCTTCACCAATTTGTTCCACACTTACCCCACCATACCCCTGTCCTGCCTCTGGCAATCAGCAATCTGTTCTCTGGATCTATGAGCTTGGTTTTTATGTTTTGATTTGTTTGTTTGTTTAGATTCCACGCATTACAAAGATCATATGGCATTTTTCTTTCTCTGTCTGACTTATTTCACTTAGCATATTGCCCTCAAATTTCATCCATGTTGACACAAACGGCAATATTTTATTATTCTATGGCTGATGAACAGTCCATTGTATATATACACCACAATCTCTTTATCCATTCATCCGTGAATGGACATAGGAGGTTTCTATATCTTGACTGTTGTAAATAATACTGCAAGGAGCATAGGGGTGCTTATATATTTTTGAATTAGTGTTTTCATTTTCTTCAGACAAATACCCAGAAGTAGATTTGCTGGATCATATGGTAGTTTCATTTTTAATTTTTTGAGGAACTTCTATAGTGTTTTCCATATTGAGTGCACCAATTTACAGTCCCACCAACAGTGTACAAAGGTCATATTTTCTCCATATATTAACCAACACTTTTTATTTCTTTTCTTTTTGAAAACAGCTGTTCTGACAGGTGTGAGATGATAGCTCAATGTGGTTTTGATTTGCATTTCTCTGAAAACAAATTATGTTGAACATCTTTTCATGTTGGTTATCTGTATGTCTTCTTTGGAAAAATGTCTATTCAGATCCTCAGCTCATTTTTTAATCAGATTGTTATTTGTTTGGTTTCGGGTTTTTTGTTTTTTCCTATTGAGTTGCATGAACTTTTTATACATTTTAATTGAAGTATATTTGACTTACAATATTTTATTAGTTTCAGATTTATTCCAGTGATTTCAATATTTTTATGTATTACAAAATTATCATGTGTCTAATTATAATCTGACAAAATAAAAAGTGTTACAATATTATTGATTATAGTCTCTATGTTGTGGCATTTATTTTATAACTAGAAGCATGTGCATCTTAATCCCCTTCATCTGTTTCACTTATCTCCATAACCCCTCCACTCTCATTTATCTACTCTATCAATCTGTTCCACTTTTGTTATGTTTGTTCTTAAATATTTTAGATTCATATAAGTGAAATCTACTGTATTTTATTTTCTCTGTCTGACATTTCAATTAGCATAATACTCACTAGGTCCATCCTTGGTGTTACAAATAACAGGATTTTGCTCTTTTTCTACATTGAGTAATATTCAGAATGGACCAGTTGGATCTCCTTGCAGTCCGAGGGACTCTCAAGAGTCTTCTCCAACACCACAATTCAAAAGCATCAATTCTTCGGCACTCAGCCTTCTTCACAGTCCAACTCTCACATCCGTACATGACCACAGGAAAAACCATAGCCTTGACTAGATGAACCTTCGTTGGCAAAGTAATGTCTCTGCTTTTGAATATGCTATCTAGGTTGGTCATAACTTTCCTTCCAAGGAGTAAGCATCTTTTAATTTCATGGCTGCAGTCACCATCTGTAGTGATTTTGGAGCCCAAAAAAAATAAAGTCTGACACTGTTTCCACTGTTTCCCCATCTATTTCCCATGAAGTGGTGGGACCAGATGCCATGATCTTTGTTTTCTGCAAGGAGATCCAACCGGTCCATTCAGAAGGAGATCAGCCCTGGGATTTCTTTGGAAGGAATGATGCTGAAGCTGAAACTCCAGTACTTTGGCCACCTCATGCGAAGAGTTGACTCGTTGGAAAAGACTCTGATGCTGGGAGGGATTGGGGGCAGGAGGAGAAGGGGATGACAGAGGATGAGATGGCTGGATGGTATCACTGACTCGATGGGCGTGAGTCTGAGTGAACTCTGGGAGTTGGTGATGGACAGGGAGGCCTGGCGTGCTGCGATTCATGGGGTCGCAAAGAGTCTGACACGACTGAGCGACTGATCTGATCTGATGTATATATGTGTGTGTGTGTGTGTGTGTGTGTACATATATATGTATGTATATGTGTATCTTCCTTGTCCATCTGTCTCTCAATGGACACTTTGGTTGCTTCTATACATAAGTAACTTTGGACATTATCTTTTATCAGCTATGACTTCCAAATATTTTCTGCCATTCAGTAGATTTCCCTTTCATTTTGTTGATTGTTTCTTTTGTTGTGCAGAAGCTTTTTCATTTGATGTAGTCCTGCTTGCTCTATTTTTACTTTCGTTGCTTCTTTTTTGGGTGTCAGATCCAAAGTATCATTGCCAAAACCTATACAGATGAGACCACTGCTTATGCTTTCTTCTAGTTTTTTGGTTTCCAGTCTTATGTTCAGGTCTTCTATCCATTTGGAATTAACTTTTATGTATGGTATAAGACAGGAGTCCAATTTCAATCTTTTGCATGTGACTGTCCAGTTTTCCCATATCATTTATTGAAGAGACTACCCTTTCCCCACTGTATATTCCTGGCTCCTTTGTTGTAAATTATTTGATCATATATGCATGGGTTTAGTTCTGAGCTTTCTATTCTGTTCCATCATCTAATGTGTCTTTTTTTATGCCAGTAACTACTGTTTTAATTGCTATAGCTTCATAATATAGTTTGAAATCTGGAATATGATGCCTTCAATTTTGTCCTTTCTAAAGTTTGTTTTGGCTATGAGGGGTCTTTTGTGTTTCCATGTAACTTTTAGGATTGTTTATTTCTGTGAAAAATAACATTGGAAGTTGGATAGGGGTTGTATTGAATCTGTAGATTCCTTTGGGTAGTATAGACATTGTAACAGTGATTCTTCTAATCCATGAGTACAGAATGTCTTTCCATTAATCTGTATCATATTCAATTTCTTTTTGCCTTTTCATACTGTTCATGTGGTTCTCAAGGCAAGAATGCTGAAGTGGTTTGCCATTATCTTCTCCAGTGGACCACATTTTGTCAGAACTCTCCACCATGACCCATCTGTCTAGGTGGCCCTACACGGCATGGCTCATAGTTTCATTGAGTTAGACAAAGGCTGTGATTCATGTGATCGATTTGGTTAGTTCTCTGTGATTGTGGTTTTCATTCTGTATGCCTTCTGATGAGGATAAGAGGCTTGTGGAAGCTTCCTGATGGGAGGGACTGGCTGTGGGGAAAACTGGGTCTTACTCTGGTGGGCAAGGCCATGCTCAGTAAATCTTTAACCCAATTTTCTGCTGATGGGTGGGGCTGTGTTCCCTCAGCTGATGGAATTCCAACTGAGCTATTTCAAAGCCTAAAAGATGATGCTGCTAAAGTGCTACACTCAATATGCCAGCAAATTTGGAAAACTCAACAGTGGCCACAGGACTGGAAAAAATCAGTTTTCACTCCAATCCCAAAGAAGGGCAGTGCCAAAGAACATGCAAACTACTGCACAATTCCACTCTAGCAAGGTCAACTACTGCACAATTCCACTCTAGCAAGGTCATGCTCAAAGTCCTCCAAGCTAGGCTTCAACAGTACATGAACTAAGAACTTCCAGATATGTAAGCTGGATTTAGAAAAGACAGAGGAACCAGAGATCAAATTGCCACCATCCCTTGGATCATAGAAAAAGCAAGGGAATTCCAGAAAAACTTCTACTTCTACTTCTGCTTCATTAACTATGCATCAAGCCTGTATATTGTCACCCTGTTTATTTAACTTGCTTGTGAAATGCTGAGCTGGATGAAGCACAAGCTGTAATCAAGATTGCCAGGAGAAATATCAGTAACATCAGATATGCAGATGACACTACCATTATGGCAGAAAGCAAAGAAAAACTAAAGAGCTCCTTGATGAAGGTGAAAGAGAAGGGTGAAAAAGTTGGCTTAGAACTCAACATTTAAAAAACTAAGATCATGGCATCTGGTCCCATCACTTCTTGGCAAATAGATAGGGAAGCAATGGAAACAGTGACAGACTTTACTTTCTTGGGCTCCAGAATCACTGTGGATGATGAATGCAGCCATGAAATTAAAAGACGCTTGCTCTTTGGAAGAAAAGCTATGACAAACCTAGAGAGCATATTAATAGGCAGAGCTATTACTTTGCCAACAAAGGTCTGTATAGTCAAAGCTGTGGTTTTTCCAGTAGTCATGTACTGATATGAGAGTTGGACCATAAAGAAAGCTGAGCACCAAAAAATTAATGCTTCTGAAATCTGGTGTTGGAGAAGACTCTTGAGATTCCCTTGGACTGCAGGGATATCAAACCAGTCCATCCTAAAGGAAAACAGTCCTGAATATTCATTGGAAGGACTGATGCTGAAGCTGAAACTCCAATACTTTGGCCACCTGATACAAAGAACTGACTCATTTGAAAAGACTCTGATGCTGGGAAATATTGAAGGCAGGAGAGGGGACGACAGAGGATGAGATGGTTGGATGGCATCACCAGCTCAATGGAAATGAGTTTGAGCAAACTCCATGAGGTGGTGAAGGACAGGGAAGCCTGGCGTGCTGCAGTCCATGGGGTCGCAAAGCGTCAGACATGACTGAGAGACTGAACAACAACTTCAGTTTCTTTCATTATCATAGTTTCAATATACAGGCCTTTCATCTCTTTGGTTATATTTATTCTTAGGCATTTTATTTTTCTTGGTTCAGTTGTAAGTGGGATTGGGTTCTTAATTTCTCTTTCCAACAATTCATTAGTATTGTACAGAAATGCAACAAATTTTTGTGCATTAATTTTTATCCTACAACTTTACTGAATTTGCCCATTAGTTCTAACAGTTTCCTGATGCAGTCTTTAGGCTTTTCTATACATAATATCAAGTGCAGATAGTGACAGTTATTTTTTCCTTTCCAATTTGGATGCCTTTTATTTCTTTTTCTTGCCTAATTTCCCTGTCTGTTGTTTCTAATACTATGTTGAATAGAAGAGGCAAGAGTGAGCATCCTTGTCTTTTCCCTAATCTTAGTGAAAAGTTTTCAGCTTTCCATCATCAAATATAATGTTAGTTATGAACTTGTCATATATGGCCTTTATTATGTTGAGGCACATATACATATCCACACATGTGTACCCTCTATACCCATATTTGTTTAGAGTTTTTATCATAAATGAATGTTGATTTGTTGGATGCTTTTTCTGCATCTATTGAGATGATCATATGGTTTTTATCCTTCATTTTGCTGTGATGTATGACACTGATTTGTGGATAAATCCCACTTGATCATGCTGTATGATCTTTTCAGTATATTGTTGAATTTGGTTTGTAAACATTTTGTTGAGGATTTTTGCATCTATGTTCATCAGGAATACTAGGCTGTAATCTTTTCTTGTAGTATCACACTCTGGTTTTGGAATCAGGATAATGCTGACCTCATAAGTTTGTAAACATTGCTCCTTCTTCAATTTTTTAAAAGAGGTTGAGAAGTGCTGTTTTTAATTCTTTAAATGTTTAGTAGAATTCATCAGTGAGGCCATCTGGTACTAGACTTGTGTTTTGAGAGGTTTATATTGATTCAATCTCCTTACAAAGTAATTGGTCTGCTCAGATTTTCTATTTCATTATGATTTAGTCTTGGTAGGTTGTATGTTTCTAGAAATATCCAACTTGTTGACACATAATTGTTCATTTTAATCTATTGTTTGTACTAAATGACCCAAGCCAAAAACATAAAGTTTGGTAGAGGAGACATAAATATACAGTTATGATTCAGTGAGTGATAACAGTGGATCATTTATGAAACAAATCAAAGACATCAATCTGATTTTTTTTTCTACATCACTTCTTTGGACAAGTTTTTTTGTCCCCAGAACCATGCTTGGACTGAATATGCAAAGATAGATGAGGAAGGATTCCTAATAATGGAAAACTTACATTTGTAGGAGAAACAGACATGAAAACAAATAACTTTGGTGTTAGTCTCTAAGTCATATCCAACTCCTTGAGACCCCATGGACTGTAGCTTGCCAGGATCCTCTGTCCATAGAATTCTCCAGGCAAGAATACTGGCGTGTGTAGCCATTCCCTTCTCTAGGGGATCTTCCCAAGCCAGGAACCAAACTCAGGTCTCCTGCACTGCAGGCAGATTCTTTACCATTGAAGCTACCAGGGAAACCCCAAATAACTCTAACACAGTCAGTAAAACCTACATAGAGGTTAAGAATTAAATGCTAGGGAAACATGACATGAAACGGTTGTAGATTATTTGGTGATACAAATATGTAAGCAAAAGTGACAACTTTCTTGCCATAAGAACACAAAGCAAGACTATCAAGATCATCACCAGTGAGTGAGAAACGAAAGTTCTTGTAATGTATTTCCCAAATATCAAATATCCAAGCAAATTATATGCCAATTGGGTTAGAGGAGGAAGGACTTAATAATTTTAAAATCTGCACTAAATAAACAAATGTCCTCTAAATACCCACATCAAGTATTTATTGGCCAAATGTCCAGGAGTTTCAAGCTGTAATGACAAGGGCATTGACTCAGAGTGGGCAAGGAAAGAAAGAGGACAGGATGCCAATGAAGGAAACAGAGTCTCTTGAATGGCTAATGAAAGTAAAATATGATTATAGTAACCAGATTATAGGGATTCCAGAAAAATTATGGTGGTGGTGTGGTAGTCACTAAATGTTTAAGAAATTGAAGACATCTCTAATTTCATATATTTTACATCATTATGTGCCAGACCTACATATTCCAATATGGAGTTTTCAAAATATAGGCAAAGATAACATTTCAATCTAGAAAATGATGCCCAAAGGAAAGTAGTAGTCAAGGCTAAAGTTGGACTAGTGGCTGAGAGAAAGCAACCATTGAGTGCTGGGTTCGATCCAGGATTAGAAAAGGGAGCACCTATTCACAGTCAGTTAAGCCAACTGACCTCTTTTCCCCGTGGGGGCCCGTGTACCATGGCTGCAAAAAGCAGCCTCCTCGGTGGCTGCTATCTGTAGGAGTGGCTCTAAGGGACCTTGGAGACAGTCATTTCCAGTGGACATTTATGTCTGGCACACTGTCCCCAATCTAGGGTCCAGACAGCTATGCAGGGTGCCTTTGGAAAGCCCCAGGACACAGTGGCTAGGGTCCTCATTGTCTAAATCATAATGTCCATCTGCACCAAGCTGTAAGACAAGGAGCATGGGACTGAGGCCCCACACAGGGCCAAGTTCAAGTTCCCTGGCCACCAGAAGATTCATATCTTTAAGAAGTGGAGACTTACTAAATTTAATGCAGTGAATTTGAAATTATGGTGACAGGAAAGCAGCTCATCCTGGATGCCTGGGGCAGGGCGGGGGGGGGGGGTCAAATATATCCCTAATTGCCTTGTTCCTTCCTTACTCACACCCACCAATAAATCTTACTTTCCTGTAAAAGAAAAGAGAGAAAAGAAAAAGCAGGTCCTAGAACTGGGAGCAAGATATGATCCTTCCAAATCCCAAGAAACCAGCAAAAGGAAAACTAAAACCCAAAGGGTCTCCATCTTCAGGCACCTGGTACAGGACAGTTTAGGATATTTCTTTGGAGCAGTTTGCTTGCCATCGACCTCTGTGTTTACCAGCCATGCTTCATGTGGTGGAAATTTTCTAATAGAAATTTCCCAGAGGGTTCCCAAACCCTCAAATCTGGGGTCAAAATGACTAATCCAGGACAGTTGTGAGGGCTGCTCCATTTATGAGAGAGTTTGGGGCTGGGAGGCCAGCACGGGTAAGATCCACAGGGAAGGGGCTATGACTACAACAGGGAAAAAGTCTCCTGGACCATTCTTCATGGTCACTCAGGGCTCCCTTTGACCTCTGCTTAGGACATATGGCCCTCTGCCTGAAAAGTCTCTTGGTTCACACCTTACTCCCCACCCCAAACTAGAAGCAGAAACAATGTCATTTTCCTTCTCAAATTGCTTGGCATAGAAAGGCATCGTGGTAGAGATGAAACAAGGGTGTGGAATTTAGCACTGGGAATACCCACTGTGTAGGGATGCAGAATGCACAGGGTTGAAGCTACCGTTTATGAAGCCAGGTTCCCTGAGTTCAAATCCTGCTTCATCTTAGTAACTATCTGAGTTTGGGCATATTGCTAGCCACCTTGCACCCCAATTCTCACAACTGTCAACTGAGAGCAATAATAATGCCTACCGCCAGTGCTCTGGGAATTAAGGGAATATAAGTGCTTATAGTGCATACATATTATACTTCAGTAGATCATACATTATTTTCATAGCCTAATGAATAAACAATGTATGTCTGTGTGCTTTGCTAAACTTTAGATTTATCATCTTAAAAATGAAAGAATAAGATCCAGGATTGGATATGAATTAGCTAATGGAAGTCAAAAAAATACACTGAATGGAAAATGCAATCCAAATGTTTGTGTTTGGTGTTATCATCGTACATAGTAGGCATTGGAATCAACCATGGCTATGATATAGAAACAAAACAACCAGCGAGAGATGAGGCCAGACCCCTTTCAAGACTCACCATCCTGAGATCTTACACAGGAAAGTTATTTGTGAGCATGAACGCCAGACAAGTGTTCCTTGTTAGCTATGCGTAGGCCCTGGAGACCAGCTCTGCCATATGGCGAGATCAAGTGAAGTGACAGCTTCTGCCAAGCAAGACTCTCAGGCCATCGCTCAGAGGCGCCTGAGAAATTACTCCCCCAGAGTCCTCCTCGGCTGCACTGTGCCCCACTCCCATGCTGGCCACCTCCCCCAAAGACTCCCAGCCCCCTCCCCACAATCCTCCAGACTCTGCCCAGTCCCCGCTGGCATGCAAGTGCAGAGCTCAGCACATTCCGCATTTCATCCCCCTAGATTCACCCCGAAGGGTTGGTTCTGCCTGACTGTCCCACACAGCATCTCTAGGAGAGCCAGAAAGGAATGCACTCAACTCATCAGTGCCAGGGGCAGAACCAAAGCCAAGCATGGCCTGTCATCCAAAGGACTGTAGCGCTCTCGTCATCACTGAAAGACAGACACAGAACAGGCCCCGGGAAGAGCCTGTCACCTTCCCGAGAGCCAGGGAGGTGGGCAGAAAACCCCAGGGGGGTGTGGGTTCTCCTGTCAAAGCAAGGCCACCAAAATCTGAGCCCTGGAAACTCCTCCCAAATGAACACTTGACAGGTGGAAGGGAAGAGAGTTAGCATCTGCCCTTGAAGCCCCTGGTGGCTCTGATGGTAAAGAATCTGCCTGCAATACAGGAGACTCAGGCTCAATCCCTGGGTCAGGGAAATCCCCTGGAGAAGAAAATGGCAACCCACTGCAGTATTCTTCCCTGGAGAATCCCATGGACAGAGGAGGCTGGTAGGCTACAGTCCATGGGGACTGGAATGCAAAATAGGAAGTCAAGAGATACCTGGAGTAACAGGGAAGTTTGGCTTTGGAGTACAAACTGAAGCAGGGCAAAGGCCAACAGAGTTTTTCCAAGAGAATGCACTGGTCATAGCAAACACCCTCTTCCAACAACACAAGAGATGACTGTACACATGGACATCAGCAGATGGTCAATATCAAAATCAGACTGATTATATTCTTTGCAGTTGAAGACGGAGAAACTCTATACAGTCAGCAAAAACAAGATCAGGAGCTGACTGTGGCTCAGATCATGAACTCCTTATCGCCAGATTCAGACTTAAATTGAAGAAAGTAGGTAAAGCCATTAGACCATTCAGACCTAAGTCAAATCCCTTATGATTGTACAATGGAAGTGACAAACAGATTCATGGGATTAGATCTGATAGACAGAGTGTCTGAAGAACTATAGGTGGAGGTTCATAACATTGTATAGGAGGCAGTGATCAA
This sequence comes from Bubalus kerabau, assembly GCF_029407905.1. Lineage (NCBI taxonomy): Eukaryota > Metazoa > Chordata > Mammalia > Artiodactyla > Bovidae > Bubalus > Bubalus kerabau. The sequence goes on from NC_073637.1 coordinate 71,131,802, forward strand.
AATCACCCCTAAGGAAAAGAAAAGCAAGAAGGCAAAATGGTTCTCTGAAGAGACCTTACAAATATCTAAGAAAACAAAAGAAGCAAAAGGCAAAGGAGAAAAGGAAAGATATATTCATCTGGATGCAGAGTTCTAAAGAATAGCAAGGAGAGATAAGAAAGGCTTCCTCAGGGAACAGTGCAAAGAAAAAGAGGAAAACAATAGAATAGGAAAGAGTAGAGATCTCTTCAAGAAAATTAGAGATACCAAGGGAACATTTCATGCAAAAATGGGCTCAATAAAGGACAGAAATGCTATGGCCCTGACAGAAGCAGAAGATATTAAGAAGAGGTGTCAAGAGCACACAGAAGAACTATACAAAAAAGATCTTCATGACCCAGATAATCACAATGGTGCGATCACTTACCTAGAGCCAGACATCCTGGAGTGCAAAGTCAAGTGGGGCTTAGGAAGCATCACTAGGAACAAAGCTAGTGGAGGTGATGGAAGTCTAGTTGAGCTGTTTCAAATCCTAAGAGATGATTCTGTGAAAGTGCTGCACTCAAAATGCCAGCAAATTTGGAAAGCTCAGCAGTGGCCACAGGACTGGAAAAGGTCAGTTTTCATTCCAATCCCAAAGAAAGGCAATGCCAAAAGATGTTCAAACTACCACACAATTGCACTCATCTCACATGCTACCAAAGTAATGCTCAAAATTCTCCAAGCTAGGCTTCAACAGTAGGTGAACTGAGAACATCCAGATGTTCAAGCTGGATTTAGAAAAGGGAGAGGAACCAGAGATCAAATTGCCAACATCTGTTGTATCATAGAAAAAGCAAGAGAATTGAAGAAAATCATCTACTTCTGCTTCATTGACTATGCTAAAGCCTTTGACTGTGTGGATCACAACAAACTGTAAAAAATTCTTCAAGAGATGGGAATACCAGATCACCTTACCTGCCACTTAAAAATTTGTATGCGGGTCAAGAAGCAACAGTTAGAACTGGACATGGAACATTGGACTGGATCCAATTATGAAAGGAGTATGTCAAGGTTGTATGTTGTCACTTTGCTTATGTAACTTATTGCAGAGTACATCATGCGAAACGCCAGGCTGGATGAAGCACAAGCTGGAATCAAGATTGCCAGGAGAAATATCAATAACCTCAAATATGCAGGTGACACCACTCTTACGGTAAAAAGCAAACAGGAGCTAAAAAGCCTCTTGATGAAAGTGAACAAGGAGAGTGAAAAAGCTGAACTCAACATTCCAAAAACAAAGATCATAGCATCTGGTCCCATCAGTTAATGGTAAATAGATGGGTAATCAATGGAAACAGTGAGAGACTTTATTTTCTTGGGTTCCAAAATCGCTACAGATGGTGACTGCAGCATGAAATTAAAAGATACTTGTTCCTTGGAAGAAAAGCTGTAACAAACCTACATAGCACATTTAAAAGCAGAGACATTACTTTGCCAACAACAGTTTGTATAGTCAAAGCTATGGTTTTTCCAGTAGTCATGTATGGATTTGAGAGTTGGATCATAAAGAAGGCTGAGCACCCAAGAATTGGTGCTTTCAAACTGTGGTTCTGGAGAAGACGCTTGAGAGTCGCTTGGACTGCAAGGAGATCAAACCAGTTCAATCTTAAAGGAAATCAACCCTGAATATTCATTGGAAGGACTGGTGCTGAAGTTGAAGTTCCAGTACTTTGGCCATTTGATATGAAGAGCCAGCTCTTTGGAGAAGATCCTGATGCTGGGAAAGATTGAAGGCAGGAGGAGAAGTGGATGACAGAGGATGAGATGGTTGAATGGCATCACCAACTCGATGGACATGAGTTTGAGCAAGCTCTGGGAGTTGGTGATGAACAGGGAAGCCTGGCAGGCTGCAGTCCATGGAGTCACAAAGAGTTAAACACTACTGAGCGGCTGAACTGAACAGGTGCTCTTGTTCTTACTGTTGTTGTTTAGTCACTATGTCATGTCTGACTCTTTTGTGACCCCATGGGCTGTAGCCTGCCAGCCTCCTCTGTCCATGGGATTTCCCAGGCAAGAGTATAGGTGCCCTTGGACATTGATAAATTTGTGGATGCAACAACATTCATGGTGCTAGTCTCGAAGGTACTAAAAAACATTGCTTCACTCCCTTCCAGCATGGATCTGTTAACCCTTTTCATTTTCCATAAGCTGGCTATTTAATTCAAGTAATTCATCCATTTATTCATTCTCTCATTCAGTCAACAAATATTTATTGAGAGCCTACTCTATACCAGGCGCTATGCCAGGAACAGGTGGTATAGTAGCAGTCAAAACCAGAGATGATTCTTATAGCCCAGTACATGCATTCTCAACAGAGGAAATATCACCATCAAGGGAAAAAAGATTCCTGGATGGTGAAGAAAAACTTACTTGTGTTATGTATAAATCACAGAAATCTATATAGTATATGCAATATATTCAATTGTGTGCACGCATGTATATACAGACATACATACATACACATACACACACACGCGTGTGTTCATGGTTGTATTCATTGTATTAGTTTTCTATTGTGGCTGTAACAAATTACCATAAACTTAGTAGCTTAAGATAACACACATTTATAATCTTCTCGTCCTGGGAGTGAGAAGTCTGAAATGGGCTTCACTGGACTGAAAGCAAAGTGTTGGCAGGGCTGCGTTCCTTCTCACGCCCTGGGGAAGGATCTGTTTCCTTGCCTTTTCCAGCTGCAAGAGGCTGCCCATATTCCTTGGCTCATGGCCCTCTTCCATCTTCAAAGCCAGCAATGGCACTCGAGTCTTTCTTACACTGCACTTCCTTCACACTGGCCATCCTGCCTTCCTCCTTCACTTGAAGAGCCTTTGTGATTACATCAGGATCACCAGGCAAACACAGAATAATCTACTTCACTCAAGGTCACCAGATTAATAACCTTAATTTCATCTACAGCCCTAATTTCCCCTTACCATGCGATATGATTTATTCATGGGTTGCAGGGTGTAGAATGTGGAAGTCTTGTGAGGAGGAGGAGTTGGAAAGGACACCATTCTGCCCACCACAACACTACATCTACAGCATTAAATTTTCATTTCAGTACAGCATGTCTGAAAAGGGCTCTTAAAGGGGCAATAATGAAACAGGAATGAGAAATCTTTATCTACTAAGAAAGCAATGCAGTGTCCTGATTAGGCCTTTATATCCTAGGGCAAGACTGCCTGGGTTCAAATCCTGTCTCTATGCTAGCTAGCTGTGTGGCCGTGAGCAAGTTACTTAAGCCCTCAAGAAAGACATACTTCCTCAGGTTTTATGAGGATTAAAAATGCTAATGTTTTGAAAGGACTTAGAAATTGCCTAATATGCAGTAAGTGCTCAATAAATGTGTGCATTAGTGGTAGGAAAGACACAAAGATTATTCAAATAATCACAGAAATAAATATGCAAGTTCAAGTGATGATAAATGCTGAAAAGGAAAAACATGTTCTTGGCCTTTAGAGGAGTATAAACAAGGCAAGGGGTCTCACTGTGCGTAAGAAGGGAGGGAAGAGTTTCCTAAGGAAGTGCCCCCTAAGACTGGAGCACAGTATGGCTGCCCTAGATAAAGCATGGACTGCAGGGGTAGATGGCAGACTAAGCTGGAGAGCCAGGTGGGACCAGACCTAAGGGCTTGGGCCATGTTACACAATTTTGCCTTATCCTGAGCAACAGGAGACTGTGGATGTATATGAAGCAGAGAAGGTGGTGCAAATGAAATGGTCAGGATTGATTGGATAAAGGCAATAGGGGACACAGAGAGACAAACCAGGAGGTGACAGGTATTATGGGACCAGGACCAGGGAAGGGGAGGAGATGAATAGAAAGGAGATACTTAAAAGATAAAATCAGCAGGACTTGTGGAGCATAGCAGAAAGGAAAGGGCTGTAGAGGCATCTATGTGGTGTCCAGGACCCCACGTGTGTACCCTCTCACATCCATCAGTGCCCAAAGCCAGCCCCCAAGCTTGTGAATATCCTGTTCAGGGAAAAGTCCTGCTGAAATGTCTGATCAGATGGATGGTGACTTCTGTAGCACTCTGCACCCCATTCTGTATCCTGGGTATAAAGTAAACTTTAAATTGGATACAGCTTTAACAAAAAGTGGTGTTGGCAACAGCTCTTCTTTTAAAACCTCTGTTTACTGTAGAGTGTTTTAAGCATGACGTTTTAATTTCAAATTTTTCTAAATATGTATTTTGTGAGAAATAAACAGAGATGACTTAACTGGAAACTGAATAGGGATCTCCTGGCCCTTGGCCCATATTTTTACCCAGGGACCAACTGTCTGATGAAGTATAAATCCATCTACCCAAGCTGCTGTATGACCAACATGAGCTGTGTTTATGTTTCTCTTAAAAATGCATGCACTTCTTGGCCAGCAAGTCCACGGGCCAAAGCATTGATCTTTTAGACCTTCTGCTCTAAGGAAGCCTAATTCAATTTTAGGCATGATCATTCCGAGCCAAACTGTAGCTGCATATATTTTCCTAAAAGTTCTCTGCATTTGCCTCCTCCATATCCAGGATAGGGCCACAATCTACCAATCAACAGAGCTGGGTTCCTTAAACCATTTGCCCTGGCAATTATTGGGAAAGGAATCCTCTGGGAATGATGAAGACTGGCAGAATCTAAACAGTGGAGGAAATCAACAAGGATTTGATGGAAGAAAGGAAAGGAGGGATGTGCCTCTTTCTATTATTTTACAAACACTGAACTCAAGAGACTGGAGTTTTACTCCCACCTCTGGCACCAGTTCCCTATGTTATCTTCACCAATTCAGTTCCATTCAGTTCAACAAACAGTTAACAAATGAATGAATGAATTCATCAAACCCTATAGTACACACTGGGTACCAAAGATACCTAAAACACAGTACCTACCCTCAGAAGGAGGAGGGGGTTAAAAACAAGTGCATGCATGCATGCTCAGTCAACTCTTTGTGATCCCATTAACTGCAGCCCACCAAGCTCCTCTGTCCATGAGATTTTCCAGGCAAGAACACTGGTGTGGGTTGCCATTTCCTTCTCCAGGGGATCTTCCCAACCGAGGGATCGAACCCACATCTCCTATATCTTCTGCATTGACAGGCGGGTTCTTTACCACTGAGCCATGTAGGGAGCCTTAAAAAACAAGAGCTGGACACAATTACCTATATAGGAATATAATAAGTTTTCAGAAGTGATAAGGCATCAGTTCAGTTCAGTTCAGTCGCTCAGTTGTATCCAACTCTTTGTGACTCCATGAATCGCAGCATGCCAGGCCTCCCTGTCCATCACCAACTCCCAGAGTTCACTCAGACTCACGCCCATCAAATCAGTGATGCCATTCAGTCATCTCATTCTCTGTCATCCCCTTCTCCTCCTGCCCCCAATCCCTCCCAGCATCAGAGTCTTTTCCAATGAGTCAACTCTTCACATGAGGTGGCCAAAGTACTGGAGTTTCAGCTTTAGCATCATTCCTTCCAAAGAAATCCCAGGGCTGATCTCCTTCAGAATGGACTGGTTGGATCTCCTTGCAATCCAAGGAACGCTCAAGAGTCTTCTCCAACACAACAGTTCAAAAGCATCAATTCTTCTGCACTCAGCTTTCTTCACAGTCCAACTCTCACATCCATACATGACCACAGGAAAAACCATAGCCTTGACTTGAAGGACCTTTGTTGGCAAAGTAATGTCTCTGCTT